>NC_133417.1:26417500-36417500 GCF_049350105.2 Macaca mulatta
TATTTTCTGTCACCAGAGTTCTGAATAAATCTAGAGTGAGGTTCATTCTTTTTAAAACACACATCAGATGGTTAATTTCCCATTCATTTATTTCTGCCTCTCTCCTCCATAGCTTTGTAAGAGTATGCCATGACTGACAAACCGAGCATTGTCATTATGAATGAATAGCACATAATCTCCCATTATGGAAATGTCTGCCACCTCATTTCTGAATTAGTCATCAATTACAGCAGTAGGGAATGAAGAGGCTTAGTCAGAGGAAAGCTGCTTCCTGATTCAAAGTCATAATGGAAAAAAGATGAATAAAATTCAAGTGCACCACTAGTTTTTAGGTTGGCACTCATAAATCTGATTTAAAGTGAGCCAATCTAAATGCTCCAATTAAAAGACAGAGACTGGCAAATTGGATAAAGAGTCAAGACCCATCAGTCTGCTATATTCAGGAGACACATCTCACGTACAGAGATACACACAGGCTCAAAATAAAGGGATGGAGGAAGATCTACCAAGTAAATGGAAAACAAACAGAAAAAAAAAAGCAGGAGTTGCAATCCTAGTCTCTGACAAAACAGACTTTAAACCAACAAAGATCAAAATAGACAAAGAAGGCCATTACATAATGGTAAAGGAATCAATTCATCAGGAAGAGCTAACTATCCTAAATATATATGCACCCAATACAGGAGCACCCAGATTCATAAAACAAGTCCCTAGAGACCTACAAAAAGACTTAGACTTCCACACAATAATAATGGGAGACATTAATACCCCACTGTCAACATTAGACAGATCAACGAGACAGAAAGTTAACAAGGATATCCAGGAATTGAACTCAGTTCTGCACCAAGCAGATCTAATAGATATCTACAGAATACTCCACCCTAAATCAACAGAATATACATTCTTCTCAGCACATCGTACTTATTCCAAAATTGACCACATAGTTGGAAGTAAAGCACTACTCAGCAAATGTAAAAGAACAGAAATTATACAAACTGTCTCTCAGACCACAGTGCAATCAAACTAGAACTCAGGACTAAGAAACTCAATCAAAACCGCTCAAGTACATGGAAACTGAACAATCTGCTCCTGAATGACTACTGGGTACATACGAAATGAAGGCAGAAATAAAGACATTCTTTGAAACCAATGAGAACAAAGATGCAACATACCAGAATCTCTGGGACACATTTAAAGCAGTGTGTAGAGGGAAATTTATAGCACTAAATGCCCACAAGAGAAAGCAGGAAAGATCTAAAATTGACACCCTAACACCACAATTAAAAGAACTAGAGAAACAAGAGCAAACACAATCAAAAGCTAGCAGAAGGCAAGAAATACCTAAGATCAGAGTAGAACTGAAGGAGATAGAGACACAAAAAAAAACCTTCAAAAAAATCAATGAATCCAGGAGCTGGTTTTTTGAAGAGATCAACAAAATTGATAGACCACTAGCAAGACTAATAAAAAAGAAAAGAGAGAAGAATCAAATAAATGCAATAAAAAATGATAAAGGAGCTATCACCACCGTTCCTACAGAAATACACACTACCATTAGAGAATACTATAAACACCTCTACGCAAATAAACTAGAAAATCTAGAAGAAATGGATAAATTCCCAGACACAGACACCCCCGCAAGACTAATCCAGGGATAAGTTGAATCCCTGAATAGACCAATAGCAGGCTCTGAAATCGAGGTAATAATTAATAGCCTACCAACCAAAAAAAGTCCAGGACCAGACAGATTCACAGCCTGATTCTACCAGAGGTACAAAGAGGAGCTGGTACCATTCCTTCTGAAATTATTCCAATCAATACAAAAAGAGGGAATCCTCAGTAACTCATTTTATGAGGCCAGCATCATCCTGATACTAAAGCCTGGCAGAGACACAACAAAAAAAGAGAATTTTAGACAAATATCCCTGATGAACATTGATGCAAAAATCCTCAATAAAATACTGGCAAACAGAATCCAGCAGCACATCAAAAAGCTTATCCACCATGATCAACTTGGCTTCATCCCTGGGATGCAAGGCTGGTTCAACACATGCAAATCAATAAACGTAATCCAGCATATAAACAGAACCAAAGACAAAAACCACATGATTATCTCAATAGATGCAGAAAAGGCCTTCAACAAAATTCAACAGCCTGTCATGCTAAAAATTCTCAGTAAACTATCTATTGATGGGACATATCTCAAAATAATAAGAGCTATTTATGAAAAACCCACAGCCAATATCATACTGAATGGGCAAAAACTGGAAAAATTCCCTTTGAAAACTGGCACAAGACAGGGATGCCCTCTCTCACCACTCCTATTCAACATACTGTTGCAAGTTCTGGCCAGGGCAATCAGGCAGGAGAAAGAAATAAAGGGCATTCAATTAGGAAAAAAGGAAGTCAAATTGTCCCTGTTTGCAGATGACATGATTGTATATTTAGAAAACCCCATCGTCTCAGTCCAAAATCTCTTTAAGCTGACAAGCAACTTCAGCAAAGTCTCAGGATACAAAATCAATGTGTAAAAATCACAAGCATTCCTATACACTAAAAACAGACAAACAGAGAGCCGAATCATGAGTGAACTCCCATTCACAACTGCTTCAAAGAGAATAAAATACCAAGGAATCCAACTTACAAGGGATGTAAAGGACCTCTTCAAGGAGAACTACAAACCACTGATCAGCGAAATAAAAGAGGACACAAACAAATGGAAGAACATTCCATGCTCGCAGATAGGAAGAATCAGTATCGTGAAAATGGCCATAATGCCCAAAGTAATTTATAGATTCAATGCCATCCCCATCAAGCTACCAATGACTTTCTTCACGAATTGGAAAAGCTACCTTAAAGTTCATATGGAACCAAAAAAGAGCCCACATTGCCAAGACAATTCTAAGCAAAAAGAACAAAGCTGGAGGCATCACACTACCTGACTTCAAACTATACTACAAGGCTATAGTAACCAAAACAGCACAATACTGGTACCAAAACAGAGATATAGACCAATGGAACAGAACAGAGCTCTCAGATATAATACCACACATCTACAATCATCTGATCTTTGACAAACCTGACAAAAACAAGAAATGGGGAAACAATTCCCTATTTAATAAATGGTGCTGGAAAAACTGGCTAGCCATATGTAGAAAGCTGAAACTGGCTCTCTACCTTACACCTTATACAAAAATTAATTGAAGATGGAGTAAAGACTTCAATGTCAGACCTAAAACCATAAAAAACCCTAGAAGAAAAGCTAGGCAATACCATGCAAGACATAGGCATGGGCAAGGACTTCATGACTAAAACACCAAATGCAATGGCAACAAAAGCCAAAATTGACAAATGGGATCTAATTAAACTAAACAGCTTCTGCACAGCAAAAGAACCTACCATCAGAGTGAACAGGCAACCTACAGGATGGTAGAAAAATTTTGCAATCTACCCATCTGACAAAGGGCTAATATCCAGAATCTACAAAGAACTTAAACAAATTTACAAGAAAAAATGAAACAACCCCAACAAAAAGTGGGCAAAGGATATGAACAGACACTTCTCAAAAGAAGACATTTATGCAGCCAACAGACACATGAAAAAATGCTCATCACTGGCCATCAGTGAGATACCATCAGTGAGCTCAAAACCACAATGAGATACCATCTCATACCAGTTAGAATGGCAATCATTAAAAAGTCAGGAAACAACAGGTGCTGGAGAGGATGTAGAGAAATAGGAACACTTTTACACCATTGGTGGGACTGTAAACTAGTTCAACCATTGTGAAAGACAGTGTGGAGATTCTTCAAGGATCTAGAACTAGAAATACCATTTGACCTAGTCATCCCACTACTGGGGATATACCCAAAGGATTATAAGTCATGCTGCTATAAAGACATATGCACACGTATGTTTATTGCGGCACTATTCACAATAGCAAAGACTTGGAACCAACCCAAATGTCCATCAGTGATAGACTGGATTAAGAAAATGTGGCACACATACACCATGGAATACTATGCAGCCATAAAAAAGGATGAGTTCATGTCCTTTGTAGGGACATGGATGAAGCTGGAAACCATCATTCTCAGCAAATTATCGCAAGGACAGAAAACCAAACACCACATGTTCTCACTCACAGGTGGAAACTGAACAATGAGAACACTTGGACACAGGATGGGCAACATCACACACCGGGGCCTGTTGTGTGGTGTGGGGAGGAGGGAGGGACAGCATTGGGGGATATAGCTAATGTAAATGACGAGTTAATGGGTGCAGCACACCAACATGGCCCATGTATACATATGTAACAAACCTGCACGTTGTGCACAAGTTCCCTAAAACTTAAAGTATAATAAAAAAATTAAGTAAATTAAATAAAGTGAGCCAATCATTTTTCCTGGATGCCAGTAGGCATAGCTAGCTCTTTCCACAACTGCAGAGCCTTATTAGGTTACTCTGATCTGGCAAAGTTGACACAATCAGAGGGGATCCTGGATTGAATCTCGATGTTTGGTTCCTGCAATTGATTTAAAAGAGTTCAGGAGGCAACTAGAGTAGAATGTGCAAGGCTGTCGGATTACTGACTCAATTATTCGAGCAAACAGGTATGTCTAGGTTATCAGAATGGGATGAGAACACTGGATTATGATTAAAACAGCTCAGAGAAGATAAACCATTGTGTTTCATGGTCAAGGATGGCATTAGTGATGATGACTTTGGAGAACAATGTTTCACAAATGTGAAACATCATGTGAAACATCACAAATTCTTTTTAAATATGTTTTCGTAAACCTTTCAAATGATCAGAGTGTAGTAACTTTATTATAAAGTATTTGCAAAACAGGGAGACAAAAACTCATTCATAATTTTACCACTCTAATAGAACCACAGTATACATTTGGCTGCATTTTCTTCTAGATTTAAGAAAATATTTCTTTGTGTGTTTCCAAGTGGTTGTCCATTAAACATTCTTAAAGTCCAGCTACACTGGTGCCCTAATGCTGTTCATCACCCAGCAAGCAACTCAAATGCCATTTTAAAGCTATTCCTTGCTTTGTAAATCTCCAACTCTGCCTCAGTGGATGACTTCACTTGCTACCTTGGAAAGATCATAGGTACTGACAGCTCTTGATTGGTGATTGCTTTCAGTTCAACACATCATGGCCCCCTTATATAGTTCCATCTTTTCCTTTACCCTCAAAAGGAGAGACGATCCCTCCTCTCCAAAGCTAACCCTTCACCTGTCCTCTGATCTCTATCACTTCCTGTCCCCCTGAGCTAACCCTCACCTGTCCCCTGATCTCCATCACTTCCTGTCCCCCTGAGCTAACCCTCACCTGTCCTCTGATCTCCATCACTCCCTGTCCCCCTGAGCTAACCCTCACCTGTCCGCTGGTCCCCATCACTCCACGGCTCCTTGAGAAGCTCACCTCCCTCGATAATATGGCCTATATACCCGTGGGACTATCAATCCCAGCCTTCCAAAGAAAAACTCCCTGTCCGTATAATGAGATCTGGAATTCCTAATTCGCTGGCAAAAACTTCAGGTGTGTCATTGTACAAATATGTGCAAAATGTAATTTTTTTCTACTTTTCTCTAATACCCCTCATTTGTTAATACAAATCCATATGTCATCAGATGGCAGAAACATAATCTCAGTTATTTCAGGGTTTCTTTTACCCACACATTTTCCTTGAGGTTTAGTTTAAATTGTGGCAGGCTTATGTGACAGTAATAATATGAAAAACAATGACTAACCCTTAAATGCCACTAACTAACCACTGTTTCATATGCCTTCCCTGACTTAACTCCTTTAATCCTTACAACAGCCCAAGATAGGTTCTACTATTTTTGTCCTGTTTTACATATGGAGAAACTGATACATAATTAAGTAATTTGCCCAAAGAAACAGATTTGTAAGTTTACGCCAGAGTTCATTATCTTAGACATTATCTTAGACTCTCTCTTACTCTCTCTTTTGTAGCCCACGGCATTAGCAGTCAGAGGTGGTATCTGGTTTGGGTCACTGTCTGGGTTAGATCGGCTAAAACATTTTCCTCCCATCATCAACACACACAGGTGCCTGCTGGGTCATCCCTCACTCCTCACTCCAAATCCCTTTCATGGCTGGCTAACTTTCAGCTACTGTCACCCTTCTTTTAGGACCACTCTACATCTGTCTTGCCTTGCTGGGCCTCACTCTGCTCACTTATCTAAAGCCTTCTTGGTCCACATATAACATTCAACACTTTTCCTTGCTGACCCAGGTTCCCTCTACTACTACATCAAAATCCCCCGGCTCACCTGGGATTTCTTTCCCCACCCCATCCTGAGGCTTGGCCCTGGAAGGCAGGGTTCAGGGAGGCCCTCCTCAGGGACTCATAGCATCCATATGTTCCCTTCTGTTCTTTGACTCCCATCTCCCTGGTCTGCAAGGTTTTATTTAAGTGAAAATTTAGTTTCAACCCTGGTTCCTCCCAAGTCTAAGGCTCAAAGTCTTCCCATGGATCACTGTAAGTGAGGTGCTTTTTTTGAGACAGTCTCGCTTTGTCACCCAGGCTGGAGTGTGGTGGCGTGATCTCAGGTCACTGCAACCTCAGCCTCCCAGGTTCAAGCAATTCTCCTGCCTCAGCCACCTGAGTAACTGGGATTGCAGGCATGCACCACCATGTCTGGCTAATTTTTGTACTTTCCATAGAGATGGGGTTTCACCATACTGGCCAGGCTGGTCTCAAACTCCTGGCCTCAAGAGATCTGCCTGCCTTGGCCTCCCAAAGTGCTGGGATTACAGGCTTGAGACACTGTGCCCATCTGAAAGTGAGGCTTTTAAAACTCAAAACCCAAGAGCTAGCTTCTGTTTTTACCCTTTATCACTTAATTGACTAAATATAGAAAGGGTCGAGGGTTCGAAGAAACATGGAGAATCGCACCTGTTGCTCCATGATATTGAATAAGAGCTGAAATCTCTTACATAGCAGTTCCACATGAGTCTTAGATAGAAATGTTCCTGAAAGGACATTTTACCCACATATTCATGTCGATTTACTTAATGATCAATTCGTTCATCAAAAATTTATCAAACATTTATAAAGCACTGTATTAGGGTTTCCTAGAGACACATAACCAATAGGGGTGTGTGTGTGTGTGTGTGTGTGTGTGTGTGAAAGACACATTTATTTTAAGGAATTGGCTCAAATGATTGTTAAAGGCCTTCAACTGACTGGATGAGGCTCATCCACATTATGGAGGGTAAACACTTTTACTCAAAGTCTATTGATTGAAATGCTAATCCCACCTTAAAAACCCTCCAGAGAAACATCTCGAATAATGTTTGACAAAATATCTAGGTGCTGTGACCTGGCCAAGTTGACACAAAATGAACCATCGCAAGCACCTACTCAATTGCTTTTCACTGAGAATGTAATCCAAGATAAACATGGCCCCTGTCCCCATGGTGTTTACTCAAAAACTTAATTCAACAATGCCCAGATATAGACAAATTCAAACTAAAGTACAAAGACTGAAACCAGCTCCTTTCCCATAGCAAGTATTGAAAAGGAGGAAAAAGAGACTCAGAGGTCTCCGGGTATCAAAAGCTAGGGACTGGGAAAAGGCAGCAGAAACGGACTCTGGTATCTTCTAAGATGAAACTGAAATCATTCACTGCTTTGTCAAGGTCATTGATACTCCCACTCGTCCAACTGACTCTTCCAGGAGGATATGGTCCCTTTTACCATTTGGGGATGGTAGTAGTCAGGAGCGGCTTCACAGAGCAGGTGATGTTTAAACTAAATGTTGAGTAATGGATAGGAGTACCTTTGGCAGAAAGAAGGGCAGGCAAAGGTCATTCCAGACATCAGAGGCCAAGGAAGCCATAAATAAAGACAGAAGGGGGAATGTACTGCATTTGCTAGGCACAAAGTGCTTCCTGTGACTGGGGGATAGGGCACAATGGCAAAGCACAGAGACAACAGAAGTAGAGAAGTACATTGGAGGCCTTATTTCCCACAAATGCTTGGACTTAGCAGTGAGAACCCATGAAAAGTGTTACACTAGAAGGAGATGTGATCATTCTGTTTTGAGAGAGATCACATGCTGGCCAAGAGAGTCTTCCGGATGAATCACTGGGGACCAAGACTAGAGTCAGAGACCATTAGTAGATTATTTTAAAATCCTGGAGTGAGATGATGAAGGTCTGAAAGTGAGACTAGAGGCAAGAAAACAGGGTTGCTATAAAAAGGGGTTATGATAATGCAGTGGAGTTAGAATAAAAAGACTTGATGATTTATTGATTGTGGAGAGAGAAAGGGGGGCAGAAATGGGGGAGTTTGGCTTGGAGAGTGTGTCATCCACTGAGAGAGAGAACACAAGAAGAGGAGCAGATGTCGGGGTAAGGAGTCCCATTTTGGAATGGGAGCTTCCAGAAGTGTTCCATTCAACCAGTGGAGCTCCCACATTCAAGTGGATCACACAGACCTGGGCAAGCGAACACACAATCGTGGTGACCACCACAGAGGGCATTCCCCAACCCCATATTCCTGGATCACCCAGGATTCTTATATAATATAATCCAAGAAAGGGGAGCAAGTTCTCTTAAACTGATAGCAGACTTCAAGCCAGTCTTTGTATACCGCACACTAAAAAATAATTGGATTGGCCTGGCACGGTGGCTCATGCCTGTAATTCCAGCACTTTGGGAGGCAGAGGCAGGCAGATCACCTGAGGTGAGGAGTTTGAGACCAGCCTGACCAATGTGGTGAAACTCCATCACTACTAAAAACACAAAAATTAGCCTGGCATGGTGGTGCACACCTATAATCCCAGCTACTCAGGAGGCTGAGGCAAAAGAATCACCTGAACCCAGGAGGCAGACGTTACAGTGAGCCGAGATCATGCCACTGCACTCCAGCCTAGGTGACAGAGCAAGACTCCATCTCAAAAATAATAATAATAATAATAATAATAATAATTGGGTTATGTGCCAGGCCTAACCCAGAGCTGATACCTTTATATGACTCAAGTTAATGCTTACTGCAACTCTATAAAATCAATTATATTATCATCCTAATTTTATGGAGAGACTAAATAACTTACCCAAGGCTATCCAGCTAATAAGCAGTGAAGTCAAAAGTCAAACCTTGGTATTTGAGCTGATTCATAGTCATCAGATTAGGGCCAAGAGGAAGGAGCTACTCAGACATGGTCTAAACCTCTTTATTTTTATCCAGTGCAACTACTGAATAATGTAAGAATCTCTTGCCTTTTTCCACAAAGGAATGTTCAGTATAAAACTCATCGATTTATAATTCCATTTTTTAATGTAGAGATGAGATCTTACACAATTTTCCCTTTGGTTTTCACTTTCCTTAGTGTTACAGTGGAAACGGAAACAGTGTTATCTGCTCACAACAACTGTATCTAACCTCCTGCCTGTTCAGCCCAAAGGTTTGTCTGTCCTTACGAGCAAAACTAAAAGCAATCCTCTCTTCTTCTGTTACAGGTACATTGAAATACATTAACGGTGGTCATATACACAACTCTCTAAATCTCGCACTTTCCCTTTCATTCTGCTTAGTGAAAGTAGTCTTTCTCCTCTTTCGATGTGAAAACCTGTGTAGCCTCTAAGACAGTTTTTTTAATTTAATTTAAGTTCCAGGATACATGTGCAGGACGAGCAGATTTGTTACGTAAGTAAATGTGTGCCATGGTGGTTCGCTGTGCCCGATCAACCCATCATTCAAGGCATTTGTACTCACTTTTAGGCTGCTTTAAATCAAAAACCAAGTCTCTGTTCACAAAGTAAAAATGCCCAGTACAATATATTAGGACTCTCTTCAATCCTCATGGGAAGGAAGGCTTCTCTCCCTAAAAATGAGCATATGAATCTTTCTTTTCCTTCCCTAACTGACATTTCCCCACTCTAAGCTTGATCTCTTTCTCTAGCAGGGTCAAAGCAGGGAGAGGGAGGAAATGTGAGGTCTACATTACTTGTAGCCTTGACTGACTCTCTGTTAAGATGGCTTAGAGCCCTGTGGGCCGGGCTGGAGTTTAAAAAGCACTCCCCTTTTCTTGTGGAATGCTTTTGAAGTTCTTTGGTGGTTCTTCAGCATTGGGACACTCTGCTGCCGTTCCTTGTAGATAATTTTTATTTGATTGACTTACCAATAATTGAAAGACATATGTTGGAAAATTTGTCAAATATATATATACATATATACAGTCATGTGTCACATAAGGACATTCTGGTCAGCGATGGACTATATATACAAAAAAATGCAAAAACTACAAAAAAATACAAAAAAAAGTCCAATAAGATTATAATATTGTGTATTTATGGTATATTTTCTATGTTTAGATACATGAATACTTTCCATTGTTACAATTGCCTATAGCATTCAGTACAGTAACGTGCTGTCCAGATTCGTAGCCTAGAAGCAACATTATCCCACCTAGCCTAGGTGTGTAGTAGGCTATTCCATCTAGGTTGTATAAGTGTACTCTGTGATTTCTGCACAATGACAAAATCACTTAATGAGCCATTTCTTAGAACATATCCCTGTTGTTAAGTGATGTATGTCTGTATGTGTGTGTGTGTATTTGTGCATTATGTATTTTGAAGCAATTTGTAACAAATTTAGAATTATTACTTATTTTAGTTTTTATTATAGTGGTCCTCTATGTTATTTATAGTGGTCCTCTATATATATTACTTTGTGGTCCTCTCTACATATTATATTGATAGTGGTCCTCTATATATTATATAGTGGTCCTCTTTTGTCCCAATAATGCTTTACATTTTTTAGTCTTGCTTATCTGACATATGTTCCTGCTACCATAAAATGTTATGATAAAAAACTATCATAGCAGCCAGGCGTGGTGGCTCATGCCTGTAATCCCAGCACTTTGGGAGGCTGAGGCAGACAGATCACTTGAGGTCAGGAGTTAAGACCAGCCTGGCCAACATGGTGAAACCCTGTCTCTACTAAAAAATATATAAAAATTCGCCAGGCATGGTGGCACATGCCGGTAATCACAGGTACTTGGAAGGCTGAGGCAGGAGAATTGCCTGAACCCAGGAGGTGGAAGTTGGAGTGAGCAGAGATCATGCCACTGCACTCCAGCCTGGGTGACAGAGGGAGGTTCCATCTCAATAAACAACAACAACAACAAACAAACAAAAACAAAAAAACAAAAAACAAAACCTAGCATAGCTATCTTTTCATTAGAATTTGCTTTAGTTTCTTGTAATTTTTGTGCTTTCAAACTTTGTGTATTCTTATAGTTTAAAAGTGTTCCTTATAAACAATATGTAGCTGGATTTTATTTCTGCCATTTCATTTTGTGTTTTCTGTTTGCCCTACTATTTCTGGTTTTTTTCTCTTTTATTGCCTTCTTTTGAATTAATATTTTTCTTATTCCATTTTCCACTTCACTGGCTTTTAAGTTATATACTCTATTTGTATTCTTTCAGTAGTTACTCTGGACATTTTACAATGCCTAATTAGGGACAGCTGAAAATGTCCCCCTCTACCTGCTCAAAGATGTCCACATCTTAATCCCTAGAACCTGTGAATATGTCACCTTACATGGTAAAAATGGCTTTTAAAATGTAATTAAGTAAGGATTATCCTGGGCTATCTAGGTGGGTCCAATGTAGTTACATGGGCCTTTATAAGAAGGAGGCAGGAGAGTTAGAATTTTAAAAAGGCGAGGTGATGATAGAAGCAGACGAGACTAGAGGATGCCAATGTCTTTGAAGATGGGTTTCAGGGGACAGGAGTCAGGGATGCAGATAGTCTCCAGAAGCTAGAAAGGCAAGGAAACATTCTTTTGCAGAGCCTCCAGCAGAAAAATACCCCTGCTGACCCATGTTAGACTTCTTACCTCTAGATCTATGAGAGAATAAATTCCTGTGTTTTACGTCATTAAGTTTGCAGTAATTTGTTACAACAGCAATTGGAAGCTAATACAGACTTTGGTACCTGAAAGTGGAGTACCGCTGTAATAAGTACATAAAGATGTGAAAGCAGCTTTGGAATTGGACATTAGGCAGAGGGTGAAAGAATACTGAAAATCCTAGACTGCTTTGAAGATACTGTTAGTAGAAATATGGATGTTATAGATCCTGACAATGAGGGCTTGAAGGAGTGAGGAGCCTGGTAGAGAGAACCTATATTGTCTTGGAGAACACCTTAATCATCATAAACATATCATTGGTAGAAACATGGATATTAAAGGCAATGTGGCCCAGGTGCAGTGGCTCACGCCTGTAATCCCAACACTTTGGGAGGCCGAGGCAGGCAGATCACCTAAGGTCAGGAGTTCAAGACCAGACTGACCAACATAGAGAAACCCCATCTCTACTAAAAATACAAAAATTAGCCGGGCATGGTGGCACATGCCTGTAATCCCAGCTACTCAGGAGGCTGAGGCAGGACAATCACTTGAAGGCCAGAGGCAGAGGTTGTGGTGAGCTGAGATCACGCCATTGCACTCCAGCCTGGGCAACAACAGTGAAACTTCATCTCAAAATAAATGAATAAATAAATAAATAAAGGCAGTGTGGTGAGGGCTCAGAAGGAAATGAGAACAGGTTAGAAACTGGAGGAAAATGAATCCCTATTATATAGTGGCAGAAAACTTAGCTCAATTGTGTTCCCTACAGTTGTGTGGAAATCAGAACTTGTAAGTGATAAAACTGGATGTTTAGCTGAGATTTCCAAGCAAAGTATTAAAGATGCGTCCTGGTTTCTTCTTGTTTATAGTACATGCAAAAGGAAAAGACAGATTGATAAAATGGTAAACTAAAAGGAACCAGGACTTAATGATTTAAGAAACTCTCAGTTTATCCAAATTGCAAAAGATGATAGAGTAGGAGATTCACTGTTGGAACAGCATGCCAAAGATGTGGTTGGATAACATTTTGCTGGTGTCTTAACTCCTTAAAACAGGCAGTAGTAGTAGTAGTAGTAGTAGTAGTAGTAGTAGTAGTAGTAGCAGCAGCAGCAGTAGTGCTTAATATATTTAGGTTTACTTATAAAATTACCAGTTTGTGTGTTCCCCATACAATCTTGTATTTCAGACCATCTTTCTGGAGTCACTTTCTTTCTTTCTTTCTTTCTTTCTTTCTTTCTTTCTTTCTTTCTTTCTTTCTTTCAGGAGTATGTCATTAAAATTTTCTTCAGTGAGACTCTGTTGATCATTTTTTATCTGAAAATGTCTTTACTCCTCCTTCATTGTTAAAACTTCACATGGTGTATAATTCTAAGTTCACAGTGAACATCTCTCAACCTTTTGAACATATTATCCTATTGTCCTATGGATCTCATTATTGCTCTAGGAAGTATGCTGTCAGTCTAATTCTTGAGTTTTGGAGGCATTCTCTTTCTTTCTCTCTAACAGCTCAAAGGATCTTATTTTTATTTTGTTGTTCTGTAGTTTTCACTACAAGATTTCTACAAATGAATTTTTGTCAGTTCTTCTTCATACAGGTTTTGATTCCTGGATCTGTTGGCTCACTAGGTCTAGAAAATTCTCAGCTACTATCTCTTGGAATATCTCTTCTCCAACTTCTGTCTCCTCTATGTTAGCACTCCAGTTGGACTGTATTTAAACTTTCTTATTCTAACCTTTGTGTTTTGTGCCTTACATATGCTTAATTCTCTCATCTCTGTGTGAAAGTCTCTCTTCCACTTCATTAATTCTACTTTTAGCTACATCTATTTTGCTGTTTAACCCATCCACTGACTTTTAAAATTAAAATTATTTTGATTTCATTTTTAAAGTTTCGTTTTGCTGATTTTCAAACTTTGTAAACCTTCTTGGAGGTTTAAATCTATTATTTATTATATCTGTGGACTCTTGCTCATAGTGACTTTTTTCCTCATGTGTGTAGAATTTGTTTTATTGTTAGACAGTACTTTGTTGGGGGTGCTTAATCTGTGGCAATACTGAGGAGATAGAATTGGGATGTTTTTCTTCAGGGAGGATTTACATTTCCTTTTTCTGGTCAAGAGTAGTACTATGGTTTGGATGTAATTTCTCCCTACCAAAACATGTTAAAATATAATTGCCAATGTAGCAGCATTGGGAGGTGGTGTTTTCAAGAGGTGATTAGGCTGTTAAGATGGGTTTTTCACAAGACTGGTATAGTTCGTGAGGTTGGATTCATTGTCATAGAAATAGATTAGATCTTCCAAGAGTGGGTTGTTCTAAAACTCATTAGCCTCCTTTGTCCTGTCTCTCTTTGCACACATCTGCATACCTTTCTGCTTCTCTACCATATTGTGCCTCAGCATGTGGCCCTCACCAGAAGCCAAACAGCTCCTGGTGTGACATTCTTGGACTTTCCAGTCAGCAGAACTGTGAGCCAAATGACTTTCTTTTCTTTATAAATTATACAGACTCAGGTATTCTGTTAAAGCAACACTAAATGGACTAAGACAGGGTGAGAGGAAGCAGGGGAGTGGTACTAACATAGTACCACTTTAACTAAAATCTTAGTGGGTGACCTTGAATAGTAATTGTCAAAGAAATTCTCAGAGAAAACTGTTATTTCTTCTTTTCCCCTCATAGTGAAGACAGGTTTCATTACAGACTCCCTCTTTTTGGCCAATGGTTTTTTTCCTAGACTACTTTTTCCCTAAGGGTCTAGACCCTTCAAAACTTTTAGTGTAATGAGGTTATTTCAGTTTTGTACAAGCCCTTATTATCTCCCATTCCCTTGTGGGATATTAACCCCAGAATCTCTAGGATTCTGAAGCCACACTGTGTGGATTCTAATTCCAGTTCTCCCACACACTATTGTGTAACCATGAACAAGTTACTTCTCTGTGCTTCAGTTTCCTCTTCTATAAAATGAATATTGGTCCCAGTTCTTCCCTCACATGAATGTTATGAGTAATAAGTGAAATGATGTTATTAAAATTCATGGACCAGTGCCTGGCCCATTGGGAGTGCTCTAAAAGTGCTTGCACTTCCTTACTCAGAATTAGTAAGTGCCTCCATGTTAGTTTAAGGCTTACTCATTCAGTTTTAGCTCACAGAACTGTTTTTTTTTTAATATATATATATACTTTAAGTTCTAGGGTACATGTGCACAACGTGCAGGTTTGTTACATATGTATACATGTGCCATGTTGGTGTGCTGCACCCATTAACTCGTCATTTACATTAGGTATATCTCCTAATGCTATCCCTCTCCCTCCCCTCCCCACAATAGGACCCAGTGTGTGATGTTCCCCTTCCTATGTCCAAGTGATCTCATTGTTCAATTCCCACCTATGAGTGAGAACATGCAGTATTTGGTTTTCTGTTCTTGCAATAGTTTGCCGGAAATGATGGTTTCCAGTTGCATCAATGTCCCTACAAAGGACACGATCTCATCCTTTTTCATGGCTGCATATTATTCCATGGTGTATATCTGCCACATTTTCTTAATCCAGTCTGTCACTGATGGACATTTGGGTTGATTCCAAGTCTTCGCTATTGTGAATAGTGCCACAACAAGCATACATGTACATGTGTCTTAATAGCAGCATGACTTATAATCCTTTGGGTGTATCCCCAGCAGTGGGATGGCTGGGTCAAATGGTATTTCTAGTTCTAGATCCTTGAGGAATCTCCACACTGTTTTCCACAATGGTTGAACTAGTTTATAGTCCCACCAACAGTGTAAAAGTGTTCCTATTTCTCCACATCCTCTCCAGCACCCATTGTTTCCTGATTTTTTAATGACTGTCATTCTAACTGGTGTGAAATGGTATCTCATTGTGGTTTTGATTTGCATTTCTCTGATGGCGAGTGATGATGAGCATTTTTTCATGTGTCTGTTGGTTGTATGAATGTCTTCTTTTGAAAAGTGTCTGTTATATCCTTTGCCCACTTTTTGATGGGGTTGTTTTTTTCTTGTACATTTGATTGAGTTATTTATAAGTTCTGGATATTAGCCCTTTTCAGATGAGTAGATTGCAAAAATTTTCTCCCATTCTGTAGGTTGCCTGTTCACTCTGATGGTAGTTTCTTTTGCTGTGCAGAAGCTCTTTAGTTTAATTAGATCCCATTTGTCAATTTTGGCTTTTGTTGCCATTGTTTTTGGTGTTTTCGACCTGAAGTCCTTGCCCATGCCTATGTCCTGAATGGTATTACCTAGGTTTTCTTCTAGGGTTTTTATGGTTTTAGGTCTAACATTTAAGTCTCTATCCATCTTGAATTAATTTTCGTATAAGGAGTAAGGAAAGGATCTATTCCCAGCTTTCTACTTACAGCTAGCCAATTTTCCCAGCACCATTTATTAAATAGGGAATGCTTTCCCCATTTCTTGTTTTTGTCAGGTTTGTCAAAGATCAGATGGCTATAGATGTGTGGTATTATTTCTGAGGACTCTGTTCTGTTGCATTGGTCTATATCTCTGTTTTGGTACCAGTACCATGCTGTTTTGGTTACTGTAGTCTTGTAGTATAGTTTGAAGTCAGGTAGCGTGACGCCTCCAGCTTTGTTCTTTTGACTTAGGATTGTCTTGGCAATGTGGGCTCTTTTTTGGTTCCATATGAACTTTAAAGCAGTTTTTTCAAATTCTGTGAAGAAAGTCATTGGTAGCTTTATGGGGATGGCATTGAATCTATAAATTACCTTGGGCAGTATGGCCATTTTCACGATATTGATTCTTCCTATCCATGAGCATGGTATGTTCTTCCATTTGTTTGTGTCCTCTTTTATATCACTGAGCAGTGGTTTGTAGTTCTCCTTGAAGAGGTCCTTTACATCCCTTATAAGTTGGATTCCTAGCTATTTTATTCTCTTTGAAGTTATTGTAAATGGGAGTTCATTCATGATTTGGCTTTGTGTTTGTCTGTTACTGGTGTATAAGAATGCTTGTGATTTTTGCACATTGATTTTGTATCCTGAGACTTTGCTGAAGTTGCTTATCAACTTAAGGAGATTTTGGGCTGAGACAATGGGGTTTTCTAAATATACAATCATGTCATCTGCAAACAGGGACAATTTGACTTCTTCTTTTCCTAACTGAATACACTTTATTTCTTTCTCTTGCCTGATTGCCCTAGCCAGAACTTCCAACACTATGTTGAATAGGAGTGGTGAGAGAGGGCATCCCTGTCTTGTGCCAGTTTTCAAAGGGAATGCTTCCAGTTTTTGCCCATTCAGTATGATATTGGCTGTGGGTTTGTCATAAATAGCTCTTATTATTTGGAGATACGTTCCATCAATACCCAATTTATTGAGAGTTTTTGTCATGACGGGCTGTTGAATTTTGTTGAAGGCCTTTTCTGCATCTATTGAGATAATCATGTGGTTTTTTTCTTCGGTTCTGTTTATATGCTGGATTACATTTATTGATTTGCATATGTTGAACCAGCCTTGCAACCCAGGGATGAAGTCCACTTGATCATGGTGGATAAGCTTTTTGATGTGCTGCTGAATTTGGTTTGCCAGTATTTTATTGAGGATTTTTGCATCGATGTTCATCAGGGATATTGGTCTAAAATTCTCTTTTTTTTGTTGTATCTCTGTCAGGCTTTGGTATCAGGATGATGTTGGCCTTGTAAAATGAGTTAGGGAGGATTCCCTCTTTTTCTATTGATTGGAATAGTTTCAGAAGGAATGGTACCAACTCCTCCTTGTACGTCTGGTAGAATTCGGCTCTGAATCTGTGTGGTCCTGGACTTTTTTTGGTTGGTAGGCTGTTAATTATTGCCTTAATTTCAGAGCCTACTATTGGTCTATTCAGGGATTCAATTTCTTCCTGGTTTAGTCTTGGGGGATTGTAAGCGTCCAGGAAATTATCCATTTCTTCTAGGTTTCCTACTTTATTTGTGTTGAGCTGTTTATAGTATTCTCTGATGGTAGTTTGTATTTCTGTGGGGTTGGTGGTGATATTCCCTTTATCATTTTTTATTGAGTCTATTTGATTCTTCTCTCTTTTCTTCTTTATTTGTCTTGCTAGCAGTCTATCAATTTTGTTGATCTTTTCAAAAAACCAGCTCCTGGATTCATTGATTTTTTGGAGGGCTTTTTGTGTCTCTATCTTCTTCAGTTCTGCTCTGATCTTAGTTATTTCTTTCCTTCTGCTAGCTTTTAAATGTGTTTGCTCTTGCTTCTCTAGTTCTTTTAATTGTGATGTTAGGGTGTCCATTTTAGATCTTTCCTGCTTTCTCTTGTGGGCATTTAGTGCTATAAATTTCCCTCTAAACACTGCTTTAAATGTGTCCCAGAGATTCTGGTATGTTGTATCTTTGTTCTCATTGGTTTCAAAGAACATCTTTATTTCTGCCTTCATTTCATTATGTACCCAGTAGTCATTCAGGAGCAGGTTGTTCAGTTTCCATGTACTTAAGCGGTTTTGATTGAGTTTCTTAGTCCTGTGTTCTAGTTTGATTGCACTGTGGTCTGAGAGACAGTTTGTTATAATTTCTGTTCTTTTACATTTGCTGAGAGTGCTTTACTTCCAACAACGTGGTCAATTTT
Organism: Macaca mulatta; assembly: GCF_049350105.2. Lineage (NCBI taxonomy): Eukaryota > Metazoa > Chordata > Mammalia > Primates > Cercopithecidae > Macaca > Macaca mulatta. The sequence continues at coordinate 26,435,991 of NC_133417.1, forward strand.
GGAATAAGTGCGATGTGGTGCTGAGAAGAATGTATATTCTGTTGATTTAGGGTGGAGAGTTGTGTAGATGTCTATTAGGTCTGCTTGATGTAGAGTTGAGTTCAATTCCTGGATATCCTTGTTAACTTTCTGTCTCGTTGATCTGTCTAATGTTGACAGTGGGGTGTTAAAGTCTCCCATTTTTATTGTATGGGAGTCTAAGTCTCTTTGTAAGTCTCTAAGGACTTGCTTTATGAATCTGGGTGCTCCTGTATTGGGTGCATATATATTTAGGATAGTTAGCTCTTCCTGATGAATTGATTCCTTTACCATTATGTAATGGCCTTCTTTGACTCTTTTGATCTTTGATGGTTTAAAGTCTGTTTTATCAGAGACTAGGATTGCAACCCCTGCTTTTTTTGTTTTCCATTTGCTTGGTAGATCTTCCTCCATCCCTTTATTTTGAGCCTATGAATGTCTCTGCATGTGAGATGGGTCTCCTGAATACAGCAAACTGATAGGTCTTGACTCTTTATCCAATTTGCCAGTCTGTGTCTTTTAATCGGACCATTTAGTCCATTGACATTTAAAGTTAATATTGTTATGTGTGAACTTGATCCTGTCATTATGATATTAGCTGGTTATTTTGCTTGCTAGTTGAAGCAGTTTCTTCCTAGCATCGATGCACTTTACATTTTGACACGTTTTTGCAATGGCTGGTACCTGTTGTTCCTTTCCACGTTTAGTGCTTCCTTCAGGATCTCTTGTAGGGCAGGCCTCGTGGTGACAAAATCTCTAAGCATTTGCTTGTCTGTAAAGGATTTTATTTCTCCTTCACTGATGAAACTTAGTTTGGCTGGATATGAAATTCTGGGTTGAAAACTCTTTTATTTAAGAATGTTGAATATTGGCCCCAACTCTCTTCTGGCTTGGAGAGTTTCTGCCGAGAGATCTGTTGTTAGTCTGATAGGCTTCCCTTTGTGTGTAACCCAACCTTTCTCTCTGGCTGCGCTTAACATTTTTTCCTTCATTTCAACTTTGGTGAATCTGACAATTATGTGTCTTGGAGTTGCTCTTCTCAAGGAGCATCTTTGTGACGTTCTCTGTATTTCCTGAATTTGAATGTTGGCCTGTCTTACTAGGTTGGGGAAATTCTCCTGGATGATATCCTGCAGAGTGTTTTCCAATTTGGTTCCATTTTCCCCGTCACTTTCAGGCACACCAATCAGACGTAGATTTGGTCTTTTCACATAATCCCATAGTTCTTAGAGGCTTTGTTCATTTCTTTCTACTCTTTTTTCTCTACACTTCTCTTCTCGCTTCATTTCATTCATTTGATCTTCAATCGCTGATATTCTTTCTTACAGTTGATCGAGTTGGTTACTGAAGCTTGTGCATTTGTCATGTAGTTCTCGTGTTATGGTTTTCATCTCTATCAGTTCTTTTAAGGTCTTCTCTGCATTGATTATTCTAGTTATCCATTCATCCATTCTTTTTTCAAGGTTTTTAGTTTCTCTGAGCTGGTTACGTAGTTCCTCCTTTAGCTCTGAGAAGTTTGATCGACTGAAGCCTTCTTCTCTCAACTCATCAAAGTCATTGTCCATTCAGCTTTGTTCCATTGCTGGTGATGAGCTGCGTTCCTTTGGAGGGGGAGATGCACTCTGATTTTTTGAATTTCCAGCTTTTCTGCCCTGGTTTTTCCCCATCTTTGTGGTTTTATCTGCCTGTGGTCTTTGATGATGGTGACGTACTGATGGGATTTTGGTGTGGGTGTCCTTTCTGTTTGTTAGTTTTCCTTCTAACAGTCAGGACCCTCAGCTGTAGGTTGTTGGAGTTTGCTTGAGGTCCACTCCAGACCCTGTTTGCCTGGGTGTCAGCAGTGGAGGCTGCAGAAGATAGAATATTGCTGAACAGCAAGTGTTGCTGTCTGATTCTTACTCTGGAAGCTTTGTCTCAGGGGTGTACCCCACCGTGTGAGGTGTGAGATGTCGGTCTGCACCTAGTGGGGGATGTCTCCCAGTTAGGCTACTCAAGGGTCAGGGACCCACTTGAGCAGCCAGTCTGTCCGTTCTCAGATTTTAACCTCCCTGCTGGGAGATCCACTGCTCTTTTCAAAGCTATCAGACAGGGGCATTTACCTCTGCCGAGGTTTCTGCTGCTTTTTGTTTAGCTATGCCCTGTCCCCAGAGGAGGAGTCTATAGAGGCAGGCTGGCCTCCTTGAGCTGTGGTGGGCTCCACCCAATTCGAGCTTCCCTGCGGCTTTGTTTACCTACTAAAGCCTCAGCAATGGCGGGTGCCCCTCCCCCAGCCTCGCTGCCGCCTTGCAGTTAGATCTCAGGCTGCTCTGCTAGCAAAGAGGGAGGCTCCATGGGCTTGGGACCCTCTGGGCCAGGTGTGGGATATAATCTCCTTGTGTGCTGTTTGCTAAGGCCCGTGGTAAAGTGCAGTATTAGGGTGGGAGTTACCTGATTTTCCAGGTGTTGTGTGTCTCAATTTCCTTTGGCTAGGAAAAGGAATTCCCTTCCCTCTTGCGCTTCCCAGATGAGGTGATGCCTAGTCCTGTTTCAGCTCTTGCTGGTTGGGCTGCACCAGTGGACCAGCACCAACTGTCCAACACACCCCAGTGAGATGAACCCAGTACCTCAGTTGAAAATGCAGAAATCGCCCATCTTCTGTGTCACTCACACTGGGAGCTGGAGGCTGGAGCTCTTCCTATTCAGCCATCTTGCAGCTCCCGAACTTTTAAAAAAAAAACAAATGGATTTCAAGGATTTCCTTTATTTTCTTTCAAGCTGTCTGTTACAATTTATCCAGAATCTAGCTGAATTACAGAAGGAAGCTTTTTGACTACTCAATTTATGTATTGTGGAGTCTGAAGTGAAGGGAACATCCAAGGTATGTTTAAGGGTTTGCCAGGGGACCTGGGGTCCCTTCAACATTTTAAGCTGTCCAGGAAGAGGAAAGGGTAAACACAGAACAATCAAGGGCTGTTTTGTTCCAGGCTTTCTTTAGAGGCATGACCATAAGCCCCACTTTCTGCTGTATTGGAAGCCCTCCCTGACTGCTCTGATAATGCTAAATGGAAATGGCTACTATCTTCTTTTCCCTACACTTTAGGCTGTGTACAATTATCTATTATAGGATATGTATCATCTTATCTCTCAGTCAACTTTACATCGTCAGCACATAGCAGTTCTCCATAAGTGTTTGTTAAGTACATGAATGAAGCTGGGTGCCGTGACTCTTGCCTGTAATCCCAGCACTTTGGGAGGCCAAGGTGGGTGGATTGCTTGAGCCCAGGAATTCGATATCAGCCTGGGCAATACAGTGAGACCGCGTCTCAAATTAAAAAACAAAAAAAGGAAAAAACTGCATGAATGAATGAGTCCAAGACAAAGGCACTGGAGGACAAAACATATATGAAGAGTGGATGCTTTCTGTGATTTAAAAGTAAACACGAAACTTCCGGACAACTTTTCAAGATGCTAAATTTTCATGAACAAGCCAACTGCTAAATATTATTTAAAGATACGGGAGTAACTAACTGAAAAAAGAGCAAAAGCAAAAAAACTGGCTGCTTCTGAATCGTGCAAGGAAAGGTAAGAAAATGTGAGTCAGGGATCTATCCTTTTTCTGCAAAAGCCCTCTACATGGTTTTGTTTTTAACTACAAACTATTTAATTACTAACTATGTATAGCTTTATAAAAGTTAAAATATTTAAAATGAAAAATTAGTCAATTTTTGGCCTGCTATAAGTCAAAGCATCCTGCTGTGCTTTTGACCTCATACAGTTGAGTACAGTTTTTGTTGTTTTTTTTTAAAGTTTTGTGCCAAGAGTCCTGACTACCAAAGTGTGTTGACCCTAAGCTTGGTTGACAAAGCTTGGTTAACCAAAGCTTGGTTAACAAATAAACAGAACTTTGAACTTTAATAAGGAAGTTCTAATGGACCTAGACTGGGTTGGGCAGGCCTACTGACTGCTGCCTGAAGGCGGCTGTAAAGGGACTAAGTAAATCAATTAACTCCACAGTTTTCAAAAAAGTCTCTTGATATCAAAACTTCTTTCCTTACATGCTTCTCTGATCCTGTGGAGATGAAAATTGACATCCATAGTCATATTCTACCAAAAGAATGGCCAGATCTAAAAAAGGTAATGGTAATTAATTTGCTGAATTATTTCTGCAACTTCTCCAGGGTTTCTCATTGCCTTTCTCTTCTTTATGGAATAAGATGTCTAGTTTATCTGCTTTGGTGGGGGGTAGGGGGACTTAAATTATTTGGTAGTTCTGATTTCCTAGTTTTTAAAAATGACTTTTACATTTATTTTGAAAGAACATTGGATTAAAGAAATAAGCGCTTTCTCAGAATCCCTTTTTCCCCTCAAATGAACCATTCTTTAAAATTTCCAGACAATTTAAGTAAAGCAGATTTACCTTTTTTAAAATCACATATTCAGCTGCTGGGAAGATACATGCCAACTACAGAATTTAAAGTTACAATTTTAAATAAAAGACTATTAAAAATGGAATGTGATCGGTTTCAAGGACTTCTAAAATATATCTCCTTTTCAAAATGTTTAAAATAAGTTTTAGAAGCACCAAGAGATAGCTTTGTGAATTTTTTTTTTAGTCTATTTTAGGACACTGCCTGAAACCTTTACTTTTTGATGTTCTTTATTCTATAAATCTTTGTCATGAAGAACTAGGAAGTAGGTACATCAAAAAACCCCAGAATAAATGACATGAAACTTTTGCACAGTGACATCTACTAAAAGAGTATTCTTTGTGTTTCTCTAAAGATGGAAATTTCCTTTTGTCATTAAGAACTTTTGAATGAATACAAAAAGAGGAAGGTGAGGAACATGAAGGAAATGTAAAATTGGCTAGAGGCTTGTTCAGGCTTAATATCAGGTTTTACCCAATCTTCAGCATTCTGCCAGTACTTTCACCCCACCAATAATGTTTCATCTTTTTTATCCCAAGTAAGGGAAAATGAATTAACCCAAACTTGAATTAAATGTGGTTCATTGTGCAGGTAGATGAAAGTATTTTCTTCTCATAGTTGTCTCATAGAAGAATGTTTATCTTAAGTATTTCTTTGTCCATTGGTATCTTAGGTAAGATGGGTGGTAGAAACTGTATATTGAAAAATACAAGTGATCTTTGAAAGCCTATCCTATATACAGCTAAGGATAAAAGCTAAACCACTCAACCTGCTCCTCCTAAAAGGACTCTACATGTTGACACAGGAACATGCTGTTCTGAGTGCTGTTGTCCTCATCAGAGTTTACTGAAGTGTAAACCGCTTCACAATGTTAATGATTTCATGAAGGGAATGCACCAGTTCCTTTGTGAGAGTGCATCTGCGTTATTTAGAAGCTGCATGCAGTTTCTTACATCATGTGGTGCCCACCACTTTCTACCCCTCGTTTATGAGTATTTGCCTGACGAATGATGCAATGAACACATTGATTAATTTGTGAACACAAGAAGAAATAGATTATACTCCCTAATCTAAGAGTTTTGGTAAAATCCAAATTTTAGTATTTGGTATTTTAAAATAGCCATAATCTATACCTAGCAAATGGCACTAATTCCTCTGTTACAGCTTTTTTCTCTATTTGAGTATGAAAGAACATCCACATGAAATGCTTTGGAAACCACCATGGTGGTCTCTAGAGGACAATGCCCACCTGTACTATCCCACTGAGAGGGTTAGCTAGCATGACCGACCCTCCAAGCAGGGCTCCAAGCTCCAGGGCATACACCTCCTTGTGCAGATAGGATTTTGAGGCTTAGAGAGCTACAGTCTGAATATGTACATCTCCCCCAAAATTCAGGTGAAACCCTAGCCTACAAGGCAATGGTATTAGGAAATGCAGCCTTCTGGGGATGATTAGGTCATGACAGCAGAGCCCTCATGAATGGGATTAGTGCCCTTATAAAGTAAGCCCAAGGAACCTTGTTCACCCCTTCTACCACGTGAGGGCACAGCAAGAAGGCACCATCTTAGAACCAGGAAGCCGGTTCTCACCAGATCTTGGACTCCCCAGCTTCCAAACTCCCTCTCCTTTCTATCATCAGCTATTGCTTTAAAGAGGGAGAGAAATTTTGTCCCAATAAACCAGGTTTCTTCTTCTTTTTTTATTTTTATGTATTTATTTTTATTTCCATATGCTATTGGGGAACAGGTGGTGTATGGTTATATGAGTAAGTTGTTTAGTGGTGATTTGTGAGATTTTGGTGCACCCATCACCCAAGCAGTATACACTGCACCCAATTTGTAGTCTTTTATCCCTCACTCCCTTCCCACCCTTTCCCCCTGAGTCCCCAAAGTCCATCGTGTCACTCCTATGCCTTTGCATCCTCATAACTTAGCTCCCACTTAGGAGTGAGAACATATGATGTTTGGTTTTTCATTCCAAACCAGATTTCTTCTTATGTAGTAGTCTCACATGCTGCAAACAGACAGCTAACACTTCATCACCACCATCTACATCATTTTCATCGTTACAGTTACAATACTTCGTACTTCTAGGGAGAGACAGAGGGAGAAATAATTGACATAAACCTTGCAAAATATGCAGATAAGATTTATACTATTCACTTGACAGATGAGATGCTTGAGACTCAGAAATGAACCTAGAATCCCAGAGCTATGTGGGCCACCACAGTCCCTCAAGAGCCTCTCCATCACCACATCCACCCTGAGAAAACTGGTCTGAGAGAGTACCGCTGCTGGAATAACATTGACCTTCTTACACAATGAAGGGACAGAAAAGTAGAATCAACATGCCTGAAGTGATGGTTAACTAATGATGACAAAGGGCTGGGATTTGAGAAATCTTTTCATTTTCACTTGCTAATAATAATTTTAGTCAGAGTTACAAGTAGGATCCTTGAAAAAAATATGTATCCGAAGTATAAAGACAGTGGATTCAGGGATACTTGATCAAATTGTTTCTGATGAATGAGGACCCATACTCTCTGCTGTCACAAACAGGAGGTGGGGCCCAAGAAACCGTGGCAAAAGATGTTTCAGGTTGATCTGCAATGGATTATTCACAGCAACAATGAGGATGATACAGTTTCAGCTTTTTCCTCCAGCAAGGCTTTATTGACAGCCTACTGTCTGCCCAATAGTAGGGCTTGCAAAGATTCTTCTAATTATAAATGGAGCAAAAAATTCTGACCTCCAATTTAAAAATCATATACTTACACCTTCTTTTGTTAGCAACTGCACTTGATCAGCACAAGGCTTTAGAAGACAAAATCCTCGACATCATTTGATTTTTAGAAAATCCTTCTGAGGAGATAAATATCTGGTTTCATCACCCAGGAGGCTCATTATTCACCTCATGGAGGTGTGATGTCCTCAAGACATTAACAATGGTCATCCAGTTCATCCACTTTGATTCATATATGTGCATTTCAGAAACATATCTCTTGTATATAAAACTGAATTTCCTGGAATGTTTTCAATTTGCTTTTTATTTGGCATGCTCATAAATGCCCACGAGACACTGGTTATTGTCAAACACTTTCAGATTTTAGATGCTTCCTGGGGCATATGCTCGGACCAAAACCACTCCCAGGGTCATAAATTTTAGACCCCAGGCTCGGCTCAACCTGGGATGAGAACTGAGGGTCTATGTCAAGCACAGACCTGGAGAAGAATAAAACTGCCCTGAATAAGTTGGGTCTTTGCAAGGGGCCTGTGAGGTAAATTGGCACTTTACACTTTCCAGGAAAGGGAGGGAGGGACACAGAGGGGCAAAGGGCTCCTTTCTTCACGGCTCTCCTTAGTTCTGACCCCAGGGTATTCTATTTGGGGTTGGAATAAGACTGTCACCACTACTGCCACCCTGACCACCATTCCCACTGCTACTATCACCACGGCTGTCACTGCCACCACCATCACCATCAGCCACGATGGGGACCACCACTGCCACCACATTCACTACTTCAGCCACACCACTACAGCCACCTCACTCCCTCCACCATGCAATTAGTGCCCCCACCGTCACCACCATCACCATCAGCATCACTGTTAGCAGGAATGAATGAAGCCCTGTCCACTGGCCAGGCCTGGTGTCAGCAGCTTTATACGCACTATCTCACCTAATTCCCCTGAAAACTTATGTCCCAGCCACTCCTGTTAGCCTCATTTTTATTAATACACATAGGGAAACAGTGACTTGGAGACATTTCACACCAACAAAGTCAAGTGCCTTGTAAGTGACTTGTTGCATGTGGGAGGATCCCTCTGCTCTGCCTTTCCTACCTCCCTGCCCTTCCCCAAATGGAATACTTCTCTACCTGCTAACATATGGGTTAGAGTTCCTTACAGAATTATGAAAAAGTAACAAAGAAAGAGAGTGAGGAAGAAGGGGGAGAAAGCAGGCAGTAGAGAAAGAAGGAAATAAAACCCTTTCTTCTACATGAAGGATAAAAGTTCAATGGCAAATTTCCAGTTAAAGAGCACAGTCTTAAGTTTACTCTAAAGTGTAACTGATTAAGGTCATATTCCATCCCCCGCCCCCAACATATCTCTCTTGGCAGCTTTTTCCAGGGGAAAAGAAGGAAAAAGTACAAAGGTATTGAATGCATGAAGGGCGAGAGCAGGGGTTGGGGGCACAAGCAAAGGAGAGGCTGGGTGCAGGGAGGAGAAGCTGAGTTTCGGCCGACAGTCTCCCTTGCCTGCCCAGCCTCCAAAACCGAGTCTGCGGATGTCACTGGGGAGGAAACAGAAGATAGATTTCTAAAGGTAATATGATTATTTGGGGCTAGGACTCAAGAACAGACCTTTTACCTGGGTGGAATAAGACTGGTATAGAATTAATCCAAACCTTACGAAGCTGTTGAGGCAGACCCCAGGCACAGACACAGAGACACAAACACCTCTATGCTGCACTGTGGCCCAGGCCCAGACCTTCCCTTCGGTCTAGAGGTGAAGGGAGCTAAGAAGGGTCCACCAAGACCTGACTCCCTACAGACAACTTCCCTGCACTGCGGCATGAGAATCAACTGCTGTACCCTGGCCTCATCCTGCCACAACAAACGAGAGGTTGAGCTGATGTTCAGCTTGCTTTACTCGCTGACCCATCACCGCTGACCAACTCAGAGTCGTTAAGGAGCTCCCTCATGTAGCTATCTCCTGCCTCCATTCCTTCCCTCTGACACCACACTGTGACAGCCATGCAGGAAGTGTGGAAATCCTGAACACTAGAAGATCCTCTCCAATCTGACTCCAGGACTACCTTTTCAATGTCCCTCCCAATACCGCACGCAGCCCAAGGTGTGAAGTCAGCTCCCTCCCCAAGGCCCCCAGAGCACCTGTGCCTCACGGTCACAGTGCGTCTCACATGCCATGATGTGGCCCTTTGATTCCTTGCCTCCCCCAGCCTTAACCTCCCAAGACTCTGCTCCACATGGGCTGGAACTGTCCTTCCCTTTTATTTTCTCTTCCCTAGTAAGACTTGTCACAGATGGGATTCCATGAAAGCGTGAAGAAGGAATAATGATATGATGCAGTATGATACATGATAAAGCCAGTAGTTATTTGAGTCATACTTACCTATGTTTTCAGTCGGTGGCTTTCCACAGTTTTTATGCATGATTCCCAGGCGGAAATCTATTTTACGTTGTGACTCAGTACAAACATTTATATACACTAAATGGGAAGAAAAAATGTTATGAAACCATTACTTACTACATGGGAGACATTCTAATTTATTCTATTCCTTTCCATTCCTTTACTCTATGTTTTCCAAGGAGCAGACACTGAGACAAGGATTCAGATACAAGTAGTTTGCTTTGGAGGTGATCCCAGGAAACACCAGTAGAGTGAGGAAGTGAGACAGGGAAAATAGGGCAGCCAGTGAAAGGTTTGCATTCCAGAGCAAAATGTGTGCCTCATCTCTGCGTTATCCAGACCGAGGGGTGGGGTACGGTGTGTTCAGTGTATTTATATACAACTCCCTCAATTATCTGTTAAGGGCTGTTGGGCCAAGGGGATGCAGGGAGCTAATTTCATAGTACTTCTTACCTGCTAGGTTGGCTTGATCAAAGCAGGTTCCCGGGGAAAGCCCTCAGCCAATGAAATGCAGGCGCTGGCTGATGGAGGTGGGCTGGTATGCACAGAAGTATCAAAGCGAAGGGATACGAGCGGGACACCAACAGCATCTGCTACATACATGATTTCCTGTTTTAAAATGTTTGAGTCCCTATCCACTAAACTGATATCACAATCTACTCACGGATTGCAACGCAGAGTTTGAAAAGCAGTGTATTTCCTAAAGAGTGGTCCTTAGGGGCGATGTACTCCTTGTAACCTGTGACGTGATTTTAGGTGGTACATGAACAATATTTTTTCATGTTAATCTTCATTTAAAAAATTCAAGCTGCATTAGGGGAAAAGATAAAAGCAGCACTGCTGAGATAACAGAATTTTCTTCTTGTGTAAATATATTGAAGGAAAAATGTAAGTGAATTTAATTGTAAATACTAAATAGGCGATACATGGGTATGGGGGAAATGGGAAGGCAATGCTTGAAAGGTGGAGCTCAGGATCCTCTGTGCTAAGCATGCCCCTTGATTGCAGCCTGGTCTTTGCTCTTTGACTCTAACTGTGCTTCTCCCCACTGCAGAGGTTTGGCTATGAAGGCTGGGTGCAGCTCCAACACCACAGCAAGGTGAGTTTCTTCCAAAGCATGAACATCAGTAGGACTCAGGGACAGCTAAGCCATGGGATACCTCACTGCAGGCTGGGCCTCCAGGGAACCCCACTCTTCTGCCCATGTATTAGCTTTGTTGTAGGCAAGGGAATAGCACTGAGATTTCTCAGAATAATTGGGAAAAATGGAGGTGACTTCAAAGAATAGTATTTAGGAAGATAAAATTGGAATTTGAGAACCCATCAAAAAGTCTCTCTCTCTCTCTCTCTCACTCCTCCCCCCGCCACCAACCAATTTCAGCATTTATTGCTCTGCCTCAAGGAAGTGACCTAGTGCTACCAGTTATTACAGTACATTAAGGCTGACCAAATAAATGGGACAGTAAGGTTTGAGCATAAGCTGGAAAAAATCAACAATGGAGACAAAGGAGAGAAGACAGTGTTACTAAGGGTTGAGTTCGGTAAGAGGAAAAAGCAAAAAGAAGGCGGCTGTGGGCAAAGCCCTGTAGAAATAATGAGGCCCATGAGTGAGCTGGGAGTCTAGATCTGCCCAGGGTATGGGTCTGATTTCATTTTCAGAGGCATCATACGTCCTCTTCAAGTTCAGAGGTAATATTTTTGAGCTTCCAGCTGGCATACAGACATGACTAATGCAGGCTCTGGAGGACTTGTGGTCTGGAAATCCAGTTAATGTGCAGAGTTAACCCAACGCAGCATGGAAAGGTTAGGGCTCCCTTTACATCAGGTTCTAAGGGGCAGAGATTTGGGCACCAAGGATCAGAGAAGGCCTTCTGAAGGAAATGATGCCCATCCACATCTTAAAGCAGGTGGGAGGCTTGCCTAGGGAATGAGGAAACCATGTTCGAGGAAAAAAGAAAGGGAACAAAGGCATGAAATATTAAACATATGTGAGCTCAGAAGCACTCAGCTATGGATGGTACCAGCATTTCTCAAACTGTGGTCCCACAACCAGCAGGTTCACCATCACCTGGGAACTTGGGAGAAATGCAAATTCTCAAGCCCTGCCCCAGTCCTACCAAATCAGAACTCTAGAGGTAGGGCAAGCAACTTGTTTTAACAAGTCTCCTAGTGATTCTGATGCAGAGTCAAGGGTTTTTTTAATTAGTAATTTTTTTAAAGACAGGGTCTCACTCTATTGCCCAGCTGGAGGGTAGTGATACAATCACAGCTCACTCACAGCCTCCAACTCTGAGGCTTAAGTGATCCTCCCACCTCAGCTTCCCAAGTAGCTGAGACTACAGGTGCGCACCACCATGCCCAGCTAACTACTTTTTTATTTTTTAGACCGGGGTCTCACTATGTTGCCCAGGCTGACCTCAAACTCTGGGCCTCAAGTGGTCCTCCCACTTCAGCCTCCCAAAGTAGCGCATTCAAGTTTGAGAACCACTGGCTCTCGCACGTTCATTCACTGACTCACTACTTTTTATTGAAACTCGTTTTGTGTCAGGCCCACCAACCTAGACACTGGGAATATGCCGGTGGACAAGACAGACATAGTCCCTGCTCTGATGGGACTGCTCTGATGCTCAGATTCTAGGGGTCACGAGTCAACATGATCAATTCAGAGAATGGAATATAAAGCAGTGATGTGATAGAGAGCAAGAGGCTGGCTGGTCAGTGACCTGGCAAAGGCTCTGAAGATGAGAAGGGAACACTTGGAAAAGTGTTCCCGGCTGGGGGAACAGCAGTTGCAAAAGCCACCAACTGGTAAAGAGTTTATGTGTTCAAGGAACAGAAAGGAAGGCAATGTGGCTGAAATGCAGTGAAAGGGGGAGACAATAGGAAATGGGCTGGCAAGGTAGGCAGAGGCCTGGACACATGGGGACTTGCAGGGCATGCTAAAGAGTCTGGATTGCATTCTCAAAATAATGCAAATTCTTCAGAGGGTCTTAGTGGCTTTAAAAGACCACTTTGGTTGCTCTGTGGAGAACACATAGATGCAGACAAGAGTAGGGAGAGCGAAGAAACAGCAAGAAGATGGAGAGGAAGCCAGAAACCTCATCAGACAGGGTCATGAAGGATTTAGGGGTTTAGGCCCCGAAATGAGCTTAGGGCTTTGAACTTGATCCTGAAGACAGTGGGGAACCACTGAAGAGTTTTTTGGGAGATATATACACACACACACACACACACACACACACACACACTTTAAGTTATGGGATCCATGTGCCAAATATGCAGATTTGTGGTTCACTGCACCCATCAACCTGTCATCTACATTAGGTATTTCTCCTAATGCTACCCCTCTCCTAGCCCCCTACCCCCGACAGGCCCCATTGTGTGACGTTTCCCTGCCTGTGTCCATATGTTCTCATTGTTCAACTCCCGCTTATGAGAGAGAACATGCAGTGTTTGGTTCTCTGTTCCTGTGTTAGTGTGCTGAGAATGGTTTCCAGCTTCATCCATGTCCCTGCAAAGGACATGAACTCATCCTTTTTTATGGCTGCATAGTATTCCATGGTGTATATGTGCCACTTTTTTTTTTTTTTTTTGAGATGGAGTTTTGCTCTTGTCACACAGGCTGGAGTGCAATGGCACAATCTCGGCTCACCGCAACCTCTGCTTCCCAGGTTCAAGCGATTCTCCTGCCTCAGGCTCCCGAGTAGCTGGGATTACAGGCATGTACCACCAGGCCCAGCTAATTTTGTGTTTTTAGTAGAGACAAGGTTTCTCCATGTTGGTCAGGAGGGTCTCGAGCTCCCAACCTCAGGTGATCCGCCCACCTCGGCCTTCCAAAGTGCTGGGATTACAGGCGTGAGCCATTGCACCCAGCTGGCCACATTTTCTTTATCCAGTCTATCATCGATGGGCATTTGGGTTGGTTCCAAGTCTTTGCTATTGTGAATAGTGCTGCAGTAAACATACGTGTGCATGTGTCTTTATAGTAGAATAATTTATAATCCTTTGGGTATATACCCAGTAATGAGATTCCTGAGTCAAATGGTATTTCTGGTTCTAGATCCTTGAGGAATCATCACACTGTCTTCCACAATGGTTGAACTAACTTACACTCCCACTAACAGTATAAAAGCATTCCTATTTCTCCACATCCTCTCCAGCATCTGTTGTTTCCAGACTTTTTAATGATCACCATTCTAACTGGCTATCATTAGTTAGAATGGTATCTCATTGTGAGATGATATCTCATTGTGATTTTGATTTGCGTTTCTCTAATGACCAGTGATGATGAGCTTCTTTTCATGTTTGTTGGGCACATAAATGTCTTCTTTTGATAAGTGTCTGTTCATATCCTTTGCCCACTTTTTGATGGGGTTGTTTTTTTCTTGTAAATTTGTTAAAGTTCCCTATAGATTTTGGATATTAGCCCTTTGTCAGATGGATAGATTGCAAAAGTTTCCTCCCATTCTGTGGGTTGCCTATTCACTCTGATAATCATTTATTTTGCTGTGCAGAAGTTCTTTAGTTTAATTAGATCCCATGTGTCAATTTTGGCTTTTGTTACCATTGCTTCTGGTGTTTTAGTCATGAAGTCTTTGCCCATGCCTATGTCCTGAATGGTATTGCCTAGGTTTTCAAGAGTTTTAAACATCACTGTCTCTGAGGCAGTTCATCCTCATCTTCTTCAGTGTGTCCAGTAAGTGCCAATTCAAACACTGTGCTTCACTTCTCCCATTCAAAATGCTAGTTTCTAGACCAGGGTCTGATGCTCTAAGCTGGCCTCAAGTCTCTCCGATGGAAAGTATGATACAAATGGAGCTGACGGCAAAGCAGCTAGGAAGCCCCAGCTGCAGGGACGGGGAGCTGCGATTTTTTCTTACTCCATGTCCCTGTCTTCAGTTTGTCCTTCAATAGTGGATTTGAATGGCCTTCATTTCATTTTGTTTTAATACCAAGAAATTTCATAAACTTAGTAGCCAAATCTCCAAAAGAAAACAAAAAGGAAATATTTTCCAGTCACATCTACTGACTTATTTATTTCCAGCAAAATTTGATACAATGGTAATCAAATAGGACAAAAGAGTAACACACTCCCTCTCTCTCAAAAACAAAACAAAGCAAACCAAAACAGACTCAGTCTGTATTTTTCATAATTACAGTTGTCAGGGATTCGAGTCCATCGAAAACAATATGCAAATGTAAATGATATGCAAATGTATGCAATTACACAAATCAGGCTGAGAGCAATGAGAAAATCCAGGATTTGGGATTTGAAAATAATTCTTACTCTCCTATGTTCCTCTAGTGAAGAAATATTTTCTGCCCCCAGGATTGGCTTACCTGGAGATTCCTGTTCTCTCAAACGTCTTTCCAAAACATTTCTCTGGTTTGTCCCATTTCTCTTCTTAACTCTTGGTTTTTCAGTGCTCCCCAAACAAATTGAGGGGTAGTCATTTGTCACGACAAAGCCTTGCTCAGAACTGAAAAACATTATTTGTCTTTTGATTGAATATTTATTAAAGTATAAGCAGCAGGCCAGTCCTTGGTTTGTATGACAACCTGCCAGGCGCTGCATGGGGTGGGGGCAGAATTGTGCCCTGATGGCAAAGACACCTGGGAGCATTTTAAAGCCTCCGACCCAGGAGGGTAGACACGGGCCTGCTTCAAAGCTGTAGGTCAACAGCATCTAGAAACACACAATGAGTTCGTCCCAGGGCCTTGGGAACACACACACACACACACAGACACACGCAAACATTTGTATCACACTTAGGATTTTTACATACATAATTGTCAGACCCCTCACTCTTATGGACCACGACCCCTCACTCTTATGGACCATATTTGTGTTCCCCCACCCCAAATTCATATGTCAAAGTACTAACCCCTTTAAAAATGAAATAGATTGTAAAACAAAATAGCAGAATGCACTGCTTATGGCAAGAATAAATATTGTTTCATAAAACTTCTATCTCAGTTTGTGTCTGTACAAATAGATATATATGGGTATTCTTAATGACAATGAAAAATAGTTTTTTTTTTGAAATGGAGTTTCGCTCTTATTGCCCAGGATGGAGTGCAACGGCGCCATCTCGGCTCACTGCAACCTCCATCTCCCGGATTCAAGTGATTCTCCTGCCTCAGCCTTCCAAGTAGCTGGGATTACAGGCATGCGTCACCACGCCTGGCTAATTTTGTATTTTTAGTAGAGACGGGGTTTCACCATGTTGGTCAGGCTGGTCTCTAACTCCTGATCTCAAGTGATCCACCTGCCTCAGCCCCCCGAAGTGCTAGGATTACAGGCGTAAGCCAACGCGCCCGGCCGAAAAATAGATTTCTTAATGTGGGGTCACAGCCAAAACTGGCTGAAAGCCATTGATCTCATCCAATACTTTCAGATGTTTTCATTTTTAAGAATAATTTTTTATTATTATTATTATTATGTAAGTAATATTTGACTAAATGCTCCTTTTTAGATTCAAGCCATTAGAGATAAAGCTACAATTCTCTTGGACCAGCACTTCCTGTTCTCAAAAGTACTTTTTTAAAAAATAATTTCAACTTTTATTTTAAGTTCAGAGGATACATATGCAGGTTTGTTATCTGGGTATATCGAGTGATGCTGAGGTTTAGGGGTACGATTGATCCTGTCACCCAGGTGGTGAGCATAGTAACCATCGGAAATGATCAGTTTCTCAGGCCTTGTCCCCTCCCTCCCAGCCCCCTCTGATAGTCCCTAGTGTCTATAGTTGTCATCGTTATGTCCATGTAAACCCAATGTTTAGCTTCCATTTCTAAGTGAGAACATGCAGTATTTGGTTCTGTTCCTGTGTTAATCTGATTAGGACAATGGCCTCCAGGTGCATCTGTGTTGCTGCAAGGCTATGACTTTATTTTTATGGCTGCATAGTATTCCATGGTGCGTATGTAACATACATGGAATACTACATTTCTTCATCCAGTTCATTGTTATGGTCACCTAGGTTGATTCCATGTCTTTGCTATCGTGAACAGTGCTATGATGAACATACAGGTGCATGTGTCTTTTTGGCAGAACAATTTATATTCCTCTATATATATACCCAGTAATAGGATTGCTAGGTTGAATGGCAATTTTAAGTTCTTTGAGAAATCTCCAAACTGCTTTCCACGGTGGCTGAACTAATTTACATTCCTACCAACAGTGTAGGAGCATTCCCTTTTCTTTTTCTTTTTTTTTTTTTTTTTTTTGAGAAGGAGTTTCACTCTCGTCCAGGCTGCAGTGCAGTGGCGTGATCTCAACTCACCGCAACCTCCGCCTCCCAGGTTCAAGCGATTCTCCTGCCTCAGCCTCCCAAGTAGCTGGGACTACAGGCACATGCCACCACACCTAATTTTTGTATTTTTAGTAGAGATGGGGTTTCACTATGTTGGCCAGGCTGGTCTCAAATTCCTCACCTCAGGTGATTCACCCACCTTGACCTCCCAGAGTGCTGGGATTATAGGCGTGAACCACTGCGCCTGGCCCACATTCCCTTTTGTCTACAGCCTCACCGGCATCTGTTATTTTCTGACTTTTTAATAATGGCTATTCTGACTGGTGTGAAATGGTATCTCACTGTGGTTTTGATTTGCATTTCTCTGACGATCAGTGATGTGGAGCATTTTTTCATGTTTGTTGGTCACTTGTATATCTTCTCAAAGGAATTCCTATTAACAGTTTGGTGGATATCTTCCCAGATCTTCTCCTATGTTTTTACTTAAATATGAATGCACCTTTAAAAATGACAGAGTATTATTAGTATGTGATAGGTCTGGTTTTTAAAGCTAGATGAATCGGGTTCCAAATAGAAAACAAATGGACACTTAAATTAGACTATTTTGAGAAGAGTTCATACAGAGACTATTTATAAAGGTGAAAACATGAGGAAGTTTTACAGAGGTAGGCAGGGGTTAGATCATGTAGGGCCTTGCAGGCCAGGTTAAGGAGTTTGGATTTTACCTTCAGGGAAAGGGAATCCATTCAAGAGTTTTAAGTGGGGCAGTGGCAAGATCTGAGATGGAGTGGCTCACTCCTGTAACCCCAGCACTTTGGGAGGCATAGGAGGGCAGATCACTTGAGGCCAGGAGTTCAAGACCAGCTTGACCATCACGGCAAAACCCCATCTCTACTAAAAATACAAAAATAAGTCAGGTGTGGTGGCAGGCGCCTGTAATCCCAGCTACTCGGGAGGCTGAGGTGGAAGAATCGCTTGAACCCAGGAGGTGGAGATTGCAGTGAGCCGAGATCACATCACTGCACTCCAGCCTGGGCGACAGAGAGAGACTCCGTCTCAATTTAAAAAAAAAAAAAAAAAAAAAAGGAAGACAAGAAAATACATGTCTGATGATACATGCAGTATCAGATATTTGAAATACCAGCCATATTTGGGCTTGTTTGTGGATAGTATTAGAATTAGAACTCAAAAGTCAGAAGTTCACAGGTTAGGTTCCCTAGGAATCAGACTCCAAGATGAAGTTCTGGCTTTAAAAATATAAAAGGTGTATTTAAAGTGTGTTATTTGGATAGTAATAGTTGCATGGAGGAATTCTTTAAAAAAAAAAAAAAACTTGATTTTCTTTTGAGAGTTTAG
The DNA here is from genome assembly GCF_049350105.2 of Macaca mulatta. Classification (NCBI taxonomy): domain Eukaryota; kingdom Metazoa; phylum Chordata; class Mammalia; order Primates; family Cercopithecidae; genus Macaca; species Macaca mulatta. Next base: position 26,454,178 of record NC_133417.1, read on the forward strand.
GAAAAAACGAGACTGGGCTCTGGTTGTGTAAATTAAAGCAGCTTGCTCCCATTACTTGGTTATTAGTTTAGTTTAAGATCTTGGTTAATGCTGAGGTCAAGGTTAAAAAACAGGCCCCAAGAAATCCGTTTCCTCCTCCAGCAACAAGTGCTGACCCCGGAGGCAAATCCACAGCCTTACCTGAATGTAAAGCGACAGAGATCAGGGACGGACTCCTTACAATGGCTGTCAGCTCTCAAAATTCCGGCTGGAAAAAAAAAAAAAAAAAAAAGCAATGAGAATTGGGGGCTTATCATAGGGGCTCAGCTGCTCTGCAGTGATTTTTACTCAGGAGTTCTACCGACTTGCTACGGTTCATTTTTCTTACCATGGATCTAGCATGAAGGATGTGAAAAAGCGAAGTTTGGTGAGTCTGCTTTCCCTGCTATGTAATGAGAGGCACTCCCTGCCCCTAAAAGATCAAACTCTTTAGGAAATTATAGTAATTAACTTTAGCCTACTACATAGACACCAATCACCAAATATCAGCCTTATGAGATGGAAAATGGCTTCATAAACTGGGGCTCTATACCAACTAAGCATATGGCCTTGGAGAAGTCACTGCACCTTGTGGACTTATTAGTAAAATGCAAGGGCTGAACTAAATAATCTATTGCAGCTTTAAGATACTCTGCTTTGTTTGAAATCAAAACTTACTCAGGTATCTCCCACAGAAACCCAATTTCCTCCCTTGCAGTTGATAATACGTGGTAAAATCTGGCTGTTATTTATTGAGCGTGCTCTCTGGCCTGGTACTAAGTTCTTTACATTCTATAATTGAATCTCCTTTATCACTCAGTGTTCTTAATTGCAAACAACAGAATTCACTCTAGCTAGTTTAATTAGAAAAGCAGCTCACAGAGTTCCTGTGAGGGCCAGAGATCAAGCTCTGAGGGCTGTGCTAACATGATCAATGCCCACATTCACCTGGTGAGCTGCTTCAGCAAGGACACAAGTGTTGCCACTCCCAGTCATGGAAAGGATGCTCAGCTAATGCTGCCAAGGCGGGAGACTAGAAGCTTTGCCTCTGCTGCTCCAGTCATGTTCAACATCTTAGACAACACCCCTGTCTACAGGTGGACTCTGCATAGTCCCTACTTCCTCACATTGCTCACTTCCAGGTCAAAGTTAAATGCACGGGTGGGTGCATATAATTGGCAAAGCCCAGAGCACATGCCAGTGCCCTGTTACAAGGGAGACTGGGAAAGCATATTTTGGATTCTACCTCAAGAAAGCAGAATGTATAATTGTGAACATTTCTTCACACATAGGATGTGTTCCAAGGACGTTGGATGGCCACAAGTATGACAAGTATAATGATCCACATTTTACAGATAGAAAAAGTGAGGCTTAAACTTAGAGGGCCCACAACTTCACTAGTCAGCGCTGCTAGTAAGTAATTTAATGAGATTTAAACCCAGAGCTGTCTGAATGCAAAGACTGTGCTCTTTGGCACTCTACTATACTGGGTATTTTTATAGTGATTAAGCTTTCCCAGCAAGGAGCAAAAATAAATAAAAGCTCCAATTTGACAAATCAAAGTTTGTTTCTTAACTTTTTTTTTCACCATCACCCCTCTCCTCTCCCCTCTTCACCAAACGAAGAGACATGTGTTCCTATGTCCTATTTGTGCAATCATTATCAGTCAGGACTCTTGCTTGCAGGCAACAGAAACCAACAATCATTAGTGTAAGAAGAAAAGATATTTGTTGAAATATTTTAAGCCCTTCAAGAATTACAAAGTATCTGTGGAATCAAGCTCAGAAAACTTGCAGAAACTCAGGGAATTCCCATGGTTGAAGCCACAGCCAAGGCAACACCACAGAACAGCCTGGCTAGGAGGCCGCTGCCCCAGCAGGATACTGCCCCCAACACCACTGCCAATAGCCACTGTACCTGGCCACTACTGGAATCACTGGCAGAATAAATCCAACTCTTCCTGGTGTTTTTGCATCACTTAATGCAAAACCAAGCATTGATTAGCCAAGCTTGGGGCAGGGAGAGCAAGTATTTGGCCTTCTGCAGAGGGAGGCTAGGCCCTGCCTCCACCAAGACTCCTGCAGGAGATTCCCCAACCTAGGAAGTGGTTCAGATGCTGGCATGGTAAACAGAGGATCGGAGCTGAAGTACATCAGTCTTGGTGTCATGATGTCAGAGAGCCACCTCTGCTAGTGTGTGGACACCTGTCACAATTACACATGTCAACTTGCTCACTGACCTGTTCCCCATCCCTGAGAAATAAAATGTGGATCTGAGGTCTTCCTCATATATGTGCAAAGTGAACAGGCTACAGCACTTAAAGGTGAAAAGTGTCCAGCCTTCTTCATGCAGGAGATGGGGAAGGTCTTGTCTATGGAGTAGAAGGATGAAGGCTTGGATGCAACTCATGATCAAGCCAAGAGGAGGAGGAGGAGGAGGAGAGCAGTGAACTCCACCAAGCACAGCTCAAAGCCTTTGATCATCGCACACCCACATGGACATTCTATGGGGCCCAAAGGTAACCTTGAGGCCCTGAAGCACCACCAAAGGTGGTGTGCCCTCAAAGCAGAGGAACACTGTCTAGCTCCTAATTAGCTATACAACATTAATAACAAATAATCATAATAACTAACACGTATGTGTCAGATACTCCACTAAGTGCTTTATGTGGATTATCTTATTTCATGCTCACATGATCCCTTTAATGTAAGTCACATTAATTTTTTAAGGTAAGTCATTATCATCCCTATTTTAAAGATAAACAAATGGAAGCTTGAAGATATTGTTTAACTCGCTCAAGATCACACAGTAAGTGGCAGAACAAGAATTTGAATTCAGGCAATTTTATTTCTAGGGCCTGCCCTAGTTCTTTCCCTTTTCTTTAGGAATCACAAACTGGAGGCCCAACGTAGATGCCACTGCCATGTTCTGCGCAACCATTTAGTTTGGCCCCCTGCTCTGAGTGTTAAACAGTTGTGTGTTCCGTAATGGCTGTAACAGTTACCAAATAAGAGTATACAAGGGTTCCCTTTTCTCCACATCCTTGTCAACACTTATTATATTTTGTCTTTTTGATAACAGCCACCTTAACAAGTATGAGATGATATCTCATTTCTCAATGATTAGTGAAGTCAAGCATTTTTTCATATACCTGTTGGCCATTTGTATGTCTATTTCAGGTCCTTTGCCCATTTCTTCACCCAGTTATTTGTTTTCTTGCCATTGAGTTCTTTAAGTTCCTTACGTAGTTTGGATAGTAACTCCTTATCAGATATATGGTTCACAAATATTTTCTCCTGTTCCATAAACTGTCTCTCTACTCTGTTGATTGTTTCCTTTGCTGTGCAAAAGGTTTTTAGTTTCTCCAGCTTTGTTCTGTTTGCCTTGACTATTTGAGATCTTTTGCGACTTACATGAAATTTATGGGTTTTTTTTTTTTCTATTTCTGTAAAAATGTCATTGGAATTTTGGGAGGCATTTTATTAAATCTATAGATTGTTTTGAGTAATATGGACATTTAAACAATATCAATTTTTCAATCTATGAACATGTTTTTCCATTTGTCTGTGTCTTCTTTAATTTTTTCATCAATGTATTATAGTTTTCAGATCTTTCACCTTTTTGGTTCGATTCATTCCTAAGTATTTTTAAATACTATTTTAAATGGGATTGCCTGAGGCTGGGAGCAGTGGCTCAAGCCTATAATCCCAGCACTTTGGGAGGCCGAGGCCGGCAGATCATGAGATCAGAAGTTCAAGAATAGCCTGGCCAACATGATGAAACCCATCTCTACTAAAAACACAAAAATTAGCCGGGCATGGTGGCGCATGTCTGTAATCCCAGCTACTTGGGAGACCAAGGCAAGAGAATAGCTTGAACCCAGGAGGCAGAGGCTGCAGTGAGCCAAGATCATACCACTGCACTCCAGTCTGGGCAACAGAACAAGACTCTGTCTTGAGAAATAAATAAATAAATAATGGGATTGCCTGATATCTTTTGCAGACTGTTAGCATATAGAAATGCTATGGGCTTTTAAATATTAATTTTGTATTCTGCAACTTTACCCAATTTATTAGTTTAACAGTTTTTTGGTGGAATATTTAGGGTTTTCTATATATAAAACCACGTTGTCTGCAAACAGAAACAATTTAACTTCTTTCATTCTGATTTAGATGATTTTTATTTATTTTTCTTACTTAATTGCTCTGGCTAGAACTTCCTTTATGATGTTGAGTAGAAGTGGCAAAGGTGAGCCCCCTTGTCATGTTCCTGATCTTAGAGAAAAAGTTTTCAACTTTTCATCATTTTCACCATTGAGTATGATGTTAGCTGTGGGATTGCCATACATAGACTTTATTGTGTTGATAAACAAGAAAGTTCATGTACGGCAATCCCACAGCTCTATTCCTTCTATACCTAATTTATTGAGGTTTTTTTAAGTCATAAAAGGACACACAAATATGTCATTTTTTTCCTGTATCTATTGATATGATCATATGTTTTCCTGAAAAAAATTAAAAATAGAAATACTATATGATCCAGCAATTCTACTTCTGGCTATATACGCAAAGGAAATGAAACCAGTACGTTGAAGAGGTATCTGCATTCCCAAGTTCAATGTAGCATCATTCAAAATAGCCAAGATATGGAATCAATCTAAGTGTCCATCAGTGGATGAATGGATAAGGAAAATGTGGCATATATACATAATGGAATACTATTGAACCTTTATAAAAAGGAAATTCTGTCATTTACAACAACATGAGTAACACTGAAGGACATTATATTAAGTGAAATAAGCCAGACATAGAAAGACAAATACTGCACTTACATGTGGAATCTGAAAAAGTCTAACTCACAGAAGCATCAAGCGAAATGGTGGTTACCACGGGCTGAAGGGGTGGGGAGAAATTGAGAAGGTCAGAGGATATGAAATTTCAGTTAGACAGGACGAATAAGTTCATATCTATTGCACAATATGGTAACTATAGTTAATAATAATGTATTGTATACCTGAAAATTGCTAAAAGAATAGATTTTAAGTGTCATCACCTCAAAAAAATGTAAGTATGTGAGGTAACGGGCATGTTAATTAGCTTGATTTAGCCATTCCACAATGCACACATATATCAAAAGATAATGTTGTACAGCATAAATATATGCCATTTTTGTCATTTAAAGTGTATAAAAATTATTGCAGAGTACCCAGGCAAGCATGATGCCTGGTGGAAGAAGTAGCTCAGTACCAAATTTTGTGCATGCTACCAGACTGACTTCTTTGCCCACCTCCTCCCACAGGTGTTGACACTAGTGGGCCCTGCTCTGTTTGACAGATCATATACTCCCATTATCCATACATTGCTTCTCCATAAAATGAGAGGGTTGGACTAGGTGGTCTATCTCAAAGGTTCTTTTCAATTCTAAATGTTATAGAACTACCATTTTCCAGACGCCGGGCCATCCTCTTGTATCTAGTAGCCAGGGGTTCAGATCAGCTAGGTGATCAGCCATTCTCAGTCATGCAGCCCAAAGAAACATAACCTCAACCTTGCTATCTCCGTGTCCAGCCATTGACACCCACAGAGCACACCCCTTCAACACCAGGCCAAAGAAAAGCATGAGGAAAGAAAGCTGATTTTTGTTAAATTACTGATTTCTACTTCCACAAGGATTAAGTACAAATCTTTTCAAATATTAGGGAAGAAACAGGTTCTAAAGCGCATGAGGAAAGACTAGTCCAAGTGGGCTTAGGTCGCATTTTAGTAATGTGGGTTTCCTGCCCCAGGGAGAAGCAAAGTTGTTGAAAGATGGGAAGGTCTTCAGAGTGGTGCGAGAGAATTGCTGGGATCCAGAAGTTCGTATTAGAGAAATGGATCAAAAAGGTACGATGAGAAATGCTCCCAATGTTAGCATCTGACGTAAAAGCAATGTCTGCCCTTAAAGTTCGCTGACAACTTTATGTGATGGTAACTTCTGACCCCCTTTTCTCTGCCAGGACAGGCTGTTCCAGCTTCACTGTGGGAGAGACAGGGCCTTCCACAACAATGTTTTTAGAGTGTGGATTAGAAATGTTTTATATGAGTTATACCCTGTTTTAAAATAGAATGTTATATCACGAAAAAGATAAAAATGGCATTTTACTATTTTTAAAAATTAGTTCAAATGTATAGTATTTACGTATTATAAAATCAATTAAAATAGTAAAAATTGGAAATCACAAACTAAGAATGACAATTGCCTGCTTAGTAAGACTTAAGATCCAATTTCTTTCTGTAGTTTGTCTCGGTGCACCCATACACAGAACATTCCCACTGACACCTCAGAGTTGGAAATGGAAGCAGTTAAAAATAGTTGATTGTGTAATCTCAGAATACACTACAATAAAATCAATCCAGAAATTTGAAAGAAGAGAATTAGGAAGTGTTTGTTTCAAAGGTGAATTGCTAAAAAGCTCTAAGAACATCTTGCACTTTTTACCTTATATCTAAAAATCAAACAAGTCCTCACAATTTAAAAGAATTTCAGACAAGGCACATTGGCTCACACCTGTAACCCCAATACTTTGGGAGGCTGAAGCGGGTGAATCACCTGAGGTCAGGAGTTCGAGACCAGCCTGGTCAACATGGCAAAACCCTATTTCTACTAAACATACAAAACTTAGCCAGGTATGCTGGCGCATGCCTGTAATCCCAGATGCTCAGGAGACTAAGGCATAAGAATTGCTTGAACCTGGGAGGTGGAGGTTGCAGTGAGCCTACATCACGCCACTGCACTCCAGCCTGGGCAACAAAGTGAGACTTTTCTCAAAACAAAACAAAATGAAATTTCCAAGTCTATCTAAAGTATGACATGATGGCCATATTATGCTTCACCGTGACTGCCTGGCTGACTGTGCCACCTGAGAACATGCTCTAAGAAAATGCCTGAGCCTTCCAGACACATGTGGGCTGTGTCCATGGGCTGTGATGGGGAACTGACCACCACTGACATTGTCAGAACTAAATGTTTACATTGGTGGAAGATTTCAACCAGAAAAGGAATAATTCAAACACACAAATAAAAGAGCAGTTTAGCACTACCACCTTTCTAATCAAAGACAAATTATAAGGAGTTCAAATATACAAAGAGATAGCAGGAGACATTTTATTCCAAGGTCTGCAAAAAAGGAATCAAACTGTCAGCCTAAAATGAGTAGGTAGTCTCCAGCATGTTGGAATTTGTTGTAGATACTTTTGTCCAGGTTTTGCTTTATATATTTTTTAACAATTAAAAATAGACTCAGGTGTGGTAGGTCATGCCTATAATCCCAGCATGTTAGGAGGCCACGTCAGGAAGATCACTTGAGCCCAGGAGTTCAAGATCAGTCTGGGAAACACAGTGAGACCCTGTCTACACACACACACACACACACACACACACACACACACACACACACACACAAATTATCTAGGCGTGGTGGCATGTACCTGTGATCCCAGCTACTCAGGAGGCTGAGGTGGGAGGATCACCTGAGCCCAAGAGTTTGAGGCTGCAGTGAGCTGTGATTGCACCACTGCACTCCAGCCTAGTGGTGGAGCAAAACCCTGTCTCTAAAAAAACTCTTTTTAATTAAAAATATATTTAAATGGCATTTAAATTGAACTTCACAGAAAACCTGCGACACCTCTGTGGAGTACTCCACAGAATATAGCATATATCCCTCTAAAAGTATATTGGAGTGGGAGGAGAGCTGGAGAAAGAACATGCTTCCCTAACCTACAGCAAAGAGCAAGGTTTTGTAGTAAATGTGAAGCTGCAGCAAGGACCTGCCTTTTCAAGGAGAAAACTAATGAGCATGAGACTTGAATGACTGGTGTCAGAAACCACAGCTTAGGGCTGCATGGTAAACAACGTGTGTGTGTCATCTTTGGTTTTTGTTGTGTGTTTCATTCCTTGGCTGTCCTTAAGAGAACAGTCATGACCAACCCTCACTGAGTATTTACTTTGTGCCAGGCACTATTCTAAGAACCTAACATGTATTAAATCATTTAATCCCTACAACAACCCTAGGAAGTAGGCCCTCTTGAAGACAAAACATGCTTGGCATCGTGGATGCTGGAGTCAAACTCAGGGTCCCATTCTAGGTATTTCAGACCATGGGACTCCTTCTAGGATCACTTGGGAGCTGAATTAAAGGGGCAGGGAAGGTGGCTGAGAGACATGCTCTGTTGTGCGTACCCTAAGATGGAAAGCCTGAAAACGTCTTGCTTAAATAAAATTTCACAGGAAGGAGGGGAGAAATAACTCTTCGGAAATGGGGTCAGTTAGTTTTCCTTCAATGATCTCATTTGTATCCAACCTTTACTTATCTCCCTGGAATCTGGGGCTAGGGGCTGAGGGGGGTCTAGGGATGGGACTGAGAGAGATGCAGGGAGGGAGAGCAGGAGTTTAGGGTGGAAGCTGGCTGCCACTTGGCCTTGGGAAAGGAAGGAGTGTCCAGGCCATTCTTCTCACCAGTTTTGCCCTTCTTTGTGTCCATGTCTAGGAGTAACAGTGCAAGCCCTTTCCACAGTTCCTGTCATGTTTAGCTACTGGGTGAGTGTGAAACCTCAAGCCATCTCCTTGGTGTTGAAGGTTCGTGTCAAGCTCCCAAAAAGTGAACAGATACCTCAAGTCTAGACACCAGTACCACTGACCACCCCCAACAACTAACTGTCCTCCCCTTCAGAGATCAGCAGGGTCCCCTCTCAGGCCTGTCTTCTTAGCCGTGTCTTCACTCCAGTACAGTAGCCAGTGGTCACATGTTGCTATGTGACTTGCATTATAGTTCCACCGTACGGTGGTTCTAGGTCAGCCTTATTCTCCACCAGAACTTACCTGTCTGATGACTCATTCCTGCAGTGCCTTGCTGGGGAACTGACAAGCCAATATCTTCTGAGATGAGAATGATTTTGAGGTAGGAATAATAATCATGACCTAATATATCAGCTCTCCAAGGGAAAAACAGAATTCAGAAGGGGAATCCTGAGGTTGGATGCCCTTTCCCAAGTGAATAAATCTCAAGCACTAAAAGTTTCAGGCATGATTTCCAGCCTGTGGAGGAAAATTTTTGTACATAGCCGGGAGCGTGCTAAGTCCCTGCTCATCCAAACAGATACTCACTCTCATGATTTAAGGAGCAGTGGAAATACCACCTGTTCATACATACTTCCGTGATCTGTGTTCATAAACCCAGTATTAGTGAGTGACTCAGTCTTTGCCTGTTCCTGCGATTGCATTCACTACTTAAAAGTGCCCTGAGACCTCAATATGCCTGAATTTATCAGATTGGTTACCACTCTGATTAGACAACTGAGGCTGCAGGAGAGGATCAGATTCCTGGCAGTGGGCAGTGGGGTGACAGAGGAAAGAAAACAGTGAAGAAGGGAGCATTAGGGAAACCAACAGCAAACTTCATCTGCCTCAGCATTTTGCCAAGGACAGCCCTGAATGTCACAGCCAACAAGAAGGACAGACAGGAGAACAGGCAGGCAGCAGGACAAGTCAGTGAGCCAGCCTGGCTGCCCCCAACGAGGCATGATAAGGAGGTGCCTTGATGGTGGCCTGGGACCCTTGGCCAGGCCTGACCTCCTGGGAGGTAGGGGGGCATTAAGATCTTTCTGCAGTTGGAGGTGGCCCATGCTCATTCCATCTCTAGTGCTGGGATACCAGGCCCAGTAATTGTGTCCTTCCCTTCTGATTCTGGCCTCAATTTTTCCAATGAATCAGCAATATACCTTCTGTTTTCTTTGCTTTACAAAGATTGGCTTCTGGGTCTTCTGTGGCCAGCACCTTTCCAATCTGTGCCTCTGTTTTCTGATGTGGTAAAGCTCATCAAAATGTGTCATTTGAAAATGACAAATATTATAGCCACAAGGAGGCACTGTTCAGAGTAAATGTCTGAAAGAAGTAGGTTTTCAACAATGCGGTTTTCCCTCTCCTGTCTCCACCAGGCCAAACCTGAGGACACTTTAAACCTGTGCCAGCTTTTAAACAACGACCTTGCCACCACCGTTGCGAGCTACCCCAGGAGGTTTGTGGGTCTGGGGACGTTGCCCATGCAGGCCCCCGAGCTGGCGGTCCAGGAGATGGAGCGCTGTGTGAAAGAGCTGGGCTTTCCTGGGGTCCAAATTGGCACCCACGTCAACGAGTGGGACCTGAACGCGCGGGAGCTCTTTCCTGTCTATGCGGTGAGTAGCGGGGCTGCTCAGCCAATGCCAGCCGCCCAGTGCCTGGGCCCGGGGCACTGCTGGGTGCTGGCGGGGAGGAGGGGAAGCGTCACCCTACTGGGAGGGGAGAGTGGCATCTATGACTTGTTAGATGTAGGTAGAAGGTGTAGAAATAGCCCCCACAAAGGAGTGGGCCATTCCAAAGAGGAACTGGTGGAATGGTTCCTAGGCCAGCGCTGAGTTAACACAGTGAAATCTCTTTTCCTTCCATCCCCCTTGCCCTCCTTTTTTTAAATCTTTCACTTGGAAGCCAAAATACCCTCTTTACAGCCACTGCGCAAAAGAATCGTGTTAATGACATACAAATATATATATACATATATTTCGGCTGGGTGCAGCAGCTCACACCTATAATCCCAGCACTTCGGGAGGCCCAGGTGGGCAGATCACTTGAGGCCAGGAGTTCGAGGCCAGCCTGACCAACATAGCAAAACCCCATCTCTACTAAAAATACAAAAAAAATTAGCCAGGTGTAGTGCCACACCCCTGTAATCCCAGCTACTTGGGAGGCTGAGGCATGACAACATCTTCAACCTAGGAGACAGAGGTTGCAGTGAGCCAAGATTGTGCCACTGCACTCTAGTCTGGGTAACAGAGCCAGACTCGGCCAAGCGCGATGGCTCATGCTTGTAATCCCAGCATTTCGGGAGGCCGAGGCAGGCAGATCATGAGGTCAGGAGTTTGAGACCAGCCTAGCCAACACAGTGAAACCCCGTCTCTACTAAAAATACAAAAATTAGCTGGGCGTGGTGGCGGGTACCTGTAATCCCAGTTACTTGGGAGGCTGAGGTAGGAGAATCGCTTGAACTCCAGAGATGGAGGTTGCAGTAAGCCAAGATCATGCCACTGCACTCCAGCCTGGGCGACATAGCTAGACACTGTCTCAAACAAACAAAAAAAAAGAGCAAGACTCCATCTCAAAAAAAAAAAAATCTGCTTTGAAAAAAAAAATACTTAACATTTTTCAAAAATACAGAAAAGTATAAAGACGAAAATAAACATTACCCATAATCCAGCCTCCCAAAGATAAGTAGCGACTGTTATCATACACAGTTACTTTTTTGATATACATATATCTATATTTTCATGAAACTGAAATTCTGTTACACATGTGATTTTGTATGCTAATTAAAAATTTCCAACATAAGTGAAAATTCTTTTAATGCATGATTTTTAAATAACTGCAGAATATTCCAATATATGGCTATGTTTTGATTTATTTAACCAACCTGTAATTAAGATATTTTTTAAGTCATATATTTTGAAAATGTACTTTCAAATACCTAATAAAAAATAATACCATGAAAATGTTAACATTTGATGAAACTAGGTGGTGGGTATATGGATGCTCATTGTGTTATTGTTTACACTTTCTATACTTAAAATATTTCATGGTAAAATGTATGTTCAAAAATTCAGTGCCATTCATTTCTGAAATATCCAGCTTCAAGTATCCATAGTTCCACAGTCATCTCCATCAGTCTTCTTCTTCCTCCTCCACTTTCAATTCTTTCTATAACCAAATCTTCTCATCTCAGTACCAGGATTCACGATGCATAACTCTACTCAATTGCATTTTTTAAATGTTTTATTTCCCTCCTAGAATTATAATAATATTGCTTTCTATTATTTTCATTATAAATGCAAAATCTTTAATAATGACTTACATAGATGTTTGTGGACTCACCAGGCACTGTGATTACTGATCATTTACTCATTTAGTATTTATTGAGGTCTAACTACAGGCAAAAAATTTTTCCATGTTTGTATCTATGGCAACTGCCCACCAGTCAGGGGATTGCCTGTTAAATTGCCTCCTAATGACTTGAAAGTTTTAATGTTCCTCAAAATATTGAACTCCCTGAAGTTCACTGGCTGCAGTGGCTTAGCTGATGTAGCGAATGTTTTCTAGAAACTTTAATGAGCTTTGAAAGAGGATTTATTTACTTATGCATCCAAGTTGTTTCAGCACAGAGTGAGCGAGACTTCAACTGCAAGTCATGTTAGCATTCATTGGATTTGGGTTTATGAATTACTAAGGGGCTTAGGAAGCAACAGCAGCCGGTCGGGGTCCGCATGGATATTTTCATTTGCGTGACTAGCTCGACCCATCAATCATTCTAACTGGGCTGTTTTGGGGACATCCAGTCTCTGAGGGGATTCAGGAGCACATGCTGTCCCCAGGTGGCTCACGATGTCCTGGGGGTGGCAGCATATTTGTTTGGTTAGCAAGGTTTGCCTGCCTCTCTGCTCTCTAGTTTGTGTCAATAATGTGTTGAAATGAATTTTCATAAGCGAGGTTGGCTTTGTCATTTCAAGGTGATCCTGGCACTCCAAAGGTCTAACTGTCCCCTTTATCTCCTAGACCTCCCTTTTTAGTGAGTAAACCCAATCATACATGCTCAGGTCAGTTTTCAGGCGCAAAAACAACTTCGTCACTGGTATAAGGCAGACAGAATTGCAGTGCCAACTGCCCAGCTCCACCATCTATCAGCCACAAGGCCTGAGTAAGTTAGCCTCTATCTGCCTTAGTTTTCTTCTCCATAAAATGAGGGTAGTAAAAGTGTGCATCTCATAAAAAAAATTAAACTAGTTAATAATTATAAAATTCTTATAACAGCTTGGGCACATAAGTTCTCAATGCTAATTATAATTGTGAGAGTATAACTTCTTTTTCTATTCTCTACAAACCCCATATATAGAAGGAGATCAACAATATGTTAATTTGAATTGAACAGAAATGAGGGTGGGAGGAGGGTGAGGATCAAAAATCTACCTATTGGGTACAATGGTTATTACCTGGGTGATAAAATAATCTGTATGCGAAGCCCCTGTGACATGCAATTTACCTTTATAACAAACCTGCACATGTACTCTGAACATAAAAGTTTACAAAAAATAAAAAGGAAAAATTTTAAAAAGAAAAGAACCACCAGAGGCACACAGAATAAAGCTGTATCCAAATGAGGAGTCAAATCCCACAGAGATACCATGACCATGCACCTTTGCCAAATTCAAACCATCCCAAGAAGTCAGTATTTTCTTTCCAACCTGCATCTATGATCAGAAACCAATTAGCTTCTCTCTCTTTAAAAGGCTTATATCTCTTCTGCTCCCCAGGACCTGTTGAATTAAAAGTCCTTTCTTCAACTTACCAGAATCCCCTGTTGTCCCAGAATTGGTTTTCTGTTTTAAAAATGCTTATGTACACAAGTCACATTGCATCAGCCTGGTTAGCACAAACATTTATGTATGAGGGTAGGAGGAGTCACTCCAGAGCCTCAATATACGTAGTGAGGAATTATTCTAAGGGAAATCTCTTTTGAATCTTGATGAGTGCTAATATTCAATGCCTGTTGAGGGGACTTCTTTTAATTAAACTTTTTGTTGAATAAAGGTCATTCCATCCAGATGGTATTTCCATTTCTCAGAAGGCCCTGGAGCATGCCCATGACATTCATCTCAGTGCCTGTCTGGCTAAGGCATTGACCTCTTCCCTTTCTGAGGTCATCTCACTCACAGCTGACTGTTCAGAGACTCAGCTGGGCTCCTGGGGCAGGAAGAATGCCTACAGACCCCAGGGATTCCACCCAGCGCTGGGCTCTGAGTAGTCAGGTGGCTTGGGTCAGGCCAGCCAGCCCCAGCCCAGCACTGAGCCTCTGGTTCCAGCACATCACTTCCTCACTTTCCACAAACTCTAGTTTCCAAGTGGGGAAAAGGAGGGGGCACTCTCGCCCTGACTCCAAGGATACAATCTCAGCAATCCTTCCAAAAGAGTAGACCAAGTAGGAGCCAGAAGGAGCCAAATGTAGGGGAAATTTTCCCCTACATTTCAGGTGTGGGATTCGTCCTTGAGCATTTTGCTCTCAGCCAAAACATCTGAATAATGGATATTTCCGGACACTTGTTTTACCAGATGATATATTAAGTTCATCGACCTCAGTGGTAAATCTACCAACCCCCTTTGTTAATTCTAAGTGTCCCTTTTATTTTCCAAGCAGGAGAAGTTTGTCAATATCTCTTTTAAATAGATCATAAAACAACTTCAAAAGCATTTTATTTTTACAGACCAATATAGACTCAAAGAAAAGCAGTTTCCCCAAAACAGTACCTGGTATCTGCTCACTCATCAAAGTAACCCTCTCTCTCTCTCTCTCTCTCTCTCTCTCATTGCTTCTTTGAAGGCAGCTGAAAGGCTGAAGTGTTCTCTGTTCGTGCATCCCTGGGACATGCAGATGGATGGACGAATGGCCAAATACTGGCTCCCTTGGCTCGTAGGTTTGTGTCTGTGTGGGGTCTGGAACAGAGGACCAACTCTTGGGTTTTTCCAATCATCCATGGAAACCTATTAGGTCAAATAGGGAAAGTATGAATAATTAACAGGATTATGAGTAACAGCAGCTATCACTTACTGAGCTCTTACTTGGATTAGTGCTATATATATATACATTACCTCATTTAATTTTAAACATATCCAATACCATCATAAATAAATCATATATTTAATCTATGAGGTTGACATTACAATGATCATTTTACAGATGGAGAAACTGAGGCTTGGAGTGTTTAGGTAAGTTGTCCAAGTCACACAGTTAATACATGAAAATGTAATTTACACAGATATATCTGACTCCAAAGCCAGTCTTGCTACACAGACTCCCAAAGAGGCTTCAAAAAATGTAACCACGCCTGTCTAGTAGATTTTTTGGAAGATGATAATAGCATCAGTTCATACAAACGAGAATCCTAGAATTAAAGGTAGAAGGTCAACTTCCACCACCCAAAGATCTGAAATCTTATATAAAAGATGTCCCAGGCTTGCAATTTTCCTGTTATCTGCTCTTCTGCCCTTTGCCTCCTGCACTATCCATAGTTCCACAAAAGGGTAGAGGAGAAAACTCCATTTGCTCTATCCAGTCTCTCATTATCAGTTATGATAAGAAGAGAGAGAGAACAGATGTAAAATTCTGGAGCTATAGGTGAAAAATAGAGCTCATCTACAAACCCAATGAAAACTTGGTCCCCAAATGAAAAGTGTTAGGTTTTTTTGTTGTTGTTGTTTTGTTTTGTTTTTTGAGACAAGTTCTCACTCTGTCACCCAGACTGGAGTACAGTGGTGCAATCTCAGCTCACTGCAACCTCCGCCTCCCGGGTTCAAACAATTCTCCTGCCTCAGCCTCCCAAATAGCTGGGATTACAGGGGTGCAATGCCATGCCCAGCTAATCTTTGTATTTTCAGTAGAAACAGGGTTTCACCATCTTGGCCAGGCTGGTCTCAAATTCTTGGCCTCAAGTGATCCACCCACCTCTGCCTCCCAAAGTGCTAGGATTACAGGTGTGAACCACTGCACCGGATTTTCTTTAAGGAGACTATTGTTCTTTCTCTCCTCAGCCCAACTAGTACAATTAGTAATCATTAAGCAATCAAAATAGCAATCACCATGAAGAATTAAATGGGGCAATATATTGGAAGTCAAAAAAATGGGATTTTAGTTCCAACTTAAGTCTCTATTTCACTGTATTGCTTGTAGTAAACCACTTTAACTCCATAGGCCGCAATCCCTCATCCGTAAAATGAGAATGCTGGTCTGGATTCCTCCAAAGGTCTCTTTCTGCTCTGATGTTTTATATATTCCTGTGATTGCTGTTGGAAACCAAAGTATTTAGTAAGGAGGCTTCCTACTCATTCCCCACCAAATTCTTGGGCAATAATTAATAGGATGAGATAACCCAAGATGCCCAGTGCCATCAAGCTTCAAAGAAAAATGTCACCCTTATTCACAAAACTTTGACAAGTCCCACAAGCTTATTTATTTATTTATTTATTTATTTATTTATTTAGAGACCAAGTCTCACTCTGTCACCCAGGCTGGAGTGCAGTGGTGTGATCTCAGCTCACTGCAACCTCTGCCTCCCAGGTTCAAGTGATTCTCCTGCCCCAGCCTCCCAAGTAGCTGGGATTACAAGTGAACGCCACCATGCTCAGCTAATTTTTATATTTTTAGTAGAGACAGGGTTTCACCATGTTGGCCAGGCTGGTCTCAAACTCCTGACCTCAACTGATCTGCCCACCTTGGCCTCCCAAAGTGCTGGAATTACAGGTGTGAGTCACCACACCCGGCCCATAAACTTATTTATATTGCAACAGGAGAGCATCTGCATATAGAGTCATTTCATCATCCATTTATGCAACACAAATACATTGATTCCTTCTAGCATGCCAGGCCCTGTCCCAGGCACTGGGGATACAGACATGAACAAAACCTCTGCTTTCATGGAGCTTACATTCTGGTTAGAGGAAAGAGATTATAAACAAGTATATATAATCACAAGAAAACAGGCTAATTTTGGAATTTTATTCTGGATGCAAAGGTGGTCATTAGTGGATTGGAGGATTCCCAGCAGAGAAGCATCATGATCCAATTCACACTATGAATGTAACTCTGACTGCTGTATGGAGAATGGATTGTGGGGTTATCGTTCAAGTAATTATGAGAAAGTAGAGTCACAGAACTAGAAGAAAGTGATGTCATCCATCTCTCTGCCTCCAGGAAGCTCTGCCCACAAATTGCTCCCAGATGGGTACAAATCTATCATGCTTCCAGAATTCCCAGGCAGCTGGGTGCCAGGGGTGTCTCTGCCTGTGAAGCAGTGACCAGCCCCAGGCAGAATGAGCATCCTGTGAAGCCTAGCTCCGCAGCCTACAGAGTCAGGCTTCCCCAGAAGGTGCAGGGCACAGCTGTGGAGCGGTCGGATTTCTGAGTCATGGTCTGAAAAGCAGTCAATGGCAATGTAGCTTGGACTGGCTCCTCGGGGTGAAGGCATTAGACGTGGACCAGCTGCTTCTCCTAGCAGCACAAAGCACTTGAAATAATTCATTTTAATCCAGTTATTTTCAACCTCAGCTACAAGAGGCAGCAAAGATTTGGCAGCAATGATCATAATGATAGTTAATATTTAGTGAGCCCTTACTAAATGCCAGGTGCTGTCTGCCAATCCTCAAAACAACTCACTGGCAGGAACTCACCATTTTACAGATGAGGAAATTGAGAGAGAAGCAACTAATACTTTTGTTGAGCACCTCCATTGTGAAATTCTGTCCAGGAACTTGGCTGACATCATTATTTGCAATGCTCCACAACAGTCTTGCAAAATAGGCAACACAGACATCATCTTACAGATGAAATGTGGGCTCAGAGCCATTAAATAACTGGCCTCCAGAGGCCAGGAGGCAGAAAACTGGAGGAGCTAGGGTTCAGCTCAGACTTGGCACACTCCACCTGTCCCACTGCATCCCAAACTGAAGTTGCGGGAATTAAGGCAAATGCCAAGTCCTCTGGCTCCTCGACCTCTCTGGCCATTAGATGACTCTCCCTTCAAGTGGCAAGTAGGAAGTTTCACGTGGTTCTCCTTGCCAAAGTAATGCCCTATAATACAGCCAAACTATGCCAGGGTACAGGGGCCTCAAGTTTCTTTGCACTGACAATTCCCCAGCCACTAACATCACTGAACTTCTTCTTGGTCATCCCTGAGCCTTGCAACTATTTCCTCTCCAGGAATGCCAGCAGAGACCACCATAGCCATTTGCTCCATGATCATGGGTGGAGTGTTTGAGAAGTTTCCTAAACTGAAAGTGTGTTTCGCACATGGCGGTAAGACCCTATTTTTATTAGTCATCTCAGGCTGTCATAACAAAATGCCACAGATTGCATGACTGTAAGAAAACAGAAATTAATTTTCTCACAGTCCTGGAGGCTAGAAGTCCGAGATCAAGGTGCTGGCAGGGTTGGTTTCTAGTGAGGGCTCTCTTCCTAGTTTGCACATGGCCACCTTCCTCACATGGCCTTTGGTCTCTCCTCCTTTTCTTACAAGGACATCAGTACACCAGTCCTATTGGATTGAGGCCCCACTTTATGACCTCGTGTAACCTTAATTACCTCCTTAGAGCTCCTTTCTGCAAATACAGTCACATTTGGCATTAGGGCTTCAGCATATGAATTTTGAAGGAATAGGATTCAGTTTATAACATCCTTCCAGTCATCACTCTAGTCACATGATAGTTTAGGAACCAAATTCTACTTTTGTAGGCAAGTTTAGTTTTGGCACTGTTTTTTTTTTTCTGCTTTTTATTTAAATCCCTCTGGTTAGATCGTGAGCTCTCCAGTCTACAAAAGTCCCTACTATTCTTCGTTGTTTACAAATAGGCCTACTTCATTTTTTTACATTGCCTGCCTGGTCCCTGTAGGTAATTGAATTTGTGACCCTTAAACACACACACACACACACACACACAAAATCAAACCACACATGTTATTCTCTAACATGCCTTTCCTCCTCAACAGCATAGAGAAGACATCTTTCCATGTCAACAAATACTGAGCTTCATCATTTTTTATGGTGTCATGTATGGCCTTGTATTTCATGGATATGTCACCATGACTTAGATAGTCCCCAACTGATAGGTTGTCTCAATATTTTGCTATTATAATCACACTATATTTGAAAACTTTGATTACATATCTTTACACACTTGCCTTCACTCTTTTTTTTATTTTTATTTTTATTTTATTTTTATTTTTTTGAGACAGAGTCTCACTCTGTCACACAGGCTGCAGTGCAGTGGTGCGATCTCGGCTACTGCAACCTCCGCCTCCCAGGTTCAAGCGATTCTCCTGTCTCAGCTTCCTGAGTAGCTGGGACTACAGGCACGTGCCACCACGCCTGACTAATTTTTTTGTATTTTAGTAGAGGTGGGGTTTCACCATGTTAGCCAGGATGGTCTCAATCTCCAGACCTCGTGATCTGCCATCCTTAGCCTCCCAAAGTGCTGGGATTTTAGGCGTGAGCCATTGTGCCCAGCCTGTCTTCTCTCTTTAGGATGAATTTCTCAAATCTGAATTTCTAGATGAGTTAATGTCATTTCTTCCATCATCTCCCAGCATTCAGAACACAATAGGTCCTTTGTAATTACTGCTAATCAGCTGGCCTACGGTAACTTCTTGCATATAACATCAAGACTAAAGGAATCCTTTACAATCAACACTAACCCCTCAGTAATGGGTTTTACTTGCAGGTGGTGCCTTCCCCTTCACAGTGGGAAGAATCTCCCATGGATTCAGCATGCGCCCAGATCTGTGTGCCCAGGACAACCCAATGAACCCGAAGAAATACCTTGGTTCCTTTTACACAGATGCTTTGGTTCATGATCCTCTGTCCCTCAAGCTGCTAACAGATGTCATAGGAAAGGTAAGCCCAGTCTGCCACTTGGATGGCTTATGGGGAGCAGAATGCTACATCAGCAACCCATCCTCTCTCCTTTTTTGGACTCTCTCCTAAAAAGGGATGGAATAAAGGTATTAGATGAAAGGAGAGAGACAGTGAGGTTTGGGATTAGGTTTGCTCACACAGGGGATTATCTCCAGGGTCTCCCTCCACACAGAGTATATAATACTAAGAAACTATTATATATGCCAGAGAAATCCCAGATAATCTACATGGCTGGGTATTCCCTCAGATCAGCTCCTCCTCCTTAGTGACATTCCTATATACACCCAAAATGACACGTGGCAATGTAGTAAGCAGGAAAGGGTCACAAGTTTCAAAGTCAAATTGACCTGGGTTAAAATCCTGGCTCTACCTTTCACTAGCTGGGTAAATTGTGAATGCAACTGTCCTCACCCACTACATGGAGAAAACTGGAACGCTGAAAGGGTGGAAAACGCATAGCTGGGAAATTGCACTGGACAGGGAGTCAGGGGAAGATGGTGAAGGGTCTTGTGTATCATGCCCTGAGATTTCTTCCTGGAATAATATGGCTTTTGATTCTCTCATTTAATTAAAACACCAGCATGGTGGTACTTTAAAGCCCACAAGAAAAATTCTTTCCTCTGATGTAGTCTCCTCGCCGATCTCTCTGTTGGTGGCACATCCACCCTTTAGGTATTCTTCAAAAATGTTAACTCAGCAAGTTCGAGAATTTCTAGGGAAAAGGCCATAGTGAAAAGTCTAAAATATTTTGTATTTCAATTCCATCTTATTACTTACAGATATCTATAGAAGATTTCCAAATTTTCCCAAGGGAAAATCTTTGGGGTTAAAAGTATATAGACATATTTAAAAATTTGCAATATGGTACTTGAGTTTAGACTCTAAGGTTTAAAAAAATCATGTCTAGCAAAAAGAGGCCCATCATTTGAAAGTTGCAAGTAGTGTTTTATCTCCAGAATGGACACTTTATCTCACATTAATGCTGACTGTTTCTCTGGCTTGAGAAAATCACCAGAATATAAATGTTAAGCATTTTAGCTTGGTAATCAATTATGTGGTTGAGCTGTGTCTCTGAGTTGTTTAGCTTTTGTGTCACCCCTGCAGAGATGGATGGTTAGCAATAGCAATTGGTTGTGACTGTTGATTGTTTTTGGTTTGGATATAGAGTGATGAGAAGGTATGTAAGCAGAAGACTGCACAGTGCAGAAACTGGAAGAGACTTTGTGGGCTCTGGACATTGAGCAATGGAGGAAAGGAATTGGGAAAATCATGTGGAATTAGGGGAAAGGGCTTTTCTTATTACATCGCATCAAGCCTAGTACCTCCTTAGTATTCTTGGAAATTGAAACAACAGGAGAAAACACCATTGCCAAATCCAAAGCCCATTTTCTAAGGGATACTATCAGCACCTTAAACAAGCATCCAGTGCAATACGCATTGGCCAGGGGACAGAAGCAGAAGAGGAAAAATATGGCAAGCACTTCATGTTAACCAGTGGATGGACTAGTTGGTGAGCACATGTGAATACATTCCTGTTAGGGACCTCCAGAAAAACTCAGCAGGTACTTTACAAAGTTCTTGGTGCTGAGATCTTACATTCAAACTGTGAAAGCTTGAGCCATAATAATTTGGGCATCAAAAGCAAATGTGACCTCATTTTATGTGATCTCACAGGCTGGTAAATCCAGGACATAGGAGCAGTATATATTAATAATTTAGGATTCTTTTAAAAATGTTAATACTTCCTCATTCTACTCATATTCACATTAGCAAATTCTCTTTTAAAAACAATCCCCAAATCAGAATGGCTAAGGAAAGTCCTAGCTAGACATCTGCGCTAGAGAGCAATCTGGCCAGATTTGAGCAAAAGGACACAATGTGGTGGAGGCAGGTCTCTAGAAAGAAAATAATGGAACTGATGAATGATTTGATCTGTCTGAGAGTTGGAAACAATTACTGCCAGACATTTAACAGATCTGTTAATGCATTAGGAACAAATGCAGGATATATATAGAAAATTAAGCCAATGAAAGAAAAGGAAATAACTGACTCCAAGAAAACAAAAAGTCTACTTGAGGGCAGATAATCACTGTATATTACTTGACTCGGCAGTAAGCAATATTTGTAGTCATAATAGGGTAAATATTAAGTACTGGTTTAAATGAAAATCATAATTCTATTAAGAAAGAGAGTAAGAAAGAAATTCTCAACGACCATAATGGGAAATCAGTAAATACTCTCTAAAGTTAGTAAACTAAGAAACAATAGTATAAGCTTATTATCTGGGAATATAAAGGTAATTATCAAACGATGCATGCTAAAATGGTAAAAGTGGCTGCCTTAGGGGATAAGAGTTGGAGAGGTGACCCAGGGTTTCACTCTGTTACCCAGGCTGGAGTGCTGTGGCATGATCATAGCTCACTGCAACCTCCATCTCGCAGGCTCAAGCCATCGTCCCACCTCAGCCTCCCAGGTAGCTAGGACTACAGGTACACACCAGCATACCCAGCTCATTTTTGTATTTTTTGTAGAGACAGGGTTTCGCCATGTTGCCCAGCAGGTCCCGGATTTAAGCAATCTGGCTGCTTCAACCTCCCAAAGTGCTGGGATTACAGGCATGAGTCACCACGCCTGGCCAAAAAAATGTTTTAAAAAAAGAGCTGCTTTTGATAATAAAGGTATTTTGTAATATTTGATTGTTTACATATAAACTTTACTTTGATAAAAATAAATTTTAAATAACATCTTAAGATATATGTCATATATAAAAAACCAAAACCATTATTGAGCACCTACTATTTCTAAAACACTGTGCTATTTGATAAGAAAGTGTTTAAATTGCATAATCTCTTGGCTTCCTTCCACCTCTAAAATTCTTTAGCTTTTAAATTCTTTGCTTTGATTTTTAAAGATGGATACAAAGAATGCAGGTTATAGATTATCAGTCTAACACTGTGAGAAATACAAAAAAAGGAAAACTTTATTTCCTCCCTATATTGACATGATCACAGAAAATACACTTCACTATTTAAATGGATAGATTTTTGAGAGGTCGGTCATACGCTCGTTATGGGTATATCATAATTTTGGCTAGATCCACTGGTAACCTCCTGCTGCATAATTACAGTCGTGCATCACTTAATAGTGGAGATACGTTCTGAGAAATGCATCATTAGGCAATGTTGTGGTTGTGCGAACATCACAGTGCCCTTACACAAATGTTTATGGTACAGCCTACTACACACCTCAGCTATATGGTATACAGCCTGGTGCTCCTAGGCTACAAACCTGTACATGTTACTGTACTGAATACTGTAGGCAGTTGTAACCCAGTGATACATATTTGTGTAGCTAAACATATCTAAACATAAAAAGGGTACAGTAAAAATAAGATGTAAAAGATGAAAAATGTATAGGGCACTTGCCATGAATGGAGCTTGCAGGACTGGAGGTTGCTCTGGGTGAGTCAGTGAGTGAGTAGTGAGTGAATGTGAAGGCCTAAGACACTGCTTTACATTACTGTGGACTTCATAAACACCCTACACTTAAGCTACACTAATTTTTTTTTAACTTTCTTTCCTCAATAATAAATTAACTTTAGCTTACTGTAACTTTTTTACTTTATAAACTTTTAAATTTTTTAAACTTTTTCACTCTTAATAATACTTAACTTAAAATAAGAACACACTATACAGCTGTACAGAAATATTTTTTCTTTATATCCTGATAAGCTCTCTTATATTAAAAAAATTTTTTTTTTTTTTTTGCTTTTTAAACTTTTTTGTTAAAAACTAAGACTGAAGTACACACATTAGCCTAGGCCTACACAGGGTAAGGATCATTGTCACTGTCTTTCCCCTCCACATCTTGTCCCACTGGAACATCTTCGGGGGCAATAACACAACTGGAGCTGTCATCTCATATGACAAAGCCTTCTTCTGGAATACCTCTTGAAGGACTCGCCTGAGGCTGTTTTATAGTTAATTTTTTTTTAACAAGTAGAAGGAGCACACTCTAAATTAATGATTAAAAAGGGTAATACAGTGAATACATAAGCCAGTGACATCGTCATTTATATCATTACCAAGTCTTACATACTGTACATCATTACCTGTGCTATACTTTTTTTTTTTAAGACAGTCTTGATCTATCACTCAGGCTGGAGTGCAGTGGCATGATCTCAGCTCACTGCAACCTCTGCCTCCTGGGTTCAAGCAATTCTCATGTTTCAACCTCCCAAGTAGCTGGGATTACAGGAATGTGCCACCATACCCAGCTAACGTTTATATTTTAAGTAGACATGCATTTCACCATGTTAGCTAGGCTGGTCTCAAACTCCTGACCTCAGGTGATCCACCCTCCTTAGCCTCCCTAAGTGCTGGGATTACAGGCATGAGCCACTATGCCCAGCCTATCTGTGCTATACTTTTAGTAAGACTGGCAGAGATAGGTTTGTTTACACCGGCATCACCACAAACACTTGAGTGGTGCATTGCACATCATAATAATAGTAATAACACATCACATTATAATGGCTATAATATCACTAAGCAATAGAAACTTTTCAGTTCCATTATAATCTTATGGGATCACCGTCACATATGCAGTCTGTCATTGACCAAAACATCATTACGTGATGCATGACTGTAATTACCCCAAAACTTAGTGGCTTAAAACAAGCCACATAAACAATAATAAACATTTATCATCTCTCATGGCCTCTATATGTTAGGAATTTGGAAATAGCTTAACTGACTCAAAGTCTCTCAAGAGGTGAGACAGGCAAGGTGTCAGTCAAGGCTGTAGTTATCTAAAAGCTTGGCTGGGGCTAAAGGATTTATATTCAAGGTAGATTGAATATAATCTACCTTGAGTGGCATGTCAGTGATTGGTTTTTGTGGGAGGCCTCAGTTCCTCTCCAGGTGTGCCTCTTTGCACAGCTGCTTGAGTGTCCTCACAACATGGCTGCTGGATGCCCCCAAGAGTGAGTGATCTGAGAGAGAAATGGGGAGAGATGGTAATGGAGACAGGAGGGAGGGAGGGAAAAAGAAGAGGGGAGAAAGAGAAAAAGACAGAGAGAAAGAGCGAGAGAGAGAGATTGAGCACACACCAGACAGAAGCTATCCTTTTTATGACCTAGAGACAGAAGTCATGTAGTATTAATTCCACCACATTTTATTCATTAGAAGCAAGTCATTTAATCTGGCTCACATTCAAGGGGAGTAGAATTAGATCCCACCTTTTGAAGGGAGGCTTATCAAAGAATTCGAAGGTGTATTTAAAACTACCTCATTCCACTCTCTGGCCACAAATTATTTATATTCCTCCTAAATGCAAAACACCCTCACCCCTACCAAGACTGCCCCAAAAGTCTCATCCGTTTATAGCATCACTTAAAAGTCTAGGATTTTGGCCGGGCACGGTGGCTCAAGCCTGTAATCCCAGCACTTTGGGAGGCCGAGACGGGCGGATCACGAGGTCAGGAGATCAAGACCATCCTGGCTAACACGGTGAAACCCCGTCTCTACTAAAAAAATACAAAAAACTAGCCGGGCGAGGTGGCGGGCGCCTGTAGTCCCAGCTACTCGGGAGGCTGAGGCAG
The DNA here is from genome assembly GCF_049350105.2 of Macaca mulatta. Classification (NCBI taxonomy): domain Eukaryota; kingdom Metazoa; phylum Chordata; class Mammalia; order Primates; family Cercopithecidae; genus Macaca; species Macaca mulatta. Next base: position 26,479,312 of record NC_133417.1, read on the forward strand.
GAGAATGGCGTGAACCCGGGAGGTGGAGCTTGCAGTGAGCTGAGATCTGGCCACTGCGCTCCAGCCTGGGCGACAGAGCGAGACTCTGTCTCAAAAAAAAAAAAAAAAAAAAAAAGTCTAGGATTTTGTTGCTTAGATGAACTGGTGGATGAGGCTCCTCATGTATACTTTCTCCAAATCTGAAGAACTGTGAACTTAACAGACAAGTTCCTGTGTTCCTCACACGCTCAATGTAAAATGGCAAGCCAAGCATAGGATACTTGCTATTCTTCCCATTCCAAAAGGGGAAAACAGGAGGTTCAGAGGAGTCACTAGCCACCAGCAAGTCTGAAATCCATCAGGCACATATTGTTAGTTCCTTTATTAGAACTCAAAGCATAGAAACTATTCAACATAACTCTGTTTGTATTGTTTTGTTTTTGAGACAGGGTTTTGCTCTGTCATCCCGGCTGGAGTGCAGTGGCACCATCTCAGCTCATTGCAACCTTCACCCCCCAGGCTCAAGGGATCCTCCAGTCTCAGTCCCCTAAGTAGCTGGGACCACAGACACATGCCACCACGGCTGGCTAACTTTTGTATGTTTTGTAGAGACAGGGTTTTGCCATGTTGCCCAGGCTGGTCTCAAACTCCTGGACTCAAGTGATCCACCCACCTCAGCTTCCCAAAGCACTGGGATTACAGGTATGAGCCAGTCTGCCAGCCAATTCAACATAGCTGTTGCTTCTACCTTCTCAGTCATCTTTCCTTTTCCATGAAAGTCTGTGTTTGTGGCTGAGCAGTTTGAACAGACTGCTTCATGCCTGTACATGTTTTATAGTCCAAAGGTTTACTTTCCTTTTTTATATCTGTTCCTTTCAGTCCAAGCTGGTTGTGCTTCTGCTAATACAATTCCCTTAAAAACCAAATGAGTCTTTCATGAATTTTATCAAGTTTCACATCATTAGGCAAAAGACTTAGCCACAAATCTTTGAGAAAAGCCCTTCTGTACCTTTGGGTTTCTGCTAAGGTGGCTGAGAGACAACAGTCTTAAGTTTCTGAGAAGCCCTTCTTGTTTGACTGAATGGCTTTTTAAGGCACTTCCTAGATCTTTTGAGGTTATAGCAAAGACATTATAGTCACATCTTGGCTTAATTTTTAGACTCTATTTTTCTGATTATGCCCTGGATTTAGTTTTTGCCAGAAATCCATATCTTAACTTTAGCATCGTTTGCTATAGAAGAGGCTGGAAATTTTCAAACCCAACAATCCCCATAGTACCAGTCCATGGCTCAGGGGTTGGGGACCCCTATTGTAGATGATGGCGTTGCTAAATTTTTGCCACCACCATAGCAAGTATCACCCTTCTTCTAGTTTCCAATCACATTTTCTTCATGCTCCTTTAAGCCTTTACTGCAACCTTCTCACAGGCCACTGGGCTTCTAATGAGAGTCTTTACAGGGACCTTTGGTCTTTTATTATTCTCAAAGTCCTCCCAACTTCCTCCTACTAATCAGTTCCAAAGCCACTCCCACATTTTCAGGTTTTTGTTATGGTAGCACCAAATTTCTAGGAACCAAACTCTGTATTAGTTACATGTTGCTGCATCACAAATTAACCTAAAACTTAGCGGCTTAAAACAAGAATGCATATTTATTATCTCATTCCTTTTCTCTGGGTCAGGAATTCAGGAACCCTCTGGCTTGGCAATTCTGGCTCAGGGTTTCTCTTGAGGTTCAATAAGATGACTGCAGACCACCAATTTCTTCTTTATTTCTTTTCTTCTTTATTTTATTTTATTTACATGCTACTTACACAAACAACCCCAAACTCTCCACCAGTTTTGTAACTTTCCTCTCAGTACATTCAGACACATAGACTAATACTAGTCTATTAATTCTGTATTCTTAAAGAAATATCTTCAGGAACCTTCCGACGCTCTAATTGGGACTGAGTTGCTATTTAAACCCACTGCACAGCTGTCATCCTGAAAACTCTCTTCATGAGGATATTCTCAATCTCTCTCATTGGATTCCTTGTTTGCTGAATCTCATGAATTTCCCATTTCTTGGTTTTACTCCTTCATCTTGGTGGACAACATCCTTCAATAATTTTCAGAGAAGGAAGTATGGGGGATGAACTTTTCAAAACCTTGTTTATCTAAAAATGTCTGTATTCATCCTTCACAATGAGCTAATTGTTCGGCTAGGTAATAATTCTAGCTTAGAAGTCACTTTTTTTCCCTCAGAATTTTAAAGTCATTGTTCCATTGTATTCTGACTTTTAGAGGTGCTGTTGGGTAATGTAATGACATCCTAATTTTTGAAATTTGTATAAAACCTGCTTCTCTCTCCTCCTCACCACAACTTCAAAGAGTCCAAGAATTTCTTTTTGTCCTGAAATTTCACAGTGATACTACTTGATGGAGGTCTGTTTTCACCCATTACACTAGTCATTTGGTGGATCCTTTCACTCTGTAAATTTTCTTAAATTATTTCTTTAATGATTTCCTTCCCTCTGCTTTTCTCTCTGGAATGCCTATTGTTCTAAAGTTGAACCTATTTTTGTTTTCTGTCTTATATACCACCTCTTTGAACTTTTACTTTCTGGGAGATTTTTTTCAACTTTATTTAAAAAGCCTTCTACTTAGTTGGTCCCTCAATTTCCAAAAGCTTACTATTTTTCTTGTTCTCTGAATTTTTTTAAATATCCTGTTCTTGTTGGGCGGATGCAATACCTTTTCTTATCTCTCTGAATACACTAAGAATTTTAGGAAGTTTACTTATCCCTGTAAGTCTTCCTCTAGGTGGCTTTTTTGTCTGTTTTTTAAAGTCTCAGTCTTCCATATTAAATGCTTTCCTCATGCGTCTAATCTTTTTGAGCATGTACAGTGTTTTAGTACCTGACTCTTGGAGTTGTTAGGACAAGACAGAGGTAATAATTACACAGCATTGTGAATGTGTTCTATGCGGATGAAGTGTACATTTTAGTTAATATTATGTTATGTGAATTTCACCTCAATTTTTTAAGGGGTTTGTTTCTGCAAGTTAGACTTTCTGCCATCCCAACCAAAATATCTATTCATATGTTCTTCACTTTATTTATTTATTTATTTATGTATTTAGAGACAAAGTCTCACTCTGTCACCCAGGCTGGAGTGCAGTGGCATGATCTCGGCTCACTGCAACCTCTGCCTCCCGGGATCAAGCAATTCTTGTGCCTCAACCTCCTGAGTAGCTGGGATTACAGGCATGAGTCAGAACACCTGACTAATTTTTGTATTTTTAGTAGGAACGTGGTTTCACCATGTTGGCCAGGCTGGTCTCAAAACTCCTGACCTCAGGTGATCCGCCCACCTCGGCCTCCCAAAGTTCTGGGATTACAGGCATGCACCACTGTTCCTGGCCCTTTCTTTATTTTTAATGGAGAATCCCAAAATTCTTGTTCTGTAAAATAGGAAGTATTTTTATTTCATAGTAAAAGAAATGGTTCACTTTTAGGAGCAACACTGTCAGTTTTTACAACAATAGTCAGAAACGTGATCTTGTCTTGGGCATTTGATCTGTGAGTAAGAAGATGAACCTAAGCTGGACATCATTCAGGTCCAATGGATAAAGCTTCACCATCCCCTTTCTGTACCTTCTACATCTTTCATATTCAGGACTACTCGATTCAAGGGGTTCTGAAGGGCTAGGATGATCCAGAAGCACTGAAAAGTTATTTATCATTAAAGAAAGATTTGATTGTACCCAGAGCTATTGTAGGCTGCAGACCATACCATACGTGTTAGAAATATTTCCAACATGGCTTAAAACTAAAAGAGTTTCTCAGGCCGGGCGTAATCCCAACACTTTCGGAGGCCAAGATGGGAGGATCTCTTGAGGCCAGGAGTTCAAGACCAGCCTGCCCAACATGGTGAAACCCTGTCTCTACTAAAAATACCAAAAAAAATAGCCAGATTATGCCTGTAATCCCAGCACTTTGGGAGGCTGAAGTGGTTGGATCACTTGAGGTTAGGAGTTTGAGACCAACCTGGTCAACATGGTGAAACCCCATCTCTACTAAAAATACAGAAAGTAGCCAGGCATGGTGATGGGTACCTGTAATCCCAGCTACTCAGGAGGCTGAGGCACGAGAATCACTTGAACCTGGGAGGCAGAGATTGCAGTGAGCCAAAATTGCACCACTGCACTCCAGCCTGAGAGGCACAGTGAGACTTGGTCTCAAAACAAACAAAAAAAAAGGTTGGGGAGGGTTCTGGCCTAATTCCCACCTAACCTGACATTTAAATTTGTTTGCATACTTCGGCTTCCAAGTGTTTTGGTTACAAGATATTTTCTTGTGCACTGGAATCCTCAAAAGAGTAAAAATACTTTTTTGAAGCCTGTAAGCTTCCTTTCTGCTTCTCAAGAAGTTGTGGTAAGTGAGAGGGTTCAAGTCCTGGCTCTACTACTGTTATGCCCAGACTGTTTGTTCCCCAAAGAAGACCACCAGAGTCCAGAGTCAAAGCCAAGCGGCAAGGATCTTTACTACAAGTTCGAACTTGGTCCCTCCTTTACACAGTATACAAGAGGGCCCCGAACAATGCGAGCGTTTGCTTTTTATAGCCCGAAAGTTGTAGGGGAACAAAGAAATTCTTTTGGCTCCTGCGCTTTCAGTAACCTTGAACGGCTGTCTCCTTATCGGAGACTTTCCAGGTGGTGTTTGTACTGAGCTCAGGGAGTTTGAGAGATATATGGTGGTGGGATGGGAGGATGGGATGTGTTTGTGCTAGGCTCAGGGAGTTTTGAGCCCGGGGCTGAGGAATGTGCCCAGCTCCTTTCATTCCCCCCTTCTTTTCAGGTATCTTTAGAGCCAATCTTGGGTCTTATAGATCTGATTCTGTTTCAGCGTTTACAGGTTGGTATTGGGCTCTGAGGACCATGAGTTGTACGGTGTCAAATCTCTTCCTAACAAATTGTAAAATTCTGTTAACAACACAAGGTCCTACGGTAAGCAGAAATAGTAGACTTAGCAGGGGTCCAAGGAAGGGGGCTAATAGAGAAAACATAGAGGAATTCCACCATTGGTCTGCAGCTGAAGCAAACTGCCGTGTTTTTACTTCAGTGCTTAACTTGCGTAACTGTTGGACCCGGTCCTCTACAAGTCCTGATTCATTTATGTAGAAACAACAGTCTTCTTTTAGAAATATACATGTACCACCTTTTTCTGCAGTGAGTAGGTCTAGGGCCCTCCGGTTTTGCAAGGTTACCTGAGCTAGGGACGTGAGCTGCCGCTGAAGGGAGGCAAGGGACTCAGCCGACTCCTCCATAGCAACGGCAAATTGTTGGTATAACTTGTTACTTTCTATGAGGGTGTGACCTAGGGCTCCCCCCGCCAGTCCGGCCGCAATGAAGGATGCGGTGAGGGAGATTCCTGCAATGAGGGGGAGAAATATGGCTCGTGCAGGTCTTGGTCTAGGGTCTGGGTGAATAACAGCACTAGTCCAGTTACCGGTATACCCTAGGAACTCGCCAGCAGTTAGTAGAGTCAACCGGGGAACTAATGTGACAGGGAGACATAGTAGGTTATTAACAGAAGGATTAGGTAGGTTCTTAGATAAGGTTCCATTACACCAGAAGAATATGCCTGATGGAGCCCTTAAGGTGATATTAGGGGGCGTTGCAGTGATGCTGCAGAGGCTGGAATTGGTTCCTGAGAAACAGTAGGGAAACTTCTCCTGACTGGGGTTTAGGTATAGGGGCACATTCAGGATAGGAGCATACGAGTGGTTTCGGAGGTTGTTAGCTTGGGCAAAGGTAGAGGGTCCCCATGGCAGAGGGACAGCTGTTAGCGGTGGATGCCCTAGAGTGGCGCACAGGAAGCAGCCAGACAGGCTATGAAGTCCTGTAAGGTTAGCAAGTTCTAGTCCTTCTTGTAATAACTTTAACCAGGAGAAAGGACGTAAGTCTTGTGTTAGTCTGTTTTCCTGTCGTTGGATATTCCCGTGGACCAGGGGCAGTACTTGCACTAGGCCTCGCCACAGATAGAGGTGACTGCTAGGCCATGTGGAGGAGGGGGAGTAGTATACAGCCCCATGTTGAGGTGTGGTCCAGCGGGAGTTCCAGGGGTCTCTAACTATCTATGTATATGGAAAGTCTCTATCCCGTCTACGATAGAAGGGCCATTTAGGGTCTAACTGTTTTCTTTTTCCCCAATAACGGGGTCTGTGGATGTTACAATAGTTATAAGGACAGCCAGCATTTTGGTGCCACCAATAGTGTTTACAATTGTATTTAGTCTGATCAAACTCAAAGCATATTATTGGTGTCATAGGTTTGGCTATTTGAAAACCAGTAAAATTTAGTAGAATTGGGCTGTTGCACCCTGAGGAAGGGCAATCAGCACTGGCCAATAATTTTCCGGGCTTATGAGGTTGCCCAGGGTGGGTTCGGTTTTCATAAAGCCAGAATCTCCAGACAAAGGGATTATGAGCTGGTTTTGTGATTTCTCCAGCGGCCACTAGGGCGACTAACATTAGGGTTAGACTATCTAACTGCATGTTTGCAGTGAGCTATGCTGCCGGCGCAGGGTGAGTTTTAAGGGGTTGTTCCTAGCTCTGTCCACAGTCCACGTGTCCGGTGCTTCAGCCGCCGCCGTGATTGGTCCCAGAAGATCAGAGGTTGGGTCCACTGGCTTGACGTGGGTGTAGTGGATCCACGATGTGATGCCTTCTACCTTCAGGGCGGTGGGTGTGGTTAGGAGTACCTGGAGTGGTCCTTTCCACCTGGGTTCTAGGGTCTCTTGTCGGTGTCGCTTGACCAGGACCCAGTCTCCCGGCTGGTACGGATGGGGTGTTGGCGGGGGACCGGTCTCATATAGTTCCTTCAGCTTGGGCCAGATTTCTTGATGAATTTTCTGCAAGGCTTGTAGGGAAAACAAGAGTTCAGAGACATTTTCTGTTTCGGACTTGAGCAGATCATCTTTTAGGCCGGGAACTAAGGGTGGGGGTCTGCCATACATAATTTCATAAGGAGTAAGGCCCAGTCTGTAAGGGGTATTACGGGCCCGGAACAGAGCGTAGGGGAGAAGGACCACCCAATTAGCGCCAGTCTCCATAGTCAATTTAGTTAAGGTCTCTTTTAAGGTCCGATTCATTCTCTCTACCTGTCCTGAACTCTGGGGCCTGTAAGCGCAATGTAGTTTCCAATTTGCCCCAAGGATGGAAGCCAAATCCTGACTTACCTTAGCGACGAAGGCCGGCCTATTATCTGACCTTATCTGGACAGGGAAGCCATACCTGGGGAGGATATCTTCCAGGATTTTCTTTGCTACAACCTGAGCAGTTTCTTTCTTGGTGGGGAATGCTTCAGTCCACCCTGAAAAAGTATCTACAAAGACAAGTAAGTACCGATACCCGTATTTTCCTGGCTTTATCTCAGTAAAATCTACTTCCCAGTAGATACCGGGCCTGGTTCCCCTAAGCCTTGTTCCCGTTGTAGCCTGGGATTGGGGGTAGGCGTTGTTAAGCTGGCAGACTTTGCAACTTGTCACGATGTTGCTGGCCATCTCGGCTGTATGTCTGAATTTGAGCTTAGAGCGTCTGATCAGGTCTATCATCCGCCGAGCGCCCAGGTGGGTGGTTCGGTGGATGTGTTCTAACATTTGTTGTCCTAATTTTTCTAGTAGGATGGTTTGGTCATTAGTATCAGTCCACCACCCATTCTGGATCTGTTTCAGGGGAAGCTTGTCAATCCACTGGAGATCTTGTTCTGAATAATCAGGGAAATATGGCAAGTCCCGGGGGCCCGGGTCAGGGAGCTGGAGTGCAAGGAGTTGGCTGGGAGCCTTCGCCACCTTTCTTGCAGTTTGGTCCGCTAGAAAGTTGCCTTGAGCAGTTGGAGTAGTTAGTTTCTGATGCCCTGGGCAATGCACAATGGCTAACTTTTCTGGCCTCCATAGGGCTGTTAGCAGGGCTAGGATTTCTTGCTTGTTTTTTATTTCTTTTCTTTCAGCTGTTAGTAACCCCCGCTCCCTGTAAATGGCCCCATGTATATGCGCTGTTGCAAAAGCATATCGGCTGTCTGTATATACCGTCAGCTTTTTTTCCGCCCCTAAGGTAAGAGCTTGGGTGAGCACTATTAGTTCGGCCTTCTGGGCCGATGTCCCCGGGGGCAGGGGTTCCGCCCAGATTACCTCAGTCTCTGAAGTTACTGCCGCTCCAGCGTATCTCTGGCCCTGATGCATGAAGCTGCTCTTATCAGTGAAACAGACGAGGTCGGCGTCAGGAAGTGGGCGATCCTGCAGGTCTTCTCGAACTCCGTGCACCTGAGCTAGTACCTCGGTGCAGTCGTGGAGTGGGGCGTCCAGGTCCAGGTTGGGCAGTAGCGAGGCAGTCTCTTACCCAGTGGCCAGCCTCCTTGCAGTAGGCATATTGGTCTTTTTTCAGATTATTATGCCTGGGGGGGCCGCCTAGGTTGGGTGTACTCTGGCTGTAGATGTTCTTTCTGTACTACTGCTGCCAGGACCTTGGTCATTTTTTTTTAGTGGCCTTAAATTGCCTTTTTTTCTGGAGTATCTCTGTTATTATAAACCTGCTGGGCTATCTGAAGGAGGTTTTGAATCCGCTTTCCTTCCAAGTCTTCTAATTTCTGGAGTTTTCTTTTAATATCTGGGGCTGCCTGATTTACGAATGACATTACAATAGCTGCCTGACTTCCTGGAGCCTCTGGATCTATGGGGGTGTACTGTCTAAAAGCTTCCATTAATCTTTCTAAGTAGGTGGCTGGGCTCTCTGTCTTTCCCTGCAGAATAGAATATACTTTAGCCAAATTAGTGGGCTTGTGAGCAGCTGCCCGGAGACCTGCCATTAGAGTCTGGCGATAAAGGTGTAGCCGTCCCTTACCTTCTGCCGTGTTGTAGTCCTACGCTGGCCTGGTCAGAGGAAAGGTCGCGTTTATGAGGTCAGGGTTAGCAGTCGGTTGACCGTCGTCCCCCGGGACCAGCTTTCCAGCTTTTACCTGTATTCCCTCTCGCTCCTCCGTGGTAAACAAGATTCGGAGGAGCTGCTGACAATCATCTTAAATGGGCTGGTGGGTGAACATGACACTATCCAGTAAAGCCAGTAAATCTTTGGGGTTGTCTGAAAACCGAGCACTCTGAGCCTTTTAGTTATACAGATCACTGGTGGAGAATGGCCAGTACTGGAGCTTGGGGATTCCTGTGTCATTTGGGGGTTTTATTTCCCGAAGGGGTAAAGCCACCGTGGAGTCAGGCGGCTGGGGGGGGGGGCCTAGTCCGCGAAGTGCGCCCTCGCGTCCGCCCCCCCAGCCTTTTAAAGTTACTTTCCCTTTCAGCGAGCCCGCCTCCCCTCCGCCTGCTCTGTCCCTCTATCTTTTTCTCTAATCTTTCCGTTTCTGTCTAAATCTTTGATTGACATACTTACAGGGTCTTTTCTTTAAGTTTCTATCTTATTCGCGCGCGCTTTCTCTCTCTGTCTCTCTGTCATCCCGTGTCCTTTCTCCTTTATACTCAGTCTCTTTTTCTGACTCTCCACGTCTGCCGTTTTCTCCCCTTTCTCTTTCCGATTTCCCTTCTCACTTTCTCCTTTTCCCATCTCTATGGTCTCTCTCTCACTTATTTTCTTTTCTTTTCAGTCTCACTTTCTGTGTCTCTTTTTGTAAAGGAATGTGGGTTGGAATCCCTGTAAAGGAAATCCGCGCTGGAAGCCGGGAGCCCGGGGACCGGGGCCGCGAGCGCGGGCCGGAAGCCGGGAGCCCGGGGACCGGGGCCGCGAGCGCACGCCGGAAGCCGGGAGCCCGGGGACCGGGGCCGCGAGCGCGCGCCGGAAGCCGGGAGCCCGGGGACCGGGGCCGCGAGCGCGCGCCGGAAGCCGGGAGCCCGGGGACCGGGGCCGCGAGCGCGCGCCGGAAGCCGGGAGCCCGGGGACCGGGCCCGCGAGCGCGCGCCGGAAGCCGGGAGCCCGGGGACCGGGCCCGGGGGCGCGCCGGAAGCCCGGAGCCCGGGGACCGGGGCCGCGAGCGCGCGCCGGAAGCCGGGAGCCCGGGGACCGGGCCCGCGAGCGCGCGCCGGAAGCCGGGAGCCCGGGGACCGGGCCCGGGGGCGCGCCGGAAGCCCGGAGCCCGGGGACCGGGGCCGCGAGCGCGCGCCGGAAGCCGGGAGCCCGGGGACCGGGCCCGCGAGCGCGCGCCGGAAGCCGGGAGCCCGGGGACCGGGCCCGGGGGCTCGCCGGAAGCCCGGAGCCCGGGGACCGGGGCAATTCAGACGGCGAGCGCGCACCCGGGGACCGGGGCAATTCAGACGGCGAGCGCGCACCCGGGGACCGGGGCAATTCAGACGGCGAGCGCGCACCCGGGGACCGGGGCAATTCAGACGGCGAGCGCGCACCCGGGGACCGGGGCAATTCAGACGGCGAGCGCGCACCCGGGGACCGGGGCAATTCAGACGGCGAGCGCGCACCCGGGGACCGGGGCAATTCAGACGGCGAGCGCGCACCCGGGGACCGGGGCAATTCAGACGGCGAGCGCGCACCCGGGGACCGGGGCAATTCAGACTGCAAGCGCGCACCCGAGGACCGGGGTCAGATTCGGCTGTTGCCCGGATTGCGAACCCGCTCCGGCAACTCAGATCGCAATTTAAATCAGAAGAGAGCCAGGGGACGTCTCCCACCGGTCTCCACTGGCTGTCCTATAGCGCGTCCGCCAGGACTGTGCCAGCCTCAGTTTCAGACCTCGCGAGTCAGAGATTCAGATTCAGAACAGACACACAGACACAGACAGACAAACGGAGACGAGCCAGCTCACCTATCAGTAGATCGATCCTAGCAGATCCGTTGACCAGGGGTCTGGTGGGCTTGGGGAATCCCGGACGGGCCCCCAGATGTTATGCCCAGACTGTTTGTTCCCCAAAGAAGACCACCAGAGTCCAGAGTCAAAGCCAAGCGGCAAGGATCTTTACTACAAGTTCGAACTTGGTCCCTCCTTTACACAGTATACAAGAGGGCCCCGAACAATGCGAGCGTTTGCTTTTTATAGCCCGAAAGTTGTAGGGGAACAAAGAAATTCTTTTGGCTCCTGCGCTTTCAGTAACCTTGAACGGCTGTCTCCTTATCGGAGACTTTCCAGGTGGTGTTTGTACTGAGCTCAGGGAGTTTGAGAGATATATGGTGGTGGGATGGGAGGATGGGATGTGTTTGTGCTAGGCTCAGGGAGTTTTGAGCCCGGGGCTGAGGAATGTGCCCAGCTCCTTTCACTACTAGTTAGGTGGTGACCAAATATCAAGTCACTTACCCTTCTCAGCCTCAGCTTCTACAACTGTAAAATGGGGATGATAACCAGGCAGAGTTGGTGTGAAGAGTTAATATAATACTATGCCAAAGGACTGTACAAATATCAGAGATTTTTATTACCTACTCCAGCGCTTTACAAATAGTAGGTGTTAAGTTAATGTTTGTTTAATTGAATTATATAATGATCTTGGGAATATAAAGCTAATTTTACTTTGCATTGATTGAATTAAACCAGGCTATTTCTCTAGGAAATTAAGTTTCAGGGAACAAACTAAATCTCTGGTATGCTAGAATTTTTGGAGTAAGTTATGTTATAACAGAGTTATGCTGTATTTACTGCAAATGCTACTAATGAGATATTCTAATGGGAAGGAAATTATGTGTTCTTTTTCCAAAAGAAAAAATGAAACTTTCTCCCACAACTAGAACCATTTTGTAAGCCACATCTTTGTGTTTGCAGAACTCCCTAAAAATGTGAAAAAGTTCATGCATCCCAGCAGGTGAAAAGTTTATTTCTTTTCCCTGACAGGTATATTAATCACTATTATTATCAGCTCAGTAAGTCCTTGATCTCATAGGGAGATGTGTGCAGCTGCTGGCTTTGGAGAGGGAAATGTATGTTGGAGCAAAGTGTTGCTATCCACTGCTTTACTGCCTAATAAGGAAAGCCAGCATCTGTCCAGAAGGTAGAATTTCAGGATCCCAGATGAGGCAGCCATGGTAGCTAAAATGCCCATCATTAGTGTCATGCTCCTCCATGTGAAGAGACCACCAAACAGGCTTTGTGTGAGCAACATGGCTGTTTATTTCACCTGGGTACAGGTGGGCTGAGTCTGAAAAAGAAATCAGCGAAGGGAGATAAGGGTGGGGCCGTTTTATAGGATTTGGGTAGGTAAAAGAAAATTCCAGTCAAAGGGGGGTTGTTCTCTGGCGGGCAGGAGTAGGAGTCACAAGGTGCTCAGTGGGGGAGTTTTTTGAGCCAGGATGAGCCAGGCACAAGATAATGTCATTGCTTAAGGCAAGGACCGGCCATTTACACTTCTTTTGTGGTGGAATGTCATCAGTTAAGGCGGAGTAGGGCATTTTCACTTCTTTTGTGATTCTTCAGTTACTTCAGGCCATCTGGGCGTATATGTGCAAGTCACAGGGGATGCGATGGCTTGGCTTGGGCTCCGAGGCCCGACAATTAGAATTATTCCTTGGGGTTTAATAGAGTCTTTAGAAATGCCCTACTAAAATGTAGATGTTGTCAAATGCTACCTTAACACAGATATCTTTAAAAACTGGTGCATGATCATGGCAGATACCAAGGGAATAGGATCTTGGATCACAGACAAAAAGACAGAAGAAATTTCAGCTCTGGGGAGGCCAAGATCAGATACATTATTTGAGAAACCTAAGATGTGAGGAGAGCTTTGGGTATCCCAAGGAGCTAAGATTAATGGAAATGGAGGCAACAATCATCCAAGGCCGTATCACAAGCCTCCTTAACCCAGGATTCCTCATGTAATTCATTTAAAACATAATCAATTTGCAGTTATGAAATAACAGGTGATAGAACTAGCAAAAGGAAAGGTAATTTTTTTAGAGGCAAAGTCTCTGTCGCCCAGGCTGGGGTACAATGGTGCAATCACAGCTCACTACAGCCTTGAACTCCTGGACTCAAGTGATGTTCCCACCACAGCCTACTGAGGGCCTGGGACACAGGCACCATGGCTGGCTAAATTTTTGATTTTGTAGAGACGGGGTCTCACCATGTTGCCCAGACTGGTCAACACAGGTTGCTTCTGGCTGCAAGTGATCCCCCCGCCTCAGCCTCCCAGAGTACTACAATTACAGGTGTGAGCCACCACACCCAGCCAAAAAAGTATTTTAACCCAAGTACTTATTAGGCATCTATCAACAGGAGACTGGCATTACTCAATGGAGTATGTGACCTTCATCCTACAGGATCATATAACTCTTGAAGAATCTCTTCCCTCCCATTTTTTCTTGCTACTATCTCTTCTCCCTCTGAACAAGAAACTCAATAAAAATTTCATTTCCAATTTTGTATGCCTATTGCTCTCTCTCTTATGAAATTACTGACAAGTCAGAAGTGGTCAAAGATTTACCAGAAGTATCAATAAGAGATGTACAGATAGATGGCAGGTATGGAAAATGAAAAGTTCACAAGCCAAATACAAGTACATACAATTATCTACTCATACATAATTACAAGTAGATAATTAACCTCCTACAGGGAGGAGTTGTGAACAATAGTTACTCAATAATAATTCAACATTGCCAAACTCTGAGTTTGATGTTCTGCAATGGGCATCCAAAATCAAGTTAGGAAGAAAAGCAGGGAAGTGTCTTAACCAGAAGGACAAATTGCAGAAGGGTGATTTTCACTTCTGCTTCAGAATTATTTGCTTTCTCCAAATTAAAATGGAATATACCCCCTCTTAACATATATTTATATCCAAGAAGGCTATAATACTGGAAATGGAAGAATTCCTGACTAGAAGGCAAAATTAATTTCTAGACTTCATATTCATGTTAATGTAGTTGACAAATGTAGTAAAAGCAAGAGACTTTTAAAAATTATGCTGTGTTTTGGAATTGTAAACAGCTTTAGCAAGAGGAGTTCAGAAATAAGGACAAATGAACCTCCAGTGAATACCAAGCAGACAGTTCAGAATAAGATCAGCTGTTACCACAGATGTAAGTAGACATAACTGGGTCTTTACACCTTTTATCGGCAGGTATATTTGTTTGGTTTCATACAGCAATGAGTACAGAAATCTAAAAGCAGACTTGTTAGTCTATCATGCCTTCCTCTAAACTGTATTATGTACTTTCCCATATTATTTCATATAAATGTATTCATTAAACCTAGGAAAATATTTTTTGGTGGTAGAAATCAAAATGTCATTTATCCTCAAATAGCTCAAATTTAGAGTGTTTAAAATATATTAAATATTTCAGGCCTAGGCCAGGCACAGTGTCTCATGCCAGTAATCCTAACACTTTGAGAGTTGAGGTGGGTGGATCACTTGAGCTCAGGAGTTTGAGACCAGCCTGGCCAACATGGTGAAACGCTGTCTCTACAGAAAATTCAAAAATTAGCTAGGCATAGTGGTGCGCACCTGTAGTCCCAGCTACTTGGGAGGATGAGGTGAGAGGATCACTTGAGGCTCGGAGGCAGAAGTTGCAGTGAGCCGAGATCATGCCACCGCACTCCAGCCTGGGTGACAGAGTGAGACCTTGTCTAAGAAATATATATATATATATATGTGTGTGTGTGTATATATATTTATATACATATAATATATATGTAAAATATGTAATATATAAGTATATATTATATATTATATATGTATATATATTTTTTCAGGTCTAGTTACAGTCAGACTTCATCTTTCATATATTCAAGGATTCATTCCTTCAACACACATACATTTGTTAAAGTAACTCTCATATTGATTATGAGCATGTGTCAGAGTTTTATTCCAAACTTGTATCAAAATAAGAAACATTCTCAAAAGTCCAATTCAAAGAATCCTTCTTACAAACACTTTTTATAGGGAAAAAATCAGCAGATAAATTATTAAACTAGATTTTTTTCAGAAGGAAAACAATATCTAGTTAAGGATGATAGCCTCTTTGCCTTATTGGTTAAAGGTCTTAGACTAGTTTCAAGAGTAATAATCAGCCAAGTGGGTTTCCCGAGATGGTCTTTTAAGCTCATTACTCTCTTAGAAAATTGCTCAAGTATTTTATCAGGAAAAGAATTATTTCCCGAGGAAAAGCAGCTAGTCATATCAGACCACAAAGTTCTGACCCCACAAAGGCTTGGGACCCTTTTATTTCTCGCATTTATTGGGGGCTGCTTATGCCATGCTAAGGAACTCAAGCTTTACCTTCTAGGCAATGGAGAACTATTGACAGGGTTTAAGCAGGCATATGCCCTGATCAAATTTGTATTTTTAAAATATCATTTTCTCCAATATTTAGTATTGACTGAGGTGGATGAGGCTGGAATTCCAGGAATAGGATGGCCTTAACTTTTGAAAATCAATCAGTGTAATTCACCATATTCATGAAATAAATAGTATGATCATTTTATAGATGAATAAAAAGTACTTGGCAAAATTCATTACCCATTTATGATTTTTAAGAAAACAAAACTCAGCAACTAAGAATAGAAAAGAACTTCCTCAATCTGATAGAGGGTGTCATAAAAAAATCATAGCTACCCCCATAAATAATGGTGAAATACTAAACACCTTCTCTCTAAGATGGGGAGAGAGGCAAAGACGTCCACTCTCACGCCTTCCAATCAACATTGCACTGGCACTCTTACCCAGTACAAGAACACAACAAAAAGTTAAAAGGCATACATATTGGTGAAAGAAGTAAATAGTGTCTTTGGCAGATGACATAATTGTTTATGTAATAAATTTTAAGGACTCTACAAAGCAATTACTGGAAATAATAAGTAGCTTTAACAAGATTGCAGGACATAAAGGCAGTACTTTAAAAATCAGTTGTATTTTTATATACTAACAGCAAGCAATTACAAATTAAACTTTTAAACAATTCAATTTATAATAGTGTTTGAAAAACTAAAATACTCAGAAATAAACTGAACAAATGATGTGTAAGACCTCTACACTGAAAACTATAAAATGTTGCTAAGAGCAATTTTTAAAAATCTAAATAAATGGAAAGTTCTATCATGTTTATGGATCAGAGAACTCTATAACGTTAAGATATCAATTCTCCTTACATTTATCTATAGAGTCAATGTAATCCACGCTAAATATAAAAATCTAAAATGTATACAGATACACAAAGGACTAGAAGAGCCAAAATAATCTTGAAAAAGAAAAGTAAGTTAAAAACTTGCATTAACTGACCTCAAGGGTTACTACAGAACAACAGCAATCAAGACAGTGTGATATTGTCATAAGGAAAGACAAATAAATTAATGGAATAAACTAGAGAATCCAGAAATAGATCCTTTTTTTTTTTTTTTTTTTTTTTTTTTTTTTTTTTTTGAGACAGGGTCTCACTCTGTCACCCAGGCTGGAGTGCAGTGGCACAATCTCGGATCACTGCAACCTGTGCCTCCCAGGTTCAAGAGATTCTCCTGCCTCAGCCTCCCAAGTAGCTGGGATTACAGGCACACACCACCATACCTGGCTAATTTTTGTATTTTGGGTAGAGACGGGGTTTCACCATGTTGCCTAGGCTGGTCTTGAATTCCTGGCCTCGAGTTATCCTCCCACCTTGGCCTCCCAAAGTGCTGGGATTACAGTCATGAGCCACCGTGCATAGCCCAGAAATATATTCATCCGTACATGATCAATTTATTTTTGACAAAGGCACAAAAGTAATTACATGGGGAAAGGAAAACCTTTTCACAAATAGTGCTGAAGCAAGAATCCATCATATGGCGGGGGAAATGAACCCGGACCCTACCTCATACCAGCCATACACAAAACTTAATTTGAGCAGGATTATACAACTAAACAAAAAAGCTAAAACAATAAAGCTTCAAGAAGAAAATATAGAAGAATATCTTTTCAAGCTAGAAGCAGGCAAAAATTTCTTGGACAAGACACAGAAAGCAATAACCATAAAGAAGAATTTGACAAATTAGACTTCATCAGATTAAACACTTTAGCTCATCATAAGACAACATTAATAATATGAATAAGTAAGCCATAGAATAGTGGAAAATATTCATAAAGCATATACATGACAAAGGACTTATATCCAAAATATATAAAGAACTACTAAAACTCATGATGAAAAGTCCAACAATCCTATTTAAAAGTAGGCAAAAGGCTTAAACGGCCACTCCCCAAAAGACAATAACAACTAGCCAATAAACATATTTAAAGGTGCTCAACATCATTAATTCATCAGAAAAATGCAATTTAAACTATGATGAGAAAACACTGCACATTCACTGAATAGCCAAAAACAAAAAAGACTGAAAACTCCACTATGAGCAAGGATGTAAAACAACTAGATTTTCACACGTTGTTAGTAGAATACACTTCTATCCTATGACCGAACAGTTTTACTCCTAGGTATTTACCTAAGAGAACGGAAAATACATATCTACACACACAAAAATACAACTTGTATAAAAACGTTCTTGGCAGTTTTATTCCAAATAGCCAAAAGCTGGAAAAAGTGTTCAAGGTCCATCCACAGAAGCATGGATAAACAAATTACCATATATTTGACACAATGGAATACTACTCAGCAAAAAACAACAACAAAACAGAAAAGAAAAAGAATAATTTGCTGATATACACTACAACATAGATAACTCTTACAAAAGGCTGAATGAATGAAGCTGGATACCAGAGAGTGTATACTATATGACTCCATTCATATGAAGTTCTTGAAGCGGCAAAACCAGTCTATGATGAAAAAAAAGGACAAGTTATTACCTTTATTGGGAGAACTGAGAGGAGAGAATGACCAAGAAGGAGCATAAGGGAGCTTTGTGGGGTGACGCAAATGTGTTGTATTTTGAGAGGGATGTGGGCAATGACAGTGTATTCATTTGTCAAAAATCAGCAAATTCATCACTCAAGAATTTGTATTTTACTCTATGTAACTATTACTTTTTAAAAAGACATTGAATGCTAGCTAGTAGATTTGCTTTTTGCAGTGGTGTGGGTTAACAATTCTGAAAATACTTCATTCTAGGCTCATGCAAATGAAGAAACAACATGAGTAAAATGGCAGGTGTCTCACTGTTGGATAAGGTAATTAGAAATATGAAGAGTAGGAAGAAGATGAGAAGGTACCCTGTAGTGTTTGGATTGGAAATGGATATATTGGTATAACACATGGTTTTTAATAGAGAAAGATATGGAAATAAAGATGTGTGTGTGTGGCGGGTATTTCCATATCAGTAGCAGTTATCACTTAAAGCACCCAGATCTTGGTTTCTAGTTACCATTTTCCATCAAAGGAAGCTAGTCAGATTGGAGAAAAGGCTGTTTCCAAGACAGAGAAAGTACAAAGTAAGCTAGAACAACATTTTGTACCTGAAAGTAAGGAAGTACAGTCAGCCCTCTGTATCCACAGGTTCCAAATCCACAGATTCAACCAACTGAATTGACCAACAGGTCAAAAATAGTTTTAAAGATAAAATAAACATAACACAGTAACAAATACAAATATAAAGAATAATACAGTATAACAATCGTTTACGTAGCAAAACTGTATTAGGTAATGTAAGTAAAGAGATGATTTAAAGTATGCAGGAAGATGTGCATAGGTTATATACAAATACTACATCATTTTATATAAAGGACTTGAGCATCTGAAGACTTTGGTCTTGAGGGATAACTGTACTCAAAGAATAGTGGGGAAATAGCATAAGGATATAGGAGTCAACTTGAAGAGATGATTCACATTGAGCAAATCTGAGATGATCTGGCTATCAAAATAAACAGTGATAATAATGGATTATAACCACTCGGATACAATTAAGTCCATGAGTCCAAAATGATATAAATAAAAAGAATGAAAATATTAACAAATAGGTGACCATATATATTTAATTTATATAAATTAACGTGTTCATATATATGAAGAAATCTCTTCTTTATAATGAATATAGAAAGAACAATACTTAGGAAAGTATTACTGAATGATAACACCAGTGGATGAAAGTTGGAAAAGGAACAAGATATTTACATGATCTCAAAGTAGCTCCCCACAAATTGCTTATTAATCATGAAGAGAAAAAACAGTGATTTCACATTAGAGAAACCCAGCAAACACCAACTTAACTAAACAATCAAAATTACCAATACTAAGACAAACTGATATCATATGCCCTGATATAAAGCACTGAATAAGACTCAATATTACTTCTGTAGTATTCCTATCCCAAATGTGTAATTTGTATACAATCACAAGGAAACATCAGACAAACACAAACTGAGGACATTCTATAAAATAACTAATCTGCAATCTTCAAAAATATCCCAGATGAAGAGTGACAAAAAAGGCCAACTGATCCAAATTAAAGGAAACTTCAGAGACATGACAACTAAATTTAATATGTGATCATCAATTAGATCTTTGACTAAGAACAATAATTAGCTATAAATCACATTATTGGGACAATTGACAAAATTCGAATATGAACTATGGATAATGAAATAACACTGTTATCAATGTTAAATTTCCTGATTTTGAGAAGTATACTGTGGTCATATAAAAAGTATCCCTTTTTTTAGGAAATAAACACTACTTTATTTAGGAGTAAGGAGCCATGATGTCTCCAACTGACATACAGCTCAAAGAAGTGTGTATATATACATAAGCATCTATGAGAAAATGATAAAGCAAAGAAGGCAAGGTATAAACAATTGGTAAATCTGGGTGAAGGTTATATGGAAGGTTCTTGAATTTTCTTGCAACATTTCTGTCAGTTTGAAATTTTGCCAAAATAAAAAAAAAATCCACCATATTCATTAATCAGTTAGTGAATAAAAAATAGGAGTTCAGACTAGTAAGGAAACCATAAAATATTTGTCTAACTGTTCATGTTCTTTGCTCAATTTTTAATGGGGTTATTTGTGTGGTGCTTTTTGCTGAGTTCTTTGAGCTCCTGATAAATTATAGATATTAATACCCTGTGTCAGGTATATGGTTTTCAAATATTTTCTCCCATACTGCAGGTTGTCTGCTCACTCTGGTAATTATTTATTTTGCTCTGCAGAAGCTATTTAGTGAATTAAGTTCCATTTGTCTATTTTTGTTTTTGTTGCTTGTGCCTTTGAGGTCGTAGTCATGAATTATTTGCCAGACCAATGCCCAGGAGAGTTTTCCCTAAGTTTTCTCCTAGTATTTTTATATTTTCAGGTCTTGCATTTAAATTTTTAATCCATCTTCAGTTGATTTTTATATATGGTAAGAGATAAGGGTCCAAGTTCATTATTTTGCATGTGGCAATCCAATTTTCTCATTTATTGAAAAGGGTATCCTTTCCCTAGTGTATGTTTTTGTCAACTTTGTCAAAGTTCATGAATAGACACTTCAAAAGAAGACACACAAATGGCCAACAAACTATGAAAAAATGTTTAATATCACTGATCATCTGTAAAACGCAAATTAAAACTACAATGAGATATCATCATACACCAGTATGAATGGCTATTATTAAAAAGTCAAAAATAACATATTGGTGAGGAAATGCAAAGAAAATGCTTATACACTGTTGGTGGGAATGTAAATTAGTACAACCTCTATGGAAAACAGTATGGAAATTTCACAAAAAACTAAAAACAAAACTATGATTCAATCCAGAATCCCACTGCTGGGCATCTACCCAAAGGAAAAGAAATCATAATATCAAAAAGATACCTACACTTGTATGTTTATAACAGCACTATTCACAATAGCAAAGAAATGGAATTCACTGATGGACCTTCCTAAGGGTCCATCAGTGAATGACTGATTAAGAAACTGTCATATATATGCACAATGGAATATTATTCAGCCATAAAAAAGTATGAAATCATGTCTTTTGTAGCAACATGGATGGAACCAGAGGCCATTATCTTAAGTGAAATAACTCAGAAACAGAAAGTCAAATACCGCATGCTCTTACTTACAAGTGGGACTTAAATAATGTGTATGCAGAGACATCAAGTATGGAAAAATAGACATTGGAGACTTGGACGGGTGGGAGGGTGGATGGGGGTGGGGATGAGAAATTACTTAATGAGCACTATGTACATCATTAAGGTGATGGTTACACACTAAAAGCCCAGACTTCACCATTATGTAATATCTCCATATAACAAAACTGCACTTGTACCCCTTAAATTTATATTTTTAAAAATCTGGTATAACTGGAAAACAGTGTGACTCATTTAGGGCTCCAGCAGAAAATAAGATGACATACATGAATTGGGAAAACTAAACTAATAAAGGGAAATTAATAAAGGGATTATTAACAAAGTTGTGAAAAGCTCCATTACTATTCCAGGCCACAACTTGAAGCAAGAGAGGCTCTGTAAAAAGGGCCTGTGCTGAAGTCTTAGGTTTCTATTGCTGTGAAAGAAGGAGGGAAGGAAGGAAGGAAAGGAAGGAAGGAAGGAAAAGAAGGAAGGAAGGAAGGAAGGAAGGAAGGAAGGAAGGAAGGAAGGAAGGAAGGAAGGAAGGAAGGAAGGGAGGGAGAAAGGCGGGCCTGTGGACAGGAGCTGAGACTTCTAGTTGGAGGCTAGATGACTCCATGGAAGACACTAAGTAATTAAGTACTTTCCTTTCATTCTACAATCTCCTGTCTGTGTTGCTCATTAACCAAATCCATCTGGAAGCCCAGGGTCAAGGGAGTCCATTGTATACTTCATACAAGTCAGTCTCCAGGGGACAAGTAGGAGTGAAGAAGGATGGAAAGTGGATCTGGAAGAGCAAGCAGCAGATATCCAGAATGAAGGTGGATCAGGGTGGGGGAGAGGCCAAAAGAGCAAAAGCAAGAATGAGAGTCACAGAGAGAATAGGAATGAACATGATGTTGAGTAAATACTTAGATGACAACTTCAATATTAGGATAACATGCTGAGTTTTAATTGCCTGTGAGGCAGCCAAGTGTGGCTGTCCAGCAGGCAGTCACATACCAGGGCTTGAAGCTTAGGATGAGACTGACTGCCCAAGCAGCACAAATAGAGTGACAATGACAGAGAAGAAGTAAGTACTTAACACATAGATTTGCATTTTTCACCACCCATTTACTTTTAATCAAATGCGTTTGATTTTTTTCTCTATCACTCACTGAAATTGCATTTAATAAAGCTGCCAAATCCAATAGACACTATCTAGTCCTTATCTTTGTCATCCTCTTGTCTCTTGTGAATCATTACCTATTAAATAGTTTTCCTTCCAATATATCTCACTGCATTTTTTTTTTTTTTGGAGATAGGGCCTCGCTCTGTCACTCAGGTTGGAGTGTAGTGGTGCATAACCATAGCTCACTGCAGCCTCTATCTCCCAGGCTCATGCAATCCTTCCACCTCAGCCTCCCAAGTAGCTAGGACTACAGGTGTGTGCCACCACACTGCGATAATTTGTTTTACTAAGGTCTCACTATGTTGCCGAGGCTGTTCTTGAACTCCTGAGCTCAAGTGATCCTCCTGTCTTGACCTCCTAAAGCGCTAGGATTACAGGTGTGACCCACTGTGCTGGCTACATTTTTTAAAAAATATTACTTCTTTCTAGTTCTCTTTCCACCTCCCTGCCTCTCTCTGCCTCTTTTGTAGGTATTTTCCCTCTGTCCTCCATTTCCACAATCACTCCACTCACCATGTCGATGATTCCTATGATTCTATCCTTAGCCCTCCTAATAAACCACAGAGGCCAGAAGTCAGTGGAAGACAAATTTTAAGTATGGAAGGAAGGAAGGAAGGAAGGAAGGAAGGAAGGAAGGAAGGAAGGAAGGAAGGAAGGAAGGAAGGAAGGAAGGAAGGAAGGAAGGAAGGAAGGAAGGGAGGGAGGGAGGGAGGGAGGGAGGGAGGGAGGGAGGGAAGGAGGGAAGGGAAAGAAACATGCTGTAACCCTATATGTGAGAACTCTATTATTTCAAGCAAAACTATCCTTTAAGAATGAAGGAGAAATTAAGACATTTCTAGATGAACAAAAACTGAGCTAATTCATCATTAGTAGACCTGCCATACAAGAAATGCCAAAGGGAGTTCTTTAGGCTAAAATGGAAGGACACTAGACAGAAGAAGTCACAAGGAAAATTAGAAAATATTACATATGAATACAAAAACACAACATTCTAAAACTCACGGAATGCAGCTAGAAGTACTACTTAAGTGAAAAATTTATAGCTGTAAATGCCTATATTAAAAAAGAAGAAAGACCTTAATTCGGTGGCCTAGGACTTGGCCTTGAGAGGTAGAAAAACCAGAGAAAACTAAATCCCAAGCAAGCAGAAGGAAAAAATAAATAAATATTAGAGCAGATATAAAAGAAATAGATTATAGAAAAACAGGGAAAATCAGTAAAACCAAAATTTGGTTCTTTGAAAAAATCTACAAAATCAGCAAACCTTTAGCTAGACTGACCAACAAAAATAAAGAAAAAAGATTCAAATTACTAATACTAAAATCACAAATGAAACAGGATGGCAGTACTACAGAATTTACAGAAATAAAAAGAATTTTAAGTAAAAATCTGAGCAACTAAATGCCAACAAATGAAATAAACTAAATGAAATTATGAAATTCCTAGAAAGACTACCAAAACTGGCTCAAGAAGAAACAGAAAGTTCAACAGGCCTATAATAAGTAAAGATATTGAATTAATAAATTTTCAAACTTCCCACAAAGAAAAGCTGATGACCAGATGGCTTCGCTGGTGAATTCTATGAAAAATGTAAAAAAGAATTAAAACAAATTCTTTACCAATGCTTTATAAAAGAGCTCAGTAAACAAGGAGTGGAAGGGAACATCCTAAACCTAATAAAAGGCATCATGAAAAAAACCCACAACTAACATGACACTTAATACTGACAGACTGAAAGGCTCTATTCTCATCACTTCTATTCAACATTGTACTGGAGGCTCTAGTCAAGGCAATTAGGCAAGAAAAACAAAAGGCATCTAGATTGGAAGAGAAGAAACAAAATTATCTCTACTTGCAGATGACATGGCCTTGTATATAGAAAATCCTAAAGAATCCACAAAGAAACTATCAGGGCCAATAGATGCAGCAAGCTTAGAGAGTACAAAATAAATAAAAAATTAATTATATTTCTATTTACTAGCAATGAATAATCCATAAATGAAATTGAGGACACAATTCCATTTATAATGGCATCAGCAAGAAAAACACTTGTGAAAAATATAACCTAAAAAGGCACAAAACATATACCCTGCTGCAATTCAAGCATGTTGGGAGGCCGAGGTGGGCAGATCACGAGGTCAGGACATTGAGACCATTCTGGCTAACATGGGGAAATGCTGTCTCTACTAAAAATACGAAAAATTAGCCGGGTATGGCGGCACGCACCTGTAGTCCCAGCTATAAGGAGGCTGAGGCAGGAGAATCGCTTGAACCTGGGAGGTGGAGGCTGCAATGAGCCAAGATCACACCACTGCACTCCAGCCTGGGGGACAGAGCATGACTCCATCTCAGAAAAAAAAAAAAAATACATATATATACCCTGTAAGCTACAAAACATTGTTGAAGAAAATTAAAGAAGACCTAAATGAGAAGACGGTCCATGTTCATTGATTCAAAAACTTACTATTGCTAACTGGCAATACTCCCCAAATTGATCTATAGATTCAATGCAATCACTATCAAAATTCCAGAGGTCTTTTTTTTTTTGCAAAAATTGATAAGCTGATCCAAAAAATTTGTATGAAAATGAAAGGGGACCAGGCACAGTAGCTCGTGCCTGTAATCTCAGTACTTTGGGAGGCCAAGGCATTTTCCCTCTGTCCTCCATTTCTGCAATCACTCCACCCACCATGTTGATGATTCCTATGATTCTATCCTTAGCCCTCCTCATAAGGAGGCCAGAAGTCAGTGGAAGACAAATTTAAAGTACAGAAGGAAGGAAGGAAGGAAGGAAGGAAGGAAGGAAGGAAGGAAGGAAGGAAGGAAGGAAGGAAGGAAGGAAGGAAGGAAGGAAGGACAGACAAATGCGGCCAGGAGTTTGAGGTCAGGAGTTTGAGACCAGCCTGGCCAACACAGCAAAACCCTGTCTCTACTAAAAATAGAAAAAGTAGCCTGGCGTGATGGCGCACACCTGTGATCCCAGCTACTTGGGAGGCTGAGGCAGGAGAATTGCCTGAACCCGGGAGGCAGAGGTTGCAGTGAGCCAGGATTGCACCATTGCACTCCAGCCTGGGTGACAAGAGTAAAACTCCATCTCAAAAAAGAAAATGCAAGGGATCCAGAAGAGCCAAACAATCCAGAAAAAGAACAAAATTGGCACAGTCACATTCCCAACTTCAAAACTTCCTACACAACTACAGTAATCAAGCCTGTGTGGGATTAGCCTAAAGACAGATATAAAGATCAAGTGACTTTCAACAAGGATGCCAATACAATTCAGTGTGATAAAGAATAGTCTTTTCAACATATCGTAGTGATATCCACATGTAAAAAAATAAATAAGTATAGTTGGACTCCTTCTTTACACCATGCAAATTAACTCAAAATGGATCAAAGACTTAAACTGAAGAACTAAAACCACAAACTCTTAGAAGAAACCATAGGTGTAAATCTTTGTGACTTTGGATTAGGCAATAGTTTCTTTGCTATGACACCAAAAGAACAAGCATCCAAAGAAAATAATAGATAAAGAAGACTTCATCAAAATTTAAAACTTTTGTGCTTCAAAGACAATACCAAGGAAGTAAAAAAGACAACTCACAGAATGGAGAAAATATTTGCAAATCATATATCTATAAGGCTCTAGTATTCAGAACACACAAAGATCTCTTATAACTCAATGATAAAAAGATAACAAAATGGGCATGAATGTACACAAGGGATCTTAATAGACATTTCTTCAAAGAAGAAATACAAATAACCAATAAGCACATGAAAAGATGTTCAACATAATTACTTATTAGAGAAATACAAATAAAAACTACAGTGAGATACCACCTCATATCTACTGAGATGGCCATAATAAAAAAGATGAATAATAATCAATGCTGGCGAGAATCTGGAGAAACTGGAACCCTCATACATGCTGGTGGGAATGTAGAAAGCTGCAGTCACGGTAGAAAATAGTTTCTCAAAATGTTAAACATGGACTTACCATATGCACCAACACTTCCACTCTTAGGTACGTATTGATTCAAGCAGCAACATGGATGAAACTTGAAAACATTAAACTAAATGAAAGAAGGCTATATATTATGTGATGCCATTTATGTGAAATGTACAAAATAAGCAATTCTGGAGACACGGAGGGTAAATTAGTGTTTTCCAAGGGCTGGAGGGAAAAGAGAATGGGGAGTCACTGCTAATGGGTATAGGATTTATTTTGGAGGTGATAAAAATCTGTGGTTATATAAGATGAATAAAATATTTTTAAAATATTCTATAATTAGTGAAAATGATTACACAAACTTATGAATATACTAAAACCCATTGAATTATCTACTTTAAAGGGGGTGAATTTTATGGTATGTGAATTATATCTCAAAAAAAAAGAAAAGGGGATCTTCTGACCCCCAAGCCCTAGTCCTCTTCCATGGAGGCAATTAATGTTACTTGTTTCTTAGATACCATCCCTGAAATAGACTGTATATATACTAACGTATATTTGTGGGTCTATAGGTCTCTTATTGAAAACAGAAATATAAGCATAGCAGACACATTGTTCTAGACTCTTTTTTCCTCTTTATAACTTCAAGATCATTCTTTACACTGCAACTTGGAGATTATTCCATTTCAGCATATGTAAGTATTCTTTATTCATTTTTATTTGGGGATATTCTATAATTTAGTTGGCTAGTCTTTTGCTGTTCCAAATAACGTTGCAATTAATTTCTTTGTATATCTTTCTAGCACAAGTGTATGAGTGGAATACATTTTGAGAAGTAAAATTTCTGGTTTGAAATTTTTTTATTTTATTTTGATAACTTGCCATTATTGATGTACTAATGTCTTTCTCACTTGATTATGAGTTCCTTGAAAAAAGGGACCATGTCTGTTTTGTTGACCAGGGTACATCTAGATTACAGCACACTGTCTGACATACTGCTTAATATATTTGTAGATTGACAAGCCTATGTGTTTTATTGTATAAAGTGTCAAACGGAAATTCAAAGCTATACTGCTCAAAAACTTACGATCTAGTTTATAGGAATTGTTTACAGGAATTGATCCAGAGATAGAGGATTTTCTTTTTCTTTTTTTTTTTTTTTTTTACTTTTTATCTAGTTATTTGATTTTTATTTTTCCTTTCCTACTCTGTTAATAGTATGTTTTGGAAAATTGTGGAATCAATTGCAATGTATCATTCTAAGAAAGACAGAATCCCTTAATCTCATCTGAATATATATACATATATTTTAATAACTATCTATTTCTTATATTTCAGTATTCTATATTTCAGTTATTAAAAAGAGAGAATGGGGTTGATTTGCAACAAAGAGACCTAATAGTGACACCTGCTGGAAAAAAAAAGTCAGAATAAAATTTGAACCATTAAATCTTTTTAAAATTTTAGACCAGTTTTATTTTTCTATTAATCAGGAAGAAATGTGTTATTTTATGACAGGAATGTTTGTAATAAGTAAATATAATTGTTTAGGGGAGGCTCTTTTATGTTCTACAAAATTACAGGAAATAATATATTTTCTTTTTTTAGGATAAAGTCATTTTGGGAACCGATTACCCCTTTCCATTAGGTGAGCTGGAACCTGGGAAACTAATAGAGTCCATGGAAGAATTTGATGAAGAAACAAAGGTATAATGTCATTTACTTCACGGTTTTATTACTGACTTTTCCTGCTCTGAGTTTGGTTTCAGAGCACTTTGATACATGAAAACAACAGAGAAACCATTACACTGAATTCCCTAAAACTATTCTCTAGCTCCATAAATAGCTAAACTATTAAAGGACAAAAAAAAATGACAAAGCTGAAAGTCAGCCTAGTACAACTAAATTCATAAACCCAAGAAATTGTATAGAAGCATATGATAATAAAATATCCCTGCATGTTAGATGGATCATAAGAAAAATGTATAAATTTTTTCTATATTATTTCTGTTACAAATCTACCAATCTCAAAAGTTGTAAGAACTCTAGTTGTAATGAAATAGTAATTCATTAGATAATGAAACTAAAGTCTCAATTAAAAGGACCCAAGGAATCAG
The DNA here is from genome assembly GCF_049350105.2 of Macaca mulatta. NCBI lineage: Eukaryota > Metazoa > Chordata > Mammalia > Primates > Cercopithecidae > Macaca > Macaca mulatta. The sequence goes on from NC_133417.1 coordinate 26,507,459, forward strand.
ATCCTTCAAGTAACTGGACTTCTTTTTTTTTCTTTTTTTTACCAGCGTTTGACTTTTCAGGCAGGTAGATGATACTAATATGTGCTATCATGCTACTATTACCTAGTCTACCCCTTAGACTCCTAAACCAAGATGAGTTTAAAATAAAATGCAGTGTCTTCAGGTTCCCTCTCCTTTGCCACTCCTTCCACACCCCCATCCTCCAAAAAAATAAGTCCTTCCTAAGACCTTCACTGCCCACCACTCCCAGAGGTCACAGATGGCCAAAAATAACAGCACGAGACTATATAAACTCTTAATAAATCTTACAAAAGTCTTAGTTGTAATCCTTTTGCATAATTCTTGTCTTTCTTCTAAACTAGAATCCAAGTTACCTTGAACTCTCTCTCCCTTAATCATTAAAGATACTGTTCATCAAATCTTCTCAATAGGCTTAAAGCACATTAACAGATGCCAAGAAGAATTCATTCTTCAGTATACTAGTTACAAGTTATTAACTAGGAAACCTCAGACTATTTTACATAGAAAGTGTCCCCTTTGGCATTAAAAGTCTTGAACTGACTTACCGAATATTGTTAAATATTTACCTGCTTCCTTCCTAAAGTAGGAAGCTGTCGTAAAGACATTTTTGATCTTTTTTTTTTAAACAAGAAAGGTTGAAAATGAAAAACTTTCTATTAACCAAAATTAAACAGAAACCAGATGACCCCAAATATCCTGATTAAAAATTTAATGGAATAATAGTAATTATTACTACATGCCTTTTATTGTTTATTCTTATCACTTTCAAGTTTATCACTTTCAAGTTTTTTTTTATAATCTTGCATAAGAAAAAGTGATTGCTTATCACTTTCAAGCTTTTTTTTATAATCTTGCATAAGAAAAAGTGATTGCTTATCACTTTCAAGTTTTTTTAATAATCTTGCATACAGGCTTTATACTGACACACATTCACAATGACATTCTGTACAAGGTTACTCATTGTAACACTGTAATACTGAAAACAATCTTTAAGGGAATAGTTAAATAAATCTTAATATATCCACACAATGGAAATTATGCCACTATAAATAAATTAGAAATCAATTTCCAAGACATATTAAATTTTTAAAAGCAAGGTACAAAACAATTTGTGTAGTATACTTTCATTTGTAGATTGAATATATCTTTTGTGAAAAAGAATCTTTATATGCCTGGATATAAGTATTTGTTTATGCAGTATAAACATAAAATATCTCTGGAACATAAACAAGAAACTGATAACTCTGGGAAGAAAAAGGTATTTGGATGGCAGTAGTGGAATGAAGTATCTATCCATTTTATACATTTTGAATTTCGAACCATGCGAAGGTAAATACCACTAAAGAAATTTAAAATAAAATACATAAATTCATTTGATAAGTATAACAACATTGGAAGGTACAGCAGTCCCCCCCTTATCCTCAGTTTTGCCTTCTACAGTTTCTCTTACCCCAGTCAACCACAGTCCAAAAATATTAAATGGAAAATTCCAGAAATAAACAATTCATAAGTTTTAAATTGCATGCAATTCTGAGTAGCATGGTGTAAGCTTACACACTGTCCTGCTCTCTCCAGCCCAAGATGTGAATCATCCCTTTGTCCAGTGTCTCCATGCTGTATCCACTCCCTCCCCATTAGTCACTTAGTAGCTATCTTGGTGATCAGATGGACTGTCGCCATATTATCATGCTTGTGCTCAACTCACCCTTATTTTACTTAGTAATGGCCCCAAAGCACAAGAGTAGTAATGCTGGCAATTCAGATGTGCCCAAGAGAAGCTGTAAAGTGCTTCCTTTAAGTGAAAAGGCGAAAGTTCTCAACTTAATAAGAAAAGAAAGAAAAATTATATGTTGAGGTTGCTGAGATCTTACTTTGTAAGAATGCATCTTCTATCTATGAAACTGTGAAGAAGGAAAAAGAAATTTGTGCACAGTATATATAGGATTTTACATAGCATCCACAGAGGGTCTTGGAACATATCCTTCATAGATAAGGGGGGGACTGCTGTATACAGGTAGATGCATTCTACCATGAAGATACAGAGAAAGAAAACAAGACTTGGGAGTTGAGTGACTTGCCAAAGGCAATATAACTGGTAGGTTATAGCAAATTGATGCAATCCCAAATCCCTTGACTCGAGGAGCAGATCTCCATCCAACACTCTAAAGGATACATGGTACTAAGCTATCTTAAAAGATAAAGCATATGGTTCCTCCTAGCCACAATAGTCACTTCTGAAATGTTCCTCTAGAGGAGGATGGCCTATGTATGCATTGGGGAAGAACCCTAAGAGGTCCAGCCTCAAATCACCCACTTTTCAAGACTGTGTAAGAACCCTGAAGTGGTCATAATATAGAAGGACACATTAATGGTATGGATGTCACACAACCCCATACATTTCTTCCATCCTCAGCTACCCATACCTGTCCTTTGCAAGCTGGATAAACAAATCAGTTAGGGTATCACAAAGTTACTTCTTAAATCTCTTCTTTCGGCAGAGTTGATATAGTTTATAGCTGGGGAGTCCATTTCTTATGTGAAAATGTTAAGATGTACAGATTTGTACCCTCATCTGAGACCCTTCATTTATATCACTTCTCTTGCTCTGAAAAAGCTTAACTTTTATTTGGGGTCATGTGAAAACAACAACACATATGCCTAGCAGCTGGGGGATGGCTAGATGACTTCGGGGCGCCTTTTGCAGCCCTCTTGTCCCACAGACCTAACTGTACCTTTTCTCTGTATTTGCCTCCAAATGGTCTTAAGATTCAACCTGTTCGAGGGTCCAGTTTCCAAACAAGGGCACCTCCTAAAGAGGGCTCTCCCCTTTTTAAGTCTCTTCTCTCCCCCTACAATCAATCAAGTTTCAGATTTAGATTTCAAATAGCGGGGCAAAACATAGGTCAAGAGGATTTTGCTAAGAGATTCACCGTATAACCTGCTAATATTTTTCTCTCATATTGGGGAGCTAATTTTTTTAAACCTGATCAATGTAGTACTTAAAAGTACTTAAAAAACAACCAATAATGCTTTAAAATAAAATATTTTCTTTTCTTTTCAGAATAAACTCAAAGCCAGCAATGCCCTGGCATTTTTGGGTCTTGAGAGAAAACAATTTGAATGACTGAATTTACTACAATGGCAAACTTTCAAAAGGATATTTCATTTTTGTTTCTAAATATGTATCAACAGGTATTAACAAAATCCTATTTTGAACTGTTTTACTCAGAAATAGAATCTCCAAAATATCCTAAATTATTCATAATAAAAATGATTCATAAGTGTTTTCATTCTGAAAAGCAGTACTTCATTTCATGTGCAAATAAAAAATTATTTTCCCAGTGCTCTTTTAATTAATCTGGAGAAATACAAAATAAAATGTCATTAATGATTTTATGGAGAAAGATTCATCCTAGAGGGCTCAGGTAGGTTGTCTATTTTGAATAAAGGTATATGAATTGGACTCAAATAACCTGTTCCATCCACCTTTAATACCTACCATTAGCCCAGAACTGGGCTAGGAATGCTTCTGCCTCCACAAAATAAGTAACATATGGAATATCCATACTCAGGGAGCTTCCAGACCAATTAAGGAGGTAAGAGATGTTCATGGAATAATTATTAAGCTATAAACTTTGACTTTGAGTGTCAAAAAAGAGGAATTCACTTTGTCTAAAACTGTGAAGCAGATCTTCACAGAGGGTGGAACATGAGAGTCCAGGAAATGAATAAGAAATTTTTAGGGTTAGGCCGGGCGCGGTGGCTCAAGCCTGTAATCCCAGCACTCTGGGAGGCCGAGACGGGCGGATCACGAGGTCAGGAGATCGAGACCATCCTGGCTAACACGGTGAAACCCCGTCTCTACTAAGAAATACAAAAAAACTAGCCGGGCGAGGTGGCAGGCGCCTGTAGTCCCAGCTACTCGGGAGGCTGAGGCCGGAGAATGGCGTGAACCCGGGAGGCAGAGCTTGCAGTGAGCTGAGATCCGGCCACTGCACTCCAGCCTGGGCTACAGAGCGAGACTCCGTCTCAAAAAAAAAAAAGAAATTTTTAGGGTTAGAGGATGGGAAACAGGAAGGCAAAACTATGGGAACACAGCTGTGGTTTCAGACTGAATGAGACATCCCTTTTTTTTTTTTTTTTGTAATTATAAAAGTATAATATTTATTATTTCTACTTTAGTGCTGATTTACTGTGTTGTGAGCATTTGGGCACATAGTGTCTGTCAGCAATCACAAGTTCTTCAAAACATACAGTCAAAAATAAATGACACAGCAAAACATTTTGATGAGACATCCCTTTTAAAAGTTTTTGTCTATAAATTCACTTCTACCAGAAGCTCTTTTGATTTTAAAATATTGAGCAGAATGTATAAAGTTAACTATGGAAAGTTAATAGGCAATACTAGGGTAGCCTTGTTTTACCCATTTCATTTATGGTTCCACTTGGGCTGCTGAAAAGGAACTTGGTTCTGGGATGGGTGATGAACATCTATGGTTCATCTGCCTCTGATTGAATTTCAAAATCAAGCATGATTTTTCAAAACCACCCTCTTGCTTTGGATTCATTCATTCTTTTCCCTTCCATTCATCTAGAAAATCAAGAGTTGAGTATTGACATGTAATTTGTGCTGACCCCTTTCCAGAATAAAGATGAGATCTAATTCTTACTTCACTATGCTCACGCCATTGTTTTCATTTTATATAGCTCACTGCCCCACCTCCTTCTCACCCTGCCCCCCACCATTTCTTTCTAGAACTTTACCCACCCACCACTCTGCTTATTGCTCCAATCTGCCCAAAAAGGAAAAACAAAGTTGAACAAAGGAACAACATGAACTCTATGTTATTTTTTCCTTTCCCAATCTTTGGGGTTAATGTTTACACTTTTTCAAATATTCTATATTTGAGCACTCTGAACATAGCATTTAATGATTGTTTTATTATAAAAAGTAACCCAATCACTTTATTCAATATTATACACACACATCACATGCAGAGTGAATGGATACATTCATATTCACATGTTTTCTATGTGCCAGAACTATAGGAATGTTCCAGGCACTGGGGGTATAGATGTAAACAAACAAGATAAAATTCCTTCTCTGACAAAACCTACAATCTGAAGAGTGAGAAACATAAATAAGGTAAGGAAGAAGAAAAAGAGGAATAAAAGGAGGAACAGACGGAGCAAAGGAAGGAAATTTTTCTTATACTGATAAACACTATGAAGAAATTAAAACGAAAATATGGTAGTGACTAGGAGAAAGATGGGGGTAAAACATTAAATTGTAGAGTCAGAGAAGGCCTCTTTAAAGTGGACTTTCAACTGAGATTTGAATGATAGAACAGGGAAGAAAATGCAAAGGTTCTGAGGCAAGAAAGCTCGTGATGAGTTTGTGAGCAAGGAAGAGAGATAGGGTAGGAAGCCAAAAAGTTGGCTAGATCAGTAGATCATGGTTAAGGGTTGAGGTTTTTTTTGTTTTGTTTTGTTTTTTTGTTTTGTTTTGTTTTGTGATAGAATCTCACTCTGTCACCAGGCTGGAGTGCAGTGGCGCGATCTCGGCTCACTGCAACCTCTGACTCCCTGGTTCAAGTGATTCTCCTGCCTGAGCCTCCTGAGTAGCTGGGATTACAGGCATGCACCACCACATCCAGCTAATTTTTGTTTTTGTTTGTTTTAGTAGAGACAGGGTTTCACCCTGTTGGCCAGGATGGTCTTGATCTCCTGACCTCGTGATTCTCCTGCCTTGGCCTCCCAAAGTGCTGGGATTACAGGCATGAGCCACCGCGCCTGGCCAAGATTTTTATATTGTTTTATAGGAAACCATTGAAGACTTTTTAATAGGTCTGTGACATGCTCGAACTTGTGTTATTCTTTTAAAACAAACAAACAAAAAATAGCAGGGTGCAGTGGCTTACACCAGTAATCCCGCTTGAAGCCAGGAGACTGAGACCAGCCTGGGCAACACAGCAATCTCTATAAAAAATTTTTTTTTTTTAATTAGCTGGGTGTGGTGGCTCATTCCTGTAGTCTCAGCTACTCAGGAGGCTGGAGTGGGAGGATGGCTTAAACCCAGGAGTTCGAGGCTGCAGTGAACTAGGATCATGCCACTGCACTCCAGCCTGGGTGACAGAGTGAGACCCTGTCTCAGAAAAAAGAAATGAGAGGAAAGGAGAGGAGAGAAGAGGAGAGGAGAGGGGAAGAGAGGAGGGGAGGGGAGGGGAGAAAAAAAAGAAAAAAGAAACCCATATACATTAACAGCTTTTTAGAGACTTATTAAAGGGAGTCAAGAAAGGAAGTTGGAGGCTAGGCAAGACATGATGGTGACTCAGGCACAAATACAAGAATGGGGATCATGAGATATGTTTGTAGGCAGAACTAACAGCATTTAATGATGGACTAAATGTGAGGAAGAGGGAGGAAGGGGAGGAAAGAAATCAAGGCTGACTCCTGGGTGTGTGAATGTGAAGTGTGTGTACACATGTGCACACCATGCTTTTGTCAATCAGTCTCCTATATCTGGACATTTAAATAATTCCTAATGTTTTGCAATTATAAATAATACTGCAATAAAATTTGATTAATTTCCCAAATCATACATATGGATAAACTACAACTCTGATTGGATCAAAGATTTAACTCTAAAATATTAAACTAGGCAGGTACTAGAAGAAAAGATGAGAGAATTCCTCTTTAATCTGGGTGTAAAGAGGGTTTTCTAACTATGACTTTCCTGGGCACATAATCCTGGTGACATTTAAGCTTTGAGATGATTAATGGTAGTTAATGGTGTTAAACTCATCCATACTTTAAACATAGGTGCTTTGATTCCCACGCTTTTCACTTGAACAGCTGGGTAGATTAATTACCGTTTACCATAATGAAGAAGACTATGGGAGAAACAGTCTTGAGAGGAAAGAGAATCAACAGTTCTGTAGTTGAACTTGTTATATTTCAGATGCCTCTAGACATTTAAGTAGGAATGTCAAGTAAGCACTTGAATGTACTAGTCTGGAGAGTTCAAGAGACAGGCTGGGAAAAATCACCAGTGTATAAAAGGTATTTAAAGAAATGAGACTGGATGAAATTACCTGGCGAAAAAGTAGAGCAGAGACGCAAAAGACCCTAGGCCTATTTCCTGGGATTCACTAACACTTAGAAGTTAGATGAAGGCTATACAAAAATTAGCCGGGCATGGTGGCACGAGCCTGTAATCCCAGCTACTCGGGAAGCTGAGGCAGGAGAATCACTTGAACCCGGGAGGCGGAGATTGCAGTGAGCCGAGATCGCGCCACTGCACTCCAGCCTGGGTGACAGAGCGAGACTCTGTCTCAAACAAAAACAAAACAAAACAAAAGTTAGATGAAGGCACCAGCTTTGTGCACAGAAGAGTAGCCAGTGAGGTAGGAGGAAAACTAGGAAAATATACTCAGGAGTCAAGAACAGACAATGTTTCAAGAAGTCCTAACAGCTTTAGGCATACACACACACACACACACACACACACACACACAATCAAAGCTACAATACTATGGTATTCAACAGAACCATATGCCTCAGATATAACTCAATCCCTTTATCCCAAAATTTAATTCCACTTTTTATAGTCCCAACCCTGATGAATGGCATCGACCAGTCACCTAATTCTTCTCCTTCACCCATATGAATATACCATTAAATCCAAAAGATTCAATCCATTTCATATCTTTTATTTCTTATCTGTTCTTTCCTCCACATGGCTTCCAACTAAATTCAGGTCATCATCTATGAGCAGGATATTGAAATAATCCCTTATTTGTACCCCTGCCCTGCCCCTTGGCTTAGTCTGGTACAACCCATCTTCTACCTTGGTGCCAGAGAAAAATGTCCAAAGTATGTATTTGATTGTATCACTTTCTTTGTTAAAATTCCTCAGGACCTAAAGTGGTGGTTTCTAGGCTTTGGGATTTCATTGCTCAGTAACTCCCCCTTCAAAAAAACAAAAACAACAAAAAAAAAGGACTGCTATCTCTAACAGAGCACACCTCTCATTTTGAGTTGTGATTCCTATCTTCCTTCTAGACTGGACTTCCTTGACGGATGACCTATGCCTTCATTCACTCATGCATTCAACAAAATTTATTCAGCACTTATTATGGGCCAAGAACCATGCTAGATTCTGAGAGTATGAAAAAAGCAAACATGGTTCCTGCCCTCAGTTGTGCTTATAACCTAATTAGGGAGACATGTATCAAGTAAGCAACAAATCGATATAAAATTGCTACCACGACAGGAGCTATGAGGGAAAGGCGCACAGTGTGTAGAAAGCTTATTATAAAGGATTTGTCCTAGTCAGAGTCACAGAAAGATTTTTCAGAAAAAAGTTTTGCTTGGGCCGGGCGCGGTGGCTCAAGCCTGTAATCCCAGCACTTTGGGAGGCCGAGACGGGCGGATCACAAGGTCAGGAGATCAAGACCATCCTGGCTAACACGGTGAAACCCCGTCTCTACTAAAAACACAAAAAATTAGCCGGGCGAGGTGGCGGCGCCTGTGGTCCCAGCTACTCGGGAGGCTGAGGCAGGAGAATGGCGTAAACCCGGGAGGCGGAGCTTGCAGTGAGCTGAGATCTGGCCACTGCACTCCAGCCTGGGCGACAGAGCGAGACTCCGTCTTAAAAAAAAAAAAAAAAAGAAAAAAAAAAAAGGTTTTGCTTGAGCTAGGATCTGAAAGCAAACAAGAGCTAAAAGGTTAAAAGGGAAGGGAAGAGTATTCCAGGCAGAAGAAACAGGATAAACGAAAGCCTTGTGTCTGTGTAGGAAAACAGCCATTGTATGGCAAGAGTGACTCCATCTGGAAGGGGACTCGCCATGATAACTGATGTCTGAACACAGCATACCAAGGTGTTCTGCAGCAAGGTCTTTAAGCAATGCCTGTAGCATAGATAGCCGTGCATAAAGATGCTTATCTAACCTCCCCAGTAGTCATGAGTTTCAGCAAGAAGGTCTGAGATGTAATCAGCTGCACCTGTTTGTACCCTAAAAGCTTGCCATACAAAGGACACTTTCTGAACGGTGAATGCAGGGACCCACCATTGCATGGCTACCCCAGATATCACTTCTGTTTGTCAGAGGCTGTTAAATATTTCTTTCTGAGACACTGAATTTGTCAGCCTCTTTCTTCAGCCTCTCACCTTGGGGGTGGGTTTGCATAGACCTGCTCACCATGGAACAGGCAGGAGAGAACACAGCAAGAAAGAAAATCACTGTGGCTGAAGATGACAAAGGAAGACATTCTTGGTAAAAAGTGACAAGATCATGTGAGGCCATAAGTCAGTTGAGGAATTTTGTATATTGAAAAGCTGTGAGAACTCACAAAATGGGAGAAAATATTTGCAAACTACCCGTCTGACAAGGGATTAAGAACCAGAATCTGTAAGATGCTCAAACTCTACAAGAAAAAAATTTAATAATCTGATTTTAAAATGGGCAAAAGATTTGAATAGACATTTCTCAAAAGAAGACATACAAATGGTAGACAGGCATATGAAAATGTCCTCAGTATAATGATTCATCAGAGAAATGCAAATCAAAACTATAGTGAGATATCATCTCACCCCAGTAAAAACGGCATTTTTCCAAAAGACAACCAATAAGAAATGCTGGCAAGGATATGGAGAAAAGGGAACGCTTGTCCACTGTTGGTGGGAATGTAAATTAGTACAACCACACTGGGTAACAGTTTGGAGGTTCTTCAAAAAACTAAAAATAGATCTACTACGTGATCTAGTAATCCCACTGCTGGGTATATACCCAAAAGAAAGGAAGTCAGTATATCAAAAGTATATCTGCACTCTCCTATTTGTTGCAGCTGTGTTCACAATAGCCAAGATTTGGAAATAACCTAAGTATTCATCAAGAGATGAATAGATAAATAAACTGTGGTACATATACACAATGGAGTACTAGTCAGCCATAAAAAAGAATGAGATCCTGTCATTTGCAACAACGGATGGAACTGGAGGTTGTTATGTTAAGTGAAATAAGCCAGGCACAGAAAAACAAACTTTGCATGTTCTCACTTATTTGTGGGAGCAAAAAATTAAAATAATTGAATTTACAGACAGAGAGAGTAAAAGGATGATTACCAGAGACTGAAGTGGATAATGGGTTGGGGAATGGGAATGGCTAATGGGTACCAAAAGTAGTTAGAAAAAATGAATAAGATCTCATATGTGATAGCACAATAGGTGACTATTATAGTCAATAATAATTTAATTATACCTTTAAAAATAACTGAAAGTATATAACTGAGTTGTTTGTGACACAAAGGATAAATGTATGAGGGGGATAGATACCCAATTTACCAAAACGTGATTAATATGCATTGCATACCTGTATCAAAATATCTCATGTAGCCCATACTATGTACCCACAAAAATTAAAAATTAAAAAAAAAACAAAAACAAGAGTTGGAGGCAAAGCAGCATGGATTGGAGTCTTATGGTCACAAGCCAAGAAAGGCCTAGAGTCACCAAAAGCTGAAAGAGCCTAGAAACAGATTCTCCCCAATAGTCTTCAGAGGGAGTACAGGCCTGCTGTTTTAGTCCAGTTTTCATTGCTCATAACAGGATACCTGAAACTGAGTAATTACTTCTTAGAGTTACGGAGGCTGAGAAGTCCCAGGTTGAGGGGCCACATCTGGTGAGGGCCTTCTAACTGGTGGGGACTCTCCAGAATCCCAAGGTAGCACAGGGCATCATATGGCAAGGGAGCGGAATGTGCTAGCTCCAGTCTCTTTCTCCTCTTATAAAGCTACCAGTTCCATTACTGTGACAACCCATTAATCCATTAACCTATTAATCCATTCATGAGGGCTCTGCCCTCGTGACCCAATCACCTCTCAATACTGCCACACTGGGGATTAAATTTCAACATGAGTTTGGGAGAGGACAATCATTCAAACCATAGTCCCTGCCAACACATTGATTTTAGATTTCTGGCCTCTAGAATTGCGAGAGAATAAATTTCTCTTGTTTTAAGTCAAAAAACAATACCAAAAGAAAACAAACAACAACAACAACAAAGAAAAGCAATGAGAAGGTTTTTTAGTAGGGGATGGCATTAATTAGAGCTGTTCTGTCTTTTTTTTTTTTTAATCCTGCTCCTGTGGGAAAGAATTCAATTTTGAAAAGATTCCTCTGACAGGTTGCAGGACGGCAACAGCTTGCAGGGGAGCTTAACTGAAATAGCTTGGGCCAAGGTGGTGGTAGTGTTGCTGGTGGAGAAACATACGTAATAGACTGCAGAGATAGTCTATGCAGAAGGGTCAACAGAAAGGCCTTGGTGATGGGTTAGATATGGGAGATGAGGATTAGAGATGTCAAAGATGACCCCTGAGTTTCCATCTTGCACAAATGGAAGTAGTGCCATTTTACTACAAGAGGCACAGAGAGGAGAGAGAAGACCAGGTTGGAAGGGCAGGATTATGAGTTTAGTTTGGGGAAATATTGAATATTAATGCCTTTGAGACATACAAAAGGGAAAGTCGAGTGTGCAGACTTATGCAGTTTGAATTTCCTAGCACATAGTAACAGCTCCATTAGCATTCACTGGATAAATAAATAGTAAAATAAAAATAAGTAAACAGTAAAAACAAAAATAAGTAAACAGTAAAAAACAGTTTTTTGCTCCTAAAATGAGCAAAGAAAGGAACTGGAAATCAATCTTCACTGAATATGTTGGCAATTCATGCAGTTCTGAGTGTAATCCAAATGGTGAGGCCTCACAAATTTGTGACTATCTACAATGACTTGAGTGTTCACTATCCTCGTGAGTCTTTCTCCCTGGCTCACCCGCCTAGTAAGCCCTTCTCCTTGGCTCATAGATGGATGTCTTCTCCCTGTGTCTTCACATGGTCTTTCCTCTGTACATGTCTACATCATGATTGACTCTTCTTCTGGGACACCAGTCATACTGGATTAGAGCCCACCCTAATTGACCTAATATGACCTCATTTTAACTTAATTCCCACTTAAAAGAACCTGCGTCCAAATATAGTCACATTCTGAGCTACTTGGGGTTAACACTTTTGGGACACAATTCAGCCCATAACAAATGCCTTATGTATATTCACAAACCAATCTGGCAATGTCCATACCAGGGATGTCATTTGGTGACAGCAGACATTCTTCTCAGATGCCATTAGCAGCACAAGGTTCTGAGGAAAGGTAAAGAGAATAACCTCCTCAGTACCATATTTGATTGCCTGGCCCTGGAACAACACTGCTTACACAGTGAATCTGCTCATAACGCAGAATCTAGAAAAGTCACTCAGGAAAATCACCTTTTCAGCGTTTTATCTCCTTCCTTATCTACTGCAAGCACTTCTCCAAAAACAACCTTTTTAAAACACTCCCAACACCACCAGATTCCAAAAGAGAAACAACCACTCACAGCCATCCAAGCATCTTTCTCTTTGCCTTGTACAGTACCTTCTCCCACATCCCCTAAAAAGGAAGCCAGTACTGGCTCAGCCTAATTCATATTCCCCGACCAGAAAGCTTAAATCTATTCAACGTAATCACTTTAGATTAACATACCAAGACAAATACCAGCTTTAAATTTGTTTCACTTAGACGATTATGAAGACTTTTCCCAATCAAAATTGAAAAAAGGTAAACTGAAGTTTCCATTTCTGAAAATAAGACTGCTCACAACCTAAAAACGTCAAAGTTTATTTTTAAAAAGTCAACACAAACATATGTAAAAGTTCAAACAGATCAAATTCAACCTATGTCTCCCAGTCTACACCCCTAGAAGGAACGAATTTTACCTGTTTTGTGTGTGTGTATTCTTGCAAACACAGTCTACGATTATACAAGTATTTACATGTATACATTCCTTTTTTCATTTTAAGCAAACAGTAGAATTTGCCCTTTCTGGTACCTTTTAAGTACCTTGCAGGGTACTTAATGCCTTGGTGATCATCCCACATATAAACTGCCTCTTTCTTTTTAATGGGTGGATCCTATGAACGAAGATTACATAGATGCACCATAATCATAGAGTCCTCAATGCATGGACATTCATGTTTCCAAACTTTTGCAATTATGAACTGTTACCAAGAATACCCTTGTTACTGGAAAGGAGTCCCAATCCAGACCCCAAGAGAGGATTCTTGGATCTCACACAAGAAAGAATTTGAGGTAAATCTATAAAGTGAAAGCAAGTTTACTAAGAAAGTAAAGGAATAAAGAATGTCTATTCCACAGGCAGAGCAGCCCCGAGGGCTGCTGGTTGCCTATTTTTTACAGTTATTTCTTGATTATATGTTAAACAGGAGGTGGATTATTCATGTCTCCCCTTTTTTAGACCATATCCCCTTTTTTAGACCATGACGATGAGATGGCATTTGTGAACTGCCATGGTGCCAGTGGGAGTGTCATTTAGCATGCTAATACATTATAATTAGCAAATAATGAGCAGTGAGGATGCCCAGAGGTAACTTTTATCGCCATCTTGGTTTTGGTGGGTTTTAGCTGGCTTCTTTACCACAGACTGTTTTATCAGCAAGGTCTTTATGACCTGTACCTTGTGCTGATTTCCTATCTCATCCTGTGACTTAGAATGTCTAACCTCCTGGGAATGCAGCCCAGTAGGTATCAGGCTTATTTTACCCAGCCCCTACTCAAGAGGGAGTCACTCTGGTTCAAACGCCTCTGGCACCATTATGATATTTGTTCAGCATCTTTTCATATGCCTATTTGCCATCTGTATACCTTCTTTGTGAGGTATTGGTTTAGATCTTTTGCCCATTTTTTAATTGGGTTATTTTCTAATTGCTGAGCGTTAAGAATTCTTTTTTTTTTTTCATTCACCATCTAATCTTTTAAAAAGTTCTGTGGGTGCATAGTAGGTATATATAATTTATGGGGTATATGAGATATTTTGATACAGGCATGCAATGATGTGAAATAAGCACTTCAGGGAGAGTGGGATCTCCAGCCCCTCAAGCATTTATCCTTTGAGTTATAAACAATCCAATTATATTTTTAAAGTTATTTTAAAATGCATAATTAAGATATGATTGATTATAGTCACCCTGTTGTGCTATCAAACAGGTCTTATTCACACTTTCTTTTTTTGTACTCATCAACCATCCCCATATCCCCATAAGTCCCTCTGCCCACCCTTCTCTCTGGTAAGCATCCTTCTACTCTCTCTGTCCATGAATTCAATTGTTTTGATACTTAGATCCCACAAATAAGTGAGAATATGCAATCTTTGTCTTTCTGTGCCTGGCTTATTTCACTTTACATAATGACCTCTGGTTCCATCCATGTTGTTGCAAATAACAGGATCTCATTCTTTTTTATGGCTGAATAGTACTTCTTGTGTATATGTACCACAGTTTCTTCATCCATTCATCTGTTGATGGGCACTTAGGTTCCAATCTTAACTACTGTAAACAGTGCTACCACAAACATGCGAGAGCAGATATCTCTTTGATATACTGATTTCTTTTCTTTTGGGTATATACCTAGCAGGGGGATTCCTGGATCACACGGTAGCTCTAGTTTTTTGAGGAGCCTCTAAACTGTTGTTCACAGTGGTTGTACAATTTATATTCCCAGCAGCAGTGTACAAAGATTTCCCTTTTCTCCACATCCTCACCATCATGTGTTATAGCCTGTTTTTTGGATAAAAGCCATTTTAACTGGGGTGAGATGATATCTCATTATACTTTTGATTTGCATTTCTCTGATGATCCATGATACTGAGAACCTTCCCATATGCTTGTGTGCCATTTGTATATTTCTTTTGAGAAATGTCTATCCATATCTTTTATCCATTTTAAAATCAGGTTATTAGATTTTATTTCCTACAGAGTTGTTTGAGCACCTTATAGATTCTGGTTATTAATATATTGTTAAGATGGGTAGTTTGCAAATACTTTCTCTCATTCTGTGGGCTGTCTCTTCCCTTTGTTTTTTGTTATTGTTCTTGTCTTTTTTGTTTGTTTCTTTCTTTTGTTGAGACGGAGTCTTGCTCTGTTACCCAGGCTGCAGGGCAGTGGTGCAATCTCCGCTCACTGCAAGCTCTGCCCCCGGGTTCATGCCATTCTTCTGCCTCAGCCTCCCCAGTAGCTGGGACTACAGGTGCCTGCCACCATGCCTGGCTAATTTTTTTGTATTTTTAGTAGAGATGGAGTTTCACTGTGTTCGCCAGGATGGTCTCGATGTCCTGACCTCATGATCCGCCCGCCTCAGCCTCCCAAAGTGCTGGGATTACAGGCAAGAGCCACAGCGCCCAGCCCTCTTCCCTTTGTTGATTGTATCCTTTGCTGTGCATAAACTTTAACTTGATGTGATCCTATTTGTCCATTTTTGCTTTGGTTGCCTGTGCTTGTTGGGTATTGCTCAGAAATTTTTGGCCAGACAAATGTCCTGGAAATTTTCCCCCATGTTTTCTTGTAGTAGTTTCACAGTTTAAGGTCTTAAAGTCTTTAATTCATTTTTATTTTTTTATAGGACAAGAGATAAGGGCCTAATTTCATTTTTTTGCATACGGACATCCAGTTTTCCCAGCACTATTTATTGAAGAGACTGTCTTTTCCCCAGTGTATGTTCTTGGCACCTTTGTTACAAATGAGTTCACTGTAGGTGTGTGGATTTGTTTCTGGGTTCTCTATTCTATTCTGTTGGTCTATGTATCTGTTTTTATGTGAGTACCATGCTGTTTTGGTGATGAAAGCTCTGTAGTATAATTTGAAGTCAGGTAATGTGATTCCTCCAGGTTTGTTCTTTTTGCTTAGGATAGTTTTGGCTATTCTGGGTCTTCTGTGACTCCAAATAAATTATAGGATTGTTTTTTCTATTTCTGTGTAGAATGTCATTGATGTTTTGATAGGGATTTCATTGAATCTGTAGATTGCTTTGGGTAATATGGTCATTTTAACAATCTTCCAACTCATGATCATGGAATATTTTTCCATTTTTTTGAGTCATCTTCAATTTCTTTCATCAGTGTTTTATAGTTTTCATTATAGAGATATTTTGCTTCTTTGGTTAATTCTTACGTATGTAATTTTATGTGTAAACATTGTAAATGGGATTACTTCTTAATTTCTTTTTCACATTGTTCACTGTTGGCATATAGAAATGTTATTGATCTTTGTGTGTTGATTTTGTATCCTGCAACTTTACTGAATTCGTTGATCAGTTCTAATAGTTTTCCTTTGGAGTCTTCAGGTTTTTCCAAATACAAGATCATATCATCTACAAAGAAAGATAATTTGACTTCTTCCTTTCCAGTTTGGATGCCCTTTATACCTTTCTCTTGTCTGACTGCTTTAGCTAGGACTTCCAGTACTATGTTGAATAATGGTGACAATAGGCATCCTTGTCGACTTCCAGATCTTAAAGGAAAAGCTTTGTTTTTTTTCCTATTCAGTATGATACTAGTTGTGGGACTGTCATACATGGCTTTTATTATGTTGAGGTAAGCTCCTTCCATCCCCTGTTTTTTTAGGGTTTTTATCATGAAGGGATGTCAAATTGTATCAAATACTTTTTCAGCATCAATTGAAATGATATGGTTTCCAGTCTTCATTCTGTTGATATGATGTATCACATTGATTTATTTGCAACCATCCTTGCATCCCAGGGATAAATCCCCTTTGGTCATGATGAATGATCTTTCTAATGTATTGTTGAATTCAGTTTGCTGGTATTTTATTGAGGATTTTTGCATCAATATTCATCAGAGATATTGGCCTATAGTTTTCTTTTTTCAATGTGTCTTTGGTTTTAGAATCAGGGTAATACTGGCCTTGTAGAATGAGTTTGGAAGTATTCTCTCTTCCTCTATTTCAGAATAGTTTGTGTAGTATTGGTGTTAGTTCTTCTTTAAATGTTTAGTAGAATTTAGCAGTTAAGCCATCTTAAGAGTTCTTTATCAGACATATGTTTTGCAAATATTTCTTCCTTGGATGTCATTCTCTTAACAGTGTCTTTCACAGAACGGAGGTTTTAGTTTTTCTAATTTTAATTTTAATTTTTGAGATGGAGTTTCACTCTTTGTTGCCCAGGGTGGAGTGCAGTGGCACGATCTCGGCTCACTGCAACCTCCGCCTCCCAGGTGAAGTTGCTTGATCAACTCTATCTCAGCCTCCTGAGTAGCTGTGATTATAGGTGCCTGCCACCATGCCCAGTTAATTTTTTATTTTATTTATTTATTTTTTAGATGGAGTCGCCCTCTGTCGCCCAGGGTGGAGTGCAGTGGCACAATCTTGGCTCACTGCAACCTCCACATCCTGGGTTCAAGTGATTCTCCTGCCTCAGCCTCCCCAAGTAGCTGGGACTACAGGCGCGCGCCACTATGCCCAGCTAATTTTTTTTTAATTTTTAGTAAAGACAAGGTTTCACCATGTTGGCCAGGCTGGTCTCGAAATCTTGACCTCAGGTGATCCTCCCGCCTCAGCCTCCCAAAGTGCTGGGATTACAGGCATGAGTCACTGCGCCTAGCCAGAGGTTTTTAATTTTAATGAAGTCCAACTTACTAGTTTTTTCTTTCATGGATTGTACTTTTGGTGTTGCATCTAAAACCTCATTGCCGAACATAAGGTCAACTATATTTTCTCCTATGTTATCTTCCAGAAGTTTTACAGTTTTGCATTTTACATCTAGGTCTGCAACTCACTTTGAGTTAAATTTTGTAGAAGGTATAAGGTCTGCATGTAGATTTAAAACTATATATATATATATATGGCTTTCTGGTTGTTCTAGCATCATTTGTTAAAGACCATTATTGCTCCATTGACTTGCTTTTGCTCCTTTGTCAAAGGTCAGTTGACTATGGGTGGGCTCCCTATCATGTTCCATTGATCTATGTGTCTGTTCTTTCTCAAATCCCACACTGGAGATAGAGTCTTGCTCTATCACCCATGGGGGCTGGAGTGCGGTGGAGTGATCTCGGCTCACTACAACCTCCGCCTCCTGGGTCCAAGTAATTCTCGTGCCCCAGCTTCCCAAGAAGCTGGGATTACAGACATGCACCAACACACCCAGCTAATTTTTGTATTTTTAGTAGAGATGAGGTATCCCCATATTGGCCAAGCTGGTCTTGAACTCCTGGCCTCAAGCAATCCCCCACCTTGGCCTCCCAAAGTGCTGGGACTATGGGTGTGAACCACTATGCCCTGCCTAGATCCATATCTAAGTACAGGTTGAGCATCCCTAAATCTGAAAGTCAGAAACACTCCAAAACCCAAAACTTCAAGCCGCGACATGACATTCAAAGGAAATGTTCATTGGCGCATTTCAGATTTAGGATTTTTGGATTACGATGCTCAATGACTAAATTTATAATTCGAATATTTCAAAATCTAAAAAAAATCTCTAATCCAAAACACATCTGGTCTCAAGCATTTCAGATACGTGATACTTAACCTGTATTACTTTGGGGAGACAGTACTATTGTAAACGGCATTGTGTTTTTAATTATAAATTCCAATTGTTCATTGCTGGTATACAGGAAAACAACTGACTTTTGTATTCAACCTTGTATCCCAAAATACTAGAGTTTTATTTCTTCCTTCCCAATATGTGTACTTTAAATTTACTTCTTGTTAGCTAGAACATCAAGTACCACGTTGAAAAGACTGGTTGAAGGCCGGGCGCGGTGGCTCAAGCCTGTAATCCCAGCACTTTGGGAGGCTGAGACGGGTGGATCACGAGGCCGGGAGATCGAGACCATCCTGGCTAACACGGTGAAACCCCGTCTCTACTAAAAAATACAAAAAACTAGCCGGGCGAGGTGGCTGGCGCCTGTAGTCCCAGCTACTCGGGAGGCTGAGGGAGGAGAATGGCGTAAACCCGGGAGGCGGAGCTTGCAGTGAGCTGAGATCCGGCCACTGCACTCCAGTCTGGGCGACAGAGCCAGACTCCGTCTCAAAAAAAAAAAAAAAAAAAAAAAAAAGACTGGTTGAGAGGGGACATGCTTGCCTTGTGTCAGACTTTAGGTGGAAAGAATGTAGTTTCTCACAATAGAAACAATCTATTGTTAGCGGTAGAATTTTTGTAGATGCTCTTTATCAAGTTGAGGAAGTTCTCCTTTATTCCCAGTTTGCTGAGTTTTTATTATGAATGGATGTTGAGGAGGGGCACTTATTATTTGTGTGTGACAGGATCTCACTCTGTCACCCAAACTGGGGTGCAACCTCACCTCTCACGTTGAAGCGATACTCCCAAGGAGCTGGGACTACAGATGCCGCCACATCCAGCTAATTTTTAAAAACACTTTTGTAGAGATGGGGTCTCATTATGTTGTCCTGGCTGGTCTAGAACACTTTGGCCTCCCAAAGTGCTGGGATTACAGCCATGAAACACTGCACCTGGCCAAGGATGTGCACTTTTTAAATGTTGCTTTAAATCAATCTATCCTGGAAATTGCAAGCAACATGAAATGGCAACTGTTCACAACAACTGCCTACTATAATCAATATTCTTGTGCAATGCATATACTGAGCGTGGGAGCCCCCCAAAAATCACTTGCCTTCATGGTCTTTGGCAAATAAATATTTTATTTTTTATTTTTGAGACAGGGTCTTGCTCTATCGCCCAGGAGGGATAGGGTGCAGCAGCGAGATCTAGCTCACCGCAACCTCCACCTCCTGGGCTCAAGCCATCCTCTCACTTCAGCCTCGGGAGTAGCTGGGACTACAGGCGCGCCGCCAAGCCCGGCTAATTTTTGTACTTTTGGTAGAGACAGAGTCTAACCATGTTGCCCTTGCGCTCGAACTCCTGACCTCAAGTGATCGACCCACTGGACCTCCCCAAGCGCTGAGGTTACAGGCGTGAGCCACCGTGCCCGGCCTCCAAATACTTAGGACTTTAAACTTGGAAACCCTATTCACAACACAAACTCCGAGTGAAGCTCTGTGGAGCTTTCTTACAGGAAGAAATGCAGGAGTTAATCAACAGGTATGTGGGATGTTCCCGCATCAAATCCTAAAGATAAAATTTTAACCCAGTTCCTCTTGCATGTATCTGCTTCTCCCCAACCTTGTCTCGCAGAAGCCACAGCACGGTCTGAAAACACGCCTCGTCTAGATTCAACACCTCATTTAGAAATTCAGTTTCTCGTTGCTAGTTGGATAGCGTTTGGCAAGTAATTTGAAAAAATAAAAATAAACCCACGGACGGAGTGGTCTGGGATTTAAACAACATAACGTAAGGTGAAAAAAGCACTCAGGCGCGGACAGCCATGGAGCGTGACTTCCTCTGCACTCTTTCCCGGCCAGCTCCACGCCAGAGCCGCGCGCTAGGCGGAGGCTGTTGGTAGCGGAGGCCGGAGTCGCACGCCTACGAGACTGCGCGGACCCACCCGAAAGGAAAATGGAGGAAGTGGCGTGAGGCTGCGACAGTGAAGGGTATTTTTCTCTTTTTAACGGGCCGCTAGACCTCCCGTCAAAGGAAGCGCCCGACGGGCCTTCGAAGTCCACGCCCAGACCCCACAGCGCAGCCGCCCGACCGCCTCTCTCCACACCGGCCAGGGTCCAGCCTCTCCCACTCTCCTCTCCCCGCCCCGCCCCGCCCCGCCCCTCCGCCCAGCCAACCCTAGACCCGGCATGCGCTGCGCCGACCTTTTCCTTCCGAGCCGACCCCCACCTTCGGCGCCTCCCAATGACAAGAGGCGCGGAGCATTGTGGTCCCGCGCGCGAGAGCGAGGCCGAGGACAGAAAAAGAAAGCAAAAGACCAGGGCGAGCCGGTAGAGCAGACCCCGCGCATGCGCACGGGCGGGGGCGGTGGTGAAAAAGGGCGGTGCGTGGTCTACGGCGAGCGGAGTGGGGCGGGGTCGCGCGCCTTGGCTGGGAGTCCGCGAGCCGGGAGGGGCGGGGGGTGAATGAGGGAGCGGGCGGAGGAGGAAGTGTCATGGCGTCGGGCCGTGGAGCTTCTTCTCGCTGGTTCTTTACTCGGGAACAGCTGGAGAACACGCCGAGCCGCCGCTGCGGAGTGGAGGCGGATAAAGAGCTCTCGTGCCGCCAGCAGGCGGCCAACCTCATCCAGGAGATGGGACAGCGTCTCAATGTGTATCCTTTCCTATCCTGCGCCGCTCACGCCCTGTTTCCCTTGCCCGGTCGCCGGGCCTGGTGCTCCGCGAACATGGCGCCGCCGGCCTCGGCCTTCGCTGGACCTCGGCCCCGCGGTCAGGGAAGTAAGGCTCCAGCTCGGGCAGTCGCGAGGGGCTAGCAGAGGAGGGGAGGAGGAGATAGGACCCCAGGAATGCGGGCCAGGAGTCTGCGTTGTGTAATCTGTTTCGGGCAGCGCGTGGTGGTGGCGGCGGGGGATGGGAGTGTGGCTCAGGCGAAAGAGAAATTTTAGGGATTATTGCAGAAAAGGGGCGGCTCCTTGGACTTGTCCCTGTCCCCTAAGGGTTTGAGAGGTAGAAGGGTTAGCGATGCTGAAAGGCCTAAGTGTTTTCCGCAGCCTTTCCCCGCTCTCCTCGCCGACTTGATGGCGGCTCTCTTCTACCTTGGGAGCGCACTGGAGGTCTTTTATGTTCTTGGCGTGGTTTTGTATGGGTGTGTGCGCGCGCGTTTCAACTGTTTCATTTTGAGTTTAGTCAGTCGTAGCCATTGATAAATAGTTCCAGGGCCCTCAGCGCTGGGAGAGTGAAAAGATCAGCAGTTCTTCCTCCCATTTATTTGGCGTAGAGTCTATTCTCTTCCTGCCGCCCCACCCCCCGCGGGCGTTTATTTCTTTATTTCTAGTTTGGCGTTTGGATTTGAATGGGAGGTATTGGAAAAGAACCTGGGAATTTTCCATCAAAATTGTTTTGGGAATGAGATCTTGCTTTTGTCAGATATTTCCTAAATACTGTGTTCCAGCTCTCAGCTTACAATAAACACTGCGATTGTTTATATGCACAGGTTTTATATGCACCATTCTTTCACCAAATTCAACAAAAATGTAAGTACTAGTTTGTTGCCTGTTTTTACTATGCGCAAATTTGAGGGTAAATCGATACGCAGAAAAAAAGTTGGTCATTGCGTTGTTGGATTTAGTGTTCTGAATTAACGGTAAACGTATATCACGTGATAAATATTTTGCTTCAAATGCGGGCTTTTTGTGTTTTTAAAATTTGTGATGAATTAAACTGCAAGGCACTGTTAAGCTCTGCCAGGCCTTTTAGGCTAAAAAAATAAATTTACTTCTTTAGAGAGTTATTACATAAGTTTTCTTCATTTAAATTTTATACCTAACATTTGAATAATTTCAGTAGTAATGTACAGTGGAATTGGACAAGTCTGGTCGTTCTGTGATACATCTTAATTATGTTGTACTCATTGTTTAAAATACTGTGAATTGAAATTAAATTAATTATGACATTCTTTTTAAAGAGCTGTTTAGCAGAAATAATTCATTTCTTCATTTGCTAACCCAGTAATTTCTTAAGATGTCAAACTTTTCTGTTTATCACGTTAGCATCAATTGTCTCCTAAAATTTTGGGTGATTCAGACGTCAATTCTTGCTTCAGATATAGTACGTCAGGAGTATGTTTATGTATTAGTAGTAAAATTTACACTTGAATATTAAGGTACATAACCTGTAAACCTTGACAAATAGAGTAATAGAATTTTGTTGAAATGTTAATTTCATTTATGAAAGATGAGTTTGGTGTATGTTAAGTAACATGCATACTGTGTTGTGTGTGAATAAAGAAAATTGCATATTTAGAAATGTTTAACCCTGCTTTAATTCTATTTTTGTTACTTTTTATCATAGTTATTTTTAGAGTATTATTCTGAAAGGTATGTGTAGAAAAATGAACCAAAGAAGACTTTCTGCTGTATGTGGATAGTCATTAGGACTTATTTGCTAAGAGAACAATCCCAGGAAAGATCCTCAGAATATTATTTTTGAAATGGAAGAAAGGCTTCATGGATTAGATTGAGTCCTACCTTAATCTCCTCGGATCCTATTTCGTTTATCAGTTTGGCATATAGGTTTATCTTGGACCATATATATTTTAATATACATTTTGGTCTTTTGAAGACTTCTTGCTTCTATTTCTTTTTTAAATCTGCGTAGTTCTTGCTCTGTTGCTTCTAGTTTTCCTAGTTATTTCTTGTGCATAACTTAGGTCAGTGATAGTGTTATGGAAGAGAAAGGAAGCCATTGGTGATTACATTTAGATTAAGAGAATTTAATTTTTATATAAATTGCCTCCAAAGGCAGTAGTGAACTAATGAGTGTTAATATAAATGTGGTTTTCCTTACGTAATCCTGGATAATAATGGTCGAAATTACAAATCAAAATAGTTCTGACTATTCTTTATATGGCTACAGATGTCTCATTTGCTGTCTGGTTTCTACTTCCAATAAATGATCTAGCCACAAGTCTTCACTTATTTATTTATTTATTTATTTATTTATTTATTTTTGAGACAGAGTCTCACTCTGTCACACATGCTGGAGTACAGTGGTGCTGCCGCAGCTCACCACAACCTCTGCCTCCCTGGTTCAAGCTATTCTCCTGCCTCAGCCTCCCGAGTAGCTGGGACTACAGGTGCATGCCACCATGCCCGGCTAATTTTTGTATTTTTAGTAGAGGGGGGTTTCACCATGTTGGCCAGGCTGGTCTTGAGCTCCTGACCTCAGGTGATCTGCCCCCCTCGGCCTCCAAAAGTGCTGGGATTACAGGCATGAACCACCGTGCCCGGCCATCTTCACTTCTTTGTTTTGAGCCCTCCTTATAATTTGTCTTTATGGCCTGGTTGGCGTGCTTTACAACAAATACCCTGCTTAAAGCCAGAATTCACAACTTTAGATTGTCATTTGCATTCTAGCTTTCACTATTTTACTTAAATGTTTTCCTTCAATAGAAAGGCCAGGGTATTAATTTTTTATTACCTTCTTTAATGTCATATTGTGGATGAAGGTAAACCAGGATTTTTACGTAGAGTCATTAATAATTGAAATCTGTTCATTTCTGTTTTGAGAAATAGTATTATACTTTTCATATCTGTTGTCTTTTTTACCTTTGCTATTATAATATCGAAAGTGGTTTTTATATTTGTGTCAGTGCACTTGCATCAGTTACACAGCCTCACTTTTATCTCCCCTCCCCCCCCGTTCTTTTAGGGCAAAGGGGGTGGTCTGAAATTGAATGTGAGTCACTTTTAAATTTGTATTATTCCCCATCAGTGGGAAACTTTTGTCTATATACTGAAATGTCATGGTAAACTTAAAAAAGCATGAATCTTCACCAAACTGAACACCATTCAGCAAATTAAACCCTATGAAATAATAAGCCTAAATAAGTTAAGACGCTAGTGACAAACTCTATCTAGTCTTATAGTTAATATTAATAACATCCATTAACTGTATGAAAATATTTTTAAATGTTCACCTGACTTAATTTTATTTTCCAACATTGTAATATTAAAAGTTTTAAAACCCCCAAAAGTAATGTGCTGTTGTATTACTATTTAAGAATAAAATCAGTATCAGCATGTTTTGGTGACCCAGAAATGGTCTCTTATCATTGAGTTCTTTTGTCTGTTACTCAGAGTTGAATAGCTGTCAGCAGTAAATGACTTTTATATGTAGCCTAATTAGATAAATCTACACTTTGTTCACTAGATGCAATGCGGTTCATGTAATTGGAATTAATAAAGAATGGCCTTGCTGGATCAAGCTTAAAAATAAATTTAGTAAAGTGTAAAAGCCCCTGAGCCAAAAGTGCTGCCAAGGTGTATACTGAAGGAAAGCACCCACCCCCCAGGTCACACTTAAGTAGATATTGATGCAGCTTCTCTTACAAACTCCTGATTTAGTCTTTTATGATGCATTTTTTTCTTATACCAGTTCCAAGTCCCTTAAGATTAGATTGTAAAGAGCACACCCTTTTCTAAGTATTTTTGTTGGTCATGGTCTGTTCTCATAGCACATCTCCAATTTACTTGATCTTTTCCATCTTCTCTTTACTTAGTTCCATTGCCTCTTTCTTGAGCTCTAGCAATCAGAACTCCGTGTATAATATGCAAGATTTAAAGGTATTACAGGGCCTGGCATGGTGGCTAATGCCTGTAATCCCCGTACTTTGGGATGCTGAAGCGGGTGGATCTCTTGAGGTCAGGAGTTCAAGACCAGCCTTGGCCAACATGATGAAACCCCGTCTCTACTAAAAATATAAAAATGAGCTGGGTGTGGTGGCACATGCCTGTAATCCCAGCTACTGGGGAGGCTGAGGCAGGAGAATCGCTTGAATCTGAGAGGCGGAGGTTGCAGTGAGCTGATATCACACCACCACACTCCAACCTGGGCAACAGAGCGAGTGTGCATTTCAATGCATTGTTATACTCTGGTCATGTTTTACAGGTGTCAAATCAGCATGTGTTTCATTGTGAAGTCTAAGCAGATGTTTATTATAGCTCACTTCCTCTTCTGCCTTTTAGTTTAATAAAGCAATAATTAATCCAAGAATAATCTTATGCCCAAGATCCATTAGCATTACTCAGAAATACTGCAGTGCTGTCCAGTAGAACTTTCTGCATAGTGTAAGTTTTGTCTATTTGTGCTCTTCAATGTAGTAGGTACTATCTTGTAAATTTGAGACGGTTAGCCTAGATAATTTTTAAATTCCTTTTAAACTATAAATTACCTGGTTGAAGTTTTATTAAGATCTCACTATGGCAGGCACTTTATATTTGTCTTGTTTTCTCAGGTAAAGTATTCTCCTAAGGAAGCAGACGCAGTTACTAAGTGACTTGTCCAAAATTAAAACTATTATGTGGCTGGGATTTGAACCCAAGTCCTTTGCTTAATCCCAAACTGTAGTTCTCACTTTTTCCTATTCTAGTGTATTTCAGAAGTAGAGCACAATAGCAATTTATGCCAGTGATTTGTAAGATTTATAAAGTAAACAATGAAAAAAACCTCAGATTTTGATTTGCCCGCCTCATTGCACTAAATCCAATGAGGTCCTCTTTATAAGTCCCAAATTCCTCTTTTTCAACTATACATCAGTGTTAGCATTTATGCATTGTGTATCACTGTTTTTCTTTAGGGTGCTTTCTGTTTGCTTTCATGTGACTGTTCTCTGTCAGGTTTTAAGACTCAGCTGAAGTTCCTACTCTTTCATAAAGCATTCCCCAGATAACTCTCTTTTCCATTTGTGAATTTATCTCTCTGATCTTGCCTTTGAATCTTATTCACATCAGTTGTATTCCATCTGTTTGGGAGTTTATAGTGTGACTGTACATATGAGATGACTTTTTTTCTTTTTAATTATAAAATATATAAAACAAACAAATGTATAGCTTAGGGGATTATTATAAAACCTTGTAATCACCAACCAAGTCAAGAAATAGAACTTTGCCAACTACCCCAGAATGCCTCCATGTGCTCAACTCAGTGTCAACCCCTCCCGCCAAAAGTAACTAGTATTCTTTTTTTTGAGATGGGATTCTGGTCTTGTCACCCAGGCTGGAGTGCAGTGGTGCAATCTCGGCTCACTGCAACTTCTGCCTCCCGAGTTCAAGTGAATCTCCTGCCTCAGCCTCCTGAGTAGCTGGGATTACAAGTGTGCGCCACCATGCCCAGCCAATTTTTGTATTTTTAGTAGAGATGGTTTTCACCATATTGGTCAGGCTGGTCTCAAACTCCTGACCTTGTGATCCCCTCACCCAGCCCCAGTATTCTTACTCTAACAGTAATTACTTTCTTTATAGTTTTAGCACCCAACTCTCCATTCCCAAATACCATAGACCTCGCTCATTATTAAAAATTTGGCAAATCTTTGAAGTCTCTCAGTATGCATGTTTCCCCTCCATTCTTCTATGTCACCTAAGTTTTATCTGTTGAAGGACCCTAGGGTGTGTGACCTGTAGAGTTTCCACCTGTCTGAATATTGCTGATTGTATAGTCACGGTGCAGTTTACTGTGTTCCTTTGTTCTTGCATTCCTGGAAAAATTGATGACTAGATCCAGAAACTTAATCAGACTCCTGTTAGATCCCTTAGGCAAGACTATAGACGGTGTTAATGTTCTTTTCCTCAGAAGTCCTAGCGTCTGTTTGTCTCTCTTTGTAGTGTTAGGGGCTGTTGATATTCAATGCCTGGATCCTTTCATTCATTGGTGATACTCTAATTCTGTCATTTCTTTCTTGCAAATTGGTATTTTTGTATTGAAATTCTTGATTAATCTCCTATGTGGACACCCAGTGGTACGTATCATATAGGATAATTACTTGATTTTTGCCCTTTTTGTGATATAATTCACATACTGTACATTTCACCCATTGAAAGTATGATGCCGTGGGGTTTGTGGGGTTTTTTTAAGAATATTCACAGAGGTGTGCATCAATTTTTAGAAGTTTTCACTACACCAAAAAGAAATCCCCAACCCAGCAGTCATTTCTCCCTATTCTTCGCCCAGCCTGTTAATAGACATTTCATAAATGGAATCATACAATATGTTGTTCTTTGTGACTGACTTCTTTCACTTACCGTATTTTCAAGGTTAATCTGTGTTGTATTTATCAGTAGGTTGTTTATTTTTCTTGCTGAACTACCCATTATTCCACTGTGTGGCTAGACCAAATTTTATATATCTGTTCATCAGTTGGTGGGCATTTGGATTGTAAGCCACTTTTTGGCTAATATGAATATTGCGGTTAAGAACATTTGTGTACAAGTTTTTGTGTAGACTTGTGTTTTTGGTTTCTCTTGGGCTTATACCCAGAAGCAGAATTGCTGGATCATACGGTAGTAACTCTAGATTCCAATAATACTGGAAACTTGGATAGCTGCCCTTTTTTTTTTTTTTTTTCTTTTTTTCTTTTTTTTTTTTTTTTTTGAGACTAGGTCTCTGACACCCAGGCTGGAGTGCAGCGGCACAATCATGGCTCACTGCAGCCTCAACCTCCTGGATTCAAGTGATTCCCCCACCTCAGTCTCCCAAGTAGCTGGGCTTACAGGCACGTGCCACCACACAGTTAATTTTTTAAATTTTTTTGTACAGATGGGTCTCACTGTGTTGCCCAGGCCATTCTTAAACACTTGGACTCAAGCAGTCCTCCTTCCTCAGCCTCCCAAGACTCAGCCTAAAGCAGCTCTTTCCAGTGTGATTTGTCGCTTTAAGCACTGCTCTTCTGATCTTTTCTTACATTGTCTATGTGTGAACTGAATACTCTTCGGTTACTCATTTTTGTGAGATACTAACTTTCCTGAACTTTAAAAAGGTGATATACTTTCAGAGTACTTTAATAACTTCACAGAGCTCCCTTTTCTGTTATTTTGTATAATGTTCAGAAGTGTAGCAGCTTACTTTCTGGGAGTTTCTGGCCCTCTTCCCCTCCACATTTTTAGTTTCTCTTTTCCCTTGTCTCTATCTTACTGATTGTGCTTTTCCTCCCAATGGTTTCTCTTCAAAATGGAGTCTTGGAAGAGAACCTTGGGAGATCAATTTCAAAAGTTCATAGAAGTTAGCTTCAGTCTTTTAATCCTTACTGTGGGTCTCTTGCATCCATCTACTTATTGGACTGGCAAAACTCTCAGTTCTAGCTGCTGTTCTTGCAGTGGCCTGTCATGATTTCCAGTGAATGTCTGTTGGCTCTTTGAGGTTCTTTTTTTATCAAGTCCAGCACGTGCCCCATTCCTTTGCATTTTGTTGCACTGTGCTGTGTATGTTGACATAGTAGCCTGTTTTGACCTCATTCATATATATTAGGAATTCCCTTGGAATGGCTTGTCATGTGATTTGGTTTTAACTATCCATGGGGTTTTGGTTTTGCTATCTTGTTGCTCTGTTTTTCTGTGGGGATTTAGGTATCCCCTCTGCAGCCATCATGTCAGAATTCTTCAGGTAAATCACTAAAAGTTTATCTTCATTCGGGAGATGATACACTCATTTCCAGTGGGACCACAATAGGCTATCATTTAAATGTACTTATAAATACTTCTGGGAAAATGAAGTTGTTTTTTTAAAAGAATAAATCACTTGAAGTTTATGTTAAATAAGGAAGCTGTGGAAGAGTTCATTTATTGATAGGCATTACAAAGTATATATGATATTCTTGATTGATTTTCTCAAATTAATTCTGAAAGCTACTCTAGAACTTCCCCAGAAAGCTTTAAATGTTATTTTGAAACATGCTGTTCTTATCTGCCTAATTACAGGGATGCTGACTTCAGTGACTGTATTATTATACAAGTCTTACGAAGTATTCCTAAAGCTGCTTAAAATTTTTTTTGCAAAAGTAAATGATTGTGAAATAACTCATGCCTTTTCTCTGCACACACAGATACGTGTATGTTTTAGCCTTGGTAATTTATATGCTTCTCTGTGGTCCTAGCTCAGCCTTTTCGTTGAGTCATTGCGTGGCAGGAGTGCAAGAGAGTTAACCCAGTCCTGCAAGATCCAAGGCCCTTTCAAACCATAACAAATTCTAAACTTAGGTGTGTAGAGTAGAATAGGTTTATATATTAACAAATGTGCATTGAGTGTTTGCATTGGCCAGGGCATATAAATGTCTCAGTATAAAATCAGACAGATTTTATATAGCCTATAAACTGACTTTCAAGGCCACGTCAGAACAGGAGTTTTGTTTTTAGTATTAATACCTAAAATTGGTTAAGGTAATTTTTTAAGTGAAAATCCAATTAGATCACTGCATTTTATTATAAACATACATACACATTTTAGGGAGTACATATTTACACATTTTCTAGGGATTAGGGGAAATGATGGAATCCTCCTTACCACTCCACATTTTGGGGTGTTAACCTAATATTTTACCCTGAAATAAGCTAAGGCTCTGATTGTTTAGTGATATATTACATACTCTTTATATGGCTATATATGAGGAAATACATGCAACGTGAATTTTTCTCTAAATTATTGGAGCTGATATAGAAAAATGGATGAGAACTGTAGAAGTTCACCTGTTTGTTGTTAAAAGTGAAGTTAATGTCTGTGCTTAGTGACAATATGCTGTTCAAGCAATTCTCCTGCCTCAGCCTCTCAAGTAGCTGGGATTATAGGCATGTGCCACCACACCCGGCTAATTTTAGTAGAAATGGGGTTTCACCATGTTGGTGAGGCTAGTCTCGAACTCCTGACCTCCAGTAATCCACCTGCCTTGGCCTCCCAAAGTGCTGAGATTACAGCGTGAGCCGCCATGCCCAGCCTCATATTATATTTCTTTCTTTTTTTTTTTTCTGAGACGGAGTTTCACTCTTGTTGCCCAGGCTGGAGTGCAGTGGTGTGATCTCGGCTCACCACAGCCTCTGCCTCCCAGGTTCAAGCGATTCTCCTGCCTCAGCTTCCCGAGTAGCTGGGATTACAGGCACGCGCCACCACATCCAGTTAATTTTGTATTTTTAGTAGAGACGGGGTTTCTCCATGTTGGTCAGGCTGGTCTCGAACTCCCGACCTCAGGTGATCCACCCACCTCGGTCTCCCAAAGTGCTGGGATTACAGGCGTGAGCGTCCGTGCAGGCCTGTATTTCTATTTGATAGTGATGATGTGGACTGTAGTCATTTGTATCCACCAACAAATAAAATTTACTGTTGGCATGCACACTATAGTAAATCCTTCCAAAGGCAAATGTGCACTTTCACACTCATCTTAAACTGAGGGTTCATTTAGAAGTTGAAAAAAAATGGGAAAGATGATTCTTCTGTGGCCAAAAATCTGAAGATAATGAAACTATATGTAGTTCCATCCTTAAAAAGAAATAGCTGAGAGGGCAGGAAGAGAAAATTCTGAGGGCTCAGGGGCAATCTTTCAACGATGCAAGGATTCAGAGAGCATACCAGGTATTTCCACACCCCCACCCCAAGGTAGGTGTTTCAGTTACTTTATGTTGCTATAGCTCCGCGATTGGTGTTTTGAATGCTTAGCGTGAGTAACTGTTTGAATTGATATGGTTCACTTTATGTAGACTTAAATGTCTGTTAAAATTATTTTTGTTACCCAAACAAGCAAATTAATAATTTTATGAAATAATTGCCCTTTAAAAAATAATTTAATTGCATAGTGTAAATGCCAAGAAATTACTTGCTGTTTAGTAAATTGATATTGTCAAAACAAAACCTGATTCAACTTTTAAATTAACAAATGTGTGATAAAGTTATACATAGTTAAGGTGCATATTGTTTATTAGTATTTGTTATGATTAGGCTTTTGGTTTTCTTGAAATTTCTTTTGTTAGTGCACGTACACTACATCTATGGAGATCTGGCCAGGCACGGTGGCTCACACCTGTAATCCCAGCACTTTGGGAGACAGAGGTGGGAGGACCGAACCCAAGAGTTCAAGACCAGCCTGGGCAACTTGGCGAGACCCTGTCTCTACAAAAATTAATCTTTTAAAAAATTAGCCCGGCATCTTGGTGTGTACCTGTGGTCCCAGCTGCTTGGGAGGCTGAGGCAGGAAAATCACTTGAGCCCAGGAGATTGAGGCTGCAGTGAGCCATATTCATGCCACTGCACTCAAGCCTAGGTGACAGAGCAAGACCCTGTCTCAAAAACAGAGAGAGCGCTAATAAAGATAAGGCCTTTTTTTTTTTTTTAAAGACAGATTCTTGCTCTGTTACCCAGGCTGGAGTGCTGTGGCATAATCTCAGCTCACTGCACCCTCCACCGGAGTAACTGGGATTACAGGCATGCACCACCATGCCTGGCTAATTTTTGTATTTTTAGTAGTGACAGGGTTTCACCATGTTGGCCAAGCTGATCTCGAACTCTTGACTTCAAGTGATCCACCTGGCTTGGCCTCCCAAAGTACTGGGATTACAGGCATGAGCCACCGCGCCTGGCCTAAATAGATGTCTTTAACGTTTGCTCCTTAAAAAAAAAAAATGAGATACAATTCATATACTGTAAAATCCACCTATTTAGGATGCTTAATTGAGTGGCTCACATGGAGTTATACAACCATCAGCACAATCTGTGTTTCGAATATTTGTATCACCCCAAAAGGAAACCTGGTTCCTGTTAGCAGTTCACCAGTCCCACTCCCCTTCCCAACCCTGGGCAACCCCTAAATTATTTTCTGTCTCCATAGATTTGCCCATTCTGGACATTTCATATAAATGGAATCATGTATATACGGTCTTTCACGAAGCATGTTTTCAAGGTCCATTCATGATGTAGAATGTATTAGTACTTCATTCCTTTTTACTGCAGAGTAATTAATATTCTATTCGTCATGTGGCTGTACCTCCTTTTATTTATCCATTTATCAGCTGATGGACATTTGGGTTGATTACACTTAACAGCCGTTCCACTGCCTATTATGAATAATGCTGCTGTGAACATCCATGTACAAGTTTTTATATGGATGTATGTTTTCATTTCTTATGGGTGAGAGATACATGAGAGTGGAATTGCTGGATTGCTATGGTAACTTTAGACTCCAATAATCTTTTTGGATAGCTTTTAAAAAACGTTTTGAGGAACTGCCAAACTGTTTTCCAAAGTAGCCATACCATTTTGTGTTCTCACAATGTGTGAGGGTTCCAATATCACCACATTTCTTGTCTTTTTTTATTGTAGTCATCCTGTGTGAAATGATATCCCCCATTCTATGCATTGTCCTTTTTTTTTTTTTTTTTTTTTTTGAGACGGAGTCTCGCTCTGTAGCCCAGGCTGGAGTGCAGTGGCCGGATCTCAGCTCACTGCAAGCTCCGCTTCCCGGGTTCACGCCATTCTCCGGCCTCAGCCTCCCGAGTAGCTGGGACTACAGGCGCTGCCACCTCGCCCGGCTATTTTTTGTATTTCTTAGTAGAGACGGGGTTTCACCGTGTTAGCCAGGATGGTCTCGATCTCCTGACCTCGTGATCCGCCCGTCTCGGCCTCCCAAAGTGCTGGGATTACAGGCTTGAGCCACCGCGCCCGGCCTGCATTGTCCTTTTTATGTTCTTGGTGGTATTTGCAGCACAAACATCCAATTTATTAATCTTTTTCTTCTATAATTTGTGTTCTTGATAGCATATCTAAGAAACCTTTAGAGTCATAAAGATTTATTTCTCTTTTCTTCCAAGAGTTTTATTGATTTAGTTCTTACATTTAGGTCTGTGATTCCTTTTGAGTTAGTTTTTATGTATGACGTAAATAAGAGTTTGACTTCTTTTCTTTTTTTTTTTTTTTTTTTTTTTTTTGAGGCAGAGTCTCACTCTGTCGCCCAGGCTGGAGTGCAGTGGCGTGATCTCGGCTCACTGCGTGCTCCGCCATTCTCCTGCCTCAGCCTCCTGAGTAGCTGGGACTGCAGGCGCCCACCACCACACCTGGCTAATTTTTTGTATTTTTAGTAGAGGACGGGTTTCACCGTGTTAGCCGGGATGGTCTCGATCTCTTGACCTCGTGATTCGCCTGCCTTGGCCTCCTGAAGTGCTGGGATTACAGGCGTAAACCACCTCGCCATCTCTTTTTTTTTTTTTTTTTTTTTGGTATTTGAATATACAGTTGTCCCAGCACCATTTGCTGAGAAAAGAGTTCTTTCTCCCACTGAATTCTTTTGGGATTGTTAGTGAAAATCAATTGATCATAAATGGAAGGGTTTATTTCTGGACTCTGAATTCTATTCCATCCTCTTATGCAGACCACATAGTCTTTTAACTTTTGAATTCAGGAAATATGAGTCTTCCAACTTTGTGCTTTTTCAAGATTGTTTTGATTATTCTTAGTCCCTTGCATTTCCATGTGAATTTTAGGATCAAGCTCATCAGTTTCTGCAATAAAGGAGCTGAGATTTTTATAGGGCTTGCGTTGAATCTGTAGATAGATTTGGGGAGTACTGCCATCTTCGTGATAATCTGTTCGAAGGAAAGTGGCCTTTTGTAACATTTATGTAGTATATTTGAATGCCTATGCAATGTTAATGTTCTTGTTTCACAATACTATATAAGTCATTTTTTGTCCTTTTGGTTTTTTAAGAGAAGGGATCTCACTCACTCTGTTGCCCAGGCTAGCCTCAAACCCTGGGACTCAAGCAGTCCTCCCACCTCAGCCTCCCAGGTAGCTGGGACTTAAAGTGGTATTTTTTAGTATTTATTGTAGGCTGTTAGGAGCCGTGTCTATGTAAGAGAGAGTAGATAGAGCCTTAACTATGAAATACTAAGTATACTTTATAAGTTGATTTTTTTCATTTTTTCTTTTTTGTTTTTTTGAGACAGTCTCACTGTCACCCAGTGGCGCTCGCTGCAACCTCTGCCTCCCAGGTTCGAGCGATTCCCCTGCCTCAGCCTCGCGAGTGGCTGGGATTACAGACGTGTGCCACCACACCTGGCTAATTTTTTTGTATTTTAGTAGAGACGGGGTTTCACCATGTTGATCAGGCTGGTCTCGAACTCCTGACCTCAGGTGATCTGCCCGTCTCGGCCTCCCGAAGTGCTAGGATTACAGGCGTGAGCCACCACGCTCAGCCAATATTTTTTCTTTTTAGAAACATAATGCTGAGGTACTCCCCACTAAATAATTTTTTAAATGCCGGTTATGTTAACCATTTTTAGTATATTGTGTAAGTATAATGTAGTTACTCTATGGAAATCAAGCCTTACTCTCTTAATCAGTACTGCTTTTCAGCAATATTGAATACTGATATTTTGGGACTGTTATTAAGCCAGCTTTCTTTTAAATGTAATTAGGTATCTTAACATCCAGCTTGAAGATTTTTTTTAAATTTTTAATATAAATTTTCTTTCACGTCAGTCTTTCACTCATACATAATTATTTGAGTAAGAAAACAACTAAAATGCCACACTGGGTTAATAATATTTTCTGCAATTCCTTAATGCTGGTGTTTCTAGTGCAGCATAATTAAGGATTCAAACCACTTTTTAATAATGTGCTATAATTTTAGTTTGATAGGCTCACGCTTGGCAAATACCAATTAACAAATGGGCATTTTGACTTATTCCACTTTCTTCTTTGTGAGCCTGTTACCTCTCTTGTCTTTCCTCTACTTTCCTTTCCTTATTCTAAGACCTTTCTATAAGCCTATAGTAAAGTTATACAACTATCCCTTCTCCTAAACTATAGCCTTAACAAGAAATTTCAAAATTCTGAGCTGTGATGACTAGAGCTTGCTGAGTATTTGTTAATGAAGTAAGTCCTTTTCAAGGCACTGAAAATAGTTATCCTAGAGTTAGTCAGGGGTTGGATGGGGGTGTTTAAGGCAATTAAGGGCAAGGGGAGAAAATGGCTTCGCTAGCCTATAGAACCTAAAGATGAAACAGAAGAACAGGTTAGAATGAACATGTTGGTAATAGTAAATGAAAAGCAAACTTGGAAGCCATTTATTTGCTTCTGTTGGGGTTTTCCTGGATTGGGAGATTTAATGTTGAAGAGTAATCAGATAGCTTTGGCTAGTTCTTAAATACAAATGCACCCACAAAGTGTTTGCACAGGATTAATTATTAATATTAAGAGAATAAGGACTGGAATGATTCATTGAAACTGAATACAGCCATCTTCGGTGACTTAGAAATTACCCAGACTTTTTGTTAACTAAGCCTGACCTTGCCTCCGTTATCAAGGTTGAAACCAGCAGTGGAGAGTGAAGAATATCAGCAGTAAGGGTATCAGGAGCAGAGAAGGGAGACAGCAGCCAGGAATGGGCAGGATGAGTAAAAACGGAGAAGGAAGGGAGTCAGATCAAGAAGTAGGAATGGAAACAAAAAGGAATAAAAAAGAGAAGGAGTGAAAGTAATGCGGATGTAAATCATTGAAGTAATGGCAAGTATCGTAACTTCCGTGTTTGGATATGCTTGCTTAGACTGCAGCAGGACCCTCCAAGAATTAAGTTTACCTGTGAAAGGAAGAAGGTGAGCAAGAGAGAAGGGAATTTTAAAAATACACTTGTTAAATTGTTTTTAAAATTTAAAATCAACATTAATGCACAATTTTTAAAATTTTTCAACATAGTAGTAATATTTGAGTCATATTACTAGGGAGCACTGTTCTAAGTCCTGTGTATATTGGTTCATTTAATCCTCACAAAACTTTGCAAGCAGGGACTATTAATATTTCTCCCATTTTACAGATGCAGAAACTGAGCCACAAAGAGAGTAAGTAAATTGTCTAGGCTAGTCAGATCACAGAGCCAAGATTCCACTTGAGGCAGCACGACTGCAGCTGGCTCTGTCACCTCTACCTTTCCCTCTCCATGATTTGTATGATATGTTTCTATAGAAATTTGTCTTGTTTTGAGAATGTTACATTTCCTTAAAGTAGTTATATATCTGCTAGAGTAACAAACTCATGACACTATTCAGAGTTCAAACAATTCTAGTCACTATTCACATCAACTTCCTTTTACTTTTTTCAGTTTAGAGTAATTTGGGAAAGTTTATTAAACTAGGTCCAAAATACAAAAATAAATAGTGCATGGTCCCTGTCCTCAGTGAACTGAATCTCAGTTTGTAATTGTTTGGTTACTTGAACCAGCTGTACTCCTCCAACAATACTAGTGTGAATTATTTGGCTTGAACCAAGCTTGCCAGTGAATGTTTCTTGGCTTCAAAAGTTTGCTCACCTTTAAAAGCTATGGACCAACTAGTAATATTTCTGTTACCCAAAACATTTGGAATTCTTTTAAGCCTCACAACAAAATCACCTTCCATACAAAAAGCAGTAGTACCTAGTTTGATCACCTTCCTTAATCAGCCTTGAAATTAAAGCTTTGCATGGATACTCACAAAATATTTATCTAAAAAGGTGTTTTGTTTTGTTTTACAGCCTTGATGGACGAAAATGTTTGCAGGTTATAGAGAAGGAAATGTGAATGGAGTTAGTGGATTTCACCAGGAACTTTGGAAAAGTGTTGGGTATTAGTCTTTAGTTGGCAAGTATTTCTTGATCAGTGTCTTTTAGGCAAATAAGAGAAATTCTGGATCATCTGACAGGAAGGAAGTTAAGTACTAAATTCGGTCTAATTTGGCTTTTTGACCTGAGCCTCTATTGCTTCACTCTGACAAATAGTTTTAGCATTTGAAGGCTTGATTAGCCATTCCCCTGTTAGACATAAATAATGATAATAAATGAGAGATTGTGGGAAACTGAGAGTGTCTTCATTTTCTTGAATGTATTATGTGGGCATCGGCTCTCAGATTTTTATAGTGGCATTTGGAATACTTTGAATTTAATATTGGTGCCGTTATATATTATCCATATCTCATTCATTCAACAAATTGAACCACAGCCACATAGTGCTAAATACTAGGAACACAAATAAAGAACTCTGTTGTGTGTTCAAGCTACTTCCAGACTAAATTACTCTTTTGAGCATTCTCAGTTTTTCTAAGCCTGTCCTTGTTGTCATTTTAAAAGGAAGAAATAAGTTGAAAGTTCAAATTAAAATTATTCATTCGTTTTAAGGTAACATTATTTCTGGTTTTTGGGAGCCAAACTCTTTTTTACATCTGTTTTAAAGATATAGCAGAAGGAAAACTTCTTGAAGTCATTTTTACTTCATTTACACATCTGCAAATGCAGTTGAACTAGAAAGATCCTTTTCAGATCCTAAATCCAGTGATTAAGTTTCATATTACGTTTAAAAAGACCTCGTACCGGAAGGATCCACTGTCCCTCTATCAGAAATTTTCTTCACCTCCAGTTTAGCATTGTTTCTGTACAGTAATTGTTGACCCCCCCCCCCCAAGGCACAGTGAGGCTCAGATGTTCATCTCTTGAAAAATGGGTACTCAAATCTTGACATTTAGAAATTGTCTTCTCATGGGAAATTTCTTGAATGTAATCTTAAAATATTATTTGAGTTTATTTTATGCCTATTTTCTAAGAAGTCCACAGTTAACTTGGTTTATTATTAGCTTTTGGGGTACATATTCAGACTTGATGTTTCTCTTAGTCAATATCTTTGTAGTGTTTGTGTTCTTATACTTCTGTCCCAAAGACCTAATTTACTAAGCTAAAAAAAAAAAAAAAAAAAAAAAGCTAATTTCTGGATCTCTGATTGGCAAAGTTTCTACTATTGGTTTATATTACATGCTTATATCCTGGTGGTGTAGCTGCTTTCATTATTGCTATAGTTAAGTAGTAATAGAGATAATTAAGTAACAATTTTATGTTCAGAATCCTCCTTATTTTGCCCTCTCGGTGCTTTTTCTGTTCCTTCAACAAGATAGTGAAGCTAATAAAGGCAGGCAGTTAAAGCCACACAATGAATCATTGCTTGATTTAAAAGAGTACTAGAAAATGGTGACTTTGTGCCTAGAAAGAATAGTGGGTATACTTGATCTGCTTTTCATCTTTTTTTTTTTTTTTTTTCGTGTATAGCATCATCTTTTTGCTTGAGTTATTTTCTTTGCCTCCACAATGTGCAAATTAATATTATTTAAACTTTCTCTTTAGCATTTTTAGTATGTTCAGTCAACTTATTTAGTATGTCTTTTCCCTTTTCCCCTTTGTTCTATGTGCAAAACGAATAAAACATTTTATAGATTAGTTCTATTTAATTAATAACTTTATTAAAACTATTACATCAATCTTGTCATACCCAGCTCACAGTTCATACTATTAATACTGCATTCCCTCCTTGCACGCTTCCCCCCTTAGAAAATAGAGGGTTTGGGCTAGGTGCGGTGACCATCACACCTGTAATCCCAGCACTTTGGGAGGCTGAGGCAGGTGGATCACCTGAGCTCAAGAGTTCGAGACCAGCCTGGCCAACATGGTGAATACAAAAATACTAAAAATACAAAAATTAGCCTGTGTGGTGGTGCACGCCTGTAATCCCAGCTACTCCGGAGGCTGAGGCAGGAGAATTGCTTGAACCCAGGAGGCAGAGCTTTCAGTGAGCCGAGATCATACCTCTGCACTCCAGCCTGGGCAACAAGAGCAAACCTCCACCTCAAAAAAAAAAAAAAAGAAAACAGAGTTTTTTGAAATGTATTTGTTTTCAAATCACCAGAGTTTTCTCTTTTCTGCAGATAATATCGTCTACTGCATTATTTTTGGCTGCAAAAGTGGAAGAACAGGCTCGAAAACTTGAACATGTTATCAAAGTAGCACATGCTTGTCTTCATCCTCTAGAGCCACTGCTGGATACTAAATGTGATGTATGTAAA
The DNA here is from genome assembly GCF_049350105.2 of Macaca mulatta. Lineage (NCBI taxonomy): Eukaryota > Metazoa > Chordata > Mammalia > Primates > Cercopithecidae > Macaca > Macaca mulatta. Next base: position 26,546,560 of record NC_133417.1, read on the forward strand.
TACTGGATTTTTTATTTTTCTTTGTAAATTTGAAACTTTTTCATAATGTAGGCCTAACAAAAATACAGTTCAATTAGTGTTGCCTTCCAAATGCTGCTTATTTTATTACCTCTTAGGAATGCAATGCCAGGAAGCAGTCTGGCAGAAAAACATTTCACATATGTTCATGAATTTGGATGTCATTCTGAATTATAGAAGGCTTTGATTCCAGATGCTTTGTTGATTCAAAGATACTTTTGTTTCACATTTTGTTGTTCAGTTATGATACATGTAGAGGGTAAGCCCTATCACCTCCACTGGAAGCTGTATTTGAGACCACATTATAAATAACCCCTTAATTTGTCAACAGATGAAGGAACAGAAAATCTTCTGAATTTACCCCTAAATGAGTAGTCTTTTTAAAGTATTGTTCCTTTTTAAATGCATGTACTGCTACTTATCTCTGATACATAAAGCTGCATTTTGTTATGCTTTCATGAGCAGCGTTTTTTTAGTATTTTAATTTTCCTAGAGTAATGTTACTTTCCAGACAACTTTATCATCAACATTGTAATAGACCTTATTTGAAAGAACTATTTTAAATTTTTCTGACATCTTAAGATGGAAGTTAGAATTGTGGCCCTTTAAAAATTTTCGGCCAGGCGCAATGGCTCATGCCTGTAATCCCAGCACTTTGGGAGGCCGAGGCAGGCAGATCACCTGAGGTCGGGAGTTTGAGACCAGCCTGACCAATATGGAGAAACCCTGTCTCTACTAAAAATACAAAATTAGCGAGGCGTGGTGGCGCATGCCTGTAATCCCAGCTACTTGGGAGGCTGAGGCAGGGGAATCGCTTAAACCCAGGAGGCAGAAGTTGCAGTGAACCGAGATCACACCATTGCACTCTAGCCTAGGCAACAAGAGCAAAAAAAGTCTCAAAAAAAAAATTTTTTTTCTAGCATCCCGAGTTACTTAATCAGGAACCTTTACCTATTGGATGACTAACAGATTATGTTAATTCAAAGTCCAGATTAATTTAAGCTTCAGTGGAACTATATCTGATTTTATTAATGGCAAGTTTTATCATAGATGTTGGCTTTAAGGGAGTAAACTATTAATGTAGCCATTAAATAATAGTTTGTCATTATTTAATGATAATTCCTACAGTTTCTATTAACTGTACAAATTCAGAACTATTTCTTGGGGTACGTTTAAATAATAGAAATTGTGTTCTAAAAGTCAGCCCAATGACCTTTCAAAATAGAGCATAAATAAAATGAAAGATACTTTTACTCTCTGGCTTTAGCAATATGTCCTTAAAAAAATGAATATAGGTATATTCATACCGGTAATATAGTATTTCCTTATCACTTTGTTCAATTGTCATGATTTCAGAATAGGACAGCAGTAAATTTTTCATATCCTTTATTTCCAGAGTAATTGTAGTAGATAAAATTTCTTGAAATTGAGTAAGGAGGTTCTCTGGTATTTATGTCCCCATAGGTATGAGATACATTATTTTGGTATGTTTGATAATTTCTAAGGTGGCAGGGAAGTTAATTCTAAAATTAACTCACTGACTTACTGTGACTTTTGAGGAATTACCACATGAAATGTCCTAGAGTGAGTTTGTAAGCCAGGTTTGAGTTAAAGGCAGGTTTGAGTTTGATGTTTTTAATTGACTTGGACTTCCTGTCTTTAATATCTCTTGAAGCACCAATGCCTAGGTTGTTTCACTTTACAGACTGTGCACATCTCCTTTTTTCAATTAAATTGCCCCCTTTCATATTGTTTAGTTTCTTGTTTTTTGCTGTTTGTTTCCTATTACAGAAAGTAATTCAGTTTAGGCTTGCCACAGAATACAGGTTTTCTCTGTCACCCTCAATTTATTTTCTCCATATTTTCAAACTACTGTGGTTCTTTTGTAATCAACCTGTAATTCTCACAAGATGTAACATTCATGTAGTCTAGTAATGTTACTTTTATTTTAATCAATTTGATAATATTTTTATCTGACAGGCTTACCTTCAACAGACTCAAGAACTGGTTATACTTGAAACCATAATGCTACAAACTCTAGGTATGTACTTACATCAGATAATGGCTTTTTGTGTGTACTTCCCTAAAGCATTCTAAATAAGTGAAAAGATTTCTGAAATAATTGTATTATTGAAGAAAGTTACTTTAAAACAGGTTTTAGACCAGAATAACGTTGCCTGGTTATAAGGAAATTACTTTTCTAGAATTTAATTTCATTTGGCATAATTAAATTGAATGGTAAACATACCCTACAGTATGATTTCTTAGGTTTTCCGGTAGTTGAAGTACGAAGTACTATGCTTCACTCTGGATTTGCACTGGAGAGTAAAATGGTCCTTTAGGGCTGTTTCATATGATTGTGATGTATACAAACCTACACAGCAATCCTTGTTCTCCTTGAGCTTCCAGTCAGTATTTTATGAGTATATCGCCTTTTTATTTTTATTTAGTTATTTATTTATTTAAGACAGAGTCTCGCTCTGTCACCCAGGCTGGAGTGCAGTGGTGCAATCTCGGCTCACTGCAACCTCTGCCTCCTGGGTTCAAGCAATTCTCTTGCCTCAGTCTCCCGAGTAGCTGGGACTACAGGCACATACTGCCACGCCAGTTATTTTTCTGTAATTTAGTAGAGACGGGGTTTCACCATGTTGCCCAGGCTGGTCACGAACTCTTGAGCTCAGGCAATCCGCCCACCTTGCCCTCCCAAAGTGCTGGGATTATAGGCATGTGCCACCGCGCCCAGCCTATCAGGATTTTTAATGTGACATAGTAATTATTTAAATGTTGGTCGTCCTTTTTTAAAAGTGTATCTTTGTATGCAAGTTCATTTACTCTCATTCACCTTACTCAATTTACTGAAATTGAGGCCTAAGAAAGTGATGGCTTATCAAAAGTCATACATTACTTCTGGAAGAACCCACTAGGATGTGGTAGGAAGAACATGGGCTTTGGGGAGATCCGAGTTAAAATCTGTAGGCCTCTGATTTGCTTTGTAAACTTGGGCAAAAGTTCCTGTACCTCTCATACCTCCATTCTGTGGCCGTGGAATAGTATCTGAGTCATATCGTGAATTTGTCATTTTTTAAATTTATTATTCCATTCCCAGATGTTGCATAGAAGTGTGATAAATCAGTCACAACTTCCCATTGTGACAGACTCTTCATTATAAAACTAGCTTGTGTGAAATACATATACAGTTGACCCTCAAACAGCACAGGTTTGAACTCCATTGGTCCACATGGATTTTTTTCAATAAATAATACTGGAAAATTGGAAATTTGCAACAATTTGAAAAGCTTGTAGGTGAACTGTAGCCTAGAAATATTGAAAAAATTAAGAAAAAGTTGGATATGTCATGAATGCATAAAATATATATAGATATTAGTCTATTTTAATATTTACTGCCATAAAATATACATAAATCTATTTTTAAAAGATAAAAATTTTAAAAACTTAGGCACACAAGCACAGAGCATATGTGGCTGTATTCGCAGTTAAGAGAAAATGTAAACAAACAAATGTAAAGGTACATAAAATTAACTTTAATACATACATAACTGTACTACTGTGATAATTTTGTAGCCACCTCCTGTTGCTATTGCAATGAGCTCACATGTTATGAGTATCCACTTAAAATGCTGTGTGACACTTGTTATCTCTGAACAGTTTGTCTCTCCAGTAAGTTACATATTGCAGTAAAAGAAGTTCTGGCATATTTTTACCGTATTTAGTGCAAAACTGAAAACTTAACACCAAGGGACCCATACAGGGTGCCTCAAGTGATGCCAGAAGTGCTCCCAAGAAGCAGATAAAAGTTGTGATGTTACCAAAAAAAAGTTGAATTGTTTGATATGTATTGTAGATTGAGGTCTGTAGCTACAGTTGCCCACCATTTCAAAATAAATGAATCCAGTGTAAGGTTCAGTGTGAAAGAAGAAAAAGACATTTTTGACGCCATCACTGCAGCTATACAAGCAGGCACAAAAACCTTGCACTTTATCTCATATTGAAAATGCAGCTTTTATGTGAATGTAGGATTGCTATAAGAAGGGTATACCTATGGACTCTAATATGATTGGAGAGAAGCTTAAAGCAAAGGGAAGGTGAAGGATCTAAAGCCAGAGAATTTAATGCCAGCAAAAGACAGAAATTATGGTATATTTCTGTAAAGTTACACCACGTGTTGCCTGCCTCTCTTGCCTCCCCTTTTGTGACTTCCAACCTGAGACAGTGAGACCAACCCCTCTTCTTCCTTGGCCTACTATGAAGACCTTTATGATGATCCACTTTCACTTAATACTAGTAAATACATTTTTTCTTCCTTATGATTTTCTTAATAGTTTCTTTAGCTTACTATGTTGCAAAAATACAGTATATGATACGTATGCAAAATATGTGTTGATTAACTGTTTATGTTACCAGTAAGGCTTCAACGGTAAGCAGGTTCTGGTCAACGATAGTTAAGTCTTAGGAGAGTACGTGGATTTTCAACTGTGTGGTGATTGGCACCCCTAGGCCCTGCGTTTTTCAAAGGTCAACTGTAAATTCTTTGAAGTTTCTATAAAATGAAAAGATGCCAAAAAAGTGAGGGTTTTATTTCTTGCAAATCCAATGATTTACCATGTTATTGTTTTACTTTACAAAATTATATAAATTTCATTTAGGTAAAAAATTGAAAATGAAAAATTTTAAATCATTATATAATGCAATTATTATATAAAATCATAATGTAATATCCATATTGTTTATGACATATTCTTAGGCACAGAGAATGAGACGGTGTTTTAAGGGGAACATTAGAATTTAGAAGATATGCCTCTGTGGCTTTATTTAAAGTATTTTGCATAATTAATTGCAGTAGAACTATATATAGACCACACAACAACTTTATAAATCTGGTTACCCATTTGTTAGGATTTTATTTACTTACTGCTTCTGAAGACAACCAAATGTGATCTTCACTTTTAATAAAAACAGAAATCCTGCCACACCTAAGGGTTGATTGCACGTTGAAAGCTTTTAAACATTTCATCTTTCGTATTAGAAACAGTAGTTTAAGCAGTCATGAGACCTCTAGGGTTTGTTTGTCATATGATTTTAATTATTAATGAAGTATAGTTATAAGATAACTGGTTGAAACCCTTTGATCTAGAGTGCCATATCATTTAAAAGCTCATTTCTGCCACTGTGGCCCAACAGTTAATGTTTATGAAAAATGTGCTTTTCATGTCTTCTGAAAGAAAGCTTGGAATATTAAGAAAGATATTACGTAGTTGAATTCCATCCTTAAATTGTGGGACCAGCTTAACAATTGTATTTGCCAGGAGTTTAATTTGTTTTTAACTTTAAAATAATCCCAAATCATTTATAATTCAGAATTTCAAACAAATTTACCCTTGGTCTTTTAACTTTATTTTCATAATTGAGACATTGTATTTGAAAAATTATATCTTGTCATTGGAAAAGTAATGAGAATGTCAGTGATGAGAAACTTTAATTTTGGATTTTTCCTAATAATGAAGAATATATTATATGTTTATGGCATTTCTCAGGCAAGTATTGTAGTGGTAAGTGATTGGAAAAAAAAGTGCTTATCATTTCAGGTTTTGAGATCACCATTGAACACCCACACACAGATGTGGTGAAATGTACCCAGTTAGTAAGAGGTAGGTGATCCTTAAAACTTTTAAGATAAGTATTAATGCTTTTTATTATCTATAATTGATTTGGGTGCTATTTTGTTGTTCTATCCTTTTGTTAGGTTGCATTAAAAGTAGGGGGAAATGTCATTTTTTAAGCATTACTTTTTAGTGCTCTACATCTGCCTATTCATCTACTTCTACTTGTGATTCTACCTGGTATGTTAGCTTCCTTTAAACATAGGTAAGAATCTCATTTCACTAAAACTTTGGAGGGCTTCCAAGTATTAGTACTCTATCCATCCCCCATTGAGCTCTCTCAGTCAGGTGTGGGCCAATAGTGCATAGGTCCAGAAAACAATATTAATTTTAGGTTTGTGTCAAACTTTGACTTTTTGAAAAGTGATAATAGTTGAAGAATTTTGAGGCCAATCTCAGGCCTTTCAGATAAAAATTGCCTTTGTTAAAAGATTTGTCAGTATGGTGGCTCCCACCTGTAATCCCAGCCCTTTGGGAGGCTGAGGCAGGCCGATTGCTTGAGCTCAGGAGTTCGAGACCAGCCTGGGCAACATGATGAAACCGCATCTCTACAAAAAACACAAAAATTAGCTGGTTTGGTGGCACACGCCTGTAGTCTCAACTATTCAGTAGGCTGAGGTGGGAGGATGACTTGAGCCCAGGAGTCTGAGGTTGCAGTGAGCCCAGATCATGCCCCTGCACTCCACCTTGGGCAACAAGAGTGAGACCCTATCTCAAAAAGTTATTTTTTGGGGGGAAGTGTTTTGCCCATATTCGTTTGGGCAAACTAAAATTGATTCAATGTATTTTTCGAGGGTCTTTGACATTACTAAAAGTGATTTCCTTTTTATGTGTAATGGAGAAATAATTATAGGGCATAAAAAATATAGTTTGTGGTGTGCCTGTTAAGCCTCTTGTTTACAAACAGGAGTACTTTTTAAAAGTGTTGCTTTACTGCTTGTAAAGTATCTAGTAGTATCTGATACAGCATTTTTCTACTCCTGAATAAATCCTATATATCTGTTGTGTCCCTAGAAACATTTTTTACACAGTTGCATGTTGTTCTGCTTCTTACTTCTACTTTCCTGTTTCCATTTCAAGTGTTAATGTATTCATAGCAGCCACTTGGGACCTGTAGTGTGCCATTTTCTGTTACTTCCTTTTTGAAAATAGAATTTTGCAGTTTCATTCATTTACTACCAAGCTTTTTTAGATTTATCCTAAACAAAATGAGTAAGACTTTTGAAAGTCTTGTGTTTTTAGTATTTATCTAAGTATTCTCACATTTTATTCATTTTAAATTGAATTCATTTTGTACCTAATGATTTATTATGTTAGTGGCTACAATTTTTTAAAAATTGTCTGATAGTATCATTAGGAAGTGGACGTCTGAAAATTCAATTTGTATTTTTTGTAGTAGCATACATTATCATTTGTAAGCTAGAGCATATTTAACTGTGGTTCCTGTTCTTCGTGGTTATATCAGTGTGTTTTATAGCACATTTTCATGTCAATATTACAGTATAGCATAGAATTGTATACATAACTAGTTGTAGATGTTGAATTAAGAAAAAAGGGTTAGTTTTTTTAAAAAACTTGAAAAAGGGTAAGCTAAACTTTATAAGCATTGTAGCCATATAATTTGCTTTAAATTGAGAGCCTAACATTAGTCGAAGGGAGTATATGTTTAAAAATATTACTTATGAATATTAACTTAGGAAATTGGATTTTCAGGTTACTGTTGTGAAATGAGTCAACTTTAAATTGTTTATCAGAGATTAATATTTTTTGTACATGTTCTCCTACAACTAAAAATTCTAGAGAGACATGAAGTCAGTTTACTTGAAAAATGAAATAGTAACTTTTAAAACATTTACAAAAACTACAAATTTGATATATCCAAAACAAAATATTTAGACCAGATTATTTGTTGTTGTTAATGTTAAAATGTGACTGATTCTTTGAGTACAAACCATGTATATGTTTAATGTCATTTTGTCTGACTAACATTTCAGGTAACGATAGAATATATATCACTCCATTTTAAAAGTATTCTTTCATGTTTTAGTGTCTTTTTTTTTTTCCTTTACTCTTTTACAACTTTCAGCTAACAGCATTTCCCCTCTATTCTTCTCTATTGCACAGTGACTGTTTCTAGATCACTGAATTTAGATACATCCCTAGGTGAAAATTGCTAATGGCATTTTTTAATTATTATTTTTTCCTTCTCTACGTATTTTTATTCGGGGGGGAGGGGAAAATAAATTTGATTTCTGTGAAGTCTTTTTCCCCCCTCTGGAGATGAGAAAGTTGATATTATGCTACTTTGCTGCAGAATTGGCTAATGTCATTTTACAGGGACCTTCACTTCTGTGATTTCTCCTTCCCTCCCCACCAGGAAAGTCACACTGCCTCCAAGACATCTGATGCTTTGACACTCTTCCTTAGCACAACTCTGCTAAACCCCAGTCCCTTTTGTAAAACCTTTATGTTGATGATCCACATGGGGCAGCAGGGATTACAGGTGCCATGAATAAAAAATAGGGGAGGGGGGAAGAAATTTGAGGACTGTTAGAGGGGTGGAGTTGAGATAAACTGATCCTAGGTGAGCAGAGGGGAAAGGTGTGTCAGTGATTGTGGATGTAATTGGGAAAAAGGGAAATGATAACAAGGGCATCCCTGTTGGGAAGACTAAGAGGCAGAATAAGGGGAGGGAAAACTTCAGTGTCTTAAGCTGATTAAAAATTGCCTTTCTGTTGGGGACCAGTGTTGAAGCATTCTGATCCTCCCTAGAATACCTGTATCTTTCCTAAGTTTGTCTTTTAATTACATTCTGTAATTTGAAATAAATTACAGTGGAGCCTCCTGTGTCTATACCCGTATGCTGTTTCTAGGTTTATTCTCTGTTGATGCTTAATAGCATGATGAAAAACTGAGCAGTTCGTGCTCTGTGTTTTGTGGGGTGGGGGTTTGTTTTGTTTTGTTTTGTTTTGATGGAAGTATTTAAGCCAACTTAAATATGACTGAGGATTAAGTCTGGCAGGCAACTCTTTGTATTTTGTATTAGACTTCAAAATCTTTTCTTCTTCTTCTTCTTTTTTTTTTAAATCCAGGAGAATGCTTTATTGCAACTTTTAGCTGACTAGATGCTTAACTTAGTAACAAGTTTAGCCCTTGTAACTGGCTAGCTAAAAGCAAATCGGCTTGTTTCTCAGATCTTTGGGGGATAGCAAGAAACATTTGAGTGAATGTTGTTGAAGATTTTCAGTAGTATAGAAAATGATGGCGCTCTTGTGATATTTGTAAGTAGTAAGTAAAATTTACTTTTTGTGTACAAATCTTTGAAGTTTTTGTTGTGTTGAGAACTTTTTGATGGTAGCACGTTAAAGCTGATAGTATTGTCTTCGTTTTTTTTTTTCTTTTCTTACAGCAAGCAAGGATTTGGCACAGACATCCTATTTCATGGCTACCAACAGGTTGTTATCCTGACCCTCTTTGTTGCACTGTTGTAGCACACTATAGCTTCCTTTAATGCAGGGCCCCCTCAATGTGTCTCTTACCCTTGTTGCAACAGGAGACTGGACCATCTACTGTGGTGGTACCTTCCTGTTTGCTTTGCGGTGTATTGTACAAGGGACTTTGGGCACAGAGGGGTTAAATGCACAATGTGAAGTGTAGTGGTGCTTTCTGATGACATATTCTCGATTTGTGAGTGCATAAGTCTAAAATTGGTAGCCTGAATAGCAGCTAAAGATTACAAAGAGCTAAACTTAACGTAGAAATTCGAGCAACTTGGTAAGTATAAAGCTATTTCCAGTTTACAATTATAGTTAAATGACAATTTTTAAAATTTCACGTTGATCCAGTCTTAACTTTAAAATACTCTAATTAAAGTTTTTTTAATAAATAAAATTTATGTAATTTGAAATTTTTTTCCAGATAATACCCACTAGTAGCAAGTTAAAAGTAGTCAAGTCCTATCCATGCCTGGATTTGCATAAACACAATTTTTCTTTTTTTTTTTTTAAACAAAAAAACCTTCCTTTTCAGTTTATGTAGAGTAAAAAATGGTATGCGTTTATGGCTGATCAGATAACATTTCCATCATTGAAACTGAACTGGAAGAATAGTTTTAAGGAGCCTTTAATATATAATTCTGTTCTGTATTTATTTTATTAATGATTTAAATTTGTTTTTTTGAGTGGATCATTGGGGAGAAGGGACCACGCCAGCTTTGTAGGGTCCCTAATTTCTTGTGACACTGATAAGTTTTATTTACAGTTTCGGATTGGCAAATACTGCTATATTTTCTCAAATATCTGTTGTTGGGATTTAACCTCTATCCCCAGTAATTCTGAACAACAACATAAAAAGACTTAAATTTGAAACTTTGATTAGAAAAGACCAGCTGTGACACATATTAACATGCCCCATATTTGGCATATAGTGGAAGGAGAAAGGTAGTATTTTTGCAGTATTTAATAACATTGAGCCTTGAAGCTGTTTGGCAAAAGGTAAGTTTCCTTTGTGGCTTTGCCGAAAAACAAGGCATAGGTTTACATAGATATGTGTTTAATTCTCTCTGCTTCACTAAAGAAAGCAAATGCTTATTAAGCCACATCAGATGGGATAATCCCTGATTATTGTGACATTGAAATTACTTTGTCAGTTTTACAAATAGTCTTTATTTTTACATTTACATATTTACCATGACATTACAAAAGAAAAATACCACAAAAAATTTACAGTGTTATCTATATAGTGATTATTGCAAATATACTATCCTCTTCTCCTTTTATAAAATACTTCAATTTTAGATGTAAAAACAAAATTTTAAATATTAATATATTAGTAGTAGTAATATACTGTTGGGAGTGAGGGGAAATGTTCATTATATGTAGATTTTTTAGTACTAGAATTTTATAACTTAGCTTTTAATTTAATAAGGTTTTATACTCTAGACTTAAAGATAGAGTTTAAATTTTGCTCTAATCTTACTGGTAAATGTTTTTCTTTGTTTTACATACTTGAATTTTTATGGCTCTCCATTTTCAAACCTGCTCTGCAACAGTCTGCATCTTACAACCTTCTGTCTTCAGTACAAACCAACAGTGATAGCATGTGTATGCATTCATTTGGCTTGCAAATGGTCCAATTGGGAGATCCCTGTATCAACTGATGGAAAGCATTGGTGGGAATATGTGGATCCTACAGTTACTCTAGAATTATTAGATGGTAAGTAGAGAAAATACATTTTTAACAATTTGGATTTATCTAAGTTGGCGGTTGTCTGAATTGACAATAGAAAGTGTCAGTGCGCTATCAAATGAACAGAATGAAAACAAGAATTCATCAGCCTAAAGAAAAAAAGAATTGAATCTGGAAGCTGTGCTCATACCTGTAATCCCAGCACTGTGGGAGGCTGAGGCAGGAGGATCACTTGAGCCCAGAGGTTCAAGACCAGGCTGGGCAACATAGACCCTGTCTCTACAAAAAAATGTTAAAAATTGACTGGATATGGTGGTGCACGCCTGTAGTCTCAGCTACTTGGGAGGCTGAGGCGGGGTGATCGCTTGAGCACGGGAAGTCAAGGCTGCAGTAAGCCTTGAAGGCACTGCTCTACTCTAGCCTGGGTATATATTAACTACCACCAGATATCTAAAGCTTTTTCAGGACTTAAAAAATAAATAGATAAGGTTTAGAATTCCATAAGCTGACAAGATAAGAATAGTGATTTAAAGTATACTAATTCTGTTGAGTTTTAAATGTGTATACTGAAAGTTGAGTGTTAACCGTGAAGCAGTAAACTAAAGGGATTTTCAGGAGATTGTGTTTCTTGCTCTGTATTACCATTGTTGCCTTACATTGTTAAATATGAATACACAAGGAGAAATTGTGCGTATGTGTTCTGTTAATTAGGAGCATGGAATTTTGGGGATGTTTTGATGAGAAATTCCTCTGGTTGAGAAGTAAAAGAAGCTGGCCAGAAATGGCAGATTCTTGGGATTAGGGCATTTTAACCACGTACTGTAGATTTCAGAAAGAAAACAGATAACACTTCTTTTTTTTTTGAGTCAGTCTCACTCCGTTGCCGAGGCGACAGAGTGCAGTGGTGCAGTTTCAGCTCACTGCAACCTCTGCCTCCCGAGTTCAAGCAATTCTCCTGCCTCAGCCTCCCAAGTCGCTGGGACTGCAGGCACGAGCCACCACACTCAACTAGTTTTTGTATTTTTAGTAGAGATGGGGTTTCACCATGTTGGCCAGGCTGGTCTCAAACTCCTCACCTCAGATGATCTGCCAACCTTGTCCTCCCAAAGTGCTGGGATTACAGGCTTGAGCCACTGTGCCTGGCCTTGTTTTGTTTTGTTTTTTGAGACAAGATACTCTGCCCCCCAAGCTGGAGAGCAGTGGTGCAATCTGGGCTCCCTGCAACCCTCTGCCTCCTGGGTTCAAGCGATTCTTGTGCCTCAGCCTCCCAAGGAGCTGGGACCACAAGCGCATGCCACCACGCCCAGATAATTTTTGTATTTTTAGTAGAGACGGGGTTTTGCAGTCCACCTGTCTTAGCCTCCCAAAGGGCTGAGATAACAGGTTTTTGAGCCTCCATGCCCTGCTTGAAGTGTTTCTTTAAAATAGGGATCTGCAAAGAGTAACACTATTTTAGAGTTTGTGGGCCATAAGGTCTCTGTTGCAACTATACGACTATACCATTGCAGCCGGAAAGCAGCCATAGGGCAGTTTGTAACTGATTGTGTGTGGCTGCGTTCCAATAAAACTTTGTTGACAAAAATAAATGACCAGCCATGTTTGGCCAATTATCCATAGTTTGCCTATTCTTATTTGTGAAATATGCTTCTTTGTTTCATCCCTTTATTTTCTATTTTGTTCTCCACCTGGAAAAAATTATCCCAGAATATATGTCTCATGCTGTATTATTGCTGCATGATTATAATGTTTTTCTTAAATTGTTAGAGGCTTTTTCTGAGTTTATCCAGAGGAAAGGAAATCTTCAATGAGTTGAAATGACATCTAAAACTCAGTGAGGGCTTATCTGTTCTATAGCTTGAAAATCAGGTTATCTAGATCATTGTTTTAGTTTAATAGTCACTAGATTAAGATTAAGTAGGCAAAATCTTTTTTTTTCTTCTTCTTCTTCTTTTTTTGAGACAGAGTCTCGCTCAGTCGCCCAGGCTAGAGTGCAGTGGCGCAATCTCAGCTCACCACAAGCTCCGCCTCCTGGGTTCAAACAATTATCTGCCTCAGCCTCCTGAGTAGCTAGGATTACAGGTGTGTGCCACCACGCCTGGCTAATTTTTGTATTTTTAGTAGAGACAGGGTTTCACCATGTTGGCCAGGCTGGTCTTGAACTCCTGACTTCATGATCCACCCACCTCGGCCTCAAAGTGCTGGGATTACAGGCTTGAACCACCACGCCTGGCCAGTAGGCATAATCTTAACAAAAATAGTTTATATACCTGGTGCTGAAGTAAAAAGATCACAAAAAAGTAATCTGCCTTTTATCCTGACTTTAGGTCAGAGGTTAGGTTGTGGTTTATGTGGGGTTTTTTTGACACAGCAGGAGCTACCTCATTTCCATTCTGAAAAAGGTAAAGTTTATTAATTTGGAGAGCAGTTGAATAAGAATCTTGGAGACCTGATACGTTAAGACTTTCACCATGTTTTGCAGCCCTTTTTTTCTGTGTCAGTCACAAAAAGGCAATTCAAAATTTAAGACATGAAGATGTGGCCGGGTGCAGTCACTCACATATCTTGAGCACAGGAGTTTGAGCCCAGCCTGAGCAACATGGCAAAACCCCGTTTCTACTAAAAATACAAAACACACACACACACACACACACACACACAAACCGGGTGTGGTGGCGCACTCCTATAGATCCAGCTACTGTGGAGGCTAAGGTGGGAGGATCACCTGAGCCTGGGAAGTCAAGGTTGTAGTGAGCTGTGATAACGCCAGTGCACTCCAGCCTGGGCAACAGAGGAAACCCTCTCTGGAAAAAAATAAAAAGACATGAAGGTTTATCTGAATCTTAAGAGTGCAGTGATACTAGTATTATTACTTACTGAAATCACTTAACAACTATGTTCCAGAAAAGAACATTGGCTTAGACAGTAGCTTTGAGAGAGAAGGGCCTCTATTTTAGGCACATACTGTGATTTTTGTGCATATAGCTAATTAATTACATTAATGGATTATTTAACAGATTCTTTTGTTCTTCTGCTATAAAATTTAATACAGTAGGATACTTAAGAAAAACAAAGCTTACATTTTGTGTACCAGATTTTGGACCAGAACTTGAAGTGTATTTAATGTTTTACAACCAAGTTTTACAGAAATTGAGTCAAAACAATTTTGGTAATGTTGGACCCAAAAGTAGAAAAATAGTCTTTTTTTTTTTTTTCTTTTTCTTTTCAAATGAGGAAGTGAAGGTCTGGGCATTAGGGTTTTTTTTCATCCAAACTGGATGAAAAAGCTCATGAGACTTTAGCAGGGACTAGTCATAACATTGTCAAGGAAATTACATCTTGAAAGATTAATGGTTAAATTATAGCTTGTCTGAATTGTCAATCTTAACATTGGCTTAGAATAGTTTACAAAGAAGCTTGCTATTACAAAATGAACCTGTAGTCTCTACTAATAGAGGTTCCCCCAGTATTGAAGTTGAATTGGCATTATTAATATTATGTGGTATTCTAATGTATTTGACTGGTGAATATTTGAGAGTGGCCAGTAACTATTAATGACATTATTTTGGGGGAATGAAACTATAGTTCATCAAAACCACACTACTATGGAAAAGTGGGTCATTTCATTGTAATCAAAATTTTAAGAAAATTGATAGAAAAAATTACAACCAAGATAGTTTGCTAATATATTAATAGTGTTGATTCCTAAGAAGTATGAGTATAGTTGGAGGGATTTTCCTTTTTAAAAAAAAAGTCTGGGCGTGGTGGCTCACACCTGTGATCCCAGCACTTTGGGAGGCCAAGATGGGAGGATCACTTGAGGCCAGGAGTTTGAGACCAGCCTGGTCAACATAGTGAGCCCCTGTCTCTATTATTTAAAAAGAAAGAAAGAAAGAAACTCAAAATATTGCATAGTTCCCTGTATACCCTTCAGCTTCTCCTGATACTGACATCTTACATAACAATATATGATTATCAAAACTAGGAAGTTAACATTGGTGCAATACTGTTAACTAAAGCACATATTTTATTCACTATTCCATATTTTTTCCTGTTGTAGGATCCCATGTTCCATTTAGTTGACATGTCCCTTCAAGTCTTCTCCAGTCTGTGACAGTTCTTCAGTCTTTCCTTGTCTTTCATAACACTGACACTTAGAAGAATAATGGTCATTTTATACAGTGTTCCTTAGTTAGGGTTTGTCTGATGATTTCTCATTATTATGTTGAAGTTACGTATTTTGAGCAAGAATACCGTAGAAGTAGGTTGGGTCTTGTTTGGTGCATCATATCAAGGGGTACAAAAACTGGTAATGACAACCGTGATCACTTGGTTACAGTGGTATCCTTAAAGTGGTTTCTGTACTTTAAAGTCACTATTTTTTTTCTCTTTGTAATTAGTACATTTCATGGGGAAGATACGTTGGGATTTTACAAATAACCTTTTTCCTCCAATTTTTGTCCACTAATTTTAAAGAATCTATTGATAGATCTTGCCTGCAACAAAAATTCACTGTGTTGTTTGCCTAATGAAGATTTTTTTATTGGGGGGGGATTATTTTTAATGCTACTAGATTTTCCAGAGATTCTAATTAAGCAAGTAAAATCAGGAGGGAAAGTAATCGTTACAAAAGGATTCAGCTTTGAAAATGCCGGTTGAGAGTTGTGTGTACTTCTGTATATGCTGAGGATTGAGTAGGAGGGTAAAAGTGAAGTAGATGAACTCCTAGCGTTCCTTTTTAATACTGCCCACTTAAGAGAAGTTTAAATCCTAAAGGCACCTTCTAAGTTTCAAATTTAAATTTTATTTTTAGAGCTAACACATGAGTTTCTACAAATATTGGAGAAAACGCCTAATAGGTTGAAGAAGATTCGAAACTGGAGGGTAAGAGAATTGACAGGGTTTAACAGAATTTCAGTCTTTTATGTAACATTTACATAGCTAACCAGTTTGAATTTTTGTGGTTTAATAATCTTTGCCGTATTCCTGAATAATTCAGCGTGTCTCAAGTTACATATACTCACATATTCAATTACTGAGTCCAGTAGACTTTGCTAAAGTACATTATACTTTTAAAAAATTTTTCGCAGTGATTATGACGAAAGTATCCTCTTCATTTTACAAATGGGGAAACTGAAGCCTAGACAAGTTAAATTACTTTCTCAAGTGCTGGGCTAGGATTTAACTTGTATCTGATTCTAAAATTGGTGTTTTTAGTTTTTTATAGCTTTCTTTTATACCTCTAAATGAGGCACTTATTTACTAGCAACATTAAAACCTTGAACCCCAGGTCATTTTATTTCCATATGTTTAATATATAATGTTTTTAATGTATTAACTTTTATAAGACAAGAAATTTGCATTAAATTGTTTTTCTATATCACTGCTTCTTCTGTGTTTTATTTTAATAGGCTAATCAGGCGGCTAGGAAACCAAAAGTAGATGGACAGGTATCAGAGACACCACTTCTTGGTTCATCTTTGGTCCAGAATTCCATTTTAGTAGATAGTGTCACTGGTGTGCCTACAAACCCAAGTTTTCAGAAACCATCTACATCAGCATTCCCTGCACCAGTACCTCTAAATTCAGGAAATATTTCTGTTCAAGACAGCCATACATCTGATAATTTGTCAGTGCTAGCAACAGGAATGCCAAGTACTTCATACGGTTTGTCATCACACCAGGAATGGCCTCAACATCAAGACTCAGCAAGGACAGAGCAGATATATTCACAGAAACAGGAGACATCTTTGTCTGGTAGCCAGTACAACATCAACTTCCAGCAGGGACCTTCTATATCACTGCATTCAGGATTACATCACAGACCTGACAAAATTTCAGATCATTCTTCTGTTAAGCAAGAATATACTCATAAAGCAGGGAGCAGTAAACACCATGGGCCAATTTCTGCTACTCCAGGAATAATTCCTCAGAAAATGTCTTTAGACAAATATAGAGAAAAGCGTAAACTAGAAACTCTTGATCTTGATGTAAGGGATCATTATATAGCTGCCCAGGTAGAACAGCAGCACAAACAAGGGCAGTCACAGGCAGCCAGCAGCAGTTCTGTTACTTCTCCCATTAAAATGAAAATACCCATTGCAAATACTGAAAAATACATGGCAGATAAAAAGGAAAAGAGTGGATCACTGAAATTACGGATTCCAATACCACCCACTGATAAAAGCGCCAGTAAAGAAGAACTGAAAATGAAAATAAAAGTTTCCTCTTCAGAAAGACACAGCTCTTCTGATGAAGGCAGTGGGAAGAGCAAGCATTCAAGCCCACATATTAGCAGAGACCATAAGGAGAAGCACAAGGAGCATCCTTCAAGCCGCCACCACACCAGCAGCCACAAGCATTCCCACTCGCATAGTGGCAGCAGCAGTGGTGGCAGTAAACACAGTGCCGACGGAATACCACCCACTGTTCTGAGGAGTCCTGTTGGCCTGAGCAGTGATGGCATTTCCTCTAGCTCCAGCTCTTCAAGGAAGAGGCTGCATGTCAATGATGCATCTCACAACCACCACTCCAAAATGAGCAAAAGTTCCAAAAGTTCAGGTAGTTCATCTAGTTCTTCCTCCTCTGTTAAGCAGTATATATCCTCTCACAACTCTGTTTTTAACCATCCCTTACCCCCTCCTCCCCCTGTCACATACCAGGTGGGCTACGGACATCTCAGCACCCTCGTGAAACTGGACAAGAAGCCAGTGGAGACCAACGGTCCTGATGCCAATCACGAGTACAGTACAAGCAGCCAGCATATGGACTACAAAGACACATTCGACATGCTGGACTCGCTGTTAAGTGCCCAAGGAATGAACATGTAATAATTTGTTTAGGTCAATTTTTCCTTTACTTTTTTAATTTAAAAATTGTTAGAATGGAAAAATTCCTTCTGATCTAGCAGTGGTAACCCCTGCTGTTGCTGCCACTGCTTCAATATTTGTAAGTGCTGCTTTATTCTTCATTCTGAAAAGAAGAGATTATAGTAAACAAGTCTTTATCTCCACATATGATAGTGTTATAAATACTGTAAAAGCATGGAAGGTGCAAAACTCAGTATTTCTACAATTGCAGCTAAGAACATTAGGATGAATGGCTGGCTGCTTCTAGGAATATAAGATGCCTCAAGCATTCATTATTTATGATTTGAATACTGTAGCTATTTTTTGTTGTTGCTTGGCTTTTGAATGAGTGTAAATTGTTTTCTTTTGTGTATTTATACTTGTATGTATGATTTGCATGTTTCAAAGATAAAGGGATAAAACAGTATACTGATAACTGTTTACAAGAAAGTGGAGAAAAATGTACATACATTTTTGTATGTTTAGATATTACCATAAATACTCAGGATTGGAGCTGCTTGTAAGTATAACAATATACAGAATAACTTTATTTTATCTTGTCAGAGTCCATCACTAATCTAAAACAAAGGTGGCACTTTTTTACGTTAACCTTAAACTCTAGGCCTTACTGGAAGCCACTGATAGGGGACACTTCACTACCAGATGTGTATGCAGTGCCACAGATGGTCACGTACACTGTGAGGCACTGAAATTTTGCCTTCAGAGGTTCTGACCAGATTGGCTGCTGAAATAGCCCCTAACTTTCTGAAGGCTTGAAGAGGAAAAAATAAAGTTTACATACTCTTGATGTGAAGTGCATTTAAATGTTTGTTGGCTTGTTGCAGTTCTATGAAACAGAGCTGTTAATAATGGTTATGTGGATTACTGTGATTTGAAAACTAAATTCACAATAACTTACCTAGTAGAGACTTAGTGAGTTGTTTCCTTTAAAGAATTTTACACTACATATTTTAGCAGTAAACGGGGATCACTTTTCCTTTAGCATTCAGAATGACACCACATTCTTAAATATACTCCTTCCCTGAAGCGTGTTTGTGTGTGATGCCATATTTCTTTTTCAGGTAAATGTAGTCTTCCTTATAAAAATGAAATTAAACCTATGCTCTCTCAATTCTTTTATATTCTAACAATAAATAAAAAAGAAAAGATTACTGACTGTGCATTGTACCTGTATTTATAGTTATGGTTATCAGGAAGCTCTGTAAGAAAGAAGAGGTCAGCCTCCTAGGCAAACCACTAGTGGAGGTTTTACATTTGTTTGCACATCTCAGTGTATTTCTGTTGAGGTAAAGTTTGCACAGTCATCTGACTTCTGATCAAACATTGGATTTTAACTTGTTTAGATTTTGTCCTAAACACCAGTAATATGGCTCTTGTTTATCAGCTAATCTTGAATTTATTCTGTGGTAAATCTTTGAGTTGAGTATATTTGAGATTGATTGGATTCAACCTCTTGTTGAACTGAAAACAATTTTTTTTTCTGTATTTTTGTTACAAAGCCACTGATATGTGCACAATTGTAATTTTACTCGAGTATGTTGCAGTTTGTAAATATTAGAGTTTAATCTTGTGCTCTACCTTTATTTAGCAATTATCTAATAGCTTTATAATTTTTAAAGATAATTGTTCTTTATTTTGTCAATGTTATTTGAACTTGGGGTACTTAGGAGCCTCTTTGTAGGGACTGTGCCTAGGTAGCATGTCCTAACATTTGTTCTTGTCTTGCATAACTTTAGTGATCTTTGTCATTATATGTAACTTTGTTGCTCTGTATGGCATAATATTGTATCCATAAACATGGTAATTTTGATACAGTTATACTTTTACAGTGGTACATAATCCAAGGACTAGTATAGAATTAAGCGAGTGCAAGATGAGGGAGGGAAGGGCTTTCTTGATAATTTAGATGTGAAACCTCTACAAGAGCTATCATGTAAAAACTACATAAGGTGGTTGTGCTACTGTATAGTTGGGGGTGATAATACCAGGAATTTTAATAAGATTTTGTAAAGAATATCCAGAAAAGTAGTGAACTTATTTTCAGTAGACATAGATAACAATGTGAATATTTAAGGTCTGTGACTATAGTTAAACTTCACTAAGAATTTGCAGAATTGTTTTGAGATGTGGGAATAAAGGTAATTTTATTGAATCTTCATTGGTGCTAATGATGGACAGTTAAAAAGATAGCTAGTGTATATTGTTATGGGTCAGTACTTATTAGTACTTCCAAAATTGAATTTGAAATGCTATGTATTCACTTTTCACTCTGTAAATGTAATTCTTTACAATGACTTTATTTATTAAAGGGCAGCCAGTTGTCATTTTTACAGGATTGTGTGAGCTATTCAAACTCCTTAACCCCTGAACAGGATATTAAGCTTCCAGAATAACAATGGGAATAAATATGGAATCCTTTTTAAGTTTTATTTCCATTAAACAGAAACCCTTATAATTCATACTATCATGAATTTGTTTTATCCATCTCATTTGCATAACAGTTCATCTGCCTGGTCCCACTAGGCTCTACCAAAGAAAAAGACTCTGATGAGTGGACATTATTACTGTGACTCTTGCAAGTAGCCATAAATAAACCAAAATAGAATCAAATTTAGGTATGAAATTCCACATGTGCAAAGTACTGTTAAGGTGATAACATTTTTGATGAGATTTTAAAAACAATATTTGAAATATTAAAAAGCATTATCTTTGAACGTCCTTTAAAAGAGTGAGTCATTTTTAAGTTGTGTTTTCCCTAGATCACTGATTTGTTACCTTTACACAGAAGCACGTTGCAAAGAAAGGCTTTACTTCTACCTCTTCCAGCTAGTTTTCCAATATTGAACTGTGTCCCTCTAAATATTTGCCTTAGCTATTTCAAAATAGATATTTTCAGAACCAAAGCAAAGGGGTGATTTGTTCACTGAAACATTCTTAAGAGGCCTACTTAACAGGCAGTAGTAGTCTGTAGTGGTAAAACCTCACAGTTTCTTAATTGCAGGTATGTAAATACCAAAAAAGTCCTGTTGTCAGCCATAGATTTATCTTTGAAAGCAATTAAATGTGCACCTTGGTCTTCCTCTGTGCAGATTCGTTCTGGTTAAAGTTCTTATTCAGAGTCATCTAAAAGAAATTTCTAACATGATGTATGGTTTCTTGAATGTCATGAGTAGCTGCTTGTATTACTTTGTAGCAACAGATTGTATTAATATTACGTAGAATACCTAACTTTTTGGGCCTATCCTCTTTGAACTAGAAATGACTACTTGAGGGCTCTTTCAGAGAACCAATATGAAATGTTTTTGTTAGTACCAAATACCCTTGCCTTAAAAGGTTTCAAGCACATTTTCCTTTATATTTGAGAACTTAAATTGCTGACTTGTATTCCTTAGGCAACCTTAGAAATAAACCACTGCTTATAGCTGCATGAATGTTATGCACTTCATGAGTACAGTTAGTTGATTAGATATTTCAGGGTTTTGCATTTACTATAGACATGGGGACTTTTTTAATGTGATAACATCTTAGGAAAACCTTTCTCAAGATATTACACGATTTCCAATTTTATCCAAATGAAAAGCATACCTGCTTAAATTTAGGATGTCTTTGCTGAGAATAGTTGGAGGCTCTTGTTAGGAAGAATCGTGGATTCAGTATTTCTAACCTGATTACTGCCTCAGAGGCTGTCTTGGGAGGCAGTAGGATTCACTGACTACCTTTACCCAGATGAGGGATCAACAAATCTCACACTTGAATTAAATGAGTTGACGGGACAGTAGGTGCTAATTTCATGCGCCCTAAGATGGGCTTATTTAGACAGGAATTTTTGCATTGGAAAAGCAGCACATTCTCTGACCTTGGGTACCAAGCTATGATACTAATTTGAGAATCACATTCTGATACGTTAATATCAGAAATCAGTGAGCAACCTAATCGCTGTAAGCTGACATATATGGAAGCTGAAATCAAAAGGTTGCTTGTTTTGTTAGTTTCCCTGGAGCATCTATCTTTAATACATCTTGCCAGTGGGACTGAAGAGCTCAAAATGTTTTAGGCCTAATACCATACATTCATTTTCTGCTCTGCAGTGTCGATTTGGGCACAGCCAGTTTTTGCCTCTGTGGCACCTTTCTGTAGTTTACTGTTACCTATTCTGCCTGACAGATTGCTTAAGTAGGTTGATAAGATGCATCGAAGATTGAATGGCTAGGAGTAATTCTCTTCTCATACAGGCAACTGAACTTCACTGTGGAATCCATTTATCTCAAAGGTTTGAGGGCCGTCTAATTTCCTTTATTTTCAAGTATGGGGCGGAAACTCAAAATCCCGAGCATTGCCGCTTTAGTAGCTTGTTTGATTTGCCTATTGTTTAATAACGAGTACATTCTTAGTAAGTGATGAGTACATTCTTATTTTTAAGGCATGTTTTGTTTTTTAAGCAGCTTCATTTTATTAGAAAAAATTCATACGTACTCATTTGTTGTAAACAGTGATTGTGGGGTTTCATTTTCTGAATGTACTCAAAACTCCCAACAATTGAATAGGATGTTTGCTAATAGAAAATCTAAAACAGGAATATGTGTATATGGCATGAATTAGTCATTGACTTTAAGCTTCTTATCCATACAAGGAACTAATAAAATGTGTTTATTGACAACATAAATCCAAGGCTCTAACATGTCTTGATGTGAATCAGAAGTAACTTGCAGGTGTGGCGCAGTGGCTCACGCCTGTAATCCCAGCACTTTGGGAGGCCAAGGCGGGCGGATCACCTGAGGTCAGGAATTCAAACCAGCCTGGTCAACATGGTGAAACCCTGTCTGTACTAAAAATATGAAACTTAGCCGGGTGTGGTGGCGCGTGCCTGTGATCCCAGCTACTTGGGAGGCTGAGGCAAGAGAATCGCTTGAACCCAGGAGGCAGAGGTTGCAGTGAGCCCAAGATCGTGCCACTGCACTCCAGCCTTGGAGACAAAGTGAGACTCCTTGACAACAACAGAAGTAACTTTCAGTCCCTGGGAAATGTGAGATCTCTAGTATAATTGACCCTTTATCCAAGTAATTTCATGTATCATTCAGGAGTGCAGGCTCTGGGATTAGATGGTCCATGCTCTAGTCTCAGCCCTACCATTTAATAACAGAATGACTGGGCGAATTACTTGATCTCATGCTTTGATTTTCTTCCCTATAAAGTGTTAGTAGTCGTACCTGTTCGTCATAGAGTTGTGTAAGGCTTGGATTGTCAAGGAAAGCTAGATAGAATAGCATTAAAGAGAATCCTAATAGAGGGGTAGATTTGGGATACTGGATGGAATGATGAAGGCCAATCCAGGTGTATAACTGGAACGTATTAAATACTGCATTCCTGCTGTGTCCAGAATTCTCTTAAATTGTTCATTCTGATTTCTGTTTTAAGATTTTCTTGTCTAACCTCTTGCATCACTCCCATAAAAAGCACAAATAATTGCAATTATCTGGAAGGGGAATTACCTACTTAAAATTTTTTTGTTTTTTGAGGCAAGGTCTCACTCTCACCCAAGCTGCAGTACAGTGGTGTGATTTTTGGCTTACTGTAGCCTCTGCCCCCCAGGCTCAAGTGATCAGCCAACCTCAGCCTCCTGAGTAGCTGGGACTACAGGCATGTGCCACCATGTGCCTGACTAATTTTGGGTTGGGTTTTTGGTTTTGTGGTTTTTTGTTTTTTGTTTGTTTGTTTGTTTGTTTTTTGGTAGAATGGAGTTTTAGCATGTTGCCCAGGATGGTCTCAAACTCCTAGGTTCAAGCAGTCCGCCCACCTTTGCCTGCAAAAGTGCTAAGATTACAGGTGTGAGCCACCACGCCCGGCCCCTTCAAAAATATTTAAACATAAGCTGTTCTTTAATAAGGCCGCTCGCCAACTTCCCTCCCCTTCCCAGCAATTTCCCTGCACCTTCCACGTGAAAGAAAATGCAAGCTAATTGCAATAACTTTGATAAAGTAGAATTAGGATAGAAAAATCACTTTTAAAATACATTTTCAGGCTGGGCGCAGTGGCTAACGCCTGTAATCCCAGCACTTTGGGAGGCCAAGGCAGGGGTCACCTGAGGTCAGGAGTTCGAGAGCAGCCTGGATAACATGGTGAAACCCCATCTCTACTAAAAAATAAAATTTAGCCAGGCATTGCAGTGCGTGCCTATAGTCCCAGCTACTCAGGAGGCTGAGGCAGGAGAGAATCTCTTGAGCCTGGGAGGCACAGGTTGCAGTGAGCCGAGATAGCGCCATTGCACTCCAGCCTAGGCAACAGAGCAAGACTCTATCTCAAAACAATAATAATTTTTAAAAATTAAAAATAAAACATTTTCAGCCTAAATGTAACAAATACTTTTTGTATCACAGTTAAGAGATTTGTCTCACTGGTACTGACATCAGTAAGGGCTTGTTCTATTATCATAATAAATTGGATGGGTTTTAACTTTACAAAGCAAGTAATTCAATCTAACCAAACTCATCCAAGTTCATTTGTGTATTCCTTCACCCCTGCCCCCTGCACTTTTCAATATAATAAATTGTATGTTTTTATTTTAACTGTAGCATATGGCCTGCCTATTCCTTCCCCTCAACACCACCTCCCAATACAATGTAGGGCCTCACTGATGAAAGATTTTTATTGTATTGCCATGAAATTAAGAATCTTACTTAGACCTTTCAAATGTTCAGACACAGTTGAGGAGGCCAGTTTTCTTTCATCTTTCACGTCAGCCTGTTAGTGACTGCCTTATGGATGAATTCAGCCATGGATTTTCATAATGTCATGTCCTGTCAGTAGGAAAAAGCACTATCCTCTATAAACTTGACAGTGTAATGGCATATAGAAACTTTTTAAAAACTTTATTACCAGTAGAGATAGAAGTTGCTTACACCAGAGATTTTTTAACTGGCAGAATCACCTGGAAATATTTTTAAAATGCAAGTTTCTACATTTAAATAGCCGCTTTCAACTGAATTAAGTGCAGCTCGTATGAAGAATAAAGACGGCCTGGTAGGTGATGGTAGGTAGCTTTTGGCTGCTCCTTGAGCAGATTAAGTGGGTTATTATCTTGGAGCTACTCATTACACAGTGTATGACTAAAGTAGGTTACAGTTAAGGAGATGCTGTAGATCTACTTTTTAGAACTTGGGGGTTAAAATGTATTTGGTTGAGCTTGGGCCCAGAGTATACAGGAATTTAGCACATAATGTGAGTTTTCAATGTGATTGAAAACTCAGCGGTTGTGCCTGGTGAAAAGGGTGATGCTCATGGAAGGGAGGACAATATTACTGCTAAGTGAACAATGAAAAGCTTTTCACACCATTAAAGTACTCAAAATCAAGAACTGGACTGCTGTATCTATCGTCATCACAGTGGTATTTCACTGGACTCGGTAAAACTAGGATGTGACTGCTACCATTTATAAACTATGAGTTTGTGGGAGGCAGCAGGGAAGAGCTTTATGGGTGACAATCCAACTCCCACCTTGAGTTGGATAGCCTTAAGAAAGCTAGCTCTGAACCCTGTTCTTTGTTTAATAAAGGAAGAAGGATACTGCCATCCCAATCAGCAGCTAGAAAGAAATGATGTGCCTTTTTCTGCCGAGAGCTCAGTGAATGCTAGCTATCCCAGCCCCAACCTACCTCCACTCCCAACATCCTTTCAGACCCTCTTCAAAAGGAAGAGAGCACACGTGGGCAATTATAATGAAGAGTGTAATTCCAAACAATTGGTCATGTCTTAAACCCAGTGAATAACAAAAACACAGAAGCTTTGAGGACCAAGGCTTGCCTATTGAAAATTTCAGTTTGTTTTGTTTTGTTTTGTTTTTTTGAGATGGAGTTTCACTTTTGTTGCCCAGACTGGAGTGCAGTGGTGCGATCTCGGCTCACTGCAACCTCTGCCTTCCAGGTTCAAGTGATTCTCCCACCTCAGTCTCCCAAGTAATTGGGATTACAGGCACACGCCACCATGCCCAGCTAATTTTTTGTATTTTTAGTAGAGACGGGGTTTCAGCATGTTGGCCAGGCTGATCTCGAACTCCTGACCTCAAGTGATCCACCCGCCTCGGCCTCCCAAAGTGCTGGGATTACAGGCGTGAGCCACCCTGCCCAGCCAAAACTTCAGCATTTTGAAGTTTCTGTTCAATATTCCAAAATTGTCTTCAGTATCCTTATATTTCAGTAGAATAGGAGTAAACTTGTTAACACCAACTTCATGTGTCTATTACTGTGATCTCTATACACAGTATTAACATGTCTTACTCTTTGCCCTTTCCCCATAGGGTTTAACGGGCTTGATTATAAATAGTTGCTTTAAAATCCAATATAATAATCAGATTTGAAAGAATGCTGAAAATCCCTCCAAAATGGAAAAGGAATAAGCCCTAACCTTTCAAAGTTACGTTGTTTCTGGTCATGTTGAGATACAAGCAAGTAAAATAAAGGACATATTCTTCCCTTAATTTCTTTTTTTTTTTTTTTTTTTTTTTTTTTTTTTTTGAGACGGAGTCTCGCTCTGTCGCCCAGGCTGGAGTGCAGTGGCCGGATCTCAGCTCACTGCAAGCTCCGCCTCCCGGGTTCACGCCATTCTCCTGCCTCAGCCTCCGAGTAGCTGGGACTACAGGCGCCCGCCACCACGCCCGACTAGTTTTTTTTTGTATTTTTTAGTAGAGACGGGGTTTCACCATGTTAGCCAGGATGGTCTCGATCTCCTGACCTCGTGATCCACCCGCCTCGGCCTCCCAAAGTGCTGGGATTACAGGCTTGAGCCACCGCGCCCGGCCTCCTTAATTTCTTAAATATGGAAAAAAAGAAATTTAAGAAAAGGTATACCGACAAAGACTCATCTAATGTTACACGTCCAAAGTAAAATCTGTTTTTACCTCACCTGGACAGCATTTCACATTTATTTCATAAAAACTAAAGCAGCGGGCTGGGCGCGGTGGCTCAAGCCTGTAATCCCAGCACTTTGGGAGGCCGAGGCGGGTGGATCACGAGGTCAGGATATCGAGACCATCCTGGCTAACATGGTGAATCCCCGTCTCTACTAAAAATACAAAAAACTAGCCGGGCGTGGTGGCGGGCGCCTGTAGTCCCAGCTACTCAGAGGCTGAGGCAGGAGAATGGCGTGAACCTGGGAGGCGGAGCTTGCAGTAAGCCGAGATCGCGCCACTGCACTCCAGCCTGGGTGACACAGCGAGACTCCGTCTCAAAAAAAAAAAAAAAAAAAAAAAAAAACTAAAGCAGGTTGGTTTTGACAAATCCTGATACTAGTATTAGAATACTCCTAAAGGTAATTTGTAGTTGAACCACCTTGAAATGATGGCAGCCAATAAAAATATCTGTGACTATAGCTTAGAGCAATAGGTGCTGGCTGGGCATGTTGGCTCATATCTGCAATCCCAACACTGGGAGGCCGAGGTGGGTGGATCATGAGGTCAGGAGTTCAAGACCAGCCTGGCCAAGATGGTGAAACCCCATCTCTACTAAAACTACAAAAATGAGCCAGGCGCGGTGGCAGGTGCCTTTAATCTCAGCTACTCGGAGGCTGAGACAGGAGAATCACTTGAACCCAGGTGGCAGAGGTGGCGCTGAGCCAAGATCACTCCACTGCACTCCAGCCTGGGTGACAGAGCGAGACTCCCATCTCAAAAAAAAAAAAAAAAAAAAAAAAAAAAAAAAAAAAAAAACCACAATAGATGCGAAGTTTAGTGGATGAGTAAGATCAACAGCAATGGAAACATGCTTAATCCTGGCCGGGCACAGTGGCTCACGCCTGTAATCCCAGTACTTTGGGAGGCTGAAGCAGGTGGATCACTTGAGGTCAGGAGTTTGAGACCAACCTGGCCAACACGGTGAAACCCCATCTTGGCCAACATGGTGAAACCCCATTTCTACAAAAAATACAAAAATTAGCTGGGTGTGGTGGTGGGCAACTGTAATCCCACCTACTCGGGAGGCTCAGGCAAAAGAATCACTTGAACCTGGCAGGCGGAGGTTGTTGCAGTGAGCTGAGATCATGCCACTGCACTCCAGCCTGGGCAATAGAGTTTAAGACTCAGATTTAAAAAAAAAAAAATGTGTGTGTGTGTGTGTGTATATATATATATATATATAGCCTAATCCACCAACTTAAAATGACTTGTAATACTACTAACTCATCCATGCTCACTTTTGTGAGGTCTACTAATGTTCTGGGAATGGCAGTATTTGAAGGATGACCTCAACAGAGGTTAACTATTCAGATGAAATGAGCAAAGGTCTCTGGAAAAATTTGTGTGTTGACTCATCCTTTCCTTACCAGAACTAGCTTTTGTCCTACCAACTGGTTTAGGCTTAGCTAGTTCTGCATATGGAAATGACCTGATTCACTGCAAATAGATAAAAACTTCAAATCGCTGGGCGCGGTGGCTCACGCCTATAATCCCAGCACTTTGGGAGGCCAAGGCAGGCGGAACACGAGGTTAGAAGATCAAGACCGTCCTGGCTAACACGATGAAACCCGTCTCTACTAAAAATACAAAACAATTAGCCAGGTGTGGTGGCGGGCGCCTGTAGTCCCAGCTACTCCAGAGGCTGAGGCAGGAGAATGGTATGAACCCGGGAGGCGGAGCTTGCAGTGAGCAGAGATCATGCCACTGCACTCCAGCCTGGGCAACAGAGCAAGACTCCATCTCAAACAAACAAACAAACAAAAACTTCAAATCACTACAAATAAATTACAGAGAAACAGAGCCCAAGATTTATGATGCCACCTTAACTAGCACAATTTCTTGGAGACATCTGAGGAGTTTAGGGGCCCTCTGATAATGAAATGCCGAGGCCCTCACCTCCTCCTATTAGGCCTTGAACCTCCTAGAATCTTTAAGGCTAAGATTGCTGCCAAAGTACAGAATCTAGAATCTCTTTAACTTACCTTCCTGCCTTTAGTCTGCTTTGGACGAATTAAGTAAGCGTCTTTACTCACCGAGCAAGAAAATATAAGTTGTTTTTACAATTTATTTTAAACTAACATCATTAAAAAATTGACAGGACAGGCCAAAAATAAAAGGAAATGTCATGTAAAGCAATAGAGAATGTAGTTCCTGGACAATCAAAACTGTAAACACTGAAATATGTTTTTTGTTGTTATTAAGAAACTTTTTTCTGATACTATAAGTAATCATGTCTGACACTTGAGGAGGCTAATATGTAACTGAAGCTTCCATTTAGCGACTCCATAGGATCTAGTTAAACTGGGTTAGACTGAATTTTCAGTAGGGAAACAAAGATCGCTTAGCCATCGTCCCCACAATTAAGCAATAAGGGAGCATCTGCAGTGGAACTGGAAAGAAACTCTTGATGTATGTTCAGTGACTTCTCTCCAAGAAGGAGTGCTTCAGGAGCTGGAGAGCAGAAGGTCGCTCATGCTGGTCCCTAAGAAGGGAAAAACACATTAGAAACAGCAGCACCCAGTAATGAGACTGCCAATGAGATCTACTTAAATGCAGACTTTAAAGATGGAAATACAACTTATGATAGTCAAACAGACTTGGGTTGAGTCCAGTCTCCAATTTTTAGCTGTGTGACCTTAAGCAAGTGACTAAAACCCTCCTCATCAGTAAGATGGGGATAACAATAATACCTAATTCATTGGGAGAATTGAATAATATATATACAACTTTTAAACAACAGCATGGTACTTGTTCGAATAGTGGTAGCTATTGTGATTGAAAACTAGGCCCTAGTTTCCCATTGTACTTTTGTTCAATTTGTTTGGAGTCTAATTTACATATGGTAAAATTCACACTTACATTTACTTTTAAAATTTAGAAGCATTAAAATCCAGAATTGAAAAGACTTTTTAAAATAGATATTCAAATATGCTTTGGTGATTAATTGAAATAATCCCATTTCGGGCACTCCTGGATTAACAAGATAGAGGGAGACAGTTGTTCAGTACTATTGTGGCATAATTTTTTACTTCAAGAAATTCAAAAGATGTTAGAAAGGTATCAGTCAATGAGCCAGTTAATGAACCAATGAGCTAATGAAATAGTCAATAATTAGCTTCAATGGCCTATTCCAGAGGCATTCTTTTGGTTAAATTAGCTATCTTTTGATATATTTTTTTCAGATACATAAATATTTATTAAGGCTTTAACAAACAGGTAACTTCCCCTAGCCTCCACCATTGTGCAAGCACTTTCTTTATTGATATATAATGAGTATTTATCATTTCTATATGTCAGGAACATTTCGAGTCGGCTTTTCTAGCTGTTTGAAATACAGAATACATTGTTGTTAATTAGTCATCCTGCTCTGTTATCAAACACTGGAATTTATTCCTTCTATCTAATTA
This sequence comes from Macaca mulatta, assembly GCF_049350105.2. Classification (NCBI taxonomy): domain Eukaryota; kingdom Metazoa; phylum Chordata; class Mammalia; order Primates; family Cercopithecidae; genus Macaca; species Macaca mulatta. The sequence goes on from NC_133417.1 coordinate 26,576,657, forward strand.
TGTACCCATTAACCAACCTCTCTTATCCTCCCTGCCCCACCACATACACACCCTTCCCAGCCTCTGATGACTATCATTTTACTTTCTATCTCCATGAGATCTACTTTCGTAGCTCCCACATAAGAGTGAGAACATGTGATATTTGTCTTGCTGGGCCTGGCATATTTTACTTAAGAAAATGAACTCCAGATCCATCTATGTTGCTGAAAATTATAAGATTTCATTTTTCTGGCCGGGCACGGTGGCTCAAGCCTGTAATCCCAGCACTTTGGGAGGCCGAGACGGGCGGATCACTAGGTCAGGAGATCGAGACCATCCTGGCTAACACGGTGAAACCCCGTCTCTACTAAAAAATACAAAAAACTAGCCGGGCGAGGTGGCGGGCGCCTGTAGTCCCAGCTACTCAGGAGGCTGAGACAGGAGAATGGCCCGAACCCGGGAGGCGGAGCTTGCAGTGAGCTGAGATCTGGCCACTGCACTCCAGCCTGGGCGACAGAGCGAGACTCCGTCTCAAAAAAAAAAAAAAAAAAGATTTCATTTTTTTTATGGCTGAGTAGCATTCTGTTGTATATATATACTAAGTTTTCTTTATCCATTCATCTGTTGAGGGACACTTAGGTGGGTCCATACCTTTGTTATTGTGAATACTGTTGCAATGAGCGTGAGGATGCAGGTATCCCTTAGAGATAATGATTTTCTTTCCTTTGGATGAATACTCAGTAGGAGGATTGCTGGATCATACGGCAGGTAGTTCTATTTTTAGTTGTTTTTTTTCTTTGTTTTTTTTTTTGTTTGTTTTTGAGAAATCTCCATATTGTTTTCCATAATGGCTGTATTAATTTACATTCACACCCAACAGTACATGAGTTCCCTTATCTATACATTCTTGCTAGCATCTGTTATTTTTGTGTGTTTTTAATAGTAGCCATTTTTAACTGGGATAAGATGGTATCTCTTGGTGGTTTTAATTTGCATTTCCTTGTTGATTAGTGATGTTGAGCATTTCTTCATATACCTGTCAGCTATTTGTGTCTTCTTTTGAGATATGTTTCTTATTGGATGAACATTTTGCAAATATTTTCTCCCATTCAACAGGTTGTCTCTTCACTCTGTGATTTCTTTTGCCTTAAAAGCACAGGTGACAAAACCAAAAATAGACAAATTGAACTATATATTAAAGAGCTTCTATACAGACCAATACCCTGGAGTGTTTCCCTGTGTTTTCTTCGAGTTGTTTTATAGTTTTGAGTCTTATGTTTAGGTACTTAATCAATTTTGAGTTGATTTTTGTATATGGTGAGATAGGGGTCTAACTTCATTCATCTGCATATAAATATGCACCATATATTGAAGAGGGGGGTGTCAATTCCCTGGTATGTGTTCTTGGTCCCTTTGTCAAAAATAAGTTGGTTTACATATGGGACTTATTTCTGGGTTCTCTGCTCTGTTCTATTAGTTTATGTGTCTGTTTTTATACCAATACCATGCTGTTTTGGTTACTATAGACTTGTAATATATTTTGTATATATTTTGTGTATATTTTGAAGTGACATAGTGTGATGCCTCCCACTTTGTTCTTTTTGCTCAGTATTGCTTTGGCTCTTTCAGCTCCTTTTTGGTTCCACACAAATTTTAGGACTGTTTTTTATATATTTCTGTGAAAAATTACATTGGTATTTTGATAGAGGTTTTATTGAATCCATAGATGACTTTGGTTAGTATGACCATTTTAACAATATTGATTCATGTGACCCATGAGCATTCGTTTGTGTCTTCAATTTTTTTTTATCAATGTTTTGTAGTTTATTTCATCAATGTTCTGTAGTTTTCCTTGTAGAGGTCTTTCACCTCCTTGGTTACATTTGTTCCCAGGTATTTTATTTTCTTTTTGTAGCCATTTTAAATGGGATTGCCTTCTTGATTTCTTTTTCAGCTACTTCACTGGTATATAGAAACACTACAGATTTTTGTATGTTAATTTTCTATCCTGCAACTTTACTGAATTGATCTAAGAGTTTTTGGTGAAGTTGTTAGGTTTTTCTAGATATAAGATCACGTCACCTGCAAAGAGGCACAGTTTGACTTTCTCTTTTCCAGTTTGAATGCCTTTTATTTATTTATTTATTTTATTTATTTATTTTTTTTTTTGAGATGGAGTCTCGCTCTGTCACCCAGGCTGGAGTGCAGTGGCACAATCTCAGCTCACTGCAAGCTCCACCTCCCGGGTTCACGCCATTCTCCTGCCTCAGCCTCCTGAGTAGCTGGAACTACAGGCTCCCGGCACCACACCCGGCTAATTTTTTATGTTTTTAGTAGAGATGGGGTTTCACTGTATTAGCCAGGATGGTCTCTATCTCTTGACCTCGTGATCTGCCTGCCTCAGCCCTGCAAAATGCTGGGATTACAGGCATGAGCTACCACGCCCAGCCTGAATGCCTTTTATTGTTTCTCTTGCCTAATCACTCTGGCTAGAACTTCCAATACTATGTTGAATAGGAGTGGTGAAAGTGGGCATCCTTCTCTTGTTCCAGTTCTAAGAAGAAAGACTTTCACCTTTACTGCATTCTGTATGTTGTTAGCTGTGGGTTTGTCATATATGGCCTATTATATTGAGGTATGTTCTTTCTATGCCTAGTTTGTTGATAGTTTTTATCACGAGGGGATGTTGGATTTAGAAAATGCCTTTTTTGTTTCTATTGAGATGGTCATATTGTTTTTGTCCTTCATTCTGTTAATGTGATGTATCATGTTTATTGTTTTGTGCATGTTAAACCATCCCTGCATCACTAGTATAAAACTCACTTGATTATGGTGTATTATCTTTTTGATATGCTGTTGGGTTAGTATTTTGTTCAGGAATTTTGTATCTGTGTTCATCAAGGATATTGGCCTATAGTTTTCTTTTTTTGTGGTTTTCGCATCCTTGTCTAGTTTTGGTATCAGGGTAATGCCAGCTTCATAGAATGAGTTAGGGAGAATTCCTTCCTTCTCAATTTTTTGGAATAGTTGGAGGATAACTGGTGTTAGTTCTTCTTTATGAGTTTGGTAGAATATGGCAATGAAGCCATCCAGTCCTGGGTTTTTCTTGGTTAGGAGATATTTTATTACTGATTCAATCTTATTGTTCAATATTGGTCTGTTCAGGTTCTCTGTTTCTTCCTGACTCAATCTTGTATGTGTCAAGGAATTTATCCATTTCCTCTAGGTTTTCCAGTTTGTTAGCTTATACTTGTTCATAATGTTCTCTGCTGGGTTTTTTCATTTCTGTAGTATTAGTTGTTATGTCTCCTTTTTTGTTTCTGATTTTTATTTGGGTCATCTCTTTTTTTCTTGGTTAGTCTGGCTAGCAGTTTACTGATTTCATTTTATTTTTTAACCAACTTCTCATTTAACTCATCCTTTTTTTTCTGTATTTCGTTAATGCTACTCTGACCTTTATTATTTTTCTATTAATTTAAAATTTTTTTATTTTTAATTTTTGTGGGTACATAGTAGGTGTATATATTTATGGGGTACATGAGATGTTTTGATACGGGCATGCAATGTCAAATAATCACATCATGGAGAATGGGGTATCTATCCTCTCAAGTATTTATCCTTTGTGTTACAAACAATCCAATTACACTCTTTGAATTATTTTTAAATGTACAATTAAGTTATTAATGACTACTGTCTCCCTGATGTGCTATCAAATGGTAGGTCTTGTTCAAGCTTTCTTTCTTTTTTTTTTTTTTTTTTTTAAGGTGGAGTCTCTGTCGCCCAGAGTGACAGAGTGCAATGGCACGATCTTGGCTCACTGCAAGCTCTGCCTCCCAGGTTCACACCATTCTCCTGCCTCAGCCTCCTGAGTAGCTGGGCCCACAGGTGCCCGCCACCATGCCCGGCTAATTTTTTGTATTCTTAGTAGAGATGGGGTTTCACCATGTTAGCCAGGATGGTCTCGATCTCCTGACCTCGTGATCCGCCTGCCTCGGCCTCCCAAAGTGCTGGGATTACAGGCATGAGCCACTGGTGCCCGGCTTATTCAAGCTTTCTAACTCTTTTTTTTTTTTTAATCCATTAACCATCCCTATCTGCCCTACCCCTATCCTCCTACTATCATTCCCAGCCTCTGGTAACCATCCTTCTACTCTCTGTGTTAATGAATTTAATTGTTTTTATTTTTAGATCCCACAAATAAGTGAGGACATGCAATGTTTATCTTTCTGAGCCTGGTTTATTTCACTTAACGTAATCTGATTTTTATTTCTTTTTTTCTACTAATTTGGGATTTGGCTTGTTCTCTTTTTCTTCTGTTTCCTTAATTATTTATTTAAATTTTTATACATTTTTAAAAGAAAGGGTCTTGCTCTGTCACCCCAGCTGGAATGCAGTGGTGAGATTATGGCTCACTGCAGTCTCAAACTCTTGGGTCAAGCAATCCTCCCATCCCAGCCTCCCAAGTGACCCAGCTAATTTTTTCTTTTTGAGACAAGGTCTCACTTTGCTGCTCAGGCTGGTCTTGAACCCTTGGCTTCAAGTGATCCTCCCACCTTGACCTCCCACAGTGTTGGGATTACAGGTGTAAGCCACCATGCCAAGCCAATCTTCATACATTTTTTTATGTAGGCTTTTATTGCTATAAACTTCCCTCTTAGCACTGCTTTTACTATGTCACATAGATTTGGGTATGTTGTGTTTTGATTTTCATTTGTTTTGAGAAATTTTTAAATTTTCTTCTTAATTTCTTTCTTGCCCCAATAGTCATTCAGGAACATGTTGTTTAGTTTCCATGTATTTGTACAGTTTCCAAAGTTCCTCTTGTGATTGATTTCTAGTTTTATTCCATTGTGGCTGAAAGAATACTTGTTATGATTTTGATTTTTAAAAATTTGTTGAAACTTTTTTGCAGCCTAACATATGGCCTATCCTGGAAAATGTTCCATGTTTTACATGGGAACATTTATTCTGTAGTTGTTTGAGAAAATATTCTGTAGGTATCTGTTGTGTCTGTTTGGCTTAAAGTGCAGTTTGAATCCAGTGTTTCTCTATGGATTTTTTGTTTAGATGACCTGTTTAATGTTGAGAGTGGGGTGTTAAAAGTCCCCATCTATGATTGTATTAGAGTCTATCTCTCTTTAGATCTAATAATATTTGCTTTATATACCTGGGTGCTCTGGTGTAGGTTGCATCAGAAATGTTACATCCTCTGACTGAATTTATGTCTTTATCATTATATAGTGACTTTGTCTCTTTTTACTGTTTTTGACATAAAGAGTGTTTTATCAGATATGAATATAGCTACTCATGCTCTCTATTGGTTTCTATTTGCATGAACTATCTTTTTCCATCCTTTTTCCATCCTTTCACTTTCAGTCTATATGTGTCTTTACAGGTAAAGTGAGTTTCTTGAAGGCAGCATATTTTTGGGTCATTTTTAATCTATTTAACCATTTTAATTGGAAATTTTAATCCATTTAGATTCAAGGTTATTATTGATATGTAATGACTTATTCCTGTCATTTTGTTGATTGTTTTCTAGTTGGCTTTTTGTTTGTTTGTTTGTTTGATTGATTGTTTCTTTCTCTCTCATTATTTATCATTGTGGTTTGGTGGTTTTCTGTAGCATTAACATTTGAATCCTTTCTCTACCTCTTTTGTGTGGTTTGCTCTACCAGTGAGTTTTACACTTTCATATGTTTTCATGATGATAGATATGATTGATAGATAGATAGATTCATATCTATCATCAGCTCACTGCAACCTCTGCCTCCCAGGTTCAAGCAATTCTCCTGTCTCAGCCTCCTGAGTAGCTGGGATTACAGGCATGTGCCACCACACCTGGGTAATTTTGTATTTTTAGTGGAGATGGGGTTTCTCCATGTTGGTCAGACTGGTCTCAAACTACTGACCTTAGGTGATCCACCAGCCTCGGCCTTCCAGGTGTAGGACTTTCTTTTATTTATTTATTTTTTTTGAGACAGAGTTTCGTTCTTGTTGCCCAGGCTAGAGTGCAATGGCACAATCTCAGCTCATCGCAACCTCCACCTCCCAGGTTCAAGCAATTCTCCTGCCTCTGCCTCCCAAGTAGCTGGGATTACAGGCATGCACCACCACACCTGGCTAATTTTGTATTTTTAGTAGAGACGGGGTTTCTCCGTGTTGAGGCTTGTCTCGAACTCCTGACCTCACATGATCTGCCTGCCTTGGCCTCCCAAAGTGCTGGGATTACAGGCGTGAGCCACCGTGCCCAGCTCCGGGTGTAGGACTTTCTTAAGCATTTCTTGTAGAGCCACTAATGGTGATGAAGTCTCTCAGTTTTTGCATGTCTGTGAAAGGCTTTCTCCATTTTTGAAGGATAACTTTGCTGAGTATAACATTCTTGGCTGACAGTTTTGTTTTTGTTTTTATCCCTTTCAAAACTTTTTTTTTTTTTTTTTTTTTTTTTGAGACGGAGTCTTTGCTCTGTCACCCAGGCTGGGGTGCAGTGGCGCGAACTCGGCTCACTACAAGCTCCGCCTCCTGGGTTTACGCCATTCTCCAACCTCAGCCTCCCGAGTAGCTGGGACTACAGGCACCCGCCACCTCGCCTGGCTAGTTTTTTTTGTACTTTTAGTAGAGATGGGGTTTCACCGTGTTAGCCAGGATGGTCTCGATCTCCTGACCTTGTGATCCGCCCGTCTCGGCCTCCCAAAGTGCTGGGATTACAGGCGTGAGCCACCGCGCCCGGCCCTCAAAACTTTTTTTTTTTTTTTTTTTTTTTTGAGACGGAGTGTTGCTCTTGCTGCCCAGACTAGAGTGCAATGGCACAAACTCAGCTCACTGCAACCTCTGCCTCCCAGGTTCAAGCAATTCTCCTGTCTCAGCCTCCTGAGTAGCTGGGATTACAGGCATGTGCCACCACACCTGAGTAATTTTGTATTTTTAGTGGAGATGGGGTTTCTCCATGTTGGTCAGGCTGGTTTCAAACTCCTGACCTCAGGTGATCCACCTGCCTCGGCCTTCCAAAGTGCTGGGATTACAGGCATGAGCCACCATGCCTGGCCTAAAACTTTTACTATATCATCCCATTCTCTCCTGGCCTGTAAGGTTTCTGCTGATAAATCCACTGTTAGTCTCATGGGGATTCTTTTATATGTTACTAGATGCTTTTCTTTTGCTGTTCTTAGAATTTTCTCTTTGTCTTTGACTTTTGATAGTTTGACTATAATGTACCATGGAGAAGACCTTTCTAGGTTGTATCTATTTGTGGATCTCTTAGCTTCCTGTATCTGGATGTCTAAATCTCTTGCTAGACCTGGGAAATTCTCAACTAGTCTGTCTTTAAATAGATTTTCTATACCTTTAGTCTTCTCTTCACCTTCTGGAACAACCAAAATTGTCTATTTGGTCAATCTGTAGTTTCCCACGTGTCATGTAGGCTTTGTTCACTCCTTTTTTTTTCTTTATTTTTGTCTGAATGGGTTATTTCAAAAGATCCGTATTCAAGTCCTGAGATTCTTTCTCCTGCTTGATGTAGTCTATTGTTGAAGCTCTTGAATGAATTTGCACATGTGGTGTAACAGTCATTTATTTTAATTTTCTGGATTGGCTTTCATAGGAGAAGACTTTTTCCTGAAGATGTATCTATGGTGTTGATTGGGTAGGATGCTTTAGCCTTGATTCTGGATGTATGCAGCAGTGTGGTCTTGGTATAATTTCTTCATCTGTAAACAGCACCAGTGGTGTCTGTGATTTCCTCAGTGGCTTAGTCTGTGATTGTTAGTGGAGTCTGTGGTGAGGTTTTACTGGGGATTGGCATGCCAGGTAGACCAGTCCTCTAGCCTGAGTGGTAGTGGTGGTGTGTCAAGCATGCCCATCCTTGGGCCCTGGGTGGCATACGTGGGCACTAGTGTTAATGGGTTCAAATGGGCCAATTCTTGGACTTCCAAGGCTTGCTCAGGTCCTGGTAGTGGTAGTGGTGTGCTGGGTAGGTGGATAGGTCCTTAGACTCCTGGGCAGTATGCATGGCATGGGCAATGGCAATAGTGGTACTGGGATAACGCTTGGGCTCAATAGCAGCAGGCACTGGTGTTTTTTGTTTTTTGTTTTTTGTTTTTTGAGACGGAGTCTTGCTCTGTCACCCAGGCTGGAGTGCAGTGGCCGGATCTTGGCTCACTGCAAGCTCCGCCTCCTGGGTTCACGCCATTCTCCTGCCTCAGCCTCCCGAGTAGCTGGGACTACAGGCGCCCGCCACCTCGCCCGGCTAGTTTTTTTGTACTTTTTAGTAGAGACGGGGTTTCACCGTGTTCGCCAGGATGGTCTTGATCTCCTGACCTCGTGATCCGCCCGTCTCGGCCTCCCAAAGTGCTGGGATTACAGGCTTGAGCCACCACGCCCGGCCTGGCACTGGTGTTAATAGTGGCTGCAATGGACTGGATGGGCCAGTCCTTGAGCCCTCAGGAGGAATGTACAGATACCAGCATTGATAGGGCAGAGAATCCCCAGGCCCCAGGCAATGTGCTCAGACACTGGCAGGGGTGCTGGGCCAGGCTTGTTTGACCTTTCCTCAGGCCCTCCAGTGGTACACTCAGGTGTCAGCAGTGGCGGGCAGGGTGGGGTGATCCCTAGGGCGCTGGCATGATGATTGGGTGGCTGCAGCTCCAGTGGTGGTGGGCAAGGGGAGCCTGTCATTAGGGCACGTGCAAGTGTGCTATAGCCCTGCTACTGGTGGGAGCAGAGCTGCTGTCCGTGGCAGCAGCTTCAGGCAGGTGGCTTTCAGGTTCCAGGGAGCTCACGGTTTGGCTTCTGGTGGTGGCAGTAGCTGTAGCCAAGAAAGCCAGTCCTCAGGGCACATGCAAATGTGCTGCAACCCTGTTGCCGAAGCAGCTGGGGTCGCTGCCAGTGGCATACACTTCAGCCTAAGCAGAGGCTGCCGTGGACAGCAGCAGAGCCTGTCCTCAGAGCATGTGTGTGGCAGCCCTGCTGCTGGAAAGGGTGGAGTTGCTATCTGTTATAGCCACCTCAGGTAGGCAGTTCTTAGGCTCTGGGGAGCACATGCTTTGGCTCCCTTTGTCCCAGGAGCAACCTCCCTGGTGCACTGCACTGTTGTTTCTGGGGTGCAGGACACCATGTGTGCTACAATGCTGGGGATCTGGCCACTCCACTGGGCACAACTGGCATCACACTGCTGCAGCCCTCCGGGTAAACACAAGAAGATGTAAGTAGGGTTCCAAGGATATGGAGTTGCAGGGGCTGTTGGACCCCAGGGCAGGATGGAGTCTGGTGGGGACCGGACTCTCAAAATGATGCCATGCTGTAGCTGCTTAGGACTCAGGGATGCATGGGACTTGGTGTGAGCTCCCTCTCTGGAGCAGGTTTCCAGGCAGCTCCATATTCTAGTCTCAGTGTCTGCAAGGACTAAAGGGTTCTCCCATGGCTAGGATTACAGGAGTTCACTGTGAGAATGTGGACCACTGGGGATCTCTCACCCTTTCCCAACTCTGGGGAGCCCCTCTGGGCTCTCAGCCAATCTCAACCAAACTGACTGCCTTCCTTCCCTCTTATTCCATGTCTCAGGTGTTTCCTGTCACTTCTCTGTTGAAATCCATGTTCTCTCTCAGATGCTGTATTTGAAATGTGGTTATCTACTTGCTATTTCAGTTCTTTGTGGAGGAAGTAAGTGCCAGATGCCTCTAGTCAGCCATCTTGAAGCCCCTCCTCTTTTAATACTTTTGAAAGCACAATGGCCAACAGATCATTTTCCAGTTGAAAATGGAAAATAAATACTCTTAAAAGTATTTTATATTGTGTGAAAGTATTATATTTTGTGTCATTTCTAAAGTTAAAAAAAAAAAAAAAGTCCAGCAAGGCACAGTGGCTCACACCTGTAATCCCAGCACTTTGGGAGGCTAAGGCGGGTGGATCAGGAGATCAGGAGTTCAAGACCAGCCTGGCCAACATGGTGAAACCCTGTCTCTACTAAAAAAACAAAAACATTAGCTGGCCGTGGTGGCGGGCGCCTGTAATCCCAGCTACTCGGGAGGCTGAGGCAGGAGAATTGCTTGAACCCATGGATGGAGGTTGCAGTGAGTCAAGATCACACCACTGCACTCCAGCCTGGGTAGCAGAGCAAGACTCCGTCTCGAAAAACAAACAAACAAAAAAATCCTTTCCCCATGGGGAGGTCCTTTCTCCTGCCTTTAAAATATGCAGAAATCTCTCTCCTTTAAAATCCTTTCCTTAAACTGGATACCATTTCTAGCTATTACCGCTCCCCCACCCACTTTTTTTTTTTTTGAGACAGGATCTCATTCTGTTGCCCAAGCTGGAGTGCAGTGGCATGATCACGGCTCACTGTGGTCTCAACCTTCCAGGCGCAAGTGATCCTCCCACCTCAGCCTTCTGAGTCTCTGGAACTACAGGTGTACGCCACCATGACTTGCTAATTTTTTTTTTTTTTCTTTTTTTTTTGAGACGGAACCTTGCTCTGTTGCCCAGGCTGGAGTGCAGTGGAGTAATCTCGGCTCACTGCAAGCTCCGCCTCCCGGGTTCACACCATTTTCCTGCCTCAGCCTCCCGAGTAGCTGGGACTGCAGGCACCCGCTACCACGCCTGGATAATTTTTTGTATTTTTAGTGGAGATGGGGTTTCACTGTGTTAGCCAGGATGGTCTTGATCTCCTGACCTCGTGATCCACCCACCTCGGCCTCCCAAAGTGCTGGGATTACAGGCGTGAGCCACCGTGTCTGGCTAATTTTTAAATTTTTTGTAGAAATAGGGTCTCCCTATGTTGCCCAGGCTGATCTCAAACTCCTGGGCTCAATTAGTTATTCTGCCTCAGCCTCCCATACAAGCGTGAACCACTGCGCCTGGTCCATCCCATTTTAAAAACTGCTGCCAAATGTCTCTAACAGGGCTAAACTCGGTGACTTCCCTCCAGTATTCTTAACCATTTGGCCCATTCCTCTATAGAAATTGCCCTCTTGAAATTTCCTGAAATTAACCAAATTTAATGAGCTCATCCTTTTTGTCATTTCTGTAGCATTTGAAATATTCACTACTCCCTCCTACCTGAAACTACCTCTGCTTAGACTTACGGGACACTCTGTCCTCTTGTTTCTTCTTACACCTTGGGGCAACTCCCTTCCCTTCCTCCCTTCCCTTCTCCAGTTATGTGCTAGACTTGATGCCATGCATTTCTGTTAGCTTCCACTGTGAGCATTTTCAAAATATTTTCCTCAGCCCTACATTTTTTTATGACTGTAGCAATCAACCTTATAATGATTTTTTTTTTTTTTTTTTTTAGACAGGGTCTTGCTCTGTCCCTTAGGCTGGAGTGCAGTGGCGCCATCTCAGCCCACTGCAGCCTCAACTTCCAGGGGTCAAGGGATCCTCTCATCCTCTCAACTCAGCCTCTTGAGTAGCTGGGACTACAGGCACACACCACCATGCCTGGCTAATTTTTGTATTTTTTTGAAAAGATGGGGTTTCGCCATGTTGCCCAGGTTGGTCTCCATCTCGAACTCCTGGACTCAAGCAATCCGCCCATCTCAGCCTTCCTAAGTGCCGGGATTACAGGCATGGGCCACCGCACCTGGCTGTTATAATGATTTTTAAATGTGTCCTTCCAATCTTAATTGCTTTCTTGAGCTGTAATTTCATAGCTTCAAATGTCTCCTTATATGGGGTGGGAAGGGTTTAGCTGCCTCCCCTGTTCTTCTCTCACAACTGTGATTTCTCCCATTATCCACACTCAAAAACATGAAATCCTATCATCCTGCTCCATTACCAAGTCTTGATTCACCTTTTCTCTGAAATTTTCTGGAATCCTTTACAATCCCACTTTACTTTACCACCATCAGCATCCAAGCTTTAGATTTCTGCAGAGCCTTCTAGTCTCAAGCAGCATCCATCCCAGGCCTTTCAATACATTGCCATCTGACCTGCCCTCCCACAGACCCTTTTCTTTATGGTCTTTTCTACCCCAAATCTTTTGCAGCCCCCTGCTCCTCACTGCCTATTGCAACAAAGCTAAACTCCTTGGCCTGACCTCCCAGAACTTGGTCTGTCCCTAGGAGTACCCGCTCCATGCTTATTTCTCGCAGCTTCCCCAAGTTCATTTCTGTTTTATTTAGACTTTTCCTAGTCTATGTCTGATTACCTCTATTTCTGAATCTTTAAGAGTGCCTCGCCCTTTATTTTCTGGCCATCCATATCTCCAAGGAGTATTGTTATTGATATCAGGTGAGATATCAATATACCTCAGGGTCTTTGCCATAGAATTTTAGAAGGTAATTATATACTTGTATATGACTCTAATTAGGTAAGTTATGTTAGTATTCTTCCTAATGATCATTAACTGTAAACTCCTAATTTTGTGCCCCACACTCTGCTAAGCAATTTACATGCACCATTTCACTTAACCTTCACAGTAACCCTGTTAATTCATTATTAGTGGTGTGAATTGTACATTGCTTAGTTTATGAAGCAATGGTTCAAAAGGAGAGCCATACAAGAAGATTCCACCATTTCTCTTTAGAGCGCTTTGTGTGTGTGTGTGTGTTTAATCACAACTTGAAAGAAAATGAGAATAACAAGTGGTTTCTAGCTGTGAGTCAATAATATAGGTAATTGTTAAATTCAGAACAAAGCAACTACAATAGTTTTAAGAGTTAACACAAATCTCTAAAGCTAGTACTGGTCTATGTGATATTCCAACACATTTATGCAGTTTGTTTTTTTGGGGAGAGGGTGGGCAGCTCGGTGACTGGGGCTTTGTCCACAAAATCCACACTGGAAACCTAAGGGGTCTCTGCATCTAGCAATGCCAAAAACTATACCCCTGGAGTGGCATTCCTGCCCTGGCCCATGTAATCATCCTGAAATCAGCCAGGACGGACTGATACACACGTGCTGGGAGAGAGAGAGAGAGACTTAAAAACGGGCAAATTCATTGGCAGAGAGGGAGACCTGTAGATTCTAAGATTCATTCAGAAAGGCAAAATGAAGCCCTTGGGTGTTGGGGGTTGCCATATGTGCTTGCTAAAAGATGGGACACTGGAGTTTTTCATCGAGGGATAAGAAGGCACACTTCCTTGAAAGACAGGAAATTGACTTTGAGTCTCAGGCCTTTCTTGTCCTCCAACTAAAGCTGAGCCTTGCTAGGTAGGTGGGTTCGGGGCTGCTGTGCAATATCCTAGAGTGGACTCCAGCACCCACAGCCCTACTCCTTAACTCTTCCCCACCCCATGGGTACACACTTTAACTAGAGTCATCTCTCTGCTTTTATTTCATTCTTGGATTTAAGATTTCATATGAGCAGAGAGTACCTGGCTAAAAATTTGAAAATCACAGCACTAGTTCGTCTCCATTACATTACAGTTACAGTTCTAACATTTTACCCAGAATTTAATTCCATAGATATGAGAGAAGATAATGAAGGGGAAAACAGGCAATTTTCTAAGGCTTTTCTGATTCACCAAATATTCCCCAACTTGACATTGAACTTGGAGATTTCAACTCCAATTAGACATTTGTTTATTTGGCCCCAAATGTTTCCCCTCACTTTAAATGCGAGGTGATGTCATTTCACCCTAGCCAGTTCCTAGGAAGATGTCTCATTGGCAAATAAGCAGATCTTTAACACATTTTGCAAACCCATTGATTTGGGCAAGTATTAACAGAACTTAATAAGACATTTAACGGAGGCACTTTCTACTTGAAGCATTGCCTCCTATACGCTGATAAAACAATGAATACAATTACCCAATATGACTGATTATGATTACTTTCAGCACAAAATCACTGTCTACTTGACTTCATAACCAAAACGAAGCTTTTAATGGGCCATAAATTGCAAGGGAAATGTCAGCCACTTGGAATCTCTGGGCATTTGTCTTCTTCCTCTTGCTTTCAGTTTCTTACCTGGTCAGGCACATGCGCACAAAGTCTGCTGCATTTTCTGAGAAGTGGTCTGGTAAAGGAGGCATCAGCCCTCGGTGTGCTCCGATGTAAAACATGGCAGCCATCCTGTCCATGGAAGCCAGTGGAGGCTTCCCTGTAGCCATCTCAAACACAGTACAACCGATGCTCCAGATATCTGATTTCCTTCCATAGCCAGACTCATTGATGACTTCTGGGGCCATCCAATATGGAGTCCCATGCATGGACTTAAGCATGTCACTGTGGGTGCCATTTAAACCTGCCCAGGCCAAACGCTTGGCACAGCCAAAGTCAATCAGCTTTATTATTCCAGTTGGCATGAGCATAACATTATTTCCTTTTATATCGCGATGTACTACACAGTTCTCATGGAGATAAGCAACACCTTGCAGAATTTGTTTCGTATATTTACAGAACACCATCTCAGGCAATGGCCCAAAACGGTTTATAATACTAGAGATTGAGCCACCAGGGACAAACTCCATGAAAATGCTCACAGTGTTCTCTTGCAAGCATGTCCCCAAATAGGCCACAATGTTGACATGTTTCAGTGCTTTGAGCAAATCTACTTCTTCCTGTAGTTTCTGGTATTCCTTTTCAGTAGCTAATTTATCAGAGGTATCCAAAGCCACCTGTTTTACAGCTATTAGCTGCCCTTGGCTAGTGAGACCACAGTATACCTAGAAGCAAACCAATAATACCTTGTTATTAAATTAATGACATAACTCATTCACAAAATGCCTCAGGTGACACTTGACTTTCCCTTCTCTTCCTAAACCCTTGTCTTTCTCTAAGTCAATACCTCCCTTCCTAAATGCAAAGTATTTAAGCAAATTCAGTGTTTCAGTGGAGCCAAGATGGGTATGAGAAACATGGTGGATGGATGTCATATTGGCTTACAGTGGCTTGAATTGGCTAGAATCCTGGTTTCATTTTTCCCCAGCTGTATAACTTGGGATAAATGTCTAATCTTTTGACTTCAGTTTTTCTCATCTGTAAAACTGAGGTAACAATACTTGCCTCACAGATTTCTTTTTCTTTTTTTTTTCTTTTTAGACAGGGCCTCACTCTGTTGCCCAGGCTGGAGTGCATTGGCACAATCACAGCTCATTGCAGCCTCAACTTCCTGGGCTCAAGCAATCCTCCCGCCTCAACCTCCTGAATAGCTAGTAGCTAGGATCATAGGTGTGTGCCACCACACCTGGCTAATTTTGTGTGTGTATGTGTGTGTACTTTTTGTAGAGCCACTGTGCTATCTTTTTCTTTTTTTTTCTTTTGGAGACAGGGTCTCTCTGTGTCACCCAGACTGGAATGCAGTGGCCCTGATCATATCTCACTGCAGTCTCAAACTCCTGGGCTCAAGCGATCCTCCTGCCTCAGTGTCCTGAGTAGCTGGGACTACAGGCATGTACCACCACACTAGGCTAATTTTTAAAGTATTTTTGTGGAGACAAGGTCTCCCTATGTTGCCCAGGTTGCCTCACAGAATTTTTTTTCTTTTCTTTTTTTTTTTTTTTTTGAGACAGAGTCTCGCTCTGTCACCCAGGCTGGAGTGCAGTGGCATGATCTGGGCTCACTGCAACCTCTGCCTCCTGGGTTCAAGCAATTCTCATGCCTCAGCCTCCTGAGTAGCTGGGATTACAGGTGTGTGCCACCACACCTGGCTAATTTTTGTATTTAGTAGAGATGGGGTTTCACCATATGGTCAGTCTGGTCTCGAACTCCTGACCTCAAGAGATCCACCTGCCTCAGCCTCCCAAAGTGCTGGGATTACAGCGAGAGCCACCACACCTGGCCTACCTCCCAGATTTCTATGATGACTACATGAGATGGTGGTTTGGAAAAGCTCCTGACAATACGTAAAATAGAGCTAGTTCAGCTCCCAAGCTCTCTGGAGCGAGGAGACAGGCCCTGGAAATCACCCTTGTGATGTAATCTCAGTGGTTTTGTGTCTTCCTATCTTCTCACTGATTCCTGAAATGTCCCCATCTGGAGACAGCACAAGTCTTATTTGGGGGCCAGCCTTTTCTTTACTCGTCTATGTAAATAACTATCTAAAGTGCTAGGGTTTAGATATATAATGTTTGTACATATTTAAGAGGTACATGTGATATATTAATACATGCATAGAATGTGTAACGATCAAGACAGCGTGTTTAGGACATCCATCACCTTAAACATTTGTCATTTTCTTTGTGTTGGGGGCATTTCAAATCTTCTAGCTAATTGGAAATACACAATATATTGTTGTTGACTATAGTCACCCTACTGTGTTATCAAAGACTAGA
Source organism: Macaca mulatta (assembly GCF_049350105.2). Lineage (NCBI taxonomy): Eukaryota > Metazoa > Chordata > Mammalia > Primates > Cercopithecidae > Macaca > Macaca mulatta. Next base: position 26,592,847 of record NC_133417.1, read on the forward strand.
ACTTATTTCTTCTATCTGACTGTACGTTTGTACCCACCTGTCTTCACCCCCCACCCTCCAAGATCTCTTACACAATTCACAAAATGTAAGGAACATCTTTTGTTTTTGCCATCTACCAATGATTCTCCAAACTTCCAGTAACATATTCAGCTGTTGAAGGAAGATATTTTATTTTTATTTTTATTTTTTTGAGACGGAGTTTTGCTCTGTCGCCCAAGCTGGAGTGCAGGGGCGCGATCTCGGCTCACTGCAAGCTCCGCCTCCCAGGTTCACGCCATTCTCCTGCCTCAGCCTCCTGAGTAGCTGGGACTACAGGCGCCCACCACCATGCCCTGCTAATTTTTTGTATTTTTAGTAGAGATGGGGTTTCACCGTGTTAGCCAGGATGGTCTCTATCTCCTGACCTCGTGATCTGCCCGTCTCGGCCTCCCAAAGTTTTGGGATTACAAGCGTGAGGCACTGCGCCCGATCAAAGGAAGATATTTCTTTCCCATTGGACTTGAACCTGGGAGGATGAGAGGCTAGAAATGCAGTGGCCATTGTATCGCTATATGTGCCTGAGAAAGAGCCAGACAGAGAGAGAGACCAGATCCTGATGACATCGTCTGACTCCTGAAGCCACCTGAGCCCAGAGCCTGACCTATTCTAGACCTTTCGATTGGATAAAGCAGTAATGGTCCTTTCCCTCAGTGCTTGGATTTTCTGTTACTTCAACTGAAAGAGTTCTAAGTAAAAGAGTGCTTGCCAGATAAAGCAGGGAGGATGACTGGGGAATGAGGGGGGCGGAGGGAGGGACTGTGGAGGGGTGGGGAGTGCTGATTTCAAGTTTCCAGTTTAACTTACTGTGCCATAGGCTCCCTTTCCAAGAATCTCACCCTTGGTCCATAGGATAGGTTCTTCAGACTTTAAACTATTTTCAGAAAATGTCATCTTTTCATTTGAGATGAGAAATTTCTCCTCCCTGTCATATGTCCTGAGCCCATTACTATGCCTCTGGAAGAATGAGACAAAAGGAAAGATGACCATTAAACCAAGTCACTGGGATGGAGAGAAAGGGGTGAGAGTAAAGTCTTCTTTTCATGTCTGTGGCCACTCTTAAAGGTAACTTCTAGAGACACATCGTTCCCCCAAATGACCACGTAGTGTATCTTAGCTGTGTCCTTCAGCCTTGTTAATTATACACATTTTAAAACCACATCTTGCTCTGTATATTTTATAGGAGGAGATCTTAGGCCTGTTCATCTCAGGGCCCACATGAGCCTGCAGCTACTAACCACTGTCTTTTGAGAATGATCTTTCACAAGGTCCCTATCATGACAGAATATGTTAATGTGTGCCATCTCCTCAGCCCCCTAACCTCAACTCTCCTCAAAATTCCCATTATCATGGTCAACTTGCTCCTAAACACAGCCTAGTTCAGAGAGAGAAACATACGCAGAGCTGGACACATACATAGAGCCACACATACTCATACACACATATTCATATGTGTGTTCACACAAATGTACACACACATAAACATAAATGATATATAATCCATAAACATACATGCACACATATACATCACATATATACATACACATATGTACTGAGAGATAATATACAAACCAACAATGGCCAGACCATATATAAAAATAGAACTCTGACCTACAGTGTGCAGCAACCAACCCAGGAAATCAACCCATTATCTACAGTCACCAAACCAGGAAGCCAGTTTACCGTCTGCAAGTCAGACTTGCGGGAAGTCAGACTAGTATCTCTAGCAAACAGTCCGGGAAGCTACGGGATAATTCTTTACCTTGTATGTTCTTCTGACCAACTATTTAAAATAATTATTCCTGGCTGGGTGCAGGGGCTCACGCCTGTAATCCCAGCACTTTGGGAGGCCAAGGCAGGTGGATCACGAGGTCAGGAGTTCCAAGACCAGCCTGGCCAAGATGGTGAAACCCCATCTCTTCTAAAAATACAAAAATTATCCAGGCGTGGTAGCAAGTGTCTGTAATCCCAGCTACTCGGGAGGCTGAGGCAGCAGAATTGCTTGAACCCAGGAGGCGGAGGTTGCAGTGAGCTGAGATCGCACCACTGCACTCTAGCCTGGGCAACAGAGCAAGACTCCATCTCAAAAAAAAAAATTATTCCTGATCCTGATACAGTGTGGATGTAGTGTACTATAACCTGAGTTAGCGTTCAATACATAATATTTCAGCTTAACTACTGTTTCTGTCTTTAGAATTTCAGTTTGGGAGGCTCGTGTACTTTAGTGAAAATGATAACAAAGAAAACTCGACTATCTGTTGATCTTCTTCCCCACTCCATGCCCACTCCCATGCCAAACAAAATTTTTTAAAATCTTATTTCAGGATTTTTGCTTACACTTCCATGAGAACAATGGCTGAGTCTTGTACAGCACTATGCTCCTAGTTCTTGGCCCACTGCTAGAAACACAGTAGGCATCAATAATAATTTTGCATTAAAGTAGTGAATCATCTGACAGCAAATGCTCAGGTGTAGGGACTCTAAGAAATGTACATTTCATGTCTTCATATGAACAAAATGGTGAGCCACTTCTGGACCATGTTCATTTCTTTCTATCTCACATACCTAGAGCAATGTCTTGCCTATAATTATCTCTCTGCTGACAGTTGGAAATGATATGCTGTTGATTGAAAATGTCATCATTGAATAAAATACTGACCTATTTGAATGGTTTTGCTAAATTAATTTAACCAAACTGATTTCATTGCAATGTCAAGCTAGCTAAATTCCAGAAGTGAGGCAGCATAATGAAAACATCTTAGCCTGGGAGTCAGAGGACCTGAATTCCAACCTTGTGATCAAACAATGAGACCTTGAAGAAACTATTTAATTGTGTAGGGTTTATAATTCCTCATTTGAAAATAAGGGGTTTGAACCAGATTATCTCTGAGGTCCTTCCCACCCCAATGAATCTCGGATTCTAATTTTACCAACCTGCATTTTGACATTTGTTGTCCCTCTGTCCATTTCTTTTGGGGTACTTCCTCTCTGACTGAGGATACAATTTAGGTTTTCAGGATCGGTTCCATTTGCCATTTTTTGGCAAGAGTTGTTATCTTTCTCATCAAGAGCTAATAACTCTGCAGCTAGACAACCTAATAGTTCATCTGTCAATTCCTCATTATTTACAGAGTCCGGAATTCCTTGGGAAATTGAATTTGTGCCATTTAAAGTTTTTCCAAACATTTGATAAGTGATTGACTTATTTGCTAAACTATCATGATCTAAATAATGTATCCAATATTGATATGTCTGGGAAGATGCACTTTCTTGTTTTTCTTGGAAAGAGAAATTTGCAAGTGTTTTAGACTGATCTGAAACACTATCAAACTCTAGATCATTAGTTGAAATTCGGCTGGCATTTACTTTACTAAAAGATGCTCTATTCTGCTTTTCTTGCTGTACATACTTGTTAGAATTCTTCTCACTTGGCACTGCCCAGCTGTTTTCTGAAGGGATAAATGAGATCTGGTGATGTAGCTCTTCAAGTTCTTGCAGATCTCTGAGGCTTGTGGTGAGTATTTGATTGTTAGAAATGTCTCTATCGCCCATAGACTCTTCCACAGAAACTTCTTTAACAATGGATAAATCTGAGACAGGAGGGAATTCATTCTGTTTCATGGACTGCTCAGGTGTCTGAGCCAAGTTCATGGGATGAATTTCATCTTGGAAAGATAGAAACTCATTTCCTGAAGACTTAATCTGCCAGTCTGGTTCTGAAATATCATCTCCGTTTTCAATGTCATGTAGGTTGCTACGTACAGCCTTGGAACTCTTTTCTTTAGAAATGAAGCCTTTGTGCTCTTGTTTAATGCCAAATGAAGGCTTTGGGGGTTTCATATGTGTTTTTTTCTGAGAAAGTCTTGTTCTGATATTGCTGCTCCTCTCACTGTGTGAAGATCGACATTTATTGGTGATACATCTGCCTGATGGAGCCGAACATATCTCACGGTAATATTTGTTTTCATCCCTTTCAGCCTCTCGCACATGACAATAAACAGGGGTCCCAAACATTTCATAGATTCCAGGTCCATTAGCAGTTGAATTGATTTCTTGGAACATATCACTATACTTAAGATCTAGGTAATTTAGTCTTGGCTCTGCCGGTTGAACAGAAAGAGGAACACATGACTTTTGTATTACTGGATTTTTACATATGCAAGGAAATGATTGCTTTTTAGGTTTCTGAGTCCGGTGAGTTGATTGCTTCTTTGCTATCTGTGGTATTCTCTTTTGAAACCTGGGCAATTGCCAAGGCCTAGGGTCAACAAGTCCCAAAGCAGGGAAAATTTGTGCTTTTATGCTGGCTTTATGCATGGTAGGCTTAATGGGACCTTCAGTAGAAATCAGGAAATTCGGAGGTGTCTTCTTAATTGTCTTAGTCTTTGAATCCAACTTACTTCTATGGGAATTCATCTCATGCTTGTCATTTTCTTGGTGTACAAGTATGTTGACACTATGGTTGTTATGAATGGTTCTCTTTCTTTTTTGGAGGCTTGGTTTGGCTATTGCTGGTTCCTTGGGGCTTCCATCCACAGGGAAGGTGATGTGGATAAGAGGCACCATCCCACTCATTTCTGGTTTGGCTCCTTCTGCTATTGATATTTTTATGTTTGTCTCCATGCTGCTACGACCTTCCGGGAGTTTATCAATGGGGTCATCAAAGAATACATTGGATAAGCTTTTAAGTACAGTACACTCTTCTAAAATATTGTTTGGTTCCATTGCTTCACCTTTATGTAATGAAGCTCTTTTTGAAGCAGCTTTATTATTTCTCATCTCTTCATCCTGGCTTGGAGTTATTTCTGAATGCTGGGCTTCTTGGAACTTGCTTGGAATGGTACGTACTATTTCTGAATCTTGTTCATAGTTTTTGGCTACTGACCTCTCATTCTTTCTTGATGAAAGATATTGAGAGTTCTCTTCTTCAGCTTTTCTCGTTTTACTCCCATGGCAGTCAATATCCTCTTCCCTATCTGCAGGAATATTGCCTTCCTTCAAATTCTCAAAAGACACCGAAGACTGCCCTTTTTCAAGGTGGATGATTTCAATTTTGTTACATTCTTCTATTTCCTTGGATTTCCAGTTCTCCTCCATCTCCAGGCATTGTCTGTGATGGTTAACCTTAGGAAAGGAGCATATGTTTCTTGACCAAATGAAGCCATCAGAAGACCTGAGAGTCGAATCCATCAACAACTTAACTAGGGCTCCTGGAGGCTTATTTGTTGGGCTAAGCTCATCAGATTGACGAACAGACGCTGAGAGCTTGGGCACAAAAGATGTGAGGCTTGGAATTTTTCTTTCTTTCTCTTTTGGAAACTTGTGATTTCGGGGGATACTAAGGACACCGGATCGTGTGGGCAAGAGTGACCGTGGTGGCAGAGGGAACTAAAAGGAAAGAGAGAAAAAGCTATGAATGCAGAAACATATATAAATATCATGCTAACTGGTTTAAAGTAGTCTAGGCCGGGCGCGGTGGCTCAAGCCTGTAATCCCAGCACTTTGGGAGGCCGAGACGGGCGGATCACGAGGTCAGGAGATCGAGACCATCCTGGCTAACATGGTGAAACCCCGTCTCTACTAAAAAATACAAAAAACTAGCCGGGCGAGGTGGCGGGCGCCTGTAGTCCCAGCTACTCGGGAGGCTGAGGCAGGAGAATGGCGTAAACCCGGGAGGCGGAGCTTGCAGTGAGCTGAGATCCGGCCACTGCACTCCAGCCTGGGAGACAGAGCGAAAACTCCGCCTCAAAAAAAAAAAAAAAATAAAGTAGTCTAAAGAGATTATAATATCCTTTTAAGGAAGGCTTTTAAAGTACAAAGCTAGCCTGGAGATCACAATTTTTTTTTTTTTTTTTTTTTGAGACAAGGTCTCGCTCTGTCACCCAGCCTGCAGTGTAGTGGAATAATCACAGCTCACTGCAGCCTTAACTTCCCGGGCTCAAGCGATCCTCCCACCTTAGCCTCCTGAGCAGCTGGGACTACAGGCGTGTGCCACCATGCCCGGCTAATTTTTTAATTTTAGTAGAGACGAGGTCTCTCTATGTTGCCCAGACTGGTCTCAAACTCCTGGCCTCAAGCAATCCTCCCACTTCTGCCTCCCAAAATGCTGGAATTACAAGCATGAGCCACTATGCCTGGAAAGATCACAATTTTTAAAACTAAAACCTCATTCCCAATATTTTTTTTAGAACCAATTTAAAACAACACTTTTTTTAAGGTTTTAAAACAATTTTTTAATTTTTTTTTTTTTTTTTTTTTTTTTTTTTTTTTTTTTTTTTTTTTTTTGAGACGGAGTCATGCTCTGTCGCCCAGGCTGGAGTGCAGTGGCCGGATCTCAGCTCACTGCAAGCTCCGCCTCCCGGGTTCACGCCATTCTCCTGCCTCAGCCTCCCGAGTAGCTGGGACTACAGGCGCCCGCCACCTCGCCCGGCTAGTTTTTTTTTTGTATTTCTTAATAGAGACGGGGTTTCACCGTGTTAGCCAGGATGGTCTCGATCTCCTGACCTCGTGATCCGCCCGTCTCGGCCTCCCAAAGTGCTGGGATTACAGGCTTGAGCCACCGCGCCCGGCCAATTTTTTACTTTTTTAATATTTTTTATTATACTTTAAGTTCTAGGGTACATGTGCACAACGTGCAGGTTTGTTACGTATGTATACATGTGCTATGTTGGTGTGCTGCAAAACAACACATTTTAAAACCAGAATTATTATAGATGCAAATATTCATGGTTATATATTTTTAAACGAAGGCCCTATAATGTAAATGGTAAAAATTTGAGATAAGAAGCATTTTATTTCTCTTCCTTTTTCTTTTTACTTTCCATAGAATTGATTTAAGATTTTTGAAATCCCACTCAGAACAGTTTAAAGTTGTTGTTAAAATACCTCAAAAATTACCAGTTATTGACTAACTCAGAATTTGTATCTGAAACACAACTACTTACCATCATTTTGCTGAATTATTTTGTGAATGAAATGTACAAAATTTCTTTTTTGTGGATGAAAGGAAAATGGATGCCTTTCATTTCTCCTTTGCCCTCTATTTTCAAACTAAGCTAGTTTTTATTATCATCCTGTAGAGGTCAGTGTAACCCAATGTATAATATTAAGCTTTGTAGGCAGTAAGCTATGAACTCCTTAACTTTATGCTTCTTTTCATTGTGGTCTTTTCCTGTGTATACAGACTCAGTACCTATTTATATCACAATATTTAAAGGCATGGGTCATGGGTAGTAATTGAGAAATATATGTTTAATTTTCATTCTATTGCCACGTACGTGTAGGAAGGAAGGAAATGGAACTTGACTCTAGAAACTTAGGCATTAAAAGTAGATGAGATGTAGTGTAGGTCCCAGTTTTACTGTCTGGATGATTTTCCCCATTTCTTCAAAATGACTTAGGAAATAAAGGCAGATTCACCCAGTGCTTAACCATCTGCCTAGTAATGGCCATTACATTTTTTTAGGTCAGTAAGTTTCTTTTTACAATGCTAAGCAGTACCTATGCGTAAGTATTTCTCAAAGGCTCATAGGAAAAGAAGGGTCAGGTAGTTGAGAAACTAAGAATTGCAAGTATCTTTCCAAAAACTTATAAATTAGACAACTAGGAAAACCTTTCCACCACTGGGGAAAAAAAAAACAATTGCCTAATTTCTAGATAGGTTGAAAAAAGACAAATTAAAATATGTCTGGCTGGGCGTGGTGGCTCATGCCTGTAATCCCAGCACTTTGGGAGTGCAAGGAAGGTGGATCACTTGAGGTCAGGAGTTCGAGACCAACCTGACCAACATGGTGAAACCCCATCTCTATTAAAAATACAAAAATTAGCTGGGCGTGGTGGCAGGTGCCTGTAATCGCAGCTACTCAGGAGGCTGAGGCAGGAGAAATTCTTGAACCCAGGAGGTGGAGGTTGCAGTGAGCTGAGATTGCACCACTGCACTGCAGCCTGGGCAACAGAGACTCTATCTCAAAAAAAAAAAAAAAATGTCTAAGGGAGCTATTCAGCTCATTATGTAATGAGAACAGAAACACTCCAGAAAAGCATTGCACCTGGCAAGGTGTAATTTTCCCAGGAATAATTTGCTACTCTAGGAACTACATGTGAGTTGTTGTTTTTCCAAGAAACACAGTTGACCCTTGAACAACACAGCTTTAAAATGTGCAAGTCCACTTACATGTGGATTTTCTTCCTCCTCTGCTACCTCTGTGACAGCGAGACCAAGCCCTCCTCTTCCTCCTCCTCAGCCTATTCAACGTGGAGACAATGAGGATGAAGATCTTTATGCTGCTCCACTTCCACTTAATGAAGAGTAAATATATTTTCTCTTCCTTAGGATTTTCTTTTGTTGTTGTTGCTGGTTTCTTTCTTTCTTTCTTTCTTTTTTTTTTTTTTTTTTTTTTGAGACGGGGTCTTGCTCTGTGGCCAGGATGGAGTACAGTGGCGCGATCTTGGCTCACTGCAGCCTCTGCCTCCCAGGTTCAAGCAGTTCTCCTGCCTCAGCCTCCCGAGTAGCTGGGATTACAGGCACACGCCACCATGCCCAGCTAATTTTTGTATTTTTAGTAGAGATGGTGTTTCACCATGTTGGCCAGGCTGGTCTCGATCTCTTGACCTCGTGATCCACTGCCTTGGCCTCCCAAAGTACTGGGATTATAGGCATGAGTCACCGCACCTGGTCCCTTACGATTTTCTTAATAACATTTTATTTTCTTGGCTTTTTTGTAAGAATACAGCATATAATACATGTAACACACAAAAGGTGTGTTAATCAACTGTGTATGTTATCAATAAGGCTCTGGTCAACAGTAGGCTATTGCAGCCAGGTGCGGTGTCTCACACCTGTAATCCTAGCACTTTGGGAGGCTAAAGGGGAGTATTACTTGAGGCCAGGAGCAAGACCAGTGTGGCCAACACAGTGCGACCCTGTCTCTACACAAAACAAAACAAAACAAAACAAAACAAAAAAACCGGTAGGCTATAAGTAGCTAAGTTTTAGGGGAATCAAAGGTTATGTGTGGATTTTTGACTGTGTTGGGGACATCAGTGACCCTATTCCCTGCATTGTTGAAGGGTCAACTGTAATTGCTGAGGATTTGGTTCTAAATTAGTTGATAGAGTTTTTTGGTTTTAATTCTCAGTCAATAATGCTAGCACTAATCTTACCTCGATGCTTTGGCCACTGTACTTCACATCAGAGGTCGAAGACTCTACAACAAGAAAAAAAATAACTGTATATTCTTAGTAGTAGAGAGAAAACAGTCTCAAGCCAGAGTCTGCGAGTGAAGTAGTGCAGATGCTAAGGGGTCTGAGGAAAAGCTGTAGATATTGGAGGCTTCCCCTGTGGAATTCACACAGAGGTGAACTCATTACGCAAAACTTCAGGCTACTGCCACTAGCAGGGGTTGCTGTTTTATATTTCTATCTCTATTCTGAGAGAAAACCCGAGATCTCTGGACCGCAGAGCAGACCATTGATCACTCACAGAACATTGTAATGCCAGTTCCCCACATCCCAGTTCCTCACAGGGCAACGTGATGAGAGCCGGGTGTCGACCTGTGTAGCTGGTAGAGTTGCGTCACAGGAGGGAGCCCTGGAATGATGAGACTCAGGGGGTGTATTGGGTGGGTGGCACTTTAGCCCGTCTTTCCCTCCAGAGAAAGAGAGAACTTTCCTATGAATTGTAAGCAAATGCCTCCAGGAGAAAGGTGACTCTGTGTTTTATTACCCTAGAATATAAGCAAACAGCTTTTGGGGAAATCAGTCTCTAAACCTCTCTGGAGCAATACACTAACTTCTGAGGCATTTTTGCTGTTCAATCATCTTCTGACTGGTTTCCTAGTGTTTTTTGCTTAGAAAGCCTGAACTGTTGGCCGGGCGCGGTGGCTCAAGCCTGTAATCCCAGCACTTTGGGAGGCCGAGACGGGCGGATCACGAGGTCAGGAGATCGAGACCATCCTGGCTAACACGGTGAAACCCCGTCTCTATTAAGAAATACAAAAAAAAAACTAGCCGGGCGAGGTGGCGGGCGCCTGTAGTCCCAGCTACTCGGGAGGCTGAGGCCGGAGAATGGCGTGAACCCGGGAGGCGGAGCTTGCAGTGAGCTGAGATCCGGCCACTGCACTCCAGCCTGGGTGACAGAGCGAGACTCCGTCTCAAAAAAAACAAAAACAAAAACAAAAACAAAAAAAAAAAAAAAAAAAAAAAAAGAAAGCCTGAACTGTGCAGAAATGTGAAAATATTCTTATATGTGTCTCCCAACAGTTGTTTAAACTAGATCAACCACAAACTCTGAAAGGTGAGTGTGAGGAAGACTCACCCAGGTAATGAGATGGGACTTACTAGGTAGTATAAAACCTGGAAGTTGTTCTCTTCTTACCAAAAAGTCAGAATGATCCCCAAAACCCCACGCACCACCACCACCACCTCTGCATAGTTTGGACTGTCTAAAGCTGAAGCCAAAAGCTCCAGTGTCTCCAGGGTCAAAACAGAAATGGATGAAGTGGGACAGCAAGGCACAGCAGTAAATGGAGATCATATGCCCCAACTAAAGGGGCATCATTACCCAGCTCTTAGTGACGTCATCCAATCCAGATGGGTAATTCAGCACTGCTAGATCTTCCAAGAGAAGCCAGAGAGCTGCAGATTTTTTTTTTTTTTTTTTTTTTTTTTTTTGAGACGGAGTCTCGCTCTGTCGCCTAGGCTGGAGTGCAGTGGCAGGATCTCAGCTCACTGCAACCTCCGCCTCCTGGGTTCAAGTGATCCTCCTGCCTCAGCCTCCTGAGTAGCTGGGATTACAGTCACCTGCCACCATGCCCGGCTAATTTTTTGTTTTTTTTTTTTTTTTTTTTTTTAGTAGAGACAGGGTTTCACTATGTTGGCCAGGCTGGTCTCGAACACCTGACCTTGTGATCCACCCACCTCAGCCTCCCAAAGTGCTGGGCTTACAAGCGTGAGCCACCATGCCCGGCCCAAGCTGCAGATTTTATGTGAAATCTCCTTCCCCTACCCTTGCTTATTTATTTGAAAGTTTTATAATTTTAATTTTTTGTATAGATAGGGTCTTACTATATTTCCCAGGCTGGTCTCAAACTCCTGGGCTCAAACAATCCTCATACCTTGGCTTCCCAAAGTTCTGGGATTCCATGTGTGAGCCACTGGGACTGGCCTCCCCTCCCTGGTTTTTCAATGTTGTGAGGGTCAAACAAATGTCTGTAGGTCCATTTCAGCCACAGGCTGTCATTCTGAAGTTTCACACAGAGAGAAAAAGACTTCTTTAAGATTTAACACAGTAGAAAAGCCAATCCCAGGTGAAAAACAAGTCACCTAAGAAGAGGACCCCAACAGGAGGGGCCACAGGCATTCCCCTTGGACACAGCTGGCCATGGCACCCCCACTTCATTCTTAATGCATTTACTCAACAATTATTTACTGAGTGCCTACTGAGTGGCCAACGCTGTCCCAGAAGATGGCAATTGATAGTTGTGAGCAGGAAAGACAGATCTTTGCTCTTTGCTCCCAGGGGTTGCATTCCAGAGGTTGAGGTTTTCATTGAAAAGATGTTAGAAGTTAATCCAGAAATACAATTGAATATAATTTATAGTTGGGTACATATGGATAACATCCTGAGTTTTTTTAAAAAACTCCTTTCAAGTATTCTTATCAATATTTGGATAAATATTATCCAATATTGGTCAGGAATTATGTGGGGTAAAGACTTCTGGTGGGAATGCAGAGGCAAGATCTTTCTGGTAGGTAATTTGACAACATGTGTCAAAGCCTTTTTTAAATGTGTAGAGACCAGCCTGAGCAACATAGTGAGACTCCATCTCTACAAAAAATGTTAAAAGTAGCCAGGTGTGGTGGCATGCACCTGTACTTCCAGCTACTCAGGAGGCTGTGGCGGAGGATCACTTAAGCCTGGGATATCGAGAATGCAGTGAGCCATGTTTGCAACACTGCATTCCAGCATGGGTGACAGAGCGAGACCCTATCTCCAAACAAGTAAATAAAATAAATGAGTACAGAGTTCCAATTTAAAATGGCAGATTGAATTTACAAGCTTTTCTCCAGTCCCTCCACAAATCACACTAAAATCACAGCAAAGGAATTAAAAAATTTTAAAAAAATTAAATAAGGACAAAAAAATAAAAACACCCAAATGATAAAACAACAGATGAGCAATATCAACATTTTGGACAGAGAAAACTATATGGACGAATAATAACTGATTGAATTGTCAGCTTTCTGTGTTCTGCCCGATGCTTGCAAGGGGAGAGCCCAACCAGAAATAAGAATCTCGGAAAGGAATGGGAACTGAAGGTACTTACGAAGACAGGGATGCAGGCAAGACTGAAACGAGAGGGTGCTCATAAGCCTGTGCTGGAATAAGTCCCAGATTCCCTGCCCTGTCCACTATGAGGATTTACTCTTCTCCTTTCCTGCAGATGACTGGAAGTTTATTCCCTGGAGGGCTTGAAACAAAGATGCTAAGGAGCTGGGTATGGCTGAGAGCAGAAATGGGGTGCTGGAGTGAAAATATGAGGATTAAGGAGAAGTGTACACACGGAAATATGAACCCTATTCAGTGCCAAGAACGTTGCCTCTAATAACCTGCAGGCAGGCACTTGGTTTCTCTCTCTGGGGAAAACTAGCTGAGAGAAAAGGTCCATCAATCTATACAAGCTGACACTTGGGAATCCCTCTACCAATCGTCCAGTTCTCCACCTATTCAACTCCCTTGAGGCCCATTCAACAAGCTCACTCAAACATACAGAACTTTTTAGTGAAACCCTTTAGATACAAATAGACAAGATTCAACTGATATGTAGGGAAACGCTCCAATATGAAAATACAGAGAACATATCAAACTGAAAGAAAGAAAGGAGCTCAGAAGAATTAGAGACAACAAACAAACAACTCTGTCATTCATATTCTCCGTGTACCCTTTCTCAAGAAGCTGCTGGGAAATATGCCCTGGTAAATGAGGATTAAGTGAAGCAGGGAAGCCAGACAAGGTGGCTCAAGCCTGTAATCCCAACACTTTGGGAGGCCAAGGTGAGTGGATCACTTGAGCCCAGGAGTTCAAGACCAGCCTGGGCAATATAGTGAGACTCCATCGCTAAAAAAGAAATGTTTTTAAAGTAGCTGGGCCTGGTGGTGCATACCTGTAGTCCCAGCTACTCAGGAGGCTGAAGAGGGAGAATGGCTTCAGCCCAGAAGACGGAGGTTGCAGTGAGCTGAGATCGCGCCACTGCACTCCAGCATGGGTGACAGAGTCAGACTTTGTCTCAAAAAAAAAAAAAAAAAAAAAAAGGAAAGGAAGATTAAGCCACATATCCAGTAGACAGGGATTCAACACAGCAAGGAGGCAAAGGAATTCCCAGGATGACACGAAGGGAATCTCAGATGGGCGGCTGGGCAGTAGATCCAGAGAGCAGGTGGTGCGGAGTAAAACTGGAGGCCAGGAGGGTCCAGGAGCAATGTCTCCAAAAACAAAAGGAACCAACAGATTGCCTGATATCTAATCACCTGTATTGAGATTTGTTTTACAGGTGCAATACCCAGGATGGGATGAATTAGTAACAGATATACAAAGAGTAAGTAAACGAAGAAATGAAGTGGTTATTACCGAGATAAATCCAATGTCTAAAAGGAGAGGAAGTGTAATCAACACACTATGGAGCTCAGCTGCAAATAATATTTTACCTTAGTCATAATAACAGAGACATTGAATATTGATTTCAAAAAAATAAACACAGGCCAGGCGCGGCGGCTCGCACCTGTAATCCCAGCACTTTGGGAGGCCAAGGCAGGTGGATCACGAGGTCAGGAGATCCAGACCATCCTGGCTAACACGGTGAAACCCCGTCTCTACTAAAAATACAAAAAATCAGCCGGGCATGGTGGCGGGCGCCTGTAATCCCAGCTACTCAGGAGGCTGAGGCAGGAGAATGGCGTGAACCCGGGAGGTGGAGCTTGCAGTGAGCCGAGATCGTGCCACTGCCCTCCAGCCTGGGTGACAGAGCGAGACTCCGTCTCGAAATAAATAAATAAATAAACAAACAAACACAAAGATTGGGAAAACTGGGCATTGCTTGTGTGTGAGGCAAGTAATGTAAAAGTAATAAATCTTAACAGATGAAGCCCAAACTGGACAATCAATAAATACCACTCTAAACATGATATGTAGCAATATGAAAGCATACACTAGAAGAAACAGTCTTGTACTAGCTGTACTTTTTTTTTTTAAGAGATGAGGTCTCACTCTGTCACCCAGGCTGGAGTGCAACGGACTAATCATCATCCACTGTCGCCTTGGGCTCCTGGAATCAAGCAATCCTCCCACCTCAGCCTCCTGAGTAGCTGAGCTATTAGGTAGCTGTGCACCACCACAGCCACTTAGTTTTTAAAATTTATTTTTATATATGTACTTTTTTTTTGTTTTGTTTTGTTTTGTTTTTGTTTTGTTTTTGTTTTTTTCAGACGGAGTCTCGCTCTGTCGCCCAGGCTGGAGTGCAGTGGCCGGATCTCGGCTCACTGCAAGCTCCGCCTCCGGGGTTCACACCATTCTCCTGCCTCAGCCTCCCGAGTAGCTGGGACTACAGGCGCCCGCCACCTCGCCCAGCTAGGTTTTTTTTTGTATTTTTTAGTAGAGACAGGGTTTCACCGTGTTAGTCAGGATGGTCTCGCTCTCTTGACCTCGTGATCCGCCCGTCTCGGCCTCCCAAAGTGCTGGGATTACAGGCTTGAGCCACTGCGCCCAGCCATATGTACTGTTTTTAGAGGTGGAGTCTGCCTATGTTGCCCAGGCTGCCCTCAAACTCCTGGCCTCAAGCTAGTAGTGCTCCTCCCTCGAACTCCCAAAGTGCTGGAGTTACAGGCGTGTGCCTGTGCACGGCCAGTACTTCTTATTTCTTTTTCTTTTCTTTTCTTTTCTTTTTTTTTTTTTTTTTTTTTTGAGGTTTCAAGTGATCTGCCCGCCTTGGCCTCCCAAAGTGCTGCCCTGGACCTGATTATTATTATTATTATTATTATTAATTAAAAGTGCATTTGTAATGGCTATGCGCCAGGTATGATGCCAGGTGCGTGGAGGTTGAATGATTCTTACTTTTGTAATCCGGTGAAAATGAGCACATAAACAAATAGTGACAATTATGCTTGATTAGTGCTACGTTGTAAGTAAGATCAGGAGCCTATAGGGGAACAAAGAAATGGCAACTCATCCAGTTTTGGGATGTTCAGGAAGACTTTCCAGAGGAAGTGGTTTCTAAGACAAAACCTGAAGGATGGCATAATGCCTCAGCAGAAAGAACAGTAGGTGCAAATATTCACATGCGTGTTTAGGGAATAGAGGGCATTTAGTGTGCTAAAGTTTATCATACTGCTGAGGAAGAGTGGCAGGATATGAGGTTGAAAGAGGCTGTTGAGGCTGAACACGGTTGCTCACGCCTGTAATCCCAGCACTTTGGGAGGCCAAGGTGGGAGGATCACTTTAGCCCAGGAGTTCAGTAACAGCCTGGGCAACATGGTGAAACCCCATCTGTACCAAAAAAAAATAGCCAGGCGTGGTGGCATGCACCTGTAGTCCCAGCTACCCAAGAGGCTGAAGTGGGAGGATGTCTTGAGCCCAGGATGCAGAGGTTGCAGTGAACCAAGATCATGCCACTGCATTCTAGCCTGGGCAACACAGCCAGACCCTGTCTAAAAACAACAAAACAAACAAACAAAAAACGCTATCGAGATTTGGGAACTAACTTTGTAAACTTCAAGGAGCAAGAGTCTAGGTCCACTTCACAGTCCAGATTTCATATGAACTCTTTTACATACAGCCCATCAAAACACTGCTTCACCATCATGCCAAATGAAACAAGCCAGACGCAGGACAAATATTGCATAATTCCATTTATATAAAAGACCTAGAATGGTCAAATTCATATTGAGACAGAAAATAGAATAGTGGTTGCCAGAAGCTTTGGGAGAGTGGGAAATAGAGAGCTATTGTTTAATGGGCACCGAGTTTCAGTTTTGCAAGAAGAAAATGTTCTGGGGATGAATAGTTGTGATGGTTACACAACAGTGTGAATGTACTTAATGCCACTGAACTGTACACTTGAAAATGATTAAAATGGTCAATTTTATGTTACACACATTTTAGCATAATGAAATCAAAAAACATTTTTAGGTGAGGCACGGTGGCTCACGCCTGTAATCCCAGCACTGTGGGAGGCCAAGGCAGGAGTATCACAAGGTCAAAAGATCGAGACCATCCTGGCCAACATGGTGAAACCCCGTCTCTACTAAAAATACAAAGCTTAGCTGGGCGTGGTGGCATGCACCTGTAGTCCCAGCTACTTGGGAGGCTGAGGCAGGAAAATCACTTGAACCTGGGAGGCAGATGTTGCGGTGAGCTGAGATCACGCCACTATGCTCCAGCCTGGCGACAGAGCGAGACTCCGTCTCATAAATAAATACATAAATTTAAGCACTGCTTCATTTAAATTTCACTTAAAATGTATCCTTCTCTTAAAATCCCATAATAATTATTCTTTCTTTTTTTTCTTTTTTTGGTAAGATGCCTCGCAGCTCCACTGGCATGCAGTCTCCCTCATTGTGACAAATCAATGAATGTAACTTGTTGGATTATAAGATTGTTCCTGGTGGTTTTGGCTGGTTGGTTGAGGACAGTGGTAAGCAAATACCAAAGACAATGTTGCCACAGGGGGAAATGCTGGCATCAGTGCTGCTATCTAACAAATGAATCTTGGACTCAATATAGGTGGAAGTTGACTCTTAGACTTGCACATTAACTTGGGGATCCAGGAATAAGGCTAAAGTAGACTCAAGTCCATAACGACCCTGGGACCTGGTAGAAGTAAACTCAATACTTCTGGCCAAAGGCATCCACAGCATGGGCCCCCAAGATTCTCACAGATAGACAGCAACCAAATATGAGCTCACAATGAAGATTTTCAAACACTCAAGAAAAAAAGTCAACCGGCCGGGCGCGGTGGCTCAAGCCTGTAATCCCAGCACTTTGGGAGGCCGAGACGGGTGGATCACGAGGTCAGGAGATCGAGACCATCCTGGTGAACACAGTGAAACCCCGTCTCTACTAAACTACAAAAAACTAGCCGGGCGAGGTGGTGGGCGCCTGTAGTCCCAGCTACTCGGGAGGCTGAGGCAGGAGAATGGTGTGAACCCGGGAGGCGGAGCTTGCAGTGAGCTGAGATCCGGCCACTGCACTCCAGCCTGGGCGACAGAGCGAGACTCCGTCTCAAAAAAAAAAAAAAAAAAAAAAAAGAAAAAAGAAAAAAAGTCAACCATAGTGCAAATCAGTAGCATATTGTTAACTGAAATTATCAAATATAGTTTATAAAATAACGTCTGAAATGTTTAAAGAAATAATCAATGAAATGATCTAAACAATAAGATATTCTCAAAATATTTGTCTTCTATTCCTTGAACAAATATGTAAACATTTGCACATATAGTGTTCTTTCTGCTGGAACATTATGCCATCCTTCATTTTACTTGTTTACTAGTTTATTGTCTGCCCGGCACCCCCATGGCCCCCAGGAATGTAAATTACACAAGGGCTGGGGTTATTGTCTGATATGTTTACTGCTATATCTCCAGCATTTAGAACAGTGCCTGGCACAATACATAAATATTTGTTGACCGAAAGGACTCACTGTGGAATTCAATGTTCAACTTACCTTCAGATTTTCTTTGCTGCTCCTTCAGAAAATGAGGAGCATCTTCTCTGGTTACAGACTTGGAAATGTTTGGTTCTAAACAAGATCTCGGCAGCAAAAAGCCCAAGTTCACATCGCAGAGCTCCCTGGAACTTTCCTCTTTTTGCAAAAGTAAGGGCCGCATGGTCAGCGTGTTTGTCCTGAGCTCCACCATCTCAATTTCATTTGGATGAGAAACTGCATGTGCTTGTGCCCATTCTTGATGCGATGAGGTTATCTGACTAAAGGGGGAGGGAAATGTTTTATTTAAAACTCGGTTGCCACATCTTCTGAATCTCCAGTTCTCAGTCCAGCCTGACATCACTAGAAAGTTTGAAGAACTATTTCCAAATGGTGCTGCTGAAAGGCAAGGCTGAATCCTGAGAGGGTAAGACGTCTCCACCCATCGACTCCTCTCGGCCTCCTCAGCCCTCTGTACCTTCGCCTGGATGGATTAGGTTTCAGCTCACTCTCATTTTCCCAATCACCATTTCCTTGCACAGAGAAATCAGAGACCAAGGGCAGGAATGGGGGATGCACCTATTTATCTCCACAGGCACTGACTAGCCCAGTGCTTCTCAAACTATCTTTGATGAAGAACTGGCATTTAAATTTTCCAATCATTGTGAACTGATACTTTTGTAAAATATAAGTGAATTGCCATAAAAAGGGAAGAAAAATAAAAGACATGCAAAAAATAAGCCTCAATTTTTTTTACTACCCAATCAATGAACGTAAGTTATTTGCCAAATTGCTTTGTAACTTTTTTAATGGTCACCCTCACAGCCTGTCCTGACCTTATCATGGACTGGTAACAGGACCGCAGAACCACATTCTAAGTAGCTCTGCCCTGCAGTAGGGTCAGCAAACTACAGCCCAGGGGCCAAATCCAGCCTTCATCCTTTTTCTGTAGCTTTAATTGGATCACATCCACACTCCTTTGTTTACAAATTATCTGTTGCTGCATTCAAATGACAGTTGCAGATTTGAATCATTGCAACAGAGACCATATGGCCCACATAGCCAAAGTGTTTATGATCTGGCCTCTGCCACATACTCTTTATTGTGACCTCTACTTTTAAGCATTATTATGAATTGAATTACTAATAATGTAGGTTGCCACATGAGTATCATTGCTTCATACTTCATTTCAAATCTGATAATTCAAAGAATATTCCTTACTTCCTTTCTTTTAAGTCTTCTTGGCTCATTTCTTGGGGAGGACTGACATCTCTTGGAAAAGTCACAGTGATCTCAATACCTATAGAAACATATCACAGTAGTAGAAGGAAGAAAGTAATGAATTCTAGTGGAAAGCGGGAGACATACTTTGTTTGTTTGGCTAATCTCTTCTTAATAATTACAAAATGGACATTAACCAGGGGCTGAGGTTTAGCCATCTTTGTATCTTTCCTGTTCAGAATATGATAGATCCTAAATAAATGCTTGCTTAAAGAGCAAAACACCATATAATAATATTTTACAGATGTGAAATAAAGTTTTATAACAAGCTATGTTGTCCCCAGGATGAAGAAAACAGGACCACCTTCTATAAAGTGTAATGGCACCTATCTCCCAGCACTATTGTGAGGATTCAATGCGATAATTTATGTAACACCAAAGATGTTTGCTTGTATTTGTAATTTTGGTCGTTCCATGAAATAATTCCCAGAATAACCCTTAAGAGAGAAAGTTCCAACTTACAGAATACGTGCTTGCTCACAATATAAGATGTCAAGCAAATTTATGTAAAAAACTAGTGTGAATGACTCTAACATTGCCTGTTCTTTAAGGTGTGTTCATTCGTTCCTTTTTTTCATTTAACAAACTTTTATTAAGCATATGCCAAGCCCAGCACTTTGTGCTGAAAACAGAGAAATAAACAAGATGCAGCTGAGGCCCTAGCAGAGCTGATAAGAAAATACAGAATGCAGTGAGATAAGCACTGTGATAGAAGCAAGTGGTGATGTAGGAGCAGAGAGAAGTGTCCTTCCGGGAAGACGCAATGCTTGTCCCAGTATTCATTTCTATCCATTTATCTGTCAGAGCCATTTATTCACTCAATCTGCAGGTGCCTGGAGGAGCAATGGCTGTATGAGCTCCACTAATTGAAGGCTGGGGAAGGAGTATCACGGGGAGGATAAGCTTAGAGTGTGAATCAGACATCCCTTCTCTGCCACTTCCTGGGTGACGTTGGGAAAGTTGCTTAATAGCTGTCACCATTATCTAAATTAGTAGATTTTTATTATTTTAAAAGACTTTGGATATATTTGTTTGTAATACATAGGAGCTACCATAGTGAAAGCATTTTTGTTGTTCAATTTTTATACCTGTGCCATTTAACGAAACAAGTACATTAAAAAAAAAAAAACAGTAAAAAATTCCAAAAGGAAAAGTTTTGTTTACCATCAGGCAAATGATAATAGTGTTTACTATCATTTTCATCCAATATTATGTGTTGTGCTACCATAAAAATGTAGCTAGCTTTGGTTTTCTTAACGTTTCTCAAATAAGACAACTTGATTGCATGTTTTCTAATACTATAATATTGCATGAAACGCTTGTCTAAAAATGAAGTTTCCTAGGAATAGTCCATTGTTTTTTCAGTTTTCAAAGAGCCTATCACCACACTATGTAGCACAAAATGAGAGGCTTGGAATTATTGAGCTGGAAGGAACTTAGAGGTCACCTAATCCAAGCCTTTCATTTTAGAGACAAAGAAACTGATAGCAATGAGTTTGCATGACATGCTCAAGGTCATTCTCCTACTTGAAAGGAAGACGGATGTCTTTCACAACATTTTGGTAGTCATCCTTGAGTGCAAACACCTACCTGACATGTTAGAGTGAGAAAAACATACAGCATACATTCCTAATAACTAAACTGTCAGTGAAAAGAATGTTCTGGCACAAAAGCTAAATGTATTTAGTTCTTTGCTGTGAAAATTAGAAAACTGACTGTATTCACATGAACCATATTTAAGAACAACTGTACTTTTGCAGTTGTCAAGAATTAATAGATCCAGAATGCTTTCAAACAAATTTAATGCGCTTAAAATCTGTTCATCAGCTGACTTCTTTTTCAAACCAAGAAACAAAGATAAGCACATGTAAGAGAAAACCTACCTGCCTTTCAAGATATTGTTAAGAGCTAAGGGCCACTGTCCTAATTGTTGGTCCTAAATTGGAAAAAAGATTATAGAATGCACTGATTCTGAAGTCCTCTAGAAACATACAAATGTTCTCTTTGTTCTGCCTCTTGAATACTGTGAGTTGCTGAGGTTGCTATGGATAAGGCCTCTTGAGCTACCCAGTAGGCCAGGGAAGAGGATGCATTGTCACAGGTAAAAACAAAACACTTGCTCTTATCTAAGCGCATTTTTCACATAATGAGGGTCAATTAACCCTATCAGAAAATATTACCTTAGAGAGAAATTAAAAGGCAACATTTCAACATAGCCACGAATATATTTTCTTTATAGAAGAGGTGAAAATGACATTCATAACCAGTCAGAAAATGATCATTAATTTGTTGTTATTAGTGTCAAAGCCATTATTAAAATAAAAACATAGAATCTGGCCCAGCCTAGCTGATTTCAATAAAGAAAAATTCTTTTCTCCAGAAAAGCCTCACTTTCCTGTTTGTTCTCCTTATTTCATTTGTTACATTTTTGTGGGTACTTAATAGGTGCATATATCAATGGGGTCCTTGTTCTATTTAAATGAATGTGCATATCTGTCTGGATTGTGAGCATGGAGATTCAAAATATTTTGATGCCATCTTCACGTTTTGATGATTTCCTAAATTGTGAAGCTCAACACAGACTTAAAAAAAAAATAACAACTGTATTTCCAGCCTTCTGCGCTGTTAGATTCAGAAAGCTTACTTGAGAGACTGAAGTATGTGAGTTACATGAAAAAAGATAAGCTGTAGACACCCTGTGTGCTGATGGGGGTACCAGCAGAGGGAGGAGATTCTTACATTGATAGTGGGAGCGGCTCTTTGGTTATGGCAGAGGTGGCATGATTTGGGGGTCAGCAGCAGCCAGTTTTGAAATGCATTTATGGGAATTCTTCCTGACAATCCAATCTAGAGCCTTCCTGTTATGGACTGGATGTTTTGAATGCTTGTGTCCCCCACCGCAAATTCATACGTTGAAGTCCTAACCCCTAAGTGTGGCTTATTTGGAGACGGGGCCTCTAAGGAAGAAATGAAGGTTACATGAGGTGTCAAGGGTGGGGCCCTGATCCAGTTGGATTTGTGTCCTTCTAAGAAGAGAGCTCACTCACTTGTGCTCTGCCTGTGTGTGCACAGAGGAAAGACCACATGGGGACAGACCGCCATCTGCAACCAGGAAGAGAGCCCTCACCAGAAACCCATCCCTGCTAGAATCTTGATCTTGGACTTCCCATTCTTAAGAACTGTGAGAAAATAAATGTCTGCTGTTGAAGCCCCCCAGTCTATGGTATTTTGTTTTGGCAGCGTGAGTGAACCAAGAAAGTTCCTCTCCTCTAGTTTCTCAATGGTATATGAACTTCCTAATATCTTTCAAATTTCCCTTCCTTTTTAACCCAACCAAGCGTAGGTTCTTGTATACCTGCAACTACAAATCCTGGTGAATTTATACTTTATTAAAATATTTTTAAGCCCATTAGTTTTAGGGAATAGATTCTCTTGTTCATTCATGAAAAGAGTAAATTTATAGGCTCAGTTTCTAGTCTACAAGATTTGTGTCTGTTATGTTCTCAGAAAATAGTGTTTGTTTGTGTTTGTTTGTTTGTTTTGAGACTGAGTCTCACTCTGTCACCCAGGCTGGAGTGCAACGGCACGATCTCGGCTCACTGCCACCTCCGCCTCCCGGGTTCAAACGATTCTTCTGCCTCAGCCTCCCAAGTAGCTGGGATTACGGGTGCGTGCCACCATGCCCGGTTAATTTTGTGTTTTTAGTAGAGATGGGGTTTCACCATGTTGTCCAGGCTGGTCTTGAACTCCTGACCTCAGGTGATCCGCCCACCTTGGCCTCCCAAAGTGCTGGGATTACAGGCGCAAGCCACAGCACCCAGCCCATTTAAAGAGATTTAAACCAATATTTAAAATGAATATAATGCACAATAATATCCAAAACACTTTTATTTCAGAATTTGTGACTAGAAAGAGTAGCTAGCTCAACTGAAGTCTCTACCAACTGTGACATGAAATTTTATCAGGAAGAGAATTGCTCTTCCAAATTTGTAACTCAAGTTGTTAAAAGCTTAAAACTGAAATAACTTAGTGGAGATGCCTCATAAGTATTATGGCTCCCATATGAAAACTAAAAATATTGCAAATCAAGTTTAAAAGAATGACTAACATCCCAAATGGTGAGTTATCTCCAAATTGAGCAGAATAAATGAAATATTTAACCTCCTGGAAGGCGCTTGGGACACCACTAGGCTTCTAAGAGCTTGGCTTTGAAGTCTATGAAAGTCGAAGGAGGACTGCAAGGACCGTTCTGAAGGGTTTCAGGATTTATTTTCTTTCGTTAGCTCTTTCAGGCTTAATGGTGTTCACAATTTTAACGGTTACTAAATTACTCTCGGCCCTCGGCCTAGGGAGGGAAGATTCCAGTGGGCGTGAGCAAGGCAGGCGGCTGTCCAGGAGAGGGCACCATCGCACCACCTCCCGGGAGACGCTACTCGGGAGCGCTGCAGCCTTCTGGGAGGTGCAAAGGGATGAAAAAAACGAGCATTAAAGAGGGCGGCTTCCCTGGAGTGTTAGAAATAGAAGCCAGAAAATTGCCCGGGAGAAATTGCAGCAGTTCAAATAAACATTTACTTTAAGAAGGTTATGGATAGATGACAGACAAATGGGATAGCCGTGGCAACTATGTTCTGAGGAGAGGATCTGCAAATACTTTATGGTCTGTTAAGTGCAAGGGCACTTACGGTCTGACAGGATAACATGTTTGAAATGGGTGGTGTTCTGGAAGATTCCAGACTTATGGCCTTGTAAATAAAAAACCGAGACTTAGGGACTTTCATGCCTTGTTCATTCCCCCACCTTCCCCTCAGGGACAACAACTGATGGAGACATGTGTGGCTCTGGAAGGGAACCGATCACTGAAGCTGCCGGAAGATTCTGAGAGGAAGAAAATGGGGAAGGGATGTTATCAGACAAAAAGGAAGGGACAGGGAACGGCTTGGCTGAGCTGGAGTGAGGTGGAATGAAAGAGCCAGAGAGCATTGTCTATTCTGGACAGTCAAGTTGCCTAGACCCACTGATTCAGATGTGGACCAAAAGGTAGTATCATGAGTGGTTTTCTTCTTCTTTGGGCTTCTTCTGTGTTTTCAAACTTATTTATTATTATTTTTTAAACTTTTATTGCAGGAGTTAAGCTCAGGGGTACAAGTGCAGGTTTGTTCCATAGGTAAATGTGTATCATGGGGTTTGTTGTACAGATTATTTCATCACCCAGGTATTTAGCCTAGTACCCATTAGTTATTTTCCTGATCCTCTCCCTCCTCCACTCCCTCCACCCTCCGATAGGCCCCAGTGTGTTTTGTTCAAACTTCTACAATGAGCGCTTCTGAAATTGAAGGGAAGCCCATATGATCATGTTATCTTTGTAAACACATTAAGGACTGAAGCCCGATACCTTCTGTCCTGGGTTGCCAGTCCTGTCTACCACCACTGGGATCTTCTTCTTCACTAACCGGTGTGGAATGACTGCAGTCACCATCTTGGTCGAACTCCTGCAATATCATAAAATTCAAAACTCAGTAATTAGTTATTCAATGTACCAATTTGTTGGCAGAATGAATGTTGATTTTTCTAGGCTAAAGATTCACACCGTGGATTTCTTTTAAATTGGATAAAGTATTTAGGAATAAAATAATAAGAAAGTATCTGCCCTTGGAGCACTAGGCTCAGACAGTCATGGATGTGATTAATTGCATAATCAAAAATGAAGAGCAAAGCTCAAATCACATTGACACATAGAAATTCAGTGTTTTATACTTTATCGTCTCAGTGCCCAGGCTGCTAAGCTGCCCCAAATTCCATCCGGGTGGGTAAGTGGAAAGAATCCTTTGGCCACAGTCACAGTGAACAACCCCAAAGGAACGGGATCTTTTCCATAATGCCTCCCTGGGGCATCATTTACAAATAGCAAGAATGGAAATCCCTGCTCCTTGTGGAAGCTACAGATATAACCCTAGACTGAAAGGAGGCAGCAAAGCTGATTAAAGTCTTCCCTATGATGGCGTTCTGATCTAAATCATGGTGCACAACACCTCTTAAACTTCCTTTTCACTCTCCGGAAAATAATCATTATAGTTGAAAACCAACTTGATTTACAGAAAGTACTCCAAACATTTTAAAGAAGAAATGTTTTCTTAGAATTCATTGTTTTTGATAGTTTCCTTCATTACAAGTTATAGCTGCTGATTTTGTGCCTTTAAATTTCTAGAACCATGATGGACCCAAGTAGTAGTTAAAACATCCCATCACAACCCAAATGTTACAACTAGCTGTCTGGTTTCTATGATCTAGGTGGCCTACCTATTTAAGGGGACTGTTGGACAAGAAGTCTTTGCCCTAAGTGCACAAGCCTGTCATCTGAAATGTCAGAGAAGTGGCGAGTCACAAAAATTCTCTGAGAGCTCATTTATTAATTCCCAAGAGAGCTAGGAAATTTCTTGCTTTTCTCTCCTTGTTCATTTTAATTGTTGTAGCAAATAATAAAAGTTGGCCAGGCACGGTGGCTCACTCCTGTAATCCCAGCACTTTGGGAGGCTGAGGCAGGTGGATCGCTTGAGCTCAGGAGTTCGAGACCAGCCTGGGCAACATGGCGAAACCCTGTCTCTACTGAAAATACAAAAATTAGCTGGACGTGATGGCACACACCTGTTGTCCCAGCTACTTGGCAGGCTGAGGCAGGAGGATGGCTTGAACCCAGGAGGTCGAGGTCATGGTGAGCTAGGGTCATGCCACTGCACTCCAGCCTGGGTGACAGAGTGAGACCCTGTCAAAAGAAAGAAAAGAAAAGAAAAGAGAGAGAGAGAGAGAAAAAAAAAGAAAAGTAGAAGAAAAGATAAAGGAAGTAAAAGTAAAACCCGGCCAGGTGTGGTGGGTCACACCTGTAATCCTGGCACTTTGGGAGGCCCAGATGGGTGGCTTGCTTGAGACCAGCCTGGACAACATGGTGAAGCCCCATCTCTACAAAAAATACAAAAATTAGCCAGGCATGGTGGCACGTGCCCGTAGTCCCAACTACTCGGGAGGCTGAGGTGCGAGGATCATTTGAGCCATAGGAGGTTGAGGCTGCAGTGAGCCATGATTGCACCACTGCACTCCAGCCTGGGCAACCGAGTGAGACCCTGTCTCAAAAAAAAAAAAAAAAAAAAAATCCAGAGATAAAACCCTCCATTTATACAGTCATTAAAAATATTTTAGGTATTCAATCATAACAACTTAGTTGTCATACCTTACTTGTATTCAGTAGTTTATACTTAAACATTTTTTTTAATGTTTAATTTTTATGGGCACATAGGTATATATATTTATGGGGTACAGGAGATATTTTGATATAGGCATGCAATGCATAATAATGACATCAGGGTAAATGGGGTATCACACATCAAGCATTTATCCTTTGTGTTACAAATGATTCAATTATACTCTTTTAGTTATTTTTAAATGTACAATTAAATTATTACTGACTATAGTCACCCTGTTGTGCTATCAAATACTAGGTCTTATTCTTTCTTTTCCTTTTCTTTTTCTTTTTGTTCTCTCATTGGGTTGATTATTCATTCTTTCTAGCTATTTTTTTTTTGTACCTATTAACCATCCCCCTTCCTGCCTACTC
Source organism: Macaca mulatta (assembly GCF_049350105.2). Classification (NCBI taxonomy): domain Eukaryota; kingdom Metazoa; phylum Chordata; class Mammalia; order Primates; family Cercopithecidae; genus Macaca; species Macaca mulatta. The sequence goes on from NC_133417.1 coordinate 26,619,463, forward strand.
CCCACTACACGCTTATTAATACTTTCTAAAGCATTTTCTATCTCCTGGCAAAAGTCAGATGCCCTATCTCAGACTATCCTGGTTTTCAGTGGCAGATGGGTTCACTCGGCTCCTAGGCTGTTGTCAATTTCACTGCTTATTCTTCTCTGTATTTCAAAAATTCTACCATCATCTGGCAAATTCCTCCTCCTTCCTATCAAATCGCAAAGGGGGATCTATTCTTCCTAGAACATATGAAAATACAAAAAAGTATTTTTTAAAGCAAGATTTTAAAAAATCACCTATAACCTGACAACCAAAGAGCAAACACTGTTAACATAGAAATCATATTTTCTTCGTGTTTCTCCTAAGTATTTAAAAATATACTTGCATCATATAATTTTTGTATCTGACTTTTTCACTTAAGCATACACTGATAAGCAATTTACTAAGTAAATGTCATTTTAATGGAATTTAAGATTTCTTTCCTTCAACAAATATCAGAGGGTCATAATAGTACTTTTTTTTTTTTTGAGATGGAGTCTTGCTCTGTTGCCCAGGCTGGAGTGCAGTGGTGTGACCTCAGCTCACTGTAACCTCCACCTCCCGGGTTCAAGTGATTCTCCTGCCTCAGCCTCTTGAGTAGCTGGGACTACAGGCACCTGCCACCACGCCCGGCTAATTTTTGTATTTTTAGTAGAGACGAGGTTTCGTCATGCTGGCCAGGCTGGTCTCAAACTCCTGACCTTGTGATCTGCCTGCCTCAGCCTCCTAAAGTGCTGGGATTACAGGTGTGAGCCACTGCGCTCGGCCAATAGTACTTCTTTAATAAGCCCCATTAGTCTTACAATGTAAGTCCCATGATGCCTAGTAGGTCGTTTTAAATTCTTCATTTTTACACATAGTGTTATTAAATATTTGCAACTAACACACCAATTTTGCATTATTTCTTTAGAGTAGATCCGTAGATATGGAATTATTGATCCAAAGACTATGAAAAAGTTGGCTTTTTGTACATATATTGCCTTAAAAGTTTATCCCTATTTAAAATCCACCAGCAGTGTATGAATGTGCTACTTCACATCTTCTCCCTTATCGTCATTGCTTTTCATTTAATGAATTAATTATTGTTTTCCCTTCTTTTCACAGGTGTTTATATGATGATGATTATTATTTTGAGGCAATGTCTCACTCTGTCACCCAGGCTGGAATTCAGTGGCACTATCATGGCTCACTGCAGCCTCGAACTCCTGGGCTCAGGTGATCCTCCCACCTCAGCCTCCTGAGTAGCTGGAACTACAAGTATGTACCACCATGCCCTGCCCCTTTTCATTTTAATTTTTATTTTTTGAGACAGAGTCTCTGTTGCCCAGGCTGGAGTGCTGTGGTGCAATCTCGGCTCACTGCAAACTCCACCTTCCGGGTTCACGTGATTCTCTTGCCTTGGCCTCCCAAGTAGCTGGGGTTACAGGTGCCTGCCACCATGCCTGGCTTTTTTTTTTTTTTTTTTTTTTTTTTTTGTATTTTTAGTAGAGATGGGTTTCACTCTGTTGACCAGGCTGGTCTTGATCTCCTGATCTCAGGTGATCCACCTCCCTCTGCCTCCCAAAGTGCTGGGATTACAGTCACCTGCCACCACGTTTGGCTGACTTTTCATTTTATTATATTTAATGTAATATATGGAATTGATCTTCTTCTTATTGTTTGAATGTGAATACTTTGATTAATAGAAAAGTTGGAGATAGTTTTAGATGTTTATGGGTCATTTGAATTTTTCTTTTTTAGTATTATATATAGTTTTTGTGTAGATCCTTAGTTTAGAACACTCTAAGAGACCTCAAAACATATTTCTACCATTTCATCTAATTACAGTGATTCAATGAAATTTTTATGCTAAGCTTTGGGAAAACAGCAGCCTTCATCTGGAAGTGTTAGACATACAACTGGTTCTCACATCAAGTTTCCATCTTGATTACAGAGCTGTGGTCAATCTCAACTATTCAGTTCATTTGTCAGTTGGTCCTGTGGGAAAAGTTGGAAGCCGGCAGTGTGGTCGTACCCACCTACAAAATGCATAATGATGACTAGCATTTACATATATAGTGACAGACACTGTTCTATATGCCTTACACATATTAACCCATTTATGCCGGAGGTTGCACATTTTCTTGTGTGAAAAATCAGACAACGGTGATGACCTTGAGCAGTGGGATATAAATAACCCCCACAAACTCAGCATTCCAGTAATGGAACACTAGGCATAAATGGGTTAACTAATTTAATCCTCACAACTCTAAAGTTAGGATCTGTTATCTTCATTTTATACCTGAGGCCCAGAAAAGTTAAGTAGCTTACACGAGGTCACACAGCTAGCCAGTGGCAAAGCCAGAATTCACACCCAGACTCTGAAATCTGGGTCCAGAGCTTGTAACCACTCTGTGATCTTGTTAGCATGAAAAGTTTGAAACAATGAATTTCAACAAGAACCAGAAAAAAAAAAAATTAATGAGCAAAATAAAGGGGAAGGATACTCAAACCTAATTGATAAGTTTTGCATAGAAAAAATAATAATAAAAGATGTGTGATATCTATAAGTACCTGACAAAAAATTATGCCCTGGAATAAACTGAAAAACCATCAGTATCACAATCAAAAAGGATGTAGGGAATGAGATCTACTTTGAAGGTGATCATGGAAGTGAAGACTCAAACAGAAACAGCTCAGAATTTTCTAACTTATTTTATAATGCTAAACAGGAATGACTTTAAGATGTGCTTGGGTGCCACAAGGAGGAGAATTGAAATAGTGTCACCTACGAGGGAGTAAAAGAGACAAAACACCAGAATAGCAAATCCCAAGCATAGATGGATTTCATAAACCATTGACAACACCACGGGAGCTGATAGATGGATGAGAAATAGAGCATCGCATTCTAGCCTTCAGACAACAGCGTACCAAACATACAGATGGTAAAGGCATGATAGAAATCAGCCGTAATTAGATTTTTTTTATTTTTATATTTTAGAGACATGGGATCTCGCTCTGTCGCCAAGGCTGGAATGCAGTGGCACAATTTTAGTTCACTGCAGCCTCGAACTCCTGGGTTCAAGTGATTCTCCCACCACAGCCTCCAGGAAGTAACTGGAACTACAGGTACATGCCACCATAACCAGCTAATTCTTTAACTTTTTGTAGAGACAAAGTCTTATTATGTTGCCCAGGAGTGTCTCGAATGCCTGGACTCAAGGGATCATCCCACTTCAGCCTCACATGTGCTGAGATTACAGGCATGAGCCACCACGTCCAGCCTACGATAAAATTTTGAAAGAAGATTCTCCTCAGATGAAAAAAGATGACTGAGCGAGTCTATAACGAGCCTCTCTGGAGCTGTCCTGCAGGCAAGGCCGCTGCTTATATTTGTAAACTATAAAAACCTATTTCAGACAACCAAAAAGAAAACCAAGCTTTCATTTAAAGAAAACAGTGAAAGGGATTTAAACCCCAGTTAAACCACTAGGGAAGAAAAGGCAAATACAGTACTGAAAAAAAGTCCATTTCTCGCTCAAAAAGGAGTTTAAACTTTATTTCAGCTACAATAAGAAAAAACACCTAGTGAAAGTTTTTTTAAAAAGATTTAAAGTTGCCTTAAAAAATGTACTGATTGGGCACGGTGGCTCACACCTGTAATGCCAGCACTTTAGGAGACGGAAGTGGGAGAATCTCTTCAGACCAGAAGTTTGATGTTGCTTGTTTGTTTTTTAGAAACAGACTCTCGCTCTGTCATCCTGGCTGGAGTGCAGTGGTGTGATCATAGTTCACTGTAACTTTGAAGTCCTGGGCTTGAGTGATCCTCTTGCCTCAGCCTCCCAAGTAGTTGGGGCTACAGGTGCATGGCACCACACCTGGCTGAGGCCAGGAGTTTGAGACCAGCCTGGGCAACATAATGAGACCCTGTCTCTACGAAAAATTTTTTAAACATTTATTTCAATGTATTAATATGAAGTGATATAGTTAGTCCTTTTAAAAAGAAAGTTGCTTAAATAGACCATAAAAAATAAAAGTATGTTTTTGTTTATCAATATCTTTTGCATGACATCTCAAAGATTTGTCTCTAGGTATTTTATTTTTTATTGATTACTACATTTTATTGATTACTACATAATGTTAGTAACCAAATATAATGCAATCTTCAATATTGTGACAAAACCTAGCAAATTTCTCAGTCTCAGCACTGCTGACATTCAAGACGAGGTAATTCTTGGCTGTGGGGGCTGTCCTGTGCCTGGTAGGACGTTTAGGAGCATCCCTGGCTTGTACTCACTAGATGCCAGCTGCATTCTCCCCCAGTGATGATACCGAAATGTCTGCAAACATTGTCAAATGACCCCCTAGGGTGGGAAGGGTGGGGGCTGGGAATCACTCCCTTGCTGGGAACCAGGGTACTAAATTCTACTTCGGTAGGAAGCAGACTAAACTACTTATAAAAGTTAAAAATGCAGAAAGTTAAAATATTCAAATAGGATTTAAAAAGGAACGTTTCTATGGTAGCTCATCCCACCCCATGTCCCAGAGAGGTCTTGATTTAACCATTTCTTTATTTTTAATTTTCACTTAATTTTTATCAAAATTAAACTGCACATTAAAAAAAAATCAAATAAGGCCGGGCGCGGTGGCTCAAGCCTGTAATCCCAGCACTTTGGGAGGCCGAGACAGGCGGATCATGAGGTCAGGAGATCGAGACCATCCTGGCTAACACGGTGAAACCCCTTCTCTACTAAAAATACAAAAAAATAAGCCGGGCGAGGTGGCGGGCGCCTGTAGTCCCAGCTGCTCGGGAGGCTGAGGCAGGAGAATTGCGCGAACCCGGGAGGCGGAGCTTGCAGTGAGCAGAGATCTGGCCACTGCACTCCAGCCTGGGCGACAGAGTGAGACTCCGTCTCAAAAAAAAAAAAAAAATCAAATAATGGTAAAAGACTTATACCAAGAAAAACAGTCACCCTTTTCCTCAGAGGCAACCACTTCCAAACTTTCAGCTGTTTCTTTTGGTATTTTCTTCCGTATTTCTGCATAGTTATCATGCTGTCTCTTGACTCATCAAAGTGAGGCATCCTCTATTGACTTATTACGGTAGCTAATAATTTAATGTTCTTATGCCCTGCCTCCATCCTCCCAATACATTTACCTTCTTTGTTGTTAAATCAATAGTCAATGGCTAATTATGATTATGAGGCTATTGTACTATGTAGTAGTACAATTGTACTGTAGTATGATTATGCTTTCTTTCTTGTATAACTATATTTTTTTCCTGAACAAACCCCCAAACCCTTGTTTGTTTGTTTGTTTAAATAGACCTTACTTTTAGGGCAGTTTTAAGTTCACAGAGAAACTAAAAGGAAGGTATAGGCCGAGTGCAGTGGCTCCCGCCTGTAACCCTAACACTTTGGGAGGCAGAGGTGGGTGGATCACCTAAGGTCAAGGGTTTGAGACCAGCTTGTCCAACATGGTGAAACCCTGTCTCTACTAAAAATACAAAGATTAGCCAGATGTGGTGGAGCATGCCTGTAATCCCAGCTACTCGGGGGGCTGAGGCAGGAGAATCACTTGAATCCAGGAGGTGAAGGTTGCAATGAGCCAAGATCGTGCTCCAGCCTGGGTGACAGAGTGAGACTCCATCTCAAAAAAAAAAAAAAGAGGAAGGTATACAGATTTCCCATATACTCCCTGCTCCCACACATGCACAGCCTCACCCAGAGTGGTACATTTGTTACAGTTGTCCATAGTTAACATTAAGATTCACTCCTGGTGTTGTACATTCTATGGATTTGAACAAATGTATAATGACCTGTATCCACCATTAGAATCATACAGAGTAGTTTCAGTGCCCTAAAAATCTTCTTTACTCTGCCTATTCATCCTTCCTTCCCCTCATTCCTTATTTTTTTTAAATTTCTAGTTGGTTTATTTTATTTACTCTCTTACGTCTTTTTATTAAATGCCTACATCTTCCCAACCTACAATGGTCTCTCCACTTGATGAAATTTATCAGACAATGTATCTGTTCTGTTTCCCTCCTCTGTCCTGCTCCCTGCCCCCATCCCAATCCCCCAATCATCTGAGCTCTTTGTTTTCTAGACTTGCTACATAGCTGAAGTCCTGGTCCTGCCTTCTTCATTATACCAATGATTCCCTCCTCTCTCTTGATCCCCTGAGTCATAGATCCTATTTTTTCCTCTTTCTTTATTTACTTTCTCAATTTAATAGAGCACTTAGTAGCTTCCTTAAAAGGTGTATCAGAAGTAAGATGTTTGAGATTTCTGTGTCTGAAAAAATGTCTTTATTCAACTCTAATGCTTAACTGAGAGTTTGTTTGGGCATAGAATCCTAGTTTGAAAACCATCTTCAGCTGGGCCAGTGGTTCACACCTGTAATCCCAACACTTTGGGAAACCGAGGTGGGCAGATCACTTCAGGGCAGGAGTTCGAGATCAACCTGGACAACATGGTGAAACCCCATCTCTACAAAAAAACGCAAAAATTATCTGAGCACAGTGGAGCACGCCTGTAGTCCCAGCTACTTAGGAGGCTGAGGTGGGAGGATTGCTGGAGCCTGGGAGGCAGAGGTTGCAGTAAGCTGTGATCGTGCCACTGGCCACTGCATCCCAGCCTAGGTGACAGGGTGAGACCCTGTCCCCAAAAAAGAATAAAAGAAAAGAAAAAAAAAAAAGCTATGTTGTCCAGGCTGGTCTCAAACTCCTGGGCTCAAGTGATCCTCCCATCTCAGCCTCCTGAGTAGCTGGGACCACAGGTACAGGTGTCCACAGCTATGCCTGGCTGAAAACCATATTCTTTTTTGTGTGTGTCAGATATTTGAAGACATTCCCTACTCCACCCCTTTTCCATTACTTTTGATTTTAGTATAGCATACATTCAGAAAAGTTCACTTACCATATGTGTATAGATTAATGTTAATAAACCAAACACATTTATGTATCCAGGACCCAGATCAAATAAAAGAACACTACCAATATCCCCAAAGAACACTCTCATGCAAGTGCTATTTTGAATTCTAACACCATAGATTTGTTATTCCTCCTTTTGTTTTTATATAAATAGACCCATATAGGATTTAATTTATGTCGGGCTTCTTTTGCTCAACAATGTATTTGTGAGATTCATCTGTATTGTTGCATGTAATTTTAGATCATTCATTCTCATTCTCATTTATGTGTAGTTTTACACTATGTGAATATATCAAAATTTATGTATCCTTTTTATTCTTGATAGGCACTTAAGTAGTTTCCATTTGGGGGCTATTATAATAATGCTGCTATGATCATTATAAGATGTAGCTTATGGTAAACATATGATGCATTTCTGTTAGGTATGTACTTAGGAGCAGAACTGCTGGATTATGGAGTATGCATATATTTCTCTTTAACAGACACTAAAAGACAGCTTTCTAAATTATTCTAACATTTCATTCTCCCAGCAGGAGTGCATGAGAGTTCTGGTTGCTCTATATCCTTGTCAACTCTTGATATTTCCCAACTTCTAAAATTGTAATCATTCTGTGGATGTGCAGTGTTATCACATTGTAGTTTAAAATTACATTTATCCAGTGACTGAAAGCTCAGCATCTTTTAATATATTTTATTGCCCATTTAGACATCTGTTTTTGCTAAGTGTCTGATCAAGTTTTTGCCCACTTTCTATTAGCTATCTGTTCCTAATTTGTGGGAGTTTTAAAATTTTTTCTGAATTCAGGTCCTTTGTCAGATACATACATTGTAAGTATCTTTTCTCACTTTATGAGTTGCTTATTATTATCTTCATGATGTCTTTAGATAAAAAGAAATGCTTCGGCCGGGCGCGGTGGCTCAAGCCTGTAATCCCAGTACTTTGGGAGGCCGAGGTGGGTGGATCACGAAGTCAGGAGATCGAGACCATCCTGGCTAACATGGTGAAACCCCGTCTCTACTAAAAATACAAAAAACTAGCCGGGCATGGTGGCGGGCGCCTGTAGTCCCAGCTACTCGGAGGCTGAGGCAGGAGAATGGCGTAAACCCGGGAGGCGGAGCTTGCAGTGAGCCGAGATCACGCCGCTGCACTCCAGCCTGGGTGACACAGCGAGACTCCGTCTCAAAAAAAAAAAAAAAAAAAAAAGAAATGCTTCATTTAATATAGTCCATTTAATTAACTTTTCTTTTATGGCAAGCATTTTGTATGTGTTTTGTTGTAAAAATTGTTGCCAGCTCCAAGGTCACAAAGATTTTATCTTACATTTTCTTTCAAAAGCGTTAGTGTGGTCAGGCACAATGGCTCACATCTATAATGCCAGCACTTTGGGAGGATGAGGCAGGGACATTGTTTGAAGCCAGTAGTTCAAGAACAGCCTGGGCAACAAAACAAGACCCCATCTCTACCAATAACAAATTTTTAAAAATTAGCCAGGAATGGTGGCATGTGTCTGTAGTCCCAGCTACTCAGGAGGCTGAAGCAGGAGTTTTGCTTGGGCCCAGGAATACTAGACTGCAGTGAGCTGTTATGTTTCACATTTTAAATTCCAATGAATGTGGAATTGATTTTGTGTATGGTGTGAGGTAGGGGTCAACATACGTATTGTTTTCTGTATGGCTATCTATGCAACTCAGAACCATGTATTGAAAATTCTTTCCCCTATTTCACTGCAGCGTGAACTTTGTCATATATCAGGTAATGAATTTATCTATATTTCTATCAATATCACACTGCCTTAATTGATTTAGCTTTATAATAGGACTTGATATCTGGTAGCCTAAATCTTCCAACTTTGTTCTTCTTCAATATTGCCCTCACTGTTCTTGGCCTTTTGCCTTTCTATATCAATTTAGAATCAGCTTGTTAATTTACACACACACACACACACACCTGATAGGTTTTGAATGGGACTGTGTTGAATCTGCAAACTAATTTGGCAGAATTGACATCTTTATAAAATTAAATTTTCCAATCCACTAACATGTTACATCATTCTATTTATTTAAGTCTTCTTTTTTTTTTTTTTTTTTTTTTTTTTTTTTTGAGACAGAGTCTCGCTCTGCCACCCAGGCTAGAGTGCAGTGGCGTGATCTTGGCTCACTGCAAGCTCCACCTCCTGGGTTCATGCCATTCTCCTGCCTCAGCCTCCCGAGTAGCTGGGACTACAGGCGCCTGCCACCTCGCCCGGCTAGTTTTTTTTTTGTATTTTTTAGTAGAGACGGGGTTTCACCGTGTCAGCCAGGATGGTCTTGATCTCCTGACCTCGTGATCCGCCCGTCTCGGCCTCCCAAAGTGCTGGGATTACAGGCTTGAGCCACCGCGCCCGGCCATATTTAAGTCTTCTTAAAATGTTCAGCAATACTTTATTACTTCCAGTGTAGAGGTCTTTTATTGCTCCATATATTTGTAGTTCCATATATTTGTAGCCGACAATGGTATTTTTAAGACATCTGGTGCCATTCTAGTTTCCTATCCTTTATATTATCTCTCTTTCTCTGAAAACTTTCAAGATCCTCTTGTAGCCTCAGTGCTTTAAAAGTTCACAATACTTTAGGGTAATTTACTTAGTCACTGTCCTGCAGTGATGGGTGCTTTAAACTTGAAAACTCATATCATTTGGTTCTGATAACATTTTTTTTCTTTTTTTTTTCTTTATTTTTATCTCCTCCCTTTAAAACTATTTTTTCCCCTTCATTTCTCTGTGCTCCTGATTTCATCTGCATTCCTTGTTGTTTTGATGCTACTTTTCATATCAGAGGCTTTCCTCAAATACCTGGTGACCCTTGGCTATCTTGACTCTTCATATTAAGAAAGAGACACTAAAAATATGACTAGAAGTTCTCTCTGTATGTTGCTATTTACCTGTTGGTGGGCTTCGCTGGGTTGATCTGATAGTGAAATGCTTTTGTTTCAGGGAACTTAAAAGTGTCAGTATTAGTAGGTCTATTTTCTGGGGTTATTAAATCTCCAGAAGAGAATCTTCCCGTCTTTTGGCTTAGTAGTATAAATGGGCTGCTGGCCATATGGGAGCTAGGTGGGGAAGGAAGATGGAAGCAATATCTCTGTCAATGTTCAGACTTAAGCCTCCAGGTTGAGACCGGATTCCCATCTTTCACCTTGTATGTTGTTACTAAGTCCAGAATTCCTCCAGCTCAAATAATCTTCCACCAAATCTTCCTGCCTTCTGTGAGGGTGGGGAAGGAGTAAGTGGTGTAGTTACATAGAGTGGAAGTAGAATGTTGGGGATCTCTCTGCTCCTTATATACATTTTCAACCAAACCCTCTTTTTTTTCAACCTCATGCTAACTCCCATCTTCTGCAGTACCTGGTGCCTCTAATTCCTGGGCTTTTCCACGGTTCTTTGCAGTACATCATCTTGATTCTCATTAATATCCTTTCCCTGGACAATTAAGTTTTACCATTCTCCATGCTGCAAAATCATTTCTCACTTCTCTATCCACATTCTGACATCTTATATTGTGATTTGGGTTTAGCAATGTATCCTACCATGTTTCACCAAATCAAAGATGTCCCTGATTAAAAGCTACACTGTTGTTTTATGACCACTAAAAATGACAAAACAGTACCAATTTGACAGTGACAGTTGTAAGATGTCTGACTTCAAAGAGGTTAAAACAAAAATACACATCTTAGAATTGATAGTAGTTTAGGCTGGGTACGGTGGCTCATGCCTGTAATCCCAGAACTTTGGGAGGCCGAGGTGGGCAGATCACCTGAGATCGGGAGTTCAAGAACAGCCCGACCAACATAGAGAAACCCCATCTCAGGCCAGGCGCGGTGGCTCAAGCCTGTAATCCCAGCACTTTGGGAGGCCGAGACGGGCGGATCACGAGGTCAGGAGATCGAGACCATCCTGGCTAACACGGTGAAACCTCGTCTCTATTAAGAAATACAAAAAACTAGCCGGGCGAGGTGGCGGGCGCCTGTAGTCCCAGCTACTCGGGAGGCTGAGGCAGGAGAATGGCATGAACCTGGGAGGCGGAGCTTGCAGTGAGCTGAGATCCGGCCACTGCACTCCAGCCTGGGTGACAGAGCGAGACTCCGTCTCAAAAAAAAAAAAAAAAAAAGAGAAACCCCATCTCTACTAAAAATACAAAATTAGCCAGGCGTGGTGGCCCATGCCTATAATCCCAGCTACTCAGGAGGCTGAATTAGGAGAATCGCTTGAACCCGGGAGGCAGAGGTTGCAGTGAGCTGAGATCAAATCATTCCACTCCAGCAGGCTGGGCGACAAGAGTGAAAAAAAGAAAAAAAAAAAAAAAGAATTGATAGTAGTTTAATTGAAGAAAAAAGAAGCTCAACATATATTTTTTTAAGGGGATTAGGCCTCTCACTGTTGGCCAGGTTGGAGAGTAGTGGCATGGTCTTGGCTCACTGAGGCCTCAATTTCCTGGGCTCAAGCGATTATTCTGCCTCAGCCTCCTGAGTAGCTAGGACTACAGGTATGCACCACCAAGCCCAGCTAATTTTTAAAATTTCTTGTAGAGACAGGGTCTTGCTATGTTGTCTAAGCTGGTTTCAAACTCTTGTCCCCAAGTGATCCTCCTGTCTTGGCCTCCCAGAGTGCTGGGAGTACAGGCATGAGCCACTGCACCTGGCCCAGATCTTTTTTCTTTTTCTTTCTTTCTTTTTTTACAAAGATGTGAAAGTAAATCAGTGGAGGAAGTATGGTCTTTTCAACAAATGATAGAGGAACAACAGGCAAAAATATGTACCTCAACCTAAACCTTGTACTTTGTAAAAATTAACTCAAATTCCGCTGGGCTGGTGGCTCACGCCTGTAATCCCAACACTTTGAGAAACCAAGGCAGGTGGATCACCTGAGTTCAGGAATGCGAGACTAGCCTGGCCAACATGGTGAAATCCTGTCTCTACTAAAAATACGTAAATTAGCCAGGCGTGGTGGCGGGCACCTGTAATCCCAGCTAGTCAGGAGGCAGAGATGGGAAAATTGCTTGGGAGGCAGGGGTTGCAGTGAGCAGAGATCGTGCCACTGCACTCCAGCCTGGGTGACAGAAGTGAGACTCCATCTCAAAAAAAAAAGGAAAAAAAACTCAAATTGCATTATGGATCTAAACGTAAAATGTGAAACTATAACTCTTTTAGAAGAGAGCATAGGATAAAATTGTGACCTAGGCTTGGGTGAACAATTCTTAGTCACAAAAATCATGATCCATAAAGAAAAAAATGGATGAGTCGTTTTTTATCAAAATTTAAAACTTCTTTTTAATAAAACATTAAAAAGGATGAAAAAACAAGTCAAATAATTTTCTTGACTAGGAGAAAATATTTTATGAAGCATATACCTAGAATATATAAAGACTTCTCCAAACCTATCAGTTAGAAAGCAAATAATCCAATAAGAAAATGGGCAATGGGGCCAGGCATGGTGGCTCATGCCTGTAATCCCACTACTTTGGGAGGCCGAGGCAAGAGGATTGCTTGAGGCCAGGAGTTCGAGACTAGCCTGGGCAACATAGTGAGACCCAATCTCTTCAAAAAGTTTAAAAAATTAGCGGGTGTGGTGGCGTGTGCCTGTAGTCCCAGCTAGTCAGGAGGCTGAGGTAGGAGGATTGCTTGAGCCTGGGAGATTGAGGCTCCAGTGAGCCATGTTTATGCCAGGGCCCTTCAGCCTGGGCAGCAGAATGAGACCTCAATCTCAAAATAAATAAACGACTTTTTGGACTTTTTTTTTTTAACCAATAAAATATAGAGTAGTAGTATGTTTATTTGGGATATGTTAATTTTTATAAATATTCAAAAGGTACAAATGAGTACACAGTGCAAATTGCATCTCCAGTTCTCTCTCTGTAGGCAACCACTGTTGCTGGTTTGTTGTACATCTTGGGTCTCATTCCACAGTTTTCTATGGGCTGCAATGTTTGTTACTAATACTGTTACTGTACTACAGGGGATTTTTTGTAAAGTCATTCATCACAGGCAGGATGATAACCAGGGCCACGAGGAGGCACCTCCTTTTTGGTACCCTATGATGGGTTTGATATGATCAGATTAATGATCTCCTTTTGTTTTCCTTTTTTTTTTTGAGATGGAGTTTTGCTCTTGTTGCGCAGGCTGGAGTGCAATGGCACAATCTTGGCTCACTGCAACCTCTGCCTCCCTGGTTCAAGTGATTCTCCTGCCTTAGCCTCCCTAGTAGCTGGGATTACAGGTGTCCACCACCACGCCTGGATAATTTTTTGTATTTTTAGTAGAGATGGGCTTTCACGGTGTTGGTCAGGTTGGTCTTGAACTCCTGACCTCAGGTGATCCACCCACCTTGGCCTCTCAAAGTACTGGGATTACAGGCATGAGCCGCCGTGCCTGACTGTCTTTTCCTTTTTAAAAAAATTGAGACAGGGTCTTGCTCTCACCCAGGCTAGAGTGCAGCAGTGCAATCATAGCTCACTGTGGTCTAAAACTCCTGGGCTCAAATGATTCTTCCACCTCAGCCTCCCAAGCAGCTGGGACTACAGGTGTGTGCCATCATGACCAGCTAATTTTTTTATTTTTAGTAGAGATGAGATCTCTTTTTGTTGCTCAGGCCAGTGCAGAACTCCTGGCCTCAAGAAATCCTCAACCTCACAAAGTGCTGGAATTACAGGTGTGATATGATTTGGTTCTGTGTCCCCCAGCAAATCTCATCTTGAATTGTAATCCCCACATGTCAAGGGAGGGACTTTGTAGAAGGTGATTGGATCATGGGGGCGGTTTCCCCCATACTGTTCTCATGATAGTGAAGGAGTTCTCACAAGATCTGATGGTTTTGAAAGTGGCAGTTTCCCCTGCACTCTTTCTATCTCTCCTACCACCTTGTGAAGATGTGCCTGCTTCCCCTTTGCCTCCCACCATGATTGTAAGTTTCCTGGGGCCTCCCCAGCCATGTGGAACTCTGAGTCAATTAAACCTCTTTTGTTTATAAATTACACAGTCTCAGGTAGTATCTTTATAGCAGTATGAAATGGACTAATACAAGGTGTGAACCACCACGGCCAGCCTAGACTTCCTTTTCAATATTAATGCATATAAAAGGAAGGTACATTTGATCATTTAGTATGGATTCAGCTGAAACAATCTTCTGTGGTATTGGAGACACACACAAACACACAGACACACACGCACGTGTGTGTGTGTGCATGAACACCCAGAGTAAAGAACCGAATATTTGTGTCCCACCAAAATTTATATGTTGAAATCTTAACTATCAACGCGATGGCAGTAGGAGGTAGGGCCTTTGGGAGGTAGGTTATGAAAGTAGAGTCCTCAGCCGGGCACGGTGGCTCGTGTAATCTCAGCACTTTGGGAGGCCGCGGCGGGTGGATCACGAGGTCAGGAGATCGAGACCATCCTGGCTAACATGGTGAAACCCCATCTCTACTAAAAATACAAAAAATTAGCCGGGCATGGTGGCGGGTGCCTGTAGTCCCAGCTACTTGGGAGGCTGAGGCAGGAGAATGGCATGAACCCAGGAGGTGGAGCTTGCAGTGAGCTGAGATCCGGCCACTGGACTCCAGCCTGGGCGACAGAGCGAAACTCCATCTCAAAAAAAAGAAAAAAGAAAAAAGAAAGTAGAGTCCTCATGATGGGATTAGTGCCTCTTATAAAAGGGACCCCAGAGCACTAGCTAGCTGTCTCTCCATCAAGTGAGCATATGAGAGGTTGGCAATCTGCAGTCCAGAAGACAGCCCTCACCAGACTCAAACCTGCTGGCACCCTGATCTCAGACTTCCAGACTCCCAAACTGTAAGAAATAAATTTCTGTTTATAAGCTACCCAATCTATGGTACTTTGTTATAGCAGCCAGAACTGACTAAGACACACACACACACACATGTACACACACATCTTATGCATGAGTCTCAGAGTTTACTAGCTAATTGCTGCTCAGAGATTAAACTTTCAGAAGAGCGTCTTACCAAATGTGTTTTTTTATGATTACACTTAAAAATAAAATTGTAATATATGATTGTTATGAAGTATTCAAGCAGCACAAATAAAGTAGTAGATGGAGTAGGCTGTCTGTTGTTTCTTTAAAGGGAGGCTCTTACCTCACTGCTGCTGATGCTTTGCAAGATGATGTTTTGATTTTTGGTAACTATCATCATATCAGTTGGAGAAGAGCTTGTATCATGACAAATGTCAAGCAATGACTCAGCATGTCTTTCTATCAAAAGAAACATAATAGTACGTTTTGATAAGATTCATCTCCAGCAATTTCAAAGGAAGAGCTAGCTCTGTGTTCTAAAATCAGCTCCATTGTATCAAACATTTTCCTGAAATAGTGGTCTGGGATCCTGATGAAGCTTCTGGCACTAATTTTCACAAGAAGGGATGTGAAGACAAGAATCCACAGAGTGGATCGCTTACTATTTTTTTAAAGGCTTTGATGGTAACTGCTATTGCATAAGGACAAAAAAATCAAACAGGTACTTTGAGATTTTGGGCAAGTGAAATTTTTTAGAGAGTTAGGATGAATCAATCATCCTTTCTGATCTGAGTACCCACTAAATTTTAAGCTGTATGAGAAATTAAAACTTTACAAGAGTCAGATTTTAGTTAAACTTAAATCCAGTTACCTCCTACTTAATGTCTACATCGTCATTGCAAAACCCTCTGTAGGGTGCTGGGACATGAGTAAGAACTTTTTAACCATTAAAGCTGTCAGCAGTTCAAGGTTAGGGGACCCTCTTCTCCAGAGCTGTGCAGAGGAAGGACATCTGTCTTCCATGTTTCCTGAGGATGTCCCATCATTACGGACTTCTATTGGTGGAAAATTAGGAGACGCTTCTTGGACTCTTCCAACTAAACCCTGAAAAACTTCCATGTATTTTTCAGGGTACTGAAGACTTAGTGCCGGCTCAATCGATATTGGATTTTCTTTCTCTGAATCTGTGCACTGCCCTGAAGCCCCTGAAGTTATTTCTTGGGGATTGAGGATAATTTCTGCACAATTTGGCTAACAACTGAAATCAGAGCAATACAGGGCCTTACAGACCATCCTATAATTTAAAAAATTTAGATCGCTCAAACTTTCTTCTTTAGTTTGTCGAAGGGAGTGAATCATGAAGTTAAATTAATAGTAATGAAGAGTTACCACTTCAAATGTTTGGGAGTAATGGTTTGTGGTAGGCAAAGTTGCTAAGAGAAACCCTAATGATGAGCTGGAAATCACATTTGCTCTACAGTTGCCCAGGACAAAGACACTCAGCTCCTCTGAGCACACTTCTTATCTAGTGATTAAAGCCACATTAAATGGACAGAGTTCCTAACACCAAACAGCAGACTCCCAGTTTGTACCCTAGGGACATCCCCTCCTGCTATCCTGGCTTCTTCAAATAAGCATTGGCTT
This sequence comes from Macaca mulatta, assembly GCF_049350105.2. NCBI lineage: Eukaryota > Metazoa > Chordata > Mammalia > Primates > Cercopithecidae > Macaca > Macaca mulatta. The sequence continues at coordinate 26,635,828 of NC_133417.1, forward strand.
CTTTCAACAAAAACTCCCTCTTTCAGTGGCTCCTCTGCTTATCTTGTAGTGGAGACAAAATTGAACAAGTGACCTATACCCAGACCTTCCATTTCTTCACCATATTTTCCTGCTTTAGTCTCTGCAATCTATCTTCTGCCTACGTCTTGCCATTGAAACGTCTCACATCCTTACCACATCTGCTTTGTAATCTCTTTTCCAATTTAACATTGTTTCCTGCTCCTTTCTTCCTGCAACCCTCTTCTGATTCTCCCCCTCCTCCTCCTCTCACTTCCTGAGTCCTGATGTCCGTACCACTCCTCTCTATCTGTATGTGCACCTCCTCAGCTCAGCACTCTGCAATTTTCTCACTCTCATCAATCCCTCAACAACCTCACCCACCATCATGTCCTCACAATCTCCTCTCTGTAGAGAACTCCCAAACTAGCCTTTCAACCGGTCCTTTCCCACAAGCCCAGTCCTACAGAAACTTGCTACTTGAAAAGTCCCAATGTGCTCCCATTTTGTTGGTTGTATTTCCATCATCCGTACTTTACAGGCCTTAAAATTTAGTCATCTTTGACTCAACTTTTGTCTCTGCATCTCCGCTGTCAACGTCACAGCTTGCAGTTCTGTGAATTGTTCTTCCACAATGTCTCCTAGATCCACCACTCCCAGCATCTCTCAATCTCACGCCCCACCCAAGGACTCATTCCCTAGTTCTTACCACCACACATATGGGCACTTCTATAATTTCTTAATAGAGATCCCTGCCTTTTCCCTCAGATGTATCCAACACGATAGGAACAGGTTAATATTCCTAGAGCATGGCCTTGATCATTCTCTGGCTTAAACTTCTTTAGTGTCTGTTTTATTTTTTAAAAAAGTGATGTCCTTCAGCCTGACGTCTAAGGCTCACCCCTCCATGGACCCAGTTTCTTTATGTATCTGACCTTTTGTTTCTCTTTTCCCTGACATGAACTTTCAGTTCTAGTTTCTTGTTTGCCCCTGGGATAAGCCATGCTCACTCCCAGCAAGGGGCCTCTGCTCCACAAAATCAAATTGCATCCTTTTTTCAAGGGTCAGATCAAGTCTCACCTCTTTCATGAAACATTCTTAGGTATAGCTTTGTCCTCTGCCCCCGAAGCTTCAAACAGAAAGCGAATCAAACAATAAAGTCAGGCAGCTTTCACAAAGTCACACGCTGCTCAGTGGCACACTTTTCATTATACTTCTTGCTGTGGCTGTTTCTATGTCTTTGATTGGACTCTTTTCCCACCTATATCAAACCTTCCCACAGTTATCCAGCCTTCAAGAACCACTATAAGTCCTTCTTCCCCTTTCAAGTTTACAGCAAGCTCTTTCTCTCTGACTTACGTGATGTGTCCCTGACCATGCTGTATATTTTCAAAAGTTTAAACCTTGCATTAGACTTCTTTGCATCCCCCAGAGCACCTAGTCATGGGCCTTGTACAGAGTCACTGCTCCATAAATAGCCGTGGACTTGATTTCTTTTTTTTTTTTTTTTTTTTTTTGAGACGGAGTCTCGCTCTGTAGCCCAGGCTGGAGTGCAGTGGCCGGATCTCAGCTCACTGCAAGCTCCGCTTCCCGGGTTCACGCCATTCTCCGGCCTCAGCCTCCCGAGTAGCTGGGACTACAGGCGCTGCCACCTCGCCCGGCTAGTTTTTGTATTTCTTAGTAGAGATGGGGTTTCACCGTGTTAGCCAGGATGGTCTCGATCTCCTGACCTCGCGATCCGCCCGTCTCGGCCTCCCAAAGTGCTGGGATTACAGGCTTGAGCCACCGCGCCCGGCCTTGATTTCTTTAAATGGATCCATCAAACAGATGTAGAAAAAGAAAGAGTTCTAACAGGAATTTTTGGGTTGGGAAATTATGCACGTGGAGTGAAAGTATTTACCTGGTTTTGGCGTAGAACTCATTAAAATGTCCAAAAGCTTCTGTTTCTTTGAACTCTCTATTTGTGACACATAATGTATCGCTGATTTTCCACTAAAATCACAAAGTTTAGGATCTCTAGGAAGAACAGAATCAACATTAAAGTTTATTTAGTTGAATCTGTTGAAAAAAGAAAACTAATATGAGAGGGCAAACATTTACATCAAATAAATAAAAAGTAATCTTATGTAGTTTGGGGATTATAATAATTATTTCAAAATGTATGAATAGAGGATGACAATTTTCCAAGATTTTTTTTTTTTTTTTTTGAGACGGAGTCTCGCTCTGTCGCCCAGGCTGGAGTGCAGTGGCGCGATCTCGGCTCACTGCAAGCTCCGCCTCCCGGGTTCACGCCATTCTCCTGCCTCAGCCTCCCGAGTAGCTGGGACTACAGGCGCCCACAACCGCGCCCGGCTAATTTTTTGTATTTTTAGTAGAGACGGGGTTTCACCGTGGTCTCGATCTCCTGACCTTGTGATCCGCCCGCCTCGGCCTCCCAAAGTGCTGGGATTACAGGCGTGAGCCACCGCGCCCGGCCCCAAGATTTTAAATGAAAGGAATTTGCTGTATATCTTTATTCCCATCCCCATTCTAAAAACATTCTAAGATTTGCAGAGAATTCCCAACTTTGGACAAAATTTTTATAATTCTTTGAGGGTGCATAAAATCAAGTAAAGATAAAAACATCTTTTGTTGGGTTTTTTTTCACACTTTTAAATTTTTTCAATGAGTCATAAGGATAAAAACATTTTGATAAACGATTGTCTTATCATTCCAAATAGCTCACTTGATTTTTTTTCTTTTCAATAATTAAGCTAACTGCTGACTTTCTTGATATTTCTTTTTTCTAATGCTAACAGATAGCTCTTTTATGATTCAAAATGGTGGAATGGCAGAGAATCTTCTCTTTAAAATTAAGCTGATACTTTTATTTCACGGTCTCTTGGTTGAGTGGAGCAATCTTGTCATAAAAAACCACAGTGTGCCTCTCTACATGACCTTTTCATTCCTCTTTACTTGGCCTTGTGGTTGGTAAGCCCAACTGGCTGATCTTAGGACCATTTACAACAGCACAAGTCTCTTCTTCTCCTCTCTATGTTGTACTGAACACTTGCATTAGATATCGGCTCAGAGAAATCCAAAGTCAAATGATGAGAATTCCATTAATAGATTATAGTGAGGGGAACAATGATGAAACTGGCTTTACTTGTCCTATTCTAGGACAAGGAGCAAGTTGATCATGGTCTCTATTCTAAAACCTTTGAATTTGAATCTCTTCGTTGCTGTGGGACAGGGTAATGTGTCATGAGCCACAGTAATATTCTCTTATGGACTTTTCTTCATCAAAGATTGTAATTCAAAAGAAATAGCATAGGACTGAAAATTGGGGTTGCCACTACCTTGATATGTGACTTTAAGCAAGCCACTTAACATATTTGCAGAGAATTCCCAACTTTGGACAAACATTTTTATAATTATTTAAGGATGCATAAAAACAAGTAAAGGTAAACTCATTGGGACCTCTCCTCATCTGCCTAGATTAGGGTGTCTCCAAGTGGCATATCTTGATTTCCGGTATTCTGGACCCCAATCCAGACCTACTGAACATCTCTGGGGTGATGTCCAGGAATCTCCACTTTCATCAATCGGCCAAACTATTTCTCAGCACTAGTCTGAAGTAGCTTCAAAATTCCCTTTTCATTCCATTATACTAACTGATCCTTTTACAATATCTTGTGTTCTTGACTATAATTTTGTTCTTGAAGCTCCCTCCTCCTTTTTTTCCCCAAAACAAAATTCATATGAAATGCTGAGAAAGAGCTCAGGCCATCTGTTCTTACTTGATGACAAGATAACTAAGTAACAGCTTTAGGAAACTGCAATTGTAACATGAGAGATTGCTTATTAACCTTCTTATTTTAAAAAAAAGTTCATTGTTTATCTCCCCCGCCCAAAAGAGCATTTGACATATAGTAATGTTAAGATAACTTGAAAACACTATTAGAAATTGCTTTTCAGACATTGACAGTGTTTTCTGAAATAATTAGTAACATCTTGGGGGTTGAGAGCTGGATACTCAAGAATTATTTGACATTCCCAGTAACTACTAAAACACTACTCATTTCAAGAAATGAAACAAAGAGCTGGATATCATAATAGGTAGCAAATTTTAAAAACTGCACATCACTTTGCCACTGTGAAGTCACTTCTATGACGGTGTGCGTGCATTTGGTATATATAGTAGAAAACAGCCTGGAATCCCTGCACTTTGGGAGGCCAAGATGGGAGAGTAGCTTGAGGGCAGAAGTTCGAGACCAGCGTGGGCAATATAGTGAGATTTCATCTCCACAAAAATTAAAAATTAGCCGGGCATAGTGGTATGTGCCTGTAGTTCTAGCTACTCAAAAGGCTGAGGCAGGAGGATCCATTGAGCCCAGGAGTTTGAGGTCACAGTGAGCTATGATTGCGCCACTGCACTCCAGCATGGGCAACAGAGCCTGTAAAAAAAAAAAAAAGAGGAAAGAAAGAGAGAGGAAGGAACGAAGGAAAGAATGAAGGAAGGAAGGAAGGAAGGAAGGAAGGAAGGAAGGAAAGAGAAAGAAAGAAAGAAAGAAAGAAAGAAAGAAAGAAAGAAAGAAAGAAAGAAAGAAAGAAAGAGAAAGGAAAAGAAAAGAGAAAAGAAAAGAAAGAAGGAAGGAAGGAAAGGAGAGAGAAGAGAGGGAGGGAAAGGGGAAAAAAGAAGCTATGTGTCTCGGTTTACATGTGATTTCTGTAAATAACAATGGAATAGACACCCTTCGGCTGGGCTGACTAACTGCTCGTACTCACGCATGATGCCTTAGGAGCTGGGACAGAACTTCCACAGGTCTGTACGCTGTTAACATGTCAAGACTCTCAAATAGGTCCACATCTCTCACAGTCAGCATCAGAGGGGTCAAGCCATGTTGGTTTGGGAAATTTATATCCAGGAACTCTTCGGATGCCTTTAAAAACATGCGGCTTTATTTCTCTTGTGTTTTTACTGCATAGCTCTTTATGCTAATCTTTGCATTTTCATTGCTTGGCCAACTTTTCACTATAACTTCAATATGTTCTTTCTGAGTGTCTGTCCTGAAAGGGAACTGATGAGGTGAAAGAACACAAGCCAGAAAGACAGATCTGGGTTTCAATCTCAGCTCCTTAAGGTGGTTATTTAACTTCCCTGACAAGTTGTATCAGGGACACCCAGTTAAAAGGTGATCAAATTACCCTGATAAATTGAGGGTATCCAGTTAAATCATGTGTAATTTTCTTTTGGGATGTATTTATGCAAAATATTATTTGTTGTTTATCTGAAATTTAAATTTAACTGGGTGTCTTGTATTTTTATTTGCAAAATCTGGCAACCCTACTTGCTAAACTTCAGGGCCCTCAGCTGTAAGGTGGAATAGTAGTGTCTTCCTTGTAGGGTTATGTTGCTGATTGGGGCTAGAATGTAAAAAGCACTTAGCAGAGTGTCTGACACACAGTAAGTGCTCAGTAAACATTCACTGAATGAATAAATAATTCATAACAATATAGCAGCTCAGCCGGGCGTGGTGGCTCACGCCTGTAATCCCAGCACTTTAGGAGGCTGAGGCATGTGGATTGCTTGAGCCCAGGAGTTTGAGACCAGCCTGGGCAACATGGCAAAACCCCATCTCTACTAAAAATACAAAAATTAACCAGGCCTGGTAGCATGCACCTGTAGTCCTGGTGACTCAGGAGGCTGAGGTGGGAGGATCACCTGAGCCCGGGAAGGTCGACGCTGCAGTGAGCTGTGATCACGTCACTGCACTCCAGTCTTGGCAACATAGTGAGACTCTGTCTCAAAAAATAAAAAATAAAAAAAAATTTAAAAACAGCTAACTTACCTGTATTTATATAGTCAAATGGAGGGAGGTATATGGATATAATTTGATGCCTTAATGAAAGCAAAACTTAATTTGGATAATTCAAAACTGAAAAGCTACCGCAGGCCAAAACACCTAAATTGTTCATTTTATAGACCAAAGAAATGCACTGATTTCATCTCTATTTCACTTTATGCCGTGTCAATATACTCAGTGTCTCTACCTCAGCTTCTCTAGGGACAAACTAGAGAGAATGGTATTACTTCAGCAAGGTACTGTGGGAATTAATTAGTTAACTTTTTTTTTAGTCTCTAAGAAGAAACCACCTCTGATATCAATGTTTATTATTAGTTAGAACCAACATGAAAATTTTGAACTGAGAATAGTCTCGTATTAGCATATCAATTCAGCATCTGTTGATCAAAGTATAGATCCAGTTACAGGTACCAGTTTCTTAAAACTTGGTTCCTAATGTTTAGGGGTTAAAAATGTGGTTATAAAAACAGACATTGGGCCAGGTGCAGTGGCTCACGTTTGTAATCCCAGTACTTTGGGAGGCCGAGGTGGGCGGATCACGAGGTCAGGAGATCGAGACCCCGTCTCTACTAAAAATACAAAAATAAAATTAGCCGGGCGTGGTGGCAGGCGCCTGTTGTCCCAGCTACTCCAGAGGCTGAGGCGGGAGAATGGCATGAACCCGGGAGGCCGAGATGGCACCACTGCACTCCAGCCCGGGTGACAGAGCGAGACTCTGTCAAAAAAAAAAAAAAAAGACATTACATTACAATTACAACTACTGAAAACACCATTAAGTAAAATACATTGTCTTTCAAAAAAATTTTCTAAGCCTCAGTTCGTGATGTTTGGCAATTTTAGACTATCATTTAGTCCAACCAAAGAATTTGAAGTATTGTTTGGTTTTGTTATATCTCTCCTTGAACTGTACCTGACTGGAATATCTTTCACTTTTTTCTTTATCTGTTTGTGTCTTTATCATAAGGGCTTAGAAGAAACTGTTTCTTAGCAGCAATTGATTTTCTTTCAGTTGGAAGATCACATGGTCTGACAGTCTCTTTGAAGGTAAATGCCAAGAGCAGGCAATTGCCAGTCACCGATAATTAATGTCCTTGGTTATGCATATGATTTTGCAAATTGCTTTCTGAAAAAGTATCTGTAAGTAGAAAATCTAAACAAGAGGATCAATACCCTGAGAAGACAGCCCTTTAAAAATGTATCCTCTGAACTCCTTTCATAACAACTAAATATTATGCAAGGCATAGGCTCTCTGATTCCCTTTTCAGGATAAAGATAATAACAGCAACTGGTCCAAAGGGATCTAAGCAGCAATCGTACAAACGGCAGCGATGCCAAGGGAACTCCTCTGAGCAAGTTGATAGTGGTCCTCTGGAGGCTTCCTTGGAGCAAATCATTTCCCAGGGGTGTTGTGTGACTTCTAGCATCCAGCCTAAGGAAGGTGGAAATCGACCTGCTCCTGTGTTCCTTTATTATCTTGTTTTCCACCCCAGTGTTCTCTTTGATCCCTTTTCTTTTTTATATATTCTGTCTGAAACTTCCTAGGATTACATTGGAAAAGAACTCATTTTTCTTTAAAAGGAGTCATATGTAGTCTGTCCCCTTTTCACCATCCACTCACCCACCCAAAGATGGAAACAAATATCAACTAACCAGTAAATGTTGAACTTGCTCAAGATCACCTTGCCATGAACTTTGTAGAAGTTGCATTTGGGGAGCCTGGATTCTATTAACTGCCAAGAGTTGTCTTTGGATATTGCAATTAGCTACGTGAATTGCGGTTCGATTGCTGTAATTGCAAAGGGTGATATCTACTCCCCTTTCCAGAAGAAATCCAACAACCTGCAAAATGACACAGTCTTAGTTAAATATTTTTAAGTACCAACAGTGTCTTCAGAGCTGGGTGGAAAACTGACTTAGGCATGGCTCTGATTCATTGGGAAGTGGGTGACTGCTATTTGCCCTTCTTAATTTGGGAAACAAAAATCTCATGACATGCATGATTTTTGGATACTCTTTTTTGGAGGGACTAGAGATCCATGAGTATTGTATGTTAAACTCACACAAAACATTGAAGTTTTATAACTGTCTAACATCGAGAATACAAAATCAAAGGGAGGAGGCATGGTGGTGTGCACCTATAATCCCAGCTACTGGGAGATTGAGGCAGGAGGATCACTTGAGCCCGGGAGTTCAAGGCCATCATGCACCATAATCCTACTGTGAATAGCCACTGCACTCTAGCCTGGGCAACATAGCAAGATCCTGTCTCTAAAAAAATACAAAAACAAAGATGATTCAGGCTTACTTATTCTTGAATGTTGCAAGTATTTCTGCAAGTGTTTCTAGAAAGAGAGTAAACTCTATTCAGTATGGTAAGGGGACAGATTGCCCAGTTGCGAGTTAAGAACTGTCCTTGGTGCTGAGACTGCACCAATGAACAAGACCAGTAGCCACCCTTTAAGGTATTTGCAGTCTACTGAAGAACAAAGACACTTAAAAAAAAAAAAAAAAAGGTAATTGCAACATGGGGTGATAAATGTAACAAGAGAAGTGAATACAGGAGGCTGATGGGGGCACTTTGAGGACATTTTTAAAGATATCTTGGAGAGTCTGCAAAGACTTCTTGGAGAAAGTGATGTCTAAGCTGAGACCTGAAGAATCAGACTCAGCCAGGCACACTGGGAGAAAGATTGTTCCAAGCAGAGCATACAATGTGAATAAAGTACAGTGTGTACAAGAGGGCAAGTAATATTCAAAGCTCTGGAAGGAGTTAGGTATGTCTAGAGCTCAGGATAAGAAACGGAAGGGAAGGAGATGTGGGTGGAGAAGTCAGCAGTGCCTGAGTCCTGAAAGACCTGACAAACCCCTTTGAGGAGTTAGGGCTGTGTCTTCAGGGCAATAGGCAGACAGTGAAAGATTTTCCTCAGAAAAATGACATACTCGGGTGAGTGTTTTAGAAAATCACTCTGGCTGCTGAAACAGATTGATGTGGGGAAGAAGGGAAGTGGGGAGACCGGGGAGTAGACTACCACAGTTGCCTCATGGAGAGATGACAGTGACTGAACAAGAGAAATGGTAGTGGAGATTTAGTGACTGAGGGCATAATCTAGGAACATTTAAGAGGTGGAATTGACAGAACATAGCCACTTATTCAATGTGGGAGTTAATGGTGAGCCAGAAATCAAGGATAATTCCAAGATACTGTCTTCAGTGTACTTTTGTCTGTCTTCTGTACTGCCACTGCAGACCAGGCTGCCATGGTCCCTTGCCTGAAGCAATGGAACAGCCTTCTCTCCATATCAAGTGCTTCTGCATGAAACTCACTAGAAAGGCCCAAATCAAAAATTCAGATAACATCAAGAGATGGGAAGATGAGAAGAACTTGGAGCCCTCATACCACCATTTCTGCTGGTGGAAGTGTAAATGGTGCATCCACTTTGAAAAACAGTCTGGTTTGGGAGGCCAAGGCAGATGGATCATGAAGTCAGGAGTTCAAGACCAGTCTGGCCAAGATGGTGAAACCCCATCACTACTAAAAGTACAAAAATTATCTGGGCACCGTGGCAGGTGCCTGTAATCCCAGCTACTTGGGAAGCTGAGGCAGGAGAATTGCTTGAACCCAGGGGGCAGAGGTTGCAGTGAGCCGAGATCATGCCACTGCATTCCAGCCTGGGCAACAGAGTGAGACTCTGTCTCAAAGAGAGAGAGAGAGAGAGAGAGAAAAGAAAAGAAAACCAGTCTGGCAGTTCCTCAAATGATTAAACATAGAACGCCCCTATGATCCAGCAATTCCATTCCTAGGTATGGTACTCAGGAGAAATGAAAACATATACCCACACCACAACCTGTGCACAAATGTTTACAGAAGCATTATTCATAGTAACCAAAAGGTGAAAAGAACCATTTTCCATTCATGGATTGGATAAATAAAATGTTGTATATCAAGACAATGTGATATTATTTGGCTATAAAAATCAAGTACTGACACATGCTACTACATGAATGAACCTTGAAAACATTATGCTAAGTGAAAGAAGCCAATCACATACTGCATGATTCCATTCATATGAAAGTCCCAAATAAGAAAAGTTATAGAGGCCAGGAACAGTGGCTCATGCCTGTAACCTCAGCACAGGTAGGTAGGCTGGTAGGCCGAAGCAGGTGGATCACTTTAGCTCAGGAGTTCAAGACCAGCCTGGGCAACATGGTGAAACCCTGTCTCTATACAAAAATTAGCTGGGTGTGATGGCACATGCCTGTAGTCCCAGCTACCCGGGAGACTGAGGCAGGAGGATCACCTCAGCCCAGGAGGTAGGGCCTGCAGTGAGCTGTGATTGTGCTACTGCACTTCAGCCTGGGCAACAGAGTGAGACCCTGTCTCAAAACAAACAAATAGACAAACAAAAAACAATAAAAAAAGAACAGCTATACAGAAAGAAAGTAGATAAGTGGCTGCTTAGGGCTGGGGTGGAGTTGGGAAGAAAGGATAGAGAGTGATAGCTAAAGGATATCAGGTTTCTTTTTATCTTCTTTTTCTGGGGATGAAGTTCTTTTTGAGATGATAAAAGTGTTCTAAAATCAATTGTGAGAATTGCACATTAATACGAATATTCAAAAAAAAGGAAGTAGCCACTTTAAGTAAAAGTAAATTGTATGGTATATGAATTTTATCTCAATAAAGCTGTTTTTGAAAATGCCTTTGCATGCCTTTATGGCCTTGCGTGATCCAGCGCCTGTCTGCATTTCCAGTTTTATCTTGTGCCAGTCTTCATCCTCCCTCTGCAAGATCAAGTCACCTTTCTATACTTCAAATGTACAAGATTTCTTTTTCCTTCATTATTATTATTATTATTATTTTGAGATGGCGTTTCACTCTTGTTACCCAGGCTGGAGTGCAATGGCGCGATCTCGGGTCACTGCAACCTCCGCCTCCAGGGTTCAAGTGATTCTCCTGCCTCAGCCTCCTAAGTAGCTGGGATTACAGGCCCCCACCACCACGCCCGGCTAATTCTGTAGTTTTAGTAGAGACGGAGTTTCTCCATGTTGGTCAGGCTGGTCGCGAACTCCTGACCTCAGGTGATCCGCCTGCTTCAGCCTCCCAAAGTGCTGGGATTATAGGCGTGAGCCACCGCTCCCAGCCAAGACTTTTTTTTCCTAACCAAGGCCTTTGTCTTTGCTGTTCCCTCTACCCCAATTGACCTTCATTTATGTCTTAGCATAAATACAACACATCAGTAAGGATTTCTTGACCACTTTATCAAAAGAGAAGCCCTCTATTGGTTACTTCAAAGTACTAATAACAATTTGTAATTTTTTTTTTTTTGAGATAGAGTCTCGCTCTGTCGCCCAGGCTGGAGTGCAGTGGCGCGATCTCAGCTCACTGCAAGCTCCGCCGCCTCCCAGGTTCACGCCATTCTCCTGCCTCAGCACCCGCCACCACACCCAGCTAATTTTTTTGTATTTTTAGTAGAGACGGGGTTTCACCGTGTTCGCCAGGATGGTCTTGATCTCTTGATCTCCTGACCTCGTGATCCGCCCGCCTTGGCCTCCCAAAGTGCTGGGATTACAGGCGTGAGCCACCGCGCCCGGCCCACAATTTGTAATTTTTTAAAGTGCTTCTTGTTTCCTTATTTGTTGTGTTTCACCTTCCCTCAAATGTAAGTCCCCAAGGACAAGAGAACTTATCACATGAACAAATATTGTATGAATGAGTGAGTGAATGGTTTAAGATAAATAGATGATGATGCCTTAGTTTAATTCAATTTCAAATAATTAAATGTTTATTTGATTTAATATGATGGGTAACACTGATACTGGTGTCCCTCAGGAGGGTAAGGTTTGGGAAGAAAGACGATGAAGATAATTTTGGACCTGTTGTGTTTGGGATGTCTATAATATACAAGTGGAGATATTTAGTTGGAGTTCAACATTGTGTGTGTGTGTGTGTGTGTGTGTGTGTGTGTGTGTCCGATATGGGCTTGAGAATCACGGGCCATCCTCACATTATTGAAGGACACCAAAATTTAAAGGATGAGAAGAAAGAACCCATGAAGGAGACTGGATAGAAGTTGCCAGAGAGGTAAGGGGAAAAACCAGGAGGAGGTCAAGGAAGAAAACACTTGAAGAAAAATTGGAGTCCAACGGTGCTAAGAGGTAGAAGCGGCAAAGGACATTATAGGGGACATTGGCAAGAGCAGTTTCAATGGAGTAGTAGAGGAAGATGTCAGACTGCAGTAGTTTGAAGAAGTAAGCAAGTGGGGGCAGTGAGGATAAACCAGTAAAACATTCTTTTTTTTGTTTTTGTTTTTGACAGAGTCTCCCTCTGTTGCCCAGGCTGGAGTGCAGTGGCACTATCTTGGCTCACTGCAACCTCTGCCTCCCAGGTTCAAGCAATTCTCCTGCCTCAGCCTCTGTAGTAGCTGAGACTACAGGCACCCGCCATCATGCCCGGCTAATATTTGCATTTTTAGTAGAGATGGGGTTTCACCCATGTTGGCCAGATTGGTCTCAAACTCCTGACCTTAGGTGATTTGCCTGCCTCGGCCTCCCAAAGTGCTGGGATTACAGGCATGAGCCACTATGCCTGGCCGTCACCTGGTTTTTGACAGCAGACCCTGATGGTTTATGTGATTTGTTCAGCTGAATGGATTCAGGACTTTGGGTGGCATTGTTGAGGTGATTACTGTAGATTGGCCTCCTCCTGCTGCTTGGAGTTCTGTTGACAATAGCTTCCACTGAATGTTATATGAGACAAATTGATGAATCTGGCCCTAGCCTCTGTTGGTGAGATTAATCAGAGTGGCCAACAGACTGGTGAGATCATGAGAAAAATCATCAGATGCCAAGATAGTGTAGAAATGAGGGGTGGACCTTGTTAGGAGGCACGTCTCCATGGGTCTCTTATATTTCTGCAGGTCTTGTGAGCAAAGGCACTGATTGCTTTTATTCCATGCAAACTTTTCAAGCTTATTTGTATAGTGAATGGCTTTGGAAGATAGAGATAGTGTCTCCTTCTCCAGCAAAGAGTAGCTTTGCTTACTGCCCATTGTAAATTATTAGGGATTTCCAAGTTGAGGGTTCCTCTGCTGTTATGCAACCCACTGCATGTTCAGGGGTCACCTGGTCCTCTTCCTATTACTCAGTGGGAATTAGGGCTTAGGGAACGGATACAAAACTGCTAAAATTCTGACTAATGCTATTGTTATGAATAAACACACTGCCCTTTTGCTCTGATCCAGTAGTTCTTTCTTCAGCTAGGAATCCAAGCAACTCTGGCAAGCTAACTCATTAGCTGCGAGTAGGGTAAAATCTCAGATCCTTCATAGTTCTCAAGAGATGTCTGCAAGTGAAAAGGCCTGAGAAAGGAAAGGAAGTGGTTGCAGGAGGACGTGGGATCAGTGGAGGTGTTTGCTTCTTTATGCACTGGCAGAAGGCACTTATCTAAGCATTTTTAAATGCTGATGGAAAGAAGCATTATTGTTTGTAATAACAAGAATCTGGAGACCACCCAGATGTCCACCAGAGTAGGATAGGCAGATAAATTGTGTAGGCAAATAAATTGTGGCATATATATATATATATATATATATATATATATATATATATTTTTTTTTTTTTTTTTTTTTTTTTTTTTTGAGACGGAGTCTTGCTCTGTCGCCCAGGCTGGAGTGCAATGGCCGGATCTCAGCTCACTGCAAGCTCTGCCTCCTGGGTTTACGCCATTCTCCTGCCTCAGCCTCCCGAGTAGCTGGGACTACAGGCGCCTGCCACCTCGCCCGGCTAGTTTTTTGTATTTTTTAGTAGAGACGGGGTTTCACCGTGTTAGCCAGGATGGTCTCGATCTTCTGACCTCGTGATCCACCCGTCTCAGCCTCCCAAAGTGCTGGGATTACAGGCTTGAGCCACCGCGCCCGGCCTCTATATATATATAGTTTGAAGAAGTAAGCAAGTGGGGGCAGTGAGGATAAACCAGTAAAACATTCTTTTTTTTTGTTTTTGTTTTTGACAGAGTCAAATATATATATGTTTTTTTTTTTTTTTTTTTTTTTTAATGAGATAGAATCTTGCACTGTTGCCCTGGCTGGAGTTCAGTGGTACGATCTCAGCTCACAGCAACCTGTGCCTCCTGGGCTCAAGCAATTCTCATGCCTCAGCCTCCCAAGTAGTTGGGATTACAGGTGTGCACCACCATGTCCGGCTAATTTTTTGTATCTTAATAGAGATGGGGTTTCGACATGTTGCCCAGGCCGGTCCCAAGCTCCTGACAGACTCAGGCAATCCACCCACCTTGGCCACCCAAAGTACTAGGATTACAGGCATGAGCCACTGCGCCTGTATTGCGGCACATATTTTTATCTAATGGAACACTACATAGCACTAAAAATGAAAAACCATAGCTACACTTTGTGTTTCAAAATAGAGGAATCCCAAAAACATGATAGTGAACAGAAGCAGCAAGTTATGCAGGAACATGGCTGGGTACAGTGGCTCAGGCCTGTAATCCCAGCACTTTGGGAGGCCGAGGTGGGAGGATTGCTTGAGGTCTGGAGTTCGAGACCAGCCTGGCCAACATGGTGAAATCCCGTCTCTACTAAAAATACAAAAAATTAGCGGAGTGTGGTGGCGCACGCCTGTAGTCCTAGCTACTCAGGAGGCTGAGGCAGGAGAATCGCTTGAACCCAGGAGGCAGAGGTGGCAGTGAGCCAAGATCATGCCACTGCACTCCAGCTTGGGCTACAGAGTGAGACTCCATCTCAAAAAAAAAAAGTTATGCAAGGGCATATGCAGTGTGAGTTTGTTTTTATAATATTCAACAGCAGGAAAAAGCAAGCAATTATTTAGGCATGGATGCAGAGGTGGCCAGGAAATTATTAACCCAAAATGCCAGATAATGGTTAGCCAGGGTGGGGGATGCAATTCAAGACAGGAATATATGGAGAGGGCTTTTGAGGCATGGCAACGTTCTAATTTTTGGCCTGGGTGTTGGGTACACGGGTGCTTGTTTCATTAATTTTCTTTTTTTCTTTTTCTTTCTTTCTTTCTTTCTTTCTTTCTTTCTTTCTTTCTTTCTTTCTTTCTTTCTAGCATATGTGCTATATTTTATAATTTGTTCAAAAAGCATTCAAGGAAAGGAGTCAAAAAAGAAAAAGAGTTTAAAACATAGTCAAGAGAGGCTAATTGAGGAAGCAAAGGTGACCAGGCAGGATTCAGGGTCCACTTGCATTTAAAGTCCCAAGAACTGGCCAGGTGCGGTGGCCCATGCCTGGAATCCCAGCACTTTGTGAGGCTGAGGCATGTGGATCTCTTGAAACCAAGAGTCTGAGACAGGCTGGGCAACAGGCTGAAGCCCCACGTCTACAAAAAAAAAAAAAAAAAAAAATTAGCCAGGCATGGTGGTGTGTGTCTGTAATTTCCAGCAACTTGGGAGACTGAGGTTGGAGAATCACCTGAGTCCGAGGAGTTTGAGGCTGCAGTGAGCCAAGATGGTGCCACTGTACTCCAGCCTGGGTGACAGAGTGACCCTGTCTCAAAAAACAAAACAAAATGAAACAAACAAAAAAACAAAGTCCCAAGAACTTGTAGAGGCATCAACTTGTGCAGTTGAGTGAAATTTGTCTTTTCCACCCTAGTTTCCCCATTCTTGCCCTTTCTATTCATGAAGCCTCCCTCTTTGCTGCCTCTCCCCAACTCTACATGCTCATATTGTTGCCACTTTTACCTGAATTCTTAAACAGAACTTTATAAGTTACCACACACAATGATGTAACTGATGAATAAGATCCAAATGGGTTACTTTTTCATTAATGTCTCCATTTAATAAATATTTATTAACACCTGGCTGGGTCAGGCGCTCTGCTTGTAGCTGGAGATACAGCTAGAACAAAGAGGACAAAGTCTCCTGCCCTTTTAGGCCTTATTATTCACTTATTTACTCCTGTTTCCCTCCTTCCAGGTTTACGTGCATTTGTTAGAGCAGAGCATAAATTTCCAGGTACCGATGGAGCTGGGGGTTCATTATATGGTGCCATTAGACCATTAGCTCCTCGGGGGTGGCTTCTATGTTTGACTCACATCCAGATCCACCATGAAATCTAGTGATTTTCTCGGATATAGCAGGAATATTTGTGGACTGAGTGAAGAAATGAATAGAGATGGTTCCTATCTAGATTTAGGGTATCTCCCTCCCCGTACCCCACTGTGTGTCTTCGGACATTCGTTTATGGCAATGGGTGATATCACTATTCACAAATATCTCATTCTCAGAATCCTTAGCTTGGAAGACTTTTTGTCCTTGAGCCCAGCACGCCACATGTTACCTCTGTTAGATCTTCCTCTGCGGCAGTAATGAGAGGCGTATTTCCCGTCTTTGGGTGCTGAAAGTCGAGGTTTCCGAGGACAGACTGGACTTTAGTAATATAGTCACAGATGAGTTCCACATCACCTCTTGAAACTACTTCTAGGAAATCATGAATCAGTTTATTTTTATTCATCTTGCTAGTTCCACATGATTGCCTTGAAGAGAAAAGGAACGATTTAATTATATGAGAGCCAGCAAAGCTGTGAATGGTTCAAATGTAACATAGTCTGCCTTTACTGCCACCTGTTTCCTTCTTTTATGTATAAAAATCTCATAACCGTTTCAAAGACAATTTTGAAAAGAGTGGGAAATGCCACAATACCACCAGGCTTGGTTTTTTGCGTACATGTTGAATTAGGAAGAATAATAATTTCACCATTATTTTGGAAGATCTGCTATGGTAGAGGAGAAGAGAGGATGGATCAACAGCAGAATGGAAACAGCACAAGCTTGGAGCCCAGTAGAACCTGGATTTAAATTCCTTCTCCACAGATTACCAACTGTGTGACCATGAGCACATGGCTCATCTCTGGGCTGCGTTTACTTATCTCTAAAATGGAAATGATCGTCCCCTCTTCAAAAGGTTGGTGAGGATCTGAAATATGATCTACAGAGGGTTGGCACATTCTACAGGTGAAAATTCTTGTTGGATTTTGTTATTTTTTTTTTAGATTGTTTATTAACCACCTTATACGTATTTCCTTTCTGAAAGTCCCATCTTCCCAACAATACGGTAAGCTCCTCAATAGCAGGGACATTACATGACTTGTCCTTTCATCTCCTCTTTGATTCTAGCACAGTGGGAATCATGGAGGAGCACAGTGCCCACTGTTCTAGATTTTCCAGGAAAGCCCTAATTTTAAATATCTCATATCAGTTTTCCAAATCATTGAAATATCTCAAATTGCAATTTTGGAGGTCACCAAACTACCCTCTCCTGCATGGAGCTTTTTTTTTTTTTCTTTTGAGATAGAGTCTCACTCTGTCACCCAGGTTAGAAGGCAGTGTCACAATCTTGGTTCACTGCAACCTCTGCCTCCTGTGTTCAAGCAATTCTCCTGCCTCAGTCTCCCGAGTAGCTGGGACTACAGGCGGGCCACCACACCCGGCTAATTTTTGTAGCTTTTAGTAGAGATGAGTTTTCACCATGTTGGCCAGGCTGGTCTGGAATTCCTGACCTCAGATGATCCACCCGCCTTGGCCTCCCAAAGTGCTGGGATTACAGGCGTGAGACACGGCGCCCAGCCTGGAGCCTCTTGCTGTTAGTAACAGCATGACATCCTTTGTCAGGCTCTATACTCCAACTTCTGCTTCTGACACCACCTCACTGTATGTAGCCACATGTTATCGATTCGATGTGCAATTTCCTTGCAGTAATCTGGCATGAGATTGAAAACAAAAGAACAAGAGGCTCATTTCATAGTACAACTTTGTGGAGGAAAGCTAAGGAAAACAAATAAGAAAAAGTCTAGATTTCCTCTTTAATGTTCTGAACACACAAATGGCTTCAGAATTCATGGGCCAGACTACATAGAGCCCTCGTTCTCAAACGAGAACATGTGCTTCACTCTAGAAATAGTTCTAGTCCATGAATTCATCAATTCATTAGGAAGATGCTATATGCCCTTCAGCAGCTTTCATTGACCTGTCCCAATAAACATAACACAAAACAGGTTAGACAAAATACAAGAAAGAGCACACATGGTTAAGTGTCCATGCAAACAGCAGATAATGAATCTTACAGATGTCAGAGAAATGGGCTGGCCATGTGATCTGGAAGATCCCCTTGAAAGAAGGCATTCATTGCTGGGCTCGGTGGCTCACGCCTGTAATCCCAGCACTTTGGGAGGCTGAGGCGGGCGGATCACGAGGTCAGGAGATCTGGCTAACACGGTGAAACCTCGTCTCTACTAAAAGCACAAAAAATTAGCCGGGTGTGGTGACGGGCACCTGTAGTCCCAGCTACTCCGGAGGCTGAATAGGTAAAATGGCGCGAACCCAGGAGGCGGAGGTTGCAGTGGGCTGAGATCGTGCCAGTGCATTCCTGCCTGGGCAACAGAGCGAGACTCTGGAAAGAAAGAGAGAGAGAGAGAGAGAGAGGGAAGGAAGGAAGGAAGGAAGGAAGGAAGGAAGGAAGGAAGGAAGGAAGGAAGGAAGGAAGGAAGGGGAGAGAGAAAGAGAGAGAAGAAAGAGAGAGAGAGAAAGGAAGGAAGGAAGGAAGGGAGGGAGGGAAAGAGAGAGAGAGAGGGAGGGAGGGAGGGAAGGAGGGAAGGAAGGAAGGCATTTGTGATATCTGGAGAGTCAGAGTGAAGGAGAATGGGCAGCTCTGATGAAGGACAGGCATGAACCCAGGCCTCTACCCGGGTCTGAGGAGGAGAGAGTGAAACCAGAAGGAAATTTACCCTGGATTCCCCAACACATCGGGAAGCCCATGGAGAGCTTTCAGCAGTGCGTTTTAGGAACATTGGTACTTTAGTAAGATTATTATGATGCAGAGGAAAAAGGCAGAAACAAAAATTTGAATGTGGCTGGGCATGGTGGCTCACCCCTGTAATCCCAGCACTTTGGGAGGCCGAGGCGGGGGGATCATCTGAGTTCAGGAGTTCAAGACCAGCTGGGCCAACATGGTGAAGCCTTGTCTCTACTAAAAAATACAAAAATTACTCAGTGTGGTGGTGCGCACCTGTAATCCCAGCTACTCAGGAGGCAGAGGCAGGAGAATCGCTTGAACCCAGGAGGCACAGGTTGCAGTGAGCCGAGATCAAACCACTGCACTCCAGCCTGGGCAACAGAGCGAGACTCCATCTCAAAAAACAATAACAACAACAAAATTTGAAGTGAAGGTTCACAGGATTTGTGACTGACTGACCACAGACAATGAAAAGGTCCAAGAGGTTGGGGTCCAGGAACTGAGGGAGGACCCACAGCTGGGCAGGTGATTCTTTTTACAGAAAGACAATAGATGAGGTCAGCAGCAGAACCAGTACATAAACAAGTGTGTGTGGTTGGTGTTCTTGGCTTTCAAAGAAATGGTGGCCTTAGCTCAGTGCAGTTTCCTAAACTTGCTTGAGCATAAACATTGCCTTGTTATAAAGATTCCAAGTTTCCTTTAGTAGATCTGGGATGAGGCTGGGGACTCTCTTTTTTGAAAGAAATTTTTCATAGACTTTAAAAAATTGACTTTATTGCTTAGGGCATTTAAAGCTTATTATGCAAAATTGGGCAAATTCTGCAAAATTGGGCAGAAAGTACAGAATATTCCCTCTCCACTACCCACTACTGGCCTCACCATCAACAGCCTGCACCAGAGTGGTACATTTGTTAACAACTGATGAATTTACAAACAGAGTATTATCACCCAAAGTCCATAGTTTACGTTAGGGTTCACTGTTGGTGTTGTACATTCTATGGGTTTGGACAAAGGTATAATGACATGTATCCACCATTTTAGTATGTATAGAATAGTTTCATGGCCCTAAAAATCTCTGTGTTCTGCCCATTCTTTCCTCCCTCCACACTAGCCCTGGGCAACCGGGGACCTTTTTATTGTCTCTGGGAGGCTCCCATCAGGCAACTTCTAGAAACACAGAATTGAATCCACAATCTTTCTTGCAATCCACTTTGTTTTCTAATTGACATTTATCATTACTACCTGTTACTCCTTTTGATTTAAACTTCCTAGAATAGATAGTAGTTCCCCCTTCTAATTTCTAGCGGAATACTTTGAAATAGAGAATGAATTCCTCAAGTCTTTATCTACCTTTGTTCAAAGTGAAGTTACATAATAACAATAATACAACAACAGCAACATGCCCAACATTCATTGAATGCTTGCTACGTGTCATATGCTGTTCTAAATGCTTTACAGGTGTTTTTTCTATTTAATTCCAAATAATACTATCAGAACAGTTGTATTATTATCCGTATTCTATAGATGAGGAAAATGAAGCACAGACACTGGCAAAATGGGATCTCACTCCAGAGAGATGAGAGCGCTACTGCCCAAAAAGATGTAATGGAGTCAGTCGCGGTGGCTCATACCTGTAATCTCAGCACTTTGGGAGGCCAAGGCGGGTGGATCACCCGAGGTCAGGAGTTCGAGACCAGCCTGGCCAATATGGTGAAACTCCATCTCTACTAAAAATACAAAATTAGCCAGGCATGGTGGTGCATGCCTGTAATACAAGCCACTTGGGAGGCTGAGGCAGGAGAACTGCTTGAACCCGGGAGGTGGAGGTTGCAGTGAGTCAAGATCGTAGCATTGTACTCCAGCCTGGGCAACAAGAGTGAAACGCTGTCTCAAACAAACCACAACAAAAAAAAGATGTAATGGAACGAGTATTTAAAGGTGCATTTGCAGAATAGGCTTATTTCCATTTTCATGTTTGGACGTTAGGTAGATGCGGATGAGCTCATCATTACTCCTTGCTAGCCACACTGGACTGTGTCAGACTTTCCTCTTGTTTTATTTTTACCCTTCAGCTCTGATCCCCTCTGTCTGATAAGAACCCAATCTAATGTGCCTGAGAGGTATCCTCAATAAGTGTATATCCTTATAAGGCATATAGTGCTGTTATGTTACATTGGTTTTTAATTTACACAAATAATATTGTACTCTAGAGCTCATTAATTATTTGTTAACACTTCGCTTTTAAGCTTTATCCTTGTACTTATATGTACAAGGTTGTTGGTTTTATGTTCACCATATTTTATTACTGCCTTGGTGATGGACATCTAAGTTGTGCACTCCACGAACAACACTGTGATAAATATCCTGGTTTAGGCCTTATTATGCACCCTGCAAACGTTTCTCTGGGGCAAGTGGGTCGAATGGATTTAATTTTACAAAGTACTACCAGATTGTCCTCCAGAATGGCTGTATCAATTTACACTGCCACCGATAATGCCTGTTTTCTTTAAGCTCTTTTAAGAGAAGCAGACGTTTGGTTGATTGCTGTCACTTAATCATCATTATCTTCATCATTAGCATTTAATAAGCAGTGTGCTTGGAACCTTACTAAGGGCGGAAGGGGCAGATGATATACTCAAAATCAGGCCACAGAAATAATTAAAACCAATACATACATCTGTCCCAGCAAATTGCTTTGTAACACAGATTTACATTTTACATACTTGTTTTTGAAAATGCAACAGTATTTGCAGGATCATTTCGGGGGGGGAAAATGGTTTTCAGAAACAAAAGATAATTAAAACTTGTCTTTCAATAAAGCTAAAAATCAGGTATTCAAATAACAGGGAACAAATAGATATATATATCACACCTTATTCATAAAGTAGAAATAAAACTTCAAACATTTTTCCCCCAAGGTTATTACCTAGCAATGTTATGGAGTTGTAACTTAACTTTTTAATGTAACCCTTAAGGGAGAGCATTTCGTAAGTAGTATCTATCATCTAAAATAAAACATAAAAATTTAGATTTAGCTAAACTACAATCCCAAAGTTATCAAATCAAATCACTGAAATACCGGGCAATGTGGTCATTATTTGGCCATTTATTGTCTCACATACTCAATAGTGATGGGAGGAAGACAGTGACTATTAAATGAGCTCATAGCATTATCTCTATATGCAGGTCATTCTTTTAGTTAACATGCACAGACCATGGCTTTTAAAAATTATTTTTATTACAGACGGGGTCTCACTCTGTCATCCAGGCTGGAGTACAGCAGCTTGATCATAGCTCACTGCAGCCTGAAACTCCTAGGTTTAAGGGATCCTCCCACCACAGCCTCCCGGATAACTAGGGCTACAGGTGCACAGCACTATGCCCCACTAGTTATTTTTATGTTCTATTTTTGTAGAGACAGAGTCTCACTATTTTGCCCAGGCGTAGTCATGAACCCACAATGCCTTTTATTATTGAGCTCTATATCCCCTTCTGAATTCAATCTGTACATGTCCATTTTAGGTTTCTTTCATAAGAAAACATTTCTCAATTTTCCATTTAGAATTGTTGTTGTTGTTGCTGTTACAGAGACTCCCTATATCGCCCAGGCTGGAGTACAGTGGCACAATCTTGGTTCACTGCAACCTCCACCTCCTGGATTAAACAATTCTCCTGTCTCAGCTTCCCAAGTAGCTGGGATTACAGGTGCCCACCACCACGCCGGCTAATTTTTGTATTTTAGTAGAGACAGGGTTTTACCGTGTTGGACAGGCTGGTCTCGAACTCCTGACCTCAGGTCATCCACCCTCCTTGGCCTCCTAAAGTGCTAGGATTACGGGCATGAGCCACCATGCCTGCCCATTTAGAATTGTTTTGGTCAATGATTTTTGAGGAATAATCTTTCATTCCACAGAGGTTTTTAGTTTAGCATCTATTAAAGCCCAGTCTTTTTTATTTTTAATTGCATGCATGGTTTATCTATCTGTAAAACCAAAACCTTTTGTTATACTGTACATCTGATTTAGAACCTTATGTAATGAAGATTTAAAGCAACAGAAATCTTATTTCATGTTGAGAAAGCGTGGTTAAGAACATATGTATACAATATTGATTGGTTACAAGAAGATTCATACCATGTAAAGTTTACACATATTTGGGTGATTAAACTAAAAGATTACCCCTAGGTATAATTCAATGAAGGCAAGTGTTTTTCATATACTTTTCTTGTCATTAGTAATTTAGCCTATGGTCTAGAGGTGCCTACATAAGTATTGGAGGAAATCGTCACAATATTTGAAAAGTAAAAAATAGTTTATTACAACTCTAAGGATATTATTATTTGAGATTAGGACACAGTTTCTTCTATCAGTTTACCTGGCGTTCCTCCTCTGGGACATCCTTTGGGGAGTAAAAAAGTGGCAACATACAGTTTATCTAAAATGGAATGAAAAGCAGAGATTTGGCTTACCTGTGCTGTGTTTTGCTGAGGGAGGTGGCACACGGTTGAAGAAACACCAAGCCAAACAGTAGCCAACATCATCCTAATTCATCGTGGCACTGATTTCCGGGACAGCTGTAGCCCACACTTCAACTAGGGATCCATTTTAAAAACAGCATAGATTCAGATTTTTTTTTCTTTAATGATTTTACAGTGTTACACAGCCCAAATAATTTTTCTTTAAATTTTTTCTTTAATTAAGCTGATCCTGCATGCACAAACCCTTAAGTAAGCTGCAAAGAGACTGCTTAGTTTACAGGTTGTCGCCCAGGCAACCATCCACTGTGCATTTAGCTTAGAGAATTGAAAGCAGGACAGTCCATCCGGGAAGGAAAACAAGTGTTGTATGCTCTTCCTAGTTGTTGCTCACGTGCTTTAAAACTACCGAACCCCTATGTACTTCCATGGTTGGCACAATTACCATGATCACCTGATGCACGGAGGCTTTCTCCAAGAGATCCACGCCTTTGAAGGGGCCCTCTCAAAGCTGCGTATAAGTGACAGAGTGAGAATCCAATCGATTATCACCAAACTGATTGCATTCTTAGACTCAGCCTTGAGAAGGCGCCAGCAGATGGAAATCCTTACATTACAACATACTTCTTCTCTAGGTACGCTTGTGGTATTCTGAAGCAAAAGCTTCGGTAAAGAGACTGCACTTTTGTCTGAGTCAAATGGTAATAAACCCAGCTGCAAAAGACTTCAAATCATGGACTATGAAAACATACTCATGAGGAAGTGGACACAGGGCACTCCATAAGGTCACCTGGCATTTGTGTGCTGCTAAATTATCTTCTGCCAGTAACCAAAGGATGCAGGGGTTTCTCTTGTAAGGTAGCTTTCTCTTCTAAGGTAGGGCATCACATTATATATTCTCAACTGAATGGGCTACGATATTCTATCACAATAACAACAGCTGACATTTATTGACTAGTTCCTACGTTAGTCCATAAAGGACATGATTAATGTCATTTAACCCTCACAACAACTCCATGGAGTTAAAACAATAAATAGCATCATTGCCATGTACAGAAGATGACATTGAGGCTCAGAGCTTTTAAGCTAATGAATGGTGGAGCTAGGGATTGAACGTAAGCGGCCTGGTCACGATGTTGAAATACTACTTTTACTATGCGTGAGCGCGTACACACACACACACACACACACACACACACACACTCTCTCTTTCTCTCTCTCTCTCTCTCTCTCTCTCTCTTCTCCAGTGGATGAAGACTTCAGGGTAAAAGCCATTCAGAGATTGTTAGATCTATGTAAACTCCCTCATTACCAATTCAGCTTCAAGCTGCTTGACACCAACTTAGGCACACACAAGCTGTTACTCTGTTTTGCTTCCTATACTCTACTTTGTCTCCACTCCCAGCAAGGTGAGTACTGTCTCAGCCTAACAGAGGAAGGTGTAAGTACTGTAGTTTCTGACTTTTAGGATTTCTGCCAGGTTATCCTAGGGTTCTGGCTTGTCTGCAATCCATGAATCTTTAAATTGCCTTCTCAAAAAGTAATCCTGGCCAGACGTGGTGGCTCACACCTGTAATCTCAGCACTTTGGGAGGCTACGGTGGGCGGATCACCTTAGGTCAGGAGTTCAAGACCAGCCTGGCCAAAATGGTGAAACCCCCATCTCTACTAAAAATAAAAAAAAATTAGGCCAGGCATGGTGGCTTACGCCTGTAATACCAGCACTTTGGGAGGCCAAGGCGGGTGGATCACGAGGTCAAGAGATTGAGACCATCCTGGCTAACACGGTGAAACCCCATCTCTACTAAAAATACAAAAAAAAAATTAGCTGGGTGTGGTGGCGGGCGCCTGTAGTCCCAGCTACTGGGAGGCTGAGGCAGGAGAATGGCGTGAACCCGGGAGGTGGAGCTTGCAGTGAGCCAAGATGGCGCCACTGCTGTCCAGCCTAGACGACAGAAGGAGATTCCGTCTTAAAAAAAAAAAAATTAGCCGGGTCTGGTGGCTGGCGCCTGTAATCCCAGCTACTTGGGAGGCTGAGGCAGAATTGCTTGAACCCAGGAGGCAGAGATTACAGTGAGTCGGGATCGTGCCACCTCACTCCAGCCTGGGCAACGGCTGTAATCCTTTGTAATCCTTTGGCTAGGCGCAGTGGCTCATGCCTGTAATCCCAGCACTTTGGGAGGCCAAGGTAGGAGGATTGCTTGAGTTTAGGAGTTTGGGATCAGCCTGAGCAACATGGTGAGACCATGTCTCTACAAAAAATAGAAAAAAATTGCTGGAGGTGGCGGTGGGCACCTGTAGTTTCAGTTACTCAGGAGGCTGAGGCAGGAGGATTGATTGAGTCCAAGAGTTTGAGGCTGCAGTGAGCTATGATCATGCCACTTCACTCCACCCTGGGAAACAGAAAGACATTCTGTCTTTAAACAAAAAAGGAATCCTCCTTTTGTCTCTCATTTTGAGATAGAGTCATTCGAATCTTTTTTTCTTTTTTTAAAGAAACTCAATTTTTAAAAATAGTGAAGGGATAGTCGTGCAAAACAAGGACAGTATCAGGTTGCCCTAGGGCTGTGTCAAAAGCTCTAAGGAAGCATGGAAGGGGAGTGTCTGACTTCCTGGATTGAGGGTGGGGGATGTATGTTTGCCCAGGCTGCTTGAACAAAATGCCACAAACTGGAAGGCTTAAACAACAAAAATTTATTTGTTCACAGGGCTGGGCACTGTGGTTCACACCTGTAATCCCAGCACTTTGGGAGGCCGAGGTGGGTTGATCACCTGAGGTCAGGAGTTTGAGACCAGTCTGGTCAATATGGTAAAACCCT
The DNA here is from genome assembly GCF_049350105.2 of Macaca mulatta. NCBI lineage: Eukaryota > Metazoa > Chordata > Mammalia > Primates > Cercopithecidae > Macaca > Macaca mulatta. Next base: position 26,661,730 of record NC_133417.1, read on the forward strand.
GTCTCTACTAAAAATACAAAAATTAGCTGGATGTGGTGGTATGTGCCTGTAATCCCAGCTACTCAGGAGGCTGAAGCTGGAAAATTGCTTGAATCTGGCAAGCGGACGTTGCAGTGAGCCAAGATCTCGTCACTGCATTCCAGCCTGGGTGACAGAGCAAGACTCCGTCTCAAAAAAAAAAAAATTATTTGCTCACAGCTCTGAAGGCTAGAAGACCAAGACCAAGGTATCAGCAGGTTGGGTTTCTCCTGAGGCCCCTCTCCTTGGTTTACAGGTGGCCACCTTCTCTCTGTGTCCCCACATGGCCTTTCCTCTGTGTGTGCACATCCCTAGTTTCCTAATCTCTTCTCATAAGGACACTAGTCAGATTGGATTAGAGCCCACTCTAATGGCCTACTTTTAACTTAATCACCTGTTTAAACACCCTGTCCATAAATACAGTCACATTTTGAGGTACTAGGAGTTAGGGCTTCAACATACGAATTTTGAGTGAGAATCCAACTGATTACCACCAAACTGCCTGCAAATACAAATAAGCTCATAACAGGGGGCAGAGAAAGTCTTCACAGAAGAGCAAATATCCAAGCTCAAACTTGAAGGACAAATAGTTTACCAGGTAAACTATAGACACAAGGACATTGCAGATTCTAAACAATAGCGTGTCCAGAGGAAAGAGAAAGCACAGCATGTTGAAAACATTGTAGGTGCATGTTAAAAGAGGGTGTCTATTAAAAGAGAGTAGCAGACACAGAGATGTGCTGCTCAGACCTCCCTTAAAGAAAGAGTCACTGCCCAGCTATAAGGCGTGTAGTTAGGTGAACAGCCTACGGCTGTTGGGTTTATCAGGTTTGTCTAACTGTTCAGCCAAGGACCTGCTATTCTTGGAGTACTTCCTCCAGCCAAAAGCTGAGCAAACAGTGATAGCCAACGCCACTCCTTTCTTGGGGAGATCCTGGCCAATGGTCAACTGAGCAAGGCCGTAGTACAAGGGGCTATGCATTTCCTGATGGGTAATTTTTGCCCCAGCACTTCCAGTTGGACTTCAGAGACTTCGCCAGCTTGGAGATCCTGGGGAGGAGCACTACGGAAAGGGGTTGTCATCAATGGAAAGGGCCTAGGGAGGGGAAGAACTTTGAGCTTTGTTCAAAAAGAAGGAGGAGCGTGACTCAAGAAGATTGGTCAAGGGAGAAGGCGGTAGCATATGAGATTTGCGTCATATGAAAAGGCTGGATCATGCAGGCCACCGTGAGGAGTTAGAATTTTATTTCGGGGCACTATACAGCCATTGATGGCTTTTAAGCAGGAAATTGCATTGGTCCAATTCCCTTTTTTTAGACGATCACTCTGTTTGCTATATGGAAAATGAACTGGTAATCTGAAAGTTAAAGAGATAAGAAGGTACAAAGAATAGATGGGGCAACTAGAAGACAAATAGTAGGGTGGTAGACAGAAATACAGTCATAAAAATAACTATATTGATTATAACTTAAAGGTAGAGGTTGTCAGAATGAATAAAACAGAAGACGCAGCCAGGCACGGTGGCTCACACCTGTAATCTCAGCACTTTGAGAGGCCAAAGCAGGTGGATTGCCTGAGGTCAGGAGTTTGAGACCAGGCTGGCCAACATGATGAAACCCCATCTCTACTAAAAATACAAAAAGTTAGCTGGGTGTGGTGGCACATGCCTGTAATCCCAGCTACTTGGGAGGCTGAGGCAGGAGAATTGCTTGAACCCGGGAGGCGGAGGTTGCAGTGAGCTGAGATCGTGCCATTGCACTCCAGCCTGAGCAGCAGAGTGAGACTCTTTCTCAAACAAACAAACAAACAAAAAAACCAGAAGACCCACATTACATGCTATATATGAGACATGTTGTAAATATAAAGCCATAGATAGTTTGCAAGTGAACAGATTGCAAAAGATATACCATGCAGAAACCAACCAAAGCAAAGTTGGTGTGGCTATATTAATATCCGATAAAATAGACTTCAAGGCAAAGAGTATTACCAGAGATAAAGAGAAATGTTTCATAATGGTAAAGGAATCAATTCATCAGGAAATCACAACAATCATGAATGTGAAGCAAAAATGGACGTAATTGAAGGAAAAAAAGGGATGTCACAATACTAGCTGGAGATTTTAATACTCCTTTTAAGGAATCAGGAGACTAAATATACCGAAAAGGTTAGTAACAACATAGAAAATCAGTCACTATTACCTAATAGATGTGTATAGAATTCCAGACACAAAAACTATGGAATATATATTCTTTTCAAGTGAATGCAGTGTAGTCAACAAGATAGAGCATATGCTGTACCACACCAGTTCTCAATAAATTTCAAAATATTGAAATTTTACAATGTAAATTAGATAACAATATGATATCTAGTAAAATCTCAAATATTTGGAAATTGTACACATACTTCTAAGAAAGCCAGGGATCAAAGAAGAAATCATTTGCAGAATTTTAAAATATCTTGAAGTGAATGACAATAAAAATACAACATATTAAAATTCGTTGGCTATGGTAAGAGTAGCACCTAGAGAGAAACTGATAGCCTCAATAATTATATTAGAAGAGAGAATAAAGGGCTAAAGCTATTGACCTTCAAAGATTCCATCTGAAGAAGCTATAAACAGAAGAATGTAGAAGACGTAAATAGGTGAAAGCAAATAACAAAGTAAAGAGTATAACCAATGAAACAGAAAGCAGACCAACCCCTCACCCCCAAAATCCTTCTTTAGCAAGATTCACAATCAAGAGAACAAATTGAAGGAAGGCAATCATGTAGCAGCCTGACAGGTTTTTCACTGGCCCAAAAAAGCCAATGCACTTAGAACAGCAGGTTTTGCAGTAAAGAACAAGATTAATTATTGTAGGGCCAGATGAGCAGAAGAATGGGAGATAGTTCTCAAATCCACTTCCTTGAGAACTCAGAGGATACAGTTTTTAAGGATAATTTGGCAGGGAGGGGATAGGGAATGGGTGCTGCTGATCAGTAGGAGAGGAAGCCGTAGGAGTATTCAAACTGTGTTCATGTGCTGAATCAGTTTCTGGTGGGAGTTTCTGGGTGGGAGTCAGTCTCTAGATATGAGTCACAGGTCTGGGTGGAGTCAGTCAGTCACCAAAATGCAAAAATCTAAAAATATCTGAAAGACCAATCTTAGGTTTTGACAATGGTGATGTTATCTATAGGAGCAATTGTGGAAGTTGCAAATCTTGTGGCTTCCCAGCTACTGAACTCTTGAGCAGTAAGTGGTTACACAAAGGCAAACTAGGGAACAATGGCTGGTTATCATTTAACTATGCCTACATTTTAGTGGAATTCAAGCCCATCCCATAATCCTAACCTTGTGGTGGTTTCAGTCCCCAAGCAAGGAGGGGGTTAGTTTCAGGGAGGGACTGTTACTCTCTTTGTTTCAAAGTTAGCAAAACCACTGAGGTTAGAAGCAACATGGAATCAGATTGGCTTTCTCACACTGTTATAATTTTGTTTTAATTTTTAATTTTTATGAGACCATAGTAGGTGATACAGGTTACATAAGAAACTTTGATACAGGCATAACATGTATAAATAATCACATCAGGATAAATGGAGAGTATCTATCATTTCAAGTATTTATCATTTCTCTGTTATGACCATTCCATTTATACTCTTTTAGTTTAAAATTTACAATAAATTATTGTTCACTGTAGTCACCCTGATGTGCTATCAAATACTAGATCTTATTCATTCTATCTAACTATATTTTTGTACACATTAACCATCTCACCCTCCCCAACCAACCCCCACTACCCTTCCCAGCCTCTGGTAACCATTCTTCTACTCTCTATATGTCCCATGAGTTCAGTTGTTTTGATTCTTAGATCCCACAAGTAAAAGAGAATATGTGATGTTTGTCTTTCTGTGCCAGGCTTGTTTCACTTAACATAATGATCTCTACTTCCATTCATGTTGCTACAAATGAGTGAATCTCATTCTTTTTACGGCTGAATAGTGTTCCATTGTGTGTATGTATCACATTTTCTTTATCCATTCATTTGTTGATGGACACTTAGGTTGTTTCCAAATCTTAGGTATCGTAAACAGTGCTGCAACAAATGCAGGAATGCAGACATCTCTTTGATATAGTGATTTCTTTTCTTTTGGGTATATAACTAGCAGTGAGATTACTGGATCACATGGTAGCTCAATTTTTAGTTTTTTGAGGAACCTCTATACTGTTATCCAGAGTAGTTTTACTAATTCATATTCCCACCAACAGTATATAAGGGTTCCTTTTTCTCCACAGCCTTACCAGCATTTGTTATTGCCTATTTTTGGAGAAAGGCCATTTTAACTGGGGTGAGATAATATCTCACTGTAGATTTGATTTGCATTTCTCTGATGATCAGTGATGTTGAGCACCTTTTCATATGCCTGTTTCTCATTTGTATGTCTTCGTTTGAGAAATGTGTATTCAAATCTTTTTCCTATTTTTTAAATAGGATTATTCGATTTTTTTCCTATTAATCTGTTTCAGCTACTTATATAATATGGCTACTAATTCCTTGTCAGATGAGTTGTTTGCAAATATTTTCTCCCATTCTGTGGGTTGCCTCTTTGCTTTGTTGATTGTTTCCTTTGCTGTGCAGAAGCTTTCTAACTTGGTGTGATCCCATTTGTCAATTACAGCTTTGGTTGCTGTGCCTGTGGGGTATTACTCAAGAAATCTTTGCCCAGACCAATGTCCTGGAGAGTTTCCCCTGTGTTTTCCTTCAGTAGTTTCATAGTTTCAGGTCTTAGATTTAAGTCGTTAATCCATTTTGATTTGATTTTTGTATATGGTGAGAGATAGGGGTCTGGATTCATTCTTCTGCATTTGGATATCCAGTTTTCCCAGCACCATTTATTGAAGAGATTGTCCTTTCCTTAATGTATGTTCTTGGTTTCTTTTTTGAAAATAAGTTGGCTGTAAATGTACAGAGATTTATTTCCGGGTTATCTATTCTGTTCCATTGGTGTCTGCATATATGCCAGTACCATGCTGTTTTGGTTACTATAGCTTGTAGTATAATTTGAAGTCAGGTAATGTGATTCCTCCAGTTTTCTTCTTTTTGTTCAGGATACCTTTGGCAATTTGGGGTCTTCTATAGTTCCATATATATTTTAGGATTGTTTTTTCTATTTCTGTGAAGAAGGTCATGGTATTTTGGTAGGGATTGCATTAAATCTATAGATTGTTTTGAGTAGTATGGACATTTTAACAATATCAATTCTTTTAATACATTAACATGCAATGTTTTTCCATTTCTTTGTGTCCTCTTCAATTTCTTGCATCAACGTTTTATGGTTGGTTGGTTTGTTTGTTTGTTTTGAGACAGAGTCTCACTCTGTCACTTAGGCTGGAGTGCAGTGGTGCCATCTTGGCTCATTGCAACCTCTGCTGGTCCAAGCAATTCTCCTGCCTCAGCCTCCTGAGTGCTGGGATTACAGGTGTGCACCACCATGCCTGACTAATTTTTGTATTTTTAGTAGAGATGGAGTTTGACCATGTTGGCTAGGCTGGTGTCAACTCCTGGCCTCAAGTGATCCACCCACCTTGGTATCCCAAAGTGCTGGGATTACAGACATGAGCCACCATGCCTGGATATGGTTTTCATTGTACAGATTTTTCATTTCTTTGGTTAAGTTTATTTCTAGGTATTTTATTTGTAACTGTTGTAAATGGGGTTACTTTCTTGATACTTTTTCAAATTATTTACTGATAACATACAAATGCTACTGATTTTTGTATGTTGATTTTTTTTATCCTGCAACTTTACTGAATTTGTTTATCAGTTCTAGTAGTTTTCCTGTGGAGTCTTTAGGTTTTTCCAAATATAAGATCATATCTGCAAACAAGGATACTTTGACTTCTTCCTTCCCAATTTGGCTGTCCTTTATTTCCTTCTTTTGTCTTATTGTTCTAGCAAAGATTTCTGGGGCTGGGTGTGGTGGCTCATGCCTGTAATCCCAGCACTTTGGGAGGCTGAGGCAGGTGGATCACCTGAGGTCAGGAGTTCGAGACCAGCCTGGCCAACATGGTGAAACACCGTCTCTACTAAAAGTACAAAAATTAGCCGGGCGTGGTGGTGGGCGCCTGTAATCCCAGCTACTCAGGAGGCTGCGGCAGGAGAGGCTTGAACCCGGGTGGCAGAGGTTGCAGTGAGCCAAGATAGTGCCATTGCACTCCAGCCTGGGTGACAAGAGCAAGACTCCGGCTCAACAACAACAACAATAACACCAACAAAGATTTCTGGTACTATGTTGAATAACAGTGGTGAAAGTGGGTATCCTTGCCTTGTTCCAGTTATTGGAGGAAAGGCCTTCAGTTTTTCCTCATTCAGTATGATACTAGCCATGGGTCTATGCTTTCATTGTATTGAGGTATCTTCTCTCTATCCCCAGTTTTTTGAGAGTTTTTGTCATGAAAGGATGTTGAATTTATCAAATGCTTTTCAGTGTCAATTGAAATGATCATATGGTTTTTGTCCTTCATTCTGTTGATATGATGTATCACACTGATTTATTCACATATGTTGAACCATTCTTGCATCCCCGGGATAAATCTCACTTGGTCATGATGAATCTTTTTAATGTGTTCTTGAACTTGATTTGTCACTATTTTGTTGAGGGTTTTTGTATCTGTTTGTCAGATATATTGGCCTATAGTTTTCTTTTTTTGATGTGTCTTTGTCTGATTTTTGTATAAGGGTAATGCTGCCCTACTAGAATGAGTTTGGAAATATTCCCTCCTCCTCTATTTTTTTGGAACACTTTGAATAGAATTGATATTATTTCCTCTTTAAGTATTTGGTGAAATTCAGCAGTGAAGCCATCGGGTCCTGGGCTTTTCTTTGCTGGGATAGTTTCTATTCACAGTTATAATTTTTGCAAAGACAATTTCAACAAGAGAGGCAGAAAGATTGTTTAGAAGACTTTGCTGGAAATCCAGATGGGAGATGATAGAGGCCGACTAGAATGGTAGCCATGAGGAGAGACAGAAATTGTTGAAATCCCTATACAAAACCACCAGGTAAACGGTTCATTATAAGAAAAGGAGATGGATATATTAAAGTTGCTGAGCAAAGGGGAGAGGTGTCTCAAAAAGGGGGCATTAGGAAAGGATACTTAGAGTTTTAAGTACTGGAATTAGTCACAGGACAGTTTGGCAGGGAATCTGTAAAGTAGGTGCATTGCTTCAACAGTCAGTGGGCTTATCTTTAGAACATGTGAATCTATGTAAAATTACCATGACTGTGGACTTGTTTTGGTAGATGTGACTCTGAATTAAGCTTAGACAGTTTGTTTTGCACATCATGATTTGGTACAATTTATTTGTTTTGAGTCAGGAAAGAGTTGGCTTTGCAAGTGATAGTTTCTGTTCCAGTTCTAAAGTGGACTATTTGAAATCTATTTTGGAAGTAGAATTAATAGGTTATGTTAAGAGGATTGGAATTGGGAGGTGAAGGATAGAAAGGAATCAAGGAAGGCTTAATGTTCAGACTTCAGCAACAGTATAAATGGAGGAGGTTGTTAAATAAAAATTATAGAAGGCTATAGTTTTAGATTAAGCTCCTGCACCAGACCCCAACAGACCAGACTAAATCAAAATGGAGTCACTCATGGTGAGGTTCTATGACACACCAAACCAAAACTGAGTTGTTGTCAGTCCTTCCGAGAAATTAGGAGAGAAAATAGCCTAATTTCCCAAATAGACCAGTTTCAATTGGCATAATAATGAAGTTTCACCAGTCTTTAATCCTTACACAAAAGATAACTTGAAGTAACTTGATGTTAACCACTAAGTTATTTTTCTATTTCTCTGTTCTGTTCCTGCCTTACAAGGGAAGTAACTTTGAAATGATGAAAATTTGCTTTTGGTTCTTGGTTTCTGCTTTCTTTGGTCCTTCTATGTCTATAAAAGCAACTTTTTCCATTTAGCTCATTGAAACACTTATTCTACTTTATAGAATAAAGTGTTGCCTTATGATAGAATTGAAAATAAGCCCATTTGATATCTTTAAATTAAATTTGTTGTAATTTTGTCTTTCAACAGGATGTATTTACTGAGATACAGATAGTGCTAGAGGAAAGTTTAGGGCAAAAGAACCAAGAGTTATGTTTTGGACCTACTTAAGTTTGGGATATTTGTTAGTCTTCCAAGAATTGATATCATGTAAGCAACTGGATATGGAAGTTCAAGGGTGCTATTTGGGTGCAAGAGAAAAATCTGAGAGTCGTCTACATATGGATGACATAAGGCCATGGGACTGGGTGAAATTACCTGAAAGTGTGCCTGAAGGAAGGAAGGAGACCTACCCATTCATTCATTCTTTCATTCAACACTATATCTTTTTCTTTTCTTTTTGAGACAGAGTCTCACTCAGTTGCCCAGGCTGGAGTGCAGTGGTGTGATGTCAGCTCACTGCCTCCTGAGTTCAAGTGATTCTCGTGCCTCAGCCTCCTGAGTAGTTGGGATTACAGGTGTGCACCACCATGCCCAGCTAATTTTTGTATTTTTTAGTAGTGATGGAGTGTCCCCATCTTGGTCTCAAACTCCTGGCCTCAAGTGATCCACTCGCCTCGGCCTCCCAAAGTGCTGGGATTACAGGTGTGAGCTGCTGAACCTGTGCTCAACACTGTATCTTGAGTTTCCTTTTTTTGTGCAAAGTATTACTGTAAGCACTGGAGAAATATCAGAAAAACAAAGTAGATAAGATAAGCAAATAAACAGTAAAGGTAATAATAACTGGCTATAAATGCTATGAAGAAAATTAAAGTAATAGAGCCTGACAGTTGTGGACAAGAGGGGAATTTTATTAGATTGTGCACTCATGGAAGACCTCCTGAAGAGGCGACGTTTCATCTGTTACTTGATTGAAAAGCAGCAGCCAGCCCTTTGAAGAGTTGGGGGCAGAAACTTCTAGGTAGTGGGGACAGCTTGTGCAAAGGTCCTGAGGCACGTATATATATATAAAATGCTCAAGTTACAGAAAGAAGGAGGGTGGGGACGATGTTAGAATTGAAGTAGCAAGGCTAAGCACAAAATAGACTCTGAAGGGATTCATAGATAATAGTAAGACGTTTGATTTTATTCCAAATGCAATATGAAGCCATTAGAATATTTTACTCAAGGAAATGATAGGGTCTGACTTGGTTTTTTAAAAGATCACATCAATAGCTTTATAGAGAAAAGATTGTAGGGCACAAAAATGGAAGTCAGAGGTGAATGTCAAAGCAGTTGGTGCTTGGTTTGCCTATCTGCCAATGAGTGGAAACTTCAAAGGCAAAAAATATAAATGACTTTAAAAGTGCTCTGGTTGAAGGACATTCTTATGAGCACTTTTTTTTTTTTTTTTTTTTTTTTTTTTTAAACTAAGGCAGAGTGAAATAAAAGGCATTGGGAAGTGACTGCTTGCCTGTGGACATCTGTTATTTGTTTGGTCCAAAGAAACCAATTTGCGTTAGCATTTTTATAGATTATGATTAAAGATGCTCTAGAACCAGAATTGCAACGCTTCCATTTCCCCTCACTCTGATCACAGTTAAGTACAGACAACTACAGGCTTATTGTTTTGTTTTGTTTTGTTTTGTTTTTCTCTTTTCTATGAAGATCTGGTAGTGTTACAGACAGAAGGAGGGTGGGAAGGTGTTAGCATTGAAGTAGGAGGGCTAAGCACAAACTAGACCCTGAAGGAGTCTAGTTCTAACACTTTCATTTCCCCTCACTCTGATCATAGTTAAATATAGACAACTACAGGCTTCTCGGTTTTTGTTTTTTTTTTCTCTTTCCTATAAAGATCTGGTAGTGTTATGGAAGATGAATACGTATGGGGCCAATTTACTTTTTACTGAATATGTAAATATTGGGCAGGAAGGAGTTAAGGCAGCTGTCCTAATTTTTGTATTATTAGTAGAGACGGTGTTTTACCATGTTGGCCAGGCTGGTCTCAAACTCCTGGCCTCATGTGATCCACCCGCCTCTGCCTCCCTAAGTGTTGGGATTACAGGCGTGAGCCACCACACCCAGCCAACAATTTATTTACACAAGAAAAATTAAGAAAGAAACAAGAATCATGACAGTAGTCAAGTCTTCCCTCTGGTGGTCAACACGTTCAAACGCCTGCCTTCCTTCAGCTATACTCCTCCTTCAGCTATATTCCCTCCCAAGCCCCAAGCCATTCTATTCCCATGCCTTTTCCTATTTCTATTACAACACATAACAAAGCCAGTCTTGTTTGGAGTTGTTTTATCTCTCCATTAGATTCCAGTTTGTGGAGGATTAGAAATGTGTTTTAATTACCTTTGTTTCCTCTGTTGTGGTTATGTGTTTTACACATAGAAGTTTCTCAGAGAGGCCAGGCACGGTGACTCATGCCTGTAATCCTAGTGCTTTGGGAAGCCGAGGCAGGCGGATCACCTGAGGTCAGGAGTTCAAGAGCAGCCTGACTGATTTGGTAAAATCCTGTCTCTACCAGAAATATTTTAAAAAATTAGCCAGGCATGGTGGTGGACACCTGTAAACCCAGCTACTCGGGATGCTGAGGCAGGAGAATGGTGTGAACCCAGGAGGCGGAGGTTGCAGTGAGGCAAGATTGCGCCACTGCACTCCAGCCTGGGCAACAGAGCAAGACTCCATCTCAAAAAAAAAAAAAGTTTCTTAGAGAATTTCACGCAGTGGCATTTTGCTCACTCTAGCAGAAGCTCAGGTTCTCAGCAGAGCTATGTGTTTATTATATTCTGGCTGGGTGGAAAGGAGGAGAAATAATTTCAGGAAACTAGTGTCAGATGAGATGCTGGAAAGGAGGACCTTGAAAAGGATGACAATTATCATTTTGAATCTAATGCTAGCTGTAAGAGACGAACACTATGAATAATTTTGAAATGCTTGGGTGACCCCAATGAATTGAGTTAAAAATGATTAAAGGTATTTAAGGTTCTAAAAAAGAGCTTTTTTGCTGAGACAGCACTGGTTCGAATGTGAGCTACATCTTCTGCATGTTAAGCATGACCTATTTGTCCCTTGCAATACACTTGGAAAAGGTGAAAGATTTTTCAGGAAGACCATGAAGAAGTCTGTTGCTTTTAAGGAACACAAATTTCCTCGGAACACTTTGCCCAAAATCTCTTTTTTTTTTCCATTTAAAAGATGGTATCAGGAAGAAATAGAAGATGGAAGAAAGGGTGCAAGATAACTAGGGCATCTCAGTGGGCTGAGAAGAGAGGTAAAAGACCAGTGAGGGGCCAAGCGCGGTGGCTCACACCTGTAATCTCTGCACTTTGGGAGGCCGAGGCCGGCGGATCACTTGAGGTCAGGGGCTCCAGACCAGCCTGGCCAACATAGTGAAACCCCGTCTCTACTAAAAATACAAAAATTAGCTGGGTGTGGTGGCACACGCCTGTAATCCTAGCTACTCGGGAGACTGAGGCAAGAGAATTGCTTGAACCTGGGAGGCAGAGGTTGCAGTGAGCAGATCGCGCCACTGCACTCTGGTCTGGGCCAAGAGTCACAGACGCTTGGAGAAATGTGAAGGAACAGGATTTCCTGTAACTCTGAATGGATGGCTGCCAATTTCATTAACTAAGGTGTTTTATGACTCAGAAAGGCAATGTGAGCAGGGAGGTTCCCAACTTTATGGCATAGAGCCAAAGATGACCATCCCTTAAAGCCCTAGCTCCCAAATATGGTTGACTATTAGCTTCATCTGGAGAGAGTTTATAAAAACACAGATTCTTGCAATTCCACAGAAAAAGAAGCAAAATATTTGAAATCATTCTTTAGAGGAGAGGAATACATGTGGCTAAAAATCACATATAAAATAGTTTTGTTTATTTTCTATTTTTATTTTTTGTTTTTGAGATAGGGTCTCACTCTGTCATCCAGGCCACAGTGCAGTGGCACAGTCTTGGTTCACTGCAACCTCTGCCTCCTGGGCTCAAGCCATCCTCCCACCTCAGCCTCCTGTGTAGCTGGGACTATAGGCACAAGCCACCATGCCCGGCTAATTTTTGTATTCTTTGTAGAGACAGGATTTCACCAAGTTGCTCAGGCTGGTCTTGAATTCCTGAGCTCAAGTGATCCACCCACCTCGGCCTCCCAAGGTGCTGAGATTACAGATGTGAGCCACTGCACTTGGCCTAAAATTGTTTAATTTGACAAGAGAAATGCAAATCAACCCATTTTTGCTCATATTGCCAAATGTATAAAAGATTAATAGTTTTAAATGTTGTAGGGAAATATGTACTCATATATTATTAGTAAGTATGTAAATTAATGAAGTCCATTTTAGACATTGCAATCCGCTCCTATTACATTGCAAAATGCACATACTCTTCAACCCAGCATTTCCATTTCTCAGTATTTACCCTACAATAATTCCTACATGACCATATTTTTAAATGTTTATTATGAAAATTTCAAATGTACTAAGTAAACAGTATAGTAAAATGAACCCCCATAAACTTCTCACCCATCTAAGACTGTCATTGACAGCAAGTTATCAGTCAATAGTAAATGGTCTGTGTGTCAAAACTTAGAAGACAGTTAAACAAAAGGTGGTATATCCATGCATTGGAGTTTAGAATACTGTGCAACAGCATAAGAAAGGAGGAAAGAGCTTATATCGCGTCTTAAATGGGCTCCAAGTCATATACTTAAGTAAAAAAAGTGAATTGGTAAATAATGCATATCATATGATACCAGTATGATGAAGGAATTCAGAGAACATCTTCAGGGATCAGCCCTACCACCTACTAGGTGAGTGACTTGGGCAAGTCGTCTATGTTCTTTCTGCCTCAGTTTCCTCATCTATAAAATAGGGTTGTATGACAATAGTGTATATCTTACAGGGTTATTATGAGAATTAAATGAATTAATAGGAGTAAAGTACTTAGAGGAGTGTACATATCAAGTGACAGACATCCTTATTTGTGCAAAATATTGATAAAAGAAAAGGTAAAAACTATTTATATGCAAATATGTATGTAACAGCATAGGAAAGCATCTGAAAAGATTCATACTTAACTAGTATCAATCATTATATCTTCGGAGTATGTGCATTGGAAAGACAGTCAAGGAAGGCATTCATTTTATGCATATCATTTGAACTTTTTACAATGAGAAGACATTCCTATGACATTTCTATTACTTGTCTCATACTTAGACAATTTAAATTAAAATACAGATTCCCAGGCTGTATCTTTGGTGATAAATAGTGGTAAGTATCTCCAAACAACAGACATAAATGGAAGATGCAAGATCAACTGCAACAACATAGCAGAAGCGGTAGAGATGGAAATCTTTTTTCTTTTGAGACGGAGTCTTGCTCTGTCACCCAGACTGGAGTGCAGTGGTGCTATCTCGGCTCACTGCAACCTCCACCTCCCAGGTTCATGCCATTCTCCTGCCTCAGCCTCCCAAGTAGCTGGGACTACAGGCGCCCACCACCATGCCCAGCTAAGGTTTTTGTATTTTTGTAGTAGAGACAGGGTTCATCGTGTTAGCCAGGATGGTCTCGATCTACTGACCTCGTGATCCGCCTGCCTCGGCCTCCCAAAGTGCTGGGATTACAGGCGTGAGCCACTGCGCCCGGCTGAGATGGAAATCTTTAAACGTTAGTAATTAGACTGAAGTGGATGTTTAAAAAAATCTGAGGAGCAGACCAGCAAGCATTTGGTGATGTTATTGCTGTGAAAGTAGTTACTGGGACTCAGAGCAATGTGACACAAAAGAAAGGCAGTGCTACGGTTTGAATGTTCCTTCCAAAACTCATGTTAAAACTTAATCTCCGATGTGGCAATGTAAGAGGTGGGGCCTTTAAGAGGTGATTGGATCATGAGTTCTCTGGCTTCATGAATGGATTAATCCACTTACAGATTAATCAATTAATAGGTTAATGGATTAATGGGTTATCGTGGGAGTGGAACTGGTGGCTTTGAGGAAGAAGAAGAGATCTAAGCTAGCACACTCAGCCCTCTCCTCATGTGATGCCTCCTTGACCTTGGGCTTCTCAGCTTCCATATAACTATAAGAAATTTCTTTTTTTTTTTTTTTTGAGACAGAGTCTTGCTCTGTAGCCCGGGCTGGAGTGCAGTGGCCGGATCTCAGCTCACTGCAAGCTCCGCCTCCCGGGTTTGCGCCATTCTCCTGCCTCAGCCTCCGGAGTAGCTGGGACTACAGGCGCCCGCCACCTCGCCCGGCTAGTTTTTTGTATTTTTAGTAGAGACGGGGTTTCACCGTGTTAGCCAGGATGGTCTCGATCTCCTGACCTCGTGATCCGCCCGTCTCGGCCTCCCAAAGTGCTGGGATTACAGGCTTGAGCCACCGCGCCCGGCCAACTATAAGAAATTTCTTTCTTCATACAATACCCAGTTTCCAGACATTTTGTTATAAGCAATAGGAAACAGATGAAGAGAGTCAGGATTAGGTCTAAAACTTTGCTTTTTTTTTTTTTTTTTTTTTAGACTGTCGCCCAGGCTGGAGTGCAATGGCACGATTTCGTTTCACTGCAACCTCTGCCTCCCAGGTTCAAGCAATTCTCATACCTCAGCTTACTGAGCAGCTGGGATTACAGGAGCGCACCACCACGCCTGGCTAATTTTTTTGGTATTTGTATTAGAGACGGGGTTTCACCGTGTTGGCCAGGCTGGTCTCAAACTCCTGACCTTAGGTGATCTGCCTGCCTCGGCCTCTCAAAGTGCTGGGATTACAGGCATGAGCCACTGCATTCGGCCTCATTTGTTAATCATCTGCAGCTAGAATAGTTCCCCATCCTGAATTAGGAAAGATTAGAGTTTAAATAAGAATATGTCTGTGTGAAATATAGTAATTAGTTGTATATAGATATATGCTCACATGTACTCACTTAGCAGAATATGCTTATTCTCTAAACTTTATGTAATTCTCATGATTCTTCAATTAACTATTTTGTTTCTCACATTCTCTGTTGAAGATCCATTAAAATATTTTTAAAACTAGAAACACATAAACTTGAGCAAACTAAATCAACCTGTTAGCAGTTATGTCTTATTCAAACCTGCTAGACAACAAATTACAAACTTAAGGACTGAAATTAGCTGCTCTTGACTTATTATTACCGTTTAGAAGAATTCAGTTACTTTATATTTGAAACTTCCTGAGGGCAGGCACCTTGTTTTTATATTTTTGTTTCCCAGTTTTTGGAACAGTGCCAGGCACACAGCAGCTGCCTTTAACAAATCTTTTCTGAGTGAAAAAATGACAGGTGAGTGAATGAAGATTGCATCATTTCTCTTGAAATTCTATGGAGATTCGTGATCCTTTTGTAGTTCATGAACATGATGACTGGGTGTTCACGCGCATGTGTGAGATGTGCCACCCTTGAACTTTGTTACAATGTCAGTGTATTACCCGTCTGACCTGAAAAGAGAAAAAAATTAAATTCTTTGGAGATGCCTTGCCTAGGTGACTATACTGCTTTCTGGTTCAATCAATAGTGGACTACTTTTTAAAAAAAAAAACACATAAGATATTATGTGTGTGTTCTGAAAAGTCCTTGAATTTTTTTCTGACGTTGATTTTACAAAGAGCTTTAAGAAGTTGGATAGCCATCATGCATTCCTTTAAAAACCATATATAGTTATTTATGTCTTATCCCTAGATTCTCAGACTGTGAGAACCCAACAGGCAGAGCTTCTTTGAATCCCTCCAGAGAATTGACCATAGTGCCAAGACAGCAGACACTCGATAGATATGACCAAATGAATGAAAAAATGCTGTCCGATAATTTTGACTTAGAGAATTTTTATCCGAAGAGTTTCTTGTTCTCATACAAGTCTTCCTCTTCCAGCTGCACCTTCTACTGCACTGGTTCTCACAGAGAATTCTTGATTCTCCCTGCATAAAGGCCATCCAGATAGATGAGGATGCTATAGTCAGTCTCATAGTTGTTGCTCCTTTCACAAACAATGTTTGCTCTATAACTAAGATCTAATTAAACTGTTATGCCCCTACATTCCTCTGAGGACTAAGCTGAGGGTGATTTTTCCAGGCTTCTAATCCCTTAAATTGCCTATGCATTAGACTATCTCCCTGTGGCCATTATTGACAACACCTCAAAATATAACTGAATTGTGCCAGAAAGGAAATGCACTTGAATGGAAAAGCCCTTGCCTTTGGATGTGTAGCAAAATAGCTCTTAATACTGAAGAAACAGAATCTTTTCTGCCTTGTGAACCAGTGAAATCTAATAAAAGTATGTCTCCCCTGGGTATTTTACATCATTAGCATCCTGGCTTCGCACTTTGGTTTAACAAATAACTGATTTTAAAAATTTCTCCTGGGAGAAGGCAAGGAGCCAAAAATATCTTGGAAGAAAACTTTACCTAGCAACCTGATAGGCTGTTTCATGCAGCTTCTAAAATTTAACTTCATGCGATGAAGCTTTCGTGATTTTTTTAGTTTCTGACTTTTTTATGTATTGACACTTCTTCATGGCTAAGCTGGAAGGAAAAACAATAATGCCTTACACGTGAGTAGCACTTCGTGGTTTTCCTGGTACATTCATTATAAATGTGAGTATGATAATCGATCATCTGTTACATGCCAGGACATTGTGCTGACCATTTTACATATGAACATAGAACTTGGCCAAATCCTATGTAGAAATAGGTATTACAAGTCCCATTTTACTATTGGAGAAACAGGTTCAGAGGAGTTAAGTAATTTTCCCAAAGTTATATAGTTAATAAATGACTGAACCCAGATCTATCTGATCTTAACCCAACGACTTTCTTCACTTGAGGAGAATATTAACACATAAGTGAACAATAAACTGTTTTCCTTTTATATGCACAAATCTCCCTATGTCTATATCCATCTTTTCCTTTCCTTCTTTCTCTTCTCAAAAAAGGCCAGCCTCACCACATATGCTTCATTCCCTCTTGCTGCGTGGGCTCTGAATTCCTCCACTGCCCGGATGCACAAATCCAAGGGGTGTGATTCACAAGGAGTTCTCTGCGGGTGGCACTTCCTGAAGCAAGACTTCAGAACACAATGTGAGTAGTGTCCCTTGGAGCTATGTGACTACCAGCTCTGTGGATTTCCTTTCTTCTCACCTTATTAGGAATTTTTCCTTCAGCTCTCCCATTTCCTCTTGGCCATCAATCTCTCTCTCTCCTAGAGTATTTCCACCACCATACCAACAGGTCTGCTATACTCTGCTCTAAAGGCAAACAAACAAAAACCCACACACACACACAAAACAAAAACAAAACAAAACAAACAAAAAAAACAACCAATCATCCTAGACTACGTTCCTCTCTTACTTGCTTTTTCAGCAGCGGTCCATATTTACCTTTTGAAGTAGTTTTCTCCCTTGGGTTCTACACCATCACTCTTTCTTTGTTTGCCTTCTATTTCTCTAGCCACTTCTATTCTTTCTCTCCCTTTGCTAGATATTTTTCCTCTATCTATTCTCTAAATATAGAATTTCTTCAGGACTTTATATGAGGTGCCACTTCTTCTCTTTCTATATTCTTTTCTGGAATCACCTCACCTAGACTTGTGATTTAAAATACCATCTCAACCCCAGGTCCTGCCTCTGAGTCCTATTCCTACACTCAATTTTCTCCTTGACATCTCCCCTAAACTATCTGACAAACTTGTCAAACTTAACATCTGCCAAATTCAACTCTTGTTTTCTTGCTCCTTCCACTTTTCCCCATCTCAGGAAATGGCACCATCCTCACACAGTTGCTTAGGCCAGATATCTGAAAATTATCCTTGATTCTTACCTTTTCCTTATCCCTGAATTCAATACAGTAACAAGTCTTGTCTGACCTACCTCCAAAATACATATCAAATTAGTTCACTTTGCCTGTTGACTACTCTAGTCAAAGATTCTCCACCCTCTCTCACTGGATGTTTTAATAGTCTCCAGCTATTCTTTCTTCTTCTTTTGCCCCCTCCCATGTATTCTTCGTGTAGCATCCAGACATTTGCAAAATGTGAACTGGATTACATTGCTCTTTTGCTTAAAACACTTCAGTGATTTCCAGTGTACTTAAAATAAAGTCCAACCCTGGTGTAGAGGGCCCTATGTGATATGGCTCATGCCAATCTCTTCAACTCTATCACAAACACTGTGTTCTAGGTGCAAGACACTCCTTCAGTTCATTAGATGAATCAGACTTTTCTACCTTTGAGCCTCTGGATAAGTTATTTCCTCTGCTTAGAAGCCTTCCCCACCCCTAACTCGCTTGCCTCTATCTTATCCTTCAGCTCTCCTCCAAGATTCTTCTTGTCAAGGTTACCACTGGCCTCCACATTGCTAATAGCCATGTTGACATATGTGGCACCTCTTCTCTCTGCTCATGCAGCAAAGTTCCAGTTCTTCTACAAGACCCTGAGTTCTTTGAAGTCAAACTCTGTACCTACAATACATTTTCATATCCCTGGAGCCTAACATAGTGATTGGCTTGTAGTGGGTGTTTAATGAATGCCTGTAAGTGAATGAAGGTGCAAGTTGAGATGTTTTGGGAAAGATTGCTACAGTAGTAACCCATACTTCCTCACTAGTGTAGTGGATAGAAACCACAAGGATCATCAAGAGACAGGAGTTCAAGGCTTGGCACTAGCAGTAACAACCTGTTGTCAAAATTCTTCTAATGTTTAGTTTCCTCATCTGGTCTATCTACATCACTAAAAAAGAATGATATCTTTCATTCTTATTTTAAGATTAATAATTTTTGGCTGGGTGCGGTGACTCACACCTATAATCCCAGCACTTTGGGAGGCTGAGGCGGGTGAGCACTTGAGCTCAGGAGTTCAAGACCAGCCTGGGTAGCATGGTGAAACCCTGTCTCTACCAAAAATACAAAATACTAGCCAGGCATGGTGGCTTGAGCCTGTGGTCTCAGCTACTCGGCAGGCTGAGGAGGGAGGATCACTTGAGCCTGGGAGGCGTAGGTTGTAGTGAGCAGAGATTGTCCCCTGCACTTCGGCCTGGGCAACAGAGTGAGACTCCATCTCAAAAAAATAAATAAATTAATAAATAATAATAATAATTTTTTTTTTGAGATGGAGTCTTGCTCTGTCACCAGGCTGGAGTGCAAGGGTGCGATTCCAGCTCACTGCAACCTCCGCCTCCCAGGTTCAAGTGATTCTCCTGCCTCAGCCTCCTGAGTAGTTGGGACTACAGGCGTGTGCCACCATGCCCAGCTAATTTTTGTATTTTTAGCAGAGATGGGGTTTCCCCATGTTGGCCAGGATGGCCTTGATCTCTTGACCTACCGATCCATCTGCCTTGGCCTCTCTAAGTTCTGGGATGACAGGTGTGAGCCACCACGCCCAGCCAATAATAATTTTTATCACTGAGGCTGTATCTCCCAGTTCCCCACCTCCAAATTCCCTCTGTGGGTTGCAAAACTCATTAAATGAGATTAAATTTTTAAAAACTTTTAATTATGTAAACATTCAAACCTAAACAAAAGTAGAGGAAATAGTATATCACTGGTTTAAACAATTATCCACTCATAACTTTTATTTCATTCCTAGCCTTACTCTTTTCTCCTTCCCATTACTTTGAGGCAAACCCCAGATGTGGCAGCATTTCATTTGTAAATATTTCAGGAAGAGAATTCATAACTGCTAGCTGACACCCCTTCTGTTCTTCAACAACTTAAAAAATGAAGCGTTTGTTGAACAGCATGTTGCTCTTCCCAGAAACCAGGTAACAAGTATGATTTTATTTCGGGACAATCAACTAGGCAAGTTCTTACAGGGTCAGGGGGCGCAGGGTAGAAGTGGTGAGTATTACAGCACCTAGCTTAGTGCGCTGCAATCAATAAATAGAGGTTGAATGAAAACAAACCCAATCGTTACAATGTAAGCCAACTGGTACTAACTACAAATAGTGGTTGAATGAAAACAAACCCAACAGGCTTTAGGTCTTTTAATCCAATCTTATCCACATGAGTTTAAGGTCTTGTCCTACCACCTTGCTTCTGTTCCCTTTCTGTATTCATTACAGGAAATTTTCAAGTTTTATTAAACCAGCTACAGCGGAGTTTTATTAACCAGTTGAGGGCGGACTAAAGTCTTCCAGACTCAGACGAAGAAGCAGCACTCCTACTTACCAGGGCGACTCAGGAACAGGGGGCGGGGAGTCAGGGGGCGGGGCCGCCAGGAGCCCCGCCCAGACCCCGCCCACGGCAACTCACCATCTAGCTTCCCCATCTCTTTCGCTCTTCTTCCCGGCAGGCTTAGCGCCCGGCCCGGCGCTCCTCAAGATGGCTGCTGACAGTGAGGTGATTTCTTTGCTCCCTACTTAATCCTAGTCACTATCTAAATTCGTTCCTCCATGTCGTCTCCTTGGGGCTTAATTTCATTTTCTTTTATTCCCCTTCCCGCAGCCCGAATCCGAGGTATTTGAGATTACGGACTTCACCACTGCCTCGGAATGGGAAAGGTGAGTGAATCGCATTTTTGCTTGCCAGCTCCCATGGGCCCTGGAGTCCCCTAGCCGCTTCCCTGACCCCAGACACACCACAAGTGACGCCACTTCTGCGGGAACGGTAATACCATGGGTCCCGGGTCCCCTCCTCCTCTCTTCTCTGGTCAACCGCAAGCCTCTTCCGCGTCTCGCGTCTGGGAAGACGCGGCCCGCCCCCGTCAGCCAATCCTTGAGGCTCAGGCTCTCCCAAAGTTTTGTTTTCTCTACCGTCAGACCGCTTTCCTTAGACTTTGGTTTTCTGGTTGTTACCCACTCGCAAGAACAATTTCCGAGGCTGCAACACCCGTTCCGGTTTTCATTACCGTTTAACTCATTATCGTAAGCAGTAAACTTGGCAGGTGCGTCCCCCACCCCATCCCGTATACGTTGGTATACCCTTTTCAGGAGGAAGTCTTTCTTCAGAGTATTGGTGGTTGTCCGTCTGTCACACTCCCACCATCTCCATGCTGTCTTTAATTTTTTATTTTTATTTATTTTTGGAGACAGAGTCTCAGTCTGTCGCCCAGGCTGGAGTGCAGTGGCGAGGTCATAGCTCACTGCGGCCTCGAACTCCTAGGCTCAGGTGACGCTCCCGCTTTAGCCTCAGGAGGAGCTGGGGCCACAGGCACGCGCCATCACGCCAAACTAATTTTTTAAAGATCTCGTTGTGTTGCCCAGGCTAGTCTTGAACTCCTGGACTCAAGCCTCGGCCGCCCATAATGTTGAGATTACAGGCGTGAGCCTCCGCGCCTGGCCTATCCTGTCTTTTAGAATAACCTTTTAAAAAAGTCTGCATATGGCTTTGGAATGCTTTGATTTAAGTTGTTACATTTCAGTGGGTACTGTGTCCAGGCTTCCTGTGCTTATCAAACTCAGATGAACAGCTGTCTGGGTGAAACTGTTCTATCACTGAAATTAGTTGAAAGCCAAGTTTATGGAGGAGTGATAGCTTAGATCGAGAAGGTTTCTGTTGAGTGTCACAGAAAGCCTTCAGTTTTCTGGGTGTCGAAGTCAGTGTTTACGCTGTTATAACATTTTATAATCTTTCTGGTTGGGAGAGGAAATTTGTGGATGTTGTGTCATTAGGTGGTCCTTATTGGAATAATAGACCTGTGGTACCCTTCATAAAATTATCAGTAAGACATAACCACACTGGCAAGATTTCACTGAGCAGGTACTGGGTGTCCAGAGCTATCTACAAAGGGAAAAGCAGAAACTTGACCCATATATTTTTAAAAAACAACAAACAGCAAATAGTTAAAATGTAAGCCAATTTATACTACCTATAAAAATAATAATTAAAATAATTATTATTTAAATAGGGGTGATATTGTGGGCTACAATAGTTGGAGATATTTTCATAGAAAACATAGGAAATGAGCTGGGCCTTGAAAGTGGGAAGTGGTTGGTTAAACATGAGAATGGACTGACATGGGCAGAGACACAGGTGAGAATGAACCTTTGAAGGGACTTGTATCTTTACTAGAGTGAAGACTGTCTATTGAAGGGAAATAAGTAAGGTTAATGAGGAAGATGGGATTGGGTTATGGACATCTTCCCAAACTAAATGCAGGAATTCAGATTCAGTATTCCTATGACCAGTGATTCTCATACTTTACATCAGAGTCATAGATTGCTGGACACCATTCTCAGAGTTTCTGATTCTGTAGGTCTGAGGTGGGACTAAAAATTTTGCTTCTGTAACACGGTCTCAGGGAATTCAGATGCTGCTGGTCAGGAGACTGCACTTAGAAAGAACCACTGGTTAAGACAATAGTGAGAGACCCTTGATTTTAGAGTGGCCAGGTGATATGATGAGAGTGGTTTTAGGACATGGTGTAGAATAATGGCAGGAGACTTAACTTGATTCGTAATTAGGATGGTGATTTGTGGACTGGAATACAAAGGGAGCCTAGAAGGGAGGATTGTAACATATTTCAGAGAAGATTTAGGTAATAAGCTTGATGATACGTTAAGAGTGGGAAAAATCAAATGTGAACTGCAGTTTTTTGCCTGAAAGAATGAAGATAAGGAAGTGTCAAAGTGAGAAGATTTGAACCTGTTTTGAACCTGTTGATTTTGAAATAATTTGATGTCTTGAAGGTAGTTAGAAAAATGTAATTCAAATCTTGGAGGGTGGGGGTAGGCAAACATCAGAGTTTTGAATGGAAAAATGATCACTTTCCCTTAGTTAAAAATATCCTGAAGTGGAATATTAAGTCCTTTAGCTTTGCATATGGAAATAATTATTAATGTAGTTATAAGAACTATTGCAAAGTAGAAAATTCTGTTTTTGGCTTTTATACTGTTTGTAGTGTGCATTTTACAATGCATGAGAAAAAATGTTAAGACTTTGAAGTCTCAAACCTTGAGTTTAATTTTAAATGAAAGATCTTATTAATACAATATGTTATGAACTATGTAGATCATTTATTGAGAGAACTGTATAGAAGCCCATAACTCTTTTTATCGTTTGTTCATTGACATAATATTTATTGAATCCCCATGTGTCAAGCACAGTGCATATTAGGGATTTAGGGATGTGGTGGTTAGTAAAACAGGTACGGTTTCTGCTCTTACTAAATGTACAGTCTAGTGCATTACAGACACAAATCAAGTAATACAAGTGTGTAATTATGAGTTTATGTAAGAGCTAGAAAGGGAAGGAAACCTGGTCTTATAAGAACCTATAACAAAGGGACCTAATATAGAATAAGGAATCAGGAAATGACCCTTCATTTCCTGAGAGCTTTTAAGGGAAAAATTACTTAGTTTTTCTAGTCAAATCTCAATACTTGTAGGATAAAGTCCAAGTCTCTTAGCTAGTACTGATAGAATTCATTATTCTTATAATAAGTATTTTAAGACATTCCTGGCCGCGCATAGTGGCTCATGCCTGATCCCAGCACTTAGGGAGGCTGAGGCAGGCGGATCACTTGAGCTGAGGAGTTCAAGAGGAGCTGGAGCAGCATGCTGAAACCTTGTCTCTACTAAAAATACAAAAGCTAGCTGGGTGTGGTGATGTGCACCTGTAGTCCCAGCTAGCCAGGAGGCTGAGATAGAAGGATTGCTTGAGTCCTGGAGGACAAGACTGCAGTGAGCCGTGATTACACCACTGCATTCCAGCCTAGGTGACAGAGTTCAGACACTGTCTCAAAAAAAAAAAAAAACAAAAAACATTTCTTCTATAACTGTAACAATAATGCCTTATAGTAGAATAAAATATAAAAATCACCTGTAAACTTACCACAGGAAATAACTACTGTTAATTTTTGGACGTATTTCCTTTTAACCTGTGTTATTTGGATCAAATATTAATATTTCTTTTCTTTTCTTTTTTTTTTTTTTTTGAGACAGAGTCTCACTCTATCGCCCAGGCTGGGGTGCAGTGGCACAATTTTGGCTCACTGCAACCTGTGCCACCTGGGTTCAACCAGTTCTCTTGCATCAGCCTTCTGAGTAGCTGGGATCGTGCCACTGTGCCCAGCTAATTTTTGTTGTATTTTTAGTAGAGATGGGGTTTCACCGTCTTGAACAAACTGGTCTTGAACTCCTGACCTTGTGATCCACCTGCCTTGGCCTCCCACAGTGCTGGGATTACAGGCGTGAGTCACTGTGCCTGGCCTTTGTGTATTTTCTTTTGACTGACATGATTTTTAATGGGTGCATATTAGTCCTCGGAGAGGATGAACATACCATTAATTTACAAGGGTTTGCTGCAGTTGGGCATTGAGGTAACTTCCAGTTTTTTTACTTTCATAAATATAGTATACATTTCATGCAAATTTTTGCTTGCCTATGGATATATTTAAATTTTTTCTTTTTGGTAAACATGTAAACTTGTTTCTAGAGCACTCATTTTCAAACCTACTAATTGTCATGACTGACCCCCTGCCATGAATTAGTGTATGAATTGATACTGCATTTAATTTTAAAGAGGATTTACTAAGAAGCCTCAGATGAATCATAGATTTATTATTACTACCTTAAAACATAAATATTAGTTCATAATGTCACTGAAGAAAAAAGTCTGTTGCCTTTTCATACAGTTTGACTAAAATTAACTCTAGTACTCTAGTAGTACTTCCTAGGTGTTTAGGGAGCAATGTTGCTGTTAGATTGCATCATACTTAGCTTATATAAGAAGTCAACTTAGAGTAATAACAAGTCTTCTGAATGTGTCTTTGACTGAGACTTGACAGTTTTCATTTAGTGATGTTGAACATGTTGCTAGTCAAAATTCAGTTCTCTTTTTAATAGGCCTTCTTGATCATTGGATTTAAAGATTAGTGAATAGTTTTAAGATCTGTCAGTTATCCTTAAAATTGACATATTTACTTGTAATTTCTTGTCAGCTGTCCATTAAAACTTGTTTTAGTTTCATGAACCAAGTTCCCAAATAATACTTTCTTTTTTTGTTGGGGTGGGGGGAGTAAATCAGGGAATTCCTAATATATTTAAAGGAAAAGTTTATTTAAGTAGGTCAGTTATTTTGGGTAGGAGAGAGATTATTGGTTTCATAATTTTATTTATTTATTTTTGAGATGGAATCTCGCTCTGTCGCCCAGGCTGGAGTGCAGTGGCACGATCTCTGCTCACTGCAATGTCTGCTTCTATGTGATTTTCGTGCCTCAGCCTCTTGCATAGCTGGGATTACAGATGTGTGTCACCATACCGGGCTAATTTTTTTTGTATTTGTGATAGGCTAGTCTTAAACTCCCAACCTCAGGTGACCTGCCCACCTCGGCCTTCCGCAGGGCTGGGATTACAGGCATGAGCCTCTGCACCCAGCCCATAATTATCTTTAATAGTATCATTTTAGTCTGTCAGTTTTTATTTGTGCCCCAAATTTGTTTTATTCGTTTTAATAGAAATTCGTTAATTCTCAATTTACATTTTGTGGAAGGCAGAATGCTTTTGTTGGGTAAGCAGTAGATATAAATGAATCAAAACCTAAGAATTCTTGAATGAAAGATTATTTGTCTTACTCCATATCCATAAATGAAGTTAGCAATACTAGGTGTACTGAGTCCTCTCTGGTCTAATTGTTAAAATATAAAAAATACCTTTTTAAAGAAATTATTTAATAATAGGAAAAAATGTGTGCTGTTGTATTTAGAAGCTTTCTCCCCACTTCCTAGGTTTATTTCCAAAGTTGAAGAAGTCTTGAATGACTGGAAACTGATTGGAAACTCTTTGGGAAAGCCACTTGAAAAGGTCAGATCTATTTGCTAGTGTCTCTAAATGACTATTTACTTTGAAACCTCTATTTTCCAGCCCTTTGCTGCATTTGGCACATTTGAATTAAATGTTTTTTTAAAGTTATGTATAATCTATAAACATCAAATGGCATTTGGAAGAATTTGGATTTAAATCTGTGGCAAATGATATATGTAAGACATTTGTGAAATGTTTAAATAATAAAGTTATATATATATATAAAAAATATTCTTGTGAGTGATTCTTTGTGAGTGAAATTTGCTTCTCTTTTGCCGTCTCCCTTGGAATGTTAAAACATATTTTTAAAAGTTTTTTAGTTTGAGGCCGGGCGCGGTGGCTCAAGCCTGTAATCCCAGCACTTTGGGAGGCCGAGGCGGGCGGATCACAAGGTCAGGAGATCGAGACCACAGTGAAACCCCGTCTCTACTAAAAATACAAAAAATTAGCCGGGCGCGGTGGCGGGCGCCTGTAGTCCTAGCTACTCAGGAGGCTGAGGCAGGAGAATGGCGTGAACCCAGGAGGCAGAGCTTGCAGTGAGCCGAGATCGCGTCACTGCACTCCAGCCTGGGCGACAGAGTGAGACTCCGTCTCAAAAAAAAAAAAAAAAAAAAAAGTTTTTTAGTTTGTCAGAGAAACATTGCAGTGACCAGCTTCTTTGGTAGCATATTTTGCTTAACGAATGAGGAAAATTCTAGTACTTAACCACTGATTTACTGTAGTTAACAACTATTTCACTCAGTTTTTGTATTTTAGAATATCACTAGTAACATCACCCTGCTGTTTTAAACTTTTTAACTTACGGATGTTTTAAGGATTTTATTTAAGATGAAAAAATTACTTTTTGAAATTGAGATAGAAATCAAATTCTAATCTAAAGTATTGGTAGTTTTATTCATAAGCCACATCCCAAATGTTTAATGAAGAATGTACTCTGAGAACAAACCTAGATTCACTGTGAAGGGATCTAACAATTTGATTTTAAGTTTATGTAGATGCTTAGTTTGTTAGATAAATTCTTTTGAAATAAAATTTATGGTTGGTTTTATTACAACTCAATACTACTAACTCAGTGATAACTTATTAACTCAGTAATTATTAATTCAATGGTAATTTAATTATAATTTACCCTGTGTTAGGAACTTTGAGTTCTCAATATTTGCTAGGGTTTTTCAGCTTTGTGATGGTGATACTATCAAAAAAGACACTGTCAAAATGCATTAGGAAGCCAGGCAACATAGTGAGACCTGGTCTCTTAAGGAAAAAAAATCTCCTTATTTGTATCAATATGAACAGAAAAAGTAAGACTACATATAAGGAATACATCATTTAAAGACTCTTGGCAATATATAAATTGATTTACTACATTACGTGTGTGAATAAAGAAAATGTGACACTTTCAAACACGGGTCATTCTATTCCACTTGAAACACATACATAACAATTGATATAGATGCCAATAAGATTAAAGGCAAAATAAACTGGATATAGCTAGAATAGGAAATGATTTACACTACCAAAAAGAGAGCTAGATCGGGTACTTAGGAGCTCTGATATACTTTCATTCTTTGATTTACGTGTATTTACTGAGTATCTGCTATGTGCCTGATATGAAGAAATTGTGAACAAGATAAGATCAGTGTTGCCGTTGAACATAAATTCTAGTGAGGGTGATCAGTAAAGAAACATTAAAATTTTATATTATTATTAATTTTTAAATTGATATATGATGTACATATTTTGGGGTACATGTGATAATTTGATACATTCATATAATCAAATCAGTGTAATTGGGAACCCTTAAATATTTATCTTTATGCTAGGAACATACAAATTACTTTCTTTTAGCTATTTTGAAATGTACAGTCAATTAGTGTTACCTAAAGTCACTCTAAGGGTTAAAGTTTTAGATGCTAAATTCAGTTTTGGAATTTAAGTGGGTAATTATTTAAAGTAGGTAGCATACTGCCAGGCATGTAGTAGAGGCTAATGAAGTGTTAGTTCCAGTCTGTTTCTCCCTACTAGATAGTAGTACATAAATAAGATATAGAAAATATGGGCAGATTTCAAGGTGAGCTGTAACTATGATGAATAGGAAGAAAGTGTAGAGGACAGGGATTGTTTGGTGTAGAAAAGAAAGTTTAGAGACTTCCTTAGAAGATTTTTTTTTTTTTTGAGACGGAGTCTCGCTCTGTCGCCCAGGCGGGAGTGCAGTGGCCAGATCTCAGCTCACTGCAAGCTCCGCCTCCCGGGTTTACACCATTCTCCTGCCTCAGCCTCCCGAGTAGCTGGGACTACAGGCGCCCGCCACCTCGCCCGGCTAGTTTTTTGTATTTTTTAGTAGAGACGGGGTTTCACCGTGCTAGCCAGGATGGTCTCAATCTCCTGACCTCGTGATCCGCCCGTCTCAGCCTCCCAAAGTGCTGGGATTACAGGCTTGAACCACCGCGCCCGGCCAGAAGATTTTAATTTATATGAAGGACAGTGATTATTAATTTTCTTCCTCCACTGAGGGGGAATTAAGGGAAATTATTTTATTAAAACCTTTAATTATGGAAAATTTCAAACATACATAAGGTGAACAGTATAATGAGTAAGTATAATGAATATTATAGTATAATGAACGCCCATGTACCCATCACTTAGCGTCAATAATTAATACTTTGCCATTTCTTGTTTGAGTGGTACCTCTGTTTAATCCCCTGCCTCCATTAGATTTTTTAGATAGTTTTTTTGGGTAAGATTTATATGCATTGTAATGCATAAAACTTAACTGCTTGATTTTGACAAATGTTCACATGGGTATAACTTACACTCCTATCAAGATAGAGGACAGCTCTGTTACCCCAGGAAGATCCTTAGTGACCCTTTCTGGTTAATTCCCATGCCCTCCAGTCATCTGCTATTATTATTATTATTATTATTATTATTTGAGACAGAGTCTTGCTGTGTCACCCAGGCTGGAGTGCTGTGATGTGATCTCGGCTCATTGCAACCTCTGCCTCCCGGGTTCAAGCAATTCACATGCCTTAGCTTCCCAAGAAACTGAGACTACAGTCATGTGCCACCTTGCCTGGCTATTTTTGTGTTTCTGGTATTTTGTATTTTCGCCATGTTGGCCAGGCTGATTTCCAATTCCTGGCCTAAAGCAATCCGCTTGCCCTAGCCTCCCAAAGTGCTGGGATTACAGGTGTGAACCACTGGGCCCAGCCTTTTTTTTTTTTGAGACGGAGTCTCGCTCTGTCGCCGGGGCTGGAGCGCAGTGGCCGGATCTCAGCTCACTGCAAGCTCCGCCTCCCGGGTTTACGCCATTCTCCTGCCTCAGCCTCCTGTGTAGCTGGGACTACAGGCGCCCGCCACCTCGCCCGGCTAGTTTTTTGTATTTTTTTAGTAGAGACGGGGTTTCACCGTGTTCGCCAGGATGGTCTCGATCTCCCGACCTCGTGATCCGCCTGTCTCGGCCTCCCAAAGTGCTGGGATTACAGGCTTGAGCCACCGCGCCCGGCCTTTTTTTTTTTTTTTTTTTTTAATAAACATACATTACTGTCACCTGCTCTAGAATTTTACATTTAGGTGACCATAAATGTCCCTGACATCCTTTACTCACCATAATGTTTTTAGATTCATCTAGGTTGTTGTACATATCAGAATTTCATTTCTCTTTATCACTGTGTAATAAGTGGTCTGTTTTATGAATATACATGTTTTCTTTCACTTGTCCACTTACATACTATTAGGAATAAAGCAGAACCTTATTGTATGAGGCCTTTTGTGGACTTATGTTTTTATTTCTCTTGAGTAAATGCCTAGGATTGGAATCATTGGGTAGTAGGATAGGTGTAACTTTATAAGAAACAGCTAGAGCTTTTTGTACTGTTTACCTGCCCACCATCAATACATGGGAGGTTGTGTTGCTCTACATTTTCACCAACAATCAGTTGTTTGCAGTCTTGTATATTTTAGTCATCTTAATGGGTATGTAGTTTGTGCTTTTAATTTATATTTCTCATTTTGGTTTTAGTTTGTATTTCTATGATGATATTAATACTGACCACTTTGAATTTTCATGCACTTAGCCATTTGTTTATCTTCCTTTGTGAAATGTCTTTTTCAAGTTCTTTATCCATTTTAAAGATTGGATTTTGTTTTTATTGAGTTGTAGGAGTTCTTTTAGTGTTTTTTTTTTTGTATTATATATTCTGCTTTTAAGTCTTTTCTCAGTAGTTTTGCTAAGTTGTGAAGATCTTTTTAATGCAATTTTCTAGCAACTTTATCAATGTATCATTTAACTTTTGTTTAGGTCTGTGATTTATTTTGAGCAATACTTTATGGAGGGAAGTAGAGATCAAGTTTCTTCTTTCTTTTTTTTTTTGCGTATGGATATCCTGTTGTTCTAGAACCTACTTTGGAAAACACTTTTTCCATTGGGTTGCTTTGTCACCTTTATTGAATAGTTGACCTAAGAAGTCTACTTCTGGAGTCTGCATTCTGTTTCATTAATCTATTTGACTATCCGTATGTCAATACCATATTGTCTTTTTTTTTTTTTTTTTTTGAGACAGAGTCTTAACTCTGTCACCCAGGCTGGAGTGCTCAATCTTGGCTCACTGCAGCCTCCGCCTCTCGGGTTCAAGCTATTCTCCCGCCTCAGCCTCCCCAGTAGCTGAGATTACAGGCACCTGCCACCGCGCCTGGCTGCTCTTTTATTTTTAGTAGAGACAGGGTTTACCATGTTGGCCAGGCTGGTCTTGAACTCTTGACCTCAGGTGATCCACCCGCCTCGGCTTCCCAGAGTGCTGGGATTGTAGGCATGAGGCACTGCGCCTGGCCTATATTGTCTTGATTACTGTAGTTTCGGATTTCCCAACCTTGGCACTATTGACATTTTAGGCCCCATTGTTGTGAGGCTGTCTTATGCATTGTCAGATATTTAATAGTATCTTTGATATCTACCTGCTAGATGCCAGTAACGTTTTTCCAGTTGTGACAACCAAAATCGTATCCAGATATTGCCAAATGCCTGCTGAGGGACAAAATTGGCCCCAGCTGAGAACCATTGAATGGCTTTTTAGTAAATCCTGATGTTAATGTAAATTCTCCATCTTTGTTGTTTTCCCAAGATTTTAGATCTTTTGTGTTTCAATTATGAATTTTAGAATAGGCTTGCTTATTATTATAAAAAGGAGTATGATTATACTGAGACTGTAATTGGGATTGTGTTGAATTTGTAGATCACTTTGGAGACATTTTAACAGTCTTGAAACGTCCAATCATGCACATGGCACATCTCTCCATTTATTTAGGTCATCTTTAATTTTTCTCAGCAACATTTTGCAGTTTTGGTAGAGGTCTTGTATATCCTTTGTTAACTTTATTACTCAGCATTTTATGTTGTATGATGCAAAAATAAATGGAATTGTTTTTTAGTTTTGTTTTCCAGTTGTTCGTTGCTAGTACTTAGATACACAGTAAAATTTTGTATGTTAACTTTGTGTCATAATACCTGGCTAAACACACCTATTTTAAATCATAATCATTTAATTCTTCTGCATTTTTCTACATTAATAGTTATGTTGCACACAAATAGGGTACAGTTTTACTTTCCAATTTTTATACCTTTATTACTATTATTGTACTATCCCAAACCTTCAGTAACATGTTGAGTAGAACTGCTGCAAGTAGACATCCTTGCCCTCGTTAAATTTGAGGTGGGGGAAATGTTCAGTGCTTCAAAACTTAGGTTAACTGTAGGTTTTTTAATAGGTGTCCAGAAGACTGAGTAAATTATTTTCTTAATTTGCTGAAAGTATTTTGTTTTTGTTGTAAATGAGTATTCAAGTTAGTAAAATCTTATTTAGCATCTATTGAGATAATCATATGGTTTTTCTTTTTTATTTTCTGAATATGGTAAATTATGTTGATTTAAAACAATTTTTTTGTTGTAAAATATAAGATTTACCATTTTAACAATTTTTAAGTGTAAAATTTAGTGGCATTTAGTACTTTCACATTATTGTGCAATCATTGCCACCATCCACATCCAGAACTTATTTCATCAGCACAAACTGAAACTACCCATTAAACAAGAACTCCTTGTTGCTTGGATTGCTTCTACCTTTTAGCCATTATAAATAATGCTGCTATGAACATGAATGTACAAATATCTGTCAGGTTCCTGCTTTCAGTGCTTTTATGTTTATACCCAGAAGTGGAATTGCTGAATTATTTGATGATTCTATTTTTAACTTTCTGGGGAACTGCCGTACTTTTGGCTGGCTACAAATTTTGTTTTTGTTTTCCTGAAAGATTTTGCCATATTTTTGAAGGATAGTTTTGCTTAAGAGTGCTGGCTTGATGGTTATTTTTTCCACTTCTATAAAGATGTAGTTCCATTGTCTTCTCTTCTCTGTAGTTTCTAAGGAGAAGGTAGATATATTCATATTTTTGTTTGACTTTGTTTTTCTCTGGCTGCTTTTGAGATTCTTTTCTTTAAAAAATTTTACTTAAGCCATCTGACTGTGATGTGCACAGATATGTTTTCTTTGTATTTTTGCTGCATAGGGTTTATATTGATATTGGATAAATTTTTGTTTTTCACCACATTGGGGGCGTGTTAGGTCATTATATCTTCAATTTTTTTTTGCCCCATTCTCTACTCTTTTTCTGTGACTTAAGCTATACTTAACATTTGACTTGTTGATCCCGACCCCCAGGTAGGTCTCTGAGGTTCTGCTGTCAGTCTTTTTTCTTTCTGTTCTTTAGGTTGGATAGTTTATCTTGATTTCGAGTTCATTTATTCTTTCTTCTGTTGATTCCGACTTGCTGTTAAGCCTACCTGCTGTATTTTTCAATTCAGTTATACTTTTTAGGTCTAGAATTTTCATTTGATTCTTATGAGTAATTTTCAATTCTCTGAGATTCCTCATCTCTAAGTTTGTTTTGAAAATAGTTTCTGTAGTCCTTGAGTGTATTTATTATAGCTAGTCTAATGCAAGTTGCATGACTAGGTCTTTTTGGGGTTGGTTTCTGTTGACTGTTTTTTGTTTTTGTTTTTGTTTTTTTGTGTTTTTTTTGAATATAGGTCACATTTTGCTGTTTTTTTGGTTTTTTGGTTTTTTTTCTGAGGTGTTTTTATTTTGGTATGTTTATCCAGTAATTTTAAAGTTTCATGCTTACATTATGAAGTGTAGAGACGAAATGTAGTCTACATTTTATTTATAATGTAAGCATAAATTTTCATTCATAAACTTTCTAACATTTATGTTGTGTTCCTCTGAAGAGTTTTTTTTTTTGGTTCTAGTGAGTGTTTTGCTTGGCTGGATTAAAACTGCATTCTCTTTTCAGTGATGGCAGCAGCTGAAATCTTTTCTTTCTAGCTCTTGCTTTGTCATTGTACCCTAGAATCTCCTCTGCACATGCATAGTTTAGCAGATAGCCAAGGTTTGGGACAGTTTATACATAAATTTTGGTGACTTAGCCCCTGTTGGCTTCTTCCTTTCCAGAATTTACACCTCAATGTTAGAACTGCCCTGTCAACCTCAAACATTGTCTGGTGTCACCTAAATTCGGTAGAGCTGTATCTTGCTGCTTCCCAAGTGGTACACAGATTAGAGCCCCCGTAGATCAGCAATTCTCAGTGTGTGATCTGAGGACCGTTGTCTCTGAGAGCTTTGCAAGGGGTGATCAGGGTCCCTGCCTTTTCCAGTTAGGTACGTGTGTACTTGAGGCCAAATTTTCTTCATGTACTTCCAACTAGAACAATGGATTGCAGTGATTCATTGCAGAAGCAGATATGAGAGTACAGTTAACTTTTTAAAAACTATACATTAAACAGATTTGCAAAAAGGTAGAACAGGGCTACTCTTCTCATTAATATTTTTGTTTGTTCCAGAAAATGTCGTTACAACTTATATGTTAAGATATAAAAAGTTCATTGTTTGTAATGAATTAATAAATTGCAATTTTTTTCCTTTCAGTTTTTTTGTATTTTCATGTCAGATGGTAATGTACCGATGTTGTGACAATGTTTGAGGGAGGCACATCTCATGTGTGCATGAAAACTTAAATGTCCTGCTTTCGAACTATGAAAGGATCTCTTAAAATTTCTAATGCGGGATCTTCAGAAATTTCTTTTTCTTTTTCTTTTTTTTTTTTTTTTTTTTGAGAGGGAGTCTCACTCTGTCACTAGGCTGGAGTGCAGTGGTGCAATCTCGGCTCACGGCAACCTTTGCCTCCCTGGTTCAAGTGATTCTCTTGCCTTGGTATCCTGAGTAGCTGGGCCTATAGGTGCATGCCACCATGCCCAGCTAATTTTTTTTTTTTTGTATTTTTAGTAGAGACGAGGTTTCACCGTGTTGGCCAGAATGGTCTCAATCTTTTGACCTTGTGATCTGCCTGCCTCAGCCTCCCAACGTGCTGGGATTACAGGCGTGAGCCACTGCACCCGGCCAGTAATTTTTAAGAGTGTAAGGGGGTCCTGAGTCCAGAAAGATTGAGAATTGCTGTTAGACAAAAAGGTATAAACAAGTGCCTGTTGTCAGATACACTTTCTTTTTTTCATGGGTAAACTCTTCTCAGCTTCTGTCTGCATTTGGTCTCTCTCCAGAGCATTGAAAAATGGTGTTTTTGTCCAGATTTTATAGGAAAGTGTATCTGACCAAGTTGCTTCACCATTACCAGAACCCAAAGTGCTGGGAAATGATTTTAAAAGGGAAGGAAATGGCAATTATTGAGCACCAGGTATGGTATTGGTATCATGCACTATAGTTGGGACTGTGTCTGTTAATTTAATCCTTAAACAGATTTCAACAGTTAGTTATAACCCCATTTTATGGACAAGAAATAAGGCTTTGAGTGGTACTGTAATTTGCCCAGTGTCATTTTGCCAGTAGTTTTGGTATAAACGGGATTAAAGTTAGGTGTTGCCTTCAAAACCCATGTTGGTTCTACTTTACTGTGTCCTTTTTGGTTTCAGCAATTTAAGCGTGAGTAAAATTACTTCGAATGAGTATTAAAATAGGTTTCTAAGGCAGATTTTGGGATTCTGTTGTCTGGGGCTTTATAAAATAGATAAACATCTTGGTGGTATGAGTATGATCCTTCTTGAAGGCAAGGGAAATAAAGAAATGACCTTTTAAGTTCCTTTTAGCTTTGTAATTTTATGATTCTATTTAGCAAAAATTTTAAGTACTTTTAATGAAATGTTAAGTTTAGGTATGTCATAATCCAGTAATAGAACTGTTTAGTCAGTGACTGACTCGTATGTCCCTGAAAAATTCATGGAAGAAGAATTAACTTTAGAGTATTAATAGAAGAATAATGACTACAGTAATGTTGAAATGAGTTCACATTTTTCATACCCACTCAGTAGATTGGAATGGCATTTCAGTACTTTAAAGTTCATATGGCAAATTTAAGATGAATTTGAATTATACATTTTCTCAATTAGAAACTTCCCAAACTAAGTTATGACAATAAGTCAAATTTGGGACTTATATAAACTTTATATAAACAGTTTAGATTCCTTTATTTGCATTATCTCCAAACATTTCGGTGTTTTATGGAGTATTAATATGGGGGAGTGTATGTTTTCTCAAAGCTGAAGTTTTTTGAAACTATAGAAGGTTGAGGATCAGTCACTGATGAGAATGCAGTGTTTCTGAAATGAAGTAAATAAAAACAAAAGCAACATTGAGCTGCTCACAACCTTGTTGTAATGGGACATGTAAGATAAGGTTTGTAGTTTGTTTTTTTTCCCTCTTCATTTTTATTTTTCCTTTAAATTGTAACCATAGTGTCTATAGCTTCTTTGGATATTATGTAGAAGAAAAAAAATTGGTGTTTTGTTATATCTCCGATTCATTCGAATTGGAAGTTTCGAGAGTTTTTTGCTGTTATTGTTGTCAACATTTTTATTATTGTAATACAAAAATAGGAGATATCTTTAAGAGGCAGAATAGCATACATAGGTGATGAAGAATATGCACTCTAAAGTTGTACAGCTTGTGTTGGAATCCGAATTCTGTTGCTCATTTGCTTTGTGGCATTGTGCTGTCTCAGTTACTGTTAGTCATTATTTATTTTTGTCTTTCTGTCTTAATTGCTGTTATTATTTTTGAGAGAGGGTCTTGCTGTTACCCAGGCTAGAGTGTGGTGGTACAATCTTGGCTCACTGGATGGAGCCTCAGCCTCCTGGACTCAGGTTATCCTTCTACCTCAGGCTCCTGAGTAGCTGGGACTACAGGTACATGCCACCATGCCCAGTAATTGGTTGAATTTTTTTTTTCTGTAGAAACAATGTCTCACCATATTGCCCAGGCTACTCTTGAATTCCTGGACTCAAGTGATTCTCCTGCCTCAGCCTCCCAAAATGCTAGGATTACAGGTGTGATCCACTGAGCCTGGCCTCTTAACAAGTATTTACTAGAGTCAGTAAAATGATATTTGCTTAAGTAGAGTAGAATATAAACATAGAATTATTTAACAATCTATTGCAATAAAAATGATTCATTGTTTCTTAGAGCACCTGGCAGCTAAAAGCATAGCACCTAGCTGGGGGAAAGCTTTATGTAATAGATTCTGGCTGAGAAAGCTCAAGTTTAATTCTGAGATAGATAAGAATAAAATATTTCTGTACACATTTTTAGTTCTATTATTTCCTAATTCTTTTGTATATTTTTAATGATTTACCATTTAGTTATAGCACGATAACTAAATGTGTGATAAATTATTCTCTCAGTGTGATAAGTGAAATTTTCAAAATACATTATGAATTTTACTTTGAACTTAAATTTGGTTTAAGATACATGCCACTAAAGGAAGTAGACTATAAAAATCTCTCTTAAAAAAAAAAAAGAGGCTGGGCGCTGTGGCTCACGGCTGTAATCCCATCACTTTGGGAGGCTGAGGCGGGCAGATCACCTGAGGTCAGGAGTTCAAGACCAGCCTGGCCAACGTGATGAAACCCTGTCTCTGCTAAAAATACAAAAATTAGCTGGGTATGGTGGCAGACACCTGTAATCCCAGCTACTTGGGAGACTGAGGCAGAGAGTCGTTTGAACCGGGGAGGCAGAGGTTGCAGTGAGCTGAGATTGCGCCACTGTACTCCTGCCTGG
Source organism: Macaca mulatta (assembly GCF_049350105.2). Classification (NCBI taxonomy): domain Eukaryota; kingdom Metazoa; phylum Chordata; class Mammalia; order Primates; family Cercopithecidae; genus Macaca; species Macaca mulatta. Next base: position 26,698,556 of record NC_133417.1, read on the forward strand.
GTGATAGAGTGAGACTCCATCTCAAAAAAAAAAAAGTCCATACTTATTTTAGACAGTGATGTAATGAAATTTCACTGTGATTCTAAACAACAAAACATCAGTCTCCTGTGAGAGCTTTTCATAAATTAATACTCATTTTCATTACATGACACCCTAACTTAAATTTTACCACTTGACTGGGTAGGGATCACATTTTGTTATAACAAATGCAACAAAAAAAGATTTTTCACAAAAAATTAACAAAGCCGTAATCATTTATGGGGGATTTTGGCAGTTACATCTCTATTGCGGTGACTCTTAACCTTTTTTATGGTCTGGCATACAGAGGGTGTAATTTGGTATCATTAGTAATAACAGTTAATTTGATAGTTCATTTATTACATACATGACACATTGCCTGGTGTATGCTTAGTACATGTTTGTTGATTGACTCCCCAGAATACACGAGTAACCCCTTGAACTCGGCATGTTCACTTTGTATAAGATATGCAGTATAAACACACCACATTTACTTACCTGGGAATTTTGTTAAAATATGGTGATGGTGGCATTTTTAAAAGCATTATACAGAAGATGGAAAGTCTTCTGGTTGGTCTGGTACGTTTTAAAATAACTGTGGTTGAATTTTTCTGCATTTAGTTTTATAATTAACCATTTTCTGTACTTTTTTTCTTTATTTAGTAATTTTTCCCTTTAGGTTTTTGATTTAGTAAATTTGATTTTTCCATCTAATTAATTTTATATAAATTGGCAAGTTTTATGGATGAGTCATTTTCTAAAACTTTGTAAAAATGGTTGTTGAGAATTTCAGTTGCATTTTTCTATAGAACGGATATGTTTAAGATACGTTTACAGGGTAGCAAATAAAATATTAATTTTTTCTTTCTACTTCTGGGGCCATGTCATAAAAGACTGTTCATCCTCTCAACTACTTTTGTTCTTTTGTTTTATTCATTTTTTCATTCATTTATTTGTGGAGAGCCTACTGTGCAGTACAAATTATCCCCCTCACTTCCTGTTTATTAAAACAACGTTCTCCCCCTGCCCTCCCTCACCTCCAGATTGTTAAACCCTTTTCCCTTTACTCCACAGTCATTTTATCTCAGCTGTCATTCTTTCTGTGCCTCCCTCCAGGAAAGGAAAAAAACTTTTTGTCTGAAGAATGGGAGCTTCTTTAAATTATCCATCACAGAGAGTCATTTAAAATGTGACAGCAGTCTCACCTCTCCTGAGCTGAATAATTACCTTGAAGCCACTTGCTACGTGGGTTGTTAATTGATGCCAAGTAGCCATACAATGCCATATGATGGATATTATAATTCATACCCTGTAGTTTAACAGTGTATAGGCAATCACTAATCAATATTATCTCTGTAAACCAATGAGAATTCCTGTCAAACAACTTTGTATCAGCCCACTCCTTGTTTCCTTTAAAAACCTGTTTGTAACAGAGGCAGACAGAGTACTCCCCAAGGCAGCTTGGAAGTATGTCCTGGGCTGCAGTCCTCAACTTTGGCCCAAACAAATTCCCTCTGTTAATTTTGCCTCAGCTTCTTCTTTTAGGTCAACATGTGTAGCTAATGACTTGGAACTGTTCAGGCAGTTAGAGTTCAACCAGTTTAAAAGCCATATAGCTCATTGTGGATAGGACTTTACCATGGTATATAATGGGTGTTCTTTCTGTCTTTAGTTTTTAAAGTAGAAATGGGGTCCTGAAATGTTATCCAGACTGGTCTGAAACTCCTGGCCTATAAAGGGAATTCTTTTTTTTTTTTTTTTTTTTTTTTGAGACAGAGTCTAGCTCTGTCTCCAGGCTGGAGTGTAGTGGTGTGATCTTGGCTCACTGCAACCTCCGCCTCCTGGATTCAAGCAATTCTCCTGCTTCAGCCTCCCGAGTATCTGGGATTACAGGTGCCTGCCACCATGCCTGGCTAATTTTGTATTTTTACTAGAGACGGGCTTTCTCCATGTTGGTTAGGCTGGTCTCAAACTCTTGACCTTGTGATTTGCCCAAAGTGTTGGGATTACAAGCGTGAGCCATTGTGCCTGGCCTATAAAGGGAATTCTTAATCCAGAGTCTTGGGTCTCTTTGAATTGTATGCATTCTTCATTTTGAATGTGAATTTTCTTGGGAGATGGTCCACAACTTTTGTCAGATACTCAGAGGAGTCCATGACCCCAAAAAAGTTAAATAAAAGCTAATGTTTAAAAATATTTTGGTATATATTTATTTTAAAAATTAATATGTTTCATTTTGACAATATATATGCACAGGCTTACTTGAACATGTACTTTTGGGACAGTTTGTATGATAGAGACTACGGGTTTGTGTGGAAGTCACAGTTTACTCACATACAGATCTGGTAGTTTTTAAGTTGGTGAAATTTGTCCTTGATACCCTTCTACCTTCTTACCCATTTTCATAATCCTAGTATCCTGGCCTTGAGGTCCAGAGCCTCATTTTACTGGCCCTTAAATGCTCCAAAATTACCCACTTTTTTCCTTTGCTTCCAGTCTCTACCCCCATCTTCATCCCGTGTCCAAAGTACCATGCTAATCCTAATCAGTGGGAAGCAGTTTTATTAATTTATTTAAAATATTTGAATGGATGAATAAAATATTTGAATATTTGAATGGATTAGTTTGGTTTCGTATTTTACTAAAATATTCAGAGAAACTTCTTTTAGGCTCCTATCTTTGAATTCCTTTCTGTTGTGGGTGCAAGTGGCTGGGGCTGGTGTTGCAGGTAGTAACATAATTTACCAAAACAGTCGTAGGTTTTTTTTAAAAAAAGGAAGGTTTATTAGAGAAAGTATGAAGATACAAAGATACGTTGCAAGGGTGCAAGGTGCAGCACAGCAGAGAAGGGGCTGTCTGTAAAGAGGAAGGGGCTGGAGGGGGCTAAGTGCAGGATGAGGTTATGTTCCTGGGGCTACGTGCTCACCTTCCTTATTGTTGCTTACCTATCAGGATTCCACATTCCCCCCCAGCAGAACAACAATGACAAGTCTCTGACATTGGGGGTGGAGGTCTCATCTCCCAACCGCATCCTGCTAACCGTGGGTATGGCACTGGCCCTGCCGATGGCTGTTGGTCTGTCAGGAGACTCTATGGGTCATTGTCCTGGATTGTGGGACTTAGGATATTGCATTGGATCTTTTTTTCTTTCTTTCTTTCTTTTTTTTTTTTTAGATGAGTCTCGCTTTATCGCCCAGGCTGAAATCTGGTAGCATGATCTTGGCCCATTGCAACCTCCACCTCTAGGGTTCAAGCAGTTCTCATGCTTCAGCCTCCCAAGTAGCTGTGACCACAGGTGCACATCACCATGCCTGGCTACTTTTTTGTATTAGTAGAGATGGGGTTTCACCATGTTGACCAGGCTAGTCTCAAACTCCTGACCTCAAGTGATCCTCCTACCTCAGCCTCCCAAAGTGCTGGGATTATAGGCATGAGCCACGGTGCTCAGCCAGATATTGGATCTTGTTGGAGGCAGGGCTTATCAGAGAAGGGGAGCACGTTAAGACATAACTAGCATTCAACTGAATCCAGGGAAGATTCATAAAGGTAGCAGGCATCTTTGGGGAGAGACTGATATCCCGTTTGCAGTGTCATTTGTAGGTGAAACTGTAGAATTCTAGAAGAGAAAGTTTTGTTTTTTAAGCCAGGTATCAAAAAGGGAAAAAACCTTTTGCAATGTGTCTTTTTGTCCTTATTGGAAGCCCATTTGGGTAACCTGGAAGTCAAACTTGATGAAAAAGTGTTTGAATTTAATTAGACGCAACATAGGGAACGAATTTTAGAGAGACTATTATGCTTTAATTACATACAATATTCTTTTTATAAATTTCCTGTCACGATTTTCTTGTGACTTACGTAGACCATCTATTATATGCTTGGACTTTTTTTGACTTGTCCTGAACATCCCTTATTTTTAAACAACCAGTTATTTTACTTTAAGACAAGAAATTACCATACAAGATTCTTTCTCATATAAAATACTTTTTTATAACCTTCCTTACCAACAATACGTCTTTACCATTATAACCTTTAATTAGGCAGAAATTATTTTTCTTCTGTTAGTGAGTTATGGTTTGTATTACCTATTGCTGTGTGAGCCTGTGAAGGGGAGCAGATAGGGAAGTTGTCTACATACTGTAGAAGTTATCCCCTTTCAAGAGATTGCCCAGTTAGGTTTCCTGCTAGGGTCTATCTGAGTAAGTGTGGGCTATCTTTAAGCCCAGGGGTAGGACTATCTAGGTTGAAGTTATTGGTTAAAGATTTAGGTAGCTTTCCCGGGAGAAATAGGGCTATTAGAGGGAAAGATTAATTCAGAGATTGGGTAAATATTAAGCAGACACCCATCTTGGAAAGTATATTTTTGCCCCAAAGGGGTGTGGAATATTTAGACATTACCCAAGACTGGTGGGAGAATGGTAATTGGTCCCTCAAGTAATATAAAGGGGTGTGATTTTTTTCTTTTGGATGGAGAGAGGGAGTGCATTTGCCCCCATTACCCAACAGAATTTGGAGGAATGTTGCTCAGGAAAGGAGATTAGTACAGAGTAGGCAGCTCTTGAACCCAAAAGGGACATTTATAATTTCATTTGCATCCTACAGAGTTACCCTTGGCTTTGTTTTGTTGATGCCAATGTCTGATTTGGAAGCCAGGTAGAGCAGAGAGACCCCTCAGCTCAAGGCCAAAAGTGTTTGGGATTGTCCTGGGGGCCCTTTGGCCCTCAGGCAGTTCTGTTTTTAATGACTGAGCATGTGACAGAGGGACAAACTGTACAGGGTTCTTTCCCATGTATCTCATTGGGGCAGTTTGCCTTCTAGTGGCCTGGCCTTCTGCACCGGTGGCAGTTACCTGGAGGAGTGTCCTTAGGGAAACCTGGAGGAGGCTGGGGGCTTATAAAGCAGCCAGCAATTGAGCCTGACTCGTGTTCCTGTGTTTTTCTTTCTCTTTAGCCCTGTCCTCCTCATTCTACTCTCAGTTATAAAAGACTGAGGAAGTTAATTTGAGAATTTCTTGCATAGCAGTCATGCTAAAAGAAAATTAGACATTTCTTTTTGAGAGTCTGAGGGTTAAATTTATCCCAGTGCTTTAAAATATAGTACAGGGGTGAGTGTGAGGGAACTGAGGGGCTTTGTCCCATGATGGGACTGTAAAAAATGTCTGCTGGGGATGCAAACTGCAGTTTCTCCCAGGGCATCCCACCAAGGGATAAGGGATCCACTCACATTGCTGAGGGACTTCTCGATGCACTTTCCAAAGGGGCATTCCACCTACTGGCAAGGATCTCCTGGCACTAGGGCCTTACACTGGATGAACACTAGGTGAGAGACCCCAGGTTAGTCTAGGTACAAATTGCGCTGGGTGCTCAATCCAGGTAGGAGGGGAAAGGGTTGAGAGAAGACTCTCTGTCCTGGTGCTGTTTGAGATTACCTGGCTTAAGATGTCTAGAGCAGGAGGATTGGCTGCCTTATGTGGGAGAGTGAGAAAGAGGATATCTGAGTTCCGCCAAATGTGTATAGGTTAGCCCTGGTCGAGCTTCTGCCGCCAGTTATGCCGAACTTAGGGTTTGGGGACTTTTGACCAGAAAGGATAGGCTCTCTCCTATCCTTTCTGGGTAAGGCAGCCAAATCTGTTCAGGCCCTAGCCTTCAGGCTACACCAGGGAGTGGCCCTGGCCACCTGTCGTTCATTGCCGGAGGAATACTAGACTTTGTCTGCCAGAAGACTAAAAAGGAAAGCAAACTTTGAATTCTTACCCGATTGGGTAGCGAGTCAGACATCTTTTTACTGGCCCTGTCCAGGAACCTTCAGTTGTCTCCAGGCTTGGGCACTGTCCATCAAGATACTGGAGTTGGAGGAGAGGAAATGCAGACAGTAAGAGAGAGCTCTCCAAGCAGTCCCCAAGCACTCCCCAGAAGGGCCACCAAAATGTTGCAGGTGCCACTGGCTGGGGCCAGTGTCTTGGACAGTAAAAGATTTACCAAGACAGTTGTAGGTAAAGACAGGCAGATTTAGAGAAAGTACGTAGATATATTTAGAGGAAGTATGTATTAGAGAAAGTATGAAGATATGATACTGGCAGCACAGCAGAGAAGGGGCTGTCTACTAAGGGGCAGGAGCTGGAGGGAAGTTTTTGTTTTGTTTTTGTTTTTGTTTTTGTTTTGTTTTTGTGAGACAGAGTCTTGCTTTGTCGCCCAGGCTGGAGTGCAGTGGCGTGATGTCCACTCACTGCAAGCTCCGCGCCCCCCCCCCCCCAGGTTCATGCCATTCTCCTGCCTCACCCTCCCGAGTAGCTGGGAGTACAGGTGCCTGCCACCACGCCCGGCTAATATTTGTATTTTTAGTAGAGATGGGGTTTTACCATGTTTGCCAGGATGGTCTCGATCTCCTGACCTAGTGATCCGCCCGCCTCAGCCCCCCAAACTGCTAGGATTACAGGCGTGAGCCACCGCGCCCGGCCGTGGAGGGAAGTTTTGTAGGGTCATGACAAAGGAGCCATGTACGGGTGAGGTATTTGGGAACAGAATGTTGTGCCAGCAGGTTGTTTGTGATTAGTTGTCTCTTGGAAAAATTTTTCTCCTCCGCCTGGGAACCCTTCCTTGTTGCTTACTAATCAGGACTCCACACTTTGCATCATTTAGTCCTCAAGTTTTTAACGTTTAAAAAAAATGCTTCTGGAATTTCAGAAAAATGTAAGAAAAGTTAAGTCAACACTTTAAAATTATATGGGGAAATATTTTAGGGCAAGGCATCTGTCTAGGGGCCTAGAAGACTGTCCTATGGAACCAGTCCCCATTGTTTCCCTTGTTATTTTCTACTTTTTGAGTAGCAAATTCTTTCATTAAAAAATTTTAGAGACCTTTAATTATAAAAATAATGTAACCACACCAAATGATGCATATGTATAAAAAAGTGATAGTCCCCTCCTCCTCACTTCTCCATCTACTTTTCAGAACAACTTTTAACAGTTCCATGTGCATACATTATACCTTGAAAAAAAGATCAATCACTTTTTATTACAGTTATCTTCTTTTTTAAAACTGTATCTTGGCGTGTTTGCAAGATAGGACATAAACATCTCTTGTTACTTTAATGCTTGCATTGTAGTCTGTTGTATGATTATCATGATGGGTTTATACATATTCCTATTGAAGAATATTTACTTTCCAGTTTTTGCAGTTAAGGTACTGTGGTGGTAAGCATTGTTCTACATACTCTTGCATATTTGTCTTTTTCTTATTGGGGGTTACTGTTTCCTTCATATGGGGGTTTTCCTCAAATATCTGATGATCTCTAGCTACTCATTTGAGAGTGAGGAACTAAAATTCGTGGGATTCATAGGATCAAAAACTTTTTTTATTTCATTGTGTGGTCACGGAGTGTCAGTCTCTGTAGACATTTTCATTTGAGCCCACCAATCTCCTTCTCCTTGTGAATACTACTCTTGCATGTTTGTATGAATATTTCTGTAACAGAATTTTTTTTTTTTTTTTTGAGACGGGGTCTCATTCTGTTGCCAGGCTGGAGTGCAGTGGCACAATCTCGGCTCACTGCAACCTCTGCCTCCTGGGTTCAAGTGATTCTCCTGCCTCAGCCTCCTGAGTAGCTGGTACTACAGGCATGTGCCACCACGCCCAGCTAATTTTTTGTATTTTAAATAGAGACAGGGTTTCACCATGTTAGCCAGGATGTCTCGATCTCCTGACCTCCTGATCTACCCGCCTCAGCCTCCTAAAGTGCTGGGATTACAGGCATGAGCCACCGCGCCCGGCCTTCTGTAACAGATTTCTGAAAGTGGAATTACTCAGTCAAAGAGAACATGATTCTTACTTTTGATAAATACAGCCATGTTTTCTGCCAAAATAGTTGACTGCATTTGTACTTTTTCCACATATGGCATATGAAAGCACCCATATCCTCACTCCGTCCACACTGTTTATTTTCATTATATTTTTGCTAATATAACAGACTAAAACTATCTCATTTTTATTTATATTTTCCTGAGCACTCGTGAGATTGAGCATTCGTTAGTGTTTATTAGATATTAGAATTTCCTTTTTGATGGCATGTTAGATACACTAACCAATTTTCTGCTGTCTCATTGGATTGTGCAAGGGCTTTTATATTTTTATGAATGCTGACTCTCTGGGTTGCAGATATTTTCCCTCGTCTGTCATTTTGCTTTTAATTTGAATGTCTTATGCTTCACAAGAGTTTATATGTATTTTTACTATGGCAAAATATATAAAATTTACCATTTTTAGATGTTTAGTTCAGTAGCATTAAATATATTCACATTGTTGTGCAATTATTACCATCATCCATATTTAGAACAATTTTATCATCCCAAACAAACTCTACCCATTAAACAATAATAGCCTCACATAAGAGGCATCATATGATATTTGTCCTTTTGTGTCTGACATGTTTCACTTAACATGAAACATGAAGTAATATCTTCAAGGTTCATTCATGTTGTAGCATGTGTCAGAATTTCATTCCTTTTGAAGGCTGAATAATATTCCATTATATGTATATACCATATTTTAAAATCCATTCATTGGCCAGGCACGGTGGCCCACGCCTATAATCACAGCACTTTGGGAGGCCAAGGCGGGTGGATCACCTGAGGTCAGGAGTTTGAGATCAGCTGGCCAACATGGTGAAACCACATCTCTACTAAAAATAAAAAAATTAGCCAGGCGTTGTGGCGCACGCCTGTGGTCCCAGCTACTGAGGAGGCTGAGACAGGAGAATCACTTGAACCTGGGAGGTGGAGGTTACAGTGATATGAGATTGAGCCGCTGCACCACTCCAGCCTGGGTGACAGAACAACACTCCATCTCAACAACAACAACAACGACGACAACAACAACAACAAAATCCATTCATTCATCTGTCATCTGTTGCTTCTACCTTGAGACTATTGTGAATAATGCTACTGTGAACATGTGTTATACAAGTATCTGTTCTACTTGCTTTCAGTTCCTTTGTGTAGCCTGGGCATGGTGGCTCACGCCTATAATCCCAGCATTTTGGGAGGCCTAGACAGGAAGATTGCTTGAGGCCAGGAGTTTGAGACCAGCCTGGGCAACATAACCTATAGAGATAGCGAGACCCTATCTCTACAAAAAAAAAAAAAAAAAAAACAACCAAGAAACTGCTGGTGTCTTTTGGGTATACAATCAGAAGTAGAATTGTTGGGTCCTATAGTAATTCTTTGTTTAATTTTTTGAGGAACCATCACGTCGTTTTCCACAGTGGCTGTAGCAGTTTACATTCTCACCAGCAATGCCCAAGGGCTCAATTTCTACACTGTTATTTCCTGGTGCTTTTTTTTTTTTTTTTTTTTTTGAAAAAAATGATAATCATTCTAATGAGTATGAAGTGGTTGTGGTTTTGATTTGCATTTCCCCAATAATTAGGGATATTGAGCATCTTTTCCTGTTCTTATTGCCTATTTGTCTACGTTCTTGGGAGAAATGTTTATTGAAGTCCTTTGCCTATTTTTACAATTGGATTATTTCTTTTGTTGTCAAGTTGTAAGAGTTCTTTATGTATTCTAGATATTAATCTCTTATGTGATATATGACTTGCAAATATTTTCTCCCATTCATGCGTTGCCTTTTCACTCTGTTGATAGTATACTTTGATGCACAAAAGTGTTTAATTTTGATGAAATTCATTTTATTTTTTCTTTTGTTGCCTGTGCGTTTAGTGTCCTGTTCAATAAATAATTGCAAATTCAAGTGTTATGAAGGATTTCCCCTGTTTACTTCTAAGAGATTTATAGTTGTTAGCTCTTATGTTTAGACCTTTGATCCATTTTGATTTTTATGTGTAATGTAAGGTAAGAGTTTATATTTTTAAGTAGTTAGGTTCTTTATGACTTCTGGATTTCATCCTGTATGTAGAAAGGGTCTCTTGACCTTACTCTGATAAATTTATACTTCTCTATTTTTTAGTACTTATCTTCTAAAGAAAGATTTTTTCTTTTAACATTTAGATATTCTACTTAGAATTACTTTTTGTGAGTGAAATGAGACTTTTTTTGTTTTGCTATTGGATAGCCAACTTTTCCAAACTGTCCCATTGAATATGTTCCCTTTATTATGTACTGAGTTCCCATATGTATTTGGATCGGTTTCTGGATTCTGAATAATGTTTATTCCTATATAAATATCATTTTATTTTATAATTACTATAAATTTATTATACATTCTGGTAGGACAAATATCCTCCCATTATTTTCCTCTGCAGTCACTGGGCTATATTAATACTTCCCTTCCCTCCCTTTCTTTTCCCTTCCCTATCTCTTCCCTTCCCTTCTCCCCTCCCCTCCTTCCTCTCCCTCTCCCTCTTCTTTTCTTTTCTTGAGACACAGTGTTGCTGTGTTGCCCAGGCTGGAGTGCAGCCTTGACCTCCTGGGATCAAGTGATCCTCTGCCTTAGCCTCTAGAGTAGCTGGGACCACAGGCATGTGCCAACACACCTCACTATTTTTTTTATTTTTTGTAGAAATGTGGTTTCTTTTTTTTTTTTTAAAGATGGAGTCTCGCTCTGTCGCCCAGGCTGGAGTGCAGTGGCATGATCTTGGCTCACTGCAACCTCTACCTCCCAGGTTCAAGCAATTCTCCTGCCTCAGCCTCCTGAGTAGCTGGGATTACAGGCACGCGCCACCACGCCTGGCTAATTTTTAAAAAATTTTTTAGTAGAGACGGGGTTTCACCATGTTGGCCAGAATGGTATCGATTTCTTGATCTTGTGATCTGCCCGCCTCAGCCTCCCACAGTGCTGGGATTACAGGCGTGAGCCACTGTGCCCAGCCAGAAATGTGGTTTCACTGTGTTGTCCAGGATGGTCTTGAACTCCTGGGCTCCAGTGATCCTCCCATCTTGGCCTCCCAAAGTGCTGCAATTACAGGCCTAAGTCACCACACCTGGCCTCTATACTACTTTCTGATTGTCTTTATTACTTCTCCATGCTTTCCCCTTCCTTACCTTCTCTTTCTCATTTGTTTTTCTCCTTCCAGTGTGTTCAGATGACTTCTCCTGAACTAATGCTGTCATTATATTATGATCCTTCACAGAAGCCTTCAATGGCTTTCCATTGCCTACAGGGTAGTCTGAACTAGGACTGATATTCATAGGCTTCCATGGTCAGGTCCCTAATTTCTCCACCTTTTTTCTCTACTCCCCGATAGGGAACTTTACCTGAGCTGGGTTGTTTCCTAAATTCGCAGTTCAATTTCCTGCCCCAAATCCTCATCTGTTCTTATCAGTTTTACCTTACCTAAAGGCTAACAGGGATCCAATTTTCTTCACAAATCTACTGATGGCTTACTCATCTGGCATTTATCCAATCATGTCCTTAGTTATGTCCTTAATCATGTCCACTTACGCTACTGGTAAATGATACGACAAATCAGTTTACCACTTAATAGTTTGGTAACCTGGGACAGGTTTTTCAGTCTCTTAACCTTTTCTCATCCATAGAATGAGGTTAATCCTTAACCTCATGTAAGTTTAATTTCAGTGTTAAAAGATTTTATGTATGCACAGGCACACACATACATGAATTATCTGGCTTAGTAGGTACTTAGAGATGTGAGTATCCTATCCTGAAGAGCAGGAAATTAATTTGTACAGTCTGCTTTTACTTAAAAAAAATACTTATAATGAACTTCAAGTATATGCAATTGGAGTAATTAAAATCCTTGGTGGATATACGTAAATGTGATACATATTTATTAGCAGATGAGAAGATCATATATACAGAGGAGAAGGTCAGATCAGGAAATAAAATACACAGGCTTAAAATGAAGCCAGGCTGGCTCAGAAAGGAGTATAAATTTTGACTGCTAAGGTAGGCCCAAGTGCCTATTTGATCTGAGTGCCTGAGATGATGCTAAAGGGTACTTGTTTCCTTTAAAGAAGGCTTATTTGTGTTAACCAATGTACCTCATGCCTACGTGAATCAATACCTGGCTGATTCTTTTCCCTGAGGATTTCTTCTTATATTTGGTCTGGTTTTTCACTTAACAGTTGGCTGTGTCCCCTTTGCTCAGGATCTCTTCCTATGACAGTTCTTAGGTAGTTGAATGTTGTCTGGATGAATTGTGGTTCTTGGTAACTGAAGAAGGACTATCTCAAGTTCCCCTTTGTTTCTGAATTTCCTTTGTGGAATGAAAGTCAAAAGTTGCATACAAAATGAAAGTCAAAAGTTGCATACAAAAGGACTGAGCCTTGATATCATTCCTTTCTGTGCTTTTGTGCTTTTAGTGGGATGATCTTGATCCAGGCTGAAGGCCAGCCAGGCCACCTGTATGGAGTGGAATGTATCTAGATGACTGGGTTGTTTTTGTTCAATGGTTAGAAACTATTTATTAATCTCAAATTGTCATGATCACCTGACCTCAGGTGATCCACCCGCCTCGGCCTCCCAAAGTGCTGGAATTACAGGCGTGAGCCACCGTGCCTGGCCAATATGTACACTTTTGTAACTGGCTTCTTTCACCTGACATAATGTTTTCCAGGTTTGTCATATTGTGCCATTTATCAGTGTAGTCATCCCTTGGTATCCTTGGGGGGACTGGTTCCAAGACACCATTCCCCTATCCCTGTTGTGGATACCAAAATTCCTGGATGCTCAAGTCCCTTATATAAAATGGCATATTAGCAGATGGCCTACACACATTATCCCACACATTAAATCCTCTCTGGATTACGTATAATACCTAATACAATGTAAATGCTGTATAAGTATTTTTAAAAATACATATATATTATTTTAAATTGTTGTATTGATGGGTTTTTTTCTGAATATTTTCAGCCCATAGTTGGTTGAATCTAGGGATATGGAATCTGCAGATATGGAGGGCTGATTGTTTTCATTGCTGAATAATATTTCATTTTAGGGATATACCACATTTATCTTTGCCTATTGGTGGGAATTTGAGTTGTTTCCACCTTTTGGTTACTGTGAGTAATGCTGTGAGCATTTATAGCATTAAGTTTTTGGGTGGACGTATGTTTTTATTTCTTTTGGCTGTATATCTAGGAGTAGAGTTTCTGGATCTTAAGTTTATTTTTAACCTTTTGAGGACCTGCCAGACTGTTTTCCAGAGTGGCTCTTTGATTTTACATTTCTACCAGCCATGTATAGGACTCCTGAGAAAAATTTTTATTTTTATTTTTATTTTTTAGAGGCAAGGTCTTGCTCTATTGCCCAGGCTGGATTGCAGTGCCACAATCATAGTTCACTGTAATCTCAAACTCCTGGGTCTCAAGTGATCCTCCTGCCTCAGCCTTCCAAGTAGGTAGGACTATAGGCATGTACCAACACACTCAAAAAAAATTTTTTTTTCGGTTAGGGATGGGGTCTCATTGTTTCTCAGGCTGGTCTTAAACTCTTGGCCTCAAGCAGTCCTCCTGCCTCAGCCTCTCAAAGTGCTGGCATTATAGGTGTCAGCCACTGTGTCCAACACTATTTTTTGTTTTTGTTCTTGTTTTTGTTTTAATTATAGCCATCCTAGTAGATATGAAGTAGTATCTCATTGTGGTTTTGATTTGCATTTCCCTAATGGCTGATGATGTTGAACATCTTTTGATGTTTTTATTGGCTGTTTGTATACCTTTTTTAGAGAAATGTCTTTTCAGGTCCTTTGCCCATTTTAAATTTTGGTTGTCGGCCAGGTGCGGTGGCTCATTCCTGTAATCCCAGCACTTTGGGAGGCCAAGGCGGTGGATCATCTGAGGTCAGGAGTTTGCGGCTAGCCCGACCAACATGGTGAAACCCTGTCTCTACTAAAAATAAAACAGCCAAATGTCGTGGTGCATGCCTGTAATCCCAGCTACTTGGGAGGCTGAGGCAGGAGAATCACTTGAACCCGGGAGGCAGAGATTGCAATGAGCCGAGATCACTCCATTGCACTCCAACCTGGGCAACAAGAGTGAAACGCCTCAGAAAATAAAAATAGTAATAAAATTGGGTTGTCTTCTCCTTATCCAATTGTAAGAGTTCTTTATATATTCTGGATACAAGTCCCTATGGGGTACATAATTTGCAGACATCTTCTCCCATTCTCTGTGTTGCAGCATGTATCATTGTGAGTCATCCTTTTACTTTCTTGATGGTATCTATAGTTTTAGCTCTTACATTTAGATCTGCAATCCATTTTTAGTTAATTTTGAAGTCTAGAGTAAGACAAGGATCCAACTTTGTTCTTTTGCATGTGGATATCTAGTTGTTGCAGCAGTTCAAGACATGATGGGGTTGTGTGCTATTTCAACTTGTTAGATCACAGTGTATATATTACTCAAATATATGGATATCCAGTAAGTTACTGGATAACATACTGGTTAGGAAATATTTTCTAGTACCTTTGGAAGTTGTAGGGGTTATTATTAATACTGAACAAAGGTAATTCCCTAAATACATATTAAGCATGTAAGTACTGTTAAGTACTGGGCTGCAAATATGAGTAGAACAATAGTCTTTGCTTTTCACAATCTAGTGGAGAAATAGATGTATAAATAAGCAATTAGAATAAGGTATTGTTCTTGTATTTGAACAAGATGCTAAGAAATAATCACTAACTGCTTGAAAATAATCAAAGGCACATTTTCAATAGGAATTAATATTTAGGTTGAGTTTTGAAGAATGAGCTAAAAGTATACTAAAAGAATGAAGCAGAGAAGAGCAGTAGGAATAGCCTACGCACAGGTTTATGAAGAAAGCATGCCTCTGGGGAAAAACAAGTTGTTAGGCATAGTTGTAATACAAGGAAGATGGAAGGTTGATGTGGGGGTAAAACTGGAAAGGAATAGGGTCAGATCTGTAAGCTTTGTATTTCCACCAATGTGCTCATGTTGAAATATTTGTGTATTATAACTTCTAATTATGTTACATTTTTATATCCTTTTAATGTCAGTTTTTTTGTTTTTATACAATATGTGTAATACTATAATACATAATTGGAAATAAATATATGGAGGTGTATAATTAGATTTTTACTGATAGAGGTCACTATTATTGATTGTGGAAAGTTGTTGAATAATTTAAGTGGAGGAGGAAAAATAGCATATTTGTATTTTAGGAAGTTAACGACGTAGAAGGATGGAAGGCTATTAAAACAGTCCAGGAAACATATTGTGAAGGGGTTAACTAAGGCAGTGATCTTTATCTTACTGAGGTCTTTGGCCCTCCAAAGTTATGACTTAGACTCTATCTTAGTTACCTAATGTTTATTGAGTAGGTAGAAAGATAAGTGGAAAGGATTGTTGGTGCCAAATTATGATTAGTAGCATGCCGTTGTTACATAATTGCCATTACTGTCTTTTCTTTTGGAAAAAGAGCATCTTCCTCTCACCAACACTCACATTTTCCTCAGAAGTTATTTTTCCACTTCTTTATCTCATTTTTAAGGGATATTTTATTGATTTTTTAAATTTGTTGGGTTATGATTTATACACAGCAAAGTTTACAGAGCTCATGTATGTAATTGTTTTAACAAATGTATATACCCATGTTACCACCATTCATATAAAAATATAGAACATTTTCATTATCCCAGAAAGATTGCTTGTTTTTCAATCCCAGAGGTAATCACAGTTTTGACTTCTTTCACTGTATATTTTAGTTTTTCCTGCTCTTAAGCTTTTTATAGCTAGACTCATACAGTATCACTCTTCATATCTAACTTTTTTGCTGAACATGATGATTTAAAAATTCACCATACTGGAATTTGGTATCAAATGACTATATCCTGATGGAATTGAATATGGGATGTTAGAGTGTTGTTTATCAGTTGAGTCTGTTTTGGAGACAGAACTTGGTTGCCTTGTCGCTTATTGAATACAATCAAATCTTCCTCTAGATAGATGTCAGTAAGGTTGACAATAGTACCAGAATCCAGAATTAGGGTCAGACAGTATCACTGTATCATTTAAAAAGAGTATTTTAGATTTACTGCAAACTTGAAAAAGGAATTTCTCTCTCCTTTTCTGGACTTTCTTTTACCTCGTTTTAGCTATCACTGCTTTATATTGGACATTTCTTCTAGCGTAACAAACTCTTATGTACATTATCATATTACTTATTGGCTCTTGAGCCTTTTGTATAGGCCATTGATGCCTTGATTTAACACAGGTCAACCTCATGGTAAAGAAACCCACCCCACACATAAAAATTATGATTTTTGGCCAGATGTGGTGGCTCATGCCTGTAATCCCACCACTTTGGGAGGCTAAGGTGGGCAGATAACTTGAGGTCAAGAGTTCAAGACCAGCCTGGCCAACATAGTGAAACCTGGTCTCTACTAAAAATACAAAAATTAGCCAGGCATGGTGGTGCATACCTGCAATCCCAGCAACACGGGAGACTGATGCAGGAGAATCGCTTAAACCTAGGAGGCGGAGGTTGCAGTGAACCGAGATCACACCACTGCACTCCAGCCTGGGTGACAGAGTGAGCCTTGGTCTCAAAAAAAAAGAAAAAAATAAATTCTCCGCCCACTTTTTGATGGGGTTGTTTTTTTCTAGTAAATTTGTTTATTTGTAGATTCTGGATCCATTAGCCCTTTGTCAGATGGATAGATTGCAAAAATTTTCTCCCATTCTGTAGGTTGCCTGTTCACTCTGATGATAGTTTCTTTTGCTGTGCAGAAGCTCTTTAGTAATTAGATCCCATTTGTTACCATTGCTTTTGGTGTTTTAGTCATGAAGTCTTTGCCCATGCCTATGTCCTAAGTGGTATTGCCTAGGTTTTCTTCTAGGGTTTCTATGGCTTTAGGTCTTACGTTTAAGTCTTTAATCCATCTTGAATTAATTTTTGTATGAGGTATAAGGAAGGGGTCCACTTTCAGTTTTCTGCATATGGATAGCCAGTTTTCCCAATACCATTTATTAAAAGGGAATCCTTTCCCCATTGCTTGTTTTTGTCAGGTTTATCAAAGATCAGATGGTTGTAAATGTGTCTTGTTATTTCTGAGGCCTCTGTTCTGTTCCCTTGGTCTATATTTCTGTTTTGGTACCAGTACCATGCTGTTTTGATTATTGTAGCTTTGTAGTATAGTTCGAAGTCAGGTAGTATGATGCCTCCATATTGTGGGATCTGGCCTGCATCCTGCAATGGAACAGGGCTCTTTCTTTGTTCCCAGGCAGATCAGCAGGTCAAGAAATAATAGACACACACAAGATAGTGAAAGCTGGGTCCGGGGGGTCACTGCCTTCTGGTCCCGTGGTGCCAACAATGCACTGGATATACCAGCATTTATTATTAATTTTAGTGAGGGGAGGGTAGGTTAGTGAGGGATTTAGGGTCATTTGATTATGAGGTGAGATGGTCACATGGGGATGAAGTAATTCTTTAACATAACATCTGTATGCAGAAGTACAATATACAGAGATAAGAATTTACAATATAGTGTGTGCATCAGTAATTTCTAACAGAGCCTTCAAACAGAAACACAGTCTTTCCATAACCTGTGATTAGCAAGATATTATTCAGCAGTAATAGTTGCAGCAAAAGCTGGTTACAAAGAATCCATAGAAACAGGACATGAAGCTAGACAACCGGTTAGACCAGAAATTCTCAGAAGGGAGTATGCCTTAACCCTAAAGAGGCCTAGAAGATCCATGGCAAGGTGAGGGCGTTTATAGCCCTGTCTTATCCATATGGACAGGCGCTCCTCAAGCGTCCGTTTATAGACTCTCCACAAGGGTCGCATTCTATTCCCAGAGCTATGAACATCTGCTTTTCTGGGATAGGAATCTTGGTGATGTGAAATGTCCCTGACTGCACGTCCATTCGTAGGCTCTCTGCAGGGGAAGAACATCACGTGCTGTTGGCTCATTCTGGCAGTCCAGGCTGGCATTGTCTTTACACAATCCTGCATGCAATTTTGTATTTACAATAATCAGGAGCATTTCATCTTTTATTCCATAGCAATAGCTTCAGGGGGTCTCCCAACACCTCCAGCTTTGTTCTTTTTGCTTAGGATTGTCTTGGCTATATGAGGGCTTTTTTGGTTCCATATGACATTTAGTTTTTTCTAATTCTGTGAAGAAAGCCAATGGTAGTTTGATGGGGATAGCATTGAATCTATAAATTACTTTGGGCAGTGTGGCCATTTTCATAGTATTGATTCTTCTCATCCATGAGCATGGAATGTTTTTCCATTTGTTTGTGTCCTCTCTTATTTCCTTGACCAAGCAATCCCATTACTGGGTCTATACCCAAAGGATTATAAATAATTATACTATAAAGACACAGGCACACGTATGTTTATTGTAGCACTGTTCACAATAGCACAGACTTGGAACCAACCCAAATGTCCATCAATGATAGACTGGATTAAGAAAATGTGGTACATATATACCATGGAATACTATGCAGCCATAAAAAGGATGAGTTCATGTCCTTTGCAGGGACATGGATGAAGCTGGAAACCATCATTCTCAGCAAACTAACACAGGAACAGAAAACCAAACGCTGCATGTTCTCACTCATAAGTGGGAGTTGAACAATGAGAACACGTGACACAGGGAGGGGAACGTCACACACTGGGACCTGTTGGGGGAGGAAAGGGCCAGGGGAGGGATAGCATTAGGAGAAATACCTAATGTAGATGACGGGTTGATGGGTGCAGCAAACCGCTATGGCACGTGTATACCTATGTAACAAACTTGCATGTTCTGCACGTGTATCCTAGAACTTAAAGCATAATAAAAAAATTATGATTTTGGATGTATATCATACATGACAATTCAAATCCTAATGAAAAGATTGATATTTGATGTACTTATGTAGTAATATATACTTAGGACACTTAAAATAGGATTTCATTTAATTTAGAATTATAAATATCTTTCCAGGAATATATATAAAACATTCAGGTGTTTACACTAGGGTTGGCCATGAAAACATTTTAAAAATAGTAACTCACAGATTTGTTGCTTATACATTTTCAGTCTAGTTTGGGGCTATCTGTGCTTAGCTAGTTGCTTGGTTGGTATTTCCTGCCTCATAGTGGTGCTATGCTGACTGACTGTTTACCTCTCCATTGGAAAAAGTAACTATGGGAGATTAGAAGCCCTGTGGGAAAAATCCTTTTTTATGGTTAGGGTTATGTATAACTAAGGAACTCTTTGGAACTCTTAGTTAATATATGTTTTCCATTCAAGAAGTTGCTGTTCAAATGGAAAGACTTGAATGCCAAAGCTTGATAAAGAAGCAGGAATCTGTTAAATAAGTGCTACAGGTGTCATGCCATTAAATTGATTGTGCAGACTGCTTCTTTATGAAGCAGTTTCTGGTGTCAAATAATGCTATATGCTGTATTATTAATATATAGTGATGTATTCATGATTTTATATAGAGACATCCTTGAAAAAAATATTAATCTTTGTAAGTCACTTGATAGTTAATATTCTAGGAGAAATTTCTTTTTAAAGGAACACTGTGATAAATCATTTATAAAATAATTTTCTCGGCCGGGCGCGGTGGCTCACGCCTGTAATCCCAGCACTTTGGGAGGCCGAGACGGGCGGATCACGAGGTCAGGAGATCGAGACCATCCTGGCTAACACGGTGAAACCCCGTCTCTACTAAAAAATACAAAAAACTAGCCGGGCGAGGTGGCGGGCGCCTGTAGTCCCAGCTACTCGGGAGGCTGAGGCAGGAGAATGGTGTAAACTCGGGCGGCGGAGCTTGCAGTGAGCTGAGATCCGGCCACTGCACCCCAGCCTGGGCGACAGAGCGAGACTCCGTCTCAAAAAAAAATAAATAAATAAAATAAAATAAAATAAAATAATTTTCTCTTGGTTGTATTCACTTTTATGTTTTTCTTTTTTCTTTGTATGGAGGATATTTATAGGGCAGAAAAAGGGGAAAATATCCCTGTCATTAGTAAATATAATGATAGCTGTTCATTAAGGTAAATATTTTTCCATTTTATTGTTACATGTAGGGTATATTTACTTCTGGCACATGGGAAGAGAAATCAGATGAAATTTTCTTTGCTGACTTCAAGTTCTCAGTCACTCATCATTATCTTGTACAAGAGTCCACTGATAAAGAAGGAAAGGATGAGTTATTAGAGGGTAAGTTATTTCTGTATAATAATAATTAACTTCTGATTTTTAAGATTGGCTGTAATTTTGAATGACGAATTTAGTTTTCTTCTGTAGTGTCAGTTCCTCTGGAACTGTTTTACATAGGCAAAGTTGTTTCACCACATCTGAGGTAGAGGATGAATTACAATGTCATTCATTTTTTAATTAATTAAATCAGCTCATATTTATTGAGTACCTAACATGTACCAGGTACTTTTCCAAGCCCTGTAGAACCCAAACTTAAATGAAACTTACATTCCAGTAGGGAAGATAAGATACATAAGTAAGTAACAGTAATAGGTAAAAAGTGATAAGTGCATCCTGAAGTACAGATAAAGTTCTGTTGGAATTCAGAGGAGAAAAGATCACTTTTAATTGGGAAATTAGAGAAGGAGAATTAAGCAAGTAACTTTGGCTTTGAAGGATTACAAATAAAGGAAAATCTGTTGATTAGAGGGTAGTATTTTGGATTGACTCCAGATTTTGGAGTCAAAACAAGTGGATTAAAATTTTATTTTTTCTACTTGCTAGTTAATTGACCCTTCTAAGCTTGAGTTATTTCAATTGTAAAATGAAGTAATACTACCTGAAGATAGTATTAAATCTACTAAGTGCAGATTTAATGAGAAATTGTACCTAAGCAACTATCTCAGTACCTGACCCATGCCAGGTACTCAATAAATGGTGTCTATGATTGTTAATAGGTCAAATCATCCAAATCTTCTGTCCTGAGATAAACTAGTGCATAACAGTGAGTGAGCAAGATACTGAATAAACATGAACTTTGGAGCTGCCAGTCAAATACCCTTCTTCATTCACTAAGCAAATAAATAGGTAGAATGTGTTAAATTTTTTCTGATCGTAATAGATTGTCATTTGTAAGCTCAGACCTGAAAACAATCTGTGCTTTTTCTTGTGTAGGAATAGAATTATGTCACCTTTTCTATTATGTATATTCTTCTTAGAAACAAAACAATTAGATAATATGTGCATTCAGATTCATAAACCAGGGCAAATAACACTAACCATATATACATATATGGAAGGAATTATACAGCAAAATAAAATAATTAAGCCAGAATGTGAATATGAGAACTTTAAGATGAAGAGGGAAGTGTGTGCAGTTGGTGGGAGGTCTCATAATGGCCAGCAATTTTCAGGTTCAACATTCTGCCAATTAATGAAGAAACTATTCAGTAGCGAAAATTTAAGTGCTGTTAATTTAAGGGAAGACCATACATCAAGGAAAAACTGCTGTAGTAAAAGGAGGCTTAGAATCAGAGGTCTGAGATGAACAGATGAAGGAGACTGTGGTACAATGAAGGCGAATGATTTTTTTCTTTTTTTTTTTTTTTTTTGAGACGGAGTTTCGCTCTTGTTGTCCAGGCTGGAGTGCAATGGCGCGATCTCGGCTCACTGCAACCTCCGGTCTCGGCTCACTGCAACCTCCGCCTCCCAGGTTCAAGCAGTTCTCCTGCCTCAGCCTCCCAGGTTGCTGAGATTACAGGCACCAACCACCACACCCAGTTTTTTTTTGTATTTTTAGTAGAGACAGGGTTTTGTTATGTTGGCCAGGCTGGTCTTGAACTCCTGACCTCAGGTGATCCTGCCTCGGCCTTCCAAAGTGCTGGGATTACAGGCTTGGAACCCCTGGGCCCAGCGAAAGGTGAATGAATTTTAGGCTAGTTAAGGCATCGTTGCATGTGTACATATAAAGTGCAGTTTTCTTTTAATTTGGTTGATTGAGGCTATAACTGATGGCGGGAGTTACAAGCCAAACCATTAGCTCAGTTTTACAGATACGCATTTAAAACTATATTATCAGAGGTCAGGAGATTTGAGCACTAATCATTTATTTTGTTGGAGTTGCCTATTGCTTTTGGTCTGAAAAGCATCAAATCGTTAGCATTCTCTTTAGTCTTTTAGCAAAATAAAAAGTATAGATTTGCTAAGCAATGATAGCTATATAACAAAAATTGTTTTTATGAATGGATACTATTTTTTATGCATTGAATTTATCATGTGTTTATGAGTATAATGATCTTTGATGTTAGTACCGTATCATGGATAGTAATTTAAGTGTGTAAACATGGTTTAGAAGTGGGAAGCCAGGTAGAAGTTTTACAAGAACATTTAAGATGGACAGGGGGCCTAAAAAGGCTTGCTATGGAAGGTTATACAGAGTTGACATATCTCTAAATAGAATGTTGAAGAAAAGTAGAGGCAAGGTAAGGCCAAGAAGAATAAATAAAACAAAGCTTTCTGGTAAGGGTGAGGAATTGTGTGAGTCATGACTCAGAAGCAAAACAATATTTTAAACATGGGAGTGGCATATGTCTTTTTTATAGGCTACTTTTGTTTGAAGAAAAAAAAATGAGAAATCCCTCTCCCTGTACTCAAGCTATCTTTAGATATGAATCTTAAAGCAATATCAAAACTGCATGGTCTAGCAAGACACGTGTTTCCTCAAAGCATATTATAAAACTCTGCCTGATCATGAACATACTAACTTTTTCATTATCAAATGTTTTTGTAGATGTTATTCCACAATCTATGCAAGATTTGCTGTGTATGAATAACGACTTTCCTCCAAGAGCACATTGCCTGGTAAGATGGTAGGTATATATTTTACTCAGATACCTTTTAGTATGCGTGTTGCGGGGGACCTCAACACTGTCCCCAAGTTCACCGATTTGGTAAGGAGACTCAGAAGACTCAGCATTTAATTGCAGCTGATTTATTGCAGAGACAGGATGCAGGGCAAAATCTGCAAAGGGAAGAGGCACATGAGGCAAAGTCCAGAGGAAGTACAAGCTTTTAAGAGTTCTTTCCTAATGGAGTCAGGCAAGATGTACTCAGTGCCCTCAGCAACAAGTTGTGACGACGTATATGAAACATTATCTATCAGAGACAGTGTTAGAGGCTCAGCACCCCAGGTTTTTAATTAGGGGGCTGGTCATATAAGCACCCTTTCACTGGTATATACCAAAATTTCAGGCTCACAGAAGGAAAGCAGGTGTTCAGCATAAATTACATTGTTTGCATAAACAACTTAGGCTTAGTGAGCAGCTTAATCAGTTCTGGAAATGGTGAGAACCCTACCCAAATCCCAATTCCCAGCTGTCGGCCAAGAGCTAACCTTGCAAGCAGGCTTTTATTTATTTTTTATTTTTTTGGTTTGTTTTTTCTTTTTGTTTTTTGTTTTTAATTATTATGGATATATAATAGTTTTACATATGTAATAGTTGTACATATTCATCTTCAAAAGAAATGATAAATGCTTGAGGTGATGGATTCCCCAATTAAACGTTCCAATTCCATTCTTTTATTTATCTTGAAATATACAACAAATTGTTGTTAACTATAGGCGCCCTATTTTGCTACTGAACTCTAGGTCTTACTTCTATCCAACTGTATTTTTGTCCCATTAACCATCCCCTCTTTATGCCCCACTCCCCACGACCCTTCTAAGCATCTGGTAATTCTACTTAGAGATATGTCAACTCTGTATCACCTCTCATAGCTAGCCTTTTTAAGCTCCCTGGCCATCTTAAAACTTCTTATAAAACTTCTACCCAGTTTCCCACTTCTAACCCATGTTTACACACTTAAATGACTATCCATAAGACACTAACATCATTCTATTCTCTTATCTCTGTGAGTTCATTTTTTTTTTTTAAGCTCCCACATATTAGTGCAATACTAGTCTTTCTGTGCCTGGCTTATTTCACTTAAATGTCTTTCAGTTCCTTCTATGTTGTTGTAAATGACAGGATTTCATTCTTTTTTATGGCTAAATAATATTCCATTGTGTATATGTACCACATTTTCTTTATTCATTCATCTGTTGATGGGTACTTAGGTTGATTCCATATCTTGGTTATTGTGAATACTGCTGCAGTAAACATGGGAGTAGAGATTTCCCTTCAGTATACGGATTTCCTTTCTGCAAGCAGGCTTTTTTTTTTTTTTTTTTTTTGAGGCGGAGTCTCCCTCTGTCGCCCAGGCTGGAGTGCAGTGGCCGGATCTCAGCTCACTGCAAGCTCCGCCTCCCAGGTTTACGCCATTCTCCTGCCTCAGCCTCCCGAGTAGCTGGGACTACAGGCGCCCGCCACCTCGCCCGGCTAGATTTTTGTATTTTTTAGTAGAGACGGGGTTTCACCGTGTTAGCCAGGATGGTCTTGATCTCCTGACCTTGTGATCCGCCCATCTCGGCCTCCCAAAGTGCTGGGATTACAGGCTTGAGCCACCGCGCCCGGCCGGCTTTTTTTTTTTTTTTTTTTTTGAGATGCAGTCTTGCTGTGTCACCCAGGCTGGAGTACAGTGGCATGATCTCGGCTCACTGCAACCTCTGCCTCCCGGGATCACGCCATTCTCCTCCCTCAGCCTCCCAAGTAGCTGGGACTACACGTGCCTACCACCATGCCCAGCTATTTTTTTGTATTTTTAGTAGAGATGGGGTTTCACGGTGTTAGCCAGGATGGTCTCGATCTCCTGACCTCGTGATCCACCCGCCTCGGCCTCCCAAAGTGCTGGGATTACAGGCGTGAGCCACTGCGCCCAGCCACAGGCAGGCTTTTTTAAGGATACGCAGTCACAGCCCTGCTGGTTCATGTTTTCTGCACAATATATTTCATAATCCAGGGTAGTGCTTAACTGTAGTCTCATGACAAGCATGACAAGAACATTTAAATATCATAGAAATTTTAATACATATTATTGAATATTGAAATAAACTCAATATATTGGATATTGATCTGTTATATGATAAAATCAAAACTCACTGTGTCTAAACTATAAATGTGACACATTAATGTAAGAGGTAGTCTTCCCCCTCTTATCTGCAGTTTTGCTTTCTGTGCTTTCATTTACCTGTGGTCACGTGTAGTCTGAAAATATTAAATGGAACATTTCAGACAAAAACAACAAGTTTTAAATTGCATGCTGTTCTGAGTAGTATGGTGAAGTCTTGGGCCGTTCTGTCCTGGAGGTGAATCATGCCTTTGTCCAGTGTATCGACAATGTATACACTACCTGCCCCTTAGGCCCTTAGTAGTCACCTTGGTTATCAGATTGACAGATC
Source organism: Macaca mulatta (assembly GCF_049350105.2). NCBI lineage: Eukaryota > Metazoa > Chordata > Mammalia > Primates > Cercopithecidae > Macaca > Macaca mulatta. The sequence continues at coordinate 26,723,764 of NC_133417.1, forward strand.
ACAAGAAGGGTGAGTATAGTAAAATAAGATATCTTGAGAGAGACAGAGAGAGAGAGAGACCACATTTATGTAACTTTTGTTACAAAATATTGTCATAACTGTTCTATTGGCACAGATACATAGAGAAAAAACAGTACATACAGGGTTCAATATCATCTGCAGTTTCAAGCATCCACTAGGGGTCTTGGAAATGACCTCCCACAGATAAGGGGGACTATTTGCATCACATTTAAAAGGTCTTTTCTGTCTTTTTCAATTATTCCAAGTGTCTGTGAACTTTTATTTATTTTGGATGGAGTGGTCTTAAAACATGCTACCACCAAAATGGCCCTAGTAAAGAGTATATGTTTAAGAAAGGAGACCTAGTTAAAGAAAGTTTATATACTGGTTTGAAATTGTTCCATTGGTATCAGTTGGTCTTTTGATTTTTTTCAAATTAAAGAATTCTAAGGGAGGGGAAAATGATATTAATCTGTGTTTATGTTTTTCTTCATTTTGTATAGCAAATAGGCTGTGTAGCACTTTAAAAAAAGAAAATTATTTGTAAATGCAGGTAAACGGGATAGTGTTTCATAAATATTCCTCTTTTAGTATGACCTTTTGTTCACTTAAGCAATTAACTAAAAAAGATGTAATAATTATATTAAATTTAATTTAATCCTTCCACATTCTATTCTGGCCTTTTAAAATATGAATATATACATTTAATATAACTAAATTTATCAGAAGGCACCATAGTATCAGAGCACGAGCTTTGTATGCATTCATTCATTCATTCATTCAACATTAATTGAACACTTACTGTTTGGCTACATAATGAATTAGGTTTAATTCCTAACTCAGGTACTTAGTATCTCTGCAACTCTGGGCAAGTTACTTAATTTCTTGTAGTTTGTTTCTACACTGGTAAACTAAGAATAATAAATAATATGCACTTTCAAGGCAGTTATGAGGATCAAATAAGATAATGGCACCTAGTATGTTTATCAAAATCTAAATGCTATTAACATGATTTCAGCTTTTTGATATGTATTTCCTCAAACTGTTACATAGTCCATAGTCTAAATATTAAATGAAGTAATGAAACCTTTCTATATATTAATATAAATAACTTGTTAGTAGGGTGGTTTTTGTAACCTTTCCATTTACTTTTTAAAATATTTTTAAAATTAACATAGTAAAATTGGACTTTTTGTGGAGGTGAGCAGTTCTCTGAACTTCAGCACTTTATATAGTTTTTCACTAGTACCAACATCAGGAGATACAACAGTTCTATAACACCGCTTACCTCTGCTGCCAAAAAAAGCCCTATTGTCCCTTTTGTCTCTTAGTAAGCATAGACACATCCTTCCCACTTTTTTTTTTTTTTTTAAGAGACAGGTCTCGCTTTGTCACCCAGGCTGGAATGCATTGGTGCAGTCATGGGTACTGTAGCCTTGAACTCCTAGGCTCAAGTGATCCTTCTGCCTCAGCCTTTTGAGTAGCTAGGACTACAGGCGCACACCACCATGCCCAGCTAAGTTGGTTTTTAATTTTCTTGTAGAGACAGTGTCTTGTTATGTTGCCTGGGCTGCTCTTAAACTCCTGGCCTCAAGTGATCCTCCCACCTCAGCCTCTCAAAGTGCTGGGATTATAGGCGTGAGCCACTGTACCTGACCATACTCCCCACATAATCCTTGGAATCCCTGATCTTTCTTGGTCACTATAGTTTTGTCCTTTTGAGAGAGTCATATAAATAGAATTCTACTGTATGTAACCATGGGTGACTGGCTTTTAAAACTCAGCATGGTGCCTTTGAAGTTCTTTGAGGTGATTCTACTTATCAATAGTTTGTTCCTTTTTATTGCTGAGTAGTATTTTATTATAAGGATATACCACACTGTTTACTCATTCATTTGTTGAGGGTTATTAGGATTGTTTTTAGGTTTTGGCATTTTTATATAGAGCTATACTATAAATATTTGTATACAGATTTTTGTGTGAAAACACATTTTCAGTTCACTTGGGTAGATACCTAGAGTAGGATTGCTAAGTCATGTGGTAACTGTATGTTTATAGGAAACTGCAGACATTTCTAGAGTAGCTGTACCATTTTGCATTCCCATCAATAATGTATGAAAATTCCAGTTTCTACATCCTTACCAGCACTTGGTATTATCAGTATTTGTTTTTAGCCATTCCTAGTAGGTGCATAGTGATATCTCATCCTAATTTTAATTTTGAACATCTTTTGTGTGTTTGTCCATTTATATCTTCTCTATATTACAGTGTCTAAGTCTTTTGCACATATTTTAATTGGGTTATTTGTTTTCTTTTTTGGAGTTGGGGGATTGTTTTCTTACTGTTAAGTTTTGTTTTTTTTTTTTTTTTTTTTTTTGACACGGAGTCTTGCTCTGTCGCCCAGGCTGGAGTGCAGTGGCCGGATCTCAGCTCACTGCAAGCTCCGCCTCCCGGGTTCACGCCATTCTCCTGCCTCAGCCTCCCGAGTAGCTGGGACTACAGGCGCCCGCCACCTCGCCCGGCTAGTTTTTTTTGTATTTTTTAGTAGAGACGGGGTTTCACCGTGTTAGCCAGGATGGTCTCGATCTCCTGACCTCGTGATCCGCCCGTCTCGGCCTCCCAAAGTGCTGGGATTACAGGCTTGAGCCACCGCGCCCGGCCCTTACTGTTAAGTTTTAAGAGTTCGTTGTGTACTTTGGATATAAATCTTTTTTATAATGTGTGATTTCCAAAAATTTTCTAGAAAAGACATCGCTAAGAGAAATGAAAAGCTTATCTGTAACAGATAAGACTGTAACTTATCTTTTAATTTCTCTTATGATGTCTTTTCTAGAACAAAAATTTTAAAATTGAATAAAGTTCAGTTTTATCAATTTTTAATTGTATGGATTGTGTTTTTGGCCATGTCTGAGGACTTTTTGCTCTAGGTCACAAATCTTTCTCCTATTAAAAAAAAATTATTTTATTTTGGAATTATTCAAAATCTGAGGGTGAAAGCAGCTGTTTATGGATGCTGGGGATGGTGGTAGCAGATCCATTACCTAGCTGGCAAAAGGGGTAGCAGTGGCCTGTAGTATTCTTTCGAAAAACCCCTAATCCCAATTTATCCATTTTGATATTTAGATGTTACCTGATTTCTTTCAGCAGTGTCTTACAGTTTTCAGCACGAAGATCCTGTAAATGTTATATGTTTCTACTTGTTGCTTTTTAATAAAGGAGCTATTGTAATGATATTAAAAAAATTTTTTTTTCATTTCCAATTGTTCGTTTCTAGTATGTAGGGATATGGCTGATTTTGAGGGGTTGACCTTGTATCCTGTAACCTTGCTAAACACAATTACTAGTTCTAGGAGTTGTCATTTCTTTGGGATTTTCTATGTATATAATCACTGTCTCTGAATATGAATAGTATTATTTCCTTTCTAATCTCAGTTCTTTTTTTAAAATATGTATTTTTTAAAAATTGTATACCATCAAGCCGTCTGTTCATATTTTTTTTTTTTTCTTTTTAAAACTGGCCAGGGCTTCCAGTAAAATATTGAATAAGAGCTCCTCATCTCAGAGGGACAGCATTTAGTCTTTTACTGTTAAGTATGATGTTAGCTGTGTATTTTTTTGTAGATGCTCTTTATCAGATTGAGAAAGTTCCCTTTTGTTCCTGCTTTGCTGAGAGTTTTTATTATGAATGGATGTTGAATTTTGTCAAATCCTTTTTCTGTTTAAATTGATATGATTTATTTTCTTTAGATTTTTAATATGTTGATTGCATTGATTGATTTTTGGATATATAACCAGCTTTGCATTCTCAAGATAAACTCCACTTCTTTGTGGTGTAATTTGTATTTCTTTCTCTCTCTTTCTCTCTCTCTCTGTGTGTGTGTGTGTGTGTGTGTATATGTATATGTATGCATATTGCTGTATTTGATATGCTAATAGTTTGTTGAGGACTTCAGTGTTTATGTTCATGAGGGATGTTAGTCTTTAGTTTTCTTTTCTCATGCTTTGGTTTTGGAATCAGTAATGTTGGCCTCATAATGTGAAGTCAGAAAGTATTTTGTTCTCTTTTATTTTCTTTGAGAGAGTGTGTAAAATTGATTTTTTTTTTTTAACTGATAGAATTTGCCTTTGAAACTTTCTGGGCCTGGCATTCTCACTTTATTCAGGTGGCAGTTCCTTCTAGGGTCCAGGATTTAAGCAGAAGTCTCAGTTCCAGTACCTTGTCTCATGTATACCCATATCCCTGAGAGGTCATTCAAAACATTACAACCTCCGTAGTGATTTGGATTGATGCAGTAAATCCAAATCTAAAGGATATATAAGGAAGCTTTTGTGTTTAGGTTATATAGCAGAGAGATTGGTAATTTCATCAGAAAGATATGCAGCTTCCAAGTCCCAGGGCCTTATAAGCAGAGGCACAGTTACAGATAATATCTGAGTGATATTGTGCTTCTGGAAGCCTAGTTTGTGGGCCTAGACTTATTTATATTTATTATTATGAGACTGGGGCATTCTTGGACATAGCCTAATCTGGATGCATGCCAGAGACCACTTTCCCTGGTCTGGGTGTACCTCATCATCTCAGAGTTATATAATTCATATTATGACTGCTAGGCTAAAATATATGGTATTGTCAGACATAAACAGACTTTTCTTCCATCATTCTTGTTCTCTCCAGTCTAGCACAGCATAGTCAGTTTTGCAAACAGTTTTATAGGTCAAACTAACAGACTTTTAACAGTAAAAGGCTTACCCTGTAAAATCCCAGTTCCCAGTGCCCAACTGTTGGGGCCTATAGCCAAAGCTTATCATCCCCTGGTATTTTTCAGTCACCTTCTACGCTCGCTTTTGCCTTTCAGTATACTCTTTGTTTCTGTTACCCAGGAATCTCCTTTTTATTTTTTCTTTTTTTTTTTGAGATGGAGTCTCGCTCTGTCGCCCAGGCTGGAGTGCAGTGGCCGGATCTCAGCTCACTGCAAGCTCCGCCTCCCGGGTTCACGCCATTCTCCTGCCTCAGCCTCCCGAGTAGCTGGGACTACAGGCGCCGCCACCTCGCCCGGCTAGTTTTTTGTATTTTTAAAGTAGAGACGGGGTTTCACCGTGTCAGCCAGGATGGTCTCGATCTCCTGACCTCGTGATCCGCCCGTCTCGGCCTCCCAAAGTGCTGGGATTACAGGCTTGAGCCACCGCGCCCGGCCTCCTTTTTATTTTTTCAAATTCAGCTGTGTATTTTTACAACATTGTCATATTTGATCAGGTATGTTTTTGTGTGTTTTGGGGCAAGGGGGGCCTGTGTCATGTTAGTTTGCCATATGGTTGGAAGTCACATTCAGTTTTGTCTTACTTGAACTTTCTTAAAGTTTAGGAAGCCAACAACAAAGCTTTTGAGAACTGTTTAAAAATTAAGCATATTAAATGTGTGTGCATTTTCTTTTATTCAGCAAACATTATTTTTAAACATTTACTGTGATCCAGATACAGGAATTTCAAGGATAGAACATGGTTCCTGCCTTAGTAATCTTTGGGATTAGTAGAAAGACAGATAAGGGACTAGACAACAATAACATTTTGTGATAAATGCTCTCATAGAGGGCAGAATACAGGTTTGATGGAAACTCATAAGAGGTACCTGTAATTCAGACAGATTAAGTCAGGACAATGTTTCTAGACAAGGTACACCTGAATCCTGAAAGACACGTGAGAATAAGCCAGGTGAATAAGGTTAACTAATAAGTTAGGTAAAAAGATACTTGAGGCAGAATTAGTAGAGGTGATGATGTTTAAATGAACTTTTGAAACTTGTAGGTAGTTTGGTAAGGTTGGGTATAGCAGTAGAGGGTTGGGAATGGGAAACGATGAGAAGGACTTTGGTATATGGGTATTTTAAGACTAATGTGAACCGGACATCTTAAGAGGATTTCGTAATGTTCTCTTTCTGTTTTATTCATATAATTTTTATTGTAATTGCTAATAAATACATTTCTCAAAAATTTCAAGGATACAAATTACTTGTAATGCTTCAGAGATACTGAAGAATAACAGACACAGAAGTTTTCACCTATACATTTATTTAAATTTGAATTTTAAAAAGTTAAACCAGAATTAAAGCAATGACAGTGAAAATTTGAAAATGATTTTGCAATATATGCATCTGTACTTATTTATACCATAAATATACAACTAGTATAGATTGACCCTGTCAGAGTGATTTTAAAATAATGTATGATTAATTTATATTTTCAAATCAATTCTAGAAAATAGATTTTTGGTATTTATGTCCAATGCTCAATTTTGGTAGTTCAAGTTGAACTATTGATCTATATCTATTTTGAGATCTTCTGGCTTCAGTTTTCATATCAAGCACCTCCCAGATGAGCTCCAAGCCTATTTAACTTTGTTAAGGGTATTTTATAAAGGTGGACTTTAAAAGATATATGGGCATGATAAATTTTATGTTCTTGGCAATGTAATTGATCTTAATGATGTGTTTTACTGGATGTGTTTCACCCTTCTAATATACCTATCCTTTAAATACTTTTCTTTTTTTTCCTTTAAATATCTTCTAGTGGGTGTTTCCTGAAACCATCATTACAGATTTTTTCTCTTGATTATTATGCTTCATGATAATATAAATAGCCCTGGAAATGACACAGACTTTAACCGTAGCAAACATTTATGTCCAAATGGAAATTCATGAGCAGAGATTTTAATAGGAAGGTGTGGTAGGCAAGATAATGAACCCTGCTAGCCCCCAGAGATGGTCCATGACCTAAATCTTAGAACCTGTGAATATAAATTATGTGGCAAAAGGAATTAAGGGAGCATATGGTATTAACATTGCTTAACAATAGACTTTAAGGTAGGGAGATTTATCCTGGATTATCTGGGTGGACCCAGTATAATCACAGGAGTTCTTAAAAGTGGAAGAGGGAGACAGAGGAGAGTTAGTGTCATAGCAGTATGAAAAGAACTGGTCCCAGTGATGTAGGTTTTTAAGATGAAAGAAGAGGGCCATGAGCCAAGTAATGAGGGTAAGCCTCTAGAAACTGGAATGGGTTCTCCGCTAGAGCCTCCCGAAGGGATACAGCCTTGCTGCCACCTTGAATTTAGCCTCGTGAGACCTGTTTCAGACTTCTGACCTGCAGAACTATAGGATGATCAATCTTTGTTGTTTTAAGTCACCAAACTTGTAATAATTTATTACAGCAGCAATATGAACTAATACAGAAAGTAACAGTGTGAAAGCTGTAGATGCCTGGAGAGGCTCCATTGAGAGTTGAACAATATACTGAAAGCACAGCTAGGTTTAAGGGAGGACACATTTTTGTCCCCATGGCTCTGCCTTTGTGTCGGGCGTTGTCTTTGGGCCTTTAGCGTTAGTCATGCTTTGTTGGTCACCACAAAGGAACAATCCACAAATAATCTTGTGAAGACTGTGTAGTTGAATAATTATTATGGCTTTTAAGAAATATTCATTTTCGGCTGGGTACGGTGGCTCATGCCTGTAATCCCAGTACTTTGGGAGGCTCAGGCGGGTGGGTCACGAGGTCTGGAGTTCAAGACCAACCTGGCCAACATAGTGAAACCCTGTCTCTACTAAAAATACAAAAATTAGCTGGACGTGGTGGTGCACGCCTGTAGTCCCAGCTACTTGGGAGGTTGAGGCAGGAGAATTGCTTGAACCCAGGAGACAGAGGTTGCAGTGAGCCAAGATCGTGCCACTGCATACCAGCACGGGCAACAGTGTGAGACTCCATCTCAAAAAAAAAAAAAAGAAAAGAAAGAAAGACTCATTTTTGTGATTTTTTTTCAGTTTTCAACCACAAATTACTAGATGTACAATGAAACAGGAAAGTGTGACCCATGCAAGGGGAAAAAATAGTAGAAATGGGCTCTTAGTGGGTCTTGATATTAGATTTAGCAATAACATCAAAACATTTATTACAAGTATGTAGAGAGAATTGAAGGGAAGGGTTTTCGAAGAATTAAATACTAACAATGAGTTACATAGGAATCTCAATAAATAGAAACTATAATAAAGAACCAAATGGTGGCCAGTTGTGGTAGCTCATGCCTATAATCCCACCACTTTGGGAGGCTGAGGTGGGCAGATCACTCGAGGTCAAGAGTTCAAGACTAGCCTGAGCAACATGGTGAAACCCCGTCTCTACGAAAAATACAAAAATAAATAAATAAATAAATAAAATTAGCTGGGTGTGGTGGTATGGGTAGCCCATAGTCCCAGCTACTCGGGAGGCTGAGGTAGGAGAATCACTTGAACCCAGGATGGGGAGGCTGCAGTAAGTTGAGATACTGCCATGGCACTCCAGCCTGGGCAGCAGAGTGAAACTCCATCTCAAAAAACAAAACAAACAAAACAACAACAACAACAACAAAAAACAAATGGAAACTCCAGAGTTGAAAAGTATAATTGAAATGCACTTTCTTCACATGAGCTCAAAAGCAGATCTGAGATGATAGAAGAAAGAGTTGGGAGATTTGAAAGATTAACAGAAATTGTCCAGTCCGAAGAGCAGAGAAAGAAGTTTGGAGAAGACAAAAGAACAAAACCTCTGAGATCTGTAGGTCAGTGTCAAGTGTTCCAAAGCATGCATGTAATGGGACTCCCAGGTGAAGAGAAAGAAAGTGGTAGAAAAACAAATTTGAAGAAATAATGGCTGAGAATTTTCCAAATTTGATTAAAAACACTCAGAACCAGAAGTCTTAGTGAATTTTAAGTAGGATAAACACAAAAGAGAACCACCCCCAGACATAGTATGGGCAACCTGCTGAATCCCTAGATGGAAAGAAAATCTTGTAGGCAGCAAGAGAAAAATGACTTGTCATTTACAAGAGAACAATACTCTTGACTGACTTCTCATCAGAAACAATGGAGGCCAGAGGACAGTGCAGTGACACAAAGTTCTGAAAGGGGGGAAAAAGAAACCATTGTTGACCAAGAATTCTATATCCAGTGAAACTATATTTCAAAAATAAAGGTGAAATAATGACATTGTCATGTAAACAAAGATTGACAGAATTCATCCTTGCCTTACAAGTAATATTAAAAGAAATAGAGGGTAACTTGAATCCACAGGAAGGAATGAAGAGCATTGGAAATACTCTAGTAAATACAATAAATATATTCTCATAATTTTTAAAAAAAGCGTAAGATTGCTTAAGCAATAGTGACAGCACTGTATTGTTGGGTTTATAACATACATGTAATATGTAATATATATGACAATATCACACAAAGGAAGAGAGGGAGGGAATGGAGCTATACTGTATAAAATTGCTAGATTTACTGGAATAACCTGAATACATTATAAATTAAAGATGTGTATTGTAATATCTAAAAAAATTACTAAAAATAAATTCAAAAAATGAATTGTTGTTTGAACACCTCCAATTTCCCAGGTATTTTTGTAAGTGATAGGTATTTAACTTTTTTATACCATTTTTTTTAAAGGTCCTTAATCTATTTCTTTCTAAAGTAATATATGTGAGAGTTGTAGAATGGGAACATTCAAAGTAAGTGGTATGGTTTTATGATTTGCCTATGTGAGAGTAACAACAAATATATCAAATATTGGCTAACTTTTTGTTGTTGTTACTTTTGGTCTTTATTGGTGCAGAAAAGAAAAATGCATCTGAAACTAAAAATGAATAGTTGATTGTCCTACCTTTCTCATTTGGAGGATGGGATGCTAAGACACATTTATATTTAAATATAGTATTTAGTAGACATATGCAGTCTGTTATTCAGATGAAACAGTTCTTTTATTAAGAAGTGCAATTGTGACATTTTAATTTGTGTTGATACATTTGATCTAATAAATTTAAGTTACTGGGCTAGAAATTGTAGGAACTATAAAGATTTAGTAATGAAACTCACCCTAGTAGGTATGTAGTGGTCTCTGACTGTTTTTTTTGTTTTTTTGTTTTTTTTTTTTTTTTTGAGACGGAGTCTTGCGCTGTCGCCCAGGCTGGAGTGCAGTGGCCGGATCTCAGCTCACTGCAAGCTCCGCCTCCCGGGTTCACGCCATTCTCCGGCCTCAGCCTCCCGAGTAGCTGGGACTACAGGCGCTGCCACCTCGCCCGGCTATTTTTTTTTTTGTATTTCTTAGTAGAGACGGGGTTTCACCGTGTTAGCCAGGATGGTCTCAATCTCCTGACCTCGTGATCCGCCCATCTCGGCCTCCCAAAGTGCTGGGATTACAGGCTTGAGCCACCGCGCCCGGCTGACTGTTGTTTTAATTTCACTTCCCTGATTACATGTGATATGGAACATCTTTTCATATGGTTGTTTGCTATCTTTATATCTTCTTGGGTGAGGTGTCTGGTTGAAGCCTTTGGGCCTTTTTTTTTTTTTTTAAACTTGAATTATGTTCTTATTTTTGAGTTTTAAGAGTTCTCTGTAGATTCCAGAAAACAGTCCTCTATCTGAAATCTTTTGCACATATTTTCTCCCAGACTATGGTTGTCTCTTTCATTCTCTTGACAGTGTCTTTTGCAGAGCAGAAATTTTTAATTTTAATGAAGTCTAGCGTATCAGGTTGTTCTTTCCTGGATTGTGCCTTTGGTGTTGCATCTGAAAGGTCATCAACAAACCCGAAGTTATCTAGATTTTATTCTGTGTTCTAGGAGTTTTATAACTTTTCATTATATTCAGATCTGTAATCCATTTTAAGTTAGTTTTTGTGGAGAATGTAAAGCCTGTCTAGATTAATTTTTTTGCATGTGGATGCCCAGTTGTTCTAGCACCATTTGTTGAAAAGACTATCTCCATTGTATTGCCTCTGTTCCTTTTCAGAGATTAGTTGACTATACTTATGTGGGTTTATTTCTAGCTTCTCTATTCTGTTCCATTGATCTCCATTTGTCTGTTCTTTTGCCGTTACCACACTGTATTGATTTCTATAGCTTTATAGTATTGCTTGAAGTTTGATAGTGTTAGTTCTCCAACTTTCTTCTTCAATATTTTATTGGCTACTTTGAGTCTTTTTTTGCTTCTGCTTATAAACTTTAGAATCAGTTTGTGGATATCCTCATGACAACTTGCTGAGATTTTGATTGAGATTGCATTAAATCTGTAGATGAACTTGGAAAGAACTGATATCTTGATAATATTATCTTCCTATCCGTGAATATAGAATATCTCTTTATTATGTGTGTGTGTGGTGGTATTGGTGGTGGTAACCGTAATTATTTTGCCATTCCTCTGTTGAAAAATATTTAGGTTGTTTCTAGATTTTTACAATTGAATTAAAATATTATAGTGAATATCACTGTATGTACACCTTTTTGCATTTGTATGAATGGTTTTGTAGCATAGATATAAAGATATGTGTACTTCATTTGAGTTTTGTCCATTTTAAATATTGATATATTCTGCCCTTTTGCTCTCCAAAAAATTTTTTTTTAATTTTTTATTAAGAGACAGGGCCTTGCTCTGTCACCAGGCTGGAGTGCAGTGGTATGATCATGACTCCCTGCAGTGTCGACTTCCTGGGCTCAAGTGATCCTCCTGTCTCAGCCACCTGAGTAGCTAGGAGTACAGGTGCACACCACCATGCAAAGCTAATTTTTAAATTTTTTGTAGGGATGGGGTCTCACTATGTTTCCCAGGCTGGTCTTGAACTTCTGACCTCAAGCGATCTTCCCATCTCAGCCTAAAAATGCTTTTAAAGTTTATATCACCACCTGTGGCATATCCCAGCACTCTTGCCAACACTGGAGTCTATCGGTATTTTATATTTTTTGCCATAGTGATATCTTCTTTAATTTTTATTTTTTAATCATGAGATTGAACATCTCTTAATAGACTTATTAACTATTTATATTTCTTATTCTATAAAATGTGTATTAGTTTTTTCTCATTCTTTTATATTTAACTTTTTTATTGTGGTGAAACAACCATAACAAAATTTGCCATTTTAACCATTTCTAACTGTACAGTTCAGTGGTATTGAGTACATTCACATTTTTGTGCAACCACTATCCTCCAGAACTTTATCATCCCATACTGAAACTCTGTAACCATTAAACAATGACTTCTCTCCTCTCCCGCTTAGCCACTGGAACCAGCATTCTACTTTCTCTCTATGACTTTGATTCTTTTAGTACCTCATGTAAGTGGAATCATGTAACATTTGCCCTTTTTTCACTGGCTTTTATTTCACCTAGCATAATGTCTTCTAAGTTCAGCTGTGTTGCAATATGTATCAGATTTTATTCTTTTTAAGGCTAAATAATATTCCATTGTATGTATATACCACATTGATCCATTCATCTGTTGATGGACATTTGGATTGTTTCTCCCTTTTGGCTACTGTGAATAACTCTGTTATGGACATGGGTGCACAAATATCTATTTCAATCTCTGTTTTCATTTCTCTGGATCAAATGGCTAGTGTTCATTTTAAAAAATAATCTATACTGCTTAGCTGTTTTATATTTCTACCAGCAATGCCCAAGGATTTTAATTTCTCTGCATCCTTGCTAACACTTATTGTTGGTTTCTTTGGTAATAGCCATCGTAATGGTTATGAGGTGGTATGTCATAGTAGATCTGATTTGTGTTCCTCTAAGATTAGTGATATTGAGGATTTTTTCATGTGCTTATTTGCCATTTTCATGTTTTCTTTTCTTTTTCTTTTTCTCTTTTTTTTTTTTTTTTTGAGATGGGGTCTTGCTCTGTCGCCTAGGCTGGAGTGCAGTGGTGTGATCTCGGCTCACTGCAAGCTCTGCCTCCTGGGTTCACACCATTTTCCTGCCTCAGCCTCCCAAGTAGTTGGGACTACAGGCACCCACCACCACACCCGCCTAATTTTTTTGTATTTTTTTTAGTAGAGACGGGGTTTCACCATGTTAGCCAGGATGGTCTCGATCTCCTGACTTCATGATCCACCTGCCTCAGCCTCCCAAAGTGCTGGGATTACAGCTGTGGGCCACCGCTCCCAGCCTTTGTATATTTTCTTTTGAGTGACATCGATCCAAGTCCTTTGCCCATTTTAAAATCGGGTTGGTTGTTTTTTTTGTTGTTGTTGATTTTTGCTTTTTTTTTTTTTTAAACCTCCCACTTAATGTTTGTTTACTTTCGATGAAGACATAGTCTCAGGATTCAAGTAGAACTATTGGGGAAAGAGTAATGCCTTATATTGACATTTTGAAGATCATAAAGAAGAGAGTACATTTATCAAGAGTGATGGGGTGATATTTGAGGTAAATCTTTTTTTTTTTTTTTTTTTGAGATGAGGTCTCACTCTGCTTCCCAGGCTGGAGTGCAGTGGTATCATTATGGCTCACTACAGCCTTGACCTTCTCGCCTCAATCTGTTATCCCACATCAGCCTCCCAAGCTGCTGGGACTACAGGTGCTCTCCACCATGCCCAACTAATTTTTACAATTTTTTATAGAGAGTGGGTCTTGCTATGTTGCCTAGGCTGGTCTTGAACTCCTAAGCTCAAGTGATCCTCCTGCCTTGGCCTGCCAAGATACTGGCATTACAGGTGTGAGCCACCACACCTGGCAAGGTAAATCTTTAAATAACTTGTCAGGATTTGGGTATTTACTAATGGTAGTAGAGTGGATGAGAGGGAGATATTTTATCAATAGAAAGAGGAAAGAAAGGCTTAGGGGATAGAAGGTAGATTGCAGATAAATTGCACTTCAGTTTGGCTTGTTATTCATGGCTTGTATACAGTGGCATTGTGTGTGTTTATAGTAAGAAGGTTGGAACAGCTATCAGTGTAAAAATGCAAATGTTATTTTATCCAGCAACCACTAGAAATTTGTTATAGAGATACACATGTAGAAAGACAGTTGCAGTATGGTTGCAGCAGCATAAAACTGGAAATAAAAGTCCTGATCAGTAGGGTACTGTCCTTTGAAAAGAAGCTTTACAAAGTGTATACAAATAGTATAATCATATTTGAGGGTAGGGTGGTTATGCGGTAAATGGAACATTTGTGGAAGAATAACCAAGAGACTGTTGACAGGGATTTTATACAAGTACAGAGGATGGAACAGGGGGATGTTCACTTGTTTTGTTTTGTTTTCTTTCTTCCAGGGACATTTGAAAAAAAGAAAACTATTTTTCAAAGATCTTTAGAGCTTAGTTTTTAAAGCTCTAGATTATTTTCATTATTTTATGCTGTCTCTACATAACTAATTTTGATTTCAGGGCTAGGAGGGTGGAGGTAGGGTAAGGAAATGAAGTAAGTTTTTGTCATGTAAATAATAAACATTATGAATTAGACTTAATTTTTTAAATCATTACTCCTGTTTGGGGGATTTCTTGAGTAGGATGTTTATAAAAATAAGCATTAATAACTCTTTATATACCAGAGGTAATAAATTAGGCAAATGAGTAATATCTCTCATAAGTTATTTTCTTGATTCAAAAAATATTAAATATAAATACATTAAAGAGTGAATAAGAGGGATTTTCAGTAGACAAGATAATCAATTTGACTGTATATTTTCATAAAAGTTTGGCAGCAAATTTGTGACTTTAAAGGATATGGCAACTGAATGAGAAGTTTTAATTAATGTAGATGTCATAGCAAGATTAAGCTGTTTTATGATAATTTTTTACCCCTTTTTAATGTGTTATTGAGTAAAAGAACACAAGAATTCCTTAATTAGGATACTTAGTAAACTGTGTTCTCACATTTAGAAAGGACATATACATCATTGCTGATAATTTTCCTGCAGTTTAGGGAATCTGTCAAACCTTCTTCATTTGCAGACTTAGTGGTATCAGTTCATTAAAGCAAAGTTTCAATACTTGCTTTCTTCTTTTATCTCGTAAACTTAACTTTGAAGGCAAAACTATCGTTTAATGGTCCTTGTGATTTCAGCAAATCGTTTCTTTTTTTCCTTTCAAATATCAGATTTCTTTATTCTTAAAATGTGCTCATTATAGTTTACTTAAATACAAAATATTCACTTTCTTTGCAGGTAAGAAATTTCACTGACATTTCCATGTCAATTAGCTTCTTTTTAATAAAAAAGCTTTCATTAAAAATAAACATTTAAATTACTGAACTATTATATTCATTAGTCTCAATACCTCTTAAAATACTTAAAACTTCAGAAAATAGACTGTAAACCTTGCCCAAAGGTGGCATCCAACTCTGAGCAGGCCACACGGAGTGTGTTAGAGCATGGCCATGCGCATGGCCATACAACCCCTGGGGCCACCTCCACAATGGCTCAGCCCCACCACTGACCCTCTGCTGAAAACCCTGCCCCTCAGCAGGACGCAAGCTTGTCCCCCAAATAGTGGTGACCTCAAACTGCAATATGATGATAAAACCTGCAGCTGACACTGCCCTCCACAAGGGTTCTGGAAAGGCCAGAGCTGGAGACGGTAAACCGCAGCACCGTCCCAGGTCACCCCAGCTAAAGGTATTCAACACCAGCCAAAAGGCTAAAGTTTAGTTAAGGGTTCAAAGGCAAATACACTGAAACCCATATGTAAACCTGCCTGGTTTTCAAGCTGAAAGAGAAACACTTTGGTGTCTTCAATAACTCAGACCTGCACTGGATGAAGCAATGAAGGCAAGGTCACAGCTGCTAAAGCACAGAGGGGTTAAACAGTATGAAACCAGAAGAAACTCTCAAGTGAGAGATGTGAAGCAGCAGACCGAGGCATCAGACACCTCTCCCACCCACACCTCTCCCACCAGACACCTCTCCCACCCACACCTCTCCCACCAGACACCTCTCCCACCAGCTGCAGGGCTCTGGGCAGCGTTCTCAGCCCAGCCATTCTGTGACAGTTGTTTAAGGAATCAGCTGTTGACCTTTTTTCTCAAGCAGCAACAGTGACATCAATATTACAGTGGTCTTATGAATACACCCGTGTGATCAACTTGTTGGTAAACACATGAGTATACAACATAAAGTAGGCAAAGCGGAAAAAGTCTCTCTCACACACACACACACACACACACACACACACACACACACACAGAGAGAGATGGGCATGCAAATATATCTGAGCCTATTTTAGTCGAATCAAATTTAGATTTCAGCAGATTGTTTCTAATTGTTTCTAATTTGTAAAGAATAGAGGGGAACTAGTAGGTGGATGATAGAAGTGCTTCTTAAAATTGAGTTCTTGTAGGTTCGGTTGCCATCAAAAGAAACACCTGTAGTTTGAACCTGACTTGTTAAATTTTCTGTAGGGAAATTTTTTTGTGTTTTTCAAGTAATGGATTTTTGTTCTGAGGTTTCCCCTGTTTAATGCAGTTAATTCTGTTTTTAAGGTATGGGCTGCGTGAGTTCGTGGTGATTGCTCCCGCTGCACACAGTGATGCTGTTCTCAGCGAATCTAAGTGCAACCTTCTTCTGAGTTCTGTTTCTATTGCCTTGGGAAACACTGGCTGGTGAGTGGACGTTTTTTAAAACCTAGACAAAAAAACTGTTTTTAACAGTAATTT
The DNA here is from genome assembly GCF_049350105.2 of Macaca mulatta. Lineage (NCBI taxonomy): Eukaryota > Metazoa > Chordata > Mammalia > Primates > Cercopithecidae > Macaca > Macaca mulatta. The sequence continues at coordinate 26,740,215 of NC_133417.1, forward strand.
ATGAAGGCAAACAGTTATTAAATGTTAGCTTTTTTGTTGTAATTAGGAACTTAGTGCATATATATTGTTAAACTAAATTTGTCTTGAGGTTACCTCTGTACCTGCTCCCTGTATAAAGAACTGCTACCTAACTTATTTCATGTACAAACTGAAAGCTTAATTTGGGAGTATACTTTTGGAACAATTCACTGAGTCCCAGCCAATCACAGCAGCTTAGGTTCAGTCAATCACAGGCCAACTGATCAGAGCATGCACAAATAAAGCAAACTCGGAACTGTAACCAATCAAGCTGTTTCTGTACCTTACTTCCATTTTCTGTCTATAAATGCTGCCTGCCCACCTTACAGAGCTGATCTGTCTGAACCTCCACTGGTTCTGAAGACTATGTGATTCTCAACTCATTCTTTGCTCAAATAAATGTTTTATTTATTTATTTATTTTTTTGAGACACAGTCTTGCTCTGTCGCCCAGGCTGGAGTGCAGTGGCACGGTCTGGGCTCACTGCAGCCTCCACATCTTGAGTTCAAGTGACTCTTCTGCCTCAGCCTCCCGAGTATCTGGGAGTACAGGTGTGCACCACCCTTGGCTGATTTTATTTTTATTTTTTAAATTTTCAGTAGAGATGGGGTTTCACTGTGTTGACCAGGCTGGTCTCAAACTCCTGACCTCAGATGATCCACCCACCTCAGCCTTCCAGAGTGCTAGGATTTTAGGCATAAGCTACTGTGCCCTGCCTTAAACTCCATTAAGTTTAATTAGTTGAAAATTTTTCTTTTAACAATATACCTGCATATTTTTATACTGGAATTTGGTATATAAGAACAAAACTAGTAAAACCTAAATGGAGGCCATTTCTAAAGGTAATCTTCCTGAAATAATTCAGTGTGTTATTTGGAATAACTTTTTTAAAAGTTAATTTTCAGTACCTTTAGACCCTATTCTTAATTGGAAGTATTGAAGAAGATGAAATTTGTTTAATCACTATTCTGCTGTTTTGAATTGTATTTCATTTGCGTATTGAATAGACTATGATACTCTAAATCTACTGGGGAATAATTAATTTATTTTAGTGGATGTACTCCGTGGTGTATCCCAAGTGAATAATTTTGCTAGAATAGTTACTGCTGTAGGATTATTAACTTGGGGATGTATCTGTGCAGTCCTTTCTTGTTATTTAAGGTAGTTGTGTGCTTTAAAGTTGCCACCAACACTAAGTTATCAATTCCTCACCTATTTCTCCAAGGAGAAATGCGGTTCCTTCGAGCTTCTGGCCACATTTTTTGTCAACCAGTTAATACATAACCTTCTCTTATGTGTGTTTCTGTTTAAAGATAGCTTATTTAATATACAATGTTGAGTCATTAACATTGAACTTGTAGCCAAAAGCGATGTAACTTGTGCATGAACGACGCTTCTGGGAAAATGCATGTATTAACATGTATTTTCTCTGTAAGGCACATCACAACCTCCTTGTGCTTAGGAGCCCTACTTTGTCTTTAAATGATGTGAAAAATATTTCACCACAATATTGGCTTAATTTATATTGTTTAATACCTGTGAGTTAGGTTTTATTATTAATTTGGAAAGACTAATATGAAATAATCACTTTTATGCAAGACAGTTTTCATTCTGATGTTTTCTGACTTTTAGTTGGCTGTTCTAAAACAATTTTTCAGACTAATCAAAGTACTTCTAGATGATAGTTTCTGTAGTTTAGTAGTATAGGGAGAAAAAGGAACTCAGAATGTCTTTGTTATAAACACAAACCTGTGTTTTTGTTGTGTTTCCAGTTTAGCGCTTTTAAATTCTTGAGATTAAAATAATTTGGAAAAAATTTGAGGTTCAGGTTTAATGTTTAATGAGCTTGTATTCTATTCCTATTTAATCATGTCCTGCAGTCAGGTGCCACTCTTCGTGCAAATTCACCACAAATGGCGAAGAATGTATGTAGGAGAATGTCAAGGTCCTGGTGTACGAACTGACTTCGAAATGGTTCATCTTAGAAAAGTGCCAAATCAGTACACTCACTTATCAGGTCTGCTGGATATCTTCAAATCAAAGATCGTGAGTTGGGATTGATATTATCAGTCTTATCCGAGATCCAGATAAAAGTAGAGATTTGATCATTTTTTTCAGCATATAGAAACAGTTCTCTATAATATTGATAATGTAATTGCTTGGAAGAAAGCTTTAAGTGACTACACAAATTACTTTGTAATTTCAAATAAACAAAATATCCAGTTATATTTGTAGTGTACTAATGCTAAAGCAACAACTGACTTGTTTGTTTGTTCGGTCTGTTAGCATTTATTGACCGTGTATCTTTTACTCCTTGTCCTCTGTTGGCAATATTGCCAGTCTCCCAAGCTTAGTGGGGCTCAGGTAGCTGCTTGTTTGAGCATTTGAAGCATTTGACTATGAACTCCTTAAGGTCTAAACCCTTTGGGTTCTGAATTGCATTTTTTCCCTCAAATCTTTCTTTGATTTAATTTTCATGGTTAATCTGGCTTATATCCTAGGCCTGAGAGCAGCAGGGCTAAATGGGACATGCTAAATATATTCTTATATTCTATAACAACACTGTCTGTAGCTATGGAGGACTTGCCTGTGCTGCTCTGGGGGGCTTGGGGGAATGGGGCTGATTAGGGCTTAAGTTGAGGAGCTGTTTGTGAATACCTCTAGAAGATAGAGAAAGCTAGATAACCAAGTAGTGGAGGGGATCCTCTACTTAGAGAAATATTACTCTTAGGTTATTAGGATGCTGATTTAAATTTGGAGTATGTTAAGTGCTGAACATGACACTATCTCACAGTTGATTAATAAACTGACATGTGTCGTGTGATGGCTGTTAATCGCATTTGGCCACTTATGTGAGATAGTGGCAGCTTTAGCACTTAAATATATAAGTATATTGATTAGGATATTGATTATATGTATATTATAATGAAGTATATTGATTATAAGTAAATATATTAATTTTGATATATAATTACATATGTGGCATTCCTGTCAAAATGTTTAACATACTATAAATCAAACCATGAGGAAGCAATCACATATTTCCAAAGTGAGCCCTGTTTTGTAGCAGTAACTGGTCAGTATGATGATAGGCAAAATAAAGACTGGAAGCAATTTAGATTTAAGGAGATAATGGGACCTGACAGCTACATGCAACGCATGATTCTTGATTGGATCCTTTATCAAAACAAAATAGTCAGTAAGGACATTATTGGGACAATTGGGATGATTTTAATATGGACTGTATATTGAAAATAGTATCAATGTTAAATTTATTGAGTGTGATAATTATAGTTGTATAGAATAATGTCCTTGTTCTTAGGAATTACATGCTAACGTATTTAAGGGTGAATTGTTATAATGCCTACCTTTTTCAGAAGATTCAGCCAAAAAAATGTCATATGCTTAATATATATATGTGTATGTGTGGCAAAGTGTTAATGATTATGAGCTCTGTGAAAGTCATATGGGTGTTCATTGTACTAGTTTTCCAACCTTTCTGAAGGTTTGAGAATTTTCAAAAGAAAAAGAATTCTAAGAAAAAATTGCTGAAATTTATTTTTACATAGGTAACATTTGTTAGAAAGATATTTAGGATTAGAATTTAATCATAAAGATATGTTTTTAGTGTTGAGGACCTAAATAGTGTGCTGGTAGGATTATTAGCAACTACATAAATCCCTTTGATGTTAAAAAAATGTAATGCATTTACCAGGTTAGGAAATTAAAGTAAAAGCTTCTTTTACCTCTCCACCTGTCTCCTCAAAGTGACAACTGTTAGCAGTGGCTTGTGATTATCTCCATTAGAAAAATTACAGATGCTTCGATTTTAGAGAATTCCATGTATATATGTAATATTCTTTTCAAAAACCTTCTGGGCTCTGAAGTGCTGTGGGTACTGTTTAATTCCACATATAGTTTGGGAAATTTTTGTAAAAGGCAAGTATGTATTAGTATCTTCTCCATTATTTTTCCTTTGCTCTTACCATAAGTCTTCAATTATATTTAAAATTTTTAGATCAAGTTTCTGGTCACATGGAAATATCAATGCCTCATTTCTTCTTCTTCTTCTTCTTCCTCTTCCTCCTCCTCTTCCTCCTCCTCTTCCTCTTCTTTCTCTTCCTCTTTTCTTTTTTTTTGAGACAGGGTCTCACTCTATCACCCAGGCTGCAGTGTAGGGCATGATTATGGCTCACTGTAGCCTCAACCTCTTGGGGTCACTGAATCTTCCCACCTCTGCCTCCTGAGTAGTTGGGACTGTAGGTGTGCATCACCACATACAGCTAATCTTCATATTTTTTGTAGAGACAGGGTTTCACCATGTTGCTCTGGCTGGTCTTAAACTCCTAGGCTCAAGCAGTCCGCCTGCTCAGCCTCCCAAAGTACCAAGATAACGGGTGTGAGCCACTGCGCTGGGCCTTAGTCTTTCTTCTTAAGAAATCATTAATGAATATTATCTTCAGATCTTTTATGTCACATCTCTTTTTTGAAGGTAGGGAATACATTGATCTCTGGAACCCAACTTAGATCTTGGCTATTTATTAGCAGTACTTTAAAAAAAGTTTTTAATCAGTTTATCTCATCATCTGACAAACCTAAAACTTATTTTTTTGATAAGAAACATCTCTCAAAATTGATTTGAGAAAATTGAATTTAAGAGCTGGTTTGGGCGCTTAAGTTTAATCCTGTAAATATTTGAAAACTCTCAACTTCATCGTCTTTTCTTTTTCAGTTTAGACATTCTTAGTTCTTGAGATGTTCTTTACATTTTATGGTATTATATTATGACTGTTGATTTGGATGTTTGTCTCTTTTAGAACTACTTTTTTATGTTTTGAGAAGTTTAGTTTGTAGGCTCATTTTGAATGAGTTTCATTTTAAATTTTTAATGTTCACTCCCATCCATCCTGTCTAGTGATTTTGTAGTTTTATGGTTACTCCCTACCTGCAGAATATTTCAGAACTAGGTCTTAAAATAGTGGTTGGAGTCTCTTGCTCTGTAGTAATGTTGGGGTTTTGATAACTGGTCTTAGAATCTTGGGTTGCTTGCTCACCACATGCAGGTGAGGGTTTTTTCCCTTCACACAATAGCCCCCAGTCCCATACCTTCCAATAAAGCCGTTGTGCCAAGCAGGAGTGACCTGTCCCAATGTCTGGCTTAAGCAGAGAGTCTTGCAATGCCCTCATTCTGGACTGAGCCCTTTTGGTTTCATCCTAGATTGTCAGTGCCGCCTTCCATACCTTAAGGCATGTGCCTTGAACCCCAGTTATCCTCCAGGGTCTACAAAGATATTTCCATCATTTTTCATCCTAATCCTTCCTTCCTTCCTTCCTTCCTTCCTTCCTTCCTTCCTTCCTTCCTTCCTTCCTTCCTTCCTTCCTTCCTCCCTTCCTCCCTCCCTCCCTCCCTCCCTCCCTCCTTTCTTCCCTTCCTCCTTCCTTCCTTCCTTCCTTCCTTCCTTCTTTCCCTCCCTCCCTCCTTCCTTCCTTCTTTCTTACTCTCTCTCTCTTTCTTTCTCTCTCTCTCTCTCATCTCTGTCTCTCTCTCTCTCTCTCCCCTTTCTTCCTTTCCTTTCCTTTCCTCCCTCCCTCCCTCCCTCCCTTCTTTTCTTTTCTTTTCTTTTCTTTTCTTTTCTTTTCTTTTCTTTTCTTTTCTCTTCTCTTCTCTTCTCTTCTCTTCTCTTCTCTTCTCTTCTCTTCTCTTCTCTTCTTTTCTTTCTTTTCTTTTCTTTTTTTTTGAGATGGGGTCTTACTCTATCATCCAGGCTGGACTGCAGTGGTGAGGCACTGCAACCTCTGCCTCCCGGGATCAAGCGATTCTCCTGCCTCAGCCTCCCAAACAGCTGGGATTACAGGCACACATCACTACTGCCCGGCTAGTTTTTGTATTTTTAGTGGAGATGGGGTTTCACCATGTTGGCCAGACTGGTCTTGAACTCCTGACTTCAAATGATCCACCCGCCTTGGCCTCCCAAAGTGCTGGGATTACAGGCGTGAGCCACCGTGCCTGGCCCTAATTCTTTATTTCTGGGAATCTGTTTTTGTATTTATCTGTGTGACTGGATCAGAGGTCATGTGTCAAAGTGGCCTTGTTATGGCTTCTAGAACATTTACCCCTTATTATAGGTGAATGCTCATTTGATCTCTGGACATGACTAAAAAGTTGATACACTGACCAGCCAAAATCTCACCTTGCTGTTGGGCACAGGAGCCCAAAACTGAATTCAGTTTTTTGGGAGCAGCTATCTACTCTTGTGACTTCAGACTGAGTTTGTGTTCTTAAAGCTACTAGTGACATTTATAGATGCTGCTGCTGAGCTAAATGTAAATGTCATGTATTCCTTTGCCACTCAAAGTGTAGTCTCCTGAACAGCAGCATCTGGAAACTGGTTAGATATGCAGAAGAGTATTGAATCTGCATTTCACAAGTTCCCTAGGTGATTCCTATGCATATTTAAGTCCTATTTTATATTAGTTCAGATTAAGCATTATGAAGGAAAGCTGAGGTCATAGGATGTTTAAATGACAGTATTAGGTTTTGTGATTTTTCATGAATTGACAGATAAATCTAAGTTTTCTTTTGTTAACTGATTCGTTAATCTATTTTGTGTGAGTGAGCATTCATTTCTCTTAGTCTGAAATTTTGGTTAAATATTCAAGGTTGGCTTTCATTTGAGTTTATTTTCATTTAAAAGAAAGAAGAGACATTCTCTCCCCAAACCAAGTCTTATACTTTTCTAATACTTTTACTTATTTGAAAAATGAATCACCTTTTTTTCACATTTAATATGTCTGAAGTGAATAGTAAGAAATGGTGTTTTATGATTAAAACAGTAAAAGATACTTTAAAGAACATTTTGCTTAATAGAATGTAATATCTCTTTTTCTAATAACAGTTTAAACAGCTTTATTTTAAAGCTATGACATTGTTTTAGAAACTTTTTTTAGCTACATCAAATGAAAACATTTGTGGAAGCAGTATGCAGAAATTATGGAAATCCTTCTGTACACACAAATATGTGGACAAAAATACAGTGATTCTTTGGAAAGTTTACTTTTCCATTTTTAAAAACCCGGTCTCACAATTGCCAGTACTGTTGCTTAGTATAGGATCTTTCCTCTTGTTCATCCCTGATCCACTTCTTGAGCTTTTGGACTGTGAAAATTTCTTCTGTGAAAAGGATTTCCTAAGTTTTGCATCTGTGGCTCTAATGACTTCAGTGACTTATTTTTCCTTTCGAATGGCTAGAATATCATGTTTTTAATAACTAGAATATGCACCCTGTTGTTTAACACTAGAATCTGAAAATCCAGGTTTCATAAAGGTAGTATTAATCCGTTCCATAAGTTTGAAATTTTGATGTTGAATTAATACGAAAGGGTACCAGCATTTACATGATATTGTCTTTGCATGTATTTCCTAGGGATGTCCTTTAACTCCATTGCCTCCAGTTAGTATTGCTATTCGATTCACCTATGTACTTCAAGATTGGCAACAGTATTTTTGGCCTCAGCAACCTCCAGGTGAGAGCATTTAGAACTATATTTAACTTACTGAATATAAATGGAAAAGAAGATACATTCAGAAATTACAGTTACTTAACAAGAGTTTCAAGTGTTTTACATTAGAAATATTTGTGATTCATTTTAAATGTAATATTGTTGCTTTCATTGCCCTTATCATTTTTTTTCTCTTAAAGAAAAACTGTGGGTTTTCTAGAGATAGTAATACTCTATGTTTGACAATCTGTCTTTAAAAGCCTTATATAAGGCACCCCTTGCTGTGGCACATCATATGCCATAAATGTAGCGAATGATTAACATGTCTGTTTTTAGACTATTATAAGAGCAGAGCTGTTCTCAGCTCACCCTCATAAAATGAGAACAGACATGCAAAAAACTTTAAAGAGAGTATTGTTTCAAGAAAGGGGGCTAAACAAGGAAAGCAGAGAAGAAAAATATATGTAGGGGAAAATAATAATTAACTTGTATGTTATAGAAATATAATCAAAATCAATTTGCCTGCTTACCCTTGATAAACAGATTCATTCAACAATTATTAATTATTAACCTGTAATAGACTAGGCAGTGCTAAGGACAGCAATATGAACAACACATTACCTCAGTTTCATGGACATATGTCCTAATTAACATTTTGATTCATGAGTGTTTCTTTCATATGTTTGATTATATTGAAGCCCATCTAATAAGGAATATAACACAAACTTATAAAATACAAGAATTTCACTAGCTTGAAAACATTTTTTAATCTACCTCCCCTAAAGAGAAATAAAATAAACTAATATTCTTTATTGTTTATTTTTGTTCTAAGTAGTTGGCTAGTTATAGGATTGAAAATAATTGGTAGGCATGAGATGATATAAAAATTAATATAATACAGGCCAGGCATGGTGACTCACACCTGTAATCCCAGCACTTTGGGAAGCCAAGGCAGGCAGATGACCTGAGGTCAGGAGTTCAAGACCAGCCTGGCCAACATGGTGAAACCTTGTCTCTACTAAAAATACAAAAATTAGCCAGGTGCAGTGGCAGGAGCCTGTAATCCCAGCTACTCGGGAGGCGGAGGCAGAAGAATCCCTTGAACCTGGGAGGTGGAGGTTGCAGTGAGCCGACATTGTACCACTGTACTCCAGCCTAGGTGACAGAGTGAGACTCTGTCTCAAAAAAAATTTTTTTTTAATGTAATATATCCTTAGCTTTTGGCAGTTATATGTACTACTACTATTTTATTTTATATATCACAAAATAATTTGCAACTCTAATGTACACTATGAAAGGACCGTATCTAAACTACAACAGAGAAATAAAAGCTAAGCTTTAGATTTATATCAGAAGAAACATGCAAATGTTTGTGTTGGTGATTTTAGTTCCCAGATAACAGTACCCACTGGACAAGTTATAGTATACATCTAGTTAGAAGTTTCCATTCTTATCTTACTTTTTTTTTCCCCCAAGGCTACTCTCTTACAAAGCAGTTTTAAAGCTTTCCTAAGGTAGTGTTGTCTGCTGGTGATCTGTGAAGAAGCCCAAGAGTTAGAACCTTAGCATTATAAGATTGCCAATAAGGTCTTTGTTAATCTTCCATTGTCAAGTTTTTAAAATGGGGATTAAAAATATTAACCTTCTCCCTCAGTAAGTTGAAAGTCATATAAATTCTTAACATTTTCCTTTATAAGGGGAAAGGGACTGAACATGTAATATAATATGGACAAGACACTGTGCTTTTCATATTTTATATCCTATTTTGTATAATTTTCACTTACCTATGAGACAATTATTATTATTATCTTTTGTTTTTTGAGAGAGTCTTGCTCTGTCACCCAGGCTGGAGTGCAGTGGCATGATCTCGGCTCACTGCAACCTCTGCCTCCTGGGTTCAAGCGATTCTCCTGCCTCAGCCTCCGCCTCCTGAGTACAGGTATGCGCCACCATGCCTGGATAATTTTTGTATTTTTTAGTAGATATGGGGTTTCACCATGTTGGCCAGGTTGATCTCGAACTCCTGACCTCAGGTGATCCACCCTCCCCAGCTTCCCAAAGTGCTGGAATTAGAGGTTTGAGCCATTGTGCCCGGCCCAAGACATGTATTATTATCCTTCTTAGAGATGTAAGTTTCTTAGATTGTAAGTTTTTTAAAGAACTCACGTAAGTGGCTTAAAGTCATATGGTCACCATGTGATAAAGTTTGCGTACAAACACTAGTCAAACTCCAAGCCCAATACGCTTTTCATTCCACGAGTTGCTTCTCCCTTTTTAATTCAGCTAAAACAGTTATATTTTAGTAATAATTTTTAATTTACTAATTTATAAAAATGTGCTCGTAATTTTGAACTTTTACAAACTCACTTGTAACAATGCTAGTCATTGTGATCTTTCTTATTATAAGCATTCTTTAGCTGGAAAAATGGAATTGACTTGAGAAAATTTACCGAATCAAGTAATTGATTCATATTTGATGACTAATTTTAAATCATTTACTTAGGATGTAGATAAATATCAGATGTGATTTTAGCAAATATGGGAAGTTTTCTTAACTCAGTAGGCTTTAATTTTAGGAAATGCTTGTGTAATGTGAATAATTAAACATCACAATTTGTATTATTTCAAAGAGAAAAAAAATTCTTTTGATGACTTTTAGAAATGCTTATTACTTCCTCAGGAGAGACAGAACTAAGAGGAATGATTTACCTTCTAAGTTCTCTTCTAGTCTAGTGTGCCATTCATAATGGAAAGGAGGTTCTTTTCTGATCTTTATATATTTCCATTTACTGTCAACCAAAATATAATGTTATTAATGATGACAAATGTACTAATTTCCTATTCAGAAATTACTGACAGCAAAACTGATTAATGTAGTTGGTGAATAGATTTTTAAATACTTGGATACTCTTTTTGGATTATATTAATTACATTCTTTTAAAATGCAAAAAAATTACAGAAGTAATATTCTCTTGAGTAATATTTAAGGAATATTTGAGAAGGGCAAAGTTTAAAATACATGGCCTGAATGAAATATTGGATAAATAGGAAATAAGTGTGCCCTTTTACTATAACGTTCTCTGGGGAAGTCAAATATTTGTTAGACTACGTATGCTGTAACTTGCTCTAACTTGCTAACTTGCTATATGTGTTCTCTTGTAGACACTTTTAAAGCTATAATATTCCAAAGGGCTGAGCTAGAATAGACTCTTCTGTATTTTTTCCCAAATGATGGAAAAATATTTCTTTTGTTTAGACATAGATGCCCTTGTAGGAGGAGAAGTTGGAGGTTTGGAGTTTGGCAAGTTACCATTTGGTGCCTGCGAAGATCCTATTAGGTGAGAATTTCAACCTGTCATTTGAATTGTGGGAATATTTTACTTCAAATTTATATTGATATTGATTTTACTGTGCTTTATGATGCTATAGCCTGCTGGGATGAATGTAGTACTGGAAATAAAGAAAGATGTACACCTGGGCCAGGCACAGGCTCATGCCTGTAATCCTAGCACTTTGGGAGGCTGCAGTGGGCGACTCCTGAGGTCAGGTATTAAAGACCAGCCTGACCAACGTGGCGAAACCCCGTCTCTATGAAAGAATATAAAAATTAAATGGGTGTGGTTGCGCACACCTGTAATCCCAGCTACTCAAGAGGTTGAGGCACAAGAATCACTTGAACCTGGCAGGCAGAGGTTGCAGTGAGCTAAGATCACACCACTGCACTCCAACCTGGGCAACAGAGCAAGACTCCGTCTCAAAAAAAGAAAGAAAGACCTACATTTGCTTTCTTTATTTTATAATTTTACATGAAAACTTTCTGAGATTTAATATTCATCTATAATTCAGCAAACTGTGTCCTTTGGGCCAGATCTGGCCATTAGCCTGTTTTTGTATGGTCAGTGAAGTCAGGATGGTGTTTACATTTTTAAAGGTTATAAAAGAAAAAAAATAAAACAGACTGTACATGGTTCACAAAGCCTAAGATACTTACTCTCTGGCTCTTTATAGAAAATGTTTGCCAACTCCTGATCTATAACATTTTTGAAACTTGAGATATAATTTACCTGCCATAAAATTCGCTATTTAAAAGTGTACAATTCAATGGTTTTTAATATTTACAGAGCTGTGCAACCATCATAATCATCTAATTCCAGAACATTTTCATAACCTTAAAAAGAAATTCTTCACCTCTTAGCCATCATTTCCCCCTAGTCTCCTCAGCCCTCTGACTCTAGGCAAACACTGATCTACTTTCTGTCTCTTTGAATTTACCTATTCTGGACATTTTGTATAAATGGAATCATACGACATGTGGCTTTCTTTGTGTTTCACTTCTTTTAATTAGCATGTTTTCAAGGTTTGTCCATCTTGTAGCATGAATCAGTACAGTAGTCACCCCTTATCCACAGCTGGTATGTTGCAAGATTCCCGGTGGATGACTGAAACCATGGACAGTACCACACACTAAATACATTGTTTTTTCCTATGCATACATATAAGTAGTAAAATTTAATTTATAAATTTGGCACAGTAAGATTTCCAGGTGATGTAGTAATACAAAATAAATAAATACATAAAATAAATATAAATTAGGCACAGTAAGTGATTGACAATAATAACTAATAATAACATAGAACAGCTATAACAATATACCTTAATAAAAGTTATGTGAATGTGATCTGTCTCTCTCAGTATATCTCATTGTACCATGCACATTCTTCCTTAATAAAAGTTATGTGAATGTGATCTATCTCTCTCAGTATATCTCATTGTACCATGCACATTCTTCTTGTGATCTCTCTGATCACCAAGACAGTTAGTAAGTGAATAACAGGGCAGATAGCATAGACAGTGTAGATACACTGGACAAAGGGATGATTCACCTACTGCGGTGGGATGGCACAAGATTTCACCATGCTACTCAGAACAACATGCAATTTTAAATTTATGGATTTTTTTTTCTGGAATTTTTCACTTAATATTTTCAGACTGCAGTTGAATTAGGGTAACTAAAACTGCAGAAAGTGAGGCTGTGGATAAGGGGGAATTAAGGTACTTCTGTGCTTTTTATGACTGTAAATATACCATTGTATGGATATGCCACATTTTGTTTATCCATTCATTAGTTGGTGGGTTATTTATGCTTTTTGACTATTATGTATAATGAGATTAATGTTTGCAAAACATTAACTTCATAAGAATGTGCTACCATTTGCTAAATAAGTTGTTTCCAGTTTGTTGTATTATAAATAATGCCACTGTAACATACTTTTGTTTTCTTGGAATAGTTTTCTAGAAGTATTAAATATAATTGCTGAATCAGTATTAAAGCTTTTGGTTGTATTTTATGTTTTACTTTAGTGAACTCCATTTAGCTACTACATGGCCTCATCTGACTGAAGGGATCATTGTGGATAATGATGTTTATTCGTAAGTATGTTAAGAGTAGTAATACAATGAGATTAAAAAACTTCAGTAGAATAACTCTCAAATTGCTAGTAATTTTTATGTGCATTTTTTATTGTTTTCTTTTGATTTTAGTGTTCCCTTTTGTGTTTTATTGTCTAAGGACTTTGATTTCTTATGATGTTATTTTTTAAAAACTTATCCAAATGGCTCTATGTATCTGGATAAGAGTAAGTTTAAGGGAGGCTAAATGGATTGCTTGTCCTTCTATGTTTTCATTAGACTGCATTTTAATAAGTTCATGAATCTTGCAGATTGTCATAATTAGGATCTTATGTTTATTGGTTTGCGTTTTAGTGATTTGGATCCTATTCAAGCTCCGCATTGGTCTGTTAGAGTTCGAAAAGCTGAGAATCCTCAGTGTTTGCTAGGTAAGGTGTATAATGCTCCATTCCTGAAATACCACTGATCTGCTTAACTTCCAAATCAGAAACACTGCATACATTCTTTGTACTTTGTCACCTCCTCAGTTAACACCATGTAGGAAAAAAATCATTGCCAGTAGCAGTGAATCCTTTTTTGCATAGTGCCAGCAAATTCTCCATTATTTTCTCATTATCTCAGCTTTATTTTTCTGACGCTCTTTTTTTTGTTTTGTTTTTGAGATGGAGTCTCACTCTGTCACTTAGGCTGGAGTTCTGTGGCGCCATCTCAGCTCACTGCAAGCTCCGCCTCCCGGGTTCACGCCATTCTCCTGCTCAGCCTCCCGAGTAGCTGGGATTACAGGCGCCAACCCCCACGCCCGCTAATTTTTTGTGTTTTTAGTAGAGACGGGGTTTCACCATGTTAGCCAGGATGGTTTTGATCTCCTGACCTCGTGATCCACCCGCCTCGGCCTCCCAAGATGCTAGCATTACAGGAGTGAGCCACCACGCCCAGCCTGAAGAGCACTGTTTTTGATAGTGCACATTAGAGCCCTTCTGTAGAGTTGTGTCACATCTGCAGCCTATTTCTTTTTTTTTTTTTTTTTTTTTTTTTTTTTTTTTTTTTTTTTGAGACAGAGTCTCGCTCTGGCGCCCGGGCTGGAGTGCAGTGGCCGGATCTCAGCTCACTGCAAGCCCCGCCTCCCGGGTTCACGCCATTCTCCTGCCTCAGCCTCCCGAGTAGCTGGGACTACAGGCGCCCGCTACCGCGCCCGGCTAATTTTTTGTATTTTTTAGTAGAGACGGGGTTTCACCGTGTTAACCAGGATGGTCTCCATCTCCTGACCTCGTGATCCGCCCGTCTCGGCCTCCCAAAGTGCTGGGATTACAGGCTTGAGCCACCGCGCCCGGCCTGCAGCCTATTTCTGATATGGGAAAAGAAATGTGAATAATCTTATACACCTCACAAGGTTATTTGAGGGATCAAGTGAAATAACATAAATGGAAGTACTTTGAAAAATATTAATTGCTATTCAGATACTATTATTGTATCTTATGTCTGGGATTCGTCCCCTTCTCTTTTTTTAGGTGTATCTCTTTCATGAAGTCTTTTGAACCCATCTCCTCAATGTGCCTTGTCATCTTTTTCCTCCTTATATTTAGTACCCATAATATTTTCTCCTTTTTTTAATGTTCATCTATGCTACCTTAACTCCCTATCACTTGATATATTACCATTTAACTGATGGAGTTACCAAATATTTATTATGACAGTAATGATGCATTTCTCTAAAGCATTGTTTTCTTGGGCTCTTTATCATTCATATGCTATTTGTCAAATGCTGATTAGTAGTTGCCATTTGTGCTAACTATATAATAGCGAAAACAAAGATGTATAATGTATAAGTCCACCATTGGCGAATTTGTCTGGGGTTTTAGGGCAACAGTGTAGAGTCAATGTCAAGAGTTTTACAGTTGGACAGACCTCAGTTCAAATCCTAGATTGACCACATTGGTCAAGTTTCTTAATCTTTTTAAGCCCCAGAGTCCTCATAAGTAAAATAGAGATAACATTAGTACTTACTTCATAGGGTTATTGGGAGGATCAAATGAGATTATGTACCTGTGTGCATGTATATATATCACATTTAACAGTGCCTTTGTTATAGTAAATGAACAGTAAATGCTTTCTGTTGTTTAATCATTGAATTACTACATATTATGTTTACGTACTAAGTTGCTTCTTAGTAACATTATTATTCCTCATTTTGTGACTCTGTGATATTTGCTGAGGATCTTAGAATTGAAAGTATTCTCATTTTAGTTTAATGTTCCATGATCTTACCTTACTTCTTATAATATTTTGTATGACTAGATTATAGACTTTTCCTACCTTTCTGAGGAAGCCCCCAAAAAGTTATGGGTTAATTCAGAATTAGTTGGTGAATTATAAAATTTAGATGTACTTGATGTATCTTAGTACTGATAGTATTTGTCAAGCATTCCTTTATTTGTGTAAACATTGTTGCTCTTTAGAAGATTCAAATCACTTTACCTCTTTTTATAATAATGACAGACAGCTGGGTGCAATGGCTTATGCCTATAATCCCGGCACTTTGAGAGGCTGAGGCAGGCGGATTGCTTGAGCCCAGGAGTTTGAGTCCAGCGTTGGCAACATGGCAAAACCTCGTCTCTACAAAAAATACAAAAATTAGCTGGGCATGGTGATGCACACCTGCAGTCCCAGCCTACCCAGGAGGCTGAGGTGGGAGGATCACCTGAGCCTGGGAGGTCAAGGCTGCAGTGAGCCATGATTGTGCCACTGCACTCCAGCGTGGGCGACTGAGTAAGACTCTGTCTCAAAAATAATAATAATGACAGAAAGAATACCATTAATATGTAGCAGAAACTGAAATATATTTATCCTACATGATTTCCTAATCCTCTAGAAACATATCTTTAGTGTTTCTTCTTTATTTTATTTATTAATGGATTTAGATTCTAGTAGTGTAGCAGTTGGGGAAAGATTACTACATACCTAGAGTAAGTTCTTGTTACTTATGTAACTTAATGACAGATGGATGCTGGGTCTCATTGAGGCATATAGTAAGGTACAATTATTTTTTTCTTTCCTTCTAGAAGGAATTCTAAGGAAAAGCTTTTTAAATATCCTGGGACATGGAGAGAAAGAAAAGAACAAGGCTACCTTTGATATAGGATTAATTCTTGCCTTTTTCAATGGAAAAACTGAATGGTTTTACTTTCTACCATATCTTAGTTAATAGCTTTTGTGGAAAACATAATTTATAGGACTGATTTTGTTTTTTCACTTAAGTGTCAAAAATGATAACTTTTTTCCTACATAGGTGATTTTGTCACTGAATTTTTTAAAATTTGCCGTCGAAAGGAGTCAACTGATGAGATTCTTGGACGATCCGCATTTGAGGAAGAAGGCAAAGGTAACCTACATTTTTTTTTTAACATTACCTTCAGATGTCTTCCTCTTTTTCCTTGGCACATTTTTCAGCAACTTTTCATCTATTTTCTCATTTTGAATTAAGTTGGAGAATCAAGTTTTGATGGACTAGACAGCTACAGTTCCTTTCCAGGCTATACCCAGTGCTTGTTAAGACATTAAGGGCATTTAATAAGTTCTTTCCACCAAAAATGTAAAATATTTTGAAAAGTAGAGTTTTAGAGGTTAAATTTTGAAGTCTCCTGGGGAGAAATAATTTGTGTGACACCATTGTCACTCATGCTTGCACATAAAGCTGAATGTGTATATTAATATTTTATAATTCCAAGACCATGTAACACTAGTAAAAAGAATGAGTAAAATATTCTATACAATCATCAATTTGTTCATCACTTTCACCTGCTAAGGTTGGCGATATAATTTATATTTATTTCTGTTCTTTTTTTAGAAACTGCTGATATAACTCATGCTTTGTCAAAATTGACAGAGCCAGCATCAGTTCCAATTCATAAATTATCAGTTTCAAATATGGTACACACTGCAAAGAAGAAAATCCGAAAACACAGAGGTGTAGAGGAGTCACCGCTAAATAATGATGTCCTCAATACTATTCTCCTGGTAATTAAATGTTCTGTCTTTATAGGTCTATCTGCAGAATCATTTATTCATTATATATTCAGCTCCTTCTATGTGGTAGACAGTGACTTTGGAATATAAAATGAGTGAAACAGTTACCACATATAGAAAATTCCTACTAGTTTAGTGGTGAGAAGGAAAGTAAATAGTACTTATGATACCATGTTGCACGTGAGAAATCTGGCAAGGGGGCTGTGAGAGCACAGCAGAGGTGCATTTGTCCCTGTCTGGGCAGTGGGAATCAGGGAAGGCTTCATGAAGAGGGACATTTGAGCTGAATCTTGATGAAAAGAAGGCTTTAGAAGCAGAGGAATAGAAGAGGTTCGAGAGCATGCTGAACAGTTGACATTTTGTAGGGTGCTTCCCAGAGCGTGACCAGGGTTGAGGCTGGAGAAGTAGTAGATAACCTGCCATGCTGAAGCACTGGCTTTTATCTTGCAGTTTAAGTAGAAGATCAAAATGATTAGAATTTTTTTTCTTTTTTTTTTGAGATGAAGTCTCGCTCTGTCACCCAGACTGGAGTGCAGTTGCGCGTCTCGGCTCACTGCAACCTCCACCTCCTGGGTTCAAGTGATTTTCCTGCCTCAGCCTCCCTAGTAGCTGGAACTACAGTTGCGTGCCACCACGCCTGGCTAATTTTTTGTATTTTTTTAGTAGAGATGGGGTTTCACCGTGTTAGCCAGGATGGTCTTGATCTCCTGACCTCATAATCCGCCCGCCTCGGCCTCCCAAACTGCTGGAATTACAGGCGTGAGCCACTGCACCTGGCCCCAGAATTATATTTTTGAAAAGTTGCTTTGACAGTAGTTGAGAGAAAGCTTTTAGTGAGAATGAGAGGGAGATAAGTAGAGGGCTAAGGTGGCTCCTAGGTATAACAGGATGGAATGGCCCCAGCCTGGGGGCATCCACACCATGGATTAATGTCTGCATGACTTACTGCGTGACTTTGAATAAGTCACTTCAGTTTCCTCATCTATAAAATCTGGCTAACAAAGCCTTGCGAGATTGCTGTGAGGATTACAGGATCTTCTGTGACACTGCCTGGCATATATGGGCCTTTGATAAATGATAGCTATTTTTACTGTAATTGTGGTTAAAATAATATTCCTGGAAATTTGTGCATTGGGAAGAACCTTCAAGAAAAGTGTTGAAAAGAAAACTGGACTTGGAAACTTAATGTTAATCTTATCTACCATTTGTCTGAACAAAACTCTTAGCCAACTTTTTAGCTTGTACGTCGTAAGATGTGGGCAGTGATACTTAGCTCAAACAGTTGTATGAGAATAGGACAATGCTGGTAATTGTGCCTGGTACTGGCACTTGGCACATAGTAGGTCATCTAATTTTTAAAAGTGTTGGACATGTTCTATAATATGTGGCAAAGTATACATAGAGGAATTACTAATCAGCAATACCACAAAACAATTGAGAGGAACAGTGGTAAAAGGACTATAAATAAATTTCTGTAGAGAGCCTCCTTTTTAAGACTGTATTCTTAAAGAATGTTATTCAAATCATGTAGCTTAGTTGTCATGTACACTGGATTGTTTTGACCACTCCTACACGTACATATAAACAGAAACCACATGGAAAAGGTACGTCGGTTATTATAGGTTTAGACTGCTTCCTACTTTCCAGGGGTATCATAAAATAAAATTGTGGGTTTTGAATATCATCTCTTAGTAGTCTATATATGAAAGCCTGTGGATGATATAACTCTTCAGATCCTCATGAGTACATGGGTGTTTTTAAATTGTCTTTTATGGTTTTGTTTTTTAAATAGTAGTAACTCTAAAAAAATGTAATGGCCTTGGATGAGCATGAAGTCACAGTGATGAGATTTTGCTTTTGCACCATTCAGCTTACAGAATCAAGTGATTACTTTTAAGAAAAGAATTCTAATTTCTAAAATTGGCTAGTCACTGAAACCTTGTGTATTTTCAAGGGAAAATAGAAAAAAATTGAGATTGTAGAACAAACTGGCCAATACAACTGGAACATTTCTATTGTTAGAGCAGCAAAACCATTAAAAAGTTAAATAATGTCTATATGGGTTATAAAAGTCAACAAAATAGGAAATGTGGTCTAAAACACGATTGTTTTTTTCCTTTCCTTCAAGTTCTTATTCCCTGATGCTGTTTCTGAGAAACCATTAGATGTAACTACTTCAACAGATAATAATTATCCTCCATCAGAGAGTGAAGACTATGTAAGTTGATTTGGGGTTTAATATTAAAATGTTTTAAATGCACTGAATTTCTAGAGGTTCTATATATTTCTAGTTTAATAGCTTAATATCTTTTTATTTTAAAAATCACCTTGGGAATTTTGGATGGGAGATCATGGTTTCCACCTAGATAACTAGCACAGATACACATTTTGAGCAGCAAGAATTTTTCTGGAAACAATGAAAAAATAGCATGAATATACTCTACACAGCTGTAGGATTTCTCTCATTGTAGAGTTTTGGTGAAATCATTAAATTTATGTTTTTCAACAGATTCTTTTCTATATTTTAAAACTAGTTAGTAAATGGAAAACTCTTTAATGAAGTAAAATGTGTAAAATTAGGTAAATTTTCATGGTCTCTTTGTTTAGTCTTTGAAAAATTAAGAAGTGGAAGAATTTAAATGACAAGAGTAGATATATGTCAAACTTTACAGTTATTGTTGAAAAGTAGATTTCATGAGGTGAGAGAAAAAAGCAAAGGCTTTTTACATTTTCAGTTTAGACAGTTATGATATTTGTTTGTTTAGACATGCTCATTTTGTAATTAAAAGATTTTTAAAACAACACATGAAATTTGGAATATTTCCTAGAGATTCCACAGAAGAAATTGAAAGCTACAACTTTAGCTTCATTAAACTATAGCTTTATGTTTTTAATCTTAGTAGAAATCTTGAAAATGTGGGACTGCCTAAGAATAGTTTATGCAGTAGTGTATTAGACATTTGATAATGCCTAGTTTAGGTGGGATAGGTTAATTTTAGAACTAAAATCTCTCCCTATGAACTCTTCAATTATATGTGTAAAATATTTTGGTAACAAGTTTGCTTTGTTTCTATTTCGTTAAATTTAGAATCTCTACAATCAGTTCAAGTCTGCACCATCTGACAGTTTAACATACAAATTGGCTTTGTGTCTCTGTATGATCAATTTTTACCATGGAGGGTTGAAAGGAGTGGCACACCTCTGGCAGGAATTTGTTCTTGAAATGCGTTTCCGATGGGAAAACAACTTTCTAATTCCAGGGTAATAATTTCAATTTTCAGTTGTTTTGATAGGATTTTGTTTGTTAGCAGACATTTGACTTTTGACCTATTTTTCCCTCTTCTAGGAAATCTGCCCTAAGAAAGTGGCAAGACGCTTAGACATGATTTATGTTAGAGGTGTTCACTGCAGCAAATTTATTAATATAATAGAAAAAAAGGCAAAACCTAAATATCAAACATAAAAGAATAAATAAATTGTACTGTATCTCTATAATAGAAAATTACAGATTGATTACAATTTTTTCCCCAAGAATCTTTAATAACAGATGTTCATATTGTTTCTAATAAAGTATAATATACTAATACATATACAACGTGCTTTTAATTATGTTGCTATATTTGTACAGGAAAAAGATTATAAATAACATGAAATGCTATCAGTTTTTTCCAGTGTGAAATTATATTTTTATTTTGTTCTTTATACTTTTATGTATTTTCAAAGTCTTTTGTAATAAACCTGTATTTTGTAATTGACATTTTACTTAATCAAACAGAACATTTTCATTAGCACATAGGTTGATATTGCATAGTTTAGTGCTCATCTACCCATGCTAAGATAGGAGAATCATGATTATGAGCAATATAAAATGATTACTGATCCAAAAACATTTATATCATTTTCCAATCTCTGCTTAGCTGGATTCTCTCTTGGTTCTAGACAGTTTGCTCTGGAACGTTTTACAGACCCAGAAGCATGTTGAATGTGAGAGAGTGCCTCTGGCTGATTGCTGGGAACCTAGTGGTCTAGAGGAACCTAGAACTAGAGACAGTCTGAGGTCCTATTGAAATACAGGTGGAGATCGTGGTTTTTACAGTGAGAATCCACTGTAAGAATTTAGCACTGAATACACAACTGATTTATTTTGTATGGTGTGAAATACTGTGTGCTAGTACTTCCTAGAAGGGGGTTCAGGGACTTTTTCTCATTTTGAGTTTTTATTGGCCTGAAAACTATCACTAATTTGCTGTTATGTTTTGAAGTATCTGTTATATTTGCTGTTGGTGGTTTGTGGACTAGGAGTATAAAATAAATTTTCATCTTTTTAATTCTATGTGCTCCCCCTCTGGAATTCACTTACGTGTGGAAATCTAGTTTTGATTTCTTATCAATATAGCTAAAAATTATGGTAGTATAGAAAATAATCATATCTGAAGCAATTTTACTAAAACTAAGCTGTCTTTTCTCCTTACTTTATTTGATAGATTAGCAAGTGGACCCCCAGATCTGAGGTGTTGTTTACTGCATCAGAAACTACAGGTAAAGATTTCTCAATGACGTAGATAAATGTGGTCTTGATTTAATCAGAGATTATTCTAATACTAAATGTAATAATGGGTTACATGATGTTCTCATGGTGCTGCTGTAGGTTATCTATAGTCAGTAGTCACTGCAGTTCACAATGTCCTGAGAAGTGGAGAGTGAAAATTAAATATTCAAGCAGTAGGTAGATTTTTATTTTTCTGTAACTAATTCAACTATAAATGTTATTTCTCTTTTCTTAAGATGTTAAATTGTTGTATTGAAAGAAAGAAGGCACGTGATGAGGGGAAAAAGACAAGTGCTTCAGATAATGTCACTAATATATATCCAGGGGATGCTGGAAAAGCAGGAGACCATTTGGGGCCAGATGATCTAAAAGAAACAGATAAGGACAAGGGAGAGGTAGGAAAATCTTGGGATTCCTGGAGTGACAGCGAAGAAGAATTTTTTGAATGCCTAAGTGATACTGAAGAACTTAAAGGAAATGGACAAGAGAGTGGCAAGAAAGGAGGACCTAAGGAGATGGCAAATTTAAGGCCGGAAGGACGGCTCTATCAGCATGGGAAACTTACACTGCTGCATAATGGAGAACCTCTCTACATTCCAGTAACCCAGGTAGGATGCACTAGTTCTTTCCATTTTAATTTATTTTATGGTTTATATAACTTCATCCTAGTAGAAGATAGTGCTTGGGGTAAGGAAAATTCTCTAAAAAGTCTATGTTTAGGCCAGGTGCGGTGGCTTACGCCTGTAATCCTAGCACTTAGGGAGGCCGCAGTGGGCAGATCACCTGAGGTCAGGAGTTCAAGACAAGTCTGGCCAACATGGTGAAACCCCGTCTCTACTAAAAGTACAAAAATTAGCTGGGCGCAGTGGTGCACACCTGTATTTCCAGCTACTGGGGAGGCTGAGGCAGGAGAATCATTTGAAGCCAGCAGTCGGAGGTTGCAGTGAGCCAAGATCGCACCACTGCACTCCAGCCTGGGCAACAGAGCGAGACTTGGTCTCAGAAGAAAAAAAAAAAAGTTTATGTCTAAAAATAAACATATAGACTATGTTTAAAGAAACTAAAGGTAAAGATTTCCCAATGACATAGATAAATGTGGTCTTGATTTAATCAAGGATTTTTAAAAGCTTGAACAAAGTCTATGTTTAAAGATTAAAGAAATCTAAGTAAACTTTTGGGGTTTTTAGGTTTGCCATTTCTGTAATTGAGAAATGTTTTGAAGTTTAAGTAGATCACCTCATCATATATAAGGTGGTTTATTATTTGTTAAACTGAGTGGTGAATGCTCAGATGTTTAAAAAAGAAAATCCAACTGCACTTATGTATGTTTTTGTTTAACTTGTGGACAAAGACTTATAAATAGGTGCAAAAAATAAATCCTCTTTTGCAACCCAGAACTCATTGTTCAGTATGAGTTTTGATACATGTAAGAAGGGATATTATGATACCTGACACAATTAACTGATGGGAGTACTGATAGCCATAAAGGTTGGTCCCAGGCCAGGCACAGTGGCTCAAGCCTGCAATCCCCACAGCGAGGTGGGATTATTTCTTGAAGCTAGGAGTTCAAGACCAGCTTGTGCAAGAAAGTAACAAACACCTCATCTCCACAAAAATTTAAAAATTAGCTGAGTATTGGGTCATGTGTCTGTAGTTGCAGCTACTCAGAAAGAGGAGGCTGAGGCAGGAGGATTGAGCCCAGAAGTTAGAGGCTGCACTGAGCTTTGATGGCACCACTGTACTCCAGCCTGGGTAACAAAGATAGACCCTGTCTCTTACTAAAAAAAAAAAATTGATTCTAGGACTGTCGAAGAGATAGTTAAACAGCATGGGATATGAGGGGAATCCTCAGCAGTATTGATTTTGCATTCCAATTTCATGTTGACTTGATACATATGATGGCTTTTTGTTTTAAAGGCTTTTATCTTGAGAACATGATGTCTGGAGTTAAAGGTATTGGCGTATTCCACACATCTGTACTATTCTTGAGTATGATCGCTTAGGGTGTCAAATTGAGAACCAGGCAGATCCATCACCTACAGTAAAAAGGACCCTAAAGTAAATTGGTTGAAGAAATTAGATCCCAAAGACTCTTGGTGAATTTTGAAGTCTTTTTCAGTATATCCATATTAAAAGGAGACGACAGAGGCCAAAATAAAAGAATTATGGGCTAACAGGACAACTGGATTAAAATAAGCCTCAGTTTCATTAGAAAGGGCTAACTTGAAGATAAATCTTTTGACTCCAGCTCTTTAGAGGATCTAAAGTGACCTTGATGGACAGTGGAAGAAATCACGACATGGAATTCCTTGAATAAAAATTTATTGATTTGAAAAAAGAAAAAGAAAATCCAAAAATATGTAGAGAGAACAGAAGTAAATATCCTTCAATTATATGATTAGCTTTTATCTGCTCAAAAATATAGTTTGAAGCCATATACACCATTAGGATGTAGAACAGCAGTAACTCAAAAACAGCAGCAGCAATAGTTGTTTTTATGGGTTTTGTTTTGTTTTGTTTTGTTTTTTTGACTCAGAGTCTCTCTTTGTCGCCCAGGTGGGGAGTGCAGTGGCGTGACCATGCCTTACTGCAGCCTTGACCTCCTGGGCTCAAGCGATCCTCCCACCACAGCTTCTCAAGTAGCTGGAACTACAGGTGCATGCCATCATGCCTGGCTAATTTTTTGTGGTTTTTGTAGAGGTGAGGTTTCACCCTGTTGTCCAGGCTGTTCTTAAATTCCTGAACTCAAGCCATCTGCCTGCCTCGACCTCCTAAAGTGCTAGGATTATAGACATGAGCCACTGCGCTTGGCCTGAAAACATTTTATTGTGAAAATTGTAATCTAGTAAAAATGAAAGAGGCTGGGTATAGTGGCTCAGTGCCTGTAATGCCGACACTTTGGGAGACCGAGGTGGGAGCGGATTGCTTGAGCCCAGGAGTTCAAGACCAGCCTGGGCAACATGGCGAAACCCTGTGTCTACCAAAAAAAAAAAAAAAAAAAAAATTAGCCCGGGGGGGTAGCATGCACCTGTAGTTGCAGCTACTTGGGAGGCTGAGGTGGAAGCATCAGTTGAGCTTAGGAGGTTGAGGCTGCAGTGAACTGTGATTGTGTCACCGTACTCCAGCCTAGGCAACAGAGCAAGACCCTGTCCCAAAAAAAAGAAAAAAAAAAAAAGTGAAAGCCACCATCCACTAATTTTGACTCACATTCCTTGAAGTAACTAGTAACTAACAAGTATTATTGGTTTGGGTTATATTTCTTATACCTGTTTCAATGCATTGATGTATAATACATATATGCGTGTACATATTAATACATGGTTTTATGGATTTTTTTTTTTTTTTTTTGAGACAGGATCTCATTCTGTTGCCTAGGCTGGAATGCAGTGGCTGGGCTCCAGTGATCCTCCTACATCAGCCTCCCAAGTAGCTGGGACTATTAAGTGCTCACCATCATGCCAGGCTGAGTTTTTCACTTTTAAAATTTTTGTAAAGATGGAGTCTTGCTATGTTGCCCAGGCTGGTCCTAAACTCCTGACCTCAAGCGATCCTCTGTTTCAGTTTCCCAAAGTGCTGGGATTATAGGCATGAGCCACTATGCTCAGCCTCAATTTCTTATAAACAATTGGTATTACCAACCATATAAATTTTTGCTAACATGATGGTCAAAAATAGTCTCTCAGTGTTTTAGATTGTATTTTTCTGAATTTTCATGAACCTGAGCATCTTTTAATATGTTAGCCATCCTTTCCTGTGAATCACCTATGATTTTTCTTTTAGGTTGCTCTCCTGTTCTTACTGATTTATATGAATTCTTCATATTTTAGATGTGAATCTACAGTTATATGTATTGTATGTGTTTTCTGCTGGTCATTTTAAAAACATACGTTCATGTATTTACTTAATTTTTGAGTTATAACTTAATATAATAAAGTGTACAAATCTTGGCTGGGCATGGTAGCTCACGCCTGTAATCCCAGCATTTTGGGAGGCCAAGATGGGCAGATTTCTTAAGCTCAAAAGTTAAAGACCAGACTGAGGAACATGACAAAACCCTATCTCTACAAAAAATACAGAAATTAGCTGAGCGTGGTGGTGTATGGCTGTAATCCCAGCTACTCGGGAGGCTCAGGTGGGAGGATGGCTTGGGTCCGGGAGGCAGGGATTGCAGTGAGCTATGATTGCACCATTGCACTCCAGCCTGGGCAGCAGAGCAAGACCCTGTCTCAAAAAATAAAAATAAAAAAATAAAAAGCGCACAAATCTTTAGTATACTGCTTGGTGAGTTTTTTCATATTGATACATGCATGTAACTACTTCCCAGATCAAGATATAGAAAATTCCTATCATCCTAGAACAGTGCTGATAAATAAAACCTTCTGTGAAGATGGAAATGCTCTACATTCTCTGTCTTTCCCATTCAATACAATAGCCATTATCCAAATGTAACTATTGAGTGCTTGAAATGTGGCTAATGTTTCTAAGGAATTAAATTTTTAATTTTAATTTATTTAAATTAAATAGCCAGATGCATTGGATAGTGAAGTCCAGTATTCCCCTCCAGCAACTCTTTCTCTAACTTTTAATCACCATAGGTTAGTTTTGCCAGTTTTTGAACCTTTTAAATGGCATACTTTGCTTACTCTTTTGTATATAAATGTGATCATACATTGTATACTCTTTCATTGTATAATCATACATTATATACCATTGAGCTTTTTTATTTAACTACCGTTTTTGAGATTCATCCTTGTTGCAGGCTTCAGTGTTTGTGTATGTGTTATTACTTCATAGTACTCTATTCTATGAATTTGTCACAATTTGTTTATCCATTCACCTGTTGGTGGGTATTTGGGTTGTTTTCACTTTGGGCTAATATGAATAAAGCTGCTGTGAACATTCTTGTTTCTTTTGGTAGACACAGGCACTCATTTTCTTTTGGATATATTCCTAAGAGTAGAGTTGTTGGACTATATGGTGCAAATATGTTTTGGCTTTAGTAGATGTATCTAAATAGTCTCCCAAAGTGGTTGAACTAGTTAACCTTCTCACCAACAATTTACAGTAGTGTAGTTATTCTACATAATCCTCCCAATTTGGTGGGTTCTCAAGACCATTCCCAGGTTTAGTGATTTTCTAGGAAGACTCATAGAACTTAGCCTATAATCGTGCTCATGGCTAAAATTTATTGCAGGAAAATCAGCAAAGAGAAAAGGCACATGGGATGAAGTTTGGAAGAAATGAGGCTTAAGCTTCCAAAAAGCTTCTCATAGTATAGTTACACAGAGTGCACTTAATTCCTGTTGCAACAAATTGTGACCACATGTGTGAAATGTCGTCTTCCCCGGGAAGCTTGTTAGAGGCACAGCAGTGGGAGTTATCAGTAGGGGCTGGCCAAGTAGGCATCCTTTGCTTAAGCTTAGGGTTAACCATACCAAAATCCTAGACTCCCATAAAGAAAGCAGGTGTTCAGCAAACACCATATTATTTGCACAAACTGTTTAGGCATAGTGAGTCATTTTTATCAGTTCTGGGAATGGTGGAAACCTTCTCAAAATCCAGGTTCTCAGATGCTAGTCAAAGGCCAACTTTGCAAGCAGGTCTTTCTAAGAATGGCAGTCTCCGACCTGCAATGTTAACTCTTTTCTGCACACTTGATGTTTTTGGTCATTTTAATTTTTGCCTTTCTGAAGGGTGGGAGGTAGGATCTTGTGGTTTTACATTTTCCTGAAGCATATAGAGATTTTCATATACTTATTGCCCATTTGTCTATCTTCTTGGTGAAAAGCCTGTTCAAGGCCTTTGGCTATTTTTTTTTAAAGCAGTTGTCTTTTTTTCTTATTACTTTGTAGGAATTCTTCATATATTCTGGATATGAGTCCTTAGATACTTTTATTGCAAGTATTTTGTTGCTTATCTATTCACTTTCTTCTTCTTCCTCCTTCTCCTCCTCCTCCTCAAAGTGATTGATAAATCTGTCACTTGTGTATCATTTTATGTGTTGGGAACATTTCAAGTTTTTTCTTCTAGTTATTTTGCAATATACAATACATTGTTGTTAGCCAGTCACCTTACTTTACTATTGAACATTAGAACTTATTCCTTCTGTTTGTACCCATTAGCTAACCTCTCTTCATACCACCCCTCACCAACACACACACACACACACACACACACACGGTTTTATGGACTTTTTTTTTTTTTTTTTTTTTTTTTTGAGACAGGATCTCATTCTGTTTCCTAGGCTGGAATGCAGTGTCATGATCATGGCTCACTGCAGCCTTACCTGCTGGGCTCAAGTGATCCTCCTACATCAGCCTCCCAAGTAGCTGGGACTATTAAGTGCTCACCATCATGCCAGGCTGAGTTTTTCACTTTTAAAATTTTTGTAAAGATGGAGTCTTGCTATGTTGCCCAGGCTGGTCCTAAACTGACCTCAAGCGATCCTCTGTTTCGGTTTCCCAAAGTGCTGGGATTATAGGCATGAGCCACTGTGCCCAGCTTCAATTTCTTTTTTTTTTTTTTTTTTGAGATGGAGTCTCGCTGTGTCTCCCAGGCTGGAGTGCAGTGGCTGATCTCGGCTCACTGCAAGCTCCGCCTCCCGGGTTCACGCCATTCTCCCGCCTCAGCCTCCCAAGTAGCTGGGACTACAGGCGCCCACCACCACGCCCGGCTAGTTTTTTGTATTTTTAGTAGAGACGGGGTTTCACCATGTTAGCCAGGATAGTCTCGATCTCCTGACCTCGTGATCCACCTGCCTCGGCCTCCCAAAGTGCTGGGATTACAGGCTTGAGCCACCGCGCCCGGCCACCCAGCCTTAATTTCTTACAAACAATTGGTATTACCAACCATATAAATTTTTGCTAACATGATGGTCAAAAATAGTCTCTCAGTGTTTTAGATTGTATTTTTCTGAAGGCCAGGCTGGTCTACATCACCATTTATTAACAGTGAACACACACATTCACACACATGCTTCTCAACCTCTAGTAATTATTCTAGTTTTACGTAGTTCTTACATCATTTGCTCACAGCATGATAGTTAGGAACACTGTCAGTGGAGTTAGATTGCCTGAGTTCAAATTCCATTTCTGCCACTTAGCATATGTATGACTTGGGGTATACATATTTTATCTTTCTTTGCCTTAGTTTTTTCAACTATAAGTTCATAGTACTTCCTACATCATTTAAATGACATGGTACCTGATAAGTGATTAACATAATGTCTAATTCAAAATAAACAATTTTTAGCTATTATTCTTCTGAAGACATTTTCTTACATAAGTGGCTATTATTGCCCCTCAAGATGCAAGAATTACTTAGTTTTTGTAACTAGTCTTTATATTCT
Organism: Macaca mulatta; assembly: GCF_049350105.2. Classification (NCBI taxonomy): domain Eukaryota; kingdom Metazoa; phylum Chordata; class Mammalia; order Primates; family Cercopithecidae; genus Macaca; species Macaca mulatta. Next base: position 26,769,062 of record NC_133417.1, read on the forward strand.
GAAATGGGTTGATGAATTATAATATTTGTAAAGGGAGTTGTGTGCTTTGCATTATATCCCTCAACTTGGATTTTTTGTGGTATATGATAATATGCTTTAATAGTTACGAATTTTAGGCTGGGCACGGTGGCTCAAGCCTGTAGTCCCAGCACTTTGGGAGGCCGAGACGGGCGGATCACGAGGTCAGGAGATCGAGACCATCCTGGCTAACACGATGAAACCCCGTCTCTACTAAAAAAATACAAAAAACTAGCCAGGCGCGGTGGCAGGCGCCTGTAGTCCCAACTGCTCGGGAGGCTGAGGCAGGAGAATGGCGTAAACCCGGGAGGCGGAGCTTGCAGTGAGCTGAGATCCGGCCACTGCACTCCAGCCTGGGCGGTAGAGCGAGACTCCGTCTCAAAAAAAAAAAAAAAAAAAATAGTTACGAATTTTAGTAAAGTACCAGGTATAGTGAAGTAAATAATAATTTGAAACATGAATTCTGTTAACTTTATTATCCATGCTTATATTGTTTCTTTGCCAGGTATAATTTAGTAGGTTTGGTTTTTGTTTTGTTTTTGATAGCCCTTATGCTATTTGCTTTATTATACCTTTTTAAAAGTAAGTTAGAATTTAGGTTTTTCGTGATTAAATTTTAGTATTAGAACAGAATCTTCTAATGCTAGAAACCAAGTATATAAGTGCATATTTGTTCCTTTTTTTTTGAAGACAGGGTCTCGCTCTGTCACCCAGGCTGGAGTGCAGTGGTGCGATTGTGATCTTGGCTCACTGCAGCTTCTGCCTGCTGGGTTCAAGTGATTCTTGTGCCTCAGCCTCCTGAGTAGCTGGGATTACAGGTGCCTGCCACTAAGCCTGACTAATTTTTGTATTTTTAATAGAGATGGGATTTCACCATGTTGGCCAGGCTGGTCTTGAACTCCTGACCTCAAGTGATCTGCCCACCTTGGCCTCCCAAAGTGCTGGGATTACAGGCTTGAGCCATCGCCCCTGACTCCAAGTGTATATTTGTTCTAACCTTCCTATGGAGAATGCAGTAGGTATTGAGGTCTTGTATAGACCTGGGTTTTAGGATCTAGCAGAACTGGATTAATATCCTTCATCACCATTTATTAACAGTATTGCTAGTACAAGCTATGTTTCCTTTCTGAGCCTTGTTTTTCTCATCTTAAAACGCAGTAATAGATTAATTTCCATATTCTAGAATTTTATGCAAATGGAATAACATTTTTTGTGTGTATTCTTTCAGCATAATTATCTTGAGATTCACAACTGTATGTATCAATAGTTCATACATTTTTAGGTTTAGTAGTTTTCCCTTGCATAGATATACAACAGTTTGTTTATCCATTCACTCTTAATGGACATTCCAAAAATAATGGGCATAAGGAAATTTCTGAGGTAATGAATATATTCAGTATCTTGATTGTGTGATTATTTCATGGGGGTATAAACACACACATATGAAAATTTATCAAATGTGCCTTTAAATTACTGTATGTTGATTATACTTCTAAAAAGTTGTTTAGGGCTGGGAGAGGTCACTCACGCCTGTAATCTGGGAGGCACTCTGGGAGGCCGAGGCAGGTGGATCACCTGAGGTCTGGAGACCAAGACGAGCCTGGCCAACATGATGAAACCCTGTCTGTACTACAAATACAAAAATTAGCTGGGCATGGTGGTGCATGTCTGTACCCCAGCAACTGGGGAGACTGAGACATGAGAATTGCTTGCTTGAACCCAGGAGGTGAAGGTTACAGTGAGCTGAGATCATGCCACTGCACTTCAGCCTGGGCGACAGAGTGAGACTCTGTCTCAAAAAAAAAAAAAAGAAAACAGTCTTTAAAAAAGGAAAAATGAAAGTGTTTCTATCTTTTTTTTTTTTTTTTTTGAGACGGAGTCTCGCTCTGTCGCCCAGGCTGGAGTGTAGTGGCTTGATCTCGGCTCACTGCAAGCTCCGCCTCCCGGGTTCACGCCATCCTCCTGCCTCAGCCTCCCGAGTAGCTGGGACTACAGGCACCCACCACCACACCCGGCTAATTTTTTTTATATTTTTGGTAGAGACGGGGTTTCACCGTGTTAGCCGGGATGGTCTCGATCTCTTGACCTCGTGATCCGCCCGTCTCGGCCTCCCAAAGTGCTGGGATTACAGGCGTGAGCCACTGCGCCCGGCCAAGTGTTTCTATCTTGTTCTAACACATCTGCAGTTTTAAAACCCTACTTCTTTATCTGTTTAATAAATATTGAATTCTTAAAAAGCAATAATAGTTTATATTATTCTAATTTGTTCAGGATTAAATCACATATCATATTTGAAAGCACTTGGCATGTAAGTGTTCAGCAAAGGTTAATTTTTTTTTTGTATCCTTTCTCCTTCCAGATTTTAATTAGTTCTAGTCCCTTCCCCCACCTCTTTTTCTTTGACTTGGGGTCTCACTCTGTTGCCCAGGCTGAAGTGCGGTGGCTCAGTCATAGCTCACTGCAGCCTCAATTTCCCAGGCTGAAGTGGTCCTCCCACCTCAGCTTCCTAAGTAGCTAGAATTATAGGCGCCCACCACCATGCCCAGCTACTTATTTAATTTTTTGAGAGACAGGGTCTTACTTTATTGCCCAGGTTGGAGTCCCTGTTTTTAATAAGCTAATTGTACATTTGTTTCCTTGGTTTGACTGGGTTAATAAACAGTCTGAAAAAGTCATTTTGGAAGACCAGGCTGCTTCTTTCCTGAAATAAAAATAATACTTTTTAAATTTAGTGCTTTATTTTTCTTCAAAGGCCTGTGCTCCCTCCCTTATTTCAGATGCTTGAATTTTCACATTTGAATGTATAGTCTAAATCTGGATTGACTTACTCTTCTTTCAATGTACATTTTATGTATTTAGAAATTAATTTTTATATTTTGCCTTTAGGTAAATCTAGGCAAAATTTTCATCCATTTTACTTTCTTATTTTAGGTTAATTTTATTTGAATTGTAATCATTATAAGTGTACTTATATGAAATGGTTGGAATTCAAAATGATCCCAGTTGAAACCAATGTAATTTCAAGCTTTAGAAGTTGGCTCAAAATATGCCATTAATCAGTTGCCTCTTCACTGAAAAATAATAAGACTTTATATAGTTGCTTCATAATAATTCAAACATACTTCTGTGTTCCATTTATGTAGACTTAGGTCACAACATAAAATACATGGCTAGAAAAAGTTTGAAGACTTTACCCCAATGTACTAGAGCCAGGGCTAGAAGAAAATGTCCTTAGCCAGTGGATTGGAACCAAGCTAGTAATTCTTTTGTGTGTGTGTGTGTGTGTGACGGGAGTCTTGCTCTGTTACCGAGGCCTGAATGCAGTGGCGTGATCTCAGTTCACTGCAACCTCCACCTTCTGGGTTCAAGCGATTATCCTGCCTCAGCCTCCTGAGTAGCTGGGATTACAGGCATACACCATGCCCGGCTAATTTTTGTATCTTTTTTTTTTTTTTTTTTTTTTTAAGTAGAGATGGAGTTTCGCCATGTTGGCCAGACTGGGCTTGAACTCCTGACCTCAAGTGATGTGTCTGCCTCAGCCTCCCAAAGTGCTGGGATTACAGGCTTGAGCCATGATGCCCAGCCTCAAGCTAGTAATTCTTAAAGTCAGCATTAAACTGATGTCCTGGATTCTCTTTTCTGTTTGCTGCTTGGTAGTTTTGCCACTTGGTGATCCTGGGCAAGGCGCTTTATCTCTGCGTCTCATTTTCATCACTTGCAAAATTCCCTGACCCCTCTCAGTGATCCCATGGGTCCTGTATATAAGAAAGCTTTGGGCATATTCAGAAACAGTATATGTGAAAATGTATGGCCCACATGCAACTTGCTGTTTATTCTCCTCTTCATCATGTTCTTCTATACTTACAGGTGGCTCAAATTTCCAAGTGGGAGAGATAGTCAGTGTCCTCTCAATATCTCTTTCTTTCCCTCCCATCCTGTGATTTCAGGGCTGTAGGCCAATAAAATGTAGCCCCTTCTTAATAGAAAGAATGAAGGCCTCTGCTCTTGAGTATACTCCTTCATAAGAGATTGAATATAATTTGTGAACTTGACTGAAATACTTTGAGAAGTATACTGACCCTTATTCAAAAAGAAAGTAGGAAGCTTATAATATAATCTAAGTATTTTGTCTTTAATTGCTAGTATGTCTTGAGCATGTGCCAGGATCTCTTCTTCACAGCAGTGAGTCACAAGAGGGTTGAGTGATTGCCCAAGGTCACAAAGCTGGGATTCAAACACATAGCATATAGTTTTTGGAGTCCAAGCTCTTAACCAGTATATAATACTAGTTACTAGTTGCTATTCAACCCTAAATCTCAGTGTGAGATTCTTGCTTAGTACTTGCAGGATAATTAAAAGTGATGCACGTTCATTGTAGAGAAAAGAAAATAAAAACTCATAGTTCTATAACCAGAGATGATCATTGTTAGAGCAATTTTTTTTTTTTTTTTTTGAGATGGAGTCTCACTCTGTTGCCGAGGCTGGAGTGCAGTGGCTCCACTTCAGCTCACAGCAAGCTCCACCTCCTGGGTTCACACCATTCTCTCAACTCAGCCTCCCAAGTAGCTGGGACTACAGGCACCCGCCCCCACGCCTGACTAATTTTTGTTTTTGTATTTTTAGTAGAGACGGGGTTTCACTGTGTTAGCCAGGATGGTCTCAATGTCCTGACCTCATGATCCGCCCACCTCGGCCTCCCAAAGTGCTAGGATTACAGGCGTGAGCCACCACGCCCGGCCCTGTTAGAGCAATTCTTTCCCATTGTTTCTATATCAAACCATTTCTATTATAATTAAAATTTTGTTGCAACTAGTGACGGCATATATAATAATATCGTTAGGACTTCATTTCTTTGTCAGTAACAGGCAGGAAAATGTTGCTTAGTGGACCCAAATTCCTTTGTCTTTTACTATCAATCCTTGTCAAGGGAAACATGGTAATCTTACCTGTGATGGGGAGAAAGCCTGAAAGTGATATTTATTTTTCTTAATTTGTTCCTTTTTTAATGTAAGTTCTAAAAAAACTTAGGCATTTCTCTGGATTTTTAAAAATACTCATCTTGTGACTGCTAGAGCTGAAATGATTGTTGTCTTTATTCTATTTTTATGGTATTTCTTTTTCTAAAAAGGACTGTTTGTGAGCTTTGTCCTTTTGTGCTTCACAGGAACCAGCACCTATGACAGAAGATCTGCTAGAAGAGCAGTCTGAGGTTTTAGCTAAATTAGGTACATCGGCAGAAGGGGCTCACCTCCGAGCACGCATGCAGAGTGCCTGTCTGCTCTCAGATATGGAGTCTTTTAAGGTGGGTCACACTTGCAGAGCTCTGGGGTCTATTTTGAGCTATTCTGGGATGAAACTGTGAAAGTCACTCTGTAAAGTGGTATAAAGGCGAATGTCTTTTTGTTAAGTGTTTGGATTTCATTAGTAGTTCAGCACTCTGCCACCATCCCCCCAGAGGACATAGTCATACTTGTTTCTGAAGTTTTAAAAAAGCAAAGATCCAGTGTTATTAATAGTTGAAGGTTGAGAATAGAATCATTCTATATGTGAATTGCAGTGGTTTCTTTGTGTTCAGCCAATTTAATGAAGACTTTTCGGAAACTTAGGATTTAACATGGGTCACTTCACTCAGCGAACTTTTGAGTACCTATTGTGTGCCTTGCACTGTGATTAGATGAGTTAAGAAATACAGTGCTTACCCTCAATTACAGTCGATTGAGGTTGTGGGAGGAGATATGTAAGGAATTGTCATGAGTTCTCTTAGGAAGACAGGGTCAAAAAGACTGACTCTGCTGAGTAGGTCATGAAAGGTTTCTCAGAAGAGTCACTATTTCAGATGAGTAGGCATTTGCTATCTGAAGAATATTTTAGGGTTGGATATAGGTCAGTATTTCGAACATATAGGATTCAGGGAATGGTGACATTTGGCTTATTAGCTTAAAAACTAGGAATGAAGAAAGGACTTTTATTTTTGAAAGCAAAGGCAAGTCCACGTATATTTTAAAACCCCAAGTGGGTAGCCCCATGGGCTACAGGGCTTCCTTTCCTACTGCTGATAGTCTGAACTATCCCCAGGCCCAAACTTCCCTCTTTAACCTGTGGTGGCCTCCACCTTCCCAATCCATTGCCCCTACTCAGTCTTGCTTCTATACTGTTTAGGCCAGTGTGAGTTTGATTTTTCTCTGAAACACTTCTGTATTATTTTTAAACATAAACACTCCACAAACACCTATGCCACTTTCATCCTTTTTAAGTGACAGTAAAGGGAGCCTTTTGTTTCCTGCTTATTTTACCCATCTTTACTAAATGAAAAACTCTTCAGTGAACCTCTTAAGAGCTGTATGGTTTCCTTGGAGACTAAAATGATACAGAAAGTCTGCAAGTTCTACACTGCCATGTGACAAGAAAGAGATAAGTTGCTTTAAAACAATTAGTTGGTACAGTGGATAAAGAGAAGCCAGTTGGCTCTTGGGGCACATGTCAGACCAAAAGGTAGAGAAGGGAATTGACTTAAGGTGTGTATGCACAGCAGGAAATACCAGCCTCCGCAGCAGTAATTTTCCATCTGACCTCTAGCTGCCTTCAGAGTCATCTGTTCCTATCCTGCTACAGTGTCTTTGCAGAGGCATGCATGGGAGGACATTCCAAATAGGAACTGTGAAAGTTTTTCCCCGTGGAAACATACTAGTCCCTCTTGGTAAGGTTCTATATAGTTCCTCTAACACTGCCCTTCAGCAAAACTGTGATTCATTAGACTATTTTGGGCTAACCTGGGTACCTACAAATCTTTCTTGACATTGTTTTAACCAGAAAATAGACAGTAATTTAAATAGTCAACTTACATACATGCCCATAGGTCGAAATCAGATAATACATTTAAGGAAATACATAGTTATTCTAAAACAGATATGGTTGCCTTTACTTTTTGTATAGGGATGAGTTAGTATTAGGGGCTATTGAGAGGTCCCAGAGTATTGGAAACATACTAATATGGGCCTGGGCACCTACATCTACACCTCAGAATTCCAGAAGGAGAGGGTGGATTCTGGAGCATGCCCTTGTGGTACATACCTTTAACAATAAAGAGAAGAAAAGCTCAAGTGAGCCTTGGCCTTCTGTTGGTAGCTGTGTTCAGCCTGGTATAGTAAGGACAACCAGAAGGAAGAATTTTGGTATGAAATGCCTTTCTTTAATACAATCTATAGTGTGTGAGTGAATATTATTTTCTTTTGAAGTTTATGCTCTTTACTCCAGGCCTCTGGTTTCCTAGGATGTTTTCATGTGGGTATGATGTTGACTGACTAAGATCTAGATCTTTGTACATGAATCCTGAGTCACCCAGTATCATGAAATAATCTTGACCCACTGCTTTTGCCATGGACTGTATCATAACCCTTTTATGTTTGTGTTGTTGACAGTCAGTGAAGGATCTTCTAGGGGATATGCCCTGAGGGGTCTATCCTAAGATGGTAGGGATAGTCATGCTGGTAGCCCTTGAGCCCAGTGAGGAGAAACTGGTAGTTTTACTCTTCATATTTAAGACAGAACATTCTCATCATGGTAGTTTTCATGCCCATCCTTAGGACTCTACTAGTACATCACTGGAACATTCTCATCATGGTAGTTTTCATGCCCATCCTTAGGACTCTACTAGTACATCACTGGAACACTTGCAGAAAGACCTCTGTGCCTTACCACAAACACTGGGAAGCCTCGTTTTTTTTTCCAGGCTTGAAGTTAGAATCACTGAAAAGTTTTTGGCATACATCATCATTAGTCCTATAGAACTATCCACTGAGTAAACTTTAATCAGTTTGGTTCCAGAAGCGTGAAAAACAGTAGTTTGAATTCCAGCTGCTTAACAGCACAAAACCGATTAATTTGATGGTAATTTGTTATATAAAGTATAAGAATTTGGCTGGGCGCGGTGGCTCACGCCTGTAATCCCAGCACTTTGGGAGGCCGAGACGGGCGGATCACGAGGTCAGGAGATCGAGACCATCCTGGCTAGCACAGTGAAACCCCGTCTCTACTAAAAAATACAAAAAAATTAGCCGGGCGAGGTGGCGGGCGCCTGTAGTCCCAGCTACTCGGGAGGCTGAGGCAGGAGAATGGCGTGAACCTGGGAGGCGGAGCTTGCAGTGAGCTGAGATCCGGCCACTGTACTCCAGCCTGGGCGACAGAGCGAGACTCCGTCTCAAAAAAAAAAAAAAAAAAAAAAAAAAAAAAAAAAAGAATTTGATGGCAGAATAGAACAGTTTTGAGGTTAGCTGATATTTATTGCAGAACCAGTGTTGATTTATTGAGGAAAAGAAGAACAGAACTTTTCCATCACTGTGTTATTCTGATCATGTGGTGTATTATTTAATTTTTACTTTTCTTAGTATTGAGTAGTCATTATATTGTAATATTAAACTAAGTTGTGTAACACATAATGTGTTTAAGGAAATGATTTTCTCTTTACATCGAGTTTTTATATCCAAATTCATTGAATGAAAGTGTTTTATTTTTCTATAAAGCTGAGAAAATAAAAATAAAATTATTTTGGTACTTTAACATCTGACCTGTTTTAAAGGTGACATCCAAATTCATTTTACATATTAGATTGTAAAGATTAGATAGGCTTTTTTTTGAAAATACAATTTTGCAAACAGGCTTATCAGTAACTGTTGATTTTCGTTTGATTCTGCTGAATTTTTTGGTCTTATTTTAGGCAGCTAATCCAGGTTGCTCCCTGGAAGATTTTGTGAGGTGGTATTCACCCCGGGATTATGTTGAAGAGGAGGTGATCGATGAAAAGGGCAACGTGGTGCTGAAAGGAGAACTGAGTGCTCGGATGAAGATTCCAAGCAATATGTGGGTAGAAGCCTGGGAAACAGCTAAGCCAGTTCCTGCTAGAAGGCAAAGGAGACTCTTTGATGATACACGGGAAGCAGAAAAGGTAATTGAGATTTGAGTCTCTAATACTAAAATGCAAATTACTGTTCTTGCAATTTAGGAACTCACTGTCATAGACATGAGAGCTCTGGACACACTTGAGGTGCAAAGCATTGAAATTCAATGAGCCTTTTATATATCTACTTTCACATTTAAGATTCTAGAACTAGTTGCAAATAGGGCAAATAACAGACATGCATAGTTTAAACAGACTGCTTACCATTGAACTGTCTCACAGTATATGTTAAAAGTGTTAAAAATGGGTATGTCCTTTAAGCTAGCAGTTTCCATTATTACCACAACATTTATTAAGGAAATAATGAGAAATTGTATACAAAGACCTATGTATATGAATGATGTTCAACAAAGTTCTTAAGTGAAAAAGTAGAAACAACCAAAGTTTCCAACAACGGGGACTTGGTTCAATAAATTATGGTATATACCTTAGCGGCCAGCTTTGCAGCAGCTATTGAAAAACATTTGGAGTTATGGAGAATATAGTGGCACCTGCCTGATATTGAATTGCCCTGCACACCTTCCTACCTCCTCCAGCCCCCCAAAAAAGTCCCATGAAATCAATAAGTAAATAAATCCATGCATTCAGCATTACTAAGAGACAGAAATTTCAATGACCTTCAAATTAACAGTAAATAGAAAGAAACCAAATTCCAGTGGAGCTACCACTGCTATAAGTCTATGTAGATATAGTGAGTAGGGGGCAGGAAAAGACAAAGAGCCAAGAGATACAGAAGACTTAGATGAAACACAAAGTCACCCCAGAAAGAGAGAGCCTAACACTACATGCCGAAACACTGAACACAGGTAGGGTTTGCTATTTCACAGCACTTGCCACAGGGAAGTGGCTTGAATGTAAACAGGACTAGAAATGGAGCCTTGGAGAAGATCAGATACACAAAGAAGCAGTGGATGGGAATGATGGGAAAAAAGGAAATAAGAGGGGAAAATTAAGGATCTTGCAGAAATGAAAGGAAAACAAGACAACCAGCCTCCCTCACCCCCCTCTGTCCATTAAAGAAACTTCAGAAGAGGGCACTTTGAAGCTATTTGTGATATTACTAGGAATGGAATAGAACAGACCGTACCCATATAAAACTACTTTACAAAACAGAAAATGAAAATCAGATCATTTCAGCTAATGAAAATATTTCCCAGAAAATCAGTCACAAAACAGAAGAAAATTGTAACATAACATTCCAAACTGAATCAGATATCCTCAAACAGTTAAGGAGGATATGAAAAAACCATGTTTAATAAGAAATACTAAAATCAAGAACAGAGATGGACCAAAAAAACCCACAAAGAAATGAAACCGCAACTGATTTAGCTCAGGATAGAAGTAAAAGAAAAAAAGACAACCATATAAAAAATGAAGACTAAATTACAGGAGGCCCAAAAGAGAATAGATTTATATTTAAAATTTATAAAAGGCATTGAAGAAAAGTGGGAAACAACCAGGAGGATGAAAATGAGATATAGCAGTAAAGAAATTGAAGAGAAAGTAGTATAAATGAAAGAAAAGTAGGAATATTCAATTCATTAGTTTCCTTTAAGGAGAAAAATCAGAACACTAAGACAGAACTAATACAGTCCTATGGCTTAACAAAGAGGATACATTTTGAGAAGCTCCTCGTTAGGCAGTTTTGTCGTCATGGGAACATCATAGCGTGTACTCATACAGACCCAGATGGTATAGCCTACCACTCACTTAGGCTAGAAAATTAATGGAATACAAACTTTCTATTAAACAATATGGGTGAAAGGGGAAAATACAAATTGAAAGTACAGAATTTTTGCAAAACAATGAGAATGAAAACACTACATATGAGAACCTATAGGCTATACTTAAGAAATTGATGAAAGGAACTTTCATAGCCCTAACACCTATATCAGTAAAAACAAAAGAATGAAAATAAATGAATTAAATTCCTAACTAAAAACCCGAGAAAAAAAAAGTCAAATCAAAAGAAAACAAAAGGAAGCAAATGAAAAGGAGAGGGTGGTGAAAACAGATGAAATGAATGAGTTCAATCTAGTTCTTTTAAAGTCAACAAAATAGAGAAGCCATTAGCTAATTTAATCAAGAAAAAAGGGGAAAGCACATATGTAAAATAAAATAAGTGACAAAAAGGGCGCATATTAATAACTACTGATACAGAGGAAATGTGTTAAAAATACTGCTTTGCACAGCTCTGTGTATGTGAATTTGAAAACCAAGTTGAATTAGACAATTTCCTAGGGAAATTCCTACCAAAAATAGAATTTATATCAAAACTAACCCCAGTGAAAACAGAAAGTATAAACAGACAAATTTTCATAGAGACAATTATCAAGGAACTGCCACATTAAAAAGAACCAGGCCCAGATAGTTTCACAGGGAAATTCAACTAAATATCAAGAAACCATATAGTCTCAATGCTACATAAATTATTTCAACACATGATAATTGGAGGAAATTTTCCAACTTCTATGAAGCAACTATAACATTGGTACCTAAACCTGATAAAGATAGCATATCTTTAAAAATAGCAGACCAATAATACTTAAGAAATTTAATGCAAAATCTGAAGTAAACAGACTCTAATATCATTTTAAGAACATAATACATGTTGATCAAATATGAGATGATTATTTAGAAGTCTGTTTATATAATTTGCTTCATTAATAGGTCTAAGCAGAAAATTATATCATTATCTCCATTTGTGCTGAAAAAGCTTTTGATACATTTAACTTAAAACTCTTGGGAAAAGAGTGGAATAGATGGCTACTTCCTTAAAATAAGAAAACATATAGAAACTTTAGTCCTAAACACAGCATCTTAATTGGGGAAGCCATAGGGGGTCACTAAGGTCAGGAACAAAGTAAGGATGCCTGCCATCTCCACTGCCAATCAAAATTGTTCTGCAGTTATTAGCTAGTGTAATTAGCAAGAGAAAGCGGAGTTATGGGAGTTGAAAGAAGAACTCTGTTTGCAGTGATAGGACTGTAAATTGGAAAATTCAAAAAGTCAATGTTAAAACTAATGAAAACAGAAGAATCCTGCAAGGCAGCAGGATATATAGTTAACATACAGTAATCAGTAGCATTCATATACACTACTAACCATTTAGAAGATCTAAATATAATTTTCATTGTAAGGGGAAAAAAGGTAAAATGCTTAACAGAAAATGTTTGAAATCTTAATGAAGAAAATAAAACGCTTCTCAAAAACACACTTGAACAATAGAAAGATAGCCCTCAGACTCCTAGGCTCAAGTGATTCTCCTGGCCCAGTTTCCCTAGTAGCTAGGACTACAGGTGAACACCATGATGCCCAACTAATTATTTTTCTTAATTTTTTATAGCGATTAGATCTCACTGTGTTGCCCAGGCTGATCTCAAACTCCTGGCCTGAAGCAATTCTCCTGCCTCAGCTTCCCAACGTGCTGGGATTACAGGTGTGAGCCACTGTGCTATAACCTGTGCTTTACTTATTCTAAAAAATAAATCAACAAGGATGGAAAGAGGAAAAATAACCTAAACCTGAAAGCAAGTTGAGACACATTAATCCAGCTGTATTTTAAATAAGTAACATAACCACACCGACAGGGATTGGTGAAGGGAGGATGGAAAATCTAATCCAAGTGATTTGTGGACACATCAAATGTGTTTGACTCTATACTCTCAGTTGTGGTGGAGGATGGGACTACAAAAATATCTTGAGGTCAGGTGCGGTGGCTCACGCCTGTAATCTTAGCACTTTGGGAGGCCGAGGCGAGTGGATCACCTGAGGTCAGGAGTTCGAGACCAGCCTGCCCAACATGGTGAAACCCCATCTCCACTGAAAATATAAAAGTTAGCTGGGGGTGGTAGCACACGTCTGTAACCCCAGCTACTCAAGAGGCTGAGGCAGGAGAATCGCTTGAACCTGGGAGGCGGAGGTTGCAGTGAGGCGAGATCGCGTCACTGCACTACAGCCTGGGTGACAGAGTGAGACTCCATCGCAAAAACAAAAAAAAAATCTTGAACCCTATTATCTAAGCTTGTTTTTTGTAGTGATATGGATAGAGCAATTCTGAAACTCTTTCAGAAATGCATTATTGGTTGGGCGAAGTGAGTAACTAAATGTGTTGGTGTTGTTGGAAGTCAGAATTTCTTACTGCGGAAGTGAGATGCAAATATGAAATGAAGGAAGGCAAGGAAGAACCCAGTGTCAATGAATTGGAATTGGAGGTATTGGTGTGGACTTACGGGTTTTTAATATATGGATAGGTGTGTGGGTATGGACATAGTAAGTATTTGTGTGTACGCATATATACAAGCAAACATTCCCCGGCTTTCTTCTGAAAGAGTCTAGAAGCACTGACACCCTCATAGCAGTGAGCACACGTAGCTTGATTTTTTTTTACACATTCCTGTGGTTACTTTTAGTAACCATGCTTTCCTCAGAAAAATGACTGATTTCAAGGTTGAGGCAAGGAAGGTACAAGATGAACCTGGAACATCCTGGATTGCTAGACAGTAAGGGAAGTGCTTTTAAAAAAGATGGGGCATTTCATAGAGAGCTAACTTGAAGGGACTCACATTGGCCAAATCTGGGACAATTTGAGTTCTAAATATTTAAGGACAGGAATGATTATAAACCGTTGGAAAAAATAGGAATTCTTGGAACCATATTGATAATTAATGGATAAACAAAGAACTAGAGGAAAGGGGAGGTCATTTCCTACAGAAAAAAGATGATTGGTAAATGTAGAGGATATGTTGGACTTGGAAGTCTTCATTTTGTAACCATGTTCATAGTAAAGATTGGTTCAGCAAGAATCATGAATAGATATTAAGTCTAGGTGGAAATTTGAAGAGCATCATCTTGTATGATTTTTAAGTGTTTCTCTATAGAATGCGTCTGCATTGCAAGGAAAGTGGAGAAATAGGACAGTATCTCCAAATTAACATCACAAATGAGGAGTAAATGGAGATCGTACACATTGGGCTGTGATACTCTGACGTACCCAATACCACTTATATGCTATTTGGTCTAGGCATGTAAAATCTGAGTCTAATTGTGAGGGAACATTAGATGAACCCAAAATGAGGAACATTCTATTTTTAAAAGAGTTTGAAAAAAGAAAAATTTGCACAATTTTGGGAGCATATTAAAGACACGTGAGCCAACTGAAATCAGAGTTCCCAACTGGCCAAGACCGAAACAGTTTGAACAACAAAATAAAATAATATTGGATTGTAACTCAGAGTACAAAATAAATATCCTTGAGTTCATACTGATAAAAATAATTGATTGGATATGTAAATTAATGGGACAGAAGAGACAAATCTCCTGTGCAGAATTCTAAATGTATCTAGATACTCCACCCTCAAGGAGGTGAAGCTAATTCCCACTCCGCAAGTGTGCGCTGCACGTAGTGCGTTCCTCCCAGAGAGCACAGCACACAGAGAGGGAAAAGGAGTGGCGCTACAGGGCAGCAACCCGCTGACACTGTCTCAGCCAGGTGATGAAGGTTAACATCCACAGGCTAAGCCATACTGGCGGTATGTACTCGTGACATGATGTGATGACAGTGGCACTTTACCTCTCTGGTCTTCCTCCCAGAAATACATAACCCAGCTTCATCATGAGCAAAAAACATCAGATAAACCATCATTGAGGGAATTTTTATGAAATACTTGACCAGAACTCAAAACTGTCAAGGTCAGTAAAAACAAGGAACATCTGAGAACTGTCACAGCCAAGAGGAGCCTAGAAATATGACAGCTAAACATAATGTGGTATCTTGAAGGGGATCCTGGAGCAGGAAAATGACATTAGATAAAAACTAAGGAAACCGTGTACATACATACATGCTGACAGCATTATTCATGACAGCCACAAAATACAATAAACCCAAATGTCTATCAGTGATGAATGGATAAGCCAAATATGGTCTGTCCATGCAATGGAGTATTATTCAGCCATAAAAAGGAATGAACCACTGATATGTGTTACAACATGGATGAACCTTGAAAATATTATGCTACGTGAAAGCCAGAAAACAATGGGCCGCATATTGCATTGTTCCATTTATACGAAAGGTCTAGAATAGGCAAGTCCATAGAGACAGTAAGTTAGATTAGTAGTTGGCAGCAATGGAGATTGGGAAGGGGGGAAATCGGGAGTGGTTGCTTTGGGGTACTGTGTTTCTTTTGGGGGAGAGGAAAGAAAATGTTCTGGAATTAGATAATGGTGATGGTAACATAACCTTGCAAATACGCTAAAAACCACTGAAGTTACCCATTTTAAAGTGGTGAATTTTATGCTATGTGAGTTATAGCTCAGTTTTTAGAAACTAAGGAAATCTGAATACAGTATGGAATTTAGTTAGCCAAAAAGTTCGGAGGCAGAGGAAACTATACTCAAAATGTAAATGTTGTAAAAAACAGTGAAAAGCTGTTCCAGATTACTTGAGATTAAAGAGCTATGACAACTAAAGGCAATGGATGATCCTTACCAAGATGTGTAGTGGTTGAGGGAAAGGGTCATAAAAGACACATTATGCGGCCGGGCGTGGTGGCTCACGCCTGTAATCTCAGTACTTTGGGAGGTTGAGGTAGGTGGATAATTTGAGGTTGGGAGTTCGAGACCAGCCTGGCCAATATGGTGAAACTCCGTCTTTACTAAAAATACAAAAATTAGCCGGGCAGTAGTGGCTGCGTGCCTGTAGTCCTCGCTACTTGGGAGGCTGAGGCAGGAGAATCACTTGAGCCTGGGAGGTGGAGGTTGCGGGGAGCCAAGATCGCACCACTGCACTCCAGTCTGGGCAACAGAGAAAGACCCTGTCTCAAAAAAAAAAAAAAAAAGACACATATGGGGTCAGTTGACAAAACTGCAATAAAGATAGTAGATTAGATTACAATTATTTTATCAGTGTTAAATTTATTGTATATAATCAGAATCATTTGCATTTTGATTATATAATAAAATATTTTTAATTTTAGGAAATACACATATTTTGGGATAAGGGACATGAGTATGCGACTTATTCTGAAATTATTTGAAACAAGTTTATGTCTGTAGTGTGTACACACACGAGAGCAGAGAAGGAGCAAGGGGTCTAGAACAGGAGGGAGACAGTTCATATGTGAATCCAGGTAAAGGGTAATAACATATTTCGTGTTGTTCCTGCAAATTTGTTTTCCTGTGAATTAAGGAAAACAAAATTCAGAAAGGCAGGTGTTAGCAAGGAGGTACAACAGAGGGAACTCATTACTCTAGATAAGAATGTAAATCTATTGAAACGCCTTGTAGGGTAATTATCTTGTACATTTCCTACTTCAATTTTTAGGTATATATCCTTTTTTTTTTTTTTTTTTTTTTTTTTTGAGACGGAGTCTCGCTCTGTCGCCCAGGCTGGAGTGCATTGGCTGGATCTCAGCTCACTGCAAGCTCCGCTTCCCGGGTTTACGCCATTCTCCTGCCTCAGCCTCCCGAGTAGCTGGGACTACAGGCGCCCGCCACCTCGCCCGGCTAGTTTTTTGTATTTTTAGTAGAGACGGGGTTTCACCATGTTAGCCAGGATGGTCTCGATCTCCTGACCTTGTGATCCGCCCATCTCGGCCTCCCAAAGTGCTGGGATTACAGGCTTGAGCCACCGCGCCCGGCCATAGGTATATATCCTAAAGTAATTGTTGTACATGTGCCATTTGCACCAGGAAATATGTGCGATAGTGTATTAGGAGCATTATTTATTATAGCCAAAAACTGAGGAGCTATCCACTATTAGTGTAGGAACATTTTAACACAGCAGTGAAAATGAGTAAACTGTGGCATATTGGAATAGTATACGAATATCAAAAACAATACTGAATAAAAAAAGCAACTCACTGAAGGGTATAAACAGAAACATTCCATTAATATAAAGGTCAAAAGTAGACAAAAGTAAACAGTATATTATTTAAGGCTACATATGTGAAAGAAAAAAACTATAAAGAAAAGCAAAAGAATGATTTGTAGTTAATTCTGGGGATGGAGGGTACACAGGAGGACTTGGAAAAGCCTGGTAACATTCTGTTTCCTAAGCTGGTGTTTTCTTTAAACTATTTCTAATACTCTAGTACGTATATTTCTTAATTTAAAGAAGTTTCAAATCAGACAAAACTCTCCAAGCCAAAAAAAAAAAAAAAGAAAGTCTACCACAAGTCATTAAATAAACAAAGCAAATAATAAAACAGTATGTAAGTTATTAATTTTTGTTAAGAAATTACATATGCATCTGCATCTCTGTGTTTAAATGGACATACAAGTAGTTTGCGAGGATAAACATGAAAATGTGGTTTTGGGGAATTAGGATTTCAGGAAAATTTCTGCATCACCTGTATTTTTTAAATTTTGAAGTCCATGAGCATTTATCAGTCAGACTCACATTATGAGATTATACTTCTTAAAATTTTGTTTATTGATGTAAAGGAATTACACATATTTATAGAGTTATACTTCTTTTATCTTTACTACTGTCGAATAAGTAGCCTAAAGGTAGGGTCTGTGTTTTGTACATACTTCTCTGTATTCTTATAATAAGAATTGGAAAAAAAAACCAAAACAACTAAAACCAAAAAATGTGTGGAAAGTCACTAACACTGTTTAGAAATATTAAATGAGAAAAGCAGGTTAAAAGGCAGTATTTTACATATACAATATTAGTGCCCTTAGTATGTGTATTCTGTGTCTTAAAATGAAACGCTCCACTGTTAATGATTATTATCTCTCGGTATTATAATTTATCGGTAGTTTTAATTTTCTTTGTATTTTCCTTATTTGCATGTATTACATATGAAAGCAGGAAAAGATAGAATATTTGTCATTATTAAAGATTGAAGTTCTGAGGTGCTTTCAGTAACATTATCCTCACCTTTGGGGTCGTGGCTGGCTGCCTGGAGGAGTGCTGTCTTGTTAAGGATTAAGACAAGCGGCTGAGGATTTGCACTTCTGTAAGTGGCTGCTTCATCCTTTGACACCTGTGCTGATCATTTGTGTGCGCTGCCCCTCCTTCAGGTGCTGCACTATCTGGCAATCCAGAAACCTGCAGACCTTGCTCGGCACCTGTTACCTTCTGTGATTCATGCAGCTGTACTCAAGGTAAAAGAAGAAGGTAAATGTCATATTTAACTAGTCATTAGTCATTTCCAAAGTGAAAGTATATTTTGCTTAATTTATTTAATGCTGGCTTTAATCTTCTTTAAAATAGAAAGTCTGGAAAACATTTCTTCAGTTAAGAAGATCATAAAGCAGATAATATCCCATTCCAGTAAAGTTTTGCACTTCCCCAATCCAGAAGACAAGAAATTGGAAGTAAGTTTGATGTAGTGTCAGAATCTTGCCAAGTGTTCTCCTCAGTTGGCAAAAATAATTTTTAAGATGCATTTTCAAAGGGCTTTGCTTTTTTGCCATCTCCGAACGTATGCCTCTTCCTTTTCCACCACCAGGAAATCATTCACCAGATTACTAATGTGGAAGCTCTCATTGCAAGAGCTCGGTCACTAAAAGCCAAGTTTGGAACTGAGAAATGTGAACAGGAGGAGGAAAAGGAAGATCTTGAAAGGTAATTGCTATTTGGCTAATTCGGTTTTGTCTGCAGTAGGAAAAGCCACCACTCTCTTAAGAAAAATTGTAATAGGATATTGAGACTCTTTTGTGGTACTCATATATTATTTGAAACAAGCATTGTCTAGAGACAGAAATAATTATCATAACATTTGACCTCTCCTGTATTTCTGAGTCTCTACCAGGTGTTTCCATTCTTCCCACTTTTAGAAACAGTCTCCTAGAGCCTCCTTTTTTAGGGATTCCTTGGTTTGCTCTTGGAGATGTGGTGTCTGTAATTTCTTGTGGAGGAGCTGTTAACTGTGTTGCTCACCCTGCCCCAAAACTTTGTTTGCAGCTGTTACTATTCCTTGACCACAGGGTGCAGGTGCTGAAACCATTTCTGCTTACTGTTCCTAGTTGTTTATTTTAAACAAGATTTGTGATAGCAAAGGTACACATCCTATGCACCTTGCAATTATGTTTTGAAAGAGTGACCAGATGGCTTTTCTCAGATGAAGCAAATGATTGGGGCATTCTCTTTATGAGACTCAACACCATTACCAGTGGAGCTTAGATCAGTGTGAGGTCCTGTTCATTTTTTGCCCATGTTATTTGGAAGGGCAATATTGTTTTACTGTGTGATAAAGTGTTTACAAATTAGCTTGTTCAGTGGCTTAAATTTGTCATTTAAAATTTTTCATGAGCCTTTCCATAAGAAATGGCATTATTGATGCTAAATAGTTAATATTGTATGGCAAGGCATTTGCTGTCTTTTAACAAGTTCATGTTTACATTTTATGTCTTTTGTTGAGTGAAGTTTTCTCCTAGACTACTTTGCTCTTGAAAATTTCTTGTTTTTAAATGAGAAGAATAAGCTGTAATCAAGGGACTTGTTTCTAAAATAGTAGTATGAATTAAGAGCAGGTGGTGCAGGCTTGGTGGCTTTGTGCCTTCAACTCTGTTAGTTCCACCATATGTTATCTGTGACATACTTGGAAGTTCAGTGTTTCCAGCATCTAATGGAACAGTTTACAATTGCGACTTTGCCCAACACAAGTATTTTAAGCATATGTGCACGTGTGCGTGCACACACAGACACATACCCCTTAAAAAAAAACAAAAACAAATATGGATCATTGCTTTTATTGGATAAATGTAACTTAGTTTATATCATACAAAATTTTTTTCATCTTTTATTAACTGTAGCATTTTCTAAGCTAGTCTGAAAAAAATAGACTTTTTTCTTACACTTTGACAGAGATGGGCTTTAAAAATTTTTTATTAACACAGGCGAAAAAGTAGGAAGATTGTCAGTTAAGTAGATAATAATTGCAAATGTCAATCTATCTTGCTGTAAAATTTCACTCCAACTTTGTTGGGTTTAGCCAGTATCAGCTTGAGGATTTGTCCACAAAACTCCTGTGGGAGGATGGACGCCCAGTGGCCTGGACAGCTCACTTTCCATCCTTTCGTTGCCTGTCTCTCTCTCCTAGGTTTGTGAGTTGCCTGCTGGAGCAGCCTGAAGTGTTAGTCACCGGTGCAGGAAGAGGACATGCTGGCAGGATCATTCACAAGCTGTTTGTGAATGCTCAGAGGGTATGTGAGAATCATTATTGACTCCATCATGATCTCTCCAAACCTCTACTCGAGAAGAGGCTGTCTTAGTTCCCACACATGGCTGATCACACTCATGTCACCTGAGTGTAAGCCTGGGCATTGGGTTTGAACACTGAAGAAACAATGACTTCTGAGTCTTTGAAATCCATTTGATTTCCTACATGTTGAATTAAAATGATAAGTATATTCTAGGACCTAAATTTTAAAAATTAGAAGAGTCCAAAATCCATTGTTATAGAAGTTGGCAGGGGCTCAGTTAGCAATGGCCAGAGTTGTGCTGTGGGAAAAAAATAGGAACTTTCAAATTAGAATGGAGTTCAGTTTTACCATCTTTAAACCCCATGTGGGGCAAAGTGGATTCACAACTCAGCTTAAATTATAAATATAATTGTGCTTGTAATGGTGAGGAGATCTACCTTTGAGGTTTCCTAGAAAAGAAGAGGAAAAACTTCAGATTTTTAGGGCAGATTTCAGCACTACTAGAGTAGTGAAAGTAAAGGTTTTAAAATTATATAGTATCTTGGTTACTGGTTAAGGGCTCTGGCATCCCACAGATAATTCTCAGTTCAGTGCTCATTAATATTAGGAATTCTGATAAAGGTATTATGATGTGCACTAATTACACACTTCCCCTTCTATGGCACTGTGATTACACTAGAATGACCCAGTTGTGAGAGTGTAATTTTCAGAAACAAATAAGAAAAAGAATTTCTGTAGGTCTACACAGGGAATAACAACTGGCTAATCCCCATAGAGTTGGTCTGGAATACAGCTAGTTAATATATTCAAATTCATAGCCAGATACACCGATAGGAATTCTTAGCAAGAGCTCAAATCTCAGTTTGTTTGTGGGGCAGCTCCTTAAACTTCAGAATTTCAAATGAATAATAGATACTTGCTCTGATTTATTTTGTTTTTGTCTCTGGCATGAAAACAAGAACTGAGTTTGGTTCCACATCTGATAATATCTATCCAGTTCACTACCCAGAAGCTTACAAGCACATTTCCTTGTTAGCCACCCATATGAATGTTCCTCGTATTGCAAAAATTCCTTCCTCTTTGATCATTTTTAAAAAGTGACGTGTTGGCTGGGCATGGTGGTTCACACCTGTATTCCCAGCACTTTTGGAGGCCGAGGTGGGTGGATCACCTGAGGTCAGGAGTTCAAGACCAGCCTGGCCAACGTGGTGAAACCCTGTCTCTACTAAAAATACAAAAATTAGCTGGGCGTGGTGGCAAGCACCTGTAATCTCAGCTACTTGGGAGGCTGAGGCAGGAGAATCACAAGAGGCAGAGGTTGCAGTGAGCTGAGATCGTGCCACTGCACTCTGTCCTAGGCGATAAAACTCCATCTCAAAAAAAAAAAAAAGTTATGTGTTAAGAGGATTTAAAATCTGAAGTATTTATATCTTTAGTCCTGAGACTGTTACTTATTTTAGATAACTGAACAAAATTATTTTCCCCAAAATAGAAATAACCTCCTTACCCCCTCTACTGACTGCAAGTAAAACTTTAACAGTATAGGAAATTTTATATTTATTTATTCACTTTTTTAAATAGAGGGTCTCACTCTGTAGTCCAGGCTGGAGTGCGGTGGCACGATCATAGCTCACTGCAGCCTTGAACTTCTAGGTTTAAGCAATCCTCTCTCTTCAACCTCCCAAGAGGCTAGAACCACAGGCATGCACCACCACGCCCAGCTAATTTTTGTATTTTTTGTAGGGACGGGGTCTCACTTTGTTGCCCAGGCTGATCTAGAACTCCTGGTTTCACGCAATCCTCCTTCCTCAGCCTCCCAAAGTGCTGAGGTTATACGTGTGTGTGAGCCACCACACCTGGCCTAGAAAATTATAAGAAAATATTAATCACATAATCTCACTACCCATTGATGATTTAACATCTAGTAGATACATATGTATAAATTTTAAAATGGTTATATTATATAATTACTTTGTTATTCTTGTTTTCCACTTAATATACTTATCTTTCAAAATCACTAAATACAGAAACATAGTATGTCATCTTTTAGTAGCCTCATTGTATAGCTAACTCCCTTAATGGCTACTGAAATTGTACATTCATCTACATTATGTCATTTAAGAAAAAATTTTAAAAGTTTTCAGACCTTGTAGTCAGTGTTTTCAGGGAATTGATAGACTGCCTTAATCAATATAACAAGCATCTGATTGGTTCATTTTTAAACTCAGTACTTAAATGTCTGGCTGAAGTAAACTGTTAGAATTTATTCATGTAACTTTTATTTTCATTAGCTGATACTTTGTATCAATTTTACTAATTAGTCAAGATTTTAACACATTTTTTTTAAAAAGTTGTGATGTAATTTCACTTGGCATTTTTATAACTTATAGTAATTTTATATATTTATAACTTTTCCTTAAAATTATAAATAGTAATGAGCCTTATGATTACAGGTGTCCTTGGTATGTACATACTTAAATGGAATTCAGCAAATAAATGACTAACTGGATTTTGCTTCAGACTTGCTAGATTGAATAACTTTTAGGCACCTATTCCTAAATTCACTGGAATATCTATTTTTCAAGCCATGAACACTTTTTTTTTTTTTTAAGCATTGTAATTCCCAGTAAAAGAGCTAGGTTTTTGTTGGTCATTTCTCCCATTAAATGACATCATATGTCACCTGTTGAGCCATGGATGCATGAGTAGTAGTAGATGTTTGCTGTAGTTGACAGCTAGGTGTGCTGTGTGTGGTGTGACTTTGTCTTGAATATTCTTTTGATAGGATCGTGTTCCTTAATGTGGTGCATGCTGTCTTTGAAATAATCCTGAACTCCCTTGTCTAGCCCGATTTAAACCATCTTGCTTGTTTCCCTTTCATCACTGTTTCTTTTCTCACCCCTTCTCAAGCTGACTGAATCTTCTGATGAGGTAACAAAATAGCCTTTGCCCCTCATAGTTCCTTGTTCCTTCCCATTCCTCGAACTTCATAAGGTCATTAACACTAACCACCTCTCTCACAGTCTGGATTTGGCTTACCTTTCTTGCTGATACTTAGCGCAACATGATTTCGTGTTTTCATTGCCAAAACAATTTTTTTTCCAAATTGATGGTATCAAAAAAAGTATAGTAATAAGAATTAAAATTGTAGGCTGTAAATGAATATGCATTTTATGTCATTTCAATGAAAAAATAGATGCCTTTAATACTGAGAACTTCTCTTGTGCGGTTGCCATATGGGGCTCTATCACTTCGGCATCACATTAGCTGCCCAGCAAGCAAGACCAGTGCTCCTACTTTTAATTTGGCAAGTGAACCTTAAAAAGAATCGATTAAAAATTCTGACCCAGAGTCAAGATGAAAATCATCTTTTCACTCTGGAGAAAAACAGCTCCTTACTGGACTAAGGCTATCAGATGTAGACTTGGGTCATCGCTGGAAGAAACATAGAAAGCAGCACAGCTCCGAGGTCCTTTTTCATCAGATGTCTGAATATGGCTTTCTCTCCTCAGAGCAGATTGCCTGGCAGTCATCATCCCTCCTGTCTGTCTCCAGCCCGGCTGCTCATGCAGTGTCTCCAGCTTCTTGCATTTGCTGTGTTATGTGGTTTTTGAGTAATCTTAACATATAGCTGACTGCATTACTGAGTAACTTGGGGCATTTTCATATCTTTATCATATTAAATCACCTGTCCTTCAAAAGCATCTGAGTTTAGCATTTGACCTGCTTTTGGCTTTAGCATTTGATTCTTTTCCAGGCTGCAGCCATGACTCCACCAGAGGAGGAATCGAAGAGAATGGGCTCCCCAGAGGAAAGAAGGCAGAACTCCGTGTCAGACTTCCCACCCCCTGCCGGCCGGGAATTCATTTTGCGTACCACTGTGCCGCGCCCTGCTCCCTACTCCAAAGCTCTGCCTCAGCGGATGTACAGTGTTCTCACCAAAGAGGACTTTAGACTTGCAGGTGCCTTTTCATCAGATACCTCCTTCTTCTGATTCTTGGAGCATTACTCGTTGGTGGCGTCAGTGACAGTGCTGCCTCCTCCTGCGGGAGGGAAGGTGCCAGGGAGAACCTGGGAGGTCCTGGAGAGCGCCCTGTCCATTTGGGTGATCAGAAATCAAACCAGCATCAGAAAGACTTCCCAGCACCAAGCTTGAGCTCTGTTGTTTCACGGAGGAGGCAGCGAGAATGGGCTTGAGCTGTTGAGAGATTTCCGCGCTAGAGATGGCCTTTGTATATGGGGGGAAACACAAACGCATCCGACACTCCCTGTCCTCACCCTGGCGGGATGGTGTTCATCGCCTTCTCTTCTGTGAGGGCCTCTAGGCTAGCGGTTGCATTTGTGGTCTGTGCTAACACTTCGTGGTTCTATATATCAGCAGCAAGTGTGCAAAGTAAAGGACCTGTTAACTCAGATTTCTGGATATTTTGGTGGTAGCTTCTAGTCCCAGAATCTGTGTTTTTAAAATACTACATGTCATTCTGTCTATTCAGTCACCTGGTGGTCATCTTTCTTGTACTAATTAACTGTTGATAAGCATTTTGGATATTCTAGGAGAAAGCCTATAATTTCATATAGTTTCTCTTTTTCACATAACTGTAACCTAAATGTATTACTTCTGATAAAACTACATATCAAATGTCACTGCAAATTAGTTTTATATCTATCTTGTGAGGTTTGTCTTACTTATTTTCCTTTTGGTTGCCATGTAAGTTATCACCCTGAAAATCATCTCCCTCCCCTTCTCTTGCTGTACAGCATGCGTTCCTTTTTTGTGGTTGCTGGCTGGGTACTCTGTTTAATGAAGTAGAGAATAGCACTTGCAAAAATACAGTCTTGGTACCTAGAGACTGTCATGCAGATAGTATAATTTGGTATATGTGCTAATGCACTGAGTAGAGGATTATTTTAACACACTATTTTGCTTTTGTATTTTAGTTAAAATAATCGATTGGGATGTGTAGCCCCCTGTGTGAGGATGACATCACCACATTTCTAGTTTCATGGAGCTCAAGATGTCTTGTGTCTGTGTCGCTAGATGGCCTCTGCTTGGTAATCTTAAGTTATTTTTAGGCCTAAAATTCTCACTTCAATCCAAAGTAAAAATGGTTATACTGAAGCATAAACCTTGCCTGTGTAATTTTAAAGAATTAATAGAGCTGTGCAAATTATTTTATTTTTTGTAAAAAAAAAAAAAATACATATCTCTGTATATAATGTGTGTGCGACACGCACACTCTGTGTATGTGAAGTCGGGGAGGCCCTGGGGGATGACCTTCCAGTTTATGACGCTTTTCTCTAGGCCGCTGGACTTCATTCTTACTGGTCCACGCAGATGCAGGCGGCCTGAGGCCCGCGCTGGACCAAGTAGAAGATGGTTCCTAAGGACACAGTTTGTCTGTTTTCTAACAAAGAAAAATTCTACAAAGGAGAGGTTGGGCGTTACAAAGCATTGTGAATCTAATAAAAGGAAAGTCGCTTTCTGTGGTGTTTCTCTCATTTTCTCCTGCTGAGGCATTTCATTCTCATTTCACGTAGTTTTGTGCTGTCTCAGCTCTAATGTTTGCAGCCTGCTGAGCCTAACAAGGCAGTGGTCTCAAGAACATTCTTTGTGCCTTTTTAAAGTACTCCATTTTATTTTTATTGTAGTTATGTATTTATTTCACAGATATTTTTAAGTACCCACTTTGTGTCAGGTACAGTACGAGCAATGAAGATAAAACAGAAACCAAAACACACTCCCTTATAGGGAGAACTGACACCATGTGCCACAAAATGTTGAGTATAGTCACCTCCGCCATGTGGATCGGAGGGCCTGCATTTCTCCTACAAATAATTGAATGTAATCCTACATTCGTGTATTCATTGGCAGTACGGAGTAATAAATGCAGCAGTATCATAAAGTGTTGTAGGAAACGTTCTTCACCCAGGCTTTGGGGATCAGGAAAATTACCCCAGAGGATGTGATTTTGGGATTGAGACCAGAAGCTGAGCAGGCACTTGGGAAAGCATGAGGGGGGCGGGTGGGAAATGGCTTGCAGAGAACCAGGCGTTCCTCTAGCCCTGTGTGCAGTGAAATCACGATTTTCATTGTGAGGTGCTTTATTTCTCCACCTCTTCAATCTGGTCTCGGCTGTGTGTTTCTTTGGTCAACAGACAGAGACTTAACAAGTCCTTGCACACTGGGGCTTGCCCTCCCTTCTTGCCAGGAGCCTGGAGGCCACTGTGAAGAAGCTCGCTCTAGGGTGAGAGTTGGGGCAAAAGGTAACTGACAGGAGGGGACGGAAAGCATGTTACAGGCAGAGGAACGGAATGGGCAAAATCCCAGAAATAAGGGGAAATGTCTATGTGGGGAGCAGCCAACCTTTCTATTTGGCTGAAGTATGGTATCTAGAGTGGGAAGGGGCAAGAAATGAAGATGGTGAGGTGAACTAAGGCAAGACCAAGAAGTTCGGGGGAAGCCGCAGCTATAAGTTAGTTAGGGCTTTGCCTTTGGGGCGGTAGTGAGTCGCTGAAGGGTTTTGTGCAGGGGAGTGACATGGTGGGTTTTAGAAAGGCCACACTGGCAGGAGAGGAGAGGCTAAGAAAGTACACAGCTGTCCTAGATCTTGAGCGAAACTGTCTGCTCCTTAGAAGGAAGGTGGCAATTATAGTGTTTTTTAATCCTGTGTGCCTGAGACTGTGCTCCTAAGAGGTGCACGTGCTTGTGAAATGGCCTCTCTGGGGCCCTCCCACCCCCATACATTCCTGTACCATTGGAATAATTCAGATTTTTCTTCAAGTTGGAGTATTTTAAAACCCTACGCATTTATGTTTATATTTCATTCATTAGTCCAGCAAATGTTTATTCAGTACCTGCTATGCGCCAGCCAGGTACTGTTCTAGGCATCAGGGAGACAGCAGTGACTAGAACGTGGAAGACCTGGTGCTCAGGAAGCTCACAGTATGGGACACCAAGTGTCAGCAGCTGGTCTAGGGAGGGAGTCTGCCTTCTAGGAGGTGATAAGGGAGGGCTTATGACATTTGGTGGTGACATTTGGGCAGAGACAAGTGAGGAGGCAGTCCTGTGTATAGATGACTAGGAGAAGATTGCAGACAGGGACTGGCCAATGAAAAGCCTGAGGCAGGGGTGCACCCGGCACATGGGAAGCACAGAAGGAAGGCCGGTGTGGCTGGAGGGGAGTGAGGGGAAGAGGGGCAGGAAAGAGAGTTGTAGACGTGCAAGGGCCAGATGCGTACAGCCCTACGAGTTGAGATTTGTTTTCTTGACTAAGAAGGGAAGTCATTGGAGAGTTTGAATCAAGGAATGTCATGATGTGACATTTAAAAATCTCTTTGGGGCCGGGTGCAGTGGCTCGTGCCTATAATCCCAGCACTTTGGGAGGCTGAGGTGGGCGGATCATCTGTCAGGAGATTGAGACCATCCTGGTCAACATGGTGAAACCCCCATCTCTACTAAAAATTTAAAAATTAGCTAGGCGTGGTGACGCCCACCTGTAGTCCCAGCTACTCTAGAGGCTGAGGCAGGAGAATTGCTTGAACCCGGGAGGCGGAGGTTGCAGTGAGCCGAGATCGTGCCGCTGCTCTCCAGCCTGGGCGACAGAGCGAGACTCTTTGTCTCAAAAAAAGAAAAAGAAGGAAAAAAAAATCCCTTTGGCCACTGTGTGGTGAATACACTGCAGAGGCTGGGGTGGAAGTAGTGAAACTAGTGGGAAGAGGGGAGGTGAGAGCACTCTGGACTGGTGTGGTAGCCATGGAGCATAAAAGGGATCAGAGATGATACAGATCTTGAAGGCGGAATGCGCAGAATTTACCAATGGATTCAGCGAGGGTCTGAGAGTGAAGGATGACTTGAAGGTTTGGGACCTGAGTGAATGATGCTGTCATTTACTACAATGGGGAAGACAGGGAAGAGCAAGTTGTGGGGCTGCTGCGAGTGCTGAGCTCGAGCTTAGGGCATGTTAATTTTGAGAAGTTTATTAGATGGCTGTGGTGGCCAGCCTCCTGCCTCCAACTCACACCCTGTGTAGCCCCCCAAGCCCACACCCATTGTACCAGGGTTAGTCTCTGACCAACAGAACATGGAGGAAGTGTTGGAATGTCACTCCCAAGGTTAGGTTATAGGAGCCATTGCAACTTCTATTTTGGTTCCTAAAGAGAGGCCCACATGGTGCGGAATGGAAGGTCCCTGCCAACAGCCACGTGAGTGAACTTGGAAGTGGATCCTCCCGGCCTGCAGGTAACTGCAGCCTCAGGAGGGACCTTGGGCCTGGACTACCAGCTAAGCCACTCCCAGATGACTAACTCTCAGAAACTGTGTAAGATGTGTATTTTAGGCCGGGCGCGGTGGCTCAAGCCTGTAATCCCAGCACTTTGGGAGGCCGAGACGGGCGGATCACAAGGTCAGGAGATCGAGACCATCCTGGCTAACCCGGTGAAACCCCGTCTCTACTAAAAAATACAAAAAACTAGCCGGGCGAGGTGGCGGGCGCCTGTAGTCCCAGCTACTCCGGAGGCTGAGGCAGGAGAATGGCGTGAACCCGGGAGGCGGAGCTTGCAGTGAGCTGAGATCCGGCCACTGCACTCCAGCCTGGGTGACAGAGCGAGACTCCGTCTCAAAAAAAAAAAAAAAAAAAAAGATGTGTATTTTAAACTGCTAAATTTGGGGGTAATTTATTCGGCAGCAATAGATAACTAATACCCAAGTGGTTGGCTGTGTACGTTTGGAGCTTAAGGAAAGGGTTAGGGCTTATAATATAATAAACTGGGAAACTTAAATAATACTTAAGCCAGGGACAGTATGAGGTCACCCAAGCAGAAGAGGTCTGGGGATTGAGCCAGAGGAAGAGGAGGACAAGGACCGGCAGAAAAGATGAAGAAGAAATAGTTACTGAAGCAGAAGGAAAACCAAACGTGATGTCTTAGAAGCTAAGAGAAAACATACTTCAAGAGGGCAGGAATTGATCAGCTGTGTCAAATGCCACTAGGATGACAAGATGAGGACTAAGAGGCGACTGTTGTGTCTGTCTATGCAGAGGAGCAAATGCATTCAGAGAGAGGCAAATACTTACTGGGAAAGAACAGAGAAGGGCTGCCTCGAGGGCAGTCTGGGAAGGTCAGTACTCCTTTGCTAGCAGGGTGGGTGCCCTTAAAACTTCTGCCCCAAGCCAGTTGCGGTTTGGGTTTCTTGCACTGCTCCTTGCCAGGCATTGGTGGGCAGGATGTGGAAGGGGCGAAGGTCATGAAGCAGCTGCCAGTTTGCCTCAGTCCAACAGGTGGCCCTGTCTACTGCCCTGGCCCCTACTGACAGCTCCTTCTGGGCACACTGTAACGGATAGGGGTGGGTGGATGGATGGATGGATGGATGATGCCTCGATGCCTCTCTGGGAAAAGGGGCCCCACTTTTGTGTTTAAATCTTCTGGCCTCTAATATACGACCATCGGGCATCATGAGACTACGCTTGAGAATATTAGCTCCCGGAAGCCCAAGGACTCTGCCGCTGGCATTTCTCTGGTTCTCAAAAGTGGGACTTGGCTAGTTCTTTTTTTTTTTTTTTTTTTTTTTTTTTTTGAGACGGAGTCTCGCTCTGTCGCCCAGGCTGGAGTGCAGTGGCGCGATCTCGGCTCACTGCAAGCTCCGCCTCCCGGGTTCACGCCATTCTCCTGCCTCAGCCTCCCGAGTAGCTGGGACTACAGGCGCCCACAACCGCGCCCGGCTAAGTTTTTGTATTTTTAGTAGAGACGGGGTTTCACCGTGGTCTCGATCTCCTGACCTTGTGATCCGCCCGCCTCGGCCTCCCAAAGTGCTGGGATTACAGGCGTGAGCCACCGCGCCCGGCGGCTAGTTCTTGTAGCACAAACTCAAGCTACTTCATCTAAGCACAACTTCTCTGCCAACTCTATGGGCAGAGACCGAACTCTCCCCCTGGCAGCTTGTGAGGTCTGACAGGCTGTCATGGATAGATCCCTCCAAAGTGAACAGTGCCTCCTCCTGCAGGGAGCGCTCTTGGCCTTAGCTTAGCAGCCAAGGATGCAGCTGAACCGGAAGACACCCAACTTGGGACCGCATCCAGAGAGGGTGGGGACGTGGCCCAGCCCCTCAGGGTTGGGGCCCTGCCACCAGCCCACCCCCAAGCGCCAGGACAGGAGCTCTGCGCGACCTGTGCTCTGGGATGGCCCCTCCTCTTCAGCATGTGCCCCAAAATGGGATGGCGTCCCAGGAGGCGGTCCCCGTCCTCACTCATCCAGGAGTCTCCCCGCCTGCCTGTTTGCTGGGCCAAGGCCTTGCCTTAAACAGCCTCCTCTACAGACACCTTTGCTTCCATTAAACTTTGCTTCAGAAAGGTGGCCTTGGCTGTGGACAGAGGCCAGTCCGACCTGGGTAATCAGTGATGGGACACCATCAAAGCTCTTCCAAAGCCCCCCAGCCACAGGACGATTTGAGTAAATAATGACTTGTCCATGCTGTTTGTTCACATTCCTCTTTCTCAGCCCTATTTTGGCCCCAAACACTATTTTTGCCCATGTTGCATAACAAGGGAACCGCATTCTTAGTAACGCACTGTCGCTCTGCTGTTATCTTGCCTATATGAAAAAATGAATTATTTTTAGAGTGTGAATTTCCCAAACATCCTCAACTATTCTGGGAGTGAAGGGAGTGTGACGGTGGGAGGCCCAGCCTTCTCTGTGGCTGTGGCTGAGTCCCACCCAAGGGCTTCTGTTGCCACTGAGCCTGGGTGGGGACATGCCCTATCCTGCCCTGTCCCAGTGGCAGGTGACTGTCTCTGCACAGGGCTTTCCACTGACAGCGGGGGGACTCCGGAGCCTACGAATACTCTTCATTGATTTTCTTGACTCCTGTTGTGACTTTGGGGAAAAAAATGCAAGCAATGGCTGTCCTCTTAGAGACTCAAATAAGAGGCTGAAATTCCCGCTGGGGGTTAGTCCAGGCGAGCAAACTACCCTGAAAAAGTGTGTGGGCTCCCTCCCTGCCACCGAGGGACATGGTAAGAAGGCTTCCCCGACACAGGTGCTAGCAGGGTTAATGTTATCCCATCAGTAAAGCAAACCTTTCCAAAACGGTCAGGGGTTTCAGGCCTTGCCATCTGGCTGGGGAGCCAAACATGCTTTTTTTGTGTGTTTGTCAGCTCCCCAGCTGTGTCCTGGTAGACAGCTGCTCCCAGGAGTTGGCATAGAAGCAAAAGTGCAGGAAAAGCTGACCCACTCCAGGTGTGTGGAAGCTGCTGGCAGGAGCCCAGCAAGGATCCACCTGGGTTGTAATAGAAACAATGCAACCAAAAATGCTTGAGTGAGCTGGGATAGATGTGGCCTTGTCACTGAAGATTCCATCTGAGACCTCTGCAAATATCCAAATTGTATATGTTCTTAGAGCAGATCATTTTTCTCACAGGTAAAAAAAATCTGTGTTAAGTAGAAATTATGAGTGGCCCATTCCCCTGCTACCCACTTAACTTTTCCTTTCTTCTGTGTGTGCTGATGGAGAGAAAAGACAAAAGCTATGTTAGGTCACTTCTTAGGACAGAACTTGGCAAAATGGCCATAGAGCTGATTTAGGGGATACATTTTCAATTAGGAGATAGGTTTTCAAATATGAATTCTAGTTTTTCAAATTTGAACTCTATCAGACATGGTAGAGAGCTACTGATAAATTTGGCAAAAGATATGCAAGGTTTCCAGAGAGAAAATCATGAATCTTTACTGAAAAAGAATTAAAAGACATTAAGTTGAGAATGTCAGTATTGCCATTGTTATATTATTTTGGTGACATACCCTTGTTCTTGTACAGAAAGATAAGGTACCCTAAAGATGTCCATTCTCCCGACAGTGACATATAATTCCAAACAAAATCACCAAAATATTTTTTTTTTGGTGTTTGTTTTTTGGTGGAATTAAAAGAGTTGAATCTGAATTGTAGATAGAAGTGCAAAAGGCCATGAACAACCAAGCAATTCTTGAAGAATAGGGTCATGGATATTGCTCTATAAGATAGTTAGACTTAGTAATGCTGTACTATAAAAGAGTATGGTACTACCCTATGATCCAACAATCCCCCTACAGGGTGTCTAACCAAAGGAAAGGAAATCAGCATGTTAAAGAGATATCTGCACTCCCATGTTTATTGCAGCAGTGTTCACAACAGCTAAGATGTGGAATCAACCAAAGTGTCCATCAGCAGATGAATGGGTTAAAAAAAATGCGATGCGTGGCCTGGCGTGGTGGCTCATACCTATTATCCCAGCACTTTTGGAGGCCAAGGTGGGTGGATTGCTTGAGGTCAAAAGTTCGAGACCATCTTGGACAACATAGTAAAACCTCGCATCTACTAAAAATACAAAAATTAGCTCAGCATGTTGGCACATGCCTGTTATCCCAGCTACTCGGGAGGCTGAGGTATGAGAATCCCTTGAACCCAGGAGACAGAGGTTGCAGTGAGCTGAGATTGCACGACAGCACTCCATGCCTGGGTGACAGAGGCAGACTCTGTCTCAAAAAAAAAAAAAAAAAAAACATGGTGCACATACACAATGGAATACTATTCAGTGATTTTAAAAAAAGAATGAAATCCTGTGATTTGGGACAACATAGATGAACAGACAGGATATAATGTTAAGTGAATAAGCCAGGCACAGAAGAACGAATACCACATGCTCTCATATCAGGTATCTGAAGAAGTTGATATCATAGAAGTGGAGAGTAGAATAGTAGTTACCAGAGGCTGGGGAGGTGGTAGGGGACAGGGGGAAATGGAAGAAGTCGGTTAATGGGTACAAAGTTACAGTTAAATACAAGAAATAAGTTCTGCTGTTTTATTGCACAGTAGGGTGACTATAGTTAACAATACTGGATTGTTTATTTCAAAATAGCTAGAAGAGAGGATTTTGAATATTCTTACCACAAAGAAATGACAAGTGTTTTATTGGGGTAACCTGTCCCCAATATTTCAACATAGGTTCTTTCTATTTTCTGTAAGTGTCGGCCAGCTGAGAAATAAAGAGAGACAGTACAGAGAGAGGAATTTTACAGCTGGGCCACCAGGGGTGACATCACATATCAGTAGGACCGAGATGCCCACCTGAGTCTCAGACCAGCAAGTTTTTATTAAGGGTTTCAAAAGGGGAGGGGGTGTAAGAACAGGGAGTAGATACAAAGATCACATGCTTCCAAGGGCAAAAAGCAGAACTACTAATACGGGTCTAACAAAGATCACAAGGCAGAGGGCAAAAGCAGAACTACTGATAAAGGTCTATGTTCAGCAGTGCACGTATTGTCTTGATAAACATCTTAACTAACAGAAAACAGGGTTCGAGAGCAGAGAACCAGTCTGACCACAAATGTACCAGGATGGAGTTTTTCCCCACCCTAGTAAGCCTGAGGGTACTGCAGGAGACCAGGGCATATCTCAGTCCTCATCTCAACCACATAGGACAGACATTCCCAGAGCTGCTGTTTATAAACCTCCCTGCAGTGCATTCCTTTCCCAGGGTATTAATATTCCTTGCTAGGAAAATAATGTAGCAATATCTCTCGTACTTGCACATCTGTTTATAGGCTCTCTGCAAAAAGAAAAATGTGGCTCTTTTTGCCCAGCCCCGCAGGCAGTCAGACCTTATGGTTGTCTTCCCTTGTTCCCTAAAAATCGCTGTTATTCTGTTCTTTTTCAAGGTGCACTGATTTCATATTGTTCATACACACATTTTACAATCAATTTGTACAGTTAACACAATTATCACAGTGGTCCTGAGGTGACGTACATCCTCAGCTTATGAAGATAACAGGATTAAGAGATTAAAGTAAAGACAAACATAAGAAATTATAAAAGTATTATTTGGGAACTGATAAATGTCCATGAAATCTTCACAATTTATGTTCCTCTACTGCGGCTCCAGCCAGTCCCTCCATTCAGGGTCCCTGACTTCCTGCACAGTGTTTGAGGTGATGGATATGCTCATTACCCTGATTTGATTAGTACACAATATATACTTGTATGAAAACATTACACTGTACCCCATAAATATGTACAATTCTTATGGTCAATTAAAAGCAAAAGTTCAGGCTGCACATGGTGGCTCACACCTATAATCTCAGCACTTTGGAAGGCTGAGGTAGGAGAATCACTTGAGCCCAGGAGTTCAAGGCCAGCCTGGGCAACATAGTGAGAACCCATCTCTATAAAAAGAAAATAGTAAAAATGGCTGGGTACAGTGGCTCAGGTCTGTAACCCTAACACTTTGGGAAGCCGAAGCAGGTGGATTTCTTGAGCCCTGGAGTTTGAGTCCAGTCTAGGTAACATGGCAAAACCCTGTCTCTACAAAAAATAACAATTAGCTGGATGTGGTGATGCATGCTTATGGTCCCAGCTACTTGGGAGGCTGAGCCCAGGAGGTCAAGGCTCAGTGAGATGTGATCGTGCCACTGCACTCCAGCTGGGGTGACAGAGTGACACCTGTCTAAAAAAAAAAAGGAAAGATTAGCCAGGCTTGGTGGCATGTGCCTGCCATCTCAGCTACTTGAGAGGCTGAGGTTGCAGTGAGCTGAGATTGCACTGCACTCCAGCCTCAGTGACAGAGGTAGACCCTGTCTCAAAAAACAGAAGTTAAAAAAAAAAAAGGAGCGTGGCACTGACTTAAAGTAGTCCAATAGAACAGATAGAGAGTTCAGAAGCAGACCTGTCCATATAAGGAAACTTGAGTTTTGATAGAGACAGCAAGGCAGATCAGTGGGAAAAGACGAGATAGTTAATAAACCTCTCATACAAGGATGAGAAGTTATCCTTGTATCCCAAGAGGAAAAATAAAATTGGATCCCAATATCACTCCCTACTCAAAAATCAATTTCTGGTAGACTAAATACTGTTCTGTAAAACACAAATACATAAAACATTTAGAATATTATGTAGGAAAGTAGCTTTAAAATTCCAAAGTAGGGAGGTCTTCTTAAATAAATACAAAGGAATTATGAACCGTAAAGGAAACACAAAGAATATGAACCACAAAGGAAAAGATGGATACATTTGACTCCATTAATATTAAGGACTTCTGTTTAACAAAGAAAGAAAATACAGAATGAGGCCAGGCGCAGCGGCTCACGCCTGTAATCCCAGCACTTTGGGAGGCCGAGGTGGTGGATCATGAGGTCAGGAGAGTGAGACCATCCTGGCTGACATGGTGAAACACCGTCTTTACTAAAAAAAAATAGAAAAAAATTAGCCAGGCGTGGTGGTTGGCAACTGTAGTCCAAGCTACGCAGGAGGCTGAGGCAGGAGAATGGCGTGAACCCAGGAAGCGGAGCTTGCAGTGGGCCAAGATCGTGCCACAGCACTCCAGCCTGGGCGACAGAGCAAGAGTCCATCTCAAAAAAAAAAGAAAAGAAAAGAAAATACAGAGTGAGAAAAGACAAGCTATAGACTAGGAAAATAAATTTGCACCTAGACAACCAATATGGATTATTGTGCAGAACAGACTTTACAATCCCTCCCTTGAATCAGTAAGAAAAGACTAAAAACTTAATAGCAAACTACACATACACACACAAAGATAGGAACAGGTCTGTCATAGAAGAGGAAAGAGGAGTGAGCAAAACACATAGGATAAATTTCAACCTCATTAGTATTTAGAAAAATGCAAATCAAAATCATGAGACACTATTTCACACATACCAGATGGGCACACATTTTGAAGTTAGACAATATTCAAATGTTGACAAGGATTCTGAGCAACAGGAACTCATTTTCATTGCTGGCAAGACTGCAAATTGGTTCAACTTTGGAAAATAATTTTGCATTACCTAAAAGGTTTGAACAAATACACACCCTACAGCGCGTAACTCTGCTCCTGGGATGTACTTTAGGGCAGTGGTCCCTAGACCAGCAGCGTCAGTATCACGGGGGAACTTGTTAGAAATGCAAATTCTCCAGCCGCTAGACTTCCTGAGCCAGAAACTCTAGGGCTGGGGCCCAGCAACCTGGGTTTCAGCAAGCCCTTCAGGTGACTGATGCACATCCAAGTGTGAAAATGTTTGCACACATGGACACCAGGAGACATGAACAGCCATGTTCACGGCAGCACTTTAGAGAAATCACAGACTGGAAATTGATGTCCTTCAACAGTGGAAAGGATAATTATTTTTTATCAGAGAATAGTGAAAAGAAATGAACGACTATTATTACACTTATTGGCATGGTGAGTATGTATCACAAACGTAAAATCGAGTGGCAGAAGCATGTCACAGGGGCATATATGCAGTACAATTTCATTATCTAAAGGTCAAAAACAAGTAACTCAACAATAACCTGTTTAGGAACATGCACATATGTGGCACTCCCATAAAGAAAAGCAAGGGGCTGCTTTCCACACAACTCAGGAGAGTGAGTGTTTACAGGGAGGGAAAGGGAATGTACTTGGGCGGCAGGGGACCAGGTTTAAAGGCAGAGGGAATACTTCATTTTTTAAGATAGGTGGGAGGTACACCGCTGTTCATTTTACTATTTAAAAAACATAGTTCAGGCCAGGCGCAGTGGCTCACGCCTGTAATCCTAGCACTTCGGGAGGCTGAGGCTGGTGGATCATTTGAGGTCAGGAGTTTGAGACCAGCCTGGCCAACATGGTGAAACCCTGTCTCTACTAAAAATACAAAAATTAGCCAGGCGTGGTGGCGCGTGCCTGTAATCCCAGCTACTCGGGAGGCTGAGGCAGGAGAATCACTTGAGCCTGGGAGGCAGAGCTTGTAGTGAGCCGACATGGTGCCACTGCACTCCAGCCTGGGTGACAGAGTGAGGCTCTGTCTCAAAAATAAATAAATGAAATAAAATAAAAATAGTATATATTTCTATCCTAGTGTGGGACTAAAAGTTTCCATCACAGAAGATGCAGGATTGCATTATCGAGCGGTCAACGCAAAGGCTGCAGGCAGCCCGTCAAGCCTGAGGCCTGAGTCTGAGGGTCCATCTGGGAGCCCCCAGCTGGTCTGGCTTATCAGACTGGCAGCAGCTTGCATAGTGATGGGGACAATTTTGGATCTTACAGCCGGGTTTGAAGGCATGAGTTCGGGAGGATGAGGGAACGCGGAGTCCCACTTGTGCCTCTCCACCCCGGGGCCTCAGTGGGGCCTTCCCTTTTGCCACCTGACCTCGCCAGCCCCTTTGTGTCTCCTCTCCTCCCAGTAGGATAAGAGCTTTAGCCAGGGCCTGAGTGGAGGACAGAAGCCAATTTCCAATTTATGAGAACCTTTATAACACTGCAGTTTTATTGTGTATGTCTTGTGTGTATCTGTATACGTATGTGTGGGTACACACACACAACAGAAAAGGATATTTATGGTTGTGAGTGGTAATTTTTAAAAACTCTTTATTTCATTTACATGAGCATTTAGGAAAGTCACCTGTCTTTATAAAAAAATGCTTTTAACAAATATTTCCCTAAAATAATGACAGATGGTCAGTAGGTCGTTCAGTCACATGACAGAGATTTAGCCTCTCAGTGATCAAACCCACCGCTCTGGTGGCTGCGTGGAAGGGGGTTTAGGGAAGGCCAGGCTGGAGGTGTGGCCGTGGGAAGATGCCCCCTGGGGCTGCTGCTCTCCAGGTACACGGATGCTACTGTTTCTGGGAGTCACAGGTAGGCACGTGCTGCAGAAACACGGTCGTGTTCATCACTCGTTTCTCACAGGGCCTGCTGGCCTGCAGTAGTGGAAAGGATAAATGGCGTCTATGCAGCCAGAGCTGCGTATAGTACAGGAAAGAGCTGAGGAACGTCTTCTGGAGCTCAGGAAGGGTGCCCTCCTTTTGGGATCCACCCATCCTTCAAGACCGAATCCACAGGAGGTATTTATGCAGGGACTGGGGCTGACCCCACCGAGAAGGATTTAATGCATCCTCTCAACAAAAGACAGCCTTTTTCAACGACAGGAGGCTGGTCAGAGACCCTGCCATCTGGGCCCTTAGCAGATCTCAGTGTCTGAAACAAGCAGGCTTCGCAGGGAAACTTCAACCAGGCACTGTTTTTCACAGAAGGCTCACATTTGACAGGAAGGGAATGGTACGTAAGTTCCAGGAGCACAGGGTTGGGTTCCAGGGTCAGGAGAAGCAGGGCACCCAGAAGAGCTAAAGGGACCGAACGCTGCAGCCCCGTTATGTTCCTGACCCTCAGAGGGACAGACCCTTCCCTGCTGCGGCTTTCAGCTCCCACCAGACGGGAATGTGCTGGGCAGGGAACAAGGACTGTCTGTTTAAATTATCCCCAAACCTAGCTCTGAGCACATTTCCTGATTTGGAGGGAGGAGGGGAGGAGGTGCTTCCACTGCAGGACTTGATCTGGACGGCTGCTTTGGACCTCCGGACTTATCCGGTCCGGCGGCTTCGAAAACGCCAAGTTCTTACAGGAATTATCAGCTGACTCAGTCATAGGGTTCTGGACAGCTTAGGATCCTCCGACCCTCGATTTCTTGATTTCAACAGGAAGATAGTTCTTTTGTTCCCCTTTTCTAAAAGAATGGAAAATGTCATACTGCGTTTCCATGGAGGCCTCTAAAGAAAGATCATTCTCCTTTAGAAGAGCATCCAAAAAATTACACTCAAAACAAATCTTCTTTTGGCAGGACACCATTTAATCAGCTGGAAGATATTTATGCCTGTGCTTATAATTCTATGGCTTGTCGTGGGAAGGGAGAAGAGGAAGTTAGGAATCAAATGCTCCCTCATTTTTTGGAGGAATGATTGGAAGACTCTGGGAAAACATCCTAAATTGTTAGGTTTGATATTTAGCCATCTTAAGTTCACTAGAAACAATAGTTTTCTTGTTAATAAAAATAACCATAAAAATAGAATAATAACAAGTAAGGGCAGAGATCATGTCAAGTAACTGTGAGGATGTATTTGGTCCTTCCGTTAGTCAGACTGATAAAATAGTCCATAGAGCAGATGCCTTAGTAGGAATTCTATAAATTCCCACTGAGCACTGGAATTGGTGTTTTTTTCTCAGCTACCCTGATTTGCTTCCTTTTAAAGATCCATGTGCTCTTGAGCCGTCCAGCAATACACCTATCAAAATGTTACCTGTTAGGTGCAAAGGCCTGGCCCATGGCTGCTCAGAATCAAGAGGGTTTGGGGGAGGTGGGAGTAGGATGCTGGATGAAAAATTTACCCATAAAATACTGGCATGGGCTCCAAAATGATGCTCCCTGCAGGCCTGGAAGCCAGTGCCACCCAAGGAGACCTACACTTCCCGAGGTTGAGCACGCTCAGCTTGTTAAACACCAGGACACACAGAACGAAGTATAAACCCACCGGGGTTCCTCTGGGATATTTCCATG
This sequence comes from Macaca mulatta, assembly GCF_049350105.2. Taxonomy (NCBI): domain Eukaryota; kingdom Metazoa; phylum Chordata; class Mammalia; order Primates; family Cercopithecidae; genus Macaca; species Macaca mulatta. The sequence continues at coordinate 26,808,513 of NC_133417.1, forward strand.
CACCAAGATTTCTGACCAGAGTAAGCCAGAAAATGTCTCAATTCTTCCAGTGGCAAAACGAGGATATGATATCTGCCTTTTACTTGCCACAGAACCCCTAAGATTCAGGACTGATTTCAGCAAAACTACACAATGGGTGAAGCATGTATTTGAAATCCTGCCATTTCAAACTAATCATCCAGTTTACCAATTGGTCAGGCCCACTCCTCGGACACCCCCACTTATAAGCCACACCCCATTACACTTCCTTAATACGGCAGAGCCTTCATGCTAGCTAATCTAATGAATACCTCATGCCTGCACAGAGGAGGCCAGCTGTGACTGTCAGGATACATTGTGCCACAGATGGGCAAGCCTCTCAGTCTGCTAGATGGCACATTCTTGAGGGGCAGGGACCATGTTTTATTTACATTGCTCTTTAAACACCTACATGATATATAATATGTGACTAATTAATTGAGCATGCACATGAGTCTATAGAGAAGTATATTTCCTATAATTCCTTTTAGCTAAGCTAGGTGGCATTTCTGTTATGAAATAGTTCAGATTTCCAAATTTGTGTATGTTGGAAGGTATACAGAATGGCAGTGATCACTGTGACTTCAACCAAACTTCAGAGCATGGAAACAGGTAACCACTCTAAGGGTTTTCTCTTAACCAGTGCTTCACTTCTCTCTCTTTTTTTTCTTTGAGATGGAGTCTTGCTCTGTTGCCCAGGCTGGAGTGCAGTGTCATGATCTCTGCTCACTGCAAGCTCCACCTCCTGGGTTCACGCCATTCTCCTGCCTCAGCCTCCCGAGTAGCTGGGACTACAGGCACCCGCCACCATGCCCAGCTATTTTTTTTTTTTTTTCTATTTTTAGTAGAGACAGGGTTTCACTGTGTTAGCCAGGATGGTCTCCATCTCCCAACCTCGTGATCTGCCTGCCTTGGCCTCCAAAGTGCTGGGATTACAGGCGTGAGCCACCGCACCCAGCCTCTTTTTTTTTTTTTTTTTAACAGACAGGGTCTCACTCTGTTGCCCAGGCTGGAGTGCAGTGAAGTGATCATGGCTCACCGTAACCTCTAAGTCTTGGCCTCAAGAGGTCCTTCCACCTCAGCTTCCTGAGTAGCTGGGACTACAGGTGTGCACCACCACACCCAGCTAATGTTTAAAATTTTTTTGTAGACAAGGAGTCTTGCTCTGTTGCCCAGGTTGGTCTTGAACTCCTGGCCTCAAGCAATCCTCCCACCTCTGCCTCCCAAAGTGTTGGGATTACAGGTGTGAGCCACCACAAGCAGGCTGCCTTGCTTCTCTTTATAGTTTCACCACATAGGAATGTATTCCCAAACAATACACTATCAAGTTGAGGTTTTTTTGTTTTTGTTTTTTTTTGAGACAGAGATTTCGCTCTGTTGCCCAGGCTGGAGTGTAGTGACTGAGTCACGGCTCACTGCAGCCTTGACCTGCTGGGCTCAAGTCATCCTCCTACCTCACTCAGCCTCCAAACGCCTGGGACTACAGGTGCACACCACCAAGCCCAGCTAATTTTAAAATTTTTTCTAGAGATAGTATTTCACCATGTTGGCCAGGCTGGTCTTGAACTCCTGGCCTCAAGCTGTCTGCCCACCTCGGCCTCCCAAAGTGTTGGGATTACAGGCGTGAGCCACCGCGCCTGGCCTGCTATCCAGTTTAGCTTCTTTTTGATGTTGTAAGTGAAATCACAGTGTATGTATTCATCCTGATTTGTGTGGTACTTTGTATATGTGACATCACCAGGTTGATAGACATAACTTCATTGATTTTCACAGCTGTATAGTATTTTATTATGTGAATATATCCAATGTATCCATTCTTCTGTTATGAACATTTGGGTTCATAACCGACTTTTTGCTGTTACAAACAGTGCTCTCTGAGCAACCTGGGGAGTGACTCCTCCATCACATGCAGTTTCTCCAGTGTGTACATTCAGTGAAGGATCTGCACCTTTGACTTCATTTGATAATGTCCAGTTGTTTTCCCAAGCGGTTGAACTAATTTACAGTCCAACTAGTTCTGGATGAGGGTTCGCTTTAGTCCATATCCTTACAGGCTCTTGGATGGCTGTTGACAAAGACAAGTTTTTTTTCTTTTACCAATTTGACGGTTGTAAAATAGTATCATTTTATGGTTTTGTTTTGGAGACAGAACCTCACTCTGTTGCCCAGCTGGAGTGCAGTGGTGAGATCTCGGCTCACTGCAACCCCTGCCTCAGCCTCCCCAGTAGCTGGGACTACAGACGCGTGCCACTACGCCCGGCTAGTTTTTTGTATTTTTAGTAGAGATGGGGTTTCACCATGTTGGCCAGGCTGCTCTCAAACTCCTGAGCTCAGGCAATCTGCCTGCCTCAGCCTCCCAAAATGCTGGGATTACAGGTATGAGCCACTGTGCCTGGCCTCTTACTATGGTTTTAATCTGCATTTCCTGAGGCTTATCATCTTGTACTAAATTTGAAAAATTAAAAACCTAAAAAAATTCAGACGTCCTCTTTGTCTTGCTCAATCAGCTCTATTAAAAACTTCCTGCAAGCAGCAGGAATTCTACTGCATGGATGTTCACAGCACGAATCCCCACAAACAGGGCAGAACTTCTCAGGGTTGTAAAATGAAGCCGAAGCTGCCGCCAGCACTGCTGTTACCGGAAGTGGCAGGCACTGCTGTTACCGGAAGTGGCAGGCTCTGTGCTGGACTGAGAATGAAATGTTGCTGCTTCCAGAACAGAAGACGAGCACAAAATGGCTGTGCACACGCCCATCTCTCCCTGCTGGAAGCTTATGGCCTAGAAGACAGAACCACTCACCCACATGTCGAGGGTTAGTCTTAGGAGGGATGGAGGGATTCCCTGTGGAGGCTTCTGTTTTAACAGCGACTTCCCAGCCTTCTACAGATTGAAGCCTTCTTTGCATGGGAACCGTCTCACCTAATCCAGTGCGCGTTTTGAAAAAGGAAGGAACAGAATGCCCTTCAGTAAACCCGGCCGGGCACAGTGGCTCACGCCTGTGATCCCAGCACTCTGAGAGGCCGAGGCGGGCGGATCACCTGAGGTCAGGAGTTGGAGACCAGTCTGGCCAACATGGCGAAACCTGGTCTCTACTAAATACGCAAAAAAATTAGCTGGGCATGGTGGCGGGTGCCTGTAATCCCAACTACTAGGGAGGCTGAGGCAGGAGAATTGCTTGAACCTAGGAGGCAGAGGTTGCAGTGAGCCAAGATCACGCAACTGTACTCCAGCCTGCGGGACACAGAAAGACTCCGTCCCCCACAGCCCCCACAACAACAAGAACAACGATGACAACAACAACAACAACAAACAAGAGAACCAAATCAAACTTTACCTCACACATCCCATTTTGGAAGTGGGTGCTTATAGCCGTGCTGCCAGTACAGCAGCCACTGCCACAGGTGGCTACTGAGACTGAGGAACTGAATTTTTAATTTTGTTAAATTTTAATTTAGAAACTAAAGCAGAATAAAATATTTTTCTGCGAAGCACAACATTATTGTTTTGGTAGTGATACATTTCACTTTAGTCATTGAAAATTTAGCGTCTTTGAGATGTTCTCTAGGTATACAAAATGTATTTTGAAATATTTAGTATAAAAATCACCAATTTTTATATTGTTACATGTTAAAATAATATTTTGAATACAATGGTTTAAGTGAAATATATTGTTAAAATATTTATCTGTTCCTTTTCACTTTTTAAAGAAGCTACTAAAAAATTTAAAACTATATATGTGGATGACATCAGGCAAGATGGTAGCGTGGGAAATATAGGACTCTGTCTCCCTATCTAGATAATTACACTGGCAGAATCTGTTTGATGTAACTATTTTGGAGCTCTGGAGTCTATTCAAAGGCTTGCAGCTGCCAAAGGAAGGCTTGGACAGTAAATTGCAATGAATTTTGGTCAATTTCAGCTCTTTGCATGGTAGTGGCTAACCATCCCTTTTCCCAGCTCCATGGGAGTCAGTCATGCATGTGTACCTGGTGCAGCTTGCACACAGCTTGTGGAAGTTAGAGAAGGGAATAAGGACCTTGTCTTCCAGATATCAGGGATCTATGTTCTGAATGCTGCTTCTGATCATGGAGGTGAAGACACAGAGGCAGGTTCCACTGTTGCAACCTCATCATGTGAAGTAGGTTTCAGAATATTTAAAGACCCAGAGCCTGTTATCTCCTGCCCCCTTCGTTATTCCTTCTTTTCCCTTTTGGAAGCCACATTTGAACAATGGAACATCAAAAAGCAGCTGCATATATAGGGAATTCAGAAAGTCACTACATATGTCCAGGGAAAGATTTAGGCTCAGAAAATACCCAAGAAGAGATTAAATTTACACCTTGGGTGAATGCCTGGCACAAAGTCACCCTACTACAGTAAGAACAGCAACAACAGGGCGAGCGCAGTGGCTCACGCCTGTAATCCCAACACTTTGGGAGGTCAAGGTGGGCGGGTCATGAGGTCAGGAGTTTGAGACCAGCCTGGCCAATATGGTGAAGCCCTGTCTTTACTAAAAATACAAAAAAATTAGCAGGCATGGTGGTGCACACCTGTAGTCCCAGCTACTCAAGAGGCTGAGGCAGAAGAATCGCTTGAACCCAGGAGGTGGAGGTTGCAGTGAGCTGAGATCGTGCCAACGCACTTCAGCCTGGGCGACAGAGTGAGACTCTGTCTCAGAAACAAAAAACGAAAAACAAAACAAAACAAAAACAAAAAACAACAGCAATAACAAAACCCAATAAGCCACAAACCTTGGGGAAGAGGAGAATCTGATTTCCAGAACTAGCCAAAATATAAAATTCAAATGTCCAGTTTTCAACAAAAATTACAAGGCATAAAAAGAAACAGGAAAGTATAGCTAATTCAAAGGAAAAAATTAACTCACCAGACATAGTCTCTGAGAAAGACCAAGCAGTAGAAAACTTTTTCCTAGACAAAGACAACTGTCTTAAAGATGTTCTAAGACCTAACGGAAGAGGCGGACAAAGTCAAGAAAATGATGTATGAACAATATGGAATTATCAGTAAAGAAACAGAAAACATAAAAGGAACAAAAAAGAAATTTTGAGCCAGGCGTGGTGGCTCATGCCTGTAATCCCAGCACTTTGGGAGGCTGAGGTGGGCAGATCACCTGAGGTTAGGAGTTTGAGACCAACCTGGCCAACACGGGGAAACCCTGTCTCTACTAAAAATATAAAAATTATCTGGGTGTGGTGGTGCAGCCCTATAGTCCCATCTATTTGGGAGGCTGAGGCCCAAGAACTGCTTGAACCTGGGAGGTAGAGGTTACAGTGAGCTGAGATTGAGCCACTGCATTCTAGCCTGGGCATAGAGTGAGACTCTCTCAGAAAAAACAAATTTTTTTTTTTGGAGCTGAGAAGTACAATAACTGAAATGAAAATTTTATTAGAGGGATTCAAAAGCATATTTGAACAAGCAGAAGAGAAAATCAGTGAATGTGAAGAAAAGTACAATTGAAATTATTCCCTGACATGGGCAAGGACTTCATGTCCAAAACACCAAAAGCAATGGCAACAAAAGCCAAAATTGACAAATGGGATCTAATTAAACTAAAGAGCTTCTGCACAGCTAAAGAAACTACCATCAGAGTGAACAGGCAACCTACAGAATGGGAGAAAATTTTTGCAATCTACTCATCTGACAAAGGGCTAATATCCAGAACCTACAAAGAACTCAATCAAATGTACAAGAAAAAAACAACCCCATCAAAAAGTGGGCAAAGGATATAAACAGACACTTCTCAAAAGAAGACATTCATACAGCCAACAAATGCATGAAAAAATGCTCATCATCACTCACCATCGGAGAAATGCAAATCAAAACCACAATGAGATACCATCTCACACCAGTTAGAACGGCAATCATTAAAAAGTCAGGAGACAACAGGTGCTGGAGAGGATGTGGAGAAATAGGAACACTTTTACACTGTTGGTGGGATTGTAAACTAGTTCAACCATTGTGGAAAACAGTATGGCAATTCCTCAAGGATCTGAAACTAGAAATACCATATGACCCAGCCATCCCATTACTGGGTATATACCCAAAGGATTATAAATCATGCTGCTATAAAGACACATGCACACGTATGTTTATTGTGGCACTATTCACAATAGCAAAGACTTGGAATCAACCCAAATGTCCATCAGTGACAGACTGGATTAAGAAAATGTGGCACATATACACCATGGAATACTATGCAGCCATAAAAAAGGATGAGTTTGTGTCCTTTGTAGGGACATGGATGCAGCTGGAAACCATCATTCTCAGCAAACTATCGCAAGAACAGAAAACCAAACACTGCATGTTCTCACTCCTAGGTGGGAATTGAACAATGAGATCACTTGGACTCGGGAAGGGGAACATCACACACTGGGGCCTATTATGGGGATGGGGGAGGGGGGAGGGATGGCATTGGGAGTTATACCTGATGTAAATGACGAGTTGATGGGTGCTGACGAGTTGATGGGTGCAGCACACCAACATGGCACATGTATACATACGTAACAAACCTGCACGTTATGCACATGTACCCTAGAACTTAAAAGTATAATAATAAAAAATAAATAAAAAAAATTATTGCCTGAGGAACAAGAAAGAAAAAATATTAAAGAAAAGTGAACAGAGCCTGTGAGATCTGTAAGACACCATAAAGCAGACAAACATATGCAGTTTGTGAGTTACAGAAGGAGAAGAGAGAGACAAGCAAACCCACAATGAGACACATTCTCCTAAATAAAATTAAAAAAAATAAAAGAATTTGTCAAACACCAAACACAGAGAGAATCTTAAAATCAGCAAAACAGAAGTCATTCATCACACTAAAGGGTGCTCAAAAAAATTATCAGCATATTTCTCATCAGAAGTCTTGGAGGCCAGGAGGCAGTGGGCTGATATATTCAAAGTGCTGCAAGAAATAAAATGGCCAACCAAGATTCTTATACCTGGCAAAACTGTCCATCAAAAATGAGGGAGCAATTAAAATATTTCAGAATAAATAAAAGCTGAGAGAGCTTATTACCACTAGACTAACTCTGCAAGAAATGCTAAAGGGAGTCCTATAGGTTGAAATGAAAGGATGTGAGACAGTAGATCAAAACCATGTGAAGAAATATCTCCAGCAAGGATAAAGCCTTTCTTCTAAGATTAGGAACAAGACATGCCTGCTTTCACCATTTCCATTCAGCACTAACGGAAGTTCTAGCCAGAGCAATTAGGCAAGAAAAAAAAAAAAAAAAAAGAAAAGGCACTGAAATCGGAAAGGATGAAGTAAAATTATCTGTTTGCAGACAACATGATCTTAACACAGAAACCCCTAGAGATTCCACATTTTAAAAATGTGGTTTCGCCATGTTGGCCAGGTTGGTCTTGAAATTATAAAAGCTACTATTATTGTAACTTTGGTTTGTAACTCCAGTTTTTGTTTTCACATGCCTTAAGAGAATAATGCTTAAAAAAACAATTATTAGTCTATGTTTTTGGACACACACTACATAAAACTAGAATCTTGTAGCAATTAATAAATTAAAGGGGTTGAGATGAAGCTGTATAGAAGTAGAGTTTCTTTATTTTATTTATTCATTTATTTATTTTTGAGACAGAATCTCACTCTGTCACCCAGGCTAGAGTGCAGTGGCACATCTTGGCTCACTGCGACCTCTGCCTCTTAGGTTCAAGCGATTCTCGTGCCTCAGCCTCCCAAGTAGCTGGGATTACAGGTGTGCACGATGACACCTAGCTCATTTTTGTATTTTTAGTAGAGACGGGGTTTCGCCACGTTGGCCAGGTTGGTCTTGAACTCCTGACTTCAGGTGATTCGCATACCATGGCCTTCCAAAGTGCTGGGATTACAGGTGTGAGCCACCGCGCCTGGCCTAGAAGTAGAGTTTCTATATGCTACTAAAGTTAAGCTAGTATAAATCCTTCTCAAATTCTTCTAAGAAACTGAAGAGGAGGAAACATTTTTTTTTCTTTTTTTATTTTTTTGAGACAGAGTCTTGCTCTGTTGCCCAGGCTGGAGGGCAGTGGTGTGATCTCAGCTCACTGCAGTCTCTGCCTCCCAGTTTCAAGCGATTCTCCTGCCTCACTTCCTGAGGAGTTGGGATTATAAGTATGGACTACCACACCTGGCTAAGTTTTTTATTTTTAGCAGAGACAAGGTTTCACCATGTTGGCTGGGCTGGTCGAGGAAACAATTTTTAACTCATTCTATGAAGCCAACATTGCCCTAATACCAAAGCCAGACAAGGACACCACAAGAGAAGAAAAATACAAACCAGTATCCCTTATGAACATGGATGCAAAAATGCTCGACAAAATACCAGCACACTGAATTCCGCAGCATATTAAAGGATATGCACTATGACAAAGTTGGATTTATTCCTGGAATACAAGCATGATTCAACATATAAAAATGGATCATTGTAATACACCACATTAAAAGAATAAAGGACAAAAACCACATGATCATCTCATTTGCTGCAGAAAAAGAATTTGACAAAATTCAACACTCTTTTACGATAAGAACAATCAACAAACTAGGAATGGAAACTACCTCAACATAATAAAGGCAATATATTAAAAAAAAACATAATTAACACCATACTGAATGATTACAGACTAAAAGCCTAAAAGCCTTTCTTTCAAGATCAGGAACAAGACATGCCTGCTTTCACCATTTCCATTCAGCACTAACGGAAGTTCTAGCCAGAGCAATTAGGCAAGAAAAAAAAAAAAGAAAAGGCACTGAAATCGGAAAGGATGAAGTAAAATTATCTGTTTGCAGACAACATGATCTTAACACAGAAACCCCTAGAGATTCCACATTTTAAAAACTCTGTAAAAACTAATAAATGAATTTAGCAAAGATGCAGAATATAAAATGTGCAAAAGTAAGTTTCATTTCTATACATTAAAAATGAACCAATTGAAAAGGAAATTTAAAAACAATTATATTTATACTAGCATCAAAAAGAATAAAATATGTAGGAATTAACCATGAAAGGGAAAGACCTATAAACTAAAAACTACAAACATTGCTGAAAGAAATTATAGAAGATATAAATAAATAAATGAAAACACATTCCATGTTCATGGATTGGAACACTTAATATAGTTAATGTGTCAATACTACTCAAAGTGATCTACAGATTCAATGCATTGTTTATTGATATGGTTTGGATATTTGTCCCCTCCAAATCTCATGTTGAAATGTAATCCCAATGTTGGAGGTGCGGTGTGGAGGCAAGCATTGGGTCATGAGGGCAGACCCCTCATGGCTTGGTGCTGTCCTTGTGACAATGAGTTCTTGTGAGATCTGGTGGTTTAAAAATATGTAGTACCTCCTCCTGCTCTCACCATATGAAACACTGGCTCCTCCTTTGCCTTCTGCCGTGAGTATAAGGTTCCTGAGGCCCTCACCAGAAGGAGAGGCTGGAGCCATGCTGGTATAGTCTGCAGAACTGTGGTCCAATTAAACATATTTTCTTTATAAATTACCCAGCCTCGGGTATTTCTTTTTCTTTTTTCTTTCTTTTTTTTTTTTTTTTTGAGACGGAGGTTCGCTCTTGTTGCCCAGGCTGGAGTGCAATGGTGTGATCTTCACTCACCGGAACCTCCACCTCCTGGGTTCAAGTGATTCTTCTGCCTCAGCCTCCCGAGTAGCTGGGATTTACAAGCATGCACCACCATGCCCAGCTAATTTTGTATTTTTAGTAGAAACAGGGTTTCTCTAAGTTTGTCGGGCTGGTCTTGAACTCCTAACCTCAGGTGATCCGCCCACCTTTGCCTCCCAAAGTGCTGGGATTACAGGTGTGAGTCATGGCACCCAGCCCAGGTATTTCTTTATAGTGACACAAGAATGGCCTAACACACCTATCAAAATCTTACTGATATTTCTGTGGAAATAGAAAAGTCCATCCTAAAATTTATATGGAATCTCAAGGGACCCCAAATAGCCAAAACAATCTTGTAAAGAAATCAGAGGCCTCACATTTCCTGATCTCGAAATTTACTACAGAGTTACAGTAATCAAAACAGTGTAGTACTGGCATAAAGGCAGACATACAGACCAATGGAATAAAGTACAGAGCCCAGAAATAGATCCATACTTGTTGGAAATCAAATGATTTCCAACAAGGGTGCTAAGATCATTTAATGGGGAAAGGACAGTCTTTTCAACAAATGGTGCTGGGGAAACTACACATCTACATGTAAAAGAAGGAAGTTGGGCCTTAGCTAATGCTAAATACAAAAATTAACATGAAATAGATCAAAGACTTAAATGTAGGAACTAAAACTATAAAACCCTTAGAAGAAAACACAGGGGAAAGGCTTCAAGGCATTGGACTTGGCAATGACTTCCTAGATCTGACATCAAAAGCACAGGCAACAAAAGAAATAACAGACAAATTGGGCTTCATAAAAAATTTAAAACTTTTGGAGTAAAGTTCATTCAACTGAGTAAAACGACAATTCACAGGATAAGAGAGAAGATTTGCAAATCACATATCTGGTAAGTAATTAATGTCCAGAAGATATAAATAACTCCTAAAACTCAACAATAAATTAGCAAATAATTCAATTCAAAAATGGGTATAGGACTTGAATAGATATTTCTCCAACAGTAATATATGAATGGCCAATAATAATATGAAAAGATGCTCAACATCACTAATCATTAGGGAAAAGCAAATCAAGACCACAGTGAGATACTATTTCAAACCCATTAGGATTGCTACTATAAAACGAAGCAAAACATAAAGTGTTGGTGAGGATGTGGAGAAATTGGAACCCTTGTGCATTGCTGGTGGGAATGTAAAATGTTGCAGCTGTAGAAAATAATGTAGCATTTCCTCAAAATATTAAACTAGACTTATTTGTTCCAGCAATTCCACTTTTGGGTACATACCCCAAAGAACTGAAAACGGAGTTTCAAACAGGCATGTGCATACTCATATTCACAGCAGCATTATTCACAACAACTGAAAGGTGGACCTAACCCCAATGTCCATGGTAGATAATAATGAAATATTATTTGGCCTAAAATAGGAAGGAGATTCTGACACATGCTTCAACGCGGATAAACCCTGAGGACATAATGATAAGTGAAATAGGCCAGACACAAAAGGACAAATATTGTATGACTGCACTTATATGAGGTGCCTAGATTATTAGTCAAATACATACTGACAAAAAGTAGAATAGTGGTGTTTTCCACTATTCTTACATTGTTGTAAGGAAATACCTGAGACTGGGTAATTTATAAAGAAAAGATGCTTAGCGCTAGGTGTGGTGGCTCACACCCTGTAATCCCAGCACTTTGGGAGGCTGAGGTGGGCGGGTCACCTGAGGTCAGAAGTTTGAGACCAGCCTGGCCAACATGGCTAAACCCCATCTCTACTAAAAGTACAAGAATTAGCCAGGCATGGTGGCAGATGCCTGTAATCCCAGCTACTCGGGAGGCTGAGGCAGGAGAATCACTTGAACCCAGAACACGGAGGCTGCAGTGAGCTGAGATTGCACCACTGCAAGAGCAAGATTCCATCTCAAAAAACAAAAACAAACAAAAAAAGAGGTTATTTGGCTCATGGTCCTGCAGTCTTTATAGGAAGCATGGTGCTGGCATCTGCTCAGCTTCTAGGGAGGCCTCAGGAAGCTTACAATCATGGCGAAAGGTCATGGGAGATCAGGCATGTCACCCGGTGAAAGCAGGAGCAAATGAGAGAGAGAGCGGCGGGGAAGTTGCCACACACATTTAAAGAACCAGATCTGGTAAGAATTCATTATCATGAAGACAGCACCAAGCCATGAGGGATCTGCCCCCATGACCCAAACACCTCCCACCAGGCCCCACCTCCAGACTTCAGATTACAATTCAACATGAGATTTGGGTGGGGGCAAATAGTCAAACTATATTAGGTGGTTACCAAGAACTGGGGAAAGAGTTTCATGAGTGCAGAGTTTCAGTACGGGACAATAAAAAAGTTCTGGAGACGCATGGTGATGATAGTTACACAATAATGTGAATGTACTTAATACCACTGAACTGTACATTTAAAAACAATTAAAATAATAAATTTTACCACAATAAAAATTACATATATGGCTTGTATTATATTTATGTTGGATTGTACCGGTCTAGAAACACAACATGTTTTATAGTTAATTGTGATTAGTGGTCATAATTCACAAATACCTTTTTTTAAAAAAAGCAAAAACACCCTTGCCAGGATTTATTTGAACAAAATCAGCTGCCTGACCTCTACTTAACTACTAATATGAAACCACACTGGCATATGGCACACTAAGAAAGGGATTCATTTTTTTTTTTTTTTGAGACAGAGTCTCGCTCTGTCGCCCAGGCGGGAGTGCAGTGGCAGGATCTCGGCTCACTGCAAGCTCCACCTCCCGGGTTTACGCCATTCTCCTGCCTCAGCCTCCCGAGTAGCTGGGACTACAGGTACCCGGCACCCCGCCCGGCTAGTTTTTTGTATTTTTTAGTAGAGACGGGGTTTCACCGTGTTAGCCAGGATGGTCTCGATCTGCTGACCTCGTGATCCACCCGTCTCGGCCTCCCAAAGTGCTGGGATTACAGGCTTGAGCCACCGCGCCCGGCCCCAGGATTCATTTTTACTTACAAGCTGCAGCAGGCACAGGAACCAAATAGGCCACAGAGATGCACATTAGGCTGGAGAAAGGGCAGGCATTGATGTCAAGGTGGCAGATGGTTTCTAAGGCCCAAGGGGAGTTCAAGACTAGTGGACACATGACCAGGGTCCAGGGTTAGGGTAGTATTTGAGCAATGGTATTTCAATAGGAACTGATTTTGTCATCATGCTGTATGCACAAGATGGCATACAGTGATGCAACATGAAATACCTCTTCCTCACACCTCAAGTTTGGCTAAAAGAAGAAATGTTTGGCCTCTCTCTATCCTCACTTCCTCCTCCCTAAAGGAAGCAGAGTGACTTATCCGATTGGTAAATTTGGGAGAAGCAATGGAGGATGAAAACGCCTGCTCCCTTTCTCTCTGATCAGCCTGTCTACAGAACAGACTGCTTTTATGTGCTGAGGATAGAAGCCCTCAAGTTTGGCCTGGGGATCCTTCTCTCATTGTCCCCAAGATGAAGTCAAGTGACTGCAGGCATGGGTTTTGGGGTAAGTTTGCTTGTCCTCCAGGATAGATTAACTCTTACTTTCCTGCACGGGGGCTACCCCAGGGCCCCAGTTGAACACGGAGGCCCTAAGGATTACAGAGCTTGATGGGTGCTGCAGATTCACGCATGATTTCAAATTCTCTTTTATTAACTTAAAAACTGACATTGTCAATTCCATCTGTCTGATTTCTGTGTCTCATTTCTCAGCTGGTCCCCAGTTTGATGTGAGGAGAGAGGCATTCGAAATTATCCTTCCTAAACCTCCTAAGAGCAGTTTTCAAAACAGTAAGAAGAACAAAAACCACATAGCAATATTTCATGTATGGCTTTAAAAAATATCCATTTGATGAAAGCCAAGACATAAATTAAGTCATAGTTCTGTAAAAACATTTCTGCAGGATTGCAAAGGCTGTAAGCTGAAGCATAGCAATCTGGGTTACACCAAGAAGATTGGACTGTGTCTGTGGCATCTGTGTGTAAATGATGCATGCCAAGCACTTGCTAGATTCAGGCAGCACAAGAGTGCTTTCTTTAGCTCATTGTGGAGGCAAAGTTGAAATGACGTTGGGCTTTTTTTTTTTTTTTTTTCCCTGAGATGGAGTCTCGCTCTTGTTGCCTGGGCTGGAGTGCAATGGTGCAATCTCGGCTCACCACAATCTCTGCCTCCTAAGTTCAAGTGATTCTCCTGGCTCAGCCTCCCAAGTAGCTGGGATTACAGGCGTCCACCACCACACTTGGCTAACTTTCTGTATTTTTAGTAGAGACGGGGTTTTACCAGGTTGACCAGGCTGGTCTTGAACTCTTGACCTCAGGTAATCCACCTGCCTCGGCCTCCCAAAGTGCTAGGATGGTTTTTGTTTTTTTGAGGCAGAGTCTCGCTCTGTCGCCCAGGCTGGAGTGCAGTGGCCAGATCTCAGCTCACTGCAAGCTCTGCCTCCCAGGTTCACACCATTCTCCTGCCTCAGCCTCCCAAGTAGCTGGGACTACAGGCGCCTGCCACCATGCCTGGCTAATTTTGTTTTTTTAATTTTATTTTTAGTAGAGACAGGGTTTCACCATGTTAGCCAGGATGATCTCGATCTCCTGGCCTTGTGATCCACCCGCTTTGGCCTCCTAGAGTTCTGGGATTACAGGTGCGAGCCAATGAGCCCAGCCTGGATGGGCTCTTTCTTAGACTTTAGCTTCATATAGTTTAGGTGTCTGGCGGTTCTCCAACCTAATGATGACATCTAGTTGCAGGGAAGGCAGATGTGTAAGAGCAGAGAGACCATGAAATATAAACACGTTAGCAAATGTGGAATAATTAACAATATTTTTAAGGTGTACCAGAGGCCAGTTTCCAGAAAATAGCTAGAAGCTACTGCCAGAAAGACCTTAGTCAATGATTTGAGGGAGGTGGCAGAGAAACTGCTAAGGCAGAGAGGCAGGTAGTTGGAACACAGAATGTATTTTAATAACAGTGACATTTCTCAGTGGTAATTATGAACACAACCAGGGTGGCAAAAACACCCTTAACCGTATAAAGCAACTGACAAACTTGAGATAGGAAAAAACTTTTTCTGGTAGTTGGATATTCAGTTAGATTAGTGCAGTGACTAGGAGCCCACAATTTTCCAGTTCAAAAGAACAAATGATGGAATGAGAGACAGGCTAATAATATGCAACAGAAAATGAGATACTATTTCTACAATTTATTTTTGATGTTTGAGAGCCATGATTCTGTATCCTATGAGTAAACACAATCTATTTACTGTAAAGAGCGCAAGAGCATTGACTTTTTTGTCACGTAATTTAAAATGCCTCATACTTTTTTATTTCTAAAGAAACTGTATTTTAAATGTTTCACTTAAGAATCTGAAGAAGAGATTTGATTTATTAGCAAGATGTATGGGCAGAAAATCCTTTTTCCATCCAGTTAAGAAAATGTAGAGGGTATTCACTTGTCCCAGGAAAATCTCCTCAAGAAATGTATGTTGCGCTGTAATTAACACTAAGAGTGGGCATCTTTAACAATTCCATATGAATTCTTCTTCCTGGCTCTGGGGCTACTAAAAGCAACTTTACTAGTCATCAGAATGTGTCTGGGATCAATGTCACCCAGTGACGGGAACAGGAAGGCAGGCCAGCCTGATGCTGACTGTGCGGTTTGAGCGTGTGAGCCCACCATGCTCCGGAAGTCCTCCCCACCCTACCCCTACCCACAGGCATATTTTCATGTGGTTTTCTATCGTAAGCGGGTTCCTTCCTCAGCTACCACTTCCCAGCTCTGTTCCCTGGATCCAGAGCCTTTTTTCTTTTTTGAGATAGGGCCAGGCTGGTCATGAACCCCTGGGCTTAAGCGACCCTTCTACTTCAGCCTCCTGAGTAGATAGGACTACAGGCAAGTGCCATCACACCTGGCCAGAGCCTTTTTTTGTTGTTGTTTTCTTAGCCTCAACTGTATCTTGCACCTTCTGAGTCTTTTCAGAGCCGGGCCTATTCTTTTACACTCATTCTACCCACCTGTGTTTTTCACTCCATCTCCAGAGTGGCAGCAGCTATCTTCTTCCTGGGGGGCATCTGCACTTCTTTCTGCACTCAGGATCTGCTGCTTGCTCTGATACTTTCTGTGTCCCTCTGTCATAACATCCCATTTGCCTACATAGTGGGGAGCTTCTGTTTCAGATTGTGAGGAGGAAAGAACAGTCTCCTCAAGATGCCCTTTTGGTCTTGGTTATTAGATCAATCTCTATCTTTATTTTCAGTCTCAGAACCCTTCGTCTCAATGTGCCCCACAAGTAATGCAAACCAAGTTAGGGGAAGGCAGGACACAAAGCTCTGAGACATGTCAGGAAGGGATGGGGATGAGCCAGTCAGCATCCTGTACAGCAAATGCTCACTGCTCCTTATGGCATTTTTAATTAGAATTCTGAAACCTGGTATAGACTGAGCCTAGCTTCATAGATTGTTTCACCTCAAATCACACAGTTCTTACATGTGAGAACTTTCTCCTTAGAATTATCACCTTAGTGTGATCTGAAGAGCGAGTTCCCCTCAAATTTGACCTACTTAGACATTGCTTGCAAACACCCCATGCTGGAGGAAAGGCAGCGTGCCTGCTTCTTGGCTCTCAACCATGACAAATCCTAGGTTACCTTAGCAATGAGGCAGAAAACTGCAAAGAGAGCCTGACCAACTAAGCAGAAAGGAGGCCAAAGAAAGCCCAACTTCATTTATAAAATAACCAACAGGATTTGATCTCATATAATGAAATAGAACCTGAGGAACAACTGTGGTGGTATAATCTTTGATTGTTTAATCTTTCTAAAAACAAGTCCTTTATGTTGTAAAACACTAGCTATTAATTAACATGGGAAAATGCTCAAACTAAAGAAGTGTATGTCCTAGTAGTATTTACAAACAGCTCCCTTTTGGGAATGTAATTCTTCCTTGGTCCTGTATTTTGTATAGTTCTGACTCTTTGCTCTCATGATTCTGACATATTGCAGGATTAGGCCCCGGGTTTGTTTCATTATCACTCTTATTTTATGTCAATTACATTTTAATGTTATCACTGTATCTTTAAATGCATATAACCATCTGATTATGCCTTATTATAAAGTGTTTTATCATCATCACTCTTTTTAAAAGAAGTACCAGAAACATACCTTTAATAACAGAGGGTTTTAAAAACAGAAAATGAGAACCAGAAGACAAAGAGTATTTTGACAGTACGCCTAGTTTGTTTGTTTGTTTGTTTTGAGACGGAGTCTCGCTCTGTCGCCCAGGCTGGAGTGCAGTGGCGTGATCTCGGCTCACTGCAAGCTCCGCCTCCCGGGTTCAAGCCATTCTCCTGCCTCAGCCTCCCGAGTAGCTGAAATTACAGGTGTGCGACACCATGCCTGGCTACTTTTTTGTATTTTTAGTAGAGATGGGGTTTCACCTTATTAGCTAGGATGGTCTCAATCTATCTCCTGACCTCATGATCTGCCCGCTCTGGCCTCCCAAAGTGCTGGGATTACACGTGTGAGCCACGGCGCCCAGCCAACAGTAAGCATAGTTTGATTCATTTTTTAAAAAAGATATTCAAGCTTAAGTGGCATTTTACATTTTATGTTTTCAGTTATTTAATAGTTTTAACAATTACTTTACACAGAACCCCCAAATTGTCCGCAAACACCATAGGTATTTCATTTTGAAAAGGATATTTTTGATAAAGATGACTGGCTAAAAAAGCAAGAAAAGCAACACCCAAAATGTGTACCCCAAGCTCATTCTGGAGGTATTCAGTGTACAATCTCTCTTGAATCCTAAGCAAGCTGGTAATGCTTGGCCCAGAATTCCCAAATAATGATTTGTGTCTGAAATTTCCCATGAGGTTTTACAATGTTCCATTCATACCCATGACAGTCCAGAACAATACTAATCCAGAAGCATTTTTAGGTAATTGAGAGTACATTTTTTAAACACCATCTATGCACAATACAGTGATTAGGCATATTAGGGGTAAAAAGCTTAACAAAACATTGCTGAAACATAATTGCGAGTCTGCATCAAATCAAAAAGGCCACAGAAATATTTAGTATTGTATCTTAGTTTCTGTTAAGTACTTTCAAAATGTAATTAACACTAAAATAATTAGTACAAGAGAATTTGAGTTCTTGATTTTTGTTCAGAAAATTTTTACTCTTAATATATTAAACAAACATGGAAAACTTTTGTATTAAAGTCTTCCACATGTAAAACATTTGTCATTCATTCATATCTTTTTCTACTTTACTTCTTCACCAAAAATCGTGTGATGTCTGATCCATGCTTTGATGCTAGAGATTGTCTTCTCACCTGGCTTCTTTCCTTAGCTTGTCTGGCAGTTCTCTAAAAGTTAAAAAATATGCATGTGTACATGTTAGGAAAAAAGCACTGGCTACAGAAGCTCAAAAACTCTTTGTATTGTTAGTCTGGAAAATCTACACTGTCACTACACCCATTTCCCAGTGGCTGGCTATTAAAGAGTTACCAAACGACAAGGCAGAGTATCTTGGCAGCTCTGGCAAGTCCCTGAGGTCCTAGGTTCTTAGGACCAACGTAGCAGGAGAAAACATACAACTTAGGGGATGTCTTGCTACCCAGTGAGAGCATGAATTCCTCATTTGGAGAATAGGGAGGCCCTGATTCTCCCATCTAAGCGGGAGTGTTTTCCTTTTTTTTTTTTTGAGATGGAGTTTTGCTCTTTCGCCTAGGCTGGAGTGAAGTGGTGTGATCTCAGCTCACTGCAACCTCTGTCTCCCAGGTTCAAGCGATTCTCCAGCCTCAGCCTCCAGAGTAGCTGAGATTATAGGCACCTGCCACCACACCCAGCTAATTTTTGTATTTTTAGTAGAGACGGGGTTTTTGCCACGTTGGCCAGGCTGGTCTCGAACTCCTGACCTCAGGTGATCCACCTGCCTCGGCCTCCCCAAGTGGGAGTTCTTAAGGCAACTTGGGATTACCCAGTGAAGAAAATCTACCCACTTCCTATTCTCTGATCCCAGAGGCCATTTCCAACTCAACAGATGAGCTGGTATAGAAAATAAAATGATGCAGACCAGAACTGGATTCTTCCACTAATCCCACAAGTAACATTTTTCATGAGAATCTAAAAAAATAATTACAGAAAGGGCTGCATTTTCTTTGGCTACTTCTTAATTCTCATATAGGTCTTGAATTTGCTACTAACTTGCACAGCTGAGAAATCAGATGACTTTTTTTTTTCCACCTGAAGTCCATGTGAGGTGATCCACGTGGAAAGAGTAAGGACAGAAGAGAAGCTTACGGTGGGGGGCGGTGGCTCACACCTGTAATCCCAACACTTTGGGAGGCCGAGGTGGGTGGATCATCTGAGGTCAGAATTCGAGACCAGCCTGGACAACATGGTGAAACCCTGTCTCTACTCAAAACATAAAAATCAGCTGGGTGTGGTGGCGGGTGCCTGTAATCCCAGCTACTCAGGAGGCTGAGGTAGGAGAATCAGCTTGAACCCGGGAGGCGGGAGGCGGGGGTTGCAGTGAGCCGAGATCGTGCTGAGATCACGCCACTGCTCTCCAGCATGGGTGACAGAGCGATACTCCGTCTTAAAAAAAAAAAAAGAGTAGTAAAGAGTTCATATATTATAAACATTGGCAAAGGATCTGAAATAGTTCTCAAAAATTTAAATATAACTGATTAGCATCTTTTTAAAACATCAGTGTCTTTAGCAAACAAAACAATTTCAGGCCTTTCTCCCCTTGCACCACAATGGCACCCACTGACCGTACCCAGTGGCAGTTAAGTGGGCTTCTGGGGTCATAAATGAGTAAAGTTCTTTGGAAAACAGTTTGGTGATAAATTCCTACATTGTCAAAAATATCCAAATACTTTTGACTCAGTGATTTTTACACATGATAATCTACCTTAAGGAATGACCTCAAAATGCAGAAAACAGTTTTGTTTACAAAAAGTGTGCTTGGTGGCATGATGTATAAAAGCAGAAAAATTTAAATAAGTATTAATCAGTATGGGAATGGTTAAGTAAAGTACAGTAGAGATCTGCTCAATAGAATATTGTATTATGCAGTCATTTTAGATGATGTAAGTTATGAATGGTTAGAGAACATGAGAAATGCTTAGATCTTGCTGTAACTGAAAAAAAGTTGAATACGAAGTTGCATATTGAATATTTCTAAGATGATCTCAACAGGTAAATCCCATTACCTTTTACTGGACTGCCTGTAAAAAATTTATCCTGGTAGATAAACAATAGTATGTGTTTTTTTCCCTCTCATTCTAAGCAACAGGTAAGTAACTACCAAAAGATGGGGCAGAGTTAATTGGTTTCATACTTTGGCCAGCAATGAAACCTTTGTATGTTGAACTGAGTTGGTCCTAGAGATAACTTATCAATGTTTTCAGATATTTCAGGATATCCTTAGTTATATGCAAACATGTATCACTGCCCCAATTCACCAAACTGGAAGTTTGGGTCTCATCAAGACAATATGTAAATTGTATTCATTTCTTTCTTGGTAGTGGTGCAAATGTCTTGGTCCTAGAATGAATGAAAAGGGAAGCAGCTTTTCTTGCATCTGTGACACGGGCCTTGAGAGGGAAGGCAAGTGTTAGATGATGAAAGGAGTAAAATGCGCCTCGAATCTCAGACCAGGAATAAATTCATCCACATAATCTTCCACACCTGTGTGCACAATT
The DNA here is from genome assembly GCF_049350105.2 of Macaca mulatta. Classification (NCBI taxonomy): domain Eukaryota; kingdom Metazoa; phylum Chordata; class Mammalia; order Primates; family Cercopithecidae; genus Macaca; species Macaca mulatta. The sequence goes on from NC_133417.1 coordinate 26,828,907, forward strand.
TTCCATCTGACTTCTCAGGATGCAGTCAAAGCTATATGAGAGCTTCACTGACCTCTTTGTGACAGACTGTGCAGAGAGTCTGCAGGTTGTCCAGGGAACACTGTCCTCCTCCCCCATACACTGGCTTGATGTGATCCACCTGCCAGAAATGTCCTTCCCCTGGGTTTCTTATCATTTCATTTAGCTGCAATAAGAATACAAGTCAGCAATTTTCAACATACACTGCAAGAAGTGTTTGTTGGTTTTGCATTGTGCAATCATGTTTATACAGGAAAATCATGGGGAAAAATACATCAGGAGAGCTTTGAATAGCTTTTATTGTGAGTAGAAAAAAACCCTCTGTTTGAAGTTTGAAAGCAATAAGATGTGTTTTTTTTCTCCCTTATCTCATTTTGAAAGAATTACAAGAAAATATAAAATACCAAGACTCCTGACAGATTGGGAAAAACTGGTTTTTCTGCACCTGTAAGTTAGTTTATATATTCACTAAACCAAATCTAAGAAAAGCATAACAATAGGTTAGAAATTTAAAACTTCTCAATACTACTGAGTCAAACAATCTTTAATTGTTGACCTAAATGCTTTTGTCACTACACAATGGCAGTTTAATGTCAATAGCTATTACCTAAAACTTTTATACTATTCACCAGAGAACTTTCCAAGTTACGTGAACTGGAATGAAATTTCTAGAACAAATATCTGTAACTTGCATATTTGGAATAATTAAAGATGACCATTTAAAGTAGCCTTTATTTAGGCCAGTCCATATATACACATTTTATATTTAATCAGTGATAACCTACATTAAAATGGGATGTATTTTATCATTTTACCTGAGGTAGTAAAACCAACTCACACCATGGAAATGCAGTTGTCTAAATATCACAGAGATGAGTGTGGCACTTGTTTTTATTTCCTTCAACTTAACAGCTGCTGGCCTTGGGAACCCATGATTATGTATAAAGCCTGTTTAAGAAAGCGTGTCAGGCACAATGACCTGATCAATAGTGCTGGCCCATGAGGAGTCACAAGAGGCAGCAAGTTGGAGCAGTAAACTTTGTCCAGCTGACCTTTGTTACTGCCTGCCTTATCTTCTCTTCTGTGCTGAACTTCCCAACTACTGTTAGAAGAATGTATTGATTTTTGTTTTCGAGGTTGGCATTGTAAGAAGCTACTACAAATGGCGGTCTTGTGCATCAAGCAAATGGCATAGTCTTAGGAAAAAAAATCCATTTTGGCTTTGCCTTTTTAAACCAATTCCTTCTCTCTGAGCAGCCCCCACTCTGACAGACTCAATAATTCAGAAGATGCTTCTTTAGTTTTTCCAAGCAACTGTAAGGCAAATCACTTGGGGCCACTCTTGGATATCCGAAATTTGCCCACCTCTTGAAAGAATCACTTGATGTGGTAGTGCATGCCTGTAATCCCAGATGTTTGGGAGGCTGAGGCAGAAGGATCGCTTGGTCCAGGAGTTCAACATCATCCTGAGCAACACAGTGAGACCCCAGACCCAATCTCAAAAAAAAAAAAAATATATATATATATATATGTGTGTGTGTATAAAATCACTCTCTTTAACTAGTCCTACCTAATTCGAGCCTATTGTGTTCCTTATTCTCAGAGCACTTTTGTTTTGGATGTCTATTATATTACTTCTGCATTCCTGGACAGGTTGCTTTCAATGACCTTGAGTCATTTTGTTGCATGTCTTCTGGAAGCCATCACACTGAGAGAGCAGTAACTGGAGTCTGACTGACATCCCTGGGATGTGTACAATATGTCCCTCACCAATTAGACCAAAAGATCTTTCAGGAACTCTGGATATCATTAGAGAAATAGTGTATTTCCCTATCTCTCAGAGACATGCTAATTCATTTTTACAGAAATGCTGATTAATTCATTTGCTCATAATTCAGCAACACTGTCCTAGGTAAATAAAAATACATAATTTGTCTAACTGGAAGGAATTCATCCAATATTTTAGTGGGCAGACAGTGGCTGAGGGGTGATTCTTCTTAAATTAAGCACACTACAAAATTATATTTTATTTAGAGATGGGGTCTCGCTCTGTTGCCCAGGCTGGAGTGCAGTGGCACTATCACAGCTCACTGCAGCCTTGACCTTCTGGACTCAAGCAATCCTCCTATCTCAGCCAACCAAGTAGCTGGGACTACAGGTGCATGCTACCACACCCGGTTAATTTTGCTTTTCTTTTCTTTTTTTTTTGGAAAAAAGGGGTTCCACTATGTTGCTCAGGCTGATAACTCTTGGCTCAAGCAATCTTCCCACCTTGGCCTCTCAAAGTACTGGGATTACAGGTATGAGCCAAAGCCTGGCTTGCTTTGAAATTTAGAATTGTTCAGATAGCAAGATTAGAAATCCAACTGAATTTTGGAAATGAAAGTGAATACTGATGATAGTGTGCTATAAATAATAATTTGTCATAAATTGGTGTATTAAAATTACATTTTTCAATGCAATGAACACATATATGTATGTGAGTGTATATACACATACATAGCCTTCTGATTGTGATGGACTACATTTCTGGGTTATCTGTCTGCCCCTTGTCATTCAATATTAACATATGGAAAGGGGAATTGCCAGACCATAGGTGCCTCTTGATACACTGCACCACCTGTTAATATCTTTTCCCAAAATAACTGAATGAGAATGAAATTAAGCCTCTAGATCTTACAATTATTATTCAGAAAATTGGGGGAATAGAAGAACATGTCAAACAATACCTTGCGATACAGGGAGACAAATCCGGAATGGCAAATGATCCAGTATATTCAGCCATTGATAGTATAAAAAAGGAATGGGGTGCTATTATAGATTAAATGAAGCATAAGAAGCATTATAATCAAATATACTATGTGGGTGACATTTTGATACTAATCTGAACAAAGTAACTATAAAATGCTTTTTTTTTTTTTTTTGGAGACAGAGTCTTGCTCTGTTGCCCAAGCTGGAGTGCAGTGGCGTGATCCTGGCTCACTGCAACTTCTGCCTCTCAGGTTCAAGCGATTCTTAAGCCTCAGCCCCCGAGTAGTTGGGATTACGGGTGCCTGCCACCACGCCTGGCTAAATTTTTATACTTTTAGTAGAGATGGGGTTTCTCCATATTGGCCAGGCTGGTCTCAAACTCCTGACCTCAGGTGATCCACCTGCCTTGGCCTCCCAAAGTGTTAGGATTACAGGTATGAGCCACTGCGCCTGCCAAAAGGCGTTTTTGAGACAACCTGGGAAACCAAGCATAGACTTAGTATAATTAAGGAATTATAATTGTGTTGGGTGTGATAACTCGTACTGGGATTATATTTAAAAGAAAGAGAGGAAAGGAAATGAGGACTAGGAAAGAGTGCAGGAGGAAAGGAGAAAAGGAAGGGAGAGAGAGAGAAAGGGGAAGAGGGAGGGGGGAAGAGGTGAGGGAGAGGAAAGGAAGGATAGAAGTAAGGAAGGAGGTCTTTACCTGTGAGAGATACAGAATGAAAATATTCAAGAGTGAAAAGAAATGTCTGGAATTTTCTTTAAAATAATCTAGGAGATGGCCGGGCGTGACGGCTCATGCCTGTAATCCCAGCAGTTTGGGAGGCTGAGGCGGGTGGATCACCTGAGGTCAGGGGTTCAAAACCAGCCTGGCCAACATGGCAAAACCCCGTCTCTACTAAAAATACAAAAATTAGCTAGGCGTGGTGGCACATGCCTGTGATCCCAGCTACTCGGGAGGCTGAGGCACGAGAATCACTTGAACCCAGGTGGCAGAGGTTGCAGTGAGCTGAGATTGCGCCACTGCACTCCAGCCTGGGTGACAAGGGTGAAACTCTGTCTCAAAAAAAAAAAAAAAATTAATAAATAAAATAAAATAAAATAAAATATTCTAGGAGAAACAAACAAGTGAGTCAATGGCAGACAAAAATCAATGCCAAAATGCTGGAAACTGTTAAAGCTGGCTGATGGACATATGGGTCCATTATTTTCTCTCCTTTTATATATTTGAATATTTCCATGTTAAAATGTAAAAAATAAAGTTAGAGAGTCAATATTCATTACTCAGTACAATGCTGCCTTCTATCTATCACATGATTATAACTTACCTGTTCTAATGGGAGCTTTGAAGTCCAGGTAGCATCCAGAAGTTTCTTCCTCTGACTTTTAGGGGCATCTCTCAGACGTAAAAAGAGTTCTTGTGCATTCACATTACAGAGCTGACACACACCACGTTCAGTTTCAAATACTTTGGCTCGCAGGTAGCTGTTATTAGATCGAATCCAAAACTCTTCCTGACATTTCAGAGAGCAAAACCGTGAATCCCAAGCGTTCACTTTACACGCTTGCTTAGTCTGGCAAGTGGGTTGCTGACAGTGAAGGCAAAGTGGATTTCCTTCATTATCCACAGCTTGCAAATAGCCTTTGGATGTAGAGGGCTTCACAGTGAGATGTGCCTGCACTGTGTATGGATTTAGAAATGGGACACAGGCTCCATCTTCAAGAAATTTTCTACAATTGAAAAAACACTGAATAGGTAACTAATGAATGAATACTCTAAATAGTAATTGCTTCATATAAAGGTTATCAAAGTTTCTATACGGATAAATAGTAAACACGGATCACAGTGTAGAAATAAAATAGCTATAGTCAGCACTCTATATTCCATGCCATGTAAGGAAGAATGGTGTGTTACAAAAATTAATTTGAATATAAATATGTTGCCTCTCTTGGGAATTTAGATGCTCTCGTGTTAAATGATCTGGAAACATGTGAAACATGAAAACATGTAAAACATCTGGAGAAGCTGTTAGAAAATGCTTCTTCAGGCTGGGAAAGGACAGCCTACTGTAAAACTCCAACTAAAGCTTAGTGGCTACCCTGCTCCTTAAATATATGGGGTCACACACCTCATTAGCTCAGAGAAGTCATTACAAACTCTCTCCTCCAGCCTCTGCTTGCACACAGGAAACAGAGTCACAGCCATAAAGTGACAGAGTGAAATAGCTGACAGTGCTGATAGGAATTAGAACAGAAGACTGGCTCCTACAGGTAAACGCAGAGTTGATGAAATTAAACATGCTAGGATACAAAACATAATAGGATATGTGCTCAATTTGTTAGAATAAAAGAAAAGGTACACTACTCAATTTTGTTAGAAAGTCCTACTTGGGAAGTAACAACAGCTGCTCTATTTTTCCATGGTTGTTTGAAAGAGTTAAAAGAAAGACTTCTAATGATGGAGCTCAAGATTGAGGGACAGAGCCCAGATTTAACCTCAGGTCTCCTGGCATCTACCCCCAAGCCGTGGGGCAGGTTACTTAGTCCACCTGGTCTCAGTGTCCTTCCTCATCTTTAATGTTTAAAATGAGGACACCAGGTACCTCAACAGGTTGCTAGGACAACTGAAGAGCTACTATCTTGTGAAAGTTCTTTGTAACGTCTAAAGTGGTCACGCAAAGGTGAGACATTATTTTGAATATCAAAATGTAAAGAAGTGGAATTAGTACTACTATATACTAGTAGTAGAAAAACCTTACTTTGTGAAAGGATCCTGTGGCCTGGACTCCTTTGTGATCAGACGGACATGGCCCCCAGTATTCTTCACTTTATCCACTGAAGCTATGGCAACATCTTCTTTGGTTATGTATCTGAAACAATGATATGTTAAATAGATTCCCTCTATCTCATGAAAAAAAGTCTCTATTGCATGTTCACATTGTTCCTTGCAAAAGCAATAGAAGAAAAAGCAAGCACAATTCTATTCACTGTGCTAAAACTGAAGTTAGAAAATGGAATTTTTACCTTTTATCTTGGTGTTCATTATGTGAGAAATACATTTCTTTGTTCCAAATTAGTTGTCTCAGATTTCTTTTTCTAAGAAATCCAAGAGTCATTCAATATCCTTTGGACCAATTTTCATTTAGGGGAAAGAGGAGTGGGTGTGAGAATAAGAAATGATCAAATACACGCACAACTGACAGCCTTAAGGAAACTGCTTGGCAAGCTGTGCAGAAAATCTCTAACTGTATTTTACTTCCCTCTTGGTCATCCCTTCAAGGCTTCTCCAAATCACCTTAGTCAGTTATAATGGTGTATCAGTGTTTGGGTAAACTGAGTCTCTTTTCAGTTAACTGGGTTCAATCACATCTTCTGTAATCTGAAGGTTGTTTCCCTTATTATCAGCCCATACAGGGTTTATGGATTCTTCCACAGAAATAAAGCCACCCTTGACGTGGGATTCAGAACCTTATTACCCAACACTAACAATACCACACAATGGTTCAGGGACTAGAAGTAAAGAGAAGTTATTCCGATTAAAGGTGATGGGGGAATTTAAGTTGGTGAAATGCAATTACCCAATTAATTCCTTCCAATTATATTAATTGGCCTACTTTCTCTGGTGGTTTACACCTATTATAGACTTTTTTGGAAATTAGTTTAAACATGAATTTCTTAATATTACTGAATGCTTCTTAATTAGGCAGCTTGACAATAAAATTAAAGTTCAATCAAAATGGAATTGTGCAATTGTAGGTAAAATTTTAGAAATTTGCTTTATGTTATTAGGATAGATTTAACAAACACGTTTCCTTTTTTAAATAAACTATTTTATTCATTTTTGATTAGGTGATATAAGCACATGGTTCTAAACTCAAAAGGCAAACAAGTGTGTTTATGGTGATGAATAATTTTCTCTCTCACTCCTTTCTTCCTTTTGCCCCTCCCCAAAAGTTACCTCTGTTGCCAGTTTTGTTTTTATTTTTTTTTGACTCAAAATGACCTTGAGTCATTTTGTTGCATGTCTTCTGGAAGCCATCACACTGAGAGAGCAGTAACTGGAGTCTGACTGACATCCCTGGGATGTGTACAATATGTCCCTCACCAATTAGACCAAAAGATCTTTTAGGAACTCTGGATATCATTAGAGAAATAGTATATTTCCCTATCTCTCACAGACATGCGAATTCATCTTTGCAGAAAGGCTGATTAATTTAATTTATTTTACTTTGTTTTATTTTATTTTATTTTTTGAGACAGGGTCTCACTCTGCCGCCCAGGCTGGAATGCAGTGACACTATCTTGGCTCATTGCAACCTCTGCCTTCTGGGTTTAAGCTATTCTCATGCCTCAGCCTCCCAGAGCTGGGATTACGGGCATGCACCACCATGCGAGGCCTGTCTCAGCCCGTCTCAGCCTCCCAAAGTGCTGGTATTACAGGTGTGAGCCACCGTGTCTGGCTCATTTTAGAAATAGTTTATTTTTGGCCTGGCATGGTGGCTCACACCTGTAATCCCAGCACTCTGGGAGGCCAAGGTGGGTGGGTCTCCTGAGGTCAGGAGTTCGAGACCAGCCTGGCCAACATATTAGTCTCTGCTAATAGTGATAAGTATCTCATCATAGATTTTAAAATTTGCATTCCTATTAAGAGTAATGGGGAATATCTTTTCACACATTCACATGGTGAAACCCTGTCTCTACTAAAAGTACAAAAATTAGCTGGGCATAGTGGTGTATGCCTGTAATCCCAGCTACACGGGAGGCTGAGGCAGGAGAACCACTTGACCCAGGAAGATGGAGGCTGCAGTGAGCTGAGATTGCGCCACTGCACTCCAGCCTGGGTGACAGAGAGAGACTCTGTCTCAAAATAAATAAATAAATAAATAAATAAATAAATAGTTTATTTCTTTTCTGAGTATAGGTGTATACCTTTTATTTACTTATTTTTGCATTTCCATTGATACATCATTTACATGGCATAAAATTTACCAATTAAAAGTTTACAATTAAGTGCATTTTAGTATATTCACAAGGTTGTACAACCATCACCACTAATTCCAGAATATTTTCATCACTCCAAAAAGAAACCTGAGGCTGGGTGCAGTGGCTTACGTGTGTAATCCTGGCACTTTGAGAGGCCAAGGCGGGTGGATCATTTGAGGTCAGGAGTTCGAGACCAGAATGGCCAACATGGTAAAACCTTGTCTCAACTAAAAATACAAAAGTTAGCCGGGCATGGTGGTGTGCACCTGCAGTCCCAGCTACTCGGGAGGCAGGGGCAGGAGAATCACTTGAACCCCGGAGGCAGAGGTTGCAGTGAGCTGAGATCATGCCAGTGCACTCCAGCCTGCGCAACAGATTGAGACCCTGTCTCAAACAAAAACAAAAAATGAAACAAAAAGATACCCATACCCACTAGCACTCATTCTTCATTATACCTTTTATTTTTAGAAATAAATAATAGCATAGCATATATACTGATCTTCACCTTGCTCTTTTTACCAAAACATGCTTCTCAGAGATCTTTCCTTATTAGGATTCAGTTTCCCTATTCTTTTTAATGGCTCCATGTTATTCCATTATATGGATAAACCATATATTTGACCAGTCTCTGATAAATGGACATTTAGGTTGTTTCCAGTCTTTGCTATCACAAACAATGCTGTAATAGATATCGTTATATATGATATTTTCTACACATTATGTATCTGTAGAATAAATCCCTGGAAATAGAATTCCTTGGTCAAAGGTCTTAGGTGTTTTAAATGTGGGTAGATTTTGACAACTGTCTTTCCTCTAAGGTTATACCAGTGTACGTGTCCACCAGCAACAAATAAGAGTATCTGTTTCTTCTCTTTCACTAGCACAATGTCATTTTTAAAGTCTCTGCTAATAGTGATAGGTATCTCATTGTAGATTTTAAAATTTGCATTCCTATTAAGAGTAAGGGGGAATATCTTTTTACATGTTTGCACTCTACTTGCATGTCTTTCTTAGAGCAAAAAGGAAATTAAGCCATCGTGCTCCAGTCTGGGCAGTAGTAGTAGTAGTTAAAGCACAGTAAATTGTTGTAGAGTTCTTTTACTTGCCCTTTTAGTTCTCAAACTTCCTCCTTCTCTGGCCCCACCTCCAACAATTTCTTCAACCATTTTATTCCCTTGGAAAATGCACTCGGGAAAGTATTTCTGTGAATTCTAAATGAACTCAAAAGCTTCCTAGCTTTAGGGGCAATGGGATATTAAGCCTTGCCTGAGGTATTATTATTCAATGTTTAAAAGCTTAAAAACCTAATTCAGTAACTTTAAAAGATGCTGAGAAATCTAGTCAGAGATTTAGAAACTAAAAATAACCTTTTGCTTTCCTACAAGAGGTTTAAGAATAAATTTTGGGAAACCACAAGAAACAGATGAACCAATTCCAAAAAAGGGAGCTGACAACTTTTCAAATGTAGTTGCAAGTTGCCAATACTTAATTTTCTGCTGAGGTTTGCGAGGAAGTTCACCAACTCCCAAAAGGATTATGGTAAATCCCAATTTTAGTAAATAGAGAAGGAAGGATGTTGTCTACTAAACAAATTCCTGGATAGGGACGGGAGTGGAAGATAGCAATTTTTGCAAGAAGAGTGTACGTCGCAAAGTGGCCCACATCAATGAACACAATCTTGGGCTCTGGATTTCTGACCTGCTTTGGAGCTCAGCTATAACTAGTGATTAAACAATTGGCATCCTAAACATGACAGGGCTCCAAGTGAATTAGGCCTGCCTCTGATAAATGGTACTGGTAACCATAACAATGGCTGGTAATCTTGGCTTCCATTCACATGTAAAAGTGAGATATTTAAAAGCTGACTGCAAGCTCTGAGCTTGGATGGGGCCTGCAAACTGGTGGACATCACTGGCGGATAATCTGGTTGGAGACCTAGCCATTGCATTTGGGGGAATGCCCAAAGTCAGTTAACTATAGGTCTTTTTTCAGAACCATTCAATACTTTTAAGAAAGAAATCCTCTAACCTCCTGTTTAGGAAGTAAAATGTCGCTGCTGTCAATCTGAAAGCTGTCAATACCTCACTCTTTACTGAGCCTGATGTTTCTAGGTCTGGAGACTCTCTGATTCAGTTTCTCTAGAAAATAAATTGATAGGACAGTGTCTAACTGGTCCTCATACAGACTGCCACTCAATGCTGCTATTCAACAGCATATTTCACATTTGCTTTCAGAGATACATGGTTATTCCAAATTACTGAGACTTACTTTGGGTTCTGCAGCAAGAATCAGAATGCTTCCTGATAGTATCTCCCCGCTGCAGGTACAGAGGTTTCATTTTATGATGTTGCTAAGTTGGTTTCCCTGGGGGCCTCTCTCTCTCTGCCTCTCTATAATCAGTCACCAAGTCTCTAGACATACCTCCTTAATAGCTCTCTTCATTCTCTTTCCTGATTCCCATTGTAATCACTTAATATAGATCCTCATCATTTTTCTCCAGGTATACTAGAATAGTCTTTTAACTTGTGTAGCAGGCAGAATTTTAAGATACCCTCTAGGATTCCTGTCCCCAGGTTATTTAATCAATCATTAATTTAGATAATGCTATAAAAGGACTTTACAGATATAATTAGGTTACTAATCACTTTAAGATAGGGAGATTACTGAGTGGGCCCAATGTAATCACTTGAGCCCTTAAAAGCAGAAGAGGAAGGCAGAGAGATTCCAAGGAGAAATATGTAGAGGTCCGCGTGCTAGGACCACAGAGAGGGCTCTAGTAGCTGACAGTCCAGCTGACAGCCAGGAATAAACAGGAACCTCAGATCTACAACTGCAAGGAACTGAGTTCTGCCAACAATCTTAGTGAGCTTGGAGGTGAATTCTTTTCCAAGCTTATCAACTAGAGCCCAGCCAGCCAACACTTTGATTTCTGCCTTGTAAAATCCAGAGCATTACTAGAAAACTAGTAACAGCCAACTTGGACTTCTTACTTATAGAAGGGTGAGATAATAAATGTGTGTTGTTTTAAGCTGCTAAATTTGTGGTAATTTGTTATGGCAGCGATAGAAAAATGTAACTTATCTCCCCACTTTGAGTCTTGCCCTTTTTAATCTAATCTCCCAACTGCTGCTAGAGCTAAAAAATACAATGTATTTTTACATTTAGAATACTGCTGTATTCTAAAAACTACAAATCTGATTAATCTGCTGCTTGTTAACACAAGTTATATCCTTAATATATTATCTATATATAATTTTATAAATAACATTGTGTGTCTGACTTTGGTTTTATGAATTGACTTTTGCTTTTAAATCTGATCAGTCACCTTTCTCAGTTGGTACTTTAAGTGGTCATCCATGTCCAATGGAGAAGAAATAATAGGGCATATCTAGAAATAGCTAGAAATTCAGTTATGAAGAGAATTATGATCATGTGAGAAAGAGAAGGTCAACAAAGACTGGTTACAAAAATGAGAAAGATTGAGAGGACTGGAAGTATTGAGAAAAATAAAATAGGCATTGTGCTTTTTGATATATGTGTGTGTGTATGTGTGCACTTATGTGTAAGCATGTGTGTGTGGGTATATATATATATATAAATATGTAACACATATATTTTAAATGTATTTTTATAGAAAATGGCACATGCCCATGGGAAAAAAAATCAACCGTTACAGAAGACTTCAGGTCAAGAGTCCAAAACTGGCAACTTATAGATAAATTCAATTAGTCAAAGGGCTTTACTGTACTCATACAGTATCAATTTACTATACTCATACAGCATTTTAAATTTATTTATTCATTTTGAGACAGGGTCTTGCTCTATCACCCAGGCTGGAGTGCAGTGGCATGATCACAGCTCATCGCAGCCTTGACCTCCTGGGCTCAGGTGATCCTCCTGTCTCAGCCTCCCGAATGGCTGGGACTGCAGGCGTGAACCACCATACCTGGCTATTTTTTGGGTTTTTGTGGAGATAGAGTCTCGCTATGTTAACCAGTCTGGTCTCAAGCTCTTGGCCTCAAGTGATCTTTCCACCTTGGCTTCCCAAAGTGCTAGGATTACAGGTGTGAGCCACCATGGCTAGCCAGTATTTTTAAATTTCATTAATTTAATTTAATTTTAATTTAATTTTTGTTTTATTTTATTTTATTTCTGAGACAGAGTCTCATTCTGTCTCCCAGGCTGAAGTGCAGTGGCGCAATCATGGGTCACTGCAGCCTCGACCTCCAGGGGATCAGGTGATCCTCCCGCCTCAGTCTCCAAAGTAGCTAGGACTACAGGCATGCACCACCATGCCTGGCTAATTTATCTGTTTTTCGTAGAGATGGGGTTTTGCCATGTTGCCCAGGCTGGTCTTGAACTCCGGGCTCAAGAAATCTGTCCTCCTTGGCCTCCCAAAGTGCTGGAATTATAGGCATGAGCCACCATGCCCAGCCCAATATTTTATTTTTAAATCTGAATTTGAATGACTTCATGGGTTCCAAATCTGCCTGTTTGACATAGTCTCAGCCCATATCTCATCCTTTTCTAGTTTTATAACTGACCTCATTCATTGATTTGTGATTCTTGTTTTGTTTTTAGTCAAATGAGTTTGTAATCTTGGCATAAAGTATAAAGTCCCTACTACCTCCACAAATCCTCAAGTTTTATGCCCTAGAGCAAGATTTCTCAACAGTGGTAATATAGACATTTTGAAATGGATAATTCTGTTTTGGGGGGTGCAATCCTGTTCATTGTAGGATTCTCAGCAGCATCCTGGGTCTCTACCCACTAGATACTCCCTAGTCACATCCCTTACTTGAGACAATTTAAAATGTCTCCAGACACTACCACCCTAGGGGACCAAATTGCTCCCAATTGAAAACCACTGTCCAAGAGAAACCCGTGATAAAAATTTCTAAGGTATCCTTCTAGACAATTTCTATGTCAGTAATAGCAAGTTGTGCAAATAGTAAAGTTTGTGTCTCCATCCTTTTTTTTTTTTATAATTTATATCTACCTTTAACAATTTATCATAAGTATTATTCCTTGTTCTTACAAACAAATAAATGTGCTATATGCCATACTTTGAAACAGTGGAAAAGATTTTCACTATATGGAACTATCATAATTTATTTAATCAACCATGTTCTCGGTCCCTTGCTCCCCCCGCAAACCCCTGGATTTTTTTTCACCTGTGTGCATGGAAAAAGCTAGAGAAAGGAAACCTCTCTGACAAACTGATGAAATACAAGGATGAAGAGAGATTACCGGTGTATGGAGGCAGCAAGAGTTAAAGGGCTTTCTCTGCCAATGCTGCCGTTTGCTTTGTTGCTTTGCAATTTCTTTGTTTTGTTTTGTTTTGTTTGAGACAGGGTCTCACTCTGTTGCCCAGGCTGGAGTGCAGTGGTACAATCTCAGTTCACTGCAGCCTCAACCTCCCAGGTTCAAGTGATCCTCCCACCTCAGCCTCCTGAGTAGCCAGAACTATAGGAGTGCGCCACCTGGCTAATTTTTATTTTTTTATAGAGACAGGGTCTCCCTATGTTTCCTAGGCTGATCACTGAACTCCTGGGCTCATGCAATCTACCCACCCTGGCCTCTCAAAGTGTTGGGATTACAGGCATGAGCCACGGTGCCCAGCCTGCAATCTCTTTCAAAAGCAAGGACTGGGCTACAAAACAGCAGACCACTTTTCCTGATAATCCTTGCTTCATGCTAAGAAAAGAGTTTACAAAGAACGGGGATTTGAGATCACACACGGAGAGACTTGAATTGATAAAGATGATTGTGATGGCAAGGAAGGAAATCAAATGTACAGAGATTAGAAAGGAACCTGTAATGATAAGGGCAAAACAGTCACAAATATATGACAGTCAACCTTTCCTTTTATTTCATTTCTAATCATGGACCTGATTATAGTTATCTTCCATTACTTGGGTGGTGATGCATTCAAACAGAACCAGCTCCCTTGCTGCACAGCATCATACTCCCCCACAGCGGGGCCAAGCAGATGGGGTCCAGAGGCATGCTCTGATGTTCTAAGAGTAAAATGTATTCCTGTTGCTAATAAGTGTCCCAGGCTTGGCAGGTCATAGGTTGCACCATCCTGTGACTCTGGTCTTTTTGTTGATGAATGGGACTCATGGAGAGTAAGATCTGGACAACCTGATCTCTTTTAGCAGATTTTATCAAATTCACTAAACATATAATTATGTCGTTATGAAATAATATGGCTGTGATTTTATGCATAATTTTCTCATAACTCATCAGGATTTCATTAATAGTTCCAAAAGATGCCTCAGACCCTCCTGTAGAAAGAACCATGAAAAGTAATATAATACAAAATTTAAAAAAAAAGACAACTCATACCTTTTGGTGCAATTTTGTTTGGTTTGTTGCTTTGTGATCTCTTCCAAAGCAAGAATTGGGCTACAGAATAGCTGTCCACTTTTCCTGATTATTCTTTGCTTCATGGCAGTTAGACTACTCCATTCTCGAACAAATCTCAAAATCTGGCAGAAAATGAGATAATAAAAAGAGTTAACAGCTCACAGTCATCTTCCTTTGAAAGTGAGCCTATTTATAACATCAGAAAACTGCTATTTTGTTATGTCCCCCAAATAGGCTTTTGAGTTCCACAACCTAATGCTTTCTTCAATTTGACGCAATTTTCATATCTTTATTGTGAACTACCTACGGCATTCTCAAGAGATACTTTTTTTTTCTTTTTGATAAGGTCTTGCTCTGTTGCCCAGGCTGGAGTGCAGTGGCATGATCACGGCTCACTGCAGCCTTGACCTCCAGCAGTCCTCCTGCTGCCTTAGTTTCCTAAGTAGCTGGGACTACAGGCACATGCCATCACACCTGGCTAGTTTTTCTATTTTCTGTAGAGACAGGGTCTCACTATGTTGCCCAGGCTGCTCTTAAACTCCTGGGCCCAAGTGATCCTCCTACCTCACCCTCCTTAAGTGTTGGCATTACAGCAGTGAGCCATCACACCCAGCCAAGAGATCTTTTTCAATCCAAAGCTTCTCTAAAGGCATGTTTCAGGACATGCAGTGTATGCCCTTAACACACATAGATCAACAGTGATAATATGCTCATTGAGACCAAAAAAGGTCTGGAAGTACATATCCCAGCTGGGGTCAAGGCAAAACTAGGTGACAGAATGATAGTGCAACATCTGAGAATCGCTTTGTAAATGATGCCTAAGTTTTCACAGGAAAAGAAAATCAATAAATCTGGGACATTTTTAGTAGGGTTACCAGTCAAGTATATATAACTGGCTATTTTTTGGGACTCTGAGAATCAGGATTAGATTATTCCAAATAAATAGCTTACTGTTCCCTTTTCATTTAAAACAGGTATAGCTGACCTATGGGCAATGCTTCATTTCCACTCAAATGGTAAAAAAAAATAATCACCATTTTCTTGTAAAAATGGCACACAGCATGCTGGGTTAGCCCCTGCGCATGATGACCCTTCTTGGCAGTGAAGGAAAATCAACCACAGATGAGTGTTAAGACCTCCCTGGCAGGAACTTGGCCTGGAGCTGCATGCTGGTGCTTCTGCTAATGAATCAAGAATCACCCAATAAGGTATTATCTCTGCTCTTGGAATTTGTCATTGTTAGAACTTAACCTTAGTAGAAAAAATGTGATTCTAGCAGATACAAATATCACAGTTGCTAATCCTGTGAATGAGAAATTAAATAATGTGAGGATGATTCTATCCACAGAAACAGCAACTGTAGGTGTGATCATTTGCCAAGGAAACAGATTTCACATATATTCTTAGCACCGGGTAATTAATAGGCACCACCTAGACTGAAGAAAATGCAACCAGTGATTTGACTCTATAACATGACACAAAGTGCTTTTTTAAACTTAAACTCAAAATGATCATTAAAATTATTAAAACAAGTTTATTTAAAGTAAATAAAGCCATTTTATTTAAAACTATTCTTACCAGTGAGCGATTTTGTTTCAGCTGAAAGCTTGCTGGTAAATCTTCCCAAAGGTCTAATTTTATATCCAAAGGAATGAAATTACAGCTCATCTGTTTTCCACCCTGATGATAGATTAGGAAGACACTAACAATCCATTTTTGTATAGGCACTAGAAACTATTTTAAATGAAAATAATTATATTTTGACGCAATATGCCTAGTCTCCTAAAAGAAAAACTGAGGTGACACATTCTAGACAAGGGTCCACCAAAATGGCTCCTCTGGAGAAACTGTGAGCCAAGAAGGGGAGGCAGGCTCTCTACCACACTGGGTGCTTCCACTGCCCATGCCTACCCCAAGGTTATTGCCTTCAGCCTGGAATGCTTTGTTTACTGCTGTGTCATACTCTTTTCTATTGACTAATCTTGGAAATACGTATCAAAACAATAAAATTATACACTGCAAATTAACATAGAAGAATATTATATCCTTGAAGTTAACAGTAGCACAACCATTCCCAAATTTGCAAATAAACTTCTTTATACTCACTGACAACATAAGTATCACGTCAAAGAAGGGTATCAAGGAATAGTCTGAATAACCTTCACCAAATGATAAGTCTGTCCATTGTTACAGGAACAAGGAAGTAAAGAGAAGGCAGAAAGATCAATTCTAGAGAAGTTACTTAAAAATTTGCTCCCCCAAAGCAATGTCACAGTATCAGTCAATGAGGACTGTCTGCCAATAGTACCACCTGGAGAGTAAGTGGAACTGCATTTAGGTCCCAACCATCGGTGCACAACATCCTGAAATCTTTTTTTTCCCTTTTTTTTTTTTGAGACAAGGTATCACTCTGTCACCCAGGCTGGAGTGCAACAGCGTGATCTCGGCTCACTGCAGCCTCAACCTCCTGGGCCCATGTGATCCTCCCACCTCAGCCTCCCAAGTAGCTGGAATTACAGGCACAAATTCTACCACACCTGACTAATTTTTTTCTATTTTTTGTAGAGACAGGGTTTCACCATGTTGCCCAGGCTGCTGGGCTCATGTGATCCTAACACCTTGAACTCCTGGGCTCAAGTGATTCTTCCACCTCAGCCTTCCAAAGTGCTAGGATTACAGGAATGAGCCACCATGCCCAGCCTCTGAAATCTTAAGGGTACAAAGTAACCACATACAGCGGTGCAGTAGAGGTATTTCCTTTATAAATGGGAAGAATCTCTCATACGAAAATCTACTTTATCAATAGTTGAACTCATATTCTCTCAGTTAAAAAAAAAAAAGTTACAGCTCCCACAATTACTTTAGAGAAAAACATACAAAAAGTACGCACTGATTAAAAATTTTGAGGCCAGGTGCAGTGGCTCACGCCTGTAATCCCAGCACTTTGGGAGGCCAAGGCGGGAGGATCACAAGGTCAGGAGCACGAAATGAGCCTGACCAACATGGTGAAACCCTGTCTCTACAAAAAATACAAAAATTAGCTGGGCGTGGTGGCACGTGCCTGTAATCCCAGCTACTCTGGAGGCTGAGGCAGGAGAACTGCTTGAACCCCAGAGGCAGAGGTTGCAGTGAGTCGAGATCCCGCCACTGCACTCCAGCCTGGGCAGCAGAGAGAGACTCCATCTCAGAAAAAAAAAAAAAATTGGTATGTAATTCTAAACCCTGATATAGACATGGGATTCTGGCTGAAATGAACAGTTCTAATACGACACAGGATGCTAAATGTCTGTTACTACTCTTCCTTTAAAGGGGTATCCTTTTAGGCCGTGAACTAGGAATTATTTTATTTTATTTTTATTTTTTTAGACAGAGTCTCACTCTGTTGCCCAGGCTGGAGTGCAGTGGCACAATCTTGGCTCACTGCAACCTGTACCTCCCGGGTTCAAGTGATTCTCCTGCCTCAGCCTCCCAAGTAGCTGGGATTACGGGTGCCTGCCATCACGCCCGGCTGATTTTTGTATTTTTAGTAGAGTCGGGGTTTCACCATATTGGTCAGGCTGGTCGCAAATTCCTCACCTCAGGTGATCCGCCTGCCTCGGCCTCCCAAAGAGTTGGGATTACACGCATGAGCCACTGTGCCCAGCCTTACTTCAGCTCTTTTAAGGTGAAAAGGAAAGCTTTCATTTCAGCTCTACTCTGGTTGTGAAAAGATATGTCAACAATTCATCTGCTCAGTGTCTTGTGTTTGGAAAATTATTTGGGTGATAACATTTTATGGTAAAGAGACATGTAAGTATTTAGAACAGTCATAAAACTATATTTGATACCATTAACAGAAATGTCAAGAAGAAGCAGGCTACTAGGCTGGCGGCAGAGCCTGAATACGGGTCAGCAAGGTGGTCGCTGTGGTTTGGTTTGGCAGCAGGTGCATTATACCCTCTATCAGGAGCCTGCAGTTCTCTGTCTGCACCCCAACAGGGATACAACACTGATCAGGTAATCCAAGAGGCAGAGCTTTCACTGTATAGAGTTAAAAAAGATTAAAGAATTTAAGGGCTTCTGGATTTCTGTGGTATGCTCTGCCTGGTGTTTGTCCTTTGGTTTTGTCTACCTTCAAGCCCCTCTTGGGACCATTTCTCTGTCCCTCTCCTGTGATGGTCTGAGAAAGAAGCATGGCCTAAAGCTCTCCCAACATGGGGGATGAGGGTGGCTCAGGCACTTAAACCTGCCTCAAGATGAATAAAGGAGTCACTGGTGCTCCCTGTAGCCTGGTTCACCATGTCAGAGGCTCCACATGGTAGATCAGGCTCCACACCTGTAAGAGGAGAATTGATTACTGCCTGGCTTGGTTCTTGGTGTCTCTCTCTCAGTTATTGTCCTATGCTAGAGGCTGCTTGGGGATGCTGGTATTCATGATCCTAGCCATCTCCTCCTAAGAGAAGATTATTACATGGTACACTATCTATCTATATCTATATTTGGTTTAGTAGAAAACCTGTAACGGAAAGTTTGGTCATCTCCAACATATTATCTTTTAAACATCGATATAATGGACCATGAGTTTTAAAAGTTTCAAATACTATCTTATTATACTTATAAAGATTAGAAATTTAAAACTTTAGGCCGGGCGCAGTGGCTCACATTTGTAATCCCAGCACTTTGGGAGGCCGAGGCAGGCAGATCACGAGGTCGGGAGTTCAAGACCAGCCTGGACAACACAGTGGAACCCTGTCTCTACTAAAAATAGAAAAATTAGCTGGGTGTGGTGGTGGGCGCTGCAATCCCAGCTACTCGGGAGGCTGAGGCAGGAGAATCGCTTGAACCTGGGAGGCGGAGGTTACAGTGAACCGAGATTGTGCCACTGCACTCCAACCTGGGTGACAGAGCTAGACTCCGTCTCAAAAAAAAAAAAAAAGAAATTTAAAATTTTAGGCCAAATAAAAGTATTAATAATCTATCCAGGCCATAGATTCTCACTTTCAGAAAGTCGTGTTTTCATACCAATAGCAAGATACTGTTTGCCTTTTCCACTCTCATTCTTTCACAAACGTATGGTGACTTTTTCCAGTGGCTACATGAAATGCTGTCTCAACAAACTAACACAGAGACAGATACCAGAATCCCACTGTTTTCCATTAAGACTTTAGAGAAAATTGCTCAACATGTAAAACAATGACAATCTTCTCACTAAATATTTTTTTGACTTGGAAAATATAATTATTTTAAATAAAAAAAGTTATTTATATAAATATATAATGGGTTTATTTATCTTAAAATATGCATTTCCTCACTTAAAAATAATTGTTGGCCAAGCATGGTGGCTCACGCCTGTAATCCTAGCACCTTTAGGAGGCTGAGGTGGCAGACTGTTTGAACCCAGGAGTTTGAGACCAGTCTGGGCAACACAGCAAGACATTCTGTCTCAAAAAAAAAAAAAAAAAAAAAAAAAAAGGGCCCTCTCTCTCTAAAAAAAAAAACAACCAAACAAAAAAATGGCCAGGTGTGGTGGCTCACACCTGTAATCCCAGCACTTTGGGAGTCTGAGGTGGGCGGATCACAAGGTCAGGAGTTCGAGACCAGCCTAGCCAATATGGTGAAACCTCATCTCTACTAAAAATACAAAAATTAGCCAGGTGTGGTGGCAGGTGCCTGCAGTCTCACCTACCTGGAGGCTGAGGCAGGAGAATCATTTGAACCCAGGAGGTGGAGGTTGCAGTGAGCCGAGATGGTGCCACTGCACTCCAGCCTGGGCAACAGGGTGAGAAAAAAAAAAAATAGAAAAATGTAATTGTTAATTATTCACATTTAAGTGAATAAATGAAAAAAAATTTTTTTTTTTTGAGACAGAGTGTCATTTTGCCGCCCAGGCTGGAGTGCAATGGCACGATCTTGGCTCACTGCAACCTGTACCTTCCAGGTTTACACGATTCTCCTGCCTCAGCCTCCCGAGTAGCTGGGATTAAAGACACTCGCTACCACACCCAGCTAATTTTCGTATTTTTAGTAGAGAGGGGGTTTCGCCATGTTGGCCAGGCTGATCTCAAACTCCTGACCTCAGGTAATCCACCCACCTCAGCCTCTCCAAGTGCTGGGATTACAGGCGTGAGCCACCACACCCGACCATAAATGAATATTTTTGAGAAGCTCCATTTTAATTTCAAATATAGTAGACATCAATAGATATAACCTATATAAACAAAAGGTCTTTGGGGTTCTCAATAAATTTTAGGAGTGCAAAGAGGTCCTGAGTCTAAAAAGTTTGGGTACTACTAAGCTAGCCTATGGCAGGAATCAGCAATCATCTGACACAAGCTTCCTAGCATTTACTCAACATGAATGGGCAGGTCTAGGCTTCTGTAAAGATGCTGCTGCTCCTGCTGCTGCAAGTGATCAGTGCAGGATTAACATTTATGGAGAGTTCATGTAGGCCAGGCACTGTCCTAAGTGCTTTACAGGACTCAGCTCATTTTATCTTTGCAACAAATCCTGTCTGCATTTTATTTTTTATTATTTTAACAATTTTTAATTTTTAAGGGTACAGAGTAGGTTTATATACTTATGGGATGCATGAGATAATTTGATACTGGCATACAATGTGTAATAATCACATAAATGGGGTAAATGGGGTATACCACATTTTACAGTTGAGGAAATTGAAGCACACAGCAGTTGAGTAATGTGTCCAAGATTACATACTAACAGATTTGAACTGAGGCAGTCTGGCCCTGAAGTCTATGTTCTTAAAGACTGTGTGGTTTTACCTCTCATTGTCTTTAGATTTAACACAGAAATTTGAGAATTAGCTTTAAGGAGGAAAATAACTAGATGCTTATCTCATTGTTAATAAAATTAAGTATCTCCACTGAAAAGTGAAAAAAGGAAGTCTTTTTTTATGTTTCAAGTTACAGACTCTGCATGACGCTTACCTTAGTATAGATGTGAATCCGGTCAGTATTCCTACTTGCACAAAACATTAAGGTGTCATACACTGGCAAAGTGTCTGAACTCTTCAACTGTTCTATTAAAGAAGACAAAAGAGAACCTGAAGGCTTATCTACTCTCTATCTAAAATAGCTTATTTTAATCATGTGTAGGTTAGAATGATGACAAATAGCTATATCAAAAATATCAATATATTTAACAAAAAGTAATTGTCTAGCCTTGAAATAAAACTACCACAGTAGGCCATTGAAGAGCATATCGGCTTATATGGTAACCAATTGTTTTACATTTTTGCTAATGACCTAACAAGAAACAAACAGATTCAGAATTAGCTGAAAAAATACAAGTTAGGTAGGCATAAGGAATAATTTCCACCAATAAGAGCTGTTATTGGTCTTGAAGTTTAGACTAATCTATTCCTTTTGCTAGAGTAGATTTGAGACTGAATAAGCACCATTTTGATTATTAGCAGCAACATCGCTATGTTGAGGGCCACTTAAATGCCTGATTCCCTGGAGCCTGGTGCCTGACATTCACAAAAGAAGATAAGTAGACAAGCTTCTTTTCTGATAATCTCTTCTTATTTAGCCCTTTCTTAGTCCTACTGTCCAATATATTTTGCAGGAGATACAGGATTATCAATGCAGGTCTAAATAATAATTAGAGTTAACATTTAGTGAGCACACACAATGTGCGAGGCACTGTTGTAGGTACATACAGTAATACCTTTCAGAAATAAATAGTGCATTTTACATAGGAAGAAACTGAGGCACGCTAACTTATGGTCACATGCCTAGTAAGAGGACATAAAACCTGCAAGCTGGCTCCAGAGTCTGTGCTCTTACCTTCTCTCACAGTTCCTCAGTGATCTTTTAAAGTACTTTCCCAGACCTAGAAGTCTATGATTTGTTTGCCATTCTACTTGGCAATGTCATCATACTATTATTTTTCTAATCAAGGCACTGACCACTTTACAAACCTGATTTATGAATTAGTCCCTTATTTTGTAAATTCAAAAATGTACTTTAACATCTCTGAAACTGGCATGTCTTACAGTCAATAACAACGATGGCATTTTACAATCATTGCTGGCCATGTGGCAGTTGTAAAACAGTTGTCTTTGCCTTAGTATGCATAAGCTGAGTCATAGCTGTAATACTATTGTCACTTCTACACTACACATGAGGTATATGCATTGTTGTTACTATATGTATTGACTTTATTACCTTTAAAATGTCTTTAAATTTTTTCACTATGATTTGGTATTGAAATGAAAAGTTATCATATATACCATAAAACTTGGATACAGACCAGGAAAGCATAAACTTGATATTAAAGGAGCAAATGTGTATCACTGGAGGAATAACCAAAATATCTTATTTTCTTGTAAAGGAATAATGGAGTGCTTCATGGTACCAAAGGAAACGAGAGCTCTGCAAATAGAGGAAGATGTCTTACATTTGGTTACTGAGATGTTCAAAAGGGTTGCCTATTACATGCCGAAGAAAGCAACTGACAGCAGGAGAAATTGCCAAATCCCTCAGAGCACATGAAAGAAATGTCAAAGCAACAGAGGATGATGTGGCCTGGTCTGGGCTAACATTAAGGTATTGTGTCATAGCTTATAGCTTAATTGGCAGTTTTCTTTGAAGAACTATGCATTAATGCTTAAAGATCAGAAGCCATTCTTTGATAAAAATAACTGTAACAGGCCGGGCGCGGTGGCTCAAGCCTGTAATCCCAGCACTTTGGGAGGCCGAGACAGGCGGATCATGAGGTCAGGAGATCGAGACCATCCTGGCGAACACGGTGAAACCCCGTCTCTACTAAAAAATACAAAAAAACTAGCCGGGCGAGGTGGCGGGCGCCTGTAGTCCCAGCTACTCGGGAGGCTGAGGCAGGAGAATGGCGTAAACCCGGGAGGCGGAGCTTGCAGTGAGCTGAGATATGGCCACTGCACTCCAGCCTGGGTGACAGAGCCAGACTCCATCTCAAAAAAAAAAAAAAAAAAAAACAAAAAAACTGTAACAATTCCAAATCAGTTGATATTAATTCTTGATAGCTATCAGCTATATTAGGGAACATATTTTTCTTTTCAGTGTTGCCATGAAGTATAAATTAATGATTTGAGACTACAGATAATGCACCTATGGTTATTCTTCCAAACTCCTGGAATTCCAGAGAGAACAAAACTACAGTTCTAGAGTAGTACATATCACTCTGGTTCTAAAAGAGCATATGTAGGTAGAATAAGCATTTAACATAGTGTGCTTCCTTTGTTTTCTGTTTGTTTTTCATTGAAATTCATGTTAGTGGAAAGATGTGAAGCATACCTCTTATGTGGAATTCTCAGCCCAATGATCTGAAAAGTCAAAAAAGGGAAACAGGAATAGGTAAGGGGTAAATGCTGGCATTGTCTGGAGTGAATGAGGCCAAAGCAAATTTCATTGGCAGAACAGAACTTCAAAGTGATTTCTTTTTTTTTTTTTTTTTTTGAGACGGAGTCTCGCTCTGTCGCCCAGGCTGGAGTGCAGTGGCCGGATCTCAGCTCACTGCAAGCTCCGCCTCCTGGGTTCACGCCATTCTCCTGCCTCAGCCTCCCCAAAGTGATTTCTAAAAAGCATTTGTAAGTACAAGCTAACATGTTTTCATCAAGAGACCAACGTACAACTAACAAGCCAATATTTCCCTGCCATAGATGAAGAGATCCATAGCCCCGTTGATGACAATTGCCAGGTGTTGGTTCCTAGTCTGCTATTTAGTTCACTGAGCCATATGCTGTCCCATAACCAGAGTTTCATCAGCACTTGAGAGTTTCTCACAGTAAGATAAAGAAAACTAGAGACACCAAAGAGTATAACCCACCTGAGTCTACACTGTCTACTTAAAAGCTGTTAAAATGAACAGACCTAAACAGATCCATTCCAAGACATTCTTTGGGAAGACCTTGAGGAGTTAGAAGGAAGGCTGAGAGAAGAAGAAAGGAGGATGCCTTGAGCTCAGAAATCCTTAAATGAACATTTCATTTTAAAGCTATGAGTCAGACTCTAAATTGTATTAGTGTTTAATAGCAACTAACTTAGAAGAAAAACTTCAACAGTCTCATCCCAACTATTGGGTTTGGGTTAATAAGAATATCAACCTGTATGTTACTATGGTCACTAAATGAGTAACAAGGAAAATAACCCAAAAGTACTCAGTCTCTTGCCAGCTGGCCCATAAATGATAGTGAAGTATGACATACAGGCTGGTATTTGCTAACCATCACAGCTATAAATAATGAAAGGAATCAACCAAAAAGTAAATAAATCTGAAACACTGTATGGTTGGCTCCAAATGCAGTCATGATTCATACAGTCTTGACATCATGTTCCCTAAAAACATTTTCTTTAAAATACTTTTAAAAAAATATGCTAATTAAGTGCAACCATTTACAACAATTTTTGTGTAAAGGATTAATGATATGCTAAGTGTTAGTTAATTATCTGTCAGTCTTACTGTTTTGTCCAAAGCACCTCCCAAATATCAAAACAACACCCTTACTGTGTGAATGAGCTAGGCTTGGTTGAGGCTGGGCAACAGGCCTGGTGGCAGCACATGTAGCTATTTATCGGTTTTGCTCTATGTGTAATGTCTGAATGCCAACAGACATACTCAGCTCTTTCAGCCATCTGGTGTTTAAGTATGTAGTTACAAATGGTTGGTATTTTTTAATATAAAAGAGAGTAAAAGGAACCTGGAACAAGGTAGTAATTACTAATCTAATAACAGTATTATGTGTGAAAGTATATGGTTATTACTTGGATGCTAGAAATGGAAACAAGACTTACCATTACCTTGCTGGGATGTAAGTCCATCTTCTTTCTCAATTTTTGATGTCTCTTCCTTGCTGTCAGCCAACTGGTCAGGTTCTGACTGTGCAAGGGCTTTTTTTTCACAGTCTGAGATAGTTTGAACCTTTTTGGAGGTGTCTTTCTGAGAATCATCCTCGTTTTTATCCTGGATATGGTTGAGGCTATCTATTTGCATAACTATTAAAATAAAAATTATTACAAAAATGTAATAATTTACATTTAAAAGTAAAAAGAATGTGACAGGTAGGTCTTACAGAAAGAAACAAAGTGAATAATGTTTATTCATATGTTCAAAACATCTATCAGGAGCCTACTATATGCCCAGTACTATTCTAGATGCTGAAGAGACAGCAGGAACAGGACAGAGAAATCCCTGCATTCTAGACTCCATTCTAAATGGCAGAGAATGACAATAAAATAAACAAATAGGTAAATAGTATATTTTCAGATAAAGACACAACTAAGGTTTTTTTTTTTGTAAGAAGGTTTTGGAGAGCACTCCTACAGCAAAAGTCATGAGGACCAAGCTCTGAAAGGAGTCCCGTTTGAGCTGAGAGCTGTTCATGGATCTAGGAAGCTTCGACTCGGGCCTATATTCTTGGTCTAAATATTCTAAATGTAACTGGAAGCCATTAAAGAGTTTTAGGCAAAGGAATAAAGGATCACTTTGGCTGCTGTGCACTGAAGGATCAGATTAATATGGAGACTGTTGAGGTCTGGGAGAAAGATAGTGGCTTTAGAGTAGGATGGTAGCAATAAAGATAAAGTGGTTGGAATCAAGATTTATTTGGAGGTTACCTGATGGGTTGAGTGTGGGAGGTGAGCAAGAGACCAAAGATACAGCCCAGGTTTTTAGCATGATGTAGTAAAGAACAGGGAGGAGAAGATTTGGGTATTAGATGTGGTAGCGGTAGAAATATAAATCTAATAATTATATTTTTATATATAGTAATATCACTGTTACATAGACTATCTATTTCTCTCTAATCAGACTTTCATATTCACAAAAGGTAGTTTTTATTTTTTTAAGTTGCTTGAGAGATTCCTTATTAAATCCCAGGTCTAGAAATTTTCATTGTTGCTCTTGGTATCACAAAGGAAAAATCAGAACTATAAAACCCATATTAAATTATGACTTTTGTTGCTAAATCATTCAACTTATACATTTTATGTGAACTGACATTATTTCATAGTCACAATAGAACTTATTTTTGTTGCCTGTAGCAGTTGGGAATTGCATGGAATCATGCTAATTGTGACAGAGATATTACATGGAATAAGCATGTGATTCCAATTTAGTTCACAGACAACAGGTGCCCACATACAAATATAACCACCACCCACATGGCAGACTTGTCAATTTTGGTAGAAGCACCCAAAGTGAAAGAGGGAAGACTCAGCTCCTCTCTACATTTTCCTTCAAATCAAAATTAAGACAGAGAGAAGAGCAAGGCAGGAGGAAGGAACTGCAATATCAGAATTTATATCTTAGCTGAGTCTTTGTCAATGCCAATATTTTGAAGAATTAATGTATGATGCAAAATTAGATGTGTACAATTATTACAAATGATAAAATAAAATGTGTACTTCCAGTTTCCAAAACTGTCAGCTTGGCATTTTTATTACTATAAAAATGCTCTATAGAATTGGAAACAAGAATACGGATGTATGACAACCATGGGTATTAATAATCATTTCAGAAACTAAACATCAGAAAATGGTATCCCATGCTATAAAAACATACTTGAGGTATATTTATGATTTCTAACTTTAAAATAATATGTTTTAAAAAAGAATAAACTCAAAAAAGCCAGACATCAAATCGGTTCACAAATGAAGACTGATCCATAGAGCAATTTTGATGCTTTGAAAAGCAAAAATCATGGCACAATGTATACTGACTAGGCAAAGAAGCGACATTACATTATTTTGCTATTTAAACATAAAAATAATCCACAATTTCTTAAAAACAAGTATTAGCTACAGAGGAGAGAAAATAGTAAGTCTATGAGTATAAGGCATATTTGCTACCATAGCAACAGAGCTTCTATTCCTGCCCACTGAATTCATATCCTGCTGACATTAATCAGAAATGTCCATTTGTGCCAAATTAATGCCATATCACAGACGTTTGGGGATATACATTCTTGACAGAACCAGGAGCTTTTCACATTCCACAAGGGATAAATTCATTCTTCACTATATGAAGCTCTTATTCCAATTTAAAAGCTAAAGTTGTGCTGAGTCACACTATCTGTGGATAACAGCAGTCTCTATAAGCACAGGTTATCTGAAGACACCACTAACAGCCCTTACCTCCATGGTCACCTTCTATATACTCACCAGCACTGCCTTGAGGATTCTCACACATTTCGCAATAAGGTAACACTGAATTATTGATATATGTGCAGAAACGACACTGCCAGCCCTCTACAGGAAAGGCTGGGGTGGCTGACTGGGCCTTGGCCTCCTGGACACTTTCCATGAGTGGAATTCTGATTTCCCTGGACTGGGATGGTATCTCTTCCGAGGGACTGCAGTGGTCATCTGAGGTGGCCAATTTCAATCTTTTAGTTTCAGGTTCAACATCACTTTCATAATCGATGGTATCTCCTGCAGCTGTTTTTGTAGGGTCTGATGACACTACAGTATTTTCCTCCTGGAATCTCTTTGATTCATCACAGGAGGTCATCAACTGTCTTTTTTTAGGTTGTGGTAAAAAAAATGATCGAATATCATGCTGTTTTTCTTTTTCGAACTAGGAAAAGCAAACAGTAGTTATCAAAGTAAGAAGCAATCTAATATGTTCTTCTTACATAAAAGAGCTTAACAAAATATTTTAATTAACCATATTGCCTTATCCTTTAAATACCTTTTGGAAATGAATTCATATATACATACATATATATATGTATGACTCTTCATATATACATACATATATATGTAAAACATATCCATGTACTTCCTGTGTCTTAACTTTTTTCTTAGCACTTATTGTGTGCCAAGCATTTTACATATATTAACTCATTTAATCCTCATGTCAGTTCTGTGAGGTCAATACTATTATTATTATCACATTTTGAAGGAGGAAACTGCAGCTTTAGAGAGGTAAGATAACTTGGTTAGAGCAGTTATATAATAAAAATATACTTAATACATTACCCTAAATGTATGTCAGGGGGAAAAAGGCAATTGTGTATTCAAATATTTCAGGACAATCAAGGACCTAAAAAAACGCTTTCACACCCAAGCTATAAACACAATGTTCATACATAATGTTATTCATATGAAAATGTTTTCTTGACCAAGAAGCATCTTGACCAGGAAGCTGTTAATTAGGCTGGGTGTGGTGGCTCATGCCCATAATCCTAGCACTTTGGGAGGCTGCAATGGCAGGATTGCCTGAGCCCAGGAGTTCAAGACCAGCTTGGGCAACATGGTGAAACCCTGTTGCTACAAAAAAAAACCCAAAAAACCAAAAAAAACCCCAAAACAAAAATTAGCCAGGAGTGGTGGCGTGCACCTGTAGTCCCAGCTACTTGGGGAGCTGAGGTGGGAAGATTGCTGGAGCCTGAGAGGTTGAGGCTACAGTGAACTGTGACTGTGCCACTGCACTTCAGCTGAGGCAAGAGAGTGAGACCCTGGGGGGGAAAAAAAAACAACAAAAAAACCTGTTAATTAGGACAGCTTCTTTAGTAGACACATTTTAATAATAACCTTGTTTTCAAGAAATGTATTTTTTTTAAGAACAGCTATACCATTGCATGTTTTTCATCTTTTCAATGTGTGAATCTCAGTTTCCTATTACAGAAAGTAGGATACCTGTCTCCATGGTTTATTAGCTACAGTGAGGGTAAATTAAAGGATTTAGTTTTAGAGGTGCAGTTGGGAGCTATGTTAGAAACACGCTGTGGCCGAATATATTTTCAATGATGGTCACACCAATTCTTATGTCATTTCATATGCTCTTCTTACAATGTGACACTGACATGCCTCCATTGAGAGGTGGGATCTATGTTCTTCTTCCTTGAACCTGAGTAGACCTTTGTAACTGTCTCACCCAACAGAATGCAGTTAAAATAATGCTGTGTGACTTCTTTTTTTTTTTTTTTTTGAGGCAGAGTTTTTCGCTCTTGTCGCCCAGGCTGGAGTACAATGGTGCAATCTTGGCTCACTGCAACCTCCGCCTCCCAGGTTCAAGCAATTCTCCTGCCTCAGCCTCCCAAAAGTAGCTGGGATTACAGGCGTTCACCACTACGCCCAGCTAATTTTTGTATTTTCAGTAGAGACGGGGTTTCATCATGTTGGCCCTCGTCTTGAACTCCTGACCTGAGGTGATTCACCCGCCCTGGGCCCCCAAAGTGCTGGGATTATAGGCGTGAGTCACCATGCCCAGCCGATGCTATGTGACTTCTGAGGCTAGGTCATTGAAAGTAATATGGCTTCAACTTGGCTGGCCCTCTGTCACTCCCTTTCTTTCTCTCTTGGGACACTTGCCTTGGGAACCTAGACACCATTGGTGTGAGGAAACCCAGGCCACATGGAGAAAGCCTGCAGTGTTCCAGTTGACAGCCCCAGAAAAGCTCCCAGGTGACAGCACCAATTGCCAGACACATGAGTGAACAAGCCTTCAGAGAAGTTATCAGCCCCTAGCGTGGGTGTCTTCCAGGAAAGGCCACAGTCATCATGGAGGAGACATGTCATCCCTGTTGTACCCTGGTTGAATCCTGCACCCATAGAAACTATAAGAAATAATACATGGCTATTGTCTTAAGACACTAAGTTTTGGAGCAATTTGTTATGCAGTAATAGATAACTAAGACAGACCCTGTAGATAATGATAGCAAAATACCATATATTGTAAATGATATTTTACAAAGTGAATATTATCTGTACTTCTTAGTGGTACTGTATGAGAAAGAATTATACAATTCATAAAAACAGAAAGATTAGTGGTTACCAGAGGCTGGAGGGGAAGGGCAAATGGAGAGTGATTGCTAAATAATTATAGACTCTCTGGGGTAATGGAAAATTTTTGGAAATACTGGTGGTGGGTGCACAACACTGTGCATGTAATGCCACTAACTGTACACTTAAAAATGGTTAAAATGGCAAATTTTATGTTACCACAGTATAAAAATTCAAAAAAAAAAAAAAAAAAAGGAAGCGAAAAAATAAGGAAGGAAAATTTAGGCTGTTCCCTTATTTGTAAAATTAAAACATGTTATCGGCCGGGCGCGGTGGCTCAAGCCTGTAATCCCAGCACTTTGGGAGGCCAAGACGGGCGGATCACGAGGTCAGGAGATCGAGACCATCCTGGCTAACATGGTGAAACCCCGTCTCTACTAAAAAATACAAAAAAAACTAGCTGGGCGAGGTGGCGGGCGCCTGTAGTCCCAGCTACACGGGAGGCTGAGGCAGTAGAATGGCGTAAACCTGGTAGGTGGAGCTTGTAGTGAGCTGAGATCCGGCCACTGCACTCCAGTCCGGGCGACAGAGCAAGACTCCATCTCAAAAAAAAAAAAACAAAAAAAACCATGTTATCATAGGGAAAAAAACTCTCCCCTACCCCACTACTCCAAATAATGTAGAACTCTTATTTTGCATGGCTAATTTATACATTCTCAAATACTATAAAAAGTTATCTAATTAGTTGTGAAATATACAGAATTCAGATAAATATAAAGAATGAAATCATTAATCACGAGATATGATTTTTAAAACAATGCATAAGGGAAATTAAAGAAAGGGTCGGTCAGACGTAGTGGCTCATGCTTGTAATCCCAGCACTTTGGGAAGCTGAGGCGGGCGGATCGCGAGGTCAGGAGTTCGAGACCAGCCTGGCCAACATGATGAAACCCTGTCTCTACTAATAATACAAAAATTAGCTGGGTGTGGTGGCATGCACTGGTAGTCCCAGCTACATGGGAGACTGAGGCAGAAGAATCGCTTGAACCTGGGAGGTGGAGGTTGCATAAGCCAACACTGCACCACTGCACTCCAGCCTGAGTGACAGAGTGAGACTCCATGTCAAAAAAAAAAAAAAAAAAAAAAGGGGTGGAGGAAAGCAAAGAGATTAATAGACTGATGAAGTTGGTGTTTTAAAAAAAAGGTAACAGGCTGAGTGCAGTGGCTCATGCCTGTAGTCCAGTTCATTGGGAAGCCAAGACAGGAGGATTGTTTGATACAAGGAGTTCAAGACCAACCTTGACAACATAGCAAGATCCTGTCTCTACAAACAACAGAAAAATTAGCCAGGTGTGGTGGCGTGCGCCTGTAGTCCTAGCTACTTAGGAGGCTGAGGAAGGAGGATTGCTTGAGTCCAGGAGTCCCAGTCTAGGCAATATGGCAAGATCCTATCTCTTAAAAACAAAAAAGGTAACAAAGAAACAAAAAGAATTAAACATTTAAAGAAAATATTCTATTCTATACAATAAAACTGCAAAGAGAGCTTGCAGAATTTTGAAAATACTAGCAAATGTTCAGCAAACATGAACAAATTCTATCAGCTATTTCTAGTTAAACCATACTGTATTTCCAAGAGAGGTAAACTTTCTGTCCTTGCCTATCTAGAAATGAGTTGATTTTGTCCTCATCCTTATTCAGTAGTTTTGCTGGGCATATGATTCTCCTCGAATCCTTCCTTTCTGAGACAGGGTCTTGCTGTGTCACCCAGGTTGGAGGGCAGTGGTGCAATTACAGCTCACTGGAGTCTTGACCTCCTGGATTCAAGTGATCCTCCTGCCTCAGCCTCCCAACTAGCTGGGACTACAGGAGCATGCCACCATGCCTGGTTAATTTTTGTATTTTTTGTAGAGGCTGAGTTTCAACATGTTGCCCAGGCTGGTCTTGAACTGCTGAGCTCAAGTAATCCACCTGTCTTGGCCTCCCAAAGTGGTGTAATTACAGGCATGAGCCACCATGCCTGACCTCTCAAATCCTTAAAGGCATTGTTCTGTTTCTTCCAACATCTGTTGATGCTGAAGATGTTGTTTCTTGGTAGGCTGCACCTTTTTGCTTTCTTTTAGGGCTCTTCAGGAACTTTTATTTCTGGTGTTTTAAAATTTCACAGTGATCTACCTCTATATAATCTATATTCATGTGCCTTTAAAAATTCTGCTCAGCACCGAAGATACCTTATTTTGAATACTACTATCTTTAGCTCTTGAAAATTTTTATTATTCTTTGATAGTTCCTTTCTGTTAATTTTCTCTTTTCTCTTTTCCTGGCATTCCTATTAGTAGAATGTTAGACTTATACATTTATGTCTTATCTTTTACTATATTTTCCTTCTTTTTGTCTTTTTACCCTGTAAACTCTTAGTTTTCCTCTACTTATCTTTCAACCCTTATTATTTTAGTTTGGCAGTTATATTTTTACCATCTAAAAGTTCCTTGTTATTCTCTATTTTTTTTAACCATATTCTCATTTTATTTTTATAGGCAATATAATTTCAAATCTGAAACTACTACTTAAGAGTTTTTTTTTTAATTATCTTCAGGATCAATCTGTGTATTAGTTTACTTTTGCTTGCCTTTTTCATGCTATAGATTTTCTCTTCAAATGTCTAATGACCCTTGATTGTCCCTTCCTTGAGGGATGAATGGGGAATAGGAGGGTTCCTGAGAACTCAGGACATATGGGGCTATCAGCAAGATCTGATGGGACATGCTGATTGAACATGAGGGATGAGGAAGATGCAGGGGCCTAGAGTAATCCTCAGACTCCTAGATTTTTGACTTATAACATGGTAGGGATGATATTTTCAGTTACTGCAATAGAAAATACAGAAAGATAAATAGGTTCATTAGAAGACCAAAAAACAAGAGATAAGGAAACAAGTTCACTTTTAGAAATGTATGAGAACTAGTGGTACTGGGGTAGAGGATTCCAGGAAGCAGGTTTGGAGTCCATGAGAGAGTCAACTGAGGCCAGGCATGGTGGCTCATGCCTGTAATCCCAGCACTTTGGGAGGGTGAGGTGGGCGAATCACTTGAGGTCAGGAGTTCCAGACCAGCCTAGCCAACATGGTGAAACCCCAGCTCTACAAAAAATACAAAAAGTAGCTGCGCATGGTGCGCACGCCTGTAATTCCAGCTTCTTGGGAGGCTGAGGCATGATAATCACTTGAACCCGGGAAGCAGAGGTTGCAGGGAGCCAAGTGGTGCCACTGAACTCCAGCCTGGGTGACAGAGAGAGACTCTGTCTCCAAAAAAAAAAAAAAAAAAAAGAGAGAGAGAATTGGATGTAGGTATTGGAGAACAATCATGGACATGCAGGTGGATAAAATCATAAAAGTGGATGTCATGCCACATAGAGGTAGTTCAACAAAGAAAAGGTAAAAAGGACAGAAAACAAGGGAACAAAATTAATGGTCGATTGAGTAAAAGATATCCAGAAAAAAACTCAAAGCAAAAAATCAGAAGAGTGATGGCTTTAGTGTGTGTTTTGGTTTCCCATTCATTATAGTAGATGCTCAGTAGGTACTTTCTTTTTTAATTTTTTATTTTTTTAAAGAGATGGGGTCTCAGTGTTACCCAGATGGGGCTCAAACTCCTAGGGCACAAGCAATCCTCCTGCCTCAGCATCCTAAGTAGCTGGGACCTACAGGCGTACCACTGCACCTGGCTTTCAGTAGGTACTTCCTTTTTTTTTTTTTTTGAGACAATCTTGCTCTGTCGCCCAGGCTGGAGTGCAGTGGCGTGAGCTCACTACAAGCTCTGTCTCCTGGGTTCACGCCATTCTCCTGCCTCAGCCTCCCGAGTAGCTGGGACTACAGTCGCTCGCCACTACGCCTGGCTAATTTTTTGTATTTTTAGTAGAGACAGGTTTTACCGTGTTAGCCAGGATGGTCTCCATCTCCTGACCTCATGATCTGCCCACCTCGGCCTCCCAAAGTGCTCAGCAGGTACTTTCTTTCAATCAGATTAACTTGTGTCCTTCCGTCCTGGGAAGTTTTCTTAAATTATTTTTTTCTTCCTCTATCTTATCTTTCTAGACCTCCTATTAAGAAAAAAGTTTCTGAACAGATTGTTTAATTTTCTTCACTTTTTCTATATCTTTGTTCTACTTCTGGGTAATTTCTTCATTATCCTTCTTTCTTTCCTTATTTAATTATTAATTTCTGGTATTAAAGTTTTAAGCTCTAAGAGCTTGTTGTATTCTCTGATTTTTCCTTTTTCTTATTCTTGTTTCATGAGCACAATATTTTTACTTCTCTGTGGCTACTGATGGTAGTTTTTTGTTTTGTTTTTACATTTTCTTCAGCTCATTACATTGTCTCTGTTGCTTTTGTTTCTCATTCTTGGCTTGGATGTTTGTTTTGGTTTCTGTTTTTCACATGAGAGGTTATCCTCAATGCCTGGTGGCCTTTTGTTATCAAATGATATTTAATAAGATGCTAAAATGCCATCAGGAGTTCCACATGGGAGACTTCACTGTAGCATCATCACCGACTCCTTTATGATCTCCTTCAGTCTCCACAAGTTTTTGCTTGGTCTAGTCAGTTTCTCCACAGACTCCACAGACGACACAATGTTAGCTACCACCCACGGAGCTGGTCAGAGAAAGGTGCTAAAGAGACCAGGCGCGGTGGCTCACGCCTGTAATCCCAGCACTTTGGGAGGCCAAGGTGGGTGGATCACGAGGTCAGGATTTAAAGATCAGCTTGGCAAGATGGTGAAACCCCGTCTCTACTAAAAATACAAAAATTAGCTGTGCGTGGTGTCGCGTGCCTGTAATCCCAGCTACTTGGGAGGCTGAGGCAGGGAACCCAGCAGGCAGAGGTTGCAGCGAGCCGAGATTGCGCCACTGCACTCCAGCCTGGGCGACAGAGTGAGACTCCATCTAAAAAACAAACAAACAAACAAACAAAAACTTACCATTAATTAAGGAATCTTTCTTAATCTGTTTGTTTTCAATTTAATGCCTTAACCATAACCTCAACCACCTCTCCTTCTATACTTAAAAAAATTTCTTTTTTCTCTCTGAAGCAGGGTCTCACTTTGTCACCAAGGCTGGAGTACCGTAGTGCGATCACAGCTCACTGCAGCCTTAGCCTTCTGGGCTCAAGAGATCCTCTTGCCTCAGTCTCCTGAGTAGCTGGGACTATAGGTGCATGTTGCCATGCCTGGTTAACTTTTGTTGTTGTTGTTGTTTAGACAAGGGTCTCCCTATGTTGCCTGGGCTGGTCTTGAACTCCTGGGCTCAAGCGATCCTTCTGCCTTAGCCTCCCAAAGTGCTGGAATTAAAAGCATGAGCCACCATGCCTGGCCTTAAATTTTTTTTTCTTAAGAAGAGCAAATAAAACAAACTGATGTCAGCATAGCTATATATATAAAATGTGTAATAGTCCACTGTCATCTATACTGAATAATGTTTAAAAAATACTTGAATCTTTTGTCCCATTCTATATTTTAAAGAATCTGTTTCTTTAATGACTTATATCTCCATTTTCCCACCAAAAAAACCCAAAAAACAAAAAAACAATTGCAACATTTGTTAAAACAAAAGAAACCTTCCCAACAACAAAACAGAACAAAGAAGGCTGAGTGTGGTGGCTCATGCCTGTAATCCCAGCACTTTGGGAGGCCAAGGCAGGCAGATCACTTGATCTGGTCAAACAGATCAAACCAGCCTGGACAACATGTCAAAACCCCATCTCTACTAAAAACACAAAAATTAGCCAGGTGTGAGGGCTCACGCCTGTAATCTCAGCACATTGAGAGGCCAAGGTGGCCAGATCACTTGAGGTCAGGAGTTCGAAACCAGCCTGGCCAACACAGTGAAACCCGGTCTCTACTAAAAATACAAAAAAATTAGTCATGCATGGTGGTGGGTGCTTGTAATCCCAGCTACTTGGGAGGCTGAGGCACGAGAATCACTTGACTCCAGGAAGTGGAGGTTACAATGAGCTGAGATTGCGCCACTGCCCTCCAGCCTAGATGACAGAGCATACTCCATCTCAAAAATAAACAAACAAACAAAACAACTAAAGAAACCTCCGCCCCAAAAAAAGAATTCTCAGGGCCTTCATATACCAGCTTTACAGTTGATCTTCTTAACTAAGCTATTTAATTAAGCTATTTTAAAAATAACTTATTTTACTATTTAAGCAATGACTTATTTTGGGAAAATAGCATTTGAGAATTCTCATTATGTGCTGAAGGCAGGTTGAGAGGTAAGATTAGTAGTGACTGACAGTATGAGAAATTGATGCATACTTCTGCCATTATGGTAGTTTATGAACAGTGCATGGGAGTAATCAGTATAGGTGATGTTCTAAAATAGAACATTACACTTGAGTAATAAAATTAAGGCTTTAGTACATAAAATCCAGAAAACAAGGGAAAAGGTAGAAAGGAAATCATTTTAATAATATTGTGAACCAAAAGATACTCTTAAGAATACAATGTTAGCAAAAGGAGAGGACAAGATTAGCTATGGCTAATGTTATGATGGCTAAACTGAACAATGATGAATGCTGTCACAGGAAGTAAACCTTACAAGTTAGGGTCCTGGCCACAGGGCTGCCATAAGCTGGAAGGCCTAAAAGGAGTAAGGATTTCCTACTAGGTAATCAGTGAGAAACCTGATCCATGTCATCTGTTGTGCTTTCTGATCGTAGCCTCTGGGCAATCAGCAGGAAGTTGACTGATGAGGTCTCTTTGACATTTAGCAGCTATGACTAACAGAAAAACAAGTGAGAAAATCTCTTTGATATATTCTAAAGATAATTATACCTGCTGGATGAAAACAAAGAGGGGCTCCTGGTTTACTGAAAATGATTTTTTGCTTTGTTTTTTTGAGACAAAATCTCACTCTGTTGCCCAGGCTGGAGTGAAATGGCACAATCTTGGCTCACTGCAACCTCCACCTCCCTGGTTCAAGTGATTCTTGTGCCTCAGTCTCCTGAGCAGCTGGGACTACAAGCATGTGCCACCATGCCTGGCTAGTTTTTTGTATTTTTAGCAGAGACAGAGGCCGGGTGCTGTGGCTTACACCGTAATCCCAGCACTTCAGGAGGCTGAGGTGGGCGGATCACCTGAGGTTGGCAGTTTGAGACCAGCCTGACCAACATGGAGAAAACCCATCTCTACTAAAAATACAAATATAGCTGGGCATGGTGGCACATGCCTGTAATCCCAGCTACTCGGGAGGCTGAGGCAGGAGAATCACTTGAACCTGGGAGGTGGAGGTTGCGGTGAGCCAAGATCGCATCATTGCACTCCAGCCTGGGCAACAAGATTGAAACTCCGTCTAAAAACAACAACAACAACAACAACAACAAAAAACGAAAAGAAACAGGGTTTCACCATGTTGGGCAGGCTGGTCTTGAACTCCTGAGCTCAGGCAATTCACCTACCTCGGCCTCCCAAAATGCTTGGATTATAGATGCCAGGCCTGAATATGAGTTCTTAATTTGGAGTCTATAGGCTTCTCACAAGACCCTGGATGGTCTTCTGTGAGCTTGGGAAGCCCCTGAAATTGTCATTTTTCTGCATTGTGTGTGTTTTGTGGGGAGCAGTTCTTTATTGTCCCCATAGTTTCAAAAATTCAGGACCCACCAAAGGCTGGGTTTAAGAGAGTAGAATAAAACATCTGGGGCCGGGCACGGTGGCTCGCGCCTGTAATCCCAGCACTTTGGGAGGCCAAGGCGGGAGGATCATGAGGTCAGGAGATCGAGACCATCCTGGCTAACATGGTGAAACCCTGTCTCTACTAAAAATACCAAAAATTAGCCGGGCGTGGTGGCGGGCGCCTGTAGTCCCAGCTACTCGGGAGGCTGAGGCAGGAGAATGGTGTGAACCCGGGAGGCAGAGCTTGCAGTGAGCCAGGATCGCGTCACTGCACTCCAGCCTGGGCGACAGAGCCAGACTCTGTCTCAAAAAAAAAAAAAATCTGAAGATGCACTTGTGGTTTTAATAGCCCTATTTCTTTTGTTTTCTTCTTTTTGTTTTTGTTTTTTTGAGACAGAGTCTCACTCTGTTGCTCAGGCTGGAGTACAATGGTGTGATCTCGGCTCACCGCAACTTCCGCCTCCCAGGTTCAAGCCATTCTTCTGCCTCAGCCTCCCAAGTAGCTGGGATTACAGGTGCCCGCCACCATGCCCCGCTAATTTTTTGCATTTTTAGTAGAGACAGGGTTTCACCATGTTGGCCAGGCTGGTCTCGAACTCCTGACCTCAGGTGATCCGCCTGCCTCGGCCTCCCAAAATGCTGGGCTTACAGGCGTGAGTCATCGCACCAGCCCTAATAGCTTCATTTCTTTCCTTAATTTTCTGCACATAAGGAGGGATTGATAATTTATATGTGAATATACACATGCATGGTGACACCCTTTTTAAGGAGAAGCAAATACATGAACTCTCTTACATAATTCATGAGAATCCCTCTGGCCTCTTTGAAATAATAATTTTTATAAACTGAAGAATGCCAGCACAGAGTGCTGTGCAGGCACAAAATGTGCTAGCTGAGCTCATCTGTCTGTCACTGTAACTGGAGTTTGGATAATTTCTCATAAGACTGCAAATGACAAGTAGGGTCACACAATCAAAAAAGAGGGAAACTGTTGATAAGGTAAGTAGAAAAAAGCACATGGATTTGAATGGCTAGGAAATTACTATACTGGCAGGACCCAAAGGTCACATAGGTCAGTTTAAAACAAAACACATTATCCTTGATTTTTTTTTTTTGAGATGGAGTTTTGCTCTTGTTGCCCAGGCTGGAGTGCAATGGAACGATCTTAGCTCACTGCAACCTCCGCCTGTCAGGTTCAAGCAATTCTCCTGCCTCAGCCTCCCGAGTAGCTGGGATTACAGGCACCTGCCACCACGCCCGGCTAATTTTTTGTATTTTTAGTAGACATGAGGTTTCACCATGTTGGCCAGGTTGGTCTCAAACTCCTGACCTCAGGTGAACCACCCACCTCAGCCTCCCAAAGTGCTGGGACTATAGGCATGAGCCACCGCGCCTGGCCATCCTTGATGTTTTGAGACAGAGACATATCACCATCAACTCATGGAGACTCAAGCAGGTATTGGGAACATGTCTGGTTTATAAAAGAAAAAGGTGACCTTAAATAAGATACTAATTTGTAGATACAGATATCAAATATAAATATCTGTAAGATGCTTCTAATGACTTTTCTTTGTCCTTTTTTGTTAATTTTTCATAAAGTGTTCTCTTTTAGTAGAGCTGGCAACACTGCTACAGCTGTTAGTAGATTCACTGACTAAAGAATTTGGGGAAAAGGTAGTAAGAAATAACTGCAAACAGAATGCTTTCCAAAAAAATGCATATTTTCCAAAAATGTTAGATTCATCAATAACATGACTCCCTGCTCCTTAGAGGAGGAAGAGTGATCTAAGCCTATGGTAATTTTTATCACAAAACTTATGAGGAAAATATAATTACAATAACATGCCCATGTCATAAGGAAAGTGGAAGATAGAAGAACATATTCCTCTCTTCAGTTATACAGCTGAAACTCAGTTATTGTGTTCCTGTCTTTTGTTCAATATTGTTTTTGAAAAACAAAAAAAAAAATACTGCTTTTGGTGAGAAGTACTGGGAATACAAACTGCAAAATGCTTAAGATGGCAAAAATGAACGTTTTTATCTGGAAAGTTCAGAGTCCTAATCTATTTGCCCTGTTTTTCACCATAGCAAACTACTGGTCTTTACAGACAAATCCCCTGGCCATGATGATAGGATTAAAAGTCAGTTATTAGAACTGAAGGAGAGGGGGAAAAAAAATCTAGTAAAACTCATAAAAAATAAAGCACTTCAAAGCTTGGTGCTATTCCAGGGAAGCACAGGCTACCAACAAAAGCACTGATGTCAGGTTTAATAGACTTTGATCAAAGGGCAGCTCTGGTAGGAACCATTACTGCCTCATGTCATTTGGCCCCTGTTCCTGAAAAAATTAATAAACCTGTTTTACAAATGGGTGATTGGGACATCATGCTGGTCTCCTGAACCATAGAGGATTGATGATTGGAACTGGAACTAAACAGCCCTCATGAGCATTTGTAAACAAGTCAACAAGAGTCTGTTTTCAAAGGAGATAGAGTGACACAAGTAGGGTTTTAATCATCTAACTGAAAAAATAGATTTAAATTATTCTAAGAAAGAAATGACTGTTTTTTTTTTTTTTTTTCAGATTTTCCAAAATGTTTATTCCCATACAGCTGAATAAAATACTGACAATATCCACTCTTAGGCACAACTAGTGTTTCCCTGCAGGTAGACAGAAAACAAAACACACAAAATAAAACACATTTTGATTTTTTAAAAAAACCCAAAGTAGTAAAAAATAAAATGCTACTACTACTTATTATTTTTTTTTTAGAGACATGGTCTTAGCCAGGTGCGGTGTCCCATGAAGTGGGAGGTTAGACTCCTGTACATATCTCTAGGAAAGAGGCTGAATGCAGGTGGATGAGCAGCAACAGCCTGCAGGCCCCACTTCCACGGCAACTCACTTCCACGACACCTCTAAAATTCCAGTCAGCTACCAGACGCGGCACTGCATCTCCCTAAGAAGGAGGTCCTGAGGGGAGGGGCTGGTCGCCATGTTTGCTGTTTGCACCTTAGCCGTTCCAGTCTTCCCGCTTTTGGACAGTCCAAGCGGAATGGAGTGTGGAGGGTAGAAGGGATCCCCCAGCACAGCACAGCTGCTCTACCAAAACGTGGCCAGACTGCTTTTTTTAAGTGACTCCCCAAACCCATTCCTCCTCACTGGACAGAACCTCCCAACCGGGTCACCAGCTACCTCATTCAGGAGCCTCTGGACCAGTAACAGGCCTGTACCTTCCTGGGAGGAAGCTCCAGAGGGCGGGATAGGCTGCCATCTTTGCGTTTCGCGGACTTCGCTGGTGATACCTCTAGGTACTGGAAAATCCGAGGTGACTAGGGACTGGAGGGGCCCTCAGCATACTTCAGTAGCCCTACGGAAAACTGGCCAGACTGTTACATGGGTGCCCATTCCCATATCTGCTCATTGGGTAGGTCTTCCAAGCCTGGGGCTCTAGCCATCCCCCACCAGAGCTATGCAGCCAGTAGATGCTGAGCCAGTAGCTGCTCAGCAACTCCCTGTACAGAGCCTCCAGGCCCAAAAGTATAAAAGCCCTGGGAGACAACATAGGCAATACCATTCTGGACAAAGGAATGGGCAAAGTTCTCATGACAACACCAAAAGCAATCTTAACAAAAGCAAAAGTTGACAAGTGGGATCTAATTAAACTTAAGAGCTTCTGCACAGCAAAATAAACTATCAACAGAGTAAACAGACAACTTACAGAAAGGAATAAAGTATTTGAAAATTATGCACCTGACAAAGGTCTAATATCCAGCATCTATACGAAACTTAAACAAATTTACAAGAGAAAAACAAAAACTTCCATTAAAAAGTGGGTGAAGGGCCCAGTGTGGTGGCTCATAGCTATAATCTCAGCACTATGGGAGGCAGAGATGGGTGGATCACCTGAGGTCAGTAATTTGAGACTAGCCTGGCCAAAATTGTGAAACCCTATCTTTACAAACAATACAAAAATTAGCTGAGCATGGTGGCATGTACCTGTAGTACCAGCTACTTGGGAGGTTGAGGCATGAGATTACTTGAACCTGGGAGCCGGAAGCTGCAGTAAGCCAAGATTGTACTACCGCACTCCAGCCTGGGTGACAGAGCGAGACTCTGTCTCACCACCACCACCAACAACAAAAAAGTGGGCAAAGGAAATGAACAGACACTTCTCAAAAGAAGACATACATGCAGCCAACAAGTATATGAAGAAAAGTTCAATATTACTGATCACTAGAGAAATGCAAATCAAAACCACAGTGAGATACCATCTCACACCAGTCAGAATGGCTATTATTAAAAAGCGAAAAGAATAACAGATGTGGGCAAGGTTGCAGAGAAAAGGGAACACATACACTGTTGGTGGGAGTGTAAAATAGTTCAACCATTGTGGAAAGCAGTATGGCAGTTCTTCAAAGGGCTAAAAGTAGAAGAACTATCATTCGACCCAGCAATCCCATTACTGGTTATATACTCAGAGGAATAGAAATCATTCTACCATAAAGACACATGCACAGGAATGTTCACTGTAGCACTATTCACAATAGCAAAGACATGGAATCAACAGACATGCATGTTGATGACAGGCTAAATAAAGAAAATGTGGTACTTATACATCATGGAATACCATGTAGCCATAAAAAAGAATGATATGTCTTTTATGGGAACATGGATGGAGCTGGAGGCTATTATCCTTAGCAAACTAATGCAAGAACAGAAAACCAAATACCACATGTTCTCACTTATAAATGTGATATGGTTTGGCTGTGTCCCCACCCAAATCTCAATTTGAATTGCATCTCACAGAATTCCCACATATTGTGGGAGGGACCTAGGGGAATGTAATTGAATCATGGGGGCCAGTCTTTCCTGTGCTAGTCTAGTGATAGCAAGTGAGTCTCATGAGATCTGATGGGTTTATCATGGGTTTCCGCTTTTGCTTCCTTCTCATTTTCTCTTGCCGCTGCCATATAAGAAGTGCCTTTCGCTGCCTGCCGTGATTCTGAGGCCTCCCCAGTCATGTGGAACGTTAAGTCAAATTAAACCTCTTTTTCTTCCCAGTCTCAAGTATGCCTTTATCAGCAGCACGAAAACGGACTAATACAGTAAACCAGTACCAGTAGAGTGGGGTGTTGCTGACAAGATACCTGAAAATGTGGAAGTGACTTTGGAACTGGGTAACAGGTAGAGACTGGAACAGTTTGAAGGGCTTAGAAAAAGACAAGAAAATGTGGGAAAGTTTAGAACTTCCTAGAGACTTGTTGAATGGCTGTGCCCAAAATGCTGATAGCAATATGGACAATAAAATCCAGGCT
Source organism: Macaca mulatta (assembly GCF_049350105.2). Taxonomy (NCBI): domain Eukaryota; kingdom Metazoa; phylum Chordata; class Mammalia; order Primates; family Cercopithecidae; genus Macaca; species Macaca mulatta. The sequence goes on from NC_133417.1 coordinate 26,871,727, forward strand.
GAGGTGGTCTCAGATGGGGATGAGGAATTTGTTGGGAATTGGAGCAAAGGCGACTCTTGTTATGTTTTAGCAGAGACTGGTGGCATTTTGCCCCTACCCTAGAGATTTATGGAACTTTCAACTTGAGAGAGATGATTTAGGGTATCTGGCAGAAGAAATTTCTAAGGAGCAAAGCATTCAAGAGGTGACTTGGGTGCTGTTAAAGGCATTCAGTTTTATAAGGGAAGCAGAGTATAGAAGTTTGGAAAATTTGCAGCCTGACTATGTGACAGAAAACAAAACTTTTTGGGAGAAATTCAAGCCAGCTGCAGAAATTTGCATAAGTAGCAAGGAGCCTAATGTTAATCCCCAAAACCATGGGGAAAATGTCTCTAGGGCATGTCACAGACCTTCATGGTAGCCCCTCCCATCACAGGTCAGGGGGCCCAGGAGGAAAAAGTGGTTTCATGGGCCAGGTCCAGGGTCCCTGTGCTGTGTGCATCCTAGGGACTTGGTTCCCTGTATCCCAGCTGCTCCGGCCATGGCTGAAAGGGGCCAATGTACAGCTTGGGGTGTGGCTTCAGAGGATGGAAGCCCCAAGCCTTGGCAGCTTCCATGTGGTGTTGAGCCTGTGGGTGCACAGAAGTCAAGAATTGAAGTTTGGGAACCTCCACCTGGATTTCAGAAGATGTATGGAAACAACTGGATGTCTATGCAAAAGTTTGCTATAGGGGTGAGGCCCTCTTGGAGAGCCTCTGCTAGGGTAGTGTGGAAGGGAAATGTGGGGTTGGAGCCTTCACACAGGGTCCCTACTAGGGCACTGCCTAGTGGAGCTGTGAAAAGAGGGCCACCGTCCTCCAGACCCCAGAATGGTAGATCCACTGACAGCTTGCACCATGCTCCTGGAGAAGCCGTAGACACTCAATGCCAGCTTGTGAAAGCAGCCGTGAGGGAAGCTGTACCCTACAAAGCCACAGGGGCAGAGCTGCCCAAAGCCATTGGAACTTACCTTTTGTATCAGTGTGACCTGGATATGAGACCTGGAGTTGAAAGAGATCTTTTTGGAGCTTTAAAATTTGACTGCCTCACTGGATTTCAGACTTGCATGGGCCCTGTATCCCCTTTGTTTAGGCCAACTTCTCCCATTTGGAACAGCTGTATTTAACCTGTACCCCCACTGTATCTAGGAAGTACCTAACTTGCTTCTGATTTTACAGGCTCATTGGCAGAAGGGACTTCCCTTGTCTCAGATGAGACTTCGGACTGTGGACTTCTGGGTTAATGCTGAAATGAATTAAGATGTTGGGGGACTTTTGGGAAGGCATATTAGTTTTGAAATGTGAGGACATAAGATTTGGAGGGGGCCAGGGGCGGAATGATATAGTTTGGCTGTGTCTCCACCCAAATCTCAACTTGAATTGTATCTCCCAGAATTCCCATGTGTCGTAGGCGGGACACAGCAGGAGGTAATTGAATCATGGGGGCTGGTCTTTCCTGTGCTATTCTTGTGATAGTGAATAAGTCTCATGAGATCTGATGGTTTTATCAGGGGTTTCCACTCTTGCTTCCTTCTCATTTTCTCTTGCCACCACCATGTAAGAAGTGCCTTTCACCTCCTGCCATGATTCTGAGGCCTCCTCAGCCTTGTGGAACTGTGATTCCAATTAAACCTCTTTTTCCGCTGGACATGGTGGCTTACACCTGTAATCCCAGCACTTTGGGAGGCTGAGGTGGGCAGATCACGAGGTCAGGAGTTCGAGGCCAGCCTGGCCAACATGGTGAAACCCCGTCTTTACTAAAAATACAAAAATTAGCTGGGCGTGGCGGTGCGCGCCTGTAGTCCCAGCTTCTTGGGAGTCTGGGGAAGGAGAATTGCTTGAAGCCAGGAGGCGGAGGTTGCATTGAGCCTAGATCGTGCCACTACGCTCCAGCCTGGCAACAGAGCAGGACTCCGTCTCAAAAAAACAAAAGAAACAAAAAAACCCCTTTTTCTTCCCAGTCTTGGGTATGTCTTTATCAGCAGCATGAAAATGGACTAATACAAAATGGGAGCTACATAATGAGAACTTACGAACACAAAGAAGGAAACAACAGATACTAGGGTCTACTTGAGGGGGGATATTGCGTGAAGGAGAGGAGCAGAAAAGATAACTATTGGGTACTGCGCTTAATACCTGGGTGATGAAATAATATGTATAACAAACCCCTGTGACACATGTTTACCTATGTAACACACCTTCCTATGTGCCCCCATAGAAAAAAATCCCATGACATCAAAAGTAGTATAGCTAATGTCTTTGGGAATGGCTGTCTCTTCCAATAATGACAATGAGAATTTATAGCAAAATATCATATAACATATAGAGTATTAGAATGTAACTCAGGGAGTTACATTAATCCACTTATGTCTAGTGTGTACCTATGTACCATCATTTCTCTTTAAGCTCTAAAGCTGAGCTCCAAATGACTCTTGGACAACAGCTGAGGTTCAGAGACACCTCAAACTCAAGATGTCCTGAGTGAACCCTTCACCTCTGTCCTTAAGCCAGCTCCTCTTCTACCACCACAATCTTTCGGCTCTTCACTCCTCATCCAAATTAACTATAAAGTCCTCTGCATGGAATCTCCAGTTTTAGACTAAACTGGATCTCTTTCCACTGTTTCAATTTGTCCTCTCCTTATCTACCTGCATGCTGTTGGCTGTGGTGTTTTCCTTAAGTGCCTCCTTCAATCCCTTCTACTCTTTCCACACTGCTATTAGATAGGATTCCACTCAGGTCTCATGTTATTGATTCTACTGCTGAAATGTCTGGCATTTTTCGCCTCTCTATTGTCACTACTACTGTTAGGAATTTAGGGTGGTTATAGTGCCTCAAATCCCCTCTAGGAATCCTTGACAAAGGAGTTTTATATATACTAATAGCCTCATGAATAAAAAGGAACTGGCTTTATTAATAGACCTGTAAGTGCCTGATAGCACCAAAGTAAAATTCTGGTAAAAGGAATACTGAAGAACCCAGCTAGAACCCAAAGTCAAAACTAGACTTCCTAACTTGTCAGCACAGATCTAGCAGCAGAAGAGGTGGTAGGGCCTGCCAACACAGGCTTGTTTGCTGTGCTCACTCACAGTGGAGGCAGAAAGCAAAGGAGAAGCATGTCTCCTGGGGGAACAGCAACTCACCTACTTTGAACTGTGACCCAATCAAGTTCTCAGGCTCTAAAAAATCAGGGGGAGAAAGCCTGGACAGGCAGTGGGGAGAGAGAGAGAGGTCCCTTCACCATAGACTGAAACTAGATGAGAGACTATACTATGCTTAACAATGGAGATACAGACACATTCTGAGAAATGTGTCTTTAGGTGATTGTGCAGTTGTGCCAACATCACAGAGTATACTTCACAAACCTAGATGGTATAGCATACTACACACCTAGACTACCTGGCATAGCCTATTACTCCTAGACTACAAACCTGTACAGCAGTTACAGTACTGAATACTACAGGAAACTGTATCACATGGTGAGTATTTGTGTATCTAAACATAGAAAGGGTAATGCACTGTGCTACCATATTACTATGGCTACAACCTCACCAGGTGATAGGAACTTTTCAGTTCCATTATAACCTTGTGAGACTTCCATTGTATGTGATCGTAGTTGACCAAAACATCATTATGTGGTGTATGACTGTAATCCATTCCCCAAGTAGCACTGCCTCCAAGAACTTCTGTCTCTTCACTCTTCCATTTGTTTCCACACTACCATTAGGGTTACCTTTTGAAGACATAAATCTGATCATGTTATTTATCTGCTTAAAAACCTCTCATGACACTACATACCGCCAGAATCAGGTCTCACTTTTTGGCATGGCAAGTGTGAATTCCTCTCCAACTGGTTACTGCCAAAGTTTTAGGCTTCCTCTCCTTCAACTCACTTCCCATAAGCCCTAAGCTCACATATTTGTGCAGATTTCACATTCTCAGAACAATTAATATTTGTTCATATCTCTGTGCTTTCTGGCATGTTTTTGGTGTTCCCTCTGCCTGAAATTGGACCTACTGCCTTTGAATTCATCCTTCAAAATTCAGCTCAGATATTTCCTAAGGGAAACTTTCTCAAATGCTCCAAGTAGTTATTTATTCTGTCCTGTGTTCCTAGGGCCTGACTTACATGTCTCTATTTTCATATTTATCATATTGCATTAAAATGATTTGTTTACAATTGTTGTTTTCCACTAAAAAGTAAACTCCACAGGAAAGTTAACTATTTTCCTTATCTTTGCATTCTCAAAATTTAGCATATAGTCTTTTAAAAAAAATAACAGCTGTGGATGGGCGTGGTGGCTCACGCCTGTAATCCCAGCTACTCGGGAGGCTGAGGCAGGAGAATCATTTGAACCTGGGAGGCGGAAGTTGCAGTGAGCCAAGATCATGCCACTGCACTCCAGCCTGGGCAAGAGTGAGACTCAGTGTTGAAAAAAATAAAACAAAAAACAGCTTTATTGAGATGTAATCCATATACCATAAAATTCACCCTTTTAAAGTGTCCAGTTCAATGATTTTAGTATATTCAGACTTTATTAATTGTAGAACATTTTCTTTTTTCTTTTTTTTTTCTTTGAGACAGAGTCTTGCTCTGTCGCCCAGGTTGGAGTACAGTGGCGTGATCTGGGCTTACTGCAACCTCCGCCTCCTGGGTTCACACCATTCTCCTGCCTCAGCCTCCCGAGCAGCTGGGACTACAAGCACCCGCTGCCACACCTAGCTAATTTTTTTGTATTTTTAGTAGAGATGGAATTTCACCATGTTGGCCAGGCTGGTCTTGGTATCCTGACCTGGTGATCTCCCTGCCTCGGCCTCCCAAGGTGCTGGGATTACAGGCGTGAGCCACCGCGTCCGGCCATAGGATATTTTCATTACCCTTAGAAAGAAACCCTATACTCATTAGGCAATGTTAAATAAAATGTATGTGAAGCCATTGTTTTAGTCTGAGCTCCTACACTAGGACCCAAAAGACCAGAGCAAACCAGGATGGAGTAACACATGCTAGGTGCCACTTAATCAAACTGAACTTAAAAACAGGGCAGTTTAAAAAAAACAAAACAACACACACACACACACACACACACACATACACACACACACCCAGGAGATTCACAGCAATCAAAAGGGGCCCAGTCAACCTGAACCAGCATGATGAGGAAGTCCTCTCTGCTTTACCCCTACAAGGAAAATAACTTTTAAACCATTAATCTGGCTTTTCTTCCTTGTTTCTGCTTTCTTTTCTGTTCCCTGTTTCTCCTTTTCTGCCTATAAAACTCACCCACTCTGCTCTGCTCAGCTTAGTGAAGCATAATTCTAGTTCATAAATGGGATGCTGCCCAATTCATGACTTGCTAATAAAAGCCAGTCAGGGCCAGGTGCAGTGGCTAACACCTATAATCCCAACAGTTTGAAAGGTTCAGGCAGGAGGATTGCTTGAGCTGAGGAATTTGATACCAGCCTGAGCAACATAAGGAGACCTCCATCTCTACAAAAAATAAAAAATTAACCTGGCATGGTGGCATGATGATAGTCCTGGCTACTTGGGAGGCTGAGGCAGGAGGATCACTGGAGCCCAGGATTTTGAGGATGCAGTGAACTATGACCTCTCCACTGAACAATCCTGGGCAACAGAGTGAGAGTCTGTCTCTTAAAAACAAAAACAACCCTCCTCAAACAAAAAAACCCAATCAGATATTTAAAAGTCAATTCGTTAAAATTTTGTTCTTTTGTTTTGTTTTTTTTTTTGTTTTTGAGACAGGGTCTTACTCTGTCACCCAGGCTGGAGTGCAGTGGAGAAATCATGGCTCACTACAGACTCGACCTGGGCTCTGGTGATCCTCTCACCTCAGCCTCCTGAGTAGCTGGGACTACAGGTATGTGCCACCATGCCCATCTAATTTTTGTATTTTTTGTAAAGACAGGGTTTTGCCATGTTTTTCAGGCTAAATTCTGTTCTTTGACAGCAGTCACTGTCCATCCTCTCCTTGAATCTCTTAGCAAGTACTTGTCTACTTTGTGTCTCTACAGATTTGCCTATTCCGGCTAATCTGAATAAAAAGAGCTATACAAGAAGTGGCCTGTCCTGCTTCTTTCACTTAACAAATTTTCAGGGTTCATCCATGTCATCCATGGTGTAGTATGTGTCTTTTTGTTTGTTTGTTTTTGAGACAGCATCTCACTCTGTTGCCCAGGCTGGAGTGCAGTGGTGCAAACTCAGCTCACTGCAACCTTTGCCTCCCGGGTTCAAGTAGTTCTCCTGCCTCAGCCTCCCGAGTAGCTGGGATTACAGGCGCACGCCCAGCGAATTTTGTAATTTTAGTAGAGAAGGGGTTTCTCCCTGTTGGTCAGGCTGGCCTTGAACTCCCGACCTCAGGTGATCCGCCTGCCTCAGTCTCCTAAAGTGCTGGGATTACAAGCGTGAGTCACCAGGCCCAGCGCATGTATACTTTTTAAAGCCAAATAATATTCCACTGTATGTGTCAGAGGCATTTGAACGAGAACAACTCCATCTTGAATAGGGGCAGGGTAAAATGAGGCTGAGACCTGCTGGGTTGCATTTCAAGGATGTTAGGCATTCTTAGTCATAGGATGAGACAGGAGCCTGGCAGGACTGGTTTCACAACACACAAGTCTTTTCCCAAAGACCCTGCTGATAAAACAGGATGCAATAAAGAAGCCAGCCAAGACCCACCAAAACCAAGATGGTAATGAAAGAGACCTCTGGTCATCCTCACAGCTCATTATATGCTAATTATAATGCGTTCGCATGCTAAAAGATATTCCCACCAGCACCAAAAGAGTTTACAAATGCCACGGAAACATCTGGAAGTTACTCTATATGGTCTAAAAAGGGGAGGAACCTTCAGTTCCAGGAACTTGCAACCCTGGAAAACTCATGACTAATCCACCCCTTGTTTGGCATATAATCAAGAAATACCATAAGTACACTCAGTCAAGCAGCCCATGCCACAGCTCTGCCTATAGAGTAGCCATTCTTTAGTTTCTTTACTTCTCTAATAAACATCATTTCACTTTACTTTGTAGACTCACCCTGAATTCCTTCTTGCATGAGATCCAATAACCTTCTCTCTTAAGGTCTGGATTGAGACCCCTTTCTGGTAACATAGGGATTAACCACACTTTATTTACCCATTCATCAATTTATAAACATTTGGACTGGTCCTACTTTTTTTGGCTACTATTAATCATGCTGCCATAATGTCCACGTCCAAATTTTTGGGTAGACAGATGTTCTCAATTCCCTTGGAAGTACAATTGCTGGGTCATATGGTAACTCTATGTCTAACATGTTGAGGAACTCCCAGATGGTTTTACAAAATGGTTGCATCATTTTACATTCCTACCAACAATATATGAGTCTTCTAATTTCTCTACATCATAGACAATACTTGTCTTTTTTATTTTAGTCATCCTAGTGGGTGTGACGTGGTATCTCATTGTGGTTTTGACTTGTATTTCATATAATCTTAATAAATGTTTATATAATGAATGATTTTTGAATGTCCTGTATGTGGCTTACATCCTAGAAACCTGGCTAAACCAAATTGAAGTTTTTCAATGTTGTATTCATTCCACACACATTTGTTGAAGTCCCACGATATGTTAACTCTAATGCACCTAGTATAGAGTGGCAAAGTTATGAGAACAGACTTTGGAGCAGAAAGGTCTGGCACTTTCTGCCCCAGCTGTGCCACTTATTGGCTGTATGACCTTGGGCAGATTATGTAACCTTTCTCAGATTTAGTGAGGCAAGTTAATAGTATCTTCCTCATGATGCTGCTCTGAAGGTTAAATAAGATCATGAGCCTGGGCCGGGCGCGGTGGCTCAAGCCTGTAATCCCAGCACTTTGGGAGGCCGAGACGGGCGGATCACGAGGTCAGGAGATCAAGACCATCCTGGCTAACACAGTGAAACCCCGTCTCTACTAAAAAATACAAAAAACTAGCCGGGCGAGGTAGCGGGCGCCTGTAGTCCCAGCTACACGGGAGGCTGAGGCAGGAGAATGGCGTAAACCCGGGAGGCGGAGCTTGCAGTGAGCCAAGATCCAGCCACTGCACTCCAGCCTGGGTGACAGAGCGAGACTCCATCTCAAAAAAAAAAAAAAAAAAAAAAAGATCATGAGCCTGGAGTGGTCCTCAGGTCTGTAATCCCAACATTTTGGGAGGCTGAGGTGGGAGGATTGCTTGAGCCTAGGAGTTCGAGACCAGCCTGGAGAACATGGTGAGATTCCCATCTTTATTTAAATAAGTTTATTTTTAAAAGAAAGATCCTGAATATTAAGGGCTTAGCACAATGGCTGCAAGAAATAACAACTCAATAGATGTTAGTCATTATTATTGAGTGTATTAAAGTCATAAAAGTAAATAAGACAAATGTCTAATAATAACATAATGTTATGTAAGCTATTGAGACAAGTGAGGTAAAAAGGCTCCTTGGAGAATCTCCAACCTGCCTGGGCACTGGGAGGATGGGGTGGAGCCTTGGGGAGTTAGCACCCATTGCAGGAAGGAGGAGCCTGGCCTCTCCTGTTCCTGGGTGGTAACAGGGGATTCAATCCATGAAACGCGAAGCCTGCTCGCAGGACTCTCGCTTTGCTGAGAGTCCCTGTTTCCCTTTTTTCCCTTTTCACACAATAAATGCTGCCCTTCTCACCCTACAATGTATCCACATGCCTAAATTATCCTGGTTATGTGACAAGAACTACGACAGAGACATTTGTGTGTCTCTCTCTGTAACCATGAGGCTACTCTCATGTCCTTATTAATTAGGCTGTTATGCAGACTAACTACATAATAACTACAAAGTTCTTCGAATTCCTAAAATATATATTAAATAAATATTTAAGATGTGTTACCCTAAGAAACCAGTTCTTTACCATATTCAGAAAGAAGAGATTTTGGACAAGAGGGACTTAGATTTCACGAATGCCACAGCTCCTGTGGTCAACTTTCTTTTTGCTGTTACCATTTATTCAATTGGACAATATGCAGGAAAAAAAGGTTATTTTTTGTATATGTGAGACATTTTTAATTTGTACTTTTTACCACAACAAAGCAAACATTTCATACAATGTTGGCATTTAATAAAAAATGCGGTTTCTTTTTGAATTTTGAGAACTTTGTTTTGTCTTTGTTTTTGAGACAGGGTCTCACTCTGTTGCCCAGTCTGGAGTACAGTGGTACAATCATCCTCCTGAGTTTGAGTGATCCTCCCACCTCAGACTCCTAAGTGGCTGGGACTACACGTGTGTACCACCATGCCCAGCTAATTTTCTTATTTTTTTATTTTTATTTTTACAGAGACAAGGTGTAGCCATGTTGCCCAGGCAGGTCTCAAACACCTGGGCTCAAGGGAGACTTGGCCTCCCAAAGTGCTTGGATTACGGGCAAGAGCCACCAAGCTCTGGCCTGAGGGCATATTTTTAAATTTAATAATAATTCTGAAGAGCTCTCCTAACTACATACAATTTTTTGCAGCAGACAAGCAACCATTCTACTCATTTTTAATGCAAATGTAAGTGTTTGAAATGTAAATTTGCTTTGGGTAAAGGATGATCTAGAAGCCCTTGAGGCAGCAGGCCAGGGAACTTAAGGATGATTGTGATGGAGAAAAGGCAAGCCAAAGAGGCTCGGACAGAAGCAGGGTGAGGAAAGGAGGCAAATGGGGAGAGGCTAATGAAGGCAAGGAACGCTAGGACACATTGAACTAAGAGCACACAAAACAACTGGCAAAGGAAAGCAGAGACTGTAGAGTGGGCTGATGCAAGAGGTAGCAAGAAATGACTGGAAGTGTCGTTCTGGCTGTATTTGTGAATTTCCTAGAGATTCATCTCAAAATGTAAAGATAACTACTGTATGAAGTAAGGAAATAGAAGTAGCTCTGGCTCATTGAGATTAAAAGAAGAGAAGCTGAGCAGAAAGCAGACATGTCCTAACCACAAGCAGAACTCATTACCCACACTATATTAGAGTACTTTTTCTTTTTTTTTGCTCACCTATGAATCATTTATGTACCAAGTTTCTCTTAGGATACTTTATAGTTTATATATAATGGATGAAAGGGGGCTTAGAAGCCACCTAGTAACCTAGGGACTCAAATGGCTAGATATATAATGTTGCTGATTATTGGAGAAAGGAGCAAAAGGGGATAAGAAAAGACCCTAAAGAGGTTAAGGGAAGGGCCCCAATTTCCCACAGCTAGAGCTAGAGGAAGAGATACTTGTTAGATGATGGTAGCAAAATGAAAACCAGAGACAGAAGGAGGCTCCCTATTTGAATACTCCACTCAGCTTGCTTTATTCAGAAACAGCCTTTCGTTGCTTAGAAATAACATACACTAATATTATCCATGCCATTCTCCCGCCTGGAGATGACCTACACTATCACTCAATGGAAGCCACTGTAGGGAAATCAAAACACCTCAAAGCCAAAATAGTACTTAGAAGTCAGACACATTCAGAAGTAGAAGAAGGGAAGAAGCAGTGGAAATTGGACTGACCACATCTTAGGCAGTGACCCTGGTGATGGATTCCAAGGCAGAACTGCTTACTTATGGGACAGCCAACTGGGCTGTGCAAAAGTATCTTTCCTTGTGGTGATGGAATTTTTTCTTTTTACTTGAGTTGGACTTCAATTTGAGTTTCATTTGGGTTAATAAATAGTGTAATTTCTTAAAAAATGTAAATACATCTAGCATGGGTAAAGAATTGTCACTCATACATTTGTGTGGATTAGTTTCATTTAAGGTATTATTCAAATGCTTGAATAATATATATTCAAGTGTATATATATACTATATGTGTACTATATATACTTGAATATATTATTGAATATTATATAGTCAAGTATATATTGAATATATTACTCAATAATAATATAAGTATAAAATAAGTATATATGGAATATATTGAATATATTATTGACTTGGGTGCAGTGGGGCGATCTCGGCTCACTGCAAGCTCCGCCTCCCGGGATTACGCCATTCTCCTGCCTCAGCCTCCGGAGTAGCTGGGACTACAGGCGCCCGTCACCTCGCTGGGCTAGTTTTTTGTATTTTTTAGCAGAGACGGGGTTTCACCGTGTTAGCCAGGATGGTCTCGATCTCCTGACCTCGTTATCCGCCCATCTCGGCCTCCCAAAGTCCTGGGTTTACAGGCTTGAGCCACCGCGCCCGGCCAATTGAACATTTCTTAAACTGCATGAAGCTGGGAGGGTATAGACAGAGTGGTGAGAGGGCACACCCACCTAAAGTCAATCAAAGCACAGTTCACATGCTGGCCATATAACAAATAAATACCAACAAAGCAAAACGAACCAAAACAAACAAAAGATCCCTACATTCTAGGATTCCAATTCACATCAAACTGCATTTGTATAAAGACAAGTATTGGAAAACATATAAGACAACACTGAACCATGAAAGATATACCTAACTCAAGAAAGTAAAATTTGGTATGGGTGATTTTTTAAAATTGTGTACACAAATACATATTTTCTTCAGATAAACTTTTAAAAACAATAAACATATACATATGTAGGAAGATTTATTTCAAATTCTTAATACCTATCTTAGAAATGAACTGGTAAAAATAGTTTGATAGGAAGTTTTAGAGAAAGAACAGCCACAAATCATAGGTTTATTTATATATTTTAAAAATAGCTAGGATTTCTATTCACTTTATTGTAGACCAGAATATAATATAATAAGCATTGTTGAAAGAAAACTTGGTTGGGCGCGGTGGCTCATGCCTGTAATCCTAGCACTTTGGGAGGCCGAGGTGGGCAGATTGCCTGAGCTCAGGAGTTGGAGACCAGCCTGGGCAACAGGGTGAAACCCCGTCTTTACGAAAATACAAAAAATTAGCCAGGCATGGCGGCATGTGCTTGTTGTCTCAGCTACTTGGGAGGCTGAGGCAAGAGAATTGCTTGAACCCGGCAGGCGGAGTTTGCAGTGAGCCGAGATTGTGCCACTGCACTCCAGCCTGGCGACTAAGTAAGACTCCATCTCCAAAAAGAAAAAAAAAGAAAAAAGAAAACTCATTTTTTAAACGCGATTATAAATGATCTATTTTTTAGCAATATTTCACAGAATTATATTCTAATATTCTAGAAAAAAAATTGTACTAGACCTCCAAATAAGATAATTAAAAATTAATACGATTCCACATAATGTATTTTTATGAAATTAAACTTCACATTAAATTTTTAATTTTGTATTATCAGAAAAAATGTAAATATTAATTTTATTCCTATAATTTCTGATCAGTTCTTTGAAAAATTAAAATTAAACTCTCTGTAACTCTGACACCATATTACCCCAAAAAGACTAGAAGGCCAAGAGTGGTGGCAGTTCATGCTTCCAATCTCTGTGTTTTGGGATGCAGAGGTGGGAGGATTGCTTGAGGCCAGAAGTTTGAGACCAGCCTGAGCCATGTAGTGAGACTCTGTCTCTACGAAACATAAAAAATTAGCCAGTCATAGTAACACATGCCTGTGGTCCTAGCTACTTGGGAGGCTGAGATGGGAGAATCTCTTGAGTCCAGGACTTTGAAGCTGCAGTGAGCTATAATCATGCCACTGGACTCCAGCCTGGGTGATAGGCAGAGAGCCTGTCTTTTAAAAAAATAAGAATTAAAAAAAAAAAAAAAGGCTAGGAAACAGCAGACATTATAAATTACAAATTTCTCTAATATATTATTTCTTACTAAATTTATAAATAATCTCTAAATAGCATTTGTTAGAGGTGAGACTGGGGGAAATGTATAATGAATACAACAAAAATCTATGTATCCACCATTGAAAATTTACAAATATTAATATTGTACTTCTGATCTTTTTATAAAATGAAATAAAACATTTTTGCTGAAGTTGCTATCACACTTTTATTGTTCCCCACATCCATTCTCCTCTCCCAGAGGTAACAAATTTTATAAATTTGATATATATTCTTCCAATGTGTGTTTATGTTTTACTACATATGTGTACTCATAAACATGGACTATACTGTGTGTGTGCCATGTGTTTTTAAAGCAACTTTGTGGCCGGGCGCGGTGGCTCAAGCCTGTAATCCCAGCACTTTGGGAGGCCGAGACGGGCGGATCACGAGGTCAGGAGATCGAGACCATCCTGGCTAACACGGTGAAACCCCGTCTCTACTAAAAAATACAAAAAAAAACCTAGCCGGGCGAGGTGGCGGGCGCCTGTAGTCTCAGCTACTCGGGAGGCTGAGGCAGGAGAATGGCGTGAACCCGGGAGGCGGAGCTTGCAGTGAGCTGAGATCCGGCCACTGCACTCCAGCCTGGGCGACAGAGCGAGACTCCGTCTCAAAAAAAAAAAAAAAAAAAAAAAGCAACTTTGTGTTTTCAAGATCTCATCATGTTGATACATATAAATATAACTCATTCACTTTAACTTCTAAATAGCATTTTACAAGATATGACAATCTACATATCCATTCTTCTATTGATGGGCATTTTGGTTGTTTCCATTTTTTGCATTCTAAAAAACGACACAATAAAGATCTTTGTGCATGTATCCTTACATATGCGTGAGAAAATATTCTGTACATTGAAAAGAGCCTAGAGGCAATGACAGCCCAGAGGAACAACAAAAAAATCCTAATTTCTAAATATCACTCCACAGTAAAGGGAATAAGTGCTCCTTAAAGAAACGGGCCAATTCCAGGTCTGGGGCAAAAAAATTAAGGTGAACCTGTTATATATTGTGTGCCAGAAAGCAAGGAAGCACTCAGAGAATTATAAGGATGTGTTTTTTTAAAAAAGGAGCCAGTTTAAAGGAGCTTTCATTAGCCAGATCTTTTTTTTTTTTTTTTTTTTTTTTTTGAGACGTAGTGTTGCTCTGTCACCCAGGCTGGAGTGCAGTGGCCGGATCTCAGCTCACTGCAAGCTCGGCCTCCTGGGTTTACGCCATTCTCCTGCCTCAGCCTCCCGAGTAGCTGGGACTACAGGCGCCCGCCACCTCGCCCGGCTAGTTTTTTTGTATTTTAGTAGAGACGGGGTTTCACTGTGTTAGCCGGGATCGTCTCTCGATCTCCTGGCCTCGTGATCCGCCCGTCTCGGCCTCCCAAAGTGCTGGGATTACAGGCTTGAGCCACCGCGCCCGGCCCATTAGCCAGATCTAAGCTTAAAAAGAAAAAAAGGTAAAGGATTATAACACATTAAATAATAACAATAATTGAAACCCCTAAGTTCATAGTAATTTTTTCTTTTTTTTTAGACAGAGTCTCACTCCATCACCCAGGCTGGAGTGTGGTGCGTGATCTCGGCTCACCAAAACCTCCACTTCCTGGATTTAAGTGATTCTCCTGCCTCAGTCTCCCGAGTAGCTGGGAGTACAGGCATGTGACATGATGCCTGGCTAATTTTTTTTTTTTTTTTTTTTTGTATTTTTTTTAGTAGGAATGCAGTTTCACCATGTTGGCCAGGCTGATCTCGAACTCCTGACCTCAACTGATCCACCCACCTCAGCTTCCCAAAGGGCTGGATTACAGGTCTGTGAGCCACCACGCCTGGTCCATAGTCATATTTTTTCAAAGCAGGGAGGTAAATGTCTTCTTTATAGAAAAATGACAACTAATAAATATAGAAGCAATGATGGAATTAGAAAAAACATTTCAGGCCAGGCGTGGTGGCTCAAGCCTGTAATCCCAGCATTTTGGAAGGCCGAGGTGGGCGGATCACAAGGTCAGCAGTTCGAGACCAACATGGCCAACATAGTGAAACCCTGTCTCTACTAAAAATACAAAAAATTAGCCAGGCATGGTGGCAGGCATCTGTATATCAGTTACTTGGGAGACTGAGGCAGGAGAATCGCCTGAACCCGGGAGACAGAGGTTGCAGCGAGCTGAGATCACGCCATTGTACTTCAGCCAGGACGACAGTGCGAGACTCTGTCTCAAAAAAAAGAAAAAAAAAGAAAGACCATTTCAAAGGTGATTCATGCAAATATCATTAATGAATGCTAAAACCACTCAGTAACAAGTTTTGGGAATGGGGGGGGTCACATACTTTGAAATTGTTAGACCCCTAATTACTTACTAATAAATAGTAAAGAGGAAAATTATCTTTACAATTTGCCTTATTTTAGTGAGGTAGAGCTTCTTTTCATGTTTATTGGCTATTCAGGTATCCTCTGATGCTCATATTCTTTGCCTATTTTTCTTTTTTTTCTTCTTTCTTTTTTTTATTTTTGAGACAGAGACACAGTCTCACTCTGTTGCCCAGCCTGGAGTGTAGCAATACAATCTCAGCTCATGGGAACCTCTGCCTTCCTGGTTCAGGTGGTTCAAGCGATTTCTGTGCCTCAGCCTCTCAAGTAGCTGGGATTACAGGTGTGCACCAACACACCCAGCTAATTTTTGTATTTTTAGTAGAGACAGGGTTTCACCATGTTGACCAGGCTAGTCTCAAACTCCTGACCTCAGGTGATCTGCCTGCCTCAGCCACCCAAAATGCTGGGATTACAGGTGTCAGCCACCATGCCCAGCTCTTTGCCTATTTTTCTGTTGACTTGTTTATGCTTTACTAATTGAGTTGTATAAATTCTTCAAATACTTTGGACACTGTAATGCAAATATCTTTACTGAGTGTGTGACTTATATACAGGTCATTTTGTATAACAAAACCTTTGATTTCGATATACTCAAATATCTGAATCTTTTTCTTTATTATTTGCACGTTTTAAGGCACATTTAATATATGCTTCCTTATTCTCAGTGTCATAAAGATAGCCTCCTATATTTTCTTCTGAACTGTGAATTTTATTCAGTTTATCTGAGGAGCTGAACAGTAAGTATGAAAACTGTTGGAAAACAATGTTAATTTTTGGTTCTAAGGGGGTTCCAGCTTTATGTGAAGTCTCCTTTCAATACCATAAATAATTAAGAGTTGCTATTTAAAACCATACATACAAAGTTATGGTTTCAGGATACTAAAAAAAAAAAAATAAAAAAGAGTAAGGCATATAATCTTACGTGAGTGAACAAAGCTTCCTTCCTTAACTCTTCAGAACTGTCATTTGGAGTCCAAGCTTCAGCAAACTGCAGGAAATCCCATTTTTCCTTATCACCTTCCTCAGCCTGAATTTTTTCCTTCCTACCATTCAGTGTGCTCCCTGTAACTTGAGCCTACAAAAGGAAAAAGTAAATGAATTTTTCAGCAGTTCACCTCACAGCTGAAATTCACTAAGTAACTTGATTTTGCATTTAAATCATAAGCTACCCACTAAGAAAATCTCACTGTTCCAAAATAGCATGGGCTTTATTAGTATAATTATCTTTGTAAACCAAAAATAAAATTATAAGCCTCCCAACCAACTAAACGGATTCCTCCTCTTGGCAAAGAGCATTCTAAAGTAAACCTGAAACAGGCCAGGCGCAGTGGCTCACGCCTGTAATCCCAATACTTTGGGAGGCCGAGGGGGGCTGATCACCTGAGGTCAGGAATTTGAGACCAGCCCGCCCAACATGGAGAAATCCCATCTCTACTAAAAATAGAAAAATTAGCCGGGCATGGTGGCAGACACCTGTGATGCCAGCTCCTTGGGAGGGTAAGGCAGGAGAATCACTTGAACTCGGGAGGCGGAGGTTGCAGTAAGCTGAGATCCTGCTACTGCACTCCTGTGTGACAGAGTGAGACTCCATCTCAAAAAAGCTGACCAGCATTAACATTAAAATAGAGATCTTAAGACTGACAAAACAGATTCTTTGTAGCAATAAGACACCAACATGACAGATAGCAGGCCCTAAAACAAATGGAAACCTTTTACTCCCTAATATATTTCTTTTGTATGAAATGGCTCTGCAGAGCTCTCTCTTGTGGGGAAAATTTACATTCTGTAGAGAATCCCCGTTCCTTTCCAGGTCTTTATCCTGATCCCAGAGAGAATTAACTAAGGATTCTGGCACCTTTTAAAGTCTAATAAGAGGCCAGGAGTGGTGGCTCATGCCTGTAATCCCAGCACTTTGGGAGGCTGAGGTGGGTGGATCACAAGGTCAGGAGTTTGAGACCAGCCTGGTCAATATGGTGAAACCCCATCTCTACTAAAAATACAAAACTCAGCTGGGCATGGTGGTGGGCACCTGTAGTCCCAGCTGGTCAGGAGGCTGAGGCAGGAGAATTGTTTGAACCCGGGAAGCAGAGGTTGCAGTGAGCTGAGATCACGCTACTGTGCTCCAGCCTAGGCGACAGAGTAAGACTCCATCTCTCAAAAAAAAAAAAAAAAGTCTAATAAGAAATATTTACAATCTATTCTGTCTGAAGCCTGCTACCTGCATGCTTCATCTGCCTAAGAAGAACCTTGGTCTCCACAACTCCTTATCTTAACCCAGGTATTCCAAGTCTTCAGATAAACTCTTTCAATCAACTGCCAACCAGAAAATCTTTGAATCCACCTGTGATCTGGAACCAATG
The DNA here is from genome assembly GCF_049350105.2 of Macaca mulatta. Taxonomy (NCBI): domain Eukaryota; kingdom Metazoa; phylum Chordata; class Mammalia; order Primates; family Cercopithecidae; genus Macaca; species Macaca mulatta. The sequence continues at coordinate 26,889,197 of NC_133417.1, forward strand.
CCTCCCTCCACCCCACCTTGCATAAAACCAAGCTGTAGCCCAACCACCTATGGCACAAGTTCTCAGAATCTCCTGGGGCTGTGTCATGAGCCACTGTCACTCATATTTGGCTCAGAGTAAATCTCTTAAAATATTTTACAGTTTGACTCTTCATTGACATCTAGTATGTTTTCTTTTGCTTATAACAGAATATCTGAAATTGTGTAATATATAAAGAAAATGAACTTATTTCTTATGGAAGCTGAGAAGTTAAGGTTGAGGGGCCACATCTGGTGAAGGCTTCTTGCTGGTGGGTACCTGCAGAATTCTGAGACAGCACAGGCCATCTTATGGGGAACGGGGCTGAGTGGTGCTAGCTTAGGTCTCTCTTCCTCTTCCAATAAAGCCACCGGGCCCACTCTTATGATAACCCATTAATCCCTCAATCCATGAATGGATTAATCCATTCATGAGGGCAGAGCCCTCATGACCCAATCACCTTTTTTTCTTTTTTTTAGAAGAGGGTGGGAAAGAAGGCCAATCACCTCTTAATGGCCTACCTCTCAATACTGCCACAGTGGGGATTAAGTTTCAAAGTAAGTTTTAGAGGGAATGAACATTCAAACCATAGCAATAATTATCCAAAATTATAACCCATTACCCAGTCAATGGTTCCATGCTTAATGAGAAAAAGTCTAACTTGAGAAATTATACTATTCACTTTCTTCATAAAAACTTTTATTCTAATATTTATATGCTTTGAAACTTAACCAACATAAGATTGGCCATTTTGAATATCTACATTCAGTGCTTTAAAAACACTTAATTGAAAAACAGTGCTATGGGCTGAATGCTTGTATCCCCCCCAAATTCAGATGTTAAAATCCTAACTCCCAATGTTGGTGGTGTTCAGATGTGGGGCTTTTGGGAGGTGATTAGGTCATGAAGGTGGAGCCCTCATGAATGGGCTTAGTCCCCTATAAAAGAGACCCCAAAGAGCTTTCTTGACCTCTTTCCACAATGGGAAAGCAGTAGTCAGCAATTTGGAAGAGGGCCCTCACCAGAACTCAACCACACTGGCATCCTAATCTCAGACTTCTAGCCTCCAGAAGTGTGAGAAATAAATTTCTATTATTTATAAACTACCCAATCTATGGTACTTTGTTATGGCTGCCCAAACAAACTAACCCAGAAATCATCTAATCCTTTTTTTTTTTTTTGAGACACAGTCTTGCCCAGGCTGGAGTGCAATGGTGCGACATTATGTTTCCTTGCTAGCCAACCCCATCATTGTCCCTCTAATGTAGTAGAAGGGCTTAGAAGATAACAGGAATATGTGGAAATTCATGCCTCTCTTATTACAGAGGAGAGCAGGCAAGGTACTACTATTGAAGCCTTTTCTTAACTTGGTCTCTATTATTATCATCATCTTGATGTACTTAAGTATCCTTTGCCTGAAAACACTAAAACTCAGCCTCTTAACTCAGTTGGCTATGGTTAATAATAAGTAAGCTGCTAACTTGATTTAAATTCAAGCTTTACCTTGCGATTCAACATTCCCCACATAAGGGTGTCTAGAGTTCCATTTGCAATAAGGTAGTGAATATTCACAGAACTGCACTGGCCAATTCTGTGAGCTCGGTCTTCTGCTTGTTTTATATGTCCAGGGTCCCAATACAACTCAGCAAATACAACATGACTTGCCGCAGTAAATGTTAATCCCTAAGTGAAATAAAGCAAATAAATTGAGATGCAAATAAATTGAGAATGTAACATACAGCCATATATAATAAAGTCTTTCTGAACATGTTAAATGGAGAACACTGAAGGACTTGAAAACAAATTAGTTGTTTATTTTAGGCCAAATTAAGATTTAATTCATGAAAGGCAAATGAAGAATGTTTAATGCAACATAGCATAGCTAGGTGAACTACAAAAAACACATTTGAAAGGTATTTCAAAATTTCAAAAGTCAGCTTGATGGAAGTATATAAACTAAATCACTTTATTCTCTGATGATGAATGGATTCACATTACCACTGGAAAATCTAATAAAATACTTTATAAATGAGAATACAATTTCCAACATATGGTATCTATAGCAACTAGGCAGACAGCATTTACATCCTCTTCATTTAATTCACACTGTCATGTTATAAAGCAAGAAAAAAATGTCTCTGGTTATACCATTTTCTTCCTGTGATATTTCTCATGTTATATTCCAAAGAGCTGAAATTTACTGCCTATGTCTCAATATATACAATGCAATTGCATTTTCTGTACAACTGCATTTTCATGAATTTCAAATAGTGTGACATAAAAACATTAAGTCTTGCTTTATAATCAATATATGAAATAATGCAAAACCCTCAAACTAAAAAATGTGTCAAACTAAACAATGTGTCAAAAAATGCATGACTTTAATGTTGGTAGGCTGAATGAAATGTGAACCATGCTTATGCTATAGCCATATAGCAGTAAAATGACATTAGGTGGTAAACAGAAATATGTGCCATTTTTTCAGAGTATTATTTAATCAATGCTGTTTGTTGTTCACACGCACCAAACTCCTGTGAGTGACTTTTGTGACTGCTATTATTTTGATATGTTATTTTCACTTAAAATATTTTCATGTCACATAACAAAATCATGCTAGCATTAATTAAATGGTGGTACTAGTTCTCAAGCTGAAAAACTTACTGAAAATCAGTCTCTGAAAAAGAAGTTAGAGGTAATAAAAATACAGAGACACATATTAAACTATGCTGCTATTTAGGACTGAAAATGCCACAGAATATTAGAAATAATGCAGAAACAATAAAAAGTAGTTTTTAAAGAGAGACATCTTTAATTTTATAAAAAGCATCGTTTGACTATACAAGCATAAAGGGAAAATATGCTGGCAAGATCAATACCACTCTAAGCAGCTGCTAAACTATAATGTAAGATTCACAGTACCAAGAACAAAGACCTTTCTACTTTCCTTTATTCCTATGGAGATATCAGTCCTAAAGTATATGAGTCTTGATTTATATAAGGTCTTCAGAAACAGCTTTGAATAAAATGTAAGTGCCCCATACATTATTAATTTCAAAAGGTCCTAGACTCTCCTGTCTGGCTTTCTCCTACTTAGCACCTCCCTAGCTCTAAGTACTTCATTTCTAATTCTAAGCCCTTTTTGATGATATTCTCTATGGTTGGAATAGTCTAACAGATAAATAACTCCGATTATTGGAAGGTTAACTGAACGTGAGGGAAGCATTGAGACAACCGTCCTTTTGGTTAGAACTCCCAGTGAATTGTGGAACTGCTTCATCCTCATAAAAGTTTCTCTCTGTATACAATTTTATATATTTTAATTAGCTGGGTAAAAGCAGATCTTTGGCATGTATCAGCTTGGTTGAACAGCAGTATGCTCAATTACTTTTCCCTATGTTAAATATCCTAGCTTAGACATTTACAACAAAATATTTTAGAATGTTAGCAGAAAAACAGTCCAGAAGATCCCCTCTTATCTACTGTGGCAGAGACTGCCATTACTTTCCCTAATATCTATCCTTCTCTTATTCCTTTGTAACATAACACCCAATTTTTAGCGGAGCTACATGGAAAAAAGGATACTCTTCCCAGCTTCCCTTGAAATTAGGTGTGGTTGTGGGACTAACTACAAGACAGTGAGATGCAGTGTGCTTTTCTTCAGGCAGCTGCTTGAACTGCAGATATGATGAAGCTCTAGCAGCCCTTTTAGATAAGAGATACTTGCTAAGAGTGGTAAAGCAGAAAGCGAGAAGGGGTGTAGGTCCTAAGGACTTTGTGCAAACATCATGCTAGGCCTGGACTGTCTACATAAGAGAATTAAACTTTGTGTATTTAAGTCAGTCTTAATCTGAATTTCTGTTTACTTGCCTTCAAACCTAATCAAGTAAGTGAGGGGTTGGATATGAGACAGGTATGAGAAAAGCCTATACAAATTCAAAGGAAGGAAAAAAGGTCACGCAAAAAGATTACAATCAAATTAACTATACACTTCTTACTCTTCTTTGAAACTATATTCTTTCAAAGACATACTTTCCCTGAAAATTTAGGAGATCTGTGTCAAAGACGTCAAGGCCTCTTTCTATTATACTTTCTGGAACTCTCTGAAGAAGAATTAATATTTATTATACAAGGCATCAAGATAGAAAATTATAAGTTTATAAACCAAAGTTATAGTGAATGGCCTTTTTTCTTATTTCAATGACATTTCATTGAAAATTTCTTACCTGGCCAGCAGCTTGAATGCTTAGGATAGCCACACGAGTGTCAGGATCCTTTTGAAACTGATTAACCAGATGTATTCTTTCTGAAGATGAAACACCTCCATCTATCCTAATGTAACGAGTCTAGCATCAACAAGGGAAACGGCAAAATTAGGACAAACCCCTATGTACCCATCTCATTTTATATATTTTACAGCTTATTTTTACGGTCACATAACAAAATGGAACTTGGTTAAGATGACAGATTGCTAAATGTTATACAAGAAGAATCTTACCAAGTTTTTTAATAGCTTCTTATAACAATTTCTTATTTTTTTAATCTTTTAAGCTACTTGAGGGTAGAGTCTATGTCTAATTCATCTTTATCCCATCAATGCCAAGGGCAATGCCTTGTATATAGCTGAAGCTCCACATATCTTTTATGAATTAAGCTAATGCTGTCTTCAGTAAAATTCTACGTAAATTGACATGCAACTTTAAACCATGGATCAGACTAACTCTAAAGTTTTAAGATCACTAATTCTAAAGTGAAAATAAAGCCAGACGTGAGAAAAGAGAAAGATGATTCTGCCCACAAATTATGGATTCATGAAGAGTAGTACATTTATTTCTGAAATATCTCAAATATTAACTGGGAAAATAGAGCTTTATTTATTTTTTTATTTTTTTGAGACGGAGTCTTGCTCTGTCGCCCAGGCTGGAGTATAGTGGCGCGATCTCTGCTCAATGCAAGCTCCACCTCCCGGGTTCACACCATTCTCCTGCCTCAGCCTCCCGAGCCGCTGGGATTACAGGCGCCTGCCACCATGCGTGTCTAATTTTTTGTATTTTTAGTAGAGACGGGGTTTCACAGTGTTAGCCAGGATGGTCTCCATCTCCTGACCTCGTGATCCGCCCGCCTCGTTGTGCCCAGCCAGAAAACAGAGCTTTTAATCTATCGTTTGAATTCTGGTTTTACACATTATTAAACTTAAGAGAAATATGTGATACGGTCATCTCCAGTGAGGTGGGGCACTGATGCAATCACACACATTTTTAAAAAGCAGGGAAACAGGCCGGGCGCGGTGGCTCACGCCTGTAATCCCAGCATTTTGGGAGGCCGAGGCGGGCGGATCACAAGGTCAGGAGATCGAGACCACGGTGAAACCCCGTCTCTACTAAAAATACAAGAAAAAAAAAAAATTAGCCCGGCGCGGTGGCGGGCGCCTGTAGTCCCAGCTACTCATGAGGCTGAGGCAGGAGAATGGCGTAAACCCGGGAGGCGGAGCTTGCAGTGAGCCGAGATCGCGCCACTGCACTCCAGCCTGGGCGACAGAGCGAGACTCCGTCTCAAAAAAAAAAAAAAAAAAAAAAAAAAAAAATGTAGGGAAACATTAAGTGTTAAACTGAACATTGCTGTCTTTAAGAATGATTTGAGTTGAGAAAAGGGGGTTATCACTATGCGTTAGAATAGCTAAAAAGAAGTCATTATCCAACTTCTAAAAATAGTCCTAAATTTCAAAAAACCTTATTCATATATGTACTGCTATAGAAAATATAGCCTTGAATAGTTGGAACATATGAATATTCACTTTTATAAGGGAATATCCAAGTTAATTATTAAAAAGAATGTCCCGTATTAATGTTCTGTCCTCAAAGAGCAAGTATACGTTGACCAATGAACCATTTAATAGCCATTAAGGAAGATTATAAAATCCTCTGAGGGTCTTTCTAAAGAAAATACATTGTCAGGGTAGGGAGAGTTGGGGAAAAATTCCCCTCCAACCCCATAAATATCTTTTTTTTCTTTTTGAGAAGAAGTTTTGCTCTTATTGCCAAGGCTGGAGTGCAGTGGCGGGATTTCAGCTCACTGCAACCTCTGCCTCCTCCTAGGTTCAAGCGATTCTCCTGCCTCAGTCTCCCGAGTAGCTGCGATTACAGGCATGTGCCACCACGCCCGGCTAATTCTGTATTTTTAGTAGAGACGGGGTTTCTCCATGTTGGTCAGGCTGGTCTGGAACTCCCGACCTCAGGTGATCCGTTCCCCTCGGCCTCCCAAAGTGCTGGGATTACAGGTGTGAGCCACCGCACCTGGCCTATATCTACATTTTTAACTCTTAGTAAAGCTAAATGGGATTCTAAACATATCAGTAAAATGGATGTAAGAAAAAAAGACTACCATACTTCGAATCGATCCCAGTAGTTTTAAGGTATAATGGAATCAGAATAAGAAAAATATTAGGAATTTAATTTCTTGCCCAATCATTTAAAAAATATTAAGGTTAATTAACTCTTAGAGGGTGTTTATCAGAAACTATATAATCAGTGACAAAGTACCTTTTAATGTACAGCACTTTATTATAACTCTTCCTATGGAGGAAATACTAGAAGTATTTCTTTGGTAATATTAATGAACATATTAACTGATGTTTAAACAATGTATGCTAAGTTTTTATCTTTGATAGAAACAAAGGAAGATGTTGCCACTCACTGGTGGACTACTGGAAATCAAGGTAGACCTAAGAAGATGCAGTAAAGCCACATGGCTTGATGGAGCTAACCTGATAAATTACTTAGGCCATATGTTTCAAATACATCTACACTAAATTTTAGTAATCATTTTCCATACACTGCCTGGAAGTTTAAATGGTATGACTGCAGTTGGGTACTAACATTGGCCAAATTCATTCTTTCTTTCCTCTCTATGTCACCCACATTCAAAGGCCACCATGCAGGCAAATAGAAAGTCTAACGTTTAACCACCTACACCACTCTAAAATGGTATATCCAGGAACAAAAATGAAATTCACATTATAGCCTATCATGGCAGCATATTTTTAATCAATCTAGATAATTTGGTCACTGGAAAATTATGAGATCAGTTAAGAAAAGAGAAAATTTAATAGTATATCACATATAATACTAATATAATTTTCAAGAAAAATGTGTAATAATTTATATACCATCATCTAAAGAAGAAAAAAAACTCCTCAATTATGAGACTACAACTGAAGTTTAGTATAGTAAAAATATGCATTCTAAAAAGTATTTAATTAAAAAATAGCAACATACCTTATTTTCGATGACTGCTTCTGTGCAAGCTTGGAGCATGCTTAAATGGTGAGCAAAAACCAGAAATTTAAGTGAATCATTCTGAAGCATCATCTTAATATAATCCTTTACAGCACCTGCCTAAATATTAAAAGGTAAACCTTATTAGTGTCATAAAAGTGATTATTTAAAATTTGTCACTTTTAATAAAGCGGCTTGAAAATCAGTAAATATGAACTTTTAGCTGCACTGTTCTCTAGGTAGCCTAAGGAAGTAGAAGCCCACATATAAGGAAAATGTTGAAGAAGAGGGACAAGAAAGGAAAAACCTGAGCAGTTAAACGAGAAGAAGACAAGAATTAGAAGAATTAAAAAACAACACAACAATGGGTTTCAACGGAAAGGAGGTAGTCAAGTAGGCTATGATCAAGAAGGAGTTGGCAGTTTTGTTTAGAAGGTGATTTTCAAAAAAGTTTACATATAAGACTAAGTAGGACAGAGTTAAGGAGAAAATAGAGAGCAAAAAAATCAGATGAAGAGCACTTTTTTTTTTTTTTTTAAAGGGAAGACTGAAAAGAGTAAGGTTTAAGGAAAGTTGTTTTGTTTTTGTTTTTGTTTTTTACTTAAGAAACTTAGGTGGACTTACAAATAGGCAGTTCAAGGAGCACACAGATTAAGATAAATGGAAATGAGGTCATTTAGCGTATCTCTGGGATGGAGAAGGTTCCAGAAGAGGCTGGAGTGATGGGATGAAGACAACAGTAGTGAGGTCTGAGAGAACAGGGGGACATATAGAACAATTGTGAGGTAGAAGGAAGAAAATTTAAAAAGTTCAGATTAATAGGTAACTTGAGGCCAAGTTACTTAGTAAGAGTGAAAAATCAATTTGGTATGAAATAAATAGGAATTAAAGAGGATCGCATGAATTAAGTTTAAAATATGAATATATGTATCTTTTAACTTTAAAAAATCTGGTTATTTACAACTTTTGGAAAAAGATACCAGGCTGACCACATTTAACTTCTGCTCCATCTCAATGCTATGTTTAAAAGATATCTAAGTGTAGAGGGACAAAGAGAACTGGAGAAAAGTCAATAGCAACAAAACTTTGGAAGCTAAGAAGTACATAATGACTGACAACTGATTAACCAATCTCACAGATCCTAAATTGGCTATGGAAACTGGAGAAGCACTTGAATTATGCTGCAGTCATCTAAAAAGGTTCAGAAAATGACACCTCTGGAATGGGGACAGGTGTGGCTAGAAGGACCTGCTGAAATAATGTTTAAGTAGTTGATTATGTACAATACTGCTATTTACCTTCTCTCTACCTATGCCATACAATAAGTAACTACTATAACCATTCTGGTAGAAAACTACAGACTTATTCTCTGGAGTGGATAAAGTAGAGGGTATTTGGATGGAGGAATCCTATATTGATGATAAGTATATCCTACAAAATTCATGGGGATTACATGAAAGTTACAAAATAAATGCTGAGATCTGCCCCTCTCTCCCAGCCTTCTTACCCCTATACTTCCCCAAACAGAAACAGGCTTATGTCCTTCAGGCAAGAGAGTAGAATCATATCAAGTGATTCTTTTCTAAGGAATCTGACCAGCCAAGAGAAAAAACTAAAGATACTGCTATCAGGGGTTTCCCAAGGAGACATCCCATTCAGAACACCCTTTATTGAAGGCCATAGTCTATAAATCATATACATGTGCAGAGCTTCTAGTCAGTGGTTAGTGTCTTTCTTGTAAATATAAGCAACCAAAGATCAATAGATATTTGTAGAAAGCAACATGTATGAACAGATCAAATATACAGAGCTAAGAAAACTGGAAGAGATTGCATTTATAAAACAAGACCATTTTCCAGAAAAAAAAAAAGAGAGAGAGATATAAAGAGGAGAAAAAAGTACTCTCAGAAATGAAAAATATAATAGCAGAAATGGATAATTCATTGGTTACTAAGCTAAGGAAATCTCCCAGAAAGTGGACAGAAAATATGTAGGCCAGGCATGGTGGCTCACGCCTGTAATCCCAGCACTTTGGGAGGCCGAGGCGGGCGGATCACTCGAGGTCAGGAGTTCAAGACCAGCCTGGCCAACATGGTGAAACCCCATCTCTACCAAAAATACAAAAATTAGCCAGGCGTGTTGGCACGCGCCTGTAATCCCAGCTACTCGGGAGGCCAAGGCAGGAGAATCGCTTGAACCTGGGAGGTGGAGGTTGCAGTGAGCTGAGATTACGTCACTGCTCTCCAGCCTGGGCAACAGAATGAGACTCTGTCTCAAAAAAAAAAAAAAAAAAAAAAAAAAGAAATATAAAATATAAAATAATTAGGGGATCAGGTCATGAGGGCAATGTATGAAAATATAGGCATAATAAAATTCTCAGAAAACAAACAGAGAAAAAAACCCAACAAAAATAATCAAAGAAATAAAGTTCTACATAACTGAAGGGCATGAGTTTCCAAAATGAAAAATGGAAAAGACCCACTTCGTGTCTTTCACAATGAATGAAAACAGACCCAGAACGAGGCTCATTATCAAGAAATTTTAGAACACTGGGACACAGAAATGATTCTATAAGCTTCCAGAAAGGGAAGAAAAGATTTCATAGAATCAAAATAGAGTAACAATTCTGAATTGTATTGGATTTCTCAATACCAATACCAGAAATGAGAGAAAATGATTTCCCTAAATTTTATATCCAGCTAATTAAAAATCAGATAGAATAATAATATTTTCAAATACGCAAGGAATGCAAATAATTTGCTTCCAATATACCATTTCTTGGGAGGCTACTGGAGAAAATCCTCCAACAAAACAAGGAAGTAAACAAAGAAAGAAAATAATATAAAGGAAAGAGGTGAAAATCTCTAGGATGAGAGCTCTGCAGCAGGCCTAAAGAGTAACAGTTCAGACTGGAGCTAATCAGAAGGAACCAGGGGAAATTTCTTTAAGAAGATGAGATTAATACAATGCTTAATGTTTAAAGATAATGGGAGGAGGTTAAATAACTAGGGGAAACTTTGAGGATGAATTAGTGACAACTACACAGAAAACTAATAAAAGAAGAAAATAAAAACGTTTATAATTATTAATGCCAAAGAAAATAAAATGAATTGTGGAAGAAAACATATCCATAGCATATATTTCACCTGTAAATGTTGTAAATATGGTTCTAATAATAAACATGGTGCATACTGATCAAGCCAAAATTGGTAATAAGTTGCTATAAAATCAGTAAAACTATGACTATCACTTTCATGGACGGATGGAAATAACAGAAAGGGCTAAAATTTTATCTTCCGTATTAAGAAGGCAACTGATGACAGCTAAAATTACAAAGCAAATAGTAATACAAACCAAGCAGCAATATAAGTATGGTGTTGAGGGATTTGAAGTAAATACTAAAAAAAAAAAAAAATCAGCTGAAAGAAAAGAAGGTTGTTGCCTTTGGGAAATAAGGTTAGAGGACTGTAATTTTTTGGATCTCTGGTCATTAAACTATGATACTATGTAGGTTTGGTAATAAAAAATTATAAAGAAGGCATTTCGAAACTGAAAAATACCTACTTAAAATTCATATATATGACTATAAAGTCACATGACAGATTCTGCAAATGACATTTTGCATGTCTAAGTTTTCTAAACCACAGAAATTCATCATACAATGAGAGAAGGGGCTGTTAAGAACTTTAGCCTTGGATTTCAGTGCCTTGGAAAGTGGAAATGAAGTACTGTCAAAACAAGGAGCTATAAATTCCGGATATGTTGTCATGGCAACTGAACCATTTTAATAAAGTGCATGTTTGCCTAAAGAGCTATATTTACTGTGATAAGCCTTTCAAAATGTACATGTCAAGATGGAGTACTTTTAAGGTACATTCATTACTATCCAGTCCAGATTTACAAACTATATAATTGCTAAACCTCTAGTCTCAGATGGATTCCCCCTCCTCTTCCCAAGTGAGCAATTTTTGTTAGAGTCTCCTCCACTGATATCACCTGCTTCCATCACGACCAGAGATGCTGATGCCAAAGTTCAAGCCCCCTTTTCCCACTCCTTTCCACTAGTGCTTCAAAAAGGTTTATGGTTCCTAACATTATTATAAAGCTCAATTACATAACTGGCTAAATAGGCTCTTAGGACTAACAAAGCAACTTAACCATCATTTGTGATACTGCTTTTTAGGAGAAAATGTGTTTAGTATAGCAAAACATCAAAAGTTACAAATGAACTTTTGGGATTCTCTTAGGTTCTTAAGCTGGGGATTACACAGATTTTCATTTTAAAATGTACTATGCATGCATTTTAACTATTTTGATTTTATCCTAATAAAAACTATCACTGCATTGTCAGATTTGAAATTATCTGAACAGGGATTTGCTTCCAAACGATCTTAAGCACATAGTATGTGGAATGGCAGGTTCTCATAATAATTAACGTCTTGGTTATGCCGGTTCAGGTTTCACAGAAGTTGCAGAAAATGCATGTGTTCAAAACTCTATTTTATTTTACTAGAATTGATCTGTTAGTAATGAGCCTGTTAGTCGAAGGTCTAATTTAAGTAATTAACTATACATTATATCTTATTTTAAAAAATGCAGGCCAGGTGCGGTTGCTCACGCCTGTAATCCCAGCACTTTGGGAGGCCGAGGTGGGAGGATCACCTGAGGTCTGGAGTTAGGGACCAGCCTGACCAACATGGAGAAACCCTGTCTCTACTGAAAATATAAAATTAGCCAGGCGTGATGGCGCATGCCTGTGGTCCAGCTACTCAGGAGGCTGAGGTGGGAGAACCGTTTGAGCCCGGGAGGTAGAGGTTGCGGTGACCTGAGACTGCACCATTGCACTCCAGCCTGAGTAACAAGAGCAAATCTCCATCTCAAAATAAATAAATAAATAAAATAAAATACAACAATAAAGAGAATATTCATTTTTTTTTCAGTGAAGAGGTACACATTTTACTTTCTGAGGTAAAAGTAGTTAAAGAAAAATCTATATTGCACTGAAGAACTGATAAAAGTTATTTGATTTCAAATTGTTGGCTTTTAATCAAATAAAAAGAAAGAAAAAAAAGAAAGACAAAAACATCAAAACTGAACTATGACAAAGACTCTCCTTTGATCTAACTTTAGTTAGGCTCTCCTGAGCCCTCTGTGCAACTAAGCCTTCACCTTGGTCTTCTGTGTCCATCCTATCCTTGCCAGGCCTGCATAGCCCAGTCTTATAAGAACCCTACTAAGTCATTTCAGTGAAAATCCCCCCACTCTTGATATTGGATGTAGTTCCTCATTCCGCACCTTTGGATGTATAAAGCCTTGGCCTGTCTTTAGCAAGAATCTCCTTCAGGTCTCCTCTTAGTAATTTTCCATTCATCAACTCTCTCAACCTACTTGCTGGCTATAAACCTCTACTTGTCCTTGCATTTGGAATTGAGCTCAACCTCTCTCGCCTATTGCAAAACAGTTGACCTCTATACTGCAATAGTCTTGAGTAGTCTTCCCTACTGTTTTTAACAAGTCAGAATAATCTTTTCTTTAACAGCTATAACTTACAGCTAAGAGAGTGTGAGCACAAAGAAAGCTTCCCTTTAAGTCCTGAAGTCCTCAGAACCCAGTCAAATGACAGTTTTGTTCAGATATCGCATGACCTTTTAAACTCTTTTTTTTTTAAAGCTCTTTTAATGTCTTCTTAGTCACAGGTGAATTGTGATTGGTCTAAGCAAACCTAGCATTTTCATTTCCCCTACAAATGATTCTGACTAACATGACACCTAAGGAGTCTGCTGAGGGTTTCAAAAAAACATCCTCCCTGACAAAGGCACTCTTAGGAACACTTTTCCTTGCTTTAGACATTATGGGCTGCACTTCATATCTGATATCCTGGAACGCAGCAGTCATCTTGGGGCTATAATAGGAGCTGTTGAGGGCAAGCAGCGAACTGGGTCAGACAACAAAAGACAGAAGAACCTAGGTTCTCTCTCTTTTTTAAAAAATAGCTTCATTGTGATATAATTCCCATGCCATAAAATTCACTCTTTTAAGTGTACAATTCAATGGCTTTTAGTACATTTGCAGAATTGTGTATCATCACAACAATCACAACCTAACAATGTTAGGACCTTTTCATTACCCTAAAAAGAATTCCTTTACCTCTCAGCTGTCATACCCCAGCTCCCCATCATTTCAACTCTAGGTGAACACTAATTAACTTTCTGTCTCTATGGATTTGACTCTGTTGGACATTCCATATAAATGGAATCATATATGTGTTTTCTGAGACAGCTTCTTTAACTTAGTGTAATGGTTTCCAATCCATGCTGTAGCATACATCAGCACTTCATTTATTTTTTAATGTCAAATAATATTCCACTGTACGAATATATATGCATTTTATTTATCCATTCATCAGTTGATATACTCTCTTATTTTTATTCATTTATCTACCTCATCTTATACTGTTCCTTAATAACTTATTTCTTTTGTGATAGTTGATTTACTTTCTATCCTTTAAAATTATCTTAAATAAGCAGAGGCAAGTACCAAAGTAAAAGAGAATATGCATTGTTTATTTACTCCTTGCCTAGCTTCTGCAGCTCACCACAAAACAAAGGCTAGACATTGTCTTCCAGTATCCCTTCCCCCTTTGCCGATAGTTTTTTTTTTTTTTTTTTTTTTTTGAGACGGAGTCTCACGCCGTTGCCCAGGCTGGAGTGCAGTGGCGCGATCTCGGCTCACTGCAAGCTCCGCCTCCCGGGTTCCCGCCATTCTCCTGCCTCAGCCTCCTGAGTAGCTGGGACTACAGGCGCCCGCCACCGCGCCCGGCTAATTTTTTGTATTTTTAGTAGAGACGGGGTTTCACTGTGGTCTCGATCTCCTGACCTTGTGATCCGCCCGCCTCGGCCTCCCAAAGTGCTGGGATTACAGGCTTGAGCCACCGCGCCCGGCCTCTTTGCCGATAGTTTTTAATTTAGAAACTTTTTCATCAGCCTGAAAAAACATTTTCAAATCTGTTAGTAAACATTTTGAAATCTGGTAGGAGACAGCCTTCAGGAGAAGACTAGCAGTTTCCATACCATAATGTCAGGGCTTTGAACATTTTTACAGAGCCTCATGCCCAAATTTTCCCAAAGAAACAATAATTTCACTTCAAAAGATGGTTCCAGTGAACTATCAAAAGTATTATTTTCTTATCTCAAAGAATGTTTTACTTCCTTATAAATATATCTGCAAATACAAATCTAATGCCTCTAATACATTGAATCTTTTGACACTGACGGAGTTCCACAAGCAGCACACTGAAGGGTAGATGGGATACAATCCCCTGTGAAAAAGGTAATTCCAATTTAATATCTTAACCAACACAATTTTACAAAAAAACCCTGGGATCCTAAATCTTTCCGTAAGGTTTTCAGAACAAGTTATAATAAAGCAATCATTATCCATCAATCAATCAATCAATCAATCAACTTGGCAAGGATACATGAGACAGCATTCCTAAGAATGACATAATTCCATTTACCCAAAATTCACCCAAATTTTGACAAAGTAAAGTCAATACTATTATGAACTTTAAGAAAGTTATTTTCGTGGAAGTTTGATCATAAAAGTCATTGATCAAAACAGCTAATCTAGGCCTGACACAGCGACACATGGCTATAATCCCAGCACTTTGGGAGGCTGGGGCAGGAGGACTGCTCAAGCCCAGGAGTTTGAGACCAGCCTGGGCAACATAGTGGGAGCCTGTATCTACAAAAAATTTAAAAATTAGCCGGGTGTGGTGGCATGTGCCTGTCTGTACTCCCAGCTACTTGGGAGGCTGGGGCAGAAGGACTGCTTGAGCCTGGGAGGTTGAGGCTGCAGTGAGCTGTGATTGTGCCACTGCACTTCAGCCTGGGTGACAGAGTGAGGCCCTGTCTCAAACAAACAAAACAGCTAATCTAATTCTTTTAAAACTGAATTCAATTATTAAAAACATTCTTGATTTATTTCTAAACTCCATCCACTAATAATGGCAATAAGTACAGAATAAACCTTATTTGGTGAGGTTTATTTATTTATTTGTTCATGAATAAACCTTATTTGGGTGTTAAAAATCAAAACACACAGAATGTACAGACTTTAAAGTCTGCATCTTTTCCATGCCTATTCAGGGATGTTGAAAAATCACTAATAGGGAGCCACGCATGATGGCTCATGCCTGTAGTCCCAGCTAGTCATTAGGCTGTGGTGGGAGGACAGCTTGAGCCTGGAAGTTAGAGGATGCAGTGAGCCACGATCACACCACTGCACTGCAGCCTGGACAACAGAGCAAGACTCTGACCCTTAAAAAAATCACTAATAGAAAAATAGGTAACACATTAATCCAGGGTCATTAACAAATATTATGTCTATTTAGCTATCCTTGTAGAATGATGGCTAAGCACATGGACTCTGGAGCCAGACAGTCTGGGTTTGAATACTAGCTCCATCATTTACAATGTGAGAGACATTGAGAGTCACTTAATCTCTGTGGTTTAATTTTCTCATCTATAAAAGAAGATAAAAGTACCTATACTGCATAGGGTTGTGGTGAAAATTAAATAAGTTAGTCCATGAAATATGTTTGGATTAGTGCTTGGCACATAGTGGACATTACAAAGTATTAGCTCCTATTATTAGCGTATTTCTCCAGTAAACTGCAAAAACTATTTCAACATCATAACCTATGACTCCCAGCTCTCAAACCACCCCTTGCCCAAAGAAAATAGAATCACATCTGAGAATTCTGTTACCTTTCCTTACTTTACTCATCCTCACTTCCTTTCCTTTTGTAACAAGAGAGGTTATTTCTTCTTCTTCTTTTTTTTTTTTTTTCTTGAGACAGAGTTTTGCTCTTGTTGCCTAGGCTGGAGTGCAATGGTGCAATCTCAGCTCACTGCAGCCTCTGCCTCCCGGGTTCAAGCAATTATCCTGCCTCAGCCTCCTGAGCAGCTGGGATTATAGGCATGCACCACCACACCTGGCTAATTTTGTATTTTTAGTAGAGACGGGGTTTCTCCATGTTGGTCAGGCTGGTCTGCTTGAACTCCTGGCCTCAGGTGATCTGCCCGCCTTGGCCTCCCAAAGTGCTGGGATTACAGGCGTGAGCCACCGTGCCTGGCAGAGAGGTTATTTCTTCTTTTTCTATGGTAAACTCCTCTATTTGTGATTCCAACCTATCCATTCTTGCCACCTCAAAAACCTTAGAACACTCCTTCTCAAGTGGATTTATTTCCTTATCTTTAATAAAGCCTTCCTCCATGCCACATCTCCATATGGTTAATATACTCTTTTATCCTCTAAAATGGTAACATTATTTTGTTTGCACTGTATTGATTATTGCTGACTATTTCCTGCTAATGAAGAGGAGGCAGAGTGTCCCCAATTCAGAGCCAGAGATCCCAAACTACAGAAACGGCACAAGAAGAAGCGCTCTTCAGTCTCATATCTTCCCAGACCCTGTGCGGCAGGGAATATTGCAGTGGCCTCATTATACCTCACTGCATATTATAAATAGGATTCCACCTGTGCTAAGCTGCTGAGGCAATTAAAGAGGAAACACACTTTGTGCATAATGGAAACGTGTTTAAAGTAATTTGCCTTCTGGAAAGTTGTTAAGGCACGAAGGAATGCTGCCATCCCTCTAGTGACAAGAAATTTTAAATTATGGGTTGGCTTTAATCCTTTTCATAGAAAAATAACTGGCATTTCTCCCAAAATGGTTTCTTCTAAAAATGAGGCATTGTTGTGGTACCTGTTGTAATGTACTTGAATTGAGAGATGGCCAGACCATACGTAACACAGGTATCTGGTTTTTTTTCTAGGAAAGTATTATGCTGATCACAAATCTGAAGAATGTGTTCATTTTCATCCATTGTATTCTCAACATATATTACAAAGCAACAAAAACAATGACATAGAAGAAAAGTAATTCTCCTAATTATTGGAGATTCTCCACTAATTGACTTTGTACTGGTAACACTGATTATTTTTGGTTCATTCCTTTGTTTACTATTTATCATCATTATTTTTAAAAAAAGTTCCATTGTTTTATTTTATTTTTATTTATTTATTTTTATTTTAATAGGTTTTTGGGGAAACAGGTGGTGTTTGGTTACATGGATAAGTTCTTTAGGTGTGATTGCTGAGATTATGGTGCACCTATCACCTGGGCAGTGTACACTGCACCCAGTTACACGTCTTTTATCTCTTACACACCTCTCACCCTTCCCCCAAGTCCCCAAAGTCCCATTGTATCATTCTTTTTTTTTTTTTTGTCCATAATCAAAACTTTATTGAAAAACGGACACCAAAATAGGAGATTACTGTTGTATACCTTACAAAACCAAATGTAATTACATTATCTTGGTAAATTAATTAGAACTATGGAATTTATGATAAGGCTTTCTGTGAGATAACACAAAATTCAGGAAGCTGTTTGAATCATTAGTGTTGCTTTCTTCTAAATGAACACCCTTCTGTGAGTCTGGCCTTTCCTCCTGTAGGCTGGCACAACACTGTTGAACAACCCACACAAAGAACCACTGTCTGAGCATGGCTGAAAACCGTGGTGATCTTGTAGCAACCTGGGCATTTTACATCCATAAAGTAAGAATTTGGACTTTGTACCAGGCGTTTCTTTTTATGTTTTTTCTTTTCCTCTTCCAAGGATGGATGTAGTAAATCTCTAGCCAAAGGCATGTTGATCCTCTCGCAAGCCCAGCCCTCACAGACTTCTCCCATTGTATCATTCTTATGCCTTTGTGTTTTCTTTTTCTTTTTGAGAGGGAGTCTTGCTTTGTCACCCAGGCTGGAGTGCAGTGGTGCAATCTCGGCTCACTGCAACCTCCAAATCCTGGGTTCACGCAATTCTCCTTCCTCAATCTCCTGAGTATCTGGGACTACAGGCACACGCCACTACACCCGGCTAATTTTTGTATTTTTAGTAGAGACGGGGTTTCACCATATTGTCCAGACTGGTCTCAAACTCCTAGCCTCAAGTGATCTGCCTGCCTTGGCCTCCTGAAGTGTTGGGATTACAGGCGTGAGCCACTGCACTCGGCCTTATTTTTTGATTTTTAAATGATAGCCATTCTTGCAGGAACAAGGTGGTATTATACTGTGGTTTTAATTTGCATTTCCCTGATAATAGGTGATGATGAGCATTTTTTCATGTTTTTTTGGCCATTTGCATATCTTCTTTGAGAATTTGTCTATTTATGTACTTAGCCCACTTTTTGATGGGATTATTGTTATTTTTTTTCTTGCTGACTTGTTTGCATTTCTTGTAGATTCTGGCTATTAGTCCTTTATTGGAGGCATGGTTTGTGAAGATTTTCTCCCACTCTGTGGGTTGTCTGTTTACTCTGCTGACTGTTCCTTTTGCTGTGCAGAAGCTTTTAAATTTATTTAAGTCTCATCTATTTATCTTTGTTTTTGTTGTATTTGCTTTTGGGTTCTTGGTCATGAGCTCTTTGCCTAGGCCAATGTCTAGAAGGGGTTTTCCACTGTTATCTTCTAGAATTTTTATTGTTTCAGGTCAGATTTAAGTATTTGATCCATCTTGAGTTGATCTATGTATCAGGTGAGAGATGAGGATACAGTTTCATTCTCCTACGTGTGGCTTGCCAATTATCCCAGCACCATTTATTTGAATAGAATGTTCTTTCCCCACTTTATCTTTCCGTTTGCTTTGTCGAAGATCAGCTGGCTATAATTATTTGGCGTTATTTCTGGGTTCTCTACTCTGTACCATTGGTCTATGTGCCCATTTTTACACAAGTACCATGCTGTTTTGGTGACTACAACCTTATTGTACAGTTCAAAGTCATGTAATGTGATGCCTCTGGATTTGTTCTTTTTGCTTAGTCCTGCTTTGGCTACGAGTTTTTGGTTTCATATGAATTTTAGGATTGTTTTTTCTAGTTCTGTGAGGAATGATGATGGTTATTTCAATGGGAATTGCATTGAATTTGTTGATTGTTTTTGGCCATATGATTATTTTCACAATATTGATTCTACCCATCCACAAGCATGGGATGTGTTGACGTGTTTCCATTTGTTTGTGTTGTCTGTGATTTCCTTCAGCAGTGTTTTGTAGTTTTCCTCGTAGAGGTCTTTCGGGTCCTTGGTTAGGTATATTTCTTTCCTCTTTTTTTTTTTTTTTTTTTTTTTGCAGCTACTGTAAAAGGGCTTCAGTTCTTGACTTGATTCTTGGCTTGGTCACTGTTAGTGTATAGCAGTGCTACTGATTTGTGTACATTGATTTTGTATCCTGAAACTTTACTGAATTCATTTATCAGATCTAGGAGCTCTCTGGATGAGTCTTTAGGGTTTTCTGGGTATACGATCATATCACTGGTGAACCATGACAGTTTGACTTTCTCTTTACTGACATAGATGCCCTTTATTTCTTTCTCTTGTCCGACTGCTCTGGCTAGGACTTTCAGTACTATGTTGAATATAAGTGGTCAAAGTGGGCATCCTTGCCTTGTTTCAGTTCACAGGGGGAATGCTTTCAACTTTTCCCCATTCAGTATAATGTTGGCTGTGGGTTTGTCATAGATGGCTTTTATTATCTTAAAATATGTTCCCTCTATGACGATTTTCTGAGGGTTTTAATCACGAAAGGATGCTGGATTTTGTCAAATGTCTTTTCTGCATCTATCGAGATGATCAGGTAATTTTTGTTTTTAATTCTATTTATGTGATGTATAACATTTATTGGCCTGTGTGTGTTAAGCCATCCCAGCATCCCCAATATGAAACCCACTTGATCATGGTAGATTATCTTTTTGATATACTGTTGGATTTGGGTTAGCTAGTATTTTGTTGAGGATTTTTGCATCTGTGTTCATTAGAAATACTGGTCTGTAGTTTTCATTTTTTGTTATATCCTTTCCTGGTTTTGGTGTTAGGGTGATACTGCTTTCGTAGAATGATTTAGGGAGGATTCCCGCTTTGTCTTTTGGAATAGTTTCAATAGGATTGGTACCAATTCTTTGGAAGTCTGATAGAATTCAGTTGTGAATCCATCTGGTCCTGAACTTTTTTTTGTTGGCAATTTTTAAATGATCATTTCAATGTTGCTGCTTGTTATGGGTCTGTTCAGAGTCTCTATTTCTTCCTGGTTTAATCTAGGAGGGTTGTGTAATTCCAGGAATTTATCCATGTCTTCTAGGTTTTCTAGTTTGTGCACATAAAGGTGTTAACAGCAGCCATGAATAATCATTTGTATTTCTGTGGTATCAGTTGTAGTATCTTCTGTTTCATTTCTAATTGAGCCTACTTGGATCTTCTCTCTTTTCTTGGTTAGCCTCACTAATGGTCTATCAACTTGATTTATATTTTTAAAGAACTTGTTTGTGTGTGTGTTGTTTCAATTTCATTTACTTCTGCTCTTTTATTTCTTTTCTTCTGCTGGGTTTGGGTCTGGTTTGTTCTTGTTTTTCTAGTTTCTTTAGCTATGACCTTAGATTGTCTTATTAGTGCTTTTTCAGAGTTTTTGATGCAGACATTTAATGCTATGATCTTTCCTCTTAGCACTGTTTTTGCTGTATCCTAGAGGTTTTGATAGGTTGTGTCACTATTATCATTCAGTTCAAGGAATTTGTAAATTTCAATCTTGATTTTATTGTTGACTCAGTGATCATTCAGGAACAGACTATTTAATTTTCATATATCTGCATGGTTTTGAGGGTTTCTTTGTAGTTGATTTCTTTTTTAGTTTTTAAGATGGAGTCTCACTCTATTGCCCGGGCTGGAGTGTAGTGGCGCAATCTCAGCTCACTGCAACCTCTGCCGCCCAGGTTCAAGCGATTCTTCTGCCTCAGCCTCCTGAGCAGCTGGGATTATAGGTGCCTGCCACTGCGCCTGGCTAATTTTTGTAGTTTTAGTAGAGATGGGGTTTTGCCATGTTGGCCAGGCCGGTCTTGAACTCCCGAACTTATGATCTACCCACCTCAGTATCCCACAGTGCTGGGATTACAGGCATGAGTCACTATGCCCAGCCCTGGAGTTGATTTATAATTTTATTCCACTGTGGTCTGAGAGAGTACTTGATATACTTTGATTTTTTGGCTGGGTTTGGTGGCTTATGCCTGTAATCGTAGCATTTTGGGAGGCCAAGTCAGGTGGATCACTTGAGGCCTGAAGGTCAAGATCAGTCTAGCCAATATAGTGAGACCCCGTCTCTACTAAAAATACAAAAATTAGCTGGGAGTGGCGGAGCATGCCTGTAATCTCAGCTTCACAGGAGGCTAAGGCAGGAAAATCACTTGAACCCAAGAGGCGGAGGTTGTGGTGAGTCGAGACTGTGCCACTGCACTCCAGCGTGGGCAACAGAGCAAGACCCCGTCTCAAAAACAAAAACATTCGACTTTCTGAAATTTATTAAGGCTTGTTTTGTGGCCTATCATATGGTCTATCTTAGAGAATGTTCATATGCTGATGAATATAATGTATATTCTGCAGCTGTTGGGTAGAATGTTTTCTAAATATCTGTTAAGTCCTTTTGTTCTAGGGTACAACTGCAGAATGTTATGTACCTATCTGTTATGTCCATTTATTCTAGGGTATAGTTTAAATCCACTGTTTTTGTTGACTTTCTGTCTTGATGACCTGTCTAGTGCTGTCAGTGGAGTACTGAAGTCCCCCTCTATTGTGTTGCAGTCTATCTAATTTCTTAGGTCTAGCAGTAATTGTTTCAAAAGTTTGGGAGCTGCAGTGTTAGGTGCATATGTATTTAGGATTGTGATATCTTCCTGTTGGACTAGTCCTTTCATCATTATATAATGTCCCTCTTTGTCTCTTTTAACTGTTGTCGCTTTAAAGTCTGGTTTTTTTCTGATATAAAGATAGCTACTCCTGCTCACTTTTGGTGTCCATTTACATGGACTATCTTTTTACACCCCTTTACCTTAAGTTTATGTGAATCCTTATGTGTTAGGTGAGTCTCCTGAAGACAGCAGAGACTTGGTTGATGAATTCTTTTTTTTTTTTTTTGAGACTATCTTGCTGTGTCGCCCAGGCTGGAGTGCAGTGGTGCAATCTCGGCTCACTGTAAGCTCCACCTCCCGGGTTCACACCATTCTTCTGCTTCAGCCTCCAGAGTAGCTGGGACTACAGGTGGCCACCACCACACCGGGTTAATTTTTTTTTTAATTTTTATTTTTAGTAGAGACGGGGTTTCACCGTGTTAGCCACGATGGTCTTGATCTCCTGACCTCATGATCTGCCTGCCTTGGCCTCCCAAAGTGCTGGGATTACAGGCGTGAGCCACCGTGCCCAGCCTGATGAATTCTTACTCATTCTGCCATTCTGTATCATTTAAGTGCAGCATTTAGGCCATTTACAGTCAATGTCAGTATTGAGATGTGAGGTACTATTCTATTAAGAGTGCTAGTTGTTGCCTGAATACCTTGGGTTTGGTTTTTTGGTTTTTTTTTCTTCCCCCTCCCATTGTGTCATTGTTTTATAGGCCCTGTGAGATTTATGCTTTAAGGAGGTTCTGTTTTGGTGTATTTCAAGGATTTGATTCAAGATTTAGTTTCACGATCTTTTTGCGATGAATTTCCTGGGTGTTCTTTGAATTTCTTATATTTGGATGTCTAGATCTCTAACAAGGTCAGGGATGGTTTCCTTGATTATTCCCTGAAATAAGTTTTCCAAACTTTTAGACTTTTCTTCTTCCTAGGGAACAATTATTCTGTCACCCAGGCTGGAGTGTAGTGGTGTGTTCTTGGCTCACTGCAACCTCTGCCCCCCAGGTTCAAGCCATTCTCATGCCTCAGCCTCCCGAGTAGCTGGGATTACAGGTGCATACCACTGCACCCGGATAATTTTTTGTATTTTTAGAGATGGGGTTTCACCATGCTGGCCAGGCTGCGCTTGAACTCATGACCTCAGGTGATCCACCTGCCTCGGCCTCCCAAAGTGCTGGGAATACAGGCGTGAGCCACCACACCTGGCCCAGGAACATCAATTATTCTTAATTCTTCTTCTTCTTCTTTTTTTTTTTTTAAGATGGAGTCTCACTCTGTCACCCAGGGTGGAGTGCAGTGGCATGATCTCGGCTCAAGGCAACCTCTGCCTTCTGGATTCAAGCAATTCTCCAGCTTCAGTCTCCCAAGTAGCTAGTATTACTGGCGTGCGCCACCACACCTAGCTAATTTTTGTATGTTTAGTAGAGACAGGGTCTCACCATGTTGGCCAGGCTCGTCTTGAACTCCTGACCTCAAGTGATCCACTCCCCTCGGCTTCCCAAAGTGCTGGGATTTTAGGCATGAGTCATAGCACCTGGCTATTCTTAATTATTCTTAGGTTTGGTCATTTAACGTAATCCCAAACTTCTTGGAGGCTTTGTTCATTTTTAAAAATTCTTTTTGGCTCAAGCCTGTAATCCCAGCACTTTGGGAGGCCGAGGCGGGCGGATCACAAGGTCAGGAGATCGAGACCACAGTGAAACCCCGTCTCTACTAAAAATACAAAAAATTAGCCGGGCGCGGTGGCGGGCGCCTGTAGTCCCAGCTACTCAGGAGGCTGAGGCAGGAGAATGGCGGGAACCCGGGAGGCGGAGCTTGCAGTGAGCCGAGATCGCGCCACTGCACTCCAGCCTGGGCAACAGCGTGAGACTCCGTCTCAAAAAAAAAAAAAAAAAATTCTTTTTTCTTTGTCTTTGTCAGATTGCATTAATTTGAAAGCCTTGTCTTCAATCTCTGAAGTTCTTTATTCTACTTGTTCAATTATATTGTTGTAAGTTTACAGTGTATTTTATATTTCTCTAAGTGTTTCTTTCATTTCCAGAAGTTATGATTGTCTTTTCTTTATGATATCTATTTCTCTGGAGACTTTTTTGTCCATATCCTGCATTGTTTTTAAAATTTATTGGCTGGGCTTGGTGGCCCACGCCTGTAATCCTAGCCCTTTGGGGAGCTGAGGTGGGTGCATAATCTGAGGTCAGGAGTGGAGATCAGCCTGGCCAACATGGTGAAACCCTATCTCTACTAAAAATACAAAAATTAGCTGCGTGTGGTGGTGCGTGCCTGTTGTCCCAGCTACTGGGGAGGCTGAGGCATGATAATTGCTTAAACCCAGGAGGCAGAGGGTACAGTGAGCCAAGATCGTACCACTGCACCCAGCCTGGGTGACAGAGTGAAACTCTGTCTCAACAACAACAAAATATTATGTAAGTCGGTTTTTACCTTTCTCTGATGCCTCCTTGAGGAACTTAATAATTGACCTGTGAATTCTCTTTCTGGCACTTCAGATTTCTTCTTAGTTTGGATCCATTGCTGGTGAGTTAGTGTGATTTTTTAGGGATGTTAAAGAACCTTGCTTTGTCATATTACCAGAATTGTTTTTCTGGTTCCTTCTCATTTGGATAGACCATGTCAGAGGAAACATCTGGGGCTCAAGGGTTGCTGTTCAGATTCTTTTGTCCCACAGGGTGATCCCTTGATGTGGTGCTCGTCCCCTTCCCCTAGAGATGGGGCTTTCTGAGAGCCAGACTGCAGTGATTGTTATTGCTCTCATGCGTCTAGCCACCCCAGCAGAGCTACTGGCCTCCGGGCTGGTACTGGGAAGTGTCTGCAAAGAGTCCTGTGATGTGATCGGTCTTCAGGTCTCTCAGCTGTGCATACCATCACCTGCTCTGGTGAAGGTAGTAAGGCAGTGAAATGGACTCTGTGAGGGTCCTTGGTTGTAGTTTTGTTTAGTGCACTGGTTTTCCTGAATGCTGATTGTGCTAGCAGTGAATTTGTCACATGGACAGACTCAGGACCTCTGGTTAGCCAGGATGTTACAGGCAGTGGAATTAGCTGTTCTTTCCTCCTTTTCTGGAGCAGGGTTGTTCTGAGTGGCTGTAATGGCTTGATTGGCTGGCCGACAGCCAGTAGGGGGCGCTTTCAAGAGAACATCAGCTGCAGCAGTATAGGGGGCATACAAGCTTGTCCTGAAGTCCTGGATAAGTATTCCACTTTCTCCGGAGATGGGCAGGACTACATAGATTCTAAGAGATTATGTCTTTTGTCTTCTGTTACCGGGGCGGGTAGAGAAGACCATCAGGTGGCAGGGTTAGTTGTGTCTGAGCTCAGACTCTCCTTGGGCTGGGTCTGCTGCATCCACCCTAGGGGCTGGGAGCGTGGTTCTCAGGCTAACGGACTTATGTTCCTAGGGAGATTATGGCTGCCTCTGCTGTGTCATACAGGTCTCCAGGGAAGTGGGGGAACGCCTGCAGTGACAGGCCTCATTCAGCTCCCAGGCAGCCAGCAAGGCCAGTCTCACTCCCATTGTGCTCCACCAACAACACTGAGTTTACATCCAGGCAGCTCTTGCCCCAGGCTACAAGCCTCCCCTGCTCTGCCTACAGCTGCTTGGGTGCTTGTATCTGCACTTCCCATTCTGCTTGAGCACCATCCCCCTCGAACACCATCCCCCTCCCCAGGTTTCTGCCTAGGAAAATTTGTACTCGGTCGAAATTATTACAAAGTTCAGCTGGAAGTTTCCTTCTCCTTGTGGCCCTTTCCCATTTCCACTGGAAGCCCTCCCTATCATCATTATTTACTATTTATCATTACCATTATTTGTTTTCATTAAGAACTACCTGAGAAAGAAACCTTGATAATCTAATAACACCACTAAGGAGATAATAAACATACTTAAAATATACTCTGTCCTCCTAAGAAGTACTTCAAAAGGTAGACTAGCATAAATGTTTATACAGTACATAAATAATACATGCCAATACCATAATTCTGTAGCGTAGCACTGTACATATTAAAATTTATTAACAATATGACCTAATTTGCTGATATGACCTAATTTGAAGCCCTGTACTTTCCTCTTGTCTGCCTAGAACAGTGTGTATGTTATGAGGCAAAGAAAAGATTACAGCAGAGAAAGAAATCTTTTATCTTGAAGATCTATAAAATTAGGATAGATAGAGACCCATTTGTTTGGAAGGCTTTAGGCATATCTCCGTCTAGAGCAAAGGAAGAGGAAAGATGACCCAATACTCTCTAGGCCCAATGCTCTCTAACCACAATTAGTGAACAGTGTTTAAAAAAAAGAATAGAGAAAGCATTCATTTCTTCAGTTTGGCAAGAACAAGATTTCATACTTCATACATTTATGTATTTATTATGGAATTATAGCCTTTTAAAAATTAAACACCACGAATAATGAGGAATTCATTTTACTGTAAGCAATAATTAAGTATATGCCCTTAAAATAGCATATCCTATAAGTAGCTGCATATTTACACCAATCTATTTACTTGAAAACTCATTATTCTCTTTAAATTTTTCCTTCTTATTCTTATCAAGATTAAAAAAAAATCCATCATCAGGTGGTTTTAAATTATCTTCAAATTCCTCAACATAATTTTTCAAACGATTCATAGAAAACAAAAGTATTTCTAAAATGATGCTACAGAGTACAAAGAAAATTTTTACTATCTAACAGCCTGCACCTTGTTGTGTTTGGCACAGATCATGCTTAATGGGGGTCTGGGCACAAAATGTATCTCCTATTTTTTCACAATTTTGATGAATGGCAGAAATATCAACCCAGTTGATCAAGCAAGAAATCTAGATTTGACCTTTTCCCTCACCTCCACACTCAGTCAATCACCAATGTCTACTGATTGCACTGCCTTAATCTATCTTGAATTATTCCTTTCCCAGTTAAGATATGATACAGCCACTACCTTGGTATAGATCACCAGCATTGTTCATCTAGATTATCAGTGAGCATCCTAAGTGGATTCTCTGCCTATTAGTTATTGCTTCCAATACATTCTCCACACAGCTACAGTTATTCCTCTAAAGCCCAAATCTGATTATTTTACTCCAGGTCTGTACCTGACTGCTGAGAATCTTTAGAATAAATTACAAATTATGAACTGTGACTTTCATAATGTAGTTACAGTTCTCATTGACCTCCAGCCTAATCTCAGTCAGAATTCCTCTTTTTGAGACAGTATCTTGCTCTGTCACCCAGGCTAGAATGCAGTGGCATGATCATGGCTCACTGCAGCCTTGACCTCCTGGGTTTAAGTGATCCTTCCAACTCAGCCTCTCAAGTGGCTGGGAGTAAAGGCACATGCCACCATGCCCAATTAATATGTTTAATATATATTTTTTTGAGACAGAGTTTCACTCTTGTTGCCCAGGCTGGAGTGTGCCCAGGCTGGAGTGAAGTGATACCATCTCAGCTCACTGCAACCTCCACCTCCTGGGTTCAAGCAATGCTCCTGCCCCAGCTTCCCGAGTATCTGGGATTATAGGCACGGACCACCATGCCCAGCTAATTTTTGTATTTTTAGTAGAGATGGAGTTTCACCATGTTGGCCAGGTTCATCTCGAACTCCTGACCTCAAGTGATCTGCCCGCTTAGGCCTCCCAAAGTGCTGGGATTATAGGCTTGAGCCACCGCACCTGGCCATGTTTAATTTTTTGTAGAGGTGCGGTCTCATTATGTTGCCCAGGCTGGAGAACTCCTCTCTAGGACTATGCTTCAGGCATGTTGACCTACTTTTGGTTCCCTGAATATGTCTTTCCTGGTTATTCTGTGAGTTTCCACAAACTGTTTCAATCGCCTGAAATACATTCCACCAGCCCATCTCCTTCCTATTTTACTCCCTCCCTCTGGCAGGCTAAATCTCATTTGTTCATTCCTTGGGATGTCTTTCTTGCACCCTCAAGACTGGGCCAGGTATTTTCTCTCATGTACTTTCATAAGCATCCTGTTTTTGAAGCACTAAATATACTCTACTGTAGTTGAACATTTATTTCATGGTCTTCCCCAACAGATTGCAAGTTCCTTGAGAGGAAGACACTGTGTTCACCATACCTCCCTAGCACCTTGCTACATAGTAGGCAATCAATAAATATGTATTGAATTAATAGGAAAACATTTAATCAAAGAAAGGAAGCATCAACGCTGGTATACGTACAATATAATAATCAAATCATAATCTGTGGTATTTCAAGTTCATTTACAAACTGGTTTGGGAGAACTCTGAAACTAATTTTTTTCACAGAATCAATATTAAATGTAGTTGATAACTAGCTACCTCCTGCAAAGCCTATTTAATCTATAATGTAGGTAAACTGTATTATTCACAGTTACTATAGACTCTACTAAATATCAGTAATATTTCTGGGGAAAATGTATTAAGAATTCCAATTTGGTCATAGCTTGAATTAATTATTTCTGACTGTAGCTCAGGAATAGAAATACACAGTTCCAATTTCCATAGGTGGTTGACGACAGAAGTTCTATTAGAGAAGGAATGAAAAATGACTAAAAACTCTAGGGAACTGGTGAGACAAGGACTGGCCTGCTGCTGCCATTAATCTTTGGGAACATGACCTAATTTATGGACAACTACTTTTCTTCTCTTTTCTTTTCCTTCAAGAATCCTAGGAATTAGATGCCAGATTCCTATTGATTGTCAACACTTCTGACTTCAAACCAGGGTTTTTTGTTTGTTTGTTTGAGATGGAGTCTCACTCTGTCAACCAGGTTGGAGTGCAGTGGCACCATCTTAGCTTACTGCAACCTCCACCTCCTGAGTTCAAGTGATTCTCCTGCCTCAACCTCCCGAGTACCTGGGATTACAGGCACACGCCACCATGCCCAGCTAATTTTTGTATTTTTAGTAGAGATGGGGGCTTTCACCATGCTGGCCAGGCTGGTCTCGAACTCCTGACCTTGTGATCTGCCTGCCTTGGCCTCCCAAAGTGCTGGGATTACAGGCAGGAGCCACCGCACCCGGCCCCAACCAGGGTTTTTTAACCACAGACAAGAAATGATCTAAAAGGTTCTCATATATGTTCTTTTTCCTTAAGCAAGCATTCTGTATTCAGTATCATATACAAAGAAAATTAAGTAAGCAAACAAGCAAAAAACAAGAGAGTTATTAACTCTAGGAAAAACAATAGTTGTCAAAGAAAAAAATTTAATTATAGCTCACCAGTGAGATGTTTAACAGAGTTATTATACTGTAAACAATGAACGCTGATCTAACAAAAAATTACGATCAAACTGAAAATTAAGACATGGGAAAATGAAACAAGGAGAATATATTGAAAATATTTTCTTCCAATCTATGTTTTGCATTTTCATTTTCCGAACAGTGTCTTTCATACGACATACATTTTTTTTTACCACCATGTGTTCAAGTTTTTAATCTTAATTTTTTCTTTAAAGTTTGTACTTTCTGTATCCTAAATAAAACACTGTCCTCCCCAAAAGTTGGGAATATTTTTACATATGTATGCTCCTAAGAATTTTATAATTTTAGCTCTCATATTTAATTCTATGACTCATTTCAAGTTAATTTTTATGTCTGGTGTGAAATAATGTTCAAGACTTCTTTTTTTCCTTATGGATATCCTATTGTCTTACTATCCATTATTGAAAACTATAATTTCCCATTGAGTTATCTTGCCTTCTTTCTTAACAGATCAACTGACAATCTATGTGAGGTTCTACTTCTGGACTCTCTTTTCTGATTCATTAATTTAACTTCTTATTAAGTATTTATATAATGTAGTATGACTCGTTCAAAATTGTTTTGGCTATAGTAAGTCCTTTGTATTGCCACAAAAAATTTATATTTAGTGTGTCAATTTATACAAGAAAGACTACAAGGATTTTGATTAACACTGCATTGAATATAAAAATTTACAGAGAACCGACATCTTAACAATATTGAATCTTCTGATTCATGAACATAATCTATCTGTTGTTTATTTAAGTTTGCTTTACTTGCTCTAAACAATGCTTTGTAGTTTTCAGTACATATTTTTGTTGACTTTATTCTAAATTAGTTCATGATTTTGGATGCTATTTCAAATCATATTTTTAAAATTTCAGTTTCCAATTGTTATTGCTGATATATGGAACTAGAAATGATTTTTATATGTTGAACATGAATTCTGTGACTTTGATAAAATCACTCTTCGATTTTGTATGTGGATAATGCTGCCTGTGAATATGGACAATTTTACTTACCGCTTTTCAATATGTATACCTTGTATTTCTTTGTCTAGCCTTAATGCACAGCTAAGACTAGAACCAGAACAATGTTAAAGAGAAGTGATGAGGAAAGGCTCTCTCGTCTTGTTCCTGATCTTAGAGGAAGAGCATCAGTCTTTCTACATTAAGTATGATGTTAAATGTAAGTTTTCATAATTGCCTTTTATTAGGATAAGGAAGTTCCTTTCTTTCTTTCTTTTTTTTTTTTTTGAGACGCAGTTTCTCTCTTGTTGCCCAGGCTAGAGTGCAATGGCACAATATCGGCTCACTGCAACCTCCGCCTCCCAGGTTCAAGCGATTCTCCTGCCTCAGTCTCCTTAGTAGCTGGGATTTAGGCATGTGCCACCATGCCCGGCCAGTTTTGTATTTTTAGTAAAGACAGGGTTTTTCCATGTTGGTCAGGCTGGTCTCAAACTCCCGACCTCAGGTGATCCGCCCGCCTCAGCTTCCCAAAGTGCTGGGATTATAGGCGTGAGCCACCGCGCCTGGCCAAAGAAGTTCCTTTCTATTCCTGATTTGTTGACAGGTTTTGTCATGAATGGATATTGAATTTTGTCAAATGTTTATATTGAGATAATCATATGGTTTTTAATTTTTATATTGTTCATGTGATGATTTACAGTGATTAATTCACTGTCAAACTTTGTATTGCTGGTATACTTTTTTACATACTGGTGGATTTAATTTGCTAATATTTTGTTAAGGACTTTCAAATTCATTAAGAACACTGACCTATAGTTTTCTTATTATGTGTTTGTCTGGTCTTGGTATCAGAGTAATCCTGAATTTATAAAATTAGTTGGGAGGTATTTCTTTCTTTTTGGTTTTCTAAGAAATTTTTAGAATTGGTTTTACTTTTTACATTATTCAATGGAATATAGCAATGAAACCATTGAGGCCTCAAATTTTCATTATAGGATGATTTTTACTATGAATTGAACTTTTCTAGTTGATACAGGGTTATTCAGGTTTTTAATTTCTTTTTGAGTCAGCTGTGATATTTATGGAATCTATATATTCATATAAATTTTGTTGGCTTTCTTGACATAAAGTTGTTAATGATATTCTCTTATCTTTTTAATGCCTATAGGGTCTGTAGTGACAGTCTTTTTATTCTATTTTACTGCTGACATGGGTAAATTAGTTTCTTCTCTATTTTTAAGTTTTACAAGTTTTATTCTTTTAAAACAATCAGTTTCAAGTTTCTTTTTTTTTTTTTTTTTTGTGAGATGGGGTCTCCCTCTGTCGCCCAGGCTGGAGTACAGTGGTGCGATCTCGGCGCTCACTGCAACCTCCACCTCCCTGGGTTCAAGCAATTCTCCTGCCTCAGCCTCCCAAGTAGCTGGGATTACAGGTGTGTGCCACCGTGCCCAGCTAATGTTTATAGTTTTAGTAGAGACGGGGTTTCACCATGTTTGCAGGTTGGTCTCAAACTCCTGACCTCATATGATCCACCTGCCTTGGCCTCCCAAAGCGCTGGGATTACAGGTGTGAGCCACTGTGCCTGGCCCCTTTTACTATTTGACATAAGGCTTGCTTTTTCTGATAAGTATAGCTATTCCTGCTCACTTTAGGTTTCTCTTTGTGTGGAACATCTTTTTCCATCTCTTTGCTTTCAGTCTATATATGTCTTTACAGATGAAGTGAATTTCTTATAGGCAGCATACAATTGGGCGATGTTGTTTTAAAAAAATCCATTCAGCCAGCCTGTATCTTTAAAGTGAAGAATTCAACCCATTAACATTTAACGTTATGTTTTATATGTGAGGACTTATTCCTGCCGTTTTGTTAATTGTTTCATCGTTGTTTTCTATATTTGTTCCTTTCTTTCTCTCTTATGGTTTGGTGGCTTTCTGCAGTAGTAACATTTAAGTCCTTTCTTTTCCTCATTTGCGTATCTGCCCTACCAATGAGTTTTGTACTTTCATGTGTTTTCATGATGGTGGATGTAATTAATTTTTTTCCAGGTGTAGGGCTCCGTTAAGCTTTTCTTTTTTTTTTTTTTTTTGGAGACGGAGTCTTGCTCTGTCGCACAGGCTGGAGTACAGTGGCCGGATCTCAGCTCACTGCAAGCTCCACCTCCCGGGTTCACGCCATTCTCCTGCCTCAGCCTCCCGAGTAGCTGGGACTACAGGCGCCCGCCACATCACCCGGCTAGTTTTTTGTATTTTTTAGTAGAGACGGGGTTTCACCGTGTTCACCAGGATGGTCTTGATCTCCTGACCTCGTGATCCACCTGTCTCGGCCTCCCAAAGTGCTGGGATTACAGGCTTGAGCCACCGTGCCCGGCCTCGTTAAGCTTTTCTTATAGGGCTGTTCTAGTGATGATAAATTCCTTCAGTTTTTCCTTGTCTGAGAAATATTTTATTTCTCCTCTACTTTTGAAGGACAGCTTTGTTGGGTATAGTATTTTTGGCTGAAAGCTTTTTTCCTCTTCCTTTCAGCAAATTGAATATATTATCCCAGTGTCTCCTTGCCTGTAAGGTTTCTTTTGAGAAATCTGCTTTTACTCTGTTGAGCATTCTCTTATATGTGATTTGATGTTTTTCTCTTGCTGCTTTTATAATTCTCCCTTTGTCTTTGACTTTTGACAACAATGTGCCTTGCAGACCTTTTCAGGTTGTATCTATTTGATAAGTCTTTGAGCTTCCTGTATCTGGATGTCTAAAGCTCTTGCTAGACTTGGTAAGTTTTAAACTATTATATAATTAAATAATTTTTCTATGCCTTTGTCCATCTCTTCTCCTTCTGGAATATCCCAAATTTAAGTATTTGGACACTTTATGGTATTCCATAGGCTTTCCTTGTCCCTTTTTATCTTTTTTTTATATCTGACATTTTTTTTTTTTTTTGAGATGGAGTCTCGCTCTGTTGCCCAGGCTGGAGTGCAGTGGCACGATCTCAGCTCACTGCAAGCTCTGCCTCCCGGGTTCATGCCATTCTCCTGCCTCAGCCTCCCGAGAAGATGGGACGACAGGCATCCACCACCACACCCGGCTAATTTTTCTTTTGCATTTTTAGTGGAGACAGGGTTTCACCGTGTTAGCCAGGATGGTCTTGATCTCCTGATCTCGTGATCTGCGCGTCTTGACCTCCCAAAGTGCTGGGATTACAGGCGTGAGCCACCGCACCTGGTTTTTTTTTTTTTTGTTTTTTGTTTTATGTTTTTTTTTTAAAGACAGAGTCTTACTCTGTCACCCAGGCTGGAATGCAGTGGCACAATCTTGGCTCACTGCAACATCCGCTTCCTGGGTTCAAGCAATTCTCCTGCCTCAGCCTCCCGAGTAGCTGTGATTATAAGCAAGCACCACCACACCTGGCTAATTGTTTGTATTTCTGGTAGAGATGGGTTTCGCCATGTTGGTCAGGCTGGTCTCGAACTCCTGACCTCAAATGATCCTCCCATCTTGGTCTCCAAAAGTGCTGGCATTACAGGCATCAGTCACTGGGCCCAGCTGATTTTGTATTTATTAGTAGAGATGGGGTCTCACCATGTTGGCCAGGCTGGTCTCTTAACTCCTGGCCTCAAATAATCCTCCCACCTCAACCTCTCAAACTGCTGGCATTACAGGCGTGAGCCACTGTGCCGGCCAAATGTTTTAATGAATGAATTTTATTTTATTTTATTTATTTTTTAATTTTTGAGACAGGGTCTCACTCACTCTGTTGTCCAGGCTAGAGTGCAGTGGCATGATCACAGCTCATTGTAACTTCTGCCTCCTGGGCTCAAGTGATTCTCCCACCTCAGCCTCCTGAGTAGTGGTACCACAGACATGTACCACCACACTCAGCTAATTTTTGTATTTTCAGTAGAGACGTGTTTTTGCCTTGTTGCTCAGTCTGGTCTCGAATTCCTGGGCTTGAGCCATCTGCCTGCCTCAGCTTCCTGAAGCACTAGGATTACAGGTGTGAGCCACCACACCCGGCCGATTTTTTATGATTATATTTTATCTCTACTATTGGCTTATAACTGATACTGTGTTTTCTATTTCTAGTATTTCCATTTTACTGTCTTATAATTTTCATACTAATTCTAAAATTCTCCATCTTTTCATGCATATTGTTTATCTTTAAAATTTGATTCTTTAACATATTATTCAGAGCTATTTTAAAGCCCTTGTCTAATAGTTCTACAATGTGGGTCATTTCTGCATCTGGCTTTATCAGTTGCTTTATCTCTTGGCAATGGTTGTTTTTTTAAATGTCTTTTTTGTTATTTTGCAATTTCTATTGAATGCTAGGAGTTATGTGTAGAAGGACAGTACAGACTGAGGAAATGACAGTTACATCCAGAATTGAGCATGCTTCTTCCTTTGTGGTGATAATATGGTGGGGGAGGGGACTGAGTGAATATAGTCAGCACTGAGTTCTGTTTAGGTTCTCTTGTTACATTTACCTCTGGAGCACCATGAACCTCAAATTCCCCCAGCAATGGGATACTTCTACCTTGTAATACTGTGTGTCAAGGGTTTTGCTAAGTGTTCCTGCCACACTCAGCTTTCAGTAGTCCTGCATGCCTGTATTATAGAGGGGTATCTCCTTTCCCAGTGGTAGACTGATCTTGAAGGTTTCTCAGTGTTAAGTTCTTAGTGGGGGTTGGAGGACCTTTCAAGTCTCCTGTACCAACTCAGCATAAGACAAATTTTTTGCTGCAGCTGAGCCTTGGGGGTGGGACTTTCTTGGTGTTCCTGCCCCTCACCGCTAACAAAACTATGTCTTGTAACTGCAGGTGGTGCTACAGAGGTCTCTGCGTCTCCCCTGGCAGTAACAGATCTCTGCCTTATATCAGTGCAGGGTCCTGAGTCCAACAGGGTTTCCTGCCCACTCCCCAGGGGTAGGCAGCATTTGTCCCTATCCCACCACCAGAAGCAGTCCATCACAGACCAGGCTTTGAAGTTGGAGGAGGGGGTACTCTGCCTCTTCCACAATGGCTTAAGGCTTTTGTTTAGTGTAAGAAAGGGGTATTGAAAACAGGCAGTTTTGAACTTGTGCTCCTCTAACGGATATGTTCTCAGGACTCCCAGCTAGCACCTGGTAGATGCCAGTGAAAATAAAGCTAGTGAGAGGGTATAAACTCCCCTGTGTCAGGACCCCTTTTATTGTGAACTTTCTTTCTTTTTTCTTTAAATTTTGTTTCTGAAAAAATTTTGTTCTTTTTTTGTTTGTTTTTTATAGAATAGAGACAAGGTCTTCCTCCGTTAGTTACCCAGCCTGATCTTGAACTCCTAAGCTTAAGGGACCCTCCCACCTCGGCTTCCCAAAGTGCTGGGATTAGAGATGTGAGCCACCACGCCTGGGTGAACATTCATAAAAGCCTAGTTCTTTCACTTACAGCAGTGTTAGAACTTTAGCTATTTTCTTCATATCCACTTTTATAATAACCACCTCTTCTTCCCCTTCTCCACCAAAGGAAAAAAAGTTCACATGTTCTATGTCTTCTTTAAACAAACCAGAAAAAGAAGGACGTTTCCTCTACATAAGAAAAGTCATCTATGAAAACCTTAGTAATAATATCATTTTTTATTTTTATTTCTTATTTTTTTTGAGACAAGTCTTGCTCTGTCGCCCAGGCTGGAGTGCAGTGGCACGATGTCGCCTCACTGCAAGCTCCGCCTCCCGGGTTCATGCCATTCTCCTGCCTCAGCCTCCCGTGTGGCTGGGTTTACAGGCGCCTGCCACCATGCCCGGCTAATTTTTTGTATTTTTTAGTAGAGACGGAGTTTCACCATGTTAGCCAGGATGGTCGCGATCTCCTGACCTTATGATCCGCCCGCCTCAGCCTCCCAAAGTGCTGGGATTACAGGCATGAGCCACCGTGCCCGGCCGCAATAACATCATATTTAATGGTGAAAGACTAAATGCCTTCCCCCTAAGACTGGCTACAAGGTAAGGCGGTTCAGTCCTATCATTTCTATCCAAAATTGTACTAGTCTTCCTTCAACGTAATAGGCAAAACAAATAAATAAAAGGCATACATATTACAAGGAAGAAACAAAAGTCTTTATGTGCAGGCAAAATGATCTTCTATCTTCTAGAATTAACCAAAAATCCACAAGAACTAATAGAAGGAGTTCAGCAAGGTCATAGAATAAAAGGTTATATGAAAATCAATAATAATTCTATACTTAGCAACAGAAACTTGGAAATTTACATTAAAAAATGCCATTTACAGGAGCATAAAAGGACACAAAATACCTACGGATAAATCTAACAGAATGTATTCAAAAAACTAGAGAACGTTGTGGGGATAAATTAAAGGTGAACGATACTCTTTTCAGGGACTAGAAGACTAAATATTATTCAGAAGTAAATTCTTCCAAATTAGTCAACAGATCCAACACAATTCCAACAAAATTGTATACACTTAAAATGCTGATTCTAAAATTCATATAGGAAAGCAAAGGACGTACAAAAGGCAAAACAATATTGAAAAGGAATATAGTAAGGTAAACAATGTATAATTTCAAGGTTTATTTATTTTTTTGAGATGGAGTCTTGCTCTGTTGACCAGGTTGGAGTGCAGTGCCATGATCTTGGCTCACTGCAACCTCTGCCTCCTGGGTTCAAGCAATTCTCCTGTCTCAGCCTCCTGAGTAGCTGGGATTACAAGTGTGCACCACCATGCCCAGCTAATTTTTGTATTTTTAGTAGAGACGGGGTTTTGCCATGTTAGTCAGACTGGTCTCAAACTCCTGATCTCAAGTGATCCACCTGCCTCGGCCTCCCAAAGTGCTGGGATTATAGGCGTGAGCCACTGCACCTGGCCTTCAAGACTTATTATAAAGCTACAGTAATCAAGTCATTGTATATAAAGCTGATGAATAGACCAATAAATGAGAACAGAGTTCACATACAGACCTACACATATGTTGCCAATTTATTTTTGATGAAGGTGCCAAGGAAATTTAAGGAGGGCAAAATAGTCTTTTGTGTTCTAATGAATGTTGTAACAGTCACTTGAAATTGAAAATCCATATGTAAAACGACAAATCAAAACAAAAAAATCGGAACGTCTGCCTTTATTTTGTAGCATATTATATGTAGCATATAATATGTAGTATACATATTATACATATTATATGTAGTATTATATGTAGCATATAATATGCTACAAAATAAAGGTAGAGGTTCTGATTTTTTTATTTTTGTAGCATAAAAGAATTATATGCTACAAAATAATAGTTTATAGATCTACATCTAAGTCATCTATCACTTAGCTATGGGGTATGTTCTCAGAAATGCATTGTTAGGTAATGTTGTCATTGTGAGAACATCACAGAGTGTACTTACACAAACCTATATGGTATATGTATTTTTATTTATATATTTTTCTCATATGAAAAACCAAAGGACCTAGCACCATTACTGAATACCAATTATTTCTTCTACTTGATCTGCAATGCAACGTTAAGTGCCATTTATTGTTTCTATATATGTTCTATTATAATCTTATGAGACCAGCGTTGTATATGTGCTGTTTTGAAATTTGATTAAGTAGCACATGACTGATAACCTAAATCTATGGCGTTTTTAGAAGAAAATATAAGAGAATATCTTTGTGAACTTAGGCAAAAATTTCTTAGGACTCACAATACAAAAAAAAAAAAAAGAAAAAAAAAAAGAAAAAAATTGATATACTAGGTTGGTTCCAAATTTTAAACTTGTGTTCTCTGAAAGACAATGTTAATAAAACAGAAATCAAATCCATAGACTTGGAGGACATATTTGTAAAAGATATGTATATTAGAGAACTTGTTTCCAAAATAAAGAGTTCTTATTACCCCATATAAATATGGACTCAATATGAACAGATACTTCACAAAAGAAAATGAATAGACAAAAGGCACCGAAAAACATAGTCAACACCATTAGTCATCAGGAAAAGAAAAATTAAAAGCACAATGGGATGCCAGTACATGCCCACAAGAATGGCTAAAATTAAAAAGATGGCAATACCCAGTGCTGACAAAGATATCGAATGGAACTCTCATACAATGTCAGTAGAAATGCAAAATAATATAGCTACTTTGAAAAACAATTTGGCAGTTTTTTTAATAAAGTGGAATCTATACTTTTCTTATGACTTACCAGTTCTATTTCCAGGTATTTACTCAAGGAAAATGAAAATATATGACTATATAAAGGCCTGTACGTGAATGATTATATCACTTTTACTTACAATAGTCTAAAACAAAAATATTCCAAATGTCCATTAATTGGTGAAGGAATTAAAAAAAAAAAACATTTTAGGGGCCAGATGAGGTAGCTGACACCTATAATCCCAGTGCTTCAGGAGGCTGAGGCAGAAGGATCCCTAGAGCCCAGGTGTTTGAAACTGCAGTGAGTTATGATTGTGCCACTGCACTTCAGCCTGGGTGACAGAGCAAGACTCTATCTCTCAAAAAACATTTTTTTTAAGTTTTGTTCCCATACATTGGAGGATGTAAGGAAAGCAATAAAAAGGAAAAAGTCATAACATATACAACAAACTGAATCAATCTCAAAAGCTTTATGCTAAGCGAAAGAAGCCAGACACAAGGCTACATGCTATTGTTCCATTTTTGTGACATTCTGGAAAATGTAAAACTATAGTGACAGAAAGCATATCTGTGATTGCCAAGGTATAGGGATGGGTGGAGGGGAAATGCTACGAAGGTACATGAGGGAACTTTTTGGCATGACAGAAATATCTCTATCTTCATGGTACTGGTGGTTACTTAACTATACACATTTGTCAAGCCTCATCCAACCACACATTTTTATTGTATTGTATTATATTGTATTGCATTTTGTTTTATTTTATTTTATTTTAGAGACAGAGTCTTGCTCTGTTGCCAAAGCTGGAGTGCAGTGGCACAATCATAGCTCATGGTAGCTAAGATCTTCTGGGCTAAGCGATCCTCCCTCCTCAGCCTCCCAAGTAACTAGGACTACATGCACACTACCACGTCTGGCCCAACTGTACATTTTAAAAGGATAAATTTCACTTTATGTAAATATACCTCAACAATCCTCATCTTAAAAAATTATGTTACAAAAAAATCTCAGAATCAAGAGGGGTGACACTCGTCAGTATTTACAGGTTCTACCATGGTGGTAAAAAAAACAACTACCACAAATATATGATAAGTTTACTTGACAGTTATACTAATTTTACTAAATTCTAAAATCCTATATTTTTCACTTTTAGACAAACAGAAAGTGGCAAAATTACCTCTGTAGGGCACTGAACATGGAATATCAAAGAAAGATGACTGACAAATAAAAAAAGATTATTTGCAGTAATAATGTAGTAAAACCATGGGAATACTAATAATAAAGATGAATATAGGTCGGGCACAGTGGCTTATAACTGTAATCCCAGCAGTTTGAGAAGCCAAGGTGGGTGGATCACTTGAGGTCAAGAGTTCAAGACCAGCCTGGCCAACATGATGGACCCCATCTCTGCTAAAAGTATTAAAAAAAAATTTGCCAGGCATGGAGGAGCATGCCTGGAATCCCAGCTACTTGGGAGGCTGAGGCAGGAGAATTGCTTGAACCTCAGAGGTGGAGGTTGCAGTGAGCTGAGATCGAGCCACTGCACTCCAGCCTGGGCAACAGAGTGAGGCTCTGTTTTAGAAAAAAAAAAGAAAGAAAAAGATGGAAAAAAAAAATATATATATATATAATTTAAATGAGAAAGTATAATGTATAGTATCCTCTCGCATCAAAATATACCTGTATATTGGAAAAGATAAATATATGGTTGGAATATGAATATGTCTGAATTTTTCCATAAAAAAAGAGTTAAACAGGCTGGGCATGTTGGCATGTGCCTGTAGTCCCAACTACTTGGGAGACTGAGGCAGGAGAATGGCTTGAACCTGGGAGGTGGAGACTGCAGGGAGCCAAGATCATGCCAGTGCACTCCAGCCAGGGTGACACAGTGAGGCTCCCAACTCAAAAAAAAAAAAAAAAGAGTTAAACAACAGCAAAGAAATTCTGCAATATAAAAATAACTTGCTTAATTAAAAACAGTAAAATACATTGAATAATTTGTATGAAGACAAATACATGATGGCCCAGCAAAGAGTACCTTGGCAATAGCAGTTTGTTTAAACATGCGAGTTATCAACCCCATGACTGTCTCCATGGCACCTGAATTTGGAGTTCTCATTATTTTTTCCCACTCTTCAAAGCTGGTATTCAATTCCTATGTGGGAAAAAATAACATTGTTTAGGAATATAGCATAATGAACAGAACAAATTAATGCAATCATGAATCATTTTTCCTTTTCTCTATAGAAAGATATAAAAAGAAAATTATCAAAGATTCCAACATGTTCATTTAAAAACATCAACGCAGAGGTAAGTCAGTCACATTTTCAAAATTATAGAAACCAATGATAAGCTGTGGGTGAAAACAAAGCCCTCTGCTAACAGCATAAATCAAACAATTATACTTTCTTCTTTTTTTTTTTTTGTATGTGAGACAGAGTCTCGCTCTTGTTGCCCAGGTTGGAGTGCAGTCGTGCAATCTCGGCTCACTGCAACCTCCACCTCCTGGGTTCAAGTGATTCTCCTGCCTCAGCCTCCCCAGTAGCTGGGATTACAGGCATGCGCCACCACATCCAGCTAATTTTGTAGTTTTAGTAGAGACAGGATTTCTCCATATTGGTCAGGCTGGTCTTGAACTCCCAACCTCAGGTGATCTGCCCGCCTCGGCCTCCCAAAGTGCTGGGACTACAGGCGTGAGCCACCGGGCCCTGGCCTATAACTTCTTAAGAAGATGCATTCTGTAAAGTGGACATAAGAAACATAAGAAAGCAGAGTAGTAAAAATGTATACAGCAGCTAAGTACTTTTGTAAAAAGATGTGGTTTGGTTTAAATAAAGATGGAGAATATTAAATAAAATTAATATCAAGTAAAAATACAATCATGTTGATTCCATTTTATTTTTTCTTTCTAATGCTAAAATAATAGATAAGAAAATCAGATTGTTCTTATTTTAGAAGTAACATTGCTCAATGTTTACAAAATGCTCATATGCTTTCAAGATAACAATGAAAAACTGTTAATAAAGTCATTTTCAGATTTGCAGAAATTTCAAACACTGCATTCCCTAAAAATAAACATGGATAAGGATTAGGTAAGGATTAGTAAACTGGTTTTCTGATATACTGAATTTCACGTCTTAAACATGATCACAGAGTTTCAGAATTTCAAGAATAGGGCTGCATGAAGTTATTCTAGAAGACAGTTATTCATACTTTAAAAAGAAATTCTAGAGCAAGGACCCCAATTTCCCTCGCTAATTATTGGGTTTCACACCTTCTATTTAGAATTCTTTTTTTCTTTTGAGATGGAGTCTCACTCTGTCGCCCAGGCTGAAGTGCCATGGTGTGATCTTGGCTCACTGCAACCTCTGCCTCCTGGGTTCAAGCTGATTCTCATGCCTCAGCCTCCCGAGTAGCTGGGATTATGGGCACGTGCCACCACACCCAGCTCATTTTTGTATTTTTAGTAGAGACGAGTTTTCACCATCTTGGCCAGCTGGTCTCAAACTCCTGACCTCAGGTGATCCATCCGCCTCAGCCTCCCAAAGTGCTGGGATTACAGGCATGAGCCACCGTGCCTGGCCGATATTTAGAATTCTTAATACTACATCTCTGTTGCAATTGAAGTTCTTTTTTCAGCAAAAATACTTTTTTTCTTAAACCACTAGGTTACCTTGTCTTTTTATGTATCTGATGAATAAAACTGAATTCTTCCTGCTTTCTTGCTGAAATACAAAACCAATTTATAGGCTCTATTAATTAAACCTATTTTAAGAAAGCAAACCTTTCCTTCTGTGAAATATGAAATATGTATCATCTTTAATAGTATAATTCAAAATTATTTAAAGTTAGACTTTCAGTCAAGCAAGGGTTCTCACCTTGGCTGCTGCTGATGGAAGATCAAATGGAATACGCTGTCTGACTTTAGGGGGTAGCTGGGTTAAAACTTCAGTCTTTAATCTTCTAATCATTATGTCACTTAATAGCTGGTGAAGTTCATTAAGATTTGATGCCCCTCTACAATCCCACTGAGGTCTTTTACCAAAATATCTGTTAAAATGAAGACAAAACATGTAGCAAAATTGAATGCTGGAGTTAAGAAAACAATTTATCCAATGTGTTCTTCCTTTTAATAAGGAGCCATGACACTGTTTTCATTGTTATTTCTGAATGAACATTAGTTTCAAAAAGCTCAGCCTGAAAAACAGTAATGAATAAGATTTGACACTACTCTAAACTAGAGAAGATGTTAGTGTCTAAGCATACTGTTTACACTGAGTTAATACAAGGCTGTGATGAACTGATGACTCTGAATTGCACTAGGTCACTGTTTGTAAATGGGGGTGTCATTGGCATTTTGGGTGGGCTCACACATGGTGGTGTTTTAGCAGATCTATCCATAAAGTAGGCATGAACTGCCAGTGCATCAGCCAGTCATTATAATAACCAAAACCACCCAGAACATTTTCTGTGCCCTCTAGGAGGAGATATGATCTCCAATAGAGCTGTTAAAGCATAGCAGATGGATTACACGGTGGTCTCTTCTTCCTTTGAAATACTTCTTCCTTTCCAACCCTTTGCTGCTTTGACAGCAAAGGGATAAAATAAAAGAACACAAAAACTACTATGAAAGACAGAATGAGAGAGGAGACATCAGAGAATAAGTGATTCGAAGAAATATTTAGAAGGCATAATGCAGACAGACAAGTGGTAACTGACTTGGCAAAAGAAAGGAAGTGATAACTTAAACTGCTTGCAAAAGACAA
This sequence comes from Macaca mulatta, assembly GCF_049350105.2. Classification (NCBI taxonomy): domain Eukaryota; kingdom Metazoa; phylum Chordata; class Mammalia; order Primates; family Cercopithecidae; genus Macaca; species Macaca mulatta. The sequence continues at coordinate 26,932,347 of NC_133417.1, forward strand.
GTTACTCTCTAGACTTTTGAGAAAATCAGAAGCTCGAAGTGCCAAGTACTGTGAACAAATGTTAAGAGAAGGGTTGAAATCTAGTGGATCAATTGAACTTACACGTTACGACAATTGATCCAATAACACATCCCTATCAATGTGACAACCAAAATACCACCCCATAAAATTTCCAATCATCTCTTAGGGGTCCATACTACCCACTATTGAAAACAGCTGTTAGAGAATAATTAACAAATAAAAAATTCCTGTTAGGTTGGATTATGATTGCTAATATTAATAATTTAAGTAACTATCCATTTTACTGGATAAAAAATACTGGGTGCATTTTAGCATAAATAGGTGTCAATTTGAGAAATGTGAAACTCATTTTTATTAGCTTTTTAAAAAATAAATATTAAACATAAACAATACACACAATATTAAAAAAGATATACTTGTAGCTGGGAGCGGTGGCTCACGCCTATAATCCCAGCAGTTTGGGAGGCTGAGGCGGGCAGATCACAAGGTCAAGAGATCGAGAGCATCCTGGCCAACACAGTGAAACCCTGTCTCTACTAAAAATACAAAATTTAGCCAGGCGTGGTGGTGTGCGCCTGTAGTCCCAGCTACTCAGGAGGCTGAGGCAGAAGAATTGCTTGAACCCGGGAAGCAGCGGTTGCAGTGAGCCGAGATCGCGCCACTGCACTCTAGCCTGGCAACAGAGCGAGACTCCATCTCAAAAAAAGAAAAAAAAAAAGATATACTTGCATGTAGAGTCAATTACATAACTATAGTGAATGAATGGAAACTACTGTATGATAAAATTATACACATACCACTTAGTTGTCATCAAAAAGAAATTTACTTGTTTAAAAAATCTAAGTGCTGTCACTATATAAAAATTTTAATGGATTTACTTATAATTGTTATAAATTAAATTGCTGAAACTTGTTCATTAAAATATTTTGACTTCCTTTAATGTATTGTGTCCCCATATTTATATTAAAAATTCACACACTAATAAAAATGGGAAAATACTTGCCAACACCTATTCTGCACCTATTTTTCCATTCATACACTTAGGTATATTTTGATCACATGGTTACAAAAAAAAATCTAACATTCAGAACTATCAATATTGGGAAGAAGTTGGTAGGTGGTGTTTTTTGTTTTGTTTTGTTGAAAATGCAGTGTTTGCCATTAAAACAGATTCTTAAGCACACTCTCCACTTACATGAGACATTGTACAGGTGTACAGTATGCTAGCTGGAGGTCTTTTGGTATGACTGCTACATGCTGGCAAAGACAACATACAAGTGTCTTCAAACAGGCTAATCACATAGCCACACTTGCCTCCTGCAGAGTACCAATAGTTGTACTCCCAAAATGCAAATCTGTTTTGAAGTCTGAGCAATCTATTTTCAGGGTGTCATAATGCCAGGACCCAGTCTGTAACAATGAGGTTTCCTTACTGCTGCAGGAGAGGGTACACTATTGAGATAAGTTTTTGCTAGTTGCCTCCTGGGTCTTATGCCACTGGTTGATCCTAAGCCATATGCCTAGTATGAACCATGGTTTAGAGGAATTATTTCTTGTTACCCACTCTCCCCACCCATATCTCTTTCATCTACAGCTTGGAGTGGTGGCATTTGTTCTAAAGACTGGTAACACCACCATATTTCCCAAAACCCCAGCCTCATGTTTGGGGTGCAAAGGGGAAGTAAGAGGGATTAGAGAGGACTAGAAGAGGTGCCACCTGTAAACCCCTAGTCTCTTTAAATTTGCTGAATTTGAAGAATTTGCCCAACATCTCATGGATAGTAATAGTGGTGCTGAGATTTGAAGTTGGGCAGTCTGACTCCAAAGTCTTGCTTTACTAAAAGCCAACTTTTACCTAATAATATAAAAATTATATTAAATATATTTCTTGGGATTATTTTCCTATGCTATTTACACACTATTTTTTGTGTGTGTGTGTGTGTGTGTGTGTGTGTGTGTGTGTGTGTGTGCTGGGGGCAGCTACACAAAAAGCAGGAGATTCTGGGACTAGGTAACATTCCTAACTTTAGGTTCTGGCCTTTATTTTTCTTAATTCTCAATTCCTACATGTATAAAATGGGAAGATCCACTGTTTGGGAGATGGTTGAATAAAATGTGGGGCATGCCAACTATGGACTATTAAGCAACTATTCCTAAGAATCATTTAGATCTTTATGTAAGGGGTAAGATGAATGTCGAAGATAATGTGTTAAATTAAAAATGGAAGTCTCAGAGTAATATGTTTGGTATGAAGGATTATGTAGGTGTGTAGATGTGTGTATATATGTATGTCTGTATAATAATGGAAGCAGTTCCAGAAGAATACACATCAAGATATGATACACTGCATACCTTCGGGGTCATAGTGGTAGAGACTGAAAAGGTTACATGAAAACTGGGGTCTTGTAACCTCATTTTGTTTTCACTTTGTCTATCTGAAAGTTTACAATAAGCAAATAATGCTTTTGTAATTAAAATTCAATGAAGTAAAAAGAACCTTAAAAAAATACCTTCAATAGCTCCCACTTCATAGCATTGGTCTCCAAAGTGTGGGGATGGGTAGACTCCAGAGATGTTTGAGTCAACCCACTGAGGGGCAGAAGGAACTTTCTCTATATATTGTATTCTTATCTCAGATTTCTAAATTAGCTTCTCTTTCATGTAAGTTTTAAAATATACATAATGCTTAGAATAGTAACATGCATATAATTCATGCATTGGCAGTACGCTAAAAAACAATGCTTTAAAATGGGGTGTATACAGAGTTGAAGAGACTGGCAAGTGCCCAGCAGGCATAGGCACAACTTGACTGACAGAATTGGCCAGTAAAGATACAATGAGCCCTTTTTAGAGTTAGACACTTTTGTTACTTATACAGAATCACAAATAAAAAATTAAGTACAAATCTGAGTCTATAATGAAAAAACCACAAATTACACAAAACAAAAAATTTATAAATGCTTACAGATGTTCCTAAATCCAGAAAAATAACACTTTCTAAATTAACCACTTATCACATCTATAATGTTTTTTCAACATTGTTCACTGCTTACGCTTTGAGTGCCTCTTCAGGTGACAATAACTTTGAAATATTTGAGAAATAGGATACTTCAGTCTTTACTCAATCATGGATGATCGAATTTTGTTTACCAATGATAATTTTTTAAAGTTTATTTCAAGTTCATAATTCACTGTCATACTCTGTGTGTACATATATTTCTAATTATAATCAAATTTGAAAAAAAAAAACCTCTATCAAATTTCTGTCAAATATAGGCTATAAGAATTGAAAGAATTATTTGCAGATTATCCTCTGGCTCTCTAAATTTCAACCCTGCTTCTCTTCCAGTACTCACATGTTCCCAGCATTTGGCACCATAAGACACGTTCGCACTGCAATATGTCCACTTAGCCAGTACCAGGATTATTTCTGGAAGCCATTCCTATACTAGGTTGGCTAGCAATAACCTAACTAAATACATAAATATAGCCCACTAAATCAAAACCAAACATACCCCTAATATAATTTCTTCTTAGCCTGATCCGAACAACGCTTGGTGATAACTCCACAATCACAAAACACAAGGAAAAATATGAGAAGAGGAAGTTGTGCGGAAAAGAGATCTTTTAATATATTAAAAGTGTCTACTTGTATAAATTTGATAGGTACATATGATCCTGTGAAAACTGCCAAAACTCCCTCCTAGGGTCCTGAAATGGCCTAAAAAGTGAGTGATTCTTTTTTTCCCCCCAACAGATGGGCTCTCACTATGTTGCACAGGCTAGAATACAGTGGCCATTCACAGGCACAACCATAGTGCACTGTAGCTTGATCTCCTGGGCCCAAGTGATGATCCTGTTTCAGCCACCAAGTAGCTGGGACTACAGGCACATGCCACCAGGCCCAGCTAAAAGTGAAAGATTCTGAAGATTAGGGTCCATAGTTTTATGGCAAGGAAAGAAAATTATAAAACAAATTTGTAAATGCATTATCAAAGAGGTAAAGTGCATAGAAGAAAGAGAAAAGGTGTAAATGAGTAAGAAAAATATTTTTAAGGACAAAGTATAAGCAGTATGCTTTGGGTGTAGGTTTAAAACAAAAGGATACTTAATTCCTAACAAACTAAAATTAGCAACAACCACCAAAAAATTGTAAATGTCTCTGAAGACATTATGAAACGTGAACCTTCTTTTGAGGTTAGAATAATTATTTCCTCATTCAGTTTTACAAAGTAAGTAAAAATTCATTTATCCTTTTCTAAATTGAAAGAATTAGCATATGCCTTTTAATGTACTTTTGATCATATATAATATAAAAAGAGGCATTTCCCAGTAGAATTTAACATTAGCTTACAATGATGAAACAGGAAGTTTATGGCCAGAACATGTATGCTTATTTGTGTTCATGAACACACACACATACACATGCAGAGTTAACTTTTGACTTTGGAAATCACCCTCTAATTTTTTAAAGTTAGGTTCTCTTGTGCCTCTTGTAGCAATCCTTTCCTCTCGTCCCTGGCTCCTGGCAACCATTAATTCGTTTTTTGCCCTAGTAGTTCTGCACATTCCAGAATGTTATATAATATAAATAGAATTATACAGTAAGTAGCCTTTTAAATCTTATTTCTTTCACTTAGCATATTGCATTTGAAAGTTATATATGTTATTGGGTATATTAATAGTTTGTTGCTTTTTATTGTTAAGTAATACAGTCCATTGTATGGCTATATCACAATTTCTGCAATCCCTTTAGTTGAAGGACATTTGGATTATTCCAGTTTTAGGTGATTATAAATAAAGCTACTATAAACAGTTGCATACAGATTTCTGAGTGAACATATGTTTTCATTTATCTTTACTAAATACCGAGCAGTAGGATCAGTAGGATTTCTGATTTGTATGGTCAGTGTATGCCAAAATGTTTCCAAAGTGGTTGAACATTTTGCATTCCCAGCAGCAATGTAAGCAATGTAATTCCCAGCAGAAAGTTCCAGTTGTTCAGTAACCTTGCCATCATTCTAATGCATGTGTACTGGTACCTCACTGTGATTTTAACTTGCATTTCTCTGACGACTAAGGTCTTGGGCATCTTTTCATGTGCTTATTTGACTTTTGTGTATCGCCTTAGGTCAAGTGTCTTTCTAAATCTTTTAACCCTTTCAAAAATTAATTATTTTGTTTTCTTATTACTGAGTTTGGGAATTTTTTTTGAGACAGAGTCTCACTCTGTCACCCAAACTGGCGGGCAGTGGCACGATCTCAGTTCACTGCAACCTCTGCCTGCCAGGTTCAACCGATTCTCCTGCCTCAGCCTCCTGAGTGGCTAGGACTACAGGCATGTGCCACCATGCCTGGCTAATATTTGTAGTTTTTTTCAGTAGACATGGGGTTTTGCCATGTTGGCCAGGCTGGTCTCGAACTCCTGACCTCAGGTGATCCGCCCACCTTGCTTCCCAAAGTGCTGGGATTACAGGCGTGAGCCACCCTGCCCAGCTGAGAATTTTTAATATATTATTTTAAAAATTCCTTTTGTGTACTTATAAATTTATATATTCCTTTATCAAATATGTAGTTTACAAATTTCTCTCTAAGTTTATGGCTTGTCTATTCACCTCTTAACAGAGTTGGGGAGAGACATTTTAAGTTCTGATGAGGTGAAATTCATCACTTTTGTCTTTTATGGTTCATGAAGTTTGTACCCGTCTAAAAAAATCCTTGCCTAACCCAAAGTCCCAAATATACAATCCATTTATCATTAAATTTTGCATATTGTGTAAGATATAGTTTGGGTTTCTTCTTGTTTTCACATATGGATGTCCAATTGTTCCAAGAGCATGTGTTGAAAAGACTAGCTTTTCTCCAGTGAACTGTCTTGCATATTGTCAAAAATCAACTGATCACATATATGGGTCTATTTCTAGATTCTATACATTGATCACATATATGGGTCTATTTCTAGATTCTATATGTTCCAGTAATTTACATGTGTCTCCTGATTGATGACTGTAAGGAAAAACAGTGTGACTCTTATTCTTTTCTTCTTTTTTGAAGTTCCTTTGCCTATCCTTTGCCTTTGCATATCAATTTTAGATTTAAAATGTCAATTTCTACAAAAATCTTACTCGAGTTTGATTGTTATTGCACAGAATCTACAGAACAATTTGAGGGAAACTGCCATTTAAAAAATATTGAGGTCAGGCACGGTGGCTCATGCCTGTAATCCCAACACTTTGGGAGGTCAAGGTGGGAGAACTGCTGGAGGCCAGGAGCTCGAGACCAGCCTGGGCAACAACATAGGCCCAATCTCTGTAAAAAATGAAAAACAATTAGCCAAGCATGGTGTCGTGCTCCTGTAGTCCTCACTACTTGGGAGGTTGAGACAGGAGGATTGCTTGAGCCCAGGAAGTTGAGGCTACAGTAAGCTATGATTGTGCTACTGCACTTCAGCTTGGGTGACTGAGCAAGATCCTGTCTCTTTTTTTTTTCAGACGGAGTCTTGTTCTGTCACCCAGGTTGCAGAAGATCCTGTCTCTTAAAAAAATTTTTTTTTTGGCCAGGCGCAGTGGCTCACACCTGTAATCCCAGCACTTTGGGAGGTTAAGGCAGGTGGATCACCTGAGGTCAGGAGTGTAAGACCAGCCTGGCTAACATGGCAAAACCCTATCTCTACTAAAAATACAAAAATTAGCTGTGAGGGTGGCAGGCACTTGTAATCCCAGCTACTTGGGAGGCTGAGACATAAGAATTGCTTGAACCTGGGAGGCAGAGGTTGCAGTGAGCCAAGATTGTGCCACTGCACTCCAGCCTGGGCAACAAGAGCAAAACTCTGTCTCAAAAAAAAAAAAAAAAAAAAAAAGTTTCTTTTGTTTTAGTCTCCTTGTCCACGAACATGGTATACCACTCCATTCATTTCAGGTCTTCTTTTATTTTTTGTTAGTGTTTTGCAGGTCTTGTAAGTTTAACTTTATAAAAAATTATAAACAAATTATCAAACTGTTTTCCAAAATAGTTGTAATATTTTGCTTTCCCACCACATGAGTTTCACAATGAAACAGTTTGACACATGACAGAAATGGGGGAAAATTTAGGACACTCTGTTCTTATATCAAATAATAGTGCCCTGCAAACGTAAGAGAATGTTTAGTTCTGGTTGTATCATCCAAGAAGAGTATTATACACTAGATAAGATTTAGAAAGGGGAGCCAATCTAATTGTTAACACACCAGAGGGAAATAATGGAGTGTGGAAGTTATAGGAGGACACACTGAAAAACTGAAATTACTCAGAGTGAAATGATGATGACAAATTACAAACAGAATTGACAAAGAACAGCCCAGATAAACAGAACACAAACTTGCTCACTAAATACTGAACTATCAAAGTGCTCTGAAAGTGGAATAAAGGTATCATCATGAAAAGAGTAGAATGTAAATTACAAAGTAATTGGAGATGGTCCCATTTGTCAAAGGAGGGACAATTTGATGATCAATAAAGATTATAAATAAAATTGATTTTAAAAAATGAGTTAAAAATAAAAACCCACAAATACTCAGTAAACTAGAATTAGAAAGGGTCTTTCCTCACCTTGATTTTTTCTTTTCTTTTCTTTTTTTTTTTGAGATGGAGTCTTGCTTTGTCACCCAGACTGGAGTGCAGTGGTGTGTTCTCAGTTCACTGCAACCTCTGCCTCCGGGGTCCAAGCAATTCTCCTGTCTCAGCCTCCTGAGCAGCTGAGATTACAGGCATGCACCACCACACCCAGCTAATTTTTATATTTTAAGTAGAGACATGGGTTTTGCCATGTTGGCCAGGCTGGTCTTGAACTCCTGATCTCAGGTGATCCGCCCACCTTGGCCTCCCAAAGTGCTGGGATTATAGGCGTGAGCCACTGCGTCCGGCCCTCAACCTGATTTTTAAAATGTAAGACTTACACACTGAAAGCTACACAACACTGTAGGATTTCTTTTTAAATTAAATAAATGGAAAGAAATTAATTACTGTTCATGAATTTGAAAACTTACTATTATAAAGAAGCCAAACTCCCCAAGTTAATCTACAGATTCAAAGCAATTTCTATCAAAATTCCAGCTGACTTCTTTGCTGAAATTGACAATTTCTGATACAGAAATTTATATAAAAATGCAAGTGAAAGAACAGCCAAAACAACCTTGAAAAAGAACAAAGTTGAAGGACTTAAACTTGCCAACTTTGAAAATAAAGAGCACTGGACGCCACTGTAAGTTGCTGACGGAACTTATTACATTGAAAATTAATAAATGAGAAGGAAAAAATTTATCCTGCCTTTTTTTTTTTTTTTTTTTTGAGACGGAGGCTTGCTCTGTCGCCCAGGCTGGAATGCAGTGGCGCGATCTGGGCTCACTGCAAGCTCTGCCTCCCGGGTTCACGCCATTCTCCTGCCTCAGCCTCCCTAGAAGCTGGGACTACAGGCGCCCACCACCACGCCCGGCTAATTTTTTTGTATTTTTAGTAGAGACGGGGTTTCACCGTGTTCGCCAGGACGGTCTTGATCTCCTGACCTCCTGATCCGCCCACCTCGGCCTCCCAGTGCTGGGATTACAGGCATGAGCCACCGCGCCCGGCCCTATCCTGCCTTTCTTAAACAAACTGAACCAGCGAATGTCCAAATAATAAATGATGAGGAGGTTTTCTTTTACAGAGGCATGCCAACTATTTGTTTTTTTTGTTTTTGAGATGGAGTCCTCAGGCTGGAGTGCAGTGGCGTGATCTCCGCTCACTGCAAGCTCCGCCTCCCGGGTTCACGCCATTCTCCTGCCTCAGCCTCCCGAGTAGCTGGGACTATAGGCACCCGCCACCATGCCCAGCTAATTTTGTTTTTGTATTTTTAGTAAAGACGGGGTTTCACCATGTTAGCCAGGATGGTCTCAATCTCCTGACCTCGTGATTCACCCACCTCGGCCTCTAAAAGTGCTGGGATTACAGGCAAGAGCCACAGCACCTGGCCATGAGGCATGCCAACTATCAAATGAAGAAAGTGTGTTAGAATATCACCATTCTGCAATGTCCAATGACTTAATAAATAATGTACTGAACATTGACAGTTGCTAACATAAAAAGAGAGGCTTTAGATATCTCCTAACAGAAGAAAACATCACTACAAAGGAGAATTGTCTCCAAATATTAGAAGTTTCTAGATCTAAATACGAATATGGCAATACAGAGGAAAAAGCAACATGTTAAACAACACCATGAGGATGCAGGCAGCAGAATCTAGATTACAAAAACAATTTAGATTCTTCCACAATGGAAAAATAAATAAATAAGGAAATAAAAGAGAAACCCAAGACTTCAGTAACATCTATCATTTGCTATATGTGAGCCTTATTTGGGTACTGATCTATACAAACTACAGGGAAAAAACTAAAAAGAACCCCACAAAATAGTAAAATTATATATTCACAAAACAACTGAAAATTTCAACCTTTACTGCATTTTTTGTAACATAAAAAGTGCATTTTATTTATTTATTTATTTATTTTTTGAGACGGAGTCTCGCTGTGTTGCCCAGGCTGGAGTGCAGTGGCCGGATCTCAGCTCACTGCAAGCTCTGCCTCCCGGGTTTTTACGCCATTCTCCTGCCTCAGCCTCCCGAGTAGCTGGGACTACAGGCGCCCGCCACCTCGCCCGGCTAGTTTTTTGTATTTTTTAGTAGAGACGGGGTTTCACCGTGTTAGCCAGGATGGTCTCGAACTCCTGACCTCGTGATCCGCCCGTCTCGGCCTCCCAAAGTGCTGGGATTACAGGCTTGAGCCACCGCGCCCGGCCTTATTTATTTATTTTGAGACGGAGTCTTGCTCTGTCACCCAGGCTCGAGTGTAGTGGCCGGATCTCAGCTCACTGCAAGCTCCGCCTCCCGGGTTCACGCCATTCTCCTGCCTCAGCCTGCCAAGTAGCTGGGACTACAGGCGCCCGCCACCTCGCCGAGCTAGTTTTTTTTCATTTTAGTAGAGACGGGGTTTCACCGTGTTAGCCAGGATGGTCTCGATCTCCTGACCTCGTGATCCGCCCGTCTCGGCCTCCCAAAGTGCTGGGATTACAGGCTTGAGCCACCGCGCCCGGCCCAAAAAAAGTGCATTTTAATTATGTAAAATTAAATATCGAGGCCGGGCACGGTGGCTCAAGCCTGTAATCCCAGCACTTTGGGAGGCCGAGACGGGTGGATCACGAGGTCAGGAGATCGAGACCATCCTGGTTAACACGGTGAAACCCCGTCTCTACTAAAAAATACAAAAAACTAGCTGGGCGATGTGGCGGACGCCTGTAGTCCCAGCTACTCGGGAGGCTGAGGCAGGAGAATGGCGTGAACCCGGGAGGCGAAGCTTGCAGTGAGCTGAGATCCAGCCACTGCACTCCAGCCTGGGCGACAGAGTGAGACTCCGTCTCAAAAAATAAATAAATAAATAAATAAAATAAAAAGTAAAAATAAAATTAAAAAAAAAAAAAAAAAAAAAAAAAGGCCGGGCGCGGTGGCTCAAGCCTGTAATCCCAGCACTTTGGGAGGCCGAGGCGGGTGGATCACGAGGTCAGGAGATCAAGACTATCCTGGCTAACATGGTGAAACCCCGTCTCTACTAAAAATACAAAAAACTAGCGGGGCGTGGTGGCGGGCGCCTGTAGTCTCAGCTACTTGGGAGGCTGAGGCGGGAGAATGGCGTGAACCCGGGAGGCGGAGCTTGCAGTGAGCCGAGATCACGCCACTGCACTCCAGCCTGGGAGACACAGCGAGACTCCGTCTCAAAAAATAAATAAATAAATAAATAAATAAATATGTTTTATGTGTGTGTGCATGCTTGTGCTTTTCCATAGGTTACTGGGGTACAGGTGGTATTTGGTTACATGAATAAGTTCTTCAGTGGTGATTTGTGAGATTTTGGTGCATCCAACACCCAAGCATTTGCTGCATTTTTAATGCAATCAAGGGATTTAACGCAATTAATTTTAATTTTTAAGGTATAATAATGGTATTATAATTAATTACTTTTTAAATGGGGATTAATATTTATAGTTTTTTTTTTTTTAATTTTACTTTAAGTTCTAGGATACATGTGCAGAATGTGCAGGTTTGTTACACAGGTAAACGTGTGCCATGGTGGTTTGCTGCACCTATTAACCCATGACTTACATATTAAGCCGTGCATAATTATTTTTAAGAACAGTCCTGGCCGGGCGTGGTGGCTCATGCTTGTAATCCCAGCACTTTGGGAGGCTGAGGCGGGCAGATCATGAGGTCAGGAGATTGAGACTATCCTGGCCAACACGGTCAAACTCCATCTCTACTAAAATACAAAAAATTAGCCAGGCGTGGTGGTGCACACCTGTAGTCCCAGCTACTTGGGAGGCTGAGGCAGGGGAATCGCTTGAACCCAGGAGGCAGCAGTGGCAGTGAGCAGAGACTGTGCCACTGCACTCCGACGTGGCGACAGAGCAAGACTCCGTCTCAAAAAAGAGAACAGTCCTTCCTTACTCTTTAGAGATATATAGTGAAACATTTTATAGAAAAACTACAATCTCTAGGATTTCCTTCAAAATAATATGGGGTAGAGGAGGTACATGGGAGCACAGCAAAAACAAAACTGGTCGTGAGATAATAATTGTTGAAGCTGGGTGATGAGTACATGGGGGGTTCATTATACTACAGGATGTACTTTTCTATATGTTAATTTTTTCCATAATAAAATATTTAAAACATCAGGGAGTAAACTAAGAAATAAAAGTCATGAAATCCAGGAATGTGAGGATCCAACAGAGCAGAATGGCCCAAGGAAATTCAGGGTGACAGCTTTGTGCCATGCCTAAAGAAAAACTGGTTTAGACTGGAGCATAACAGAAGGCTGTGGGAGGAAAATCTCCAGGAAAAAGAAAAAAGATTATTTTATGTGCTTATAAGACATGTTGGAAGTTGACAGATTGGTTGGAGTCTTTCAGTGAAAAAGCAGCAGTAGCTGTATAGAAAACCAAACAGATGGGAAAAAAGTAAATTACAAGGTAAACAAAAAGTTGACCAAGAAAGGAACAGTCAACTGCTTGATTTAGTAGAGAACAATATTAATTTATTTAGTCCATTAATTTAATATACTTAGTCAATAATACAAACACGGCCACTGAATTACCAAATAATTCAAATACTGGAAGGAGAATGGGAGAAAAGGGGTGTTAAAGGGTGTTTACACTCTTGTTCTTTCACTTTTTAGTTACGTGACTTGACAAGTTACTTAACCTTTCCAAACACAGCTTCCTCATTTATAAAATGGACCTACTATCATCTATCTTGTAGAACTGTTGAAGGAATTAAAGATAATACATCTAGAGTGACGGAGACTGTCCAGGGGTGGTCACCATGTTCCTCTCCGTCGTCTTCTTTGCCAAGAGCAAGTCAAAAAACATTTTGGTGAGAATGGTGAGCCAAGCTGGGACAGGTTTCTGCTTCAACACCAAGAGAAACCGACTGAAGGAAAAACTGACTCTTTTGCATTATGATCCAGTTGTGAAACAAAGAGCCCTCTTCGTGGAAGATAAAAAAATACGCTCCCTTTAACTGGTGGATTGAAAGTGACTTTGATTTATAAAGAGAAGACTGAGGGCGGGGATACTGATTCAGAAATCCTGTAGTGTGTAATAAAAGAAGAGGAAATGGCATGGAATCACTGCCTCCTGTGATTTGAAGGCCATTGTGAAGGAAAACAATGCAGTGAAAGAAAGTTCTTCATATTAGGACAGATATCATTGCATCACATTTATTTATCTTTCTGGGTATTTTTATAGCCCTTAATAAAAAATATTAAAATAGCCTAAATAAATAAATAAATAAATAAAGATAATACATCTAAAGCACATGGTATAGTATCTTATATATAAAATATAATCATATAGTCAATAAAAATTATGTATTTTAGTTACTGGTATCAAAAAATGTCCTAAAACAGTATTAAGTGAAAAAGGCATTTTACAGAAAAGTGTGTACAATATGATCCTATTTATATAAAATTGCTTATCTATCAATTCATCCTTCTTTATGTACTTAAGTAGAGAAGCTATCTAGAGGGAAAGTTATGAAAGCACAACAGTTGACTTTTACTTTTTTTTTTTTTAACTAAAACTGATCTTTCTTTATTATACTTTAAGTTCTAGGGTACATGTGCACACGTGCAGGTTTGTTACATAGGTATACATGTGCCACGTTGGTTTGCTGCACCCATCAACTCATCATTTACATTAGGTATTTCTCCTAATGCTATCTGCACCCCCCAGGCCCCCATCCCTCGACAGGCCCCCATGTGTGATGTTCCCTGCCCTGTGTCCAAGCATTCTCACTGTTCAATTCCCACCTAGGAGTGAGAACATGCAGTGTTTGGTTTTCTGTCCTTGTGATAGTTTGCTGAGAATGATGGTTTCCAGTTTCATCCATGTCCCTGCAAAGGACATGAACTCATCCTTTTTTATGGCTGCATTCCACGGTATATATGTGTCACATTTTCTTAACCCAGTCTATCATTGATGGACATTTGGGTTGGTTCCAAGTCTTTGCTATTGTGAATAGTGCCACAATAAACAATAAACATACATGGGCATGTGTCTTTATAGCAGCATGGTTTATAATCCTTTGGGTATATACCCAGTAATGGGATGGCTGGGTCAAATGGTATTTCTAGTTCTAGATCCTACACTGTCTTCCACAATGGTTGAACTAGTTTATACTCCCAGCAACAGTGTAAAAGTGTTCCTATTTCTCCACATCCTATCCAGCATGTGTTGTTTCCTGACTTTTAATGATCACCATTCTAACTGGTGTGAGATAGTATCTCACAGTGGTTTTGATTTGCATTTCTCTGATGAGCAGTGATGATGAGCATTTTTTCATGTGTCTGTTGGCTGAATAAATGTCCTCTTTTGAGAAGTGTCTGTTCATATCCTTTGCCCATTTTTGGATGAGGTTGATTTTTTCTTATAAATTTGTTTAAGTTCTTTGCAGATTCTGAATATTAGCCCTTTTTCAGATGGGTAGATTGCAAAAATTTTCTCCCACTTTGTAGGGTGCCTATTTACTTTGATGACAGTTTCTTTTGCTGTGCAGAAGCCCTTTAGTTTAATTAGATCCCACTTGTCTATTTTGGCTTTTGTTGCCATTGCTTTGGGTGTTTTAGTCATGAGGCCCTTGCCCATGCCTATGTCCTGAATGGTATTGCCTAGGTTTTCTTCTAGGGTTTTTATGGTTTTAGGTCTAACATTTAAGTCTTTAATCCATCTTGAATCATTTTTTGTATAAGGTGTAAGGAAGGGATCCAGTTTCAGCTTTCTACATATGGCTAGCGAGTTTTCTCAGCACCACTTATTAAACAGTTAATCCTTTCCCCATTTCTTGTTTTTCTCAGGTTTGTCAAAGATCAGATGGTTGTAGATGTGTGGTGGTCTTTCTGAGGCCTCTGTTCTGTTCCATTGGTCTATATCTCTGTTTTGGTACCAGTACCATGCTGTTTTGGTTATTGTAGCCCTGTAGTATAGCTTGAAGTCAGGTAGCATGATGCCTCCAGCTTTGTTCTTTTGGCTTAGGATTGTCTTGGCAATGCAGGCTCTTTTTTGGTTCCATATGAACTTTAAAGTAGTTTTTTTTTCCAATTCTGTGAAGAAAGTAATTGGTAGCTTGATGGGGATGGCACTGAATCACCTTGGGCAGTATGGCCATTTTTACGATATTGATTCTTCCTATCCATGACCATAGAATGTTCTTCCATTTGTTTGTGTCCTCTTTTATTTCATTGAGCAATGGTTTGTAGTTCTCCTTGAAGAGGTCCTTCACATCCCTTGTAAGTTGGATTCCTAGGTATTTTATTCCCTTTGTAACAATGATGAATGGTAGTTCACTCATGATTTGGCTCTCTGTTAATGGTTTATAGGAATGCTTGTCATTTTTGCACATTGATTTTGTATCCTGAGACTTTGCTGAAGTTGCTTATCAGCTGAAGGAATTTTGGGCTGAGACGATGGGGTTTTCTAAATATATAATCATGTCATCTGCAAACAGTGACAATTTGACTTCCTCTTTTCCTAATTGAATACCCTTTATTTCTTTCTCTTGCCTGATTGCCCTGGCCAGAACTTCCAACACTATGTTGAATAGGAGTGGTCAGAGAGTGCATCCTTGTCTTGTGCTGGTTTTCAAAGGGAATGCTTCCAGGTTTAGGCCATTCAGTATAATATTGGCTGTGGTTTATCATAAATAGCTCTTATTATTTTGAGATGCGTTCCATAAATACCTAGTTTACTCAGAGTTTTTGGCATGAAGGGCTGTTGAATTTTGTTGAAGGCCTTTTTTGCATCTATTGAGATAGTCATGTGGCTTTTGTTGTTGGTTCCGTTTATGTGATGGATTATGTTTACTCATTTGCGTATGTTGAACCAGCCTTGCATCCCAGGGATGAAGGTGACTTGATCATGGTGGATAAGCTCTTTCCTGTGCTGCTGGATTTGGTTTGCCCCTATTTTACTGAGGATTTTCGCATCGATGTTCATCAGGGGTATTAGTCTAAAATTCTCTTTTTCTGTCGTGTCTCTGCCAGGCTTTGGTATCAGGATGAGGCTGGCCTCATAAAATGAGTTAGGGAGGATTCCCTCTTTTTCTGTTGGTTGGAATAGTTTCAGAAGGAGTGGCACCAGCTCCTCTTTGTACCACTGGTAGAATTTGGCTGTGAATCTGTCTGGTCCTGGACTTTTTTGGGTTGGTAGGCTATTATTGCCTCAATTTCAGAGCCTGTTATTGGTCTATTCAGAGATTCAACTTCTTCATGGTTTAATCTTGGGAGGGTGTATGCGTCCAGGAATTTATCCATTTCTTCTAGATTTTCTAGTTTATTTGCGTAGAGGTGTTTATAGTATTCTCTGATGGAAGTTTGTATTTCTGTGGGATCAGTGGTGATATCCCTTTTATCATTTTTTATTGCATCTATTTGATTCTTCTCTCTTTTCCTCTTTATTAGTCTTGCTAGCAGCCTATCAATTTTGTTGATCTTTTCAAAAAACCAGCTCCTGGATTCACTGATTTTTTTTGAATCACTGATTTTGTTTTTTTTTGTGTCTCTATCTCCTTCAGTTCTGCTCTGATCTTAGTTATTTCTTGCCTTCCGCTAGCTTTTGAATTTGTTTGCTCTTGCTTCTCTAGTTCTTTTCACTGTGATGTTAGGGTATCGATTTTAGATCTTTCCTGCTTTCTCTTATGGGCATTTAGTGCTATGAATTTCCCTCTACATACTGCTTTAAATGTGTCCCAGAGATTCTGATATGTTGTGTCTTTGTTCTCATTGGTTTCAAAGAACATCTTTATTTCTGCCTTCATTTCGTTATTTACCCAGTAGTCATTCAGGAGCAGATTATCCAGTTTCCATGTAGTTGGGCAGTTTTAAGTGAGTTTCTTAATCCTGAGTTCTAATTTGATCACACTGTGGTCTGAGAGTTTGTTGTAATTTCTGTTCTTTTACATTTGCTGAGGAGTGTTTTACTTCCAATCATGTAGTCAATTTTAGAGTAAATGCGATGTGGTGCTAAGAAGAATGTATATTCTGTGGATTTGGGGTGGAGAATTCTGTAGATGTCTATTAGGTCTGCTTGGTGCAGAGCTGTGCTCAAGTCCTGGATATCCTTGTTAACCTTCTGTCTCGTTGATCTGTCTAATATTGACAGTGGGGTGTTAAAGTCTCCCATTACTATTGTGTGGGAGTCTAGGTCTCTTTGTAGGTCTCTAAGGACTTGCTTTATGAATCTGGGTGCTCCTGTATGGGGTGCATATATATTCAGGACAGTTAGCTCTTCTTGTTGAATGGATCCCTTTACCATTATAGTAATGGCCTTCTTTGTCTCTTTTGATCTTTGTTGGTTTAAAGTCTGTTTTATCAGGGACTAGGAGACTTTTACTTTTCTAAAAAAATGTTTTTTCTATGTGTGGTTTGTTAAAATAAGTATGGATAACTTTCCCAAATGCAATAAACCATCTTTAAATTAATAAAAGTAAAGAAAATCAAACAACTTATAAAGACAATGTTAACGTATGGGACAAGGCATTGCTAAGAGAAAATTAGCAGATGATAGCATTCATTACATGTAAGATAGATAAAACTATGTAATAATTATTAGATATATAGACAAGAGTAGAAATAAAAAATGAAAACAGTTTACTTGTTAGTATAGCAGAATTATGGTATTTTTCCTTTCCATTTTTATTGTTATAGTGCTACATATGTAAGTATATATATTTTTAAAGTTCTTACTCATATTAAGCCAAAATCTACATCAGGATTAAGTTCCACTGCTTGATACTAGTTTTGCTCTCTGAGGTCACAAAGACAGAAGTCTAATTCTTTTAAAACATGACAGATCTTTAAATATTTAAAAACCTATTCCCCTTAGGGCTTCTTGTTTTCAAATTCCTATAGGCTTCATAAGATCAAGTACTATGTCTTATTCATCTTTGTATTGCTGGCAGCTCTGAAATAATATCTTAAATATAGTAGGCAATCAATAACATTAGACATTTGTAGAACTGAATATGAGATTCCTCTCATTATTCTGGTCACCCTTTCCCAGATATGTTTTCATTTGTTAAAATGCTTAAAATATGGCTCCTAGTTCCCTCTTAGTTCCTCACACTTATTGTCTTCAATGACCTTCTAAAATCTTTTTTTTTTTTGAGACGGAGTCTCACTCTGTCGCCCAGGCTGGAGTGCAGTGGTGCAGTCTCGGCTCACTGCAAGCTCCGCTTCCCGGGTTCACACCACTCTCCTGATTCAGCCTCCAGAGTAGCTGGCACTACACGCGACCGCCACCATGCCCGGCTAATTTTTTCATATTTTTAGTAGAGATGGGGTTTCACTGTGTTAGCCAGGATGGTCTCAATCTCCCGACCTTGTGATCTGCCCGTTGCGGCCTCCCAAAGTGCTGGGATTACAGGCGTGAGCCACCGTGCCCTGCCGGACCTTCTTAAATCTACTCCAACTATCCCTATGGTTATAACCAGGTCCTAAGAAACCATTCTACCTGGTAAATTCAGACATTCCACTCTCTACTTACCCCATTCTTCGAAGTTGCTTGTTCATTTATACTCACTATGGTCTTTACTATCGCATCAATACCTTTCAGTCAACTGACTCCTCTCATTTCCAAATCCATTATATTTTTTTGTCTTCACATCTTTCCTCAGCCCTTTTGATTTCAGAGTTCATACATTACCTTTGTTCTTATTAATACAAATTAAGTTCCCTTGTCTCACAGTCCATGCATCATAAGCTGTTGAAAAAATCCAATCTTGAATGGATCCAACTTCAGGATCAAAAAGGCCTGAAGCCTTTTCCAGGCCTGTATCCAGGCTGCTGGGTGTGGCTGGAGAAATTGTACCTTAGAGAACTGGTTCCATTACAAATCTGGAGTTGCTGATCTCAAATGGTTACTAGAGCTGTTAACAATCCTACCACACTAATCTCATTCTCATTTGGCAAAATTTCAAACCACATCAACTTTCATGAAACCTTTAACCCTCTATTTTTCCATTTCACTGAACATATGATTGTCCTTCCCATTCCACAGAGAAAATATAAACCGTACAATGCAAACTCACAACTTCCTGCCATCCCCAAAAGTACAGTATATTTCCAATGATATAATGACATGCAACCATAAAAAGGAGGAAGTTATTTATGTATACGAAAAAAAGACAAAAGGGGAAAGTACGAAACAATGTTTATGCTTACATTACAATCTTTTTAAAACATACGAATTTGCTTGAATATGCACACAGTTTCTGAGAAAAGATTAAAACCACATACAGTTGCCTATAGGGAGAAGAATTTAGGTAAGAGGGGTTTTTCAATGTGTATACTCTTTTATAGGTTTAGAATTTTGAACCATGTGAAATATCTTAGATAATAAATCAAATTTGTAAATCTAATGATGTATGTTTCATGCTTTAAGTTTCACATTATAGGGCCTGGGGAAGGGGAAATGGGGACAATTATTTAATGGGTACAGAGTTTCAATTTGGAATGATGAAAAAGTTCTGATGATGAAGAGTGGTAATGGTTGCACAACAACAGAATGTAGTGAAACACATTAGAATGTACTGAAGGTCACTGAATTGTACATTTAAAAATGTTTAAATGGTAAATATTGTTGTACATATTTTACTGCAGTTAAAAAACCTAAAACATATACATATAGGCAACTATATCTACTGAACTGTACATTTAAAAATACTAAATGATAAATTTTGTTATGCATATTTTACTGCAATTTAAGAACCTATAATACTGACAATTAAAAACCAAAATACCCTGCAATGCCTACTTATTGCCATTATGAAGAACAAGACTCTGTATATTATCCCTACCTAATTCCATCACTGTCTTGAAACTCTCTTCTTTTAGTTCTAGAATATTCAACTAGATTAGTATTTTGACTTGAAAACTCAAGTGAAGGCTGGACTATGTGTGTCTTGTTCCCTAATGCATATCTGATGGCTACCACATGGCTTAGCATATAAGAGGCGTCCTAAAATACTTTCAGAATGAATGGATAAATTCAAAATTAAACTGTACTCTAGATGCAGTCTAATCAATGAATGAAGTAGAACCATCCCTTACTCCAATTTAGCCTAAGGTTATTCAAAACTACAAATCTTTTAGAACTGAACTATTGATAAATAGGTGAGGGTTTCTCAAATCCCTTCCACACAAAGCTGACTTTCTAAATCTCAATGCAGAATACATATTCTATTAATATTTATCTAATTGTTTTTCAAACATATCTCTGCCATCCACTATATTAACCATTTCTCTCAGATTTGAACCATTTGCAAATGGAATAGACACAACTCTATTTAGTCATGGGTGAGAACATTAAATGCAACAATGCTGAGGACAAGGGAGGGACAGCACAATTCCATAAGAGACATTTTTTTAAAAATTTAATTTAACTTAGGCCAGGCGCGGTGGCTCACACCTATAATCCTAACACTTCGGGAGGCCGAGGCAGGTGGATCACGAGGTCAGGAGATCGAGACCATCGTGGCTAACATGTAAAACCCCGTCTCTACTAAAAATACAAAAATTTAGCCAGGCATGGTGGCACACGCCTGTAGTCCCAGCTACTCAGGAGGCTGAGGCAGGAGAATCACTTGAACCTGGGAGATGGAGGTTGTGTGCTGAGATCGCACCACTGCACTCCAGCCTGGGCGACAGAGCAAGATTCCATCTCAACAATAAATAAATAAATAAATAAATAAAATTTAATTTAATTTAATTTAAAGTTCCAGGATACATGTGCAGGATGTACAGGTTTGTTACACAGGTAAATGAGTGCCATGTGGTTTGCTGTACCTATCAACCCATCACCTAGGTATCAAGCCCTGCATGCATTAGCTATTTATCCTGATGCTCTCCCTCGAGACATTTCTTGAAGCTGACAATGAGCCATTAATTAACAATCTTTAGGTATGGCTATAAATACTTTTAATTTGTATTATCATGCAGCATTTTTCCTCTCATAAAAATTTAGACAACGAATTCTCCTTAGTGGTGGAACTGGTACAAAATATCAATGACAGAGAAGACCAAAAAAACTGATGAATCACACACCATTGGAAGAGGCTGGGTGCTGTGGCTCATGCCTGTAAATCCCAGCATTTTGGGAAGCTGAGGTGGGCGGATGGCTTGAGGTCCGGAGTTCAAGACCAGCTTGGCCAACATGGTGAAACTCTGTCTTCACTAAAAATACAAAAAATTGCCTGGTGTGGTGGCGCATGCCTGCAGTCCCAGCTATTTGGGAGGCTGAGGCAGAAGAATTGCTTGAACCCGGGAGGCGGAGGTTGCAGCAAGCAGAGATTGCACCACTGCACTCCAGCCCAGGCAAAAGAGCAAGACTCTGTCTCAAACAAAAGAAAACAACAAAAACAAAAATATAATATTAGGGAAGACCAATATGTCTTCCCACAGCATACTTTTTGAAGACAGCTGCTGATAACAGGATGCTTGGCTGGGTTATCTATATGTCCTCTTTTTCTATATAAAAGACTATTTATTAAAGTTGCCATTCCCTAAGTCTTCATTACTTCCAGGGGGAAAAAGAAAACATAAAAGAAAGTGAGATAGAGTAAGCCATTTAAACTTACCAAGTGCTTACAAAATGACAGAGGGGAACTGGGTGATCTCCAAAGTCTTTTAGTTTTAACAATTGATCATACAATGTGCTAATGGTTGACAACTGAATATGTTGCCTTCTCCAAATCATATTTGTATTTATAGCTTCCTCTAAATATAACCCTGTAAAGTGAATGATGTAAGGCATTTTGGATAAGAGATGTTCTGGCTGAGTAATACTTCTGCTGTCTGTCTCAAGTCAAACCAGGTAGTTGGTTACCTATACCCTGACTTCTCATCCCTGAACTACATTTGCAGTAGTACATTTCTGTTTGTCATTACTTAGGTATTTAATACACTTTATAAAAGCAAACCCCTTGCTGAAGCTTCACTTAACTTATTTTGAATACAGTCATGACATTTCAAATATAAAATATGGGTCTAGAACTGAATAACTAACCAAAATTTGCATTCTGCAAAATTATAGTGTGAAAATGACACCTTCACAGAATCAAAACATTATGGAAAAATATATAGCATTCCACAGACTAACTTAAAATGCCAGGAAGTGACTTGAGCTGAATTAGAGTCTATGGAACCATAGTGCTTTCAAGGTAAAGAAGTAAAGGAATAACATAAAACTTCTGAAATGGAACCTGAAAGAAAATGCCTTTTGAGAAGCATGATATTAATCTTGAAATGGCTTTCTCCAGAAAACAGAACATGTCCTCCACAATCATAAAGCATTTCACAGAGATGAATTTTAATCTCTTAATGAAACAGGGTAGGCATTAAGTAAGAAAGAGACAGGTGTACTGTCTCTTTCTATTGTCATATGACAAGTCCTAGTCATGAAACAGAAAAAAGAAATGCTTATTGACCACATAGGTTGTTCCAGACTCTAGAAGATAAATACTGATAAGTATGTTTGTTTTATGTCGGCAAACTTTTGGCATTTATAGTCTGCAAGAATTACGATTAAGAGCTTCCCAACAATACCCAGCACCATGAAAAAAAAAAAAAAAAAAGACCTATGATAGGAACAAAATGAATATTTAGAAATAATGTGCCAGGAACCATGGTTTTTGGCTATAAGCAACTGAAACTCTGAATCAAGACCGCTTAATAAAAAAAGGAATGTTTTACAACATGAATAAAAGGAATTCAGAGTCCAGAAAGGCTCTTGGATTGGTCAACTCTTGGATTCCTTGCACCTCTTCACTGTGCCATTAAAAAGCTTGCCTCATCTAAACCCGATACCCAACATGGTCAGAAGACAGCTACCAGCAGCAGGTAGGACAACATGCTTCTTTGTTCACATTCAGCTTAAGATGCTTATCTTTTCCTCCATCCTTGAAACAAAGCCCTTCTTCAGCATGCTTGGCACATGACCAACCCTAGACCACTAACAGTTGTCTGAAGAATATTATGTGCTAACTGGCTTAGAATGACCAGAATCCACCAGCGAAAAAGGATACAAAGTCAACTTTCCCAGAGTCCTATAGATTTGTATATATACCTGAAGTAAATCAGGAATCTGTTTGGAAGGAAGACGGGGTAGGCAACTTACAGTGTTTACTACATTTGTTACTGTTGATTTCCAAGTGGAGGGAAGGGATATTAATTTGTGGCACTGTAGCAAAATCATTATAGTCATTTCCATGTATTGTTAAAAAAAAAAAAACACTTGGTAAAGACTAAAGAGTTAGTACTTTGGTCAAACTGGCATCTAAATGGATTTATAGTTTAATCAGAACTGATGTTAGCAAATTAATTATGCCCCCAGTTACCAGAAAAACAACTAAGAACTTTGTGTCATAAAACTCTCTCAGTCCAAGTCACAAAACTATATTAACTTAAAATTCTTAATAGAAAGTAGCCAAATTATACTGGTTTGTCTATTTTTTTCTTTAAACAGAAGTAGTAAAATAAATGTAACAGTGTCAGTTATGTAAAAACTCCTCTTAGCATTTCACTTATAAGAAGAATCCCTATTTTGCTCATGATTTTTAAAGTCAATATGAAGAAACCAAACTTTAAGCTGGGAAAGATTACCCAAAGCACTTAGTTCAGCCCTTTTATTCCAGAAGCTCCAAATCTAAAGTATAAGAAATCCTTCTCCAAGATGATTGTGCTGCGTGTTTTTTAATACTATGTCAATTTTCAGAGCAATTTTAAGTTATATCTGAGTAACCCTATTAGTTTGACAACATCTGTGAATTTAGCAGATGAATAATGTTATTCATGTCAAGAAGTTACATGGATCTAGCATACAAAAAAAAACCCCAGATCTAGTATTCAATAATTGAATACACATTGGATATCATGTGCCAGGTGCCATGTTAGCCACTGGATATAGAATACTGGAAAAAACAAGTGTTCTGCCCTCAAAGAGCTTCTAGCTAGTAACTCACTCCAGTGAGGAACACAATGCAGGTCAAATTCCCTATCAAACTGATCACATGCCACTGCAAAGTGGTCTCTTGTTATAAATCTCCAGCCAGCTGGGTAATCACATTATGCTGAACAGTTAAACTAATAGCATGCAAAGTGGACTCCACAGTGCCCAGTGGCTTCTATAGAGAAGTCTCAGAGACTGTCAGTTGGGTCAGGGGCATCAGAGGTTACCATGTTGACAATTTCAAGGTATCTAGGGAAAATCAGTGTGTGTGTTTTACACATACACGTTTTAAAAAATACAAAAGATAACAAAATTTTCTGTAATTTCCTTTTCTTTCAACACTATATCTTAGAAATAAGTTGCATCAAGATTACACAGTATTCCATTGTATGGATGTACAATAATTTACAGTAAGTTCTCTACAACTAGTTGTTATCCAATCATGTATTATTTATTAAACATGCAATTTAAATTTTGCATATGTGCATATGTGTGTATGTGTATATCTATATGTTATGTATTTAATATGTGAACACACATGTATAAGAACATACATGAACAATTACATAAAATAGTATATATGAACAAGTATAGGATAAACTTAAATTTTAATTGCTAGGTTAAGTGTATGGGCTTTTCAATGTTTGGTAGCTATAGTGAAATTTCTATTAATAGATGGTATAGGTCAGGCAGGGTGGCTCATGACTGTAATTCCAGCACTTAAGTGTGCTGAGGTGGGAGGATCACTCGAGCTCAGAGTTCCAGACAAGCCTGGGCAATGCAGTGAGACCCCATCTCTACAAAAAATTTTTAAAAACTGCCAGGTGTGGTGGCTCACGCCTGTAATCCCAGCACTTTGGGAGGCCAAAGCGGGCAGATCACCTGAGGTCAGGAGTTTGAGACCAGCTTCACCAATGTGGTGAAACCCGTCTCTACTAAAAATACAAAAATTAGCTGGGTGTGGTGGCACATGCCTGTAATCCCAGCTACTTGGGAGGCTGAGGCAGGAGAATCGCTTGAACCCGGGAGGCAGAGGTTGCAGTGAGCCAAGATCATGCCACTGCACTCCAGCCTGGGTAACAGAGCAAGACTCTGTCTCAGAAACAACAACAACAACAACAACAACAACAAAAACACACACACAAAGAATTAGCCAGACATGGTGGATCCCTGTAGCCTCAGCTACTAGGGAGGCTGAGGTGGGAGGATCACTTGAGCCAAGTCAGCTGAGGCTGCAGTGAGCCATGACTGTGCCACTGCACTCCAACCTGAGTGACAAAGCAAGACCCTGTCTCAAAAAAACCCCCAAATAGATGGTATAGCCATTACATTCCTTTCAACAATGTAAGACAGTTCCTTTTTCTTCATATGCTCATTGATATACTGTTTTGTTAAACGTTATAATTTTTATAACTATAATAGTTAAAAATTTGTCTTACTATAGTTTCAATTTACATTTCTTTTATCAATTAGATTTATGCAGTCAAAACCTATTTGTATTTCCTTTTCTATCAATTATTTGTTTACATTTTTTGCACATTTTTCTCAGTCATTGAAATTAGCCTTCTCTTTAATTTGCAACACATAAATAATTTTTCCTTAATTAGAAATTTCTTTTTACTTTATATATATTTTCCAGAAGGGTGACACCTTTGAAATTCTTACACAATCAAATATATTCCTTTTTATGACTTCCCTACAACAAAGTTATAAAAGAAGTCCTCTGTTTTATTTAGGGTTTTATTTAATAATGTTTAAATATTTCACTCATCTGGAATTTATTTATCCTTCAGAAGGATACAAAAAAAAGTGCCAACACTGGTTACATGTGAAGGGAAATGGTTGGCTGAGAGACAAGAGTGGAAGAAACACTTACTTTTTACTTTTGTATAATGTACATGTAAATCTAGCCAATAAAAATAAACAATTTCTTTTTTTTTTTTTTTTTTTTTTTTTTGGAGACGGAGTCATGCTCTGTCACCCAGGCTGGAGTGCAGTGGCCAGATCTCAGCTCACTGCAAGCTCCGCCTCCCGGGTTCACGCCATTCTCCTGCCTCAGCCTCCCGAGTAGCTGGGACTACAGGCGCCCACAACCGCGCCCGGCTAATTTTTTATATTTTTAGTAGAGACGGGGTTTCACCGTGGTCCCGATCTCCTGACCTTGTGATCCGCCCGCCTCGGCCTCCCAAAGTGCTGGGATTACAGGCGTGAGCCACCGCGCCCGGCCAAAAATAAACAATTTCAAAAGAAGAGGGGAAAGAATCCCTTTCCCTTTTTTTCTTTAAGACAGAGTCTTGCTCTTGTCACCCAGGCTGGAGGGCAACAGTGCAATTTTGGCTCACTACAACCTCCACCTCCTGGGTTCTAGCGATTCTCCTGCCTCAGCCTCCTAAGTAGCTGGGATTACAGGTGCCCACCACCACACCCAGTTAATTTTTGTATTTTTTTTAGAGACGGGGTTTCACCATGTTGGCCAAACTGGTCTCGAACTCCTGACCTCAGGTGATCCACCCGGCTCGGCCTCTCAAAGTGCTGGGATTACAACAGGCATGAGCCGCTGTGTTGGGCCCCCTTTTTATACTCTAGTTTTTCATAACTTTCTTGACAATTGTTGCTTATTTATTTTTTCAAATAATATTCAGAATCAATTTTCTGGATCTACAAGGAGAATATTCTTATTTGAATATATTATATCTACAAATAAATTCAGAAAAAAGTAAAATCTTGGCTGGGTGTGGTAGCTCACGCCTATAATCCCAGCACTTTGGGAGGCCGAAGTGGGCAGATCATGAGGTCAGGAGTTCAAGACCAGCCTGGCCAACATGGTGAAACCCCCGTCTCTACTAAAAATACAAAAATTAGCCAGGTGTGGTGGCACGCGCCTGATTTTAGTGTTTCATGTGGTAGTTGTTTTGGGATTGAAAGACACCCATAAACATATACACACATATATATGTAAAGACACACTTATACATATATACCCTAAATTTATTAAAAACTGTAATCAAGGGTAAATGTTGGCTGGGTGTGGTAGCTCACGCCTGTAATCCCAGCACTTTGGGAGGTTGTGGCAGCTGGATCACCTGAGGTCAGGAATTCGAGACCAGCCTGGCCAATATGTGAAACCCTGTCTCTACTAAACATACAAAACAAAACAAAACAAACAAACAAAAATTAGCGCACGGCTGTAGTCCCAGCTACTCGGAGGCTGAAGCAGGAGAATTGCTTGAACCTAGGAGGCGGAGGTTGCAGTGAGCCATGATCGTGCCACTGCACTCCAGCCTGGGCGACAGAGTGAGACTCCGTCTCAAAAAAAACAAAACAAACAAAAAAAAACCCCAAAAATACGGGGAGGGTAAATGCTATATTTTACCTAAGGACTTCCCAGCACGTATAGAGATGATGAGGTTTCTCTTTGTCATTATTAATATGGCGAATTATATTGATATGTTTCTTAATATTCAACTTTCCTTGAATTCCTAATGTGAAAGTCATTTGCATATAATCAATATATTAGGTTTTTAATGAGTTTCTGGATTTCATTAATCTATTAATATTGAGGATTTCTGCATTTGTAGACTCGTTTTCATTTTTGTGCTATCTTGTCTGATTTTGGTATTAAGTGTTTGACTTCATAGAAACAATTTAGAAGAATTTTATCTTTGTACTTTGGAGCTCTTTAAAAAGCATCAGAAAACCATGACCATGTGGTGTTATTTAAAGGAATTATAAAAAAAAAATGCATTGGGAAAAAACCATGAGAGACTCATATCACATACAAAGAGATTATTTTTGTAATATATAAAGATATTCAGCATATCAAGAAAAAAGCCAATACATTTAGAAGACAGGGCAAGCAGCACACACAGACAACTGACAGAAAAAAAGTACAAGTAACACGTATGTGTGAAAAAAAATGCTCAAATGCATTTAATGACATAATGGACAAATGTGTATTAAAGCTACTATCAGTTCACATTGGCCAAGAATAAAATAATTTATATTTCACTATGTTTGAAAGGTATGGAAAAAGAAACAATCTGGCATAGGGCTGGTAGAAATATAAAAAGCTGTGTCTTCCATGGAGCATGATTTGGAAAAATCTAATAATATAAAAATGCACATGCCCTTTAAACTAGCAATTTCACTTCTATAACTTTATCTTAAGATTTTTTCCCCTATGTATATGGCATGAAATATGAAAATAGCTAACAACTATCGAGTACTCCCTACGTATGGTCACTGTTCAAGCACTTTATAAATATTAGGTAATATAAGTCTCATAATAACTCTCCAAGGCAGGCATAATACTTTGCCATTTTTTTTGAGCTGAAGAAACTGAGGTATGAGGAGATAAAGTTACTTTTCTAAAATGAAGCATTCCACAATAGTAGATGTGAAAATAAAACACAAGTGGTCTAGCTCTAAATTTCCATGTTCTTCAGAACTATAAAATACTACCTCTCAACATGTGCAAAGATATTCACTGCTGCATTGTATGCATAGCTATATACTATAAATGTCCACTAAGAGTAGACTGCATAAATAAATTCTAAACGGTATAATAGATGCAGCATTTAAAATGAATATCAGGCTGGGCGTGGTGGCTCATGCCTGTAATCCCAGCACTTCGGGAGGCCAAGGCAGGCGAATCACCTGAGGTCAGGAGTTCGAGACCAGCCTGGCCAACATGGTGAAACCCCATCTCTAGTAAAAATAACAAAAATTAGCCGGGCATGGTGGTGCATGCCTGTAATCTCAGCTACTCAGGAGGCTGAGGCAGGAGAACTGCTTGAACATCAGAAGCAGAGGTTGCAGTGAGCCGAGATTATACCACTGCACTCCATTCAGCCTGCGCAACAGAGAGAGACTCCGTCTGAAAAAAATACTATAAAATAAAATAAAATGAATATCAAAGCTCTTTGAGTAACTGATATGGAAAGATCTACAATACATACTAGATGAAGAAAGCGAGCTGCAGAATAATACACAAATTGTGCTATATATGTTGAAATAAAATGAAGTAATATTATACACATATAATCATGTTTTGTATTATACATGCTTGCTCACCCAAAGAGTATCTTCAGAAGGATACAAAAGAAAGTGCCAACAATGGTTACACGCGAAGGGAAATGGTTGGCTGAGAGACAAGAGTGGAAGAAACACTTTTTACTTTTGTATAATGTACATGTAAATGTAGCCAATAAAAATAAACAATTTCAAAAATAAAAAGTAGAAAGCAAAAAATAAAAATAAAGGAAGACTTTGCCATTATCTATTACTTTTATTTATTTTACATATAGTTCATCCACCTATACATAATAATCCACCAATTGCCGGGCGCGGTGGCTCAAGCCTGTAATCCCAGCACTTTGGGAGGCCGAGACGGGTGGATCACGAAGTCAGGAGATCAAGACCATCCTGGCTAACACGGTGAAACCCCATCTCTACTAAAAAAACACAAAAAACCAGCCGGGCAAGGTGGCGGGCGCCTGTAGTCCCAGCTACTCGGGAGGCTGAGGCAGGAGAATGGCGTAAACCCAGGAGCCGGAGCTTGCAGTGAGCTGAGATCCGGCCACTGTACTCCAGCCTGGGCAACAGAGCGAGACTCCGTCTCAAAAAAAAAAAAAAATCCACCAATTATTTCATAGCTACCACAAATTTGTAAAACACTGGAATAAAGAATGATTAATAAAGCAATGTTCACAGTAAATATGTAAGGAAAAAGCTTATGGAAAATAGTTTGTCTTACCTGATGCGTGCATTACAGTATCTTTTTGCATAGTCGGTCCATCTTCCAAATTTTTGTGGAAAGAGAGCTTCAATCTGCATGAAAAGCTGTAACAATACAGGTGTTCATAATATGTTGTAATATTTTCAAGTAAATTATTATTACAATGATAAAACCATTTAACAAAATAGTAGGAAGTATAAAAGAAAATCCAACTCTTTCTTTCTCAAGTCCTCTCCCTTTTATTCATCGGGGTAATCGTCATGTGTTGTATAAATACACATTTTTCTATGTTGATATAAGCATACATTTATTCACATAAAGAGGATCATATCACATATATTGTTACACAACTAGAATTTTGTCCCATAAAACATGTCTCAGACACTTTTAAAGTACACGTGTCTATTTTTATTTAGTTTTAAAGCCTTATATAAACAATATAATAATAATGCACTATTTAAAAACTGAATGGCATTCTCAGCAAACTATCGCAAGAACAGAAAACCAAACACCGCATTTTCCCACTCATAGGTGGCAATTGAACAATGAGTTCATTTGGACACAGGAAGGGGAACATCACACACCGGGGACTGTTGTGGTGTGGGGGGAGGGGGGAGGGGGGAGGGATAGCATTAGGAGATATACCTAATGTAAATGACGAGTTAATGGGTGCAGCACACCAACATGGCACATGTATACATATGTAACAAACCTGCATCTTGTGCACATGTACCCTAGCACAAAAAGTATAAAAAAACAAAAACAAAAACAAAAACAAAACTGAATAGCAACCCATTATGATGTAGATGTACTGTAAAATATTTAAACAGACTCCTGATATTGGACATATAGGCTATTTCCAGCATTTTATTTATTTGTTTTTGAGACAGAGTCTCGCTCTGTCGCTCAGGCTGGAGTGCAGCGGCGCAATCTCGGCTCACTGCAAGCTCCGCCTCCAGGGTTCACGCCATTCTCTCACCTCAGTCTCCCGAGTAGCTGGGACTACAGGTGACCACTCCCACGCCCGGCTAATTTTGTTTTTGCATTTTTAGTAGAGACGGGGTTTCACCTTATTGGCCAGGATGATCTCGGTCTCCTGACCTCGTGATCCACCCGCCTCGGCCTCCCAAAGTGCTGGGATTACAGGTATAAGCCACCACGCCCGGCCTATTTCTAGCTTTTATGAAGTTACTAATACTAACAACTTCATAAACTTTGTGTGTGTGTGTGTGTGTGTGTGTGTATATATATATATATGAATATATAGGTGTAGTATATCTATTAATCATCTATCCATTCATCCATCCATTCATTCATCCATCCATTTGCATTTCTATTAGAGGTGATGTAGGATTATATTTAGAAATGGAATAGCTGATTCTAAGGTATATACTGTTTTAAAGTTTGATAATGTTACCATGTTGCCCAGTAAGATTATCCCAATTTACACTCCCATCAATAGTATCATGAAACATTTTCATTTTTACAACTCTGATAGGCTGCACAGAGTACTGTCTCATTATTTTAATATATTTTTTAAAACCAACAGCTTTATTGTGACATGTAATTCATATACTATTCAAACTTTTAAAGAACATAATTCAGTGGCTTTCACAGTACTTTTCACAGTACACAGTTGTGCACCAATCATGACTAATTCTATAATATTTTTATCATCCCCCCAAAAACCTCCATACCCGTTAGTAGCCACTGCCTATTCCTCCTCTCTTCTAATTCTGCCACCTACTAATCCACTTTCGGTCTCTATGACTTGGCCTATTCTGGGCATTTCATATAAATAGAATCATACAATATGCAGCCTTTTGTATCTGGCTTATTTCACCCAGCATAGTGCTTTCAAAGTTAATTCATGTTATAGCATATATAGTATTTCATTCCTCTTTAGGTCCAAATAATTCCATTGTATGGCTATATCACATTTGTTTATACATTCATCAATTGATGAGTATTTTACTTGTTCCCACTTTTTGAATATCATGAATAATGCTACTATGTAACTATACACATGAGTATATAATTTCTGGTGAGAACTTGTTTTCAGTTCTCTTGGGTATACACCTAAGAATAAAATTATTGGGTGATACAGTAACGTTTTAAGTAACTCCTAAATTTTTCTAAAGTGACTTCAGTGCTTTATGTCCGTTTAATATGACAACATATTCAGAAATAACCAATGGGCCAAAGAAGAAATCACAAAGGAAATTAGAAAACACTTTGAGATAAGGGAAATTGAGAACACAACATACCAAAACATGAGTTGCAGCAAAAATAGTGCTAAGAGGGAAATTAATAGTTGCATATGCCTATGTTAAACAAGAAGAACTCAAATCAATAACCTGATTTTTCACCTTAACACACTGGAAAAGTAAGGGCAAACAACACACAGCAAATGGAAGGAAGGTCACAATAAAGATTAGAGTGGAAATAGACTGGGCGCGGTGGCTCAAACCTGTAATCCCAGCCCTTTGGGAGGCTAAGATGGGTAGATCACTTGAGGCCAGGAGTTTGAAAGCAGACTGGCCAACATGGTAAAATCCAGTCTCTACTAAAAATACAAAAATGTGCCAGGCGTGGTGGCACGCACCTGTAATCCTAGCTACTCGGGAGGCTGAGGTGGAAGAACTGCTTGAACCTGGGAGGTGGAGGTTGCTGTGAGCTGAGATCATGCCACTGCACTCCAGCCTGGGCAACAGAGTGAGACTCTGTCTTAAAAAAAAAAGAAAGAAAGAAAGAAAGAAAGAAAAACAAAATGAGAGAACTCACACTTCCTAATTTCAAAACTCCTAACTTAGAATTTCAAATTTTATATTATTTTTCTTAAAAAAAATCCCAAACACAAATTGTACAATCATTAGGACTCACAAAATTGGTATTTACCCTTGGTTTGAATAGTGGCTACCATAGGTGAAGAGTGAAAAGTAATGACATGTGATAAGAGTAGGATGTAAGAGCCACTGTTGTATTGTCAATGTTCTATTTCTTATGCTCGATAATAAGTAGATGAGTATTTATTTTGTTATCATCATTTAAAATGTATGGTTTTTTTTTTTTTTTTGAGACAGAGTCTCACTCTGTTGCTCAGGCTGGAGTGCAATGGTCAGATCTCAGCTCACCGCAACCTTGGCCTCCTAGGTTCAAGTGATTCTCTTGCCTCAGCCTCCCGGGTAGCTGGAACTACAGGCCAGGCCACCATGCCCAGCTAATTTTGTATTTTTAGTAAAGATGGGGTTTCACCAATGCTGGCCAGGCTGGTCTTGAACTTCTGGCCTCAAGTGATCCACTCGCCTCAGCTTCCCAAAGTGCTGGGATTACAGGCATGAGTTACTGAGTCCAGCCTACTCACTGGACTCAGTAGGACTGAGTATCTTGAAGGATATGTTTCATGATTTTTTTTTAAAGGATATAATCACCCCTATTATTCAATGACATAATTTGGGGACATATGTCAATTACTTGGAGCCACAGCACTGTCAGTGGGTATCCAAGAGAAAAAACTGTAAAAGGTAAAATTAAACATTTTATCATCACTATCTATGTACTTTTATATGTATCTCACAAGATTTCCAGGATAGAATTGAAAGTAGAGCTTAGGTAATACTGTTAGACAGGCAATGATAATAGCTGTCACCCAGGCTTGGCTCAAAAATTAACATAATATTGGCTACCATATGTTGAGTGACTATGTGACAAGGCACAGGGTGAGGTACTTTCAAAGCAGTATTACCTTTAATTCTCCCAGCAACCCTACAAGACAACCCATGTTTTTCCATGATTCAGTGTTCATTAGTAAACAGAATTTCCTTAAGGAACACTAAAACTTACAGACATTTCTTCTATCATGTCTTCTTCTTAACTCTTTAACCACTCCATGTACTACCCATCTCTTAGAGTAGCAAAAGCTAAATGGGATATCAAATGCATGCCTTATTCTTTCATTCTAGGCAGATACCTTATCTGGTCTGCACATAAGCTTTAGTTTCTCTTTACTTTCCCAAATGTGAATCTTAAAGTGAAAGAACAGAGAAGAAGTTCTGCAATGCAATGTAAAAGAAATAAGGTAGATTCAATCCCAATCCTAAGCAGCTTATAATGTAAAATAGATAGGATAAATGAAGATTAAGACCATAGAAGAACCTCAGGAACACATTGTGAAGAATATTATACAGTTGTACTATGTATGGAAGCCTTATCATAAAGATAAAAGCTGTTTTTTATACACACCTACAAGCCTGGCTAAAGTTTAAATGTAAATAGATTAAAATAGCCATGATAAAACATACGTACTATCTAGAAATTCCCAATGTACTCCTCTAGCATTTGAGGCATCTAATTTGAAATCAAAAATTGCAAAACAGGTGGTTAATTCAATATCCCTCCTACCTCCCTTCTCTTCTTTTAAGTTCAGAGTATAAGGATTGTAATACCTCTTCAGGCCTTCCTAAAGCTGGTGTTCCTGTAAGAAGAATGGCTCGTCTGGCTTTCTGTACTACTGGCAATAAAATCCTGCTGCGAGTTGCATTTCTGGATTTCATGTAGTGTGATTCATCCACTATAACTACTTTGAAGTTCTGGTTATTCAGTGCATCTATCAAAGTCTCTGCATCTGCGGTTAAGAGACCATAACCCAGAACTGTCACTTTACTGGTCGATATTCTCCTAGAAAAGAAAATCCATGTACTTAAAAAATATCTCAGTAATGACGTTATCATAAACAATACAACTCTATTGTGAAAAAACACACAGGAGAAGAAAGCAGAATAGAGGAAAAATAAAAGGAGATGGTACTATTACTGAAACTCTTAAGATTTCACAATCCTCAAATCTAATAAAACAGGATCCAAAATTTACAGTCTTGCATAACCAAAACCAAAGTTTTAGTCAAATGATCTTTGAAAGATTTTGACATCCAACAAGTCACATTACGTTCTGACAATATTTGCTTCTGTGTACCTAGGATCACGCATAAAATGGATAATTAAATACTAGTTGACTCTTAATGAAACCTTCACACAAATAAGATAGCAGTTTTTCAATCCAGATGCTACTGGTATTTTGAGCAGGACTAAGTGAAGCTCTGCGGTGCACTGAACAGCCCCTCCTGCTCAAAATACCAGTAGCAGAACAGACGTACAGGGCTGTTGAGTGCATTGCAGAGCTTCACTTCCTGGTCCTATCCATTAAGGGACAGTGGACAAGTCACTGTGACAACAAAAAAGTTCCTGGACCTAAGGTGATGAAGTGTGAAGTGTGGTTAGAAGAGGCGGGTACCACCTCACATCAAGAGCCATTGAGCTAAAATGATCCCTGATCTTCAAATTTCTATAATTCACACATCTGTAATATTCTTTATCTTGCTGTCAATAAATTATTCATTTACATATTTATGTCTGTTACCATATCATGAGATTGGTAAGGGCAGGGAATGTGTCTTACTCATCTTTTAGTAGTATTCATATACAGTGCTATGATCCCAAATAAAGTTTGTAGAATGAAATAGACAAATAAATTCATTAATACTAAGACATATCACTTTTGCATTTTCTATATCACCAGAAAAAAATACAGGACAGAGCCAGTCTTCTGCAATTCTCTGTCCTCTAACAGAAAAGGTAGAGGTCCTAAGCAGCCAGAACCACTAGGGAAACTGCATTTTAAGCCCTGGATTAATCTACTTAATACAGAGACCTATAATTTTCTTGTTTTTTTTTGAGACAGAATCTCGCTCTGTCGCCCAGGCTGGAGTGCAGTGGTGCTATCTCGGCTCACCGCAAGCTCTCTCTCGGCTCATCGCAAGCTCCGCCTCCCGGGTTCATGCCATTCTCCTGCCTCAGCCTCCCGAGTAGCTGGGATTACAGGCGTCCGCCACCATACCTGGCTAATTTTTTGTATTTTTAGTAGAGACGGGGTTTCATTGTGTTAGCCGGGATGGTCTAGATTTCTGACCTCGTGATCCACCCACCTTGGCCTCCCAAAATGCTGGGATTACAGGCGTAAGCCACTGCGCCTGGCCGAGACCTATAATTTTCTCACTGTATTCAAACACCAGGAAGAGCCTGAAGAAGAAAAGTACTGGATTAATTACTATTACTATCTAACTTAGGTATATTGAGCGCAACATATAGGAGACAATGGCTTCAAAGGCCACTGCAGCAGTCTGTAGCTTCTGTCCTACCATGTCTTGACTAGTAAACAGTCCAAGCATAACTGATATAAGCCAGAAGGAAAGTATAGGTATTTGTGGTGGACATATTGGTATACACCTAAACCTGTTTCTTTAAGTACCTGGAAGACCCTGGGTAGTTTTCTGTCCTTAACTAACATCCTCCAGGAAACTTCTACTCTGGAGTTGTAGATATATCTAACATATCCCAAATACAATTCAAATAAAAATATTATCCACCATTTAACTGCAAGAGTATATTTTCAAAATAATATAAAAACTAGCCCTAGTAGCTATAAAAGATGACAGAAGAGTCATTTTAAGAAAATTTAAATATGAACATTTAAATAAGGTATATCAGCCAGGTGCAGTGGCTCACGCCTGTAATCCCAGCACTTTGGGAGGCCAAGGTGGGCGGATCACATGAGGTCAGGAGTTTGAGACCAGCCTGACCAACATGGTAAAACCCCGTCTCTACTAAAAATTAAAAAAGTCAGCCAGGC
Organism: Macaca mulatta; assembly: GCF_049350105.2. NCBI lineage: Eukaryota > Metazoa > Chordata > Mammalia > Primates > Cercopithecidae > Macaca > Macaca mulatta. Next base: position 26,968,345 of record NC_133417.1, read on the forward strand.
GTGGTTGGTGGTGCCTGTAATCCCAGCTACTTAGGAGGCTGAGGTAGGAGAATCCCTTGAACCCAGGAGGCAGAGGTTGTAGTGAGTCAACATGGTGCCACTGTATTCCAGCCTGGGCGACAGAGTGAGATGTCACCTCCAAAAAAAAAAAAAAAGTAATTAATTACATTAAATAAATAAGGTATAACTAACATGATGGTTTTGGAGGTCTTCAAAAATTCTACATTCTCTAAATTTGTAAGTCTTTTCAATTTCATGTGGTTTTATTGGAGAGATTTATTTATCATGATTAGAATAAGATAGCAATTTTTTCATTTTAATCATGCAAATAGAGTTCAGATTTTCTTGGGCCCATAAAGATACATTCCACTGAATTAGCACTGCAAAGTTGAAAGTGAAAAGGCCCTCCATACATTTTGTGCTTCCTCCTTCCACATTCATAAGACAACTTTATTTTTACATATACCTTTTATGTTAATAGTCTTAGAGAATAAAATACAGTACAATAATACCAAAATTAAAAAATCTAAGTATTAACAGATATTTATTTCAGTAGATGTACTGCTTTTTATTTAAGGTTCAGAAATAGATAACTTTGAACCTCCAGAGAAATAATTTGTATGAATCACCTACACATTCCATGTAACAGCTCATCAATATTCAAACTGGTTGTCTTATTCTAATGGCTAGAAAGCAAAATGAGGAAAAAAATACTAACAACACTATAACAGATTTTAGAGTGAGAGCCTCCAATAAACACAAAGCAAATATTTTCAAGATATAAAATATTAAAATTATAAATAAGGAAAATCAAACTTACTAATGAGTCATACACAAAACTTGCATATTAATTAACAAATTGGAAAGCAAAATCTACTAAAGTTGCTGACAATAAAAGATCACAAAGCTTCAAGTCAATCAATGAAAAGTTGTGAGATTTATTTTTGAACCTTAAGATAGTTTCAAATATGTTTAAGGTACATATAAAGTGTATATATATATATATCTTTAAAAGTATACATATTTTACTTTTACTTTAAAAATGTACCATAAAGGAACTTAGAAATAAAATATACTGTTGGGTTTTAGAAAATAATTCATATTTTAAAATGTAAAATAAAATTATCCATACTACTTATTCCACTTCTAAATTATGATCTATAGGTGATATTGCATTCTAAAACATGAATACATACCAGGTACACACAAGGAAGACTTTTTTTCTTAAAGATTAAAAAGTGGTTCTTACCTAACATCAGTTTTATTCTGAATAACATTGATTTCTTCTGGACTTAGCTCTGGGATCCATTTTTCAATTTCTTCTGTCCAAGGGTACCTCAGAGACGAAGGGACCACTATTAACAGAGGCCATTCCTCTTTATAGAAGTAAGCAATTCCAATTGCCTGGATTGTCTTTCCTAGACCCATCTAAATTAAAAAAATAAATAAATGCTAATTAATAATAAAGCCTAAAATATTTTAAAAGAAAATATTTATCAAACGTTTTATTTAAGAGTATTATTAGCTGGATGTGATGGCTCATGGCTGTAATCCCAGCACTTTGGGAGGCTGACATAGGTGGATCGCTTGAGCCCAGGAGTTCAAGACCAGCCTGGCCAACATGGTGAAACCCTGTCTCTATTTTTAAAAAGTACAAAAAATTAGCTGGGCGTGGCAGCACACACCTGTAGTTCCAGCTACTTGGAGGCTGAGGCAGAAGGATTGCTTGAACCCAGGAGGTTGAGGCTACAGTGAGCCTAGACTAAACCACTACACTCCAGCCTGGGTGACAGAGCAAGACTGTCTTAAAAAAAATGTATTATCAAAATAATTTTCCAATGTAAAATTAGTTGGATTATACAGTTAATAAAAAGTTTGATATTATAAGGACCTGTAAAATTCATTAAGCAAATCATATTATGTTCAAATTATTCATGATTGAACTTAAAGAGACAAAATTACTCCTAAGGTTAAATATTAGTTATGTTGATTTTATATAATTAGTTTTATAAAATGTATGTAACCATTTATAGTCTCTCCTCTTAGACAATAGTAAATGTCTTAACAGCACAAAACCATGTTATTTCAAAACTAGAGTAAATCCTGAATGAGGCACATTTTATAAAACAAGCAGACACAGAGAAGTTAAATTATTTAAATCACAGCTGGCTGATGCAAAACTAGTATAAGATCCCAGGTCTCAGGTGTCTTCCCACTTGATTTGTATCCACACTGTCACACTGCCTGACTTCTAAGCTGTTCCAATTTAAAAAGTAGTCACTTAGTGAATATTTATAGTGTTTTTGTTCAAAATAGCCAGAAACTGGATACAACTCAAATGTACTTCACCTGTGCATGAATAATCAAATGATGTCATATTCATACAATGGAGTACTATTCAGTAATAAAAAAAGAATGAACTCACGCTCTACACAACATGAATAGATCTAAAATGCATTTTGGTAAGGGAAAGAAGCCAGATTCAAAATCTACATACTAAATGATTCCATTTATATGTCTCATTCTGGAAAAGGTAAAAAAAAGGGAGCCATAGCAGATCAGTGGTTGCCAGCGGCTGGAGGTAGGGGAGGGGAATAGCATGAGGGAACTTTTGGGGATGGAGTCAGTCTATACCTTGATGTTAGCGGCTGTTACATAACCATATGCATTTTTTAGAACTCACAGAATTGTACACTAAAAATGGGTAAATTTACTTAAAAGTGCGAATTATACCTCAATAATCCTTACCTTTTTAGTAGTTACTATGGCAAACAATGGGAAAGAGAGACTAAATGACAAGCCCTGTTTACCAGACTATACAAACAGAAAAAAGAAAAACACAGGAACTGAAAACAAAGAGTTTAAAATGAATTTTAAGTGCTGAGCAAAACTAAAGAAATGAGAAAAGGGCAGATATTAGACTTTTAAGTTTCCACTGAGAAAACTTTATTTTGTTCATGTATTTTTCTTTCAACTGCTCCCGTTAACAACAAAAAAGCAACCTTAGAATAATTCATGCAAAGTTATATTTATACATTCATGGGATAATAACTAGTATGTTTCGTGTCTTCAAAGCCCTCCAATTTTCATACCTGAAGCCACTCAAACATCACTGGATTCTGGGACCAACTTGGTTCCAATACAGCAGAACTTTAACAATTACAGATCTTTTTTTCTTTTTTTGGACGGAGTTTTGCTCTTGTTGCCCAGGCTGGAGTGCAATAGCGCGATCTCAGCTCACAGCAACCTCCACCTCCTGGGTTCAAGCCATTCTCCTACCTCAGCCTCTGGAGTAGCTGAAGTGGCATGAGCCACCATGCTCAGCTAATTTTGTATTTTTAGTAGAGATGGGGTTTCTCCATGTTGGTCAGGCTGGTCTCGAACTCCTGACCTCAGGTGATCCGCCCACCTCAGCCTCCCAAAGTGCTGGGATTGCAGGTGTGAGCCACCACGCCCAGCCAACAATTACAGCTCTTTACCTGGCTAGAGTTCTTCAGTGTGTTACTTCCCCGCCTCAACAACTCTGCCAAAAACAGACTTCCAGGAATTGAGGCTTGGCCCTATTTTTTTTGTGTGGACAATACCACTAACTTTGTGCTATGGTTAGGGGTCTCTGGTTTCATTTCCTGCCATGGTTTCATAACACATTTTCTTAATTTCAATTTATCTGCAAATAGGATCTGTTTTGCTTCCCCGATTATCTGGAAAGTAGAATTCTCTCTCTGCAACCCAGATTCTATCACTAGAACCTCAGCTGCTTGCTGCTAAATTTACTTGGTGTCAGTCACCTGTCTATCTATACATTTTGCACTTCATGTATGACTAACAGTGTTCTGTGTTGGCTTGCCAGGCAACTCTCTCTCAAAGCCCGCCACTCCTCAAAATTTCCTAATCTTGTCTACTGAGATCAGGTGTGTAAGCCTTCAATAGGATAAGTAGAATTGGGACTTGAAACAATAGGTAGAATTAAAAAAAACAATGAAATTTCAGTTAGATAGAAGGAATAAGGTGAAGAGATACATCGTCCAACAGGGTAACTATAGTTAATAACAACATACTACATTCTTAAAAATTGCAAAGAGAGTAGATTTTAAGCCGTTCCCATCACAAAAAAGCATGTGAAGTAATGCATATGTTAATTAACTCAATGTAGCCATTCTACAATGTATACATATTTCAAAACAACATATTATACACCATAAATATATAATTTTTATTTGTCAAATATTTTTAAAGAAAAAAATAAGAAAAATAAGTTTTAGGTTGAGGACAGGCGAAGAAAAGGGAAACTAGCCTGAGTATGGGTAAGAATAATCCTGATATGTTGGGAAGCTAATTTGATTAGAAGTTTGAATATTTTTGTCTTCTAGTTCTCTAATTTTGTATTCTTGTATCTAATCTATTAAATCTACTAGAATTAACTCCAGATGTTATTTTTCAATTCAAAAATGTCCACTAGAATCTGTTTTTGGTATTGTTATTGTTCTAACATGTTAAAAATTCTTGATTTTTGTTTGTTTGTTTTGTTTGTTTGTTTTTTGAGATAGGGTCTTGCTGTGGCTGGAGGGCAGTGGCGTAATCATGGCTCACTGCAGCCTCGATCTGGGCTCAAGCAATCCTGCTAGCTCAGCCTCCTGGGTAGCCAGGACTCCAGGCATGTGCCACCATAACCAGCTTTTTTCTTTTTTTTTTTTTGGTACTTTTTGGCCAGGCTGGTCTTGAACTCCTGAGCTCAAGCAATTCACCTGCTTTAGCCTTCCAAAGTGCTGGGATTACAGGCAAGAGCCACCATGCCTGTCACCAAGGGTGGAGTACAGTGGCATGATCTTGGCTCACTGCAACCACCTCTACCTCCTGGGTTCAAGCGATTCTCATTCTTAGTCGCCTGAGTACCTGGGGACTACAGGCGAGTGCCATCACACCTGGCTAGTTTTTGTTATTTTTAGGAGAGACAGGGTTTTTTTGTTTGTTTGTTTGTTTTGTTTTCTTGAGACGGAGTCTTGCTCTGTCGCCTAGGCTGAAGTGCAGTGGCACAATCTCGGCTCACTGCAACCTCTGCCTCCTGGGTTCAAGCGATTCTCCTGCCTCAGACTCCTCCTGAGTAGCTGGGATTATAGGTGCATGACACCACTCCGCGCTAACTTTCGTATTTTTAGTAGAGACGCGGTTTCGCCATGTTGGCCAGACTGGTCTCGAACTCCTGACCTCAGGTGATCCACCCGCCTCGGCCTCCCAAAGTGTTGGGATTACAGGCATGAGCCACTGCGCCTGGCCAGGACAGGGTTTTGCCGTGTTGATCCGGTTGGTCTCGAATTCTTGACTTCAAGTGATCTGCTTCCCTCGGCCTCCCAAAGTGCTAGGATTGCAGGTGTGTGCCACCATGCCTAACCAAAAAAATAAGTTATTTTAAAGTCTCTCTCTGATAACAACATCTGATCTCGTGTGGGCTCTATTTCCTTTTCTTTTTGGTATCAGTTTTCCAGGATCCCTCATATTTTCTGATTTAACACCAGATATCATGGGTAAAAAATTCACAGAAGCTCTGGGTAGTATTATCTTCTCCCAAGAGGTGTTAGGTTTTTGTTAGGGCAGGCAAATTGAGTAACAGCAAATACCTCATTCCTTTTAAGACTTGGTTTTAGGCTTTTAAAGGGCAAGTTTATTCAGTGTTGCCCTTATTCCCAGCGCTTGGTATTTATTATAAAAGATGGCCCTTCGGGGGGTCAACAGAAGCCAAGGCAAGATACTTGTAAACAATCTCTCACCTCAACAAGGCTCAACCCCATCTGTGTCTACTTAGTATCACAATACTGCTAAAATCTTGGCTTAGTTTTTATCCTTCCCAACTCTGTATTTCTTCTGGGTTTCTTGGGATCTCATTCTGTGCATATATAGTTTAGGAAATAGCCAAAGACTTAAGGCTAATGTGTATGCACATTTTCTTTATAATTATCTCAAGTTTCCTCCTCTCTGAGATTTTTATCTTCATATCTAGGTGGCACACTGCCTAGTTTGGGAAGTAGACAGAATAGTCTCTGACAGAAACAAGTAGAAGCAGCCTGTTTTACTTATGTTGTTTAAGGCTTAAGGAAGATAAATAACTGAATATTCAGTGACGAATTTAGGTAGCTGAAAAGGAAAAAACAAATTTTGGGTGCAAAGAATGTATTATTTTTGTTAGGTTTTCAAAATTCTAAATATTTTCTTCAAGTTCCCAGCTATCATATCATCCTCTTTCCTGATAAACTAAAAGAAAAAAAAAAAAGACTGCCATTTAAGAACTATTAAACATAAAACATTAAGTAATAGGAATTAAGAAATAGGAAGTCATTTTAAAAAGAAAAAAATTTCTCAAGTCAAGCAGTCTTCAGTATAACTCATGGAAGGATTGGTCTTACAAAGATGATGTGTTGAATGTAAGAATAAGCAATGGAAGCAAACAGGATAAAAGGATAAAATAGTCTCACTCAATTTTTGATGTTTACATGCAAGCCCTCTTACCCTTCTTCTCCAATTGGGTACAAGCAGATACGAAAGTGTGGGTGATATTTTCTTTGGCACTGGTGGGAAATACAAACTATTCAAGCCCCGGCCCACATGGTAAGAACCCTCACCTTAACCCTACCCCATAAGCTCAATAACAGGCTATGCTTGTCTCTTCTCCTTGTTTTTTTTTTCAAGTCATTTTTATATCTACTTGTGAGCCTGCCCGCCTCGTCTCAGAAAGACTTGTTATGTCAGTAATAAACTCTTTCATACCCGCTTCATGTCTGGGTAGCTTCATCAGCCTAGACATCCAAACGAAATTTTGAGTGGAAAGGTTCATTGCACTTCTTCAGGGTGACCATGATAAAGGGAAAGCCATCTTTCAATATACGTTAATCAACTGGCATTGTGATTTTTATAAAAGAATTTCCTTTGGCTTTGTTAGCTAGAGTAAAAAAATCTCAGGATTTGATCAACTTGCCATCACTGAAAATAATAAATTTCTTGGTTGGGTACGGTAGCTCACATCTGTAATCCCAACATTTTGGGAGGCTGAGGCAGGAGGACTGCTTGAGGCCAGGAGTTCAAGACCAGTTTGGGCAACAGAGTGAGACTCTGTCTCTATAAAAAAAATTAATAATTCCCAGGTGTGGCGGCATGTGCCTGCAGTCCAATTAATGGGAAAGCTAAGGTGAGAGGACTGCTTGAGTCCAGGAGGTTGAAGTTGCAGTGTGCCTACCATGTCACTGCACTCCAGCCTGGGCGACAGAATGAGACCCTGAAAAAACGAAAGGGAAAGGGAAGGGAAATTTCTTAATCTACCCATTTCCTAATCTACTTGAAGATCATACCCTATGGTATTAGGACTGACACTGACACTCAGTTTTTGTCCAGCTATCTTTCCTGGTAACAACTCCCAACTTCTTATTCAGCATCTCTTTAGTTTAAAGATTATGCAGTGAAATGACTAAAAGTGATTCTCAGAAATCAGAAACACATTTATCAACACAAAGTGAAACATTTGGGTACTATCTTTCTTAGGTATTTGTTTTTGGTTGTTCATTTTTGGGCATGGTGAAGTAGGAAATAAAGTTTGATGGAACAAACTAGAAAAAGACATCGTTCTAAATTAGAAAACAAAAGTATATTGGCATAATCTCATATTCCCATTAAAGAAAGGAATAATACATAGAATAACTCAGTTCTAAATAAAATTTGTAAAAGGACCACCTTTTAAAATAAACTTTTAAGGCCAGGCGCGGTGGCTCACGCCTGTAATCCCAGCACTTTGGGAAGCTGAGGTGGGTAGATCACCTGAGGTCAGGAGTTCGAGACTAACCTGGCCAAAATGATGAAACCCCGTCTCTACAAAAAATATAAAAAAATTAGCCCGGCATAGTGGCACACACCTGTAGTCCCAGCTACTCGGGAGGCTGAGGCAGAAGAATTGCTTGAACAGGGGATGGGGAGGATGCAGTGAGCTGAGATCATGCGTTTGTACTCCAGCCTGGGTGACAAGAGCAAAACTCCATTTCAAAAATAAAGAAATGAATACATAGATAAAATAAAATAAACACTGGCCGGGTGCAGCTCACGCCTGTATCCCAGCACTTTGGGAGGCCGAGGTGGACAGATCACGAGGTCAGGAGATTGAGACCATCATGGCTAACATGGTGAAACCCCGTTTCTACTAAAAAATAGAAAAAATTAGCCAGGTGTGGTGATGGGCGCCTGTAGTCCCAGCTACTTGGGAGGTTGAGGCAGGAGAATGGCGTGAATCCAGGAGGCAGAGCTTGCAGTGAGCTGAGATCACGCCACTGCCCTCCTGCCTGGGTGACACAGCGAGACTCTGTCTCAAAAATAAAATAAAAAATAAATAAACTTTTAAAACATGTACTTAGATTTTCGGTTTTTGTTTTTGTTTTGAGATAGGCTCTCACTGTCACCCAGGTTGGAGTGCAGTGGCCTGATCACAGCTCACTGTAATCTCAAACTCCTGGGCTCAAGTGGTTCTCCCACCTCAGCCTCCTGAGTAGCTGAGACTACAGGTGCACACCACCATGCCTGGGTTTTTTCTTTTTGTTTGTTTCTTTGTTTGTTTGCTTTTATGTAGAGATGGCAGGGGGAGTCTCACTTTGTTGTCCAGGCTTCTCTTGAACTCCTGGCTCAACCAATCCTCCTGCCTTGGCCTCCCAAAGTGCTGAGATTACAGGCATGAGCCACAGCACTTGGCCAGATTTCAGTATTTTGAAAAGAACTGAAAACAGCATAGCATTCAATTATAAAAGCAACAACACACTTGAAGTAATTTAGACACACAGGAATAACTACACTCAACATGTGGTTCAAAGCCCTGGCTCTAACAACAATAGAATTTGTTAATGTGGAACTCTTCAGTGTTTCATCACCATTAAGGCTAAATCAATGATTAAGAATCAAAGTCTTGACTAAACAATAGTACAAATGTCCAGGTGCTACATAAGAATTACATAGAATACATTAACCTCAAGAACACATTTTGTCAATGTGTTCAAAATTGTAAATCACCGTTAGGAGAATAATTTTAGGTTTCCTGAATGTTTTATTCTATGAAATTATTGAGAGCAATTAAATAACAATGATCCTGATACATAAAATTTCAGTTTCACTTTTTAATACTGTGATTACTTTTATAAAGCAATTTTTATTCCTATGCATTAAAAAGTGCCCATTGATTGACATTTCTCAAAACTAAAAACTTTTCCAGTTTTAATGTTATAAATGGCTTGTTCCTTTGAGGGCAGAGATGTAGATTTGTCTTTAAAATAGGTGTCCTGTTTGTTCTAAAAGAGTTGCCTTGGAGGACACCTTTAGGTATGTTTTTAAAATCTTAGTGAGGATTTCAATTAAGAAAGAAAACTCACATAGAAAAATAGCAGACTGAAATACTATGTTTTGTTATTTATTATTAAGGGGGTATATATTGTAGCTGAACCACTTTCTTGCTCTTGTAGATTGTTAGTGCAGTGCTATTTCCAATAGAGAATTTTGGATGGTACATGTGAAGATTATTTGTTCTTAGAAGAGTGTGTGCACGGCCAGGTGCAGTGGCTCACACCTGTAATCACAGCACTTTGGGAGGCCGAGGCAAGTGGATCACGAGGTCAGAAGATCTAGACCATCCTGGTCAACACAGTGAAACCCCATCTCTACTAAAAATACAAAAAATTAGCCGGGCATGGTGGCGGGCGCCTGTAGTCCCAGCTACTCGGGAGGCTGAGGCAGGAGAATGGAGTGAACCCCGGAGGTGGAGCTTGCAGTGAGCTGAGATTGTGCTACTGCACTCCAGCCTAGGCGGCATAGCAAGACTCCGTCTCAAAAAAAAAAGAATAGTGGGTGTACATTTCAATCCTGTCTTCTTTTCTCAAAAAGGACTAGGAAAAGAGAACAGACCATATGGGTATGCACATAGCCCTGATCTTCTCCTTACTCAAGACAGAAGAGTCCACGCTTTGGGAACTGTGCTGTCACTTTCCTGATGGTTGGCTGGTCCTTGTGTGCAGGAGCAGGCTTTCTCTGGAAAGGAATGCACTGGGATCAGGGGAAGGTAGAAAGGAGATGGGCCTTAGAGAGCAGTAGGATAAGAGAAAAAAACTTATTTATCTAAAGGCAAGGCATTGAGTTGGGGATGATGGCAGAACTTAAGTAAAGTTGTAGTCCAAAGCATGGCTTAGAGATGCCCATACCGGGACTAGAAAAAGAGAATCAGGGAGAAGGCTCTGGAATGATCTGAGAGGCTGGATATAAGCAAATATATTCCCCTTTTTATTTTTCTTCCTAGACATGGGTCTCTCTATGTTTCTCAGGCTGGCCTTAAATTCCTGGGCTCAAGCAATCCTCTGGCCTCAGCCTCCAGAGTACCTAGGATTACAGGTGCACACCACTGTGCCCCACCTAAGCAAATGTGTTTTAAGAATAGCCATTTCTAGTAGCAGTTAAATGTTATGCTTTTAATGTGGTATTTTTATCCTCCTCCAGTCTCTAGTAAAGTTTTATTCAAAGTCACAGCTTTACAAATGGAATAAAATGTCATCAACTGATAAATATGAGTAAAGGGCATATGGATACTCTTTGTATTATTTATGTTCTTGAAACCCTTATGCAAGTATGAAATAACTTCCAAGTAAAAAGATTTTTTCTTTTTTCTTTTTTTTGAGGCGGAGTCTCACTCTGTCGCCCAGGCTGGAGTGCAGTGGCGCGATCTCGGCTCACTGCAAGCTCCGCCTCCCGGGTTCCCGCCATTCTCCTGCCTCAGCCTCCCGAGTAGCTGGGACTACAGGCGCCGCCACCACGCCCGGCTAATTTTTTTGTATTTTTAGTGGAGACGGGGTTTCATTGTGTTAGCCAGGATGGTCTCGATCTCCTGACCTCGTGATCCGCCCGTCTCGGCCTCCCAAAGTGCTGGGATTACAGGCTTGAGCCACCGCGCCCGGCCAGTAAAAAGATTTTTTAAAAAAGTTACAGCTCTACAACCTAGTATCAGTTGTGCTTGGTGGAAGGAAAAGAGGGCTGTTCTACACTTCAAAAGTAGTAGACAAAAAGAAGTGATACTAATCTATACCAGACAGTGCCAAGAGAAGCAAAATTTTGAAATTCTTATTCATTTATTTGAGACAGGATCTCGCACTGTTGCCCAGGCTGGAATGCAGTGGCATGATCAAAGCTCACTGTAATCTCAAACTCCTGGCTCAAGTGATCTTCCTGCTTTGGCCTCCCAAGTAGCTGGGACTACAGGCATACATCACCTCACCCAGCTCATATTCAATCTTAGTCACAAGACAGTAAAAAATGAGATACTTAACTATAATGGGAACTGCTCAGATGCATATGTATTATTCATTCAACAGTACCATTCCTCAGGTAAAATCTGAAGTTCAGAAATAAATTTTCCGTAATTTTTGTACCTTTTAAATCTGTTTTGTAAAATTAAAACCAATTTAACAAACTTAATTAAGATTCTAGTCATTTTCTCCACTTGCACAGGAGCCTCAGCAATTAAAGTTGAGAGCCCAACACAGCACAAGAACATAACTGTAAGTACTTGGGCGGGGGGTTGAAAGAAAAGGAAAGGACAAAAAGAAATGGGGGAAAAAGTCCAATCTCCCAGTTATGCTCTAAGTTCTTACAATCTATTATACCCAGGCATCATTTAGATACCAGTTAAAAATTCAGACTTCAGGGAAACACCTCAAATTCTGATTCAATAGAAATGGACTTTTAAAATAAAAATCCCTTTGGGAGGCTGATATGTGAGGATTGTCTGAGGCCAGGAGTTTTGAGATCAGCCTGGGCAATATAGTGAGACCCCATCTCTACAAAAAAGACAACAATTTGCTGATGTGCTGGCGTGTACCTGTAGTCCTAACTACTGGGTAGGCTGAGCTAGGAGGACTGCTTGAGGCCAGGACACTGCACTTCAGCCTGAGTGAAAGAGCAAGACCTCCTCTCTAAAAATAACAAAGAAACAAAGAAACCAAGAAACCAAGGAAGGAGGGAAGGAGGGAAGGAGGGAAGGAGGGAGGGAAGGAAGGAAGGAGAGAGGGAGGGAGGGAAGGAAGGAGGAAGGGGGGAGGGAGGGAGGCAGGAAGGAAGGAAGGAAGGAAGGGAGGGAGGGAGGGAGGGGCAAGCAAAAAGGATTCTTACGTGGATGACTCTCAAGTTGCATTTTGAGAATAACTACTATAACGATGAAACTTTGGGAAAAAAATCTTAGAGAGTTTTGCCTAATTTTTGGTCATTTTCTCATCAGGAGAAAAAAAAGATAAAACCACGAAAAACACTTCCATGATTTTATTCTAGAACTTTTAAATCATTTCTGGGGTATCTGGTTTCTTGACTGACTTTTAATTACAATTCCAAGGCAGTATAAACATAGTGCTTTCTACCCTGCTATATAGTATGTAGAATAAATTTATCTAAAACAGAATTTGGGGCTGAGTACAGTGGCTCACGCCTGTAATCCCAGCACTTTGGGAGGCCGAGGTGGGCGGATAACTTGAGGTCACGAGTTTAAGACCAGCCTGGACAACATGGTGAAACCCCACCTTTACTAATAATACAAAAATTAGGCCAGGTGTGATGGCTCATGCCTGTAATCCTAGCTACTCGGGAGGCTGAGGCAGGAGAAATCGCTTGAGCCTGGGAGGCGAAGGTTGCAGTGAGCTGAAACTGCACCACTGCACTCCAGCCTAGGCTGTGACAGAGCAAGACCCTGTCTCAAAAAAAACAAGTAAGGTCAGGCACGGTGGCTCACGCCTGTAATCCCACCACTTTGGGAGGCCAAGGTGGGCGGATCACAAGGTCAGGAGTTTAAGACTAGCCTGGCCAATATGGTGAAATCCCGTCACTACTAAAAATATAAAAATTAGCCAGGCGTAGTGGCACACACCTGTAGTCCCAGCTACTTGGGAGGCTGAGGCAGAACAATCGTTTGAATCTGGGAGGTGGAGGTTGCAGTGAGCCGAGATTGTGCCACTGCACTCCAGCCTGGGTGACAGAAACTCTGTCTCAAAAATAACATAACATAACATAATATAACATAAAAATAAATAATAAATAAATGAAAAATAAAAATACAAATACGAAAGTTACCCAGGTGTGGTGGCAGGCACCTATAATTCCAGCTACTCAGGAGGCTGAGGCAGGGGAATTGCTTTAACCCAAGGGGAAGCAGTTACAGTAAGCCAGGATTGCAACACTACACTCCAGCCTGGGTGACAGACCGAGACTCTGTCTCAAAAGACAAAACAAAAACGAAATTTGGCTTCTCACTTCAAAATCTACTTGAATTAGCTAGCAATTTTATAGAAAAAGACTAATTTCAGAAGTTTAATAAAGGCACTGAAAGGGTATCTAATTTGCAACTTGCTTCGATTATATATCTCAGATGATCAATTAAAGTGCTATATATAAGCCTCAATGATCAATCTTAACTGTTTAACAAATTGGAAGAACAATAACTTACATCACTAAAATTTCTATATGTAATGAACACAGTGAAACAAAACATAACATATTCTTCAAAAAAGAGTATATGAAAAATACTAAATTTTCTATGTTGTTTACTAACACCGAATTTGTTGATCACAAATGTAAACAAAAGGGTGTTTCAAAGTATATGAAAATAAGGATTAGGAAACAAAGAGCAGATAAGAAGCATTTGCACTTGGCAAACTTGATTACTGCCGTTAAGGACCACAGATAAGTTCAGTTGGAGATTTTATAAAAGATAAGATGAATAAATCCCTTGCTTAGTATCATAAATAATTACAGCGTGATGCTTTATATCCTTTTTAATGTGGCAGCACTATAATTAACTTGAAGACAACATAATTAGAAAATAAAGAACCTTGTATTGAAATTCAGATTAGTATATTAAAATACTATGTTCTACAGTTACACAATGACACATAAAATTCTGGTGGGAGTAAAGTAAATAAACAAGGCCATCACTTATTTGTAACAAAGGGAAAATTATTTCTGCTTTCAAAGTAAGGAATCAAAAGCACATCCATCAACAACTTGAGACAAAATGTTTGCAGGTTATTAGGATAGTTTTGGTTGAACAAGTACTTGGATTAATCTGTCAATTCATGTGTTCACACATAGCAATTTCTTTAGAATAAACCATTAGAAAGAATTCCAAATCTCAACTAGGTAATTTTTTGAAATGTTAATTAAACAATGATGGAGATTCTCTACTCAGATTCAGAAGGTACACCCTTTTAAGATGGGTCTCGTATATATTAAAAAGAAGGAGAAAGAAAGGAAGTCTTTGTGAAAGTTTTTTTTTAAGAAAAGTAAAAATTAACTTACCTAATGGTTACTAAATCGTCACATAAAATGTAAAAGGAAATAAGCAAGAGGAAAACAAAATGCTGGTTAATCACATCCTCTGCCACTTGCCAAAATGCCACAATTGACTAAAAATTGAGCCCTAATTTGAGTTGAGTAGATAGTTTTCAAAAGTTAAAACATAAAGGAAGCTCCACTGAATTCTGAGATTAGGCTGGGTATTATGTGCAGAAATGAAAACAAGAATGTGAATCAACTGAGACAGCAAAATCAATTTGTTATTCTAAGAAAAAGACATGGAATGTTACCAAAAGTAAAATTTGCTGTTTAAATTGAGTTAGGTAATAAAAGAAAAAAACCAGGACTACTAAGGAAAAGAAAGAGAAACCATCAATTCTTTTAAAGTATTTATTATTTAAAAATTAATTTTTAGGCTGGGCGTGGTGGCTCACGCCTATAATCCCAGCACTCTGGGAGGCCAAGGTGGGCGGATCACGAGGTCAGGAGATCGGGGCCATCCTGGCTAACACGGTGAAACCCCGTCTCTACTAAAAATACAAAAAAAATTAGCTGGGTGTGGTGGCGGGCGCCTGTAGTCCCAGCTACTCAGGAGGCTGAGGCAGGAGAATGGCGTTAACCCAGGAGACGGAGCTTGCAGTTAGTAGAGATTATGCCACTGCACTCCAGCCTGGGTGACAAAGCGAGACTCCATCTCAAAAAAAATAAAATTAATTTTTATATATTTAAAGAACATTTGCACAGATGATTTTTACTCTAAAAACCACCCCAACGCTGCTTCACAAAAATAGCCATGCAAATGTGCGCTAATTACCTTGGTATTTCCAAGCTGGAGCTCAGAACTCATACTTTAGGATGGGAGGCTCACAGTGGTGGCCCATAGTATGATCTCTTGGACCTGTATGGTAAGAACCTCAGTTTACAGTGTTTAAAAATCAGATCTGTGTAAAAATGTGATTCCTGGCTTCTCTCAACAACTCAGGACTGGTGGCAGCCATGTCCCCGAGTAGACAGTGGATTGGAGGCGGGCCCTGCTCCTTAGCTGAGGTCCTCTCATCCCGGTGTGCCCATGTCCCCACGAGGACTTCACTCCCTGGAGGACCTGTCTGTATCTGCTTTTGGGACGCCTGCCTTAAGGATTGATGTCAAGTCTTTATAAACAATCACTGTGTGTGTGCTTGTGTTTGAGAGTGCGCACATGAACAAGAGAGAGAAAACCAAAAAATCACAAATCTGGAAAAGTTAATGAAGATCTAGAACCTAAAAAAAAAAAAAGAAAAAAAACAACCATCCCATTGTCAAGGTAGTTTCCTGGGTCTAAACCACATGGTTTTCTTCTTTAGGGTAGCATCTGCATAAATTGTTTCTGCATTAAACATAGTGATAGATAACTTTTCCTATAATGCAATGTCACCATGACCTCCAGGGTAGTAGTATGATAAGGTGAAAAATATTTAGTTTCTGACATTTTTATTGGATAGAGATGTCCCTTATTTTTCCAATACAACTAAATATATTATTGAATAACTTCTCTGTTATTCAATAGCATGAATTAACTGAGAAGTTATTCAATAATATGTTTAATTATTAGTTATAATAACCAATAATAGGTTATTATTGAATAACTTCTCTGTTCTTTTGTTTTCTAGTAGAATTAATAATAGCTCCAAATTTCTTAAATTAATCTATATGTAGAATGTACTCAAAAGAGCACAGTCTGTCAATTATTACTTAAGGAATTCACTTTTAATCTATAAAAAGAAATGAGATATGTCAAACTGATAATGTCATCATCTGCTAGTCACATCCCTCATTTATTAAATATTATTCATGTCAAAATTTTAAAATGACTTTAATTTTGTAGAACCAGTTGATTAGAGAAAATGCAATACATAATGAACTTCAGAAAAGTTAATGAGAAGGTTATCTAAAAATATCTTCCTAAGAAAAAAATTTCAAATTGGGTTAAGAATCAAAATAAATGTTATTTGCTATGTACTAATAACTACAACAATAAACAATAAATGATGAAAGTTAGTTTTTATGGGAAAATGAGTATGTTAAGCCCGAATCTGGGCTTCATTTTATTTTACTGAAATATTAGTGGCATTAAAAGCAGTGAAAATAGTTAATTAAATTCATGGTTAACATCATGTCATAAACTAATAAGTTAAAATAAAATAACAAAATACTATGAAAATGTTGAAATAAAGTAGTAAATGGTAGGAATCAATATTGAAATAAAAAAGTAAGATAGCTGGGTGACTAGTTAATTAAATTGTACATTTGAAAATAACTAAGAGTATATTTGGATTGTTACAACACAAAGGATAAATGCTTGAGGAGATGGATATCCCATTTACCTTAATGTGATTATTACACACTGTATGCCTGTATGAAAATATCTTATATACCATACCCCACAAATATATACATCTACTATGTACCCACAAAAATTAAAAATTAAAAAGATAGCTAACTCAATCCATGAATTAATGATATATTATAAAATACTCTAAAATATAAATTTCAAATAAAAATGTATTGAAAAATAGCAGAAAATTTCAGCAGACAGCATTTATTCATTTGTAAATATTATTTGTAATATTTACTTTTATAATATTATTTATCAGTAATAGCCTCAGTACCAACATTAAAAAAAATAGATAAAGAGTCATTTCATTTTGCCTGGAAACTCACTTAGGACAGAGAAGAAAAAGGCTTTGGAGGAGTGAAAATAAAACATAAGATGCAGACACATAACTTAAAACACTCTATTAGATTAAGTAAAGGGCCTAACTTGTCTCAGTAGTTGGTAACTTTGAGTAACAAAAAGGTTAAATTATGTTCACAGTACAATGTTTAAAAAATCAGAAATATATAGAAAGTATTTGAAAAAAAATGTTTCTTTCCAAACTGTTATGGCAAAAAAAAAAAACAGAATGCCTGGCTATCCTAAAAACTCTGACTCTCTAGAAATATCTCATTTCCTATAGGCTTAAATATATAAAATTTCAGAACAGTAAAACATTGCCATCACTACAAATATATTCTATTAATAGTTTGACTTTCTAAATTAATGTTTAAAAAACTGAAAGCACTATAAGACTATTAGAACCTGCAGAAAATGTCAAAGATTAAATCATTCTACTGAAAACTTTTCAATCACTGATGAGTAAAATTAGATAAAGGTTAAGAGAAACAGACACACTTTGCCTCACTATAATATATAAGAAGAATACACAAAGAAGCTAAGAATCAAGAAAAGTCCATCTTAGACTTTTTTTTTAAAGCAATGCAAGTTTTTTTCAAATAAAATATTACAAAGAAACTCAACATTTGTAAAGCAGAAAAAGTGAGACCACTATAGCTGAAGTAAAGTGGGGACCTCATAGCCCCATACCCTGTCTCAACCTCAGTTCTGTGAAAGACAGGTCTGTGAAACAGGGCTTGCAAATCATTGAGGGTTGCTCAGTCAATAAACTACTCAATTTTCATTTTTCCTTTTCTTCTTTTTTTTTTTTTTTTCTTTTTTGAGAGTTTCGCTCTGTCGCCCAGGCTGGAGTGCAGTGGCGCGATCTCGGCTCACTGCAAGGTCCACCTCCCAGGTTCATGACATTCTCCTGCCTCAGTCTCCCAGGTAGCTGGGACTATAGGCGCCCACCACCACGTCTGGCTAATTTTTTGCATTTTTAGTAGAGACAGAGTTTCACTGTGTTAGCCAGAATGGTCTTGATCTCCTGACCTTGTGATCCACCCGCCTTGGCCTCCCAAAGTGCTGGGATTACAGGAGTAAGCCACCACACCCAATTTTCATTTTTTCAATGCTGGTTTTCCACGTACTTCTTCTACAAGACCCACTTCCAATTGACCTCCTCCACAAACCCTTCCAACTTAATCAATATGAAATTAATGGTTCCTCCCACAACAGTATCATAGAATTTATGATTGTAAACTTCACTTCCAATATTTCTAGTACCCTACATTTTACAGATACCACACAGAGATATACACCCCTCACTCATTCTTACTTGATTAGAGGGAGGGCATGTTTCTTTTTTTTAAAAAAAATATACTTGAAGGTCTTTATACACATACAGATAAATAGCTATAATTTTGTGTGTTTTGAGGGGCGTGGCTTAAACAAAAACAAGCTCATTTTATACCTATTGTTCTATAATCTTTTAAAAAATTTTTTTATTTCCATAGTTTATTGGAGAACAGGTAGTGTTTGGTTACAAGAGTAAGTTCTTTAGTGGTGATTTGTGAGATTTTGGTGCACCCATCGCCCAAGCAGTATATACTGCACTCAATTTTACTCTTTTATCCCTCATCTGCTTCCCACCCTTTCCCCACGTCCCCAAAGTTCATTGTGTCATTCGTATGCCCTTTGCATCCTGATAGCTTAGCTCTCACTTAAGAGTGAGAACGTATGATGTTTGGTTTTCCATTCTTGAGTTACTTCACTTAGAATAATAGTCTCCAATATCACCAGGTTGCTGCAAATGAAGGCATGTTTCTTAATCCATATTTCTAAGAACTTATCAAATAGAAGACTCAATAATATTTATTTGTTGAATACAGGAGTAAAATGGATACAGCAAAAAATGGCTTTAAAATGTTTTAGTACAAAGAGTTAAGACATGTATTGATAACCACCCCTAGCTACTCTATATGAAAAGTTGGGAGCCTTTATGTACATTCACAGTTGTCCAGTTCCCAATACAGATGTGGGAAGAGGCCAATTGGTGTGATTTGGCTCTGTGTCCCCACCCAAATCTCACCTTGAATTGTAATAATCAGAATGTGTCAAGGGTGGGACCAGGTGGAGGTAACTGGATCATGGTGGGGGTTTCCCTCATGCTGTTTGCATGATAATGAGTGAGTCTCATGAGATCTGATGGTTTTAGAAGCATCTGGCATTATTTCCCCTGCTTGCACTCATTCTCTCTCTCCTGCCACCCTATGAAGAGGTGCCTTCTGCCATAACTTTAAGCTTCTTGAGGCCTCTCCCAGCCATATGGAACTGTGAGTCAATTAAACCTCTCTTCTTTATAAATTACCCAGTCTCAGGTGTTTCTTTATAGCAGGAGAACGAACTAACACACCAATAAAGTTGTGGCTTCTTTGGACTTTTAAGTTTTATCAAAATTTAAGCTCATTACTCAAAAAGAAAAAGGAGGATACAGGGTGATATTTAATTTTAACCATTCTTTCCATTTTTAAACAATTGCTAGTCATAAAGAACATTTCATTTAATAAAAACTGGTATGGTAGGAATGTTTGCAACATCCTCTTTATGACACACTTGGAGGTGTTAATGTATTAATGTAATAACAATACTTAGGGTGAGATGATGCTATTAGTGCTTTGTGCTTTTCAAATGCTCATGTGAACTTAAACATTAAATTCCAGGAGGACGCTTTGTGTCTGTATGTATCTGGGTACGGTTTAATTCACCATCACTGCCACCTCTGCTTTTCATTTTGAATTTTGTCTAAGACTATTGAGATAACACCACAATAAACCAGTTGTGCAAAACAGCAGGAGCTCTAAACAAAATTGCATCAGCTTCCAAAGAAACCAGGATAGACTTCTTTAAAATTGAAGATGCAATCAATTGCATTTGCACTTTGCTAGTGTTCAAGATAAATTTTTAGGCAGAGAAATGACTTAAACTTATTTAGAAAACCAACAATACTGTACGCTAGACATTTTAATAAAGTTTTTGAAAAGATTCCTGTCAAGGGCTGAATGTTTTTTCCCCAAAAGAATTCATGTTAAAATCTCTAACTCCCAATGCATGTGGAGGTGGAGGCTTTTGGAGGTTAAGTCATAAGGGTGGGGCCCTCATGAATGGGATCAGTGTCCTTTTAAGAGACTTCAGCCCAGGAGCAGTGGCTCACGCCTGTAATTCTAACACTTTGGGAGGCCAAGGCAGGCAGAACACTTAAGGCCAGGAGTTCAAGATCAGCCATGGTGAAACCCCATGTCTACTAAAAATACAAAAATTAGCCAGGTGTGGTGGCAGGTGCCTGTAATCCCAGCTACTTGGGAGGCTGAGGCACGAGAATCACCTGAACCTGGGAAGCAGAGATTGCAGTGAGCCGAGATGGTGCCACTGTGCCAGCCTGGGTGACAGAGTGAGACTCTGTCTCAAAAAAAAAAAAAAAAAAAAAAAAGAGAAACTTAAGACTTCAGAGAGCAATCTCACCCGTTCTGCCATGTGACACATCAAGAAGATGGCTGTCTATAAACCATCAGATACTGAATCCATTGGTGCCTTGATCTTAGACTTCCCAGGCCCCAGAACTGTGAGAAATAAATGTTTGTTGGTTAAGCCATCTGTCTATTGTATTTTTGTTATAGGAGTCAGACGGGATCAAAACAATCCACAAACCCCAAACCCACTTAAAGGAATATCTGCTACTTTACCTCCATGCTTAGAATAACTGGGGGGTGGGTGGTAGTAGGTATGGACCTGATTTAAAGCACTGGTTAAAACGTCAGGTGCTGGCCGCGTGCAGTGGCTCACGCCTATAATCACAGCACTTTGGGAGGCCGAGGTGGGCGGATCACGAGGTCAGGTGATGGAGACCATCCTGGCTAACGTGGTGAAACCTCTCTACTAAAAATACAAAAAAATTTGCTGCGAGTGGTGGCAGGTGCCTGTAGTCCCAGCTACTTGGGAGGCTGAGGCAGGAGAATGGTGTGAACCTGGGAGATGGAGCTTGCAGTGAGCCGAGATCGCGCCACTGCACTCCAGCCTGAGCGACAGAGTGAGACTCTGTCTCAAAAAAAAAAAAAAAAAAAAAAAGGCCAGGTGCAGTGGATCACATGGGTAATCCTAGCACTTTGGAAGGCTGAGGCAGGAGGATTGCTTAAGGCTAGGAGTTTGAGACCAGCCTGGGCAACACAGTGAGACCCTGTCCCTAAAAAAAAATTTAAAAATTAGCCAGATGTGGTGACACACACCTGTAGTCCTAGCTACTTGGGAGGCTAAGGCAGGAGGATTGCTTGAGCCTAGGAGTTCAAGGCTGCAGTGAGCTATGATCATGCCACTGTACTCCAGCCTAGGCGATAAAAGCAAGATTCCATCTCAAAAAAAAAAAAAAAAGCACTCATTACTGATAGACAAGACCTCTGTTTGTCTAGGTGATGAGATCTTTTCTTTTTTCTGACTAGTTCAAGTGATCTTAAGTCAACAAAAAGAATAAATTAATAAAAATTCATTAATTTGTTCAGGAGGCATTAACTAGAAATATATTCCCAGGCACTGTGGTAAGTACACATGGCTCCTAGGAGTTCCAATCTGTGGGGAAAACCAGACAAGTGTCGTAGGATATGATTCAAACTGCAGCAGAAGTGAGAGCAGACAGGAACCAAAAGGCAACCAGAGATGGCAAATAGAGGTAGTGACATCTGAAGAATGTTTTGAAGGATTACTTTTTAGATGGACTTGAGAAAAATATGAGATGCAGAAGGAAAGGAGTTAATCAGAGAAAGAATTACATAGAAATAGTAAAGCATAAAAAGTCATGATGGGCTGGGTGCAGTGGCTCACACCTGTAATTGCAGCACATTGGGAGGCCGAGGCAGGCGGATCACCTGAGGCCAGGAGTTCGAGACTAGCCTGGCCAACATGGCAAAATCCCGTCTCTACTAAAAATACAAAAATTAGCTGGGTGTAGCGGTGCATGCCTGTAATCCCAGCTACTCGGGAGGCTGAGGCATGAGAATCACTTCAACACAGGAGATGGAGGTTGCAGTGAACTGAGACTGCTCTACCGCACTCCAGCCTGGGTAAGACTCTGTCAAAAAAAAGGAGAGGGGAGGGGAAGGGAGGGGAGGAGAGAGGGGAGGGGAAGGGAGGGGAGGGGCAAGGGCAGGGGTGGGGAGGGGAGAGGGGAGAGAGGAGAGAGGAGGAGAGAGGAGAGGAGAGGAGAGGAGAGAGGAGAGGAGGAGAAAGAGAGAAGGTCACAGTGTTTGATAACAGAAGAAAAAAAGAAAACTAACATTTGTTGTTGTATTCCTCCTATGCTTTACATAAGCAATCCAATGGCAAAAGTATTATTACTGCCTACTTTAAACAAGAGGTAGTTGAAGCTGAGAGATCAATTAACTGGTCCAGTGTGATGTAAATAGTAATTGGTAAAGATTACAATAAATAGATGGAACTGTCTCTAGAATTTCTGCCAGGGAATAGCAGAAGAAAATGGAAGAAACAGGTAGGGGCTAGCCTGTGTAGTGCTTTACTCTATAGGCCTGTAATCTCAGCACTTTGAAAGGCCAAGGTGGGCCGATCACCTGAGGTCAGGATTTTGAGACCAGACGAGCCAACATGCGAAATCCTGTTTTGACTAAAAATACAAAAATTAGCTGGGAGTGGTGGCCAGTTCCTGTCGTCCCAGCTACTCAGGAGGCAGAGACAGGAGAACTGCTTGAACCCAGGATCAGGAGGCTGCAGTGAGCTGAGATCACGCCACTACACTCCAGCCTGGGCAACAGAGTAAGACTACATAAAAAAACAAAACAAAACAAAACTAAACTTCTGCTCTGTGAAAGACACTGTTAAGAGAATGAAAAGACAAGCCACAGAGTGGAAGAAAATATTAAAACATATCTTTTTTTTTTTTTTTTTTTTGAGATAGAGTTTCGCTCTTGTCGTCCAGGCTGGAGTGCAATGGCGTAATCTCAGCTCACTGCAGCCTCTGCCTCCCAGGTTCAAGCAAATCTCCTGCCTCAGCCTCCTGAGTAACTGGGATTAGAGGCGCCTGCCACCACACCTGGCTAATTTTTGTATTTTTGGTAGAGAGGGGGTTTTACCATGTTGGCCAGGCTGGTCTCAAACTCCTGACCTCAGGTGATCTGGCTGCCTTGGCCTCCCAAAGTGCTGGGATTACAGGTGTGAGCCACCGTGCCCAGCCTAAAACATATCTAATAAAGACTTATACTTAAAATATACAAAGAACTCTTAAAACTCAACAACAAAAAAAGAAACAATACAATTTAAACATGGGTAAAAGATCTGAAGAGACCTCACCTAAGAAGATATGCAGATGGCAGATAAGCATATGAAAAGATCCTCAACAACATAGGTGAATAGAGAATTACAAATGAAAATGAGATACTACTACACATACTTTAGAATAGCTAAAAGAAAAATGATAACACCAACTGCTAGTGAGGATGCAGAGCAAGCGGAACTGTCATTCACTGCTAATGGAAACGGAAAATGGTACAGCCAATACAAAACACAGTTGGACAATTTCTGTTAAAAAATATAGTCTTACCGTATGTTATGGGTTGAATTGGGTAATTCCCTCCCAAAAGATATATTGAAGTTCTAACCTCTAGTATTTCAGAATATGACCTTATTTATTTAAAAATAGGTTTGCTGCAGACATAATTAGCTAAAATGAGGTCATAGTAGAGTAACCTTAATTCAATCTGACTAGTGTCCTTATAAGGGAAGAGGCATAGACACTCTGGGAGAATGGCATGTGAAGACAGAGGCAGACAATGAAGTGATGCATCTGCAAACCAAGGAATGTCGAGGATTGCTGGCCTTCACTGGAAAGTAGGAGAAAGGCATGGAACAGATTATCCCTCAAAAACATCGGAAGAAATCTACCCTGCTGACACCTATTTCAGACTTCTAGCCTCCAGCTATGAGAGTAAAAATTTCAGTTATTTTAAGCCACCCAGTTTGTGGTACTATCTTATGGCACACTCTATGATCTAGCAGTTTCACACTCCTAGATTTGAAAACCTATGATGACACAAAAACCTACATGTGAGTATGTACAGCAGCTTTATTGTCAAAAATTGGAAGCAACGAAGATGTCCTTTCAACTTTGTGAATGAAAAAACAAACTGTGGTACATCCAATGGAATAAAAATCAGTGATGAAAAGAAACGGCCATCAAGCTACGAAAAGACACGGATGAATTTTAATGCATATTGCTAAGTTAATAAAGCTAGTCTGTAAATATTAAACAATATAGGATTCTAATTATATGACATTCTGGAAAAGGCACAACTATAAAGTTGTTAAACATATCAGTGGTTACCAGGAGTTCAGCCCTAGGGGAAATTGAATAAATGAGGCACAAGGGATTATGTAGGTTAGTGAAACTGTTCTGTATGATACTATAATGATGAATACAAGACATTACGCATTTGTGAAAATCCATAGAACTTTATCACATAAAGAGTAAACCTGAATATACGCAAATATTTTAAAAATAACTGAGGAGGTCAAGGATACCAGGATGGAAAACAAAATGTGATAAAAGAATGTATATGTATTACAAATGTCTGAAATACCCTCACTGGAGGGTGTGGGGGAATAAGGTGCTGACCTGAGTAACACTGGAAATGAATGGAGTCTGTAATAATAAAGTCAAAAGGAACTGTACATTATATCATGCTCTAGCTAATAAAGTTTTTTCCCATAGAGGTACACGTTAACAACTGTGAAATCGCTATTCATGTATAGTGGAAATTAGCAATTAAGTAAATAGATGGCAGACGGTGGGACCCACTGTTAGGGTTAAAGATGACAGATACACAATGTGTGTGCATAACAAGGTGTGTGCATAGCAATGTGTGTGCATAGCAATACATGTGCACAGCATCTGCAAACCAAGGAACATCAAGGATTGCTGGCCTTCACACCCTGCTATACATGTACATATATATATATACACACACACACACACACACATATATACACACATATATAAATATATATGTGTATATCTATGTATAAATACACACACAAGTTAGTATACATAATCTCCTTGCTCTACAAGCTCATAGAACCTAGAAGGAAGGACACTCCCGGAGAAATGGAATGCCCAGGTCCTCATTCTAGTATTAATCTTCAGTAAAATGAAATTAGGTTTTTTTTGGAGAAATGACTGATTCTAGACTGGGACAAGAAATGCACAAGATGAGCCTGAAGCATCCTGTAGTACCAGAAAGTAAGAAAATGCTCAAACAACAAAAACAAAACAAAAACTTCCAAAATGAAGGGGTTATGTCAAAGGGACACAGGAGTGGGTTCCCAATGGCCAAAGCTGAAACGATTTGAGCAACAAGAAAGTAGTAATGAATTATAACTCAAAGTATACAATTAATATCCATGAGTCCACAATGATATAAATACATGATTAAGTAAATAAATGAATGAATGAATTCCAAATAATTTATGTATTTACTCCAGCTTTGTGATGGTTAATACTGAGTGTCAACTTGATTGGACTGAAGGATACAAAGTATTGACCCTGGGTGTGTATGTGAGGGTATTGCCAAAGAATATTAACATTTGAGTCAGCAGGCTGACAAAGGCAGACCTACCCTTAATCTGGGTGGGCACAATATAATCAGCTGCCATCGTGGCTAGAATATAAGCAGGCAGAAAAATGTGAGAAGAGAGACTGGCCTAGCCTTCCAGCCTACATCTTTCTGCTGTGCTAGATAGATGCTTCCTGTCCTTGAACACTGGACTCCAACTTCTTCAGTTTTGGAACTAGAACTGGCTTCCTCGTTCCTCAGAATGCTGATGGCCTCTCGTGGGACCCTGTGATTGTGTGAGTTAATATTTAATAAACTCCCCTTTATATATGTATCTATTCTATTAGTTCTGTCCCTCTAAAGAACTCTGACTACTACAAGCTTAAGAAAGTAAAACACAACCAGGCACGGTGGCTCACACCTGTAAACCCAGCACTTTGGGAGGCTGAGGTGGGCGGATCACTTGAGGTCAGGAGTTTGAGACCAGCCTGACCAACATGGCGAAAGCCCGTCTCTACTAAAAATACAGAAATTAGCCAGGCGTAGTGGTGGGTGCCTGTAATCCCAACTACTCAGGAGGCTGAGGCAGGAGAATCACTTGAACCCGGGAGGTGGAGGTTGCAGTGAGCCGAGATTGTGCCATTGCACTCCATCCTGGGTGACAGAGTGAGACTCCATCTCAAAAAAAAAAAAAAAAAAAAGTAAAACACAACTCTCCATTCCTTAAGTACAGGCTGTGCATACTTACTTTCTTCCCAAAAATTCAGTATAAAAAAGGGGGAAAAAATGAGTAACTTTTCAGTAAGAAAAGCTGGCAAACACTACTTTACGCCAGGTGATCAGGATTAACATTAACAGTGATAAATCATATTGACAGTACGCATACTTTGTATGATGTGATGACAACAGTACTTCATCTCTATGGTCTTCCCCACCAAAAACATATTACCCTAGTATAACCATGAGGAAAACACCAGTTGAATCCCAAATAAGGGACATTCTACAAAGTACTTAACCATTAATTTTCAGGACTGTAAAGGTCTTCAAAAACAAAGGGAGTGTGAGAAATTGTTACAACCCAGAGAAGCCTAAAGAGACATTACTAATATATGTAGTAATGTGTTCCTGGATGAAATCGTAGTTGTTTTTTTCTTTTTTTTAAAAAAAGGACATGAGAGAAAAACTGAGGAAACCTGCATAAAGTATGGTCTGCAGTTAACAATAATATATTAATATTGGGTCATTAATTGAGACAAATGTACCATACTAATCTAAGATATCAATAATAGGGGAAACTGGGTGTGGGTATACAGGAACTCTGTAATATCTTTCTAACAATTATGTAAATCTAAAATTGTTTTAAATTAAGTTTTTTTTTAAAAAAAAGCACATTCAAAAATAATAAAGTTGGACTAAGAAGCAAGGAAGTAAGCACACAGGTGACACTGACTTAAAGGACTACCGTGTAGTCTCACCAACACAAAATCTTAACTCGATCACCTTCATTCTAACGTTACCGTCTTATTCCTTTGAGTCCTGTGTCTTCCAAATTCTGTCCTCAAGAGTCCTATTTCAAAAATAGAAAGTTTGGTACCTGGGGACTGTAAAAGAAATTGATAGTGAGAGTTGGAGCTGAATCACTCCAATTATTTGACTTCAGGTCAAATTTCAGGTCCTGGCATCTTCTAGTTATATGTCCTTGGGCAATTTACTTAACCCAGAATTTCATATCCAGTCAAACTAAGCTTCATAAGTGAAGGAGAAACAAAATTCTTCACAGACAAGAAAATGCTGAGAGATTCTGTCACCACCAGGCCTGCATTACAAGAGCTCCTGAAGGAAGCACTAAACATGGAAAGAATCAACCGGTACCAGCCACCGCAAAAACATGCCAAATTGTAAAGACCATCAATGCTATGAAGAAACTGCATCAATTAACAGGCAAAATAACCGCTAACATCATAATGACAGGATCAAATTCACATATAACAATATTAATCTTAAATGTAAATGGGCAAAATGTCCCAATTAAAAGACACAGACTGGCAAATTGGATAAAAAGTCAAGATACATCAGTGTGCTGTATTCAAGAGATCCATCTCACCTGCAAAGACATACATAGGCTCAAAATAAAGGGATGGAGGAAGATCTGCCAAGCGAATGGAAAGCAAAAAAAAAAAAAAAAAAAAAAAAAAAAAAAAAAAAGGCAGGGGTTGCAATCCCAGTCTCTGATAAAAAACACTTTAAATCAACAAAGATCAAAAGAGACAAAGAAGGCCATTACATAATGGTAAAGGGATCCATTCAACAAGAAGAGCTAACTATCCTAAATATACTGCACCCAATACAGGAGCACCCAGATTCATAAAGCAAGTC
This sequence comes from Macaca mulatta, assembly GCF_049350105.2. NCBI lineage: Eukaryota > Metazoa > Chordata > Mammalia > Primates > Cercopithecidae > Macaca > Macaca mulatta. The sequence goes on from NC_133417.1 coordinate 26,996,359, forward strand.
CTTAGAGAACTACAAAGAGACCTAGACTCCCACACAATAATAACGGGAGACTTCAACACCCCACTGTCAATATTAGAGAGATCAACAAGACAGAAGGTTAACAGGGATATCCAAGACTTGAACTCATCTCTGCGCCAAGCAGACCTAATAGACATCTACAGAACTCTCCACCCCAAATCAACAGAATATACATTCTTCTCAGCACATCACACTTATTCTAAAATTGACCACATAATTGGAAGTAAAGCACTCCTCAGCAAATGTAAAAGAACAGGAATCACAACAAACTGTCTCTCAGACCTCAGTGCAAACAAATTAGAACTCAGGATTAAGACACTCACTCAAAACCGCACAACTACATGGAAACTGAACAATCTGCTCCTGAATGACTACTGGGTAAATAACAAAATGAAGGCAGAAATAAAGATGTTCTTTGAAACCAATGAGAACAAAGACACAACATACCAGAATCTCTGGGACACCTTTAAAGGAGTGTGTAGAGGGAAATTTTAAACACTAAATGCCCATAAAAGAAAGCAGAAAAGATATAAAATCAACACCCTAACATCACAAGTAAAAGAACTAGAAAAGCAACAGCACACAAATTCAAAAGCTAGCAGAAGGCAAGAAATAACTAAGATCAGAGCAGAACTGAAGGAGATAGAGACACAAAACACCCTTCAAAAAAATCAATGAATCCAGGAGCTGGTTTTTTGAAAAGATCAACAAAATTGATAGACTGCTAGCAAGACTAATAAAGAAGAAAAGAGAGAAGAATGAAATAGACACAGTAAAAAATGATAAAAGGTATATCACCACCGATCCCACAGAAATGCAAACTACCATCAGAGAACACTAAAAACACCTCTATGCAAATAAACTAGAAAATCTAGAAGAAATGGATAAATTCCTGGACGCAAATACCCTCCCAAGACTAAACCAGGAAGAAGCTGAATCTCTGAATAGACCAATAACAGGCTCTGAAATTGAGGCAATAATAGCCTACCAACCCAAAAAAGTCCAGGACCAGACGGATTCACAGCTGAATTCTACCAGAGATACAAAGAGGAGCTGGGACCATTCCTTCTAATACTATTCCAACCAATAGAAAAAGAGGGAATCCTCCCTAACTCTTTTTATGAGACCAGCATCATCCTGATACCAAAGCCTGGTAGAGATACAACAAAAAAAGGGAATTTTAGACCAATATCCTTGATGAACATCGATGCAAAAATCCTCAATAAAATACTGGCAAACAGAAACCAGCAGCACATCAAAAAGCTTATCCACCGTGATCAAATCGGCTTCATCCCTGGGATGCAAGACTGGTTCAACATATGCAAATCAATAAACGTAATCCAGCATATAAACAGAACCAGCGACAAAAGTCACATGATTATCTCAACAGATGCCAAAAAAGGCCTTCAACAAAATTCAACAGCCCTTCATGCTAAAAATTCTAAATAAACTAGGTATTGATGGAACGTATATCAAAATAATAAGAGCTATTTATGACAAACCCACAGCCAATATCATACTGAATGGGCAAATAGTGGAAGCATTCCCTCTGAAAACTGGCACAAGACAGGGATGCCCTCTCTCACCACTTCTATTCAACATAATGTTGGAAGTTCTGGCCAGGGCAATCAGGCAAGAGAAAGAAATAAAGGGTATTCAATTAGGAAAAGAAGAAGTCAAATTGTCACTGTTTGCAGATGACATGATTGTATATTTAGAAAACCCGATCGTCTCAGCCCAAATCTCCTTCAGCTGATAAGCAACTTCAGCAAAGTCTCAGGATACAAAATCAATGTGCAAAAATCACAAGCATTCTTATACACCAATAACAGACAGAGAGAGCCAAATCATGAGTGAACTACCATTCACAATTGCTTCAAAGAGAATAAAATACCTAGGAATCCAACTTACAAGGGATGTGAAGGACCTCTTCAAGGAGAACTACAAACCACTGCTCAATGAAATAAAAGAGGACACAAACACATGGAAGAACATTCCATGCTCATGGATAGGAAGAATCAATATCATGAAAATGGCCATAATGCCCAAGGTAATTTATAGATTCAATGTCATCCCCATCAAGCTACCAATGACTTTCTTCACAGAATTGGAAAAACTACCTTAAAGTTCATATGGAACCAAAAAAGAGCCCTCATTGCCAAGTCAATCCTAAGCCAAAAGAACAAAGCTGGAGGCATCACGCTACCTGACTTCAAACCATACTACAAGGCTACAGTAACCAAAACAGCATGGTACTGGTACCAAAACAGATATAGACTAATGGAACAGAACAGAGCCCTCAGAAATAATACCACACATCTACAACCATCTGATCTTTGACAAACCTGAGAAAAACAAGAAATGGGGAAAGGATTCCCTATTTAATAAATGGTGCTGGGAAAATTGGCTAGCCAGATGTAGAAAGCTGAAACTGGATCCCTTCCTTACACCTTACACAAAAGTTAATTCAAGATGGATTGAAGACTTAAATGTTAGACCTAACACCATAAAAACCCTAGAAGAAAACCTAGGCAATACCATTCAGGACATAGGCATGGGCAAGGACTTCATGTCTAAAACACCAAAAGCAATGGCAACAAAAGTGAAAATTGACAAATGGGATCTAATTAAACTAAAGAGCTTCTGCATAGCAAAAGAAACTACCATCAGAGTGAACAGGCAACCTACAGAATGGGAGAAAATGTTGGCAATCTACCCATGTGACAAAGGGCTAATATCCAGAATCTACAAAGAACTCAAACAAATTTACAAGAAAAAAAAAACAAACAACCCCATCAAAAAGTGGGCGAAGGATATAAACAGACACTTCTCAAAAGAAGACATTTATGCAGCCAACAGACAAATGAAAAAAATGCTCATCATCACTGGCCATCAGAGAAATGCAAATCAAAACCACAATGAGATACCATCTCATACCAGTTAGAACGGTGATCATTAAAAAGTCAGGAAACAACAGGTGCTGGAGAGGATGTGGAGAAGAAATAGGAACACTTTTACCTATCGGTGGGACTGTAAACTAGTTCAACCATTGTGGAAGACAGTGTGGTGATTCCTCAAGGATCTAGAATTAGAAATACCATCTGACCCAGCCATTCCATTACTGGGTATATACCCAAAGGACTATAAATCATGCTGCTATAAAGACACATGCACGCGTATGTTTACTGCGACACTATTCACAATAGCAAAGACTTGGAACCAACCCAAATGTCCATCAATGATAGACTGGATTAAGAAAATGTGGCACATATATACCATGGAATACTATGCAGCCATAAAAAAAGGATGAGTTCATGTCCTTTGTAGGGACATGGATAAAGCTGGAAACCATCATTCTCAGCAAGCTATCACAAGGACCAAAAACCAAACACCGCAAGTTCTCACTCAGGTGGGAAATGAACAATGAGAACACTTGGACACAGGAAGGGGAACACCACACACTGGGGCCTGTCGTGTGGTGTGGGGGGGGAGGGATAGCATTAGGAGATATACCTAATGTAAATAACAAGTTAATGGGTGCAGTACACCAACATGGCACAGGTATACATATGTAACAAACCTGCACATTGTGCACATGTACCCTAGAACATAATAATAATAAAAAAAGAACGGCCGGGCGTGGTGGCTCAAGCCTGTAATCCCAGCACTTTCGGAGGCCGAGATGGGCGGATCACGAGGTCAGAAGATCAAAACCATCCTGGCTAACACGGTGAAACCCCGTCTCTACTAAAAAATACAAAAAAATAGCCAGGCGCCTGTAGTCCCAGCTACTCGGGAGGCTGAGGCAGGAGAATGGTGTAAACCTGGGAGGTGGAGCTTGCAGTGAGCTGAGATCCGGCCACTGCACTCCAGCCTGGGTGACAGAGTGAGACTCTGTCTCAAAAAATAAAAATAAAAATAAAAATAAATAATAATAATAAAAAAAGAAAATAACTGCATTGAATTTATAAGATCAATTTGAGGAGAATGGTCTTATTTATAATACCAAGGCTTTGTATTTATGAACATGGTATATCTGTCTGTTTATATCTTTTATGCCCTTCAATAAAGTTTTATAATTTTCAACATTAAAAAAAAAAAAACCCTAGAAGAAAACCTAGGCAATACCATTCAGGACATAGGCATGGGCAAGGACTTCATGACTAACACACCAAAAGCAATGGCAACAAAAGTCAAAATTGACAAATGGGATCTAATTAAACTAAAGAGCTTCTGCATAGCAAAAGAAACTACCATCAGAGTGAACAGGCAACCTACAGAATGGGAGAAAATTCTTGCAATCTACCCATGTGACAAAGGGCTAATATCCAGAATCTACAAAGAACTCAAACTAATTTACAAGAAAAAAATCAAACAACCCCATTAAAAAGTGGGCAAAGGATATGAACAGATACTTCTCAAAAGAAGACATTTATGCAGGCAACAGACACATGAAAAAATGCTCATCATCACTGCTCATCAGAGAAATGCAAATCAAAACCACTGTGAGATACTATCTCACGCCAGTTAGAATGGCGATCATTAAAAAGTCAGGAAACAACAGGTGCTGGAGAGGATGTAGAGAAATAGGAACACTTTTACACTGTTGGTGGGACTGTAAACTAGTTCAACCATTGTGGAAGACAGTGTGGCTATTCCTGAAGGATCTAGAACTAGAAATACCATTTGACCCAGTGATCCCATTAGTGGGTATATATCCAAAGGATTATAAATCATGCTACTATAAAGACACATGCACATATATGTTTATTGGGGCACTATTCACAATAACCAACCCAAATGTTCATCAATGATAGACTGGATTAAGAAAATGTGACACATATACACCATGGAATGCTATGAAGCCATAAAAAAGGATGAATTCATGTCCTTTGCACAGACATGGATAAAGCTGGAAACCATCATTCTCAGCAAACTATCTCAAAGACAGAAAATCAAACACGACATGTTCTCACTCTTAGGTGAGAACTGAACGATGAGAACACTTGGACACAGGGCAGGGAATATCACACACTGGGGCCTGTCGGGGGGTGCGGGGCTGGGGGAGGGATAGCATTAGGATAAATACCTAACGTAAATGACGAGTTGATGGATGCAGCAAACCAACATGGTACATGTATATCTATGTAACAAACCTGCATGTTGTGCACATGTACCCTAGGTCTTATTAAAAAAAAAAAAAAGAAAAGAAAAAGGTAACAATGAAAAGATACTGAGAGAAGGTGGAATAATACCAGTGAAGGACGTCATTTGTTTCTAAAGCTAGGGAGAAAAGATCACAGCAGACAGCTACATTACACAATACTTCAAGTGGGTATTCAAGTGTTTACAAAAAAGTAGGTTCAATAACACAGATGTAAAATTGCTCTCCCAAGGCTTTTCACTGTTTGATGAGTCAAACAGTCATCACATGAAAATCTATTTTTAATTTACAAATCAAAAAGTGGTTGACCTTCAAATTATAAATTGTACTTCCTTTTCTGGCTTCACCACTGTTTTATGATAAGAGCAAGAGAAGAAAAGCAATATTAGAAAACAGAATGAAGGTTAAACCAGAGTTCATATAATTTACATATATACAAGTTCTTTTTACTTCAGCACATTTAATTTATGAACTTTCATCAACACTGACATGGTAAGATTCCATAAAAATGGCACTCCAACCCTACCACTAAATAGATTATTAGGGGTTATGAGCTGTGATCTTAAGTCTTATATGCCATTCTGCTTATTTCTATGGCCTGATTCTTATATTCATGTATAAAGTTGAGAATTTTTTCTTAATAAACATAATTAATAAAATATAACATCATAAACCCTGTCAAGTCAAATAGGTGTAAAATAACGGGTCTTCAAAAATGCTGGTGAAAAGAGAGAAGTAATTAAGTAATTATGATGGACAGAAAAGTGGAGTTTTTTTTAAGTACTGAGGAAATATTAAACAGATTTTGACATTTATTCAATTAAAAAGAAGGTTTTGAAAGAAGATGACAACATGTGAATTAGTCAAATGTGAAAAGTGCTATGTAATTGTAAATAATAAGAAATGGAAAAGTGATTTGTACAATGGGAAGACTCCTGCTGGCTAAGGGTTCATGAACTCTGCATACTCGTTAACTGATGTTAACTGAGGATAATGGTTTGTTAGAGAATGTAAGAGTTAAGAAGGTGTATTAGTCTGTTCTCACACTGCCAATAAAGGCACACCCGAGTCTGGGTAATTTATCAAGGAAAGGGGTTTAATTCATGGTTCCACCACATGGCTAGGGAGGCTCCACCATCATGGTGGAAGGCAAAAAAGGAGCAAAGTCACATCTTTGATACTGCAGCATGCAAGACAGCGTGCGCAGGGGAACTCCCATTTATAAAACCATCAGATCTCATGAGACTTACTACCATGAGAACAGCAGGGGAGAGACCCACCCCCATGATTCAACTATCCTCCACTGAGTCACCCCTCCCATCACACGTGGGAATTATGGGAGCTACAATTCAAGATGAGATTTGTATGGAGACACAGCCAAACCGTATCAGAAGGGTTATGGTGCAGATCAAGTGTTTATCTCAATCCATGCTGAATTCCATAGATTTAAGGCCCATCTAAATTTCTACAACATCAAAGCGAGGACCAAAGTACCAATGGTGTACCATAACTGCTAAGATTTTTCACCATGACTTACTTGTGGGAATCATAAAGGATACTATTTGTTACCTTTTATAATATATTTTCTGTGGACATAAAACTGGTCTGTTTGGAAAAAAATTTATACACATACATATACATATATGACATATATTTTCTATACCTGTATATTATGTAAGAGGAAATACTTATGGCTAGTCGTGAGGTTTTGGAGAATGAGTTCACATTTCTATTTGTTGAAAACATACTCAGGGACTAAAAACATTTAAGTCTCTTTCAGTCATTTGGACTTTCAAATTAATTAACTTATGAAGAGCCGTTTAGAGCTCATCCTGTTTCAGGCCAGGCACGGTGGCTCACGCCTATAATCCCAGCACTTTGGGAGACCGAGGCGGGCATATCACCTGAGGTCAGGAGATTGAGACCATCCTGGCTAACACAGTGAAACCTTGTCTCTACTAAAATTACAAAAAATTAGCTGGGCGTAGTGGCGGGCACCTGTAGTCCCAGCTACTCGGGAGGCTAAGGCAAGAGAATGGCATGAACCCGGGACGCGAAACTTGCAGTGAGCCTAGATTGCACCACTGCACTCCAGTCTGGGCGACAGAGCGAGACTCTGACTCAAAAAACAAAGAACAAAAGAATTCATCCTGTTTCAAAAGAAAAATTTATGTTTATTGTTTCCCAGATGTCTATGTCTTCTTTCTCCAATTATATTGTTAAGTTCTTCACTGGCAATGACTCTTTTTCTAACTATAACAGCTAGTCTAAATAAATGCCTATTGAATGAATGAAGAGTTCAAATTAAAAAATTAGGTAATTATAAATCAGCATGAACTATGAACCCCTATATCCACATTTCTATATAGGACTCATGTTATTCCTTAAGGAAATCCTTAAATTCTCTATTCATATTTTTCCTTAAAAAGAGACTACAGGCCGGGCATGGTGGCTCATGCCTGTAATCCCAACACTTTGGGAGGCAGAGGCGGGTGGATCATGAGGTCAGGAGTTTGAGACCATCCCGGCTAACGTGGTGAAACCCCATCTACACTAAAAATACAAAAAATTAGCCAGGTGTGGTGGCGGGCGCTGGTAGTCCCAGCTACTCGGGAGGCTGAGGCAGGAGAATGGTGTGAACCCAGGAGGCAGAGCTTGCAGTGAGCCGAGATCACACTACTGCCTCCAGCTTGGGCACAGAGTGAGACTCTGTCTCAAAAAGAAGGAAAAAAAAAAAAATAACAGCAAAACATACACTTTTCAAAATATATTAGAAATGAAGGAAATGGAAACTGAATTGTTAAAAAATAGAAGTGGAATCATCAAAAAATTCTCCCAATTAATTGTGATTTAGTTGTGCTTACATATAGACTCCCACCAATGGCTTATCTCTGTAGTAGTCCCTTTTTTTTTTTTTTTTAAAGACAGAATCTGGCTCTGTCGCCCAGGTTGGAGTGCAATGGCACGATCTCGGCTCACTGCAACCTCCGCCTCCCGAGTTAAAGCAATTCTCCTGCCTCAGCCTCCCGAGTAGCTGAGACTACAGGCACCCACCAGCACGCCCAGCTAATTTTTGTATTTTTAGTAGAGAAAGGGTTTCACCATTTTGGCCAAGATGATTTCCATCTCTTGACCTAGTGATCCACCCACCTCAGCCTCCCAAAGTGCTAGGATTACAGGCATGAGCCACCATGCCCGGCCTGTAGTCTCTTTTTAAGCAAAAACATGAATAGAGAATTCAAGGATTTCCTTAAGGAATAACATGAGTCCTATATAGAAATGTGGATATAGGGGTTCATAGTTCATGCTGATTTATAATTACCTAATTTTTAAATTTGAACTCTTCATTCATTCAATAGGCATTTATTTAGACTAGATGTTATAGTTAGAAAAAGAGTCATTGCCACCGAGCCCAGCCAGTTTGCTGTTATTCTTAAAGATATAATGAAAAAAAGCAACATATTTCTCAAAGTGTTGTTAAAAATTAGAACTTTATTGATTTATATTACTCTGAGAATGTACACAAAGAATATCATGGTTCATGTAACAAGAGCCTCTATTTCAGAGAGAAAATACGAATAGAGATACATATAAGCACATGCCATTTAAATGTATCAAACTGTTGAGTGATAATAAAATACCATTTCAGCACTACATTTCAAACTCATAGGAAACAAGTAACAATAACCTTTAGCTTTTAAGCAAGTACTATTATAACAGAAAAGCTTTTTGGGCAGGCTGCATTTCAAAGCTCATTCCTGCATCCTAGATAACAATTTGGGGTCACTAATGTTAATATTAATATATGTATCAGATGCATGTCTTGCAAACACACACACACAAACACACACATTCATTCATTCTCATTCCCTCTCCCCTCCCTTCTCACCCTCCCATCTTTCTCTCTCTCCCCATTCCCATATATAGACATATAGTTGTATGGGAGAAAGAGTACATGGAAAATAGTAGACACCAAAAACTAGCTGTGTAATCTTATAAAAGACATAAAAACCATTGAAACACTTACTTCATCAGCAACCATACACCTGGAAAAAATAAAAAAAAAAATTAATTATCAAAGTGAACTTTTTTTTTTTTTTTTTTTGAGACGGAGTCTCACTGTGTCACCAGGCTGAAGTGCAGTGGCGGGATCTCGGCTCACTGCAATTTCCATCTCTCAGGTTCAAGTGATTCTCCTGCCTCAGCCTCCTGAGTACCTGGGGCTACAGGTGCGTGCCACCACACCCATCTAATTTTTGTATTTTTAGTAGAGATGGGGTTTCACCATGTTGCTCAGGATGGTATCGATCTCTTGACCTCGTGTTTCGCCCACCTCAGCCTCCCAAAGTGCTGGGATTACAGGCATGAGCAACCGTGCCTGGCCAAAGTGAACCATTTTTAAAGTTCTGATTAAGTAGCTTGCCACAAAGTAGTTCATAAATACTAAAGTAGTAAGCCAGAGAGAGGTGTTTATAAGTATGAGAACACGGGTCAGGGCTGATTTTATATGACTCTCCAGCTGCCAAAGGCATATGGCTATGTGGGAGTGTTAGAGCTTCAGATGTGCTGTTCCCACAGCCTGCCCATGAAGATAGCTACAATGACCCTTCAAAAATGTGAGTAAAGTGGTAAGTGATTGTACCAATGACCACCCTCCTCATCCTTAAACCTCAAGATTGGTCTTCTCTATAAAGAGAAGAATGCTGCATTAAAATGTAAGAAAATAAGTGTGAATTACATATTAGCATAAGTTAAACACATAACTACATATGCTATAGTATATCTGCTAAGCCTACCTTTAAGCTGAGTTTTTATTTCTTTTTTTTTTGAGACAGAGTCTTGCTCTGTCACGCAGGCTGGAGTGCAGTGGCGTGATCTCCGCTCACTGCAAGCTCTGCCTCCTGGGTTCACACAGTTCTCCTGCCTCAAACTCCCAAGTAGCTGGGACTACAAGCACCCGCCACCACGCCCGGCTAGTTTTTTGTAGTTTTAGTAGAGACGGGGTTTCACCGTGTTAGCCAGGATGGTCTTGATCTCCTGACCTCATGATCTGCCCGCCTCGGCCTCCCAAAGTGCTGGGATTCCAGGCGTGAGCCACTGCACCCAGCCACTGAGTTTTTATTTCTATCACTTTGCTAAACTTTATTTTCTCAGTTCTTCCTTATTAACCTATAGAAACAAATTCTATGCAATGATAATTGAGGATGGGGCATAAACTCAAGTATAAAGTAGCAGAAAAACAAAGGGCAAAGGGAAAGAATAGCAGGCATGGTCAGGATTACCGGGTGTTCCTTTGAGACAGCAAACATATGATAAGGGGGAAAACCAATCCCTTAACTGAGGATATTTCCAGACAACCTAAAAAAAGTGCTGGAATATTTAAAAAATTGGCAAGAGGCCAGGTACAGTGGCTCATGCCTGTTATCCCAGTGGCTCAGGAGGGTGAGGTGGGAGGACAGATTGAGACCAGGAATTGGAAGCTACACTGAGCTGTGATTGTCCCACTGTACTCCAGCCTGGACAACAGGGGGAGATCCTATCTCTGAAACAAAGCAAAACAAAACTAAAAAAAAAAAAGGCAGGAAAAAAACTACTTTTTCTTTTTTTTTTTTTTCTTTTTTTTTTTTTTTATTTTTTGAGATGGAGTCTTGCTCTGTTGCCCAGGATGGAGTGCAGTGGCCGGATCTCAGCTCACTGCAAGCTCCGCCTCCTGGGTTTACGCCATTCTCCTGCCTCAGCCTCCCTAGTAGCTGGGACTACAGGCGCCCACCACCTCGCCCGGCTAGTTTTTTTTTTTTGTATTTTTAGTAGAGACGGGGTTTCACCGTATTAGCCAGGATGGTCTCGATCTCCTGACCTCGTGATCCGCCCGTCTCGGCCTCCCAAAGTGCTGGGATTACAGGCTTGAGCCACCGCGCCCGGCCAAAAACTACTTTTTCTATTTTATTCTTCCTTTATTCCCAGTAGTCTTGACATTATATAATCTTATAAGATTGATTTCTCTATATAAAATACAAATTATGGCTGGGCACGGTGGCTAATGCCTGTAATCCCAGCACTTTGGGAAGGCGAGGAGAGTGGATCACCTGAGGTCAGGAGTACAAGACCAGCCTAGCCAACATGGTGAAACCCCGTCTGTACTAAAAATAAAAAATTAGCCAGGTGTGATGGCGTGCCCCTATAGTCCCAGCTACTTGGGAGGCTGAGGCAGGAGAAACGCTTGAACCTGGGAGGCAGAGGTTGCAGTGATGAGCCAAGATCATGCCACTGCACTCCAGCTTGGGCAACAGAGTGAGATTCCGTCTCAAAAACAACAACAACAACAACAACAAATTAAGCATTTGGAGTAAATATATAACCAAGGAATACATTACAGTTAAATGAAAATGAAATTTCATTATTCAAAAAATTTCATTATTCGGTCAGCTTACCGAACAAATATGTTTTTTGGTTTCTTTGTTTTGAGACAGTCTCCCTTTGTCACTCAGGCTAGAGGGCAGTGGCATGATCACAGCTCACTGCAGTCTTGACCTGTAATGATCCTTCCACCTCAGCCTCCAAAGTAGCTGGGACTACAGGTGTGTGCCACCACACCCAGCTAATTTTTTTATTTGTAGAGACAGGGTTTTACTATGTTGTTCAGGTTGGTCTAGAACTCCTGGACTCATGTGATCCACCCATCTAGGCCTCCCAAACTGCTGAGATTATAGGCATGAGCCACTGCACCAGGCCCTAGTAAATATCTTTATAAAAAATAAAATTCAAATACTTTAATGGAAATTTAAAACATATGTAAGAGTAAAAAATTTATTACGTTCTTTGTAAACAAGTTGAGAGACTAGAAAACTAAAAAGCAATACTTGGAAAAACATGATTTTTTTTTTTTTTTCCGGGAAGATTCATGTATAGATTTCAAAGCAAAACGAGAACATGAATTTTTTTTTAAAGATGATCATTATTGACAGCTAAATAAAGAGACTGGAAGATGCAGTACATGGATTATCTCAAAGCACAGAACAGGAAGCTAAATAAATGGAAATACTGAAGGAATAGAAAGACTTGAAGATAGTCCCAAAAGACCTATTTTACAAAATACAGGTGTTCAAAAAGAGAAAAAGCACCAGATGGAGGAGAGGTAATGATTAAGTAAATAATAAAGGAAAATTTCTCTGGGCTAGCTTTTGGTGGATAAGTGAAAAGGGAAACCAAGTTTCAGGATGGATTAAAGAGAAAAGACAAGTATCTATTTTACCCTTGTAAAATTCATTAATTTTACAAATAAAGAAAAAATCTTACAAGTGTCCAGAAAGAAAGAAAAATTATCCATAAAGGGAAAACTAGGACGGGTACTGGACTAATCATCAACTCTAGAAGCTAGAATACAATGCAACAGGATCTAAACTAACTGAAACAAAAAGCAGCAGAAGTCATGAATCTTTTTTTTTTCAGATGGAGTCTCACTCTGTTGTCCTGGCTGCAGTGCAATGGCATGATCTTGGCTCAATGAAACCTCTGCCTCCCGGGTTCAAGCGATTCTCCTGCCTCAGCCTCCCGAGTAGCTGGGATTATAGGTGCCCGCCACCATGCCCAGCTAATTTTTGTGTATATATATATATTTTTTTTAGTAGAGACGGGGTTTCACTACAGTGGCCAGGCTGGTCTCAAACTCCTGATCTCATGATCTGCCCGCCTTGGCCTCCCAAAGTGCTGGGATTACAGGCGTGAGCCACCGTGCCCAGCCTAGAAGTTACGAATCTTATACTCAGCCGAGATATCCCCGATTGGTTACGGGTTGGCAAAAAGATGTTTGAGGCTATTCAAGATTACCAAAATTACACCACTAAAGCAAACTATCTCAGTAAAAATACTTGAGAAAATAACCAAACAATAAAAACATCTTAATATAGATTCAAGATAGGAGAAAATGAAAGGGAATCTGGTAAGCAATGAAGCTTGATATGTGATAATTTAGTGGACCACATATACTCTAAATAAAGACTCTAGAAACAGAAGGGACATAATCCAAAAATCTGAATATGCAAAACTGAAGGGAGGTAAGGAGATGGGAAGCTGAAATTACTCTAAAGCAAAATAGATGATATTTTAGTCGAGGGACTAGCTGTGATCACCTAGGAAGGAAGAGTATAGAGAGAAGGGAAGAGGAAAAGGGGAGCTTATATAGAGGAAAAAACATAATAAGGTATAGTTAACACTACTATACTGTAAAATTAAAATGGTTAAGGTAGAAAATTTTACATTGTGTTTTTTTACCACAAGGCAAAAAAAGCCTTGGAGAACTACAACGAGAGGTCAAGAGAGGGGAAGAATCCAGCAAAAGAGAATGAGAAGGAATGTCCAGTTATGTAAAAGATACTAAGCTGCGTGTAGTGGCTTATGTCCAAAATCCCAGTGCTTTGGGAGGCTGAGGCAGGATTGCTTGAATGGAGGACTGAGATCAGCCTGGACAACACAGCATGACCCTGTCTCTACAAAAAAAAAAAAAAAAAAAGTACACTCTTCACAGAAACAGAAAACACAACTCTAAAATTTATATGGAACCACAAAAGACCCAGAATAGCCAAAGCCATCCTGAGCAAAAAGAACAAAACTGGAGGAATCACATTACCTGACTTCAAATTGTACTACAGAGCTACTGTCACCAGCAAGGTACTAGCATAAATACAGACACACAGACCAAAGGAACAGAATAGAGAACCCAGAAACAAATCCATACATGTACAGTGAACTCATTTTGGACAAAGCTGTCAAAAACATATACTGGGAGAAAGGACAGTCTCTTCAATAAATGGTGCTGGAAAACTGGATATTCACACACAGAAGAATTAAATCAGACCCCTATCTCTCACCATAAACAAAAATCAAATCAAAATGGATTAAAGACTTAAATCTGAGACCTCAAATCAGGAAACACTGAAGTGATACTCCAGGACACAAGAATGGGCAAAGGTTTCTTTTTTTTCTTTTTTCTTTTTTTTTTTTTTTGAGACACAGTTTCACTCTGTCACCCAGGCTGGAGTGCAGGGGTGCAATCTTGGCTCACTACAACCCCTGCCTCCCACGTTCAAGTGATTCTCATGTCTCAGCCTCCCGAGTAGCTAGGACTACAGGTGCACACCACCACACCCGGATAATTTTTGTATTTTTAGTAGAGACACGGTTTCACCATTTTGGCCAGGCTGATCTCAAACTCCTGATCTCAAATGATCCACCTGCCTCGGCCTCCCAAAGTGCTGGGATTACAGGGGTGAACCACGGTGCCTGGCTGGGCAAAGGTTTCTTGAGTAATATCCCACAAACACAGGCAACTAAATAAAATGGACAAATGGGATCATATCAAGTTAAAATGCTTCTGCACACAAAAGGAAACAATCCACAAAGAGACAACCCACAGAATGGGAGAAAATATTTGCAAACTATCCATCTGACAAGGGATTAATAACCAGAATAAAGAAGAAGCTCAAACAACTCTTCAGGAAAAAAATCTAATAATCCAATTTTTTAAAAGGACAAAAGATGGTATTTTTCAAAAGAAGACAAAGGGCAAACAGTTATATGAAAATGTGCTCAACATCACTGATCATCAGAGAAATGCAAATCAAAACTATAATGAGATACCATCTCACTCCAGTTAAAATGAAAGGCAACAACAAATGCTGACAAGGATATGGAGAAAAGGGAACACTTGTACACTGCTGGTGGGAATGTAAAATAGTATAGCCACTATGGAGAACAATTTGGAGGTTCCACACAAAAACTAAAAATAGAGCTTCTATCTGATCCAGCAATCCTACTGCTAGGTATATACCCAAAGGGAAGGAAATTAGTATACCAAAAGATATCTGTACTCCCATGTTTATTGCAGCACTATTCACAATAGCCAAGATTTGGAAACAACCTATATGTCCATCAACAGATGAAAAGATAAATGTGGTACATATACACAATGGAGTACAATTCACCATAAAAAAGAATGAGATCCTGTCATTTGCAACAACATGGGTGGAACTAGAGATCATTATATTACGTGCAATAAGCCAGGCACAGAAAGACAAACTTTGCATTCTCACTTATGTGTGGGAACTCAAAATTAAGACAATTGAACTCATGGAGATAGAGAATAGAATGATGATTATTAGAGGCTGGGAAGGGTAGTGGTGAGGTTGGGGGAAAGTCAGGATGGTTAATGGGTAAATAAAAATAGAATGAATAATATCTAGTATTCGATAGCACAATGGGGTGACTATAGTCAATAATAATTTAATTGTATATTTAAAAATAATTAAAAGACTATAATTGGATTGTTTGTAACATAATAAATGCCTGAGGTGATACATCTGCTTATTATATATTGTATGCCTATATCAAAATAGCTCATGTACCCCATAAATATATACACTTACTCTGTACCCACAAAAACAAAAAAGAAAAAATTTAAAATTAAAAAATATTTGCCAGCTGTGTTATCCACGCCCGTAGTCTCAGCTACTCGGGATGCTGAGGCAGGAGGATCCCTTGAGCCCAGGAGGTTGAGTCTGTAGTGAGCTATTATTATCATGCTACTGTGTTCCAGTATAGGAAACAGAGTGAGACTGCATCTAAAAAAACAAACAAACAAACAAAAACAAACCAACAAAACCGAGAGACTGCACAAGGTGGCTCATGACTATAACCCCAGCACTTTGGTAAGCTGAGGTGGGAGGATCACTTTAGTGTACCAATTTGAGATAAGCCTGGGCAACATAGCAAGACCTCCTCTCCACTAAAAATAAAAATAAAAAACTAGGCAAGTGTAGTGGTGTGTGCCTCTAGCCCCAGCTACTTGGGAGACTGAGGTAGGAGAACTCCTTGAGCCCAGGAGGTTTAATCTACAGTGAGGCATGATCGTACCACTGCACTTCAGGTTGGGCAACAGAGCCAGACCCTGTCTCAAAAAAAAAAAAAAAAAAAAAAAAAAAGGATAGAAAAGGAAAAGAAAAACCTTTTATTTTCACTTTAGCATGGGTGTATCCTGTTGAAGAAATATGAAAGATTTCTATTATAGTTAAAGATGGCATTTGAACATGCTCATGTAGCTCCTCCTCTTCTTAAAACTTTTTAACCAGAAATCTTGCTTAATTTCTTCAGCCAAGAACCCATTTCTAATTTAAGTTATTTTAGCAGGAGGGCTACTAAAAGTAACCATTGTTTCCATTGGTAACTGTGAACACATGCTAGGGATACAGTGGGCTTCCATGCCTGCTTTCCATTCTGGAAATGTCCTGTTTGCTGCGCTTTCAATAAGATACAGTATTCTGCTGCTTTTATAGCCCTAGATCAAGAGGAATGCTGGAAGTTACCATATAACCCTTTCTCTTACCTCTCCTCCCCTGAAACATATACACGGAGGAGACACATACTGAGGGTCATTGTCTGCACATGTAGCAGAAGTGGCTGTTTCTCCATATCTTGCACATTTATGAATTTCATATATTTGGAAAATTGCAGCAATAAGGATCATGTCCATTTGCTCTCCACATTTTACATGCCTGTTCTTTTTTTTTTATTTTTATTTTTTATTTATTTTTTTGAGATGGAGTCTCGCTCTGTCGCCCAGGCTGGAGTGCAGTGGCGCGATCTCGGCTCACTGCCAGCTCTGCCACCCTGGTTCACGCCTTTCTCCTGCCTCAGCCTCCCAAGTAGCTGGGACTACAGGTGCCCGCCACCACACCTGGCTAATTTTTTGTATTTCTTTTTTTTGTATTTTTGTTTTTTGTATTTTTAGTAGAGACGGGGTTTCACCGTGTTAGCCAGGATGGTCTCAATCTCCTGACCTCGTGATCCACCGGCCTCAGCCTCCCAAAGTGCTGGGATTACAGGCGTGAGCCACCACACCTGGCCCTACATGCCTGTTCTTAATTTCATCTACTAGCTTCTGACTCTTGACTTCCACTGTTAAAGGTATCAAGCCTTGTGCTGCACATTTCATTGCATTTTTTTGCCCTTACTCTTTTTTTCTACCTCCTTTGAACAAACAAAAACCATTTCTTTTGTCACTTTTTTTTTTTACTGATCAGTTCTCCTTGGATTTCTGTGTAAACTGGTTTTCATATACCTATCCAACTAATTAAAGTATTTTCTCTAAGTGATGACAACCACCTAATCACACCGTGTTCGGTGCACTTGTTAAATCTTTGGCTTGTCATAGTTGTATGATTTGCAAATGGACTATGCCTAGGTTAGACGAAGATTCTGGAGAAGATACAGGTTTTCAAAGACATTTCACTGATTTACTTGAATGGCCATACATGTACACTGACCAACAGTAAAAAGGCACAATAGAATATACAGTGAAACATTTCTCTTCACCCTGTCACCTGGTCTCCCAGCTCCCCAGGCACCTTCCCAGAAGCAACCTCTGGACCTACTTTCTTATGTATCCTTCTAGAAGTCTATTTATTTATAAGCATATTTGAATTATAGATCAGAAATACAGTGTTTTAAAACTGCAACCTCAGATAGTATTAAAGTGTACATTCAATGGGTGGCAACATATTAAGTATGTCACTGACAAAAATTCACAGGTTTTTAAAACATGAACAATGTTATAGGAAATAAGATCGCAGGCTCAAGGTTTAGAGTAAGACTCACTAAGCTGCACCCTGGAAGGAATAAGGGTGAACACATATAAACTGGAGGGTTTTTTTTATATTGTCTTTTTACAGGCATGCTACTTATACTCTTAAGAGAGGGGCATACAAGGTTAGACAGCAGACTCTCTTAGGCACTTTAACTCACAATATGATGACAAAAATGAAAAATGTCTAGTATTATTACTAAAAATATGTAGTATTGCCTAGTATTCTATGTTGTTCACTTATAACTGTGTTGTTGTTTGAGTGCTGTTTGTAAGGAATGCCAATAACATGCTTTTGAATGAGAAAGATCTTGGTACGTGGATCACGGGGAAGGGACAAAATACAATATTCTATCAATTCGAGACTACCATTTCTGTAACTGGTGATCTCCATGTCACTGCAGCTCTTTCAGTGTACAGGACCTAATTTGTTTTTCAAAAAGGTATTCGTATTTTTCTCAATTTTGAACTTAGGACTTTGAATTTATTCCTATTAAATTACATCCCGGCTGGGCGTGGTGGCTCATGCCTGTAATCCCAGCACTTTGGAAGGCCGAGGCAGGCGGATCATGAGGTCAAGAGTTTGAGACCAGCCTGGCCAACATGGTGAAAACCCATCTCTACTGAGAATACAAAAATTAGCCAAGCGTTGAAGCGGCCACCTATAATCCCAGCTACTCGGAAGGCTGAGGCAGAAGAATTGCTTGAACCTGGGAGGAAGAGGTTGCAGTGAGCCAAGATCACACCACTGCACACCAGCCTGGGCAACAGAGCAAGACTTCATCTCAAAAATAGTAATAATAAAAATAAATAAATAAATAACATCCTATTAGCATGGACTCTATGAGTTCACTCTTCTGTTAAATCCATATTTTGTTTCTTCGTCCAGTCTTTTTGTTTTTTTTTCTCTAGATGGAGTCTTGCTCTGTTACCCAGGCTGGAGTGCAATGGCATGATCTCAGCTCATTGCAACCTCTGCCTCCTGGGTTCAAGTGATTCTCCTGCCTCAGCCTCCCAAGTAGCTGGGATTACAGGCACACATCACCATGCCCGGCTAATTTTTTGTATTTTTAGTAGATACGGCATTTCACCATGTTGGCCAGGCTGGTCTCGAACTCCTGACCTCATGATCTGCCCACCTCAGCCTCATCTAGTCTTAATAGAAGGTTGTATGTATCAAACTAAAGTCATAACTTTTGGCACTGTACCAGAAACTTTCTTTAGGTCACTAATTCTTAAAAGGTTGTTCACCAATATATTCTAAGGCAGGGGTTGGCAAGTTTTTTCTGATGGTAAATATTTCAGGCTTTACAGGTCATGCATGTAATGTCTGTCACAACTACTCAACTCTGTTCTTATACCAGAAAAGCAGCCAATGACAACACATAAATGAATGAGCAGGGTTGTGTTCCAACAAAACTTTATTTATAAACATAACTGGTGGGCCTGGTTTGGCCTGTGGACAATAATTTATGAACTTGTAAGGAACTCAAATTTTTTTTTTTTTTTTTTTGAGATGGAGTCTCGCGCTGTCGCCCAGGCTGGAGAGCAGTGGCGCGATCTCGGCTCACTGCAAGCTCCGCCTCCCGGGTTCACGCCATTCTCCTGCCTCAGCCTCCTGAGTAGCTGGGACTACAGTCGCCCACCACAGCGCCTGGCTAATTTTTTGTATTTTTAGTAGAGACGGGGTTTCACTGTGGTCTCGATCTCCTGACCTTGTGATCCGCCCGCCTCGGCCTCCCAAAGTGCTGGGATTACAGGCGTGAGCCACCGCGCCCGGCCTCAGGAACTCAAATTTTCTTTGTTAACTGTTAAGTCACTTAGATTAAATTCCAAAAAATATTACTGTAAGTATATTCTGGGTCATCTGAACAACTACTTTAAAATCAGACATATGTACATTTAGTGGTCCCTTTTGCATTTAGGATTAAATGAGAAATCCCTTCCCATTTACCTATATTAAATACTTCTTATTGCAGAATGCAGAGTAAATAGAGGTTTTTACAATAGTCGGACTTAGGGAAGTGTGGAATTGAGACATCACCTGGCAATAGGGGTGCGCGCATGGAGAACATCATACTCATGAGGGAACTGATTTCTTTTAGCTTTTAAAATTTAAACTTTAATTATCAGTAATTATGAGAGCAAATATGAAGCATTTTTCTTTCCCTGATTGCAGACATAGATACCTACTTGATAGAGATTTCAGTAACACCCCAAAGCTGATGTGATCTTTATGTGATGAAGATGGCTATAGTGCTTCCAAATCACCCCTGATTAAAAATGGTCTTAGAATTTGTGGTAGAGCTAAATGTTGCTTTTCCAAAATCCCTTCTCCCCTTCCCCCTCACTAACATACCCTGTGGGTGGGGGGGGGCCTGTGGTGAACTGAACCTCTCCTTTTCCAATCTCTTTTTCAACTAGGTGTGGTTTTATGACAAAATGTGGCCAATGAGGCCTTAGTCAACATCACTCGGTGGTGATTTTGGGAAAGCCTGTGAAAATAGGGTTGGACTCAGTTGGCACATGCCGTTTTTTCCTCTTCCTTTCTTCCTGCATCAAGCAATGATGCCAAATCTCGAACTGTAATAGCTACCTTGTGATCTACTAGGCAGAAAAGGACAAGAAGATTGGAAAGGCATAGCTCTAAAATCCTGTTAACTGCAGGAGAAAATAGTCCAATATATTTTAGCTATTATTATATGCAGCTGAACTCAATTCCTCATCATTAAAAAAGGAAGTGTAGGATATGAATAAACTTTAAATATTTAAGAGACATGAGGCTATTAGTTTTGGCCATAAAACCTCAATAGCATCAGTTTAGCATCTGCCAAATAATACTATCATATTAAATTAATATTGTTAACTGTTTTTATTTTGTCTTATTTATATTTACTTTTGAAAATTTGTTCGTATTTTGAAAATATTTCCTAAAAGCTGTAAGCATATGAAATTTTTTAATCTAGTTTTGGTTTGTACATATTTAACATGATACAAAAATTTTAAGTAAACAATGAAGCTTTTGGAAAATATTTTTCCTTTGAAATGACTTCAGTGATTAATCACATATGAGGACTGCTCCAGAGTTATGCATTAATCTTGATTTCAGGCAATGTTTTTCTTAATGTAACCTTTATTGCATACACACGTGTTAGTCCATTCTTTCTTTCTTTCTTTTTTTTTTTTTTGAGATGGAGTCTCGCTCTGTCACCCAGGCTGGAGTGCAGTGGCGCTATCTTGACTCACTGCTGCAACCTCTGGCTCCCAGGTTCAAGCGATTCTCCTGCCTCAGCCTCCCGAGTAGCCGGGACTACAGGTGCCCACCACCATGTCCGGCTAATTTTTTGTATTTTTAGCAGAGAAAGGGATTCACTGTGTTAGCCAGGATGGTCTCGATCTCCGGACTGGCCACCTCAGCCTCCCAATGTGCTGGGATTACAGACGTGAGCAACTGCACCCAGACTTTCTTTCTTTTTTTTTTTTTTTTTTTAAAAGACAGTTTCGCTCTTGTCACCCAGGCTGGAGTGCAACGGCACGATCTTGGCTCACTGCAACCTCTGCCTCCTGTGTTCAAGCAATTCTCCTGCCTCAGTCTCCTGAGTAGCTGGGATTACAGGTGCATGCCACTACACCCAGCTAATTTTTGTATTTTTAGTAGAGACGGGAGTTTCACCATGTTGGTCCGACTGGTCTCGAACTCCTGACCTCAGGTGATCTACCCGCCTCAGCCTCCCAAAGTGCTGGGATTACAGGCATGAACCACCACACCCGGCCAGTCCGTTCTTTCTCAATGTAATCTTTATTGCATAATACACATGTAGTAGGTCATTCTTCCATTGCTATAAAGAAATGCCTGAGGCTCAGTAATTTATAAAGAAAAGAGGTTTAATTGGCTCATGGTTCTGCAGGCAGTACAGTAAGTGTGGTGTTGGCATCTGCTTCTGGTGAGGGCCATAGGAAACTTACAATCATAGTGGGAGGTGAAGGGGGAGCAGACACATCACAAGGCAAACATAGGAGCAAGAGAATGAGTGGGGAGGTGTCACACACTTTCAAACAACCAGGTCTCACAGAACTCACTATTGCGAGGAAAGCACCAAGCTATTCATGAGTGATCCACCCTCATGATCCAAACATCTCCCACCAGGCCTTAACTCCAACATTGGGGATTACATTTCAACATGAAATTTGGAGAAGATATCCAAACTAAATCACCGCATAGACAGAATTAAAAACAAAAAACACATGATCATCTTCATAGATGCTGAGAAAGCATTTGATAAACTCCAATATCCCTTTATGATTAAAAAAAAAAAAACCCTCTCAACAAATTAGGCATCAGGGATATACCTCAAAATAATAAGAGCCATCTATGACAAACCCACAGCCAACATCATACTGAATGGGGAAATGCTGAAAGTGTTCCACCAACGAACTGGAATGAGACTAATATGTCTACTCTCACTACTCCTATTCAACACAGAACTGGAAGTCCTAGCCGGAGGAAGAGAAAGAAATAGAAAGCATCCAAATAGAAAAAGAGGAACTCAAATCATCTTTGTTCATTGATGACATAATTTTATACCTAGAAAACTCTAAAGATCCTTCCAAAACACTCTTAGACCTGATAAACAACTTCAGTTAAGTTTCAGGATACAAAATCAACATACAAAAATCAGTAGCATTTCTATACACCAATGATGTTCAAGCTGAGAGTCAAATAAAGACTTCAATCCCATTTACAATAGGCACACATAAAAAATAAAATACCTAGGAATACATTTAACTAAGGAGGTGAAAAGAAAGATCTCTATAAGGAGAACTGTATGAAACACCAATGAAAGAACTCATAGATGACACAAACAAATGGAAAAACATCTCATGCTCATGGATACAAACAATCAATATCATTAAAATGGCCATACTGCCTAAAGAAAAGTACAGATTCAATGCTATTCCTATCAAACTACCAATGATATTCTTCACAGGACTAGAAAAAACTATTTTAAAATTCATATGAAACAAAAAAGAGCCCCAACAGCCCAGGTAATTCTAAGCAAAAAGAACAAAGCTGGAGGCATCACACTACCGAACTTCAAACTACACAACAGGGCTACAGTAACCAAAACAGCATGGTATTGGTACAAAAACAGACACACAGACCAATGGAACAGGATAGAGAGCCCTGAAATAAGACCACACAACTACAACCACCTAATCTTTGACAAAGCTGACAAAAACAAGCAATGGGGAAAGGACTCTATATTCAATAAATGGTACTGGGGTAACTGTACAGCCATATGCAGAAGAATGAAACTGGAACCCTACATATCACCATATATAAAAATTAACTCAAAATGGTTTAATTACTTAAATGTAAGACTTCAAACTATAAAATTCCTAGAAGAAAATCTAGGAAAATCTCTTCTAGACACTGGACTAGGCAAAGAATTTATGACTAAGACCTCAAAAGTAAATGCAACAAAACAAAAAAATAGGCAAATGGGACTTGCACAGCAAAAGAAACAATCAACAGAGTAAATAGATGACTTACAGAATGGGAGAAAATATTTGCAAACTATGCATCTGAAAAAGGACCAATATCTAGACTGTATAAGGAACTGGAACGAAACAACAAGGAGAAACAACCCCATTGAAAAGTGGGCAAAGGACATGAACAGACACTTCTCAAAAGACATACAAGTTGCCAACAAACATGAAAAAATGCTCAACATCACTATCATTGGACAAATGCAAATTGAAACCACAATAAGATACCATCTCACACCAGTCAGAATGGCTATCATTAAGAAGCCAAAAAACAGGCCAGGTGTGGTGGCTCACACCTGTAATCCCAGCACTTTGGGAGGCCAGTGTGGGCAGACTGCTTGAGTCTAAGAGTTCAAGACCAGCCTAGGTAACATGGTGAAACCCCATCTCTATTAAAATTACAAAAAGTTAGCTGGGCATGATGGTGCACACCTGTAGTCACAGCTACTTGGGGGGCTGAGGTGGGAAGATTGCATGAGCCCCAGAGGTTGAGGCTCCGATGAGCCCTGATCATGCCACTGCACATCAACCTGGGTGACAGAGTGAGACCTTGTCTCAAAAAAAAAGAAAAAAAATGTAACAGATACTGCCAAGAATATGAAGAAAAGAGACACTTATACACTGCAGAGCGGGGAGGTGGGTGTAAATTAGTTCAACCCCGATGGAAAGCAGTAAGGAGTTTTCTCACAGAACTAAAAGTAGAATTGCCAGTTCAGAAATCCTACTACTGGGTATTTATCCATAGCAAAAGAAAGTGTTTTATCAAGAAGACACCTGCACTCATATATTTATCACAGCACTATTTACAATAGCAAAGTCATGGAATCAACCTAAGTGTCCATCAACAGTGGACTGAACAAAGAAAATTTAGTGTATATACACCATGGAATACTACCACAAAAGAGAACAAAATGATGTCCTTTGCAACAACATGCATGCAACTAGAGACCATTATCCTAATGGTTACTGAAATTAAAATAACTCAGAAGCAGAAAATCAAATACCTCACGTTCTCACTTATAAGTGGGAGCTGATCAATGGGTATACACGTAAACATAAAGACGAACAAGGACACTGGGGATTCCGAAAGGGGGTAAAGGCAAAGGGGGGCAAGGGTTGAAAAACTATCTATTGAGCATGTTCACTATTTGGGTGATGGGTTCACCAGAAGCCCAAACCCTCCCATTATGCAATATACTTGTGTACCAAATGTATACATGTACCCCTCTGAATCTGTAATTTTTTAAAAAAGAAGTGACTGCGCCCTTCTTCTGCCTCTAAAAAAACCTATACCGTAACATCAATAACATTTGGTACACTTGTTTATATGATTATCTCTCGCTTAACCTAAGGGCTTAGCACTGTGCTTGATGCTCAAAGGTATGTTTTGCGAATGACTAAATAAATAATAATGTGTATTTGATGGCTACTGAAATTGAAAAACAATTTTTGATATATACTTGCTCTAACCTCTGCATGTCCACAATATAGAGACTATAACAGAAATGCTCAGGTTTTCCTGGCATATAATTCAATAAATCAAAACAACTAGACTAAATATGGGCTAGATATGGGCTGCTTCACCTACAGCTGATTGGTAGACAAAACGTTGGTGTCACGTTATATTCTAAGAGACGTACTCGGTTTGTAACAAAACTATTTCACTTATTCCTCCATCTATCAACACTTAGGTATCAATTATATCCACATCTTTATTAATGAAGTAATTTCAATATTGTAAGTCATTTTTACTACTTTATAAAATCATTATAGAATAAATCAAGCAGACCTGGCTTACTTTTTGTTGCTTTTTTATATAAAACATAGTTTTGTTTTTAACTCCAAAATATTCTAATAAATATTATCTAATTAAGCCCTAAAAATGTTCTACTAGTTCCTGCAGACATAATCAAGTTTTTTGATCTGCAGTTTTATGAATAAATAATTGTGTAAAAGCTAATGTGTGAAAGAATGGCTCAGTGGGAATTATTATACATCTTGAAAATAATAAATTCTCTCAAAACAGCTGAGGTATACCTTTTTTTCAAACCTTCTAGTAAGATGCAGAGACTATTTCCTATTTTGTTCTTTATTAGTGAAAGTTATACAGCAATTTTCTGCTAATGGAGTCAGACTAATGAAGCATAATATTTTCAAGATATTATCAAGCATTAGAGACTACTTCAATTTTTTTAAAGCTTATGAACAGAAAAGGCAGTTCTTTTTAAAAATTCATTAGGTTTTTAGAATACACAAGGATTTATTTGTATTACTCTAGATCTCTTATGTACCCTGAAATTATTACAAGCTTTTATGTCTTTCCTGTATATTACTGATGTTTCATAATGGGTAAAAAGAACTAAAACAAAACAAAACACTGAATGTTATTTTAACTAGTTTTTCAAAGTTATAACATACGCAGCAAATACGGGCTGCTTCACCTAAAGCTTTCTCTCTTCCTTCCCTGTTAAGAGACCTTAGAACTCTTTGGATATATCCTTCCATGTGCTTCTGAACATTGCTGAGTAAGGATATGATGTCTGAAGCTGCTAAGGATGACAAAGTAGAAAGATGACATGAATAGGCCGGCGAATTAACCAATCCTAGATCCATCCCACTCTTGTTATGTGTTATGTGATCTCTGTAGTGATTAACCCATTTTGAGTTGTATTTCTGTTATTGTACAACATCCTAATTCAAAGTGTTTATACAACCAGGTTTGAAGGTCAATCACATTTCCCTTCAGTTTATAATGGCTAAATTTGAAGCTACTATCCTCTGCAACTTCCTTATATCTGTTGCCAATATTTATTTACTGACAACAGCAATAAAGATTTTATGACACTTTTCCATTTACAAACTACTGTCTTTCCTCATCTCATCACAGCTTGGTTTACTTTTCACAAAAACACTTGTATATATATGATATATACATCTTATGTAAAATGTAAAATGTACACAAAACGTACATATGTATGGAGAGAGAGTTAAAGGTACATATATATGTATATGGAGAGACAGCAAGTTAAAGTTTTCAGAATCAAAACAAATTCAGTTGTGTTAAAAACCCTACCAAAGGCAAAACCTAACAGAGCCAGGGAAGGTTGTAATAATTTCAAGGTACATTTTTACAAAAACACATGAGACTAGGAAACTGAGTACAGAGATCTAGGGTATTTATAATTAAATGCTCGTTAACAAGAGCTTTAAGCTTTTACAGAAATGCAACAGACTAATTTGATATGCAACCAAGATAAAATCAGCCCTCTATTTCCACAGGTTTTATATCTGTGGATTCAACCAACCATAGATCAAAAATATTTTTAAAGAAACAACAAAATAGCAATGTAACAAAAACAAGACAAATAAAAATACAGTACAATTATTTACATAGCATTTACATTGTATTAAGTATTATAAGTAATCTAGAGATAATTTAAAGTATATGGGAAGACATATGTAGGTTATGTGCAAATACTATGCCATTTTACATGAAGGACCTGAGCATCTGTGGGTTTTCGTATCCTTTGGAGTACTAGAACCAATCTTCTGCATATACCAAGGGATGGCTACACTATTGTTTTGTAGTTTTTATTTTAAACAGAAACTTCTGGCCCAAGAATAAAAAACACAGACTCAAATTGTTTAATGCATTTAGAGGTTTTTGTTTGTTTGTTTTTTAATCTAGGGCTTAATTAGCTTTAGTTTCAAATATCAACATGCATTGTATGTCATAATAACCTCAGAATATCCAGGAAAAAAGTTCAAAAGGAGCTATTAAGTTTGGATCTGGAGCATATGCCAAGATCCAAATGTACAGATTTAGGACTTATATATGGATGGTACTTAAAACTATGAGAATGGATGATAGCCTCAGGAATTTAGGTGAAACAAGAATTGAAAATGACTAAAGACTGAACACTGAAGAGGGTGGGCAGAGGAGGAGGTACAAGGAAAAGAGGCAGAGATGAGAGCTTAAAGAAGAATCAGAAAAGCTGAGGGGCCTAGAGGAGCTTTTCTAGGAAACAGTGGTTCCACCTGAGACACTACAAAGAGGCTGAGATAGATGAGAGTTGACAATGAAGGTTTTCCTAACTATATATACCTGTCATTTGCCAAAGCAAAGAAAATAATAATTCTTTTTTTTTCTTCTTCTTGTTTGAGATGGAGTCTCGCTCTGTCGCTCAGGCTGGATGGAGTGCAGTGGTGCGATCTTGACTCACTGCAACCTCTGCCTCCCGGGTTCACGCCATTCTCCTGCCTCAGCCTCCTGAGTAGCTGGGACTACAGGCACCTGCCACCACGCCCGGCTAATTTTTTTCTTTTTTTTTTTTTTTTTTTTTTTTTTTTTTTGAGACGGAGTCTTGCTCTGTAGCCCGGGCTGGAGTGCAGTGGCCGGATCTCAGCTCACTGCAAGCTCCGCCTCCCGGGTTTAGGCCATTCTCCTGCCTCAGCCTCCGGAGTAGCTGGGACTACAGGCGCCCGCCACCTCGCCGGGCTAGTTTTTTGTATTTTTAGTAGAGACGGGGTTTCACGGTGTTAGCCACGATGGTCTCGATCTCCTGACCTCGTGATCCGCCCGTCTCGGCCTCCCAAAGTGCTGGGATTACAGGCTTGAGCCACCGCGCCCGGCATTTTTTTCTATTTTTAGTAGAGATGGGGTTTCACCGTGTTAGCCAGGATATTCTCGATCTTCTGACCTCGTGATCTGCCCGCCTCAGCCTCCCAAAATGCTGGGATTACAGGCGTAAGCCACCGTGCCTGGCCTTTTTTTTTTTTTCTTATTTTCAACCAAAGTTTTCCTTTTCTTAGTTTTCATGATGTTACAACACTATTTTGTGTACATTTTGGATTTTACATAAGATTAGGAAAGGTATAAATCGTAGATTATATGTGACATACACACATTGTGTGCGTGTGTGTGTGTGTGTGTGTACAGAGAGAGAATCTAAATAACAGAGAAGACTCTGAGAGAAAATGATGTTTATTTGGAAATAGGCACTGAAATGGGAATATGCATGCCATAGTAAACTGTGCATCTTCAGTGAGATAACAGAAAACAAAGGTTTTTAAGGGTAAAATAAGGATTGTACCCATATACAAGTTCTAAACAAGAAATTGTTTTGAGATAACTATCCTTGGTCATGAGAATCAGTAACAAGGATGGCACCAGTCTGAAGACAGTTGTTGGGCAAATGTCCTCACAAAGGTTTTTTTTTTTTCTTTTAATGAAAAAAATTATAGGGCTACCCCATAGGCAGTGCACCCAGAATACCCAGAAGTATTATTTTGTATAAGGTTGGATGGCCTTTGTGGTAAATTGTGGTTTTTGCAGTCTTTGGTGGTAGTTTTTATCAGGCATTTGTGTATAAGAACCCTCCCTTCACAGCCTTCCCTGGCTCTGTTTGTTAGGTTTTGCCTTTGATAGGGTTTTTAACACAATTGAGTTTGTTTTGATTCTGAAAACTTTAACTTGCTCTCTCTCCATATACATATATATGTACCTTTTGTGTACATTTTAGATTTTATGTAAGATATATATATCATATATATCTTATATAAATATATTACATATATCATATATCTTATATAAATATATATGATATATATCATATATCTTATATAAATATATATGATATATATCATATATCTTATATAAATATGATATATATATAACTTATAGAGGATATTTCTAGAAGGCTACACAACAAATTAGTAACTTTCTGCCTCCAGAGTTGCCAGTATCTGGGATACTCTTGAGGAATAGGGATTGGAGAGAGACTGTCCACTTTTGTACCTCTTTAATGGTATACATGTGGAGTTATTATCAATTCAAAAAATTAGTAAAATTAAAACAGATAAATAAAGGCCATTTTATCATGTTGCACTTGTTTTACAGTTTAGGGAAAAATATTTTTAGACATCACCATGGCTGAAAAATATGCTGTGACTTGGTCCACTGAACGCAGGATCCTTGTAACTTAGTCTATGGTGAAGTAGTGGGGGGAGTTTATTAAATTAATGTTAATTAAGCTAGTGTTGGTCAAATATACCATATAAAAGAATAGGTTGTGATTGATTCCTAATTAAGGACAGACTACATATGAATGTCCAAATGGGGCCAATTCTCTTTGAGCTAACACCCTACTTCTGAGGCTGAAGTGTGCATGGCAATTGATAAAGTAGATCTATTTTCATGTCCTGAATCCTGTACTTATGATTCCAAAGAGAGTAAGAGTGCTCTTCTTATATCTGTGCGCCTCATTAAATTCTCGGCATAATCAAAATATTCTTTTGGAGAGTTTTCCTATTTTCTTTATATCAACATAATTTATTCAAAAGAGATATAAGTATTATAGAAAAAGATGTTTTAATGTAAAGAAATTAAAGGAAAATTTCAAGTTAGATACATATTGTTCAATTCTATGCGTTTTCAGTAATTTAGCTGGTGTTTAAAATGATTCTCAGGAAAGTATAATGCTGTTTAGTTTTCTATTTTTCTATCTGTATCAGAATTTGGATTAAAAAGAGCAAACACCGAGTGTGTGCAACCAAAGATATGGCTGCTGCAAACACTGGAGTCTGTATGTCTTGATATTGTAAGTGGACGATTAATGTAAGGAGCCTCAAGGTTCTGGAATCGACTCTGAAATGGAAAGCTGCTTTTTGAAGTCTGCAGTCAAGCTGGATAAATTACAATTAAAGCAATTAACAATGAATTTGAAACAAAGAATATCATTTACTTTTTGTAACTATGGAAAACTGAACTGCTTGTAAAATTCTGATAGAATTGTGTAGCTGTTGGCACACCAAACCAGATTTGGCAAATACAATGGATTGTCTTTAACGAAGGAAGTTTTCTTTTTAGCTGCAGGTTAAAAACCCTACAACTCAGATCCTATTTGACATTTTCCAATGAGGAAAAAAAGCAATTTTTATTTCTGTGGATAACTGTAATTATGGAGAGGCCTCCTTTTACAAAGTAGACTTCATTTGTAGTCAAATATGGTATGAAATTTCTATAAAGTAAAAAGTCTTATTAGCCATATTTTCCCCCTTTTATAGTAGCACTTGAAGGCTTCCATTAGTCATCTTTCTTATTTTCTTTCTCACTGTTGACTCCTTCCTCACTCTTCCAGATTTCCAACATATTTCATAGCTCCTGCCCTACTTTTAAACTTTTCTTTGCTACTAAAATTCCTCTCTGACTACTCTATAACTGTTGCCTCCACTTTTCACTATCTACAATCTTCTTAACCATTTTTGAATGATATTCACAAGTGACCTGATAATTACTTAGTATGGTGGTCTTTTAGCCCTCTTCTTTTGCAACATCTTTATGGTATTTTATATTGTCAACCCATTTACTCTGTGGTTAATGTCTTTCCCCTCGGCTTCTTGTTCTCCTTCTTGAATACTTTCTTTTTTATTTTATTTTATTCCTTTTTGCTTTCTAAAAGAATGTTTCCCAAGGTTCTGGCCATGCAAAATTTCCCTCATCTCTCTACAATTTACACATGAGAACCCTATTCATTTCTACATTTATCATTATCTTCATGCATGGCTTCTTTCTTATTTTTATTCATTGTCTTGAATTGATTTCTAAATTCCTGAATCACATTTTTATCTGCCTGCAAGGTATCACATTCATAAAGTCAGTAAGACACTTACTTGGTTGTCTATTCTATTCTATTCTTTTTTTTTTTTTAAATTCTCTTGACCCCAGTTTTCCTGATAGCTACGTTTCTCTGCTTCCCTTATAAGATAAATTCCTGAGACAGTAATCTATACTCACTGTTTCTCCTTTCCTCTCACCTCTCTTGAACCCACTCAAGTGAGGCTTTATCCCCTACTGCTCCATCACAGTTACTCTTGTCAAAGCCATGAATGATATATCTTGCCAAATCAAATGGTCATTTCTCAGTCCTCATTTTATTAGACTTCTCAGCATCATTTGTTACAGTTGTTCATTGTCTCCTGGTTGAAAATATTTTTACTTGGCTTCTAGAGTGCCATATTCTTCTGGTAAGTTTCTTAAAATAAAGGGGTGGGAGGCAGGGGCATAAACCCACAGGACAGAAGGAGAAAATAGTAAGTAAATTCCAGAAGGTAGAAAGGAGATGAACAATAGAAAAGTGCCTTAACAGAAAAGAATGGGGAATTCTACTTCAGCAGGGGACGGGCTAGAAAAGCAACCTGATTGGCACTGATGATCCCCAAAGAGCCCAGAAAATGACAGAAAAAAGGTATTACTGAGAGGGGTGGGGGGTGAAGATGTGAAGAAAATAGAACGATTGGTTAAAAGTTTGTAAAATAATTAGATTTACAGATCCCCTACTTAATACAAAGTTTTCTCACATTTCATTAGAAGTCTGACTTTCTTCTCTAAAGAGGGTGAAACAGAGTATTCCCATTTCCAAGGGCTACTGTAAAAAAGTACCACAAAATGGGTGGTTTAAAACAAAATAAATTTGTCTTCTCACAGTTCTGGAGGCCAGAAATCTAAAATCAAGATATCGACAGGGTTGGTTCTTTCTGGAGGTTTTGAAGAGAATCTGTTCCATGCTTCCTTCCTATCTGCTGGTGGATGCCTGGAATCCTTGGTGTTCCTTGGTTTGTAGGCACACCATTCTAATCTCTGCCATTCTGCTTACATGGCATTATTCCTTGTGTTTTTCTATGTTTAAATATCTCCCCTGGCCAGGCTCAGTGGATCACGCCTGTAATCCCAGCACTTTGGGAGGCTGAGGCGGGCTGATCACCTGAGGTTAGGAGTTTGAGACCAGCCTGGCCAACATGGTGAAATCCTGTCTCTACTAAAAATACAAAAATTAGCCAGATGTGGTGGCAGGTGCTTGTAATCCCTGCTACTAGTGAGGCTGACACAGGAGAAGTGCTTGAACCCTGGCAGAGGTTGCAGTGAGCCAAGATCGCGCCACTGCACTCCAGCCAGCGACAAAGTGAGACCCTGTCTCAAAAAAACAAATAAACAAAAAAACTCTCCTTGTAAGTCACTAGTCACTGGATTTAGAGTTCACTCTAATCTAGTATGGTCTCATCTTAAATTGATCGCATCTGCAAAAACCTTATTTTCAAATAAAGTCACATTCCCAGGTACTAGGGATTAAGATTTCAACATATTTTTTCAGTGGACACAATTTCATCTACTACCCAGAGGATTTCTAGAGTTGGAACACTAGTCACAGTGGAGGGTGAGGGGATATGAACTGAAAATAGGAGAAATAGGTGAGGCTTTACAAAATTTGAGGATAACTTCCAGGCTTCTTTCCTAATTTAAAGAAAACTGACAGCTAGTTTTGTATTTTTCAGGTAAAAGTCTGAAAGTATCTTCTCAGACCAGCCCACAATAAATGATCTAAATATGCTACCATCAAGAGTTCCTCCAAGAGATCAACTCAGCCAAATAATCTACAGCAACACTGCAGTCAACAACCCCACAACCTCATTTAGTCAGGGTGCTTCTGACTGCCTTTTTGCTGTCCTGATCTTAAACTGAAGCAGACAGAGATGGATCACTAGACATTTAAGAACAGCTAATAACATGAGAGACAGAATGCAAAACTCTTTTTAAAAAAGCAAGTTGGAGAAAACACTGATGATTTAAAAAGAAAATAAACAGAGAAAAGTTGTCATTAGTACCTTCCAAGAAGTCTCACTCATGAGACAAGAAGAGAATACTAGCAAAAGAAAATACTCAAAGAAAAAAAAAAGACGGCTCTTTGAATTAAATATAATAGCATTAATATAAAAGCTCGATAGAAGTACTAGAAAATAGAGTTGAGGAAAATTTTCACAAAACAGAGCAAAAAGATGAGTTGAAAAACAGGATAAAGAGATAAGAACATTAAAGGATCAATTCCAAGGCATCTAGTATCTGAACAATGTAGAAAGAAAGAAAATAAAATAAAAAAGAATACAAGTAATATTAATGGTAATAATTCTTTTAAAATCCCCAAATAGCCTGGGCACGGTGGCTCACATCTGTGATCCCAGCATTCTGGGATGCTGAGGTGGGCGGACCACTTGAGGTCAGGCATTCAAGACCAGACTGGCTAATATGGTGAAACCCTGTCTCTACTAAAAATACTAAAAGCAGCTGAGCGTGGTGGAAGGCACCTGTAATCCCAGCTCCTGGGAAGGCTGAGATGAGTGTATCACTTGAAACTGGGATGCAGAGGTTGCAATGAGCCAATATTGTGCCACTGCATATTGTGCCACTGCACTCCAGCCTGGGTGACAGTGCAAGACTCTATCTCAAAATAAATAAATAAATACTTAAAATCCCCAAACGAAAGAAAATCAGTTTCTACATCCAATGGGTCAAACCAGTGCCCAGCACAAAGTCTGAAAATAACTCTAACCCTAAAGCCACTCCTATGAAATTTCAGAACAATGAGGAAAACAGGAGATCCTAAAAGCTTCCAGAAAAAGATTTCATACAAAAGGTACCTATGATACAAAAGACTGCATCCGAATGATGAGGTATCAGAACAAGAAAGCTTAGAAAAATATGGAGCATATAATGTCAATGGATTTGAATAGTAATTCCAGAAGCTAGATGACAGAGGGAGCAATACCCACAAATTCTGAGAAAAAAAATTTACAGGCCAGGATTATATACCTAGTTGTGCTATCAATCAAATGTTAGCATGAAACAAAAACATTTTAAGACATGCAAGGTTCTCAAAGCATTTTTCATGCAACGTTAGCTCCCTGAAATTCAACAAAAGAGTGGTGAATAAAATCTCCAGGATGATGAGGTGAAGAAAAAAGCAAAACAACAGCTATGCAGCATACCCAGCAACAAATTGTACTGAAAGGGTCAGAAGTCTCTGGATGAGACATGTAAAAGATAAAAATGATAGAATACTTAACGTGTCTGAAAGTATTGAGAAGAGATTTACCCAAGTAGAAGTTAGTTTTGGTTTAATTAATAATAAAAAACATACAAAGTTAAGCAAGTGAATAAACCAATTACTCCAGAAGATGAAAATATTGTGTAAGAAAAAGAAATGACAGTAGGCTACATGGCTCTGCTGTGAGTAGATTTTTCCATAGTCAAAAAACTGTAAACGACAGAAATTAAACAACCTGCTCCCACATGACTTTTGGGTAAAAAATGAAATCAAAGCAGAAATCAAGAAAGAAATTCTTTGAAATGAATGAGAACAAAGACACAATATACCAGAATCTCTGGAACCCAGCTAAAGCAGTGTTAAGAGGGAAGTTTACAGTGCTAAACACCCACATCAAAAAGTTAGAAAGATCTGAAGTAACCTAACATCATACCTAGAGGAAATAGAGAAACAAGAGCAAACCAACCCCAAAGATATAGAAGACAAGAAATAATCAAAGTCAGAGCTGAACTGAAGGAAACTGAGACACGCAAAAAAACCATACAAAAGATCAATGAATCCAGGGATTGGTTTTTTGAAAGAATAAATAAATAGACCACTAGGTAGGCTGATAAAGAAAAAAAGAGAAGATCCAAATAAACACAATCAGAAATGACAAAGGGGACATTACCATTGACCCCACAGATACACAAAAAACCCTCAGAGACTACAACGAACATCTGTTTGCAAACAAACTAGAAAACCTAGAAGAAACAGATAAATTTCTGGAAACATACAACCCTCTCAAGATTAAGTCAGGGAGAAACTGGATCCCTGAAAAGACCAAAGACAGGTTCCAAAACCAATTCAGTAATAAAAAGCCTACCAAGCAGAAAAAGCCCTGGACAAGAAGAATTGACAGCCAAATTCTACCAGATGTATAAAGAAGAGCTGGCATTATTCCTATTAAAACTATACCAAAAAATTGAGGGGGAGGGACTCCTCCCTAACTCATTCTATGAGGCCAGCATCATCCTAATACCAAAACCTGGCAGAGATACAATAACAAAAAAAATCAGGCCAATATCCTTGATGTGCACAGAAGCTAAAATCATTGAGGAAATACTAGCAAACAGAATCCAGCAGCACATCAAAAGCTAATCCACCATGATCAAGCAGGTTTTATCCTTGGGATGCAAGATTGGTTCAACATATGCAAATCGGCTTGGCGTGGTGGCTCACACCTGTAATCCCAGCACTTTGGGAGGCCGAGGCAGGCAGATCATGAGGTCAGGAGATCAAGACCCTCCTGGCTAACACGGTGAAACGCAATCTCTACTAAAAAATACAAAAAAATTAGCTGGGTGTGGTGGTGGGCACCTGTAGTTCCAGCTACTTGGGAGGCTGAGGCAGGAGAATGGCGTGAACCCAGGAGGCGGAGCTTGTAGTGAGCCGAGATCATGCCACTACACTCTAGCCTGGGCGACACAGCGAGACTCCATCTCAAAAAAAAAGAAAAAAAAAATATATATATGCAAATCAATAAATATGATTAACCACATCAATGGAACTAAAAACAAAAACCACGTGATGATCCCAATAGATACAGAAAAGGTTTTCAATAAAATTCAACATTACTTCACATGAAAAAGCTCAACAAACTAGGCATCAAAGGAACGTATCTCAAAATAATAAGAGCCATCTACAACAAACCCACAGCCAACATCATACTGAATAGGCAAAAGCTGGAAGCCTTCCCCTTTAGAACCAGAGCAAGACAAGATGCCCACTCTCACCACTCCTATTCAACATAGTACTAGAAGTCCTAACCAGAGCAATCAAGCAAGAGAAAGAAATAAAAAGCATCCAAGGAGGAAGAGAAGAAGTCAAACTATCTCTGTTGCAGATGATATAATTCTATACCTGGAAAACTCGACAGTCTCTCCCAAAAGCTCCTAGATCTGATGAACAACTTAAGCAATGCTACAAGATACAACATCAACGTACAAAAATCAGCAGCATTTCTATACACAAACAATGTCCAAGCTGAGAACCAAATCAAGAGCCCAATTCATCCACAGCAGCGCAAAAAGAATAAAATACCTAGGAATACAGTTAATGAGGGAGGTGAAGGATCTCAACAAGAATGACAAAACACTGCTCAAAGAAAACAAACAAATGGAAAAACATTCCACGCTCATGCATAGTATGAATCAATATTGTAAAACAGCCACATTGCTCAAAGCAATTTACAGATTCTATACTATTCCTCTGAAACTGCCAATGATATTCTTCACAGAATTAGAAATAGTTATTTTAAAATTCATATGGAACCCCCCCCCCAAAAAAAAGCTTTAATACTCAAGGCAATTAAAAGTAAAAAGAACAAAGCTGAAAGCATCATGTTACCTGACATCAAACTATACTAAAAGGCTATAGTAACCAAAACAGCATGGTACTGGCACAAAAACACATAGACCAACAGAATAGAAAGTCCAAAAATAAGGCCTCACACCTATAACTATCTGGTCTTCAACAAAGTTAAAAAAATAAGCAACATGGTAAAGAACCCTTATTCAATAAATGGTGCTGGGATAACTGGCTAGCCATATGTAGAAGATTGAAACTGGATATCTTCCTTTGATCATATAAGAAAATCAACTCAAAATGTATTAAAGACTTAGATGTGCCAGGTGCGGTGGCTCACGCCTGTAATCCTAGCACTTTGGGAGATCAAGGCGGGTGGATCACGAGGTCAGGAGATGGAGACCATCCTGGCTAAAACGGTAAAATCCTGTCTCTACTAAAAACACAAAAAATTAGCCGGGCATGGTGGCAGCACCTGTAGTCCCAGCAACTCAGGAGGCTGAGGCAGGAGAATGGCATGGACCTGGGAGGTGGCGCTTGCAGTGAGCCAAGATCGCACCACTGCACTCCAGCCTGGATGACAGAGCGAGACTCCTTCTCAAAAAAAAAAAAAAAAAAAAAAAAAAAAAAAAGACTTACGTGTAAAACCTAAAACTATAAAAACCCTAGAAGAAAACCTAGGAAATACGATTCTGGACATAGGCCATGGCAAAGATTTAATGATGAAGCCAGGTGCAGTGGCTCATGCCTGTAATCCCGGCACTTTGCAAGGCCGAGGCAAGTGGATCACCTAAGGTCAGGAGTTCAAGACCAGCCTGGCCAACATCGGGAAACCTCATCTATACTAAAAAATACAAAAATTAGCTGGGCTTGGTAATGCATACCTGTAGTGACAACTACTCGGAGGCTGCGGCAGGAGAATCACTTGAACCTGGGAGGTTTAAAATATTAAAAAAAAACCCAAACACATAGTAAGGTGCAGAGTTTTAGAGCATATAGAGGCTTGGTCCAGATTAAAATGTATAAACATTTGTTCAAATAGATGAACTGTCAGATAAAACAGGAAGTAATCTTGTTTTAGAGGACATAAATTGGATTAATAGGTAGAATTTACAGACAGAAAAATTTCAGCTGAAAGTAGAGTTTTCTCAATATAAGACTAATCAAATTTCAATATTTACTACAGAACTGCAATAATCTAAACAATGTGGTATTTGCATAAGAATAATAAATAGATTAATAAAACAGGATACAGTTGAAAAATAAATCCATCCATATATGGTCAAATGATTTTTTACAAATGATTTTTGAGAAAATAATTTGGTGGGGAAAGGACAGTCATTTCAACAAATGGTGATAGAATAACTGGATTTCCATATGTAAAAACAAAAAGAAAACTCTCAACCCATACCTCATACCATATACAAAATTTAAGTAGAAACACAGATCTATATGTAAAACTATAGAAAAAATGGAACAACTTGTGAAAGAAAATATAGCTTGAATCAGTGGCTCATGCCTACAATCCCAGCACTTTGGGAGGCTGAGGCAGGAGGACTGCTTGAGCCCAGGAGCTTGAGGCCAGCCTCAGCAATGATGTGAGACTCTATCCTCACAAAAAATTAATTAATTAATTAATTAAATAAAATAAAAATGAGCTGAGTGTGGTGTGGCACATACCTATAATCCCAGCTACTTGGGAGGCTGAAGTGGGAGGATTGCTTGAGCTCAGAGAGTTGAGGCTGCAGTGAGCTGTGATCACACCACTGCATTCCAGACTGAATGATACAGTGAAACTCTGTCTCAATGTGTATATGTGTGTATATATATGTAAAAAAATGTAGATGATATATATCAATTATATATTACTATATATTATTATATATAATTTATGTATTTACATATATATTTGAATTTTGTATGTATATTTGCGATCTTGAGTTAGGCTTTCTCTTAGAGAAGACACAAAAAGTATGAAAAATAAATTGGACTTCATCAAAATTAATATCTGTTCTTTGAAAGGCACTTCAAAGACAAGGCACAGGCTGGGAGAAAATATAATAGCTGATAAAGAACTTATATCCAGAATATATAAACACCTTTTATAATTCAATAATAAGGAGACAGACAATCCAATTTTTAAAATAGGCAAAAGATTTGGGCAAATGCTTGACTAACAAAAACGTACAGATAGCCAGTAAGTCAAGACAATGTTGTCGTCATCATTAATCATCTGAAAACTGCCAATTAAAACCATAGTGAAATGATATACCTACTAGAATGTCTAAAATTAAAAGGACTTATAATACCAAATGCTGGCAAGGATGCAAAGTGACTAGAACCTCATGTATTTGCTGGTGGAAATGAAAAATATACACCAAATTTAAATAGTTGTACATTATGAAAGTATATAACACTGAACCATATACCGTGAGCCAAGGTAAAGGCTTAAAAATGGTTTTAAAAAGTCCGGGCACAGTGGCTCACACCTGTAATCCCAGCACTTTGGGAGGCCGGGATGGGTGGATCACCTGAGGACGGGAGTTTGAGACCAACCCGACCAACACAGAGAAACCCCGTCTCTACTAAAAATACAAAATTAGCCGGGTGTGGTGGTGCATGCCTGTAATCCCAGCTACTCGGGAGGCTGAGGCAGGAGAATCACTTGAACCCAGGAGGCGGAGGTTGCAGTGAGCTGAGATCACGCCACTGAACTCCAGCCTGGGCAACAAGAGCAAAAACTCCACCTCAAAAAAAAATAATAATAATAATAATAATCCCAAATAGACCATAGTAAAAAAATAAATAAATTCAAATATTTCTAGAGGAATTTAAAAAAGAAATACACATTCACTCAAATATATAAAACATTACATGAAAACAGGAATTTTTAATGCTTTCATCAAGTTATAGAAGTGATGCTGCTTTTTGTGTTCTAAAATTTTGAGTCAAGATCAGCAATAAACATAAAACCTAATCGATAAACTACAGTAAAATGAAATTTTATAAGAAAGACTTTATAAGAAATTTTAAAAGAAATTTTATAAGAAAGATTTCCTGATAATAATGACAAGATGAATATAAAGTTTGGTAAACTTTATGGTTTTAAGAGTTAACCATAGATGACAAGTTGGATTGTTAACACTTATGAATGCCAGGTATTCATATTCATAGATGGTAATACTGGGCACTTAGGTAGAGCTTACCCTTTTAAATCAACTATTCTTCCATTCTTCCCCTCCTCTAGGCTTCGGCTGGCCCAAATAGGAATGTCTGAAATGTAGGGAAGTCTTATCTAAAACGTCTCAAATGAGGGCAGAAAGTCAACAACAACAAAAAGTTAGGAGTTAGAGTTGAAGGGCTATGTCTTAAATAGGAGGTCAATACTCTTCAGAGGCTAGCAGGAACATTCTATGTCACTGTTCCAAGTGAACCAGAGGAAAATCTCCCTCACCCCCGACTTCAAATAGTCATGGTTATTTGGCATTAGGAGTCTGTGCCTCTGGAAAATAAGGACAAGCTAGATTGAAGTGCTTATTTTTCCCCTGCTCCACGAAGTCATCAGTTTACAGCTGGGGAGACTAACAAAGGTATCCAAGGTGAGTGGCCTAACCTATGTATGCTGGGCTGAAACTCTGGCAGGTCTAGGTAAACTGAGGCAGATAACAGGGGGATAAGGATGAATGAACCCCCAAGATAGAAGACCTTGACATAAAGAAGAAATCAGAGTTCCCAGCCTGGGCAACATAGTGAAACTCTTGTCTCTACAGAAAATACAAAAATTAGCCAGGTGTGGTGACATGCGCCTGTAATCCCAGTTACTTGGGGTGCTGAGGTGGGTGGATTGTTTGAGCCTGGGAGGTTGATACCGCAGTGAACCGTGTTTGCACCAATGCACTCCAGCACGGGCAACAAAGTGAGACCCTTTCTCAAAAAAAAACCAAACCAAACCAAAACAAAAAAAAAAAAAACAAAACAAAAAACGCAAAGAAATCAGAGTTAAAAAAGCAGTTGATCAAAAATAGGACATATAGACTTACTCCTTGCAGGGAGAACCCAAGATAGGCCTACCCTGTGGTAGAAGGTAAAAATTCTCAGATTCAAAAACCCTAGATGAATTTGACAAGTGAAAACAATTTTGGGCTGGGCGCAGTGGCTCACGCCTGTAATCTCAGCACTTTGGGAGGCCGAGGCAGGCAGATTACCTGAGGACAGGAGTTCGAGACCAGTCTGGCCAACATGGCAAAACCCCATCTCTACTAAAATCACAAAAATTAGCCAGGTGTGGTCAGGCGCGGTGGCTCACGCCTGTAATCCCGGCACTTTGGGAGGCCGAGGCGGGCAGATCAAGAGGTCAGGAGATGGAGACCATCTTAACCAACCTGGTGAAACCCTGTCTGTACTAAAATAAAAAAAATTAGCTGGGCATGGTGATGTGTACCTGTAATTCCAGCTACCTGGGAGGCTAAGGCAGGAGAATTGCTTGAACCTGGGAGGCGGAGGTTGCAGTGAGCTGAGATAGCACCACTGCACTCCAGCCCGGACTGAGCAAGACTTGTCTCAAAACAAAACAAAACAAAAAAATCGGCCAGGAGCCGTGGTTCACACCTGTAATCCCAGCACTTTGGGAGGCCAAGGCGGACAGATCATGAGGTCAGTAGATTGAGACCATCCTGGCTAACACAGTGAAACCCCGTCGTCTGTACTTAAAAAAACAAAACAAAACAAAACAAAACAAAAAAATTAGCCGGGCATGGTAACTGGCGCCTGTAGTCCCAGCTACTCGGGAGGCTGAAGCAGGAAAATGGTATGAACCTGGGAGGCGGAGCTTGCAGCGAGCCCAGTTTGCGCCACTGCACTCCAGCCTGGGTGACAGCAAGACTCTGTCTCAAAAAAACACAAAAAACAAAAAACAAAAAAACAAATAAATTAGCCAGGTGTGGTGGCAGATGCCTGTAATCTCAGATGCTCGGGAGGCTGAGGCAGGAGAATTGCTTGAACCCGGGAGGCACAGGTTGCAGTGAGCCAAGATCATGCCACTGCACTCCAGCCTGGGCAACACAGCAAGACTCCGTCTCATAAAAAAGAAAAGAAAAAAATTGGGGGTGGAAAATTTATCCAGGGCAACCTCAGGCAGGGTTGTCCCTGAGGAAATATGTTAGATGTCCCAAATGTTAACAAGCGGATCTGAGTCCCTTGCTTGCTGTTGGTGATACTTTGGCAGAGGAACAAAGTCAAATGGCTGCCCACAAAATGAAAATGGAAGGCTATAAGAAAACAAAGAGAAGACTGAATGAGCAAAGGCTGAAGAAGTAAATTAGGAGAGAACTAGGGTTTAAGAATAAAGCCACTTTTAGACTGCATGTTCTGAATCATTGGAGAAGGAAGATAATCTATCAGTTAAAATGGTGATCGATGTGCAGCAGCCCTCAAAACACAGGACTAGAAGTGAATATTTAAAGGAACATAGTTTCCCTTATAGCTCAGTTATCAGAATCAAAACCTGTTACTCTTTGTCATTTTAATCCTCTGGGCTGGCACAAAACCTGAGGCAACAGAGGTTAATTTATAAATATCTAGATTTACTATCACAAATTCTGTTTTTCCATTAAATATGAGTGTACTTCACAGGCCAAACTGTTCAGAAGATAGAATATAAACTAATCTAAGCTCAACAAGAAAGGTGCACATTATATATGCATTCTTAAAACTACACATGGAGTTTTTGTAAATGAAAAGCTAATTTCTTACTTATTTTCATCATCTGATTGTGTTTTCCTTGGCAAAAGATCCTAAACTTAAATTTTAGGCAATGCAGCAATAGAAAAGATACACACAGTATTTTCTTTTTTAATTTTTTTATTTTTTAAGAGTAAACTTTTTTTAAAATTTGTATTTTAGGTTTGGGGGTACATGTGAAGGTTTGTTACAGAGGTAAACATTTGTCACAGGGGTTTGTTGTACATATTATTTCATAACCCACATATTAAGCCTAGTACCCAATAGTTATCTTTTTTGCTCCTCTCTCTCCTCCCACCCTCCCCCTTCAAGTAGACCCCAGTTTCGATTGTTTCCCCTTCTTTGTGTTCATAAGTTCTTATCATTTCACTCCCACTTACAAGTGAGAACATGTGGTATTTGGTTTTTGTGCCTGCGTTAGTTTGCTAAGGACCATGGCCTCTAGCTCCATACATGTTCCTGCAAAAGACATGATCTTGTTCTTTTTTATGGCTACATAGTATTCCATAGTATATATGTATCACATTTTCTTTATTCAGTCTGTCAGTGATGTGCATTTAGGTTGATTCCATGTCTTTGTTATTGTGAATAGTGTTACAGTGAACATTCACATGCATATGTCTTTATAGCAGAATGATTTATATTCTTCTGGGTATATACCCAGTAATGGGATTGCTAAGTCAAATGGTAGTTCTGCTTTTAGCTCTTTGAGGAATCACCATACTGCTTTCCACAATGGTTGAACTAATTAACACTTCCACCAACAGCATATTCCTTTTCTCCGTAACTTTGCCCACATTTGTGACTTTTTTCACTTTTTAGTAATAGCCATTCTGACTGGTGTGCGATGATATCTCACTGTGGTTTTGATTTGCATTTTTTTGCAATTCAAAAAACTGCAAAATTATCAGTGATATTGAGTTTTTATATGCTTGTTGGCAATAAGTATGTCTTCTTTTGAGAAGTGTCTGTTCATGTCATTTGCCCACTTTTTAATAGGGTTATTTTTCTCTTGTGAATTTGCTTAATTTCCTTATACATGGTGGATATTAGACCTTTGTGAGATGCATAGTTTGAAAATACTTTTCTCCCATTCTGAAGATTGCCTCTTTACTCTGTTGACAGTTCTTTGCTGTGTAGAAGGCTGTAAGTTTAATTAGATCTCACTTGTCA
This sequence comes from Macaca mulatta, assembly GCF_049350105.2. Taxonomy (NCBI): domain Eukaryota; kingdom Metazoa; phylum Chordata; class Mammalia; order Primates; family Cercopithecidae; genus Macaca; species Macaca mulatta. Next base: position 27,039,860 of record NC_133417.1, read on the forward strand.
ACTTCTGCTTTCCTTGCAATTGCTATTGGTATCTTTATCATGGAATCTTTGCCCATTCTTGTGTCTAGGATGGTACTGCCTAGATTGTCTTCCAGGCTTTTTATAGTTTTGGGTTTTACATTTGAGTCTTTAACCTGCCTTGAGTTGATTTTTGAGTGTGGTGTAAGGAACGGGTCCAGTTTCAATCTTCTACATATGTCTAGCCAGTTATCCCAGCACCATTTATTGAATAGAGAGTTTTTCCCCCATTGCTTGATTTTGTCAGATAGTCATAGATGTGCAGCCTTATTTATGAGCTCACTATTCTGTTCCATTGGTCTATGTGCCTGTTTTGTAGCAGCACCATGCTGTTTTGGTTCATGTAGCCTTGCATACCCAAAGCTCCTCTATCTGATAAACAACTTCAAATTGGCAGGATACAAAATCAATGTACAAAAATCACTAGCATCCCCATACACCAACAACAGCCAAACCAAGAGCCAAATCAGAAAGGCAATCCCATTCACAACTGCCATAAAAAGAATAAATTACCTAGGAATATATCTAACGAGGGAGGTGAAAGATCTCTACAATGAGAATTACGAAACACTGCTCAAAGAAATCAGAGAAGATACAAACAAATGGAAGAACATTTCACGCTCATGCATACAAAGAATCAATATCATTAAAATGGCCATAGTGCCCAAAACAATGTACAGGTTCAAAGTTATTCCTATGAAACTACCAATGGCATTCTTCATAGAGCCAAAAAAAACTATTTTAAAATTGACATGAAACAAAACAAAACAAAAAACCCCAATAGCCAATGCAATCCTAAGCAAAAAGAATAAGGCTGGAAGCATCATGTTACCCAACTTCAAACTATACTACAAGGCTAGAGAATTTTCATAGCAGTACTATTCATAATAGATTAAAATGGAAACAACACAAATGTTCATCAATACTAGAACAGATAAATTGTGGCATATTCTTTTTTAGACATAGAGTCTCGCTCTGTTGCCCAGGCTGGAGTGCAGTGGTGTGATCAGGGCTCACTGCAACCTCCACCTCCTGGGTTCAAGAGATTCTCCCGCCTCAGCTTCCTAAGTAGCTGGGATTACAGGTGCCCGCCACCACGCCCGGCTAATTTTTGTACTTTTAGTAGAGATGGGGTTTCACCATGTTGGTCAGGCTGGTCTCGAACTCCTGACCTCATGATCCACCCACCTCGGCCTCCCAAAGTGCTGGGATTACAGGCGTGAGCCACCGGTGGCACATGCGTGATACAGAATTTCATATAGCAATGAGAAGGAACTATCTACAACTACACAACATGACAAGATAAAGTTAATAAACATAATGGGCCGGGCGCAGTGGCTCACGCCTGTAATCCCAGCACTTTGGGAGGCCGAGGTAGGCGGATCATGAGGTCAGGAGATCGAGACCATCTTTGGCTAACACAGTGAAACCCCATCTCCACTAAAAATACAAAAAATTAGCCGGGCGTGGTGGCGCGCGCCTGTAGTCCCAGATACTCAGGAGGCTGAGACAGGAGAACGGCATGAACCCGGGAGGCGGAGCTTGCAGTGAGCCGAGATCGCGCCACTGCACTCCAGCCTGGGCAACAGGGCAAGACTCCGTCTCAAAAAATAAATAAATAAATAAATAAAAATAAACATAATGCTCAGTGAAGAAAGCAAAACACAAATGAGCGCACAATATATCATTCTATTTGCATAATGTTCAGAAACAAACTATTCAATGATGTACAAAGGCAGAACAGTATTTTGGAGATGAGGAATAGTGACTGGAAGGAACACATCATAAACGTCCTGGATTTGGGCAATACCTATTTCCTATTTAGATGCTGGTTACACAGGAATGTTCCATTTGTGAGCAATTCACAGAGCTGTTCACTTATGATGTGGGCCCTTTCTGCACATATGATATACTTTAGTAAAAAAGCTTACTTCAAAAAATCAAGGAGAGACTTTCTAAAATGATTTTAAGTTTAAAATTATTTTTTCATACAAAATAACCACACTCTAACTTACAGAGTTCATAAATTTCGATTCTCATAAAAAACATCCTATTGCTACAAAATATAAGGGAATGTGATAGAGTTAATTTGGTGTATCAACATGACTGGGCTAAGGGATGGCAAAACATTATTTCTGGGTATGTCTGTGAGGATGTTTCCAGAAAAGATTATCCCTTCAATCAGTAGACTGTGTAAACATCCACTCTCATCAATGTGAGTGGGTACCATCTAATCAGTGGAGGGTGTGAATAGAAAAAAAAGTAGAGGAAGGGTGTATTTGATGTCTGCTTGAGCTGGGAAATACATGTTCTCTTCCCCTGGGACATGTGTGCTCCTGATTCTTGGGCCTTCAGACTTGAACTGAATATCACCACCAATTTTCCTCCAGTTTGCTGATGGCATATCACAGGACTTCCCAGTCTCCATAATTGCTTGAGTCAATCCCTCACAATAAATTTCTTCCTCTATATATATATATATATACTATTGGTTCTGTTTCTCTGGAAACCCTGCCTAACATGGAAAGCAATATTTTCATGTATACAAATTTTTTATTGGGAGGCTGAGGCGGGTGGATCACCTGAGGTCAGGAGTTCAAGACCAGCCTGGCCAATGTGGTGAAACTCCATATCTACTAAAAACACAAAAAATAGCCAGGCATTGTGGCGGGCACCTGTAATCCCAGCTACTCAGAAGACCGAGGCAGGAGAATCACTTGAACTCAGGAGGCGGAGGGTGCAGTGAGCCGATTTCGCACCATTGCACTCTAGCATGGGTAACAAGAACAAAACTCTGTCTCAAAAAAACAATTTTTTTGTAATTGTATTTCATGGTCATAGTTTTTATTTTTAAAAAGACATAGTATGGAAGAGATTATAGTAAAGAGCGAATGCCTCCATCTTGATCCCTTCTCACCTCAAGTCCCAATCCCACTCCTGAAGACAACCTTGATAATCTTAAATAACATACTTATTTTACAACTCCATTATGCATTAACTGTAGACATTAACTATTGACTTCTGTGGAAAGAGAAAACCATAAATCCATATTCTTAAATTTCAACCTGACTAGAAAAATAGCTCTGAGGCCAGAACACTGGGCTCTAATGAATATCTCTGAGGCCAGAAAGAGCACTGGGCTCTTTTAATGTTAATGAAGAACTTCTAAAAAGATGAGACTGATTTTGAAAACTCTGCAGGTGATTCAAATGCACAATCAAGGCTGATACAGGCTGAGTCAGATAAAAAAGGAGAAGGCTGAAATATATTTACCTTCTAATTACTATAAAATTTAAAGTAAATCCGTAATTATTTTGTACGTTATATTATCTGTATTTGCTAATATGTAGCAAATATGGATACTATAAGAAATTTAAAAAGCTGAGCTTCTTCTTAAGTTTTTTGCCATGAAAGACAAATGACAGGTTCCAAGGACTACTAGGGTGTAACTTTGTATCTAAAGTCTGTCAGAGGAAACTACATTTGTTAAAGTATATTTTATGGAATACTTTGCCTATGCACTAATAAATATCAACTATGTTTGCCAAATGAAGTTGATTTTAACATCCAGATAATAATTTATTCATAACGACCTCATTGATCTAGCTCTAACTCAATCTATATAAAAAAAGATGGCAGAGATTCTCATAAAATTAAGAACATGACTAAAGGGACATTTCCTCTTTGCAAGTAAGATAAAATAACTAACGGATTAACTTTGAAGCAAAACGCAGAATCTTGTTTTATTACCACATCCCACTAAGAGATTTGGCTTTCCACTAAAAAAAAAATTTTGGTTCACTTCCAGCACCCTCCTACCTCACCTCCGCCTTCCTTTTCCCAGTGGTAATAGTTGTAAGAATGATTCTAGCACTCATCACATTCGTGATTTTAGAAAATATATTTAAGATTCTAGGACTATTTCTGTGAACTTTAGCCTTATGGTTCTCAAATTTGACTATACACTGGAATCACCTGGCAAACTGAAAACCACAAACAGATACCTAGCTTTCCCTGCCAGCAAGTATTTTTATTTAACTGGTATGATGCAGTTTGATGAAGTTTGGGGATCAAGATTTTGAAAGCTTCTCAAGTGATTTTAATGTGCAACAAAATTTCAGAACCACTACATAGGATGAAGATTTTTAGTCACAGTGACCATGCCTGTCCCTCCCAACTTCTATCACCTCTACTTTTAAAAAATATTTTTCAGGCCAATGAAATTTATGTTATATTCTGGAAAAATAATTAAGACTTCCAGACTTCAGATATAAGGTGAATGCTAATAAAAAAATTAATACACAATGTAGTCTCAGGATTTATGTATTGTTCAGAGCAGAACCAAGCTGTGATCTCAGGTTATATTTCTTCCCTACTATCTACATCAAGGCCAGGAGAAGTCTCTTTTCTTATACTCCATAAATTCCTCAAAATCATATTACTTTTAATCTACAAAACGTTTTTTGGACACTAACTTTCTTATCTAGTTATTTTGTTTTCCTGAACTTTCTGACCATCTCTCTTGAGATAAAAAATAAGTATGTCTATTTTACCACAGTCCAATATGGTGAAACCCCATCTCTACCAAAAATGAGAATCACTTGAACCCAGGAGGCAGAGGTTGCAGTGAGCTGAGATTGCACCACTGCATACCAGCCTGGGCGACAGAGCAAGGCTCTGTCTCAAAAAAAAAAAAAAAAAAAAAAAAAAAAAAAAAAAAGTATATACAGATTTTCAACTGTCTGAGGGACCAGCACCCCTAACTCTTACATTGCTCAACAGTCAACTGTGCAAGAAGGATGCTATATGCTATTGCTGGCTTGAAGATGGGGGAGCCCATATGGTAAGAAATGTGGATGGTCCTTGGGATCTGAGATTAAGCTAGGCTGACACCAAGCAAAGAAACAGGCACCTCACTCCTACAGCAGTAAGGAAATAAATTCTGTGAACAAAAAGAAGGAGCTTGGAAACATTTTTTCCATGGATCCTCCAGATGAGAACTCAGTCCAGCTAACACTTTCATTCAGCCTTGTGATATTCTGAGCAGGGTATCCAGCCATGCCATGCCAGACTTCTAACCTACAAACTGTGAGTGACAAATGGGTATCATTTTACGCTACTAAGATTGTGGTAATTTGTTATGCAGCAAATGGAAACTAATACTGGGATCACGAACTTATGAGAAAAAATAATTAGTGAATTTGACAGAGCAATAGAAATTATCCAATATGAGGTAAACAGAGAATAAAAGATTGAAGAAAAAGGAACGAAGCCTCAGACAGAGACCTTTGGGACAATGTAAAGCATCCCAACATTCATGTAATGGAAGGCCCAGAAAAAGAGAGAAAGGGGCAGAAAAAAATATGGAAAAATCAGGGTCCAAAACTTCCCAAATCTGAAGAAAAACATTTACTCTCAGACCCAAGAAGCTCAATGAATCCCAAGTAAGATAAACACATAAAAGAAGCACACATAGATGCATCAGGGTCAAACTGTTTAAAGATAGAGACAAAGAATAAATCTTAAAAGCAGCAAGAGAAAAACAATTAATCATGTACTAGAAGCAATGATACTACTAGAGGCTGACTTTTCATCAGACCAATGGAGGTAAGAGGGCAATCGAATGACATTCATAGTGTAGAAAGAAAACATACTGCCAACCAAGACTCCCACATCCAGCAAAACTGCCCTTCAAAACTGAAGGTGAAACAAAGACATTCTCAGAAAAACAAAAACTGAGAGAATTTGTTGCTGGCAGACCTATCTTACAGTAGTTTTATGTATGTTTTACAAAGGTAAATATTTGAGTATATATTAATATAAATATAAAAGACAATACACACATGCATACACATATATATTTCTTTTTTCTCTTTATTTAAAAAAGATTTTAAAATCAAATATTATAACACTATATTCTTATATATAATATATACATGTATAATACAAGACAATACCACAAAGGGAAAGAAATAGAGTGATACTGGAACAAAACTGCTATATTTTACCAGAATTAAGTCAGAATTAAGTCAATGTTAAACTGAAGTAGACTGAGATATGTTAAAAATATGTATTATAATTCCTAGAGAAACAACTAAGAAAAAAAAGCTTTTAAAAAGGCTAAACATTTACATTGGTAAGCAAAAGGCATTTGTTTAACACAAAAGAACGGAGTCAAACAGAAACAGATGCATCATCTCTGTGGCGATCTCCCTAAAAGTCCATCATCTGAGTCTAAAGTGAAGGAACATAAGACAAATCCGAAACGAGGGACACTGAACAATGAGGGACATACAGCCTTATGTAGAAAGCTAAAACTGGATCCCTTCTTTACACCTTGTATAAAAATTAACTCAAGATGGATTAAAGACTTAAATGTAAGACCTAAAACCATAAAAACATTAGAAGAAAACCTAGGCAATACCATTCAGGACACAGGCATGGGCAGAGACTTCAGGACTAAAACACCAAAAGCAATGGCAACAAAAGCCAAAATTGACACATGGGATCTAATTAAACTAAAGAACTTCTGCACAGCAAAAGAAACTATCAGCAGAGTGAACAGGCACTCTACAGAATGGGAGAAAATTTTTGCAATCTACCCATCTGAAAAAGGGCTAATATCCAGAATCTGCAAAGAACTTAAACAAATTTACAGGGAAAAAAACAAACAACCCCATCCAAAACTGTGCAAAGGATATGAAAAAACACTTCTCAAAAGAAGACATTTATGGAGCCAACAAACATATGAAAAAATGCTCATCATCACTGGTCGTTTGAGAAATGCAAATCAAAACCACAATGAGATACCATCTCACACCAGTTAGAATGATGATCATTAAAAAGTCAGGAAACAATACACGCTGGAAATTATGTAGAGAAACAGGAAAGCTTTTACACTGTTGGTGGGAGTGTAAATTAGGTCAACCACTGTGGAAGACAGTGTGGTGATTCCTCAAGGATCTAGAACTAGAAATACCATTTGACCCAGCAATCCTATTAACTGGGTATATACCCGAAGGATTATAAATCATGCTAAACATGATTTATAAAGACACATGCAAACGTATGTTTATTGGGGCACTATTCACAATAGCAAAGTCTTGGAACCAACCCAAATGTCCACAATAACAGACTGGATAAAGAAAATGTGAGCCGGGCGTGGTGGCTCAGGCCTGTAATCCCAGCACTTTGGGAGGCTGATGGGGCAGATCACGAGGTCAGGAAATCGAGACCATCCTAGCTAACACTGTGAAACTCCATCTCTACTAAAAATACAAAAAAATAGCCCGGCGTGATGGCGGGTGCCTGTAGTCCCAGCTACTCGGAGGCTGAGGCAGGAGAGGCGGAGTTGCCATGAGCCGAGATCACGCCGCTGCACTCCAGCCTGGGCTACAGAGTGAGACTCCATCTCAAAAGAAAAAAGAAAAGAAAATGTGGCACATATACACCATGGAATACTATGCAGCCATAAAAAAGGATGAGTTCATGTTCTTTGCAGGGACATGGAAGAAGCTGGAAACCATCATGCTCAGCAAACTATCACAAGGACAGAAAACCAAACACTGCATGTTCTCACACATAAGTGGGAGTTGAACAATGAGAACACATGGACAACGGGGGTGGGGGGGACACATCACATAGTGGGGCCTGTCAGGGTGTGGGGGTTAGGGGAGGAATAGCATTAGAAGAAATACCTAATGTAAATGATGAGTTGATGGGTGCAGCAAACCAATGTGGCACATACATACCTATGTAACAAACCTGCATGTTGTGCACATGTACCCTAGAACTTAAAGCATAAAAAAAAGAAAAAAAGTACATTGGTAAGCAAAAGGCATTTGTTTAACACAAAAGAATGGAGTCAAACAGAAACAGATGCATCATCTCTGTGGTAGTCTCCCCAAAAGTCCATCATCTCAGTCTAAAGTGAAAGAACATCAGACAAATCCGAAATCAGGGACATCCAACAAAGTACTGATCAGTACTTTTCAAAAGTATCAAGGTCATGAAGGATAAGGAAAGACTAAGAAACTACCACAGAATGAAGAGACTAAAGAGATACAATAATTAAATGCAATGTAATATCCTGTATTGGATGAACAAAATAAAGAAACAAGTCACAAACTGGGAGAAAATATTTTCAAATCTTGTATTTGATAAAAGCTATGTAAGAAGAATATATAAAGAATTATTTAAGAAGAAGACAGACAACCCAATTAAAACTTAGGTAAAATATGTGAATAGACAATTCACTAGAGACAATATGTAATGGCAAACAAGCATATGAAAAGTTGTTCAACATCATTACTTATATGGAAATGCAAATGAAAGCCACAATGAAATACACATTATTAGAATGGCTATAATCAAAAAGACAAAAAACAAGAGCTGATAAGAATGAGGAGAAACTGGAACCCTCATATATTGCCATAGGGAATGTAAAATCGTATAGCCACTTTAGAAAACGACTTGGCATTGTCTTAGGAGGTTATATAATATATACAGTTAACATACAACCCAGTAATCCTACTCTGAGATTTTCATGCCAGAGAAATGAAAACATATATCCAGAATTGCATGGGAATGTTCATAACATCTATACGCATAATAGCCCCGAAGTGGAAACAATACAAATCTCCATCAATTAGTAAATTTATAAACAAAATGTAGTTTACCCATACAACAAAATACTCGGCAATAAGAAGGAACAAACTACTGATTTGTACAAGGACGAACCTGGAAACAAAAGCCAGACACAAAAGATTATATAGTTTGCCAGAGAACCCGTGACTGGAAAAACAATAGGAACTTAAAAAAAAAAAAAGATTAGACAGTATATTACTTCAACTATGTGAAATTTATAGAAAAGGTAAACTGTAAAGAAGGAAAAAAAGCAAGATCATTTGTTGACTGGGTCTGGAGGGGGCGCAAGGATTAACTGATTACAAACAGGCACAAACTTTTTGGTAAAATGGAAATTCTAAAACAATTCTAGTGATGCTTGCTAAAACTGATCAAACTATATAGTTTATAACACAAATTATTCAGGTATGTGTTAAATTTTATATGTAGATTATACTGCAATAAGCTATTAAAGCAGTGGGCATGAGGGGGAGGATACAATCAAAAAGGTAAGAAAACATATGTCTCAAATTATGCTAATAGTTTTGATAAAATAAGAAATGAGCAATGATCACTGGATTTAGCCACACTGCGGATTATTAGTAGCCTCCATAAGGGTAGTTTTGGTGTTATGGTTAGCATGAAAACTCAACAAGAATAGGAGCTGAAAACCAGAAACAGCGAATACAGATAATTATTATATGGAATTTTGCAGTAAAGAAGTAGAGAAATATAGTGGTAACTGGAGGAGAATATGCAGTCAAGAGTAGGTTGGTTTGGTTGCTTTGTTTTTAAAGGGAAAAACAGGCCGGGCATGGTGGCTCATGCCTATAATTCCAGCATTTTGGGAGGCCGAGGCAGGTGGATCACTTGAGGTCAGGAGTTAGAGATCAGCCTGGCCAACATGATGAATCCCCATCTCTACTAAAAATACAAAAATTAGCCAGTCATGTTGGCGAACTCCTGTAGTTCCAGCTAATGGGGAGGCTTAGGCAGGAGAATCACTTGAACCTGGGAGGTGGAGGTTGCAGTGGGCCAAAATGGCTCACTGCACTCCAGCCTGGGTGACACAGTGAGACTCCATCTAAATAAATAAGTAAATAAATAAACGGGAAAATGCTTTTATGGTAATAAGAACGATCAATAGAGAACAGATTGAGTGGGGGAAAATCTATAGAACTGCCAGGGCAATGTTCTTGAGTACATAATAAGAGGCAATGGTTGAAATTGCATGACAAGGGCCAGGCGCAGTGGCTCATGCCTGTAATCCCAGCACTATGGGAGGCTGAGGTGGGTGGATCATGAGGTCAGGAGTTTGAGACCAGCATGGCCAAGATGGTGAAACCCTGTCTCTACTAAAAATACAAAAATTAGCTGAGTGCAGTGGCGGGTGCCTGTAATCTCAGCTACTCGGGAGGCTGAGGCAGTAGAATTGCTTGAACCCAAGAGGCAGAGGTTGCAGTAAGTCGAGACCGTGCCACTGCACTATAGCCTGGGTGACAAAGCAAGACTCCATCTCAAAAAAAAAAAAAAAAGAACAAAGAAAAAGAAAAGAAGAGGAAAGGAAAATAAAAACATTGCATGACACAGCCAGGTGCGGTGACTCACGCCTATAATCCCAGCACTTTGGGAGGCTGAGGAGGGTGGATCACATGAGGTCAGGAGTTGGTCAGGAGACCAGCCTGGTGAACATGCTGAAACCCCATCTCTACTAAAAATACAAAAACTTAGCTGGGCATAGTGGTGGGTGCCTGTAATCCCAACAATTTGGGAGGCTGAGGCAGGAGAATCGCTTGAAGCCAGGAGGCAGATGTTCCAGTGAGCTGATTGCACCATTGCACTCCAGCCTGGGCAACAAGAGTGAAACTCAATCTCCAAAAAAAAAAAAAAAAGAAAGAAACTGTATGACAGAATCAACAGACGGATAGTTCATCCAGGGTATTGGGGGAGATGATAAAATACAGGGGTAAAAAAGCAGAGACATGAGTAGATATAGAGAGCTTGTAACACTTCTTGTCTGATAGCTTCGTTTCCTTGGAAACGGAGGAAGCAGTGTCATCAACTGGGTGTTAAGATGCAGGAGGAGGTGTTAGAAATTTGAGGACATGGGAGAAAGAAAGAAATAGTTGTCATGGAGAATGATAGGAATGAATCGTGCAGTATAGTATGACTGCCACCCAGCCAGAGGATGAATTTAAAGCTAGAATAATCGGCAGGTTTTTCTGCAACCACCATTAGAAGCATGGGCATACAGGAACAAGCTTGATGGAAAGTCAGATTTAACCAGAATTGTCCTAGCCACATGAGGACAGAAAATAAGAGGGAGCAAGAAATTTGAGAGTGTATTTGAGGAAATTATTAGAATGATTAACCATGGAATTTAATCTAGGTATGAAGAAAAGAGACTATCAGGAGAGTGAGAGACTGTGCAAAGGTGTAGCGTTTGGAAGGATAAATAGATTGTAGGTCCTGGTAGTGTTGACTAATTGTTGGAGCTGGAGTAGAAAAGGTATGAGCTGGAAAAATAAGAAGTGAAAATTTTCCTTATGAAACTTATTTGATAATTCCTTCAATTTAATGTTCAATTTTGTTATTTTGTTTTCTCTTTATGAAGTATCTCTTAGCTATGTGTTTAACATCTTGGATTGCTCTGTTTAATTTTTTTTCCTCTATTTTTCTGTCTTTTTGGGTTGTTTGTTTCAACCCTTTATTTTATTTATTTATTTATTTATTTATTTATTTATTTATTTATTTATTTTTTGAGAGAGACTCTCACTCTGTCACCCAGGCTGGAGTGCAGTGGCACAATCTCGGCTCACTGCAACCTCCGCCTCGCAGGTTCAAATTATTCTCCTGTCTCATCCTCCTGAGCAGCTAGGATTACAGGCGCATGCCACCAAACCTGGCTAATTTTTGTATTTTTCGTAGAGATAGGGTTTCACCATGTTTGGCAAGCTGGTCTTGAACTCCTGACCTCAGGTGATCTGCCCACCATGGCCTCCCAAGGTGTTGGGATTACAGATGTGAGCCACTGTGCCTGGCCAACACTTTATTAATTTTTAAAATATCAAGAATCATACTCTTGATTTATAAGAGCTCTTTCCTATTCTCAGCCTATTCATTTTTCATAGCCATTTTTCATTTTATAAATGCTGTGGCTTTTTCAGCATTCTCTATGTTTCTCAGAGTACTTTTTCTAAAGTATCTTATGTTCCCTGAATAATCTGCTTCTTCTGAGGACAGTCTCCCTCTTTCAAGATGCTCATTTGCTTCCTATAATGGAGGATCACTGGTGGTTCATTTATAATAAGGATGAAGGGGTGGACTTATAATTCTAGGTAATATGTTGTGTTTTATCCCTTCTGCTGTTGGATATGTAGAAAAATCAGCTCCAAGCTCCAATAAGTTTCCTTCTATTTTGTACTCTGGGCTGGAACTTCCTCTTTTTCTATTTCAGCTGTCAGCAATCTTCAATAACTTTGCTGAACCTTTTTATCTACAAATGACCAATCTCTTTTCACTGTCATAGGTTTATTTTTTATACTTATAGTGAGTTTTAATGAGATTTTGAGAGGGAAACAAGGGAAATGACAGTGGTTACTTATTCTACCATTTTGTACCAGAAGCCATATTCTTTTTATTATACTGAAATGTATTAAACTAGAAAGCCCATTTAGTTCAAGTAATTTTGGAAACTCTAGAGTACTGTACAAAGATGAAGAGTTGCCATATTTTTGCCATCTGGAGAGAACAGACCCAACTTCCCAAATATGTATGCTAAATTACAAAGGAAAAGGAAATAGTTGAGCTCCTTTAATATTTAATATTTTAGAGTTGTTGTTTTTGGCCAGATCTCCAGGTCTGTCGGGCTTAAGCAAGATTAAAAGAGATAGAAAAGTACACAAATAGCCTAATTAGATAAGAACTAGGCATTATGATTCATGATCTTTCCTCTTTTAACAAAGATTTCCTGCGCTCTCAGCTGCATACCAATTTTAATGAAAACCACTCTTGGCAATTAATTGTTGAGTTGACATCAATAAAAAGTTGACATTTATCTGAACAGCCATACATTTACTTTGAAAAATCTCAAAGTAATCTTATGATGAAACTTCAATCACATCAATCTGGAATTCAGTCTCTTTGTAAAGTAATAAAAGATACTTCAGTTGAACAACAGTTGGAAAATACTAAGACATTCACTATAACACACATTATAAGCAATCATATGTGAACCACAAGAAACAGGAGTAAAGACTTTATGCCAATTGCTGATGTCCTCCACAAACACATATGAGTGGGCAAAGTATTCATTAATGATAAAAATGAGAAGGAATTAATGTATTAGTCTCAAAAGGTAGACTTCATGCACTCTGATTAAAGACTAATAATGATTTGTAAGGCTCAAACGGAAGCCAGAAGAACGCAAGTAGAAGAATGTTGGCCATAGGTACTTCAGATATGAACAAAAGAGCTCACAAAAAGTACATGGAAAACTCTGTAAAGAAGGGGAGAGGACCCAAAATTTTATGTGAAATGTGTGCATACATGTAAACATGCACATGAATAATAGCTAACTGTGGCAGACTGTACTGTCTAAAAATGGCTGCACCAATATTTCCCATTACACATGTTCTTCTTGCAAGGTGACATTTACCCTCACCCTACCAAGAGAGGAGTCTATGTTCCCGCCTCTGGAGATTATATGGGCCTATGACTACAATAAAAATAACCTAGTACATTGTAATACTAGGTGATTACAATTACACTGTAATACTAGGTGATTTCTGAGGCTGTCATAAACGGTGGTCTTCCCGCTTGATCCTCGTGGGAAGTTTGTTCTTGGAATTCAGTAACCATACTATGAGGAACTAAAGAGATCAAATGAGGGTGTCCATAGCACCAGGTGAGGTTCCAGCAAACAACCTAAATCAACTGACAGACATGTGACTAGGAAAGCCTCAAGATGACACCATCCAATACAATTGCAATGAGAAATCCCGAGAGAGCCCAACCAAACCCCTGAACCATTACAGATAATAAAACAAGCAATGGTATTTCAAGAATTGTTTTGGCTGGGCGTGGTGGCTCATGCCTGTAATTCCAGCACTTTGGGAGGACAAGGTGGGCAGATCACCTGAGGTCTGTAGTTCGAGACCATCCTGGTCAATATGCGGAAACCCCGTCTCTACTAAAAATACAAAAATTAGCCGAGCGTGGTGGTGGGTGCCTGTAATCCCAGCTACTTGAGAGGCTGAGGCAGGAGAATCACTTGAACCTGGGAGGCAGAGGTTGCAGTGAGTCGAGATTACTCCACTGCACTTCAGCTTGGGCGACACAGTGAGATTCCATCTCAAAAAATAAAAAAAGAAAAAAAAAGAATTATTTTAAGACACTAAGCTTTGGGGCACTTTATTATGCATCAATAGATAACTGGAACAATAATCACTGAGTAACTCATCTGTGCCAGGCACTGTGCCAAGTGCTTTACAAACACCATTTTATTTTATCCATATAACTATTTAATAAGTAGGTTTATTATCATCCACATTTATTTCTTTTTTTGAGGCACGGTCTCTATCATCCAGGCTGCAGTGCAGTGGCAAAACCTTGGGTCACCATAGCCTTGAACTCACAGACCGAAGCAATCCTCCAGCCGCAGCCTCCTGAGTACCTGGGACTATAGGCAAAGACAACTATATATGACTAATTTTTGTATATTTTGTAGAGACAGGGTCTCACTCTGTTGTCCAGGCTGGTCTCAAACTCCTGGGCTCAAGTAATCTTCCCACCTCATCCTCCCAAAGTGCTGGGATTGCAGGCATTAGCCATGGCACCTGGTCCACATTCTGTAACGAGTAAAATGAGATTAACAAAGGCTAAATAAGGTCACAATAAGTGGTACAGCTGATAATGAAACCAACATCTGTCTCCTTCCAAAGGTGGAGTCTCTTGCATTAGAAATTTTACTTTAGAATAACTCGTTTATTCTGGGAGGCAGAGCTTGCAGTGAGCCAAGATGGTGCCACTGCACTCCAGCCTGGGCGACAGAGCGAGACTCCATCTCAAAAACAATAAATAAAATAAAATAAAATAAAAAATTAAATTAACTCATTTATTGAGAGCTTATATAACAGGCAATATTTGAAGTATTTCATATGCATTACCTCTTTTAATCCTCAAAAACGCCCTATGATATTAAAAAATTTTATGTTCCTATTATAGATTAGAAAACTGAGGCTCAGAGAGGTTAAGTAACATATCCAAGGTCAAACAGCTAATAGTAGAAGACCCAGCATTTAAACTGAAGCAATTGAGCTTCAGAGCCTTCTCATATTGCTTTTATGAGACTCTTAAAACTATAGAAAGAGTTCTAGCCAAGAGAGTGACAGACTGGATTTATCCTGCTATCTAAATCTGAAAACAAAGACACAAAAAAACCATGCAAAATAAGTTAAACAATGGGTTCTAAGATACTGGACATGAGACAACAAAGGGCAGTGATGCATGAAAGACAGCAATCAAAAGATGTTAGCCCTATGAAAGCCAAAGAGTAAGCCTAGAGAAGAGCTTCCAGGGGGAACCCAGATGGAGTGTCAGAATATCCACAGTCTCTGTGAGTTGAAGAGGTGGAGCTGAGCATCTGGGAAGGCCAAGACAATTAAAGTTCACATGAGAGAGATATCCATATCTATTACATACAAAGATCCCTTCAAGTCTTTAGCTTAGTACTCTTCAATGCATCCCAGTGAGCAAACTACCAAAGTACAGGTAAAGAATCACTTGAAGGATCTGAGGGAACAATCTCCAGAACTCAGAATTATGATGGGAGGTGAAAGTCACTTCTTACATGGCGGCAGCAAAAGAAAAATTAGGAAGAAGCAAAAGTGGATCCCCTGATAAACCCAACAGATCTCATGAGACTTGTTCACTATCACGAGAATAGCAAGGGAAAGACTGGCCCCCACGATTCAATTACCTCCTGCTGGGTCCCTTCCATGAAGAACAGGTGTAATGGGAAATATTGGTGCAGCCATTTTTAGGCAGTACAGCCTCCCACATCACATGGGAATTCTGGGAGATACAATTCAAGTTGAGATTTGAATGGGGACACAGCCAAACCATATCAACATTCATATTATATAAAAACAGTGTTTTGGAGCCTTTCACAGATAGTGACCAGGCTCTCATTATTAATTTATTGGGTCTCTCTCTCTTTTTAAATCTTTATTTTTTTTTTTAATTTAACGATCTAAAGAGCTTTAGGAATACAAGTGATTTCTGGTTACGTAGATTAATTGTAGGGTGGTAAAGCCTGGGCTTTTAGTCTACTAATCACCCAAATAGTGTACACTGTACCCCAAAGATGACTTTTCATCCCTCACCCCCTTCCCATTCTCCCCCTTCTGAGTCTCTAAGGTCCATTATACCACTCTGTATGCCTTTGCATACCCATGACTTAACTTCTACTTATAAGTGAGAACATATGGTATTTAGTTTTCCATTCCTGAGTTACTTCACTTAGGATAATGACCTCTAGTTCCATCCAGGTTGCTGCAAAAGACATTTTTCATTCTCTTTCATGGTTAAGTAGTATTGCATGGTATATACATACCACACTCTTTATCCACTCATTGGCTGATGGGCACTTAGGGTGATTCTGTATCTTTGTAATTGTGAATTGTGCTGTGGTCTTGGGTCTCTCTCAATGCGCTACTACAATTTAGAATGGAGAATATTAGGACAGCAAATTTTCCATTGCCATTCTCCAAATCCAACAGTCTTGTTATTTTTTTATTTCAACCAACAAAAGAGGCACCAGAACCCACAGAACAATCATATACAAGAGGTATATATAACTTAGGCTGGGTCAAGAAGAATAGACAAATGAAAACTATCTTCATGTCAATTACCTGCTCAAACTCTTTCAGTGTGCCTGGCCACTGAATGGGATCACAATGCCTTCTTATACTTCTATTTTTTTTTTTTTTTTTTTTTTTTTGAGACAGAGTTTTGCTCCTGTTGCCCAGGTTGAAGGGCAATGGCACAATTTTGGCTCACTGCAACCTCCACCTCCCAGGTTCAAGTGATTCTCCTGCCTCACCCGCCCAAGTGACTGGAATTACAAGAATGCGCTGCCATCCCCGGCTAATTTTGCACTTTTAGTAGAGACGGGGTTTTGCCAAGTTGGCCAGGATGGATTTGAACCCCTGACTTCAGGTGATCCACCTGCCTTGGCCTCCCAAAGTGCTGGGATTGCAGGAGTGAGCCACCACGCCCGGCTGCCTTCTTATACTTTCTAACTAGAAGATTTCCTTTTTCAACCTTCTAGTTCACCCTTCAAATGACTCCATACTGCTACTGAGGCCAACTACTGATTTTTTAAAATTTCAGCCTGCCAATATCTCTAGTTGATTATTGTTTATGGATAAACTATTTCACATCTCCAAAGGATTAATTAAATTCCAAAATCTACTTTGCTTATTTCCTTGGATTAGTTATTTTATTTGTTTAGTTCACTACCTGTCGTGATACTGTCTTTGAAGATTTTTCTTTTTTTGTCATTATTTTTTGTGAGAATTACATTCAGCTGGTATGTTGATTAGGGTAGACTTGGCTATATAGCAAATAGACTCCAAAACATGTGAGAACTCATCTGAAAAAGGAATTTATTTCCCAATCACATAGTAGCAGGAGAAGGTGTTAATGATTGGCATGCAGTTCTCCTCCATGAGGTAACTTAGGAATCTAGGCTCTTTCCATCTTGAGGTTTTGCCAACACCTAGGTTCTCCATCTAGCTGGCAAGGGGGAAAAGCAAAAAAACACATGTAGGAAGTGTCTTCTGCTAATATTTCATTGGCTAGAACTCAGTCACATGGCCTTACATTACCTGTAAGGAAAGTGGAGAAAAGTAGGCTAGCTATATACTCAATAAGAATAAGAAACAGATTTTGGTGAAAGCTAACAGTGTTGTCATAGCCATTCTGTTAAAGCACTATTTATGACAATCCATTTTTAGAGGAGAGATGGGAGGTGCTTTGGGGCAGACTGTATTAATAGCTAATTTTATGGGTGAAGTAGTTCTCATTCATCCTGAGAATGCCAGCCATGGGAAGCTGTAGTGATCTTTCCAAAGGAACCAGAAAGCCATACTTACAGATTCATCTGGAATTAGATTGTTATATTACTAGATGCCTGGCCAAAGAATTTTTTACACGGATGCAAACTACAGGATTGGGGTACAGTCTATTCCTAAGGAACCTCAAATTATCACTCTATTGACTGCCTCTGGATCTCATTCTCATTTAAGAATCTATTCCCTCTGACAGTAGAACACCTTTCAAATGGTCGCTAAATTTTGAAATAGAGAAGACTGTAGGAGGGGCAGGATTGAGGAGAAAATTGGTAAATTCAATATTTTTAATGGCAATATAATTCACTTGCCATGAAATTCACTCTTATAAAGCATACAATGCAGATTTTAATGTATTCACAAAGTTGTGCAACCATCTATCTAATTCCAGGACATTTCATAAATACGCCATCATACAATAAGTGGCCTCTTATGTCTGGCTTCCTTAACTCAGCATGATGTTTTCAAGGTTCATCCATGTGATACAGTATATTACTATTCCATTTCATGGATACTAGTCCATTTTATGGATTCAGCACATTTGTTTGTCCATGACTATTTGGCTTCATTCTGCTTTTAGGATAACATAAAAAATAGTGAAAGACCAATTGTATACATGTTTTTGTCACCACATATTCTCAATTTTCTTGGATACAATACATGTACAAGTGGAAGTGCTGGATTATGTGGTAACTTTATGCATACCTTTGTGAGGAACTACCAAACTGTTTTTCAAAGTGGCTGCACTATTTTACATTCCAATTAGGAGTGCATGAGGATTTCAATTAATCCACATCCTTGTCAACACTTACTATTGTCACATTTACTATTGTCCTTCTTTTTGATTATAGCCACCCTCATGGGTGAGATTAAAGATGTTCAGCATCTTTTCATGAACTTATTGGCAATTTGTATATCCTCTTTGGATAAATGTCTATTCATATTTTTTGCCCATTTTTTAATTGAGTTATCTTTTTATTGCTGAGTTATAAGTTGCTTATATATCCTTGATACAAGTCCCTTATCAGAAACATGATTTTCAAATATTTGTTCCTAGTCTATGGGTTATCTTTACACTTTATTGATGATGCCCATCTATTCATATCCTTTGCCCATTTTTAAATTGAGTTATCTTTTTATTGCTGAGTTATAAGTTGTTTATATATTCTTAATACAAGTCCCTTATCAGAAGCATGATTTGCAAATATTTGTTCCTAGTCTGTGGGTTATCTTTACACTTCATTGATGATGCCCTTTAAAGCACAGAAGTTTCTTATTTTAATGAAATTCAGTTTATGTACTTTTAATTTGGCTGTATGTTTTTAGGTGTCTTATCTATGAAGCTACTGCCTCCTAACAAGTCACAAAAATTTACACTTAGGTTTTCTTTCTTTCTTTCTTTTTTTTTTTTTTTTGAGACAGAGTCTTGCTCTGTCTCCCAGACTGGAGTGCAGTGGCGCGATCTCGGCTCACTGCAAGCTCCACCTCCCGGGTTCACGCCATTCTCCTGCCTCAGCCTCCCGAGTAGCAGGGCCTACAGGCGCCCGCCACCACGCCCGGCTAATTTTTTGTATTTTTAGTAGAGACAGGGTTTCACCGTGTTAGCCAGGATGGTCTCGATCTCCTGACCTCGTGATCCACACGCCTTGGCCTCCCAAAGTGCTGGGATTACAGGCATGAGCTACCACGCCTGGCCTCACTTAGCTTTTCTTTCAAGTTCTAGCTCTTATATCTTTGATTTGAGTTATTTTTTGTGAAAAGTGTAAAGTTTTTTTGTATGTGAGTTAACTGTTGTTGCAGCACTATTTGTTGAAAATACTATTCTTTCCCCCATTGAGTCAGCATACTTGTTGAAATCAACTGACCATAGATGTATGCATTTATTTCTAGACTCTCAATTCTATTCCATTGATCATCTATAGGTCTCTCTTTATGCCAGTACTTATAGTCTTCATTCATTACTATAGCTATAGTTTCAAAATCAGAAGTATGACACTTTCTCAAAATTGTTTTGGCTATCTTGGATCCTTTGCATTTCACATGAATTTTAGACTCATGCATAAAAAAAGCCTTTTTTGCCAAGGCTGCAAAACAAAGGCAACTGGAATCTTGATAGCTATTACAGTGAATGTGTAATAGCAATTGATTTTAGACATGCTGCATATATTTCTACTAGACATGCAAGAAAGATGTTACGTTTAGAGTTCAGAGAAAATGATCACATTTATTATATACCATGTTAACCACTTTTGAAATTGGTACTTCAGGGATATTGAACTCTACTGATGACAGAAGAAAATGACTCTAGGAATAAAAACTATTTAGAATCAGAAAATTCTTCCAAACAGTCCCTAGATCTAAGTGGGGGGAAGAAAACAACAAAAAAGTTTATGAGGAGACACAGAGATCTATTCTAATCCACCCAGTACTAAATTCAATAGTACCACTAATATTCCTGTATTTTCAAATCGAGTTGTAGGGTGATGTATGCTAAATTTATTATTTTGCTATAGTAGAAACAATACCTTACACACATTATTTTTACTGTAATCAAATATTTCCAAATTATAAAAAGGGACAGAAAGAAAAAAATAAAACTCTGATCAAGGCAGGTTAAATCACTGCTCAAGGTCAGACACCTAATTAATATTCAAACTAAAACAAGAACCCAGGTCTCCTAACTCCCAAAGACACTGTGGTTTGTAGATTGTAATCTAAGTGTTTTGAACCCTCTCTTCCCCAGTCATGATACTTCTTATCATCTTCTCTTAGGTAACCGATAAAAACTAAATGAAAGTGATCATGACTATTTCTTATATATGTGACAGACTCCCAGACTGTCACAGTTCAGACAGGCCAAATACTGTATTAATGGAATTGGTAGCTACGCAGAAAGTTTAATCATTTTACTTTTTAAATTCTTTCTGCCTCATTCTTCTCTTGAACATAAGACTACTCCCATATACATGAGCTATTTGGGGCTACGATGTCACCAATAGGCTTATAAAACTCATCTCTTCATCTCGTTTTAATACACTTTCAGCTTATTGAGACAATGTCAGTGCCCAGCTTGCCTAGTAAAATTTGAAGCTCAAATCAAAGGACAAAGGAAGAAGCATACCATGCCCAGAGAAGAAAGAATATCACTATAATTTCCTCTTATTATAAATGTCCTATTATTATTCTGTCAAAGAAAGGCCCTAACAGAAGAAATTAGGATCCTTTGCTCCATTGAGGAATTTTATCACTGTCTTTGATTTTTTATAAAGCAATTGTGTTCTCTATCTGCTTTTTAAAATCTGAAAAACATAAAGATCTAAAAAAGTAAGATATGCACAAAGAAAAAAGTTTTCATCCAGTTCCAGAGCTTAACATATCTAGAAATTCTCCTTATGAAGCAAACCTTCTAACAACATAGTTAACTTTAGAATGACAACATAAACTTCTGGGGTACCAACTCTGAAAACAACTAAGAAAAAGGAATCTTTGGGTTGATTTATTTATATTAATTTGACAGCAGCAAAAATATTTTTTTAAAAAAATAAAAATAGAAAAATTTCAAGTAACAAATCTTTCATTGATTCATCCTAAATATTAAAGTCTAAAACTCTGGTTCTCAAGTATTTTTTCCTGCCAGTCTCATTCTCATGGGTACCTCACTACTATCAGTAAGATTTCCCATTATACAAAGTACCTTGAAACAGAAAGGGAAACATATCAGAATATTCAAGGGTATGAAGGTGATGAATGCAGCAGGGGTTGTGGGTGTGGAAAGAGGGTCAGGGGGTGTGGAAAGAGGGTCAGGGTGTGTGTAATTTTTAAATGTCCCTTCCTGACTTGGCTCAGAATTGCTATTTGACAATGTTTTACACCTGTAGCTGCAAGAAGTCCCTTCTCCAATGATAACTTTTAGTTTAGTTTTTCTGTCTACTGCTTAAATATTAGCAAATTGATCAAACAGCTAACTTTTTTTTTTTTTTTTTTGAGATGGAGTCTCGTTCTGCCATCCAGGTAGGAGAGCAGTGGCATGGTCTCAGCTCACTGCAACCTCTGCCTGCTGGGTTCAAGCAATTCTCCTGCCTCAGTCTCCTGAGTAATTGGGCTTACAGGTGCCTGCCACCATGCCCAGCTAATTTTTTAAAAATACTTTTAGTAGAAATGAGGTGTTACCATGTTGACCAGGCTGGTATTGAACTCTTGACATCAGGTGATCTGCCTCACTCAGCCTCCAAAAGTGCTGGGATTATAGGTGTGAGCCACCGAGCCTGGACAAAACAGCTAACTTTTGAGCCTGAAAATTTCCACTCATCCAGAAGCATTATCAATTATGTAATATGTATAACTTGCTGCTTGATGAAACTGCATAAAATAAACCAAAGTAAGTTTAGTTCCATGAATCTTTAGTACCTAAGGCAATTTTCTTATTTTCTTCAAAGGTAGTAGGCACTGAATTTAACAAATTACACCTCTTGCCCCAACAAGAATCTCAGAAAAAGAAATGAAATCAAGTATTCTATTTTTGCCTTAAAATGAATATATTTTACAATACATATAAATCATAATACAAACTATAATCTTATAGAGCTGTGCTGTTCAATATGGCAGCCACTAGTGATGAATTTTTACTTAATTTAAATTAACTAAAAGGCAATAAAATAAAACATTCAGTCCCTTAGTCATGGTTTAGTAACCTTTTTAGTTCTCAATAACCATACTAGCTAACAGGTGCTGTATTAGACATCTGCAGATACAAAACATTTCTATCACTGCAGAAAGCTCTATTGGATAGCAATAGAGAACAGGCCTGAAAATGATCATTGAAGCTGATATTCCCCTTAAGGGTGGGTGTGAAAACTTTATATAATCACTTTCATCACTCCTGTATAGCTCATGTGTACATTATTCATATATTCTGCTATAAATAAAAATGGCTGGTATACTTGTTTGACCTTCACAACCAAATAAGTGATAAACAACATGCCTTTAAGATAAATTTGGCCAGGCATGGTGGCTCACGCCTATAATCCCAGCACTTTGGGAGGCCAAGTTGGGCGGATCACCTGAGGTTGGGAGTTTAAGACCAGCCTGACCAACATGGAGAAACTCCGTCTCTAGTAAAAATACAAAAAATTAGCCGGGTTTGGCGGTGCATGCCTGTAATCCCAGCTGTTCGGGAGGCTGAGGCAGGATAATCGCTTGAACGCGGGAGGTGGAGGTTGTAGTGAGCAGAGGTCACACTATTGCACTCCAGCCTAGGCAACAAGAGCAAAACTCCATCTCAAACCAAACCAAACAAGACAAAACAGACAAATTTGAGAAGTTCATAAAGCAGGTCTTTTGCTATAGATAATTGTAATCTATAGTTTAGTACTATGAGTCTAAAATCATGAGCTTATAAGCAGAAAACACTGTACCTGGACTAGACAGCTCTGAGTAGCATCGTGGGCACTGGTGATGATACTAGTTCTGAAGTCAAAAAAATGGTTCAAATAGAGGTTCTGCCACTTTCTGTCTGAGAAACCTTAAATTCATTGAACCTAGTTTCTTCACTAGCAAAATGGAAAATATAGTATACATCTGAAAAGACTGTTAGCAGGATTAAATAATTTAAAACATATACATCATTTAGCAGTCTCCAGGCAAAGTAAGATTCAGTAAATACTCATAGCCTGGAAAAGACTAAATTTCAATAATAAGTAAATTTAAAAGTTTTAGAGGTAGGGGATAGAACTGGATTAGTTCTAAAGAATAGCAAAGGAAATTGGATGGGAATTCAAAATAGAAGGCAAATGCAATTTAAAGTAGACTAAAAACATTAATTACCTTATTTGTTCAAGTTTCAGATATTCATACAAATATATGAATAAACTGCTGTACCACAAATAAAAACTTCAAGGACCAGGTAAAAACATAAAGGCACTGATGGACACTTCCCACAACAAATCTATTAGTTTAAAAGCCTTTTCTACTTCAGTTGATTATAAGTACTCCAAGCTCCTCCTTCCCTATAAATGAAACCCTACGGGTCACTTTGAAAGCTTCTTCCCAGGGGCTGCATCCAGTACAGAAATAATCTTTGGCTATAATTCCATGTAACTAAAAAGAGTAGACATATATAAGTACACACA
Source organism: Macaca mulatta (assembly GCF_049350105.2). Lineage (NCBI taxonomy): Eukaryota > Metazoa > Chordata > Mammalia > Primates > Cercopithecidae > Macaca > Macaca mulatta. The sequence goes on from NC_133417.1 coordinate 27,063,765, forward strand.
GTATTTAAAGTCATGGTAAATGTAGCCTATTCTCAGGCAACTTTCTGTAGCCTCTTCTCAGGTAACTTTCATATTATAATAATTTTTCCTTAACTCTGTCCTTTCTTTAATTTTCTTCCCTTCTTTCCTTCCTTCCTTCCCTCCTCCCTTCCCTTCCTCCTTCCCTCCTTTCTTTCTTTCTCTTTTCCTCTCTCCCTCTCTCTCTCTTTCTTTCTCTCTTTCTTTCTTTTTCAGTCTCCCTCTGTTGCCCAGGCTGGAGTGTAGTGGCACTATCGGCTCACTGCAACCTCTGCCTCCCAGGTTCAAGTGATTCTCCTGCCTCAGCATCCCTACTAGCGGGATTACAGGTGCCCGCCACCATACCTGGCTAGTTTTTGTATTTTTAGTAAAGACAGGGTTTCGCCATGTAGGCCAGGCTGGTCTTAAACTCCTGACCTCAGGTAACCCACCCACCTCATCCTCCCAAAGTGCTGGGATTACAGGTATGAGCCACCACGTCTGGCACTAATTATTCTTTATTCTATTATTGTCTTTTCTCTAGCTCATTCACAAATAACTCTTCCCTCCTCAGAGGAAATTAATTGAAATGTCATGTGAAACAAAGTTTTAAAGGTTAATCTCATGTAAGTCTGAGATTTGCTTTTAAAAAAAATATCAAAGCTGGATGCAGCGGCATGAGCCTGAAGTCTCAGCTACTTAGGAGGCTGAAGTGGGAGGACAGCTTGAAGCCAGGAGTTCAAGACTAGCCTGGGGAACACAGTGAGACTCTAACTCTAAAAAAAAAATTGTTTTAAGTTACTAAAAATTAAATATATCTCCAGTGGGAGGCACAGGGGTTGGGGTGTGTATACTTGAGCTGGTAACTGTTGAAGCTTGTGATAGGTACATAAAGATTCATTATATTAATCCTCTTCTGTTTTGTATATATAAAACATTTAAAACAATGTATTGGAAGTATGGCATCAGTAACTAGAAATTTTCATTGGTCACTTACAATATTCCTATCTTTCCAAAAGATAGGAATATGTCTTTTTTTTTGTTTTTGTTTTTGTTTTTTTTTGAGACAGAGTTTCACTCTTGACACACAGGCTGGAGCGCAGAGGTGCGATTTCGGCTCACTGCAACCTCTGCCCCAGGTTCAAGTGATTCTCCTGCCTCAGCCTCCTGAATAGCTGGGATTCCAGGTGCCCATCACCACGCCCAGCTAATTTTTTTGTTTATCATAGAGATGGGGTTTCACCATGTTGAGCAGGCTGATCTCGAACTCCTGACCTCAGGTGATCCGCCCGCCTCGGCCTCCCAAAGTGCTAAGATTACAGGTATGAACCACCACACCCAGTCACCTTTAGGTCTTACTTAACAACTGCCTGTTACCCCTATCTTTTCTTCTATTTTTCCACAAAAGTATACCAGAAAGTTTTTCTTGATCAACAGAAGTGTACCTTAGAACTACTCACAAAAATTGACTTATTAGCTTGGGAGTTATTAACTTGGGAACCAAGTTTAATTCAGACAGTCAAGTACATTGACCCTGAAGGGAAGAGTTCCAAATCCACTCATCTATAAAACCATAAGCTTCTACATCTTAAAGTTTGTATCGTCTGTGGAAGATACAAATATGTACTACTCTCCTAATTTCAGGAAGTGAAAAGAACAACAACAAAAACAGAAAAACAGGTTGAATAGTAAAATCTCAAGGATCAAGGGATGTGCTATGGTCAATTTCAACAGACAGGTAAGGTCAATCTTAAAACAAAATTGAGTTATCATACATGAAAAGAAAGTGTTTCTCAGAGGAACATAGGTTTTTATTTCTAAATATAAACACTTTTCCCCTTCAAAGGGGAAGAGTATAGGACCTGAGGTAACACACAGAACTAAACAAGTTCCTACCTCCTTTGGTTTTTCTTCCTTCCTAACAGCCCCAGTGCCCTTATATGTCTTCAGAGCTGGCTAAGACTGGTAGTGGTGGCAGGTGAAGCAATGTGGAGGCACAGGGATCCATGTCACACTGTTCTCCTTAGGGTGGAAGTTGCAAACTCACAGTCTGGTTTACAGAAGGATCTGCTTTAGCCTCAGAGTGCTTGGGAAATTCACATTAGTTGCTAACATTTCAAAATCAGAGTAATTCACAAAAAACCTTTACAAAGTGAGAAATTTGGCAATGTTGGATGGGTACTCTACCATGGCAATAATTGGCTAAAGCTGAGAAGCAGCTGTCCCCCTGAGATATGAGGCTAGTGCTGCTTTGCAATCAACCTGCCACATTGGTATATGTTACCTGCCTGGTGCCTGCAAGTTGATTTCAAGAGAAACTGACAGGTAGTTATTAAGATCTACAGTAGGAAAGGCAACTAAGCCATGAACTTATTCCACAGCTTGGACATGCCAATCATCTGACTGCTGGGGTATAAGGATCTGTCTTTTATTTAATATTTTAATAGCTAACAAGAGTTGCCGAATGGGACTTTGTTTAGATGTGCTGGGACACCACCTCTGTTTCAAAAGAAAATTACACAAACCACTCAAATGCCATATAGTTAGAAGCTCTGTTAGTCTGGGCAGGCAGGATGAACTAAAAAATAGCCTCAGCCTGGAGGGCATGCTATCACCAAGAGAAACTAAAAATGGGGCAGTAGAAGGCATTTCAGTCTATAGGAGAGCAAAAGAACAGAATCGAAGAAGTTGATAAATGAAATGGTATACTCAGTTCCTCATGTGTGGGAGGTATTTTGCAAACGATCCCTGTTTGATAAACCTCTTCATTCCATCAATGAAGATAATGAATCCAAAGCAGACTTATCAAAGAACACCAAGGTAAAATATCAAAGATTCAGAAATCTTTAGTTCTGGTCCTGTTTTAAAGCTCATGTAAACATTTCCCCCTTAACTGACTGTTACCTAATTTTGTCATTATCTTACCCATTTGGTTCCTATGACAATGAAATGAAATCTATATCCAAAAGTACAAGTCTAAGTTATTAAACGTTTATTTTCAACTTCACATAAATATTCAGTTCATGTTCTGAAAACTGATTCAATCCACCAAAAGAAAACACAGGAATTTAAAAAACAAAACAGGAAATGTCAAAGACTTCATGACTAAAACACCAAAAGCAATGGCAACAAAAGCCAAAATTGACAACTGGGATCTAATTAAACTAAAGAGCTTCTGCACAGCAAAAGAAACTATCATCAGAGTGAACAGGCAACCTACAGAATGGGAGAAAATTTTTGCAATCTATCCATCTGACAAAGGGCCAATATCCAGAATCTACTAAGAACTTAAACAAATTTACAAGAAAAAAAAAACAACCACATCAAAAAGTGGGCGAAGAATATGAACAGACACTTCTCAAAAGAAGACGTTTATGCAGACAACAAACATGAAAACAAGCTCATCATATTTATTGAAACAAAATAACAAAATAAATTTGATGGTTTCACCTAACAGACATTTTGCAGACCAAGTAGCTGACCATTTAAATTAGGTATTTGAAGAGAACTATCAAATAAGTGCTAAGGACTCACTAAAATAGCACAGAATCTGAAAAACACAATATATGAAAAATGGATGGGCCAGGCACGGTGGCTCATGCCTGTAATCCCAGCACTTTGGGAGGCTGAGGCAGGCAGATCACCTGAGGTCAGGAGTTTGAGACCAGCCTGGCCAACATGGCAAAACACTATCTCTACTAAAAATACAAAAATTAGCTGGGCATGGTGGCAGGCACCTGTAGTCCCAGCTGCTCGAGAGGCTGAGGCAGGAGAATAGCTTGAACCCAGGAGGTGGAGGTTGCAGTGAGCTGAGATCATGCCACTACACTCCAGCCTTGGCAACAGAGTGATACTCCGTCTCAAAAAAATAAAAAAAAGAAGAAGATGGAGAGGCGAGGGTCATGCTTAAAGGGAAGCATGGTGTGGTGGAAAGGCAGTAAACTGTGAGTTAAAAACTTGTGGTTTGAGTTCTGACCTTGCCACTAAAAGCTGTGTTTGGAATCTTGGATTAATCACTCAACTTTGATGTGTCAGTTCTCTTTTTTATTAAATGATCCATAATAGTATATAAGGATCCTTCAGCTTTAGAATTCTAAGATTTGTCTTGATTTTTTTTTTTTTTTTTTTTTTGAGACAGGGTTTCACTCCAGTTGCCCAGGCTAGAGTGTGATGGCACAATCTCGGCTCACTACAACCTCCATCTCCCAGGCTCAACCAGTTCTTCTGCCTCAGACTCCTGAGTAGCTGGGAATACAGGCACACATCACTGCACTCAGCTAATTTTTGTATTTTTTGTAGAGACGGGATTTCACCATGTTGCCCAGGCTGGTCTCAAACTCCTGTGCTCAAGTGCAAGTGATCCACCTGTGACGGCCTCCCATAGTGCTGGGATTACAGGCATGAGCCACCGTGCCTGGCTTTATGATTTGTGATCTGAAAGGTTATTGCATATAAAAGCACTAAGAAAAAAGGTTAGATTCTTTAAGTGTGATGCTATTCTATTATTTTACATGATAGGTTTTCATTACCTTTAAGGTAGATTAGCTGTAGGAACTATGTTTCTCTTGGTCCAGTTCCTCTTCCTATGGCTTAATGTGTATTTCTCGCCACATCTCCTAGACCCAGGCTTGAGTGGCTTTCATTCTCTGCTCCCATTTAAACAAATGAGCACAGCATTATCTCACTTTTTCCTTTGTACCAGGCAGTCAGAACTTTCTTAAGACTCCCAAATACCAACCCCTCCTTGTCCATATCTACAGTTAAGACTCTGAGATGAATGTCAAAGAGCACTTCTAATCCATATGAGGTTGTTGTTTCAGGTATATCAGAGATACTTAAAGGACAATGTGCACAAGCAAAGCAGCCCAATAGGCCAATACATGAAATAAATGAACAACCTTAAATTTCCCAATACAAACCTTAACTCTTCATCTGTACTATGCCCATGTCTGTCCTCCCTTGGGGTGTCCCTTCTGGCAAACTCTAAATTGGTGTTCTAGGTCCTAACCCCTCTTACATTCTCAGAAACCTTTACTACTGAGGATCCCCCCTTCTTTCATCTGTACTTTCTAAATATCTCTCTTTGCTGGATAATTTTTATCAGCATTTATACATGTTAAGCATTAACCATCTTAAAAACAAACAAAAATGCCTCCTTGGTCCTTACTTTGCCTCTCTAGCTTCCAGCCATTCTGTTCCACCTCTTCACAGCCAAGCTTTCAGCCTTACTTTGTGTCTCTCGCTCATTAACAGCACTCCAGACCCTCTGAGCATTTTTCAAATTCTTTTTTTTTTGCTCTGTCATCCGGGCTGGAGTGCAGTGGCCCGATCTCAGCTCACTGCAAGCTCCGCCTCCCAGGTTTACGCCATTCTCCTGCCTCAGCCTCCCGAGTAGCTGGGACTACAGGCACCCGCCACCTCGCCCAGCTAGTTTTTTGTATTTTTTTAGTAGAGACGGGGTTTCACCATGTTAGCCAGGATAGTATCCATCTCCTGACCTCGTGATCCGCCCGCCTTGGCCTCCCAAAGTGCTGGGATTACAGGCTTGAGCCACCGCGCCCGGCCTCAAATTCTTTTTTTTTTTTGAGACTGAGTCTCGCTCTATCGCCCAGTGGATCTCGGCTCACTGCAAACTCCGCCTCCTGGGCTCAGGCCATTCTCCTAGACAACGCCCGTCTAAGTTTTTGTATTTTTAGTAGAGACGGCGTTTCACCGTGTTAGTCAGGATGGTCTCAATCTCCTGACCTCGTGATCCACCCGCCTCGGCCTCCTAAAAGTGCTGGGATTACAGGCATGAGCCACCGTACCCGGCCTTTTTTCAAGTTCTTTAAGCACTGGCTTAGAATCAAAATGCAAGCTGCCTTGTCCATTTATACTGGTAAGCTTAGGCAGATTACTTTACCTCTGTGCTTTAGTTTTACGGTTTGTGAAGTGGGGATACAAGCTCAATATATATGTGTTGAATAAATTAGTCTTCTACAGAATTTATATTTTAGAAAACATATAGTTACCTTTTCTTTTTAAAGTTGGTAGATAATCCAGGCATCTTATTCTTCTAGTTCCCTTTTATTACCTGCTACTCAGTTACTTTACCATTTATTACTGCCACCTTAATGCTTATCCATGATCACAGATGGATAGAAGCTTAGATCAGTACAAGCACTACTTGATAAATGCTCTAATTACCACAAATTTTTTACTTAAAAAGCAAGAAGAAACATGCTTAAAAACATCTTCTGGAATATATGTGGATTACTCTTCTGTATAATGTTTCCCTAATCATTATGTTCCTTTTGCCTGAAATGACCTCATAAAAATTCCCTTCCCATATCTCACCCTATCTAGTTAGTAAATGCATATTTGTCCTTCGAAACCCAGTTTAGACATTAGTCCCCTGAGAAGCATTCCAAGATGAATTTTCCTTTCACGCCATCTTCAACCAGTATACTCTATGTATTTTCAACACACTTCCACTGTGATATCTATACAATGTAACAAAATTTATATATGTTCCGCAGCTAGGCAATGCATTTCTTGAAGACAAGACAATGTCTTATTCATTTCTGTATTCTAAGGGCCTCTGTGGCCAATATATAGCCGCTCAGTGGACATTTATTTGAACTGCCACCAGAAAGCAAAAACGGTATTTGGACCCTAAGTTGTAGAACACTGGTTTAAGGAACAAAGTCCAATCTTATGAAAATGTCAATGCAACGAGAAAGTATTATGAGAAATAAGTTTTTGCCTATAGAACTTATTTTATCATTAAGCTAAAAAGGCAAAGTAAAAAATTCTCAGAGATCTGACAGACATATTTGCAAACAATGATTCAGTGGAGAGAACTAAGGATCAGTGGTCATAACTGTCCTGAATTCTATTTCTATCTTTGATATCATGCAACACTGAGAAAATTATCAAGAATTATCTCCTTCAGTCTACTATCTCCATACAGTAGGAGTGACAACTACAATGAAATCATACACATTAAAGTATTAAATTATAAAAAATAAAGATGCCACATAAATCCAAGGAATGATCGCTATAGTTACAGTTATGACTGATTACAATTCAAAACTAAACTTCTGAAGACCCTGATCAAATTAAGTTTCCACTGACTAAGAAACGGCTTAGAAAGATTTACAAATCAGTATTTTTCTAAGTGTACAACGAATCTTAATTAAAATTTAATCTGATACACCCACAAACACAAATGTAGACACACACACACACACACACATATGTGATAAACATATACATCCCAAAAATTTGGATTTACTTAAAATTATTTCATGAGTCCTCTTTACTAAAACAAATAAACAATCTGTAAAAATAATGTTAATTATTTGATCACAGCTTTAGTTACATGATCAAGTATGGAAATTCTAATATAAATAACTATCATAAGGAGGGTTATTTTAATCATTATCAATTAAGAACACAATTAATAAATTTAAATTCATTTTTTAAATCTGGAAAATTTAACCATACTAATGTATAACAGAATTAATTCAGTTTGAATTGCATCCCATTTTGAGAAGATAGCAGGGACAAACTTTTCTTTTTGCACTGGAGGCGGAGACAGGCATGCAATAATACAGGAAGCACATGTATGCTACACATGTAAACACCCATACAGAAAGGAAGGAAAAATATTTATACACAAATGCAGATATATTATGGTTATAGCACTCAGAAATTGAAGGGCAGGGGTTTTGTCAGACAGACTTATGTTCGAATCCCAACTCTGCATTAGAGGGGCAGGTTACTTTATCTCTCACAGCCACAGCTTTCTCTCTGAAAGAGTCAGAATAACACCATCACCATCACAGAGATCTTGTAGTAACTGAAAACCATTAATGAAAATGTCTTATAGAAGGTCTATGTCACAAGAGCTACCCTTTTGCTGTCTTCAAAGGGGGTTTACATTCTTCTCAACAAAATAGAATTTTTTCTTAAGTATTGGTTGAGATTCTCAGTTTAGACAAAGAATGTTGGTTAAAAATAGAACGAGAATTCCAATAAAACAATAAGGCTTAGTTAGCACGTTGTGAAAGAACCTCAGAACCATTCTTTAAAAAACAAACACCAACAAAAAATTCTCCATACAAGCAAAATCTAACTTGTGATATTCAACCAAAACAGTATTTTGGATAACAAATACAGTTAAGGATATTTGGGCCAGGCACAGTGGCTCACGCCTGTAATCCCAGCAGTTTGGGAGGCCGAGGAGGGCAGATCACGAGGTCAGGAGATCGAGACCAACCTGGCCAACACGGTGAAACCCCATCTCTACTAAAAAACACAAAAAATTAGTGGGCATGGTGGTGGGCGCCTGTAGTCCCACCTACTCGGGAGGCCGAGGCAGGAGAATGGCGTGAACCTGGGAGATGGAGCTGATATCGCGCTGCACTCCAGCCTGGGCGACAGAGCGAGACTCTTGTCTCAAAAAAAAAAGAAAAAAAGAAAAGAAATATTCTAGGTTGGGCATGGTGATTCACGCCTGTAATCCCAGCACTTTGGGAGACTGAGGCAGGCAGATCACCTGAGGTCAGGAGTTTGAGACCAGCCTCACAAACATGTCAAAACCCCATCTCTACTAAAAATACAAAAATTAGCCAGGCATGGTGGTGGGCACCTGTGATCCCAACTACTCGGGAGGCTGAGGCAGGAGAATCGGTTGAACCTGGGAGACGGAAGTTGAGGTGAGCTGAGATCGCAACACTGCACTCCAACCTGGACTGTCTCAAAAAAGAAAAGAAAAGAAAAGACTTCTAAAATACTCTAAAAGTAGGTATGTTTTATTCTTTTGATTTTAACTAATTAAAAAACTGAAGCAGGCTGGAAGCAGTGGCTCACGCCTGTAATCCCAGCACTTTGGGAGGCCCAGGTGGGTGGATCACCTGAAGTCAGGAGTTTGAGACTAGCCTGACCGATATGGTGAAACCCCATCTCTACTAAAAAATACAAAAATTAGCTGGGAGTGATGGTGGGCGCCTGTAATCCCAGCTACTCGGGAGGCTGAGGCAGGAGGATTGCTTGAACTCAGGAGGCGGAGGTTTCAGTGATCCAAGATCACACCACTGCACTCCAGTCTGGATGACAGAGTGAGACTCCATCTCAAAACAAAACAAAACAAAAACTGAAGCATAGAGAAGTTAATTACTTCAAATACTGAGTCAAGCTTTTTTGTCCTACAGAAAATAATTTTTTTAATGATCACAAAATTTCACTTTTTTTTTTTAACCAGAAAGATACCCACCAAGGCAATGAAAGAAATTACAGAAATTTCTTTAATGAATATACAGTTCCATTAAGCAGCCTGCTAGAACATAGTGTAAAGAGAAAGCGTACATATTGGCTTTTTCTAGTGTGGGTGTCCTGGTATTCTTGGGATCTTTCACCTACTCATATGAGTCAGTTTTATATAACACTGTAACATATAATTTCCCTCCTACACACAAGCCAACACTTCAGCGATAACATCTTACCATGAGTTATTTAAGGAATATGGTAACTTGGAACATTTTAGTATTTTATAAAATGTGCAAACAACCAAATTATTACTATGTCAGCAACAAGCTCCTTGGCTTCCAAAGAAGCATTCAGTGTGTTTCAGACTTTTGGGGAGATGTTAAGAAAACATATAAATTGCCTCACTGTAACAAAATATCATAACTTTTTAAAAACTTTGTATTTTATCAAATAGTCATTTTTGAATGTAAAGAAAGGTAATTAGGCAGTGATTTAGTAACCATATATTTACTGGGGAATTATTTCCATGGCTACTAAAGATAGTTAAGTAATAGGGTTCACGAAATGTAGAACTGATATGGTTTTCTCCATAGTACATCAAACATTCCATTTCTGAAGGGTAATGGAAAGGGTATATGTAAAATCAAGTTACTGAAAATACAAAGGGAATATCCAGATCTTTTTTATGGTATAGGCTAAAGTTATTTTGCCTTTAGCATTACCAAAAATCAGTCATTCCATGACTAGACTTTGGAAATTATTATATTCTGACATTTTCATTGAATTATTTATCATGAAGAGACAACTTCAGTCTTCTGTCACTGGAAGGATGAAGGCTCCCAAAGGAAGAAAGAAAAAACAGAAATGAAGGAATGTAAAGTGAAACAGCAAATAAATACAAGAATAAAATTCTTCCCTGAGAGACTCCAGAGACTTGTGGCGTTATAAAGAAAAGCACCAACTTTATATCTGATGGGAAACTAATTTAAAACAAAACATACTGTCATAGATAACTACATAGTATATGAAACATTTCTATCTCATAGTGTATTCAAATTAGAAATGACCTGTTTAAAACTCACAGATGTTCACAAGGTTGGGATTATCTCAGCATGCTTGCATTGTCACTATATGACTTTTTTCCCCTAGTCTTGCATTATGACATGTCAGAATCGATGGTATAACAGAATGCCATGTCTGTATTTCATCATAACAAGAATCTGCAATATTCTCATGGAAGGCAGAGTGGTGGAACAGAGAGTCAAGCAGAAATAGGTTGAAATATCAGCCCCTCTGTTACTGGCTTATAAGTCTTATTTATACCTCAGACAAATTATACTGAGAGTTGAACAAACAGGAGGTTGTTAATAAATTTGTATAAATGAACCACTTTAAGCTCAACATGGTTCGTTTACAGGTAAAGGAGAGCTAGTAATAAGTATATACGTCATAAGGTTGTAGTCTTATATATGTAACACGTTTAGCATATAATATGTGCTTTTGAAAATCAAATTCACTTTATTCATTCCTATACCCTAAGAAAGTAGACCATTTAATATTACTAGTACAGCTGTACTATTTTTATTACGGTAAAATAAATAACATAAAATTTACTATTTTAAGCATTTTAAATATACAGTCGAATGGCACATTAAGTACATTTACTTTGTTGTGCAACCATCACAACTATCCATCTCCTGAACTTTATCATCCCAAACTAAAACTCTACCCATTAAATGATAATTCTCATGATGTCCCATCTCCATAAACTCTGGTAGCCACCTTCTATTTTCTGTTTCTATGAATTTGAATATTCTAGGTACCTCATGTAAGTGAAATCATAAAATATTTGTCCTTCAGTTATACATAAAGGATCAAATAATCCAATGGCATATTTAGTAACAGCAACTCATCTACCAAAAAGACCTAAAATAAACATATGCATACATACCAGTACCACAAAAATCTATTTTTATGATCAAAGAATTTGAGCTGGGAAAAGGACATTGATTTACTAATCAATTTTATGGCATAACTGGAAAACTATTACCATTGCCCACATAATGCTCTTTATAAGTACTAAGTAGTAGTATACATATGAAAGGACTCAGGTAATGCACACTGTCTTTGTCTCAAGATACTTGGTAATAAGATTTTTTTAAAAAGATGGAAAGGAAAAGAATATGGAAGTACACATTCGATTTTAAAATGTATTTTCATAATAGTGTACCCGCATCATTAGGTAAACCCACAGAATTTATTCTGGTGCCTATGAATAGATAATGGTGTCTTGGTATTTGTTTTAAATAGAACCAAGGTCACTGTCAAATATTTCTGGCTATGACACAATGGCCATCTTTCTTTTAGACCCCCAGGTGGCAGTGTGGCCCAGGGTAGAAGTCACTTTCTCAGTTGCAAAGCTCCCATCCTACCCAATATAAAAATATTCCTTTTTATAGAAGAAACTTACCTTGCCTGATACACACACTTATAAAAACTAATTTGGTCACACGCAGAGGCTCATGCTTGTAATTCCCGCACTTTGGGAGGCTGAGACAGGCAGATCGATTGATCTCAGGAGTCTGAGACCAGACTGTGCAACATAGTGAAACCCTGTCTCTACCAAAAACAGAAATACAAAAAATAGCAGGGCGTGGTGGCGTGTGTCTGTAGTCTCAGCTACTTGGGAAGCTGAGGCAGGAGGATCACACGAGCCTGGAAAGCAGAGATTGCAGTGAACCATGACAGCACCCCTGCACTCCAGCCTGGGAGACACAGCAAGACCCCATTTCAAAAATGAACAAACAAACAAAAAAACAAAAAACTAATCTAGAATGCTAAAACCAACAATTAGTTTCAGTTCAGTTTTAGTAAATAATATAAATTCATTGGATTCTGCCATGTTTGACTCAACCCGACTCTAGCCTTAAATTTCCTCCTTAAGGGATTGATATAATTTAGATGTTTGTCCCCTCCAAATCTCTTATTAAAATGTGATCCCCAAAGGTGGATGTAGGGTCTTGTGGGAGGAATCTGGCTCATGGGGGCATGGTGCTCTCTCCACGGTTAGAAGTGAATTCTCACACGTTTAGTTACCATGAAATCTGATCATTAGAAAGAAGCTGGCACCTCCTCTCTCTCTTGCTCCCTCTCTCACCATATGACATGCCTGCTCCTAACCTTCCACTATGAGTAAAAGCTTCCTGAGGTCTCACCAGTAGCCAAGTAGATGCTGGTATTATGCTAGTACGGCCTGCAGAACCGTGAGTCAAATAAACTTATTTTCTTTATAAATTACCCAGCATCACATATTCCTTTATAGCAATACTAAAAGGACTAATACAAGGACAGATACTGAAATATTTTCGAGAATACCTGTAGTTTGGATTAAATATAGTACAGTTACTATGATAAGCTGAGAGTTCAATATCTAGGTGTTCAAAGTTATTTCTTCTAAGGTAGGGGAAAGAAAGGTTTTATACATACCAGTGAGGTATCATAAACCGAGAATTGAGATGAAACTCAAAAGGGCATTACCTTAATCCAAAAACACACCACCCCTGCACTCCCATTCACACACTGACTTTCAGGATGATACTTGCCATGTGCCTCTGCCTTCATGAACTAGTAAGAACCATAGCATGTTTGTTCTGCAGACAAAAGGGCTGTTCTACCTTGCACTTCATTTGTTGGTTTCCTCATTTGTTGATGCCTAACAACGGAATCAACCATTCACTTACCTAGTAGCCAGTTTTAATTGTTAGAAATGAACACATTCTTCTGCATTTTGTAACTATTCCCTAATTTCTAGTTTCTGAATGGGAAAAAAGAACCCTTTCTTACAGTCTATACTTACACATGAAGCATTCACTTAACATTGGGGTCTCATTTACATCTTCACTGCTAGATAGGATCCTCTTCCTGCCCTCCATCCACTTCTCTGTCTGCAGTCATTTCGAAAGCCTCGGTTTGCAGAGACGATTCATCTATTCATAAATATGTAAATAACTAACTCACAATAATTAAATCTAACGCTTCTTGACTATATCTTTTGAACTGGGCATCATGTTGTCATGCTCAATTTCATAGAGTTTTAAGAGTATACCCGTGATCATAATGGTAGCATGGGCATACTCTTGACATGGATGGAATGAACAGAACCTAAAGCCAGCTTTGGCCAAAGCTCATGCTTCTTTTGTGCTATCCCAGTGTTATGAAGTAGTTAAAGCAATGCTAAGCACTACACAGATACTTTCCAGAAAGGCCAAGTTTTAAAGTTATTTCATTAGGTTATTTTGGGGATTCACGAAAACATACAAAGTGCTAATGGATATTCAAATTAACCAAAGAAAAAATTAAAGTGGCTAATAAGGCAAATAAAAATACTAAAATTTTGGCTAGGTGCAGTGGCTCACAGCTGTAATCCCAGCACTTTGGGAGGCTGAGGCGAAAGGATCACCTGAGCTCACGAGATCAAGACCATCCTGGTCAATGTGGTAAAACCCAGTCTCTACTAAAAACACCAAAATTAGCCAGACATGGTGACAGGTGCCTGTGATCCTAGCTACTCATGAGGCTAAGGCAGGAGAATCGCTTGAACCCAGCAGGTGGAGGTTGCAGTGAGCCAAGATCACACCATTGTACTGCAGCCTGGACAACAGAGCGAGACTACATCTCAAAAGAAAAAAAAGAAAAAAAATTAAAACGTTTAATGAGTTTGCTGATCTAATAAAAGTTAAAGAGACAACTAAACTCAATGTGTGGAGCTTGTATGGATCATATGAATAAACCAAGAGCATGAAAACACTTTTGAAATAAGTGGGGACATTTTAATATGGACCAAGTATTAGATATATTGAGCAATTAAATTTTGATAGCTGTCATAAATAACATTGTATGGATGAGAAAAGTTTCTTATTTGTTAGAGATTAAAATAACATAAGTATTTATGGGTAAAATATTTCTTAAATTTACTTTTAAACATTCCAGGGAAAGAAAAGTATGTCTGTAGATAAGGAACAGGAAACAACAATCAATAACTAGCAAAATGTTCACAATTATTAAAGTTGTGTAATAACCATACAAGGAGTTCTTATACTCCTCTCTGTACTTCTACATACACTTGAAAATTCCTATAACAAAAATGTTTAGATAAAACAAAAGGCAGTACTGTACTTTGTACATTTTCTTAACGGTACTAAACACGGGGTAATTATGTTACAGACCTCAGTTGGGAGAAAACCAGAAAATCCAACAAATACTTACCTCTCCATATTTCTTTTCTTTTCTTTTCTTTTTTTTTTTTTTTGAGACTGGGTCTCACTCTGTCTCCCAGGCTGGAGTGCAGTGGTGTGATCATGGCTGACTACAGCCTTGACCTCCCAGGCTCAAGAGATCCTTCCGCATCAGCCTCTCAAGTAGCTTGGGATTATAGGCATGTGCCACCATGCCTGGCTAATGTTTAATTTTTACTTAAAAGAAATTTTTTATAGACACAGCCTCACTATGTTGCCCAGACTGGTCTCAAATTTCTGGGCTCAAGCTATCCTCCACCTTGGCATCCCAAAGTGCTGGGATTACAGACATAAGCCACCATGCCTACGTTCTCTATATTTCTAATAACATATTTTACTATTTTAAACTCTTATCATATTTGCTTATGCATCATCACTTTTTAATTAGTGATTTTAAATTTAGTGTTTTTCATTTTACTTGCTGTGAAGTATAGTATGTCTTCTTCTCTGTTATGTGTAAATATACATATACATAACCAGAAAGAAGAAGAAAGATGGATGGATATGTATATGTAACAAGAAAATTACCCAAAATGGAAATACAGAGGCAAAAGGTGATTAGGGGGGAAAACAAAGTCATAGTCTATACTAATTCTCTGGAGTTTTCCAAAGTCTAAGTAGTTATGCTGATTATTCTCAGTTTGCTCTCTCCTACAGAATTCTCCCTTAAAAACTAGCTTCAAATGGAGTTTGATCAATGGAGGTACCAGCTGGAGATTATACAACAGGAAGAAGGAATGGTAGAGGAAGGTCTGGTAGTAGCTGGATCCTGCCTGCGGGCCCTCTTCCTTAGCTCCAAGGCCCACAGGGCTATATTTGTTCTCTCAGGACTAGGAATGGTCAGGACTGGTTGCTATCTATTGCCGGTTTCTTGGTAAGTAAAACTAAGTGTTGGCTCTCTTAACCTTACACTTCTGAAACAGTTTCCCACTAAAATCTTTTAAGTTGAATCATCTGAGTAAATTTCTATTTCCTGCTAAAATTGTCAAATGAAGTAGTATAAGAAAATAGAGTAGCCCAGGTGTGGTGGCTCAGGTCTGTAATTTCAGCCCTTTGGGAGGCCAAGGCTGGAGGACTGCTTAAGTCCAGGAGTTGGAGACCAGCCTGGGCAACACCAGTGAGACTCCATGTCTCCAAAAAATTATTAGCCAGGTACGATGGTATGTGCCTGTGGTTACAACTCAGGAGGCTGATGTGGGAGGAGGACTGTTTGAGCCCTCAAAGTCAAGGTTGCATTGAGCCATGACCATGCCACCACACTCCAACCTGAGTGACAAATGAGACCCTGTCTCAAAAAACAAAAAAAGAAAAAAGAGTGTTAACAGTTCAGTCTGGAAACACACACACACATATACACACATAAAACAAACACACACACTTATTTATTGCTTATTAGAATTTGTTTTCTTTTTGATAAATTACCTAAAACAGAACTATTTCGATAGTGTCTATGCTTAAAAATATACATATATACACACACACAAATATACATACATACATTGAATGTATATATAATGAAAAGCAAAGCACATTTAATATTTTTACTAAATGTTACTGAAGTATTAAAAACACAGAAATTATGCAAATCTCAAGTATATGGCTTAAGAAAATTCAGAATTTTTCATAAAGAGAACATACCCACGTAAATAGCACAAAGTTAAAGAAACAATATTATCAACACCCCCCAAAGCCTCTCTTGTGGCCTATCCTTTCACGATACCCACACCTCCACTGAATGCTGGCCACTGACTGATATTGAACACCACAGATTAATATGTTATTTATATTTCATATAAGTGGTTAGGCATAAATTAGTATCTTATATAACTCTTATGTAAATGGACAAATACACTTCATGTATGTATGTACAATTAATATGTCTTTCATGGCTGGTTTCTTTCACTCAACACTATGTTTGAAAAATTCAAACAGTTGTTATGGTAGCTATAAATTTGTTCATTCTCATTGTTTTAAGTTTTCCATTATGTGAATATACCATGATTATCTCCCATTATAGGGTGGATAGACAGCTGAAGTTAACTATTATGAATAAGGCTGCTATTTTTAACTATTATGAATAGGGCTGCTATTACCTTATTATATATATAAACATATATGTGTTATATATGTTTGTATGTACTTAATACATGTTTATGTATACAGGTTACGTGTATATGTATATTTTATGTTACGTATGTATATATGTAAACATATATGTGTATATATACTTATATATGTTATATATACTTATATACCTACAGCAAGGATTACTAGCTCTCAGAAAACACGTATGTTCAGTGTAGACACTGCCAAACAGTTTTCCAAAGTAGTTGTGCCAATTTACCCTTCTAACAATAGTATAAGACAGTTAACATTGTTTCATATCCTTGCTGGTATTGTCTTTTTTTTTTTTATGCAGTCATTCCGGTGGGTATGTATGTAGTGGCATTCCAGTTTTGTTCTTATATATGCATATCTCCAACAGAAATTTATATATGTTCACCAATGCAACTTAACATTATTCCGAAATTCACTGGCTAGAGAATTGTAGAAGGGTACTTTCAGATCAAGAGTCTGATAAAGTGGAAGGTTTATCTACAATGAAAACAGCAGTTAAGTTCATCTGTTTAAAAAGTACACCTATTGGCCAGGCGCAGTGGCTCATGCCTGTAATCCCAGCACTTTGTGAGGCTGAGGCAGGCAGATTACTTGATGTCCGGAGTTCAAGACCAGCCTGGCCAACATGGTGAAAACCCATCTCTACAAAAATACAAAAATTAGCTGGACATGATGGTGGGTGCCTGTAACTCCAGCTACTCAGAAGGCTGAGGCGGGAGAATCACTTGAACCCAGGAGGTGGAGGTTGCAGTGAGCCGAGATTGTGCCACTGCACTCCAGCCTGGGCGAGAGAGTGAGAATCTGTCTCCAAAAAAAGAAAAAAAAAAAGGGCACCTATTGATACATGCATGCATAACACTTTCAGACATGGACAGCCAAGTCTCTACAGACACTCTTACAGGACCCACTCTGCTTGAAGAGGGCACAAAACAATAATGTTAATCTACAGATCAAATTAATACAGAATGCCAAGATATGGTTTCTCATAAATTAGATAAATCAGGCAGTATGCAATTAACTCGTAAATTTTTGTGACTTACCTCTTTTGGCTTTTTTATTTTCTTATACTTAGGATTCATTCATACTTTCACTTAATTACCCTTACCTTGTTAGGTTGAGATGATACACAAGGAAATTTATGCCCTTAAAATAATTTAACAAAGAATCTTCTTATAGGAAAACCACCAGGTATTTCAAAATTTTTGTTTACTGATGCAAAAATTCAATCTACAGTCAGCCAAATAATTGAGGATTATAAGACAACAAAAGGAGCACACCTAAATGGGTAATGTAACAGAAAACTTTTCAATTTTAGGAGAGAAAAGAAAACAATGAAAGAAATTAGGTTGTCATCAAGTGATACTTTTAAAGAATAAAAATTACTATGAAATCTTCTCTTATCGTTTTTGCAAATGCCTTAAATACCACAAAGTCTTTTCTGCCCCAGATAGACAATTAAAACAAATTGCTCTGCCAGGATTTCCAGAAAAAATAAAATTCACTTTATTTCAGAACAATATCCATACAAAGAGTATGAACTAATGAGAAAGGCAAAAAAGAAAATGTACAATGCTAAGCCAAATAATTTCATTCAATCACAGGCTTCTTACATCTCCTGAATAAGTACATGACAAGTAGCAAATGTTCTTGTTCAACTGTATACTAAAAATTTCATGTATTAATACATTTGTCAACTATTTTTAACCATTTATATTCACAAACATACATATTCAGAAATAAATATACCACATACACACTCATTAATAAAAAATTAGGTAATGTATCTAACACTAAGCTTGATGGAGCAGAGATTCAAAGATTTAATGCATGGTTATTTCATATCTATGAAAAAACTGGGAGAAACCTAAAAATCTCAAATGGCAAAACAAAAATATAGTTTACCAAAATACTAAATATTTCAAAAACCTGGCGGGGTTTTTAAATATTTAATAAATATTAATAAAATAAATTAATTAATTTAATTTAAATATTTAATTAATATTTTAAGTATTACAGTGGCTCACACCTGTAATCCCAGCACTTTGGGAGGTCAAAGTGGGCAGATCACTTCAGATTAGGAGTTGGAGATCAGCCTGGCCAATATAGTGAAACCCCGCCTCTACCAAAAATATAAAAAATTTGGGCAGCTTTGAAGAGAGCAGTGGTTCTCCCAGCATAGAGGCTGAGATCTGAGAACGGACAGACTGCCTGCTCAAGTGGGTCCCTGACCCCTGAGTAGCCTAACTGGGAGACATCCCCCACTAGGTGCAGACCGACACCTCACACCTCACACGGCTGGGTACACCCCTGAGACGAAGCTTCCAGAGCAAGAATCAGACAGCAATACTCGCTGTTCAGCAATATTCTATCTTCTGCAGCCTCCACTGCTGATACCCAGGCAAACAGGGTCTGGAGTGGACCTCAAGCAAACTCCAACAGACCCGCAGCTGAGGGTCCTGACTGTCAGAAGGAAAACGAACAAACAGAAAGGACACCCACACCAAAACCCCATCAGTACGTCACCATCATCAAAGACCAAAGGCAGATAAAACCACAAAGATGGGGGAAAAGCAGTGCAGAAAGGCTGGAACTTCAAAAAATCAGAGTGCATCTCACCCTCCAAAGGAACGCAGCTCATCGCCAGCACTGGAACAAAGCTGGACGGAGAATGACTTTGATGAGTTGAGAGAAGAAGGCTTCAGTCGATCAAACTTCTCAGGGCTAAAGAAGGAACTACGTACCCAGCACAAAGAAAGTAAAAACCTTGAAAAAATAATGGATGAATGGATAATTAGAATAATCAATGCAGAGAAGACCTTGAAAGAACTGATAGAGATGAAAACCATGACACGAGAACTACGTGACAAATGCACAAGCTTCAATAACCAACTCGATCAACTGGAAGAAAGAGTATCAGTGATTGAAGATCAAATGAATGAAATGAAGCAAAAAGAGAAGTGTAGAGAAAAAAGAGTGAAAAGAAATGAACAAAGCCTCCAAGAAATATGGGATTATGTGAAAAGACCAAATCTACGTCTGATTGGTGTGCCTCAAACTAACGGGGAAAATGGAACCAAGTTGGAAAACACTCTGCAGGATATCACCCAGGAGAACTTCCCCAATCTAGTAAGGCAGGCCAACATTCAAATTCAGGAAATACAGAGAATGCCACAAAGATACTCCTCAAGAAGAGCAACTCCAAGACACATAATTGTCAGATTCACCAAAGTTGAAATGAAGGAAAAAATGTTAAGGGCAGCTAGAGAGAAAGGTTGGGTTACCCACAAAGGGAAGCAGATCAGACTAACAGCAGATCTCTCAGTAGAAACTCTACAAGCCAGAAGAGAGTGGGGGCCAATATTCAACATTCTCAAAGAAAAGAATTTTCAACCCAAAATTTCATATCCAGCCACATTAAGTTTCATAAGGGAAGGAGAAATAAAATCCTTTACAGACAAGCAAATGCTTAGAGATTTTGTCACCACCAGGCCTACCCTACAAGAGATCCTGAAGGAAGCACTAAACATGGAAAGGAACAACAGGTACCAGCCATCGCAAAAACGTGCCAAAATGTAAAGACCATCGATGCTAGGAAGAAACTGCATCAACTAAAGAGCAAAACAACCAGCTAATATCATAATGACAGGATCAAGTTCACACATAACAATATTAACCTTAAATGTAAATGGACTAAATGGTCCAATTAAAAGACACAGACTGGCAAATTGGATAGAGTCAAAAACCATCAGTTTGCTGTATTCAGGAGACCCATCTCACATGCAGAGACACACATAGGCTCAAAATAAAGAGATGGAGGAAGATCTACCAAGCAAATGGAAAGCAAAAAAAAGCAGGGGTTGCAATCCTAGTCTCTGATAAAACAGACTTTAAACCATCAAAGATCAAAAGAGACAAAGAAGGTCATTACATAATGGTAAAGGGATCAATTCATCAGGAAGAGATAACTATCCTAAATATATATGCACCTAATACAGGAGCACCCAGATTCATAAAGCAAGTCCTTAGAGACTTACAAAGAGACTTAGACTCCCATACAATAATAATGGGAGACTTTAACACCCCACTGTCAACATAAGACAGATCAACAAGACAGAAAGTTAACAAGGATATCCAGGAATTGAACTCAACTCTGCACCATGCAGACCTAATAGACATCTACAGAACTCTCCACCCCCAATCAACAGAATATACATTCTTCTCAGCACCACATCGAACTTATTCCAAACTTGAAAACATAGTTCGAAGTAAAGCACTACTCAGCAAATGTACAAGAACAGAAATTATAACAAACTGTCTCTCAGACCACAGTGCAATCAAACTAGAACTCAGGACTAAGAAACTCAATCAAAACCGCTCAACTACATGTAAACTGAACAACCAGCTCCTGAATGACTACTGGGTACATAATACAATGAAGGCAGAAATAAAGATGTTATTTGAAACCAATGAGAACTAAGATACAACATACCAGAATCTCTGGGACACATTTAAAGCAGTGTGTAGAGGGAAATTTATAGCACTAAATGCCCATAAGAGAAAGCAGGAAAGATGTAAAACTGACACCCTAACATCACAATTAAAAGAACTAGAGAAGCAAGAGCAAACATATTCAAAAGCTCGCAGAAGGCAAGAAATAAGTAAGATCAGAGCAGAACTAGAGATACAAAAAACCCTCCAAAATTCAATGAATCCAAGAGAAGGTTTTTTGAAAAGATCAACAAAATTGATAGACCGCTAGCAAGACTAATAAAGAAGAAAAGACAGAAGGATCAAATAGACGCAATAAAAAATGATAAAGGGAATATCACCACCGACCCCACAGAAATACAAACTACCATCAGAGAATACCATAAACACCTCTATGCAAATAAACTAGAAAACCTAGAAGAAATGGATAATTTCCTGGACACTTACACTCTCCCAAGACTAAATCAGGAAGAAGCTGAATCCTTAAATAGAACAATAGCAGGCTCTGAAATCGAGGTAATAATTAATAGCCTACCAACCAAAAAAAGTCCAGGACCAGACGGTTTCACAGCCAAATTCTACCAGAGGTACAAGGAGGAGCTGGTACCATTCCTTCTGAAACTATTCCAATGTATAGAGAAAGAGGGAATCCTCCCTAACTCATTTCATGAGGCCAACATCATCCTGATACCAAAGCCTGGCAGAGACATAACAAAAAAAGAGAATTTTAGACCAATATCCCTGATGAACATCGATGCAAAAAATCTCAATAAAATACTGGCAAACCGAATCCAGCAGCACATCAAAAAACTTATCCACCATGATCAAGTGGGCTTCATCCCTGAGATGCAAGTCTGGTTCAACATACGCAAATCAATAAACGTAATCCAGCATATGAACCAGAACCAAAAACAAAAACCACATGAGTATCTCAATAGATGCAGAAAAGGCCTTTGACAAAAATTCAACAGCCCTTCATGTTAAAAACTCTCAATAAATTCGGTATTGATGGAACGTATCTCCAAATAATAAGAGCTATTTATGACAAACCCACAGCCAATATCATACTGAATGGGCAAAAACTGGAAGCATTCCCTTTGAAAACTGGCACAAGACAGGGATGCCCTCTCTCACAACTCCTATTCAACATAGCCTTGGAAGTTCTGGCCAGGGCAATCAGGCAAGAGAAAGAAATAAAGAGTATTCAGTTAGGAAAAGAAGAAGTCAAATTGTCCCTATTTGCAGATGACATGATTGTATATTTAGAAAACCCCATCGTCTCAGTCCAAAATCTCCTTAAGCTGGTAAGTAACTTCAGCAAAGTCTCAGGATACAGAATCGATGTGCAAAAATCACAAGCATTCTTATACACCAGTAACAGACAAACAGAGAGCCAAATCATGAATGAACTCCCATTCACAGTAGCTTCAAAGAGAATAAAATACCTAGGAATCCAACTTACAAGGGATGTTATTGGGGACCGTGCCGGGGGCGGGGGGTGGAGAATGAACAGACACAAAAGACAAACAGAGAACATGGCGGCCGCCCTCAGAGCCTCCGCCTCACTTTATTTATACTCCATAAACCCCACGTCAGCAGAAAGAACACAATGCAAAACAAATTTTCTTTACCCAGATGTAACCTTCTGCTTAGTTCCTTGTCTCTATGCTCTTCCTTATTTGTCCGCCTTCTTGGCGCCTACGGGAGTTCATTAAAAGTTCAATTGGAGATACTGTCCTTGAGCCCTATCTATTCTTAGCATTCTGTTTTCAAGGGCCCCTGCAGGATGTAAAGGACCTCTTCAAGGAGAACTACAAACCACTGCTCAGTGAAATAAAAGAGGACACAAACAAATGGAAGAACATACCATGCTCATGGATAGGAAGAATCAATATTGTGAAAATGGCCATAATGCCCAAGGTAATTTATAGATTCAATGCCATCCTCATTAAGCTACCAATGACTTTCTTCACAGAATTGGAAAAAACTGCTTTAAAGTTCATATGGAACCAAAAAAGAGCCTGCATTACCAAGACAGTCCTAACCCAAAAGAACAAAGCTGAAGGCATCACGCTACCTGACTTCAAACTATACTACAAGGCTACAGTAACCAAAACAGCATGGTACTGGTATCAAAACAGAGATTTAGACCAATGGAACAGAACAGAGCCCTCAGAAATAATACCACACGTCTACAACCATCTGATCTTTGACAAACCTGACAAAAACAAGAAATGGGGAAAGGATTCCCTATTTAATAAATGGTACTGAGAAAATTGGCTAGCCATAAGTAGAAAGCTGAAACTGGATCCTTTCCTTACTCCTTATATGAAAATTAATTCAAGATGGATTAGAGACTTAAATGTTAGACCTAAAACCATAAAAACCCTAGAGGAAAACCTAGGTAATACCATTCAGGACATAGGCATGGGCAAGGACTTCATGTCTAAAACACCAAAAGCAATGACAGCAAAAGCCAAAACTGACAAATGGGATCTAATTAAACTAAAGAGCTTCTGCATAGCAAAAGACACTACCATCAGAGTGAACAGGCAACCTACACAATGGGAGAAAATTCTTGCAATCTACTCATCTGACAAAGGGCTAATGTCCAGAACCTACAAAGAACTCAAACAAATTTACAAGAAAAAAACAAATAACCCCATCATAAAGTGGGCAAAGGATATGAACAGACACTTCTCAAAAGACGACATTCATACAGCCAACAGACACATGAAAAAATGCTCATCATCACTAGCCATCAGGGAAATGCAAATCAAAACCACTGTGAGACACCATCTCACACCAGTTAGAATGGCAATCATTAAAAAATCAGGAAACAACAGGTATTGGAGAGGATGTGGAGAAACAGGAAAACTTTTACACTGTTGGTGGGACTGTAAACTAGTTCAACCATCGTGGAAGACAGTGTGGCGATTCCTCAAGGATCTAGAACTAGAAATACCATTTGACCCAGCCATCCCATTACTGGGTATATACCCAAAGGATTATAAACCATGCTGCTATAAAGACACATGCACACGTATGTTTATTGCGGCACTATTCACAATAGCAAAGACTTGGAATCAACCCAAATGTCCATCAGTGACAGACTGGATTAAGAAAATGTGGCACATATACACTATGGAATACTATGCAGCCATAAAAAAGGATGAGTTTGTGCCCTTTGTAGGGACATAGATGCAGCTGGAAACCATCATTCTCAGCAAACTATCATAAGAACAGAAAACCAAACACCGCGTGTTCTCCGTCATAGGTGGGAATTCAACAATTAGATCAGTTGGACACAGGAAGAGGAACATCACACACCAGAGCCTATTATGGGGAGGGGGTAGGGGGGAGGGATAGCATTAGGAGATATACCTAATGTAAATGACGAGTTAATGGGTGCAGCACACCAACATGGCACATGTATACATATGTAACAAACCTGCACGTTGTGCACATGTACCCTAGAACTTAAAGTATAATAATAAAAAAAATTTTTTAATATATATATATATAAATTAGCCAGGCGAGGTGGTGGGCACCTGTAAATCCCAGCTACTCACGAGGGAGAGGTGGGAGGATCACTTGAACCTGGGAGGCAGAGGTTGCAGTGAGCCAAGACTGCGCCACCGCACTCCAGCCTGGACAACAGAGTAAGACTGTCTCAATAAAATAAAAATAAATTAAAAAATAAATATACTTTAAAAACCCCAATAACTGAAGGAGTATACCTAGAAAGAACACTTCAGGCTATACATCTCAGAGAAACAAAACAAAACAAACGTAACATGACATGACATAACATAACAGCCAAACAGAGTTTCAAAGTAGGAGGAATAGCTGTGTTGCAAAGTCAAGAATCCCTTCTTAGCAGCAACGCAGGATGATATGTCCACTGTCTATTGCTGGGGCCAGTCTGGGTAGAGGAGAAGAGAAGCAGGCAAGGCTCAACAACAAATGCTGAATGTAGGAAGTAGTCACATTAAGGCAGGGGAATGTATGAGAGACTTTGCCTTGCTAGCCATCTTTCTTTTGATTCAGAAGATACAGGCATACCTCCAAGATATTGTGAGTTCAGCCGAAAATGAGATAGATTATTATAATAATTATTATAGCAGTCACTATTTACAGTGTCTGCTCCCCTAGAGGCACTGTACAGGGTGCTGTCATAAACATGGCATTTAATCTTTATAGTTGGTCACAATACTGTCAGACTGATACAGGCATACCTTGGAGATATTGTGGGTTTCATTCCAGATCACCTCAATAAAGCTAATGTCATAAAAAGGTGAGTCACACAGACTTGTTTCCCAGTGTATATTAAAGCTCTGTTTACACCATAATGTAGCCTATTAAGTATGCAATAGCATGTCTAAAACAATGTACATATCTTAGTTTTAAAACATTGCTAAAAAATGGTAATGAGCATGTGATTGTTTAGAGAGTTGTAATCTTTTTGGATTACATTTTCTTCTTACATCTCCTTAGACGTGAATAAATAAATGACAAATAAGAAACATTCTTGTTCAACTGTATACTAAAAATTTCATGTATTAATATATTTATCAATTATTAACCATGTATATTCACAAATACACATATCCAGAGATAAATATGGAGAGTGAAGGGTTTTACCTCAATGTTTGTTGATGGCTGCTGACTAATCGAGGTGGTGGTTGCTGAAGGGTGTGACAGCTGTGGCAATTTCTTGAAAATAAGGCAACAATGACTTATGCCACATCAATTGACTCTTTCTTTCATGAAAGATTTCTCAAAGCATGCACTGCTGTTTGAAAGCATTTTAGTAACAGAAGTTCTTTCAAAATTGAAATAATACTCTCCAACCTGCTGATGCTTTATCTACTCGGTATACGTTTTATTCTAAATCTTTTGTTGTCATTTCAACAATGCTCACAGCATCTTCACCAGGAGTAGATTCCATCTCAAGAAACCACTTTCTTTGTTCATCCATAGGAAGCAATTCCTCATCCATTCAAGTTTTAATGTGAGATTGCAACAATTTAGTCACATCTTCAGGCTCCACTTCTAATTCTAATTCTCTTGCTATTTCCACATCTGCAGTTACTTTCTCCACTGAAGTCTTTTTTTTTTTTTTTTCAATATAAGAGGAATCTTGCTCTGTTGAGCAGGTTAGCGTGCAGTGGTGTGATCTCAGTGGGTTCAAGCAATTCTCCTGCCTCAGCCTTCTGAGTAGCTGGGATCACAGGTGGTTGCCATCATGCCTGGCTAATTTTTGTATTTTTAGTAGAGATGGGGTTTTGCCATGTTGACCAGGCTGGTCCCAAAACTCCTGACCTCAGGTGATCCACCCGCTTGGCCTCCCAAAGTGCTGGGATTACAGGCAAGCCACTGCACCCAGCCCCCTCTACTGAAATCTTGAACCCCTCCAAGTAATCCATGAGGATTGGAATCAACTTCTTCCAAATTCCTATTGATTTGACATTTTAACCTCCTCCTATGAATCATGAATGTCCTTAATGGCACCTAGAATAATCCTTTCCGGAATGTTTTCAATTTACTCTGTCCAGTTCCATCAGAGGAATAATTATCTTTGGCAACTACAGCCTTACAAAATGTATTTCTTAAATATTAAGACCTAAAAGTCAAAATTACTCCCTGATACATGGGCTACAGAATGGATGCTGTGTTACCAGGCACGAAAACAACATTCATCTTGTACATCTGCAATAGAGCTCTTGGGTGACCAGGTCCATTGTCAATGAGTTATAATATTTTGAAAGGAATATTTTTTCTGAGCAGTACGTCTCAATGGTAGACTTAAAATATTCAGTAAACCACGCTACAAAGAGATGTACTGTCATCCAGGCTTTGTTGTTCTATTTATAGAACACAGGCAGAGTAGATTTAGGATAAATCTGAAGTGTCCTAGGATATTCAGATGGTCAATGAGCACTGGCTTCACCTTAATGTCACCAGCTGCATTAGCCCCTAACAAGAAAACCTATCTTTTAAAGCTTTTAAGCCAGGCATTGACTTCTCTCTAACTGTGAAAGTTTTAGATGGTATCTTCATCCAATAGAAGTCTGTTTCATCTACATTCAAAATCTGTTATTTAGTATCGTCACTTTCATCAATGATCTTAGCTAGATCTGAGTAACCTGCTGCAGCTTCTACATCAGCACCTGCTGCTTCACCTTGCACATTTATGTTATGAAGATGGCATTTTTCCTTAATCCTCATGAACCAAACTCTTTAGCTCCAAATTTTTCTTCTGCAGTTTTCTCACCTCTCAGCCTTCATAAAACTGAAAAGAGTTAGGGCCTTGCTCTGGATTAGGCTTTGCTATAAGGCAATGTTGTGACTGGTTTGATATTCTATACACACCACTGAAACTTTCTCCACATCTGCAATAAGGCTGTTTCGCTTTCTTATCTCTCATTTATTTATTGGAGGAGCACATTTCATTTCCCTCAAGAACTTTTCCTTTGTAATCCACAACTTGGGCTAACTGGCACAGGAGGCCTAGCTTTCAGCCTATATCCACTTCGACCTGCCTTCCTCACTAAGCATGATCATTTCTAGCTTTTGATTTAAAGTGAGAGATGTATGATCCTTCCTTCTACTTGAACACTTACAGCCCACTGCAGGGTTATTAACTGACCTAATTTCAATATTGTTTTGTCTTAGGGAATATAGAGGTCTGTGGAGAGGAAACGACAGAGGAAGAGCCAGTCAGTGGAGCAGTTAGAACACACACAATATTTATCCATTAGGTTCACCATCTTATATGAATTGGTATCATTCATGGCACCCCAAAACAATTATAATAGTAAACTCAAAGATCACTAATTACTGATCACCATAAATAATGAAATGGTTTGAAATATTGAGAATTACCAAAATATGACACACAGACACAAACCTAACACTCGCTGTTGGAAAAATGGTTCCAAAAGATGTGCTCAATGCAGGAATACCACAAACCTTCAACTTGTAAAAACCACAATATATGCAAAACACAATAAAGCAAATTATAATGAAACAAAGTATGCTATATAATCAAATATAGCATACTATATGATTATACTATAGAATCAATAAAGCAAATTATAATGAAACAAATTATGCTATATAATCAAATATAGCATACAATATTTGATTATACTGTATAGCATATATATTTGATTATACTATATAGTATACTATATTTGATTATACTATATAGCACAATTTGTAAAAACCACAATATATGCAAAGCACAATTTGTAAAAAACACAATATATACAAAGCACAATAAAGCAAATCATAATAAAACAAAGTACGCTATATAATCAAATATAGCATATTATATTTGATTATACTATATAGCATATATATTTGATTATTCTATATAGCATAATAAAACAAAGTATGCTATATAATCAAAAGAAATCAATTACATACAAAAATAGTGTCATAGCAAAAGAAATCAATTACATACAAAAACAGTGTCATAAGGAGAATAGGTGTTAGTCTATAACATTGCTCTAGCCCTCCAAGATGACTTTTGCAAACAGTATGCGCAGGAAAAAATGTTCCTCATTGTATGATGAGCAGTCATTCTTAAAAAAGGAATTCTACAAATAAAATGAAGGAAAGAAAAAAATCAAATGGAAACACACAAGAAAAAGTTATGAAGCAGATGAAAATTATAGTCAACTATATTGCCACAAGTATAAACTTAAAGAAGCAATCACCTCTATAACACAGAAAACATAAAGAGGAGATGCAGGAGCTCAGGGGCGCTATGGTCAAAAACATGAAGAAATAAAATGTGAATTTACAGGTCAGAGAAATAATAAAATACATAAATAAACAAAACTGAAATGAAGGTCAAATGGAAGCAGAAGACAGAACAGGTACTACTAAAACAGGAAAGTACACACAGAATAGGATTGAAAAGGAAATTTTCAAAAAGAATTTAAACAAAAAAAAAGGGGGGTTATGGAGAAAAAAAAAAATTAAGAATGGAAACGAGAAAAAAACCAGTGATATAAATAGGCCAAGACAAATTAAGAAATACAAGCATATTTGAAGTCTTCAAAGAAGCAAGCCAAAATGAAAAAAGTAAAAAACTGTTCTCAATATAATAGTTCCCAGAAATAGAAGAAAAATGTAAACTAGAAAATAAAAGAATATGGCACATCCAAGAAAAAGAGAAACATAAAGGTCAATGCCAAGACATATTCTAGTACTGGACTGCAAAAAATGGGTAGTGAGGTAAAAAACTGATCACTTCCAAGTAGAAAAAATTTCAGCGAGCCCTCAGACTAGTCTACAGCAAACAGTGAGCGCTGCCTACAAAAGGAAATAAAGTGGGTCTGAGGAATTTCTTACCTAACAGATGCGTAATTATAAAGTGAGAGAAAGGATAGTTTTAGAATACAAGAGAGAAAATATTTGCAAAATGTCTATCTGATGAGAAATTAATAGGCAGAATATCTAAGAAACTTATAGCAAAAAAAAAAAAAAAAAACTCCAATGAAAAAATGGACAAAAGATCTAAACAGACAATTCTCAAGGAAGATATATAAACTGCCAACAGGTATATAAAAATGTTACACATCACTAATCATCAGAGAAAAGCAAATCAAAACCACAATGAGATATCATCTCACCGCAGTTAAAATTGCTTTTATCAAAAAAATTGAGAATAAGGGATGTTGGTAAAGATGCAGAGAAAGGGGAATCCTTGCACTCTGTTGGTAGGAATGTAAATCAGGACAGCTGCTATGGAAACCAATATGGAGGTTCCTCAAGAAACTAAAAATACAAATATCAATGATCCAGCAATTCCACTACTGGGTATATATCCAAAAAAAAAAGAAATCAAGAGGTATCTGCACTCTTATGTTACTGTAGCAATGTTCTCAATAGCCAAAATGTGTAATCAACTTAAAATGACCATGAGTAGATGAATGGAAAAAGAAAATGTGATACACACACACACACACACACACACACACAATGTATATTATTCAGCCACAAACAAGAATAAAATCCTCTCATCTGCAGCAACATGGATGGAACTGGAGGTCATGATGCTAAGTGAAATAAGCCAAGCACAGAAAGACAAATATCACATGTTCGCACTCATATGTGGGAGCTCAAAAAGCGAATCTCACAAAGGTACAGAGTACCTTAGTGGCTACTAGTGGTTGGGAAGGGGAGGATGAAGAGATTGATTAATGGGTACAAATATACAGTTAGACAGAAGAAATAAGACCTAACGTTTGGTAGATCAGTAGGCTGACTATAGTTAGCATTAATCTATTGTACATTTCAAAATAGCTAGAAGAGAAAAATTTGAATGTTCCTAACATAA
Organism: Macaca mulatta; assembly: GCF_049350105.2. Taxonomy (NCBI): domain Eukaryota; kingdom Metazoa; phylum Chordata; class Mammalia; order Primates; family Cercopithecidae; genus Macaca; species Macaca mulatta. Next base: position 27,094,269 of record NC_133417.1, read on the forward strand.
AGAAAAAATAAATATTTAAGGTGATGGATATCCCAATTACCCCAATTTGAACTTTCCACATTATATGAATATATCAAATTATCACATGTATTCCAAAAATATATAAATCTCTTAAGTTATCAAAAAAGAAGGAAACAAAGAAGGAAATACATAAATAAAGTACAAGAAATTAGGGAACAGACTTCACATTACTTCTTTTGTTTGAGACAGAATCTCACTCTGTTGCCCAGGCTGGAGTGCAGTGATGCGATCTCGGCTCACTGCAACCTCTGCCTCCCAGGTTCAAGCAATTCTCTCCTGCCTCAGCCTCCTGCGTAGCTGGGACTACAGGCACACACCACCATGCTGACTAATTTTTTGTATATTTAGTAGAGACGAGGTCTTACCATGTTAGCCAGGCTGGTCTTGAACTCCTGATCTCAGGTGATCCACCTGCCTTGGCCTCCCAAAGTACTGGGATTACAGGAGTTGGCCACCACACCTGGCCTCACCTTACTTATTTACTTATTTAGGTATTTATTCATTCATTCATTCATTCATTCATTCATTCATTCAAGACAGGGTCTCGTTATGTTGCCCAGGCAAGTCTTGAACTCCTGGGCTCAAGTGACTCTCCCGCCTCAGCCTCCCAAAATGATGGGATTATAGGCATGAGTCACTGTTAACAGACCTAGGTCTTTTTAAAAAAACTTTGATAACTTCAACCAAAGGACACTGTGCAGAAACAGAAGGGACCGAGGGAAGCAATGAAAATACTTAACTATTTAAATAATCTGGTTTACAGAGGACAACGTAAGTTATAAATAATCACAACACAGAAATTGAAGGTAAAGAGGAACAAAGGCAAAGTTTAAAGTTGGTAAAGAAAATAACGTATTTCTTTTTTTTTTTTTTTTTTTTTTTTTTTGCAGAAAAAGGCTTGTTTTATTTTAATGGCTGATCTATGTAATCACGGAGGCCAGTATGTACAGACAAACGGGGAGCTTTTATTTCTTGGTCTCTTCCTCCTTGGACTAAGTCTTGATGATCTCTTCCTTCTTGGCCTGGAGGCGCTCTTCAGGCGCTTGCGTGCTTCCTTGGTCTTAGACCTGCGGGCCTCAGCCTAGTCAGCCAGGAGCTTCTTGTGGGCCTTGTCTGCCTTTAGCTTGTGGATGTGTTCCATGAGAATACGCTTGTTTTTGAACACATTCCCCTTCACCTTCAGGTACAGGTTGTGATACATGTGGCGATCAATCTTCTCAGACTCACGGTATCTTCTGAGCAGCCGGCGCAGAATCCTCATTCTCCTCATCCACGTGACCTTCTCTGGCATTCCGGCATTGGCTGTACCCTTCCGCTTACCTATGCCCATGTGCCTGGCTTCCGGCGGGCCAAGGTATTTTTCCCGCATCGCGTTCGGGAATGGACAGTCACAGGCTTGCGGATGACCAGCCCATCTTTGATCAGCTTTCGAATCTGCTGACGGGAGTTGGCATTGGCGATTTCAATGGTCTCACTGGGGTCTAACCAGACCTGCTTGCCACAGCGGAGGACACTAGAGGCGAGCCTCTTCTGAAGCCTGAGCATACTCATGGCTGCAGCCCCAGCAGCGAAAGGAAAGCGTATTTTTTTTTTTTACTTATTTTTTTTGAGACAGAGTCTTGCTCTGTTACCCAGGCTGGAACGCAGTGGCACGATCTTGGCTCACTGCAACTTCCACCTCCTAGGTTCATGGGATTCTCCTGCCTCAGCCTCCCGAGTAGCTGGGATTACAGTAATGTGCCACCATGCCCGGCTTTTTTTTTTTTTTTTTTTTTTTTTTTTTTTTTTTTGAGACATAGTCTCGCTCTGTCGCCCAGGTTGGAATGCAGTGGCGCAATCTTCGCTCACTGCAACCTCCACCTCCCTGGTTCAAGCAATTCCCCTGCCTCAGCAGCCCGAGTAGCTGGGATTACAGGTGCACGCCACCAGGCCCGGATAATTTTTTTTGTATTTTTAGAGATGGGGTGTCACTGTGTTAGCCAGGGTGGTCTCGATCTCCTGACCTCGTGATCCGCGCACCTCGGCCTCCCAAATTGCTAGGATTACAGGCATGAGCCACCACGCCCAGCCATGTATTTTTATAAATGAAAAGTGCAAGTATTATTAAAGATATAAAGGTGAACATCAAACAAATAATTTAACCAATCGATATCATGTGCTCAGAAAGGACAGAGAGGGAGAAAAAGGCAATATACCAATGTCATTGCATATAACTGGGAGTAAGAAAACAATAAGCAATAAAATAGAGAACCAAGTATATCACACAAAACATTAGTTATAAAGATAACCAATGGATTCCAAACCAAACCTTTAAATTACTAATGGTGTATACTAAACGAAAACAGGAAAACATGGATTATATAATGACATATTTAATGGATCATAGAGTGGTCATATAAAAACATATTTTTAGGCAACAGAAACCATAGCAAATACTATGATAATTGCATAAAGACTACATATAACTCTAATATCGATGAATGAAAGTGAGTTTAACACTGTTACTTAAGAGCAAAGACAAACTAAGTAACAAAGTGAAACCTAACCTTGTAACATAAAAATTCATCTAAAGGTTTCAAAAATGTTGAAAATAAGATGGTTAAAGGCATGCTAGGAAAGCATGGACAGAATGAAACGGTTGTTGGGATACTAATTAGAGATCACATTCAGAGGACGAAAGGAAAGAATTAAGTGATTTTTATAATAAGGATATTTTATTATGATAAAGAGTGTAATCCAGAATGAATGTAGATTTAACTGTAAGGTTTCTGTTCCCAGTACTATGGTGGTTTAGATATTCTAAAAATCCCTCCTTTTGCAAACACCTAGAAATGCTAAATTAGGTAAAACATTATCTTTTAAAATGTAGCACCAGTCTGAAGAAAAAGTAAAGGTAATTTACAATAGTCAATGAAAACTTACAAAGAGAAAGTCAAACACACAGTGATGAGTGATAAAAACACATGCCACATTGAAGGTGTCTATAGAAGCCACCAACAAAGAACCTTAGGACTGAAGAACCGTGCAGAGCAACAAGAATAACGCCCTAGACCTAATAGAAATAGATAGCAGAAATAAGAGTCCTAAATAAAGCTTGAGCCTAAGAAAGCTGGCGCTTAAATGAAAATGGAAGAAGGGTGACAACAGAAAAAGAGATTCAGTGGCAAAAGGAAACAAACAGGAAATAGATTTAGACATATGTGGTCAATTTTTCACTAAAGTGCCAAGGTAATTTATGGGAATGATAGACTTTTCTACAAATGGTGCTGAAATAACTAGATACTAGTATGAAAGAAAACAGAACCTAGAACTCTTACCTCACCCCGTATTTTAAAATTGAGATCGAATATATCTATCTATCTATCTATATATATATATATACATCAAAACAGAAAAAGGAAAACTATAAAGCTTCCGGAAGAAAACACAAGATGATTTTGTAATCCTGAGGTATGAAATGACTTGTTTGAATATAGAAAGCACTAACTATAAAAGGAAAACTTGATGAAGTTAATTTTTTTAAGTTAAAATTTTCTGTTCATTAGAATACCATATGAGAAGGAAAATCAAAAGGAGGCTACAGACTAGGGAAAATATTCACAAGATATATATCTGCCAAAAGTCTTATATCTAGAATATGAAAAGAACTTCCAATAAATAATAAAAACGCAACCCTATTAAAACAAGAGCAAAACATTACAACACTTTATAATATATCTATTATATGCTGTATATAACATATATAACTATACAAGGATGATTGGTAAGTACAGGGAAACATGTTCAACATCATTAAGAAAGTACAAAGTGAAACATAATAAGCTACCTCTCGAATAGCCATTCATTTTGAATGCCTAAAATAAAAAAGGCTAACAATATCAAATGTTGACAGAGATGTGGATCATCTAGAACTCTTATATATTGTTGATTCATGGGAAAAAGTTGGGCAGTTTTTAAATAAACTTAAAGCAGACTCCTCTAGCAAAAGAATTGAAAACATGTCCACAGATGGACTCATCTAAGAATGTTAAGACCATCATTATTCGTAAGAGCCCTACACCAGAGCCAACCCAAATGTCCATCACCAAGTAAATGAACAAAATAATTGTGACATATTCAGAGGTAAAACAACATAGATGAAATTGCTAAAACGTTATGTTGAGTGAGAGAGGATCCACATAAACTGCATGATTCTGTTTGTAGCATGTTCCAAAACAGAGAAAACTAAGATACGATACAGTAACAAATTCATGAGTCCATCTAAATCTAGTTCCGGTTTGTTTTCTTTTGCCACTGGATCTCTGATGAATAGATGGACAGAAATAGGAAGGAGGGAAGGAATGAAGGAAGGAGGGAGGGAGGGACAGTTGGAGGGAGGGAGGGAGGGAGGGCCGGGCGCGGTGGCTCACGCCTGTAATCTGGAGAACGGCATGAACCCGGGAGGCGGAACTTGCCGAGATCAGGCCACCGCACTCCAGCCTGGGCGACAGAGCAAGACTCCATCTCAAAAAAAAAAAAAAAAAAAGGAAAATAAAGGAAAGAAAGGAAGGAAAGGAGAGAGGAGAGGGGCAGAAGGGGGGCACTTCTTTATAATAAATGCCAATTAATAAATCATTTTACAGCCATCATGACAAAATTTGATTTGAACAGGAACCATCTATGTATGCTAAATCCAAGAGAGGGAAAATCAGAGAAGGAGCAGCATATTTGCATGGTCACAATATCTCATGTTAATTGTTACATACTAAACAACTGTGAGAAGAAAAAACAGTTAACTATGCAGTGATACTGGACCAAACTTTGGCCAGGAACTTGGCCTTGGGGCTAAGGAACTCAAAATAATACCCTGAAAAGCATATGACCTCAATCTCACTATGTACTGATGCAGGAAAGATTGCATAATCTAAATCTCATTGTGATGAAACATAAAAATAAGTTGAGGCCAGTGTCATGAAAGGGTAAGGAACTGTCCCACATTAAAGGAAACAAAAAGATATCATTAAATGCAATAAGTGATCCTGGATTAGATCTTCACACTGAACAAAAAACATGCTATAAAGGACAGTATAGGGACAACTGACAAAATATAAGTATATTAAAGTATTGTATAATAGTTAAATTCCAGCCACATGCAATGGCTCATGCCTGTAATTCTAGCACTCTGGGAGGCCAAAGCAGGAAGATCACATGGGGCCAGGAGTTCAATATCAGACTGCGCAACATAGCAGAACTCTGTCTACAAAAAAAGACATTGTGCACAGTGGTGTGCACCTGTAATACTAGCAACTTGGGAGGCTGAGGTGAGAGGATCACTTGGGTCCGGGAATACAAGGTTACAGTGAGCAATGATTGTGCCATTGTACTCCAGCCTACGTGACAACGTAAGATCGTGTTTCTAAAAAAACAAAACTAAGAATAAAAAAAAATAAAAAGTTAAATTCTTAAATGTGGTAACTGTGCTGTGTCTATGTAAGAGAATGTCTTTATTTTAAAAAAATACATACTATACTATAGCATATTATTATTATTTTTAAAGCAAGTTTATTAGGAAAGTAAAGGAATAAAAGAATGGCTACTCCATAGGCAGAGCAGCCAGTATTGCAAATTAAAGGAACATGATGAATGCAAGCATAGGTGTATATACATGTATGTGTGTGTTTGTATAGACTGAGAGAATAATAAAGTAAATGTGGCAAAATGTTAAAAATTTGTGACTCTAAGTAAAATATACATAAAAGTTATTCTATATTTTTGTGACTTTTCTGTACATTTGAAATTACTTCAAAAAGTTGAAAAAATAGAGCAGCAAGTAACTATAAAAAATATACTTTAGTGACAGAAGTCAGATCAGTGATTTTAATGTAGGAGGATGGGATTGTTTAGAAAGAGGCCTACTTTGGATGATGGTAATGTTTTATATCTTGACGGAGGTTTTTGAAAACACAGGGGTATTCAGTGTATCAGAATCTACAAAACTGTGCACCTAAAATCCATATATTTTATTAAATTAAACTAGACTTAATTTTTTAAGCTAATAAGGAAACTTAAAGCTTGGCAGGAGATGAAAATTAATGATCGAAATTCATAATAGTAAGCCTACCTAAAAATGAACTTGAGGTTTGAATTTATATTACCTGTGTGACCTGGGAAACTGCAAGCCAAGAATCTAATTTTGCAAATCCTCCATTGAAGAACTTACTCATTTACATCTCTCAAAATTTCCACAGACTGGCCAGGCGTGGTGGCTCACACCTGTAATCCCAACTCTTTGGGAGGCTCAGGTGGGTGGATCACCTGAGATCAGGAGTTCGAGACCAGCCTAGCCAACATGACGAAACCCCATCTCTACTAAAAATATTTTAAAAATTAGCCAGGCGTGGTGGCATGCGATTGTCATCCCAGCTACTCAGAAGGCTGAGGCAGGAGAATCGCTTGAACACAGGAGGCAGAGGTTGCAGTGAGCCAAGATGGTGCCATTGCACTCCAGCCTGGGCAACAAGAGCAAACCTCTGTCTTAGAAAAACAAAAAAACAAAACCCACAGATTAAGATTATTTATTAAAACAAAATTTAAGACATCTGCAAATACACTGGGAAATAAACCATCACATACAACAATAAAAGGCAAAATTAACCTCTAAAGGACTTCAAAGAATGTAAATAAACATGACTTACATAAATAAGTATGTTCTAAATATTTACAGGAATAAGACAGAATCAAAACATAGCAAAAAAAGACACTACCAACATAAGCAGGCAGAGCTGAATTGGACTTAAAAATACACTTTCTGAAATTAAGAACAGAAAGTTAAAAGTCCGTATTCTCCAATTTCAAGAAAAGAAAGGACTAACTGTTCTCTGGTAGTCAGCTAATCCCTAAAGTATACACAGAAATTTCACACAGTCCTTAAACACTCCTGTTTTTGAAAGTCTCCAGGCTTCTAAAGCCCAGTGCAATACCAACTCTTTGCTTTGTTTAGAAAGTCATGGCTAAGAAGCACAGTTCTCCCTTGCTTATCAAGAAAGAAATTGAGTGGTTTCTGATTTCAAGTATATTAAGTGATGGTCTCATCCTTAAGAGAATTCAATAAATTAATTAACAGTAAAAATAACATCAGTAAGCTTGAATATGGCTAAATGCAAAATATCAAAACTGCAGCACACAACAAAAAAGATAAGAGGTATACAGGACACCAAAAAAGCAATTAAGTAAATGTAAAAATAATTCGTGTTCACGGAATGAAATACTCCATATTATAAATATATCAATTATCCCCAAACTGATCTATAGATGCAATAAAACTTCATTCACAATCCTAGCAAATTTTTTTGTGAAAATTGATAAATGACTTCTACAATTTATATGTAATTCAAAGAGTCAATAATAGCTGAGACAATTTTGAAAAAGAGTAAGGCTGAAAGATTTATACTATCTGATACCAGAATATTTATTATAAAGCTACAGTAAGAAGCATGAAGAAGTATGGTACTGACACAAAGACTGCAAACAGAGAAACAAAACAAAGAATCTACAACTGCACTATTCCCTATGGTAGGTACTAAACATGTGACTATTTAAATTTGAATTAATTAAAATTAGTAAAATTAAAAATGCAATCATTAGTTGCACTAGTCACACTTCAAGTACTCAATAGCCATCTGCAGTGAATAGCTACTGAATTGAACAGTATACATAAAGAATATTTCCATCACAGTGGAAAGTTCCATTAGACAGCACTTACCTAGAAAGGTATACACATAAAATTACTTGATTTATGACAAAAGTAACATTACAATGCAGTAGGAAAAAGTCTTTTCAATAAATTGTGCTAGATCAAGTAGACATTCATATGTAAAAATAAACTTAAAAATAAGTAAGTGAGGCCGAGCACAGTGGCTCACACTTGTAATCCCAGTACTTTGGGAGGCCAAGGCGGGCAGATCAGTGGACGTCAGGAGTTCGGGATGAGCCAGGCCAACATGGTAAAACTTTGTCTCTACTAAAAATACAAAAATTAGCTGGTCATGGTGGTGTGCACCTGTAATCCCAGCTACTCGGGAGACCGATGCAGGAGAATCACCTGAACTCGGGAGGCAGAGGTTGCAGTGAGCCGAGATCGCGCCACTGTACTCCAGCCTGGGAAATAGCGAGACTCTGTCTCAAAAAATAAATAAATAAATAAATAAGTAATCAATCCTGATGTCTACTTCATACCATATACACAAAACAATTCAAAGTAGATTGTAAATCAAATTAATGTAAAAATTAAAACAATAAAGCTTTTAGAAGAAAACACAGGAAATCTCTTCATGACTTCATAGTAGACAAAGATTTTTAAAATTTGATCAAAGAAGTGACAGCCAGACCGGGCACGGTGGCTCACACTTGTAATCCCAACACTTTGGAAGGCAGAGGCGGGTGGATCACAAGGTCAGGAGTTTGAGAGCAGCCTGGCCAACATGGTGAAACCCCGTCTCCACTAAAAATACAAAACTTAGCTGGGTGTGGTGGCAGACGTCTGTAGTCCCAGCTACTCGGGAGGCTGAGGCAGGAGAATTGCTTAAACCCATGAGGTGGAGGTTGCACTGAGCAGAGATAGGGCCACTGCACTCCAGCCTGGGAGACAGAGCAAGACTCTGTCTCAAAAAAAAAAAAAAAAAAGTGCCAGGTATAGAACAAATACGGATAAAGATGATGTAAGATGACATTAAAATTGAGAATCTCTGCTTATCAGAAGACATCATTAAGACAAGGAAAAGGCAAAACACAACCTGAGAAAATTTACTTGCAATAAATATACCTGATAAAAGACTCATATCCAGAATATAAATCTGACAAAAGGACTCCTACAAAACAATAAGAAAAAGGCAAATAGACAATCCAGAAGAAAAACAGATTAGACATGAACAGGCACTTAACAAAAGATGTCCAAATGACTAATAAGCATATGATAAGGTATTACATTTTACTTATCATCAGAGAAATGTAAATAAAAACCTCAATATACATCACTATATACCTACCAGAATATCTAAAATGAAAATAAAGATAGGCAAAATGAAGTGTTGGTGAGGATGAGATATAAATGGAACTCTTAAACACTGTTGATACAAGAAAAAATTGGTGAAATTACATTGGAAAATGTTTAGCAGAGGTATGGGTTGAATTACATATCGCCAAAATTCATATGCTGAAGTTCAAACCCCCAGTACCTCAAAATGTGACCTTATTTGGAAATATGGTCACTGCAGACATAATTACTTAAGATGAAGTCATTAGGGTATCACCAATGTACCGAATATGACTAGTGTCCATACAAAAAAGGCAAATTTGGAACTAGAGACATAAACAGAGGAAAGATAATTTGAATAGAAATAGGAAGAAAACAGTAGCCTATAAGTCAAGAAGAGAGCCCTGGAAAAGACAATTCCTTCACAGCTCTCAAGAGGAATCAACCCTGCCAACACCTTAATTTTGGACTGCTAGCCTCCAAAACTGTGGGAAAATAAATTTCTGTTGTTTAAGCCACCTAGTTGCAGTATGCTTTTATGATAGTCCTAGCAAACTAATATAGGCATTATCTACTAAAATGGAATACACGCACACCCTATGATCCAACAATTCTTCTTCATAGATACACATCAAAGTGTGTATATACGTTCACCAAAAGATTTGTATAAGAACATTCATATCATTACTATTTTATGAGCCCCAAACTAGAAATAACCCAAATGCTCCACAGTGGCATGAATAAATTATGGTATATTCACAAGATGGAATTTTACATGGCAATGAGAATGAACGAACTACAACCACATACAAAAACATAGATTGATCTCACAATAATGTTGAGAAAAACAAGATACAAAAGAATATACAATTACAATAATATAGTTGAACAGGCAAAGCAATCTATAATGTTAGAAGTCAGGATAGTGGTTACTTTTCGAGAGAAAGGAAGTAGTAACGATTGGAAGGGATAAGAGGGAGGTTTCTGTGATGCTGGCAATGTTCTATTTCTCGATCTTGGTGATGCTACACTGTGAAAATTCCTCAAGCTGTACATTCACAATCTGTATACCTTTGTCCATGTAAATTACATATCAGTAAAAAATAAAATAAAATAAAAAGTACTTTAAAAAAACTGAATAGGTTGGTTAAACAGCAGATTAGACCAGCTGGTTATGAATTGTATAAGAGAACTTGAAAACAGTCATAATGTAATAAACAGAAAATATATAAGAGACATTAATAGAGGCATAGGATGAAAGAAAAAGGTCAAGTATAAATCTAACTGGAATTGCAGCAGACAAAACAAACGGGGGAGAAGCAATATTTGAAGAGGGAATAGCTGAGAATCTCCTAGAATCAACAAACACAAATCCCAGATTTAAAAGGCACAATAATCCTAAACAGGATAAATAAAAAGAAAACCATACTGAATAAAGTATAGTGAAACTGCAGAACTCCAAAGACGAGAAAATCTTCAAGTCAGATGATGCACAAAGGAACAAAAATTGGACGGATTTTTTTTTTATTTAAAAAAATTTCAAACTCACAGAAAAGCAAAAAAGAATAATTCAATGAGCATACCCCGCAGATTATACCACTCACCAATGAAGACACCCACCAGAATATACTACTCACTAAATTCACACTGTTAACATTTTGGCTCATCCACTCAAAATGTTTCTGAACATAAGTCCTTCCCTTTTGGGAAAATGTAGAAAGTATAGCACTAACAATAGCACTATTGTTATTGTCTGAAAATTCTTTATCATGCATTTATTAGAAACAAGAACATTCTTCTATTCAATGACAACACCATTACCTCATCTAAGATAATCAACATTAATCCAATAACATCATCTAAATAGAGTCCAGATGAAATTTTCCCAGTGATCTTAAAAGCATTCCCTAAAGTTTTTCTTTTTACTGATCCAGGATCTAACCAAGGCTTGTGCATTACTTTTAGATGGTATGGTTATTAGAGGTCTCTCTCAATTTAGAGACCTTCCTTGATACACTACTTCCTTTGATTTTGATGACACTGAATCCTTTGAAGAGTCCAAGTCAGTTGGCATGAAAAAATGTTCTACATTCTGGATTAGTTGGACAGTTTCACCATGATTCCCAGATCAAATGTTTCCAGTAAGAACACCACATAAGGTAATGTTATGTCTCTTCTGTGCACCACATTAAGCATGTGGCTATCCCACTATTAGCAATACCAAGCTTGGCCATTTTGTAACTTTTCCCTTTGTAATAAATAAGTCATCTGTAAGGTGCTATTTTGAGACTCAGGGGTATATTATCAATGACAATTATGGAAGCCAGAAGACAGGAGGATACAACCTTCTAAGTGCTAAGAAAAAAATAACTATTAAAGCAGACCTATATTGCCAACGAAAATATTACTGAAGAATGAACTCAAGATAAAATATATCCTGAAATTATTTTTAAATCCTGAAATTACTATTTCATGGTCAAGTAAACAAAAAACTTGATGGGAAACATTTCCCCAGTTTTCATTTGCCAAATAATATAATAAAAACTTTCTGCAACTAACATCATGTTTTCAGAAAAGAAAGGACAATTCTAAGCCTCCAAAAAAGAAGACTTAAGCTCAAAATAAATGAAGGTTCTCTAAAATGAATGAATTTTGCTTTATGAACAGCACAGTTTTTATTTTCTCATTTTGCTACATGTATCCATATTTTGTTAGGACTGGTTAACAGTCCAGGGACAAGTGTTTGGAAATTACTAAGTCTAGATACAAAAAAGGGAAAAGGCATTTTATTTCACCATTATGAAGAACTTGGTCTTCTTTTCTAACCACAGTAATTAGGATTATAAAATCCATTTTATAGTTAATGAATCTGAAGTATGAATTGTTAAAGAAGCATGCACAGCATCACAGAAATAGTAAGTGGCTCAGATTTAAACCAAGTCTAAACCTAAAGCGTATGTTCTTTCTACTCTGCCATAGTGAGAAGCCCAACCACACAAAATATGAAATACCTAAAGGAGCTAAAGGCTGTCAAATGGCAGTTTAAAATGTCATTTGTGACTGAATCTTCAGGAATTTGAGGACGGTTAACAATGTGAATATGAAAGAGTACAACTTTTCTAACTCCATAAAAGCAATGGAAATCTACAGAAGTGATGTCTAGGGTGGAGAAACTGAGAAGATGCAGGTGTAAGGTGAAAAACACCAGGTATATAACCTTAAGTGTCAACTAACAGTTATAAATACAAATGTGTACAATATAAACAAACTACTAATACATGAATCTCAATAAGACTACAACAATTTAAAAAAGTTTTTCATAAACAGCACATACAACTGGATTCCATTTATATAAACCACTAAAAACAGGCAAAATAAAAAACATCAGATCAATGTGAGAGTGGGGACTGACTCAGAAAGGGAATGAAGTAACTTTCTAGGATGATGGGTTTGGGTTATAAAAGTATATGCATTTGTCAAGGTTTGTACATTTCATTAATTAAATCACAACAGAAAAAAATCTGTAAACAAATATGAATTCTGGTTAATCATACATATACTTAAGTATATATGAGAAAGTATAATAATGTTTGTAATTTACTTTGAAATAAATGAAAATAATAAAACGGACTGATGGGGTAGAAGGATAGAGGGATGGATTAATAGATAAATACGTGATAGACCAAGCATGGCAAAATGTTAATAATAAACTGCGTGTGTTGACTCTACCAAGCATTTACTCTAACATTCTTTCAATTTCGTTGTATGTTTTTTAAATTGTTCATAATAAAATGTTGAAGAGAAAGTACATGATATATGTGACTGTGGAACTAAGACAATGCTATCCTTAAAAATATAGAAAACCATATAATGGCCCAATTTGATGGAAGAGATCATATAACTATCATGAAGTTTGAAAGAAGTAAAGAAATACAGACAGTACTATAAGGTACTCATAAGACACACCCAGAAGTTGCTAAATCTAAGGTGAAAAATAAAATGAATAAAAATACAATGGATGGGTGCAGTGGCTCATGCCTGTAATCTCAGCACTTTGGGAGGCAAGGCAGAAGGATCACTTGAGCCCAGGAGTTTGACCAGCCTAGGCAACATGGTGAAAACCCATCCCTAAAAAAAACAAAACAAAAACAAAAATTACCCGGGTGTGGTGGTGTGCACCCCATAGTTCCAGCTATTCAGGAGGCTGATGTGGCAGAATCACTTAAACCCAAGAGACAGAGGTTGCAGTGAGCCAAGATCATGCCACTACACTCCAGCCTGGGTAAAAGGGCAGAGTCTGTTTAAAAAAAAAAAAAAAAAAAAAAAAAAAATCCTTCTGGTAAGAGACAAAGAAAAACAAAAAACGATGGAAGTAAGTTGAATTAGTTTCATGTGAAAGCAACATTCTAGAAAACTGTCAATATATGAGTTGCTGAGAATATCTGGTAACTGAAATTATTAAGATAACTGAACATACTTTCTCTTAAGAAATCACAATTGGTTCGGCATATTTCAACATGAAGTATAAGTCAACCATAGTAAATGGATAAAGCTAACTTAGTCACAATCAATTCTACCAAAAAAAGATTGTTTGAAAAGAATAGTTTGAACAGAACTTTGTTTTTAATACACTTGCCAGGAATTTAACATTTTTAGCATGTCTTAAAAGAAGAATTTTACCTGCCATTTCTTTTGAGGGCAAAAATGATGCCATCTTTCTGGAATGGAAGCAGCTTTGCTCTTAGTCTGTCAGGCAAAAAGTCCAGCAGTTTCTCAGATTCACTTGTCACACAAGAAATGTGAGGTGTGAGAGACGTTTTTATGTTATGAACCCTAGGCATGATGATCCTAAAAAACAAAGAAACAACAAAAAAGGAAGGGGTGTAAGAAATAGATATTACTAAGTATGTTACAGAATCACATATAAATAATATTAAAGCACTTATTAATAGCTTTGACATACCATTTATATAAACTAAATCATATTCTCACAGTAAGCTACTAAGAAAATTCACAGCACTGAGTTTGAAAACAATCACTTAATGCACTCTCTAGGAACTCAGCATGCACTATTTCAAGCCCTAATACCATACACCAGCTTAACGCCACAAATGTATTACTAATAAATTACAAATACAACTACATTTTCCACAAATTGGATAATTTTTAAAATAAGGGATGAATCTGCTAGAGAAAGATGAGTCCTTTAATAATTTATCCTTTTATGGATCCACATTTTCATATCACACCAGATTTTCTAAGAGTGAGGTAAAGCTGCATTTTAAAAAATTATAAAATACAAAGACATTAACTACAAAATCAAATTTATCGTAATTAATGTATTATTAAATTGTTTAAATATTAAAATTAATTTTTTAAATGAGCTGAATCCACAGTATAACTCTGCCTGATTAACACCTTCCTCACCCCCTGGTTTTCCACAGATGTTATTTTAATTTTCTATGACATAAAAATTTCATATATCTGTAAATTCTTATAAATCATATTCTCACTGGAAGAAAATGTCCTATTATACCACTACACTACAATGCCTATCAAATAATATAATATTATTTTGTATTTATAATATAATAATATTTTGTATTTAGATGGTACCCTGCCTTCTGTTTATATATTATCTCATTTCATCTTTTAAAAAAAGTTTGCGGGCCAGGCGCAGTGGCTCACGCCTGTAATCCCAGCAGTCTGGGAAGCCGAGGTGGGTGGATCACAAGGTCAGGAGTTCGAGACCAGCCTGGTCAATGTGGCGAAACATTGTCTTTACTAAAAATACAAAAATTAGCTGGGTGTGGTGGCACATGCCTGTAATCCTGGCATGACAATCACTTGAACTCAGGAGGAGGAAGTTGCAGTGAGCTGAGATCACACCACTGCACTCCAGCTTGGGTAACAGAGCGAGACTCCATCTCAAAAATAAAGAAAAAAAAAAAGCCAATGTGGCTGATGACCCAAAGGAGGGAATGGTATAAGATGAAGCTACCGAGATAAACAAGAGCCAAATCATATACAGCCTTGATAATAACTTTGGATTCCTTTTTAAGAAGGAAGGAATGCTAATGGAGTTTGCTGTCCTATACACCATTAAGCAAATGGGACTATTTAAATTTGAAAATTCGGTTCTCCAGTTTCACCAGCCATGTTTCAAGGGCTCAACAGTAACATATGTCTGGTCCAAGCTATGATATTTAATAGTAAAGATACAGAACATTTCTCTCTTCACTCAAAGTTCTATTGGACAGTACTCCATGGAAGGTTTAAACAGGGGAATGACACAATCTGACTTACATTTCAAAAAACACCTGAAGGAGACAAAGATATTAATAAGGAGCCAGGAGATAAATATTCTTACAGGATTTGGCCAGTCAACAAAGCCTCCACTGCTTCAGTAGGCAACCGAATTTAGAAATGATTTATGAGTCAGTTCTGTCTGAATAAGGTCCTCATAAACACTTATGAGTGGGCCTCCATAGGACCCTCTCAACACCACCACCCCCATAACAAAACTTAGCAAGGAATAGAGAATGGAGCAAAAAGGGAAAGCATGAAAGCAGAAAAACTGTTTTCAGGTTGCAACAGACAAGGCAAAAAACCTTTAACAGTGAAACTGAAAAGATTCAGGAAGTGTATCAGAGGTAAAGCAAACAGCACCTGCTGATGCAGTACACGTAGAGAATAAGAGAAACGTAGAATCAAAATGTGGACCTAGAGTGATGGAGTGAGTTAGTGATGCAATTGGCTGGGATAGTGAGGACTACAGAATAAATAAATAGGGGAGAAAAATGATCAATAGATATCCTTTGAGATGGTTATAAGATACGAAGTGGAAATGTCAGGTATGCTTGAAAATATATGAGCCTAAGTTCCTATAGGGAGAGATAGAGGCTGGATACACATGAGAAATATCACTTTCCCAGCCTGCCTTGGAGCTACTAATCAGATATACCTATTGTGGACTTTAGAAAGTCAAAACTCAAAGGAGCAGAGATTAAGTAAAATTCATTCTGGCAAGGCTAACAGCAGCAGAAAACCATGTCCACTTTCCAGAAGTAACAGGAGTTTCAGAAGCACTTTTTAGGGTCAATGGGATGAAGGATGCAATGTTTCAGGGTGGAACACTGGCAAGAAGTAAAAACTTAAAATAATTTTGCTGTTTATCATCTTTATTTAAGACTCCTTTTTTTTTTTTTCTTTGCTGGGTGCAGTGGCTCATCACTGTAATCCCAACACTTTGGGAGGTTGAGGCAGGAGAATAGTTTGAGGACAGGAGCTGAAGATCAGCCAGGGCAAATATCGAGATCCTGTTGCTTACAAAAGATCATAAAATTAGCCGGTTGTGGGGGTGCATGCCTGTAGTCCCAACTACTTGGGAGGCTTGAGAGGACTGCTTAAGCCCAGGAATTGGAACTATGATCTTGTCACTGCACTCGGGATGGGAGGGGAGGGAAGAGGAGGGGAGGGGAGGGGGAAGGGAAGGGAAGGGAAGGGAAGGGAAGGGAAGGGAAGGGAAGGGAAGGGAAGGGGAAAGGAAAGGAAAGGAAAAGAAAAGAAGAAAGAGAGGGGGAGAGGGAGAATAACAAAACAAAGCAAAACGACTCCTTTGCACTTTACGATTTTACTAAAAATTTTAATAGACACTCCAAAAAAATGTGGTAACTTGGGGTCACTCTGCCACTTACATGATTTATTTTTATGAGGACTGACTCAGGCACAATATTTTTAAAAATAAACAATGAAACTAAAGTTATATTAATCAAAAATTTGTTTTAATAGTCACAAATAAGAGAAAAAATAGTTATTTAAATGTGAAGATTAAAGAAATCTAAAACATTATGAAAATGTACAGAAAAAAATTTCAGTTGAACTTAAGATTATAGTGTGGCTCATTGCTGATTTAAGTAGATATTTGGATACATAAAGAACTTAAAAACATGTAGTGGTACAATCTAATGAATAGAACATGAATGTTTTTGTTAATCCTAAAAATAATTTTTAAAATATTATTTTCTATTTATAGGATCTAAAGTAAAAAAGGTATAACAACGAATATCTCATGTAGGTTCGGCCACATAGATTTAATCGCTACAAAAAGTCAGTTGTAACCAACGTTACATTAATAAAAGAAGATGCAGATTTTATCTTCATTCTAGATTACCAAGAAATTAACAGTTATAATAATGTGCATATCTCTTTAATCATGAATACTGTATTCAGTTCACAGGTTTAGCTTAAAAGGTTTTAGTCAATATATGTATATTAATTTACTTGCAGTAAGGCGGGGGAAGCCTATCAAAATGAAACCAGCAATACATACTTTTTAAAAATTTTTTCTTCTGGAAAGATTTTCATAATCATTAACCATTTCCAAGAAACACCCACTGCATGCCCATCAATTAAAGAGAACCATAACAAAACAGAAAATTTACCATATGGCTATGACTTAAAGAAAAAATAATGTGGACAGGAGCACATCAGCAAAGTCCATTTAAAGTCACATTCCTTCTTACGGGCTATGAATAGGAGTCTGATTAGACACCAGAATAAAACTTACTACAAATGCTGAACCATTTAGGTCAAAGAACCTCTATAGAAGCATCTGTCTTCAAAGGGATTCTAGCTTGAGACTCAATTTTAGAATAAGATATAACAGACATGTTAACAGAAGACATACAAGATGATAAAAGAGGGTTTCTACAATTCCCCACATACTCTGAACCTAATACAACAAATCCAGATATTAAAAAATTATTTTTCTTTAAACAATTGCCAAATCTAAAAGATAAACAGAAGGCACAACAGTTTTGTTACGGTTGTTATCTGGGTTTTGGGAATATTTTGTCTTTTGTTTTTTTACAAATACAAATTAAACATGAAAAAACTCTACTTCAAAAAAACTAACAGTTCAAGAAAAGCCTATCTAGTTGCATTCTAGACATTTAAAACCTATATCACAATTGAAATTTCAATGGTAAAAACAGTAGGTTTTAGAACTGTTTTGTGATCCTACATCTGAAGAAAAATTCTATTCCTTTTATTCAGTTTTTAAACATACCAGCGAGAATCAAAATTGTCAAATTTTCCAAATTTTAAACATACCAGTCAGAATCAAAATTGGCAAATTTTCCAAACCCACTGTAAAAACAGGTTTTAGAAATGTTTCATGATCCTATATCAAAATAAAAATTATATTCCTTTTATTCAGTTTTTAAACATTACCAGTGAGAATCAAAATTGTCAAATTTTCCAATGGCAATTTCTCCACACCAGAAAGTGGTCATGACTCTCAAAGAAGAAACAGTTTGGGGTTTTCCTGCCTTCAAAATGTTATCAAATCCTGTATTTCTCACAGGTTTTTGAAAACACAGAAAGTAAGAAATATTCCAATGAATGAAATGTACCAAATGTCAGCAATAACGCAAGACACATTCCTTTGGGGAAATGGCTGTTAGAAAAAAAATCCAGTCTGTACGTGCAAAATAAGCAAGGAAATTTGGTCTTTTTTTTTTCTTCTTCTTCTTCTTCTTTAAAAATCCATTACTCCTAAAATATCATTCCACAAAATTGGAAGTGAAAGACTAAAGGCCAGGAAAGGGAAGAGAGGGAGAAGGAGCACACACCATTAACACACAAAAGAAGTAAAATTATACTAACTAAAGCAGTTTATAACAAACTGGGGTCATACTCCAAGATACCAAAGGCTGGTCGAAGAAATTCACCATTCTGTAGGAACTAGGGTTCATATGGCCGCCTGAAGATCCATGAAGATTCACTGCCGTGGAGCAAGCCACCTTCCCACTCCAAATCCTGCTTTCTGTACCATGCCTCCACAAGGAGGGCCTCTCATTCCACCACCCAGCCCACCTAAAGGGCCTCCAGGTCCACAAAGGCGATCATCTCGTGGGTCCCCTTCCCTGGCAGATGAGTCTTCTTCTCTTCCACAATCAGACGGACCTCACCTCTGAACATGATGGACCTGTTGCTAAGGACCTTCTGAACAGGCTCAGAATCATCAAACACAACAAAATCAAAATTGGGTAATTTCCCACCACTGTTAGGTGCAACTCCACCATGTTCCCATAATTTTGAAAGAAATCTTTAAGCTCTGATTTGTCTACTTTATGAAGCAGGTTGCCAATGAAGAGTTGGTGACTGTCAGGGTGTCTCACCATTCTTCGGGGTTCAATGTCACCTTGCTCACCAGCCTCACAGATTGCTCTGGGTCCCTTTTGGGGAGGAATATTTATTTGTTGTTCTCGTATTCTTTGATCCCTTTGAGGTCTCTGTGGTGGAACCTGAGATTCAGGCTTAGACTCTGTACAGGGCTGTGAAGCTAGTACTTTGCAAACATGAGGAGGTATCCCAGTAACTGGAACAGCTCCACTGGGTGGAAGGTTGTTACTGGTCACAGATGCCCAAGAAAATGTCCTCAAGTCTTCCTATACTGTCTGAGATATGTCTGCAGGTGCTAGAGAACTCTTCTGAGCATCCTCAGGAGCAGTTTCTTCTAATACAAGCTCAAACTTTTCCTCTTGGATTTCAGATACATGTTCTTGTTCTGGTTCTGGTTCAGGATCAGGCTCCAGTTCAGCAACTGGCTCCTCTAAATGTTCTTCCATGTCATTACTGACAATTGCCTGATCATAGAAAGTTCCAGAATCAGAGGTGATTGCTGTCTTTCTTCAGGTTCCTCTACTTCTTCTTCAGACTCCTCCTGAGGCTCAGTGACAAACCCATCTTGGTGTCTGAGGATATCATTATGAACATAGAACTGATATGCAATAGACCCCTCAGGAGCAAGTACAAACATCTGCATGAATCTCCTCAAAGCCTGGTTGTTGTTAGAGAGAAGCACCATCACCTGGACTACCACACCATTATTTAGCATAGCATAAGCATCAACATGGAGAATCTTGGTGTGGCAGTTGGTGAAGTTTTGTGACATCACTTTCCTGTGGATTTCTTTCTGTCAAAGACTGCATCTGCTGGCTTTCCATTTGAATCCAATCCCCCATGGACATGAGAAGAGTTCTTTCCATAAAATCTATGCAGCATATCTAGGGCCTGGTTCACCAGTGCGTAATGCTGTCTCACAAATTTCCACCCAACCAGCAGGGGAGTAGGCTTCTCCATCACCATTGCTTTGGTCAATTCAACCTGGGGGGAAAGTCAAATATGTCCAAACCTGCGCGGCTGAGAGGGAGAGGAACTAGCTCTGCTACACAGCACTGATGATGGCAGAAACCCCTCACGCAACTGTGTCTGCACCAGCATTACATAATTTTTAATACCATGTTATTAAAATCAAAATGACAATATTGGCTAGGGAAATTTAGTGAAAGCAAAATCTAGTAGAACTTATTTTCTAAGCAATTCGCTTGGTAAGCAACACTTGAAAAAAAGAATGAAGGAAGTATTTATTTTCCATCTTTTAGATCAAGACAGTGTTTTTGTACTCAATTGAGAACAAGGCAAATTCAACTGGAATTAATTCACTGACTCATTTAAGTAAATAGTAGAATTGTATTGAGGAGAATCAGATATTGTTAAAACACACTACCTAGAGACTTATTTTGGAAATAACAAGTAAATGGCTGGTGAAGACAACTATATACACTTTGGGGAGATAATTTTTTTTTTTTAATTAAGAATGTATTGGATGAAATTTACTGCAGAATAGATAAAAATTAGTAAATTAGAAAAGATATTAAATGTAAATGGACTAAAAACAAATGAAAAGACTCCTATATTAAATTAAAAAATATATAAATTTACATGCTGCTTTTAAAACACATATCCTTAAATAGAAGGATTCATAAACATTGAAAGTAAAAGAATTAAAAAAGACATACATGCCAAAGTATAGCTGGTATTGCTTTACATTATAACATAGGTTTCAGGCAAAAAAAAAAATATATATTAAAATAAACAAGAGCATTTTATAATGATAAAATATTTATTAGAAAAATTTAGCCACGAAATATATCTTAATAAATATACAAGGCAAAAACTGATAAAAGTAAAAGGAAAATTTGACACAACCATATCTATCTATAACCACAGTGGAAAAGTTTAACACATGTCTCTCAGTAATTGATTATGCAAGCTGATTAAAATTGTAACAGGATAAAGATGATTTCAAGAACACAATAAACAAATCTGACCCATTTGGTGCAAAGACAGGAGTATTATTTTCAAGCTCATTGTGTGAAGCCAGCCTAAACAATCTCACAAGCACATTACAAGAAAAAACATACATAATACAATCTCTCATATTCATAGGTAAACAAAATATTAGCAAACCGAATATAGCAGTAACTAAAAGACTAAGACACCAAGACTGAAGTGGGCTTATTTCAGGAATGCACAGCTGATTACACTTTCAAGATTCAATCACTGACAAGCTGATCCTAAAATTCATATGGAAATGCAAGGAACCCAGAATAGCCAAAACAATCTTGAAAATGAACAAAGCTAGAGGACTTCTACTTCCTGGTTGTAAAATTTACTACAAAGTGATAACAATCAAGACAGTGTAGCACTACTAGCATAATGACAACCAGCTAGGTCAATGGAACAGAACTGAAAGTCCAGAAACAAGCCCTTACATTTACAGTCAATTGAGTTTTGACAAGGGTGCTAAGAGGATTCAATAGGCAAAGAGTAACTTTTTCAACAAATAGTGCTGAGACAACTAGATGTCCATATAAAAGAATGAAATTAAACCCCCACCTCAGCTGCATATGAAAATTAACTTGAAATGGAACAAAGATTAAAACATAACAGCTAAAAAATAAAAATAAAAAAAATAACAGCTAAAACTATAAAACTTCAAGGGGAAAACACAAGAGCAAATCTTTGTAATTTTGGGTTATGGTATGGCTTTAGATAACACTAAAAGCGAAAACATGAAGTCTTTGCACATGCCTATGTCCTGAATGGTATTGCCTAGGTTTTCCTCTAAGGTTTTTATGGTTTTAGGTCTTATGTTTAAGTCTTTAATCCATCTTGAGTTAATTTTTGGATAAGGTGTAAGGAAGGGGTCCTGTTTCAGTTTTCTGCTAGCCAGTTTTCCCAACACCATTTATTAAACAGGGAATCCTTTCCCCATTTCTTGTTTTTGTCAGGTTTGTCAAAGATCAGATGGTTATAGATGTGTAGTATTATTTCTGAGGCCTGTGTTCTGATCTATATATCTGTTTTGGTACCAGTACCATGCTGCTTTGGTTACTGTAGCTTTGTAGAATAGTTTCAAGTCAGTAGTACGATGCCTCCAGCTTTGTTCTTTTTGCCTAGGATTGTCTTGGCTATGTGGGCTCTTTTTTGGTTTCATATGAAATTTAAAGTAGTTTTTTCTAAGTCTGTGAAGAAAGTCAAAGGTAGCTGGATGGAGACAGCATTGAATTTGTAAGTTATTTTGGGCAGTATGGCCACTTTCACGATATTGATTCTTCCTATCCATGAGCATGAAATGTTTTTCCATTTGTTGTGCCCTCTCTTATTTCCTTGAGCAGTGGTTTGTAGTTCTCCTTGAAGAGATCCTTCACCTCCATTGTAAGTTGTATTCCTAGGTATTTGATTCTCTTTGTAGCAATTGTGAATGAGAGTTCAAACATGTTTTGGCTCTCTATTCTAGTGTATAAAAATGCTTGTGATTTTTGCATACTGATTTTGTATCCTGAGACTCTGCTGAAGTTGCTTATCAGCTTAGGAAGATTTGGGGCTGAGATGATGGGGTTTTCTAAATATACAATCATGTCATCTGCAAACAGAGACAATTTGACTTCCTCTCTTCCTATCTGAATACCTTTTATTTCTTTCTCTTGCCTGATTGCCCTGGCCAGAACTACCATACTATGTTGAACAGGAGTGGTGAAAGAAGGCATCCTTTGTGCCGGTTTTCAAAGAGAATGTTTTCAGCTTTCACCCATTCAGTATGATATTGGCCGTGAGTTTGTCATAAATAGTTCTTATTATTTTGAGATACATTCCATTAATACCTAGTTTATTGAGAGTTTTTTTCAGCATGAAGGGATGTTGAATTTTATGGAAGGCCCTTTCTGCATCTATTGAGATAATCATGTGTTGTCATTGGTTATGTTTATGTGATGGATTACATTTATTGACTTGCGTATGTTGAACCAGCCTTGAATCCCAGGGATGAAGCCAACTTGATCTTGGTGGATAAGCTTTGTGATGTGCTGCTGGATTTGGTTTGCCAGTATTTTATTGAATATTTTCGCATCGATGTTCATCAGGGATACTGGCCAGAAATCATCTTGTTTTGTTATGTCTCTGCCAGGTTTTGGTATCAAGATGATGCTGGCCTCATAAAACGAATTAAGTAGGAGTCCCTCTTTTTCTACTGTTTGGAATAATTTCAGAAGGAATGGTACCAGCTCCTCTTAGCACCTCTGGTACAAATTCAGCTGTGAATCTGTCTGGTCCTGGGCTGTTCTGGTTGGTAGGCTACTAATAGTTCTCTAATTCCTTCAATTCTGCTCTGATCTTAGTTATTTCTTATCTTCTGCTAGCTTTTGAATTTGTTTGTGATGTCAGGGTGTCAATTTTAGATCTTTCCCGCTTTCTCCTGTGTGAATTTAGTGCTATAAATTTCCCTTTAAACGCTGCTTTAGCTATGTCCCAGAGATTCTGGCACATTGTGTCTTTGTTCCCATTGGTTTCAAAGAACTTATTTCTGCCTTCATTTCGTGATTTACCTAGCAGTCATTCAGGAGCAGGTTGTTCAGTTTCCATGTAGTTGTGCGGTTTTGAGTGAGTTTCTTAATCCTGAATTCTAATTTGATTGCACTGTGGTCTGAGAGACTGTTTGTTATGATTTCCGTTCTTTTGCATTTGCTGAGGAGTGCATTACTTCCAATTATGTGGTCAATTTTAGCATAAGTGTGATGTGATGCTGAGAAGAACGTATATTCTGTTGATTTGGGGTGGAGAATTCTATAAACATCTATTAGGTCTGCTTGGCCCTGAGCTGAGTTCAAGTCCTGAATATCCTTGTTAATTTTCTGTCTCATTAATCTGTCTAATATTGGCAGTGATGTGTTAAAATCTCCAAATGTCCTACTACTACTGTATGGGAGTCTAAGTCTCTTTGTAGGTCTCTAAGAACTTGCTTTATGAATCTAGGTGCTCCTGTATTGGGTGCATATATATTTAGGATAGTTATGTCTTCTTGTTGCATTGATCCCTTTACTATTATATAATGCCCTTATCTCTTTTGATCTTTGCTGGTTTAAAGTCTATTTTACCAGAGACTAGGATTGCAACTCCTGTTTTTTGTGTTTTTTTTTCTTTTTTCTTTTGCTTTCCATTTGCTTGGTAAATATTCCTCCATCCCTTTATTTGAGTCTATGTGTGTCTTTGCATGTGAGATGGGTCTTCCGAATACAGCACACCGACGGGTCTTCACTCTATCCAGTTTGCCAGTCTGTGTCTTTCAGTTGGGTCATTTAGCCCTTTTATATTTAAGGTTAATATTGTTATAGGTGAATCTGATCCTGTCATTATGATGCTAGCTGGTTATTTTGCCCATTAGTTGATGCAATTTCTTCATAGTGTTGATGGTCTTTACAATTTGGTATGTTTTTGCAGTGGCTGGTACCAGTTGTTTCTTTCCAAGTTTACTGCTTCCTTCAGGAGCTCTTGTAAGGCAGGCCCGGTGGTGACAAAATCTCTCAGCAATTGTTTGTCTGCAAAGGATTTTATTTCACCTTTGCTTATGAAGCTTAGTTTGGCTGGATATGAAATTCTGGGTTGAAAATTCTTTTCCTTAAGAATGTTGAATATTGGACCCCGCTCTCTTCTGGCTTGTAGGGTTTCTGAGAGATCCGCTGTTAGTCTGATGAACTTCCCTTTGTCACCCGGGTAACCCAATCTTTCTCTCTGGCTGCCCTTAACATTTTTTCCTTCATTTCAACCTTGGTGAATCTGACAATTATGTGTCTTGTGGTTGCTCTTCTCAAGAAGCATCTCTATGGTGTTCTCTGTATTTCCTGAATTTGAATGTTGGCCCGTCGTGCTAGGTTGGGGAAGTTTTCCTGGATAACATCCTTAAGTGTGTTTTCCAACTTGGTTCCATTCTCCCTGTCACTTTCAGGTACACCAATCAAAAATAGGTTTGGTCTTTTCACATAGTCCCATATTTCTTGGAGGCTTTGTTCGTTCTTTTCATTCTTTTTTCTCTTTCCTCTAACCTTTTTTTGAAGTTCTTAGCTTCCCTGCCTTGGGTTAGAACATGCTCTTTAAGCTTGGAGGAGCTTGTTATTACCCACCTTCTGAAGCCTACTTCTGTCAGTTCATCAAACTCATTCTCCATCCAGTTTTGTTCCCTTGCCGGCGAGGAGTGGTGATTCTTTGGAGAAGAGGCATTCTGGTTTTGGGAATTTTCAGCCTTTTTGCACTGTTTTTTCCTCATCTTCGTGGATTTATCTACCTTTGGTCTTTGATGTTGGTGACCTTCAGATGGGTTTTTGTATGGGCGTCCTTTTTGTTGATATTGATGCTACTCCTTTCTGTATGTTAGTTTTCCTTCTAACAGTCAGGACCCTCTGCTGCAGGTCTGTTGGAGTTTGCTAGAGGTCCATTCAAGACTCTGTTTGCCTGGGTATCACCAGCAGAAGCCGCAGAACAGCAAAGGTTGCTGCCTGTTCCTTCCTCTGGAAGCTTCATCCCAGAGGGGCACTGCCAGATGCCAGCCGGAACTCTCCTGTATGAGGTGTCTCCCAGTCAGGAGGCATAGGGGTCAAGGACTCACTTGAGGAGACAGTCTACCCTTTAGCAGAGCTTGAGCACTGTGCTGGGAGACATGCAGCTGTCTTCGGAGCTGACA
Organism: Macaca mulatta; assembly: GCF_049350105.2. Classification (NCBI taxonomy): domain Eukaryota; kingdom Metazoa; phylum Chordata; class Mammalia; order Primates; family Cercopithecidae; genus Macaca; species Macaca mulatta. The sequence continues at coordinate 27,120,164 of NC_133417.1, forward strand.
GGCAGGAAGGTTTAAGTCTGCTAAAGCTGTGACCACAGCCACCCCTTCCCTAAGGTGCTCTGTCCCAGGAAGATGGGAATTTTATCTATAAGCCCCTGACTGGGGCTGCTGCCTTTCTTTCAGAGATGCCCTGCCCAAAGAGGAGGAATCTAGAGAGGCAGTCTGGCTACAGTGGCTTTGTGTGCTGCGGTGGGTTCTGCACCCAGTTCAAACTTCCCAGTAGCTTTGTTTACACTGTGAGGGGAAAACCACCTACTCAAGCCTCAGTAATGGCAAATGCCCCTCCCCGCACCACGCTCACCCATCCCAGATAGACTTCAGAATGTGTGCTGGCAGTGAGAATTTCAAGCCAGTGGATCTTAGCTTGCTAGCCTCCTGGGGGTGGGATCTCCTGAGGTAGACCACTTGGCTCCCTAGTTTCAGCCCCCTTTGCAGGGTAGTGAATGGTTCTGTCTCACTGGTGTTCCAGGAGCCACTGCGGTATGAAAAACTCCTGCAGCTAGCTCGGTGTCTGCCCAAAGGGCCGCCTGGTTTTGTGCTTGAAACCCAGGGCCCTGGTGGTTTACGTACCCTAGGGAATCTCCTAGTCTGTGGGATACAAAGACCACGGGAAAAGCGTAGTATCTGGGCTGGAATGCACCGTTCCTCATGGCACAGTCCCTTGGCTAAGGGAAGGAGTTCCCTGATCCCTTGCACTTCCTGGGTGAGGAAACGCCCCACCCTGCTTGGGCTTGCCCTCCATGGGCTGCACCCACTATCTAACCAGTCCCAATGAGATGAGCTGAGAATCTCAGTTGGAAATGCAGAAATCACCGGCCTTCTGAGTTATCTTGCTGGGAGCTGCAGACTGGAGGTGTTCCTATTCAGCCATCTTGCCAGCCACCATAGTCCTGTAACTTGTTGTTATGGAGCTGGGTCACAAACTCAGGTCACGTGGCTATAGATGTCAGATGCCACACTTTTAGCTGCTATTCTAGATGCTTCCCCTACTGAGAAGATCTATCTGCTGGGAGGCACTGCAGCATGTTATCTCCTTGTTTGCTTAATCTTGCTTCCTACTTCTGTTTGTCGCTATCAAAAATTGCAAAATAACAGGGTTCAGGAGGGAGAATTTGGAGCTGACTGTTGGACAGGGAAGACTGTTTCTGTCCCTCAGATTAGGTGGTTCATCAGGGAGAGTCCATTTATTATTTTTAATTCCATTTATTATTTTATTTCATTTTATACAACCTACTTGAAAGGACAAAATTTTAGAAATGTATAATATTTTAGTGATTAGGTTGGGGTGAGATAGAAGTGATTGTGGCTATAAGAAGGCAAAATGAGGGATCTTCCTGGGATGGAAATGTTCTCTATTTTGACTGTGTCAATATCTTGGTTGTACTGTAGTTTTCTAAGATGTTACCACTGGAGGAAACTAGGGAAAGGTCCACAGTATCTCTCTGCATTATTTCTTACAACCTCCTGTGAATTTACAATGAACTCAAACAGTATGATCTTTTTTAGATCAAAAAAAAAAAAAAAACACCCTGGCTTGGGCATGATGATTACACTCGTACTCCCAGAACTTTGGGAGGCAGCAGCAGAAAGATCACTTGAGCCAGGGAGGTCCAGGCTGCAGTGAGCTAAACAGAGCAAGACCCAGAAAGATAAAACTCCAAGATCATGTAGCTAACAGCAGAGGTAAGACCTATATTTGGCTCTTTCATCCCTTTTTATCACATGAATGCTCCATCTCTACTTCAGGGCTAAATCCCAGTGAAAATATCTATTTTAAATATTAATATACTGGCCCTATAAACAGTTATATCCCATAAAAAGTAATCATCCAACTCCCTGAATTTCATTTTTTCATGCATTCAACAAATAAGTATTCAGTTGTTCACATGTAGCAGACATTGCACTAGGCTCCGGATATATAATAGTAAATATATTATTACATGCAGTTCTGAAGAAAGACTATAGGGGAAGTACTGGGTGTTAAGGGAGCATACGAACAGAACTAATTTTTCGGATTAAGTGTTTGGAAGTCTTCTAAATATACACACATCAAAGTTGATACTTGAACAACATTAACCAGAGAGGAAGCGATCAAAGAGTGTTTTTGGAAGAGTATATGGTATGTATAAAGGCTGTGAATTGGAGGTAAAAGTAAGGAAGCAAGTAAGGAATTCTCAGTCTTCATCTTACTGGACCTATCAGTAATCACTCCCTCTTCATTAAATCTTTTTTTTCCCACTTAAATTCTTTTTTCTTTTTTGGTCGGGCATGGTGGCTCACACCTGTAATCCCAGCACTTTGCGAGGCCGAGGAGGGTGGATCATTTGAGGTAAGGTGTTCAAGACCAGCCTGGCCAACATGGCAAAACCCCATCTCTACTAAAAATAAAACATAAAAAAATTAGCCGGGCGTGGTGGCAGGTCTTTGCCTGTAATCACAGCTACTGGGGAGGCTGAGGCAGGAGATCGGTTGAACCCAGGAGACGGAGGTTGCAGTGAGCCAAGTTCATGCCATTGTAATCCAGCCTGGGCGACAGAGTAAGACTCCACCTCAAAGAGAAAAATGAATTTTTTTTTTTTTTTGAGACAAAGTCTTGCTCTGTCACTCTGCCTGGAGTACAGAGGTGCAATATTAGCTCTCTGTAACCTCAAACTCCTAGGCTCACACAACCTCCTGCCTTAGCCCCTCAAGCAGCTTGGACTACAGGCATCTGCCACCACACCCGGCTAATTGGTTTTTGTTTTTTTTTTTTTTTTAGATGGAGTCTCGCTCTGTCACCCAGGCTAGAGTGCAGTGGTGCAATCTGGTCTGTCTGCAACCTCCAGCTCCTGGGTTCAAGCGATTCTCCTGTCTCAGCCTCCCAAGGGGCTGGGCTTATAGGCGTCTGCCACTGTGCCTGGCTAATTTTTGTATTTTTAGTAGAGACGGGGTTACACCATCTTGGTCAGGACGTTTTTTTTTTGTTTTTGTTTTTGTTTTTGTTTTTTTTTGTTGCGATAGGGTCTCATTACATTGCAAAGGCTGGTCTGGAACTCCTGGCCTTAAGCAATCCTTTCACCTCAGCCTCCAATTACTTTAAAATGAAGAATATTGCAAACTTTCTTTCTACAGGCAACTGTTTTCAGTCTAATGATAAAATAATTCCCACTTATTGGGTGACTTCTTTCTGTAAACCACTACGCTAGGAAATTTTAGAAGATCTCTCGCAATTCACATATTTCTCACGCCTTGGCTCGAGGAAATTCACAGAAACCGCCACTGCTATACATCTTATTGAACGATTAATCCTTTTCCTCTTCCTTTCCTACCCCTCCCATTTGCCCTAAGAACAAAGAGTTTGTAAACCAGTAAATTCGATGGAGGCCGAGAGCTCAGGGCTTTGAGAAAGCCTCCTACGCTGCAGTCCCCTGGACTTGCCTTTTAAACTCTCTCTTTTTAATTCCTTTGTCTCTGCTGGACTTGGAGTACCTGCTGGGTGGTGTGGGGCTGGTTTCCCCAACAGGGAGAAAGAAGCCACAGTTGCAAAGGCATAAAGATTTTAGAAAATCTAGCCAGGCACAGTGGCTCATGCGGGTAATCCCAGCACGGTGGGAGGCCGAGGCAGGCAGATCACCTGAGGTCAGGAGTTCAAGACCAGCCTGGCCAACATAGTGAATACCTGTCTCTACTAAAAATACAAAAATTAGCCAGGCTGAGATCGCGCCACTGCACTCCAGCCTGGGCGACAGAGTGAGACTCCATCTCAAAAGAAAAAGAAAAAAGAAGTTTTAGAAAATCCTAAGCAGTTTAGTATAGCTAAAGAATAAGATCCTCGTGACATGCAGTAAAGAAGTAAAAACAGGCCAAGTCAAGGAGGTGCCATGCTAAGAGTTTGGACTTTTCTCTGTAAGGAATTGGAAGCAATTTTTAAAGTGTAATCAGGTTGCTATTTTACAAAGATTACTTTGTCAACTTCAGAAAAATGAATGTGGGGGCAGGAATAACTTTTTAGAAGGCTACCACAAATAGTCCAGGTAATACAATTCATAATCTCTTGGCTTTAGACTCCTATATCTAATTACCTACCTGACACTTTGGATATCTCACAGACATTTTTAGCTTAAATGTCCCAAACCAGTCTTGATTTCTCACCAAACCTGTGTGCCCCTATAGTCTCAGTAAATAGTACAACCATGCAAGTTACTCAAACCGTTTTCATTCCTGATTTCTCCCTTTCCCTAAACCACCAAGTTGAATCCACTTATTATCCATTATTCCCAAAATATTAATGTATCTCAAGTCTATCCTTTTTTTTCCCCCAGTTCCACTGCTATCACCAAACCCAAGCCATCATCACCGCTCAACAGGATTAGCACAATAGCTCCCAACTGGACTCCTCTAAATTTCCCTTAATACCACTTGGTTTCCTTAAAATATTTACTGTAATTGGCAATTTTGTCTCTCACTTCTGTTAGAATGCCTTCATAAATCAGGGACCACAGACTTCCTTATGGTTTTATTTCAGGGCTCTAGCACCTAGCATCAGCCTGATTAACAGAAACAATATTAATAAAAAAGCAACACACACTTATTATGTGTCAGGTACTATTTTAAGGGTTTTACATATACGAAATCATTTGATCCTCACAAGAGCCTCTAAGGTACGTATTCTTATTATCTCAATTTTACAGATAAGGAAGCTGAGACACAGATGGTCAATTAATCTGCCCAAGGTAACACAAATAAATGACACAACAAAGAATCAAGCCTAGGCAGACTCCAGCCTACAGTCTTGATTATTCAGTACCTCTTTGAGTAGATGCTCAATAAATATTCCTTGAACAAATAAACAAACGAGAGAATACAGAGAGGAGGAACAGATTTAGTGGTAAAGATTATGGGCTATGATTTGGGACATGCTGAATTTGAAGTACTTGGAGAAGGCTGTGAAGTACAGTGGGATAAATAGTTATAAGTTAGAGATGAGCATTTAGAAGTTATCAGGTTCTCCTGGAAGCCAGCTACAAAATACAACTGTCTGTATTTAAAAAGTGATTATACAATTTAAAAAATAAGATGGGCTTTTAAACTGTAACCATTTTGGTCGAATTCTTTTTTTTGTTTTGACAAAGAGTTTCGCTCTTGTTGCCCAGGCTGGAGTGCAATGGCACAATCTCAGGTCACTGCAACCCCAGCCTCCTGGGTTCTAGCTCCTGCCTCGCCTCCTGAGTAGCTGGAACTACAGGCATGCACCACCATAGCTGGCTAATTTTATGTATTTTAGTAGAGATGTGGTTTCACCATGTTGGTCAGGCTGGTCTCGAACTCCTGACCTCTGGTGATCCACCCGCCTCGGCCTCTCAAAGTGCTGGGATTACAGGAGTGAACCACCGCGACCGGCCTGTAGAATTCTATAATAGAAATATGTTTTAACAAAGATAGAATGACCCGTTGAGCCTCGATGACACCCATGAAAAATTCTGTATTGTTACTATGAAATGAAATATGTGGCTTTCTTTAAGAAGTCACATTTGGTATCTATATAAATGTCAAACTTGCATTTTGTTAAAATATAAAAGTGCAGAGATTTTTAACTTGACAAAAATCTAATAGATTACAAGAACAGCTGAAAATAACAAGAAAATGACGGAAAAAGAAGAGCGGGAGCACACCTTACCTCTAGACACCTAAACATATTATTACAAAGTTACAGAAATTAAGATAATGGGTATGGTACAAGTCAAAGAAAAGAGAGAACAATGAAAAAGAACAGTGTCCAAAAAGAACCACGTATAAATGAGAATTGTGAATATGATAAAATGATATTTTAAATTAATGGGTGTGGAGAGATGATTTACTAAATGGTATCGGGTTTAGCCTAAAAAAGATTTTTATTTTGTTCCTTATACCAAAAAAATTACAGCTAAATTATAAAATACAAAAAAAGTTTTAATCAGATACATAGTATTTTTTACTAATCTGGGGTGGGGCAAGCATTTCTAAGCATCACAAATAAATTAGAAGCTAGAAAAAAAAATGATGGATAGATTTGGACATTAAAATAATTTAAACTTCTAAGAAAAAAATTAAAAAGTTAAAAGATATTTCAAAATGGGAGTAAAGACGTGAGAAATATGTGACAAAGAATTAACAGCCTATGCAGTAATTTTTAAAAAATATTAAGAGACAATGACAGCAACAGGCTACTTAAAAGAGACAACACCAAAGGATAATAAACATAAGAAAGATGCTCCACAATCAATAGAATTCAACTAGATACAAATGAAATATAGTGAGCCGTCGCTGTTTACGATCAGATTGAATAGAGTAAAACACGGGGAATGGGTGATCTCAAACACCATTAGTAGGAAAGAAAATGGGAACATCCTTTCTGAAGAGCAACTTAGAGATCACAGAGTATTTGTGGCTAAATAAACCTACTTCTAAAAGGTTAGATTCAAGGATAATCAGGGAAGCATACAAAGAGAGCACACATGACAGCGTTACCTATAAAACCTAATCTGTTCAGCAATCGCACTTCTGGGTACATATCCGAAAGAAATGAAAACAGGATTGGGCTGGGCACAATGACTAACGCCTGTAATCCCAGCACTTTGGGAGGCCGAGGCGGGCAGATCACCTGAGGTCAGGAGTTCGAGACCTACCTGGCCAATATAGCAAAACCCCGTCTCCACCAAAAATTTAAAAATTAGCCGGTCGTGGTGGTGTGTGCCTGTAATCCCAGCTACTCAAGACGGTGAGATAGGAGAATCGCTTGAACCCAGGAAGAGGAGGTTGCAGTGGGCCAGGATCATACCACTGCACTCCAGCCTAGGCAACAAGAGCAAAACTCTGTCTCAAAAAAAGGCTCTGCACCGATGAACCTTGAAGACATTATGGAAACTGAAATAAATTAGCCACAAAAAGTCAAATAGTGTACTACATGATTCCACTTTTATATGAGGTATTTAAAGTATGTAGTCAAATTCAGAAACAAAATAGAATGGTGGCTGTGGGGCAAAGGATACAGGGGAAATGCAGTTGTTGTTTGGTAAGTATAGAATTTCACATCTGCAAGATGAAAAAGTTCTAGAGATCTATTGCACAAGGTACATTTAATTGTACTTGTGGACTAAGCTCTGATTTTTTTTTTTTTTTTTTTTTTTTTGAGATGGAGTCTCGCTGTGTCGCCCAAGCTGGAGTACAGTGGCACTATCTCGGCTCATTGCAACCTCAGCCTCCGTCAAGCCATTCTCCTGCCTCAGCCTCCTGAGTAGCTGGGATTACAAGTGCACACCACCACACTAGGCTAATTTTTGTATTTTTAGTAGGGACGGGGTTTCACCTTGTTGGCCAGGCTAGTCTTGAACTCCTGACCTCAAGTAATCCACCTGCCTCGGCCTCCCAAAGTGCTGGGATTACAGGTGTGAGCAAACGCACCCAACCTGATTTTTTTAATCTTACCCAAATTCCTACCTAAGGGGTCTAGGGAGTCATGCCCTACAAACCATAAATTCTTATTAGGTGGGTTTTATTTGACCCTATATATTGTGATTTACTTTTCAATCTGACTCTGGCCTAACATTATGAGACAAGGAAGAAATGTTTAACACCAAAATATATTTCTTTGCCATACCTTAAAATTGTCCTGCAAAGCCTGTTGTAGGAATAATCCATATTCTATAGCGAATCCCCTTCCCACTTTGTTTTCCTTCCTTCCCAAATCCAAGAGATAATCAACTATGAGCCAGACACCCTTTTAAGTCCAATAAAAAACAATTTACAACCTGCTCTCTCTGAAGTCTGCTATCTAAGAGCTTCCTCTGCACAGTAAAACTTGGTCTCTACAATCTTTTATCTTTAACCTGAGCATTCCTTTCTGTCAATCCCAGGTCTTCAGACAACCTCAACCAATTGTCAACCAGAAAATGTTTAAATTTACCTATAGCCTGGAAGTCCCCACTTTGAGTTGTCCTGCTTTTCTAAACCAAACAAATGTATTTCTTAAATGTATTTGATTGATGTCTCATGCCTTCCTAAAATACATAAAACCAAGCTGTAACCCAACCACCTTGGGCACATGTTCTCAGGACCTCCCGAGGGCTGTGTCATGGGGCCATGGTCACTCATATTTGGGTCAGTATAAATCGCCTCATATTTTACAGAGTTTGACTCTTTTTGTCAACAATCATCTGGCACCCATTCGTGGGGCCTCAGAGAAGACTCAGGGTCATACTATACACTTAAAAATGGTTAAGATGGCCAGGCACGGTGGCTCACACCTGTAATTCCAGCACTTTGGGAGGCTGAGGTGGGTGGAGCACTTGAGGTCAGGAGTTCAAGACCAGCGTGGGCTAACATCGTGAAACCCCCTCTCTACTAAAAATACAATAGCCAGGCATGGTGGTGCAGGCCTGTAATCCCAGCTACTCAGGAGGCTGAGACATGAGAATCGTTTGAACCCAGGAGGCAGAGGTTGCAGTAAGCCACTGTACTCCAGTCTGGGAGTAAGGCTCTGTCTCAAAATAAAAGAAGAAAAAAAATAATTAAGTTGATAAATTGTGTTATGCGTTTTTAACACAATAAAAAATAAATTATTAATTGAAAACAATGTAAATACCCACCAGCAGGGAATTGGTCATGCTACAGCTATACAATAAAGTAGCCATCAAAAATGATAATACTGATACCTATTCAGTTATACCCATAGCCCATTCTTGCAAGTTTTTTCAATATAAAAAAAGCAAAGCATTATATCATAAAACATGTGTCCATATCTGTAACTAAAGACAGAGGTATGTGTAAACAGTGGCATCTCTAGGTAATAGGATTGCAGATGACCTTTACTTTCTTTTTTATATTTTCTTGTGTGGACTAAGTATTAAGTACATGGCAAAAGATGGCTTAAAAGAGGAAGTGACTGCCACCATTGGCTCCAGAATCCTGGGATGGAATTTTGTTTCCCTCATCACTATGTGTCTGGCACATGTTGAAGGATTAATAAAAATTTGAGAGGCAAAATGAACAGTCATTAAGAGTTCAGGAATCAAGACAGGCCTGGATATGAATCTCAATTCATATTTATTGAAAAGGGGCCTCAGACTTTAAAGCTCTTTTTTTTGGTTGGTTGGTTGGTTTGTTTGCTTGTTTGAGCAAAAACACTCCTGTGTTGCCCCAGGCTGGAGTGCAGTGGCTCAATCACAGCTCATTGCAGCTTTGACCTCCTAGGTCCCAGCGATTCCCTCACCTGAGCCTCCTGTGTAGCTGGACCACAGCTATGCACCACCAAGCCCAGCTAATTTTATTTTTTGTAGAGACCGAGATTTCCTATGTTGCCCAGGCTGGTCTAGAACTGCTAGACTCAAGTGATTCTCTTGCCTTGACATCTCAAAGTGCTGGGATTACAGGTGTGAGCCACCAGGTCAGACCTCTACAATTCTTATTTAACTTCATTGAGCCTCACTTTTTTCAACTATAAAAATGTCAAGAAGACTTAACAGATTGTTGCAAGGAAAATGTACTTATCACACAAAACATCATTTCTGGCTCAAATGAAACTCAGTAAAATGATGGCCATCATTACTGTTTAGTGACTCGATTTACACTGAAGAACTCCCGACACAAACAAATAAAAAAAAACTAAGCATCTACAGAAGACTGCATTGCTAAATTATCACTGAATATCCTAATTGCATTAAAAAGCAAGAGACAACACTTTGCCTGGTAGATCTACAAAAATGTCTTGCTGCAAGGTATGGTTACATTCCTATATCTAGCAGGATTACACTATAAAATTTACCATCTACTTTGTATATAAACATCACTCATGAGTATTGGACACAGATTTATTAGTGCTTTAGTAAAAATAATGCAAAGAGGAAAACGTGCTTGTTTTAATCCAAAGGTAGAACGTAAAGAGAATGTAAACATACAAAATGTGACTAAAGACTTCACTTAGAGAGAGATAAAAAGAGTAAGTGACATTACAATTTTGTTTAGCCTCTCTCTTCCTCACAACTTTTGGACAAGGCGCCTGTCTTTTTAGGCACTGCTCTACCCACAAAGTCTATACAGTGTAAGCGCTCATACCATAAATACAAGAGGATTTATAAGAGAAAATCTCAGTAAAATCATGGAGTAAACTGAATTAGAATTTATCTGAGAAAGTCTCAGTCAAAATAATAAAGGTAAGAGTTTAAGAATAAAGGGCACACGCATAGGGAGGGAAAAAGTCTTTTCTGTAACTTGCATCTCCTTTATTCAATAAGTTTTCCTGGGGACCTTATACAGTCACCCTTGAACTCTGAAGGAGGCATAATCCAGGGCCTGACCGTGCTAAGATTATTAGGCTGTGGGTTCCTTAACCCTTTTAGTGATGCCTTTATTCATCGGTGTATTATAGTTGGCACCCTGTGGTCACGTTTTTTGTTTTTGATTTTGTTTTGAGATGGAGTCTCGCTCTGTCACCCAGGCAGGAGTGCAGTGGCGCGATTCTCAAGTTCAAGCGATTCTCCTTCCTCAGCCTCCCATGTAGCTGTGACTACAGATCCCTGCCACCACGTCCGCTAATGTGTGTGTGTGTTTTTTTGGTAGACACAGGGTTTCACCATGTTGCCCAGGCTGATCTCGAACTCCTGACCTCAAGTAATCCGCCCGCCTCGGCCTCCCAAAGTACTAGGATTACAGGCCTGAGCCACCGCGCCTGTCCGCCACTCGTTTAATAAATGGTCGTTATTCAAAGAACGGTGATGGGGCCACTCTTGATTATCAATCCTAAAAACAGAAAAGCCCTTTTATGTGACTTTTTTCCTTCAAAGCTGACTTTAGAAGTGTGTTTGGGGCCGGGCGCGGTGGCTCACGCCTGTAACCCAGCACTTTGGGAGGCCAAGGTGGGCAGATCACGAGGTCAGGAGATCGAGATCATCCTGGCTAACGCGGTGAAACCCCGTCTCTACTAAAAATACAAAAAAATTAGCCAGGCGTGGTGGCGCACGCCTGTAATCCCAGTACTCGGGAGGCTGAGACAGGAGAATGGCGTGAACCCGGGAGGCGAGGGTTGCAGTGAGCCGAGATCTCGCCACTGCACTCCATCCTGGCGACAGAGCAAGACTTCGTCTCAAAAGAAAAAAAAAAAAAGTGTGTCTGTAAATGTGGGAGTAGTTAGTTCAGAACTTCGGAGCCCTGTCTTTACAGTTCGAACTGACCACGCGAAGACTAAAGGCATTAGAGGTACTTTCTACAAATTTAGCCGTGCAATCTAAGAGCCAGCAGGCCGAGACGCCCGGGATTGAAGGCCGGGGTGGAGACAGTATGAGGGCCCTGGGAATTACCCCCATCCCATGTCACCCACTCTTTCTTAAAATGCCATTAAATTCCGTTCAACTTTTTATCTCCCATGCAAGAAACTAGCGACTTGCCCGCCACGCCACTTCCAACCAGTCACACCTGCCGTATTCGCCGCAGCATCTCCAACTCCCGCCACAGGTTTGGGACGTGTCCGCCCCTAAGCGGAAGTGACGTTCAACGGGACTACGTGAAAGTAGACGAGTTCAAATACGTACTAATAATTTAAAACCCGTATGGTGTTTTGAGGAAACTCTTCTGCTTACCCTTCTTCCATCATTTCTCTCCTGCTAGGGTTGCGAAAAGGGCTCAGTATAGCCTCGCGACAACTCGTTCTCCTCCCTAATTCCAAGTCATTCAAAACTCTGTCCCTTTTCATTGGCTGAGGCGGCGGCATGGGTACCTCTCAGGAACTACAATTCCAGCCAACCACCGCGACAGGTGAACGGAGGAGAGGGTATGAGCAGGGGAAAAGCGTATTGGGAATTGTAGTCCACTCCAAGTCGAAAAGAGCACTGACCCGCCCTCCGCCACTGACGCTGGAGAAACCAGGTGTTCGTTTCAGAACCCGTTAGCGCTAAGGGGAGGAGCCAAGCCCTTAAGCAGCATGCCTCACTTCGCCCCACATGGAGGATAATTTTCCTTTACCCCTAAAAAGCACTATGAATACCCCCTGAGGAAATATGGTTGTCTTTTAAATACCTCGAGTCAGTAAAAACTCACGAAACTCCCTCACCTCAGGATCCAACTCGTGGGAAAAGGTAGCTCTTTTACAAGTGGGCAAAATGGCTGTCCTCCTAGTTTTACCATTGGTTGGCTTTTGCGCCCTTCAAGGGCGGTTACTTATCACGGATTGGTTCTTTTTCTCTTGAGGTTGGAGGAAGATTTGGCACGGCTCTCCGAGGCCTGGGAGGAGGTAAAGGGGTGGAGAGAAGGCAGTTTTTTCAAGCGTGATTGGGCAACACCCATGTCACTCCGGGGACGTACAACCTATGAGTAGTCGGCTGCCGCTCAAAGAGAACGAAGAGGCGGGGCTAGTGCGTGGTGGGAAGGGGCGGGATTCTGCCAGCCGCGGCTGCCGCTGGAGCCGGTGTCCGGGCTGGTGATGGGGTTAATTCCCTTTCGTAAGACTCTTACTTGCACCCACCCAGCCCCGCCGTCGCCCCGCCGCGCCGCGCTCCAACCGCCTCCTCCTCCTCAGTAACGCGGGTAAGAGATGCCCTCCCCTCCCCCGTCCAGCTCCCCGGGAATAACGCGCCTCGCTCCCCTCCCCCGCCCGCCAACCGGTAGCGCTAACGGAGGAGGCAGGCAGGGGAGAGATGCGGTGTGTGAGAAGGTGGCCTTCCCCGCCGCGTCGTCGGCGCTCCAGCCAGGGCCTTCCGACGTCCCGCTGCTGCCAGCCCGCCGTTAGGTCGGGTTCCGAGTGAGCCAGTCTCGCCTGGCCCGCGGCTGCGGCTGCGGCTGCAGCTGCAGCCACTACCTTGTGCCCACCGCCCCCACTCGGGGGCCATGTGAAAAACAAACCCCTCGAGGCCTAGCGGAGGAGGCAGGGGAAAGGTTCCCGAGTCCCTGCCATGGCTGCTGCTGCCTCCGCGGCTGCTCTTGCAGCCCCAGGGACTCGGGAGCCAGCCACAGCAGGCCTGCCAGGAGCGTGGTGCTGCTCTCTCGGGTGGCTGGCGCCGGTGCCCCGGGCTCCCACGGCCGCATCCCCTGGCCTTGCACCAAGAGAATTTTCAGCTTCGACCGGTTGGTGAAATGTAGGTACATTTTCCCTGTGGTATCAGCAAAAGCACAATGGGAATATTAAAAAGAAAGTTGAATGACTGTCAGTGTCACGGTCCCCCGGGATCTGATTTACACACGTTTTGATGACTGAGCCTTAGGCTGCCAACAAATCTTTGTGTGCTTTGAAGTTTTTTGGTGTTTTGTTTTGTTGTTGTGACTAGGTCCAAAGGATGCCTCTGTTGAGCTTGTTTTTATAAAGAAACTTAAATTATTGGGACTATCATGCTCCGTGTGTAATTGTCCTGGGATAGTAAGTTAACTAAGTAAAAGGTGAAGAGGTGCTTTCCAAATTAGGATTCGTGAACAGCAAATGGTTTTTCTAATAAAATTTTCTAAATATATGTATCTTCATGGTTATAGTTTACCTAATTGTAACTTTAAGAAACCCTTTTTAGCTTAAATGTCATTGATGACAAAAACTTTTAAATGAAAAGATGGTTAAAGTCAAACTGGAAGTCTACCCATTTATAATTTTTGAAACAAGATCTTCTAAGTATTTAGTAGGATACCAGTCTGACAGGAATAATTGGACACGTCTCAATTTCTAAAAATTTGGCATATTTGGCTATTTTTAGGGCATTCTGTTATGATTTCCTCATCACGTTTTGATCAAGTGCTTGTCTTTTCAAATACCACTCTGCTTTTATGCCTGGAAGAATATGTCTTTAAATCATGGATTCTATAGTCTGTAGTAGACATACCTGTGATCAGAGTTAAAATTCTAGGCTCATTTCTGAGGTTTACTTGTTGGCAGAATAAACCTGGGTTCTGAAGAAATATCTGAGTTTTGATCATTTCTTCAGGGTCTGAGAAGACTATGGTGGCTTAATGGTCTTCTATATTCCATAATTAGTACACCTGGATACAGGATTGACATAGATATGTTCGGGTCCTGGAGGAAATTTGGGTATCTATTAAGAAATGAAAATTGCCAGCCATATAGTAGTCACCTGTAGTCCCTGCTACTAGGAGTATGAGGTGAGAGGATCACTTGAGCCCAGGAGTTCAAGGCCAGCCTAGGCAGTATAGCAGAACATCATCTCAAAAAAATAAATAGATAGCCTTAAAAGGTAAGTCCCCTGAGATCCCCCACAAAGTTCCTGTAACATATATTGCCAGCTGCCAGCATAGTATTTTCCAAAACTTAAGAGTTAATTGATAAATTATACAATTGATACTTTCAGATCTTGAGTGATTTATATAGAGAAAAGACTGTTGAAAATTTAGGAGTCGTCTACATTTTCTTCCTGGCTGTTGGATCCCTCCATGAACCTCAGTTCGGTTTCCTCATCTGTAAAATGAGGATGATGATGCTTAACTTAAGAAGTTATGAAAATCAGAGATAAATATATAGTAACGGCTGGGCACAGTGGCTCACACCTGTAATCCTAGCACTTTGGGAGGCTGAGGCAGGCGGATCACCTGAGGTCGGGAGTTGGAGACCAGCCTGACCAACATGGAGAAACCCTGTCTCTACTAAAAATACAAAAAATTAGTTGCGTTTGGTGGTGGGCACCTGTAATCTCAGCTACTCAGGAGGCTGAGGCAGGAGAATTGCTTAACCAGGGAGGCAGTGGTGAGTGGAGATCAGGCCATTGAACTCCAGCCTGGGCAACAAGAGTGAAACTCCATCTTAAAAACAAAGAAAACAGAAAGTTAGAGATAAAGTATGTAAATCCCCTAGCATTGAGCCTGACACAGTTTGTGCAATTAAATATTAACTGTTATTATTTTCATGCATATTTAGAGAATGGGATTGTTGTTCCTATACTGAGGGGGGTGGTGCAGCCTTCGAACACATTCTGTTACTGAAGAGTACCATAGGCGTATTAATTTGTATAGTGACTTAAGCACAGTTTGCGGCTATTTTTGATTCCCTTATGGAAGTTTTTTTGACTTTGAATTAAAATACAAGTATCTGTGGAATATATTTCAAATGGATTATTGGGAATAATAATTAGTGTACTCCATGTAGTGGTTAGCTATTGTAATATCTTTTAAATTTTATTTAGCTGATACATGTTTCAAGCTCTAGTTTATATACATGCTATCCATATTCATTGTGCTACCAGGCGACATTTGAACTATTTAATACACAGTTAAGATTAAGCAAATCATTTGAAATTGTTATGACCATATGTGACTACAGTTTTGTTGCTGTTTTTTAATTCTCCTTATTTATCAACACTTGAGTGTTCCTTTTCTGTGAAACAACTCGTGAGAGATGCTATTCCTTTCTCTTCCTAGGCATTTCTGAAAATTTACTGACTCTTCACACATAATAGTGTTCTTAGAATTTCTATAGTTAAACAAATTTAAGGTTAGCATGAAGATGGTTATGTTACGAAGTCTTTTCTGACAGGAATGCACAGTCAGAGTTCAAAACAAGCTGCACCTTAAGCAAAATAATGAGCTGCGGTATATACGGTGGGCCTCCCAAGTCATTGGACCTCGTACAAATGGGTGCTCCTCCAAGGAGGTGTTACATGATAGTAGCAATAGAAAATTATATAAACTTGAAATGAGCTTTGTCAAATATTATGCAGAAGATGTGCATTGCCATGCATTGCAAGTAATAGGTTTTTTTTTTTCTTTTTTTGAACTGGTACTTTAGTATACCTAATTTCATCCATTTGAGTTAGTATTAAGTTTTAATTTCTCAACAATAAAGTAGTGAAAATTGGTAGCAGTTTTGTTTTTCCCATTCTTGGAAAATGTTACAGTGATGAACAAGGCTTGATAGGTTTGTAAAATACTATTGCTATTTGAATTAGAAAATGTCACTATTGACTTTCCATATTCTGTTGTAAATAAGTTGGGGAATTAGTGTGTCAAGGAGGCGTGGTAACAAATGGTAATGTAATTTTCAAATAGCTATTGCAGCACCAAACCGCAGAATCAATACTCTGTCTTTATAACCACATTTGCATATAGGGATAATTTATTTCTTATAACTTAAGATAACTAAAATGAAGGGCCGGGCGGGGTGGTTCACGCCTGTAATCCCAGCACTTTGGGAGGCCGAGACAGGCAGATCAGAAGGTCAGCAGTTTGAGACCAGCCTGGCCAGTATGGTGAAACCCGATCTCTACTAAAAATACAAAAATTAGTAGGGCGTGTCGGTGGGCGCCTGTAGTCCCAGCTACTTGGGAAGCTGAGTCAGGAGAATCGCTTGAACCTGGGAGGCGGAGGTTGCGGTGAGCCGAGATTGCGCCACTGCACTCCAGCCTGGCGACAGAGCAAGACTTTGTCTCAAAAATAAATAAATAAATAAATAAATAAATAAATAAATAAATAAAATGGAATGAGATAGCTATTGTGAAGAGAAGGAAGTCAGTTTTTTCTCTGTATAATTGTAAACTTTAAAAAAAAATCATCTTAAGGCTTAATCCTTAAGACTTCCTGTACTGTTTAATAATATGGACATGTGCAAAGAATTAAATCATATAATTAAACAAAATTTTGTCACGTTAACTTTTCTTCTCAAATAAGGAAGTTATATAATTAAACACATTTGCTTGTACCTAATAAGACATTAGTGTCCTCATGAAGGTATGTCATTTCCAGAATTTAATTCAATTAGTTATTGGCTGAGGGTTGAAATAGAGATGAAACTAAATCCTGGCCCAAAGCTAGTTTTATACCTTATTTTCCAGCAATTTGTTTTTTTATATCTAGGTTTTATCTTTAATATTTTGCCTCATCTTACCCATTCTTAGTCTCCATACACACATATTAACTTAAATTTCTTTTTCTGAGAATTTTGAAAACCTATAGTTTATGATCTTTGTTCCCTCTTTGACTTGTGAATTTTATATTTGTGAGTTTTTTCCAAATTTCTACCTGTCAGCTCACTTCTTTAGGAAAGTTGTAAGGTTTTTGAGCCACCTCATTTCATTTTTTATTTTTTTAAGAGACAGGTTTCACCCTGTCACCCAGACTGGAGTGCAGCGACAGGATCATAGCTTACCACAGCCTTAAACTCTGAGGCTCAAGTGAGCCTCCCATCTTATGCTCCCAAGTAACTAGGACTACAAGCTTGTCACTAGGACTACAGGCACATGGCTAATTTTTTAATTTAGTAGAGACAGGTTCTTACTGTGTTACCCAGGCTGGTCTCCCACCTCCTGGGCTCAAGCGATGCTCCTGCCTTGGCCTGCCAAAGTGCTGGAATTACGGGCATAAGCCACTGCACCCAGCCTGTTTCATGAATAGTAGATTGCACAGCATGTTTAAATGATGTTTGCTTTACTAAAGTTTTTATCTACAACTCCCTATAATGACTTCGTCTGACAAAGAAATTAAGTAGAGAAAATAAACTACCTTTGTTTTTATTCTTGACCATTCTCAAGAGGGAATAACTTGATATTGTCTGATCTAAGGTTTTAAAATAGCGAATTTGACTTCTCACAACATTAGTTTCATGAATGACAAATATAAATTACTTTTGTGGGTTAGTTGTACAATTAACTTCGCTAACCTGTCCTTTAAGGCAGGGGTCCCCAGCCCTTAGGAACTGGGCCACACAGCAGGAGGTGTGTGAGTGAACCGTGAACATCACCACCTGAGCTCTGCCTCCTGTCAGATCAGCGGAGGCATTAGATTCTCATATGATTGCAAACCCTATTGTGAACTGCACATGCAAGGGATCTAGGTGGCATGCTTCTTATGAGAATCTAATGCCTAAAGATCTGAGATAGAACAGTTTCATCCCATAACCATCCTCCTCACCCCCTGTACCATCTGGGGAAAAATTATTTTCCACAAAACAGGTCCCTGGTGCTCTTAGGACAGAAACAAGTTCCATAACTAGAGTAAACTACCACCTTACAGTCTGAGGTAGCTTAACTGTGGATTTACTTTGTTACCTTGCCCCTCAGTGGGGAGAGAAGCTCTGGAATTTAAAAAAAAAAAAAAAAGTCTTACTGTTGTGAAATCAAACTTCTTTGTACATGTATACAACATGTGTACAAAACAATAGCTAAAGTGAGCATTAGTCTTTCTTTTTATTTATTTATTTATTTTTGAGACGAAGTCTCACTCTGTCGCCCAGGCTGGAGTGCAGTGGCACAATCTTGGCCCGCTGCAACCTCTGCCTCCCAGATTCAAGCAATTCTCCTTCCTCAGTCCCCCAGGTAGCTGGGACTACAGGCACAAGCCACCATGCTGGCTAATTTTTGTATTTTTAGTAGAGACGAGGTTTCGCCATATTGGCCAGGGTGGTCTCGAACTCCTGACCTCAAGTGATCTGCCCACCTTGGCCTCCCAAAGTGCTGGGATTACAGGCATGAGCCATCATGCCCACAGCCTAGGCCTTCATTTTAGTAAGCCTCTATTTTATTTAATATTTTTTTTTTTATTTTTTTTTATTTTTTTGAGACAGAGTCTCGCTCTGTTGCCCAGGCTGGAGTGTAGTGGTGTGGTCTTGGCTCACTGCAACCTCTTCCTCCTGGGCTCAAGCGATTCTCCTGCCTTAGCCTCCCTAGTAGCTGGGATTACAGGCATGAGCCACTGTGCCCAGTGGGCTCTCATTTGTAACATGCTCTTGGGAAAGAAGCTTCCTTCATACACAATTACTGCATATCTATTTGTTTTTTACTGGGAACAACCCAGATGTCCTTTGCTGCATGAATTGTTGAACTGTGATACATCCATACCATGGTATACTACGCTGCTATAAAAAAAGGAACAAACTGCAGTCACACGTTGTTTAACATTAGGGATAAGTTCTGAGAAATGTGTCATTAGACAGTTTTGTTGTGCCAACATCATGGAGTGTGCTTACACAAACCTACATGGTATATAGCCTTATAGATACTTAAATTATATGGCATGTATGGCCTGTTGCTCCTGGGCTACAAACCTATACAGTATGCTACTACACTAAATACTGTAGGCAATTCTAACATCATGGTTAAGTATCTGTATATCTAAATAAAGACAAGGTACAGTAAAAATAAGGTATAAAATATTTTTAAATAGTATGCCTAAGGCACTTACAATGAATGTGGCTTGCAGCCCTGGAAATTATTTTAGGTGAGCCAGTGAGTGGATGCAGAGGCCTCTGACATAATCGTACACCATTGTAGACTTTATAAATGCTGTATACTTGGGTTTCACTAAATTTATAAAATATTTTTCTATCTAAAAAATTAAGTTTGCTATAACTTTTTACTTTATAAATTTTTTAAAATTTTAAGTTTTGACCCTTTTGTAGTAACACTTAGCTTAAAATAGACATAGTACAGCTGTACAAAAATATTTTTTCTCTAAAAAATATCCTTGCCCTATAAGCATTTTCTGTTTTACAATTTTTGGGGATTCGTTTGTTTGTTTTTGTGAAGGAGTTTTGCTGTCATCACCGTCACCCAGGCTGGAGTGCAGTGGCACGATCTTGGCTCAGTGCAACCTCCACCTCCTGGATTCAAGCGATTCTCCTGCCTCATCCTCCCGAGTAGCTGGGACTACAGGTGCCCACCACCATGCCCGGCTAATTTTTGTATTTTTGGTAGAGACAGGGTTTCACCATGTTGGCCAGGCTGGTCTTGAACTCCTGACCTCAGGTGACCCACCCACCTCAGCCTCCCAACGTGCTTGGATTACAAACGTGAGCCACTGCACCTGGCCTAAAAGTTTTTGTTGTTGTTGTTGTTTTTCCTTTAAAATTTTTTGTTAAAAACTAAAATGTAAACACATGCATTAGCCTAGGCCTGTGCATGTGGTCAGGATCATCAGTATCATTGTCTTCCATCTTTGTATCTTGTCCCACCGGAAGGTCTTCAAAGACAATTACACACATGAATCTATCATCTTGGTGTTAATGTCTTTTTCTGGAATACTTCTTGAAGGACCTCCTTGAGCTGTTTGACAATTAACTTCTAATTATTTTATATAATTTTTAATACAATTTTTAAAATATAATTTTTAATCTAATTTTTAATCTAATGTTTTAAATAGAAGGAGTACACTCTAAAATAATAAGTGTAGTAAATGCATAAATCAGTATCATAGTCATTTATTACCATTATCGAGTATTATGTGCTGTACATATGTATGTGCTATACTTTCATATAGTCATATGCATATAGCAATGCGGTAGGTTTACACCAGCATCACCATAAACATGTGAGTAATGTGTTACGAAGGCTGTGATAATCCTTAGGTGCTAGGAATTTTTCACCAACATAGTCTTATGGGACCACTGTCATTTATGCAGTCCATTGTTGACTGAAATGTCATTATGCAGTGCGTGATTGTATTGATACAGCAACTAGAATGGATCCCAAAAGAATTGCAGGCACACCTAGGAGATACTGCGAGTTCAGTTCCAGACAACCATGAAAAAGTGAGTTATATACCTTTTTTGGTATCCCAGTGCATTTGAAAGTTAGGTTTACTACTGACGTTATCACTTTAAAAAAAAAAAAGAGTTTTATATAATTCTGTAGTCTATTTAAAGTGTGAAGAGCATTGTGTCTAAAAAATGCACATATCTTAATTTTTAAATATTGCTAAAAAATTCTAATAATCATCTGAGCCTTCAGCAGGTTGTAATCTTTTTGCTGGTGGAGAGTCTTGCTTCAGTGTTGGTGGCTGCTGACCGATCAAGCTGGTTGTTGCTGAAGGTTGGAGTGACTGTGGCAATATCTGAAAATAAGACAACAATGACAGCAGTGTCCACGTTGATGGGCACTTCCTTTCGTGAAAGATTTCTCGATAGCATGTGCTGCTGTTGGAAAGCATTTTACCCACAGTAGAACTTCTTTCAAAATTGTAGTCAGTCCTCTCCAATTTTCCTACTACTTTACAACTAAGTTTGTGTAATATTCTAAATCCTTTGTTGCTATTTCAACAATGCTTACAGAAATAGACTTAACTAGGAGTAGAGTCCATCTCAAGAAATCACATTCTTTGCTCATCCATAATCGTGAACAAATGATATAATGAGCAACAATTCAAACACATCTTTAAGCCCCACTTCTGATTCTAGTTCTCTTACAATTTCCACCACATCTGTAGTTACTTTACCCGGGGTAGTCTTGAACCCCTCCAAGTCATCCATGAAGGTTGAAATCGATTTCTTCCAGACTCTTGTTGATATTTTGTAACTTCACAGATGCCTAGGTGGTCAAAAAATAAAAATTTTTAAACGTTGATATTTTGACCTCCTCCCATGAATCATAAATGTTCTTTTAAGACATGGAGGTCTTGCTCTGTTGCCCAGGTTGGAGTGTAGTGCTGCTGTCATAGCTCATTGTAACCTTGAACTTTGGGGCTCTAGCAGTTCTCCCACTTCTTTGCTGGTGCATGCCACCACATCTGTCTGTTTTTATTTTTATTTATTTATTTATTTTTGTAGGGACAGGGTCTTGCTCTGTAGCCCAGGCTGGTCTCAAACTCCTGGCCTCAAGCAATCCTGCCTCAGCCTCCCAGTGTTGGGATTACAGGCATGAGCCACCATGCCCACAAATGTTGTTAATGGCATCTAGCATGATGAATCCTTTCCAGAAGGTTTTTAGCTTACTTTACCCAGTGCATCAGAGGAATTACTATCTTTGGCAGCCATGTAGACTTACATAGTGTATTTCATAAATATGAGACTTAAAAATAGAAATTAATCATTGACACATGGGCTGAAAAATACTGTTGTGTTAGCAGGCAAAAAAACATTCATTTCTTTTTACATCTCCATCAGAGCTCTTGGGTGACAAGGTACTTTATCAATGAACAGTAAGTGCTTTAAAAGGAGTCTTCTTTTAAAAGGAGTCTTTTAAAAGGAGTCTACTGAGCAGTAGGTGTCAACAGAGGATTTTAAGTATTCGTAAATAGCATACCTGTTGCAAACAGATGTGCTGTCATCCAGGCTTTGTTTCATTTATGGAGCACAGGCTCTATAAAAGTACACAGGCAGAGTACTTTTAGCATAGTTCTTAATGGCCCTAGAATTTTCAGAATGTTAAATGAGCACTGGCTTCAACTTAAAGTTAAGCGTCTCCATCAGCTTCTAACGAGAGTCAACCTGTCTTTTGAAGCTTTGAAGCAGGGCATTGACTTCTCTCTATGAAAGTCCTAGAATAGCATCTTCCAATAGAAAGCTGTTTTGTCTACATTGAAAATCTGTTGTTTAGTGACCACCTTCATCAATGATCTTAGATCTTCTGGGTAATTTGCTGCAGCTTCTTCAACACTTGCTGCTTCACGTTGCATGTTTACGTTATGGAGATGGTGTCATTTTCTCTAAACCTCATAAATCAGTCTTTGTTAGCTTTCAACTTCTGCAGCTTCCTTATCTCTCTCAACCTTTATAGAATTGAAGAGAGTGCCTTCTACTGGGTTAGACTTTTGCCTAAGGGAATATGGTGGCTGGTTTGATCATCTGTCTGGACCCCTGAAACCTCCATATCAGCAATAAGGCTATTTTGCTTTCTTACCATCTGTGTGTTCACTGGAGTAGCAATTTTTACTTCTTTCAAGAACTTTTCCTTTGCATTCACAGCTTGGGTAACTATTTGATGCAAAGAGGCCTAGCTTGAGGCCTAGGCTTTCAGCCTGTCTCACCTTTCAACAGGCCTTTCTTGCTAAGCTTAATCATTTCTAACTTTTGATTTAAAGTGAGAGATCTGTGACTCTTACTTTCACTTAAACATGTGGAGGCCATCGCAGGGTTATTAACTGACCTAATTTCTTTTTTTTGAGAGGGAGTCTTGCTCTGTCACCCAGGCTGGAGTGCAGTGGTGCAATCTCGGCTCACTGCAAGCTCCACCTCCTGTGTTCACGCCATTCTGCTGCCTCAGCCTCCGCCTCTGAAGTCACTGGGGCTACAGGCACCCACCACCACACCCGGCTAATTTTTTGTATTTTTAATAGAGACAGGGTTTCACTGTGTTAGCCAGGATGGTCTTGATCTCCTGACCTTGTGATCCGCCTGCCTTGGCCTCCCAAAGTGCTGGGATTACAGGTGTAAGCCACCACACCTGGCCAATTGACCTCATTTCAATATTGTGAATAGGTATGACCAAAGAGAGGGAGAAGAGATGGGGCATCAGCCAGTTGGTGGCACAATCAGAACACCTACAGCATTTATCAACTAAGTTCACTGTCTTATATGGGTGTGGCTTGTGGTCCCCTAAAACAATTACAGTGGTAAGGTCAAAGATCACTGATTGCAGCTCACCATCACCAGACATAATAATGAAAGAGTTTTAAATATTGCAAGAATTACCAAACTATTACACAGAGACATGAAGTGAGCACATGTTGGGGAAATGGTAGTGATCGATATGCTCGACTCAAGAGTTGCCACAAACCTTCAATTTGTTTAAAAAAAATAGTAAAAGAAAAAAAGAAAAGCAATGTTTCTGAAGTGCATATAGGTTGAGTATTTTTTACCTGAAATTTGTGAGACCAGAAGTGTATTGGATTTTTTCAGATTTTGGAATATTGAGATATCTTTGGGATGAGACCCAAATTTAAACAGGAAATTTATTTGTTTCATATGTACCTTATACTCATAGCCTAAAGATAATTTTATACACTATTTTAAATAATTGTTTGCATAAAACAAAGTTTTGACTGCAACTCATCATGTAAGGTCAGGTGTGGAATTTTCTACTAGTATTGTCATGTTGGTGTTCAAAACTGTTGGATTTTGGAGCATATTGGATTTCACATTTTCAGATTAGGAATGCACAACCTGTGTGTGTTCCTGTATAGTACTAAGGGGGAAAAATACCTGTTTTTAAACGAATATCCTCTGCAAAATACCATTCATATATTTAACATAGTTCAATTGTGTTATTATTACTAAGCCATGTTCGCATGTATAGAGCACAATAGAAATACCTCTAACACTGAACAAATCCAAGTTACAGTTTTTGTTTTCACTTTGTGTGCCTTGTTTTTTTCTAAATGCCAGTTCTTTTCTCATTGTCCTTTTGTTAGGTCTTGCTGTTCTTTCATTTTTTAACTCCTCGTCATTTAAACTAGAAAGAATCTGTTGTCTGCATTTTTCATTGTCCGGTTGCTGTAATATGGTTTTGTCAAGAGGCATTTTTCAACCAGATGTTTATATTGTAAGCATATTATCTTTAAGATGAAATAAAAGATTTCTTCCCCTATGATGACATAACAAGCATCAAACTGGGAGATGATAACTAATTTGAGGGAAGAGGGTCATGTAAATGCTTAAGTTACACTATGGTTACCATATGACCAAAAGTATTAAATGTTTGTTTTTTTGAGACGGAGTCTCACTCTGTAGCCCAGGCTAGAGTGTGGTGCCGCAATCTTGGCTCACCACAACCTCCACCTCCCAGGTTCAAGCAAATCTCCTGCTTCAGCCTTCTGAGTAGCTGAGATTACAAGCATGTGCCACCATGCCCTGCTAATATTTATGTTTTTAGTAGAGATGGGATTTCACCATGTTGGCTAGACTAGTCTCAAACTCCTGACTTCAAGTGATCCCCTGCCTCAGCCTCCCAAAGTGCTGGGATTGCAGGTGTGAGCCACTGTGCCTGGTCTAAATGTTTTAAAGCAATGGAAATGGAATGTGAGGAGATTTCAACAGTAAAAGACCACCAACTTGGGGAGGATACACTCTCTGTAATATGTCAAATGGATGATTAATTTTTGTGTATGGTGTGAGGTAGGGGTTCAGATTTATTTCTATATGTGAATATCTAGTTTTCTGCACCATTTGTTGAAAAGATTGTTCTTTCCCCATTGAATTGTCTTGGCACTGTGGTTGAAAATTGATTGATCAAAAAATGTGTTTTATTTCTGGACTTTCAATTCTATTTCATTGATTTCTATGTCTGTCATAATTCCAGTGCCACACTGTTTGATTATGTACCTTTGTAGCAAGTTTTGAAATTGGGATATATGAGAGCTCCAATTCTGTTCTTTTTCGAGTTTTTTTTTTCTTTTTGTCTTTCTTTGGCTATTCCAGATCCCATTTATTATTCTATGTAATTTAGGGTCAGGTTGCCAATTTCTGCAAAGAAGCCACCTTGGATTTTAATTGGGTTTATGTCAAATATATAAGTCAATGTGGATAGTATTGCCATTTTAAAAATATTAAATGAGAAATTTTTTTAAATATTTAATGATTAATAATGATACACTTATTGCAAGTTTACATAAATACCATGTTTTATGCAAAATAACTTTAAAAAAGAAGAATCCCATTGTTTAACATTTTTGCAAATTTCCTTAATGTCTGACTTAAGAAGATGGCTGGGTTCACATACTTGCTTTTGCATTCATTCTGATATACGTGGTTTGGATTGAAATATAAGAAGACAATTTTGGCCAAGCGTAGATACAAAGATAAAAAGGGGAAGACCTCATGAACCCTTTGAAAGGATCGTGGTGACCCTGCAGTGGTCCTTAGACCACACTTTGAGAACCACATGTTGAATGGAAACAAGTATGTGTTTGGAAACTCAGAGACCTAATTGAAATTCACAGCTCTGCCACTTAACAGCTGAACAAGTTAAGTTACTTAGCCTCAAATGAAGATAATGACATCTCCTTTTAGGGATTTTGTAAGGAGGAAACAAGATAATGCCTGTAAACGTTTTGGTATGTGGAAACCACTAAAGAAATTATGCTGTTTTCGTTCATTTATACTTGTTGACCTCTCTCTATAGGATTAGCTAATTTTTTTCCAGTGAAAGGTACAAATAGTTGGGAAATGAGAGAGGTTGGAATTTTAAATATACTTATATAGTAAAAACACATCATATAGACATTTAACTGTCAACTGACTCCCCAAAAAGGACACCAGAAAAAAATGTGTTGATCAAAGTTGTGTTTATTAGAGTTACTGCAGTAGGGGCAAACGCAACTTGACAAACTCTTAGTAGTCTCAGCATGAAACTTTAGTTTATTGTAGTGGTATCTACAGTGAGCTGACTGTATTCATATAGTTTCCTATTATCAGGCCTTTTAACTACAAATGATGTCAAACAAATAAAGGAAAGGAAAGGGCTAACAAAAAAAAAGGTAAAAATTTCCAGAAATGGAGGAATAAAATTAGCAGCACCTTTAAAACCATTTGCCACTCACCCTAACTCCACTATCAACTGTTGAAGAATGAAGGAAACTGCAAAAATTCTGCATTAAAGTAGAGCACAGGGCCAGGCACGGTGGCTCACTCACGCCTGTAATCCCAGCAGTTTGGGAGGCTGAGGCGGGCAGAATACTTAAGGCCAGGAACTCGAGACCAGCTGGGGCAACTTGGCAAAACCCTTGTCTCTACTAAAAATACAAAAAATTAGCTGGGCATGGTGGTGCACTCCTGTTAATCCCAGCTGCTTGGGAGGCTCTGAGGCATGAGATACGCTTCAACCCTGGAGGCAGAGATTGCAGTGAGCTGAGATCACACCACCGCACTCCATCCTGGGTGATAGAGCATGATGCTTTAGCATGTATTTTCTCTGTTAATCAAATAAAATGTAAATAACCCCACCTCCTTAATGATTCCATAAATACTGGCCCAAATCATATATAAAGTTCTATAAAATAAATTCCTGTCATTAAAACTCTATTATTCCAATGGTAATTTTAATTTTGAATATATCTGCAAAACTAAAGTGATAGGATTGTTGCCCACCCAGGACATTATGGATCCACTCAGCATTCATTCATGAAATATTTGTTGATAATTTACTATGTGCCTTGTACTGCATATATAAAGCAGAGAGTACTTGTCCTCATGGATCTTATTTTCTAGTGAGTGAGACAAAGAATGAAATATTTATGTATAATAGAGTGTCAGATAGAAACTATTGCAATGATTTTTAAAAAGGAGGTTGAAAGGTTAGAACATGATGAAATGGAGTGTAGGGCCTATTTTACACAGGGTGGTCAGAGCAACAGCTCTTGACATTCAAGTAAACACCTGAATGAAATGAAGGAACAAGCCGTGAGGTATATCAGGGAAGAATGTTTTGGATGGAAGGAACAGAAAGTGCAAAGGCCATGAAAGAAGTATATACTTGGATGAAGTTGCAAGTACACTTGTTTACTGAAGTTCAGCAGTGTTTTCCTGTAGACAGTTGTGAATTAAAATAACGAATACATAAAGAAGACTGGAGTTGTGGTTCTGGGCTGTCAGCTAGGTGTATTCATTAGTTAAGTGAATCATTCCCACAGTTATCGCTTCATCCCAAATGTAGTGGATTTGGGGGTACACTTGTGACATCTAAACCCCAATCTTTAATCTCCATATATCAAGGATTTCCTGTCTTCTTAGTGTTTAAATGAAAGATGCCATAGTTTTTCTTAAACAAAATTACCTGCATTTAGACAGACTGATAAATCTCAGCTATTAGAATGTGAGAAGTCATCCGATCCAACCTCAGTGGTGTGGGACACATCCAGGGGCAATCACCTGGGCAGCTTTGCCTAAAATTGTCTGCTTTTCCTTGCCTTCTTCCAGGGGGTATCAGAATAGGGGAAGAGGAGATGCCTGGCTTATGCCTTTTGAGCAAGAGCCTATGGGTATCTGAAGTCAGGCAGATAATATTTTTATTCTTTGCTTGAACTATTCTAGTGACAAGAGCGCATTCCTAAAGAGAATGTTTGTCTCTACGTTGTATTTCTTTGTTTCAGGGTCTGAAGATTACCTGATAAATTTTTGTTCTGTTCTCTTTTCTGTTCTTTTTTTGGATATAGGGAGGAAGGGGATAGGCAGGGGAGAAGAAATCCACCTGGTCCGAGACACAAATGAGATGTTTTCCTAAAAGTGCATCAGTATCAATGTCACCTGTCCCCTCTTCCCTTCCCTTCCCTCTCCACCCTTAAGAGAATAGAATAGATGGGATGGGAATAGGGATGGGAGACTTTGCACTCAAGACCCTCCTGCCTGGCTCACTTGTGCTAAAAAGGGGGAAATGATGAAGGAGTAATTCTATAAATGTCCTCAGTAAGTAATTATCTCCCCTTTATATTCCCCTTGGCTGTTTGGCACCCTTCTTAGGCTTACCAGGTTGTATTACATATTGTTGCTAAGACGCTAGATTCAGTACCCAAAGCACATGAGATGTTATCACAGAGCCAGGCAACCAGACCATGATGTTATCTTTGTGATTTTAGTTTTTGTCTTACTCAGGATGGTTTGACCACAGAAAAGAAATGGTTAGGCTAGAGTGCAGTGTCACTATCTTGGCTCTCTGCAACCTCCACCTCCCAGATTCAGGACATTCTCCTGCCTCAGCCTCCTGAGTAGCCAGGATTACAGGTGTGTGCTACCACGCCTGGCTAATTTTTGTATTTAGTAGAGATGGAGTTTCGCCATGTTGTCGAGGCTGGTCTCAAACTCCTGGCCTCCCAAAATGTTGGGATTACAGCCATGAATCACCACGCCCTGCCAAGAAATGTTTTGAAGGACATTTTAAAAACCTTTCTTTAAGATCATTTTGATAAGTTGAGAAAGAGGATGGTCGGATTGGTTTTATCTCGAGTAATTTTGATAACTTCTCTATCTTTTGAACTGAAACACATCATATTGTTCAGTATGCTTGACAAATTATAAACATTTTGGTGGCAGGCATGGGATAAGAAACTGAGCCTGTGTAGAACTACATTTCTAAAATTAATTTTTTAGAACTTTTTCTCAAGTAGTATTTAAAAAAATCAAAACAGTACATACACATAGAAATCAGTATGGTGGGTCTGCATTTGACTATCATTCTCATCCTCTGTTTTATTATCAGGATTCATGAGTTACTTGAAGAGAATGTTTCTAGCACCAAAAATCAAATGGATTTTTTTGATGCTTCCATCAGTTTATCAGAATTATGCCACATTGTTACTTGTTACACATTAGAAGCATGACTGTCCTCGAATTTTTTTTTTTTTCTGGAGTTTCTAATTGCCTTTTTTTTTTTCTTTTTTTTTTTTCTGGTTGACAAACATTAGTGCACCATCAGCAATCCTCAAGATTATCCAGTCTGTGTTTCCATGAGATTTTCTCCTGGAATCTTATGTCCTGCTCACAGGTCTCATTCCTTCACTGCCCTACTAGGTTGAATCAACTGTTTGCTGGATCTTCTGGATCCTTCTCTTGTTTTTTACATTCATTTGTCTAGGTCATAGTCTGAGATATTTTCCCGAGGAAGGTTGCTTAGGAAATAAACCTTCTGAGAACTTGCATGTCTGAAGTCTTTTTTCTTTTCTTTTCTTTTTTCTTGAGACGGAGTCTCACTCTGTCGCCAAGCTGGAGTGCAGTGGCACGATCTCAGCTCAGTGCATTCTCTGCTTCCTGGGTTCAAGCTATTCTCCTGCCTCAGTCTCCCGAGTACCTGGGACTACAGGCACGTGCCACCACACCCAGCCTATTTTTGTATTTTTAGTAGAGACGGGCTTTCACCATGTTGGCCAGGATGGTCTTGATATCCTGACCTCATGATCCACCTGCCTTGGCCTCCCAAAGTTTTGGGATTACAGGCGTGAGCCACCTCCCCGGCCTGAAGTCTTTTTTCTGACATCAGACTTGATTGATGCATAGAATGCTAAGTACAGAATCATGTTCCTTTTGTACTTAGACATATCTCTAGTATCTTCTAACATCTAGATTGCTGTTGAGAGATCTGTTGCCAATCTGATATTTCATTTTATTTTGAAATTTTCCAAATGTACACAAAATTTGATGAATTACTCAATTTTACAGTTGTTAACCTTTTGTTCTTTTTGCTTTCTCCCATATTAATCCATGTTTTATGCATTGTAAATTAAGTTGCAGGTATTATAATAGTATACATCACCCCCTAAACACTTGGGTACGCATATCCTTAACTAGATTTCAATGTTTGATTGCTTTTTAAAGGTACACATGCATTCAGAAAAATGCACAAATCATAAATATGTCATTCAGTTTTTGACAAATTCTATACATCTCTGCAACCCGTACATCCATCGAGATATAGAACATTGCTGTCACCCAAGAAAGTTCCCTCATTTTCCTTCCCAGTCATCGCTCCCCCTGCACCATACCTCAAGAGGCAGCAACCAAAATTTCCGATTCTTTTCCTGTTCTAGGATTTACATAAATGAAATTATACAGTATATACTCTGTGTAGGGCTTCTTCCACTCAACATGTTTTTCAGATTTATCCATTTTATTGCACATATGAATATTTTTATTACAGAATAGTATTTTATTATATAAATACACAGTTAATTTTTCCTTTCTGTTTATGGCTTCTGGTATTGTCTCTATTTAGTAATTTAAGAATGTTTTAAATCTTCAAATAAGTAATACCTGCTAACATGCAGTGCACAATAATCTACTTCTTAGTCCTACATTTCTTTATTCCTAGTTTTTGAAATTTTGTTAATACAAAATTCAGTCAATTTAATACTGTCAAACTTTTTATGATTTCTTGTTCTCAGTAATAAGAGCAGGAAGAAGATTATTTAAAGTCATCTCCTTTTTAAAAAAGTTTTCAACATTTGTATTGAAACTAGGATTAACCTTTTTAACTCTTAATTGACTTTAGGTAAGTAGGTGTTTATATTAATTAGGTGTAATTAAGTATGTATCTTTCCTAGAATGCATTTATATGCATATGCAGCATATGAAGTCATTTAATTTTAAAGAACACATATTGTATGGTTTTGTTTTGGTTTGGTTTGTTTTTTTAAAAAAAATGGAGTCTTGGCTCACGCCTATAATCCCAGCACTTTGGGAGGCTGAAGCAGGTGGATCACCTGAAGTCAGGAGTTCTAGACCATCCTGGTCAACTGATGAAACCCTGTCTCTACTAAAAATACAAAAATTAGCTGGGTGTGATGGCGGGTGCCTGTAATCCCACCTACTTGGGAGGCTGAGGCTGAGGCAGGAGAATCCCTTGAACTCGGGAGGTCGATGTTGCAGTGAGCTGAGATTGCGCCATTGCACTCCAGCCTGGGCGACTAAAGCGAAACTCCGCCTCAAAAAGAAAAAACGGAGGGTCTTGCTCTATTGCTGAGGCTGAACTGGAACTCCTGGGCTCAAGGGATGCCCAGCTTATATAGTTCATTTTATATGATATATTTACAATGGGCAAATCGAGAGACAGAAAACAGGTTAGAGTTTACCAGGAGTTGGGGGAAGGGAAAAATAGTTATTCCTTAAATGGGAATGGGTGTTTTACAGGGTAATGAAAAAGTTTTGAAACTAGATAGCTGGTAGAGACAAACATTGTGAATAGACTAAATACTACTAAATTGTACCTTTATAATGGTCAATTGTATGTTTGATTTTCACCTCATTTAAATAAGAATACATTACATATGAATTACCCTTAACACAAAGATGTGTAACTTTTGTAGTTATAAATTTTTGTTTGTTCTTTGGTAAAGATTATTGTCAGTTCTACTTCTCATAGCGTTTAGAATGACAGTTTATGTTCAATAAGACCCAAGTTTAAAATCTTCTTTTCATGATCTGGAAAAGAAGTTTTGTTAAGTCCATATGATAAATTACAAATGAAATTTTTTGGTTGTCATTCTGTGTTACACGAAATTTTTTTTTTACATACTCCACAGCTTTTTGTGTTTATTTTCTTTTTAATGAATGCTGATTCTGATAATTAAAGCAAAGAAAGGATAAAGCATGTTTTTAGTCTAGCATTTAAGTTTTATTTGTAGTATATGGAAATTTCTTTATGTCTTTTCTTAGGCAAGCAGCTTTCATACAGCTGCTCTACCATGTTTTTGTTGCTTTTATCTTGCTACTGAAATGGAGAACCCAGTGGTAAAATAGGTGGCAGTTTAAGAGAATTGACTTAAATGAAGTTTGTATCACTTGTACTTCATTAGCAATTAACACTTCATTAGCAATTAACACCTATACTGTAATTTTAGAAAGGGCTTATCATCTTATGTCATTTATAAAAGTTCAACTTTATGCTTGTATCAAGTATAAATCATTTTAGGAATCAAGTCAATTAATATGCCTTTATCCCCAACATTAAATGGGTTTATTGGGGAAATTTTCAAAATGGATAGCTTGTCAGGCATACTACAATTCTACTCTATATTTTGTTCAGACTTTGTAATGTTCTTAGAATTGTTAGTTGCTTACAGCAACTATGTACTTAGAAGACCTTCTGTATTTACTGAAGTCATGAAGGTTAAGAAAAAAATCCATCCACCAGTGGACAAGGGACCTATACCATGTAATCCAAATTTGTAAGTTCATTTATGGACAGGTGGCTGAGGGAATCTATAATTTCATCATTGATCATAGTTTTAAGATCATAGGCACATAGTAGTGATTCCCTGCCGTTCTATCATTAACACTTTTATCTAGCCAATGCGATGACAGTAGGTTAGTAGGAGATGCAGGTAGACTGACAGGTTTGTTTTTTCTCATAGAAAATTAGAAACAAAATTAGAAGTGGGAGAGGCTGCCCGCTGTAGCTGCTCTAGCAGCAGAAACTGATAACTAAAATCAAAGAAGGAAAGAGAACTATAAAAGGTATTAAGTAGTTTAAAACTATTCAGGACCATTTAACATAGGATGAATTGTCCTTGTACCTACTAAAAGAAAAAACTGCCAAGGTTGTTGTATTGCACCCTGGTATTTTGTTTGTAAAAGAATTTTAAAAAAACAAAAAACAAAAAACAGTGCAACAGTCATCTAGAAAATATACTCATTCTTTGATTATGCCAAGTAATTAAGATATTACCAAATAATTGAGTGTGCATTAAAAGTTAAATCACGTTGAATTGCATGTGAGCACTGATAGTTATTTCAAACTCACATTAGCAAAGTCATATATAATTTATAGTTTTCTCCTTTTACATTGTGAGGCATTTGGAGAATCTTTTCAAATGGAATTCCTAGAGTGATTGCTGTTTGAGATCGGGGGTGTATCTTTCTGGTTTCTTTGTGGTTCTAGAGCTTTCTAAATTTTTTGAGTGAAATGTCAAAAATTATTGTAAACTGATTTGAGAGTTTTCATTATCTGATTCATTAAACTTCAGATTTTGTTTAACTCAGTATTACCTTGAAGGCAAATGTTTATTTTAATATGAAAATGATAGCTCGTTTGTTGATGCTAGTATTTGACTGTATCATAAATTAACATGAGCTGCTTAGAGTCTAATTGCAAAATTGAAAAGTTAGCATAAATTGTCCATCATATAAAAGAAAAATAATTTCAGTTTATTTAGTAAAGTTTTTGTGTCTATTGTGCAAGGGATTTTGCTTTCAGCATTGTAAGATTTAATAATAAAATATATGCTATAATAATTATGAAAGCATACCTACATCTCTTTTAACTTATGGCTTGACCTAATCCAGAATTCTTTTTTCTTTTTTGATGGGGCAAGGAGGGACAGGGTCTTATTCTCTCGCCCAGGCTGGAGTGCATTAGCGTGATCTCGGCTCATTGCAACCTCTGCCTCCCGGGTTCAAGCAATTCTCCCAGCTCACTCTCCCAAATAGCTGGAATTATAGGCACACACCACCACGCCTGGCTCATTTTTGTCTTTTTAGTAGAGACGGGGTTTTACCATGTTGGAAAGGCTGGTCTCGAACTCCTGACCTCAAGTGATCCATCCGCCTCATCCTCCCAAAGTGCTGAGATTACAGGCATGAGCCACCACACCGGCCTAATCCAGAATTTAAATTCTTCACACTATACACTAAGTCAACCAGTCATAGCTTCAGAATTTCTAATGAGTAACTTGAGAGTGACAATCTGATAGTTGACCCTAGGTACTTTTTTGATAGCAAAAATACTATATTTATTTAGATTGCGTATTAATTAAGGGTGGCTTTGGAGGAAGTTGATAGAGATATTGGTTCTTAAAATCCCAGGTCATCATTGGCACTGCAGTGTGAGTTGACTTTCTACACTGTAATGACTTGAAAAAGTAGAGTTTTTAGAAAGTTGTAATTTCTTACTCATTTTGCAACCCGGATATTTTTTTTTTTTTTTTTTTTTTTTTTTGAGACGGAGTCTTGCTCTGTCACCCAGGCTGGAGTGCAGTGGCCGGATCTCAGCTCACTGCAAGCTCCTCCTCTCGGGTTCACGCCATTCTCCTGCCTCAGCCTCCCGAGTAGCTGGGACTACAGGCACCCGCCACTTCGCCCGGCTAGTTTTTTGTATTTTTTAGTAGAGATGGGGTTTCACCGTATTAGCCAGGATGGTCTCGATCTCCTGACCTCATGATCCGCCCGTCTCGGCCTCCCAAAGTGCTGGGATTACAGGCTTGAGCCACCGCGCCCGGCCGCAACCCGGATATATTTTTAAATGAAGTAAATTTTGTGAAGCAGAACAGTTTGATAGGTAGTTTGTTGTTAACATTGCTTTTTCTTTTTCCTCAGAGACAGTCCCTCACTCTGTTGCCCAGGCTGGAGTGCTGTGGCATGATCATAGCTCACTGCAGCCTCACCCTCTTGGGCTCAAGAGATCCACCTACTTCAGCCTACTTAATAGCTGGGACCACAGACATGTGCTACCACATCCGGTTAATTTTTGTAGAGACAGGGTCTCTGTGTTGCCCAGGGTGGTCTTGAGCTCCTTAACTCAACTGGTCTACCTGCCTTGGCCTCCCAAAGTGCTGGGATTACAGGCATGAGGCACCGTGCCTGGCTCTAATATTGCTTGGCATCCATTCTATGAATAGATTTCT
Source organism: Macaca mulatta (assembly GCF_049350105.2). NCBI lineage: Eukaryota > Metazoa > Chordata > Mammalia > Primates > Cercopithecidae > Macaca > Macaca mulatta. The sequence continues at coordinate 27,154,904 of NC_133417.1, forward strand.
TGGTTATCTAGATTATGTTTGCTTAAATATTTGAAAGAGTCTTTCTGAACTAAAGTTCAGCCAAATGGGAGGAAACTCAGTATATTTCATACTCAAATGAAGTACAACCCTCGGTTCCTTTTTTATAAAGTGACATTTGTGCTTTTTAGGATCACAGTAAATATATTCTGGCAAAAGCCAAACAGCAGTGATTTGTACAAAATTTCAACAGATCCAGATAATAATGTTTCCAAGTCATCACCATGGAAAGAGGAGTAGGCAGGAATTGAGATGTGTAGCAGTTGCAGAAATCAGGGATTCAGGAGCATCAAAATATTTGAATGTCAGTCAAGCTGATGCTCTCGATCAAGCACTGTTATAAATTTCTATAAGGAGGTTTCAAAATGTGATTTTTTTTACAAGTTTGTATATAACCTGACTTATATGAATCATGCTGAAAGTGGCCAATGTTAATATTCTGCTGTTCTGCTGGGGTTTTTGTATGTGTTTTTTGTTTGTTTGTTTTTGATACGGAGTCTCGCTCTGTCACCCAGGCTGGAGTGCAGTGGAACAATCGCAGCTCACTGCAACCTCCGCCTCCCAGGTCAAGCTATTCTCTTGCCTCAGCCTCCCAAGTAGCTGGGATTATAGGTGTGAGCCACCACGCCCGGCTAATTTTTGTATTTTTGGTAGAGACAGGGTTTCGCCATGTTGGCCAGGTTGGTCTCGAACTTCTGACTTCAGGTGATCCGCCCACCTCGGCTACCCAAAGTGCTGGGATTACAGGCATGAGCCACAGGGCCCAGCCTCTGCTGGTTTTTTAAACAACTGTATTGAGATATAATTCTCGTACCATAAAATTAACCCTATTAAAGTGGACGGTTCATTCAGTTTTTATATATTCACAGTTATGCAACTGTCACAATAATCTAATTATGGAACATTTTCATCTCTCCAAAAAGGAACCCCATACCCATTAGCAGTCCCTTCCACATTCTCCCTCTTCCCCAGTCCTCGGCAACCACTAATATACTTTTCTGTCTCTATAGATTTGCCTATTCTGGACATTTCATATACATGTAATCATATAGTATGTGGTATTTTGCAACTGGATGCTTTTTTTAGCTTAATGTTTTTGGGATTCATCCATGTTGTAGCCTGAATCGGTACTTCCTTCCTTTTTATTTCTGAATAATATGCGTTTGAATGGATATATAACTTATGCATTCAGTTGATGGATATTTGGGTTGTTTCTGTTTTTTGGTTATTGTGAGCATCACTGCTGTAAACATTCTTGGACAAGTTTTTATGTGGATGTATGTTTTCATATCTCTTGGTTGTATGTCTAGGAGTAGACTTGCTGGGGCATATGATAACTATGTTTAACCTTTTGAGAAACTGCCAGTTTTCTAAGGTGGCTATACCATTTTGCATTCTCATCAAGCTGTGGATTAGGGGTGGGCCCTTGTTTCAATGTATTAATAACTGATGTCTATAAAAAGGAGAAATTTGGAGACAGTTATTCATACAGGAAAAATGCCACATGAACATGAAAATGGCCATTGACAAGCCAAGTATAGAGGCCTGGAACAGATCCTACTTGACCATCATAAGGAACCACCCCTGCCAACACCTTGATTTTACCGTCAGAACTGTGCAAAGATAAATTTTTGTTGTTTAAGCTACCCAGTTTGTCATACTTTGTCACAGAAACCCTCGCAAACTACTGCTAAGTGGTCCATGTCCGTTCTGTCCTAGCAAATAGGCAAACTTCTTTTGTTTCGATGACACACACTCCTGCTGTGACATACAGTAGTAAACTTAAAAGTAAAATAGACCATCCTGGCTAACACAGTGAAACCGCATCTCCACTAAAAATACAAAAAATTAGCCGGGCGTGGTGGCGGGTGTCTGTAGTCCCAGCTACTCGGGAGGCTGAGGCAGGAGAATGGCGTGAACCCAGGAGGCGGAGCTTGCAGTGAGCAGAGATGGCGCCACTGCTCTCCAGCCTGGGCGACAGAGCAAGACTCCATCTCAAAAAAAAAAAAAAAAAAGGTAAAATAGATATCATCTGTCATGACGGAAATGCAAATCAAAGCCATAGTGAGATACCACTGTGTCTATAATGTCTATAATTATAAAATCAGATAATAACAACAGTTGAAAAGGATGTAGACAAATTGGAATCCTCATATACTGCCAGTAGGAATTGAAAGGGTGTGGTCGTTTTGGAGAGTCCGGAAGTTCCTCAATTTGTTATACACTTAAATAAGTAAACATGAGTTACCATATGACCCAGGAATTCCACTCCTAGGTATATAACTAACGGAAATGAAAATATGACCAAGCAAAACTTGTACACGGATATTTATAGCAGCATTATTTATCATAGTGAAAAAGTAGAAACAACCCAAATATCCGTCAGCTGATGAATGGATAAGCAAAATGTGGTATATCCATGCAGTAGAATATTGTATGACAATAAAAAACAGTGAAAAGCTAGGCGTAATCCTAGCACTTTGGGAGGCCAAGGCAGGAGGAGTGCTTCAGTCCAGGAGTTTGAGACCAGCCTGGACAACATAATTTCTACAAAAATAAAAATAAAAAAAAAATTAGCTGGGCATGGTGGCATACACTTCTGGTCCCAGCTACATGGGAAGCTGAGGCAAGAAGATCACGTTAGCCCAGAAGGTTGAGGCTGCAGTGAGCCATGATCTTGCCACTGTACTCCAACCTGTGCAACGGAACAAGACCCTGTCCCAAGCAGGGGGCGGGGGTGGAGGGGAGGGAAGGAATGAGGTGTTGTTACATGTTCCAATGTGAATGAACCTTGAAAACATGCTAAGTAAAAGAAGACAGTTACAGAGGACCATGTACTATATGATTCCAGGCATACAAAATGTCCAGAATAGGCAAATCTGTAGAGACACAAAGTAAATTAGTGTCGAGAGAATGGAGGGAATTAGCGGGTGATGACTAAGAGCAGTGGGGTTGTTTTTTGTGGTAATAAAAATGTTCTAAAATTGATCGTAGTGAGGGTCACACTACTCTGAATATACAAAAGCCATTTAATGGGTTTTATACCATTCGGTAGTAATATGCTATTGCATGGTATGTGAATAATATCTCATCAGAGCTGTTTTTTGAAAACAGAACATATATGACCAAAAAATGAAAAAGTCAACTAGACCTAGTAATCTATGTTTAAGAGTAGCAATTGATTGATCATTTATTAAGCATGTGCTATGTCCGATTTTTTATTTTATTTATTTATTTATTTATTTTTGAGATGGAGTCTCGCTCTGTCCCCTAGGCTGGAGTGCAGTGATGCAATCTCGGCTTACTACAAGCCCCGCCTCCCGGTTTCTCGCCATTCTCCTGCCTCAGCCTCCTGAGCTGGGACTACAGGCGCCCACCACCACACCCGGCTAATTTTTTGTATTTTTAGTAGAGATGGGGTTTCACCATGTTAGCCAGGATGGTCTCAATCTCCTGACCTCGTGATCTGCCCGCCTTGGCCTCCCAAAGTGTTGTGATTACAGGCGTGAGCCACTGCACCCGGCCCAAAACTGTCATTTTGAAGCAACACTTACTAGAATTCATATAGAAAAAAAAAAAAAAATTAAAATTCCTCTGCTTAGATTCTCTGATGAAGACTGAAACGTAGGATCTTGCAGCCTTTTTTCTTTCTTGATCAGTGACTTTTGAACCTCTACGAAGATCCAGATCTAGAATTCTAGGATAAGTGCCCTTATGGTTCTACTTATTCTACAGTGGTAATTAGCAATTTAGTAACCTTAAGGAAATATTTTGTTGTTAGTTTATTGCTGTTTTTTTCCTCTACTAATTTTACTTTTTTTTCTTTTTACTGTCCATATTTAACATAAGTATATCCTTTGTATCTTTTTCTTCACATACTATACCAAGGGGCTTAAAACTCTTTATCTCTGATTATTCTGCTCCTGCACTTTAAATTGTAAGTGATACAAATCCAAAGCATACAAACTCAGCGAGTGGGGGAATTTACTAAACTCATCTGAATGCCAGGTCCAGAAGTTAAGCAGCAGCCAGGTTCAGGTCTTAGGTGGTATAATCTGAGTCTTATTTCTTCTCCACAGGTATTCTGTAGTCAACTGCATTCATGTTGCCAGGAAAAATTGGTTGCTGTAAATCCTGACTTACTTGGTCCTTATGGCTCTTGATCCCGATAGTAATGAGCCAGTGGCAAGGAAGATCATATAGCATATTCTGAATGACCCAGCTTAAGTTACATGTTCAACACTGAATTGTGGCCAGAGACTGGAGTATAGTTCATGTCTAGGTCATGTTCTCACCCCTGGGGCTGGAAGTGGAACTTAAGTGCCAGGCAAGGCTGCTTACGTTGAGTGGTATTATTACCAGGAGAGGTGGAGGAACAAGGCATTCAAGAGACAAAAATAATAGAGGGTAGTAAGTGTAGTTAATATATGTTGAACAAAAAACATGGGCCCATGTACAAAGGAATGACATCAGATCTTAGAATACATTAAAACTATGTAATTCTTTGAGTTGCATGGAGCCCAAAGGGCTAGAGAAGTACGTATTTTAAGAGATATGGTGGATAATGATAAATGATAATGAGTTAGGAGAAAAATAACAATAAAACATTAGAAATATTGAGTTAGAGATTAATTGGTTCAAGTGTAATGCCAGTTCTTTAAGTACACATCATAAGCAGCTGATATGAAAACATCAGTTTTCACACATTGGTACCCTCCAATAGAGATTTATACAGTGATGGAATTGTTTCATATCTGTGCTGCTCAACATGGTGGCCACTAGCCATATATGCCTGCTGAGCAGTTGAAATGTGTCTAGTGTAACTAAAGAACTGAATTTTTAATTTTATTTAATACTAAATAGCTGTTTATGGCTGGTAGCTAACTTAATAGATAGCACAGCTATCTAAATTTGGAATAACTTGATCAGTATCCTGCCTCCTGTATTTAATATCTTTAAGATATTGGGGAGTTTTACAAACCTTGCTTGCTGTTGTTTTCCCATTTGTAAAATGAGAGTAAATGTCTTATAATAAATAACCTGTCTTAGTGGGTTATTTTGAGGATTAAATGGCTTAATCCATGTAAATGTACTTGGCACTCACCGAACATATGGCATTTAAGTGTTAGTCTTTATTGTCATTGTTTTATCACTACCTTGGAATGGGAGCTAAAGAAATGAGTAGCCAGTAATCCAACAGTTAAAAATTTTATTGAACATCTTTGGAGCTGTGGCAGTTGAGCCATTTATTAATGTGTATGTTATTATAGACTGAGTACGGAAAATGTAGTTTGGGGAGATTTAGGGATGAATATTTCAGTACTGTCTTGGCAACTTAAAATTTTTATCAAACAAAGGTTTCTGTACATATTTCGTGGTGATTTGGTCAGTATTTTGTTTCTAAGGTGGTTAAACGTATTTTTAAACATTTAAAATGATAATCGGCTTCCTTTTAGGATTCCTTAAGGATTTTCTTCTCTGAAAGTCAAAATGTAATTTAAAAAGTGTAAAAGGTTACTACTTTTTAGCCTATCTTAACTTTAAAATTGTTTTACGAAATCTTAAAAGTAAAATACCTTATCACTGGTATTTATGATTCCACAAAGTGTGTGTGTGTGTGTGTGTGTGTGTGTGGTTGTTGGCGACAGCGCCTCGCTTGGTCACCCAGGCTGGAGTGCAGTGGCATGATCACAACTCACTGCAGTCTCGACCTCACCGGCTCAAGTGATCCTCCCATGTCAGCCTCCCACACAGCTGAGGCTATAGGTGCATGCCACCACATCCAGCTAATTTAAAAAAAAAATTTTTTTTGTAGAAGTAGGGTCTCACCATGTTGAGACTGGTCTCAAATTCCGGGGCTCAAGCAATCCTCCCACCTCACCTTCCCAAAGTGCTGGGATTACAGGCATGAGTCACTATGCTTGGCCTACAAAATGTATTACCATCTTGCATTCCTTACTAAATTGTTCTTTTGTCCCCTGAGATATTTGGGATAGTAGAAAATCACCAGGTCCATCCTGCATTTCTTCTCATTTATATTATTTTTGTTGCTTTTGAAATATCAACTCTTGACTAGAAGTATATTTATATGCCTTAATCTCTGTATTATCAATTATTAGATACTTGTGCCGAGCCCCTCGGACCATCTCATTTCCCTCCTTCCTGCAGTAGGATCCAACTATTTATTACTGTCTGCAATTCAGTATTTTAGGCAATTGTTTAGTGGTTGGTTGTCTCTTATCACTAGTTGATTTAAGGACCTGTCTGTCTCCATGAATGTTTGAAGTGTGCCCTGGCAGAGCTCTTTATGTTTTTGGAATGTGGAGCTGACTATAGCTTTCTCTTAGTAATAAATTCGTCTAAGTAATGAAACATTCGGTTAACTAAAATAAAGGAAAAAGAATTACTCTTAATTTATGCTCTGCCCAGTAGATAAGAGTTGACCAAAACTTTTAAATATTTCACTATCATTATGTATAATTCAGTTTGCATCTGTTCCATAACTTACTAAATCAATTCAGTGAGAGGGTTGAGATTTTGAAATGACCAAATGACAAATTTTCCCTGCAGTGATGGCATGGAAATCACTTGGTCTTTGTTTACAGGGTCGGCACCTGTATATATTTTTCTGCAGGATTTTTCCACTCTAAGTGGAAAATGTTTAAAATTTCAAGTTTTTAGGGTTTATTAGTAACATTGTGAGCATACTAAAAATTGAAGACTATGTAAACCAAAGAATTTAAACATGCTGCAGGTGATACTTAGATTCCCTTTGTCTCAGGTCTAACTCAACCATAAAGCATTTTTACTTTACCACCATCCATGATATTTTGACACATTTCTTTCTGCATCTTTTTTCAGGCTGGAGTGCAATGGTGCTATCACTGCTCACAGCAGCCTCTGCCTCTCTAATTCAAGTGATTCTCCCACCTCAACCTCCCGGGTAGCTGTGACTATAGGTGCGCGCCACCACACCTGGCTAAATTTTGTGTTTTTAGTAGACACGGGGTTTCACAATGTTGGCCAGGATGGTCTCAATCTCCTGACCTCGTGATCAGCCCGCCTCAGCTTTCCAAAGTGCTAGGATTATAGGCTCTTTCTGAATCTTTCATGTAAACCATTTCACTAAAATTTGCACTAAAAATGAAAATTAGAGTTGAAATATTTAGAATCGTAGAATCTTTGGATAAGAATAAAAAATATACAAGTTGTGGTAGAGACTTAAGGTGCTTATCTGTACTCAGTTCTGCTTTCTGGGCATCTGGAACAGTATACTTCCCAGTCCCGTTGTACTTAGGTGGTACCAGGTGACTCATTCTGGAGTGTGAGGAGAGACTGTTGTGGAGGCTGTATGTTAAGAAGGCAGAGCCACTTACAGAAAGAAGCCAGGAACCCCAAACTTAAAGCTTCCTGAGTCTCTGGGTCATGACATGGAAGGCAGATAATAAATATAAATATGAAAATCGTTCTTAGTACAAGGGACATACAGAAACAGGCCACAGGCCCTAGTTTACTAACTTCTGTGCTTGTCTCCTGAGTGGTAACAAATGTGTGGTGCAACCAAGACAAAAGTCTTTCTGTTAATCCAATAAGTTTTAAGGGTTCATTATCATAGCATTACTTGACTTACTAGATCACAGGTGATCTCATCTAACTGTCTGACTCCACCATATTTCTAAAGAATGCTTCTGATATCAGGAATCTCTGCACTGTACATTCTGTGAGATAACCTATTCCATTGATGGACAACTTTATCTATAACTAATTTTTCTCTCTTTAGTGAGCCAAAGTCCTGATTCCATTTTATCTGTTGGTTCCAGTTCTGCCTCCAGATGAGTTTTATATTTTGTGGGAGCTTTTCATTATCCAAAGATAGTTTTCAGGTCTCCCTGGTCTGTTAACCTAGGAGAAAACAGAATAAAATAGCAAATGACATTTTAAAAAACATTAAGCTTGGTGGGACATGGTGGCTCACACTTGAAATCCCAGCACTTTGGTAGGCCAGGACAGACGGATCATTTGAGCCCAGGAGTTCATGACCAGGCTGGGCAACATGGCAAAAACCCGTCTCCACTAAAAATATAAAAAATTAGCTGGTTGTGGTGGCAAGTGCCTGTGGTCCCAGCTTCTCAGGAAGCCGAGTTGGAAGCATCACCTGAGCCCAAGATGTCAAGGCTGTAGCAAGCCATCAGAACCACTGCACTCCAGCCTAGGTGATGAAAGCGAGGCCCTGTCTCAAAAACAAAAAACCAAGCTTAAAATAAAAGTTGTATTAACTAGAATATAATAAACTACATTTAACTTTAGAAAAATCAACTACACAAGCGGTAAGAAGATTTGACCCAGTTCTGAGAAAACAACTGTCAACTTAGTATAAAACAATAAAATGACCGTTAAAAAATTAACTGAATTATATGCTTGGTGTTTTGTTTATGGCAAATATTTCTCTCCTGTACTGTGAACGAGTCCAGCCACATCTATTACATTAAAGGCAACCAAGTTTTAAAGGAAAAATTGACAAAGTTAGTCTAGAGGAATGGTCACCAGAATGTCTCAACAAAAGTCTAGACACCCTAAACACAGTGAATGGCTAAAGGAATTAGAGATACTTAAAGAGAAACAGCCCATTGGACAACAATCTCATGATCTCAGATAGTTACAATGAAATCTGTCTTTTATTAATTTTCTTTCTCTATCTTCACAGCAGGTGACTAATAGCTTTTTGTAGGAATGAGGCAGATGGGCATCCAGGCTTTACATTTTATCTTTATAGCCAACATCTTTCAATTATGTGTTTGACCATGATCCCCAACGCTTCTATAGGATATTTGGTCAAGAACTTTTTGGAAATCATACAACATATAGTCTGTAGTATATTAACAACATACTAGTCCTATCAAAAAAAAAGATGAAATTGAGTATTAGATGATATGACTTATTCTGTCAATGCTAGTTCTTAATTATTTGGTTGCTTATTATTTTTTTTTTCTAGTTGCATTTCTTCTAGTAATCCAGACTATAATTTTGGTAGGACTTGGCATCAGATACACTAAGCCATAAGTCTTAGACTTACACCATTTGTTGCAAATTGGGAGCTCACTTACCAATATCTAGACTTAAAAAATCTTATCTCCTTAATTGTATAACACTTTCCATCTCAAATTTATTTACACCTTCAGGTTCATGAAGACTTGCACAGTTGAACTGATTTTAAGTGGCCAGGTGCTTTCACCTTTACATTCCTACTTTAGTCCCATACTTTATCAGGTATCTTTTTAAAGCCAACTGTGCTAAGTCAACTAACCTTATCTGGTTGGGATAAATTAATCTTTACCAAAGGAAAACTTCCTGTTTCAACCTCAGTAAATGTTAACTGTTCCTTTTATTTAATTTCTTATGGAAATAAATGGACCATTTTATCCTTTTACTTTCTGCCTTTACCATTTGCTGTCAGGTTGATAACTAGGGCAACCACATTACCTGCTGCCCAGCAAAAATAATAGTATCCCCTTTCATTATGAAAAGTATTCCAGTTTGGATAAGTTATTTGGTCATCCTCACTATTGTGTACCATTTTTGGCAATGATTGGCAGAAATGTCTTATGTGAGTGTTTTTATTTCATTTGGCTGATAACCTAATTTTTTCATTTACCCCTTACAACTAACAATTAGTCGATGAGATCACACTGAGGCACTCTGAAATCCTTAGCATGGGGAATAAATGTGTGCATGTGTGTCACTCTTGTGCTGGGGCTGTATAATATAATTTTTGCTTATGCACTGCCAAAGCAAACTTAAGAATTGCCTTTTAATTTAAAGCAAGAAAAGTCTTTGTTCTAAAAACTTTGATACATTTCCTGATTTTCTGCGAATGAGAACTGTGTACATATCTTGTTCCATTTTGCTCTTGCTGCCATGACTCCTAGGCCCAGATTTGGTCTGTCAATTCTGTATCAGCGGTCTTGGTTAGCATATGTCTTCCTTTTGGTAAGGGTTATTTATTTATTTGATTTGATTGTATACTTTTTAGCTCTTTAGTAGCCATTTAAAATTTTTGGCAAGGTATTTGGTATAAAATCATAACAAATATCTTTTTAGGACTCCATAATAATAGCCATTACTATTTTTTAAATAAGTTAGGACTAGGGTGGGGTAAGTACCCAGAGCCCAGTGGAATACTTTTATAATCCTGTGATGGGAGGAAAAGACCAACCACTAAAAATAAGCTAGCTGTACAATACCAGCCTTAATTTTTTTATGGTTACAGTTTAGCTCATGTATTATTCTATATGTGTTAGTCCATTCTTGCATTGCTATTAAAGAATACCTGAGCATGGGTAATTTATAAAGAAAAGTGGTTTGTTTAGGCTCAGTGTTCTGCAGGCTGTACAGGAAACATGGTGCCAGCATCTGCTCCTGCTGAGGGCTTCAAGGAGCTTACAATCATAGGGAGGGTAGGAAAGCAGGCACATCACACGGCGAGAGCAGGCACAAGAGAGAGTGGGGAGGTGCCACATGAATCACATCCTCCGTGATCTCAGAGCAAAAACTCACTCATCATCACAAGGACAGCACCAAGACATTCATGAAGAATCTCCCCCTGTGACCCAAACACCTCCCAACAGGTCCCACCTCCAACATTGGGGATTACATTTCAACATGAAATTTGAACGGGATAAATATCCAAACTATATTACTGTATATTTTGTACCTCTACCTAGGCAGTAAGTTATATGCAGCTGCTTTCTTACCATGTGTAATATTGTACTTAGAAAGGAGATAAATGAAATGTGCATTCTGCAAATGGTGAATTTAAATGTTGCAGAAAAATTTCCTTTTTTTGTTTTGCTTTGTTTTTGAGACAGAGTCTCACTCTGTCGCCCAAGCTGGAATGCAGTGGCGCAATCTTGGCTCAGTGCAACCTCTGTCTCCCAGGTTCAAGCGATTCTCCTGCCTCAGCCTCCCAAGTATCTGGGATTATAGGTGTGCACCACTATGCCCGGCTAATTTTTGTATTTTTGGTAGAGATGGGGTTTCACCATTTGGCCAGGCTGGTCTCGAACTCCTGACCTCAGGTGATCCACCTGGCTTCTGCCTCCCAAAGTGCTGAGTCCTCTAAATGTTGCAGAAAAATTTCTACAGTGCAGAGTAGAGTAAGATTGGTCTCAAAGAGTCACATTTCCCACATATATAGGTCCTAGCACATAGATTTTGTTTATATTTTAAAAATAAATATTAATACATATTCATAGAGGACAAAATACAGATAAGCAAAAATATGAAAACTAGCCACCAATAAATTACTATTTACTGTTAACATTTGGTGTATAACCTTCCAAACTTTTAAAAGTGTATTTTCCACATTGCCTGGCAAGTAGTTACCGCAAAATGGATAAGGTATTCCTTTTTCTTATTTTAACTAAAAATCAGATCATACTGTGCATACCATTTTATGGTCTACTTTTTTGTTTCACTTAAAATATCATTATCCTCTTTGCTGCCAGTAAGGACATTTCTGATTTTATTGAATGTACTGTATTTCCATTTAACACAGCCAGTTCTACTGTGTACAGTTTTTCAGTCTGTTAAAACAACACTTTGATGTATGTTGTAGTTTTTTCTTTAGGATAAACTTTCTCTAAGTGGTCTTCCTGGATCAAAGATATATTCAGTGTAAGGCTTTTGATACATACTGGTAAACTGACCTCCAAAGAGTTTGGACCATTTTTCACAACAGTTTATGAGAGTGTACATTTGCTGAGCCCTCCTTGCACTTGGCAAAGTTATCTTCTGTCCTTGCCAATGAAAAAAAATGTTTTATTTATTTATTTAAGAGACAAGATCTCATTATGTTGCCCAGGCTGGACTTATCCTGGGCTCAAGGAATCCTTCTGCCTTAGCCTCCTAAGTAACTGGGACTATAGGCACGTGCCATTGGATCTAGTTCAAAAATGCTGCTTTTTTAAAAATTGCTTTTCTTCAATCAAAAATCTTTCATTGCTTTGCCTTGGACTACCTGTTCATTTCTTTGGCTGTTTCTCTCAGGTATGTCCATCTTTTTCTTCTTTACTTGCAAAATTAAAAATATAACTTAATAGTAATTATTAAATTTTAATTAGTAGAAATTACTGCTCACAGCCAGACTTGATTTTTTTTTTTTTTTTTTTTTTTTTTTTTTTTTTTTTGCAGTTTCAACAATAAGAAACTAAATCACTGCCTTGTACAATAAAAAGATACATGTTGGGGTGATCAGACCCAACACCAGGTCTTGGGGGCGATGAGTTGGTGGAGTCAAAGGAATGAGAAAAAGACAGTTTGAGAGAGAAAGTGGGACCAGGGGCCCATGGCTAGTGTGGAGGCTGTGAAGGCCCTGAGCTCTGGGAGCCTATGCTGTTTATTGGTGATCAAAGAAAGAAACAGGTGGTGAGATGTGGGGGTTGAAAGGAAACGGTGTATCAAGTGAATGGGAAACATATGGCTACTTGAGATAATGGGAGTGCTAGAAGCAAGGAGCCAGCAAATCTAGCCAACAGGCAAGCCCTGCCTCAGCTTCTCTCCCAACACTCAGCTTTTCTCCCAACAGATACATTTGAAACTTAACTTCAGATATATGTATAGTAAAATTGAAAACTTTTTAAAAAATAAGTAACTTATGATTTATATATTGTATTTGCATCTTATTTTATCTGATTGTCTACCCTGAACAACTTCTACCTTCCCTGAGCTAGACACACCCTTGGTTTTGGGGGGGAAGCAGGGGGATTTTTTTCTTTAAAAAAAACTTGGCAATTGTTTTGTAATGCTAATCCAGAATATTTGTAAAACTCTTTGTACTATCTTACATAGCGTCTTTATGTGAAAGGGGGTAAGTTAGGGAGTAAGAGTGGTACTACCCAGAGATCTTACAAGGCATCGTTTACATTACTGAAATACAGTGCTTGTGGCCTCAACTTTGAGAACTCAGAAATTTTGTTTTTGTAGATTCACATAAAATAAGCTCAGGTTATATATGCTAATGATGTTTGCAGAGACTGAATAAATCCGAATGCCAGATTATTAATTTACTGTGAAAGTTGAGTAGTGCTTCTGTCAGCATTACCAGTATATTTTCTTCTTCAGGTTAATCTGCATGGAAATCCAGACTATTAATTAGAAGGCTGTTTGGTGAGCAAGAGGTTCAGATTAAGGTTTGTTAGTTGTTTGGATGGTCCTAGGGAAGGAAATGATCAAAACTGTAAGCCCAGCATGGTGGCTCATGCCTGTAATCCCAGCACTTTGGGAGGCCAAGGCGGGCAGATCACCTGAGTTCGGGAGTTCAAGACCAGCCTGGCCAGCTTGGTGAAACCCCGTCTCTACAAAAATAGGAAGATTAGCCAACATGATGGCGGGTACCTGTAATCCCAGCTACTCAGCAGGCTGGGGCGGAAGAATTACTTGAACACGGGAGGCAGAGGTTGCACTGAGCCGAGATAGTGCCATTGCACTTCAGCCTGGGCAACAGAGCGGGACTCCGTCTCAGAAAAAAAAATGTAAACCCCAGCAAGATGCTTTCTACCTTGCTGGTATTGGCACTACTGGCTCTACTACTTGTCTTTGTGGTCAAGTTCTCAGCTTTTTCAAGTGTGAAAGAATTTCTTTTTAATTTCAAAAGTATCTGTAATAGTGCTTGGGATACAGATGAATGTATGAATTTTTTGCAGTAACTGAGCAGTATCCTACCAATCTGCAGCCCATAGACAGGTAGTCTCTGCTGTCTCCTAACAGTCCTGCTTCTCTTTATACACTTCATCCAGTTAGAGCCCAATATAATTAATTAGTACTTATTCCTTGGAATTACACACCCAGGTACTTTGGGTACTGTTAATTTCTTGAGTCATATATATAGATAGTAACTTGATTTTTCCCAAAGATGAATGAGTACATTATGTATATGCATACACGTACACTCATAAGCTTTACTTTTCACTCCCAAACTGTGACCTTTTACCAATGTGGGGAAGGGGACGAGGGGTTTACTGCGTGACCAGTATTCTGGTGAGAATGGTATATCTGAGTATTTCACCTGTTCACCTCTAGAGCTTAGTATCCTAGAGTATATCAAGATGCATCTCTTTTATCTTCCCTTTATAAAAGTAAAGTAAAATTTTAAAATCTTTAATTAAATATTTAAACTAACAGGTTTTTTTCATCGAAAGGGTAAACCATGCCTAAGAGTCATCTACTGTTCTCATTTCAGGATTTTCCTGGAGCTAGTTTTTCTATTTTTTACCTTTGTTTTTTTGTTTTTTATTTTTTTAGCGACAAGGTCTCACTCTGTTGCCCAGGCTGGATTGCAGAGGCACAGTCATAGCTCACTACAACCTCAAATTCCTGGGCTCAGGTGATTCTCGCACCTCAGACTCCCAGGTAACTGGGACTACAGGCGTGTATCACACCTGGCTTTTTGTTTTTTGTTGTTTTTTTTTTGTTGTTGGGGGGAGAGACAGGATCTTACTCTTTTGACCAGGCTGGTCTTGAACTCCTGGTCTCAAGGGATCCTCCTGCCTTGGCCTCCCAGAGTGCTGAGATTACAGGCCTGAACCACCATGCCTGGCCACATTTTTGTGTTTTTTTGTTTTTGTTTGTTTGTGACAGGGCCTTACTCTATAACCCAGGCTGAAGTGCAGTGGCTCAGTCACGCCTCGCTGCAGCCTCAACTTCCCCAGACTCAGGTGATTCTCCCACCTCAGCCTCCCGGGTAGCTGGGACTATAAGCACATGCCATCATGTCCACTAATTTTTTGTAGATATGGGGTTTCACCGTGTTGCCCAGGCTGGTCTCAAACTCCTGGGCTTAAGTGATCCGCCCACCTTGGCCTCCCAAAGTGCTGGGATTACAGGAGTGAGCCAGTGCACCTGGCCACAGGTTTTTTTTGTTTGTTTGCTTGTCTTTTTGTTTTTGTTTTTGTTTTTTTGAGATGGAGTCTCGCTCTGCCGCCCAGACTGGAATTCAGTGGCGCGATCTTGGCTCACTGCAAGCTCCGCCGCCCGGGTTCAAGTGGTTCTTCTGCGTCGGCCTCCCAAGTAGCTGGTATTACAGACGTCTGTCACTACAGCCAGCTAATTTTTTGTATTTTTAGTAGAGACAGGGTTTCACCATGTTCGCCAGGCTGGTCTTGAACTCCTGACCTCAGGGGATCTACCCGCCTTGGCCTCTCAAAGTGCTGGAATTACAGGTGTGAGCCCCTGTGCCTGGCCTAGTGACAGTTTTTTTAACCTTTGAGATGGAGTTCAGTATTCATACAAGTTTAACAGTATTTTTTTTAAAAAACAGTTTTTCATTTAAAAAACAATTCTATTCATAGGGCGTATTGGTGACCTCTCGGAAGAAAGGGATAAGGAGTTGTCACTTGGCCAGTAAGGAAAACAGACTCAAGTGGATGAGGTCCAACCACTCAGTCTTGAGATTTCACTGCCCTAAAAGTCAAAGAATGTGTAAAAGGACAGTGAAGGGAAGACTTCCTCCTCCCCCACCCCCATCTCAGGAAATCCTGATCTTAATTCTCACTCTGTATACCCAGTCCCTCAAACCAGAAACTTGGGCATCATATCTCCTTTATCTCCTCCAGTCCAATCACTTACAAAGTCCTGCAGTTTTTACTGTAGCCTATTTAAGTTTCACTGGTTTAATACTCTGGAGTACATGGGCTAGATTTGCCCGACTCTGTAGGAATAAATCAGAGTAGATGGTGATGTTTGTCAGTTAAAACTATTAAGAATATAGAAGATTTTTTTAAATTCCACAATTACTGCTGGGCACGGCAGCTCATGCTTGTAATCCCAGCACTTTGGGAGGCCGAGGCGGGTGAATCACAAGGTCAGGAGTTCAAGACCAGCCTGGACAACATAGTGAAACCCCATCTCTGCTAAAAATACAAAAATTAGCCAGGCATGGTGGCGCATGCCTGTCTTCCCAGGTACTTGGGAGGCTGAGGCAGGAGAATCGCTTGAACCTGGGAGGCAGAGGTTGCAGTGAGCCAAGATTATGCCACTGCACTCTACTCTGGGCAACAGAATAAGAGTCCATCTCAAAAAAAAAAAAAATTCATAATCACAGAGAAATAGGTGGCATATCAAAGTAGGTAAGCACACGGATTATAGAGCCAGACCGCTCACTTCAGATACTAGACTCTACCACTCACTAGTTGTGTGACCTTAAACAATTTACTTAACCTGTCTGTGTCTTAGTTTTCCCAACTCAGAGATAAGGATGTTAGTACAGCTTGCCTCACAGGGAATGCTTAGAACATACCTTTCATATCGTAAGCTCTTATTTATTTATTTATTTATCGAGAGGGAGTCTCGTTCTGTCGCCCAGGCTGGAGTGCAGTGGCGCAATCTCAGCTCACTGCAAGCTCCGCCTCCCGGGTTCACGCCATTCTCCTGCCTCAGCCTCCCGAGTAGCTGGGACTACAGGCATCCGCCACCATGCCTCACCAATTTTTTGTATTTTTAGTAGAGACTGGGTTTCGCCGTGTTAGCCAGGATGGTCTCGATCTCTTGACCTCGTGATCTGCCTGCCTTGGCCTCCCACAGTGCTGGGGTTACAGGTGTGAGCCACCACGCCTGGCCAGTAAGCTCTTTTTAAGTGTTAACTCTTGATCCATTTGTTGTTTTCATTCAATAAATAGAAAAATCTATTTCCTCAGCTGATGATTTTGAATTAATTATTGATTATAAACATATCTTTTATTTACTAGGGTATTTGAGATGAGGAATTTTAAACAGCTAAATTATTCTTATTTTCTGCCACTTAAGCTTGTGTTCCACCAACTGCATCTAGAATAATTTTCTGACCTTTCATTATTTGCTATACAAGTTAAATGATCTCAGTGTTAATTGTCATATAGGGTAGTAAAGTATTGTCTAAAGTGTTATCTTCCATGTGTAATGATGTGTCTGTATACTGTAGGAATACATAAGCAAATACTGCCTTCTACTTTGTGGCCCATGTACTTGCAAAAAAAAAAAATCTTTCATTTGATTTCTGTTAGTGATTAGATGACTGTGTCACAATTACCATCAGCCTCTCAAGAAACTATTTTGTATAACTTAGCAGCTAAAAAGAGGAGGGAAAACTGGTTTATATATTCAGAGGGAAAGGAAAACCTTTTTGGAAAAAAAAAATTATTGATTGCATTATGCATCCTAAACCTAATGCTATAATCAGTTCCCCTTTACAACTGAGGGCCTAGGATAAAAATTAGTTCTCCCAGAATTGTAGAAATGAGCACAAGAAGATAGAAATTAAGTAATTCACAGACTTCGTTGTAGAGATTATGTGTAATAAAGCTTCTTGCCAGTATTGACGAAGTCCTTGTTGCTCTTACATGCCATCAAATGTACAGTTTTATTGTTTCAGGTCCTTTGCTCTTTTATTTAGCTTTATTGTCTTAATTTTAAAACTATTTTCTTTTTAAAAATACCATCTAGCCTAAAGTGTCACAAAGGTATTTTCAACATGTGTGTTGTAGCCTAATGGTAGGAAGACTCATTTAGGCAATGACTTGATCAAAAATTGCATTTCGACCCGTCAGAAAAGTCAATATACTTATTAGTATTTTTGATTTACTATTCTTGAGGCCAAAAATAACTATACAGTGCTTTTTAAAACATGCCTATACTGCCAGAAATTCCTGGAGTTGCAACATATTTTTTAAGTTAATGAGGAATATAAAATGTTTGTTGAAAAATGTTTTTCAAGTATGTCAATTTCAGATAAACTGGATTTCACCAAATTAAAAAGTTTTATATTTTATAGGATGCCATCAAGAAAGTGAAATATTTTCACAGATGGAAGAAAATATTCGCAAACTATGTATCTGATAAAAGATTTACAGGATATTTACTAGCAAAATTTTATTTTATTATTTTTTTATTATTTATTTATTTATTTATTAGAGACGGAGTCTTGCTCTGTCATCCAGGCTGGAGTGCAGTGGCGCAATCTCAGCTCACTGCAACCTCCACCTCCCTGGTTCAACCAATTCTCCTCCCTCAGCCTCCTGAGTAGCTGGGACTACAGGCACACACTGCCACACCCAGCTAATTTTTTGTATTTTAGTAGAGACCGGGTTTCGCCATGTTGCCCAGGCTGGTCTTGAACTCCTGAGCTCAGGCAGTTCACCTGCCTCAGCCTCCCAGAGTGCTAGGATTACAGACGTGAGCCACTGAACCCGGCCTAATTTTATTTATTTTTTTTAAGACAGGGTCTCACTCTGTGGCCCAGGCCAGAGTGCAGTGGCACAATCACAGCTCACTGCAGCTTCTACCTCTGGGGCTCAAGCAATCCTTTCACCTCAGCCCCCAATGGAGCTAGGACTACAGGCACACTCCACCATATCAGCTAATTTTGTATGTTTTGTAGAAATGGGGTTTTACCATGCTGCCTAGGCTAGTCTCGAACTCCTGGACTCAAGCGATCTACCCACCTTGGCTTCCCAGAGTGCTAGAATTATAGGCGTGAGCCACTACACTTGGCCTGCACAATTTTATTTTAATTTATTGTATTTATTTTGAGACACAGTCTCACTTCATCATCCAGGCTGGCATGCAGTGGTGCCGTCTTAGCTCACTGCAACCTCCACCTCCCAGGTTCAAACAGTTCTCCTGCCTTGGCCTCCCAGGTAGCTGGGATTACAGGCACACCACCACACCCGGCTAATTTTTTTTTTTTTTTTTTTTGTAGAGACAGAGTTTCACCATGTTAGCCAGGCTGGTCTTAAACTCCTGACCTCAAGTGACCCACCGCCTTGGCCTCCCAAAGTGCTGGGATTACAGGCATGAGCCACTGCACCTGGCCCCAGCCTGCAAAATTTTAAAAAATGAAAAAGGACTTGTATACAGAATACATGAGAAGCTCTTATGACTCAGTAGTAAAGACACATAACCCAATTTAAAAGGGGCAAGTGATATGAATAGATATTTTCCCAGAGAAGATACACATAAGGCCAATAAGCACATGGAAAGATACTCAACATTTTAGCCATCAAGAAAATGTAAATCAAAACCAAAATTGAAATCAAAACCACAATGAGATATGACTTCATACGCACTAGGATGACTATAATAAAATAAAACACATAAGAATTGGTAAGGATGTGCAGAAATTGGACCGTCCTACGTTGTTGTTGGGAATGTTAAATTGTACAAAATTGCTGGGGAAACAGGGTTGTCATTTTACCCAACAAGTCAACCCAGATATATAGCCAAGAGAAATGAAAACGTGTTCTCACAAAAATTTGGATAGTACATGAATGTTCATAGCAGCATATTTATAATAATCAATAGATGGAAACAAGCCAAATGTTATCAGCTGACAAATGGATAAACAAAATGTGGCGTATCCATAAAATGGAATATTATTTTCACGATAAAGAATGAATTGCTGATAAATCCTACAGCATGGATGACTCTCAATATCACTGTGCTAAGTGAAGGAAGTCAGCCACAAAAGACCATATATTGTATGATACCATTTATATAAAATGGCTAGAATAGGTAAATCTATAGAGATAGTAGATCAGTGGTTGTCTCGGTCTGGATGGGGAATGGAGGAATCAGGAGGCAATAGCTAAAGAGGGCAGTTGCTCTATGGGATGATGAAAATATTCTAAAATTGATTGTGATTGTTACATAACTATGAGTATACTAAAAAGTATGGAATTATACACTTTAAATGGGCAGTTATATGACATGTCGTTTGTATGTCGATAAGCTGTTACCAAAAGAAAATTTTCAAGGAGGACTTCCAAATAACTAAAGACAGTAGTGGTCATGGATCTACTGCCTCCCAATATTCCTTCAAATAAATATAGAATAGGAAGGAAAAAAATCTATACAGAATTTGAAGACAGCATAACTTGAAGAGAGTCTAAGAATTCAGTATTACTGTAACTAAAAAGAGAGCACTCAGCAGATCCTGGCATGTGATCTCTCATACTCCCGTTCATCTCCTGCCTGCCACAAGACTTTGTGGCAAGCATAGGCAAAGAAAAATGGAGACAAAATGGAGAGGGAATCTTAACGTTATCTAAATGTTCAGCCAGAAAAAGTCTACCCTAAGTCTGAAAAATTCTTCTTTTTTTTTTAAGGTATCCAAATAGAGTAAGAGTAGGGATTACAGCGGAGGGACTTAAAAATACATAATCTTGGGAAGCCGAGGCAGGTGAATCGTGAGGTCAGGAGTTCAAGACCAGCCTGGCCAAGATGGTGAAACCCCGTCTCTACTGAAAAATACAAAACTTAACTGGGCGCAGTGTCGGGCGCCTGTAATCCTAGCTACTCGGGAGGCTGAGGCAGGAGAATTGCTTGAACCTGGGAGGCAGAGTTTGCAGTGAGCCGAGATCACGCCACTGCACTCTAGCCTGGGTGACAGAGCAAGACTCTGCCTAAAAAATCAAAAGAAAAATACATACAATCTGAAGAGGCAGTCTTCAAAGTGCATAGCTTCTAGGGGAGAAAAAGAAGGTACATAAGTAGAGGAGAAGCACCCTTTGGCAGTTGAGTGGTGAAAAGGTAATAAAGCAAAGGAGGAGATTCAGAATGCAGCAAAACAAAGAGAACCACAAAGTTAAGTTACAGAATTCATAGCCAACTGTTCCCCTCACAACAAAACAAATAATTGGCAGGACTTTGCTATGCTGACAGAAGAGGGCACTATTAAAATAGGAATCTTGTAAAACATCCCAGTAATATGGTGCTTTAATAAAGAAATTTATAGCAGTAAACACATTTATCTGAAAAAATGAACATAAATGAATTAAATTTTGAGCTCAAAACAAAATTTAGGAAAACAAAGTAAACCTAAACAGCATGCCTAGAAGGAAATAATAAAGATAAAAGCAGAAATTAATGAGGTAGGGAATAGAAAAACAAGACCTAATAAATCTGTATTCTGAAAGTTTTAAATTATGAAAATAGACAAACGGTTAGTTAACTTAATCATGTAAAGGAAAGGAGTAAAACATAGATATGCAAAATAAGATAAGAAAGTGGTAAATAACCACTAAAAATTTTTTAAAAATTTTAAAATCACAAGAGACTACTTAGCAGACCTCACTGCAGTTATTTGGAAACCTAGATGAAATGAGTAATTTTCTAGGGAAATGCAGATTACCAACATGGAGTTAAAGAAGTTGGACAGACTAATTTCCATAAAAGAAAGAATACTACTAAACTATTCCACCAAAAAGCATTAGACCTGAATGGTTTCACCAAGCAATTCTATCAGACCTTCAGAGACCAGATAGTCCCACTGTTGCATAAATTGTTCCTGAGCACTGGAAATGCTGGAAAGCTTCTGAATTTCTGTGAAACAAATATACTATTGATACTTAAACCTGGTAAGAACAGCATTGAAGAAAGCTATAAATCAGCATCGCATAAGAATATTGATGTAGAAATACTGAATTAAATATTATCATTATGAAGTGATATACCATGACCATGTGAGATTTATTTCAGGGATGCAGGACTGGCTTAATACTAGGATACTCATTAGCATACTCCCTATTGATAGATTTGTGAGGAAAACTCATTATTTCCATAGGTGCTGAAGGAGCCTTCAACAAGATCCACCCATTTTGTGCTCGTTCTCTCTCTCTCTCTCTCTCTCTCTCTCAAATAGGGATTGTGGGGTACATTTTTGAAATGATGAAATTTATATATCTTAGTCCTAAAGCCAGCAGTCTTATATATAATGGGAAATACTGGAAGTATTTCCACAATATACAGAAACAAGGCAAATGTGCATTATACAAGGCAAATGTGCACTATCTTAATGCTGTTCAACATTATAATGGAGGTATTAACCAATATAGTTAGATACATTGATTAGAGGCATAAGAATGGGTAAAGAAGAAAGACCATCTCTGCAGATTATATAATACGGGTTGAGTATTCCTAATCTGAAAGGCTCCAAAATTCAAAACTTTTTAAGCAGTCATATGATGCACAAAGTAAATGCTTATTGAAGCATTTCAGATTTTGGATTAAGGCCGCAATGAAAATAATGAAGAAATTCCTAAATGCAAAAAAATTCGAAATATCTCGACCCAAACTTTTTTGGTTTTGACTGGAGTGCAATGGCGTGATCTTGGCTCACTGCAACCTTGACCTCCCAGGTTCAACCAGTTCTCCTGCAATCTGTGGTCTTTTGTGACTGCTTTATTTCACTTAGTATAATGTTTTCAAGTTTCACCCACATTGTAGCATGTATCACAGCTTTTCTTTTTATTGCTGAATTATGTTTCATTGTATGGACATACCACAGCACACTCTGCTTATCCAATTATCAGTTAATACACATATGAGTTTGAATTTTTTGGCTGTTATGAATAATGCTATGAACACTTGTGTATATGTTGTGTTTATTCTTATACATGGCACAAGATGTATAATACACAAGATGTATCTAATGTTATTTCTTTCTAAATATCTCAGTACTATTTATTCAGTGGTATCATTTATTATCTGGGACATTCAGATATCTGGGTACCATTTCATTTATATGAAATGTCAATGAAGGGCAAATCTGTAAAGTGAGAAAGTAGATTAGTGGTTGCTGGGGGCTAAGGGAGTTTGGTTTAAAGAGGGGTGACTGATAAAAGGTATAGTAGTTTCTCATTGGAATAATGAAAATGTTCTTAAATTTATAGTGATGGCTACACAACTGTATGAATATGCTAAAAGCCACTGAACAAGACACCGAATGAAATTAAATGGATGAATGTATGCTATATAAATTATATCCAATAATTAGCTGTTACCAAAAAAAAAAAAACCCTCCAAACAGGTTAAGGATCTAAATGTTTAAAGAGAGAGAAAAAAAGACCATATAAGAAAACCCATGTTTTCTTCCTTAACCTTTGTGAATGAAAAAGGCTTTTGGGCTATGATTCAAAATGCAGAGACAACCAAAGATTGACAAACACATCTACATAAAAATAAGAAAATTTTACATGGCAAAAACCAACATGAAAAAAAAGTCAAAAAACCAAACTGACACACTCGAAGAAAATTTTTTCTACATATACCTTAGCCAAAAGGCTTATAGCAGTAATATACCACACTTGATTTTAGCCAAAAGGCTGAAAAGCCATATCCCTGATATATAAAGAACTCTTAATAATTAAATAACCAAAAAAAAAAAAAAAAAAAAAAAACCCTGAGCAACAAAGGACCAAAGACCTGATAGAAAAAATGGGGAAAATACATAGATGGACAACTCACAAACAATGAAAACTGGGCCTTAAGCACATAAAAAGTTTTAAGTTCATACGGAGAAATAAGCTCACACCTGTAATCCCAACACTTGGAGAGGCCAAGGTGGGTGGATCACCCGAGGTCGAGAGTTCGAGACCAGCCTGACCAACATGGAGAAACGTCATCTCTACTAAAAATACAAAAATTAGCTAGTCGTTGTGGCAGGTGCCTGTAATCCCATCTACTTAGGAGGCTGAGGCAGGAGAATCGCTTGAACTCGGGAGGCAGAAGTTATGGCGAGCTGAGATTGCGCCATTGTACTCCAGCCTGGGCAACAAGAGCGAAACTTCATCTCAAAAAAAAAAAAAAAAAGTAAAACAGCACTGAGACACCATTCCTCGTCTGTCAGATTAGTGAAAACTAAAAAGAATGTCAGCTAATTTTGTTGCGAGGCACTTTCCTATACTGCTGGTAAAAGTGCACACTGGCATAGCCCTTTTTCTGGAGAGCAGTGCCTAATAAATTGACATATGCAGTTATCTTTTGACCCAACAATCCCAATTCTAGGTATCTTCTCTAAAGAAGTGTATCCATTTTAGGAGTGTTTGTAATTACGAAATATTGCAAGTAGCCTAAATACCCATTCAGGAGAATGATTGAATAAATGATGGTACAGCCGCACAATGGAGTAGTACTGTGTCACTGTAAGAAAGAATGAGGAAAATCTCTGAACTTGCAGTGCAATTAAGGGAATAAAGTATGAAGAGTATCTATAATATGCTACTCTTTATGAAGCAGGGAAATACAGGCACAGATGTCAACTTATTGTGCAAAAGAAATACCAAAATGATAAACTAGAAACTAGTGAAACTAGTTTCTTACAGGGAATGCATGAGAATGGTATAGAAAGATTGGGAGTAATGGGAATAAGATAGTAGGGATAGGGAGCAGCACTTCTCTGACTGTAATTTTTTATATGACTTTGACTCTCAGAACCCTGGTAATTTTTTACATAGTCTTCAGAAATAACAGAAATCAACTTGGATATTGGCAGGTATGGAGAAAGGAGCCCAAAATGTAATGCAAGCACTAACAGATGAACAATATTAACTTGATTATGAAGTCAATGAATAACACTGACTTGAGTGGGGAAGAAAAGAACTAAGTAACTTTGGAAAACTGTATTTTGATAGGTATTCTAAAGCTAAACACAAGACAAAAAACAAATATTGTTAAGTAGTAAATGTGTTTCTCACAGAGGTATCACTTAGGAATTATGAAACTGCCTTTTGTGTAAAGTTTTAAAAATAAGTGAATATATTGTAGATAATGAAAGTCAGACTTCTCATTGTTGTCTAAAGAAGTTACAGATTAAGATAGGAGTAGGCTAGAATTAACGCTATGTTCATTGACTGGAGTTTGAGGTATCCATATGAAGTCATGGTTTTTAATATACGTATGATGTATGAATACAAAAATACATAATACAGATGTGTGAATATGTGTATACTGTACATACACATATTCCCGAGCTCTGTCCTGAGAGAGCCAGAGGAATGATACCCTAGTAAGCACATTAGTGTTCAGATCTTCTTTAAATGCCATTCTCCAGTAAAGGGAACCATGGGTCCTTGGAAAAATGGTTGAGTCTGGGGGCAAGAATAATACAAGATGTGCCTGAAACATCATGTGGTGCCAGAAAGTAATTCAAAAAACGATGAAAGCATGTTGAAAGGACAACAGGAGCCAATCTGGTGGAACTCCCAATGGCCCAAACTGGGATAATTTGAGAAACAAAATAATGATAATATTAGATTATAACCCACAAAATAAAACACATGTACAGGCATTTAGGTAGATAAGATAGATGGGAGGGATAGGAAGGACAGCTCTTTCTTACATGGAATTCCAGTTAGCATAGCTGAAAAGAGAGAAATAAAAACCATCATTAGGCAGACAACACTGTAATAAATATTGCATGCAAGAACTATCGGTGGATACTCAATGGGAGAATTTGTGATGAAAAGCAGGATATTTTCAAGGTCACAAAATATCTCCCCACAAGATGTGAATTACAAAGAGAAAAATGGTAACTATGGGGCAGCAGGTGGGGGGAAATGGCAGATACCCCCTTAACCAGGTAAAGTAGAAATCACTAGTAATCTGAGACACGCCAATGTCATGTGTTCCCTAATGTACTGAAAGGGCACAATTTCACTTCCGTGGTGTCCCTGCCAAAAATGCCTAATCTAATCATGAAACTGGTGACATTTGCTTAAGGAATCTAAATAAGGTCTGTAGTATTAGTTAATAGTGTTATAATTTTCTGATATCAGTAATTGTACTATAATTATGTAACATGTTAGAAGGGGAAGTTGGATGAGGTATATACAGGATGTCTGTGCTATTTTTGCAACTTTTCTCCAATTCTAAAATTATTTCCAATAAAACATCTTTAAAAATAGGGGCCAGGCATAGTGGCTCGCGCAGCACTGTTGTAATCCCAGCACTTTGAGAGGCCGAGACAGGCGGATCACTTGAGCCCAGACCAGCCTGGGCAATATAGCAAAAACCCATCTCTACAAAAATTAGTCGGGCATGGTGGCATGCACCCTTTAGTCCTAGCTACTCGGGAGGTTTACGTGGGAGGATGGCTTGAGCCCAGGAGGTGGAGGTTGCAGTGAGCTGAGATCACACCACGGCACTCCAGCTTGAGCAAGAGGGAGACCCTGTCTCTAAATAAATGAATGAATGAGTGATAAAGGCTTGAGGTACCAGGTATGTTGTTACCTAAACTCTTGTTATCTGAGCTCAGAAGCCAGAAAAATTTTCATGACACAGTAAGCTTTGCTATCAGAGCTCTCCCTATTTGAACTAAGATTGAATAGAGTCACAAGAGATACTTGTATTTATTATTGATATTTTTGTTGCAGTATTATTGGGGCTTGCTCTAAATAGAATTTTTCTTATTCCCCTGGAGTCAACCATTGATTTCTTTGCTTGTTCTCTTAATATACTCTCCCTTAGAGGACTCATCCATTTGATTGGCATCAGCTGTCACCCTTTAAGTGAAAAATCTGTACATGTCACTCCCCTAATTGTCTTCATTATCTCCCTAATGAGTCTCAGGAAAAGTCCTAGCTCTTAAACTTCACTCACAAGGCCTTGCCTGTCTGCTCCTACTTACATCTTCAGCTTTATTGTTTTAAAACAACAATAAACTCTTAGCTTTCCTTGAACTTGAAGCTCTTGCCTTGCTGAGCTACTCTGAAATTCACTCATTCCTTGAACTTGAAGCTGTTGCCTTGCTGAGCTACTTTCAAATCCACTCTTCCTAATGCTTTTTGGGTCTTGTTCGTATTGTTCTTTCTTCCTCTAATTCTTTGTCTTCTTTCCCTGGCTAATTCTTTCAAATGATAGCTTAAATGTTAGTTCATCCACAAAACATTATTTGACCTTCAAAGACTGGTTTTCAGTGTCCCCCTCAGATATTTCCATGGCATCCTTTAGTTCCCCTGTCCTGGCACTTACTACTCTTTTATAATGTTTATATCTTATATTAGACCATCTATGGTATAAAGAATAAATTAGAGGGAAGCAGAACCATTTTAAAGGCTGCAGACCAGTAAGAAGTCTCTTGGGTAAATCTAAGCAGGAACTAATAATGGTTACCTATATTACAGTATTAGTGAGGGTGGAGCCCAGAGATACTGTGTGTAGAAAGTGGGGTATAAGATCCTTGAGAGCATTGTCTGTCCTGTTTGCCTGTAGATCCACAGTAGGGGAACTCTCATGAGTCCTTCCTTATACTCATAATTCAATTCCATTTCCCACCTGTGGAACATTTCACTTTACCCTCAACGGTCTTGGTGCCTTACTTCTATAATTATCTGTGTAGTCTTTGACGCTGGAACTTTGGATACCTCATTGCACCATTGGTTGTGGACTGTTGATTGACTTCACCTGACTATCTGAGTAATACCACAATCTTTCCTCACCACTTAGTAGTAAGTAGTATCTCCTCTCTATGACATGTTAAGTTGAAGAGGATGATTTAGGGTTGTTTATCTGCTTAATGTTTGTTTATTTGCTTTTGGTCAGTGGTGAACAAGAGTAGAAGTTAGTATTTTTGCCCCTATTCCAGTTGACCATGCCAAATTTCCTACTTCTAGTGGCATCAACATTCTTTAATTTATCTAGGTTTTCAAGTTTTTGAATTTTTATTAGCCTTCTAAATTTTGCTTTGAAGTGTCTCTCCACTGTCTTCATTGTTCTTTCCCAGTTAACACTCTGACCTTAACTCATGGTACCTTACATCTAAATTATTGTAAAATCTCTCAGTTTATATTCTTAATTACTTTGCATCATTATCCTCAACTTAGATTCTTAAGAATTATGTTGACTCTAAGCCTTGACATCAAATTATCTTGGTGAATTGATTTTTTCCTCAGAATTTTAAGGACTAAATGAGATAATGGATGAGTGCTTTGTAACTGTATATCCGTACCTCTTGATTTATTCCCTCCTTTTAAAAATCCTTCCATCTTGCTAGGCGCGGTGGCTCACACCTGTAATCCCAGCAGTTTGGGAGGCCCAGGTGGGCGGATCACCTGAGATCACGAATTCGAGACCAGCCTGGCTAACATGGTGAAGCCCTGTTTCTACTAAAAATACAAAAAATTAGCCGGGCGTGGTGGCGCACACCTGTAATCCCAGCTACTAGGGAGGCTGAGCCAGGAGAATTGCCTGAACCTGGGAGGCGGAGGTTGCAGTGAGCTGATATTGTGCCATTGCACTCCAGCCTGGGCAACAGAGCAAGACTGTCTCAAATAAATAAATAAATACAAATTAGTTAATGGTTTTAATTTTAATGAAAATTAAAAATCATAGGAAGTGAATTTCTTACCTCCTTTTAGGTTATTACAATTTTATGTTCAGTAAAAGCAGAATCTTAAGGGAATGAGGAAGCTTCCAGAGTTGAAATGCCTTGGTCTTTTTGTGTCCCTGGGCTGTTGGCAGTGACTCTGCTACAGCATACCACTTGGGGAGATCAACTTACTCAGTACAGGGTGCAGGGAACGCGGGAAGCTGGGAGGGCCAGAAACCCACACAGCGTGGTATGGAGTAGTGGAAAAGAGCCCTCCTTTAGGAGGATAACATCCTCTGCATTCTATTTTTATATTTCAAAGTGAGGTATTTTTACTTCAAATTACAGTACTGTATATAGTTAATAGGAGAATGTTGTATATTTGCTAATAGAGGTTTATTGCTATATAATGGTCTCCTTCTGCCCCCATAGCATTGTAAAAAAAAAAAATCCTAACCAGTTTTTAAAATGTTTTAAATTCTTAATAAAAAATGCTGCAGTAAATATAGATCTTTACTTCAAAAAGAAAATGAAAGGCCTACTGGAAAGGGTTTCACAGAAAAGTTTAAAGTTATAAAATAGACACACAGATATAGCCTTCTGTCTTCACCACTTCTTAACATTTTGGCACATTTGCTTTCTCTCTCTATGTGTGTCTGTTTCTCTGGCTAATGTATTTTTATCACACCCAAGAAATTTAACATTTATAAAATGTAATCATTTAATATACCAACCGTGTATATACTACTTCAGTTGCTCCTCAGATTCCCGAATCTAATCAAATATAACACTTTACATTTTGTTTACAGGTCTCTCTAGTCTTCTGTAATTTTCCCGGTTTTTTTCCCATAATACTGATTTTTTTCAGCATTAAAGCTAGCTGTCTTGTAGGTTCACAGTTTGAATTTATCTGATTGTTTCATGATTAGATTCAGATTAAATATTTTTGGAGATACAGCATAGGTGATTTTTTTCCCTGTTGCATTATATCAGGAGGCGTAAAAGGTTAGCCTGCCTGATTATTGGTGATGTTAAATTTGATCACTTGATTAAGGTAGAGTCTGCTGGTAATGAACATACCTTTGAAATTAAAAGTTATCAGTAACCAAAGAATATCTTGTTCAGTGACCATCTCTCATCTAACAGATTTTGTCATATATTTATGATCCTTGCCAGAATTAGTGATTACATTAGTAGTTGCAAAATAATTGAGTTTCTCCTTCAAAAGATGTGTTAAAATTTCTTTAAAAAATTGTTACCGTAAGATGGCCCTTGGCTATAGTAATCATTTGCTGTTTTTGTTTAGAATGTATTAGGAAGTATGTGAGAGAATTAGGTTCAAATGTTGTCTTTACCTGTAAAGGTTGAGATCTTAAAGTTCCACAAGAGCTAAGGCACCAGAAAAATTAAGAAGAAAGTTTATCAGCCATGTCAGTAATTAGATTTAGATAATAAAATTTCTGATATTAGTCCCATAGTTGCCCCAGTTCCTATCATTCAGATGGGAATTATCTTTTTGCCTTATAACTACAGGTAAACCCTGTAGAGTCAGTGTACTTCTGTTTTTGCAGAAGTTGTTGCTGGACTTTCCAAAATGGATAGCACAAAATTTAAGGTGCAAGCAAAAAGTTAAATTTTATTAACTCAGATTTCAGCTGGGCGTGGTGGCTCACACCTGTAATCCCAGCACTTTGGGAGGCCAAAGCAGGTGGATCACTTGAGGTCAGGAGTTCAAGACCAGCCTGGCCAACATGGTGAAACACCATCTCTAGTAAAAATACAAATATTAGCCAGTTGTGGTGGCGGGTGCCTGTAATCCCAGCTACTTGGGAGGCTGAAGCAGGAGGATCACTTGAACCTGGGAGGCAGAGGTTGCAGTGAGCTGAGATTGCGCCCCTGCTCTCCAGCCTGGGTGACAGAACGAGATTCTGTCTAAAAAAATAAATGAATATTAACTCAAATTTCTGTTATTGAGGGTTTATTTGAAAGTTATCATTACCTGACCATGGTAGCATGTTTAAGCACAGTTCCACAACATCATTACAAACCTAAACCTGTTTCACTATTTGTGTTTTAACATTTGTAAGGTAGAGACAAAGCCAACTCATACAATTACTGGTGTAGCATCCAAAAAGAATATTAAAGATAAGATTCTGTCTTATTAACAAGTTGTAGATTATTCCTAAATTAACAGTTTTTTGTCACTAAAATCTCACTATTAACAGCTAAGTTGCTTCCGTTCATAATTAGAGGAAAACCTCTACTTGACAGCAATAAACTGTATTTTAAGATATTTTTAATTATGACTTTTTACTAATTCACAATTACTTGAGTTTATAAGGCCTGCCTAACAATTTCCAAAGCTTGGAAAGAGAATCTTTTGAAATGTAGTAGAAAATGTTCATTTGTTTTTGCTACAATGTAAGTGGGTTGTTTCATTATTCTGCGTTTTAGCTTGTCCATCTGTTTCATAACAAGAGTTTCTATTACAGTTTTTAAGAAAAGCTGCCTTGAAATATGTTTCTCATAAGTAACAAAGATTTTATCTGAGAAAAGAATTATTTATACCCTTTGGCAAAAGCGGAAACTCGTCATGGAAAGGTCAGGGGCTTGGATATTTGTTTTTTGGGTACCTAGGCTGGCACTTGATTTTTACCAGAAAGTGCAGGGTGCAGTAAAAGATTGTACACTGGAGAAATTTTACGTAAATCAGTGGGAAGCCTCTCAGATAAGTCTCAGCGTTGTTAGCTGCCTCATCACCTTTGTTGTTTGAAGATTTGGGAAGATTTTGTGGATTTTCATGTATTTTCAACAGTCTACTTCTAGGGCTGAGCATTTTTGAAAAGGTGTTAATATTTTTTCACATTATACTATAAAGCTGGTATCTTTCAGTGTTTGTCAAATTGGTATAAAGAGCACTGCTGGTTTATTAATCCGTAAGGTTATATAAACTCTACATGACTTAACATTTTAGTGACATGGAAAAGTGGGATTTCTGGTTAGTGGTGTATAGATCTTTCTTCACGTAGTGCAGGTAATATATGAGCATTGTCTGATGGATCCTTACAACATCCCTATATGCTTTTGGAAAGTATGATCTTTGTTTAACAAAATGGGAAACAGAGGCGCATGCTGTACCAGCTATCACTGAAAACAATAGCTAGAATCCGGAAAACATACTCATCTGGTTCAGTGTGTTGCCCAATAGATACAATTAGTATTCTGTTTTCTTTATCTTATTTGTTTGCCTTATAATTATTAAACCTGGTTTTTTAAATTCGATTTTGGTTGATTCCTTTTCTTGTAAGTCCACCACTTGAGCTAATATAGCCAACAAGCATCTGACATGAGGCAGAATTGTCCTCAGATTGCAGCTCTACTGCTATCTCCATCTGTTGGTATGAAGAAGTAATGCTCTTGCCAGAAATAAGCAAGCTTATTTTAATTTTAGCAAAAACAGATTAAGAAATAAGGAATTGTGCTGTTAATTCATTTTCTTTCTTTGTGACAGGTAAAGTCAGTTGGAAGATGCAAAACTGTCACAGGAAGTTGGTTATCATAGACAAATTGCCTTTTTTAAGGCTTTTTGTTAGTGATATTAGAAGTGTCAAAGAGAATAATTTAAAAATGACATATTAACCATACCTAAATTATTTATGGCTTGTTCTTTAAGGAATTACAGAAAAATATGGTTGTCTCAACTTTTTTTCTTCAACCTGGGATCAGGCATCATTGTGCAACAATATTTTAATAGCGAGAAATCTCAAAAATCCTGACAGTCTTTGCATATTCACAGTTTCATGGGCTTTTGCATCATTGCTTCTGAATTGCTAATGAAGAGCTCAATATAGCTTCTGATGCATTTCAGATATTCTGGGTGGTGACTGGCTAGAGTGTTACTGACATCACAACATACAGCTGTTGACTTTCTATTGTCTGAGTCCTCAGCAAGTGCTTTAGACTGCTCTAGCAGGCACTCCCAATGCCTGACTAATCAGCTGGATGTGTGCAGTGAGCTCTGTAGAGGAGCAATGCAGAGCAGCAGTTTACAGGTACTATGGAAAGAACATCTTCTTAACTCTGTATAATGAAGCAAATACCAATACAATGAAGGTATGTGACTCTTAATTCATTTGCTAAATTTGTATAGAAGGTAATCTGATACATGAAGAAGTATTCATGTCCACTTAGTACCATAATTTTTGTTAGAGGATGTGTGATAAAATTCTACCATGTTGAAAGTGAGAGCCTTTTAAAATTGTTTTTGTTTATTTTTGCAAAGATATATTTGTTTAGGTTGATGGAGTGAAAAGTAGCGTCATTTACTTCTCAGCTGTAGCACTAGTTTCTTCTCCCAGTCCCTCACATGTTTGATACTTCTTGTAACTTACTGATAGAATGGTTTACCTGTGTGCTAATCGATGTTTGTGTATAGCACAGCAAATTGTCAGTTGGAAAAATGACTTCTCTTTGAAGTTCATCTTAAAATAGACATACTATATGACTTGTTCAATTTTAAAAATTTTATTGTGGAACAAATACAATATGAATGAGACTTTTGGAAATTAAGAAGCTAAGAATCTTAACTTTCAAAACTCATGGTAATGGTGTGCTACCCTTTTGGGGGAAGAGGTGGAATAATTTTTAAAGTGCTTGTAACAGCAAAACCTAGATCTGTCATTGCTATGATTAGCGTAATCAGATATCACATTGCAAAAGAGAGCAAATGCTAATCAAACTATGTAATTTTTGAGGAGTATCTGATTCCTAATTATACAGTCTGAAAACTTTGACATTTACCTCGATATTTTGATTCCTCAAAACTGAAATCTCATCATGTAGGTGATACTGAATAGCACATGTCATTTTCGTATAATTGAATTGTTTAGAAGGTTTTTGAGAGTTTTGCTTGCTTTTTATCTGGAATTAGCTGAAATTTTAACAGCATTTGGAATTGTTATGATATGAATTCCTTCCCCCTCCGTTTATGAAACAATTATTTTATTCTTACGAAATAATTCATCTCTTTTTTAGAGGAAATAGGAAGAAAATCACTAAATGGCCTTTTATCAACGCTGAATGTCATTGCTCTTTCTTTTGTCTATTTCTGATTCCCAACTGTGTAAGTAATTAGGGTCATCAAAATATTAATAGCTATTATTAAAATTAGGGTCTTTTATCAGATGCATTGCTTCACCCTAATGCCAAGAGAATTTCATTATTTTTAAGCCTCAGATTTTAAGTTTTATATTGAGAACTATAAATGAAAAAAATTAAAATAAGCAGCACATACTCTCAGTTCTTACTTACAACTGCTTTTATCCATCCTTTGTCACATTCTGCTTTTCTTTTTCATACTTTTCCTCATTTTCATTTCTTCTTTTTCCTTTAGGTTTCTGTTTGTCGGTGTGCTTCTATCCTGCCCTCCCTCTCTTTTTCTGTTTGACTTTCTAAATATTTGTCTCTCCCTCTTGATTTATCTTGTCTCTCCCTCCATCTTCCGTTCTCCCTATCCCCACCCATTTTTCTCCCCCTCTCCCTCTACATTTGTCTTTCCCACTTTGTCTCAATCTGTCCCCCTTTCTGTTCATCTACCTGGTGTTTCAGGGTGTCTCTCCCTTTCTGACTAAATCTATCTTAATCTCTCTCTCTCTCTCTTTTATCTTTCTCCCTCCCTTTCTCTTTTCTTTCTCTTTCTTTCAGCCTTTCCTTTTCTGCCCCTCTGACCCTCTCTCACTCCCTGTCTGTTTCAGTATCTCCCATTCTCTGTATCTTGCTTTCCCACTGTGTCTTGGTCTCTTCCTGTCCCTATCTGTTAGTCTCTGTCCATCATTCCCTCTTCCTTTGTCTGTTTCTCTGTGTGCCCTTCTTTCTTCTCCCTCTCATCCTTTTGCTACTCCGTGCCTCTCTTTCTCCCTACCTTTCTGTCTCTCTGTGTGTCTCCCTGGCTTCACCTCTTTCAGTCTCTCTGCCTCCGTCCTTCCCTCTCTTGGCACTCTGCTCCCTTTCCCACCCTACTGCCAGATCTTTCTCTTTTCTGTCTAAGCTTCAGTCACACACATTCACTCTGCAAATTTTCATTCTCATACAGGTTTTCAGTTTTTATTGCAGCCTAGATGTGCACTTAAATTTTTTGGTTAATAAACCATTAGATAAAGAAATTAAATACTATATTTTAAATAAACATGATTTACTGTTTGCTCAGTTTTTTAATTTTGAGAAACTTATACTTGAGGTCTTATAAGTAGATTGAAATCATTAAAAATTTTCTATCTTCTAAAGATATACATGTTAGGCCATTATTAAAGGGAATTATTTTTCTCTTAAAGGATTTTTCCATTAATTTTTAAGATTTATACAAAGCAATTTAAAATATTTTCCTTTTAAGGATACATAAGATAATATCCCACTTCATAATTATATTTCAGATTATGGGTAAGCTTGTATTTAAAACTTGTATTGACTTTTTTATACCATCTGTATTTTTCAAATGTGTTAATAGCAGATATATGCTAGTATTTTTTTATTTTGTTTTTAATCTCTTGTTTTGAAATAATTATAGATTTATAGAAAGTTGCAAAAATAGAACAGAGAGTATTTTTTAAATGTTTTCCTCAAGATTTTTTATTTTGTATATGAGTATTTAAAATAGAAGAACAGACACTCATTTAGCATTTACCTGTTTACATAATCACGAACCTAGCAACTGCCATTATATTGTTTTCATTTCATTTTGTAAAGCAGATTAAAATACCATTTGATGAAAGCATAGTGTGTGTTAATAGCAGTATGGCTTTGTCATAACTCGCATCAGGAAAGAAAGTTAGATTTACAAGTAACAAGTTATATATATATATATAAAGTATTCAAGAAGCAAAGAAAGATGTATAAGATGAAAATCTTCTCAGAGCTGAGTTAAATGTCATTTTCACATACAGCTCTTCCTCCTCTGAAATTATGTAGCATTGCTTGTTTCTGCATTCTTTTGATGTCTCTACTGCTTTGTATAGTTTTCATTTCTGCTCTGTGACCCCCCTCTGGTTGTAGGGGACAAAAGGTGGGAATGAAACAGAACCAACAAAATCATCATCTCTAAATCTTGCCATAACTTTCACAGCTGACCAACCCTCCTTCTGATTAATAACTGAGATCTTTAATACAGTTAATATAATTTATTTTTTCCAAACTGAGTTCCTCTAAGCCCCAGAGTACCACAAAGTACTTCAGGAAACATAAGAAAGCCTGAAGCCCAGTTAACACTGCTCTACTCATCCCCACCTTCTCACTTGAACAGAGCAAGTTTATATAATAAATATATGTTTCCATGGTCTTAGTTCTCCAGAAGCCTATATATGAATCCTACTTAACCCTTGTTTTATATTTTATATATGTATGTTATAAAGTGACTTGGATAATATAACTGTCACATTATATAATATATATGATGCAAATCTGTTACATTATCTAATATATATGATGCAAATCTGTCATCTTATAAATATGCATATCATTTTATTATTATATACATAGATAAAGGGAGTTATTACTAAGATTCATGTATAGGTTTCTGGAGAACCAAGCAACCCCTAAAAGCATGTGTAAACTGTGAACATACACGTGTGAGTAAGCACATGTGACTGCTGCATTTCTGAGGAGAGGATCCTTGGGTTTAATAAGATTTTTCAAGAGGAATCCTTTCATGGCCCAAAAATAATTAAGAGTCACTGCTTTATAGTGTTTATAAATCATTGTTCAACATGCTTTGTTAATTTTAAATTTTCTCTCTTTTCATTTATTTTCAAATGCTTAGAAAGTTATGTAGCTACCTCTGCAATAGCAGACACATCAACAGAGATCACATACAGTTTTTTTGAAGTAGTTTAAAAATATACAGTGACTGATTGATTACTTGGCACATCAGATGTCAGACTTCAGCTTGGGGTCACCGAGAGAGATAATAGAACGTTTTTTTATTCCAGTACTTTCAGAGTGCTGGCTAAACCACAGCTTTCCTTAACAGGTAGAAAATGAATGACAACAAAAATAGAAAACTGTATGCTCCCTTGAGCTCCAGTGAGACAATTGTAAAGAAACCCATGTGTTAAATAGGAATAACTACTAAAACAATTTGATCTGGTAGACATAGCTGGGAAATAAAGCCACAAAAAAAATCAAGTCTGAAGTGCATTAAACCCATTGAATTTTTGCATTTTGTGCAAAGCCATAGGAAGCTGAGCCAATTAAATTGGACAGGTACTTTAAAGAGAAATTGTATCTGCTAGCTCTATACATATAGTATATAGTGTGAACTATGAGAAATTGTGAGCTTTGTAGCAGTGTTCACCCATGCCCAGCAGCAGCACCTTCAGGCTGTAAAATTGTTTTCACTTTGTTGTTTACATCCTTTTATAGAGTATGAAGGTAGATGATGGCAACTGAAAGACAGCACCTGTTCTACCTCAAGCTGTTTTTAAGCTATTTTTACTGGCCATAAAATGCTCTTAGACTGAAAGAAGAAATCAAACATTTTCTAGCCTTTTCCTTCTAACATAATCCTTAGGTGCTTTCTTGAGAGAGGGCTGTGATCCTTTGTTAGAAAAAAATGTAGTTGGCAATTCAAAAAATAAAGGGTGGCACATTAGTAGTTATGAAACCGAATATCTACCAATTGTAACCTAAATTAAAATCCCATAAAGGAAACAGATTTTTTGGTGTAGGAAGGAAATAGGTCATGTTAGATCTACTGATTCAAATGCTAGAGAGTGTGAAGTTTCACATTTTAAGCCATCAAAGAACCATTAGGTGGATTAATGTGCCAGGAGCCCAGCATGAATTTTGCTTTGATGATAGAGCTTTGTACCTTTAAGACCTGTAAAGGATTTTCCTTGTGACCCTATGATAAAAATGAAATGTTGGTCATGGGTAAAAAGTACAGAGATAGATGTTCATTTAGTCATATATTAGTAGTGTAGAGAAAAATATATCAAGTAAAATCAAATTTTGAAAGCATGGAGGAAACACCGCATCAGAGTCTAGCTAAAATACCATAAGACTGAGGATTTCTTATAAACAGTCCAACACTTGCCAAAGTCTGTAAAGCAAATGCCTACTCATTGATGGCATTCTGAATGGCTAAATTTTAGAAATCAAAATTATGCTCATAATGATGTTCACCTTTACTTATGAACTACCAACATTATCATGCTGTGAATGTAGCACAAAATACATGAAAGAATATAACCTAATGAAACTAGATTATGCACCCACAATGACTTTTGACACTAATGTGCAGTTAGGCCAGATAAGTCCTACACAAGACTGCCCTCACTTCAGCCACCAGACCACCCTTCTGATCAGCTGGCTACAAATTTGGAGGTTCCCTCGGGTTTAATTGACTAGAATAACTCACAATTAGACTCACCATTAGAGCTTTATTGTGCCAAAAGAATACAAATCAGAACTAGCCAAAAGGAGAGACACACAGGGTAAGGTCTGGGCATGTCCCAGATGCAAAGCTTTTGTTCTCTCCCCGTGAGGTCAAGATGTATTGTCTTTCCTGCACATTGGCATTTGTTAATTTGCAGAGCAATTTGCAGACAATCAGGGAGGCTCACCCAAGCTTCAGTGTTAAGAGTTTTTATTGGGATCCCATTACATTGGCATGATTAATTGAATCATTGGCCATGCAATTGAATTCAATATCTAGCCTCACTACCTTCCTTGGAAGTCAGACTGATTATCACATTCCTCAAAGTCCCAACTTTCTAATTAACATGTTTAGTCTTCCCAGC
Organism: Macaca mulatta; assembly: GCF_049350105.2. Taxonomy (NCBI): domain Eukaryota; kingdom Metazoa; phylum Chordata; class Mammalia; order Primates; family Cercopithecidae; genus Macaca; species Macaca mulatta. The sequence continues at coordinate 27,192,824 of NC_133417.1, forward strand.
CAATCCCCATCCGGAATCACCATCTTAACATAAAGTATCCACCATGAGTAACTGCATTAGCGTACACTATCAGGACCCACCATGAATGACAAAGACATTTCCATCAGTCCAGAAATCCCAAAAATTTAGAAGCTGCCTACCCAGGGACAAAGGTCAGCCAAATTTTCTATTACACAATATCTTACTTTCCAATTATTGATAATGTCTTTGGTATACCCTATGAGAGAAGTAATTTACTTTTATGGTAATTATATATGAGATAACTCTGAGGTCAAGACTGAATAAGTGATCTTTCTCCTTCTGACCCGTTCCCTTTAGCTGATTTTGTACCTTAAAAGCATCTCTAAGCAGATCACTTTTAAAAGAATGAATCAGCTGGGCGCAGTGGCTCACGCCTGTAATCCCAGCACTTTGGGAGGCCGAGGCGGGCGGATCACAAGGTCAAGAGATAGAGACCATCCTGGCTAACACGGTGAAACCCCGTTTCTACTAAAAGTACAAAAAATTAGCCATGCGTGGTGGTTCGTGCCTGTAGTCCCAGATACTTGGGAGGCTGAGCAGGAGAATGGCGTGTGAGAGGAGCAGAGCTTGCAGTGAGCCGAGATTGCACTACTGCACTCCAGCCTGGGCGACAGTGCATGACTCCGTCTCAAAATAAATAAATAAATAAAAGAATGAATTATTTTTTAAAAAATGAATTGTAACCAATTCAGGATGGAAACAAACAAAAAAAATCTATATTTTCTGTTACTGCCTGTTAAGCTGTCCTCTCATGTCCTTATTATCTATGGCTCAATTTCCAGGAATCCAAACCTTTTGAATGTTCTTTGCTGTTTATTTCTTAGAACATGACTAGATGTTAATACGAGTTTGGGGTTTTCTTTCCTCCATGTAGTTTTTTTTTTTTATTATTACTATTATTTTTTATTTTTTAAGAGGCAGGGTCTTGCTCTGTCATCCAGACTGGAATGCAGTGGCACTATTGTAGTTTACTGCACCCTCAAACTCCTGAGCCCAAGGGATCCTTTCTTGTGGTAGCCGGGACTACAGGCGTGTGCCACCGTACTCTACCTCCGTGTAGTCTTTTTTTTTTTTTTTCTTTTTGAGATGGACTCTCACTCTGTCGCCCTGGCTGGCGTGCAGTGGCACCATCTTGGCTCACTGCAACCTCTACCTCCTGGATTCAAGCAATTCTCCTGCTTCAGCCTTCCAAGTAGCTGGGATTACAGGTGCCTGCTACCATGCCTGGCTAATTTTTGTATTTTTAGTAGAGATGGGGTTTCACCATGTTGGCCAGCCTGGTCTCGAACTCCTGACCTCAAGTGATCCACCCACCTCAGCCTCCCAAAGTGCTGGTATTACAGGCGCGAGCCACCACTCCTGGCCCTCTGTGTAGTCTTTTTTTTTTTTTTTTTTTTTTTTTTTTTTTTTTTTTTTTGAGACGGAGTCTCACGCTGTTGCCCAGGCTGGAGTGCAGTGGCGCGATCTCGGCTCACTGCAAGCTCCGCCTCCCGGGTTCACGCCATTCTCCTGCCTCAGCCTCCTGAGTAGCTGGGACTACAGGCGCCCGCCACCGCGCCCGGCTAATTTTTTGTATTTTTAGTAGAGACGGGGTTTCACTGTGGTCTCGATCTCCTGACCTTGTGATCCGCCCGCCTCGGCCTCCCAAAGTGCTGGGATTACAGGCTTGAGCCACCGCGCCCAGCCTCTGTGTAGTCTTTAAAAGAGATTTTACCTCGTTCCAATCGGATCATATTACACCATGAGTTATTTATTTCAATCCTGCATTTAGCACATACATAGGGAGCTCTCAATATAACCCTGGACTATGGTAGGTTCAGAATTAAGGCAAAATACATTTTACCCTCACTAGGGCTATATTGGGAGATCATTAACTTTAGGTTTAGAGTTACATTAATGGCCCTGACTTTCTTGCATTGTCTCTTACCTACATCTGCCAATATCTCAACCCCTTTAGAATCTTACCAGGTTATCCCCAGGATTATCCAGGATCTCCTCATGAGTTCAAGAATAGCCCTTTCATGATCTTCCAGTTTTGTCTTTCTCTAACCCACTGCCCACTACCATTTTGCTAGTGCTTGCCATGAATTAGCTCATGTCCTTGCCAAAAGTTGTATCTCTCAGTGTACCCAACATCTTTAGTCTTCAGGATATCATATTCTCTAGAATTTCTTTTTTTTTTTTTTTTTTTTGAGACAGAGTCTCGCTCTGTCACCCAGGCTGGAGTGCAGTGGCACAGTCTCAGCTCACTGCCGTCTGCACCTCCCGGGTTCAAGCGATTCTCATGCATCAGCCTCCCACGTAGGTGGGATTACAGGCACGTGCCACCACACCCAGCTAATTTTTGTATTTTTAGTAGAGATGAGGTTTTGCCATGTTGGCCAGGCTCGTCTCACTCTTCTGACCTCAAGTGATCCACCTGCCTCAGCCTCTGAAAGTCCTGGGATTACAGGCATGAGCCACTGCGTCTGACCTTCTCTAGAATTTTCTATGTACCAGCACCATGCCATCCTCAGAGAAGCTGGGCAAGCCATTCCCCCGCTTCTGTGGTGGGCACAGGAGCTGCTTGTCTCCCACATCTCCCCTGCTTTGGTTCTGTGAAAACACTTCCTTTAGCTTTTGCTTTGACTTAAACTAGGATCGCTATTACATTAAGGTATATATATAGTTCTTTTAGTACTCTAGCATTCCTAATTTCCAAGTTTTTATGTTTTGATTTGGCATTTTTAATTACGTTTCTTAAGCTACTATACCATACAGTGATAAAAAGTCAGATCTGGAAATGACTGTGAAAAAAACATTTAGCCTATTCCATAGACAAGTAGCATCTGAGCTTTCTCATTTGCGTCACTCTCGCTCATTACAATCCCCTCAGTCAAAGAATTAGAGAAACCCCCAGTCTTGTTAGTCTACAGACTTCTTGGAAGGACTGTGCCAAAACAGTCCTGAATGTTGGTGTTGGCCTTAATGATCCACCCCTTAGTGACTCACTCACCATTCTCCACAAGCTGTGCAGCCATCCCAGCTCCCTCACTTCTAGCGAATAGGTTCTGGGTAAAATATAAGAAATTTATTAGGTATGAATTCCCTCCTTTTCCTGCCACATTCCCTTCAGTTTCTGAGGATAATGAATACACTTCAGGCTTATTCACCAGTTTGTGCTTCTGATAACATTTTCTCATTTCATCCCACTTCTTCAGATTTTCCTTCTTACTACCTTTCTTTCCTCCTAAACCTCTAGCCTCTCCCTGTCTTTCCTTACTGGCTTCTGTGGCCTACACACTTTTTCATTATGACAACCTTCCTCTAACTTTGCATCTCCTGCTAACTTTGTTACCAAATCATGTAGACTCTTTGTGATCTTCCACTTTCCTCAGTTCTTCAGGGGTCAGTGTTCCCTAGGGATTCTATCCCACACCCACTCTTTTCAATGAAGGCTTGTGGGCAACTTCATTGACACTGATAACTCAAAACTTCGATCTATATAGTGATTCTCCACCAAAAAATAACATTAACTGACTTCTTTCCTGAGCTCCAAGTCTATATATCCAATTTTCTGTTAGATTTCTCCACCTAAATGTCCTGAAGACACCTTAAAATTAACTATGCAAAACCAAAGTCATCTTTCTGCCATCAAATCCATTTTCTTCCCAGTTGTATTTCCTATAGTTAGTGGTAGCAAGCACTACCTGCACCTTCAGTGTGTCCTCTCATAACTCTACCAACTCTCACGGCCCTTACCTTTTCCCCGACCACTCCTGTATTGAATTGGCTTCCCCCAGTTAGTTACTTTCTGTTATATTAATCTATTCATTTCTACGTGAAGTACAAGTAGTGGCTGATACCAAGGGCTCTGGAACCAACACTACCTGAGTTCAGATCTTAACTCTACCCCTTACTAGTCTTGCTACTGCTTAATCTTCCTCTGCCTCAGTTTCCTCATCTACAAACTATATAATACTGCTTTTATGGGGATTAAATGAATTAATATACTTAAAGCATTGGGAATAGTGCTTAGTAAATAATAAGTAACTTTTTAAGGGTTTGCTGTTAATATTACCGGTTTCACAGCACATACTGCTATCAGTAATTACCTTGTATATTTTGTCTCTGCACTAGAATGTAAGCATTTTAGGTTCTAGGATCCCATCTGCTTAGTTCACTCATGTATACCTATTACCTAGAACAGTGCTCTCTGTACATAGTATCCAGTCTGGAGATTGAATGAATGGAATATCTTTTCTCCTTTTCAGCGTTCACCTTTTAATTCTTTGTGTAAACTCTAGTCACTGTCCATCCAAACTTTCAACATTTTGTTTGCTAGAACAGGGTTAATCTATATTGTAGCTAAAATCATTCTCCCTGGCTTCTCTTAAAATGTGTTCCTCTATTACTCAAGCTTCCTGTTCCTCCTGGGATCAGTACTAAGTTTCTTCTTTTCTCTTTTTCTTTTTGAGAGGGAGTCTAGTTCTGTCGCCCAGGCTGGAGTACAGCGGTGCAATCTCAGCTCACTGCAACCTCTGCCTCCCGGGTTCCAGGGATTCTCCTACCTTAGCCTCCCGAGTAACTGGGATTACAGGTGCGCACCACCACGCCAGGCTAATTTTTGTATTTTGGTAGAGATGGGGTTTCACCATGTTGGCCAGGCTGGTCTCGAACTCCTGACCTTAAGTGATCCACCTGCCTCAGCTTCCCAAAGTGCTGGGATTACAGGCATGAGCCACCGCGCCCAGCCTAATAATAAGTTTCTAATCTTAATTTCAAATATATCCACATTTTTTAATGTTATTCTCATTTATTTTTAGGACATTTTAAATGAAAAATGTCATAAGCAAAAAAGGAGCATTATAACACTCACTACTTACCACTCAGACTTAATAATTGCTAACCTTTGTTATATTGGCTGGAGATCTTTTTTAAAAATAAAATAGGCCGGGCGCGGTGGCTCACGCCTGTAAACCCAGCACTTTGGGAGGCTGAGGCGGGCGGATCACGAGGTCAGGAGATCGAGACCATCCTGGCTAACACGGTGAAACCCCGTCTCTACTAAAAATACAAAAAATTAGCTGGGAGCGGTGGTGGGCACCTGTAGTCCCAGCTACTCCGGAGGCTGAGGCAGGAGAATGGCGCGAACCCGGGAGGTGGAGCTTGCAGTGAGCTGAGATCGCGCCACTGACCTCTAATCTGGACCTGGATGACAGAGCGAGACTCTGTCTCAAAAAAAAATAAAATAAATAAAATAAAATAATACAGATGTGATTTGAAGTCCCTTCTCTGTCTTAACCAATCCCTTTCATTTCCCTCTCCAGAGGTAGTTACTAACCTGAAATAGGTATATACCCTTCCCATCCATGCTTGTGTGGTTTTTAAATTTTTATATTCGTTACATTGAGTTCATAGAGTTACACAGAGTTCATTCTGCTTTTTGACTAAACATTCTGACATTCTTTGAACTTATGTTTGTACCTATAGTTTTAGTTCATTTCATTTTAATCGTTTCATGGTATCATGCAACGTGAATATGCCACAGTTGATTTTACTTTAAAAAGAAAAAACCAATTTTCCTATTAATACATTTGGTCTTTCCCATTCTTTGCTTTTAAATAAAACAATGCAGTGAATATTTTTGTACATGTCCCTTTGTATAAGGTGTTTCCTTAGGGTGCATCTACACCATGAGTGGAAATGTGGAGCCATAGGATATGTGGGATTTAAAATTCATTTGATAGCACAAATTGTTTTCTAAAGTGGATCACAGTGTATGAGAGGCCCAGTGTCTTCCCCATTTCTCCACTCAGAATGCAGCACATTCATGTAACACCTTACCTCTCCATATAACTTTTTCCCTAAAAGTAATTTGTTTCATATAGTCTTACAAGACTCCAATAATAAATTATTCAACTACCAAAACTCTTTCCGTCTTGCTTATAATGTCCTCCTAAAGTTATTATTTATATTAGTTGGTAAGTGTCATCATTAACCTCTTCAGGATTTAACAAACTCTTTTAGGTCAAGGGAGTTCATTCTCTTTACTCTTTTTAAATTTAGCTGATATTCATTAAAGCTATAGTGCCTTCTGTGGTTATTTGGCAAATTTTTGTTAGTTGACAGTAACTGTTTACAAATCACATACACATTTAACATTTTGAAATGTCAGTGCTTATATTCTTGTTCAAGTGACTGACAAAGTGACTGCAAATGTGAATTTCCACTATTTCTAAATACAGCATAAACAGTGCTCTTTGCCTTTCTTTCTAGAGGCATTTGACCAGTTTGGTTGTGCCCATTTATAACCTCAGGTAGAACTTGATATGGGGATATGGGTTGCTTTTGTGCATTTGATTTTCTTTATAGATGTGCCTGCCTGGTTATATTTCTGTCTCTAAGAGAAAAAGCATAACATATTATGTAATGAAACGGGATTGGAGAGCTAGATAGTGATAAGGAAGCAACAACCCATTTTTTAAGACTTTGCCAAATTCTGTTCAGATAACATCAATAATGTAACTCTTTTTCCCCTAAATATTTTTGTGAAAAATATTTTTACCTATAGGAGCGAGATTTATTTCCCACATATAAATTAACAAATGATTTTTAAATATTGTGTTATCCTAGAGTAAATTGACTTTCCTTGTGTGAAATTTGAATATTTATTGTTGGGGCTACCTAACTTTTCAGTTCTTTTGTGTTATGAAACCAAGTATAATAAAGTGATATTTTGAATTGTCAGTATCAATATTGCATTTTTGTTGTTAATACTTCTAACTAAAATTTTCACTGGAGAAACTACTTGTCTTTAAACTTCATATATACTAGTTTGCCCTTGAAAGTGTTGATCCTAATTCTGCCTTGCTTTGTTACATAGAGGAAGGTATTTAATCATGCATATTTATCATTTGTAAGCTACTGCCTTCGCATTGTTCCTTAGCCACAAACTCTGAATCCTTATTGCCACCCAAGTTTGCATAGTTGGTACTCATCATCACAAGTGATGGGAGGATTAAGAGAAACAGAATGGTTGTATAATTCCTGGCAGTTCTGATAGTTTAGTAGTAATTACTCCTGGTGACCATTAATACAAAGTTAATAGTACTATCTGCTTGTATACAAAAAAAAGTACATAACTCCTCTTCATGTGAAAAGAATAAATTTACTTTAAGTCTAGTACAAAGGAGTTACCATGTCATAATTACTCTTAAAATAAAAGTGCTCCGTAAACACAAATTGTCCCTCTTCTTGGTACCTACAGATGATGATACAGTATTGCAAGTAAGAGCCTGAAATGGAGTACTAGTCTGTCCAATTCAAATCCTGGTTTCCATACTTACTGGCTGTGTGAGGTTGGACAAATTATTTTTTTATGTGCCTTAGTTTCCTAATCTGTTGCAGTACAGAGTGATAATGGGACATACTTCTTAGAACTGTAGTGTGAGTTTTAAATGAATTCATTATGAAAAATACTACCACAGGGCCAGGCACATGGTAAATATATATATTAGTATTTGGTTTTGGTGGAGCTGTTTGTATTCTTTTGTAGCTTACCTATTCCTGTCATTTCCCGATCCTTTTCTTTCCCTTGATTTACAAGATCTTTTTTACTTTCAACATTTTGACCCTTTTGTGTTGGAAATAGTTCATATGCATCATCTGCCTTTTGTTTGTGTTCTATTTTATTATATAAGAAATTTTAAAACTTTGTTCTAAGTTTTATAACTATTTACCTTTGATGGCTTGTAGATTTTAGTGTCACACCTGGGAAGGATTTCCCACCCAAAAATCATAAAAAGATTTCCTTTATATCCTTGTAGATTCATAGATTTACTTTTTTAAGGTTATGATCTTTAATTTTACCTGTAATTTCCTTTCATTTATGGTTTCGGGTACATGCCATCCTTTTTGTGCATATGTAAACATACATGTGGCCTTTCTCTGGTTATCTACCTGGTAGCACAGGAATTATATGTAAGCACATCTCTGACTTGTCCCTAATAAATAGCATGTTGACAGTTAGAATAATTTTTTTGAAGTTGAATATGAATTTTGAGCTCGTATATCCATCTAAGGTTGACAAAGATTCTGAAAAATTCAGTTTTTTAATTTCAGTAATAGTGGGAACTGAGATTATATACTTAATGAATGCCTACATTTTGTTCATTTTTTTTCTCTAAGTTGTCTTCCTAAATTTTGTAAGTCCCTCGGTATCTTTCACTTACTGTACAACTATTTATTATATTAAGACAGTACATTTAATGGACTTCTAAATGTTGTATTAGAGACATGATGTGCCATGTCTATCTTGTAGCTTTCTATACTTGGCACCCACGTGCCCACACAACCTTTGGCAAACTGAGAAGTGTAGGCTTCATGGGTTTACCAAAAAGGGTTTGTTTTTGTTTTTCCAGTGAGTACCAAAAGCTGAAACACATCCCTTTTACTTGAAGATTTGAAGAGGGAAAACATTTTTATTTCAAACAAGTTCATTAGATGGGCAGAATGGCGCACACCTGTAATCCCAGCACTTTGGGAGGTTGGGACAGGGGGATTATTACTTGAGTGCAGGAATTTGAGACCAGCCTGTGCAAAATAGCAAGACCCCATCTCTACAAAAACAATTTAAAAATTAGCTGGGCATAGTGGCGTGCGCCTGTAGTCACAGTTACTTAGAAAGCCAGAGTGGAAAGATAGCTTGAGCCTCAAAGGTCAAGGCTGCAATGAGTCAGGATTGTGCCACTGAACTCCAACCTGGGTGACAGAGTGAGACCTTGTCTCTAAAAAATTAAAATTAAAAATTAAACAAGTGCATTAGTATTTTGGAGAAGAATGCAAAGTTCATATATATATTTTTTTTTCTTTTTTGTAAAGATAGGGTTTGCTATGTTGCTCAGGCTTGTCTTGAACTCCTGGTCTCAAGTGATCCTTCCACCTCCACCTTCCAAAGTCCTGAGATTACAGGCCTGAGCCACTACACCTAACAGTTTCTATGAATTTTTAATATTCAATTAGAAGCCTTCAAATGAGAGCCATACACAAAAATGCAAAGCCACTTGTGCACAGTGGTAGGCCTCCTATCAGTCTACTGTTGTGTAGGGGTAGGGATCAGGACACAGCAAAATCAGGCTTAGCCAACTGCTCATCTAAATGGATTCTGACCAGGGAAGAGAGCTAACATTTTTGGAGGGCCTGCCCTGTGAGAGAGGCTGTGGTCGGTTCTACATTTAAATCAGTCAGTTCTCACAACAAACCTAGAATCTAGATATTCTTTTTTCCACTTTGCAGATCAGAAAACTGCAGCTCAGAGAGATTATTTACTGCACATATAACTAGCAGAGCTGGAATTTAAACCAATATCTAATGTTAGTGCACTTCTCTTTCTTTTGCCATTTCGATATGCCATTGACTCCTTCCCAGGCAATAAGTGGTGTGGCATATTAGCAAGTTTTGGTCACACATACTGGTTGTATGACTTTGAAGACGTCATTTGACTTCTAGGCAATAATAACTTGAATGCTGAATTGGACTAGGTGATCTCTCAGGTTCTTTGGGGTTTCATGGGACCTTGGGATTCTAAGAGGATCTTCTAAGGTGTTCACCTCTTCGATTTTGCCCCTTCCTCACTCTCCCCTGCAGCTATTGCCTTATTTATTTCTTCAGTGGATTAAAAGCCTTACTTTTATGGAATTACAAAATTAAGAGATTCACGATTAAATTGTAAAGTCACTTTACAAAGAACACAAATAATTTGGTTGCTTAGTGAATGCTGCCATCTTGTGTCTACCATTTTATGAGCTAAAAAGCTAAAATTGAGAAAAAATACTTGAAGGATTTTTTTTGTTTTGTTTTTGGTGTAACTTAAAACAATCATTTGATGTAGTGGCTGGAGAATCTTGGTCAGATTGAGATGACACAGTATCAATTTAAAGTTTTTTGACATTTGTTTTTGATACCCCCTTTTCTATTATCCTTGTGTCAAACATTGTGAAAACTAATATAAGGTTATATCTGGTTCCAAGTGATTGTGTTTCAAAATGGTTTTTGAAAAGTTAGTATAAAATGTGAGTTACTCTATAGTACATGCTTGGCTGTCTTGGTATTAGGTCTCTTGGTGCTTAGACTTCATTATATGCATATATGTATGCTTATTTCACCTTAAAATTGTACTATCCTGTTTATTGACAGCAAAAATGTCAAAGGACAATGGAAGAGGTATATAATCTTTTTAGAGTTGTTTACTTGCTAGGCTATATTCATTCATACCGAATAAATATGAAATGAAACTGACCTCAAAAATATGACATGGAGAACATTTTGCATTTGGGGTTTGTTTTGTTTTTGCCTGCCATCCAGACTGGAGTGCATGAGTAGCATGATCATAGCTAACTGTAACCCCCAACTAAAGCTGTTCTCCCACCTCAACCTCGTAAGTAACTAGGACTACAGGTGCACACCCGTACACCCAGCTAATTTTTTAATTTTTGTGGAGATGGGGTCGCATTGTGTTGCCCATGCTAGTCTTGAGCCCCTGGGCTCAAGTGATCCTCCTGCCTTGGCTTCCCAAAGTGCTGGGATTATAGGCATGAGCCACTGCACCCAGCCAACTTTTTTTTTTTTTTTTTTTTTTAAGAACAATGTGGGATTCATTAAAAATGTTCAATGGCTTATTATTTTTGTTTTATTTTTTCTGTTGTATTTTTAAAAATCTAGAATGTTATTACTGTTCAGAATTAGAGTCTTAAGTCTGTAGAGTAACAGCTCTAGAAGAGAACTCTAAAAATGATGGTTCTTGGAGTTAAAGTGTTTCTGATTGTGATCTTTTTTCTGTCTCCTTATCTATAGATACTATCTCAATTATAACTCTGACTGCATTGTAGCTTCTCAGTACATATCACTTTCCTTCCTCTTCTCTCTTCTGCTTTTAACTAATCAATCCTCTTGGCCTCAGTGATTTATTCAGGTTCACATAGCTAATACATGCTAGAATTCATTGTTACTCAGTGTTCTGACTTTTGTTTCAGAAAATATATAATAAAAACAACTGACAGTAATATTTTTAATTTCTCAGTTTCATGTGGAGTATTCCATTTCCCTTGGCCATTTTGTTAAAATAGTTTCTTTTGTTTTCATTTTAGGCCACGGAAAGGTATGATATATTTGATCCAAGACAGTCCATTCCAGTCCGGGAATCTACAGTGGTGACAAGGACATGGGACTCCTCCTGCCAGATTACAGATGGTTCACTACAGTTGACATCCTGGCTGACAACTGTGAAAAAGAACCTTGGATTATTTTTTTTTTTTTTTCTGGGACACCACAATCCCAAATCCAAAGGACGCATCAGGTAATACTTGCCTGTCATTCAGAAAAACATATTTCTTTTTCTTGCAAAATCTTACCTATAAAAAGCAAGAAGCGGCCGGGCGTGGTGGCTCACACCTGTAATCCCAGCACTTTGGGAGTCCAAGGTGGGCGGACCAGAAGGTCAGGAGATTGAGACCATCCTGGCTAACACGGTGAAACCCCGTCTCTACTAAAAATACAAAAAAAAAATTAGCCGGGCGTGGTGGCAGGCACCTGTAGTCCCAACTACTCGGGAGGCTGAGGCAGTAGAATAGCGTGAACCCGGAAGGCAGAGCTTGCAGTGAGCCGAGATGGCGCCCCTGCACTCCAGCCTGGGCGACAGAGCGAGACTCCGTCTCAAAAAAAAAAAAAAAGCAAGAAGCCAGTGTTTTCAGTAACTTCCCCACCCTGTCCCCACTTTGCAGTTGTTTGTTTTCAGAATGAAACAATTAACTTTGGTATGGGTTATAGTTCAGGAAGACATAGGTTTTTTTTTAAATTCAGTTCAGTCTGTCTGTGACTTTAGGATCTACTTCTCTTTGGCTTTTTTAACTTTTCAGCTGTATTTATCAATTCCTAAAATCCATTTATTTATTTGTTTGTTTGTTTGTTTATTGAGACGGAGTCTCACTCTGTCACCCAGGCTGGAGTGCAGTGGCACAATCTTGGCTCACTGCAACCTCCGCCTCCCAGGTTCAAGCAATTCTGCCTCAGCCCCCCGAGTAGCTGGGACTACAGGCATGCAGGCACGTGCCACCATGCCTGGCTAATTTTTGTATTTTTAATAAAGATAGGGTTTAGCCATGTTGGCCAAGCTGGTCTCAAACTCCTGGCCTCAAGTCATCCGCCTGCCTCAGCCTCCTAAAGCACTGGGATTACAGGTGTGAACCACCGCACCTGGCCCTAAAATCCATTTAGATATTTAATTGCAAAACATTCTTTCAGGAAATGAACTTTTGAATTTTTCAAATTGATATAGAGAAAATAAATTCCACTGGTTTTTTCTCCCCACAAGATTTTATTATGAAAATTTTCAGAAATATAGAAAAGTTGAAAGAATTTTACAGTGAACATCCCTGGAACCACCCCTTGATTTTACCAGTAACATTTTAGCATAGTTGCTATGTCTGTCTCTCTCTCTATATATCAAGCTGTTCTTTTTTTTTAAGATGCATTTCAGAATAAGTTGTTTATATCAAGTTCTGCCATTATTGGTTTTTTTTGTTTTGTTTTGTGACAGAGCCTCACTCTGTCACCCAGCCGGAGTCCAGTTGGCGTGATCACAGCTCACTGGAACACACGCGCTTCGGCTTCAAGTGATTCTTGTGCCTCAGCCTCCCGAGTAGCTGCAATTACAGGCGTGTACCACCATACCTGGCTAATTTTTGTATTTTTAGTAGAGTCTTTGTTTTGCCACTTTGCCCAGGCTGGTTTTGAACTCCTGAGCTCAAGCAATCCGCCCACCTTGGCCTCACAAAGTGCTGTGATTACAGTCATGAGCCACCCCACCGGCCAAGTTCTGCTGTTTTTATTACATTTTTTGCAGCTTAAAATGACTGCCATCTTTAGCTGAATCTCTAATACATTAATCCAGTGTGAAAACATTGATTTTCTTAAACTCACTAATGACATGAAAATATACTGTAATCTTATGTATTTGATTTCCTGTGGATTCCATATTCTAGAGTGCCTGGATAATATGTGTTGTTTGGCATTGAATCACTTAATTCAGGAGAGTCTTCAATGCTTTCTTCATATTGCTGAACATATTTGTTAATCCAGATTTACAAGTGTATTTTGTAATAGAATGTTACTGTTTATTTTATTTATTTATTTTTTTTGAGACGGAGTCTTGCTCTGTCGCCCAGGCTGGAGTGCAGTGGCGTGATCTCAGCTCGCTGCAAGCTCTGCCTCCCGGGTTCACGCCATTCTCCTGCCTCAGCTTCCCGAGTAACTGGGACTACAGGCGCCCGCCAGCACGCCCAGCTAATTTTTTGTATTTTTAGTAGAGACGGGGTTTCACCGTATTAGCCAGGATGGTCTCGATCTTCTGACCTCGTGATCCACCCGCCTCGGACTCCCAAAGTGCTGGGATTACAGGCGTGAGCCACCACGCCCAGCCGTGACTATTTATTTTTAAATTGTTTACTTTTGGAAATATTTCAGGGTAATTTAAGAAATTTGGAATTTTAGGAATCCAGATGAAAAAGCTATTATAGATATCCCTTTGGAGAAGAAGATTTCTAATGTCTTCTAAATACACATATATAATTCTCCAGCCATTACCTTCTACCTTGATCTGGCTCATTCCTTAATGTTTCTTAAGAATTGCCACAAGTAAATGTGCATCAAAATCACCCCATATTCTTTTTTTAAATGTTATTTATGTATTAGCAACAGGGTCTTGCTATGTTGCCCAGGTGACCTCAGCCTCCTGGACTCAAGCAGTCATCCTGCCTGACTCCCAAGTAGCTGGGACTACAGCTGGGTACCACTGTGCCTGGCTCACATACTTCATATAGCTCTTTTCCCACTGTATTGTGATTTTTTTTTAATTTGGATGTATCTAGCACAAAATTATATACTCCTTGAAAGCAAGAATTTTGTTCCTGTCTATATTCAACATTATTTCTGGAACATGACAGACAGTAGGTTAGTATCATGCAGTAACTGAATGTAAAAAAGTTTAAAACTGTATTAATCTTTTTTTCTTAAGGTTTCAAGCTCCCTGTAGAATTCGAAAATAACCTTTGCTAATGAGGATGTCTGATACTGTTACTGTAAAAGATGAAACTGCAACAATGAAGGATTTGGAGGCAGAAGTGAAAGATACAACCAGAGTTGAAAATCTTATCAAATCAGAAAACTATGGGAAGATTTTGGTAGAGAAGAATGAACATTGTATTGAGAACAATATAGATCTGCAGGTAAACAGGAATTTTTCTCTGACTACAAATACTAAATATTCAGTATATATTTATGTTTATTTTCATACAAAACTCACTTCTCAGAATTCTAAAAGGGTAAGTTGACCCTTTGTGACATGCTTACTAGCTGGTTTGGGAGCCAGTTGGATTAGCTTGCTGTGAGTCTTAACTTGCTTGTATCATATAATATAATTATTTTTATTTGTATGTGGCTAGTACATTTTTATTGGCTTTCTACTTTCTCGTTCCACCCTTTTCCTAATTACCAGTGCTATGAGAGTTTGGAAGTCTCACAGTTAAATTTTGAATTTAACCTAAGAGCTCTTAGAGGAAAGAGAAATAGAATAAAACTGCAGATGATCTATTGGCAAAAACAGCCCTCAGGAGGTTCCTCAGTCACTCAACCTGACTGACAAAACAGATTTGTGGGCTGGGGGAAGTTAATGCTTTTAATACTGTGCATGTATAATGACTTAAAACTAGCCACTGAGAAGGCTTCTAATTCCAGGCATAAATGGAAACTGAGTTGATTAACAAATTGAAGATAGGTAAAAATGGTCCCAAGTAATAGCATTTCTAGTAGCATTCATTTCTTTGGTAAGGTTTTCCAGTTATCTATTTTCTCAAAATGAAGGGCTAACACTTTTAAACAATTTATTTTATTTTATTTTATTTATTTATTTATTTATTTATTTTGAGATGGAGTCTTGCTCTGTCGCCCAGGCTGGAGTGCAGTGGCGTGATCTTGGCTCACTGCAGCCTCCCTCTCCCAGGTTCAAGCAATTCTCCTGCCTCAGCCTCCCAAGTAGCAAGGACTACATGCATGCACCCCCACACCTGGCTAATTTTTTTCTATTTTAGTAGAGATGGAGTTCCACCATGTTGCCTAGGCTGTTCTGGAACTGCTGAGCTCCGGCGATCCGCCCACCTCAGCTTCCCATAGTGCTGGGATTACAGGCACAAGCTACCGCGCCTGGCCCACAGTTTTTTTTTTTTAAATATCTCATCATTTATGAGTCAGGAAATGAAGCAAGGCTTGGGCTGAGTGAATTTTCTATTCTACAAGGTATCCAAAGAGGTCCTTTGTTGACATTTAACAGGCTAGTGGACTGCTCTGGAGCATCCCGGACTGCCTCTTGCACCTGTCTGGCACCTAGGTAGGAATGACTGGAGTGCTGGGCTCAGGTGGAATTAGAAGCACCTATTTGGCTCCTCCAACAAGATCGGTCCAAAGTAGTCAGACTTCTTATGTGGCAGCTCAGGGGTCCCAGAGAGAATGTTCCAAGAAAGCCAAGCAAAGCTGCAAGGTTTCTTTTGACGTAGGCCCAGAAGTTCCAGAACGTTACTTCAGCTATCTTCTTTTGACGACATAAGTCATTAAAGCCAGGCCAGAAGATGGGGAATTAGACCCTACCTCTCAGTAGGAAAGAATTTGTAGCCAACTTTAAACTACCACAAAAAGTTATTCAAAAAAAAATTGTTTAGGCCGGGAGTGGTGGCTGTAATCCCAACACTTTGGGAGGCCGAGGTGAGTGGATCACGAGGTCAGGAGATTGAGACCAACCTGACCAACATGGTGAAACCCCAACTCTAGTGAAAATACAAAAAATTAGCCGGGTGTGGTGGTACGCACCTGTAGTCCCAGCTACCAGGGATCCTGAAGGGAATTGCTTGAACCCAGGAGGCAGAGGTCACAGTGAGCCGAGATCGCGCCACTGCACTCCAGCCTGGCAACAGAGCAAGACTCCGTCTCAAAAAAATAAAATTAAATTAGCCGGGCGTGGTGGCGGGCGCCTGTAGTCCCAGCTACTCCAGAGGCTGAGGCAGGAGAATGGCGTGAACCTGGGAGCGGAGCTTGCAGTGAGCCGAGATCGCGCCACTGGGGGTGACAGAGCGAGACTCCGTCTCAAAAAAAAAAAAGAAAAAAAATTTTTAAAAATTGTTTAACAATGTTTTAATTTTGTTTTGCAATTAAAGAATTCTATTTTTGGAGATAATATTCTATCATTCTGTATGCTAAAGACTTTGAAGGCTATAAGCCAAAAATTATAGCTTTATCTTTTTTTCTTTTGTGTTTTCTTTTTTAGCTTCACTTTTTTAAAGTAAAGAAACCTGGTTTTGAGGTGGGGGGGGTGTGCTTTTTTTTTTCCTTTTAAGACGGTGTCTCACTCTGTCACCAGACCGGAGTGCAGTGACGTGACCTCGGCTTACTGCAGCCTCCGCCTCTGGGTTCAAGCGATTCTCCTGCCTCAGCCTCCCAAGTAGCTGGGACTACAGGCATGCGCCACCATGCCCAGCTAATTTTCGTATTTTTTGTACAGACAGGGTTTCACCGTGTTGGCCAGGATGGTGTCGATCTCTTGACCTCATGATCCGCCCGCCTTGGGCTCCCAAACTGCTGGGATTATAGGCGTGAGCCACCATTCCTGGCCAAGAAACCTGTTTTTAAAGGTTTTCTCATTCTTTCATTCAGTCAAAAACTGTCTTTTTTCCCTATTATGTACCAGACACCAGATTAGACAATGATAGCAATTCCTCCAGCTATAAAAAAGCATTTAGGCCCCACTTATAGTCAAGTGGTAATCATCTAAGAAATTGAGAGGAATAACATATTTTTTCCCAGTCATTTTTACTGATAGCACTTTTTAAAACAACAAAAAATTGCCATGCCTGTAATCAGTACACTCAGTGATGGCAGCATGCCAGTGTCCTGATTGCATCAGAGAAAATCTGCTAAAATTCTATTGCATTTGTGATTGAAATAATAAAATACTTCATTTTAGCCTCTTTTCTACACCTAATGTTTCTTCTCCTAGATCATGCTTATCAACAAGTCATTAACTTGGGTTATTGCATTTCCTACCATATCTGTTGTGTTGCCCTTGGCAGTATGCCACAAGAACATTCTGATGACCACTTTTGCATCATGGCCCAGTTGTTTGTAGTATAAGAAAATTTCCCACATGACCCAAACCTTTTATTGAAAATCTCTTCTTTACCAATGAAATACCATAGTAAACAAACATGGGTATGGTCTTTAACCTCGTGTTTCCTATAGCATAGTGACTGTAACGATTTGGGAGGAAGGAAAAAGCAAATGTGAGAATTTATTTTATGTTAATCTGGTGAATGCCATATTCATTTTTTATTCAAGTATTTATTAATAATTTACTACATGGGGTGGGCGCGGTGGCTCACGCCTGTAATCCCAGCACTTTGGGAGGCCAAGGTGGGCAGGTCACGAGGTCAGGAGTTCGAGACCAGCCTGACCAACATGGTGAAACACCGTCACTACTAAAAACACAAAAAAATTAGCTGGGCATGGTGGTGCACGCCTGTAATCCCAGCTACTTGGGAGGCTGAGGCAGGAGAATCACTTGAACCTGGGAGGTGGAGGTTGCAGTGAACTGAGATCATGCCACTGCACTCCAGCCTAGGTGACAGAGCGAGACTCTGTCTCAAAATAATAATAATAATAATAATAATGTATTATATGTAAGAATACTGACTCTACTTTGAGCTTTTGAGGCCCAAGATGCCTTCATCCAAGGTGCCTGGCAAGGGGTGTACAGTTGAAATACCTTGTATAGAACAGATTTAATGGAAATTCAGAATTGGAAGTCAGTAAAACTGGAAAATTGGTTTCTTCTGTGTTTTCATTTAAAATATTGTAAAACAAAGTTAACTTTTTAAGCATCAGCAGGGAATAAGTGTTTTGTTTTAAAAAGTCTGGTTAATACGGAGTTACCTTTAACTTAATGTGGAGTTAACTATTCTAACATACTACCAGATATTTCATCTTCCTTTGGCACGTCTAAGGTACTGCCTAAAGGTTGTCATCTTAAATAGCAACTGCTATTTTTCACTCATAAGTTTGGATGTATGTAGCAAATAATGTAGGTTTTCTATTGAGATTTTTGAATAAACTGTTACTTTATTCTAATAGAGTGACAAGATTATTCTCTACTTGGCTCTCATTCTGAAAATCAGCTACCATGAATATTATAACTTACGTCTGTTACCTTGCTTCAGCATAGTAATATTTAAAGTGATTAAAGGAAACAGAAATGTTTACCTTCCAAAAGAAGCATTCATTTCATTCATTTATATTTAAAAAACTGCACTTTTATTATATACATTTTGAGTGAAGTCATTTTTAATTAAGGGATGTTACAGCCTCTTTTGTACTATGAAGAGACCTTATGATTTTCTTTCTGTTAAGGATATAGTGTTTACATAAAAAATAATTCCATCAAACTAGAGAGAGGCCAACAGACATTACATGTCATCTCGGGTGGTTCCAAGCAGAGATTATTATCTCAAAGAGCTCTTTGACCATTTAATTTATAAATAATTCTACTTGTGTTTTCTACTTTTACTAGTTTTCTCTTTCTACTTTTAAAAAATGTTGTGTTTCTTATTCAGGGTTTTGTTTTGGACTGTAATCTTTTATAGAAGTTTTGGGATTACTTTCGTAAGAATTTAATACTTTAGAGCTAATTCAAGAAATCTGTGTGCATTAATGTCAGGAAGTTAACTTTCCCACATAATTGCCTTGGAGTTGTTCTGAATTGTTGATTATGGTCTCAGATAATTATCTAACAGGTTTTTGGTTAGGAATTTTTCTACTGCCACACGCTGTTCCTATTGAGAATGTAGAGGTACATTTCAGGCTTTGTATTTTTATGAAACATTTGGAAGGTTGGGGTGGTGGATTCCAGGTTTCTAAATCCAGAAAAATGTGTTTTGTTAGACTGTGAGTATCCCTAATCTTTAACATGGGTTAATTGGATGGTGGGGAGTATTTGCTTTGATTTCCTGTGTATAACTCCCTGATGGGTCTCCATTGTTTGATTTTCTTCACGGATAGGTTTTTCAGATTACATTTAGACTAAATTAGCCTGGTGTGGTGGCACATAACTGTAATCCCAGCACTTTGGGGAAGGCCGAGGCAAGCAGATCACTTGAGTTCAAATTCAAGACCAGCCTGGGCAACATGGCAAAACCCTGTCTCTACCAAAAAAAAGATACAAAAATTAGCTGGGTGTGGTTAAATGCACCTGTAGTCCCAGCTACTCGAGAGGCTGAGGTGGGAGAATTGCTTGAGCAAGGGAGATTGAGGTTGCAGTGAGCTGAAACCGTGCCACTCTACTCCAGCCTGGGTGACAGAGTAAGACCCTGTCTTAAAAAATAATAATAATAATAAACTTAGGGTAAATTATTTGTGTTGATATTTACAGTCATTTATTTTAAATATAAAATTCAGAACCCTGTGCTCTGCTTATTAAAGGTTCAAACTCAACTTTCCCATTCTCTTACAATTGTATCTTTGTACTTAACAAATAGTTTGTCCAGGGGTGTTCATCTGTATACATGTGTATGTACACACAATTCAAAACATATTTGGGAATAGTTCAAACAATGCCTCTCCTCCACATTATTATTAACAATAGAATAGCGAGTCCACATTGTGTTGGTAACCCTTGTCATGGAGAAAATAAGAGAGCTGATTTTTGTTAAAAACTAGGCCTTGTGTGCCAGAGTCAGTGAATAGCTCTGACATACATGAGTCAATTTTCCACACACAGAGTTGGCTAAAGTACATATTGTGTATATTCTGTTTCAGTAGTAAGCCCTTCGATAATCAAGATGAGACTCTTACGTCTTGTGTCCCTCAAGTTAATTCCAATGCGTTTCTTTAAAAGGGGTTTGGGCGAGAAAGCAATGAATCTAATAAGGCTGTCAGAAAAGTTCAGAACACAATGCCACACTTCTTTGACAATGAGGGCGATACATAACGAAGTCCCTCATTTGCTTGGAAAGTATTGATGAAGCAATTATCTTATTTCATTAATCTGTTAAGAAATGAAGTATTTTTTTTTAAGGACTGAATAAAAGTCTCTTTATATAAAATCATTCAAATAATAATCTTAGCTATTTCCTGTTTGTCAAACAAAGATTAAAAGGATGTATGTGGCCAAGCATGGTGGCTCATGCCAGCGCTTTGGGAGGCCAAGGCAGGAGGTTTGCTTGAGTCCAGGACTTTGAGACCAGCCTGGACAACACAGGAAGACTTTGTCTCTACAAAAAATAAAAATAAAAAAATTAGCCATGTGTCATGGTACACACTTGTAGTCACAGTTGCTTGGGAGGCTGAGGCGGGTGGATGAGTTGAGTCCAGGAGTTCGAGGCTGCAGTGAGTTAGGATTGCACCAGTGCACTCCAGCCTGGGCAACAGTAAGACCTCTCCCTTAAAAAAACTAAATTAAAAAAAAAAAAAAAAAAAAAAGATGGCCAGGCGCAGTGGTTCACGCCTGTAATTCCAGGACGTTGGGAGGCCGAGGCAAGCAGAATGCTTGAGTCCAGGAGTGTGAGACCAGTTGAGGCAACATAGCAAATCCCCTTCTCTACAGAAAACACAATTAGTTAGGCTTGGCGGCTACTCAGGAGGCTGAGGTGGGAGGATCACCTGAGCCCAGGAGATCAAGGCTGCAGTGAGCTGTGATTGCGACACTGGACTCCAGCCTGGGTGAGAGTCAGAGCCTGTCTCAGAAAAAAAAAAAGATATATGTAATGTGCCTAGTACATAGAGCCTGGCAAATGGTAGGTGCTGTTAACAATGTTTTAATAATTATCGTAATTGTTACTATTTATTAGCAATAGCACGATTATGTGGCTTCTCAAAGATTTGTCCCTTTATTGTCATGCAAGATAGATTTTTTCTTTAGTAATAAAATAAAGAGTAAAACTTACTTTTAATATAACCTCCCCACATTTTCAGTACGGTAGTTTTATTTCTATTAAGTTCTATATCTGTATGCTGTATTTTTATTGTTTTTATTAATATTGAATGAGTTCAACTTTTTAAAACTTACGATACATTTTCCATAGTATATTTTTATAATTATTTCTAGGATCTGGTGCTCTTTCTACTGAACTTGGGTCATGTGCACATATGGTAGCTCTTTTAAGCACATTTACTTTTCACGGTGCTTTCTTGTGATGTGTAAAGATGTTGGCTACATGTTGTAGTTGTAGAAATGCTTTTGCATACCTACACAGTTTGTACTTCTTTGGATAATTTTTATGTACACCACCAGCAGGATGGGATGATCCTGTATCTTCATTTATTATAAGGAATAACTATAAACCAGATAGTTTGTGACTTTCTCCACATACTTGTATTAGAATCTAAGAGTCAGGCCTTCGAATACTTAACTCTGTGCTTTCTGGCTCAAAGGGTTAAATGTTAAAAACAAATTAGTGATTGTGTTTGGCTTATTGATTTTTAAAATAGCTCTCCTACCTCAGGGAACTTTGTATTTTTCTTTTATTCCAGTAGAAATTAGCATCCTGGCATCTATTATTTTTACTGCCCTGACCTTAACTAGACATGGAACATTTTAATTCATTATCTTCCTTATAATTGCCACTAGTCTTTACTATTACCTAGAAAAGTACTGAGAATTTGTAAGCACTTCAAGGTGTTTTGAGTCTGGTTGAAAGGGTGTAACCATTATAATTTTTCTTCATAACAATTATTAATTACAAAGAGAAAATTATTCCTATTTTTTAAATGTCAGATTTTGTTAGTTGAGTGATATTTAATTGGTTATTTTTGTGCTAATGCATATATAACTCATAAGGATTGCTCTGTTTTCTTCAGTTGTTCTCCAAATTCTAGTAGCTGGTAGCTCTGACAACATATTAGTATCAATTTCAAACTGAAATTGTATTAAGGATGTTTCATATTCTGCACCCATTTTTTGGCCTAGTTCCTGTTTTATACTTCAGTATAAAACAACGTAAATTATAAATTGGGGACTTTGTCCCTAAGCCTTCTAAATTCTAATTTAGATAGCATTTCTCTGGACTAATACAGGTCTATTAAACAAGCTGCTAAATTTTTACTGTGACCGTGAAATTCTGCTAAGGGTGAGAAGTGTGCTCTAAATAATAAAATCCTTTTTTAAAATAATTACATATCAAATAGAGGGAATTCCTATTTAAAGCCAAATCTGGCTGCCAAGTAGATTAAAAAATATGAAATAAAGTATGTTTACTTTAATAAACAACTTGTATTCCCTGCTTTGTTGTGTGTGTATGGCATATTTTCTAGTACATATAATTTCTAAATAAATTATGTTATTGAATAATCCACTTTGGCAATTTATAGTTTACTTATATAGTAGTGTATTAGTTTTCTATTGCTGCATAAAAATTACCACATAGAGGCTTAAAACACAACACCCGTTATCAGCTCACAGTGGGCCCATCTGGGTTGCCATTTAGGGTTCTGTGAGGCCAAAGTCAAAGGTGTCAGCCAGACTGGGCCGTTTTCTCAAGACTTTGGGAAATAATTTACTTCAAAGCTCATTCCAGTTGTTGACACACCTTAGTTTGTTGAAGCTGTAGGTCTGAGGTCCTGTTTTTTGGCTGGTTGTCAGTAAAGGCCACTGTGTTCCAAGAGGCTACTCATAATCCTCCTTACATGGCCCCTCTATCTTCAAAGCCATCAATAGTATGTCAAGTCCTTCTCACGCTTTAAATCTCTCTGACTTGGCACCATGCTCCCACCAGAGAAAAAGTCTCAGCTTTTATAGGGCTCACTTGATTGAATCAGACTCACCTGAATCTTAGATTGTATCTTAAGATCATCTGGCTTGGAGCTTAGTTAACAAATGCAAAATCCAGCAGGGCATGGTAGTTCACACCTGAAATTCCAGCACTTTGGGAGGCCAAGGCAGGCCGCTCACTTAAGGTCAGGAATTTGATACTAGCCTCACCAACACAGTGAAACCCTTGTCTCTACTAAAAATACAAAAATTAGTGGGGCATGGTGGCGGGCGCCTGTAATCTGAGCTACTTGGGAGGCTGAGGCGGGAGAATCGCTTGAAACTGGGAGGCGAAGGTTGCAGTGAGCCAATATCATGCCACTGCACTGCAGCCTGGGCAACAGAGTGAGACTTAGTCTCAAAACAAAACGAAACAAAAAAAAGAGCAAAATCCTTTCTCAGCAGTACCTTGATTTGTACCAGTGGGTGGGAATCTTTTGGGCCATCTTTAGAATTCTGTCTACCTCAGGTAGAATTTAATCCACAATAAAGTTTTTTTAAAGGTATTAATTGCACTGGACTAAGATTCTGAAGATCTGGGGTTCCGTTTGACTTTAGTAACTGATTCTGGACTGTGAGGTCTTTAAGACCAGGAACTATGTCTTACTCATCTTCATAGCCCTAGTGCCTAGCACAATGTCTGGGGTACAGCAGGAACCTAAAACATGTTTATTAAATGAAGTCAAATTAAGATAATTTTACTTCTCTGTATCTTCCTTTATCTTTTCCTCATTTTCATCAAAGCCTCCTTGTAGATTAAAAGTGAGATAGTTAATACATGTGTGAGTCTATGAATATTCTCAAGCATTACAGCATCCCCATTTTATAGATGTTTTTAAAATTAGCATTTGTTAGATTAAGTAATTTATCTTAATCTCATTGCTAATAAGCAGAGGCAGCACATTAGTTTTCTGATATGGTCAGTTCCTAACCTTTAATAATCAATTACATTTATAACACTTTAGAGTTTTCGAAGCCCCTTTATTAGCTATGCTTTCATTGAATCCTTTCAAGAATCCTGTGAATTAGTGCAAATAGTATGAACTTTCAGACAGGTAAAAGTAAACTGAAGTAATTTGACCATAGTTACCCACTAATAAGAAGCAAATTCAAAAATTTAAGTCCAGCTCTTTTGCATATGAGTACAGGATTTACATTGCCAGTTAATGACCCCTTTCATTTTAGAATTTTTAATAGAAGATTTTATACTAGTGATACTTAAAATTACAAGAAATTAAAGCAGAGGACTGGGAGTAAGTCACAAATTATTTTCCCTTCTGCTTCCTCAGAACTTATTTAGTTATGTGCATTTTCATAGTTATTCACCTGTTGCTTTTCTCCCACTTATTTTTTTTCCTGTAAGCCCTAGAGATGGTGGCATCTACCACCTAATCTAGATGGTAAGCATAACTTATTTTACTTACATTGTTAGATGTGAGTTACGGGTAATTAGAAATCCTCTTGAACAAATTAGAGAGTAGGTAAAAACAAGGCAATACCAACATGCAGAAGCCCTCTTAGGCAGCACTGCCATATGCATGTGTGCACACGCATACTATTTTCTTCTATATAAGGAACAAAATTATTTTTCCTTTATTTTTTCTATTTTCCTTTTGTTGTTATTCTGTAGTTTGTGTAATCTAGGGTTAAAATCCCAAGAGTACAGTGCTTTTTAATTTTGAAGGACTTTTGGCTCAAAATGGGAACAGGACATACTGATATGTAGACTCTTGTTTCTGTTGACTCTACAAGGAAGGCCTTTTTAAAATAAAATGATGGGTTTTTGTTGTTGTTGTTGTTTTTAATGTAAAGCATACTAGTCTGGATATTAAGGATTTTGTATCTGTTTTATGTTTGGTACCAGACTGGCTCCCTCATGTTAAGAAGTAAAAATGATAGATATTTGGGCCATGTACTATTTGGTGTTGGGTTTGGGGAGGAAAATTGGAAGAAAGAATGAAAGGAAGGAAGGACGAAAGGACCTCAAGATATTGAGGATAGTTGTCACATATTTAGAATATGTACTGTTTTTGAAAAGCACTGCATTTTATTGCTTGAAAATGCAAGGAAAATGTTTTGAAATAGATTGTTGTCAATGAAATGTACTTTAAAATCTGTTTGCTTTGACATTTCTTTGCATCAGAAACACAAGGTTGAAGGAAGGAAGGAAGGATGGAAGGAAGGAAGGACACAAGGAAGGAAGGACAGACAGACAGAAGGAAGGAATGTAGGAAGGAATGTTTAAAACTTACCTGGCTGTGGTTTGTTTAAAACCTATGTGGCTCTGGCTGACAGGTGCTTCAGCTGGTTTCCCAAACCAAAGCTTGTATCACAAACATGAATTAGTTTGCCTTACAGCATTCTCCAATCATGTGACTGATGGTCGGCCTATCAGTCATGCTGGATATCCGTATTGGAAGTCTGCCCTTTTTTCTTCCTTTCTGCTTCATTGCCTCACCTCAGACCTGATGAATAGGTTTCCATCACTAATAAACTGGTGGTGTACTTCATACAGTGTTGAAACACCTCAGTAGATTTGTGATTGGACTCTGACTCACTGTGCATTTGAAACATTCTTATTAAGTTTAGAACTTTTCAGAGTGTATCTACCTTAAACTGCTGGTTTTTGTGTGTGTTGTTTTTCCTTAACCTTGGCTAAACTATAATATATGGTAAAATAATGAAGTATATTTTTTTTATTTCACTACTAAGAAGTCACCATATAAGTTCCATTGTACTCAACACAGAAATTGTGGCCATTTGCTGATTTAAAGAAAAGTGCCTAAGAAAGAAAAATAATAATAAAAATGCCAACCTACCAGGATTTTAAAGAATCTTCTGCAAGTGTGCTTCTGGGAGGAATCAGTACTCTTTTACTGAAACCAACTTTGATTTCCTCACTTTTCATACTTTATGCACAGTTAGTTTTTCTGTGGTTTAGGAGTATGAATTAAGAAGCAAATTTTCTGTTTCAGTATGAAATTTAATACAAATCTTTCTTGTATATTCAGCGGCCATTGCAGTCATTTGGACAGACAGGAAAAAGGTCTAAGGTATAGTAAATATTTTGGTGTGCTGGCATGCCAAGGGCCTTCCGTCATGCTTGATAAATCCTTGTTTTCATATAGCACTACATTCAGTTTAGTTCTTTCATATTTTATGGGGGGCAGAAAGCTTATTTTGTTTTATTTGGGATTTTTGTCTTGCCTAGTCGCTTTTGTGCATTGCTTTTTTTATCTTGATGGTTCTTTATCTGTAGAGAAAATCGCTTTCTCACCATTCTTTGGGATATGAAGTTGGAATTATTCCCATTCTTTCTATTGCTATAATTTTGAAAACTGCAATTGTTTGTTTTCCTTCTTAACAAAGGCTTTTAGTAGTGTTTAATGATATATTTAACTTGCACATTTCATCTACTGTTATACATGGCAGAAACTATGACGAAACTTAGAAACTCTTTCTAGGGGGCTTTTGGATATGCCCTCGATTTCTGAAATGTAGTGTTAATTATAAATACTTCTCTTTAGTCAAGCTCAAAGTTAAAGCTAGTTCGGAGCCTTGCAGTGTGTGAAGAATCTCCACCACCACCTGCACCAGAGATATCACAGGAGAACCAGGTAAAAAAGCAAAACAAATGTTATTTCAAGACATGGTGGAACTGGAGAATTTTTATATATGATTTAAGTTGTGTTGTTATATTTGTTTTATTTTGACTAAATGAAACTAATTCAATAATACTTGGCACCCAAGATATACATGAAACGTTAGAAAACCTCTTTGCTTCAGTCTAAGGCTTAGAGCAATGATTTCTCTTCGGGAAAAACTTAGGAATCATGTAACTAATTAGGAATGTGGCTTTAAGAAAGTTATAAATTAATTTTTATAAAGTTAAAAAAATGTTAAGGTAGCACTTCCAGTGAATATAATTGTGGTGAAATTTGCCCTTTTAATTTTATCTTTTAGAAATTTGTCAGATACTTAATGCTTGTATATAAAGAGACTAGCCAAGACTTGTTCTTGACAGGTTATTTAATGTAACCTGAATACATGGTGAAACCAATTTTCATATTAGCTTGGCTCTTTAATAATAATCTAGTACTTCTGATTTCTCACATGTCTATTCTTGTAAAATTTAGAACACTGAGGTTTAGGCAAACCATTTAGTTTGTCCCTTACATTATTTTTAATGCTATAACTACTTTTCTGTTAATCTCAGCCATGGGTTGATCTCTGTCTCATGTTACATCTGTATATTTATGCATAGATATTTTTGGACCCTTTACCAATGTTTATCTTGTAATAACTTTGCCTACTGGCTTGTTCTACTTAATAAGAGTTTGAGCAACTGAAAATACTCCTTTACCCCAACAGACAGTTTGCAAGGAATTTGGGCAATTTTGTGGTTATTTAAGAAGCCATGACTGATCCATGACATGTACATCTTTTTTGTAAAGTAATTATCATTATGCATTTGGTGATTCAAACTAAAATTGTTGTACTTTCCCTTGATTTACATGATACCCTCAAAAGCCTTTTACAGATATTGAGGATAGTTGTCACATATTTAGAATATGTACTGTTTTTGAAAAGCACTGCATTTTATTGCTTGAAAATGCAAGGAAAATGTTTTGAAATAGATTGTTGTCAATGAAATGTACTTTAAAATCTGTTTGCTTTGACATTTCTTTGCATCAGAAACACAAGGTTGAAAATTAATTTATGAATTTTTTTATTTTTTATTTTTTTTATTTTTTTATTTTTTTTTTGAGATGGAGTTTCACTCTTGTTGACCGGGCTGGAGTGCAATGGTGCGATCTCAGCTCACTGCAACCTCCGCCTCCCAGGTTCAAGTGATTCTCCTGCCTCAGCCTGCCGAATAGCTGGGATTATAGGCACCTACCACCACGTATTTTTAGTAGGGACGGGGTTTCACCATGTTGGCCAGGCTGGCTGCAAACTCCTGAGCTGAGGTGAGCCACCGTGCCCAGCCGATTTTTTTTTTTTTTAATGTATCTACATAGGAGGTCACTGTATGCATTTATTTGATAAAATAGATACATTTTAGCAGTGAAATAGACTTTCTAGCAAAAAGTAGAAATACAGTCTAAATATTTACTAAATCCTTGCCTGGAGAACATTTTCAAATATTAACCTTTGGCTTTTGCATGACTGTAAGAAAACTGGACAGCTATACTATAGTCTGAAAAAAAAAATCAAGGCCAGGCGCAGTGGCTCACGCCTGTAATCCCAGCACTTTGGGAGGCCGAGGCGGGTGGATCACGAGGTCAAGAGATCGAGTCCATCCTGGCTAACACGGTGAAACCCTGTCTCTACTAAAAATACAAAAAACTAGCTGGGCGTGGTGGCGGGCGCCTGTAGTCCCAGCAACTTGGGAGGCCGAGGCAGGAAAATGATGTGAACCTGGGAGGCAGAGTTTGCAGTGAGCTGAGATCGTGCCATTGCACTCCAGCCTGGGTGACAGATAGAGACTCCGTCTCAAAAAAAAAAAAAAAAAATCGCTAAAATTATTTTTTGAAACACCACTTTTTAAAAGTTCTTTTTGGCCGGGCGCGGTGGCTCACGCCTGTAATCCCAGCACTTTGGGAGGCCGAGGCGGGCGGATCACAAGGTCAGGAGATCGAGACCACGGTGAAACCCCGTCTCTACTAAAAATACAAAAAATTAGCCGGGCGCGGTTGTGGGCGCCTGTAGTCCCAGCTACTCGGGAGGCTGAGGCAGGAGAATGGCGTGAACCCGGGAGGCGGAGCTTGCAGTGAGCCGAGATTGCGCCACTGCACTCCAGCCTGGGCGACAGCGCGAGACTCCGTCTCAAAAAAAAAAAAAAAAAAAAAAAAAAGTTCTTTTGGCCAGGCACAGTGGCTCACGCCTGTAATCCCAGCACTTTGGGAAGCTGAGGTGGGTGGATCATTTAAGGCCAGGAGTTTGAGACCAGCCTGGCCAACATGGTGAAACCCCGTCTCTACTAAAAATACAAAAATTAGCCGGGCGTGGTGGCACAAGCCTGTAATCCCAGCTACTCAGGAGGCTGGGGCAGGAGAATAGCTTGAATCCAGGAGGCAGAAGTTCCAGGGAGCCGAGATTGCACTATTGCCCTCCAGCCTGGGTGACAAGAGCGAAACTCTATCTCAAAAAAGGAAAAAAAAAAGATCTTTTGTACAAGTCAGAGTAAAGAATACACCTGCTTGGGATGGAGTAGTAGGTACTGTAATGTTTTTGAAAATTCATTTATTCGTTCTGTTGACCAAAAAACAGATGTTACACCATCTTAGCCTCATGACAGTCAAAAGAGATTGAGGAAAGAAGGGTCAGGCATTCATAAATCTGTTAATACAGAAAAAGTGTGTAATTTTTGAAAAATCAAAAGCTGTATCATGACCTTTGTTTTTTGTAGTGCATTTTACCTATTTGAAAAATCTTCAGTACCTGTTATGGTCCTAAATTTGGCTAGTGAAAATTTATATGAGGAAAAAATAACAGGAATATATGTTGTGTATTGATAGATACATTATTGATCATAGATGATTTTTTGTGTTGGCAGTTCAAAAAGATGAGTTACGGCATCTGGGTAATGACTAAAGAAGCTATATCAAAACTCAGTTATTTCCCTTAATATATTCTTTCTCAGTTTCTCTTAAATCCAATAAGCTTTTTCTTTTTGGATAATTGCCTATGAATAAAATCTTCTGAATAAAAGATACTTCTTCTAGTAAGAAGTATTTTTCCAAGCCTTGAGATAAATAAATTGCACCTGGGTGGAAATTGGAAAATAAATTATTTCTCATGAAAGGTACTAGTATCTAATCCTTGATGGTAGACACACTTTCCAACTAATTTGCTTGATTCAGAATGTGATTTTTGAGGAATTAATCTGGAATAAAACTCATCATTCAAAAAGTTGAGAGGCAATTAAGAGAGAGATGTCACTTGGTATCTGATGAGAGCTTGTGAGAGGGAAGTGACCTCAATAACAGATGTCATTGACAGAGTGAAGAGTAAAGGAATTGCAGCTTCCTATGGAGAGGTAGCTATTATTCCAGTTATTTATAGTCTGAAGATTTTGTATATAAGGACTTCAGTGTTTAAAATATATCTTACTTGTATCGCTACTGAAAACTAGGCCAACTGAAGACAGGCCTCAGTGCATTAAACTTACAAGATTTTAAAAATATAGTTCATTTTGATAAAATAGTTTAATATCTGTAATTAAAATGTATGGCTTTTTGAGGAGAGCTTAGAAATGAAATCTGCTAGTTACTGGAAGTACCTTTTAGTGAAGATCTAAGAGGGGGTAGTGTGAAATCTTTTCTCCCGGCCTGGCTTTCATTGGGTTCCTCTTGAGTAACCAGAATAGAAATTACAAGTCAGGAAAACTTCTAAATATTATACTTCTGAAAAATAGTTCTGAGATTCATTTCTAGATACCTGTTTTGCAGTTATGAAAAGAGTAAAGAAAGTGGGTTGGAAAATGAATCACAGTAAGAAGAATTACTTCCTGGTTGATGAGTGTAAGGAAGTTGCCAGTGTCTTTGGTAAACAAGACAGAGAGTGCATAAAGCACGTGTTTGTCATCCTAGTGAAAACTGCCAATGTGCATCATTTACCCTATATTATGAACACAAATTTGAACTGGTATGATGAATTGAGAAGAAGAAAAGAGATGAAAATAGCAGATAGCAGTCCTATTGTGGTAAAAAATCTACGTGTCTGATTAATGGTTTTCATGACTGTAGAACAACACTATAATTTAGTCTAAAAATAGGCTACCCCTTTATCTTTAGTAAAACTGGTGTAGAATTTATTATAGCTTTCTTTACAACTTTACCTAAGTAAACAGAGCTACATGATTTTTGCCTTTTCTCTCTGTGTGGATTAATTTCTGGTAATCCCTTTGGGTTCTGGAATTACATGTAATGGCATTGCTTTTAAAGTAAAATGTGAATTCTCCTTTCAGTCTTATAGAATGTGGTTACTTTACAATTAAACATTACATATCTATAAGGATACAATTTTGTTTGAAATCTTTCTAAAAAACTGTGGTGATCGAAGGATTGACAGTGATATATAAATCTCAAAAAGGAAATAAAGTTGTGTGCGGTTGATTTCGGAAATTTTTGTACTTATATTTTTATATGGTAGGAGAATGAAGGGATGTGTGATGATAATGGATACTCAGAAACCTAATTTTTATTAATCATTGGCTTGACACTTATACATTCGTATTGTCATGATTGATGATAATTATGCTCTTGGTTGGCATCTTCCTTGCAAAAATAGGTTAAGAAGACCTGAATTCTCATCCTCCAGGGATTTTACAAGTTGATGCACTTAAACTATAATAGGAAACATTTATTTTCTCCATAATAATCTTGAGGGTTTGTTTTAATTGATATATTCAACTCAGAACATGAATTTTAACATTTTATATAAAGTTTTTGATAAAAGTGGTTCAGTATTATTAAGTTGTTTTTTAGTTTAAAGAGTCCAGTTGGATAAAATAATCTTTTTTTCCCTGTGCAATTTTATGTCACTCAAAAAATATAAATGTGTGGTATTAAATGAATTATGTTGTATTTTCATTGAATAATTGACTTTGCCTTCTAACAGGAGAAAATTCAGATCCAGTTAACACAATCATTTGAGAAAGAAGAGAAGCCTTCAAAAGATGAAGCAGAAAAAGAAAAGGCCAGTGATAAGTTGCCCAGAAAAATGTTATCAAGAGGTTTGCAGTTCTTTTGTTTTTTTACAAAAAAATAATTTTGCTATCAGTAATTCCATCCTTTACCCCTCGAATGATTATATATAGTATATCTTTATGTAAAATGACACAGAACAGACTGGAAGGATGATACAGTACTTACTCACCTGGGCAAAATGGTTTAACACAGTTCCATATATCAGTAAGACGTTTCAGCCAAAAACTGTAACACATAACAGACATTGAGGAAGGTAAATATCTTAATCTCTTACTGGTCCCTCACTCATAGTAAAATACTACAGTCATTATAATTTTTATATTGATTCCACTAAGAATACTATCACTCTTGAATTCCTTATGATACAAAGAGCTGATGTCATAGTATTGAGTATCCAGTAATATTCTTTTATAAGTTTGGAAGGTCTTCACTATTACCTTGCATTGCAGATCAATAGAAATGCTTTTTAAATTTAAAACCCCAGTTATGTTGACCAGTATTATAAATAGTATAAGGATATTACATTTAAGGAGAAGATAGCACGAATATTTGAAAAGTATTTTGAAAGCAAGCCGGTAGTAACAGACGTCATAAGAATCAAATTCTTTCACAACTAAAATTTATATCTACCTCCATATTATTGCCTCCATTATATTCATATCTGAACTAAGCTGTCTTAATTTGCTACAAATGTAGTTAATTATGTAAATCATTTAAATTTTTTACCCACGGAGGCATTTTGAACATGAGATGGTGGTGAGTAAAAAAGGATCTTTAAAGAATTTAGAGGAAATTAAACAGACACATGTGAGAGGTTAATTTTTTTAAAAAATGTGCATGGATATGCAGTTATATAAACTCATGTCATGCACATTATATGGGAATAGAAAAATTGTGGTCACCGGAGTTCATTGTAACTTTTCCTACTTTGTCAAATTTTTTTCAATGTGGGGCATCTTGTTTTATTTAAGATATACATCATGTGTAAAAGGGAATGGGACTTGTTTTCAAACAACTTTATACTGGGTTTTTGTGTTGTTGTTTTTTAGATTCCAGTCAAGAATACACTGATTCAACTGGCATAGATCTACATGAATTTTTAGTAAATACATTAAAAAACAATCCCAGGTAAAAATTAAATTTATAAGGTTTCCATTGCTTCTAGAGTACCATAATTTTGCTATATATGTTTTCATTACTGAGTTAGAGTAATAGAATAAGATTGCAGATATTTGAAGTACACCAGAAACATTTTAGTTTTTTAGGGCGAAGGTGGTGTTGGTCTAGTATATGAAAATATATAAATATCTTTTTGCATTATGCATGTCACCATGATGTATGAATTTTGGGAAATACAGAATCACTAAGATATTTAGGCTCTTAATTGAGTTAGACATATACCATTAAGTCATGAGAAAAAAGAAAAATAGGTATCTCACCATAGTGCACTCAACCAAATAAGAACTTAGTGTATTCACTTATAATGAGTTTTTGAACTTTTTAAATGCAAAGTTTTTGTTCCTTCTTGCTGAGTTTATAAACCATCAACCCAAAGATTTTTGAGTTGTTTATTTGAGTCAGTACTTTAATTGTGAAATCTTTCATTTTGTCAGATTACTAAATGAATAATTTTTAAATTTTTTGGCAACTCATAACCACTTTGAGACATTCTCCCTACAAAAATGGCTACCCACAAATTATCTGACCAACACTTTCATAGAGTGAAAGATACCAAGGTGAAGAAATCTTCCTCTAGATGTTAGCTTTCCAGAGTAGTAGCTATTTGACATACACTGAAATAAAAATGATGTCACTAGATATGGGCACATGGAAGATAAGAGAATTGTTTATCTCATACAGTCTTGCTTCAAGATAACTTGTTTTCATTCAGGAGGTATTGTTTTCAGTACTACCTTGATTTTCTGTTTTGTGTTTAATATCAACCCCAAAGAGGATTACCAAAATGAAAAGTGGTCTGTCTCTAATAGTAGCTGAAGGATTATGGGTAAGAATTTAGAGATAATATAGGCAACTCTGCTTGACTTTTTTTCCTCCAGTTCAAGTTTATTCCTCAGTAGTCCCAACAGAAAGATAAATTTATGAGTCTGTTGAACATCTCTAACCATGTGCCAAGCATTGTACTAAGTAAACATCATAGATATGAAAAGGTTTTACATAACAGCTCTGACCCTATAGTATTCACTGTCTCTGTACTAGAAAAAGACACATGATAATTAAAATAAAACAAATATAAAAGAGGTTTACAGATGCTGTAATAGCCAGAAAAGGGCCCCAACCTCTGAAAGGATTTGGGAATGTGTCACTGAAAAGGTGGTGCCTAACCTGAATCTTGAATTAAGAGTGTTTTAAATTGGAGCTGTCCATACAGAGAAGCATGGGAAGGGCATTCCAGATAGAGAGACTAGAGGATTGCCGAGGCATAGTTATGTGAGAGGA
This sequence comes from Macaca mulatta, assembly GCF_049350105.2. NCBI lineage: Eukaryota > Metazoa > Chordata > Mammalia > Primates > Cercopithecidae > Macaca > Macaca mulatta. Next base: position 27,226,892 of record NC_133417.1, read on the forward strand.
AGTGTTGTATTCAAGGAAAGATAAGATTGTACCCTCTGACTCTCACAAGCATGTGGCAAGTTATTCCAGAAAGTGACGGTAAAGGTCAGGCATGGTGGCTCACACTTGTAATCCTAGCACCTTGGGAGGCTGAGGCAGGCGGATCATGAGGTCAGAAGATCAATACCATCCTGGCTAACATGGTGAAACCCCGTCTCTACTAAAAAATAATACAAAAAATTACCCGGGCGTGGTGGTGGGCACCTGTAGTCCCAGCTATGCAGGAGGCTGAGGCAGAATGGTGTGAACCCGGGAGGCGGAGCTTGCAGTGAGCAGAGATGCGCCACTGCACTCCAGCCTGGGCGACAGGGCGAGACTCTGTCTCAAACAAAAAGAAAGTGACAGTAAAGGTACTGGTGAGGTATGAAGCATAGGTCATATCCAACTATCGTCAACATGGGATAATAACACCCTGGCAGTGAGGAAATGTGAGGGGATCTTTTGATTGTCCCAGTGAGTGCAGAGTGCTGCTGGGAAGCCAGGGATGCTAAAAATACCTATGAAACAGTGATAAACAATGAAAAATTATCTTGAAATGCCATTAGTGCATCAGTCGAGAAATACTGAGTATGACATGCCAAGTTAAGGAGTAGTTACAGGATTTTAAATAGGGCCATGCCATAATGAGATTTGTGTTTTGGAAAGATTACTTTGGTGTTTTAGAAAGATTATTTTGGCAGAGATAACTGTAAACAAAGACAGTGGCTAGGAGACCATAGAAAAGAATGGAGAGGAAAAGACACATTTGAAAGATATTTAGGAAGTATCATGGCAGGACTTGATGATCATTTGTATATGGAAAGGCAGTGGGGACAGTAGAGTAGAACAGAACGGCCAAGTACTAAAGATAGCAAAACCGGGGCACGGTGGCATGTGCTTGTAGTCCCAGCTACTCAGGAGGCTGAGGTGGGAGGATTACTGGAGTCCTGGAGGTTAAGGCTGCACTGAGCTATGATCTCACCACTGCCCTCCAGGCTGGACCCCATCTCTAAAGAGAGAGAGAGAGAGCAGAGGAATCCTGAGAACATTTGTCCTGAAACTCAACCAAAAGGGAACAGTTACACAGAAAATAAAATAACAGAGGGGACTTGCGCAGTGATTCATGCGGGTAATCCCAGTACTTTGGGAGGCCAAGGACAATGGATCACCTGAGGTCAGGAGTTCAAGACCAGCCTGACTAACATGGTGAAACCCCGTCTCTACTAAAAATTCAAAAATTAGCTGGGCGATACATGCCTGTAATCCTAGCTACTTGGGAGGCTGAAGCAGAACTGCTTGAATCTGGAAGGTGGATGTTGCAGTGAGCTGAGATCACGCCATTGCACTCCAGCCTGGGCAATAAGAGCAAAACTCCATCTCAAAATAAATGAATTATTTAATTAAAATAAAATAACAGAGGGATATGAAAATAGAAGTACTGTACGGTTGGGAAATGTATATATTTCGTCTTCCTCCCTGTTTCCTAGCTTACAACTAAAATGCCTGTAATCTCCAAAGAGCTATCTCTTTGTATGCTAATGTTGACTGATAGCTTCAAGATATCAGATTAGGCTGGGCACTGGAAGGACAAAGGCATGATTAGAGGGTTGGGACTTCAGCCCCTGCTCCCAACCTCCTGGATGAGGAGATTGGTGAAGGTCAGTCTCCTCAACAATCATGCCTACATAATGAAGACTTCATAAAAACCCAAAAGGACAGGTTCAGAGCGCTTCTAGATAGCTGAACACATGGAGGTTCCTGGAGGATGGCAGGCTCCAGGAAAAGAATGCAAGCTCCGTCCCTTTTCCCCCATACTTCGTTGTATGCATCTCTTCATCTGTATCCTTTATAATAAACCAACAAATATAAGTGTTTCCCTGAGTTCTGTGATCCGCTCCAGCAAACTAGTTGAATCCAAAGCAGGGGTCATGGGAACCCCAACTTGAAGCCGGTAGTCAGAAGTTCCAGAGGTCTAGACTTGGAACTGGTGTCTGAAGTGGGGCAGTCTTGGGGACTGAGCCCCAAACTGTGGGATCTGACACTATCTCCAGGTATAGAGTGTCAGAATTGAATTGGAGGACACCCAGCTGTGTCCACTACAGAATTGCTTGCTTGCTTGCTGGTGGAGAGAAATCACCACGTATTTGGGGTCACAGAAGTCTTCTCTGTTGATTGTTGTTGTGTTGGTGTGAGAACAGAGGGAAAACATGATTAAAGAGGTTTTCCAAAACAAGTACCAAAAATAATTCATTAGATTCGGAAGTTAGAAATTGTTGGCTGTTTTAACATTTGGAATAGGATGGTGGGAACCAGAACTCAGTGGGTTGAGTAATAAGAGGGAAGGTAGGAATTCATAACTAGTATGAGTGAAACAAGATCCTAGACAGGCAGAATTTTTCTTCTCTCTCTAAACCAGTGGGAAAGACATCAGCAAGGAACAAAGATTATAAATCCGTTTTTATGTCTTCCAAATTATGTTTCGATTGTGTAGTTATTTTTCCTCTATAGATGCAAACGATTTTCAGTTATCCACATAGACATTTTTTAACTATACAGTTTAATGGTTTTTAGTACATTCAATACACAGATAGGAGCACTATCACCACAGTTACAGAACTTTTTCATTGCCCCAAAAGAAACCCCACACATTGTAGCTATTCCTATGCTAATAATAATAGTAATACTGATATTGGATGATCCCAATCCTCATCTGTTTTCTGTTTCTGTATATTTCTCTGTTCTGGACATCTCATATGAATGAAATTATATAATACATGGTCATTCATGACTGGCTTTTATTCACTTAGCATAATGTTTTTAAGGTTCATCCATATTGTAGCATGTATTTTTTTTCTTCTGTGTATGCATTTTTATTTGAGCAAATATACAAGTGAATAATTCATTTAATGGCTAATGTATAAGTTACTATTAATGTCATTGTGGTTTTAGGAAGTTGAAGCTAATATTAAATTTTGGGAGAAATAAGGTTTGCTTAATAAATGATTCAATATTCTCTCTCAGTGAAGCATACAGCTAATTGCCAGCTATACCTGGTATACAATTAGTTAGAAGTATGGCAGATTCCCACTGAAGCTTTCAAGGTTGAATATTGCCTAGAGAATTCTACTAGATGTTAAGTCAACTTTTCCTTTTTGGATCACTTTAATTTGAAATTTTTTTTTCACATCATTAAATCTTCATTATCTTGTTCATAGCCCAATAAACTAAATTTCAGGGGTTAAATAATAAGTTATCTGGAATTTCTGGGTGTCTGCAATATTTTCAGAGGCTACCCTATTAAATACAGTCATTAATGAATTAGAACCTAGGAACCTGAAGGTGTTATTGATAAAGATTACACTCACTGACATAATTTTGTACATATTTTTGTGTTGCTTTTAGCCATATTGTATAAATTTTATATGGAGAAATATGGATGGTACAGATAACTATATTATGTAACTAACAGGAAAACGATTCCGTGGATTAATCCTGAAAATGGATATTTTTTAAGTAATTTGTTTTGCTCTAGGGAACATCATGTATTTGCTCTCTGAAATATCTTCTAAAAGTCATTTTTATTGGAGGTAATATTTAAGTCATTTTATTTCTTATCTGTTGCAGACATTTGACCAAGAGTATGTGAAACATTGGATGGAGGGTGGTCAAACAGAAGCATTACTCTTTTCTGCTTTTTTTTTATTTGCCACTGGTATAACAACTGTTCCCTCTTTCTTTAAAATTACTTCTGGAATAATGACTAGAACACTAATAACTAAAGGACTGTTAGCCCTTCATTTTAACTTTTAGTAGTAGTTTATTAGCTTGTTTTTATTACTTCTGTAATAAATAACAGCATGTATCAGTTCATTTTAAAGGTTACACGATAGAAGTTTTAGTTTGTGCCTACTTTTAGATGGTTTTGGCTCACCTGCTAAAACATCAGTATACCTTAAGAAAAGTAATTTACCTGTTAGAGTCTCCTGTAAAGGATTATTAACCTTTAACTTATGACCATTATAAAAATATCTAAGCTCAATTACAGATATGAAAATTTGAAAGCTTGGATAAGCTACAATGTGGAATAAAAGGCAGAAGGTATAAATCTTAAGACCTTAGGAAAGTTGTCATTCTTATTTTTTTAACAAGTGCTACTAAAAGCAGGGTATCTTTTTAAAAATAAAAAACCCAGATAATCTAAAAATCCTCTGCAATCTTTAGATCTACATATTAAGGGGAGAGACAGCCTAAATTTGTATCAATGGCCAGTAAAATTGTTAGATTTTGTTATTTCACACAGATAGTAGAAATTTCAGTGGCAGTACATTCACTGAAGAACGATTGAAATATTCTTATACCTACTCTTTAGCTCAAACACAGAAAATCAATTTAAATGTACTGAACTCCAAATAAGTTGCCTGCTTTTTTTTTTTTTTTTTTTTTTTTTTTGAGATAGTTGCCCAGGCTGGAGTGCAATGGCGCAATCTCAGCTCACTGCAACCTCCGCCTCCCGGGTTCAAGCAATTCTCCTACCTCAGCCTCCTACCTCAGCCTGTAGCTGGGATTACTACAGGCATGTGCCACCATGCCCCGCTAATTATGTATGTTTTTAGTAGAGATAGAGTTTCTTCATGTTGGTCAGACTGCTCTTGAACTCCCTATCTCAGGTAACCTGCCCGCCTCAACCTCCCAAAGTGCTGGGATTGAGCCACTGCGCTCAGCTAATTGCCTGCTTTTGATTCTTGTCTTCATTTTTTTACAATAAGGCACTATGTAAATTATAAAAGTTACTGAAAATACTGTCTCACGATAAATTAACCCCAAAAGCTTGGATGAGGCTGGGTGCAGTGACTCACGCCTGTAATCCCAGCACTTTAGGAGGCCGAGGCGGGGGGATCACCTGAGGTTGGGAGTTCAAGACCAGCCTGGGCAACATGGTGAAACCCTGTGACTACTAAAAATACAAAAGCTAGCCGGGTGTGGTGGCGGGCACCTGTACTCAGCTGCCGGGAGGCTGAAGCAGGAGAATCACTTGAACCCAGGAGGCAGAGGTTGCAGGGAGCCGAGATTGTGCCACAACACTGCAGCCTGGGGGACAGAGCAAGACTGTCTTAAAAAAAAAAAAAAAAAAAACTTGGATGAAAGAGGGTCTTACAGTTTAGTAAATAAATCCTTTCTTGGGAAAACTTTAGGAAGTAAAAATTCTTCACTCTCCCCCCAAATTTAAGAAACACAAAAAGAATACTAAAAGACCTTCTGGATGAAGTAATTTTATTACTTTATTCCATGCAAAATATATTTGTTGAACCCTTCTATATACAAATAGTTCAAATAACTATATGACAATAATTGTGATAAATGCTATTAAAGAAAAATATGTAAAAGCAACAATTCTAAGAAAGAATATAAGAATGTGTTTCAGCAAAGGGGAACAGCATGTTCAAGGTACCTGAGAAAGATAGGAGCTTAGCAAATACAAAAATAAACCAGGATGATAACAGTTTTGTGAGTTCAGGTCAGGAGATTAGGCTGGAGCTGGATGAAGACCAGCTCATGCCTGCCTTGTACATATGTTTAGTTCTAAGAGCAGTAAGAAACCCATGACAGATTTAACAAAGTGAGTGATGTGTGATCACATATGTGTTCTTAAAAGATTGTTATACATGTTTCATGTAGAATAGATTAGGGAAGATCAGGGAAGATACAGGGAGACAATATACTCCTGCTATAGTAGTCAAGCCGGAAATCCTGATTGCCTGGATCCAGGGTTGTGGCAGTAGAAAAATAGATCAAAAGTAGATAAAATTTGCAGTAGTAATTAACTATACAGAAGCGTTTGAAAAAGGATGATTAAAAAAACAACAACAACCTTCAAGACCAGCCTGGCCAATATGGAGAAACCCCAACTTTACTAAAAACAGAAAATTAGTCTGGCCTGGTGGCACATGCCTGTCATCCCAGCTACTCAGGAGGCTGAGGCAGTAGAATCGCTTGAACATGAGAGACGGAGGTTGAAGTGAGCCGAGATTGTGCCCTTGCACTCCAGCCTGGGCAACGAGAGCGAAACTCTGTCTCAAATAAATAAAAACTAGAATTCTCATGCTTCTAGTATCATATACTGAGCAGAAGGTGGTGCCACTTACTGAGATGGGATATACTAAAGGAGAAGCAGGTTTGGAGACAAAACTGAATATTGATATAATTTTTGTTAAAATGTAATTCTGTCTTCAGCTTTGGATTTGAAATCACCAGGTAGACATGTTTTTCTCTTGATTTTTTTTAAACTAATATAAAAATGTATAGTTAAATATCTAATGACTGATGGGGGAAATGTTATTACTTAGTTTTATGAAACTTTTGCAGTATAGGAGGAGAATCAAATGCAGGTCTGATGTGTAGACTTTCAGGTGACCAAAGGCGGGGGCTACCAGTTCTTCTATTGAAATTGAGAATAATCTGCATAGTTTCTATTTTAGAGAATCATTAACCTCTTGGCCTCGTTTTCTTGATCTATAAACTTTGGAAGATAAAACTGAATGATTTGTAAAGCTGCTTTTAGCTTTAAGGTTCTGTAACTTAGACATGTTTTTTTTTCACACGTGCGTGAAATTTCCAATTAGCACAGGAAAATTCTGGAGCCATGTTATGGGTGTGTGAGCAGGGAAGTCCTTTGGGGAGCGATACCATTAATTTCTTGCGGCTAAGTGAACTAAATAAGACCTTAGTGATCTAAGGGAGCATATACAGGTACTCCCTAGAGTCCTTATTTATTTTATATGTTGGAGGTTTTTGATTCACTTAGATTTTTATGGGAAAATTTAAAAATATATAATGGCAGTTTATAGAATGGGTTGAAATATCCTCTTCTTCTGAGTTAGCGATATAATTAATACTTCTCTGCCATAGTCCCATCTACATACTAGTATTAGAGTCCCATAGGAGTATTCCTGTCATTACTGTCGTTGCATGTTCTTTAGAATACTGTTTCTATGGAGTTCAGCATGATAACAAAGTCATGAGCCTAACTAAAGATATCTGTTTTTCTGCTTCCTCTCTACTTCATTGAATGAGGAAATAAAAACTAAAGTGCTTTTTCTATCCACACATTCACAGAGCAAACTCTAATATAGTAATACTTAGCAGATCAAAATACATTTAAGTTCCTTCGTTATGTGTAAGCAAAAAAAAAAAAAATGCATTTAAGAATAGCCACATGTTGATTATTGTTAAAGTTGGGTGATGGGTACATCAAAATTCATTACACTATTCTGTACATTAGCGTATGTGTGAAAACTTCCGTAATAAAAAGTTAAACTAAAAAAATCATCTTTTATTGTTTTAAAACATTAATAAATATTCTAGCATCAAGATTGGGGTAGTCCTGAATGTATAGATTTTAGGGGGTGAAATTTAACTGTATAAATCATAGTCTGTTGACATTTGTGATTACTTCATTACTAAGTTTTACATATAAGAGTCTTCATACTTTGTTTCAGGGACAGAATGATGCTGCTGAAATTGGAACAAGAAATTTTAGATTTCATTGGTAATAATGAGTAAGTCCTGACATTTAACAAGAAAAGAAATTGTCATCACCATTCTCCTTGACTTACTAAATTGGTTTTTCTTGTGCTTCTAGGTCTCCACGTAAAAAATTCCCCCCAATGACATCTTACCATAGGATGCTATTACACAGAGTAGCCGCTTACTTTGGATTAGACCACAATGTTGATCAGAGTGGGAAGTCTGTCATAGTAAACAAAACTAGCAATACAAGAATGTAAGTGTCAAGAGATGTAACTGCATATTATATATCTAAATAATAATACTTTTATCTTTCTATAGTACCTTTCATCTGAGGTTTTCCACATGTTTGAGCAGTCTAATTAAGTTTGTTGATAACCTTATGTGATAGGACTGAAAACACATTTAGTTTACTGGGAACAAAACGCAACAGCCTGAACTCAAGTATAGCATATGAATGAGGACTGGGGCATATGTTAAAAAAATAAAAACCCAGAGGACATAATATCAGTGATGTTTGACAACAACTCTTAGGGATTTTTAAAATTAATTTAGATAGCTATAGCCAGCCTTAGTCAAATTAATAAAAAAAAAAAAAGAGAGAGAATAGACTTTGTCTGTGACACCTTCATATTTAGTTAATCTTCTGTCAGTTTACCATTCTTTCCAAAAAGCCTCCAGATTTACTCCTTTTCTCTCACAATTCTTAAGAAAGTGGGACTATTGGTTAATGCAGTATCATCCATAGTGCTGTCTTCTTCCTAGGCTATGTATGACTCACCAAGGAAAATTTTTAAAGAGTTAGGAGGAGCTTTTTGTTTTAAGAATTGATTGCTTTATACTATTAAGGAAGTAGATCATCATTGCTGTTACTTGGGAACAAAAGACCCAATGCAGAGACACCCAAGTTATAAAACATACACAGCACATCCGTTACATCTTCTGCCTATTTATAAGGCTAATCCTAAAACAACTAGCTGAGTTCAGCTAAAATTTCTATTTTGATTGGCCTATCAAAAGGAATTTCAGTTTGATATGAGGCAGCAACAAGTCTGTGGTAATGGATAGCAGTCAACTTCAGATGGCATAAATAGTCCTTTTTGGTCGATTATTTTTCTTTCCTGAAACCAAATTTCTCCCAGGTTCTTAGCTGTGAATGATTTAATTTGCATGGTTATATTTACTTCATCTATACCTTTTCTGATCTATGGTCTTTTGTCCTTATAGCTACCATATCACTTGCTGGAGCTATTGGTTTTCTCCCATTTTAAATAGTCTTTTTGTCAACTAAGTAGATACTTTAGTATTTCTAAATGATTTTTGCTATAATTAAAAGTAAATTAGTGAAAATAGATGTGTTTAGAAACGGATCTTTTCTTTCTATAGGGATTAAATGTTACCAAAATGTGAGTCTGATTTAATTTTCATTAAAATTTTCATATCCCTTAATCTTTAATATTCTTTTCAATTAGTCCTTTTCCAGTCAGTTATATCATGACTAAAGTAGGATAGTAACCATTATGCTATGAGCTGAGTTAGAAGTAATTAGAACCGTTAATTCATTTAACCAGTACCTCTCAACATTACTCAGAGCTGCTGGATACCCAAGCACATATACATTTGCAGGCATTTTGACTGGTGACTCTCTAAGGTTTTCAATACAGTGTAACCTCAGTTATTTGAATTCTATGAATGATGTCAAAAAACTTTAGAGTTCTCTTTATCAAGATAATCAAAAGCTAGGCTCAGCAGAGATGCTTATAATACACTTAAAAAGAAGTATGGGTCAAGAATATAATTATAACCTGACATTTCAGATCATTGAAGTTACACTGTATTTTTTCTTTTTAATATCTTCTGGGATATGAAGAAGGTAGTAAATCAGAAAACCTTAGAGATCTGCTCCACACTGAATAAAAACAAACTTACCTTTTCCTCATAGGGAGATTACCCGCTCCAGCCTTGAATCAGTGGTGGTGTGGATGTCAACAACCCAGTGTCCACTGGGGTGTCTCAATGGAGCGGGAAGTTGGCGATTACAGGGCAGTAAATTCAGGCATCTATAAAAGAATGAGGTAAGACAGTCTTAAGGTTAGCTGAAATGCCTGCCAGTGCTATTGGTGTGGGAATCCAGCTGCTCTTAGAAAAGTTGCCAGGCCCTTGGTTAAACCTTATAGTTCACTTTGGAATAGCAGTCCCTCATTCAATTATAAACTCCATAAATAAGAAAATGTGACTTTGAACAGTTACAAAAATAGATAACATAAGTAAATGGGGCAATCATGACAAAAATAACATACTGCCATTGTCAGAACTAAATAAAAATATTTCAAATCCTTGAAGAAAATAGTCTTCTTATTATTTTGGTCACAAAGCTGTTTTTAGTCTTATTTTTCTTCTTCTTATATATATATTTATGTACAAATCTGTTCTCTATTTCACCCATCTAAGTATTTTACAATAGAGATTTCATTAACTTGCTTAGATAATTCTCCTTTTGCATAATTTGACAGGAGGCTTTTATGTACTTTATTAGAAATTCATAGGTTAAAATAAATGTTCAGAAGTATTACTTCGGTTCTAAGGCCAGGCACCTGTAATCCCAGCACTTTGGGAGACTGAGGCAGGTAGATCACTTGAGGTCAGGAGTGCACAACCAGCCTGGCCAACACAATGAAACCCCATCTCTACTAAAAATACAAAAAAAATTTAGCTGGGCATGGTGGCACCCGCCTGTAATCTCACCTACTCAGAAGGCTGAGACAGGAGAATCGCTTGAACCCAGGCGGCAGAAGTTGCAGTGAGCTGAGATCGCACCATGGCACTCCAGCCTGGATGACAGAGTGAGACTCTGTCTCTAAAAAAATTTTTAAAAAAGAAGCGTTACTTAGGTTCTAGATATAAGGAAGTTTGCTGAAAATGTCATTACTCAGGTTTATTTGGATTAGAAATTTACTTAGGTTATTCACATATATCATTTGACTATATAATAGATATAAAAACTACCTAGGAGTTCAATGAGATTTTCTCTAAAGCCATTTAATGTATTGTTATATTTCATATTTCAAAAGAATAATTCCAGTTTTGTACTAGAATGATGCTTAGTCACAAGAATATTGATTGAATTAATTTGTGGAAGCTGAGAATGTATTTTGGGAGGTGAAATTTTATGTAACTGTGATTTTCCAAGGCCCACAACCTTGTGTTTGTCCTCTAGAACCCAGTGGAACTTGCAACATTTCTGTAGAAGAAAGACGAGTTCACTATAAAATATATTGCTAAGATTTCATAAGCATTACTTTAGGTCACAACTTTAACCTCTATAAAAGAGCTTCTGTTTTCTAACCTGTTCAGTTAATGTTAAACAAATCTGTGCCCTACTGTAATTTAAAATTCATGGATGCAGTTTGAAGTCGTCTGTAAGTTTGTAGCTAATTGAATGACAAAATATTTTATTACTTTCAGTTGTATAACACCAAACTAGGTACCACAGGAGTAGCATAAGATACAGTACTGTACTTTCCTTGTCCCAGCATGTTTTCATAAGTTTAGATGAGGCAGTACAGGCTTTGGGTCTAACTGACCTGGCCTCCAACTATGGCTTAATCATATGCCTACCTTTGACCTTGCACATTTGCTTAAGCCATTTGAACCTCTGTTTGCTCAATAAGATTTATATAAATAACTAACTTCTGAGTGTTTACTGTTTTGTGTGTTATTGACATATTCATTTCATCTTCAGAATAACCCTAAGAAGTAGGTACACTATATAATTCCAATTTTACAAATAAAGAAACTGGGAAAGAGAAAAGTTAAGTAACTTTTGCAAGTCATCAAGCAGCTAAAGTGCTAAAGCTCAACCTTTGAATCCAAGCAGTCTGACTCCAGAGCCCACATTGTATTTGATGTGGCCGCTCAACCATAACATGGAATAGTTAGTATTTTCTCATGAGATTATTGTGAGGACTAAATACATCATCTATCTTATAAACTAGAGAGAAGGACATTTAGTATAGGCTTGGAGTTCAGCAGACCTGGGTTGAAATCCCAACTCTGCCATTTTCTAGCTGTGTGATCTCTATTTTAGCCTCCTGGAATCTCAGGTTCCTTATCTGTAAAATAAAAACAAAGATAGTATCTACCATATAGGGTTTTTTTGGGGATAAATTATTTTAACTGTCCATGAATACGTTCTCCAGTATGGCACTAAAAAGTGGTAACTTTTATTTTATTGCTTTTCATAAAATGTTATGTTTAACTTCTTTGCTAATATTGTGCATTATCTTTTCCTGTTCCTTTGTTTTTGTTTTTGTTTTTTAAGACCTGATCAGAAATTTAATGAACATATTAAGGATGATAAAGGTGAAGACTTTCAGAAACGTTATATCCTCAAGAGAGATAACTCTAGCTTTGACAAAGATGATAACCAGGTAATCTGAACAATTACAGCATTTTTATAGGTGCAAGATATATTATACCAGTAGTTCATTTGCCAAAAAATTATCCTCTTTTCTGTAGATGAGAATACGTTTGAAAGATGACAGAAGAAGCAAATCTATAGAAGAAAGAGAAGAAGAGTACCAGAGAGCTAGAGATCGAATATTTTCCCAAGATGTATGTACTAACATATTTAGGTCTTCATGTTAGAATATATTTTAATTGCATTGTAGGGTCTCAGTCTCCCTTTTATCTATTGATCACATTTATTTGTAATCACATTTGTTGCATATAAGGTCATCTTTTAGAAATATTGAAATCACTTTTGCTTGTGTTATTAATTTAATAGTTTATAAAATACTACATTGCAGTAGTTATGTAAAATTTTACAAAGTTGGAAGCAGGTGGACTATAGGAGTCATTAAAAGAATGTTGGCCAGTGTATATAGTTTGTGTGATTTTTTTTTTTTCCCCAGACCTCTGACAGACTTGAGATTTTTATTAATAGAACATTGGTCCACTGTCTACAAAATCATATACTGTAGATGCTACTTGTTGACTTTCTTTGACGATAATTTATTTCATCTTTTGAAATAAAGCTAATTGATGTTGTAGGTTAATATTTGTTTTCTGCTTTATAAGTGATTATGTAATATAGGCTTTCTAAATGGCTATTTTATGCATTTATGCCAGAAGAGAATCAGTTTGTTTTTTGTCGACATCTGTTAAGCATCTGTCCCGTAATATGTGTTAATCTGCTAAAGACAGAAATTTCCTCTGTTTAAAAAAAAAAAAGATTAAATAATATTAAAATCCGGATTGTAAGTGAAGAACTTACTCATTCAACAAATTTTATTGAGCACCTGTAGTAAGTGCAATCCTAGGCACTGGACAGTTATAATAGTTTATCCCCAAAACAACCCTATATGGTAGATACTATCTTTGTTTTTATTTTACAGATAAGGAACCTGAGATTCCAGGAGGCTAAATTAGAGATCACACAGCTAGAAAATGGCAGAGTTGGGATTTCAACCCAAGTCTGCTGAACTCCAAGCCTATACTAAATGTCCTTCTCTCTAGTTTTTAAGATAGATGAGGTATCTGCCCTTGATGAATAGCCAAGTAATGACAACAGGGTGTGTGGTTTATGTAGAGACATGAAGGTATAACAGGTGACACAGCAGATGAGCACCACAAACCAGAACTGGGGAAGGGATGGGACAGTTCGCTTCCAAGAAGTAAACTTACAGAAGTGAAGAGTTCCAAGTAGAGGGTCAGTATGTACAGAAACCCAGAGGTGAGGGAGAACTTGACACACATTAGGAATGAAAAGATTTAAAAGTAGGCCAGGCACAGTGGCTCACACCTGTAATCCCACCACTATGGGAGCGCTGAGGTGGGTGGCTCACTTGAGCTCAGGAGTTCAATAACAGCCTGAGCAACATGGCAAAACCCCATCTCTACAAAAAATTAGCCAGGCATGGTGGTGCACATCTGTAGTCCCAGCTACTCAGGAGGCTGAGACAGGAGGATCTCCTGAACCCAGGAAGTAGAGGTTGCAGTGACCCAAGATAAGACTACTACACTCCAGCCTGAGTGACAGAGTGACCCTGTCTCAAAAAAAAGATTCCGAGTAGCCAGAATCTAGCCTGAGTGATGTAAGGAGTGAGGAAACTTTAGACTGGAAAAATAATCAGAAATGAGATGACACGGCCCTGAAGGTTTAAGATGTTTGGACTTTTGGCGGTTTTGGTGGTGGTTTTTTGTTTTGGGTTTTATTTATTTATTATTTATTTACTTTTGGCTTTTTTCTTTTTTGGTCAGCAGACTTTTTCTGTAAAGGTCAGATAATAGCTGTTTTAGGGATTGTGAGCCACATAGTCTTCATTGCAGCCACTCAAATCTGACTTTTTTTTTCCTACTCAAATGTGAAAGCAGCCACAGACAATACATAAATGAATGGTCATGGCCGTGTTCCTGTTCCAGTAAAACTTTATTTGCAGAAACGGGTATCTGGCTATAGTTTGCTGACACTTGTGCTAAAACATCAGGGAGCCATTCAGGTGGGAAGAATTATGATCAGATTGACATTTTAGAGAGATTGCTTCTGTTACATAAAATGGGCAAAAAATGGTAACTGGAAAACTGGTTAGAAAACTGTTGTAATCATACAAACAAAAATGGTCATTCCTGACCCAGGTTAACAGTGCTGAAGGACTTTAAGCACCATTAAGGCATAGCTGCTTGTTCACTGCTCTAGTCACAGATAAAAGCACAGGTGATCAAATATTTGTTAAGTGAATGAAGTGGAATATATATTCTATATATACCTTAAATATATAATGAAAATGGGTTCACTTATTTGGAAGATAATATTTGAATTTCAAATTAATTTGAGCCACAAAATGAATGGCTTCAAGATACATATATATTTGTTAAAAGTAAGCATAGAATCTCCAAACCAGAAAAAAAATTCCATTATTATTTATTTGTGTACCCTTCTCACCATTTTTTACTTATATTATTAAACATGATTTTTGTTGTAGTCATTGGTTTACAGATGGCATTATATTATATTTGACAAAAGCTCAACTTTTTGTTTCTATTCTTTCTTTCTAGTCCCTGTGTTCCCAAGAGAATTACATTATTGACAAAAGGTGAGGGAATTTTTAACATCTGTTTTGGTAACTGTCTGACTGATGCTAATAAAAATTAAAATGTCCTATTAAAATGCCAACAGACTGCAAGACGAAGATGCCAGTAGTACCCAGCAGAGACGCCAGATATTTAGGTATTGGAAGCATGTTTTCAATACAGTATTTAAAAAGTAAAGCATTTTTTTCTTTACTTTTTGTTCCCCCGCATTAGCTTTTCAAAGTTTTATTTCTAAATTACAGAGTTAATAAAGATGCTTCAGGGAGATCCACAAATAGCCATCAAAGCAGCACTGAGAATGAGTTGAAGTACTCGGAACCACGACCCTGGAGCAGCACAGATTCAGACAGCTCTCTTCGAAACCTGAAACCTACTGTAACCAAAGCGAGCAGCTTCAGTGGAATCTCAGTCCTGACAAGAGGTGATAGTTCTGGAAGCAGCAAAAGCATAGGCAGGCTTTCAAAAACAGGTATAAATATCTACACAGAACTGTGCAGTCATTAGTTTTCCTAATGTTATCTTAGGTCCTTATTTATCAGATGGCTTCTAATTCTCCTAAAATATAAAATTACTATCAACAGTACCTTGACTACCTCCAAAATACTTAAGGGGTAATATGTTTCTTGACATGAGGATTCACTCTCTGTCCTTGAGACAGATTTATAACCATAAATTACCATAAAAATTCTTCTCTATTGTGACATAAACTTAATCAGGTAAGTTCACTGAAACGTTATCTCTTGTTCGAATGCCCATAGGTGATTGGAAATTCTTTATTACTTATTCATAGTTGGTAGAAGGCATGGTTTCTCACCTAGGATTATTTAACACTGATTGCATTTTCAGCTAATACTATCAATTATTGATTGCATTTTTTATGATAAAGTTCTTCATTTTCCATTAAAAAAAAAATTAAATTGCTGAGGATATTTTGAGGAATTTAAAAACCAAAAATAAATAACTGTTAAAAATGACTGAAAATTTCAATAATCTCCTCATTCTACTACCTCCTTCCTTGGAGTTCATTGTCTCATAACATTTCTTCTTTTCATTTCCACTAACTGGCTTCAATACTAAAGAAGCTCATGTGTTTTTAGGATCCTTGAAGATCTTTATTTTTATCCCAAAATAAGCATGAAAGTCAGAAATGAGTGTTTCCCTGGCCGGGCGCAGTGGCTCACACCTGTAATCCCAACACTGTGGGATGCCAAGGCAGGCAGATCACCTGAGGTCAGGAGTTCAAGACCACCCTGGCCAACATGGCAAAACCCCATCTCTACTAAAAATATTTAAAAATCAGCTGGGTGTGGTGGCGCATGCCTGTGGTCCCAGCTGCTTGGGAGGCTGAGGCAGGAGAATCACTTGAACCCGGGAGGCAGAGGCTGCAGTGAGCTGAGATCATACCACTGCACTCCAGCCTGGGCAACAGAGCGAGACTCCATCTCAAAAAAAAAAAAAAAAGGATAAAAGGAGGAATGGCTATTTCTTCCTAATCTATTTGGGTGAGCCTAAACATAAGGTATTGTACGCATAAGAATTGAAAGACATATTTGAACTGAAGGGCTGTAATCAATGCTTTAAATTATTAAGGCTTATGAATTGCAGTTGCCATCTTTTTAATGTATAATGTGGTCGTATTGAAAATATCTTAGTATCTATGTTAGGATTTTGTGAAAGATAGGTAAATTTTATCAGTATAAGAAATCTGCTTGTGTACCAAATATGCATTATTTGGAAAATGGCCACTAGGTCATCATAACAAAAGAAGCTATTTATGTATCATGAGAAAATTAGGTAGACACTCTGCCAAATTAAAACATTTTAAGAATATGTACTATATGTATTCTGTATTCTCTTCAGAGATGAAAAGAAATATTAATTGGCCCTTTTAATAGGCAAAAAAAAGTTTTTTGTTTTTAATTCTTAGGTTAAATTGATAAAGTTTTTATGAAGAGTTATTTTGGCACAACTTAAAATAGAATCTGTCCTTCAGAAGGCAGTCTATATAGTGTATCATAGTTGTTTCATTCATTAAAGATTAATTCCATCCCAGAGTCAATTCTCTTATTCAAAACCTAATTAACTGTATACATAAGATGCAAATCATTGTCTTTCTTTGTCTTGTTGGCCACCTTTTTTAGCCATTATGCTAAAAATCAGTGACATTTTCAGTTCCTGTGTAATAGAAAATGGAATAAATTCAGGGATGAAAGCATTTAAAAATCAGTTATCAAATTAGTTCAGTAAGAAATAAATTTTAAGTTAACACCCGTATAAGTACTTGGAATATTTTTCCTGATATCTCTGTCCCTTGATTAGATAAAATACTCAAAGTTGATTTTACATTTTGGAAAAATGCTATGCTAGTAAAATGAGAAATTAGATTCTGCAGTTAAACTTGACAATTGTCTTAATACAGAATTTATCATTTATTTCTTACACTAAATCTTTCTGTGTTCTTATAGATAAGGGGTTTCTGGTATTAAAAGTTTTGGGCATTTTGCTGTACTAAATTCTTTTTCCTGGGGGAAAATTATCTATATATTCCTAGGTGTTAATCTAAAAGGTAAAATGTACATAACTTTGTCCTTTTGGGAATGTGGGTAATTTGCTTTTTGTGGCTGTCTGTGGCTGGTGTTGTTATAAATGTGCTTAAGTTGCATGCTTTGGCAGTGATTTCTCTGACAACTTACGTAATCAGTTTGCTGTATTAAACTTGTTTGTTATGGGGAGGGTAAGCAAACGTGGACAGTAAATTAAAAAGAGCCAATGCTTTTATGTAGTAACTGCATGTTATGCAATGTAAATTTTATTGTTACGTTTTGAAAACCTGTGTTTTTATATGAGGTTTAAAAAATCCCTATTTTTCATTACTCCTTTTCTAGGTTCTGAGTCTTCTGGTAGTGTAGGGTCATCTACAGGCTCTCTTTCTCACATCCAGCAGCCTCTTCCAGGTACAGCTCTCAGCCAGTCTTCTCATGGCGCACCTGTCGTCTATCCAACTGTCAGCACTCATAGTTCTCTTTCCTTTGATGGTGGCCTAAATGGGCAAGTCGCATCTCCTAGCACTAGCTTCTTTTTGCTTCCCTTGGAAGCGGCAGGCATACCACCTGGCAGTATTCTGATCAACCCACAAACAGGTTGGTATCCAGAAAAAGGTGTTTCAGGAATTATCTGAAAATTTAAGGATACTTATTAAATGTATTTTCTGAATATATGTAGTCAGCTTTTTATTATTCATGATTAGCATTTTCCAAGAACTTTATAACAAAAACACTTATGCTAGGAAAGTTTAAAAGACATTTATATCGGGAAGCATTTTTTCCCCTTTTGACGTCTGTGACATCGTCTAGGCCAAATAATAGCCCAACTATAATTTTAAAAAATTTATTTCCTAGGAATAAGACAACTACCTACAAAAGAGCTTTGTTTGATACAACAATTTTTTTTTAACCAATATTGACTTTTTGGGATGATACAACAATTTTATACTTGGGAAAATCAAGTGCATTTTATGAAGAAGGACTGAATAAGCAGTTTTTTTTTTTTCATTATATAATGGAGGGGGAAAAAATAATTACCTTCAGAATGTGGTGATTTCCTACTGAGGAAAAGCTAAAGAACATCTTATTGGTATTAAAAAAAAATTGGGGGGATTCATGTATTAATATTGACAGTACATATTCTTTGCAGTTAGCTAATAGTAATTTACATTTTTTAGCATTTGCTTTTACCAAATGCTCTGTTAGGTGCTTTAAATATGTTATAACCTTGTTAGGTAAGTGAAATCATTTATAGATAAAGAAACTGGACCTCAGAGAGGTGAAGAAACTGCAGTTATAGTACAGTTCACTATGTAAATAGGTAAAAATGATTTGTATAGAAAAAATATGATCATTAAAAAGGTCACAAGAAGTCTTGGTCTCTTCAAGATAGCATAGCCCAGTCATTTGGCAAGGTAATGAAAACTCTCCTTGATCTTTTGATAACTTTAAATCTCATATATTTAGCTGATGTGGTATCATCATAATGGCAGTAGTTTACAGGCAGATACAGGTGGGAGTATAAGGTCTCTAAGTGTTCCTGAACCTTTCCTTTCGTTTATAGTAGAAAAATCATGGCTTGGGACTCATTACTTTCAGGTTTATTCACATCTCTTTTTAAGATAAAGTAGGCAAACATTTGTTCTCTTATAAGAATTAAATTAGCATAAATAACTGATTTTTCAGAAATTCAGTTTTTGCTTAGTAATTACCTTCTTATTCTTCAGGTTATTATATTACTAACCTTCCTGTTTTTGTCCAGCAAGATGTAAGATGATTTAATATTTTACCTTTTCCTATTATTTTTCATTCAAAATATATTAATATGGTTTTGGTAACATGAAAGATTCATTTGCTTAGGAAGGGATAGAGTGAGAAGCTAATTGGTCTGAAACTGAATTGTACTATTAACTTAAATGAATCCAAAAGTGATCTCTTTGGTTTTTGAGAACAGTGTTACAGTACATTAACTTTCTTCAAGTGACCCTTAATTTGGATTTGACCGCCTTCACCCAAATCTGCTCCACCCATTTTTTTAAACCAAATTATTATTATTTTTTTATTTTTTTATTTTTATTTTTTTTTTTGAGAAGGAGTCTTGCTCTGTCGCCCAGGCTGGAGTGCAGTGGTGTCATCTCCACTCACTGCAAGCTCCGCCTCCCGGGTTCACGCCATTCTCCTGCCTCAGCCTCCCGAGTAGCTGGGACTACAAGCGCCCACCACCACACCTGGCTAATTTTTTGTATTTTTTAATAGAGACAGGGTTTCACCATATTAGCCAGGATGGTCTTGATCTCCTGACCTCGTGATCCGCCCGCCTCGGCCTCCCCGAGTGCTGAGATTACAGGCGTGAGCCACTGCGCCCGGCCTCCCAAATTATTTAGTAGTCAACAAATACCCAGGACAACTTGTTTTTAGTTATCTATAACTATCACACAAATTATCAGTATACTAATTGATTAAAATAATTTTACTTTGGAGGACTTTTTCTGCTTGATAGCTGTAGACTAGTATAGTCTTCTCTCCCAAATATTATTATTTTATATCATAAGTTTCCTCAAAAAAAAAAAATGGAGAGGGATTTCCTATGGAAGAATAGATGTTAAGACAATTTAAGAAACTGTTTTTCAGTCAAATTTTTCTGTGTTTCTCTGTATTTTTCTCACTCATAGTCATTGAACCGTTAATTTTTATGCACTCCTTTCTTGTTTCTTTTTTTAACAATCCAATTTTAGTAAAGAAAAATACTAATCTTTCAATCTATTTATTGAAAAAATGTCTGGAAGACAGTATCTGAAATGCTAATGATATTATTATGGGGAATTCCACAACAGCAAAGACACGGAATCAACTAAATGCCCATCAGGGATAGACTGGATAAAGAAAATGTGGTGCATATACTCTATTAAATACTATGAAGCCATAAAAAAGAACAAGATCATGCCCTTCTCAGGAACACAGATGGAGGTGGAGGCCATTATCCTTAGCAAACTAATGCAGGAACAGAAAACCAAATATCACACGTTCTCACTTAATAGTGGGAGCTAAATGCGGAGAACATGTGAACACATGAGTGAAACAGTACACACTGGGGCTTATCAGAGGGTGGAGGGTGGGAGGAAGGAGAGGATCAGGAAAAATAACTAATGGGTGACAAAATAATTCATATAATAAGCCACTACAACACAAGTTTACCTGTATAACAAACCTGCACATATGCCCCTGAACCTAAAAGTGAAATCACACACACATACACACACACACACACACACACACACACACACACACAGATTATGGGGAATTTATTTTCTTTTTTGTCTCTTTGTTATTTTTAGAAATGTTACTTTTTGTAATAAGGAAAAGTTGTTTAGAATATATGTGTAGAGAAACTGGGTGCAGTGGCTCACACCTGTAATCCCAGCATTTTAGGAGACCAAGGAGGGTGGATCACGTGAGGTCAGCAGTTCGAGACCAGCCTGGCCAACATGGTGAAACCCCATCTCTCCTAAAAATATAAAAATTAGCCCAGCGTGGTGGCAGGTGCCTATAATCCCAGCCAGTCTGGAGGCTGAGGCAGGAGAATTGCTTGAACCCAGGGGAGGCTGAAGTTGCAGTGAACTGAGATCATGCCACCACACTCCAGCCTGGGCTGGGCAACAGAGTGAGACTGTCTCAAAAAAAAAAAAAAAGTTGTAAAATAAGGACAGTACCATCAAGATTACAATTTGAAGCATGAAGCTATTAATCATTTTAGTTTTTCATCCAGTTCTAATCTTATTTGTGAAATATATGTAAGGTGGCCTCAAAATTAGGTATTTCCTACCTCCTAATAAAAACTAATGAATAACTTTCCAATATCCTGAAGTCAAGCGTTTTCTCTTTGAACTGAAATATAGCCTTATAGGACCCCAATCCTGTGACTGAATTTCTTAGGCTAAATGTGTTGCATAATTCAGAGTTTTTCAGAAAATACCACATATTATGAAATAAGGCTGGGATTACTTTGGGAGGCCAAGGCAGATGGATCACCTGAGATCAGGAGTTTGAGACCAGCCTGGCCAGCATGGTGAAACCCCATCTCTACTAAAAATACAAAAATTAGCCATGTGTGATGTCACATGCCTGTAATCCCAGCTACTTGGGAGGCTGAGGCAGGAGAATCATTTGAACCCAAGAGGCAGAGGTTGCCCTGAGGTGAGATTGTGCCACTGTACTCCAGTCTGGGCAACAGAGGGAGACTCCGTCTAAGAAAATAATAATAAATTAATTTAATTAAGCTCACTAGCGGTCTGGGCCAGTACCCCTTAATAAGAAATGCAGTAAAACATTTGAATATTTAAGTGAGGGAAATAAAGACTATTGATAGCCTCATGTCAGATCAAGCATTTCCCAAACTAAGGAAATCTGTTTTCAAAATATTAGGTTTTTTTTTTTCAATTGTGTTTAAGGGATTTTGGATATGCTTTGTAAATTGTTAGTAAAAGGACCTATTTTCCATCTGTATTCTAAGTTGTTTTTTTTTCCTTCTTTTTAAATTTTTCAGGTCAGCCCTTCATAAACCCAGATGGGAGTCCAATTGTGTATAATCCTCCTATGACTCAACAACCAGTTAGACCCCAAGTGCCTGGACCTCCACAGCCACCTCTGCCAGCCCCACCTCAACAACCAGCAGCTAATCACATTTTCTCACAGGTGCACATATCCACGATTACATAATGCTAAGTTGACTAGCCTTTACATATTTGGGACTAAATTTGCTAATTAAAATTGAGATAGCCCAAGTAAGTATCTCTTAGAACTTTAATATTCTGCCACCAGTGATGTTCCACTCAATACTCATAGGAAAAGAGAGAGAACTTCAAAGACTTTTCCCCTGATAAATACCGAAAATATATTGGAAAGAAGAGAATTGTTTTAATCTTACGAGCCTGTCTGGTGAGTATTTTATCCCTATTTGACAACAGCAAGAAATGGACAACAGGAGGAATAAAAACAAAACTGAGATTGTTCATTGGCCCAGTGAGCAAAGTGAGTTGTTTTAAGATTCTACAGATTAAGCAGTTAAAAGAAACTGAGATAGGCTGCTCAGGTTCTACAAGATACTCTTCATCCATTCTACCTACCCTATGAAAGACAAAGCGATTCTGAGTTAGAATTCCCAAAAGTACTCTCAATAATATTTTGAGTTTGTAAAAATGTTTAGAATGTATACATTCATTTCACATTTGGTCTTTTTCCCCTAAAGATGTAATATCCACCTTTGGCGAACTTGATTATACCAGTATGAACTCTTATTTTTATTCTAACTTTTTTTTTTTTTTTTTTTTGGCCCAGGCTGGATGTAGTGGGATTACAGGCGTGAGCTACTGCGCCCGGTTTATTCTAACTTTTACAGGTTGTTTAATGTATCAAAGTTTATGTAGTTATATCTCTTTTTCCCTGCAAGACTCTAAATATTTCATTGGTGAAAACATGCAGAGTGATTTTGTATGAAAGAAGTATGATGGGCCAGGCGCAGTGGCTCACGCCTGTAATCCCAGCACTTTGGGAGGCCGAGGCAGGCGGATCACCTGAGGTCAGGAGTTCGAGCCCAGCCTGGCCCAAACGGTGAAACCCCCATCTCTCCTAAAAATACAAAAATTAGTCAGGTGTGGTGGTGTGCCCCTATAGTCCCAGCTACTTGGGAGGCTGAGGCAGAAGAATCACTTGAACCTGGGAGGTTGCAGTAAGCCGAGATCAGGCCATTGCACACCAGCCTGGGTAACAGAGCAAGACTCTGTCTCAAAAAAATAATTAAATAAATAAGTGAGTATCCCTTAAAAAAAGAAGAAGAAGAAGTATGATGACAAACTTGAACTGGAGAAATTTCATTAATTTTGCTCACAAATGATATCATTTGTATTCCTGGGTTGAAGAACGTACAAGTTTAATTATATTTAATGGTGTGAAAGTCATAAAAAATAATTGTACTTCTGGCAATTAAGACTCCTAATACTGGGCAAGGCAGTTTTTTTTAAAAGAAGAAGAACTTACAGGCTTTGGATACACTTCTAAGACCATACAAATCAGTTAATGTATGTAGAAGAGATTACCTGAAACTATTTCCACAGACTCCCATATTCCCCTCCCAATCCCATTTGGTTACATACACTGAGCTTGCATAAAACTTCTTCCCTGGCTTTCTCTGTCTTGGCTTCAGTCAGCTTGGTCCCAAAGAGTTTCCTCTTTATTATGCAGTCATGTAGTTGTCTTTGCAGTGCCATGTATTTCACCAGGAGCTTTAAAGCACTAATTTTCATTTGGTTTCATTTTTATTTAAATTTCAGTGGAAATAATGTCAATCTGGCAACTTTTAAAAACTCTGGGATTTATCTTTTCAGATTATTATCTCTTAGAACTTTGTCTGATTTAGTTATAAGAGACAGTTCTAAATGAAGGTGTAGGCCACCTAATTTAGAAACAGATGCTTTAATGAACTATAATTTGAATTCTTGGGATATTCACCAAATTTCGTAACTTATTTTTCTAGCATTGCTCCAAGTGTTTCAGGTAACGCATCATCAGATCCAGAAACAGAGACTCAAAGAACAAGTGATTCTAAATAAATATATTTTGCACAATCTGAAATAATTCATCAGTGAGATTTCAAATAACCAAACAAAATAATGCTATGATTTCCAAAGCCTGCAGAAGAGCTACTTTTTTTGGACGTAACATAAAACCAGTTACTTTAGGTGAATGTTGTTTTGCAGCGAATTGCAATTCAAGTAGGAAAAGGATTGTGCTAAGACTTTTTCTTCTCTAAATGGTGTCAGAATTTCACTTTCACAGTTTTTTTCATTACTCTCTGAAACTCAGGAAGACATTAATTCATACCCTTGGTGCTCTTAGTACTTTCCTTAATCCCGCAGCTGACTAAAACTTTTGTTTCATCTGACAATTACATAGGAGGTCAAGTCATCTGAAAGTTATGTCTTAATGGTTATCTGACTTAATAACACATCAAGTAGCCTGTTCTTGAAAATTCTAAATCTATTGCACCTCATGTAGTATAATATGTACTGTCATCCATTAGGAAGCTCACTTATTTCTAGCCATGAGTTTTGTGAGGAACCAGATGCTACTTTATGGATCTTTCAGCTTTTACTGAAAGATTTTTTTAATGCTTTAATTATAGTTTTTTTGCTTTATTTTAAGTTTATCTAAGCCTTTGTTTTTTAGAAACCATTGTGTTGATTTTGTGGTAAAAGTGCAACTCAAATCATTATCTAATATCTCTCATGTTATAGACAAACAATGTCTATCTTAGTTGACATAGAAGTTCTCTATTTAAACTATTGCCTGAACAATCTTAATTCCATTAGTTTATCTAACATTTTTAAAGTACTGTCTTCAGAGATATTGTTCAGAAGGAGATGCATGAATATACATTTTAACTAAGAGTTTTCATCAAGTAAGATTCCCTGGGTTCCTCATCTACTTGCTTATGTGACTGTCTACAAGTCACTTAATTGACCTTAGTCTGATTGCCTTCTGTAAAGTGGGTTGCTATAGTCTTTACCCAATATGTATATTACCTTTTTTGTAATAAACAGTATAAATATGAGAAAATTAAACAGATGCCAATTTTAGTTAGTAGATGGCCAGCTGTATTCCCAAGATTGAAAAGTGATTACAACTTCTTTTAAAAAATAACACCTGTTTTTGAGTGCCCCTGGGAAACATAAAACCTTTTTTTTCCAGAAACTCAGGAATATTTGATTAACGGCCAGAGATTTTAAGTAACTAGTTTCTCAGCTCCTAACATGTTAATAGAAATGTGTTTAATTACAAAGGAAGTGTTTATCTTCCTTATATAAAAGAGATGTGTTTGTGTCTGTGTGTGCATGTGTCTGTATGTATATGTGTGTTGTTCCTTAGGCTATCATTCTTAATAGTTCCCACTGTATTTTTTTACCCAGTGCATTTTTCTTATAAAATTGCTGGCCAGGCACGGTGGCTCAAGCCTGTAATCCCAGCACTTTGGGAGGCCGAGACGGGTGGATCACGAGGTCAGAAGATCGACACCATCCTGGCTAACCCGGTGAAACCCTGTCTCTACTAAAAAAATGCAAAAAAACTAGCTGGGCGCGGTGGCGGGCGCCTGTAGTCCCAGCTCCTCGGGAGGCTGAGGCAGGAGAATGGGGAACCCAGGAGGCGGAGCTTGCAGTGAGCCGAGATTGCGCCACTGCACTCCAGCCTGGGCAACAGAGCGAGACTCAGTCTCAAAAAAATAAAATAAAATAAAATAAAATAAAATTGCTAAAAGTTAGGGGCTTTGGTCCCAAAAGACTGCTTAATTTTGCCTTATCAGTAGGGTAATTGTAACAGTTATTGTGTAAGTTATTGCTGTCTGATAGTAAGAATGAATTTTTTCATTTATAATTTAGTATTATACTGCAAAATAGGGCAGCCCTTTCATAAAACCAGGAAATAATGAGAAGTAGTTTTGCTTTGACTGACTTAACCCAGGGGTCTTGGTTAAATAATAGGATTCAAAATGCCTAAATCACCTGTTCCCATTAATCTATAATAAAGAAATATTTTATTGCAAAAAATTATCCTCCTAATTATGTAATAAATTCAGGCATACATGTTTTTGAAACTTTTACTGTATTAGAATTTCTTCACTTTGTATTGTTTTTGTTGTTTCCTATGTTGTTATATTTTAAATGACTTTATAAATGTGGTTAAAGCTATTGCCAAAAAAGTGTAAATTTCCATTTTATGCAATTCTTCTAACGTTTTATTCTGACATTAACATTGTTTGCCAACCTGTTATTCTTTAGCCTGTTCGTCCTCTGCAGTCCTCTTCACAGCCTGTTCAGTACTCTACAGCCCCTTACCCATCCCCGCTCCTGCCAGTCTCACCCACCCAGCAATACTCCGTGGTACTATATCTCTATTCACCTCCTGCGTTGTTTCTGTGGGTGGATGTGTGATGAGTGCTCAAGAGTGTCATTAATGTAATACGATCTTTTGTGATTTTTTTGAGTCAGGTTTACATATGTATCTAAAAAAAGTATTTCTAATTCATAGTAGAAATAATTTATTCTGTTCCATAAAATATTGGTTATAGTGGCTTATTATGGTGATTGTTTAATCTTTTCCTGCTTTTTCATAATGAAAGAATTTTCAGGTTGATTATTCTAGTCCTAATATGTTTCAGCAACTTTCTCATTGAGACCAGTGCAGGATCTTTGCTGTCCTGGGATGGTAGCTTTCATCTGAGTTTAGGCATTGTATTTTCTCACCAATAGTGAAGGTCCAGTAGACTCAGTACCAGTTCTTAGGGCGAGTTGTAGCTTACATCTACAGAGGACTTCTAAGTGTATTTTCTAAGAAGATTTCTGGATATTTAATCTGTGACTGTAAAGTAATGATACTTTCTTCAATCCAAAGTATGCCCCCAATTTTTATTGGAATAAGAAAATGACTTTTTTCCAAGGTGACTTTGAGAGTGGTATACAGTTATGGTACTTCTATTAACAATATTTGATCATATAACATTGAAATTACAGTTCATAGGTACATTTTTTTCTTTTTGAAAGCATTCACTAAGTTAGGCTAATAGTGCTAGAGTATGTCAGAGTGACTATTTGGGAAGAGAAAAACCATATATTTTCAATCATTAAATCAGGCGTCTCCTTTCGGTCCTTTATCTTCTCCATAGCCTTAATTTTCTTCGGAAAATCCAGTAGATCTAGAAACTGCAGACATGGCAGCTTTGATCTGATGACTCAATTGCCACAATTTTGTGTTAACCTTTTAACAAAATGTGGTATATTTTGTTGCCAGTCTGTAGATTCTTGGGAATAGGGAGCATTTTAACCCTATATCATCATTTCAGTTATATTTTTCTGGAACAATAAGAGCTGGTCCTTATCCTGTTGAATTAGAGAAATGTTTGTCAGATAGCACATAAATCATAACCCTTGTCTTGGTAGGGCACCATTTAGCAAAAGCATAGGAAACTGTCATTTGACTTACATTTGTCAAATTATCTGACTTCCAGAACAGACTGAAAAACACAAGGGAAGAATGGAATGTATGGCCAAATTATTTCTGAAAGATTAGAGAAAGGACTGTGTAGTTGGATTTTATGTATTTAATTTCTACAAGTAATTTTCATGGTTAGGGATACAAAAATGCATAGAATTTGAATTTTGCCTTCTAGGAAGAGGGGAGATAATTTAAAGCAAAACTAATTAGTACCTTGCTCATTGCTTGGTTTTTGAAGTCCTTTCAGAAAATACTAATTGTATAATATGAACATGGCCAATTTCACTTCTACATTCTAATGTTAACTTTCATCTTCATTTAAATAAATGTCTTCATGTTTTAATGTGAAATGTTGTACCCTACTCTTTTCTGCATGCTGTACATCCCCATTAGATATATTTTTTAAATAATTTATAATGACAGCATTGTAATATTCAACAATAGAGTTGTCATTTTTTTGAAGCTTCACTCTGTTACATTATTGCTGTTGTAGAGATATATAATTTCCATAATATGTACCACTGTACCTTATTTTAAAATAGGAAGTATTTTTCTTTGATAAGTTTGGCCTATGTGTAGAAGGCTTACTAATTTTTGACTTGTTCCTTTTTTAGCAGGATAACCTTGGGTCTCAGTTTAGTCACATGAGTCTTGCTCGCCAGCCATCTACTGATGGTTCTGACCCTCATACCACCATGTTCCAGTCCACTGTGGTTCTTCAGTCTCCACAGCAGTCTGGTTATATCATGACAGCAGCCCCTCCACCACATCCTCCTCCACCGCCACCACCACCACCTCCTCCTCCTCCCCTACCACCTGGGCAGCCAGTCCCTACTGCTGGATATTCTGCCTCTGGTCATCCTGTCAGCCAGCCTGTGCTCCAGCAGCAGGGATATATTCAGCAGCCATCACCACAGGTATATTGCTTTTTAACCTTTTCTTTCTTGTGGAAACCTCTCACTTAAGATCAGTTTTAACTTCAAAGAACTTGTTTTTAAATTCTCATGAAGAGAATTTGTCAGAGTCTATAAACAAAGCATATAGTCATCTTTCCTCCTCTGGAGATTTTCATGCACGTGCTAAGCAACCATATGACAGGTAAATGCTCCAGTTGGTTGGTAAAGTATGTGAGCTTTAAGGGTTTTTTTTCTGACTGAGAGGTATGGGTTTCTAAAAAACTAACCTAAGGGAAACACAATAAAGTGTAAATCCACTGTAAAAATAAAATGGTAAGGCAGGGCACAGTGGCTCACACCCGTAATCCCAGCACTTTGTGAGGCTGAGGCAGACTCACAAGGCTGGACTTGAGCCTAGGAGTTGGAGACCAGCCTGGGCAACATGGCGAAACTTTTGAATGTTTAACTGACTTTTAATTTCTGAAACAGACTATCCTTATATGTCGTGGGATTCAGTTTGCTAATATTTGTTAAAGATTTTTGCATCTATGTTCATGAAGGATATTGGTCTGCAGTTCGCTTGTAGTATTTTTGGTTGTACTCTCTGGGTGGTACTAGCCTTAAAATGAGTTGGGCATTGTTCCCTCCTCCTTTATTTTCTAAAGGTGTTTGTGTAGGATTGATGTTACTTCTCACATGTTTGCCAGAATTCATCAATGAATTCATCTATAACTGGAGATTTTTTGCAGGGAAGGGTTTTAAATTACAAATTTAATTTCTTAGTAGATATAAAAGGATTCCAGTTCTCTGTTTCTCTTTGGACTAATTGTCATAATTTGTGTCCATTTCATGTTTCAAGCTTGTCATAAAATTGTTCTTAATATCCCCTTATGCTTTTAATATCTTTAGGATCTTAGTGGTGTTCCCTCTTTATTTCTTGATATGGGAATTTTACACTCTCGTTTTTGTTTATTAATTTAACCAGATGGCTTATCAATTCTTTTGATGTTCTTAAAAAAAAAAAAAAAAACCGGTCGGAGGTGGTGGCTCACGCTTGCGATCCCAGCCCTCTGGGAGGCTGAGGCAGGTGGATCACTTGAGGTCAGGAGTTCATGACCAGCCTGGCCAACACGGTGAAACACTTTTTCTACTGAAAATACAAAAATTAGCCAGGCATGGTGGTGCACGCCTGTAATCCCAGTTACTGGGGAGGCTGAGGCAGGAGAATCACTTGAACCCAGGACATGAAGGTTGCAGCGAGCCGAGATTGAGCCACTGCCCTCCAGCCTGGGCAACAGAGCGAGACTCCATCTCAAAAAAAAAAAGTTTCATGAATTTTTATGATTTTATTTTCAGCGATTTTAGATTTTTCTTCTTATAGAAGTTTTTAATGCTATACATTTCTTTTTTTTTTTTTTTAATGCTGCAAATTTCTAAGCAACATTTTGGTGCTATCCACAAATTTGGATATGTAGCATGTTAGTTATTATTTAGTTTAAAATGTTTTGTTTTTTAGGAGGACTTTTTATGACCCATGACTTACTTAGAAGTATGTTATTTAATTTCCAAATATTTAGGGGCTTTCTAAATACCTTTCGTTATTGATTGCTATTTTAATTATATGTGGTCAGAGAGCTCACTCTTTTAAGATTTCAGTGTTTTGAGCCAGACACAGTAGCTTATGTCTGTAATCCCAGCACTTTGGGAGGCCAAGATGGGCAGATCACTTGAGGTCAGGAGTTTGAGACCAACTTTGCCAACATGGTGAAACCCCATCTCTAATAAAAATACAAAAATTAGCTGGGCATGCTGGTGTGCACCTGTAATCCTAGCTTCTCGTGAGCATGAGGCAGGAGAATTATTTGAACCCGGTAGGCAGAGGTTGCAGTGAGCTGAGAATTCGTGTTCTAATATTTTAGTGTTATGTGTTTTTTTGTTCAGGATTTTTTTGTGAGGCAGGGCATTTTGATTTTTTTATTGAAATTCACATAATATAAAATTAACCATTTAACCATTTTTATGTGAACATTTTAGTTGCATTTAGTACATATTCACAGTGTTGTACAACCACCACTTCTGTTTGGTTCCAAAACATTTTCATCACTCCAAAAGGAAACCCCATACCTGTTAGCAGTTGCTACTTATTGCCCCATTTCCCAGCCTCTGGCAACCACCAATCTGCTTCTGTCTCCTGTGGATTTACCTATTCTGAATAGTTGATATTAATGGAATCAGGCGACCTGTTACCTTTTGTGTCTGACTTAATTCACTTAACATAATATTTGCAAAGTTGTAGCTTAGGCCTTCGCCACATTGTAGCTTAGGCCTGTGCCACATTGTAGCTTAGGCCTGTGCGCTCGCACGCGCGCGCGCGCACAAACACACAGTGGCACACTATTCATACTTAAAATGTATTCATACTTAAAAATCTGTTCACACTATTCATAATTTACTTTTTTATCCATTAATTGAAATTTGGAATCTTTTCTTTTCTTTCTTTCTTTCTTTTTTGTTTGTTTATTTATTTATTTATTTTGAGATAGAGTCTCTCTTTGTTGCCCAGGCTGGAATGCAGTAGTGTGATCTCGGCTCACTGCAACCTCCACCTGCCAGGTTCAAGCAATTCTCCTGCCTCAGCCTCCCGAGTAGCTGGGATTACAGGCATGAGCCACCACACCCAGCTAATTTTTGTATTTTTAGTAGAGACAGTGTTTCACCATTTTGACCAGGCTGGTCTGGAACTCCTGACCTCGAGTGATCCGCCCACCTCGGCCTCCCAAAGTACTGGGATTACAGGCATGAGCCACCACACGTGGCCAAAATTTGGAATGTTTTCATCTTTTGTTTCTGTAAATAGTGCTGTTTTCAATATGTAGGTACATGGTTTTTTTTTTTTTTTTTTTTTTAGACGGAGTCTCGCTTTGTTGCCCAGGCTGGAGTGCAGTGGCCGGATCTCAGCTCACTGCAAGCTCCGCCTCCCGGGTTTACGCCATTCTCCTGCCTCAGCCTCCCGAGTAGCTGGGACTACAGGCGCCCACCACCTCGCCCGGCTAGTTTTTTGTATTTTTAGTAGAGACGGGGTTTCACCATATTAGCCAGGATGGTCTCAATCTCCTGACCTCGTGATCCACCTGTCTCGGCCTCCCAAAGTGCTGGGATTACATGTATTTTTTTAATACCTGTTTTCAGTTTTTTGGAGTATGTGTGTATATGTATTAAATGTATGTCTGTGTGTGTGTGTGTGTATATATATATATATTTGTCTTTTTATTATTGAGCTAAGAGCTCTTTATGTATTCTGGATACTAGACCCTTGTCAGATAAGTGATATGCAATTATTTTGACTCATTCTGTAAAATTGTCTTTTTAGTTTCTTAATAATGTTCTTTGATGGATAAAAGTTTTTTAATTTTGGTAAAGTTCACTTTATCCATTTTTTTCTTTTATTTCTCGTGCTTGTGGTGTCATATCTAAGAATTTGTTGCCAAAACAAAGGTCACGAAAATGTAGTCCTGTCTTTTAAGTGCTTTGTTTTTAGCTCCTAGGTCATTTATTTATCCATTTTGAGTTAATTTTTGAATATGGTGTGAGGCAAGAGTTCATCTTCATTCTTTTTCAAGTATATATCTGGTTATTCTAGCATTATTTGTTGAAGATACTTTTCTTTACCCATTAAATAACTTTGGAATCCCTGTCAAATATCCATTGACCATAAATGTAAGGGTTTTTTCCTGGGCTTTCACTTTTACCACATTATGTATTTCTACCCTTTTGCCAGTACTACATTGTTTTCATTGCTGTGGCTTTGTAGTAACTTTTAAAAATGGAAAGAGTGAGTACTCCTACTCTGTTCTTCTTCAAAATTGTTTTTAGTATTCAGGCTTCTTGCGGTTCCATATGAATTTGAGAATGGGCTTTTCTGTTTCTGCAAAAAAAGACCATTGGCGTGTTGATAGGTATTGCATGGAATATGTAGATCCCTTTGATATTATTGCCATACTGTCTATTAAATTTTCCAGTCTTAAATGAGCATGGGGTGTTTTTTCATTTACTCTGGTCATCATTGATTTCATATTCTATTGCTTTGGGACTTGTCTATTTCCCTGTTCTATCAGTTTTTTATAGTATTTGAAGCTATATTAAGCAATTTATATTTATCATGTCTTCCTGATATATTGACTCATACATAATGTTTTTCTCTGTCTCTAATAGTATTTCTTGAAACCTATTTTATCTGACATTATAGAGTGTCATTCTTTTGAGTAACAGTTAAATGGTATGTCTTTTTCTACCTTACTTGCAACCCCTATATTTAAAGTGTCTTTCATTTATGGTTATTAGTTGGGTTCTGCCTCTTTATACAATGATTTCAGTGTCATTAGACCCTTTAAATTTAATGTATTTTTGACATAGTTAGATTCAGGTATGCCACATTGCTATTTTTTTTATTTGCCCTATCTGTATTTTATTCTACTTTCCTGCATTTTATATTATTTGAACTTTTTAAAAATAATATTGAATACTTTACGAATTTCTGTGTCATCCTTGTGCAGTGTCCATGCTAATCTTCTCTGCATTGTTCCAATTTTATTATATGTGCTGCCGAAGTGAGCATTTCAGTTCACTTTCTTTAGTATTGTCTTTTTAGGTACATCCCCTTGAATTTTCTGAATGTGTTTGTTTTTCTAGGGACTGTGTTATCTACCTTTATCTACCTTTACCTTATCAAAATCTACTTCAAGTTAATATTGAAATTTCAAGTAAAATGTAGCAGCCTTACAACAGTATAATTCCATTCACATTCTCCATCCTATTGCTGTTGTTGCCATATACATTGCATCTCTATATAGTATATACCAAAAATAGTGTTAATCATTTTTGCCTTAAAAGAGATATTGGCAGCCGGGCACAGTGGCTCACGCCTGTAATTCCAACACTTTGGGAGGCTGAGGCAGGCAGATCACTTGAGGTCAGGAGTTCGAGACCAGCCTGACCAACATGGTGAAACCCCATCTCTACTAAAAATACAAAAAAAAAATTAGGCCGGGCGCGGTGGCTCAAGCCTGTAATCCCAGCACTTTGGGAGGCCGAGACGGGCAGATCACGAGGTCAGGAGATCGAGACCATCCTGGCTAACACAGTGAAACCCCGTCTCTACTAAAAGATACAAAAAACTAGCCGGGCAAGGTGGTGGGCGCCTGTAGTCCCAGCTACTCAGGAGGCTGAGGCAGGAGAATGGCGTAAACCCGGGAGGCGGAGCTTGCAGTGAGCTGAGATCCGGCCACTGCACTCCAGCCTGGGCAACAGAGCCAGACTCCGTCTCAAAAAAAAAAAAAATTAACCAGGCATGGTGGCAGGCACCTATAATCCCAGCTACCTTGGGAGGCTGAGGCACGAGAATTGCTTGAACCTGGGTGGCAGAGGTTGCGATGAGAGGTTGAGATCATGCCACTGCACTTCTGGGCCACAGAGCGAGACTCCATCTCAATTTTAAAAAGAGAGAGATACTGGCCAGGCACAGTGGCTCAAGCCTGTAATCCTAGCACTTTGGGAGGCCAAGATGTGCGGATCACTTGAGGTCAGGAGTTGGAAACCAGCCTGGCCAACATGGTGAAACCCCATCTCTACTAAAAATACCAAAAAAAAAAAAACATAGCCAGGTGTGGTGGCAGGCACCTGTAATCCCAGCTACTCAGGAGACTGAGGCAGGAGAATTGCTTAAGCCTGGAAATTGGAGGTTGCAGTAAACTGAGATTGCACCACTTTACTTCAGCCAAATCCAAATCCAGCCAAATAAAAAAGATATCTTCTTTAATTAAAGGAAAATAAACTCAGGATTTAGATTACTTTCTGATACCTCCAGGAACAGTTAAGGGATCCCGTATGTATTGTGTCTATTTTAATGCTTCAAAGACAGGAGATCTACAGTAAATTTGAGAGGTTCTTGGCTAAAAACTAACCTAGGAATGTTACACCTGGCTGGTTTTCAGATGAGATGAGCACTCTTTAAGATCGCCACAGATCTGTGTTCTTTTTACACATAACCCAATCAGAAGAGCAGAGTGTGAGCAAGCCCATGACACTGTTGAAGTTAACTTACCCACGTGCTTCTGTAATACCGGATTAGGTGTTTATTCTTCACCCCAAACAAGGTCAGATTAAGAGAACTTCATAACTAATAGTAATAGCTCTGGAAGGAAAAATAAATCAAGATAGTCTTGATGGCATTTTAATTTGCATTAGAAATATGGTCATGCATCATTTAATGATAGAGATACTTTCTGAGAAATGCATCTCTAGTGGGTTTTGTCATTGTGTGAATGTCACAAAGTGTATTTGCACACACCTAGATGGTGTAGCCCTCTACACAACCTAGGTTATATGGTATAGCCTACGAGCTACAAACCTATACAACATGTTACTGTACTAAATACTGTAGGCAGTTATATAACAATGATAAGTATTTGTGTATCTAAACATATGTAAACCGAAAAGGTACGTAAAAATATGATATAAAAGTTTTTTGGTTTTTTTTTTTTTTTTTGAGATGGAGTCTTGCTCTGCCGCCAGGCTGGAGTTCAGTGGTAAGAACTTAGCTCACCACAACATCCGCCTCCCTGGTTCAAGTGATTCTACTGCCTCAGCCCCTGAGTAGCTGAGACTACAAGGCGCGTGCCACAACGCCCGGCTGACTTTTTGTATGTTTAGGAGAGACGGGGTTTGACGTTGTTGGCCAGGCTGATAAACTCGTGATCTGCCTGCCTCGGCCTCCAAAAGTGCTGGGATTAACAGGCGTGAGCAACTGCACCCAGCCAAAAGATTTTTTTAAATGGTACACTGATATAGTGCAATTAACCATGTATGCAGCTTGCAGGACTGTAAGTTGTTCTAGGTGAGTCAGTGAGTGGTGAGTGAATGTGATGGCCTGGGGCATTTTACTACTGTAGACTTCATAAACACTCTTCACTTAGGCTACACTTAATTTATCTAATACATTTTTCTTTCTTCAATAATAAACTAACCTTAACTTACAGTAACTTTATAAACATTTTAATTCTTTTCACTTTTTTATTCTTATGTAATAAAACTTAGCTTAAAACACAAATACATTGTACAGCTATACAGAAATATTTTCTTTATATCCTTATTCTAAAGGTTTTCTTTTATGAATTTTTAAATTTTCTTTCTCTTTAATTTTTTTTAATTAAAAACTAAGATACAGACGTGCATATTAGCCTAGGCCTACTCAGTTCAGGATCATCAGCATCATTGTCTTCCACCTCCACATCTTGTCCCTCTAGAAGGTCTTCAGAGGTGGTAACACATGTGGAGCTGTCATCTCCTATGATAACAATGCCGTCTTCTGAAATACCTCCTGAAAGACCTACCTGAGTCTGTGTGTGTGTGTGTGTGTGTGTGTGTGTGTGTGTGTGTGTTTGGTTTGGGTTTTGTTTTGGTTTTTTGTTTTTTGTTTTTTGAGACAGGGTCTCACTTTGTCACCCAGGCTGGAATGCAATGGCACGATCTTGGCTCACTGAAGCCTCAACCTCCCAAATTCAAGCAGTTCTCCCACCTCAGCCCCCCAAGTAGCTGGGACTACAGACATGCGCATCACACCTGGCTAATTTTTGTATTTTTTTTAGAGACAGGGTTTCACCATGTTGCCCAGGCTGGTCTCGAACTCCTGAGCTCAAGTGGTCCACCCAAAGTGCTAGGATTACAGGTGTGAGCCCCTGCCCCCCGGCCCTGAATCTGTTTTGTAGTTTTTAATAAGTAGCAGGACATTCTTTTTAAGACAGGCTCTTGCCACTGTCACTCAGGCTGGAGTGCAGTGGTGCAAGCACTGCTCACTTGCAGCTGTGACCTCCTGGGCTCAAGTAATCCCCACCTCAGCCTCTGAGTATCCAGGACTACAGGCGTGTGCGCCACCACACCTAGCTATTTTTTTAATTTTCAGTAGTGATAGGGTCTCACTGTGTGGCCCAGCCAGATTTCGAACTCCTGGGCTCAAGCAATCCTCCCGCCTCAGCCTCCCAAAGGGCTGGCATTACAGGCGTGAGCCGCCAAACCCGGCCCAGAAGGACTACATTCTAAAATAATAGTTAAAAATGTAGTAAATACATAAACCAATAATAGCCATTTATTATCATTACCAAGTCTTACATACTGTCTGCTATACTTTTAAACAACTGCTAGCACAGTAGGACTACAGACATGTGAGTGATGTATTATGCTATGACATCACTGGGTAATAGGAATTTTTCAGCTTCTTTATAATCTTAGGGGGCCGCCATCATATATGCAATCTGTCATTAACCAAAATGTCACTTTGTGATACATGACTGTATGAGAAAAATTAAAGAATGGAACCAGTATAACTGTGCATTAATGTGGGAATGGATAAAATAGTTTATACAATGAATGTTCTTCAGCAGTTAAATTGAATGAGCTAGCTGTATATGTTTCAATAAAGAAAGATGTCTCAAAAACAATATGAATTGCAAAATAAGTTTCATGAAGTTATATGTAGTTGAGTTTCCCTTATTTGAAAAGCCTGGGACCAGAAGTTTCCGTTTTTTTTTTTTTTTTCTTTGGATTTTGGAATATTTGCATATATGCAATGAGATATCTTGGGATAGGGCCCAAAATCTAAAACCAAGTTCATTTGTTTCATATACATCTTATACACACAGCCTTAAGGTAATATAAGCAATATTTTAAGTAACTTCATGCATGACGTAAAGTTTTGACTGTAACCTGTCACATGAGGTCACGTGTGGAGTTTCTTTTTGTGTACTGACATGATATGATGCTTTTGGCATCATGTTGGTACTCAGAAAGTTAAAGATTTTGGAGTATTTCAGATTTTGGACATTTGGATTTTTAAAGTGCTCGGCCGGGTGCAGTGGCTTATGCCTGTAATCCCAGCACTTTGGGAAGCTGAGGTGGGCAGATCACTTGAGGTCAGGAGTTTGAGACCAGCCTGGCCAACATGGTGAAACCCCATCTCTACTGAAAATAGAAAAATTAGCCAGGCATGGTGGTGCATACCTATAATCCCAGCTACTCGGGAGGCTGAGGCAGGAGAATTGTTTGAACCTGGGAGGCGGAGGTTGTGGTGAGCCGTGATCGCAGCACTACACTCCAGCCTGGGCAACAGAACAAGACTCCACCTCCCAAAAAAAAAAAAAAAAAACTAAAAATAAATAAAATACTAATACATGTAAGGATAATAGATACATAGTAAACAGATATATATAGTAAAATCACCAACTACAGAATAATGGCTTCTACGGAAGTTAAGAGTAAAGGAAATAGGGTGAGTCTTTAGCTAATTAAGTAATGTTTGGTTTTGTAAGAGATCTGAAGGAAATATGGCAAAAAAATTAAAATCTAAATGTGATTGGTGACACATTAGTTACCTTTTTATGCATACTGTATGTTTGAATTTTTTTTAAAATTTCAGTTAAATTTAAGAAAAAGCAGTTTTCGGATGATTAGTGCTAAAAAGAATTATTATTCATTAAACTCTGATCTTCCTCACAGGAAAACATGTAATGCAAGTAAAATTGATTTTTTTTCCCACAATATTTATGATCCTAGATGCCAGCCTGTTATTGCACTCCAGGCCACTATCACTCCAGCCAACCTCAGTATCGCCCAGTCCCTTCTGTTCATTACAATTCACATCTAAACCAACCACTGCCACAACCTGC
Organism: Macaca mulatta; assembly: GCF_049350105.2. Lineage (NCBI taxonomy): Eukaryota > Metazoa > Chordata > Mammalia > Primates > Cercopithecidae > Macaca > Macaca mulatta. The sequence continues at coordinate 27,264,722 of NC_133417.1, forward strand.
ACAGCAGACAGGTGAGTTGTGTTTCTTATGTCATAACTTCTGAGCCATGCTTTTTCCCATCTTCTATTTCAGTATTGCTCTTAAGTAGTACCTACTCAGTCTCTCAGGATCTCGAATATGTTCATACATATGAGTTTGCAAACCAGTGAGATTAAAAGAGTGAGCAAATCTCAGCATCCTCTGGAAAGTACTACAGTGTCAGGTCTACATGCTAAAGGGTTGGGAGTATCTGGGAATATCTTAAGCAGTTTTTTAAGTGGCTGCCATCTCTCACTGCCATTGAAATTGAAGCTGTCTTTGCAGCCTGATAAATCACCTATGGTAACGGCAAGAGAGGCAAGGCAAGGCAAGATGACTTATCAATAGCTAACCAGAAGCAAAGATCAAAACCACCTAACTTGGATTGAGAACCCTAGTCTAGGGATGATATTTTGATCTTTTAGTAAGTATGCCTTTGAAAGAAATGATGTACTTAGCATATTTTCTGTGTTTTGCTTTTGAGTTTGTTGATTGATAGTGAAAAGTATTTTTAAACAAAATACAATCTAAGGCCACTTAAATGAAATTTATTAAAACTCAGCATTGTTTTTGTTTTAGCACTCTGCAGATTTTCTTCAAGCATTCAGTGAAAACAATTTTGATCTCAGTGTATAAAACTATCTTACTAATTTTTTAATGAACTCATTTCTCTATATGCTTCTCACCTAGATGTGTACTTCCCAGATGTTTAATAAGGTATTTATTCAGCCTTTTATAACTCTAGGAGTTGAAGAAGAATTTTATCATTGGTTTCTTTAGAGCTTTCTTAACTGCTTTTCACTATTGGAGGCTCCCAGACTATGTGAGTGTGACTCACTGAGGAACCCATAACCTCCACCTCCACTGAGGCTGTTTACTACTCTTGATATTGTGTGAAACTCTTCAGGGTTACCACCAGTTTAGGAGAAGCATCTCTGCACTGGCCCATCTGGTGAATAGTAGTCATACTTCTCTTTACTGTTGCAGTCTTCAGTGATCAGTGTGACTCACTAACTTTCTTTGCTAGATATAGTTCATGCTTAGCGTAGCCATGCAGGATAACTTCCAGGTCCTTAATCTGGTACCCTTAGGAGTTGTCTCGTGGTTAGTTTACAGGTTCTCCCCTTTTTAATATGTTACTAGCCTTGTATGTACCTGTGACAAATGTTCTTCCAAAGAATGTTGAATACAAACATTCGTCATTTTAGCCAAGTTACAACTGTAGTTCCAAGCTACCTAAAATTTAATAATACAGTCCACATCAAATAATGTAACTAGTATATGATATAATTTCAAAAGGTATCAAAAATTATTCTCTGTTCGTGGGAACATTGGTTGTGATACTGCTCATTAGCTGGTATTGCTCATTAGCTTTATATACATTGGTGTTTTATTCAGAAACAATTTTCTGAATTTTTCTGGACCTCAAGTAATATAATTTTCATTTTTTTTTCTGATTTTTGTCTTCCAAAATTATAACACAGACTGTACCTGATGCCATAATAAAGAAATGTACCTTTATGCTACTCATTTAAATATCCTTGTGTGTGACTAATTAACTTAATTCATTAGTACATCCTAGGCAGGCAAAAATCCTTTGTTCTGTATTTGTGTTAGCTTACTAATTTTGTTCTTCAACATGGCAAAATTTTTATCCCTCTCCATGGTCAAACTGCCTATAAAATCACTTTCAATCTCAAATTGGGACTAGTGTGCAAGTACAATTGCCTCTCTGCAAAAAAAAAAAAAAGACACTTAATGGAATACAACTAAATATGCCTGATCAGGGGTAAAAACATCTATGTGACAGATAGCATGTGTTTATTATTGGTGATATTTAATTGTGGGGTTTTCTCTGACGCTAGTTATGATGAGAAGGAAGAAACAATCAGATTGCATCTGAATAGTGCTACAGGCGCAAAAAAGAGAATCGTGTCTTGGAAAATGTTTGACATTGTATTTGACTCTTTTGAGTCAGTCATAATATAGTAAAAACTAGACTTGTCCTTTCAGCTATTTTATATAGTATCCTCTTAACTTACAGCTTAAGTTAGTTGACTCATTCAGTTTGAAGAATAAAAGGAATAAATCCTCAAAACATTCTTATCTAAAAGAGAAAGGAATTTTGTTATGCTAATAAGTATCATAGATAATTTTCCTTTAAAGAAAAGTTCAGCAGTGCCAGTGCCAACTATTGTGTTGGTAATTGTATTGAATCTTTTCATAGAATTAGTGGGGATTTTAACTCTTTTTTAAAAGTTGTAATCTAAAGACTTTTCTATAGTTAGCTCATCGTTAATTTTTATGTCAAAACTTGCAGAAGGCCAGGCGTGGTGGCTAACACCTGTAATCCCACCACTCTGGGAGGCTGAGGCGGGTGGATCATCTGAGGTCAGGAGTTTGAGACCAGCCTGGCCAACATTATGCCACCCCGTGTCTACTTTAAAAATACAAAAAAAAAAAAATTAGCCAGGCGTGGTGGCGCACACCTGTAATCCCAGCTACTTGGGAGGCTGAGGCAGGAGAATCATTTGAACCTGGAAGGCGGAGGTTCCAGTGAGCCGAGATGGCGCCACTGCACTCCAGCCTGGGCAACAGAGTGAGACTCAGTCTCAAAATAAAAAAAAAAAATTAACAGAAAAGTATGTGTTAATGTTTGTATGTGCCCTAGTGTAGAAAAGTAAAATGTACTGGGAAATTAACAAGACAGTTTATTGTTTTTGAGGTTTTTTTACAGATATATAGCAATTACTGTCTCATAATTTACATTTTTATATGGAAACATACTTCTGGGATTCCTTTTGGCTCTTATTTTCTTACCTCTCTACATTCTACTATCCCAATCTGCTTAAAAATGAGAAATAATTTTTCATATCTTATATTTTTATGTCTTGTCAAACAACACTTGCTTACCCCACAAAGTGTCAAGAAGCATGTTTTTTTTTTAATTACATAAAAGGGTGAAGCTATTCAACCAAATAATGAAAACACTAGTAGATTTGGCGTGGTTTTTTTTTTTTTTTTTCACTATGGCACAAGTAATGTTTAAATGTTTATATTTGAACTCAAAGAAATTTTGCCCTCAATTAACAAACCCAACTGAGCAAAGTATTTTTAGACCAGATAGGGTATAGGCAGTAGAAATACGGAATCTTTTATTATTTTTCCTTTGGCGGGTAGGGAGGAGGTTGGGGAAATATCTCAAGGATAAAATGCTCTAGGTCTTTTACCCATGTGTGCCAGTGGACCCCAGCTGAAATCAGGACTAACATTACTGCTGGGGAAATGAATGTACTAGTCTTTTGTTACGAATGTGAAACTACTGGACTGTTCATTCAAAACAAGGTTGCATAAACCCCTATCAACAGAAACAGAAGAAACCCTGGCTACACACATAAGACTTTCTGGACAATGCACTGTATAATGGAAAGAACAACAAAATAAAAGTCAGAATCCTGATGGCCCTTAGTCATTTTTAACTGGTGTTAGGCATATCACTTAAAGCCACTGAGTTTCAGTTGGACTCATTTGCAAAGTATGGAAGTTTTACTGTATTGTCTGTTGAAGCCTCTGTGTACTCTAAAACTCCATGATTCTTTGTGTCTCATATGAGTCATTTCTAGTTCAGAAAGGTAGAATAATAGAGAATTGGTTTGTAACAGCTTGGCAACCAACTGTCAATAACTGGAATCAATAAAAGCAACTATTTCAAAAGATCAGATTACCAGTTGCACTAATAAAGATTTATTACTTTAAACCTTTATCATAAAATGTATGCTTTGAATACTGTAAAGTACACTGCATATAAGGAGTTTGGTATACTATAAAGAAACTTTTTCTGCAGGTAGTAATTATAGTAAAGATTTTAGGTTTACAAAGCCCTAGCTGTTTTCTGTGTAGCTGTTGTTATTCTTATGACTCTTGAAAAGTTTGTAGCTTCACCATATACATTTAATATTTTGCAATAATTGGCCTTGTTCCTGAGCTGTTGGATTCGGGGCCGTAGCACTGTCTGAGAGGTTTACATTTCTCACAGTGAACCGGTCTCTTTTTCAGCTGCTTCCTGGCTTCTTTTTACTCAGGTTTCCACTGCTTTTTTGCTTTTTTTTAATGCTGTATGAAGGTGTTAACATTTGTTTATATTTTTCATTAATTGTAATACCTTTAAATCATGCATCATACTCAGAAATAGGGATTTGAATTTAAGTGACAGCTTTGGCCTAATGTAATTTACCTATTAAAAATTTGTGAGAGCTATTGCTTATTTCTTTTCCAAAGTAAGATTTGGATGGCAAATTCAGTTTGGTTTTGAGCCTATCTAAAAAGCTTAATGTTTTAAGCATACCAAACTCATTAGCAGAAGTCAAGTATATCTCTCCCTATTGCTACACAACTTTTTAGGGATATTGTTATATATGAAAGCATGACATCAGACGGACCTAATACACCTAAATGCATTTGAAGCTACTTGGGCTCAGCTCTTACCAACGATATAATTTAATTTTTTTTCCCAAACAATGATGTTGTTGCATATCTTTGGGAAGCAAAATGATTCTGTGAAACTATACTTTTAGTTTTGCAACCATTTGATAACTTCAAAGATTATCATTGCATTATATCCTTAGTCTTAGCTTTCCAGATAACCCAGAATCATATGGTTCCAAGTTGATTAAGCTTTGTTACCAGCAGACTATGGTAGGATCCTGATGAACGACACTATGGAAGAAACTTGTTAGGATAAACAGTCTTCAGTGTGTGCAGATTGTTGACAGAATTTCAAGGCACAAATTTAAGAGTAACGAGTGTGTAAAAGGCAAGCAGGAAAATCAGCACTACTGGGTAAGCAGATGAGGGGGCTTATTGATAGGAGAGTCAGCTATGTCAAATAGGGACTCTAGGCGCAAAGTCAATTTCTTTATTGACAGCTTTCAATCCAAGTACTAGGAATTTTGTATTTGTAAATTACTAGGTAGTGGCTCTGGCTATTCTTGTTTTTTCATTGAATCTGTGAGCATTTCTTAGTATGTATTGTGTGATTCAGCATAGATTCAGACATTGTATAATACCTACAAATCCACCTATTTCCCTTTTCCCTTCTCCATTAACCTGCCGCCACTGAAATCTGGAGCCAAATATATCTGGTAAGTACCCACAGATTTCCTTGAGTTGTATAGACTCTTCCATGGAATAGTTCTTTAAATAGCTGTGAGCTGTAAACTCTGTGTGGCTGTTTTTGTTAGAATTGGTTTTTGTATATGTATATGTTTATTTCAGGCACAGGAGTGAGAGAAGAGGGGTTGATAGATAAGAAGGGGTAATCAAGTGTGATAGCAACTGCATCTCCTTCCAAATACACCCATGGGGCTAGCTTTAGTTGAAATTGCCCGCCTACCGAAATAGTGCCACAGACAGAAGCCCAAGATTATAAGCTTGAGGTTTTAACAATTTGGTCTTGTAGATGCCTAGTTACAAATAAATTTGGCTTTAGTAAAACGGCTCATCTTTTAAAAAACAAAACAAAACAAATTACCTTCACAGTGCTTCTGCTGTACAAGCACAGTCTGAAAAAAAAATTAATAGGTACTATTAAGTGAAATAACCTTAGATTCATGGGTATTCTAAGCAGTTCTTTAATTCTTTTTGTAATTTTTCTGATTATTTCTGTGTTATTAAGAGTGCTTTCCTTTAGAACAAATGGTAGTTCAGATCACCTATATAAAATAAAATTAGCCTGTTAATGCCTGTTCAATACTTTTCTGCTGAGCACTACATTTCCTTCCTGCTCTCTTCTCAGTTAAAGTGAAAGAGAGTTAAAAATAGAATATTCTTTGGAGCCCTCCAGGGAAGTGCCTGCACCATCAATTTATATTGTCCTAGTTCTCTCAGCTTGCGGAATTGATTGTGCGTTCCTCTGAAAGTGCTGGAAGAAATGGCATAATATTGCAACAGTGCAGTCCTTTAACACAGCAGAATGGTAGTGTTTAAAAAATATATATATATATGTTGCGATCTGGGTATTTATTTTGTTGTTTGGTATCACTTACTATTGGCATTTCTTACTTTACAAAATAGAGGCTTTCCCACAATATTGACATAAATTCCTATAAAAGATATACTGTTTTCCTCTACTTTCCAGGTTAAATTCAGATGTATCACAGGAAGAATTTTTCTTAATTCTAATATACTGAAATATACTTTTTAATGGAGGAAGAATAATTTATGTGGTAGCCAGCTTGGTGTCGGGATACTGGAAATACTCTTCTTGTAGCATTTTTGAAACCTGTTGATACTTTTCATTCTCTAGTAATCTACTTCTCCTTCCTAATCCTCAACCTTCTCCCTCTTTTCCAGATCATTGGATTTTTCTTTCTCATACTTGGCAGTCTTCAAACTATACTTTTGACACTATCAGAACTCTGTACCACTCTTGCTTTTGTCTGAATAATTAGACAAGGAACCTAAACTACAATGCCACTTCTCTAGGTGTCACTCTGTAACGGTTCATGCCCAGCAGTCTGAAATTTCTTTGTTTAAACAAAAGTTCAGAGGAATTCATGAGCAACTTGAACAGTTCAAGATGTAAATTTTATTAAGCAAATGTACATAATGTGAGGCATACCTGTAATTAAATGATCCTTTATTTTAATGTTAACAATTATTTTATTAATGGTTTTGTCTTACATAGGCAAAAGTAAGATTCTTATCTTTGATAGGATTAGGTGAATGATGTGGGGTTTTTTGTTTTTAGTGCTTTCCAGCTGAGTATTTCTAGTTTTGCTTGTGATTATAGTAATTTTAACCAATATAGATCCCAGTTTTATTTTCTTTTTAATTAGAACAAATGCTAGTCTGTTATGCCTGTTGAGTACTTTTCTGCTGAGCACTGCATTAGAAAAAGACCAATAATCTTTTAGTAATCTTTAATGTTCTGCTCTTTAGAGAATATAATTCAAAATTATATACTTTTTAGCCAGTTACTATGTTGTATGTTTGTTATAATTATTAGAATGAGTGATAAAACATTTCATCATGACTTCTGGAAAAACCGTTCAGATACCTGTCCTAGTGCCAGTAGAATTTCCCTCCTGGGGTACCGATCATACTGAGCATCAGATGTTAAATGACAATTTTAGTTGTGATAGTTTAGAACGGTTCCTCAGACCCTGATGGCTTTCTACCCAGTGTAGTTTAAACCTGGTGGGTTTTCCTGCTTTTTATGTAAAAATGAAATGCTACTCAGTGGATGGAAAAAAGCCATTGCTTCACAGAACTTCAAGACTTCACCCATAAAACGTAGCAGCTCTCCTTGCACAAAATGTGTCCAGGTTAAAGCTGGCATTGCCCTGCTGAGTAAAGTCTGACTTCTTGGCAAAGTAGCCTGACTTTGTGGAGAAGACAGCCAGTATCTATGAAAACTCTGCTAGACAAATCTTCTATAGACTCATCTGGAATGTGGCAACAGACATTTTGAGCAAAAGCAGCCTTCGAGGCAAAACAGCAAAACTAAAGTCCAAAGGGAACATTGGCGATTCACATGGAAATACTCAGGCTGAGAGACAGAACTGTGGGATGTGGAACCTGAAATAGTGTCACCATTTGAGCCAGTTCTTCTTCTTCCCAGTTGTCTTTTGTTATGTTTTAATATTTTAGAGACAGAGTCTCACTGTTTTGCCTAGACTGGAGTGCAGTGGCCCTTCCTAATTGTTTAATACAATTTATGCATATAATCTAATTAGAGCAAGGCAAGGAAGTGTAACTTTGAAATACATAAATAGTAAACCACGCATCTTGGGGGTAGTGGGCAAACCAAGGGAAGGACTGTACCTCCCACAGAGAGAACATTATGGGCTAGTCATATACTCATTTACACGTGCTCTTTTTTAAAGCCCCCAAGTTCATATGGCTGCCATCTGGACTAACTACTCAAAAATTTTCACTCCGATTCCTATTTTGAATAACAATGCTTATACTCACCAATAAATCTTTAGTTCAAATGAACAAAAAGTTTCCTTGTTGATTGACATTATTTCCAGCAATTATCTGTTTTCCTGTAATTAAGTTTATCTTGAGACTTAGGTATGTTAAGCTACAGTAAAATCTTCATTAACCAAAATTATCAGAAAATGAAACAAGGCCGGGTTCTGCTTATTTGAACAACATTACTATAATACTTTTTTCTTCTTCAACATGTGTTCCTCAAAAAAGTAAATTTTAGAATCAGACAGCTGTGTGCAACTCCCAGCTACACACTTGATAGCTGTTGACCATAAACAAGGTATGAACCTCTCTGTGCCTTTTGTTTCCTCATCTGAAAAATAGGGATAATAATTGTGTCTGTTTCATAAGATTGTGAACACTAAATGAGTTAACATATCCTAAGTACTCATAATAGTGCCTGAAACTTAATAAATGTCATTTGAGGCTTCGGTATTAAGATTAGCTTGTGTGGGCCAGGCGCAGTGGCTCACGCCTATAATCCCAGCACTTTGGGAGGCCAAGGCGGGCGGATCATGAGGTCAGGAGATCGAGACCATCCTGGCTAACAGGGTGAAACCCCGTCTCTACTAAAAATAGAAAAAATTAGCTGGGCGTGGCGGCGGGCGCCTGTAGTCCCAGCTACTGGGAGGCTGAGGCAGGAGAATGGCGTGAACCCGGGAGGTGGAGCTTGCAGTGAGCCGAGATCGCGCCACCGCACTCCAGCCTGGGCGACAAAGTGAGCCTCCTTCTCAAAAAAAAAAAAAAAAAAAAAAAAAAAGATTAGCTTGTGTGGCTGGGCACAGTGGCTTACCCCTGTAATCCCAGCACTTCAGAAGGCCAAGGCAGTCCAATCACCTGGTGTCAGGAGTTCAAGATCAGCCTGGCCAACACGGTGAAACCCCATCTCTATTAAATATACAAATATTAGCTGGGTGTGCTGGCACGCACCTGTAATCCCAGCTCCTTGGGCAAGAGAAGCACTTGAACCCAGGGGATTGAGGTTGCCATAAGCCGAGATGGTACCACTGCACTCCAGCCTGGGCAACAAAGCAAGACTCAGTTTCCAAAAAAAAAAACAAAAGATTAGCTGTGGTATCATTGTAGCAAAGATAATTATATATTAAATGAAAATTTAAATTTAAAATGAAAATATAATTTTAAAGATAATTATATTTTAAGTGAAAATTTAAATTTAAAATGAAAGTATAATTTTAAATTATACTTTAAATGAAAAGACAGGAATTTGGGGGCCAAATTGCAAAGCCGACACAGGAAGCTGACATAGTTTGTTCTAAAATGTTTGTTTTTTGTCCTTTGAGCTTCTCAACCCATGCCTTCATACTGAAAGTACAGTAAAGATCAGTTGAGTTGTTTGATGTTAAACTTGAGGTCTAAATATGTTTTGAAGAAAATTACTTAAATACTTTCTTCCCATACATTGTAAAATTTCTTTTGATCAGATGTGGAAGCATTATATGAAAAAAGATTTTGAACTGGTATGTGTCATATAACCCCATTTCTATAAATAATGAAAATGAATATATATGTTGCCCTCTGCATAGAAAATTAGGCTAGCTGCATATAAAAATGTAAATGGGGAGTATCTGTAAGTGATTATTTTCCCATACAGACTTTTTCTATTTTTGTATTTTTTTCCAAATTTTCTATAAAAATCTTTTTTATGCTCTATAAGGTTTTTATAAAATATGTGAAGTCTACATTTTTAAAAATATTCAGGCCAGGTGCCATTGCACACCACTATAATCCCAGCACTTGGGGAGGCCAACGAGGGCGGATCACTTTGAGCTCAGGAGTTCAAGACCAGCCTGGGCAACATGGCAAAACCCTGTCTCTACTAAAAATACAAAAATTAACTAGGTGAGGTGGCACACACCTGTAATTCCAGCTATTCAGGAGGCTGAGACAGGAGAATCGCTTGACCGAGGAGGTGGAGGTTGCAGTGAGGTGAGATCGCGCCACTGTACTCTGTCCTGGGTGATAGAGTAAGACTGTCTCAAAAAATAAGAGTAAGTAAATTAATTAAAAATAAAAATATTCAAATAATACCTTCATTACAAGCTTTATATACTAGATATAAAGTTAAACAGTTTGTATTCTTTATTTGAGTTCTTCCTAAGCACCTTGAGGCTAATCATATGGAATCTGTGATTTAGCTGCTGTACAGTTTTCTAGGAGAGACTTAATGAGTGATCCACAAATTCCAGTCTGATGTGATTTGTATTCGTGAGAGTGTCATTTTAATGAAAAGGTGATTAAATGTGTTTAATCTTATAAACCAATGTTACCTTAAAATTTTTTTAATTTTTATTTTTATTTTTTTAAGATGGAGTTTCGCTCTTGTCGCCCAGTCTGGAGTTCAATGGCGCGATCTCAGCTCACTGCAACCTCTGCCTCCTAGGTTCTAGTGATTCTCCTGCCTCAGCCTCCCAAGTAGCTGGGATTACAGGCATGCGCCACCATGCCTAGCTAATTTTGTATTTGTAGTAGACATGGGGTTTCACTATGTTGGTCAGGCTGGTTTAACTCCTGATGTCAGGTGATCTACCGACCTCAGCCTCCCAAAGTGCTGGGATTATAGGTGTGAACCACCGCGCTGGCCCAGTGTTACCTTAAAATTTAAATTCAGGCCGGGCGCCATGGCTCATGCCTATAATCCCAACACTTTGGGAGACCGAGGCGGGCAGATAACCTGAAGTCACGAGTTCGAGACCAGCCTGGCCAACATGGCGAAACCCTGTCTGTACTAAAAATACAAAAATTAGCTAGGCATGGTGGCACGCGCCTGTAATTCCAGCTACTCGGCAGGCTGAGGTATGAAAATCACTTAAACCCGGGAGGCGGAGGTTGCGCTGAGCCAAGATGGCACCACTGCACTCCAACCTGGCGGACAGAGTAAGACTCTCTCTCAAAAAAAAAAAAAAAAAAAAAGCCTACACAAACCATGAGAGAACAACTAATCAGAAAACGTTTATGTTACCTGCAGAGTTTTATGAAATGTGGCAAAAGAGAATGGACAAAATCGTGAAGGGATTAATAAGATTCTTAGTGAAGGTATTTTTTTAAGTGCTTGGCATTATTATTTTTAATAGCTCCACTGTGTTCAAAAACTCAACCCTGGCTTATTTATGCTACTTCTGAATGAAGTACTGAGATGTTAGTGTTTTTTCTACTTTCACAATCTTTAAAATCTAGAACTTCCTGGTAGTTCTCATCACTCTTCTATGTGTAAAACCTTTGCTTCTTCACCAGTATTCTGTTGTACCTTCATCTTCCACTTATCATTTCACATACCATATTCATTCATTCTTGACTGTTCCCCATTCCTCAAACATATTAACTGTCTTACTTTTTCCAAACCTTTTACTTTTGCTGGAATGAGCTTTTCCTTTAAGTCCAAGCCCAAATGTCACTACCTCTATAAATATCAGTCAGGACTAATTTCTTCCTCTTGTTTTCATAAGACTCTATTTATACTGCTATCCTCATATGGTATGGTGACTAAAAATGCCTAATTTCAAAGATAGGGACCATGTCATATCTATCTTTATCTAACCCAGATGGTGTCCTTTTTACTACCCTTTGTAACAAATGACCAGATGCTGAGATCAACTGTTTTATATTTCATGTCAAATTTTCAAAATGTGCGTGGTGTTCGTAAAGAGTGTGTGTGTGTGTGTGTGTGTGTGTATGTGTGTGTGTGGCAATTAGTAGGCATGGATATTAAAGGAAATTAGGCTGCATTAAAGAATAAGATACCAGGCCAGTCATGGTGGCTTACGCCTGTAATCCCAGCACTTTGGGAGGCTGAGGTGGGTGGATCACCTGAAGTCAGGAGTTCAGGACCAGCCTGGCCAACATGGTGAAACCCCTACTAAAAATACAAAAATTAGCCGGGCATGGCAGTGCGTGCCTGTAGTCCTAGCTACTGGGGAGGCTGAGGCAAGAGAATTGCCTGAACCCAGTAGATGGTGGTTGCAGTGAGCCAAGATTGCACCACTGTACTCCAGCCTAAGCAATAGAGACTGCATCTGAAAAAAAAAGAGAATAAGATACCATTGGAAATGTGCTGATGGAGCTTTCGTGATGTAGCCAGGCATAATGGTGCACACCCATAGTCCTAGCTCCTCAGGAGGCCTAGGTGGGGAGGATCCTTTGAGCCCAGGAGCTCGAGTGTACAGTGAGCTGTGAACATGCCACTGCACTCCAGCCTTGACAACAGAGTGAGACTGTCTCTAATGAAACAAAGCAAAAAAACAAATTCCATGACTTAGAGTCCAACTGACCCCACATTAAATCACTACGACATGGCTTCTATAGGTATTTATTGAAAGCATTTTTTGTCTCAGACCTTTTATCATAATAGAGAATTTTAAGCAGGAGACCTCCAAGACGAGTCTCAAAAAATTGTTAAATTTAGATAAGTAAAAAGAATCAGACCTGGTACTGTGGCTAACGCCTGTAATCCTAACACTTGGGGACGCCAAGGCAGGCGGATCACCTGTGGTCAGGAGTTGGAGACCAGTCTGGCCAATGTGGTGAAACCCCATCTCCAGTAAAAATAGAAAAATTAGCCGGGCATGATGGCATGTGCTTGTAATCGCAGCTACTTGGGAGGCTGAGGTGGGAGAATCACTTGAACCCGGGAGGTGGAGGCTGCAGTGAGCCCAGATCGTGGCACTGCACTCCAGCCTGGGCAACAGAGTGAGACTCCATCTCAGGAAAAAAAAAAAAAAAAATCAGAAGCACATTTGCACATAAATTGGCCTTGTTTTTTAAAGCTTTCTTTCGAGGCAACCTACAACCTTGAATATTTCTTGAATAGACTACAGAAGTAATATGCATAACATTTTTAGTTTCTTAGGGGGATATGACTGTTTTAAGTCAAATTATTTTAAGTCAGATTATATTACAGTGAATTCTGCCAGATATATAGTTTGTTTTCATTTCAGTAGACTATAATTCTGCCAAGTCTGTTTTAAGAAGTTATTATCCCAGTCTATACAGAACCCAAATTCTGATGCTTCTATAGATGTGTGTATATGTTGAGGTGCATTTCCAACACAAAAAAAGGTCTCATGTTCACATTTCATTTTCATTCCTGTGTTATTTTTCTAAGGGTGGAAATTTGTCATTGTATGTTTTAGTGGTGTTTGGAATTTGGGGTGTAAATTTGAAATACTTGTCATTTGATGAACTGAAAATAGTGTGAAATGTTAATTGTTAGATTAAAAAGGAAGAAGTTTATTCTGTTCTCTGCCTTTACCTGCCTATAAGTTTAAGTAGTATAGGAAATTCACAAGGAATAAAGGTTTAGCAAACAGCATATTATCAATCACTTTATTACAGATAAGAACTAAAATACACATTTTTTTTGTACAAAGTTAAATTGGTGAGAAGGAAGTCATTGGAAACATGGCCATAAAGTACTGTTGCCATAGAAATAACATCATTTTACAAAAACCCTTCACTGTTAAGGGATTCACTATAACTGAATTTTTACTTTGGTTTTGTTTTTTTTTTCTGTGTTTTGGGGGTTTTTTGTTTGGTTGGTTGGTTTTGTTTGTTTGTTTTTTGAGACAGGGTCTTATGCTGTCGCTTAGGCTGGAGTGCAGTGGCGCTATCTTGTATTTTTTTTGTGGAGACAAGATTTGGCCGTGTTGCCCAGGCTGGTCTCGAACTCCTGAGCTTACCCACCTCCATCCCCCCAATCCATCCATCTCCCAAAGTGCTGGGATTATAGGTATGAACCACCACACCTGGCCAAGATTTTTAGTTTCTTAATTTTAATGTGTTGCTTTGTTACAGGATATACTTTGTAGTTAAATTTTTAGAGAAGATGGATGCTAGATTTTATTCAATTGTTGGGTCCTTGAGCAGAATTATTAAGGCTACCAGACAACTACAGTGATGCTGCTGTCTATAATCAATACTTGAAATTGCCATTTCTGTTACTTTAGAAATTAGTGAGGATGTAAATGAAAACTGATAACAAAATGTATTTATGGTGTTATCAGGGAAACAATTTCATTGCACTTTAGCTGTTGAAGTCTGTATAGGTGGTGTTCTAGTTCAGTTCATCTTTGTAAAAACTTTTCAATACTCTGAAGCTAGATGATTGTTTTTATCTAGTTCTTTAAAAAATAAAAAATAAAAACTTTGGGGGTTAGCATCTAGTAAATTACATGAGTCTTTAGCTAATTAGTATACCTAAAAGAATCCTTTTAGGATCAGGAGACAAAATACAATTCATATTCACTACTTAGAGCTTATCATTGTAGATTCTTGTTAAGTAAAAAAGTTTACTTGATAAAAGTAAATTTGTGCACTTAACTTACCACTTAAATTACCAACAGTCAGTTTAGGTGTTTGCTTTGTGACCTTGAGCAGATTACTTGGTTTGTTTAATGATCTGTCAAGTGACCTTAATCAAACAGTGAAGAAATAATCTAAAAAATTACTGTATAACTCCATTTGTCTGTGTCTTTGACACATTCAAAAGTGGTTCTCTCCCCTGCCTTTTTTTTAAATCCCCAGCAGGAACAGTTTCATGGGAATGGAACCTCTGCAGATGCATAGAGCCCCATGCTTGTGTTAATATTCTGTTATTACCAACTTGAAATTCTTAATAGTTTTTTTTGTTGTTTGTTTGTTTGTTTTTGTTTTTGTTTTTAACAAGGGGCCCTACATATTTTCCATTTACTCTGGGCTCATGTTATGTAGCAGCTCCTGGTCCTGAGAAACTAGTTGTCATAATAGATTGCAATATGTAACTGAATAGTAATTGTTCTATGTTATCTAAGTGTGTGACTCTATAATCTTTGCAATTGTAGAAGAAATCTTTGTAGGCAGATTTTATTTCAATATATTTTAGTGAGGGAATGTAGGTAACTTGGGCTAAAATGTTATTTCATAATAGATGGTTTTAGGGATTTACCATGTAATCAAAATTTTAGCGTTTTAGAGCATAAAAGTACTTGCTTAAATTTTTTTTTAAATCTTATTAGATGAAATGAATTCAGAGCAGGATTTAACTCCTTGTGCCATTACAGGTTTTCAAGTTATACCCAACCAGCAGCAAAACTACCAAGGAATAGTTGGAGTTCAGCAACCCCAGAGTCAGAGCCTAGTCAGTGGCCAACCCAACAGCATTGGAAATCAGATTCAAGGAGTAGTCATCCCCTATACTTCAGTGCCAACATATCAGGTACAGTGTCTCTTTTATGTACTTTAGGTAGAGATGATTTTGAATAAATTAAGTGCACAACTACAATACATCTTCTATGCTCTCCTTTTAATAGAGGAAAAACAATTCTGTAATATACAACTTTATAGTCTTAAGAGTTTTATTAGTTATAGCAGCTTTGTTTTATCCTCATTTTATTGCAGTATTCATTTATTAATGTTTAGGATCTGCAACACATGGGTATTGGCAAGTAAATATTGTCTGGCATTGTCTTATGTTTCCAGCAATACAGGTAGATGAGCAAATGTCTTATTCTATTCCTCAGCTCTTTAGAAAGTCCTCGTTGCTGGGAGAGAGAAATAGGAGGGAAAATAGAGGTTGGCGGTCAGTATTTGAAATAGAGATACAGCATATACCTTGAATCTGTAGTTATAGAATAGGAAAATATGTGCAGTTTCCTGTGCTGTGACTGATTTTTTTCCTTCCTCTCCATCCCAAAAAGCAATGATATGTCTCATATTTTAAAATGTTACAGATTTTAGGCCGGGCACAGTGACTCACACCTGTAATCCCAGCATTTTGAGAGGTATAGGCAGGCAGATTACTTGAGGTCAAGAGTTCGAGGTCAGCTTGGCCAACATGGTGAAACCCTGTTTCTACTAAAAATACAAAAAATAGCTGGGCAAGGTGGCAGGGCCTATAATTCCAGCTACTCGGGAGGCTGAGGCAGGAGAATTGCTTAAACCCAGGAAGTGGAGGTTGCAGTGAGCTACCACTGCACTCCAGCCTGGGCAACAGGGAGACTCCATCTCAGAAATAAAAACAAAATGTTACAGATTTTAATTTATAGTTCTAAAGCAGAAATACCTATTATTTCATAAATAAGCACGTGTCTTCAATATAATATGACACATTTTTCAAAAATTTGTTTTACCTTCCTTTATCTTTATGGAGTGACTTACAAGAGGGTTTATTTTATTAGCCTCATTGTTTTTCATAGCTGAGTCTGATTTTAAGAACTCCAGGCCAGGACCAGGTGCGCTGGCTCATGTCTGTTAATCCTAGCACTTTGGGAGGCCAAGGTAGCTGGATCATTTGAGGTCAGGAGGGTGAGACCATCCTGGCCAACATAGTGAAACCCCATTTCTATGAAAAATACAAAAATTAGCCAGCCGTGGTGGCAGGCGCCTGTAATGTCAGCTACTCAGAAGGCTGAGGCAGGAGAATCACTTGAACCCGGGAAGCAAAGGTTGCAGTGAGCTGAGATTGCGCCACTGCATTCCGATTGCACCACTGCATTCCGGTCTGGGTGACAGAGAGAGACTCAGTCACAAAAAGAGAGAGAGAGAGAACTCCAAAGACCACTTTCATTTGTCTCAACAAGGAGAGAATAGCCTAGTTGGGAAGATGGGGAATAGCCTAGTTGGGAAGATAAAATACACATATTTTATGTGTTTTATCTAAACACATGTAAAAACAGATTGGTGATAGTGTACAGATTAGTAACTGAGGATCAGCATGAAATACAGCAATGAACAGGTTAAGGACTTGATTTGAAGCCTTCTGGGAAGTTAGAAACCTTTAGCTCTTCAAAAAAAATGATGGGCATAAATTGGGTAAGATGACATTCTGAGAATGAAGAAGAGTATAAGCAAAGGTGCAAGCATATTCCATATAATTTCAGAAAGTTGAAATTAAAGTGTGAAATGTGAGATTGTCAAATGTTGTTGAGCCCCAAGTGTATGTCCAGTTTTGAGGACCCTTGACCATAGAACACATCTACAAAAGAAAGAAAAGATACATCATGAAAACTGGGTTTTCCATCTTCATTTTCTCTCACATCCCCCATGCTTCTGACCCCTTATCCTCCATCCTTGAGCCTAGGCACATGAGCCTGCCCTTTGTCTGTTTCCCCATAGTTAAGCATTAAACAGGATTGGCACCAAGCCAGAAGCCTTCCCTCCTGAAAGACTCTGGTTATAGTATCTAATCCAATACAGAGTTGAGCATGTAAGATCTGCCCTTAATCTTTGGGGGCTTACATCTAGTAAGAGAAATGTCATTTTTAAACAAATCACAGCCTAATTAGTGTAGTTTTTTTTTTAATTGACTGGGTATTGAAACCATTCCAGAGCTAAGGTAGTGGTCATAATTTCTACAGCATACATTTTTACATTTTAACATTATTTTCTCATTGTATTTAATGTAATTCTCACATTGGCTCAATGATTGTAGGAAGTATTGCTCTAGCCAGCTATCAATAATAGTCATCTGCTTTAAAGTATGACTCCTACTACATTTGGTAATCAAGCTGGGTAGTGATAAACTGTCATCTAAAAAATAAGCCAGAAAAGTCATCTGTCCTACACCTCCTGAGCCAGAGGATATGGATTTGAACTCTGACTTTCCCTCCAGTGCATTCTATGCCTGTACATTTCTCTAATAGTGGTCGCTTGCTCACTCTATCTCGCTCGCTCTCTCTCCTTCTCTCTCCCGCTTCCTCCCTCCCTCCTTCTCTTTGTTTTTGAGATAGAGTCTTGTTCTGTCACACAAGCTGGAGTGCAGTGGCGCGATCTTGGCTCACACAACCTCTGCCTCCCAGGCTCAAGTGATTCTCTTGCTTCAGCCTCCCAAGTAGCTGGGATTACAGGCGTGTGCCAGCACACCTGGCTAATTTTTGTATTTTTAGTAGAGATGGTGTTTTACCATGTTGGCCAGGCTGGTCTGGAACTCCTGACCTCAAGTGATCTACCCTCCTCCACCTCCCAAAGTGCTGGGATTACAGGCATGAGCCACTGCACCCGGCCAATCATTACCTTTTAAATCATAGAGCCAGGTATAGAGAACAGTGAAGTGATTCTAGAACTGAGTTTCTGGAGCCACAAGGTTTGAATTCTGACTTTTCTACTTACTAATCTAAGGTCTTACAGCTAGTAAGTGGGAAAGTCAGGATTCAAACTCATGCCATCTATTTAGCCATCTACAAAATAGATGATAAAAGTACCTTCAGGCTGGGTGCAGTGGTTCACGCCTGTAATCCCAGCACTGTGGGAGGCCGAGGTGGGCGGATCACCTGACGTCAGGAGTTTGAGACCAGCCTGGCCAACATGGTGAAACGCCATCTCTACTAAAAAATACCTTCTTAGATTGTTCAGAAGCCTTAATGAGATAATACACATAAAGCACTTAGAACTTAAAACATGGCAGTAAATACCCAATAATGTTAACCCTCCTATCATTACTATTACTAACATCATCATCATCAGTGGTTATAGTGGTTATATTGGCTTTTTTTTTTTGAGACAGAGTCTCACTCTGTCGCCTAGGCTAGAGTGCAGTGGCCCAGTCTCAACTCACTGCAACCTCTGCCTCCTGGTTCAAGCAATTCTTGTACCTCAGCCTCCTGAGTAACTGGGATTACAGGCACGCGCCACCACTCCCGGCTAATTTTTGTATTTTAGCAGAGACGGGGTTTCACCGTGTTGTTCAGGATGGTCTCAAACTCCTGAGCTCAGGCAATCTGCCCACCTCAGCCTTCTGAAGTGCTGGGATTATAGGTGTGAGCCACAGCGCCCAGCCTGGCTTTCTTTTTTTTTTTTTTTAATAAAGATCCTTCAAGCCATTGAATATATATTGGCTTTATTTAACAAAATCACTGTAATCAAACTCTAATATTGTGGTACATTTGTAAATTAAGAACCTTTTATGCCTGTGTTGTTTCTATCTTAGAAACTGTAGAAACTGGAGAGTGGCAATACAGAATTGTGTTCGTGTGATTTCATTTAGATGATATAGAAAACAGAATTGAAAGATACACTGTCTATTGAATGCCTACTATACTAGATCCTTTAATTGTGCTATCTCATAATGGAAATAATACCTCCTTTCTAATGGAGGTGGTGTTTCCATTTTTTCTGGTAAGAAGCTAAGGAGCCTCAGAATAGTCACTTGTCCAATATCACTTAGATGACTGATATCACATGTAGGTACCTTAAGCTCCAAAGCTCTCACTTTTTCTAATCCATTGCATCTCACTGCCATCCTGCCTGATTTTTACTTATTTCTACCTGAGGTAAACTGTGTTACTCTTTCTATATCAAATGCCCATCCTTATGTGGAAAGTTTCTTTTTCATAATTTAACCTTTTCATAATTCAATGCATCCAGCCTACAGTACGTACATTTACAAATGCTAGCCAGAAGCAATAGCTAACATAATAAAGTGGTAGGCCGGGCGCGGTGGCTCACGCCTGTAATCCCAGCACTTTGGAAGGCCGAGGCGGGCGGATCACAAGGTCAGGAGATCGAGACCATGGTGAAACCCCGTCTCTACTAAAAATAGAAAAAATTAGCCGGGCGCAGTGGCGGGCGCCTGTAGTCCCAGCTACTCGGAAGGCTGAGGCCGGAGAATGGCGTGAACCCGGGAGGCGGAGCTTGCAGTGAGCCGAGATTGCGCCACTGCACTCCAGCCTGGGCGACAGAGCAAGACTCCGTCTCAAAAAAAAAAAAATAAAAATAAAAAAAAATAAAGTGGTAATGCTGTGGCTGACAGGAAAGCCTGTTGGCAGTGTTAGCTTATTTCTGACTGCTCATGCTTTCAAAGTTTATGGAGGCTGCTGGGCACAGTGGCTCACGCCTGTTATCCCAGCACTTTGGGAAGCCAAAGTGGGCAGATCACTTGAGGTCAGAAGTTCGAGACCAGCCTGACCAACGTGGTGAAACCCCATCTCTACTATGTAACAGGTGTTTAAATACAAAAATTAGCTGGGCATGGTGGCACATGCCCGTAGTCCCAGCTACTCAGGAGGCTGAGGGAGGAGAATTGCTTCAACCTAGGAGGCAGAGTTTATAGTGAGCCAAGATTGCACCACTACACTCCAGCCTGGGCAACAGAGCAAGACTTCATCTCAAAAAAAATAAAGTTTATGGAGGTGGAAAACATAAACATTTGCAAGCCTTTGAAAAAAAACCTTTTTCTCTTGAAATTGTCTTTCAAATTTTAGGTTTCACTGCCTCAAGGTTCTCAAGGAATTCCCCATCAGACTTATCAACAGCCTGTTATGTTCCCTAATCAGTCTAATCAAGGATCTATGCCCACAACGGGAATGCCTGTTTACTATAGTGTCATTCCACCTGGTCAACAAAATAATTTAAGGTGAGTATGACTAAGTAACCTAATCTTCCAGCTTCTTATTGTTTACCAGGATTATGGTCTGTTGCTAGTTTTAAAGTTGACTAAGGGACATTGCTTGAGACCATTGTCTAATGTAGAATAGAAAAAACTATAATACAATATGCTTTTTAAAATATTTCTTTCGGCCAGACACGGTGGCTCATGCCTGTAATCCCAGCACTTTGGGAGGCCAAGGCTGGTGGATCACCTGAGGTCAGGTGTTCAAGACCAGCCTGGCCAACATGGTGAAACCCCATCTCTACTAGTAAAACAAAAGTTAGCTGGGCGAGGCGGCGTACGCCTGTAATGACAACTGCTCAGGAGGGTAAGGCAGGAGAATCGTTTGAACCTGAGAGGCAGACGTTGTAGTGAGCCAAGATTGCGGCGTTGCACTCTAGCCTGGGCAACAAGAGTGAACTTCTGTCTCCAAAAAATATATATATATTTCTTTCAGTAAAATCATTACAAGGAAAGCAGTCCATATAAAACCTAAAGGCAAGTCAAATCTCTCTTGTGCCTAAAAATTAGGCCAATCTTCTGTTATTCACACAAATGGAGTAACAGTTGGCCATAGACTTCAGAGATGGGAGTGTAATATTTAAGGTTTTTATAGGGGTCTGGAAAAATTGTATTTCCTGTGTATAACTTTAGCAGTGAAATATCTTGCTGAAATATTTCAGGCTTTGGGAAGCTTATTTTTCATCAGTAAGGGGAGGGAAGGCATATAAGAGAAGTAAATGATAGTAGTTCTATATTAAAGCAAGTCATGAAGTATTCCATAAGCAGAAATGTCTCTGACAAGCCATGTTTTGAAAATACTAATCTTTCATTGAATTCGGTCCCTTTAGTTCATTGTTCAGAGTGTATTACCAAACCATTGTTCATTTATTCTCATGGCATCCCTGTGTTACCAACCAAGTCCATTCTGCCTGCATATAGCAAGCCAATCACTGTGACAGTGGGTTTGCAAAAGAGAAAAGATTTTATTCACAAGGCTGCTTGTGAAAGGAGATGGGAGAACAAATCTCAAATCTGCCTCTGAAAATAGGGCTTGTGGGTACTTACAGAACAGAGAGTAGGGTGGTCTAAAGTGTGAGAAAATGTGATTGATGGGTAGGAAAGGTGATTGGCAGATTGGAAAGATGAGGTAGTTGGGGTTTCTGCACAAGCATAATCAAGCTACATGGTTCTTCATAGGACGTGTGTGGAGAAAATCGGGTTAGCATGATCTGAAGGTGGAATTTTAGGCCCTCTGATGCTAAAAGGTCACTCTCTGGGCACCTGTGCAGGCCTAGTTGAAGGGTTCGTGATCTCAGCCAGCTTGGATTGGACATGAGTTGCCCCCTGGATCCTGAAAAACAGCTTTAAATACCTGTTATATAGTTAACCACAGTCAGAAATGTTATCTGTAAGGAAAATGGTGGGAGTTTAGTTATATATTGCTTGGCCATGTGACTTGCTAGTGGGAGTTTTAAGATTAGCTAAAAGTATCGATTAAAAGCAAACAAAGCCAGTTAAGTTTGGCAGGCTGATTAGGTTAGGCCTGTTTCACCTGGGAGGTTGCCAGAGGGGCAGCTGTTCTCCTTTAAAGAATGGGGGCCTAAGTTACCATCACTTATAAGAGGTTTTTAGGCCAGGGATGGTGACTCACACCTGTAATCCCAGCACTTTGGGAGGCAGAGGCGATTGGATCACTGGCGGTCAGGAGTTCAGGACCAGCCTAGCCAACATGGTGAAACCCCCTCTCTACTAAAAATACAAAAAATTAGGCCGGGCGCGGTGGCTCAAGCCTGTAATCCCAGCACTTTGGGAGGCCGAGACGGGCGGATCACAAGGTCAGGAGATCCAGACCATCCTGGCTAACACAGTGAAACTCCGTCTCTACTAAAACTACAAAAAAAAAAAAACTAGCCAGGCGTGGTGGCGGGCGCCTGTAGTCCCAGCTACACGGGAGGCTGAGGCAGGAAAATGGCGTGAACCCGGGGGGTGGAGCTTGCAGTGAGCAGAGATCGCGCCACTGCACTCTAGCTTGGGCGACAGAGCGAGACTCCGTCTCAAAAAAAAAAAATTAGCCAGGCATGTTGGTGGGCACCTGTAATCCCAGGTACTCAGGAGGCTGAGGCAGAGGTCACAGTGAGCCAAGATGGTGCCATTGCACTCCAGCCTGGGCAACAAGAGCGAAACTCCGTCGCAAAAAATAAATAAATAAATTGTTGTCATTCAGTTGTGGTTACAGATGGTATTTGGGGGTGGAGAAGGGATTGACATACTTTGTTGCACTAGAAAAGGGGGGCTTGGTTCTGAGTTTATCAGAACTCACCCTCCCCCAAGAGGAACTCACATATTTTTCCTCTCCTTCCATCGTTATGGCTGCCAGTGTTTCAGTGCATGATAGAGGAGGGCTTTTTTTTTTTTTTTTTTTTCTTTTGAGACGGAGTCTAACTCTGTTGCCCAGGCTGGAGTGCAGTGGTGTAAGCTCTGCTCACTGCACGCTCTGCATCCCGGGTTCAGGCGATTCTCCTGCCTCAGCCTCCCAAGTATCTGGGATTACAGGTATGCACTACCATGCCCCACTAATTTTTTTTGTTTGTTTTTTTAATAGAGATGGGGTTTACCATGTAGGCCAGACTGGTCTCGAACTCCTGACCTCAAGTTATCTGCCCGTGTAGACCTCCCAAAGTGCTGGGATTACAGGTGTGAACCACCATGCCCGGCCTGGCCCAGGCTTTTTAAATGGCACATTGATTGTGAATCTCTCAGGCAACCTTGCAATTTTATATCATATTGAGTCCCAGCTCCTTTGAGGCACAACCACTGCACAATGAAAATAGAAATATGTATTTCATTAAATTTCCCATTTGTTGTATGAGTTTAAATTTTATAAATAAGGAAAAAAATACTCCGAATCTGAGTTTTTTACCCTGATAAATCTAAGTTTGGGATCTAGAAGGCCAATTCAGTTTCCAAACTGTCAGAGGCAGAAATCTGTGCTAAAGTAGGTTGAAATGAGGAGTGAGGAAATTCATGAATTATCTACTTTTTGAACCAAAGTTTAATTTTTTATTTATCAGAGAATACTACCAAAGTTATCATTTCTGTGTGAGGCAGAGGCTGAGAGATGGGTACTAAGTCATCCTTTGTAGGCCTGCATACTGGGAGGAGGGGCTTTCATGAGGGAAGGATATCAAGCCTTTAAGAACCTATTTAAGACGGCTTATGCTTTCACACTTTTTCACGTTTGTTAGACTTGTCGGTCCCTTGAAACAGAAAAGATTTTGTGTGCTTGACTTGTGAGAGAGCTGGCCATAAGAGTGTGGATACAGGTGAGAGAGCATAATTATGTTCCTGTCTCTATAGTGAGCCTTATTTTAAAGATAAGGGCAGAATCCAAAAGCTGTCAAATGGGTGCTGATGAGTACACTTTGGAAAGATCCTTGGTTTTAGTCCCTGGGCCTGCTTCGCAAAGGAAATAAAAAATTTGAAGAGCTAGCCTTGGCCTGAGGGATAGCCTAGAGCACAGAAATTAAAAGATAGATGAGATTCTCCAACAACCTCCAACGTGAATCTTGATTAAAAGTCTTTGGTGCTGGGCACAGTGGCTCACACCTGTAATTCCAGCACTTTGGGAGGCTGAGGCGGGTGGATCACTTGAGATCAGGAATTCAAGACCAGTCTGGCCAACATGGTGAAACCTCAACTTTACTAAAAATACAAAAATTAGCCAGGCATAGTGGCAAGCACATGTAATCCCAGCTACTCGGGAGGCTGAGGCAGGAGAATTGCTTGAACCTGGGAGACAGAGGTTGCAGTGAGCTCAGATTGCACCACAGCACTTCAGCCTGGGCAACAGAAGGAGACTCAGCCTCAAAAAAATAAAATAAAATAAAGTCTTTGGAATTACCCACAGCTTAGAGCTGTGACTCATATGAGGCAGATAAACTTGAAATAAGATAGGTGTAAGCTGACAGTAGTGATTGGTTACCATGTGACAAACTAGCATTGATCTGTTCCAGGTGTAGAGTGCCAATGTGAGAAATTGAATGGGTTGTACATGACGCAGGGAATGTGTATTCTGTCAGACTCTATCTTGGTACATTTTGGACTAGTTACTTGGTAGGAAGTCAAGTCATGTACAGAAATAATTAAAGATCTCTGACTGGCTGCAGTGGCTCACACCTGTAATCCCTGCACTTTGGGAGGCCAAGGCAGGCAGATCACTTGAAGTCAGGAGTTTGAGACCAGCCTAGTCAACATGGTGAGACCCTGTCTCCACTAAAAATACAAAAATTAGCCAGGCGCAGTGGTGGTTGCCTGTAATCCCAGCTACTCGGGAGGCTGAGGCAGGAGAATCACTTGAACCTGGGAGGTGGAGGTTGTAGTGAGCCAAGATCATACCACTGCACTTCAGCCTGGGCAGCAGAGTGAGACCCCATCTCAAAAAAAAGAAAAAAAAACCCAACAACACAGAATTCATTAAAGATCTCTTTGGGTGAAAAAAAAATCATAATTAATTGATTAATTTTTTTAAAGAATAGCAGCATTCTTCACAGAAAATGTCATTTCTGCTTCTGGGCAATATTTAATAGACAAATCACCATAATATTTCAAGTTTACTTGGAACTATCACTTAAAATGTCAATTATTGGTAATTTTTATTAATCAGATAGTTGAATTACCATCTAAGGGCTAATGAATGGAGGCAATTCAGAAATCTAGACTTAGTGGCTTATATAAATTACATTTTATCCTACATATTTCAGTATATTTACATGAAAAGCAGGGGTTGATCTAATTACTGAAGCACCAGCTGGGTGTGGTGGCCGGGCAACAGAGTGATACTCTGTCTCATAAATAAATAAATACATACATACACACATACATACTCACTCAAGCACCTGAAACAGGGCCTGGCATTAAAGTCAGAGCTTGGTAAATCTATACAGAATGAACATATTTCTTAAATGTCAAAGGCCAGCTTGCACATGTGTATATGTACATAGACATCATTAACTGTTGGCCTCAATTTTATTTTGTTTCTGTAACCTCTCTATGCTTTTTAAATTTTTCATCAATTTTTTTTAATTACAAAACAAATAATGCTGTTAATATAAGTGAAGCAATACAGAGATGTGTAAAGGGAAAGGTAATCATCATACCCTACTCCACCCCCCATCACCAGGTAACCAGCATTCACAGGTGCCTAGGCGACAGGGTGAGACTGTCTCAAAAAATACATAAAATAAAATAGTCGAACTTGTAGAAGCAGAGAGTAGAGTGATCGTTGCCAGGGTCTGCAGGGAGGGGGAAGTGGAGAGTTACTCTTCAGTGGATATAACATTTCTTTTGTGCAAGATGAATGAACTCTGGAGATCTGCTATACTACATTTTGCCTATACTCATACTGTGTTGTACTCTTGAAATTTATTAAAAGGGTAGCTCTCATGTTTAAAACAAACAAAAAAAGATAAATTGTTACGGTGTCTTTGAGGGATTTGTGACATCCGTTTTAATAGTTCACGAAATGCCTTTAGCACTTACCTGGTTCTGAGCTCTGTTCCAGATCATTGTAATGAGTGGATACTTCTCCAAAAAGCAAGTATGAAAGCTGGAAGAAACCATACAGAATCATTAGTTTATCCTTAAAGCAACAAATATTTTTATTTTGGCTGTTACTCCCAGTTAGACTAAATGTAGTAAGATGTGTATTTTTTTAGTGTGACTTTTTTCCTGATTAATATGTTTTCTGTGTAACGTGAATCTACGTCATTGTTCTTTTCTGGCTTGTCAAGCCAATACTTTTTCAAAGACACTACCTTTTTTGGTTTAAGAAAAGTTATCTTTTTGTTTACCTCACTGAATTTGAAGTCTACATTTTTATAAGAACACTTAGCTGAGAAATGAAAAATAAATCACATTAATTTTCAGAGTTACATAAAGAAAATTATGTGTAGCAGATTCTCAATATTTGTAGACTTTGTATTTGCAAATTTGCCTATTTGCCAAAATTATTTGTAACCCCTAAATAGATATTCATTGTACTTTCTTTTTCATTCATGGACACGTTCAGTGTGGCAAAAAAGTTTGAGTCATCAGGCAAGCACATTCCCAGCTGAGGTCAAACAAGGCACATGCTGCCTCCCTATTTCAGTTCTTCTATTGTAAACAATTGTCCTTTGCAGTCTATTTAGTGCCACGTTGTTCACACTTTTTTGGTTTTGTTTGAAATGTCTCCCAAACAATGCTGATTTTCTGTCTTGTGTTACTAAGCAGAAGAAAGCTCTGCTGTGTGTTCAAGCATGAGTTGGTACTGGCCATCAGTTCAGTGTTAATGAATCAACAATACAGTACATCCAGAAAAAGGAAATTCACCGATGTGTACGTGAGGCCACTAGAAAGTCCTAAAGTAACAGCCAAAGTACATGACAAAGTTATGAAAAAGATGGAAAGGCAGCTAGATTGGTGGATTCATGAATCCGAGTTTATCTTCCTGTTTTGGGGGACTCTTTTCGTTTCTCTTGGCTTCACAATATAACCAAGTTTTTTTTTGTTTGTTTGTTTGTTTTTGTTTTTTTTTTTTTTTGAGACAGAGTCTTGCTCTGTCACCCAGGCTGGAGTGCAGTGGCCTGATCTCCGCTCACTGCAAGCTCCGCCTCCCAGGTTCACGCCATTCTCCTGCCTCAGCCTCCCGAGTAGCTGGGACTACAGGCGCCCGCCACCTCGCCCGGCTAGTTTTTTGTGTTTTTTAGTAGAGACGGGGTTTCACTGTGTTAGCCAGGATGGTCTCGATCTCCTGACCTCGTGATCCGCCCGTCTCGGCCTCCCAAAGTGCTGGGATTACAGGCGTGAGCCACCGCGCCCGGCCGATAACCAAGTTTTTAAAAAAGCATAGTGGACAGCATTGTTATGAAACTGAAAGTCGAAGAAATTTATGATCATGTTACCCAGGGTCAGGAAAATAGTAAACACTTCTCAAATAGTGTTCTGTTATCAAGAAATACAGCGAAAGGCCAAGGACAGTGGCTCATGGCTGTAATCCCAGCACTTGGGGAGGCCGAGGCGGATGGATCGCTTGAGACCAAGAGTTGGAGACCAGCCTGGCCAATATGGTGAAACACCATCTCTAGTAAATAAATACAAAAATTAGCCAGGTGTGGTGGCGGACACCTATAATCCCAGCTACTCAAGAGTCTGAGGTAGGACAGTCACTTGAACCCAGGACACAGAGGTTGCTGTGAGCTGAGATGGCACCACTGCGCTCCATCCTGGATGACAGAGTGAGACTCCCTCTCAAAAAGAAATACTGAAGTTTCTCAAAGTTTTTACGTTTCTAGAATCTCATTTGTCTTCACAGTGTCCTTCTAAAAAGGATAAGAATATGTATTTGTTTTTATTTTACATGTAGACATTATGAAATTTCAACCCTATATATCTTCATTTAATTGGTCTGGCCCTAATCTTAAGCCTGAGCAACATTACTTTTTAATGCCTGCCAGGTGATTCTAGTGTGCACCAAAACTTGAAACCCTCTGGCCTACACTAACTAGCCCTCTAGTCTTGTTTTTATTCACGCCTACAGCTGTCCACAAGTAGCTATAGCCCAGTAAAATTTTACACATTAGCAGAAAAGTCATGATGTCTGTCACTGTTTATTAGTAGATTTTCATCTGAAATCCAGTGTCCTGACATAAAACTATAAATTACTACATATCAAGTTTATAAATTTTTAGATCTTAGTTGGAAAGTGTATCTTAAACTCTAGGTTACAGGGTCTTGATCCATACAGTCTTACTGTGTTTTAGATGCTAAATGGACTGTAGTAGCCCTCATTTTGTTACAGGATTATAAGGAATAAGATTCCTATAAGAACATAAAGTGAGTCTTTGTTTTGAAAAATGTCTTACTTAGCTTCGATTGCTTAGCAAAATTGTTTTCTTACAGAGGTGCCTTGTGTAGAAAGGTAGAATTTGAATTATTATGTCTACTTTCAGCTCAGTCTTTCAGTTCACTGAGGCAACTTTGTGTTTGGATTGGATTGTGTTGTTACTTATCATTATGAAGATTGAGCACAGCCAGATACAAGTCACATATACTGTCACTTTAAGCAAAGTACTAGTCAGGGACACTAATTCTACAACAACTCATGAGATTTTTCTCAGTCCTTAGGGTGGAGGGAAAATTAGTTTGATACCAGCATAGACTTCAAAAGTGGGCAAGTGAGTAGGATATCTTCAAAATGCTCTCATTTTTACTGGTTCTTCTCCAATTTTGCCTTTCATTTTTGCTAGTTTTATCTTGAAATTCAAAACTATAATACCTTTGTCTTTGATCTATATTCTCAAAGGGGTAGCATACAGAGAGGAACTTGAAAAGACTGTAGCCTTTTTTTTAGAACCTTTAAAAAATGTTTCACAGAATCTGTATGAAATTATGAAAAAGAAAACCTACCTTCAAGTCTTTTTCCCTTTATTTTCTCTCCACAGTCTGTTTTTCCTCATTTTTGTGTCCTAGTATTCCTCTAGTGTCCCTTTTGTCCTACTTGTGATACCTCTCTTGTATTCATTTTATTTCTCCTAAGCTTCTGGTTTTACGTTGTCAGTTTTTTTGTTTGCCTCAGCTATCCTTTGAAATAATTGTTGATAATAAGTCTGTCGATCTAAATTATGTCTTTTGATAAAGTTTTGCTTCTCTCGTTATTAAAAATGAAGTTACTAACACTTAGAGAAATAAAATGTAATAAATAAAATTTTGATTTGGCAAGGTAAGTTCAAGAGATGTGCTGCACAAGACTGTGTCTACAGATAAATATTGTATTATACACTTAAAACTCTGTGAGGATAGATCTTGTGTTAAGTGTTTTTACACCAATAAAAATATTTCTTAAACTGAGCAAGCCAATATACTCTACAGCATATCTGCACTGATAACCTATGTATGATTTTGTAGCACTAACAGAATAGATGAAGAAAGATATTGTTGAAGGAATAAAATGAAAAAAGGTTACTTTCACTGCTAAAACATTATCTTTTCAGAAATTCATTTCTTCTTTAGTAGATATAAAAGAGTATTTAGTTTTTTTGGTTTTTGTTTTGTTTTGTTTTGTTTTTTACCACTTTTTTTTTTTTGAGACGGAGCCTTGCTCTGTCGCCCAGGCTGGAGTGCAGTGGCAGGATCTCAGCTCACTGCAAGCTCCGCCTCCCAGGTTTACACCATTCTCCTGCCTTAGCCTCCCGAGTAGCTGGGACTATAGGCGCCCGCCACCTCGCCCGACCAGTTTTTTGTATTTTTTAGTAGAGACGGGGTTTCACCGGGTTAGCCAGGATAGTCTGGATCTCCTGACCTCGTGATCCGCCCGTCTCGGCCTCCCAAAGTGCTGGGATTACAGGCTTGAGCCACCGCGCCCAGCCTTTTTTTTTTTTTTTTTTTACCATTTTTGTAGGCATGTGTTTGTTAGCAAGGTTTATTAGTAAATAGTTTTATTCACAAAAAAATGTTAAAGGAGAAGGGAAGAGGGTGCTGTAGCTATTTCGTTTTCGTGAACTCACCAAAATGAGTGAAAATAGTAATACTTTGGATTTAAATTATTTAAGTAGGTACTTTTAAGGAATAGGAGAGACAACATTTCATGAAAAAAACTCTTCATAATTGATCATACCGAGTATTTGTGGTGCTTCCTCAGCCTCTCAATGAGTTTCTGATGTTGAAAAATACTTGTCTTATATCTGTATTTTGTCTATTAAAACAGTCTTTCCTCTGTGTACTTTGTTTAGGTCTTTCTGGTTAAACATACACAGTCATTGTAGAAAATTTGAAAATATTTGAAATTTCAAGTGTTTGATGACAAATCAACTACAGTCTCAGCACCCAAAAATAATCACTGATAAATTTTGGTGTACCTCACCAAAGTCATTTTTCAGTGTGCATACATATATATGAACTATGTTAGCAATCACATTTTTTAACATTTTATTTTATGCTTTGTAAAACCTACGTTATTAATTTTTCTTTTAGGCTGGGCATGATGGCTCATGCCTGTAATCCCAGCACTTGGGGAGGCCAAGGTGAGTGAATCGCTTGAGCTCAGGAGTTCAAGACCAGCCTGGGCAGCATAGCAAAATCTCATCTCTGCAAAAAATACAAAAATCAGCTGGGCATGATGGCACATGCCTGTGGTCACAGCTACTCAGGAGGCTGAGGTGGGATAAGCCCAGGAAGTTGAGGCTGCAGTGAGCTGAGATCACACCACTTCACTCCAACAGAGAGAACCCCTGTCTCCAAAAAAAAAAAAAAAACACAGAAGGAAAGAAAGAAATTTTCTTTTTAAATTAAATATATAAGCTGGATGTGGTGGTGGGCTCCTGTATTTCTAGCTACTTGGGAGGCTAAAGCAGGAGAATAGCTTGAACCTGGGAAGCAGAGGCTGCAGTGAGTCGAGGTCATGCCACCGCACTCCAGCCTGGGCAGCAAAGCAAGACTCTGTCTCAAAAATAAATAAATAAACCATATATAAATATCTGGAGTAAAATAGTGAAATTCTGCCTCACTAATCCATTGCCCTTTCTGGAAAGCAGTCACTGTACACCAATTTAATCACTATTTAAAGTTTTTGTTTGTTTGTTTGTTTGTTTTGAGATGGAGTCTGTGTAGCCCAGGCTGGAGTTCAGTGGTGTGATCTCAGCTCACTGAGCAACCTCTGCCCTTCAGGTTCAAGCGATTCTCCTGCCTCAGACTCCCAAGTAGCTGAAATTACAGGTGGCTGCCACCACACCTGGCTAATTTTTGTGTTTTTAGTGGAGGCGGGGTTCACCATGTTGACCAGGCAGGTCTCAAACTCCTGACCTCAAGTGTTCTGCCTGCCTTGGCCTGCCAAAGTGCTGGGACAGCAAGAGCCACCACGCCCAGCCTTTTTTTTTTTTCCCTAAGGTGGAGATCAGTGTTGTTTTTGTTGGTGTCACGTGGAGTCTTTATGAATCTTTTATTCTGTAACTTGCTTGTCTTATTAAACATTATGCTTGGCCGGGCACAGTGGCTCACGTCTGTAATCCCAGCACTTTGGGAGGCCGAGGCAGGTGGATCACCTGAGGTCAGGAGTTCTAGACCACACAGGCCAACATGGCAAAACCCCGTCTCTACTAAAAAATACAGACATTAACTGGGTGTGGTGGCACGTGCCTGTATTCTCAGCTACTCAGGAGGCTGAAGCAAGAGAATCGCTTGAACCCAGGAGGCAGAGGTTGCAGTGAGCCGAGATCACGCCATTGCACTCCAGCCTGGGCCACAGAGCAAGACTCCGCCTCAAAAAAAATAAACATTATGCTTAAACTTTTTTCCATAGAGCATCTGAATTTTAGGTTAGCATAGAAAGAAATTAGCTTGAGACCCTTCAAAAAAAAGACCAAAACATTAGTCCAGTATCAGTCTTTGAAGTGAACTTGAAGTGGGAAGAACCCCCAGGCAGAAGGATATCATATTACATGCATCCATTGGTGGCATCCTCAGCTGTGGTGGTGGCAGTAGGAAGGGGATTAATCTGGGGTGCACTTTGAAAGATGAAACAAATAAGTGAGGATTAAGGAAAAATTTGAGATATGTTAATGGGTAATGCCCCACTAGCAGCAATAAGTGTTGGGATTGAAAATCAGTGTAACTGTTATGTGGATATCATTTACTTTACCTACTAGATCTAAGGTCGGCAAACTTCTTCTGAAACAGGCCAAATAGGAAATATTTGAGGCTTTGTAAGCCAAGATACAGAATCGTGGATTGTATTTAGGTATTTATATAACAAGGGGAAAAATAAGTTTCCATAAATTTTTATTGATAAAATTCAAAATATAATAATGAGCACAATGGATTTACTTTGGGTGACAGATAATATTTTACTTAATTGGGATTCAGAGTTAGTGTTCTCTGTCATCAAGTTGATTTCAAATGTTCATCTGTAAAAACCATTCTTAGCTTACAGGCAATACAGAAGCAAGCAGTGGTCTGGGTTTTGCCTATACGCCGTAGTTTGCCAACTCCTGTACTAGATGGTTGATAGCCAGCAAAAAAAAAAAAAAAGACCAAGAGGCAGTGGTCACAAATGAAGACCAACAACATAGGAAAAAGGAGTGTGGAAGCGAGCATACAACGAGATTTCAAAGATTAATAGTCAGATGTTGTGGGGGGGTGAGGAAGAGAGATAAAGACCATAAAGGGAATAAAAATCATTGGATGTGAGCAGAAGAATCATTTGTAACTTTGAGATAGTATGTGGTAAAGTGAAAAGGACTTCTAAGAAGAAAAAACAAGTTTAGATGGTTCATGAAGTATTATATATAAAAAGTCATAGTATTTATTCAAAAAGAGGAAGGATATAACTGCTTTGAAAACTAGAAGAGAAAGAACTTGTATAAAGGAGAAAAGAATTTTTAGGCCAGGTGGAATGGCTCATGCCTGTAATCCCAGCACTCTGGGAGGCTGAGGCATGTGGATCATCTGAGGTCAGGAGTTCAAGACCAGCCTGGCCAACATGGCAAAACCCCATCTCTTCTAAAAATACAGAATTAGTGGGGCTTGGTGGCACCCGCCTGTAATCCCAGCTACTTGGGAGGCTGAGGCAGGAGAATCGCTTGAACCTGGGAGGCAGAGGTTGCAGTGAGCCGAGATCATTGCACTCCAGCCTGGGGGACAAGACTGAAACTGCCTCAAAAAAAAAAAAAAAAAAAAATTATTGTGAGACAAAAAGGGATGATTCTCTAAATCTTCCCTGCCTACTTTTGAATTATTCTTCAGTTTAGATTTTTACAGCTTTTATTCCTCAAGTAAATTGAAGCTTTTCCAATTTGTTTTTTAAAATGCACAGTGACTATTTTTACTGCCTAAGGTTTTGAATGGCTATTGCCAAACTTGTTGTTTTAGATACTTCTTGAGGCCATAAGCAATCTGTGTAACAAGCAGTCCCCTGAGATAGGCCAACCCAATTTACAAGGTAGAAGAGGTATGTGTTAGAAGTCTCCCTTTAGCATACCCTGTGTATTTTATTTTTTGAATAATTTCCAGGTCTTGGGAGTGTGCTGACTTTGGCATCTTACATGGTATCAGGGCCAATATGAGGGATATTGAAGACAGGATCTTTAAAACTTGCATCCTCCTGACTTCTGTTTTTAGCCAAAATGGAGTAATACCTCCTACCTTAACCAAAAAGCCAGAAAATTATGTGAAACAATAGTTTCTAGATATTGGACGTGGAACAGTGAAGAACAGTAAACCCTGAGAGGGAGAAACAAAAAAAGTGAGTCTTAGGATTGCCCCAGCTTAGTGCTACAAGAACATTTCCCAGTGACAGCTCAGGGAGGGAAACCCAACCAGAGTCTCTGAGTTAGGAGATGGAGTTGGGACTTAAGCCAGGGTAGCTGGAGTTTACAGGGCAAAGTACTGAAGAGAAAAGAGCTTTAGAGATCTCTGGAGGGACCTCCTTGAGTCTTAGTTGAATAGATTGGTGCATATGTATGCAAAAACTACCTGAGGCCAGGAAAAGAACCACTCAAAAGGAGCAGACACAATCAATTTCTGGAACTCACCCCAGGAGTCCTACCAGCCACTGGCCAAACTTCATAATACAGGAAGCAACAAGTAGAGGACTTAAAAGGACACTATCTCAATGTGGAAGAAAATTGGTCCTAGATTAAGGTTGTTCTGTTTGGCTCTAAGCTTCCTGTTGCCTGCCCCCACACCCCCAAAAAAACTTAAAAACAAAAGGCTGCTGTGGTCCTGCATGAAAAATCATAAAAGCAAAACCCAAAAGAATTAAATTATTTCCAGACAACTTAACTGTGATCCAGAACAAAGCTCAAAAATACTATTACAGATTACAAGAGTATCCAGCACCCAACAAGGTTAAATTCACAGTTTAGTCTTGACTCCAATCAGAAATTACCTGTCTCCAATCAAAAATTACTGAGAATACAGAGAATCAGGAAACTAAGGTAAATAATGAGGAGAAAAATCAGTGAGTTGAAACTGTGAAACAATGCCAATATAAAAATCAGAGAGGGAAAATGATTAATAAAGCATCATTGCTCCTAAGGGGCTAATTCATGTGTAACTGGCATCCTCAAAAGAGAGAAAAGGGAACAAAAAATATTTGAATAAGTGATGGTTGAAGTTTTTCAAAATTTGATGAAAATTATAAACCCACAGATCCAACAAGCTCAGCAAATTCAAGCAAAAGAAAGGTGAAGAAAGCATCTTAAAAAGTTATAGAGAAAATCTTAAAAGCAGTCAGAGGGGGAAAAGAGTCATTGCATACAGAGGAACACAGTTAAGAATGTCAGCAGACTTAGAAGCAATACAAGCCAGAAGACAGTGGAGCAACATCTTTATTTGAAGAAGTGAAAGAAAGAAAACTTGTATTCTATACCCATAAAAATATTTTTCAGAAACAGATTTCAAACACACAAAAGCTGAATTAATTGCCAGCCAACCCGCACTGTGAAAACTGTTAAAGCAAGTTTTTCAGACAGAAGGAAAACAATACCAAATGGATATTGGTGGTACACAAAAGAATACAAATAAAAGGTAAGCAATATACAGGCTTAAAAACCAAGTATATTTTTGTCCTTCTAACAAGGACTTGTGTGTATAATAAATCAAGAATTCTCAAACCAACCACCTGGGGAAACAGTTTGTTTTAAATGTTAAACATACTCCTACCATCTAACCCAATTATTCCACTTCAAAGTATTTAAGAGAAATGAATACTAGAAGCAACCCAAATGTCCACCCACAGGTGAATGGATAAATAATCCATGGTATATTCATCAGTGGACTATTACTTAGCAATTAAAAAAATGATCTGTTGATACAGCAACATGGATGAATCTCATAATTATCCTGAGCAAAAAAAGAAAAGCCACGCCAAAAAAAGTATATAAACCATATTATTCCATTGATATTAGATTATAGAAAATACAACCTAATCTCTGTTGACAGCAGACAGATCAGTGGTTGCCTGGAGCCAGGAGGCTGGAAAGAGTTTATGGGGAAGAAGGGAAGGTGGGACTACAAAGAGGGGCACAAGGCAACTTTGGGGGTTGGTGAGGCTTCATGATGTGCGTATACATAAAACTCATTAAATTCTATACTTTATGTGCAGTGTAGTTTCTATAAATTATACCTCAGTAAAACTATAAAATAATCTGAGTCCTAAATTTTTTCTTAGAGACTGGGTCTTGCTGTCATTCAGGCTGGAATACAATGGTGTGATCCTGGCTTACTGGGGCTTCAACCTCCTGGGCTCATGCAATCCTCCTGCCTCAGCCTCCCACGTAGCTGGGACTACAGGTGCATGCCACCACACCTGGCTGATTTTTTAATTTTTTTAAAGATAGGATCTTGCTGTATTACCCTGCTGGTGTCGAACTTTTGGGCTCAAGTGATCCTCCTGCCTCAGCCTTCCAAACTGCTAGGTTCACAGATGTGAGCCACCTTGCCGAGCCT
The DNA here is from genome assembly GCF_049350105.2 of Macaca mulatta. Lineage (NCBI taxonomy): Eukaryota > Metazoa > Chordata > Mammalia > Primates > Cercopithecidae > Macaca > Macaca mulatta. The sequence goes on from NC_133417.1 coordinate 27,300,573, forward strand.
TCTTTTCTAATAGTTTAAACAAAGACTAGTTTTAGATAAAGTGAAAAGAAATACTGTAAAACTAACAAATTATTAAAAACAAGAGTAAGAATTTGTAAGGAAAGATAGGCCACAGGGCATTTAATGGAGGGATAAAGGTAGACTCTAACTGATTGTAAAACCTGTTACAGAGTCATATTGAAATGAAATGTTAAAATTTAATCAAAAAAAAAATTTTAAAAAGCAAATGACTAAAAACAACTCCTTTCAACCAGAGGTGAGAGATTAGGGGGGAAACAAAAATAAAAAAATAAAAATAAAAGGAAAGTCCAGATAACTATGTTGCACCAACCTGATCAACATAATGAAGCCCCATCTTTACTAAAAAGACAAAAAATTACCTGGACGTGGTGGCATACTCCTGTAATCCCAACAAAATACATGTAAAACCTTTATGCCCCAAACCATCTTGTGATGTGGAAGATTGTACTCCTTATGGTTTATATCTTAGAACAGATGTCAGAAAACTACAGCCCACAATCTAAGAATGGTTTTTAAATTTTTAAAGGTTTATTATTTTTTAACTCCTAAGTGACCATGTGTTCCTCAGAGCTAAAATATATACTAGGTGGCTCTTACAGAAAAAGTTTACCAACATTTGCATTTAAAAAAACCTTGACAGATATGTATCAGAGAGATGTTTATGAATGTTTGTAGCAACAATGTTTAGCCTAATACTGAAAGTAATCCAAATAAAATAGAATAGAATGTGTAAGTATATTTTGATGTATTCATTTCAGACACTACTATACCACAAAGAAAGTTAATAAACTATAACTACTTATATCCAGTTGGTTGAGTCTCACAGATACGACACTGAGTAAAAGAAACAGTCATAAAATGATCTATACAGTATTACTCCATTTATTTAGGATCAAAAACAGACAAAACCTAACTATGTTCTTTTGGGATACATATATATGTGGTACAATTATACAAGAAATAAAAAGCAAGTAAGTGCTTGTCGGACACAGTGGGTCACACTTGTAATCCCAGTACTTTAGGAGGCCAAGGCGGGCAGATCAGTTGAAGCCAGGAGTTTGAGACCAGCCTGACCAACAGAGTGAAACCCCATCTCTACTAAAAACAAAAAATTAGCCAAGCATGGTGGTGCATGCTTATAATCTCAGCTACTCAGGAGGCTGATGCATAAGAATCACTTGAACCTGGGAGGCGAAGGTTGTAGTGAGCGGAGATGGTGCTACTGCACTCCAGCCTGTGTGACAGAGCAGAACTCTGTCTCAAAAAAAAAAAAGGCAAGTAAGTGCTTATCACAAAACTGGTTGGAGGGGGTTCTGATCAGTTAGAGGCGCATGAGGCAGGAAGGCAGGGATACTTCTGAGATATTAACAATGTTCTGTTTCCCAATCTGAATGAAGTTACATAGATAATTATTTTATTATTACACTTATTTAAACTGTAATATATTTCTAAGCACTCTGTATTAGTCTCTTCTCACATTGCTATAAAGAAATGCCTGAGACTGGGTCATGTATAAAGAAAAGAGGTTTAATTGGCTCACAGCTCTGCAGGCTGCACAGGAAGCATAGTGGCTTCTAGGGAGGCCTCGGGAAACTTCAGTCATGGTGGAAGGCAAGAGGGAAGCAGGCATGTCTTACATGGCCGGAGCACGAGGAAGAGAAGAGTGGGGGGAGCATCACACACTTTTTAAACCAGATCTCATGAGAACTCACTCACTGTACAGTACCAAGGGGGATGGTGCTAAACCATTAGAAACCACCTCCGTGATCCAGTCACCTCCCAGCAGGCCCCACCTCCAGCATTGGGGATTACATTTTGAATGAGATTTGGGTGGGGGAACACATCCAAACAATATTAACACTCAGATAGATAGATAGATAGATAGATAGATAGATAGATAGATAGATAGATAGATATTAGAGATTTGGGTGGGGACACACATCCAAACAATATTACACTCAGATGGATGGATGGATAGATAGATAGATAGATAGATAGATAGATAGATAGATAGATAGATAGATAGATAGATAGAGATAGATAGATTAGAGATTTGGGTGGGGACACACATCCAAACAATATTACACTCAGATAGATAGATAGATAGATAGATAGATAGATAGATAGATAGATAGATAGATAGATAGATAGATAGATAGATAGAGATTTGGGTGGGGACACACATCCAAACAATATTACACTCAGATAATTCCAAATCCCGAAAAATAATAAAATCATTCAAAGAGAGACTTAAATATGAAGACTTTAGGAGATAAAAAAGCTTAAGAGGATGGCAGGAGAGGAATTGGAAACAATAAATAGAGACAACCTTTGAAGAGAATTGCTTTTATAAGGATGAGCATCGTATATGGAGAGGATGAAGTCAAGACAGAGGATCCTTTTTTAATTGAAAGAAAGATGTATGTGTTTGTATGCTGAAGGGAAAGGCTTAGTAGATACAGAAGATTTGCCACTACAAGGGACAGGAGAGAGAGTTGTAAGGTCCCCAGGGAGGGTGAGCCACCACAAAAATGGAAGCAGGTTAGCCTTAGAGAACAGTGCAGAGGATATCATGGACAGTAAACGAGGACAAGGAGAGTATAAGGATACCGATATGGATAGGTGGATAGAAATGGCAGTGAGAGAAATTCTCTTCTGATTGCTTTGCTTTTCTCAGTGAATTAGTCAAGATACCAAGTACATTATCAGAGTGGATGAACGTTTTTAAGTTTCATAAATATAGAAATCCATTACAGCTATATTAAGAGTAATATTCAAAGGAAAGAAGCAAGATATGGGGGAAATGTGACAAACATGCCTAATAAAAGCTTAATTTATAGAACGTTTTTTATCACTTCTCTATGTTCTAGGATGGTAACAGTGAGACTACAAGTAAATAATCCATAAAGATAAATTGCTACTCAAAGAAAACTGATAGTAAGTTTTCACATGGGAAAATGTTGTCTTACCAGCAATCCAAAAAATGAGAATTAAGGCAACTTTAACACAAAAAGTAGGCTAAAACATATAGTTAGCAATACTGTGCATTGAGACATTTAAACATTGCTGGTTGCTAGGCATATCAAGCCCATTTTTCTATAAATTAGTCGGGATATTTAACAAAATGCAAAATTGCTGTACTTTTAAATTCTACCTGTAAAAGTTTATCACAAAGATAATCCACCCCAGAATTTAAATTGTGGCTAAACGAATTATAACAGAGCTATTATTAACATAAGAATCCAAATAAAAAGATGCAAAAGAAACATGGAATAACCTAGTAACCTTTGAATAGTTTAAATTTTCCTCTCCATTTATTTTTCTGCTAGGCTGATTAAGTTTAGTTTAAGTCATAGTGAGATTTACTTAGTTGTCACAGTTTCTCAGATAGTGGGACCAGTGACTTTTAAAGGTGTTTGTTCTGTGTTAATTGCTCCAGTATCTTTAATTCAGAAGAATAAATGTTTGATACTCAGGCTACTATAGTTCACAAATGGATTATATTGATTGCCTACAGCTTTTTAAGTGAATAGAGCACATGTCTATTAAGTAATATGACTTAAGTTCAGGAAGCTTGCTTAACTACCATTGACAATAAGACGTCAGATGGTTTAAAAAGGCAGAAAGCCAAATGACTTAACACACCTTGACAACTGTTCATAAATTTTCAAAGACATCGTTTCTAGTAGTCACTAAAAGCTGTAGTAGATGTATGGCTTGCTTTTCAAATGAATCAATTATTGCTTGAGAAGAATACACTTGTCCCTATTCTCCCAACTAAAAAATAATTTGAAATAGCAGCCATGAAATATTTACAAAAACATAAAGAGAAAAGACACATGATGGCAACATATTTTCATGTGGAATTTCCCATGCTATTTTCCTAAGTCTCGACCTTTTTGTGGGTAATTTCATACAGTAGAATTTTGTAAATACCTTTCATATACAGTAATCCGCCTTATCCAGAGGATATATGTTCCAGGATCTCCCAGTGAATGCCTGAAACCATGGAATTGAACCCTGTATGTACTATGTTTTTTTCTGTACATACATGCCTCTGATAAAGTTTAATTTATAAATTAGGCACAGTGATAGATTTAAAATAACAACTAATAATAGAACAGTGATAACAATGTACTGTAAGAAAAGTTATAGGAATGTGGTCTCTCAAAATATTGTACATTGGCCAGGCACAGTGGCTCACGCCTGTAATCCCAGCACACTTTGGGACACTGAGGCGGGAGAATCGCTTGAGGCCAGTAGTTTGAGACCAGCCGTGGGCAACATAACAAGACCTCATCTCTACCAAAAAAAAAAAAAAAAACTATAAAAATTAGCCAGGTGTAGTGGTGCACACCTGTAGTCCTAGCTACTTGGGAGATGTGGGAGGATCACTTGCACCCCAGAGTTCAAGGTTACAGTGAGCTACAATCTTAACACTGCACTCCTGAGTTACAGAGCAAGACCCTATCTCCAAAAAATAATAATAAAGTAAATATATACACATACATACATATAAATGTACTCATCCTTGTGGTGATGTGAGATGATGAAATGCGTATGTGATGAGATGAAGTGAGGTGAATGACGTAGGCGTTGTGACATAGTGTTTGGCTACTGTTGACTTTGCAACAGGATGTCAAGAGGAGGATCATTTGCTTCAGGTGATCTAGATCATCAAGTCGTGACAGTGTTGATAGCTAAATGTCAGGAGCAAACAGTGTCCATGACTAACAGGCAGCATGGATATGCTGGGCAAAGGGATGATTCACATCTTGGGCCGAACACCATGAGATTTCTTCATGCTACTTATAATGACATGTAATTTAAAATGTATGAAGTATTTATTTCTGACATTTTTAATACTTCTGGACCATGGTTGACTGAGGGTAACTGAAACCAAGGAAAGCAAAACCACAGATAAGGGGTGACTAGTGTATGTACCATTTTTATTCATTCTGCCATATTCTTATTTATCTTGTTTTTAAACAGCTCTATTGAGATATAATTTATATACTATACAATTCACTTAACATGTATATTTCAGTAGTTTTTAGTGTATTTACAAATATGTGCAACCCCACCATGGTCAATTTTAAAACATTTTCGTCACCTCAGAAAGAAACCCTGAGGTGGAAGCAACTCAAGTGTTTATCAACAGGTGGATAAAGAAAATGTGGTATATATATACAGTGGCTAGAGCCAGGAGTTTGAGATTGCAGTGAGCTATGATTGCACCACTGCACTCCACCCTGGGTGACAGAGCAAGACCTTGTCTCAGGAAAAGGGAAATAAAAAAAGGCTGGGCGCAGTGGCTCACGCTGGTAATCCCAGCACTTTGGGAGGCCAAGGTGGGCAGATGACCTGAGGTCAGGAGTTTGAGACCAGCCTGGCCAATATCGCAAAACCCCGTCTGTACTAAAAAATACAAAAAAATGGCTGGGCGCTGTGGTTCACATCTGTAATCCCAGCACTTTGGGAGGCCAAGTCAGGTGGATCATGAGGTCAGGAGATCGAGACCATCCCGGCTAACACGGTGAAACCCTGTCTCTACTAAAAATACAAACAAAATTAGCCAGGCATGGTGGCGGGTGCCTGTAGTCCCAGCTATTCAGGAGGCTGAGGCAGGAGAATGGTGTGAACCCAGGAGCGTGGAGCTTGCAGTGAGTCGAGGTCGTGACGCTGCACTGCACTCCAGCCTGGGCGACAGAGCAAGACTCCGTCTCAAAAAAAAAAAAAAAAAAAAACGGTCAGACATGGTGGTGTGTGCCTGTAATCCCAGCTACTCGGGAGGCTGAGTCAAGAGAATCACTTGAACTTGAGAGGCAGAGGTTGCAGCCAGCCAAGATCGCACCACTGCACTCCAGCCTAGGCAACAGAGCAGGACTTCCGACTCAAAAACCAAAAAAAAAACCAAAAAAACGGTATAAAGAGTAAAGAGATCTCAGTCTGGGAACAGACTTAAGAAGTCGCAAAAGAGAGCAGCATAGAATCAACTATACTAAAACTGAAATTATTGTTTAGCAGGTATTTTCTATCACTTCATTGACCCACTAAAGTGCTGTATCTAACAGATCTGCTAATACGTTGCTTGATGGTGACTGGTTCATCCTGATGGACTGGTCAGAATATGCCCCATCTCAAGATCAGTTATTCTCCAGGAGCATCAGAGACATCTTTGTGGTGAATTGTGTTTATGATACCTGCCCTCCAATTTCTCAAGCCAAAGGCGTCTTTTCCGTTCAATGTATAATGTAGACTCTTTTTTAGGTTTAATACAAGTACTTAAGTACTTAAAAAGTTCAGAGCTCCTTTTTAAGGTATATATTAGCCCTTCTTGCAGGTACTTCTGCATCCTACCTATTTATTAAATGGGAAATAATCCTCTTTGGGCAAGATTTCCAGCCCAGCTTCTAAGTTTCCTAGTAAAACATGAAGTATGTTTTATATGTGGTACTGGAAGACTGGATTCCTCTATAATTAACTGCGTGCTGTAAATTTATTGTAGAATACAGTTATGATATTCTGCAATCCAGCACCTGCCAGTGGCTTAACTGCTTGCTTTCCTTATCATCCTGGCAGCTATATAATCCCTGGGCTCACCATTTTGTCTTAGCTGCCAAGAAACACAAAGCTACATTCAGTGCTCTGTGAAAGCAACAATCTTAGGGCAGGTGTCCCCACTCCCTTTTTTTAGTACTTCATTTTTTAGTCAAATTCAATTTTTTTTTAAATGGCTCGCATTAAAGAATAAATGAGCAAGCTATAAATTAATACTTCTGTAAATATGAGCATTTAACCAGAAAGCACAGATAAATCAGCTATTAGCATTTAAAGGAAAACCCAAAAAATTATAGATTAAAGATTTTGACATTTATTTTCATTAATTGAGCATATAGTCAAATTCTCATTAGTTGCAAGTTTATATCGTACTAGATATATATACCCGCATCACAACAAATATATATAAAATGGAAATCACTATGACTTTGAGAAAGCTTATGAGGCAGAAAGCTGGTGTTTTCTTCCAGAGACTAGACTACAAGCCTAGTTGAGCATCTGACCCACCAATGAATTGGTTATTTATTCATTTATTTATTTAGAGACAGAGTCTTGCTCTATTGCCCAGGCTGGAGTGCAGTGGTGCAATCTCAGGTCACTGCAGCCTCTGCCTCCTAGACTCAAGCAGTTCTCCTGCCTCAGCCTCCTGAGTAATTGGGATTACAGGCACCTGCCACCACGCCCAGCTAATTTTTTGTATGTATGTATGTATGTATGTATTTATTTATTTATTTATTTATTTATTTAGTAGAGACGGGGTTTCACCATGTCAGCCAGGATGTTCTCGATCTCCTGACCTCATGATCTGCCTGCCTCAGCCTCCCAAAGTGCTGGGATTACAGGCGTGAGCCACCACACCCGGCCAAATTGAAGGTTTATATTGCAGAATATCAGCATAAACATCTTCAAATGGCCATACTCTGACATCTGCTGAAGATTTTTTTTTTTTTTTTTTTTTTTGAGACGGAGTCTCGCTCTGTCGCCCAGGCTGGAGTGCAGTGGCCGGATCTCAGCTCACTGCAAGCTCCGCCTCCCGGGTTTTCGCCATTCTCCTGCCTCAGCCTCCCGAGTAGCTGGGACTACAGGCGCCCGCCACCTCGCCCGGCTATTTTTTTGTATTTTTTAGTAGAGACGGGGTTTCACTGTGTTAGCCACGATGGTCTCGATCTCCTGACCTCGTGATCCGCCCGTCTCGGCCTCCCAAAGTGCTGGGATTACAGGCTTGAGCCACCGTGCCCGGCCTGCTGAAGATTTCTGAAGCAGATTCTGATTGTTTCATTGAAATTAACTTTCTACTATAACATTTAAAAGCTAAACTTTTTAGTTTTCTAAAAACATTTTTAAAGTATTCTTTACAGTTACAAAATGCATGCATGCTTTTTTAGAAAATAGCAAAAAAGTGTAAATGATCAAGAATCATTCATAGTCCCATAACTCTAAATTGACTACTGTTGGCATGTTAATACTTTTCTCAGTCTTTCTGCTTTTCTTATATATTTTGTTTGTTTATTTTTTGTTTTTTGTTTTTTGGGTTTTTTTTGAGACTTAGTCTCGCTCTGTCACCCAGGGTGGAGTGCAGTGGTGCCATCTTGGCTCACTGCAACCTCCGCCTCCCGGGTTCAAGTGATTTTTCTGCCTCAGCCTCCGAAGTAGCTGGGACTACAGTCATGCACCACCACACCCAGCTAATTTTTGTATTTTTAGCAGAGACAGGGTTTCAGGCTAGTCTCAAACTCCTGACCTCAAGTGATCCATCCGCCCTGGCCCCCTCAAGTGCTAGGATTATAGGCATGAGCCACCACACTCAACCTCTTACAGAGTTTTAATGTAGGTGAAATCTTACTGTATATATTTCACTTATTGGTCATAGTAAAAATTTTTTCATCCCATTAAAAATTTCATTAATATAATTCAGTGATCATACTCATATTTTATGAATATATAATCATATATTTACCCTACTGCAGAACATTTAGGTCATATCTTTTTACTTTATTGAGCCATCTTGTAAGCAATTTTAATTCCTGCCTTGGCATGAGTCCTTAGAAGGGAATTAGTAGGTTAAAGGATGTGACTGTTAATAAGGTCCATGGTACATTTTGCCAAAATCTTTGATTCACAGTCCCAATATGTACTGACTCTGCTTTATTGTTTTCACATTTCATAAACGGCAGCATATATTAATTTGGTTCTGTGATTATTAATGAAGTTGTACATTTTTATGTTTGGCTGTTTACACTTTGAATTATTTGCCCAAATCTTTCATCATAGTTTGGTAAGACAAGTGCTAATTGCATGTTTATTGATGAAAGAGCTGAAGTTCAAATAACATGTTCAGACACACATAACAAATAACAAGGAGAGTTGGAATTCAGCCCCGTGCTCCCTTCTGACACCCAAATACATGATGCTTTGCCCTAGGTCAAGTATTAAATGTCAAAGGCATTAAAATAGCAATGTATTGTCACTTGAATTTGCAAGATCTAGTGAATATATCTTAATATCAAGCGTTGATATTGTTTGATACTAAGCAATGGTGGGCGCTTGTAGTTAGCTACTCGGGAAGCTGAGGCAGGAGAATCACTTGAGCCCAAGTGTTCAGTGCTTCAGTAACCTATGATAACACCACTGCATTCCAGCCTGAGGAATAGAGTGAGGCTTTGTCTATTTAAAAACAATAATAAAATAAATTAAATCACACTTTGATGAAGTAAGTTTCTAACTTTCAAAATACATTATATTTGTCATTTTTTTTTAATCATGGCTTCAATTCCAAAACATGGTAAGAATGAAGAAATAATTAACTGGAGAGAAGGGGAATCTCTCTGAATTACCCTATAATGTTAAAGGAATAATATGAGCACTGTAAAAAAAAAACTCAGAAGAAGGGCTGGGCGCGGTGGCTCACGCCTGTAATCCCAGCACTTTGGCAGCCCAAGGCAAGCGGATCATGAGGTCAGGAGATCAAGACCATCCTGGCTAATACGGTGAAACTCCGTCTCTACTAAAAATACAAAAAAATTAGCCGGGCGTAGTGGCGGGCACCTGTAGTCCCAGCTACTCGAGTGGCTGAGGCAGGAGAATGGTGTGAACCCGGGAGGCGGAGCTTGCGGTGAGCCGAGATCGCACCCCTGCACTCCAGCGTGGGTGACAGAGCAAAACTCCATCTCAAGAAAGAAAAAAAAAAACTCAGAAGAAACCTGTGGGCTATCCTATAATGTCATTCATCAGTCTCCAGTGATCTTGTAGAAGCATTTCACAGCAGTTTGCCTGGCTCCACCTTACGCAGAGACGAGGCAGCTCCTAAACAGCTAGGAAAAAATACTGGTAGTAATTTTTATTGCAGCAGCTTTAATACATTTGAAAGTGGATATTTTTATTTTTTTAGTTTACATATTCATAGTTTTATGTCAGGACTTTTCAGGAAGTTTGGGAATAAATGGGATTATTTGAGATTGATGTTTCATTTTTCTGTTAAAGGGTAGAATATCAACTTTGAATGACTAGGCCTGGTGCTTTACTTTAAAAGTCCCCGTCTTTCCCTCCTGTCTTCCAAAGGAGGAGAAAGTTTTGAAATTACTACAGAGCTGATTCATCTCTCATATAATTTGTATTTTTAAAGAGAGAGTGTAAATACTGACTTATATGCTTTCTTTTTTCTAACGTGTTTAAGTGATTTAAGAGGGTGTCTCATTGCCTAGTCTGTGTGTCCCTTAAATTATCTACATATCTCTCAGAAGATTAGTAGAGGCCTGGAACTCATTTACATAATTCTAAAACTTGATTCTTACTCATTTACCTAACGGGTAATCTAGTGCTAGAAACCTGTTTTATTCTAACTGTACTAAAACCCACTAGAGTGGTAAAGTGGAATTGCAGTTTGTAGTTTAGTAGAGTATGGGCTATATTGCTCACCTCAGTGACCTGAGTGTTCCCTTCCCTTTGCATGATGGCTTGCTTTTACCCACATGTCTCAGACCTTAGCGAACAAGATCAGAGTGAGGGGCATGGCCCAGGAGAGCTGTTCACATGGGTTAGAACAGAGCCTAAAAAACCTTCCACCTATGGGGACCTTTCTGTTTTCCTCAATTTTGGCACATTTACAGACCATCTCTTAAGCTGTATTATTTCCACAGGTAGCTAATACTTATATTACACATTCCAATCATAATTAACATAAATTTCAGAAAGTACTGTTTTCACTTACCATCCAAAATCACTTCCTATTAAATCCTCCGTTTATATCTCTTTCTTTTTCCCTTTTATTGAACCACTCTGAGTTACTGCCCCTAAAAACACATAGAGCTGGCTAGGCGCGGTGGCTCACGCCTGTAATCCCAGCACTTTGGGAGGCCGAAGTGGGCAGATCATGAGGTCAGGATATCGAGAACATCCTGGCTGACATAGTGAAACCCCGTCTCTACTAAAAAAAAAAAAAAAAAATACAAAAAGTTAGCCAGACCTGGTGGTGGGTGCCTGTAGTCCCAGCTACTTGGGAGGCTGAGGCAGGAGAATGGCATGAACCCAGGAGGCGCAGCTTGCAGTAAACCGAGATCGCGCCACTGCACTCCAGCCTGGGCGACAGAGCCAGACTCCATCTCAAAAAAAAAAAAAAAAAAAGGCCGGGCGCGGTGGCTCAGGCCTGTAATCCCAGCACTTTGGGAGGCCGAGACGGGTGGATCATGAGGTCAGGAGATCGAGACCATCCTGGCTAACACAGTGAAACCCTGTCTCTACTAAAAAATACAAAAAAAAAAAACTAGCTGGGCGAGGTGGCGGGCGCCTGTAGTCCCAGCTACTCGGGAGGCTGAGGCAGGAGAATGGCGAAAACCCGGGAGGCGGAGCTTGCAGTGAGCTGAGATCCGGCCACTGCACTCCAGCCTGGGCAACAGAGCCAGACTCCGTCTCAAAAAAAAAAAAAAAAACGCATAGAGCTTTACTAATTCTTATTAACTGTCAGCCTGAAAGATAGAATTGTTTAACTTTTTATTATGGAAATCTGTAAACATATATAAATATAAACAGAGGTATACTGAACCCATATATTCCCATCACCAATTTTGTAATTACAAATCTGTTTTCATATAAATCTCTGCCTTTTCGCCCTCCAATATTAGTTTGAAATAAATCCCAGGTATCATAGTATTTCATACTTCATATTATAGTATTTTCATACTTCATATCATAGTATTTCATATTTCAAAAAAAAGGACTTCAAAAATACAGCAGTAACTTAATGGTTTCACACTAATAGCCTTTAATTTTTGTCAATATTTTGTTAAACTATGTCGGAACGTGTTCTGTTGTTTCCTCTATTCTTAGTACTTTTTTTTTCTTCTTTTCTTTTTTGAGACAGAGTTTTGCTCTTGTAGCCCAGGCTGGAGTGCAGTGGTGTGATCTCAGCTCACTGCAACCTCCACCTCCTAGGTTGAAGCAGTTCTCCGCCTCAGCCTCCCAAGTAGCTGAGATTACAGGTGCCCACCACCACACCCAGCTACTTTTTGTATTTTTAGTAGAGAAGGGGTTTCACCATGTTGGCCAGGCTGGTCTCGAACTCCTGGCCTCAGGTGATCTGCCCGCATCGGCCTCCTAAAGTGCTGGGATTACAGGGGAGAGCCACCGTGCCTTGCCGTTTTCTAAGAAATAAAATTTTTCTGGGTCTCCTCGTCAAAGTGCGTATTCTCTTTTCTAAAATGTAGCCCTGTGAAAACCAAATATATTACCTTTTTGTTTTGTAGAATTAGTTATTTTTCTTTGTTTCAAAATAATTATTTGAGTTAGAATATGCTGTAAAAGTGACAGAATGATGGAATTGGGTTCTTTTTATTTTTTTGTTTTTGAGACGGAGTCTCGCTCTGTCGCCCAGGCTGGAGTGCACTGGTGCAATCTCAGTTCACTGCAGCCTCTGCCTCCCGGGTTCAAGTGATTCTCCTGTCTCAGCCTCCTGAGTGGCTGGGACTACAGGTGCCCACCACCACACCCAGCTAATTTTTTATATTTTTTAGTAGAGACGGGTTTTCACCATGTTAGCCAGAATGGTCTCAATCTCCTGACCTTGTGATCTACCCACCTCGGCCTCCCAGAGTGCTGGGATTACAGGTGTGAGCTACCTCGCCTGGCCTTTCCTGGCTTTTAAAAATCGGTATTATTGTCATAAACATAAAATCATTTTTATGTAATAAAGTAATTATAATTATCAGTGAAAACAGTTGTTACATTTGACTTTTACTGCTAACCAATTTAAAATAATTTTCTTCATTTTTAAAAATCAGTATCATTGATATAAACAGTGATTTTTGCATAATAATTACTTATAATTCACAGAGAAAATAGATTTTACTTTTACTGCTAACCAATTTGAAAAATAATTTTTGTTTTTAAAAATCGGTGTTATTGACATAAACAAAGTTATTTTTATGCAATAAAGTATTTACTTAAAATTTACAGAGAAAATAGTTGCATTAGATTTTACTTTTACTGTTAACCAATTTGAAAAATAATTTTATTTCAATAAATTTGTGGCCGGGCATGGTGGCTCATGCCTGTAATCCCAGCACTTTGGGAGGCTGAAACAGGCAGATCACGAGGTCAGCAGATCAAGACCATCCTGGCTAACACAGTGAAACCCCGTCTCTACTAAAAATACAAAAAAATTAGCCGGGCATGGTGGTGGGCGCCTGTACTCCCAGCTACTCGGGAGGCTGAGGCAAGAGAATGGCATGAACCTGGGAGGTGGAGCTTGCAGTGAGCCAAGATCACGCCACTGCACTCCAGCCTGGGCGACAGATCGAGACTCCATCTCAAAAATAAATAAATAAATTTGTTTATTTTAACAAATAAACTGTTCGTTCAACGGACCGTTCATTCACATCATCTTTTTTTTTTTTTTAAGATGGAGTCTCGCTCTGTTGCCCAGGCTGAAGTGCAGGGGTGCGATCTCGGCTCACAGCAAGCTCTGCCTCCTGGGTTTACACCATTCTCCTGCCTCAGCCTCTTGAGTAGCTGGGACTACAGGTGCCTGCCACCACGCCCGGCTAATTTTTTGTATTTTTAGTAGAGATGGGGTTTCACTGTGTTAGCCAGGGTGATCTCAATCTCTTGACCTCATGATCCACCCACCTCGGGCTTCCAAAGTGCTGGGATTACAGGCGTGAGCCACCACGTCCGGCCCATTCAAGAATCTTTATAGTCATCCTCCTCTCATTATGCTGTGTTTTTGTATTTGTTTTTTCCATAGCTCTTCAGTAGGTTACCTGCAACATCCAGGATCAGAACAAGTACAGTTTCCTCGAACCACTTCACCATGCAATTCCCAGCAGCTTCAAGGCCACCAATGTACAGGTATGAAGAAATCAGTGAAAATAAGATAATGGTTGGTTCATACAAGAAATAGTTTGATTAATTTCCTTAGGCATTTCTACAAAAAGGTTCTCAATTTGTGATGTGGTGAGATACACCCACAATATTGAGGGTGCTGTACTGAATCAGGGTTAATGTGCAGTCCACTTCTTTCTTTCCTTCTGCTGCTGCTATCACTACCATCCTGATTCTCCTTTCTCAGAAGTATTGATATTCTCTAGGGTTATTTCCTATGCCTTCTCTCATTACTCTTCCAGCTGTTTACTCCAACTTATCTTTAGGATAAGTGAGATGTTTAGGCCTACAGAGTCCATCGTAACTGTTTAAACACACAATACTTGTAGTATGATGCACTAGGGCTTCAACCTGGTTTTCTTAGTTAATAGTAAAATTTTATTCAGAAATGTAAAATTACTACTGTTATCCTAGTGTTCAGAAACACCAACTAGTGGCTAAAATATACTGACTAGCATCCTAATTCTGATTTTCAGCTGGGCCACCACCGCCACCTGGTGGTGGGATGGTGATGATGCAGCTCAGTGTACCAAACAATCCACAATCTTGTGCCCACTCACCCCCACAGTGGAAACAAAACAAATACTACTGTGATCACCAGAGAGGACAGAAGTGTGTAGAGTTTAGCAGTGTAGACAATATCATCCAGGTAAGATGGTTTTGCTCATTATCATTTTGAAACGTTACATTTTTGTTACATAAGATTGACTTGCAAGGCTTGAATTTGAAATCCTGTCAGCCAGATTAATAAAAGAATTTGGGCTGGGTGCTGTGGCTCTCTTCTGTAATCCCAGCACTTTTTGGGAGGCTAAGGCATGGGGATCACCTGAGGTCAGGAGTTTGAGACCAGCCTGGCCAACATGGTGAAATCCCATCTCTACTAAAAATACAAAATCAGCTGTGTGTGGTGGTAGCATGCATCCCAGCTACTTGGGGGACTGAGGGAGGAGAATCACTTGAACCCAGCGGGGCAGAGGTTATAGTGAGCAAAGATCATGCCATTGCTCTCCATCCTGGGCAACTAAGAGTGTAACTATGTCTCAAAAAAAAAGGAAGAAGAAGAAGAAAAAGAATCAGTATTTATTTAAGTATTATTTGCTAACTTCTGCGTGTTCAAAAAAATTTTTTTTAACTTCAGAAGATAAACTAGATCTAAAATTTGGTAAAGGAAAACAAGCATTTAGCCTACCTTTCCCATATGACTATATATTAATGTAACCAAATAGTTGATAAGGGAATTTTCTCTGGAGAATAATCCAGTTAATAAATGCAGAAGCAATGGTAGAATTAGAAAATTGCCAGAAAATCATCAGCAGACCCTAAAAATATTGGATTAAAAAGTTTTGGTTGAGAAACTGCTCACTTAAAAAAAAGTTTTGAGGGGTATTTTGAATGGATGAATTAGACAGACAGCCCTGAATCCACTGATCAGTTGTAACATCACTAAAAGTGGGCCAGCCAAACATTATTTACCTCGTAATGTGGCACAGAAGGAAGTACACAGCATTATTTATGATATACTCTTACCAAAATTTGAACCTGAATCTATTGAAGCCTCTAACCCTAGCTACTAGTTTATGGGAAATATAAGAAACAAAAACAAATTACCTGATCCCAGTGGGGTATTTTACTTGACAAATTGGCCCTGTTACTTTAATAGATGGCATTTTGAAATAGGAGTTTGGTCTATTATACATTAAAAGAGACTCAAGAGGTATAATATCAGATGTAATATATGGATCTTATTTGGATATGGAATGATCCAAAGATATTTTTTAAGGCCGGGCCCGGTGGCTTATGCCTGTAATCCTGGCACTTTGGGAAGCTAAAGCAGGCCTGGAACACAGGAGTTCGAGACCAGGGTGGGTGACATGGTGAAACCCCATCTCTATGAAAAATACAAAAAGTATTCAGCCATGGCAGTGTGCACCTGTAGTTCCAGCCACTCAGGAGGCTGAGGCAAGATTGCTTTAGCTCAAGAGTTCAAGGCTGCAGTGAGCTATGATCATGCCACTGCACTCCCCCCAGCAACAGAGGGAGACCCTAACTCTTAAAAAAAAAAAAAAAAAAAAAAAAGACCCAGCCACAGTGGCTCACGCCTGTAATCCCAGCACTTTGGGAGGCCAAGGCGGGCAGATCACCTGACGTCAGGAGTTTGAGACCAGCCTGGCCAACATGGAGAAACCCCATCTCTACTAAAAATACAAAGCTTAGCTGGACATGGTGGTGGGCCTGTAATCCCAGCTACTCAGGAAGCTGAGGCAGGAGAATCGCTTGAACCCGGGAGGCGGAGGTTGCGGTGTTCCGAGATCATGCCATCGCACTCCAGCCTGGGTAACAGAGCGAGACTCTGTCTAAAATTAAAAAAAAAAAAAAAAAAAAGTTGTCCATTAGATACAAATGTTTGTATACTGAAGTATTTACAAGTAAAATGCTGAGATTTGCTTTAAATACTTCAGGAAAAACAAAGCAGGGGTGATGACAGTTGAACCTGAATGATGGGTACATGGAATTTCATTATGCTTTTCTATCTATACTTTTATATACTTGAAATTTTATAGAATTAAAAGGTTTTATCTTTTGTCGAGACAAGGTTACATTCTGACACCCAGGCTGGATTGCGTTTGCACAATCATGACTTACTGCAGCCTCAACCACCTGGGCTCAAGCAGTGTTTTCACCTTAGCTTCCCAAGTAGCTGGGACTACAGGTACACACCACACCCAGCTAATTTTTCATTTAGAGACAGGGTCTGGCTCTGTTACCTAGGCTGGAGTACAGTGACATGTTCTGGGCCTACTGCAACTTCCATCTCCTGGGCTCAAGCCGTCCTCCCACCTCAGCCACTTGAGTAGCTGAGACCACTGATGCACACCATCATGCCCAACTAATTTTTTTTTTTTTTTTTTGTATTTTTTGTAGGGACAGGTTATTGCCATGTTGCCCAGGCTGGTCTTGAACTCCTGAACTCAAGCAGTCCACCTGGCTCAGCCTCCCAAAGTGTTGGGATCATAGCCTTGAGCCGCTTTACCCAGCCAGGTTTTAACTTTTTTTAAAAGATAGAGGTTGGGCATAGTGGCTCACACCTGTAATCCCAGCACTTTGGGAGGCCAAGGAGAAAGGATCACTTGAGTCCAGGGGTTCAAGAGCAGCCTGGACAAACAACATAGTGAGATCCCATCTCTGTAAAAAAATTAAAAATTAGCCAGGTGTGGTGGTGTACACCTGTAATTCTAGCTACTCGGGAGGCTGAAGCAAGAGGATTACTTGACCCTGAGTGGTAGAGGCTGCAGTGAACTGTGATCACACTACCGTACTCCAGCCTAGGTGACAGAGTGAGACCCTGTCTCAAAAAAAAAAAAAAAAAAAAAAAACTGGGGGACAAAGGTTATTATAGATCAGCTCACAAACTATCAATGGCCATTAAACAGATGAAAATATAAAACTACTTTTCATCTATATAAGTGGGAAAATTCAGGAAGACCAGTAATCTGCCATAGTAATAGTTTGGCAAAGATCAAGTTATAAGCTCTCTTGGACTTTCTCTGTGGTAGTGTAAATTGGCACAGCTCTTTGAAATGCACTTAGGAGACATTTTTCAAAATGTAGAATTTGATCCACAGATACACTTCTGGAACTTTATCCAGTAAAAATTATATAATAAGTGCAAAAATATGTGTCCAATATTTCTTTTTTCCTTGTTGTAATATTGAAAAACTGTAAACAGTCTTGACATTCATCAGTGTGTAACTGATTATTCCTGTGCAGTTTAGGAAAATGCCCTTGAGTGTGTGGTACTGAAAAGAACAAGTTACACCTACTATTGAGATGGTAGTTTCTAAATAACCAGTCTCCATTAAAAGGAACTTGGGCCCCTTAGAAAAATAACTGCTGCCAGAGTTGGTGCAGGGAAAGCACCAGATGGGCATAGGCCATCTTGGCTGTGCCAGAAAGTAAGGAAGGGATAGAAGAAAAATAGGGACATGTTGAAGAATACAGGATCAGGAGTGGAGGTTTGGGGCATAAAACAGTGATAGAAATGAATGATCATCCATAGAATAAAATAAGAATTCATGAGTCCATACTGATAAAATCAATAAATGGAAAATAAAACTCTGTCTTACCTTAGTGTAATGTAAAGTGATAAATATAGAAGGAATCGTGAAATTAGAAGATCACCACCAAGAAACCATCAGGCAAGAGTCACCACTAGAGGTTACACAACTAGTGGGTGAAATTCTGATGAAAAGCAGAATTTTTTTTAAAGTATCTCCCTACAAAATACTTAGAACTACAAATTAAAAGAATTGTCACTTACAGTGGAGAAACCTGATAGGCACCACATTCACAAAGCAGCCGAAGTAAATATCACCTGTACTGTGATGACAGATAGACAGTGGGTTCCTTCTGAAATGATCCATTGAGAAGGACACATTACTTCTCTGGTGTTCCTTCCGCAAATATATAACATGAACTTTTTAATGAGGAGACAGCAGACAAACCCAAATTGAGGGACAGACAGTCTACAAAATAACTGATCTTCCGAAACAAATCTTCAGAAATGTCAAAGTCATGAAAGAAAGAAGAGACTGTGGTATTCTGCTTCAGATTCAAGAAGATTAAAGAGCCATGACAACGCAGCCCTTGATTCTAGTCTGGATTCTGGACTTAAAGGGAAACATTTTTCTTATCTTTTGCTATAAGGGACATTAGTGGGACACTTGGCAAAATTTAAATTAACTGTAGATTAGATAATACTATTGTTAATGTTCTGGCTTTTATTATTCTATTTTGATTATATTTTAAAAGTCCTTGTTCTTGGGAAATAGACACTAATTATTTTGGGTTAAAGGAATATCATGTGAAATTCACTTTCAAACAGTTCCAAAAAGACACAGTGATATATATGTGTGTATGTGGGTGTGTATACACACACACACACACACAGAGAAAGCAGTGTAATAAAAGTTAACATCATTTGGGAAATCTGGGAATTCTTTTACAATCTTAGGAACTGTTCTCTAATGATGAAATTATTTAAATATGAAATGTTACAATATTTAATATGAAAAAAGAGTGAGTTAGCTGTATGTATTCTCTCATGCAAAAATATCGGCAATATTATTGCCCAGGTTAAAAAGTAAGTTTCGAAAGTAGGATGTATAGTCTGTTCCCATTTTTGTGAAAAATGAATGTATGAATGCATATGCATAGAAACAATCTGTTGGCCAGGCGCAGTGGCTCACGCCTGTAATCCCAGCACTTTGGGAGGCCGAGTCAGGCAGATCACGAGGTCAGGAGATAAAGACCATCATGGCTAACACGGTGAAACCCCATCTCTATTAAAAATACAAAAAAAAAAACATTAGCCAGGTGTGGTGGCGGGCACCTGAGGTAAGAGGCTCAGGAGGCTGAGGCAGGAAAATGGTGTAAACCTGGGAGGCAGAGCTTGCAGTGAGCCGAGATCGCACCACTGCACTCCAGCCTGGGCAACAGAGTGAGACTCCGTCTCAAAACAAAAAAAAGGAAGAAAAAAAAAAAGAATCTGTTACCAGTGTTTATTTTTGGGAGTTGCAGATTACATATTTCTATAATGTTTGAATTATTTTCTAACAAGGACATGTTTGTAATCAGGAAGAATAAAAAATAAGCCTGCCCAAAATGCTGACCCATTTTCTTGACATATTGTAATTGCAGCACAGCCCTCAACTCAGTAGCCCCATTATTTCACCAGCTCAGTCGCCAGCACCAGCTCAGCTATCCACTCTGAAAACTGTACGTCCTTCTGGACCACCACTTTCCATCATGCCCCAATTTTCTAGACCTTTTGTCCCCGGGCAAGGTAAGTGTACATGAAACTAGTCACAGCTTCAGAGAATTTAAGACATCCATTCCCAGTCACTTGGTAATTTATCTTGGTAATACTGCCTTTCTATTTTCCACAGAGCTGCATCTCCACCTACACTCAGGCATGTCTATTTGTGACCATATACTCTCCTAACCTTAATGTATCATTGCTGTTTAATAATTATTAATTCCGTAATTACTTATATTTAGTAATTACATGATCACATTAAAATTGCTTTAACTTATCCTTAGAATCCATTCCTCTATAGTAATAATACACAGTTTTCTACATTTTTTTCGGTATTTTAATTTCTGTGTTAGAGTAATATATATCAAAAGTTTATCCAGGCCGGGCGCAATGGCGTACACCTGTAACCCCAGCACTTTGGGAGGCCAGTGCAGAAGGATCACTTGAGGCCACTCAAGACCCTGTCTCTAGAGAAACTACGAAAATCAGCCAGAAGTGGTGGCACATAACTGTAGTCACAGCTACTCAGGAGGCTGAAGCGGGAGGATCACTTGAGCCCAGGAATTCAAGACTTTGTGAGCTCTGATTATGCCACTGCATTCCAGCATGGACAGCAGAGCAAGACTCTGTCTCAAAAATAAAACAGAAAAAAGATTATACAAAAATTTATTCAGCAATCATTTATTAAGGAAATGGCTATGCCCTTGGCGTATAAAGATGAATAAGGAGAAGGCCTTACCCTCACTAACCCTTACTCCAATTGCGGGAGCAGATATGCAAGCAGATGATTATAAACTAATATGGAAATCATTTTATTTCCTAGAATTTATCCTAAGGATAATGCACACAGAGATTTATATACAGAAGAGTTTATCCTATAGGAAAAAAATTTACAAACAACCTAACTCTGTTGATCAATGAGGAATACTTAAATTATGGTATATTCATACAAGGAATATTATGTAGCTATCTAAAGAACCATTAAGAAGGGGCAATTTTCAGGCTAGGCACGGTGGCTCACACCCATAATCCCAGCACTTTGGGAGGCCAAGGCAGGTGGATCACAAGGTTAGGAGTTCAAGACCAGCCTGGCCAAGATAGTGAAACCCCGTCTCTACTAAAACTACAAAAATGAGCTGGACGCGGTAGCAGGCACCTATAATCCCAGCTACTTGGGAGGCTGAAGCAGGAGAATCGCTTGAACCTGGGCGGCAGAGGCTGCAGTGAGCCGAGATCGTGCCATTGCACTCTAGCCTGGGCAACAGAGAGAGGCTCTGTCTCAAAAAAAAAAAAGGCGGGGGGAGCAATATTCACAATATGGTGAGTGATTTTGAAAAACAAGTTACACAGACATTTTGAAGTAATATGCAGATGTCTAATAAGCCATTGAAAAGATATTTAACATCAGTCATTATAGAAATGAATATTCAAGCCAGAATATCACTTCACACCCATTAGAATGGCTATAATCAAAAAGACGGACAAAACCAAATGTTGGTAAAGAATGTTCTCACTTGCCAGGCATGGTGGCTCACGCCTCAGCACTTTGGGAGGCTGAGGTATGTAGATCACTTGAGGTCAGGAGTTCAAGACCAACCTGGCCAACATAGTGAAATCCCATCTCTACTAAAAATACAAAAATTAGCCGGGCATGGTGGCACATGCCTGTAATCCCAGCTACTTGAGAGGCTAAGGCAGGAGAATTGCTTGAACCCAGGAGGCGGAGGTTGCAGTCAGCCAAGATCGCACCACTGCAGTGCAGCCTGGGTGACAAGATAGACGCTCCATCTCAAAAAAAAAAAAAAAGAAGAATGTTTTCACTTGTAAGTGGGAGCTAAACATTGATGGACACTAAGAAGGGAACAATAGACACTTGGGCCTACTTGAGGGGAAAGGGTGAGGATTGAAAAGTACCTATTGTGTACTGTGCTTATTACCTGGGTGACAAAATAATAAGTACACCAAACCCCCACAGCATGCAAAATCCACATGTGAATATTTAACACACATGTTGGTAAAGACACAGAGCTACTAAAATTCTCACACATTGGCGGTAAGAGTGTACAATAATGAAACCGCTTTGGGAAAAGGTATGGTAGTTTCCTAAGACTTTAATCACTTACCATACAACCCAGCAATGCCACTCCTAGGGGAAAGAGAATTGAAAACATGGTCACACAGTCTTGTATACGAACATCTATAGCAACCTTATTTTATAATAGCTCAAACTGGACATGACCAACATGTCCATCAACAGGAGACTGGATAAACAAATTGTGCTACATCCTTAAAAGGGTACTACTCAACAATAACAGTGAACAAAGCAAGCTACTGACACACAACAACACGATGACTCTCCGGGTCACGATGTTAACGAAAAAATAAGACAAAAAGAGAACATATTCTATATGAAATTCAGCTGCAGACAAACTAATCTGTGACGTTAAAAATCAGATAGTAGTAGAGATGGAGTGTGGAACTGACTGGGAAGCGGGCTGGAGGGAACTCTTCGAGGGATGAAAATGTTCTTTAAGGGGGATGGTATGGTTACACGGACTTTTACAATTGTTAGAATTCAACACTTGGAATGTTTGTTTTATTGTATGTTAATTATATCTCAATTTCCTTAAAACCTTACACACACACATATGCATGAGTCAGCCCACACATGTAGAAGACTGAAAAGATATACACCAAAATGTTAAAAGTGGTGGAATTACCAGGGTGGGTTTTGTTGTTGTTAGTTTGTTTGTTGTTGCTTGTTTGAGACACTGTCTTGCTCCATCGCCCCGGCTGCAGTGCAGTGGTGCACTTGTGGCTCACTGCAGCCTTGACCTCCCCGGGCTCAGATGATCCTCCCACCTCAACCTCCTGAGTAACTGGGCTTACAGGCACGCCACCACACCTGGCTAATTTTTGTATTTTCGGTAGAGACAGGGTTTCACCATGTTGCCCAGGCTAGTCTTGAACTCCTTGGCTCAAGCAGTCTCCCCACCTTGGCCTCCCAAAGTGCTGAGATTACAAATGTCAGCCACCACACCCAGCCCTGGGATCGTTTTTATTTTCTCCTTTGTAATTCTCTATCTCCAAATTTTCTACAAAACAAATTCCTTATTAAATTTAGAAAAAAGGCTAGGCGCGGTGGCTCACCCCTGTAAACCCAGCACTTTGGGAGGCTGAGATGGGTGGAGCCATGAGGTCAGGAGTTTGAGACCAGCCTGAAACATGGTGAAACCCCATCTCTATTAAAAATACAAAAAAAATTAGTCGGGCATGGTAGCGCGTTCCTGTAATCCCAGCTACGCTTAAACCCTGGAAGTGGAGGTTGCAGTGAGCCAAGATTGTGCCATTGCACTCCAGCCTGGGTGGCAGAGCAAGACTCCATCTCTAAATAAATTAATTAATCAATTAATTAATTTAGAAATTGCATATTTTAAAAAGATAAATTGAAACAGTATGCATCATACAGTCTGGTATGAATGCTGCAAGAGGAACACCTAGCCCAACCTATTAGGAGGGGTCTTTGTACTGCTGACTGTAATCTTATCTCCATATATGAAAAAAATTAGCTGGGCGTGGTGGTGGGCACCTGTAATCCCAGCTACTCGGGAGGCTGAGGCAGGAGAATCACTTGAACCTGGGAGGCAGAGGTTGCAGTGAGCCGAGTTGGTGCCACTGCACTCCAGCCTGGGTGACACAGAAAGACTCTGTCTCAAAAAAAAAAAAAAAGGAGTTATCCATTAGATATAAATATTTGTATACTGAAATATTTACAAGTAAAATGCTGAGATTTGCTTTAAATACTTCAGGAAAAACAAAGCAGGGGCGATCACAGTTGAACCTGGATGATGGCGGGTACATTATGCTTTTCTATCTATACTTTTATATACTTGAAATTCTATAGAATTAAAAGGTTTTTATCTTTTGTTGAAAAATTTTAGGTGTCTTTATCTAGGGGATTCCAGAATTTTTACACAGCTTTCTCTGTTAATGCTATCAGCATTAAATAGCTATTCTGTTAATGCTAAGTTTTTGAGCCTCATTAAATTTTTTTAATTTCATTATTGTAGCACTTAACTCTGACTTCTTCACAACTATTTTCTTTTTTCTTTTTTTTTTTTTTTTGAGACGGAGTCTCACCCTGTTGCCCAGGCTGGAGTGCAATGATGCAATCTTGGCTCACTGCAACCTCCACCTCCCAGGTTCAAGCTATTCTCCTGCCTCAGCCTCCCAAGTAGATGGGATTACAGGCACGCACCACCATGCCCAGCTAATTTTTTGTGTTTTTGGTAGAGACGGGGTTTCACCATGTTGGCCAGGCTGATCTCGAACTCTGACCTCATGATCCACCCATCTCGGCCTCCCAAAGTGCTAGGATTACAGGCATGAGTCACTGCGCCTGGCCTTCACAACTATTTTTTATACACCTTCACATGTCACTTGGCATCTCTGATCTCAGTATCAAAACCCCATGTCATATCTGCCCTTCCATCTATAGGTTGGGAAAGAGCAAGTGTGTCATGCATGTGTCCTGCCAGGGAGCTGCCCAGGCATCTTCACTGTGTTCACCCGGAAGGAGCCCTGTGGAATGGCAAGAAGTCCACACCTTGCTTCTTTCTGTTATGAAGCTCTCAGGAGAAAGGGTGCACAATTTCCTGAGGATGCTTTCCTAGCACCTACTGATAACCCTCCTCCAAACACAAAATGTACTAAATTTGAGAACTTATGATTATAAAATAAATGAAAATTTAACACAAAAATCTTACTCTCCAAGGCAAAGTTTTTGCAGTCAGCAGTTATTAAGCCTTTGCTGTGTGATGACTTTTGGCTTTCCTGAGTGAAAGAAAGCAATTGGAAGATCTCCATCCTCACTAACCCACACTTACTGATTTAGGAAGGGGATACTTATGAATAATGACACTTAAGAACTACACAACTTTTTCTAAACAGGTTCAAATTATAAATGCAAATTTCACTTAAAGATTAAGAAGAGCAGACTTAAGACCTAGGATGTACAATTACCCGTTGGTTAAAACTATTAAAGTGTGTTTGAGTATATGTAAATGTGTACATGCATATATTATATGCATAAATTTATAGCAATTAATAGTGAATTGGGGGAGATAAAGACTTAATGTTTATCCAGAGTTCCTTCCTCTGAAAGGTAAGATTTTAATCATAATAGAATGATGTAGATTTCAGCACCTCAAGTGATTGGCATGTGTGTTGTAGTTATTTTGGTGTATTTCATATGGGATGTTAGGATTTAGTGTCATAGTTTTCTTAGATTCTTCCTCTTCCATATCTTCAAAGTGTACAGAGAAGTTTCTCTCCATCCTATCTCTATTCATGTAGTTCCTACCATGCACCCTGCTTCCTAACCACTGTTATTAGTCCTTAATCTTTTCAGAATTTTGCCTGGGCTCTTAAAAGGATATGTGGAAATTTTTAATTCTTGTTTAAAATGTCATTTAGCCAAGCATGGTGGATTGTACCTGTAATCCCAGCAACTCATGAGGTGGAAGGATTGCTGGAGGCCAGGAGTTTGAGACCAGCCTGGTCAACATAGTGAGAATCTCTTTCTCCTAAAATAAAATTAGCCAGGTGTGGTAGTTTGTGCTTATAGTCCCAGCTACTTGTGAAGCTGAGGCAGGAGGATCACTTGAACCCAGGAGTTCAAGGCTGCAGTGAGCTATGATTGTACCACTGTACTCCAGCCTGGGTTGTCGACAGAGCAGTACCCTGTCTCCAAAAGAAAAATGTCAGTTATCTATACTTTTTTTATGCTACCATACTTGTTTCTTTCCCCTGTTCATCTTATTTTGAACAATTAGAAAACTCTGGCAAGTACTTTTTTATTTTTATTTTTATTTTATTTATTTATTTATTTATTTTTGAGACAGTCACTCCGTCACCCAGGCTGGAATATAGTGGCACCATCTCGGCTCACTGCAACCTCTACCTCCCAAGTTCAAGCAGTTCTCATGCCTCAGCCTCCTGAGTAGCTGGAATTATAGGCGTCTACCAGCACGCCCCAGGCTAATTTTTGTATTTTTATTAGAGATGGGGTTTCACCATGTTGGCCAGGCTGGTTTCGAACTCTTCCTGGCCTTAAGTAATCCACCTGCCTCAGCCTCCCAAAGTGCTAGGATTACAGGCATGAACCACCGTGCCAGCGTCTGGCAAGCATTTTTTAACTGAGGAAAGAAAAAATGTAAATATATTTTATTGACTTTCAGGAGATTCCAGGTATCCATTACTTGGCCAGCCGCTGCAGTACAACCCTCCTGCTGTTCTGCACGGACACATTCCAAACCAACAGGTATAAAAGACAACTAACCTCCTAGACTTTGTTGCAGAACATCATAGCTCCCTCAGAGTGTAAGGGGCAACCCTGAGCCCACCTGTTGGCACTGCCCAAGGAGAGCTCTGTGCCTCGGCCAGTTGATTTACACAGATTATCACTGGCTCCATCAGGAGCAGAGCAAGGGAGAAGATGGCATCC
Organism: Macaca mulatta; assembly: GCF_049350105.2. NCBI lineage: Eukaryota > Metazoa > Chordata > Mammalia > Primates > Cercopithecidae > Macaca > Macaca mulatta. The sequence goes on from NC_133417.1 coordinate 27,326,849, forward strand.
TGCTTGGCAGAACAGTAATTCCCTAGTGCCACCCAAAGACAAGGCAGTGGCTAGGAATTGGTCATAATGGACAGGAATGTCACTGCCACAGAGGCAGAATTCAGAAGGCCTGGGACTGATTTTCTTCTGCCAGAGTGCAAAATCCAAACTAAAGGTGTTTGGGTGTTAAGTTTTTAAACATCCAAAGTGTGTTTTTCAGCATTATTAACCTTGTTTCTCAACTATTTTTGGGTTTTCAGGGTCAGCCTGGCAGCAGGCATGGAAACCGAGGAAGGAGACAAGCTAAAAAAGCTGCATCCACCGACCTTGGAGCAGGAGAAACAGGTATGTCTCTGAGGGGCAACTGGATATGGGTCTACAAACCGGTGACAGTCTTTAAGAATACACCACAGCACAGAAATGGGTTTTCCTCTTCCTAGAATCCTGCAAAAAGTCATAATAATTGTTGCCGTCTCTGATTTAGGATTCTTGGATCTATTCCTATGACCCTGTGTCATTTGAGATATGAGAGTATATATGGTAAGATGCAGGTAGGTTTAGGAGGGACAGAGGGGCCAAAGAGAAATGTGTGAGAGGAACAAGTAGAGTGAAACTCTTAGCCTCTTAGTTCTTTGAGAAAGGGTTTGTCCTTATATCCATGTGGGAGAGAGTCTGAGTGAACAAATATATTGCCTCTCTGTGGTAAAGTGCCTTCAAGTTTGTACTTTAACTTTCTACTCAGCAGCCTTGTGGTGTGGTTAGGGCAAGTGCTTTTATTTTATTTTACAATGGAAATGTGAAGTTCAGAAAAATGTTTGAGATCACCTAATTTAGAGAAGCCACCATACAATGCTTCTTTTTATTTGTGCAACTACCAGTAAAGACTGACATCAGTAGCTTAATTTTACTTTATTTATTTATTATTTTTGAGATGGAGTTTCATTCTTGTTGCCCATGCTGGAGCACAGTGGTATGGTCTCAGCTCACTGCAACCTCTACCTCCCAGGTTCAAGCATTCTCCTGCCTCAGCCTCTGAATAGCTGGGATTACAGTCGCCCACAACCACGCCCGGCTAATTTTTTGTGTTTTTATTACAGACGGGGTTTCACCATGTTGGTCAGGCTGGTCTCAAACTCCAGACCTCAGGTGATCCGCCCACATCAGCCTCCCAAAGTGCTAGGATTACAGGCACACCCAGCTCAGTAGCTTTAACACTATTAGCTCTCTACCCCTTGCCTACGGGGTAAGTAGGAATGATTTAAAAGATGGATGTCCCTGGCCGGGTGCACTGCCTCATGCCTGTAATCCCAGCACTTTGGGAGGCTGAGGTAGGTGGATTGCCTGAGCTCAGGAGTCCGAGACCAGCCTGGCCAACATGGTGAAACCCCATCCGTCTCTACGGAAAACAAAAAATTAGCTGAGCATGGTGGCGGGCGCCTGTAATCCCAGCTACTTGGGAGGCTGAGGCAGGAGAATCGTTTGAACCTGCGAGGTGGTGGTTGCAGTGAGCCGAGATCACACCACTGCACTCCAGCCTGGGCAACAGAGTAAGACTCCATCTCCCAAAAAAAAAAACCAGATAGCCCTAAAAGTTTTAATTTTGTGTATTCGCATGGTCATTTCCCATGTCATATTTGAGTCTGCAGTGCTTTTTTATCCAACTTTTTTGGTAACAGGGATGTGTTACTTCTGTACCTTTTCTATTCTAGTTGTTGGGAAGGTCTTGGAAATTACTGAACTACCAGATGGAATAACTCGCATGGAAGCTGAAAAGCTTTTTGGGGAACTCTTTAAAATTGGCGCCAAGATCCGGTGGCTCCGGGACCCCCAGTCACAACCACGTCGTCACCCCCTCTGCTGTGGCAGCGGGGACAACACTGTCAACCCTGAACGCTCTAAACCCAGTGACTTGGCCTCCACCTACACCGTCTTAGCCACATTCCCCTCCATTTCAGCTGCACAGAATGCATTGAAGAAACAAATTAACTCAGTTAACAAGTTTAAGCTGAGAACAAGCAAGAAGCACTATGACTTTCACATTTTGGAAAGGGCAAGTTCTCAGTAACAGCCACCTTTGGACCCTTCGCCTTTATGGTTCCCCTGCCCTCTCCCATCTTTGATTGGCTTGGTGTTTGGAGCTTCTGTTAACATTATAGAGACTCCTAGGATGTGTGTTCATGGCGTTATAGCTTTTGAAGAAAGGCCAGTGATCCAGCAAAGGGGGAAAATATATGCATTTCACCCCACATGACTGTAGGAATCCACGTCAGAATGATACAGAGTTAGCAGGTTTTTCTAAGGAAATGCCGTTCAAATGCCTCCTAACTTTTATAGTTATTTTGTTTTATATTTCTAAATTCTTGTATCAGATCCAAAGCTCTATTGTACAGCAAATTATTCTTCAAAATGATTATAACCAGTTGCAACCTGTATTTCTTTTTGCAGCCAGCACAATGTGACCCAACTTAAAATTTGGGGGAAAAAGAATGCAGGAGTGAAATAACCAAGTCAAAACCATGTACTATCTCCTTGGGGGTTAGGGATGCTAAGAAGAGCCCACAAATAGAGGATTACTCTTCCCCCGAATCTCTAAACTCAGAAACAATTGCCAAAAAATACATAACTCTTCCCTGTAGGACCCTTTCCTTATTCACTTAGGTAGTGTGAACATTAAGTATAAAATAAATTATGTTCTTAATGCCTCTTAAACCACTTACATTCAGAGGGGAACAGAAATCATTCTAAGCAGGAAAATACTTCCATTTTTTTTTTTTTTCAAGTATCTCTCTAATAACTAAATGCCACTTATTTGCATTCCCCTCCTTGTGGATTTTTTGTCACCTAAGGAAATGCATTTGATGAGTGCTGGAAACTTCTTAAGTGCTTTACAGTTTGTTTTCATTGTTTGCAGCGGATCACTGGACATCAAAGATTCATTGCACTTATGAACAAGGAACCTTCTTTTCAATTTCTGTGTAATTTGCAAGGCTGTACAATGTGTGCTGATGCAAGCCTTTTTCAGTTCAAGAGAATAAATGTTTACAAATATAGGCTCACTTTGTCTTTTTTTAATTAAAAGCACCTTCTAAATGAGTGTCAGCTTTGAAGACAGTAACCTTTTTGGAAGATTTAAGTCAATTTCAAGCTTACAGAAGATGAAAAACAGTAAACCACCTCATTTTACAAATGTCCCAAACATCCCTTTCTCTGTGGCAGTGATTCCTGGTGGATATGATTCTTGTTACTGTATTCTCTATCATAAAGTTATTACAAACTATAGAAATTTAGAGTATGAACATACTTTATTGTCAGGCAACTAAAAATAGAAGATTATGTTTGGTGAGATAAATTTGTTTTTAGCTTATATATTGCACACCCAATTGTCCACTTAGACTCAAATGCTTTTTAGACATCTTTTCCCTTTGGTAAGCCAAGCAAAGTCACCCTGTTGGGAAATCAAAAAGTTAGGGGTCTGCCAGCTGCCGCTTGCCTGAAACCTGGTTATCTTCCAGCCCAGACTAGGGCTTTTACTATGAAATTGAAGAGCACTAGGTGTCACCAGACTCTGGTGCAGATATGCACTCACTTTAGCACATTTGCAAGGTCCCACTGGTCCCAGAGAATGCCAGGCTTCCCCGCCAACTAGCATATCCCAATTGTGAATATTGTACTCCTGGGATCAAAAATTGGAGCTTAGAACCATTTTAGATTAAGGAGCCACAGTCGGGGGAAAGAGTAAGAGCGTGAGGTCTGTGAAAATCTCTTGCTTCCAAGTCTTGTTCAATTTTAATTTTTTTTTTTTTTTTTTTTTTTTTTTTTTTTGAGACGGAGTCTCGCTTGGTCACCCAGGCTGGAGTGCAGTGGCCGGATCTCAGCTCACTGCAAGCTCCGCCTCCCGGGTTCACGCCATTCTCCTGCCTCAGCCTCCCGAGTAGCTGGGACTACAGGCGCCTGCCACCTCGCCCGGCTAAGTTTTTGTATTTTTAGTAGAGACGGGGTTTCACTGTGTTAGCCAGGATGGTCTCGATCTCCTGACCTCGTGATCCGCCCGTCTCGGCCTCCCAAAGTGCTGGGATTACAGGCTTGAGCCACCGCACCCGGCCCAATTTTAATTATTTTTGACCTGCAGAGAATCAAAGATGGAGAGGACACATAAGTAAGGCTAGCATTTCAGCAACAATTCTTCAATCATACATGGGGATGGAGACCAAAAAAGTCACAACCTCCCATCCTGGCCAACATGTGAAACGCTGTCTCTACTAAAATACAAAAAATTAGCTGGGCATGGTGGTGCGCACCTGTAATCCCAGCTACTGGGAAGGCTGAGGCAGGGGAATTGCTTGAACCCGGGAGGTGGAGGTTGCAGTGAGCCGAGATCGTGTCACTGCACTCCAGCCTGGTGACAGAGCAAGACTCCTCAAAAAAAAAAGAAGAAGTCACAACCTCATGGTTTCTTGCAATTATTATTATTATTTTTTTTTAAGACCAGAGCCACTCTGTCACCCAGGCTGGAGTACAGTGGCACAATCCCGGCTCATTGCAACCTCAGACTCCTGGGTTCAAGCAGTTCTTCCTCAGCCTCTCAAGTAGCCGGGATTACAGGCACCTGCCACCATGCCCCACTAATTTTTGTATTTTTAGCAGAAACAGGGTTTCACCATATTGGCCATGCTGATCTCGAACTCCTGATCTCAGGTGATCCACCCGCCTTGGCCTCCCAAAGTGCTGGGATTGCAGACGTGAGCCACCCGACCTGGCCTGCAATTAATTTCTCTTGAATATTCCCTTTAGACCAGGCACGGTGGCTCATGCCTATAATCCCAGCACTTTGGGAGGCCAAGGTGGGCGGATCACTTGAGGTCAGGAGTTTGAAACCAGCCTTGCCAACATGGCGAAACCCCGTTTCTACTAAAAACACAAAAATTAGCCAGGTGTGGTGGTGGGCTCCTACACAATCCCAGCTGCTCGGGAGGCTGAGGGAGGAGAATCATTGAACCTGGGGAGCAGAAGTTGCAGTGAGCTGAGGTTGCACCACTTCATTCTAGCCTGGCCAGAAGAGCGAAACTCCATCTCAGAAGAAAAAAAAAAAAAAAAAATTATCTTTAACTCCTGCAGTAGGAATTCTGGTAAACCAGTTTTTGCTTTAAACTCTTAGTTTACTTTGTAGGAGTTGAATACCGTGCAAAGTAAATAGGTAAGACACTACAGCTAAAAAAGATCAGAGGCTATTGTAGAGTTAACGCCTAGCCACCACCACCACATTCCCTGACAATCACATGGAAATAACAATGAAATTGCCAATCCCACCACCATTGCAAAAATATGCACACGTTCCCTAATCTGTACATCCCCCCCCCTTTTTTTTTTTTTTTTTTTTTGATCTTTTAAAATCTGATTTCACCTGTATAAAAATGGTGGCAGGTAGAAGCACACACAGGAAGCATTTAAGATGTGATTTGGTCTAGACTGGTAATCTCAAAGACAGCTTCAGATGTCCCACAGCCCTGGCAATAATCCATATCATGGGTTTTTCCAGACCACTAACCATTTTTAGGGGCGGATACTACTTTTACCAACAAAGTGTTATTCTTTCTTGTGCCGATGTTAGCAGCTCCAGCAGTCCTTTCTTTGGGAATGATAGAGGTCGGTTCATAACATTCTGTCTGTTTATGCTACTGAATATTAGAAAACAGAATATGGCTTATGGTTTGAAGCTCTTGGTTTGCAAAGAACATGGATATATTGGATATGTGTTTGTGATACAGAGTACAAGGTGTGTTTGCCATGGTGCCGCAGGTAATTAAAAATTATTAGATTGGCATCAGAGCTGGCAACAAAATAGGGATGTGAGCCTTTCCCAAGCTAGGAAAATGTTATCCTGATCCCACTAGGGAGGATCTTATGGCCTATAAATAGTGTGGAAACACAGGCCTCTGAGTAGAACCCACAGTTCCGGATTAGCTTGGGAAGAGTAAAGAAAGCATATCTGCAGCTACCTCAGGAAACAACTGAGTTGGATTCTCTACCTGTTATCAACAACAGAAAACATGCAAACTTAAGACTTCAGCAGAGGCAAGACCCCTAATCCCAGCCCACTGCCTGCCCAACAGATAATATGTTATCTATAGTCTTCAAAGGCTAAGGGCATGAGTTCCGTCTTCTAGGGCCCAGTGAAGTGCTAGCACAAAGGCATTATATACCAGGTGGGATTCACAGCTGGCCCCTGGTTGCTTGGGATTCTACAAGCCTTTAATAGCTGGTGCTAAAAGAACCTGAGGCTCTTGCACACACATTCAGCCCATGACCTTCACCAGCTTGAGAAACAGATACGGCTGCCCTTGAATCCACCCCCATGTCCACATATGCTCAGGCTACACAGTGCATATTTGTTCATTATTTTTCCCCTCAATGTCTCTACTTGTATTCATTTTGGTTTGATTTCACCCACATAAGAATACTGGAGGGCTGTAAAGAAAAGGCAGTGGGAACTTCTGAATCAGAAAGAAAAATGATAAATGTTTGTTCTTTGGGGGTTGGGGAAGCGGAAGCATTGAAATAGATACATTAAATAATTTTTAATTAATTAATTATTTTTTGAGACAGAGTCTTGCCCTGTTGCCCAGGCTAGAATACAATGGCTCAATCTCAGCTCACTGCAACTTCTGCCTCCCAGGTTCAAGCGATCGTCTCCCGAGTAGCTGAGACTACAGGTGCATGCCACCACACCTGGCTAATTTTTTGTATTTTTAGTAGAGACGGGGTTTTACCATGTTGTCCAGGCTGGTCTCAAACTCCTGACTTCAGGTGATCTAGCCAGACTAGCTCATTTCTGCAAGTAATAAACTAATAATATCCTGTACTTCCTCTTCAAAGCATTTATCACAATGGTAATTACATAAGTAATTGGCCAATTAGTTGCTTACTGTTTTTCTACCTATCAGAATGTAATCTTTAGGACAGGGAAAATGTCTAATGTGATAATTGCCACTTTTGATTTGGTTTATTCATCTGGATCTCTATGAGAAGCCAGAGAGGAGTGCCATCCTATCTTACATGTGAAAATTTGCTTGTTGTGAGTGAAGCTTGGAAATTATTTATTTATTTAGAGATGGAGTCTTGCTCTTGTCACCCAGACTGGAGTGCAATGGCACGATCTCGGATCACTGCAACCTCTGCCTGCCCGGCTAATTTTTGTATTTTTAGTAGAGACGGGGTTTCTCCATGTTGGCCAGGCTGGTCTTAAATTCCTGACCTTGTGATCCACCCGCCTCGGCCTCCCAAAGTACTGGGATTACAGGCGTGAGCCACCACACCCGACCCTGGAACCTATTTAAATGCTGCTTCTCTTCCTTTTTATTTTATGCGCACCCATGAACCTTATGTGGTAATTAACCTATTCTCCTACTGGTCTACAGGTGAGTGATGTTGCTCTGTATACTCTATCGTATTTAGCTTTTTTTTTTTTTTTTTTTTTTGAGACAGAGTTTTGCTGTGTTGCCCAGGCTGGAGTGCAATGGCACGATTTCGGCTCACTGCAACCTCCACCTCCTGGTTTCAAGTGATTCTCCTGCTACAGCCTCCTAAGTAGCTGGGATTACAGGCGCCTGCCACCACGACTAGCTAATTTTTTGAATTTATTTATTTTTATTTTTTATTTTTTTTTTATTTTTTTTTTTTTTTGAGACGGAGTCTTGCTCTGTCGCCGGGCTGGAGTGCAGTGGCCGGACCTCAGCTCACTGCAAGCTCCGCCTCCCGGGTTCCCGCCATTCTCCTGCCTCAGCCTCCCGAGTAGCTGGGACCACAGGCGCCCGCCACCTCGCCCGGCTAGTTTTTTTTATTTTTAGTAGAGACGGGGTTTCACCGTATTAGCCAGGATGGTCTCGATCTCCTGACCTCGTGATCCGCCCGTCTCGGCCTCCCAAAGTGCTGGAATTACAGGCTTGAGCCACCGCGCCCGGCCTAATTTTTTGAATTTTTAGCAGAGATGGAGTTTCACCATGTTGGCCAGGTTGGTCTCAAAACTCCTGACCTCAGGTGATCCACCCACCTTGGCCTCCCAAAGTGCTGGGATTACAGGCGTGAGCCATCGCACCTGGCCATATTTAGCATTTTTTACACTTCTCACTTTTACTCAAGAAAAAGCAAGAACAGACAATAATATTTTTCCTTTACATGGTTTTTATACAACCAGCTTTGCAACATGTAAGTTATAAAGCCTTCTCTGGTGGTAAGCAGGTACAGGCTTCTGTGAGACAGAAAATGTTTTATTTTTTTTTAAAGCATGATGTGATACTTTATATTTCAAGGTGATGTTACCAATCCAGTTTCAGTAAGAAATGCCCTTTGATTTCTTTTGAATGACTACAGTTAAGAATTCAGTTTGTGGTAGATTTTTCTCTGTGCAAATTGAAATAGAACCTTAGTAGTGGGAAAACTTTCGGCCTCAATGACACTAGTAACTCATTCATTTGGCAAAAAATACAAGACACTGAAAATAGAAAGAAGACTGAGGCTGGGCGTGGTGGGTCACACCTGTAATGGCAACACCTTGGGAGACCAAGGCAGGTGGATCAACTGAGGTCAGGAGTTTGAGACCAGCCTGGCCATCATGGTGAAACCTTGTCTCTACTAAAAAAAAAAAAAAAAAAAAAAAAAATTCCTGGTCATGGTGGTGCACGCCTGTAATCTCAGCTACTCCATTTCAAATAAATAAATAAATAAATAAATAAAAGAAGATTGAGTAAAGCTATTGTTCCTTTTTTTTTTTTTTTTTTTTTGAGACAGAGTCTAGCTCTTGTCACCTAGGCTGGAGTGCAATGGTGCGATCTGGGCTCACTGCAGCCTCTGCCTCCTGGGTTCAAGTGGTTCTCCTGCCTCAGCCTCCAGAGTAGCTAGGATTACAGGAACCTGCCACCAGACCTGGCAACTTTTTTGTATTTTTAGTAGAGACGGGGTTTTACCATGTTGGCCAGGCTGGTTTTGAACTCCTGACCTCAGGTGATCCACATGCCTTGGCCTCCCGAAGTGCTGGAATTGCAGGCATGAGCCACCGCGCCTAGCCAAAGCTATCGTTTCCAAACTCTCTTCTTGGGGAAGGGAGAAGCTATAAACCCAGAACTTTAAGTAACTATATAAAATAAAATGTTCACAGGATATAAATGACCATGAGAAACTGCGCTCTTCCCCGAAATGCGATGGAAGCCAGTACTGAGCAGGTATGTGACACACTGGCCAATGCTGTGAGTACACTGATGCCTGCCTGGCCAATGCCAGCTTCACATGTACAGAAGGGACCGCAAACTCAAATACTCACTATAGCCTGAGTGTAAGTAAATGAGTGAAGCTTAGTAGTGGGAGGGGCTGTGGCAAAGGAGAATGCACATGACCGTTTTACAACCTTTTGCAGGCCCAGTAAGAACATCAGGAGACCAGACAGTTCATGGGCTCTAGCGCAAGTGGGGTCAAAACATCTAAACATCCCACACTGCCAAGACATGAAGAGAGTTAGAGGCCCTGTGTGAGGTAAACAGCTGCAGGGCCTCCACGGAGCAAACCAGAAACAGCACACAGTGATTGGTCACAGAGGAAAACGGAGATTTCAAAGGTGGAAGGCCAGGGGCTTTATGGCAAGCCACATGGCGTGGTTCCCCATCTTGTCCTGGGACCACCATGAACAACCTCTCTGGCTTGGAAAACAAAAAGCAGGACTTTGAGAATGCACATTGGGGTCAAGCTGATGTGGTGAGGGTTCTTCCAACGGTCACAGAGCCACCAACTGAAACCTGACCTTCCTCTTCAGCAGCTCTAGACCTGGTAACCAGCCTAAGATCCCAGACCCCTCAGAGAAGAGCTCATTGCAATGAAACCACTCATTGTGTATCAAAGAAGCCCACAAAACCTTGGGACTCAGCTCATGGGGAGTCTTTTATCTCTAGATTTAAGGGGTTGCACTGGGAAGGAAAATAACAATACAAACCCTGCCATATTTTTCCTGCTGCACAGCAGTGAACAAACTTCTGTGGTAAGGGCCTGAGTGTAAAAAGTTGCTGTAGTTTGTGATTCAGGTCTATTTGAAAAATAGCATTGATGCCACTTCCCTCAACAGGCCACCCCTCACCCCTCCTTTCCCTCTACAATAACCAGTACATGGCTCTTTCATTTTATCCAAGCCAAAGAATTATGGTCACCTATTCATGTATCAATCTCTCTCACTGACTAGACTGCAGGTTTTTTGAGGACAAAAATAGTATCTGTCAATCAATTGACCAATAGTTCAATCCCAGAACCTAATCTATTGCCTGTCCCAAAAAGGCATTCAAATATTTTTTTAATAAGTGAAGAGAAAGGCTGGTCGCGGTGGCTCACACCTGTAATCCCAGCACTTTGGGAGGCCAAGGCAGGAGGATCACTTGAGTTCAGGAGTTCGAGACCAGCCTGGCCAACATAGTGAAACCTCGTCTCTACTAAAAATACAAAAATTAGACAGGTGTGGTAGCACACACCTGTAATCCCAGCTACTCAGGAGGCTGAGGCAGGAGAATCACTTGAACCTGGGGGGCGGAGCTTGCAGTGAGCTGAGATCACACCACAGTACTCCAGCCTGGGCAACAGAGCGAGCATCCGTCTGAAAAACAAAATAATAATAAGTGAAGGGAGAGAATTCCATGCAAGAGTGAACCATGCAAGAAGCAGCATGGTGTGAACAAAAACAGAGTTGGCAAAGAGTATGCCCTGGTAGGTGAATAATAGTACTGTCGGTTTAGAGGACCCAAGTGGGAAAGAGAAGAAATGAATGTTGGAAAAGGAAGTTGGAGCCAGACTGTTGAGGATTTTGAATGGCTACAATTGTGTTCTTTGTTTTTGGAGGCACTACAGAGACACTGAAGGTTTTTGGCTTTTTTTTTTTTTTTTTTTTTGAGATGATGTCTTAGAGACGGGGTTTCACCGTGTTAGCCAGGATGGTCTCGATCTCCTGATCTCGTGATCCGCCCATCTCGGCCTCCCAAAGTGCTGGGATTACAGGCGTGAGCCACCGCGCCCGGCCTTTTTTTTTTTTTTTTGAGACAGAGTGTCACTCTGTCGCCTAGGCTGGAGTGCAGTGGCAGAATCTCGGCTCACTGCAACCTCCACGTCCTGGGTTCAAGCAGTTCTCCTACCTCAGGCTCCTGAGTAGCTGGAATTACAGGTGCACACCACCACGTCCAGCTAATTTTTGTATTTTTAGTAGGCCAAAATGAGGCAAGGGGCCCAGGCCTTCGTGTCCTCAGTGGAGCACCACTCCTGAAAAGGACACAGCTTTGGATAGTCTCAACTGCTGGGGAGAGAGAGTTCAAGAGTCCTGAAGATGGGACACCATGGTATCCGTTACAGTGGAAATTAAAAGGATTTAAGACTAACACAAAACAACTGGAAAGTTGCTGTGACTGGTCTCATACAGGTAAAGGGAAGACTCTGGCTTCACTCTATGTGACAGAAGACAGAAGGGTGTGTTGATTCGAGAAGGGATATGTTCTTTTTTTTTTTTTTTTTTTTTTGAGACAGAGTCTCTGTAGCCCAAGCTAAAGTGCAGTAGTACAATCTTGGCTCACTGCAACCTCTACCTCCCCGGCTTAAGAGATTCTTGTGCCTCAGCCTTCCAAGTAGCTGGGACTACAGGCGCCCGCCATCATGCCTGGCTAATTTTTTGTATTTTAGTAGACACAAGGTTTTACCATGTTGCCCAGGGTGGTCCCGAATTCCTGAACTCAGGTGATCCACTCCCCTTGGCCTCCCAAAGTGCTGAGATTACAGGCGTGAGCCACCATGCTCGGTCGAGAGGGGGTATGTTCTAATTGAATTTCATAGTATCAGACTTCAGGACTCAAGAATCTTCTCCATAATTTCTGACTGCTTTCCCCCCCAGAAAGCATAACATTTTGTTATTTTATTTTATTTTATTATTTGAGATAGAGTCTCAGTCTGTCGCCCAGGCTGGAGTGCAGTGGCAGGATTTCAGCTCACTACAGCCTCCACCTCCTGAGTTCAAGCGATTCTCTTCCCTCAGTCTCCCAAGTAGCTGGGATTACAGACATGTGCCATCACGCCCAGCTAATTTTTGTACTTTTAGTAGAGATGGTGTTTCACAATGTTGGCCAGGCTGGTCTCAAACTCCTGACCTCAAGTGATCTGCCAGCCTCGACCTCCCAAAGTGCTGGGATTATAGTTGTGAGCCACCGTGTCTGGCCACGTTTTATTTTTATTTATTTATTTGTTTATTATTTCGAGACGGAGTTTCACTCTTGTCACCCAGGCTGGAGTACAATGATGGGATCTCAGCTCACTGCCACCTCTTCCTCCCGGGTTCAAGTGATTCTCCTGCCTCAGCCTCCCAAGTAGCTGGGACTATAGGCGCCCACCAACATGCCCAGTTAATTTTTGCATTTTTAGTAGAGACAGGGTTTTGCCGTGTTAGCCAGGCTGGTCTTGAAATCCTACTTCGGGTGATCCGTCTGCCTCAGCCTCCCAAAGTGCTGGGATTACAGGCGTTGAGCCACCACACCCGGCCAACATTTTAAAACTCCATATTACTGACCTGTTTCCTGCCCACTCTGAGCCCTCCAGGCCACTGCCTCCCCTGAACCATTTTGTTTGTTTTTTTCTCCTTTCTGCATTTCTTTCCCTCCTCAATTTATTTTATGTATGTATGTATGTATGTATGTATGTATTTATTTATTTATTTATTTTTGAGACCAAGTCTCACTCTGCTCCCTAGGCTGGAGTACAGTGGTGTGATCTCAGCTCACTGTAACCTCCACCTCCCGGATTCAAGTGATTCTCATGCTTCAGCCTCCCAAGTAGCTGGGACTACAGGCATGAGCCACCATACCTGGCTAATTTTTATATTTTCAGTAGAAATGCGCTTTCACCATATTTGCCAGGCTGGCCTTGAACTCCTGACCTCAGGTGATCCACCTGTCTCAGCCTCCCAAAGTGAGCCACCGCGCCCATCCCCCAACCAATTTAGATTCTATGTTCCATCACATTGTTTGTTCCATTGCTAATCTCCTAAATTCCTTTTTCATTTGTTCTTTCTCCCACTGCCTAGCACCTCAAACCCTGGATAAATGCAAGTCTCCACTTTCTCCACGCCTGCCCTCAGGGATTAAGTGACCACTGAAGAAAATTACACAATTGGGCAAATTCAGGACCACCAATTTTACAGCCCCTTCTGCACTTTCTGGCACACTGTTTCCCTAGTCCACTTGCCCTCCAACACTCAACATTACTTCAAACCTTGTTTCCTTGTACTCAAGGCACCAATTTCCTTACTTCCCCCCTTACTCTCAGCAAATAACCTCTCCTTCAAAGGAAAAAAAAAAGTTAAAGCTTTCACATAAAATCTTCCTCAAATTGGCCGGGCGCGGTGGCTCAAGCCTGTAATCCCAGCACTTTGGGAGGCCGAGACGGGCGGATCACTAGGTCAGGAGATCGAGACCATCCTGGCTAACACGGTGAAACCCCGTCTCTACTAAAAAATACAAAAAACTAGCCGGGCGAGGTGGCGGGCGCCTGTAGTCCCAGCTACTCGGGAGGCTGAGACAGGAGAATGGTGTGAACCCGGGAGGCGGAGCTTGCAGTGAGCTGAGATCCGGCCACTGCACTCCAGCCTGGGCGACAGAGCGAGACTCCGTCTCAAAAAAAAAAAAAAAAAAAAAAAAAATCTTCCTCAAATTATTGTTTTGAAATGTATAAGCATATTTATATCTGTTTTTTTAAAATAAACTTATTTATATCTGAAGTTACTTTTTTTGGCCGGGAGTGGTGACTCACGCCAGTAATCCCAGCACTCTGGGAGGCCGAAGTAGGTGGATTGCTTAAGCTCAGGAGTTTGAGACCAGCCTGGGCAACATGGTGAGACCCTGTCTCTACTAAAAATACAAAACAAAACAAAACAACAACAACAAAAAAACCCAAAAATACATAAATAAGTATTTTTTCTTTCCTCTGTCTGTTAAAATGGGAAGGGTATCTCTTCTATCCGCCTGTGTTCTGGATCCCACCCCAGATTGTTTAGAATGGTGGCAATCACAAGAAGCCAGATCCAACTTCCAGTAGCCTAACTAGTGAGGACAGTTATTATCTCACAAAACAAGATGTATGGAACCAACCAGGGTTGGTTCAGGAGCTCTGTGAGGTCATCATAGACACAAGTGCTTTCTAGTTCCATTCTGCCATTCTTAAAGCATAAGCAGCCGGGCGCAGTGGCTCATGCCTGTAATCCCAGCACTTTGGGAGGCTGAGGCGGGCGGATCACAAGGTCAGGAGATCGAGACCATCCTGGCTAACACAGTGAAACCCTGTCTCTACTAAAAATACATAAAATTAGCCAGGCGTGGTGGTGGGTGCCTGTAGTCCTAGCTACTCGGGAGGCTGAGGCAGGAGAATGGCGTGAACCCGGGAGGTGGAGCTTGCAGTGAGCCGAGATCTCACCACTGCACTCCAGCCTGGGCAACAGCGCAAGACTCCGTCTCAAAAAAAAGCATAAGCAATGTCCTTCCTCATGGCCACAAGATGGCTGCAGCAGTACCAGGCATTATTTGCATATAACCACATCCAGCAAAGAAAGATTGTGCCCTCTTTTTTCCCTTTTTCTTTGAGACAGGCTCTCGCTCTGTCACTCAGGCTGGAGTGCCATGGTGTGAGCATGGCTCATTGCAACTTTAACCTCCTGGGCTCAAGCAATCCTTCCACCTCAGCCTCCTGAGTAGCTAGGACTACAGACACACACCACCACACCTGGCTAACTTTTTGTTTTATTTTTTTTTGTAGAGACAGTCTCACTACGTTGTCCAGGCTAGTCTCAAATTCCTGGCCTCAAGCAATCCTTCCATCTCAGCCTCCCAACATGTTGGGATTATAGGCATGAGCCACTGTGCCCAATCTGTGCTTTCTTCTATATGTCTTTTATCAGGAAAGCGTTTCCTAGAAGTAGCCCCTCCCACCGCCTCCCCTTCCTACGAGGTTTTACTGGCTTCAAGGGGAGGTTGAAAAGCCCAGTATCTAGCAGGTTGCTTTGTTCTTCTTCTTCTTGTTGTTTGAGACAGGGTCTCACTCTGTTGCCCAGGCTGGAGTGCAGTGGCGCAATCTCAGCTCACTGCAACCTCCACCTCCCAGGTTCAAGCAATTCTCATGCCTCAGCCTCCCAAGTAGGTTGGATTACAGGTGTGCGCCACCACGCCTGGCTAATTTTTGTATTTTTAGTAGAGATGGGGTTTCACCATGTTGGCCAGTCTGGTCTCGAACTCCTGACCTCAAGTGATCCGCCCACCTCAGCCTGGCAGTTTTGCCTCTCAGTAGAAAGTGAACTCTGTTGTCGGGCACAGTGGCTCACGCCTGTAATCCCGGCACTTTGGGAGGCCAAGGTGGGCGGATCACGAGGTCAGGAGTTTGAGACCATCCTGGCTAACACAGTGAAAACCCGTCTCTACTAAAAATACAAAATATTAGCCAGGCGTGGTGGCGGGCACCTGTAGTCCCAGCTACTCGGGAGGCTGAGGCAGGAGAATGGCGTGAACCCGGGAGGCGGAGCTTGCAGTGAGCCGAGATGGCGCCACTGCACTCCAGCCTGGGTGACAGAGCAAGACTCTGTTTCAAAAAAAAAAAAAAAGAAAGTGAACTCTGTCAGGAGGGAATAATAAAGGCATGGTAGAAGAATGACTGCTGGATCGGCCATCAACAGAATGTGCTATGTACTCCATTTTCCCTCCCATCTCCAGAGGGGCCTTCTGTCTTCTCATTTGTTTAATCTAAGACCAGCTCCTTTCCAGCAGCATTTAATTTTGTGCAAATCTCACCCATCTTTAAAAAGGTTGTCTTTCCCAATCCAAATTCCTGTCCAGCTAATGTTCCTTTCTTCCTCCTCGCCTTCACACTCACTGACTCTTTACCTCCCCCTACTTTTCAACCTTCTGCCATCTGGCTTCTGTACACAAGAACCATGAGAATTGCTCTTGCTAAGCTTAAAATGACCTCTGTGTTACTAAAAACAATGGACATTTTTTAGTCTCTCATCTTAATTGACCCAACAGCAGCATTCCATACCACTGCTTCTCCTTTCTTAAGACTCTTTCTACCCTTGGCTTCCTTGATATCACACACTCTCCCATTTTCCTCCACCACCCCACACTCTGCCTTTCCTGCTAAGTCTCTTTTACTGGTTTATACTTTTTAATACAATCCTATAAACGTTGGAGGCCCTAAGACCTCAATCATGCTCTTACCTCCCTTTGCACCATCTCCCTACGTAATGGTATCGTTATCCTCCAGTGCCTCACTGATCCCCTGTATATAGAGAAGTCTCAGTTTCCTATCTCTAGTTAAGAACTGTTATCTGAGCTCCAAGACTAATAGCTATCTGCCTACTTAACACTTCCATGTGAGTATCTCTCTAGTAGTACTCCAAACACACGTTTAATATTGAACTCACACCTTCACGAACAACCTCCCCACTATCCTGCGCTTCTTTCAGTGTTGCCTATCTCAGTACCATCTTCTTTACAATTTCTCAAGGCAGATACCCCAAATTTCTCTCTCTCTCTCTCTCTTTTCTTTAGAGACAGGGTCTTACTCTGTCGCCCAAGCTGGAGTGCAGTGGTGCAGTCAGGGCTCACTGCAGCCTTAAACTCCTGGGTTCAAGCAATCCTCCTGCCTTGGCCTCCCAAAGTGCTTGGATTACAGGCATGAGCTACCACACCTGGCTGCAAAATCCCTTCTTGAGTACTTCTTCCTCAACCTCCACATGGAATCAACAAAATATATTGGGTCTGTCTCCAGAATATCAAAAGTATCCACTTCACTATCTCCCTCATGTTAATACATGAATAAGTGCCTCTTATCTGGTCTCTTCACATTCAGCCTTTCCACTTCAAATCCAATCTATTCAATTGCTATGCTACAATTTAAAAATGGAAGTCTTATATGTATCTTTTTAATTTTGTTTTTGTTTTTGTTTTTTTGAGAGGTAGTCTTGCTCTTTCACCCAGGCTGGAGGGCAGTGGCGCGATCTTGGCTCACTGCAATCTCCGCCTCCCATTCTCCTGCCTCAGCCTCCTGAGTGCTGGGATTACAGGCGTGCGCCACCATGCCCGGCTAATTTTTGTATTTTTAGTAGAGACAAGGTTTCACCATGTTGGTCAGGCTGGTCTCGAACTCCTGACCTCGTGATCTGCCCGCCTCGGCCTCCCAAAGTGCTGGGATTACAGCTGTGAGCCATTGTGCCTGGCCAGCTCTTCTGTTTAAATTTTTTTCAATGGCTTCCTGTAATCCTTAGAAAAATGTCTTAAAATTTTTAACATGATTTTCAAGACTCTGTATCATCTGATCCTTGCCTAGCTTTCCAGTCTCACTTGTACCACACTCCTCTTTCTATGTTATAGCCACACTGGGCATTTTTTAGTTCTGCAAGTGCACTGTGTTTGCTTGCTTCAGAACCTCACACTGCTGCTTGCTCCATGTGGAATGGCTTTCTCCTTCACCTACCTAGAGTTCCCCGACATGTCATTTCCTCACGAAGGCCCTTTCTGATTCCATTAGTCCGTATTCGGTCCCATCTTCATACACTTCTGTAGCACTCTGAGTTACCCTTCTGTGACATTCATCATCACTAATAATCACTTATTCAATGTCTGTCTTCCTTACTAGACTGTACAGCCACAAAGACAGGGCCTTTTTCTGACTCCCTCACCTCCTTATCAGCGCCAGGCACAATGCCTCGCTCATAATAGATGAGCGATAAACACTTGACAAATGAATATAAAACTATGAAGGATTCTTATTTAATTCTAAAATTAGAGATAATTAAAGACATAACTCTATTGGAATAATTTCTAGATTGATCGAATTTCAAGAAGTCCGTTAAAGTTGATGTTAAAGGTCAACTCTAATTTTTCTATAGGACTGGTGTCCTATAGAAGCAACTGTCCCTAATCAGCATTATGTCTCAGTTTATAATAACACTATATATGAAAGGCCTGATTGGGAGAAAAAGTACAAAAATCGAAGCTCAAATAATTAGCTATTTTTAGGGAAAATATCTGTAGGAAAGGTGGTATATTCAGATGTATCACTTCCTTTATCTTGCAAAGATTGTCAGATAGTTCTACTGCTGGAAGATAAATTTAATTGATGTAGAATTTAACATAATAGTATATGCAACTGTAAATAAACCATGCAAGCCTTTAGCTAATAGTTATTACGGACCATGTAATTTCATAAAAGAATTAAATATGGATCAGTTTTCATTTAATGGCAGCCAACCACAAAGCGCCACATCTTGATTATAGGACATGCTCCCAGAAAATTGGAAAATAAATCACTATCTAGTCTCTTTTGTATTACCATGGAAAGTAGCTGGAAAATAATCTATTTTCTGCTTTTGTGTTACTTTAAAAAGTAGCTGTGGCAATAGCCTAAAGGGTTTTGAAGTTTTGGAATGATCTCTATCCAGTGTCTAGGAAATTGCTGAAAGCCTGCGTGCCACCAATTCCTCCGCTTAGGCACATGGACTACAGGTTATTACAGAAGGTGACTTGCGGTTTTTATCCTGTGTTTGTACAAAGTTGGGCTACGTTCAGAAAAAATCAAAGCCTCGGAGTTAATCCCTACAAAGCCCATTTAGTTCCATGCGAGGACGATTTCCTCCACAGTGGGAGTCTCAACGAGGCCGAGAATAGCATATGCCAGTCGGAGTGACACTTCTCTTTCTCCCTCTCCCCTTTATAAACTGTGTAGTGGCCCTCACTACTGCCCCCTTTAGCCGTGCCTCAGAACCCACAGTTACATGCTCCACAATATGGAGGAGAATAAGCCTAAGTGGACTACAATTCCCATCATGCCTCACTGCAGGCGCCGCCGACGTGTCGTAGCGGTTACTCATCCTTCCCACTGCCTTCCTCCACTTCCTGGACTGCGCGGCCGGAGGCCTAGCGGGCGCGCGCACGCACCACCGACTCGCCAACGAGAGAAGGCCCTGGGGCACGAACAGCGACGGGTTGCGTCATGTGACGTGGGGTGTTCTCGCGAGCGCCAGCGCGCGTCTCCGGGTGCCGCTGACGGGCCTGCGCGCTTGTGCTGAGCCGGAGGTGGGGGCCGCACCAGCCGAGGTTGCGGGGGCCGCAGAGCCGGACGAAGACGGAGGGCGGAGCCGGTTCCGGGACTGCGGAGACTACACACCGAGCGAGCGCCTGGGCCCGAAGGGAGCGATGCTGTGGTTCCAGGGCGCCATTCCGGCCGCCATCGCGACGGCCAAAAGGAGCGGCGCGGTCTTCGTGGTGTTCGTGGCAGGTGAAGGAGGCAGGGGCTCGAGAGGCGGCCGGGACACCCCTCCGGCCTACCTTCATCCTCTTGTATACCTCAGCCGCCGGCCCGCCCTCCCCGAGACGCGGGCGCCTGTCGGCTCGCACAACTGCCACTACTGCCCCGCGCCCCAGGGACGGCTGCGACTCCGCCGCCAGATCCCCCACAGGGGCCATGCAGACCCTCAACGCCCTGTTCCTTCAGGCCCCGGGCGCCCCCAGCCTTTCCTCCGTGCCTGAGAGGCCCGAGCTGCCGGCCCGTGGCTGTCCCCGGTCCGTTTGAGATACAGCGGGCCTTGCCCCACCGCTGCCTCTCCCGGCACTCGGGCCAGAGGCACTGTCTGGCCCTGGTCTTCAAAGCGCCCCGAGCCCCGCCGAAATCTCTCCGCTCGGGGCGAGGGACGCGGCCAGCAGGCCCCAGCCGCCCAGCCCCGCTCGTCGCCCCGAACCTCTCCCCTGCGCAGCCAGACCCTCGCGGCCCTCTGCCTGACGCCCCTCTCTGTCTGCAAGGACCCTCTTTGGGCTGCTTGTACCCCCGTTTCTTTACTACTGTTTAGGTGGAGGTAGGAACGGGCCATTAGGCAAACAGTTGGGTTGTAATTAGTTGTGGACGGTCGGGAAGAAAGCTGTGTCATCGATAAGCAACAAAGAGAAACCACCTGATGTTCACGGTTACTGGTGTTAGTATGTTCCTGAAACGGGAACTTTTGAGCCGAATAGAGGTTTAATTTTTTTTAGTGGCAGTCTTGGTAAGGGATCTAGTGTGTAATAATGTTGCAAGTTTAAAAAAAAAATCCATTAGTTTCAAAGAAATAGATGTTCAGTCCTTGGTTTCTTCCGTTTATTGTCTTCCTAGGCTAAAAGCTACACGACTTTGAGATCCTCTATTAACTCATTTACTCTATGTTGATCTGGGCTGTTTTTCTCCATATTCTCCTGTTTTATTACTGAAATCTTGTAGATTTACAATAAACTCCCTGCCTCTACGGTTCTGCTCATTCTCGTTACGTGGATCAAATCAATGTTTGTGGCTATTGTTAATTTGAGGTGTATTTCTTCAACTATTTTTATTTAATAACGATTTATTCATAATTCACGTCTTTTAATAGCTCTATAACTTTACGCACTGCAGTGAAGAACGAATTACTGAAACGTGAATGTCATTCAGCATTAAATTTGGAATTTATAATTGTTTTGTTACGCTAAATTTTTAGCTCAATGCTGTTTATTAGAAGAACTTGAGTAGTTTAGATTCTGTTATGCTGTCTGGGGTTTATATTATACTTTACATAAATTCTGTAATCCTGTAAGAAAAAAATGGATTGAAAATGGAAGGAAAAGTAAATGACACTATGCTTATTGTGTGCAGTAGTAGGTTTTTGACTACAGTAGGTTTAAAACCTACAGTAGTAGGTTTTAAATTGTTTTTCTCCTAATATCTCAGTTGATCCTTGCAGTAAATAGAACAGGTTTAATTATCCCCATTTTATAGATTAGACACTTAGGTCAGCAGCCATAAAGTGACTTCCACTAGGGTCACAAAAAGGGTTTACATGTTGTCTTAACAGTCCAATTTTTGGTAGCTTCAAAAAAACTGTCCGCTTTTTTGTTTCTTAAGGAAAAAACTGAACAATTTTAAATTGGTGATTTAAATTGGTATAGAAATCAGAAATCTAGGATTATGGTAGTCATGTTTTTGAACAAATGTCCAGACATTCCTAGAAGGCACTCTTGAGGTGAATTAGTTAATTTAAAAAAAGAAATGAGAGATTTTTATTAACAAATATTAATATTTGGAAGCTCTAGTACAAATTATTGGAATAGTTAAATAAAGTTATAGGTCTTGCCTTTCGGGGCTTTGTGTGTATATATACTTTCTTCAATTAACTTTTTAGTGATGATTACATGGTATTCATTATTGTAATGATTACATTATATTGTAATTCATCATTGTAATGATGATTACATTATATTCTAAATACATGTAATCTTGAATGTTTGCAGGAAGACTGTTAGCAGTCTCACAAAAAAGTCTGTCCCTTGACCTGTTCCAAAATACAGCTAGATTTTTTTAGAGTTTTAGCCTACTTAGTCCCCAAGACTAAGTAGGATTAGTGTCACTCTAGGAATATGTAGATAATGGACTCATGAAACCAAAACACTTACAGATTGCTTAGAGCTTTCTTCATGACTTTGAAGCCAGAACTCGTGATTTTCTTAGGTCTGAGACCTCAGTAATAATATATCAACTTAATGGAAAAATTGAAAGATATCTTTATAGCTGGAAGAAGTGATCTCAAGAGTACACTTCGGTTCATAGAACTATTCAAGTGGGAAATGTTTCAGGCAAGTTGTCTTTAGTTAGTGACATTTTGATGGATGAATTAAAGAATATTGTGGAGTTGATGTTTGGAGACTGGAGAGATTACTACTACTTCAGCCAACAGATTAATATGATTTTTCTTTTTTTTTTTTTTTGAGACGGAGTCTCGCTCTGTCACCCAGGCTGCAGTGCAGTGGCCGGATCTCAGCTCACTGCAAGCTCCGCCTCCCGGGTTCACGCCATTCTCCTGCCTCAGCCTCCCGAGTAGCTGGGAATACAGGCGCCCACCGCCACCTCGCCCGGCTAGTTTTTTGTATTTTTTAGTAGAGACGGGGTTTCACCGTGTTAGGATGGTCTCGATCTCCTGACGTCGTGATCCACCCGTCTCGGCCTCCCAAAGTGCTGGGATTACAGGCTTGAGCCACCGCGCCCGGCCTTAATGTGATTTTTCAAAGTATTGTGGCTGTGTAAAGTAAGTGAAACAGAACGATTTTCATTTAATACCTGGGAAGGTGGAATAATCTGACAAGAAGACTGAAATAAAGGTATCTGTTCGCTGGCTAGTGTTGCTAGGTAGGTAGGCTAAACTTTGTTAATGACAGATGCCATTGACTGCCTTTTCTGGTGAATGTAGACCACAGAAGCCTTTAGGTTTTGAGCAGTTGAGATTTTGTTTTTGTTTTTGTTCTTGTTTTTGTTTTGAGATAGAGTCTCGCTCTGTCGCCCAGGCTGGAGTGCAGTGACACGATCCGAGCTCACTGCAACCTCCGCCTCCTGGGTTCAAGCAGTTCTCTGCCTCAGCCTCCCAAGTAGCTGGGATTACAAGCACCCACCACCACGCCCAGCTAATTTGTGTATTTTTAGTAGAGACTTGGTTTCACCATCTTGGCCAGGCCATCTTGAACTCCTGACCTCGTGATCTACCCGCCTCGGTCTCCCAGAATGCTGGGATTACAGGCATGAGCCACCGCGCCTGGCACAGTTGAGATTTTTTTTACGTCGGAAAGACTGTATGAGGGTCTGCAACTCTTTGCTTCTGAATTCCTGTTGCTCTCTTTAAGTGCCTTCACTTAAGATACTGCTGATACAAAGGATACGATGTTTTCTTCTAAAATCTTAGGCCCACCTAACTTCATGGTTGATAATTTGATTAAAAATAGGAAAAGAAAGATACCAGAGTTAGCTGACAATCATCCCACTCAGTAGTATTAGGAAAGTTGTCATTGAGCATTGAGTAATTCCATTCGGCTTTCCAGCACTGCTGATCAAGCAGCAGTGGCCACCACTAGGCTGAGTCTAGGACAGACACTGCCAGTGGGGTTGAGACTTTTGGGACAGTATAGGTGAAGGAGTGACACACCAGCCTCACAAGGAGCAAGATTTATACTTTCAGCTACTTACATGATATCCCTGTTTAGATTCTCCCAGGATTCTCAAGCCTAAACATGTATGTACTGCCTAAACCTGTGTTTCTCTCCCAGTGTTCTGCATCTGAGTGGCACTACCATACATCTTGTTGGATAAACCATAAATGTGAGACAGTCATCTTTGAATCTTAACTCTTCAGTCTTGTCTTGAGCTCGGTTGTTCACAACGTTGCCAATCACATAGGCCTTTCCCTACACACGTGTTCCTTCTGCATGGTGAACTCTTCTGGCTCTTGGCATGGCTGAACTCTTTCGTCCTTTAGATTTTAGCTTAACTGTCACCTCAGAGAGGGCTTCTCTGACCATTATAAAGAGTTCTCTGGTTACTTTCTCTCATAGTTTTCTTTTTCATAGCACTTATTACTGTAATTATGTATAGTGTCTATTTGTTTAAAAATTTTGTATATCATTAGATTTTAAGCTCTGTTGAAGGCAGACAGTGTGTCATTTGGTTTATATTTAGTATACAGTTCAATGTCTAGAACAAAATAAATGTGCAATAAAATAGTGAACATATAAAAGAATGAATGGAAAGAATTTCTCACTCTTCACAGCCTTCTCTGAGAAGTGTTTGTAGTAAGAATGTTCCCATACAGTTATTTTTCTTTGGTAGGTGAGTCATTTATTTGGAATCTTACAACTCTCCTCATCCAATGGTTTCTGAAGATGCATTCAGAGTAATCTCATTTGCAAATAGTAACTTCTCATTATTTTGCATCTTCAGCATCTGGGAGTCTGCTAATGGAGCATTCTTAATGGAGCATTTGATCTGTGGATGCATTCTAGTCCTGTTTGCTTTTTTTTTTTTTTAGATGGAGTGTCGCTCTGCCGCTAGGCTGGAGTGCAGTGGTGCAATCTCGGCTCACTACAATCTCCACCTCCCTAGTTCAAGCGATTCTCCTGCCTCAGCCTCCCGAGTAACTGGTACTACAGGCATGTGCCACCACGCCCGGCTAATTTTTTGTATTTTTAGTAGAGACGGGGTTTCACCGTGTCAGCCAGGATAGTCTCAGTCTCCTGACCTCGTGATCCGCTCGCCTTGGCCTCCCGAAGTGCTGGGATTACAGGCGTGAGCCACTGTGCCGGGCTGGTCTAGATCTCTTGACCTTGTGATCTACCCACCTCGGCCTCCCAAAGTGCTGGGATTGCAGGCATGAGCCACTGCGCCTGGCCCCATTTACTTTTACGTGGCCAAATTTCTCAAACTCCTATTTCTGGTATTCCTAATCTCATCTCGCAAAATATATTCAAATAAACAGCATTAGAGGCAATTATTATAGGCATGCCATCATACTTAACTATATTAGGCATTTAGCGACTCCACAGAGTACTTACTGAGTGTCTACTGTATTGTTTTGTAGGGATTTTAGTCTTATCAGTAAATAAAATGGAACCAATCCTTGCCTTCATGGAACCTTCATTCTAGTTAGGGGAGACAGATACTAGTAAACATAATTAAAAATGCATAATATATTGGAAGGTGATAAGTAATACAGAAAAACAGAACAGGAGATAAGAGAGCTTTGGGAATGTCTTGAGTGTAATTTTAAAGTGAGTGATTAGGGAAGTTGTAATACTAAAGTGAGTGATTAAGTATCAGCTTTATTGAGCTGATATTTGAGCAAAGTTTTAAGGGAGTTGGAAGTTAACCATGTAGTATCTGGGAGGATAACATTCCAGGCAGAGGAAACAACTAGTACAAAGACCTTATAGCTGGAGTGTCTCATATTTGAGGAATAGAAGGAAAAAATAACAAGAAAGGAAAAAGGGATGAGGTCACAGAAGTAGTTGGAGGCCTGATGTGTGGGGCTTGTAGCCCCCTGTAAGGACTTTGGCTTTTACTCTGAGGAAAATGGGGAGCCATTGTGTGATCTAAGCAGAGAGATGATAGGATCTTTTTTTTTTTTTTTGACACGGAGTCTTGCTCTGTGCCCCAGGCTGGAGTGCAGTGGCGCGATCTCGGCTCACTGCAAGCTCCGCTCCCCCGGGTTCACGCCATTCTCCTGCCTCAGCCTCCCGAGTAGCTGGGACTACAGGCGCCCGCCACCTCGCCCGGCTAATTTTCTTGTATTTTTAGTAGAGACGGGGTTTCACCGTGTTAGCCAGGATGGTCTCGATCTCCTGACCTCATGATCCGCCCGTCTCGGCCTCCCAAAGTGCTGGGATTACAGGCTTGAGCCACCGCGCCCGGCCTGATCTTTTTTTTTTAAGAGAAGGTTGCTGTGTTAAGAATAGACTTAGCAGGAAGACCAGTTTGGAGGCTTTTACTAGGCTTCTAGGCGAGATGTGATAGCTTGGATCAGGGTAGCAGTAGTGGAGGTGGTAAGAAATAGTTACATTATTGATGTATTTTGGAGATAGGTCAGTTACAATCAAGGAAAACTAAAGTTTTTGGCCTGAGAACTGAAAGGATGGAGTTACCATAAACGAATAACTGCAGTGAAGAAGGCTAAGGTGCATTAAATTGGCCTGGCCAACATAGTGAAACCCCGTTTCTACTAAAAATACAAAAGCCGGTCGTGGTGGCGGGCACCTGTAATTCCAGCTACTCAGGCTGAGGCAGGAGAATCTCTTGAACCCGGGAGGCAGAGATTGCAGTGAGCCAAGATCACGCTGTTGCACTGCAGCCTGGGCAACAAGAGTAAAACTCCATCTCAAAAAAAAAAAAAAAAAAGATACAGAACATTTTCAGCATTCCAGAAGGCTCCTTCATGCTCTTTCTCAGTTGGTGGTACCCTTCCCCTCTATCAAGGTAGCCACTATACTGAATTCCATCACCATAGATTAGTTATAGTTTAGCCTACCTTTTATAATTAGCATACCTACAATAAAAGGCAAGTCTAAAATTGCAAACAGAATTGTACCTGCCTCTGTCTACATTGGAGGAATTTTGGAGTATAAATGCTGTGGAGTGGAGATGTTGAACTCAACAGAAAGGTGCCACATAAAGGACAGATAACAAACTTTTTTTTCCCTCTCTGTATAGACAGTCTCACTCTCTTGCCCAGGCTGGAGTGCAGTGGCGCGATCTCAGCTCACTGCAGCCTCTACCTTCCGAGTTCAAGTGATTCTCCTGCCTCAGCCTCCCATGTAGCTGGTATTACAGACATGTGCCACCACACCCGGCTAAGTAGAAACGGGGTTTCACCATATTGGCCAGTCTGGTCTCGAACTCCTGACCTCAGGTGGTCTACCCCCCTTGGCCTCCCAAAGTGCTGGGATTATAGGCGCAAACCACTGCACCCAGCCCGCAACTTTTAATTTTCTAAAATCTCATGTACAGAAGCCCAAATAGGCACTGCACATTTCTGCCTATGACTACTTATTGTTGTGGTACTTTTCACATCATAATTTAGATGACTTCTTTTATGAAATACTTTGTGTCATTTAAATAGTCCAATGTAGTTTGTTTTCATTGCTCTTCATGATGTGAACTATGTATGCAGTCACACTTTACATTTAGTGGAAAATTCAGTTTTCAAATTTGGCAGAAAGTAGTATAGGTGGGATTATATTTTATTTGAAGTTTTCGTTTTCCAGGGAAAAAGAATTTGCAATCAGCAGATCCTGGCCTGGTATAAGAATTTTTTAAATGTTCTACAGGTGATGATGAACAGTCTACACGGATGGCTGCAAGTTGGGAAGATGATAAAGTTACAGAAGCATCTTCAAACAGTTTTGTTGCTATTAAAATCGATACCAAAAGGTTTGTTTATGTTTTAATATTTTATTAGTTTTAAAATTTATAGTATTATCTTTGATTTATAGTGATACTCTTGGACTGTAAGAATGTTGATGTTGGGCTGGGCATGTCTAGCACTTTGGGAGACTGAGGTGGGAGGATCGCTTGAGCCCAGGAGTTAGAGACTAGCCTGGGCAATGTAGTGAGACCCTGTCTCTACAAAAAATAATACAATTAGGAGTGTGATGTGTGCCTGTGGTCCTAGCTACTTGGGAGGCTGACGGGAGGATCACTTGGTCCCTGAAGATTGGGACTACAGTGAGCTGTGATCATGCCACTGCACTCCAGCCTGGGTGACAGTCAAACTCTGTCTTAAAAAAAAAAAGAGTGTAGGCCAGGCACAGTGGCTCACGCTGGTAATCCCAGAACTTTGAGAGGCCAAGACAGGCGGATCACTTGAGGTCAGGAGTTTGAAACCAGTCTGGGCAACACAGTGAGACCCTGTCTCTACTAAAAAAAAAAAAAAAAAAAAATACAAAAATTAGCCAGGTGTGGTGGCACATGCCTGTAATCCCAACTACTTGGGAGGCTGAGGTAAGAGGATCACCTGAGCCCAGGAGGTTGAAATTGAGGCTGCAGGCCAGGCGCGGTGGCTCAAGCCTGTAATCCCTGCACTTTGGGAGGCTGAGACGGGCGGATCACGAGGTCAGGAGATCGAGACCATCCTGGCTAACATGGTGAAACCCCGTCTCTACTAAAAAATACAAAAAACTAGCCGGGCGCGGTGGCAGGCGCCTGTAGTCCCGGCTACTCGGGAGGCTGAGGCAGGAGAATCGCTTGAACCCGGGAGGTGGAGCTTGCAGTGAGCTGAGATCTGGCCACTGCACTCCGGCCTGGGCGACAGAGCAAGACTCTGTCTCAAAAAAAAAAAAAAAAAAAGAAATTGAGGCTGCAGTGAGCTGTGACTGCACCACTGCACTATAGCCCGGGCGAGAGAGCAAGTCTGTCTCAAAAAAAAAAAAAGTTATGTTTTTGGATATCTAAGGCATATTAGGAACTTAAATTCTAACTGCCATTTGCTAAATGCATCATGAATCCTGCTGAAAAAACTTCAAGCTTCCCTACTCTACCAAGCAGCCATCTAACATACCAGGAATGCAGAAAGAAGAGTGATCTCCAGCTTCTAAAAACTTGGAAGTAATGGTAAATCATACATTGAATATCTCTGAGAGGTTGATCACTCACTGTTTTGAATCCTATTTTTGGGAATGGAGTCATTTAATCAATAGAAATAAGGACATTTCTATGTTCCTCACAGTACCTGATGTCCACAAGTCTGTTTTGTTTCTCCATTCCTCCTCTCCATCTTTTAAAAAAATTTTTATTATAGGAAGTTTCAAACATATATGAAAGTAATGTAACAGTGTAATGTACCCCATGTACTTGTCTACTAGCTTTGGTAATTAATTCATGGTCAGTCTTGTTTCATCTATACCCCCACCCATTTCCACTCAATCCAAATAATTTTGAAACAAATCACAGTCACTGTATCACTTCATCTATAAATATTTTAGTATGTCTCCGAAATACAAGGATTGTGAATTTTTTAAACATAACTATAATATTAATACTTCACAAACTAATAATTCTTTAATATCAGATAACCAGCCAGTGTTCTACTTTTCAGTTGTCTCTTCAAAGTCATAGTTTTATTTCTTTATTGCAGTTTTTTAGTTCAAAATTATTCAAGGGCCACACATTGGGATGCATTGATTTCTCTCAGTATGTAGGCCTCTCCTCCAACTCCCCTGCTCTTTGGAATTTGTATTTTAAAGACACCAGATCATTTTTTCTATACATTTGTTCTGTGGTTTCCTCCCATCTGGATTTTGTTGACTGCATCGTGTTAGTGTCAAGTTGGTTCTTTGCTGTGTTCTGTAAATTGATAGGTAGATTCAGGTTTGTTTCCCCTCCCCCATCCTGTCCTAGGACTACTTCATAGATAGTAACGTGTCTTCTATCAGAAGACAGATATCCTCTTTTCTCTCTTTATGACGTTAGCAGCTATCAGTGATCATTACCTAAAAACATTATTATTTATTTTTTTCTTTGAAGCAAGATTTCACTATGTTGCCCAGGCTGGTCTTAAAATATTGCACTGAAGAGATCCTCCCATCTCAGCCTCCCAAATAGCTCTAGTTACAGGCATGCTTCACTGTGCCTGGTGCTGAAAACATTAATTCATTAGCACTTTCAAAGTGGTATTCCTGTCCTTTTGATTTTGATAATAGCAGAATGAATAATGTGTTTGAAAATCACTGTCAAGATTAAAACATTCAGAAATTTGTACTCGGGAGGCTGAGGCAGGAGAGTGCTGTGAACCCGGGAGGCAGAGCTTGCAGTGAGCCGAGATTGTGCCGCACTCCAGCCTGGGCAACAGAGCAAGACTCTGTCTCAAAAAAAGAAAAAAATTCAGAAATTTGCCTATAAGTTTGTAAACTTTATGTAAAAATGTTCTATATTTACAAAAACATCAAATCGTAGTATAGCCTGTCTCACAAGAGTTACTGAAATATGTATTTACTGAGTAGTTTTTAAAAAACAGAATCTGTCAACTTAAGTATATCATTTTTTTTTTATTGTCCATCACCTTACTGAAGCACCTTCTAGAGTTGGCAATGGCAAGAAGAATATAGGGATTTATAGGGAATGTGGAATACATGAGAATTTTAGAATTCTTGAGATTGTACAGACTGATGTGTCTGGCATTTTTAAAAACAAATTTCTTATTTATTTATTTTTGAGATGAGTCTCACTGTGTCGCCCAGGCTGGAGCACAGTGGCATGATCTCGGCTCCCTGCAACCTCCACCTCCCGAGTTCATGCCATTCTCCTGCCTCAGCCTCCCGAGTAGCTAGGACTACAGGTGCCCGCCACCACGCCCAGCTAATTTTAAAAATATTTTTAGTAGAGATGGGGTTTCACCCTGTTAGCCA
Source organism: Macaca mulatta (assembly GCF_049350105.2). NCBI lineage: Eukaryota > Metazoa > Chordata > Mammalia > Primates > Cercopithecidae > Macaca > Macaca mulatta. Next base: position 27,356,587 of record NC_133417.1, read on the forward strand.
GGATGGTCTCGATCTCTTGACCTTGTGATCCACCCGCCTCGGCCTCCCAAAGTGCTGGGATTACAGGCGTGAGTCACCGCGTCTGGCCTTAAAAACAAATTTTTATTAGCAGATGCAGGGATACCTGTGTATAGTGATAGTTCATGTTTGTTTCACTGTAGACTGCATGCTGATAGAATCTAGTGTGCCTTTAAATTATGGAAAATAAATTTCCTTTTTTTTTTTTATTTATTTTTATTTTATTTTATTTTTTTTTTGAGACGGAGTCTTGCTCTGTCGCCCGGGCTGGAGTGCAGTGGCCGGATCTCAGCTCACTGCAAGCTCGGCCTCCTGGGTTTACGCCATTCTCCTGCCTCAGCCTCCGGAGTAGCTGGGACTACAGGCGCCCACCGCCTCGCCTGGCTAGTTTTTCGTATTTTTTAGTAGAGACGGGGTTTCACCATGTTAGCCAGGATGGTCTTGATCTCCTGACCTCGTGATCCGCCCGTCTCGGCCTCCCAAAGTGCTGAGATTACAGGCTTGAGCCACTGCGCCCGGCAATTTCCTTTATTTCATAATCGCTAAGTCACCCAATGTTTTGGGAACATTTTAATGTATATATATTTTTGGAGATAGCGTGCATTGAAAATAGATTAGTAGGAAATGCATTAAAAGTTTACTATTATTTCTGAGATAATAGGATTTTTGGTAATTTTTTTTCTTGATATTTTACTCTGTTTTCAAGATAATGCTTTATATTCAGGGGGAAAAAAGCAAAGTCTAGTTCTTAGAAGCATTTGTTTTATTATTGGAAGCATCTACATTATCTCTTACTGGTCTTATAAATTCTGTCTCCCATCCCTGACCACTCAGCTCCCTTCTCTGGAGGGAAAATGTATTTATGTTTGTTTTTCTTCCATGTTTTACAAAAATAGTATTAATAGCATTTTGACATACTTTTCTATACCTTTTTCTTTTTTTTTTTTTTTTTTTGAGACGGAGTCTCACATTGTCCCCTGGGCTGGAGTGCAATGGCACGATCTCGGCTCACTGCAACCTCTGCCTCCCAGGTTCACGCAATTCTCCTGCCTTAGCCTCCCAAGTAGCTGGGATTACAGGTGCACACCACCAAACCCAGTTAATTTTTTGTATTTTCAGTCGAGAGGGAGTTTCACTATGTTGACCAGACTGGTCTCGAACTCCTGACCTCGTGATCCACTTGCCTCGGCCTCCCAAAGTGCTAGGATTACAGGTGTGAGCCACCACGCCAGGCCAGTTTTTGTATTTTTAGTAGAGACAGAGTTTTGCCATGTTTGCCAAGCTGGTCACGGTTTCCTCACCTCGTGATCCACCTGCCTTGACCTCCTAAAGTGCTGGGATTACAGATATGAGCCACAGTGCTGGCCTGCCTTTTTTTATGATTGCATAATTATTCAGTTTTTATAGGTAGGTAGATTGTTTTTAATCCTTTGTTATTATAGACTATTACATTATCACACACATAAGTAAGTCGTAGGCCTTATATCTTCATGTTCCAGGTTAAGATATTGTATTCAGGTATACTTGCCACTGAGGAAGCAGCATGGCAGATACCAAATTAATTTTTTAGCCACCAGATGCAGCCACTAGCTTGTGGGTTGTAAGAGCAAATAGTTCCTTCTTTTTTGAGACGAAGTCTCACTCTGTCGTCCCGGCCAGAGTGCAGTGGTGTGATCTCAGCTCACTGCACCCTCCGGCTACCAGGTAGGTTCAAGAGATTCTCCTGCCTCAGACTCCTCAGTAGCTGGGATTACAGGTGTGCGCCACCACGCCCGGCTAATTTTTGCAGTTTTAGTAGAGACTGGATTTCAACATGTTGGCCAGGTTGGTCTCAACTCCTGACCTCGTGATCCACCCACCTCGGCTTCCCAGAGTGCTTGGATTACAGCTGTGAGCTTTGAGACAGACTTTTGCTCTTGTTGCCCAGGCTGGAGTGAAATGATGCGATCTTGGCTCACTGAAACTTCCACCTCCTGGGTTCAAGCGATTCTCCCGCCTCAGCCTCCCAAGTAGTTGGGATTATAGGCACTTGCCACTGCGCCCAGCTAATTGTTGTATTTTTAGTAGAGATGGTGTTTCACCATGTTGGCCAGGCTGGTCTCGAACTCTTGATCTCAAGTGATCCGCCTGCCTCGGCCTCCCAAAGTGCTGTTATTATAAGCGTGAGCCACCATGCCCAGCCACAAATAATTCTTTCATCTGAAAATTATAAAACAAACCAGAAAGTCTTAATGAAATAAGAATTATATTTTTCTCCTTCTACCTGATTGCTGTGAAAGACACTGGTAGTTTCAGGAAAATACTTGTGATTGGTACAGTAAATTTTATTAAAACAACTCAGTATTTAGAAAATACTTGCATTCATCTAGTAATTTTCTGTTTGATTTTGTTTTACAGTGAAGCCTGCCTACAGTTTTCACAAATCTGTATCCTTTCGTAAAGAATTGCTTATATATATACATTTATTTATCTTCCTTTTGGTATTTATGAAATTTAGAAATTATTCATTTTATTTAGGAAATCATACATTCTTCTTTATGGAAACTTTATTACTAAGTGTCCTCATTGTAGAAAAATATTATAGAAAATTTCAAAGATATATAAAAGTAACTCAACAGTGTAGTGCACCCCATACATTGAGATAATACATTGTAGCTAAAGATAGGCTAGGGAGTTTTAAAAATGTGAATATCTGAAAAAAATATATAGAGCAGTTGGGTTGGAATGTTACAAGTAGTTTGCAAGAGTCAGCTGGCAGCAAGATGGATGGGCAAGGAAGTTGTGATAGAGGAGAATGTAGTAGATTCTTCACTTGAATATACCTCATAAATTAATGTGTCACATGTATTAATACTACAGTTATAATGATGCAGTACTTGAAATTATTTAATAAATATGTTAGATTATGTTGTGAAAATCACAAAGATTTGTTTTCCTTTGTTACCAATAATATTTCATAAAACTATCCTTTTGTTTCACATGAATTGTTAGACTTAATTAAACTGTACAGATCCCGTAGTGTGTGTTCCATCCAGTTTCTTTATTGGAGACAGTGGAATTCCCTTGGAAGTAATAGCAGGAAGTGTTTCTGCAGATGAACTTGTTACAAGAATTCACAAAGTCCGACAGGTAAGAAGGAACAGAACTGTTATTTCTGTAAATGGTAGGTCAGGAATTGGATTTTTTTTTTTTTTTGAAATGAAGTCTTATTCTGTCACCCAGGCTGGAGTGCAGTGGTGTGATCTCGGCTCAACTGCAGCCTCCACCTCCCAGGTTCAAGTGATTCTCCTGCCCCAGCCTCCCAAGTAGCTGAGATTACAGGCACCATGCTGGGCTAATGTTTGTATTAGTAGAGACGGGGTTTCACCTTGTTGGCCAGGCTGGTCTCAAACTCCTGACTTCAGGTGATCTGCCCACCTTGACCTTCCAAAGTGCTGAGACTACAGGTGTGAGCCATCGCACCCTTCCTGACATTGGAATATTTTTGGAGCCCCTCTGTATATTCAGGAAACTGCCGTGCCAAAAATTTTAAAAGGTAGTAAGTACTGTCTTCGTCACCTGTTTTGTAAATAGCATAAAATTATAGGTGCCAGTAGCCAGTACTTAATACTTGACTGACTTCTTTACCTTTTTTTTTTTTTTTTTTTTTTTTTGAGACGGAGTCTCGCTTGGTCACCCAGGCTGGAGTGCAGTGGCGTGATCTCGGCTCACTGCAAGCTCTGCCTCCCGGGTTAACGCCATTCTCCTGCCTCAGCCTCCCAAGTAGCTGGGACTACAGGCGCCCACCACCACGCCCGGCTAATTTTTTGCATTTTTAGTTGAGACAGGGTTTCACCATGTTAGCCAGGATGGTCTCGATCTCCTGACCTTGTGATCCGCCCGCCTCGGCCTCCCAAAGTGCTGGGATTACAGGCTACCTTTTTTTTTTTTTTTTTTTTTTTGAGATGGAGTCTCACTCTCTTGCCCAGGCTGGAGTGCAATGGACTGATCTCAGCTCACTGCAACCTCTACCCCCCAGGTTCGAGCGATTTTTCTGCCTCAGCCTCCCCAGTGGCTGTGATTACAGGCACGTGCCACCATGCCCAGCTCAATTTTTGTATTTTTAGTAGAGACGGGGTTTTGCCATCTTGTCCAGGCTGGTCTCGAACTCCTGACCTCAAGTGATCTGCCCACCTTGACCTCCCAAAGTGCTGGAATTACAGGCATGAGCCACCATGCCCAGCCATCTTTTACCCCAATCTCAACACATAATGAACATCACCATAACTTTGTTGAAAGAGAAAGTTGCTGTCATATTAAGGCTCTAACTGTATATTGCTTAATATATTTTAAGAACTTTATACTCAGTAATTAATCATTTCTATCTACTTTGGACAAATGGCTAATAGGTTTGTAACTTTTTTCTTTGAATTCTGATTTGAGGGAAAATCAATGGTGTGTTTAACAAATCTTTTTATGGTCTTGCCAGCTTGCAGGTAAATTCCATAATGTGATTATATCATGCTTAGGATTATACATTTTGGACTCATCTGTTTATGAGCATTTCATGTTTCTCTTTTTATAGAGTATAAATTAACCTGTATTTTGGTCTCTACTGCCATGGTAAGTTTAGATTCTTATCTATTAATTAAAATCCAATTTATTTATTTTCTCCCTAGATGCATTCGCTAAAAAGTGAAGCATTAGTAGCAAATGGCAGTCAGTCAGAAAGTTCAGTGTCTACTCCATCTGCCTCATTTGAACCTGACAACACTTGTGAAAACTCTGAGTCCAGAAATGCAGAGCTTTGTGAGATACCACCCACTTCTGATACAAAGTCAGATACTGCAACAGGTAACTTTTAATGTACCTTTTTGAGTACAATAGAAGCTCCTTCACTGCATTTTAATATTTAAATATTAATATTTTAAAAATAAATATATTGTATGTATTTTTCTTCACATTTATTTAGCTTAAAATTTAAGGATTGTATTAAATATGCGTGTCATTTAGTGGCAGAAGACGATAAAGTCAGTGAATGTCAACTTGACTCCCAAATAGTCAACAATCCAGAGGAATTGATTTATAATTTCTGCTATTGCGCTATATGCTTCAAGGAATGTCATGACACTGAGCAGTTTTATAAATCTCTCACTAGCCTAGAGAATTCTGAAAGGTTCAAATGAACTAATGTATTATATTTGGAATTGTCTTTATAGCATGTAAAAAGCTATATAAATTTAAGAAAATAGTATTATATGTATATTTTTAAATTAGAGGTAAAAGATAATTATGAAATAGAGCTTGTAGAAGTAAGAGGTGTGACTGTAAACTCATTGATAGAAAAGGCAAAAGAGAAATTTTATACTGAATTTTTGGGATTGTGGTTGGAGTTGTTTGGTGTAATGTAGCTTTGTATTAGGCTACCCAGGGGTAGATAAATCAAGATGTTAGAATATTAGTGTCCTAAAAGATGATTCTACTCCAGCATCCCACACAAATAATCATCAGGCTTTTATTTGAATGCGTTCAATGATGGGAAGCTCATTACTTTGCAGGATGCCTGTTCTGTTGTTGAACAGCTCTAGTTTTTAGAAAGAGTCTTCCTTATATTGAGCTGAAATTTGATGCCCCATAACTTCCTGTTAACATTAATGCTGCCTTGTGGAGTTACACATGACAGGTTTTGAGTATTTGAAGTACAGCTGTTTGTCTCATTTTGAAGTTTTACATCCATGGATCATTCAGCTTCTGGATGTGTACAGACCTGAGGGACTCTATTATGGATGTTCATTTAGGTCTACAACAGAATAATTACTTTAATTATATTTACCTGGATATATATCATTTCCAAAATTCTTCATTCCGTTTTCAAGATAGATTCATGTTTCCCTCTGGTATAATATTCCTTCAGCCTGAAAATTTTCCTTTAGCATTACTTATTGTACAGCTCTGGAGTTTTCTTTATGTGAAATGACTGTGTTTCATCTTCATTCTGGAAGGATATTTTTGCTGGATATAAAAATTTTGTGTTTACAGTTACAGGTATTGTCCACCGTGTTCTGGTCTTCATAGTGTTCTATGAGAAGTCTCCACAAATTCTGATTGTTCCTCCCTGTAAGGAGTATGTTGGTTTTCTCTGGCTGCTTTCAGGATTTCTTTCTTTCTTTGGTTTTTAGCAATTTGACTGTGATATGCCTAAGTGTATTTTTCTTTGTATTTATCCTGGTTTTGGTTTGCCTAGTTTCTTGCATCTGTAAATGTGTGACTTTCACCAGGTTTGGGAAGTTTGGTCCATATATCTTGCTGGAATGAATTACATGTATATTAGGCTTCATGATATTGCCCCACAGGTTTATTTTTTTCACTCTTATTTTTTCTTCTTCTTTGGATTGGATAATTCTGTTGATCTACAAGTTCACTGACTCTTTATCATCTCCATTCTGATGTTAAGCCCATCCAGTGAATTTTTTATTTTAGATAAAATTCTGTTATACATTTTTTTAGTTCTAGGATTTCTATTTCTATCTTATTATAACTTTTTATTTTGAAATAGTTTGACTCATAAGTTACAACAGTTGTGCAGAATGAGTAGTCTTAATCTATGTTTTATTCTTTTAATTCATTTCAAGTGTATTTCCCTTTTCCTCATTGGAGTTATAATGGCTGCTTTAAAGTCCTTGTCTGACAGTTTCAATAGCTAGCTCATCTGAGGATTGGTTTGTGTTGATCACCTTTACGCTTTAGAATGGGTCACATTTTCCTTTTTGTTTATATGTCAAAAAATGCTGGATTCTATCTTGTACATTGTCGTAGACACTCTGGATTTCATTGTATTCCTGCAAAGAGTGTTGTTTTTGTTTTAGTAGACAGTTAACTTGGCTAGACTAAAACTGCAAGCTCTGGCTTATCTGAGGTGGGTAGCAGCTCTAATCTCAGTTTTTTGTAGCTTAAAAAAAATTTTTTTTTTTTTTTTGGTCAGTTGTGGTTGTTCACACCTATAATCCCAGTGCTTTGACAGGCCAAGGTGGGCAGATTGCTTGAGCCCAGGAGTTCGAGACCAGCGTGGACAACATGGCAAAACTCTTGTCTCTACAAAAATACAAAATTAGCCAGGTGTGGTGGTACATGCCTGTAATTTCAGCTATTTAGGAGGCTGAGAGATGGGAGGGTTGCTTAAGCTGGGGAGGTTGGTACTGCAGTGAGCTGTGATCATGTCACTGCAGTCCATCCTGGGTGACAGAGCCAGACCCTGTGTCTAAAAAAAAAAATTTTTTTTTTTTTTTTTGAGACGGTGTCTGGCTCTGTCTCCCAGGCTGGAGTGTGGTGGCACAAACACAGCTCACTATAATCTCCAACTCCTGGGCTCACGTGATCCTCCTGCTTCAGCTGCCTGAGTAGCTAGGACTCCAGGTGTGCACCACCACACCTGGCTCAATTTTTTTCTTTTTTTTTGAGACGGAATTTTGCTCTTGTTGCACAGGCTGGGATGCAATGGCGCGATCTTGGCTCACCACAACCTCCACTTCCCGGGTTCAAGCAATTCTCCTGCCTCAGCCTACTGAGTAGCTGGGATTACAGGCATGCGCCACCACACCCGGCTAATTTTGTATTTTTAGTAGGGACGGGTTTCTCCATGTTGATCAGGCTGGTGGTCTCAAACTCCCGACCTCAGGTCATCTGCTTGCCTTGGCTTCCCAAAGTGCTGGGATTATAGGTATGAGCCACCATGGCCAGCCTAATTTTTAAATTATATTCTTTGCAGAGATGGGGTCTTACTGTGTTACTTAGGCTGTCTCAAACTCCTGTCCTCCAGTAATCCTCCTGCCTTGCCCTCTGAAAGTGCTGGGATTATAGGCATGAGCCATTGCATCCAGGCCTGTAACTTTAAAAAAAAAAAAAAAACTTTTTATTATGGAAAATTTCAAACATATACAGAAATAGAAAAAAAAATAGTATAAGAAAACCTCATTAATCCATTGCCTAGCTTCATGGCCAATATTCTCATCTGTGCCCTCCATTCCTCTTCTTTTTCCACTTATTTAGAACAAATCTCAAGTAAAATATTTCAGTATGTATCTCTAAAATATAAGGAAGGAATATAAATCTTTTAAGATTATATATAGTTGCCTTTTAAAATAATTTTTTTTTTTTTTTTTTTGAGACAGAGTCTCACTGTGTTGCCCAGGCTGCAGTGCAGTGGTGTGATCTCGGCTCTCTGCAACCTCCACCTCCCAGGTTCAAGTGATTCTCCTGTCTCAGCCTCCTGAGTAGCTGGGATTACAGGCATGCACCACCATGCCCGGCTAATTTTTGTATTTTTAATAGACACGGGTTTTCACCGTGTTGGCCAGGCTGGTCTCGAACTCCTGACCTCAGGTGATACGCTCGCTCGCTTCAGCTCCCAAAGTGCTGGGGTTGCAGGCGTGAGCCACCGCGCCTGGCCAAAATAAATTTTAATTATGTAAATTTGCAAGCATTTCTAGAGAGAGAACAGAATAATGAACTCGAGGTACTCATCCTGCGTGAGTGATTCCTGTTACTTGGTCGTTTTTTGTTATCTGTCTCCCCGTATGACCATCTCTCCCAGGTTATTTTGAAGCAAATCTCAGGCATTTATATGCTTTCATCTTTTAAAATATCAGTATCTAAAAGATAAGAAATTTTAAAAAATAACCACAATACTATTATCAAAGCCAGAAAGTTTAATAGTAATCCTTTTTGTCATCAATTATCTAGGCAATATTTATATTACACTTTTTTTTTAGTTCGATATATTGCTATTGGTTGATGTGTTTTTAAATTTAATATGTAGATTTCTGCTCTCCCTGGTAGTTTTTCCTATAGCTTTCCACATTCTGGATTTTACTGTATCCCCATGGAATTGTGTAAGATGTTCCTCTGTCCCCTTTATTCCTCTAAATTTGTAAAGCTACAGATTTGATCAGGTCAGCTTCATTATTGTTTTTGACAAGACCACTTTATAGATGATGATATATATTTCTCTCAGGAGATACATTATGCCTGTTATTCCAGTTGGCTTTTTAAGCCTAAAGGCAGAACTTCTCTTAATACATTTTTATTATTTTTTTCAGTTGTTTTAGCTTATTGAGGGTTTTTTTCAATCCAGAATTTTTTTTTTTTTCTTTTGAGACAGAGTCTCGCTCTGTCACCCAGGCTACAGTGCAGTGGTGCGATCTTGGCTCACTGCAGCCTCTGCCTCCCAAATTCAAGTGATTCTTCTGTCTCAGCCCCCTAAGTAGCTAGGATTACAAGCATCCACAACCATGCCCAGCTAATTTTTGTATTTTTAGTGGTGACGAAGTTTCATCATGTTGGGCCAGGCTGGTCTCAAACTCCTGACCTCAAATGATCCACCCACCTCGGCCTCCCGAAGTGCTGAGACTACAGGCGTGAGCCACCATACCCGACCTAGAATTTTTCATTTAGGAATTAGCAGTTAAATATGAGTGTTAATAAGCTATTTCACACAATTTTGGGTCACCCATGAAGTTACACATGGGCCAGGTACAGTGACTCATGCCTGTGATCCCAGTACTTTGGGAGGCCAAGATGACTTGAGCTCAGGAGTTCAAGACCAGCCTGGGCAGGGTGACAAAACCCAGTCTCTGCACAAAATACAAAAATTAGCCAGGCATGTTAGCATGCACTTGTAGCCCCAGCTACTAGGGAGGCTGAAGTAGGAGGATGACTTGATCCCAGGAGGCGGAGGTTGCAGTGAGCCAAGATCATGCCACTGCTCCCCAGCCTAGGCAACAGAGCTAGACCCTGTCACAGAAAAAAAAAGTTACAAATTTATATTTTACATCTTCAAGTCACTTATAAAAATACCAAAGGCAGGGAACTCTGTGACATACAATTGGAAATCTTCCTCTATATGACATCTATCCATTTCTCATTGAGTATGAGTCGTAGATTCACCTAACTGTACTCTTGTTCAACACTTTTCCCCCATCTTGTCCACAAGTTATCTTCATAAGATGTTAAATTTTTACTGATAATAAGACATGTCCTCAGCATTCATTTTATTTGCTAAAGAAAGGTGGTTAATTTCCTGCTGAGCCTCTACTGGCTGCTAGTGGTTACCACTTCTTATCCAAGAGTTGCATTCAGTGATACACTGGTAAACGTTTGTCAGAAGTCTCTGTGGAAGCAAAGGTCCATATTTGTAGTATTTGCTAATTTCCAAGGTGTAAATACTCTCACTTTGTTGATTTCAAGCTACCTAGGTTATGCCCCTGAATGGGGAGGGGGAAGAGATATGCACCCTCGTCTCTACTTAGTCCTACTAATTATTTTTACTACTACTGTAGTAACGAAAATGCTTACCATGTGCCAGTCTCAGTTAAGTTCTAAGCATTTTACTTGTATTAACACATATTTCTTATAGCAACCATGTGAGATTACTATCCCCATTTTACTGATGAGGTACAGAGGGATTAAGAAACTTACTGAAATGACTTTGTGGCTCCAGAGTCCTTGTTCGCCAAAGACTGTAAAGAGGAATCAGGTTGGTGGCAAGTTGTAAGGAAGGGAATGATAGAGGTCTTCTAGAGCAGGCCAGGACAAAAGTCTATCTTTCAGGAAATCCTTCAAAGAAAACTAGCATAAAGAGGCTCTCTAAGGAACCACTCTGGTCAGCAGAAGCAGATTCCTTGGACCAGTGTAAGTCCAGAGCCATACCCAGGATCAAACCTGGCCTCTATTGCTCACTGCTCAATAGCCACAGCCACATTTTAATTAAAATTAGTTACAATTAAAATTTGTCCCTCACTTTCAGTAACCTCATTTTAGATGTTCAACAGCCGCGTGTCTAGTGGCTGCTGTATTAGACAGTATAGATACTGGACAGCATTGCTCTAGAGTGAAGCCTACCCATAGCCAGGCATGCCTCCTGCCGGATTGGTATTTCTTCATGTTTTACATCTGACCTTTACCTTGGTGATCTTAACTCGGTAACTGCCTTATTTCTATTTGTGAACAATTTTATCCACGTCTAAACTTTAGAATTAGTAATAGCATATTTAACTCCTCCATTTTTAGGGAAAATATATAATGTTTAAGATACAAAATTATTAACAGATGCTATAACCTAGATTTATTCCTTTAAAAAGTTGCATTAAATGCAGTATTCTTATTTCTTTTTATTTAATAATTAAGGAGGAGAAAGTGCAGGCCATGCCACTTCCTCTCAGGAGCCTAGTGGATGCTCAGATCAGAGACCTGCAGAGGACCTCAACATCAGAGTGGAAAGGTTTGCTCTTCTTTTTGCAAATAGCATTTTGTTTAAGAAGACAGTGGTTTTCAGTTGTTTCATTAATTTGAATTAAAACTAAAGTTATGAAGTTTTAGAATTCTGAGCTGAAATTTTTGATCACCTAACTAATTTGTATCTTTAAACATTACACTCGGCCGGGCGCGGTGGCTCAAGCCTGTAATCCCAGCACTTTGGGAGGCCGAGACGGGCGGATCACGAGGTCAGGAGATCGAGACCATGCTGGCTAACACGGTGAAACCCCGTCTCTACTAAAAAGTACAAAAAACTAGCCGGGCGAGGTGGCGGGCGCCTGTAGTCCCAGCTACTCAGGAGGCTGAGGCAGGAGAATGGCGGGAACCCGGGAGGCGGAGCTTGCAGTGAGCTGAGATCTGGCCACTGCACTCCAGCCTGGGCGACAGAGCGAGACTCCGTCTCAAAAAAAAAAAAAAAAAAAAAAAACATTACACTCTAAAACTTTTCTATATGTCTGAAGTCACCAGTCAGCTTTTGGTCTGATGATTCTAAGAATCCCCCTTTTAATGGTATTTTGGTACATGGGTGTTTCCATCTGTCACTTCTGCTTTTATCTCTTTATGCCATAAGGATAAAAAGCTCCCGATGGGCAAGAACTTCAGCTCATTTTATGACTATGTACTGAGCTTGAGTTCTGCATAAGTGGATGTCTACTAAATGGCATTTTTCATTAGTTGGTCTAATAATCAGATACAAATTTCTGGCTCTTTGTAGTTTCTAGTATTTTTAATGATACAATAATTGTCAAATCATATTCTTTTATTACAGACGTGCACCACCACACCCGGCTAATTTTTTTTGTATATTTAGTAGTGACAGGGTTTCACCATGTTGGCCAGGCTGATCTTGAACTCCTGACTTCAGATGATCTGCTTGCCTTGGCCTCCCAAAGTGCTGGGATTACAGGCATGAGCCACCGCACCTGGCCTGTTATGGTTTTTTGTTTGTTTGTTTTTGAGATGAAGTCTGGCTCTGTTTCCAGGCTGGAGTGCAGTGGTGTGATCTCGGCTCACTGCAACCTCCTCCTCCCAGTTCAAGTAATCCTCATACCTCAGCTTCCTGAGTATCTGGGATTACAGGTGTGCGCCACCGTGACTGGCTAATTTTTGTATTTTTAGTAGAGACGGTTTTGCCGTGTTGGCCAGGCTGGTCTCGAACTCCTGGCCTCGGGTGATCCTCTGGCCTTGGCCTCTCAAAGTGCTGAAATTACAGGCTTGAGCCACCATGTCTGGCCAGGATATGCAATGTTTTATTAAAGCTAACAGATGTGAAATAGGAATCTTTTAACGAATCTTTAGTTAAAATGCATTATTTTGTTTATTTCATTATAGTTTCCCCCCCTGCCCGAGACGGAGTTTTGCTCTTTCCCCCAAGCTGGAGTGCAGTGGCACAATCTCGGCTCACTACAACCTCCACCTCCTGGATTCGAGCGATTCGCCTGCCTCAGCCTCCCAAGTAGCTGAGATTACAGTTGCCCACCACCACGCCTGGCTAATTTTTGTATTTTTAGTAGAGACGGGGTTTCACCATGTTGACCAAGCTGGTCTCGAACTCCTGACCTCAGGTGATCCTCCCGCCTCGGCCTCCCAAAGTGCTGGAATTACGGGCATGAGCCACCATGCCCAGCCATGTCATTATATTTAAAATGGGCAGAATTATCTGGCAAAGATAATACGTAGTACCATGAATTCCAGTCTTTTTATTTGGATAAGTTTCAAACCTCAATGTTGAAGAAATAGTGTAATGACCACCTTTCAATTTTTTTCTTTTTTTTTTTCTTCTGATTCATTTGAAAGTTGCAGACGTAATTTCACTTCATGCCTAGATACCTCAGCATGCATCTCCTAGGAAGACATTGGCTGAGGGTCTGTGGGCTTTGAGCAAGGACTCCAGCCTAGGCCAGGATCTGGAGATCTGTGCTCACAGACCCATGTCCTGCCCCCTTCTGGCACCCAGGCAGGCATAGTGACCATTAATAAGTAGATGCCAGCCAGGCACAGTGGCTCACGCCTGTAATCCCAGCACTTTGGGAGACCGAGGTGGGTGGATCAACTGAGGTCAGGAGTTTGAGACCAGCCCGAGCAACATGGTGAAACCCTGTCTCTACTAAAAATACAAAAATTACCTGACATAGTGGTGGGTGCCTGTAATCTCAGCTACTCAGGAGGCTGAGGCAGGAAAATTGCTTGAATCCAGGAGGTAGAGATTGCAGTGAGCTAAGATTATGTCATTGCACCCCAGCCTGGGCAACAAGAGAGAAAATCCATCTCCAAAAAAAAAAAAGTCAATGCCCAAATGTAGAAGTGATGGAACAGTTTGTTACTAAATTAGATGCAGTGTAGCTTTTCACCCAGATTAAAACAAACTTCCATTTGTATTTCTCAGAAGAAAATTCTACAAATGGTCTGTAAATACATTTATACACCATTTTCAGATGGTGTATATTTTCAGATATAAACACAATACCATTATCATACTCGAGAAATTCTAAATTGATACAGTAAGATTATCTAATTTGTTGTTCAAATTCAGATTTCCCAGTTGCTCCAATAATGGCCTTTTTAACTTTTTTTTCCTTGATTCAAGATCCAGTCAAGGATTGTTCATTGCTTTTAGTTTAGGCTCTAAATCCAAGGCATTTCTATTCTTGTTTGCATTTTTGATGATTTAGACATTTTGAAGAGTCTAGGTTAGTTGTTTCTACAATGTCCTTTGATCTGGTCCCTGTTCTATCATTAGATTCAGATTAAACTCTGATAAGAACATTACCAAGATAATGTTTTGTCCTTTCCATTACTCATATCAGGAGACAAGTAATACCAGATGTATGCGTTATTGGAAATGTAAAGTTTATGTGGTTAGGATAGTATCTGTTGGGTACCCTTTTCATTTTCTAATATATAAGTTGTCTATGGGGTGATTCTTTGAAACGGTAACTATCCTACTGCTTAAAAACTTTCACCCACTAGTTTCGGCATTCATTGATTTTTGCTGTAATCACCTATTTCATTGATGTTTAAAAATTGTGGTATTTTTCTCATTCTATTTTTTCTACATTATCAGCTAGCATTCTTCTGTAGAGAAATGCTTTCATCTGTCCCCTCTACTTTCCATCTGCTCACCCCCGCTGCCTTTTTCCAGTAAACTACTTATTGGACACCAGCACCCAGATGAAGGAATAGAAAATTACCAGTGCTCGTCTGGTGCAGCGGCTCACGCCTGTAATCCCAGCACTTTGGGAGGCTGAGGTGGGCAGGTCACTTGAGATCAGGAGTTCGAGACCAGCCTTGCCAACATGGTACAACCCTGTCTCCGCTAAAAATACAAAAATTAGCCGGGCGTGGTGGTGTGCATCTGTAGTCCCAAGCTACTGAGAAGTCTGAGGTAGGAGAATCACTTGAACCCGGGAGGCAGAAGTTGCAGTGAGCCGAGATCATGCCACTTCACTTCTGGGCAACAAAGTGAGACCTTGTCTCAAAAAAAAAAAAAAAAAAAGAAAATTAACAGTACCTAACCAGCTTTCCTTATGCCCCTTTCCAATTATGGATTCCCTCTGTAAGATGATCACTATCCTGAATGTAACACTGTAGGTTAGTCTGTTTGTGAACTTTGTGATGGAATCATCCAACATGTATTTTTGTTGATCTCCTTTGTTTAGCTTTGTATTTTGAGGCTTATCCATGTTGCATGTTGCGGTAATTGGTGCACTCTCACTACTTTATAGTATTCTATTTGACTCTACTATGATTTATTAATCCATTCTACTGTTGGTGGGTATTAGGATTGTTTTCTGTTTGGGGCTATTTGAATGGAACTGCTATGAGGAACATTCTTGTATATGTCTTGGTGAACGTGTGTACACATTTATTCGGGGCATATATATATATGAAAAGCAGGAATTTCTGGGTTACAGATACTGATCAAACAGCTTTCCAAAGTGGTTAAGCCAATTTACAGTTTCCCTTAGCAGTTAAGACATGTCACAGATGCTTTTTTTTTCTCTCATGTGTTACTATCCATTTCTCTATTCTTTTTGGTGCACAAATTGCCCCAAATTTGACTTGTTGGAATCCCCTTCATATTGGGTCTTCTGGCTTTTTGACATGTCTCCAACATTCCTTGAGTACTCACTCCTTTGATTGCTGGCACACATTGTTCAGCTGAGTTCTAATAAATGTATATACCAAACACTTTTAGAGAAAATACCATTTTTCATTTAAAAAAATGAAATATAATTCACTACCATGAAATTGAAAGTGTACAATTCAGTGAGTTTTAGTATATTCACAAGGTTGTGCATCCATTACCACTGTCTAATTTCAGAATCATTATTTTATTTTTTCATTTTTTTATTTTTTTGAGATAGAGTCTTGCTCTGTTGCCCAGGCTGGAGTGCAGTGGCGCCATCTCAGCTCACTGCAACCTCCGCCTACTGGGTTCAAGTGATTCTCCTGGCTCAGCCTCCTGAGAAGCTGGGATTACAGGCGTACACCACCACGCCCGGCTATTTTTTGTATTTTTAGTAGAGACAGGGTTTCACCATGTTGATCAGGCTAGTCTCAAACTCCTGACCTCGTAATCTGCCCAACTCGGCCTCCCAAAGTGCTGGGATTACAGGCATGAGCCACTGTGCGTGGCCTATTTTATTAGTTTTTGAGATGGGATTTCATTACGTTGCATGCTACCATACTCAGGTAATTTTGTATTATTTATTTATTTTTTTTTTTCCTGAGGCGGAGTCTCACTCTCTCGCCCAGGCTGGAGTACAGTGGCATCATCTCGGCTCACTGCAACCTCCGCCTCCTGGCGGTTTGAGCCAGGTTTGAGCCACCGTGCCCGGCCTAATTTTTTATTTTTTGTAAAGATGGGGTCTCAAGTTGTTGCCCAGACTGGTTTCAAACTCCAGGGCTTAGGCCGTCCTCCTGCCTCAGCCTCCTGCAGTGCTGTGATTACAGATGTGAGCCACCACACCCAGCCTCCATTTGTTTGTTTGTCTGTTTCAGACAGGGATCTCCCTTTGTCACCCAGGCTGGAATGCGGTAGCGAGAAAGTGGCTCACTGCAGCCTCGACCTCCCAGCTCAAGCAATTCTCTCACCTCAGCCCCGATAGACAGGGTTTTGCCATGTTGCTCAGGCTGGTCTTTAGCTCAAGAGATCCAACCACCTCGGCCTCCCAAAGTGTTGGGATTACAGGCATAAGCCACTGTGCCTGGCCTCCATTCATTTTTAATTGATGAACTTCTTACAGTTGAGAATCAAGTTGGTGTCAGTAATTTAGTATTAATAATTTGCTGGCCTTAAGTTTTTGTTTTTATTTTTACAGTTTTTTTGTTTTGTTTTTACTATAGTGCTATTTACTTTTATATAAGGAGTAGAGCATTTATCAGTCACTGATTTATATATTTGCTTGAAAATGTATTTGTAGATTTTAAAGTCAGTATCAGGTAAATCAGAAGGAAAAAGGCAAACTAATCATAAGTGGGAAGTGAGGCATTTAGACTGAAGCTAGGCTTCTGATGGGCTCTCGTTGACTCCAGGATTTCTTTAGGAGCCTGAAGCCAGGCAGATAAATTGTTGCTTGCTTTTTGTTTGTTTATTTCTCCAATTGTTTTAGCTAAATCCATCTCCTAAATATGTTTTATATTAATATGATGTGTCTCAATTAATGTGGTGTTTTTTTGTTTTGTTTTGTTTTAAATACAGACTAACAAAAAAACTTGAAGAAAGGAGAGAAGAGAAAAGAAAAGAGGAGGAACAGGTAAAGTTCATGCAGTTAGCATTGTTTTATCTTGTCATTAACTGAGGTTATGATTGATTATTCTATTCAGTGTGGCAGGCCTAGGGTGACTTCCTAGTTTTAGTTCAGTGTTGCAGCACTATGAAGATAATTCCTATCTGTTTTCTCTAGTAGAGTCATAGGATATACATTTTTTGTGTTCTTTTCGTAAATTGCTACGAATAAATTAGACCATGCTTTTTCCCTCTGAAATGATTTTTTTATACTAAGAATAAAGGAACTGGAGCAAAAATTGTTTGGCTTGAGGCAGAACAAAGTTTTAGTTCATTTTTGTGAAAAAATGTGTAGACATTTTGCTGAATTTTTCCTCTCCTGTTAAGCATTCTAGTACATGGTTCATTTTTCTCACCACATGTACCTAACTGTGTAGCATTTCTTTGGAGTTCTAATATAGGAAGGTTACCATTTCATTCAAGCCAAATACATGACCACCATCTTGTCCCTGAAGGGTAATATATTTAACCTCATGACTAAAGGCCTGTAATTATGCTTACCTTCAACTTACGCTGACTACATTATTATCTTAACAGACCACTGGCAGTGATTTGTAGATTGATAGACATTTGAGCATTAACCATGCCATTAATAAAAACTCGTCTAGACTTACATTTTATGAAGTTTTATTTTTTTAACTGCAGTTTTCCTTACATTCAAAATATCTGGGGCAGATTTTCAAGTTGTTTTTGGATCATAAAACTTTTTCTTTAATTCAGAGAGAGATTAAGAAGGAAATTGAGAGGAGAAAAACTGGAAAAGAAATGTTGGATTATAAAAGAAAACAAGAAGAAGAATTAACAAAAAGAATGTTGGAGGAAAGAAACAGAGAAAAGGCAGAAGATAGGGCAGCTCGAGAACGTATAAAACAGCAGATTGCATTGGTAAGTCTTAAGTTTCTAGACATTCATGAAATTGTTTTTCTGTGCACAGTAGCTTTAGATTACTACTAGACTGTGCACACAGAAATAGTAGTTTTTAGTGACTCATAGACTACCAATGATGAGCTTCCTTTTGTTAGAAATTGTAAATGAATTAAAATAGTTAAGATTAAAATTGAGTTGATTTTTTTCAAAGTGATTTTTATTCATATTTTTTTAATTTATGACTTTTATCAGTATTCAGAAAGCAGCTTTTAAAGATTCCCTGGAAAATAAGCTAAGTACCTAGTAGTCTTCTCTAATCACAGGCACACTTTTTTGCAACATTCAGAGGATTTAGGCACATCATAAAGCTTACTTTGCAACAATTGCTTTTAGAATTCATCAGCTGCAATACATATTAAAACCATCCCACCAGGTGTGGCTCATGCCTGTAATCCCAGCACTTTGGGAGGCCGAGGCAGGCTGATCACCTGAGGTTGGGAGTTCAAGACTTGCCTGGCCCATATGATGAAACCCGTCTCTACTAAAAATACAAAAATTAGTCGGGTGTGGTGGTGGGCGCCTGTAATCCCAGCTACTTGGGAGGCTGAGGCAGGAGAATCACTTGAACCCGGGAGGTGGAAATTGCAGTAGGCTGACATCGTGCTATTGTACTCCAGCCTGGGCAACAAAAAGCGAAACTCCATCTCAAAAAAAAGAAAGAGAGAAAGGAAACCATTCGTACCTTAATATTTTTTGTTCATTTGGTCAGTCAACAAGTTTTTGTTGAGCATTCATTATTTATTTATTTTTGAGATGGAGTTTTAGTCTTGTTGCCCAGGCTGGAGTGCAACGGCACAATGTCGGCTCACTGCAACCTCCGCCTCCCGAGTTCAAGCAGTTCTCCTGTCTTAGCCTCCCAAGTAGCTGGAATTACAGGCGCATGCCAACATGCCTGGCTAAATTTTGTATTTTTAGTAGAGACGGGGTTTCATCACATTGGTCAGGCTGGTCTCGAACTCCTGACTTAAGGCGATCCACCCACCTTGGCCTCCCAAAGTGCTAGAATTACAGGCCCAGCATTTATTATGTGCCAGACCTCGTTCCAGTCTTGGAGATACAATAGTGAGCAAATTCCTGTCCTTGTTTCCTTAATAATAATTCTGGTCTCCGACAGTTGATAAAACTAAAAAGTAACAGTTCCAGAATGTTAAAGTTTGCATATGGTGTTAGAGATTTCAGGCAGCAAGGCACAGTGGCTCACAACTGTCATCCCAGAATTTTGGGAGACCGAGGTGGAAGGATTGCTTGAAACCAGGAGTACGAGACCAGCCTGGGCAACAAAGCTGCCCAGAGGTGGTGTAGAGACCCCACCTCTACAAGAAAAGAAAAAAATTAGCTGGGCATGGTGGCATGCACCTGTAGTCCCAGCTACTCTGGAAGCTGAGGTGGGAGAATTACTTGAGCCCAGGTGTTCAGAGGCTGCAGTGAGCTATGATTATGCCACTGCACTCCAGCCTTGATGACAGAGCAAGACCCTGTCTCTTAATAAAAAAAAGAATTCCATGCATATTTGTGTTTGGAATTGTGTGAATTGACCATTCTGGCAGTAAAGCTAATTGGTTTTTAACGATGTTTTAAAGGACCGTGCAGAGAGAGCTGCTCGTTTTGCAAAGACAAAGGAAGAAGTAGAGGCTGCCAAAGCTGCTGCCTTGCTAGCCAAACAGGCAGAAATGGAAGTCAAGAGGGAATCTTACGCAAGAGAAAGAAGGTACTTTATTTCATGCTGAAATATCTCTCCACATAGGGGCTGAGGAGAATGATTACAGGCGGTTTTTAACACTGATGTGTACTGTGGTTATAAGCAGTCAATTCCAGAGGGACATATTGATTAATTTGACAGCTCCCAATGATATCTATCATTTCGTGTTAGTGTACACTAAAAAAGTACTACATAAATAACTTTAAAAGGGCCCAATAAATGTCTGTTTTCCAAAGACAGAAATGATTTGTAACCAAATGAATATAATGTTTATCTCATACGTATTAGGATTCTTCAGTTGTCAGAATCCCCCATCAGATAGTTTTAAGCAAAAGAGGAAACACGTTGGCTCTGCAGTTCAGAAATCCAAGGGTGAATTTGGTTAGGCATGGCTGTTTCCAGTGATCTAAAGGATATCATTAAAATTTCTCTCTCTCTTTTTAATTCTTGGTTTCTTCTGTTTTAGCTTCATTCTCAGAG
This sequence comes from Macaca mulatta, assembly GCF_049350105.2. Lineage (NCBI taxonomy): Eukaryota > Metazoa > Chordata > Mammalia > Primates > Cercopithecidae > Macaca > Macaca mulatta. The sequence continues at coordinate 27,376,791 of NC_133417.1, forward strand.
AAACTCTCCATGGTGTCAGGAGAGCCCAGCACCTCCTGGCACTTTCAGGACCTTGAATTCACGATCCCAGACAGAAGAGATTAACCTTTTCTCTCTCATGCTTGTATTGAGAATGAGAATTCTGATTGCCCCTGTTTGGATCATGTGGCCACCTTCAGACTAGTCAGTGTCCACATTTGTGGGCCCTCTGGTTGGAGGAGGTGACATGTCCAACCCTGTGGCGAAGGAGGTGGGGGAAATGTTACTGATAATTATACCAGAATGAATGACACGTAGCAGGGTAAGAAGGCAGTTGCCAAAACAAAAATATGTTGAAAAGACAAAAAAAGTTTAGATTTCCAGTACACCTTGCTAGTTGGATTATGGTTAATACTTATTGTCTTCTCTGCCTTTTCATATTTCCATATTGGACAGTTAACAAGTAGTATTTTGTAATCAGAAAAATTATTTTTTAAAAATAATTTTCCAAAAATAATGAAGTAATAAATTTAACAAAAGTGTAAGATTTGTGTGCTAAAAATGACAAAACATTGTTGAAAGATTTAAGACCTAAATACATGGAAAGTATCCTATGTTCATAGATAAGAATACTTAATATTGTTAAGATGATAATCCTCCCCAAACTGATCTATAGAGTCAACATTCCTACCAAAATTCCAGCTGGCTTTTTTCCATAAATTATAAAGCTAAAATTCATATGGAAATGCAAAAAACACAATAGTTAATCTGGAAAATGAAGATGGATGACTCATACTTCCCGATTTTCAAACTTACTACAAAGCATACAGTGATGTAATGATATAAGGTGAACGTATGGACCAGTGTAATAGAATGGAGTCTCTAGAAATAAACCCTTGCATTTATGAACTGTTTATTTTTGAAAAGGGTACCAAGACTATTGAGTGGGAAAGAAGAATCTTTTCAACAAAAGGTGCTTGGACAACTGAATAGCTACATGCAAAATAATGAATTTGGACCTTTACCTCACACCACGTACAAAATTAACTCAATGGATCATCTACTAAAAAGTAAAACTGTATAAAATATATATTCTTGGAGGAAAAAAGAGGAGTATATTTTTGTGATCTAGGAGTAGCCAATAGATTGTTAGACATGGCACTAAAAGCACAGGAACAAAATTTAAAAATAGATAAATCAGACTTCATCAAAATTTAAAACTTTTGTGCTTTGAAGGATATCATCAAGAAACAACTGACTGGGTGCGGTGGCTCACGCCTGTAATCCCAGCACTTTGGGAGGCCAAGGCGGGCGGATCACGAGGTCAGGAGATCAAGACCATCCTGGCCTACACGGTGAAACCCTGTCTCTACTAAAAATACAAAAATTAGCCAGGCGTGGTGGCACATACCTGTAATCCCAGCTACTTGGGAGGCTGAGGCAGGAGAAGCACTTGAACCCGGGAGTTGGAGGTTGCAGTGAGCCAGGATTGCCACTACACTCTAGCTTGGCAACAGAATGAGACTCCGTCTCAAAAAAACAAAAACAAAAAAAAAACTGCAAAGAAGCTGGGCGTGGTGGCTCACGCCTGTTATCCCAGCACTTTGGAAGACTGAGGCAGGCGGATCACTTAAGGCCAGGAGTTCAAAACCAGCCTCGCCAACATGGCAAAACCCCGTCCCTACTGAAAATACAAAAATTAACTAGGCATAGTGGTGCACACCTGTAATCCCAGCTACTCGAGAGGCTGAAGCATGAGAATCGCTTGAACCAGGGAGGCAGAGGTTGTAGTGAACCGAGATCGTGCCACTGCACTCCAGCCTGGGTGACAGAGTGGGACTCTGTCTCAAAAAAAAAAAAAGAGTGCAAAGAACAACCCATAGAATTGGAGAAAATATTTGCAAATCATATATTTGATAAGAGACTTGTGTTTAGATTATAAAAAGAACCTATGACTCAATTATAAAGACACCCAGTTCAAATATGTGGAAAGGATTTGAATAGACATTTCTCCAAGGAAGATACACAAATGGCCAGTAAGCACATGAAAAAATGTTCAACATCATTAGTCATTAGGGAAATCAAGTCAAACCCACAATGAGATACTATTTCACACCCACTAAGTATGCCTACATGTAAAGAGAAAGTAATAAGTGTTTGTGAGGATGTGGATAATTGGGAACCTTTCTGTGTTACTGGTGGGATTGTAAAATGATATAGCCACCTTGGAAAACAGTTTGCTAGTAACGCAAAATGTTAAGCATAGTGTTATCATAGGACCCAGCAGTTCTACAGCAGCAGTTTATACAGCAGTTTATATCCAAGAGAATTGAAAACACCCACACAAAAACCTGTACATGAGTATTCCTAGCAGCATTAGTCAAAATAGCTAAAATGTGTTAATAACCCAAATGTCCAGCAACTGAAGAATGTGTAAACTGTATCTCATACAACAAAGTTTTTCAGCAATAAGAATAAGAACTGATACATGTAACAACATGGGTGAACCTTGAAAATACAATTTCCATGAAAAAAACAAGTTACAAAGGTCACATACTGTATGATTCTATTATATGACATGCCCAAAATAGACAAATTCATAGTAGATTAGTGGTTGCCAGGGTCTGGAGGAGGGAGATATGGGGAGTGACTGCTAACGGGGTTGGAGTTCCTTTTTGGCATGATGCAGATGTTCTGGAATTTGATAATGATGATAGTTGCACAATTCTGAATATATTTAAAAACCACTGAATTGTACACTTTAAAAGGCTTAATTTTTGTTTATTTGAGACAGTCTCGCTCTGTTGCCCAGGCTGGAGTGCAGCGGCGTGATCTCGGCTTACTGCAACCCATGTCTCCCGGGTACAAGCAATTCTCCCTGCCTCAGCTTCCTGAGTAGCTGGGATTACAGGCATACACCACCATGCCCAGCTAATTTTTGTATTTTTTAGTAGAGAGAGGGTTTTGCCATGTTGGCCCAGCTGGTCTTGAACTCCTGACCTCAGGTGATCTGCCCACCTTGGACTCCCAAAGTGCTGGGATTATAGGCGTGAGCTACAGCACCCAGCCTAAAAGGGTTAATTTTTTAAGATGAATCTCAGTAAAGCAGTTATTAACAAATAAAAAGATCTGATATGGTGGAAAAAACTATTGTCATTGCATATTTCCATTTCCATTTTCTGTAACTTAGTGATATTGTTAATATACAGAGGTGAAGATTGTGACTTTAGTTTTCTTTTTTGATAGCACTGTTGCAAGAATTCAATTCCGTCTTCCTGATGGTTCTTCCTTTACAAATCAGTTCCCTTCTGATGCTCCTCTGGAAGAGGCAAGGCAGTTTGCTGCACAGGTAAATTGATGTCTTGAGTTGTAGTAAAAATAGATGTATAGGTTACTAAATTATAGGAAGGGAAAATTTCAAAGCAGAAGTTGAATGTGAATAAATTGTGACCTCTCCAGGAGGGAGGCACAAGACACCTCTGAGATATTGTGGAAATTCTGTTGTGTGTTAGTGCATATGGGAGTAACATATCTGCTTTGTGTGCAGAAGTAGGAATTTGCTGATACTGTACAATAGGTCCTGGGAACTTTTCTTTTTTAAAATTTTTTGAGACAGGATCTCACTGTGTTGCCTAGGCCAGAGTGCAGTGGTGCGATCACAGCTCCCTGCAGCCTCGACTTCCTGGGCTCAAGCGACCCTCCCACCTCAGCCTCCCAAGTAGCTGGAACTTACAGATACTGCCATGCCTTGCTAATTTTTGTACTTTTTGTAGAGACAGGGTTTCACCATGTAGCCAGGCTGGTCTTGAACTCCTGGGCTCAAGCATTCCTCCCACCTCAACCTTGCAATGTGTTGAGATTTACAGGCATGAGCCACCTAGCCCAGCCACTGGGAACTTTTTTCACTGATTAGTAGACTTATTGGAGGAGTGACAAGCAAGTAGATTTCCCGAAGGTCTAATGTGAGGGAGTTGTCCCACTACCCTGAAATGTAAGCAGTTTTTCTCAGTCCTCTCTCCATTTCCTACAGATTGCTTAGGGGCTGGTCATTTTCCTACGATCTACCTGTTGGCTAAGCAAAAAGAGGCAGTAAACTTTATTGACAATAGTATCTTCTTCAGGAATTTACTTCCAAAAGGTGGCTTTACTCAAAATCTGAATGGAGTATCTTAAGATATAAGTAGTTTTCAATTTGTTTTTATTTCCTGATTGATTCCTTATTCAAAATGGATTCTGAGTATCAGATGTCCTTTGAGTTCTAGGCTCATTATATGTATCAGTATTTTTTTCATATATATAACTTCAAGGTTAAAATTAGGGAGTTGGATTCAGATCTTTCCACCAGACCTTTTCTCCCCATTTTGGGCTTCTTTCTTACAGGTTTCAAGAGAAGGACACCTCAAAAGCTGTTCACCTTCTTGCACTGGTGAATTAGGCTAGACAATGTAAACATTGATTTTAAAAACTGTTTCCCCCTAAGCTTTATAGTAGAAACAGTCCCAAATAGACGCTTTCATTCTTCTTTTGTCTTGGAGCCTCCCACAATGTGTCCCCTATCCTGAGTTTCACTGCTGTTGCCACAGGTAAATGAAGAAGGGACTACATGGGGAAAAGAGATCTTTGATCACATTTGTCCTATTAAAACTCCACCTCAGGCCAGGCATGGTAGCTCATGCCTGTAATCCCTGCGCTTTGGGAGACCGAGGTGGGTGGATCACGAGGTCAGGAGTTCAAGACTAGCCTGACCAACATGGTGAACCCCTGTCTATTCTAAAAATACAAAAATTAGCCGGATGTGGTAGTGTGCGCCTGTAATCCCAGCTACTCGGGAGGCTAAGGCAGGAGAATCGCTTGAACCCAGGAGGCGGAGGTTGCAGTGAGCTGAGATTGCACCACTGCACTGAAGTCTGTGGGACAGAGCAAGATTCCATCTCAAAAAAAAAACAAAAAGCAGGCTGGGCGCGGTGGCTGACACCTGTAATCCCAGCACTTTGGGAGGCTGAGGCAGGCGGCTCACGAGGTCAGGAGATCGAGACCATCCTGGCTAACATGCTGAAACCCCGTCTCTACTAAAAATACAAAAAATTAGCCAGGCGTGGTGATGGGCACCTGTAGTCCCAGCGACTCGGGAGGCTGAGGCAGGAGAATGGCGTGAACCCAGGAGGTGGAGCTTGCAGTGAGCCTAGATCACGCCACTGCACTCCAGCCAGGGTGACAGAGCGAGAGTCCGTCTCAAAAAAAAAAAAAAAAAAAAACCAAACAAAAAACTCCACCTCAGTACAGTTACTGAGAACAGTGAGGGGTATGTGTGATCTACGGTAAAAAATAAAAATAAAAATAAATAAACTACAAAAAAGTTAATCTCCTTCTTTGGAATCTTCTAGGGAAAGATACACAGATGTCTAAGATTTTACAGTGATTTTTGTATATAGAGACTTAACATTGTGAGGGTAATTATGGTGCTGTCCATTGTACGTTCCTGGATCTGGGATTGTGTGTATCGTGTAGGTTAATTATGGACCATTTGTGCCTTGAGACAAGGAGGAGGCTACCTTTCCTGAAGGTATATATGAGGGAAATACTGGTCTAGTCCAGATTCTTAATAGGGATTACCTGTAATCCAAATGTGTGTTCATGAGACGTTAATGTAAGTTTGCCAAAGGATAGTGAAAACCTAATGATGAACTGCAGCAGTACTTAAAGGAGATACACAGTTGTCCATTTTTACTCAATTTATTTGTGTTTTTAGGAACTACATTTTGCTATTTTGTGGTCATCTTTGAGTTATAGAAGCTTTTAAAAACTGTTTGGATTTGATAGCTTTTCAGCTGCTTAGGGGCTGGAAGCACAATTTTATACCTTTTTTTGAGTTTACATGTAATGAACTTTTAAAATTAAGGCAATTTTAATTAAAGCAGTCATTTTGGATTCATCTGAGTAATGTAATATCTTACTTTTAAAGGCACCCTTGTAAGTTTTTAAAACTTATGTTACAGACTGTTGGCAACACTTACGGTAATTTTTCGTTAGCAACCATGTTTCCCAGGAGGGAATTTACCAAAGAAGATTATAAAAAGAAGTTACTGGATTTGGAACTTGCCCCAAGCGCTTCGGTGGTACTGTTGCCAGTATGTATATACAGATGCATTTTTTTCTCTTCTTATCATTATCTGTTTATCATACTCTTCATTTCTTACAGTTAGGGGAAAGGAAGTGCAGAGGTATACTGTGGGTAATTAAAATTCAAGTTATCCAATAATTAGATGAATTTATGATTCCATTATCCTATGCTTTATTTGTATTGCTGATATTACTTGTGAGACATGAAATAGTTTAATTTTCAACTTTTTTCTTCACATATTTTTGTGTACGAAAAAATGACCACTAGAAGACAATAAGAAATGCAGATTATCAGCCTAATCCACACACTTAGTGTCTTTTATTTATATACGCTCTACTGTTTGCCAAGTTTTTTAAAAAAACATTATTTTAACAAAAATAACATGAATATTTAAACAGATTATCCCATTTTATCTGCACAACAATATTTTAATCTCTGGTGAAGAAAAGAAGTTAAGACAGCTTAAATGACTGCTGCCAAGGTCCTACCTTAAGTGCCATAACTGGGATGAGAGCCTGGGTCTTCTGTGTCCTGGTTAACATAATTTTCCTTGCTCTATACTAGACATGTCCCCCACCCCAAAACAGCTCTCCAGTAATCAGGATTTCATTGTTTAAACATTTTTTTTAATCAGCAAGAAAGACTTTTCTTATAAAAGTTTAATATTCTTAAAAAATAGGTGGCTCATTTCACTGAGAACTACTTTCTAGTTTGTATATTACAATTTCTCTTAAACAGAGCTCCAAATAATTATACAATTACATACAATTGTATATATAATATACAGTATTATACAATTACAATATGGTATATATAATGTACAGTATTATACAATTATAACATTGTATATATAATATACAGTATTATGCAATTATAATATTGTATATATAATATACAGTATTATGCAATTATTGTATATATAACATACAGTATTATGCAATTATAATGTATATATAATACACAGTTTTATGCAATTATAATATTGTATATATAATACACAGTATTATGCAATTATAATATTGTATATATAATACACAGTATGCAATTATAATATTGCATATATAATACACAGTATTATGCAATTATAATATTGTATATATAATACACAGTATTGTGCATTTATATTGTATATATAATGTACAGTATTATGCAATTATAATATTGTATATATAATGTACAGTATTATGCAATTATAATATTGTATATATAATATACAGTATTATGCAATTATAATATTGTATATATAATGTACAGTATTATGCAATTATTGCATATATAATATATAGTATTATGCAATTATGATATTGTATATTATAATTTATCTTTAAAAACTTCTGGGAGTCTTCAGAAGTTTATATATACCTGAAAAACAGCAAAAGATATCATTTCACCCTCTTGAAGTAAACTAAAATCAGTAGGACCTCCTTTTCCAGATAAAAGTTTTGTCTGGAACCTTGGGTATGATGTGATTGTACTAATGTAGTCTTTATCTAGGTTTGTTTATTTCTTAATTTCTAGGCAGGAAGACCAACTGCATCCATTGTACACTCTTCCAGCGGAGACATTTGGACCTTGTTGGGAACAGTACTTTATCCATTCCTTGCCATCTGGAGATTAATTAGCAATTTCTTGTTTAGCAATCCACCTCCCACACAGACTTCAGTGAGAGTAACATCGTCAGAACCCCCAAACCCTGCATCATCTAGCAAATCAGAAAAAAGGTATCTGTGTGTGTTTTCCCCATTTATAAAATATGTAAGTCATGCCCAATATCTTTTTTAAAGTAAAAAATTGAGTACTTTGCCTTTCTGTATATGTCCTTTCCAGTTCCCACAGTGGAGGAGAAAAACTCAGATGCTCTGAAACTTTATTATATCATCTCTCCTCAGCTTTGTAAAACCAATTTTATGGAAAGCAGCTTCACCTCTGCTGGTTTATTTTCATTGAAGCTTCTTTATCCCATAACTATCAAGGCAGATTTTTTTTCTAGTAACTTCTTTCTTCCTAACCATGTTTTGCTTGACAAGATATTTCATTCCATTAATTGTTCAGGGTCATCTTGCATAATTACTGTAGATGAATTACTCTGCTTTGATAATTTTAACCCTGTTGGTTATTTTATATACTGGCTGATAGCCTTGTCTGGATCATTCAAAGAAGGACCAAATTGCAGAAACAGGTTATTCCTTTGAAAATTCTCCTTCAGAGAATTATTTTGGACTAATCCCTTAACCAGGAGGCCAGGGCCTGATACAGTGGCTCACGCCTGTAATCCCAGCACTTTGGGAGGCTGAGGGGAGAGAATTACTTGAGCTCAGGCATTCAAGACTAGCCTGGGTAATATAGTGAGACCTTGTCTGTATAAAAAAATTTTTTTTTTTTTTTTTTTTTTCCTGAGACGGAGTCTGGCTCTGTCGCCCAGGCTAGAGTGCAGTGGCCGGATCTCAGCTCACTGCAAGCTCTGCCTCCCAGGTTTACGCCATTCTCTTGCCTCAGCCTCCCGAGTAGCTGGGACTACAGGCACCCACCACCTCGCCCGGCTAGTTTTTTGTATTTTTTAGTAGAGGCGGGGTTTCACCATGTTAGCCAGGGTGGTCTCGATCTCCTGACCTCGTGATCCGCCCGTCTCGGCCTCCCAAAGTGCTGGGATTACAGGCTTGAGCCACCGCGCCCGGCCAAAAAAATTTTTTTAAATTTGCTGGGCACATGTCTGTGGTCCCAGCTATTTGGGAGGCTGAGATGGGAAGATCACTTGAGCCCTGGAGATTGAGGGTGCAGTGAGCCAAGATTGTGCCATTGCACTCCAGCCTTGGTGACAGGGTGAGAGTGAGATCCTGTCTCAAAACAAAAACAAAACAACATTTATAGTAGATAGCATGCAATGGTTAGCATAGTAATACAACACTGACAATTTAACTCGTATCTTTGTTAAGCTTTTATTGAAACAGGTTAACGGGAAGTATTTTCCTAGAAAGTAAGATTATGCCCCTTTCTAATAATTACATAATAATGTAACTTACTGTAATGGACACCTCTGTTAAGCACTCTGTGAGGCCTTTTATAGGCATTATAACAAATCTTCACACCAGTCCTATGTGATAAGTAATAGAAATTCTTTTCTCTCTGCCTTCAGTGTGGAGAACCCCTAGTCATGTGTTTATGGATTCCATAGGTAATGACTTATAAAAGTATTGGGCTGCTTTGTCCTTTATTTTATTTAATAACTTTAGGCAGAAAGACCAGTTATCTACTAAGTATATTACTCTAGTGAGGACACAGGGAAACTCAAACAAGGCTGAGTCTTACAACTCTTAACTGAGCAATGGGTGGGAGCATTTAATACTGGATTACTGTAAAACAGGATAGCTTGTTGTGTGTATTTTTTTTTTTTTTTTTTTTTTTTTTTTTTTTGAGAAGGAGTCTTGCTCTGTCACCCGGGCTGGAGTGCGGTGGCGTGATCTCGGCTCACTGCAAGCTCCGCCTTCCGGGTTCACATCATTCTCCTGCCTCAGCCTCCCGAGTAGGTGGGACTACAGGTACCCACCACCACGCCTGGTAATTTTTTTGTATTTTTAGTAGAGACGAGGTTTCACCGTGTTAGCCAGGATGGTCTCGATCTCCTGACTTCGTGATCCGCCTGCCTCGGCCTCCCAGAAGTGCTGGGATTACAGGTGTGAGCCACTGTGCCTGGCCTGTTGTGTGGAATTTTAAAACTTTTTTCAGGCTGGGTGTGGTACCTCATACTTGTAATCCCAGCTCTTTGGGAAGCTGAGGCACAAGGATCACTTGAGGCCAAGAGTTTGAGACGAGCCTGGGCAACATAGTGAGACTCCATCTCTACAAAAAAAAATTTTAATGAGCTCTGTGTGATGATGGCGTGTGCCTTTAGTTTCAGCTGCTTGGGAAGCTGGGGCAGGAGGATTGTGTGAACCCAGAGTTTTGAGGCTGCAGTGAACCATGATCATGCCACCGCACTCTAGCCTGGGCAACAGAGGGGAGACCCTGTCTCAAAAAAAACAAAAAACACTTTTTTCAAATAAGAGAAAGGTCTTAGATTGGAACAAAGGATGGAATAAAAGTTGTGTCAAAGACAGGGTGAAGCTTTGTGTTCCACTGTTATTTTTCCTTTTTTCTCTGTCCCCTCTAGAGTTAACAAAAGTCTGTTGGCTTAAATTTTATCCTTATACCTTTGTATTTTCAGATGAGGAAGTCCTCTTTGTTCTTAATTGTTTATAAATAAGTCATTCTTAAAGATTTTGTGAAGGATTAAAAATTGACCCTTTCTGTCAAGCTGACTGGAGCTTTGGATAGTCTCTAGAGTGCTAAGTTACAAATGTTTTAGTAGGTATGTCAGCTTGCATAAATAACAAAGGAAAGATTAGTTGGCAAATGGTCACACTCCTCTAAAGCTTAGTAAGTCTCTAAGAAACACAATGGAAATGGAATATATGATTTGGCTGGCTGGCTTCACTTAGAGATCAGATGAAGCTACACTACCAAAGACTACTAAAGTCTAGTACTGTGTTAGTAGATATAATGGTCTCCCATGGACTTTCCTTAGTTTAGATGGCATTAAAAGTAAAACTTAGTTGCCTGTAGTGATGGAAGTTGGAAGGAAACAGCTTGTATTACTGTTGTTTTTATTTTATGACATCTTCCCTTTGCTCCCTCTTTTGTCATATCAGGGAACCAGTGAGAAAAAGAGTGCTGGAAAAACGTGGAGACGACTTTAAAAAGGAGGGGAAAATATACAGATTAAGGACTCAAGATGATGGTGAAGATGAAAACAACACTTGGAATGGAAATTCCACTCAACAGATGTAGTGTGACAAGTATAATATGTGCAATAATCATTGTTTCTCTTATGATTTAATTCAACTAAAATTCTACTGGAGAAGTGGGACTGCTTTATCGTTTCCAACTGGTCTATAAAATGTCTCTCTATTCCTGCTTAGTGGGTGTGGGTTGAAGGTGTTTAACTCAGAAAAGTAAAGACAGGAAATAACTGTCTGCTAGGTCCTTGCTTATACGGCAGCCACTGCTAGAAGCCTAAAAGAACCAAAAAGTCTGCCGCAGCCTGCCTCCATCAGCTTCTTACTCACTATTTCACATGCTCATTAGCCCTGTGCTGTCAGATGACACGTTTTGTTTAGAGCTACTTTGCGCCAAGACTCTTAAGCCCAAAGTAACTGGTATGTCACTGAGTAATTTGACTCTGTGTCAGAGCATTTTAACTAGCTAATCAGATGAGAATTTATGTTTAACTTATCTTTTTGCTCATCAGCTGCAAGCAAAATCTTGTAGTTTTTAATCTTACTTAAACACTGAATAAAAAAACTTTCCCAAAAATCGGAATGATCTTATTTTTGCTTTGAGTTTGTTATCTAGCATCTTTTTGTTGCACAGGGCTCTGTTGAGGTCCTGCATCTCTGTTTTGTTTTTTCCCCAGTATTGCCCTGGAGCTGTCTCGGGAAAGTAGCTGGCTATGTTACCTTAAATATCACTGAAGAAAGAAATTTTCTGACACAAACTGCTGCCATGTTACTTGTCTCCTAAGTCAGTGAGGCATCGCTTTGTTTGCATAAAGTTGATGCAAAACAGCTGCTAGTCTGCAACCTAGCTTTCCCTCTCACCTTTAATTGAAGTTTTGTCCTCAATAATTACACAAGGACCTAGAGTACCTATAGGACAAGAAGTATAGACTAAAGATATGCTTTTAGTCATTTGGTTTTTCTTAAGTTGAGATTCTTACTGACTTACATGTTACTTTATCCATATGTCTTTATTAGTGGAGACCACTGAACTAATGATGTTTGAAAACGGTTCCTCTGTTTTAGATTGGAAGATAGCACTCTTGAGTGGACATATGGAAAGACTGTGACTTTATTTTGTAATGGGAGAAAGAAATTTTCTCAGAGCAAACTTTCTATTTTTACCTGTGAAATAACAGCGACTTTTAAAAATGGTGACAGTGTTGGCAAGGAAACAGCAACACAGGCTGCGCTGTTGGTGGAGTGAAAACCAGTATAATTCTGAAAAACATTTATCAGAAACTTAAAATATTTCATACTGTTTGATCCAGTAGCTTTTTCTAAATCATAAATGCAGGCAACGTTTAGGTATAGACATATTCATTAAGTGTTATTTATTTTACTCAAGAACTGGAAACCAACTAAATGCCTTCTATAGAAGTAATTTTTGATGAGGAGAAATGGTACAATACTAATTAACAACTTGGTTTAATATGTTTACTGAGCATCTGTTAAGTGTTGGGCAAAAGAAGCAGGATCCAGAGCTATAGGTACAGTGTTATCTCAGCTTTGCAAACACATTTTCTACATAGATAGTAGTAGGTATTAATATATATGTAAAGAAAGAAAACACACCAAAACATTAATAATGGTAAGATTGGTTTATGTGATCTTAGTGGTATTTTTGGCACCCTTACATGTTTTCCAAATTTTCAGCAGTGATATTATTTCCGTAACTTAAAAAGTGAGTTTGAAAAAGAAAATCTCCAGCAAGCATCCCATTTAAATAAAGGTTTGTCATCTTTAAAAATACAGCAATATGTGACTTTTTAAAAAAGCTGTCAAATAGGTGTGACTCTACTAATAATTATTAGAAATACATTTGGAAAAACATGGAGTACCTCAAGTTAGTTTGCCTTGAAAAATATCAAATATAACTCTTAGAGAAATGTACATAAAAGAATGCTTCGTAATTTTGGAGTAGGAGAATCCCTCCTCAATTTTGTATTTTAAAAAAGTACATGGTAAAAAAAAAAAATCACAACGGTATATAAGGCTGTAAAATGAGAATTCCTCCTCACCTCTTACCCCAGTACTATTCTCCAGAGGTAATCTATTAACAGTTTCTTATGTAATTTTCAGAAAATTTGTATGCGAATATAAGCAAATATGTAATCTTTATTTTTTAAATAAATGGGATCATATTATATATTCTACCCTGCATCTTGCTTTTTTGCTTACATAGTCTTGAGATCTTTTCCTGTCGACACCGAGCTACCTCATTCTTAATGGTTGCATAGCATTCTGCTTGATGAATGTTACTGCACTCAGCTTACTGTCCATGTTCTGGTGACATTCAGTGGTTATTAAACATGTTTGTTCTTCTATTACAAAAATTGCTACCATAAGCAACCTTGGGTGGGAGGTATAGTCTTATTGTGAAAATATACCTTTCAACTGTGTTTGTATAACTTGCTAAGTGAAAGAAGAGTGTTTGCAGTTTGGATTATTAAAGATGTTGTTGCATTGCCTCCTCTACAAACTGTGAATTTGAACCCCTGCCAGCAGTCGAGAATGTCCATTTCCCACACCTTCGCCAACACTGCGTTATCACACTGTTAGCTTTGTCAAAATGGTAGATGAGAAATGATACGTATCTCGTATGCATTGTATTTATCATGAATGAAGTTAGCATCTTGATGTTATTGATCGGTCTGACTTACTTTGAGAATTCTGTGTATTGCTTGCCAATTTTTTTGTTTTCATATTTTTCTTACTGATTTATAAGACTCCTGTGTACATTAAAGCCATTTGCTAGCATATGCGGTAAACATTTTCTCCCCCTTTTTTTTTTTTTGAGACGGAGTCTCGCTCTGTCACCCAGGCTGGAGTGCAGTGGCGCTATCTGGGCTCACTGCAAGCTCTGCCTTCTCCTGCCTCAGCCTCCCGAGTAGCTGGGACTACAGGCGCCCGCCACCACGCCCAGCTAATTTTTTGTATTTTTAGTAGAGAACGGGGTTTCACCGTGTTAGCCAGGATGGTCTCGATCTCCTGACCTTGTGATCCGCCCGCCTCGGCCTCCCAAAGTGCTGGGATTACAGGTGTGAGCCACCGCGCCCGGCCAAGGAATGTCTTTAATGTCAATTTTAGAACCACCCCCACCCCCATCTGACAAACTTTTCCAGTCGATTGATGGAGAAAAATGCTTGTGCGCCACAAGCTCCTGACTGCCAGTTTGGGACTCACGGCGTTGGAATGTTTTGAGAGGGAAAGGAATGCTTACAAGAAGCAAATTTCAAGTATGATCATTCTTTTAAGACCTGCCCGAAATTACTCTGTTTTTACAAAACATTTTCCCAGCTATCCAGATGTAATATATGGGCCAATCAAGTGTTTAGGTGTTTCACACTGAGATTGTCTCTCAGCACAGTTGAGGGGATTATGAAGAACATCTCTCTCTCTGCTCCCACCACTGCCCTGGAAATGCTGTGTGAATGGGTGAACACACGAAAGGAGCATTTGTGCTTTTCATTGCTGTCTCCAAGTTGTGCTTGCCAGAGACAATGAGACATGGTCCTTGGCCTTAAGAAGCTGATAGAGAAATACACAATTCCAGTATAGAAACTGGATGGTCAAGTTGTACTAGGGGATATTTACAAGCAAAGCAGACGAAGGAGAATCTGCCTGGGGATTTCAGGGAAGCCATTCAGAGGAGGAAGTACATTATTTCAGCTGAGACTTGAAGGCATTTTTAGAAGAAAAGACATCCTAGGTGGAAGGAATAGCATTTGGGAAGACACAAACGAATACGGATAGTTGACCTACGTGCATTTTAGAACTACCACAAATTGGGAAAGGAGGAAGGAAACAGGCTAAATGAACCAAGGTCAGACGGGAGAGAGAGCTGGGGATGGCATAAAAAGTGGCAGTGGGGGTGTTTGTGGGGTGGGAAAAGGCCGCTTTCTGCATGTTGTGGTATTTGCCCCAAGGAATGTAATGTCAACAGAAAGACTTGGTCTGGTGAGAAAGCTTAATGGGAACTCCAGATGGCTTGTGTGACTTCACAACTTCTCTTGAACCTACTTTCTCAAGGAGGGGCAACCATAGGAGAAAGAACAGTCTGCTGTTTTTATTTTCTGGAAAACAAGATGTGAAGCTAGGGAGAGCTTGCAGAAGGGCAGAGATGATATTGCAGTCTATGCAATCGAGTTGATTTCTTCTTACAGAAAGGTTTTTTATGGTTTTTACTCCCTTAACAACTTAACCCTTAACTCTGAAAGTTAAAACAGCCCCTTAAGTTGAAGTAAGTGGTTCACAGACCCCACCAGACCAGTATCTGCACGTTTCTGCAAGAGCTACTTGCTCCTCAAATGCCCAAATGAACTCTGATACTGGAGCAAGATGCAGATATTTCCATTTTAATCAGTAACTGGAAATCCTTCAAGATTAAAGTCGTCTTTAACGTTGCAGCAGGACTTTATGGAGAAGTCCAGCATGAGCAAAGTCCAAGACCCCAAGGAGTTTGGTAGCCAGCAAAGGTAGATGAAGAAACTAGGCCTGCTTCACAGAACTTGAAGTGGTAACTCATCAGAACGAAGACACTGGGCTCAATTCCTGTTGGCTTGGTTGTGTTTTCCCTTGCTTAGAACGCTTGCAGTACTTGTATGAGAGAAATGCCAAGCCACAGACTCCAAGAAGCACCAGAGAAAAGAGAACGTACAAAGCTGTCTGTGCTTCTGCAGTGCCGAGCGTTAGCCCCAGGAACGGCACCTTCTCCTCTCTCACAGGGCTGACGGTGGGTCCAGCATCTAGGAGAGGACACAGGGTGGTTGGTGCTCTGGCACTGATTGAGTTCTCAGATCTCTGAGACCCCAGCAGAGGCTGCACAGTACCCCAAATCTGCACAGCCATTGATGGGTTGCTGAGGTGGAGGTCTTTCACTATGTGTCAGGAGCCACTGAGTGAAGTTAAGCAGTTGTATTTTTTAAACATCTCTATCAGCAATTAGAATACAGGTTGAATATCCCTTATCTGACATGCTTGCTTGGGATCAGAAGTGTTTCAGATTTGGGATATTTTAAGATTTTGGAATAGTTGCATATACATAATGAGATATTTTGGGGATGGGACCCAGGTATAAATATGAAATTCATATATGTTTTATATGCAACTTATCCACATGGTGTGAAGGTAATTCTATATAACATGTTAAATAATTGTGTGCATGAAACAAAGCTTTAACTGTGTTTTGACTGTGACCTGTCGCATGGGGTCAGGTGTTGAATTTTCCATTTGTGTTGTCATGCCAGTGCTCAAAAAGTTTCAGATTCTGGAGTATTTTGGATTTTGAATTTTCAGATGAAGGATTCTCATCAGGCTGTATAATTGAAACTGGATAATTGTCATTTATATTTGTGTAGTGATTTATACTCTTTCATTTAACAAATATGGGGCACCCACATAGTGCAGGCATTGTACTTTCATGGTCCTCTTATTTGATCCTTGTCACTGCCCAGAAGCGCATGCCTGGTTTCTTATCTATGGGTGCACAGCAAGTCAGTGGTAGGGCTGGAAGAAAAGTCTAGACCTGCTTATTCCCAGACCAGGGCTCTGGTTTCTAGGTGTAACATTGACCCTAAGTGTCCTTTGTTCCACCCCAGGAAATGTCTGGAGCATTCAAAGAAAATAAGCATTTGTTGAATGAATGAAGGAGATGGAGCAGCATAGAAGAGGGAAATAAACTAGAAGAAAACAGACTGAGAGAGGCCCTTCCACCTGCCCCTCACCCTTAGGCTTTATTTCCTCCCAGAGCCACATCTCACCTTCTGGCTGGTTGAGACAAGCGTGAGGCCCTGTAGCGGGGTCAGGGAAGCCATTGCATCGGACCACAGAGGCATAGAACTTGGCTGATGCCTTGGGGATCCTTGGCAGCGAAGGGTCACTGTAGTTCACAAAATGCAGACCAAATCTCTCTGAAAAGCCTGTGGCCCACTCAAAATTGTCCATCGCACTCCAAACTGTGTATCCTCGAAGGTCCACCTTGTCCTGCACAGCTGCTCAAACACAGAGGGCTGGGCATAAGTTTCCTATCTCAGAAGGCACCTTCCTGCCAGGCCTTCGGAAGCCAGGTCTGCCTACTGCACTCCCCGCCGTTCTCACAGATGGTGGTAAGCTTTGGCTTCAGCTTTGTAAGAAAGCTGCCCCTTCCTTTGCATGCAGTGTTCGTGGGTCCTCTGTGGATGGAGATGCAGAGCCACCAGCATCTTTCCAGAAGGGCTCAGCCCTGAATGGGAGTCGGGAACATGGGTGGACTAATTCCCCCGGGCTACACTTCTATCCATGATTTTGGTCAGTGCCTTAGAATGTTCATGCTCCTCCCTATAGAAAATAGCCCTTAGATGGAATAGATTTCAGCTGGGTAGGATTATTCTAATCATTTCCTTTGCCGGTGCATTGCTTGCTCTTTTACTCAGCATTTGTTCCATTCTCTTATCCTCATGGTCCCATCTCAAGTTGCTAGGGCTGAGCCAAGAGCCTCAAACTTTGGTTTGGAGACCAAGAGACCCCACAGGTAACCACACAGCCTACTCCTGCTGGGCCCTACCCAGACCATTCTCAGGAGGGCACTGATGTTCTGACATCAGGGAGGATCGGGGGAGCAAGTGACTCAGGCCAGGAACTAGGGTTTGGTGGCATCAGGCCACTGGGCTTGCTTGCCGAGCTTAGACATAGGAAGGAAAAAACTCAGAGCACAGCCCTAAAGCAAGGCTTACGCCCAACAGGAGCAAGAAACCTTAGCGTTCTTTTCTTACCGTGGCCCAAGGACACTGTATCACCCTCCCGCAGTGCAGATGGCAGATGTTTCCAACAGGGAAAGCGGCACGCTGGGGAGGGGTGGGCCCGTCGTACCTTTGAGGGCCTCGTTGATGTAAGTCCGAAGGTAGTAGATCCTTGCAGTGTCATTGAGGTCTGTTTCTTCCCGCTGGGACACTCCATTCTCCGTGACATAAATCGGAGGGTCATTGTATTCCTCCTTTAACCAGTTCAGGATCCTCCTGAAGCCAAAAGGCGTCATCTTCAGCCAGAAGGAGCCAGAGTCTGGCCATGAGCGATCTGCGATGGAGGCAACTCCTCTACAAGTTCAAAAACTAAAGATGAGGTATTGTTACGTAAATCTCAAGAGACCCTTTACATGAAGCACAAAACAGGACCTAGACCAGGAAAAGCCTTAGGTTTTGTCTGGCCTTAAGAATCATACTAACCCCAGAAGAATCAAACTGCCTCAAATTCTCCTCCTTTTGCTGGTTCTAGCTGCCTGCACTCTGTGCTGGTATAGCACTGGACAAGCCGCTCAGCTCTCCGCCCTTCAGTTTCTCTGCCTGTGCAGAGCATGTTCTTGCTCATGGAGCCCAGCCCTCCACTACTCTGAATAGGTGGCTCCTTACAGCAGCTATGCAAGGCTCTGGGTGTCCCCAGCTCCAGACTTCCAATGGACACCAGTGCTGTTCTGCAGAGAATGGGCTCCCCCAAGCCACCCGTGTCTAGTCAATGCCACATGCAGACCACGGGTGTGGCCACAGGCATCAATACTTGGGGCCCTGCTTTGTGTGCTGACAGGCAGCGGACAGGCTGGCACCTCCTTCAAGTGTCCAAGAGGCTGGCCTCTGTCCTCAGTGATGGACAAGGAGAGGGGACAGCTCCTGCCACAGGGGTGCCTGCTGGGGGAGGCCACAGAAGCCTGATCACCTGTAGTCGCACATGTCAAATAAGGACCAAGCATTTAGACACTTCTTACACTCAGAGCCTTCAGGAAAAAAAAAGTTAGTTTTATCAGCACCTGGATTTATCTGACTCAGCTGAATTGAATGTGGGCCATTTCATAAGCACAAGTGGAGGTCTCCCAGGAGACAGCCCCAGCGCTGATGAGAGGGAGGGAGAATCAGAAGGAGTAGAGGGGTGTCCTGGAGTCTCCTCAGCCCCCTTGGTGAGCCCGACTCGGCGGGGGTTTCAGGATGCAGTGGGAGTGGAGGGGCTGCTTTCCAAAGAAAGAACCTGAACACAGTCAGAGCTACTGGTGTGGAAAGATGCTTCACAGAAAAGGAACAAAATGAGATTTTCTGAAAATGGCAGATAGGAGACAGGACTTAGGTACAGCTCCCACTTGGATGGACAGAACAGTGTGTGGAGACTCACGTTGTGAACTATTGCTCCAAGAACTACTGCAGGGGCCGGGCGCAGTGGCTCAAGCCTGTAATCCCAGCACTTTGGGAGGCCGAGACGGGCGGATCATGAGGTCAGGAGATCGAAACCATCCTGGCTAACACAGTGAAACCCCGTCTCTACTAAAAAATACAAAAAACTAGCCGGGCGAGGTGGCGGGCGCCTGTAGTCCCAGCTACTCAGGAGGCTGAGGCAGGAGAATGGCGCAAACCCGGGAGGCGGAGCTTGCAGTGAGCTGAGATCCGGAGGAACATACCAGAAAAACCGAAAGAATTCATAGACCCTTTGAAAGAAGCAGAACGCTGCTGCAAACTCCACAAGACAGCTACAAAACTGTGAGTTCCCAAAGTGTGAGAAGGGAAAAGTCTGCCTCTGAACACACATCCTCTCTGGGGACCTGAACATCCAGATCATAGGAGAAGGATTTAACCTTACCTAGAGCGCAAGTGGATTTAGGGAGCCAAGTGAAATGTAAAGGTAGAAGAAGCAGTAGGAAGAGCCCTGTAGCCACTCCCTGTCCCCAGTTTGAGCCCAGGGAAGCCATTCCTGACTTTATCCTACAGGGGTCCTTGGGGAAGGAAGCCAGTGGAATTAGGGAGGGGAAGGATGAAGGAAGCTTCTAGCTGAACTTAATTTTGACTAGAAGCATGAATTTTCCTGAGCAGAATCTTGGGGGCAAACAAGAAGTGCAGATAAAAGCACCGAAGCCACAGTCAACAGTGTGGGCAGGTGGGGAGGGGCAAGGCCTGAAAGCCCTGCTTGCTTTCTCAGAGAGGAGGCTTGTAGCCCGGGGTGAGAGCTCTGCCCTGCGCACTGTTGGCAGGGCACGGCAGGAGTGAGACTGGCCTGGCTGGCTGCATGGTAGCTGGGTAAGGCTTGTGACTGCCAGTTTTCCCAACTTCCCTAGCAACCTGTATGACACAGCAGAGGAAGCCATAATCCCCCTGGGAACAGAACTCCACTGGCCTGAGAACCAGCCCTCTATTCCCCACAGTGGCCGCAGCAAGCCTCACCCAAGGAGAGTCTGAGCTCAGACATGCCTAATGCTGCCCCCATCTGATGGTCTTTCTCTACCTTCGCTGGGAGCTGAAGACAAAAGACACGAACTCCTGGGAGTTCTATGGCCCCGCCCATCACCTGAGAAACCCGAATACGTACCCTGGCCAACGTAGGGCAAGCTTATAATCCCCCTTCTACTACTGCAGCTGGTGGCACCAGAAGGGGAAAGCACCTTGAAAGTGCCACCGTGAAAGTGCCACCTCCTCTCTTGAAAGCATCACCTCCTGTCTTGAAAGTGCCACCTCCAGGCCAGACGCGGTGGCTCACGGAGGCAGGTGGATCACGAGGTCAAGAGATCGAGATCATCCTGGCTAATATGGTGAAATCCTGTCTCTACTAAAAGTACAAAAAATTAGCCGGGCGTGGTGGTGAGCGCCTGTAGTCCCAGCTACTCGGGAGGCTGAGGTAGGAGAATGGCGTGAACCCGGGAGGCGGAGCTTGCAGTGAGCCGAGATCACGCCACTGCACTCCAGCCTGGGCGGCAGAGTGAGACTCTGCCTCAAAAAAAACAAAAAAAAACCAAAGTGCCACCTCCTGGCTGGAGACCAACCAACTCACCCCATTACAGCAACTCAGAACAATCCTGCTCCAAAGAAGGAGAAAACAACAACAAATTCCACCGCCTGCAACATCCTGGCTGACCAGAGGTCCTGAGTCTGTCCACATGACAACTTCACTGCTAGCATGACCAGCGTTTGAGAAAACCACAACAAACGACCCGCACAGAATCCACTTCACTCCCCTGCGCCTCCACTGGAGCAGGTGCTGGTATCCATGGCTGGGAGGCCTGAGGACAGATCCCATCACAGGACTCTGCAGACATTCCTCAGCACCAGTTCAGACCCCAGCAGTCCCGCTGGGTGGAGAGACCCAGGGGGCAATGGCCATCACTGCAGTCTGGCTCTCAGGAAGCCCCATCCCGGGGGAAGCGGGCGAGCGCCACATCAAGGGATCACCCAGTGGGATAAAATAATCTGAACAGCAGCCCTTGATTCCAGATCTTTCCAGTGAAACAGTCTCCCCAGATAAGAAGGAACCAGAAAAGGTCATATGACAAAGCAAGGTTCTATAAGATCCCCAAAAGGTCACACTAGCTCTCCAGCAATGGATGCAAACCAAGAAGAAATCCCTGAGTTGCCAGATGAAGAATTCAGAAGGTTGATTATTAAGATACTCAAGGAGGTACTAGAGAAAGGTGAAAATTAACTTGGAGACATTTAAAAAACCATATAGGATATGGATGGAAAAGTCTCTAGATAAATAGATATAAAGAAAAAGACAATTGGCCAGGCGCGGTGGCTCACACCTGTAATCCCAGCACTTTGGGAGGCTGAGGCGAGTGGATCACCTGAGGTCAGGAGATAGAGACCAGCCTGACCAACATGGTGAAACCCTGTCTCTACTAAAATACAAAGCAAACAAACAAACAAACAAGTAAACAAAAAAAATTAGCCAGGCGTGGTGGTGCGTGCCTGTAATCCCAGCTACTTGGAGGCTGAGGCTGGGGAATCGCTTGAACCCGGGAGGCGGAGGTTGCAGTGAGCCAAGATTGTGCCGCTGCACTCCAGCCTGGTGACAAAGCGAGACTCCGTCTCAAAAAAAAACGAATAAAATAAAAATAAAAACCGTTACTTAAAAAGGTGAACCAAAATCTTTTACTATCTCTACTTCATAAAAGCATTGTTTAAAAGAGAAAATAAAATTTTACTCTTGTATTATTGTAATATTTATTAACATTAAAGTGAATTTTGATAAAACCTAAATAAATTTTTTTCTTG
Organism: Macaca mulatta; assembly: GCF_049350105.2. Taxonomy (NCBI): domain Eukaryota; kingdom Metazoa; phylum Chordata; class Mammalia; order Primates; family Cercopithecidae; genus Macaca; species Macaca mulatta. The sequence goes on from NC_133417.1 coordinate 27,398,678, forward strand.
AAAATCCTTTTTAAAAAACCAAGCATTTTGAAAGTTGAGCAGCCTGTGAAAAAGAACACAAAATAAATAAATAAATTTTAAAAATGAAATAAAACAAAAAGCCAAGCACGTGTGCCCTGATGGGAGATGCCCTGGAGACCCGGCCTCCTCTCCCTCCTGCTTGCTGGAGATTTCCTTGGGATCTGTGGGGTGGTGAGCGTCTTGCAAACCCTGCCACATTTGGCGTTGGAGGCCCTATTCTGAGGCTGGGCAGGCCTCAGAGAGCACAGCCAAGGCGCACCTTTCTGCCTTTTCCAGAGATGGCTACGGGCGCCCTGTTGGTGGACTTACCTGTCTGCATCAAAAGAAGAGATGGCAGTGGCATAGTTGAGGTTGTAGGCCAGGACAGTGGTGTAGTGATTGAACCCAAAAAAGTCATAGGTACCGTTGATCCTCCTCTTCTCACTCTCTGTAAATTCTGGCAGCCTGGATGGAAGAAGCCATTAAGGGCAGGGCGTCAGGGAGAGCCACGCTTTGAGAAGAGAATGTCATGGGGCTGGGGCGGGGGAGCGCTCTGAACCCCAGGGACTTGGCAGTGACTGGGGGAACCGGAGGGGACGAACAGGTCCTTCAGACGGTGCAGGAAGTACCTGCGGCTCCTACTGCCCAGACCAAAAAACTGGCTTCCCTAGGTCTCTGCAAGAGCCTCTGAAACCTGAAGGGACCACACACACACACGCACACGCACACGCACATACACACACATGCACGCACACACACGCACATACACACATGCACGCACACATGCACACGCACATACACATGCATGCACACACATGCACATACACACACATGCACGCCCACACACGCACATACACATGCATGCACACACACGCACATACACATGCACGCACACACATGCACATACACATGCACGCACACACATGCATGCACAGTTCTTCATTTCCTTCAAACATTAACATATGCAAATTCTGATATTTAGCATCTATGACAGATTTCAAAATCAAGAGCATACCTGAGGTACACACCCAAGACTCTTCCCCTATGTTTGTAAAGTTAGACCTTGTATAATTTTTTTTTTCTTGTGTCTGAGTCTCACTCTGTCACCTAGGCTGGAGTGCAGTGGCGCGATCTCAGCTCACTGCAACCTCCGCCTCCTGGGTTCAACTTCCTAAGTCTCCTGCCTCAGGCTCCTGAGTAGCTGGGACTACAAGCGCCCGCCACGATTCCGCTAATTTTTTGTATTTTTGGTAGAGATGGGGTTTCACCATGTTGGCCAGGCTGGTCTTGAACTCCTGACCTCAAATGATCCACCCACCTCAGCCTCCCAAAGTGTTGGGATTACAGGCATGAGCCACCGCGCCCGGCCCTGTATCTTGTATAATTTGTATCTCCGTTTTCTGCCCTTTCCAAGTTTCTCTGCTCCTTCCTGTTGGGTTTGGTTAGGCATGCCTCTTTTTCTCCAACTTTAGCAATAATAATAATAATAGCTTCAAGATCTTCAAAGTAGCAGGGGAAATAATTTGCAAATTGAGTATTTGAGTTTGAATTTCTCAGTTCTCACGATTTCACTGAACTTTGTTTTCTTTCTTTCTTTTTCTTTTTCTTTTTTTTTTCAGACAGCATCTCGCTCTGCCCTCCTGGGGACACTGAACGCCCCCTGAAGCTGGAGTGAAGTGGTGAGATCATAGCTCACTGCAACCTCAGTCTCCTGGGCTCAAGCAATCCTCCCACCTCAGCCTCCCAAGTAGTTGGGAATATAGGTGTGTGCCACCACGCCTAGATAATTTTTAATTTTTTTGTAAAGACAAAGTCTCACTATGTTGCCCAGGCTGGTCTTGAACTTCTGGTCTCAAGCAATCCCTCCAAAGTGCTGGGATTACATGTGAGCCTGGGAACTTTGTCTTCTTAACGTGTAGATGGAGCATTTTCCAGGCACTCTGAGTGAAAAGCCTCTCTCCTGCGGAACCTGACTAATGAACACTTGTGTGCGGTGTGTACAGATGGTCTTGACTACATGCGCATGCTGACAGGGAGACCTGGTGCTTCTGGTTTAGGTGTGGCCCAGAGATGCCTCCGATACTTTCATCTTGACCTTCCTGTTACCGTTAACCTGAGCGATCAAGAACTTTCCTTCCCTGGGGTTTCTGAGATGATGGGAGAAAACCAAAGCACAGCCTCCTCATGTACCTGATGCCTCTGCTCAGAAGCCAGCAATGGCCTGTGGCCCCAAAGCCAGTGCCCTGCGCGTGGCTTCCAGGCCCTTCACCATGTGGCCTCAGCCCCTTCACTGCCGCTGGGCTGGTCTCCCCCACTCTCAGCTTCTGGCACCCCACTCATTATTACCTCTAGGCCTGTCTTCACAACCCTGCCCCTTAGAAGGAATGACCTGTAATCTCCTGCACTCTATCCCCTGTCAAGGCCCAGCTCAGCTGATGTCCTGCCTTGTCCATGAAATCTCCTGGGTCTACCCAGTCCACCCTGATCTCATCTGCTGAGTTTTCTTTGTACTGAAGAGCCTGGGGAATGGGATTCCATGGAGCACTGTCTTTCCAGCTGATCTGTCAGCAGCTTGAGGAAGCCACTTGGAATCCTCTCCTTCCGTGGACCCCTCCCTCTGACCCTGGCTCGGTCTAATGGTAGGTGTTCGGCAAACTTGTGCGGATGGGCCGCACGCTCACCGGTTTCGCTGGAGATCACAGTTCGCAGATCAGACCTTTAGGCACAGCCTGCTCTGCGGCACTTACCCTAACTAGGCCGGGGTGTGCATTGTGAGGTGGGAGCTGGCTTTTCTTTTTCTTTTTTCTTTTTTTTTTTGGAGACAGAGTCTCCCTCTGTCGTCCAGGCTGGAGGGCAGTGGCGCCATCTCGGCTCTCTGCAACCTCTGCCTCCTGAGCTCAAGCGATTCTCTGGCCTCAGCCTCCCAAGTAGCTGGGATTACAGGCCCCCGCCACCGCGCCTGGTAATTTTGTATTTTTAGTAGAGACAGGGTTTCGCCATGTTGGCCAGGCTGGTCTTGACCTCCTGACCTCAAGTAATCCGCCCGCCTCGTTCTCCCAAAGTGCTGGGATTACAGGCGTGAGCCACCGCGCCCAGCCTGGGAGCTGGATTTTTAATCCTCAGCTGGGCTCTATGGGGGCGTCTGGGGACAGGACTCAAAGACTGTGTTGGGAATTCACACCTGATTCCCGCCGGCCTTGGAGCGGTGGGCATGTTCCCACGGGCAGTGACCCCCGCTTCCCGCGCTTCCACACACCACACCTCTCGCCCCACCGGCATGACTCAAGCCCCCAGCATGCGCCCTGGGGGCAGACAGCTTGGCTGCAAATCTCAGCTCCATCTCTTAATAGCTGGGTGACCTTGCCCTAATCTTTGCGCCTCACTTTACTCATATTTAAGTAGAAATAAAGATGCCAACAGAAGATGCGTAAACGTTGGCTGCTGACGTTGCTACTCCTTCCTTGACAAGAAGGGGCGGGTGGGTAACGAGGGACGCTTTGGTGCAGATCATCGCCACCTGCTGGCCAAATGATGCAAAGCACAAACCTGACTCACCCACTGCCACCCACATGCGCACGTGCGGTGATGAAATGGGATAGGATGAGCCGGGATTTATCTGTGGAGTGGTGGAGTGGGGTTGCTCAGAGGTGGATATCCTTGGGACAGATTTCCTGGCTGTTCTGCAATATAATAACCATAATAGCAACCCCCCTCTGTCAAGCACAGGTGCCAGGTGCTGGGCTAAGCTTTACATATATGATCACAGGTAACTTCCCAGCAAGCAAAGAAGTTCAGTCATGGTAACTTGCCCGAGACATGCCTCTGCGACCCCGACGCCATGCCCTCAGCACTGCGGGCACCAGGCCCTTACCGAGACTTGTTGAGGCCTGCAGCCAAGCTCCTGTCACGGATCCGCGTCTTCATCACCTCGTTGTAATCTCCATTCTTGAAAATAGGATGTGCAAACCAGCCTCCCATGAACTGCGGGTGGGGTTGGGGAGACAGTCAGCCCAGGCATTACAAGTGGGTACAGCAAGAGACAGCACCGTCCCTGCTCAGAAGTGCCGGGCCTCACAACCTCCCTCCTTTTTCTGGACCCCCAGGCTAGATTTTCTTCTCTGTGGCTCCTGCCTGTTGCAGCTTCAGTGCCCACAGGTCTCCCAGCTGGGTCTGTGCTTGCTCAGCTGCTGTCGCACTGAGGGCAGGGCCACCTCTTCATAGTTACAGCTTGAGGTGACAGGAACTGACCTGTGCACTGACCCTGGAACTCAACAAATGCTTCCTGGCTGCCCTTGGACGGATCCTGCAGAGGAGAAGGGAGAACCACAAGCCTCCAGGCTCCCGGTTCCCTTTCTCACCACTGAGCAGCTGAACTTCTGCATCAAAGTGCCCAAGGAGCAACCAGGACTTTCTGGGGAGGGCTGAGATGCAAGGTTTTGCTTTCCTGACTTTCCGGGCAAAGCATAACTCTTCATGGGCCTTCACAGCCCCAACATGGGGAACTGTTTGACCCATTTTCTCTAATGAGGCCTAGGCCATCCTTATCACGGGTAGGGATACGTGGCACCCACACACTGTGATGCTGGGGGGTTGAGAGCCTTCTTTAGTCTCTCCAAATCCTCTCCTCACCTGCTAGCTGCTGCTGGGAATTGGGGTGAGGGCAGCTTCCACTCATGGTTAGAGACGAGGCATGGAACACACATGCCCTGGTAAGGAGGCTTAAGTGCAGCCACTCCAAGGTAACACACTGGATGTTTTTGTGGAAGCTGATTCTAATAGGAGATGCATCTGTCATAGTCCATGGCTGCAGTATCACAGTTCACCAGTAAGTGGCTCAATCTAAAGATATGACAGCCTAACATTTCCTGACATTCGAAGTTTTGATTTCAGGAAAAAAGGAAATGTTGCTCTAAATCACCAGTTCTGTGAGTCTGAAATGAGGGATACATTAATTTTGTTTCAAAACTGTTTCCCCAGCTGACTGGCAGACCAGAAAATTAAGCTCTTCGTTGCGTTTATTAATTTGACTATCTTTGTCAAGTTCTCCTGTGAAGAGTTTGGCAAACCAAGGCCCTTGGTGTTCCCCCCAAGAGAGTTATAGTGTCACAGTTGGCAGACTCTTCCACAGAGCCCAAAGTGGGAACCAGTCCAGAGAGAAACCCCTCTCTTTCCTTCCTGATGCAAAATGTAGGGGACAGCACCTTCTAGCCCTTTCAGAGACTCTAGGAAGAGCCAGAGGAGCTGTGCCATGAATGAGGATCATTCTCCTTCTCTTCTCTTGTCAGTCAGGGGTTCAGGTGGAAATAAAGGTAGGCCATGCTGGCACCTGCTTCCCTTTTTTTTTTTTTTTTTTTTTTGGAGATGGAGCCTCGCTCTGTCACTCAGGCTGGAATGCAATGGCCATCTCAACTCCTGGGTTCTCCTGCCTCAGCCTCCAGAGTAGCTGGGACTACAGGCATGTGCCACCATGCCTGGGTAATTTTTATATTTTTAGTAGAGATGGGGTCTCACCATGTTGGCCAGGCTGGTCTAGAACTCCTGACCTCAGATTATCAGTCTGCCTTAGCCTCCCAAACTGCTGGGATTACAGGTGTGAGCCGCCATGCCCAGCCAGCTTCCTACTAATGTCTCTACTTCCTAGGGGTGAAATTCCATGACCAAAAGATGCTGTTCTTAAACTCACTGAGTTGGCAAATTAGGGGCACTAATGAGTTTCACAGAATCTAAAGTCAGGAGATCGAGACCATCCTGGCTAACATGGTGAAACCCCATCTCTGCTAAAAAAATACAAAAAACTAGCTGGGCGAGGTGGCGGGCGCCTGTAGTCCCAGCTACTTGGGAAGCTGAGGCAGGAGAGTGGCATAAACCCGGAAGGCGGAGCTTGCAGTGAGCTGAGATCCGGCCACTGCACTCCAGCCCGGGTGACAGAGCAAGACTCCGTCTAAAAAAAAAAAAAAAAAAAAAAAAGAAATGCCTAGGCTGGAGCAAATCAAATTAGATGGCGACACCTAAAGGTGACGTGTGACATTGCAGCCCAGCTCTGTTAGTGACTATAGTCAAACCAGAGAGACTGAAGAGATTTGGAAATTTCTCTCTATGAGTTAACTTCAAACCAATGTTACAGAAATAATTACCTGTACAAATGATTTTTAAAAACTTAAAGACAACCTAACCCCATAGACCTTATCACTTTCATCACAGCAAACTTATGAGGTGGGTAGAGCATCTCCAGTTCAAAGATGAGAAAACTAAGGCATGAAAAAGTTAGATGATTTTCCCAAGTTCACAAAATCAGGCAATAGCAAAACTAGGCTTAGATCCTAACCATTCTTCTTTTTTTGGGTTGGGGGTGGTCTCCCTCTGTCACGTGGAGTTTAATGGTGCTGAAATCATGGCTCACTGCAACCTTGAACTCCTGGGCTCAAGCTCCCACCTTAGCCTCCTGAGCAGCTGGGACTATAGGTGTGTGCCACCATGCCCTAATAATTTTTGTTTCTTAACAGACAAGGTCTTGCTATGTTGCCCAGGCTGGTCTCAAACTCCTAGCCTCAAGCAATCCTCCTGCCTCAGCCTTCCAAAGTGCTGGGATTACAGACATGAGCCACCACACCCTAAATCTTTGATTCACAATCTGTTTCCATTAGGCTGGAAGGAAAGATGGACAAAAGTAAGAACAAGTGTCCAGAGGAAAAACAGACCTGAACATATCTCCTGGCCGCCTCCACATCCTCCTGGTTAGAGGGATCTCTGGGTTCAGCCCAGTCACTGCTGATGGTGATGGAAATCACACCACCTTGACTGGCGCGGTATACATCGTTGTACAGATGCCAGGCCTCAGCATGAGCCTTTATTAGGTTGTGGCCAACAATGTAGGGGGCAGTGCCAGGCCTAACAAAGATTCCTGGAAACATACACATGAACGTCAACAGAGAATGGATAGAATGGATGTGACCGAGATTGTTAGTCCCTGCCTGCAGATGTCCCCTCTCTGTTTGGGAGAAGAGGTGTAGATTCTGGCATTAGGAAAACTGGAATTCAAACCCTGGCTCTCCCTCTTATTACCTGGCTGTGTAATTTTGGGTGAGTAATTCAGCCTTTCAGTTTTCTCCCTGGTGAAATGGGCAGCAGAGAGTGCTTGTTAGAGGGAAACGAAACGTGTATGAAACCCACCCACAGCAGCACTGTGTCTGGAAAAGGGAAGGACACTTGATAAATGTTGGTTTCTGTCCCCCTCCTCCAGAAGAGTGGTTCGTATGTCTCAGGCAAAATACCCATAATAGAGATACCTGTCACAGAATCTAAAGCCCCCAATTTAAGAAATGCTTAGGCTGGAGCAAATCAAATCAGATGGTGACACCCGAAGCTGAAGTGTGACATTGCAGCCCAACTCTGTTAGCTACTATAGTCAAACTAGAAAGACTAAAGAGATGGAGTTTCTTTCTATTGAGTTAGCTTCAAACCAATGTTATATTCAGAAAGGACTACATGTACAAATGATTTTTTTAAACTTAAAAGACAACCCAGGCCGGGCAGGGTGGCTCACACCTGTAATCCCAGCACGTTGGGAGCCTGAGGCAGGTGGATCACCTGAGGCCAGGAGTTCAAGACCAGCCTGCCCAATATGGCAAAACCCGTCTCTACTAAAAATACAAAAAAATTAGCCAGCTGTGGTGGCAGGAACCTGTAATCCTAGCTACTCAGGAGGCTGGGGCAGGAGAATCGCTCGAACCTGGGAGGCGGAGATTGCAGTGAGCTGAGAGGTTCAAGCAATTCTCGTGTCTCAGCCTCCTGAGTAGCTGGGACTACAGGCGCACGCCACCATGCCTCGTTAATTTTTGTATTTTTAGTAGAGACGGGGTTTCCCCATATTGGTCAGGCTGGTCTTGAACTCCTGACCTCAGGCGATCCACCCGCCTCGGCCTCCCAAAGTGCTGGGATTACAGGCATGAGCCACCATAACTGCCCTATTATTATTTTTGAGACAGGGTCATGCACTGTCATCCAGGCTGGAGTGCAATTGTGCCATGATCATGGCTCACTGAAGCCTTGAACTCCCGGGCTCAAATGAATTGACAGGAGTTGATAATCTGGAGCTCCTTGGGGATCCACTGTGATCGTTAGGGTTGGAGAATATAGCTAATGCAAGCAGCTGACACAGAGATCCCCGACAGTGAATGCTCCAAGAGAGGCGCCTCTCATGTGTTGAAGGAGTATAAACCAAAGAGGCAACCTAGGACCAATGGAGATGCCTCTGATAACGATTTGAGGCACATCTTCTGGTGGCTCTTTCCAGCTGTTCCACAGTGTTCTGGGGAATCACATGGATGAACACAAATTTATTCTCATTAGCTCAGAACTAAAGGAAAGGGAAACTGGATGGTTCTCAAGGCACAAAAATAGGTCCACAATTTCTTATTCAAAACCCTTAAGGATCCCGCAATCCTACTTTTGGGCATTTATCCAAAGGAAAGTAAGTCAGTATACCAAATAGATACCTGCATCTCCCTGTTTATTGCATCACTATTACAATGGCCAAGATATGGAATCAACCTAAGTGTCCATCAACAGATGAATGGATAAAGAAAATGTGGCATTTATATATAATGGAATACTATACAGCCATAAAAAAGGATGAATCTTGTCATTTGTGACAATATTGATGGAACTGGAGGTCATTATGTAAAGTGAAATAAGTCAGGCACAGAAAGGCAAATACTGCATGTTCTTACTTATATGTGGGAGCTAAAAAGATGAGCTCCTAGCAGTAGAGAGTAGAATTGTGATTACTAGAGGATGGGAAGGGTAGTGGGGAGGGAGGATAGGGAGAGGTTGGTTAATGGATACAAAGTTAAGCTAGATAAGAAGATGAAGTTCTAGTGATGTGTGGCACTGTAGGGTGAATATATTTAACAAGAATTTAGGCTGGGTGCAGTGGCTCACGCCTGTAATCCCAGCACTTTGGGAGGCCGAGGCGGGCGGATTACCTGAGGCCAGGAGTTTAAGACCAGCCTGGCCAGCATAATGAAACCTCGTTTCTACTAAAAATACAACAATTAGCCAAGCATGGTGGCCCATGCCTGTAATCCCAGCTACGCAGGAGGCTGAGGCAGGAGAATTGCTTGAGCCCGGGGGATGGAGGTTGCAGTGAGCTTCACTCCAGCCTGGCCGACAGAGTGAGACTCTGTCTCAAAATAAATAAATAAATAAATAAATAAATAAATAATAATTTTAAAAAAAGAATTGAGTGTGTATTTTCAAAAAGCTAGAAAAGAGGACTCAGAATGTTTCCAACACAAAGAAATGATGAATGTTTAAGGTTATGAATATACTAATTACTCTGATTTCATCATAGGACATTGTATACATGTATCAAAATATATTTTGTACTCCATATATATGTGTAGGGAAAAGAAAGATCAGACTGTTACCATGTCTATGTAGAAAGGGAACACATAAGAAATTCCATTTTGACCTGTAACTTGAAAAATTGCTTTGCTGAGATGCTGTTAATTTGTTACAAATTAACAACTACTTTGCGCAACCTTGTGCTCACAGAAACATGTGTTGTATGGAATCAAGGTTTAAGGGATCTAGGGCTGTGCAGGACGTGCCTTGTTAACAAAATGTTTACAAGCAGTATGCTTGGTAAAAGTCATTGCCATTCTCCAGTCTCAATAAACCAGGGGCACAATGCACTGTGAAAAGCCGCAGAGAACTCTGCCTTGGAAACCCGGGTATTGTCCAAGGTTTCCGCCCATGTGATAGTCTGAACTATGGCCTCGTGGGATGAGAAAGACCTGACCATCCCCCAGCCCGACACCCGTGAAGTGTCTGTGCTGAGGTGGATTAGTAAAAGAAGAAAGCCTCTTGCAGTTGAGATAGAGGAAGGCCACTGTCTCCTGCCGGCCCCTGGGAACTGAATGTCTCGGTTTAAAACCCGATCGTACATTTGTTCAATTCTGAGATAGGAGAAAAACTGCCCTATGTCGGGAGGCAAGACATGTTGGCAGCAATGCTGCTTTGTTATTCTTTACTCCACTGAGATGTTTGGGCGGAGAGAAACATAAATCTGGCCTACGTGCACATCCAGGCATAGTACCTCCCCTTGAACTTAATTATGACATAGATTCTTTTGCTCACATGTTTTCTTGCTGGCCTTCTCCCTGTTATCACCCTGCTCTCCTACCGCATTCCTCTTGCTGAGATAATGAAAATAATAATCGATAAAAACTGAGGGAACTCAGAGACCGCTGCCGGTGCAGGTCCTTGGTATGCTGAGTGCCGGTCTCCCGGGCCCACTGTTGTTTCTCTATACTTTGTCTCTGTGTCTTATTTCTTTTCTCAGTCTCTCGTCCCACCTGATGAGATATGCCCACAGGTGTGGAGGGGAAGGCCACCCCTTCATATATGTACAATTATTGCATATCAACCAAAGATAAAAGAAAAAAAATCTTTTAGGTTCAGATGTGTTTTGGAATTAAATGTTTCCTTTGAAAAAAGTACCTACCAGCCCCATGGGCCCGGGACAGCTCTCCATAGTCAAGCACACTGATATCTGTGCAGCGGAACATAGGAATGTTCGCTCAGTGCGATAAAGACCATGAGCAGCCTCCTGTTGGTTCGAGTCAGCTTTCACTACTATTAAATGAGCTCAGGTCAGCCAAACCAATTGTCAGAACCTTTGGGGTTTGGGAATTGTGGAAACAGACTGTAGATCTGTACAGCCTGACAAACTGTCCTTCCCCACATCAATTTGCCCACATCTCTGATCTCAGAGAGCTGCCCACCTGAGGCCGATCAGAGTCACAGAGCAAAGAAATGAACCCACCTTGAGGTACTGAGATGCGAAATTCATGGTTAGCAATGCCATGTCAGGAGGGAAACCTCTACAGCCCTGAGCAAGAAGCAGGGTTTCTGCTATGGGGCTTTCTTTGCTGCCTCCTCCTGTGCCATTTGGATTTCAACTCTTGATGTGCTAAGAATGCCATGATCCAAAGAGCCGACGAGCCAGGGCTGGGACTTACCTGGAGCCGCTGTTCCATAGCCATATCCCTGGTAAGCAATGACAAAGGGCTCATTCAGCGTGATCCAAAACTTCACCTTGTCTCCCAGCCTCTGGAAGAGCACATCTGCATACTCCTTAAACCGCTGCACGATGGTCTCATTCTCCCAGCCTCCCACATCCTGAAGCGCCTGCGGTAGGTCCCAGTGGTAAATGGTCACCTGGGAAGAAGCCAGACCAGCTGTTGCATCAATCGTGCTTTCCATGCGAAGCCCTAGGTTAGATGTGCCAGCATCAATGTCTGCTGCTAATCCTGAGGGTGACTTATAAGACAAAAAGGCTCAAAGATTTTTTTCTTTTTTTTTTTAGGAAAGGGATAAATTGCTTTCATGGAGAACTAGATGGCTGAGGTCAAAGTTGGGAAGGAAGCTCTTTTATGCTTTTTGAATTCTGCACCATATGACTTTACCAACAATTAAAAAGTTAAATTTGAGGTCGGGCATGGTGGCTCATACCTATAATCTCAGCACTTTGGGAGGCTGAGGTGGGTGGATCACTTGAGGCCAGGAGTTTGAGACCAGCCTGGCCAATACAGTGAAACCCTGTCTCTACTAGAAATACAAAAATTAGCCAGGCATGGTGGTGCGTGCCTATAAGCCCACCTACTCAGGAGGCTGAGAAACGAGATCCACCACTGCACTCCAGCCTGGAGGACAGAGCGAGACTACCTACATCTCAAAAACAACAACAACAATGACAACAACAACAACAAAAGCTAAATTTGAAACCAGCATTTCGTTTACACGATAAAGGTGCTCCCCCAGCCCCGCTGGTTCCCGCATGTGGACTTTCCCGAGGCCTGACCAGGCCCCACCATACCTGAGGCTGGATGCTGGCGGCCAGCAGTGCGTCAATGAACCTCACGTAGTAGTTCAGGCCCGCTTCATTGATGTACCTGGTGGTTCCATCAGGGAGGATGCGAGACCAGGAGATGGAAAAACGGTAGTGGGACACGCCCAGGTTCTGCAGGGTGACCAGATCCTCAGCAATCTTGTGATAACTGTCACAGGCCACGTCTCCGACGGCGTCATTTTCAACCTTCAGCGGTGTGTGAGAAAATGTGTCCCAAATGCTGAGTCCTTTGCCATCTGCTCTCCACGCACCTTCGATCTCAAGATGACAAGACACGGTCTAATTAGGTCATTCTGTCAAGCACTCGCAGCTTCCTTTCTGCCACCGGGTGAGTCTCAAGTCAGGACGTTTACTCTTTTGTGATAATGCTTAGTTTAAAACAAGCACATTGGTCCAGGTATGGTGACTCACACCAGCAACCCCAGTGCTATGGGAGGATCGCTCAAGCCCAGGAATTCAAAACCAACCTGGGCAGCATGGCAAAACCCCATCTCTGTAAAAAAATCAAAAACATTAGCCAAGTGTGGTTACCTTCTCTGGGAGCCTGCTCTGGCCCCCACTCAGTCTCGGAACTCCCCCGGCTTTCTCTACACATGCAGCAGGCCCACTCTCGCACAGAGACAGACGCAGGCAGAAGATGGAAAGCAGGAACCATCATTAACTGCCAGGCAAGTCACTCGCCTTTTCGTATTCCATTTTTCTTGGAAAAAATAAAACCATCCTATTTTCTGTAGGAGTGAGCCTCATTTTGGATGAATACAGGAGCAATGTGATGTTGTTAGGACATCAGAATAAGCTCAGGTCCATGCTGAGAGCCAACGTGAGCAAACAGCCTGCTTGGAAGGATCTAGCTGAGGAATAAAAGGGTCCAGCAGGGACTCGTCATAGTCACGGGCTGTAGAACAGTGTTTTGGTCAATGACGGACCTGATATATGATGGTGGTCCCGTAAGATTATAATGGAGCTGAAACATTCCTATTGCCTAGTGCTTTGTAGCCATTGTAACGCTGTAGAGCACTGCATTATTCATGTTTCTGGTGGTGCTCATGTCAATAAACTGACCGTGTAGCCAGCAGTATAAAAGTATAGCACATGCAGGCCAGGTGCTGTGGCTCAGACCTGTAATTCCAGCACTTTGGGAGGCTAAGGGAGGAGGATCACATGAGGCCAGGAGTTCAAGACCAGCCCTAGCAACATAGTGAGACCCTCATTTCTACAAAAAAATTAAAAATAAAAAAATCATTGGGTTGGTGACATGTGCATGTAATCCCAGTTACTTGGAAGGCTGAGTGATCCTCCTGCCTCAGCCTCCCGAGTAGCTGGGACTATGGGAGCATACCACCATACTCGGCTAATCTTTTTGATTTTTTTTTTTTTTTGAGACGGAGTCTCGCTCTGTCCCCCAGGCTGGAGTGTAGTGGCGTGATCTCGGTTCACTGCAAGCTCGGCCTCCCGGGTTCACGCCATTCTCCTGCCTCAGCCTCCTGAGTAGCTGTGACTACAGGTGCCCGCCACCGTGCCCGGCTAATTTTTTTTTTTTTTTTGTATTTTTAGTAGAGACTGGGTTTCACTGTGGTCTCGATCTCCTGATCTTGTGATCTGCCCGCCTCAGCCTCCCAAAGTGCTGGGATTACAGGCATGAGCCACCGCGCCCGGCCTTGATTTTTTTATAGAGATAGGGCTTTGCCACGTTGCCCAGGCTGGTTTTGAACTCCTGGGCTCGAGCAACCCTCCCACAGCACTGGGGTTTGCAGGCGTGAGCCACCACACCTGGACCAATGTGCTTGTTTTAAGCTAAGCATTATCACAAAAGAGTAAAAAAGTTTAAAAAATTAAAAAGTTAATAAAGTAAAAATGTTATAGTAAGCTAAGGTTAATGTGTTATTGAAGAAAGAAAAACATCTAAAAAACAAATGTAGCGTAGCATAAGTGTGCAATGTTTAAGTCCACAGGAGTGTACAGTAATGCCCAGGCCTTCCCATTCACTCACCCCTCACTCACCGACTCACCCAGAGCAACTTCCAGTCCCGCAGGCTCCATTCACGGTAAGTGCCCTGTCCAGCTTTTATGCCATATTTTCACTGTGCCTTTTAGATACACGAATACCACTGTGTTACAGCTGCCTCCAGCATTCAGTACCGTAACAGGCTGTACAGGTTTGTAGCCTAGAAGCACTAGGCTAAACCATGTAGCCCAGGTGTATAGTAGGCTATACCATCTAGGTGTGTGTAAGTGTACTCTGTGTGATGTTCACACAACTATGAACTCCCCTAACATCACACCTCTCAGAGCAAATCCCTGTCGTGAGCGATGCGTGACTGTATTTGTGTGTCTTTGCCCAAGTGCTTCTGCCCAGGCTCTCCCTGCTCTACCTGGCCCTGCAAGCACTCATCTCAAGACAGCCAGGCTCACCATGCTGGTCTGGGTAAATTTGAGGCTGTGAAGAAGCCAGGCTGTCTGGAAGAGGACTGCCCAGACCCCATGCTGCCCCTCCATGGGTCTGCTGGAATCTCCTGTTCATGCATCTGCCCTTCCCAGCACTGAACTGAGAGCCTGGTGCAGGGCAGGTGTGTGGTCAACGGTGTCCCACCACCCTGAACTGCTCACCTGATATGCAGCAGAAGCCGCACTCCAGATGAAGCCTTCAGGAAACCGTCCGTACAGAAACTCATCCTCCCTGGCCAGTGGCATGCCGTTGTTGGTAATGACCTCTGTGTAGTACCTGGCGGAGGTTCTTGCTGTGCGAGGCCTGTTCGTGTTGTTGAAATCAACATGGTACAGTCCAAACTTGACCGTGTAGCCATTCAGCCACTCAAAGTTGTCCATCAGAGACCAGGCGACATACCCTCGAAGGTCTACACCATCGACCCTGTAGGCTGGGAACATCCCAAAGGGAGCAGAGGAGAGCTTGACACCAGGAGTCAGGGCCTCCACACAGCCAACCCAGTGTCAGCTCCTCAATTCAAGGTTGTTGTCCTAAAAGTGACATACGCCCTGAAAGACCAACAGGTCATCTGTCGATCTTACTTTTTTGCCAGTACCTATGACTCCACAGCAAGCATTAATGACTGATCATCTCCAAATCAAATTCTTCTGTTGGGGTAAAGAAACATGCCCCAAATTCAAGAGCCTCAGCCCACTTAGGAAGTTAAGCCCAATGCATCTTAGTCCCAGCTACTGGGGAGGCTGAGGCAGGAGAATTGCTTGAACTTGGGAGGCGGAGGTTGCAGTGAGCCAAGATCACACCACTGCACTCCAGCCTGGGCAACAGAGTGAGATTCCGTCTCAAAGAAAAAAAAAAAAGATCAATGAGACAAAAAGTTGATTTTTAGGCCAGGCACAGTGGCTCACACCTGTAATCTTAACACTTTGGGAGGCAGAGGCAGGTGGATCACTTGAAGTCAGGAGTTTGAAACCAGCCTGGCCAACATGGTGAAACCCTGTCTCTACTAAAAATACAAAACAATTAGCCGGGCGTGATGGCCACTGCACTCCAGTCTGGGTAACAGAGCAAGACTCCATCTCAGAAAAAAAAAAAAAAAAGGAAGTTTGAATTTACACAACTTTCTTGTTTTACGTGCATAAGATACGCTCTATGGAGGCAGAAATTTGTGTTTTGTTCATTACTGTATCCCAGCACCTAAAATAATGAACGAATGGACCCATGACAATATGAATATTCTGCTGGGGACCCTGTGTGTGTGGTGTTTGTGCTTTTCCTTTGCAGAGACAACCATAGCCTTTTTCCCCAGCTTCTCAAGGAGCATATAACCCCCAAACAGATAAAGAATTATGGAGTTGGGACCTAAGAGAGAGACCTGTTGGGGGCTCATAAATCATCCTGGCAAAACATTTCAGGCACATGACCCAGGGAATGTGGGAAGGTTTCTTTAAAGGGAAATGAACCCTCACATACCTTTCAAAGCCTCATTGATATAGGTTTTGTGGTAAAATATCCTACTGGTATCCTCTGCGTTCGGATTGGTCAGTCCCACTCCATTTTCGGTGATGTAAATGGGAATGTCACCATACTCTTCCTTGATCCAGTTCAGCAGCCTTCGCATCCCCCAGGGCGCAGCTCTGTTCAGTGCTGTGGAAGGCCACGAAGTGTCCTCCTCCTCAGCCATCTCCCGGTCATCTTCATAGGAGGGTGGGTTTAGACTGGGTGTTTTGTACTGCACGATTCTGGAGGAGTATGTGTTGAGGCAGAAGACGTCGGCCGTCGCCCTGATGAACCTCTTCTCTTCCTCAGTGAAGCTTGGCAGGCGGGAGGTGGCTAAGTGCTGCAGTTCACTCCTGTTCCCCACTTTCCACTTCATGGCGTCAGGATAGTCTCCGTTTCTAAAAATGGGGTGGGCAAACCAGCCCAGGGAGAACTGCAGCATTCGGTCAGCGGCTTCCACATCTCTGGGGACCCCTGGTGACTTGGGCTCTGCCCAGTGTGTACTGAGGCTCAGCGAGATGACCCCCTTCTGCTGCTGCCTGTATTTCTCATCGTACGTGTGATAGACTCTGGCATGGGCTTTGATGACGGCGTGGGCTATCCTATATGGTGCCCAGCCTGGGTCCTTCACCCCTGGGGGAAATTCCCCTGAGCCGTAACCCAGCCATGCCAGGTACATGGGCTCATTAAAAGTCATCCAGAACTTGACTCTGTCACCAAAGGTCTGGAAACAAAAGTCTGCGTAGCTGTCAAACAACTCAATCAAGGCAGGATTCTCCCAGCCTCCGATATCCTGGAGGGCCTGGGGCAGGTCCCAATGGAACAATGTCACCATAGGAAAGATGTTGCTTGCCATCAAGCCATCAATCAGCCTATTGTAATAATCAACCCCGTGACTGTTGATAGAGCTGTTTCTCCCAGTTGGGAAAATCCGAGACCAGGAGATAGAGAAGCGATAGGCCTTCACCTTCAAAGCTCGGAGCATATTCAGATCGGCATCCAGCTGGTGATAGCTGTCACAGGCGATGTCTCCAGTGGCATTGTCTTTCACATTGCTCCCTGGTGTGTGGGTAAAGTTATCCCAGATGCTGGGGCCTTTGCCGTCGGCATCCCACCCGCCTTCGATCTGATAAGCGGAAGAGGACACGCCCCACAGAAAGTCATCCCGGAAGGTCCCGTGGTAGAACAAATCTCTTTCAAACTTGGGTTGGCTGGAGAACTTTTCCCAAACGACTTTAGCCTTGGAGGGCACCTCAGATGGAAAAGCGAAGGCTCTGGCTTTGGAGGGGAGGTTTGCTGTATTAGGTGGTGGCAGTCTTTTTGCCCCCTTGGTGAGGAAACCGTTCTTTTCTATGACGCTAGTGAAAAAGTAGGCAGATTTCCTGGGAGTCCTTGACTTGCTGCTGTCGTTGAAGTTGACATGGTGCAGGCCAAACCTCTGGCTGTAACCAGAGGGGCCTTCGAAGCCATCAATGAGGGAGCGAGCAATGTAGGAACGAACATCCACGGAGTCTTCCCTGATAGCTGTGAAGAAAAATAAAAATTAGATTTATTTATTTATGAATTTATTTAATTGAGATGGGGTCTCACTGTGTTGCCCAGGCTGGTCTCAAACTCCTGGACTCAAGTGATCCTCCCAAGTAGCTGGGACTGACTACAGGAGTGAGCTAGCACACCTCTATTTTATTTATTTATCTTTTGAAGACCAGTCAGTGCAGTAGTGAGAAGGGGGAGCAGGGTATTAGAAGCTGTTTGATCTGTAACTCGTTGTGAACAGTCAACTAAGTTATTACCTCGGACCAGCGAGGACTGTTTTTCAATAAAATAGTTTTTACTGAAAAATTAGAAGTATAGTCTCTGTTACTAATGTTGATTTTAAAAAGTGTTCCTTTTGACATGAAAGTTTTGGGGGTGAGTTGGGTTACCCCGTAAATGTTCACCCTTTTTCCTCCTCAGAATGGATAAAAGGAAAATCCACAAGATCCTCACAAAACATCAGGCCACTTTTGTGGCCATAAATCTCAAAGCAAAGGAGCATCCTCATCTTCAAATAAATAGTGGAGGGATGTGTCCCATGTGTTACCACCAGGATGTCTTGGTTTTATATGGAACACATAAATCAATCTTTTAACAATATGCTTTTGCTTTTCCTTATTTATGTTTAGTAATATTGACATTAAGTGACAACATATTTCATATTTTAAAAAAGAAATAAACCAGCCTGGGCAACATGACCAGACTCTGTCTTTTTTCTCTATAAAAAAGACAGAAAGAAAGAAAATTAGCCTGGCCTGGTGGTGTGCGCCTGTAGTCCCAGCCACTTGGGAGGCTGAGGTGGGAGGATCACTTGAGCCCAGGAGGTCAAGGCTGCAGTGAGCCAAGATCATGCCAGTGTGCTCCAGCATGGGCATCAGAGCAAGACCCTGTCTAAAACAATAAAAATTAAAATAAAGAAATAAATAAAGCCTAAAACATATATTCCCTGGTACAGTGCATTGAATGGTGGCCCCCAAAAGATATATCTAAATTCTAACCCTTGGTACCAGTGAATACAACCTTATTTGGAAAAAGGATCTTTGCAGATGTAATTAAGTTAATGAGTTCAAGATAAGAACATCCTGGGTTAACTGAGGACTGACCTGTGAGATGAAACCTATTTGCCATACCTTTCCAACTGGAATACAAAGACATATGAAATAGTACGTTAGGCAAGAATGAGACCGTAGTTGTGGATCCATTGGATCAAAATCAATGGCATAGAATGTAGATTTTATAGTCAATTAGAGGAAATGAAGACCAGTGTGGCTGGAGCAATGAGGGAAGAGTTAATGGGTTGGAGTCCGGAGGATCACTGGAGCCTAGGAGTGTGAGGCTGCAGTGAGCTATGAACATGCCACTCTCTTCCAGCCTATGTGATAAAGCAAGACCCTGACTCTTAAAAAAAAAAAAAAAAGATGATGAGACTTGATAATTGCATAGGACTCAGATGGGCAGAATGTAGACGGAGGTATTCTAGGCAGTAAGGACACTGGGCCAGGCATGGTAGCTCATGCCTGTAATCCCAACACTTTGGGAGGATGAAGTGAGCAGACTGTTTGAGCCCAGGAGTTTGAGACCAGCCTGGGCAATGTGAAGAGACTCTGTGTCAAAAAAAAAAAAAAAAAAAAAGCCAGGCATAGTGGTGTGCACTGTGGTCCCAGCTAAAGAGGCTGAGGTGGGAGGTTGGCTTGAGCTTAGGACTTTAAGGCTGCAGTGAGCCATGTTTATGCCACTGCACTCCAGCTCTTCAGCAGGCAACACAGCAAGACCCTGGGTCTCAAAAACAAAACAAAACAAAACAAAAATCACAGGAGCAAAGACATTAATGACATGAATGAACCTTTGGGAAAGAGAGTTAGGAAGCTGATGTGAAGGACTCCCCATTATTACTACCAATAATGCTTTCTTTGGCTCCATTTCCCTAGGAGACTTTCTTTGTCCCATTAAACAAAATTGTGAAGACCTGGAGAAGTACCACCCACCTTCCAATCACTGGCACATCCATTGTTCTTACCCTTGAGCACCTCATTGATATATTGATTGAAGTAGTCTACTCTCAAGGAATCATCAAAGAGATCTTCACTTTCCCCTATGGGCATGCCATTCCCGGCCAGGTATATTGGAACTTTTCCTCGTGTGTATTCCAGGGATACAAACTGCAACAGCCTTCTTATCCCCCAGGGCACCACACGAATCCAAGAGGATGAGGTCTGGGGCCACGCATGGTTCACATGTTGGGAGAAGCCTCCAATGGTATCATAGCTAGGGATGCAGGTGTTTTGTGGGGCGTTGCTGATGAGGCGGGAGGTGTAATGTGACAGACCCAGAAAATCAGCGGAGCCTTTCAGGAGCTGCTTCTCTGCCTCTGTGAACTCGGGGAGTTGAGCCACAGGATGGAGGCACTGTCTGTTCATCTGTTGGATCTGGGTCCTCAGGGTGGCTGGATAGTCTCCATCCACAAAGATGGGGTGTGCAAACCAGCCCAGCATGAAGTGCAAGAAGCGCTCAGAGGCTCTCAAGTCCTCAGGCCTCTCTGGAGACAGGGGTTCTGCCCAGTCTGAGTTCAGCACAATGCCCACATGCCCCTGCTGCTGTGGGCGATGGTGGCTGTTGTAGTAGTGCCAGGTTCTGGCATGAGCCTTGAGGACCAAGTGAGCCACCTTGTGAAAAAGTGAGAAGGAAATATAGTGATTAGTAATAACAACAATGACAACAACAGGACGAATGAACCAGTAACAAGTCAACAACAATGTCAACAAGTCAATAAAGACAACAACAACATTGACAGTGTCAATATTGACAACATCAGCACTAATGTTAACATTAAGTCATCAACAAATAACAACATTGACATTAACGTCAATGATGTTAACTAGTCAATAATAAAGTTAACAAGTTAACAACATAAACAACAAGTTAGGACTGATACTAACAATGTCAACAAGTCAACAATGTCAAGAAATCCACACCAATGTCAACAAGTCAATAATACCAACGATGTTCACATCAATAACATCAATACCAACATGAACGGCATCAGCAAGTCAACACCAATGTGAAAAGGTCAACAATATCAAGTCAACAATGTCAACAAGTCAACACCAATATCATCAGCAAAGTCAACAAGTCAACAGCAATTCTTCAACATTGTCAACAAAATAACAACAGCATCAACAACCACATTAACAATAACAACTAACATGTATTGGGCACCTACTACTTAATGAATTCTCTCATGTAATCCTCACCACAACCTCATATGGCAGGTACAATTATTACCACCACTATAGAGATGGGGAAAACAAGATCCAGAGCTGTGCAGTAACTCCACAAGGCCCAGAGTCAGGAGTAAAGTGAGAACAAGCCCCTGGCAGTCTGACTCCAAGCCTGTTACTGTTACCCACACTGCTATTCTGCCTCTGTCCTTAATAAGTGCTTGTTGAGAAATTAGTCCATGGGGAGGATTATTTTAATTAGCACACAAGGGAGAGGAGGGCTCTTTCCTGCCTATTTGTTCTTCTTTCTATTTAATGGACTCTCAGAAGAAAAACCAAACTAGGAGTTTCTTTGTAGACTTAACTCATGCTCTTACAAACAGCAACAGCTTTTTGTGGGAAGCAGGGACAAAAGGAGGGTGTCTGAAATATAACAAGCCTAGATTTAAGTCTTGATTCTGTCACTAACTTGTTAACCTGGACAATTTGCTCTCTCAACTTCAGCTGACTTGTTGGCAAGAAGTGGGTAATTATGGATCCATCTGAGATGATTAAATACATGTATATAAAGCATTGAGCAGAAACTCAGAGAGCAGGAGTGAGCTTGCTAAATCTTAGCTTGCTTTCCTTTTTCCTTTTTATCATCTGAAGAGGATGACACTTACCTCTGAAGAATTTCATGTCAAAATATGCCATAATCACTAAAACGCCTGGTTGCTTCTCACATCCCAAATATTAGTCCTTAATTGAGTTCTAAACTCGAATGGCAAACTGTGCTCCTTTCCCAAAAGCAAGGATGTCTTTCTTCTAAATTAGCCAGTGTCAGGAAGGGAGCTCAGTGGAATATTAGACAACCATCAAAAATAGTCATAGCGACCGCTTAATAATAGGTAAAAGTGCTAATGACATGATATCAAGTAAACAGTGAACAACAATCTGAGGTGCCCTGTGACAACATCATAAATGCAAAGAAGCCAAGATTGGAAGGAAATATTGTAAAATAATAAAATACTTTTTTGTTTTGTTTTGTTTTGAGACAGAGTCTCACTCTGTCACCAAGCTGGAATGCAATGGCGCAATCTCGGTTCACTGCAACCTCCACCTCCTGGGTTCAAGCAATTCTCCTGCCTCAGCCTCCCGAGTAGCTGGGACTACAGGTGCCTGCCACCATGCCTGGCTAATTTTTGTATTTTTAGTAGAGACAGGGTTTCACTATGTTGGCCAGGCTGATCTTGTGATCCACCCGCCTCGGCCTCCCAAAGTGCTGGGTTTATAGGTGTGAGCCACTATGCCTGTCCCAAGACATTTTTTTCTTTAAACTTTTTCCTCAATGGTTGCTATGAACTGAATGAGGTCCCCCATCAAAATTCATATGTCAAAGCCCTAATCCCTAGTGTGATAGTATTTGGAGATGGGGCCTTTGAGGGGTGATTAGGTTTAGAGGAGGTTGTGAGGGTGGGACTCTCATGGTGGTGGTATTAGTGTCCTTATAAGAAGAGATACCAGTGAGTTCTTCCAGCCACCTCCATATGAGGACAGCAAGAAGGTAGCTGCCTGCAGGCCAGGAAGAGAGCCCTCACCAGAACCCAGCCATGCTGGTCCCTTGATCTTGGACTTCCCCAGCTCCAGAATGGTGGAAAGCAAATATCTGTTGTTTAAACCACCAGTCTATGGTGTTTTGTTATCGCAGCTCAAGCTCACTAAGACAATGGTATTCTAACATTCAACTAATAAATAAAGGGAAGAATTGAAGAAGAGTGAAGGGGACTTTCTCATCAAAGTCTCTGTAAAGATATCTCAGGAGCCACAGTTCAAAGGGGAAGAAAAGCCTAAGAAGAAAAGGTTTAGATAAATTTTATAACAAGGAGTGAAACAGAAGATTTCAAATCTTCCAATTTCAGAAGGTGGGTGGTGGAATGACTCCATATGTGCAGTCACTTGCTGTTCAAGAGCTGAAGGGAAGCTCTGACTTATGCGCTACGATGTTTGACATTCCATGGAGTCATTTATTCATGGTGTTCCAGCTCACCCTTGTTATGGTCTTTTTGAAGAGTTCTATAATTTTGCTATGTGTGTTAGTGTCATCTTCCCCAAAAGGCTATAACATGTCCAGGGCATGGCTGTGACCCCTCTTTAACACCTAGCACAGGGCACAGGAAATAGTGTGTGTGTGTATATATATATATATATACATATAAATGTGTGTATATATATATACACCTCAGGTGATCTGCCTGCCTTGGCCTCCCAAAGAGTTGGGATTACAGGCGTGAGCCACCACACCTGGCTGGAAATACTCATCTTTAAGAACAGAACCCAAGGCCAGGCGCAGTGGCTCACGCCTGTAATCCCAGCATTTTGGGAGGCCGAGGTGGGTGGATCACAAGGTCAGGAGTTCAAGACCAGCCTGGCCAAGATGGTGAAACCCCGTCTCTACTAAAAATAAAAAAAAAATTAGCCAGGTGTGGTGGCACGTGCCTGTAGTCCCAGGTACTCGGGAGGCTGAGGCAGGAGAATCCCTTGAACCTGGGAGGTGGAGGTTGCAGTGAGCTGAGATCGTGCCACTGCACTCTAGGCTGGGTGACAGAGCGAGACTGCATTTCAAAAAAAAAAAAAAAGAACAGAACCCAAACGGTGACAGGGAAAAGGCAGACTAACACGTCCATCCTGAAGAACGCTGCCAGAGAAAGCTGGTGGGTTTTCTGGGAGATTCTGAAGAAAAAGGGAAATAATGGAAAAGACCTATAACCATTTAAAATTTTGTGCCAAGTGTATACACCCCTTTCTTGTTGAAACGATGCCCTGACTGGCAACTGGAAAGCCAATGCCTCCTTGCCTCTTCCTTCTCTGCCTCCTCAGCTCTCAGCGAGCATATTGAGGAGTAAAGCATAGGTCCTTGGCCCACCCTAGTCAGTTGTCATGGCCAGGACCCAACAATGGGTTCAGGGTGGGTATGCGGCCCACTGAGAGACCATAGGACACAGGGACACTTCTGTTGGGAAGGATAGAAAAGAGCTGAGCTTTTTTCGCTACTGTTCTTGAAATAACAGAAACAAGGATGCTGCCACCTGGCTGCAAAGTAGCCCAAGAATAAAGCTGACGAGGGGAACAAGAGAGGGAGAACTGGGGAGGTGGCTTCGCTTGTGCTCTGATAAAATTCCACCCTGATCAGGCTAAATGAAGAATTTTAAACCTCCTGAATGCGTAAATTATCTCCTTGTTTGTCACTTTGAGTTGAGCTTTCTGTCACTTGTCACTAAGTGACATGAGGAACTTGATTTGGAGTCAAGAAGACACGGGCTCAAATCCTGACTTCCACCTGGCGACTCACTAGCAATGTCATCATGACCACATTGTTTATCCTGTCTGAGCCTCACTCATCCATCAGTGCTATTCTGAGGATGTAGTAACTATTATGTTTTAAAAGTACCAGTACAATGTCTGGACAAAATAACATGATTAACAATTTTTTTTTTTTTTTTTTTTTTTTTTGAGACAGGGTCTTGCTCTGTTGACCAGACTGGAGTGCAGTGGCAAAATCTTGGCTCACTGCAGCCTCTGCATACCGGGCTCAAGCGATCCTCCCACCTCAGTCTCCTGGATAGGTGGGATCACAGGCATGCGCCACTATGCCTGGCTAATTTTTGTATTTTTTTGTAGAGACGGGATTTCGCTATGTTGCCCAGTCTGGTCTTGAATTCCTGGACTCAAGCAATCTGCCTGCCTCGGCCCCCACAGTAATGAGATTACTGGCATGAGCCACTACACGTGGCCAGGTGATTAACAATGTAATTAATAATTTGTGGTTCCTTCCCTCCCCCTGATTTCCTTTAAAGAAAGAACAAAAAGTAAAGGTTTGCTGATGGAATAAAACAGAGATAATGACTTTCTTCCAGCCAATGTCCTTTCTCCTCCAATTAGTAGGAGCTACAGGGATGGGAAGTACCTTAAAAGAGGCCACTCCTGGGTCAGAGATGCCGGGAGGGTGTTGGCCGGTGCCATAGCCTGCGTAGCTTATCACCCACGGCTCATGGAAGGTCACCCACAGCTTCACACGGTCCCCAAATGTGGAGAAGCAGAAGGCCGCGTAGTCCAGGAAGGCATCCACCACGCTCTCATTCTGCCATCCGCCATGATCCTGCAGGGCCTGAGGCAGGTCCCAGTGGAACAGCGTGGCCATGGGCTGGATGCCCGCGTCCCGCAGCCTGTCAATCAGCTTGTTGTAGTAGGCGACGCCTGGGAGGCTGGGGCTGCTCCCGTGCCCCGTGGGGAAGATCCGGGACCAGGAAATGGAGAACTTGTACACCTGAGCCCGGAGGCCGCGAAGCAGGGCGACGTCAGAGGCCACCTTGTGGTAGCTGTCGCTGGCCACCTCCGGCGTCGCTTGACCCTCCGTGGTGTTCAGGGGCCTGCGTGGATCCCAGATGCTCGCCCCTCTCCCGCCCTCGGCCCAGCCTCCTTCCACGTTAAAGGCTCCCGTGGAGGCACCCCAGAGAAAGCCTTCGGGAAAAGTGTCCTGCAGGAAGGCGTCCCTTTCCGCCCTGGACTGATTGGCAAATGCTTCCCAGACTCTCTGATAGGCCGAGGCAGGAGAGGAGCCCGAGATCTCGTGGTCCTGCTGCTCTTCAGGCTGAAGGGCCAGGCTGCCAGTCAGAGAACAAGACATGCTGCGGTATTGAAGGGACATAAAGGGGCATGTCAGTTACAAATGCCCCCTATGGATGACTACTGTGTTTAATCAGAAACGATTCCAGAAATACTGAGTCAAAAGTCATATCTGCAAAGGCATGGGCAGGAAGTAACTGGTAGATGGGAAAATTATTATTATTACCCCTTCTGAGGTGAATGATTCTTGCTCTTTCATGGTTAAAATAGGAACAATGCTACTGTTCTCTGTATTAGATTGCCCTCGAATATTGTCTTCAGTGCTGGTGCCATACTTTATTCTTCTTATAATTCATTATTTGTAAAACATAGCTAATAATAACCATGACTCCAGTTTATTGAGCCTTAATTCTGCACTGGCCACGGTGATAAGAATGGATGTGTATTATCTCATTTAATTTTCCCAACGAATTTATGATATGGGTACTACAATGATTTATCCTCACCCTGCACAGGAGGAAACTGAGACTTAAAGAAATGCGGGCTGGGTGCGGTGGTGCGCGCCTGTAATCCCAGCACTTTGGGAGGCTGAGGCAAGTGGATCACTAGGTCAGAAGTTCGAGACCAGCCTGACCAACATGGAGAAACCCCGTCTCTACTAAAAATACAAAATTAGCCAGGCATGGTGGTGGGGGCCTGTAATCCCAACTACTCAGAAGGCTGAGGCAGGAGAATCACTTGAACCTAGGAGGCAGAGGTTGTGGTGAGCTGAGATTGTGCCATTGCATTCCAGCCTGGGCAACAAGAGCGAAACTCCGTCAAAAAAAGAAGAAGAAAGAAAGAAAAGAAAGACAGACAAAAGAGAGGAAGGAAGGAAGGAAGGAAGGAAGGAAGGAAGGAAGGAAGGAAGGAAGGAAGAAAGGAAGGAAGGAAGGAAGGAGAAACTTCCTGACTTCAGGGAGCCAGCAGCTATTATCAGCTGGTACAGAAGTACACTGATGTGGACTGACTAAACATTAGTCCTGGCTACTGCCTCCTTTCTTCTTCATGCTGCTTGGATTTCAGACATAATGGCAGGAGCTCAAGCATCCATCCTGGACCATGAGGCAGAAACCTTGTTAAAGGTGACAAAGCAACAACAAAGGAGCCTGGATTCCTGGTTATGAGTAACTTCTCCTTGCACACAGCTTGCAGGTGGTGGAGCAGCTTCTGTGCTTTTAACCTCATATACATACATGTTTATGTGCATATATGTGTGTGTACATATGTATATGCATATGAAATAAAACATCACATAAAAGTGCATGCTGCATTTATACGAAATGTGGTCTGATATTTTCTATTTTATTCTAGTCCATCTTCCTCCCTCCCACTCTCCTTTTCTCTTTTTTCTTTCTTTTTTTTCCAATTGCCAGCTTCTAAATTGATTTCACAGTCAAGAGTCATGTCCTGCAGGCGGGAAAGCATGCATGCTGCAAATTACAGCCAGCAGAGGGCGGCCTTGAGGAGTGCGGCACATGTCTGGGGAAAAGGAGGTGGAGTACTAGAGCATCTCCCTGTCACACAGCCATCGCGTGGAGAGCCGATGGCGCCTATACCAGGCTGGCCCACGGCGCAGAACTGGGAGAAGTGACAGGGACACTGCACAGGTATTTTCCTCTCAAAGAGCGAAGCCTGGGACCGGGTCACCCTGCAGGAGGCGTCTTCTGAAACTAAGCGCCTTCTGTTTCACTCAGCATCAACTCCCTGACATTTGCTAGAGCAAGGGGAAAGGGAAATGATCCTCTCCTTTGTTGATTATCTCAACACATGTGCGACTGTGGAGCGCACCCAGGGATGCGGCGCCGCCCCTCGGTGCTCAGCCTCTGCGCATTCACGATTCCCATAAACACAGCCTCTTCTGCTCCGAATCTCGCTCTCACCCAGCCCTCCTGGCCCTGACTCTGTCCTCCTGGATTGCATGAAAAGAGTTTTGAGGAAACAAATAAACCGCCCTGGGATGAAATAGAACTTGCTATACAGGCTTGGGGCTGGGAACCCTGGGTTTGCCGGCCACCAGAAGGGATTTAGCACATGATGGCTCCTCAGGCTTCACACCCAGGGCTCCTAAGTTCTCCTTTTTTTTTTTTTTTTTTTTTTTTTTTTTTTTTTTTTTTTTTTTTTTTGAGACAGAGTCTGGCTCTGTCGCCCAGGCTGGAGTGCAGTGGCCGGATCTCAGCTCACTGCAAGCTCCGCCTCCCAGGTTTACGCCATTCTCCTGCCTCAGCCTCCCGAGTAGCTGGGACTACAGGCGCCGCCACCTCACCCGGCTAATTTTTTGTATTTTTGGTAGAGACGGGGTTTCACCGTGTTAGCCAGGATGGTCTCGATCTCCTGACCTAGTGATCCGCCCGTCTCGGCCTCCCAAAGTGCTGGGATTACAGGCTTGAGCCACCGCGCCCGGCCAAGTTCTCCCTTTTTTAGGGTGCAGTTGTGTGTGTCTCCTGCCGCATTCTCATGTGAGAGTTGTTCTGGGGTCTGTCCCCCCTATAAGGTCAAGAATTCTGAAGGAGACAGCTATGTTAGTCCTCACTCCCCACCCACCGCCCCTGCATTCAGCAGGTTCTCCAACCACATCCCCCTGAGTAGGAGCCCCTGGCTGTCCACTTAATGTAAGCCCGTGTTGGCCCTCCCCTTCAGGCAAAGCACCACCAAGTGCTGAGAGAACCTCAGAGCTGGCAGCACTTGTAATCACTGGCTTCTCGGGGAACCCATTTTATTATGGCCTCTTGAGTTTTCTTTCCTGAAGCCACAGCCAGTCCTTGGCTGACTCCAAGTTTGGTCAGGGAGCAGTGGTAACTCGAATCTGTCCATTGCAAGTCTGCACTACCACACAAAGCCTGAGGTACAGCTGCTGCTGTGGGTCTGTTGATCTGAACTGCTGATTTGAAGTGGATTGAGAGGATGGAACAATAGCAGGGGGATATGGCTCAGGAAAGTCGAGCACTGGAAGAGGAAAGGTAGAAAGAGGTGTTGTCAC
Organism: Macaca mulatta; assembly: GCF_049350105.2. Classification (NCBI taxonomy): domain Eukaryota; kingdom Metazoa; phylum Chordata; class Mammalia; order Primates; family Cercopithecidae; genus Macaca; species Macaca mulatta. The sequence continues at coordinate 27,426,913 of NC_133417.1, forward strand.
TGAAGGACCCTGAACAGGGCTGCACTGGAAATATCAGAGGTGAATGACAAAGAGAACTCTGGCTGAAGGTCTGGAAGTCAATTATTGTCTCCAGCCTTTGTCCCACCGATGGTGCATGAAGTTCATGCATGTAATACCCCTCCATGGAGTGCTGAGGTTCTGGGCAATTCCCAGTGCTGGCTACCGTGCTATTCTTTTCTCACTCACTCAAGAAGCGTATTGGGATATGCGTGCATGAAAGCAATGTAATTATGGGCACAACCTCAAAATCTGCTCTAATTTTTACATATCATTTGCCTCTTTGGCACTTCAGTCATTCAGAAAGGTATTATTTACAACCCAGCTACAGATTCAAACCTCTGTCCCTAGAATGTTGTCGAGTTAGGCGTCTGGCCTGTAGCAACAGATGGCTTTCCTGTCTATGCTGTCTCCTCCCAGGGAGGATGTTTCACCCTTCATATTGAGGAAATGGGCACAGAGAACCCATTTCTCTTACTCATCATGTAACTTCAGCAGGAGGGTCAGATCTGTCTTTAACCTGGCCACTCTCCCACAAGCTCACACTGTCTCCAATAAGATCTTAAACTAGAAGTCAGGGGTTCAAATCCTAGCTGGTGCAGTGGCACAATCTCGGCCCACAGCAACTTCTGCCTCCTGGGCTCAAGCGATCCTCCCACCTCAGTCTCCCAAGTAGCTGGGACCATAGGTATGCACCACTGTGCCTGGGTAATTTTTGTATTTTTGTAATTTTTTGTAGAGACAGAGTTTCACCATGTTGCCCAGCCCAGTCTTGAACTCCTGGACTCAAGCAATCTTCCCACCTTTGCCTACCAGAGTGCTGGAATTACAGGTGTGAGCCATCATGCTAGTTGTGCACAGTTGGGCGAACTGACAGATGAGAAAGCAGAACCTCGTGAGTCCCACTCAGTAAGAGACTCCCTGCTTTCTTTCTGAGTCTTTGTTTCTCATCAATTGAATGGCAATAATAAACTTGGTGGCCCAAGAGTTGATGACAATAGTCCTATAAGGTTATACATGTAAAAGAAACAGTATTCTACAAATATCAGTTATTGATAGTTCAATAGGAAACCTGACATTACCTTTTCTTGGAACTTGATGAACAACTCAGAAACTCATTAATATCAAACCCAATGGTGAGCACTTGGTCTTTATTTATGGCTGTAAGAGAAGAAATTAAATTAACTCTATGTAAATGCCAACTAAGAACATGCAAGTCTGACACACCCAAACTCCAAGCAGTGGTTCCAAGCCCCTTTGGAAAATACCATGGGCTAAGGACTTTAGAAGCTCAGCAGTGAATTCTACTTACTTATTGCTTAAAAAGTGGTTCTCAAACTTCAATGTGAATCAAAATCATCTGTATAGCTTGTTAAAACAAAGGTTGCCGGTCCCACCCCCAGAGTGTCTGATGCAGTAGGTCTCAAGAATATGTATTTCTAATGAGCTCCCAGGTGATGCTAATGTTGATGCTGCTGGTCTGGGAACCACAACTTTGGGAACAATTGATTTAGAAGAACTCAAAGACCAGAAAGGGGTGGAATATTTTTAAAATTGTGGTAAAATACACATAAACAGAAAAGGTATAATTTTAACCACTTAGAGAGAGGTGGGATCTAAGAACAGAAATTGTTATGCCATCAAAGGTGAGTTCAGATAAGCATCAATAAATGGTATCTATGGATGAACTTCAGGGGCCCTGTGGAGCCAACCCAATGCTGGGAGGGGGTCCAGGTGTGCTATGGTTTGGATGTGGTTTGTCCCCACCAAAACTCATGTTGAAATTTAATTGCCAATGTAACATTGCTGAGAGGTTACGGGACCTCTGAGAGGCATTTGGGTCATGAGGGATCTGCCCTCATGAAGGGATTAGTGCAGGCTCCAGGGAGTGAGTGAGTTCCCACTCACTCACATGGAACTGGATTAGTTACCATGACAGTGGTTCCCACTCACTCACATGGGACTGGATTAGTTACCATGACAGTGGTTCCCACTCACTCACATGGAACTGGATTAGTTACCATGACAGTGGTTCCCACTCACTCACATGGGACTGGATTAGTTACCATGACAGTGGTTCCCACTCACTCACATGGGACTGGATTAGTTACCATGACAGTGGTTCCCACTCACTCACATGGAACTGGATTAGTTACCATGACAGTGGTTCCCACTCACTCACATGGGACTGGATTAGTTACCATGACAGTGGTTCCCACTCACTCACATGGGACTGGATTAGTTACCATGACAGTGGTTCCCACTCACTCACATGGGACTGGATTAGTTACCATGACAGTGGTTCCCACTCACTCACATGGGACCGGATTAGTTACCATGACAGTGGCTGTTATAAAGTGAGGCTGCCTCTGGTGTTTAATCTATTTGCAGACACTTGCTTCCCCTTCCACTTCTCTGCCATGTTAGGATGCAGCATGAGGCCCTCACCAGAAGCTGACCAGATGTGGCTGCCTGATCTTGAACTTCCCAGTCCCCAGAACCATGAGCTAAATAAACCTTTTTTCTTTATAAATTACACAATCTAGAGTATTCTATTATAGCAACATAAGACAGACTAATATATAGTGGTAGAAAGAACACTACTGACTTCTCCCATACTCTGGCCTGTGGACAGGAGTGACAGACCTGAATATCAGGGCCCTCAGGCACATTCCCCTCTGCCCCTTCCTCCCTTCTTGCAGAGTGTCCAGTGACTGCCAACCTCAATGCTGTCATAGACCCCACCTTTCCCCTGACTTGATTGGACCAGGAGCAGCCTCCTGATCCATGGCCAGCACTCAGATTCACTCTCAAGAATTTGAACTAAGAGACACTAGGAAGATGGCCCTTGACCCGTGAGTCCCACACTTGAAAGTTCTTAGCATCTTTGTCAGGTACCCCACCAGGGCCATGCGCAAACTGATAATGGGGACACAGAACAAGGGTAAGTAGAGAGAGCTGGCTGGAGAGAGAGGGGCACAAGAAAGCCCTGCCAAGAGGAGCAGAGATGAGAGACCTTGGAGGGAGAGGTAATGAAAGGAGGCAAAGATGAGTTTCCATGCTTACAACTCACAGCTGAGGCCTGACTATCTTTATGTCCATAAGAGGCATCCTTGTGCAGAACCTCTCCTCTTTCTTGGGTCAATGGGGGATGGTCACAAGGGACCATTAGTAGGAAAGCATAGTACACTAACCCAATCTGGGGTGGGCTCTTAGACTAGCCTTCCTCCCATGCTCCTCCTCCCATTGGAACCCCGGACTTTCAAGACTGCTACCCAGCGCACCAGTGCACCAAATGGCGCTTGAAACCTCTTCAGCAATGGCCCACTCACCTTCCAAAAGGCTGAAGAGCAGCCTGGCTGGGCTCTTCACGGTGGAGGGGCAGTCCAGGAGTTTTAGGTTGAAGACGAAAACTTTCACTTTTGGCTCAATGGTCTGAAAAAGAGAAGGACTAGCAAGTGAACTGAAGCCTCCTGGAAAGCATCTTGATAACAGGGACAGAGTTTCAAGATGAGAAGTTGTAGCACTTACTCTGGCTTTGGAAATGACCTCTAACTATCTCAGTTAATTAAAGGAGCTGACTCTAGACTCTGAAGGAGAAAGATCTACAAGTTTCAATAACATAGTCTCCCCTCCCCACCAACCCCCACCTTCACCTCTTCCTTCATCTCAGGCTTACAGAGCACCTCTTAGAGCCAGGCACGGTGTTAGGATCAGGAACAAGGCCACTGCTCACATCCAGAGCCTGTGCTACTTTAGAAGCTTAGTTAAGAGGCCACCATTGCCATATCTATGGATGTCTGGGATTTGCTTCACAATAATCCAGTTTGGTTAGCTGGGTATGGTGGTGCATGCCTGTAGTTCCAGCTACTTGGGAGGCTGAGCGAGGAGGATTGCTTGAGCCCAGGAGTTCAAGGCTGCAGTGAGCTATGATCGCACCACTGCACTCCAGCCTGGGTGACAGAGCAAGATCCTGTCTCTAAAAAAATGTTTGTTTGTTTTTTTTAAATTAAAAATCTAGGCCGGGCGCGGTGGCTCAAGCCTGTAATCCCAGCACTTTGGGAGGCCGAGACGGGTGGATCACGAGGTCAGGAGATCGAGACCATCCTGGCTAACACGGTGAAACCCCGTCTCTCCTAAAAAATACAAAAAAACTAGCCGGGCGAGGTGGCAGGCGCCTGTAGTCCCAGCTACTCGGGAGGCTGAGGCAGGAGAATGGCATGAACCCGGGAGGCGGAGCTTGCAGTGAGCTGAGATCCGGCCACTGCACTCCAGCCTGGGCGACAGAGCGAGACTCTGTCTCAAAAAAAAAAAAAAAAAAAAAAAAAAATCTAGTTTGGGAGATAGAAGTTACGAGTTAGGTGAAAGAAGATTAGCTATGAGCCAATAGCTCTTGCAGTTGGAGATGACTTCATAGGAGTTCATCATACTTTCTTTCTACTTTTGGATGTCAGAAATTTTTCAAAACAAAAAGTTATAGCAGCCCCGAGGGTGTGGTGGCTCACACCTGTAATCCCAGCACTTTGGGAAGCCGAGGTGGGCGGATCACCTGAGGTCAGGAGTTCAAGACCAGCCTGAGCAACATGGCGAAACACTATCTCTATCAAAAATACAAAAATTAGCTGGGCTTGGTGGTTCACGCCTGTAATATCGGCTACTTGGGAGGCTGAGACAGGAGAATTGCTTGAACTCAGGAGGCAGAGGTTGCAGTGAACCACTGCACTTCAGCCTGGGCAACAAGAGCCAGGTTCCATCCCAACAAAAAGAAAAAAAAAAAAAAAGTTATATTAGCTGTCATCATTAAAATGGAAGCAAATGTAATTTCCTCTCCTTATTTCTAGCCATTTCAGTATCAAGGAAAACGTCTCAGACTGACATGCTGTTTGACTTCACTTTAAATTATCTTTTTTTGCAGGGGTTAGAGTTTGGTCATTTTACTCACAGTAATTTTTTCCTCCTCTGAACAACTAAAAGCTACCAAAAGTTACCAATAGTAACTCCTTTAAAAGGAGCCAGGCGTAGTCTTTACTTTCTCATAGCCACCTGTGACAATGTCCTGTCTTTACAGATGGGGAGTCAGAAGTTCGAGAAGCCGAGCGGGTTGCCCATGACCTCGTAGTGAGTGGAGCTGTGACTCCACACAGGTCCCATCCCTCCCTGTGCTGGGTCAACGCAGTGGGGACAAATGGCCCAGGGTGGCGCGCTTAGGGAAGCAAGGGTTTTCTCCTTCCTGAAAGACGGATATGCCATGAGGCAGCCGGTGATGTCCCAGGGCTGGAGAGGTAGAGGAGCCTCGGAGGCCCCCGGCCTGCCTTCTGCCAAGTGGAGAACTCCCTGGGAGCACAGCTTTTTCTGATAAGTGGATGTGGGACCTCCTCGTGTGCCTCCTGTAGAACTGAGAACCCAGGGGTGTGCCACAGCTCTTCATTGCTGGGCTGGAGGCTGTTCTCAGGCCCTCAGACAGCTGTGTGCCGTTGGGGAGTGGCTGCTGAGGGCCCCTGGGGCTCAGAGAGGGCTGTGCAGGTGCTCTGGGGAGAGGGTGGGAATGGGAGCAGGTGCCTGCTCCTCCCTGCCCTGCTTTCGCCCTCTTCCCTCGCAGCCCACAGGAAGAGGCCCCTTCAAGGGGAGGGTGGGGTTCTGGGATGGGGAGGGAGGGGACATTGGGAAGGTGGGCAGTGCGATTCAGGCTCCTGTGGACACAACTCAGCTCCTGTTCTCAGGGCAGGTTCAGCTGTTCTTCCTGTCCTGGGCGTGGTAACTGTGCATGGGAAATGCTACCGGGCATGAGACCACAATCCCAGGAAGGAGCAGTGTCCTCTCAAGCTCAGCTGTCATTTCCAAATCTTTGAGGTTGCCTCTGAGGGTCCAACCCCACCCAAGGAAGTAAAAGGACTACATAACCATTGCAGAGCATTTATAAATGGCTGCTAAGTTTGTCCAGGGAGAGTTTTATTATTTGACTGGCCAGCTACAGACTGAAGTTTCAGTGCTTTTCCCAGACACTGGTAGAAGTGTCTTGAAAACATGGTAGCCAGGGCCGGGTGCGGTGGCTCATGCCTGTAATCCCAGCACTTTAGGAGGTCGAGAGGGGTGGATCACTTGAGTCCAGGAGTTGGAGACCAGCCTAGCTAACATGGCGAAACCCCGTCTTTACTAAAAATACAAAAAAAAAAAAAAAAAAAAAGTCAGGCATGGTGGCAGTCTCCTGTAATCCTAGCTACTCGGGAGGCTGAGGCAGGAGAATCGCTTGAACCCAGGAGGTGCAGGTTGCAGTGAGCTGAGATCATGCCACAGGGGCACTCCAGCCTGGGTGACAGAGCGAGACTCCATCTCAAAAAAAAAAATGTTGTGATGGAAAAAGGGAAGAGACTGAAAATCATATCCTCAAGTACCCGCCATGCAGTGCCCCTGCTGACTGCCTGTCAGAGGCACGCAACCTCCGCACAACAGAGATGGTTTTAAAATGGCAGCTGTGTCCAAACCTGCTAGCCTAGCAACAAGCTCTGGTTTAATTCCATGAGGAGGACAAAAGGCAGCTTTAGTCATCACAGGCACAAGCAGACCTCGAGGACACTAGAGTGCTAAACAAGGCCCAGAAACCTTGTCAGCCAGCCCACGAGCACAGGCCCTGGGTCGCAAGCAAGTTTAGGCTCAGGTGAGGCATTCACAAAAACAACTGAAATTGATCATATGTTATTTAAAAATACCACCCTCATCATCATGTTCCCAACCCTTGGACTTATTTTTCTTTTTTCTTTTCTTTTTTTTTTTTTTTGAGACGGAGTCATGCTCTGTCGCCCAGGCTGGAGTGCAGTGGCCGGATCTCAGCTCACTGCAAGCTCCGCCTCCCGGGTTCACGCCATTCTTCTGCCTCAGCCTCCCAAGTAGCTGGGACTACAGGCGCCCGCCACTTCGCCCCGCTAGTTTTTTATATTTTTTAGTAGAGACGGGGTTTCACCGTGTTAGCCAGGATGGTCTCGATCTCCTGACCTCATGATCCGCCCGTCTCGGCCTCCCAAAGTGCTGAGATTACAGGCTTGAGCCACCGCGCCCGGCCATCTTTTTTTTTTTTTTTTTTCGAAATGAGTCTCTCTCTGTTCCCTGGGCTGGAGTGCAGGGGCGCCATCTCGGCTCACTGCAACCTCCACCTCCCGGGTTCAAGCGGTTATTGTGCCTCAGTCTCCCAAGGAGCTGGGATTACAGGTGCGCGCCACTATACTTGGTTAATTTTTGTATTTAGTAGAGACAGGGTTTCCCCATGTCGGGCAGGCGGGTCTTGAACTCCCGGCCTCAAGTGATCCGCCTGCCTCAACCTCCCAAAGTGCTGGGATTGCAGGTGTGAGACTTATTTTTCTTTTGAAGAGACAGTGTGGTGTCTTCGAATGAGAAAGCCCTGGTTCAAATCCAACCCTGGAGCTCACCACCTTGGTGAGATTGTTTAAACCTTAGAGTGGGTTTTGAGGGGTTGAGATGATGTGAGGATGAAGGGCCTCCCAGGTGTCTGGGATAAGCAAGCACTAAAATTATATAGCTGTTACTCAGATGTCTTTGTGGCTACATCTGTCGCCTTTGATTAGATCAGTGGTCCCCAACATTCTTGGCACCAGGGACTGGTTTCGTGGAAGACAATTTTTCCACAGACTTGGGGGAGGTGGGAGGGCTGATTTGGGGATGAAACTGTTCTACCTCAGGTTATCAGGCATTAGATTCTCATAAGGAGCACGCAACCTGGATCCCTCGCATGCGCAGTTCCCAATAGGGTTTGTGCTCCTATCTAATACGGCCGCTGATCTGGCAGGATGTGGAGCTCAGGTGGTAATGCTTGCTGGCCTGCCACTCACCTCCTGCCGTGCAGCCGGGTTCCTAACAGGCCATGAACCAGTACTGGTGCTTGGCCTGGGGGCTGGGGACCCCTGAATTAGATCATCTCATTATTTGTAGATAACAAAAGCAGCAGTGCCTACACAGGCAGCTGGAGACACACAGACATTGGGATTGGACTGGTGCTAATTTGTCCATTTCAATCACTCTGCCTCAGGTAAAATGGAGGGTCCATGGCCTTTTTTTTTTTTTTTTTTTTTTTGAGTTGGAGTCTGTCTCTGTCACCAGGCTGGAGTGCAGTGGCGAAATCTCGGCTTTCTGCAACCTTCGCCTCCCAGGTTCAAGTGATTCTTCTGCCTCCGCCTCCCAAGTAGCTGGGACTGCAGGTGTGTGCCACCACGCCCATCTAATTTTTGTATTTTTAGTAGAGACAGGTTTTCACCATGTTGGCCAGGATGGTCTTAATCTCTTAATCTTGTGATCCACCCGCCTCGGCCTCCCAAAGTGCTGGGATTACAGGCGTGAGCCACTGTGCCCGGCCAAACTTGGCCTTTTAAGGGATAATTCCTCAGGTAAACCATCCTCCTTGGTGACGGAGATGGTGGGATTCAAAACCAGAGGTGAGTGATGGGGGCTGCTCTACCTGCTTCGTGGGAGGCACAGGCTGAAAGCAGCGGGGAGTGGCTTTATGCCCAAACCTGCAGAGGCAGGAGGTCCAATGTGGGTGCATTCCAGTGGCCAGACATCCTTGGAAAGGCCCACAGGAAGGCAGCTCTCCAGGGTTATAGGAACACTGCCAGCACTCAGAAGGTGCAGGAGAAAACATGGGCACCATCAGATACACCTTGCGTTGGGGGAATAGTTGTGACTGTAGGGAATGAAGCAAGTAAGTCACACAGCAGTGACCAAGCCTAAGAGAGAAACCTGGTAGTTGGATAGGAGGCTCCTAATATACTTTCTCTAATGAGCCCACATCATTAGACTTGAGAAAAGCAGTACTGGGTACAGGAGGGAGTCCTGAGCTTACTGGAAGGTCCAGACAGCTGGGATCTGATTTAGTAGACCTTGGTATGAAATGTTTGTTTTTTTAAAAATGTGGTAAAATAGACTTAAAGAAAAAATTTACGGGCCAGGTGTAGTGGCTCACACCTGTAATCCCAGCACTTGGGGAGGCCGACGGGCGCGGATCACTTTAGGTCAGGAGTTTGAGACCAGCAGGACCAACATGGTGAAACCTTGCCTCTACCAAAAATACAAAAATTAGCCAGGCATGTTAGTGTGTTCCTGTAGTCCCAGCTACTGGAGAGGCTGAAGCAGGAGAATCGCTTGAACTCAGGAGGCAGAGGCTGCAGTGAGCCAAGATTGCACCACTGCACTCCAGCCTGGGCAACTGAGGAAGACTCCATCTTAAAAAAAAAAATTATCGTCATAACCATTCAATGTGTAGTTCAGTGGCGTTAAGTAGATTCACATCGTTATGCAACCATCACCACCACTGATGAATTGCCTTTTTAAAACTCAGAATGAACCGTAGAATCTCGATTCTCGGCAGATTTCTACACAAGAAAGCAGAGGATTTATGTAAATATTTATCTTAACAAGCTAACCCTCATATCCTTTCTAGGAAAGACTACCTAACATCCGATGTTCTCTAAGGATGCTTGCAACAAAAATCTCCCCAGACTCAACTCAGCAGATCTCTGAGTGTTGATGGAAGTTCAGTTTATGCAGTAGTCAAAGCATTAAATGTCTAATCTGCTCTCTGAAACCTTCGCAGCATTCATCATCAGTGTGGAAAAGGGCTCAAATTACCTGCAATTTACTCAGCTTCTGCCGCAGACTTGCCTCATTTTGGCATTCATAAGACAAATCAAGAGAGAGGAAATCAACCGTGTCCTGGAAATAGTAAATAGGGTCATTAGAGCCTAAGCAGTGTCAAGACTCTCAGAAATATGCTTTTTTGTTTCTCCCCTTATCACTAAACTGAATATTCCAAAGTGGGATTTTCCAAAGGAAAAGATGGAGATGGAATGAGAAAGTGTGTGTGTGCGTGTGTAGAGTGGCGGGGGGATGCCTGTGCCTGTGTGTTGTTGGGAAATGCATTACCTACGTGCTCATCCATTTGCCTCTGTGCTCAGCACACAGAAAGCACGCAGTGTTGATGGCTCAATGAATGTGTGAATGCCAGAAATGGGAGGGAGCTGGAGGCCAGGGCTGCCCCCGGCACTTCCTCCACAGACTCTAGCACTTGGCCAGGATGGGGGCGGTAGAGCCTTCAGCCAAGCATGGCTCCACAGTCATCCCTGTGAATCCTGCTGGGTTTTTGGTTTTGGTTTTAATTTCAGGCCACGGTTTGAAGTTCACCCCCAGTTATCCCTAGCCAGGCCAAGAGCTAGGGCCTGTGGAGGATGCCCTGGGGACATCCTCTTTAGCAGAGCACAACCCTCATGGTCCTGGTCATCAACTCCCCCATCCACGCATCCGATAAGGATGTCCCCTCTGCCCTGTCTCTGGCCCGCGTGGGCTCAAAGAACTTCAGATTCACAGAGTCTACACAGGAAGACACCACCATGCTGCCACTACCCTCACCACCCCCAATGCTCCGCTCCCCTCCATGAGCCTGGTAGACTGTACCTTTCTACCCTTGGCATGATTAGATCATTACCTGTCTTATCCCTCCCACAGATCATCTGCTTCTTCGAGACAAGGACTATGGTTAACAGCACCTGGTCAGAACCAAGTGCTCTGTGCACCTTAATGCCTAGTGTTCCGTTATTGGAATGCTAGGCCTGTGGGTGTTACTTATATCCTACTGCTCAAGGTCATCGCTAAGGTCTGATTGCAAAAGTTCAAAAAATTGCAACCTCAGGCATAAATGGGTTAATAAGTGGTTCACCACTGGCTCCCTGTTGCTTTCTCAGTTGTCATCAGTGTTCACTAAAGGCCACTCTGGCAGATATTGGTCCAGTGTCCCCTGCCCACCCTCGCAGCTCTTGCTTGTGTCTGTCAATTCTGCACAACACATTGTCACTGAGTGCCTACCTCCGAAAGTCACACTGTGCTGGGATGGTGGGTAGGGATTCACATTTAGAGATAAATAATATCCACAGAGGTTTACACCTTTAATAGGGAGGGTTAGCAAATGCACCAATCACACGAGGAGAAGGCAGAAAGTCAGACATGCCATGAGAAGCCCGTACCAGTGGTTCTCATGCCTTGCTGGGGATTAGACTCACCTGGGGACTTGGGATGCCTGTGCAGGCCCAGGTGGGTCCCACCACATTAAGCCTTGGTCTCTGTGCTCTCTCCTAGCTCTCTAGGTGGTTCTGATGCCCACTCGAGCTTGGGAACCACTGGTCTAAAGCAATGGCTAAGGGTCCGGGTGGGGAGAGAGCGCAACAGGGCGAGTGAGGGAGTGTTACTGAGCGAGGCCTCCGCTGGAGAGCACAGTTACGTGTACGTTAACAATGGAGAAAATTTTGCTGGAAGGAGATTTGAGGAAGGCAGGAAGACAGGAAGACAGGAAGGACGTCCAGTAGGGGATGCAGGAGAGTAGGAAGCAAGCATAGCACTCACACGGGCAAAATAGGAGGTGAGGCCAGAGAGAGAGACACCCACACGTTCATGCACTGGAGGATCCTGCAGGATTCGTCCCACTCGGGAGTGTGGCTTCCCAGCAGGGAACGGGTCAGAACTGTGCTTTCAGAAGATTACCAGAAGCATTGCACAGCATGGACTGGGGCAGAGACCAGTACAAAGGCTATTTCTTTTTTTTTTTTTTTTTTTTTTGAGACTCGCTCTGTCGCCCAGGCTGGAGTGCAGTGGCGCGATCTTGGCTCACTGCAAGCTCCGCCTCCCGGGTTCACGCCATTCTCCTGCCTCAGCCTCCCGAGTAGCTGGGACTACAGGCGCCCACAACCGCGCCCGGCTAATTTTTTTTTGTATTTTTAGTAGAGACGGGGTTTCACCGTGGTCTCGATCTCCTGACCTTGTGATCCGCCCGTCTCGGCCTCCCAAAGTGCTGGGATTACAGGCGTGAGCCACCGCGCCCGGCCCAAAGGCTATTTCTTGACAAGCATTTTTCTGATCAGCACTTTGGCCTCCTGTGTTCATAACTGATAGCAGTTATCTCCCTCTGTAAACTAATTTAGATGCCATTCTGTCCATGCAATCAGCCTTGGAGTTGTCCCTCCAGAACCTTATCAGGTCTTGGTTCCATCGTGTTTGAACTGGAAAATCTGAAGACTGGACCCTGACTCCTGGGGCCCCCATCACCGCACAGACGCCAATGAGCAGCACCACATCTCTACAGCGCCAGGGCGATGCTGCAGAACTGGAGGCCAGCAGTGGTTCCCATGGCTTCCAGACTGCCCAGCAGCCCAAGGGGGCCCAAAGCTGTTCACTTCTCAGATTATTTTGATTTTTCTTTTAAAAATTATAGTTAAAGGCTGGGCGTGGTGGCTCAAGCCTGTAATTCCAGCACTTTGGGAGGCCGAGGCAGGTGGATCGCCCGAGGTCAGGAGTTTGAGACAAGCCTGACCAACATGGTGAAACCCCATCTCTACTAAAAATACAAAATTAGCTGGGCGTGGTGGCCCATGCCTGTAATCCCAGCTACTTGGGAGGCTGAGGCAGGAGAATCGCTTGAATCCAGGGGACAGAGATTGCAGTGAGCTGAGACCGTGCCACTGCACTCCAGCCTGAGCAACAAGAATGAAACTCCATCTCAAAAAAAAAAAAAAAAAATTAAAAATATAAATTATAGTTAAAAAGTGATAGTTGGCTGGACGTGGCGGCTCATGCCTATAATCTCAACACTTTGGGAGGCTGAGGTGGGAGGATTGCTCAAGGCCAGGAGTTGGAAGTTGAGGCTTCAGTGAGCTGTGATCATGCCACTGCACTCTGGCCTGGGTGACAGAGAAGGCCACAAAACCCTGTCTCTAAAAAAATAAATAACTAAAAATAAAAAATAAAAAGTGATAGAGGATGTATGAACATTTAAAATTTTTTTTTTTTTTCTAGACAGGGTCTTGCTGTGTCACCCAGGCTGGAGATATGATCACAGTTCACTGCAGCCTTGACTTCCAGGGCTAAAGTGATCCTCCCACCTCAGCCTCCCGAGCAGCTGGGACTACAGGCATATATCACCATGCCTTGCTAATTTTTGTATTTTTAGTAGAGAGGGAGTTTTGCCATGTTGCCCAGGCTGGTCTCGAACTCCTGGGCTCAAACAACTCTCCCACCTCCCCCGACAAAGTGCTGGGATTACAGACGTGAGCCACCGTGTTCGGCCAGGTGCACGTTTTTTAAAAACCCCTTTATAAACCTAGTACCTGTTTTGCCATAATTTCATCCCTTCTCCGGTAAGCTATCTTGGACTCAAAAATCAGAGCAAGCAGAGGCAAGTGACTCCTTCCTGCAGGGATGCCGACACTTGACCAAGCAGGAGCTGCAGCTTCAAGGTTTTGTTTCTAAGGTAATTATGAACCTAGAGACTATATACCACTCATTCTGAGGTATTTACAGAAATGTCAAACCAAACAGACCAAAACTTCTCGTTTTTAAAAAATTAAAATAAACTCTCCTTGGATGTTACAGGTATATTTTTGGGCTGCTGTCACCTGGGCAAGCGCAGATATGGGTGGTTCTAGCAGGAGCTCCGGGATATCTTCAACTCGCAGGACAACAGAGAGTTTTCCGCCTGAAACCAACCAGAGACATGAGCAGCAGGTGAGCGAGGGCAGGAGGCTCTGACTGCGGAAACCACTGGGGGATTCATTTCCTATGGACCCGAAGAAGTCATCCACGTGACTTTACTCTAGCTGAAAGATTGTAGAAGAAAAGGTGGCTTAAAAAAAATAATGTTCCATTAGAGAGTTTGTGAAAATCAGGACTATGAAATGCAGAGCAGTTGGAAAGTTGGCAAGGAGAGGACTCCTTCCTAAACTTTTTTTTTTTTTTTTTTTTTTTTTTTGAGACAGGGTCTTGCTGTCGCCCAGGCTGGAGTGCAGTGGTGTGATCTCACCTTATTGCAGTCTCTGCCTCTCAGACTCAAGCGATCCTCCTGCCTCAGGCTCTTGAGTAGCTGGGACTACAGTTATGCACTACCATGCCTGGCTAGTTTTTAAATTTTTTGTGGAGATATGGTGTCATTATATTTTCCAGGCTGATCTCAAACTCCTGGGCTCAAGCACTTCTCCCGCCTTGGTCTCTCAAAGTACTGGGATTACAGGCATGAGCCACTGTGCCCATTCCTAAACTTCTTTTTAAAGTCAGGGTGCTCTCAGGAAACTGCTGTTCCCTGATCCTTATTCATGGGAAAATATCACTACAGCCCCTACCGGGCATTGAGGGGAGAAACAAGGAAATATTAGCATGTGTGGCTTGTACCCACTTGTTTTGACATTGGATGACATAACAGTGGTTCTCAAACTGTTGTGTACATCACAGTCACCTACCGAGATTGTTAAAATGCCAATTTCAGGCTGTGCACGGTGGCTCACGCCTGTAATCCAAGCACTTTGGGAGGCCGAGGTGGGTGAATCGCTTGAGGTTAGGAGTTCGAGACCAGCCTGGCCGACATGGTGAAACCCTGTCTCTACTAAAAATACAAAAATTAGGAGTGGAGTGCGCCTGTAATCCCGACTATTTGGGAGGCTGAGGCTGGAGCACTGCTTGAACTCAGGAGACAGAGGTTGCAGTGAGCCTAGATCTCACCACTGCACTCCAGCCTGGGCAACAGAGTGAGACTCCGTCTCAAAAAGAAAAAAAAAAAAAGCCAATTTCAGGCCCTGCCCTCGGAGATCCAGAGTGAGCAGAGTAGAGTGGGCCCAGGCGCAAGCATTTTAACACACTTCTTGGGGGATTCCAACACAATGGTCCTCAGACCGTAATTTGAGAAACACTGCGTGGTGCTGGGATGGCTCAGCCGCTCTGTGTTGCTGTCGATGGATATAAATTTTCAGCCCACATTGGATGTTCCTTGAGGAGCAAAATTTAAACATTTATGTAATCTCTCCAAGTATCAAGCTTAGGACTGGGTGGATAGAAAGGGCTCAGACCTGTGATTTGGAAACACGAAACAAAAATTGAATAAAACCGCAGTTTCAGATTTTAACAATAGGACCATATTCATTCAAATTCTCTACAGAAGATAGATCCCCTGCCAATGAAACCACCACAAACAACCATTACCAACTACAATGGTGCTTATTTTGATAAGCACAACGAATCTTTGAAATACTTCTGAGCATGGAATATCACTGGGAGATATTTAGTTCTCATTCTGACAAGATGATGTTGTTTCCCAGTTATTTAATGGTTGTGCTCCATGGATCTGTTTCACACTCCACAGGTTTCCAGACTTCAAACCATCATCACTTCCGCGGAATAAACCGCTAATCTACTTTAGTGTCTCTATACATTTGCCTATTCGGGACATTTGTTGTAAATGTAAATATAGATTGTAAATGTAAATACGTGGTTGTGACTGGCCGCTTTCACTAGCATGTTTTCAAGGTTCATCAATGTTGTATCATATATCAGAACTTCTTTCTGGCCAAGCATGGTAGTTCACACCTATAATCCCAGCACTTTGGGAGGCCGAGGTGGGAGGATCACTTGAGGTCAGGAGTTCGAGACCAGCCTGGCCAACATGGTGAAACCCCGTCTCTACTAAAAATACAAAAAAATTAGCCGGGCATGGTGGTGCATGCCTGTAGTGCCAACTACTTGGGAGGCTGAGGCAGAAAAATTGATTGAACTTGGGAGGTGGAGGTTGCAGTGAGCCAAGATCGCACCACTGAACTCCAGCTTGGGTGACAGAGCGAGACTCTGTCTAAAAAATAAATAAATAAACAAAATAACTTCTTTCTTTTTCTGGCTGAATAATATTCTATTGTATGGATATAGTAATACTACATTTTATTTATCCATCAGTTGATGGTCATTGTTTCCACTTTTGGTTTTTATGAATTACACTGCTATGAATGTTTGTGTACACATTTTTGTTTGGACATTTGTTCATTTCACTTGGATATATCCCTAGAAGAGGAATTGTTAAGCCATATGTTAACTCTAAAGTTTGAGGAAGTGCTGGGCTGTTTTCCAAAGTGGCTGCACCGTTGTTCATGGCCCCAGCAGTGTACTCAGGTTCCATTCACTCTACAGTGTCACCAGCACTGTTATAGTCTGTCTTTTTAATTACAGCCCTCCTCGTAGGTGTGAAGCGGTATTCTGTTCTATTTTAATTGTTGGATTAAGTAGTCGGTTCATTGGCATTTCTTATGGGTTTTTTTTTTTTTTTTGCTTTTAATCAAGCTATGTTATATAACATTTTTGATGTATATCAAATAATACATTTTTAAAAGAACAATAAGTCTATAGGATTGGACTTCGAAGGAAAGTGAGCATGAGGGAGAGAGAGGGAAGAAAAACCACTTTTTGAAATAGTAAGAAGACTGAAAAAGAGAACTTATTCTGTGTCTTGCATGATATTGGGGACAGATATTTGGGGAAACACAAAATGAAGGGTAGGAGAAATAAGCAGAAGAAAAGAAGGAAGATATGAGTTTAAAAAGAAAGTCTTTAGTCACCTGATGAAAAGTAAAAATAAAATATGGAAAACATTTAAATAAACATGTACATATAGTTTTATAATTTAAAGAATTTTGTGCATCCATCCTCAAAATAAGATTTTTATTTATTTGGGATGATACCATCTTTCCTTCTTTCTTTTTATTATTATTTTTCAATCCTGCTTCTTCTGTAGTCTTTCATTCTTTTTTATTTTCTTTTCTGTTTCTTTCTTTCATTTGTTCATTAGTTCTTTCTTTTTCTTTCTCCTCTTTCTTTTTCTTTCTCTTTCCTCTTTCTCTTCTTCTCTTTCTTCTCTCTCTCTCTCTCTCTCTCCTTCCTTTCTTCTTTTTCTTTCTTTCCTTTTTTTTTTTTTTTTTTTTCAGGGTCTGGCCCTGTCACCTAGGCTGGAGTGCAGTGGTGTGATCTTGGCTCACTGCGTGATTCTGGCTCACTGCAGCCTCTGCTGCCCGGGTTCCAGCGATTCTCCCACCTCATCCTCCCTTGTAGCTGGGATTACACACGCACACTACCACACCTGGTATGTGTGTGTAATCCCAGCTACAAGAGAACTTTTGTGATTTTTTTTTTTTTTTAGGAGAGATGGGGTTTTACCACGGTGGCCAGGCTAGTCTCGAACTTCTGAGCTCAAACAAGCTGCCCACCTTGGCCTCCCAAAGCACTGGGGTTACAGATGTGAGCCACTGCGCCTGGCCTCATTCTTTCAAAGTTTATTTTACTCAGAGCTTCTTCAGTAGGATTGGAGCCAACACACATCTCTGTGTTTATTTGCTGACCCGCCCCAAGACAGGCTCTGCAAAGAGCACAGTGGTTCTCCATGGTGCTCCTAGGTTCAGGCAACTGTCTCCGTGTCCAGAGCTCTGCTCTCCCTCAGACTGGGCCGCTTTTCTCTTTCTCGAGCCCACTCTCGCCCTGCATTCCCAACTGCTCAAATGGTGGCCCAGGAACAGCCTTCCTGGCAACTCTGTCTAAAATATCCCCAGCCACTCTCACACTTTCTTCCCTTACCTTGCCTTAAAAAAAAGAAAAGAAAAAAAAAAAAAAGTGGTAAAATACACATAACAGAAAAAGTACCATCTTAACTATTTGTAAGTGTACAGTTCAGTATTAAGTATATTCACATTGTTGTGCAACCAATCTCCAGAACTTTTTCATCTTTCAGAACAGAAACTCTATCCCCATTAAACAGCTCTCCATTTCTCCCTTACCCCAGCCCCTGGCCTCTGTCATTCTCCTTCCTGTCTCCATGAATTTGACCGCTCTAGGTTCCTCCTGTACGTGGAATCATACAGCATTTGTCTTTTTGTGTCTGACTTACTTCACGTAGCATAATGTCCTCAAGGTTCATCCATGTTGTAGCATGTGACAAGACTTCCTCCCTTTTTAATAAAGGTGGAGTAATATTCCACTTTATGTCTACACCACATCTTGTTTATCCATTCATCCATCAGCGGATATCTGGGTTGCTTCCCCCTTTTCGCTATTGTGAATAAGGCTGCTATAATGTCCTACCTTATTTTCTAAGATAGAAAAAAAAAATGTTTAAGGCTGGGCGCGGTGGCTCAAGCCTGTAATCCCATCACTTTCGGAGGCCGAGGCAGGCGGATCACCTGAGGTTAGGATTTCCAGTCCAGCCTGGCCAACAGGAGAAACCCCATCTCTACTAAAAATACAAAAATTAGCCGGATGTGGTGGTGCGTGCCGTAATCCCAGCCACTGGGAAGGCAGAGGCAGGAGAACCACTTGAACCCGGGAGGTGGAGCTTGCAGTGAGCCGAGATTGTGCCACTGCACTGCAGCCTGGGCAACAGAATGAGACTCCATCTCAGAAAAAAAAAAAAAAAGAAAAAAATGTTTAACCTCTCTATAATCAAATACGTGCAAATTAATAAGAGATGAAAATAAGTGCTTTCACTGTTAAATTAGTACTAAAATATAGCATTTGAAACTGACAGAATGGGGTTAGAAGAGTAATTTTATAACTGTTCATATAAATGATTATATAACTTTTCTGTAAAATAACTTAGTACCATGTTTTAAAATCTTAAAGAATGCAGATCTTTTTACCTAGTAGTTTCAGTTCTAAGACTCTGTCAAAAAGAATTTATCAGAAGGTGGGAAATAGTTTATAGATAGGAATGTCATTGCAACATAACTTGTAACTAGTGAAAATTAGAATAAACATATAAAAATAAGGAAAATAGTTTAAACTTTATGCTCCATTTATACAATGGGAACCTATAAAACCATTGAAAGTTATGCTTTCAAGTTTTTGCTTTGTTTTAAGCAATACTATTCCAGCACTGGAGTAAATTATTATTATTATTTTAGAGATGGTGGTTTGCTATGTTGCCCAGGCTGGTCTCCAACTCCTGGCCTCAAGCAATCCTCCTGCCTTGGCCTCCTAACAGGCATGAGCCACCACCACGCCTGGCTCAAGTGTTTAATAAAATGAGAATATAGTCATAAAATATGTTAAACTGAAAAACTAGAACATAGAAGTATGTATATATATCAGGTACTATATATACAAATATGTATGTATACAGTATATAATAAAAACAAGAAAGCATACATAATGCAAAATTGGTTCTCAAAATTGGTGTACCTAATGTACAGTTAGGGAATTGATTAAAATCACAAAAGTCCTGGTACAGCCTAGGCCTCCAGATCAGAACTTCAAGTCCCCTAGGAGGCAGGAATGTGAACAGTTAACAGTTGTGCACTCCTCATCCTGTGGTATATAATTGTTTCATCTTGTATTTGTCTGTCTCCCAAGCTGGAATGCAAGCTCCAACTAAGACATGTAAGTAAAGGGGAGCTGAGGGGGAAGGACAGGAAACCATGAAGCCTTGCCTCCAAGTCAGGGCAGCAGGACATAGAAAGGAAGATAGAAAGACAATCAGGGCTTGCCCAACTCAAGACTGGGCAAGGGGGTTTCAAAGATATATATGTGTGTGTGTATGTGTGTACATATGTGTTTGTGTGTGTATATGTGTGTGTGTGTGTGTGTGTGTATATATATATATATATATTTTTTTTTTTTTTTGAGATGGAGTCTTGCTCTGTTGCCCAGGCTGGAGTGCAGTGGCATGATTTTGGCTCACTGCAACCTCTACCTCCTAGGTTCAAGTGATTCTCCTGCCTAAGCCTCCCAAGTAGCTGGGATTACAGGCACCTGCTACCATCCCTGGCTAATTTTTGTATTTTTGGTAGAGACGGGGTTTTGCCATATTGGCCAGGCTAGTCTCGAACTCCTGACCTCAAGTGATCCAACCACCTCGGCCTCCCAAAGTGCTGGGATTACAGGCGTGAGCCACTGTGACTGGCCTCAAAGATATTTTTCAAAGGAAATGCTTAGCATTGTGCCATATTAGGTACCCCTTCCTATCTCCAGTGGGAAATCAATACATTATTAATTTCTCCCTATGCAGAGACATGAGAGGACTGCTGAAGGTGGGTGGCGAGAAACGCCAAATCTGCTCTAAGGAGGACGGGGAAGGTGTGTGATGAAGGCTGTCGAGGGGTCACCACCAGGTCAATGTGTACTCACCCTGAGAAGCATAGTTTTCATGGTAAATCTCATAGGCTTTTCTGTGGGCATCACTGAGGGTCTGGAGTCGTGACGCTCTTGATTCCTGGTGGGGAAGCTCCTTGATCACTTCCTCCAAGTCACTGAAGGTGAACCAGATCCCAACTAGGTCCCCGAAGGAGTGGAAGGCGAATGTGGCATAGTCGGCAAAGAGGTCAGCGAAGACTTCGGTTCTCTGGAGGGTGCTGGCCGGGAGGGTCTGGTGGTGCAGGATGACCATGGGCTGAAGCCGTGCAGTCTTGAGGGCCTCCAGCAGTCGCCGGTAGCACTGCACTGTTTTCTTGTCTGGATTCTGGGTGCTTCCTGCTGGGAGGAGCTGTGCCCATGACAGAAATACCTTGTAGTGGGTGATCTGACTGGCATGAAGACTGCTGAAGTATTCTGGCAGGAAAGTGGGCAGTGGCTGGTGACAAACATACATGTCTTTGTCCCCTGCTACAAAGTTAGAACTCTGGTCTCCCAGGGGCCCACTCAGGTTGTGCAGCAAGTCATTGGTTAAAGGACCAGCGGTGGAAATGAAATTTCTCTCAGACTCCCAGTCTGACCCCCAGCATGAAACACTTAGCAGGGCAATAAAGGCTACATGCCAAGACAGCTCCATTTTCTAGGAACTGTTAGAAGGTATGTGGAACCCTTACTTTATAACAACAACTGAGGTTGTAAAATACTAAGTGATTAATTAAGACTTAATAATTAACTGGGTTATCTATGATCACAAAATCAGTACATGGTTCACTAATGCAATATTTAAAAATGTAAAGATCAGGGCCGGGTGCGGTGGCTTGCACTTGTAATTCCAGCACTTTGGGAGGCCGAGGCGGGCAGATCACGAGGTCAGGAGATCAAGACCATCCTGGCTAACACGGGGAAACCCTGTCTCTACTAAAAATACAAAAAATTAGCCAGGCATAGTGACATGCATCTGTAGTCCCGGCTACTCAGGAGGCTGAGGCAGGAGAATCACCTGAACCCGGGAGGCGGAGGTTGCAGTGAGCCGAGATCATGCCACTGCACTCCAGCCTGGGCAACAGAATGAGACTCCATCTCAAAAAAAATAAAAAATAAAAAAATAAAGACCAACACAAAAACCTCAAACTTCCTATACAATTTAAGCAGAGGAACCTGGAAAATGTCTGAAGAAAACAATTATCAAGTTTTTATTTATTTATTTATTTTGGTGACAGGGTCTCACTCTGTTGCCCAGGTGGGAGTGCAGTGGTGCGATCACAGCTCACTACAGCCTTGACTTCCTGGGCTTAAGCGATCCTCCCATCTCAGCATACTGGGTAGGTGGGACCATAGGTGTGTGCCATCACGACTGGCTAATTTTTTGTACTTTTAGTAGAGATGGAGTTTTGCCATGTCACCCATGCTGGTCTCGAACTCCTGGGCTCAAGCGATCCTCTTGCCTCAGCCTCCCAAAGTGTTGGGATTACAGGTGTGAGCCACCACACCCAGCCACAAATTATTTAAAAATTTGTTTACATAATACAACAAAAATAAGTCCTTTGCCCCAAATTTTCCCTCTTTAAAAATATGCTGAACACATTTTGTAAGAGATTCGAACAATATGGAAACATCTATGAAAAACTTGCAAATTCCTTCACCCTCCCCCCTCCTCTTCCTAGAATAAGTATCTTCAACAATATGCATCTTTCCAGTTTTCTTTCTCTGCATATCTTAATGGTTATACAGGAGTCAGAATGCCTGGGTTTAAATCTCATCTGATGAAAATTACTTAACTTTGTGCCTCAATTTTGTCACCTATAGAATGTGGATAATTCATCATAGGCTGTGGGGATTAAATGGGTCTTTCTTGTAGCATGTATGGAACAGTACTGCTCAGGGATCATTATTATTACATATGTACAAATGGAAACATTTGTATAACATTTAAAATATAAAACAATTTAACATATATGGAATCATGCCATGTGTAGTTTTTCAGCCTTCTTTTCTTCACCTGACAGCTCTTAAGAGCTCTGCCTGCCAGGCCGGGCGCGGTGGCTCAAGCCTGTAATCCCAGCACTTTGGGAGGCCGAGACGGGCGGATCACGAGGTCAGGAGATCGAGACCATCCTGGCTAATACGGTGAAACCCCGTCTCTACTAAAAAATACAAAAAACTAGCCGGGCGAGGTGGCGGGCGCCTGTAGTCCCAGCTACTTGGGAGGCTGAGGCAGGAGAATGGCGTAAACCCGGGAGGTGGAGCTTGCAGTGAGCTGAGATCCGGCCACTGCACTCCAGCCTGGGCGACAGAGCGAGACTCCGTCCCCCCCCCCCAAAAAAAAGAGCGCTGCCTATATCAGAACTTATAGACCCACCTCTAACAGATGCACAGCTTTCCACAGCAAGAATGTACCATAAATTAACATCTTGCATATTAAACACTTCGGTTGGTTTTAAATTTTTGTGTTGCAAACAATGCTGCAAATGAATATCCTTATATACAGGCTGGGCATGGTCACTCACGCCTATTTTGCCAGTACTTTCGGAGGCTGAGACTGGAGGATTGCTTGAGCCCAGGAGCTTGAGGCCAGTCTGGGCAACATAGGAAGATCATGTCTCAAAAAAATGGTTTTTGATTGATTGAATGCTAATTGTCTTCCAAGGTAGTCTTCTTCAAATTTAAATCCTACATATAGTTAGATGTGTGCCTGAATCTGTCTGCCTTGCTAATGCCTATTATAAAACTTTACATTTTTCATGCTTTGAAGTAAATATGTGCTTGTTTTTCTTTTTCTGATTACTTAAGAGGTGAAGCTCTTCATGTTAATTGGGCATTTTCCTTCCGAGATTTATATTCACAACCTTTCTCCATTTTTATCTTATTACTGATATAAAAATTCTTAATGGGACTTTGGATATCACATATTAAAACATGATAGAAAAATTTTCCCATCTTTTAATTTGGTTTATAGTGTCTTTTTTTTTTTTTTTTAAATAGATTCCCATGACTTTCCATAGACTGTAGAGGGTGAAGCCTGGGAATCTTTTTTTTTCTTTTTTTTTTTTTTTGAGAGTCTCACTGTGTCGCCCAGGCTGGAGTGCAGTGGCGCGATCTCGGCTCACTGCAAGCTTCGCCTCCCGGGTTCACGTCATTCTCCTGCCTCAGCCTCCCGAGTACCTGGGACTACAGGAACCCGCCACCACGCCTGGCTAATTTTTTTGTGTTTTTAGTAGAGACGGGGTTTCACCGTGTTAGCCAGGATGGTCTCGATCTCCTGATCTTGTGATCCACCCGCCTTGGCCTCCCAAAGTGCTGGGATTACAGGCGTGAGCCACCGTGCCCGGCGGGAATCTTTGTTGGTGGTGGTGCCACCCAAGCTGGAGTACAGTGGCATGATCTCAGCTCACTGCAACCTCCACCTCTTGGGTTTAAGCAATTCTCCTGCCCCAACCTCCCGAGTAGCTGGAATTATAGGCACCCCGCCACCATGCCTGGCTAATTTTTGTATTTTTAGTAGAGATGGGTTTTGTCCATGTTGGCCAGGCTTGTCTCGAACTCCTGACCTCATGTGATCTACCTACCTCGGCCTCCCAAAGTGCTGGGATTACAGGTGTGAGCCACTGTGCCTTCCTTTTTTTTTCTTAAGTGAAAGCAAGCCTATTAAGTGAAAGTAAAGGAATAGAAAGTGGTTACTACGTTGGCAGAGCAGCCTATACTCTTTAAAGATGTATTACCTGGTACCATCTTTTTATAAAAATCCTGTGACAAATCTACTTGAGTATTCGTTCTTGTTTTCAATATTTGTCATTTGTTTTTATTTTTAAAATACATAATAATTGTACATACTTGTGGAGTACATTTTGACAAGGTTTCATACAAGTTGATCCCAGGAAAAGAGATAATTATTGGGAGAAATGTGTTTACACCATTGTTTTAACCTATATTAATCTGTCTTGCTTTCTACTAATAGATTTGTGGCTGCTCAAATTCACATTGCACTGCAAAGCTCAGACATCAAGACAAGTAGAGTACTCATGGGTATTAGACTGTCCCATGTGGGCCTTAGCCTTAGACAGTATTTTGCTTTTGTGACCTTAAACATACTTTGTGATTTAATGGATCTTCATCACAGGCACAATTCTTAAAATGCCAGTTCCTGACACTAATGACATTATAAAACATTTCTAACAACTTGTTTTCAAAATATAGATACAAAATGGTAATCCTACGGAAGAACATTTTTTTCAGTAACAAATATGCTTCTTTGTATTTGGCAGGATTAAGACTCTCGCACAGTAGGCCCACACAACTTTGGAGTGGCAGAAAAGAGGGAGGGAGGAGGTTCATGGAAAACGTGATTGACTTCCTTCAGTTGTTTTTCAAATTCTTTTAAAAATTGACACATTTTACGTATTTATGGGGTACATGCGTTATTTTGTGTGCACAGAATGCATAATGATCAAGTCAGCATATTTCGGGTACCCATCACCTTGAATATTTTTCATTTCTGTGTGCTGGAAACATTTCAAGTTCTCTCTTCCAGTTACTTTGAAATATACGACACGTTGTTGCTAACTAGTCATCCTATTATGCTATCAAACATTAGCACTTATATCTGCTATTAAATATCTAACTATATGTGCGTACTCACCTTTTTCTTTAAATCTCTTAACGCATCTTGAATTTTAACTTGGGTATGCTGTGTGGCAGGCTAATTTCTAACACTGAATAGGCTACCCTTCCTCTAATATTTGAAATGTCACCTTATCAAACGAAAAACCTGTATGTGCATAGATGTTTCTGGACTTTTTACTGTTGCGACTGATTTATCTGTTCACGTGCCAGTCGTTACTGATCTTAATTTCCACACTTGTGCAGTACTTTTTGCTTTCAGATAGGGCAAGGCCTCTTCTATCATCCTTTTCCCCAGAATCGTCTTGACTGTATTTGCACATTTTCTTTCCCATGTGTCCTAGAGATACTTCAATTTCAAAACATCTAGGTCTACCTCAATTTTGTCTGTGGGTATCTCACAGTGTAGCTGTACCACAGCTTATGTAATAATTTCCTTATTGATGGGTGTCTGTTGGGATTTGGTTAAAAATGTATATCAGTTGACAATTTATGGCATTCAAATCTTTCCATTCTATAATGTCTATCCACTTATCTTAAATATTTGTCTAATTTTCTTCACAAAGGTCTCATATATGATCCATTATCCATTAACCACCTCACCTCCCTGACAAGTACCACATGGAGAAACTGAATGTGTGGAAACATAAGGACACATACTCAGATGTGGGAAAAGGGGATATGCAGTAATTATCTCACCTTGTTCTGGAGCCCCCACTCTCATTAAGGGCAGGACTGGGAGTGGACGCATTTGCCAAAAATGAATGTACCTTTCCTGGACGTAAAATTTCCTTTAGTAAATAGTCAAATTAAAGTTCAAGTTCCAATCATAATGTTTTAAGATCTCTGCACCCCATTTTCCTTATGAAGTCAGTGCAGGGAGATGCTCTTCCTAATACAAGTGGGAGAGGGCTCTTTCTTGCTGTCTCCTAAATTTTCACTACAATGTCCTGCCTGGTGTTTGTGCTATGCTAGTACCATTATCACTCCCCCAACAGGAAGTCTGAGATCCTGCACCCCAGAGCTTCCTCATCACAGTGTCAAGGGCCCTCCCACCCTCATTAAAAACATCCTTGACAGCTTTTTTTTTTTTTTTTTTTGAGACAGAGTCTCGCTCTGTCGCCCAGGCTGGAGTGCTGTGGCCGGATCTCAGCTCACTGCAAGCTCCGCCTCCCAGGTTCACGCCATTCTCCTGCCTCAGCCTCCCGAGTAGCTGGGACTACAGGCGCCCGCCACCTCGCCCGGCTAGTTTTTTGTATTTTTTAGTAGAGACGGGGTTTCACCGTGTTAGCCAGGATGGTCTCGATCTCCTGACCTCGTGATCCGCCCGTCTCGGCCTCCCAAAGTGCTGGGATTACAGGCTTGAGCCACCGCGCCCAGCCCTTGACAGCTTATACCCTGCATCTGCTATGTAAATTCTCTATCCATTTCCAGGCCCCCTCATCTCACCCCATCCTTTTCAAGTCAGCAGAAAGTGAAGTTACTATTTATAAGCTCACCATATAGAACATGGAACTACTACATTTCCCTAATTGGCCCTGCAGGTCCCAGATATGCCATCTGTTGTTAAAAGCTGCAACACAGGAACTGCTCCATCTCATGAAAATACTGATCATAGCTAAGTCTCAGGAACTGTTAGTATCATAAATGGTAATAACGTTTCCTGGAAGACCATAAAATTTGAGGATAGCTTATAATATAGCAAATGACCTACTTCCCCTAAAAAATCAATTTGAAAACAATCCTGAGAAATTACCCTTAGGACACAGAAGTAAAATAAATTAAACAGTAATTTTAAAAAGTACAATAAACTTTTAATTTTTATAAACTTAAAAAAAAAAATTGGAATTAACCTTGGAAAGTCATCTCCAAGGCCTCTAGCTTTCATGAATTCTCTAATGACTCCTTCTCATAGAAACCTAATCCATAATGCCACAGTTCTACCCCTTCACTCCAGATTAAGCAAAAAGGGAAAGACTCACATTCACAAGTAGATGGAAGCAATAATCAGGGTACAGTAGAAGGAAATCCAATGGACAACTTTAGAACAAGTTATTTTATTTTGAAGAATAAAAGCAGTAGCTGGCAATTGAAAAAAAGTTATTTGCTCAATAAGACAGCACATACCTTCAAAGTAGTGGGACTTTTCTTACACATGAAAACAAAGGTATTGGTTATAGAGACCACACATTATTTGGTTCCAACTTCACTGGGACAGGAAACACACCCAAGTGCTGAAGGCTGTGTTGGTATAAAACCTGTGATGAATGTGACACACAGGACCATCAACTCAATTCTTGTTTCTGAAAACAAATCTTGAAGCATCACTTCCAGAAACATTTCCGTCCCTAGCAGAGTTCCAGCCAGGCTCCAGGCCACGAGGTGGTGTGCCACAGTTCCTCAGCTCTGTTCAGTTACTTTCACTATCTCAATCTTCGAGCAAGTAGTTAGGGTTAACTACCAAGTAGGGGTCTTCTTCATAGCTCTCACTTCCCTCTGTGGAGCCTTTCAATCCAGCCTGGGTGAGCTCAATGAGAACATGATCCTGTGAAACACAAGTATTTGTCCTCAGGTTTCAAGCAGTATTATACCAATGTCCAGATATAAGACTTGACCCTTCTTCTGAGTGTTTGCTATCAACATTTTCTTTCATTTCCCAACTAGAAACTCTTAGGAAAAGGACCACACTTCAAAAATCACTATCAGTGCTCTGCTAAACCCTATTTCTAGTAGGATGCTGACCTTTTCATACCATAAACCCCTTGTGGAAAATTAAGAAATACTTAAATATATTACATCAAATGCTTGTAAATATAACTTCAAAAAAGGAAGCAATGCTTGAATTTTAAGGTTAAACAATTCTGCAAAATCTTCTAATTAACTGGAAGTCTGTTTCATACTTAATATCGTTCAGCAACTTTTAATTACTGACCACTGAACTTCTTCATATACCACCATTTCATAGAGTTAGGAGAACAATCTATGAAGAAAATTCATCTGAAAAATTTTTCACTCTGAACTAATAAAAAAAAGGTAGAACATGCCATCTAGCTTAAAATCTTGATGACAGATTTTAAGCCCATGATATAATTATAGGTCAGTCAAAAATGTCCACAAATGAGAAGAGCTCCTAGCCAAGCCTATAGAAAGGAACTCAGCAAATTGTGATTTGATCCTAAGAAGTTTGGCAAAGCTCCACAGTATAAAGGCTGATGCCACTAAGGGGGACTGAACACTTTTTTAAAAATTGCCCTTTCAAATCTACTCCTGAAGTTGGACTGGACACTTCCAAGCACTCACTCTATGTGTTAACATACCTTCACAGGAAGCATATCTGATCAGCACAGTATAAGCTCTCTAGTTTTCTGTAGCAAATTAGTTCAGGTGGTAAGCCAAATTTTAAAAGGTAATCCAGGCCAGGCGCAGCAGCTCACGCCTGTAATCCCAGCACTTTGGGAGGCTGAGGCGGGTGGATCACCTGAGGTCAGGAGTTTGAGACCAGCCTGGCCTACATGGTGAAACACCATCTCTACTAAAAATACAAAAATTAGCTGGGTGTGGTGGCGGGCGCCTGTAACCCCAGCTACTCTGGAGGCTGAGATAAGAGAGTCACTTGAGACCAGGCACGGTGGCTCAAGCCTGTAATCCCAGCACTTTGGGAGGCCGAGACGGGCGGATCATGAGGTCAGGAGATAGAGACCATCCTGGCTAACACAATGAAACCCCCGTCTCTACTAAAAAATACAAAAAAAAAAAAAAAAACTAGCCAGACGAGGTGGCAGGCGCCTGTAGTCCTGCTACTCGGTAGGCTGAGGCAGGAGAATGGTGTAAACCAGGAAGGTGGAGCTTGCAGTGAGCTGAGATCCGGCCACTGCACTCCAGCCTGGGCGACAGAGCGAGACTCCGTCTCAAAAAAAAAAAAAAAAAAAGAGAGTCACTTGAACCCAGAAGGCGGAGATTGCGGTGAGCTGAGATCCTGCTACTGCACTCCAGTCTGGGCAACAGAGCAAGACTTTGTCTCAAATAAATAAATAAGTAAGTAAGTAATTCAAGTTTAGATCAGTTAGCTTCACAATATGTTCCAAAGTCCTGAAGTAGATTCCTTGCCTGGGTCGTTTTACTTTACGCTGATCCCAAGGAGCACATAGACATGTCCCGCCACTAGAAAGCAACTCTAGGCCCTGATCTGAGTAGCTTTTCTTACATCTCCCTACTCCCCAATAATCACACACTAATCTACCTTCACAGTAAGAGGGTTTTTCAGAAGACACAACCCCAATACATGACCTCTGTAATATTTACATAGTGAGCACTGTGAATTGGCACAACAGTTAAATGTCTGCCACATAATAGGAAATTTTTTTTTTTTTTGAGATGGAGTCTTGCTCTGTCGCCCAGGCTGGAGTGCAGTGGCCGGATCTCGGCTCACTGCAAGCTCCGCCTCCCGGGTTTACGCCATTCTCCTGCCTCAGACTCCCGAGTAGCTGAGACTACAGGCGCCCACCACCACGCCCGGCTAGTTTTTTGTATTTTTTAGTAGAGACGGGGTTTCACCGTGTTAGCCAGGATAGTCTCAATCTCCTGACCTCGTGATCCGCCTGTCTCGGCCTCCCAAAGTGCTGGGATTACAGGCTTGAGCCATCGCGCCCGGCCATAATAGGAAAATTTAATCATTCAACATATATTTGATCCTGCTATGTGCCAGGCACCACTGTAGCTCCTGGGGCAAAGTCTCTACCCTCACAGAGCTTATACTCTATAAGACAGACAAACTAACCACTTAAATAAAGAATATACTGCTGGGCCATGTTAAACATTATGAAGAAATACAAGGCAGGGTGACAGCAAGAGCAGAAGGCTATTATTTTGGCAGGCTAGCAAGAAAGGCTTCTTTGAAGAGGTAACATTTGAGCAGACACAGGAGAGGAGGAGGGTATCTAGGGAAAAAAACAAAGGGTGAGTGCAAAGGCCCTCATATTTGGTGTGTCTAGGGAACAAGGCCACTGTCACTGGGGTGGAATGGGCAAGGGGAAGACTGCTGTGAAATGAGGTGAATGAGGGGACGGGGTTACATTGTATATAGTTCTGCAGGCCATGACAAGGAGGCTGAATTTCATTCTTATATGAGAGAAGCACTGGAAGGGAGGGCAGTAAAATAATCTGATTTATATTTTAAAAAGACTTATCTGGCTGCTAAGCAAGACGCTAATACAAAAAAAGGGACAATTATGAGGCTCCTGCAACAGTCCATGCCTGGTGGCTTGGGTGGGCTGGTGAAGGCAGCAAAAAGAGAACAGAAAATATACACACATGGAAGGTAGGGGTCAGAGGATTTGCTGCTGAAGAGGAGTTGTGAGACGAGAGTGGAATCAAGGAGTCAAAGACAATTTCAAAGCATTTGGCCTATAGCAATTGAGTAAGAACAACTCTGTTTTTGAACACATTAAGCACGAGATGCCTGTTATCAACGCTCTCAGTAGGCAACCAGCTCTACACATCTGGAGTTTACAGGAGTGGTGAGAGCTGGTGACATAAATGTGGAAGTCATCAGTAGATGGGTAAATTCATAAAACCAAATGAGATCACTTAGGTAATGAATGTAAGCAATCTGCGAGTAAAGTAAGAAGATTCAGGCCAGGCACGGTAGCTCACACCTCTAATCCCAGCAGTCTGGGAGGCCAAGGTGGGTGTATCGCCTGAGGTTAGGAGTTCTATATCAGCCTGGCCAACATGGCAAAACCCTGTCTCTACTGAAAAAAAAACAAAAACAAAAATTAGCTGGGCATGGTGGCAGGCTCCTGTAATCCTAGCTACTTGGGAGGATGAGACAGGAGAATCACTTGAACCCGGGAGGCGGAGGCTGCTGTGAGCTGTGCCATTGCACTCCAGTCCGGGCAACAAGAGCGAAACTCCGTCTCAAAAAAAAGATAGATTCAGGGAAAGAGACTAAGAGAGAATAACCAGTGAGAAAGAAGCCCCAGGAAGATATAGTGACTCAGAACCAAGTTAAGAAGACAGTATTTCTAGGAGGGATCAACTGTGACAAAGCTGTGGACAGGCTGAGTACTGCGAATGGCCAGCTGACAGGAGTGGAGAGAAGGCATGCAATGGTCCTGTGAGAGAGTGAGGCAAAGAGCTGACCAGGGAAAAGGAATTGCACTGGGCAGTGCTGTCATGAGGTTAATGAGACAATAAGAACTATCCACTTGAGACTTCTGGTCATCAATTTAAATAAGACTGGGCTCACAATTGTATGCTTTTCTCCAGATAATTTCAGCTGCTCAGAAAAGGATACAAGAAAAAAAAAGTTATATTTAACCAAGTTTGAGGTTTCACCAAACAAGCAAGACAGAAGATTTACTATTGGGTTGGGTAAGGTGGGAACTAAGAATGTGAGGAAAATGAAACATAGGGAGTAGGTGACAGCAGTACGACCAAGGGCAAATAGGAGGGTGGGAAACAGAAGCTTAAAACACCTAACTAGTAAGACCTCAATCCCACCTTCTGAGACTTAACCGAAATTCTGCTTGTTTCAGCAGAGGAAATAAGTCATTTACCTGCTGTTAATTCTCCCTTATTTTACAACTCATACTTCTGACTATACTCCAATGATTCAAAACAAACAAAGGTCAAAAAAAATTTCACTAGTGAACCTGCAGATACAGGGCATGAACTTCCTCCCTCCCTGATACCAGAACAAGCGCACTTCTGCACCTACATAGTGTGTGAGTCGATGAATAACTTTCTCTATGATTCTTTTTTTATTTATAAGTTCTTCTTCAGAGTCTATCTCTGATTCGATTTCCTTCAAGTACCAGTTAACAAGCTCGCTCCTCTTTAATGCTGACTCGTCCTCTTCTGCAACAAAAAAAAACACATTTAAATTAACCTAGCAAATTGTACTGTCAGTGCTTGGTTAAATTTCTGCCACATACACAACAAGGTAATGTACAGATTAGATAAACATCAAGCTGTCCGAAAGTACATCTGCTGACATAAGGTCCGCAATGTTCTAGCATAAGCCTGAAATAACAAGTCTTATCACTTGTATTAAAGCATGCCTTCCTTTATCCATAAGGAGAGAAACCTAATAAAATAGATTATAAGAAATACGTTTCTTAAAGCTATTAAGATTTCAAAGTATGAAGGTCTTTTCTTCATCTTCTTATGCTTTACCACCTCTGAGAATGTTTGCCAACAGAAACTAAAACCATAAATTAGGAATGAAGCAATAGCAAGCAAAAATTCTGATATACAACAACTTTTCCTCTGTAGAAAGGGTAAGGCTTTATGGAACTGGAGTTTAAGTAAAATTTATGAGTATTCACTCAAAATAAAAAATTACCTGTTTATTTTAGCAAGGTTCATCTTACTAACTGAACTGCCTGCTTCTTTTAACAAGTCCAATGTCTACCAGACTTTTAGAAAGTCCTGGTAGAACTGTCAACACATAGGAAATGTTTGGACCTGGATTAACATAACTATCATAAAACTCAACTTCTGCTATGTTTAAAACTTAGCTGTATGAGGGAGAAAGAGAATAATGACATATAACATGAATCAAGAACACCTTGAGTTTCCAAATCATTTTGTGCAAGATGAGAATGAGGACAAAAGCTGAGGTGTCCTAGTGGCCACTTTGTTGCCTTCTCTCTTACTGGTCTAAAGTTCCCAAGGGAACAAGAGCAGAAACGACAATCTCTTGTTCTCTTCTTTCATAGCAGAGCAAATACTGTGATGACAAAATATTCCAGGAAGCCGGCACAAGCCATCCTTGGGGCTTTTAATCAAGAATTATCTGATGCTTAACTATCAAGTAGAAGTTTAGGTTCAACATCTTGAATTCATAATTTTTCCTTCCGCTTTGTAGTTAACTGTAGGGTGATGAAACTTTGAATAGCATGGTAAAGCAGTTAAGGGTAGGAAGCGTACTAGTGTCCAGATGCCACACTTTACTAATAACTAGATGAGGATTTTACTCCATTTCTAGTCTACAATGGCCTTTTGATAGTACAGATTTCTGGGTTCAATTCATTACCGTTAAAATATACCCTAAGGGTCCAGCTGTTTTAAGCAGGACCATTGTAAGGGAATAGTAATTTTGCATTTGTAAAAACATTTGTATGTTCTGCTTCATATGTTATCGGGTCCCAAAGTTATTAAAATAGGCTTAGAATGTTAAAAAAGAAGGACCTACAAACCTCTGCCTGACAATAAGCTTGTGAAGAAATGTGCAGGCTGGCAGGTATGCTGATATTCCACAAATTTACTTTGCTAAAGTGAGTTTATCTAACAACTTATCCTTTCTTCCAACAGAACAACACGAAGTTTGGCAATCACAAGTGGCCTATGTGAACAGAGCTTACAGAAGTGACCGAGCATGTAAGCAGTACCAGGTAAGCCTCACCTTCTTCCACCTTTCTGAGGTGAAGCACAATAAGGTTAGAGATTCGGCAGTACTCAGAGAAGCCCAGCCTTAAGGAGGCTTTGGGAGCAGACTCTTGATTTATGTCTTCACTGTAGCCGTTGATCCCATTCACAGGAGCAGGACTGTCAGCATGACCTAAGTGAAAAATTGACCACCTGAATCTATTTTTGTGCCCCTAACATCTGCTTGTCAAGCATTTACAAATATACTACTTATATTTAATACTGATTTTTTCACTTTTAAAAATTATTATTATTTTGTTTGTTTTAGAGACAGGGTCTTGCTATGTTGCCCAGGCTGGTCTCAAACTACTGGGTTCAAGTGATCCTCCTGCCTTGGTCTCCCAAAGTGCCGGGATTACAGGCGTGGGCCACCACACCCAGCCTTAATACTAATTTTAAAACAAGCATACATTCCCACATGATCTCCTCTGTCAAAAAATAAAAATGAAAAATGAAATAAACTGGCTAGTTGCAGTGGCTCACGCCTGTAATCCCAGGACTTTGTGAGGCCAAGGCGGGCAGACCACCTGAGGTCAGGAGTTTGAGACCAGCCTGGCCAACATGGTGAAATCCTGTCTATACTAAAAATACAAAAATTTGCTGGGTGTGGTGGTGGGTGCCTGTAATCCCAGCTACTCAGAAGGCTGAGGCAGGAGAATAGATTGAACACGGGAGGCAAAAGTTGCAGTGAGATGAGACTGCACCATTGTACTCCAGCCTGGGCAACAAAAGCAAAACTCCGTCTCAAAAAAAAAAAACCAAAAAAACAAAAATAAACCAAGCATACAGTTATACAGATAATATAATAATTTTCAAATAAATTAGAAGCAAATGTATAAACTCTACTAG
The DNA here is from genome assembly GCF_049350105.2 of Macaca mulatta. Classification (NCBI taxonomy): domain Eukaryota; kingdom Metazoa; phylum Chordata; class Mammalia; order Primates; family Cercopithecidae; genus Macaca; species Macaca mulatta. The sequence goes on from NC_133417.1 coordinate 27,460,798, forward strand.
TAAAGACAAAAACTAACGGGAGGAATGTGAGGGATCAGAGATATAAAGATTTCACAATCTGAAAGTCCACTTGCAGTACTGTATACAAAATAAAAAATTCTACCAGCCTGGGCAATATGGCGAGATCCTGTTTCTACAAAAAATTTTCAAAAAATTAGCCAGGAGTGGTGGCATGGGCATATAGTCCCAGCTATTAGAGGGGCTGAGGGAGAAGGACTGCTTGAGCCCAGGAAGTTAAGGCTGCAGTGCCACGAGTGTGCCAAGGCATTCCAGCCTGGGTGACAGAATGAGACTCCATCTCAAAATAAATAAAATTTCTAGTATTTTTCTGTTCTAATGTGATTTAAACCATGTTTTAAATTCAGAAGCTAAACAACAATACAAATTAGGGTAAAACCGAAGGGATTTATGTCTATTATCACCATTTTGGTGCCTTTTATTTTAGTCTCTCAAATACATATATATATTTTGAGACAGAGTCTCGCTCGGTCACCCAGACTGGAGTGCAGTGGTGCGGTCTCAGCTCACTGCAACCTCCGCCTCCCGGGTTCAAGAGATTCTCCTGCCTCAACTTCCCGAGTAGCTGGGACTACAGGCAGTCTCTACCACGCCCAGCTAATTTTTGCATTTTTAGTAGAGACGGGGTTTCACCATATTGGCCAGGGTGTTCTCAAACTCCTGACCCTGTGATCCGCCTGCCTTAGCCTCCCAAAGTGCTGGGATTATAGGTGAGAGCCACCGCACTGGCCAAGTATATATATATCAACTATTTAATTTCATTTTAACTTATAAACAGTTAATAGAATTCAGTATCTGCTTTTTCCTTTTTGCTACCATAGATTTCATTAACCATCAGCAGGTGTACTTCTACCACATGACATCTCAGAAAATGTTTTGGTCCCTAACTCCAAAACAGTCATATGAACAAGTATCTCACCATTGATGCCACCAGCACCCTCATCTACCTCCATCTGGATCTCTTCCTCTTGATCTAGATTGACATCAGGTGTTTCCACACGGATGATTGATTTATTCAGTAACCGGAAAGCTTCCTTCACATGTTTAGGTTGGACCTAAACCAATAATGATGAAGTAATTCAGTTACTTTTCTTGATATACCAAACAGATTTTCTCCCAATGAAATCACAGTAGTATGTATTTTGGTTTTCTCACAAACACACACACTCTCAGTGTTGCTTTGATTTTCTCACAAACACCCTCTCTCATTCTCTCTCTTACATACACAGAGACAGCACTATAAATTCACCAGAATGGCTAAAATGACTGACAATATCAAGTGTTGACAAGAAGGTAGAACAACTCTCATTTACAGCAGGTGAAAACAGAAATTGACACAACTGTTTGGCAGAAAAACATGCATTAACCTATGACCCAACAATTCCACTCCTAAGTATATACTTGTAGAAATACAAACATATATACATATCATATGAACCCAAAGACATATACATCGCATAAGAACTAGGCCAGGCATCGTGGCTCACGTCTATAATCCCAGCACTTTGGGAGGCAGAGGCAGGCAGATCACTTGAGGTTGGGAGTTAGAGAACAAGCCTGACCAACATGAAGAAACCCCATCTCTACTAAAAATACAAAATATTAGCTGGGCATGGTGGCGCATGCCTGTAATCCCAGCTACTTGGGAGGTTGAGACAGAAGAATCACTTGAACCTGGGAGGCAGAGGTTGCACTGAGACGAGATTGCGTCACTGCACTTCAGCCTGGGCGACAGAGCGAGACTCCATCTCAAAAACAAAACAAAAACCAAAAAAACAACCAGCAATGAAACCGGACAGAAAATGAAATGGAAAAAAAGCCTACTTCCAGTACCAACAAAAATGATAAAATATCAAGAAATAAATTCAATAAGAAATGTCAAAAAACATATGAAGAAAAGTTTAAAACACTACTGAGTGAAACAAAAGACTTAAGTGGAAAGGTATTTGTGGTATTTGTGGTAATCAGAACTGTTCACAAATGTTTGCTCTTCTCATTCTGGGCACCTGGTAGGAAGGCATTTCTCTATCCACTTGAACTTAGGGTGGCCATGTTAATTTCTCTGGCGAATGAAATGTGAGTATGTGCCATTTCTGGATAGAAGGTGGAGAAAGCACGTGGCTCACCACCTTCTCTTCCCTGCTTTCTGTCATCATAAAAGCATATGTCAAGATCAAGCCTTTATATCAGCCTGAATCTCTGAGTAACTTGACAAGGTGAGTCCCCTGATGACCTAATGGATGCGTAGCAAAGCAAAAAAATTGTTTTATGGAACAGATTTTATAGTAGTACAACCTAACCTATTCTAAGTGCTATCCTATTGAATAGGAAAAATCATAAAGATGTTTTCAATTCTTCAAGTTAATATAAATTGAATGTTATACTGATAAAAAATACCAGGTTTTTCTTTAAAACAGAGCAAGCTGATTTCTAAGTTCCTAACAGCTGAAAGAGAACAATGCGCTGGAACTAGCCCTACATTTAAACTACAAAGTCCCATAGATTAAAACATCATGGTACCAATGTAAGAGGAGCTGATAAGACTCAATGAAACAGAATAGAAAGTCCAAAAGAAAATCCTAACACACACAAGAATATATAATTAAGGCATGCCGAACCAGTGTTAAAAAGATGGATTTTTCAATAAATGGTGATGGAACAACTAGAAAACTAGCTAGGAAAATAATGGGAGATTTTTTTATAATCTTAGAGAAAGGCCTTTCTAACAAAATAGTTTTTTTAATGGATAAAGATTATGAACATATAAAGAGACAGAAATAGCTCTTAAATATATGCAAAGATACTAAATTTCATTCAGAAAATATGTTTGTGTGTATAATTTATGTGCATATATTTTAATATCATGTGAATTTGCTATCTATTTAAAGACTAATTTTTAAAAATAGAACAAAATAAAAATAAATTAGAGACTGCCCTAAGACACATATCAGTTTCATGAAACTCATTTCAGGATCTATCACAATGAAAAAAAGAAGTACGAATGTTAGCATGGTTTTAGAAGGACCTTGTCCCAGGGTATCTGGCCTACCCAAATTCTGCACACCCTTCAGTAACTGGGTTTAAATGTCGGCCCCTCCCTGAGTCCTCTTCCTCCTAAAGTAATTCATCTCAGTACTCTGCTTGTGATGCTCTATTATATTCTCCCTCTCATTGTTTTTTTTTTTTTCTTTCCAACCTTTATTTTAGGTTCGGGAGTACACACACAGGTTTGTTACATAGGTAAACTGTGTGTCATGGGGATTTGGTATATAGATTATTTGATCACCCACTCTCTCTTATTTTTTACATGCTTAACTAAATACATGTCTCCTTTCCACCAGATTAGAAGCAATGGAAGGCAGGGGCTCTCATTCATTTTTTGTCCCCTACAGGTGTTCCCTAAATATTAGGTGAATCAAAAATATTAAATCACTTAGTGTGAAAGTACTTCGTCAACAGTAAAGTACCATATCAAAGAATTTGAAAATTTAGGGGAAAAATGTCAAAAAATTAACCTGTGGGATAAAAGTAGTGATTGAAGTCAGAACAGTGGTTACTTCAGGGGAAGAGGGCTAAGACTGAAAAGAGGCAGGGGGAACTTTCTGAAATTATGGAAATGTTTTGGATCTTGAGCTGCGTATTCATAAGGATGTATGTGAAAAAACTCATCATACTGTAAAAAAAAAAAAAAAGCCAAACCCCCTTTTCAAAGAAAACCTTACACCAAACCTATTAATAAAACTCAGAAAAAGCAGGGCTGCTTTGGTTGAAGCGAAGATGGGACGCTTGATTGCCCTTTCGTACTACTCCCCTTTTACCCCATTAATACCCACTGACCTATCCTCGTGGAACGCAGGGCTCAAAGAACAATCTAAAAATCAAACATTATACAAATGTAACCTAAGGAGGAGAGTTCCTCTGAGGCCAGGGGCTACATTATCTTATCTGTATTGCCAGCGCAGAGGCCTACTAGTACCTTGTGGGGTCTAAGTACATTTTTCCTGAATGAAAGGTATTAAATGGTAACTTATGTCTTTATGCACTCTATAACCTATGACGTGATCATCTCCGTCTAACAACTACACTCAAATGCTTAACAAGCTTTTTAAAGGGAAGAATTCCATGGTCCTGTGAGCACTCGACAGTTACAAAAAAATATATTTGCAGCAAATTCTAGTACGTCCCATACCAAAGATTAAAAACATGCCTACAAGGCAACAAATCTGTTTATCTCTGCTCTCATCATATCAAAGTGACTCTGATACCTCATCACAGCAGTGCATCCGAGCCATAGCTTCAGAGAGACGAATCATGCTCTCAAGCTGTCGCACTGTAATCCTCCACGAAGACTTGGTCACTCCAGAACCATCTCTCTGGCGGAGATGTTTATATTGTTCCACAATGAAGTCCTCTGACTCTTTGGAAATCTGTTTCAGATCATCATTCAAGTTAGAGAAACATTTCTATTTGATGAGAGCTACGGTAAACGTGAGTTTAAGAGCCTTTCAGGTGGAAACATTTAGGGAACTGAGAGGGTTGAAACTTGGAGAAGCCAGTGACAATAAATTACTATTGTAATGTCTTTCAAAAGAGACTAATAATAAGCAGGTTTGTGAATTCCATGTTACTAATTTTATGAACATGAAAAAAAAAGCTTAGTATTTAAGCAAATGACCATTTCTAAAAGCTGCTTAACAAGCTGAAGCAATGGAACAAGACGTAATGTCTTTTACACCTCAGGATGTCAATGCTCATTAAACAAATTAATGCTCAGTATTTGAGGCTCAATTAATTAACTCATGCTGTCTTTGGAGGAAAAAAAAGCTGTTTCAATAAACTTTATATCTAAAGGATACTCAGCTTTTCAGAGCAAAGAATTCAGCATATTAAGGAAGCATGCCAAGGTTACACAGGGATCAGTATATCAGTATGCAGTCATGGAGAACAGATGCTCTTTTTTAAACAAGAATCACCCATAACCCTTAAATGATTAAATTTCTTCTGGGACAGTGACAGCCAACCACAATCTCATGAATAATCAAGTCAAGATGATAAATGATCAATACCTAGTAACACCTTCCAGAAGTCAAGCTGGCCAACAGTGTAAAAATCTCAACCAGAATGAAATTTTTTTTTCCTTTTCATACCCTATTTTGGGAAAATGCCAAGCATTTGGGGGTTTATGTCCAGGTAAGAATCCTGGGTCCAGGATGGAGTCAGTCCAATACAATACATCAATCACTGTCAGTAATTTGTATTTATCATAATGGCCTAGAGGAATCCAATGTTTCCTTCAAAGAAAAATTCAACTATTGATTTAGGCACATAAACAATTTTAAGGTTCTTAGTAATGTTTGAAATAAAAGAATGTTCTAGATTATCCAGCTATCCAAAACTCTTCCGCCATAAAAATCTTATTACCACCAAACGAATAATGGAATTATTCAGAATTTTCTGTTCCCTTTCTCAGCCCTCTCTGAAAAAACAAATTGCTGTTCTAGGAAAAAAAAAAAGTTGTAAAATTTAGGAACTAAAGTAGATGACAGGTTCAGTTAATTTCCATATAATACACTTATTTAAATTCCACTTCAATATACCCATTATACCTTATCCCAGTACAAAAGGGTAGGTTACCTTGGGTTTAAACTGTCTTGCAAAGAGAAGGTATCTTCTGATATCATCGAGGGAATAGACTCGATCAATTGATTCCTCAATTCTTGAATGCAAATCTACTATGCGCCTGGCAATGGCATAATCTGTAACCTAATTCAAAACAAGAAAATTACTTTGATAGTCACAGCAATATCTTCTCCAGACTATCCCAGGCAATAAGAAATGATTTATAGCCAAAAACAAGCTCTAAGATGCCACTTACAGAAGTATTAATGGGTACCAAGTTTCTGATGAAAGTTTGGGAACAGTTGGATTTAAAATCAAACTTTTAAATGTATACCATTGCCCCACTCTAAAACTATACCTGAAGGAATGCCTTTAAAAACAGTAGGGTAAAGCGCAGTGGCTCACACTTGTAATCCCAACACCTTGGGAGACTGATGTGAGAGGAGAGCTTGAGGCCAAAAGTTTGAGACCAGTCTGGTAAACAACGTGAGACCCTCCCTGTCTCTACAAAAAATAAAAAACAAAAAAATTAGCTGGGCATGGTAGTGCACATGTGTAATCCCAGCTACTCAGGTGGCTGAGGCAGGAGGATCACTTGAGCCCAGGAGGTTGAAGGTGCAGTGAAGCCATGATTGCACTACTGCACTCCGTCCTGGGCAACACAGCAAGCATTGTCTCAAAAACAAAACAACAAAAATAGCAGAACTAACATTTATAGGGCCCTCAGTGTATGAGCACTGTTGTCTTAAGCAGGTCTTAGAAGAATTAACTTACGCAATCCTCACAAAAACCTTATTAGGTAAATGATATTATCCCCATTTTATACATGGGCAAATTGAGGCCTAGAAGGTTAAGTAATTTATCCAAGGTCACAGTTAAGTAGTAGAGCCAGTATTTGAATAGTCTAGCTTCAGAGACTGCTCTTAGCCACTAAATTTTGAAGATATTCATCCCAGAATATTGGAAAAAAAAAAAAAAAGACCCCAAAATATGCAACTTGGTCTGAAATGGTTCAGGGAAAAAGTGTGCAGATATATAGAGACAGTAAGTAATAAAGCAAACAGGGTAATGTTAATATGTGAATCAGGTAAAGGGTATATGGGTGTTCTATGCACTATTCCATTTCTTGCAACTTTTCTGTAAGTTTGAAATTATTTCTAACTACAAAGTGGTTTGGGCGGAATACAGTGGCTCATGCCTGTAATCCTAGTACTTTGAGAGGCCAAGGCTGGTGGACAGCTTGAGCTCAGGAGTTCAAGACCAGACTGGGCAACACGGCAAAACTCTGTCTCTACAAAAAATACAAAACTTAGCTGGGCATGGTGGCCTACACCTGTAGCTGCTCAGGAGGCTTATGTGGGAGGGTGGCTTGAGCCCAGGAGGCAGAGGTTGCAGTGAACTGAGATCACGCCACTGCACTCTGGCCTGGGCAACAGAGCCAGACCCTGTCTCAAAATAAATAAATAAAATAAAACAGGCTGGGTGCAGTGGCTCACGCCTGTAATCTCAGTACTTTGGGAGGCCGAGGCAGGGGGATCACCTGAGGCCAGGAGTTCGAGACCAGCCTGGCCAACATAGTGAAACCCCGTCTCTACTAAAAATACACAAATTAGCTGGGCATGGTGGTGCACACCTGTGATCCCAGCTACTCAGGAGGCTGAGGCAGGAGAATTACTTGAACCTGAGAGGCGGAGGTTGTAGTGGACTGAGACTGCAACACTGCACTCCAGACTGGTTAACAGAGTGAGACTCCATCTCAAAAAAAAGAAAGAAAGAAAAGAAAAGAAAAGAAAGAAAGAGAGAGAGAGAAAGAAAGAAAGGAAGGAAGGAAAAGAAAAGAAAAGAAAGAAAAGAAAAAAGAAAAGAAAAGAAAGGAAGAAAGAAAAGAAAAAGAAAAAAGGCTTTTTGGCCAGGTACAGTGGCACATGCCTATAATCCCAACACTTTGAGAAGCTGAGGTGGGTGGACTGGTTGAGCTCAGGAGTTAGAGGCCAGCCTGGGCAACATGGCAAAATCCTGTTTCTACAAAAAATTCAAAAGTTAGCCGGGCACAATGGTGCACACGTGTAGTCCCAGCTACTCGGGAGGCTGAGGTGGGAGGGCTGCGTTAGCCCAGGAGGTTGAGGTTGCAGTGAGCCGCGATTGCACCACTGCAGGAAAGAGTAGGACTGTCTCAAAAACAAAACAAGCCGGGCGTGGTGGCTCACGCCTGTAATCCCAACACTTTGGGAGACTGAGGTGGGCGTTCGAGACCAGCCTGGCCAACATGGTGAAAACCCGTCTCTAGTAAAAATACACAAAATTAGCCGGGCGTGGTGGCACATGCCTGTAATCCCAGCTACCTGGGAGGCTGAGGCAGAAGAATCACTCGAACCCAGGAGACGGAGGTTGCAGTGAGCCAAGATCGTGCCACTGCACTCCAGCCTGGGCAACAGAGCAAGACTCTGTCCCAAAACAAAACAAAACTAAACAAAACAGTTTTTAAAAAATCTCGAATGTTTTAAAGGTTTATAACTTGATCTGCTACTAAAGCTACTTTAATGAATCATGTATGAAAATCAGACAACTCAATTATCTGGTGATTAAATATGTCTCTGTATTGTGAAGGGAAAAAAACTGAACCAAACCAAACCAAACCAGGTGTGATGCTGCAGGCCTATAATCTTGGCTACTCAGGAGGCTGAGGTGGTAAGGTAGTTTGAGGCCAAGAGTTCAAGACCAACACGGGTCTTGAACTTGCTGCTGTTGCTACAAAAAGATGAAAAAATTAACCAGGCGTGGTAGTACACACCTGTAGTCTCAGCTACTTGGGAGGCCGAGACAGGAGGATCACTGGAACCCAGGAGATTGAGGTTGCAATGAGCTAGGGTTGTGGCACTGCCTGGGTGACAGAGTAAGACTTCGTCTTTACAAAACAAATAAATAAAAATCCAAGCCCTCCAAACACAAAATGGAAGGTTGTGTTTATTTAGATAATATTTAAAGTTCCACTGTAATAAAGAGTTGTGCATTGTACCCAATAAAATGTAGAACCTCCTTGCTCAGTGATTTAAAAAGTACGGCCTAAAATATTAGTTCCTACAGTCTGTCATTTTATAGTTCTGTGGGTATCTGAGGTGCATTGTTAAATATTTAAGTACAAATAACTCTAATAATTAAACTAACGTATCAGAATCCAAGTAAATCTACATTTTTTCACTCAATCTTAAAAGTAAGAAAAGAAGGTAAAATACATTCAGCAACTTGATAGGAAAAAATACGAAGATAAATGACTCATGATTTAACAAAAAAGAAGAAATTTCTTTGGCATCCCAGTTTTTTTCAAGGTGACTGAAAAATAAAATAAAAGCTCAATCAACAAAACAAAAAATCATATAAAAATCTTAAGAGTTTGGTTGGGGCCCAGCACAGTGGCTCACACCTATAATCCCAACACTTTGGGAGGCTGAGGTAGGTGTGGATCACTGGAGGCCAGGAGTTCAAGACCAGCCTGACCAACATGGTGAGACCCTGTCTGTACTAAAAATATAAAAATTAGCCAGGCGTGGTGTTACATGCCTGTAATCCCAGCTACTTGGGAGGCTGTGACTCAAAAATCACTTGAACCTGGGAGGTGGAGGTTGCAGTAGGCCAAGACTGTGCCACTGCACTCCAGCCGTCTCCAGTGAGAGGCTGTTTAAAAAAAAAAAAAAAAAAAAGTGCGGTTGGAAGTTAACTGTAACTTGTTTCCTTTTGAGAAATAGTAACAAAACCTGAAAACTTAATATTCTTTAACACAATTAAGTGGAAGCGACAATTCAAATGACTTTATTTTGAGTTGCTTACTAAACCCTTTGCCCGATCCTGTGCCACCCTGAGGGAAATCAAAGGCTGGGGCACACACATGCACCAGCTGTGGAGCAGTATATCTTCCAGCCTTGTCTCACTCGATTACTCAAACTGGAAATAAAAAAGGAAGCTCATGGGGTTACCTCATTACATTCATCCACAAGGATAAAGAAGAGATCGAATCGGGACATGATGGGAGCTGACAAATTTATATTCTGTTTCAATGATTTTGATCTGTCATAGTGTCCACTGATTGGGTTTGCTGCTGCCAAAATGGACGTCCGGGCGTTCAGAGTAGCCTGACCACAAAAGAAAGAATCTTAACAGGTTTAAATAGACATCAGCCAATAAATATGTAACAAAATGTTCAATCTCACCCATAATTAACTAAACGTAAACCAAAATAATGATACCCTTTTTCACATAAACAGGAACTCCTATGTGATTTTGGTGGTGTGATGTGTACACCGTTGAAGACATCAATTTGTTAGAAATTTCTCTTATAGCCAAATATAAGAGGATGCTGTGTTCAAGGATGCTTACTACAACTTTGTTTGTAATACAAAACACTGAAAACGAACTAAATGTCACTCAACAGGAGTCTAAAGAACCAAGCTGTGGTATATACAATTGAATATGGGAAAGTAATAAAAAAAACCAAAGTTGATCTATTATGTTCTGGTAAAAGATTGCCAAAATAAAATTATGAAGTTAAACCAGCAGGAATGAAACTGTTGGTATTATGCTTATTTATGTACAAAATATTCCTAAAAGGCGCACGAACTCAATAGATCCCTATTTTTCTTCCTCCTGAAATTCCTTTTTATCCATTAGATACTACGAAGCAGCTACTGTTGCCGGGAGTTGCAGGGAAAGAGTTGTCTTCTCGATTTACAGTTGTGTACTGCTTACAATCTACTTGAATCTGCGGCTTTTAAAGTTTAGATTCTCCCTAGTATTGGTTATACTATCATACTTATTTTCATTTAAATTATCTGTTAATATAAATAATTATATACATATATATAATCCATCTGTTGATCTTTGGTTATTTTTGTTATAATTGGAGCATGCTTCGTCAAAGAAAATGAAGCTTTGTTCATGGACATTTTCCTCTACTATCACAGCAATACATTTACACAGTACTCTAAACAACATTTATAGTTTGAATAAATAATTCTCAGGGCTGTATTTTCCATTTTAATGAACAGCATTACAAGTTGAAGTAATGAATTTTATCCAGGTGAACTTCTCTAGTACTACATTAATCAACAAGGCTATAGACAATGCAATAGAACAGAAGTAGATACACATACCTTCACTCCTGCTTTAGTGATGGATATGGTCTGCTGTTCCATAGCTTCATGAATAGCAACTTGATCCCGCACGTCCATCTTATCAAATTCATCAATACAACACACACCCTGTAACCAAACAAATCAAGCCTAAGAAGCTGTCTTTCTTTTTTTTTTTTTTTTTTTTTTTTGAGACTGAGTCTGGCTCTGTCGCCCAGGCTGGAGTACAGTGGCCGGATCTCAGCTCACTGCAAGCTCCGCCTCCCGGGTTTACGCCATTCTCCTGCCTCAGCCTCCGGAGTAGCTGGGACCACAGGCGCCCGCCACCTCGCCCGGCTAGTTTTTTGTATTTTTTAGCAGAGACGGGGTTTCACCGTGTTAGCCAGGATGGTCTCGATCTCCTGACCTTGTGATCCGCCCGTCTCAGCCTCCCAAAGTGCTGGGATTACAGGCTTGAGCCACCGTGCCCGGCTAAGAAGCTGTCTTTCAAGCTGGATGCATGGCTCACACCTATAATCCCAGCACTTTGGGAGGCCGAGGCAGGAAGAATGCTTAATTAAGGCCAGGCATTTGAGGTTACAGTGAGCTATGATTGCCACTGTACTCCAAGTTGGGTGACAGAGTGAGACCCTGTCTCTTAAAAAAACCACAATGGCCAGGTGTGGTGGCTCACGCCTGTAATCCCAGCACTTTGGAAGGCTGAGGTGGGCGGATCATGAGGTCAGGAGTTCGAGACCAGCCTGGCCAACATGGGGAAACCCCGTTTTGACTGAAAATACAAAAATTAGCCAGGTATGGTGGCGTACACCTGTAATCCCAGCTACTCGGGAGGCTGAGGCAGGTGAATTGCTTGAACCCATGAGACAGAGGTTGCAGTAAGCCAAGATTGCACCACTGCACTCCAGCCTGGGCGACAGGGCAAGACTTCATCTCGAAAAAACAACAACAGTCTTTCAGATGGAAAATTACAAGTAAACTCACTAAGTCTGCTACCGCAGGGACTCTTCTATTCTCCAAACTAGTAGAAGATAGGTAAGTGAAGATTCTTAACTCCCTTTTCTAAGGAAGATAATTCAACAGATCCTAAAGCTACAAAGAATCATACAATTGACTTAAAACGAAGAGCATAACTAAAAATATACACTTATTGTACTTTCACTCAACATCAAAACCTTGTGTCAACTCCAGGATTGATTTTATACCTACAACTTGTACACATCTACTGATCTAAACTAGTCACAGCAAACACACATGCTCAGGACATGCTGATCAATTATCACAATTTCAAATTCTAGATGAAGAAAACTATGAATTATTTACTAAAGAATGTTGGGGTTTTCTGTTTTGTGTTTTTTGAGACAGTCTCGCTCTGTCGCCCAGGCTGGAGTACAGTGGCGCAATCTCGGCTCACTGAAGCCTCCACCTCCCGGGCTCAGTGATCCTCCCACCTCAGCCTCTTGAGTAACTGGGACCACAGGCACCCGCCACCATGCCCGGCTAATTTTTGTATTTTTAGTAGAGAACATGGGGTTTCGTCATGTTGGCCAGGCTGGTCTCAAACTCCTGACCTCAGGTGATCCACCTCGGCCTCCCAAAGTACTGGGACTATAGGCGTGAGCCACCGCACCCAGCTGAGAATGCTATTTTTAAGGACATCTTTTTAACAGTAACTTATAGGCCTTTACTGATAGGGTAGGGGTATTCTGACTTTATACTGAAGAGTGTAAAATGTTCTTACATTATCAGCCAACATCAAAGCTCCAGCCTCAATGACAAACTCATGAGATTCTTCATCTCTCACAACAGCTGCTGTTAAGCCAGCAGCACTGGACGCTTTGCCACTGGTGTAGACAGCTCTAGGGCTGAACTCCTCCACGTGCCTGTTCAAGGTTATCATACAAAGACTCATTAATACGTCACTATACAGCACCCTTCCCAGGAAAACCAGCGGAAGAGTTTAAATCGCTGAAAGAACATCTGAGAGTGGCATTAAGCTTAAGCAATTCATAAAGACACATGCACAGACTAAATGGGAAGGCTCATCTCCTTCGGCTTTTCTTTTTTTTTTTTGGGACAGAGTCTTGCTCTGTCACCAAACGAGTGCAGTGTCACGATCTCAGCTAACTGCAACCTCCACCTCCCAGATTCAAGTGATTCTCATGCCTCAGCCTCCCAAGTAGCTGGGATTACAGGCATGCGCCATCACGCCTGGCTAATTTTTGTATTTTCAGAGTTAATACCTGATAAAAATATCAATTTTTTTTTTTAATTGAGACAGAGTCTTGCTCTGTCACCGAGGCTGGAGTGCAGTGGTGCGATCTCAGCTCACTGCAACCTTGCTATCTGGGTTCAAGCGATTCTCCTGCCTCAGCCTCCCGAGTTGCTGGGATTACAGGTGTGCGCCACTACGCCTGGCTAATTTTTGTATTTTTAGTAGAGATGGGGTTTCACCATGTTGGCCAGGCTGGTCTCGAACTCCCGACCTCAGGTGATCCGCCTACTTTGGCCTCCCGAAGTGCTGGGATTATAGACGTGAGCTACCACTCTAGCCTAAAACATCAATTTTATTTATTTATTTTTAAATTGTATTTATTTATTTATTTAGACGGAGTCTTGCTCTGTCCCCTAGGCTGGAGTGCAGTGGCGCAATCTTGGCTTACTTCAAGCTCTGCCTCGCGGGTTCATGTCATTCTCCTGCCTCAGCCTCCCAAGTAGCTGGGGCTACAGGCACCCGCCACCACACCTGGCTAATTTTTTTGTATTTTTAGTAGAGATGGGGTTTCACTGTGTTAGCCAGGATGGTCTTGATCTCCTGACCTCGTGATCCACCCATTTCAGCCTCCCAAAGTGCTGGGATTACAGGTGTGAGCCACCACACCTGGCTAAAACATCAATTTTAAAAGCCTTTAATAGTAATAAATAGCAACAATCAACTATCAGAAGGTCTTGCAATTAAAAATAAAACAAAACTAGATACGGGGCTTATTCCAGAAATGCAAGATTGGTTTAACATCTGAAAATCAATCAATATGCTAAATTAATAAAACAACTACATGACCACCAAAACAGATGTAGAAAAAGTATCTGACAAAATCCAACACCTTTCATTATAAAAACCAAACAAACTAGGAATAGAGAAGATTTTCCTAAGTCTAATAAAGGGCTTTTTCTTTAACCTGACAAAGGGCATCTATGAAAACCACAGATAACATCAAACTCAAAGGTGAAAGGCTGAATGTTTTGCCCCTATGATCAGGAACAAGACACGGATGTCTGCTCTTGCCACTTCTATTCAACGTTATACTGATGGCTCTAATCAAGGGCAATTAGGCAAGAAAAAAAGGCAGCCAGATTGGATACTCCAACTATCATTATACACAGATTTTATACATAAAAAATGCTACAGAATTCACTAAGACTGTCACATACCACATGATACTGTTACCAGAGGCAACACTGTAGTACATCTTTTTTTTTTGGGCGGCGGGGGGAGAGAGAATGACAAGAAAAAAAACATCCTTTGTAACACAGGACTACTATCTTAAAATCTAAAACTCAGTTCGTGATATGTTCAAAAGAAATATTTACTCATAATACTCCAAACCAACTAAAAACGTTCAATATTCTAAAATGGTACTATGTTACAAATTTCCAAAACAAATAAAGAAAAGGCAGTTTGATGTAGCACGAAGTACACACGTTTTGCAGGCAACGGCAACTGTATCTGAATTTTAATATTCATGGCTCAGTGTCACCTTTCACCTACAAGAGAGTGGGCAAATTTCTTGTAGGCTTGGAGAGGTTGTGACTCCCTGAAAAAAAGGGAATAATACACATGCCTGTCTGGGTGCTGCCAGAGTAAGACATAACACATACACAGCACCGAGAACATGGCAGGTGCTCAGAAACTGGTTGCTTTTATTTTGGGCCCTAAGTTTCTTAAAAGTTTGAAAGTAACCAAGTATTTATTACAGCTTCTAAAAATAGTCAAAAATAGTGTTCCTACTGACAAAGTTAACATAAAATATCTCATAGCATTCCCTTTAGAAAGTACATCCAGGCCGGGCGCGGTGGCTAAAGCCTGTAATCCCAGCACTTTGGGAGGCCGAGACGGGCGGATCACGAGGTCAGGAGATCGAGACAATCCTGGCTGACACGGTGAAACCCCGTCTCTACTAAAAAATACAAAAAACTAGCCGGGCGAGGTGGCGGGCGCCTGTAGTCCTAGCTACTCGGAAGGCTGAGGCAGGAGAATGGCATGAACCCGGGAGGCGGAGCTTGCAGTGAGCTGAGATCCGGCCACTGCACTCCAGCCTGGGCGGCAGAGCGAGACTCCGTCTCAAAAAAAAAAAAAAAGAAAGTACATCCTATTTTAAAACCTAACAAATGTTTGTATTCTTAGTCTCAACAATCCTGTATCTAGCAATATACCCAGAGGAAACAAACAAAAAATGTATATAACATTATGATGTTCACTGCATCTATATCAATAATTATTATAATAAACTATCCTGTTAAATTTAACAGGGCTAAGGAAATGATTTTGTAAGTTATAATATACCAACAAAAGAAGACATCTGTGAAAATGAGAAACTCATGAGATTTTTCCATGCAAAAAGATACATGGAAAAAATGTTTAGGGAAAATTAAAATTACAAGTATGTATAATATGATTTACAATAATGAAAATACATAATTCACATATTCAAACACTTTTGTACAAAGATATTATACAAAGACTAAAGAGTTCAATGTGAGATTGGTATTGCAGGCAATTTTTCCCTATTCTAAAAAATTGTAAAATGTTGCCATATCTTTATGAGAATTATATATTTAACATAGTCATAATTTACACTCCTAGTAAGGCCATGGTGACTGTATTCTTGGTAGCACAGCCAGCCTGGGAACTATGTACACTTTTTCCTGCTATACTATATCAGGCAAATGCTTACTTGAGAAATTGGCTCTTAGCTGTACTTGGGTCACCAACAATGCAAACATTTATGTCCCCTCGAAGAGAGGTCCCTTCTCCTGTTGTCTTTGGAACGCCACCAAAGAGCATCAGCAGGACACCCCGTTTTACTTCATCATTGCCTGAAATGAAAAGCTATAGATGAAAAACTAATTTTTCAACATAAAGTTAAACACTTTCAGAGGAAACAGTAAAGGCATGTTTACCAACCAAAAGGTAGAGTCAGCTAAAGCAAAGCATAAAACTGGAGTAATAATACCTGGCTTCTGATCTTGGTTCTTGCTCTGTGGACTTAGTCACCTAAACCACTGTTCTAATGTCTTCTCCTACACCACAGATGTCACTGTGCCAGTGCTCACTATCCTAAAAGCCAGAGCCTTTACTTGTCCATGAGTCCTACCTCCCACACAAAACCTTACCCAATGCCTTAGCCCTCAACGATCTCTCCTGATAAATGAACTATGTCCACCACAGCCTACCACATTTGCTAGTCCTTTTTAATGCCAGTTCTTATAGTTCTGTCAAGAGTTTGAGGAAATGGTTCATAACACTTTTCTATCACCTACAGTGACCAGTACTGAATAAATGTATGTTAACTGAATTTATGTGGATTAAATAAGATGCTGAATGCAATTTACAGCTGCTTAGTTCATAAATCCAGTAAGAAGGAAAAACAATTTTCTTAAAAAAAAAATTGTTTCTTAAAAACGATTTTTTTTTTTTTTTTTTTGAGACGGAGTCTCTGCCGCCTGGGCTGGAGTGCAGTGGCCGGATCTCAGCTCACTGCAAGCTCCGCCTCCCGGGTTCACGCCATTCTCCTGCCTCAGCCTCCCGAGTAGCTGGGACTACAGGCGCCCACCACCTCGCCTGGCTAGTTTTTTGTATTTTTTAGTAGAGATGGGGTTTCACTGTGTTAGCCAGGATTGTCTCGATCTCCTGACCTCGTGATCCGCCCGTCTCGGCCTCCCAAAGTGCTGGGATTACAGGCTTGAGCCACCGCGCCCGGCCAAAAAACAATTTTCTTAATAGCACACTGTGCTATTAAACATTTTTCTGTGGAATTATCTACTCTGTGAACTCCATCGACAAAGTGCTATGCAAATTTACACAAGGCATTCCTTGAAGTAGAAAATTAGGCTGGGTGTGGTGGCTTATGCCTGTAATTCGAGCACTTTGGAAGGCCAAGGCGGGAGGATTGCTTGAGCCCAGAGGTTTGAGACCAGCCCAGGCAACATGGTGAAATCCCATCTCTAAAAAATTTTTTTTTAAAATTAGCTGGGCACGGTGGCAGGCACCTGTAGTCCCAGCTAATTTGGAGGCTATGGTGGAGAACCGTTTAAGCCCAGGAGGTTGAGGCTGTAGTAGGCTGTGTTCGCTGTCACTGCACTCCAGCCTGGGCGACAGTGAGACCCTACAAAACAAAACAAAACAAAACAAAAGAGGTAGAAAACAAAAAACCCATTCCACAAACAAAACTTCTTTGACTTATATTTAGATAGAAAAAAAGGGCCGGATGCAGTGGCTCATGCCTATAATCCCAGCACTTTGGGAGGCCAAGGTGGATGGATCACTTGAGGTCAGGAGGGAGTTCGAGACCAGCCTGGCCAACATGGCGAAACCCCACCTCTACTAAAAATACAAAAATTAGCCGGGCGTTGTGGGGCATGCCTGCAATCCCAGCTACTCGTGAGGCTGAGGCAGGAGAATCGCTTGAACCTGGGAGGCAGAGGTTGCAGTGAGCCGAGATCACACCACTACACTCCAGCCTGGGCGACAGAGCGAGACTCTGTCTCAAAAAAAAAAAACAAAAAAACAAAAAAAAAAACAAATAAATAAAATTTAAAAAAGATTAAAAAAAAGTTAATGAGTTCCTACCACAATCCCAATTGAGTATAGAGGACAAGGATGGAGGAGTTCAAAGATAAAGCATCAGGCACAAAATGTTAGTTATAGCCTTCAAAACACAGCTAGCAACCAAGAGTCAGGAAAATGTGAAACTGCCAAAGGTATAGACAGAACAAGTAACCAATCATAAACATTCCATCTTGGTAAATAAAAAGACAAACAAGAGCCAAGTGTGGTGACCTACACCTGTAATCCCAGCTACCGGGGAGGCTGGAGGTAGGAAGATTGCTTTAGCCCAGGAGGGAGTGCTTCAGCCTAGACAACATAGCAAAAGTGTCTCTCTAAAACACACACACATACACACACGTGTGCACATACACACAACAACAATAACAAGGCCAGGAGACTACAACCACAAAAAGGCCAGGAGACTAGTCTAGCATATTGAAACTTTAAGTGCATTTCGTCATAAGGCCAGGAAATAAGATGACGAAATGACTTTTTTTCCTTAAAAAAAAAAAAAAAAGATAAAAATACATAATAAAACCTATCGTTTTAACCATTTTTCAATCTACAGTTCAGTGGCACTAAGTACATTATGTTGTATAACTGTCACCACTATCCCTTTCCAGAACTTTGTCATCATCCCAAATAGCAACTTTATCCATTAAATAACTAATTTCTCCCATTCTCCAAGTCACTGATAATCTCTATCCTATCTTATCTCTATGAATTTGCACATTACAGGTACCTCATATAAGTGAAATCATGTACCTGTCCTTTTGTAAATGACCTCTTTTAGACCCACTAAAAACTTTCATGGTCTGATTTATGTGCTTTAAGAAATCACTTGTGGCTGTTTATAATCATTATTTTGATTTCAAGTTTATGGTATAAATAGATGGAATTCTTACCATGTATAGTAGGGAACAGGCTGGTACAAAGATTGTGGTATAGATTTTTATCTTGACTCATCTCAAACACTTTCTCCCATTCTTTCACAGTCATTTGGTTCTTAATGCTCTCGGCTGTCTGTTCCTCATCTCTGAGCTCTTTTCCCCCAAACTAAGGGTAGAGAACAAAGGAAGAATTATTAGTATAGAAGCAGTCAAAAGAGCATAAAGGAGAAGAAACTTCATTGCATGGGAAGTCAACCTCACAATTTGCTGACTGTAAAGGTTTAACAACAACAACAAAAAACCAAAAACAACTCCCCAGACTAGTAAGCCCTCAGTTAACAAAGACACTTAAGGGTGTGTCATTTCTCCAGTGAATTAAATAGAAAAAAAAGCTACCTGAATGCTCAAGAGATAAGCCATAGCAGAATGTTAATCACTGATATAAAGCTGCAAATAAAATAAGAGATTATGTTCACTCCCTTTTTCCAATACTGAACTATTTTCCAAACTCCCATTTATGAGTTAACTGAACAATACTGCCAGGGGTTCATCATTCTCAGAAATTTACTTCCCAGATTACTAAATCTTTTTATTTATATTTCCTCCAAAAGCTTAACAGAGGTGTGAAACTTAAAACAAAAAACAGCATGGATAATTTGTACCACTGTTCTTAAAAGCATTTAGCTCTTATGTAAGACATCAAATAAGACTGTTTTTTTCAAGATCAGAAAGACATATGTCAAAAGATTTGGTTTTAGAACTCATCAAATCTTAACCCCATCCCCTGCTCTTAACATTGATGAGATAACCCAGATGTTTCAGAATCCTATCACTTTGTGGCAGCCTCAGGGTAGGTGTTTCTTAAGCTGTCACTCTACTAAGACTCACTGTTGGCCTGCCTGGCCAACAGAGCAAGACCTCATCTCTAAAAAAAATTTTTTAATTAGCTGGGTGCAGTGATTCATACCTATAATCCCAGCTACTCAGGGGGTTGAGATGGTAGGATCACTTGAGCCCAGGAAGTGGAGGCTACAGTGAGCCATGACTTTGCCACTGCACTCTAGCCTGGGTGACAGAGAGACTGTTTCAAAAACAAACAAAAACCCCAAAATGACTTACCCTTGGGTTGGTTGGCGCAACACAGCAGGCAAGAAAGACCAGCCTGTAAGAAAGGTCCCTAACACCAAGGGCCCGGAGTCCTCGAATGCCTTCTGTCTCATATCCATCAACACCACTGACACGGGAATTAGTTTCTGCACGTGCTCCTGAAACAGAATGATAGGCTGTTTCACAACTTAAATATTAAAGGTGCTGAATAGCTTTAAAATTGCTCAAATAAGTGAAAGCTATAAATCCAAAGACTTCACTTAAGCCTTGAATACTTTCAGAATAGCACCATTTGTGGCAAAACCAGTTTCTTTTTATTCTCATCACAGTTCCTTGCTCAGCTTCTGATTGGCAGCCAAAAAGAAGACAATGTAGATGTGGGAAGTTAGATACTCTGCAGTTTAGGTAACTGAGAATTTGTTAAATTTGAGCCACAGATTACTGACCTGGTGTGCTAAGCTTGGAGACGTCAGGCACAACAATCAGTGTCCCTGTAAAGTCACACTTGTCACCAGCTTGAGCTGATTCCACAGCTTCAGCCCTCAAAATAACTTCTAAACTGCGGGGGATACTCCCTCGAGGAAGCTCAGCTTGGGTTTCTTGAATACGAACCTGTAATAAAGACAAACAGCCAAGAATGAGAAGCGATCCCTTTCAGATGCCATACAATCTAAATTAAATACCACAAATACTGACATATTCTAAACTATCTGACCCATTAGCAGACTTTCACATGTTATCAACATTCATCCTAAAAATTATCTACTCTAAAACTCCTTTTAGTCAAATAGTTCAATTTGGCAAAAGATTACATCTATTTAAAAACTTCATGCTGATTCAAGCAGCAGAGAAAAAAAAAAAAACTTCTTTTACTCTCATTTAAAAAGTTTTTTTTTCTCTT
Organism: Macaca mulatta; assembly: GCF_049350105.2. NCBI lineage: Eukaryota > Metazoa > Chordata > Mammalia > Primates > Cercopithecidae > Macaca > Macaca mulatta. The sequence goes on from NC_133417.1 coordinate 27,481,282, forward strand.
TGTTCAAAATGACTCTAAATATGTTATATGTTCCATCTTCTCCTAAGCTTTAAGATAATTTTATGGAAAATTTCAAATATACCTTTTAATACCCTCCACTTCAACACAACTGCTAACATTATTTACAGATACATGTTTTTTCTTTTTTACTATATATTTGAACAAAGTTGTAAACATCAAGAAACTTCACACCTAAATATTTTAGCATTCATCTCTAAGAATAAAGACAATCCTCTGTTACAATACCATTAACACAACCAAGATAATTAAACAATATTTAATTCCATAAAATTACACATCTTCTATTATCTAGTCCGTCTTCAAATGTCTTGATTGTCAAGTGTCCTTTATACAATTGTTTTCTTCCCCGAAACTAAGACCCAATCTGACTCATACTTTATAAGATAAGGTATCTCCTACCCAAAGCTGTTGGCAGAATATGTGCATCTTATAAGCTACCAGGTTAATGTAAGAAAGCTAAATAAGGAGAATGATTATCAGAGCAATATAAGCAATATTAAATTCATCTGATAATTATTCCATACTTAAGCAGTTTCAACTTTTCTTTCCTTTTTGTATGTCCCAAAAAATTAAGACCTGCTGAAATTTGAGTCCCCTTCATTCTGCCATCCATCACCTCTTGCGACTGCCATCCATCACTTCTTGCCCAGGTAACTGAAATTGCCTATTACCCTCTGTTAAACCCATCACGGACTTACTCAGTTTCCTTAAAAAAAAAAACAAAAAAACAAAAAAAACCACACACACAGGCACGGTGGCTCACGCCTGTAATCCCAGCACTTTGGAAGGCCAAGGCGGGCAGATCACGAAGTCAGGAGATCGAGACCATCCTGGGTTAACATGGTGAAACCCCCTCTCTACTAAAAATATAAAAAAATCAGCCGGGTGTGGCGGCGGGCATCTGTAGTCCCAACTACTCGAGAGGCTGAGGCAGGAGAATGGCCTGAACCTGGGAGGCAGAGCTTGCAGTGAGTGGAGATCACGCCACTGCACTCCAGCCTGGGTGACAGAGTGCGACTTTGTCTCAAAAAAAACAAAACAAACAAACGAACAAACAAAAAAACACACACACATAAACTACCTTCCCAGTATATTCCCACTGCTTATTAAGATAGGCTCAAACTTCTCAGCCTAAGATTTAGGGATCCAAGTACCTCCAGGTCTCACATCACATCATCTCTCAGATGATCTCCAACTTGGCTCCTTTACTTCAATCATGATAATCCTCATTGCTTCCAAGCTAGCCTGTCTTATTCACGCTTTCCTTTCTATGCACCAAATGGAAATCTTACACTAATAAGTTGCTATTTCTTCAAAGTTTTCTTAACTCCAGTTTATAATAACCACCACCACCTAGTTACCATTTATTCTTTGACAAATACATTTTGTCAGTCTTAAGGAACTTCCAAGTTATTAAAAGTTAAAACAGATGTATATACTAACAATTACAATTTACATGAAGAGTTTTGGGCTTAAATTTGTAGTCATTTTGATGATGCTTAACTTATATAAAAATTGAATTGGGCCGGGCGCGGTGGCTCAAGCCTGTAATCCCAGCACTTTGGGAGGCCGAGACGGGCGGATCACGAGGTCAGGAGATCGAGAGACGATCCCGGCTAACACGGTGAAACCCCGTCTCTACTAAAAAATACAAAAAAATAGCCGGGCGAGGTGGCGGGCGCCTGTAGTCCCAACTACTCGGGAGGCTGAGGCAGGAGAATGGCGTGAACCCGGGAGGCGGAGCTTGCAGTGAGCTGAGATCCGGCCACTGCACTCCAGCCTGGGTGACAGAGCAAGACTCCGTCTCAAAAAAAAAAAAAAAAAAAAAAAATTGAATTGAACATGATCTAAATAGAAGTTATTGCAAGGGTCTAGAAGTGAATTATTATCATTGACGGACTCTGATCTACACAGATGTTTAATACCTTTTGAAAATCAACAAATCTTGATTTATTTGTATCCAGCAAGAATCTCCTCCTGTTGGCACAAACTGGATTTCGGCAGATGTTTGGCTGTGTGTATTTGAACTGCTGTTCTACATCCCTGATCACTGTCTGACAGTCCAAGCACAGAAAAGTTCCGCTCACAAGCTCTGGGTGAACTGGGTGAGTCCGCACCACCTGCCCACTGATGCGAGTGAGCAAACCAATTCTGGATGAGGTGAGCTCTCGAATCCTGTTTAAAGACAAATGTCCCATTAGTAAACATTCATCTCCTAACTAAGAATCTTTCCATTTTAGTGAGAGGGCATCCAAAGATAATTTATGTTTAAAAAAAAAATTTAAGAGACAAGGTATTCTTTGGACTCTCCTGTAAGAATAATTTAGTCAATGTGCCCATTCCTAAATTATATGATGTATATGCATCCAGAACAATATATATAAATGAATAAATATAAATTAAAGGATGCCAAAAAAAAGAAAATTAAAATTACAAAACAGAACGGGCCGGGCGTGGTGGCTCACACCTGTAATCCCAGCACTTTGGTAGATTGAGGCGGGCAGATCATGAGGTCAAGAGATCGAGACCATCCTGGCCAACATGGTGAAACCCTATCTCTACTAAAAATACAAAAACTAGCTGGGCACGGTGGCGAGCACCTGTAATCCCAGCTACTTGGAGGCGCTGAGGCAGGAGAACTGCTTGAACCCGGGAGGTGGAAGTTGTAGTGAGCCCAAGATTGCGCCACTGCACTCCGGCCCAGGTGATAGAGCAAGGCTCTGTCTCGGGGGAGAAAAAGAAAAAAAAAAAAACAAAACCCAGAATGATCCTGTTTTTGTTTTATATGCAAATACTTTTTTGCTTACCTGCAATTTCTTAAAAAAAGGATGTTACACAATAATCCTGAGAAAAAATTTTGTACTGAAAGTTCAGAAACACTTCCTTTACAAACCCATTTTATGTGAAATAACAGTAATTTTATAAAGTAATTTCAGTAGTTTAACTGCCCAAAATATCACTTCAATTTTATCCAGTAAATTTATTCTTAAAATAACTGCCAAAGGGGTGTTTGAAAATTATGTATTTAAACTGACAAAAATTTCCAGAGATTCAGGAATTTCTAGAATTTCACATTTTCTCCCTTGATCAATTTTCTCCCAGATTTCCCTAAAAGGCACCCTAAAATGTGGTAATCCTAAGACTTTGCTTCACTTCATTTACATCTAATCCCATCTCCATAGGAAAATACATCACTCTAACACTAAACTTTCTGGATAACTGGGTATAACTCCTATAAAAGTCAACCTTCTACAAAATCTGAATACAAACCACTATTTTTTCCTCCTGGTATAAAAGCATCAATGTTGTAAGTACTCGTTTTATAATTATTGTGATTACCAATTATGAAAAAGTAATTTTTACAGCAACAAACCTACTTTTTGCATGATTTAGGTAGAAAACCTAAGCCAAAAGACTTCACAGATAAGGAAACTGAGGCTCGGGGAGGTACAAGTGATTTGTATAATGTTAAATAGTGAGCTAATAACAGATCAAGGCAACCTCTCAAATTTTCTGACTGTCAGCTAAGTGGTACCTATACCATCTGGTGAATTCATTTTTTTCCAGAGAAGGGTTTCTTACTTGTGTCTGGTAGGCAGGTCTTGGAATGCAACATAAAAATCCTTGGCAAGAGGGATCTCTTTACGGTCTTTGACGAATGTTTTCAAGGCCCGACACAGGTAAGGGTAAACTCTGAAAAACAAAAAAGTCAACTGATACCTTAGAGGTTTACCAAGTCCTCCTTCCCTTTACATATCTACCAACAGTCGAGATTAAGGAATTTCATCGGTTACAACTAAGCCTCAGAACTTAACTGTGCATGACACTTCTATTATCTAGTCTGGGTTTAGGACCCTCTTTCAATTCCTATCCCACTGAAACACTAAATACAAAATGTCACACCATATCTGATTATCTTTAAATAATCATATAGCACCCACACTGTTAGCCATTCCTCTGTCCAACATGACTAGCTGAACAATCATCTTGTCAATATGCTCAAAACTGTGAATTTTCTGTGGGCTGTTTATGACTTAGTAAATCAGGTGTCAAGTCAGTCTATTTATTTGGTTTCATTCTGAGACAGGGTCTCACTCTGTCACCCAGACTGAAGTGCAGTGGCACGATCACAGCTCACTGCAGCCTCAGTCTCCCTAGGCTCAGGTGATCCTCTCATCTCAGCCTGCTGAGTAGCTGGCACTACAGGCATGCACCACCATGCCTAGCTAATTTTTGTGGGTTTTTTCCGTAGAAATGGGATTTCACCATGTTGTCCAGGCTGGTCTCAAACTCCTGGGCTCAAGTGATCTGTCCACCTCAGCCTCCCAAAGTGCTGGGATTACAGGTGTGAGCCACCATATCTGGCTGGTTTGATAAGAAATGGATGAGGACAGGAGAAGTATTTGTGTACTAATGTGAGAACAAATTGGCAAAAATGCTCCATTTGACTGGTGAGAGTGAAGTATGCATGTCCTTTTTATATAAGTTTCTAATAGCTACTACAGCTTACTTTGTTTAAAAAGTGGGGTCTGAAAGTCCTCTAAAAAAGGTGCTACTCTCGGGAAAGAGAACTGCTGCCTGGTTTGTGCATGAGGCATGGCACAGCTGCTTCTACCAGCAGGCTTGATTTTCTACCTCTCCCTCATTTGTCAGTGCAATAACTTCTGCTGCATGCTTTCACAATAAACCCTGTTGCTTACTTACCCCTCCAATTAATCTTGATCATCAGCTATGACTAGAAACACAGACAAATCCTCCATCTCCCAATCTACCAAGAAATGAACAAGATTGTACCTCCTTATCCCTGAATTTTCATTTATCTTTCACAACTGTCCACAATTTATTTTAACTTGATTCTATTTCTGATTGTCACATTCATGTAATCCTAATACAAAGTCTTGTGTGCAAAGATGTTTCTTGCTGTGTATAACAATTCAAAATACAATAAAAGCCTTATATTAAATATAATGTCTAACCATAGTATTTCTACCAAAAAACCACAATTGGAGCTATTAGTATGATTTTAAGAAATTTTATGTGAATTTGAGTAGTTTCATACACAGTACACACAGAAAGACATCAAAATGTGACAGAAGATCCTTACAAAACTCTGTACTTGTAGACTTAGAAGGCTCCTGGAACTCTTGTAGCAGACCTGCTAATGATGGTGGTAGATTACAAGTGTATAAGCAATTTAATTATCCTTACTTTTCTCTATTTTCTACAATATATACCTACTACTTTTATAAGCAGAAACAAAATTAAACTTTAAGGGAACAAGAAGTACAACAACATCAATGCTGTAAAGATATCCCCAGTACAAGAACAGGACGCACACAAACACCTATTCCTGTGGGGAAAAAGGATCAGTGGAATGACACAAAAGTACAGTTTTCCTCTTGGGAAAACTATACAGAAAGCAAAGATTTTCAACATTTGTATTTGAAAAAAAATTTCAGCTCTGGCTGGGCACGGTGGCTCACGCCCGTAATCCCAGCACTTTGGGAGGCCAAGGCGGGTGGATCACCTGAGGTCAGGAGTTCGAGACCAGCCTGACCAACATGGTGACACCCCATCTCTACTAAAAAATGTAAAAAATTAGCCGGGCGTGATGGCGGGCGCCTATAATCCCAGCCATTAGGGAGGCTGAGGCAGAAGAATTGCTAGAACCAGGGAGGCAGAGGTTACGGTGAGCAAGATCGCGCCACTGCACTCCAGCCTGGGCATGAGAGAACAAGACTCCGTTTCAAAAAAAAAAAAAAAAAAAAAAAAAAAAAAGGTCGGCTCTACAAAGGCCTACATGAAGTTCAGAGCAGTACTAAAATGACCACTGGCAGTATCAAAGCGCCTCTTCTCAGAGGGAAATAACTGCTGCCCTTCTGCTACACAAGTGAACACTTACAGTCCAGGAAGAGCTGGCTTCCCAGATTTCAACCCCTATTCAAAGTAAAGAAGATTAATATGTCCATACCTATAGAACTCCTCTTGAATGGTGGTAGAAAGTTGCTGGTTAAATTGTTCCAGGTCCACAAAACTCACAACCAATGTGTTTCTCTCAGGACGAATCAGTTCCTCTGCTAATTGCAGGTATTTAACTTCTCCATCGCTGCTCTGAAACCTGCAGGTACATGCGAGTCAACTAGATTAAGGACACAGGCAGTACAAAGAACCTGAATGATTGATAATTCAGAATACTGGTTAAAGTCCAACAAGTAGGCTCAGATGGGCCCATGTTTGGCAGTTCGGTAACTTGGGGCAAGTTACTTGTCCCTTCTGATATGGTTTGGCTGTGTCCCCACCCAAATCTCATCTTGAATTTCCACATGTTGTGGGAGGGACCTGGTGGGAGGTAATTGAATCATGGGGACAAGTCTTTCCCCTGCTGTTCTCTGATAGTAAGTATCACGAGATCTCATGGTTTTAAAAAGGAGTTCCTCTGCACAAGCTCTCTTTGCCTGATGCCATCCACTTAAGACATCAGTGACTTGCTCCTCCTTGCCTTCCACCATGACTGTGAGGCTTAACTGCTAACAACAAAAAAACAACAAAACAACTACTAACTCTTATTATTGTCATGTATAATTAAGATTGGAAAATGTTAAATCAAGAAATTCAGTCGAGAACCCAATGATTCCATTTCTGTAGGTAATTTGCAAGCTGACAGATTAGTCAGGGATTTAAGAAGCAGAATAGAAGAATACACGGAAATGAGGTGTTTCACTGTCCAAGACTTCAGGAAAATTGAAACATGCACACTAAAAGTTGGTATTTTTGCTTCTAAAGCCCAAGCAGGATATCATACAAATTTATTTTCTGTTCTTTTAAACATAATATGCAGATTTGCTTTAAGAAAAAATCAATTTCTCCTCCAAATACAGCATGTTCTGACAACTCAAATACAGCATGTTCTGACTTAAAATATTTGTTAACCAACTACGTGCAAAGCCCTATGACAGAGGCATCTGAGGCTGAAAATGGCAGTGTTGTTCCTGCCCTAGGGTTAACTACCACTTTGTGTCTAGGGAGTTAGATATATGTAAACAACGAAGACAGACATGAAATATGTTCCTGTTAATGAGAACAAGAAATGTGCTAGGATAATAGAAACTAAATCTGCCTAACAGAACATGTACAAGAGTCATACATATAAAAGGTGGTACTGGAATTCAGCTTCTGAAAGAGTTAAAAATTTCGAATAAAAACAGGTGGTGGAGTGACTGACTACAGATGTTTGCAAGTATATGATTAAGTCAGAGAAGGTAGGGGAGAAGTGTGGATGATGACTGGGGTGGTTTTGGAAGACAAACAGGAAAAAGGAGTGGTGAAGAATTTGAACTTTATTCCACAAGCAATGGTGAATTAAAGTTTATTTTGTGACAGGGAGTTGGCACTTCTTTAAACAAAGTATAGAGATTATTTGTCTCATCATTATCATCTAGCTGCAAAGTCAAGGCACTTAGATTATTTGTTGAAATGAAACATTTATTGAAGAACCTTTGTAATGTGATATGGTGGGTAGGTGGGGTTGAGGATGGAATCTGAATTCCACACTAAGTGGCTGAGAGGTAAAGGTGTTACACTGCCAGAGACAATGAAAAACAAATGGCACCCTGGGAGCCTAAGGAAGAAAGGATTAGTGCCTCTCAAAAAGGTGTACAAGGTATCACAAAGGTGAGTTTTTAGCTGGGCTTTGAAGGAGGAACTATCAGGCAGACAATAACATTGCCATAGGTAGCAAAATGGAAATTAAATTATGGTTTTAAGTATACCAAAATTTCATAAGATGGAAACATTATTCACAATAGCCAAAAGGTGGAATGAACCTGCGTCCACTGAATGGACAAGCAAAATGCAGTACATATGCAGGTTGAGCAGCCTCATCTGAAAATGTAAAACATGAAATGGTCCAAAATCTGAAACTTTTTGAGTGCTGACATGATTTTCACTGGAGCATTTCAAATTAGGGATGCAACTGGTTAAGTATAATGTAAATACTCCAAATCTGAAAAAAAAAATCCAAGATCCCAAACTCTTCTGGTCCCAAGCATTTCAGAAAAGGGATACTCAATCTGTAGAGGCAATGTTATTTAGCCTTAAAAAGTAAGGAAATTCTGACACATGGTACCTCGCAGGGGAACCTTGTAGACATTATGCTACACAAGCCAAACACAAAACGACAAATACTATTATGATTCCACTTATATGAGGTACCTATAGTGGTCAAACTCATAATGAAAGGAAGCAGAGTGGTGGGTGACGGTGGTTGAGGGAGAGGGTAACGGAAGAGAGGAAGAGAGTTCGTATTTAATGGGCACAGAGTGTCAGTTTGGAAGATGAAAGAAGTTTGGAGCCGGGTGCGGTGGCTCACGCCTGTAATCCCAGCACTTTGGGAGGCCCAACCGGGCGGATCCCCTGAGGTCGGGAGTTCAAGAGCAGCCTGATCAACATGGGGAAACCCCATCGCTACTAAAATACAAAATGAGCCGGGCGTGGTGGCGCATGCCTGTAATCCCAGCTACTCTTGAGGCTGAGGCAGGAGAATCGCTTGAATCCGGGAGGCGGAGGTTGCGGTGAGCTGAGATGGTGACACTGCACTCCAGCCTGGGAACAAGGGCTAATAATTCCGTCTCAAAAAAAAAAAAAAAAAAAAAAAAGAGTTTGGAGATGGAGGGTGGTGACGGCTGCATAACGAGGTGAACGAACTTAATGTCACTGGACTGTACACTTAAAATGCCTACAATGGTCAACTTTGTGATGTATATTTTACGACAATAAAAAGAACTTCATAAGCTTTTTTCACAAGCCATTCCAAACTGTTGACCCTTCATCCTGGAGGCCGTGGTGTATCTACTCTAGGAAAAATAACCGGTGGGTAGGTAAGGCAAGCCAGGGAGGAGGCGGGGCTATGAGGCCAGGAGCCCAGAGGCACAGAAAAAAAGAGGGGTAGTGGAGAAAGGAAAGGAAGGCCAGAGGGAAAGGGGAGCAAGGGACCCAGAAGAAGGGAAATGGTAGTTACTCTACAGGGCACGGCTCCGCACCCCAGTAGCTTTCAAACCACAGTTCACGCAGAAACTTTCATCAGCACAGGCGGCGAGGGTGGCCCGGGCCCTGCCCACCCCCAGCACCAGGCTACCGGCTGTGTGGCCCAGCAGGGCTCCGCCGGGATTCAATGGCACTTCGGCCTCCCCCTCAACCCGGCCGCACCCAGCGGCCCAGTTACTATACTCAGCGAGCCCAGGTTTCCGCGCCGGTCACCGGGAACTGTGCAAATACCAGGCTCGCGGGGTGGTGAGCATCAAGTGACAGAAGCAAAGCACTGGGCACGAGCGTCTTAGGGCTCGATATGGGTTTTCGTCCAGAAAAACCCAGCCTGTTCTAGGCTCCTCGCGGCCGCTGGGCTCGCAGCCTAAAGTTGGGGGGCGGGCGGGGCAACACTTCCCGGACGCGCGACCCCCAGGTTCCGGAACACCCGCCGGCCACACGGCACCTCCTGGCCCAGACACCGCGGGCTCCGGAGGCGGGCGTGGCCCCGGGCGCTCATCGACTTACTCCTCCAAGAAGTCCAGGAACAGTTTCTGGCACTTCTCGGCCACCTCATCGCGGACCTCCAGGTGCTGGCTGCCGGCGCCCGGCTCCGCTGCCGCCGCGAGGTCCATATTTGCCCAGCGCCGAGGATTCGCCTACGCCACGCTCGACCGCCACAAGTCGCTTCTTTCCAGACGCTGCAGCTTTGCGCGCGCCGCCGCCGCTTCCGCCCCGCCCCCTCTTCCGATCGGCACGGCCGGGACCAATCGTGACACAGGAGCCGGAGATTTCGCGCCAAACCTGACCAATGAACGGCGCTTCTCCAAGAGCCCCCGCCCACGGAAAGGGATTTCGCGCCAAATGCAAAGCCCGGCTGGAGAAAGCCCATCTGCCTTTGCGCCTGCGCAGTGTAGCCGTGGCCGCGGGTATTTTTGGCTACTGGAACAAGTTCGAATCTGAGGGTTTTGTCCGAGTGGTTTTTCAAATGTTTTTTAAATCATTCCACTGATACTAATTGAACGATCGGAGTAAGACTCTATGGAAGAGGAAAAAGGGGAAGATTCACATCTCCCGCTTCTACTGTCTAGTTGGAGGAAATACTGGAAACCACAGTATAAAACCCTGTAAAAGGGTCAAAGAGATGTCCAAACCTTGCCTGGGTAAGGTGGCACAATTATTGTGGTGGTGCTGACCGAGGAAAATCAGCGAAATATTTGACAGTGGCCGGGTGCGGTGGCTCACGCCTGTAATCCCAGCACTTTGGGAGGCCGAGGCGGGTGGATCACCTGAGGTCAGCAGTTCGAGACCAGCCTGGCCAACTTGGAGAAACCCCGTCTCTCCTGAAAATACAAAAAGTAGCCGGGCGTGGTGGTGCACGCCTGTAATCCCAGCTACTCAGGTGGCCGACTCAGGAGAATCGCTTGAACCCGGGAGGAGGAGGTTGCAGTGAGCCGAGATCGTGCCACTGCACTCCAGCCTGGGCAACAGAGTGTGACTCCGTCTCAAAAAAAAAAAAAGAAAAAAAGAAAAAGAGAAAGAAATATATGACACTATGGTTAATCTTTTTTTTTTTTTTTCTTTTTTTCCGATGAAGTCTCACCCAGTGGCTCAGGTTCGAGAGCAGTGGCGCGATCTCTGGTCACTGAAACCTCCCCCGCCCGGGTTCAAGGGATTCTCCTGCCTCGGCCTCCCGAATAGCTGGGATTACAGGCGCCCGCTACCGTGCCCAGCTAATTTTTGTGTTTTTGTAGAGACAGGGTTTTCGCCATGTTGACCAACTGCTCTTGAACTCCTGACCCCAGGTGATCCGCCTGCCTCGACCTCCCAAAGCGCTGGGATTACGGCCGTGAGCCACAGAGCCCGGCCTTAATACCCTTCTTAAAATGCACTATTGGCTTGAGTTCTCCTTATGTTCTTTCTCCCATCTTTCCCTGACCGTTTCGCTTGGTTTTTCCGCCGTCTCTTTGGCCATTCCTGGTTAGCATCCTTTGTAGGCGCCTCTTCTTCAGTGAGTCTTTTAAATGTTCTGGTTCCAGAGCTTTCATTTCCCATAAAGTCGCTCTCTTGGGCGACCCTTTACACTCCCTTGGCGTTAATTAACGTCTGGGTACTGATGATATCTATATGTGTATTTCACCAACCAGTACTTTTTTTGGCCTCCAAGACATTAAGAGAAACGGGGACCACTTCCATTTTTCGAGGCTTCTTGCATATTAAAAATATTTTTTCTTCCTTTTCTTTTTTTGAAACGAGGTCTTGCTATGTTGTGCAGGCTGACCTTGAACACCTGGTCTCAGCAATCGGCCTGCATTCGCCTCCTGAGTAGCTGGGATTTCCTGCCACCAACTTATTGAAAAAATGTTTCTTTTTCTTTTTTTTTTTCTTTCTTTTTTCTTTTCTTTTCTTTTTTTTCTTTTCTTTTCTTTTTTTTTTTTTTGGAGAGGGACGGAGTCTCTCTCTGTCATTAAGCGGGAGTGCAGTGGCACATCTCGGATCACTGCAACCTCTGCCTCCCGGGTTCAAGCAATTCTCCTGCCTCAGCCTCCTGAGTAGCTGGGACTACAGGCGCACACCGCCACGCCCGGCTAATTTTTTTTTTGTTTTTGTTTTTGTATTTTAGTAGAGATGGGATTTCACCATGTTGCCCAGGCTGGTCTCAAACTCCTGAGCTCAGGTAATTCGCCCACCTCGGCCTCCCAAAGTGCTAGGATTACAGGCATGAGCCACCGCGCCCGGCATGAAAAGATTTAAAAATGCCAAACAGAGTGGAGAGAAACTCAAGTAATTATTTTAACATACGTACAAATACACTATTCACAAGATATTTACAAGTTTAACAAAAATGCTCAACGCTGGTGTGTTGCAGTGTATCTGTAATCGTATGTATTACCTCATTTGAAAACGAACACTCAGCTGGGCGCGGTGACTCACTTCTGTAATCCCAGCACTTTGAGAGGCCAAGGTGGGCGGATCATGAGGTCAGGAGATCGAGACTATCCTGGCTAACACGGTGAAACCCCGTCTCTACTAAAAATACAAAAAAAATTAGCCGGACGCGGTGGCGGGCGCCTGTAGTCCCAGCTACTCGGGAGGCTGAGGCAGGAGAATGGCGTGAACCCGGGAGGCGGAACTTGCAGTGAGCCGAGATCGCGCCACTGCACTCCAGCCTGGGCGACAGAACGAGACTCCGTCTCAAAAAAAAGAAAATGAGCATGGTGGCTCATGCCTGTAATCCCAGCACTTTGGGAGGCCAAGGTGGGTGGATCTCTTGAGGTCGGGAGTTCCAGACCAGCCTGGCCAATGTGGTGAAACCCCATCTCTACTACAAATACAGAAATTAGCCGGGCGTGGCGGGGGGCGCCTGTAGTCCCAGCTACTCGGGAGGCTGAGGCAGAGAACTGCTTGAACCCAGGAAGTAGAGGTTGCAGTGAGCCGAGATCGCGCCACTGCACTCCAACCTTGGTGACAGAGCAAGACTCCGTCTCAAAAAAGAAAAGAAAAGAAAATGAACACTTGAGGCCCTGTGTCCTACAGCCCTTTACAAACTCCAGAGTCTGCCTGCCTACTGGACATCACCACTTGCGCGTATTTTAGGAACCTTGAACTCAACAGTGCTTCCTGGATATTCACAACCCTAGTGCACTTGAGCTAACCTGATTCTGCTCCATCCTCTCAAAAGGCCTCACTCTTTTCTTTCTCATTTTTCTTCTTCTCTCTTCTCTTCCTCTTTGATCCTTAGGATAGATTTCTCAGAACTAAAGTCCCATGTACAGAAGGAAAAAAAGAAAAATGACAGTGCAGAGCTCTGGGCTGATTTTCAGCTATGCTCATGGAGAAACTCAAGGCTTTCTCTTCTCAGCTCTCCATATCTCACAGGTGTTCCCTTCCTCCTTCAGATGTGTATCTCTAAACCAGAATAGTAGATGAGATCTGTAAGTGAGGTTTGTGGGGATACCTTCCACAACAGGAGGAGGGTGTGAGTTATGAAATATCTCTGTCACACCCCAGAAAGCTGTATGTTGTGTGTGTGCTGGTGCCCAGGCCTGACTGCTATCCTTAGAAAGGCCTGTTCACAAGATTGGCCTTTGGCTGGCATTGGGAACTTGACTGGTAAATAATTCTCTACACCGATATAACACTGTCCCTTGATAAGGATGGCTCATTGTATCTAAACTGTACAATGTGATTGATACTACATACCTGGGAGACTAAATTTTTTTTTTTTTTAAGACAAGGTCTTGCTGTGTCACCCAGGTGGGAGTGCAGTGACACAATCACGGCTCATTGCAACCTCGACTTCCTGGGATCAAGTGATCCTCTCGCCTCAGCCTTCCGAGTAGCTGGGACTACAGGTGCATGCCACCACGCCTGGCTAATTTTTCTATTTTTTGCAGAGATGGGGTTTTGCCGTGTTGTCCAGGCTGGCCTCGAACTCCTGGGCTCAAGCGATCCTCTTGCCTTGGCCTCCCAAAGTGCTGGGATCACAGGTGTGAGGCGCCACACCAGGGCCTCCATGATTTTCTTTTCTTTTCTTTTTTTTTTTTTTTTTTTTGAGACAGGGTCTTGCTGTGTCACCCAGGCCGGAGTGCAGTGACACAATCATGGCTCACTGCAGCCATGACCTCCTGGGCTCAGGTGATCCTCCCACCTCAGCCTCCCACGATGTGCACTCCCATGCCTGGCTAATTTTTATATGTTTTGTAGAGACAAGATTTCATCATGTCACCCAGGTCAGTCTTGAACCCCTGGGTTCGGGCAATCCTCCCAAAGTACTGGGATTACAGGTGTGAGCCACCGTGCCCGGCCATCCATGATTCTTTCTAAAAAATTAGTTTAGAATAGCTTTAGATTTACCAAAAGTTGCAAAAGCTAGTATAGAATTTTCAAATACACTTTGCCTATTCTCCCTTACTGTTTAATGTCTTACACTCTTATAATACATTTATTACAACTCAGGAACCAACTTTGGTATGTTAGTATTAACTAATATTGCACACTTTATTCAGATTTCACCAGTTTTTCCCTAATGTTCTTTTTCTCTTCCCAGATCTCATCCTGATGCCACATTACACTTAGTGGTCATGTCTCCTTAGACTCTTCTGGTTTGTAATAGTGTCTCAGACTTTCCATAGTTTTAATGCCAATGTCTCTCAATTGGGATTTGTCTAATGTTTTTCTCACGATTAGACAGTGATTATGGGTTTGGGAAGGACGATTGCAGAGGTAAAGTACACTTCTTACCATTACTTTATGATTTTGAAGCAAATCCCAGACATTGTATCATTTCATTTGTAGATATTTCAGAATGATTTTCTAAAACATAAGGGTTCTTTTTCCTGAGACATGTTTTTAGCTGGGAAGGAAACATCCTTCAAACAGCTGTAGCAGTGCAGGTTAGTGACGCTCATTATTTTAAATATAACTGTAATATTTTCCAGAATCATTGACACTTCAACTTACACTAAATAAAACCAGCAGATTAAAAAGTTACATGATATCGTGCGTGGTGTGCAATATTCAATAAGATATTTCTCATATTATGAATCTTTTCTTTCAGTGCAGTCAACCCTCATCTTATAAAATATTTGGTATATGTTACTTCTTTTTTATATTTATTTATTTACTTATTTATGAGACAGCATCTCAGTCTGTCACGCAGGCTGTAGTGCAGAGGCACAATCACAGCTCGCTGCAGCCTTGACCTCCTGGGCTCAGGTGATCCTCCTACCTCAGCCTCACAAGTAGCTGGGACTACAGGTGCGCACCACCATACTCAGCTCATTTTTGTATTTTTTGTAGAGATGGGGTTTCACCATGTTGCCCAGACTGGTCTCGAACTCCTGGGCTCAAGCAATACTCTTGCCTCCCAAAGTGCTGGGATTATAGGCATGAGCCATTGTGCCCAGCCTGTTCTACTTCTTTTTTTTTTTTTTTTTTTTTTTTGAGACAGAGTCTTGCTCTGTCGCCCAGGCTGGGGTGCAGTGGCCGGATCTCAGCTCACTGCAAGCTCCGCCTCCCGGGTTTAGACCATTCTCCTGCCTCAGCCTCCCAAGTAGCTGGGACTACAGGCGCCCGCCACCTCGCCCGGCTAGTTTTTTGTATTTTTTAGTAGAGACGGGGTTTCACCGTGTTAGCCAGGATGGTCTCGATCTCCTGACCTCGTGATCCGCCCGTCTCGGCCTCCCAAAGTGCTGGGATTACAGGCTTGAGCCACCGCGCCCGGCCTCTACTTATTAACAACAACAACAACAGCAAATACATGCTAGCTGCTAACCAGTGTTTAGCAGTATGACTTTCTTCCTAATTACTTAAATAGGCAAAGTTTGATCTTGATTTCTAACAAAATAAGTTTGACTATGATGTCTAACAAAATAAGTGCAAAAGTGGCAATTTTTAGTTATTTTTATGTAATTCTTAGTTTTTTCCAAAAGCTGAACACCGGAATTCCATACACACACAGACACACACACACACACTCACACACACACACACACAGCGTGAGAGTTAATTTTATGTGCCAACTTGAGTGGGTCATGGGCTGCCCAGATTAAATATTATTTCTGCTTGTGTCTTTGAGGGGTTTCTGGAGGAGATTAGCATTTGAATAGACAGATTCTGTGTAATAGATTGGCCTGCCCAGTGTGGGTGGGAACCATCCAGTTGGTTGAGGGCCTGAATAGAACAAAAGACAGAGGAAGGAGGAGTTTGCCCTCTTTTCCCTGCCTTACTGCCTGAACTGGGACATCTCGTCTCATCTTCTACCTTCAGATGAGATTTACACCATTGGCTCCCCTGGTTTTCAGCCCTTCAGATTGGGACTGAACCACCCACCAGCTTTCCTGGATTTCCAGCTTGCAGATGCCAGCTCATAGGATTTCCCAATCTCCGTAATTGCGTGAGCCAATTCCTCATAATAAATCTCTCTCTCTCTCTCTCTCTCTCTCTCTCTCTCTCTCTCTCTGTGTGTCTCCTATTAGTTCTGCACTCTGGATAACCTGGCTAATACACTCACTTTTAACTTTCATATACTCAATTCATAATAACCTATCATTTTAAATATATCTTACATTATATTATAAATTAAGAAATATGAAGCTGCATATACAAATTTACTATTGTTTTAAAGCTACTATAAAATGCTTTTCTGTCCCCCTTAAGATCCTCTCAGGTTCACTTGTCTCAGTCCAGCTTCACATGGGCTCTGAGTCGCTCGGAGAGGACTCTCGCCCTCTGTGGCTCTCAGGCTTCTCTGTCGTCCCCACTGAGGAACTGGCTCATGCCTCTCAGAAGCACCTTAAAGGAAAGAGGGAGTTACGGCCCTGGAGAATCTTTGACATTGGTCAAAGACAAGAGTCAGTGATTAAATTTCTTCTCTTTAACCGATCCTCTGCGGATGGATATTTAGGTTAGGTTAGGTTATTTGCTCTCTGCTCCTCCATTAGAAATAACAGTACAATTAGCATCTTTGCATGCGTGTATTTCTGGAGGTTACATTTCTGGAAGAGCTAGTCCTGGGTGAAAGGGTATGAACATTTTATGTTTTCATAAACTGTCTAATTGCTTTTCAATAAGGTCGTATCAATTTATCCTCTTATCAATGCACATGGCATTTTCATTTTAAGTAAAATAAGAACCTTAAGGCAAATGGATTAAGTTCTGATCTTAGAATTACAGGCTTCAGTCTGTCAGTGGGAAAGGATTATTTGGGGATTAGAAGCTTCCTGCTGTCTCTAAAATCTCACCCATCCCCACACTGTTCCATTCATTCATGTATTCGATCATTCTGCATCAGGTACTGTGATAGGTACTAGTGATACTGTAGTGAACAAAACAGACACAAGTCCCTGGTTCTCATGAAGCTTACATTCTAGGTGGCGAGGTGCAGTGGAGCACACTGCAGAGTTTGATACAATTCATTCCTTCTTGATTTTGAGCCTCAACAAGAAAATCGCTTCTGTTATTATAATATAGAGCCCAAGAATCACCCAGTATTTCACAGAGATATAAAACCCATCTCCATGGCTTGAGACCTAAAAAGAAAATTGTACATCCCACTTTTCTAGACATAAAAGAGATCTGTACTCCTCATGTGCAGCTGTAGCAGGCTGCACAGGCAGCATGGGTTGACCGTCACTTTCATTAGTCCCGGGAGATATCCTAGAAATAGCAGATCATTAAGTCTCATGTATAGTCCATGAAAAAAAAAAAAAAAAAAAAGAAAAGAAATGGCAGACCATTGGGTTGACAGGGAGCTCAGAAAAAGATGCACTTACAAACAATTCAGGTGGAAGCAAATGAAACATTTTTTCTGATCTGAGTGCAAGTTATGCTGAAGTAATTCAAACAAAACATGAAACAAACAAACAAACAAAAAACCCAAAAAGAGCCCATGGTGCTCTCAGCAATTGCAGAGAGGATTGTATGAATGGTGGCAGCTTTGTGGGAAGCATTTAGTTGCACATTATGTGGCAGGCATCAAGGATGGCTAGTTTGACTCCTAGTGTGACTTCAACTAAAATGTCCAAGGGCACAGCGTGTGGGGGTTTTGTTGTTATGTTCCTAATTAACAACAATGAAGGGCTGACGTGTTCTGTGATATGATACGTCTCAGTGTGTGCATTCTGTGCTTCAGTCTTCTGCTGTCCTGCAGTCCATCCTTCTGTTGGGGTATCCTGCAGTGGGCATCCATGTTTGTGGATAGGGCTTCCGGAAACTTACAGTCTAATGGTGGAGGCAGGATATGAACACAACTATAATTTGCAGAGTGATATGCAACTGTACCAAAATATATAAAGTATAAAGTGACATCAAAATGCAAGGTTACAGCAGAAATAAAGGATTCTAATTAGGTTTTTGTTTGTTTGTTTGTTTGTTTTTGAGACGGAGTCTCGCTCTGTCGCCCAGGCTGGAGTGCAGTGGCCGGATCTCAGCTCACTGCAAGCTCCGCCTCCCGGGTTTACGCCATTCTCCTGCCTCGGCCTCCCGAGTAGCTGGGACTACAGGCGCCCGCCACCTCGCCCGGCTAGTTTTTGTATTTTTTAGTAGAGACGGGGTTTCACCGTGTTAGCCAGGATGGTCTCAATCTCCTGACCTCGCGATCCACCCGTCTCGGCCTCCCAAAGTGCTGGGATTACAGGCTTGAGCCACCGCGCCTGGCCTCTAATTAGGATATTTACTGTAAAAAGAGAATCTATTGGGAGGCCAAAAAAATCACTGATTTCTTATTTTATAGCAAATTATAATTTTAAAAATTGCAAATAATATACATTCATTGAAGGAAAGCAGAAATACAGAAAAACAAAAGGAATAAAAACCACCCCAAATTGTACCACACAGAAATATTATTTACCATTTTGATGAGTTTCATCCTTCTATATGAAATGCATTATTGTATAAGCTCCTTTTAAAAGAAATTCATGGCCGGGCGCAGTGGCTCAAGCCTGTAATCCCAGCACTTTGGGAGGCCGAGACGGGCGGATCACGAGGTCAGGAGATCGAGACCATCCTGGCTAACATGGTGAAACCCCATCTCTACTAAAAAATACAAAAAAAAAACTAGCCGGGCGAGGTGGCGGGCGCCTGTAGTCCCAGCTACTCGGGAGGCTGAGGCAGGAGAATGGTCTAAACCCGGGAGGCAGAGCTTGCAGTGAACTGAGATCTGGCCACTGCACCCCAGCCTGGGCGACAGAGCAAGACTCTGTCTCAAAAAAAAAAAAAAAAAAAAAAAAGAAATTCAGGCTAGGCTCAGTGGCTTATGCCTGTAATTTCAGCACTTTGGGAGGCCAAGGCAGGCAGATCACTTGAGGTCAGGAGTTCGAGACTAGCATGGCCAACGTGGTGAAACCCCATCTCTACTAAAAATACAAAAATTAGCTGGGTGTGGTGGTGCATGCCTGTAATCTCAGCTACTTGGGAGACTGAGGCAGGAGAATCCCTTGAAACTGAGAGGTGGAGGTGAGTGAGCTGAGATGGCGCCACTGCACTCCAGCCTGGGCGACAGAGTGAGACCTCGTCTCAAATAAATAAATAAATAATTAAATAAATAAATAAATACAAAAGGCCGGGCGTCATGGCTCACGCCTGTAATCCCAGCACTTTGGGAGGCCGAGGCGGGTGGATCACGAGGTCAGGAGATCGAGACCATTTTTGGGAGGCCGAGGTGGGTGGATCACGAGGTCAGGAGATCGAGACCATCCTGGCTAACACTGTGAAATCGCGTCTCTACTAAAAATACAAAAAATTAGCCAGACGTGGTAGCAGGCACCTGTAATCCCAGCTTCTCGGGAGGCTGAGGCAGGAGAATGGCGTGAACCCGGGAGGTGTATCTTGCAGTGAGCCAAGATTGCACCACTGCACTCCAGCCCAGGTGACAGAGTGAGACTCTGTCTCAAAAAAAAAAAAAAAATTAAAATAAAAATAAATAAATAAATAATCAATAAAAGAAAGTCAACAGTATATCATGAACATCTTTTCAGTTGACAAATACATTTCTGTATTATTTTAATGGCTATATCTATTACTATAAAGACCATCCATGTAGTATATTTTAAAAAATTTAAATCTTTAGATAATTTTGATGAGAAATTAATGAGTCAAAAGGGAATCACATTTTAATACTCTTAATATATCTGCCAAAGCATCCTCCAGAAAACTTGCACATGCTCACCAGCATATGATAGTGCTGTTACAATTATTACTCTCCTTGTCAATTTAAAAGGGGAAAAAATGAGACAGTGTTTACTTCTTACATATATTTTAATAATTTCCCAGGGCACCTCACCAGCTTTCAATCGGTTCAGTTCAGTGGATTGCACTCAACCAGGATTTCTTGGATTGTTCCGTTGTGTCTTGTACAACGGTGTTCTCTCCTCTTGCATTTCACACAAAGGGCCCTCACTCTGAGAGTACATCTTCCTCATTGTCTTAGTCCTCCGAAATGGAGATCGGTGTGCAGGAGGTTTACTGGGGAGTGCTCTGGGGATCAATAGCTAGTGGGGACAGGGAGAGCATAAATGGACAGAGGGAGAAGTTGAACTGCTGTGCGGTTGCAACAAAGACCTTGGTGGATCCCACAGGGAGCTCCGCAGCTCAGATGATCCTTCAGAGTGGCTCCAAATCAGGCAAGGGGGCTGGGCCTTTTATCCAGCATCAACCAGTCATGGGATGCAGGCTGCCATTGGGGAAGTAGTGTAAATGTGGGTGAACCAGCTTATTTCAGTCAAGGGCAATTCCTAGGGAGAGAGGTATGAACTGTCAATAGCCAATGAGGTCCTAAAGTTGGTATCTGGGCTGCACATCATGGCATCCACTAGAGCCCACCCTTGTAACTGCTCTGTATAGTAACACGACTGCATTTCAGAACAGCACTTACAGGATCCCGGCTGGCCTCTTTTCCTAAGGAAACTTATAAGAGGCAGGCTAATAGGATGAACTACAGCTGATGCGCTGGAGCTGAACTTGAGCCTACAACTGATACTAATCATGATTCCCTCCTCTACCACCCATTCCCAGATTCCCCTCTTAGCTAGCACCTTTTCTAGTCTAGGTGGCTTACCTGGTGGAGTGACACAGACCTTCATTCCTGAGGGACCTGCCTTTGGTCACCATACTTTTTCAGGCCATGGCTGGTATACTTGTCCGTTTACTGTCAAAACTGGTTAGTGGTTGTATGAGAAGTGCTGGATTATCTGGGTGTCAAACCTTTACCCTGCTCCCACTGTATAACAGACACCTGACCTCTTCTTGCTGCTCAGGTCAGTTAAACCCGCTAATATTATGACTCTTTGGCTTGCCGGCAGGCATGTGGAGCCTGAAATGGCAGAGCAGCAGCCACAGTTTAAAGTTTCAAGGAGCTCTTCTTGTGTCTCCTGGTGCAAGTGTTAGACCTGTGGGAACTAGGATGTCTAGAACCACAGAGTCTCCAGCTGTGGGGAAGGAAGCACCAATTTCCCAAGTGGATCACCAGAAGAGATGGTGTGCAGAGCCACTCCTTCCACCTCTTGTATCCTGGACCCTTGTATTCTATCTTATGGAGACTATGCATCTTTTTTTTCGAGATGGAGCTTCACTCTCGTCACCCAGGCTGGAGTGCAATGTGCGATCTTGGCTTACTGCAACCTGCGCCTCCTGTGTTCGAGCGATTCTCCTGTCTCAGTCTCCTGAGAAGCTGGGATTATAGGTGTGTGCTACCATACCCACCTGCTTTTTTTTTTTTTTTTTTTTTTTTTTTTTTTTTTGAGACGGAGTCTCCCTCTGTTGCCAGGCTGGAGTGCAGTGGTGCAATCTCAGCTCAATGCAACCTCCATCTCCCAGGTTCAAGTGATTCCCCTGCCTTGACCTCCACACCCACCACCTGGCTTATTTTTTATTTTTATTTTTTGTATTTTAGTAGAGACGGGGTTTCACCATGTTGGCCAGGCTGGTCTCAAACTCCTGACCTCAGGTGATCTGCCCGCCTCGGCCTCCCAAAGTGCTGGGATTACAGGCGTCAGCCACTGTGCCTGGCTGGACTATGCATTTTAACAGTTGCTGAGTTAAGGCATAGACCATATTTGGAGGTGGTGCCCGTGCCTTGTACAATAACATCTCCAAGCCGGCGCCTTGGTTGAGCTTCCAAAAGGCCCTTCTATCACCCTATAAGTCATGAAGCTTCTGGGCAGTTCAGTTAGTAATAGGATCAGTGTCACGAACTCACTGGAGCTGGGAGAGTGAGCTGTCAGAGTAGCTGATTAAAGCAATAGGCCAAAAATGAAAGAGCAAAGCCTTTAATCACTCATTGCGATGGTAAAAGTGAGTTTAAAGCTGGAGAAAGCGCCGACTCCTGCTTCATTTCCCTTATGAAACGATGCAGTGGGTGAGGCTCGGGGGATCAGCACAGACATGGCAGTCTCTTGGGCAAAATGCTCCAGCAGTTTTATGGACCCTGAAGTGGAGAGGGTTTGGGGTAGAAAAGCCCTGGGTGCTTAGTCAGATTGGGGAAAAAGTGTCTTCAAGGTTCTTCCTCCTCCCCCTATAAGGAGACCTCAGCAGAGGAGGTCAAGGAGGAGCTCTGCCCAAGGTCTCAGATGGTGACCCAGAGACAAAGGCACCAGGCTAGGAATATGAATGCATGAAGAGAATGGCTGGCCAGGGGAGCCTGAGTCCTTGACTGCAACTTCCTTTAGAAACCAGGATGCACTGGCTATGCACCATGAATGGCGTGGAGAGGGAAGCTTTCCCTGTGAGGCCTGCCAGGTAGTCTTTGTAATTGTTTATGGTCAGGCCTGAAAAATCACAGATAGGTGTTTAACCAAGGGCCAGACTCCTCAACCCGTAGATCCCATGGTATTGTGCCTATTGCTTTGCTGTAAGGTGGGACTCTGAGTCTGAGCTGTGGGGGATTCCACATTGGTGCATCAAACTTTGTAAACACCAGGACACTGCTACTAGATGAGACCTCAAAGGCAGAAAATGAAAACCCATGCAGTTGGGTTGATCAGATCCAACACCAGGCCGTGGGGGCTACGAAGTCTGGCGGAGTCACAGGAATGAGAAGAGACAAGTTAATAGAGAAAGTGGGACCAGGGGGCCAACGCTAGTATGGAGGCTGTGAAGGCCCCAGGCTCTGGGAGCCCATGCTGTATTTATTGGTGATCAAACAACGAAATAGGTGGTGAGGATGTGGGTGTTAAAAGGAAGCGGTGTATCAAGTGAATGAGCTACAGCTGTGACAGTTTAGCATTTTCTTTGCAACATATGGCTACTTGAGATAATGGGAGTGCTAGAAGCAAGGAGCCAGCAAATCTAGACACATTCCGGAGGCCAGGAGGGGTTTTAGACCCTGGACTCCAGTCATGTTCCAAGCCCTGCCTCAGTTTCTCTCCCAACACTCGGCTTTTCTCCTAACACATACCTAGAACATGTGCTGAGTCCAGTAAAGGTAAATTGCTGCTAGAGGTTGGAAGGGTCCAATGTTATCAATTTGCTAAGAAGTGAGAGGTTGGTTTCCTCCAGGGATGGTGCCATACTGAGGGCTTGACATTGAGTTCTGTTGCTGTCAGATAATGAGAGGTGAAGCCAGCTGGACTTCCTGGGTCGAGTGGGGACTTGGAGAACTTTTCTGTCTAGCTAGAGGATTGTAAACACACCAATCAGTGCTCTGTGTCTAGCTAAAGGATTGTAAACACACCAATCAGCACTCTGTAAAAACGCACCAATCAGCACTCTGTGTCTAGTTAAAGGATTGTAAATGCACCAATCAGCACTCTGTAAAATGGACCAATCAGCACTCTGTAAAATGGACCAATCAGTGCTCTGTAAAGTGGACCAATCAGCAGGACGTGGGCAGGGCTAAATAAAGGAATAAAACTGGCCGCGGGAGCCAGCAGCAACTCGCTCAGATCCCCTTCCATGTTGTGGAAGCTTTGTTCTTTCTCTCTTCACAATAATCTTCCTGCTCCTCACTCTTTGGGTCCGCCTCACCTTTAAGAGCTGTAACACTCACCATAAAGGTCCACGGTTTCATTCTTGAAGTCAGCGAGACCAAGAACCCACCAGAAGGAATAAATTCCAGACACAATAGGATATTTGGCAGTAAAAGAAACTAGATCAATCTCAGTGAGTGGGAACTCCCGTTGGGCCCATAGCCTCCGTCCCTGCCACCTGCCTACTTTCATGAGACTGTTGTACTTGATTTGCAATGACTGATGACAGAAGCAGGTTGACGTCGAATGGTCAAGTCATTCTGTCCACCAGAATTCCATGGGGGATACTCTCTGGTGAGTGTTAACACATAATACTAAGATCTTTACATTTTGTTCCTGCTTCTGTAGTTCCACCCATGTGATTTTTGGGCAAGCCTCCTTTCCCCTAACTTCCAATCTTTCTCTTTCCAGGTCCCTGACTAATCAGCCTAGCCATTCACTAATGTCCACAAATGTATGTGTGTTCTTCTTACCTTGGGCCACTTCCCTTTCCATACAAAATATATAACCAGAGGCACCGCCCACTGGAAAGATTTTAAATCTTTCAAGGACACCCTTAAGTGGTTGTAGTATAATAGTAGCAGCCTCTTACCAAGTCAGCCCAACCATGAAACAAACATTGCCCTTTCCATCCTCTGCCAGCTGGTCTCAAGGGAGATTCCTTTGTCCCCTCTTCCTCCAACTCCGAACATGACCATAAGTTTGAGCTGAGAAAGAGAACAGACCCAAAGTGGTGGTGACATGAAACTTGGGAAGTCCTGATTATTACCCAGCTTACTTGGGTCCTTCTACTTGTGCCCAATCCCAAGTGTCCAACTACTATACACACACACACACACACACATACATATATATGTCAGATATATATGTATGTGTGTGTGTGTGTGTGTGTGTGTGAGTCTTGCTCTGTCACCCAGGCTGGAGTACGGTGGTGAGATCTCTGCTCACTGTAACATCCTCTTCCCAGGTTCAAGTGATTCTCATGCCTCAGCTTCCAGAGTAGCTGGGACTGCAGGCGTGTGCCACCACGCCCAGCCAATTTTTTTGTATTTTTAGTAGAAACGGGGTTTCGCCATGTTGGCCCGGCTGGTCTTGAACTCCTGGCTTTAAGTGATCCATCCACCTTGGCCTCCCAAATTGCTGGGATTACAGGCGTGAGCTACTGTGCCCGGCTGGCAACTACTATCTTATGATGCTTTTAGCCCTTGTAACTTGGTGACTCTAAAAGAATCCAGCGCACAATGGGAAGATCTGGCTGCACAGTCACTTGATGTCCTATAATTAGGTGCTCTATCTCCACCAGGTCCCTGTAGCCAGACAGGGGTCTTTTTTCTGAATGGTGTATAGTTCTCTGCTGCAGATGGCATAGTCTTACTCCAGAACCTAGGAGTCTATGTTGTGATTCTCTTACTGGGGCTTCCTATAAACTCCACATGGCATCATTTCCTACTACAGATACCTTTAGTAGCATAGGATCTGCTGCTTGAACCATAGCCTGGAACTGCTTTAGAGCCCTCTCCTGTGCTAGGCACAGCTCACGGAAAACTGACAGCATTCCGTGTAGATGGGTCAGAGCAGTGTTGTTTGAAGGTTCTGTTCAATAGTTATTTAGTTATTAGTTCCATGTATTCTGGACTTGGGAAGTGCAAAGAAACCAAGAAGTTATTATTATTATAACACTTTTTGAATGTCTTACCAAAAGTGAGACACTGTAAAATTGTTATTTATTGAACAAATCTCTCTTCAGTCATGATATGGCTTGGGTATTTGTCCCCTCCAAATCTCATGTTGAGACGTAATTCCTAGCGTGGGAGGTGGGGCCTCGTGGAAGGTGTTTGACTCATGGAGGCAGATCCCTCATGAATGGCTTAGCACCATCGCCTTGGTGATGAGTGAGTTCTCGCCCTGAGTTCATGTAAGATCTGGTTAAGTGTGTGGCATCTCTGCCCTCTCTCTTCCTCCCATGTGACGTGCCTGCTTCCCCTTTGCCTTCCACCGTGATTGTCAGTTTCCTGAGGCCCTCACCAGAAGCAGATGCTGGCACCATATTTCCTTACAGCATGCATTAGAACCATGAACCAATTAGTTCTCTTTTCTTTATAAATCACCCAGTCTCGGGTATTCCTTTATACTAACAGAAAAATGACCTGATACAATTCACAAAAATCAAACCAGTGGAGTGCATTCTACAGCTATCACTGTAGAAACTGTAGACTTTTAAAGGCAAAGGCAAGGAATTCCAGTAAACAAATCTTCCTTTAGGATGCTCTTTTATGATAGGTTTCTTCAAAAACATCCAAGAAATGTTTTACTTTCCTATCACCTTAAAATAAAAATAAAAAAAAAACACCCCAGAAATTTAGCATCTCAAATGATAAATCTACATAGGCATTTTCAAAAGCCATTTTGTATATGTGTTTAGCCCCACCATGTTTGCTCGCCTCATTGAATATTCTGGTGACAATGCTAAGAACACAAAGGAATTTCAGAATTAGCATTTTAATGCTTCTCATAAGTAAAAAAGTCAATTGAGGCTCATTCTGAAGGGAATGTTAAGTTTGCTATGTGGAGGCTGTGGCCGATAGCCAGTCAGCAGCACTAAAGCTGAGTGTGGATGTCAGCTGTTTTCTTGCAAAGTGGAAATGTTAGCTCTCCCAAATTGGACCCAGCGACAGTCCAGATGTGGGAGTCTGTTACGAAAGAAAGCAGGTTCTGAGTTGCTCTAAGAAAGAAGACTACAGCTAGTCTTATTTAATTTCAGAAACTTGTCTCTGATCAGCAATTTCTTTTTCTTTTTCTTTTTTTAAGAGACAAGGTCTTGCTCTGTTGCCCCAGCTGGAGTCAGCTTACTGCTGCCTTGAACTCCTGGGATCAAGCAATCCTCCTGCCTCAGTCTCCTGAGTAGCTGGGACTACAGGCACATGCCACCATGCCCAGCTAATTTTTTTTTATTTTTGGTAGATAGAGGGTCTTGCTATGTTGCCCAGGTTAGTCTTGAGCTCCTGACCTCAAGCAATCCTCCCACTTCGGCCTCTCAAAGTGTTAGGATTATAGGCGTGAGCCACCACGCCTGGCTAGCAATTTTTAAATAGGAATTGCTGCATGATCTGCTCTTCTTTGTTAGAACAGATTTATAAGAACACTCATTCAAAGATATATCTGACCGAATATGTTAAAAAGTAGAATAGTTGACTGGAGGCTGAGGTGGGCAGATCACCTGAGGTTGGGAGTTCAAGACGAGCCTGACCAACATGGAGAAACTATGTTTCTACTAAAAATACAAAATTAGCCGGGCATGGTGGCATATGCCTGTAATCCCAACTACTTGGGAGGCTGAGGTAGGAGAATCACTTGAACGCGGGAGGTGGAGGTTGCAGTGAGCCGAGATTGCACCATTACACTCCAGCCTGGGCAAGAAGAGTGAAACTCCATCTCAAAAAAACAAAAAAACAAAACAAAACAAAAGGTAGAATAGTTAATTTGGAAATTTCTGTAATAGATTTGACTAAATTAGAAAAATGAATAACTATTTTGAAGCCCAAATAATCCATCAATATATACAATCTACTTACTTTTACAAACAGATGGGAAAAAGGAAATTGGTTAAAAATGTTACTGCTTATATCCTTTCAGACCTCCGAATGCATACACTATTTGGATATGTAAATATAAATTTCCCTGAGCAGTACGATATGTTATTTAGGTCAGAGTCCTGGTCAGAAACATATGGCACACTCAAACAAAATATGCTTGAAGAGTTATGTAAAGAAGTCATAAAGATTTGGGAAGCTTTAAAGGAAATCAGAGAGGATTAGTGAAGTACCCTAG
Organism: Macaca mulatta; assembly: GCF_049350105.2. Lineage (NCBI taxonomy): Eukaryota > Metazoa > Chordata > Mammalia > Primates > Cercopithecidae > Macaca > Macaca mulatta. Next base: position 27,508,617 of record NC_133417.1, read on the forward strand.
AGCCAGCAACCACAGGAAGCTACCACCACCTTTAGGTCTGAAGAAGCAGAGAGGGAGCAGCTAATGGGGTCTAAGAAGCAGCTGTACTTGTAGAGAGGAGGCTGTGACCTTCAGGAGAGGAAAGTAGCTATGGCTAGAATGCGGTCCAGCAAAGAAAGAAAATAAATATCCTGACCTTTTTCTTCTCCCTCCATTTGATCTGCTGTTGTTTTCCAATGACCAAACCCATTGGGGAAGGTGCTTGGTTGATGCAGTCCATAGAGGTTGGCCTCCCAGGACACAAAGCAGAGTGGAAAAGGGCAGTAAGTGGACAAGGGAAGGGCAAACAGAGAATGTCTAGCTCACAGGAAGAGCTTTCAATGACAATGAACACACATATAGGTAGTCCTTGCTTTGGGTGGTTCTGATATACATTATTTTCAGTTACCACTGTTAAGTTAAATTACATCAGTCCCCCAACGTGGTTCAAATTTCAGTTATCATGGTATATTAATTGTGAGTAATTGCATAAAATACACTTCACTGTCACCTCTTCAGGTCAGAAATTACTCCATAAATAACAGATGTGTGTCGTAATAAGTGATCAGTTATGTCATTTCTTTCAAAATCTATTGGTGATCAGTCACTATACATGTTATTCAGTTCATGCACAGACGGCAAAGTGTGTAGTTGTGTTGCCTCCATGTCTCCCACCGATGAATCCATGTGATATTTTTATTTTTATTTATTTTTATTTATTTATTTTTTGAGACGGATTCTCACTCTGTCACCCAGGCTGGAGTGCAGTGGTGCGGTCTCGGCTCACTGCAAGCTCCGCCTCCCAGGTTCACGTCATTCTCCTGCCTCAGCCTCCCGAGTAGCTGGGACTACAGGTGCCTGCCACTGCGCCCGGCTAATTTTTTGTATTTTTAGTAGAGATGGGGTTTCATCGTGGTCTAGATCTCCTGACCTCCTGATCCACCCGCCTCGGCCTCCCAAAGTGCTGGGATTACAGGCGTGAGCCTCCGCACCTGGCCGATATTTTTAAAAATAGATATTCAAAAGAGGGCATTAGCCAACAAAGATGACAGTGCAGCAAAGGAACAAAACATGTTAACTCCGGAAGTGAAATTTGCATCAAACATAAATGACATTGCAGTAAGAAATAGCTGACCATGGGAGTGTTGACACTGCCACCATTTGAGAAACTCCAGTTATATAGCATAAATGAGGAAAGAGGTTGTGATGGAAAGGATGAAGATTTCCTAGAGGAAGTGGCAATAGCAAAAAAACTTCACATTCAAATATTTTGAAGATATTTCATGGTTTTGAAAGCACAACAGATAAAATGTTGGAAGCTGATCTGAATTTAGGATGAAGTTTGACAATTTACCAAAGCATAGAAGAAATGGCCACCCCAAGCTGGGTGCAGCAGTGCACGCCTGTAGTTGCAGCTGTTCGGGAGGCGAGGGAGAAGGATTGGTTGAGCTCTGGAGTTCAAGACTAGCCTGAGCAACATAGGGAGACCCTGTCTCTTAAAAAAACAGTCATTCTATAGTGAAAGTTACACCACAAGAAGAAGTGAAGCATTGTTCAAACTACTCTTCATATTTTTTTTTTACAAAGGCATAAACCATTTTAATTTTCAATGTTTCTAATGTTTTAAATTGTAATATACTAAATAAATATTAGTTTCACTACTTTTTCTTTTTTTTGAGATGGAGTGTTGCTCACCTAGGCTGTAGCGCAGTGGCACAATCTAGGCTCACTGCAAGCTCTGCCTCCCAGGTTCATGCCATTCTCCTGCCTCAGCCTCCCAAGTAGCTGGGACTACAGTTGCCCGCCACCACGCCTGGCTAATTTTTTAGTATTTTTTTTAGTAGAGACATGGTTTCACTATGTTAGCCAGGATGGTCTTGATCTCCTGACCTCGTGATCTGCCCATCTCGGCCTCCCAAAGTGCTGGGATTACAGGCGTGAGCCACCGTGCCCAGCCACTATTTCTTTGATTTCTCTATATTCTTATAACTAACAGTAAGGGAATTTTTAACATTTGACAAAATTTTTTTTTTTTTTGAGACAGAGTCTGGCTCTGCCGCCCAGGCTGGAGTGCAGTGGCCGGATCTCAGCTCACTGCAAGCTCCGTCTCCCGGGTTTACGCCATTCTCCTGCCTCAGCCTCCTGAGTAGGTGGGACTACAGGCGCCCGCCACCTCGCCCGGCTAGTTTTTTGTATTTTTTAGTAGAGACGGGGTTTCACCCTGTTAGCCAGGATGGTCTCGATCTCCTGACCTCGTGATCCACCCGTCTCTGCCTCCCAAAGTGCTGGGATTACAGGCTTGAGCCACCGCGCCCGGCCAGCAAAAATTTTTAAAGATCATAGGACAATCATATTTTACCCTTTGAGTATTAACATTGCTTTGCATGGTCATTTTTAGGGTCCCACATAATTGTGCAAAGTAAGGACTTCTTGTATTGTGCTTTTCAATGGCTGATTAACATTCTACAATATGGATATAGCATTATTTAATCCTCTACTAATGGACATTCAGGTTGTTTGCATTTCTTTCTCTTGTATAAACAAATCCTTAAACGCATCTCATTTTGTGCACCTGTATTCTTAGGATACGTTCTTTTTTTTATTTTTATTTTTTAAGAGTTGGGGTCTCGCTCTGTCACTGAGGCACTGAGACTGGAATGCAGTGGTGCACTCACAGCTCACTGCAGCCTTTAATTTTAACTCCTGGGCTCAAGGGATCTTCTTGCCTCAGTCCTCCATAGTAGCTGGGATCACAGGTGCCAGCCACCTCACCCAGCTAAGGCTAAATTATGAGAGAGAGGCATTACTGGGTTAAAGGATATGTACATTCACATTTTGATACACACAGCCAAACTGCCTGCCTGAAAGGATGTATGTTTATACTCCACCAACAGCACCTCAAAGTTCCCAATTCTCCACCCTGTGGTGAACAATAAGTATATTTTATTTTCATTGCCAGTTTTTCACCTCACTGTTGTTTCAATTCATGATCACCAGGGAAGCTGAATATTTTTAAAGAATAAGGTTTTAAAAAAGTATCTGAAAAGAGTTCCTAGCTGGGCGCAGTGGCTCACGCCTGTAATCCCAGCATTTTGGGAAGCTGAGGTGAGTGGATCATTTAAGATCAGGAGTTTGAGACCAGCCTAGCCAACATGGTGAAACCCTATCTCTATTAAAAATACAAAAATTAGTCGGGTGTGGTAGTGGGCACCTGTAATCCCAGCTACTCGGGAGGCTGAGGCAGGAGAATTGCTTGAACATGGGAGGCAGAGGTTGCAGTGAGCCGAGATCCTGTCACTGCACTCCAGCCTGGGCAACAGAGAGAGACTCCACATCAAAAAAAAAAAAAAAAAAAAAGTTCCTTTAATATTACTTACATTGAAAGCAGAGAATTTTCTTGCTCTAGGAACATGGTATCTTTATCCATGAGAAATAGTAGCAGCTACCAGTTTAATGTTCTGGGTAGAAATTATGAGTCTGGCAGCTCATTTTAATTAAGCTAATACATAATGATTTGAAGAAAGACTGTAGAGAAAAAGTGGTAAGATTTTGCAAAGTGCCTTAGGCAGACAGCTCATTTTGAAGAAAGGCCTATGGGTCATATTTTCATCTTTCAACTAAATATATTCACACACACTATCAAACACAAAGGCACATAATACACTGTCAGGTGTGAATGTAAAAATAAAACTTCTAGAATAAATACATTTTATCTTTGGTTTATTATTACCAGCTTTATCTCCGAACTCCCAAAACTAAGTCATCAGTTTGTAAGTAATATCAGGCACATGCCATATACTCATCATTATGCTATGAATATGGGACTACAAAAAGTTTAAAATGTGGTCAGGGCATGGTGGCTCACACCTGTAATTCCAGCACTTTGAGAGGCTGAGGCAGGTAGATTGCCTCAGCCTCTCAGGAGTTTGAGCTCAGGAGTTTGAGGCCAGCATGGGCAACATAGTGAGACCCCATCTCTACAAAAAATAAAAAATTGTCTAGGTGTGTGCCTGTAGTCCTAGATCCTTGGGAGCTGAGGTGGGAAGATCACTTGAGCCCAGGAGGTTGAGCTGCAGTGAGTTATGATTGCCACTGCCCTCCAGCCTGGGTGACAGAGCGAGACCCTGTCTGAAAAAGAAAAAAAAAAAAAGTTTAAAATGTGGTCCCTACCCGTAGCATTAACAATACTTGTTTAGTGAATATATATTTTTTTTTTTTTTTTTTTTTTTTTTTTTTTTTTTTGTTGTTGAGACAGAGTCTCCCTGTGTCGCCCAGACTGGAGTGCAGTGGCCGGATCTCAGCTCACTGCAAGCTCCGCCTCCCGGGTTCACGCCATTCTCCTGCCTCAGCCTCCCGAGTAGCTGGGACTACAGGCGTCCGCCACCTCGCCCAGCTAGTTTTTGTATTTTTTAGTAGAGACGGGGTTTCACCGTGTTAGCCAGGATGGTCTCGATCTCCTGACCTTGTGATCCGCCCGTCTCGGCCTCCCAAAGTGCTGGGATTACAGGCTTGAGCCACCGCGCCCGGCCGAGTGAATATATTTTATATGTCAGGAGCTATAGAAGAGTCTTTGCTTATGGGTCTCATTTAATCCTCATACTCTTTCAAGGAAAGCATCATTTACTCCACTCTACAGATGTGAATTCTGTGCTCAGAACTATACCTAGTGTCAGGTCAAAATCTGAACCTGAAGTTTTCTGATTCCACGCTGCTACACCAAATTGTTTAAAACCTAGTTAAAGAGGACAGTTATGGGGGCTCACGCCTATCATCCCAGCACTTTGGAAGGCCAAGGCCGGTGGATCACTTGAGGCCAGAGTTCGAGACCAGCCTGGCCAACATGGTGAAACCCCGCCTTACTAAAAATACAAAAATTAGCTGGGGGTGGTGGCGCACACCTGTAATCCCAGCTACTCAGGTGGCTGAGGCGGGAGAATCGCTTGAACCCAGGAAGCAGAGGCTACAGTAAGCCAAGATGGTGCTACTGCATTCTAGCCTGAGCAACAGAGTGAGATGCTGTCTCAAAAAAAAACCCCAAAAAACAAAACAAAATAAAACCTAGTTAAAGAGACAAAGTAACAGAAATTTTAGAGAAAAATTAGGTGTGAAACCATGTTTTTTTTTTTTTTTTTTTTAGAATACCAGTTCATATTTAATTACCACAAATCACAGGAGCACTGGACATGGCTTTAGTGAGTGGGCCTCATTCAGTTCAGGCAGCTAAAGGGAGGGGGTGTCCTCCTATTCCTCTCCCTAGAGCTAAATATGCATCTGGGAAAAAGCAGGCTCTGGAGCACAGAGGTTTTGGGTTTTTTGTTTTTGTTTTGTTTTGTTTCATTTTGTTTTTGAGACGGAGTCTTGCTTTTGTTGCCCAGGCTGGAGTGCGATGGCAGGATCTCGGCTCACTGCAACCTCTGCCTCCCAGGTTCAAGTGATTCTCTTGTCTCAGCCTTCTGAGTAGCTGGGATTACAGGCGCCCACCACCATGCCTGGCTAATTTTTGTATTTTTAGAGATGGGGTTTCGCCTGTTGGCCAGGCTGGTCTCGAACTCTTGACCTTGTGATCCTTTCACCTCAGCCTCGCAAAGTGCTGGGATTACAGGCGTGAGCTACTGTGCCCAGCCACATAGAGGTATTTTTTGGAGTAAAAAGAACTGAACTCCCAACACTGGGTAAAACTGCAAAAAGAAAAACGCCTGTGCCCAGGCACTAGCTACAAGGCTGCACTGGATAAGGAAAGCTTGGGTCCTGTAAGTTTCAGGACAGGAACCGCTCCTTGGTCAAGTTTTCCCTGGCACCTGGCACATAGGAACGTGTTTGAGGAGCAAGTGTTCAATGAACCTGAGAGCGCTCAGGATGATTTCCAGATAATTGGGTTCAGGAGTCTACTGGGAGGAGCTTAAACCTAGAAGTTCCCTTTTTAGAAGTCTCAATATGGCTCCCTAGCTTAGAGAAGACAGACGATGTGGGAAGGAGGACTGAGGAGAGGACGCAGGCTGGCAGAAGGGAGCAGGGCGCATGCGAGCCCAGACCCTGACACCCTTCCAAGGGCGGTGACTAGGTGGCCACCACACAGCACTGGCCTGCTGCGGAGTTCAAAACTAGAAGGGGTTATATGAAAGTGTTCCCCGGACATGGAGCTGCCCTGGGCTAAGTCCAGTCACCTGTCAGCCTTGGTGGTTCCCATCCCCACAGCACCCCAGCACCACTTGCCTGAGGAACCGGCTCTGTGCTACACGGGCCCAGGCCTGAGGGCCCACCCAGAAGCACTCAGCTGCCAACGTGGGAAGGATTGAGTGCCTCCAGCCCCAGCCGAGCCCCACGTGGTGACATTCCAGCGAGGCAAGGGCATCGGCACCTCACGCCCGTGTTTACAGGCCCCTCACCTGAGCTACTGCACCTTCTCTTTGATGAAGTGCTCACCCAGCGGCGGGTCAGCTCCAGGTACAAGCTGTGCTGAAGAGGCGGGTAGTCCAAATACAGGCGGGGGTGTCTTCTTGGGAGCGGCCTTCTCCATCTGGGTGCCCTCGGGCCACTCATTGAAGGAGGTGATGGAGCTGCTCTTGGGCCTCACCCCTCTCGGGGCCACCTGCAGGGCCCTGTCATAGTCCTTGCCATTGACCCTGTTCTCCGTATTGTGGTCGTTCCAGGCCTGGATGCTAGTGTCTGTCAATGCAGCCAGGCCCCACGCTGGGAATGGACATGAGGTTGTTGGCATCACAAAAGTTCTTCACAGCTTTCCAGTTCTGATGGGAGGAGCCTCAGGAGAAACTGCTGGAGACAAAATAGGTGGACATGCTGTCAAATCCCACAGCCGGGACATGTGGGTGTGGCCCTCTTCCACCAGCAGCGCTATGAAGACCCCATAGCGGGGCCTGTTTGGTGTCAGGAGGTGGGTCCAGGCCTCAAGGGATGTCAGGTATGAGCCATAGATATAAAAGAGTGGGGTGCTCTTGCCCACGCTGTTCTTCCAGGGATAAAATGCACCATGGGAGTCATCCATGTCAATGATATACTTGATGTTGTCACACACAGTGATGTCGTCCTGGCCTCGTGGGGTTGGATGTGGATGTGGGGTTGGATGTGGATCCGGTCACCTGGATCTGCACTGATGGGTGGTGTCCAGAATGGCAGGCACCAGGTCATCTGAGGGTTCCCTGTGACCATCAGCCATGCCGGGTGGATACCAGGAAGGGACCAGGACACTAGGGTCCCAGTAGCCATAGGGCCCCAGCTCCATGTAGAAGCTGGAGCCCAAGTTGTCTAGGGGGCTGTGGCGGCTGTGGGGGTAGCTGGCCGAGATCTTGGGGTCCCAGTGAATGTAGTGGCCCCCACATTGAGGCCTGTGGTACCACGATATGGTAGAAGGTGTGCAGGTCCAAGTGGACGCGCAGGCTCTGCCTGGGGACCCCTCCGGGCGTCGCTCCAAGGGTGCCAGCTCCAGGCCTGGGCTCCCGCCCGCCTCCCACAGCGCCAAAACCATGTGGTTTTGATAGTAAGATGGTCACGTTTTTCATTGGTTGAATAACCTGCAATATAGTGAATGGACAGGTGAGTATTTGGAAGATCCTGAGCAGCTTTTGGAGCAGAAGACTCATTTCTGTAAGTGTTGGGAGAGAGAAGTAGGCCTGGGGAAACGAGGGTTGAAGTTTTGTCCGGTCTGATGAGATAAAAGGACAACGTTTTATGGCTGAGCAAGGGGAAGAAATGGCAAATGCAGCCCATCTGGAGAGAGAACATCAGGGGCTGGTGGTGGGTTCTGCTGTACTGATGAGGAAATGTAAGACACTGTGAAAGAAAAATACAATCTAAGGAATACAAGCTAAGCCAAAGGAAAAGTTAAACTTGGGAACTGAGTCATACACAAAAAACCTTTTTTGTTCCCAGACGGCTGTAACTTCACATGCTTACTTTATCTTATGCAAAATATAGATTTACTGAGCTGAGACAAATGCATAATTGACTTTCCCCCTACTCCTTTATTTTCACATGTAAAATGCAGATTCACTGGGCCCTAATCAAAGCCTCACAAGAATGCATCCGCTTGCCTCACTGCCTACCCTCCCTCCTTTTTTTCCCCCTTCCTCTCCTGCTTGCTTTTTCCCCTTTAAATATTGAAGTTCCCCAAACCTTCTCTGTAGAAAGCATGGGTCACAGATCCAACTGTAACTTGTGTTTTGTTTCCCAGGTGTGTCCTCAACCTTGGCAAAATAAGCCTCTAATCAGCTGATTTGCCTCAGTCACTTTGTGGTTTACAACACCACGTGGTGAACAAAGCACTACTTTGGTGAGTTAGCCAATCATTTGTACAGATGTTGACATTTGGCAGAAAGTGGAAAAATAAAAATGTTTGTATTAATCTGAGTCTATCTGACTTTTGAGAAACTGACACAGCAGGTAGCAAATACAACTCAAAATCTAGAGAAACCCTCAAGTGCCAGCCAACTGAACTGAAACAGAAATTGGGAGAATGTTGTATTTTTTTTTTATGGTTAGATACTGCCAAAGGCAGTGTCACTTAGAATCTATAACCATAGCCCAGAAACAAAACACAACAACAAAAGAAACCCAGGCTATTTTAATGGTCTAAATACTTCCAGATCCTAACATGTACAGTGGAGAAAAAAAGAAAAAAAAAATTGTTATGTTAACAACATGTTAAAAAACATATTCTTATTTAGCCCATCTATATAGTAATGTATTATATATACATTCACTTAAAAATATGAGTTAGGGCCAGGCACGATGGCTCACGCCTGTAATCCCAGCACTTTGGGAGGCAGATCACTTGAAGTCAGAAGTTTGAGACCAGCCTGGCCAACATGGTGAAACCTCATCTATACTAAAAATACAAAAAACCAAAAACAAAAACAGGCAAAGGACATGAACAGACGCTTCTCAAAAGAAGACACACAGCCAACGAGCATATGAAGAAATGCTCAATATCACCAATCATTAGAGAAATGCAAATGAAAACCACAATGAGGTACCATTTCACACCAGTGAGGATGACTATTATTAAGAAGCCAGAAAATAACAGATACTGGTGAGGTTGTGAAGAAAGGAAGTGTTTATACACTACTGGTGGGAATGTAAATTGGTTCAGCTACTATGGAAAGCAATTTGGAGATTTCTCAAAAAACATAAAACTACCCATTCAACCTAACAATCCCATTACTGGGTATATACCCAAGGAATATAATCGTTCTACCCGAAAGACATAAGCATGTATGTTCATCACAGCACTATATGCACAATAGTAAAGACATGGAATCAACCTAAACAGCCATCAGCAGTGGACTGGATAAAGAAAATGTGGTACACGTGTAGCACGGAATACTACGTAACCATAGAAAAGAATGAGATAATGTCCTTTGCAGCAAACTGATGGAGCTGGAGGCCATTATCCTAAGCAAATTAATGCAGGAACAGAAAACCAAATATTGTATGTTCTTACTTACAAGTGGGTGCTAAACATTTAGTACACGTGAACATAAGAAGGAGCAATAGACACGGGGGTCTACTTGAAGGTCAAGGGTGGGAGGAGGGTGAGGATTGAAAACTACCTATCATTTTGTTACAAATACCTACTCCAGAAAAAGAGAGAAAAACAAAACAAAACAAAACCAAAAACTACCTATGTTTATTACCTGGGTGATGAAATAATCTTTACTCCAAAACCCCCTCAACATGCAATTTACTCATGTAGAAAACTGGCATATGTACCCCTTGAACCAAAAATAAAAGTTGGAAAGAAAAAACAAATTCATGTTGAAACTTAATTCCCATTGTGGTGGTGTTGAGGTGGGGCCTTTTGCGAAGTGATTAAGTCATGAGGCTTTGCCCTCACGAATGGATTATCCACCTTATCAAAGGGCTGGAGAGTAGTTTAGACCTTTTCTTGCCCTTCTGTTCCTTCTGCCATGTGAGGATACAGCATTTGTTCCTTCCAGAGGATGCAGCAACCAGGCACCATCTTCGAAGTAGGGACTGAGTCCCTCACCAGACACTGCTGGCACCCTGATCTTGGACTTCTCAGTCTCCAGAACTATGAGAAATAAATTTCTGTTTTTTTTAAATTACCCAATCTATGGTATTTTGTTATAGTAGTACAAACCAAGACAGTACACTTATATAATCCAGAAAATTTATGCTTAGGTATCTATCCAAAAGAAATAGAAACATGTCTATATAAAGACTTGCAAATGATTGCTCACAGCAGCATTATTCATTATAGATTAAAAACTGGAAGCTACCTAGATATCCATTAACTGGTGAATGGATAAAAAAATTACAGTATATCTGTTCTACAGAATACTACTCAATAAAAAGAAACACATTATTAATATATGCAACAACATGGGTGAATCTCAAAAAATTATGCTTAATGAAAGAAGTTAAATACAAAAGACTGCATACTGTATTGTTCTGTTTATATAAAATTCTAGAAAAGGCAAAAATAGACCTTGGGTTGCTAGCAATGGGGACTGACTATAAAGATACACTATGAAACTTTCTGGGGCAGTGGAAATGTTCTGTAGCTTGAGTATGGTGAAGGTTACTTGACTCTATACAATTACCAAAATTCATAAAACTGTACACTTAAAATGAATTGTTGTGTATACCTGAACAAAATGAAAAAAATTTAAATAAAATTATCAAATTGAATTCAGTAGTACATACACAAAATTTACTTTAAAAATGTTTATTTTTAGAGATAAGGTTTCACTGTGTAACCCAGGCAAGGGTGTGGTGATACAATCATAGCTCTCTGTACCTTGAATGCTTGAGCTCCAGTCATCCACCTGGCTCAGCCTCCCAAGTAGTTAGGACTACAAACATGTGCCGCCACACTGGGTAATTTTCATTTTTTGTTGAGATGAGGTCTTGCTATGTTGTCCATGCCCAGCTGCATACACAAAATAATACGTAGTGATCAAACAACATTTATTCCAGAAAAACAGAATCAGGGATTTCTGTTGCTATAGTCTACTATATCCAAACAACAATGAAAAAATCACAGCAAATACTGATAAAGTATTTGACAAATTCAAAATTTATTCATAACAGAAAGTGAACAAATGAAATCTTCATTAACCTGATAAAAGACGTTTATTAAAAATCTAAAGGCCAGGCAAAGTGGCTCATGTCTGTAATCCCAGCACTTTGGGAAGCTGAGGCAGGTGGATCTCTTGAACCCAGGAATTCAAGATCAGACTGAGCAACATACGTTTTTTGTCTCTACAAAAAAGTACAAAAAATTAGCTGGGTGTGGTGACACGCACCTGTAGTCCCAGTTACTTGGGAGGCTGAGGTGGGAGGATTGCTTGAGCCTGGGTGGTCGAGACTGCAGTGAGCTGAAATTGCACCACTGCACTCCAGCCTAAGAGAGCGAGGCCCTGTCTCAAAAACAAAAAAACACAGTGAAAACAAAAACCACCTACAGAAATTATCACACTTAATCTCAAGACTTTCGTATTTAAATTAAAAAATACAAGTATGCCTCCATCACTGCTTTTATTCAACACTCTACTCAAGAACCCATCTAATTAATGCAATCGGCAAATATAAGAATGAGGCAGGAAAAGACTAAACTCTTATTTTGCCCCACACTATTCTGTGTTCTACACTCTTTAATTCCCATAATAGTCTCATGATGTAGGATTCCGCAAATGAGGAAAGCTGAGGATAAGCAAGTTATCCAAGGTTATACATTTGTTAATGTAAGAGCAAAACCAGAATCTGAACCCAGGTAGTGTGGCTAAAAGAATCCATACTTCTTACTGTTATGCTATCCTTTCTCACACCTGTCCACCTATCTTGAAAATATAAGATACTCAATACTATTAGAACGAGTAAGAGATCAAGAATACTGCTGCATAAAAAGGCAACATATAAAAATTGATAACTGATAGTGTTCTTTACCCTCCTAACAATTCAAAAATGTCACGGAAAAGGAGATCCCAATCCTGCTACCAAGCAGAAGGGGCTCACTGCCCAATGCTCTAAGCCAATAAAATGACACTGGGTTTCTGAGAAAAGCTTTTTATTTCAAGTGACTTACAAGGAGACAGGAGTGCAGCTCAAATTGCTCTCTCTGTGCTGGTGTTAAGGCAGTGATTTTATCCTTTAGGGGGTGGATTCTGGGATTAGTAGGTGATTGGTGGAAGAGGTCTGGAAAGTTCTTTGGTGTGTGTATTACCTCTTTATGCCTCTTTATGGGTCCCATGTGCCAATTTGGAGGTAGTTAGTATAAAATATGTGGTGAAACTTTAGGCTGTAACATTAGCAAGCTTGCTGTGTAAACTCTAGTTAGCCATATTGGTTTTAACTGATTTTAGACAGTTTTCTTTTAAGGGAGGCGAGTCTTAAGTTGTTTTTCTTATCCATTTATCCTGCACACCCAAGAATTTTTGTTACTTTTTTTTTTTTTAACTCCTTGGGGCATGGTTTCATTCCCAGTAGAAAAAAAAACACTGTAAGATGTTCTAACATAAACTGGAAAATTAAAAGCAGTTTTAATATGCTAATGTTAAATAAAATTACAGTAAACAAAGTAGTGTCTATATTATGATTGAATTCATGGGGAACATTTATTTCTGGGCTGAAACTGAAAAAATACACAAGCCGGGCACGGTGGCTCGTGTCTGTAATCCCAGCACTCTGAGGGCCCAAGGCAGGTGGATCGCTTGAGCCCAGGAGTTCAAGACCAGCCTGGGCAACATGACAACTACTACGTATCTTTACTAAACGTACAAAAGTTAGCTGGGTGTGGTGGTGTGGGCCTGTAGTCCCAGCTACTTAGGGGGCTGAGGTAGACTGCTTGAGCCCAGGAGGTGGAGGATACAGTGAGTTGAGATCCTGCCCCTGCACTCCAGCCTGGGCAACAAGAGTGTGATCTTTTACATTTTGTTACACTGAATATTTCATTACTCATTAAATCCTGGCCACAAAAAACACTAAGCTACCTCACCAGTTTCTCCCCTCACCACATGGTTAGCAGATCCTTGGCAAGGCTGTTCTGACTCAGCTAAAATATCTTCAGATCTGCAAAGGACAAGGATGTAGAGCTAAAATGGAAAGATATTTGCCTCCAGCATTAACAGTACTAAATTCTTTGATAATTTTGAGAATAAAATGCTGATAGGAGTAAACAATAACATCACACAAAAAGCAAAATACTTTTAAAGATATAAAAATGTTTTACTACAATTAAAAAAATCAATAAATGAAGAGATATACCATGTTTATTCACTGGAAGACTAAAGAGAAGGAAATTCCAAGCCTTTTCAAATTATTCTATAAATTTAAGGTAATTCCAATGAAAATCTCAGGATTTACATATCAAATCTGCAAAACAATATTAGACATTTACATTTATAGAAACGTAAATATTTGGCGAAAATATAAAAACAGAAAAAAGAATAAAAGGTTGAATTCATAATAGTTACCTGTAAGAGGGTGCCTTAACTATGCCCACAATTTTTAAAAAAAATTTTTCTCTTTAAAAAATAAGGGCCAGGCAGGCACAGTGGCTCACACCCATAATCCCAGCATTCTGGGATGCCCAGGCAGGCGGATCACCTGAGGTCAGGAGTTCGAGACCAGCCTGGCCAACATGGAGAAACCCCATCTCTACTAAAAATACAAAAATTGGCTGGGCGTGGTGGTGGGAACCTGTAATCCCAGCTACTTGGGAGGCTGAGGAGAATCCCTTGAACTGGGGAGAAGGTTGCAGTGAGCCGAGATCATGCCACTGCACTCCAGCCGACCACAGAGCAAGACTTGTCTCAAAAAATAAATAAATATATAAAAGAAGGTCAGGTACAGCGGCTCACACCTGTAATCCCAGCACTTTGGGAGGTGAAGGCAGATGGATCACTTGAGGCCAGAAGTTCAAGACCAGACTGGGCAACATGGAGAAATCTTGTCTCTACCAAAATACAAAAATTAGCCAGTTTCATAACCCGGTCTCAAAACAAATACATAAAAATTAAAAAAAAAAAAAAAAACTGAAGCAAATGTGATAGTGTTAAAATTTGATAAGACTGGATAATAGGTACAAGAGTATTTTATCATGTTCTAATTTGGTCAGCATGTTTGAAAACCTTCACAATAAAAAAGATTACATCATTGTAAGACTTTACAAACTTTATTTTAAAACAAGCTATAATTACATGAAATTGAGAACAGCTCTGGGGCCAATATTATTGTACTATTTGAGGGCCTAGCAATTACATACTATAGAAAAAGATGGATATTCATTTTTTCTTGCTGTGGATTAAATTATGAAATACTTTTGGGGTGCCTTCTATATTTAAGGTATTCTGGTAGGATATGAAAGAAAAAATAAGAACTGAATCTAAACTTTCAAAGACTGCACAATCTAGGTGGTAAAAACTCTCTTTAACTTTCAAAAATAATGGGCAGATGTTTGTGGTCCAGGGGTAACTTCCTAACTTTTTGACCCTCCTATTTTTCTGCATATAATTTTTTCTTCCTGTACAAAAATATGTTTTGTTCCTGCCCAATATTTGTGGTTCATGTAAAATTAACATTAGCATCAACATTTGTAATAATCTAGAGGGAAAGTGCTTCCAATTGTAATTCTTACACAAAAATTTCTTTTTGATGGATAAGATGGGACTGTATTTTAGTGACGTTCACTAAGTATCAGTACCAGTTCCAGTTAAAAATGAAACAAAATTCTGCAATATATTTTAACCCATGTGAAATGAAGTGTCAACCGACCCAAGCTGTCAACTTTAAGAACTCTATCTCTATGCCCATCTAAATATCTGAAATGAATACATGTTGACAACATATTAGTCTTCATTTATTTATATAAACCAGTTGTGTATTTTTTCTTTTCCCAAATTATAAATGCCTAGCACCAGTTATAAAATCAGATGGTCACAAAGTTACACAAAAACAAACTATAATTAGCTTTAAAATTTTATTGAAATTCAAGTTTAGAATTTAACAATTTAATACAAGATTACACTGAATACTTTCTAACCAGTATTTTAGCCTGCTTTACATAATTTCTAGACATAACTTTTAAGAACTGATACTTTCTGGTTAATTTTCCATGATATGCCAATTATACAATCATTAAAATTTCAGATGCTACCTGAATATTCTTATTCCAATGTCAGAATTTAAAAAAATAAGTTCAAATACTGAAAATCTAAGACATTAACACTGGGGCCCTTGTAATATAGAAAAGAAGAAAAGTTGTACAATCTTAACTGTTTAAAACTCGTAACATTTACTGTAGTAACAGAATATGAATTTTTCACATAACCATATTAATTTCTCAAGTATTTCCTACTGACGCACGTCTGAAGTTATAAAAATCTCTTTTAAACATATCTATACTGAATTACTCCAAAAATAACAGTGATACTTTAGGGCCTTGCAAATTTATTCTAGTGCATATTTTAAGTACCTAAAGTAGAGCCTGTGCACTAGCAGGTTACTGGAAAGAGTAAGTGTGGCTTTCTTTTTTGTTTTTTTTGAGGCAGGGTCTCGCTCTGTCATCCACACTGGAGTTCAGAGGCAAGATGTGAATTTAAGGAGTGAGTCGTTTGGGATCACGAGGGAACATGGAGGTCTGACGAACATTATGCAATCCCAGAAACAGCATAGTCACTCTTTCCAACCCTGGGGAAGACAAAAATAATCATTAATTCCTTTCTGAAAATCTCTCAGGGTCTTACTTAGTACTATAAACATAAATATAATTGTTAAACTAAATACTTTTCCTTATTAGGAAAGAAAATGACTCCTATTATTTTGGGTTTATTTAAAATTGTTTTGAGTATTGATTCAGAAATAAAGATGCTCCTATAAATGAAAAGGACTAAGTAATATATCCTTAAGTGGTATGGAGTCTAAAATGTGAACCACAAAAATCTGTATGAGCCAGGCGTGGTGGCTCAAGCCTGTAATCCCAGCACTTTGGGAGGCCGAGACGGGCAGATCACGAGGTCAGGAGATCGAGACCATTCTGGCGAACCCGGTGAAACCCCGTCTCTACTAAAAAATACAAAAAATTAGCCAGGCGCGGCTAACACGGTGGAACCCCGTCTCTACTAAAAAATACAAGAAATTAGCCAGGCGTGGTGGCGGGCGCCTGTAGTCCCAGCTACTCAGGAGGATGAGGTAGGAGAATGGTGTGAGCCCGGGAGGCGGAGCTTGCAGTGAGCCGAGATCGTGCCACTAGACTCCAGTGTGGGCGACAGAGTGAGACTCTGTCTCAAAAAAAAAAAAAGAAAAAAATCTACATGAATGAACAAAATCTATGATGTAAACAATAAGAAAAACAAAAGACTTTATAAGCTTGAACATTTCAAATGATACCACACTCTGATTATATAGTCCAGGCAATGAGGATCAGAGCCATAAACTTGCTTAAGCAATAATAGAAGTGTGCGAAAATTTATTGTAATTCTATAGACATTTAACATGGTGGACCCTATGATAAAAAGCTCTGGAGTACATTATTATACTAAGTGTTTTGACTGTAAAAAAGAAACTGATTTTTGGAAAGTGGTTAACAAGATTATGGTTCCTCCTTTCAATGGATTCCATGTAGAGATGTAAAAAGAATGAAAAAGCTCTTTAGCTATTGATAACAAGTTATAAGATACATTAAAGTATTTCTTCTCCATCTGGGCTCATATTTTAAAAAATGATACATTAAGTAAAAAATGCAAATTACTAAATGGTTTATATATAATAGTATGCTACAATTTGTGTAAAAATATTTAAAGAAATGTGTGTGTGTGTCTTTTTGTATATGCGAAGATATCTTTGCAAAGGTAAGCTGAAAACTAGAAACAATGGTTTCCTGTAGGGAGGCGAATATGCAGTATTCTCCTTTTTCCTCCTCCAATTTAAAAAACAGTGTTAAAATACATATAAAATCTACCATCAGAACTATTTTTTTTTTTTTTTGAGACGGAGTCTCGCTGTGTCGCCCAGGCTGGAGTGCAGTGGCCGGATCTCAGCTCATTGCAAGCTCCGCCTCCCGGGTTTTTACGCCATTCTCCTGCCTCAGCCTCCCGAGTAGCTGGGACTACAGGCGCCCACCACCTCGCCCGGCTAGTTTTTTGTATTTTTTAGTAGAGACGGGGTTTCACCGTGTTAGCCAGGATGGTCTCGAACTCCTGACCTCGTGATCCGCCCGTCTCGGCCTCCCAAAGTGCTGGGATTACAGGCTTGAGCCACCGTGCCCGGCCCATCAGAACTATTTTTAAGTGTCCAGTTTAGTAGTACCAAATACACTCACGATGTTGTGCAATCATCACTGTCATTCATCTCTACAACTCTTAAAAAAAATCATGTTTACATCCAGAGGAATGGGACTGCTGGGTCATATGGTATTTCCAGTTCTAAATCTTTGAGGAATCGCCATACTGTCTTCCACAATGGTTGAATTAATTTAAATTCCCACCAACAGTGTAAAAGCATTCCTATTTCTCTGTAACCTTGTCAGCATCTGTTGTTTCTAGACTTTTTAATAATCGCCATTCTGACTGGTGTGAGAAGGTATCTCATTGTGGTTTTGATTTGCATTTCTCTAATGATCAGTGATGTTGAGCTTTTCTTCATGTTTGTTGACTGCATAAATGTCTTCTTTTGAGAAATGTCTGTTCATGTCCTTTGCCCACTTTTTAATGGGGTTGTTTCGCTTTTTTCTTGTAAATTTGTTTGAGTTCTTTGTGGATTCTGAATAATAAAGGTACATGCACGTGTATGTTCATTGCAGCACTATTCATAATAGCAAAGACATGGGATCAACCCAAATGCCCAATGATAGACTGGATAAAGAAAACGTAGTACATATACACCATGGAATACTATGCAGCCACAAAAAGGAGTGACATCATGTCCTTTGCAGGGATATGGATGAAGCTGAAGCCATTATCCTCAACAAACTAACGCAGGAACAGAAAACCAAACACCACATGTTCTCACTTATAAGTGGGAGCTGAACAATGAGAACACATGGACACAGGGAGGGGAACAACACACACTGGGGCCTGTTGGGAGAGTGGGGTTGGAGAGAGCATTGGGAAAAAGAGCGATGCATGCAGGGCTTAATACATAGGTGATGGGTTGACAGATGCAGCAAGCCCCTATGGCACACTTTTACTATGTTAACAAACCTGCACATCCTGCACATGTATCCCGAAACTTAAAAAAACAAGAAAACAAAAAACCATATGTAATGACCTTAACTGGTGCTATTTATTTTTAAAATTTTGCCCAGCTTTATTGAGTTACAATTGACAAAAATTGTATGTATTTACAGTGTACAATGTGACACTCTGATACACTGTGAAATGATTAAATCAAGCTGATTAACTTATCTATCATCTTGCATACCTATATTTTTTGTGGAAAGAACATTTAAAATCTACTCTTTTAGCAATTTTCAAGCATACATTACCTGCAGTCACAATGTAGAACAATGGATCTCCAGAACTTAATCATCCTAATTCAATCTTCATACCCTTAGACCAACTTCTCCCCATTCCAACAACCATTCTACTCTTTGTCTATGGGTTCAACTTTTAAAAGGTACCATATGTATGTGAGATCATGCAGTATTTGTCTTTCTGTGTCTGATTTGCTAATTTGTTTAGCATGATGTCCTCTAGGTTACTCTACATTGCTACAAATGACAGGATTTCCTTCTTTTTAAAGGCAGTGTTATTTCATTGTATAGATAAAATAGGTTGAGTGTTCCTAATATGAACATCCAAAATACTTCAAAATCTGAGACTTTTTGAATGCCAACATGATACTCAAAAACACAAACAAAAAAACCAAAAATGCTCACTGGAGCATTTCAGGTTTCTAGATTTGGCATGTTTAACCAGTAAGTACAATGCAAATATTATAAAATCTGAAAAAAAATCCAAAATCAGACATGCTTCTGGTCCCAAACATTTTGGGTAAGGGATACTCAATCTATACTATACTTTCTTTATCCATTCATCCACTGATGGACACTAAGGTCATTTCTATATCTTGGCTATTGTAAATAATGCTGCATTGAACATGAGAGTGCACAAATGTCTTCAACATACTGATTTTATTTCCCTTGGTATATAAGACCAGATAAGGAATTACTGAATCATACGGTAATTCTCATTGTAACGTTTAGAAGAATCTTCATCCTGTTTTTCCTAACGGCTGTACCAATTTTACATTCCCGTCAACTATTTACAAATACGGATTCCCCTTTCTCCACATCCTCACCAACAATTATCCATTATCTTCTGGCGAACAGCCACAGGTGTGAGATGGTTATCTCACTGAGGTTTTAATTTATATTTCCCTAATGTTTAGTGATGTCGAGCATTTTTTTCCATATGCCTATTGGCGATTTAAATATAGGTTTTACATTTAGGCCTTTGATCCATTTTGAGTTTATTTTTGTATGTGATGTTAGGTAAGTGTCTCATTTCAATCTCCTGCAAATGGACATCAGTTTTCTCTGTACCATCTGTTGAAAAGACTGTCCCTCTACCAATTTTAATTTGAAAATTTTGTAAGTACATATTGTATTTTCCAAAAAAACCCAAAACAAACAACAAACACTTCAATAAAACTATACATTCAAAATTTTTAAGAATGTTTGATATGGACATCCAAAGATGAGTTAAATATTTACTGATTTTCAATCGCAAAGCAGTCCCTTACATATACCGTAGAAGTGTTCTTAAGGTCAAGCAAGTGCTACATCTCAATAAAAACACTTAGCAGCTCTTTGAGCTATTTTAAGGTAGAGTTTTAATTTGTGCTAATGTGAATGAACTCACAGTAGCAAGAGAGAAAACAGGATATTCCACTTACAAGGCATTTGGCTTCTAAAAACTCTTAAGAGAAAAAATGGCTAGAACTTTATGACAATAATATTTTAAAACACAAGTTAGCTGTTCATTTTGTTTCTTGGAAATCAAATTTTCACTTATGTCATAATTGACTTTTAAAAATTCTTGTAATTCAAATTTGTATTATACTTAGAACTTATGAACTTATTTGTAAGCAATAACAGAATATTACCAATGCCTCCACCAGCATGAGGAGGAGCTCCAAAGCGGAAGGAATCAATGTAAGCCTTGATTTTCTCCAAATCTACAAAAAGACACAAAACAAAACAAAATATAATTTATCATCTTATTTATCTTAAAAAATCACAAAAGCAATTACTGTTCAATGGAGACTTTTAAAAAAGACCGAGAAGTCTTTTAAATGTTTACAATGTATTATTTTCAGAAAATACACTCTCTTAAATTATTTTAAGTTGTTTACCAATTCCATGATGTAAAGCTCTCTCTGTTAGCAGCTGAGGATCATGTATTCTTTGAGCTCCTGACAATATTTCTTCTCCTCTCATGAACATATCGTAAGAGTTGGACTGTTTCTGCAAGAGAAAAAACACCACTCTTCAAGTGACTACTATCCTATTTCTATTACACATATACAGAAAAAAATCTCTGCTGCATGAAGAGCAAGTTCATTTTTTCCTATAATTAACAATGCAACCTTGTTCTCTAAAGTAGAATTAAACTACTGAGGGCTGAATAACTTTTTCTTTGTTTATATCAATTTTGTGCTCTCCTCCCACACCCCCCAACAACAAATCAGAGCGCCACATCTAATTTTTAAGAAGTGGTGCTGAGCCTTATTTCACTTTATCATCTGAGATGTTTTTAAGCTTGATATGATTTTGGGGTGACTTCTGGAACTCCAAGTTAATAGGTGTGAGTCTTTATTATTATTTTTACTTTAATCCCCTGTCTTTCAATAAACCAGTGGTTTTCAAAGTGTGATTCCCGGACCAGTAGCTTCAGTATTACCAGAAATTTGTTAGTTGGTCTGGAGTGGGGCCAGCAAAATGATCAGGCTCCCATTCCAGAGCAACTAATGAGAAATTCTGGGTGGGCCCCAGCAATTGATGTTTTAAAAAGCCCTCCAAGTGATTCTGATGCACAGTAAAATTTAGAAACCACTGCAATGGAAAAATGGTAAAAGACCATAAGACATTATTTAGATTATTAACTTCCAGGATACAATGTGAATTCCCAGTTTAAGGTCAATGACAGGATGATTTGCTAAAGTATGCAAAACTAGTAGTACTATTTATAATTTACATAGTCTTTCTCCCTCATTAATCTTCAGAAAAATGACCAAGGAAAATGATTTTAACATAGGTTTTAAAAATTAATTTTCTAGAATATTCAAATTTTACAATATCATTTTGACCAGTGGTGACAGACATCAGTGGTAATACGTATGTCTATCAAAACTGCAAATTATTAATGAAAACCATTATTCCCATTATGCATTCTGACAGTGGCAATAAAATTTCCCTTCTGCCCCCAAATGGGTTACTTAAAGCCAAATTACTTACAGGATTTCTTGGGTCAGGCATCGTATAGAAAGGTCTTACAGCCAATGGATATTTATCAAGAATATAAAAATCTGTATCATACTATAAAAAGAATAAATGCAATTAAAATACATTTTTAAAAAGTAAAATGGCTAACATTTTGGTAATTAACTTTTTTACACAAAAACTTTGGTTCTTCATAATTACTCTAATTATACTGTATATACAATGAATATCTTGCTTTTCTTCAAGTAACATTTTTATCGTATAGCATTTTGCCATGGTGTCATAAATTATTGCAATACCTAATTTTTAGGCATTGCTTATTATTCATAGTTCTCAAAAAAAATTTTTTTTTTTTTAAGAGATGGGGTCTTGCTCTGTTGCTTAGGCTGGAGTGCATGATGTGATCATGGCTTAAATAGGAGCCTGGCTAATTTTTAAAATTTTTTGTAGAGATGGAATCTCGCTGTGTTTGCCCAGGCTGGTCTTGAACTCCTGGCCTCAAGTGATCCTCCTATGTCGGCCTCTCAAAGTGCTAGAATTACAGGCATGAGCCACTGTGCCAGGCCTACGGTTTAAATATTCATTTTTTTCCTGTTCTTTTTTTTTTGAACATGTAATCCCTTTCTAATTTCTTCCCCATTCTAAATTATGCTTTGATAAACATCTTTGAATTTACTTTTTTCTTTGTTATTCTAGTTCATCTAGTCATTCTGATGCATTTTATAATGAAAAAAATTATCTGAAATCCTTTTGGTTGTTATAGAAACTATATTAAGTCTATGAATTATTTTGGGAAATTTGACGTAATTTATAATATTCATCATTGAAAAACATGGATTATCTTCCCAACAATTTAAATTTTTATCTAGATATATACATGAGATTTTGGTAGTTTTCTTCAAATGAATGCTGCAACTGAAAGAAATAAATGACATTAACTTGAAATTACAACTTTTTTTAGAGAATGCTTACTATGTGACCTAGATTTAATTAAAAAAAAATAAATTACATTTCAGGGTCGGGTGCAGTGGCTCATGCCTGTAATCCTAGAATTTTGGGAGGCCGAAGTAGGTGGATCACCTGAGGTCAGGAGTTCGAGACCAGCCTGGCCAAAATGGTGAAACCCCGTCTCTACTAAAAATACAAAAAATTAGCTGGGTGTGGTGGTGGGTGCCTGTAATCTCAGCTAATTGGGAGGCTGAGGCAGGAGAATTGCTTGAAGCCAGTGGGTGGAGGTTGCAGTGAGCCCAGATAGTGCCATTGCATTCCAGCCTGGGCAATAAGAGCGAAACTCTGTCTCAAAAAAAAAAAAATTGCATTTCAACCGTTTTTGACTTTCAACATTTTTGATAAAACTTGAGAAGAGGATGTTAACAGCTGACAAACTGAAATTGGCTCTGCTGAAATAGCATTTTAAACGTATAAACTGAATATTGTATGGCTTCAGAAATATCAGTTCTCTAGTTTAACAGTTTCAAGTGCAACCAGTAGGAGGAGCTCAAGGACAAATTTTCCTTTTCATTATACCAGTATCTTAAAATTTTTAAAAAGATCACACTAAGCTTAGCTTTTCTCCTCTTTGGAGTCTTGGTTTTAGAAAATGAGATTGGAAAGTAGCTATTACATAAGAGGCAGAGAGGAAGCTCATTCATCTTTAAGTCTCATGAAACAGCAGGGGTACACAGGGAAGATCAAATCTAAATAATTTCAAATAACTTGGAGGTCATTTCTAACTAATCCGACGTTCTATCACTTTTAGAGACACCTCAGAACAACTTCGTAGAAATATTAAATACTGAGTTAATCAAATCATCTGGGAGAAAGGCAGGCTGTCTGAATACTTCTCATTTTTCTAAGAAAAAAAATTTTGAACGTCCCTCTAAAGTTTTTATTTATTCCAGAATCACACCATTCTAGGAAGCTCAGTCCCCTCTGCAACTGTTTTTAGTCCCAAGAGACATTTCAGAATTAGAAAAAGAAATCCAGCATATACAAGAGTCCTACCTTTTCCTTTACCAAGTGACCCAACAGCTTTTCATTTGGTGTACTGAAAAAGAAACGCGAAATCAGTGTTTGAAGATGAAACGGCAACTTAAAAATGTTAATAAGGAGCTTCTTCTATTTAAGTTTCTCAAGGGATTACAAAATTTGGCCAAAACATGCAGTTGTCTATTCTGCTCTTTTCTTAAAAGGCAAGTCCTATTGAAAATCACTTATGAGTATACCTTGGTAGAGTGACTCAGCGCTTAGTAGATGCTGTTCAAATATTTAATTAAAGCAATAAACAGAATTTAGCAATTCATCGATTCAGAAATATCATGGATGAAATAATTTCCTATAATTACACATAATAAAAGTTCGCTACACTAATATAGGCTAGCCTTGCCATGAAATAGTCTTCCCTTTTTGGTACTCTTTATCAATGGTTTATGAAATAAAAATTAGTATTATCCAAGGTTTTAAAATAGTGTTTATATGAACATGTTACATTTGTAGCCAAGAGGTAGTTACTTTAGTTTCCTATGTAAAAACAATTTCTAAAATACTTAAAAAAATACTACTCAAGCTTGTAGGATTTTTATTTTGCCTTAAAATATCATCTAGCAATGTAGGCAATGTTTAAAGCCATATATATGTATATTTTTGTTAAACAACAAAAAATGGTTTTGGGTGAATTGTTTTTTGAAAAACCCTAAAATGTGACAATAATCATTTCCTTTCCCTCCTAAAATACATAAGTATTGTGATGGTTTAAAGGAATCATTCAAGGAAGTCTTGAATAAAATATAAGTAGATAGAAATTTTCAACCTTTACATGTTTTGTTTATTTTGTACAGACAGGGTTTCACTCTATCACCCAGGCATGATCGTGGGTTACTACAGCCTTGATACTCCTGGGCACAGGTGACCCAATTGCCTCAGCCTCCAGAGTAGCTGGGACTACAGGTGTGTGCCACCACATGCAGCTAAATTTTAAATTTTTTTGTAGAGACAGGATCTGTGTTGCCCAGGCTGGTCCCGAAATCCTGGCCTCAAATGATCCTCCCACCTCGGCCTCTCAAAGTACTGTGATTACAGGCGCAAGCCAACATGCCCAGCCTCAATCTTTATTAAACGACATCATTTGTTTATGATCTGAATTTAGATTGTACTCTGAATACCAGGGACACTGGGAGGGTTATTCTTTCCAGGTTGTAGGAGAGGGTTGTGGGTAAAGGTCTGTCGTAAGGGACCAGAGGGGAGAAGAGAAAACAAATACCCACTCTATACCAAATACTACATATAATATAGTATGTATGATACTATATAAACAATATTGACTTTTATAACTTTTGGATGTTAACAGTTTATACCCCGATCCTGTGTGGGGATGGATTTAGACTGCTGTCTACTTTCTCTAATACCACTAATTTGGAAAGAGAAGTAACATATTAGAAGACAAAATCACAGGCAAAACTCCCTATACTCTTTAAAGAGTTACAAACATGAGGGAAAAATAATGGAAAATGGTGTTTATAAACAAAATTATGAAAACTTAAGCAAACCATAGTAAACATTTTTATTTCAGATCACACATTATATAAAACAGCATCATACTGTATACCAAAGTTAATAAAATATAAGTGTATCAGGTGAAAAAAATCATTTATTAATATTTTCCTTCTCTCTTACCTTAAACCAAATTACTAAGGTTTTAAAAATCACAAAGACAACTTGGAGGACGGATCAATAGGTGCAGCCAACCACCATGGCACATGTGTCCCTATGTAACAAACCTGCATGTTCTGCACATGGATTCTGGAACTTAGAGTAAAAAAAAACCAAAATCACAAAGACAAACCTCAGATCGTCTTCATCTCCCATTTCGACTCCAGCTTCCCTAAGCATAGCCAATGCTTCACAATATTCTAGTCTTAGAGTTGGCTCCAAAAATTTGAATGGCTCACATGGGAACTGTTTATTCACCGTTTGAATTTCAGTCTGAAACCTATTTGCAGAATGATTTAGTTAAGAAAATGTGTGAGATAAATGTTTCCTCCACAAGAGGTCACTGTGGCAATATACAAAAATCAATCTTTGAATCAGTATATACACCAGGAAAAGCGTATCAAATTATTAAAGAATGAAATTTAAATACTTAAAATATCTAACACCATTTTTCAATCTTATGTTTTTGTAACCACAGTAACATCAAAGGATTAAAAATTTTCTTTATAACTCATATCAGTTAATATAGTTAGAAACATAAAATGCCCATTTTATAAAGCATTACAAAAATCTGACTTTTTAATTCTTTAACAATTCTTGTTATCACTGAGGAAGACCAAATTAATGAGTATTTGTCTTATCTTCCCGCATCCATATTACACTGTATGTTCAGAGAAGTGCCAATTTCCCATTTTGATAATCTCTATAGTACAATGCTTACCCTATATATATAGAAGGTACAAGACAATGTTTATTGCACTGAGCTGAATTTCTGCTATGGACGATGATATTTTATTGAGATTTTAAAAGTTTATTTTTGGCCAGGTGCAGTGGCTCACACCTGTAATCCCGGCACTTTGGGAGATGGATCACCTGAGGTCAGGAGTTCAAGACCAGCCTGGCCAACATGGTGAAACCCCATCTCTACTCAAACTACAAAAATTATCTGGGCATGGTTAGGAGGCTGCGGTAGGAGAATCGTTTGAGCCTAAGAGGTGGAGGTTGCAGTGAGCCAAGATCGTGCCACTGCCCTCCAGCCTGGGTTGACAGAGCAAGACTCTGTCTCAAAAAAAAAAGGTTCGGATTTGCTTCAAAATAATAGTGAATGAGGGAAATGGGCAAACAAAATTGGCCACAGGTTGACAAGGACTGAAACTGGTTGGTGAGTTCATGGGGGCTCATTAGACTATTGCACATCCTTTTGTATGTGTCTGAAAGTTTTCCATAATTAACAGACTTGAAAAAAGTATGTTTATATTCTATATACAGAAAAAAGTACGTTTGTATTTTATATATAGAATTCTCTACCTAGAATTGACATTCTACTTTTATTTTTTTTTTTTCTGAGACAGGGTCCCACTCTGTTGCTCAGGCTGGAGCGCAGAGGTGCAATCTTGGCTCACCACAACCCTGGCCTTCTGGGCTCAATCGATCTTCCCACCTCAAGCCTCCTGAGTAGCTGGGACTACAGGCATGTAACACTATGACCGGCTAACTTTTTGTTACTTTTTGGAGAGACAGGGTTTCACCATGTTGCCCATGCTGGTCTCGAACTCCTAGGCTCAAGCAATCTGCCGGCCTCGGCCTCCCAAAGTGTTAGGATTATAGATGTACACCACGCCTGGCCTAGAATTTATATTCTCGAAATTAAAACACCATCATTTCTTGATTGGTCTTACAGACTTTCATGGGAATAAAGCTTAGCCACTGATTTATTAAAATCTTGATATAAGGGTTAGAAAGACCCCATAATTGATTATTTATTTATTATTTTTTTAGATGGAGTCTCACTCTGTTGCCCAGGCTGGAGTGCAGTGGAGCTATCTCGGCAATTCAAGCAATTCTCCTGCCTCAGCCTCCTGAGTAGCTGGGACAACTAGTGTGTGCCACCATGCCTGGCTAATTTTTTGTATTTTTAGTAGAGACGGGATTTCACCATGCTGGCCAGGCTGGTCTCAAACTCCTAACCTCCTGATCTGCCCGCCTCGGCCTCCAAAAGTGCTGGGATTACAGGCATGAGCCACCGAGCCTGGCCCCCAATTCATCTTTACATAGCTTTTCTTTCCTTTATATATCAACTCCCATTCATCATGTCTACCAATGGTAGTACAAAAATATGACTGTCAATACTTTAAAATACATTTATATATGTATTTTATATAAACACATATACATATTTGGATATATATACAATACATATACATACAATACAATACATACACATTTGTATATGTATTTTTCTATGAGAGGTAAATACTAATGATAAACATGAGAGGAACATGACACAGGCCAGATAATCCAATAAACAGGTGACACCAAAATTTGAAATTCCTAAATGACTTGAAGAACATACAAAGAAGGCTTTATTTTCAAATTGCCACCTTAACTCTACTGAAAAAGTTCAGCAGTAATGGCGTTTGAGTCCAATTTGTAAGTAGAGATTTGATTAATCCCAAGGACCCAAATTCATGCTTGGTCTGTTGTTATAAAAATCAAAGTGGAAATGTCAAATTCTATTATTTAATAGAGAAGCTATCAGTATTTTAAAAAAATGAGTTTCTGAAACTTTCTTGAATTATAAATGTGAACTGAAAATGAGAAAAGCTGTGTGTGTTCCTTCAGTGTAGTTCTAAAGTATATTTCATCTTATAAGGAAAATGTTATCAGTTGTTCCATGAACCATTGAAAATTGATTGAAATAAACGGCATCAAAATGTTTTAGAGAACAAAGATATAAAAAGAAAAAGGCTATCTGCAATTAATTAGCCATCAAAGGCACAGATCTGCAGAGAATGCCTTGAAATATTGGCACTTACGCTACAGTATTCTTAAATAAGATCAGTAGTTAATTTCTACATTCTATTTTTTTTTTTTGAGACGGAGTCTTGCTCTGTTGCCCAGGCTAGAGTCCAGTGATGTGATCTCAGCTCACTGCACCTCCGCCTCCTGGGTTCAAATGATTCCCCTGCCTTAGTCTTCCAAGTAGCTGGGATTACAGGTGCATGCCACCATGCGTGGCTAATTTTTGTATTTTTAGTAGAGATGGGGTTTCGCTAAGTTGACCAGGTCGGTCTTGAACTTCTGACCTCAAGTGATCTGCCCGACTCGGCCTCCCAAAGTGCTGGGATTACAGGCGTGAGCCACCGTGCCTGGCCAATTTCTACATTCTTAAACTTACTCATTAGCCTTGCAATGTAGTAAATAAAATTCGTATTTTTGAACTCTTTTAAAATACCAATGAAACATATCAAATACATCAATAAGGAATAAATTGCTGGACTTCAAATAAAATTTTTTTTTTTTTTGAGACGGAGTCTCGCTCTGTCACCCAAGCTGGAGTGCAGTGGCCGGATCTCAGCTCACTGCAAGCTCCACCTCCCGGGTTCATGCCATTCTCCTGCCTCAGCCTCCCTAGTAGCTGGGACTACAGGCGCCTGCCCCTTTGCCTGGCTAGTTTTTTGTATTTTTTTAGTAGAGATGGGGTTTCACCATGTTAGCCAGGATGGTCTCGATCTCCTGACCTTGTGATCCGCCCGTCTCGGCCTCCCAAAGTGCTGGGACTACAGGCTTGAGCCACCGCGCCCGGCCCCCAAATAAAAATTTTTAATATGATCCTTTGTCAGTTATTAAAATGCTAGCTTAGACTATTATAGCTTACCTAATACTTGAAATATAGTCACGAATACAGAAAGAGGGAAAAATAGAGACTTTCTTAATCAACTTGACTCACTTCTATTTTCTTTTCCTATTTTCCCCATGTTAAACATCATCATAAGTAAACAACTTTCAATGACCTTTAAACGGAAGAGCTCTTTGCCAGTTTTGAGGGTGTAGCTAAATGGACATTCTACATAATTCAATTTTCTGAACATCTAGAACACATCTAATATTTCTGCAAATGTTAATTCATCAGATCCAAATAGGTTTAAACATCCCTTCGGTCTACTAGTTTCTAATCTTTACTGAGCACTCAATGTAAATATAAATTGATTTAAGAATTAACCATATTTGACCAGACTTAATTTACATGTCGACAGATTCAGTTGACTGAAGGAACTTTTTACCTTTGAGGTGGGTAATAATGCTATTTCCACTTAATGGCTGAGGAAACTGAGGCACAGAGTTAAATAATCTGCACAAGGCCCACACAGAGAAGCAGCAGAGCTGGGATTTGAACTCAGGCTATCTGGATGTTGCTGAATCCAACCTCTTAAGCATTACCCTCATACTATTTCCCAAATAATAAACTATTAAAAGTAACATATGCTGTATTTCTTGAGACATTCGGGATGTCAGTATAAAGGAAACAAGGACAACAACAAAATACAGTTGGACTGTTCACAATGTGGTAAATTTACCAGCAAAATAGAGGTTAATTAGTTGAGCCCCCAAATGATTTGAATCCAGAAGCAGTATTCTGAGTGTGGATTTTTCCAACCAATTAAATGGATCATCTAACTGACAAATCTTTATATATATGTTCATAGAAACTTAGTTTGCATGTTTAAATTGAAAAAAATTTTTTTTTTAAAGAGCCCAAACTGATCTGAAATTAAGTCCATCTAGGTGTATAAAATACTTTTTACCTTTCTTGAAGTCCTTTGAATATTTGTACCATGGTGTCAGCAATTTCTTCCATAACTTCATGGTAATGGTAATTAAAAGCCATTTCAATGTCCAAACCAACAAACTCAGTTAGATGTCTATGGGTATTAGAGTCTTCTGCTCTGAATACTGCAAATTTAATAAAAGAAATAAACAGCAAATACTGTTTTCAATTTTGGATAAATTGGGATTTAAATACAAAACTGTATTTAGTAGGATTTCAGTGGCATTATTTTCATATTATAGGGCTGGAAGGACCTCTGATAAACCACCTGTTTGCACATTCTCTTGGACAGCAAGTTCATTACAAACTCCTATGGTTATGCAATAAAAGCCATACCAAATGTAAATTAATAAGAGAGGTTCATGAGAACCCTGGGGGAATGCAAGATCCTGAGGTGTCTTCTCAATATTTAAAAATATATTCGATTATGACCAAGACAGTGAGTTCTTCTCAATTTTATTAAAACCTGACTCAAACTACGTGAAACTCTACAAATAAAGTAACATACATATTCCATTTAACTACAGTAGTCATTTACAGGAATATTAGTGATGTGAAAGATGAGTCGAGCTACAGTCAGGAAGACTGGACAGGAGGAAAAGGCCACTAGCTCAGTCCAGCTAATATCCAGTCCAGACTTAATATCCTCAGTGCCTTTTCCTCCTGCCTAGTCTTCCTGACTCTAGCTTGACTCATCCTTCACATCACTAATATTCCTATAACACCTTCTTGCTCAGAAACTTACAGTGGTTCCCAAATGACTACTGTAGTTAAGACATAAAATGACAAAAAAACCCTAAAACCTTTATGCTTTCATAAGTTAATCCTAACCTATATTTCTCACTTCTTAATACTAACTTGTCTTATTTTGTTTTCTTGTGTAGTTGTTGCTCTTTACTTACTCTGCTTCCCATCTAGAATGCCATCTCTGTTGTCTACATATCCTATTCTGTCCTTAAAGCACATCTCAGTTTGAATTTTCATTTATGGTGACTCTAGCACACTCTGTTTTCTCTCTTTTTATACTTACTATTTATACTACATAATTAACACCCATTTGCTGACTGTATAGGACAATCTGATTATTCGTTGTGAAAATTATTTGATTATTCCCTATGACTGTGATACATATGCATGTCTTACTCAGTCTTGGGAGCAGGCTACAATGTTGATTCCCTTATCACTCAAAGCATGGTCGGGAAATGAGCAGCATCAACACTACCCAGGAACTTGTGAGAACTGCAGAATCTCAGGCCTCTCCCCAGATCTACTGATCAGAATCTGTATTTTAACAAGATCTCCAGGTAATCTGTGTGCATATTAACATTTGAGAAGTGCTGGCTGGTTCTTCTTTTATGTACATGGTACCTAGCACAAGGTTATATAAGCAGCAGGTGCTCAACAAATAACTAGTTAATAAATTCAGAAAATTAAGACCCTTAATGATCTTGCTAGTTTCTCTATTAGCAGGTATTTAATTTTTATTAAGCTATCAAAAAAGATATATAAAATAACTTGGTAAGTTTTAAAGAATAAAGTAAAACTGCTTTTCACTTATAATTAGCTCCAAAAAAGAAACTGCCATATGATTATGTGCCTGTGCTTGACTTTTAGCAAACATTTCTTAAAAACCGTATTAATATAATTTATTAAATATATGATATTTGTTAGTAGTTTCTAATGGACATCAGCACATTACCAATAGTAAGGACAATACAAACAAAATAGTGAAACAGAACAGCTCTGGAATAAAATTGATAGCAAATTAGACAGAGGTACACTGTAAACTTACAAGAGTAAGAAGTTACAAAGAACAAAAACATATATTACTTTGGCCACTGCAACTACCTGCTCTTTACTGCTGATGGGGAGCTGAAAAGAATCCAAATGGGAGCTAATTCTGTTCTAACTGCATGTAGGTATATTAAAATATATACTTAGGTATATTTCAGAGTGTATATTTTCAAAAAAATGCATTTTTATAATGATATATTCTCAAGATAAAAATTTTCTTCAGCATTCCTCTGTAAGAATACATAATGCTTACAACTGTATTCACATGGAACGATACTCAACTGTTTAAAGTACTGTTGACCATATTATTATTATTATTATTTTGTTTTTTGGAAAATGTCTACCCAAATATATTATCATCTCTACCTCAAAGTCTAACATTTGTGTAGTCAGCAGATAACATAATTTAAGCTTTCAAAGTGTCTGTACATTATATAAGTAAAATGTATTTCTAACATTGTAACTACTGCACAATTAATGAACTTGGATAAAACATAACTGCCAAAATCTTACCTGGTCCAATACAGAAAACCTTCTCAAAATCAGCACAAATGCACATTTGCTTATATAGCTGTGGGGACTGAGCCAGGTATGCATTATTTTTAAAATATGACACAGTAAAAACATTGGCTCCTCCTTCACTGGCAGCTGAAATGTAAACATTTATATTTACATTATTATAATCAATTGTAAGCTTATCAATGCAAACTTCTAGTTAAAAAGTTTATACTCAGGTAGTTCACTTTAAGAAAAACTGGAAAATGAAGAATTGTGGCTAAATCATAGTCTATGTAAGTCTTCTTCTATGTGATTCTAAATAGTTTATATTTAAACCAGATTTACTTCTTTGGCTATGCTTTTACTTCACTTCTGTGGATATATATGCTCCCTTTCTGCATCAATTTCAAAACTATTAAAGCCCCTTTGGAGCTGTAAAAAAATTTTTTTTTAAATGAAAAAAGATATTCTTCATCATTTTTCCCTTTTTAAAAAAATTTCCCCAGCAGCTGGAATAATCATTTTTCTAATTATGAAGAATACAATGTTCAATTTTGAATTTGTAACAAAATGCCATTTGTAACACACTTTCTCGTGTTAAATCTAAAAAGGGTAAAATGATTAAGACAAGATTCTCATACAAGAATAAGAATTAGCCAAGCGCAGTGGCTGACATCTGTAATCCCAGCACTCTGGGAGGCTGAGACGAACGACCTCAGGTTGGGAGTTCGAGACCAGCCTGACCAACATGGAGAAACCCTGTCTCTACTAAAAATACAAAATTAGCAGGGCGTGGTGGCGCATGGCAGTAATCCCAGCTACTCGGGAAGCTGAGGCAGGAGAGTCGCTTGAACCTCGGAGGTTGCAGTGAGCCGAATTCACAACACTGCACTCCAGCCTGGGCAACAAGAGCGAAACTCTGTCTCAAAAAAATTTTCCCATCATTAGTATTTACTGATTTTACAATGTAGTTTATACAAAACAAAACTGCAATACTAATTTCAAAAGAAATCTATATAATGAAGTAGTTCCTGGTGTAACTTCTGTAACAAGAATCTTGCTTTGTGTGTTACTGCCTCACTTTACAATCATTATCACAAAATGACTCTTGGAATAAGAAAATGTACTTATTAATGTTGGTGATATATGATTGTTGCTATGTAAGATGGTCTTCAAAATAGTAGTCTCATGGCAATAAACCTTAATGGACACTCAGATTCTCAAGTTAAAAATTTTATTAATATAAAGCAACTCTGGGGCTAGCAAATTTATTTTTAAAAATTAAGAGAAATATTTTGCAGCTTACCTGAAATAATTTTAGGAGTTTGGATTTCCACAAAACCCTTGTTAATTAAAGTTTCTCGGAAGAGATGGCAGATGCCAGACTGGAGACGGAAGACTGCCTGACTAGTTGATGTCTAGAAGACAGTAATAAAATCTAATTAAATCGACACACTTAATTACTAAGCACTAACTCTGTGGGCTAGGCACTGTGGAAACCTAACAATTCTTGCTTTTTTTTTTTTTTTTTTTTTTTACGGAGTCTCACTGTCGCCCAGGCTGACGTGCAATGGTGCGGTCTCGGCTCACTGCAAGCTCCGCCTCCCGGGCTCACGCCATTCTCCTGCCTCAGCCTCCCGAGTAGCTGGGACTACAGGCGTCCACCACCACGCCCGGCTAATCTTTTGTATTTTTAGTAGAGACGGGGTTTCACCATGTTAGCCAGGATGGTCTCGATCTCCTGACCTTGTGATTCGCCCGCCTCGGCCTCCCAAAGTGCTGGGATTACAGGCGTGAACCACCGCACCCAGCCACAATTCTTGCTTTCAACGTTTTTAAATTCTAATAATCGGGGAGAGGACAAAACGACACAAATAAATACAAGGTAAAAAGACATGCTGGAATATAATGACTATATATGATCATATAAAGGTATTTCACCAGAAATGCTTAGTGAGCAGATGTTTTAATTTGTAGGAATTCCATAAAAAAAAATATTTCTTAACAATTAGTGAAACAACTTACTTGTGAATGGTCTTATTGCTTTTTTTAAAGGCCACCCATAAAGTGAGACATAGCAATGTTTGTGCAGCATATTAATGTTCTAAGTAAGATTTTGGTATTTGACAATAAATGAATAAAAACCATGTATTTTTATTTTAACCATTACAACAATACAATTGCAGATACTTGTGTATTTGTTCAATTAGATTAAGAAAAAGAAAAAAAATACAATAAAAGGAGACGGCATCCCATGACACTGACTTCCAATGTGGTACATAAAACAATAGTAGTACTCCAACTGTCCAGCACAGTCACCTGTTTCTATTTTCTCTCTTTCCCTCCTTTCTTTCTCAGTTTCTCTGGTCCTTCTAATTTACTTTTAGCCTCAATCAGTTGTGATGGTGACCAGAAAGCTCTAGAGGTAATTATCTCTACTTTAACGTTTGTCCACTTCTCTGGTCAAAAGAAGTGACTTCTTATCTTTAGGTCTTGGCTTACTGTATTTTTTTAAAATAGCTATCCTATGGCTAGATAGGTGTTTAGTAAAACATGTGACCTCAAACCACTATTAGCTGTGAATAACTGAGTTAGGTGAAGAAGCTGTCTTCTTAGTCTCATTACAAGAATTTCAATTACTTCTCCCATACCAAAGGGCTCACCCCTTCTGCATTTACACAGTAGTACCCTGTGAAAACACTGTTAATGATGGAATGATTACATTTCTTTCACTCTAAAGAATAATATTGAAATAACCTTGAATTTCTGCAGATCAGATAAAAACATTCATGTAAAGTGGTCATATTTAAGTAACATTATTTTATAACTTACATTCAAAGTTACAAATCAGTTTCTCATAAAACAATGAAAACCATTTAAAAGGTCTTTATGATTTATTAGATTATTTACTTATTCATTTTCAAGATGTCTACATTTAAACTATAGAAAAATACTTGCGTTTTTTTCCACATTATGTGGTTTAGTGAAACATTTGGTTCATCCAATCAAAACAAATGGCATAATCTTCTGCTTTAAAAAACCTAGTGATGGCCGGGCGCGGTGGCTCAAGCCTGTAATCCCAGCACTTTGGGAGGCCGAGACGGGTGGATCACGAGGTCAGGAGATCGAGACCATCCTGGCTAACACAGTGAAACCCCGTCTCTACTAAAAAATACAAAAAAACTAGCCGGGCGAGGTGGCGGGCGCCTGTAGTCCCAGCTACTCGGGAGGCTGAGGCAGGAGAATGGCCTGAACCCGGGAGGCGGAGCTTGCAGTGAGCTGAGATCCGGCCACTGCACTCCAGCAAGGGGGACAGAGTGAGACTCCGTCTCAAAAAAAAAAAAAAAAAAAACAAAAACAAACACAAAACAAAACAAAACAAAAACCCTAGTGACCTATTTAGCAAAAAGCTGCTTCACTGTTACTGACAAATGTACAGAGATGTATTTCACTTCAGAATATATTAAGAAGGTCACTGAACACATTTTATTGCCTTTGCCTCTTAACTAGTTCAACTAAACTTGGCTCACTGCAACCTCTGCCTCCTGGGTTCAAGCGATTCTCCTGCGTCAGCCTCCCGAGTAGCTAGGATTATAGGTGCCCGTCAACATGCCAAGCTAATTTTTGTATTTTTAGTAAAGACTGGGTTTCACCATGTTGGCCAGGTTGGTCTTGAACCCCTGACCTCAGGCGATCTGCCCGGCCTCCCAAAGTGCTGGGATTACAAGTGTGAGCCATGATGCCTGGCCTAAACTCACTTCAACATCTTGCTAAGTGGAAATTCAACTTATGAACTGGTTGTCATAGATTATTTAATATGAATAGAAATTTCACCAATTATGGTTTTTAAAAAACTGTACTTCTTCACTTCCTGATTGTATAAACAAGTATGTTAATGTGTAAATTAACATACTTGTTAATTTACAAGTATGTTAGTATGGATCTGTCATATATAAGAAAAATAATTTTTTTCTCATTAGTTTCTTCAAGGCACTTGCTAATTGCTAGGA
Organism: Macaca mulatta; assembly: GCF_049350105.2. NCBI lineage: Eukaryota > Metazoa > Chordata > Mammalia > Primates > Cercopithecidae > Macaca > Macaca mulatta. The sequence goes on from NC_133417.1 coordinate 27,544,672, forward strand.
ACACAGGCACCTATTTGATTAGTGAACAGTTATTCACATGACAATTCTAATACATACTAATTTCCACCTAGCATTTACATACTGGAGAATATTTTCTAGCAGACTCTAGCTTTTAAATGGTTTAATTTGAAAACCACCACTCAAAGCAGAGGTGGATGGGAAAAGAATTAAACAAAAAGGAATTACTAAATATAAGATGTTCTTTAAAAGTAAATAACAAGGAAGAAAAATATTTCAAAATAAATCTTCAACTATTTTGATTATGTATCTTACTAGCAAGAATACCCATTACTGCAAAGAGAATCATACTGTGCGAGCAAATTCAGACTAGCTATCTCTGCTGGTTGGAACAAGACAAAGAAGTAAGATTAGTATCCTGTAAACTCTCTAACTTTGCTCAGAGGAAAATACTGTCCTCAGGCCCAGGTTGGTCAGTTAATTTAGCAGAGGCAGAGTACTAAGCAGACTGCATCAGAGTCTGAGAAACTTTTTGTACGTACTCCTGGGTCGTCTTTCTACATTTATTCCTCCTTCAAAAAGCATTATCACTACATGAGAGAACAACACGACATAGTTAAAATAAGAAATGGTAACAGTATTTTTTATTTTCCTGGTCAAAACAAGACACTTCGGGTAGAACACATCTAAAGAGAAACAAAATCAATTTTTTATAGACTCATTTTCAAGCTCTTTCCCTATTACATATTGATTACTACAACTGACTTCTATACGAGTATAAGAATTTGCTGGTTAAGGTAAAAATCAACAATGACCCAACTTATCAGTAAGATTACAGAGTGTGTGTAACAAAATAAAAGTATGTTTAATAGGGTAATTATGTATTAACTCTATCTCAAATTAAATGCTTCTAAAATATAGTACATAAAGTGAAAGCAACATGTTAATTTCAGTGCAAATATACAACCACCTTATTTTCAATTGACAACGAATGTACAAATACCTGATGTATTTATCATTACTATACTTTTTTTTTTTTTTTTTTTTTTTTTTTTTTTTTTTTTGAGACGGAGTCTCGCTCTGTAGCCCAGGCTGGAGTGCAGTGGCCGGATCTCAGCTCACTGCAAGCTCCGCCTCCCGGGTTCACGCCATTCTCCGGCCTCAGCCTCCCGAGTAGGTGAGACTACAGGCGCCCGCCACCTCACCCGGCTAGTTTTTTTGTATTTCTTAGTAGAGACGGGGTTTCACCGTGTTATCCAGGATGGTCTCGATCTCCTGACCTCGTGATCCACCCGTCTCGGCCTCCCAAAGTGCTGGGATTACAGGCTTGAGCCACCGCGCCCGGCCATCATTACTATACTTACCCTTACCTTAAGATACATAAATGAACAGGAAAAAGGCTTTATCATTTAAGTTATAAACCATACTAATAATATTAGTTTCCTTAATGTTTAAATCTAAAAATTGTTTTGGGTCAAACAAATAATGATACCCTAATATGTGAAAAAATAATACTTCCTCCTCACTCATTAAACAAATATTTATTATATGCTCCTGGCACTGGGCTAGGTGTTAGATGATAACGGTGATTACAGAGGGCATGAGGTAGAAGATAAACTAAACAGAAAGCAGAAAACTAATTTTTCTACACTTAAAAAAAATTACTTTTAGAAAAACAAAATGAAAAACCCAGTCCTTGAACTTTAGTTCTAAAAAAGCCTGACATTCCTTACATTAAAATAGTTATTTTTAAATTCTATAGCGAACTTCCCAAAAGTATGGTTATTAAAATTAAAACACTGCTATTCTGTATTATGCAAAAGATCTGAAATAAGGGGAAAAAATATTCTGCATTTATAGAATTCCTTTCCCTGAGGTCCTCATAGCACTAGAAAGCAAAATTATATCTTTTGTGGAGAAGAGAGGCAGGTATATGGAGAGAAGTAAGGGTGTTGGGAGAAAGAATTCCAATAGAAGACAAAAATGCAAACAAACCCAAACTTCATAAAGCAATCTTTAATAGTATTTAGCTCCTTACAATTCTCACAACAAATTACTTCCATGCTGTATGAGACTTGTAGCTTTTAAAAATACCTATTTAAGTTATCAACTAAACTATACCCACTACATCTTTTGCTTTTAATGGCTGCAGAGAATCCCTGTTTATGGTTTATCAGGTTACAGAGACACTACCGTGAAGTTGGACTAGGGGTCAGGAGAGAGAGTAGAAAAGACAGTGGGAAAGACATTTCTAAACTGGTATCTGATTTAATTCCAAAGAGAACTATTATTTTTAAAAATCAGATTTATGTAGACCCCCTTTTTTTTTTTTTGAGATGGAGGCTTACTCTGTTGCCCAGCCTGGAGTGCAGTAGCGTGATTTCAGCTAACTGCAACCTCTGCCTCCTGGGTTCAAGTGATTCTCCTGCCTCAGCTGCCTGAGTAGCTGGGACTACAGGCACTCCCTGGAGAATTTTTTGTATTTTTAGTAGAGATGGGGTTTCACCATGTTGGCCAGGCTGGTCTTGAACTCCTGACCTCAAGTGATCCACCCGCCTCAGCCTCCCAAAGTGCTGGGATTACAGGCATGCACCACTGCGCCTGGCTTGATTTATGCAGAATTTCTTTTTCCTTCTTTTCTTTTTTTGAGACGGAATTTCTTTCTTGTCACCCAGGCTGGAGTGCAATGGTGTGATCTTGGATCACGGCAACCTCTGCCTCCCCGGTTAAGCGATTCTCCTGCCTCAGCCTCCTGAGTAGCTGGAATTACAGGTGTCTACCACCACGCCCGGCTAATTTTTGTATTTTAAGCAGAAATGGGGTTTCACCATGTTGGCCAGGCTGGTCTTGAATTCCTGACCTCAAGTGATCCACTGCGCTGGCCAGAATTATGTAGAATTTCTACTCAAACAAAAGTAATCTCTGTGAGAAAGAATCCGAACTGTCTGCAATTGCTATTATATTACTGTAACGGGAATTCCAGTTGTATGTGTTCAGGTTAACTCTGTGTCAAGACATTCCAACACATATCCATTCATTCTAATGTATGACAAAAACGCTAGCCGATCAAGTATGTATGTCCTATGGAGGGACCCTGTGATACACAGCAGTGCTGAGCACCCTTAAAATATTTTTCTAATTGATGTATTGGTCTTGAGGTCAACAGTTACGACATCCCTGAGGATACCTCCCTTGACTATTTCAGACTATCCAGATCTACTTTCAAAGAACTCCTATAGCTGTGGTGATCAAACACCTATCATTTCCATGGCAGTCCCGAATTCCCAATTTTCTGTCCACTGCTGACACAAACCAGCATTTCTTAAACTTGTCTTTTGTCTTCTACTATCATTTCTGTCTACTGGGTATCTCTCATACTAGTACTTAATATTTTCCTTTAATTCAGGTTTTAAAACTTAACTAATTCCAAGCAATAATACCCATGAAAACATGGTTTTATTTGCTGGTTATATTGTATAGCTATGAAAATAAAAAATGTTCATCTGTTTAACACCCAGAAATCACTGTGTACCTCCGGTGGTAAAGCTACCATACTTGGGAAAACACTGCAAAACCACTGAAATGTCATATAAGTTTCAATATTGGCATCAAAACTATATTGCCAAGATAATCTCTTATATTACAAAAGTAAAAAACTTCTCTTAAAGAGTTGAGATTTTAATTTTTAGTTTGGAAAATATGTATTGAAAGTAATGAGCTAGGCGATGTGTTAGAAGATGGGCTCTTGATATTATCTAATTTTTCTTTGTTTCAGCGTTTTGTGGCTTTGTTAACAGAAAGTTTCAGGGAAATATGGCAAACAGGCTTATGTCCAATCAGTTAGTAGAGGCTGCCCTGAGTGCTGTGTGGCTACTTTAAGCTCATCAAGAATAATATGTATGTGGTATGTTGTGACTGATTGGGGGCATTTGCCATGAATGTAATTCTTTTCTTTTGGACAGACTGTTAACCCCTTAACTCATGTACTTGCCTTGACTTAAGGGATTAACAGTCTGTCCAAGAGAAAAGAATGGTGAAGACAAAGGTGACCAATTTCAAAACAAAAATATGTAATTGATAAGATGAAACCACACCCTAATAGCAGATACTTTTCATTCATTAACCCACAGGGTCAAAGTAGGGTTCATTGGTGAACAATAAAATATATGCTCAGATAGCTATTTCTTAATCCCTGCATGCCAAAATATACCTAAACATTCAGGAAAAAAATGTTACAGACTTACATAGTAGAAGCTATTTGATAGTGTGATTTCAGAGGTAGCACTGAGGATAATGTAGTGTATTAGCAAACGAAGGGAACTTTAGGAAAGCCATGGGGTCTCACGGGTTAGGTTGCCCATGAGTCCTGAATTGTCTATTCCCTTGGCATGTGAAACCGAGTAGCAAAAAAGAGCTGATGATTCACCTTTAAAGATGGCTCAGTTTCTATGCTTACCTGGCAACCCAAGGGAGGGCATCCCTATTAAGGAGACCTCACACTACTAGTCTTATCTCCCCAACAAAATGATGTGTTCTTTGAAGGTGACCAATATATATTCCACAGGATAAGAAACCTGTAATATGAACATAATAAATATTCTGTAGACTAGCTATAGTACAGGGGGTCTAGATAAAGAAATAGACTGTAATTTTGAACCAACTAAAGTAATCCATTCATATTTGGGAAAAGTACTTAAACAATGATTCTCAAGAGGGAAGACTAACATTTACTCCTAGGACAACCTTCACCTGTACCTAAGAGTGAGGTGAAATAAAGGGAACAATTCTGATCTAAAGGGAACTCTCTTGAAGAGGTTCCCAGAAAACCTTCCTAACAACCTGCTAACCTATGAGGACGAAGCTAATTTGCCGTGCCAATCCGGAATATGAGCTACGTGAGTGCTATGCATGAAAAGGGTGCCAAAGACATTTTAATTCACTTTTCTAGGAATGAAAATTGCTTTAACCTTCTTGGGGGCTGGAAAGTGAAGTAGTTTTAATCAGGGCACCTGCCTGGAAAGTTCAGAGAGAAAACAATTCATCTATGAGAAAAAAGTTAGGCTACGCTAGAACCTAAAGGAGGATATATCTCGGAACATTCGTATTATAGAAGAAGAATGGCAATTTTGCCTTTTATTTCCAAATTCTTTAACCCTTGACTTTGCTGAGAGTCTATGAAAAGAACTAGTTGGGGACTAAATTAGATAGTAGTTTATTTTTTATTTGTTGAGACAGGATCTTACTCTGTTGCCCAGGCTGGAGTGCAGTGGTACAAACACAGCTCACTGCAGACTCAACCTCCTGGGCTCAAACAATCCTCTTGCTTCAGCCACCGGAGTAGCTGGGACCATGGATGCATGCCAACATACTTGGCTAATTTTTAATTTTTTTGAGGAGATGGGGGTCTCGCCATGTTGCCCAGACTGGTTTCAAACTCCTGCGCTCAAGCACTCTTCCCACCTCAGGCTCCCAAATTGTTGGGATTACAGGTGTGAGCCACTGCAGCCAACCAAGACAGTAGTTTAGAAGGAATCTAAGGTGTTTAAAACCTTAAAGTGACTAATGTACACAATGTCTCCCAAAATGTAAAGTCAGAGTTAAACATGTGAATGCTTGCAAGGGCCAAATAACATGAATGAATGAAACGAATATTTGCTGGGTGGTGCAGGGCAAAGCAAAAGACAGTGTAAGAAACCTGTATATGTCCCATCTAGCATGCTAGCTCATATGCCAGATTCTCCTCTTTTTAAGAAGTGTCATCCAGATTTTAATGTGAAAACCCATTTTTTCAATGGTGGCAATGAATTTAAACAAAACAAAACAACCCCAAACCCAAAAACTCCTCAGGCCAACTTCTAGAGGCACAAACCAATAATAAGTTGTGTGAACAACTAGCAAGGACAAATAAATACAGAATGATGTCTCACTCCTGTGGCCAACATACATGAAAAACCTGAGGTTTCTAGGTAGTATCAAGAGGACTTTGGATTACTGCTTGCTTTTTCTATACAAATTAAAATGGAAAAGGTAAAAGACAAAAGGCAAATAATTAGGAATAACATGAGTAAATAATAAGGGTAGACTCACATGATGGTAGAAGAGCCAAGAAGAACTCGTAAGGTGACAAAAAATTTGAGCTTCAGGTAGAATATTTAAGTAAAAAAGGAAGATGTGGTCAAAATATTAAGAAAGAAAGATGCAATGGTTTTACTACAATAATGATGAAACCACTAAACTCTCTTTCACTTGCAACCAAACCAGAAAGGGAAACAGGAGACCCATGAGACTACTGCATAAACCACTAGGGCCAACTGCTTGTATATTTTTAATTTGGTGCTCCAATCAAACTCAAAGGATTGAAGCATTAATTACTCATCTCCACCTGGTCGATCTAAAATGTGCATGTAATTTTTTTCATAACTTTGTAGTGATATTAATGGTTATGTTTCTACTTCCTGAATAACTTGTCTAAAAAAGATACCACCTGGAAGCAAGATCATTTACTGGCTTCAAATTCATCTGTCATTTTAAAACAAAGCAAGTCAATATCCTGTTAACTAGTATTTAACTGTTCCTGTTGCCTGCAGTTCTTTTTAGGGGAAGGTCAGTCAGAAAAGTAAATTGTTTCCTGTATTATCATACTTACAGTCAGGCAAATACCATTAACTTTATAAGCCTGAGACAGGTATGGTATCCCTGCCCCTCTCGATTGCGGCCTAATTGCTTCACTTAATAAATAAATTAGGCATACCCTAAGATCAATGACTCTGTTGTCTAATCTTGTATCCTGGTTAACAGTAGCTCTTCCTTCCTAAAAAAAGAAGAAAAGAAAAAAACAAATTTTACTTATATTTTGAAGAGCACAAAAAATACTTTTAGAAGTCATATTTACTTTTAATTGAGCAGGATGTTTGTATGTTAATACTATGCCCAAAAATCTCAAGGATCTCAAATAATGGTAGAAACACAAAGTGCAGTCAGAGAGAAGTTAACATTAAAAGAGAGATGGAAAGAAGACAAAGAATTAACAGATATTAATGGTTTCTTTCCCTCCTCCACCCCTCAAAGCCTTGCCTCATTATTGGGATATAAGAAAAATTCACCACCCGCTTCTTCATTGATTCCTGGATTTAACCTGCTAGCCCAAGGGTGAAGGAACAGATAAAAACTGACAGAGTAGTGGTTCTCAAAATGTGGTCTGGGGAGCAGTGAAGGTGCCTGAGACTTTCCGGGAGTTGAAGAAGTCAAACTTACTTTTTCATAATAATACTTTTTCTTTCTCACCCTTCATGAGTACACTGAGCAGTTTTCTAAAGATTCTATGATGTGTATTCATCACAACAGAATGAATGCAGAGGCAATATGAGAATCTAGTTGTTGTCTATTAAGCCAAAAATTACAAAGAACTGTGGTTATATAAACAGAATGTCATCTGAAGGATGAGGTAGCTGAGTGGTTAAGGCAATGGACTGCTAAATACAATGTCACTCTAATAATAATTATTTTTTGCTTTGGACAACTGTAATTTTTTCATAAAATGTTATTAGCTTCATGATTTGCATAATACTACATATGCCAACATGCATGCAATGTATATATAATTTTTAATAAATATTTAAAAATGTGTTTTAATTCGCAATACTATAAATATTGATATATATACACCAATAAAAACAAAAGCTTGTAGGGTTCTTAATTATTTTTATTTTTTATTTTTTTTGAGACGGAGTCTTGCTCTGTCCCCCTGGCTTGAGTGCAGTGGCACTATCTCGGCTCATTGCAAGCTCCGCCTCCCGGGATCATGCCATTCTCCTGCCTCAGCCTCCCGAGTAGCTGGGACTACAGGCGCCCGCCACCGCGCCCGGCTAATTTTTTTGTGTTTTTAGTAGAGACGGGGTTTCACCATGTTAGCCAGGATGGTCTCGATCTCCTGACCTTGTGATCCGCCCGCCTCGGCCTCCCAAAGTGCTGGGATTACAAGCGTGAGCCACCGCGCCCGGCCAATTATTTTTAACAATGTAAAAGGCATCTTGATACCAAAAGGTTTGAGAATTGCTGATTTTAAGAGTAAATTTAAATAACAATGGAGCTCAAAATCACTTCACAGGCACCCTTAGTACAAAAGTAGGGCATCGGGTTTTCAATGTTTTGCAAACTAAATATACAGAGGAAGCATAATATTTCATAAGTATAATTTTTTTACCTCTTCTCCTTCCGCCTCAGGCCGAACAGCATCATCCAGCTGCAGGGGCAGGCGGGGTTCAGCCAAACTGATCACATAAATCTGAAAGTGAGAGATTGCCAAAAATAGTAGGAAGCACACAAAATCTGCATCCTTTGCTTAAAAAACAATCTACAGTTGACTTAAGCATGAAGCAATGTTTGCATACATCTTTAATTGAAACTACTTGCTGAAATCAAACAAGATGATACAGGTTTTTTCACCTTGATGATTTGTTTAAAATGAGGATAATATTTTTTGCCTACCTCTATGGTTGTTAGAACAGTCAAATAAGATAACATATATAAAAATTATTTGTAAATTCTAAGATGGCTACCAATGTAATACGTAATGACTGGGGTGTAGGCACTGGCTTATGGTCTAGCTATGTCAAAAAAGCTATGGTTAGGGGTTGGTGCTGTGGCTCACACCTGCAATCCCAGCACTTAGGAAGGCTGTGGTGGGTTGATCACTTGAGCCCAGGAGTTCGAGACCAGGCTGAGCAACATGGTGAAACCCCGTCTCTGCAAAAAATACAAAAATTAGTCAGGCATGGTAGCATGTGCCTAAAATCCCAGCTACTTGGGTGGCTGCGGCAGAAGGATCACTTGAACCTGGGAGGCAGAGGTTGCAGTGAGCCAAGATCATACCACACTCCAGTCTGGATGACAGAGTGAGACCCTGTCTCAAAAAAACAGAAACAAAAACAAACATAAACACAAAAAAGCTATTTTCAGGGAAATCACTTAATCTCAGAGTTTCAATTAAAATAAAGCCTGCTATAAGAATCAAACAGAATAGGCCAGGCGCGGTGGCTCACACCTGTAATCCCAGCACTTTGGGAGGCTGAGGCGGGTGGATCATGAGGTCAGGAGTTCGAGATCAGCCTGACCAACATGGTAAAACCCTGTATCTGCTAAAAATACAAAAATTAGCAGGCTGGTGGCGCACGCCTGTAATCCCAGTTACTCAGGAGCCTGAAGCAGGAGAATCGCTTGAACCCGAGAGCAGAAGGGTTGTGATGAGCTGAGATCATGCCATTGCACTCCAGCCTGGGCAAAATAAGCGACACTTCATCTCAGAAAACAAACAAACAAACAAAAATCAAACAGAATAATAAATGTGAAAACACTTCAGTCATGTGAAGGAGCAATTAACATATGACTTGTTGTTGTTATTATTATTAGTTTTGAGATGGAGTACCACTCTGTCACCCAGGCTGGAGTGCAATGGTGTGGTCTTGGCTTACTGCAACCTCTGTCTCCCAGGTTCAAGTGATTCTCCCACCTCAGCCTCTCGAATAGCTGGGACTACAGGCACGTGCCACCACACAGGCTAATTTTTGTATTTTTAGTAGAGACGGTGTTTCACTATGTTGGCCAGGCTGGTCTCGAACTCCTGACCTCAGGTGATCCGCCCACCTTGGCCTCCCAAAGTGCTGGGATTACAGGCATGAGCCATCACGCCTGGCCGCCTTGTTATCATTAACAGCATTTGGCCAGTGCCACTGCCACTGCCACTACTAGGACCAAATTCAGTCCAGCTCTGCTACACTTCTTTTCTCATTCTTTCTCCTTTCAAGTCCCCTTCATTGCTCTCTCTCATGTTACATATGTTACATATATCTCATTTCCTGCCAGTCTCCTGGTTAGGAAATACCCTAGAGGATGTTCCTTTATGTTGTCAAAATTCCTCAATATTCACTCGCACTAATTTCACATTTTAGTGATAAAAAGCAACTGGATCATAAAGACCGAGCTAGAGTCTTGCTCTTTGTTTTTCTGGCTACCTTTAAAAAGCCTATTACCGTATTAGTTAACCCAAACTATGTCTCGAAAACCTGCTAAAGCACAAACAGGAAAAATACCTTATTTAGTTACTTCAGGAAAGGGAATTATACTCTTCTAGTTGGCAGATCAATATTGGCATTCAGCTGAGATACCCCAAGAAATAGTGTAGGAAACTTTAGTATTCCTTATGATAAAATAGAATTATCTGTCACCACTCCCCTCCCTAAACCCCAATTCTAGGATTCCCTTTGACAAGTTAACAGAAACTTGATCTCCAATCCAAATTGGAGAACTGAAGAGCTGCTACTTCTACTTTTATAACTAGTGGGAATTCATCATCCTCTTTACTATACCATGAGTACTCTGACCCCAGAGTCTTCACATAGTGTTTGGCACAAAGTACCTATCAACAGTAATTGCTGGCTGAATAAATAAATAAGTGATAAAGCAAAGTCATTACTTATATAACATTCTACTTAGTATGTAATACTTCGTTCTTTGTGAAATACTTTATAATTATTTTTATTATGGCAAAATTTGTAAGCTCTTTAGGCTTACAATTTATTAATATTTATTGTACACATCTAGATAATATTAAAACTACATTTGCTTCTAATAGAAAAATAGAAGTACATATACACACACACACACTTTTTTTTTTTTTTTTTTGAGACAGGGTCTTGCTCTGTCACCCAGGCTAGAGTGCAGTGGTGTGATCATAGCTCACTGTAACCTCCAACTCCTGGACTCAAGTGATCCTCCCACCCTGGCCTCCCAAAGCACTGGGATTACAGATATGAGCCACCACATCTGGCCAAATTTTCTTTATTCAAGTACTGAAAACGATGTGTTACTTAGAAGATGTGGAAGTTATCTTTCTTGGTCAGCATAAATGAGTTTATTCATTTATCTTTATTCTTACTCTTTGGTCACTTTGTCTTTACTAGGTTACAAACTTCCTGGTTGGTTCAAGATGAGACTTACACAAAGACAACAAAGTCATTTGTCAAATTAGGTCAGTAAAAACTACAAGGTTTTCTAAGTCTTGAAGAGTTCCAGGACAATCAATTCCAGTTAAATACAATATTACTCTTAAATTAGTAAGTACATATGGGCCTGTCTCTGAATCTGTCTGCCTGCTGGTCTGACTGACTCTTCCATATGCTCATGCAGTAGTCTTTAAGTACTACTGCACATGGATCAGGGCGAGAAGAGGCCATGCTGTCTTAAAGACTACTCCTGAAGAGAAATTTAGTGATGCATATTGTAAATACAATCTAGACCTAAATCTGAGCACTGTAGGTTCAAACTGGCAGGGTTATTTCAATAGTGTGAATTCACTTATGATTTTTTTGTTGTTGTTGTTGAGATGGGGTCTCACTCAGGCAGTTTGGAGTGCAGTGGTGCGATCTTGGCTCACTGCAACCTCTGTCTCCTGGGTTCAAGCAATTCTCTTGCCTCAGCCTCCTGAGTAGCTGGATTGCATGCACCTGCCTCCACGCCTGGCTAATTTTTGTATTTTTAGTAGAAACAAGGTTTCACCATGTTGATCAGGCTGGTCTTGAACTCCTGACCTCAAGTGACACTTATCATATTTTAAGTCAATGATAATGAGATCTTTCAGTTTTTAATCCTGAGAAAAAAAACAGATCAGGGATAAGTTTTGTGAAAAACAAACAAACAAACAAAAAAACCAGAAGCTACTGTTGGAATATAAGACCAATAAGGTATTATTTATTTTGACTTCTCTATGCTGTAAAAATATCAGAAAAATAATTGTAAGATATAAGATTAAGAATTAATTAATCATCCTTTAAAAGTATATCATTAGTTGATGCAGTTTCTTCCTAGCATCGATGGTCTTTACAATTTGGTATGTTTTTGCAGTGGCTGGTACTGGTTGTTCCTTTCCATGTTTAGTGCTTCCTTCAGGAGCTCTTGTAAGGCAGGCCTGGTGGTGACAAAATCTCTCAGCATTTGTTTGTCTATAAAGGATTTTATTTCTCCTTTACTTATGAAGCTCAGTTTGGCTGGATATGATATTCTGGGTTGAAAATTCTTTTCTTTAAGAATGTTGAATATTGGCCCCACACTCTCTTCTGCTTGTAGAGTTTCTGCCGAGAGATCCACTGTTAGTCTGATGGGCTTCCCTTTATGGGTAACCTGACCTTTCTCTCTGGCTGCCCTTAACATTTTTTCCTTCATTTCAACCTTGATAAATCTGACAATTGTGTGTCTTGGAGTTGCTCTTCTGGAGGAGTATCTTTGTGGCGTTCTCTGTATTTCCTGAATTTGAATGTTGGTCTGCCTGGCTAGGTTGGGGAAATTCTCCTGGATAACATCCTAAAGAGTGTTTTCCAACTTGGTTCCATTCTCCCCGTCACTTTCAGGTACACCAATCAGACGTAGATTTGGTCTTATCACATAGTCCCATATTTCTTGGAGGCTTTGTTCGTTTCTTTTTACTCTTTTTTCTCTAAACTTCTTTTCTTGATTCTTATCATTCATTTGATCTTCAATCATTGATACCATTTCTTCCACTTGATTGAATAGGCTACTGAAGCTTGTGCATGTGTCAAGTAGTTCTCATGCCATGGTTTTCAGCTCCATCAGGTCATTTAAGGTCTTCTCTATGCTGTTTATTCTAGTTAGTCATATGTCTAATCTTTTTTCAAGGTTTTTGGGTTTGGCTGGATGGGTCTGAACATCCTCCTTTAGCTTGGAGAAGTTTGTTATTACCGATCATCTGAAGCCTTCTTCTCTCAACTCGTCAAAGTCATTCTCTGTTCAGCTTTGTTCTGTTGCTGGCAAGGAGCTGCATTCCTTTGGAGGAGAAGAGGCGCTCTGATTTTTAGAATTTTCAGCTTTTCTGCATCAACTAACAAGCAAAATAACCAGCTAACATCATGACAGGATCAAATTCACACATATCAATATTAACCTTAAATGTAAATGGGCTAATTGCTCCAATTCAAAGACACAGACTGGCAAACTGGATAAAGAGTCAAGACTCATCAGTGTGCTATATTCAGGAGACCCATCTCACGTGCAGTGATGCGCACAGGCTCAAAATAAAGGGATGGAGGAAGATCTACCAAGCAAATGGAAAACAAAAAAAAGTAGGGGTTGCAATCCTAGTATCTGATAAAACAGACTTTATTTTATTTTATTTATTGATTGATTGATTGTGAGCCAGAGTCTAGCTCTGTCGCCCAGAGTGGAGTGCAGTGGCACAACCTCGGCTCACGGTAAGCTCAGTCTCTGGGGTTCACGCCATTCTCCTGCCTCAGCCTCCCAAGTAGCTGGGACTACAGGTGCCCGCCACCACGCCTGGCTAATTTTTTGTATTTTTTTTTTTAGTAGAGACGGGGTTTCACTGTGTTTGCCAGGATGGTCTCGATCTCCTGACCTCGTGATCCACTCGCCTCAGCCTCCCAAAGTGCTGGGATTACAGGCGTGAGCCACTGCGCCAGGCCCGATAAAACAGACTTTAAACCAACAAAGATCAAAAGAGACAAAGAAGGCTATTACATAATGGTAAAGGGATCAGTTCAACAAGAAGAGCTAACTATCTTAAATATATATGCACCCAATACAGGAGCACCCAGATTCATAAAGCAAGTCCTTAGAGACTTACAAAGAGACTTAGACTCCCACACAATAATAATGGGAGACTTTAACACCCCACTATCAACATTAGACAGATCAATGAGACAGAAAGTTAACAAGGATATCCAGGAATTGAACTCAGCTCTGTGCCAAGTGGACCTAATAGACATCTACAGAACTCTCCACCACAAATCAACAGAATATACATTCTTCTTAGCACCACATCGCACTTATTCCAAAATTGACCACATAGTTGGAAGTAAAGCATTCCTCAGCAAATGTAAAAGAACAGAAAGTATAACAAACTGTCTCTCAGACCACAGTGCAATCAAACTAGAACTCAGGATTAAGAAATTCACTCAAAACTGCACAACTACATGGAAACTGAACAACCTGCTCCTGAATGACTACTGGGTAAATAATGAAATGAAGGCAGAAATAAAGATGTTATTTGAAACCAATGAGAACAAAGACACAACATACCAGAATTTCTGGGACACATTTAAAGCAGTATGTAGAGGGAAATTTATTGCACTAAATGCCCACAAAAGAAAGCAGGAAAGATCTAAAATTGACACCCTAACATCACAATTAAAGGAACTAGAGAAGCAAGAGCAAACACATTCAAAAGCTAGCAGAAGGCAAGAAATAACTAAGATCAGAGGAGAACTGAAGGACATTGAGATACGAAAAAACTTAAAAAAAAAAAAAAAACAATGAATCCAGGAGCTGGTTTTTTGAAAAGATAAACAAAATTGATAGACCGCTAACAAGACTAATAAAGAAGAGAGAAGAATCAAATAGACGCAATAAAAAATGATCAAGGGGATATCACCACTGATCCCACAGAAATACAAACTACCATCAGAGCATACTATAAACACATCTATGCAAATAAACTAGAAAATCTAGAAGAAATGGATAAATTCCTGGAACATGCACACTCCTAAGACTAAACCAGGAAGAAGTTGAATCCCAGAATTGACCAATAACAGGCTCTGAAATTGAGGCAATAATTAACAGCCTACCAACCAAAAAAAGTCCAGGACCAGACGGATTCACAACTGAGTTCTACCAGAGGTACAAAGAGGAGCTGTTACCATTCCTTCTGAAACTATTCCAGTCAACAGAAAAAGAAGGAATTCTCCCTAACTCATTTTGAGGCCAACATCATCCTGATACCAAAGCCTGGCAGAGACACAACAACAAAAAAAGAGAATTTTAGACCAATGTCCCTGATGAACATCGATGCAAAAATCCTCAATAAAATACTGGCAAACTGATTCCAGCAGCACATCAAAAAGCTTATCCACCACAATCAAGTTGACTTCATCTCTGGAATGCAAGGCTGGTTCAACATACGCAAATCAATAAACGTAATCCATCACATAAACAGAACCAAAGACAAAAACCACAAGATGCAGAAAAGGTCTTTGACAAAATTCAGCAGCGCTTCATGCTAAAAACTCTAAATAAACCAGGTATAGATGAGACGTATCTCAAAATAATAAGAGCTATTTATGACATACTCACAGCCAATATCATACTGAATGGGCAAAAACTAGAAGCATTCCCTTTGAAAACTGGCACAAGACAAGGATGCCCTGTCTCACCATTCCTATTCAACATACTGTTGGAAGTTCTGGCCTGGGCAATCAGGCAGGAGAAAGAAATAAAGGGTATTCAACCAGGAAAAGAGGAAGTCAAATTGTCCCTGTTTGCAGGTGACATGATTGTATATTTAGAAAACCCCATTGTCTCAGCCCAAAATCTCCTTAAGCTGATAAGCAACTTCAGCAAAGTCTCAGGATACAAAATCAATGTGCAAAAATCACAAGCATTCCTATACACCAATAATAGACAGAGAGCCAAATCATGAGTGAACTGCCATTCACAATTGCTTCAAAGAGAATAAAATACCTAGGAATCCAACTTACAAGGGATGTGAAGGACGTCTTCAAGGAGAACTGCAAACCACTGCTCAACGAAATAAAAGAGGACCCAAGCAAATGGAAGAACATTCCATGCTCATGGATAGGAAGAATCAATATCGTGAAAATGGCCATACTGCCCAAGGTAATTTATAGATTCAATGCCATCCCCATCAAGCTACCAATGACTTTCTTCACAGAATTGGAAAAAAACTACTTTAAAGTCCATATGGAACCAAAACAGAGCCCATATTGCCAAGACAATCCTAAGACAAAAGAATAAAGCTGGAGGCATCATGCTACCTGACTTCAAACTATACTACAAGGCTACAGTAACCAAAACAGCATGGTACTGGTACCAAAACAGATGTATAGACCAATGGAACAGAACAGAGCCCTCAGAAATAATACCACACATCTACAACCATCTGATCTTTGACAAATCCGACAAAAACAAGAAATGGGGAAAGGATTCCCTATTTAATAAATGGTGCTGGGAAAACTGGCTAGACATATGTAGAAAGCTGAAACTGGATTCCTTCCTTACACCTTATACAAAAATTAATTCAAGATGGATTAAAGACTTAAATGTTAGACCTAAAACCATAAAAACCCTAGAAGAAAACCTAGGCAATGCCATTCAGGACATAGGCATGGGTAAGGACTTCATGACTAAAACACCAAAAGCAATGGCAACAAAAACCAAAATTCACAAATGGGATCTAATTAAACTAAAGACCTTCTGCACAGTGAAAGAAACCACCATCAGAGTGAACAGGCAACCTACAGAATGGGAGAAAATTTTTACAATCTACCCATCTGACAAAGGGCTAATATCCAGAATGTACAAAGAACTTAAACAAATTTACAAGAAAAAATTAAACCACCCCATCAAAAAGTGGGTGAAGGATATGAACAGACACTTCTCAAAAGAAAACATTTATGCAGCCAACATACATATGAAAAAATGCTCATCATCACTGGCCATCAAAGAAGTACAAATCAAAACCACAATGAGATACCATCTCACACCAGTTAGAATGGCGATCATTAAAAATTCAGGAAACAACAAGTGCTGGAGAGGATGTGGAGAAGAAATATGAACACTTTTCTACTGTTGGTGGGACTGTAAACTAGTTCAACCATTGTGGAAGACAGTGTGGCGATTCCTCAAGGATCTAGACCTAGAAATACCATTTGATCCAGCCATCCCATTACTGGGTATATGCACAAAGGATTATAAATCATGCTGCTATAAACACACATGCACACGTATGTTTACTGCAGCACTATTCACAATAGCAAAGACTTGGAACCAACCCAAATGTCTACCAATGATAGACTGGATTAATAAAATGTGGCACACATACACCATGGAATACTATGCAGCCATAAAAAAGGATGAGTTCATGTCCTTTGTAGGACACGTATGAAGCTGGAAACCAATCATTCTCAGCAAACTATCGCAAGGACAGAAAACCAAACATTGTATGTTCTCACTCGTAGGTGGGAACTGAACAATGAGAACACTTGGACACAGGGTGGGAAACATCTCACACCAGGGCCTGTCATGGGCTCAGGGGAGGGGGGAGGGATAGCAGTAGGAGAAATACCTAATGTAAATGACGAGTTAATGGCTGCAGCACACCAACATGGCACATGTATATATGTGTAACAAACCTACACGTTGTGCACATGTATCCTAAAACTTAAAGTGTAATTAAAAAAAAAAAAAGAAAAAAGAAAAAATGGAAACCAAATAAATAAATAAAAGTACATCATCAGAAAACTTACAGCAAGATAGGTCCATTGTTATTCACTTATACTGGTAAGTAGTTTTTCAGATGTGTTTTATATTTTTCCCTATGTGGCTGTGGTAGACTGTTTGTAAAAATGGCTGCAATACTTCCTCTTGCTCCTGCATGTATATTCCCTTGCAATCATATTGCTTTTCCTCCCATCAAGGGCTAGAATCTATTTCTCTATCCCTTAAATCTAAGTTTTGCTGTGTGACTTTGACCAGTGGAATATTTAGCAGATGTGACACAAGTAGAAGCTTGAAAAGTGTCTGTTCTTAGGGTTTCGCTCTCTTGCCTTTGGGAACCTTCCTGGTACCTGAATATCAACATATCTGGGCTAGCCTGCTGGATGAGGGGAGGTCACAGAAAGAGATGCGCCAGACTTATCAGTCAGCCCAGCCAATGTCACATGGAGCAGATGAGCTATCTCAGTTGGGTGCATCACAGAATTGTCAGCAAATAAATGTTTGTTGTTTTAAGTCACTAAGTACTGGGGTGATTTGTTATATAATAAAAGCCAATTGATTCAGTAACTAATTTATAAACCTCAGTATTTTACATTAATTTTAATTAGTAAGAACATATAAATTGGACATGAAAAACCATTAGAACCCAAATCTATTTCTATATGTGATTTTATGTTTTGAAAAAAGTTACCTTCTGAACATGTAACTCAACATCTTGCTGTGTACAGCTTCCAATTTTCTGATTCACTTTTCTCACAACACCTTCTACATCCACAATGCTCTCTTTGTTGATGCTGTCAAGAGAAAAAATTCCCAACTTTAATCATCTCATCAGAGGTGTCAGAACTCATTTGGTGTTTCAGCAGTAAAGCTGAATATGTTAAAACTCTTCTTTAATATAGTAAGCCACTTGAGACAAAGCCAGTCTATTTAACCTACTTAGAATAAGCTATTATGTAGCATACTTTGTGAGATTCCTTGAAGAGATTATTTTTTAGATGCCATAATTTAGTTACCACTTATAAAATACTCTGGACATAAAAGGTAATAAAACCAGTACTGAATTGGGAAAAGTAGTAAAAAGTCTTTTAATTATTTATTAAAGAACATTTCCCTCCCTATTTTTGAGATTCACTAAGATCAGCATTTCCTATAATGAGAAATACTGGCTTCAATAAATGCAATTACTGGTATGTGATGGAATTAAATAATAGAAGAAGGTCAACTGAAAAGATTTTAAAGTAGTAAGAGGACATTAGGGTACTGTTTTGCAATTAAATTCTCACTATCTTTAGTTTCTGAGTATGCTCTGTCATCGGATTTATGACTATTGGATTGTGTACTCCCATTTAAAAGGATGCCTACATGAAGTTTAATATATGATGAGCGTAAAATAAATGCATCTCCTGGGTAGCTCATTTTTATAACAACTTGAATTCTGAACACCAGACACTCAAATTCTAAAATACAAAATTTATAAAGTAGCTTATTAAACACAATGATTATTTTTTAATCACTAGTACATAACTGAGGAAGAAAATGTATAATCCAAAATGGCGATTCCCATACAAAATGTACCAGTTTTACTTTTGTGTATATTATTGCACTGACAAAGTTTATCACAATATAGTTGATGAAAAGGATAAAATTTAATTTTCATGGAAAAATTCTATTCATTCTGATGAGGATTTGGGTCTTTAGTAGTTGTGGTGCAATTAGACATTCTAGAAACTGGACAGTACTTACCTTACACAAGAGAACACCAGAATCCATTTCGATGAAAAAGGATCAAAATGAGGATAATAGGTAAAGAGTAGTTAAGAAAGAAAATTGTTTATTTCACTTGGTTACAATGCCTAGAAATCTGTATGTCTGTTACCAACTAACTTAAAAAAAAAAAAAAATCAACAGCATGCATATCTCTTGCACTCTCGTTAAGTCTCCTGCACTGGGGCTATCACCTAATACCTAGCTAAAATCTTGACTACTGAAGAAACTCAGAATTTATTATGGCAAAAGAAGTAGTTGATGAACTAAGGTAAGGCTCTTCTAAGGCTTGAAGGTATCAAGAGGTTCCAGTGGACTGTTATAAGGGCTTTCTAATACTTGCAATCTAGTGTCACTGAATGAATCTACCTTCAATGTGACTGCCACCTACCAGTAAATGTGATAACTGAGTGTATATTCAGGCGTGGTGAGAATTCTATTGCTTATCTCACATGTACTTTACAAGGAAGGTTTTCTCCTTTGTACCAATCAATGTACTGCTTCATCAAGCAACTTGACCCGTCCCAAGTAGAGGTACACTCTGCTACCTTTCTTCTATATCCCTAACCCCTTGGTCCCCTCATCTCACCTCCTTTGACTCCTATTAGAAGGCATTGCTGGCCCTCTGGACCTCCCATTGTCAGACAACCTTCTTCAAGCAACTCAAGTCAAACACATCTACTTTTTTTTTTTTTGAGACAGTCTCATCTCTGTCACCCAGGCTGGAATGCAGTGGCCCTATCTCAGCTCCGCCTCCCGGATTCAAGTGATTCTCCTCTCTTAGCCTCCTGAGTAGCTGGGATTACAGGCATGTGCCACCATGCCTGGCTAATTTTTAAACTTTTAGCAGAGACAGGGTTTCACCATGTTGGCCAGGGTGGTCTCGAACTCCTGACCTCAGGTGATCCACCCGTCTCGGCCTCCCAAAGTGCTGGCATTACAGGTGTGAGCCATCGCACCTGGCCCAAACACATCTACTTTTAAGGATTGAGAGTCATGCTAGTATCCTTCTAGAAAGAAGGTGGAATGTAGTCAAAGATACTCTGCCCAGGGCTGGCTGTAAGTCCAATTAAAGCAAACAAAAATTTCCTCTTCTTTCTCATTCGAAAGTACCAGATGACTCTTTTAACTCAGGACCTGAAACCTGGAACTGTATCTACTTTTAGTACTTTAATTCAGTAGTACTGAGTGCTAAAATATTAGATCAGCTAGTCTAGAAAACAACTACCGTTTAGAACATTGTTTCCAGTCCTAAACAACTTACAAAATAACTTCTGAAACCACAAACTATTTCGTAAGCTAGGGCCAAAGTTATTATAAATTTCTGCAATTACAAATTGCTCTACTGAATCAATGGGAAAGAAGGCAGGATTAATCAGACATAGGGAACAGTTAATTTTTTTAACCCTTCCAATCTCAGCATTTCTATATGCAGCTGTTAAAAATCATAACCTATTTAAACATTAGTAAAACCATTCCATGATTTTGGACAATTTAGCTCTATTATCTCTATACAGCTACATCTGTATCTACATCTATTTCTATCTTACTGTAGACATGAGTGAATTCAGAAGAAAAAGCATTAAAATAAAAAAGGTTCCATTTGTGAAAAAGGGTCAGACTATTGGAGGGTTTTATGTATACATATAAAATTGAGTCAAAACAAGAGAGACAGGAATACTTGAGTACATTACTGCCAGTAGAAGAATAAAATTCTACTGATTGTAGAAACAGTCTAATTATATGATTTTAACTGACATTGTATATGAAGATGGCATAATATCTACAGGAGAGGAAAGGAGGGGAGGGGAAGAAAGAGGGGAGGAGAGAGAAGAGTGAGGGTACCACTGCTAGCTTCTTTTCATTATTGGAATCCCACAATCTTTCTTCAGAAACCTCACACGCTATAGGTGATAAGTGACCTTCTGAGGAGCAATGCAAGTGATGGGTCCAGTGTTTATGTATAAATTAACTATTGGAAAAACTCAAACTCATTCTCATTCTTTTAGATAAAAGAAAAAAGCAGGGAAGACAGGGTAGGCGGAAAGAAGAAAGTTAGTTTAATTATTTTCTTTCCCTCAATGGGTAATCTTGAGCAAATCACACTTTGGAGAGCACTGGGGTAGAGAACAAGAATCATAAACCCTGAGAAATGGTTACTGCAGATGACCTGAAAATCAATGGTGAAGGTATAATTTCTGTACAGGAGACAGGTGAAAAAATATTTAACAGCACACAGCTCCAGTCAAAGAGGTCACCATCTTGCAAATAAATGATGGAGACATAAATCTGGAGAAAAAGCAGTTTATCTCTTGCTGCTGGGTCCCAGTGTCAGGTTTTGACTCTACAAGTCCTCTTGTGAGTACAGAGAAGAATCACTGGGATCAACTCACTGCAAACTCGTCTCCTAGGTTCAAGTGACCCTCCCACCTCAGCCTTCTGAGTAGCTGGGATTACAGGCAGGCGCACCACGCCCAGCTAATTTCTGCATTTTATATAGAGACAGGGTTTCATCATGTTGCCCAGGCTGGTCTCGAACTCCTGGGATCAAGTGATTCATCTGCCTCGGCTTCCCAAAGTGGTGGGATTATAGGCGTGAGCCACCATGCCTGGCAAACACACTTTTATTTTATAGCTCAAATGAAAGTGATTTTAGGCCAAGCATAGTGATTTTTAGGCCAGCACTTTTGGGAGGTCAAGGCAGGTGTTTCACCTGAGGTCAGGAGTTTAAGACCAGCCTGGCCAACATGGTGAAACCCCGTCCCTACTAAAA
Source organism: Macaca mulatta (assembly GCF_049350105.2). Lineage (NCBI taxonomy): Eukaryota > Metazoa > Chordata > Mammalia > Primates > Cercopithecidae > Macaca > Macaca mulatta. The sequence goes on from NC_133417.1 coordinate 27,566,486, forward strand.
ATACAAAAAATTAGCCGGGCGTTGGGGAGCGGCCCTGTAGCCCCAGCTACTTGGAAGCCTGAGGCAGAAGAACTGCTTGAACCCAGGAGGCAGAGGTTGCAGTGAGCAGAGATTGTGCCACTGCACTCCAGCCTGGGTGACAGAGCAAGACTCCATCTCAGAAAAAAAAAAAAAAAAAAGAAAGAAAGAAAGGAAAAAGAGAAAAGAGATTTCACAACTAAATCCCTAAAGTATTATTTCTATTATCTCTTTAGCAATTCCCTTTTATGTTCCAGGTTCTGTGTGAAGTGCTTTACGTACACACTATCTCATTTGAGCTTCACAAAGGCTTACACAGTAGGTATTATCAACATTTTACAGATGAGAAAACTGAGACTCTAAAAGGTTAAGTAATCAGACTACCATCACATAGCTAATATCATTTAATGATTACTGCCCTGGACAGTTCTGTTACAGACTGACAAATTAGAACTAAATTTAAATATCTCAGAATGCATCATTGGCTCACTCTGAAATAATACATTTTCATTCTTAGAAGCTCATGAGCTGCTAGATTGCTTTATAGTTTCTGTGGGAAAAAAAAAAACAAACGGAAAATAATAGGCCCTTTAGTAATAGTTTTGTTTTATACAAAGTTATATTTAGCCCAGGAGAATGAATCCCACAAATGATCTGAAAATTTCTGACAGCAGATTTTAGACCTGTTTTTTCCTTAGCACATCTTTAGCATTATCCAAATTTCCAATACAGATGTTGCAGTGGACAGGACTGAAAATAGAAGCTGTTTTTCCTCTAACAGATAAATACCCTGTTCCAACAAAGAGGTATAAAATGTAGGTGCAACTGTTCAAGGAGTTGCAATACACAACAGTATAATGGCTTCGCCTCCATTCACCAACGTATCCACACGGATGCTGAAGGGGTATCCACATGCCCACCTCTCTTTGGGCCTCAACTATAGACAATATACACTCCTACTATAGCACCTGTACCCTGCCTCTGCATGCAGTTGTTCATCTCCCTTTCCCTCTCCCAAAATTAAGCTTCTCCTAAGATATACATGGCACACATAAATCTTTGCATACTCAAGCCCAGCAGAGTAAATGAACCAGAGCACGTGCTAAATACAAGTTTGTAAAAATCAATGAGACTTCTTCTGAGTATTATTTTGGTATTTTCCAGATCTAATAGTTAATGTAGGCTGGGTGCAGTGGTTTATGCCTGTAATCCCAGCACTTTGGGAGGCCAGTGTGGGTGGATCATTTGAGATCAGGAGTTTGAGAGCAGCCTGGCCAACATGGTGAAACCCCGTCTCCACTAAAAGTACACCAAAAAAATTTAGCTGGGCATGGTAGCGTGCGCCTGTAGTCCCAGCTACTCGGGAGGCTGAGGCAGAGAATCGCTTGAACCCGGGAGGCAGAGGCTGCGGTGAGTCAAGACTGCGCCACTGCATTCCAGCCTGGGCGACAGAAGGAGACTCCGTCTCAAAACAAACAAATCGTTAATGTAGCAAACTGAAAATTTAACCTACCAACTAGTAGAACACCTATTTTAGGTGAAAGATCTAGAAAGGAAAGAAAATAAACAAACTTGTATGTAGCTAGGTGACTCGTTAGAGAATGAGAAACATACTTGTGACTCATCAGCTACCAATAAATCACTTAACCACAATGACTAATATGAAGAAAAATAAAATAAAATATGTATGTACACACATAATGGTACTAAAAAAGGCTCATTTTCATAATCAAAATACCTCTATGTTTGGGGAGAGTGGGAAGTATTATATAAGCACAAACAGCGATATATAAATTATAACTTTAAAACTACTTTTCACATTAATTGTAGTCCTTTATAGCAGGCACTGTAACATTAAACTTTAAAAACCTGTGTTCACACTCACTGTCCTCTGTAAGAGTCAATACAAAAAGGCCTCCAGGACTTCCTTTAAAAAAAACTGGCTTTACAACACTTAAGCAAAACTAACAAAAACTACTCTGTTAATTACTTTAAAATGGCACACATAAAAAAAAATTTTTTAAAGAAAAAAGGGACAATATATCAACTCCAGGATCAACTATTAAACATTAGATAGGATGGGGATCCAGAAACACAGGCCTGGATAGATATGTACTGCATCTTTCTGCTTCTACACAAATTTCATTTAAAAACCTCAAACCATTTCAGATATATAATTAAGAACCTGTTCCTAAAACCTCTAGGGAATTAGATGTGCCAACCTTCCCATGCAACTCATTCAGTCGCTTCATTTTTATATGCATTCAGCCATGAGAAAATTGATCTTTCCAACAAATTGATTAAAATAATGTGTGAAGAGTCCTGTGGCACTTAAATCCAATTAGTGAGTCAACTTTTTAGATTACTCTATTGATGAATTGGATATTCCTAAGACAGACAATTTGAGGCAAAATAGTTGGCTCTGTATTAAATTCCAATGTTTCTTTTAAGGAAAATACTCCAATGCTAGAAACTGCTAGCAGTATTGTCTAGCCAGTAAAGCAAAAGACAAGCACTTCAGATTTAATATCTAAAGTAAGTGCTAAGATCGTTATCTACTTAAGATATTAAAAGTGACCTCATATTTTGCCTTTTAAATGATTAAGAAACCCCAGCTGGAACTATCTGATTTGATATTTTTAATAGTAGAGTCCTTGCTTTTTTCCACCTGGTATATGGCCAGAGGGAATAGCGTTAAATATAGGGCTTCATGGAATTAACATATAAATACCATTATTTCTCCCACTTTGTTGTGTATGAGTTCACATGCTTTAAATGTCCCGTTTCTTTGGGCAGTAACATTCAAAATGGAAACGAAACATCCTGAAAATAAACAAATAGTCCTTAGGCACTCTTCTAGCCCTAAAGATAACTCCAAGCATTTTATGTACAACAACTGATCTAAGACAGAATGAAAATTAAACGGAGATTAAAAATGACCTTTCCCCCACAGACATATTTCTATCCATACTATTTTCCAAACCAGATTCTGGCAGAATGGTTAGCTGGTCCACTAACTGAGCTGCTAGCTTCCCAAAGAGAATGTGTTACTAACTAAATATTCTTTTGAATTATCTCATGCTTCATTGATCCTCAAGTTTCTAAGTAAAGATTTTTGTTTTATTTAAGCAACAGAATCCAATAGAATTGGTTTAGATGTTGGTGATATGCTGTTTTTAATAATAACAGAAGGGTGGTAGAATACTAAGCAATGGAACTCACACTACTTTCCAAATTTTGCCTTTCCAATTATATTTAGAGACTGAGAGATAAAGAGGAATGAGATCCTGAAGAGGTCAGTGAAACAATGAAAATAACAGGCACAGCCCATAAACCGCTATTTTCATTATAAAGTAGAATATACACAAGTGGGCCCAGCTGAGGAATAGGAATCAGTTGTCATGCCATGAACACAGAGGATACTCCGGCCTGGTGTTAGATGACGGAATCAGGAGTCTTTGGGACAGGGTAGTTTGTAGGGTGTTTGTGGGGCAAGAGAAACAAAGAGGCGGAAAATAGTGGATAAAGGTGCAGAGAGTAGTTTCAGGAATGGAGCATGGGGCCACGTGAGATAAGGAGGAGGCTGAAAAGACTGGGAGAGAATGTGGAGATGGATAAAAAGACTAGAAGTCTTGATGAGGTCCAACAGAAAATGAGGTGGCCTGGGGGAGGCAGATTGGTGGAAATTATAATCAGAGGATTATGGGGTAAAACAACCTATTGGGCTTTTTATAAACTCAAAAGCCTGGAACTTCTCTTCAGTTAACTCAATATAGTTAACCTTAGGAGACACCACTGGCTGCCTACTCAATGGACTTCCTTTCTTCTTTGCTAAAGGAGCTAGCTTCACTCCTCTTCGGTGTCCACTCTTTATTCGGCCAAGTGCTATATGGGAAGAGGAGTTCATCCCAGCTCCAAAGAGTGGGTCATGTGTACTCTCAGTCCATGTTGGCAATTTATTCCAGATTAAAGGTGTCATTTCCACCTAGTTTCTCAAACCAGTCATTTTCTAATTCATTATTTTCCTTACTCCCACACATTAAGTAAGAAGCAAACAGATAAGATTCATGTTTTATCCACTCACTAGCAAACCCTGCTGTCACTTTCAAGAGTACAGTTTTGCTATAAAGCTTGTTTTGAAAATGTGAATTTGTTTCAACACCACTGACACATTAGGGAACAATTTGAGTATGAGAATTTTGCTTTTGCCTATCCCAGATTTCATCAGTGAGAACACTCGGTCAATACAGAAAACAATACTTGGGTGCACTCGGCCATGCAGGAATATACAAAATGCACACACCTTAAACATCTACCTGTAATTCATGTTATGAGCCATGCCCCTCCACATCTGGTGTTACAACTCTCCCTTTGATTTCAGACACTGTTCCTTCCATCACTTCACAATAACGTACAAACTGCCTTTCTTTTGACACCCACTTCCACAAGCAAACTGCACATTTTTTCCAAGGTAAAATGCTATATATATTGTAGTATTTACGTATTTCTTAACCATTCAATGAGTATAAAACTGTTACCTTTAAGAAGTTAGGTTACTGGCCAGGCGTGGTGGCTCACGCCTCTAGACCCAGCACTTTGGGAGGCTGAGGTGGGTGGACCACCTGAGGTCAGAAGTTCAAGACCAGGCTGGCCAACATGGTGAAACCCTGTCTCTACTAAAAATACAAAAAGTAGCTGGGCATGGTGGTGGGCGCCTGTAATTTACTCAGCTACTCAGGAGGCTGAGGCAGGAGAATCGTTGAACCCAGGAGGCGGAGGTTGCAGTGAGCTGAGATTGCGCCACAGCACTCCAGCCTGGGCGACAAGAGTGAGACTCTGTCTCAAAAAAAAAAAATACAAAAACAAAAACAAAAAACAAAAAACAAACAAACAACAACCAAAAAAACCCCTAGGTTCTTGTCTTTTCAAAAAGTGTGCCATTAATGAAGTTTTTTTTTAATTGACACACAATTGTACATATTTATGAGGTACAGTGTGATGTCTCCATAGAGGTATACATTGTGTAAAAATCAAATCAGGGCATTTGGCATATCTGTCACTTCAAACATTTATCACTTCCTTGCGGTGAGAACTTTCCAAAACCTCTCTTCTAGCTGTTTTGAAATATTCAACATTGTTAACCATAGTTACCCTACTGTGCAAGAGAACACCAGAACTTACTCTTCTTCCTATCTATCTGTAATTTTGAACGGACTGACCAACTCTCCCTTGTCTCCCTCCCCCACACCAACTATGCTCTCTACATCTATGTGATCAACATCTTTAGCACATGAGATCATGTAGTATTTCTCTTTCCACGTCCAGCTTATTCCACTTAACACAATGCTCTGCAGGTTCATCTATGTTGCCACAAACGACAAGATTTCATTTTTTATGGCTGAATAGTATTCCAGTGTGTATATATCCCACACTTTATCCATTCATCTGTTGAAGGAAACTTAGGTTGAATCCTTATCTTGGCTATGGTGAATGGTGCTGCAATAAATATTGGAGTGCAAATATGTATCTCTCTTTGACATAATCATTTCATTTCCTTTGGATAATTACTCCATAATGGGATTACTGGATCATATGGTAGTTCTATTTTTAATTTCTGATGAGCCGCCATACCGTTTTCCATAGAGGCTATAGTAATTTACATTCCCACCAATAGTGTATGAGGGGTTCCCTTTCTCCACATCAAGTTTTTGAGTGTTATGCCATTAACCCCATTTTCTCCATAAACACCGTGGTTTTTACTGCACAATTTTGCATAGGACAGTAATTTTTAGGAATGCATATGTCACACAGCAGAACTGACAGTACATTAGCACCACTTTACAAAAAGCTAATCTAAAAGGACACCCATCCCTAAATGTCTCAAGATCTCTTCTCCCTTGCTGTTGATGGAGCAATTCTAGGAAAGGACTTTAGTTGGTACAAGTGTCTAACAGAGAACCTGCAATTTGATGTGTTAAGGAACAGTATTAGTTATCCAGACAAATCCTTTCAATTCTTTCCTGCATCCACAATCTTAGTAAAAGATAAATCCTTATTTTAAATTCTGAGTCTGTGGTTTTATTTTCAACATCAGTGGCACACACCACACAGCTGCTTTTCTGAATGACTTTGTGCCTTATTCCTCACAAGAGTGATACAAAGGGGCAAAATGTATTGTGTCGTGTTAATGGCAGTGCTGATAAGGAAAAAAAGCCCAAAGCCTAAGCAAAAGTAGACGCAATTAATTATTAGATTTGCCTCTAGTGGTGTTAGATTTCATGTTTATAACTTTCAACATTTTTCTTATTGAGATTATTCAGGAAGAATAACTGTCACTGAAAACATGAAACTCTCTAGGTTCCAACTCCCTGTCTCTTCCCCTTATTCTTAGGGCATGCTTTTTAACAATAGTGGGATTCCTTAGAAGCAGCTACTGCTTTCCAGTAGAAGAGACAAACTCATTAGTGTTACAAATGGTTAAAAATAAATTCCTCCTTTGGAATTTTTAGCATGAATTTATCACTCAAACATAACAAATTTTTTTATTACTTTATAATCAGTTCTACTTTTTATTTTTAATATTTATTTATTTATTTATTTATTTTTTGTAGAGACAGCGTTTTGCCACGTTGCCCAGGTTGGTCTTGAACTCTTGGGCTCAAGTGATCCTCCTACCTCAGCCTCCTAAAGTGCTGGGATGACAGGCATGAGTCACCATGCCTGGCCCAGTTCTATTAAAAGACTACAGTGAGTACAGAATCTAAGACACCTTAGTCAAAACACTTAATATTTCACACCTCGATTTCCTCACCTGAAAACAAAACAAACAAACAACAAAAAAAGAAAAAAGAAAAAGAAAAAGAGAGAACAGAATCAACCTCCTCCCCACCCCAAAACAAAAAGACAAAAACAGTATTTATACCTCATGGGGCTGCTGTGCGGATCAAGTGAGAAAAAAGTCTGGCACTTTGCAGCTCCACACTTAGTATATAGTAATAGTCAGCTATTACTGCTATTATTATAAGCAAACCTGTTATTTCCCCTGTACACCAAATGGGGAAGATGCTGGTGACCATTGTACTGTACCTTGGGTCTGGTACAGGGACTAACAGAGAAGAGGCATCCAAATAAGCATAAAAATCCATGCTAGACACTGGAAAGGTTGGCAAGATAAAGCAAGGGTAGTTACTATACTGAGTTTTAACTGCAGATTAAGTTTCTTAAATATTAAAAATAATAATATTTCACATGCAATAAGAGTCCTGTATGTGGTGGGGGATGGGTTTTCCATGATCTTTCATCTAAAAAATATATGACACCTACTACGGAGGTCGCTGAAGAGTATCCCATCGTTATTCACATAATCTATCAATAAACCCAAGATAATGACAGAAGATGAGCAGCATAATAGTGTTACCTTTTATTTCTCGTCATTCTAGGTACCACAGATTTAAGCACCTAGAAGCACTGTATTACATTAGATAGTCACAATACAGAACTAAATAACAGAAATCCTATATATTGAAGTATTCTGATTGTATTGTTAATAGTAGGGATAAACTTGGGAGTTGGCAGAGGCTGGGTGATGATCAAAATTTAATTCTGGATAATCGCTCATATTTTTCTAAACTATTTCCATTTATTACCACCACTAAAAAAAAAAAAATCAATAATGGTAAAAGAGACACTATGTACATTAAGTTTTTTCATTTGCATATATATCCTTATATCAACAAAAACTATTAAAATTTTTAACACAGAAACTTGACTATTAAAGGTTTTCAGCAAAACCAATAAACTTTTTAGCTTTCTGGTTATCAGAAATAATGTGTTAAATCTTACTATATACTCAATGAGAAACGTACTCACAGATCTACATAACCACCTACATTCAAATGAGTAATTTTTAAATCTTTGCAAGGATGTAATAAAGATTAGCTAGAAAAGAGGCATGCCATAAAGTTGTTACACACCAGTTCTTCAAATAATGTACCAACATAAAATGCTTCAATGTTATAAATTAAATGTACAATTCACTGAGGCAAAGAAGTGCAAAATGCCCAAACACAAGAAACCATATATTTGCTAATTAAAACAGCATTAAAAGAACAACAAAAAAAATAAATTAGGTAAGTACTTTAAAAAATAATAAAACCACCTTTTGACAATAAAAGTCTTTTTTTTTTTTTTAGATAGGGTCTTGCTCTGTCACAAAGTCTGGAGTGCTGTGGCACGATCTCCGCTCACTGCAACCTTCGCCTCCCAGGTAGCTGGGACCACAGGCTCACACCACCACACCTGGCTAATTATTTTGACTTTTATTATAGAGATGATGTTTCACCATATTGCCTAGGCTGGTCTTGAACTTCTGGGCTCAAGTGATCTGCCTGCTTTGGCCTCCCAAAGTGCTGGGATTATAGGTGTGAGCCACCACGCCCAGCCATATGTTTCAATTCTAAGAGAAGAACAAGCTTTGTTTATACGTCAAGCAAGCATTTCTTTCAATTATAGTGAATTAGTATAGTACCACACTAGATCTCAGACTTGTGTATTTATCAGGCAAGTAGAAATAAGTGTTTGAATAAGAGTGTTAGCTTTGAAGAATGAGGTAAGATAAGCAAACAGTAAACAATATATGAGGTCACATGGTTGTCAGGGAAAACCAGAGATGGACAGTATTTAAAGTGGTAAAAACAAATTTTATTCAAGACTACTGCAATAGGGGAAAACAGATCTAAGTATAGAACTGGGCTCAACTTTGAATACACCATTGGCAAGTTGAAACTTAGAGCCAAAAATGGGAACATAGTCAGTGGATGGAAAATTACTAAGAGGAGCCATCAGGGGAAAGGGGGATTCTGGCGAAAGTAACCTAACAGGATTCTTGTTGATGGCAGGTGAGGGTGATCAGACATCACCTGAGGGATGGTGGAGGAGGAGGAACCTGATTAGCTACCGAGGGTGATCAGACACTGACGGAGGATGACAGGGGTTGTAGTTAAAGCAACTCAGTAGGATTCTTGTCAAAACTGAACAATGCACACATAAACATGAAGTAAATAAGTCAAGGTTTACTGGAGCAGAAAGTTCTTTCAAAGGAATCTGAGGAAGGTTTGGTCAATGAGGGACTCTTTGTCACCAGTTAGTAGGGAACTAAATCCCTGCGTTCTCTGTACCTCTATTACACCAATCTGTCCACGGGTGCTTTGCAAAAATTAAAGATTTAAATCATTCTTTAAATCATGATAACTTATTTATCTATTTATTTATTTGAGACGGAGTCCCACTCTGTTGCCCAGTCTGGAGTGCAACAGCGTGATCTCGGTTCACTGCAACCTCCGTCTCCTGGGTTCCAGCAATTCTCCTGCCTCAGCCTCCCAAGTAGCTGGGATTACAGGTGCCCACCACCACACCTGGCTAACTTTTTTTATTTTTAAGTAGAGATAGGGTTTCATCATGTTGGCCAGGTTGGTCTCGAACTCCTGACCTCAGATGATCCATCCACCTTGGCCTTCCAAAGTGCTGGGATTCCAGGTGTGAGCCACCACACCCGGCCCATGATAACTTACTTTTTAAGCTAGAGTCTTGCTCTGCTGCCCAAGCTGGACTGCAGTGGCACAATCACAGCTCACTGCCTGGACCTCCTGGGCTCAGGTGATTCTCCCACCTCAGCCTCTGGAGCAGCTGCGACTACAGGCACATGCCGCCATGCCCTACTAATTTTTTTTTTTTTTTTTTTTTTTGAGACAGAATCTCGCTCTGTTGTCTAGGCTGGAGTGCAGTGATGCAATCCTGGCTCACTGCAACCTCCGCCTCCTGGGTTCAAGTGATTCTGCTGCCTCAGCCTCCCGAGTAGCTGGGACTACAGGCACGTGCCACCATGCCCAGCTAATTTTTTGTATTTTCAGTAGAGACGGGGTTTCGCCACGTTAGCCAGGATGGTCTTGATCTCCTGACCTCATGATCCACCTGCCTCGGCCTCCCAAAGTGCTGGGATTCCAGGCATGAGTGACCACATCTGGCCGACTAACTAAAAAAAATTTTTTTTTGTAGAGATGGGGTTTCGCCATATTGGCCAGGATGGTCTCAAACTTCTGGGCTCAAGTGAACTGCCCGTTTTGGCCTCCCGAAGTGTTGGGATTACAGGCATGAGCCACCATGCCCAGCTGTTAACTTATTGTATGAACTAATTTTTCTTCACTAAAACCCCAAGAATTTTGGGTCCAAAATAAGCATGGTGAGAAGTATGCACTACTCAATAAGGCACAGACCAGCAGTTCTAAAACTACTAAATGGGTTCTCTTTAGTGGAACAAAAAATGTCAACAACCCCCAGTAATCACTTAAATAAGTTCTGTCACGTTACTTAAACACCTACAAATACCAAACTAGTGTAAATGCTTATGCTTATAGCCCTTAACTTTAAAATAGAAATAAATGTTTAAATAAAAACAAAATTCAAATTAATAAGTAATATTAAGTTTTAGTTTCACTAAAACTAAGTTGCTGACATTTGGTTTACTGAATAAAGCTTGCAGCCTCAGAGCCAGTTCCATAATTAATTTGTTTCTGTATTCTGACTTCAATACTAGTAATGTGAAGAATACCTGTTCGGTTACCTAAAACATTAACTCTGAGGTAGAGTCAGGATATTTTAGCTTCATAATTAACCAAAATTCTGTAAAGAGTAATCTAAGAATGACAATTTAAATAAAGCATCAGTAATCATTTTATAAAACTATCTTGCTTATGTGAAAGTTAATGTGGCATTAATTAAAATTTGTATCAAATGAATTATCGAATACCTGAAACTTAACTGGAACTAGAAATAGAAACATTTTTCCTTGCATCAAACTGTTATACTATTAGTGATCCGCTGCTCCTATACAGACAAAAAGAGAATTTAATATATCTCCTTGAATGGCACAGGCTTTTCTGAGTTCAGAATTCCTCCAAATTACCAAGTACTACCTGGTAACCCAACTCGTTCAGCATGTGTCTCTATTCAAACTACTGTGAAACCTTCATTTGTACAGAATATGAATATCATTTGGCTTCAGCTGGCATGAATGCAATTGTAAATAAGACAGTAATGCTAATGGAGCACTAGATTCACATGGCAGTTTTCAGTTATAAATCTGTCTTTTAAAATGATATGGAATAATATAACTTTAAGATTATCATCAAAATATATACTAAAAATTTAAATATATATAATACATACATGTAAATACATATATTCTCAGTCTCCTAAGAATACATATGTGGATCCCTAAGAAACGAACGGAGAAACCAAACAATGAGGATCCTGATGGATATGGGGTTAAGCTAAATGACAAAGAATGAAGATTAATGAATAAAGCCAATGCCTTTAAAATGAGAAGTGAAGAGAGGTCACTGCAGGCATGGAATGTCTGCCCATCTGAAGGGTGCGTACTGGGAAGCAGTGGGAAATAACACTGTAGGGAGGGAAACACCAGGTGGAATGAATCTTGGACATGGTTGGAAGTAGGAAGCCATTACAGATTTTAGATAAACTAGCACTGAAAATAAAACTTCTGGCAAGTGTGGACTTAAAGAGGGAGCAAAAAGGGCATGTATCCTTCAATAAATATTAGTTTAATAAATGACTGGACTACTTTGTCCTAAACCAAATAACATGGCAGAAAATACAAAGAACACTAAAGGGAGACAAAAAAATTGAAGCCAAATATCTTTAAAATCTCATGTGGACAGACAGACATAAGACTTTACTCTCAAATGTTTTAGAAATTTTAGTACTGCTGTCCTTCTGGTATCATATCAGAAAATTCAATTATCTTCCATGCTTAAAAACACAGAAAGTCACGCCTGTAATCCCAACACTTTGGGAGGTTGAGGCGGGTGGATCCCACCTGAGGTCAGGAGTTCAAGACCAGTTCGAGACCAACGAACATGGTGAAATCCCGTCTCTACTAAAAACACAAAAAATAAGCCGGGTGTGGTGGCTGGAACCTGTAATCCCAGTTACGAGGCTGAGGCAGGAGAATCACTTGAACCTGGGAAACGGAGGTTGCAATGACGTGAGACCGCGCCACTGCACTCCAGCCTGGGCAACAAGAGCCAAACTCCATCTCAAAACAACAACAACAAAACACAGAAAGTCCAAGTGAACTTAAAGTTTCTTCAGTTTGGTACAACAATAATGAATATAGTTAGTGAATAACAATAATAATAACCACAGTGAATATAGTTAGACCACAGCGGGTTATAAAATTTCCTCCTTTTAATCTGTTAATAACAAATAGAGGAATTTCTTTTTATTGCTCTTTATGATTCAATAATAACCTTACACCTTAGATTTTTGTTTTTATAAGTATCAGTTCACCAAACGGTACTGCCTAAACAAGTGACCTCAAAGATAAATGTATGAAAGCTATCTTAATTTTTGCTTTCACAATGGAGTAATGCATACCCATTTTAGAAAAAACACAGTAACAATTTTTAGGAAAAGGAAGTTAAAAGACGAAGAAAATCTCCATACATCTTTTCCCTAAAAAAAGTTCTAAAAAGTTCTTGTTGAAGTCTAAAAGTGGACTTCTCTTATCAAGGATCAGGATTTCTGAACTATCTTAGAAGTACGGGTTACATCACACAGAAAGGACAAAATGACCCATCTGGAACATAAAATCATGTTCCTAAGAAAATTATCTTAACCAACTACAAAACCTAAAAACTCATCTTTTGCCAACGAGTCTTTGCCATAAGAATTTCCCTTTTTCACAAGATAGCAAAAGCCATTAACTCACCTACTGGTAATTACTCAGGCTTGATTCCTTAACATACTAGTGCCAAAAGTTTAATAACTGTTATCTATGTACCACATGTTGAATCTATTGTATAAAATTGGCTCCATTCACTTACATATAACCAGTGACAAGGTTTATAATTTGCAACAGCTCAACCTTTTCCCACACATTGCTACTTTATATAAAGTCCATTTTTTAAAAGGACTAAAAATAGCTACATGTTCTTTGCTTAAAAAAAAAAATTCAAGTCACAATTTAGTTGTTAAGCCTGAACTGCATCTAGATCTTTATGGAGTTCCACTTCAGGAATTACAAACTCTAGGCTAAATTATCTATATTCTTCCCTTGTCTAAAAGAAAGATCACCCATGGCTGGGCGTGGTGGCTCATGCCTGTAATCCCAGCACTTTGGGCGGCCAAGGCGGGTGGATCGCCTGAGGTCAGGAGTTCAAGACCAGCCTGACCAACATGGAGAAAACCCATCTCTACCAAAAATACAAAAGTAGCTGGGCGTGGTGGCACATGCCTGTAATCCCAGCTACTGGGGAGGCTGGGGCAGGAGAATTGCTTGAACCTGGAAGGTGGAGGTTGCGGTGAGCAGAGATCACACCATTGCACTCCAGCCTGGGCAACGAGAGTGAAATTCCATCTCAAAAAAAAAAAAAGAAAGATCACCCGTATATCATCCCAATTGGATGAAAGCCCTTATTGAAATAATGATAAAAAGGTGTTCTTTAATTTTATGAGGGCATTAGTGAACTAAGTTCTGTCTGGGAGACCATTTGAAAGTAGCCTTTTTAGCTATTAAGCTATGGTTGACATTTGATATAGTCAATTGCTGTTACTTAGTCAAGCCCCAGGAGTTTCTGAGAAGACCTGAAATAATAAGAATAACTTATTCGTGGAGTACTTTAAATGTGTCTACTTCTAAACACATCACATGGATTAACTGTCCACTTGTCAGTAGAATGCCTCTCACTGAATATTATGGGTAAGTAGGATTTAGAAAAGGCTTTTCCACTGGAAGCTTTAGGAACATAACACTGAGCTTATAATGCAGTTTAATGGAAAAATGTATTCTCTATGTAACTGTCAGCTTCATGTATTAGTTTTCAGAACCAAATAATTATACAAAAGACGATAACTAAAAAAGTTGTTTGTTGATTTGAGGTTGACTTTTTTCCAGTATTTTTCAGTATATTTAACAGAATTTAGGATCTATGTCTGCAGTTTCCAGGACCATCTTTTTTTCTTTTATAGAAGGCTCTCTGTGCAGATTAAATTTCTAGGGACCAAGCTCATTTATGTTTGACTTCACAGGATACACACTAACCTTAAAAGGCTGGAAGACAAATGCACCCCACAAGCACACACTCTAACTAGGAGACAAAACAAGCAAACCTAATTACCAGAAGACACATGCAGAAGAATAGTGGTCATCTCTGGGCAGCAGGATAGGGAGATAGGGAGAGGTGGGGCTACTGTACTAGGAGTACTAAAATACTACTGATCTCACCAATGACTTAATTCATGGCACTGAAGTTCTGAAACCTGAGAGGTATTACTATGATGTAATGAAACTGATTTTGATAAATACCTACATCAAAACCAGCTGCTGAGCATCCTTTATATGTGTAACATTGTGCTAGAGGGTCAGGGAGGGCTGAAAGCTAAATTAGGATATTGAATTAGGTAATTTTTAAGTTTCTTTCCAATTCTAAAATTCATAATTCCATCTGTATTAACTCATCTTAGAAAGCATGCATCTAAAGAGCAAAGATTTAAAAAAGAAGTAGAAAAAAGATATCATTTACTCTGATTGAATTCTTTGTTAAAAAACACTTACATCTATGAAATTACTTTATTACTTAAAACATAAAGACCATACATTTTCCCATGTTTTCTGAGATCATTATCATGGAAATAAAATTCTGATGAAATTGAAAAAAACATGAAACAAAATTAGCCACATCACCATTACCAAGTAAAACAGCTCTCATCACCTTAGAGCCACTGCACGCACAACCACACTTCTATCTCTATATCTGCCTCCTGTAAGCTGAACAAAACAATGTGCTGCTTCTACGGGAACTCTGGGCCAGACAGCTCAGACTTTTACAGGAGGAAAAAGTAAGTTTTACCTTTTTTCTCCTAAATCCTTTTGGTGTCAAAGCTAAAAGTTTTAACACATTTGTTTTACTTCCTTCTGGAGGAAATCATTTGCCAAACTACATTCTTTTATTTTATATACTTTTATTTTTTGGTTAGAAAACTTGTTGCTCAATATGCAAATCTCAAACTGGGGGAGGCAGGGAGGGAGGGAAGGAGGGAGGAAATGAAGTTCAACAAACACAACAAAATAAAGTTGCTCCGCTATGTTGAGGCTGCCAGGCTTTTTGTTACTCTACTTGAAAGTAAATGTGACTTGTCTGTAGAGAGTGCTGCTTCAGCAGTTCCAAATGAATTTCAAGCCTGTGCTCCATATTTTCTCTTTTGTAAGTTTAATGTATTCAGCAACACTGAACTGACAATTTAAATAACTACATTTTTAAACAAACGAAGCATTGATGTTAATGTATGAAAATGGTCCAAACCCCTGGGAGTCTCCGTTCCCACCATTGTTTATTCTGACAACAGGATATAATTGCTTACTTACTTGGCAGCAAATTTAACCATCTGCTTGCTTGCATGGTCTCCCACCGCCACAAGAGCCTGGACATTAAACTGCTGCTGACGTAGGACTAAGAAGCACTGTTTCCCTAAAAAAGACAGAAAGAACACAAATGTATTAAGGACACACAACTTCAGGTTTTACAAAGAAGGAAAATGCTCTTTACTTTAAAACTGGGCCAAAATGTACTACACTCATCAGGCACGCACACATGTGTATCCTATCCATTCGGCTTCCACAGCCAAAATACTCACACTCAACTAACAACCCTTAAAGAAACTCAAGTTCCTATGATGAGTAACAAGAAATGCTTTTAACTTGTTATAAGAACACAGGCAAATCACCAATTTCAAAAAAACTTCTAAATCAAGAAAATTATTTTGTCATTGCATTGATTAAACAAATTTCAAGCAACTTGAGATCACTTTCAACATTCATTCAATAATTAGTATATTCTACATGCAAAGGCACTGTACTACTATGGAAGTCTCAATACTGCAACCATGAAAGTGCTAACATAGTGCTTAAAAACAAGGACACAAACACTCTATGGGGGTGGTCCATCTACAGAGTTTCTTCCTACCAAAGTGCATTTTAAACAGCATTTAAATTGACAGGCTAGTACCTTTCATGTTCTACGTTCTTCATTTTTCCTTTATCGTCTTCCTAGTCCTTCATATTTTATAAGAGCCTCACATTTTTTTTTTTACTCCAAATAACTTACATTGTCTATAAAAGATCATTTTCTTCAAGCCCTATAACCAGTTTTATTTTTACATATCCTGGGCCTCTTTATTCCTCCTCCTTTTATAAAGAACTGTCACTCCTTATTCTTAACCTTCTGAAAAACATTATTCATAATATATATCATTTATTACGTCTCCTTGTGACATCCCTTTTCCTCCAAAGCAGACCCTTAAGTCTCTGATCAAATTCTGGGAAATTACTTCCTCATAAAAAAGGGGTTAATCTCTCCAAGACCACTTTTCACATCAGATTGTCTTGTAAAACATCAAGAGAAGATTTTGTTTTTTAAACTGAGCATTATCTTTTACATTTAGAATGGGCCTTAACAAAAAAAAAGAAAGAAAGAAAAAGGAGAGCAAAAATACAAGCAGTCTTACAGTTACTACTTTCAACATACAGTATTTTGAAATGCAAATCAGATAGCAGTCACAAGTTAAAAAAGACAGGTTGCAAACAAAGTATCAACACAGACATAATCTATTTACTTTGGAGTCATATATGACTGGCAGGTTTTTAACCACTAAAAAACACTCTTAATTTTCCCTTTTCCTTTGGAGGATGATCCAGTCACAAAGTAAAATCCTAAAAAACAAAGTTGTATTAATGAAACAAATTCAAAAGAATTAAAAAATACTGGATGGACAAAGGTTATGACCACAGAGAAACTTGCAGATGAATAAAAATAACATTTTCCTAGGAACTACTATTGAAATCACAGCCACACGTTACCCCACTTAGAAAAGTATGTTACCGTGAAATGGAAGATAATGTGCATACGACAGTGCTAGGCTAAGCCACAATTTAGTCAGAGTGTATTAGCTACTCTAACGGTGCAGACAGAAGCAGCACCAACCTAGCTGCCTCACAAAGCCATCCAGTGATGAATTTCAGGCCTACACAAAGACCCTGGAGAAAGAATGGAGAACTCTAAAGGACTTACAAAGGGTGAGCACAGGAAAAGACTACGGGTCAGCACTAGGGGGTAACAATTAGTGTTAAGTGTCTGGTAGAAAAAAAAACCGAAAGGCTTTGAAATCTAAAGGTCTGGTATCATATCCTATCACTTCCTATGAAGGGGCCTGTGGGAAAATTATTAAACCACTTTATATCTCAGTTCTTCATCTGGAAAATAGAGATTGTAATAGTCTTGGGGTTTTCTCCCATAATCATGAGGATTTTATAAGATGTTTAAAGTTGAGATGGAGCCCAATTAATGTTAACTATTAATGACTTTTTTTTTTTTTTTTGAGACGGAGTTTCGCTCTTGTTGCCCAGGCTGGAGTGCAATGACGCAACCTCAGCTCACTGCAACTTCTGCCTCCCGGGTTCAAACGATTCTCCTGCCTCAGCCTCCTGAGTAGCTGGGATTATAGGCACGTACCACCAGGTCTGGCTAATTTTTGTATTTTTAGTAGAGATGTGGTTTCACCATGTTGACAAGGCTGGTCTTGAACTCCTGACCTTAGGTGATCCACCTGCCTCAGCCTCCCAAAGTGCTGGGATTACAGGCGTGAGCTCACTGCAACCTCCACCTCCCGGGTTCAAGCAATTCTCCTGTCTCAGCCTCCTGAGTAGTTGGGACTACAAGTGCCCGCCACCACACCTGGCTAATTTTTTATTTTTCGTAGAGATGGGGTTTCACCATATTAGTCAGGCTGGTCTCGAACTCCTGACCTCAGGTGATCCACCCTCCTCGGCCTCCCAAAGTGTTGGGATTACAGGTGTGAGCCACCACGCCCGGCCTTAATGATTATTATTAGTAACACCACTACCACTGACTACTTATTTGATGACTGATTATCATTCCTGTTTCACAGCTGGATGACTATATACAAAAACTATGCAGGGCGCTGGGAACACAAACACAAATATTTGTTAGAAAATCATGATAGACTATTACATGAGGAAACAGTGATAAAACCATATGTAATGTGTAATCCCAATTTTGTTTGTGTAAGAAGTATAAGATTGATCATATAGGGGAAAAAACCACCAAAATGTGGCTACCAATGAATGGTGAAATTATAGGAAACTGTTCTGTCCCTGTATTTTTCTGTATTTTCTGAACTTTCTACAATAAATATGCACTACTTTTCTAATCAGAATATGAAATTTTTAAGAGAACTATATACTCAGAGGTAGGTATAGAAGAAAGGGAAGGGCTGCAAAGGAACTTTGGCCAAGTTCAAAATTAAACACAAGCAGGAAGTAGAACTCGGGAAGTTTTAGGCGGCTAAATATAGGAGCAAACGTACCTCCTAAGATTTGTACGCCTGCTAGAGAATAGAAATGAAATCAATGGTTATAAGTGAAGGCCAGTCACAGTGGCTCACGCCTGTAATCTCAGCACTTTGGGAGGCTAAGGTGGGCAGATCACTTGAGGTCAGGAGTTCGAGACTAGGTTAGCCAATGTGGTGAAACCCCATCTCTACTAAAAATATAAAAATTAGCTGGGCGTGGTGGCAGGTGCCTGTAATCCCAGCCACTTGGGAGGTTGAGGCTGGAGAATTGCTTGAACCCAGGAGGCGGAGGTTGCAATGAGCTGAGATTGTGTCACTGCACTCCAGCCTGGGTGACAGAGCAAGACTCCAGCTCCAAAAAAAAAAAAAAAAGTGAAGTGAAGAATGTTCACTATACCCTTTAAATGTCTACTGTGCTTGTTAGATTTAATTCTAAAAATTATTTTTTTCTTATTAAAAAAAGGCAACAGATGGGGGAGGAAGGGAATGAAGTAGAGAGACCAATCTATGAGGAAATTATTTTATAAAAACCTATATAGTATGTAAAAGTGTGCCAGTACAAAAAACAACCAGATCAATAGAACATAAGAAAAAATTGATAATAGACCCTATTAGATAAAGGAGATCCTAATTCTAAACAGAATTCAGGAGATTATAAAATTTAAATAAACACCCCAACAAATACAAAAACTGAGTAAAAAATGGAACTGAATATTAAACTATAACATGGAGGAAGGGAGAACTTCCTAAGTTTAAGAATGAAAAAACATTTATATACAAAAATAAATCAAAGGAACAATAACACTGAGAAAAAAAAGTGCTGAACGACATATAACCTATATAAGTTAATCTTTTTAATACATAAGGATCTTAAAGATTTCTGAGAAAAGAACACTGAGATCCCAATAGATAAACAGACAATAGACCAAAACAGATAATCTGAAGGAAAAAGAAGAAAACCATAGTAAGTAAATACAGTATAAGGAAAAAATGTTACTGGTAATGAAAGTAATGCAAGTTGAAGCAAACAACAACAGATTACCTCTCAAATGAGCAAAGATTAAAAAAATACAAAATATAAAATCGAGTATTACGCAATGCTTGGGAGAATTAAAACGGTAAAATTGTTCCTTTATAACTTGCCAAAGGCAGGGTAAACTTGCGTAATGCTTCTGCAGACCAATTTGGCAATAAGCATTAAAAGGCTTAAAAGCGTTATCTTTGACTCAATAAATACATAATATATGTTAAGGAAATTGAAATGGAACTACTTGTGACTAATGCTATGGTCCCCAAGCTTTCTATGTTCAAAGCACTTTCAAATACAAGAACCTTAATGGTCCACTTAAAATGATCTTTAAAGGACTCAAGAAAACAGTCAGTACTGGCTTCCTGGTAAATAGAACTGTCCACTCAGACTATTTCTCTATGAAGTACTTTTGAGACCAAGTTCTTGTCGTGTATTAGGAAACAAAATGGTTCTTTCTTTGGCTCTGGTTGGTGACACACTGTACTGCATGATTACCTTAGTTCCATGTTTTACGAGGCACTGCCTTCCACATGCTGAGAGATACACAGGAGCAGTGTGTACATGTTCCTTTTAGTGCAAATTAAAAAAACAAAAAATATGGTCATGTCTGTAAATGTATATATTTTTTTCCTGCAAGAACACACAAGAAAAAACAGCAGCTATTTTTCAGGGAACAGACTGTTGTGAGATGGAGGAGATAGAATTGTGAGACCTCTACTTCCGTATGTTTTTCTACTACTGGGATTTTTATTTTTACCATACCCATACATTACTTTTTATTTTAAGAAGCAAATACATAATTCCTCGGTTTAGTAAAAAGTTCTCACTTCAAAAGCTGGTACATGAACTTTAGAGGGCAGATTAATCAACTGCTAAATATTATTCATCTTTCTTCTTGGAACTTTCCAACACAAAAGACAGTTTATAGAAAAGTCAGTGTTCAAAACAGCTGAACAAACTATCTTTTGATATTTTGTTTTTGTTTCGTTGAGACAAGAGTCTTGCTCTGTTGTCCAGGCTGGAAAGTAATGGCACAATCTCAGCTCACTGCAACCTCTGCCTCCTGGGTTCAAGGGATTCTCCTGCCTCAGTCTCCTGAGTAGTTGGGATTACAAGCATGCACCACTATGCCTAATTTTTAATTTTTTAAATAGAGATGGAGTTTCCCCATGTTGGCGAGGCTGGTCTCGAACTCCTGACTTCAAGTGATCCACCTGCCTCAGCCTCCCAAAGTGTTGGGATTACAGGCCTGGTCTATCTTTTGATATTTTAAATTCAAATTCTTAACACTTAAAACTTTGTGCTGCATTTTGATTGCTGACTTTTAGCTTGCTAAGCCCCCTGGATTCATTATTTAGATAATGTACCTTAACTTCCTAATATCCAACATTAATATTTTCCTTCATCATTTGTATTAATCAATTAGGGATTAAAACAACAAAGATCTAAACATTCTAAAGTTTTTTCTACTTATTATTTCCCCTGAAAAGTTCCTGCATAGATTTAAGTTGAAGTTATTTTGGAAGTATAAGTTTTTAGCAAGAATAGTGTCGAAATAATTATTTTGTGCCGGTGCCTTCCACGTGGTATGTGTAAAACTTGAAAGGAACGACAGACATTCCAATTACTCTTTCAATATGCAGACTTAAGCTCATATGTTTCACGCTTGAAAAACACTAATTTTAAGCATATCATTAAGGTAAGAAATTTATCATTGCTCCTATTTAAAACACTTCACTTTAGGGATGTTATATATAAACCTACTATAAGAAATCCGATTTCTATTTTAAAAAATGTCTGAAACGCTGCCCTTAAGGAAAAAATATACAGGCTTTTTAAAAAAAAATATGAAGAGACTCTTATTTTTGCATTACAGGATTCTAATTGTCATACTCTTGACACTAGGATTTTGACACTTCCATTTCCTTATTCATAGTTTCTCAGGGCTTTGCTGTATTGGAAATTGCCACTATGAGTTGCTCCTTCAAGCCCAGCTTTAATGTTATTACTCCTGGGGTTAAAGCACACAAACGATCCCAAGTAAGTCATATTTATTGATATGATTTTTCGTACATAAGATATAGGAAGAAGAGGGTACTAGCAATCAGGGTTTTTGCAAATTCAGAGCACAAGATTCTATTCTTAAAGACAATCTATGGCCAGGGGCAGTGGCTCACATCTGTAATCCCAGCACTTTGGAAGGCCAAGGTGGGTCAGGAGTTCAAGACCAGCATGCATGGCCAACATGGTGAAACCCCGACACTACTAAAAATATAAAAATTAGCTGGATGTGGTGGCGCACACCTGTAGTCTACTTGGGAGGCTAAGGCAAGAGAATCGCTTGAACCCAGCAGGTAGAGGTTGCAGTGAGCTGATGTCAAACCACTGCACTCCAGCCTGGGCAACAGCAAGTCTCTGTTTCAAAAAATTCAAATAAAGATCATCTACGTTGGCAGAAATAAAAAACACTTACAATCACTACTGACAAGTGTCTCAGTACGTTTTCTGTTGCTTATAACAGAATATCTGAAATTGGGTAATTTATACGGAAACAAACTTATTTTTTTTAAAGTTCTGGAGGCTGGGAAGTCCAAAGTCGAAGGGACACAACTTGTAAGTGCCTTCTTGCTGGTGGGGACTCTGCAGAGTCCTAAGGTGGCAGAGGGCATCAAGGTGAGAAGCTGAGTGTGCTAGTTTAGGTCTCCTTTTAAAGTCACTAATGCCACTCCTGTGATAATCCATTCACGGGGGGAGAGCCCTCATGACCTAATCACCTCTTAAAGGCCTCCCCTTTCAACAATGCCACACTGGGGATTAAGCTTTTTTTTTTCGAGACAGAGCCTCACTCTGTCGTCCAGGCTGGAGCGCAGTGGTGCAATTTCAGCTCACTGCAACCTTTGCCTCCTGGGTTCAAGTGATTCTCATGCCTCAGCCTCCCGGGTAGCTGGGATTACAGGCGTGCGCCATGATGTCCGGCCATTTTTTGTATTTTTAGTAGAGATGGGGTTTCACCATGTTGGCCAGGCTGGTCTTGAACTCCTGGGTTCAAGTGATCTGCCTGCCTCAGCCTCTAAAGGTGCTGGGATTACACATGTGAGCCACTGTGTCTGACTGGCATTAAGTTTCAGTAAGAGTTTTGCAGGGGAAAAATAATGAAACTATGGCAGCAAGGATGTGGAGAAAGTGGTACTGTGACATACCTGCGGGAATATATTTGAATACAACCTCTTCGGAGGATGATCTAGTATTAGAAATTTAAAAAATGCATATGCATGCCCTTTAGCCCAGCAATTTCATTTCTACATACGCATCTTGGAGAAATACTACCTCGTGTAGATCTATAACTACTTATCATGGAAGGGTTTCCAAGAAACAGTTAATTATTTTTAAAAGTTGAAAAATAATACGTAAAGTATAACAAGGCATATTAAACATACACACACCCAAAATAAAACAAACTGTGTGTGTGTGTATGTATGCGTGCATACACACATTACAAAGATTTGGAAAGATACTGAACAAATAGAATGAATAATAAAAAAAGAATGAATAGAAAAGGTTGGGGCAGAGGATAGGTAGTATAGAAGAAAAAAGGGAGTATCATTATTTCTGTATTCTTTTAAAGATTCACGTGAAAGTATTAATGTATTATTTGAGTAACTTACATAAGTATTATAACTTAAAAACAGGATTTTCCAGTTAAAAATCATGAAAACCAGATTATAGATGCAAAATTCCACAAAAAGTAAGTTAAACAAGCACTACACTAAAAAAAGTCACTTGCATCTTTGCCAAATAAAAATAGTTCAACATTATAAAATACATTATTGTAAATCACTACAATTACATAAAGTTGATTCTCGTTATTTATAGAAGTTATGTTCTACAAAGCTGCCACAATACTGAATTAGGGCATACCGAATCATTGCTCCTGAGGAAATTTAGGGTTAGGTTTCTTCACGCTTATGGTCACAACATTTTTGCCAACTGATTAATACATAACCTTTTTTTGTGTGTGTTTCTGTTTAAAGATACCTTAATATGTATTGCTGAGTCATTAACACAACTCATAGCCAAGGGCACTGTAATTCATGCCTAAACAAAGCATATCTAAACACAGGTATTTTCTCCTTAAGGGAACAGCATAGTCTTCTTGTGCTTGCAACTTTAGAAACATTTGAGAACCATACTTGGGGGCCATTTTAAAAGGCAAAAGCAAGCTGGGCACAGTGGTGCATGACTATAGTTCCAGCTACTTGGGAGGGTGAGACGGGAGGATTGTATGAGGCCAAGATTTGGAGGCTGCAGTGCGCTACAATCACATCTGTGAATAACCACTATACTCTAGCCTGGGTAACACAGTGAGATCACGTCTCAAACAAACAAACAAACAAACAAACAAACAGACAAACAGAGCCCATTAAGCATCTTCGTGGACTACAATGGAATAACACTACAAATCGATAATGAGAAATTCTGGAAACTACATAAACACAGAACATTAAAATTAAACAATATGCTCTGGGATGACCAGTGGGTCAATGAAGAAACTGAGGAAATCAAAAAATTTCTTGAAACAAATCATAATGGAAACAACATGCCAAAACATATGGAACACAGTGAAAGCAGTACTAAGAGGAAAATTATACCTATAAGTATCTACCTAAAAAAAGAACCTCAAATAACCTAACAATGCATCTTAAAGAACTAGAAAAGTGTAAACTGAACCCAAAATTAGGAGAAGAAATAATAAAGATCACAGCAGAAATAAATGAATTTGAAATGAAGGAAACAATATAAAAGATCAATGAAACAAAAAGCTGGGTTTTTGAAAAGATAAACAAAACTGACAAGCATTTACCCAGACTAAGGAAAAAAGAGAAAAGATCTAAATAAATAAAACTGAGATGAAAAAGGAGACATTACAACTGATATCACAGAAATCCAAAAGATTATTAGTGGCTACTATGAGCAACTATATGCCAATAAGTCGGAAAATCTAGAAGAAATGGACATTTCTAGACACATACAACCTACCAAGATTGAACCATGAAGAAATCCAAAACCTGAGCAGACCAGTAACAAATAACAAGATTAAAGCTGTAATAAAAAGTCTCCCAATAAAGAAAAGCCCAGGACCTGATGGTTTTACTGCTGAATTCTACTAAACATTTAAAGGACTCACACCAATCCTACTCAAACTGTTGCAAAAAACACAGGAAGAGAAAATACTTCTTAACTAATTTTAAGAGGCCAGTATTACACTGGCACCAAAACCAAAAACACATCAGAAAAAGAAAACTACAGACCACTATCTCTGATAAATACTGATGCGAAAATCCTCAACAAAATACTAGCAAACCAAATTCAACAATACATTAAAAAGATCATTCATTATGACCAAGTGGGATTTATCTCAGGGATGTAAGGACGTTCAACATATACAAATCAATCAGTGTAATACATCATATCAATAGGATGAAGGACAAAAACCATATGATCATTTCCAACTGATGCTAAAAAAGCAGTTGAAAAAGTTCAAATCCCTTCATGATAAAAACCCCCAAAAAACTGGGCATAGAAGGAACATACCTCAACATATTAAAAGCCATATAAGACAGGCACACAGCTAGTATTGTGCTGAATGGGGAAAAACTGAAATCCTTTTCTCTTAGATCTGGAATACGACAAGGATGCCCACTTTCACCACTGTTATTCAACACAGGACTAGAAATCTTAGAGCAATCAGATAAGAGAAAGAAACAAAGGGTATCCAAATTGGAATGGAAGAAGTAAAATTATCTTTTGTGGATATGATCTTATATTTGGAAAAACCTAAAGACTCCAGCAAAACCTATCAAAACTGATAAATTCAGTAATCAGTAAAGTTGAAGGATACAAAATCAACATATAAATGTCAGTAGCATTTTTTTTTTTTTTTTTTGAGACTGAGTCTGGCTCTGTCGCCCAGGCTGGAGTGCAGTGGCCGGATCTCAGCTCACTGCAAGCTCTGCCTCCCGGGTTTACGCCATTCTCCTGCCTCAGCCTCCCGAGTAGCTGGGACCACAGGCGCCCGCCACTTCGCCCGGCTAGTTTTTTGTATTTTTTAGTAGAGATGGGGTTTCACCGTGTTAGCCAGGATGGTCTCGATCTCCTGACCTCGTGATCCGCCCGTCTCGGCCTCCCAAAGTGCTGGGATTACAGGCTTGAGCCACCGCGCCCGGCCGTCAGTAGCATTTTTATACGCCAATAGTGAACAATGTGAGAAAGAAATTTTAAAAAGTCCAGATACAATAACCATAAATAAAATTAAATACCTAGGAATTAACCAAAGAAGTGAAAGATCTCTAAAAACTATGGAACACTATTGAAAGACATTGAAGAGGAAACACAAAAAATGGAAAGATATTCCATGTTCATGGATTGAAAGAATCAATATTGCTAAAATGTCCATACAACTAAAAGTAATCTACATATTCAGTGCAATCCCTATCAAAATGCCAAAGATATTCTCCACAGAAATAGAAAAACAAAATCGTAAAATTTACATGGAATCACAAAAGACCTAGAATAGCCAAAACTATGCTGAGCAAAAATAATAAAACTGGAGGAATCACACTACTTAACTTCAAATTATACTACAGAGCTATAGTAACCAAAAACAACACGGTACTAGCAAAAAAACAGACACACAGACCAGTGGAACAGAACAGAGAGTTCAGAAGCAGATCCACACATCTACAGTAAACTCATTTTTGACAAAGGTGTCAAAAACACACATTGGGGAAAATACAGTCTTTTCAATAAACAGAAGAGAAAACTGGGAAAACTGGATATCCATATACAAAAGACTAAAACTTGGTCTCATCTCTTACCTTATATAAAAATCAAATCACAATGAATTGAAGACTTAAATCTAAGACTTCAAACTACAAAACTACTACAATAAAACATTGGGGAAACTCTCTAGGACACTGGTCTGGGCAAAAATTTCTCGAGTAATACTCCACAAGCACAGGTAACTGAAATAGAAATGGACAAATGGGATCATATCAAGTTAAAAAGCTTCTGCACAGTAAAGGATCATATCAAGTTAAAAAGCTTCTGCACAGTAAAGGTAACAATCAACAAAGTGAAGAGACAACCCACAGAATGGGAGAAAGTATTTACAAACTACCCATCTGATGAGGAATTACTAACTAGCATACATAAGGTGCTCAAGCAACTCTATAGGAAAAAAATCTAATACAATTTAAAAATGGGCAAAAGATTTAGACATTTCTGAAAAGAAGACATACAAATGGCAAACAGGCATCTGAAAAAGTGCTCATCACCACTGATCTTCAGAGGAATGCAAATTAAAACTACAATGAGGTATCATCTCCCTCTAGTTAAAAAGGCTTACATCAAAAAGTCAAATAACAAATGCTGGTGAGGATGTGGAGGAAGGAGAACCCTGGTACACTGCTGGCGGGAATGTAAATTAGTACAATCACTATGTAGAACAGTTTGGAGGTTCCTCAAAAAACTACAAATAGAGTTACCACATGATCCAGCAATCGCACTGTTGGGTACATACCCAAAAGAAAGGAAATCAGTGTATCGAAGAGATACCTGCACTCTCATGTTTACTGCAGCACCGTTCACAACAGCCAAGATTTGGAAGCAACCTAAGTATCCATCAACAGATGAATTGATAAAGAAAATGTGGTACATATTCAAAATGGAGTACTATTCAGCCATAAAAAAGAATGAGATCCTAACATCTGCAACAACATGGATGGAACTAGAGGTCATTTTAAGTGAAATAAGCCAGGCACAGAAAGACCAAAATCACATATTCTCACTTATTTGTGGAATCTAAAAATCAAAACAATTGAACTCATGGAGATAGAGAACAGAAAGATAGTTACCAGAGGCTGGGAAGGGTAATAGGGGTTGAAGGTGGGGGGTCCTGGGGATATTAATGGGTACCAAAAAAAAAAAAAAATGAATAAGACCTAGTATTTGATAGCAGAACAGAGGGACTATGGCCAATAATAATTGTGCATTTAAAAATAACTAAAAGAATGACTGACTGTTGTGGTGGCTCATAGTTGTAATCCAAGCAGTTTGGGAGGCCGAGGTGGATGGATTGCTTGAGCTCATGAGTTTCAGACCAGCCTGGGCAACATGGCAAAACCTCATCTTTACAAAAAAGAAAAAAAAAAAATTAGCCAGGCGTGGTAACATGTGCCTGTAGTCCCAGCTACTCAGGAGGCTGTGGGAGGATGGCTTGAGTCTGGGAGTCAGAGGTGCAGTGAGTGGAGATCACACAGCTGCACTCCAGCCTGGGCCATAGAGCCAGACCTTGTCCCAAATAAATAAATAAATAAAATTAAAAAAATAAAAATGACTAAAAGAATATAACTGGATTGTATGTAACACAAAGAATAAATGCTTGAGGGGATGAATACCCAATTTTCTATGATGTGATTATTACACATTGCATGCCTGTTTCAAAATATTTCATGTATCTCATAAATATATACACCTACTATGTACCCACATACATTTTTTAAAAGTCTTTTTAAAAAGGCATAAATGTGGCATTAAACAGACTGTGAAAGGGACGCTTGTTTACAGTATGAGAGCTGAAACAAGAAGGCAGAGCATTACTGTGTTTGACTTTAATTGGGAATGTGTGTACTGGATGATGCAAATATTCTGCCGCTCTGCACACATACACGTCTGGCATGACCGAGAATGACCACAGAAGTGCCACAAGTGTTCACACTGGGGTTATAAATACATTTTAGCCAGTAGGTGAATTTGCAAATACACAATCCACGAATAATGAGGATCAACTACATTAAAATTTATTTTATTACACAGAAAATTTCCAACAAACACAAAAGCAGAGTGAATAGTATAATGAACCTCTCTACATATACACTAAATAACACAATTATATTTTGAAGGGAAGAAATTCTAGAAAAAGTTCTAGTAAAATTCAACATCTCCTACTGACAAACAGAAAACGTGGATGAGAAAATAACTACTTTTAATCTACTTTTTAAAACTTTGCCATTTATTTTCTGATGACATTTTATGTAGAACCCTAAAGTCAAAATAATTCATTTAGAACTTGAATTTCCACTCTTTCAAAAATTCTTCATTGTATGAATCCCTGAAGTACTAGAGAACCTACTAGTATTGCAAGGAGAAACAACAAGAAATAAGATACAAACATCTGAAAGAAAATGACATAATGATCATTAGTTGTAATGCCTCTCTTCCCCTCAAAAAACTGAAATGCAAACAGACTTGGAGAAAATTATTTGTTCTTTTTTAATAAAAATACAAACAGGACAAGAACAAACAATATACAAAAGAAGTTCAAAATAGTTAACATATCAGGAAAAGAAGTTTAATCTAACCAATGAGTGAAACACAAATTAAAGCAACAATGGATAAACCTGAACTTTACACAAATGGGAAAAATATAAGTAAATAAATATAGCCATACTATGGAATACTGTGAAACCATTAAAAAACAATGATGCAGCAGTACTACACGCACAGACATGAAAAGATGTCCAAAAGATAAAGACAAGTGCAGGTTTTAAAATAATACAGATTATTATAAAAATTTTAGTTCAAACACACATATACACTCATACTGACCCTCAACTTCCCCATAAAAACAAATCTGAGGCTGGGCACGGTGCCTGAAGCCTGTAATCCCAGCACTTTGGGAGGTAGGCAGATCACCTGAGGTCAGGAGTTTGAGACCACCCTGGCCAACATGGTGAGACCCTCATCTCTACTAAAACTACAAAAATCAGCTGGGCATGGTGGCGCCTGCCTGTAGTACTAGCTAATTGGGAGGCTGAGGCATGAGAATCTCTGGACACCAGGAGGTGGAGGTTGCAGAGATCACACCACTGTACTGCAGCCTGGGTGACAGAACAAGACCCTGACTCAAAAAAAACACACAAAAAAACAAAACCCATCTCTACTAGAAATATAAAAATTAGCTGGATGTGGTGGCAGGTGCCTGTAATCCCAGCTACTTGGGAGGCTGAGGCACGAGAATCACTTCAACCCAGGAGGTGAAGGTTCCAATGAGCTGAGATTGCCTCACTGCACTCCAGCCTGAGTGACAGGGCGAGACTCCACCTCAAACAAACAAACCAAAAAAACCCCACAAATCTGCAAAGAAGGATTACAGTCAGTTTTCCACTTTATACCTGATTTAATTCTATAATGCTTGAGTATTTTACAAAAAATGATTACTTTTATAATCTAGAACAAATTTTTCTATTTTGCAAATTAAAAATATTGTAAATGATCATGTAGAGCTACATAAAATACTGATATAGCATATGAACTCATTTTTGTAAAAGAAAAAGTATCAATTTTTGTTTAAAGCAATTTCTATCATTTCAAACTTTCGCAGTGTTTTATTCCCTAGGGAGAACAAGTGAATTACAGTTTCTGCTTTATTCTTTAGTTTTTGTGCTGTTTGAGTTTTAAAATAGTGCATTAGTTTTCAGTTAAAAGGAAAAAGGTTATTTCCATTTAGCCCCTCCAAAATTCCCCAATACCCATAAATAATTTATTTTTTTGAGACAGAATAACAGTTAATACACAAATAAAAAGTGCTATGAAATTCCTAAATTAAAAACTCTTAAGAAAGTTTTAAACCTTTCAGTCTCTTCATAACATTGACACTCATAAACTCTCCCTATCCGCCCACCATCATTAGCTCGTATCATCAATAAAGTCCTTACACCTTGCAATTTGTTTCGGGTTTTAAGGCAGGAGGCACTATCAATTAAGAGACTGAAATAATTTGTCACAAATGGAAAAAAAAAAAAACCACTAGCAGATGGTACAGGAAGAACATTCTCAAATCTGAAAATCTGCAATGTTTCGAAATCCAAAACCTTTTTGAATGCCAACATGACCCTCAAAATAAATGTTTATTGGAGCATTTTAGATTTCAGATTTGGGATGCTCAGCCAGTAATGCAGATATTCCAAAAAAAAACAAAAAAACAAAAAAATCAAAAATCCAAAACACTTCCAGTCCGAAGTATTCCGGATAAGGGACTCAACCTGTATATTTTTTCACTTCTGTGACGTTTCCTACTTACGTGCTGATCTCAATTAGAGCAAGCTACTGGACAGCAAGAATAAGACCCAGAAGACAATGCTCTATTATTTGTGTATAAAACATCTATTTTATTCATCTATTATTCGGTAGGTTTCTTATTATGTGTTGTGTACCAAACGAAGCAAGAAAATAAGCAGTAGCACCTTCTAAGAGCTGACAACAGGAAATAAGACACATAAAAAACTACAATGGAAGGCAAGTAACTGTCATGCTCATTAACATGACTCAATTATTGAAGGCTTACACTGCACCAAGCATAGAGCTAAATACTTTATAAAACATTACTACATAACATCTTATAAGCCAGGTATTAATATATACTTGTTTTAAGAGAAGACACTGAGGATTGGAAAGGTTATGCAATTTGCCTGAACAGATTGCAAGCACAAATCCAGGATTCAAACACAGATCTGTCTCACTGAAAAGGTCTTGTTCATAACCACTGGGAAGTATCACTCACTCACGTGTTTTAAGTGCTGAGAAGAAAGAGACATGGCAGTCGTAAAATAAAGGGATGGGTATGAAGGGAAATAGTCTTGGTTCAGGCTTACTTGTAGCATGCATTCTATCTTTTAATTTGTTAAATTACTATGTTTAGGAAACAAAGTGCCCAATTTGGACAGAACAAAGGCTCCCAGTATAACGGGAGAGAGATGAGTAAATGAAGGATTATAATACAATGTGACTATTGGCAGAATAAGTGGCCCAACCTTTCAGGAAGGCAAATCAACATTATTTGAAAATTTAAAACTCCACCAGTACTCTTCTCAAAGTCCATCAGTATTGATCAGGGGAGGATATTGAAAGAATAGACAAACTCTTAACAGTGGTGGCCCTAAGAGTGAAATATATGTATAAAGTGCTGGAATTTTAAAAATAATGGGCATGTATTAATTCTACAATAAAAAATATTATAAAACACAATTAAGAAATGCTCTATTGGCTGGGCGTGGTGACTCATGCCTGTAATCCCAGCACTTTGGGAGGCCAAGGTGGGAGGATCTCCAGAGGTTGGGAGTTCAAGATCAGCCTGGCCAGCATGGTGAAACCCTGTCTCTACTAAAAATACAAAGATTTGCCAGCATGGTGCCGCATGCCTGTAATCCCAGCTACTTGGGAGGCTGAGACAGGAGAATTACTCAAACCCTGGAGGCGGAGGTTGCAGTGAGCCGAGATTGTACCACGGCACTCTAGCCTGGGTGACAGAGCAAGACTCCGTCTCAAAAAAAAAAAAAGAAAAAAGAAAAGAAATGCTATAATCATGAGACATATTAAATACTATAGAGGCAAAGTAGAATTTTTAAAAAGATGGGCATGTTTTAAATCTACAATAAAAAATATTATAAAACACAATAAAAAATGCTGTATCATGGGACATATTAAATACTATAGAAGCAAAGAACTCTGCTAAGGAGACGGAGGTGTCTTAGAAAGCTTCTAGCTTCTGTTTATATTCCACCAATTACTATGAGACTTTGGGTAAGTAGCTTCATTTTGAACCTGTTTCCTCATTTATAACAGGAATGTTTGTTCTGCCTACTTCACAACTTGTAGGGAAGATCAAATGTGAAAAAGTATGAAAAGTATAAAGTTATAAACTAATGTGTCAACTGATATTTCTAGACAATTCTGAACACTATAGTAGGCCAATTTTCTATAAGAAACAGAGGTCTGTCTAAATGATCCTAATGTTTCTTCTCTGTTGTTGAGGCTAAATTTTTAGCACTGTCTGAAAGAACTTTCCATGATGAGAATATTCTGTATTTGTGCTGTCTGTCCAAAATGGGAGCCGTTAGCCACATGTGGTCATTAAGCTCTTGAAATACAGCTAGTGTGATAGAATTATTGAATTTAAATGTAAATAGCCGCACGTGATCAGTGGTTACTGTATTGAATTGCCCAGTCTTATCGTTCACTCACTTCTCTCCTCATCTAATTACAAATATAAAAATATTAACAAGTGGGAAGTTTCTCAAAAACACTCTTCACTTAAATAATGAAAACTTTACTTTTCTTTTTTTCAATTTTTTTTTAGCTACTCCTTCTCCAGCTGAAAATAATTAAACTTTAGAGCGATGCTAGAAAAGTAGCTTGAAGTCTTAGATTTCGTTAGTCTTTTTTTTTTTTTTTTTTTTTTTTGAGACGGAGTCTCGCTCTGCCGCCCAGGCTGGAGTGCAGTGGCCGGATCTCAGCTCACTGCAAGCTCCGCCTCCCGGGTTCACGCCATTCTCCTGCCTCAGCCTCCCGAGTAGTTGGGACTACAGGCGCCCGCCACTGCGCCCGGCTAGTTTTTTGTATTTTTTAGTAGAGACGGGGTTTCACCGTGTTAGCCAGGATGGTCTCGATCTCCTGACCTCGTGATCCGCCCATCTCGGCCTCCCAAAGTGCTGGGATTACAGGGTTGAGCCACCGCGCCCGGCCGATTTCGTTA
Source organism: Macaca mulatta (assembly GCF_049350105.2). Lineage (NCBI taxonomy): Eukaryota > Metazoa > Chordata > Mammalia > Primates > Cercopithecidae > Macaca > Macaca mulatta. The sequence goes on from NC_133417.1 coordinate 27,599,569, forward strand.
GTCTTTAGGGTCAAATTATTTGTAAGGATGTCTTACAGGAATCTAAAATTGATTAACCATGGGTTAATACTTCACAGGGACTTTTAAGAAAGAAAACAGTTACATGTTTTTGTCTTGTTTTTAAAGATTTACTTTGGTCTGTCAGGAATATGTGAGACAAAAAATTCAGAGTCCTTACCGAAAGAGCTTTAATAATTAAATCAATCCTACCTTTAGCTCTGCTTGTATGAACTCTTGCACGGACCCAAACAACTTCATCAGCTTTTTGTATTGTCAAGTCTCTAACCCGAACCAAAACTCGATCTGCAATAACAGTAAACAATTTTTATATAGTAAAATAATTTTTAAATTCAGAATTTACAAAGAGATCATAATTATTTCTGACAGCTAACATAAGTACTCGGAACCATCTTGAATAATTCTCAGTCTTTGACAACGCTGTCTTCTCTATCAAGTTCCATATGCAATTTGCCTCAAGTTTTGTGAACTGTGCTTTCTAAACTTATTTCTAAAATCCGTCTAATTCTCTACCATCTTCACTGCCGCCATACTAAACCAAGCTATTATCTCCTGCATAAACTATAGCAATAGCTTCCTAACTGCAATCCCTGTGTCCCCTTCTAATTCAGTCTCCTTCGAAGTCAGTTTCAAAATGCAAATCTGAACACTTCAATGACTTATAAGGCCAAACACATCCTATCTTGCCTAGGACATGGAACTTTTGCCTGCCTGCCACAGTACCTAAGTCAGCTAGTCTCTGCCAAGTCTGGACAGTTTCAGTATCCTATTTCCCAGGACACAGTGACTCTAACTGAGCTAATCAAAGTCTTTCTCTGGGACTAAATATATCGATGCTGGGAATGAAGCTCTCTTTCCTGGGATTGCTGCGCTGAGATGGTACAGGCCCAGGGTTGCAGCTTTCACCTTTCCTGCTACGTATGCAGGATTTGAGAAGGAGACCAATATCCTAAAGGAAACAGAGTCAAAAGGTGGAGACAGAAAGGCCTGCAGATGCTTCCTGAGCCCCAAGATCCAATCATGCTTGATGTCATCTCATACATTTTCCTATTGAGCCTTTTGGCTGTAAGGAGCCCCAACTACTATGCTCCTAATACTAAACAAAATACTACATTCATCTAGAGTTCCTAAACAGGAAAAAAGCTACAAAATAACTATTATGTAAAGATGTGTATACAATGCAACATTCAACAATCATTTTTGCTACTCTTCTAAATGCAATCATTTGATTAGAGAAAAACATTTATTTAAGTATTAAATTAAACATAGCAATAGACATGACATTACAATATCAAGAATACCTTTTGAGACATAAAATGAAGTCATAGTATAAATACTGTGTGTCTTACCAAATTTGTCTAAATGTATTTATAATTTGCCTATTGAAGAAAAGATGCAGCTGCAGAGAGAATCTGATTTACGGGAGAATAAATAACATTGTTCTCATAGCCAAAAGCAAAGAGAATGAAAGAGGAATTTTAAAGCCACTGGTATCATAAGAGGATTTCTGCAAAACACTGCCAATAGACTTGATGAGTTAAGCCAACTTTCAAGTCTGCTGTGTAAACTCAGGCAAAAGAAAGTGTGAAAGAGAAAAGACAGACACATCAGCAGAAGATTTTTAAAAGGCAGATTTGAAAATGCCAAGACTGAAAAAGCAATGGCTAACTAAGCAATCACAACTCAAAATCAAACAAAAGAGAAAAGCATAAATCTAAGAGATATGTGATAATTAGGAAAACTGTAATAGCACTTTGGAAAAGAAAAAGGGTAATGGCTCTTTCTTGTGGCATGGCAATTAATTAGCATAGGGGTTCTCAACCTTTAATACATCGAACATGCCTGAAGCCCATGCCATACTCACACCAGTGATTGGCTAACAGGCAACAAGCAATGGTAGCAGGATTTCAGTTCGAAAACTGCACTTTCAAGAGCCATGGGCATCAAAGTGATTAATGTGGAGAAATGGAAGCAGATGAGAAAGGAAACTACCTTGAGCAAAGCATTGGGATTTTTGCAGAGGTAAAACCAAAGGTAGAATTTTATTGTTATATTACTATAACTATATTACATACATAGGTTATCTTTCTCTCTGGTTGGGGGGAATTGGTAAGTGGAAGAACACAACAGTGTGGATTTGCAAGCAAAAGAGGCACAGCAATTATGTTAATGGCTGCTTTGGGCCTATGTTAAAGACTGAAACTCCAGTGAGGTTCTTTGTGTTATAGCTCAAGGAAGTACAGTTGAGAAAGACACCTAACCTGAAAACAAAGTCTCAAGTGTCTCCTCCTGTTTGCCCTGGCAGAGGAATGTCATCCCCTACACTCTACTGCTCATAGTCTATTTTATGTAGTTTGAGCATTCCTAACCCAAAAACCTGAAACGCTCCCAAATCCAAAACTTTTTGAGTGCTGACATGATGTTCAAAGGAGATGCTCATTGGAGGATTTTGGATTTTCAGAGTAGGGATGCTCAAGTGGTAAATACAATGCAAATATTCCAAAATTCAAAAAAAATTAAGTACAAAACACTTTTGTGGTCTCAAGCATTTTGGCTAAGGGATACTCAACTTGTACTCAACTGTTTTATTTCATCTTTATGTTTTGGAAATGATTTTAAGCAATTTTGGGGTTTTTTTTGTTTTGTTTTTGTTTTTGAGACAGGGTCTCACTCTGTTGCCCAGGCTGGAGTCCAGCGGTGTGATCGTGGCACACCACAGCCTTGACCTCACAGGCTCAAGTGAGGCTCAGCCTCCTGAGCAGCTGGAATAAAAGGTGTGTGCCACCATTCCTAGCTAATTTTTAAATTTTCTGTAAAGACGGGGTCTCACTATGTTTCCCAGTCTAGTTTCAAATTCCTGGGCTCAAGTGATCCTCCCAACTCAGTCTCTGAATTTTGGTCGTTTATTGTATTCTTTCCCAACAAGGTTGCGAAGGAAAAGTGATTTTGTGATCATGTGGTAAATCAAATATAACAATAAAATTAACCTAGAGGTGTTTTATTTCCAAAGCATAATATTCATAGGCAGCCCTCTAAATTGGAAGCAGTGCTTCCAGTGGGCAAGAATGTAAAGGTCTACAATTACCGCACCAAGGAGTGAGAGACGTAATTTGAAGTGTCTACCAAAAGAAAAAAGACGGCCAAATACTTGAGTAAGATAAATCTGCTGAAATTACATATATAATATAGAAGTAAAAGAAAGGCAAACATTTATAAATAAAAAATCTACAGGTCTGAGAGAAACAAGAATCAGGTCAATTTCAAAGAAATATAAGGCCAGGCGCGGTGGCTCACACATGTAATTCTAGCACTTTGGGAGGCTGAGATGGGTGGATTGCCTGAGCTCAGGAGTTCCAGATCAGCCTGGGCAACATAGTGAAACCTCATTTCTACTAAAATACAAAAAATAAGCCAGGCGTGGTGGCATGTGCCTGTAGTCCCAGCTTCTCAGTAGGCTGCGGCAGAAGAATCGCAGGAACTTGGGAGGCGGAGGTTGAAGTGAGCCGAGGTCATGCCACTGCACTCCATCCTGGGAGATAGAGCCAGCCTCTGTCTCCAAAACAAAACAAAACAAAAAAGAAAAATAAAGATGCCAACATACACTAACAAAAAAGAGCGGTTATGAGAAAAGATAGACTGGGGTCTAAGAATAATTAATTTCATTCCCAGACACTAAAGCTAAGAGTAAACAAAATGGAGTGGGGGTGGAGGCTTTAAAACTCCAATCGTAGTACTGCCATAGGAGCCAGAGAAGATGTAAGATGGAAGGACCCATGGACTCTAGGGTCAGATGGCCTTTGATTCTAATCCCAGGTCCGGCAGATTATGTTTAAGTCAAGTTTCTTATCTTTCAACTTTGGTTCCTTAGTTTTCAAGGATGCTGTAGAGAATAAGTGAAAATACAAATGTTTGGGAAGAGTCAAGCAAAATAGGAATAAATAATAGCTGAAAACAGAGAAGTAAAGTTGTGGGGGTTAGGGGAAGTAATATTAAAGCATGCAAAAAGGATACATGTGATGAAGGCAGTTATTATTGGCCACTCTCCTATCTCCTAGACAACGGCTGAATCTTACCTAATCATTTAGGAATATTTAAAAAATATAATCTACCATTTAAAACATACCATTTAACCTACAACACTTTTTTTTCCTTTTCTAGAGTTGGAACCCTAACATTTTTTTTCCTTTTCTAGAGTTGGAACCCTAAACTGACAATGTTTACACAGGGTTGACATCTACTTGGATTATTAATGGCATTTAAGCTTTTCAGAATTATACCTTCAGATTTATGCCAACCTTACTTAAAACTTCATGAAGAGCTTTCCCGGAATTAGACAGCAAAAAGCTTTATTTATTGTCACATAGCTACTAACCTGGTTTTTCTTGTGATTGTATCATTGAAGATATTCCATATCTCTCTTTAGCGTAATCCTACAAAAAATTTTTGCATCATGACTTTTTATGTAAACACTAAGAGCACAGTAAACACACAAATGCAAATAATAGAATGTAACAATGAATTTAACTTTCAGGATCATTCTATTAATTCAGAAAGTCAGTAGTTCTATAATGTGGAAATCTGTCATTTATTTACATATGTACTCTATAGAAAACAGAAAAGTACTTAGTTTCTGGTTAGTTTGTTTTGAAGATCACCACTCCTAGATGGATTTATCATACTTAATAACATTGTAAGATAAAATTTACACATATGTACAACACATCTTAACTACCTTCTTCAAAAAGATGAAACTACTTCAAAGCAGGGACATAAATTTCCGGTGAAGGGAGTAGGATGAAGTACCACAGTTTTATTAACTTCCTATTACAGGAAGAAATGTTCAAAGAGAACCAACGTTTTGGGTAAGCTTTCTGAGCACCAGATGTCCACAGTTTTTAGAAACTGGAGATGCTCAGTATAAGCTAACTACAACTTTTCCTTTTGTAAAACATCATCAAAAAATTCACTAGTTTCCTGTTTCTAAAAACCAGCTTCAGGATACCAGGTTACAGGGGTTTGACACTGACAATATATCCAATTTCTTGTTACAGATTAGAGTTAGGAACAGGAAACAGGAGACCTAGGGTCCAATCTGTTAACAAAATATACTTATTAAATAGATAAGTGGCCTTTATTTCAATCTTACTTTACCTCTAAAATGATCTAAGATTCTTCTAGCTATAAAATGGCATAACTCTGCCACAATGTCTACCTTGTATCTAGACCTATACTATCTGTAAGGGTACACTGATAGTTTATGTAATTAACCAGATTAAGAATACACAAAAATAATTGCCCTAGATTTTTACAAGGTAACTTAATATCTGTATGAAACAATTAAGTTTCTGTCACTTTACAGCTACCTGTTGGAATCCTCTCCTTTAGATCAGGAGGATGCTGGATTTTGTGTTTACACCAAAATAAAACCAGATATGTTTAAGGTGCTTTCTGAACAATTTAAAGAAAAAGATAACCCTGGAAAGAGGAGAGAGATACAGTCACACAATGAAGCCTGAGGGCAACATAAGATTAAACTGTTTGAAGACATAAAAGTTGCATTCATTCTAAGGAGTACTATTAATATTTCAGTGACTCTTCCTCATTTAGTATTCTAAGATGACCTATTTCTCATGTTGCTTACCACAAATTCAGAACTCCTTATAGAAAAATTAGGGAGCCAGGCGGAAATTAAGGCTTAACAGTACTACAGCACACATAACTTGTCGGATGGTTTCAAACTTTGATTTCTGAAAAGCACCAAAGGATCACTGGGTGTTATGAATTATCCACGTGATTTGGGGTCACTTCACCTCAAACGCATTCTCAGTAACTCCTGTTACTTACCTTACCGGGTCACTGAGAGGGAGAAAGTAAATAAAAATGACATGTGCTCTTTAAAGCTGTCACATGGGAAATGGTCATTAAACATATTGGCAGATGGTTTTGCTAAGTACTGTCATTACTTGCTAAAGCATCAGGAACACGAGGGCTGAGTACATATCGATTACTAGTGCTTATTAAAATTTTCCGACGGATTGTGCATTACGTGCAGGACGTGCCTAACCCAGAGAGGCTCAAGTGTGACGCCGCGCTCCTACTTCCGGGGCGGCTGGTTCTTCCCGTCCTCCCCACCCGGGGGACACGCTTCTAGTAGGCCAAACTCCCAGGTGACCCCGCGAGAAACGCGGTCCGGAGAGGGTCTGGTCCCACTGCTGGGGTAAGGGCTCTAGGCGCCCGGACCCCATGCTCGCAGCCTGCGGAGAAAGTGCTGATAAGGACCCCGAGGGTCCCGCTCCCCCTCCTCCCTCCCTCGACGCGGTCCGGCCCAGGGGTCTGTCCTCCCAGGCCCAGGGAAAGGAGGAAACCCACTTCCGCCGCGTCCATGATCTCCCGCGGCTTCTCCTGACTCTTGCGGCTGGCGCTGGCGCTGGGCATCGGGACACAGAACTGGGCAGTGGACACCACCCTCCCTCGTAGGCTTCCGTACGGCAGGCCAAAGTGGCTTCTCCCTCCCTCCCAGTCTCCGCCCTCCCGACCCTCGGGTCTCAGCACAAGCTCCTGGACTCCGCGTGGAGGGGCGGCTCCGGAAAGATCGCGAGAGCTGCGGCTATCTCGAGATCCCGAAGCGCCGGCGGCCGCGCGCGGGGTCTCCTCCCACTCTTGCCCCGCCCCTCCGGGAGTTTTCCTGGAGTTGGAGGGAATTCCCGGTAGTTTTCGCTGGATTGGCTCTGGGGGCGGGGTCTGGGGTTACCAGGTGGCTGGCTGTAGGCCCGGGCGAATGCCAGCTCTCTTCAGTTTCGTCCCAGCTGCGACTTCTGCCCATTCTCCTAACAGCCCGTTAAACTTTGCTCGGCTGTAACCGCAGACTGGTCACTAAAACACCCACATAAGCGCGGGCCTCGGTTTCTCCTCTCTTGGACTTTCCCGCCTTCTCTCTTCCCCGGGGCGACGTAGCTGCTTGGGGTTGGAGGAGACCTCTTCGCAATCCATTGCACTGCGTGTTGGGACAAAGGAGTGCAGTTGGCTTGCCAAGGCGGCATGGGGGTACCAGTCCCTGTATAAGTGAGGTGTAAATACAGTGACAACGACAAGAAACCACACAATGGCACTGATTGCCTGGATCTGTTGCAGTGTTAGGGACAGTGCATAGTGTTGGTTGCCCAATGGGTGAATATTCCCAAGTTAGGCTTTTTAAAAAAACTATCATTTGTAAGTTTTGAATCGAAATTGAAAATAATTTGGAGATTTGGTTTAATACTGTTTCCCCTGCCAGACTTTGCACTCCGTCGTTTCAACTGACTTTGTAGTGTCTTCTTCTGGCACAAAGTGTTAAGGCGTGCACGTAGATTCCAGCGCAAGTGAAAAGTCTCTGGAGGCTCCCTCATGCAGTAGTGAGAAGACAGCCATGCTCCCTGCCCGCCTGTAGCTTACCGTCTAATTGCAGGTGATATGAAATTTTACTCCCTATTTAATTGATCAAAGATTATTTACAAAATCTACTTTGTGTCAGGCATTTTAGCAGGTGCTGGCAATAAAAAGATAAGTCCTAATTCCTGTTCTTAATATTACACAGGTACCTAAGCTGGTAGATGTGCCATCTTGATAGATGCTTCAATGATTACAGAGTCAGGAAGAGTTTAGCTATTAAAGTGCCTGCCCGGAAGTGATACATTTCACATTCTGCTCCTAGTTTATTGACCAAAACAAGTTACATAGTCATTCCTGAGTTCATGGGGGCAGGAGAATTTACTCATTCCTTGGGGAGCAACACTGAATATTCATGATCAGTATCACATTCCGTTAAAAAAGGCATTCTATTATATTCATCGGATTCGAATACAGAAGGGGGTCTGTGAAGTTGCTTCATCTTGGAATTTTTTTTTAAAGCTTGGGTTGCTTCAATCAGGTATAGTCCTAATGTATGGACTGGTTATCAGAAATCTGGATACAAATCCCATCTGTTTTCCCTTCACTAGGGTAGTGATCTTACCTTTTCATCTGTCCATGAGGCCTGTCCATGTACTTCTTTCTTTCTTTGGCCTCGTTGCCTTGATAAGAGTATTCTCATTTAGTCCTGGAGTAAGACTGTAAATATACTTGTTTCTGGCCCCCTTTCCTGATAGTGATAGAAAAGAAGCATTTGCCAGATCAATGGCCACATGTCACGTGCCTGAGGTCTTAAGAATCTGCTGTAGTAAAGACACCACAGCTGCAACTGAGGCTATGACTTGGTTGAACTTGCAGTAGTCTACTGTCAATTTCCTGAATTTGTCTGGATTTTGCTGGAGCCACACCGGTGGCAATAGAAATGTGATGGAGATTACCAACCATCAGGTCTGTAAGGGTTGCACTGATCTGCAGTATTCCTCTTGGGGACGTGTTATTGTTTATGATTTACTATCCTAGTTGGGGGCTGGGAAAGTGACTTAGAGATTTTCTCTTAGCTTTATCCAGTATGGTAGCCTATTCCACAGACCAAGGAATAGGGGAACAGCTCGGCCGTGGTGCTCTGGCTGCTTTGCAGGATCCACATAAGCCATGTAGGCGAGGGCTTGAACCGCAGCTAACCTGAATCTTAGAAAAACACCTTGTGATGCTGCTGGAATATGAGAGGATGGAAGGCCGTCTCCTACTCACTTCCCTGTCTGCCTGAGAGCCTGTCATGGGATGGTTTCTTATTACCTCCTAGATTCTGATGAGGTGTGGGACTTCTTGCCCCCTTCCCTCAAGGGAAATGCAGAATACAAAAATGTGTATAATATCTTACTGCTTAACTGGAGTCTAGAAGTGGCTCTTCAGCAACAGAGTGTCCCACTACTCATGTTGCAGTCATCTGGTGATTTTTGTTTCAGTGATGTCCTTAACGGGACAAGAATCACAGAGAGCTGGCACCTTTGGCTTATTCTTCTTCTCTTTTTTCAAAAATTAATTAATTAATTAATTTTTTTTGAGACAGAGTCTCCCTTTGTCTCCCAGGCTGGTGTGAAGTGGCATGATCTTGGCTCACTGCAACCTCTACCTCCCGAGTTCAAGTGATTCTCCTGCCTCAGCCTCCCGAGTAGCTGGGATTACAGGTGCCTTCCACCATGCCCGGCTAATTTTTGTATTTTTAGTAGACATGGTTTCGCCATGTTGGCCTGGGTGGTCTCAAACTCCTGACCTCAGGTGATCCATCTGCCTCAGTTTCTCAAAGTGCTGGGATTACAGTCGTGAACCAATGCACCTGGCCTTTTTTTTTTTTTTTTTTTGAATCAGGGTCCCTCTCCATTGCCCAGGTTGGAGTGCAGCGGTGGGAACAAGGCTCATTGCAGCCCCAACCTCCCGGGCTCAAGGGGTCCTCCCACCTCAGCCTTTGGAGTAGCTGGGACTACAGGTGTGCACCACCATGCTCAGCTAATTTTTGTATTTTTTGTAGAGATGGGGATTCACCATGTTGTCAAGGCTGTAGGCTTATTCTTGTTTTCACTGTCTATATAAATAATAAACGATCTAAATCTAAAAGCAGCTTGTTAACAGCTTTACTGATGGAATCATTCAGGCGTTGACCTTCCCTTGCTTGTCCTGTGTGCTCCTGTCTTGACAGCAGTCAGCGTGGGACTCTGCCAATTTCCAATATAATATCCATCCTAAACTATACATTTAGGGAGCAGGAAAATGACTTTTGGGTAGGTTCATGGACCCATGGACCCATTTCATTCTAGGTGTTGCTGTTAAGAGGGTTGAAGCGCCATGGTTCTTCTATTTCTTTATTTTTTTTGAGACTGGTTTATGAGACTAGGTAATTTTTTTGTTTTTTTGTTTTTTGGTAGAGATGGGGTTTCCCCATGTTGCCCAGGCTGATCTCGAACTCTGGGCCTCAAGCGATCCATCGCCTAGGCTTCTCAAAATGCTGGGATTACAGGTGTGAGCCATAGTGTCCGGCCACCACTGTGATTCTTGGTCCTTTGTATGTGGTTCTTTTCCCCCTGGAAAAGAAAGAAGCTCACAGGACATTTGCTAAGTAGACTACATGGGTCCTTCTTTGTTCCTAATGCTGAGGAATTTCATAATATTTATCAGCCTGTGGGTTTAAATTCATCATTGTGTTGGACATTGGGCCATTCCATCTGGAAGCTCATTAGTTCGAGGGCATTTTCTTGAAAAATGTCTTTGATGATTCTCCACCTTCCATTTCTTCTCTTCTCTGTTTCCTGAATTCTTATTAAGTATTGGACTTTCTGAGCTGGTCTAATTTCCTTATCATTTCTCTCAAATTTTCCATCTTACTGCATTTTGATAGGCTTGTGGGAGATTTTTTCCAACTTTATCGTATAGTCTTTCAATTGCGGTTTTCTCATTATTGCCATCATTTAATAACTTCCTAAAGCACTCTTTTTGTTCTTCGAATGGTCCTGTAATAGAATCCTGATCTTTTAAAATGCATATAATATCTTCTCATCTTACTGAGCATATTAATAAAGTGATTTTTGGGGGGAATTTTTAAAAGTGTTCTCTCTACATAACCCCTTTCTTACAAGTTGCTTTTCTATTTGTTTATTTTTGGCCTCTGTCTTTCATGTTAGAGACCTACCTCAGGTGTTCGGTGAATCCTTGATTGTCTGCTTATGTTAAAAGTGGAGACTAGGCTGGGCGCGGTGGCTCATGCCTGTAATCCCAGCACTTTGGGAGGCCAAGGCGGGCGGATCACGAGGTCAGGAGACAGAGACCATCCTGGTTAACACGGTGAAACCCCGTCTTTACTAAAAATACAAAAAATTAGCCAGGAGTGGTGGCGGGCGCCTGTAGTCCCAGCTACTCTTGGGAGGCCGAGGCAGGAGAATGGCGTGAACCCGGGAGGTGGAGCTTGCAGTGAGCCGAGATGGCACCACTGTACTCCAGCCTGGGCGACAGAGCAAGACTCTGTCTCCAAAAGAAAAAGAAAAGAAAAGAAAAAAAAAAGTGGAGGCTAAGAAGCTGACTAGGAGCTCTGAGCTCTTCCATGTGGTTTGTCCTTTGTGGGTTTTACTGTATGATGCTCTGGTTGGGCCATTTGATGGGTGTCAGTATCTTTAGATCTTTCCTTTTGGCTGGTCAGATTGTTCAGGGGAAAAACTCTTCTGATCTGCTGCATGAAGAATAAAGGTCTGACCGCTAGTGTTCTGGGACTATCTGGCATCCCACATGTATTTGGTCACTGAATTCCCCTAGTTGGGGATAGCACCCAGTTCCTGAAGTCAAAGATCCACCTTTTACCTTCTCTAGAGAATGCATCATGTCAGGGTAGGAGAGGACTCTTGCCAAAAGAGTGGAGTATGGAGGGCTGCAGGAATCAGACTTCTCGTGTAGCTTTCCCCAGATTGTCATTATCATTCCCATGCCCCATCTCCGTTTCCAGAGGTATTTGGTGCTGCTTGTCTTGAGTCTTTTGTGATTTCTGTGGTATCAGTGAGGTCACTTCTCAGCTTTCTTGACTGCTCCCTTAGGATTCAGCTTTTCATATCTGCTAAGTAGGTTGCCACTGGCCCACCTGCTGCTTTCTGGCTTCCTGCATTTTTGGGGCGTATTGTCTCCTCTCCTGTTCTCCCATCCTCTTGATTATAGTTTTTGTGGCATTAGGGGCAGGAGCAAGATTAGATCTGCTATCTTAGTGCAGAAGTCACTTTTCTTGTTTTATAATCTCAATGTATACAGAGTTTCTGGCTGATGACTATAGTTACCAAAATTTAGACCAATGCTCATACTTTTTTCTTTTTTTTTTTTTTTTTGAGACAGAGTCTTACTCTGTTGCCCAGCTGGAGTAGAGTGCAGTGGCATGATCTTGGCTCACTGCAGCCTCCGTCTCCTGGGTTCAAGAGATTCTCCTGCCTCAGCCTCCCAAGTAGCTGGGATTATAGGTGAGCGCCAGTACGCCCAGCTAAGTTTTGTATTTTTAGTAGAGATAGGGTCTCACCATGTTGGCCAGGCTGTTCTTGAACTCCTGACCTCAAATGATCCGCCTGCCTCAGCCACCCAGAGTGCTGGGATTACAGGTGTGAGCCACCACACCTGGTTCCAATGCTCATACATTCTTTCGGCAAGTATTTATTGAGAGTGAACTATGTGTCAGGCATTAGTCTAGACATTTGGGATACATCAGAGAATAAAGTGGATAAAGGTCCCTGTTCCTGTGGATCTTATGTTTTAGCAGATGGAGGCAGATAATAAATAACAAGATAAGTAACATAATAAGTAAATTATATGACATATGAGAAAATGAAAAAAAAATCGAGCAAGTTAAGAGAAACAGGAGTTCTGGGGAGGTGAGGTTGCAGTTTTAAATATGGTGGTCAGGGTAGGCTTCATTGAGAAAGTGACATTTGAAGATTTGAAGGCACTGAGAGATGTGCCTGCGTGCATATTTGGGGGAAGAGCTTTCCAGGCAAGAAGACAACCAGTGTAAAGGCTTTAAGATGGGAGGAGCAGGAGGCCAATGTTCTCTACCTAGGGTAACATCTTTAAGGCCTCTGAAGTGTGTAGGATTCTTTCTCTATCCTGAATGACTCTAGTTGGCCAGGCTTTTTAAAAAATTTTGACAAAACACATAAAAATTATCTAACCTTTTTAAAGTATACAGTTCAGTAATGTTACCTATATTCACATTGTTGTGTAATAAATCTCTAGAAATTGTTCATCTTGCAAAACTGAAATCTTGCACCTATGGAGTAACAGTTTGGCATTTCCCCTCCCCCAAGTCCTGGGCAACCAAGATTCCACTTTCTCTTTTCATGATTTTGACTATTTTAGATATCTCAGATAAGTGGAATCACATAGTATTTGTCCTGTTGTATATTATCAAGCTTGTTGAGTTCTTGTATTGCAAATGCATTCTGGCTCCAGCCTTGCTGTCATGTTGAATTTAGCTATTACTTCTCTTGTGCCTGCATGTAATTCAAATCTTAACACCCCTATTTACCAGCTGAATCAGGTGGGATGCCTTTGGCTGCGAATAAGAGAAACCCTGACTGAGACTGTTTCAAACAGTAATGTATTGCTCATCCAGTAGGAAGCTGGGGAAAAAGGAGGGCCCAGGTTTGGTTGATCCATGCATTCAGCAATGTCATCAAGGACCAAGCAGTTCTTTCCTTCTCTCAGCTCTGGAGGCTTCACCCTCAGGTTGGTAGCAAGACAGCTGCAGCAAGTTCAGGCATCACATTTAGTCTTGACAACATCAGGGAAGGAGACAGATCTTGTACTTTCCCGTGCCTCTCTCTTAAACATAGAAACTGTTCCTTAAAATTTCTGCATCCAGCTTTCCTTAACACCTGATTGGCCAGAAGTGGCCAAACACATGTGAGTGTTCAAACTAGTTACTGGTAAGGGAAATGGGATCAGTAGGCAATCAGGCCTACCTCAGGATTTTGGGGGTGAGTTGGGAGTGTTGCCTCCACTGAAGCACATGTGTACCTGGGAGAGGGGTGGACATCTAAATAAAACCAGATTCTGTTAGGAAGGAGGAAGGATAAGAATGGATGCTGAGTGGATAGCCAGCTGTGTCCACTACATTAGCTGTGTGATTTGAAGAGAGTCATTTGACATCTTGGATCCTCAATTTTGTCAAGAAAATAAGAGTCATGGTGTTTTCTCATGTAAGCATTAAAAGACATAATAATTGAAAGAGAAAACAGTCCACGGCACCTACTTTTGCTGATTTCAGTGGTTCTCAAATTGTGGTCCCTGGACCAGCATGTCAACATCAGCATCACCTGGTGTTATGGGCTAAAGTTGTAGTCCCACCTCCACCTCCCCAATTCATGTGTTGGAACCCCCCAATATCTCAGAAAGTGACTGTGTTTGGAGATAGGGTCTTAAAAGAGGTAATTAAATTAGAAAGAAGTAATTGGGGTCAGCCCTAATCCAATATGAATGGTGTCCGTAGAAGAGGGAAATAGGACGCAGATACACACAGACAAGAGGGAAGGTTATGTGAAGACACAGGGAGAAGAGGGCCATTTACAAGCCAATAATAGAGGCCTCGGAAAAAAAATCAGCCCTGCCAACATCTTGATCTCAAACTTTTAGCCTCTGGAACTGTGAGAAAATAAATTCTGTTAAATAACACCCAGTATATGATACTTTGTTACGGCAGTCCGAGCAAACGGATACACCTGGGAACTTGTTAGAAATGTAAAGTCTCTGGCCCCATCCCAGACCTACTGAATCAGAAACACTCAGGGTGAAGCCCAGCAAACTGTTTTAAAAGCCCAATAGGTGATTGTTATGGGCAGGGCTGGCCTAGTTGTTAAGGATATAGGAACCTGCCTAGCCTGGGTTCACATCCTGACTCTACCACTTCCTAGCTATGTGATTGGTCGGTAGTTTTAAAAACTTTTCTGTGTTTCAACTTCGTTGTCTGTAAAATGAGGATAATTCTAGTCCCTACCTCTTAGGTTGCTATTGTGATAAATAGGTCCCTCTAAATATGATTTAGAACAGTACCTGATGCGTAGTGAATGCCCAACAAGTGTGAGCTACTGTTGAGATACGTAACACGTAACTGTTGAATCTGCATCTCACTTGGAGTGGTTGGGTTTGGAGAAACGGATAGCCAAGCTTATTGGAATTATTGGTAAAGCGAGGACCTGAGAACTCCCTTAACCCCCTTGAGCGAAGTTGAATACTCCACCTATTTTGGCTGCTTGGCACTATTTTTTCTTACTTCCTGGTTTATGATTGTGATGTGGGAAATGTAAATTATGCCAAGTTCCTTGGAGTTTATGCAAATAATACATGGCACACATTGTTATGTCGCTCTTCATTCCCCATGAAGGCCCTTTGTCATCAACTTTATATCCTGTTCCCATGAGAACTTTACCTTTTTCTCCTCTTTGCATTCTGTTCTTGATGGATTGTCTAGTTTCTCACTTGGACAGCTTATCCTTTTTCCCTGACAGCCTATTTAAAACCACCTTCTATTAAAAACAGTTTTCCATCAAGGTATCTAGATAGTCATTTCCCTTGTTTTTCATCTGCCTTTTATCTGAGGTGATGCCAATGGTTTTACAGTACGCAGCTGCCACTAGATACTAATGACATTTTCACTGGGCAAGTTGCATTTCCCAGCCTTGTTTCTGTATATTTGATTGTCTTCAGTATTTTATATGAGTTGTAAACACACTGGGTAGAAACAACTCAATAAATGGCAAACAGTAAAATGAATACTAAAAAGTTATAGTCTCATAAAATGAGAACGAGTGGGGCCCCTCTCCCAAACAGAAGTGAGCCAGGGATATCAGGATTTTATGAAAATGCTGGATGGCTGCTACTTTCCCTTAATATAGTCTTTCAGTCCCAAACTTGTTGTTTTTGTAATTCTGCCTTGCAATATGCAATTCTCTTTCCTTCTACTCACCTTCTCAATCACTCTAGGAAACATAACCATTCATTTATCACCGAGGCCCAAAATCTTGGTGCCATTTCTTACTGCTTTCTCTTCTCCCCACTATTCAAAAATCTATCAAAGTCTTTCTGCTTTTTCCTTTTTTAACATTACCCGTCTCTAATGAATCTTAAAGACCAGACCTTTTGTAATTGTGGAGAACTGGAACGTTCAAGGTAAATCATAATTCATTTGGTGAGATTATCTCCAGTCTTATTTTGTAAATCCATGTATGACTGCAGCCATATCCAGAAATTTTATAAAGGATGTTAACCCCCAACCCCAATAAATTATAGTGTAAAATACAAATATAAAGTGTATCACACTTTAAAAAGAATTCTACATGTGTGAGGAGGTAGGGAAAAATCAAAATCTCAGCAAGAGCAATTTCTTTTTTTTTTTTTTTTTTTTGAGACGGAGTCTCGCTCTGTCGCCCAGGCTGGAGTGCAGTGGCCAGATCTCAGCTCACTGCAAGCTCCGCCTCCCGGGTTTACGCCATTCTCCTGCCTCAGCCTCCCGAGTAGCTGGGACTACAGGTGCCCACCACCTCGCCCGGCTAGTTTTTTGTATTTTTAGTAGAGACGGGGTTTCACCATGTTAGCCAGGATGGTCTCGATCTCCTGACCTTGTGATCCGCCCGTCTCGGCCTCCCAAAGTGCTGGGATTACAGGCTTGAGCCACCGCGCCCGGCCAGCAATAGCAATTTCAAGACTCTCATGGGGCTCTTGTCTGACTCTTCCTATTCACTCAGCCTCTTTTTATGGTTTTCTGCTTTGTTCACTGTAACCCCATACCCTGCAGTTTTCACTATAAGCTTACCATTGTCACTATCAGGGAGTATGTGGTTTTATCATCTACCTTTTAAGGAAAAGTTTTTACTTTTAGAAAGGCACCTTACTGATAATTATTTTCTCCAACCTAATGTCTTTTTTTCTATTTTCATTTATGGTTCTGATTTTATGTATGTATGTATGTATGTTGAGACGGAGTTTCACTCTGTCTTGCCCAGGCTGGAGTGCAGTGGCGTGATCTAGGCTCACTGCAGCCTCTGCCTCCCGGGTTCAAGCGATTCTCCTGTTTCAGCCTCCTGAGTAGCTGGGACTACAGGTGTGCGCCACTACTCCCCGCTTATTTTGTGTTTTTGGTAGAGATGGGGTTTCAACATGTTAGCCAGGCTGGTCTCGAACTCCTGACCTCAGGTGATGCACCCGCCTCGGCCTCCCAAAGTGCTGGGATTACAGGCGTGAGCCACCACGCCCGACCTCTCCATGTGATTTTTGACCTAACGGAACTATTTTTAATATTCTGAGGAGTAATCCTATTTAAGTCACGTATAAACAAGTTGTGCTAAATTAAAAACTTTTAGTTCCATTTACTTCTTCATTTTAGTAGGTAACTTTGTGATCCAAACTCGGATTGATGATCCTATTTGAGTCATTCAATCCAAACCTTGGTAGGAAAATCTGGTTCCTCTCTCTTCCCGTAGCTGTGGTGGATCATGTTTCCAAAGATGGCTGCCACAGTATCTCTCATCCTATATGTTATTTTGCAGTGTGACTGTGCCACTCCCTCATCAAGAAGTAGAGTCTAGATTCACTCCCTTTGAATCTAGACTGGCCTATGACCTATTTTGAGCAAATATAATACAATCTCCAAGGCTGGGCCTTAAAAAGTCTTCAGCTTCTGCCTTCATGTCTTAGAGTGTTCTTTCTTGGAACCATCTGCCAAGCTGTGAGGAAGCTCCAGAGCCGTTTGACGAGACCTGATGGAGGATAACCGAGGACTTTGGCCAGCAACCCTAGCTGAGCTCCCAGGTGGAATGTGAATGAGGCCATTTTGAGTGTTCCAGCCCGCTGGAGCCCTAGCCAACACTCTAAAACTAGAACTGCCTGATCGACCCACAGAATCATAAGAAATAATAAACTGCTGTTTTAAACCAGTACATTGGGAGGTGGTTTGTTATGCAGCAATACCTGACTGAAACACTGGGACTCCTTTACTCAGCTTGGTTTTGAGGCCTTGCACCACGTTCACTTGCTCACCTTATCACCCTCAAACCTCTGCAGGGAAATACAACTTACTTTCTGGGTTTTCACAATCATTTTAGCTCTATGGACAAAGTGGTTCACTCATCAGTGACTATGAAAGTGGCCAAATAATGATCACAATACTAATTAAGACTTTTTGAATGCTTATGATGTGCCAGGCACTGTTTTAAGTATAATATATTTATTCACATATTTAATTTTTAGAACAACTTTTTGGCTGAGAAAGACAGGAACCACTTCCAGTGCTTTCCAAAGCAGCATTCTCTTTGTCTTAAGTCAGGGAAGGCCTTCAAATTACTTTCAGTAGAAGAAGATTTAAAGGAATGTTTCTGTTTAGGGTTTTTCAGTCTAAACAATTTTTAGAACAACTTTTTCGAGCTAGGCAGTATTATTTCCATTTTACAGATAAAACAACTAAGGCACAGAGAGGCAAAGTAACTGATAAAACAGTAAATGGGTCGAATCACCATCAGAACCCAAGCATCAGACCCCAGAGCCACATGCTTAGCTACTTTGATGTCCTGCCTCCCATAAATAATGTCTCAAGCTTATTTTATTTTTTTTAAAAAACCTTTTTGAGTAAGGATCTTGCTTTGTCACACAAGCTGGAGTGCAGTGGTATGATCATGGCTCTCTGTAAACTTGAACTCCTGGGCTCAAAAGATCCTCCTCCCTTGGCCTCCCAAAGTGCTGGGATTATACAGGTGAGCCACCATGCCTGGCCCTACTTGAGTTAAGGAAATTCTCTAAGGCTTTGATTGCCTCCTTCCTTTATTCTAGGTTCCAGGCTGTGTCCCATGCTCCAGTTACATTCAGAAAACTCTAATGATAGAAAAGTCTAAATTGACTATTTCTACATTCACAGTTCAGGGTAGGATAGAGTGTTTGCCTGGTTTTCCCAGGTTTCTCATCCCTGTGTGGCCACCACAGAGGGCAGCAGAGTGACAGGCTGAGGGTGCAGAGGGGGCAGAGAAGCAGAACTGATGGAGGGCCCAGGCAGGGCAGGGGTAGGCGGAGCTATCTACACATCTCAGGCATGAGAGCTAGGCGGGAGCTCAGCCACAACTCTTCAATCACCCATTGATGGAGAGGGCAGCTTCTTCTAATAGCATGGGCTGTGGCTGCCAAAACTGTGCCATCTGACTTGAAGGGGAGGAAAGTCTCTGTGCTTGCTACGCAATTCCAATTGCAGCCTTAAGGCAAGCCCCCCATGGCCTTCAGATCCCTCCTAGGCGGACATCCTGGAGCTGTCACTGCAAAGCGTGTGATTTTGCTTCAAGCAGCCCTTGAAGTTCTCCTGCTTCCTATTTGCCTGATAACTGCCCCAAGGACTCTGAAGGAAAATTTTAAACGCTAATTATAAAATTCAGTAGGCCTGCATTCTTAGGTTGTATTAAGAACAAGGCCTTTGGAGACAGACAGCCCTGGGTCAGAGTTCCGTCTCTGCTGCTTAATTGCTGTGTGGCCTTGGGAAAGCTGTTTTCTTCTCAGATTCTCAGTGTCCTTGGCTGTAGAATGGGTTAGTGATATTTACCCTGTGTGCTTGTTGTGAGCAATAAGTAATCCTATAGTCAAAACCCTTGGCCTCATATGTACCAGGCAACCATCAGGGTAGCTATTAATTACAAACATAGAATATATTGTGAATCTATGAGACCATTAACATACCATGTAGTCTTAGCATGTAAGCTGCAAAGGGTAAAGCTGGTGTTTCATGCTCTGCTGTACAATGTTTGCTGAGGAAGAAAGACAACCTGTGATCTGTTTTAGAAAAATGCTATCTTTTAATCGCTTCTCGTTTTACTTTCTTATTTTAGTTTTGTACTTTAAATGCTTTGGAGCATTTAATAGCTCTTCTGCTTTCAACTTCTATAAATTCACAACTTCTATAAATGTAAAAAGTGTCTGAATCTTGATTAAATGCTGTTAATCTGAGGCTTATGGGTTTCCAGGGGTCCGTGAACTTTTTGAAATTGCATGCAACATTGTTTGTGTCTACACATATGTGCATTTTTGAGGGGGAATGATTCATAATTATCAACAGACTCTCAAAGGATTCTGTGGTTGGACAAAAGATGGAAGAGTCCTTGGACAAAAGACTGAAAAACCCTAAACAGAAACATTCTTTTAAATCTTCTACTGAAAGTAATTTGAAGGCCTTCCCTGACTTAAAACAAAGTGGATGCTGCTTTGGAAAGCACTGGAAAAATGGATCCTGTCTTTCTCAGCCAAGGACTGGTCTCTTTTCTCCAATGTGTCCCTAACAGAGTGGTGAGGCTGGCTGTTCCCACCAGTACAGGTAATGTGGTAAAGGTAGGACCACGTGGACAAAGAGGTATTGCCTTCTCTAATTACAGCTAACAAAGACCCAGGCCTAACCTCAGCTGCACCTTCTGTCTCTGGGAAGTCGCTATGGAGTAGACCTATAATTAGGATTAGGTACCTGAAACATAATTCTCAGGATGATGAATCTCTAAATTATGTCCCCAGAGACATACCTGAGGCAAAACCCTAAGGGCTGTTGACCATAAGAGGGTGTGTGTGGTATTCCACATTCAGTGGGGATTTATAAATGAGGACGGTATCACTCAGAAGGGGCAGGTGTCCAAGAGGCCCTTTTGACTTCTGCAATGGGGCCTGACAGCCCGTGAACTGAGCTCCATAATTTATGCCTCTGGCATAGAATCTGTGCAAAGCAGGAATGGCCACATCAGCATTTGGGGATTTAAAGCAGCGTTGTTTTTTTTTTTTTTTTTGAGACGGATTTTCGCTCTAGTTGCCCAGGCTGGAGTGCAATGACATGATCTTGGCTCACTACAACCTCTGCCTCCCGGGTTCAAGCGATTCTCCTGCCTCAGCCTCCTGAGTAGCTGGGATTACAGGCTTGCGCCACCACGCCCAGCTAATTTTGAATTTTTAGTGGAGATAGAGTTTCTCCCTGTTTGTCAGGCTGGTCTCAAACTCCCGACCTCAGGTGATCCACCCTCTTCGGCCTCCCAAAGTGCTGGGATTACAGGCGTGAGCTACTGTGCCCGGCTAAAGCAGCTTCTTTTATCCACAGACCTCTTCCCCAAACTGTAAGGAGGATTCAGCTCATTGATTTCACTTTATTTTAAAAGAAAATAATTGTTGATGTGTTAAAGTAAATGAAAACACAGTCAAGGGGGAGTGTAATTGAAAGTAATTTAAGAGTTCAATGGTTGATGACTGTTTTCTCAGTTATTATGGTATCACTTTATTAACAGGAAATTCATAAATTAAGAAGTATGCAATATAAACCTTGTGGAATATATTAGGGAAACGTTTTTGATCTACGCAAGTAAATTGAGATAGACTGGGTGCACCTGTTCCTAGTCATGCCCAGGGAATATGTGAAACTCTGGCACAGGATGAACGTCTGTTGGTGTCAGCACAACAATAAGGAAACAAAGTTGGCAGTGGGGTGGGGAAGTGTTTGGTGGGCCGGAGCCACCATCTGCGGCCAGCTCCCAGCACGGCTGTATGTTCGGATACCCATCAACCAGGAAAGGGAGTCTAAGGCCTCCAGATGATTTTCCCCTTTCACAAAACCGTTGTAAAATAAAATACAAATCCTTCCTGAATGTTCCTAGCTTTTCTTCCTTTCGGAAGTTTTCAGTCAATGGGAAACAAAGCCTTATTCAAAGGATTAAAGCCATAGTCATTCTATTGTTTGGGGCTTCAATAATGTGGCTTTCCTTTCACAGACAGAATTTTCAATTCACAGATCATCTAAAAAACAGGAAATTTTGGGGAAACGTGCTTATGATAACAAACAAGGGATCTATCGTGTGGTATAGAAGTTTATACAAAGAGGCATCCGATTTTAAGATTTTTTTTTTTTTTTTTTTTTTTTTTTTTTTTTTTTACTGTTCTAGGCTTCTGGCTGCATTCTAGGGAGATCATTTCTTAAAAGAAATAGCCATATGGCTTATAAGGTAAGACTACTCAGTTCCCACCCCAACCCCCAGGAGAGTATGGAGGAAGGGAAGCAGACTCTGGCTATATTTTTATGGCTGCACTCCAGGCAGTACTGCAGAGGCAACAGCGAGGCTCTGAAATGCCTTCTTCCCCCGTTATCCTCAGGCCTATGTTTCCCTCTTACCCCACCCGAGTCCTGGGCCCTTACATGGCAGAGGAAGGGAGAAGGGTCAGCAACATTGGTTAACAGGAATAGAGAATGTTCGGGGAAGGCAGTGGCAGGCAATAGCCACAGAGAGTCTTAGAAGGTTAAAGAGGTTGTGGAAACAGTCACTTGTTTTGCAAGCAGTTCTAGTGGGGTTTAAGAAAGCAGCAGCACTTAACTGTGAGCAGACAAACTCACTTTGGAAACCTATGCAGCCACTTCTGAGTAAACTATTTTATTTAAGTTCCTCATTTCGGTGACAATCTTTTAATCCTTTGAGCTGTATGCTGAAAAGGACACTATAGATCATCCTGAAAGATAATTTTTAGTGTCCATGGTTCCCCACCATGATGATTTTTTCCTCGGCGCCTATCTTCCCCCATTCCCTTTACCTTTTATTCGTACTTTTCCCTGATTGAAGGAAGATGGAGTCTATTTGCTTCCTAGCATCTTCTGTGGCTCCTCGTACTGAAAGTGTGATCTGGATTCCAGCAGCAGAACAGCAGCATCTTCTTATGAGAAGTGCAGAATCTCAGGCGCCATCCTATGACTACTGAATCACAATTAGCATTTTAACAAGATCCTTGGCTATTTGCACGCACGTTAGTTTAGGAAGGCCTGATCTGTACAGATCTGCCCCACTAGTTCCAGTCCCATTAGTCTTTCTCGTTCTGGCCTCCAAGCCTTTGTACTTGCTGTTCTCTCTGCCTGGAGTGCTCTTGCCCCATCTAGTATGGCTGACTCTTTTATTTCAGCTTAACTGTTACTTCTGGCCAGGAGCGGTGGCTCATACTTGCAATCCCAGCACTTTGGGAGGTGTAGGTGGGCAATCATTTGAGCTCAGGAGTTTGAGACCAGCCTGGGCAACATGGCGAAACCCCGTTTCTACAAAAAATACAAAAATTAGCCAGGTGAAGTGGCACACACCAGTGGTCTCAGCTACTCAGGAGGCTTCAGAGACCCTGTCTCAAAAAAAAAAAAAAAAAGTTACTTCCTTTGAGGATGCTTTCCTGACCCCTCTATATGAAGAACTACCCCCAAACCAGCTACTCTCTATTCCATTACCCTGTTTTATATTATTATGGCACTTACTGTTATCTGAAGTAATTTTATTCTTTCATTTTTGGGTCTACTTTATTCAGGGTTGTGTGTCCAGTGTTCAGAAGAGTGCCTGGCACATCAAAGGTGCTGAATTAATGTTTATTGGATAAATGAATACAGTTTTGGGAATCATGAACTTTGAGAACCTAGGCCCAGACAATTCTAAGGTAAAATATGTCACCCTCTGAACCAGTCTGACAGCTTTCAGTTGATTGACCTGAGACCAGTGCTTCTGGGTGCCCAGATGAGAATATCAAACCTGGTTCCCTGAGCAGTTGCATCAATATCTCCTAGGAACTTGATAGAAAAGCAAATTCTTGGGCCTTTACCACAGACCTACTGAACCAGAGATCTTGGCAATAGGGTTCACCAATCCATGTTTTAAGGAGCTTGCCAGGTAATTCTGATGCACTGTCCCACACAATACCAACATCTTGCCAGTATGGAGAACCCACAGTATTCAAGGCTCTTTTACATGTATCACTGTTGTTCTGGACTTCATAAAAACCCTGAGAATAGGCATGGCAGGTGTCATTATTTCCCCTTTATAGATGAAGAAATTGAGCCCTAGGAAATGATTCCATTTGTGCTGGTAATGCTTGCTTTATCAGAATCACTTGGAATGCTTGTTAAATTGCAGATACCTGGGCTCTACCCTAGACCTACTGAATCAGAATCACTGGGGCTGGGGCTCTGGAAAAGAAAAAGAAAAAAGAAAAGACAAGCTCCCTAGGATATTCTAAAACTTTTTAAAGTTTGAGAACCAATTGCAACAGGAAACAGTGGAATAGATATCAGAACTGATAGCCCCTCATTCCTAAGGCGTGCTCTTGGAGAGTCTTGAGAAGAGTAAGTACTGATAAAGAATGACACTGACCTTTAATATCTTGTAGTGAAAATAGTTAAACCGACCTGGCAGTAATTCTTTTACCTTTATTAGACCCTAACCCTACTTGCTACTGTTGTAAACAGGGAGAATCAAACTCTGTAACAATGGACTGTTTCTTTGTCTATAATTTAGTTGTGTATAGAACCAACTAAATGGCCATCAACTAAGGTGTGGCAGGGTTTCCTGGTTAGTTTGTGATACAGGAATTTTTATTTATTATTAACAAAGATTTTTTTTTTGAGACAGGGCCTCACTGTGTTGCCCAAACTAGAGTGCGGTGGCACCATCTTGGCTCACTGCATCCTCACCCTCTGGGGGCGATCTTCCAACTTCAGCTTCTTGAGTAGCTGGAACTACAGGAGTTCACCCACACACCTGGCTAATTTTTTTTTTTTTTTTTTTTTTTTTTTGAGATGGAGTCTCACTCGTTACCCGGGCTGGAGTGCAATGGCGCGATCTCGGCTCACTGCAACCTCTGCCTCCCGGGTTCAAGTGATTCTTCCGCCTCAGCCTCCTGAGTAGCTGGGATTACAGGCACGCACCACCATGCCAGGCTAATTTTTGTATTTTTAGTAGAGACGGGATTTCACCATGTTGGCCAGGCTAGTCTCGAACTCCTGACCTCAGATGATCCGCCCGCCTCAGCCTCCCAAAGTGCTGGGATTACAGGTGCGAGCCACCGTGCCCAGTCCTGGCTAATTTTTAAAAAACATTTTTTTTTGTAGAGACTGAGTCTTGCCACGTTGCCCAGGCTACTCTCAAACTCCTGGGCTCAAGGGGTCCACTTGCCTTGGCCTCCCAACATGCTGGAATTACAGGCGTGAACCACTGTGCCCAGCCTAAAATCAATAACTTTTAAAAATACTCCTCCAAATGGGCAAATAACTCCCAAATCTCTTCTCCTGCCCCAGCTCCCCCAGCTCCAGGCCTACACACTGAACTGCATATGGAACAGTTCTCTTCTAGATGATCTGCGGGCATCTTCATCTCAGTATGTCCAAATTCATTACTTTCTTTCCCACCCCATCCATTCTTCTTGCTGGTTACACTCTATCAGCTAATGACTATATGTATCACCCACTGTGTCATCTTAGCCAGGAATCTAGGCAGTTTCTGGATTCCATCCTGTCTCTGGATAGCTAACCAGTCATTTCATTGTACTCCTTAGATTGCTCTCAAATCACCACCCCTTACTTCATCTCTGTTCAACTCCAGCTCAAACCCTCATCATCTCTTGCTTGGGATGCCACGATGTCTTCCAAAATGGTTCCTTCATCGGTGCTTCTAGTTTACCTCATTTCTCCTC
Source organism: Macaca mulatta (assembly GCF_049350105.2). Classification (NCBI taxonomy): domain Eukaryota; kingdom Metazoa; phylum Chordata; class Mammalia; order Primates; family Cercopithecidae; genus Macaca; species Macaca mulatta. The sequence goes on from NC_133417.1 coordinate 27,624,469, forward strand.
TTCCTTCCTTTTGGCTCTATGCTTCAGTGCTATCAAACTGCTTTCACTTTAAAAAAAAAAGAGTTTTCTATTTTAATTTCTGAGACACATGACACATCTATGTCAGTGTTAGGTCTGGGAAAGTTTCTATTACCTTCACAAGGCAGAAAGGACCCTTCTCTCTGGCAGTAAAAAAATCAAGAGAAGAGAGCTTCAGGGAGTTCAGTTGCTACCCAGCAGAAGCTTCAATTTCTAACAAAACTGTGAGGTTTCAAATAATGAAGGGGAACTTCACCCCAAGATGGTACTTACTTGGGAACATTTTCCTTCAGCTTTCCCTTGAAATATTCAAATATTCAACTTTCTTTCTTTCTTTCTTTCTTTCTTTCTTTCTTTCTTTCTTTCTTTCTTTCTTTCTTTCTTTCTTTCTTTCTTTTCTTTCTTTCTTTCTTTCTTTCTTTTTTCAAGATAGGATCTTGCTCTGTTGTCCAGGCTGGAGGGCAGTGGCACAATCTCGGCTCACTGCAACCTCTGCCTCCCAGGTTCAAGTGATTCTCCTACCTCAGCCTCCCTAGTAGCTGGAACTACAGGCATGCGCCACCACGCCTGGCTAATTTTTGTATTTTTTGTAGAGACAGAGTTTCACAGTGTTAGCCAGGCTGGTCTCGAACTCCTGACTTCAGGTGATCTGCCTGCCTGGGCCTCTTGAAGTGCTGGAATTACAGGCAGCAGCCACCGCGCCCGGCCTCAACGACTTTCTTTTCCCCATTAGGATTACCTCCATTTTGGGCTCTTTTTGAGGGAGGAGGCACTGCATTCTCAGTCTAAAGCTGCTTTCCCTTCTCGGTGATGTTTTCTGCTTCCATGCCTTTGCACGTGCTGTGTCTGTTCTATTGATTTTCCTTTTCCCATCTCCCGTGTATGGCAAACTCCCTCTTGTTTTTCATGATTCTGCGCAAGTGTTCTTTCCTGTATGAAACCCAAACTGTCTACATGGAGAGACATCTGGCCAGCCCCCGCGTTGTTCCAGCCATCCCCAGTTCAGGCACCAGACACGTGGGTGAAGAAGCCATCCTAGATGCCCAGCCCCAGCTACCATCTGATGCAACCACACTGCTCACCCCGAGTGAGAACTGCCTGCAGGAGCCTAGTATTATTCTCTCTCACAGAACCATGGCAGGGAATAATAAATTGTTGTTGGAAGCCACTCTGTTTTGTGGTGGTTTGTTAGGTGGCAGTAGGAAACTAGAACACCATAGCTTTTTAAATTTTTTTAAATTTTTTTTAGAAAATAACTCGATATTCATAAGCAGAGCTTTTTAAGCTGCTTTTATTATTATTCCCTTTATATGAGTGCATTCTGCAACATAAGGAGATTTCTATCTCAGCCCTGAACAAGATTTATGATCTTGGTCAAGTCTCTTTATAATAATGTCACAGAACTTTACTTGCTTCAATTCTAATATGAAGGATTGAACTAGTTAATCAGTAAGATCCATTCTAGTTCCATAATTGTGGCATTCCCTTCTAACTATCAGGGAAAAATTGACTTATTCTTGGTTAAGTTGCAGCTTGCAGTAAAGTTTTACGGGCGCGAGAATTTTCAGCGAGGTGGTGAATGTCAGGAAAGTACTGACTCAGCACAATGCTTGCTCTCTGTTAGCTGGGAACAAAAACGAGGAGCAACCATAAATTTAATCCTTTAGCTCCTTCTCCCTGCAAAATCAGAAGACGTTTTATCTGTAACAAAAGACTTGAAAGAGGATTCTCACTTTTTCCCTTAAAATTTGTTACTCAAGTCTGTAGGTAACATCAGGATTTTTGACAGAAGATTCAGATTTGCATAGTTGACTCAGTCTCCGGAAGATCCCTACACTCAAATTCTAAGTTTAGGGCAAGTGAACTGAGTGATTCCTAGAGGAAATAAACTCTTGCCTGAGAACAACAGCTGAAGTAAAATCCCATAAGCCAGGAAAACAGCCACACAATTACAGTAACAGGTGGTCAGTTTCAAAACAAATTTCAAGGTCTGACTCGCCTGGCACCTGCTCTAGAACCACAGACAGCAGTTTGACACTGTCTGGGTCCAAGTTAGGTCACTCCCGCCACGCCATAAGGAAGATTAACTACCTTTATTAGCAGAGCTAAGTCATGGTAGGTTAGAGGACTGCTTCTCTGTGGCAGTAACCCCTGTGTTCCCTGTCTGAGAAGAGGGAATGAGAGAGAATTTGGGAACTGGACAGCACCTTGCAGATTAACCATTAGGTTGATGCAAAAGTAATTGCAGTTTTTGCCCGTAAAAGTAATGGCAAAGTGAAGCTGAGGGGAGCTAAGCGGAGATTTGCTCAGAATCACATGACCTGCAGAAGCAGAACATCCTACCCCCATTTTATTGTGAAAAAATTCAAACACACAGCAAAGTTGAAAGGATTTTTACAAGGCACAGCTTTATACGCTGGATATACGTAGAATTCCTGGATTCTACTGTTAACATTTTAATAAACTTGTTTATTTTCTAACTATCCCTCTATCCATCCTTCTATCACCTTATTTCCTGGATGCCTTTCAAAGTGAACTGCAGACATCTGTAGTCCTTCCCCTAAAGCAGCATAGTGTTTTTATTATCATTTGATAATTTAATACCTCAATTTTATATACACTGTGGAACCAGGAAACATTATAAGAAATCACTGGACCCCAAAAATATAAATTAGCCTTGGCTAGCCTGAAAGAGAACCCAATTTCCTAAGGTCCTAACTTTAAGGCACTTGAGGATTCTTACTAAGAGCAAATTCCAGAGATGACACAAACTAGTCAACACACATCAGTGCCTATGTTTTTCCCTCCTCCTGGGATCCTGTCCTTTCCCCTTCCTGCTCCACCTGTTGAAATCCTCTCTTCATTCCTCCAAGAATGATCTCAGATGTCTGCAAGGAACATAAACCACTGTTACACATGTATTGTTTTAAGGAAAAAAGTTATTTAAGAAGTCTGAACTGTCACCTCCTTCCCAATCCCTTCCTAAACCCTGAGTTTTAACTTTTCTCATGTTAATGTCCATAAACTTTCATTGCTATTTTTCGTCCCTCATTCTACCTTGTTGCAGTTTAGTGTTTTATTTGTTTATTTATCACAACTACTGCTCTTCCTCCTAATAATACTTACGGTTAATTTCTGTTTAAGGGACTATATCTTAAGATTTACTATGTGTCTTCTGCAGTTCTTTGCATAGAGTCAACGTTGAAGGACAAGCAACTTCAAATTTCCAAGCAACAAAATTATGTTCGGGTGGTTTTCTGAAAGCGAGATCTTAAGAACCACCTGTATCAGAATCCCATGAAGAGCTTGTTTAGTGTGCAAATTTCTAGATTGTACCCCCTCAGAAATGCTCATTCAGGAGTTCCTGTTCTTTGCAGGGACATGGATGAAGCTGGAAACCATCATTCTTAGCAAACTAACACAGGAACAGAAAACCAAACACCGCATGTTCTCACTCATAAGTGGGAGCTGAACAATGAGAACACATGGACACAGGAAGGTAAACATCACGCACCGGGGCCCGTCGTGGGGTGGGAGGCAAGGGGAGGGAGAGGGTTAGGACAAATACCTAATGCATGTGGGGCTTAAAACCTAGATGATGGGTTGATAGGTGCAGCAAACCACTATGGACATGTATACCTATGTAACAAACTTGCACATTCAGCACATGTATCCCAGAACTTAAAGTAAAATATAAAATAATAATAAAAAAGGAATGCGCATTCAGGAGTTTTGAGGTGGGGGTTCAGGAGGCTGCAGCCTTAACAATTACCTCTGGTGATTTTTGACACAGGTAGCACAGCAGCCAGACTTGGAGAGATTTGTTCACAGGTCTGCATCACCAACTTTACTTTCTGTTAGGCCTTTAATCACTTTTTTTTTTTTTTTTTTTTTTTTTTTGAGACAGTGTCTTGCTCTATCACCCAGGCTGGAGTACAGTGGCATGATCTCGGCTCACTGCAATCTCTGTATCCTGGGTTCAAGTGATGCTGTCTGCCGCAGCCTCCTGAGTAGCTGGGACCACAGACATGCTCCATTATGCCCAACTAATTAAAAAAATTTTTTTTAGAGACAGGCTGGTCTTGAACTCCTGAGCTCAAGCCATCTGCCTGCCTCTGCCTCCCAAAGTGCTGGGATTACAGGGGTGAGCCACTGCGCCCGGCCTTTTAATCACTTTTAAACCAGCAACCCTAATCTGCCTGTCCCTTGAATGGATCTGGATAAAGGTGTGGCAAACAAGCCTCCTGTCATGGTGGGGTGTGACAGTCACGGCATTACCCCTTCACCACATCATGTGCTGCCAGTCACCACTTCTGCTGTTGCCACCAACCCCCGCGTTTCCCTTTATCACTTCCCCCTTGCCACCACCAACGGCCACTGTCCCTCTGCTCCTCACCCTCCATAGCTGAGTCAGATCCAGCATTGGGCCCTTGAGGAAGAAGCCACTGTGGAAGGCGGGATGAGGGTGTTCCCATTCTACACTCACAAGCCCACAGCTGGGAGCAGAAGCACACCTAATTCTGACCCTGGCTTCTGAAGAAGCTCTGCAAACCTGGCTAGAAAGTTGGGCCTGTGGTTTGAGGTTCCTGCTGCCTTTGATTTTACAATGAGTGGAAATTGAGGTTGAGTAATAGGTCTCTTGCCCAAGTATTAGGGGCCACCACAAAGCATAGAGCAATGAAGGCAGGAGCTGATGACATGTGGTTGGTTCCCCCTCCAGGCCAAGTATCTCTGTATAGGGAAGGCGGACATGGCCATCTCCACGGTTTGGTCTTAGTGGAGTATCTTATATATACTGAAATTTGTTTTTGTTTTCAGGTGCTTAAAGGATAATACCAAGGAAAACTACAAGTGGGGGCAGTGAATGGCCAAAATGCCTATAATACCGGCACTTGAAGCCAGGAGTTCGAGACCAACCTGGGAAACAAAGCAAGATCCTCTGTCTAAAAAAAAATTTTTTTTTTAATTAGCTGGGCATGGTGGCACATGCCTGTAGTCCCAGCTACTCAGCTACTCGGGAGATTGAGGTGGGTGGATAGCTTGAGCCCAGGAGTTTGAGGCTGCAGTGAGCTATGATTGCACCACTGCACTCCAGTGTGAGTGACAGAGTGAGACCCTGTCTCTTTAAAAGAAAAAAAACTATGATTCGGAGTGTTGTTTTAGGAAGCATAACCTGCTTTATGTTTTGAGTTTAATATAACTTGAAATCAGTTAAGTCTCTAAGACAGTGCCAGCCTTGCCATTTTCAGTTCAACATAGATTTCTCTATTATAGTGGTTCCCAAACTTTAGGAGGCATCAGAATCAGCTGGAGGGCACAAAAACACAAATTTATGGACGTCACCCACAGTTTCTAATTCTCTCTCTCTCTCTCTTTTTTTTTTTTTTTTTTTGAGATGGAGTCTTGCTCTATTGCCCAGGCTGGAGCACAGTGGCGTGATTTCGGCTCACTGCAACATCCGCCTCCTGGGTTCAAGTGCTTCTCCTGCCTCAGCCACCCAAGTAGGTGGGATTACAGGCATGTGCCACCACACCCTGCTAATTTTTGTATTTTAGTAGCTATAGGGTTTCGTCATGTTGGACAGGTTGGTCTTGAACTCCTGACCTCAGGTGATCCACCTGCCTCGGCCTCCCAAATCTCTGGGATTACAGGCGTGAGCCACCATGCCTGGCCTGTTTCTGATTCTCTAGGTCTGGAAAGGGGCCCAATAATTTTCACTTCTAACAAGTGGCAGGATGCTGCTGCTGCTGCTGCTGCTGCTGGTGGTCCAGGGACCACACTTTGAGAAGTATAGTACTGTGTGGTACTTACCAGACCACTTACCATACTTCCTGCCTGCCTAATTGTGTCACAATATAGCCATGCATCTCAGGCGTAGCAATTCATTAGAATTACCTGTGAAGCTTTTAAAACATAAGGTTTGGGTGGAATGCTCAGACCCTATCTTAGACCCAGTTAAGCCTACGGCTTTGAGGATGAGGCTTGGGTGTTTTTCAGAAAGATCGCCAGGTGATTCTAATGGATACCGAGGGTTGAGAAACACAGGCATATAGCAAACTCTGGCACTATTCTACCTTAACATATGATTCTCATTTGACAAATACATATTGACCACCTAATATATGTCTTGGAAAATGATAAAGTATGTAAGAAATGGTCCTTGACCTCAAGCAGAGATACATCACATGCCCAAATATTGAAACAAAAAGCTGGTGTGTGGGGTTTGTGCCAATTAGAGGACTAAACCATTAATGAAAACAGAAGGCTGGATGATTCAGGGTAAATCAATGCTGCACTTGATCCTCACATTGTTTGAGGTAAGTTATGTATGCCTCTGCCGCACATGAAACGTATCCCTTTGGTGGGGGAAATTGCTTATTTATTGGTTCATTGAGGATGTTCCAACTGATTCACCATGGTAGGTGTGATTGAACCATGGAAATGATGGAACATTAAATCAATAGCTAGTCAGCTGGTGACTATTCCTTGGCTAAGTATGCTATTAAGGTTCTGTTTCGGAAGTCCCTGTGCTCAATGGAGGTGAACCTTTCCATGGAGAAACACAACATGAATTATGTTAGAAAATACTTCAATCTGGGGTTTTAAATAAACAGTCCTTAAATATGTATAAAAATCTGAAATTATTTTTTAATCAAAGGGAAAAAACAACTGGGTCCAAAAACCAACCATATTTAGCTTAAAAACATATTCTTATTTGCATCCACTAGAATACAATATAATGTAATGATTCGATGACAGCTGGCCCATGAAGGGGAGAGTTTCTAGAAAGGAGGAAATACCCTCTTTGGGTGTTACTTAGGTATGAAGGGTATTATTTAATTCATTGTGTTATTTAATTTGGTTATATCTTTTTTTTGAGATTTTGTTTTCATGTTGGGGGTGGGGAGTTTTTCCAAGAATAAGAAATCTCAATGACAACAAAATATCATTGTTTTTAAGAGAAGGAGATAAATACTTTGTAAACTGTTATATATATTTATTTACATTCAAAAAATGCTGGAGGCATCATGTTAGCAATTGCAGGGGATAACATGAATATGACAAAGCTGCTCTCAAAAAACCACTTTGTAGAAGGGAAAGCTAAGTGTCTATTCCAAGCAAAATATGATATGATACATGCCTTTAGAGAGGAATAAATTTTAATGAGGCTTCAAAGAGTTGGAAGAAGAGGTCAAGGTTCAAAGAGCCTAAGATAAGGCACAGAACTGGGGTTCTGGTACAATGCATTACAGCATGGCCAATTTTCGAAGGCCAGCTGTTCCCAGTCAAACGAAGACTGAAGCTGAGGGCAGGTGCAATCAATGGGAGAATCAGGCCACCCTCTCCTATTTTCCCATAGATGCAGTTTCAAGATCAATAGTTTTACAGTCTCATTTCGGGAAGCCAAATGAAAATGAATCTGAAGCATTCTTTTTAGTTCATTTCATAAGAATAAAATCCAACCTGAAGGATTTTATATGTTGGCTCTATTGCCATTAGTATTTGATGAAGGTGTTTAGCCTCATTAGTAATCAAAGGAATGAAAACTAGAATAAAAATTCAATCATTGTTTTTGGTCTATCAAATTGGTAAAGACTTAAAATGGCCACCAAGCATTGGGGAGGTTAGGAGTGATAGGCTCTCTCCTTCTACCTGTGGAATATTCCTTGGTTCACCATGACTGGAGAACAATCCACATCCTATAGCTCATCAAATCTCCTTCTAGGAATGTATTCCAGAGGAATAGTATGGACCTATGCAAAAATTTATGTACAAAATTATTCATCAGAACTTTGCTTATTATTGGGAAAAATGACTAAAGAAATAAATGCCTGGCCAGGCGCAGTGGCTCATGCCTGTAATCCCAGCACTTTGGGAGGCGAAGGTGGGTGGATCACCTGAAGTCAGGAGTTCGAGACCAGACTGGCCAACATGGTGAAACCCCATCTCTACTAAAAATACAAAAATTAGCTGGGCGTGGTGGTGTGCACCTGTAATCCCAGCTACTCAGGAGGCTGAGGCAGGAGAATCACTTGAACCTGGGAGGTGGAGGTTGCAGTGGGCCAAGATTGCACCATTGCACTCCAGCCTGGGCGACAAGAGTGAAACTTCATCTAAAAAAAAAGAAAGAAAGAAATGCCCCAAAACAGGTAAGTAAATTTAAAAGGTATTATGCTAGGAAGGGAACAGTAGTGGTCCACTATGCCTAGAAACCAAGCCTAGTGGCTTAGAAAAAAAAAATCTTCCAAGTGTTTTAGGTAAGTTAGTATTAATAATTCTACCCAAGGTCAATCCCCTCCCCTCCATTTCCTCCTCTTCAGATATTCTGTGCTCCTGCCAAATAGGACCACTTGCTATTTGTGTCCTGAACTGACCCTATACACTTTCTTGCCTCTCTGCCTTTGCTTATGCTTTCCCACTGTCTCAATGACTTTCCTGAATCTCTGAGGTCTCACCTCTGCAAGACCCAGTTGTGTAAGCCACCTTACATAATGTTATTATGATCTCCCCCTTCCTCACCTGGCCAGAAGGACTTAGTTCCTTCTCTGTATGCTCATAGCAATTTGTTCATTTTCTATTCTTCTCACCCTCTGTTCCGTGTTAGAATTACCGAAATATATGTGTGTGTGTATATATATTTTTTGTTTTGTTTTGTTCCTATTAGATTTTGAACAACTTGAGGGCAGGGGCCAATCTTGCTCAGATTTATACTTCCCAGAGTTATAAGGCATGTTGGGAAAATGATTGTTGACTGAATAAGCGAGTGAGTGAACGCAAAAGTGCACTTGGAGCCAAATGCTCATATTCTCTGCAGACATGGAATAAACTTGACAGAATGTGCTGAAGATGCTCTTTGATTTTTGTGTGGCATGAGACCTCAGGCTGAAACTTCTCATCTGAGCCATTGAGGGGAGCCTCTCATCTCTCCACCAAGAGGGGAGAACAGAATGGTAAACCACACTGCAGTTTTCCCCACTCTCAACCCCTCCCTGTCACCCCAATACTTAGTGGAAGAGGGATAAATTGGAAATTTTACCAAGGGAGAACTGAGGAAGACATTGCAATGAGGTAAGCGCTTATGGTTAAGTTATCAGCTCTTTTACTGTCTCAGCGACAGCACATTTGTCCACAAAATGAAGAGATAAGGACTGTCCATATAGTTGAGGGGCAAAATAAAAATAGAAACAAAGTGTTCTCAGTGGAGAAGAAGGAATGTGAAAGCGTTTTAATGATGCACATTGATTTCTACCCCCCCCCCTCAGATTCAATGTACAGCAAAAACTCCATTTATGTTGATGGTGCAAATGCCTTGAGACTGGCAATGAGGAAGTTAAGCTGAACAGCCGAACTACTGTTCAGAATAGTCCAGCCTAAGTGTTGCTGAGGAATTTTCTGTCGCCACTGAGTACAAGTCATACCTACATGTCCTATTATACTTCACAATACACCTGCTGGCTTTCTCGGCCCTTCAGGAAATACCTTTGCTTCCTGAAGAATGCAACAAACAACCCAAAACACCACCAGAGCCAGCCAGCTGACACCAAACTGTGAACTGTTGTTCCCTCTCTGACAGGGTTAGATACTTGAGTGATTAATATTTGCAGATTGTGCTAAGGCCAAGTTCAAAAAAGAAAGTCATATATATATACACACACATATTTTATATATACACACACACACATATATACACATATGCATGTAGAGTCTATGTAGTACGGATTCTTCTGTGTATGCATGTGTGTATAAATTCTTATATGTATATACTATATTGGCAAAAAGGAGATCATGACTTTTCTTTTTGAAAGTTCCCCAGTGTGATCAAATTAAACCTCACCGATATGAATCCTTTCTGCAGTAAACAACAACAAAAACTACTTTTCACCAACGTTCCTCTCCTGCCAAGTAGCAGTGATTTACAGACCCAACATGTGTGTGAATGGGAAATACTATATTTCCAGACATGGGTAATGAATAACCTCTGAGGGCTTGAACTTTTCTCCGTTCCCACAGACTGTATCCACAGAGCGGTGCTCTTGCCCTGAAAGGAAGGATTTGCCCCGGTTTGGAAGGAAGTGGAATAAATAGAACTGGAAATGGCAAGGTCACCTTTAATATCATACGAACTGCCTATTAACAAGCTTCACAATTGCTTTGTTTCTTCCTCCTCCTGTGCTATAAACAGGCTCAGGCAGAGCAAACTCTTGGAGCACACACAGTGTGGGAAGGAAGCTCTCAGTGCAGCAAGGAAGGAGAGGCTGCAGGCTCAACAGGGCCCATCAGGCACACCAGGGTTACAATTGTGTTATGGTGTGGTGGCCAGGAGGGAAAATGCTTGTTTTTCAAGGAAGGAACTATATTGTCCCAAATTCCTGTATATAAAATATAGGACAACAAGTTACAGTGGGAATATTTAATTGGAGCATGTGCAATAGCCGGAATATTTGCCTTTCATTTGGCTTTCCCATACTCTAAGTAGTATCACATGGTGGCTACATAAAGACAAAAAAGTTATTTTAAGAACCTTCTTCTTAGGACCCTGTTTAGTTGGCATTCCAAACACACAGAGCAAGCTCTTCACTGGCATTCTGCTTGACAGATTTTTCTTTCTTTCTAGGCTCCTTCAGGCGCATTCTGTTGGGCTTCCCTCCACCTCCCCACTCTGCTGCTTCCCAGCTCTTTTTGAATTTCTCTCTGTTGAGGAGAGGGAAGACCAGCTAGGACATATGGAAAAGGCACTCACGAGGTTTGGATGACAAAGAGTTAGGCGACAGGCAGGTCTGGAATTTCAGTGCCCTGACTTTCAGGAATTCTTAGATAGTGCAATATATAAATCATCCTGGAAGATCTTTTGGGAACAGCACTGTCATTAAAAAACAAACAAACAAAAAACACCAGGCTGGGCCTGGTGGCTCACACCTGTAACCTCAGCACTTTGGGAGGCCAAGGTGGGAGGATTGTGAGAGCCCCGGAGTTTGAGATCAGTCTTGGCAATAAGGCAAGACCTGTCTCTACAAAAAATAAAAATTAGCTTGGCATGGTGGCACATACCTGTGGTCCCAACTACTCAGGAGGTGGAGGCAGGAGGATTGCTTGAGACCAGGAGGTCGAGGCTGCAGTGAGCCATATTCACACCACTGCACTCCAGCCTGGGTGACAGAGCAAGAACCTGACTCAAAAAATACAAAACAAAACAAAACAAAAAAACACTCTGTCTCTACTAAAAACACAAAAAGTAGCTGGGCGTGGCATACACCTGTAATCCCAGCTACTCAGGAGGCTGAGGCATGAGAATCACTTGAACCTGGGAGGCGGAGGTTGCAGTGAACCGAGATTTCATCACTGCACGCCAGCTTGGGCAACAGAATGAGACTCTGTCTCAAAAAAAAAAAAAAGCATCTCAAAGAGAAATAATCTCATGTGGCTTAAGTGCGGATAATCAAAGGTAACATAAACCAAACAAAACTGAGTCAGTATTTGTGAATTGTTACTTATCCTTCTGTATGGATTCTGCACATTCAGTCAAGGTGTTTAGGAAAACCTCCTCCCTACTATTTTGAAAGTGTCATAGAGCGATGAACTGTTTTAATTTCAAAAGTGCAATTAAAAAGGTGTAGGAAAGATACAGTGAGTCTCTAAGGGGTAGAAAGAGAACCCTAAAGGGCAGTTTCTATCACATATAAATTTTGGCTACTTCTTTACAATTCTAGGATGATGTGAGTTCTCACCATTGCAGATAATGGGTTAGAGCCGAGCTGTTGTGGGAGCTGCTAGATGGAGCTACAGTCGTTAGGTGGCCAACTATTTTGATCTGTGGCTAGCATGTAATATCAAGAGATTCTGATCTCTGTCTGGTAGATGTGTTAAATTAAGTGTCTGGGGAGTAGACATTGAGGCATCAGTCTAGAAATTCAAACAGATGTGCTCTACTAAAATGCTATGCTAGAATGAGCCTGACCAAGCTAATCATCCTCTAAAGTGCACTGCAATAGACAGAAGACATTTTCTCCCGGACTGTACATGGGGTAGGATCGGGGGAGGATGAGCTCTTTCCTTTGTCCTCTGACCACCTAGAACAGCATGACTAATTTGCTTTGTCTAGCAATAAGAAATCTCACAATATATTTAGCAGCAGGGTTGACATGCACTCACGTTCATTTCATACCTTAATATTTTTTTCACCTTTTAAAAAATATGAATGTAGAGGATCTGGATTGAGAAACTTGCCATGCTTTTCTCTCAGATGTTCTCTTTTCTCTGAAGACAGCAGGACCTCATCCAAAGATATCAGCTGTGCAGTTGTGCTGTTATTTCTTTTCAGGTGACAAAATAGCAAAATGTTCTCCTATGATGATGAAATTCAGATTTATTTTATTTTATTTTTTGTTTTCCCCTGTAGCTCTGTTTCTGGCAGGAATCTGACACCACTTACTCCTTGGGTAGAAACTCCCCCAAGTCTGAACTATGTGATTGCATGAGCCCTGCTCCTTGTTCATTAAGACTGCTCCTTTGAAATGGAATTGATGAATTTTCAGTGGCTATTTGCAGCATTTGGAATCCATAGGCATCAGGGCTTGATGCATGGCCCTCATCTCTGTGGGCTCCTGTGCAATGATTCTCATCTGTCTTAGTTAGAAAGTGAATTAATCTTGACCTTGGCCTTGGGGTGTGGTTCTCTGCTCTCTTACACATCTTCAATTCACTTTTTTTATCAGAAGCACTTGTTTTAAGCCCAGGCTCCCCCAATTTTAATGACATTTAGACATTTGTCTTTAAATTACGTTGCTTCGCTTTTAATCAAAATCTATATTTCTAGTATTATATGTTTCCAGAAAGTTCTCATTCTGGGTTGTAATTGAATTACATGGATCATTAAAGCTTTGAAGGATGCTAATGGGCAGAAAAAAGAGACTTAACAAAAGTTATTATTAGGAATTACAAATCACTTAACATTTCAACATCACTCGTCGGATGTGGGCATTTTGTTGAAAGAGACTTTGTTTTGAACAGTGACAGTGCAGAATACCTATGGAAGAAACAAGCTTCCAACTTGATTTCTATTGTTATATATGCATAGCAAATTATTAATTCTATTCTAATAGGGTAATAGATTTAGAAATACTATTAGCAGAAAACTTGATGTATTAGGCAATACTACATACTACCTTAGTCTAACCACTCAACTGTGATTTTTCATCCATATTTTCTTGGGATGTAAATAAAATTGATATTGTACAACGAAAATAAAATTGCCCACTAGTCTTGCTTATTCCTTTGGTGGGCTGAAGAGTTAAACCATGGTGAATGGTGTTAGATAGGAAGGTAATGAAAACTTCAGTTAGCTTAGGATTATTCTTACTAGCAAGCATTAGTTAAAAGTTAAATTTAGCAAGTGGTTACCCAAATGTTAAAAGCATTTGAACTGGCTGGGCGCGGTGGCTCATGCCTGTAATCCTAGCACTTTGGGAGGCCGAGCAAGGTGGATTACCTGAAGTCAGGAGTTTTAAGACCAGCCTGGACAACATGGTGAAACCCCATCTCTACTAAAAATACAAAAAATTAGCCAGGCGTGGTGGTGGGCTCCTGTAATCCCAGCCACTTGGGAGGCTGAGGCAGGAGAATCTCTTGAACCCGGGAGGCAGAGGTTGTGGTGAGCCGAGATCACGCCACTGCACTCTAGCCTGGGTGACAGAGTGAGACTCCATCTCAAAAAAAAAAAAAAAAAAGGTATTTCAACCATTCTCTCTGTGCTGCATAAGATATTAATAATAAAACATTACATGACTGAATTTATATTTCTACCTAATTGTATTGAGTTTTCAAATTCTTTTTTGTGTGTGTCTTAGACAGTGGCACATTGAAAGTACTACTTGTCTGAAACCAGCAACAGAAAAGCATTTCAGTTACTCAGAAAGTAGACATGGCTGGAAAAATCACACATAAGTGGTTATTCATGTCAAGTTTAAAGCTCTCAGGTTCTTCTGTCAGGCCACACAGGGCAAATGAGATCAACAGAATAGTTTCTTCCTTTTTTTTTTTTTTTTGACGGAGTCTTACTTGTTGCCCAAGCTGGAGTGAATGCAGTGGCACGATCTCGGCTCACTGCAACCTCCTCTGCCTCCTGGGTTCAAGCAATTATCCTGCCTCAACCTCCCAAGCAGCTGGGATTATAGGCATGAGCCACCACGCCCGATTAATTTTTATATTTTTAGTAGAGATGGGGTTTCACCATGTTGGCCAGGCTGGTCTCGAACTCTTGACCTTAAGTGATCCACCCTCCTTGGCCTCTCAAAATGCTGAGATTATAGGCATGAGCCACTGTGCCTGGCCCAACAGAATGGTTTCTAATAAAAATATTTACTACCACTGCATCCTACCCCATTCCCACTCAGTGTGCCTCTTACTTAAATGGCCGCCTTCACCCAGGCCACTGCAGGGAGGGCACTGACTTGGAAGGAGAGAACACTCACCACTATCTAGCCTTCACTCTGGTTATCAGTTGCACTTGATATGGCTATAGCTGGTATATTGCTCTAACAATGGGAATCATAGAAATTGTTAGTATTGAGTTGCAAGTCATTGGTAATGTTTTCCAAGGAATGACCAAGTTCTGTGATAATATATCCACAGACAGGAAAAAATACAAATAAGTTTAACGGCACATAGAAAAATACCATCACCTTGTACTGTTCATTTGGTGCCATCCGGGCATGTAAGGGAGAGAGAAATAAGATAAATTGGGTTGTGGGAGAAGCAAGCAAATAGAGAGAAGTTGAGAATTTGGGAGGGGCCGGTGAAAAAGAAGGTGGAAGGAGGAAGTACAACCAAACCCCGTAGGGTAAGTGGAATTGCTGTAAGAGAGATTTTCTTTTGAATAAAAAATGCGGGTACCTTTTAAGTACAAAAGGAATAGGAAAAGAAAGAAAATAAAACACATTGAAAGGTACAATTAACCAAAAAAGGAGGCAGAAGGTAAAAAGACATAAAATGGACCAAGACTATATCAAGTAACTTTAAAAATATTTCTTTAAAATTTTGTTTTGGTAGAGGTGGGGTCTCCCTATGTTGCCCAGGCTAGTCTGGCTCAAGTGATCCTCCTGCCTTTGCCTCCTAAAGTGCTGAGATTACAAACATGAGTCACTATGCCTGGACTCAAGTAACTTTTAATTTAGCAGAAGGTTTCTTTTATTTTACTTCTTATAACTTATTCCTTAGAAAAAGGTCCCAGAGTTATGGATTCAGTGGCCAAGGAACTACTCAAAGATAGTTGCCTTCGAGAAGACTTGAATTAAATGACATCTTCCTTTTTCAACTTAACTAGTTTAAGCAAGTTATTTAAAAATTGCGCCACAGTGTATAATTTCCCCCAAATTTCAAGTTCTGTTAAACTACTTCGAGGAACTGAGAGTATATTTTTATGTCATCTGCACACCAGAGTAATTTGTGAAGCCCTGGAAGGGAAATGTGATTTCTGATGGTATCTCAGCTTGAAACACATGAAGCGGAACCAGAGGTCACGCTCATAACCTATCAGGAATTAAAGGAAGTGATTCCACTTGAAAGACCCTAATGTATGTTAAGACTGAAGGAGACAGGTCCCTCCCTGGCTGGGGGAGAAAGGAAGAATAAAGGTAGAGAGATGGCCAAGGGGGAAAACAGTTATTTGCATTGTGCCTGAGTATGTGATTATCCTCTTGTGCCCTAAGTTCTGAATCTGGATGTCATTGATATCCTGTTCCAGCTTCCTCTGAATCTACTAAACTGTTGAAGCCAGAGCTTGCTTCCTGCCCCAAACTCACAGTGTAGGTTAATACGCGTTTTTATTGGACTGAGATCTCTGTTGCTACCAAGACTGAAAAGAGCAAGCTGAGGAAAGATGAAATTGACCCTCTGGGAGGCTGACGCCAACCCCAAGGAACGCCATGCTGCACCCTGCAGCCACCACACAGACCTTGCCAGGGAATTCTTCCTTGGCAGCAAGTGCTCGCTTTTGATTATTTGTTTGAAGAGCATAGGCTGGGTTTGGAACCAGCTGTCCCTTCTTTGCTTCCTTAGATCTTGTGTCTACCTCTTTGACTGCTTCTCATGATATCCAGTCGCTGCTGGCTTATTGGAAGGCAAGTTACCAATGTGCCTTATTAACAGTATGGCTTCTGGAGCCAGCCAGCCTGCGTTTATATACAGGTACTAGATGTGTGGCCTTGGGCAAGTTACTTAACCTTTCTGTGGCTCAGACTGCAGAATGGAGATAATGTCTCCTAGAGCTGCTGTCGGGATCAAGGTTAACATGTGTAACGTGTGCCTGGAACAGTGACTACAATATTAACTGTTAATATTATTATAAATCATCTTTTCCATAAGAATGTGGAAAAAAGGAAGGGCAAATTTGTATATCCAGTCAGTCCCTAGCATAATAGAATATTCAATGCTCCTTGAATGTTACAGGATAGTTTAGGTAGATTTGGTTTTAGAGCTCTGACCCACTGTTCACTCATTTATTCATTTAGTCCATTATTCAGCAAATGTTTCTTGAACTCCTACTGGGCACTGGGGATCTTGCTAAGTGCTGGGTATAGATGACAAACCAGAAGAAGATCTCTGCCTTTAGGGGGTTTAATGGTGGAGACTATCATAAAAGAATAAAGACAAGAATAAATTTATAATTACAATTTAATTACTTTGAAGGAAAAGAGTAGAGAGCTATGAAAGAAAAGAACCTTTTGTTGTCTTCAAGTCCTGCTGCACAATGGCGAAAAATGCAGGAAGATAGAAAAGAAATCGCATACGTGCTCCTCATATTGTTTTAATAAGTATGGGTGATCAAGGTGGAAATGTCTGTATAACTGATCTTTTACTGGTCTTTCTTATGCTTCGGCTCAATCAACACATAATGCTCTCTGATGTCCATGGCTGGTTAGCTCATTTGGTTAGCTAATGAGGTCAAGGTCAGAGGTCAGCATGGGTCAGCAAGCTTTTCTCTTTTCTGTGGCCAGATTGCACTCTTAACCTCAGCCATCTTGCAAAAGTGAACATTTGGTCATAGGAAAGCTGGGTCAAGAGAATGTGGATGGAGGAGTCCCAAAATTACCACAAATGCAAGCCTCATTGATCACAGGTGTCTGTTGGCATTTTCTTATACTAATGATAGCATGCTATATTTCATTGTTTTCTGTCACTAGAGTACTAGTGCCATTTTTGACCAATGTAGCCAATGATTTCTACAGTTTTTTCCCCAGAAAGGAAAATATCTTTTCAAAATAATCAAACCACTTTTGAACATTATCTCTGATAGAGGGGTGTTGTAGACTGGAGCAGTCTATTTCTGATAGTAATGTAAAAATCACTTGGGGGTCTTTTTACAAGGCAGATTCTGCTGCAGTAGGTCTGGGCCCGTAGGGCTAGAGATTCTGTGTTTCTACTAAACTCCCAGATGATGCTGTTGCTGTGATCCATGGACCAGAATGAGAAGAACATGCAACTAAACAGACTATAATAAGTCAAAGCTAAGTCTAGATTTTAGCACAACACATACCAAGCCAAGGCATCGTGAATGTGACCACGAGTGCCACTTGGTGGAACTGTTTATTATTGAGGACACTTCATTGTTTATAGATAAGCTCTCTCCAAACAATGTTGCCTTTCAGTCTTTTTTTTAAGTGGCATCCTGTTTTCCTGGGAGGGGAAGCATAAGGAAGAATTCAATACACTTTCATTTCAGAATATATTAGCTCCAGCTCTTTGAGCATTACACACACACACACACACACACACACACACACACACACACGTAATGCCATATATGAGCATTGATATATATATATAATGCTCATATGTATATGTAATGCTCAGAGAGCTAATTCCATGTTATACAACATAAAATGTCTTTGAAACACACACAAAGCCTTTGTTTTACGGAGATGATTTTAGTTTCATCTTCCAGTTATGCCACCATATGTGACAAGTGTGGTAAAAATCTTTGTGTCTTCTGTATTTTTTTTTTTTTTTGGTAACAAAAGGAGACAGCGCCTTTTCCCACTGCTCAGATGTGGGCCTCAGAAGAGGCCTATTCTCCTGCTGACATGTCTGCCTCACTCCTATTGATGCTATGATGATCATGAGCATGAAGGTGCCAAAGAAACTGCTTCTCTGAGGAAATTTCCATGAGTGTGAAATCACAGGAATCAAAATTGATGGGAAAGTTCCTCCAAAAGTGTGAAAATTGCCAGGATTCTTACAGGAAAAGAGCCTATGATCATCTCCTTCACCATTTAGTCAGATGCATTTCTATTGCTTTTGGAGAAAATTGCCAAGCTCTGTTCAGCGCAAAATGCTTCATTTTTCTTCAAGTATTTGGGTGGATGTATGTTTGTAAAATTTGAATTTTCATAGTTTAGATTATTTAGTCCAGCCTCAGCATTCAACAAGCAAGGACATCCAAGAACAGAGGAATGAAATGACCTTAAGATGTTACATCCAAGTTACAGCCGGAACCAGGATACAAACCCAAGTCTTCTGCTGCTTTCTATTGTACCTCCGTGCCTTGGACCCAGGGCAGAAGCTGAAAGCACATACATTTGAAGAAAAGTTTAGGATTGGCACATATCTTTGTTCCTCAATTTATTTAAGCAATTAATAAACACCCAATTAGCTACTACTATGTGCCTAGCACTGTTTTGCATAACATAAAGTAATTTAATATTTATTCATTAGTTCAGTTTTTCTGTTGGTAAGCTACTCAGAGATGAGTTAGGTGCCTTGGGCTGCTGAGTTAACTCTTGCAGCCCACTTGAGCTATTTATTATAACAAACTTCTGCATGCTTAAAACCTCCACCACTTTTTACTCTTCTGTCTCATCCCCCACACAAATCAGTGGCTAAGATTCTTTCCCAAGTGCCTCTTACATCACTTCTTTCCTTTCTTCATCTGCTTGTCTTGAAGGAAGGCCTTATATTACTCAACTGCCTGGTCTGTGGTTGAGGCTTGGAGCCCCTCCTCCCAGGGATCCCCTATAGCCCTGACTTTCTTTTCTCTTTTCCCTCAAAGCATTCTGGTTTTGCTCCCCTGAGTTTGCTAGGTAACTGAAGCTAGTGTACTATTATTCTCTTAGTTTCCTTCCCATAATTTTTGATCTAGACTCTTCCAAAGTTCTCCTAATTAGTGCTCCTGATCACAGCTTTTCTTCCTCCTATTTGTCCTATACATACCTGCTAAATCTGTGTTTCTACAATGTGGTCATTTGCAGACATGGCCCATCTTGCCTGGAACTGCACCTGAAACACTGCAGCGGTTAATAAGTGTCTCCCTCTTGTTTTTCCCTCTATCCTACACGTACCAAAGCTGGGGGAAGAAGTCTCTAGTGATTCAGTTTCCATATATGTAAAATGGGGGGTAATAATAATACTAACAATTTCATAGGGTTGTTGTGAAAGTTTAGCTATTATTATTAATGAGAAAATGCCAAGCTATGAAATAAATTTTGTTTTCTTCTGATACTTGGTATCATTTCATGTATGCTAGTTTTAGTTATTTTTTAACCAAATGGTAAATATCTTGAGGAGAAGACAATGTGTTGCCTGTTGGGCTTCCCTTTGAAGCCCAGCAATTGCCTAGTATGGGGCTGTGATCTCAGTGGGTACCAGGAGTGTTGTTCAGCTGGGTCGTGCTCATACCGGTTACCAGCTAGGGACCATGCCCCTCCGTAGGATATCTGTTCTGATGGGTCAGTGCTTGTGCCACGTTGGTTGACAAATATTTGCACATCACCCCTGCTTGACTGATTTATGGTAACTGGAGTTTAGCCTTGACCAACTGAAAAAGTTAAAATAGAGGAAAGGTATACGGGCTTTGACTTTCTCCCTGCCACCCTCGTAATATGAATTGTGTATTAAGAATAAGTTACAATGTATGATTTGAATCCCTCTCATGACCTACCTTACTTCATTGTGACTAGGTTTGTGTTTGTTTGTTTGTTTGTTTGTTTTACAGAGTCTTGGTCTGTCACCCAGGCTGGGGTGCAGTGGCATGATCTCGGCTCACTGCAACCTCTGCCTCCTGGGTTCAAGCAATTCTCCCACCTCTGCCTCCCAAGTAGCTGGGATTCCAGGAGCCCACTATCACGTCTGGCTAATTTTTGTATTTTTAGTAGAGATAGGGTTTTGCCATGTTGGCCAGACTGATCTCGAACTCCTGACTTTAGGTGATCTGCCTGCCTCGGTCTCCCAAAGTGCTAGGATTACAGGGGTAAGCCACCGTGCCCAGCCCTATGCCTAGGTTTTAACAGAATATTATACGGAGGGTAGAGGTAATAATTGGAGAAACACAAAGAGATGGCAAAAGGCTGCAGGAGCAAGGTAGACCTGGATTCCCACGCTGGCTGTAGCCAGCATGCACTCCCACCGTTGACCTGCGGATGGCGCTGTGGGTGGAGCCCACACTTGGGGACCCCAGCTGAGGAGGCATTTCACATTGGTAATAGTATTTATTTGTTAATTTTTTTAGAGAGGGTCTTATTCTGTCACCCAGGCTGGAGTGCATGATCATGGCTCACTGCAGAGATCAAGGCTCACTGCAGCCTCAAACTCCTGGGCTCACGCCATCCTCCCACCTCAGCCTCTATAGTGGCTGGGACTACAGGCTCATGCCACCACAACTGGCTATAATTTTATTTTTATTTTTTCTAGAGACAGGGGTCTCACTTTGTTGTCCAGGTTGGTCTCGAACTCCTGGGCTCAAGCAATCCTCCCACCTGGGCCTCTCAAAGTGCTGAGATTACAGGCGTGAGCCACCATGTAAAGCCTGGTATTAGTATTTAAAAAGCTAGATAGCATATTGTTATCTTCATGCATTCCTCCCTCATTAAGTAAGGATTTCTATCAAATAGCTGATGTAAGAACACTCTTTGTCCATGTTACAATGTTGAAGAAAAATAAACTCATACCTTGGGATGTTTTTCCTTTGGGAGGAGACCCCTTTCAGCTTTTACATTAGGAACAATTGCTTCTTAGTGTGATTTGAAATCTGTTTTCCCACTTCAGCACTGAATTTCCCTGAATCCAAACATAACGCTGAACGCTAGGTTATGGGGTAGCGGGTGGTGAGTTACATGTAACTCTCTTCAGCGTTTGGGGAATCCCAAAGACTTCGTGCTGCCTCCTCCCGCTGAGTTTTGGGAGTTTAGCAGACACCATAGAAAAACTTCCCTTCAGCCCTCAGGTTTGAGTTCCCTAGCAACGGCAGCCTTAGAAACTTGAGAGAGAGGGATGGGGGTTGGGGAGATGGTTGAGAAAGAGATAAGAAGAGATGACTGAATAGGCCTGGGATTTTATGTGCAGTGCTTAATTTGAAAGTGAGGGGAGCGGGTGGGAAGGACTGCCCAAGCCCGCCGCCAGTGATCTCATAGCCGCCAAAAGGCAAGCGAGGGCCTGGCTGCCAACTGAAAGGAACAAAGGCGGTAGGTGGGTGGAAGTGGTGGAGGGAGGGAGACAACTCGTAAAGGCTGGCGAGGCCCAGAGTTCTGGCCCCGGGAGGGGACACATCCCAGCCCACAGAGGCTCCGGCCCGAAGAATGGCCTGGCGTGTAATTCAACGCAGGCCCAGTGACCACACTGGAGTTGTAGCCTTTTGTGTTAGCGACAACAATGGAGGGGGAGAAATCAGGCCACAGGCTCGCGGTGCAGACTGGCTGGTGCGGATGTGTCTTGGCCCTGGCGGCAACGTGAGCTGCCTGTCAGGCCGTTGCCCGGCAACTGGACGCCGCCCGATCCCGCCTGCAGAGCGCGCCGAAAGCCGCGGCAGCCGGGTTGAAAGGCAGAGCGGCGTGGTTCACAGGCCGGGTCCGGGGAACAGGAAACAAAGCACAGCGAGCTGAGGCAGGGATTGCGTGGGATCAGGAGAAGGCCTCACACCGTGCGAGGGGGAACATTGGGAACCCCCTTTTCTCAAGGCCCTGAGTTGGTGCGCTCTCTTAGCCTAGCGCATGAACTGTTTGAACAAATACAGCTCTTCCTCCATCTTCAAGTTCGCACAGCATTCCTAGCCCAGATGTTGTATTCCATTGTCTGCCTATTGTGTGAAAGACGTAAATAACTCCAGACAAATAACAAAAACAAACCTTGTTCAAGTGGCCAGCTGAAATTCATTTGTGAGTCAGGAAAATTTTCCAAAGTAGGACCTACCATGCACCTGGTGGATAAACAGGCAGAGGCTCACCATGCAAAAATACATTTGTTAAATGTAGTGTGGTTCCTGGATTGCATCGTGAAACTGGAAACACTGGTGCTATAAAGCCTGTCCTTTGGTTAATAGTAATGTAACAATGTTAATTTCTTAGTTTAGATCCCGAGTCAGCAAGCTTTTTCTGTAAAGGAGCAGAGGAGAGAATCTGGGGCTTGTGGTCCAGATGGTCTCTGTGCAACTACTCAACTGGGCCACTGTAGAGCTAAAGCAACCAGATACATATATAAAGGAATGAGCATGTTTCTATTTTAATAAAAGTTTATTTTTAAATTTATCATTATTATTTTTTTGAGACAGAGTCTTTCTCTGTTGCCCAGGCTGGAGTGGAATGGCAGAGCTCACTGCAGTCTTGA
This sequence comes from Macaca mulatta, assembly GCF_049350105.2. Classification (NCBI taxonomy): domain Eukaryota; kingdom Metazoa; phylum Chordata; class Mammalia; order Primates; family Cercopithecidae; genus Macaca; species Macaca mulatta. Next base: position 27,647,074 of record NC_133417.1, read on the forward strand.
ACTCCTGGGCTCCAGCAGTCCTCTTGCCTCAGTCTCCAAAATAGGTAGGACGACAGGCACACTTCACTGCCTGGCTAATTTAAACAATTTTTTTTGGTAAAGATAGAGTCTCACTGTGTTGCCCAGGTTGATCTCAAACTCCTGGCCTCAAGTCATCCTCCTGCCTCAGTCTCCTAAAGTGGTGGGATTACAGGCGTGAGCCAACTTGTTTGGCTAAAATTTTATTTATGGGCACTGAAATTTCAGTTTCATGTAAGTTTCACATGCTATGACGTATTAGTCTTCTTTTGATTGTTTAACCATTAAACATTTAATACTCTTTGTAGGCCCTACAAAAACAGACAGTGGGCTGGATTTGGCCTACAGGCTGCTACAGCTTGTCATTCCCTGGTTTGAACAAATGAACCAAAGTTATGTAAAATGTTAACATTAGGAGAAATTGATGCAGGATATACAAAAACTCTCTGTACTTCCCTTGCAACTTTCTGTTATCTAAGATTATTCCAAAATAAAAAGCTGGTTTAAAAAAAGTATTTAAGTGGAAAGCTTCTTAGATGGAATGTTTAGAAAGAGATTTGTTGTGGGGAGGGGAGTAAATCAGGATTTGGGGGTGTGTGTGTGTGTGTGTGTGTGTGTGTGTGTGTTTTGGAGACATGCAGGAATGTTTTTCTTGTTATTTGTTGACATATGGTACTAAGACCTCCCAAATGAAACTCCTTGCTACACCACTGTATTGGTAATCAAGCCATTAACATCAAACAGCCTGAAAACAAAATAGCATTCCAATTACACAGAACTCTTTGACCCTGAGGGTTAGGCGAACAGTTTCAGCTCCCACTGAACCAGGATGGGAAACACTGGAACAAAGAATTAAACTCTTTTTGCTCCAATAGGAAACTAAAAAATTGTTGGCCAGCTCATTTTTAACTACACACACACACAAGCACACACACACACACACAGTCTTTTTGTTTTCTAATCTGGCTAACATCTATGCCAAACAGCATACACAAGACTTTGATTTACAAACCAGGATCTATATTCTTTCCCAGATTTTACTAGTTGTGTGAATACAAACTTTCCTTTATATTTGTTCAAAAATAGTATGATATGAGACCCACTCCTTGCTTTCCTTCAAATTGGGCTCTTAAACATTTTATCTCAGTCTGGGCACTACCAGTCACTAAGAATGGATGATGATTAAGATCTAGACCTGCTATACAACTTAGTGACTGTAGCTAACAACACTATATTGTGCACTTTAAAATGTGTTAATTGGACAGATCTCATTGCAAGTGTTCTTACAAAATAATAGTAATAACAAACACAAGGAAATTTTTGGAGATGATGGAAATATTACATGCGTTGGTTGTGATGATAATATCATAGGTATACGCATATGTCCAAACTCATCAAGATGTATACATTCAATGTGTGCACACTTCGGTATATCAATTATACTTCAATAAAGCTAAAAATAAAAAAGGACGCTGAGACAGTACAAGGGGGCGCTTAAAGCGCACCTACTTCCCGACTGCAATACTAGGAGGGTGTGGTCTATGGTAGGAAGATGATATAAAAGCTCACAGGTAGCTAATTGGTGTAACCCTGGGCATGGTGGGCCAAGGGAAGCTCAGTAGTGGGTTGATGCTGAAAGTGAAGGAGGGACTGGTGCAGTGTTCCTTGACAAAATGTGAAACAAATGGAAATTTGATTTTAGGAATATTCCATCACCCCTGCTTTCTAGTTTCCTTTCCTTCTCTCACATTCTCAACTACTCCACATTTAAGACTTTGACATCTCAATCAACTTTTTTTTTTTTTGAGACAAGGTCTCACTCTGTCACCTGGGCTAGAGTGCAGTGGTGCAATCATGGCACACTGCAGTCTTGACCTTCTGGGGTCAAACAAGCCTCCCACCCCAGCCTCCCAAGTAGCTGGGACCAAAGGCACATGCCACCACACCTGGCTATTTTTTTTTTTTTTTTTTTTTTTGAGACGGAGTCTCGCTCTGTCACCCAGGCTGGAGTGCAGTGGCCGGATCTCAGCTCACTGCAAGCTCCGCCTCCCGGGTTCACGCCATTCTCCTGCCTCAGCCTCCCGAGTAGCTGGCACTACAGGCGCCTGCCGCCTCGCCCGGCTAAGTTTTTGTATTTTTAGTAGAGACGGGGTTTCACTGTGTTAGCCAGGATGGTCTCGATCTCCTGACCTCGTGATCCGCCCGTCTCGGCCTCCCAAAGTGCTGGGATTACAGGCTTGAGCCACCGCGCCCGGCCCACACCTGGCTATTTTTTTTCTTTTTTTTTTTGAGACAGAGTCTCACCCTGTTGCCAGGCTGGAGTGCAGTGGTGCAATCTTGGCTTACTGCAACCTCCACCTCCCGAGTTTAAGTGATTCTCCTGCCTCAGCCTCCTGAGTAGCTGGGATTACAGGTGTGTGCCATCACGCCCAGCTAATTTTTGTATTTTCAGTAGAGGTGGGGTTTCACCATGTTGAACAGGATGGCCTTGATCTCTTGACCTCATGATCCACCTGCCTCAGCCTCCCAAAGTGCTGGGATTACAGGTGTGAGCCACTCCGCCTGGCCCACCTGGCTAATTTTTAAAAATATTTAATAGAGAAGAGGGGGGGGTCTCACTATGTTGCTCAGACTGGTCTTAAACTCCTGGGCTTAAGCAATCTTCCCACTTCAGCCTCCCAAAGTGCTGGGGGATTACAGGCATGAGCCACTATGCCAGGCCTTAACTGGCCTTCTCAGTTGGAGATGTTTCAGGACCCATTCCTTCAACAGCTATTATCAAGTATGAACTTTCCTTGTGTCAGGTCCTGGACCAGCACCAGGGATATGAAGATAAATTAAACATGGCTTATAGCCTTGAGCATCAAGGGGCTTGGAGTGTAAACAAGGTCAAGTTCTTCAGTGTAGTTGGTGAACACCAGCACCAGAATCACTAGGGATCACAGAAAGACAAATAGTGCATAATGGCACTTATATGTGAAATCTAAATAGTTGAATTGAGAGAAGAGAAATAGTGGTTGCCCGGGGGTGGGGGAAATGGGAAGTTGTTGGTCAAAAGGCACGAGCTTTCAGTTATAAGATGAATAAATTCTGAAGACCTAATATACTGCATGGTAACTCTAGTTAATAATCATGTATTAGATACTAGAAGTTTGCTAAAAGAATAGACCAGTGTTCTCACCATATTCAAAAAAGTAGCTTGATTGTGATAATCATCATAAAGGTATGCTTATGTCAAAACACCATGTCGAATGCCTTAAATATATACATTTTAAAAATACTTCAATAAAGATTAACAAATCATTAAAAAAAACCCAGAATCACTGTGGAAGGTTTTATTTACAAATGTTGCCTCCGGGGCCCACCCCACAATTGCTAAATCAAAATCTGCACAGGGCAAGTGAATCTGTATTTTACCAACTCCCTCAAGTGAATATTTTGCTCACTAAACATTTGAGATCCACTGGAATTTGTGAATGGATGTGAAATATCTTAGTTATAATGATGATGTTATGAACTGATTATTATAGAAGCGTAGAAGTGGGTGGTGGGGTAGGGTCAAATGGGAAGTTCCCGAAAAATGACACCTGAGGCCAGGTGCGGTGGCTCATGCCTGTAATCCCAGCACTTTGGGAGGCCGAGGCGGGCTGATCACGAGTTCAGATCGAGACCATGCTGGCTGACACAGTGAAACCCCGTCTCTACTAAAAATACAAAAAAATTAGCCAAGCGTGGTGGTGAGCACCTGTAGTCTCAGCTACTCGGGAGGCTGAGGCAGGATAATGGCGTGAACCCGGGAGGCAGAGCTTGCAGTGAGCCGAGATCGTGCCACTGCACCCCAGCCTGGATGACAGAGCGAGACTCGTCTCAAAAAAAACAAAACAAAACAAAAATCAAAATGATACCTGAGCCTATTTTAATGAAAGAGAAGACAAGGGTGGGGATGAGGGTGAGGGACAGAATGATAAAGGGAATGGGGGCAGGACACAGAATCCCGAAGTGTGCAAACCTACACTTCCTTCTGTAGCTGGAGTGTAAGGAGAAAGGAGGAATGACTCGCTGATGGTGACTTTCAAGCACTGTGATAGACAGTGGAAAACTCATTTGAGCAAGGGATATTTCTTTATATCCCTTTGCCTCATTATAAGTTCAAGTCCTTTCTCTGATAAGGGGCTCTGGTTTTTGGCAAGGACTTGGCCTTTTCCTTCACATCATAGTTTCTATAACCCAGGCACATGGAATAAAAATGTGCTCCATGTCAAAAGATGATACTAGATAAGGGCTTATCAGGTCACGCAGGCCACTCTGCTTTTTAGACTCAAACACCTCAGGAAATAGAGATATCTCCCTTTATCAGAATAGGGCTGTTAACTCTGTGATGTGTAATCAAGGGAGGATGTATCTTATCCTTTGGCACTTTTAAAAGAAGGCAGGCAGTGCCTAGATTTTGGGGCATGGTTCTGAGGTCGTTCTGGGAAGAGAATGTGGCCCTCTCTATCCTCCAGCCTCTATTTCTGCTTTGCCCTGTCATTGCATCCTCATGGGCATTTTTGTCTTCTTCCAATGTTTCTTTTCCTGGACTTCAACAGGTGGCCGTGGCATTGCAAGCCTTTGATTCTTCTGAAAACGAGATGATTACGTGGTGTGGTCAGCCTTATCTTCTTTCCCATGGTTTCATGTTTCCTTCTAGGTTGATCTGGTTTCTTTGACTACCCTATTTTAGGAATGAGACATTTTGCTTGGTGAAGCGCGTGAATGGATGTAGCCAGGACAGCTAATCTAGACAACACACACACACACACACACACACACACACACACACGCCTCCCAACAGCTGCAGAGACTATTATCTATGTTGTTTTTCATCACCGGCTAGAGAAGAAGCTCAATTCATCAAAATAGTTGAAGTCTCTTGAAAAGTTAGCATTTACCATTTGGCTCCTAGAAGAGAGAAACATTTGTTTTGTGCTAAAAGTGACCTTTTGTGTCTTTCAGTAGGAAGCCATGGATGGCTTTAGGTGAAAGCAGAATGGTGAGCACTTGTATAAAGGTAGAGAGTAGGGTGTTGATGGGTGGAGAAACATGAAAGTAGATATACTCCTATTTCATCCCTACACATCCACCTATGTAATCATTTCCACAGAGCAGCTGAAAAAAAATAAATAAGTCAAAAACTCCAGCTCAGCATATCTCAACCTTGCCACTATTGACACGTCAGGCAAAATAATTCTTTGCTGTCGGGGCTCTTCTATGACTTGTAGGATGTTTAGCAATATCTCTGGCCTCTACCCACTGGATGCCAGTAGCAGCCCCAAACACCTTCTGGTTGTGACTACTAAAAATGTTTCCAAACATTGCCAAATGTCTTCTGAAGGGCAAATTGCCCCATGTTAAGAACCACTGTTCTGGTAGAACCACTGACCACGTTAATAAATCCAGCAGCATCCAAGTGTTTACGGTAGTGATGGGAGAGCAGGATGTTCCAGTGGCTGCATTTTTTGTGGTTGGTAACTTTCATGGATAGATCAGGCTTAAGTGGATGTGGAGCATAGTTTCACCCCGAGAATGTGATAGTCACAGCTGCAAGCTGACAGTGGAAAGGAGCAAATCCTTTTGGATAGGATATCCTGTGAGCATAATATGTGACATTCATCGGTTTTCAGAAGTGGCTTTAAAGTTTTTTCTTCTTCTGAAGCTTTGTGTGGTTGCTGTCTTCAAGCATAGAATTTCAATTCTTCACAGTTCACAGGAGATGCAGGAGAAATCTTCTTTTCTCCCTGTTGCAGTCTGTGGGTCTCCTCGACAATATGCTGGTATCCATAAAAAAGAAAAATTCAACTTCTAACTTGTGGTATTTGATTTTACCCAGAGTCAGAGAATGTTCCATAGTCCAAGTCCCATTAATCTTATGGTGAAATTATGTTATAGTCTGGTACATCCTTCAGTAGGAAATTCCCATGGTTCCAGGCCCCCAGGGCGGGTCCCTGTGCTGATGTTGGAGGAAATCCACACTGCTTTCTCCAAACTGTGTTAAGCCTTTCCTTTGCTCTTATCAGGCTTGCTCTGCCCTTTATACAATAAGGCCTAAACAATGAAAAAGCCGTGGTGAGATTTAGATGAAAAAAATCACAAAGGAAGGAAATTTTGAATTACTGCTTTCACTCAGGCTCTCATTCAACGGGTCCTAGCGTTATCAAAAGATCAGGGAATCATGTTATATATATAATTATCTATAAATATGCTATTATAGGCTTATATTCTTAAAATATCTCAATCTTTGAACTGCCAAGGAAAAAGTTCCAGAGAACTAGTCAGAGTGTCTCGGGGATCTTGGAAATAAATTATGGGTACGCTCATAGTTAAACTTAACAGAAGGAAGTTAAGATTGATAGTCACAATATCTTTGTTCTTTGATCAAATTTAATTTTGTCTAGACATTAACACCATGCTTAGATATCCTGACATCTTTCCATTTTTATATTGTCATTATAGTGGGATATGCATGGACATATTGACATTAATATGTAGAGATCAAGTTGCTTTCATCTTTGCAATACTATCATTAGTTAAATTTCCTTTAAAGCACCAGTTTGTCTGTGTGAATTTTTTCTTTTTTGTAAGTCAGTTGTAAATTGGTGATTGTAGTTTCACTCTATTCTCATGAGTGTTACCTAACACTATGGGGTTTACCCTGGCATGTGAGATAGTCATAATAACATTAACTTCAAAATCTGTAGGACGAAATCTAGGGTTTGAGTTTCCCTAATCCTTTGCAGAGCTGTAACTTAGCTGGAAAATTACATTTCAATTGAACATTCTATAATGCTCAGAGGCACTGCAATCAATGAGCGTGAAAATGCCAAGCACATCCCATCCTGGCACTTCTTATTAAGCATAGAACATTCTTGAGTGAAAGTAATATCACAGAGTAATTTGGTTATTAAGGCAATAATAACATATCTTGTCCTGGTGATAAAGTTACCTTTTCTTAACAGTTTTTCTCCCCCATTTTAATAGTTGCATTAAGAGAGGTGCATAGGAATCTTCTTGGAACATACCGCCTGTTCCACATTGGTTTTTTTCTATCTGATTCTACCATTATGTCAAAGGCTGGATGACATAGTTCTGTTCTTAGAGCCAGCAAATCCAAAGATTTCAAATCAACATTAAAAGAAAACCTAAAGACTTCTTCAGTACGACCTATTGATATAGTCGAAGTGTTATTCCATAGGTGGTAGGGTTACAGGTGATTTTTAGAAAACTATTTTTCTTTGTACTTACCTGTTTTCAAATTTTTCTGTAATTAATATATATTATTGTGTATTTCAAAAGCTTTATTGTAAGAGGGTTTGTGGATCCAGCTTCATAGCTATTTCAAACTACTCAATTACAGAAATATAGTATACATTTTTATCCCATTTTTTCAAAATATAAAGATATTTTTATTTTAGTTCCTTGTTTATGCATTTAAAAATGCATAAAGGCAATATTTTTACTCCTAAAGTTTATGTAGCAAAGAAAGGAGGCCGGGCGCGGTGGCTCAAGCCTGTAATCCCAGCACTTTGGGAGGCCGAGGCGGGCGGATCACAAGGTCAGGAGATCGAGACCACAGTGAAACCCCGTCTCTACTAAAAATACAAAAAATTAGCCGGGCGTGGTGGCGGGCGCCTGTAGTCCCAGCTACTCGGGAGGCTGAGGCAGGAGAATGGCGGGAACCCGGGAGGCGGAGCTTGCAGTGAGCCGAGATCGCGCCACTGCACTCCAGCCTGGGCAACAGCGTGAGACTCCGTCTCAAAAAAAAAAAAAAAAAAAAAAAGAAAGGAGCAGGTCATTCTTAGCTTTTGGTTTAGGATATTCCTAGGGAGATATGAGTGTATTATTTGTTCATTTAAGCATCTCAAGTTGATCGAACTGAAACAAATGAAAAAGTGTATTATGCATTCAGTGGACTTGTTTTTTTAGGATAGATATGTTTGGAGTATATTCAGATACATTCCTGATAAGTGTTTTTAATTTGATTAAATATGATCACAACTACACAAAAGCAGCCCTATATTGTAAAGCTATAAGAACATCAGCACAACTACCTGTCACTCAATTGTAAAGCTATGAGAAAATCAGCACAACTACCTGTCACTCAATTGGCTCTGAACTTTCATCTATTATTACCCAGTTTAAAAAATAAGCAAAGGACAGGAGAGAAAAAACGAAAAAAACATAGGTAGGAAGCAAAAATGCATATTAATAGTCAATCAGTTAACAATTTCTGTTGGACTTATTTATCATCAAACAATATACGTCATTTGCCTGAGTGATGAATTGCCTACCAACACAGTATCTGACATATAGTAGGTGCTTAATAAATATTTGTTTTGAATGAATGCATACATTCATAGAAGTAAAATCATCATAATGAATTAAAAAATGTAGAACTTCAGAGAAGGGAACTTTGACTGTGGCTGGGAAAGTTTTTACCAAGGAGATAGAAATTAAGCTTGGAATTGTAATATGGGCATTTCTCAGGTGGAGAAGGCAGGGAAGAGACGTCTCAGCTGCAAGCCCTACACTCATACAGATTAGATTTTTCCTGAGCAGGAGAAGAGGTCATATGTAAGAAGAGGGAGAGAAAGGGGTTAGATTGGGGAGGCACTGTTCAGCCACAGAGATGAGTCTAGACTCGCTCATTCTACCGCCGTGCTAGGGAGAGCCCAAATTCTGCCTCGAGGAGACTCTTGGGCCAGTCTTCAGGGAGTTTGTTGAGATCTTTGGTCTCATGTTCAGTTTGTGATTTTTGTTTAGCTTTTGAGCTCCTCACAAATGTGACTCACTCTTGCCCCACTTGGGCTGATGGTTTAGGACACATGACATCTCCCTGGCTACAGAGTTCTTCTCACAGGTATGGCCTCAGACTCACTGCTGCTAGGAGTTCAGAGAAGCAGCCCAATGAGAGGGTTGTCTGAAGAATTCCTCTAGCTAGTGGTTTTCATGGGGAAAAAATACATGCGATTTCTCATATATACGTATTTATATGACATAATGAGATTATAGATTATATAATACATATTTTTATTATGTAATATTGTATATTATATTTATTATGTACAATATATATTTATAAAATATAATCTCATGATGTCATGTATATCTGATAATCACTATGTGATATATATGCTCACATGTACAAACACATTTTATTTATGTTGTTATATGTATTTCATATTATAATAGGTATGTATTCACAAAATTTGCCCTAAAGCATATTTTCCCTAGTTCCATATTTTTATAACTTGGGTGCATTCTGATATATTCTAGTCTATTCTATTTTTGTATTTCATTTTAAAAAATGCTTGTTATAACAGAATGCACTGATTTTATATGCTGTAATGGGCCTACCCATAGACTGAGAAATTTGGCTGTAGTTGAAGTTTCTCAAACATCAGTGTGTATTAGAAATACTTGGGAAGCTTTCTACAAAGCTAGGTTCCTGAGGCCCCTCCCCGCTAAGATTTTGACTTGTTGCATCGTAGAAAAGGCCCAGGAACCTACATTTTTTGGCTCAATATATGGAAAATAAAAACAACAGTGCTCAGTGGACTGTGCTAAGGTCCATATGAGAAGTTCAGACAATGTGTTAAATCCATGTTCAGAGTGAAGAGTGTTTGCTGTCCTGAACAGAGTCTGCAACCCTCCAACTGCACACCTCTCAATGGGCGATCATTTCAAAGATGTCAAGAAAGAAAAGCCAACTCACGACAGAGGGAAACAAACAAGCTGGTTCATCGGAGAAAAGCTATTTATGTTACCTGTTAAAATGGAAACCTCTAGAAGCATTGCTTTGTTTAATATACTCACCTAGCTTGGTCTTTATAAAATGTATTAATCTTCCTCTCTTCCTTTCAATGTAGTGAAATAAGCTCAAAATATGATTAAGCTAATGATATCTAGAGGTGACAGGCTGAGGCATGTTAATTCCTGAATAAAGTACCCTTTGGTTGAGAAACCCATAACTAAAATGGCCATCAACAGATCTCCAGGGAAAGCCTGCAAAGGTGAGAGTACTTAAGGCTGCCATGAAAGTAAATAAAAGTCCACATGCCCAGAATCTAAAACATAGCCACATAAAATGAACCTCATGATATTCAGATGGTGTCTAAAAGAATGGGTTATGTTTGCTCGTTTGCCTTTTTTAGAGCCCTAAAAGGCCACACTTGTTTTAAGCAGCTGCAAAATAAATAAATAGATTTTAAGAGCAAAATTAAGATTTGGTTGAAACATCTTTCTCATCAAATAGCATATTTAGGCCCCAGATGCTCTATGAAGCACTCATAAATAATGTGATTTCTGTCTCTAGGAGCTGACATTTGCAAGAAGATGCTTGGTAAAAGTGTAGATATAGAATACCTATTTGTAGAAATACAGTATACTGCCTTTTGTATAAGAAGATAATGTTAAATGACCTATCATCATTTATTTTGAGCCTCTTTTCTGTCTACATACTCTTACCCAGCTACCCTCATAACCAAACACACATTTGTCAAAGGAATAATTCATGGAACAAAACAAAATGAGATAAGCTACTGAGTTAGTTTTTCACTATAATTTTAGCATTTCGGTGGTCTGTGATAGACAATGGAACTAACCAGTAAAAGAAGCTTAGATTGATAAATGCCTTAATCTGCCTCCATGCAAAAGAAATATTCGCATTATATAAAATTCAGTTTTCTTGAATATTTGCATTATATGTATTTTAAAATTGCTTTCTTAAAGTATAAATGACATGCGACAAAGTGCATGTATTTAGGTGTACAATTTGATAAATTCCAACGCATGTATACACCCATGAAACCACTGCTGCAATCAAGATGAAGGACATATGCATTACAACCCCGCACTCTCTTGTTCCGCTTTCTACCCCCTGCCTCCTACCCTGCTGCATCCATTCCTCCTCCCAACAATCTCTAGGCATTCACTGATTTTCTTTCTGTCACTGTTGATTAGTTTGCATGCCATAGAATTTTATATGAAAGTAACCATGCAACATGCATTCTTGTTTTGTCTGGCTTTTTTTTTTTTTCCCCCCTCGGGAATTATTTTGAGATTCGCCCAGATTGTAGCATTCGTTAATAGTTCATTCCTCGTTATTGCTGAGGAGTATTCCATTGTATGGACATATCACAATTGTTTGTCCGTATACCCACTGAAGGACATTTGGTTGTTTCCAGTTTTTGGCTATTACAATAAAGCTGCAGGAACATTCATGGATAAGTCTTTATATAGATATATGCTTTTATTTCTCCAGGTAAATACATAGGAGTAGAATGGCTAGATCACAGGGTAGGTTTATGTCTAACTTTTTTTTTTCTTTTTCTTTTTTTTTTTTTTGAGACAGAGTCTGTCTCTGTCACCCAGGCTGGAGTACAGTGGTACAATCTTGGTTTACTGCAACCTCTGTCTTCAAGGTTCAAGGGACTCTTGTGCCTCAGCCTCCTGAGTAGCTGGGATTACAGATGTATGATACCACACCCGGCTAATTTTTGTATTTTTAGTAGAGCTGGGGTTTCTCCATGTTGGCTAGGCTAGGCTGGTCTTGAACTCCTGGCCTCAAGTGACTCACACATCTTGGCCTCCCAAAGTGCTGGGATTACAGGCATGAGCCACCACACCTGGCATGTCTAACTTTTTAAGATACCATGAAACAGTTTTCCAAGCTGGTTGTCCTATTTTACATTCTCCTTAGCAGGGTATCAGAGGTCCGGTTTTAAGCATCTTTACCAATACTTGGTATGATTTGTCTTTTTATTTTTTATGAGTTATTGGTATAATTTTTTTTCTTTTTCAACTTTTATTTTAGATTTAGGTAGTATACATGCACATTTGTTACCTGGATATACTGCATGATGCTGAGGTTTGGAGTCTGAATGATTCCATCACCCAGACACTGAGCGTAGTACCCAACATTTAGTTTTTCAACCCTTGCCCCCCTCTCTCCTGGCTCTGGTAGTCCCCAGTGTCTATTGTTGCCATCTTTGTGTTCATGAGTACTTGATGTTTGGCTCTCACTTATAAGTGAACGTGTGGTATTTGGTTTTCTGTTTCTGCATTAATTTGCTTAGGATAATGGCCTCCAACTGCATCCATCTTGTTGAAAAGGACATGATTTCATTCTTTTCAGTTTGTCTTTTTAGAAGTGTGTTGTTTAATCTCCAGATATTTTGAGATTTTCAACCATCTTTCTATTACTGATTTCTAGCTTAATTCCACTGTGGTCTGAGGACATACTTTGTATGATTTCTATTCTTTTAAATTTGCTTAGGCACGTCTTATGGCCCAGAATGTGGTCTGCATTGAATGTTGCATGTGAATTTGGAAAGAATGAGCACTCTGCTGTTGTTGGATGTGGTACTCTAGAAATGTTAATTAGATATAGTTGATTGATGGTACTATTCAGTTCAACTACAATTGAACTGGTTTTTCTGCCTGCTGGATCTATCAATTACTGAAAGAAAGGTGTTAAAGTCTCCAACTAAAATATTTGTCTATTTCTCCTTGCAGTGCTATCAGTTTCTACCTCATGTATTTTGATGCTGTGTTATTAGGTATATACATTATTAGGTATATACATTTAAGCATTGTTATATCTTCTTGGAGAATTAGCCCCTTTATCATTACATAGTGTCCTTCTTCATTCCTGAAAACTTTCCTTGTTCTAAATTCTGGTTTGTCTACAGACTGTCTACAGTTACTCCAGCTTTATTTTGGTTTGTGTTAGCATGGTATATCTTTTTCCATCCCACTTATCTTCCCTTCCCTTTCTGCTTTGTCTGTTATTAATCGAGCATTTTATATGATTCCATCCTCTCTTCTCTCTAAACATGTCAATATACTTTCTTTAAAAGGGCCCTGGGCACTACCTGGGTCCCTCTCTATGTGCTGCAGCATGGAAATTCTCTCCGAGTGGTAAGCTGAGGTCGTTGTCAGACTCACCTTGGCACTACTGATATTTGGGGACAGAAAATTCTTTGTTATAGGGGGCTGAAGTGCATTGTAGGGTGCTTGGCACCATCCTTGGTCTCTACCCACTAATAGCAGCATCCTCAGTTGTGACAATCAAGAATATCCCCAGATGTTGTGAAGTATTCTCTGGGGGCCAAAATTATGCCCAGTTGAGGACTACTGATTTTGAGATTTGAACACAGACCCTTCAACCTGACACGCCTCCCTAATGTGTTCCTGTCTAACCTCTCCCAGTCTCATCATCTAGACTTTTGCTCATTCCATTCTCTAGCCAAAAAACTGCTTGCTGTTCTCCTATCACGCCTTAAACACCAGTATCCCTGTGCCCCTTTTGTGCTGTTCTCTCTGCCCAAAATGCCCTCTCCTAGCTCTCTGTCAAAATTCTCCCCACTTTAAAGACCCGTCACAAATACCAAATTTTCTACAAAGCCCTTTTGATTTTCTCACCTGATATGATTTTCCTCTCCTAGTTTATGTGTCTCACGCCCCCATCTACCTTAGTAATGGTAAGCTTCTTAATGCATATTTTCCCTTCTGCACACATATTGTGCCTTCTGCACACACGGTACTGCCCTTAACTGCACATAACAGGTGCTCAACATATATTAATTGAATTTTTAGCTTTTACATATTAAGGTTCTTTTAAAATATATATCTGTTACCATTCAATAATAAAAGACAACCCAATTTAAAATAGGCAAAGGATCTGAATAGATAGTTCTCCAAAGAAGATCTACAAATAGTCAATAAGCACATAAAAAAGATGTTCAACATAATTAGTTATTAAGGAAATGCAAATAAAAACCACCATGAGATACCACTGCATATCCACTAGAATGGCTATAGTAAAGAAGACAGTTAATAACAAGTGTTGGCAAGCATGTGGAGAAATTAGAATTCTCATACACTTCTGGTAGGAACATAAAGGCTTTGGTAAATTCTTTGGTAGACAGTCTGGCAGTTTCTCAAATGGTGAAACACAGAGTTACTATATGATGTAGCAATTCCACTCCTAACTATAGACAGACCCAAGAGAAATGAAATTTGTATCCACACAAAGACTTGCATACAAATATTCATAGCAGCATTATTCATAATATTCACAAAGTGAAAACAATTCAAATCCATCAGCTGATTAAGGAATACATAAAAGGTGATATGGTCATGCAATGGCATGTCATTAGCCAACAAGAAGAAATAGATACTGATATCTGCTACAATGTGAATGAACCTTGAAAGCATTATGCTAAGTGAAAGGAACCAGTCATAAAGAAAGGGTCATAAATTGTAGAATTTCATTTTATTGAAATGTCTAGAGTAGGCAAATTTATAGACATGGAAATCATTTTTGTGGTTGCCTAAAACTTTAAGGATGGGAAGACTATGGGATGGTGGCTATGGGGTATGGTGTTTCTTTTTGGGAGTAATGAGTGTTCTAAAACTGATCATGGTAATGGATGCCCAATTCTGTGAATATATGAAAAGCCATTGAATTGTCTGCTTTCAATAGGTGAGTTGTGTGGCATGTAAATAATATCTCAATAAAGCTCTTTTTACAAGACATATCTTTAATTAAGATTCCAAAGAGAAATACATAATATTTAACATGACCAATATATATAAAAATGTTGATTAAAAAATAAAAATCCCTTTCTATGAGAAAACAGTTGGACAGCAAAGTCAGTTTTCTTGGCAAGAAGAAAATTGCTGAAGCTTTCACAAATCTGCCTGTAGAGTAACAGATGAATTCTACTAGGATGGGTTTTTGCTATTTTTGCTAAGACAACCTTTTTGGCACATTGTTATTAAGCTTTGACTCATTACCTTTTGTGACAACATTGATAAAGTTCCCACCTAAGAACACTCCTTTACTCGATTTCACACTGTGTTATTAGAATATATATCCAAATCTTGTCTTTGCAAATAGCCAGAATAGCCACTACTTCCTGCATTCATAACATGATCGTCCTGCGTTAAATAAGGTGGATTCTCACTTAGAGAACAAGTACTTGAAGCAGACTAATTAAAAGACAGACTTGAAGATCAGACCTGATATAGTCACCTCTGTTTTCCAGACAGGCACTCCTGAATATAAATATATACCCCTTCCAATACATTGTTATCTGTTAGCTGTCTTTGTGCAAACTGGAGTAGATTTATATTTTGTTTCATGGGTGGAAACACTCAGAGACATAGGAGCAATGTTTTGGGAAATTCTAAACCAATTTTTAAAATCATGCCTGTTACCTGCTGAAAAAAACTTTATATTCACAAAAAAGCTAGATTAAATTGGTTAATTAATATATTGTAAATCTACTTATAATATTATTGTGATCTAGATTAGTGCAAACTACTAGGCATTTGACATCTTTTCTCCTCCTGTTATAATCAGCAGAGTAAAAAAATCAGCTATTTTTAACTCTTGCTACTGGCAATACTTTAAATTATGAATTGTGATTTTTTTCACATACAAAAATAAATGTTATCTTATCCATATTCATTTTTTTGAGACGGAGTCTTGCTCTGTCCCCTAGACTGGAGTGCAATGGCACGATCTCGGCTCACTACAACCTCCGCCTCCTGGGTTCAAGTCATTCTCTTGCCTCAGCCTCCCCAGTAGCTGGGATTACAGGCGTGCACCACCATGCCCAGCTAGTTTTTGTAGTTTTAGTAGAGATGGGGTTTCACCACTTTGGCCAGGCTAGTCTCGAACTCCTGACATCGTGATCCACCCGCCTCGGCCTCCCAAAGTGCTGGGATTACAGGCGTGAGCCACCATGCCTGGCCGTTATCTTATCCATATTCATTTTTAAGACAAGCATATTAAAGAGCACATATTAATAAACCAATGAAATAGAATAATTCTAAGAATTTTTCAGGAAAAAATGTACCTTGCTGGAAATCCATCCTGTGTGTGTGTGTGTGTATGTGTACTTGTGTTTCAGTGCAAGATGTAGGAGGGGTAATTGTACCCCATTGATGGTCAATTAGTTTGAAGTAATCTGTTTCACTGGAAGAGACAAAAATATAAATGAGAAGTGTTTTTGAATTTTGTTTTTTAACTAGCTTCATCTTAGTGTATAGGCATGAAAGCAAGTCAAAGGGCTACTTGGCTGGGAACCTCTTGGTAATCAGCTTTGATGTTAGTCTTTTGATAACCTCCACGGGTGTGCATAGAGGAAAGGACAGTTCTTCAGGATTTGCTTCCTTTGAGGCTTGATAAACTTACAAATTCTTTTTTTTTTTTTTTTTTTTGGAGACAGAGTCTCGCTCTGTCGCCCAGGCTGGAGTGCAGTGGCCGGATCTCAGCTCACTGCAAGCTCCGCCTCCCGGGTTTACGCCATTCTCCTGCCTCAGCCTCCCGAGTAGCTGGGACTACAGGCGCCCGCCACCTCGCCCGGCTAGTTTTTTGTATTTTTTAGTAGAGACGGGGTTTCACTGTGTTAGCCAGGATGGTCTCGATCTCCTGACCTCGTGATCCGCCCGTCTCGGCCTCCCAAAGTGCTGGGATTACAGGCTTGAGCCACCGCGCCCGGCCAAACTTACAAATTCTAACTTTATACAGCAGCACCTGGAGTACTGGGGTTTTCCCGCGAGGAGGCAAATAATAAATGATAGGGAAAAAACACAAGACCCAGTGGGAAATATCAACACAAGAAAAGAAACAAAAAGTATCACCCATAGGAATAGAACACGTTTGAATTTTGAGCTGGTAAAGAGTTCACAGATAATCACATTCAATATTTTAATTTTGGTCACGAAGGAATATGGTCCCAAAGAGGTTAAATGAAATATCCAAGATCATTAGGGAGTTAAGGCTGGAACCAGAATTAAACCCAACTCCTTGCAGTGTTTTTTAAAATACGTAATAATGTAGGATAAAACAATATGGAGGGAATGTCACTTAGTCATTCCTTAATTCCGCAAACATTTAGTGAGTGCATACGATGCTTCAGGTTCTGGAGTAGGCACTGGGTTTGCAATAGTGAATAGAATGGAAAACGTTTCCACCCTGGTGGGTCCTACAGTTAAGTGGTAGAGACTGAGTGATAGTCTCTTTGGGCAAACACACGCACACACAAGTATGAACTCTGGAAGACAGAGACCGGATGCTGTAAGAACACATAGCAAGGAGGCCTAGTGGGACAGTCAGGGTTGGGTCCCTATATAAGAATTCACTCAAGCCTGTAATCCCAGCACTTTGGGAGGCCGAGGCGGGTGGATCACGAGGTCAGGAGATCGAGACTATCCTGGCTAACATGGTGAAACCCCGTCTCTACTAAAAATACAAAAAAAGAAAAAAACTAGCCGGGTGTGGTGGTGGGCGCCTGTAGTCTCAGCCACTTGGGAGGCTGAGGCGGGAGAATGGCGTGAACCCGGGAGGCGGAGCTTGCAGTGAGCCAAGATCGCGCCACTGCACTCCAGCCTGGGAGATACAGCGAGACTCCGTCTCAAAAAAAAAAAAAAAAAAAGAATTCACATCTTAATTTTCTTGTCTTCCATCTTCCTTCCTGTTACGACTTCCAGGCCTGGTTGTGTCCACGTTCACATTATCTCTGCCTGAAACAAATTCTCTTTACTTTCTAACATGGGAAACATCCTCTTGTCCTTTGGGGCCCAACTTCAATGTCGTTTCCACAGAGAGGCCTTCCTTGACCTCCAGCCTAGGTTGCACACCCCCATCATTCATTCTCACAGCACCATACATTTTTTCCATAGTCAGACTTTTCACAATTGATTGTGTAGTTTAAGATCTGGTCACCTCACTAGACGGAGGACAGGGACCATATCTTGCCTTGTCCTGTGAACAGTCCTGCTATGTGTTAGACATTCAGTAAATGTTTATTGAATGACTGAATGAATGACTCTGTCTGGGCTGTCATTAGTAATGATAACCATCCTTTCCTTGAAACCTCAGAAGTCCATGAAGTCAAAAGCAGCTTAGTTAATGTAAAAAATACCTTTGTTGTTGCCTTTACCTCTTTTCTTGATCTCTCTATTCTGAATTTCTCTAATTGTTGACATAGAATAATCCAATCTTGGCTGGGTGCGGTGGCTGACGCCTGTAATCCCAGTACTTTGGGAGGCCAAGACAGGTAGATCACTTGAGATCAGAAGTTCAAGACCCTGTGTCTACTAAAAATCAAAAAATTAGCCAGATGTGGTGGCACATGCCTGTAGTCCCAGCTACTCTGGAGCCTGAGGCAGGAGAATCGCTTGAACCCGGGAGGCAGAGGTTGCAGTGAGCCAAGATTGTGCCACTGCACTTTACCCTGGGCAACAGAGGGAGACTCCAACTCAAAAAAAAAAAAAAAAAAAGAAAAAAAAAAAGGCCGGGAGCGGTGACTCACGCCCGTAATCCCAGCACTTTGGAAGGCCGAGGCGGGCGGATCACAAGGTCAGGAGATTGAGACCATCCTGGCTAACACGATGATGAAACCCCGTCTCTACTAAAAATACAAAAAACTAGCTGGGTGTGGTGGCGGGCGCCTGTAGTCCCAGCTACTCCGGAGGCTGAGGCAGGAGAATGGCGTGAACCCGGGAGGCGGAGCTAGCAGTGAGCCGGGATCACCTCGCTGCACTCCAGCCTGGGTGACAGAGTGACACTCTGTCTCAAAAAAAAAAAAAAAATTCCAGTCACTAGACCTTTTAGTCTTTGGAAGAATTAGCTGAAATTAGTCCAGGGATCTAAGTAATTTTGGTTGCAAATAGGAAGCTCCTTCTTTGGGGTTTGCCTGTCCACATGCCTCTCCTCTTGTAACTGACTGGCATGCTCTGGAAGAAAGAAACCTGTAGCTGATGGGCCATAATCCTAAACGAACCAATGCAGAAACAGAAAACCGAATACTGGGCCGGGCGGGGTGGCTCACACCTGTAATCCCAGCACTTTGGGAGGCCGAGGTGGGCAGATCACGAGGTCAGGAGATCGAGACCATCCTGGCAAACACGGTGAAACCCCGTCCCTACTTAAAATACAAAAAATTAGCAGGGCGAGGCGGCGGGCGCCTGTAGTCCCAGCTACTCTGGAGGCTGAGGCAGGAGAATGGCGTAAACCTGGGAGGCGGAGCTTGCAGTGAGCTGAGATTGAGCCACTGCACTCCAGCCTGGGCGACAGAGTGAGACTCCGTCTCAAAAAAAAAAAAAAAAAAAAAAAGAAAAGAAAAGAAAAGAAAACCAAATACTGCATGTTCTCACTTGTAAGTGGGAGCTAAACACTGGGTACTCGTGACCACAAAGATGGGAACAATAGATGCTGGGAACTATCACGGAGTAGGGAGGGAGTGAAGGGGGCAAGGGTTGAAACACTACCTATTGGGTACTATGCTCACTACCTGGGTGAAGGGATCATTTGCATCCCAAACCTCAGCATCACACAATATACCTTTGTAACAGACATGCACATGTACCTCCCGGATCTAAAATAAAAGTTGAGAAAGAGAGAACCCTCTAGCTGAAAGTGTGGTGAACATTCCTGCAAAACGTACATTTCCTTGAAAAGTCTGGATGTGGGCGTGTTCTGATGATAAGGAAGTTCTGTCAGCCATATACTGGTCCATGCTTTCCTGAAGTGGCCCAACTTCCTAGTACAGATAGACACACAAAGGAAGAGTGCCTCAGAACAAAAATAAATTTTTAAAACAAAAAATATCAAGAATTACAGAAGTCTGGAGGGGAAACCCATGGTCAAAGCAGCGTGTTGATATAGAAACATAACGAAAGATACAAAGAAACCTCACAAACTAATTTTTGCAGGCTATTTAGGCTTTACTGTTGGCTCTTTTTCTGGAAGGAGAACACAGTCATGCATCTTGCTTTGTCCTTCTTCAACCCCGTTCCATACAGTAGTGAATGTGTTGAATATCTACTCTGTGCAAATCTAGCACGACTAAGGGAATGAATAAGACCACAACTCTCTTCAGAATAACAAACTAGTAGAAGACGGAGATATGTATATGACTACAAAGACAGGTAGAAGTAATGTGCTCCCAGCAGGAGCTATAAACAAAATGTGATAGGAGCCCAGAGAGTGCGTGGTAATTGTAGACTAACAAGAATCATGATATTCTTCATGGAGGCTTTTGCATTTTATTAGGCTGAAAAAAGTAGGCTTCAACAATCAGATATGGTAGGGCAGGAAGGACTGGTGGGAGGAAGAATGGGGGGTTATGAGGAATGAAGAAGGAGAGGATATTTCAAGGGGAGAGAATGGCTTGACTGAATCCACAGAGTGACAGTACGTTAGAAAACAGTTGAACTGACCCTAGAGGGTATGGCGTGGGGCTGGAGATGTTTGGCTGGGGATAGAGTGTAAAAGTACTTTCTGAGATCAAATTGTAGAAGGTCTTCAATTCCATTTAAGGTGATTGGATTGGATTCAAGTAGGCTGGTCCCTGGGTTGGGAGGTGGGGGTTGAAAGTCCATGAAACTCAAAATACTTCATCATCCTCAAAACTCATAATCTTTTTGAATATTTATTTTATTTTTAGTCTATCTTTCGTAGATTCATTTTACAGAGTAGTTTTGGTAGATGTTTGTCTTTTTTCATTTCTGTATTTGTAGCCTTTAGCACACAGCCTACCACATACAGACATTCAACAAATTTGTTGAGTGTTATTCACTTCCTCTCAGGCCTTGTCTACACAAAAATTGAAAACTTCTATCGGCACACATTAACTCAACTCCACACAAGTGATCAATCTGGATCATTCAGGCTAAATGACCTTTGTCACCAGCCTATATTCTAACCAATCTGCATAATCAAGCCAGACTTCTAATTTGTCTTGCTTTTGAGGTCGTAGCCAATTTAAGTTTCTTTTGGATTTTCTGCTGGATTGCCAACATTCTATTTGGTAAGAAGATAGCCAAGTTAGATAATTGGAAACAAAGAAGAAAAAAAAAAGTTTTCCACCATGAGCAGTCCTTCGGTTCCTCTTAATTTTCCTGATAATTGCTTTAACCTTGCACTTCAAGTTGCCTAACTTAGTTTCCACATTTTAGGGTCCAATGCACAATTCCTTGAAATTCAATTGACATGTTAACTTTGAACCTTCAAAGAAGAAACGCTTTCACTCCCACACAGTCACATATGCCTGAACTGCTTGCCTCTTTACATACAGAACAGGCTTGGTTGCCTTTGCAGAAAATTAAATAACTCATCCTTTTTATGCAAGTGCCACACATCAAAAGGGCCAACGACCTACTGAGTAGTGTTCAAAGACTGGCTTAAAAAATCAAGAGAGGAATGAAAGCCAAGGTTTCTGCAAAGCAAATGCTTGCAAGAACCTTTTGGTAGTCATGGAGTAAAATCCCATTTTCATAGTTTCACTGTGCTTTTAGATATGTTGGGCTGGGTTTTCCCATTGCTTGTCATACTCCCAGAGATAAATTGGATGCTTATGCTGTTTTAGAAATGGTATTAATTTAAGCCTCTCTGATGAGATATGCAGTAAAAATGTATCATAGTGCTGATGCCAGGGGAAGGGAGATGACACTCCTGTGGGAAGAATGGTATGACCCAGGGTATGGCTGAGTTCATAAAATGCTTTCCATGGAGCAGGATTGTACTGCAGGAGCCTGTGGGATTAGTCTAGTTTATGTCATCAATTAAAACCTCCATCTTCCATGAAACCTTCTCTGTTTCCCATTGGTTCCGGGCTGAGTTGGGAGCTGGCTTGGACCTCACTCCTACATGGCTTTGCATTCTGTCTTCCTCTCTGGCTAAAGTGCCAAGTCTCTGCCATCAACACCTGTTTGTGCCAGTGAAATACAATACTCTCTCGCTCTGTTTTTCTTGCATCCTTCCTCTTTTCCCTTCCTTCCTTCCTCCCTCCCTCCCTCCTTTCTTTCTTTCTCTCTCCTTCCTTCCTTCCTTTCTTTCTTTCTTTCTTTCTTTCTTTCTTTCTTTCTTTCTTTCTTTCTTTCTTTCTTTCTTTCTTTCTTTCTTTCTTTCTCTTTCTTTCTTTCTTTCTTTCTTTCTTTCTTTCTTTCTTTCTTTCTTTCTCTCTCTCTCTTTTTTCTCTTTCTTCTCTCTCTCTGTCTGTCTTTCTCTTTTTCTTTCCTACTGGTAGTAACCAAAGATGCATTTGGAGACATCTTTTATTTGTGTGAGACATAACTGTTGCCAGTAATAAAACTCAAAATGGACAAAAAGTATTAGAACCAGACTAATTTGGTGAGGGAGGGGGGCAGAAATGAGGATAAGAGTGCAAGGCATTGATAGCTTCACCTTTCTGCTCCTGACTGTGCTATGCTAGACTCTGTGTGTCCCTATGCCAGACCAAGCGTCTGTCCCATATATAATGTTGTTGAAGGGGAAGCTCTGTATGGCCAGGTTTTATCCATGTGACCTTTTTCCTCCAAGCATAGCTGATTGGACTAAGATAGGATACTTGTGTCAAAAACAGAGAAGCTATAGGCTGGCCAGTGTCCTGTGGTATGGCCTAGCAGAAAAAGATGAGCTGGGTCAGCTATAGTCTTCTCCTGAGGGATTTCAACAGGGACATATTGAGAATTTCTAGTGGGAACTAGAACTAGAAGTTCAGTAGATTAAGAGAGACTTGAGATATCTTAAGGGACTCACATTGATGAGGAAGCAGAGACTATGAGGCAGATAAAAGATTATAAAAAGTTGAGCACTGGAGTAAGGATCTTTAAAACTGTTAATGAGGGTCTTTACAGCTTCCCTGGATTTAGAACTACTGTTCAGAACTACTGTCTGTGTGGTCTGACCCTGTTCTTAAAATTTTATGAGATTCTAACTTCCTTTTAGCCACGTGAATCCTTACAGTAAGCCCTCTTCTTATGCTAGCCTGTGAGCGCATATTAGAAATGCTTTCAGCTGCAAGTAACAGAAATTCAACTGGCAGTGTCTTAAACACAAGGGCATTTGTTATTTACTTAAGAATTCCAGATACTGTGTTGGTTCTGCAGCTCAGTGATGTCATGAGAGATCCAGGAGCCTTTGCCCATTCTGCTTTGCTTTAATGCCTGATGTTGTGTAGTTTCAGGCATCACATGGCAGTGACTAAAGCAGATGGAGAAAGAGGTGGGACAAGCAAACTTTCTCCTTGAACCCTTATGATAATTTTCTTAAAAAAAATCAAAGAGGAAAATCTTCTTAGAAAGACCCTGGCAGATACCCCCTGGTGTCTGTCAGGACTGGGTGGTCACCCTGGGTCAGTCACTAGCAAACAAGGTTGCAATGGACCTATTGCATTAGACCCATCGTGATTCACGTCCTGGGGCTGGGCTCTTGCGGCCCATCGGAAATCGGGATGCTGTTAGCAAGAAGGGAGAATGGCTATTGGGTAGTGAACCAGCTGATGTGGCTTGGGTTCTCTGGAAGCAGATTCACAGATGGAATTTGGGA
This sequence comes from Macaca mulatta, assembly GCF_049350105.2. NCBI lineage: Eukaryota > Metazoa > Chordata > Mammalia > Primates > Cercopithecidae > Macaca > Macaca mulatta. The sequence continues at coordinate 27,670,475 of NC_133417.1, forward strand.
TGCAAGATATTTATTGGGAATGAAATCTGTAAAAGGAGAGAAGCTTAAAGGCACATAACAACAAAATGTAATGTGGCATCCTGGATATGATCCCGGAACCATCAAAGGACATTCAGTAAACACTAAGGAGATCTAAATAAACTACCAATTCTAGTTAATAGTAATGTATCAGTATTGTTTCATTAATTGTAACAAATGTATTATACTAATGTGAGGCGTTACTAATGGGGAAAACTGAATGAGGGCGTATGGAAACTCTGTGCTATAGTGTCAGTGTTTCTGTATATCAGAAACTACTCTTTTTTTTTTTGAGATGGAGTCTCTCTCTGCCGCCTAGGCTGGAGTGTGATGGCGTGATTTCGGCTCACCACAACCTCCGGCTCCCAGGTTCAAGTGGTTTTTCTGCCTCCGTCTCCCAAGTAGCTGGGACTACAGGCGCACGCCACCATGCCTGGCTAGTTTTTGTATTTTTAGTAGAGACGAGGTTTCACCATGTTGACCAGGCTGGTCTTGAACTCCCAACCTTGTGATCCGCCCGCCTCGGCCTCCCAAAGTGCTGGGGTTACAGGCATGAGCCACCACGCCCGGCCTCAGAAACTATTCTTAAAAGCAATCTGTTACAAACAAACCAAAACCTGTCAAAAGAAGGGGGAGATAACAGGACTGGGCAGAAGAAAAAGCCGAATCACAATGCAGGACCATCGAAATCTCAGCCTACCCCCTGGGGAGCTCTGGCGAGACTATCGTCAGTCTGTGTTTCCCATATTGAACGGAACTGTCTGGGCCTTTATCCCGCTGCCTCACTCCATCACTGGATGTGGACCATGCCAGGAAGGCACAATCTTGGGCAAAGTGGCTCTTTGTAGCTGAGGCTGACATTGAAGAAGCTGACAGCTGGAGGCCATCTGTTGGCCACACTCCTTGCAGCTGGGCAGCAAGCTCCTCCTTGACAGAGAATCTGGGTGGCACATGTCTGTGTCCACTACATCAGCAGTGTTTACCTCAGTGAATCTCTGCAGTAGACATGGAGATGTGCCGCAGATGACCTTCAGCAAGGACTTGCTGTTTCAGCTGCTGGGAAGGCAGCCATTCTGATACTGGGAAGGAAGGCGCTAGGCAGGAGAGACCCCAGTGAAGATGCTGGGAATTTCCTACCAACCATTGCAGCCATCTCATAGTCACGGGGCATCTGTGACCATGGAAACAATGCAAGAATTTCCAAGAACTATGCTATGGGGCCATAGTCTCAGGCTATTTATGAAATGCCTTTATTCTGAAATTGCATGTGCAAGTTGGTTGTTTGGAACCCTAAGTACATTTTTTTTTTCATAGAAATAGTAAGTAATAGGTTTCCTTGTAAGTCCACAAAAGACCACAATGTACCTGAAGTATAGCATGATTTCAATTTTACCAATTGTTATTTATAAAACTGTGTCTTCACTGAAAGGCACATTCCAGGAAGGGACACGCCTTCCCCTATAGGTGGTCATGGATAGATCGATGCAGAAGGCAGCACTTTATCTCTGCACTACAAAAGGGAATCAAGTAAGTTAGGAGCTCTGGATTATGGTTCTGGCTTGGCTGCTTTCTTAACACTGTTAGAGTGTCTTTTTCTGTTCTGTCAAAGGATGTGGTCTAAGTAGATCATTTCTAGAGCTCCTTCTGTCTCTAGCATTCTGTATCACTCTAGAGCAGTCATGTAGATAATCTGAATTCAGAAATAAAAAAACATTTGCATACAATAGGGCAAGAACATGGCTAAACATTCGTATTTGTCTGGGGCTTCTTCATAGCACAGTATTGCATAGTGACATAGTAACACCGGGCCTCTGTGCTAAATCAAATGTGGATTCCCCTGCATAGGACAAAAGGACTCTGTGTTTCTCCAAAGGACTGGGCTTTGTTAGATCAGAACAATGTCTTAGGGAATTGGGTGAAGAATGAAACTTCCCATCCCTCCAGGCCCTGCTCAAGCTTCCCCTACAGTAGAAGGTCACTCCTCAATGTTATAGGAAATAAAGTTCCTTGTAGTCACACAAGGCAATTGGGAGCTGCATGGGGTCTGGGCAGACCCACTCATTTGCCCTGCCCCAGCCTGGTGACACCATCACCACTCTTCCCTTTGGGTATCTAAGGGAGGACCTGCATCAATGCCCTCAATATACAGGCTTATTGTGACCATTTGCTCAGGACAAAATTGTGTTGGTAATTTGTGGTTGTTAATATTCATAGTAGAGAATAATTTTGAAACTCTCATTTCCACATATAAACTACAAATTAAACAATTTACCAAGGTTGTTAGAAGTTTCCATATAACGTAATTTGTAAGACAATAATGAATAGACCATAGCTACGGTTATCCAGGTCATAGTCACAACTTTGGGATGAAATCCAAGGGTAATTCAGGTTGGTATCTTGGCCTTTGCCTGAGTTGTCTAGGGAATCAGACAGAGCTGACATGCTTTAGAAACATATAACATATACTCCGCTTAAATGTATGGCTTAAGCTCTGCTGCCTGAGATCACATGAAAATTTCATTAATCACTGACCTGTGCCATATCATCGAGTCTCCTTGAGCTTAACGTGAGTCATTGAACCTTGTTTAGCTTCAGTTCTTCATTATGAAATCAGGGATGATAAAAAGGTTCCAAAACAGTGGGATGCTTTTATATTTTTATCTTTTAGTCTTTTGGATGGTAGAGTCTTGGTTCCTTATTGATACCTTGCTATAGAATAAATGGATGTCTAATTTTCCCAAAGCTTACGATAGCCAGAAGTTTCAAAATTGTCTCCCTGGTGCATCTTTTTAATCAATGCTATATCTAATAGAAAGGTGTTTATGTCTCTATTACTCAAGAAGACTCAAACAATCTTCCTTCTCCTTTTTAAAGTCATTTCATCTATCTAATGCAAATATCAGTGTGCATTATTTTCTCTTCAACTCCTGGACAGACTGTAGTGTGGCCTAACACGCATGCATAGAGATGGGGGTCAGGCCCACCCCGCTTTTAGCTTTGGTTTTGCCACCAACTAACTTTTGGGTCCAGGAAACAGTGGGTGCCCAACCAATGTGAAATGTGAGTTTTAAAAATTCTCTTGGCCTCAATTTTCTTTGTTGTCAAATAAGACAGTTTTCCGCTGTGGCAGATGCTATTAAGTCTATAGTCATTTCACACACTCTTTTCCTGTCTACTTCTCAGTATAGAATAGAGGCTGGTAAATAACATATGACTTCTCTCAGCCTCTCTTGCAATTAGGTGGCTCATGTGACCCAAGGGGCTGTTTGCTAGAGGGTTTCTGGGAAGAGTCATTTTCCTAAATAAAGTGATAGAGACATGGGAATACAGCCTGTTCCCTGCCTTCACCTTCCTGCCTTGAAAGCAATTGTGGGGGAAAGATGCTTGCAATTGGGATGACCACTTTATCTTGCGTAAACATATGTGAGGATGAAAAGTCAACTCTCTGAGGATGGTGGAGCCTTGAGAGAGCAAGAGCCTGGGCCCTTGAGCACCATTGCTGGGTCATTGCACCAATCTCAGAATTGTTTACCCAAGGCCTTCTCATTACATGAAGTGAATCCATGTCTCTAGCTCTTAAACAGAGTCAGGTTTTGTCTATCTTGCAGCCAAAGTCACATCTTAAGTCACTGTAACCACTACAAAGTGATACTCTCTAAAGTCACTTTGTTCTAAGACTCTCACAGTATGGACTGAATCAATTTTTTTTTTTTCCTGGTATTATATCATTAGAGGTGAGTTTCATTTCCTTTCCTGTGTTCTCTAGTAGAGGTGGTAATGAGCAGTGAAATAACAAAGAAGTTGAGTAATAGGAGAAAAAAAAAGTAAGGAATGAAGGCTTCAAAATCACTCCCATTTAGGTACTTAGAAATTAATGATGAGTGGAAAACACAGAGGGAGCTGGGCTTGGCTGGGTGGGGTGATCTCCACTTTCCTTCTCTATTCCCAGAAGACTTAGGAGACTCTGTGAGAGCGAGAATGTGATAAGAATTTTAGCAAGTTACTCTCTCCACCCTATGAAAGAACTTCTGCCTTGGCAACACCCCTCCCCAAATAATTTTCTCACAGTCCAGATGGGTGGCTTCCCGTACACAAGATGAGAGGTCCAGGGAAGAAAGTCATATCGGGACAATGGAGAAAAAAAATTGGCTTTGCCTTTGCATTGTAATCCTGGTTGTGATAGCCCTTTACAAAGTTCAGAGAAGTGGAACTGAAAAGCAACTGTGGAGACACTTGTTGGAAACCATTTTTGAGCTGTCCACATTGGTACCGGCTGGTTTCCTCCGGGAGGCTGAGAGCTCAAAGCATCAAGAAGGCCAGAACAGAGAACAGATTTGTACTTCATCATCTGTGAAGGCTTTACTCTATTTTAGTCGTTGCGAATAAAGGGGCTTTCCGTAAAAATACATTATGACCATAGATAGCTGGTTGACTAATACCATTCATGGCTCTGGGCGCTCTTCCTATAATCCACCTGACTCGAATACTCAGGGTGTGCCTTTAGCTGAGGTCATATGTTTGAGTAGTCAAAGCTTTTTAGTCCTCATCAAAAAATATGCTTTTGACTTAATAGCTTTTAGATGAAAAATTTGCACAAGGGATGAAGTAGTCTAAGACATTGATAAAACAAAATTATGTTAAAGAGGTTCTCGACCTTCCTGCTCTTTCATGTTTTTCTCGCTAATCTCACACCTTGCTAATCTCTCACACCTCCTTTACAGAGGTGTAAATTATCTTCTTTTGGGTGCGTGTACATCAATTGACACGTTTATTTAAATTTAAAGTCACAGAAGAAATGCAGTAGCTCTTGAGTTTAGGGCCAATGTGAGACCTCAAGTCCAGAGAGGTGAGCGGCAGTGGAACAGGTGATAAAGGACTGATTCTCTGCTACTTTCATCACCTCTCTGGGCTTGAGTTCCTCGTCTGTGAAGGGGGGCAACTATCCTAAAATTATCTTTAGGATGATTCCTTACAGCTGTAACATGCAATGATACTATTAAGAGTCTTCTGAACAAGGCTAAAGCTATCCATTATTTTTTTTCTAAAAACTTTTTTGAATTCCCAAAACAATTTCAAAGGAACAAATCCCTTGTAACGTGTAACTTTAAAAAGATTTTGAGTCATTGCTTTTTCATCACAATGTTTTCTTTAGGCAATGTACATCTTGAGCAAGCTCTTGCTGTATTCCTTTGGTGCTCTTTTAAAATAGTGATGCCTGCGACTGCCTATAATAATCATTTTTAGTATACTACTGAAGTCAAGCCTTTCTTTGTTGAAAATAGTTTTATTTTTATTTTTATTTTTTGAAACGGAGTCTCACTTTGTTGCCCAGGCTGGAGTACAATGTTGCGATCTCGGCTCATTGCAAACTCTGCCTCCCGGATTCAAGCAATTCTCTTGCCTTGGCCTCCTGAGTAGCTGGGATTACAGGCACCTGCCATCACGCCAGGCTAATTTTTGTATAGTTAGTAGAGATGGAGTTTGGCCATGTTGCCAGACTGGTCTCGAACTCCTGACTTCAGGTGATCCACCCACCTTGGCCTCCCAAAGTGCTGGGATTACAGGCATGAGCCACTGTGCCCAGATCCCTGAAAATGGTTTTAAATGCATGTTTCAAGGTGTAGATTATAGTGAAGGCTGAGGATTTGTTTAAAATAGAAACATGATGCAAAAATTGATTTTAGATTTCACCAGCATATTATTGTTAATTGGTAGGAAGCATTAGAATTGTATGATAATATGTTTACAAAGTTCATGTCAGCTTGTAAGGGAAAGCTGTGCATTCTTTTGTAGAAGTCCTTATAAACCTCAAGCTTGTAAATAATAACTATCTTTTATAAATAAGTTTTGGCTGTATGCTAAGTACTTTACGAGACCTGAGAGAAACTCAACTCATGATGATGACAGGGATGGTGAAAGTTGCTACATTAATTGTGTGCTTACTGTGTGCCAACAAGTGATTATATCCAGCATTATTTCTAACTGTTTCAACAATAATATGAAGAAAGCATTATTAGCCTCCTTTAACAGATAAAGAAATTGAGACTATTGAGACTCAGCAACCCTGGGGAGTAACACTGGCATTTGAACTCAGGTCTGCCAGACCTCTTCCACTATGCTAGGCTGAAAGGCTTTTCTGCTGATGGTTTTTGCAAAAATCATTCATGTACCCTAGGAGGGCCAGGTGTGCAAAGCTGTAAGATAAGTAGAAGCCTAGGTGTGCAAAGCTATAAGACAAGCAGTCTGAATGCAAGCTCTATTTTAGTAAAAAAGAAAACACTAGAAGAAGGGGGACATGAATAATAATAGCAAGCACTTGTAAAGTCCCCCTTTGTGTGAGGTATTGCTCTAAGTGTTTTGTGACTACCAACACATTTAAAGTTCAAGACAACTTTATGGGATAGGTGCTCTCATGGTTACCCTGGGCTTCCAGATTAAGAAACAGAGACAAAGAGAGGTTACGCAGCTTGCTCAAGGTCACCCAGCTTGTAAGTGGTAGAGCTGGGATTTGATCTCAGTAAACTTGGCTCCAGAGTCCATGTTATTAACCCCCTCACTCCGCTAACTTTGTCTTGTGTCCGGAGCTGCACGCCCCGGCCATAGCGAATAATAATTAAAGATTAAACGCCTGAGCTCTATTCATTTCCACCTTCTTCCTCCTCCCTATCTTTGCCTTTTTTCCCCTGTACTAATACCTCATTAAAGATGGCGCTCTTCCTGTTTCTTCTTCACTCACTTTTCCCGCGCCCGGGAATATTGTTACTTAATAGCACAAGGGCAACATGACATCCGACCGGAGAAACCGAAACCAACCTGGCCATGCCCTCGGCAATGAGATCATTTCCGCCTTAGCCCAACCCCTTCCCCTCCAAGTGTATATAAGGCAGTGCATTACCGCCATTAAACGAGACTTGATCAGAGCACTGTCTTGTCTCCATTTCTCGTGTCTCTTGTTCCCCAAATTCCCACCCCCTCCTCCAGGGCCTACACTGACTATCCCGCGGGCCGGGATAGTCTTGTGTTTAATTCCTATTATTAGGTAGAATGTAATGGCAGGTCCTGCTGAGCCACCTGTAAACCAGCACAAGAAGGCATTTGAAGATCCCTTACATGTCCATATTATTTCTTGCTTGGAGCGGAAGGAAGGAGTATTGCCCCTCCCGTGGCTGGAAGAAGGCTGAGTAGCCTTACAATTCCAAAGCAACACCATCTTCCTCCTCTGGGTAGGGCACCATGACGATAACCTGTCTTTCTACATCCAGTCCCCTCCACATGCTCCCCATCCATAGCTTTAAAACAGGAAATAACCAGCACCCCAGTGAGTTTTGCAGTGGTGGTCGTTAGGTATACGTAAGTATAAGATATTATCTCTGACCTTTAGGCGTTCATTGGCCAGTCACTGAAAGAAAGGAAAAAAAGAAAAAGAAAAAGGAAGGCCGGGCGCGGTGGCTCAAGCCTGTAATCCCAGCACTTTGGGAGGCCGAGGCGGGCGGATCACAAGGTCAGGAGATCGAGACCATCCTGGCTGATACGGTGAAACCCCGTCTCTACTAAAAAATACAAAAAACTAGCCGGGCGAGGTGGCGGGCGCCTGTAGTCCCAGCTACTGGGGAGGCTGAGGCAGGAGAATGGCGTGAACCTGGGAGGCGGAGCTTACAGTGAGCTGAGATCCGGCCACTGCACTCCAGCCTGGGCGGCAGAGCGAGCCTCTGTCTCAAAAAAAAAAAAAAAAAAAAAAAGAAAAAGAAAAAGGAAAGAAAGGAAGAGAAAAATGGAAAGAAAGAAGGGAAGGAAGGAAAGAAGAAAGGAAGAAAGGGAGAAAAGAAGAAAAGAAGAAAGAAAGGCCAGGCACAGTGGTTCATGCCTATAATCTCAACACTTTGGGAGGCTGAAATGGGAGGGTCACTTGAGTCCTGGAGTTCGAGACCAGCTGAGGCAACATAGGAAGATCACAGAGTCTCTACAAAAAAATATTTAAAAATTAGGTGAGTATGATGGCATACATAGTAGTCCCAACTACTTGGGAGACTGAGGCAGGAGGATTGCTTAAGCCTGGGAGGTCAAGGCTGCAGTAAGCCGTGATTATACCACTGCACTCCAGTCTGAGTGGCAGAGTACAACCCCACCTCAAAAAAAAAAAAAAAAAAAAAAGAAGGAAGGAAGGAAGGAAATGAAATAATTACACAGTATTAAGGGCCAATGTGCTGAAGAACCAATGTGGGCTGTAATTGTCCAGTAGGGCTTCCCTGGAGATGTGGAGTTAATCTGGGCCTTGAAGAATGATTATGGGTTGGCCAGGCCAGTTGGGAAGGGAAGGATGGCCAGACGTAGAATGAAAGGGAGAGGACAGAGAGGCACCATGGCTGAAGGGACACCATCCTTCCTTCCTCTCTTGCTGCATCCATATGACTTGTGTTCTGTTGCTGCTGAGTGCCAATGGGTAAATACCTTCTCTAGAGCCCCAGTCCCTCCTTCTGCTCAAAAAGGTGAGTAACTACAATACGTCTTTGTGAAAAATGGGCGATCTAGACCTCATGAGACATTAATTTTCCAATGTGTTCTCTATGAAGAAATGAAATCTCCAAATTTGAAAAAGGCAAGGAAGTAGCTACAATATAGCCAAGCATTAACACAATGCCTGGATGGTTTGAAGCCTTAGGCTATGAAAGACCCAGTAATTAACATAGTGCAATAACAAAATAGGAAGGGCTACAGTTTACTCTGTACACAAGAACTCTTTTTTTTTTCAGTTTAACCTCATTTTAAAAACAATTTTCTTTTATTATTATTATTATTATTATTATTATTATTATTATACTTTAAGTTCAGGGTACATGTGCATAACGTGCAGGTTTGTTACATATATATACTTGTGCCATGTTGGTGTGCTGCACCCATCAACTCATCAACACCCATCAACTCGTCATTTACATCAGGTATAACTCCCAGTGCAATCCCTCTCCTCTCCCCCGTCCCCATGATAGGCCCCGGTGTGTGATGTTCCCCTTCCCAAGTCCAAGTGATCTCATTGTTCAGTTCCCACCTATGAGTGAGAACATGCGGTGTTTGGTTTTCTGTTCTTGTGATAGTTTGCTGAGAATGATGGTTTTCAGCTGCATCCATGTCCCTACAAAGGGCACAAACTCATCCTTTTTTATGGCTGCATAGTATTCCATGGTGTATATGTGCCACATTTTCTTAATCCAGTCTGTCACTGATGGACATTTGGGTTGATTCCAAGTCTTTGCTATTGTGAATAGTGCTGCAATAAACATACGTGTGCATGTGACTTTATAGCAGCATGATTTATAATCCTTTGGGTATATACCCAGTAATGGGATGGCTGGGTCATATGGTACTTCTAGTTCTAGATCCTTGAGGAATCGCCATACTGTTTTCCATGATGGTTGAACTAGTGCAATCCCACCAACCGTGTAAAAGTGTTCCTATTTCTCCACATCCTCTCCAGCACCTGTTGTTTCCTGACTTTTTAATGATTTCCATTCTAACTGGTGTGAGATGGTATCTCATTGTGGTTTTGATTTGCATTTCTCTGATGGCCACTGATGATGAGCATTTTTTCATGTGTCTGTTGGCTGTATGAATGTCTCCTTTTGAGAAATGTCTGTTCATATCCTTTGCCCACTTTTTGATGGGGTTGTTTGTTTTTTTCTTGTAAATTTGTTTGAGTTCTTTGTAGGTTCTGGATATTAGCCCTTTGTCAGATGAGTAGATGGCAAAAATTTTCTCCCATTCTGTAGGTTGCCTGTTCACTCTGATGGTAGTTTCTTTTGCTGTGCAGAAGCTCTTTAGTTTAATTAGATCCCATTTGTCAATTTTGGCTTTTGTTGCCGTTGCTTTTGGTGTTTTAGACATAAAGTCCTTGCCCATGCCTATGTCCTGAATGGTATTACCTAGGTTTTCTTCTAGGGTTTTTATGGTATTAGGTCTAACATTTAAGTCTCTAATCCATCTTGAATTAATTTTTGTATAAGGAGTAATGAAAGGATCCAGTTTCAGCTTTCTACTTATGGCTAGCCAATTTTCCCAGCACCATTTATTAAATAGGGAATCCTTTCCCCATTTCTTGTTTTTCTCAGGTTTGTCAAAGATGAGATGGCTGTAGATGTGTGGTATTATTTCTGAGGACTCTGTTCTGTTCCATTGGTCTATATCTCTGTTTTGGTACCAGTACCATGCTGTTTTGGTTACTGTAGCCTTGTAGTATAGTTTGAAGTCAGGCAGCGTGATGCCTCCTGCTTTGTTCTTTTGACTTAGGATTGTCTTGGAGATGCGGGCTCTTTTTTGGTTCCATATGAACTTTAAAGCAGTTTTTTCCAATTCTGTGAAGAAAGTCATTGGTAGCTTGATGGGGATGGCACTGATTCTATAAATTACCCTGGGCAGTATGGCCATTTTCACGATACTGATTCTTCCTATCCATGAGCATGAAATGTTCTTCCATTTGTTTGTGTCCTCTTTTATTTCACTGAGCAGTGGTTTGTATTTCTCCTTGAAGAGGTCCTTTACATCCCTTGTAAGTTGGATTCCTAGGTATTTTATTCTCTTTGAAGCAATTGTGAATGGAAGTTCATTCATGATTTGGCTCTCTGTTTGTCTGTTACTGGTGTATAAGAATGCTTGTGATTTTTGCACATTTATTTTGTATCCTGAGACTTTGCTGAAGTTTCTTATCAGCTTAAGGAGATTTTGGGCTGAGACAATGGGGTTTTCTAAATATACAATCATGTCATCTGCAAACAGGGACAATTTGACTTCTTCTTTTCCTAACTGAATACCCTTTATTTCTTTCTCTTGCATGATTGCCCTAGCCAGAACTTCCAACACTATGTTGAATAAGAGTGGTGAGAGAGGGCATCCCTGTCTTGTGCCAGTTTTCAAAGGGAATTTTTCCAGTTTTTGCCCATTCAGTATGATATTGGCTGTGGGTTTGTCATAAATAGCTCTTATTATTTTGAGATACGTTCCATCAATACCGAATTTATTGAGCGTTTTTAGCATGAAGGGCTGTTGAATTTTGTCAAAGGCCTTTTCTGCATCTATTGAGATAATCATGTGGTTTTTGTCTTTGGTTCTGTTTATATGCTGGATTATGTTTATTGATTTGCATATGATGAACCAGCCTTGCATCCCAGGGATGAAGCCCACTTGATCATGGTGGATAAGCTTTTTGATGTGCTGCTGGATCCAGTTTGCCAGTATTTTATTGAGGATTTTTGCATCGATGTTCATCAGGGATATTAGTCTAAAATTCTCTTTTTTTGTTGTGTCTCTGCCAGGCTTTGGTATCAGGATGATGCTGGCCTCATAAAATGAGTTAGGGAGGATTCCCTCTTTTTCTATTGATTGGAATAGTTTCAGAAGGAATGGTACCAGCTCCTCCTTGTACCTCTGGTAGAATTCAGCTGTGAATCCATCTGGTCCTGGACTTTTTTTGGTTGGTAGGCTATTAATTATTGCCTCAATTTCAGAGCCTGCTATTGGTCTATTCAGGAATTCAGCTTCTTCCTGGTTTAGTCTTGGGAGAGTGTAAGTGTCCAGGAAATTATCCATTTCTTCTAGGTTTTCTAGTTTATTTGCATAGAGGTGTTTATAGTATTCTCTGATGGTAGTTTGTATTTCTGTGGGGTCGGTGGTGATATCCCCTTTATCGTTTTTTATTGCATCTATTTGATTCTTCTCTCTTTTCTTCTTTATTAGTCTTGCTAGCGGTTTATCAATTTTGTTGATCTTTTCAAAAAACCAACTCCTGGATTCATTGATGTTTTTGAGGGTTTTTTGTGTCTCTATCTCCTTCATTTCTGCTCTGATCTTGGTTATTTCTTGCCTTCTGCTAGCTTTTGAATGTGTTTGCTCTTGCTTCTCTAGTTCTTTTAATTGTGATGTTAGAGTGTCAATTTTAGATCTTTCCAGCTTTCTCTTTGTACACAAGAACTCTTGGCAGCCACATGATTCCTTCACAAAAATACAATGACCAGTAAGTTCTGCAGATGAGTTTTCTCATCTATAAAATGGGTATAGTAACTGTATCCACCTCACTAGGTTGTTGTAAAGATTAAATTAGTTAATATACACAGAGTGCTTAGACCAACCCCTGCTGACTTATACACTGAGAAATGTTCTTAGGACAAGATGCTAGTTAGCTACGGAAGTGACACAAGCTACATTTGAAGCGTGTGTTGAAAGTGGTAAATTTCAGAAATGGGTCCCAGAGGGACAGATTCTTTTCCGAGGCATAATGGGTAATATGTAGGAGAAGACATGCTAAAGCTCCATTTCTTTTCGGTTGTAAAATGAGTCACCTTTTCTAAGAAGTGTTACATAAACCGGGTTTGGTTCATTCGAGCACAGCGTAGTATATAAGAAATAGAATTTGCCTTATTTTAAACCTTTCTTTTTTTAACCAATTGGTAGTTGTTTAACAAAGCTTTTTAATATTTGATGTGAAGCAAAAACCAATGAAAGTCTATAAAAAATAATCCAAATATGATGACTCAGGAGCTTTCATTCTATTTGAAAGTGATCTGCACTTGGCAGGGCCTGGCAGGAAATGAGGTCAGAAGGATTACAAGGGAGCTTCAGTTAGATCTGTAACATCTTATTTTTTAAAATAAAAGAATTAGAGCAAAAAGGAATAATGCTAACATTTATTTAATCTGGGCACTATTAGATTATTTCCTTTACTATTCTGCATGTTGGAAAATTTTATTTTTCATCTAAAGAGATGTAGCCTTCAGCTCATTTTCCACTCACCATATAGCTAACTTTGCACTATATTCCTGCTCCCTACCCCCACTTTGGTTCCACAGATCTCTTCATCCCTTCTAGAAACAGTAGAATGTTTTGCATCTGTCTCTTTGGGGATTTCCACTTCAGCCTGACCAGTTTCGGTAAATGCTAACTCCATTTTTCCTTTCATCTCAGCCAGCCGGCTTTGTAGCAACTATTCACAGGGCTTCTGAGGGTGATATATCTGCACCCCAGTGTCACAGCAGACACAAAATCTAGTAAAAATGAAATTTCAAGGGTGGCCTTGATCAGTATGAGTGTCAACACTAGGGACAGCAGCAGATAGAAGTGTGGGCAGAAGCATTGAGGGAGTCAGGCCAAGGTGGAGATGAGGAAAATGTCACAAAAGGGCAGAGGCTGACAGTGGGGGCACTTGGCAGCCAGTTTCAGGTCTACTCCTGTTGCCTCAGAGATAGGAGGGCAAGTAGGAGGCAATGTTTTGATTGGATAAGAGCTCGTCAGATGTCTTGTTAGCCCAGCTGGTCATCTACCCAATGCTGACTTGAGTCAACATGCAACTTGAACTTGGTTTCTGTAAAGGAATAATGTCCCTTGAGTTGCAAGACTGTAGGAATAGCTCTACTGTGCTGGCAAATCTGTAACTAGCAATGAGCCCAGTGGGTCCTACCAAATGCTAATTGATTAGATAACTGATTTAGTCTGTTTTGTACAGCTACAAAAGAAATACCCCAGATTGGGTGATTTATAATGAATAGATATTTATTGGCTTTTGGTTTCTAGGGGCTGAAAAGTCCAATATTGAGGGGCTGGCATCTGGTAAGGGCCTTCCTGCTGCATTATCCATGGTGAAAGGGCAAAGAGAGGGAGGCAGTGAGGGAGGGAAGGAGAGAGAGAGAGAAAGAAAGAGGAAGATGTGCAAAATAGAGCTGAATTTCTCCTTTTATAAGGAACCCACTCCCATGACAATGACGCTAATTCATTCAGGAGGGCAGAGCCCTCATGGCCTAATCCCCTCTTAGAGCACCCACCTCTTAATACTGTTACAATTGCAATTAAATTTCAACATGAGTTTTTGGAGGGGACAATATGTTCAAATATAGCAATGACCATTGTCAGTGCTGATGCCACCCATAAATACTTTTTTTTTTTTTGAGATGGAGTCTCACTCTGTCACCCAGGCTGGAGTCAGCTCCGCCTCCTGGGTTCACGCCATTCTCCTGCCTCAGCCTCCTGAGTAGCTGGTACTACAGGTGCCCACTACCGCGCCCGGCTAGTTTTTTGTATTTTTAGTAGAGACGGGGTTTCACCGTGGTCTCGATCTCCTGACCTTGTGATCCGCCCGCCTCGGCCTCCCAAAGTGCTGGGATTACAGGCGTGAGCCACCGTGCCTGGCACCACCCATAAATACTAAAATTGATAGTAGCCTTTTAGTATATATAAAGTTATTTATGTCCCTGTTTCCCCTGTTGCACAGACAGGCTAGGGGCTGTGCTCCCTGACTGAAATGTTAGGGCCTGTGGAAGCATGCTCTAAAGCTTGTCTTTACGCCTTCACCAGATCAATTTTCCCTTGAGTTGGCATGGTGAATCCTTTTTAAAATGTAAGGTCCTGAAAGAGAGAATCCATGTGTTCTCAAGTTCTTGTATGCCCTGCCAGGACCCGTGGGCTTTCAACAAAAGTCATTTGAGGAGTTCCATTTGGTTGGCAGATACAAAAAACAGCTGTACTTTCCAGAGAGAGAAATCTATGACTGCTGAAATCTGCTATCTTTGACTCTGCCTTTGCCTTTTATCTTTTCCTTTAGATAACAGGCTTTACTGTTTTGCATTTTACAGTCATATAAACTAATTAAGGATCACCCTTTGGCTGTTTTGCCATCTCAATGCACTCAGTTTGAGTTGCTCCCTTAAAATAGCTTGCTCCGTCTCAAAAAAAAAGAAAAAAAAAAAATAGCTTGCTTCCAATTCTTTAATCATGAATTCCAAATGGCATCTTAAACTTGCTTGAGAAAAAGTTGAAAAGGACATTTTCGGAAATGTACAAATTGTTACTTATTGATTTACTTTTATTCAATAAAAATACGAGGGGCCCTGCCTTGGCTGATCCTGATCAGCTGCTTACCCATCTCTCTCTCTTCCTCAGTTTCTTCCTATGCAGAATAGAGCCAGTAATGGTACTTATAGCTTGCCATAGAGATTAAAGGCTTAACACAAAACACAAGCGTATGACCATCTAGTTGGGGAGATGTTGACTATAAATAGATGTTAAATAATGAAACAGTGCTGAGTTAGTAAGTGAGAATATGGATGGCAAATGCTCTGGAGCAGTTAGCCCTTCTCTCTAGCTGAGAAATGATTTCTCCATGCAGTCCTGTCCTTGTTCTACTGTCAGACTAGGCGGAGCCTCCTGCAGAGCTTCCACTGGCTGGCTGGACTCCCAGCTCATCCAAAGACCCCCATCTCTTCCCAGTTCTGCCTAAGCAGGCAGCATTCCTGGCCAAGCCCTGAGCTTCAAGGCTGATGGTGTCCACTTCCCCTTCAACCAGCACAGCTCTCTCCTTCTCTAAGAAAAGTGCACCTTCCTCCCATTCTTACATAAGGCTCGTCTAGTGAGAAAGTCCCTCCCTGGGTTGCCAGAGGCAAAATTCTTGGTCGTTCTTTACTAAAAACTTGTAACCAGCTCCAACCATTAACAGATGTCAGACTGAGAACACCCATTAGAGAGTGCAGAGCTAGTGAAGGGTGAAGGGGTTTTTTTTTGTCGCACTCCTGGAAAAGGACAATCAGCTTTTGACGTTAGTCAGGAACTAAGCCCCTCTATAGTCTAAATTTATTTAACCTGAATTTGTTTTAGTTCTTTCTCTTGCTCTTGTCTTTGAGGTTGCCAATTTTAGATATACCTACAGTTTGCCCTTTAAGCCCCAATTCTACGTACTCTTATTTTCTTTGCTTAGCTAGTCATTTTATTCTCTATGATATTTCTTTTTTCCCTTTTTTCTTTTTTCTATTTTTTGTTTTTGAGATGGAGTTTCACTCTTGTTGCCCAGGCTGGACTGCAGTGGCGTGATCTTGGCCCACTGCAACCTCCACCTCCCTGGTTCAAGTGATTCTCCTCCTCAGGCTTCAGGGTATCTGGGACTACAGGTGCACACCACCACGCCTGGTTAATTTTCATATTTTTAGTAGAGACAGGGTTTCACCATGTTGGCCAGAATGGTCTTGATCTCCTGACCTTGTGATCTGCCCGCCTTGGCCTCCCACAGTGCTGGGATTACAGGCATGAGCCACCAGGCCCAGCCCTCTATGATATTTCTAAACCTATTCTCAGTAATCTCTAATGCTCACTGCAGGGCACTCTGTGCCTATATTGTTATTGTTTGCTATAATGCAGTTTCTGCCATCTCCTTAAGGTCACAGAATGAACTAGCCTTGTTTAGGATCTTTGGAACGAGAGATTCTAGGTGAGTTTCTTATCGCTGTGAGGCATTGGAAAGGTAAAGTGAATGACAGGTACAATCTAAAAATTAAACAGTTTGTGGCACTTGTCTTTTCATCAGAGTTCAGCAAGAGTACATGATGTTTCCCATGGAGCCTCAGCATCAGGCAAAGGCATAGAGCTGTCGCTCAACCACACGATGGCTATGAAACAAAAGACTCTTCCAGTTTATTAATTTAAATGGGCGAAACGAGCCAATTCCTGGCCCAGCTGTAATAGAGAATAGAGATAATGTACACATCCCAGGCTCCCAGGAACTGGAAGGGGGCCATCCTGGGAGGGTGGGACTGTATCTTACCATTGATGTCCCCCCCAACTCCCAAATATGGACAAACTCTGCTTAAAACAAACATCGAGGACAAAGATGTCTCGGAAACGAAATGAGCTGAGAAGCATGGGCAAAGTCTCCTCCATCCAGCTGCCTGGAAGGGAGAGAGGTGGTGGCGGCCAACATGTGAGTAGTTCTTTCTCTTTTCCCTTCAGAGCCTCCATGGGAGGTCTGGATTCAGGGTATTCAGTTTCCACATATTTTGACAGGGTGTGTCAGTTCAAAGGCCTAGAGCAGAGCTTTAGCACGGGGAAATTGAGCTCATTAACGTATTCCAGTGCACACATTGGAAAGCCCACAAGATGATTTGCATGCCTAATGACTGTGCTCAAGTCCCACTGCCCCGGTAGACGTTTCCCCTGATGCCTCCAAGCCCTATCTGATCTCTTTCATTCCTGATCCTCTCTAGTATCTGATGGGAATAATATATCCCATGCTCTAGTTATTCACAGTTCCATCCCTGGAAGTGCTCATGGTCAAGTAGGCTTAGCTATTGTACATAGGCCGCTGGCTTGTGTACAAATCACTGCTCCCCAGCCAGATTATAAATTCATTGAATGCAGGCAGGATCCCTATTAGTCTTTGTATTCCTGGAGCACCTAACACAATGCCTAGGGGAGTGAAGCAGAATTACAACATTAATCCCTGTCTCCCAAATAAGACAGCTTGAATGAGAGATGGAGGAATAGAGAAGGCTCTGCTCTGTTGTTCTCGGGAGTCTTCCCAGTGCCACCTTGCCTGAAAGGCAACCCTTCTAAAGTCATGGGGCTGGGAAAATGCCTTCTATATGTGCAGAGATGATTACTAAGGGATGAATGGTTCCCAAGGGCCAGGGCATACTGAAGACGGGACATAGAAATCTATGTGAGGGTTGGTCAGATCAGAAGGATATATAGTCAGGGAAAAGTCACTGATCAGTGTGACCACAAACCTCAAGGGGACTCTGAGTGCTGCCCAATGATCCATTTCCAGTCAACTCACACTCTCAGTCTCTTAAGTATACATTTTACACCATTTCTCCTTAAACCACCAACTCCTCCTCCTCCTTCCTTACTCTCAGCTGATGACCTTGCTTCTTATTTCTTGCTAAGAAAATAGAAGCAATTGGAAGAGGACTTCCATAAGCTCTCACCACCTGATATATTTTAGATCTGTGTTCCCGACCAAATACATTGAAATGTAGTCCCCAGTGTTTGAGGTAGGGCCTGGTGAGAGGTAATTGGGTTACGGGGGCAGATTTCTCATGAGTGGTTTACCACCATCCCCCTTGGTACAGTCCTTGAGATACTGAGTTCAAGGGTGTAGTGCCTCTTCCTTCACTCTCTTGCTCCTGCTATGGCCATGTGACATGCCTGCTCTCGCTTTGCCTTCCGCCACGATTGTAAGTTTCCTGAGACCTCCCCAGAAGCTGAGCAAAAGCTAGCACCATGCTTCCTGTACAGCCTGCAGAGCCATGTATCACTTAAACCTCTTTTCTTCATAAATTACCCAGCCTCAGGTATTTCTTTATAGCAATGAGAGAATGGACTAATACACCACTTTAATTACCCACCCACCTTCAGCTGCATCCATTTTCCCTGTCTTCCTTCTGTAACTTCCTTCTGACTGTGTCCTGTCTAAGGCCAACCCCTCTTTCCTGCAGGCTAGGCCTTTTTCTCTTTCCCACATCATTATTTTTTCCCTCTCTACTGGATCATTCCCATCAGCCTGCAAATCAAAACAAAGCAGGACCTTCTTTGACCCCATGTCCCCTTGCAGCTATATCCTCAGTTTTCTCCTTCTTTTTATTTTTATTTTTTTGAGACGGAGTCTCGCTCTGCCGCCCAGGCTGGAGTGCAGTGGCCGGATCTCAGCTCATGGCAAGCTCCGCCTCCCGGGTTCACGCCATTCTCCTGCCTCAGCCTCCCGAGTAGCTGGGACTACAGGCGCCGCCACCTCGCCCGGCTAGTTTTTTGTATTTTTTAAAGTAGAGACGGGGTTTCACCGTGTCAGCCAGGATGGTCTCGATCTCCTGACCTCGTGATCCGCCCGTCTCGGCCTCCCAAAGTGCTGGGATTACAGGCTTGAGCCACCGCGCCCGGCCCTCCTTCTTTTTATAGCAGAACATTCAAAAGAGATATATTTCCTCCTTGACTCCATTTCCTTTCCTCCCATTCTCTCTCTTTAATCTTTTTAAACTAGGCTTCATCTACGCCACTCTTCCAAAACAGCTCCTTCAAGGTCACCAATGAGTTCCATATTGCTAAATGCAGTGATCAACTCTCAGTCCCATCTGGTGCCCGCACAGTGTTCCCTTTGTATTTGTGAAACACTTCTTTCACCTAGCCTTTGGGACCCCTCTGAATCTCCTCCTACCTCACTCAGTCTCTTTTTCTGGAGCCTCTGAACCCTAGATGACAGTAGGCCCTACACTCAGCCTTGGCCCTTTTCATCTCCGTAGACACTCACTCGCAAGATGATCTCATTCAGTGCCATGACTTCAAATGCTGTTGTTTATAGACTGAATATTCCCTAATTTAGAGCTCACCCTCCTCCAGACTCCAGAGCTAAAAATCCATTGCCTGCTTGTCATCTCCACTTGGATATGGAATAAGCATCTCAAAGGAATATTTATGAAAACAAACCGCATTTCGCTGCCTTCATCCTTCAGTCCAAGCCTCTACCTTCTCTTGCCTAGACAACTAGAATTGCCCATTAATGGTTTTCCCTGCTTCCACTTTTGCTCCTCTACAGTGGATTCTCTGTATAGCAATCAGATTAATCCTGTTTATGTATTTATTTTCATTATTATTATTATTATTATTATTTTAGAGATAGGGTCTTGCTCTGTCACCCAGGCTGGAGTGCAGTGGTGCAATCATAGCTCACCACAACCTTGAACTCCTATGCTCAAGTGATCCCCCCACCTCAGCCTCCTGAGTAGTTGGGACTACAAGTATGCTACCACTCCTGGCTAATTTTTTTTTTGATTTTTAGTAGAGACGAGTTCTCACTATGTTGCCCAGGTTGGTCTCAAGCTCCTGAGCTCAGGTGATCCTTCCAGCTTGGCCTCCCAAAATGTTGGGGTTACAGGCGTGAGCCACCATGGCTGGCCCAGAGTGATCTTTTTAATAAAGTCAGGGAGCTAGGCACAGGGACAAGTGCCCATAGTCCCAGCTACTCAGGAGGCTGAGGCAGGAGGATGGCTTGAGCCCAGGAGTTTGAGGCCTGCCTGGGCAACATAAAGAGATCCAGTCTCTAAAAAAATAAAAAATAAAGTCAGATCAGCTATTCCTCTGCCCAAACTCTCCAACTGCTTTCACTTTCTTTCAGAATAAACTCTGAAGTCCTTACTGTGATCTACAGTGCCTCACTGGTTCTGGCCTTCTGCCAACCCTCTGATCTCATTTCCCAGCCCTGCCCTGTTCTCACTCCATTCCAGGCACCCTAGACTACTTGTCTAGGGTGCCCTTTAAATGCTCCAAGAAAACTCTCACTGCAAGACCTTCAAATGTGCTGTTCCCTCTGCCAGGAGTGCTCTTCCCCGACATTTGCAGGACTCACTCCCGATTTCCTTTGTGTTTTTCTCTGATGTCTTCCCTGACTACCATCCACATGATGCTAATTAGTCCTTCTCCCCTCATTGCCTCTTACTCCTATCCCTTCTCCTGGTCTGTATGTGTGTGTGTGTTTGTGCGTGTGTGTGTGTGTTTGTGCGTGTGTGTATATATATATGTGTATATATATATATTCCTTATCATTTGACATTTATATGGAACAGGATCCTGGTAGGAAACAGATGGCACATTCATTGGGGTAATTTAACAAAGACACTATTTTCAAGGATGTGGGCAAGGTTAAGAGAACCAACCAGGGATGGTGAAGCACCCAGTCTGGCAATAGTCAGAAGCTATTTTAAAGAAAGTGAGGCGGTCCTGAAGGGACGAGGGAAGGGAGTTGATACTGGAACCCAGAGAGAGCTGTAGCCATGGTAGAGAGGCCTTCCATCGGAGATGTGGCCTTAGAGGAATGCGGCCACTGCCTAATGACCACGTGGTAGAAGGAGTGTCAAGGGAATAAACACCCTCATCTTTCTCCTTCTGACCTCCTGTCTCCTACTGGTGTCCCCTATTGGTCAAACCCAAACAGAAGCCAGAGGTCAAGGAAGCCCAAGTGATACGACTCAAAGCGGGACCGTCCAGCACACGTTATCTATGTTTTTATTTCTTGATGATCTTTTTTCCTCACTAGGTTGTAAGCCCCCATGGAAGCAGAAACTAAAGCAGTGCCAGGCACAAAAAGGGTGCTCCACAAAGATTTTTAAAGTAAACAAATTTGTGATCTGTGGGCACGTGGTGAGGTGAGCTGCGAGGTAAGAAGAAGAGGTGAGATCTGTGAGGTCATGACTGAGACCACGTGGCTGAGGGCAGGGAGTCACTTGGAGACCTGGGAAATCTGATGCCATCTTTAAGGCAAATGATCAAAAATAGGCACAAAGCACAGCCCAGAGTAGCATCACAAAGGAAACAGCCACGCACGGCATGCTTTGGGACACAAATGTGCTGAGGCTGGAAGAAGCCTCCAGCTGCAGCGGCAACAGCGGTGATAGCAGAGAATATTTGCTGGCAAAAGGAGAATGTTCTTGCATTATAATCACTAGAAATAATAATAATAAAAAAAGCAGAGACCCTGACAGCCCTGCAGTCATCCCGGAAGATTAGCATAAAAAGCAAGAGGCAGATGAACTGGATCCTATTTGTGGCACACCCATGGAGGGGGTGTACAGGGCCCCCTCATTTCCATAGGCTTGGTGCTACAGCAGCTGGTAGGCAGACCCTTACCATTTCTGCACTAGAAAATCGAATCATGTTCATGTTTTGTAATTTTTTTAAAAAGATTATGTGGAAGATTTCATTGGGAAAACAGAAGAAGTAATTTATATTGCCTACTACATAGCAAACGACTGCAGACATGGTTTGCCCAAATCCTGTATGCCTTCTCTACCTGTCCCACCTTTTCCCCTAGGCATTTTAGTTCCCAACTTGTACACCTACTCAGTCTGAAAAACAAAGGGCCTCTTTGGAGGGGAGTTTAGGTAATATGTATTATTGCTGGAGAAGGCCCCTTAGGAGTCCCACTTTGAAACTCAAAGGAGGAAATAAAATACTTCTTCCAGCTACCCACATACTCTTTCTGATAAGAGGACCATCAGTGGAATTCGCCCTAGCTAATGACATGTGTATGACAAAGTTATGTAGGCTAATAGGCTATCAAACAGCCTATGCATGGGTCATTCCTCCTCTTCCTGTGGTCTTTTTCATCTCATTCATGTTGTTTCTTAAATCCCAAGTTAAAGAAGCCCCTCAGAGAGTGTCAACCAGACATTCCAAAGTGGGTAGACTCAACTCAGCACCCAGCACTGATGTATGTGCCCAGACAGAACAGCTCTGTTTGAGGCTGCTGTGCTGCCTGTTCCACAGATGCTGGGGACAGCTCAGGCACCAGCTGTGTTACGCTGGAACCAGCTGGGGGGAATAAAGAGAGCAGGAGGCACTGCCCTGTAAGAGCCTTCAGCCTCTCTTGAATACCAGTGTGGAAGCAAAAGATTAAGTGTCAAAATGCATAGTGCAGACAGGGAGGTAATGCTGGGGAAGGGAGATGGTATGTGTATAAGAAGAGCCAGGTTGGAAGAGTCTCCTGGAGCGTGTGGGTACCCAGGGGTACAAGATGCAGTTTCCACGAGAGACTGTGGTGCAAAACAGAGGTGCACGTAGCCCGTTGTAGAGACAACGAAAGCCCCCAAGTTACAGAAGAGTTTGTTGTGTTCACCGGGCAGAGAGAAACGTTCGAGATCACTTTCAAGTAATTCAGGGTGAGTAACCGAGCAGAGGGAAGGCTAGTCTGGCTGAAACTGTGAGCAAAGAAGTCTAGCCAAAGGGCAGCTGTGGGGCAAAAGCAGGTGGTCAGGGGGCTAGGGAGGCACACTGGCTGGAAAGAAAGACATTGTCATCCTGGCCTGCCCTTGTGCAGCCTGGACAGTGGTGTCTCATCTGACCTGAGGGCTGCCATCCTGAGAGGCAGCATTAACACAAATTTGGGTAAAGCCATTCTTTCTCTAAAAACTTCCCAATTATTCCCTTAAAACCCTAATAATTCTCAAGTTCTGTGAACTTTTAAAAAAGACTTTACTGTAGAGTTCCTGCTTTTACTTATGCCCTTTGATATGCGTCCATCTCCTTTCCACAAATTCACCACTATGGCCACTTTCCCTTACAGGGGTAAAATAGTTGTGCTGCATTTTCTGTGCTCCAGAGTGTATGGCCAATCTTCAAAATCTCTATATCTGACTTGCCCTTTGGGTCTGCGTTGAATCAAAATGATCCTAGAGTTGAATGGGTGAGGGTGAGGTGGATGGAGGACAAGGCTGGGTGTGAACTTCCAAGGGAACACGCAGGTGTTGATCTCCTCCGGTCAGCTGGTGTTCCCAAGCACTGTGTCCATTCTCAAGATTCACGGATGGAGGATGGAGGATGGAGGAGGGTCTCAGGGAGTCAGCCTGTGGAGGGAAGCAAAAGAATCAGTCTACATTGGACTGGACCTCCCTTAAACAGAGGCTGCTTTAATCTAAATGTTTATGGCTCTTTCAAATTCGTATCTTGAAATCCTCACCCCCAAAGTGATGGTATTAGGAGGTGGGACTTTTGGGAGGCAGTTAGATCAAGGGGACAGAGCCCTTATGAATGGGACTAGTGCCCTTATAAAAGACACCTGAGAGGCCGGGCGCGGTGGCTCAAGCCTGTAATCCCAGCACTTTGGGAGGCCGAGGCGGGCGGATCACAAGGTCAGGAGATCGAGACCACAGTGAAACCCCGTCTCTACTAAAAATACAAAAAATTAGCCGGGCGCAGTGGCGGGTGCCTGTAGTCCCAGCTACTCAGGAGGCTGAGGCAGGAGAATGGCGGGAACCCGGGAGGCGGAGCTTGCAGTGAGCCGAGATCGCGCCACTGCACTCCAGCCTGGGCAACAGCGTGAGACTCCGTCTCAAAAAAAAAAAAAAAAAAAAAAAAAAAAAAAAAAAAAATAAATAAATAAATAAAAGACACCTGAGAGAGACCCCTCACCCTTTCCACCATGTGAGGTTAGAGTGAGGGTACTGTCTATGAGCCAGGAAGTGGGCCCTCACCAGACACCCAATCTGCCAGCACATTGATCTTGGACCTCCCACCCTTGATCTTGGACCTCCCAACCTCTAGAACAGTGAGATAGGAATTTCTGTTTTTTATAAACTACCTGATCTGTGGCATTTTGTTATAGCAGCCCGAACAGACTAAGACCGAGATATAATCTAGATTCACAGGGGCCATCAGTGAAATGTCAAGGCGGCATACAAAATGGTGCATACCGTGGATGGGTGAATTCATGGACACTAAATACCATGAAGATGCAACACTTCGTACTTCTAAAAGCGCTGGATAACCTGGATTTTGGCCTGGGAGACAAGCTTTCACTGACTGAGTTTCAGCGAACTCCTTTGAACTGTTGGGATTTTAGAGGCAGCACGTGTGGGGCAGCTGGGTGGGCACTCAGGAGACAGAGTTGATCGTGGGAAGCTTCCAAACTCTGCCCTGCACAACTGCTTGGCCCAGCACAGCAGCTGGGAAAGGAAAAAAAAAAAAAAAATAGACACCACAAGAACCCGTTATGGCTTGAGATTCTCTTCACCTCCTGGTCTGACACAGCCCCCATTGGTATGTAGTGCTTTGGGGCATGGTTCTTTGAGTTTACGACTTATTCAAGATGCCTTTGAAGCTAGACTTAGCATAAGCCAGGCCGGGACCCTGGGCAGGTTGGCGCTTGATCTCCATTCATATTTACAAAGGCTGCTTCAAAAAGGAAAGCTAATTGTGGTGTCCCAATGCCCAGGTGACCTGAATGCTGCTACAAATTGCCTCCTCGGGCATAGAGGTACAGGGTAGTTTTCTGTTCTTTATCCTTGCTACGCCTGGCCAATTCCTTTAGGCTGTCTTCCTTCCTCCTTCCCTTCTTTCTATCCTTCCTTCCTTTCTTTTTTCTTTTCCCTGTCCACATATTTTACATCTGGCCTGATCCTGTCACTACCCCAGGTTTGATTAACTTAGGCAAACCCTTCATCGTACCCAGCTGCTGATTTCAGATGCAGAGTGGGGAGATAAAAAACTGTCAAGAGGGGAAAATGGATGAGCAGCAGATAAATGGTGGCGGGGCGGCGGGCGGGGGGGTGCGGGGGGTGGTGCAATTTGCTCAGGCACGGCCTGCCACTTGCCTGGCTTCTAATTAGAGACATAAGAAATATGTTTTTCTTCCCAGATTCGGACGCTGTTTTTCATTTTCAAAAAGCCATCTGAATCCCGTCTTTAGCGTGATCTTGTGCTATTTTGCTGGCAGTTCCACAATAGCCACCAACTTAGGGACTGCCGAGAGGAGCCAGATATCCCTGCCAGAGAAAATGCATCCCTGAACCTGACATCTGGGTCTTGCAGCTGGAGGGAAGGAGGAGACAAAAAAGACGCAGTCCTGAGTGTCATCAAAGGCAGTTGATGGTGCCAAGTGAGTATGGAAATTACATGCAGTGCAGATGCCATTTTCAACGTCAGACGAATAATGCAGCTATTTAAGAAAAACAAAGATGTGCTTAGAAATTGATCACCCGTGTACGTGCAGTGAAAATGTTCATGGCTTCCAGGGTGTGACAGGGATGGGCAGCATGCTCATTTCCAAACCATTCACATTCTTTTCTTACTGTGATTCTGAAAGAATAACTGAAGAAGTCAGATTATTTCCCCGCTTTTATAAAACACAAGGGGAAAGAAGTTACTTGAAATCGAGCTTTAGAACACACTCTATCTACATGGGCAGTTAAGGTTTTCAGGTTTATGCCAGCTTTTTTTATTTGAGGCAGCATTTTAGATTGCTTTGTGAGACAGACAAGGGAATATGAAAGCCAGAAAGTACACTCAGTTATCTACAGGCCATGATCAATCACAAAGAATTAGTTCATTGTGCTGCGATTGGAGGGAGGAGGATCGGAGAGAGAGGAAATTGCGAATGCTGATGAGCATGAAAGCCCCTTCTCCTCTTTCTTTCTTTCCTCTTCTGAGTTAGATCTGCTCAAGATTAGAGGATGCACCGAGCCACGAATCTTCAGCTTACAGGCACCGTGCAGATCCACTTTTGGTTTATGCAAGGTGAACACGGAGGTAGTAGGAGCAAATACCAGCTCCCCAGGTACAAATCTTTCACAAAAAGTCTCTGTTACCTTTTGTTACTAGCAAAACACACATTGTCAAGAGAGAGGACTTCTCTCTGTAAAAGTATCTTTGCCAAGGGGAAGCCTGGGAGGAGATAGGATTTTTCTAATCTAAAACATGACTTAAAACTGGGAATTTCATGTTTTCGCTGGAACAGCCAGTGGGTTTCAGTGTTTTTTGTTATCAATTACCCCTTTAAAAAAAACCTTATTTTTGTCGTTATTTAAAGGAAAACATTGTTTGAATTTGGCAGTCAAAATAATGTTCCAGAACTTCTGGGGTACTGAGCTCTGGGCATCCTAGTGGTGACTTCAGAATTTATTTCTAGGAGGGCTTTGGGGGTGGAGATCTGTTGGAGTAACACCAGCTGGGGGTCTTGGCTTGAACTATGTTTACATGGCAAGCACACTATTGTCACTTAGACTGTACAATTATTTGTAGTGGCTTGGAGAACTGTTAGCCTAAAGCCCCCTAAATCTCCCCCTTGACATCGCCTCTGTTCTTGTCCTGAGCATGCATTTCTCCACGTGGGCACTACTGCATTTTGGAATGGGTCATTCTTCTTTATGCAGGGCTGTTGTACTGCAGGACTTTCAACATCCCTGACCCTGCTCACTAATTGCCAGAAAACTGGAGGTGGCCACTGTGACAATCAAAAAAAATCACGCCATACTTCCCGATGCCTTGCTGAGATCCCATTAGGTTTATTTCAGTCCTCACACATATACTTTTTTGAGTGCATTTGGGTGAAAAATAAATAAGCACATACATAGACAAAGCGGAGTCACTGGGGAGACAGTGCTGTCTGGAACAGTGGCTCTGTATTTTTTCTCCTCATTTCTATACCAGTCGTGTGCACAATACGTGCCTGTCAGTAATAGCTCTCATTAAAAGAAATTGTTTTCAATTTATTTAGGACAAAGGTGGGGGTGCAGATTGAAAATTTTTTTCCTTAGACTCAGCACCTATAGAGGGTCTCATACTTATCCTGTATCTCTGGTTGAGTGTCCCTGGTGAATTGAAAGTGCACTGGATTACAAAGACAATTTGCCATAAAATAGCTGTTATATGGCCGGGTGTGGTGGCTTACGCCTGTAATCCCAGAACTTTGGGAGGCCAAGGTGGGCAGATCATGAGGTCAGGAGTTTGAGACCAGCCTGACCAAGATGGTGAAATCCCGTCTCTACTAAAAGTACAAAAATTAGCTGGGCATGGTGGTGCATGCCTGTAATCCCAGCTACTCAGGAGGCTGAGGTAAGAGAATCGCTTGAACCTGGGAGGCAGAGGTTGCAGTGAGATAAGATTGTGCCACTGCACTCCATCCTGGGCAACAGAAGGAAACTCCATCTCAAAAAAAAAAAAAAAAAAAAATAGCCATTATATTATGCAAACTGTTTAACACCTTTATACGTCAACTACCTCATCCACAAGATGGAGATAATAACGTGTGCTCTACTTACCTTGTAAAGTTGTGAGGACAAAACTAAAACTGTAAGATTGCTTTGAGGAGCTAAATGCATCATGGATAAGTGGTACAACTCCTATGGAAACAATATGATGGTTCCTCATAGGACCCAGCAGTCCTGTGAGGAACCATCAGCAATCCAGCAATCCAGCTTCTGGATTTATATCCAAAAGAATCAAAATCAGAGTCTCAAAGAGATATTTGCATACCAATGTTCATAGCAGCGTTATTCACAATAGCCAAGAGGTGGGAGCAACCCAAGTAACCATCCACAAATGAATGGATAAACAAAATGTGGTATACACATACAATGGAATATTATTCAGTCTTGAAGAGGAAGGAGACCCTCTCACATGCTGCAACATGGGTGAACCTTAAGGACATTATTCTAAGAGAAATAAGCCAGGAACAAAACGGCAAATACCATATGATTCTGCTTATATGAGATACCTAGAGTAGTCAAACTCATAGAAACAGAAAGTAGAAGGGTGGTTACTGGGGACTAGGGGGAGGGGAAAGGAGAGTTACTGTTTTAATGAGTATAGGGTTTCGGTTTTAGAAGATAAAAAAGTTCTAGAGATTTGTTTCACAACAATGTGAATATACTTTATGCTGCTGAACTTTACACCTATCTAAAAGAGGGTAAGATGGTAAATTTTATGCTAAATGTTTTTTGTTTGTTTGTTTGTTTGTTTTACCACAATGAGAAAGAAAGCATGGTAGAAACAGAAGGTATTGGAGGTTCCAAGATGGCCGAATAGGAACAGCTTCAGTCTGCAGCTCCCGGAGTGAGTGACACAGAAGACGGATGATTTCTGCATTTCCAACTGAGGTACAGGGTTCATCTCACTGGGGCTTGTCAGGCAGTGGGTGCAGCCCACAGAGCAGGGCGGGGCATTGCCTCACCCGGGAAGTGCAAGGGGTCAGGGAATTCCCTTGCCCAGCAAAAGGAAGCTGTGACAGATAGTACCTGGAAAATCAGGACACTCCCACCCTAATACTGCACTTTTCCAATGGCCTTAGCAAACGGCACACCAGGAGATAATATCCTGCACCTGGCTTGGAGGGTCCCAGGCCCACGGAGTCTTGCTCACTGCTAGGACAGCAGTCTGAGATCGAACTGCAAGGTGGCAGCAAGGCTGGGGGAGGGGCATCTCCCATTGCTGAGGCTTGAGTAGGTAAACAAAGCAGCTGGGAAGCTCTAACTGGGTGTAGCCCACCCTAACTCAAAGAGGCCTACCTACCTCTGTAGACTCCACCTCTGGAGGCAGGGCATAGCTGAACAAAAGACAGCAGAAACTTCTGCAGACTTAAACATCCCAGTCTGACAGCTTTGAAGAGAGTAGTGCTTCTCCCAGCATGGAGTTTGAGATCTGAGAACGGATAGACTGCCTCCTCAAGTGGGTCCCTGACCCCTGAGTAGCCTAACTGGGAGACACCTCCCAGTAGGGTCTGACTGACACCTCATACAGCCAGGTGGCCCTCTGAGATGAAGCTTCTAGAAGAAAGATCAGACAGCAGCATTTGCCATTCTGCAATATTTGCTGTTCTGCAGCGTCTGCTGGTGATACCCAGGAAAACAGGGTCTGGAGTGGACCTCCAGCAAACTGCAACAGACCTGCAGCTCAGGGTCCTAACTGTTGGAAGGAAAACTAACAAACAGAAAGGACATCCACAACAAAACCCCATCTGTACATCACCATCATCAAAGACTAAAGGTAGATAAAACCCCAACGATGGGGAGAAATCAGAGCAGAAAAGCCGAAAATTCTAAAAATCAGAGTGCCTCTTCTCCTCCAAAGGAATGCAGTTCCTCGCCAGCAATGGAACAAAGCTGGATGGAGAATGACTTTGACAAGTTATTCTCCGGTAACTCTATCGGTAATAACAAACTTCTCCGAGCTAAAGGTGGATGTTTGAACCCAACGCAAAGAAACTAAAAACCTTGAAAAAAGACTAGATGAATGGCTAACTAGAATAAACAGTGTAGAGAAGTCCTTAAATGACCTGATGGAGCTGAAAACCATAGCATGAGAACTATGTGACGCATGTACAATCAGTAGCCGATTTGATCAAGTGGAAGAAAGGGTATCAGTGATTGAAGATCAAATGAATGAAATGAAGCAAGAAGAGAAGTTTAGTGGAAAAAAAGTAAAAAGAAACCAACAAAGCCTCCAAGAATTATGGGACTATGTGAAAAGACCAAAGCTACATCTGATTGGTGTACCTAAAAGTGACAGGGAGAATGGAACCAAGTTGGAAAACACTCTTCAGGATATTAACCAGGAGAACTTCCCCAACCTAGTGAGGCAGGCCAACATTCAAATTCAGGAAATACAGAGAATGCTGGAAAGATACTCCTTGAGAAGAGCAACTCCAAGACACATAATTGTCAGATTCACCAAAGTTGAAATGAAGGAAAAAATGTTAAGGGCAGCCAGAGAGAAAGGTCGGGTTACCCACAAAGGGAAGCCCATCAGACTAACAGCAGATATCTCAGCAAAAATGTTACAAGCCAGAAGAGAGTGGGGGCCAATATTTAACATTCATAAAGAAAAGAATTTTCAACCCAGAATTTAATATCCAGCCAAACTAAGCTTCATAAGTGATGGAGAAATAAAATCCTTTACAGAAAAACAAATGCTGAGAGATTTTGTCACCACCAGGCCTGCCTTACAAGAACTCCTGAGGGAAGCGCTAAACATGGAAAAGAAAACCGGTACCAGCCACTGCAAAAACATGCCAAATTGTAAAGACCATCGATGCTAGGAAGAAACTGCATCAACTAACGAGCAAAATAACCAGCTAACATCATAATGACAGGATCAAATTCACACATAACAATATTAACCTTAAATGGAAATGGGCTAATTGCTCCAATTAAAAGACACAGACTGGCAAATTGGATAAAGAGTCAAGACCCATCAGTGTGCTGTATTCAGGAGACCCATCTCATGTGCAGAGACACGCACAGGCTCAAAATAAAGGGATGGAGGAAGATCTACCAAGCAAATGCAAAACAAAAAAAAGCAGGGGTTGCAATCCTAGTCTCTGATAAAACAGACTTTACACCAACAAAGATTAAAAGAGACAAAGAAGGCCATTATATGATGGTAAAGGGATCAATTCAACAAGAAGAGCTAACTATCCTAAATATATATGCACCGAATACAGGAGCACCCAGATTCATAAAGCAAGTCCTTAGAGACCTACAAAGAGACTTAGACTCCCACACAATAATAATGGGAGACTTTAACACTCCACTTTCAACAGATCAATGAGACAGAAAGTTAACAAGGATATTCAGGAATTGAACTCAGCTCTGTACCAAGTGGACCTAACAGACATCTACAGAACTCTCCACCCCAAATCAACAGAACATACATTCTTCTCAGCACCACATCGCACTTATTCCAAAACTGAACACATAGTTGGAAGTAAAGCACTCCTCAGCAAATGTAAAAGAACAGAAATTATAACAAACTGTCTCTCAGACCACAGTGCAATCAAACTAGAACTGAATATTAGGAAACTCAAAACCACTTATCTACATGGAAACTGGACAACCTGCTCCTGAATGACTACTGGGTACATAATGAAATGAAGGCAGAAGTAAAGATGTTCTTTGAAACCAATGAGAACAAAGACACAACATACCAGAATCTCTGGGACACATTTAAAGCCGTGTGTAGAGGGAAATTTATAGCACTACATGCCCACAAGAGAAAGCAGGAAAGATCTAAAATTGACACCTTAATATCACAATTAAAAGAACTAGAGAAGCAAGATCAAACATTCAAAAGCTAGCAGAAGGCAAGAAATAACTAAGATCAGAGTAGAACTGAAGGAGATGGAGACATAAAAAACCCTCCAAAAAAATCAATGAACCCAGGAGCTGTTTTTTTCAAAAGAGCAACAAAACTGATAGATCACTAGCAAGACTAATAAAGAAAAAAAGAGAGAAGAATCAAATAGACTTAATAAAAAATGATCAAGGGGATATCACCACCAATCCCACAGAAATACAAACTACTATCAGAGAATACTATAAACACCTCTATGCAAATAAACTAGAAAATCTAGAAGAAATGGATAAATTTCTGGACACATACACCCTCCCAAGACTAAACCAGGAAGAAGTTGAATCCCTGAATAGACCAATAACAGGTTCTGAAATTGAGGCAATAATTAATAGCCTACCAACCAAAAACAATCCAGGACTAGACAGATTCACACCCAAATTCTGCCAGAGGTACAAAGAGGAGATGGTACCATTCCTTCTGAAACTATTCCAGTCAATAGAAAAAAAGAGAATCCCCCCTAATTCATTTTATGAGGCTAACATCATCCTGATACCAAAGCCTGGTAGAGCCACAAAAAAAAAAAAGAGAATTTTAGACCAATATCCCTGATGAACATCGATGCAAAAATCCTCAATAAAATACTGGCTAACTGAATGCAGCAGCACATCAAAAAGCTTATCCACCACAATCAACCTGGCTTCATCCCTGGGATGCAAGACTGGTTCAACATAGGCAAATCAATAAATGTAATCCATCATATAAACAGAAACAATGACAAAAACCACATGATTATCTCAATAGATGCAGAAAAGGCCTATGACAAAATTCAACAGCCCTTCATGATAAAAACTCTCAATAAACTAGGTATAGATTGGAAGTATCTCAAAATAATAAGAGCTATTTATGACAAACCCACAGCCAATATCATATTGAATGGGCAAAAGCTGGAAGCATTCCCTTTGAAAATGGGCACAAGACAGGAATGCCCTCTCTCACCACTCCTATTCAACACAGTGTTGGAAATTCTGGCCAGGGCAATCAGGCAAGAGAAAGAAATAAAGTGTATTCAATTAGGAAAAGAGGAAGTCAAATTGTCCCTGTTTGCAGATGACATGATTGTATATTTAGAAAACCCCATCATCTCAGCTCACAATCTCCTTAAGCTGATAAGCAACTTCAGCAAAGTCTCAGGATACGAAGCCAACGTGCAAAAATCACAAGCATTCCTATCCACCAATAACAGACAAACAGAGCCAAATCATGAATGAACTTCCATTCACAATTGCTTCAAAGAGAGTAAAATAGCTAGTAATCCAACTTACAAGGGATGTGAAGGATCTCTTCAAGGAGAACTACAAACCACTTCTCAATGAAATAAAAGAGGACACAAACAAATGGAAGAACATTTCATGCTCATGGATAGGAAGAATCAATATTGTGAAAGTGGCCATACTGCCCAGGGTAATTTATAGATTCAGTGCCATCCCCATCAAGCTACCAATGACTTTCTTCACATAATTGGAAAAAAAAGCTACTTTAAAGTTCATATGGAACCAAAAAAGAGCCCACGTTGCCAAGGCAATCCTAAGCAGAAAGAACAAAGCTGGAGGCATCACGCTACCTGACTTCAAACTATACTACAAGGCTACAGTAACCAAAACAGCATGGTACTGGTACCAAAACAGAGATATAGACCAATGGAACAGAATAGAGCCCCTGGAAATAATACCACACATCTACAACCATCTGATCTTTGACAAACCTGACAAAAACAAGAAATAGGGAAAGGATTCACTGTTTAATAAATGGTGCTGGGAAAACTGGCTAGCCATATGTAGAAAGCTGAAACTGGATCCCTTCCTTACACCTTATCCAAAAATTAATTCAAGATGGATTAAAGACTTAAATGTTAGACCTAAAACCATAAAAACCCTAGAAGAAAACTTAGGCAATACCATTCAGGTCATAGGCATGGGCAAGGACTTCATGACTAAAACACTAAAAGCAATGGCAACAAAAGCCAAAATTGACAAATGGGATCTAATTAAACTAAAGAGCTTCTGCACAGCAAAAGAAACTACCATCAGAGTGATCAAGCAACCTACAGAATGGGAGAAAATTTTTGCAATCTTCCCATCCGACAAAAGGCTAATATCCAGAATCTACAAAGAACTTAAACAAATGTACAAGAAAAAAAATCAAACAACCCCATCAAAAAGTGGGCAAAAACAGACACTTCTCAAAAGAAAACATTTATGCAGCCAACAGACACATGAAAAAATGCTCATCATCACTAGACATCAGAGAAATGCAAATCAAAACCACAATGAGATACCATCTCACACCAGTTAGAATGGCGATCATTAAAAAGTCAGGAAACAACAGGTGCTGGAGAGGATGTGGAGAAACAGGAATGCTTTTACACTGTTGGTGGGACTGTAAACTAGTTCAAACATTGTGGAAGACAGTGTAGTGATTCCTCAAAGATCTGGAACTAGAAATACTATTTGACCCAGCCATCCCATTACTGTGCACATACGCAAAGGATTATAAATCATGCTGCTATGAAGACACATGCACATGTATGTTTATTGCAGCAGTATTCACAATAGCAAAGACTTGGAACCAACCCAAATGTCCATCAGTGATAGACTGGATTAAGAAAATGTGGCACATATACACCACGGAATACTATGCAGCCATAAAAAAGGGTGAGTTCATGTCCTTTGTAGGGACATGGATGAAGATGGAAACCATCATTCTGAGCAAACTATCGCAAGGACAGAAAACCAAACACCGCATGTTCTCACTCATAGGTGGGAATTGAACAATGAGAACACTTGGACACAGGGTGGGGAACATCATACACTGGGGCCTGTTATGGGGTCAGGAGAGGGAGGAGGGATAGCATTAGGAGATATACCTAATGTAAATGATGAGTTAATGGGTGCAGCACACCAACATGGCACATGTATCCATATGTAACAAACCTGCACGTTGTGCTCATGTACCCTAGAACTTAAAGTATAAAAAAAAAATAAAAAAGAAACAGACGGTATCGTTATCAAGTATAACTCAGAGGTTAGGAGAACAACAGGAGTATCTGCATGTTTCACAATGTAGGTAGATTATATCAGTAGGTCCACTGCCCTGAGTTCCCCAAGGGCACTTTTACAGAGGAACACATAAAGGAATAAAGCAGGGAAGTAATTAATTTAGAAAAGTATTTCTTAAAGTGGGAAATATACTAGCATTCCCTAAGGAATTTTAAAAAATACACAGGTCAGTGTTCTTGGCTGCAAATAACAGAAGCTACTCTGGTTAGCCATGTTAGTTAGGATTCTCTAGAAAGACAGAACCAGTGGGATATGTCTACATGTAGAAAGATATTTATTTGAAGGAATTGGCTCATATGATTATGGAGGCTGGCAAGATCAAAATCTGCAGAGGGGGCCTGTAGGCTGGAACCCTGGGAAGAGTCAATGTGGAGGTTCAAGTCCAACAGCCATCAGGCTGAAGAACCAGGAAAGAGCTAATGCATTGTAACCTGCACAGACCTAGGTGGACTGAACAAAGAGGGGCAAACATGGGAATAAAAGACAGGAGACAAAAGAGTTATTTGGAAGAAGAGGTCAGGGGGCACCTTGCCTCTAGTGGACAAGGGCCCCAAACTTTACACGGTCCTCCATATTTATTAGGCAAAAGAGATAGTGAGAAGGGGAGTGGAAGAAGGGATCAGTTGCTCACTCCAGAGCAGGCTTGCAAGACTGTATTCCTCAAACAACAGGCTCTAGATATCACAGTAGATAGCCTCAGTGCCAGGGAGTGATTGCCTCCAGCAAACTTTCTGTTGGCAGGAGCAGTCGTGAGTTTGCTCACATCCTGCATTCATGGTAAACAGTTTGCTGTTTGATCACATAGCCTCCAGTGGAATGCTCAGTTAGTCACATGCATATTCCCCTTTCTATTTATGAATTAATTGAAAGAACGTAAGGACAGGCTGGGCAGCTCTCATTCTCTAATTGGCAGTCCATCCTATTTTACAGACTATAAACAGAACACAGGGACAAAACAACATTATTCCAAGAACCACAAAAAAGATGTAAATGTGCCTCAGATAGGTCCAAGGGTTGAGGCTCTCCAGGCTTTGCTGGAATTCAGTCCAGTCTTCTAAAGAAGGCTGAAACTCTTGAGTTTGTTTATTTAAATCAAGAATTTTGTTTTGTAATTCGCCAATATCAAAGGTGATGTTGGATGTGAAAGTTCCCTGCAAATGGGCTTTCACAGGGTCCCACAGATACTCACTTCAGTTATGTTCTAAGTTGGTTACACAAATATGAATGTGATTAAAATGACAATGCAATTGCTGCTGCAATTGCAAGCTTTGTATTTGTTCCCCTAACCATAGAACTGTGGATTTTAACATTGCCACTTCAGTTTGTAACTCAGTGTTAATTTTATTCTGAAGTAGCCACGCTTGGTCGGCTGGGCACATCCAGTTCTCCACGTACTGAGCTGTTTGAACAGAACTATGCAAAGCTATAGAAGATATCACAACAGAAGTTATTAGTGTGACCAAGGAAACAATAGCAAAAATTATCATGCCTAAGGCTCTACAGACACAATGAGTAAGCTGAGTTAGAAGAAGTTTTACAAAATGCAAAGCAGGTGTGTTAGCCCAAGACTCAGACAGATTAACAGGGATGCCACCTAAAATCATCAAAGTAGAGATCTTATGTGTCTGCAATGTGCTAAGATTAATGCAGTGATATGACTGGCAAGATGTACAGATCAATTGGGTACTGTTTACCTGGAGCTGGTCCTTCTTAGCTGCTAAAAAGACTTAAGGATTAAAAACACAAACTGTAAATTGAGTGGTGATATTCTTTACAAATGTAACATTAGAACTGTGTCGTGACTCTGGTAGGCCTTCTCTCTGTCTTTGCACTCAGGGTCAGCTGACTCATGGCTCATACCAGAGGGACCAGGCCCATGGTTGGCCACCCTGGGTTCCTCCAGTCTTCTGTTCCATGGTTGCATGCAGCTTGAGGGCATCCACACAGTTTGTCTGTCTCCTGTAAAAACACAAGCATACCATCTTCCCCATGTCAGTAAATCCACTGGACCCTTTCCATTGTCCTTCTTCTGGGGATTTCCATAACACTTTTGGATAAACTTTCCTCTTTTCCTCTAACACTTGCCAGTGTCTTTCTGCTGGAGTCTTACCATCCATACCAGGAGTCCAAAAATTTAAAGTAAATAAGGCTAAATGTAGTTTTGATTGAGGTGGTAGTTGGCTTCCTATACCCCCTTTTTGTTTTTTCAACATGCGTTGTAATGTTTAATGTGCCCATTCTATAATGCCTCGTCCTCTAGGATTACAAGGAATTCCTGTTTTATAGGTTATAGCCCAAAATTGTAAGAAATTTTGAAAAGCATGACTAGTATAAGCTGGTCCCTTGTCAGTTTGTAATTGTTTAGGTATTCCCATATAAGCAAATGATGACAGACAATGTTACCCTATGTGACCAGCTGTCTCACCTGCTTAGCATGTAGCATGCAGCAATGTTACTCTATGTGACCAGCTGTCTCACCTGTTTGGCATGTAGCATGCAGCATATGAGAATAAGTGAAACAAATTAGTGTACAAAAAAGTACACTAGACCCAGAACTGTGTCTAATGTCTCAAAAGTACACTAGAACTGGGTTTAGTGTACTTTTAACTGTAGCAGTTTCTATGCAACTGGCTACATTTACAACACAAGCTGAATCACAGACAATGTTGATAGGATCTGAAGCTGTGAGCTGTAAAACCCGAATGACAGCAATTAGCTCTGAGCATTGAGCTGAAGCACCAGAGGTATCTAACTTCTCCTGTGTTAGGGGCCATTGATCCACCCACACAGGTTTGTCACTAAGCCATTCTAATAGTAAGGCAGTGGGTGGAGGAGAAATATCAATGACCCCCATCAGAAATCCTGACATCCTAGCCCTTTTCTATCTGTTTTTCCGGTTACTGATATCGGGTTAGGATTTCTCTGAAGAAATTTTCCTAAACCTTTTCCCTTCTGATATCCCATGTTCTTCAATATTTTAAATCCTGGGTTATCAAAGTTTTCATTTGTAAGTCTCATATCCCATGCTGTAAGTGAGTCTCGACCCCATAAGTTGATGGCTATATTTGCAACATAAGGCTGAAAAGTACATGACTGTCCATCTGGACCAAGACACGATAAAATCTCAGCACTCTGTTGAACACTTTGGGCTGTTCCTACTCCCACTAGGGATGTAGAAGCTAATTGCAAGGGCCAGGATGGGGGCCAGTTATCTTTAGATATTACTGATACATCAGCTCCCGTATCCATAAGCCCATAAAGTGTCTTTCCTTTAATTTTTACTACACAGGTGGGTCTATTAGAGGCTATGGGTTGGGATAGATAGATTTCACTTGTAGTTGTGCTCCCAAGCCCTTTACTTCCTCATTTCTCCTTTCATGGAGAAGGGTGTAATTTGCAAGGAATAAGCAATAATTAAGCAATATATTCTCCCAGTTCACAAACCCAAAGATTCTGTGACATTAAAACCATTTGAATTTCTCCTTCATGATCGGAGTCAGTCACTCCTGGGACTACAGCAATGCCTTGCAAGTTAAGGTGGCTTTTGCCTAAAATTAGTCCCATATATCCTGCTGGTAAAGGTCCCCAAATGCCAGTGGGAAATTTGGTAGGTTTGTCTCCAGCAACTAATGTGATTCTTTCTCTGGCGGGTGGATCTGATGCTGGTGTTCCTGGGGTGAGGGAATCAATGTGCCTCTGGGAACCCATCCCTGAAACGGGGTTGAGGTCTGGACTGGGAATGCCCTCATTGTTTGTGGGGCCCGGGTCCAGGCCCCCATCTCATTTCTCAGTAGGGGGGTGCCATTCTGATGAATTTTGAGCAGCGCTGATTAGCCCAGTGATTTCCTTTGTTATAGCGAGGACAAAGTCCTGGCGTTTTTTTCCGCTGGGTGGGGCACTGCACTGTAAGGTCCTTTATGTCATGAGATCTGGTGGCATTTCTTTTTAAAACGTCCAGTTTTTCCACAATTAGAACATTTTCCCATTTTAGTATTTGACCCTTGGCTCCTTTTAGATTTGTCAACTGCTAAATTAGCCATTGCTTACGCTAACATTGCAGAGCCATGAAGCTCAGTTCCTACAACCTGACAAGCTCTGAGAACATTTCCTAAGTTTTTTGTACACCTCATGGGTGCCAGTGCACATTTACAGTACGCGTTTGCATTCTCAAAAGCTAGAGTTAAGGTTAGCATTTCTGCAGCCGTGGTATGAAGAATCTGACACTTCACTGTCGCTTGTAATTTTGTAAGAAATTGCTTATGGGGTTCCTGCGACCCTTGTATGATATGTAAAAGGGATTGTACTGGGACTCTCTCTTCAGGAATCGTGGCCCAGGTGTGTTTAGCGGCCTGTGCACACTGCTGATAAACAGCGTCTGGGAGTGCCATTTGACGTTCCAGGTCTGAATAAGGGCCATTACCTAACAGCATATCCTCTGTAATGTCTGTGTGTCCAGCAGCATAGTTCCATTTAGCCTGGCATGCACACATTTCTTGCCAATTTAAATTCCATGTCAGATATGCACTAGCGGACAAGCAAGTTCCCGCCAAGTGTCTCACACCAAAGGGTAAAAGACGCATAGAACCAAACACAGATTCTAGCAGTCCTAAGGTGAATGGGTTCTGTATGCCGTATTTACCACACTCGCTTTTAATTCCTTTAATAACTTAAACTCTAGTGGAGTGGGTTCATGAATAACCCGCTGTGGGTTGTTTGGATCAGGCCTCATGGAAATAGGAAAAGTGCAAGGTCCTAAGGGCTCTCCAGCTATGGCAGCAGAGTGCAAATTTCTCTGTATTGGGGTCTCTATTTCTGCCACTGAAGGGGGCAGTACAGATGTTTCTGCAACTGGAGGAGGTGGTATAGGCCAATTTTTATCCTCCCTCTCCTGTTTTTTATTTTTAATTGGAGCTGTGGGTGGGACAACAGATTCTTTCAGAGTTTTAGATTCACCCTGCT
This sequence comes from Macaca mulatta, assembly GCF_049350105.2. Taxonomy (NCBI): domain Eukaryota; kingdom Metazoa; phylum Chordata; class Mammalia; order Primates; family Cercopithecidae; genus Macaca; species Macaca mulatta. The sequence goes on from NC_133417.1 coordinate 27,709,696, forward strand.
GTCCCGCAGAATAATAAGGAGATAATGACGGAAGTACAGTACGAACTAAACTCCAAGTGTACGAAATTTCTTCCAAGTGAAGAAAACAGAAGAATCAACTTTAAGACCTTTTTGATGACCCTGTTTTGATCCTTCTGCTGCTCTATCCCCATTTTCCACATCAAGAGTGCCTACCTGTGGAAACCATGGGTTATGTGTAATAACCTTTCATGGCTTCTGCAGGAGGTTAGTTAGTGTCTGTGAATTAATCTGAGCTCCAGACCATCTCAGCAGAACTTTAAGCAACTGCACATAATGTTCGTCTTCAATAGACAAATTCTTCCCCTTGTTACCCTGATTCAGAAAACTTCCCATTCCCAGTACTTCTTTAAAGCACTGCTCCCAGTACCTCTTTAGGGCACTGACCTTTTATCTGCTGCTGGCAGACTCATCCCGGGGTCTCCGTTCACTTGTCAATTTCAGTTCCTCTGCTCCAGCAGACCTTCTTCATTCACATCCTCGTAGTCCCGTTTTCAGATGCCACTTGTTGGGCGTCCTTGGAGTCCCTGTTCTGGGTCACCACTTGTAACCTGCACGGACCTAGGTGGACTGAACAAAGGGGAGCGAATGTGGGAATAAAAGACAGGAGACAAAAGAGTATACTTGGAAGAAGGGGTCAGAGGGCAACTTGCCTCTAGTGGACAAGGGCCCCGAGCTTTACACAGCCCTCCGTATTTATTAGGCAAAAGAGATAGTGCGAAGGTGGGTAGAAGAAGGGGTCAGGGACTCAGTCCAGGGTAGGCTTGCAAGACTGTATTCCTCGAACACTAGGCTCTAGATATCACAGTAGATAACCTTGGCATCAGGGAGTGATTGCCTCTAGCAAACCTTCTTTTGGCAGGAGCAGTCATGAGTTTGCTCACATCCTGCATTCATGATAAACAGTTTGCTGTTTGATCATATAGCCTCCAGTGGAATGCAGAGTTGGTCACATCCCATGGGCCTTTAGCTCCCTGCAATGCATCAATTCAAGTCCAAAGGTTTCTGCTGTAAAACTTCCTCTTGCTCGCGAGAAGCCGGACTCTTATTCTCTTCGTGCCTTCAACTAACTGGAGGAGGCCCACCACATTATGGAAAGCAATCTGCTTTACTCAAAGTTCACCAATTTAAATGTAAACCTCATCCAGAACCCTCACAGAAACATCCAGAGTCATGTTTGACCAAATATCTAGGCACTGTGGTCCAGCCAAGTTGATCCATAAAATTAAACTTCACATTAGCTTAAACAGAAAAGAAATTCACTGGAAGTGTATTAGGAACCTCCCCTGATCCCTAGGAAGACTGAAGAACCTGTTGGAAATTGAATGGGAATTGACATAGCCTAGGGAGTCAGTCCCTCCAACTCATGCCTAACTAGCAAGACTACCACTGCCACAGCCACAGTGCCTACTGCACTGCCAATGTCACCAAATGCCTCTGAATCCTGAACCCTTTCTTTTTTTTTTTTTTTTTTTTGAGATGGAGTCTCGCTCTGTCGCCCAGGCTGGAGTGCAGTGGCCGCATCTCAGCTCACTGCAAGCTCCGCCTCCCGGGTCTACGCCATTCTCCTGCCTCAGCCTCCCGAGTAGCTGGGACTACAGGCGCCCGCCACCTCACCCGGCTAGTTTTTTTTTTTTTTGTATTTTTTAGTAGAGACGGGGTTTCACCGTATTAGCCAGGCTGGTCTCGATCTCCTGACCTTGTGATCCGCCCGTCTCGGCCTCCCAAAGTGCTGGGATTACAGGCTTGAGCCACCGCACCCGGCCTCCTGAACCCTTTCTGTGTCATTTGTCTCAAATCCGAAGTCCTGGGTAGGAGCATCCAGTTGGCTGAGCCTACTCCATGTACTGCAGCTACTAGGGGACAAGATGGTGAGTGTGTGACATTTTTAGCATTGTGGTTGGAGGCTGGCCCTACTTCCCACCAAGACACACAATGGGGAGGTTCCTAAGCAGAGGAAGGGGACTCAGCTGTCGGACAGTTGAAGAAATTATGAAGGTCTACTCTATATATTTCCACTCCTGACCTAACCGAATGTAAGTGTTGGAAGGCAGATATGTAATTTCAAAAATCTCCCCCAGATGATTCTAAATCACTTCCCTTCCATCTCCGCTCCCATCATTGTATGTCTTGCTGTTTTAGAAACAATGATTTTTAATAATTGTTCTCTTCCATTTTCTTATATCTAGATATCTGTGAAACAATCATCAGGGGATCTGGCTAACAATGTGAGAAGCTGCCTAATGCTGGCTACACCTTCTGACCTCACTCTGGTGTGGACTTGAAGAGGGTGCTCTTGGATCCAAGAACTTGAGACCGACTCTAACTATCTTAATCTATTTATTGAGAGTGTATCAGAGCTTGCAGAACCAACCCGATGTGTGGGTTTGGGTGTGGACAGCAAACACAGTAGTCCAGAAGGCTGGAAAGCTGGTCTTTCAGCTGGAATGTGTGGGCTTGGACATCACCTCTGCGTTGCTGGACTGTGGTATGGTCTCACATCACAAGAAGATTTAAGCCACCTTATTAACTTAATAAAGATTTAAAGATGATAAGCCTGTCCACGTCATTTGCCTATGCCTTAATTCCTTTGGGTGGCAAGAGAAGACATCTGGCCTGAGGCTTTTCCCCTAAGTTTACACCAAGGGAGAAATCCCTCCAAATAGGAAGGGAAGCCAGATGCTGTACAATAAAAACCAAATCCAAACAAAATAACATAAGACACACACTTACACAGAAACCTCCATGACCTCTCCTCCAGTAAACAAAACAATGAGTGATCCTGTTTCTGTTTTGCATGGGCAGCCCCTACATTGAGCTCTAAAATGTAGAGTCTAAACCATCTGATTCTGTCTCTCCTACTGGTTCCCATTCTTCCTCATCTCCTATGGTTATCATTAATGCTGTTTACCAAATATTTCCATTTCTACCCCTGTGTGGGAGTGTGATTGGATTATACCTTCTTATCCCCTGGAGGCTGAGTGTGGGCGTATGTTTTATACTGGCCAATAAAAGATGAATGGAAGTGGCTTCTATGTGTGGAAGCTTTAAGAGCCTGTGCCTGATTTGCCATACTCCTTTCTCCCTGACAATGATCACTGTAATTGCGGAAGCACACTTCGAGATGGAGCCTCCATCAGCCTGGAGCCTGGAGGGATTATGGTGAGCGAAGGCACCAGCCAACATTTGTACACATGAACCAGGACAAGAAATAAACCTTTATGGCCCCTAAAATTTTAGGGCTTTTTGTTACTGCAACAAAGATTAGACCACTCTAACTGATCGAGCTAATCTGTCCCTTCCTGCCACCTCCCCTGGACTTTCTCAAGATCTTGCATCTCTGCCCCTCAAACTGCTATCCTTCTTACAGCTTCAGCTTTTACCTCCACACACTAGAGTTCAGCTGCGTGTCCTGCCTCAGACTACCACTTCTAACTTCCATTTGGATACCACTATATTTTCAAAATGTACACAGTGGAACCCTCCCCAGAGTTAATTCTTTGTGCAACTTCTCTCTCTTTTTACTATGTCACTATCAATTTTCCAACCCCTGAATTCTAAATCTGAGAGATCTTTGACTCACTCTCTGCCTTCACTACCCCACCGCCCCCAATCAATTACCAAATCCTCTTTTATCCTCATTTTTGAGGTCTCTTGAATTTGTTCTTAGTGCTACCAGTGCTCTTACCTCCCAGGCTCCTTACAGCTAAGGAAAAGGCACAGGCCTCAATCCACTGTATTTGTTTATTACAGGGCATTCCATAACCAAATACCACAGACTGGCTGGCTTAAACAATAGGAATCTATTTTCTCACAGTTCTGGAGGTTGTTAAGTCCAAGATCAGTGTGCCAGCAGAGCTGATTTCTCTGAGGCCTCTCTGCTTGGCTTGTAGACGGCCACCTTCCTGCTGTGTCTTCACATCGCCTTTTCTCTGTGCACAGTCACTCCTGGTGTCTCTTCCTCTTCTCAGGACACCAGTCATATTGGATTAGGGCCCCACCCTTATGGCCCTATTTAACTGTAATTATCTCTTTAAAGGCTCTATCTCCAAATACAGTTCACACTGGTGGTTAAGGCTTCAGCATATGAATTTTGGGAGGACAAAATTCAGCCCATAACATGGTACCAATCAGCGATGCTGGGGCCAGGTTTAGTCTCAGGAGCTGGTGAGGAAAGCACACCATGCCAGCAACAATGGCAGAGGCCAAGGTCACATTGCTCCTGGTTTGGAAGTCACAATGTGGTTGGCAGTAGTGGAGACTGGTGTAAATTTGAATTCCAAGTTCAAAAGTTACTCAGAAGTGGTGCATAAACGGCAGTGCCAGCTGACATGCCTGGTGGTTGGTAGTAGCAGTTGTGATGATCTTATCAGACCAGTTCTGCAAGGAAGTGGGCACTATTTCTAGAAGTTTGGCTTTAAGAACATTCTCCAGTCTTCTTAACAATTTTATTTGACCCTATATCATGTGATGCTTATGATATATGAGAAAAATAATATCATTCTTGTAACTTACTTGGTATTAGTAATTAGTTATTCAATATGACTCATGTCATGAATATGTCTACAGCACATTTTTAAATAAATATATTTTTATATCTGTTGAAATCATAGCAGTTCAGATACTTTCAAGAACAAGAAAATATGTTTGTGAGTGGGGTCATCCAAGTGTTAGAAATGACTTGAGCAAGTTGCAGAGCCTGGGTCTCCCATATCCTTTAAATACACTCCCTTTCTACCTAATCATTTAGAGTTGACTTTGCTTAAAATGAAAAGGACTGATGCCTAGATTATGGCAACAGGGTCCCAACCTGGTGCCTATACTGCAATTTATCTTAAAAACCATTGTCAAGCACATATTCCTTCATCATGTCCATCTCTGTCCACAAATTCTGAAGGAAACTTGGAATTTTTTTTTTTTTTTTTTTTTGAGACAGAGTTTCGCTCTTGTTGCCCAGACTGGAGTGCAATGGCACGGTCTTAGCTCACTGCAACCTCTGACTTCAGGGTTCAAGTGGTTCTCCTGCCTCAGCCTCCCAAATAGCTGGGATTACAGATGTGTGCCAGCATGCCTGGCTAATTTTTGTATTTTCAGTAGAGACGGGGTTTCACCATGTTGGCCAGGCTGATCTGGAACTCCTGACCTCAAGTGATCTGCCCACCTTGGCCTCCCAAAGTGCTGGGATTTACAGGCACGAGCCACCGCACCTGGCCTTGGATATTATTCTTTCAGCTTTATGACCCCTCAGTTGCAAGTGCAGAATACCAATTCAAAATAGCCTAAGCAAAAAAAGATTACTCATTAGCAGACATAGCTATGAAGTCCAAAGGAGTATATAAAACTCCAGGCATTCAAGCGTGGCTGTATTCAGGGGCTCAGATTATGTCCTTAGGGTTTTGTCTGTCTTCATCTCCTAACTCCCTTCATGTGTCAGCAAAGATAGACTCTGGCTACTCGAACTTCGAAGGAGAAAGATGGAGATATCTCCCTCTCAACTTCTCTTTTTCTCCGACAAAACTCTGCATTCTGATTGGTCCTGGGTGAATTATGTGTTATTCACTGGAACAATCAGTGTTCAGAAGGATGAGATTCTAATGAGCTGAGCTGGACTATGTAACAGGTGCCAAGGTAGGAGAAGTGGGCACGATCCCATGAGGTCAAGGAGAGCCAATTCCCCAAAGGAAAAAAAAAGTCTCAACAGAATAATTTCCGAAACACACCAACTTGGGGCGCCAGTATACACTCCACCCCTTGAAATCACACTGGTGCCCTGTTCTGCCAGTGGGAGGTGGGCTCTGGTGTTTGGACAGAAATGATGACCCTGGCCTTTCCCAGGAAGAGGCTGCTCTGAGTCTGAGGGAAGCGAACTTCCTCTGGAGGGATTGTGAGGCTTGTCCTAGTGGACCCAACGCCTGTGTGCTGTAGCTCTGCTTTCCCCTCTAGGTCACTGCTTTTGAAGCTGGATGAGTTCACTTTTCTCTAGTGCTGGGAGCATCACCAACCCTTGTTGTCTCTCACGGCCCTGCAGGAAGCGCTATGTGGTCTTTCAACAGCTCACTCCCGGCATCCAGGGAGAATTAAGCCCATTGTTTCAGGGGGTTTCCTTTAGGCTAATCTGAGGAGTGTGAAAGAACCCATTTAGAGAGGTCTGATGAATAAGGACAAAATAAAGATCAAACTCAGGCAAAATCAAAAGCTATTTGTTAACAGGCAAGATGTTCTTCAAAGTCTTTATCAGGAGCAAGGAAGACTTATCTTGCAGCACTACGGGGAGAAAGTAGGATCTGGTGGTGGGGAGGCATTCATTTGAAGTTCTAAACAGATGACTGCTGGCCCAGCTGCTGGGCTCAGCATTATCAGTAAGTCTCTTGGGTTAAGTGGGCAGTGCTGGCGGATAAGGGTCTGGGAAAATAACAAGTCATCCAGTAGTAGGTAATGTTTATTGGAGAAACTCTCCAAGCCCTCCTGTCCTTGCATTCACCCTCAGGAAGGAACTCCATGCTGCAAATTAGAGAAACTTTCCTAATCCAGGATTCCTGGTGTAGGAAATCGAGCTATCCAGGTGTCATGTAAACCACGCACCTACTTTTCAGATGATAAACAAATACAGGAGGCATCGGCTTCCTTAAACCAACACTAGAACGAGAGCATGATGGTGCTTCCAGAGTTGGTCTCCTGAATGTTGGCTTAAATGCCTACCATACACCAGGTAGGCATTGTGCCCACATGATCTCATTTGATTCTTAACACACCCTAGACTCTTATTTTCCCCATTTTACAGATGCAGGAACTGAGAGAAGTGCATGCGGTTCACTGAAGTTTTCATAGCGAATACATAGAAGAACTGGGAGTCGAACCCCTGTGACTTGCTCTATCCAAAGCCTGTGTTCCTAATCACTTACCATACTGCCATTCTCACTAGACCCAACAAGGACATCATCTCCTTTTTCCTTAGAAAATGGAATGGAGGTAGTCTCATGCCAAATGTTGGTCCTAGATGGAAAGACTGAGGCACACAGGTTAAAGTGACCCAACTGGGACTATCATGGTTCATGAAATTGACCATAAGGAATGGATTTTGTTTTCTTATTGTAAAACACAAGCTATGAATCAAATGCCAACAGATGTAAGGATGTTGGGGTGGTGGTGACCGAAAGAGTCACCCAGAATCCAGAGTTACTCAGGCCCATCAAGTTAATGCATGTAATGATTACTATCAGGATACAGGTGTGTCTTAATAGCATTCCTTAAAATAATGACAACTACAACTAGGAACGGTGGCTCACACCTGTAATCCCAGCACTTTGGGAGCCCGAGGCAGGCAGATCACGAGATCAGGAGTTCAAGACTAGCCAGGCCAACATGACAAAACACTGTCTCTACCAAAAATACAAAAATTAGCCGGGAGTGGTGGCACATGTCTGCAATCCCAGCTACTGGGAGGCTGAGACGGGAGGATTGCTCGAACCCAGGAGGTGGAGGTTGCAGTGAGGCAAGATTGTGCCATTGCACTCCAGCCTGGGCAACGAGAGTAACACTTCGTCTCAAAAAAAAAAAAGGAATGACAACTGCAAACTGTGTTGCACAAAGCAGTAGCTATAATCTTTGTTACCTGTAGCTATTCAAATTCAAATTAATTGAAATGAAAGGAAACTTAAACTTCGGGTTCTCAGTGCTACCAGCCAGCCCCCTTCCGATTGTCCAATAGCGGATACAGAGCATTTGCATCATTACAGAAGGTTCTATTGGACGGCGCTGCTACAAAACCTCCCTTGACCACACTCCGTGTTAGTGACTGCCCCATCTCTCTGTTGTTCTTCACAGCAAAACTCCTTGAAAGAGTCGGCTGTACTTGTTATCTCCACTTACTCACCTCCCTTTCTCTCCTCAGCCCACTCCATTCAGGCTTTCCACATACACCACTTGTCTGAACTCTCTTTGTTCAAAGTCATTAATGATCTTCATTTTACCAAAGCCCATGGTCAGATGTCCCGACCTCATTCATCCTTTCAGCTGTGTTGGATGCTGTTGGTCACATCCTCCTTCTTCATACACTTTCTTCCCTGAGCTTCCCAAAGACCCCAGTGTCTTGATTCTCCTCCTCCCCAGATGAGACACATGGCAGTCTCCTTTATTGTCTTCTGCCTATAAGGCCTATCAATTATGGGTTCTCTGAGGCTTCATCCTCAGACCATCTTCCTCAGGTATCCATGTTCTCTCCACGGGTGAACACAACAGCCAGAAGGTAGAGAAAGCACAGCACTCAGCTCCCAGGCTTACAGGCCTCCCACGGCTTCCCCCGGTAACCTGAGCAAAACCTACTGTGGCCTCCAAGGGCCTGCATGAGCTTGCCTCTGCCTACCTCTCCCTTGCCTCTGTCTTTGCTTGTTTTCCTCTGTTCTTTGGACAGGCCATTTGTTTCTGCTGAGTCTTTGGATTAGACCACTTCCCCCAGATCTTTCAATGGTTCCTTGTCGTCATTTGGGTCTTTTCTTCTTTTCTTTTCTTTTTTTTTTTTTTTGAGATGGAGTCTCGCTCTGTCACCAGGCTGGAGTGCAGTGGCGCAATCTCGACTCACTACAACCTCCGCCTCCCAGGTTCAAGTGATTCTCGTGTCTCAGCCTCCCAAGTAGCTGGAACTACAAGCATGTGCCACCACGCCCAGCTAATTTTTGTATTTTTAGTAGAGATGGGGTTTCACCGTGTTGGTCAGGATGGTCTCAATCTCTTGACCTCGTGATCCGCCTGCCTCGGTCTTCCAAAGTGCTGGGATTACAGGTGTGAGCCACCTTGCCTAGCTGTCATTTAGGTCTTAACTCAAACATTACTTTCTCAGAAAAGTCATACTTGACCACTTTAGATACAGCCGCTCTCCCCATTATGGCAAATATACCTTGTCTAATTTTATTTAGTTATAACATTGATCACTAATTGAACTTATTTATATTTTTTGGTCGGTTTTCTAATATTAGCATAAAAGCCTTTTAGAGGCAGAGCCTCTGTCTCTCTTGCTCATCACTGTATCCTCAATACCTATCACAAGGTTTGGCACCTAGTAGGTGCTCAATTAAAGCTTCCTGACTAAGATATTTGCGGACTGATAATTTGGCTGAGTCAAGGTGGGGATATGAGGACTGTAGCTGATTCCCTTGAGAGTCAGTCAGAGACAGAGGAGGACCCCGTTATTGGGAAGAGGAGGACTGTAGAGCTAGAAACAGAGACTTTGTTGAATGTGTTTTTTGCCTTTGACCAGATGAGCATGGCCCATGGTTTAAACAAATTTCTCTGGTATTTTTTGACTCTACTTATATCTTAAGAATGTCAATTTCTCTTTATCTTTTTTTTTTTTTTATTTCCTCTTAAACATGTTAACACAATGTCTGTGTGACTTTTTCCAAACCATTCTTGGGCCTTAGTTTCCCCATCCATAAAGTGATTTGGTTTTTGGTAGATAATTCTCAAACTTCCTCTCAGTATTATATTCTTAATTGCCTGATGTCATTTTAAAAAAATCAGGCTATATTCTTTCAGGAAAGCAATTTAACAATAATGTATAAAAGACTCAAAATAATTTCACTTGTAGAACTTTATCCTATGGAAATAGTCAGAAATTTGAACAGAGATTTATCCACAACTATGTTAGTCTTAGATTTATAAATGATGATTAAGTTAGAAACAACAGTAAGAAAGGCTGAATAAATTACGATACTTATGCATGTTTGAATATTATAATGTTGGAATGTATTTGAATATTGAAATACAAATTCCCAGTATCGTTGGAAATTAAGATTTCAAAAAATATGATAATGAGGAAAGATGCTTATAGTCCAATGTTAAATCATTTATAATCTCAGTCTATAGAACACATATTCATGGGAGAAAAGCTGGAGGAAATATCTCAAAATGTAGCTTGTAATTATCTCCACATCATGAGATTTGCCTCGTTAAATTTTTAAAATATTTGTCATTGTTTTCCAAGTAATCTTCAGTAAATATAGAATGCTTCTTGCAGCCAGTGACTTGGCTGGAATAGATTCCAGTACTGTGAGATCAGAGTCAGAAGTCTCGGGTTTAGTTCAATTTATTCAAGAAATATTTATTGAACACCTTGTATGAGTCAGACACTGTGCCGTGAGCTGGGGATCACAGGAGAAGGCAGGGTCTGGCCTAAGAGACCGACTGAAGGCTGAAAATCTGCCGTAGGGGTGCTTGCAGGGTGGTAGGGGAGCAACAGGAACAGGAAGGGGTGTCTGGGGAGAGAGGAATTCACAGGACACACGTTTAACCTCTCAGCTTCCCATCTGTAAAATAAAAAAAACACTATTGGTTGCCTCTACTAAAGCAGATGGTGATTGTTGAGAAAAATCACACATTGAGAAGGCATATAGAAGGCTTTTGGCACCTGAGAAATGCTATCAGAGGCCTATGGACTTAACCTACAGATGGCAGGAAGGGGTTGTGGAGGGGCCTTGATTTAATGATTAGCAGAGCAGCGAGGCCTGGGGCCAGTTGGATGACAGTCCTCTTGTGTCTTGAGTGTGATTGCCACTTCTCCCTTCTCTTAGCTATGCTGAGGTGTGTTATGGTTCAAGGGAAGTGCAAAAAAGCTGATGCTGGAATAAAATGGGGCTCTGTGGGCGATTCTTAGCTTCCACATTGCAGTGTCCCCTCCTGCCCTCTTCCTGCTTCAGCTCTGAGAGTGACCTGAAATTGTCATGTTTGATCACCCAGAGGAAACTGTGCTCCAACTGAAGACCCACACCCCTGCTGTGTTAAAATGAACAAGCCCCTGTACTGTCTGGAGTTAGACTGGGGCACTTGTGGGGCTGGTAGCATTGATGTTCAGTTTGCAGCTGTCTCCGGTAGATTCTTCTGTGTCAGTGGCATCCCTCACTGGTTGCAGATCTTGGGTCACCACACATATCAGAACTAAGGGGAGAGGCTGCAGCTCCTCCTTGAGTGGCTGGATTTGAAACCTGGTTAGAAAGATCTATGTACTCAGAAAGGCATTGAAACCGGAGATGGAGCCGGCTAGTTCCCTAAAACAGGCAGATTGAGTGCTTCTCCTGATCCTTCTTTCAGGGTGGCTCTGGCTCTCTTCTAGGGTTCCTGTAGAGAACATTTGGTTCATTCTCACTCATTTTCTCTTCCCCTCTGTTCTTTCCTCCTCTCTCCCTCTTCCCTCTCTTTCATTTATTCATTTTCAACAAATATGTATTGAGAGCTGTTGCGCTTCTGGCACTGTGGGGAATACAAAGTGAAATGGCACCAGAAGTTTGAGATGCATACTATGGAACTTCTGGAGAGTGATGTCCGCCAGGCAGAATGGCCAGCTTAGGCTTCGTGAGGATCTTTCAGGTAAGGCTTCATGGAAAACGGTTCTGCTCAGCTCGTTTTTTTTTGTTTGTTTGTTTGTTTGTTTGTTTTGAGACGGAGCCTCACTCTGTTGCCCATGCTGGAGTGCAGTGGCGCCATCTCAGTTCACTGTAACCTCTGCCTCCCAGGTTCAAGTGATTTTCCTGCCTCAGCCACCTAAATAGCTGGGATTACAGGCACACGCCACCATGCCTGGCTAATTTTTATACTTTTAATAGAGACGGGGTTTTACCATGTTGGCCAGGCTGGTCTCGAACTCCTGACCTCAGGTGATCTGCCCGCCACGGCCTCCCAAAGTGTTGGTACTACAGGCGTGAGCCTCAGCTCAGTTTTATAGTAGAGTTAGAATCTGGCTATGCAGAAAGAAAGCCCATTCCAGGTGGAGGGAACAGCACAAACAAGGGTGTGCAGGTGGGGACCATGGGATGTGTTTCAAGAAGAGTGGAAGGGGAGGGGCCAGGACAGACAACAGCCTGCCTACCTTCGTTTCTTCTGTCTCTCTCACGGGATGGATAAAACCTTACTCAGCCATGGGAATTCCATTTCCTCACACAAAACCTTCCTTTCCTCCAGTTTTGAAGGAGTAAGATCTGTGTAGTGAGGCTCTTCCAAAGTTTTTAACCTGCTGGGTGGAGAATTTGGGCATAAAAGAATGACAAAGGCAACACCAACTCCTTCAGTTCAGAGAGGATCTTTCCTTCTAAGTTACAGAAAGCATTAACATCATCATTAGAAACATCTAGGTTTTTTTTTTTTTTTTGAGACGGAGTCTCGCTCTGCCGCCCAGGCTGAAGTGCAGTGGCTCTATCTCAGTTCACCGCAAGCTCCACCTCCCGGGTTCATGCCATTCTCCTGCCTCAGCCTCCCAAATAGCTGGGACTACAGGTGCCTGCCACCATGCCCAGCCAATTTTTCTATTTTTTGTAGAGACGGGGTTTCACGGTGTTACCCAGGATGGTCTCAATCTCCTGACCTCGTGATCCACCTGCCTTGGCCTCCCAAAGTGTTGGGATTACAGGTGTGAGCCACTGCACCCGGCCTAGTTCTTTTTGTTTTTTGTTTTTTTTTTTTAAGAGCCTGCTCTCTCTGTGTGACAGTCGTAAAACTATTTTCTAATGGCAGTCCAAGACCTTAAGAAGCTCCATTGCACATGCCTCCAGGCCAACAGGTGCCTTGAGAATCTAGGCCCAGAACGGATGCTGTGTAGCTTCTGCCACATAGTATGGTCAAAGCAAATCACAGGGGCAGGAGCTGCAAAATCATATTGCAAAGGGGGAGCGCAGAGGGAGGGAAGGAATTGAGACCTGCACAGAGCGAGGGAAGAAACAGGGCCTGATATTCTTCTAAGTCTTCTGTGGTGCATCATGACAGTCAGTTGACCGACAGGACCAATGAGGACAGATGTGAAAGGACATTTGTTCTGCATAATCTGGGAATAAGAAAAAAGTGGTAGCAACCCCATTTTCCAGGAAGACAAATCGAGACGAAGAACATGAAAAGCTTCACTCAGGGTTTCTGCCAGAATTTGGCAAGTTTGTCTTTCAAGTTTTGGCCCATGGCAAGCTCTGCATGGCCTTGGCAGGGTAGGGGTCTGCCATGTCTACCACATGGCTGCTCTCCTGCAGTGCTGGAGGATGATGCCATTTGGAGACAATCACCTTCTGTCTCTGGGCTCTGACATCTGGGAGGTGGACGACCAACAGGCCTTGGCCAGGCCTCCTGGCCCTTTGGCGTGCCGCATGTTGGAAGCCGTTTTTCCGGAGAAAGCCACAGCAGCGAAGGTCACCTTCTGGACAAATAATTCCGATCCAGGGGCACCAGATGCAATTGGGAATCTGAGGCAATGAACAAATGCACAAATGACTTTGTCTTCAAAGAAAATAGGATTCGACAGAACCGTGGCTGTCCTTTGCTCAATAGGATTGGCACTCTGCAGAGAAGCCACTGAGGGTGGCTTGGTTAGAATCCAATTTTAGTAATTAGTTCTATTCACAATAAGGCGTGTTAATAGGTCCCATGTTGAGCAGGCAGAATCCCCTGTCTCAGGTGCCAAGTGCCAATTAATGAAATCAACATTTATGTCCCACAGGTAAACAACTGTTCTGCATTCGTTCTCTTGAAGCTGCAGGCAGGCATTTCCCCCAGTAGGTGCTCTGTCAGATAATAGACCGTAAGCTTCAAAAAGACAGGGGTCATGTCTGTTTTGCTCACCACTGTATTCTCAGTGCCTGCCTTACCTTTAGACACCTATTTAGATTGCAAAAGCCCCAAGAATTCCTTCCCTCTCTCTGTGCTCCCCCTTTGCAATATGATTTTGCAGCTCCTGCCCCTGTGATTTGCTTTGACCATACTATGTGGCAGAAGCTACACAGCATCAGTTCTGGGCCTAGATTTCAAGAGGCCTCGAACACTTCTGCTCCCCTACTTGGACCTCATGGAGGCTCCATGGGAACAAGCTCGGGTTGGTTTGATGAAGGGTGGGAGACACAAGGGCCTAGTGAGCCTCATTGTCCTAACTGACAACCAGCCAATCTACAGAAGAGTAGCTGCTTAGATGACCAGTAGCTGACCACAGATGCATCAGTCTAGCTGAGTCCAGAAGAACTGTCCAGCTGGGCCCAACCCAAAAGGCCATTCAAAGAATTATAGAGAAAATAAATTATTGTTGTAAGCCACTAAGTTTGGGGTAATTTGTTGTGCTATTATTTAAGCCACTAAGTTTGGGGTAATTTGTTGTGCTATTATTTAAGCCACTAAGTTTGGGATAGGCATGGTGGCTTATGCCTGTAGTCCCAGCACTTTGGGAGATTGAGGCATGAGGATTACTTAAGGCCAGGAGTTCAAGACCAGCATGGGAAACATAGTGAGACTCTGTCTCTACTAAAAATTTAAAAGACATTAGTGGAGTGTGGTGGCACATGCCTGTAGTCCCAGCTACTTGGGAGGCTGAAGTGAGAAAATCACTTGAGCCCAGGAGACTGAGGCTGCAGTGAGCTATGATTGTACCACTGCACTCCAGTCTGGGCGCCAGAGCAAGACCCTGTCTCTAAAACCAAAACCAAAACCAAAACAAACCCAAAAAAACCTAACCAGTTAAGCACTGAATATATATTTGCAGAAAGATGGATGAATTATTGAGTACATATCATCCAACTGTAAACAGCTTGCCCAGTCACTGTCATTTATATTATTGTTCTATGTTTTTCCTAACACAGAAATTGTCTTTTTTGGCTTCTTGGTTTATTTCCTATCTCTCTTTTCAGTATGTAAGTTTTATGAGAATAGGAGGAGATCTTGCCTGTCTGACTCTCCGTTAAATTCCTACAGGCTAGAATGGTTCTCGCCACATAGTGGGGTCTCAAAAAAATATTTCTTGAATAAAACAGTAAACGGATTTCATTAATTTTACTTACAGTGAGGCTAGCCAAGCAAAGAGCTTGAGAAGAAGCTATCATATATATTGATTGGCTAAGGTGCCCTTTGCTGTTTGTATACTTTCCTTAATTCCTTTCATTACAAATTAGCACTTACTGAAGCCTGGCATGTGAAAATAAAGGACTTTACATTAGTGGAGATATTGTTATATTTCCTTTCTTCTACCTCAATTCTTAGTCTCCTCTTTCCCCCACTCCAATGTCTTTTCATTATGTGCAGTTATGCAAGGGAAACCTTTGGTTTGCTTGGATTTTCTCCATCAAAAACACCACCACCACCACCAACGTCAATATCATCATCGACAACAGCAGCAACAACAAAGCTTTGTTTCTAAGATTTCCTTTCTCTTCCTTCCCCTGCTCTTACCTCAGATATTTATCTTGGCTTCTCGGTATTTACCTTTAACATTTCCTTTATTTATTCATGTTTGCTTCTTAATCTTAGATGCAAATGGGCAGAAAAATTACACAGAAAACGATGGAGGCAAGATTTGCACTTGAAAATCAGAATTCTATTTATTCACTTGTTAGTCAATAATAAAAGTGAAAAATACTCTTTTCTAATCAGATGTACACCTAATGAAATCTTTCTCTTATTTCTTACCAACCATCATTAGTCAGCTAATCTCTAAGTTTTGTAAGGAACAAAATACAAAATCAACATTTTCATACACAGCTTCATTTCAAAAAAAGTATAGCATGAGAAATGAGTATATTTGGACTCAGGCTGGAGTTTTGTCATAAAATGGCCAAACACAGGGTAGGTTTCCTTTTGCCTTTATGGTCAGGGATCAGAGCATCTAAACATCAGTTGGAATCAAGAGCTGGACCTTGATTTTCCCCGAAGACTTTTGTGTTATTCATATCTGTTGCTCTTCACCTCCAAGGCTGAGAAAAAAAAATTAAGTCAGAGGGATGAATGACTTTCTAGCATAGACATTTCAGACAGTTTTGGTGTTGTCACAGAGTGCTGTAGTCATTTTTACTTTACGAGGGAGATGAGGAGGTGGAGAGAACCTTCCCTTTCACTCCTCGGATTACCCCTCCTGGACAACTGCCGACCTGGCTTCTCCTCCAGCCTGGCTCTAACCATGAACCTCACATGTCATATGTGACATGAAATATGTGGATGGCAGGGTGCCCAGTTCTCAAAAAACCTCATATGGAGAACTTCAGCTGAGTCGGTTAAATCCCTCAGTTTTTCAAAGACTATGTGTGCCGGCTCTATTGGAAATTTATGACTTGCTAGAATCTTTCTTTTCTCTTCTTTCTGCATGGGACTCGCGCATCAAGTTTGTCTTCCTTAGTTTTGTCTTTAGGGTTGTGTTTAGGGCTTTCAAATCAGCACATGAGGGCACTGACTTCAGGGGGCAAGCGAAAAGAAAGGAATCCAGCTCAAGGCCACCTGCACCTCTTCCTGTCACTGACATCGTCAAAAGGGATTTATTAAGCACTGTGTTGTGCCTGATCTCCTCTGGAGTCTAAATTTATTGTTGAGAAATCTCAGACCTTAATGGGTATCCAAGTATTTTGGATTCATTTGCAGATGAGGCTTAACAGCGATTCAAATATTTGAAGACCATATTCCACATATACTTCTCATACTTTTATTCAATTACTACCTGTTATTATAGGTTTATAAATTGGGTGCATTAGACTTACACTTGCTGAGCCAATTTTTATAAAGATCTCATCCAGAGAGTTGATACAGGGGGCGTTTTGAAGTGAACTCTTTTCCTCTGGACAGTACCCCCAGCGTCAGCTTCACGTTTGTCCATGTCAGTGCCTTGACCTTTGTCTGCATGTAGCCAGGATATTAGATCCTGGAAAACCCAAGGACAGGGATCAAAATGTGGATGACAGGAAGCTCAGCAGGAGGATATTAACACTAATTAGAATACTTTTTCCTGAACACAGATAATGATGGCTTTCTTTGTTCAGCATCCTGGTAAATCCCCTTACTACAGATTTCCATACTCTGAACCAAATCTAAGCATCTGGAGGGAACTGCTGTTATGGCTGAATTAGCCATTCCAATTAGAGAAAGGAGGGAGTCGCCTCTGTGTCTCCATTCCCCAATCCTCTGCAATAACTGGATTTCAGGGGGGTTTATACAAGCATTCCTGGAAGGAAGAAGCATTAACTATGCCATGACCTATTCAACGTATGCAGAAGTTATGTGCTTAGGAAGGGTAGGGATACACAGAAGTATTTTGAATTGACACTTAATTTCCGCCCCCCCCTCACTGCACTAGCTCTGCGCTGAATTAATACCACTTTTATCTTGCTTTTAAATAAAAATTTATGGATGACAGCTGAGGTCCTTCTTAGAGTGTTTATGATTTGGGATTAAGATCCTTAAGTGCTAGGGCAACTCATTAGCTTGTGCACACTACCGACTTGTATGTAGTCAGGAAAGGAAAGGAAACAAGGAAGAAGGATGGAGTGGGGGAGGGGAAAGAACAAAGGGAAAATAGGCCACCATTGACAGTAATAATAATGAACGTTATAATTATTATGATTATGAAATTATTATTATTATTATTTTGCTGGAGCAATTAAAGGGCTTCCTTTAAGAGTTAGAAGATCAAATGCTACCCTAAGTATAAAAGAATAAGCATCTTGGCCAAAATTTAAATTCACTTTGAAAGTAGAGTCTTAGACACAATTTAAATTCTAAACCTTGT
This sequence comes from Macaca mulatta, assembly GCF_049350105.2. NCBI lineage: Eukaryota > Metazoa > Chordata > Mammalia > Primates > Cercopithecidae > Macaca > Macaca mulatta. Next base: position 27,727,211 of record NC_133417.1, read on the forward strand.
ATTTGTAAAAACCTTTAAGAAAACAATGAAACCTGTAAGAAACATTCTACCATGCAAAACCCATTCCTGCAAGTTGGACTTGGGCTTGTTGGGCCGGGATAGGCAGATAAGAAGGCCAGTGTACAACCTTGAGCCCTAACCAAAACCCACATCCCAAATGCTTCTGTGGCAGACGGACTCCTTTCCACGTCCACCGATGATGAGGTAGCAAAGCAGATGGGTCTCTTTGCTTTCCTGAGCAGACTCCCTGCCATGACTGTCCCCTGCTGGAGCAACCCCTAGGAGAATGTGTCATGGAGAGTCATATAGCCATGGGGCCTAAGGCATTCTCAGAATGCAGTTCCTTGTACTAGGACTTGAACTGTCTTACCCCTCACCTTTGGGCAGAAGTGCAAAGGGAGGCTATAGCCCACCCTTTTCTTTCCGCTTCCAGCTCCATTCCACATTTCAGGGGGGGTTCTTCTTCCTTAGACCTGGGGACACTCCAACTGGCACATTCAAGTTCCATTTTTCTCCCCACCCTAAATAGCTGTGCCTTGGTTGTCCTTGGGTCTAAGAATGTGCATCCTTGTGATATGTTCTGCCCTCAGGAAGGTGACCCAGGGAAGACGCTCTGAGGCCCAGGGTGTGGGTTTAGGGCTATTAGGGCATGGACTTACGAGGTCCTGGGTACTGAGAGCACAGTCTAGAGTACCTGAGGCACAGGTTCCGTGTGAGCATTTTCTTGTGATCTCACAGACTCTTCACCAGTGAGGCTCCTCTGCAGAGCAGAGGGTCCCAGAAGTCCAGGTGTAAAGGGATTTGAGAGTTTGTACTCTGTGAGCCCCGTATTTCCTGTGAACTGCACAGCTGGGTCAATGTAAGCTGGTACCTTATCGTTGTTAAACAGCTTCTTAAAGTGTTCATAAAGATTGTCATGAAAGGAGATTCCTTGACCCTTCCTTGGTACCTTTCTAGAGTTTAGTAAGTTCTCTTTTCCTCTCTGAGTTGCACCCAAGAGCAATGGTTCTTCCACAGTGCTGAAAACAAATACTGAGAGGATTAAAACCTGGTTAAGGCCATCTCTGGTCCATAGCAAACATTTACTTATAAGTCATCATATGGCTTGTAAGATGATTGACCTATCTCAGTAAGATTCATTAAGGGGCATTTAAATTACAGAAGAGCCGAATGACTCCAAAGAGTTAACTCTTTTTGTTTACTCAATAAGGTTTACACTAAATTTAGCATACTTTTCAGCATATGAGTTGAGGGGTTGTGGTGAGGCAGGTAAAAGTTGGTTCATGCAGGTGAAATTGTTTTTATTTACTAAGTCAAGATGGGGCTTTATTTTATTTCTGTGCATATAATTTAGGTTTTCTTGGGAAAGTGGCACGTAGCTGGATACCTGGAAGAGGGAAATCAATGCAGACTCCAGCTTTGGTATCTACAGAAATTCCAAGGGCAGGACTTCACCTTATTCATAATCAGAGTCTGATATGCAGCAGGTGCTTAATAGGTGCTTGATGGGGAACTACAGAAGGAACTGAAGCAAAGGGATGTTGAGTAAAAAGTGAATTTAGTGGAGCACAGTGTTTCAATGGCACTCATTGATGAGGATGGTGATGGAATATTAACTTGCAGTCTGTTTTAAATACAGAGAAAACATTTTCTTGTTTCTTTGACTTTAGACTTTTCATGGATAAGTTGGAGATTTGAATCAGATAATCTCAAAGGTCCATCTACACCTAAAATGCTAAGCATCTATTCCCAAATATTGTATCTAGAAAGTATTATATTTGCACCTTAGCTAGTAAATACTGGGTACCCATTAACTTGGGAACCTGGCTAAGTCTATTAGCTTATTGGGAATATGGAATATATGTCATGCGGTCTCCACCCTTTGGAGTTACAGAGTAAAAATAATACATAAAATGCAGCAAGAAAGCAATTTAGCATTCAACTCTGGGCTGTAAGGGTCAAAGACAACTTCACGAGTGGGGAGCTTTGAAGAATGGAGATAACTTGGTTAACTAGCTAATGGGGAGAAATATCAATTCAGGGTGAAGGAAGAGTCTGATGAAAGATGGGAACCAGTTGATATGTGTAGGGACTGAGAATGTGGATATGTTGTTAGAATGGGAAGTAGAGAGAAAAATGTTTGCATAGACAGGCTAAAAACAGATTCCAAAGACTTTGATGGAGCTGGGCACAGTGGCTCACCCCTGTAATTCCAGCTACTTGGGAGGCTCAGGTGGGAGGATCACTTGAGCCAGGAGGTCGAGGCTGCAGTGAGCTATGATGGCACCACCGCACTCCAGGCTGGGCAACAGAGTGAGAGTCTGTCTCTTAATTTAATTTAATTTAATTTATTATTTGTTTGAGACAAAGTCTCACTCTGTCACCCAGGCTGGAGTGCACTGGTGCGATCTCGGCTCACTGCACCCTGCGCCGCCTGGGTTCAAGCGATTCTCCTGCCTCAGTCTCTTGAGCAGCTGGGACTGTGGATGCGCAGCACCACGCCGGGCTAATTTTTGTATTTTTAGTAGAGACGGGGTTTCACCATATTGGCTAGGCTGGTCTCGAACTCCTGACCTTGTGGTCTGCCTACCTTGGCCTCCCGAAGTGCTGGGATTATACACCTGAGCCACTACGCTCGGCCGAGTCTGTCTTTTTTTTTTTTTAAAGACTGATGGAAAGTAGAAAAGTTTAGATGGGCAGTGGAGATGCATTATCAGTGTCTGATCCTTGTCTTAGTGTCTCAGCATGTTATACAATGGGCCATCCTTCTGGAAATGCTGTCTGCTCTTGACTTCCATAGACCCTACACTTTTGGCTTTTCTTGAGCTTCACTGTCTTCCCAGTCCCCTTTGCAAGTTCATCCTCCTCCACTCAGCCTCTAAGAGTTAGAAGCACTCAGGGTTCAGTTCTTGGCCCTGTTCTCTATCTACTGTACTTGATTTAATCTCGATCCCTTTAAATGCCATCTGCATGGAGATAACTCTCAAACACCTATCTCTGGCCTCATCCTACCCCTGGAGCTCCTTAGACTCACATTTTCTTCTGCCTACTTCACATCTCCACTAAGATATCCCCCAGGAACTGCCCACTCACATGTTTATTATTCCCACTTACGTACTGACCCCACTCTAGTTAGGCTGAGGCTGCTGGTTGCCCACCAACATCCTTTCTACTTTTCTTCTTTAGTAAAAGGGCTCTTCAATTTTAGTTTGGTATATAGCTGCCCAACCAGAGGCTTCACTTCATGCCTCCATTTCAGTTAGGTGTGATCTTGTGGCTAGGCTCTGACCGACGAGATGTCAATAGAAGGGATGCAGGGCACTTTCAGGTCATGGCCCTAAAATTGTCCTTTCCCTCCTGGCTGAGACACAGTTGTAAGGGCTGAAGCCTAACACAGCTACAACTAAAGACAGAAACCTTGCACTTAGGGTGCCAGAGCTGCCTTCCCAGCCCCAGACTCTCTACTTGTGGTTTATTATGTGAGAGAGAAATGTTTCCATCTTTTTTGAACCACTGTGCTTTGGGACCATTCTGAACGGGAGCTTAGATGTGCCCCTAACTAACATACCCAGTCTTCCCCACCTCATAAACTTCATCTCCATCCACCTAATTTCTCAAGCCAGAAAGCAGTGAATACCCTATCCTTCTTCAGATCCAGTGTATCAGCATGTCCTACCAGTGTTACCTAAAAAGTGTCATTGAGATCTATCCACAATCCAAACTCGTGTGCAGCTACTACATTACCTCCTAACTGGTCACCTCATTTTAATTTTGTCCCCATATGACCTTTCAACTAAGTGCAGCCAAAGACAACTTTAAAACTTAAATGCCTCATGTTGTGTTCCTGTTGGAAACCTCTCAGTGCCTTCTCATTTCATTGAGATAAAGTCCTGAGTGTACCGAACTTGATCCTCTATGATCTGGCCTTTGCTTTCCTCCCCAGCCTTACTGTGTGTCGCTTTCCCCTTGCTCACCAGGCCTCAGCCACAGAGGCCTTCTTTCCATTTTAGTTCCTCAAATATGCCGGCCCTTTCCCACCCCAGGCGTCTGCTCACACGCTGTCTGTGCGTCTCCACGTCTGCTCCTTCATGCTTTGTCCGTTCAGCTCCTATTTCTCTTTCAGGCATCAGCCTAGCTCCCTCTTCCTCAGGTCTCCAATTGTGTTTCATAACAACCTATTCTTTTCATTAATAATACATGGCAATTTATAATTCTACATTAAATGGAGTCTCTGTTTTTGTTTTTATTGTATATGTGTGTGTGTGTGGTTTTTTTTTTTTTTTTTTTTTTTAAGACAGGGGTCTCACTCTGTCAGCCAGGCTGGAATGCAGTGGCACAATCATGGCTCACTGCAGCCTTGACCTCCTGGACTCAGGCAATTCTCCCACCTCAGCCTCCTGAGTAGCTGGGACTACAGGCATGAGCCACCATGCCCAGATAATTTTTTCAGAGATGGGGTCTCACTCTGTTGCCAGGCTGGTCTTGGGCCCAGGATCTCAGCAATCCTCTTGCCTCAACCTCCCAAAGTGTTGGGATTACAGGTGTGAGTCACTGAGCCCGGCCTGTGTTCGTCTAATACCTGTCTTCCCTACTAGACTGGAAGCTGTATGGAAGTGGGGCCACGTTGGTGTTGTTCACCTTCACACACCCAGCTTCAGTAGGGTGCTTACCACATAGTAGTTGCTATAATAATCTAGTACTTCCTGAAATGAAATAAGTAGTAGAAGAACAAGATGAGAGCAGAGGTTAAGAAAAATAAATCCGGGAGGAATATGTAAAGTGGATTTTAGTTGGATGGATACATTTCCTAGGGCTTCCATAGAAAATTCCCACAAACTAGAGACCTTAAAACAACAGAAATTTATTCCCTCACAGCGATGGGGGTCACAAGTCTGAAACAGAAGTGTCAGCAGGGTCGTACTCTTTGAGGTCTCTAGGGGGATTCTCCCTTACCTCTTCGAGCTGCTGGTGCTTGTTGGTAATCCTTGGGGTTCCATGGTCGTGGCAGCACGATTCCCATCTCTGCCTGCTGTCGCAAGGTGTTCCCCTACGTGTCCCTCCTTTCTCTGGGTCTCCTCTTCTTAAAAGGATACCTGTCATATTGGATATATGACCTACATTACTCAGGTATCACCTCATCTTAACTGATTACATTTTCAAGGACCCTATTTCTAAATAAGTTCAGACTCAGGTTCTGGGTGGACATGGGAGACACTATTCCACCTAGAACACTTGGAGCATAAGGAAACCAATTTGCAATCTTGTAGGCTGCAGGTGAAAAAGGCCTGAACTGTGTTATAGTGAGAATTTAGAGGAAAGGATGAAACCAAGTGACATTGAGGAAATTACAGACCACAGAATGTTAGGGCTGGAAGAGACCCTAGAGGTTTCCATGTCTAGTGATTCTCAGGTTAGGCTTCTTATGTCCTTCAGATGGGGTGTCTGAAGGTCAGGGGTGGCCAGGAAGTAGGGGGCACAGGATAAATTTTCCCATTTGCTCTTAGAGCAAGGATCGAAGTCCCTGATGTACCTTAGCAGATTCAGGCTAGAGGTGACTGTGTCTTGATTCTCTGGCCTCCCCTGGCACCACTTCTCCTCTGATCTTAGGGATCTGGCCACAGAGTCTCAGTTTCGCTGACTTCTTCCTGCCACAGGGCCTTTGCACATGTCCTTCATGCTGTCATTTCCTGTACCCCTTACCCTCTCCAAACACACACTCATCCCTAGATGCCAGCATAGTTAACATTTCCTTGACCCCTGGCCCACCCCTGGTCTAAATCAGTTCAGGTCAGTTTCTCTTTTTTTCAGAGACCTGTGCTCACTTTATAAATGTGTGTTTATTCCCAGGTTATTTAAAGTTTGTTTCTCCTCTTCTAAGTTTCATATGAGCAGGGGCTATGTATGTTTTGCTGTGTTAAGCACCTAACATAGCACCTGAAATGTAGTAATGGAATTAATGAATGAGTAAAAGCTCAAACTCCCAATATTTGACTTCTTTAGTTTCCAAATCCTGAAGTTGCATTGAAAAGCACAATTTTATTTTTCGGGCAAACACTACTTTTGCCTATAGAGACATATTACACTTTAACAAAACTGTACAATATAAATTTTATTTCTGCTATATAAATATTTGGCAAGTTAAAGTTATATCAGATGTTAAAAATACATTTCTTTAGAAACCTTGATTTGGGCTGTTAAAGCATTTGCTGAGAGATGTTCCTATGTTTTAAGTGTAAAGGAATAGCCTGTACTGACTGAGAAAAAAATCTCTGGAAAACCAGGTCCTTATATCACCTTTTGGAGGCTGTGACCATCGAGGAGGTGCTGCTCAGATCTCCCATTAAGAAATAACTTTCCATGAGCCCAGTTAGTCAACAATCTCCACCTGGGAGTGCCTCTTTCTGGCAGAGGCATCTGTGCTTGCTTTTCCCAGGCAGCCCCCAGCCAATGATGGAGCGTGGTTGAAATTCCAGGGCCATTTCTGCCCAGTGCAGGACTTCTCTAACAGGTACCCTTTCCTTGGGAGCTCTCAGTTGGGTTGGCCAAGACTTTGTTGGATCTGCACTGTGGTCTGAGGCTGTCTCTTCCCAATCCTGCTGTCTCTCCAAGATCACAGTCTGAAGCCTTTCTCTTCCTAGTCTGCTTTCTTTCTCCTTCCATCTTCATACCCGATACTCTCTCATAAACTTCTTGCACTCCTAACTCTGTCTCAGCATCTGCTTCCCAAAAGATATGATGGATGCAGAGGGCTTCCAGCAATATACTGATGTGACCTTAAAATGTTAGAAATTTAATTATTTTGTTTTATTGTCAATTTTCTTTCCCAGTTCATTCTCTAAGAAGATATTTAGTTTATAGGCCAATTTATAAGGCCTATTTCTGAAATAAAGAATAATTCCAGAAAAAGAGTAATTCCTGTGTGACTAGCCTATAAGCTCATGGGGTCTGACACTGTAGTATGTTACTGTCCTGTCCCAACACTTGACACATAGTAGATGCTCAATAAATATTTGTTGAATGAATGAATGAATGAATGTATATCTTAACAACAAGGTTTTTTTTTTTTTTTTTTTCCTCTATTTTTATTGAACAGAAGAGGCAAGAACAAGACATACTATAATAGCATTTTAGACGGAGGATGTATTAGTTTCCTTGGGCTGCCATAATGAAGTACCACAGTCTGGGGGGTTTAAACAACAGAAGTTCATTGTATCATAGTTTTAGAGCATGGAAGCCCAAGATCAAGGTGTCAGCAGAATTGATTTCTTCTGAGGCCATTCTCCTTGGCTTGTAGATGGCCATCTTCTCCCCATGTCTTCACATGGTCTCCCTCTGTGTGTGTCTGTGCCCTGATTTCCTCTTTTTTTTTTTGAGACGGAGTCTGGCTCTGTCACCCAGGCTGGGGTGCAGTGGCCAGATCTCAGCTGACTGCAAGCTCCGCCTCCTGGGTTTACGCCTTTCTCCTGCCTCAGCCTCCCGAGTAGCTGGAACTACAGTCGCCCACCGCCACCTCGCCCGGCTAGTTTTTTGTATTTTTTAGTAGAGACAGGGTTTCACCGTGTTCGCCAGGATGGTCTCGATCTCCTGACCTCGTGATCCGCCCGTCTCAGCCTCCCAAAGTGCTGGGATTACAGGCTTGAGCCACTGCGCCAGGCCGATTTCCTCTTTTTATAGGAACACCAGTTATGTCAGATTAGGGCTCATCCCAGTGATCTCATTTCACCTTACTTATCTCTTTAAAAACACTATTTCCTAATACAGTCACATTCTGAGGTACTGGGGGTCAGGGCTTCAACATATGAATTTTAGAGGGGGATGTGCAACTCAGCCCATAACAGAGGCCCATAAAACAGCCAGTAAGCAACTCTTTTGTGTAAAGATTTTTTGTTGTTTGTTTTTGTTTTTTTTTTTGAGATGGAGTCTTGCTATGTTGTCCAGGCTGGTCTCAAACTCCTGGGCTCAAGCAAACCTCTTGCCTCAGTCTCTTGAGTAGCTGGGACTGCAGGCATGCACCACTGTACCCAGCTTAAAGTGTTTTAACTTGTGTTAGATGTTAATGGAAATAGAAATAAAATACAATAAAATAAAATAAAAACTAAAAATTATGTGAGATAAAGCAAATAATTAATATCCTTCCTTTAATGTTTAATTTATAGCCAAAGAATTACATAAATATATCTATAAGTATAATGAAGTTTGAGACCAAAATCCCTTGATAATTCCTAGGTAGACTTGTGATGCTTGACCAGGTAAGTCATACATTGTGACAAAGAAACAGATTTCAAGTTATAAATGACCATATACTTGAAACTATGAATAGAAATGTCTTTACCATGTGAATTTAAAATTGAAATCAAAATAGGTAATATCTTTGTCATTAAAACATATACTTTTTAGGAGAGTTTATAGTCACATTTGGACAATTTTTTTTGAGGATAAGAATAAAAATTGTTAACTTGTTACTTATGAATATATTACTTTTATTTATTTATTTATTTGAACCAGTGTCTCACTCTGTCACCCAGTCTGGAGTGCAGTGGTGTAATGTCAGCTCACTGCAACCTCCGCCTCCCGGGTTCCAGCAATTCTCCTGCCTCAGCCTCCCAAGTAGCTGGGATTACAGGTGTATGCCAGTATGCCTGGCTCATTTTTGTATTTTTAGTAGAGATGGGGTTTCGCCATGTTGGCCAGGCTGGTCTTGAACTCCTGACCTCAGGTGATTCACCCTCCTCGGCTTCTCAAAGTATTGGGGTTACAGGCGTGAGCCACTGCGCCTGGCCAACATATTAGTTTTATTTTAACTATAGGCAAAATGTTAGCTTTTCCTTTCTAGTCCCTGTTTTCTATCTGATTCCTGAGCCTATCTCAAGAAATAAAAGTAACAGACTTGCAGGATACTCTCCACGAAGTAAGCATTGGTCTTTTTTGCTCGCTTTCCCCACCTTGGAACCTTGCATATGTGACATGCTGCAAACCACCATTGTTGTGTGTGGCTATATTCTGAGGACTTATGCGAATGAAGGAAGTTCTTCCCCAACATGACATTTCCTTTCTAATACAATACAAAAATGGAATATTTAGGGTTGACCACTTACACATTGTTCCCCTTTCAGGCCCCCACACTATTGCCGTCATGTGTGAATGCCTAACCCTTTCAGAGATTTCCGTTAGGACTTTCTAGTATATTTACTTTCCTGTGGATTTTGAAAGACTTGACCTCTCTGGGAGAAGTGCTTTGAGAAACCCAGATCTGTATTGCTTCTACTAAAGCCTTAACGGGCCGGTCTTGTGAAGATGGTGCCATGAGTATGCGTTGATTTGAAATAGTCTCACTTGCCGTAAGTTCAGTCTGGCCTGTGGCTGCTCCCACACAGCCCTGAGTTGCATTCTCCTGTACTCTGGGAATTCTCTAGAATGCTTCCTTGAGATCATGACCTTCAGTTCAGAAATGCTAGACTGAATCAAAGGCACTACTGGGAATATAATGTTAGGATTTCTGCTACTAGTAAACCCTACTATAGTCATGTATTGTTCAGTGAGCAGGATGTGTTCTGAAAAATGTGTGGTGAGGCGATTTCGTCGTTGTGCAAGCATCACAGAGCGTACTTACACAAAGCTAGATGGTGCAGCCTGCTACACACCTAGGCTGCACAGCCTATTGCTCCTGGGCTATAAAGCTTACAGTGTGGTACTGTACTGAATACCATAGGCAACCGTAGCACAAGGGTATTTTTGTATCTTAAGCCATATAAACATAGAAAAGGTACAGTAAATGCATGGTATTATAATTTTATGGGACCACTATCGTATATGCAGCCTGTCCTTGATCAAAACATTGTTATGCAGTACAATGACTCTACTATATTCTAAGTACCTTGAGGGTAATATGTATGTCTGATTTTTTCTTTAAATGTCCTACAAATGCCTATTTCAGTCCAACTCAACAATCATTTATCTAGTACCTAGTTGGGTCCTGAGTTGATTAAAAAAAGAAAAGGAAGAGACGAGGCTTCTTTCTTGGAGTATTTATAGCCTAGGAAGGATCCTTGGGGATTGTACACTTTTTTCCTCCCTTCCCTACACCTTTTAAAACAACCCAATCTATTCACGCCTGTAATCCCAGCACTTTGGGAGGCCAACGCGGGTGGATCAGTTGAGGTCAGGAGTTTGAGACCATCCTGATCAACATGGTGAAACCCCATCTCTACTAAAAATACAAAAAAAAAAAAAAAAAAAGCTGGGTGTGGTGGCGCACGCCTGTAATCCCAGCTACTTGGGAGGCTGAGGCATGATAATTGCTTGAACCCGGGAGACAGAGGTTGCAGTGAGCTGAGATGGTGCCACTGCACTCCAACCTGGGCAACAGAATGAGACTCTGCCTCAAAAAACAAACAAACAAACAAAAACAACAACAACCCCAAGCCAATTGTCTTTTCATTATTCATTGCAGTAAGTTTGGAAAATAGGGAAAAATCAAAAGAAAAAAAAATTTTACAATTGCCCCAAAGCTTATTACTTAACTACTGCTGACAACATTTTATCTTTTTAAAAAAATATGCAAAGACTATTAAACCTGCTTCTTTCATTTCACACATCATAAACATTTTCTAATAAGCTTTCCTCCCTTCTGTATATCTTTTAAAACAAGCCAATCGGCCGTGCATGGTGGCTTGTTTTAAAAGGTGTAGAGAAGGGAGGAATGTTTAAAAACATTTTCTTTTTAAACATTGATTAAGAAGCTGAATATTTCATTCTGTAGATTCACCATAGTTTGTTTCATTCTCATTTTGCTGTCAGATATTTCGGCAAATGCCGGTTTTTTTGTTGTTATTACAAATGTAATACTCAACTTTGTACACAGAATATTTTTAAGATTTAGGATATGTTTCCTGAAATTAGATGTCTAGAAATGGTATCATGTCTCTCTGTATCAAAGGAGGATGAGCGTAGAGGCTCTGGAGACATTTGCCCTTGGCGTTGGAAAGGTCTGCCCAGCTTATGTCTGACCAGCAGGGCTCAGTGGTGCTTGGCTCACTGTACTCTGGCCCTTGGGACGTCACTATTTTAAAAATGTGTGCTAGTTTGATAAGTAAGAAACAGTGTGTTGTTGTTTTGATTTTCATTTATTTGGTTGCCAGTGAGGTTGAACATTTCCTCATATTTTTGTTTATCAGTTTTATTTCCTCTTTTGTGAAGGGGTACTTTGAGTCCTTTCTGATTTTCTTTACTGTTTCCACACATCTCTCTTCTTTTCCACTCCATACGCACGGGGTTTCCATCTGGCCAGGGATTTTTTTTCAGGGCCACCTTAGCCCGAACGGCTTGTCCTCCTTTACTCTGGACCATGGGGACTGAGCAGCCACTTTTGTGCCGTAATCCAGATATAGCAGAAAACCCACATTTGTAGAGAAAGCACTTGGCAATTTCCTCAGCGTCTTCTCACGTTGTTTTCATCTGAAACAGAAGTTGGGCCTCTCACCTTGGGAAGAGTGTTCTACAAAGTAATGAATTTGCTTGGAGATGTTTCTGGTAAGAGATAGAATAGAGCAGCCCCTTGGAGATTAATTTTGATATTCCCACGAAGCACCTGAAGGCTAAAAGGAAATAGCAGAATTATCCTCCTTCCTCCAAGACCTGGGGTCAGGTCCAAAAACGCTTTCTGCACCATTGATTTTTCTTGGGCTTTTGTGGCTCAGCTTGTGGCCATGAAACACTATTCATTGCCATGGATTACGGCTTTTTCTTTTGTCCTATTTACGGACTGTCTGTGGAGTCACTGCCAAAAGTTGTGATTGGTGATTATGACTTTGGAGGAGCACAGCTGATGTGGCTCACACCAGACGAAGGTTAGTCAGCGCACCTCAACAACTTTCATTAGTGAGACGTCACTGCTCTAGCTTCAGGGAGTTGTAAGAGAAGGAGATGCCATGACTATTGCCACTCTGGGAGATGAAAGTAACACAGCTGCACAAAGATGGATTAAAAAAAGCAACTCTCTTACCCCAGATAGTTCTTTCTAAAATAAGAGACCCAATAAAGAAGCAAGATTTTGCCAAGCAATATAGCAAACCAGAACCCAGACCCACATTGAGGGTTACCAGTGAAAGCATTTTGTCAATAGTAAAGGTGCCTTATAAGTGGTAGGTATCATATTTATGTGAATAAAGTCACTGGTTCTCTGGGGCTTTCAGTGCCTGAAGCTTAAAGAGTAAACTTTCCTACATTTCGAGTTTCACTTGTTCATTTTTATCAAATTTCTACTATCACTTAAGCATATTCTAGACCAGGGGTTGGTAAACCACAGCCTGAAGGTCAGATCTGGCCTGCCACCTGTTTTTTGTTTTTAATAGTGGAGAAGCAAAGAACGGTTTTTACATGTTTCAGTGACTGAAAAAAAATCAAAAGTAGAATATCTCATGACACGTGAAAATTTCATGAAATTCAAATTTCAGTGTCCACAGTCACAATTTTATTGGGACACAACAGGCACCCTCACTTTTTAACGCATTTTCTTGTTACCATGGCAGAGTTGAGTAGTTGTGCTGGAAACTACATGGCCCTCTGAGCCTAAAGTATTTGCTACCTGGCCCTTTACAGAAAAGCTTGTGACCAATGTTCTAGACACTGGAAATACGGCTATGAACAAAACAGACCTACCTAGTCTTTATATTCACAGAGCTTACATTCAGGTGCAGCATTACTTTAAAAATGGCCCCAGGGGGACTGGCACCCTTGATTTTGGCTTTGGAAACCTCAAGTTCTAAACAACTGAGCTAACCTTATATAATTTTAGCCTACATGGGCACAGCCTTGTGGAATCTGATTGTTTTTTCATCAAATCAAATCAAGAATCTATTAATTAGCTAGGTTAGACTGCAAAGGTCTTGGTGCTTAAGACATTGAACTAGTTGAGAAAACAGTGTTTACAAATTTTAAAAGAAGATAATGCCATTTACAATAGCTTCTTTTAACTTTTCAAAAGCCTCTTATGTGTGGGATCTTCCCATGTCTCAGACTTCGTGTGCTAAGGATTTAGGATGGAAAAGGCTCACTTGGACTGATAGTAGGCTTGCCAAAGGAAGTGGGATGTGGTCCAAGATGATGGTCCTGATTTCCTTCTTCAATCCCGGGAGCCTAACAAGTTGTCTTCTGTGAACAGAAGGCCAAAAAACTACCACCAGGGCTTTCTCCCATATCCTATGGCTTGGCAGGACTTTTGCTCTTATCTTCATGACGTGAACAGCTTCTCTTGGGCTGGTAAAGCAGGAAGGAAGATCAGGACTGGGGGCCTCTCACTGAGCTTTGTGAGGTGGGCTGGGATATGATACCCCTTAAATGGGGAATGAGTGGGAGCAAGACTGAGGGGTATTAAATAATGGGAAAATTGGGTGAGTGGGTGGAATCTCGGATTTCTTAAAATGTTGGACGTTGGAAAGTCTGAGAGGTCTTTAGTTATTTTCCAGCATATGTAGAACATCAAAGGACTACATCTTCCACTGTACCGTGAGCAGCTTTCATACTTGCCTGGTCCAGAGTGTTGTTCGGTCAATGGTTCAGTAAGTGAATGACTGTGAAAGAATGAAGGAATGAAGGCAGGAAGTCAAGTCACACACAGGAACATGAATCAGAATACTTAGGGCCAGGTGTGGTGGCTCATGCCTATAATTGCAGCGTTTTGGGAGGCTGAGGTGGGAGGATCCCTTGAGTACATGAGTTTGAGACCAGTCTGGTTAAGATGCTGAGACGCCCATCTCTACAAAACAAAACAAAACAAAACAAAACAAAACAAAACAAACAAGAAAATAACCCGAGCCTGGTGGTGCACACCTGTGGTCCCAACTACACCGGAGGCTGAGGTGGGAGAATTCCTTGAGCCCAGGAGGTCGAGGCTGCAGTGAGCCATGTTTGCGCCACTGTACTCCAGCCTGACTGTCAGAGTGAGATCCTGTCTCAAAAAACAAAAACAAACAAACAAACAAAAAACAACAACAACAAAAAACTTAGAGAATTTTGTGTGCTCCCAGGAATAGGAATTTATGGGTGTTGATTCATTTGCTTATTCCACAAAATATTATGAAGCTCCTACTATATGCCAGTCACAATGTATCAAGTTAACTTGAAACCCATTTTATTTCAACCACGAATAGTGCAGATCTTTTTAGAACATCAGTGTCTGCTTTGTCACTTCCAAAAGGACAATCAGGTGAGTGTCCAGTCTTCAACCGTGAAGAGCAGTGAAGAGCATGAAGGATGTTTTTGACCTCATCGTTATTTTCCTGAATATTGGCTAACATCAAGGCAAATAATAAAGTTCCTGTAGTGCTTAGGAAGGCACACTCTGGTGTCAGACGACCTGGGTTCAAACCCAGGCTTTACCACTTATAAAACGTGTGAAATTGGGTCAATTTTAAGCTTTGTTCTATGCTTCAGTTTCCCCATCTGTAGAATAGGCAAATAATAATACTTACTGTGAAGAGCTGTTACGAAGATTAAATAATCAAAACTCCTTGGTGTGCAGTAAGCCCTCAAGGTCAATGTTAACTGTTATTGCTATCACATAGGACTCGATCTAGAAATAGAAAAGATAGGGAAGTTTGGACTGAATATACTGAGAATGTGAGGATATCGCCTAGAAATTGGTTGTCCTGTTTTCACATTTATAGTGTGTGTAGTGGAAAGAACATTAACCCCTTTATTTGTAGTTAAACTTGCCCGTGCCCTTGCCTGAAAATGGAGCTAGCAATATCGCTGGGACTCTTGCATCTTACGTATGAGAGTGCCTGGAATTTCAATATACAATACTTTTCTTCAGACAGAGTCACATACGAGGAAGTAATTCCCTTTAATTAAGAGTGTTGATGAGTTGGGTTCTGGTTAATTGAACTGTAATATGTAAATCAACTTAATAGTGGACTGGCTCTGCCAGATAAACACACAGCACCTGCTATAGTTTGGTTGAGCACCTTTGTCTGATTTTGAAAAACTCTGTCCCTTCTGTGACTTCTTCACATTGGGATCCCTCAACTCAGCCTGCAGTCAGCTGGCATTCTCAGTTGAAAGAAGGATTTCCTGAAGGTTTTAGAAGATTTTAATTGTTGGACTTGATAAAATTGATTTAAATTAATCCAAGCCAGTTTCAGACAATGGAACAATAGGCTGGTACCTCATCACTCATTTTTTAAATAAAAGGAGAAAAATGGGAAGTGTTCCAAATTGAGTCACAGGCAGTGGTGAGGATTAAATGAGTAAACATCGTGGGCTTTAGAGAGATAGATATTTGATGAGAATTAGAATCCCCAGCATTTTACCATTTATCTTCCTTTGTAGGATGGCTTCCTAGCACTGCACGTGGCAGCTCATCGGGGACTAGAGAAGAAATGACAGAGTCCCTGCCCTTGAGAAGCTGATACTCCAGTGAGAGAAGAAAACAGGCAAAGAGAAAGATGTCACAGTGACAAAGTAACACTGAAATAAATGTAGAAGAGAATTGTGGGGATTCAGTAAGGTGGGAATGAGTAGAGTGCATTGAAGTGAGACTCACCCTGGAACCCTGTCCAGTGATACTGTCTCAGTCGGTTCCAGCTACTATAATGAAATACCATAGACTGTGTGGCATGTAAATAACAGAAACTTATTTCTCACAGTTCTGAAGGCTTGGAAGTCCAAGATCAAGACACCAGCAAATTTTGTGTCTGGTGAAGGCCCACTTTCTGGTTCATAAACGGCACTTTCTAGCTGTTTCTTTATACGACAGAAGGGCTAGCTAGATTTCTGGGATCTCTTTTATAAAGGCACTACAAATTGTGAGGGCTGCACGCTTATGACCTAATCATCTCCCGAAGACCCTGTCTCCTAATACCATCACCTTGAGGGTTAGGATTTCAACATGAGAATTTTGAGAGGACACAAACATTCAGCCCATAGCAAATACCAAGCTTTTTATGGATTCATGCTATTTCAGAGAATTGTACTGGTTGGCTGTATCCTTATTCTGATTATTATCACCTTAAAATAGGGATTCTCAATTTTGGGAATTACTGACATTTTGGGCCAGATCATTTTGTTGTAGGGGCTGTCCCGTGTGTTGTAGGATGTCTAGCAGCATCCCTGGCCCCTCCCCACTAGATGCCACTAGCACCTCATCTACTACTCCTCCCCGTGTCCCCTACTTCCTCAGTATGATGACCCCAAATGTTTCCATACCTTACCAAATGTTCCCTGGTGGGCAAATTGCCCCCAGTTGATGACCATTGTGTTTAAAGAATTCATTTCAACTATTTTATTGGCCCCTAAGGCACCAGCCTCCCTCTGAAGCTGTGTCCATGGGAATGCTATCTGTCTGGCTGCTTGTGGGTCTCTCCAGCACTGACTGACTAAGTCACACTGGCAGCCATGGGTGAGACTTCCTCAACGTGCGTGGAGCAAATGCCTACGATGCCAGGCTGCAAGGTTGCGTTTCTGCATTTCTAGGTGTTGGGGGATGCCGTGATTATTTTCCAAAGTAATCTAAATTTTGTCTCCAGGGATCCTTGCCCCTCCTAAATGGGTATTTTCTTGGAATAATGACAGCTCAATTGTTTATGGAGCCTTTATTTAATATTTGACAATATCTAGGAGAAAGTCATAAACATTTAGTTCAATTATTAAAATAAAACCTGTAGGGTATCTCCCCAAAAGAGTATCCAGAATCATTATTTTAATTTAAGCATAACTCTAAAAGGGGACTGGGAAACCTACAGTGGGGGAGATAAATTTTCAAGTGTCATTTTAGGAAAACAAAGGCTTT
This sequence comes from Macaca mulatta, assembly GCF_049350105.2. Lineage (NCBI taxonomy): Eukaryota > Metazoa > Chordata > Mammalia > Primates > Cercopithecidae > Macaca > Macaca mulatta. The sequence goes on from NC_133417.1 coordinate 27,743,997, forward strand.
CTTTGCAAGAAAAAACATCCACTTCCCCCCGCTAGTTACAGGCTTAATGTTACTAATAAGTTAGATGTCAGATGTATGCCGTTATTGGCAGCTTGCATACAATTTAAATATTTTAGCTTCCATTATACAACTGAATCTACATGACTGACCTTCAAGGACCCCATTCATAAGAGATGAAGAGAGGGAACAGCCAGCTACTTCATGCAAGGGCTGGCCCGCAGACTGGGTTTCCCCACATTGTCAGACACACCACGACGCAGGGAGCTCTTTGGAGACGCTCTAACACGGCAGGGTTGGGACGGAGAATGATGGGGGTGGGGGCACACTTTTGGGGCAGGGAGAGAGCCAAGGCTTGTTTTTCTTTTTGAAAAATCCCGCCTTTGTTCCAAGGGAGAATGAAATACCCGTTAAAACTGGTGACACTGGGAATTTTGTTTTGGCTCAGTTCCTTTTGTTGTGACTCCACGGTAAAGGAGAGGAATCTGGGGTAAGGAGGTTTCAAGCCAAGATGAGAAAGAAAAAGCATGCCTTCCAAGAATTTCTTCTATTGTCTCCCGGAGAATAAATATTTATAGAGAGGGTTCAAGTGAAGTCTGTCTCAATGGTCGTGGCTTTAAGTCTAAGCCTTTGAGAGAGTGCATGTAAAACTATGCTTAAATGAAGGGTGATCCAATTAGGCTTCCCAGGGAAAACCAAGAAACCTCAAGATAATTTCCTATCTGAAATCTAATTGTGTCCTCAAGTGGAATACGAATACCACTTTGAATTACCCCAGATCCATAGACGGCAGCAAAAATGTACAGCCAAATTGGATTCTATTTTAAGTAATTAAGTTATTTCCCTTCACAGGATCTATAATTTGCCTTGAACAAATGTGATTTGCCTCAGAAAGATAAGGCATTGCAATTTTTCCTCCAAAATGGATTTTCTGTGCCAGAAACAATTACTAAAAGTAGACCAAATATTGCCCTAATTATAACCTACTTATTATCTGAGTGTATGCCTGGAGTACCCTGTTTGTGTTCCAATGTGAGGTAGGTATGGCTAGTTTAGAAATTATCTTTAAATGGAAACTGAAGCTGAAATTTACTCAAGAGCCTGGGGTTTGCACAATGGTCATGTAAATAGCAACGGGTGGTTACATAAGTCTCCAAAATCTTGTGCAAAATGTGAGCAACAAGGAGCTTGCTTCAGTAGACCTTCCTTCTGACTCTAATAAATAACAGTATTAACTTGTAGCTGCTTGGCTGAGTCCTTGAGGAGGTGCTAGGTGTTGCAATAGTTTAAGAATAAAAGTGTTGAGATTTGCATAGAAGATATTACAAGAGGAGTATTTTGGTCATGGTTAATTTTGTGAAGAAAACATTCACTTTTGGATTTCTTTATTAGCAGTTCAGTTGACTTATGCCCAGGTGTTCTGAAGGACAATAGTGGGTAATAGTTAAAAGCAAGAGCTGGAACAATTTAAACAGAATTAGTTCTTGACTCTGCCCCCTTGAAAGTGCCATGTATGGAGTCTCTGAATCTCAGTTCTCTTGTCTGTGAAAAGGGAGTGATGGTTATCTACACTAAGACTGGATGAGGAAAGCACACACTGCCTGGCATTGCACAGACCTGGGTTTCACAAGTGGATGGTGGAGTAAAATCCAAACATGATTGCAAACCTTTTCTTCTTTATACATGCTTATCCTTCTGAAAGATGATCTTGCATACAAATGGGTGCTGGCTGGCCATTTCTAAACTTTCATGTGAATTTAAAGTGGTTAAGGCTTCAGATTCGTAAGTCATGTTACCCAGTTTCAAATACAGGCTTTGCTACTTACCACATGCCTTTGTTACTTAGGCTTTCTGTGCCTCCGTTTCCTCTTCTGTAAGATGTAATTAGTAACAGAAGCAGAATCTATCACAGAGTTGTGATAGGGGGTAAGTAAAATATTACAATGAAATACTTAGGATAGTGCTTTGCCTACCATAAACGTATCTATTATTACTTTTGTCTTCTGCCAGCCAAAAGAATGTCAACAGAAATCAGAACATAACACTAAGTAAGTTTAACATGTACTTTTATTAACAACTTAATACAAGACTGTACACTGTAGGTGCTGAAATCAACCCACTCCTGAAAACTGAAAAACCAGCATTTCTATGTCACTTTGGGCTTTGGCTCTAAGTGCCATCTTCTACAGAAAAATCACATGGTGTAGCCAAACGTCTTAAGAACAGGAAGAAAGAGATGTTCCACGGGAATGGAGAGATTATTTATGCATAAACAGCTGGGGATCATTTCTAGCTTTACGTGATTCACTACACGCACTGGAATGTTCAGTTCCCTTTTCTATAGTCCTACCACCAGACATACAGCAACGAAGAACTTGGCCACAGGTCCTGCCTAGACACACATCAATATGAAACAAAAAAAAATATTTATATAAATAAGTCAATTAAACCTCACAAAAACTAAAGAAACACAAGACAAAAATCCAACAAGCAATAAAAACTGTACAATATTGGTCAGTCTTTTATATCTGAAAAATGTGTAACTTAAAAAAAGAGTTCTTTATCGTATAAGAAAAGTCTTTCACATCTGTGTTAGCTGGAGTGAAAACTTGAAGACTCAGACTCAGTGGAAACAGACGAGTGTCCCCCTCGCTTTCCTTTGGAGAGGATCTTGAGGCTGGACCCTCTGCTCACAGAGGTGAGTGCGTGCTGGGCAGAGGTTTTAAATTTGGCTCCAAGGAAAGCATAGAGGATGGGGTTCAGACAACAGTGGAAGAAAGCTAGGGCCTCGGTGATGGAAATCCACTTGTGCACAGTGTTCTCAAACTCACACCCTTGCTTGATGATTTCCAGGAGGATGAAGGAGTCGATGCTGATCCCAATGTAATAAGGCAGCCAGCAGGCGAAGAAAGCCAGGATGAGGATGACCGTGGTCTTGAGGGCCTTGCGCTTCTGGTGGCCCTTGGAGTGTGACAGCTTGGAGATGATAATGCAATAGCAGGACAGGATGACGATACCAGGCAGGATAAGGCCAACCATGATGTGCTGAAACTGGAACACAACCACCCACAAGTCATTGGGGTAGAAGCGGTCACAGATATATCTGTCATCTGCCTCACTGACGCTGGCAAAGATGAAGTCGGGAATAGTCAGCAGGAGGGCAGGGATCCAGACTCCAACATAGACCACCTTTTCAGCCAACAGCTTCCTTGGCTTCTGACTGTTGGTGGCGTGGACGATGGCCAGGTAGCGGTCCAGACTGATGAAGGCCAGGATGAGGACACTGCTGTAGAGGTTGACTGTGTAGATGACATGGACTGCCTTGCACAGGAAGTTCCCAAAGTACCAGTTTGCCACGGCATCAACTGCCCAGAAGGGAAGCGTGATGACAAAGAGAAGGTCAGCCACTGACAGGTGTAGCCTGTACTTGTCCGTCATGCTTCTCAGTTTCTTCTGGTAACCCATGACCAAGATGACCAATCCATTGCCAACAATGCCAGTCAAGAAGATGATGGAGTAGATGGTGGGCAGGAAGATCCTATTGAAATGAGCATTTTCTTCACGGAAGCAGGGTTCCTTTATGGAGTCATAGTCCCCTGAGCCCATTTCCTCGGTGTAGTTATCTGAAGTGTATATCTGCAAAAGAGGCAAAAGAATGGACATTCACTTCCAATTCAGCAAGCATTATCCAAGTTAAAAAAAAATTCAAAGCAATTTAAAAAACCAATTCAGGCTTGCTTTCTTCAGGAAATTCTGAAGAACTGGACTAAGGGCACAAGAGAATTAATGTAGAATCCTACAACTCTCCTCCCCATCTTTTCCCATAGTGACTTCATTATATTCTTCTTTAGTAGAACCAATTACAAAATTCTTTGTTTAGAACAAAAGGGCGCTGCGATGCTGAGGGTTTCAAAGTCACATCTTGGCTAACTCCTCTGCCCCGCCCACTAGAGGGAGGAAAAAAACCTTCCTTAGGAGGAAAACACACACACACACACACACACACACACACACACACACACACACACACACACACAAAGAGGCCACTCCCAGGCGGCGTGGGGGGTGGGGTGGGTGCTGCGAGGAGGGGCTGTGATTAACTTTTTGTATGAAGTTTTTCGCCAAGGGAGGGAAGAGGGGAGGGAGGAGCACGGGGGGAGGGCGGGGGCGTTGCAAAGACTCATTCTCCTACGGCGCAAAAACTCAATTTTCCCACGCCTGCCTAAACACAAATCATTCTGCGCTTCCAGCAACATGTAGTGGGTAAAGAGAATGCGGTCTTAAAACGAAGGCCCTTTGGTGCTTGGAGTATATTGGGCGGGAGTGTCAGAATTTGAACAAACGGCACCTCCTCCCCCAAGCGGCCGCTCCTCCGGGGCGTGGGTCTCTTTTGCCATCCTCGTGTTTATCACTTGGTGCGTTTGGGACGTTAGGGAACACGGCATTTTCCTGGGTGGAGAAGGTAACGGGGTCTGCACCCGTAGTCCTCGCCCCAAGTTTCATTTCCTCACTCTCCCGGGTGGCCTCCCATTACCCCGCCACTGATCCAGTTAACCCGGCCGGAGGCGGGCAGCTGGAAGCCTCCAGGCAGTGGGCACGCGGGGAGCCGGGTTGTCCAGCCCCGGTCCGCCGCGGCTGCCCACCACGCCCACACCGACCGGCCGCAAGCAGCGCTGCAGGGGCTCCGCTGGGCGACACGCCAGGCTCTGTCCCACAGGGTGCTGGGGAGAGACTGGGCGGCTCCGCCGCGAGCGTCTTTGAATTGCGCGCCGCTGCAGGAAACCAAAAACTCCCTAGCAAGAGGGTTTCAAAAGGCTTCTGGAAATCACCGACAGTTAAACATCGCAACTGGACTCGGAGAGAGCCAAACGGTTTCCCCACTTGCACCTGCCCGTCTTCGCGGCGGCGACCGGGCAGCCCAGGTGCGGTCCTAACCTCCCCCGCCCCCCCACCCCCATACCCGCTCCTGTACCCGGAGCGCGTGTCTCGGGGCTGGCAGCTGCGCGGTGTCAAAGGGGAGGTCAAACCACTCCTCTGACCTCTGCACGATCCCAAACTCTCGAACTGCCGGACACATGCGCGGCCGTGGGGAAGAAGCGCGCTTTGGCCGGCGGAAAGGTTCCCCCCTCAAACCCAAAGCGCGCGGGCCGATCAACTCCTAGCTGCTGCCACCACTCGATCCCCTCAGAGGATCCGCGCGGTGGGTCCACCCGCCTTTCCCGCCCTCCGCCTACTGTGCCGGGACACTGGCACAGCTCCGTGGGCCGCGCAGAGTTTCACAAACACGCACCCAGCGTCAAGAACAGTCACCAGGCGCTTATCCCCGAAGTTAAAGCGGGCGCAATGTCCTTCTGGGAACTCCGCCCAGGCACGCTGCCCTCTGCCTCTAAATTCAGAAAATGTAACTCGCTCCAAGAAATCCCCGCTTCCCCAAGGAAGAGACCGGTGGTCTGAGTCCCGAGGTAGCGCGCACGCCTTTTCTGCACTTGTGCACAGAATGTTCTTATGTTTGCAAACAGCATGCAAGCCGCCGCGCGCCGCGGGACTCAAGGGGGTGACACATGCAGCCACTGGAACGCTCTTTCCAGTCGTTTCTCCTCGACTCACAGAGAAAAAGATTCCAATCCTGCTCCCCCCCACCCCCGCGCACCACATAGCCATGGTCAAGAAAACTCCTTTCCGTGACCCTTTTTTGGAGCTCCAATGTCCCGGCCGCTTCTGCCCGCTCGGAGAGGGGCTGCGCTCTAAGTTCAAACGTTTGTACATTTATGACAAAGCAGGTTGAAACTGGACTTACACTGATCCCCTCCATGGTAACCGCTCGTTCTCCAGACGCGGTGGCTACTGGAGCACTCAGGCCCTTGGGGTCACTTTGCTACCTGCTGCCGCAGCCAACAAACTGAAGTTTCTGGCCGCGGCCAGACTTTTATAAAAACACGCTCCGAGCGCCGCGCATGCGCCGCTGGGGCGCGGAGGGAGAAGGCGGGGTAGGGGAGAGCGGCCGACGCGAGGAAAGAGGGCGCCAGACGCTAGGAAGGAGGGCGCACGGGCGGGGCGGAGGGGTTCGCGGCTTGGGAAGCCCAGGGGACCCTGCTGTTCGCGGGTGGTCGGTAGTGAGTCTGGAGCGGGACAGGACCTCCCAGAGGCGTTTGCTAAGTTTGAGAAAAGCGGGATGCGCCTCAAGACAGGTGGGAAGCGCGGGCTAGGGACGCGTCTCTCTGTGGCGCGTCCATCCTTGCTAAAGTGGATGGAATTCCAGACTGGGGAATGCTACAGTAGAGACACTGAGGTCCAGGGAGGGGAAGTGACTTGCCGGAGTAACCCAACCAGTAGGCGGCAATGTTGGAAGTAGGGCCAAGCTTCCGACGCCATTCCCCGCGCTTTCAGCACACGCAGCCTATTCAGAAGAAAAAAGGAGTAAAGATCCTTCTTTCGGAGGATGTAACTATAGGTGCACATTCACAGCATCACAAGGGTCAGGTGCAGATAATTAGGAGATACTTTCAGAAGAAGGTAGGATTTGGCATAATTCTGGAGACTGTGATCAGACGTAGCTGTGCATTGCTCAGTAATTTCATAATAGTGGTAACCAATTCGTGAATAGTGCTTTATTATTCTATAACTATGCTTTATTATAAGAGTAATTTAGCGACCAGTACTTTTTGTAACAGATCACGAGGATCTTGCACAGAATCACTCATTCATTCTCACAATACCGTGTGGGTATTGCCATCACAGAGATGCGTTTAGTCAGATATTTATAGAAGGACGAACTGCGTGCCACGCACTGTTCTAGGCGTTGGGGATCCAGCGTGAACCAGACAAGGCCCGCATGCGGAGGAACCAGCAAATAAGCCCGGAGAGATGAAACGCCAGGGATGTGCAGGGATGCCAAGCCCGGCTTGAACCCAGGTCTTCGGTCCCCATACTCGGCGTCTTCCACGATTTTGAGCGGAGGACTAGCTTTGGCACGAATCAGAAATTAGGTTGAAGAACTGGGCGGGGCGGAGTGGGGGTGGGGGTCAGCGTTTAAAGCGATCCCAGACTGGCTGAGGTTTGCAGTGGGCGCGCAGACAGTGCTTTCCACCTCGCGCCACTTCCCGCTGCCGCGGAGACTGGGTGGGGCCGGGGAGCGAGTGTGGCGCAGGGCAGAGAAACTGCGCCCGCAGGCAGAGTGGCCGCTGCGGAGAGAGCTGGGACCGAGGTGCCTGCGCCGCGACACGGATCTCAAAGGCCCCCACCCCGAAACGGTCCCTAGGAGAGGAATTGCCCAGACTGCACCCTACGCACGACCCCTTTTTTCTGATCAAAAGAGGAAACATTTCAGTCTGGAGTGTTCCAGAGGTAGTTCGGAGGCAGGGAACCTTTTCTCTAGAGAGCATGACTTTCCCCCTTTGTCTGGGACCCCTCCCTAATGTTGGGGGTTGAAGGTTCTCATCTACTCTGCACTTTCACCGATACAGGAAAGATGATATCCGGGCTGGGAGATGGAACTCTCAGAAACGAACAAGTTAGGACACACACTAATGACCAGATAAAATCAATTCTAATATTACATTTGTGGAATTAAAAAAAAAAAAAAGAAACTCCAGGTTCTTGGAGGGTGGTGGCTGGAAGAGGTTTCGGAAGCTCCACGCCCCTTCTCACAGGCCTTACATTATGTATCTCTCTCTTCATCTGTATCCTTTATAATATCCTTTACAATAAACGATAACGGTAAGAAATAAAAATGAAAATAAAACCATAAAAACACTTTTACTTTTTTCAAATCTTTAATAAAACTTCAGGATCTTCATATTTTCATAGACACGGTAGATCCTACCTACTGAAGGTCTGGAATTTCAGAACATTTTCATGACTTGCTTTTCACAAAGCCTGGTAGTGGCAGAATCGGTGTGTTTTATCCTGGACCGTAAGCTGCACCGTACCTCAAAACTCCTCCCTGCACGATATCTAAAACCTGAAAGGTTAAATCTCCCAAATCTGTCCAAAAACGGAAAGTGGATAAAACTCGGAGCAAAATGGTTTGCATAATAAATATTTTTGTTGATTGTTGGCAGACAAAAGAAAGCTCCTTCCTTTATCTGAAGACTCCTTTCAGATCTTTTTAGGGATCTCTACTAAAAGGAAGCAGATAATTAAAAGAACAATGAGATGCTATTTGGTGACTACCAAATTAGGCAAAAATCCATTTTTTTTTCAAAGATAATATTTGGTCTCCGTATTTGAAAAGACCAGCTGTCTCTCTCTTGTCACTGGTGGGAATGTGGCTTGGGACAGCCTCACTGGAAAGCATTTTGTATTCAGCAGAAACTTTAGAACAGTAATTCCACTCATAGAAACTTATGCCACAAAGGTATTTGTGGAAGCATTTTTTTAAAAAATAGTGAAATGTCTGAACATCCCTAAATAACCACTGTTAGTGGAATAGATGACAAGATTTTGGTTCATCCACATCTGAAATTCCATGTGGACATTGCGAATGTTATTTGTGAAGAATTTTTAGTGACATGGGAAAATATTTCTGAAACATTAAGGGCAAAAAGCAGGATTCAGAATTGTGTATGTAGTGTGATCTCAGTTATGTTAAAATATGCATTTGGAAAATATGGGAAGGAAAACCAAAATGTTTGTAGGAGTTTTCCTTGGTGCAGAATTATATTTGATTTTTGCTTTCTTCCTGGGGTTTTTCTATGCTTTCCAGATTTTCTGTAATAGACAATAATCATTTTCATATTCATAAAAAAGCCAACAAATTTTATGACCAAGAGGGATAAGAAGGCCTCCCTTTACGTATGTTTCCACTTCTAAAGTATCTACTAGATGTGAGACTTTTTTTCACAATAATTCTTTCCTCTTTTCAAGGAAGGCTTGTTTTCCAATGGGCTAATCTTAAACTTCTTTTGCCACTGGGCTACCTAAACCTAATTCTCAACTATTCTATGATGTTCTTTAAAAAACAAACAAAATTCAAACATTTATTGAGCACTTGTTATGTGTAACTGACCTCATATAATCCCCTCAATAACTCTACAAGGCAGGTGCCATTACCTTTATTACCTGGTAAAGAAATTAGGGTCTGGAGAGATGAGGAACTGGCCTGTGACCCCGGAATGAGGATCTGCACCCAGTCTGTCTGGCTCTGAAGCCCAGGTCATACTGCTTTGAGTGGCATCCCTTGTGATGTTACTCAACTTTTAAGTGAGTGTATGTCATACTCCTATCCCCCCAATATTTTAGGTTCCTTAAAGTGAATGCCCAGATATCCTCTATCCAGCTAGCCCACTGCTGAGCAAATACTGGGCTCCTTAATCTTTTACTGAACCTTTCTTTAAAGAATGAATGACTTTCCTGTGTGGCTCTGGCAACAGAGTCAGGTTTAGGGGCTGTCAGGGATTTGGCAGGGTCCCCAACTTCTCAGGTTGGCTTTAGCCCAGGGAATAACTAGCCTTGGCCACAGTTTGGAGGGGATGCTTACAAATCCAATGACACAGTGGCAAGCATCCTGCCACCTCCTGTTGCTCGCTCTGCAGCTGGTTGATTTGTGTGTTAGTGTGTGTGTATCTGTGTGTGTGTAATGAAAAGCTGTACTCTGTCCCTAAATTGGCTCCATTTTAGCTAGGCAGAAAGCTTAGGAACAGACCTTTCCCAGTGGTGGATGGCAGGAGGCTAGAGAAAGGAGGAGGTGCCAGGAGGAGGTGGATGGCAGCAGGCATTAAAGGCCTTCAGAATACACAGAGTCTTCCAGTTCCTTTGCCAGCCCCTCTCCTGTCTCTTAAAAAAAAAAAATTGATCACTTTTGTTTCTGAAAGAGGAAAAAAGTACAAAGTTCCTTGATAGTAGTAAGGGATACTTAGAGAAAGTTAATGTTTTCCCAAGTGATTAAAAAACAAATAAACAAAAAAACGGAGACTATTTCTCAATGAGCGTGTAATTCTAACACAGGGTTACAAATCTCAAAGAGACAATGGTATCAAATGTCAACTATTTCCAAGCTGGTGTTAGGTGGAAGAAATTGCCCCTTGCCTAACTACACCCTGTCCTCTCCTCCTTCCCTAAATCCTTGTGTCCCCAACACCTACAGATGAAAAGTGACTTTGAAAGCAAACCCAAACCTTCCATCCTACAGCTCTTTGCCAATTTAGGGAATTATTACTGCTTTTTGGGGGAGAGCCATTTTTACTCTAGATTTAAGTTATATCTTGAATGTTGAAAAGGTCGGCCTTCACTAAAACGGGATGATTAGTGATTTCCGTCAGCGCTTTATAACAGTCAAGACTGGTCAACAAATTTCCTACACAAAGAGAATAAACTAGACTAGTACACAAAGGTAGGCAATTTAGAGCCATCCTGGTAAGTCATTTAAACAAAACAGCCACTTAATTAACAGTACAATGATCATTACTCCACTAGTTCCACCGCCAGGAGGATGATTGTTCACAAAGTTTGCTGTGCTCCTGTGGCAGGTGCTTGTGTGGCTTTATGGGTGTAAAGAACAGTAACAAACAGACTCAGTGCTGTTGCCTCAAAAATTATGGTGTCAAACTGGGAAGGAGGGCACTACTTTAGGAAATCATCGAGTGAGTGAACCCTGTCCTCCAGGGAAAAGGCTTGTCATTGTTTCCCTTAAACCGGTAATTTATTGGTGGTGACCTCAGACTGCTGTATAAAAAGAGGAAGCGCCTAGAGCCCTGTGGACTGTCAAGTTTTATAAAGAGAACTGGGCATCCTATAGCAGAGCCTTGGTGCTCCCAGAAATGTGGTGATCTGATCGCCCATTCAGATGGGCTTTGAGATCTTTCTGAGGTCATTCTTCCAAGAATATTATACTAGCAAAAGAACAGGGTGGGAATTACTTTTTGTGTGTGTGTGTGTGTGTTTGTGTGTGTGTGTATGTGTGTGTAGGGGAATCCATACAATGTTTTGCTTGAGTTTTCTAAATCTAAAGCTATCTGTCAGCTATCAAAGCTGTGTCTTTGAGATTTGTAACCTTCTGTTAGAATTACATGCCCCTTGAGAAATAGTCTCCTTAAAAAAAAAACTTGGGAATGATCTTAGAGCTACTTGTAGGTCTAAGACACGAGTGACGACATCTAAAAACCTGCAGGTATTGTAAATGAGTGAGGCAATAGGGACTGGTGGAGACTGTGGAGAACCAAAGGGTGCATGCCCTGTCCTAAAGCAGCAACTACTACCCTCCATTGCCCTTTGAGGGAATTTGGGCCATACCATTCACCATTTTTTAAAGAGAAATTGAAAGTCTTGGTTTTTAAATATGAAATCTCTGAACTTAAAAATGTTGGTTCAAAACAAACAAACAAACAAACAACACAAAAGCTCTACTAGCTTCCAGTCTTCCAGTTTACACTGACCTAAGGTGTTGATGATAACCATCAAAAGGAAGTATGAGACCAGGTATTGTGGCTCACACCTGTAATCCCAGCACTTTGGGAGGCCGAGGAAGGCCGATCGGATCACTTGAGCTCAGGAGTTCGAGACCAGCATGGGCAACGTGGTGAAACCCTGTCTCTACAAAAAAGTACAAAAAAATTAGCTGGGTGTGGTGGTGCATGCCTGTAGTCCCAGCTACTCAGGAGGCTGAGGCAGGAAGATCACTTGAGCTTGGGAGGCAGAGGCTGCAGTGAATTGAGATCGCACCACTGCACTCTAGCCTGTGTGCCAGAGTGTCACCCTGTTTCAAAAAAGAAAACAGAAGAAGAAAAAAGAAAGCATGGGGTTAGGCAGCCAGGAGACTTGGGAGGATGGAACAGACACACATGACAAGAACTGGCTGCAGAATCCTTTTGGGGTGGTCTCTTTGTCATAGTTAGTCTCTCTGAGACTGAAATTAGTCATTTGGAATTTCCGGGTCAGTCCTCCCTTGTGGCACGTAACTGCTCTCAGGTTAATGTCGGGGACCCTGAAGAGAATCGACAAGCTTTGTGTGACTCTTACCTTCCTCAACCCTTTTCCCATCCCCAGGTCCTATGCCTTCTTCACTGTCCTGATGTATGAGTGCTGGGTCTGCCTTTTCTTTCAGTTATTGTAGGACAATGTCCTTCAGGGAGAAGAACATTCTTCCTTCTTCTCTTTAAACAGTGGGAACAACAGCAGAAAGGAGGATTGCAAGCCAGACAGAGTAGCTTTGTGATTCAGAGCACAGCATCGAAGTCTGCTCAGACAGTGGCATTTGTTGTAGTATCATTTGTTGTAATATCCCACTAACAATAACATTCCACTTTTTGGATTATTGGGAAGATTAATATGATATCTATGTAAAGACTTTAGTACAGTGTGGGGCACATAGTAAGTGCTTAATAAACATAACCTATTACTAATATAGGTTCCTGTCTCTGCTGCTGAAATGTCTTTCTTGTTGGTAGAGGGCTTTGCTTAACCAGACAAATAGCTTTCTCCACCGTTGCCCCCTGAAATGAGGTAAAGGGAAATGGAGTCTTAAATAAAGTGTGAAGTGTTCTTAGTTTTAATTGTGGTCGGAAGAGAGATCTAGGCAATGCGGGAAGGAAAGAGAAGTCATGAAGAATTTCTCAAACGTGCCTTGAAAGCCCTTCCTGTGTTTGCAGTCTCAGATTCAGGGTTGAAAGGGGTCCTCAATGCCATTTGGTCTCATTATCTTCCATGCATTGGAAGGAGCTCCTTTTCAGCAGGTGGTTCTGTCTCTGGACACTCCTGGCATGGGCAGTCCACCCTTTGGAAAGGGAGCAGATCCCACTGCTGGGCAAACCTGATCACTAGGCAGTCTTTTTTTTTTTTTTTTTTTTTTTTTTGGCTAGGCACCTGTCTCTCCCGTTTTCTAAGTCTCTAAGTCTAACTTAGCTAGAGCTTGACTGGAGGATGCCATGAAAGGAAGCCAAGGACCACGGCAGCCAAAACCATCCTGAGGCTAAAGCAAAAGCTGTGCTTTCCGAGACACTTATTTCTGCAGCCACAGGGATGAGTCTAATGAGAGGTTTCTTTGTTCCATTAGCAAGTCTGAGAGGGGGATCTGGCCAGGTTAGAGTTTCTTTTCATAAAGGAAATTATCTCCAAACATAGAAGAGCTGGGGATTAAGTGACTCAGAAGATTTAGTGCAGGACTTTTTAAGGCCTCCTGAGACTTTCAGACATACTTGCCTTGGCGAGAGAATGTGGGGAAGTAGCAGCTCTGGAAGCAGGTTAATAAAGAAGGCAATTAACCCCATCTTTGCTTGGTTTTGTGTTAGGCAACAGCGGGTTAAAATGAATACTTGAAAATTTGTCTGAAGATGTGTGCCTAAATGGGCTTCTTTTTAACAAGTGCCAATGGCTGCCTGGAGATGGCCTTGCCGTATCGTCTGCTCACCCCTGTAACCCCCTCCAATCACAAGCTCAGGCTGTTGCCTGGAATCTTTGTAAATTGGGTTTGTTCTGTGTCTGAGCAGCTTCTTTTTAAATGGAAGCCATGAAATTGCTTTCAGCGTCATTTAAAAATACCGAAGTAGAGTGCTTTGGGTTTCTTCCTGGTTTGTTCGCTCGTTGATCCTTGTGGTTAACCAGCTGCAGCATAATCTCCTGGCTGTGTTTGCTCCTGTCCCGTGTGCCCAGGGGCGCCCTCCGTGGCCTGCTTGCTATTTTGAGCCCAGGTGGGGTAACCCCTTGCGAGGAGTGGGCATCAAAAGTCCGCCTCTGCCCACATTGTCTCTTTTTGGTTGGGAAATTGGCTCACGTGTGGATAATTTATTGCTTGTTTGGGGCGGGGGAGACAGAACGAACTCCACAGAGACACTTTGAACAGCATGGAACAACTTGGATTAATCCTTTCCACAAACAGGGTTCCATTTGCATGAGGGGATTGCTGAGAGCTTTATCTTGGGTGATAAATGGCAGGCATTCTAGCTCCATTGGCGAGTATCGCCCCCATGCAGGTTTAGATTAGCCTTCTCCAGACTGAATAGGATTTTTGTTCTTGGCCAGGTAGATTTTCACTTCAGGGTTAGGGTTCAGGCAGCTGGTTACTTTTCTGAGGGGGCTTTTTTTTTTTTTTTTCCTATTGCCTTTCACCCATCTGGGGTGTGCTAAGGTTTTTGTCTCAGTGTGGCAATTTTCCAGGCTAAAAAAAGAACCGCCCTCCCTCCTTCAACCAAAGCCTCCCCTGCCAACTTTTCTCACACACGTGTGCACACGAGAGCACGCACACGAGATCACAACCGCCCACCCCAGAAAATCCAGTTCTCTTGTGCTGCTGAATGTTTTGTTTTGCCTTCTCTCTTCTCTGTCATTTGCCTGCTGCTATTCCCTACCCTCAATTCTAGAAAGCGGAAATCCTACTCAGGCGCTGCCGTGGATTTCTCTTTAGGCTTCTACCTAGGAGTTCAGGTGCTGCAGGTCACCTGACTGGCCCAGAAAGTGAGAGGGGCTCCCTGGTCCCAGAAGGCAAAGCCCTCCTGTGCCTGTTTATGCTAAACCTAAACATTTAATTGATCCTGCTTTCTAGCAGGTCCCAGGAGACTTTGTCAGCCTCTTTCTTGGAAGCACAAATCTACAGAAGATATTTCTTCCAACCATTCTCCAACAATCAAGAGAGGTTTGTTGAACTCTACTTACTTTTAGTCGTTTGTATTGGGAAAACATGAAGTTGTTTTCCAAAGGTGAAAAAGTATATTGTTTGATCTATATTTTTTCAGACTGTATGCTTCATTTTCTTCTTGAAAATCTGTTTTTTCCCCACCTGCAATCAGGGAGAATCTTAGAATGCTCTGATTTTCTGACCTGTTGTCTACAGTCTCCGGGCCCATACTTTTGTGCCCCCCGAGAACAGAACAGACTGTCTTGAATTAATTCTGCAGAAGAAAGAACTGAAAACGGGGGAGTGTGAAGCATCCCTAAGAATCAGAAATAAGCAAAACTCAGCCAATACGAGGTCTGAAATTTCTCTCCCACCCTCCTGCTGTCCCACTTTGTTGTAAGTATAAACAGCTCTCCTCTGCTTTGCCTAGCTAGCAAGCTAACGAGGGAAGTGGGTTTTTACTGTGCAAACTCTCCCTTCTGTATGTTGCTGGGGTGGGGTGCGCTGGGGGCAGATACATCTGTCTTTTCACCGGCCTGAGGCAGTAGCACAGGTCCTAGAATCTCCCTGATCCTGGATCATCTTCCAGAGTTTCCATAGAAGCTGAGGCAGCCCCAGCATGCCAGGCTTAGGCTACCTGGTGATGGATCCCCCACCCCCCGGGGGAGGACCCCAAAGAGTCCTTTGGGTGATGCTACTCTGGTTCTCTCCCCAGAAAACCTGGCTTCTGGAGGTGAAGAGGTTGAAGGACTCAAAAAAAAAAAAAAAAAATTTCCACCCAGGGAACCATCTGGGCAAAGACTTGGACGTGTAAAGCAGCAGGCTGCGCTCCGGAAACTGTAATAGATGGATCTCTCTGGGCGTGACTTGGTGTTAAGGGAGTAATGGAGATGTGAGTGAGCAGCAAATGAGCCAGCGGTGTAAGACGAGGAGCTCACCACACGCCACGAGGCAGCTATCAGGGAATCCCATTAACTATGTATGTAGCAGGAATGCTGTGAGAGCTGTCTAGGGTAATCTATAAGGCTATTTTGTAAACTAGAATAACATTAATTAAAAGTTAATTATCAGGCAGGGCGCAGTTGCTCACACCTGTAATCCCAGCACTTTGAGAGGCCAAGGCAGGCGGATCACTTGAGGTCAGTAGTTTGAGACCAGCCTGGCCAACATGGGGAAACCCCATCTCTACTAAAAATACAAAAATTAGACAGTCATGGTGACATGTGCCTGTAATTCCAGCTACTCTGGAGGCTGAGGCACAAGAATTGCTTGAACTCAGGAGGCAGAGGTTGCAGTGAGCGGAGACTGCACCACTGCACTCCAGCCTGGGTAACAGAATGAGCAGAATGAGACTCTGTCTTAAAAAAAAAAAGAGTTAATGATCATAAAGATGAAATATTTTAATTAAATCTAGATTAAGTATAAGATGAAGGTGAGCATCTACCCGTTCTGGTTTCGTAAAGTACAGGAACCAATTTTCAGCCTAAAGACCCCAGCTCTGCTGTGAAAGGTGGGGGAGGTAAGGTGATTGAGTCTGCCACTGAAGAAAACCAAGGCTGGTGTTGAGTGTTCTCACGATGCCAGCAAGTTTCCTCGGTTCTTCTCCCTTGCAAATCTGCTACCCATACTCTCACACGGCCCAGGATCTGTCCCATCGCATTTTATTTTTTCCCGTGTATCTTCATGACCTGCCTTCTCCTACAGTGGCTTCTCTTCCTGCTCCCTCTAACCCCTTTTGATTTCCTTCTCTTCTATTTCTGAGGTCTCTTCATTCTCCTCCTTCCTTCCATCTTCCTATCTTTCCTTCTTTTCCTCCCTTCCTTCCCTTCCTTCTTTCCACAAACTATTTTGAGTGCCTATAATGTGCAGAGTTCTGCTAAGCTCCGGGAAAGACATTAGATGAATAGCATACAGTCCTTAGCCTCAAGACACCTAAGTCCAGTATGGGAGATAAAATAGGGACATAAAAAACTGTGATATAAGCCAGAGCAGGATGGGCAGTGCAAGTGAAGTACAAACAAGGCCCAGCAGGGAAAGAGGAGGCCTTTCACATAGGAGAGGCATGTGAAGAATGGGTAGGTATGGATTAGAAAGTATTGAGCAGGAAGGAGGACAGCCTGACTCAAGTGAGAAGGCATGAATGAAAGGTTGGAGCTGCAAACAGGGATCAGGTAGTTTGACTACAATACAGGCTGGAGTTCTGTCTGCAGGGGTACATTAGGCCAGAGCATAGATGGTTTTATAGGCAGGGCTGAGAGGTCTGGACTTTATTCTATCAAGTAACAGGAAAACTGTGAAGATTTGGGGTTGGGGAATCATATGCTCAGAGCTTGACTTTAGAATAATTAACCTATAAATGTAGTGTCAAATGGATTGGAACGAGAAAGCTAAGGTGGAGAGACCAGACAGAAATCTATCTGGATAGCTCGGG
Source organism: Macaca mulatta (assembly GCF_049350105.2). Classification (NCBI taxonomy): domain Eukaryota; kingdom Metazoa; phylum Chordata; class Mammalia; order Primates; family Cercopithecidae; genus Macaca; species Macaca mulatta. The sequence continues at coordinate 27,760,970 of NC_133417.1, forward strand.
TGGAAGGTTGTAAAGGTCTGGGCTAGCCACACATGGTGGCAATTGCAAGGCTGCTAATGGGTGGAAGAGATCTTGGAGAACCAGCATCTGCTGACTTGTTGACGTGGCGCTGAGAAAGAAGGGGGAGGTGAAGGGAGACTGGAATTTCAGCAAAGATATGAAGAATGGAGGTCAAGGGAAGAGACTATTTCGGAGGGGAGGGGATGCTGTTTAGAGAAAGTCTGAAGGCTTACCCTTGTATTTTTCAAAGTTTGTATGTTGGTTTCTCAGCCACCACCTGCATCTGACTTGTGGGCTTTTGTGTAGCATGATGATATCCTGTTACTGATGTCATTGAAGTGACTTCATCTCCTTTCACATCTCAAACAACAACGATCAGAGGTGGCAAAACTTGGCAGACAAAAAAAAAAAAAATGCAGACTTTGAGATCCTTTCCTTACATTTCTAAGGTCGCTACCTGGGTAAGGCCAAATCTGGATTTTAGGGGGAAGGACACTTGTTAGATCAAAGAAATCAGTATATGGATATCAGTTAGTGCTGGGGACTTTTTTCTATGGGAGGAAAGGCAGGAGGAAAGAAGTAGGTGTCACAAGGAGCTCAAATAAGAGTTCAAATCAATGTCTGTGATGTATATAATAGTTCCAGTACAATCATGTGTAAATTTTATGGTTAAAGATGAATTACACAGAAAATAAGGAGTTGATGGCGTCCACCATCAGACCAATAGAATCAGAATAAGCAGGGTTGGGGCTCAGTAGTTCAGATGAGAAACAAGTTGTTCCAACCCAGTGTGCCCTGGGAAAGTTTTGCAGGACAGATGGACTCTGCAGCTGAGCTTTACGGCAGGCCACATTGCCACTACATCACCCCACCTGCTTCCTGGTTGGGCACATTGTTGGAATGTCACACCAAGGCGCCCGAAGTTTAAATACTTTCAGGACTCCTTAACTGCAAATATAATTTTTAGCAGAACATTGAAAGTAACTTGCTCTAGACTTATGCCTTTATCTGTAAATTTTGCCACAGTTGTTCTTAAGGAAAATAGGCACCTTTTGCTTCCAAACCTTTGGTCCCTTATAACCATTGCTTTGCCGAGTGTCCTGGTCTACTTTCGAGTGTCCGACTTTGGTTCTCAGAGTGCAGTTCCAGGCTGACCCTAAATATAACTTGTTATTATATCTAGGTTCTCAGACTGTGGCTCCATTCTTCACATCTTAGCTGAAGTTCCAGGCTTCCTTCACCTCCTCCTTCTTTCTCACATCAGTGAGTCACCATATGCTGGTTCTCCAAGATCTCTTCTATCCATTAGCAGCCTTGCAATTACCACCACTGTGTGGCCAGCCCAGACTTTTAGAACTTTCTACCTGAGCTATCCAAATAGATTTCTGCTTGGCCTCTACACCTCAGCTTTCTCCTTCTCATCCATTTGTTTGTTTTCAGACCCATTTTCTCTTTCCTTCTTGGCCTCAGATCATGTTGCTGGTCCTTCGGTTACTTACCAGTGGCTCATCTCAAACATTGCTCTTCCACAGTGGGGTTTCTGAGTGATTTACTGGAAAGGGGAATGTTGGGGTAAGGTGGACTGGCTTTGACTCTGTCGGGTGGTGCAGGCTGGTTCTCAATCTGTGGGCAGTGGACCCCAAGGGAAGTTATTGCGAAGGGTCTAAACACCCCCAAGTGCCAAATCTTCCTGTAGATTGAATATATAATGTGCTACAATTTTTGAAATGCATGTGGATGCTATTGTGATTCATAAAATATGGAATTGGTTTGGAAGTGTCTTGAATTCATAGGAGTTTTGTGTGTGTGTGTTAGTGTGTTTAAGAATGTTGTTCAGGCTGGGCACAGTGGCTCATGCCTGTAATCCCAGCACTTTGAGAGACTGAGGTGGGTGGATCACCTGAGGTCAGGAGTTTGAGACCAGCCTGACCAACATGGTGAAACCCCATCTCTACTAAAAATACAAAAAATAGCTGGGCGTGTGGCAGGCGCCTGTAATCCCAGTTACTCAGGAGACTGAGGCACGAGAATCGCTTGAACCTAGGAGACGGAGGTTGCAGTGAATCAAGATAGCACCACTGCACTCCAGCCTGGGTGAGAGAGTGAGACCCTGTCTCAAAAGAAAAAGAAAAAAAAAAAAAGCCAAAAACGAATCTTGTTCGTCAACAGACATTACCACACTACCAGCAGATCGGCTTTCATCTGGTGGTTCATGAAACTTTGTGGTTGTTAAAAGTGATCTTCATGTTCCGCAGAGGAAAGGCAGCCCTAGAGGGAATATAGTTTTTGTCTGGTGCCCAGAGCCTATCTACCTCTACTTAGGCTGCCAGAGAATGGAGCTTGGGACATGACCAGTGTGGAATAGGATGGAAAAAATATTTCTCTGTACACTGATCACTACAGTGCTTTCAGCAGGGAGCTATCGACCAAGAACCAACCACGTAAGGGGGTTGTTATTTGGGTAGGAGCTTTCAGGTTCTCTAAACCTACCTCCCACTCTGGGTAGGAATCCTTTATGGAACCTCCCTGTGGGATGAACATTAGCTTAGCCCTAGTCCCTGCGTAACAGGTAGCCCTGTTTACTACAAAGTAAATTCAGATTCCAGAGCCTCCACCTCGGTTGTTTCTGATTTGGCAGGGTTGGGGCGGGGCTTTGAGCATTTGTCTTTTCAAATAATGCTCGAGGTGATTCTGATGTCAGCCAGAGTTGAGTGAGAAGATTGTTATGAAAGGACACAAATACCTCATCACGGTGCTTTTTGTTTGTGAAGTGCTCACTAAGGCGTGAACAGCGTCATGGTGGGGCTCCTGCAGGCTTTATATTTACACCCCGTTTCTTATTTCTCACACCCACTCTGGTAGATAGATCCCTATTTCAAAAATGAGTGAATTAGGGTTCAGGGAAGTGAAACCTGTGTGCCGGCTGGGGACTGACGGTTGGAACCCCAATGTACAAATGAAACCAGGGAACAGTGGGTGTGACGAGCACTTGAGGAGCGACAGACAGTTATGACCTCGAACCCACAAGTGAGACTGCAAACACAAATAGGCGGGAGCCCAGCAGCAGGAGACTGACGCTGCTGGAATCAGGGCAGGGGCACTGCTGTTTAAGAGTTTCTGACACACTCAGTTCCTCCCTTCATCCTAAGAGACCTGGGCTCACTAGCAGAGGGGCTTTGGCAAGTTACTTGATGAATTAGGGCCTCAGTTTCTTCATCTGTGAAGTGGAGATAATAATAGTGCCTACCTCCTGCTGTGAGTCTAGTCGTCAATATCAACATTGGTGGTACACCTGCTCGATACCAGTCCTGGGGTGGGGGTGCCCCTCTCTAGAAGATAAAAGCTCATGTAGAGACTAAAGGAGAAGGAGCAGGACAAGAGCATCGGAAGCTCACCTCATTCTTAATATGAAGAGACATTAGGATCAGGAAAACCAGATGCTTGATGTTCTCTCTCGTACCCATAGCAGATGGGTGCCTCAGTGGGTTCCCCCAGAAGCTGATGGTGAGCAGGGAGATGGCAGCCACCTTTTCTTTTCTGTTTCTTTTCTCTTTTCTTTTCTTTTCTCTCTCTCTCTCTCTTTTTATTTTCTCGGATCTTACTCTGTCACTTAGGTTAGAGTGCAGTAGGGTGAGTGTGGCTTATTGCAGCCTTGAACTCCTGGGATCAAGCAACCGTCCTGTCTCATCCTCCTAAGTAGCTGGGACTACAGGTGTGTGCCACCATGCCCAGTTAATTTTAGTTGTTGTTATTGTAGAGATGGGGTTTTACTCTATTGCCCAGGCTGGTCTTGAACTCCTGGCCTCAAGCAGTCCTCCCACCTCAGTCTCCCAAAGTGCTGTGACTGCAGGTGTGAGCCACTGCACTCAGCCAGCATCCACCCATTTCTTACAGCGGCTCCAGTGTGAGGGGGTAACAAAGGGCTGCTTACAAGGCAGTAGCCCAGCCCCCATGTCTCCGGCCTGGTCCCTGAGGAGTGCACATGTGATCATGAGAGATTCTTCTTTTGGTCACAGGGATCTTAATGATCACTGGAACTCAGGCTGTTTGAGATGCCACTTAGAACTTCAAATCTACTTCCAGATGGCTTCCAAGAGACGGATGGCCTCTACAGCGAGGCCAGTCATCCGGTGTATTCTTACCTAAGTGGCCTTGCTGTCCTCCACAATGGCATCTCGGCCCACGGGCCAGCCTGGTAAGGTCTTTAAACCTATGACCACCAGGTGATCTTCCCTGGGGAGCAGCAGAACTATCATGAGTCTGTCCAGGGATCTTAGAGATGAGTCATACTTTTCTACCCTGTCAGCTCTAGGCTGAAGTAGAATGTACCAGCAACAGACTAGGATGACCTCGCGGCTACCTGTCCATAGGAATACACCTCTTCTTTCTCCCAACCTCTCAGCGTCCTGGTGTTTCCTCTACGTTAATGTCTTGCTAGAATGGTTTGAGTTGACATTAACTGTCTGCTGTGTTTTATGCAGCACATGGCCACCTACCAAGTGGCACTTTCCATTTTGGGTAGGGGGAGCAGGACATATTTTATACCTCCAATCCCATTGTCCTTTATGAATCTTTGTTCCTTTTCCCCTCACTTCCCAAATTGATCGCTTTGCTTCTTGATTATGATATCCCTGTGGGTGAACCCGTAGATAGCAGAAACTGAGCTGTCTCTGCTGTTGATAATTTTAGTTCTTCTTGGAACTCCTTTCTTTTTGCAAATGCCTACCAGGTGTCCCCGAGTGAGAGATGATACTTGTTTGTTTGGTAAAGGCACCCAGATAAGAACAGTCAGAATGAACAGCTCCAAAAGAGAAGTGGTTTCCTTGGTCACTGACTTACCACATTAAACATTCAGCCTGGCTCGCTGTCTGAAATGAGTCAGTGGTCCTTTCAGAATTCCCTTTACAACAGTGTTTCAAAGAAATCTGTGACTGAGGTTGCAAATCATTTTTTCTTCATTGCAGCTGACTATTTTGCATTTTCCCAAGGTGAAACTCAGCCTGTCATTTCAGGTGTTGAGAAAGAGAGTCAACACTTCAAAGTTGAGGGGGCGGGGGTGTGTGTGGGGGGACCCAGCTACCAATGGGAAGCCCGAAAGCACTCTTTTCAAGGATAGGAAAACACTCACCAAAGTCAGATTCTAACATCGAACTGAGTGGTTTGCTATGTGCAGCTTTCTAGTGGCTTGGATTTTTCTCTCCTAATTTTTTTTTAAACCATCATCCTTCTGGTTGCCATCATCCTCTTTGCTTTCCTGACCTCCCAGAGTCTGGCCTCACTTGATTTACCAAATATTACCTTCCGGCTCCTTTTTATCAAAGGTCATTTCTATATCCATGGTGGTCTCCTTCCTGACCTCTCTTCACACAGATTGCAGCAGTGATTTTTCTTTTCTTTCTTTTCTTTTTTGAGATAGGGTGTTGCTCTGTTGTCTAGGCTGGAATGCAGAGGCATAATCATGGCTCACTGCAGCCTCTGCCTCCTGAGTTAAGTGATCCTCCCACCTTAGTCTCTCAAGTAGTTAGGACTACAGACACAGGCCACCATGCTCGTCTAACTTTTGATTTTTTGGAGATGGGATCTCGAGATGTTGCCCAGGGTGTCTCGAACTCCCGGGCTCAAGTCATCTTCCCATCTTGGTGGCCTCCCAAAGTGCTGGGATTATAGGTATGAGCCACCATGCCTGGGCCAGGAGTGATTTTTCTATGGGGGTTATTATCCACTCATTTCTGCACCACCTTCTGCATTGACAGAAATCTTTTTCATCTTAGAGCCCATTTTCCATCCCATGTCCTGGCTAAAAGCTTCCTTATGGATATTCAGTTCCTTCTTTCCCCAAATGCTTGCTGAGCACTCTGTCCCAGGCACTAGACATAGGGATAAAGACAGTGCACAAGGCCTACCAGGAACCTGTCCTCATGGAGCTCACGAGGACCCAGACAAGTGCACCTGCACTTACAGTCCAACCTAAACCAAACGTGGAAGGCTTTCTGAAAGAGATGACCTCAAAACTAAGACAAAACAAGTAAATAGGAGTTAACCAGGTGAAGGGGGTAAAGTGAGGGGTTTTGCTTTTCCTTGCACTCATGCTACCCGGCATCTGCTGGCACTCTGCTTTGCATCAGCTCGTGTTGTTTCTATGCCCAGTGTGGGCATGCTGTTTGTTACCTTTAAGGTGCTGCAACTCTGAGGGCCAGAGAGTGTGGTATTTTCCACTTATCCTTCTCAAGTTTTAGCACAGTATGGAATAGTTTGCAAGGAGGGAAAGTAGCATTTAAGGAGGGCCTGTCATGTGTCTGTCGCTTTGTGTGCAAGAGGTAAAAGCAGCCGTGTTACTGAAAGGAATGGGAAGCCATACGGTTAGGGCAATGCCACAGGCATAGTGGTTGTATTTTTGTCTCCACTGCTGAGTGGGTGTGTGATTTTGGGTGAATCTCTAAACTTCCCCTGGGCCTGATTTCCTCATCAGTGGAGTGAAGGGATTCCACTCCAGCATCTTCCTGCTCTGTCATCTACTTTTTCCTGTGGCCTTGCAGGCCATCTGGTTGTTGCTGAACTGGTGGGAAGACAACTGTAGAAGTCAGTTCAGGGGTTAAATCTGGAACCCCAATGTGGAAATGAAACCGTAGCCCTGAATACATTAAGTGCTGGGTTCGTTGGACATTAAGGAAAGAAAGTCCCTGAGGAATGAGCCCTAGCGCCTCTGTGCCCACTACCAGGAGCCCCCAGCGCAAGCTACCAGCCAGGGAGGAACAGTGCTTGCTCGGGCTTTGCTCTGTGGGTATGCAGAGCTTCCACCCGGCAGCATCTACACCTGCGGTCTTGTAACCTAGCTACAGAAATAGCATATGCATGCGCAGAAGGCAAGTTGATGAGCTAGACAGTGGGTACAGACACTTAGAGCAGAACTTTGGCACTGAAAACACCTAGTTCAGGACATCATGTACTAACTCAAGGGTGCCTCCCCCTTTTTGTCTCTCTTAAATTTTTCAAAACAGGAAGAAACTTTTCTTCAACTGCAGGCACCAATAACCTATGACCTTCTAGAGAGATCATTCTGGAAACCATCTAAGAAAGCTACCCTTACTGAGGGGATGCTAATCACTCTTTCCCCTCTCCCCACAACTCCCCCCCAACCCACCGCTTTTTTTTTGGTAACTCTGAGCTTCTGGCAACAGTTTGGAAGGTTGGCACAAGGCCATCTGAAACCACAGTGGGGTGTTAGGTAATCTGTTCTCATTAAAATGCTGTTCTGTGGTTTAATTTTCAACGGTTTCTTTGCAGCTTGAAAACACGCATGCCATATTTTTTGAGGTAAGGAGAGATGACTGTTACAGAGGCAGAAAGGCGGGAAGATGGGTGCCCCTAAGACACTTCCTTGTATGTTTCCAGAAAAGAAACAGCTGCTTTCATTCTGGAGGGGGCAAATTGAGCCTAAGGCAGCACTCAGGGAGCTTCCTGGACATAACTGACTCTGGGGACAAATGTTTCAAAGACATCTGAAAACTCTGAGATTGAAAGTATCAAATCATATGATGATTCCTCCACTTAGTCATTGAATTGAGCACTTTTATTGACTGTCTACCGAGTGCCAGGCACTGGGAGACATTTCAAATCACACCGGAGGACAGAGAGCTAGAAGCCACTGCCCAGCAGGAGATCACCACCAGGTGGCTGATGACAAATAGGGCGGGTCTGTATAGTGGGGGAAGCAAGCTGCCTGTTTCTTCTCATCCTCACCTTCATGGAATTCCCACTTTTTGAAGCGTATCAGTGAAGACAGCAAACTAAAGCCCAGGGTTATCATTTCTTTCTAAAAAAGAGAATTGCAATGCATTCAAATGCTCTCATTGCCACAGAAAGGCCTTAAGGTTGTCAAGTTTTGAGTTCAAGCTTTAAATGAGTTGCATTCTGTCATGAGCAGCATAACTTCTGTAGGGGTGGTAAGGTATAACCCCTTTCCTTCTCAACATAAGGATTACAGCCAGCACTGCTATAACAAAAGACAGGTCAACAAGAGAAAAACATAGCAACTATATTAATCAAAGTTTGTATGACATGAAAGTCTTCAAAAATGAAGACTCAAAGACCCAGAGAAAGCTGTTTTTTTGCTTAGGTTTAATGAAGAATGGACAACCGTGTAGAAATGTGATTGGAGAAAGGGTACGGTGTAATGGTGATAGACTGGGGGGGTGGGAAATCCAGGGAGGCTGTCTGTTCAAATTCTTCTTGGCCTCTCTGTGCAGCATTCCCTCCTCCCAGGTATGGGGACAGGACCCCTCTGGAATGAAGGTCTTCAAGGGAGAAGGGAGAGAGTGATCCTTCTGGTTTTACAGCTTGCTTTAAGGGAGAGGGGTTCTATTTTCTATGATCTGCCTTGGGGAAGGAGAATTCTGGTTTGTATGACTTGCTTTGGGGGAGAAATGACGAGAGGTGGAAGACAGGAGGGCAGGAGAAGGTCAGAAAGAGTTTGCTTCTGAGGCCTTCCAATCTCCTTTAGTTCCAAGTACTCAGTGTGCCCAAGTGCCATACTCTGGGTTGCTGCATTCTGAGTCCCAGAACCACTCACCAGCAAGACTAGGGTGCCATCCTCACGCTGATAACAGCGGGTAGTTCAGACAGTCTTCTAGGAACTGTCCCACCTCCCCCACAACTTCCCCCTTCTTTGCCCCAACCTTCTTGACTGACTCGTTCCCACCTCACGCAGCCCTGGCTTTGTGACCAAGACCTTGGTCCTTAACTTGGCCACTCCTGCTCTGCTGTTTGTACATTCCCAGCATCTTGGCTTTCTTCCTAGTTCTTCTCTTTGGCTCTCAGCAATGCTGAGGCTCATGGAACCTAGGCTAACCTCTGTCCCTCAGGGTGACAGAAGAGCACCAAAGGATGATGTCCAGGTGCGATGAAGATGGCCCCCCAGTAAACTGAACTAACCAAATTCAGCCCCAGGCAAGTTGGACAGGGCAATTTTGACCCAGGTCTAATTTGAACATTACTAACCAGATGAACATTTTAAGTCATACCTATTCCAGTAACAGGTGAAAATTCTACCTGTTCCAATAAAGGATTAAAAGAAACCCATCCTGGGAACTTCCTCCCCCCCAACATTTTTCTTTTTTTTTTTTTTCTTGAGACAGGGTCTTGCTCTGTTGCCCAGGTTGGAGTGCCATGGCATGATCATAGCTAATTGCAGCCTCAACCTCCGGGGCCAAGCGATGCTTCCACCTCAGCCTTCCAAGTAGCTGGCACCACAGGCGCACACTGCCACACCTAGCTGATAAAAAAAAATTTTTTCTTTTTTAGAGATGGGGTCTCCCCATGTTGCCCAGGCTTTTCCAACATTTTTTCTTCCCTCCTGTCTGTCCTCACTCTTTGGGCCAGTTTCTCTCCTTTTTTGACAGTGTTATTGTATGTGTACTAATGCAGAAATGCGCATAGTTACTTTGGGTCTTTGTTTTGAGGGACTCAGGGCATTTAAGTTTTCAGAAAGCATCCACAATAGTTAATATTGACAAATGCCTAATTCTCCCTCTCTTAACCATTAATTATTTGGCTCAATTGAGACCTTCAATGAGGGTTCCTTAAAAACATTTTTAGATAAGCATGAAGGCTTTTGATTTTATTTAAAATCTTCTCATTGGTGGACATTTTTTGAGACGAGTCAAATTTGCTGACACTTAATGGAAGTATTTTATATATAGATTCTCCTCAACTTACAATGGGATTACATCCTGATGAAAACCCAAGTACGCTGAAAATAATGGAAGTCAAAAATGCTTTTAAAGGATAAGATGGTTGATGACCACTCCTGGCTTGCTGCCTTCATGCTGGGAAATTCTCTTCAGTTTCATCTCAAGAGTAACTGCCTTCCTTTTCTTCTCACTGGAAGCAGGAGACGCAGATTGGCGTTTTGTAGACATGACGGTATTTGAAAACACAAAACACAATATCCAAAAAAAAAAAAAAAAAAACCACTGACCACTTGGTCCACTATAGAGTACCGGTCACTGACGCTGTTGATTGCCTGGTTGACTGGGAGCTGTGGCTCACTGCTGTTGCCCAGCATCATGAGAGAGTCTCATATTGCATATTGCCAGCCCAGGAAAAGATCAACATTCAAAATTCCAAGTATGGTTTCTTCTGAATGCATATTGCCTTTTCATTATCATAAAGTCATAAGTCAAGCCATCCTAAGTCAGAGACAGTCTGCCCCAACAGGTGAGTGTGGAGTGCGATGGTCTGATTTATTGTCAGAATTTGTCAAAATATTGACATTAAAGCAGGTAAAATCAGCGTGGTTTTCTTCATGGAGGGTTTCACTTTGACTTTCAATACTGAATCTGAGGGTTTGATGAACCCGGAAATGCAAAGTGAAACTTGGGAGTATCGGCGCATTTCAAGCCAAACAGACCTCTATGAATGAAAGCTGAGTTCTAGTTGAGCTTCTTATCAGCGTAGACCATTTGTTAGATGTCACCCTTTTCTCTTCATAAAAATATATGGTCCCTTGTCTCAAAGGAACTTGTTTTTAAAATAGGATATATTGTCAGCTCCCAAATAGCATGGCATTTTCTAACTCTTCTCCTTAAAGTTCCATGCTCTTCTGGACTACTTTATTTTTACTTATTTATTGAGACAGGATTTCACTCTGTCACCCAGGCTGGAGTGCAGTGGCATGATCTTGGCTCACTGCAATCTCCACCTCCTGGGTTCACGCGATCTTCCCACCTTAGCTCCCCAGGTGGTCGGGACTACAGGTGCAAGCCACCACGCCTGGTTAATTTTTGTGTTTTTTTGTAGAGACAGGGTTTCACCATGTTGGCCAGGCTGCTCTCAAACTCCTGAGGTCAAGCAATCATCCACTCACCTCGGCCTTCCAAAGTGCTAGGATTATAGGTGTGAACCACAGCACCTGGCCTGGACTACTTTATTTAAACTAAAGGTGCCATCTTTTTTTTTTTTTTTCTGTTTTATTATTTTGAGGTGCTACCTTTGGAGGGTGGGTTGTAAGATCTTCCTGCCCCATCTTCTGGAAGACTGGAGGAAAAGGAGTAGTGAAGGTAAGGCTGGCAGAGCTCTTCCCCCCACATTATCTCTTATGTGGGTGGGGGCACATGGTAAGGGTGCCCCCTGCCTCCTCCCTTGGCTGTGATGGCTCTGGGAAGCAATGTGAAGGCTAGAGGGTGTGAAGAAAGGGAGGCCCTGAACCACCAAAAATGCATTCTTCTATCTTGACACTTTTGATATGCTAGGTTAGAGTAGATCAATAAAATAGTGTGATGGAAAGCCACCCCGTGTATTTCTCCTGAGTGCACATTCAACATAGCAAATGCTTCATTCACTCAGGCTCCGGGAGGCTTTGTGTAAAAGTAGAAAAGGTACAGAAGAACCTTTTGTTTTCATAATACTTTAAACAGACGTAGCGTTCAAGGTGAAATTTGGGGTGTCTGTCCGTGCAATGAATGTGACCCTTAGGTCCGTAAATCCCTGGAGTCTGGGTACCTGAGTCTGAAAGGGGCTCTTTCAACACTGCCTCCCACCCCGCTCCCATTGCTTGCTTACAGTTGTTAAAGTTTAGCTGAGGTGGGATCAAAATCAGCGACCGAATGGCAAGGTGCTATTGTCCTGGTTCCGCCAGAGAGTTTACACATACTCAGAATATTAGATGTGATTGACAGAGGGGGGTGTGTGTGTGTGAATCAAATGCCTTGTTCTGTTTTGCAGTCACAAAGAATCCTTTCCTTTTGAAATCCAAGAAGGTCCCCTTCTTTTGGCTTGTGGAGAGAATTAGGCAGCAAATAATCATGAACATTTTTTTTTTTTTTTTGTAATCGGCTAAAACTTTAATTGATGTAGTTTATGAAGTTTGTAGGAATTTCGGGATGGCTTTTTTGCCTGCCTTTCAAATGCAGCCTCCTGTCGAGGGGCATTAGTTCTAATAGGTGTATGGTCTTCCCTAAATCCTCTGATCTGACCTTGGGTTATTGTTCAAACTTTACATTTAAATAAACCATAAATTTATTTTGCATAACTAGATGATATTAAAAGAAAATTGACCAAATGATCAAAGGCGTTCTGTCTCTCTTTTTAAAAATAATCCAGAACAGAATCCTGCATACAGGTTAGGATTCTATGAAACAAAGACTTTGTATGTGACTTGCAGAAATGATTGTGCACATAGTCTGAAAGCCTTTTAATGGCCTCGAATTGACGAGTCTACAATCAGGAAGGGCCAGGTGGACCTGAGCTGGGATGAGTGCTTTCTTGGCAGGGAGCCCATTCTCATGATGAAAGCTGGGAAAATTTGCTTGAGGAGAGTAATCCAATGATACGAAAGGATTAGGCAGGCTTACATTTAGCAAACTGGAAACCATGAATGTGAATGCTGCACCTCTTCGCCACTCAGACAGCTGCCTTGCTTATAAAATAGAGCAACCATAATTAAATAAGAGGAGAAACTAAAGAGAGAGGGTGGGAGGAAGGAAGCACCGGGTGTTTCAAAATGATATCGTGTGCATACAAACCAAGTTTGACAGCATTAAGTAATTCCTGGTCAGTGCTAACAAAACACTCCCCAGCATCACTCCAAAGACAGGTGGAAACTTTGAACCTGCACAAACTCCAAGTTCACCTTCCACTCTTTGCTCCTATTGGTCCAGACACTTTTTTTCACTTCTGATTACTTACTTATTAATGCCATTAATTAAAACCTGCCTTGCTTTCAGAAGCATTATGAAGCTGTTTGTAAAGTGCTGTGAAGGCAACTTGTTCCAAGAGCCATTAATTCTGGTAAGGGCCATGTCAGCTTCAGTTATGTGCACATAAATGCAAACTCAACCTGGTCAATAATCTCCAGGGATGGTCTAAATTGCACAGCTGGCTTTTTAGAAAATGTGTGTGGAGGAACATGAAAAGATTGTTGAAAACGCCTGAGTAAGGTTAGATAATAAATGGAACTGTACTGGGTAGGGGGAGGGCAGAACAAAGAAGTTATTATTGAGCATGTGGTATGTACTGTATTCTACAAAGGGGTGATTTCGGCTGAGTTAACAAGGTATTTGGGAGGAGGTATTAAAATAGGAAGGCAGCATAAAGCATAATAGGTTTGACCAAATAAGTTCCCAGCAATGCCTGCTTCAGGTCCACTTTCTTTCTTCTGCTGGCTGTCCTACTGTCATCACTACTTGGGAGGATCAGGGAAATGGAGGTGGAAGATGACTCCTTGAGTTACCAGTTCGTTGGGCCTATGGACTTTCACCTTAGGACTTTTTTAGAATATTATTTCACATGCTGTATTTATTTAATCTGTAAACCATATTCAGATAACAAAACTAAGTAGATAATAAAACGAGCTCACTGCTATGAAGGCTTTCTCACAGGATGGATGAATAGGTACATGATGGATAAAGAAATAGATGGATAGATGGATAAATAAAGGCTTCATTCATCCAGTTATTCAACAAATATTTAGTAAATAAGAACCATGTGCCTAACATTGTTCTAGGTGATGGAGATGCAGTGATAAAGAAACACAGTTCTTGTACTCAATGAGCTTATCTTTTAGTGGGGGAGGCATGAAATAAACAAGTAAATATGCAGACGTGAGAGTGGCAGTAAAGAACTACAGAGACAATAATACAGGATAATGTCATGGAAATGGACAGAATAATTAGATAAATTTATAGCCTAACAATAGAGCTCCAGATAATTTAGTGGTGTTGTCTTCGATCTTGATTTTAACAACAGAACCTAAATATTTTTTCAGTTGAAAACACATATCCTATAGGGAAACCTCAATAAAGACTAGAGGTAAAAGCATATTTGCCCTAGTTGTTGTGTAGAGGGGTGTGTATGTGCAAGTGTGTGGATGTGTTTGTGTGTGTATGGTGGTGCCAGAGCCCTCTCCACTGGTTTAGGTAAATTATAACAAATTGATTACAAATTGTATCTGTCATAAGAGAAAAATACGTTAAAAATTAAGTGATAATTGTTCTGTTGCAATGGGATGGACAATATTGCTGGCAATCTCTCATGGAGACATCCATAATCTGTTTGTGTCATTCACTTGACTCATTGATCAGGGTCTGCACTAGGTCAGTTTCTATGCTTACTGTTTCTTTTCATCTTTTTTATATTTTAATTTCTTTTCCTATTTTTACTAAATTAGAAAATCATATCTTGCAATTAGGAAGATTTGATGAAAGGCACATATATTTGGTTCTGGATAGTTTAGTCTCACACAGATCCAGAACTTATGGCAAGGGCTCTCTCTAAAGACCACGTTCCATGCTTTGTCAGGTGCCCAGAGGATGAGCTTATCACATAAATGGGGGACGACTGAATGCTGCACATCAGGAGATAACAGCAAATGGATTCCTAGTCTATTCTTGGTTTCCATTTGGCTCTGAAAGTATATTTTTATGTTTTATTGCCACATTTAGGTGTGTTTTTAAATACATAAAATAATACATAATAGGTTTTCCTCTCCAACAAGTGTGAAAAGCCATTAAATGCTGGAACAAATCAATTTGTTGTTTTGTATTTTTGAGCTGTTTACACCATAGTTCAGCCTTTTAAAAATCCCTTTATCTTATCCTTTTCATGGCCATGCAGGTTCAGGGTGTTCAAGATACTGACTATATCAGTGAGATATGCCCTTATAGCAAGTCACGTGAAACCATAGAAATGACCGTGAAGAAATTATTTTTTATCTCATCTCTCATTTCAAAACCTCCTTCCTTGTGAATAGCCAAAATATGTCACTATCTATCAGTGACTGCAATTTCCTCATGTTCCCAGTTGTCACCATTTCCTTTGTGGTAGTGGGTACTGTGATGTCCACTGTCTGGATTCCCCTCTAGGAATTAAAAATGTATTCTCCCCCACCCCCAAGTTGCTGGACAAGCTGCTGGAAGACAGCTCTCAGCTGTCAATGCTCTCCGGGGATGCCTGGGCTGAAGAAAAGGACCTCAGCCACGGTCACACCTCCTTCCAGGGGCTGATTGATCCCCGTGCAGCAGAGAGGCCCAGCCCCTCAGCCCGACTCAGAGCACCTCTGAAGGGTCATCCCCACTCATCCTCCCCATGGGGCTGGCTTAGGACCTGATCACAGCTTAAATTTTCCCTCTGACCAATCCTGCTTCCTTTTCCTCCTTTCCATAGGTGTTAATCCAATAACCCCTAAAACACATCCTGCATGTTGGGGAACCCAATGTGTGATAGCTGGCTCCAGAAAAGATAGGATCAAGCACTCACTGGAATGGGGTTTTAGGTCTAGGTCATGAGCTGGCTGGTGGTAATGAGGCTCCCATCATTGGTGGTAGGTGCAGCACAGAGAACCCCGGGCTCAATGTGGCAGTATAGCTATTAAAACTTTTGCCGGCCAGGCATGGTGGCTCATGCCTGTAATCCCAGCACTTTTGGAGGCTGAGGCGGGAGGATCACTTGAGCCCTGGGGTTCCAGACCAGCCTAGGCAACATGGAAATACCTCATCCCTACAAAAAATACAAAAATTAGCCAGGCATGGTGGCACGTGCCTGTAGTCCCAGCCACTCGGGGAGCTGAGGCAGAAGGATCACTTTAGTTTGGGAGGTCAAGACTGCAGTGAGCAGTGACCGTGCCGCTGCACTCCAGCCTGGACAACAGAATGAGACCCTGTCTCAAGAAACCTCACAAAAACACACAAAAAAACTTTTGACAGTAGTGAACTGGGATGGCACAAACATGGAAGAGAATGTGATAGCTCATGAAATGTTTAGGCTTTTGAGAAATATGGCAGAAATGGGAACTTTAAGGACAGTGGAATTTGGTGGCTGTAATTAAACTCTGCTCTGAAAAAAGATAATGAAAAGCTGAGCATGACTAACTGGCAATTAAAATCTAAGTGTAAAATCCAGACAGTCTCTTTGGTAGCATATGAAGAGGCTTTTATCTCCTTCAGAGGAGAAAGAGCCAAGGATCAGGCTCAGGATTTAAGTAGAAGAGTTGCTGAGCTCCAAGGAAGGCTAAAGTCTCAACCGAGGCTGCTCTACTATTACAAAGTTATGGCCTTAGTTGGGAAAGAATAGCCTTTGAGATACAGGATAGGGACATCTGGGTTGATGCATCCAAAAATCTTGAATCCTGAGATTCACCTGAACCTTGTGAACCTGAAGAAGTGGCCCATATCTCTCTATCAAGGATGGTGTTCCCTTCTGGTTTAAAGATATCGAGGCTTCTCCCTGCAGGACATGTGCTCCTTCCTGGTAGGATCTCCCCTCTCCTTTCTTTTGTCCACTAGGTCAATGATTAGGGCTAAATCATAACATAAGCTGAGGACTTGCTGGGCCTTCCCAGAGAGGGAAGGGGCTATGCCCCCCAAAGAACTGCAGGACCTAGCCAACTTGTACCAGCAAGACCCAGGAGATGACTGGATTCTGAGGATGTGGGACTGACGAGGGCAGATCATACATTTGATAAAAGAGAGTTTATCGATATGGGAGTTCTCCCCTGGGATAAAGGGTTTAACACTCTGGGAAGAACTCCCAGGGAATGGTACAAACACATTGGTAGGATGGCTCCTGGAAGCATGAAAATGTGGTGGTCAACACTAATTGAGGCCAAAATGACAAAATTTTTGTGGCAGATGGTGGAAGAAGGAATTAAGAGGCTCAGTGAAGTAAGCATGTGAGAGAGGATATACTATAAGGGTGAAAAATCTACAAGATGACTATGTTCTACAGAAGGCCCGGGAAGACACATCATTGACCACTCCAATAAGGAATGTGCTGGAGAGGGGGGCACCAGCATTGCTAAAAAGCTCAGTGGTGTGGCTCCCGGGTATCCCAGGCCTGACAATAGAGAGACGCTGTTACAGAACTGAGCTCACAGATAACAATGGGGATCATAGGAACCCCAAACCATAAGAGGCCAGGTGGCAGCATTACTTGTCAGAAGCCAGGTAGGTACAACTATTGTAATGAACAATAAGGTCAAATGGCATTCCTATGTCAAATGGCATCCAAGAGGGCCTGACCTGTAGATGGTTATGAAGATAGTTAATAGAACTCAGTGTCCATAAGGGCAATATATGTGGTCAGTCAATGAAAGTACTGCTTAAGAGAAATCATGGGAGGATGACCAGGAGACTAAGAGATGTTGCCACAATAAAATTCATGATCCCTTGCCCAATTTTTGGACCTGAATTAGTCTTTCGACCAGGAACCCATTGACTGAAGGAGAGTTCATGTCCCCAGGAGGAAGTATCCTGAGACACCATTGTAAGTCTGGTCATAAATGAGTCTCCCAGTCCTTCCCCAAAGGAATATATGACTGTATATTCTGAAACTTTATGTTGTGGGAAGGGGAAGACCCAAACATTTTTGAGAACTTCTGGGCTCAGGGTGAGAGACTTTAGGACACTGAAGACCTAAATCATCATCATAGGCCCCCTCTTAGAGTGGGGGTGTAGGGAGGGAAAGTAAAGAATAAAGTCCTGGCTCAGGCCTGGTTCACGATGGGTTCATTGGATCTGCGGACCCATCTGGTGGTCATTTCCCTGGTTCCTGGAAGTATAACTGGAGTAAATATACTTGGTAGTTGGCACAACCCCCACAATGGGGAAATTGGCCTGTGGGGTAAGAGGTCAAGCAAAAGTAGTGGGCAAGGTCAAGTGGAAGCCATCAAAGTGGGTTTTTCCTATCTTACTGGCAAGTTAGCAAAGTAAAAATAATATTGTACTCTAGGACTGGGGGGAATGGCAGATATTAGCACCACTCTTAAAGATGCAGGGTAGGAGTCTCCATCATATCTACATTTAATACACTAATCTGACACCTGAAGACAGCAGATGGATCCTGAAAGATGATAGCAGACCACTGCAAACTTAACCAAATAGTAGCCCCAATTGCAACTTCTTCTTTGAGCAGAATACCATGGCCTTAGATATCTGATATGTGGTCACTGGTCTGGCTAGTGCTTTCCTTTCCAACCCTATTTGAAAAAAAGATCCAACCCTATTGGAAAAGAGTGCTCTGACTTGGAAAGGACAAGAGTATCCATTTTCAGTTTTGTCCCAGCGCTGTGTTAATTCCCCTGTCCTCTGTCATATGATAGTCTGAACTAACTGACCATCCCAAAGAATATCACTTTGGTCCATTATATCAATGAAATCATGTTAATCAGATTGGATGAGCAAAAAATGTTCAGTACTATGGATACCTTGGTAAGACACATGTACTCCAGAGGGGGGGAGATAAACCCTACAAAATTCAGGGATCTATCACATCAGTAACATATTTAGGGGCTCCTGTTCTGGGACCTGCTGGGATATTCCCTCAAAAGTAAAAGGACAAATGAGTGCCTCATGTACCTTCACCACAAAGAGTGAAGCACAATACACAACTCTTGGTAGGCTACTTCTGGTTGCGGAAGCAGCATATTCGGTATCTGGGAGTGCTGATCTAGTCCATGTAGCTCGTAACATGGAAAGAGGCCAGTTTTGACTATTGCCCAGAGCAGAAAAGGGCTCTGCAGCAGGTACAGGCTTGGTTTATACTGTATGACCAGGAAGACCCTACAGTATTGGAGGTATCAGTGGTAGGAAAAGATGCCTTGTAGAGTTTATGGCAGACCCAATAGGAGAATTATAGTATAGACCGATAGATTTCTAGAGCAAGGAAATGCCATCTGCAGTGAAAATTATATCCCTTTTGAAAAACAGCTTGTGGGCTCTACTAAAGACTGTATACTTAATACATGATACACCAAGTGATTATGAAGCCAGAATTGCCCCAAATAGGCTGAATTCTGCCAGGTTCATAAGGTTGGGAAGGCCCAAGAACAGCACATAGTAACATGAAAGTGGTTCATCCAGGGCTAAGCATGAATAGGACCAGAGGACACAAAACAGCTGTAGAGTCAGGGCACCCAGAGTCCCATGTCACCCACTATGACTGCACCAGTGTCCCTCCCTCAGCTTCTGTGATTGCAAATGGATCCTTTATGACCAGCTGGTGGAAGAGGAAAAAACCCTGAGCTTGGTTTCTGAATGGCTTGACTTGGTACGTGTGTTTAAGCTGAAAATCATGGTGGTTGCACAACAGCCCTTCTTGGGGTGGCCTTGAAAGAAGTAGTGAAGGGATGTGCTCCCAATGGGCAAAGCTTTGAGTGGTACACTTTTATGTGGAAGGAGAGGTGATTTAGAGGTTAGAATATATACTGACTCAACATCAGTGGTGAATGGCTTGGCTGGCTATTCAGGGACCTGGGAGAAGAAAGACTGGACTATCAGGAACAAGAAAGTCTGGGGTAGACACATGTAGATGGACATTATGGGAGTGAGAAAGAAGGGGGAATATTTTTGGTTTTCATGTTAAAGCCTACTAGAGAGCATCCACCATGGCAGAGGCACTAAACAACCACATAGACAAAATGACTTGGCCAGTTAATATCAGCCAGCCTTGGTCATCAACTGCCCCAATGGCTGCTCATGAATAAAGCAGCCATTGTGGTAGGGATGGAGGCTGGGAGGGAGACAGGAGTTGTGCATGGGCACAATAGCACATAAATTTGTGCTTCTCATCCCCAGAACTCTGGGACTTACGATTGAGAGATCTTGGCTCCCAAAGGGGATCATGAATACTTCTGCCAGGGTATGAGTCAAGAGTTCCATTGTACTATAAACTTTGACTGCTGCCTGCACACTGCAGGGTTCCTTGAGCCAAGAAATCAGCAGACGAGAAGAGAAGTCACCATCTTGGCAGGGGTAGTTGACTCTGATCATCAGAGAGAGGTAGGGCTACTTCTACACAATGAAGGCAAGGAGGAATGTGGCACCCAGGTGATCCACTTGGATACCTCTTTGAACCCCCTTGCCCACCTCAGACAGTAGATGGACAAGTTCAACTACCCTGGATGGGGGAAGAGCATGGTGACCAGGGACTCAGATTCCTATGAGGGTCTGGGTCATGCCACCAGGTGAGCCAGCGTGAACAACAGATGAGCTGGGCTGAGGGTGAGGGGAATCTAAAAGGGGCTGTAAGAGGTGAGAAATGATGAGTGTTAGTTGCAGTCCAGAGATGAGCTATAGTGACAGGGGCTATCTCATCTCATTAACCTTCCTTTCCTAAGTTTTCTCTAGGAATCCTAGAGGAGTGGAATCCGAGCAATGCAAGGGGCAGAGTGGACTGGATATGTGATGCACTTTCAGATCTTCCATTAGGACTGAAGGACAAATTCCTCTTGCTGCTGGGAATGCTGCTGGAAAGGTGGCTTTCCGTCTTTTTAGGGGATTGCCTTGGGTGATAAACTTCCTTGACTAAGGGACAGTCTACATCCAATAACTGACCAATGACTTCCTTAATGCAGGGAATGACTTCCTTAATGCAGAACTTCACCAAAACGGATGCCAATGTACTTTCCCACTTTACATCATGGCTCACGAGATAAGTGTTGACCAAATGAAAATCATCTTCTCTTACAGCATAGATTTTCACTGATAAATAATACCTACTTTACGATGCCTCTGTAGTGTTGTGTTTTCCATTACTTTTAGCTACAAAATTCTTCAATTTTGTATTGGGAAGCACTTGTAATGCTTGCACTTGTTCCGGTAAAACTTTATTTTTCCATCAGAGAAGTCACTATACTTTGTTGGAAAATGACACTGAAGCTTTTGTGGCTTCTTGCTGTTATTGAAAAATATTTTATAACAGATGCCACCCTGGAGGCATAGGGGCAAACATATTACCGTCTGATACAACCCGATTTTCAGAGTTTTCTGGTCATACTTCCTATTCTTGACTTACAGTCTTACATTTTTGTTAGCTTGTATAAGATAATCACAGTCATGTTCTTACTTCTCCCAGCAAATACTGCTTCACAGCTCTTTGTTGGTCCTTGAACCTGTTCTCTCTTTACAGTCAGATGTTATCGTCTTGAGTTATAATATCTATGTTACGCTTTTCATCATCATCACTTTTGATCCACTGATACAGTTTAGTAAATTAGAGAAAATCACAACATTAACTACTAAAGATACAAATTCAGTAAATGAAAACAGTGACATATGTTATCTGAGACAAAATACACACCCTGTAAATGAATGGTTGGCCTAGATGAACTGATGTGTTGCTGGGGGTAATCTAAGCATTCAAGGATCTCATTTGGAGCAATCACACCCTGGCTTTTTCCACTTCCCCTTCTTCCTTTTTCCCTTTGTTGGTCCTATCTGGATTCCTTGCCTACTTCTTTCCCTTCCTCGTTCCTCTGTTTTCTTTTTGAGAGTTGAAGAACATTAAAATAGAAAGAGACCTTGGAGATCTTAAAATCTAATGATCTCATTTTACAGATGAGGAAACTGAAGTCCAGAGAGATACAACGAACTTCTCCAAGTCAGAGGGACGAGATCTGGCCTCCTGGCTTCTCTGACTCATGGGCCAATCTTTTCCATTTTGCCACGACTCCAGTAAACTTTCTCCTTCAGATTATCTTTCTGGTTCTCTTGTCATTGACAGTGGTTGAATCCATAGTGGTTAAGAACAAAGGAGACAGGCGTTTAAGGAAGTCATAACTTCCTCCTTTCCCTCCCTCTCCTTCCTTCCTTCCCTCCCTCCTTCCTCCCCTCTCTCCTTCTTTCCTTCCCTCCCTCTTTCTTTCCCTCCCTCCCACTACTGCCGGAATGGCCTGATAATGTCCCTCTCTTTTCTACTCTTTGGTGACTTTTAAATCCCTATAGGATAAAGTTCAGTCTTCTACCTGGACATGTGACAGTCAAGTCATTTTTGTGTTCTGACTCTTACCCTCCTGTTGAGTCTTATCTTCATCACTCTATATATTAGCCAGGCTGGTTTATGATATACCAACAAACAGGTCCAATATCTCAGTGGCCTAACACAACAAAGATTTATTTCATATTTGTAAAAAGTCCACTGCAAGTCTGGCTGACTTTCCAGAGGAACTATTCTTTATGTAGTGACTCAGAGATCCAGCCTGCTTTGACCACACGATTTTTCCATTTTCACCAGATTTCCTCCTTGCCATGGAGGAGGAAGAGACAAGAAGATAGCGCTCAAGTAGGGAATGAACTCTTCTGTGCTTATCCTGAAAAGAATGCCCAATTTTATCAGGCAGAGTTTATCATCTAACTGCAAGAGGCTGGGAAGTGCCAGGGAATGTTTGGTGAGGACTATGTTTCTGCCATGGCCCTTCCTTGCAACTACAGTTCTGGAAATATTTGACTACTTGTCCCTGGACAGACTTACAAACCCAAGTCTCTCTTCTCTTTTCCTTTCCTTTCCTTTCCTTTCCTTTCCTTTCCTTTCCTTTCCTTTCCTTTCCTTTCCTTTCCTTTCCTTTCCTTTCCTCTCCTCTCCTCTCCTCTCCTCTCCTCTCCTCTCCTCTTCTTTCTTTTCTTTTCTTTTCTTCCCTCCCTCCCTCCCTTCTTTCTTTCTTTCTTTCTTTCTTTCTTTCTTTCTTTCTTTCTTTCTTTCTTTCTTTCTTTCTTTCTTTCTTTCTTTCTTTCTTTCTTTCTTTCTTTCTTTCTTTCTTTCTTTCTTTCTTTCCCTTTCTTCCTTTCTTCCCTTTCTTCCCTTTCTTCCCTTTCTTTCCTCTCGCTCTGACGCCTGGGTTGGAGTGCAGTGGCGCAATCTCAGCTCACTGCAACCTCCACCTTCCAGGTTCAAGCGATTCTCCTGCTTCAGCCTCCTGAGTACAAGGGATTACACGTTCATGCCACGACGCCAGGCTAACTTTTGTATTTTTAGTAGAGACGGAGTTTCACTGTGCTGGCCAGGCTGGTCTCAAATTCCTGACCTCAAGTGATCTGCCTGCCTTGACCTCCCAAACTGCTGCGATTACAGGTGTGAGGCACTGCGCCTGGCCTCTAGTCTCTATTTCTAAGAAGCCATAGCTGATTTTCCCAGGCCAACTTAGTGGTTCATTCTCCACATCCCTACTGCATCTTGTCGTTATCTCCATCACAGCACTTTTTTTGTTTTGTTATATTTTTTCGCCTGGCACTTTTCCTCTAAACGGAAATCACCTTGTGCGTAGGGAAAGTGTACTTTCATCTTTAGGTTCTCAGTTTTATACGATGGTACCTAAACTCTTCATACCTGTGGCTGAATAAATGAATGAACAAATAAATGAACACAAAACTATCCAGTTTCTTGTTATGTTCCATTTCACTACCCTACCCTAGCTCAATCAACTGTCTTCTTCTCTTGCCTGGATAACCACAGAGCCCCCCTTGTGTTATCCCTCTTCCATTCTTACCTTTATCCAATCCATTCTTCACTCAGCAAGCACATCATTCTGAACACACGAATCAGAGTGGGGCTTCCTATTTCCTTAGAATAAAATCCAAACATCCAAATTCCTGCCCATGACCCACAAGGCATGCGCTGGTCCCTGCCTGCCAATCTGGTCACAGCTCTCTCTCGCTTGCTGTGGTTCCCACACCGGGGCCTCTTCTTAGTTCCCCGACACACTAAGATTTTTCTCCCCCCAGGCTTTCTCAGGGCTGGTTCCTGCGCCTGGAATACTCCTACTTCCTCTTCTGTCCTGGTTAGCTGTTTCTCAGTTTTTAGCTTAAATGCCATTCCTGGCCGGGCGCGGTGGCTCACGCCGGTAATCCCAGCACTTTGGGAGGCCGAGGCGGGTGGATCACGAGGTCAGGAGATCTAGACCATCCTGGCGAACACAGTGACACCCCGTCTCTACTAAAAATACAAAAAATTAGCCGGGCGCGGTGGTGGGCGCCTGTAGTCCCAGCTACTCGGGAGGCTGAGGCAGGAGAATAGCTTGAACCGGGAGGCGGAGGTTGCAGTGAGCGGAGATCGCGCCACTGCACTCCAGCCTGGGTGACAGAGCGAGACTCTGTCACCAAAAAAAAAGCAAAAAAAAAAAAAAAAAAAAAAAAAAAAAAAAAACACCAAAAAAAGAGCCATTCCTTCGGCGGTTGCGATGATTTTGTTTTGATGGCAAATAAGAAACTCCCACTTGAAATACCCCAAATAATAAAGGGAATCCACCGACTCATATATCTAGGAAGTCCTGAAACAAGTGCTGGCCTCAAGACAGGCTTCATTTATGCCTTGAAGGACCCCATAATCTCCAGAGAAAAAGAGAGATCCTTCTGGCAGTTCCTGCTGAAGTCCAGGGATTCATTCTCGCTCATTGGCCTAAACTGCATCACATGCCACAGCTAAACCAATCCCTTTAGGAGCGGGACACTCCAGGGGCGGCGCTAAACTTGCTTAAGCCAATCAGGATACTCCCCCTCCCCCAGAGCTGATGATGGAATTGTGTATGACCAAACAACATGGAGGCTTTGGGGAGGGTTTAACTCCCAGAGGATGTACAGTACTTTTGGCAGAAGAAGTGGGAAATAAATATTGGGAATGCATCCAAAAAGATATGTTTATCATATTTTCTCAGAGGAGCCATCACTGCCCATCCCCATCTACAGAATCCCCTCCATTATTTTCTGTTACTGGATCCTACTTCCTTCCCTCCTAGCACCTGCTACTGTTTGTAAATATTTATTTTGTTTGTTTTCTGGTTTATGGTCTGAATCTCCCACTAGGCTCTATCATTGGAAAAGATATGATTTGTTCACCTGCTGCTGGAACATTCGAGAAAATTCAATAAATATTTTCTTAATGAAAGAAAAAAGTGAACAATTTTCTTTTTTTCCATTTTAGCCCTGTTTTTTACTAACAGGCATGGAAGGATAAGGGTGAATGTGAGCACTGTATTAATTTGACTTTTCTTTGTCTGGAAGCTTAGTTCTCTTTCCCTTCCAATAATCCCTCAAATTCCCTTTTCCCAGATCTCGTCTTATTAACCCACCTGCTCCAGGCACTCTGGTAATTTGGTTGTCCTTTTCATTTTTTTTTTCCGCCTAGCTTGATTTAGAGTCTTTGATCTAAATCTTGATTTTTAAAAAGGAGTTAAGTTAAATTTTTCCAGAGGATCTAGGATCTTGTGTTCCCGTAGTGCCTACAAATGTAGGGGTGTGCTTTACTGGGTGAAAAATCAACCACCCTCATGGAAAACAAGACTGAAGACAATGCCAGGTAGCAGAAAGAGAGAGGAACAGTTAAGAGCCAGCCAAGAAAAAGACAAAGCTGCCAAGAAAAAATAGAGGTTGGAAAACAGTGAAGTGGGAAGTCTTTTGGGTGAAAGCGACATAGCTGAGAAGAAAAAAAGTCATAATGAACTTGAGAACTGAAGATTAAATAAATCACAAAATAAAAGTAGACTGGAGGAAATTTCTTTCCTTCTGACATTTATTCATTTATTTTTCAACAACTACTGAGCTCTACTGTGTGCCGGGAGCACCCTTCTAGGTGCTGAGGATACGGAAGTGACCAAAGTCTCTGCCTTTCTGGAGCTCATATTCTAGAAAGGCAAGACAGACATTAAATAGACATAGAATATGGACTGCAGGACGCAGATGTCAGAGTGAAAACACACATCTACTTTTGCTCTTTCTGACACCTCACAGAATGCCAATAAAGGTACTTTTTAAAGGCAATACTCATGGATGAGGCAAAGGGGAGAGAAGTCAACAGTAACAATGGTGGGAGCAGGAAGGCAAACTTGAGAAAACTACATCTTAAGTGGGCAGAAGAGAAAACATTCCGAAGTACAGGAATTGGTGACATCAGGTGAATCTGGAGTGGAGTGTGTGTGCGTGTGTGTGTGAAGGGAGAAGGAAATAAAGAGGATCAGTTGAGAGTTTGTTGAGGAAGCAGTCAGCTCTCCAGACAGTCTCTTCTTTCCCTGCACCCCTGCAGAGAGTGGAGCTTTATTCTTTGGAGATGGCATCCGGCCCAGCTGAGAATGGAGGACTGAACACAAACAAGGGGATTGAGTGTATGCAGACTGGATGCCCCAGGAAAGATGGCATCCAGGCCTGGAACCTTCAGCAGGAGGTTGGAGAAGTCTCTCTGAAGAGTCTGACCATCTCAAGAGAGAAAGATCCAAAGATATGAATATTGGGGTTTTCCAACCAAGTGGTGCAGTGTGACCATGTCATATAGTGAAACTCTTCTCTCAAGAAGTCCCACCTGGGCATTCAGAGCTACCAATCACCAATCAGCATTTTAGTTCCCTGTTCCTCAGATGAGCAGATGGCCAAGGATTACTAGACATCTGCACAAAGGTTCTAACAGGAAAGACAAAACAAAAACCAAATAAACAGAAAAAAAAAAAAGCAACTTGGAAGAAACAGATTATGTAAGGAGAAGAAAATTTATAAGAGAGAGGGAGAGAGAAGATTATCATTAAATGTCCAGAGAGATTTAAAAAAAGAGATATTGCTAAAAAAAAGTAATATTCAGAGGACTAAAAGGAGCAGTTGGAAATTAAAACTATAACAGCAAAAGTGAAAAACTCAGTAGAGGAATTGGAAAGTTGAAGAAGCTTTCCCCAAAGTAGAGTGAAAAGACAAAGAGATGGAAACATAGGAGAGAAAAGATGAGAAAATGAGAGGAACAGTCCAGGAAGTCTAAATAATAGAGATTTCAGAAAGAGAAAAGAGAACAAAAGAGAAAGGGATGGTCAAATAAAGAATTCAAGAAAAATTCCCAGAATGGAAAAATATGAGTTTCCAGACTGAAAAGCAGGCACCATGTACTCATCATAATTACACAATGGGTGAAAATAGTCCTATGCTCATATCATAATGTACTTTCAGAACATGGAACTAAAGAAAGAGCTTAAAACCTTGCAAAGGGCAGAAATATGCCACTTACAAAGGATCATTAATTAGAATGGTTTCAGTCCTCAGTAGAAACTTTGGGAGCAGAAATTCAATGGAGTAATGCCTTTGAAACTGTGAAGGAAAATGTTTTCAGGCCTAACTTCCAGCCAAATTATAAATCAGCTGTAAGCATAGAAGAAAAGTATTTTCAGATGTGCAATGTCTCAAAAAATGTGTCTTCCATGCAGCCTTTCTCAGGAAGCTATTGGAGCTTATACTTGTAGTAAACCAAGAAAAATAAATATGCTAGAGTCAGGAAACAGAATAGCCTTAGGATGATGGTGAAGAGAGATTCCAGGATGTCAGCAATGTACCAGACATATTGGGTGGCCATTCTAGATTGCACCATGTCAGAAGGTGTAGTTGGGAGAGCACTGCAAGAAATTGAAATGATGGGGGATGTAATAAGTATAATAAATATTGAGAAGATTTGGGGAAATGGTGAAATTTGGTTTCATTGCTGACATGAACAATGAACTCTGAGCAAATAGGAAACAGTAAAATTAGTAACTCCAGGCAAAACAGAAATAATTGGAAAGGAAAAGTAATAATGGGATTCTATATGGTTCATTGACTGCCTTTGCATAGTCATAATTATGTAACACTGAATGTTAACTTATTCAAAAATATTATATATGAGGAGGACAGAGGAATGAAAAGTGTGTGCATGTGTGATAGGGGCAGAGAGAAGAAAGAGAATCAAAGCCCTCAGTTTCCATACTGAGAAATCAGTAGATAATTCCTGAACGTTATAGTTTTTTTCTCCTGTTTAGAGACTTGGAGGCAATAATAACAACAAGAAGAGTATCAGTTAAAGTCATTGAAGGTAATGGCAAACAGGCATATGAAAAGGTGCTCAGCATCATTATTCATCAGAGAAATGCAAATCAAAACTATAATGAGATGTTATCTCACCCCAGTTAAAATGACTTTTATCCAAAAGGTAGGCAATAACAACTGCTGCTGAGGATGTGAAGGAAAGGGAACCGTTGTCCACTGTTGGTGGGAATGTAAATTACAAACACTATGGAGAACAGTTTGGAGGTTCCTCAAAAAACTAAAAATAGGTTGGACATGGTGACTCACACTTGTAATCCCAGCACTTTGGGAGGCCGAGGTGACCGGATCAGTTGAGTCCAGGAGTTCAAGATGAACCTGGACAATATGCAGAAATCTCTGTCTCTACAAAAAATACAAAAAATTAGCTGGGCATGATGGCATGCACCTGTAAGTCCCAGTTGTTCGAGAGGCTGAAGTGGGAGGATCCCTTGAGCCTGGAAAGTGGAGGTTACAGTAAGCGGAGATCATGCCATTGCACTCCAGTCTGGGCGACAGAACAAGACCCTGTCTCAAAAACAAACAAATAAAAAACAAACAAACAAACAAACAAAATCAAAACCCAAACCAAACTAAAACAAAGCTAAAACTAAAAATAGAGCTACCATATGAGCCAGCAATCCCACTGCTGGATGTATTCCCAAAAGAAAGAAAATCAGTATATCGAGGAGATATCCACACACCCATGTTCACTGCAGCATTGTTCACAATTGCCAAGATTTGGAAGCAACCTAAGTGTCTATCAACAGATGAATGAATGAAGAAAATGTGGTACATATACACAATGGAGTACTATTCAGCCATAAAAGGAATGACATCCTGTCTTTTCAGCAACATGGATAGAATTGGAGGTCATTAAGCTAAGTAAAATAAGCCAGGCACAGACAAACATCACATGTTCTCACTTATTTGTGGGATCTAAAAATCAAAACAATTGAACTCATGGATAGAGAGTAGAAGGATGGTTACCAGAGGCTGAGAAGGGCAGTAGGGGGATAGGGAGGAGGTGGAGATGGTTAATGGGTAAAAAATGAATAAGAAAGAATGAATAAGACCTCGTATATGATAGCACAACAGGGGTAATATAGTCAATATTAATGTAATTGTACATTTTAAAATAACTAAAAGAGTATAGTTGAATTGTTTGTAACACAAAGAATAAATATCTGAGGGGATAAATACCCCATTTTCCATGATGAGATTATTATGCATTGTGTGCCTGTTATCAAAACATCTTCGGTACCCCACAGAAATATACCTACTGTGTACCCACGAAAATTAAAAAAAAAGTCATTGAAGGTAGTTGGCTCTGGATAGGAAAAATGGAAGGGGTAAGGAGATTGCTGCTACTCATAATAAACTTTGTAGATATAGTTGATTGTGTAAGCTCTGCATGATTAACACTAAAAAAGAATAAGACCAAAATCAAGGGAAAGGAAACCACTAGAAAGAAATACAGGTTGGGTGCAGTGACTCATACCTGTAATCCCAGCACTTTGGGAGGCTGAGGCAGGGGAATTGCTGAGCCCAAAAATTGGAGACCAGCCTGGGCAGCATAGCTGCCCTGTCTCTACAAAATAAAAATTTTATTAAAAAATAATAAAAAAGAAAGAAATATAGCAAAATGTTAGTCGTTTATCTCTGGGTTTGTGGTAACAGATTATTTTCATTTTTAAATTTTAATTTCTAAAATTGTCTACATTTCTAAAACGAACACAGCTTACTTTTTAAAAAGCACCATATCGTCATGTATTTTAATAATATATTTCCTATTTGGAACATTGCTCTTTTTCTTTCTATTTTTAGTTGACATGTAATAATTGTATATATTTGTGGGATACAGAGTGATATTTCGATACATGTACATAATGTGTAATGATCAAATCAAGGTAAATAGCACATCTATCACCTGCAACATTGATCATTTCTTTGTGCTGTGAACATTTAAAATCCTCTCTTCTAGTTCTTTGCAAATGTACACTAAATTGTTGTTAGTCATGGTCATCCTGCAGTGTGTAGAATACTAGAACTCATTCCTCCAGTCTGGCTGTAATACTGTATCCCTCAACCAGCCTCTTCCTATCTTCCCTCCCCTCTATCCTTCAGAGCCTCTAATAATCACAATTATTGGAGCTCTATTTCTATGAGCTCATTGTTTAAAAGCTCCCGCATACGAATGAGAACATGCCGTATTTATCTTTCTGTGCCTGAACATTTCACTTAATATCCCTCAGGTTCATCCATGTTGAATATGGCTTAGTTTTTAAATCACAAAACACTCACATTTTAGGTGAAGGGGGAGAGAGAGTTATAGAGAAAGATATTAGTTTTCTTTCTCTTTCTTTTTTTTTCTTTTAAGAGACAGGGTCTCGCTCTGTGGCCCAGGCTGGAGTGCGGTGGCGTGATCATAACTCACTGAAGCCTCCACCTTCTGGGCTCAAGCGAGAAAGATACTAGTTTTGATAGGAGGATTTTGGGCTGGGGGGATTGCTAATGGTGACGTTTGGATAGATCTTTGAGGGAGCAAGCCATGTGGACACTCAGAGGAATGGGTGGGAATTTGCTTGAGCCTGTGAGGAACAACAGAGGTCAGCTGTGATCAGCGTGGAGGGAAGAAGGAGGTCAGACAGAGTGACCGTGAGGTTAGACAGGGGCCGGGGACCAGGCCCTGCAGAACTTTATAGGACATGTTGAAGACTTCAGATTTCCTTCTGACTGCTACAGAAAGCTATTGGAGAGTGTGGAGGAGAAAAGTGCCATGATCTGATTTGCATTTTAACGCTGTAACTGCTGTGTGTCCGGGGGTGGGAGCCACAGGGAGCAAGGTGGGAAGAAGTAGGCAGGACCCGAAGCCGGGAGAGCTGTCAGGAGGCTTTTGCTATCTTCCAAATGTGGGATTCTTCCAGCAGTGTTCAGGAAGTTTTTATTTTAGCAACAGGAACCTTTTTTCAAAGGAAATCTTGCCTTGATTTCTCATCTATAAAACATTAAAGTGAAGCACACAAGTGAAGCGGCTTTAGTTGAAGTAGGAGGTGGGGGGTCCAGAGCTCCCTGCCCCTCTCCCCTCATCCCTGCTGTCTCTACCTAGTGATCCCTGGAGGTGAGTTTTTGAACCCAGAGTTCTGTTGATCACTACCTGGACACTGGTTCCACCTAGTCCCCTCCTTTCATGGAGGAGGCCAGCCATGAGAAGTGGGGTTCGAGTAGGAGGGTGCTCTGCGGTAGGCAGGCCTATACAAACCTACCCCTAAAGTCTGAGGAAGCTGAGAGGCTGAAGAAAAAGGCAGACAAATGCAGTTTCTCAGAAAGACACATTTAACAGGGACTTAGGAACAGAAGCCATGTGTTGTCTCTGGTGGCGGTGCCAAGACAAGATAGTGGATCTCTGTGCCATTATCCCCTAGACCCAAGGCTCAAATATCATAGGGAAAGAATGCGTAGGACAATTGCTTAAGGGCCGGGTTTATGGTGAGTATCATAACATCAGGGTTGTTTTGACCTAAGGGTAGGACTTATGGGAAGTACCGATCCTACACAAGGAACCATAGATAAACTGGAAATCTTAGAGGCCTTCCCCAAATTGGGGTTAATCAGAAGTTAACATGGCGGATTAGCATCCAAGATGGAGTTGCTTTGGCCTCCACAGAGGGCTTCCTAGGGTTTATGTTGAGGGAAAAGATGGGGAGATAGGAAAAAAAAAAATCACGCTCCATGTCCCTGTGGGGAGACAGCCTCTGTGGAGAAGGCGGAGCAATACCCTGGCATCTTCGTGCCAGCTCAGGGCAGTTCCCACTGTACCACACTGCTTCTGGCAGCTTTTAGGTCAAGTGTGGTATGTCAGGTTTTCACTTTGTCTAGCCACCCACTTTCTCTCAAAAAGGAGATATGCTTTGACCCAACCTGAATCCATAAGACAAGCTGGCGGGAGGCAATGGCCCAAATGAGGACAGTGGTTGGGCCTCTTCTGTTGGGAGGACCTATGCTCTAACTTTCCCCATTGGTGGCATGCTAGTAAATGTTTGATGAGTGGTAAAAAGAAGGAAGGAAGGGAGGGAGGAAGGAAGGAAGGAAGGAAGGAAGGAAGGAAGGAAGGAAGGAAGGAACGAAAGAAGGAAGGAGGGAAGGAAGAGGCAGGGAGGGAGGGGCCCTCCAGCACTTGCAGATTTCTGTGGTGTAAATGGTCCTGTCATGATGGATTTATTGTCACCAACATGAGGTCACTGAGCTCGAAGCTGGGAAGAGATATGCACTTGCACATCCTTATATAGTACTTCCCCCATACACACGGCAGATCAAATAACCTCACAAACTTAAACAATAGCAAAATGCAGTAACAAGGAGCAAGTGAGGACTTTTGAGTATTTATGGCTTTTATTTATTAATGGCTGTGTTTAATAACCAGCTGTGTTTAAAAACCAGCTGGTACAATTTCTGAAACTTTAACAATCACCTCTCACGAGCCAGTTTGAGCCATCTCTGGCTCCCCAGTGTTCCACCTCTGAAAAAAAAAAAATCTCTCTGAACTTCAAATGAAGAAATCCATCCTGACAGGACTACAGAAATCTACAAGTGCAGGCTTGCAAGATGAACCTCTCATGATGGAGAGC
Source organism: Macaca mulatta (assembly GCF_049350105.2). NCBI lineage: Eukaryota > Metazoa > Chordata > Mammalia > Primates > Cercopithecidae > Macaca > Macaca mulatta. The sequence continues at coordinate 27,793,161 of NC_133417.1, forward strand.
AGATCAGTGGTTGCCAGGGGTTAGGGAGGGTAGGAAGGAGTGACTCTAAAGGGGCAGCTAGGGGCAGCCTTTTTGGTGTTGGATGTTCTGTGTCCTGATTGTGGTGATGACTACCTGAATCTATATATGTTTTAAAATTCATAAAACTATATACCCACCCAGGTCAATTTTATTGTATGATAATTTATTGTATGATAATTTTTAAAAAGAAGAAAAGTTAGCATATATGAAGCCCCTTTCCCCTAAACCAAAAACAACGAACAGATAGAATATCATTCTGAATGGGGCAAGTCTTTCTACCCCTTTGGACCTTTTTTGATTCCTCTGTGAAATGAAAGGCCTGGGCAGTCAGGAGCTGCAGATGCTAATGCCTGTGAGGAGGCAGTGGGTAATGTAAGTGGAAGACAACAGGGAGGGGTGGGGACTGTGGAGAACTGGTGAGTTTACACCTGCCTAAGGGGAACAGCCTCGGCTTCAGCCTCAGCTCAGGGTTGCCATGCTGAACTGCATCCCTGGTTGGGTAGATGTTTTGCATTTCAAGATAAGTGAGAACTCTGGATTTTTTAAAGATGAAATTTCCTTATTTGTAAGCACTACCAGAACCCAACCATGCATGTCTCCCAAACGGGAGACCACCAGTTTGCAGCCCCTGGATGGCATGCACTATATCAACCTTTTGAGCATTTTAGGTCATGACTGTAAACTCTGATAAGCAATGTACCAGGTTCTTTATCAGAGATTTGGAAGTATTTTTGGAGGGTCTCCTATCACTGAATGTAAAATTGAGACCTCTTTGTCCTATTTAAAAGTTGTGCAGTTGAGGTGCCCAGCGTTATTGTGGTTGTCAGAATCCATGTGTGGGGAAGAGGACCCAGTGTTGACCTGGACTCAATGGCTCTGCCCATCCCCCCACCCCGTCCACCCTGCAGGAGCACCTGGAGATGTGTCATTTAGTCTGTTACAGATCATAGCCTCTCATAAATGGACCTGACTTCTCCACACAGGTTACCAATTTCCTGATGATGAGTGAGAATTGAGGCCATCTCTCATTTCCAATGTGGAACCATGATTGATGAGCTTAGCATACTTAGATTTACACTAAGCATGTGACGGGGAAAGGCCTGTTATAAGCGGCTGAAAAATGGCATCTGAGTAGGAAGCAACACACATCCAGCGTGAGAATAGGGGGGATGGAGAGCCCATGTGAGAGGGAGAGATGAGTCCATGGGTTGGAGGGCATGGCCTCAGGCTGGAAGGATGGGTCCCTGTCTCCTGCTGCACAATTGCATGACACGGCCACATTGCACACCAACAGAACAGCTCAGCCCCGTCTGTGGGGGTGGGCCTGGGATGGGTGGGGACTACAATGGAACTTGCTGGAAGGAAAGTGCTTTACTCCTCAGGGTTGCATCCCAGAGCCCCAGCACTGACTGAAGGAGGAAAAGACTAGGGGGAAGGAATCTGCAGGCTCGGAAGTTTCAGCCCTGGAGCCTCAGAACTCGTGAAGGAAAGTGAAGCCTTTACTTGCCAGTGAATTGTGGTAGCTAGAGCTTTTGCCCAACACGGTTTCTCTTCCTCACTTCATCTAATAACCAAATCTGCTTTTTTGAGAGGGAGCCCATTCCACGTAGTTCCATGCAGTTTGGGAAGAAATGTGACTGACGTTCTTTCCAAAGAAAGGCTAATAGCCTCTAATCAGAGCACTGTTCCCCTAGCCTCAGCGATTAGTTCAGGGATGAACAGGTGACTCTAGCTGGTATAATCTGAGTTCTTCCTGGGAGCTGCGCAAGAACTAAACAGAAAGAGGCGCCCTCATTTCTCTACATTAGTTGTAAGGACGATAACCTAGAGCAGCTTGCAACTACCTAAGAGTCCATGAAAGAAAAGTTGAGGGCCGGGCGTGGTGGCTCACGCCTGTAATCCCAGCACTTTGGGAGGCCGAGGCGGGCAGATCATGTAGTCAGGAGTTCGAGACCAGCCTGGCCAATATGGTGAAATCCTGTCTCTACTAAAAAAATACAAAATTAGCAGGGCGTGGTGGTGTATCTGTAGTCCCCGCTACTCAGGAGGCTGAGACAGAAGAATCCCTTGAATCCAGGAGGCAGAGGTTGCAGTGAGCCAAGATTGTGAAACAGCACTCCAGCCTGGGCTACAGAGCGAGACTCCATCTCAAAAAAAAAAAAAAAAAGAAAAAGAAAAGTTGAACTTAAAACTGCATTTAAATGGTCTTGATGTTATTGGTGGAGCCCTGGGATACAGCCCTACTGGCAGTCTACCTCTGGACTTTCTAGTCATGTGCGCCAATTTCTTCCTTCTTTCCTTCCTTCATCCTTTTTTTCTTTTATCTTGAGCTAGTTTAAGCTTAATTTCTGTAATTTGCAACCCAAAGAGTCCTGAGTAATATATCAACTTATACATATGCCTAATACTAAGCAGGTTAACACCACATAGTAAATGTATTAATAGTGAATTAAATACTATGCAAATATAAGATTAGTTTATTCAACTAATGTATACTATGTGCCAAAACTATGTTAGATACTAGGGGTGAAATTATCAACAAGATTCATTATGGTGGACCTGTCCCACATTGGCCTTATTGATATTAAATTAGATATTATGTGATTATAACATACAAATGATTTGCTGAATTATTGCCTACTACATGCTAGGGCAAGGCAACAATAAAACAGTGAACAAGACAGATATGGTTCCTTGCCTTGTGAAATGTAACTCTGACTTAGTTTTCTTATCAGTAAAGTGGCTATAATATGAGTACATTCTTCCCAAGGTGGTTGTGATTAAATGAGATCTACCAAGAGTTTACAATAATTCATAATAATAATGGGCGTGGTAGGTGCCCAATAAGTAGTAGATTATAGTTTTTATATTTTTTAGAGAGAGTCTTTCTGTCAGGCTGGAGTGCAGTGGTGTGATCATAGTTCACTGCAACCTCGACGTCTTAGGCTCAAGCAGTCCTCTATATCAGCTTCCCAAAGTGCTGGGATTATAGGTGTGAGCCACCCTGCCCAACCTAGATTGCAGTTTGCTTTCCGGATATCCAAGACTCCTTTTATTTATTTTTATTTTTATTTTTTATTTTTGACTCTGTGTGTGTGTGTGTATGTGTGTGTGTGTGTTTTCCCTACTGCAACAAAAAGTAGTCTTGGGGATCAGATAGAAATAGTTCATATTCTGCTTCTTCCACTTACTGACTAAAGACTTTAGGGAAATTACTTAACTTTTCTTGAGTCTCAATTTACTCATCTGTAAAATGTAAAATGGAATAATAATCCCTTCCTTGAAAAGGCACATAGCGTGTTCTTAATTATTATTATTAATTTATCCCCTAAAATGTGATAATAACATTGCTTGAGAAAAATCACCTCAGAGGAAATAGTAATAACTGTTATTATCTTTGTAAATAGCATGGAGAATCACCGCCTAGCCCAGTACTCACACTTTCCATCAACGTACTTCTGGGAACAGAAGAGGGAAACTCATCTCGAAGGTGGGAGTTGGGGGAGAGTAATGACCTACTGTGGCCTTCTACAAATGAAAAATTGGTTTGTGTAAACTTACACAAATTTTTGCATTCCAGTCTATGGTAAATTCAGACCTATTTTAACACAAAGATGTTTTTATTTTATTTATTTTTTGAGACAGAGTCTTGCTCTGTCACACAGGCTGGAGTGCACGGCTCACTGCAACCTCCGTCTCCCAGGCTTAAGCGATCCCTCCACCCCAGCCACCCCAGTAGCTGGGACGACAGGTGTGCACCACCATGCCTGGTTAATATTTTCAATTTTTACTTTTTATTTTTAGTAGAGATGAAGTCTCACTATGTTGCCCAGGCTATTCTCAAATCCCTGGGCTCAAAGGATCCTCCTGCTTTGGCCTCCCAAAGTGCTGGGAATCACAGGTGTGAGCCACTGCACCTGACCGTGAAGATTTTTTTTTTTTTTCCTTTGAGACAGAGTTTTGCTCTTGTTGCCCAGGCTGGAGTGCAATGGGGTGATCTTCGCTCATTGCAACCTCAGCCTCCTGAGTTCAAGCTATTCTCCTGCCTCAGCCTCCCAAGTAGCTGGGATTACAGGCATGTGCCACCACGTCCTGCTAATTTTGTATTTTTAGTAGAGATGTGGTTTCACCATGTTGGTCAGGCTGGTCTCGAACTCCTGACCTCAGTGATCCGCCCACCTCGGCTTCCCAAAGTGCTGGGATTACAGGCTTGAGCCACCATGCCTGGCCAAAGATGTTTTAATTTACCTACTGGTTACATTTCTTCTATTCCTCTTCTTCCAACTGACACTTCCTTAGAAATGGCTGATTTATCCTGCGGCTTCATGCATCTCCCGATCCCTCCTGCCTCTTGCTGCTGCTGACTGAGGATCTGTAACCCCAGTCTGAGAAGCACAGCTTCAGAACCCTCAAAGTAGCAGTGGTCTGAGAAGCAACGTCCTAGTCAATGTTGTGTCACAAAGGGGTGGCCCTGAGGCCCCCACAGTGAAAGAGCGGGAGTGGGGGCTAAGTAAACTGGGCCAGGCTCTCCCTGCCTAATTTGGTAAGTTTGTGCAAGAGGAAACATATGCTGTGCCATTCCTGTCACCAAGATGAGGAGAAGGCAAGATAAAGACGTGGAGAAGTACCTCAGTCAGGGCAACAAATCCATAAGGAATATTCCCTGCAGCAGGCTGTGCCTGAAAGATGCTGGTAGAGGGAGAACCAGATAGGACAAGCCAAGCGCTGAGAAGTGGGGACAATAGGGATGACAACTAAGCGAGGAAGGGAAGAAGCTTGGTCACTGAGAGTCAATTGCATGCATTTGGGGTGTGGGGGGCTGGAAAACTTTAGTATTGGGCACTCCCCCACAGTCTTTTAATATGATCGGGGTGAGATGTATGAACATCGTATTTGCTGGGTTTGACCTACAGTTAGCTGCATGGGCCATATGGTTTCCCTGACCCATAAAAGCCACTAAGTGAGGAAGTAATTTATTGCTAGAGATCACTGTCCGCGCCAGAATATCCTGGTGTGTTCGCCTCATTGTTTCCTTAATAAGGCGATAGAGAAGAGCAGGATTGTGGAAGCGGGGGAAGGGGGTGGTGCAGGATGGGCTGTTCTTTATTCTAACAGTGAGACTCCGTTTGTTTGGGAGAGGAAGATAGGCATGCCTGGATCCTCCCAGACGGTGCTTCACAGGGGTTTTTCCTGCCCTACAACTCAGCAAATTGTGGGAGAGGGAGAGCTGGGAACATAAAGAGGAAAAAGGGGTCACGAACTTCAAATGTATAACTTAGTATTTGCACAGATTGTAGGAAGAGAGGACATTTCATAAATGGCAAATTATTCCGGATCCCGGGGAAGGAGGACAATATGTTTTAATGAATTGGTGCCATAAAGGAGAGGACCGTTTCCTCCCCTAAACAGCGCAAATTGAGAAACATTAAAACAATAGCTGCTGATAACCCTTTCACTGAAAGCTGGAATTCCGACAGTGGTTCCCTTGCCGGAGTAGCTGCCCTGTTTAACAATGAGCTTCACACAAAGCTCATTGTGCAAGGAGCTCTGAGTCTGCGGCTGGAAGACCCTGCAGCAGGCGAGCCTTGAAAGTTTGCTGGTACAGCCGAGAGTCTTTTCCTCCTTCTTCTTTTCTTAACAGCCCCGGGGCTTTGTAGCAACAATTATTTCAGTGATTGCGTCCTGGGTTTCTTAGTCTTATCGGAAGATGTTATCTGTAGAGACTCGCAATAGGAACCTTGCTCTAACATCTTGTCTGATCTGCTTCTGCTTTTAGTATGAAAACATAAGTACTGATGCTAAGAACATTTTTGACTTTCTGTGTTTTTCAGGTTCTGCAAAAGCTGGTTCTGCTAAATTGCTACCTGGTCATTAAAAAAAGGGTCCCCTCAGTGCATTTTGGACCAATGCCAGATAATCCTAATCAGCACAGGGGCTAAATGAACCCTGGGGTCACTTGTCAGCCCTTGGACAGGTAGGATTTTTAAGAAGCTAGGCCCGTGTTAAAATATGTCCTAATAATACCTCAGAACAAACATTTCACCTGGGTCTCTATGGCCTGCACAACCTGTAAGGCCTCTGTCTTCTCCCAGATTGAATCACACTAGCCATGGCCTTCTCGGTCCACTGCCTCCTGGGTCTTTCCAGCTTCTGGTAATTAAAGATTGAGGCACTACCTGGAAGGGTTTGCATCTGGGAATGAGATGGAAATCCAAGGAGACCACGAGCTCCACTATGCCCTTTAACGTCAGCCATTTGTGTCCTGAGGGTAGTGTGGGGAGGCAGGGGGCTAGCGGTGACTTGTAGAACTCAGAAGCGGTGGGTGTGGGTTTTAGTGCTTTGTCTTGTGGGTCTGGTTTAGCACTTACAGTCCTAGGACCTTGACCTTCCCAATGACATTGTGTCGCTTTATGAAAAGATTGGGCCTGTGGAATCAGGCGGCTTGGTTTAAATCGCAGTTTCTGTTACTACTTCGCTTTGTGACTCTGGGCAAGATTCTTAATCTCTCTGGACCTTAGTTTCCTAAACTGCAAGGCAGGGCCCATAATACCTGCCTCAAATGGGTTGTGAGGATCAATGTCTGCAGCATGTCTGGAAAGAAACTGGAACGAGTCCTTTGTGTGTGAGATCCAGCCGGGGATCCCCCGCTCTCTCCATAATACGAGAGACGTGAGGGCCCCATCCATTTAATCTGTTATCAACCAACTTAAATTCACGTTCCTGAACTTTTCTTCTCCTAAACTTGTTCTTTCTGTAGGTAAAGTTCCAAAGGCTTTCATAGAACAAATGTAGTTTTTAGAAGGGATATCATCCATTCACACCTTAGCTTGAATCGGTTTAGGGACTACCTGGTAGATGATGATGAAAGCAGAGGAAACATAAATGGGTAGTAGAGAGGAGAATGTGAAGGTTTTCCAGCACAGGGATCTCGGTTCTTGACCGTGGGTGGAGCGAAAGCAGTCAGTGGGAAGAGGCTCAGGGAAGTGTTGAGTAGAGAGGTAGAAATGGAAGAATCAAGAACCAAGAGAACATGGGAGGGGAACACAGATGAAGCAATGATGGGCATAGTATGGCTGTTAGCCCCAGAAAGGAGAAATCAATTTTCCTCTGAGATTCAGGGGAAGGGAGAAAGAATGTGGGTGGGGGACAGAGAGAGAGAGTCTAGAAAGGGGAGAAGGACATTGGCCAAGCCAGTTCAGCAGGTAAGAAGGAAAAGGTGAGGCTTTGGCACCAGTGACCATTGATGTACTCCTTGCTTCAGACACTTCCATTTGATCGTGAGCAATTAGTGTATTTCCAATGACTGTCAGTTTCCATAGCTATACATGGGGATGATAACGTCTTATTTGAAGAGCCGATTAAATAGGACACTGCAGAGTGTACATGCAGGCTGTGAGTAGACAATCCTCTGCACATCACTTGCATCTTCAGCCTCATTGTTCACTGACGGTGGCAGACTCTGGGTGGCCTGGGGATTAGGAGAGGGTCCAATATTTGGAGGAGCCACTGTGGGATGGTAGTACTAGCAAGAGGTGGCAAGGGCTCAGTGGAAGTGAGAAGCCATGAATTAATAGTGGGCCAAGTCCACAGTGTCAGTGACGTCCAACAATGTCTCCAGCCCAGGATCAGGACCAGACAGCACAGAGCCAGGCAAGGGGGTCCAGGACTAGGGCCTGGTCTTTAAACCAGGAGGATGGTTACAGGAGTACAGAGAAGAGAGTGCTCCTGCTATCTGCATTGCCAATAGCTGCACACACGGAAGGCAGAGGGGTCAAGTCTAGAGACGTCTTGGTGACGGTGAAGAGCTGTCACCATGGTGACAAAGTGGAAAGATGCTATTAGGAAAGAGAGGTTGGGTGGCTGCTTAGCAGGAAAACAGACCAGAAATACTAATGTGAAATGAGGCCATGATCCAGGGACTATAGGGTCAAGAGGCCTGATGTGATGTCAATAAGGATGTCAAAGTTTTGAGAGGCCTTAGGTGGCCAGAAATAATAATATGGACTAAAATTATCCCAGGATGAAGAACTAGGTCACGATGAGGGAGAGTTGTCAAGAAAAGCCATGACGTGAAGAGATGGCCCTGCTAGACCTAGCAAGTCCACTAGGGAGAGGCATACGCTTTGACGGGGACATGGTGGGGGATACTTTGAAGCAGAGCGGTGCACATTGTGTTTGACTTACACATTAAAAAAAACTGAGCCAACATTTAAACTTTTTTTTTGGAAAAAAAAATCAAGAATTCTAACTTCTGTAGAAAAATAGGATTATCCGGCAAGGCTCGGTGGCTCACACCTGTAATCCCAGCACTTTGGGAGGCCGAAATGGGTGGATCACCTGAGGTTAGGAGTTTGAGACCAGCCTGGCCAACATGGTGAAACCCCGTCTCTACTAAAAATACAAAAATTAGTCAGGCCTGGTGGCACATGCCTGTAATTCCAGCTACTTGGGAGGCTGAGGCAGGAGAATCACTTGAACCCGGGAGGCAGAGGTTGCAATGAGCAGAGATCGCACCATGACACTCCAGCCTGGGTGATGAGAGCGAAACTCCATCTCAAAAAAAAAAAAAAAAAAAAAAAAAAGAGAAAAAAGAAAAGTAGGATTATCTGGCATTCCTGTGTCTGAATTTCTAGAGAGCAACTTCACTGTCCCTATTAGAAGGGATAGTGACTTTTCAGTTAGCTACATTCCCTGTCAGTCCCCATCACTGAGGTTAAGTGTCATTTGTTGTGTATTTTTGGATCGTGTTTTGTTTCTCCATAGTAGGAAAACATTTTTAAGTGTGCACAGAAATATGCACCTGGAGGCATTTGAGTTGGTGACCTTGATGTGAAGCAAGGGCTGTGCCATTGAAGCTGGGCCCCGATCCAATGGCAGAAGAGGGGATCCTAGTTGTTCCAGGAGTACCTCATGGTCCTAGTGCCAGGTAGAGAAGAGACACGGGGAGACAGAAGTAGTGTGCAGGAAAGGACTGAAAGAGGGAGACAGGAAATGAGGAGGTGCGAGTCAAAGGATGTAAAATAGCAGATGCATAGTAGAGATAGTAGAGAACTAATGTTAATAAAATTGTATTGTGTTAGGATTTTCTTTTTTTTTCCCCGAGACTGAGTCTTGCTCTGTTGCCCAGGCTGGAGTGCAGTGGCGCGTTGATCTCGGCTCACTGAAACCTCCTCCTCCCGGGTTCAAGTGATTCTCCTGTCTCAGCCTCCCAAGTAGCTGGGGCTCGGCTAATTTTTTATTTTTAGGAGAGACGGGGTTTCACCGTGTTGGCCAGGCTGGTCTTGAGCTCCTGACCTCAGGTGATCCACCTGCCTCAGCCTCCCAAAATGCTGGGATTTCAGGCGTGACTCACTGTGCCCGGCCTGTGTTAGGAATTTTTATTAAACAGGTAGGTTTGGGCTGCTCTTGCCATAAAAAAGTAACAAGTAAAATGTCTTCACTGTAGTACCCATTTTACTGTCAATATGTGTCCCATAACATCGTGCTATAACCTCAAATATACACAATAACTTTTATTTAAAACAACGAAAAAGAGAAGAGACGGAAAAAGAAGGTGAAAGAATTTTACACAAATAAGCCACTGTCCCTAGGGCTACTTGCTTGGGTCCCTCGAGAGTCTTGCTCGTTCAAAGTGGTTGTATCTAGCTCTCCCTCCTCCCTGTCACAAGGACTGAGCCTGTGGGACGGAGGGGCTTTGTGGAAGATCCTTCCGGTCGCCTGCCTAGCAGCAGGCTGTGAGGTCCCTATCCCATCCACTTCTTGGTGGCAGAGTTCACCTCTTTAGAAGTTAAAAGTATCAGATTTTCCATTTTTCTAGCCTCCCTTGCAACTAAGGCATGGTATGTGTTCTAATTCTGGCCAGTGGACTTTAAAGGAAAGTTTCCTTGAGGACTTTGGGAAAGGTTTTCTTCCCCCTTTGAAGTGTGGTTCATGAAAGGAAGCATCCAATTTCTTCAACCAGATGTTATTGCATTGATACAGAATGCCTAAACCACAGTGACCATCTTGTTCCTGTGGGAGGATGCGTGGCACAAGGAAGTTGGCAGAATGGAAAGCTGCCAAGTGCCTGGTCCTTGGCATCATTTTTGATGCACTGAAAAACCCTGCACCACTCATCTCCAGAATTTTTGATGTGCAGCAACACATTTTCTTCACTGTTTAGATTAGTGTAAATGAGATATTCTGTTACTTGCAGCTGAAAGCATTCAAATGGATGGAGACTTCATCCAGAGCTGGGCTTCTTCATGGGGGACATGGGCCAGTGTGCTGGGGGATACATTCAGTGACTACATAAACACAGTGTAGTTTCTTAGTGTGTCCATTTAACTCGATGATAGCTGAAAACTATGCTTTCCTGTGAAAACAGACATGGGATATTGGTATAGGGAATAAAATTCACAATATAAAACAGGAGTCTTGAGATTGCTTCCAGGCAAGCATCCCAGAACCTTGGGAAATTTTATGATGCAAGTAAATAGTGTTTCTCTTTCTATTGAGCACAGACACGGGAAACTCAAACTGCAATTGGAGAGATTAAGCCAGACACAGGAAGGATTGTGTCTATTGTGATTATTAAAGAGGTTCTAAATTGGAATGGAGACAGGACAATGGAATGTCAGAGCTTTGGAAGTTTTAAAGAGAGGAGTATTGTGGTTTCAAATGCAGTTTTGCCTGGACTAGTTTTCTCAGCTTTCTAGGTCCCTGTCAATGTCTTGCCATTGTTTTGTATTTGTGAAGAATAATGATTTTTTTTAAGATGATGATTGCATTCTAGACCCTTCAATGTTTCTTTGGTAATTTATCCTTTGTTTTAATTCAATGTGCTACTCAAAATGCTTCCCTGGAGTTCTCCTTTAAGGAGTTAATGTGAATGAAAGCAGAAAATTGCCAGGAGTCAGCCAAATGTTGAGACAGATTGTAAATACCTGTAGGGAAAGTATTTAAGCATTTCCGATAGGAAGGATACTGTAAATTTTACATGCAAGGGCTCTGCATCAAAGCCCGGATCCCAGCTTTTCTTCCCACTTTGAGACTTCTTAGACAAGGTCATCACAAAGGATCTACTGTTTCCACTGGCATTTACATCACCACTTTATCTTGTTATTCCTGATTTCTTGCCAATCATATTGAGAATTTCTCAAGGGGAGTAAAAAAGAATAACCAAACCAGCTTCGCCTCCTTGACAGTGAAGAAGAAGAAGAAAACGTTCTCTCTCTCAGAGACAGGCTTTCTGTTTCTTCTTTATTTTTGCAGTATGTTTTAATTTGACACTCCGCCTTTGACAGCCCCAGGAGTCTGAGCTGATGAAAAGCTGAGTTAGCTTTCTCTTCCCCAGCTCAACCTCATATAAAGTCATTTTTCTAAACGGAATTTTGGAAAGGTTTTGGTTTAGGGAATAGCCTCATGAGACTTCTTTACTGGGTTACAAACCCACACTCCAGGCCACTAGACTGAGGACGTGGCTGCAGCCTTTGGTTTTGTCAGCACTGGAGGCCCAAAGGGTGACAATAGGAGGATGGAAGGAAGGATGGGAATCCTTTGGATTCTGTCTGTTTCAGGAGCGTCTGCCCTGCTTTAGAAGAATGTTTATCATGTGCTAGCTTGTTCTTCCAGGCTAGACCTGCTCTCCCATAGCAGTTCTCTGTTCAGCCTTCAGCTTCTTACCAAGGCAGAGTGCGTCCCTTCTGCCTTCATCTGCTCATTCAGTCTTTCAACAGATTCATTAGGTGCTTAATCATTGTTGCAACAGTTAACATTCTGTGAGGGGTTCGTCAGGAGGAGGTGTGGGTTGGAATGGTTAAAAGCATTGAGTCTGATGCCTGATTGCTTGGGATTTCCCGTCTTAGTCCATTTTGTGTTGCCACAGAATACCCGAGACTGGTAATTCATAAAGAAAAGAAGTGTATTTGGCTCATGATTCTAGAGGCTGGGATGTTCAAGACTGGGCAGTCCATTTGGTGAAGGTCTTGTGTTCCTCATAGGTAAAAAGTGGAAAGGAAAATGGGTGCAGGCAAAGAGACGAAACAGGAGAGGTAGCCTTGCTTTATATCAACCCACTTGTGTGGTAACAAGTCTATTCCCAAGAGAGCAAGAACTCACTCATTCCCCGACTCCTTGAGACTGCATTAATTCCTTCATTAGGGCAGATCCCTCATGACCCAAATGCCTTTGAAAGGTCCGCCACTTCTCAACACTGTCACATTGGCAAATATGTTTCAACATGAGCTTTGCTGGGGGCAAACCACAACCAAACCATAGCACTTGGTATTGAATCCTGGTTAGCTAAATGACCTTGTTTCTAAACTTCAGTAGGCCGTGGGACAGTAGCGTTCCACCAGCTTGTTGTGCAGACTGAAAGAAGCATTGCATACATAGAACTCAGCCCAGCTTCTGGGGGAACATAAAAAGCTGGTAGACGGCCATCTTTGGAACCATTGTTGTCATTGCCATTAGCATTTGGGAGCTCAAAAACATGGCAGCCCTTTCTATAAAGCTTTTCTCACTCTGGGCATTTTTTTTTCTTTCTTTCTTTTTCTTTCTTCTTCTTTTTTTTTTTTTTTTTTTTTTTTTTTTTTTAGCTTTTCTTCTTCCTGAGACCACTTCTGCTCACCTCAGTGATTCACCAGGTGGACATTCAACATCTGCCAGGTGCATTGCACTGAGCTCCGTGCTGTGGGGTGACAAAATGGTGGGGTATCATTGGGCCTTCTAGAGGGTCTGCTGTCTGAAAGGAGCTAAATGCTGATGGACCCAACACCAGGCAGGACTGGATGCATGCTGATTTGTGTACTAACCGATGGGAGGGAACCAGGGGTGTTGGCATGCCAGGAAGTGGGTGGAGAAGGGCTGATTTGTAACAGAACCTTGGGTAAGTCACTGCCTCTCTTGGGGCTTCACTTTTCCCATCTGGAAGACCAGGGAGCTAGCATTTTCAAACTTTTTAGACCAGGACCCATAGTAAGAAGTGCCCACAATTTTACATTGCCACTCTCAGAACCATATACATAATTGAAACATAAGTTTCCTGAAGCCACACTTACTTGTACTACATGAAATTCTCTGTGTTGTCTTATTTTTAAAAAATGCTGGTTATAACTCATTATATTGACTTTCTGACCCCCTAATGGTTCATTTCAAAAACACTGTACTGGGTGATCCCTAAGAAGCCTATCAGCTTGAACTTTCTGTCATTTTCAGTCTACATGGGTTGCATGGGTTTAAAAGAAGAAGGAAGGAATGATTAATCTTCTAGTTTTAATGATGGGTCAGAGTCCAGCTAGATTAATTAAAAAAAAAAAAAAATATATATATATATGGTTGGCTCCCATAGCAGCTTTCTGGAGTTCAAGGACATGGTCTAATGGAAATGAAGAGGCTAATTGTTGGGGTTCATTTGCTGGATCATGATGAGGCTGCAAACAGTAAAAAGTGCATTACCCATGAGAATTGGGTCATTTGTGGGGAGGGAGGAAAGGACACTGTCATTAAAGTTTGTTCCTCTCCTGCTTTCTAGAGTATGGGAATTCTGGAAAGAATCCACTCTCCTCAGAAAAAAAAAAGTGAGCTTGTTTTAATTCCTAAATGGATATGGTCCTGTGAACTAGGGTACTTGGGAGAAACGACTTCCCTGCCTATGTAAATGTTTGTTTTTGCCTTAATGTGTTTGTCCATTTGCTTGACTGCTCAGGAGATAGTCATCTGAAAACACAAGCTTCAGGAGACACTTTAAAAAACACAACAGCTAGTGCAAACAAAGTCCACCACCCAACCCCCAAAACAAGAATATCAAACTGTGACCTCTCTCTCCACCTCCTTACCCTGTACTTTAGTTCACTTTCCATAGAGAAGCGCCCTCTTCCCAGTGGCCCCTTTGGGACCATGCCTTTGGCTGGCGTTTCTGAACACCCAGGTGGTTCCATGAAGTACCTTCATGTTATCCAGAACCAATAGAAGACTTTTTCTTTCCTTCCTTCCTCCCTTCCTCTCTCCTTACCTCCCTCCCGTTCTCCTTTCCTTTTTCCTTTCCCCTTTCCATTTTCCCCTTTCCTTTCCTCTACCCTCCCCCCCTTTCCCTTTCCTCTTTCTCTTTTGACAACTCTTTGCACCCTAAGAAAATTTCTGGAATTCTAGTGACTTTCTGAGATCAAATGGCCTTTTTTAACATCTCAAGTCTTTCAAAGTCCTTTGTTCCAGACTTTCACCCTTCAGCCTGGAGCAAAGGACTGATCAACACCAGCTGGACAGGCCCTTTGGGAAAACATCAGCAGGAGGGTTCATGGATATAGTCCTTGGCTTAAAAAAGTCAAGACTGCTCTCCAGCCCTTTCTGTCTGTTATCTGCCTTCGATTTTGATGAAAAACACGGGATTTAAAGTTGGTATGTTACGTAAGTTACTGGACTTCTTATGCCTCTGTAAGAATGTAGTTAACAGTATTAGGTTGGTGCAAAATTAGTTGTGGTCTTTGCTATTATTTTAAATATGAAAAACTGCAATTACTCTTGCACCAACCTAATAGTAACAAATTTATAGGATTAAACTATATATAGGCCGGGTGTGGTGACTCACGCTTGTAATCCCAGCACTTTGGGAGGCCGAGGCAGGTGGATCACGAGGTCAGGAGTTCGAGACTAGCCTGGCCAATATGGTAAAATGCCCTCTCTACTAAAAGTACAAAAATTAGCTGGGTGTGGTGGCACACACCTGTACTCCCAGCTGCTCAGGAGGCTGAGGCAGGAGATCGCTTGAACCCGGGAGGCGGAGGTTGCAGTGAGCCAAGATCGCGCCACTGTACTCCAGCCTGGGCGACAGAGCAAGACTCCATCTCAAAAAATATATATGTATATATAAAAAAATATATATAAAAGGTTTAGAACCATGTTGGAAGTTACTCAGTGAAATGCAGCCAGCACTGTTACTGTTGACCAGTTTATCATCCCAGAAAGAAGGTAGCAAATACAAAGACAGAGATGCAGAGAATGAAGCTAAAGGAGGAACTGTGAGCCTAAGGTCATGCTGCAAAGCGTAGGGGAGAAAGGTGTGATTTCTCACTCATCTTAAGGGTCACCACCATAACAAAAGATAGGCTGACAAAGAAAAGCATAACAAATGTATTTAATCACACGTTATGTGACATGGGAACCTTCAGAAATGCAGACCCCAAAATCTAGGGAAAACTCTGTTTTTATGTTTAGGTTTCATGAAAAATGGACAGTCATATAGAAATGTGATTGAACAAAAGGGTGTGATCTAATGGTCATGAAGCCGGTGACCCAGCAGGGCCTGTCCAGATTCTTCTTGGATTTTCTCTGTAACAGTCCCTCCCCTGGCGTATAAGTCAGGAACCTCTGAAATGAGGGTCTTCAAGGGAGAAGAGAGAGGGTGGCCTTTCTAGGTTTTTATGGCTTGCTTTTGGAGAAAGTGGTTCTAGTTTCTATGAGCCACTTTAGGGAAGAGGGATTCTGATTTCTATGACTCACTTTGGCAGCGAAAACAAAGAGGGGTAAGAGATAGGAGGGCAGGAGAAGGTCAGAGAGTCCTTGCTTCTGAAGCTTTCCTCTTTCCTTCAGTTCAAAGTACTTAGCATGCCCAAGTGCCATACTTTAGGATATCATTTTCTTTGCCCTAACACAAGTCAAGGCAATTGAACGAAGATGGTGTCAGCTCCTTTGACCTGGTCCATCCACTGGGCATGGGCAGGAGGCAGCCACAAAGTCTTGGTGAAAAGGGAGTGAGAGATGGGCCTTTGTGAAATAGGGATAAAGATTTGAACCCTGCAGGGTTCCTAAATAGATGAGTAAACCAATTGGAACCTGTCACTAGTTCGCTCTGGCTAAAGGTGACTATAATAATAACCTTCTTTTACCATAGCTGTGTCCTCTCCTCAGAGCTTCAGGCTTTCTGAATTCAGAGCCTTCCTTAAGGTAAGGAAATGGCAGTTTGCTTGAATACAATGGTCTTTTTAAGGCAGCTCAGATGTTTATCTTATCCCAATATTTACCCTATTGAATAGGATTTGGGTGGCTTATTTTTCTAATTCTCTGGGGAGTGAGATTTCGTTGTGTTAAGTTAAATATCAATTTTTAAATGAAAAATGGATCAAACTGCGAGAAAATCCTGTTCTGACCCAGGAGAGAAAAAGGCTCTGGTAAAATCTGGCCTGGATTTTTCTCTACCCACAACCTTGAGGGCAAGGAGCCCAGGGGAATGGCTGAAACAACTGCAAAAAACAACTACAGGACTCGAGTCCAGGCCTGCAGCAGAGAGCACCCAGGATGTTCTAGCATCTGAGTGCCTAGAACAGCTGTTGACTGAGCCAGATCTCCCACCCCGTCGACTTACCAGGTGGCCCCGGGTCTGGCCAGCCTTCCTGTTTAAGCCTGGGTTAAATCCTAACATCATTTATTTTTTTTCCAGTTGGTCTGAAATGAGCCTCAGAAAATAGGATCTATGACAACAACCTCTTCAAGTAAAAAGGACAATGGCCAGATTAGCCCTGAGGGTATAGGTGTGTGTTCAGCTACCATATCTCTTTTTAGAATGGAAGATTTAATTTACAGTATCCTCTTGCACCACCACTGAAGGCTTCCCTTTAGATCAGACTCAAGACAACAAGTGTGTATTCAGATTATCTGAAAGTCTCGAGGGTTTTTTTCTTAGCTAGGACCATAAGCACTAGACATGTATTTACTTAGTTAATCCTCTCAACCATCCTGTAAAATAGGGTTTATAGATGAAGAAAGCAAGGCATAGTGAAGCCAGGTTACGCCCAGATTAAATAGCTCGAGAGCAGCAGAGCCAGGGTGTGAAAGTGTGTCTGCATAACTCCGGAAGCTGTGCTCTTAGCACTATACTCTTGGAGCAGTCCTTGGAAACTAAGCATGGTGTGGGTGTGTAAAGGTAGTGGGCTTTATTTCCCTTAGTAAGCTTCCAATCAGGTTAGAAAAATGGGACTGGCCAGAGGAGGGGAAGGAATAAAACGATTGTATGTGTTGTTTGTGTGGTTTCAACCAAATTCTTTAGGTTTCCAAGATCCTGGCAGGAAGGGAAGACATGCTGCCACTTCTAAGACACCTGAGCAATTTCATTTGTGCTCCTTAGTGGCTGAAGGAGCTATGGTAAGTGGTTCAGCAAGAAAAGACTGCAGTTGTGCCAGACAGTGGGCATCTTTTTGCTTGCACCTTTGCTGGAGGCTGAGACTTTGTGAAAAGAGGAGGTAGACAGCAGCTGCCCATGAGTTCATGAGTATAAAAATCTCAAAGCAGCCTTAAGTGTTGTACCAGCAAGGTCTTCCTCCTCTAGACTTTCACTTCAAACATGAAAATTTCC
Source organism: Macaca mulatta (assembly GCF_049350105.2). Taxonomy (NCBI): domain Eukaryota; kingdom Metazoa; phylum Chordata; class Mammalia; order Primates; family Cercopithecidae; genus Macaca; species Macaca mulatta. Next base: position 27,810,508 of record NC_133417.1, read on the forward strand.
CTAGTGATATTTAGACATCTCCTATCAGGGAAGCAGGATATTTCCCTGACCCCTTCATGGGCAGGCACTGGAGTGCATGGGTGCTAGAACTAGCTGGCTACTTTGGTGCCAGAAGAAGTAGACTCCACTCTCTTGGTCACACTGTGTTTCGCCCCTTGTAGGAGGAGCCGCACAGGTGAGTGCGTGCAGGAGCCAGGGTGAGTGCTTCTGGGAGCCAGCAGGAGCAAAACTCCGTGTGGGCCCTGTAGCAGCATCTAGGATGGGTGCCCGTGACCCCTGAAGCCCCAGAAGGAGTGTTACAATGCCCTTTTAGCTTTGCCATCCACAGATGGCTCAAGTGTTAACAGCTCAGTGGAGGGTCAGTGTGACAGTCTTTTGCACCCACACTCATGACACCTGAGTTCTTGTTTGGTATCCAGGAGGAATGAGATTGCACGAACAAATTAGAGATGGTAAATGCAGGGGATTTTATTGCTGATGAAAGTGGCTCTCAGTGGGAAGGGGAGCTGAAAAGGGGGCAAAGTGGGAAGATAATCTTGCCCTGGAGTCCGGCCACCCCAGCCAGACTCATCTTCAAAGCTATACCATCAAGTTGTCTCTCTAAAGTCAAGCTGCTTCTCTCTGATGTCCAGCCGTAGTCTCCAACATCCAGCTGCTTCTCCTCTCTGCTGACTGAGCCTGGGGTTTTTATGGGCACAGGATCAGGGGCGGGGTGGGCCATGGGTTTTGGAAAAGGCAACATTCAAGCAAGCAAATAGGGATGTATGTTCTCACTTTGGTCACCGGTATTAGGCTTTTTGGCTTGAAGGTGGGGGCCTCACCAGAAAACCACTCTCTTTTGCCCAGAATTTCCCTGTCTCCTGTCCCTGTCATCAGCACAGATTTGCTTATTCATTTATTTCAATCCACAGGTGTCTACTGAGAGTGTTCTACATGTCGAACACTGTTGTAGAAGGTTGCAGCACATGAATGAAAAGATGGACAGTGTCTGTAGCATTAACAACAACAATGAAAACAACAACAATGTTGGTATAGTGAAAGGTGGTACAAGCAACATGAAAAATTAATCAGGCCAGGTTCTGTGGCTCATGCCTGTAATCCTATCACTTTCGGAGGCTGAGGCAGGCAGATCACAAGGTCAGGAGACTGAGACCATCCTGGCCAACACGGTGAAACCCTATCTCTACTAAAAATACAAAAAAATTAGCTGGGTGTGGTGGCGCGTGCCTGTAGTCCCAGCTACTCGGGAGGTTGAGGCAGGAGAATCACTTGAACCCAGGAGGTGGAGGTTGCAGTGAGCTGAGATTGTGTCACTGTACTCTAGCCTGGTGACAGAGTGAGACACCATCTCAAAAAAAAAAAAAAAATCAATAGAGTAGGATAAAATAATTGTACCATATATGCCAATTAACTGGCCAATATGCATAATATGTAAAAAGCACCTATAAACCAATAAGAAAAAGACAACCCATATAAAAATAGGCAGATAAGAGCACCAGATTAATCCCAGAAAAAAAAATTGGCTCTTGGCTCGCATTCAGAATTTAGGAATGTGGGAAAACCTAGTCACGAGTGGTAAATGCTGCAAACAGAAATAGGTATGGTGTTACATCACTTGTATGTTAGTTTCTTTAGTTTGTTGGTAGACAACCGAGCCAAAATTACCCTGAATAGATACCTTAAGTCCACTAAGTAAATTGTATATGATTTTGCACGTATAAGCCTTTGCCTTAATTTTTAAGAAGCACTTTCACAGACTAAATGAAAGAACAGAAGGAATGCCTACCTGAAGAAGTCTTGAGATTCACTCCATTCTGCCTTTAAAGATAATGGAGGGATATAGATCAGTTTGGGTCTGTTGGGTTTAAGGTGCCCTGGGGTCCTCTGGCTGGAGCTGTCCAGCGCAGGGTGGTGAACACAGACCAGGCTTACCTCATAGCTGGGGAGAGAGAGGCTGGACTTTGTGCCGAGAATCGGCTGCTTCTGTGGGTAGATGGGCTGGACTGGGAGTGAGGAGATGACTCCTCCTTGCTCAGTTAAAGTACTCAGAAGGAGTCCTAGTGCTTTAGGGTAGATGAGCCTATCAACATCCTCCTGCCTCTGAGGGCAGAGCTCTGGAGACCCCTTGGGTGTCGGGCCCAAAGCAGGAGGCTCTGAAAGGGGCAAGAGGTGATCTTGGAAAAGACCACATGCATCTGTTTTTCCCTAAAATGATTCTACCTCTAAACAGGAACTGGAGACCTTGGCTGACTGGAGAGAAGGGTTGGGGGAAAGAGGAGGGAGATGTACCATGGCTCGTTCTGGCTGCCTGTGTATTGTGGCCTTCTTCAGGGTTCTCAGGAACTAGAGTGGGCTACTCAAACTTTAGTGTCCTTAAAAATCAACTGGAGAGTTTATTAACCTGCATATTCATGGACACTACGCTTAAATACTTTGAATCTACGTTTAGTTTATCATAACGTCCTGAAATTTGCATTTTCTAAGCATTCTCAGTGCTACTAATACAGCATTCAAAGTGGCTGAAAAGATACATACAATATAGACATGTATTAAAAAATACAGGGAAGATAAAGGTGAAAAGATCCTTTGAGACACTGGCTTGAAAGACAAACCGAAGGACCTATGCCACAGTATGTGGATGTTTGATAATGGGCATGTCTGTTGTGAACGGTGCTTTGGCATTCTGCCTTCAGCCAGCACTGAGAGATGTGGGTGAGACTGACTGCTGTGTTTGCTGAAGGATGTTGGGAAGACCCACACATAATAGAGCTTCCTCTTTAGAGATTCATAGAACAGGGTCCTTTGTATCCCACTTCTGGGAGACCTGTGCTGCTCTTCACTAACTTGTTTGCTCTTATCTTGTGGAAAATGGGGATCTCCTAAATGATTGGATTTCTTGGTCTGCTCTCTCTTCTGGGAATCATGGCTGAATCAGTGCAGCCCATTCCTTATAACTCTGATTTGCACTTGTATAATAATCACTACTCCCCCCTCTTCCAGGCTTCACGTTAATGTCTTGCCTTTTGTTTCTCTGTCGTGCCTGAGGACTACTAAAAATTATTTTGGGGTAAAATTCATATAACATTAAATTCACCATTTAAACCATTTTAAAGGGTACAATTCAGTGGCTTTTAGTACATTCATAACGTTGTTCAAGTGCCACTAGTATCTGATTCTAGAACATTTTTGTCATCCCAAAAAGAAACCTTTCAACAATTAAGCAGTCATTCACCATTTCCCCTCCCAACCAAGTCCTCAGCAACCAGTAACAGCTATTTATCCCTATGGATTTGCCAATTCTGGACTTTTAAATTTTATTTTACTTTAAGTTCTGGGATTCATGTGCAGAATGTGCAGGTTTGTTACATAGGTATACATATGTGCCATGGTGGTTTGCTGCACCCATCAGCCCCGTTATCTGGGTTTTAAGCCCCACATGCATTAGGTATTTGTTCTAATGCTCTCCCTCCCCTTGCTTTCCACCCCTGACAGGTTCTGGTGTGTGATTGTCCCCTCCCTGTGTCCATGTGTTCTCATTGTTCAACTCCCACTATGACTGAGAACATGCGGTGTTGGGTTTTCTGTTTCTGTGTTAGTTTGCTGAGGATGATGGTTTCCAGCTTCATCCATGTCCCTGCAAAGGACATGAACTCATTCTTTTTTATGGCTGTATAGTATTCTATGGTGTATATGTGGCACATTTTCTTTATCCAGTCTATCATTGATGGGTGTTTGAGTTGGTTCCAAGTCTTTACTATTGTAAATAGTCCTGCAATAAACATCATGTGCATGTGTCTTTACAGTAGAAGGATTTCTAATCCTTTGGGTATATACCCAGTAATGGAATTGCTGGGTCAAATGGTATTTCTGGTTCTAGATCCTTGAGGAATTGCCATATTGTCTTCCACGTGGTTGAACTAATTTACACTCCCACCAACAGTGTAAAAGTGTTCCTATTTCTCCACAGCCTCACCAGCATCTACTGTTTCCAGACTTATTAATGATCGCCATTCTAACTGGCGTGAGATGGTATCTCACTGTGATTTTGATTTACATTTCTCTAATGACCAGTGATGATGAGCTGTTTTTCATAATTTGTTGGCCACATAAATGTCTTCTTTTGAGAAGTGTCTGTTCATACCCTTTGCTCACTTTTTGGTGGGGTTGTTTGTTTTTTTCTTGTAATTTGTTTAGGTTCCTTGTAGGTTCTGGTTATTAGACCTTTGTCAGGTGGTAGATTGCAAAAATTTTCTCCCATTTTGTAGGTTGCTTGTTCACTCTGATGTTAGTTTCTTTTGCTGTGCAGGAGCTCTTTAGTTTAATCAAATCCCATTTGTCAATTATAAACAGAATCATATGCATATTTGTGTCTGGCTTCTTTCATTTAGTACAATGTTTTCAAGGCTTATCTATGTTGTAACATGTATCAGTACTATACAGATTTTTATGACTGAGTAATATTCCACTTTGATGGCTATATCCATTTAGCAGTGGATAGACATTTGAATTGTTTCATTACTCTTTTAAAAAATATAATTTTCAAAATAAATTGTTCAACCAAAAGGTACATCTTGTATGTTTATTGCAGCACTATTCACAGTAGCAAAGACATGGAATCAACCCAGGTGCTCATCAGCAGTGGGCTGGATAAAGAAACTTTTGTACATATACATCACGGAATACTATACAGCCATAAAAAGGAATGAGGTAATGTCATTTGCAGGAATATGGATGTAGCTGGAGGCCATTATCCTAAGCAAATTATCAGAGGAACAAAAATCCAAATAAGCATGTTCTCACTTATAAGTGGGAGCTAAATACTGAGTACTCATGAACATAAAGATGGCAACAATAGACACTAGGGACTGCTAGAGGTGGGAAGGAGGGATCAGACGGGTTGAAGAACTCACTCTTGGGTACTATGGTCATTTTCTGGGTGACAGGATCAATCATACCCCAAACCTTGGCATCATGCAACATACCCAGGTAACAAACATGCACATATACCCCTGAATCTAAGATAAAAGTTCAAATTAGTAAAAAAAAAAAAAAAAAAAGAAATAAAAAATAATAAAAATAAAAATATACATTTGTCTTTTATATAGCTTTCAGCCATCTCAAATCTTTTTGTAAATAGGCAGAACACAGGCAATTAAAATTCATCTATATGTTTATGTATGTATAACTGCATGTACGATTCTATACAAAAATCAACAAAAATAAAATACTACCATTATGTTTGAGCTCGATACTAAAGTTTATTTTCTAATTACTTGGCAAAGTATCAATTCATCAATATACCCAGTCCTGAGTCTCTCCTGGGTTTCATTTCACCTAGAGGTTAAGGCAGTCTGGGGATGGGATCCGCCTGTCTTGGGGGCTAACTGCTAACTAATCCACTGTGGCTCCCCTGCATCAATACCTCTTTCTGGTCAGAGACAGGAGCAAGAAAGGAGAATGGTATTGGGCTGCTCTTCCCAAGTCCATTTTCATTCATTGCAGCAATGGATGGGTTTCAATTACAATGAGGTCATGGGCTATTAAAATGACTGCGGAGTCTGTGGGGGAGGGTGAGTCACTTGTGTGCATGTGAAATGCCCATGGCTGTTTTGTAGAACTTGGGCTCCAGTCTCTGTTTTCTTCTGGGAGTGGGTTTAAGAGTGGGCAGCAGAGGCGTCATTGGAAATGAATGTTCTCCATGTGGGATCCAAGATCACTCCCCCTGCCTCTACCTTCCCCCTTGTCTGGGTTCGAGAACAAAACTGTGTGAAAACAATAGAGGAAAAAAGCAGGCAAACTTCAGTTGGTAACATTCTTGGAGACCCCAATTATGTGCAGTGCCCTGAACTAGACCATGGGGTTGGGAAATAAGGACAAAATCAAGACATGGATGGGCAGTAGGTATCTTAAGGGCATACTCAGCACAGCCACACTCTGCCTGGTCAGTAGTTCTGGTGGCAACAGCAGCTGGTGAGGCTGGGAGGGATTGTGCCAGGCTGTTCTTGGCTGCTATGGATGGCTGCCACACTGTCTGTAGAACATGCCAAGGGAAAGTCAGGATGCCAAGCTGGTCTCTGACAAAAAACAAACAAACAAACAACTCCCAGTGTCTGAAATAAACTCAAGACATTCAAGGATGGGTCAATTCCCTGTAGATTTTTTTTTTTTTTTGAGATGGAGTCTTGCTCTCTTGCCCAGGCTGGGGTGTAGTGGTGTGATCTCGGCTCACTGCAACCTCCGCCTCCCGGGGTTCAAGCGATTCTCCTGCCTCAGCCTCCCGAGTGGCTGGGATTACAGGCACCCACCACCATGCCTGGCTAATTTTTGTATTTTTAGTAGAAATGGGGTTTCACCATGTTGGTCAGGCTGGTCTCGAACTGCTGACCTCGTGATTCACCTGCCTTGGCCTCCCAAAGTGCTGGGATTACAGGTGTGAGCCACCGTGCCCAGCCTTTATGGCTTCTTTTAAGGGTTGAAGTGGGGCAGTGATTGTATATTCCTGTGATGAGATCACTCAGAGCCTGTAGATGTGGAATTCCAGGTTAACTGAATGGAGCAGCTGGCTCAAGCAGTAAGTTTTATGCTCTGATGTCCTTTGGGGCTGTGCTGCCTAATCAATTCACCCTGTCCACCTGCTTTGGGAACAAGGTGGTGGTGGAAGAAGAGGCTCTGCCCCATGCTGGCTGGTTGGGTTGGTTGGGTTGGATCTCTGATTAAATGGGAGGTATCAGAATTTGGATTCCTCAGAGGTCTGAGCTGGAGCATGGATGTTGCAGATTTAGGTTGCAGATCTCATGAGAAGTAAAGCAAGTTACGTTAAAGACCAATAAGGTCAGCTTATGTTCAAAGTTGGATCCAAGAGTAAATGCCAAATGCATAGCAACAGAAGCAGGCCTGAGAGTTGAAGTTCAAGGTCACAAAGCCATGACTTGGAGGATTAGCAATCAGGCAGGTAACAAAGTAAGAGAGAGCAAGAGAGACAGAATGAGAATGTGTGTGTATGTGTGCACACATAGTATTCGTGTGTGTGTGTGTGTTAGCACATGTTTAGTTAGGTTGATAACAGTGCATATATGTGTATGTAGGGTTTGTGTGTATAGTGCATGCCAGGTGTGTGTATGTGTTTGAGGCCACTGTGTAGAGTATGAATTTATGTGGTGGGCCCCTAAGCATTTGTCTGGACTCTAGTGTGTGAATTTAGAGGCTGGCAGCTGTGTGATGATGTTTGGGTTGTGGGTTGGGCTGACTGTGAACATGTACCTCACTTATGGTCGAAGCCAATTGTAGCTAAGTACCTTGCCTTCTCAGGGTTGCTGTTCCTTAAAGGGCTATTTGGAATTGAGATCCAGGGTTGCATTTAGACCTTTCAAAGGTACTAAAATTAATGGAGCAGTGAAATCTATTGAGAGAGGTAAAGAGAATTACTGGGACCTCAATAATAAATGCAGGCTGACCATTCTCAGGGAAAATTTCTCCCTCAAACCTCTGACTTTCTAGTTTCTAATTCTAGCTTCTGAGTTCAGATGGCTTCAAGAGACTAAATTCAAAGGCAGCTCAGAGGTTTAGACTGCATCTTCAACTGTCAGCAACTCTGGAATGCACTTGGAAGGGAGGGTGGAGAATCAGGGTCACCTCACGGTTGTGAGGACCCTATGAAGCTGAAGGTGAGGTCTGGGCTGGGGGTGAGGGTCGCTGAGCTCTGGAGTGGGCTCTGCTGGTTGGCTGTGGACAGGTAGGTGTTGCTGGTCTTCAGCATCTCATCCACAAGCCAGAGTGTTGTTGGGGTGGGTTCCCCAAGACCCTTTTAGTGTGGCAGTGTTGGGATTGCAGGCTGGCAGCTGCCTGTGGTTTCAGACAAGAGGGAGGATTCCCAGAAGCATGTGTGCTCCTTTTCTACCACTTTGAAAAGTTTTGAAATGCAGGTTTCTGGAAAAATGACAAGGTGCTCCTAATGGACAAGGTCCTGTATTTTCTAGGCAACTGATACATGTTCAAAAAGTTAATAATTTTCCGTAAAGGTATGTGTTTTCAGGTATTTGGAGCTGGGTTAAAAGACATCATAAAATTCATTGGCTTCTTCCAGACACTTCTCAACCTTGCATTGAAAGTCACTCGCAACATCCCATGAGGCAGGTACTATTAATGTTACCTTCCTTTCCCAAATGAGACAGAGGCACTGCGAAGTGAAGCTGTGGAGGCCTGCCTGTTTCACCCAGTGCTAGTTTCTCTTCTCTTGGATTCCCAAGGTCTTGGTTACAGAAGATCTCTTTCTTGATCCAAGGATATGCTGACGTGAAAATACATCGTTCTTTGAGGGAGAAGCAAATTCTCAACAGATTCCAGGTAATGACAAAATCCTGTCCCTCCACCCTGCAGGAAAAGCCCTAAGCATGAAGTGGCTCTGACATCCAAACTGCAGAGCCAGCTTCCTGGTGGCAGGGAGAGCTGGGATGTGGGGCAAGGCCAGCAAAACTTTGATTCAGTGAAACCTTTGGTTTCAGGGCTTTCTAGTGATATCAGCACGGTGGTCTCAGGTTCCAGTGATAGGCGGAGGGATTTCATCTCTCCATGGAAGACCCTTTCACGCATTTCTTCGTATGTTATTAAGCATAATGTTTGGAGACATTTTCTGTTAAAAAATAATCCTCAAGTCTATGGAAAGGAAAAGAATCAGCACCCCTCCTAACCCCCTTTCAAAATCTTCCTCCCCAGCAGCCTAGCTGTAGTTTTGTGCTCGGAGACTGACAGAGGTGTCCTGCTCCAACCGCTGCTCTTTGTTTTTCCCTCCACACAAGTTAATTTTCCCAGGGTCATGCAGTGACAGTTCACTATGGACACAGCATTTTCCTGCAAGATATTTTCTGAAACCACCAACAGCCTTTTGGTTTTCAGGATTCTGATTTAAAGAAATTTGCATCAATAGCTCGTTGGGCCCCCTCATTTACATACATCTTTGAAAGGGCAGGAGCTTGGGGAATGCAATGAAAAAAAGCAAAACATGAATGCCCAGGCGTTGCACACTCTGCCGAGATGCCCAAGACTATTAAAAAGTAGAAATTTAACTTCCAGTTACCTCAATGTGTTGCTGTGGAGTTACGGAAGACAGGAAAAGAATAAACACTGTTAATTTTTTCTTACCTTTGCAACTATGATAGAGAACGTTGGCATTTGGCTTCCCAAAACAGAATAAAGTTTTCTGGGGAATGTTTTTGTTCTCGGGGTGGGGAAAACTTTGGACATTAATTAAGATGCATTAAGGAATGAAATGAAATGTGTTCTAAGGAGCCAAAAATGTTTTGCAGCTAGTGCCGGATCTGATTTGGCTAGCACCCTGCAGGCAAGATTTCTGAGTTTACGATTCTGAAAAGATGGGCCCATGAGTCAAAATGCAATTTCTTTTTAGCCAATGATGTTCTACATTATTTAGGAAGCAAGCTGGATTGATGACATTTGGAAGTCCTGTTGAGACAGGATTATGAGTGTGTTTTGTTTTCCATGTAGTGGATCCTGGGGTAATTACTGAATAAGAATACCTCATTCCAAGTTTTAAAATAAAAAATCAGACCAAAGAATCACATAGCCATAGTTTTAAAAGAATATGAGAAATAAGATGGAAATATAAATTTTAGTGTCTTGAAGATTTCTTTAGATTTGTTGAATCTGACTTAACTGATGTCTATGGACCCCCTGTCCCCCAAGGAGTATATGTTTAGAATTCAAAGGATACATGAACTTGAATAAGAAGAAATAATTACATCTCTAATTGAAAATTGGCATGTCCTTTAATTATGAAGTTAGATGACAAGCCACAGTAACATTAGCAAACCTATAATGTTTTCACCAGTAAAAACCACAGCTATTTCCATAGCACATTGAAATTATTACAGATATCTCAAACTATTATTGACTTCAGCACTTCAAAGTTCTGACACTTACTGGACCAGCCCCTAGGTCTTGTTATAAGTACTTTAATATATAGTGATATCTGTCATTGCTACACATTCCTATACCCAAACTTTGTTTTCTAATACTATTTTGATAACAATTTTTCAATGTAGTTGTTTTCCTTTATAATCCTGGGTATTTTATTTTAAGCATTGAAAAGCATTACCATGAGAAGTTCAGAGATTCCAGAATGCCAGAGGACACAAACATGGAAGAATCTAAAGCTTAATCCCTTCTCTAAAGTCAGTGAGACTGGGGGTGCAGTGAGGGTGAGAGAACCTATGGGGGAAAGGATGGAGGTGGAGGGAGGAGTGGGGAGGAGGGAGGAGGGACACAGGAGCCAATCCAGCCTGACCTACACGTTGCCTCGCTGAGTGATCTAGGACGACCGGATCTCTCTGAGGCTGCATGTGCTGATGTTAACTGTGACAATAATCTTGTTATTTCTAGGAGGCTCAACAACATCCTACCCATGTAAATTTCTCAAAATTTCAAATTTTTTTTTTGCTAAGCTGAAGGCTATTGGAAATTTATAGTAACTCCCAACTATATGTCCAGTCTAATAAAAAATAGAATTACCTTAGAGCAGGGTTCCCCAAATCCCTGGGCTATGGACCAGTAACGGCCTGCTACGCACCAGGAGGTGAGTGGCAGGTGAGCGAAGGAAGCTTCATTTGTATTTACAGCTCTTCACCATGGCTCACATTACTGCCTGAGGCTGGCCTCCTGTCAAATCAGTGGCAGCATCAGATTCTCATAGGAGCACAAACCCTATTGTGAACTGTGCATTTGAGGGTTCCAGGTTGCGCACTCCTTACGAGAATCTAATACCTGATGATCTGTCACTGTCTCCCATCACCCCCAGATGGGACTGTCTAGTTGTAGGAAAACAAGCTCAGGGCTCCCACTGATTCTACATTATGGTGAGTTGTATAATTATTTCATTATCATGTAATAACAATAGAAATCAAGTGCACAATAAATGTAATGCACTTGAGAATCATCTCCAAACCAACCCCCCTCCCCAGGTCCAAGGAAAAATTGTCTTCCATGAAACCGGTCCCTGGTGCCAAAAAGGTTGGGGACTGCTGCCTTAGAGGCCTGTAAATTATTAAGACCTGAACTGAAAACTACTGTATTAATTGTGTGTTGAGAAGGAACAGAAGCTGTCTTCCTTCCTTCAATCTATATTTGGACTCCCTGCACTCACTCGCCTACTGGAATCCTCCTCCTTTGTTGCTGGTAACTTGAACCATCCAGGTCAGTGGTTCCCAAAGTGTGATCTCTGCACCAGCACATAAGCATCACCTGGGAGCTTGTCATAAATGCACATTCTCCAGCCCAGCCCCAGGCATACAAGGAATCAAAGCAATGGGGGTGGGCCTCCTTGCTAATTACCTACTTTCTCTGGGTGACCCCTGATAATCACAGGTTTTGACCCACATGGCCCTTAGTTTGGCTTCTGTACCATCCAACTTTTTGGAATCTACCTTCAGGACTGAAAAATCTCACTTTTCAGTGTTCTTTATCACAGCTACAGGTAAAAGTGACTCTTAGCTGGATTACAAGAGTGGAAGCGGAAGTCTGGGGGTAGGGGTGATGTGCTTAGTGAGCAACTCATTCCCAGTTCCTTCAGCTTCCCTTTGCCTTGGGGCTCTTTTGCTCTTGGTGTTCGCCACCTCTGCCCTGCTCCAGCCCATCTCTAAGAGGCCTCCTGTTTGACACATGAAATTGGCCACAGTGGAAGTATTTACATCATGGAAATAGCAAATGTTATACATTAAGATGTTTTTTGTTTGTTTCTAGAGTATCAGTTTATGAGCCCACTTCTGAATGAATATATTTAAAACAACATTGGCATTTGCTAGTTTCTATGAACTAAGGAATGTCACTTCACCTCTTAGGTATAAAAAATTCAGAAGACATAGATAGTCTAGGTAAGAGAATGGAAGTCATCCATAATACCACCACTCAAAGATAAGTATGATTAATGTTTTGATGAATTTCTCATCTTCCATGCTGTATTAGTCAGAGTTCTTCAAAGAGACAAAATGAATGCGATAGATATCTATGTATTGATATAAATATAAATTAGATATAAATATAAATATAAATAATATACGAGAGGGGATTTATTAGAAGAATTGGTCCCCAAGATTATGGAGCCTGAGATGTCCCACAATAGGCCGTCTGCAATTTGGAGACCTGGTTCACGGTTCGGTTTGAATCTGAAAGCCTCAGAACCAGGGAAGCTGATGGTGTGACTCACAGTCGGAGGACAAAGGCCTGACAACCTGGAAGGCCACTGGTGTAAGTCCTGGAGTCCAAAGGCTGGAGAATCTGAAGTTCTGATGTCTGAGGGCAGGTAAAAAAAAGAGCATCCCAGCTCCAGGAGAGAGAGGAAAGACGCTTTCTCTACCTTTTGTGTTCTCTCCAGGTTCCCAGGTGATTAGATGGTGCCCACTCACATGGAGGGCAGATCTTCCCCATGCAATCCAACTCACAGGCCAATCTCCTCTGGAAAGACCCCCCCACAGATACACCCAGAAGGCATGCTTTACCACTTCTCTAGGCGTTCCTTCGTTCAGTCAAGTAGACACTTAAAGTTAACCATCACATATGCCAATATTGGGGCTCACAAAACAATACCCCAAAATGGAGGCCTCAGAAAGAGCCTCAGAAGCAAAAGTTCTTCTGTATCTTCTCCTGCCTTCTTGTCTCTCAGTCCTATTCTCCCGCAAGGCTAGCCATAGGAACTAGAATCCCTCTGCCCCAAGATAGGTCATAGAAACCAGAACCCCTTTTCCCCAAAGTCAGCCACAAAACTTAAAAATATTACTCTAACCTTCCCCACTTCTTTCTGTGTAAAAACTGGCCGTAAATAAAGTATCTGACCTACCTTGTTTGGTGGAGGTCATAAGACCCCATTGCAGAGAGGGTCCTGCACCACACCCAGAAGGGCAGAATACTGCTCAGCTAGGCCAAGAGGAATGTAGACAGACAGGCCTTGCTTGGTTTCCCGGCTCAGTCTATTAGCGTTAGCTCATACCCTTTTTGTTCAATCAGTCATATGTCTACAAGGATACCCATACTTTGTCGAACCTAAGCATAAAAATGGACAATTTCTCCTGTATCTTTGCTTCTTTATTCTGAAGGCTCCTGTGTCTATGCATTAAATAAATTCGTATGCCTTTTCTCCAATTAATGTGCCTTTTGTAAGTTGATTTTTCAGTGAAACTTTGGAGGGCCAAGAGGAAAGTTCTACTATGCACTTACACTATGCATTTCCCAAAATGCACTTACTCTGTGCATTTTGTTTAAGTATTTGAGATTATGCAATTGGGTATCCTTTTTTCATAACAATCATAACCAGTTTGCTGTGTCATTAAAATTATTTGAAAACATGTTTTTTGATGGCTGTGTAATATCTCATCCTTGGGATTAAACACTTTACCTATCCATCTGCATTATAAATAATGCTGCAATGTCTTTTTTTCTTCTGCATTTCAATAGTTTTCTTAGATTATGTTCCCAGAAGAAGAATCTCTGAGTCGGTTTTTGAGGCTTAAATACATATTTACAAGTTGTTTCCCAAAATGTTTGTCCTAGTTTATATTCACGCTGATGGAAAGGGAGCACTCCTTTTGATCTTAGCCACGATGTTAGCCACATTAAGAGCTGTATTTTAACTTAGACACCAGCATTTACACATCGACACACATTGCATTTGGATATCTATTTGTTGTCTGACAGCTTTAGAAGGGGATGGCCAAATTTGGAGTGTTACTAAAAAAATCTGGTGTCAAGACAACTGAAGCTCTTCTGGTAGAGGCTGGCCAACCTGAATAAAAATGATAGTTATACTCTTTTAATGTGTCAGCCTTTTGTAATTTAAATGCTTGCAATGAAATGTGAAATGCAGGTAGACATTTCGTATATTACCATATTGAGTAAGGGTGACAGTGATAAGATCGTACCTTTCATTTTATTAATTAAAAATGTATGGCTGGGTGTAGTGGCTCATACCTGTAATCCTAACACTTTGGGATGCTGAGGTAGGAGGATCACATGAGGTCAGGTGTCTGAGACCAGCCTGGGCAACATAGGGAGACCCCTTCTACAAAAAAAAAAAAAAAAAAAAAAGTCAGGTGTGGTGGTACCTGCCTGTAGAGGCTGGGGTGGGAGGATTGTTTTGAGCCCAGAAGGTTGAAGCTGCCACGAGCCATGATCATGTCACTGCATTCCAGCCTGGGTGGCATAGTGAGACCCTGTCTAAAATTAAAATAAAAAAATAAAATAAAATAAAAGAACAGCAGCACCTCTATTGTTTTATTATGAAAGGAATATATGCTCATTGTAGATGATTTAAAAACACATAGACAACTTAAAATAAATATTACTTATTAGTTGTTTTCTTCCAGTCTTTTTTCTATGCACATGTATATGTGTATAGTTTTAATATTTTGCATACATAACTTTAAACCAAAAAGGCATGCCATATATGCTGTTGTACACTCTCCTTTTTTGATCTCCGCTTTTACTCCCCTTAAACTAAATAGACTTTAAATGCCTTTCCATGTTATTTAATAGCCCTCTAAACATCCTTTTAAATGTCTTCCAGTATTCTATATTTGGATATATTATTTTTATTTAAACCATCCTTATGGTGGGACACTTTTGCATCATATGTTTTACATTATTGTCAATAATACTTGTTATCCCTGAATTCTGAGTTTTATAGCTAGCAGACTCGTTTGGGAACAGCTCAGAAAGAAGCTGACTCAGTCTTAGAAGGTCTCGGCTGACCAGCTCCAGTATGGATTATTGCTCCTGTCTGTCCTATTTCTTCTTTCCTCTCTGATTGTTCTCCTTCCTTTCACAGGCCTGTGACAGAGGGAAGTCTAGAGCTCTCCATCTTCCCCAGCTCACTTTGTCTTGCTCTTCATCTCAGGATCCCATAAGGCCTGAAGCTGAGATCATCAGTGTCATGCTGGCTCCTCTCCTTATTTGTTTAAAATAATTAGGGACACAGTTGAAGAATAAGATAGTACAGATGCTCCTCAACTTATGATGGGGTTATGTCCTGAATGTCCCGATAAACTCATCATAAGTGAAAATATTGTGTCAAAAATACATTTAATAAACCTGACCTACCGAATGACAGTTTGGCCCAGCCTAACTTAAACATGCTCAGAACACTTACATTAGCCTGCCGTTGGACAAAATCATCTAACACAAAGCTTATTTTGTAATAAAGGATCAAATATCTCATATAATTTATTGAATACTCTACTGAAAATGTAAAATAGAATGATTGTATAGGTACTCAAAATGCGGTTTATACTGAACAAGTATCAATTTTGCCCCATCATAAAGTTGAGAAGTCATAAGTGGAGCCATCATAAGTCAGGGGCCATCTGTACTGTGAGGATTAGAGTAAGGGGTTACTCACCTTACCCTTGCCAACTTCCCAATTCTCTATAATTTCCCAGAGGTAGCCATTTACAATTAATTTTAATTTTTGTGGCTACATAGTAGGTGTATGTGTGGGGTACATAAGATGCTTTGATACAGGCATGCAATGAGTAATCACAACATCATGGAAAATGGGGTATCCATCCCTTCAAGTATTTATTCTTTGTATTACAATCCAATTATACTTTTTAAAGTTATTTTTAAGTGTATGATTAAATTATTATTGGCTGTCGTTGCCCTGTTGTGCTAGCAAATACTAGGCCTTCTTCATTCCTTCTATTTTTTTGGTACCCATTAACCATTCCCACCTTCCCCTCCCGCTCCCACCTTCCCTCTGGTAACCCTTCTTCTGCTCTCTAGCTCCATGAGTTCAATTGTTTTGATTTTAGATTCCCCGAAATAAGTGAGAACATGTGATGTTTGTCTTTCTGTGCCTGGATTATTCCACTTAACATAATGACCTCCAGTTCCATCCATGTTGTTGCAAATGACAGGATCTCATTCATTTTTTGTGGCTGAATAATACTCCATTGTGTATAAGTACCACATTTTCTGTATTCATTGCATTAGCTTGCTCTCACACTGCTAATAAAGACATACCCAGGACTGGGTAATTTATAAAGGAAAGAGGTTTAATTAACTCATAGTTCCACATGGCTGGGAAGGCCTCAAGGTCATGGCCGAAAGCGAAGCAGAAGCAAAACACCTCTTACGTGGCAGCAGGCAAGAGACAGCTCGTGCAGGGTAACTCTCATTTATAAAACCATCAGTTCTCATGAGACTTATTTACTACCACAAGAACAGTATGGGAGAAACCGCCCCCATAATTAGATTATCTCCACCTGGCCCCACCCTTGACACATGGGGATTATTACAATTCAAGGTGAGATTTGGCTGGGGACACAGCCAAACCATATCATCCATTCATCTGTTGATAGACACTTAGGTCGCTTCCAAATCTTAGCTATTATAAACAGTGCTCAAACAAACTTTGGAGTGCAGATATATCCTTGATATACTGATTTCCTTTTTGGGGGTGTATACCCAACAGTGGGATTGCTGAATCATATGGTAGCTCTATTTTCAGTTTTTTGAGGAACTTCCAAACTGTTTTTCATAGTGGTTGTACTAATTTACATTCCCACCAACAGTGTAAGAAAGTTTCCTTTTCTCCACATCCTCACCAGCATTTGTTATTGCCTGTCTTTTGGATAAAAGCCATTTTAACTGGAGTGAGATGATATCTTGTAGTTTTGATTTGCATTTCTCTGATGATCAATGATGTTGCATACCTCTTCTTATGCCTGTTTGCTATTTGTATTTCTTCTTTTGAGAAATGTCTATTTAAATCTTTTGTCCATTTTCAAATCAGATTATTAGATTGTTTCCTATAGAGTAGTTTGAGTGCCTTACATATTCTGGTTTTTAATCCCTTGTCAGCTGGTTAGTTTGCAAATATTTACTCCCGTTCTATGGGTTGTCTCTTCACTTTGTTGATTGTTTCCTTTGCTGTGCAGAAGCTTTTTAACTTGATATGATGCCATTTGTCCATTTTTGGTTTGCTTGTCTCTGCTTATGGGGTCTTACTCAAGAAATTTTTGCCCAGACCAATGTCCTGGAGATTTTCCCCAATGTTTTCTTGTAGTAGTTTCATAGTTCGAGGTCTTAGGTTTAAGTCTTTGATCCCTTTTGATTTGATGTTTGTATTTGGCAAGAGATAGAGGCATAGCTCCATTCATCTGCATATGGATATCCAGTTTTTCCAGCACCATTTGTCAATGATACTCTTTTCCCCAAAGCATGTTCTTGGCACCTTTGTTGAAATTGAGTTCACTGTGGGTGCGTGGATTTGTTTCTGGGTTCTCTGTTCTGTTCCATTGGTCTGTGTGTTTTTATACCAGTACCAAGCTGTTTTGGTTACTATAGCTCTGTGGTATAATTTGAAGTCAGGTGATGT
This sequence comes from Macaca mulatta, assembly GCF_049350105.2. NCBI lineage: Eukaryota > Metazoa > Chordata > Mammalia > Primates > Cercopithecidae > Macaca > Macaca mulatta. The sequence continues at coordinate 27,827,885 of NC_133417.1, forward strand.
GATTCCTTCAGTTTTCTTCTTTTTGCTTAAGATAGCTTTGGCTATTTTGTGTTTTTTGTGGTTCCATATAAATTTTAGAATTATTTTTTCTATGTGAAGAATGTCATTGGTATTTTGATAGGAATAGCATTGAATCTGTAGATTGCTTTGGGTAGTATAGACATTTTAACATTATTGATTTTTCCAATCCATAAACATGAAATATCTTTCTATTTTTTTAATGCCCTCTTCCATTTCTTTCATCAGTGTTTTATAGTTTTCCTTATAAAGCTCTTTCCCTTCTTTGGTTAATACTTAGGCATTTAGTTATATTTATGGCTATTGTAAATGTGATTACTAATTTACATTCCCACCAACAGTGTAGGAAGGTTCCCTTTTCTCCACATCCTCACTAACATTTACTATTGCCTGTCTTTTGGATAAAAGCCATTTTAACTGGAGTGAGATGATACTTCATTGTAGTTTTGATTCACATTTCTCTGATGATCAGTGATGTTGCATACCTTTTCTTATGCCTGTTTGCCATTTGTATATCTTCTTTTTTTGGGTTAATTAAATTTATTTTAAAAATCATAAAATGTTTCTTACAAAAGAGCATTGCATTCTGAACTGCTCTGAACAGATGCCAGGGACATGTGGGCTATTGTTACTTTTCCTGCCTGTCCCACCCCCCAAATGTTACAATGACCACAAAGCAAGGTGTTCATAATAATTACATAGGGGGAATTTCTTCAAACCACCAACAATAACAAAAAATAAGATCCACTCACTCTGCTGCTGTTTCAAAATTTCAATGTTAGTTTTTTTGTTTGTTTGTTTGTTTGTTTTTGCATGCCCTTCCCCCTCCAACCCTGCTGGTAAGGAACTAAAACATTACATCTGGTGAACAGCGAAAATTTCCCTACACCTCAAATGCAGAACACCTATGAAGCAGAGGAATGTTGGCTTTTTAAACAGAAGCAGATTGGGAAAAAAAAAAAAAAAAGCATGCAGGACTCCTTCAGTTCTTCACTAGTCTTAGAAAAAATTTCCAGAATACTGCTTCACACTGTTCAGCAGCAAATACTGTGCATTCTGTATCTGGTCCTGTGTTCCTGTAATGGTAATGATCTGATCTTTGAATCCTTCTAAAGGCTCATCAATTTTGATCAAAGCTCCCTACTCATGACGGACTTGTTTAATCCATTGACCACCTTTGCCAATAATAGATCCAGACAAATCTTTGGGAATAGTTACTTGTGTAGTAATAATAGGTCCACCAAGATCACCATATGAGCCACGACCCCCTGCATAGGAATAATCATATCTGGAGCCACCCTGTGGTTCATAAGCCATCTGCCATTCTGATGTGCTCCATGGATCTACTGCAGAGTCCCAAGTTTCATCAGCACTGAAATCAACCATGCCGACATAACGGTCTCCAGGTCTCCCTTTTCTGTTATAGGTCATGAGATCTCCCCCTCTAGGTGGTGGAGGAAGAGGAAGATTCCGAGCTCTGCTACCACCCCAGCCGTCTTGTCCAGGAGGAGGAGAAGGTGGTCCTTGACGAGCGCTCATATCATCATAATTTCTTCTAGATGGAGGCATGGGACGCCCACTACGACCAGGAGGCATTCTATCAAAACCACCTCTTCCCTGCATCAGAAATCCCACTGGGCGTCCACGGCGGTCATCAAACACCATTGTAAAACCACCATAATCATAGGTTTCATCATAAAAATTGGGATCATAAGGCTGTGCATGTCCTTTGATGGGAGACCCAGGTATAAGATCAAGGATGATCTTTATGCACTCTACAACCCTATCGGGTTTTCCTCCAATAAGAATAACTCGGTCAGTGGAATGAGGACAACATTCCTGGAAAAGCGTGATGGTTGGTTGAGTGTTTTCTCAGTTCTTTGATTTTAGCCTCTTTGACCCCAGTGATTCCTGCTGCTAGACTCTGATGAATCAACAGCCTCAACTCGCAGTCAAAGTCACTTCCTTTATGGTGTTGGCAATTTAAGTATTCCACAGCATCACATTCGAGCGGGAACTGGCTGGTTGCAGTGGGTGATGGCAACTGCAGGCCCTCTTCCAAGGTATGGATGATTTTCCTTATAATTTCTCCAATTGTTTCAATATCAACACTGATACTCAATATAGGCTTGGGGCCACTGCTATCTGGAATTGAAACACTGGCATTGTAGTCTGTAGGGAGAGCCTTAATATTCTTGCTTCCTTTTCCAATCACTGCCCCAGCATTCTTGCTCTGAAGCAGAATGTGTAATTCAACCATCTCATCAGTGTTTCCAGGTCTTTTAAATATTTGTTCCTCTTCCATATCTTCTGCAGGGCGTTTACCAAATTCACCACTGGTTTCAGTGTTAGGGAAGGTTTCTTCTGGCTGTTCAGTTTCCACATTCTTGTATTAAATGGACACACCAATCAGTTATTATATATCCTTGCAGAGCAGAACTGAAGTGTTCTGGGTCAGACCAATGACTGACACCCCAGCGCTGCAGTAGCCACGCGAGGTCACCGTCCCTCCGCCGCCTCGCTTGTGTGTCTTCTCCTGAGAAATGTCGAATTAAATTTTTTCTCCACTTTTAAATCAGATTACTAGATTATTTCCTATAGAGTTGTTTGATCAGGTTTTAATTTCTTTTTCAAATTGTTCACTGTTGGTGTATAGAAATGTTACTGATTTTCATATGTTGATATCCTGCAACTTTACTGAATTTATCGGTTCTAACAGTTTTTTGGTGGATTCTTTAGGTTTTTTCAAACATAAGCCCATATCATTTGGAAACAAAGATAATTTGACTCCTTCCTTTCCAATTTGGATGCCTTTTCTTTCTTTCTCTTGTCTGATTTCTCTAGCTAGGACTTTCAGTATTATGTCCAATAATAGTGGTGAAAGTGGCATCCTTGTCATCTTCCAGAGCTCAGAGGAAAGGCTTTCCGTTTTTCCCCATTCAGTATGATACTAGCTGGTGGTCTGTCATATATGGCTTTTATTATGATGAGACATGTTCCTCCTATAGCCAGTTTTCAGAGAGTTTTTATTATGAAGAGAGTTGAGCTTTATTAAATGCTTTTTAAGCATCAATTGAAATGACTTTATGGTTTTTGTCCTTCATTCTGATGATATGATGTATCATGTTGATTGATTTGTGGATGTTGAACCATTCTTGCATCCCAGGGATAAATCCCACTTGGTAATAATGCATGATCTTTTTAATATATTGTTGAATTCAGTTTGCTAGTATTTTGTTGAGAATTTTTGCACCAATATTCATCAGAGATATTCGCCTGACCTTTTTTTTTTTTTTTTTTAAATGTATCTTTGTCTGGTTTTGGTATCAGGGTATTACTGGCTTCATAGAATTGGTTTGAAAGTAGTCCCTCTTCCTCTATTTTTCAGAATAGTTTGAGTAGGATTGGTATAAGTTCTTCTTTAAATGTTTGGTAGAATTCAGCAGTGAAGCCATGTGGTCCAAGGTTTCTCTTTACTGGGAGACTTTTAGTACAACTTCAGTCTCATTACTTGGTATTCATCTGTTCAAGTTTTGGATTTCTTTCTGTTTCAGTCTTGGTGTACATGTCCTATACAGTTGTACGTGTGTAGGAATTTGTCCATTTCTTCTAGATATTCTGATTTATTGGGATATAGTCGATCCTTTAAATTTCTGTGGTATCAGTTGTATGTCTCCTTTTTTATTTCTGATTTTATTTGGATCTTCTCTCTTTTTAATTCATTAGCCTGGCTAAATGTTTGTCAATTTTAACTTTCAAAAAACCAACTCTTTGTTTCATTGATATTTTATATCATTTTCTTTATTTCAATTTTATTCATTCTACTCTGATATCTATCTGTCTGTCTATCTATCTATCTATTATCTATCTATCTATCTATCTATCTATCTATCTATCTATCTATCTATCTATTTTTTTGAGACAGTGTCATGTTTTGTCACCCAGGCTGGAATGCAGTGGTGTGATCTCAGCTCACTGCAGCCTTGACCTCCTAGACTCAAGTGATCCTCCTGCCTCAGCTCCCTCAAGTAACTGGGACTGCAGGCATGCGCTGCCATGCCTGGAGATATATATATATATTTTTGAATCTTTTGTAGAGACAGTGTTTGCCATGTTGTTCAGGCTGGACTTGAACTCCTGAGCTCAAGTGATCTTCGGCCTCAGCCTCCCAAAGTGCTAGGATTACAGGCACTGCACCTGGCCTCAAAGCCAATAACTGTTAGCTTTGCCCTTTTGAGGCTATTTTCTACATCCTGTAGGTGTGCTTTATTGATTTTTATTCTTTTATTTTTGTCTCATCTGACTGTGTATTTTCAAATAACCTGTCTTCAAGCTCACTAATTCTTCCTTCTGCTTGACCAATTCTGCTATTAAAAAATGCTGATGCGTTCTTCAGTATGCCAATTGTATTTTTCAGTTCTGGAATTTGTGCTTAATTCTTTTTAATTATTTCAATCTCTTTGTTAAATTTATCAGATTGAATTCTGAATTCCTTCTCTGTGTTATGTTGAATTTCTTTGAGTTTCCTCAACACAGCTATTTTGAGTTCTCTGTCTGAAAGGTCACATATCTCTGTTCCTTCAGGACTGGTCTCTGCTGCCTTATTTAGTTCATTTGGTGAGATTATGTTTTCATGGATGGTGTTGATGCTTGTAGATGTTCTTTGGTGTCCGAGCATTGAAGAGTTAGGTATTTATTGTCTTCTTAGTCTGGGCTTGTTTGTACCTGTCCTTGGGAAGGTTTTCCAGATATTCAAACAAACTTGGATATTGTGATCTAAGCTGTATTTGCTTTAGGGGGCACCCAAAGTCCAGTAACACTGTGGTTCTCGTAGACTCCTAGAGGCACTGCCTTCATGGTCTTGGAAAAGATCTGAAAGACTTCTCTGAATTACCAGGCAGAGACTCTTGTTCTCCAAAAGTGGTGTCTTTTGGAGTTGTGAGTTCACCCAAATGAATGGAGTCTCTCTCTTTCTGTCCTGAGCCGCCGGAGGTGGAGGTGGTGTGACACAGCACACCTGTGGCCACCACCACTATGACTGCGCTGGGTCAAATTTGAAGCCAGCATAGCACTGAGTCTCACCAATTGCCTGCTGTAACAACCCCCTGGCTACAGTCTCCGTTTGGTCAAGGCCCTGTGGCTCTACAATCAGCAGGTGGCAAAGCCAGCCAGGCCTGTGTCCTTCCCTTCAGGGTGGTGAGTTCCCCCAGGCTCCAGGCATGTTCAGAGGTGCTGTCTGGGAGCCAGGGACTAGAGTCAAAAACCTTAGAAGTCTATCTGGTATTCTACTGTACTGTGGCTGAGCTGGCACTCAAACCACAAGACACGGTCTTTCCCACTCTTCCCTTCCCTTTCCAAAGGTAGAGGAGCCTCACCTCATGGCCACTGCCAACACAGGCCCATGGGGAGTACTGCCAGACTACCACCTATGTTCCCTTAAGGCCCAAGTGCTCTTCAGTCAGCTTGTGGTGAATGCTGCCTTGTCTGGGATCCACTCTTCAGGGCAGTGGGCTCCCCTCTGGCCCAGGGCAGGTCCAGAAATTATGCCATTCAAGATCCAAGTCTTGGAATCAGGGACCCCAAGAGCCAGCTTGGTGCTCTACCCCCCTGTGATTGAGCTGGTACCTGAGGTGAAAGACAAAGTCCCCTTTGCTTTTCTCAAGTGGAAGGGGCATCGTCTCATAGCCTCCACAGTAGGGAATGTGCTGAGTCTCACCTGAAGCCAGCAAGTCTCAGAGTCTCATCCAAGGCCCTTGGTGTGATACTTGCATATCACTGCTGGTTATTTTGAGCCCAAGGGTTCTTCAGTTAGCAGGTGATGAATGTTGCCACTACTGGGTCTTTCCCTTCAAGGCTACAGGTTCCCTTCTGGCCCAGGATGTGTCTAGAAATGTCATCTGGGAGTTAGGGCCTGAAAAGGGGGACTCATGACTGTGACCGGTGCCCTATCCTGCTGTGGCTGAGCTAGTATCCAAGATGCAAGATGAAGTCTTCCCGACTCTTCCCTCTCCTCTCCTCAAGTGGAGGGAAGTGGTCTCTTTTGGAGTTGTGAGTTGTGCAGCTTGGATTTAAGGGAGGGGAAATGCCAGCATTCCCTTAGTCACCCTGGCTGGTGTTTCAGTAGGTTGCATGCCCCCTCAGTCCGCTGTCTCTGGGCCCAGTTCGGCACTCGTATTCAACTAGGAGTTGCAGTCCTTGTGGCCTAGGCTGCCTTTCAAGTTTATTGAGGGCCCCAGAGCATGTTAGCCCATAGTGGCGAGGCTTGCAGGAACTCAAATTCAGACACTGTGATTGGCAATTCCCTTCTGGTTAGGGCTGATTTAAATGCTCTGTTGGTGGTTGGGCATCACCTGAGTTTGGTCTGACTTTGCTCTCTAATAGGGCAGCACTGAGCTCAATGCCTTACAGATGCTGTGATCTTCCTCTCTCCAGTGCACCAAAACACTCTCCATACTGCGCTGCAGTTGCCAGGGGATGGGGAAGGGTGGCATTGGAGATTCAAGACTGTTTTCCTACTTCCTCAGTGCCTTTTTCAGAAATACAAAGTTAAAACCAGATACTGTGAGTGCTCACTTGATTTTTGGTTCTTATGAAGGTGCTTTTGTGTGTGTGTGTGTGTGTGTGTGTGTAGATAATTATTAAATTGGCATCCCGGCCGGGCGCAATGGCTTATGCCTATAATCCCAGCACTTTGGGAGGCCAAGGAGGGTGGATCACCTGAGGTCAGGAGTTTGAGACCAGCCTGACCAACATGGAGAAACCCTGTCTCTACTAAAAATGTAAAAATTAGCCGGGCGTGCACATGCCTGTAATCCCAGCTACTCAGGAGGCTGAGGCAGGAGAATCACTTCAACCTGGGAGTTGGAGGTTGTGGTGAGCTGAGATCACGCCATTGCACTCCAGCCTGGTCAACAAGAGTGAAACTCCATCTGAAAAAAAAAAAGGTGTTTTTACGGCGGGGATGCTTGGTGGAGGCTCTATTCTGCCATCTTGCCCCACCCCAAGTTCACCATGTACAGTTTTAAAATTTGTTTCTTCAGCTGTATTTCTCCTTATTTATTTTATTTTATTTTTTTGGATACATGTTCTTGCTCTGTCACTCTGGCTGGAGCGCAATGACATGATCTTGGCTCACTGTAGCCTTGGCCTCCAGGCCTCAAGTGATCCTCTTGCCTCAGCCTCTCTGGATAGCTGGGCCACAGTGGCACCACTTCCAGCTAATTTTCGTATTTTTTGTAGAGGCTGGATTTTACCATGTTGACCAGGCTGGTCTCAGATTCTTGGGCTCAAGCAATCTGCCTCCCTCAGCCTCCCAAAGTGCTAGGATTATAGGCATGAACGACCGTGCCCAGGCTTTTCTTAGTTCTATGTAACATGCTTATACTACAAATATTTTTATATTACATTTATTTATTGTTTTGCTACTATAGATTTAGAAAGTATTCTACTTCTTTTAACATCTCCCTATTTCCCTCATTGCATTATTTTGATAAAGTTACATTGTAGTGTTAGTCACATCAATGTTAATATTCCTTTCACTGTGATTATATCAACATTATTCATAGCAGAGCCAAATAATGTACTACAGTTACAATTCCTTCTTTTTTGTGAAATGTTGTATTTCCCCTGTAGTTAATAATTGCCCTTTTTTTTTCTTGGTATTGATATCTGTGACTAGTATGTCCCTAAAGTCTTTACCAGAGTTTTAGAAGATCTCTCAACATTGTTGAAACTCTCAGATAATTTATCAGTCTTAACTTCTTTTTGAAAGATATTTTTTTCTGGAACCTTATTTCTTTTATTTTTTATTTTTTTATTTCTTGAGACAGAGTCTTGCTCTGTTACCCAGGCTGGAGTGCAATGGTGCAATCTCAGCTCACTGCAACTTCTGCTTCCTGGGTTCAAGTGATTCTCTTGCCTCAGCCTCCTGAGTAGCTGGGATTACAGACGCGTGCCACCTTGCCCAGCTACTTTTTTTGTATTTTTAGTAGAGACGGAGTTTGACCATGTTGGCCAGGCTGGTCTCAAACTCCTGTCTTCAAGTAATCCACGCACCTCGGTCTCCCAAAGTGCTGAGACTACAGGCATGAGCCACCATGCCTGGCCCTGGAACCTTATTTCTATCTGATTTTTCCTCAGCTTTACTGAGATTTCTCTTCACCATTATCTTTGGAATTCACTGAGCTTTTTCTCCTAAAGGTCTTTTGTTAGTTCAGGCTGCTGTAACAAAGTACTTTAGACTGAGTAATTTATAAACAATAGGAATTTATTGCTCACAGTTCTGCAGACTGGGAAGTTCAAGATCAAGGCACCAGCAGATTTGGTGTCTAATGGGGGCCCATTCCTCATGGTTAGCACCTTCTATGTCTCCTCACATGGCAGAAGGGCGAAAGAGACAAACAAACTTCCTCAGGCCTCTTTTATAAGGGCACTAATTCCATTTATGAGGGCTCCACCTCTTAATAACAACACAGTGGGGGACTGGGTTTCAGCATATGAATTTTGGAGAAACACAAACATTCAGACCACAGCAGATCCTTTATCTTTCTTTTTCTTGGTTTATTCCAGTGGTGTGCTGGTAAATGTACAACCACCTGGGGGTCAGGGAGGGTTGAGGGGGATGGGAAACCCTAGTTCATAGTGTTTGCTGGTTTCTGTGGTATCAATATTCCCATCATGGCTGGTTTTAAGCGACCACTGTGATGCCACTAAATTCAGAGTTGAAAAGAGATAATCTTGGGTGCTGGCGTCAGCCAGCTACAGCACACCACTGGGTTACTCCCTTATTTTGATGGAATACATCCACTACTTCCTGAAAAAGGGTACATGGGAAGGAAATGTTTTGAAAACTTCACGGTTTTAGGAAAATGACTTTTTAAACTTTCACATTCAATTGACTTTGTCTTGATATTAAAATCTAGGTGGGGAACAGTTTTCACTCAGAACTTTGGGCATGTTGCTCCATTTTCTTCTAGTTTCCAGTGTTGCTGGTCAGAACTCTAGTGCCATCCTGGGCCTCATCCTTTGTATCTTATTTTCCTTCTCTGGAAGCCTTTAGAATCTTCTCTTTATCCCTGATTATATACAATTTCATGACGATGGATTCCCTGCCACTTATAGTTCTGTATCCTCAGCAGATCCTTTTCATTTAGGAAGCTCGTGTCCTTCAGGTCTGAGGAACCTTATTAAATTTCTTTAATGGTTTCCTCTCTTTCATTCTCTCTCTTTTTTGCTAGATTTCCTGTTTGTTGGATATTGGATCTCTTGCTTTGATCATCTAATTTTCTCTCTCTCTCTCAATTGCTGAGAGGTTTTCTCAACTGTATTCCAGAACTTCTGTGTAATATTAGACACTCCTGTTAGAGTGCTGACTCTTGGGTTTGGGGCCGTGTCATATATCTGTGTTTCCTCCAGAGTGTCTGCCCGGCACAGTGCTTGACTGGTTGGAGAGGCAGAATCAGCAAAGGATTTTTGATCCAGATGAACCTGGTCTTGAATTGCAGATCAGCAAAAAAAATTGTTTAACTTCTCGGTTCTTTGGTTTTCTTGCTTGGAGCTGAGCAAGATGGCAAGTCATTCCATGGGGAGGGAGACTAGAAAGCTTGAGGGTGGTCTACCAGCTCTGGTTAAAGGAGGAGACCTTCTTCCCATTCTCCTACCCTCTCTCCAGACTGCATTCTAAGTAGTGCATTTTAATCTTCAAATTCTAAAATTTCATGAGAGATTACTTTGCAGTTTATAGTACCTGGTGTCACAGTTAAACAATTCCATCTTGCTTACAAGGAACATTTTGATACTTAAATAAGATTATTGCCTTTCAACGATGAACTTAAATTGTATTTTTCCAGGTGCTTTCCACATCTGACCTCTCTCAACCAAATTAATGACAAAATAATGACTAAGATTTAGTGAGCATTTTCCACATCCCAGGCCCTGTTCTAAGTGTTTAACGTGTATTAATTAATTTAATCCTCAGCAGCCCAACCATGTAGGCAATATTATTATCCCCATTTACAGTTGAGGAAACAGGCTCCACAAGCCCTTGGGTTACACAGCTAGTCAATGTAATGTTGGGACTTAAACCCTGACATTAACTATGGATTGTCTGCTACTATAAAATCTTCATGAAGGAGGTTCTGAATTTGGACTGAGGTCCAAGGAGGTTTCCCTGGTGGAGGAGCTGAGCATCATAGGACTCAGCTCTGATGCTGAGTAGGAATGAAGAACAGGCTTTAGCGGATGCTCCAGCCCACGAGGGAGGAGGCTCCTTTGGGTCACACACCCTTTGCAGCTGCCCCAGCAGCTACCAGACAGGCTTGGTCAACATTGGGACTCTTCTGTGTGAACAGCCTCAACCACTAACACAGTTTCGCCTCAGCAACGCTGCTCAACTCCCAGCAGGCCTTGTTTAAACAGGCAGCTTGTAGCAGCTGGGGTTGGCTCAGTGGAACGTGTGGGCAGCCAAGGATGCCCCGAGTGCAGGTGCCTGTCTCTGAATGTGCAATCATGCAAATCCGAGGACCCAGACTGATGTGAATTGAAAGCCTGGTGTTCATTTCCAATAAACTCAACTGTCTATCGCCAGAGCAACACAGACGTCCAGTCCTCAAGTCATCAATTCAAATGAGCATTTCTGGTGTTAGAGGAAAAAAGTCTGGGGTGAATCCCAGTCAGAGCTCGCTCCCTTTTGGGCAAGCAGCATCTGGAAAAGGCTTTGGAGGGGCAAATACCTTTCCTAGAAGTAATTTTCACAGGAACTGTTCAGGACACAGGAGGCATTGCAGGAGGAGGGAGCAAGGGAAATCATATCATGTAGTCATAGGGTCTTGAAGTTTACCTTATCCTCTCTGCTTGTTTTACGGAGGAGTTAAGAGAAAGTCAGGGAAGTTAAGGGACTTGCCCAAGGGCACCTAGCTCATCAGCAGGCTGCTCCTCCTTATCCTGAGCCCTGGTTTCCTTTTAGCCACTCCACCCACCAGGCTGTTTCTCTAGTTCACTGCTTTGAGCACCAGGTCACGAGTGAGCACATCTACCAACAGCTCTCCTCCTGAAACCATTGAGGCAGGTGAGTGATAGCAAACTTGGTTTAGTGCAAAGAACGGAAAAGGCTGCTTGAAGCACAGAAAAAGGGAAGTCAGAACAGGTTGTGGCACAGATGTCTGGGCATTGTTGTGAGGACAGAGTAGCTCACAAGATACAAGGCTTGTCAGCCTCTCTTCTGACACTCTGCGCCCAAGGATTCTCAAGGAGCATTCAGATTGGATTTTAACTATGGATGCTGTGGTGGCCAGTAATAGAACGGCTAATAAAAAGCAAACCTGGGGTGTCATCACTCTATCAGCAGATCAACAGTCTCTTCTTTGGTCCATAGGGCTGACCATGACAGCCCTACAGCCCAGAGGCCCTGTTACATAATCCTTCCTCAACTCCCCTTTGTTCCTCACTGCACTGCCCTGGCCTCCAAAGTCCATATAAGTGCTGTAGAGGTAAGTCTCATTAGCTTCACAACTTGCAGTAAGTGCCAAGATCATGTTATTCAAATGCCACTGAGGCCAGTGCAAAGGGAGCTAATTAAATGGTATGGGCTTTCTAGCTCTGAATCATCAGTTCAGGTGGTTACCTTTAATGCTATCTTCAAGCTCACCTTCTAGGTTGGTCTATGTGCCTAAGCTCCCACACCATGCCGCCAAGCCAGGAAAACCAGCAAGGAAGCTCTTCTGGTACGAAATGGGGGTTACACAACTGGTATTTTTTCACGCCCATTCCTACCTTGAGGAGAAATGGTAAGTTCTGTTGGGCAGATACACGTAGGCAATTGAGGATCTATGAGAATGAACACCTCACATTTTAAAGTTCAAAGACAAGAAAGAATGAATGGAAGGTGAGCATGCATTTTCCATCTTGACCCAGAGCAGCCCACAAACACATTAGGATTTCAGTTTCCGGGGGAAATTGACTGGCCAACCCCAGTTCCTGAAGGAGGCAATCTGATTGGCTGTCCATGGGTCAGGTGTCTACAGTTGGTCTAACCACCAGAAGGGCTATTGGAAGCCCAACCATGTGAACTGTGTTGGGAAGAAAAGTGGGTTGCGGGCCGAGCTCAGCAGACACCTGAGAGATGTCTACTCCCATTGCCTAATTAAATATTCAGGCTACATGGCCTTTCTGTCACCAATTAGTCTATTTGAGTTTGGGCCAGTTTTCCCAAGGTGGAACCATCATTTCATTCCAGAGTGGAATCCAGGCCCTTTGGAATGGATAGAGGGAACGGGGTCCTTAAAACTATCTCCTTACAACTCAGGCTTGTAGGATTTGACCAAATTCTTTTGTTTTACAGATGAGTAAACAGGTTCAGAGAAAAGACACGAACCTACTCAAGGTCAGCCTACGCACCTGTAACAGGCACTTTGTAAAGTGAAGGGACTGGGAGGACCACCTTGTTAAATCCTTCACCAGCCATCAGCTCGCTATGGAAATGCTGACTGGATAAATAGTGTACCTCTGTGGCAAGATTTGTGGCTCTCAGAGGCCTTCCCATAACAATGCTTAAGAAGGTTTTAATGATCTGCCTACAGGGCATTTCTGAAGCATTCATTTTAGAGAAAGCCAAGTTGCTCAGACTATAATTCTGAGCCTAATTTCTCCCTGGACCCTCCCGACCTGGTAGCAAGAGGGAGTGAACAAAGAGAATGACTAGGATTGCGCCAGCTCCTTGATTCTTATCCTTTTGACCTTGTGCTTCCGAAGGGAGATGGGTTTGGTGTGACTTTTTACACCTGCTTCAAATGTTGTTACAGAGCAGATGAGGGAGCTTGCCGTAGCCCAGTACCTTTGCCTGCAAAATGTCTTGCTGTAGTTCTTATGCTGTTGACCCTGAGATCAGACTAATGCTCAGAACCAGTGGGGCATAGATCAAGTTGGGAGTGCAGATGGGAGCTGGCCGATGTGAAGAAAGGGCATTGTTAGAGCTTCTTTGAGCTCTCTATATCCCAGATCGTGAGGAAGCTGAAGGATTAGGGAGGAGAAGATGAAAGACAAGCCAGGGAAAATAGGTGAAGGAAGTAGTTATTAAAATAAGAGGTGAAATCCATCGGAAGTAAATCCAATGTTTTGTCCATGCTCAACTGGATTAGGAACATGTAATGAAAGCAAATAGATTTAATGGGGTGGGGATGATTAACGTTGTCTTGCAATACATCAGGAAATGACTTTGTTCAGGAGGAGTGGAGGGCTATGAGAGGAAATTAAACTTAATTCTTATCTCCTTACGATATTTTAGTTGCTCAACTTCTTACAACACACCTGTAAAACCAGAAAGAGAGAGAGGCCTGAGGTTTAATATGTTGTTTGCAAAGTAACTGGAGATATGAATGTCTTGAGTGTATGCTTCAATCTTATCAAGGATCCAGTGTTTTTTTTTTCTAACAATTTGTTGTAATAAGTAGATGTCCTTAGTGGTATTGGGGGCTCTGGTTAAAAATTACCTTTCAAAGAAATGAAAGTTGAGTGATTATTGGCTTCCCAGGACCTGGGTGAAATTTTATCCCCATCATAAACCTCACAACAAATCCTCTCTCCTTGGGGACCTTATATTAATAGTATGTCATTTGCACTACTCACCTTTCTATTGCATCATGTATAGTTGTGTATTGCTGGTATATTATAGTGAGATTTGAATTTTCAGACTGTTCTAATTTTGGCAGAGAATAATAATTGTGCCTTCTTCATTTTTCATAAGACATTTCTCTTCCCCACTTGCACAAGGCACATGGCTGCCCAGCTAGAATCTGTATTTCTCAGCCTCTCTTGCAGCTAGATGTGGCTGATGATAGAAGAATGTGACTTGACATCCTGTGAGGAGAAGTCCACAATTGTTCCTTATTAAAAGAACGTGTTTGGCCTTCCCCTTTTTGCCCTCTTCCCTTTATTACTGGCTAGAATAGACGCTGGCACATGCCAGTAGGATAATGGAAGAAAAGAAGGGACTTGAGTCCTGGGTTGGCTTTAGGGAATCAAGTTGCTTACCTGCTGTAGACTGCCTATCTGCCTCCTGATATTAAGTATAAGAGAGAAATTTAGGTCTTGTTTTAGACTCTGCAATTTTGGTCTTGTTGTAGCCACTTATTCTATACTTAAACTAATAAAGAAGTGAAATGCTTTGTGTTTCTTCCCTTTCCTTGCTAGGCCTAAGGCACAGATGTTTCCCCTAACCTCCGGGGAGGGTGTGAGGCTTCTGTTCTTCCTGCTTCTCAGGAGGTGGGAACTGATTTTTCCTTTACTTGAGCTTTGGGTCAGATAGGTCATCACGTTTATGTTGAGGGAATAAGAGAAGAGGGTTTGAGGAGGAGGTAGAGGGAACGAAGTGCCATGGTAGAAAGAAGGATTTGTTCAGTGCCAGTAAGAATGTGGGCAAGGGGAGTGCAGAGAGGGAGAAGGAGGGAAGCACAAGGTGGCCTCAAGAGCTAGAACTAAGCCTGGGAAGTTACTAAGGAGGGGATGGGTCTGCTGTATGGGTAAGCTGGGAGAATGGAGCTGACAAAAGACCAGCAAGAGAAGTGTTGTTCAAGCACAACATTGAAGCTGACCATGGCACTTGAAAGGAGCCCAGATTTCTGTCAGCAGAGCTTGCAGTAGGTGTCTGGTGATGCTTTCCTTTCATCAACAGTTGGCACCTTGGCCCATCATTGCCTGACCAGAGTGACATCCATCCACACTCCAAGGTTTTGCTCAGTCCCCACTGATTACCTATGTACTTCTTCTGTGTCTTTTACCCTAGGATACTGCTGAACTCAAGATAAGGCCAGTGGTTGCACAATTCCCTCAACATCTGGACTTGGGGGTAGACCTGCCAGATTTAGGATAAAAAATATAGGATTCCCAGTTAAATTTGAATTTGGAATAAATAATGCATTTTTTTGTATAAGTAGGCCCCATGCAATAGTGCATGCATTCTACCTGGAACCCTACTTGGGGAGAGAGGGAAAGGTTGCTAGAAATCTCTTGAGCTAGGCCAATGGTAATAGTACCCCAACTGCATTACTCTTTCATGAGTATAGGTGGGTTTTCTTAGTCAGCTTGGCTGCTATGACAAAATACCTTAGACTAGATGGCTTATAAATAGAAGTTTATTTGTTACAGTTCTGGAGGCTGGAAAGTTCAAGATCAAGGTGCCAGCAGATTTGGTGTCTGGTGAGGGTGGCTTTTTGGTTCTTAGATGGTACCTTTCTGCTGTGCCTTCACATGGTAGAAGGAGAAAGGCAGCTCTCTGGGGCCTCTTTTATAAGGGCACTAATTCCATTATCAGATCTAATCACCTCCTAACAGCCCCACCTCCTAATACCATCACATTGATGATTAGGTTTTGACAGATGAGTTTTGGGTATGAGGGAGGATCACAGATATTCAGACCTAGCAATGGTACAAATCTAAAGCAGGAAGATTGATTTCCAGTACCACCCACAGCATGAGGAAGTCAGGGTTCACTGGCCTTATTTCCCCAACCTGACTGTAAGATTCTTGGGTGTGGGTTGGGGAACAGGCACTAAGTCCTACACATCTGTGTGTTTCACTCAGCACAGCACAGGACTGAGCACATGGTGGGCATTCAGGGAAGACTTGCTCCCAAGTGGAATCCAAAGGCTGTTTGCTGAGCTGGAGGGAGAACTGGACCAGGAATCAGAAGATGAGGTTCTGTCCCTGGTATTGTCTTTAGCTTGGCATGTGCTCTCGAATGATCTTCTCTATGTCTCTGGGCTCTGGTTCTTCTAGGCATAAAACAAGGAATTCAGATTAGAACTTATGATTTTCAACTTGAGCCCTTTAGGAAAGCAGGAGAGGTAAGAAGAGATAGGGTCCAAATAGGTAGGACCCCAGATCTATGTCACCTACTTGAAAGAGATCACCTGCAGCAGCTTTCTCTCTCTGTATCTTAACAGTCAATTAACATGATTCTGACCCCATGTATCTCTGACCCCTCATTGATGGAGAAGTCCATTTTCCTGTGGCTGTTCTTCTCCCAGGATGTTCTTGGGGACTCCTAGGCTTGCTACTCTGTCCCAGGACATCAGCCTGGTTACTATGGTCAGGAAGTCTGGTCAATCTGGCTGCAGGCCTGCTGTCCCCTGCCATCAGGGTTGTCATGATGCTACTGCTGAAAGCCAGACTGTCTGGCTCAGCCACAGGTTCTTCTGCTCATTGCCACCCCTGCCCTGGCCCCATATCTCAAGGAAGAACCACTCCTTGCACATTTGCTCCAAGCCCAGACACAATCTTCTCCCTCCCCTCAAGAAGTCTAACTAAGGGCGAGCTCCATGACCCAGTATAGTGGTCCTCAGCACATTCTCCAGAGTCCCAGGTATTCACTTTTATTATCTCCATTGGGGATAATGTTTTAGTTTGTTCAAGCTGCTGTAACGAAAATACCATAGACTGGGTGGTTTAAAAAATAAACATTTATTTCTCACAGTTCTGGAGGCTGGGAAGTCCAAAATCAAGGTGTTGGCAGACTCGGTATTCAGTGAGGGCCCACCCATATCCTGCTTCACAGATAACTGTTGTCTCTCTGTGTCCTCACTTGGTAGAAGGGGTGAGAGAGAGCTCTCTGAGGCTTTTTTCAAGGGTACTAATCTTATTCACAAGGGCTCCACTCTTATGACTTAATCACCCCCACAAACTTTCTAATACCATCAAAGCAGGAGTTAGAATGTCAACATATGAATCTGGAGAGGATACAGATATTCAGTCCATGACAGGTAGGGAATGGGGAGAGCTAACAGTCCAGTATGCATTTCTCTCTAGGAAAAACCATTTTTCTTCTGCTTTCAAGTGTACAGTCTGGCTTGGGAGCTTACTTTACATGTTTGGCACATACATGCAAATATAAGAAGACCTCACAGTTTCCTCCGGGGACAATGAGTGGGGACTTATCTTCCTTTGATGGAACTGAAAGGCCTATGAACTTCCCCAAATAAAGAGGGGAGGGGCTCCAAAGCAAACAGCAGCCTCTACTTCTAGAAAGCAAAACTAAAAGTCACCCCCAAAGTTAACAATTCCATTACTGAAATTTAAAACAAACAAAACCCCTATTTACCAGATATTCTACTGTATCCGATGTCCTGTGTTAGTTTTTTTTTTTTTTTTTGAACAAAGTTTTTTAAACGTTTGGAAGACATTAGAGGTTTAAAGTCTAGTAGAGGAAGAAAGAGTAATAAGGAAACAAAACCGGAGGGCACAGGATAGAGCTCCCTTGTGTGGTATCAGAAGGCAGCCCTGGGAAATGGAAGGAAAGAGAGATTGGGTGAGGGAACATTGGGTTGGGGCACCCTAGAGGCTTCTTGGAAAAATGAAATTTGAACCAGACCTGAAAGGATGACTCTGCTTTGGAAAAGCAGAAGGGAGAACATTCAAGTACAGTGTCTTGACCTGTAATGGCCAGGAGGTGTGGATGAACATGTTGTGTTTGTGAGAAGGTGAGGGGACCCAGAAGGCAGCACCAGGTGTCTTCACTCCCTTTCACTAGCTGGGATAGAAGAGACTTCATCTCCTGTGGCAACTCTGTTCAATTGCTGTGGCTGCCTGGAGTGCTGTGCTGAGAACAGTGTTAAGGACACGCAGTGCCCAGCAGGGAAGAGTGCTGTCATTGATTAGTGATGTCTGCTGTGGGTGTGGGAGGGGAGAGGAGTAACATGTGTTTCAAGAACATGGCAGTTTTTCCCTAGACACTGTTTGGCGCATATTCCAAAGGACTTCCAGTATGGGGATAATTTTATTCCTTTTTCCTCTCTTGAATTACAATCAATAAATGCTGAGAGCAATGTCTGTGACTTTAAATGTTATCACCTCTCTGCCAATTTCTCAACTCCAACTGTGCCAATTCCCCTTTGTCGCTTTTCAGGCTGCTCAGAGAAGTTAGGGTCTTTGTCTCTGCTGCCCAGGTGCAGGAGGGAGCAGTCTTTCAACTAGGCACAAATAACAACATTGGCTCAAGAGAAGACTTTGAAGGCACTGAAGAGGGGAAGAGAACAGGGGAAATTCCAGCCACGGACACTTGCTAATACTCATGTGAGTGTGTTATTACATAATGTGTGGCACTGGTCTTGTATTGCCTCATGTCCCCAAGTCTTATCTCTCTATCAAGGTTGTAAGTCCCTTGAGGTCAGAGGCTGTGCTGTCTTTATCTTAGGCACTTGGAGGGACAGGAACTGAGTTTGTGCTATTTGTGTCTCTACAGTTCTTTGCAAATAGTGGATGCTGTATCCTTCACAGTGACAGATGCTTATGACTTTTAAATTGCTTTGGGAGTCCTGCTGATGCCTTGTTTGCTTTAAAAGAAAAACAGAAAGAGGAGTGGAAGGGGAAGATTATGAAATTAACCTGTGGTCCTTGAGTCAGAGCAACTGGCAGAATAGAACAATGTGCCATTCACATCACCCCTTTCTGGGCTTTTTCTTAGGGCCTGAGCCTCCTCTCAATTCACAGGACCTTCTCTTGAGGGTGGAGGAGGATTGTGGGTGGACAAAGAGAGAACTGACTGGATAGGGCACCTTCATAAATGTTTTTCCTGAAGCCTACAGAATGGCATTTTTCTGTTTGTGTTGAAGTTGTCCAACCGGTATTTTCAAACAATGGATTTCCAGAATATTGGAGCCTGGAGGGTGACTTTTCAGAAGATAGGCTCCGATCTTTGATCCATTTAAAAAACTGCACACTGGTAGGAAGACTGCATCACTGCAGCAAGAAAGTAACCTGGCACACATGGTAAGAAGTTGCTGGGGTGAGTTCACGTTGTGACATTAATGATGAAGTTATAAGGTACAATTGTGGAAGAAGCAAGGGTGCTGAGGGCTACATCAGGTCACAGAGAGCAAATGAATTAGACATATAGAGTACAAAGTGGAAGGCCAGGTTAGTCCAAGTGCAAATGCTTTGCAAAATTAGAAAATAGTCTTGAAAGTACAGTACACCTTGACATTAGATGGGAGATGACATCCATAGAATGTTTATAGATATCATTATGTGGGTTTTTGACTTTGCAGCTTCTTAAATGATCAATATTTAAATCTTTGGTGAAATAATATTATAGCAAATAAGACTGGAAAAACTCTCCTTACTTTCAGGTTTTGCATTATAGGTATTTTCCCAGGAGGACTGAATGATGAGTAGAGGGCTTAAGCAAGTCATTCAGCCATTGGAATTTAGAGCTTAAAGGGAACACTAGGGTATGAGCTAATCCTACCCACTTTGGGTTGTAGATGAGAACAATGAGACTCAAATGGCTAAATGGCTTGAGTTAGTGGCCACACTTGGCTTAGGACTCAGCATTCCTGATTCCAGGTCTAGGCACTGTCCACCCCACCTCCCTGACCTCCGGGTGAATAGGAGCTCAGCTGATTTTGGTTCCTCTGAAGCCTTTAATGGAGCCCTGGCTATTGCTGTGCTCTGAAATGTAATCTCACTGAATTCCAGTTCCCACACTATCTATACAATGACGACAGCGTTAGGCAACTTGCTTACCTTGAAGGAGAGTTAAGCATGGAAAAAGAGAACATGTCTAAAATCACAGTGAGAGGCTCACTGCAGGAGAGGTGATAGGCAATGTGGAGCTATACTAGTTTTAGTGGTGTGTGGAGACTAAATGTATAGCCTCTGGGCAGGTCACTTCACCTGTTGGTCCCTCAGTTTCCTCATCAGTGAAATGGTGCTAATAATAGAACCGACTTTATTGGGTTCTTGTAAGGATCAAATGAATTAAAACACACACACACACACACACACACACACACACCCCTCTTAGAAGAGTGCCTAGTATATAATAAGCACACAAAAGGACTCTTGCTAATACTGATGTGAGTGTGTTATTACATAATGTGTGACGCCAGTCTTGCATTGCTTCATGTCCCCAAGCCTTATCTCCCTATCAAGGTTGGAAGTTCCTTGAGGTCAAGGACTGTGCTTCTTATCTCAGGGAGTTGGAGATACAGGAACTAGGTTGGCTTTTATCATGTAAGTCATAAGATGTCTTTTCAAATGAGGTTGGTTGTTGTAGCTATGATTATAACAGCAATAGAGTACTGGGCAACTCTCCTGTTATATACAGTAGCTCATTTCATGTCTCCAATGTCCGTATGAACTAGGTATTATAACTACCCGCAGTTGTGGATGCTGCTGGCGCTCCACACCTCATCCCCTCAGCCTGGGTGATCAGTTTTCCCCTCATGAAGGGTTCCCACCTCAAGTGCCTGCTGAGTCTCCCAACTTTCCTTCTTTAGGGTTTTCTCCTAAGCTGTGGAAGTCTGTTCAGCCAGGAAATGCAAGAGAGCAAATGTTTCCTCTACTAATGAGTGACAAGAGCCTTCTGTCTTTCCAATGCCCAGCATTGAGGTGCATTCTATACCAGGACATCTCAAACTTGAATGTGCACAGGATCTCCTGGTGCAAATTATTGTACGGGAAGTCTGGGGTGGGGACTAGACTCTGCTTTTCTAACATGCTGCCAGCTAATGCGGAGGCTGGCCCATGGCCCACATTTTCAGTAGGAAGGTTCTACGGAATTTTCTTTGAAGGTCCTCAGGGGTTTGAATCAGAATTGCCCACAGTGAGACCCAGCTCAATAGCACACTCTTTATTGATCTTCCCTCCTTCCTTGTCCACTACCTTTCTCTGGCCTCCTAAGATCACCTTTCAAATAAATCACCTGCTGCCACCCAAGTCCTTGTTCAGACTTGGCTTTTGGGAGTACCCACAGCAAGACACTCTCCTTTACAGAGGAGGGTCATTGATTCAGGTCACACAGTTCCTAAAGAACTAGGACTCCAGCATGAGTCCGACCTCCTAGCTCTTTGTACTGCACCTCATTGCTCTATAGTAATCTATGACTGCTTTGAGTTTTGAGTCCAGTTTTAGGAATGAAAACCCAAATAACAATGGCTTAAATACACTAGGAATTCTTTTTTATCATATGAGAAGAAATCTTTAGGTATTCAGTTTGTGATACTGATTTGGTAACTCGGGGATTTTAAGATGAGAGCTCTGTGAGTCTCTTGACATTTTCCTTGCGGCTGTGAAAGGGCTGCCATGCCTCCAGCCACCATCTCTGGATTTCATGAAGGAGGATAGTGGAAGACTGAAAGGCAAAAAGGTGCATGACAGCTGATAATGCCTTCTCCTCCCTTTCAGGAACTTTCTTTGCAGCCCTGCCTAAAACCTTCCACATATGTTTCAAAGGTGAGAACTGTCATGTGGCCGTTGCAATCTATAAACAGCTTTGGGAAAAGGTAGTTCTGAATGACTGTTATGTTGCTGCCTCAACACAATCACTCTAGCTGGTCACTCCCTTAGGACATTAATGGAGGGTTTAAGGAGTTGTTTTTGAAGGGTTTTATGTGATTTTTCCAAAGCTCTCTTTGGTCAAGTGTGGCATGTGATGGAAGTGGTAGCGGCAGATCGGGTAGGGCGCTGCATTCCTGTTCCGGGCGCCTCACTCCCTGGTACCATTAAGGGGTGAGATCTGGCCTAGAGGATTTTTTTTGGGGTGGGGTGGAACACACAGTGGGGCTTTAACTCCAGGCTGGGTTGGCTTTCTCCCAAAGTATAAAAACTCAAAGACAGTTTATGACCCCTGGGACTAATTTCCTTCTAAAGACCCCCATCTGGTAATCAGGAGAAATTAATATTCTTTCTATTAACATAACCTTAACCCTATTTATAACAGACTAATAGCAGTGGCCTTATTATGCCAAGAGGGCATCAGTCCCCTTCCTGCCTGGTTATGATTCAAAGCTTTCTAACATTGACTCACAGCGAAGGACACCCAGCTCAAGAGGTTTCTCCCTGATGTGCAGTTTCTCATTCCCCAGCACATTCTTCTATTGGAGTCCGTATATCAGCCAGACAGATATTAGGTTTTTAAGCAGGTATCTTTCCACTGGCTCGTGAGCTTCTGCGGTATCGTGACTTAATTCTTATTCTTCCAAATGCCTGCAATTAATTGACTGGAGATACAGCAGTGACATAACCCAGTTTCCTTTTCTCCTAGAACTTGGAATCTTTTACTCAAAGCAGGTACTTAAAAACTCCAAGTTCTCCTGGAACTTGGACTCTTTTACTTAAAGTAGGTACTGTGTGTTGAATTGAATTAGTCATTCAAAGAATGATAAAAATTTAAATACAGAAAGGTCCTTGAAGATGTTTTTCCTCCAGACTTTAAGATCAGGCAGCTTGGGTCTATCACTGTAATTCATTGTGTAAATATAAACACACAGACTCGTCTCTTTGTCTTCGGTTTCCACACTTGTAAAATGGAGCTGATAATCCTGCTAGAGTGTTGAGTACTTACTACGTGCCAGGCACTGTTCTAATTATACGTGTATTAACTAATTTCTTATCATTGAGTTCTTACCAAATGGAAGTGAATTAATACATGAAAAATGCTTGGCATGGTATCTGGCACATGACAAGCCTTCATATATATTAGCAGCTGTTATTATAATCAGTTCTCAATTCTTGCCCAAGGTTAATGTTGGTTTTGAGGTCTGTTTGCAAAATCTATTTTCTTCTTCTTTTAAAATGTAGGGGAGTGTTTGTTCATGTTCCAGGCTTTCAGCACCTCTGCGCACCCATATCCATATTCCTGGGCTATCTGCTTTAAATTGTCCTCTGATTCTGTATCCTGCTCCCCATATGAAAATATTTCCTTTTCTTGCTGGTGGTGGCAGTGGCAAAAGGAGTAGTACAGGTTTTGCAATGCCCTTAAAATTTCAGTCTATCTTCATAGCCTTACTGATACTTTCTTTTCTTCCATATACCACCACCAAAAAAAAAAAAAAAAAAAAAAAAAAAAAGAAAAGAAAAATCTATAAGTTGTAAGAACTGAGTAGAAGGAGGTCATTGTCACAATACACTACATTTATAAAGTGCTTTGGAGCTTACAAAGACCTTTCACCTATCTCTTCTCACTTAAATCGCCTGGCAGCCCCAGGTGGTCCTCATCAGAATCCTTGTGATAGAATTTGCCAGTAAGTTTTAAAGTCACTTTCAAAGAGTAGGGCCACTGCCATAGACAGTCATCTGGTGGATTCTTAGTTTAGATCCTGTAGTAAGCTTGAAAATTGTCACTCTGAGTAACTGAAGGTAGACAGAGTCTGGGACAATTAGCTTCCTGAGGGGAGGAATGGTGTCATTCATGGAACATCCCCAGGGCCTGGATCAATAAACTCTTGCTCAATGAGTCAGTGAATAAATGGTGAGAAAAAAACGTTAACATTTCCTTATTTGAATAGCCACAACCAAAGTTATTCAAATTTTGAAAGTTTAAACTTTTCAGTTCTCAGTGAATTGTCCATTGTAGTAATAACCAGTCACAAACTTGGAAACTCTTAAGCCTCCTTCTTCAGGGGATTGAGGTGTTTATGTGAGGTGGGAAGAGAGCGTTTTAGTTGAGGCAGATCCTTGGCTGGGGTCTTTGAAAATCGGAGTGCATTTTTCAAACTCTACCTACAGAGGACTGACCAAGAAAGAGTACTTGCCTATGAGACATTCAATGGGAGCCAATACATGAGCTAAATGAAGCCACAGAGCCAAAGATCCCCACATGCTTGTGTTTAAAGGCAGAGGGCAGACTTCCTGGGTATCCAACTTTGGAATTCTTCCACTGTGTGATGTTTTACATTTGACCCAGTTTCCTGGGCAGTCTCTTAATGGTTCTTTGGGATAGAGAGGGAAGGAAGGTTCTGGGAGAATTTTGAGAGTCTGATGACAGCTATTCACTCGCTCTAGAAAAATAACACATACACATATGGACAGCTCTGCTCCTCCACATCAGAGGACCTAGTAAAATACCTCCTGTCTCTCCCCATGCTTCCCCCAAAAAAGAGTTGAATTGTCTGTGTTTCTAAAGGTTTTTAAATGTGTTCCATTTTCCCCAGCTTTGTCCTCTTTCTGAGAACAATGGTCACTCCACTGTCCAAATTACTCTTTGTACTATCTTGGGCTGTCTTCAGTTCAGCACTTTGGTAGTCAGTTCTGACAGCTGCTGGAGAACGGGGAGCTCACCCTCACTCCAGTCACTCCATTATCTGGGAACCACCTATTGATCGTCCGCTCTCCACGGAACAGGACATATTCCTTAGCTTTGGCTACATCCCTGAAGGCATAAAAAAAGAGGTGAGGTTGATGCTGGGATAGTTTGCTGAGAGGATTTAAAAAGTTAGTCATGATATTTTTGGGGAGGATGGGGCCAGGAAAGAGGAGAAAGAGAGGTGAATTACAGGCATACTTTGTTTTATGGCACTTTGCTTTATTGCCCTTTGAAGCAATTGCGTTTTTTACAAATTGAAGGCCTGTGCAACCCTGATCGAACAAGTCTGTTGGTGTGATTTTCTCAGCAACATGTGCTCACTGCAATCTTTGTGTCGCAGTTTGGTAATCTTCACCATATTTCAAACTGTTTCATTATTATTATATCTGTTATGATGATCTGTGATCAGTGATCTTTGATGTTACCATTGGAATTGTCTTGAACTGTGCCCACATAAGATGATGAACTTAATTCGTAAATGTATGTGTTCTGACTACTCCACCAACCAGCCATTCCTCCATCTCTCTCCCTCTCCTTGGACCTTCCTATTTCCTGAAAAACAACAATATTGAAATTAGACCAATTAATTTTTCTACAGCATCCTTTAGGTATTCGAGTGAAAGAAAGGCAGAGTCACTTGACACTCACTTTAAATCAAAAGTTATAAATAATTAATATTAGGGAGGAAGGCATGTAGAAAGCCGAAATAGGCTGAAAGTTAGGCTTTTGCACCAAACAATTAGCCAAGTTGTGAATGCAAAGGAGAAGTTCTTAAAGGAAATTAACAGTGCTACTCCAGTGAACACATGAATGATATGAAAGCGAAACGGTCCCATTGCTGATGTGAAGAAAGTTTGGGTGGTCTGCACAGAAGGTCAAACGGCCACAACATTCCCTTAAGCCAAAGCTTAATCCAGAGGAAGGCCCTAACTCTCTCCAATTTTATTAAAGCTGAGAGAGGTGAGGAAGCTACAGAAGAAAAAGTTTGAAGATAGCAGAGGTTTGTCCATGAAGTGTATGGAAAGAAACCATTTCTATGACATGAAAGTGGAAGGTGAAACAGCAATGCTGATGGAGAAGCTGCAGCAAACCATCTAGAAGACCTAACTAAGACAAATGATGAAGGTGGCTACGCTAAACAACAGAATTTCAAAGTAGATGAAACAGCCTTGTTTGTATTGGGAGAAGATGACATATAGGACTTTCTTAGCTAGAAAGAAGTTGATGCCTGGCTTCAAAGCTTCAAAGGACAGGTTGACTCTCTTGTTAGGGGCTAATACAGCTGGTGACTTTAAATTTAAGCCAATGTTTATTTATAATTTCAAAATCCTGAGGTTTTTTAAGAATTATGCTAAATCTACTCTGCTTATACTCTATTCATGGAACAACAAAGCTTAGATGACAACACACCTGTTTACAGCAGGATTTACTAAATATTTTAAGCCCACTGTTGAGACTGACTCCTCAGAAAAAAATATTCCTTTCAAAATAGTCATTGACAATACACCTGGTCACCCGAGAGCTCTAATGGAGATGTACAAGGAGGTTAATGTTGTTTTCATTCCTGCTGACACAACATCTATTCGGCACCCCAGGGTTCAAGGAGTAATTCTGATGTTCAAGTCTTATTATTTAAGAAACACATTTTATAAGGCTAGAACTGCCATAGATAGTGATTTTTCTGATGGATCTGGGCTAAGTAAAATTCTTTCTGGAAAGGATTCGACATTCTAGATGCTACTAAACACACTTATGATTCATGGGAGGAGGTCAAAATATCAACATGAACAGG
Organism: Macaca mulatta; assembly: GCF_049350105.2. NCBI lineage: Eukaryota > Metazoa > Chordata > Mammalia > Primates > Cercopithecidae > Macaca > Macaca mulatta. The sequence goes on from NC_133417.1 coordinate 27,853,768, forward strand.
AGTTTGGAAGAAATTGATTGCAACTCTCATGGTTGCCTTTGAGGGGCTCAAGACTTTAGTGGAGGAAGTAGCCACATGTTAGGCAGAAATAGCAAAAGAATTAGAACGAGAAGTAGAGCCAGAAGATGTGACTGCGTTCCTGCAATCTCACGATAAAACTTGAATAGATGAGGAGTTGCTTTCTTATGGTTGAGTATGGAAAGTGGTTTCTTGAGATGGAATCTATTCCTGCTGAATATGCTGTGAATATTGTTGATCTGACAACAAAAGATTTAAAATGTTATATAAATTTGGTTGATAAGGCAGTGGAAGGGTTTGAGAGGATTGACTCCAGTTTTGAAAGAAGTTCTACGGTAGTAAAATGCTATCAAACAGGAATGCATGCTACAAGGAAATCTTTCATGAAAGAAAGAGTCCATTAATGTGGCAAACTTTACTGTTGTTTTATTTTAAGAAATCACCGCAGGCCTCCCAACCTTCAGCAACTGCCACCCTGATCAGTCAGCAGCCAGAAACACTGAGGAAAGACCTTCCACCAGCAAAAAGATTGTGACTTGCTGAAGGCTCAGATGATTGTCAGAATTTTTTAGCAATGAAGTATTTTTAAATTAAGATATGCACCATTTTTAGATGTAATGCTGTGGTACACCTAATAGACTACATTATAGTGTACACATAACTTTTATATGCACAAGGAAACAAAAAATTCATATGGCTTGCTTTAGCATTATTTGCTTTATTGAAGTGGCCTGGAACCAAAAATAAATGATTGATGGTTAATGATGTCACTGTGTTTTCTCTCAGATTGTCCTTGCAGGAGATGAGTAATCAAAGGTTCTTGACTTCCATCAGACTCGTCCCTTTCCTGATCCTCGTCTTAATTCTTCTATAGTAATCTACCAGGTTATTTTGCTTATACGTATTCCCAAATGTGTGTATTTTTGGCCAGTAGGGACATGACATGAGGCGTACTCTGATTACTTCCCTTCTGCTGGGTCAGTTATATGAGTTTTCCCAGATGAGCTTTTTCCACTCTGAGCTATTGATTGGCTGCCTTTGCTATAGGCTCAGTGATCAAATTTCCTGTTGCTGAGAGAGAGACAGAGGAAGAAAGGAAGAAAGAAAGGAAGAAGAGTAGTTGGTAGAGGCCTTGAGACACGTGGAGTCATCCCCTTAGTTCATTTACCTTTATAAAAATAACGTGAAGGCCTACAGGCCAAATCAATAGATGCACCCACATTTGCAATGCAAGTATAATTCTAGTGAAAAAAACCACACTAGAATATTCATTTAGGCAATGCTTACTAGGATCCACCTTTATTTAGCAAGGTGTTGTGCTTAGTAGAAGAAAGCAAGCTGTTGAAAATATTCACTGGCTGGGTGCGGTGGCTCGTGCCTGTAATCCCAGCACTTTGAGAGGCCAAGGCAGACAGATCACCTGAGGTCAGCAGTTCGAGACCAGCCTGGCTAACATGGTGAATCTCCATCTCTACTAAAAATACAAAAATTAGCGGCCGGGCGCGGTGGCTCAAGCCTGTAATCCCAGCACTTTGGGAGGCCGAGACGGGCGGATCACTAGGTCAGGAGATCGAGACCATCCTGGCTAACACGGTGAAACCCCGTCTCTACTAAAAAAAAAAATACAAAAAACTAGCCGGGCGAGGTGGCGGGCGCCTGTAGTCCCAGCTACTCAGGAGGCTGAGACAGGAGAATGGCGTGAACCCGGGAGGCGGAGCTTGCAGTGAGCTGAGATCCGGCCACTGCACTCCAGCCTGGGCGACAGAGCGAGACTCCGTCTCAAAAAAAAAAAAAAAAAAAAAAAAAATACAAAAATTAGCTGGATATGGTGGCACACACCTGTAATCCTAGGTACTTGGGAGGCTGAGGCAAGAGAATCACTTGAACCCAGGAGGCGAAGGTTGCAGTGAGCCAAGATAGCGCCACTGCACTCAAGCCTGGGTGACAGAGTGAGACTCTATCTCAAAAGGAAACATTCACTGTTAGCTTCTGTGTTATTGCTCTGTGGAGAGACCCGCAAATGCTCTCAGGCTTCCTTCTTCCTTCCAGAGGACCGAGGCTCCAGATCCCTTTCGATTTATATCTAACCTCTACACTTGAACTGCCTGCTTGTGCCGGAGGATCAATTTTGAATCCATACCTTCAACTCTTTCTGTCACAGGAGTGTTTTATTTTCCCGGCATGTTTTTCAGTTCACTTGCTTGAGTCAATGATAGCCGTTCGTCAGCCATTTCCAATTTTACTTTGCCATTACACCGTAGTAGAAATGCCACACTTCTGGTTATTTTTACAAGTATCACCTTAATACTCAAAATGCCCTCTGAAGTTTATTGAGGCACTCAGGGTCAGAAATGTGAGCTCGAGTTTTTGTTGGGCTTGACCTATTGACCCAGGAGAGCAGCTGGTGTGGTTCCTACAGCTGCCCTCTGCGTGTGGAGCCTTTTACCCACAGGAGCTGCCTTTGATGGACTTTTCTGGGAGGAGGGCTATTCCCGAATGGATTTGTCTCTGGAGGCCCCACCAGGTCTGGCAGAGAAAACAATGATAAGGAGAAGGCAAACAGAGAGCTGAAGGATTGCTTCACAAGAACGGCAAGAACAACTACAATGAGGAAAATCGCTTTGAAGTGAAGCGAACCCCTGAACTTTCTCAGTTATTCTAACAATCAGAGGGAAGGGTGGAGGAGCACAGCGGTGGAAGAGATGGCAGTGCCTTTGGGCAGCGCTGACTGTGGGCCTTTGCTAGGGGTTACGCAGTGAGTGCCAGGTGTCCTGCAGCTCAGAATCCTCTCCTCCATCCTCTGAGTTCTATTCAAATGTCCACCAAAGCACTTACTGGCTGATCCCATTAGGCTGAGTTAATTTACTTCCCCTGGTTAGAGAGATCCTCAAAGATAAGGACCTCCTCCTATTTGTCCCTGAATCCCCAGGGCCTGGCCTAATGTGGGACCCAATAAACATCGGTAAATGCTGCTGTGGCATCCTGCACCCACCACTATCTCAGTACTCTCATGCCGTATTGCAAATTCTCTTTACTTCTCTGCTCCCCTCCCCTGCCCCGCTCTGTGAGAACTCAGGTGGCTGGGGTCCATTTCTTTCTTTTTCTTTTTTTGAGACTCGTCTGTTGCCCAGGCTGGAGTGCAGTGGCTCAATCTCAGCTCACTGCAACCTCCACCTCCTGGGTTCAAGTGATTCTTCTGCCTTAGCCTCCTGAGTAGCTGGGACTACAGCTACTACAGTGTGTGCTACCATGCCTGGCTAATTTTTGTAGTTTTAGTAGAGATGGGGTTTCACCATATTGGCCAGGCTGGTCTTGAATTCATGATCTGCCCATCTTGGTCTCCCAAAATGCTGGGATTACAGGCATGAGCCACTGAGCCTGGCCTGGGGTCCATTTCTTAACACCTTTGCATTCCCAGAAACTTGAGGAGGGCATGGGAGGCTGTCATCTGTGTGTGCAAAGTATACAGGAGGCCTCAACTGAATAAGACGGTCGTCCGGGCTCTTTCTCACACCTTGCTGACACCTGATGGGAGTCACCATTCCTTTGGCCTGTAAAGTCACCTTTACTGCTATGAAACTGCCTATAAAAAGTTGGAACCCGCCGGGCGCGGTGGCTCACGCCTGTAATCCCAGCACTTTGGGAGGCCGAGGTGGGCGGATCATGAGGTCAGGAGTTTGAGATCAGCCTGACCAACATGATGAAACCCTGTCTCTACTAAAAATACAAAAATTAGCCGGACGTGGTGACACGCACCTGTAATCCCAGCTACTTAGGAGGCTGAGGCAGGAGAATCGCTTGAACCAGGGAGGTGGAAGTTGCAGCGAGCTGAGATCGAGCCACTGCACTCCAGCCTGGGTGACAGAGTGAGACTCTGTCTCAAACAAACAACAAACAAACAAACAAACAAAAAAGTTGGAACCCAGGCAGCTATTATAGATGCCTCTGGTGAGGTGAACGGAAGAAATAGTTAAGCGTTACAAGGCCTGAGTTCTAGTTCTCCACTAACTGTGTGACCTTGGGTACAGGAGTTACTCATAGAACATGGTGACAATAACACCCATGATATCTACTTCATAGAATTTTTATTTTTTATATTTTTAGTGGTTTTTAAGGAAATAGAAAAGTAATGCATACTTATGGTAAGAAGTCATACATTATATATCATGGGTTTTCTTATTATAATGTTTTGCTGGGGCCAAGTCCTCTGCTCCTTAGATTTCCTATTAGATATAAAAGTGAGCCTGAAGACCTGACTGATTCTTTGTGGAGGAAACTTTCGATCTTGTGCCTGCTCTCTATCCAACTCCCTGCTATTCAAACTGCTTCTTGAAGTCTTGACTTCTTCAGCTGTAGTTTAAAGAAAGTTCTTCCCCTTCCAGACTAGCTGTAGGGGAGCACAGCTTTTGCATAGAATTCAAGGTGGGGGGCTTCAGAGAGATGGCAAGGGAGGGCAGCTCTGTGCCCCCTCAGCACTCCCTGGCAGGAGGCCCGTGATGTGACATCCCAGGGACCCTGGGTGTGTGTTTGTTTGTTCTTGGTTTCTAGGCTTCAGTGGGGGTTATTATCTTATTGTTTCCTGTTCCCTTGGCCTCACGTCAATTCTGCCCGATGCCCACACCTTCGAGGTCTCTGTTTTGACACGCGGTTTGTGGCTGGGAACCCCACAGTGTCCTGAAAACATTTGCTCGATCTGTCGGGGACATCCTTCTCCTTTTTAGTGAAACAGTGCCTTCCAGAGAACAAGGGCTTGAGGCCTTTGGACCTTTCCAGCAGTGTCAAATTTAGATTCCAAATGTCAAACTTGCCGTGGCTTCATCCTTGACTTCTCTTTCTTGAGAATCTATGCTCTTTGGCTAACAGCTAAGGGCCGTTAGCTGCCTGCTCTCACAGTTGTTGTCTGTGGAAATTTGAAATCAGCTGTGAAGTGTGTGCCTGGTAATGAACACGGTACAGCTTTGCAAGCACTGTAGCTCATGGTGAAGTACTGCAGGCAGATTGGACAGGGATTCAGGAGAATGCTGAGCTTAACTTGGAGAGGGGTCTGTTTAGGATGTTAATCTGCATTTCCTGTCCTGGTAGGCCCAGCACAGAAGGCTTGGAAAATAGCCTGTGTTTGGCTTTGAATGCCAAACAGGTGCCGACACCGAGCCTTTTCCACAGCTGCCCTGGGACAACGCCTAAAGAACTGGCCATTAAAAGGAATCCCTGAGAGGGTGCTTCCCATCTTCTGGGGGTCCTAGCTCCTCTTCGGGAAATAGGTGAAAGCTATGAACATGCATCAGTGTGCTTACTGTTTTGCACTAGGGTCTTATTTTCATCTCAGGGAGACCCACTGGACCAAAGTCTCTAGCATCGTCATAGCTTGCACACAAAATGGATCACACTGGTCATTTCCCTACCTTCGACACAGTGTCCGCTCTGCTGTGGGCTGTGTTTGTGTACTTTGAGCAGTCTTGGTTAAATCTCAAAGCCAAATGCTCATCAGATGCAGGAAGCACCCAGTCACTCTGCAATGAGGAAAACTTAATATGGCTGTAAACATTTTATATGGGTCTTTACTACTGTTATTTAACTCTCACATTATTGTGCACCTGGGGAGCTGTACTGTGCAGCTGGGTGGCAGATGGATGGGTCAGGAACAGGAAGGGACCATCAGGAGTTCAGTGTGTTTGGAAGCACACTAGCTTCGAAATCAGACAGATGCGGGCTTGACTCTTGACTCTGTCCTGTAAATCATCTGTCCTCTTGGAAACCTTACTCACCTCATCTGCAGAATGGGATCAACACAATATGAACTTCAGTAAGATGAAGATTCATTAAACAACGTGTGCAAAAACCTTCCTGGAGTGTCCCATCAGAGTTTATGTAGGAGTGCCGCGCTTGTGCAGGGCCTGTGGCTGGTCGGACATGGGCTGCCCTGGCTGCAGTGTTAGCCCTGGCGCCAGTGCTTCATGCAGCTCTTGTGCAGGTTTATTCTTCCTTACTTGAGTTTCCTACTTTCGTGCTCAAGGTCTGGCCATCCTGAGAAATGCTGATCTCCTTATATAGAGAGGATTTTGTGGCTCTGCTTGGGGCATGCGGGTTGCTATAGAGCAGATGTGGGTGTGCAGACTTCCCCCCCACCTTTTTTTTTTTTTTTTTTTTTTCTTGGAGGTTGCTGCGGCCAGGCCTCTCCTGTTCAGGGGAGGCAGCTGGCTGCACAGAAAGGTTTGGTATGGGAAGAGCTGGTGAAACCACCAGATCCATGTAGGGATTAGGCCCTAGACTTGCTATTTTCATGTGTTCCTCAAATGAGCTTAGGGCATAAAGGCACAATTTGGGAAAGCTCGTTTCTAAATACTTCCATCTGTGCTTTATATTGAGATATAAAGGTTAAAGGAAACTCTAAAGAAAAACTAAATTCATAAAACAGATAAATCAAGTGTTTTATTTTCTAACTACCTACTTACCTACCTACCTACCTACCTACTATAGATAGTAATAGATGCTCTCCATATCCAGAAGGATGTTTGTTTATATACATCCCTTATTATGGAGAGAAAAACCATCCTTCATCTCCTCAATCTGTCAATTTGTCCATCTATTCATCCTTCCATTTATCTATCCATCCATCCATCCATCCATCCATCCACCCATCCATCCATCCATTTTTCCATCCATCCATCCATCCATCCATCCATCCATCCATCCATCCATCCACCCACCCACCCATCCATCCACCCACCCACCCACCCATCCATCCACCCATCCATCATGCCTACTATATTCAAGGTACTGCGAGGACTAAAAGATTTTAAGTATCATGGTTAACTTTTGTGTGGACCCAGGTTAGGGTAGTGCTTGAGTCCTTAGGTTTTGGAGTCCAACAGACAACCTTGGGTTCATAGTCCTGCTCTTAATTCACTGAGAAAGCTTCAGTAGATTATTTACTGATTGAAACTCCAGTTTCCTCATGAAAAAAAAGGAGAATAAGAAAATCCTCTGTGAGGAGCAAATGAAATAATACATGTGAAGCAAATTGCCTTGGTTTGGGTGTGTATTAAATCCTCATAAAAGTAACTGGCACAATGTGTGACTATAATGAATGCTCACTAAATAGAATATAATTGCATAATTGGTCTACTGGCAAAGACAAAGCACCTCTGAAATGTTTCCATATTATTTCATTTGTAAACATTTAAAGTACTTGCAAGTTTCAGGCATACACTGTGTGCATGCATATGTGCATTCATGCTTTGTGAGTGTTTGTGTATGTGTGTGTGTGTGTGTGTGTGCATGTGTACATCAAGGAATACATACTCAATGGGGAAAACTTGCCCTACATGTTTTGGTGACAAATTCTTGATTTAGATTTCCAAGTGGCAATTTTAGAAGGTATTGTCTTCCTTCCCAACACCAGTTTTAAAATATGTAAGTCATTTGGGGATGTGTATTTCAATTGTGTTCTTTATATATTCTTTGTTTTTAGTAGTTCCTTTTGTTTTCTTGGTTGATACCATTTCTTGGTAAAGAATCTTGTCTTTTCATTGGCGTAGGTAAGGACTTCGTGACCAAAAACTCGAAAGCAAACGCAAAAAAACCCAAAGATAAATAGATGGGACTTAATTAAACTAAAAAGCTTCTGCACAGCAAAAGAAATAATCAACAGAGTAAACAGGCAACCCATGGAGTGGGAGAAATCTTCACAACCTATACATGTGACAAAAGACTAATATCCAGAATCTACAAGGAACTCAAACAAATCAGTAAGAAGAAAACCAAACAATCCCATCAAAAAGTGGGCTAAGGACATGAATAGACATTTCTCAAAGGAAGATACACAAATATCCAACAAACATGGAAAATGTTCATCATCACTAATCATCAGGGAAATGCAAATCAAAACCAAAATGCCGTACTACCTTACTCCTGCAAGAATGGCCATACTCAAAAAAGCAAAAAATAACAGATGTCGGTGTGGATGTGGTGAAAAGACAACACTTTTACACTGCTAGTGGGAATGTAAATTAGTACAACCACTATGCAAACAGTGTGGAGATTCCTTAAAGAACTAAAAGTAGAACTACCATTTGATCCAGTAATCCCACTACTGGGTGTCTATCCAGAGAAAAAGAAGTCATTACATGAAAAAGATACTTGCACACACATGTTTAGAGCAGCGCAATTTGCAATTGCAAAAATACAAAACCAGCCAAATGCCCATCAATCAACGAATGGATAAAGAAATTGTGGCATATATATACCATGGAGTACTACTCAACCACAAAAAGGAATGAAATAATGGCATTCGCAACAACCTGCATGGGATTGGAGACCATTATTCTAAGTGAAGTAACTCAGCAATGGAAAACCAAACATCTTATGTTCTCACTCATAAATGGGAGCTATGAGGATGCAAAAGCATAAGAATGATACAATGGACTTTGGGGACTCAGGGGAAACGGTGGGAGAGGGTGAGAGATAAAAGACTACACATCGGGTACAGTGTACACTGCTCAGGTGACGGGTTCACCAAAATCTCAGAAATCACCACTAAGGAACTTATCCATGTAACCAAATACAACTTGTTCCCCCAAAACCTATTGAAATTTAAACAAAAATCATTCCATTAAAAAAAAAAAACTTGTCTTTTGTGCCTGAATTGTCAATGATTATGGCTATTAATCGTTTATTGCACTTAGATATTAGCCAAATATTCCTTCTCCATATTCTTATTTCTCAAATATCCTTATTTCTATCATGGTTTTATTCAGACTCTCCACGTTTCCTTCTTGTAAAGTCATTAAGAAAACAGTATTCAGGAAAATGATAAAAAGGAGATTTGACTCCTAGGCAGTACGAGGAAGATTTTAATGTCTTGATAAAGGAGACTCTGGAAGAGACTCTGTCGTCAGTCAGAAACTGTTCTGTCTTCGAATAATCACTGCTGGAGGGAAGGTCCCAACTCTCATACCAAATATTTCCCATTTATTCTTACCAGGTTGGTTCTGACAGATACTTTATCTCAAGTGTCTTTGCAGCAAATCCTAAAGGCATATCTAGAAGATTATTTAATAACATCTGGAAGCACAGACAAGAGAGATGATAAAGGAAATAAAGCAATCCAAAGGAACTGAACAAGCCTGGGATGTGACATCCTAGACCTTGCCTAGGAGCAGATAATGGTGCTTTCACCCGACTGTGGGGAAAGGGATTAGGAAAAATAAGCTAGGAAACAGACCACCCAGGCTGAGAGGCTCATTCTTGTTTTACAATTTAAAGTGTAAAGGAAATCCAAATTAATTTCTTGGGATAGCATCACCTGCTTTGTGTCAGGGAACAAACAGTGAGTCAGAAGTGTCATATAAAACCCAATAGCAACGAGTTGATTCTGCACCGAGGTTTGCAGAATGGGAATGTGACTTCCCTGGCTCCAGGACTTGATTCTGCACCGCGGTTCACAGAATGAGAATGCAACTTCCCTGGCTCCACGCATGTTGATGAGAGGCAGAACCAAAGACCGGGTTGGTGGTATCTATTGGAATCTTTCAGCCTCACTGATCAAAGTAGCTTGGCCATGTCCTTTTAAGTCATGGATGAGATGGAAAAGGGCCAGAGTTCAGGCAGGGGAGAAATATAGCTGGGTCAGAAGGAGTTTTATTGACAACTTAAGGAATAGCAACTCCTCTGGTACTCAATATGTAGGTGAAGCTAAAGAGGATATTGGGAATGTGTGCAGGAAGCCTCGTGCAAGAATGTTCACAGTGGCACTGCTTGTAGTAATATAAACATTGGAATTAACTTAAATGTCCATCAAGCAGAGACTGGATAAATGTACCGGGGTGAACTTACTTAATGGAATAATAGACAGTAGTGACAGTGGAATAAACAAGAGCTACAAGTATCAACATGGATGGCTTTTCAACTGCACAATGCTCAGCAAAAGAGCAAACAGAAGAAAGAAAATGTGTGTATAAAGAAAAACGATGCATATCAAGTTTAAGAAAATGTGAAACCATACTATATACTGTGTATCCAATTGTGACTGGATATAGACATATATAGTACAAATGTTCTAAAATGCATGGGAAGAATAAAAACCAAATTCAGTTTAGTGGTTATATTTGGGGAGATGGAGAGGAGATGTGGCCAGGGAGGGGGTTACACAAGAGATGCCAATTGTATTAATGTTTTATCCTTTAATGTGGGCAGTAGGTACATAGGTGTTTCGCTATATTACTCTGTAGTTCTTTTGTAAGTCTGAAATATTTCACAAGAACTTATCATCCTCCTCCTATCCACACAGAATTTTTAAAGAATCTAGAAGATAGCGTTTCTGAGGAAGGAAAATGGGTATGTTGGAGTGTTACAAAGAGAGATAAAGTGATATAGAGTCTTGCAAGAGTAGGTGCTTAATATATGTATTTGCTGAAATTAATGAAGGTTGGGAAGGAAAGTAAACAGACCCAGAGAGTAATAGAGAAGCGGAATGAGATGAAAGGGCTCTGGGGAGAAGAACGTTTGGAACCAGTGATGTGTGGAAAATAGTAGCACACACAATAAAGCAAGGCGGGAGGATCTGTGAGTTGGATGGATGCTGAAAACCAGCCAAACGCCCCACTCCCTCAGCCTCAGAGCTTGGAAGGAGCTTCTGCTGTCTTGGGAATTCCTGGTGCCAGAATGTCATCTTCTAGGTGCTGCTTATCAGGATGCCGTAAATGTTTCCTTAAAACAATTATTCTTGCAAACAGAAAGGGAGAAAGAAAATGTATTTGAGTTTATCCCTACAAGAAAGTCATCAAAAAATGATGATCAGCCTGACCTTTTTTGCTGAACTAGGAGAGTTCCTTTAGTTGTTTTTCATGAAGTTCGCAGTGTGATTTTTATTCTATTTTCTAGATCATATTTTCCTATGACCTACAAGGTGACATACAGTTTTGATAAGGATGTGATCAGCATTCTGGTTTAATAATTGGCATACAATGGGTTTTTTGGAATTGCATCACATGTCTTCAGTATTATTATCTCTTTGCTTGGATGATTTATTCTCCTGGACTCTGAGAACACAAGTTGGGCTTTTAGAGTTAGCAGGCAGAAAAATGTTCATTTTTAAACCTGTTACTCCATAAAGTCTGCTGTGCCTTGAGCTCCTTTGATGTTGCTCAGTAGACACTGCGAACGTTTCAGACAAATTCATTTTTAACTGCTCACTGAGGGCTTTGTGATTATCATCTAGTCGTTGTTCTAACCATTGGGACAGACCTTTGCTGAACAATGTTGAATTAATCAGGCAGAACAGAGCCCGAATCTCCTCATTCCTTTTGTCTGTATGAACTGAGCCCTGGACTCAGAGCACGTAGAATTCTGGGGCTTAGGAAGCTTCTGCCTGTGCTTTATTTTGTTGTTTTATTCAATTAAAAATTAATTTTAGTTTGTTCTCTTTCTCTTCCATGGCTCAAACTATTAAAGATAGTTCTGAGGAAGGAAATGCAAAATAGCAAGAAATTGTTCTGCTTGCCAATGGCTCCGGCCCTCTTGCTTTCTAGGTTAAAAGGACTGTTTGGGGGAAATGAAGTCCTCTGTCCCTCTAATGACATTGTTTAGTTTTGCATCCTATTTTAGTTGGAGGGTGAAATGAACCAGATCTGTTTCTAGCCCGTCTGACTCTTTGATTCCAGATTGGGGCATCTTCAACAGGGTTTTATATCCTGTTGGAATGCAAGGCTATTTTAAGAAATCCCTACTGGATTGAGAAAAAGCACATAGTATAATTATGGTGACCAAACCATATGTCCCAGATTTTCCAGGATGTTCCCCAATTTCAAGTAATTTCAGTCTTTTCAATAAAGTGAGGGCATGCATTCTGTATGCATCAACATGCAGCCTGATAAAAGGTATCTTTGTGTATGTGAGTGTGTAAAATAAAAATAAATATATATAAGTAGATACATATTTTATATAAGTAAAAATATACATACACACTTTTTTGCTGTGTGTATTTATTTAAATGAAATCATTTTTAGGATCTTGTGGTTTCAGAAGAGATGACCAGTAAGTATTGCAGAAATAACTGTCAAGGTCCTAACTAGCTGAGTGACCTTGAACAAGTCAGTTCCTGTCTCTGGATCTCATCAGTTCTTCACCATTCTAGCGCAGAGCAGGATCTCAGTAACGGTGCTGCTGAAAATCAAATGCCAAGCCCTTTCAGAATTCTCAGCTTTTGTCTTTACTTCTCCCTCTGTGTGTTCCATACTCCATGGCCTCATCCATTGTACTTGCCTCAGTCTTCATATTGTATGATCTTTTACTCTTATCTTGTAAGCTTCACTCCTGGGCTGCAAGTGGCTTGAGGGCTGGCATGGGTCTTCACATTTAAAAAATCTCTATGGTTTAGCACAGCGCCAGGCAGATATAAAAAAACAAACTGAAGGAAATACACCAAAAAGATGAGATAATAGATGACAATAAAAATGTATTCTTTATCCTTTTTCATATTTTCCATTATTATTATTATTATTTTTGAGACAGAGTCTCACTCTTGTCACTGAGGCTAGAGTGCAGTGGCGCAGTCTTGGCTCACTGCAACCCCTGCCTCCCAGGTTCGAGCAATTCTCCTGCCTCAGCCTCCCAAGTAGCTGGGATTACAGGCACCCGCCATCATGCCCAGCTAATTTTTGTATGTTTGTAGAGATGGGGTTTCACCATGATGGCCAGGTTGGTCTTGAACTCCTGACCTCAGGTGATCCACCTGCCTCGGCCTCCCAAATTGTTGGGATTACAGGCGTGAGCCACTGCGCCTGGCCCATTATTTTATTTTATTTTATTATATATATTTTTAATCATAAATAGTATTACTTAGAGAATGATAAAAATAAAAACAACAAGTGGTATTTTTTTTGGACACTCAGGATCGGAGAGGATCTGAGAAGCATGCTGTACATGTTTCCACCCCAAGACCAATGCAGCATCCTTGCCTTAGCTTCCAATGTGCAAGAACAGTTGGCTATTCCTAGGGCTCTCCCACAAGCCCCAGACACACTGTTGTGAGGGGCGGCCACGTGGGTGTCACAGCTGGGAGCTGGTTCTACTGTGGGCTGTCCATTTTCAGGGATTGATTTGGGCTGTGTTATGGTAATCAAGCACAAACCAACAGTTAAGTGGGATGTCTTATATATACCAAATATCCCTGTAGCTGGAAGGCACTCAATTATCTTGACTGTCTTGAGGCTGAGCTGAGTGATGCAGCCAGGCCCTGTGCTAGGTGCGAAAGTGACGCAGAGGAGCCAGGCTGTGTGTTTCGTGCTGTTTAGGAGTTTGCAAGCTAGTTGGGCTAATCATATGCGTGCATTCAAAGCTAACCAATATCAGAAGGCCGTATTTAAGTTTCAGAATGAATGGTAAAGAAAACCAAGTGGGCCACAGGAGTTTCTAGGAGGTAGAGAGGGTAGGAGGGCTGTGTAAGAAGGTGGTGTTTTGAGATGGGACTTGACCCAGGGTCTCCAACAGTGGCGAAGAGGAGGTGGGCCTTCCAGGGAGGGAGACAGCTTGCAGAAAAGCCTGGCAGTGGGAGTAAGTTTGGCTTGTGTATTTCCTTTAGGGGTGGTGGGGAACTGAGTGATGGATGGGGACAGAGAAGAAAATGTGCAGCCGCGAGTGGGAAAGTGATGGAGATGTGGGTATAGGCCAGGTCTGGGAAGGCCCTGAGAATAGGACAAAGGTGGAGCCATGAGCTGGAAGGTGGTGGGGGCCCTTGTGTGGCTCTCAGGGGAGGAGGGGCTGTAATGTAACCACTTTGGGCCATAGATTCTTCCCATATGTGGAAATGTGGTATGAACCCTGTTAAGAACATGGGCCATGGGTGAGCTGCTTGCGTTTGACTCCTGGCTCCACGTCATGTTACCTGTTTGAGACTCAATTTCCTCATCTGCAAAATGGGGATAATGAAGCCCCTTCTCCTAAAATTGTTCTGAGGATAAAAGAGAGAATCCATATAAAGTGTTTAGCATAATGTCTGGCACATTGCTTGAGTCTAATAAATCGCTGTTATATGCAAATGAAGATCAGTACTTATTTCATCAGTTGGGTAGAAATGGTAGTCAATCTAGAAAAACCAAATATTAAAAGAACTGGAAATTATTCTATTAAGAGAATGAACTTGAGAATGCTTCAGGGAGATCTTCGTTGGAAAGTCCCACTCCAATTCTACAATTTGGCTCCATTTACTGTGGCTTAGCTTTTGTGAAATATTTATGTTGGCAGGTTACTCAACTCTAATTTTTGTTCGTTATCCCTCTAAGCTTGGTAAGGAAGATTAGTCTGTTTATCTTATATTGCAGAAGACACATGCAGATATAAATGCACTGCCATTTAGTTACAACATCTCTTCCATTAGCACTTATTGTGGTTGTCAGCCAAACTTCTCTGGGGTAGAGGGGAAGAGAAGGAGACACAGGGGTGCGTCAGTGATGGTGGCCGGGCACAATCTTATACTGTGAAGAAGGTGGTGGAAAATTTGGAGGTGCCAGGGTGGCTTCTACTCAGCCAGACTTAATTCTCAGCCTTGGAAGTCTTTGCAGAAGATTAGGAATGACCAAAATTGCTAAAAGAGGACTGGCAAAGCAAACCAAATATCTCATATTCTTTAAAGTATTAGTCATTCCTTTGGATGTTATAGTTTAAGTTCTCCCTAATTGAAATTAACAGTCTTTGGGGGACATTTGAATGCCATTGTCAGTGAACTTCTTAGTGGAGAATTATTTTCCAAGCCAAAGGACAACATCCCCAAACTTGGCTGCTGCTTGACATTCCTGTGTGCCGGACTTACGTGAATCTTTTTAACTAATGACAATGGTGAGCTGAGAAGGTCCCCCAGGGGATATGACTCACAGTGACTCAGGTGCACCAGAGCCTTAATCCAGCCCTATTGTTTTTCATCAATAGGTGTTTGCCATGCTCCAGCTGGAATATCAGTGGAACTGAGCTGGCCATGATAGAAGGAGAGGCCATTCAATGCCAATGCTCTTGCAAGATGCCTGGCAGTGCCAGTTACCTCTGCAGTGGCTGGCCCTGGTCTATGTGTGCTGAGAGGGAAGGCATCAAACACATCTCAGGGCACAGCCTTGACAACATCAGATGCCTCCTAGGTTCTTCTCATACATAATAACGAATCTTTTCCACAGCCCTGCAAAACACTGGTTGCTGTTTCACATAAGACAAATGCCTGTGTTGACCCTCAATCTCCAGCCCACGGAGCTGACCTCCTGCATCTTCTTCACTACCCCTCTATAGGACTTTTTACTCTCATTTGAGAAGATTCCTCCATTTAGAAGGAAACATACTGCATCCCAGGCTGGGCCTTTTGCATTTGGCTCAAGAGCTGTGCAGTGTTTGTTTTTTCCCTGCCACACATCCATTTCCCCTTCCTTTAGAAGCAGCATTCTAATTTTCCTTGGGGTGAGCATCCCTTCCTCAGTCTTAGCCAATGTGGGCCAGATAGAGCTGACCCCACCCTCTGGAGGCCTGGTATGTGTGTGTGACCTAGGTCCAGCCAGTTGGCATCATAGTGCTTCTTTCAGAGATGGAACATAGAAGTCAAGCTGGACCGATGGGTATTAGCTCTAAGGTTTTTTATGTAACTATTGACAGAGAGGTTCTTGCTTTCCTCTGGGGCTGCTAACTTGGTAGCGTATAAAGTTGGAGCTGCTGGTAGATTATTTACATGAATAAATAAGAAGAGTTTTCCCAGAAAATAAAGTAAAACCAAGAGGCAGAGGGAGAGACACATGTTCCCGAAGACAGCGTTTGAGCACCTGGGCACCTGAATGTCGATCCTTAATTACAGAAGCCAAATAAATGAGCTTTTTTGTTTGAACCATTTTGAGTTGGTGTTTTGGTCACTTGCAGCCTAAATAATTTCGGATAATAAAAAGTTCATCAAAAAGGTGTACAATAAAATTTAGGAACTTTGAGGCTGCAGTGCTGTGATCCCACCACTGCACTCCAGCCTGGGTGACAAAGCAAGACACAGTCTCAAAAAAATTTTTTTAAGGGGAACTTGTATTTTCCTGAGGACTGTGCCTTTGCATATTGTCTGTGGTACTAGCAGTCTATCACCTACCCAGGGACCACAGAAACCTTGGGTGGCAGAAACGGGCAGTACTTTTACATCTCCAATACCTGTGGCTTTTGGCCACCTTGATTTTAGAGAAGAGAGTCAGAGGTAATGTTTAGTTGAAGAACTTTCCTCAACCAATATTTTCCAGCTAACTTTGCAGCTAACTGTTGTTTTCTGTGATATTGAAAAACTGTCCAGGCAAATACTGACCCTCTGGGCTATGTAGAAAGGGCATAGAAATCATTCACGGGAATGGAAAGTCGAGTGTATTCTGAGCTTTAAGGGGTCTGAAACATTTCAGGAGAAAATCACAGAGTTCTGGAATCATCATTTTAGCATAGGACCTTAGAGTCCCATTCTGGTTGAACCTCTTTATTCCACAGGAGAAAAGATTCAGAGAGACAAAGAAGCTTTGCTGAAGGCTCATGGTGAATATAGTTGCAGATGATCAGTACAAATGAAGAGGAGGGTCCCGCTGAATACCTCACAAAGACCACAAACTAGACCCTTTGCTTACTGTGTTATAACTCTTTAAACAGATTCCCATCCAAAACCATCACTGCTGAAACATCCAGCAGTGTGGCCTAGCTTCAGGTAAAGATGGATCCAGGAGTTTGGAATCCAATCCTAAAGACAAAGTCTTTTTTTTCTCTGTATTAATTGTGTTGCTTTCCTTTGTGTTGGTTTTAATTCCCCAGCAGGTTCTATCCACCTGGTGCCTTCTGGCAGCTGTAAGATTTTATGCTACCAGATTAGTAATTCCAGTTGATGAGGAGCTTATATTTCCCAATAGTTCCAGCAGAATCTCAGGAGTCATGTTTGTGGGCTTCAAAAGGGTAACCCCTGAATCAGTCGGTGTGGCCAGGGGTTTGCCTGCAGCATCATGGGCCAACTCAAATCAGCTGAATGGAAACTGAGAGTAGGCGAGGGATGGGCAAGGTGAACATGCAGTTACCTGAAGGAGGAATCGCTGCCGGAAACGCTAGAGGGCCACTGCTCTTACCTTGGGCAAGGAGGAGGTGGGGTGGGGGAGGGCCAGAGATTTTATTTCAGGAGCTAAATCCCAGGGCTTAGTAATGGTATTTGGCCTTAAGCCTGCAAATGGCACTTTCATCCAGCAATATAAGCCCTGAAGTTTTTCTCAGCAGCAGAGAAGAGGTTTCCAGGAGGGCGTCAGTTTGGCCCTTGGGGGTGGCCTGGCCTCTGCTAAACATCTCAGGCGTGCTCCTCCATTTTCTGGCCGTGATAGGGCACGCCGCCAAGCATATCTCAGACAAATATCTGTATTGTTTGTGGTGTGATTGTGACTTCCTGTCTTCCAATTTAGTTTTCTGCCTTACTTTTCACTGTCTGGGTCAGTTGATATTACATCTGGCACTTCCTGTTTTTTAAGCCTCTGACTCCAGTCATCTGACTGTAGAAAACAGAGGTCAACTTCTTCATAAGTGATGCCAGCTTTAGTCACTTGTTTTGGTATACTAGTTGAGATTTGCGTAAGGAGAATTGTCAGGTGTCTGCTGGTTTTTTCAGCCTCAGACACTTCCCTATTTATAAGTTTTTGTTTTTCAGACATTGGGACTTTCTCCCCGTTGTGTGGATGTGGTGGGAGTGGGTGATCTCTGCCTTGCCCGCACAAATAATTCAACAGTGATGCTCTCTCTCTTAAGGAGAACTACCAGTCCCACGGCTGCAGCTCTAGAATGAGGGTGCTTTGGGCATAACAGGCTCAGCCATCCTTCTGGCATCTCACCCTGTCTCCTTTCCCATCCTCGGGTTCACTTCTCTCCCTTTTTCTCTCCACTTCAGAAGTGGTTAGCTCCAATTAAACACCTGGAGTTGGGACAGCAGAAAAGCTGCTAAATGCAGATTTGCTTTATCTCACTAAAAAAAGAGGAACATTTTAGTCACTAATTTTCACTTCTTTTAGCCTTTCTTTCCACAGAATGGCCTGCCTTTTGCTGGAAGGGGACAAAGCCCTAAGATATTTATATCCATGAGTAGAACATTTATGATACCGCCTACACAGCTTCCTGGCCTGAGCTTTTCCTGACTTAGCTTATTTTTTAGTCAAAGTAGAGGGATGGATTTAAGGAACTGTCTAAGATAATAAAGAAGAGAGGACATTTGTCCTACCTAAAGGCAATGGCAGCTTGTAGGTGTGGCGGGGGGAATCTATAAAAAACATCGAAATAGGCTGGGCATGGTAGCTCACACCTGTTTCTCAGCACTTTGGGAGGCCGAGGCGGGCTGATCACCTGAGGTCAGGAGTTCAAGACTAGCTTGGCCAACCCGGTAAAACCCCGTCTCTACTACACAAAAATTAGCCAGGCATGGTGGTAGGTGCCTGTAATACCAGCTACTCGGGAGGCTGAAACAGGAGAATGGCGTGAACCCAGCAGGTGGAGGTTGCAGTGAGCTGAGATTGCGCCACCGCACTCTAGCCTGGGTGACAGAGCGAGACTCTGTCTCCAAAAAAAAAAAAAAAAAAAAAAAAAAATTGAAACAAACCCTTGAGACTTGACATTCTGCGCCTTCTCCATGTGAGGTCTTTGCTGAGCAAGAGCGGTGGTTAGCCGTGGCAGCTGTGAAGAATCAGAGCACGGCTGTGGGTGTGTTCCACTGGCATCTCCAAGGCTGTAGCTGGACTTCACAAAGGCTCGGTTCCCAGAGGAACAGCCTCTGACTGCCCTACTTCCCAGGGACATGGGAGGTGAAGGCCAAATCTTCTCTCCTCTTCTCTCCTACTTTCACCTCGAGCAGTGGGACCACTGGAGCTGTGGAAATGTCTGGGCCTCCAGTGTTTCTGCCAACAGGGTCACAAGAGCAAGGAAAATCCGGTCTCTGAATTCTCCCTTCACTTGTCTTTTACCTGGGTGATGATGAAGGGGCATGTTGGAAGTCTATTTGGCTACTTGTGTAAGTGTGTGTGTGCGTGTGCGTGCGCGCGCGCGCTCCCGCGCACATGTGAGACGCACATGCTCAGCAACATCCCAGCTCAGGCCTTCATATTCCTCAGTTGGAACTACAGAATTAAGTGCTTACCTCACCCATTGAAAGAGAGGCAATACTGCTCAGTGTCATGACGTAAAACAAGAGAAAAACCAACAAAATCCCAAACCAAACAAAAACCCCCTTGTTTTGTTGTAATGCTTTAAATGACCTCGTTTCTTCTCTGAAGCCACCTCATGAGGTTGGAAGGACAGGCATCATTGATGGATGGGAGGTTTTAGATGGGGAGAGGGAAGGAACCCACCTGTCCGTGGGCTTGCACGTCCGGCGTCAGTTTAGAAGGCTTGCATTTCATTTTTAGTTGACAAAAGAAACCAAACCAACCAACCAGCAAGCAACAACAAATGGCCTTTCACCCATACAGACAAACAAAATCCGACGTGCCTGGAGTTTATGGGGAAGTCATCCAAAGCAGATGGCGCCATCACAAACTTATCAATGCCATCAGAAAGGGATGGACACCTGCGGTGAAATGAGATTTCTAGAGTCCCTCTAATTCCTGCTTCCATGTAGGAAGGTGTCCTCCTACACCCTGTCCCTGAAGCTCTAACAGAGGTCAACCAGGGCAGTAGGAGTTTCTTGATGGCCTGTAGAAAGGACAGCGGCTCACCCTGGGATTGGACTCTGTCTCCGTTCCCTTTCTTTTTCTTCCTTCTCACCTCCACCCAGTCTGATTTCAGTCCCAGTGAGGATGTCACCTGGGAAATACCTCATGTGTCCAAGGAGTCTTACCTTTTGCATGTTCTGCTCTGTGATCTCTGGTGGGAATCTGCAGTGCAGCAGAACTGGATTGGAACAAGGCAACAAGGACCAGGAGACTTCCGTCCAAATCTTGGCTTAGCTATTTTCACTTACTGAATGCCCTAGGGAGGCACTTAATCTTTTCAAGTCCCTCTTGGTGTATCTGTAAAATAACAAACCAAGGTGTTTGGTGTGGTGTTCTAACAGTGCTTGCTATAGTGCCTGGCACCCAGTAAGTCCTCAATATAAGGAAGAGATTAGTAGCATCCTCTGGATACAGTACAATTTTTCTAACCCTCAGTGGAATTCCAATGAGCTGCTACTTTTGATTATCATGCTAATCACAGATACTATGATTTTTAAACATCTTCTCTTTCAAAAATATATTTGCTTATGGCCTAGTATTACAGTGAAGCCTCTGGCATGCGACAAACCTGGGTTCACGTTCTGGCTTCACCGTTTATCTCCTTCTCTTCTCTGTTTCCTTATCTGAGAGCTGGGGCTAAGGACAGACAGTTCCTTCAGGTTGTGTTATACATATGAGAAATGTGTGAAAAGGGCTCAATGAGTGGTTGTCGTCGTTCTGTTTTATCGAGTACTTATTGTGTGCTCAGTGTTCTCACACCTGATTTCTTGTGTTGTCAACACAATAACCTTGAGAGGTAGGAATTACTATCATTCTCATTTTATGGGATAGGAAACTGAGGCTCTGGGAGCTCAAGTCTGAGGTCACATAGCTAGGAAGTGGTTGAAACTGCATTTAAATCTCAGTGTGGGAATCCTTCCACATCACTCTCCAACTGAACCCTACACATTTTTACCCCAGCCCTGGGGTTCCTACCCTCTCTTTAGCTTTCAGCATTTCCAGGATTCATTCTCCTCTGGGTGTGCCACCGTGTCCTCAGCCAGGATGCCCAGAGGTTTCCTGTCCTGGCCTCTGCCATCTCTATCTCTCTCTATGCTTGTCTTCCTCACCAGATTTTGGCATCCTTGAGGACTGTGGTTAGGCCAGTCCCTACTTCCCCAGCACTGGTGGCCAGTCTGGCCCACAGCAGACCTCTCCCCAGTGTGTGTAAGATTAGAAACTGACAATGCAAGGTGGTGCCCGGGAGTTTCAGGGTGCAGGGCCACCCCACACTGTCTGTCCATCTCCATCTCTGGGTGACCTGGCACAGATGGGCTACCTGAGATGTCCTGAAATGTCTGTGGACTGTGAACTCCACTTTCCTCTGAGTCATCAGCACTCCACATACACTGAGCTCATCTGCCTCTACTGGCGAGATGACCCAGGTCTGCTGGCATCATGACCCACATCCTGCCCCCATCCTGTGTACCCATCGTGGGGTATTAGTAAGCCCAGCAGCTCTGACCCACGCTGCTTTACCAGTCCTATAAGCCTCTACCGCTGACCACAGCCACACGCAAGCTTCCAAACATGCCTCAAACATGTATTTGTCTGTTCATTCATTCATTCATTCATTCATTCATTCATTCATTCATTCCCACACTAATCTAGGTCCTACAGATCCCTAGACAAATAAGGAACTTGGGCCCAGAGCGGTGGCTCACGCCTATGATCCCAGCTTTTAGAAAGGCAGAGGCGGGAGAATAGCTTGAGCCCAGGAGTTTGAGACCTGCCTGGGCAATGTAGCAAGACCCCGATCTCCACAAAAAGGAAAAAAAAAAAGACAAAAAAAAAAAAAGTGTAACAAATAAGGAACTCAGAGTTAAGCATGAGGGTTTCCCACACCTGGGTACGTCTCGGAGTCACCTAGGAAAGTTTTTACAAATACAGTTTCCTGGACCCTGCTGGAGACCTACAGAAGCGGAATCTCTAGGAGCATGTTTGTAGAGATCTGTATATTTAAGATACTCATAGCCCGACTCTGAACACAACTGGTTTGGGGAACCTGTAGTCAGGGGACTCGCTGAGTAGCAATACTTTGACGTGTATTTGCTGAGTAGCAAATACCTTGAGAAGGCAAGAAGCAAGACAGAGGCTGCGAGTGGGGAGTGCTGCCCTGCCACGGCCTTATCCTTTTGGGATCATGGCCTCTAAAAATCCTGCAGCATTTTCTTCTTCCCAGGAGTCCCCGCATATAAAACTGCTACCAGATAGTCAGCTCCCTGACGACAGGGACACATTTGTTTCCATCCCTGTTATGTCCCCTGTGACCACAGCAGGGCCTGGTATCTAGCTGGTGCCAGGCAAAAATGTGTTGAATGAATGAATTCATTCCCTGATTCCCTGTAGGTGCGGCGTGCATACCATCTTGTCGTTTCTTGACACCCTGTGTGTGTCTGTGTCTACAGAGGTGGACAGGGAATGGCACGCTAGGAGGAGAGGTTACCTCGGCTTTGCATCCAGCAGGTCCCCTTGAGGCCCTGGACTGTGAGGAGAAATGGGGGTTGGAAGTGGGATCTACACCCTGTTCCTGCAGGGAGAAAGGGGAGCATCGGGACAGGAGTGTGCCCAGTCCCCTGGGGCGTGTGGGGTTTGCCAAAGACAGACCTTGGCCTGGATTGAGAGAGAGAGAGGCGGCCGGCACAGAGCAGTCATTCAGACAGCAGTTGACCTCCTGGCAGCTCCAGTGAGGCCCTGTGGACCTCGGTCCTCCCCAGCCGGCCCACTGAGGCCTCAGAGAGAGGCCCATCCATCACGGGGGCCCCCAGGGAGGGCCCGGGGGGCTTTCTGTGAGTCAGTTAAGGGGCTCCGTTTTCAGCACAGATCTTGTCAAATTCAAGCTGTCAACCGCACAGACCCTGAAAGCCAGTCACAGACCCCTGGGGACAGGCGTGTGGCACACGACCTTGAGGGGGCTCTGCTGAGTGTGGGACTGTGGTGATAAGAGGGACAAATGAGAGGAAGCCACCTGGGCCAATGGCTTTGTGCTCACCCACACCGCCCCTTTGTGCTTGTCCTTGAGGGACGTTGGGGCAGCTGCACTGAATATATTTCCTCCTTTCCCCCCTTGGTTGCCGCTCTCCCTTTCCGCCATCTCTTACAAGGCACGGGGAAGGAGGCAGTGCACGCAGATTAAGGACAGACTGGCTCTGCCGCTTAGAAGCTGTGTGACCTTGGGCAAGTGACTTAACCTCTCTGAATCTTTTCCCTCAGGTTGTGATGAAGATTGCAAGAGGTGATACACTGCTAAGCACAGGCCGGCATGTTGTAACTGCTCCAGGATTATTCACTATTATCATTTTCATGGAGGTGAGGCACAAAGAGTTTTGACTCCTTGCTGGTGTTCCCTCATCTCCTTAGCATTTCAAGCTGCACACTTCAACTCTACGTGACCTCACAACATCCCAGTGTCCACTTAAAGGTGAATAAATGAGCCAGGCATGGTGGCTCACGCCTGTAATCCCAGCACTTTGGGAGGCCAAGGTGGGTGAATCACTCGAGGTCAGGAGTTCGAGACCAGCCTGGCCAACATGGCGAAACCCCATCTCCACTAAAAATACAAAAATTAGCTGGGTGTGGCAGTACATGCCTGTAGTCCCAGCTACTCAGGAGGCTGAGGCAGGAGAATCACTTGAACCTGGAAGGCGGAGGTTGCAGTGAGTCGGATGGGGCCACTGCACTCCAGCCTGGGTGACAGAGTGAGACCATCGGCTCTGGGGCAGTGGTTAACTCAGCTGGGGCTGTGGGGAGCTTACATCTGGTCTTTGGGTGAAGGTTGAAATCATGTTAGCTCAAAGGAGCCACTGGGGCAGGCCTGAGACATGAAGGCCGAAAGCAGATGGGAGCTCTGAGGAATGAGAATGCCAGGGAGGCCAGGGAAGCAGCAGCAAGACTGACAAAATAGGGAGCTGCCCAGGACCACTGCTGGGCGTGCCCTGATGTCTGTGAGGAGACTGTTTTGGACCTCCTGTGGGGGCCGGTTTAAAGGGCCCAAAATGTTTTAGAAGGCTCCTCTGAGGAAAGCCAGTGTTCTCTCACCTTGCACCTGTGTTGAGTCCTGGCTGCTGGGACTGGCCCCAAGCCTCCTCCTCCTCCTCAAGAGGAAACATTGCTGGTTGGAGAAGAGACCCAGGCAGAAACAGTAGGAACCTACTGCCCCCCACCCCCAGCCGGGCCCCTGGCTGCCTCCTCACCTGCACTGATGGAGCACCTACTGGGTTAGGGGCTTACAAAGGTTGCGGGACAGGGCTATTGGCTTGGCTTCTCCTCTTCATGGGAGGATCCTTAGCCCGGGCCAAGGCAACGGGCTCACACAGCCTCTCAGGAGGACTGTATCCAAAGGACAAAACCAAACTCCTCCCCCGAGATCAGGCAGGGCCAGGCTGTGGGCCAGAGGAGCTTTGAACTGTGGCAATGGCCACTGCCACCCAGAAGCAGCGCTGGTGGAGGGAGGGGGGAAGGGGAGGCCGAGGGAGGCCGGTGGTGGTCGGGCAGGCAGTGGGCAGACAGGGGTTATTGAAGGGCATGGCCTCCACGATTACTCAAAGGCAAGCTGCAGTTCTTACTGGCCCTTTAAGAACGGCGCCTACCTTATGAAATGTCAGGGCAGAGTGGAAGCCCAGAGAGTGTTACCAGAAAAGAGTCACGCAATCTCTGGTCCATGCCTGTGAGTGACTGGGAGCTTGTTTGTGTGGGGGCTGTTCCCACAGCTGGAAGCCCTAAGTAACCCCAGCGCGCCGCAACTCACAGATGATGCTAAAGAGCCCCGGCTGCCTCGGCCTCGGACGCCATGTTCTCTTTCCCTCTTCCTGGGTGTCAAAGGGCTTACACTAGACGCATGTTTCCTCAAATGCGCTTTTGGGTACCACCAGCAAAACACAAACCAAATTTAGGTAGTGGATGGACAGGCTATGTTATATATTTATCTTAATGCTTATTAGAAAAAAATTTAATTGGCACATCAAACTTCTTATTTCATGGTTATTGGTACATGGGATAAGACTAAGTTTAGTTAGGTAAAAAAGAGAAGTCAAATTTAAACAAAAAACAATCAGGTGAATATTAGTATGGTTAACACTGTTCACTAGAAATACAATGGGAGACAAAATGAGAGCCACATACATGATTTAAAATTTTCTATGGAATTTTAAATCATGGAATAAAAGTCACATGGAATAAAAAATAAGTAGGTAAAGTTATTTTCATAGCATATGTTTTATTTAACTTGGTATGTCAAAAATACCATTTCTACGTGTAATCACTAGAAAAATTATTAAGAGAGATTTTATTGACGGAATTTTTTTTTTTTTTTTTTGAGAGGCAGAGTCTCACTCTATTGCCCAGGTTGTGTGGTGGTGCGATCTCGGCCCAATGCAACCTCTGCCTCCTGGGTTCAAGCGATTCTCCTGCCTCAGCCTCCTGAATAGCTGGGATCACAGGCACGTGCCACCATGCTCGGCTAATTTTTGTATTTGTAGTAGAGATGGGGTCTCACCGTGTTGGCCGGGCTGGTCTTGAACTCCTGAACTGCCTGCTTTGGCCTCCCAAAGTGCTAAGATTACAGGGTGAGCCACTGCCTCCGGCCCTAATTGACTTTTTTTTAGTAATAACTCATCAAAAGCTGGTGTGTGTTGTATGTCACATCTCGATATGACCCAGGCATATTTTAAGGGCTCATGGCCACATGTGGCTTGTGGCCACTGTGCTGTAAGTGTGGAGACCTAGGCAGGCAGGGCAACACTGTGAAGGCAGAATATAAATGTATACAGCCCAGAGTCTTCCAGCTCTAACATCTGTGCTTCTGCCATATGCTCACTCTCTGCCTCACCCAGAATTGCTCCCTCACTCTCCAAATTGAGACCCAGTTTACTGCCTATACTCTCTACTTTCTTCACTTACCAAGCAACACGCTTCATCGGTTGTCCACCAGAAATTTTATTATGTGGAAAGTTCGTATTGAATGTGTCTGCCAAATCTTTTGCGAGAAATAAGTCAGAGAGAAGCTCCTTTTGAAAACCAGAGAGAAATGCCCCTTGGGTCATCCCTGCTGCTGCCTTACTCATCGGCCAGTGGCAACGTGCATGGGTGTGTTCACCAGTGACAGATCGCCTTTCTCTAATTCATCTGGCAGGTGCATTGAGGAGATGGGACAACTCTTCTTCAAGTCTCTTAGCATCATTTGTTATCAGTCTTTAATATTCATGAGGATCATCTGGGGAGCTTCTTAAAAATGCAAGGGTAATTATAAAATCATTGGATGGGGCGTATGATTATGATTCTGGGAGTGTGATTCCGATGTGAATGAACATTTGAGAACCACTGCCTGAAATGTTTTCCTAAAGTATGAAGGCTGGCGATGGCTTGTTGGAGAACTCCAAATTGGAATTTCATATTCAGATCTAATCATTTCAGATCTAATCACTAGAAGAGGAAGCACGGACTGGTTCCACCCCATGGTCATGACTGAACTAATCGGAAACTCTCTTGAATTTGCCACAATGAACTGAGCACCAATTAAAAATTGCCTTGGAAGAAATACCTACTAAATTCTAGCCAAGCTGGGCATCAGCTCCCTGGGCCCTTAGTGACTATTATTTCCAAAAAGTGTTCTCACTCTGATCCATTTGTTCTCCCTGCTGTTTTATCCCCTGTAATATTCTCTAGAGACCAATTACTATTATCTGAATGGAAGCATGAGTCATAAGTGGGAATGAGCTTGTCCTGGATCAGGTTTCCATGTGCGTGCTCAAGTGTGTGTCTGTGTGTGTGTGTGTGTGTGCATCTGTGTTACATCACAAGGCAAATCGCTGGCACCTAGAATCATTGAGAAACCCATCCTCCCATTACAGTCTAAGAATGAAGCCCTTGGGACTTAAGGATTCAAGATGGTTGGGTAAAGTGAACTCAACTCATGTTAAGGAGGAGAACAGGAGGAGGATTCTGAGACCCAAAGACAAGACCAGGACGCGAGAGAAAACAATGGGAACCTTAAAGTAAAGGGGGAGAGAATTTAGATTTATTAAAGACATACTCTGGACCAGGCATTTAAAATTTGTTACTTTTTAAAGCCCTGTAGACTAGATATGTTTTGTCCCATTTAACAGACTAAGATATTGAGGCCCAGAGTGGTAACTTGTCCGATATCAGCCAGAGGGAGGTAGGAGAGCTGGGGAAGGCTGATCCCAAAGCTGGTGTTTTTCTCTAAATGCCAAATACTCTCTCAAGATAGTGATTACTCAACCTATTTCTGGGTTCACCACTCCTTTTGTGAAAAAAGAATGCAAGATGAAGTACGCTGTGTCTTTGCTGAAGGCAGATCAGGTCACCATGTCCCTGGAGGAAACGGATGCATCGTTGCCAGCATCAGTTCCCACGGTGCACTTGAGAATGTGGTGCTCTAGTCTGGATCTTCAGCGTCATTAACCTGGTTTATGTACATTGTATCAGCCAGGGAACCACTGGAGGTAGACGACACACTGAAAGGGATAATAATGGAGGAGAGGTTTAATGAAAAGACAATCTACAGAGGTGTGGGGAGGGTTTGGGAACCAAAAAGGACGGAGAAACCTGCAAGAGAAGCTATTATCACCCCAGATCTGAAGGGGCAAGTAGAAGGAGTGCTTTCTCAAAACTCAGGGAGAAGTGTAGCCCTGGGAGAGGGGCCACTCTCTAGCAGTGGAGCTGTGGCTGTGGGCACAGTGGAGCTGTAGCTGGGGAGCTGTGGGCACAGGGAGAGGCAGGCAGCCACTGCCAACACAGCCAGGGGAGCAGAGAAGTCAGTACCCCACCTCCTCCTTTCACCCTCTGATCTCGTGCCTCAGCAAGTGGGGAACAACCAGCACACACCCCAAACCTGTGGAACAGTGCCCGTACTTGGTAAGGACAAAGTGGTGTCCATTGTTCCCATCAATGGTAGCTAACTGCCTGGTGCCTATCCAAGGCCATTTCTCCAGAAAATGAACAGAGAGCCGTCTCCTCTCTGCTGAAAACCGGAAGCAAATTGGTCTGGAGAAATGGAATTTGCTGCTTAAGCCTAGTGTGGGTCCTCACCCACCTAATTGAATATGACATTATTCAGGTTATAAGGGAAACTCTTGTTTGATTTACTCCTTTTGTTTGTTTGTTTGTTTTGTTTTTGAGACAGAGTCTCGCTCTGTCACTTGGGCTGGAATGCAATGGCGCGATCTCGGCTCACTGCAACCTCTGCCTCCTGGGTTCAAACAATTCTCCCTGCCTCAGCATCCGGAGTAGCTGAGATTACAGGTGCCCACCACCATGCCCAGCTAATTTTTGTATTTTTTAGTAGAGATGGGGTTTCACCATGTTGGCCAGGCTGGTCTTGAACTCCTGACCTCAGGTTATCCACCCACCTTGGCCTCCCAAAGAGCTGGGATTACAGGCATGCCCGGCCTGATTGACTCTTGAATTAAATGACTCTGAATTAGACTATGTTTCTCCTAAGAAATGTGGAGACCGTGGATCAGGAGATTTATGAGCTATTTGATCAAGAGATCAAGAGAAGATTTGTGCCGTTTGCTGTGTGTGCCTTGTGACCAAGGGATGCAGCTGATTCAAATGGGAAGCACAGTGGGATGGGAAATAAGCCACCGTGCTAGACACTGGGCACCCCCAGCGCCTTCCAAATCCTGATCTATCCTTTCTCTTCCCCACCCTGCTCTGCGGCCAGTGGGGCCTGACACCTAAGCACTGCATCACTCAGCCATCCTTGCCAGCTGGCTTCCAGTTGGGTTTAACAAATGGGGAACCCAGCAGGAGATCTGAGGGTGGGAGGGAAGAGACATTGGCATATTTCTCTGCCCCGGGTCTCTGATATTAGCTGCGCCCCTCCGTTACCTCAATTCCCACTGGCAGCCATCCTTCAGGACTCCAGCTTCAACTGGGCTCCAGTAACACTATTTCCTTCCGGTGTCCCTTCGGCCTTGGTGTGGCTGTTGCTTCTCATTGGTGGTCCCCGGGTGCCTCACCTTTCTTGTTCTGTTCCCTCAACCTGGCCCACAACTCTATGAGGGGTCCGCTCATTAAAGGCTCTTCATTTGAACCATCTGTGATGCTTTGTGAGCTGCACCCTTCTGACCCTGACCTACTTGTAGCCTCTTCTAATCAACCATAGCAGATGCTCAACTGAGAATCTTGAATGAAATGGCTCTGTGGCATTTGGATATCCCAGAGGACATGACTGATGTTCTTATATAAACATGATGTTATTGTGTGTGTTGGGGGGTGGGGTGGGCAAATGTATGAATAAACTGGCTCTAAAACTTATTTTAAAGATAAAGTATTCAATGATAGATTCCAATGCCAAGAGGAATTAGAAATGACCAATACTGTCATGCATGACCTTGTTATTCAAGAGTCATCAGAAAGGTAGTATATCTTTGTCACATTTTATCTTAAAATGGTCAGAATAGTGAGAATTGACCCTCACACAGCTTGGGTTTGCAGAATAGTTCTAGACACTTGTTTATGTTTCTAGAGTTTTATTAAATACGGTCTATTCTGAACTGAGGGATGCATCCTATTTTATACTCGCATGGTATCAAATCAGGGAAAGGAGATCTCAGGGTCTTGGTTTCTTAGCCCCTTTATGCTTGTCTCTCTAGACACTCCCTTGACTATTGTCCTTAGAAAAGGGAGCCAAAGGGAAAGTTGACTTTGAAACTGTGGACCCATTGAGGTTAGAGTGGTTTCCTGTCCCCATTAAGAAGACCATATCTGTCACACGCGTTGATAGATGCCTCTGCTTCTCAGGGTTTTGCCTGGTAAAAGGACATAGAGATATATGGGATT
Source organism: Macaca mulatta (assembly GCF_049350105.2). Classification (NCBI taxonomy): domain Eukaryota; kingdom Metazoa; phylum Chordata; class Mammalia; order Primates; family Cercopithecidae; genus Macaca; species Macaca mulatta. The sequence goes on from NC_133417.1 coordinate 27,883,344, forward strand.
CCCACATCCTCTGGGGTCCCCCAAGGAAATAAGTTATTTCCAGAAAGCTCCAATATCTTTAATATGGGAGGCATATTTTAGCACACATGCCTTGAAGTCAGTCGGTCAATTTAGCGTTGTTTAACTTCCCTGAGAAGCAGTGCTATGGGAAGGACTTAAATGTTTCCAAAACATGTTTTGAAAAGAAGCCACCAGAAGGAGAAACAGTTTGCCAAAAATAAATCATTTACCCACTGCAGTGCTTTGGTTGTTGTTAGATCTTAAGAAATGAAAACCCCAAACTCTCAGACCAAAGCGTGGCCCATATTTGCTGGTCTGTTGACCTGAGGGGCTTTGTTTGGTAGAACCTATGAAGAGTTACTTAGGGCACTCGGGTTCCACAGTGGAGAGTGATGGCGTGCCGGGGAATGACAGTGGCAGGCTGGGCTTCCGGGACCTTGGCACTTGTTATTCTCCCTTCCTTTCTGCTCAGCTGCCCCAACCTCAATCTTGTTCTCTCCAGCTGCCAGCTGCAAACAACTGCCTTTGTTATTTAGGAAATAACTTGGACCATTTCCCGTTGACTCCAGTGTGTTTTGCTCTTGTCTACCTCTGCGATTTCAGGGTTCTGGCTCTATCCAAGCTGCTGTTATCCCTGGTCTTGGTCACTTCTCTTTGGCAGTTCCTTGGTCTGTGCTTTTGGAAGTCAACCTTCTGTTCTGACTTTAATCTGTGCTTGACCCCGAGGCGCAAAATCCTTGCTCCAGCCCTGGGTCTCTGGAACCTCACTATCTGGGCTCATTCCCACCCCCATGCATCCTTCTGCCTCCACTGAGTGTATGTGTGTGGGCTGGGGAGGGATTAGACTCTTTTTTTGGCTCAAAACTATAACTGCTTCCCCATGATAAGGGAAATGCAAATTGAAACAATGAAATGCCATTCACATCTACTGGATTAGTAAAAATTAATTAAGTGTGATGACAAAAGGGATGGTGAGATGTGGCCGTAAGGGAACTCCCTGGTGGGAGTGTAAATTGGTACAGTCACTTTGGAGAACAATTTGGCAATATCTATTGAAGTCAAAGATGCATTTCTGCTATGAAATAGCAATTCTGCTCCTGAATAAACAGCCTGGAGAAACCGTCATACAGGTATACAGATTTGTGTTTGTATGTATACATATAGATACACATATATACACACATGTATATGTGTGCACACAACATATGTACACACATGAAAGAGTGCTGACTACATAGCCCACAAGCTGTGGTTTATGGAATGTGGTAACAGAATTGAATACTACACTATGTAGCAGTTAATAGAAATGTACTAGATCCAATTTCTATCAACATGTATAAACTTTAAAACAATGCTGAATGAAAAAGTTGGTTGTAAAAGGACAGGTATGTGCTACACATAAGTATATACATAGATAGATGCAATTCATCTTAAAATGTAAACAATATAATTGTATTAATACATTTATATTTATTAAAAAGTAAAAACACACATGGGAATGATACCAGCCAACTTCAGGTTAATAGTTACCTTTGGAGAAGGAGGGAAAGGATGAAGAAATAGAGCTTCAGTTGAATCTGGACACTTTTCTTTGAAGGCGGGGGTGGAGAGAAAGAGAGAGACAGAGAGAGATCAATCTAAGACCAATATGGCAAAACACGTTTCAATTTTGGTGATGGGCTTGACAGATCTAGTATATTATTTTCTCTACATGTCAGTATGATTGAAATGTTTCATATTTACAAGTTTGAAACAGTAAGAAAATGATTTCTTACTCCTGTTGTTGTCTTGGTGAATTGACGCTAACTTGAAGATTCATAGACGTGTACTTTCTGGTAGGGACAGCGTCTTTGAGAACAACTGGTCAAACTTCATCTGGTTTCAGAATCTTTTCTATGGCCCTGTGCAAACACCTGCCCTGATGTGGATCTCTAACCACTGAGACTGTCCCCCAATGGTACTCTTGGGAAGTTATTGCTTACTTTGAGCTGAAATCAGCCTCTTGCTGGCTTCAGACCACTGGTCCCAGTTCTGTTCTGCCATCCTTCAGATTCCCACCATCTTGGAGCTGCTGGGAGCCAGGGGCCCTGGGTCATCCTTGCAAGGGAACTAGGGAAGAAAGAGGAAGTTGAGGGGCTGGAGCCAACCCTAAGGCGTTCCTCTTTGGGAAGGCTGGCTGGTGATGGGACTTGCCAGGACCAGCATGCTGAGAGGAGGAAGCCAGCTCTCAGGTCAAAATTCCGTTGATGTGGGACAAACTGTAACCCTGCGCTGTTGCTTTCCCAGGCCTCACTTCCCCAAACAGGGGCACGTGAACAGCTGCAGTGGCCTGGTGGCAGCATGCTGGGATCCTTCAGGCCAGGCCAGCAAAAGGGCGAAATCTGGGCCCGTGGGGACCTTCATGGGGACTCTCCAGGCTGCCTTCCTCTTCCAGGTCTTCTGTGAAATTAGCTGGAAAAGGAGATCACATGCCTGATTCCCCTTTGTCTCGGCAAGCCTGGAAAACAAAGTCCAGCCCTAATCAAAAGCTTCCTCTGATTCTCTTGTGTCTTGTTAAAATGCAGTCAAACTCGAGGCCTTGCTACCAGGTAGAAAAAAAAATTATAGGAAAAAATAAGAATCCATTACTCCACATTGTAAATAAAACAATGACTCCTTTAATTTCCAGAACCGTCATCTCTGTACTTTTGGTGAGCTGGGTTTTTTTTTTTTTTTTTTTTCCCAAGCTGCTCTTCTTTTAGGAGAAAATGGGAAAAGATTTGACATCCCCTCCACCTCCCTCTCCCCACCCCAAAATCATCTACCAGGTAAGGTCTGGAGTTAGTTCAATTTTAGTCTAATCTTTCTGTCTCTCTTTTTTTTTCTTTCAGACAGGGTCTCGCTCTGTCACACAGGCTGGAGCATAGTAGCATGACCATAGCTCTATGTAACCTTGAACTCCTGGACTCAAGTAGTCCTCCCACCTCAGCTTGCTGAGTATCTGGGGCCACAGACATGCACCACCATGCTCAGCTAATTTTAAATTTTTTTTGTAGAGACAGGGTGTCATCACGTTGCTCAGGCTGGTCTCAAACTCCTGACCTCGAGAGATCCTCCTGCCTTGGCTTCCCAAAAGTGCTGAGATTACAGACATGAGCTGCTGTGCCTGGCCTCTTTTATCTTAAATATTTTGGAATGAGAAGCTTCGAGATCTCAGTGTGAACTTCATGAGGTAGGGAGATGGAGTGATATTGCGGTGACTGTAAGCTTGACTGCTTGATGGTCCTTGTCTTGCCTGTTCTCTGGTTATGGGTTCAGTTTTGTAGATCAGTGATTCTCAAACTTTGCTGCATACAAGGTCCCCTGGGAGCTTTATACAATGGGGGAAAAGTCCCAAGTGCACCTTAAACCAATTGAGCCAGAATCTTCAGGAGTGTATCCTTGGCACCTGCACTTTTTAAAACTCCCCAGGTGATTCTAAACAAGCCAAGTTTGAGAACCAGTGCTATGCTTTGAAACATCAGGGAGGTGTTCTTAGGGCCTTGTGAAAAAGCAAACACCAAAGGTTTCATTATGTTAATATAACTTAAGAACTTAAAAAACTCAAGGGCTTGCTATTGGCCAAACACTGTGCCAAATGTTTTCTGTGGATTGTCTAATTAAAACAACATGCTGAGGTAGGTTATTTATTTCATAGAAGAGGACACCGACCTTCAAATAAGGAACTTGCTCAAGGTGATGCAGCAGAAATGTGATTTGATGGGGCCCTCACTTCGGAGGCTGCATTTAACATTGATGATATTTACTAGGGTGGAAAATTACTTCTTCTTTTTGACACACACACACACACACACACACACGTATACGCACACACACAACTTAGGAATGTTTGTAATAACGTATTTCTAAAAAAGATCTTGCCCACCCATTTTGTTTTCAGTAGATTACCAGAAATGTGAATTATCAGGGCACGACAATTCTTGAGTTTCCTAATTATTAGCTTTTCACTGAGTATCATATTGAAGCAAGTACAGCATCAACATCTCCTGTTTGGATACAAAGGGCCAGTGATGAGAGCACTCACTAATTTTAAGAGACCTGGAAAGTTGATGAAATTTCTCATTTTTAAGGACAGTGTAATGATGTCATGGAAAGGATGGATGAGATCGGGTTTTCTTAGTTCTTCCACTTACGAGCTGGATAACTTTGAGCAAGTCACTTCCCCTTTCTGGCCTTCAGTTTCCTCATCTGAAAAATAAGGAAACCAAACCAAGGGTTTGTTAAAAGGCCTGTCACTCTAGATATGATCCAAAGGATAAATATTATCATGGCAGCCCTAGTATATCTGACTCTGGAGTCTCAGCAGCCTGACCCGTTGTCATTGACCCATTTATTCCTGCCCGAGTAGCATATTTGTAGGACTGACTTCCTCAAGCCTGTGGTTAGCGACGTAACAGGGAGCCAATCTCCATTACATGAGGGGCAAATCACTCAAGTAGCAACAGATGGTCCAGGAATGATTGGAAAAGGCAGACTTTATTTTGTAATGAAAACTTTGTAGATGGATTTTTAATTTCATATGGATGAAAGTGGAAATTCACAAAATACATCCAAGGAAATTCAACCTTGTGGCAGGTTTTTGGATCCAGACTGGCCATGTGGGGCCTGTCATTGCCGCAGCGTGGAGGGGCGTGCAGCCGGGTGGAGCTCGTGGGTGAGGTCAGCTGTCTGTCAGAGGCTGGCTCTCACCCTCACGCATCCCAAGACCTGACTCAGGAGATCTGCCTTGAGGTAAACATGATCCTAGCTGATTGACAATCCTGCTAACTTACAGTGAGGGATCTGCCTTCTTTTGGAAAGAAAGGTTTACATCTGCTGTCAGGGAAGAAGCCCCTGCCCCAGCGCAAGGACGGTGGATTGGAAGTGGAAAGGTGGCCAGGTGAGCACAGGGTCGGGACAAAGGCAAGAGAACAACCCTGGAGTTCCTCAGACTGTGTTGTGGATATTGACTGTCCAGTGACTTTTCCCATTGGGCACCCCAGTTTCCTTTTAGGGATCTTTCTCTCTACCATCATGTTCAGGCTCTGGGATTGGTTGGTCTAATATATAACCTCCTCTGTTAAAGGTAGAAGGCTCCTCCTAACAGAGCTTTCCTCTGAGAGATAGGCACGTGACCTCAGCTCGATCCATCATACTCTCTCCCAGGACTTTGTGTCTGGAATGCCGGGAGTATGGTTGGAGTTTATTTATGCTGGGGAGAGCACCCAGGTGAGGCTGAGCAATAGCTTCTGTGGCCAAGACCTTCAGGTTTTCATCTGTTCTGAACCTGGTTTCCAGCCCCTGTATTGATCCTCTGTGCTTTTCCATACTACTCCATTCAACAGAACATCCCCCTACCCCTTATTCCCAACTGTTTTCTTGAAATAGTCCAGAGTCAGTTGCTGAGTTTGCAGCCATAAGCCTTGGCAGATGCAGGTCTCGGTTAGGCCCTCACAGAAGGTACACTCCTCTACTGCTGTGGCTTCTGTCCACCTAGTTGTCTCTCTTTCCCCTGGAAGTCATGGGTAAACACAGCCAGCCTCTGATCCTGTGTTTTCCCTTTTTCTGTGTGCTCACTCTCTTTCTGTTTCTACAGAATTTCTCCAGGCAGTATACAAAACAGCTGATTCATTCTCCATTGGTTAAATCCAATTTCATTTCAATCCTGTCACCTTGAAAGGAATCTCAGGTGTTCCCAAAATCTTTGGGCACACACTCACAGAAACTCTTTTAGGCTATGGTTTTCTTTCATTTAGCATAATAGCTAACTTCAGCCATTGTGAATGAATTTTGCCAACCTAAATCTTCGAGAGCAACTGCATTTCCAAGTTCTTGGAAGTCACCTCACTTCTATTCCTCATGTACCACTTAGATGTTTAAATCAATCTTGAAATGATGAATAGTCCTTTGAAAATTCTGTCTTCTATGCTTCCCAATGGTGGGTAGCCTCCTTTGCTCAAGCTTGCGTTTTTAACTGTTTATTATACTCTATCTCCAGAATGACAAGGTGCTCTAGGGAATGCGAAAACATAAGAGGCAGTTTTCTTGCCTTTAAGGGTTGTAAATCTACTGGAGAGTTGAGATTTGTTGACATAAAATAATTATAGAAAAACCTATGTCTTTGCCTTCGAGACGCTCAATGGCTCATGGCAATGGTTTTCAAATGTCCTAGTTGTGTGACACCTTCAAGGGGATATCTAGGGGGTGGGGAGGTGAGGAGGGAACCCATCTGCTGTTCTTCTGCAGAATTTCCTTGAAACAGAGCTCCAGGACTAATAAGGGTTTGAGGACCACAGGATCCAATCTTTTGCTGGTGTACAAGCTCTTTCCTGACCTTCCCATTGACTACAGATCCAGACCCATGTCCTGCTGCCTGAAGCTCCGGAGGCCTCCTGGCTATACTGGGGCCTCCACACTGCCCTGCCCTTCTCCATGCAGCTCTCTCTGCTTTGTGTGCATCCCATACTAACCACACCAAACCATGACTATAAACTCCTTGAAGGCACATGTTGATTGAATTAAGGGCTGAATTTTGCAGTGCCATCTGTAACAGTTATCAGAACTTAGAGATGAGGAAGATAATTGCTGACTGGGGTGGTCTGGAAAGACTTCCTAAAAAAAGTCAGACTGTATTAGGCCTTTGGGAAATGTGGCATTCAGATTCATAGAAAGGAAGAAGGAAAGTGTCTCAGGCATGGAAAGCATTGCTGAGCAAAGGCTCAGAGCAGGGTTTATGAGTGTCCCATAGAGCGGTAAAGAGAACCAGGAAATAATTGACAAGGGAGCTTTTAAAATATACCCTTGCCTTGACCCGCTGCAGACCAAATAAAAGAATCTCTGGAATGAGCCTGGGCCTCAGCATTTTTAGAGCTTCCCTGATGAGTCTAATGTACAGTGAGGGCTGAGGACAGTCTTCGGACTGTCAAGGTGTAAGGGGTCTAAGGAAAGGCTGGCTTTGAGGAATGGAGGCTCCTGATGAACTTCATGCATTTTTGGAGGTTTCTGACTTGAACCAATGCATATTGGGGTGCTTTCACCACACAGTGTTTTTCATGTTTGCAAACTAGATTTTTTGACAGGTTAATCTGGTTCAGATTCAAGTTGTGGGAAGGGGTGGGAAGCTTGGAAATCGAACCAGCAGGATGGCACAGAAGTCCAAGAGACAAACCTGCTCTCAGATAGTATGGCAGAAAAGGGAAGATAAATCCAAGAGATACTGAACAGGAAGAATTAATAGAATTTGGTAGGATGAAAAATGAGGAGATATTTTCTAATTAGGTACAGCAGCAATGACAGAAATTTCTCTTTATACAAACAGTCCCAAAGTCATGCAGGTGAAGAAGTTGGGAATGGTACTCAACCTCTACATTGCCTTCTCTCCTGGATATTAAGAGCTTATTCCTTCTTTAGATCTTCCTATCTCCTAAACTATCATTGCATTTGATTTCCTTTTATTCCTTCCTGGGGAAACTTTCTGAATGGGGATTCTACGCTGATGTCCTTACTGCCTCACTGCCCACATTCTCTCTAACCTACATCTCTGTCACCTACCCTCCATCTCTTTTGATGGTTTCCAGTGGCCTCCCAATTTCCAAAATCCAGTGACTCTTTTCTGGGCCTCCTTCTCTTCCACCCTTTGGCTGCATTTGACTCTTTTGTGCTTGACACTGTTGGCTTTGGGGCTACTAAATACTCCTGGCTCTCCTTCTGACTTGTTTTTCCTTCCACTTGTCCTGAGTTCACCCAACATCCATCCTTAGGCCCTTTTAAAATTTTGACTCTCTTGGCAACTAACGTTTCCCCAGGTTTTTTATTTTCAGCAGGGAGCTGGGTATTCTCCACTTGGTTGTCACATCTCTGCCTCACGCTCACTGACATTACAATCATAGCTGTTTGCAAAGTCTTGTATTGCTAGAAAGTGCTTTACCTACAGTGTTTCACTTGAGTTTCACCTTCTTTCCCAGCCCTGCTTCTTTCCTTCTGCTCTTCCCTGAATTTGAATCTTGGCTCTGTTGATTACTAACTGAAGCCTCAATTCCCCAGTCTTTAAAATGGAGTGGCTGGGCGCGGTGGCTCATGCCTATAATCCCAGCACTTTGGGAGGCCAAGGCAGGCGGGTCACGAGGTCAGGAGATTGAGACCATCCTGGCTAACATGGTGAAACCCCGTCTCTACTAAAAATACAAAAATTAGCTGGGTGTGGTGGCAGGCGCCTGTACTCCCAGCTACTCGGGAGACTGAGGCAGGAGAATGGCGTGAACCTGGAAGGTGGAGTTTGCAGTGAGCCGAGATTGGGCCACTGCACTCCAGCCTGGGTAACAGAGCGAGACTCCCTTTCAAAAAAATAAAATAAAATAAAATAAAATAGGGGTAATAATACCCGTATCACAGGAGTGTTGTGTTAAACAAGAAAATCTGTGTGAGAATGTCACCGTCTGCTTGCTGTGTGACTCACTGTCACAATTTCTACTCACTGTCTGTCACACCCTTCTTCTCCTTCCTTAAAGGCAGGAGCTGTTTTTTTAAAATTTATTTTTTAATTATACTTTAAGTTCTGGGATATATGTGCAGAATGTGCAAGTTTGTTACATAGGTATACACTTGCCATGGTAGTTTGCTGCACCCATCAATCCATCATCTACATTAGGTATTTCTCTTTTTTTTTTTTTTTTTTTTTTTGAGACAGAGTCTCACTCTGTCGCCAGGCTGAAAGTGCAGTGGCTTTCAACCTTTTCAGCCACTGAAAAGGTTGGCTCACTGCAACCTCTGCCTCCTGGGTTCAAGCGATTCTCCTGCCTCAGCCTCCCAAGTAGCTGGGACTACAGGTATGTGCCACCACGCCTGGCTAATTTTTGTATTTTTAGAAGAGACAGGGTTTCACCATGTTGGCCAGGATGGTCTTGATCTCTTGACCTTGTGATCTGCTTGCCTCATATTCCCAAAGTGCTGGGATTACAGGCATGAGCCACTGTGCTTGGGCAGGTATTTCTCTTAATGCTATCCCTCCCCTAGCTCCCCATCCCCCAACAGGCCCCAGTGTGTGATGTTTCCTCCCTGTGTCCATGTGTTCTCATTGTTCAACTCCCACTTATGAGTGAGAACATGCAGTGTTTGGTTTTCTGTTCCTGTGTTAGTTTGCTGAGAATGATGGTTTCCAGTTTCATCCAGGTCCCTGCAAAGGACATGAACTCATCCTTTTTTATGGTTGCATAGTATTCCATGGTGTATATGTGCCACATTTTCTTTATCCAGTCAATCATTGATGGGCATTTGGGTTGGTTCCAAGTCTTTGCTATTGTAAATAGTGCTGCAATAAACATACATGTGCCTGTGTCTTTATAGTATAATGATTTATAATCCTTTGGGTATATACCCAGTAATGGGATTGCTAGGTCAAATGGTATTTCTAGTTCAAGATCCTTGAGGATTCGCCACACTGTCTTCCACAATGGTTGAACTAATTTACACTCCCACCAACAGTGTAAAAGTGTTCCTATTTCTCCACATCCTCTCCAGCATGTGTTTCCTGACTTTTTAATGATCGCCATTCTAACTGGTATGAGATGGTATCTCATTGTGGTTTTGGTTTGCATTTCTCTAATGACCAGTGATGATGAGCTTTTTTACATGTTTGTTGGCCACATAAATGTCTTCTTTTGAGAAGTGTCTGTTCATATCCTTTGCCCCATTTTTGATGGGGTTGCTTGTTTTTTCTTGTAAATTTGTTTAAGCTCCTGGTAGATTCTGGACATTAGCCCTTTGTCAGATGGATAGATTACAAATATTTTTCCCATTCTGTAGGTTGCCTGTTCACTCTGATGATAGTTTCTTATGCTGTGCAGAAGCTCTTTAGTTTAATTAGATCCCATTTGTCAAATTTGGCTTTTGTCGCCATTGTTTTTGGTGTTTTAGTCATGAAGTCTTTGCCCATGCCTATGTCCTGAATGGTATTGCCTAGGTTTTCTTCTAGGGTTTCCATGGTTTTAGGTCTTACATTTAAGTGTTTAATCCATCTTGAATTAATTTTTGTATAAGGTGTAAGGAAGGGATCAGTTTCAGTTTTCTGCATATGGCTAATCAGTTTTCCCAGCACCATTTATTAAACAGGGAATCCTTTCCTCATTGCTTGTTTTTGTCAGGTTTGTCAAAGATCAGATGGTTGTAGATGTGTGGTATTATTTCTGAGGGCTCTGTTCTGTTCCATTGGTCTATACATCTGTTTTGGTACCAGTATCATGCTGTTTTGGTTACTGTGGCCTTGTAGTGTAGTTTGAAGTTAGGTAGCGCAATGTCTCCAGCTTTGTTCTTTTCTCTGGGATTATCTTGGCTATATGGGCTATTTTTGGTTCCACATGAAGTTTAAAGTAGTTTTTTCTAATTCTGTGACGAAAGTCAATGGTAACTTGACGGGAATAGCATGAAATCTATAAATTGCTTTGGGCGGTATGGTCATTTTCATGATATTAATTCTTCCTATTCATGAGCAAGGAATGCTTTTCCATTTGTTTGTGTCCTTTCTTATTTCCTTGAGCAGTGGTTTGTAGTTCTTGAAGAGGTCCTTCACATCCCTTATAAGTTGGATTCCTAGGTATTTTATTCTCTTTGTAGCAATTATGAATGGAAGTTCAGTCATGATTTGGCTCTCTATTTGTCTGTTATTGGTGTATAGGAATGCTTGTGATTTTTGCACATTGATTTTGTATCCTGAGACTTTGCTGAAGTTGCTTATCAGCTTAAGGAGATTTGGGGCTGAGATGATGGGGTTTTCTAAATATACAGTCATGTCATCTGCAAACAGAGATAATTTGACTTCCTCCCTTCCTATTTGAATACCTTTTATTTCTTTTTCTTGCCTGATTGCCCTGGCCCGAACTTCCAATACTGTGTTGAATAGGAGTGGTGAGAGAGGGCATCCTTTTCTTGTGCCGGTTTTCAAAGGGAATGCTTTCAGCTCTTGCCCATTTAGTATGATATTGTTTGTGGGTTTGTCATAAATAGCTCTTATTATTTTGTGATACATTCCATCAATACCTAGTTTACTGAGTGTTTTTATCATGAAGGGTTGCTGAATTGTGTTGAAGGCCTTTTCTACATCTATTGAAATAATCATGTGGTTTTTGTCATTGGTTCTGTTTATGTGATGGATTACATTTATTGATTTGCATATGTTGAACCAGCCTTGCATCCCAGGGATGAAGCCTACTTGATCGTGGTGGGTAAGTTTTTTGAGGTGCTGCTGGATTCAGTTTACCATTTTATTGAGGATTTTCCCATCAATATTCATCAGTTATATTGGCCTGAAATTTTATTTTTACGTTGTGTCTCTGCCAGGTTTTGGTATCAGGATGATGCTGGCCTCATAAAAAGAGTTAGGGAGGAGTCCCTCTTTTTCTATTGTTTGGAATAGTTTCAGAAGGAATGGCACCAGCTCCTGTTTGTGCCTCTGGTAGAATTCGGCTGTTAATCTGTCTGGTCCTGGGCTTTTTTTCTTTGGTAGGCTATTAATTACTGCCTCAATTTCAGAAATTACTATTGGTCTATTCAGGGATTCAACTTCTTCCTGGTTTAGTCTTGGTAGGGTGTATGTATCCAGGAATTTATCCATTTTTTCTAGATTTCCATTATATTTGCATAGAGGTGTTTATAATATTCTCTGGTGGTAGTTTGTATTTCTGTGGGACCAGTGGTGATCTCCCCTGTGTCATTTTTTATTGTATCTATTTGATTCTTCTCTCTTTTCTTCTTTATTAGTCTGGCTAGCAGTCTATGTATTTTGTTAATCTTTTCAAAAAAAATCAGCTCCTATATTCATTCATTTTTTGAAGGGTTTTTCATGTCTCTATCTCCTTCAGTTCTGCTCTGACCTTAGTTATTTCTGTCTTCTGCTAGCTTTTGAATTTGTTTGCTCTTGCTTCTCCAGTTCTTTTAATTGTGATGTTAGGGTGTCGATTTTAGGTCTTTCCCACTTTCTTCTGTGGGCAGTTAATGTCATAAATTTCCATCTAAACACTGCTTTAGTTGTGTCCCAGAGATTCTGATACATTGTGTCTTTGTTCTCATTGGTTCCAAAGAACTTATTTATTTCTGTGTTAATTTCATTACTTACCCAGTAGTCATTCAGGAGCAGGTTGTTCAGTTGCTATGTAGTTGTGCGGTTTTGAGTGAGTTTCTTTTTTTTTCTTTTTCTTTTCTTTTCTTTCTTTCTTTCTTTTTTTTTTTTTTTTTTTTTTTTTTTTTTTTTTTTTTTTGAGACTGAGTCTCATTCTGTCACCCAGGCTGGAGGGCAGTGGCATGATCTTGGGTCACTGCAACCTGTGCCTCCCAGATTCAAGCAAGTCTTCTGCCTCAGCCTCCTGAGTAGCTGAATTACAGGTGCACACCTCTATGCCCAGCTAATTTTTGTATTTTTAGTAGAGATGAGGTTCCACCATGTTGGTCAGGCTGGGCTTGAACTCCTGACCTCAGGATTTGCCCGCCTCAGTCCCCTAAAGTGCTGAGATTACAGGTGTGAGCCACTACACCTGGCTGAGTGAGTTTCTTAATCCTGAGTTCTAATTTGAGTGCACTGTGGTCTGAGAAACTGTTTGTTATGATTTCCATTCTTTTGCATTTGCTGAGGAGTGTTTTACTTTCAATTGTGTGGTCAATTTAAGAATACATGCGATGTGTTGCTGAGAAGAATGTATATTCTGTTGATTTGGGGTGGAGAGTTCTGTAGATGTCTATTAGATCTGCTTGGTCCAGAGCTGAGTTCAAGTCCTGAATATCTTTGTTAATTTTCTGTTTCATTAATCTGTCTAATATTGACAGCGGAGTATTAAAGTCTCCCACTATTATTGTGTGGGAGTGTAAGTCTCTATGTAGGTCTCTAAGAGCTTGCTTTATGAATCTGGGTGCTCCTGTATTGGATGCATATATATTTAGGATAGTTAGCTCTTCTTGTTGCATTGATTCCTTTACCATTATGTAATCCCCTTCTTTGTCTTTTTTTTTTTTTTTATCTTTGTTGGTTTAAAGTGTGTTTATCAGAAACTAGGATTGCAACCTCTCCTTTTTTTGTTGCTTTCCATTTGCTTGGCAAATATTCCTCCATCCCTTTATTTTGAGTCTATGTGTGCCTTTGCATGTGAGATGGGTCTCCTGAATACAGCACACTGATGGGTCTTGACTCTTTATCCAGTTTGCCAGTCTGTGTCTTTTAATTGGGGCATTTAGCCCATTTACCGTTATGGTTAATATTGTTATGTGTGAATTTGATCCTGTCATTATGATGCTAGCTGGTTATTTTACCTGTTAGTTGATGCAGTTTCTTCCTAGTGTCTATGGTCTTTAGAATTTGGTATGTTTTTGCAGTGGCTGGTACCAGTTTTTCCTTTCCATATTTAGTGCTTCCTTCAGGAGCTCTTGTAAGGCAGACCTGGTGGTGACAAAAATCCCTCCGTATTTGCTTGTCTGTAAAGGATTTTATTTGTCCTTTGCTTATAAAGTTTAGTTTGGCTGGATATGAAATTCTGGGTTGAAAATTCTTTTCTTTAAGAATGTTGAATATTGGCCCCACTCTTCTGGCTTGTAGGGTTTCTGCAGAGCGATCTGCTGTTAGTCTGATGGGCTTCCCTTTGTGGATAACCCAACTTTTATCTCTAACTTCCCTTAACATTCATTCCTTCATTTCAACATTGGTGAATCTGATAATATGTGTTTTGGGGTTGCTCTTCCTGAGGAGTATCTCTGTGGTGTTCTCTGTATTTCCTGAATTTGAATGTTGGTCTGTCTTGCTAGGTTGGGGAAGTTTTCCTGGATAATATCCTGAAGAGCGTTTTCCAGCTTGGTTCCATTCTGTGACTTTCAGGTACACCAATAAAACATAGGTTTGGTCTTTTCACATAGTCCCATATTTCTTGGAGGCTTTGTTCGTTCCTTTCCATTCTTTTTTCTCTAATCTCGTCTTCATGCTTTATTTCATTAAGTTGATCTTCAATCTCTGATATCCTTTCTTCTGCTTTATCAGTTTGGCTATTGATACTTGTGTATGTTCATAAAGTTCTTGTGCTATGTTTTTCAGCTCCATCAGGTCACTTATGTTCTTCTCTAAACTGTTTACTCTAGTTAGCAATTCCTCTAACCTTTTTTCAAGGTTTTTAGCTTCCTTGCATTGGGTTAGAACATTGCCCTTTAACTCAGAGGAGTTTGTTATTACCCACCTTTTGAAGCCTACTTCTGTCAATTCATCAAACTCATTCTTTGTCTAGTTTAGTTCCCTTGCTGGCAAGGAGTTGTGATCCTTTAGAGGAGGATCTGGTTTTTGGAATTTTCAGCCTGTTTGTGCTGGTTTTTCCTCATGTTTGTGGATTTATCTACCTTTTATCTTTGATGTTGGTGACCTTCGAATGGGGTTTTGGTGTGGTCATCCTTTTCATTGATGTTGATGCTATTCCTTTCTTTTTGTTAGTTTTCCTTCTAATAGTCAGGCCTCTGCTTTGCAGGTCTGCTGGAGTTTGCTGGAGGTCCACCCCAGACCCTGTTTGCCTGGGTATCACCAGCAAAGGCTGCAGAACGGCAAAGATTGCTTTCTGTTTCTTCCTCTGGAAGCTTTGCCCCAGAGGGGCACCTGCCAGATGCCAGCTGGAGCTCTCCTGTATGAGGCGTCTGTTGACCCCTGCTGGGAGGTGTCTCCCAGTCAGGAGGCACAGGGGTCAGGGACCCACTTGAGGAAGCAGTCTGTCCCTTAGCAGAGCTCGAGTGCTGTGCTGGGAGATCCACTGCTCTCTTCAGAGCCAGCAGGCAGGAACGTTTAAGTTGGCTGAAGCTGCACCCACAGCCACTCCTTCCCCTAGGTGCTCTGTTTCAGGGAGATGGGAGTTTTATATAAAAGCCCCTGACTGGGGCTGCTGCGTTTCTTTCAGAGATGCCCTGCCCAGAGAGGAGGAATCTAGAGACACAGTCTGGCTCCCGCGGCTCTGCCCAGTTGTGGTGAGCTCCGCCCAATCCAAACTTCCCAGGGGCTTTGTTTACACTGTGAGGGGAAAACTGCCTACTCAAGCCTCAGTAATGGTGGACACCCCTCCCCCCACCAAGCCTGAGTGTCCCAGGTTGACTTCAGACTGCTTTGCTGGCAGTGAGAATTTCAAGCCAGTCAATCTTAGCTTGCTGGGCTCTGTGGGGGTGGGGTCCCCTTGGCCCCCTGACTTCAGCCCCCTTCCCAGGGGAGTGAATGGTTCCATCTTGCTGGCCTTCCAGGCACCACTGGCGTATGAAAAAAACTCCTGCAGCAAGCTAGGTGTCTGCTCAAATGGCCGCTCAGTTTTGTGCTTGAAACCCAGGGCCCTAGTGGTATAGGCACCCGAGGGAATCTCCTGGTCTGTGGGTTGCAAAGACCATGGGAAAAGTGTAGTATCTGGTCCAGATTGCACCTTTCCTCATGGCACAGTCCCTCACGGTTTCCTTTGGCTAGGGGAAGGAGTTCTCCGACCCCTTGCATTTCTCAAGTTAGGCGACCCCCCTCCCTGCTTCTGCTCACCCTCCATAGGCTGCACCCACTGTCTAACCAGTCCCAGTGAGATGAGCCCGGTACCTCAGTTAGAAATGCAGAAATTTCCCGCCGTCTGCATTGGTCTCACTGAGGCTGCAGACCAGAGCTGTTCCTATTCAGCCATCTGGCCTGCCACCCTTAAAATTCATTTTAACTCCCAAAGGAAGTGCTCCTCAAACAATGAAATGAACACATTCTGAATACTAGAAAGAGAAGTCATCTGAGTAGTGATTTGAGTGGATTTTGAGGAAGTGGTAAATTTCATCTGAACTGCATCTGAGGTCCTTTTTCCTTCCGAGTACCTTCCCAAGGGGCTGAGGAATCTGCAGGTATTTTGGGCATGATTTCCCTGGAAGGGTCTGATGTTTTTTTCCATGGTTGGCTCAGTATGATATGAAAAGATGACAATGTGAGTGCCTTTGCTACCCATTTACTTGTGTGTCAAGGCGAGGTTCTATCTTATCAAGGAGCATCAGGTGTCTGTCAGTCTCTGAGTTGGAAGATTTGGTGGCAAATTTTTTTACTGTATAAGCAAGTTGGCTAATTACCTGTCAATTTTGATTTATGTGTTGTTTCAGATCTCTGGACTGCTGAGCAACCTGATCTATGACTTACTACTTAGATTACTGCTTGCAAATATCTGGGCGACTGTAAAGTGATAAGGTCTTAGGGAATATGGTCAATAATCAGACAGTCTCCATGACAGGGCTGCAGGCGACTTACTTGTAATGTGATGTTCCAGCATAACTGTGAAAAATTACATGGCCTTGAGACCTGAAACACATTTAGGATTGTTCAGGAACTATGACTACTAGCTGGCCTTTCTTTAATGCATCATTCTTAGCTTACCTTTTTCAACTGCCAAAAGTAGTTTGGAATATTGTAGTCAAAGCTTTTTGGACTTTGCTTTCAGAGTTGCAAAGTGCCTTAGTGTTTTGTCTGAAATGCTTTGGTAGACATTGTGATGGTACTGAATGAGATGTGGTATAAGTGAAGAAATGGACTGTATTTTTATTTCTTTACTTCATGTGTGGGAAAGCCAGTTTTCTAAAAACTTCTTTACTATGCTTACTCACATTCTGTTATTGTAGTTAGAACATCTTGTTTTCACTGTGAGGGCAGATTTTCAATGAATAGTTGATATTGGTGACCAATGGGCTGTGGAGATAAGTGAAAAGATAATGTTAGCATAAGCTGCAAACAATTTACGTTCAGTTTCAGTGATCCTTACTATTCCTTGCATCAAGAGGTAATATCTATTATATCATCCTATGCCTTGATTCTGCATGGTCGTATGATTTGCTTTTACCCATAGAATTCAGTGGAAGTTGTATAACTTTGGAGCCCAATTCTTAAGAGACTTTATAGATTCCCCTGTTGCCTTCTTAAAATGCTGCTACGTGAAGTCCCCAGTCTGCTATGTGACGAAGCCTAATCTAGCTTATTAAATGGTATAAGGCCACATGGAGCAAAGACGAGCCACCCAGCTAAGGACCCCTGGACCCACCAGCTGAAGCCACTATCAGCCTGTAGACATGGGAGTCACGTATCTTGGGCCATATTAGGTTTTCCAGTCCTAGTCAAGCTTGCAGATGACTGCAGCTGTATGAGTGACCCCAGGCGGGACTAGAAGAGAAACTGCCCAAGAGCCCAGCCCAGATTTCTAGCCCCCAAAATCATGAAGGAATAGGAAAAAATGTAAAGGTTGTTTTAAGCCAGCAAATTTTGGGATTGTTTTTTATGTAGTAATAGATAACTGAGATAGAGGGAAAAACTGAGAAATGAAGCAAATTCTATTACTATCAAATGTTAGCTTTTCTTAAAGTTTATTTTTAATGGAAATGGGGTCTCAATATGTTGACCAGGTTGGACTTGAACTCCTGGCCTTAAGTGATCCTCCCATCTCGGCCTCTCAGAGTGCTAGGATTACACGCATGAGCCACCATGCCTGCCCAAATGTTAGCTTTTATAACTTTATTGAGAAATAAGACTTAAATAAATTGGACTATAACTTGTTAGAGCCTAGAAGTTTAGAGCAAGAAGGGATTTTAGAGGTTATTCCTCTAATTCTTTCAATTGCTGACATTATTTTCTTTTTTATTTCAGAAAAAAATTCTTATTTATTTATTTGTTTTATTTATTTTTTATTATACTTTAAGTTCTGGGATACATGTGCAGACTGTGCAGGTTTGTTACATAGGTATACATGTGCCATGGTGGTTTGCTACACCCACCAATCTGTCATTTACGTTAGGTATGCTAATGCTATCCCTCCTCTTGCCCCCCAAACCCCGACAGGAACCAGTGTGTGATGTTCCCCTTCCCTGTGTCCATGGGTTCTCAGTGTTCAGCTCCCACTTATGAGTAAGATCATGCAGTGTTTGGTTTTCTGTTCTTGTGTTAGTTTGCTGAGAATGATGGTTTCAGTTTCATCCATGTCTCTGCAAAGGACATAAACTCATTCTTTTTTATGGCTGCATAGTATTTCATGGTGTGTATGTGCCACATTTTCTTTATCCTGTCTAACATTGATGGGCATTTGGGTTGGTTCCAAGTCTTTGCTCTTGTGAATAGTGCTGCAATAAACATATGTATGCAAGTGTCTTCATAGTGTAATGATTTATAATCCTTTGGGTATATACCCGGTAATGGGATTGCTGGGTCAAATGGTATTTCTAGTTCTAGATCCTTGGGGAATTACCACACTGTCTTCCACAATGGTTGAACAAATTTACACTCCCACCAACAGTGTAAAAGCATTCCTATTTCTCCATATCTTCTCTGGTATATGTTGTTTCCTGACTTTCTTGAATTTTATTTTTATTTTTTATTATTATACTTTAAGTCCTGGGGTACAAGTGCAGAATGTGCAGTTTTGTTACATAGGTATACACATGCCACGGTGGTTTGCTGCACCCATTAACCTGTCATCTACACTAGGTATTTATCCTAATGCTATCCCTCCCCTAGCTCCCCACCCCCCAACAGGCCTCGGTGTGTCATGTTCCCTTCCCTGTGTCCATGTGGTCTCATTGTTCAACTCCCACTTATGAGTGAGAACATGCAGTGATTGGTTTTCTGTTCTCATGTTAGTTTGCTGAGAATGATGGTTTCCAGCCTCATCCATGTCCCTGCAAAGGACATAAACTCATTCTTTTTCATGGCTGCATAGTAATCCATGGTGTGTATGTGCCACATCTTCTTTATCCAGTCTATCATTGATGGGCATTTGGGTTGGTTCCACGTCTTTGCTATTGTGAATAGTGCTGCAATAAACATATGTGTGCAAGTGTCTTTATAGTATAATGATTCATAATCCTTTGGGTGTATACTCAGTAATGGGATTGCTGGGTCAAATGGTATTTCTAGTTCTAGACTTTGCTATAAGCAAAGTAACTAATTTGCTTATAGCAGAAGGGAACACTGATACACTGCTGGTGGGAATGTAAATTGGTTCTGCCATTGTGGGAAGCAGTGTGGAGATTTCTCAAAGAACTTAAAACACAACTACCTTCAATCCAGCAATCCCATAATTGGGTATATAACTAAAGAAATATAAATTGTTCTACCATAAAGACACATGCTGTGTGTATTCATCACAGCACTATTCACGATAACAAAGACATGAAATCAACCTAAATGCCCATCAATGGCAGACTGGATAAAGAAACTGTGGTATATATATACCATGGAATACTATGTAGCCATAAAAAAATGAGGTCATGTCCTTTGCAGCAATACGGGTGGAGCAGAGGCGATTATCCTAAGTGAACTAACACAGGAACAGAAAACCAAATACCACGTATTCTCACTTATTGGGAACTGAACATTAAATACACATGGACACAAAGAAGGAAACAATAGACACCAGAGCCTACCTGTGGGTGGAGGGCGGGAGGAGGGAGGGTATAAAAAAAAAAACAAACTACCTATTGGGTACTATGCTTATTACCTAGATGCAAATTAATCTGTATACCAAACTCCTATGACATGCAATTTACCTATGTAACAAACCTGCACATATAGCCCTGAACCTAAAATAAAAGTTGAAAAAATATATGTACTATTACGACAATAAGGTATTTTATGTAAGCCTCATGGTAATCACAAAGGAAAAACCTGTCATAGATACATAAAAGATAAAGAGAAAGGAATCAAAACATGCCACTATTTTAAAAAATAATCAAACTACAGAACAAAACAACAAGAGAGGAAGAAAGGCAAAATAGAACTACAAAACAGAAAATAATTAACAAAATTGCAGTAGTAAGTCCTTACCTATCAACAATTACTTTAAATCCAATGGATTAAATTTTCCCATCAAAAGAGGTAGAGTGACTGAATTGACTGAAAAACAAGATCCAATTAAATGCTGCCTAGGAGAGACTCACTTTAGCTTTAAGGATACATTGGCTGAAAGTGGAGGGATGGAAAAATATATTTCCTTCAAATCATAACCAAAAGAGAGCAAGCCTGGCTATACTTCTATCGGACGAAATAGACTTTGAGTAAAACAATTGTCACAAGAGACAGATAAGGTCATTACATTACAATAAAGGGGGGCCAATTCATTGAGAGGTTATAATATTTGTAAATATATATGCACCTAACATCAGATCACCTAAATATTTAAAGCAAACATTAACAAAACAGAAGAGAGAACTAGACAGCAATAGAATAATGGTAGGGAACTTCGATACCCACTTCCAACAATGGGTAGATTTTTTTCAGACAGAAAATCAATAAGGAAATAGCAGAATTGAACAATATTGTAGATCAAATGAATCCAACAGACATATATAGAGTATTCCACCCAACAGTAGCAGAAGACACAGTCTTCTCAAGAACACATGGAGCATTCTCTAGGACATATTATATGTTTGACTACAAAACAAGTCTTTGAAAATTTAAGAATATTGAAATATATTAAATATCTTTTCTGATTACAATGGTATAAAAGTAGAAATCAACAATAGGAGGAAAGCTGAAAATGTTACAGATAGGTGGAAATCAAGCCACATACTCTTGAACAACCAGTGGGTCCAAGAAGAAGTCAAAATAAAAATAAGAAAATATCTAGGGACAGATGAAACATCACACTCCAAAACTTATTGGATGCAACAAAAGCAGTTCTAAGAGGAAAGCTTATGGCAATAAACATCTACACTAAGAAAAATGGAAGATCTCAAATGAACAACATAGTTTACACCTCAAGAACTGGAAAAAGAAGAAAAAACGAAGTCTAAAGTTAGCAGAAGAAAGTACATAATGAAGATCAGAGCAGAAATAAATAAAAGAGACTAGAAAAAATAGAAAAGATCAATAAAATTGATTGTTTTTGTTTTTAAGATAAACAAAATTGATAAACCATTAAGTAGGCTAATTAAAAAAAGGGAGGACTCAAAGCAAATTATAAATGGAAAAGAGGGTATTACAACTGATGTCACAGAAATACCAAGGATTATAAGAAACTACTATGAACACTAATATGCCCACAAATTGCATAACCTAGAAGAAACAGATACATTTCCATGAACATATATGCTTTTAGCATCATGTTGGCACTCAAAAAGTTTCAGGTTTTGGATCATTTTGGATTTTGACTTTTCATATTTTAGACGTTCAAATTGTACTATAATGGTAGCACATAAATCATTTTTTGTACTATAGAAATACATAACATGCCAAAACTAAATCATGAAAAATAGAAAAACTGGACAGACCAGTGGTGAGTAAGGATATTGAATCTGTAATTTAAAATATCCCAAAAAGTCTGGGAGCAGTGGGTCATGCCTGAAATCCTAACACCTTGGGAGGCCGAGGCGAGTGGATCACCTGAGGTCAGGAGTTTGAGACCAGCCTGACCAACATAGTGAAACCCCGTCTCTACTAAAAATACAAAAATTAGCCAGGCATGGTGGCACAAGCCTGTAAT
This sequence comes from Macaca mulatta, assembly GCF_049350105.2. NCBI lineage: Eukaryota > Metazoa > Chordata > Mammalia > Primates > Cercopithecidae > Macaca > Macaca mulatta. The sequence continues at coordinate 27,904,826 of NC_133417.1, forward strand.
CCTAGCTACTTGGGAGGCTGAGGCAGGAGAATCGCTTGAACCTGGGAGGCAGAGGTTGCAGTGAGCTGAGATTGTGCCACTACATTCCAGCCTGGGTGACAGAGTGAGACTCGGTCTCACAAAAAAAAAAAAAAAAAAAAAAAAAAAAAAAAAAAAAGTCCCAGCAAAGAAAGACCCAGGACCAGATAGCTTCACTGGTAAGTTCTACCAAACATTTAAAGAAGGGTTAATGCCAATTCTTCTCTAACTTTTACAAAATAAATTGAAGAGGAAGGAGAACTTCCAAACTCGTTCTGAGGTATTCCTAAGCCAGACACGGACACAACAAGAAAAAAAAAAATTATAGGCCAACATCCCTGATGAACATAGATGTTAAACTTCTCAACAAAATACTAGCAAACTAAATTCAGTAGCACATTAAAAGGGTCGTACATCATGATCAAGTGGGATTTATCCCTGGGAGGCAAGGATGGCTGAATCTATACAAATCAATAAATATAATCCAACATATTAACAGAATGAAGAATAAAAATCATATGATCATCTTCATAGATGCGGAAAAAGCATTTCACAAGATTCAACATTCCTTCATTCAACATTCCTTAACAAATTTGGTATAAGAAAAATATACCTCAACATAATAAAGGCCATACATGCCGGGCGATGTGGCTCACACCTGTAATCCCTGCACTTTGGGAGGCGGAGGTGGGCAGATCATCTGAGGCCGGGAGTTTGAGACAAGCCTAAACAACATGGAGAAATCCCATCTCTACTAAAAATACAAAAAATTAGCTGGGCGTAGTGGTGCATGCCTGTAATCCTAGCTACTAGGGAGGCTGAGGCAGGAGAATCGCTTGAACCCAGGAGGCAGAGGTTGCAATGAGCCGAGGTTGCGCCATTGCACTCCAGCCTGGGCAACAAGAGCAAAACTCCATCTCAAAATAAATAAATAAATAAAAAATAAAGGCCATACATGATGAGCCCACAGCTAATATCATAGTCAAAGGTGAAAAGCCGGAAGATTTTTCCCTAAGATTAGTAATAAGACAAAGGTGCCCACTCTTACCATTTCTATTCAGTAGAGTAGTGGAAGTCCTAGCCAGAGCAATCAGGCAAGAAAAAGAAATAAAACCACCTAAATTGGAAAGGAAGAAGTTAAATTGTCTCTGTTCAAAGATGACATCATTTTATACATAGAAAACCCGACAATTCCACTTGAAAACTGTTATAACTCATAAGTGAATTCAGTAAAGTTGTAGAATACAAAATCAACATGGAAAAATCAGCTGTGTTTCCATGTACTAACAATAAACTATCTAAAAAAAATTTAGAATACAATTCCATTGACAATAGTATCAAAAAGATAAAATACCTAAGCATAAATTTAACCAAGGAAGCAAAAGATCTTTACTCTAAAAACTATACAACATTGATAAAAGAAATTAGACACAAATAAATGGAAACATATTCTATGTTCATGGATTGAAAGAATTAATAACGCTAAAATGTTCATACTATCCAAAGCAATCTATAGATTCAGTGTAATCTCTATAAAACTTTCAGTGACATTTTCATGGAAATAGAAAAAGCAATCTTAAAATTCATATGGAACTATGACCCTGAAAGCAATCTTGAAAGAAAAAAATCTAAAAGAAGTATCTTTCCTGATTTCAAATTGTATTACAAAATTATAGGAATCAAAGCAGTATGGTATTGGCATAAAAACAGACACATAAACTAATGAAATAGAATGGAGAGCCCGGAAATAAACCCACACATATATGGCCACCTAATTTTCTATAAGGGTGCCAGGAATACATGGTGGAGAAAGGATAGTCTCTTCAACAAATGGTGTTGGGAAAACTGGATATCCACATGCAAATAAAGGAAGTTGGATCCTTATCTTCCACCCTACACAAAAATCAACTCATAATTGATTAAAGACTTAAATATAAGACCGGAAACTGTAAAACTCCCAGAAGAACTCATAGGAAAAAACTCTTTGACATTATCCTTGGCAATGATTTTTTGGCTATGATACCAAAAGCACAGACAACAAAAGCAAAAATGAACAAGTGGTACTACATCAAACTAAAAAAATTCTGTGTAGCCAAAGAAACAATTAACAAAATTAAGAAGTGAGAGAAAATATTTGCAAACCATATACCTGATAAGGGATTTTATCCAAAATATAGAAGGCATTTATGCAACAGAACAGCAAAAATGTAACAAAAACCAAATAATTAAATTAAAAATGGGCAAATGATCTGAAAGACATTTCTCCAAGGAAGACAAAAGGCCAACAGGTATATGACAATGTGCTCACCATCATTAATTATCAGGGAAATGAATATCACAACCACAATGAACCATTACCTTATATCTTAGAATGGCTGTTATTAAAAGAACAAGAAGTATATATCCAAAAAAATTAAAAACAGGATCTAGAAGAGATTTTTGCATTCCTATGTTCCAACAACATGGATAGACTTGCAGAGTATTATGTTCAGTGAAATAAACCAGAAACAGAAAGACAAATACTGTATGATCTCACAAAATGTAGAATCTAAAACACTCAAACTCACAGGAGAGAATAGCATGTTGGTTATCAGAGGTGATGGTTAAAGGGTATTATGTTTCAGTTAGGCAAGATAAATAAGTTCTGCTTATACTGGGTCTATAGCATAGTGCTTATAGCTAATAATACAGTATTATATACTTAAAATTTTCTGAAAGAGTAGATCTTATATTAAGTGTTCTTACCAGAAAACAAACAAAAAAACCCATAAATAAATACCGCCCCCCAAACCCGAGGATAAAAATAAAAGGGATTGGAGGAGACTTTGGGAGATGATGGATATGTTCTTGGCCTTGATGGTTTCATGGGTATGTTTATCCCCAAACTCATTGAATTGTATGCATTAAATATGTACAGTTTTTAATATGTCAGTCATACCTCAATAAAGTGGTATAAAACATAAAAGAGTATTACTGTTCTTCACAGACTCTTCTGAAGTGCTCATAACTTTCTTAAGAACATTGCCAGCATCTGATCATCACTACAGAAATGGTGAAAACAAGGGGTCACCTCCTATATTTTCAAGACAAGAAAAAAGAGAAGCAAGTGTCAGTCCTGGGATTCATCCCCGCGCCTCCTGGCCATCTGTTCAAGTTTCCTTCCGACAGACCAGGCCATCTCAATGACCTTCAGAAGGTGACCAAGGACCCTGTGATTCTGTGACACAGCTGGCCAGTCGTGTTATCCTGTGTCTGTGTATTTATGTGTACCTATGGTAGACATGAGATGCTCTGTCCAGGTGCCCAGATCTTCCTTCAACAAAGGTTAGCAAACAGCCTCCAGCATCAGCAGCTTCAGGGTTGGCCTCAGCTGCTGAGAACTGCCTCACTCGAGGTCAAAACTTTCTAGGACAGCCTGTATCAGATGACTGAACAAGACGGGTCATAAAAGTCCAGCCACTTTGGCCTCACTTGGGACAGCTCTGACAGGCAATATTTGATCTGAAACTTCCTGCCAGATTGGCAGAAGCTTTGTCAGGCCTACATCAACACTTGCTTTCTCCCTCTGCCCCATCCTGCATCTGCCCCCTTCTTTCCACAGGTATGGATACATAGTAAACATCCTTACCTCATATTCTGTCCCAGCATCTGCTTCCAGACAATCCAGCCTGTGACAGTCCCCTCTTTTTCCTCTCCCATCTGACAAAGAACACTCTCAGAGATTAGAGAGACAAGACAGGCTGTACATGAATGGCCCACTGGCGTATTTTGATTGGCCTGTGCAGTTGTATTAGTCTGTTTTCATGCTGCTAATAAAGACATACCTGAGACTGGGTAATTTATAAAGGAAAAGAGGTTTAATGGACTCTCAGTTCCATGTGGCTGAGGAGGCTTTATAATCATGGTGGAAGGCAAAAGGCATGTCTTACATGGCAGCAGCCAAGAGAGAGAAATGAGAGCCAAGCAAAAGGGATTTCCCTTTATAAAAACTATCAGATCTTGTGAGACTTATTCCCTACCAGGAGAACAGTATGGGGGAAACTGTGCCCATGATTCAATTATCTCCCACCAGGTCACACAACACTTGGGAATTATGGAAGCTATAATTCAAAATGAGATTTGGGTGGGGACACAGCCAAACCATGTCTGCAGTGTTTATAAAAATGAGTCAATATAGAAAAATTGGAATCTTTCCCATAAAATCTGAATTTCTATATTCTATTTAAAAATGAGATGATCAAGCCACATTGGCCCTTTATTCTTGAATAAGAGACTATTGGTTGGGGCTGAAGAGTGGCTTCCCCCTTTAGAGAGAAGAGTTATCCAGCTTGTCAAAGTCCCCAGAACTTTCTACAGACTTGTACCTGTTCACCTCCCTCCCTTGTGTTATCTCCCTGACTCCTATGACCGTCTGAGCTTTTCTTTTGACAACTATAGATGGTTCAGCAGCTGGAAAGCAGAATCTTTCCTATGCTACCATCTTTTGGATTCGATATGGATCTTTAAGAATTGGGTTTCTCTTGGTTTAAGGCCACGAGAGCCTTTTGCTGGGTCCTTGGTTTAGCTAAGCACTCAGTGCCACTATCGCTGCCCCAGTCTTGCCTCACCCTCTGTCATTCACCACCCCCAGAAAAAGGTGTTCTCCATGGACACATGGCAGGGAGCAACACACACTGGGGCCTGTTGGGGGATAGGGGGTGGGAGGAGGGAGGGCATCAGGAAGAATAGCTAATGGATGCCAGACTTAGTACTTAGGTGATGGGATAATCTGTGCAGCTAATTACCATCCCTGGCACACGTTTAACTATGTAACAAACCTGCACATCCTGCAAATGTACCCCTGAACTTAAAACTAAAAGTTGGAAATAAAAAAAAAGAAAAAGGTGTTCTCTTCAGTGAGGTTCATGTCAGACACCGCCTACATCAAGAAATCATATTTATTTTTTTTACAGAGAGTATCATATGTTTTCACTATAAAACTCATTTTTATTATTGAATATTTGTTACCCTCAAAGGCTAACATTTTTCCAAAAATAAATATCTCTCTCAATGTGCATAGGTTGATAGTGGACCCCTCCAGCCAAAGAAACAGAATAGCCAGAAACTCCTCAAACAGGGCCATGTCACCTCCCATCTTGTCATCAATACTGCCTGTGGCCAGGTGTCCAGAGCTATGGAAAGCCTCTTTGCCAGCCAAGTCTAATGCCCCTTCCCACCAAATAAATTGCTTCTGCTTCTTCAGGGGGTTGTAATTATGTAAGACTCAATAATTATATAACAAATTGCTTTGAAGTGATTATTTAAATTATGCATTGGCAGGAATCGGGTATTCAACTATAATGAGCGTCATTGATTATGAAAATGTCTTCTCTGAGCTGATACAATAACTGCTTCTGTCTGTTGCTGTTTGAAATATGGGCCAGCTGGAAGACTTCAAAAACTTAGATTGAATCACATTCAGAATATAAAAGACATTGTAAAGAGGTTGGCTCCTTTTTTGAGCTTCTGTTCCTGGGTGATAAGGGCCCTTAGAATACATCCTTGGCCACGAAACGGGGCTCTGATGGGGCTTCCTGCCAGGACAGGTGGAGCTGGTGCCCAAAGAACCAGGTCAGTACAAGGCTAGGTGGACTGCAGGTTTCCAGCAGGAGTTCCCTTGGCATGAAGAGCTTGGGGGGGCCCTAGACCTCCAGGCGTCTGGTCCCCTTTCTCCTCCGTCCCTGCTTGGCCCACTTGGAGAAGGAGATGTGTGTTTGGTGGGCTGTGTGCTGTACTAACCCTCCCACAGCTTCCCTGAAGGCCTGCCGCTTAGGGATGGTGGATGCTGGGAGTGTGTTGGAACGCCTCTTCCCATGTGAATCATTACTATGCGGAGCCCCAGCAGGCTGGAACAGGCTGGCATGGTCCAACAAAGAGGAGCAGGAGGAGCCTAAACCCCTCAGCCCGTGAACTGGACTCTCTCACACCCAGAGCACCTGGACCAACCAGGAGAAGACTTTCGAGATGAACCTCTAGCAGCCAAAGGCATTCAGGTTTTCCCAGAAGGGCCTCCAGGAAATCTTGACAAATAAAGGCTATGTTTCTGGCCACCGTGGCCTTCCTAGGCCAAGCATTGGCAAACATTTTCTGTAAAAGACCAGATGGTAAATATTTTAGGTTTTCCAGGGCCTGGACTTCTCCCTTTCATATTCTTTGTTGTTGTTGTTTAAACCACCCAGTAGAAATGTAAAAACAATTTGTAGCTACTGGGCTGTAGAAAAATAGTCTTCAGGCTGGATTTGGCCCCCAGGCCAGAATTGCTATATCCCTGCCTGGTGCAGTGGATTCCATGATAACACACTGGATTTTTCTGCTGTCCATGTTGAAGCCATGGAGATCTGATGGTGGGAAGCCAGCTGTGAATTTCAGATCTGGTAGCTCTTTTGGAAAAAATGGAAAAGGATCGAACGGCCACACGCCCATCTCGGACCCTCTGATCCTGCAGCTGGGGTAACTCCATTTTGCTCTCAACGCCCACAGCTCCTGTAGAGTCTTCTTGGTAGTCAGTATTTACTGCCTCGCATTTGCAAGGATCTTTTCCTGTATACTGGAGTTGTTTTCCTCTTCTCCTCTGCCTACACTCCCACCCACCAACTCCAAGAGTCCCTTGAGGGCAGAAGTGGCAAGCTTTCAACCACTTCATCTCCGGCCAGCACGAGAACAGTGCCTGGGACGCTGGCAGTAGATACTGTGCTGATTGAGTGGTGTCTTATGCCCCCTCTGTGTTCCTCTTTTCCCCTTTCCTGCAGTGAACCCCATGAAGTACAGAAGGTTAAGATATTTTGTGCATTGTGGGGTGTTTGGCAAGGTGTGCCTGTGCAGGTGTTTGCTTAGACCACCCTCTTGGTTCTCTGCGTGTTTCTCTAGCAAACCACATAGCAGCCTTTGTGATCTGCTCACCAAGCGAGGAGTGTGGCTGCCCCCGGGTTGGGAGGAAACCAGAACCCCTGAGCCGGGCTGTGGCTCCAGTCTCAACACAGGTCCTCAGATCTGCTGCTCCTCAGCTTTCTGGGATCACTGGCTGAGAAGCCAGGGTTGCTTTGAAATCAGAAGCCTGACTGCTCCTTCCCAGGACTGCATTCACCTGTTTGGACCCAAGTGTATTACAATCGGTTTCATCCTGTGCTGGCGGAAGTGTCTGTGTTTGAGCCTTAGCCTAGGGGTTCTCATTGAACTCAGGATATTTTGTTCTCTCTCAGAGTAATTTAAGGATTATTTCCTCTCTGAGATTGTCTTTCTAGATGGCAAGATTTTCAGAATCCTTTAGGTTGCTAGCAATGGAAATCACTGACTTAACTGGCTTAAAGGGCAAGCAGCATTATCTCACATAGCAAGAAGTCCAGAGTCAGGGTGCTGCAGGTGTGGTTAGTTCAGTGGTTCCAGCTTGCCATTAAGGACCAAGCTCTTTCTTCTCTTTGCTGCCATAGTGAGTGTGTTGGTTTAGGCTTTGCATGAGCTTTCCTCATGGGTGCAAGATGCCTGTCACAGCTCCGGGTGTTACATCATCATGACCACATCCCCGGGGAGAAAAGGGACTGTTTGCTGTCATGCATCTTTGGTCCACAAGAAAAATTCTTTCCAGGAGTCTCTTACTGACTTTCTCTCATTAGCCAAAACCATGTCCTAGGTCTATGCCTAAATTAATCCCTGATATGATGTGTGAACCACCACAATGGGTTTAGATCAACCATGTCTTATCCTCTGGGACTGGGGCCAGGGTTCCTGGGAGCACAAGGTCCTACTGAATAGTGTAGCCACCTACATGACATTGGGGTTTTGTTGGGAGAAAAAAGAGGGGGAGCAGCCAGCACCCATCAAAGTGTCTTGTACAGTAAACATTCCCCAGAATCTTTCCTCTTTAAGACGCTTAGGGACACAGAGCCTTCTGAAGTTGTATTAATAAAAGAGAAGTTTTAGAGAAGGCTGCTTGGAAAACACCAATGGGAATACTGGGAGCTACTTCTTCTTGCCCCAATCTGCTTTTAGACAAGAACCATGGGTCTGTCTAATCCCACCTTAGTATATTGGCTTTGAAGACAGTTATGACAGCCATTGTTTATTGAGCATCTACTCTGTGCCAGGCATTGTGGGAGGGGCTTTGCACATATGGCTTCTAATCATACAGCTGCACTGGCAGGGCCGCGTTATTGTCCTCATTTTACAGATCAGGGAACTGGAACCCAGAGAAGTTGAGTAGCTTGCCTCTGGCTGCACGGTCTGTATAGGGCTGAGCCAGGAGTTGGCAAGCACTTTTAAAGCATCTGCTTTGATCTAGGCACTATACTAGGTGCTGAGAATGCAAAAAAGAATAAAATATGGTTCCCACCATCAGGGAGCACATAGCCTGTCCCTTCTGGAAGGTCACCCAGTATAACTAAATATATGTCTCTTGTCCAGGACGGAAAACATCTTTGGATGTGTGAGGAAATTAGGCAGTGTCTTGTGCCTTCTACCTAAAGACCTGCTTCCTGTCAGGAAGCCTGAAACTTTGCTGAATAGCTTGGTAAAGGAATTAGGGGCATGGGCTTTGGTGTCAGAGTACTTGAATTCAAATCCCAGCTCTACCACTTTCTGGCTGGGTGATTATAGGCCAGATACCTCGTGGGCTGCTATGAGGTGAAATGAAAGAGACCTTGTGAAAGCATAGAGAAGAGCTTGGTAAAAGTTAGCAGGTCTTATTACCAATTTACGTTGCTCTTCAATGCACTTTCTTACCAGGTAAGATATCAGAGGCCCAACCTCCTAACCCCCTTAGTCCCTTAGCATTTCACACCCTCCCCCAGGTTTGGGCATTGGTGTCATAGGCTGCAGCTTGTAGATTCTGCAGGTGGCGCCCGGCACATTGAACTGCTTGATGCTAGCTCTTTAGTGTGAATGACAAGCTTGTCAGCCAGCTCTTACTGAAAGTGTGATTTCCTCCTGTGTGGTGGCTGCACAGGGAGGCGACGGAACAGAAAATGAGCGCCTCTCTGCCTCTCTCAGGGCACTCTTTGGCTTCCCCATGCTGGGTATAAATGAAGCTGCCTGTGCTGAGAGGCCCGGGAAAGCCTACTGCTCCCTTCTGATGGGGAGACGGGACCGAGGGGGCAAGAAGGCAGGCAGGGGAATCCTCATGCCCAGTTCTTGTCTCCTGTCACAGACTTGAACTGTGGCACCAGGAAGTTCCCTCGCCTAGGTTTCCTCTCCTGTGAACTGGGAGGGTCTTATCAGCCTGTAATCTCGTTGAAAAATCCCCTATGAGGGCGGAAATGGAGATGGGTGAGAAATAGGGCAGCCCAGACCTGTCTCCAAGGCACCTGGCCCGAGGAACCCGCAGGCCGCAGGCTCTGCTGGGTGTGCTGGGCCCTGTCTGCATCCCTGTCTGCTCTGCAGCTTTGGACGCAGCTCATCCATCTGGAAAACTGCCGTGGGATGCTGCTGCCCGGGGGGCCGAGGGGTCTCATCGATCTTGGGGAAATAATTAAGGCCCGCAAAGCCTTGCCGGGCTCTATCGGTGCAAGGTGCTATTAAGAACAAGATAAAAGCTTCTAGCCTTGATTGAATCTGGAAAACAAGGCCCATGCAGGCATTTTTCTTTGTCATGGTGTCAAAGGAGAAGGGAGAGGCCCGAGGAAGAAGAAGGAAGATGAAGGAGCAAAGGAGAAAAGGCAGTTTTTGAGACAGTAGACAAGAGCCTGTGGAAAAAAATAAAATAAAATAAAGCAAAACCCACTAAAATTGCCTGTGCTTTTTGCTTTCTTTCTTAAGGGGACACTGTGAAGGAGGAGTGGCAGCTTTGAGGGTGACACCACACGCCACCTTCTCCTGTTTGTCCCCAGTGTCTCAGGTGAGCAATTACCACCATCATTCCTGCAGAGAGAGTTTGCTCCTCCAGCGGGAAGTCCCATGACTGTGTTCCTTGGGGTGGTGGCCTCCTTGCCCCTAGCTCAGGGTCTTTGTTGCTTTCTTTATTTCCTCTTGTGCATTGCTTTGCTCAAATGTTTGCAGGAGGAGGGTCTGCTCAGAGGCAAGGCCAGCGCGGGAGTGGCCCCCTCCTTCCTTAGAACTTTATTGTGCTTTTGCTCTCTTTTTACTGCTTGGCTGCAACAAAGCCAGCTCTCAGGGCTGAAATCCAGCCGAGGAGATCTGATTTCTCAAAAGCCATTTTGATCTTTTCACTTCAAAGGTAGGTTTTTTCACGCCGGAGCCCCAGTTTGGTGGCCCCAGACCTGCCCTTTTGGGCTGTGGGTCTGGAGGGACCTATGGTCTCTTCTTTACATGCTGTTGGGAGAGTCTGGGGTCCTGGCACTGGGGCTGCCTGGGCAAGCCTCCGATGTAGGGAGATTTGTCCTTGATGTCCCTGGTCTCCAGCACCCCTGATGCCCTGCCTTTTCCTTCCGTCTGGCTCAGCCCTATACATCTCCCAATTGCCAAAGCCCTTCTGCTCCCCAATCCCCAGTCATCTTATGAACATTGGCTCTCAGGAATGAAACTGACCTTTGGGGTCTTCTTCTGAGAACTTCTTTGATAGCTCCCGCCTTCCACCCCCGCTCCCCCACCCAAGGTGCCTTTCCTCAGAGGCCCCACTATATTCGGTCATGCTCGGTAAGTTTCCTTATTCAGTTCCCACCACATTTTGCTTAATTATCCTTTTTCCGCCCATGACCCTCCGCAGATCATGAGGTCCTTGAATAAAGGAGCTGTTATTCCCTGACATGCGGTCCCAGTGTCTAGCATGATGTCAAGTACACAGTAGGTTCTCAACACACATCTAGTGCATTAGTGAGTTCCTTCCTACAGCTCTCTCAAGCTGTCCTAGGGGTTGCTGAGGCAGCTCAGGGGCAAGCCAGCTTGGTGGAAGGAGAAATGGGCAGGCGGGTGGGGGGAGAGAGACAACATATATTCTCCCATCTCCTCCAGCCCATCAGGTAATTTCTAGACCCAGCCTCTGCTTTGTCCACAGCAAGTTTACTTTCATTGATTTTATAGTTCTATGCACATATAACATTATAAATATTATGTCTATCACATGTGATAGGCAATAATATAGTGTATATGTAATATTCATATATGCATATATAACATGTCATAATACAGTATGACATGTACAAACATACATATACAGATTTTTTTTGTGAAAAGAGTTCTGTTTAAAAATTAGTTTAAACACTGAGGCCTTGAGCTTTTCATCCAAGGTTTTCTTTCTCCCGGGGGCATTTGCTTTTGAAGTTGTTACTCATTACCGCTTGGACAGTGGAAAGCTTTGTTCTGATTGAAGACATTTTAGGCTTTCACCTAGTTGATGAAAGCATTGCTTTTTGGATGGTGACTTCTTTCTGTTATACCTACTGCCCATCTCCCAGATATATCAGCAGTCCTGGCTGGTATCAAGGAACGAAGAAGGGCATTGGATTCTCTGAGGTCACAAAACTATTAATGTTATTTATCTCAGATGATTTTTGTTGTTACTGTTTGGTTTAGAATCTGGCCAGTTGGGAGGCCAGGGTTGACTGGGTTGCTGTAAGGAGGCATTGGAATTCTAGCCTTTCTCATTGGCCTGCTAGGGGCAGCTGGCTTTTTCAGCTCTCCACCCACTTTCCTCTGTGCTGCCCGCCTCCCATTTAGCACTCCAGCAAGTAGCACCTCCATCACTGTGCTTCCTAGATGCTGGGCCTCCTCCCACAAGGGGTCCTCCTGGGCCTGCCCTTGCTAGCACAGGAGTCCAAGTGCCCACCTTTCATTCCTCATCAAACCCCACTGGTCTCTGTTCCAAGGTGGGATAGTGGCAGAGCGCTGAATTAGGAGCTAAGAACCAGGTCCTGAGTCTTGAATTACTCACCATCTGTGGGACCTAGGGTTCATCACTCATTCTGGAGTCTCAGTTTGCTAGCAGGTAAACAGCCATAATCGCCCAGCCTTCCTACCACAAGAAGAGGCTCATCTGAAACCCTAGATTGGTTTTTCTTAGGTTTTCCTACAATTAAAATCTTCTGGGAAACTTTTAACATCCCAATTCCCAGACCACACTCCCAGACCAATTAAATCAGATTTTCTGGAGATGAGATCTAGACGTCAGTATTTTTTAATGCTCCCCAGGTAATTTGAATGCGAAGCCAAGGTTGAAAACCACTGTTTAAGGTCAAAGTATTTATAGACATTGAAAATGAAAACTGATTCTGAACTTCCATCTACTTTCTTCTAACTAATCTGCAGTAGTTCTTAGTTTTAATTTGGTTCAGAATCTGTTTAAGAATCTCTTGAAAGTTATGTGTCTATTTTCTTACGAATTGACATATACGCAAAATTTTGCATGTAATTTCAGCATATAATGTCCCCTTGTTAGTGAGGCCCTCTCTGGCTACCCTATCCAAAATGGCAACAGTGCCCCTCCTCACTACAATTTCGTATCCTCCTTGCCTACTTTAAGCTTTCTCCATAGCCTTTATCACTATCTGCATGAACATCCACAAGTCCCTCAGGACGGTAGAGTTTCTCAACCTGTAGTTCCTGGACCATCTTTACTTAATCAAGATAACTGGGGTGGGACCCAGGATCTGCATTTTCAGAAACTCCCTGAGTTTATTTTGAACACTGAAATTTTCGAGCCAGTGAACTGGGTCCCTGGATTCTTGATTTAGAAGATGCAGGGTCAAGTCTGCTGCTGTCTTTCCTAAAGCACCTCCTTGCTCTTCCAGATCCTGCCCTTTAGACAGGAATCTATCTCCCTCAGCATACCAGTAGTCTCAGGTAAACTCTCTAATGTTCCAGAGAAACCCCAGGTATTTTCCAAGTTACCTCAGGGGTATGTGGGAATGTGGCTGCCTCAATAGTGTGGGTTGAGGGGCTTGGGCTAAGGCCTCTGATCTAATGAAAATTATCTCCTTTCCCTCCCCTCTAGTGGTACTTCTGTCATTGTCCCGTCATTCTTAAACTTTTTGGTACCCATCTGTATCGTGATGAACAACAAAGACCATGAACAGCAGGCATATTTGATTCCATCTCTCTGCTCGAAGTTTTCCATTGGCTTCCAGTGGCCTACAGGGGGAAGTATATCCCTATTTTTAAAGTTACCAGAAGGCTCTTTGAGACGTGGCTGCCATTCACCTTCCAGCCTCGGTCCCAGTGTCTTTACTAAGCTCTCCTGCAGGATGAAACTGCATGTATTTCCTGGAGCTGCCACTTCATTTCTTGGATATCCTGGACTGTTTCTTTCATCTCTTTACACAGGCCACTCCTTTCCCAAAACTCTCAAATGACTCTCTAGCTGACTCAGAGTACAAGTCAGGACATCACGTGGCTGAACACGGTGGCTCACACCTGTAATCCCAACACTCTGGCAGGCCAAGGCGGGAGGATTGCTTGAGCTCCAGAGTTCAAGACCAGCCTGGGCAACATGGCGAAACCCCATCTCTACAAAAAATACAAAAATTAGGTTGAGGTTGCAGTGAGCTGAGATCGTGCCACTGCACTTCAGCCTGAGCAACCTGAGTGAGACCCTGTCCAAAAAAAAAAAAAAAATTAGCCAGGTGTGGTGGCATGCACCCATAGTCCCATAGGTCCCAGCTACTTGGGAGTCTGAGGCGGGAGAATGGCTTGAGCCCAGGAGGTGGAGGATGCAGTGAGCCGAGATTGTACCATTGCACTCCGGCTTGGGTGACAGAGCAAGACTCTGTCTCAAAACAAAACAAAACAAAAAACAAAAAAATCAAACATTAAAGGCGTCACGTTACCTACAGGCTCTACTCAATCTGTCCATTATCCTCCTGGTCTTTGTGCCCTCATCTTCTGCTATTTTCCTGTGTTTGTTTTCTGGGGCTGCTGTAACAAAGCACCACAGACTAGGTCATTTAAACAACCGAAATTCATTGTCCTGTGGTTCTGGGGGCTAGAAATATGAAATCAAGGTGTCAGCAGGGCCATGCTCCTGCTGAAACTTGAAGGGAAACATCCTCCCTAGCCTCTTTCTCACTTCTGGTGTTTGCTGGCTCTCTTTCCCTTTCTAGGCTTGTAGCTGAGTCATTCTGGCCCCCTTGGCCTTCTCCCCAGGCAACTGCACACGGTCATCTTCATATGAGGACACGAGTCATCCTGGGTTAGGGGCCCACCTTACTCCAGTATGACCGCGACTACTTACATTTGCAATGAGCTATTTCCAAAAAGGTCACCTTCTGGGGCTGTGGGGATTAGGATGTCAAAATATCTTCTTTTGGGGGATAAAATCCCCCCTCTTTCATTTTGCTTCAGTCTCACTGACCTAGATAGAGTTGTCAGATTTAACCAAATAAAAAAATAAGATGTGCAGTTAAATTTGAATTTCAGATAAATAATGAATACTTTTTAGTATAAATATGTCTCAAATGTTGCATGAAATTTCTTTTATTTTTTTATTTTTTTTATTTTTATTTTTTTGCCGAAGTATGTACCATACACTATTTGGGATGTACTTATACTAAAAAAGTTATTTATTGTTCATCTGAAATTCACATGTCACTGGGTATCCAGTGTTATGTCTGGCAACTTTTACTTCCTACTCCTTGAACACACCAAGCATGCTCCCACCCGAGGCCTTGGCATTTGCTATCCTGTCAGCCTTGAATGCTCCTTCCCGAGATATCTGGGATGCTCATTCTCTGATGAACTTCGGCAGGGCCTTTCTGGATCCCCCAGTCCCCATACACATACTTTCTCACCTCCTTTTTTACTTTAATTTTTTCCCTTATCCCTATAGGGTCATAAAGCTCTGTTATATGTATATTTCCCCCTTTATCCCTTATCACTAACAGGCTATATATTTTACCTCCTGATCGTATTTATTGTCTATCACCCCCAGGAGAATTTAAGCTTGATGCACTTATTCATTGCTGTCTCTCCAGGGCCTAGAACAATGCCTGGCCCACAGCCGATGTTCAATAAATCTTTAGTGAATGAACGAAGAAATAAATAAACCCTTTCATTGTCACTCAAGTACTAGAAAGTGGGCATCTGTGGATTTTGCTTACCTAGGAGCCCCTCTCACTTCTGGCAAGCGGTGCCTCTCCGCAGCTCTCCATAGAAGTAGCTTGGGGAGGTCCTGCCCAAACTCCCGATCCAGATGTATAGACACAATCCAGGTCAATCCATTCATTCTGTCCACTTGGCCGCAGTGATTGGTTCAGGGACGGGTGCAAGACCCAAGTCAGTCTGACTGGAGCGAGTCTCTAGTCTCGGAATTTCTACGGGAACTATTAAGACGGAACACTCCGTTCCTACTGGTGTTTCTGAGAGGAATAAGATGTAAGCCTGGAACCGCCGATAGCCATCTCACCACCATAAAGGACGAGAGGGGACTCGCTCCCGGCAAAATACCTGCTTATGATCTTTCAGGCCTGACCTCAGGTGAATTCAAAGGCTTTACCTGGCAGCCTTCACAGAAAAAGCTGCCATCCCTGGCCACGCTTGGTGCACAGCCAGCGCCCTGGGGTCCCTGAAGCAGGTTGCGGTCAAGGGCTCCCATCAACGGCCGTGCTGTGAGACATAACTGTATTCCTAGCCCCAGCGTTTCCATTTGCCTGAGGCCTTCCCAGGTGCCTCACCTGAGCCCTGCTCATCGGGAGAAGGGGGAACCTTGAAGATACTTTTCTCCCCTTGGACTCAGCGTCCAGCACTTTTCCACACCTGAACCTCAGCCCAGATCTGTGAAAGGGCAGGAGCCTATTACTCCAGTGAGACAAATCCCCTGTCTATGTGGATCCACCTGACCCTCGCCAGGTGCTGCTCCAGGGGTATGGACCTGTAGGGGAGCTGGCGCTTCCTCCTGTCTAGCCTCTTGCTCAGACCATCACAGTAAGTAAATAAAGACTTAGCCGTTAGACTTTCCTTTTCGCTTGTCTTAATTGACTACTGGGACACCAGGCAGCTCAGCTCAGCTCTTGACTACCGTCTGCCTGAGAGTGGAGCCAACCCAAGAGAACAGAGCTGAGGGACAGAGAGACCTAGAGTCTCTCTAATGTCCTTGAGCCCCTAATCTTGCTATGCTGGAAGCCAGTGAGGCACCTGGACCTTTGCACTGAGCTCAAGCTGATTAGATGTGTTTTGTCTGTCACTGAGTCTTGAGTCCAATGCACACTCCCAGTGACGACCCAGGGGGCCTCAGGAACTCCTCCACTTGCGTTTCCATTCCCCCTGTCCTTGCCATCATTGTGGTTTGGTTTATCCCACACTATCCAGCTTCATGTGCCTCCCCAAGGGACATCTGCTCTTAGAAACCAGGGGATGTGACTTTCTCTCTCTCTTTTTCTTTTTATTTATTTATTTTTTTGAGACAGGGCCTCTGTCTGTCACTCAGGCTGGAGTGCAGTGGTGCAATCACGGTTCACTGCAGGCTTAAACTCCTGGACTCGAGTGATCCTTCCACCTCAGTCTCCCGAGCAGCTGGGACTGCAGGTGTCTACCACTACACCTGGAAACTTTTTTAATTTTTATTTTTTATAGAGATAAAGGTCTTGCTATGTTGCCCAGGTTGGTCTTGAATTCCTGGCCTCAAGCAGTCCTGCCGCTTTAGCCTCCCAAAGTGGTGGGATTACAGGCATGAGCCACAGCACCTGACCGTCTCTCTCTCTCTCTCTCTCTCTTTTTTTTAATCTCCACACCCCATACATCCGCATTTCAGTCTGTTAAGGCTTCTGTAACAAAACACTATAGACTGGGTAGCTTATAAACAACAGACATTTATTTTTTTCAGTTTGCAGGACTGAGAAGTCCAAGATGAAGGTGCCCCCAAATATCGTGTGTGATGGGAGCCCACTTCTGCACTGACCGCCGTCTCCTCTCTCTGACCTCACGTGGTGGAAAGAATGAGGGGCCTCTCTGGATCCTCTTTCATAAGGATGCTAATTCCATTCATGAAGGCTCCAGCCCCATGACCCAATTGACTGCCAAAGGCCCTACCTCCTAATACTATCTTTTAGGGGAGTAGATTTCAACATAGAAATGTTGAGGTGACATAAACCTTCAGATCATAGAGATACTCTTGCACAAAATCAGACAAAAATTTCTGCAGATGACTTAATCAATGAAACTGCAGTGGACTGTTTACAATGTAAATCGCTGATTTGATAATTATAAATAGGATGAAAACTTCTTAATATTTAAAAAGTCTACATTAAAACTTTTATTATTCCCTTAGGAAATCAAATCTGAATTAGGGGATAAAATCTGTGTTAGTTATCTTTTGCTGCATAATAAAACTCCCCCAAAGCTCATTAATTTAGAATGACAAGCATTTATTATCTCAGTTTCTTGGGGTCTGAAATCCAAGTACAACTTAGATAAGTCCCCTGGTTCCGGGGTCTCTCTTAAGTCTGCAGATGTCATCAGAGCTGTGATCATCTCAAGGTTCAACTGGGAAATAATTCCCTGCAAGCTCACTCATGTGGCTGTTGGCAAGCTTCAGGGTCCTCATTGGTTACCGGCTAGAGACATCAGTTCCTTGCCACATGGGTCTCTCCAAAGGGCTGCTCACAATATGGTCGCTGGCTTTCCTTAGAATGAATGAGTGGAGATTCAGGATGGAAGTCACAGTCTTTTTATAACCCAGTCTTGGAAGTGACATCCCAACACTCTCACCATGTTCTGTTAGAAACTAGTCACTGGGCCCAACCCACACCCAAGGGAAGGTTATTCCACAAGGTATGTATGGTATTGGTTAGGTATTTATTACAGCAACATCCCACTTTCAGATACCAGAGTCTGTATTTATCCCTTTTCTCATCTTACCTCCAGAGGCAACTGTTTTCATGTGTTTAAAGAATATCATGTTTTTGTTAGGTCTTACTACAAAATTATACCCTTATTTTATGAGCAAACATTTTTTATTTTCCTAAATAGCATTGTCTTTTATATCTCTCATTCTCTTTCTCACTCTTTGTGGGCAGGGATCATTAGGAGCTATCTAAGAGGCTGCCTACCATAGTTCACCCTCTGGCCCATGTGATTTACAACCCCTCTGCATGCACATATACTCTTCCTAAGTCTCATCTAGTTACAACATCAGCTCAAAGTGCAGAACTGTATCTAAATCAGGTTCATGTATGGATGAGTCTCCACAAATATAGTACCTTAAATACATATCCTCTTCATCTTTAGACCTGTGGAACTCAAGATAGAAGTTATCTAGCTGTCCTTCCCACCCCAGATTACCTAACATACAACTGTGGGCCAGGAAGTCATTACTGTTCAACAAGGGAGAAAACTGGAGGCACAAGGGTGTCACTGGTCCATGGACATTCTGAAATCCCAGCAAGCAAATGTTAGAAGTTCCTTGATTAGATCTCAAGGCCTGAGAATAATTCTCCATGGCTCTTGGCTCCACTCTTCAGGGCATTGTTTCTGCTCTCTTGGTCATTTTTCTTTCTCATGGATGGTAGTGCATATTCAGCCTGCTTCCTGCCAGTAGAATTCTGGGGATTCAAAGGCCTCTCTTCATTTTGTCCCTCTTGATCCAAGTTGGCAACGTTTCTCCAAACATGTCTTTAGGAGAAAAAAAAAAAAATTTTTGGACCATGTTTGTGTATTTAGACAATGTTTTCCTAGCAGTGCCCTCAATTTGATATTTGCCTGGAAGCCATTTCTTAATTTTAGCATTGTTTGCTGTCTGGAGAGGCTGAAGAATTTCAAAACTTTTTTTTTTTTTTTTTTGTAGAGGGGTATGACAGTCTTTCAATTTATTTCTCTTCTCCTGCATCTTACTCCATGTAGGAAAAAGAGGCCCACTGGCACCTTCAACATTTTGGAAACCCTCCATAACTAGACCGCTCAGTTCATTAGGCATGTTTTTTACTTTCCACCTAACTGCAGGTAACAACGTTGCTAAACTTTCTGCTACTACATTACAAGGTTCTTCTTTCTTCAATTCCCAATAGCATGCTCTTCACTTTCTTTGAGCCCTCACCAGAAGGGATCTCAAAGTCAAGATTTCTACTAATAGTCTGTTCAAGATAATTAAGCATTCTCTAACGTGCTTCTCTAATTTCTCCCAATTTCTGTCAGTGTGAGGTTCCAAGACCACTCCCACGTGTTTAGGTATTTATTATAGCAACATCCCACTTTCAAAGGTTGTATTTATCCCTTTTCTCATCTTACCTCCAGAGGTAACTGTTTTCATGTGTTTAAAGAATGTCATTTTTTGTGAAGCCTTATCACAAAATTATACCCTTATTTTATGAGCAAACTTTTTTTTCCAAATAGCATTGTCTTTTAGCACAATGGTAGTACACCATGGCTTGTACTCCTTCTTCCTATATTTTGTCTGTCCAGTCCCCAGGAGATGAGTACCCAGATCACCTCCAATGTCATGCCATTATTACAAATAGTGTTGCAATGCATGTCCCCATTCATGGCCCTTTATGAGTGAATCTGTGTGAAGGTTTCTTTGGGATATGTGCATAACCAGAACTGGAATTGATGATGCACAGGTTACACATAAACTTAGTTTGACTAGGATGTGCCAAATTACTCACAGTAAGGTTACACTACTTTTCATTCCCACTTGCCATGCATAAAGGATCCTGTATCCCACGTCTGAACCAACACTCACTATTTCATCCAGTTTTTGAATGTTTCTCCATTATTTGGTTTGAAGTAATATTTAATATTTTGATTTGCATTTTCCCTGATAATTGATGAGTGTGAGCATCTTTTCATATATTTTTGACTTCCCTATTCCACAAACTGCCTGTTTATATCTTTTCTATATTCTTTAGGATCAGAGACCACATATCATGTCTTCTGCATTCTCCTCTGCTCCTAGAACAATGCTGGATGTTGATTGATGAGATGATTGATGAGAAGGTCAATATGAGCTTCTCTATTTTGAGACCTACATTTCCTCTACACACCCTGAGGTGTTTGACTGCATTCATTTAAAATACATTTATCAAATGACTACCCAAGTGCCAAGACTTCCTGTGTGACTCTTCCTTCTGGCAAAGCCCAAATTGCCTATCCGTCACTTTATCAATTGAATAGAAGAATGAATCTGGTCAAACTCATCATCTGGCATCAAACAGACTAGTATTTTAAATGCCCTTTTACAGTCTCTAACATTCTGTGATCTGATTCTACCTTACTGACTAATTGATTTTTTCTTTTGTTGTTTTTGACTGCCGCATGCCTAAAGCAACGCAAGAAGTAAGGAATATTGGCACATCGACAGGAAGCTCCACAGCAGTTTGTTGAGTTTCTCTGTTTGTGAAGAGCAAATCCACATTATAGTGAATGATGATTGCTGATAAATATCATGGATTTAATGGTCAAAAAGTAAACTCCTCTCCTCATTGTACCCCATAAGGGTCACCAGTCTCAGTGTGACAGCATTTATCCACATTTCTAGAGAGAGAAAGGATTCTCAGCCCTGACTTAAGTACTCCCACACCCACCCCAGGGCAGGGTTAGATGCTCAACTCTGGAAATCTTGATTGAAACACAATCACCCTGTATTGTAATTGTCTGTTTATTTGCTCTCCTTCTAGATTTGGAACATGCTGAGGATACAGATTTGTGTCTCATTCATTGCTTTATTTTATTATTTTATTGTACTTAGCAAAGCACTTGTCATATAGTAGGTGTTCAATAAACATTTATTGATTGAATCTGAATAGACACATGGAAAAACATTTATTGAACACTTGCCGTATACTATGTCAGATGCTGTGGATGCGTGGATGAATAAGACACAGTTTAAGTACAAAATGGTGTGGGAACATGTGCAGAGAAGGGGCATTGTATTCTAAAGGAGATGAACTTTAAATCAAGCAACGACGCCATTGGTAGCAGTCTTCTTTTTCTTGTTTGAGAGATTCCTTCTGCCCTTGAATTCCAGATGTGACTTGTACTTTAATTGCAAGAAATAGGCTCTCTGTGTGCGTATGTGTGTGAGAGGTATGGATAGGGAAGTGTGTGCTGCCTGTGTCTGCCCCCTTCTAGGCTGGAGTTGGTATAGGGAGGTTGAAGGCTATTTGCCCACCACCCATAAGGCTTGGTCATGATGGCTGGGACATCTATGCAGCCATCTAGACTGAAGTGCAGACAAACAAGTTAGCCTCCCAATATTAGGCACTCAACTCCTTTAGTGTATGACCCAATAACTGAGAACATCTGAGTCAGCCCAGGAGTGATCTTTCCTGGCTTCACTCCAAATACATGTCAATTTTCAATTACCTGGTCAAGCCAAAGGAACCTGGGTCAAGTTCTGCCCTGGGGTGGGGTTTGAGGGAGCCTTAGACATGTACGTTTGTTGTAAAGTCCAGTTATGCACCTCTTAGAAAACATACCAGTCAGAGTTCTGCCAGGGCCTTATCTCACTTCATGTTAGACTCAGTGAGAAGGTTTCAACAGTGACTTCTAAAATGGCCCACAGGCATGGGGCAGAGTCGGGAAGTATGCTAGATTTCACATTATGTAGTCCATGGAAAAACAAAAACTCATTTCTTTCTTCTCATTTTTCAATGTACTCCTTATTAAAAAGTTTCTTTGTGAAGAATCAATTAATAGTGGTATTTGATCAAGTGAAACAAATCTGGGTTCTCTTGAGCAAATCCCTAAAGGGATTTCCTTCATTTTCATATCTATGGATTTTGGATAGTGGAGCCTGATGTGCAACAATCTTCAATAAGACTTTTTCATTTATATTCCACAGAGCAGAGTTCTTTCATCTCTATTTTCTCCATACAACTCCTGACTTGTCATTTTTAAATAAAAATTACTGGACTAGTTTCCTTGTATGTAATTGTTAACTCTTAGCCCCTTACAACCAGGAACTAGTGGCCGTGAGTTTCCTATATATGTATATTTTTGGTTGGATTTTGTGAGCTTTTCCATCATAAACCAAAAGAGTCAGTAACAGGCAAACTGGAGAATCTACCGCTAACAATAATTGGGTGACGTGAGGACAACCAAAAGAGCAGGGGTCAATACATGTGTACATTTTTGGTAAATGGCCAGATAGTGCATATTTTAGGCTTTATGGATCATATGTTCTCTGTTGTAATTACCCAACTCTGCCTTTGTAGTGTCAGTACAGCAACAGACAATACGCACGTGGGCATGGCTGTGCTCCAATAAAACTTTATTTACAAAAACAGGTAATAGGCCAGATTGAGCCTGTGGACCTCAGTTTGCTGACCTTTAATCTAGAGAAAATGATGGAAAGAAATGGGTTTGCTATGAAAAATATCTAGCCTGCCCCATTTGCTTTTGAAACCCTCATTTTCAGTTGTCGCTTAGCACACAGCACCTGTTGTTCAGTTTTGTTTCTTGAGCTTTAGGTTTATAGGTAAAGTGAGGGGTTAATGTCAGTGTTTACAGAGTTTCCTATGACCAGACACCTGCCCTCTCATTAAAAAATTAATCTTATTGTGTATATTTAAGATATATAACATGATATTATAGGATATACATATATAGACAGTAAAATGGTTAGTATAGTTAGGAAATATCATATCCATCATCTTACATAGTTATCCATTTTTGTTTTTGATCTTCTGTGGCAAGAGCAGCTACAATTTTCTCATTTAGCAGGAAACCCAAATACAGTACAATTTTATTACCTACAGTCCTTGTGTTGTACGTTGAATCCCTAGTCTCATTCATCCCACATGTTTGCTATTTTGTATCCTCTGACCATCTTCTCCCACTTCTTCTTTCCTTCCACCCCTGTAAATACTGCTTTTTTTTTTCTGTTTTTATTTATCTGTTTGTTTATTTTGAGATAGAGCTTTGCTCTTATGGCCCAGGCTGGAGTGCAATGGCATGATCTTGGCTCGCTGCAACCTTTGCCTCCCGGGTTTAAGCTATTCTCTTGCTTCAGCCTCCTGAGTAGCTGGGATTACAGGCACCCGACACCAAGCCCAGCTAATTTTTGTATTTTTAGTAGAGACAGGGTTTCACCATGTTGGCCAGTCTGGTCTCAAACTCCTGAAGATTTCATATATATGTGAGATTATACAATATTTTTTTTCTGTGTCTGGCTTATTTCACTTAGCATAACATCCTCCAGATTCATCCATGTTGTGGCAACTGACAGAATCTCCTTTTTAAAGACCAAATAATATTCCCTTGCATATACATCACATTTGCTTTGTCCATTCATCTGTTGATGGACACTTCAGTTGTTCCCATATCTTGGTTATTGTGAATCATGGTACAGTGAACATGGGAGTGTAGATATCTTTATGAGGTGATGATTTCATTTCCTTTGTGTATGTACCCAGTAGTGGTATTGCTGCATCATAGTTTTGTTTTTAATTAGTAATCTCCATACTGTTTTCCATTATGTCTGCACCAATATACAACATCAACAATGTACAAAGGTTCTCTTTTCTCTACATCTTTGCCAATTTTGTTATTTGTTAACTTTTTGATAACAACCATCCTAACGGGTGAGAGGTGATATTTCATAGTGGTTTTGATTTGCATTTTTCTTTTCTTTTTTTTTTTTTTTTGAGATAGAGTCTTGCTCTGTTGCCTAGGCTGGAGTGCAGTGATGCAATCTTGGCTCACCAAAACCTCCGCCTCCTGGTAGCTGGGATTACAGGTGCCCACCACCATGCCAAGCTAATTTTTGTATTTTTAGTAGAGATGGGTCTACACCACGTTGGCCAGGCTGGTCTCGAACTCCTGACCTCAGGTGATCTGCCCACCTCAGCCTCCCAAAGTGCTGGGATTACAGGCATGAGCCACCACGCCAGGACTGATTTGCATTTTTTCTAATGATTAATGATGTTAGGCACCTTTTCGCATACCTATTGGCCATTTGCCATTTTTATGTCTTCTTTGGGGAAATGTCTATTCAGGTCCTTTGCCCATTTAAAAAATCAGGTTATTTGTTTTTCTACTATTGAGTTGTATTAGTTATTTATAAAATGTGAATATTAATCCCTTTTCAGATATATGGATTACAGAAATATTTTTCCTATGCGTAGGCTGTTGTCTCCTTTTGTTGATTATTTCCTTTTGCTAAAAAGCAGACGTTTTTTAGTTCGATGTAGTTCCATTTATCTGTTTTTGCATATGTCACCTGAGCCTTTGGTGTGATGCGCTCTCATTTTTAAGGTGAAGTGTCTTTCCCCATCTTAGCTGGGCCATGATAATGGGCTGAAACAGAGAAGGGTCTGGAGTGGAGACCGGGCACTTCATGGAGCATCTGTGTCTCCCAGGGGAGTTGAGGTTTGGTGTTTGGGAAGAAAGAAGGGGCATACTTCTGGGAGTAAGCTAGGAGCTTTATTCTCTAGCCACTCAGAAATGAGCAAGAGATCAATTTCCCTAAATTCCCCTGGGTGCAAGATTGGTTCTGGTTTTGAAGTGTCATGACACCCAGGAATAGAGTCCCAGATTTAAGCTGGTGATTTGTATGTTGTTGTGTCAGTCCTAGTGATCTCTTTGCAGCTGTTGGCAGATGTAAACAGTCCATTGCCATATGGACTCCTTATACCATTTCAGCATTTGCCAAGGCAACAATTTCATTGTCTGTGTATGATTTCAGAGGAGAGCAAGTAAGACTTAAAAGAAAGGCAAGAAACGTTAGCCCAGGTGTCATTCACCTGGAAGAGGGCCAGTGGATACATTAATAAATAGGGTGGATTGTGGCAGCCAAGACCAAATTCTGAGACTGTGGATAATTTTCTTTCTGCCTAGGGTAGATCTGTAATCTTGTTCTTTGCTGTATCATTTTTTCACAAGTCTGAGCAAACGTAAGCTAACATTGAGCTTCTGGTGCTGATCACGGATAGGTTTCTGAGTGTGCAGCATCTGTTGGATGGATAAGTAGTTTGTGCTCAACGTGTTCTTAGAGGAGTGATCCAACACTGGTGTCAGGGCCATCAATTAGACAGTGGGAGAGAGGAAGTGGAGAGGCAGCGATGAGGGTGGTAATTACACACTACAGTACAGTTGACCCCCAAGAGCAGGTGGCGGGAGCAAGTGAAATTCTAGGCTCTGTCACTCAGAATTCATTTTCACTGTTGTGTTTAGGCCTGAGGGGATGCTCATTGATCTGGAAGAGACTGTCTACATTGTTTTATTAATATTAATAATAAGGATAATAAGAAAATAATGTATTTACTGTAGAAGGGTATTTTCCTTTCCTTTTAGTTGCTTAAAAGTCACTGTTATCATTAAAACCCATCCCTCTTTTTTCAGTCATGAACCTGAGTCATATTCTTTCTGTAAAATGTATACACACACGTATATCCAGATATATGTGCAACAGTGAGAAGATCAAGATCTAGATCTCTAGTATGAGTCCAATCTTTACTGCTTCCAGAGAACTGAACCATGGTTAAGCCCTTTGCAGCTCTAATATTCCCATTCTTCAAAATCACCTTCCACAGAGGTACCATTATTGCTGTTTCACAGCTTTGGAGATAAAGACCCAGAAAAATGAAATGACACCCAAGACCTGGAAGCAGATTTCTACAGCCTTCCCAGTTCTGTGGCAGTTTTCAGCTTCATTCTGAGCTATAGTTCGCTTCTGTCCCCTTTGTCTCTAGAATCTGTCTTTCCCAGTGACTCAGCTTTGCTTTTGGTCCTCAGCAGAGTGAGAAGACCTCGGAGTTGTGCTGGGTTCCTCAGTTCAGCCCTGAGCAGCACAGAGGTGAGTGGGGAGCAGATAGCAACACAAAGGGTCCATTCAGACACTTCTTACCGTGATAGATCCTGATGTGCAGTTGATGCCCAGGACAGATAGAGGTCTTGGGAGAAGCTGAGGTTTCTTTCTTTCTCTCTTTCTTTCTTCTTTCTTTCTTCTTCTTTCTTCTTTCTCCTTTCTCCTTCCTCCTTCCTTCCTTCCTTTTTTTTTTTTTTTGATGGAGTCTCACTCTGTCACTCAGGCTGGAGTCCAGTGGTGCGATCTCAGCTCACTGCAACCTCTGCCTCCCAGTTTTAAGCAATTCTCCTGCCTCAGCCTCCTGAGTAGCTGGGACTACAGGCATGTGCCACCACGCCTGGCTAAGTTTTTTATTATTATTTTTTTCTTTAGTAGAGATGAGGTTTCACTATGTTGCCCAGGCTGATCTCGAACTCTGCCTGCCTTGGCTTCCCAAAGTGCTGGGATTACAGGCATGAACCACTACACCCAGCCTGCCTTCTAATTTCACTGAGGTTATAAAACAACATTGCTGAACTTTAAATCCTAGCTTTCATGACGCTGAGCATTTTCTTCTTCCTTTTTTGTCATTCTCTTCCTTGAAGACCAAGTCACCTGTTCCTTCAGCTTGAGATGTTCCAGGTGATAAGAAAAGTCAAAATATCAGAAACACCTCTGTCCTCTATCCCTTCATTGCATTTTTTATTACTGGTGTGTAGAAAAGTAACTACTCCTTTCTTTCAACATGCTGTGGGGCCCTTTGTCTGTGCCAGCATCACCAGATCAGACTTCTTAATGAGCAAGAGTCAAAAAAGAAAACAAAAGAGTAAATTGACTTTTTACAGGGAAACAGGCCATTCCTCAAAAGCCATTAAAGATTCTGTCATCCAAAATATCCCTATCCTGTTGACCTTGTTTACAGATTTCATGAAAAATACATCATTGCAACATTGATGTATGGGCCCTGTAGCATTCAATTTCTGGAAAGCATCTATACCTGATGGGGATGCTGGTCAGGCATTCATAAACACGGGGGCAGTATAAATAAGACGACACCCTGTGGAATATAACGTACACAGAAGCTTTTTGAAAAGCTCAGATCCTTTGGAAATAAGGCAATTTGGCGCTCTATCTGGGCTCTGAATGAAATAATGTTTTGGGCAGGGGAGGCAGGTAATAAAAGCGACAATTGTGAAGTGTTACTGGCAATTTTCTTATTTTTACCGCAAGCTGGGCGTACATTTGTCTTCATTGTCACAATGCGTGTGTTGTTTACAAGGAAGACAAGGAAGCAGGAAAGCTTATTCAGTTCTCTTGGCTGAGGAAACACCATTTCCTCATCACGAACCCAAAATCACATCTCACGCAGGAATTAGGCGGCACTCGTTGCTTTAGATGTGGACATGTTTGGAACGTTACTTTGGTACTTTCCCCACCTGGCTGGCAAGGTGGAAATACCTGGTGAGAGCCCACGTGAGTGTGATGTCATCACATACCCGGCCACGTCCCCAGCATGAGGGTTCAGTTGGCTGGATATTGAGAATGACTGTGGGGTCCTGCCTTTGACAGTTTGGAAAACCTTTATCAATTTTTCTCTTCCTTCAGGGGAAACAAATAGTGGTTGCAGGAATCGTGGAGTCTGAGTGACAGTTGTTCAACTCCTCTACTGTGAAGAGTAATGCAGATAGAAAAGCATGATTCTGTATCCAGGCCTTCGTCTATCCATTATTCAATCTCGATTGGCAGGGCAAAGCACAAAACCGGGAGGTACGGTGCTCACAGAGTGCCTCTCACATGTATTGGATGAGGAACCAGATGGGACTGTAATCTTTCTTTGTGCTTCGGAGAAAAATCAGCCCAGCCCTTTCAATTGGAGGTGTTTACTGGGGGAATGCAGCTGGAAGGATAAGGCACACACACACAAACAAATCTAAATCTAAAATGCAAGGGACTTCGGAGGTGGAGACGGACTGAAATCCCAGCTCGGAGCTTGCAAATCCTCAGCCACCGAAGAGCAACCTTCTGTGCATCTCATCCTCGTTTATGAACAATCAACAAAGCAACTGCAGGTGATCTTGGCTGATGCCGCAGAGGCCTCTCAGATGGCCAGGCCCCTGAAAACTTATTCACCACCTCATTAAAGCAATTTCAAAATCAATTCCGGATTTGACAAGCCGTCAGTACATTGTTGCTTCTCCATGATGGGAGTGACATGTTAACAGCAATTAGACTTCTGCACACACACGTCGGAGCCTGTTCAGCATATTCTTTATTAGAAAAGCCTAAAAAGCGTTATTATAATCATCTAACCTGGGGTCATGGACACATGCTCTATGATCTTTGCCTCTGTTGGCAGTTGCCTCGGTGAAATTTTGCCTATTGTCCATAGAGATTAAAAGGACGTGCTTACCCCAGATGCGATATTGAAAAATCAAAGGTCAGAGCAAAGCTTGTGGTGACCTCCATGTTTTTTAATACAAGTGATAGGAGCAATCAGATTAGCATGAACAGATATTGCTCCTTCTAACAGATGGAGCAGGATTCTTATGCAAATAAGGGAGGACAGGCTAAGATAATTTGGTGACAATATTCTGGGAGCAGGAGTGGATGGCAGAGACTGGACTCCAGTTAAGCAGCGGTATATCAGTCATTCCTTCTCTAGTATAATTAGTTTCTCCTGTTTGGAATGGTCTCCTTTGCAGCCAGCTCTATTGGGCAGTGGAGGTCTTCAGAGGGAGCTGACTTCTCTGTATCACAAGCCCTGCAGAATCCACTGAAAAAGTATAGAGCTGGGCACAGTGGCTCAAGCCGGTAATCTCAGCGGTTTGGGAGAGTGAGGAAGGAAGATTACTTGAGCCTAGGAGTTCGAGACCATGGTGGTGCACACCTGTAGTCCTAGCTACTCAGGAAGCTGAAGCAGAAGGATTGCTTTGCTTAAGTCCAGGGGGTCGAGGCTGCAGTGAGCTATGATACACACCACTGTACTCCAGCCTGGGAGACTAAGTGAGACCATCTCTGAAAATAAAAATTTAAAAAAGAAAAAGTGTAGAATCATCTGATTTTCCCAAGACTCAACCAGCCAAATGAGATAAAATAAGCCTCAAATCTTACTGGATCCCATTATGTCTGGGGGGTTCTCTTATAAAAGTCTCCCTGTGCCCCCATACAGTTCCTTTCTGGTCTTCTCTTCTGATTGCTGCTTTGATGGCTACTGTTTGAGAATGGTTTTATGCACAGTGTCCAGTATGAGGAAAGCTTGTGTCTTACAATAACCTTTTATTTAAGGACTTTTATAATCCTCACTTTGAAAATGGGGAAACAGAGGAGTGGCAAGTTTCAGTCAGTTGTCTGGGATCTCCTAGCTAGAAGGTAGGAGGCAAACACAGGTAGTTTGGCTCAGATCTTCGATGGTAAACCATCACCCTATGCTGTCTCTTTTTTCTTTTTTTTTTTTTTTTTTCTTTTTTTGAGACGGAGTCTTGCTCTGTTGCCCAGGCTGGAGTGCAGTGGTGCAATCTCAGCTCACTGTAACCTCCGCCTCCTGGGTTCAAGCGATTCTCCTGCCTCAGCCTCCTGAGTAGCTGGGATTACAGGTGTGTGCCACCATATCCGGCTAATTTTTGTATTTTTAGTAGAGATGGGGTTTCACCATGTTGGTCAGGCTGGTCTCGAACCTCTGACCTGATGATCCACCTGCCTCAGCCTACCGAAGTGCTGAGATTACAAGCGTGAGCCACTGTGCCTGGCCTACTGTCTCTTTAATAAAGCTGATCTCAACCCAAGGGGGCTGCCTTCCCAAGCTCTTAATATTGTAATGGCTTCAACTTTCCAAGTAAGTGTTTGCTGACTCACTGATTAACTGACTAACTGAAAGAATGAATGCTGATTGACTTTAGGACGACCAAATTCAAGCAAAGATATATATTTCAAATTCCCAGGCATGTGGGTTTGCCCACACCGATCAGCTTATTTAAATGTGCAAACAACCCTCAACCCTGCAGTCCATTGCTCTTCTCTGCTTTATGTTTCCCTATAACTCTTGTAACCACTGACATAGGACATATTTTATTTGTCTAACTCTCCCACTAGAATATAACTTCCAGCAGGGCAAGAATTTTTCAATGGTTTGTTCACTGCTGTGTCCTCAGTGTTAGAATAGTACCTGCCACAAACTGTGGTCTTGATAATTATTGAATACATGAAAGGATTATTAGGTATTTCAGGCATAAATGGGATAAGAAGTGTACTCTATCTTTGGTTCAGAAATATATCCTTAGACCTATGTGCTTTAATGATAAGAAATATAGCATTAAAAAGCTGGAAGGAACTTCAATGCTCATCTGTGCTCTTTGTCGTTTTCAGAATAAGTCACTTGCTTTTGGTAACACCAAGCTGGTGGCAGAACCAGAATGAAAACCCTTTAACTGGAGTCTTCCCAAACCATAGCCCACCTGTGTAGTGTGAACAGATCTAGGGATTTCTTTTTCCACTTAGCTTTTTGTTAAAAGCTGTCTTAGAAAACCCCCAATTGGCCTGATGCTGCCCCCTGCCCCCAGTTTGGGCTGCTTCCCAATTGGCTGACTCTGGGGGCTTTAGAGGGTCTCTGTGGTTTTGTTGGATCAGGGGGTTGCTAGCTGTTGCTTTTGAAGCAGTCCTGTTCATTGCTGATTTCCTTTAGGCATTTGTTTTTGAAGCCAAGGCTTCAAAGGCAAGCAACATTTGAAATTCCTCAGCTATTCATCCAGTTGGAGAAGCTACATGCAAACCCTCAAGAAGCCATTTGTTACTTTCACTGGGTTCAGAATAGATAAGCTAGAAGCCACCATTTGGGAGGATGGGCTGACACCCCACTTTGAGGAGTGGTGTTTCTGCAGAGGGTCTGCTCAGGGTTAATATTTTGATTTGCAGTTTCCCAGAGAGGGGCTGTAGTAAAATAGAGTGTGGAAATTGCCATGTGTGTTTGTATGTGTGTGTGTGTGTGCTTTTGTTTTTTTTTCTTTTTTTTGATGGTGGGTAGGCAGAAGGTTTGAGAAAAAATGTTAACATTTCCAATAAGAATTAATAGAGCAGCGGTTTTCAAAGTGTGGTCCAGAGACCCCTGGGGGTTCAAGAAACCCTCTAAGGGGGTCTGTAAGGTCAAAACTATTTTCATAATAATACTAAGACATTAGCTCTTTTCTCTCTCATTCTCTCACCAGCATACTGAGGAGTTTCCAGTGGCTATGTAGCCTGTGATATTGTGACAGAATGGGTGCAGAAGTGGATATGAGAAACGAGCTGTTTTCTATTAAGCCAGACATTAAAGAGATTTGCAAAAAAGGCAAAGCAACGCCCTTCTTCTCACTCTTTTTTAAAAATGTAGCTACTTACCATAAAATTATATTTTAGGTTAATATGTAATAGGCTTTTTAAATCAACAAATATAAATATATGTATTTAAATTTCTGTCCTTCCTTCTCTCCTTCCTTCCTTCCTTCTTTCCTTCCTTCCTTCCTTCTTTCTTTCTTTCTTTCTTTCTTTCTTTCTTTCTTTCTTTCTTTCTTTCTTTCTTTCTTTCTTTTCTTTTCTTTTCTTTTCTTTTCTTTTCTTTTCTTTTCTTTCTTTTTTGAAACAGACTTTTTTTGCTCTTGTTGCCCAGGCTGTAGTGCAATAGTGCCATCTCAGCTCACCCCAACCTCCACCTCCTGGGTTCAAGCGATTCTCCTGCCTCAGCCTCTCAAGTAGCTGGGATTACAGGCATGTGCCACCACGCCCAGCTAATTTTGTATTTTTAGTAGAGACAGGATTTCTCTGTGTTGGTCAGGCTGGTCTTGAACTCCCGACCTCAGGTGATCCGCCCGTCTTGGCATCTCAAAGTGCAGGGATTACAGGCGTGAGCCACTGCGTCCAGCCAATTTCTGTTTTAGTTTTTAATACAGAAAATACTGATATGTATGTGTATATATGTATATAAAACTCACTCTATAAATGAAAGCTCTTTTGGATCTTCAGAAATTCTAGAATTTCTAGAAAGAGGTCCTGAGACCAAAAAGCTGGAAAACCACAGTGATAGAGCTGTCAATACTCAGTCTGAATAAGGTCACAGAGAGCTGAGCCTTTCAGAACAAGAAGAATCCGTGAAAGATGATCTGGCCTTGTTTACCAAGGCAGACTAAGTGTTATCCCTTTTTACAGATGGGACAACTGAGGCTCAGAGGGTTCAGAGAGTTCACAGATGCTATACCCCTATTGAGGGCGGAGTGAGGGAGCAGAGTGAGGGTGAGAGAGGACCCAGGTCTTATTCCTTCTGATGCAGACAGAGCTTCACTCACTAACCCACGCTGTCAGAGACATGAGTGGTCCTTATTAAGAAATCAAAAGCAACAAACAGATAAACCTATCTCCTTCCTTTTCTGTTTTCCTTTATTAAATTTATCCTCGGCGATTTTGCTGATGAAGGTTCTGAAAGCGCTGGAGAAACCCTTTATTCGCTCAGCTTCTTGGCATTTAAAACTTTGGGTTGAGGTTGGTGCTGTCAATGATGCTGGCTGCAATTCTCTCAAGGCTTGACTTGGGGAGCATCTGCTTCCAAGCCCCCTAGAGTGACTGTTGGCAAATCTCAGGCTTTTGCTGGCTGTTCACCAGAGAGCTGAGTTCCCTGCCACGTGGGACCCTGCACAGGGCTGCTCACAACATGGCAGGCGGCTCTCCTCAGAGTGAGCAAAGGCGTGTGAGACAGGCTGCACAAGGTGGAAACCACAATCTTCTTGCAACCTAACCTTGGTAGACGTAGCCCGTCACTTTTGCTGTATTCAAATTTTTAGATTCACCAGGTCCAGTGCACACTAAAGGGGAGGAGACTACACAAGGGCATAAATACCAGGAGGTGGGGATCCTTGGGGACCATCTTAACAGCTGCCTACCATAGCCTCTAAACCCAACATCTGACCCTCTCACTTCTCTGGTAAATCCACATCATCTCACAGCGCCTTCAAAGTGTAAACAGCTTGTGCCCTCTCTCTACAGGCACAGGCTAGTGTAGCGGTTAAGGGCATGGATTCTGAAGTCTGCCTTTCTGGGTTTGAATCCCTGTTCTACTGCCTGTTAGCTGTTGGCCTCAGGCGAGGTATTTAACCTCTCTGTGCCTCATTTTGCTACCCATGAAATGGTGATGATAATTGTTACTCTTTGATGGAGGTACCACAGAGTGCTTAAAACAATAGCTGGCATGGATTAAGCACCATATAGGTACTTATAGTCATTATTACTATGTACCAGAGGCATTACATAAATGGTCTTATTGCTCACAATGTTCATATGAAGTAGGTATTTTCATACCATCTGACAGGTGAAAAACTAAGGCTTAGACAGTGTAAGCATCTTGCCCAAGGTAGCACCACTTGTAAGTAATAGGATGGTTTTTCTTTAGTAGGTTTGTATGTCCCAAATCTGGCCTTCTTCCACTCACTACATTAAGAAATGCACCGTGGAAAGAAAATGGTCATGTGAGAGTTCAGGGAGAACAAGATAAGGATATATGTAACATACTGCTGATGTAATTACGAAATAAAAAGGAGACACTTCTTGAGCATTCCCATATATACCAATGAGGGATTTTCTAGGACTAAATTTTTTACTTAGAAAATAAATGACTGGTAGCCAGTCAGAGAGCAAAATAACCAGTACTTAGGCTATAATTGTTTACCATGTGATTTTCCCACTCTTTTCTATGGTATTTACCTTGCAATTAAATGATCAATAGTTATCCTGTAAGTAATAAGTATACCCATGAAGTTTGTGACCTGGAAAATCAACCATTACAAGAGTGGAAGTGTTAAACGGCCTGGAAATGATCAGAGCCATCAAATCCACACCACTGGGCAGGTAAGGCTGCTTCCTCCCTTTGACACATCCATCTAGGCACTAACTTCAGGGATAGCTGAATAAATTCCCAGGCTATGACTTGGCACCGTCTGCAGGTCTTCCCACGTGGGAGCTGGAGCTGCCTGTGGCAGTGTCTCCTTCCAGGCTGGGAGGGAGGTGCAGCTCTCTAGGTTCCATTCCATAAAATTCCATAATGTATTTCCAGGGTGATTAACTAGGCATGTCCAGTTGTGTCTCAGTGGCAGGTTGCATGGGTTGCTCTTGTGGTGCATGTTTCCTTGGGATCTCCTTGCAGAGAGAAACTTCAGAGAAGGCCAGTGTCTGTTGATAGGCCTTGGGGAATTGGGGAGTGCTCACTCCTTCTA
This sequence comes from Macaca mulatta, assembly GCF_049350105.2. Taxonomy (NCBI): domain Eukaryota; kingdom Metazoa; phylum Chordata; class Mammalia; order Primates; family Cercopithecidae; genus Macaca; species Macaca mulatta. The sequence goes on from NC_133417.1 coordinate 27,938,708, forward strand.
ACACAAGTGCAGGCAGACCATGCTGGGTAGAACACAGCCATTGCTGATCTCCATATCCTCTCCAAAAAGGGAGAATGGATTCCATAATTGCTTATTCTGGGGCATGATCTGTTCCTCTTCTTTAAGAGCTTGCATTTTTATTGGGGATTCATGATGGAGTCACATGATCCAGTAAGGATTTTGTAGGGCAGTGGAACTCTGTCAACAGTATTTGGGAATATCAGAGGGCCTGGAACATTCAGGAAAGGCCTAGTGAGAAGGGTAGGGTTTGAACCAGTCCTGGAAGAATTTAACTAGGCAAGGAGGAAGGAAAAATCCAATTTCTTTAGCTTTCTAGCATGTGGCCATAATCGGCCTTTTCCAGCCTCAGATCCGGGAAGGCAGCTTAGTGTAGAGAAAGTGAACAGACTTTGGAGTTGGGAAGACTTGGCAAAAAGTCCTGGGCCTGCCGCATCCTAGCCTTTGGGACCTACAACAAGTCACTCAATCTCTTTGAAGCTCTGTTTTTTTTGCCTACAAATAGGAATAGTACAACCTATTGAGGGTGATGGTAAAGATATCTGAAAATATATGTGCTTACACACAGTAGGTGCTCAACAAAGGTTGGTTTCCTTCCTTGTGACTGTCCTTTCAGATGCTTTGTCAGACCTATCAGTCCTGTAGGACCAGTCAAGCCAGTTGTTCTCTCATCCTCATCTCATGCCCATCCTAGTCTGTTGAAACCCTCCTTCAAGACACCATTGCTGCCTCCTCCAGGAAGCTTCCCCCTCCCTCCAGCCATAAGGGATCTCTTCTTTCTTCACACTCTCTCAGCCACTCCATCAGGCACTCATCCCACTATAATCACTAGATATTTACTGCTGGAATTCTATCAGCCTTATTGGGGACCAAGCACCTTGGGAGCATTGATCATATCATGTTTATCTTTCTAGATCTGCAATGCTTAGCCCAGTGCTGAACCCCAAAATGTGTTCAAGAAATCTTTGTTGTATGCCAATCAAAGGGCTGGAAGGAGGAGGGAAGGCAGTTCTGGAAGGGAAGGCACAGAAAGAGCAAAGGCATGGGGACAGGCACACCAGTGTGTCCAGGGGAACAAGGTCAACTTGTAGGAGGGACAGTTTGTGTCAGGACAGTGCCAAACTTGGCAGCTTGGGAGCGTCAGGGCCTTTGTCCCTTCTCTACTTGACCACCTCCACCCGCTTCCCTGCTTTTGGGGTTGACTGGATAAACATCTGAGTTTGGTTCACTTAAATTTACTTAACACTCAAGCTGGAAAATCTCTTTCCCACAGAGCTAGTTACATCAGCTCTCTGGAGTCGAAGTGATGATATCTGGGGCACGGTTTTAATGGGGAGGATCTAGTCTAACAGAAATGCTCTAAAAGAGAGGTTGTGTCTATCTCTGCCAAGAAGGAAGGAGACTCTGACTGTCTGAAGTCATACACGTCATGTTTGTTAAGCCCCCAGCAGTGTTCATACTGTAGGCCACTCAATCCTCACTTGTTCATGGAATTAAAACTCAAGAGTAAGGAGCAGAGGTGCCTGAACCTCTGCCACACAGTCACATTTCCTCTCCAGAGCCAGGATAATTCTAAAGTAGCAGGGAAAATTCTAAAGTAGCTCTGAGACTACCAGAGTGGGAAAGGGGGAAGAAATGTAGGATGACAACACTATTTAAATTAAAGCTAAAAGAACTAACTCCAGACGATTAGGTGCAGAGGATACTGTTGAGTTGAGCACCACCTTAGCCATACAGAAATTGGTGATTTTTAATTTTTGTTTGACTTTTCACAAGATGGTGGAATTTTTGGAAGGGACTTTGCCAATTATATTCACAGTCCGTTTGATCACACAACTAGTTGGTGTCAGAACTGAACCTTGTGATGACTGCTTTCACTTGCTTTATGCTTTTTACATTTTTAGAGTCTTTTTCCTAATATTTGTACTTCTTGTAACCAGTGATATAGGTTGCTATCCCCATTTTAAAGATGAGGCCATTGAGGTTCAGAGTCAGAGTCTGCTAAATGGTAAACCTTCCTGTTGAGAGCTGCTTTCCCTTTTCTTCTTCCCCTCTTGTTTCAACTTATTGCAGGGAATAACAATGAAATGAGTGCTAGAACTAAGGACAGGTGTCCACCCAGTTGCTGCTTTGGGGCTCTCCTTACGTGACAGAAGGAGAACCCTTCAGAGTCCCCGACAACCTTGGTGGGGAGGAGTGTCGCCAGGAGCATCACTGATTCATCACCCCACCCTGGAAATCCCCAAGGCTCTGAAGCCCAGGGGACCACTGTGCATTCCCCAAGAAGTTCCGACTGCAGCTCTCCCGGCAGGGTATGAAAAACCTCAGGCACACTTTTTCAGACAACCGTTAGCAGGCCACAGAAGTTCCCTAAGACACTTGGTTAACCTTCGTCAAATCTGTTCTGACTGTGTGGGTGGCTGGGTTTCATCAAGAGAGTGCTGAAAGCAGCAACCTGGAAGGTCGGAATCTGGACCCAGGAGAGCCTCAGGTCTCTGCCCTCTCTCCTCCTTCCTTTGCGACTCCCCCTTTCTGAAATGTAAACCCTGACAAAATGCTTACGTATTATACGTGCTCCTTTATTTGCAAGATTTCCCAGGATTTATGAGGTATTTTCTCTAAATTTGTGCTAAGCTCAAGGTTCTAAAATCCAGCAGAGTTACATGTGAGGGGAAATCCACTGTGGGATCTTTCAGTTCTTAAAACACACGCTAAGAGATGCCATGCTCACTGGGCATTGCCAATGGGTTCAGTCACTTTTTGGAATGATTTCTGCAATTAGTACTAAAATGAAGGAGGACAGATTCTACTTTTGAAAATTAATGCAGAAGTTTGGACAAGACATCTTTACTTGCTTCTATTTCTCATTTATCAGTCCCAGCTTTCCCAAGAAGTTATTGAACCTTGCTGGTTTCACTAACTTAAAAAAAAAAAAAAAAAAAAAAAGCTGCTCTTCTTTTGTCCACAGAGTGAGCTGCTGGTAGCTGAGATCGGGGTCGCCAGCATGGTGACTTTCAGAGACTAGCCAGATGGCTTCATAAACAGATTCCCTGAGTGGCGAGGGCAGAGGTGAGGACAGACAATGAAGATGGGGAGCGTCAGCAAGAAGCCGGAACATCTTTTGGAGACAGCAGTGGGTAACAGGGAAACAACACATCTGACTCGGTGTTTAAGAAAGGTTAAGTAATGATGCTACTGGTACCAGACTATTAGTCCCTAAAGAAGACCTCAAGAGATGCGTGTTTAAAGTTTCCATAAACCCCAGATGATAAATCTTCTTGTCTTTCTTCCCAACTTTCAAAAATGGTGCATATTACTCAAGAAAAACCACAACGCTTTGAGCTGGCACTAGTTAGCCCAATTTAAGGTCAGATTTTGCATAGAAGATTCCGAGACAGGAAATTCATTGGCGTAAAAGCCATCAAGAGGGTACTGAAACAATACCATCCTTTCCACAATCTTCACACCAAGATGTGCTGTGTCATCTGTGGGTGTCTTTCTGGATGGTTTGCTTGTAAAAATGACTACAGCACCTCTGCATTGCCGGGGAGACTCTGTTGTGAAATTCTACGGAATGAAAGAAAAGGGGATATTTTGCTGTGCAGCCTGGAGTCTATTCTCGGTTAGGAAGGAGGAGGAGGAAGCCGTTGGTTTGAAGGACGAGTCTGTACTGTGACTTCCTCAGTTAAACAAAATAAAGTACTGGTTTCTTCTCTAATTAGAAGTGGTGTCAAATCTGTCCAAAAGAAAACACTGCTATCCTTCCACGCACTTTAATAAACAGATCTTTGGGACAACATGTTTACAACATGCCTTTTACAACTGATGCCCTTAAAGCATCATTCATTTCTGACAAGTCAGCCAGGTTGGCCTGTTACCTTTCAAACTACTAGGTTTTCATAATACTTCTATAAATGAATGTACTCCCAACTGGCTATTACTTCTGAGAAAACTAGGAAGTGATCTGAAAAAGATGATAATTTATGATAATACAAGGCAAGACCAATTGTTCCTCTTTGGATTAACAGTTCAGAGTTGAACTGAAGTCCAGAGACTTGAATTTCTAATCACTAGTATCCCCTGCAATGTTAAAACTTCCTCGGCCAATTTTGCCATTGATAGAACTTTCATTTAATAACTATTAGACTGCATTTCCTAAGAAACATTAACTGAAATATATTATTCAACCATTTTACATAAGAATATAACAAACTTAAATTCTTATTTCAGTTTTTTTGGGTTTTAATTATCATGGATACATAATAATTATACTTATGTATGGAGTCATGTGATATTTTGACCTGCATAAGGCTTCTTATGCTGATGGACCACATTGGCAGGAGTGATTATCGTGAAGAGCTAGAATTGCTGCCACACAGCAAGGATAGCAAGGAGAATGTCTTGAACCAAAGCATACGATTGGTAATGACCAAATCAGGGTAACTGGGATATCCATCACTTCAAGCACTTGTTATTTCTTTGTGTTAGGAACATTCTAACTCCCCTCTTTTGGCTAGTTTGAGACACGTGACAAATTAATGCTAACTATTGTCACTCTGTGATGGTACTACACACCTTCTTCCTTCTATCTAAAACTTAAATTCTAATAATATGTATTAACAGCTATGTTCTGATTTTATATTGATGAGTCTAAGATGCTTTCAGAGATATTTTTATATTAAGTCAACATATGTATAAATTAGAACTAATGACATCTTTCTATCAAAAACTGAAATTCTAATAATATGTATTAACAGGTATGTTCTGATTTTATATTGATGGGTCTAACACACTTTCAAAAATATTTTCATATTAAGTCAACATATGTATAAATTAGAATTAATGACATCATTACAAAAATGGTAAGATCAAGGTTTACATAAACAAGACTTATTTAAGAATTTTATGGGCTGGGCGTGGTGGCTCAGGCCTGTAATCCCAGCATTTTGGGAGGCCGAGGTGAGCGGATCACCTGAGGTCAGGAGTTTGACACCAGCCTGGCCAACATGGTGAAACCCTGTCTCTACTAAAAATACAAAAAATAACCGGGTTTGGTGGCACACACTATAATCCCAGCTACTTAGGAGGCTGAGGCAGGAGAATCAGTTGAACCTGGGAGGCAAGAGGTTGCAGTGAGCCCAGATTGCGCCATTGTACTCCAGCCTGGGCAACAAGAGCTAAACTCTGTTTCAAATAAAAACAAATTTAAAAAAAAAAAAAGAATTTTATGGATCAAACTGCGACCCCTAGAAATACTACCACTCTGAATTCTACATGTTACAAGTTACCCACATTTCATGTTAAACACACACACACAATTTTATGAATTTTTGTAATTGGATTTTAAAGTTATAACTTATTTTGTTACCTGTAACTTATTTATTTGTAATTGGCTGTAAGTGCATGGCCATAATTCATGCATAATTTAGAAATTCTTTTGGAGAGAAAAATCTAACCTACAAATTGTTTTCAAATGCAGTTACATTTTTATAAATATTAAATTTAACAATTAGCGTCATGTCACTTTTTATATTTGTAGACATTGAATTAAACATTTGTTTTGATTTTGTGATTTTATTTTTGTGTTATGGAATCAATACAATTTTTTCCAGTGGTCTCTAGCATTTCTGTAGAGTCTCGAGAAGCACTGTTCAAAGTGCCTGATGTTCATAATGACCCTGTTTAAAAAATCCTTTATAAGGAATTTTATATTTTATATTTTATAAGTCACAAAATATGATGTAAATGCATAGGACATTGAACAAGTGGTAATATTATCTTATTGTTGTGTTCTGTCTCTTGTTCCTATAAGCTAGACTATGCAAGTCCTGAAACCAAGAGTGAGAAGTTGGATTGGCTCTCCTGTGTACACTCCTGGTGATCTACCTGTAGAATTCTTACTTCTTGTCCTTTAACACTTAAACTCTGTTTGCCCTGGTTCTTGTGAGAGGGACTGAAGAACTTCCTGCAGGGGACACAGTAAAGGTACTAGTAATCTATATTTCTATAAATCTGAAGCTGTGACTACTACCCAATCAGTTTAGGCATCTTATGCTGATGGACCATATCGGCAAGGGTGATGATCATGAAGAACTGGAATTGCTGCCACATAGCAAGAATAGGAAAGAATATGTCTTGAACTAAAGGAATTCCCTTGGTGTCTGTCGGAGCTTCCAAAGCCCAGTGCTAACTGTTAATGGACAAGGACAAAAAGCACAGCCCCAAATCAGTAAAGCAACTAAAGGTTCTGATTCTTTGAGAATGACGGCCTGGGTTCACCATAGTGTTGGCTGACGGGGAGGGAAAGCTAAAACATGTGATGCAGAAAGAAGATGAAAAATATCAGATTTGGCTTTAGGATCAGCTGCATCAGCAGGGACTAGGATCTCTGCCATGGAAGCTTGGGTTTGAAGGTTTTGATAGAGATTTCAGCTGGCCACCACCTTGAAGATTCTGTGATAGTTTGGACTTAACATAGGGTTTGAGCAAAGCTGGGCAGTGTGAGGGGTGGACTGCACTGGGCAGTTTAGGTGCCCTGCTCCATGCCATGTTGGACCACCTTTTCTCTCCTTTCCCTTCCCCTTCCCCTTCCTTCCCTTTCCCTTTTCCTTTCCCTTTCCCTTCCCCTTCCTTCCCTGTCCTTTCCCTTCTTTCTCTTTTCTTTTCTGTTTTCTTTCTTCCTTTCTTCTTCCCTTCCCCTTTTTCCCTCTCCCCTCCCCTCTCCCCTCCCCTCTCCCCTCCACTCTCCCCTCCCCTCTCCCCTCCCCTCCCCTCTCCCCTCCCCTCTCCCCTCCCCTCCCCTCTCCCCTCCCCTCCCCTCCCCTCTCCTTTCCTTTTCAGAAGGTATCTCACTCTGTTGCCTAGGCTAGGGTGCATGGCACAATAATGGTTCACTGCAACCTCCACCTCCCAGGCTCAAGCAATCCTCCCACCTCAGCCTCTGGAGTAGCTGGAACCACCGGTGTGTGCCACCACGCCCAGCTAAATTTTGTATTTTGTATTATTATTATTATTTTTTTGTACAGACAGGATTGTGCCATGCTTTCCAGGCTGGTCTCAAACTCCTGGGCTCAAGTGATACACCTGCCTCGGCCTCCCAAAGTGCTGGGACTATAGGCATGAGCTACCGTGCCCAGACTTGGCCCACCTTTTTAATTTCAACATTGCTATAGCAACCAGCTCATGCAGATATATTCTGAGAACACCTTTCTTCAACCATTCCTCACTTCTCTTGCTTTTCTGCCCTGGGACTTCTTGGCTACTGTGATGGAAGATGTCCAGCCATTCTGATACATTAAAAAACCTGGACAGCGGTGGCTCACGCTTGTAATCCCAGCACTTTGGGAGGCTGAGGCAGGTGGATCACCTGAGGTCAGGAGTTCAAGGCCAGCCTGACCAAGATGGTGAAACCCTGTCTCTACTAAAAATACAAAATTAGCTGGGTATGGTGGCCTGTAATCCCAGCACTTTGGGAGGCTGAGGCGAGCGGATCACCTGAGGTCGGGAGTTTGACACCAGCCTGGCCAACATGGTAAAACCCTGTCTCTACTAAAAATACAAAAATTAGCTGGGTTTGGTGGCACATGCCTGTGATCCCAGCTACACGGGAGGCTGAGGCAGGAGAATCACTTGAACCCGGGAGGCAGGGGTTGCGGTGAGCCGAGATCGCGCCATTGCACTCCAGCCTGGGCAACAAGAGCAAAACTCTGTCTCAAAACAAAAACAAAAACAAAAACAAAAACACCTGGATATTTGAAGGTATTATTACCCTTCGGGGCAACCCTAGACCAGGGATGGCAGAACCCTGTGGATAAATGCCCCTATATTGTTTTCTTCAGATGGACATATTCAAGGTGGGTTTTATACAGATCCTCAGAGGATCCCCAGGGGGACTGGCCCTCAGAAATTCATAGAGATAATCAGCTTGCAAATGAATGCCAGTATAGGCTTTCCCTTTCCCTCTGCTCTCTTCTTCCTAGTCAATCATGCCTGTTTCCTGGGATCACTTCCTAACAAAGCTACCTGTGTGCAAGTCCCTGTCTCAGGCTCTGAATTTGGTGAAACTCAGACTAAGAGAGATAAAAACTGTTCTAATTCCCTATTCTGAATATATTGGCTTTTCCCTCCTGCAAATTGTGTGTGCATGTAACATAAATTTATAACATTAATTAATATATTTATAAAATTAATCAAATTTATAGTCAAGGATTGAGAGGCTCAGTTCTCAAATCTGTGTGATCATTGAAATTGCTTGGAGATGCCCTCAAACCCACCATGGCAGAATCTCCAGGGTTTTGGTCCAGAACCTTACATTTTCTTAATAGTCTATGATTCATTCCATACTAGTTGTGTTCCAGAACTACTGATAGGGATGCCCTATGCCTGTTCCAGTGACAAAGGATTAAGAACTCATGAACTCACAGATATTGTCAAGCAGGAGGAGGACGTATGGGACCCTAAACTTTCTTTAGGCAGAGAGAGTCAGAGGAAAGGCAGGTGCACACAAGATTTTCAAAGGGCTGTGTGCTCTGTCAGATGCCCACAACAATTCCTGGTGTTATATGAGATGGCTGATATTTTGGTTTGGCTTGATATTAAAGACTTTGTGAAGTTGCTGGCTTGTTCCAGTTTTGAAATTGTCATGGCGTTCATTGCTTCAAAAGCGTCTTCTCTTTTCTCTGTAGATGACTATGCTCTCTTCAATCTGAGAGCCCTCTATTTAGTTCTAAAGACAGTCAAGTTTACAACACACGGAGAAAACAACAATCATGCTACATTTTCACTTGTTGAAGGTTCCGAGAATATAAGTTTTTAATGTGTAAATTCTATGACATTTGAAATTCTTTTTTTAAAAGATATTAGCTTAGGAATCACAAGAGATGGTCTCCCTTGATCCTGCCTTAAAGAGGCCTTCAGAGCATTTTACAGATGAGGCCATCTTCCCACTAGGCTACGGGCACAGTGCCAAGGGCCCTCAGGCTTTACGAGGTCTGTGAAAATGGTGCAGGCTGGTGCCTCCTCACTGAGTGCCTTTGTGAAAGGTGTGCCCTCTAGGCCCTTTGGGGGACCACAGTCCTGTGGTGGGTTCTCCCATTTTACATAACAAATCCACTTTGAACATTTCCACTTTTCTGAGCCTTCCATTGCTCTCCTCCATATTCTGCAAGACAGTCTGGTGCATCTCTATTGCATTTTAGTCTTATCATTGTCCCAAACTTCAAGGAGCTATCCCAGCAGTAGATGAGGACTAGTTCCAGGTGACTGCACCAGGGTGTCAAATCAGATGCATGGGACATTGCTCTGATGTCGGTAGAATTTCTCCTTATTCAGTCTCACATTCAACTTCCAAGATCCTCTCCCATGTGCTCCCTCAGTCCCTGCCAGCACACATGGGGAGCTCTGGTAGTATGAGGTTGTGTATGTGATTTCCTCCCATGGCAGGGATAGTATTTCCTCACTTGGGTTGTGCTTAAACTGACTCTAGTTTTTGGTTTGGAGTGAAGGGAGAGGCAAGGCGTTCTGGGGGAAGATAAGCATCATGGTACAAAGTACCTGCCTCAGGTGAGGTCTTCTCATTGTTTCCAGGTGAGAGGTGACTGCTTTTTCCCAGACAGGGAAAGGGAATGTTTTATTAGTTTGAAGGTGAAGAGGATTTGGAGTGTTCCAAGTTCTCAGGCTCATCTTCCCAAACATCCCCATCCTGGGTCTCCAGATCCCACTCTTTCTCTATTAGGACTCTAACTGCGGCACAGGAAAACATCGAAGCTGTGCGTTCAGTCTGTGTGACTCTGCTCCCCTTCTTATCAAATCCAGGGTCTGGATTTCAGCACAGCCTGCTCTCTGGCCATAGGAGACAAGTATTATCTCCCAGCTTCAACACTGCCAAGGAGACATTTTTACTTTCATAGGATGTCCCGAAGTTGTTAGTTGGATAACTTGAGCCTCTTTTTTTCTCTCTCTTTTTTTTTTTTTTCAAAGTATCTAAAGCCCTTAACAAAAGCTGGATAACTCCATAATTTTTAAAATTACCATTGCCTGGCTGGTCTCAGTGGCTCACACCTGTAATCCCAGCACTTTGGAAGGCCGAGGTGGGTGGACTACCTGTGGTCAGGAGTTCAAGACCAGCCTGGCCAACATGGTGAAACCCCATCTCTACTAAAAATACAAAAAATTAGCTGTGTGTGGTGGCAGGCGCCTGTAATCCCAGCTACTTTGGGAGGCTTAGGCAGGAGAATCGCTTGAACCTGGGAGGCAGAGGTTGCCGTGAGCCAAGATCATGCCATTGCACTCCAACCTGAGCAACAAGAGTGAAACTCTGCCTCAAAAAAAAAAAAAAAAAAAAAAAAAAAATACCATTGCCCATTGCCCGTACCATTGAAGGGCTCCCACTGGCCATAAGCAAATGCTTCTCATACCACCCATGCTTCATCCCAGTTCCACCTGTGAGAGTTTTAGTAATCACGATGCTCTTTCATGCCAGAGTTAATTAGCACCTTACTATCAGCAGTAGAGTCTTTACTGCCCTCTGATCCAATTCCAAAATCCCATCTCAAGATTCTTCTTTTGAGGCCCACTTCTGGTATTCTTTGTCTTAACCTGGGTTTTCCCCAAAAGTGTGAGCCTGAGAGAAGGGCCTGCATTCAGGTAGTTAATTTAAGGAAGTGATTCCAAAGAACAGGTGCCAAGCACTGAGGGGAGAGAGGATAATAGGCAAGGAGTGGGAGTCAATGCAAGAGGGTAGTCATTAAGTTCGTGAGCCCATCATCCCTTTGGGAGACTGTAGCTTGATCCCAGTGGGGTCCGACTGAAAAGCTGTGCAGCATGCGCCTCAGGATGGTCTGCTTGGGACACACAAGAGAGGGGTATTTACCCAAGTATCCACTTGCTTCCTTTCTCTACTAGTCAAGGGTTGCTCCATGGTGTGCTAATTCCTCATGCTTCCAAGCTTGTGCATGTTTGAAAAATGCACGGTGTCCTGTATGGTGGACAGAGATACCTGGCGCAGCTACAGCAAGATGTTTTCAGGTTATTCCTGCAACATCTGTTCCCTGACATCAGCTGGGGTGAAAAGGTGGGCCACGATCACCTGAGGCAGGGCACGGCAGGTATCCTGTCAGGACCCAGCCAAGAACCCATCTGTTAAGTTGAAACCAGAATAGAAAACTAAAAACAAAACACACACACACCACTAATGTGCATCTTATGGATTGTATGTTACTCTCAATTAAAAAAAAAAATGTATGTGTGGAGAAACATCTCATTTCATTTTCTCTCCTTTTATTCTTCTCTAAATGTTTAAACCATGGAGAAAGTAAAATACCCCTAGGAGAAAGTTGCTTGCGTATTCCAAATGAAAAATAATAATAATAGAGTGAAAAATGAAGAAAGGGAAACAAGCGAAAAAGCCAGCTGCCCAAAGGACTCAAGGGAAGAAAAATCTAACCCCGAATGATGCCTGATTTGTCTTGAAGAAGATACCCCATACCTCTGCTCCAGGCCAACGCCTCCTCAGCCCCAGCGCTTCCTCAGCCCTCAAGTCCCAGTTGATTTCTCTGTGGTTTCCAGCTGCTTCCCCCTCCCCCCACTCCGCAGGCCCGGCCCTCCCACAGTTACTGGCTCTGTCATCTGTGCCCCTGAAGCCTTTGACACAAACCTCTGTTCTAGCATCTAGCAGCACAGCAGCTCTCTGTTTAACCTTCCTAATAGATCAGGGCCTCCCTGGTTTTGTTTTGTTTTGTTTTTTTAAACCATGGGTGCTTTTTCCAGTCCTTTGTATGAGCTCAATTTCTGAGTTTCACTCATTTAGTTATTTAGCAAATGACCTTTCCGGGTCTGCTGTGTGCTGGGCACAGCGAGAGAGTGACACCATTTTATAAGACCCAGGTCCTTGCCTCAGCAGGAGGCAAAGAAATCCATTGGGCAGGCCAGAGAGGTAACTGATTAAAAGTCCCAGCTCCATTATAAAGCAGGAAATCCTAATTTCAGGTGTTAGACGGATGGTCTTGAGCTGGAAAAACCCATGGGGTGAGCTGGGGAGATAATGATTCCATCAGAGGTGAAGACACAGGGTAGCCTGTGGAGGAGGTGGGTGACCCTCAGCTAGGGACCTGAGCATACACTTCCCACCTCACACAGGCGCGTGCGCGGAGGAAACAGAGCAGCTGTGACGAGCCGAGGCCAGCCTGGGTGGGGAAGAGTGGGATCCGGGGGATGGGGTGGTCAGACTGTTAAATCCGGTTGCATCCAGAAAGGATGAACTTGCTGAGGGCTCTATTAGGACAATAGTTCTGAGGACCAGAAGCAGTTTAAGCACAGTCTGCATTACCTGGCCCGACCCATGTTTCCCCCACAGCCTTTACTCCCTCCCCACCTGTTGTCCATCTCAGATCTAACTCACCCCTGGAATAAAAGTCACCATGTGGAGGTAACGGGCTGGGGCTGCCCACAAACCGGCCCTGTGAGTGCTTTGGAAAAAAACGCCTTGCCAGGAAAGAGTGATTCAGAGACCTCACGGCTTCCACTCTCAATCTCAGGTCTCAGGGCAGTTTCAGGTCTAGGTCAAGAGTTGAAACAGCCCAGAGAAACCATCCTCAGTTCCCTCAAAGTGAGGCTGCTCTGAACCTGTCTGAGGTTTCTGGTCAGGCCTGTGCAGAAGTTTGACTAGGCCTCACTTTTCCATTGGCAGCCTGTTCTGTTAATTTGGAAATTTTCATGAATTATTTTGAAAGCATCCACGACTGGGGGGAAAGAAGTGGATGCCTGATTTGTCACTTTTATTTTTTCATTATTATTGTTATTTTTTGAGACAGTGTCTAGCTCTGAAGCCGAGTCACTGTCTGGGGTAAATGCCCGAGATTCGTTGTCTCACGGCCATGGAAAACGAGGACGCAGACATACAAAGAGCGAGGTTCAGAGCAGAAGTTTAATAGGCAAAAACCCCGTTTTCATGGTAAAGTTTAAACTTCACCATGTTACCCAGGCTGGTGTCAAACTCTTGGGCTCAAGTGATCCGCTCCGCTCGGCCTCTCACAGTGCTGGAGCTACAGACATGAGCCACTGCGCCAGGCTATCACTTGAATTTTTTTGTTTAACTGAGGTCAATTTATATGACACAATACTAAGCATTTTTTTCTTTTTTTTGGAGACGCGTCTCACTCTGTCGCCAGGCCGGAGTGCAGTGGTGTGATCTTGGCTCACTGCAACCTCTGCCTCCTGAGTTCAAGGGATTCTCCTGCCTCAGCCTCCTGAGTAGCTGGGATCACAGGCACATGCCACCATGCCCAGCTGATTTTTGTATTTTTGGTAGAGAAGGGGTTTCACCATGTTGGCCAGGATAGTTTCGATCTTTTGACCTTGTGATCTGCCTGCCTCCCAATGTGTTTGTATTATAGGCGTGAGCCACTGCACCTGGCCCAAAGCTAAGCATTCTTTTTTTTTTTTTTTTGAGATGGAACATCCTTAAGTGTACAAGGCAGTGACATTTAGTACATTCATGGTGTTGGGCAACCTGTATCTAGGTCCAAACCATTTTTGTCACCCCAGAAAGTTATCCCATATCCATCAAGCAGTCCCTGCCATTTCTCCCTCCTACAGCCCCTGGAATCACCAATCCACTTTCCATCTCTACAGATTTAATGATTCTGGATACGTCACGTAAACACATCATACAACATGTGGCCTTGTGTGTCTAGTTTCTTTCACTTAGTGTAATATTTTCAAGGTTTATCCATATTGTAGCATGGATCAGAACTTTATTTTTATTTATTTAGTTTTTTGCGACGAGTTTTGCTCTGTCGCCCAGGCTGGAGTGCAGTGGTGCTCTATTCATCCATCGCTTTTATTTTTTGCCACCTCTTAATATCTTGGATGTTGAGGCATCTGAAGATGAAACTGGGTCACAGAGTCCCTTCTGTGTTCTTTGAAAAGGAAGCAACTTGTAAAGGAAGTGAGGACAACCCAAAGTGCAATTCCCTAAATTCAGCACCTTTAGGTTAAATACACATTTAGCTGGTTAGGAAAGTCTTCTTCTGACTCTGCTGTGAAGGAGACAAGAGAGATCTTTGATGTATTTAAGTATTTTCTTGCTTAAAATAAAGCACTGAACTTGAATTCCCTAAGTAGGTCTCTCTTCTCTGATTAGACAGTTTTCTTAATGCTCTAAAGTCGACTTTTTGGTCGACTTTAGAAATACGTAGAAATACGATGAAATACGTATTTAGAAATACGTAGAAATACGATGGGTGAGTTCAGTTCTCCAAATCTTGAAGTATAAATACAGCAGGGCTCGAACAATGAGATGAGAGACAGACACCTGCCCATGGGGCCTGGTGTTTGGGTTTGGCTTGTCTCCACCCATGAGGTTCAGCCTCCACTTTATCACCAGCCCATCATTTGTGCTCACAGAGCTAGGGTCCAATCAAGACAAGAGAGGTCCTTTTTCTCTGACCTCTTTCCTTACCCAGCCACAAATTACAACAGAGGAGATGAGATGAAGAAGAGGAAACTCAACGAAAGGGATGAATGTAAACGGTGTGTTTGCCGCCCAGTGACGAGAAAGCGGTGTGAGAAAGCCAAATTGATGTATGGTTAGACCTGGCTGGGAGCGGGGAAAGCTCTGTTTCCTTGTGGGGGACTCACGGTGTCAACCTGCTAATGCTGAGGGACCAGTCAGGGCAAGCGCCCCTTTGACTTTATTCCCAGAGGATGGGCTCCTGGATATCCAAGCTGAATTTCACTAGCAGATTTCTCTAAACTTTTCCCCAGAGTCCATTTACCTGAATTAGAGTACTTACAGTGAAGCTGGGGTCTGAACCTGTTAATTACATGCGATTGGTGGAAACAGCAGCTTTATGGGGCTATGGCAGAATTGGTGGGTGGATTTCTCCATTCTGAAAATAACTCTGGGTTTAATCTAGTAATCCTCTCTCTTAGCTTTGAGCTCCCGTTGGGGTCTTAGCCTTTTTCTGGGACAGCCTATAAGCTTCCAGCATTGCTTTGTTTATCCCCAACCTCATACTGAAGTGGTAGAAAAAAGGGAAAACAAGAAGCAGGAAACTCGAATTTTAGATCCAGTTCTTGCCCTGGGCAAGTCATTACCATCTCAGTGCTGTGATCTCTAAAATGAAACAGGGAGGGGAGACATTTGCCCAGGTGTGTTCTGTATATACCAACTTCTGTGTGTCATTGTTTGAAGGATGACCTGGGGGAGCTTTGGTACCCCTCTTTCCAGCCTGCTGATTGCTTGCATAGAGGAGACCTCAGAAAAAGAAATGCAGATAAGTCAGGAAGTGTCAGGCCTGAGGGCATGGCTTACACACACGGCATGAATTTCCCTAGTGTTCTGCATTTAGAATACAATCAATTTTCACATTAAAAATCACAGTCGAAAGGAACAAAAGGTTAATTGTTGTGGTTGTTTTTTGTTTTTTGAGACGGAGTCTCGCTTTGTCACCCAGGCTGGAGTGCAGTGGTGCAATCTCAGCTCACTGCTCACCGCAACCTCCGCCTCCCAGGTTCAAGCGATTCTCCTGCCTCAGCCTCCCGCGTAGCTGGGACTACAGGCGTCCACCACCACGCCTGGCTAATTTTTTGTATTTTTAGTAGAGACAGGGTTTAACTGTGTTAGCCGGGATGGTCTCAATCTCCTGACCTCGTGATCCACCTGCCTCGGCCTCCCAAAGTGCTGGGATTACAGGCGTGAGCCACTGCACCCGGCCCAGAAAAGTTAATTTTTGCTCTTTATTGTTTTTGTTGTTAGTTACCGTCAGTTGTTAGTTGTGCTCCACCACTCCTCCACCCCCACCCTTGGCAAATAGTATAATGACAACAAAGAAGGAAGTTCACTTTTATTTCACGCAATAGACCAAAGGTAAATGGTCCAGGGCCTGAGGGGTGACTCTGCCCTTGTCCACATCCAGCTTCCACCTCTGGTCTAGGATGGCTGCCGTAGGTCTAGTCAACACCCAAGCAACAAGGAAGGAAAGTTGCAGCAGGAGAATAGGGTCTGGAGGTAGGGAGCATAAGGCCGATTCACATTGAAGTTCTAGAACTAAATCCAATGGAAACACTTCAATGATGACAGGAAATATCCTCTCCATTTACATAGGGCATACACTGAGTAAAAGACTTTGTAACTTTACTTCATCCCCTTCATTTACATAGGGCATACACCAAGTAACCAATGAAAACCTTTAGAGGGTATTTAAACCCCAGAGAACTCTGTAATTCCAGAGAATTCAGCGCCTAATGATTGGACCACTCCCACCCTGTGGAGTATACTTTCGTTTTCAATACATCTCTGCTTTTGTTGCTTTATTCTTTCTTGCTTTGTGCATTTTGTCCAATTCTTTGTTCAAGATGCCAAGAACCTGGACGCCTTCAACTGCTAACAAAATGGCAGGAGGACACTCACACCTTCCTTAGTAGGGTATGACCTGGAAGTGGCACATATTCTACTCATGTTTCATTACAAGATTTAGTCACATGGCCACATATTAAGCTGCAGAAAGCCCACAAAGTGTTGTCTGTAGGTTGGCTATGTGCCTAATTAAGATTCAGGGATTTGTTTTAGAGATGGGGAGAGTGACTATTGGTGGACCATGCTATTCTCTGCCAGTAGGCTCATTATTTTCCAAAATGACTTGTGTCAAAGTTCAGTGCCACTAAAATTGCATGGTCATGACAGTTTAACAAGTGTTTATTAGGGATCTTTTATTGTGTAAAACCTCCAGACACCATGGGAATGTTGATATGGAATATGCAGGCAACGGTTAGCACACAAGAAACCAATATAGACAGGGGTTAACTTAAATGCTGACCTTCATCGTTCATACCCCACATGTTTTGGAGAGGATCAGCAAAATCTGGAGTATGCGGGAATTTCCCTGGAGGAGGTGACTCCGGGTGGAATCTGCAGGATGGTGTTTCTCACCAACTCCTGTATCTGCTCATAGGGTCAGGGGTCACTAAAGGAAGTCCTCACTTGACCCTCAGTGCCATTCTAACCAACTTTTTAACCCTTTCACTGTATCTTTCCACTGTCAACATTGCAAAATGGTAGGGTTTTGAAACATACTTCCTCTTCCTTTTCACTTCATCTGTAGGGACGTATGAATGAGTGGAGTAAAGCACTCAGAAGAGCGGCAGGAAAAGAGGATTCATGTATGCCAGAGGAGCTGCAGGCTCTCGATAGGTTGAGAAAATGCAGGTCTTCCAGCTGCTGAGGGTGTATGCTTCCACCACGCCTCATAGCACCCCCTGAAAAAGTGGGGTCTCTAAAGTTCTATTAACAGGCCCAGTTACTAAACACTTTTAACCAGAAAATACTCCCTCTGGGTCCTTTTCCTTTACATTCCATGAGTTGGAGAAGGGAAGGAATTAGAGGAGTAGTTGAATAAATGGCTGAATGAAATGATACCAGTTGATGGTGTAAGACCCTACAAGCAGCAAAAGTCTTGACTATAAAAGATACTTTGTTAAAACTGAGAAGAAGATATTCATTTTTGGCCCCCGCTCCCCGGATTTTCATCTCGTAGCCAATCTCCACATTCCTCCAAAACGTGTCCTGTTTGGCAGGATCTCATGCTCTACTTTCTTGTTCTACATTTTCTGGAGTCTAAGCCTACCTTCTCTTCTCTCATTCTTCATTCCTCTATCCACCCATCTATCCTGTCATCTACCCATCCAATCATCCATTTGTGAGAAATGAAATTTAAAAGCTGTTGGAACCCCAAAAAACACTGAGAGATGTGACTGTGATTTGAGTCACATACAGTTGCTACTTTTGTTTCTCAGATTATAGATTAACTATTTTTCTTATATTTCTTGTTCTCTATCATGGCTAGAGGCAATTAAATGACCTCAAGAACAAAAACCTCCTGCCTTCTAAATTGATGACCATTGTTACAGACTAACTTCCCCTGTGTTGTGTTGCTTTGCTTAGACAAGATGACAGACAGCCCATGACTATTACACCCTCTGTAAAAGGTGACAAATGCACCCTTTACAAAAAGAAACACTGCCTATAACCAATCAAGTGGCTGTAACTATGTGCCAACTTTGTATGAAAAATGCTGTAATCCTGCTAAAAGCTCTTCTGTTTCTGCCTATATAAATGAAACCATAACTTCTGCATTTTAAACTCTGACTCCATTCCTTTGGAATTGGTGTTTCCGGGTAGGCCATCCTCAAACTGCAGTTGAATAAACTCTCTTGAAAGTTGGGGTTCCAGCTGGGCGTGGTGGCTCAAGCCTGTAATCCCAGCACTTTGGGAGGCTGAGGCGGGTGGATCACCTGAGGTCAGGAGTTTGAGATCAGCCTGACCAACATGGTGAAGCCCCATCTCTACTAAAAATACAAAAATTAGCCAGGCGTGGTGGCAGGTGCCTGTAATCCCAGCTACTTGGGAGGCTGAGGCAGGAGAATCGCTTGAACCTGGGAGGTGGAGGTTGCAGTGAGCCGAAATCACGCCATTGTACTCCATCCTGGGCGACAAGAGCGAAACTCCGTCTCAAAAAAAAAAAAAAAAAAAAAGAGAGAAGAGAAAGTTTGGGTTCTAACAGCTTTTAAATTTTATTTTTCACAAATGGACGGTTCTGACTCTAAATTATTTTATCATATTTTATTATAGGTTGACACATCCATCCATCGTCTCTTCCATCTATCCATCATCCATCCAACCAAACATACAGGTAAACTAATGTAAACCACAGTGTTATTGGCTTCAAAAATCTTAACATTACATTGTTCCCAGTTGAGAGAATTTCTGGCATAATAACAGACAAAAGGGGTAGATATTGAGGGAGAACATACAGTGGGCTTAACTATCTTATGTTCTCTACTTGATCAATAGCTGGTTAACTTAAATCTGTTATGCCAGGATAAAAGCAAATTTGAAGATGGTTTTGCTCAGTCCACAGTCACTTCCGCCTGGTTGCTATCATTATAGAATGTGAAATAAACTGCAGCTGTGGCCACAAAGTCCCTTTTGCTGAGGCTGGGAAGGTCCAGGTTGCAGCAGATGTGGAGGCCTCTGCCAGGCACCTGCCCTGGTCTCGCTGCTGACCTCCTTGCAGGGTTTCGGTGGTAGGGCTCCTCCTGTGGTCAGGTCACTGGGATTTCGAGCACGATCTGTCCTGTCATCACTTTCACTTTGATTAGCTTCATTCTGAAGAACTTTCGACAGCATTCACATGGGTCAGCATGACAAAACCAGTTCCTCTGTAGAGGACTGATTTAATCTTTTTGTACAGAGGCTGATCTTGGGAGAAAATACACTCCTGTTTATGTCAAACATACAGGACGCATCAGCCCACAGCCACGCTCAATGCTTCCTGGGTTTTCTTGGTGGGGGCCCCTCTGCATCGCTGGGACAGTGAGTGAAGAGATTGGCCCTGATGCATCAGTCCCTGCTGGGCTTGGTGCCATTGTCTCCGGGTGTAATCAAACAATCTGTATCTTAGTGGGACATCCTGCTTGCTCTGTGTGACTCAGAACTCTCAGGCAGCTGGTTGAATCTTTGTTTATAGCAGTGCCACCCACTCACTCCACACCCCCGACTCCCTATAAACCACTCCACAGGTGGCCAGACTTCTGGTGCAAATAAAAGTTTGTCAACTGTTGCTCCCTTTCTCCTGTCTTCCTCTTCTTCTTCTTCTTCTTTTTTTTTTTTTAAACTTATCTAAACAATTAAGCTGTGGGGAGTTCATTAATAAAAGGTTTCTTTTACAAAATTATTGGCACCCTGCAAGGTGCTTTGGAGGAGAGTGGGAAGATCAATATTACCTAGAGTAAAATAGCAGGGCAGATATTACTCAAGGGAAATTGGTTCTTAATAAGAGAGAGAATATAGATTTCCACCCGGGCAGTCAGTTTGAATATGATGAAACAGTGTGTTAGAGTCGGCGGTCTGGTAATTATTTGAGAAGTCTTAGAGACTATAAATGTGTATGTGTGTGTTTTAAAAGAACAAACCAAAAAACTTCTCAGCCAAAGCTTTTCAGAAATAAAAAGCAAGTATGTCCACAGATGACCAGAACCCTATGTGAATCCATTAAATGACAAAAGTGCAGAGCATTGAATTAATTTCTGTATGGATCTAAAACCACAGAAATGGTGGATGACTGCCTGTGTTTGCCTCCGGGAGGAAGGCAGACAACAGGGTGAAAATGCAGGCTTCTAGATGCAACGGCTAATGAGAAGCCATTCCTCTTCTTTAAGCCTGGGTCTTTTACTTGTCTCTTGGAAGCTTCATGAACATGTGAAAATGGGCGGAAAGCACAGTGGAATGGTACTGAGAGCAGACCAATTTAATGGGGTGCAGGTTACTCTCTATCCTTGTCTTGTGAGCCAATTAACCTTCCGGTTGGCTGGTGAAATGCAACTAGCAGTTAATTGGACCATTGTTGGAAACAGTGCAGAGGCCTTAGTACCATTTGCAAATTGCTGAGATAGGAATCTCTGGATGACTCCTGGGTTGAGGGCAAACCAGTTCAGCTGCAGCTATGGTGGAACCTTGGCTCTTAGGCCCAAGGAATTTCCAGGGGACCCCTGGAAGTCCCAGTGCATTGCAGTCTTAGCACATTGCTGGAGAAGGTGAGGGAGAAGAAGAGAGAAATGAAAGAAAATTTCTAGATGAAGGGAAGACAGGAAAGATGGAGGAAGAAAGAAGGGAGGGAGATTGAATAAAAGAAAGAGGGAGAAGGTAAAGAAGGAAAGAGAGAGAGAGAATATATATATAATGCTTTTAGGTGCTACCTTTGATCAGGGCCATTGACCAAGGTCAGCTTTCTCCAACGTGTATTCAGAGGAGGGCTCATGTCCTATAAGGTATTAATTGGTGTTTTATGGGGGAAATTTTTAAAAGTGGGGCAGAGAAATCTGCATGTCCCTTCCATTTGGGAAGTGTTTCATTCAACAGGTTTCTCTGGCGTAGCTCCTCTCAGAGCCTTTTGTAAACTGGAGTGCGTTATGGAGCTCCAAGATGGGGCCATAGTATACAGTTTCTCCTTACATTATTTTATTGAGAAATTGTTTATTCAAGGACAAGCATTCTGAGAAGTGGAGTTTTTGAAATAATGATCCAGGCCTTTCCTCAACACTGAGCTATTTCTTTTCCTTTCTTTTCTTTTTTTTTTTTTTTTTAACCTTGCAACAAAACCTTTATTAACATTTTGAACAGGTTCAGCTGTTACTGAAACTTGTAATTTCTAAACTTAAGTTGAGGCAAATGGCTATACTGCAGAGTAATGCCATCACTGGGCACTGTGAATGCAAGACTAGAGAATTAACAGCCACTCCTCAGGTGAAGGACCAGGTGCAGGGTCGACTCTTTCTGGATGTCATAGTCAGAAAGAGTGCGGCCATCTTCCAGCTGCTTGCCTGCAAAGATGAGCCTCTGCTGGTTGGGGCTGGGGGTAGGGGGTGCCTTCTTTATCCTGGATCTTGGCCTTCACATTTTTGATGGTGCCACTGGGCTCCACTTCCAGGGTGATGGTCTTGCCAATCAGGGTCTTCACAAAGATCTGCATACTACCCCTCCGACACAGGACAAGGTGCAGGGTCCACTCTTTCTGGATGTTATAGTCAGAAAGAATGCGGTCATCTTCCACCTGCTTGACTGCAAGGATGAGCGTCTGCTGCTCGGGGAGAATGCCTTCCTTATCCTGGATCTTGGCCTTCACATTTTCGATGGTGCCACTGGGCTCCACTTCCAGGGTGATGGTCTTGCCAATCAGGGTCTTCACAAAGATCTGCATACTACCCCTCCGACACAGGACAAGGTGCAGGGTCGACTCTTTCTGGGTGTTATAGTCAGAAAGAATGCGGTCATCTTCCACCTGCTTGACTGCAAGGATGAGCGTCTGCTGCTCGGGGAGAATGCCTTCCTTATCCTGGATCTTGGCCTTCACATTTTCGATGGTGTCACTGGGCTCCACCTCAAGGGCAATGGTCTTGCAGGTAAGGCTCTTCACGAAGATCTGCATTTTGACCTGTTAGCGGATATGAAGATGCTGCAAAACACCAATCGTGTCCAGCCACAGGGACACCACCACACACTCGCCCAACAAAGCCAGTCGCCCTTACCACTGAGCTATTTCTATGTGGGTTCTTCCCTTGGCCCTCAGGCTGGGATAAATCCCTGTCTTCATGCAAAGTCAGAGACATGATTAGATGCAAGATCTACAATATTTGTGGATAAAAACCAAACAGTTGCTTAAGAAAACTACAACTATTTTTTTTTTGCTGACACCAGAGTGAAATTTCCCCCATTTATCTCCCATCAGCCTTTGGTAGGAGCACAAAAGCTACCTGCTAGGCACATTGCAGCACCATGCTCATGACACCAGCCCTCGTTCATTCATTCCTTGACTCATTTATATTCAAACTCTGTCCTCATTTGCTGCTTTGCTGCTAGTTCTGGCTCCAAGCACTTCTTTTTTTTTTTTTTTTTTTTTTTTTTTTTTGAGACAAAGTCTCACTGTCACCCAGGCTGGAGTTCAGTGGTGCGATCTCAGCTAAGTGCAACCTCTGCCTCCTGGGTTCAAGCGATTCTCCTGTGTCAGCCTCCCGAATAACTGGGAGTGAGCCACCACACCCAGCTAATTTTTGTATTTTTAGTAGAGACAGAGCCATGTTAGCCAGGCTGGTCTTGAACTCCTAACCTCGGGTGATCCACCCGCCTTGGCTTCCCTAAGTGCTGGCATTACAGGTGTGAGTCATCGCATCTGGCCTCCAAGCACTTCTTATTCTGTCCCCGACTTAGATGCCCATGCCTGACTCCCATCCAATCAAAGTTGAAAATGTCCTGATTTGTTTTCTGGTGTTTTGACAATCAGTGTGCTTGTTTTTTTTTTTTTTTTTTTTTTTTGAGACGGGGTCTTGCTCTGTCGCCCAGGCTGGAGTGCAGTGGTGCAATTTCGGCTCACTGCGAGCTCTGCCTCCCAGGTTCTTGCCATTCTCCTGCCTCAGCCTCCTGAGTAGCTGGGAATTTGAGACAGACTCTTGCTCTTGTCGCATAGGCTGGAGTGTAATGGCATGATCTCGTCTCATTGCAACCTCTGCCTCCTGGATTCAACCAATTCTCCTGCTTCAGCATCCCAAGCAGCTGGGATTACAGGTGCCTGCCACCATGCCTGGCTAATTTTTGTATTTTTAGTAGAGACAGGGTTTCACCATGTTGACCAGGCTGGTCTCGAACTCCTGACTTTGTGATCCGCTCGCCTTGGCCTCCCAAGCTTTTGCACTTTTTGATACATTCTTTGGCTCTGCCTTCTCCTCTGAACTCAGGGTCTCTAATGTCTTCACAGTCAAGACCAGTCTCCAATGCAGCCCCTCACCTTGGATAACCCCACCTGTAACTCAGGTGGCTCATCTGCGGCTCAGTTCCCTCAGTCAGAATAAGCGACGAGCCTCATCTCCACCTCCTCCCGGGATTCACGTACCACCTATCCTCTGAGCCTCTTCTAGTGTCTCAACTGTGCCAGGGTCAGGAAGATTTTTCTTGTAGTGACCTAAATGTTTCTTCCAATGGATGAGTCAGTTACTTCCTCCTGTTTCTTCACAAGGGCAGTGGAGAATGTAGAACGCTGCAGAGGGGTATACTGGGCATTGGCGTGTTAATGCTGCGGTGGGCAGGTCCCTCTCTGCTGCTTGGCAACTCTGCATTCTTCCTCCTGAAAAGGAATAACTCCCACCCTAGTGTAACCCTCCAGATGCCCTCTGAGGACCTCCATGGTATGGAAGGTGCTGGCAAAGTTGACTTAGGTCTGGTTTTCACTGCCAACCCCCTCATGTCATTGAAATGGTGACAACCCCCAGAACCGCCATCCCTGAGAGAACTCCCTCTAGAGACACAATTTCAAGGGCATGTGTCTAAACAATGGGTAGGATTGCCCAGTGGACACAATCCTCTGGGCAGGCTTATGAGACACTGCCCCAAATGTCCTCCTTCTGTGCAGATTCACTGCTTCCTCTGCAGACTCACGGTGTTCACTGCTCCCCACTGCAGGCATTTACTCCCTTTATCTCTCATTTATGAGGGATATAGAAATATACGGCAGGAAAATTACCCTTACCCAGAAGCTTAGGGGGAATGAATAAAGGAACCAAAGCACTTAGGCTTCCCTGGCATACCACCCATGAGCTCTGGGAGGGATTAGAAAGAATAATTAACTACTCTTAGAAGCCTCTTAGATCTACTTTCTTCTACTTTCTACAAATGAGGTTCTAACAAGTAGGGCCAAGTAGGAGCATACAATGTGGGGGAACTTAGGCATCGCTCTGTCTCCAAAATTAACAGGAAAAGTAGGTAGTGGGAAAGGTGCATGTGAAAGGAATTACGTTTTTAGAAGGTCCACTTATTTTTCCCCAAATACAATTACAATCTGCTCATTATAGACATTTTGGAAAATGAAGAAAAGTAGAAAGAATAAAAATTTGTCTATGAAGATAAATGGGGGAAATTTCACTCTGGTGTCAGCAAAAGAAATAGTTGTATTTTTCTTTAGCAACTGTTTGGTTTTTATCCACATTGTAGATCTTGTATGTAATCATGTTTTTAGCTTTGCACAAGTTGCTGGAAAACTCTGCAATGTTCATTTGTGAAATAACTAATTGTTTTTGAACAATGTTTATTAAATGCCCACCATGTGCCAGGAACTCTGCTAGCCTTTGAGGATGCATGACTGAGCCAAACAGATGTGTGGTTGCCCATGCATACACACCATTTATGGGCAGTGTGACCCGATGGATGTTGACAGGCATTAATAGGACTCATGGAGTGTGTAGCTAGCACTGTTTGAGCACTTTGCATCTGTGTCAGGAAAATTTAATTTCTTCATTGTATAAATATTCTTCCAGATTTGTTCCCTTCTCCTCACTCCAAGGGGACTAGCCCGCACAATTGTACTTTCTCCTATGGGTGAGGTTGCCAGAGGACAGCTCTGCCCTCAGCTTCTGTGGAAGTCTCTTGGCATAATGTCTTGGGCGAGATTGTGACTGGGGTCCAAGAGGAAGAGGGGACGGAGGAGCGTGGGATTAGGAAGGAGGGTGGAATCTCAGAGCTAACAGCCTCTGAAGACCTGAAGGGCAACAGAGGGGGCTGGCTGAAAGCATTGTGGACCTGTGAGTTTCTCCCTGGGGAGACTCAGCAGGGAAAGGCTGGTAGCAAACCAGGGAGGAAGACTCCAGGTACCTGTGTTCCTAGCAATAGCAAAGGCCATCAGACTCCCACTTGGGAAGAGAGTAACCCAGCCACCTGACTCAAGGGACCATGGAGACCTTGACAGTGGGCATCTGCTTGCTAACCAGGGTGAGTGATGACAGGGTGTCCCAGTGTTTCAGGATTCTTGAGACCCTTGGGCCTTTGTAGAACTCGTCTAAGCTGCTTAGGTCACACACTTAATCCGTTTTGTGCTGCTATGTATCTGAGACTGGGTAATTTATAAAAAACAGAAATTTCTCACAGTTCTGGAGGCTGGGAATTCCAAGACCAAGGTGCTGGCAAGTTCATTGTCTGGTGAGGGTCTGGCCTCTGCTCCACTCTGGCACCTTGAATGTGGCATCCTCCAGGGGGTGTGCTGAGTCTTCACATGGCAGAGGAACACAGGCAAAGAGGAGCAAACTCTGTCAAGTCCTTTTATAAGAGCACCTAATTCCATTCACGAGGGCAGAGCTCTCATGACTCAGTTACTTTCCAAAGGCTGTGCCTCCCAATATCGTTGCCCTGAGGTCACCTGAATTTTAGAGGGGACGCATTCAAACCATAGCACACACTAGTCTTAAGTTCTCTTTGCAACCCAACAGTAGCCAATATTAGCTCACTCCCATCAAATGTTGTCCCACAGCACTAAACTAGCACGTTTTAGCAAGCAGAAAACATACTCTTCCTGCTACTGGCCCTTATATACTCAGAGAGTTCCAGCTCTGTCCTCCTAGGTGCTTCGACCACTACCTGCTATGCAAGATTCACTCAATATAGGTTTAATATTATACCATGAGCAGGATTTTTGTCCATTTATAGGAACAAAAGCAACTGGATTTTTCCAGACCAATAGCTCAAGCAACCGGAATTTTCCAGACCCTAGCTCAGCAAGGGATTGTTCATAGATCAAGTCTCTGTGCCGTACCTACATGTCCAAGTTGAAGGTCTTTGCTAGATTCTTATACTCAGTGTATGCAAAGATGACGAATATCTCTCGATTATTCCAATTAGTCTTCATAGTTGACCAGTGAGGGCCTATTTCTAGCATCTTCAGGTGGACTAACACACCATTACTATTATCAATTGTATTAGTTTCCTTTGACTGACATAAGAAATTTCCATAAACTTGGTGGCTTAAAACAACAGAAATGTATCCTCTTTCAGCTCTGGAGGCCACAAGTTCAAGATTAAAGTATCAGCAGAGCTGTGTTCCCTCCAGAGGCTTTAGGGAAGAATTTGTTCCCTGACTCTTCTAGCTTTTGGTGGCTCCAGGCATTCCTTGGCTTGCAGCTGCATTGCTCTAACCTCCGCCTGTCTTGACGTTATCTCTTCCTCTTCGGTAGATGTAATCTGCCACTGCAGAAGAATCTACCACTCTTTCTCATAAGGACATTTATCATTAGACTTAGGGTCTACCTGGCTAATGTCGGATAATCTCTTTATCTGAAGATCCTTCATTACATCTGCAAAGAGTCTGTTTCCAAATAAGGTAACACTCATGTTCACATTGATAAATAAGACCCCCTAAAAAGATGTATCCACATCCTAATCCCTGGAATCTTATTTATCAATGTGAATATGAGTGTTGCCCTTACCTGTTGACATAGCATCTGTGTGTGTATTAGTATGTTCTTGCACTGCTATAAAGAAATACCCGAGATGGGGTAATTTATAACAAAAAGAGGTTTGATTGGCGGACGGTTCTGCGGGCTGTACAGGAAACATGGTGGCATCTGCTTGGCTTCTGGGGAGGCCTCAGGAAACTTAGAATCATGGCAGAGGCAAAGGGGGAGCAAGGCATCTCACATGGTGGGAGCAGGAGCAAGAGAGAGGCGGGGAAAGTGCTACACGTTTTTAAACAACCAGATCTCGTGATAACTCATTCACTATCATGAGAACAGCATCAAAGGGATGTTGCTAACCCATTCATGAAGGACAATCGTTATGATCTGGCCACCTCCCACCAGGCTCCACCTCCAACATTGGGGATTACAATTCGACATATCAATGTGGTAGAGTGCCTTGTCCTCAATGCTTCACCCCTCCCTGTTTCCCATTGCCATGTGGGTTTGCAGTTCCTCCTCCTAGAGGCAGAATATTGCCTCATCGCATTGAGATGGGGGTTGGCCACATAACTTGCTTTGACCATTGGATGTTATTAGATATGATGTGAGCAAAAGCTTAACATGTGCTTCAGAATTGAGCCCGTGCTCTTGTGCTTCAACTATTGCCATGAAAAGAACACAATCCAGCTAGTCCACAGCTCCAACGTGGGTTAGAGAGATGTGGAGATGGCATGGATTCAGCCTGCAGTTTGAAATCTAGCCCAGCTAAGCCTAACCTAGATCAGTCAATTGATGGCTAACCTACTGGTACCTAAGTAAGACTCATTGGTTGTTGTTTTAGGCCATGCCACCCTATTTTGGAATGGCATATTGCAGCAATGGCTGACTGATACATCCTGCCTCTGTACTTGTCATAGCCACCTCCCTCCATGCACATCCCCACTGTTACTGCTACATTACTATTTAGGGGTACCAGCAACACTAGCAGGACTTAGAGCCCTACGTGCTAAGGTCACTCCTTGCTATGAGACTTGGTTCCTGAGGGGCATGCCCGGGCCTTGGGAGAGAGGGAGATGGGTCCTCTTCCTATCTTGCCCCTTGCTGCAACTGCTCGCTCCTGAAATCTTCCCAGGGGAGACCTAGCATCTGCATATAGCCAGTTTTCTGAAGATGAGCCTGCAGATCTAGCCACCCCCTCGCCCCATCTGTAGGTTTGGCATCCCCCCAGCTGGTTATAGACATGGATATTGGTGACTTGAATTGAACCAGCCAACTTAAATTGACTTCCATCCTTTCTACCTCTCTAACTGCCCACACCCAGACCTTTGCTTCTAGCAATCTTGAGGGGAGTGGTATCATGGCAGAGAAACTTTTTGGAGACACAAAAGGGGATAGCCAATCTAAATTCCTGGGACTTCAGTAATTAGCAGCCAGCCAGGGTGGCCACCAGTGTTTTTCTCTGAGTGGTAGGATTATGGAAGTTTTAAAAACAGTTCTTTGTTCTGTGAATTTTCTAAGTCCTCCAAATTGGATATTTTTCTTGAATCTGAGAAACAATAAATGTCAATAAAACCAATGAAACAGCCCCACTGCTTTGAGTGAAGCCCCGAGGGCTGGGACGAATTGGGAGGCAGGCGTGGCTGTGACAGTAGATGAAACCATAGTCAGGGGAGTCAGCACCCAGTGCCTTTTGCAGCAGCAGCCCACCACTCTGGAGTTCACCCTCATCACTTGGTGCTGGCCTCCCCTGATGGTCAGGGCTTCTAACCTTAGCTGGGCAGCTTGCAAAGAAGGTATGGGGGAGACCTGAGGACTCAGCGAGGGAGTAGGACCAAATCAGACTAAATGCATCAGCACCGTAGGGGTTCCTTGCTCTGTGTGGTAAATGGATTTCTGAAAAATCCTGGGAATTACAATTCCAAATCTAAAACCATTTTACATGTGCCTGGGGAGTTTCCTGAATAAAAGGTTCCTATTGTGAAGCCTTAAGTTAAGTGAATAATCCCTCTCCATTTTCTCTTTGGCATAAATCTGGATTTTCACTTAGAGTGTTTTGGGTTTCCATGAAAAGGCAGATGATAGGAGTTCTGGAAAAGTATATCCTGCAACTTCTGCTTAGGGTTTATGGCCAGTGGCATCATCTCTAGTTGGATTATGGCCCCTGTTTAAGTCCCAGTCCTGGACCTAATATGCTATGTCCTTTGCATGTCCTGCCTGGGATGCTCTCCCCCTAGAAATGTCTATGGCTTCCTCCCCTCTCATCCTTAAGGCTTGTGGTCAAATGCCACTCATCTTCTTAGTGAAACCTTGCACATCATTGTATTTAAAATTGTAATTCTCCAGTACCCTCTTGCCCTTTTGCCTGTTGAATTTTCCCCATGGTACTTATTAATACTCGTTGTACTGTAGGCACACCTGGGTACTGTGATTCATTTGATTGCACTTTACAGATATTGTGTTTATTTATTATTATTATTACTATTTATTTATTTTTTTTGAGACAGAGTCTTTCTCTGTCGCCCGGGCTGGAGTGCAGTGGCATGATCTTGGCTCACTGCAAGCTCCGGCTCCTAGGTTTAAGTCATTCTCCTGCCTCAGCCTCCCGAGTAGCTGGGACTACAGGCACCCGCCACCACGCCCGGCTAATTTTTTGTATTTTTAGTAGAGACGGGGTTTCACAGTGTTAGCCAGGATGGTCTTGATCTCCTGACCTCGTGAGCCGCCCGCCTCTGCCTCCCAAAGTGCTGGGATTACAGGTGTGAGCCACCAGGCCGGGCCAAATATTGTGTTTATTACAAACTGAAGGTTCACGGCAACTCTGAGTGGAGCAAGTCTATCAGCACCTTTTTTCCAACAGCATTTGCTCACGTTGTGGCTCTGTATCGTATTTTGGTAATTCTCACATTTCAAACTTTATCATTATTATATCTGTTGTGGTGATCTGTGATCAGTGATCTTTGATGTTACTGTTGTAATTGTTTTGGGTCACGTGAACTGTGCTCATATTAAGATGATGAACTTAACCCGTAAATGTCATGTGTGTTCTGACTGCTCCACTAATTGGCCATTCTACCATCTCTCTCTCTCTCTCTCTCTCTCTCTCTCTCTCTCTCTCTCCTTGGGCCTTCCTATTTCCTGAGAAACAACAATATTAAAATTGACCAATCAACAAGTCTACAATATTCTCTAAGTATCCAGGTGACAGGCAGAGTCACACAACTTTCACTGTAAATCAAAAGGTAGAAATGATTAGTCTTAGGGAAGAAGGCATGTAGAAAGACAAGACTGGCTGAAAGCTAGGTCTTTTGTGCCCCTTAGCCAAGTTGTGAATGCAAAGGAAAAGTTATTGAAGGAAATTAAAAGTGCTACTCCAATGAACACATGAATAATAATAAGAAAGCAAAACAGCTCCATTGGTGATATGGAGAAAGTTTGAGTGGTCTGGTTAGAAGATCAAACCAGCCACAACATTCCCTTAAGCCAAAGCCTAATCCAGAGCAAAACCATAACTCTCTCCAATTCTATCAAGGCTGAGAGACGTGAGGAAGCTGCATAAGAAAAGGTGGAAGATAACAGAGGTTGGTTCATGAGGTTTAAGGGAAGAAACCATCTCCATAACATAAAAGTGCAAGGTGAAGGAGCAAGTGCTGATGGAGAAGCTGCAGTAAGTTATCTAGAAGACCTAAGACAAATAATGAAGGTGGCTATACTAAACAAAAAATTTTCAGTGTAGTCAAAACAACCTTGTGTTGGGAGAAGATGCCATCTAGGACTTACATAACTAGAAAGGAGAAGTCAATGTCTGGCTTCAAAGCTTCAAAGGACAGGCCCACGCTCTTGTTAGGGGTTAATGCAGCTGGTGACTTTAAGTTGAATCTGGTGCTCATTTAGCATTCCAAAAATCCTAGGGCTTTTAAGAATTATGCTAAATCTTTGACCCATCTTGAGTTGATTTTTGTGTAAAGTGAGAGACGAGGATCCAGTTTCATTCTTCTGCTTGTGGCTTGCCAATTGTCCTAGCACCATTTGTTGAATAGGGTGCCCTTTTCCCACTTTTAAGTTTTTGTTTGCTTTGTTGAAGATCAGTTGACTGTGAGTATTTGGCTTTATTTCTAGGTTCTCTATTCTGTTCCATTGGTCTATGGGCCTATTTTTATACCAGTACCATGCTGTTTCGGTGACTATGGGCTTATAGTAGAGTTTGAAGTTGGGTAATGTAATGCCTCTAGGCTTGTTCTTTTTCCTTAGTCTTGCTTTGGCTATGCAGGCTCTTTTCTGGTTCCATATTATTTTTAAGATTGTTTAAGATTGTTTAAGATTGTTTTTTCTAGTTCTGTGAAGAATGATGGTGATATTTTGATAGGGATTGCATTGAATTTATAGATTGCTTTTGGCGGTATGGTCACTTTCGCAATATTGATTCCACCCATCCATGAGCATGGGACGTTTCCATTTGTTTGTGTCATCTATGATTTCTTTCAGCAGTATTTTGTAGTTTTCTCTGTAGAGGTCTTTCACCTCCTTTGTTAGGTATATTCTTATATATATATGTATATACATATATTTGCAGCTGTTGTAAGCGGGACTGAGTTCTTGATTTCAGTCTCAGCTTAGTTGCTGTTGGTGTATAGCAGGGCTACTGATATGTGTACATTAATCTTGTATCCTGAAACTTTGCTAAATTCATTTACCAGTTCTGGGAGCTTTTTGGATGCGTCTTTAGGGTTTTCTAGGTATATGATCATATATCATCAGCAAACAGCAACAGTTTGACTTCCTCTTTACTGACGTGGATGCCCTTGGTTTATTTCCCTTGTCTGATTGCTCTTCCAGTACTATGTTGAATAGAAGTGGTGAAAGTGGGCATCCTTGTCTTGTTCCAGTTCTCAGGGGGAATGCTTTCAACTTTTTCTGTTCAGTATAATGTTGGCTGTGGGTTTGTCATAGATGGCTTTTCATCACCTTGAGATATGTCCCTTCTATGCCAATTTTGTTGAGGGTTTCAATCATAAAGGGATGTGGGATTTTGTCAAAAAAAAAAAAAAAGAGAGAGAATTATGTTAAATCTAATCTGCCTGTGCTCTATAAAGGGAACAACAAAACCTGGATGACAGCACATCTGTTTACAGTGTGGCTTAGCAAACATTTTAAGCCCACTGTTGAGACCTACTGTTCAGAAAAAGAGTCCTTTCAAAATATTACTGCTCATTGACAACACATCTAGTGATCCAAGAACTCTGACGAAGATGTATGTGGAGATTAATGTAATTTTCATGCCTATTAACACAATACCCATTCTGCAGCACATGGATCAAGGAATAATTTTGATTTTCAAGTTTTATTATTTAAGAAATACAATTCATAAGGCTATAGCTGCCATAGAAAGTGATTCTTCTGATGGATTTGGGTGAAGTATATTAAAAACCTTCTGGAAAGGATTCACCATTCTAGATGCCATTAAGAGTATTCATGATTCACGGGAGGAGGTCAAAATATCAACATTAACAGGAGTTTGGAAGAAGTTCATTCCAACCTTCATAGATGACGTTGAGGGGCTCAAGACTTCAGTGAAAGAAGTAACTGAAGATGTGGTGGAAACAGCAAGAGATTTAGCATTAGAAGTGGAGTCTAAAGATGTGACTAACTGGTTGCATTCTCATGATAAAACTCTAACAGATGAGGAGTTGCAAAAGCAAAGAAGGTGATTTCTTGAGATTGAATCCACTCCTGGTGATGATTCTATGAATATTGTTGAAATGAATACAAGGGATCTAGAATGTTAAATATTCTAATTGATATACTTAGTTGATAAAGCAGTAACAGGATTTGAGAGGACTGACTCCAATTTTGAAAGAAGTTCTACTATAAGTAAAATGCTATCAAACAGTATTCCATGCTACAGAGAAATCTTCTGTGAAAGGAAGAGTCAATCGATGTGGCAAACTTTGTTGTATTATTTTCAGAAATTGCCACAGCTACCCCTGCCTTCAGCAGCCACCACCCCGATCAGTCAAGGTCCTTTACCGCAAAAGGATTACAACTCACTGGAGGCTCAGGTGATTGTTAACATTTTTAGCAATAAAGTATTTTTTGGTTGGGCATGGTGGTAATTCCAGCACTTTGGGAGGCTGAGGCAGGCAGATTGCTTGACGCCAGTAGTTTGAGACCAGCCTGACCAACATGGCTAAATCTCCGTCTCTACTAAAAAACACAAAAATTAGCTGAGCACGGTGGTGGGTGCCTATAATCCCAGCTACTCAGGAAGCTGAGGCAAAAGAATGACTTGAACCTGGTAGGTGGAGGTTATAGTGAGCCAAGATCATGCCACTGCACTCCAGCCTGGGCGACAGAGTAAGAATTCTATCTCAAAATAAATAAATAAATAAATTTTAAATTAAGGTATGCACATTGTATTTTTATACATAATACTATTGCATACTTAATAGACTACAGGATAGTATAAACATAACTTTTATATGCACTGGGAAACCAAAAAATTCATGGGACTTACTTTATTATGATATTTGCTTTATTGCAATAGTCTACAACTGAACCTGCAATATCTGTGAGGTAGGCCTGTATATGTTTTCCTGATTTTTCTTACTGTCTGTGTCTCTCACTGGACTGAAGACTCCATGGGGCCAGGATTTTGGTTTACTTTGATCACTGCTATATCCCTGGTGTCTTCAATAGTGTCTGGCACAGAGTCTGTGCCCCACTAAATATCCGCCAAATGAATTAAATGTATGACCTGGGTATGTGAATTTTTTTATGTGCATAAAATATAAATGAGTGAAATGGGCAACTGCCCCCTGGCCTGAGGGTTGGGGGAACGGTGGGTGTTGGTGGAGCTGGGTGACCTGCAGAGAGCAGCTCTCCTTTGTCTGATGGGGCAGACACTCCTCAGCCCTGGCCAACTCTTGTCACAGGGAATCTGGGCTGTATTGTCAGATTGTAAAGTATTTTTTTTAAAGAAAAGCTAGAAAATAAAATTTAAATAAAGTAAAATCACCTGATTTTGTTTTGTTTTGTTTTGGAAATGGAGTTTCACTCTTGTTGCCCAGGCTGGAGTGCAGTGGCACAGTCTCAGCTCACTGCAACCTCTGCCTCTCAGGTTCAAGTGATTCTCCTGTCTCAGCCTCCCAAGTAGCTGGGATTACAGGTGCCCGCCACAACGCCCGGCTAATTTTTTTGTATTTTTAGTCAAGATGGGGTTTCACCATGTTGGCCAGGCTGGTCTTGAACTTCTGACCTTAGGTGATCCACCCGCCTTGGCCTCCCAAAGTGCTGGAATTACAGGCGTTAGCCACGGTGCCTGGCCAAATCACCTGATTTTTAAATATTAGTAACCAAGTCATATTTTCACCAAGACCTTGTGTAGGTCAGACAAAAACATCTGTGAGTCAGATGACAGGTGGGTACCCAGGATGAGACCTCTGCGGTAGATATTCCACCTTGAAAATTCTCTTCTGTCCTATTCTAGCCTATTCTAAAATTCTATACTTCCATTAAATTGTTTCCATATGTCCCACTATAGTGGGAAGAATATTGACTAATCAAACATAAATCAAAGTATGTCTTAAACGGTAAAGATGGGGCCAACTTATTTGTCTCCCGGAACTGACAGGGGTAAGTTTGCTCCCTAGAAAACCCAGCTGCCTCTTTAATAGCACAGAGAAAACTGACGCGCAATGTGGACAGATTGGTTCAAGGAGCGAGGTGACGGGACTCCTGTCACATTATTTATCAGGCTTATAGAATGTAGAAGATTTCCTCCGTGCAAGATAGCAACTCCACTGGGCCCTAGCTCTGTTCTTATTGGGTGGCTTGCAGAAAAATAATCCCTTCTTTTCTACTCTGTCACTCCAAATTTCATTTTGTGCAGTGCATTTTATTCTCACATCATGGTTTCTGCTGCTTGGCTGCTATTAACAATCCTTAATGCATGTATTTGATAACTTGTGAAATGTCCCAGCAAGTCCACTGGGATCTGTAAAGGACTGTGATGAAACTATGGCTGAAACAAACAGGAAAATGTCCAACAAATGGAATTGCTCTGATGACCTCCAATCCCAGGGCCACCGTGATGAATGACGCTCTTTTGCCAATTACATCCGCTGTAATTGGACCCCTTCCTGCTGCGGAACAAGTTATTTTATGACTGTAATATGGTGTATGATATGGAAATATGGGCCTTGGGACGCATCGGGAACTGTAAGTTCCTGGACAGGGTCAGACAATAAGAGGTGAGAGAGAGGAGCCAGGAAATGCTGGTATGCACTAACGCAGAAGTAAAAAGAGTGCTGGGGAAAAGAGGGGCAAGAGGCAAGAAAGCAGTCATCATGGCCGGTGGCAAGAATCACTATGGAGGAGCACAAAGAACTCTGGCTGGAGACTCACAAGACCTTGGTTGAAATATCAGCTCCGTTTTTTTTATTTTTTTAATTATTATTATCAGCTACGTGTGACTATGGGCAAGTTCCTAAATCTGAGACTCAGTTCCATCATCTATAACATGGAACTAGTAAAGCCTTTCCTCCCAGGGTTGACATGAAAAGCAAATGAACCAATGGATGTGTGATGCCAGGTGCAGCCTAGAGCTGCAGCCCAGACCCTGGGCCTCACAATCTCCAGGTATAAAATGGTAACTGGGATTAAGCCAGACCAAGGGTGTAAACTCAAACGCTGACAGGCTTGAGACAGACAACCTTAAGGAGCCAGAGAGAAAACTGCTGCACGCTGATGACCACCTCAGTCTGACTGGAGCCTGTTAGCCCTGCTGCGTGCTCTTCAGCACTTTCAAGAGAAGCCTCAACCCTGATCTCAAGGTGAGGCCCTCCTGACTCATAAATGCGGGCACCTAACTCCCACTCCCTGTTAAAAATACATTGCCTGGGCCACCAGTGTGTGACAGGCCATACAAAACTCAGATCATTCCAGCCCATGCACCACCATTTTGCAACCTCTAAACAGAGGATTTAGAAGGGTTGTAGAAGGATTTTTTATCAAGGCCTGGGTAAATAACTCTGGGTTCAGATGACCATAGGGAATGTAATTTTGACTCAGAACCCAAGCTGTGCCTGGAACTCAACAGAAAAGTCAGAAAACTTTGGTGACCCAAATCTGGGATTCAGAAAAGGTCCATTCTTTGTAGAATATGGGGAGAACCAAAAAAGCCAGGTATACATCGAATAAGTGGTTTTTCTACCCCCAACCAATTGCATCAGAATCTCTTGTGGTGA
Source organism: Macaca mulatta (assembly GCF_049350105.2). Classification (NCBI taxonomy): domain Eukaryota; kingdom Metazoa; phylum Chordata; class Mammalia; order Primates; family Cercopithecidae; genus Macaca; species Macaca mulatta. The sequence continues at coordinate 27,974,734 of NC_133417.1, forward strand.
TGCTGGGGTATTGGTATTTTTAAAGGCTCCCCAGGCCAGGCGCAGTGGCTCATGCCTGTAATCCTAGCACTTTGGGAGGCCAAGGCGGGTGGATTACCTGAGGTCAGGAGTTCGAGACCAGCCTGGCCAATATGGTAAAACCCCATCTCTATTAAAAAAGTACAAAAAAAAAAAAAATTAGTTGGGTGTGGTGGTGGGCACCTGTAATCCCAGCCACTCAGGAGGCTGAGGCAGGAGAATCACTTGAACCCAGGAGGCGGTGGTTGCAGTAAGCCGAGATCGCGCCATCACACTCCAACCTGAGTGACAGAGTGAGACTCCATTTCAAAAAATAAAAGCCTCCCCAAAAGTTCCTTGAGAGACTGAATGATGCAGCCATGATTGTGACAACCATGATAACATTTTGAAAAGGTAATCTGGGCTTACATGGAATAATAATTCTAATTTATCTTGAAATACATATTCTGTGAAATAAACAAGGAAATTCGTTCTCCAAGAACTTTTTATTTTGTTTTGTAGTCTCATCCCTCAAATTGCAGAATAATAAAAATACCTGCCCTCCCCACCTAACTCATCAACATCTTCACCTGTATAAACAAATGAACACATGTGTACCTATGAGATCAGTATGTACAACAGAAAGTTTTGTTGCTGTTGCTGCTAGAGAATTGCATTTACGATGGCTATCAATTTTTAACTATGGAGAGTTGCAAGTACGTTGATTGGTAAATTAAACTTGGCCACACATTATTTGAAGCTCCTTTCCTGAAGGGCTGGAGGCCGTTTCCACACTCCTGGAAGTTGGGCTGGGCTCGTGACTTGCTTTGACCAATAGAGTGTGATGAAAGTGATCTGTGACTTCAGAGCTCAGGCTTTAAGGGACTTTGCAGCCTCCATTCTCGTGTTCTTGGAACCCAGCTGCCATGTGTTGAAGCTGCACTATCTTGCTGGAGTGGCCAGAGAGGAGAAGCAAGTTGCTCTCATGGACAGCCCAGCTGTCAGACTCATGAGCAGGGCTGTCTGGGACCGGCCAGTCACCAGCTGACTTGCCAACTGAGATCTGCCAACAGATTGCAAATGCAAAGTCGGCCTGACTGACACCATATGGGGAGGAGATGGGCTGTCTCAGCTGAGCCCAGTCCAAATTATTGACCCCCAAAATTGTGAGCAAATAAATAATCGTCATTTTAAACCACTCCATTTCAAGGGTGGTTTGTTACATAGCAAAAGATCGCTGATACACCTTGCCTGTCTTTTAGGCATTTCTTTAATCATGGGGAAACTTTCAGAAAGTTGAGCAAATACTCATTCATTACTTTCTGGGAGGCCCAGAAGTTAGTGCAATATTTCAAAAGGAATACTTACTGTTTGGATCTATTTATGCTTTGAATAATGGATAGGCATCTGAAGGAGGGAAGGGAGGTGCTGAGGTCTGGGGAGGATTTAGGAATCTCTGGATGGAATTGGATAGTGTTGGCTGAGTGTGGTGGCTCATGCCTGTAATCCCAGCACCTTGGGAGGCCAAGGTGGGAGGGTCCTTTGAGGCCAGGAGTTTAAGACCAGCCTGGGCAACATAGTGAGACCCCGTCTCTATAAATTTTTCTTTTAAAAATTGCTGGGTGTGGTGGCACATGCCTGTAGTTCCAGTGACTCGGAAGGCTGAGGTGGGAAGATTGCTTGAGCCCAGGAGTTCAAAGCTGCAGTGAGCCATGATCACACCACTTCACTCCAGTCTGGGTGATACAGAAAGACCCTGTCTTTTTTTTTTTTTTTTTTTTTTTTTTAAAGGAAGAATTAGATAGTGCTGTTTAGTCCATTTGGATGACTATAATAAAATACCCTCAGCTGAGTGGCTTATAAACAACACAAATTTATTTCTGATAGTTCTGGAGGCTGGAATGGCCAAGATCAAGACACCAGTGGATGCTGTATCTGGTGAGGGTCAACTTTATGGTTCATAGATGGTGTCTTCTCACTGTGTCCTCATATGGCAGAAAGAGCAAGGGATCGCGCTAAGGCCTCTTCCAAGGGCACTAATCCCATTCACGAAGACTCTTCATGGCCTAATCTCCTCCTAAAGTTCCCATTTACTATTACCATCAATTTGGGAGTCAGGATTTCAATATATAAATTTTAAGGGTACTCAAACATTCAGACATTAGCAAGTAGGATGTTTTTAGCTATAAATAGCAAAATAAACAAGCAAAAGATTTTTGGAAAAAATATGGACACATCTTGCTTAAGAAGTTGGGAAGTAAGTGAATACAGGGTTAGTATAGTAGCTAAAGTTTCTGGGCTGCAACCCTTTTTTGGCCTTCCCACCTATAGTGAGTCAATGTTTTTTCTCATGGTCTCAAGATGACAGTTGCAGCTCCAACTTGCCTTACAATGACATTCCACCTTCCTAAAGGGGAAAGTGGTGGGAAAGAAGGTTCTACTTCCATGTGGCTCTATTTATAAGAGAAGAAAATTTTTCTAGGAGTTTCTTAGTAGTCTTTTTCTCATGCTTCATTGACCAAAGTGAGATTACTTGGCCACCCTACTGCAAAGGAGGCTGGGAAAGTAGCCATGTGCTCTTTCCAGTCCCTGTTGTGAGAGATGGGCTCTGCCTTAAGCAAAAAAAGGGTAAAGATGGCTGTTAAAAAGCTACACACAGAGGCAGAGCTGGCCTTTGCCCTCTTCCAGAGGACAGGTGCAGAGAGGCGTGAGTGCCTTAGGGTCCCAAGGTCGTGTGGTCAAGCCAGGGGTCTATTTGGGTTGCTTAACAAACATGATATACAGAACACATAAATATGTCCCCAAATTATCCAAGATCTTAGATCTGTGGAAAGTGACTTAAAAAGGCGAAATATTTCAATGTTCTGATGAGACATCAAGACAGATATTTCACAGCCATTTGCCTTTTGTATGAAGTGCTTATTCTGAAGTTACTCTAACCATAACACAGAAACTTTTTGCTGTTATAGTGAATAGACATTGCGCGTTTGCAGAACTGGCTGACTACATTAGCGGAATGGAAGGTGGTTGTGATGGTCTGAGTGGAAAATTCCCTTAATCCATTGTGTCTTGGTGGCAGGAAGTCAGAGAGAAAGGAGCTTTCTCTGTGGATGTTTTAAGAGGTTGAGTCAAAACCAAGATGGTGGCCAAAGTAATTTCTACACCTTAAAGGGTTAGAGAGGAACATAATTCTCTGCATCTTTCAGAGTAATGCCTGCTTCATGCTACCTGTTAATGGAGTTGAGAGCGGATTTGAAGCCTGAGGGAGGCAGGTCATTGTTGCATTCCTCATTTCGATCAGACCCGCTTTAGGCTACCAGGGTGGTAGTGGTCTCCCAGGCTGGCTTGAGACTCGATCTTTTCAAACCAACTCTTCTAATTTGCTTCAGACTATTTCTCTGTTCTTTTAAAAAGTAAGTTGGTAAAGCTTCACAAATCACCTATTAAATTTGAGTTGTTTTGTTTTTTACCTAAGGTAATTTGTTGACTTTTTTCTTTCCTTCTCCTTGTTTTTGCAGGGTGGGGAGGTGTGGGGGTGGAGTCTCACTCTGTAGCCCAAGCTGGAGTGCAGTGGTGCGATCTTGCCTCACTGCAACCTCTGCCTCCCGGGTTCAAGCGATTCTCGTGCCTCAGCCTCCTGAGTAGCTGGGATCACAAGCACTAATCTTTTGGATTTACTTGGCTCTTTGGACTCTTCTTGACTGCTTTGTATGTGACACTCAGTATCTGGAATTGTTCTAATGGTTTCCCCAGATAGCATGTAGCTAAGGATCCAAATGTCCAGTCCTGTGAGACATTAGCAGCTCACTGAAGTCTGACTGGGAGCTGAAACCTTAACTAGTTTGACCATGCAGTGGCCAATTCAATAGTTTGCTTTAAAAAAAAAAAATTCCTTCTTCTTAAAATTTAAGAGATATGGACTAGTTAGAAAGTAAAATATAAATAATTTATAATTGTTATCAGAGATAACTCTCCTTTCCATTTTGGTGAATATCCTAATCTTTGTGGGGGAAATAGTATATGTATATACTATACATATATATGCATAAATATTATATATGTATAATTTCCCCTCAAAAAATATATGGAAATTTATTATATATACAGTATTTAAAAATGGAATCACATTGAACATACTGTTCTATAATGAATTTTTTATTTCATTTTTTATTTAACGATATCTCATGAACTTTTCCCATGAACATTTTTTCTCGTGAATGTTTATTCCCTAACAAGATTTTTAAATTTATTATGCCATCATGTATTTAATTAATCTTTCATTTTTAGACATTTACATTGCTTTCACTTTTTCTATTATAAGCAATGCTATGATATAAATAGCAATGGGGCTAAATATTCAAATAATCATATTTTAGAGTACATTCTTTACAGTGGAGTCAATTGTTTGCTAATAAACTGCCTCCTGGTACTGACCCAGAAGTGCTATGGGGTGGCATGTGTAGGGCTGTGGCCAGGTGCCAGTGGTTTCAGGGCATTTGTATAGGGTATGCAATGGAGATGCTGGGCACAGGGAGACCACATGAACTCTTCCAATGAGGTCAGTTTGAGAAACTCAACACTTGACAAATAGGGGTTATGTATGTCTCTAAAGCAAATTCTGCCAAATTAATTTCTGTTCAGTGACACAGACCCACTTGGCCTTGGCTTTGGACTGCAGTGACCAGCAGAACAAAGTTATATGGGGTCAAGTATACATTCCCCTCCACATCCCCAATAGTCTCAAATGCTTGGTTGAAGGAGAAAGAAGAAATTGTGATGGAGCAAGAGCTGGAAGATTTACCGCTCTAAAGATGACTGGGTGATATGGTTTGGCCCTGTGTCCCCACCCAAATCTCATCTTGAATTGTACTCCCATAATTCCCCCGTGTTGTGGGAGGGAGCCGGTAGCAGTTAATTGAACCATGGGGGCAGTTTCCCCCATACTGTTCTTATGGTAGTGAATAGTCTCACGAGATCTAATGGTTTGATATGAGGAAACACACTTCGCTTGGTTCTCATTCTCTTCTCTTGTCTGCCACCATGTGAGACGTTCGTTTCACCTTCCACCATGATTGTCAGGTCTCCCCAGCCATGTGGAACTGTGAGTCCAATTAAACCTCTTTCTTTTGTAAATTGCCCAGTCTCAGGTATGTCTTTATCAGCAGCGTGAAAACAGACTAATACACTGGGTCACATTTTTGCTTACAAGTCTGGCCTCTGTTTTGTGATTTCAGGATTATAATCTAGGATCCATGAATTTAAGAAGTCAGTAACTGATAAAATAAAATAGAAACTCAGCCAAGGTGGTGGTGAATTCTGGTCCTAATTATTACTTTGCTGAAATGTTTATCTTTTGTACCTTCCCAACTTTAACCACTGTTTGCTTTTTTGTGCCCCTTTCTCTGTCATATGTTCTAATATAATATATAATTTTGCTGGATAAACACTAGGGGCATTTGATAGAAATGGATAAAATTAAGTTAATAATTAGCCTAGTTCTCTGACTACAAGTATGGGTGTGGGAGTTAATAGTAACTTTTAAATTTCTCTTTATACTTTTTCAAATCATATATATGTATTTGAAATGTGCACTCCCTCCACCCCTCCTTCTCCTTTTTTTTTTTTTTTTTTTTTTTGAGCTCTCAGGAAGATTTAAGGTGATGTGAGGTAATGACAGGCTTGAAAACTCCCAAACCAAACCGGCCTGCTGTGGGTCCCACTTTGCTGTCTTCTGGTTGGAGGGTCTTGGGTTAGTTATTTAATTCCTCTAATCTTCAGCTTCTTTATCTTAAAATAAGTATTTCATTAGTTTCTTTAATATGTGAAACGGACTCTGGTTAATTTAAGCAAGAACAAGATTTACAGGAATGATACTGGGAAGCTCATGAAATGGAAGAAAGAGCTGAAGAATGGAATCTTTGTAAGGGCTGAGTCAGGGATTCTATCCAGGGAGAGCAGACTACAAATGCCCTAGGCCCTGACCTGTCTCCAGCCCCTGGAGGAGGAACCTCATTGGCTGGCATTGAGTCAGCACATCCTCCTCTGTCCTCTCCTCTCCCTAGAGGGGTGTTAGTGGGCAGTTTGATTGGCAGTTCCACTAGAGTCACATGAAATACAGAAAGGACACTTACTTAACACCAAGGAGACTATTATCAGAGGAAGGCATATACGAAACTCAGAATAACACCTCAGAGCTCTTAGGAAGATCTGGATACTACACCTAAGGTACCTCAACAAACAACAGCTATTGTGGTCATTATTTCTATCAGAAGTTAAGCCCAAGGTTACCCATTAGGTTAGTATGAGAGTAAGAAGAGAAATGAAGTGTTTTTTTTTTTTTTTTCTTTTGAGGTCAGTGCATTCTCTTCACACAACATTTTACTAAGAAGTAGATTGTGCCCCTTCTCAGGCAGACTGAATCAGAATCTCTTTGGAGAGGGTCCCGGGACTCCCCCTCTTTAACAAGGAACCCAGGCGAACTTTGTGCACACTAGTTTTGAGACCCAGAGCCGTTACTGAGTAGGTGGGAGAATTTGACTACCTGCTGAGATAGCATTTTCAAAGGTGAGATTTTTCTCTACCACTGTAGTTACAGAGAGCCTGTGTTTTGCTTGAAGGAGTAAAACAACCTAATCAGACAGATTGGTCTATAAGCTGTGACTCACAACACTGGCTGCACATGAGAATCACCTGGGGGGCATTGACAACATACTGGTACCTGGGATCCATCATGAAGAGCCCCAGTGTGACTGTTTCCCACCAGCAACCAGATGTTTTCAATGTGCTCCCAGGGTGGGAACTATGGAGAGACGCTTTTCAAGCCAGTCGGGAAGCCCAGTGGCCTTGCCCTTCTGGGAAATGACTAAGGATGCTGTGGTTTCAAAGCATGTGCACGTCAATGACCTTGTTTGATCCTAGGGCAGATGGGGGCATGTAGTGATCTCCTGCTCCTGATTTTACAGATGCAGAAACTGACTGCTCCGAAAGATTCATTGACTGCAGAGCCGAGAAAAGACAGTGTGAGAACCGTTCTTCCAGCCTGAGGCTCATATTTCCGTCCTCTTCCCTCTCAGAGACTGGGGGAGCATCCATATTTTCCAAACTTTCTTTCCATTACAGGTTCAAGGAAACCTAAACATGAGCCCCTACACCCCTCACCAGAGAGCTTATGTGAGAATTCTTACTCTTCAGGGCCTTCAGCCACTTTCTGGGAGGTCTTCTAAGTCATTTCTGTCCCTCATGCGTTGATTTAGCCACCAGTGTCCTGAGTGTTGTGTCTTCCGGGAATAAAGGGAGTGAGGGCAGCAAGTGTAACGACACTGTCCCTGCCAGCATCCTGCCGGCTGGGCTCATCTTCTGAAGGAACATTCCCGAAGGAGCTGTGAACTCTGCTGCAAACGGAGCCTGCCTTAGAGTTCTCTTCCTTCCACGCAACATCAGACCAAGCGCTAAGCACAGTCAATATTCCATGATTAGACACAGTGAGAATCTTCTCACCCTCTGACCTCTCCCGCATCTGCCTTCTCGTGACCACCTTTTAAAGCTTATTTTTTCATTAAAAAACTAATATATAGTCACCAAAGGACACACAGAAGTACAGAAAATGAGAAATAGGAAAAAACCACGTGATTATAAGTATTTATTACAAACACTATGTATCTACTAAACTTATTTTCTGTTATCTGTATAACAGTCAGCCCTTCACATGAGGAGCTTCAGAGCCTGAGTTCTTACCCCGCTCCACCTTCCCTTCCATAGCCACCAGGAAAGCACAAGGCCCTGCTAAGGCGTGAGGTACTTCCTTCCGGACTTCTTTCCTGTTTTCCACCTGTGCAAACTGTTTGGGTGAGGGAGAAAGGACAAGATGGAGGAAGGTGAACAAGAAGGCACAATCCACGTTGCTTCCTGGTTCTTCCTCACCAACTTTCCCGCGCCCGGGAATGCTGGGATGATGCAGATCAACCGAGCATGTGCCAGGTGACGCCAATCCGAAGAGATCGAAACTTACACGGCCACGCCTATGGAGACGTCCCTATCACGCCCTTATCCCGCGCACTGCCCCCCCCTTCCAGTACTAGTGCATAAAAGTCCGCCGCTGGCGGGACCTGGCATGACTTCTTTGGCCCCCGCATTCGTGGACTGGAAAACCTCACCCCAGAGTGCAGGCGCGACTTCCCTGGCCCTTTCCCGCAGACCAGTGAACCTGGCTCGAGAGTGCGTGCATATTTGCAAATAAAAGGGCTGCCACTTTCTTCGCTCGTTGTGGCCTTCATTGATATTTAGTCTTTGCGTCTATTAATAATAGTAATAGAGAAACAAAACACAAACCTCTTGTTCCCTGAAGGAGGGAAGCATTGGATATTTCTGGGTCTTTGCTCTGCTAGGCTTGGCATGAAGAGTAATTCCCCGTTCTGCCCATTGGCTCTGCTATCAAGGCACAGCCCAAAGATAACCTCTCTGTTATGGGCTGAATTATGTCTCCTCCAAAATTTAGGTGTTGGAACTTAATGGTCAATATGATGATATTGAGAGGTGGGGTCTTTAAGCGGTAATTAGGCCAGGTTGGGGGGGGGGGTCTTTAAGCTGTAATTAGACCAGGTGGGGGTGTTTAAGAGGTAATTAGGTCATGATGACTTCTCTCCTCGTGAATGAGATTAGGTGCCCTTATAAAAAGGCATGGTGGAGGGAGCTGGTCCTTTTTGTCCGTCTTCTGACATGTAAGGAAGTAGCATTCCTCTGGAGGACGCAGCATTCAAGCTGCCATCTTGGAAGCAGAGACTGGATCCTTACCAGTCAAGCAACGTTCCAGGGCCTTGATCTTGGACTTCCCAGCCTTCATAACTGTAAGAAAACAAATTTCTGTTCTTTATAAGTGTCTCTGTCTTAGATATTTTGTCATAACGGCATAATTGGACTAAGATAGGGCCTTTGAAGAGTTAAGTTAAAATAATGCTGTTAGGTTGGGTGCTAATACAATCTGACCGGTGTCCTTTTAAGAAGAGGAAATTTGGACACACACACATATCAGGGATGTGCCTGCACAGATGATAGGCTATGTGAGAACACACCAAGAAGGTGTTATCAGCAAACCAAGGAGAGAGGTCTCAGAAGAAACCAAACCTACTGACACCTTGACTTCGGACTTCTAAACCTCCAGAAGTCTCAGAAAATAAACGTCTGTTGTTTAAGCCGCCGAGTCTGTCATGGCAGCCTGGGCAAACTGATACGCCCTCTGGATCCTTCTAACACCGGCCCTGCTCCTGTGCAGAGGTGATACCTTTTCCTTGGTGCACTCAGCTTGTCCCCTTTATTTCACAGTTTTCCCATTTGTCACCCCCTCTTTGTAATAAACTCTTTGAGGGCCAGGCCTGACTCATTTCTGCATTCTCAGCATCTATCACAGCACTGAGTGTATGCCACACTTGGGAAAACATATTTGAATGAATGAGGGAATGAATGAATGAGCAACAGACTGCTTTAAGCTCTTGCCTGGTATCCTGGCTCCTACAAGGGGTCCAACAGCTGCTTGTGGGTAGGTGGACTCATGCATGTGGCAGACGTTCAGGGAAGCATTCAGGGACTCCAGACATGGAGAGAGGTCGGGCAGATGGGCAGGACGCAGGGATGATGGTCCAGCTCCCCACCCACCGCACCCCCTCCTGCTGACTCACATGCCTTGGAGCAGTCCTGTGCTTCACAGCCTGCCAGCCTAGCCCCCGGCTCCCAGCCCTCCCTTCCGCCTCCACCAGCCACTTAATCACATGCAGAAGATGTAAATTCCCTGAGGCCCTGTTGTGTGGTCCTCTCTTCAAAGGCTGTCTCCCACCCCAGTTTCTGGAAGTCCCTTTGGAGGGTCTGACAGACGGTCTTCCTTTCCCACCCCTCCAGCTGGACAGGCTCAGGGAACAGAAGGAGTTTTCTGGGAACAGACTGGAGAGGAGGAGCCAGGAACATTGACAAAGGCACAAGTTGGGGCTTTCTGTGCTCTGAGCTTGCTGTCCAAGCAGGGATCTTTGCTGCCCCCGTAGTGGTCCACGGGCAACAGTGAAAGCAAAGAGATTGCTCACGGTGCAGTGTTTGCCTGGCCCACCCTGGGATTCAGGCCTGTTGGTGGACAGCCTCTTTGAATAGGAAACCCTCTGAAGGAAACAGTTCTAAGTGAGAAAGAAGCCAGGCAAACAAGCCTGGCCCAGGATCAAAGCTATGGGCCTTAGAGGGTGGGCTCAGCTTGAAGACAGGCTGCATCTATCTACTGGGTCAATGCCATGAGCAGGGCTGCAGGGACCAGGCCAGGCTTAGCATGATACAGGGAGAGGACAGCATCCCCTACTTCCAGAATCTGGCCCTTGGGCACACTGGGGGCTCCTGCAACGCTGAGAGGTCTCAAACTGCAGTGGCAGGATGTGTTGGCTGGCAGAGCCGGATGTGCTCCAGGGAAGGCGGGAGGTTGCCTGGGAGCCAGGACCGACTTCTCCAGCAGGCACAGTGTCTGGAGCCCATGACACTTGTGGGGCCCATAATAATGCCTCACTTTCTTTCAAAATCAGGAAGGAAACCAAACCTACAACCTGAACTTTTAAGGCACAGAATGTCTCATATCATTCTATTTATATGAAATATCCAAGTTAGGCAAATGCAAAGAGACAAAGTAGCTTAATGTCTGCCAGGTGCTGGGAGAAGAGAGATGTGAGGAGTGACTCCTAAGAGGCTCAGGGTATCTTTCTGGAGGGATGAAAATGTCTGGAATTTGTGGTGAGGGTTGCACAACCTTGTGAATACACTAAAACCCCAGAATTGTACGCTTCAAAAGGGTCAATTTTGTGTGGTGTGTCTTTTCTCAGTAAAGCTGTTACTTGTGAAAGACGAGATTCATGGACAGAGGAAAACAGAGCAACAGTACAATATGCAATCTTTAGCCCAATGAACAAGAAATGTATTTAAACGAACACAAAGATGAGATGGTTAGACAAAATTAAAACTGGGAAAAAGTGTTCATCTGGTGTACAAACTGTTGGTGGCTCTCTGGAATGCTGAGCTAAAGGGAATTTAAGTCTGCATGAGTCTTTTTTAGACTCAAAAAGAACAAGCTGTGTGATCAATTAGTGATGCCTGCCCTGGGCACAGGAGAGGAAGGAGGAGGTACAGGTGGCAAGTATTTGCCATCCTTGACTGGATGATCTCTGTGGTCCCTCCCCCAAATCAAGCTCCCTCATCTGAGTCACTCTGACATGGAGCGGGTGGGGAGATGTGGGCCGCAGGGAGTGGGGTTAGAAGAGGAGGGAGGATGGAATAAGGCAGAGGCCTTTTTATATCCGACAGATGAGACAGAGAACTCTCCTTGGAGAAGAGGCAGCGGAGCCAGCTATTTAGAACAACCCTTCCTGGCGCAGACACTCATTAAAATACGTGCATCGCTAGCACGCTTCTTTTTCCAGTGGGGCTTAGCAATTAAGATCCTCCGTCGCTTCTCAGTGTGTAAAGAGACTCGCTCTGGGCAGCAAAGAAAAATACATTTGTCATTGGAATGACAGCCACAACTGCCAAAGCCATTTTTATTGGTGGCAGTGGAGCTGGCCTTATGCCTTCTGGGAAAAATAATGAATATTAGAGGTTCTGTTTACAAATATGCACCTTTCACTCGTTTCTCTCATGGCTCAGCAATTTTTCAACAGGACAGGTTTCCTGGAAACACTACACGGCCAAAAGATGATAAAATGTGGTATCCAGAGAGATGCCTGGGGCTCTGTTTAACTGGGTAATTGGGTGTAGACTTGGAAAGGTCAACCTCCCGCAGCCAAATTGCCCCAGGTGTTGTTCTAGAAGGAGACTCTGGTTAAGTAATCAGGTCTAAAGGTGTTCCTCCTTTCACCTGCTTCCCAAGGAGCCACCTTTTACAAACCCCCTACCAACCTGAATTCAAGCAAATCTTGAGCTCACTTATCTGCACAAACCTTTCCAGAAAGAGCCCAATGTGTGAGAATCATTTCCCCCATCCCTTTGCTGTTTGAAACTCAAACTGCTTTCTCTCCCGGACGCACTAATATAGTTAAACCCTCAAACTGCTAATGAGATCAAAGTGATCAGCTGTCAGTTCCCAAGTGAAATTGATCAGCAATTGTCTCAGGCTAAGGAAAGAAAATGCTTCCCATGACAGCCTGCAGACTTCTCTGATCCTATTTGTGCTCCTTTTTATCATCTATGAAATTTATTTTAGGGGCTCTTGCCTCTACAGGATTATCTGTAGAGCCTCATGGCAGGTGCTGTCCACATGTCCACTTTAGAAAGCCCAGAGCAACTATTATCAAAAACTGAGCTCAGGGATGAAGGCACAACATTCAGAGTTTGTTGCAGCTGTGATTTGTTTAAGAACTAAATACTCCTGGCTAGGTGCAGTAGCTCACACCTGTAATTCCAGCACTTTGGGAGGCTGAGGCAGGCGGATCATTTGAGGTAGGCAGATCACCTGAGGTCAGGAGTTTCAGACTAGCCTGGCCAACATGTTGAAACCCCATCTCTATAAAAATACAAAAATTAGCTGGGTGTGGTGGCATGTACATGTAGTCCCTGCTTCTCAGGAGACTGAGGCAGGAGAATCACTTGAATCTTTTTTTTTTTTTTTTTTTTTTTTGAGACAGTCTCATTCTGTCACCCAAGCTAGAGTGCAGCAGTAGCACTATCTTGGCTAACTGCAAACTTAGCCTCCCGATTCAAGTGATCCTCGTGCCTCAGCCTCCCAAGTAGCTGGGATTACAGGTATGTGCCATCACACCTGGCTAATTTTTGTATTTTTACTAGAGATGGGGTTTCACCATGTTGGCCAAGCTGGTCTCAAACTCCTGGTCTCAAGTGATCCACCTGCCTGGGTCTCCCGAAGTGCTGGGGTGTGAGCCATGGGGCCCAGCCAAAACTAACCATTTTAAAGCATGCAATTTAATGGCATTTAGTTCATTCAGAATGTTGCTCAGCCATCATCTCTCTAGTTCCAAAACATTTTCCTCACTTCCAAAAAAGATCTTGTCCCCATGAAAAGTCACTCCACATTCCTTTCATTCCTTTCACTGAGCATCAGGTTTTCAAGGTTGATCCACATTTCAGAACTTTATTCCTTTTTGAACTAAACAATACTCCATGGTAAGGACCTACCACATTTTGTTTATCCATCCATCTGGTGATGGACATTAGACTGTCCACTTTTTAGCTGGTAGAAGGAATGCTCCTGTGAACATTTGTGTAGAAGTTTCTATCTGGACATTTTTCATTTTTCTTGGACAGATACCTAGGGGTGGAATTTCTGAGTCCTATGGTGACTCTAAGTTTAACTTTTTGAGAAACTGCTGCTATTTTCCAAAGGGGCTTCACCATTTTCCATTGTCACCAGCAGTATATGAGGGTTTGACATCCACATCCTCTCAACGCTTATTGTCTGTCTTTTTATTGCAGCCATCTTAGTGGGTGCGAAGTGGCAGTCCTCTCATTTTAAGAATGAATAAGCTGAGGGCAGAGAGGAGCTGTGACCTGTTTAGCATCATGTGTCAGAGTTAGGCTCTGTAACTCCCAATGTGATGCATGTTCCCATCAGAACAGGCATCCTTTCTCAACATTAAGAGAGGAGCAAAGGCAGAGCAGTAAGTGAGGCTGCAGTGAAGCCAGGCTTCCCTCACCAGCTATTATGATAGAACTCGAGCGCTCACCATGAGTGGAGGGCAGCAGCAGTGGGCCTCGCAGGAGGGGGTTCCCACCACCCCGGGGGCAGTCTGGCTGGGGTTTTCCCAGGCCCTTGCAGGCCTCACTTTACTTTCTAAACTTTCCTTTGATGGCAGAGAGCTTCAGCAGTGACATAAATTGACTTTACCTACACGTGATTGAGAACATATTCAAAGCTAGTCATAGTTTTACACATTGGAGGTAAAATAAGAGAGGAGGTAAATATGATGGGGCTGAAATTCAACATACAGACGTATAGTCTCAATATGATTCTGTCAAGTGTTGACAACAGAGTAGAGGTAGGGCACAAAGGGAGCACAGATAAGGGGCTCCAACCCAGTCTGGAAAAGGGGAGCAGGAGCTGAAGGTTGAAGGCCTTAGAGTGATGGTGGGAAACGTAGCAGGCCTACTGTGCAGACAGGTGGGTGAAGTATACAAGCAACTTCTCAGGGAAGGGAGGCAATGGCTTGAAAGTCAAGTAGCAAGTCCAACAGCCCAAGGCTGCGGTGCCTTGGTGGGTCTCGACAGAGCTTTGCACAGCTGAAAAAGCATTCCCAGCAGTGGGCCTATCAGCTTCATTTGTCCCGGGCCTAAAAGCAACCCAGCACATAGAATGCAAGCTGAGGATTTTTGGACAAGTGCTAAGAGGTGGAGTGAGAAAGGCGAGCATGGACTAGCTGAGAAAATAACCCTCACAGCCACAAATCAAGCTCTGTGCTTGAATGTGTACTTTTTGGAAAGTATGAGGTATCAGGCTGGCTTTGTTGGTAACTCCCCCACATGCAGCATGACTATTTTTCAGTTATGAAGGAAATATTATATCCCAAACAGCCCTACCAATAAAGCCTATTTTGATTCATCTTTTCCATCTTGGTTTGCATAACGCACCTTTTTTTTTTTTTTTTTTTTTTTTAACATCAGTGTGGTTTCTGCCCAGGTAGGCCTCAGCAAATGTGTGAAATAGCTGAGGTTTCCTCAGACCATGTAAAGCTACTGTAACTCCACCTTCTCCTGATAGACTGGAGAGTGATATATACAGGTGTAATGTGCCCTAGGTGCTGTTACTGTAAAGTTGAATACATTTCTAATTTTAGACTTTGGTTTTAAACTCTTGACTCTTGCCAGTTGTGTTTCCAGTGCTTTGTGCTGGTAGAGATATCTACCGAGTTCACTTTGAGGGTCTTTCATAAGAAAATACAAGAGATCTGTTGACTAGTGACCGTGGCATGCAAACATGAATGTTTGCAGTAAATTTCAGCTGATATTCAAAGTTATAATTTCTAGTGTAAGAATTCTGGCAGGCTCTAGAATTTATACCTAGGAACATGTAGGAATGGTAATTTTTGAGTCATAAGAGGGTGAGAGAGTAGGAACCTGTCTAAAGCTTTTAACATAAATTGGTTAGATTATATATTACCGATTGATGAAGAAATATTTCTTCAGACATTTAGTCACATTTTAAATAAGTGAGGAGATGGTAATTGTTCATATCATAGAATGTTATCATTTTTAAAAATTGGGATTGCTAGGTGGGTGCCCCAGGTCTCTAAACTAGTGGTCCCTAACCATTTTGGCACCAGGGACCAGTATCATGGAAGAAAGTTTTTCCACAGACCCGGCAGTAGCAGGGGATGGTTTCAGGATGATTACATCTAGGGTGCTCTTTCTCTTTTTTTTTTTTTTTTTTTTGAAACAGGGTCTTACTCTGTCACCCAGGCTGGAGTGCAGCCAATCTCAAGATTACACCAACCTCAGCTCACTGCAACCTCTGCTTCCCAGGTTCAAGCCATTCTTCCACCTCAGCCTCCCACATAGCTGGGACCACAGGCATGCACCACCATGCCCAGCGAATTTTTGTATTTTTAGTAGAGACGGGGTTTCACCCTGTTGGCCAGGTTGGTCTCAAACTCCTGACCTCAAGTGTTCCTCCTGCCATGGCCTCCCAAAGTGCTGGGATTATAGGCGTGAGCCTGTGCCTGGCCTGTGTAAATGAAATAATTATACAACTCACTATCATGTAGAATAAGTGGGAGCCCTGAGCTTGTTTTCTTGCAACTAGATGGTCCTATCTAGGGGTGATGGGAGACAATGACAGATCATCAGGCCTTAGACTCTCATGAGGAAGGTACAACCTAGATCCCTCGTGTGTGCAGCTTTGAGCTCCTATGAGACTCTAATGCTGCCAGTGATCTGACAGGAGGCAGGGCTCAGGCAGTGATGCTCGCTCACTGGCCATTCACCTCCTCCTGTGTGACCTGGTTCCTAACAGGTCACGAACTGGTACTGATTTGTGGCCTGGGGTTTGAAAACCCCTGCTCTAAACCATCCATAGCACCACAGTTGTGGAAGAAGAAACGTTCTTTCTCCTTTAGAGAGTGAATATGGCTTTCTTCTGGATTGGAAGTAAGGTCTACTCTCTAGCCCATTAGAATATGGACATACAGTATGAACCCTGTCTTCCTCTTTTTTCTTCCACGGTTTGTGGAAGGGTTCTAGAGAGGGCACAAGCATCTTCGTTTCTCTCTTATTGGTGCTGAGTCCTGGGCAGCATCTGGCAAAGCCCGGAGGGAGGGCTGAGAGAAGCCTGAGGGATATGGTAGGTCAGGAAGAATTTCCAGGGCTGCACTTTTGGGGGACTCCTGGAGTGAGGGTGAGAAGTGAGGGAGTTTTGGAATTTGATGTCTCACCTTCCCTTCTTCCTTCTCTCTCTCCATCCATTTCTTCCCTCAACAACTTTTTAGCAAGCACCTACTACATGTCAGAGAGTCTATGCTATTAATGTGTGAAAGATGTGTGAACCAGGGTTCCCATGCTCCCGGAGCCTGTGGTGGACGCAGTGGGGGATGTGACATGTGGTCTGGGGGAGAGTATGCAGAGGATGTCTCACCCATTGATTTCAGGCCATGTGGGCGGTTTATGGGTGACGTCTTCCCAAGAGCCCTGCAGTGGCTCACACTGCTCACTTTCCTGCGATTTAGTTGGCTCCACTAATACTTGCTCATGCTGCCAAATTCAGCTGGAACATCATTTCCTGACACCAGATATAGACTGCAGCACTCCTAATGCCCTGTTTGTCTCTGCTTCCTGCTTCCAGGTGGAGACGTCCTTGAAGCCTGAGACCATGGTTTACTCAGCGGGTATTCCACTGCTCAGGACAAAGAAGATGCTCAGCAGTGGTGCTTGAGTGAATGAATGAATGAACCTCAGGACTTGTATTTTGTTTCTCAAGCACTACTTGTTGAGGTCATCTTCTTCCCTGCCTACAGGCTCCTGAGCTACCACACAGCCACCTAATTTAGCCAGGGGCACTATGGAGAGGGCCTGGAAACCTGGTTACACGAGTGTCTGGCCTATTAGTTCTCTATGGCTGCTGTACCAAGTTATCACAAACTTAGTGGCTTAAAGCAGCACAAATGTATTATCTTATAATGCTGGAGGTCAGATGGAGGACACAGGGTTTGAGCTGGCAGGGATGCATTCTTCAGACTCTAGGGGAGAACCTGTTTCCATGACTTTTCTAGTTTCTTAGGGCCACCCACATTCCTTGCTCCCAGCCATTTCTTCCTGTTGCTTCTACCAGCAACAATGGCTTGAGTCCTTCTTATACCATCATCTCTCTAGTTTTCTGTCTTCTGCATGCCTTTTCCACTTATAAAGACCCTGTGATTCCATTGGGACTACTAATCCAGGATAATCTCCTATGTCATGGTCATCTAATTAGCAACCTCAACTCCATCTGCAACTTTAATTCTCCTTTGCCATGTAACCTGTCATGTTCACAGATTCTGGGGAGTAGGTCATGGACATCTTTGGAGAAGTCCATTGTTCTGCTTACCACTGCATGTGATACATTTCAAATCCCAGATAGGGAATCTCTTGGTTACCTTCCCATAATTCTTTTCCATTCCTGTGAATAACTGAGAGTTAACTGCTGTAAGACTTGCCATTCAAGCCAAAGACCAGTGTTTGATCCAGAAAGAACCAGGTAGGTGCTGTGGGTGAGCACCTTCCTCGACAAATGGGGGTGAAAGTAAATGAGTCATGTAAGGTGCTGGCTTCTCTTTGGTTCTGAATCATGACTACAAAGATGTACTTGACCACAGATGAACCAATCCTGGGTCGAGATGACTGTTAATAACCTTGTGCCAGGAGCTGTTTTGCATATATCATCTCAATCACCACTATCACTACTATCACTACAGGTTAAGTATTATTGTCCCCATGGTTCAGGTAAGGAAACTGAAGTTGAGCCAAATTAAGTCACTTGTTCCAGGTCATGCGATAAGTGGCACAGCTGAGTTTAGAGCAGGGTCTTATCTGATTTCACTCAATTTATGGTCAGCTCCATGAATCCATTTCTCTTAAAAGTCCTCCTGAGGCCAGGTGTGGTGGCTCATGCCTATAATCCCAGCGCTTTGGGAGACTGAGGTGTGTGAATCACCTGAGGTCAGGAGTTTAAGATCAGCCCGGCCAACATGGTGAAACCCTGTCTCTACTAAAAATACAAAATTAGCCCGGTGTGGTTAATTTTTGCTCAAACCACTGTGCTCAAACCCTGTGTCCTCCAACTGACCTCCAGCATTATAAGATTACATGCCTGTAATCCCAGCTACTTGGGAGACTGAGGCAGGAGAATCACTTGAACCCAGGAGGTGGAGGTTGCAGTGAGCTGAGACTGTGCCACTACACTCTAGGCTGGGTGACAGAGTGAGACTCCATCTGAGGGGAGAGGCTGTGCACTGGAATTACCTGGTAGGCTTTTAAATAATACCAATGACCTGCTGCAAATCAGTTGCAACCGAATCTCTGGGGGTGGGGCTTGGTTGTCTGCATTTTTTGTTAGTTTCCCTAATTATTGTAAACTGTGGTTGAGGTTAAGAGGTGCTGCCTTAGGAAATACTGTGTTCCCTTCAGAACCAGCTTTGTAAGAGCACTTTGTGCTCATAACCTCGGAGTCCCCAGAACTGCCCCCACCGTGTTCTGTGGCTAGGGAGGAAAAGTCCAGCCAGCTGGTTTCTCTCACTCTTTTGCGACTGCGTGGCCCCCTCCACACTTCTTGGCAGACTTCTTGCTGAAGTTCTGTGGGAGCCTCTCCAACTGCCCTTCACCACTTTCTTGACTTAGCCGCTGCAGGTGGGTGCCTTTGCCTGGGTGTCTCGGTCTCCCTAAGTGAACAGGGAAGCAGAGAAACAGCTCCACAGAGTGCAGGAATAATATGTTGCACTTCAGAGGATAAAAGTACTTGATTTCCACTCTCTTCCTCCCCTTCCCCTCATTGATTTTATGTTGAAATGAGTTCTCAGTACCAGCAGAAAATACTAGTTTGCAAAGACAGTGATTTAAGTGTCTCTCCAGACTGTAAATCCACATAACACTTTAGAGTAGAAATAACTTGAATGCTTGCCCAGAATGGCAGGCATGTGCTATTGGCAGAAAGAGCAGTCAACTGGGGTAGAGGGAAGCGGAGGTTTAGCCGTGTTTCTGTGACAAGTTTGCTGTATGGAGTCAGGAAGGTAATTAAAACCTCTATGCCTTCCACAGAAGACAGACTCCAGGAGTGTGGTGGGGGACATTAGGGGATTCCTTACCTTTCTAGGCCACGTGTGTTTTAACATATTAAAAGTTCTTATTGGTGAAATACTTCAAGAATATAGATTAGAGGAAATAATATAATGCCTATATATCCGTTGCAAACTTTAGATATTGGTTATTACCTTGCCAAATTCATTTTAGATTTCTTTTAAAAAAGAGAAAAATACATTGATGCTTACCAACCTACTGTCCCTTTCTTTTTCTTTTTTCCCCTCCTTCCTCCAACATGACCATTTACTTGACCTTGATATGTTATTCTCATGCAAGCTTTTCTGTTTTTGCTACTTGTTTGTGTATCCACAGATGATCATACTTTAATTTTGTATTTTCAGATTAACCATACATTTTTTCTTCTGTTTCTGATTCGAAAATGTTTTTCTATCCCAAATTCAAAAAAGATATTTTCCCATGTTGTATTTTATTTTTATTTATTTATTTATTTATTTTTGAGACGGAGACTCGCTCTGTCGCCCAGGCTGGAGTGCAGTGGCCAGATCTCAGCTCACTGCAAGCTCCGCCTCCCGGGTTCACGCCATTCTCCTGCCTCAGCCTCCCGAGTAGCTGGGACTACAGGCGCCCGCCACCGCGCCCGGCTAGTTTTTTGTATTTTTTAGTAGAGACGGGGTTTCACCGTGTTAGCCAGGATGGTCTCGATCTCCTGACCTCGTGATCCGCCCGTCTCGGCCTCCCAAAGTGCTGGGATAACAGGCGTGAGCCACCGCGCCCGGCACCATGTTGTATTTTAAAGAGGTTTCAGTTTTGCTTCTCATATTGAAGTCTTTAACCCATTCAGAATAAATACTTGTAGAGGATTGCTGGATGCCAGGAATTGGAGGCTGTGGTTGTATCACTGTACTCCTGCTTGGGCAACAGAGTGAGACCCTGTCTCTAATAAATACATAAAATCGAATCCATATTTGTAAAGTTGTGCAGGAGGAACAATTTTTTTTTTTTTGAGACGGAGTCTCGCTCTGTCATCCAGACTGAAGCGCAGTGCCGCAATCTCGGCTCACTGCAAGCTCCGCCTCCAGGGTTCACGCCATTCTCCTGCCTCAGCCTCCCGAGAGAGCTGGGACTACAGGTGCCGACCACCACGCCTGGCTAATGTTTTGTATTTTTAGTAGAGACGGGTTTCACCGTGTTAGCCAGGATACTCTCGATCTCCTGACCTCATGATCCACCCTCCTCGGCCTCCCAAAGTGCTGGGATTACAGGTGTGAACCACCGCGCCCGGCCAGGAGGAACAATTTTTTCCCCATTATTTCAATAGTTCATTCTTCCTCTACTGATTTGTAACATCACCTCTATTCCATGTCTGGTTTTTGTATAAGTATATCTTTTTTATGCTCTGAATTCAGTTCTATTGGTCTAAGTGTCTATTCCTACAACAATACCACATGAATTTAATTACTGTGACCTCATAAGTTTTTCAATTAATTTTAAATTGAGGTATAATTTGCATACCATAAAATTCACCCCATTAGAGTGTAAAATTCGGTATATTTGCAAAGCTGTACAACCATCATCACTATTTAATTGCAGCACATTTTTATCACCCCCAAAAGAAACCCTGTACCCATACCAGTCACTCCTCCTTCCGCCTCCCCCTAGCTTCTGGCAACCACTAATCTACTTTCTGTCTCTATGTACCTGCCAATTCTAGTCATTTCATGTGAATGGAATCATACAATATATGGTCTTTTGTGTTTAGCCTCTTAGCATTTTTCAAGTTTCATCCATGTTGTAGATTATATCAATACTATATTCTATTTTATGACTATATCATATTCCATTATATAGATATATGCCACATTTTATCTATTCATCATTGATGGGCATTTGGATTGTCTCTACTTTTTGGCTATTACCAATAAGCCACTATGTACATTCCTGTATCAGTATTAGTGTAAACACATGTTTTTATTTCTTTAGGATATATACCTAGGAGTACAATTACTGGATCAAATGGCAACTCTATGTTCAGCATTTTGAGAAAACATCAAACTATTTTTCAAGGTGGCCTACCAATAATGTATGAGGGTTCCACTTTCTCTGCATCCTTACCAATACTTGTCTGTGTTTTTCATTATAGTATCCTAGTGGATGTAAAGTCATATTGCATTGTGGTTTTGACTTGTATTCCCTCCTGACTAATGATGTTGGGTGTCTTTTCATGTGCTTCTTGTCCATTTGCATACCTTCTTTGGAGGATGGCTATTTAAATCCCTTGTCTCATTGTATGTTTTGATGGTTCATACATATGGTTCCTTCCTTTTCTTCAAAATAGTTTTGGCTGCTTCTGATCCTTCACTCTTTCATATGAAATTTATGAATGAACTTATCTCACACAAAAATTCATTGGGATTTACAATGGAACCTGAGTGTGTAATTATTTTGGGAAAGTTAATTTCTGCAAATGTCTGTAAACATGGTAAATATTGTTGGTTTCCCGTTTTAGTACCAGCTCTGGAATGCCTACCACCAAATTATTACATGAGAGAGAAAGAGACTAATAGTTTAAACAAACATGGTTATATGGGTCTCTGTTATACTCAGTGAAATCCATATCCCAAATAATAATACATTATCTATTTATTTAAATTCATTAAATACACTCTTCAATTAAAAATTATTTTGTCCATAAAGACTTTCACATCATTTGTTAGATGTATTTTTATGTTCTTTACATTTTTTGTTGTGATTGTTACATGTATCTTTTTCAAAACCACATGCTCTCTGTGATAATATATAAGGACATTATTAACTTTGTATACCAGCAACTCTACTAAATTTTCTCATGACTTCTATCAGTTTGTCTATAGATGTTTTTGACGTTTTTGTGTTGATTAGCATATCTGGGGATTCTGACCTTTTTTCTCTTTCAATTCTTATATCTTAAAATGTCTTTTTTGTGCCTTTCTGCATTGACTAACATTGACAATACAAGCTTCTATAGAAGTAATGATAGCTGGCATCTATATATTTTTTCTTATTTTAAAGAACAAAACGATTTTCTCACCATTGATTGTTAAGTTTGCTGTTTTGTTTGTTTGAGATGGAGTCTCATTCTGTCTCCCAGGCTGGAGTGCAGTGGTGCAATCTCGGCTTACTTCAACCTCCACCTCCTGGGTTCAAGCGATTCTCCTGCCTCAACCTCCCAAGTAACTGGGACTATAGGCATGCACCACCATGCCTAGCTAATTTTTGTATTTTTAGTAGAGATGGAGTTTCACTATATAGGCCAGGGTGACCTCAAACTCCTGACCTCGTGATCCACCTACCTCAGCCTCCCAAAGTGCTGGGATTGCAGCTGTGAGCCACCACATCTGGCTTTGTTTTCGATAGGTATGCTTCATCTGTTAAAAATCTCTTTCTATTAATTTTCTGGAGGTGACATTAGTAAGATGGTGAAATAGGAGGTCCCTGGCTCTAGTCCCCTTCACAGAAATGGCCATTAGCAACTAAATATCTAAAGGAAATATTAACAGAACTGAAAGGAAAAGCAGCAATACAATAATAGCAGAAGATGTTAATATTCCACTCTCATCAATAGATAAATCATCCAGACAGAAAATCAGTAAGCAAACAGCAGACTTGATCAACACTGTAGACCAAATGGACACATCAGACATATACATAACATATCAGCAACAGCAGCAGTACAGACCATCTTCTCAAGCACATATGGAACATTCTGCAGAATATATTATATGTTAGGTAACTGAACAAGCCTTAAATTCAAGAAGTATGTATATTTTTCAACCATAATGGTCTGAAAATATAAATCAACCACAGAAGGAAAGCTGAAAAATTCACAAATACATAGAAATTAAACAACACACTCCTGAACAATGGGTCAAATAATAAAGGGGAAAGTTTTAAAAAATATTGAGATAAAGTAAATGGAAACACAATAAACCAAATATCATGAGATGCAGTTAAAGCAGTTCTAAGGAGACTGTTTATAGCAATAAGTGCCTACATGAAGAAAAAGACCTAAAATAACCTACCTTTACATCTCAGGAATCAGAACAAGAACAAACTAAGCCCAAAGTTGGCAAGAAGGAAATAATAAAGATCAGAGCAGAAATAAGTGAAATAGGAACTAGAAAACAATTTAAAAAATGAAACCAAGATTTGGATTTTTTAAAAAAGATAAACAAATTGACAAACCTTTAGCTAGATTAACCATGAAAAAGAAGTCTCAAGTTGTAAATGCAAAAGAAGATAGTACAACTGATATTACAACAATACGGAGGGTCTATTAATAGTTATATACCAACAAATTGGATAATCTAGAAAAACAGATAAATTCCTAGAAACATATAATCTACCAAGACTGAATCATGAAAAATAAAAAATATAGACACCAATAACAAGTAAGGATATTGAATCAGTAATCAAAAATCTATCAACAAAGAAAAGTCCAGGACCACATGGCTTCATGGACAAATTCTGTCAAACACTTAAGAATTAATGCCAACCCTTCTTAAACTCTTTCAAAAAATTGAAGTGGAAGGCACACTTCTAAACTCATTCTATGAGAACAGTATTACCTTAAGACAAAAGCCAAAGAAGGACACCAGAACATTACAGGCAAACATCCTTGATAAAGAAAAGGATGTAAAAATCTTCAACAAAATATTAGCAAATCAAATTCAATGGCACATTAAAGGGATAATACCATGATCAAGTGGAATTTATTCCTGGTATGCAAGGATGTTGTAACA
Organism: Macaca mulatta; assembly: GCF_049350105.2. Lineage (NCBI taxonomy): Eukaryota > Metazoa > Chordata > Mammalia > Primates > Cercopithecidae > Macaca > Macaca mulatta. Next base: position 27,998,757 of record NC_133417.1, read on the forward strand.
CATATGAATCAATAAATGTGATATACCACATTCACAGAATGAAGAATAAAAATCATGATCCCCTCAATAGATGCAGAAAAAGTATTCAACACCTTTTCACCATATAAACTGTCTGTAAATTGGGTATAGATAGAATGTACTTCAACATAACAAAGGCCATATATAACAAGTCTACAGCTAATATTAAAAGGTGAAAAGCCGAAAAGTTCTCTCCTAAGATCAGGAACCAAAAGGTTCTTCCTCTCATTTATATTCAACATAGTAGTGGAAGCTCTAGTCAGAGCAATTAGGCAAGAAAAGGATATGAAAGAAATTCAAAACAGAAAAAAAGTAAAAGTGCCTGTTTGCTGATGACATGATCTTATAAATATTAACCGTGAAAGAACTAATAAATCAGTAAATTTGTAGGTTGTAAAATCAACATATATTAAACCAGTCGCATTTCTATACACTAACAATTAATGATCTGAGTAAGAAATTAAGAAAACAATCCCATTTATAATAGCATCAAAACTAACAAAATACTTAGGATTAAATTTAACCAAGTCAGTGAAAGATCTGTACGTTAGAAATTATATGACATTGATGAAAGAAATTGAAAAAAACCACAAATGGAAAGATATCCTATGTTCATCAATTAGAAGAATTAATATTGTTAAAATGTCCATACTAGCTAAAGTGATTTATAGATTCAATGCAAACCCTATCAAAATTCCAATAACATCTTCTACAGAAACAGAAAAAAAAAAATCCTAAAATTTGTGTGGTACTACAAAAGACCTTAAATAGCCAAAGCAGTCTTAAGAGAGAAGAACAAAGCTGGAGGCATTGCACTTCCTAATCTCAAGCTGTATTATAAAACAATAGTAATCAAAACAGTACGGCAGTGGCATAAAAACAGACAGAGGCCAGTGGAAAAGAAGGAGAGTCCAGAAATAAACTCAAACATATATAGTCTAACATTTGACAAGGGTGCTAATAAGACATGATAGGGAAAGGGCCGTCTCTTCAATAAGTGGTATTGGGAAAACTGGATGGAATTGGACCTCTGTCTTATACCACTTACATAAAGTAACTCAGAATGAATTACACATTAAATGTAATACTTAGTAAAACTCCTAGGAGAAAACAGGAAAAAAGCTTCTTGACATTGGGATTGGGCTTGGCAAAGATTTTTTTTTTATTTTTTTTTATTTTTTTTTAAAATACAACACTAAAAGCACAGGCAACAAAAATGAAAACAAAGAAGTAGGACTACGGGAAACTAAAGTGTCTGGATAGCAACAAACCAATGGAAAACACAAAAACAAAAAACCAACAAAATGAAAGGTAACATATAAGAGAAAATATAAGGAAACCATATATCTGGAAAGAGGTCAACATACTAAATATGTAAGAAGCCCACACAACTCAATAGCAAGGAAACCAAATAATCCAATTAAAAACTTAACAAAATACCTAAATAAATAAACGTATTTCCAACGAAGACATACAAATAACCAGCAGGTATCTGAAAAGGTGCTCACCATCACTAATCATCAGAGAAATGCAAATCAAAACCACCATAAGATATCACCTCATACCTTCTAAGATGGCTATTATCAAAAAGATAAGTGTTTGTGAGAATGAGGAGAAAGGGAACCGCTTGTGCACTGTTGGTGGGCATCCAAATTGATTCAGCCATTATGGAAAATGGTATGGAAGTTCCTCGAGAAATTAAAAATAGAACTACCATACAATCTAGCAATTCCACTTTTGGGTATACATCCAAAGGAAACAAAATAAGACCTCTCAAAAAGATACCTGTACTCCCATGTTTATTAGTTACAGTAATCTAGACATAGAAACAATCTAACTATCCATGAATGGATGAACAGATAAAGAGAATATGGTACATGTACAATGCAATATTCAGCCTTAAAGAGGGAAATTCTTCCGTTTGTGACAACATGCATGAGCTTGACGGCATTACTGTAAGTGAAATAAGTAAGACAAAGGCAGATACTGCATGATTAGACTTACATGTGGAATCTAAAAAGATTGAACTCATAGAAACAGACTGGTAGTTGTCAGGGGGTAGAGAAAGGGGAGAAGGAAATGGGGAGATGTCTGACAAAAGATACAAACTTTCAGTTATACGATGAAAAAATTCTGGGGATCTAAGGCATAGCATGATGACTATGGTTAATAATACTATAGTGTATACTTAAAAGTTGCTGAGAGATCTTAAGTGTTTTCACTATATACAAAAATGTAACTATGTGAAGTAATGGATGTGTTAACTTGATTGTGATCATTTCACAATGTATACTTATATCAAAACATCATAATGTACTTCTTAAATATATACAATTTTATTTGTGAAGTATACCTCAGTAACGCTGGAAAGAAAAATTCAAGAATGAGAGTTTAATTTCATCAAATGCTTTTTTTTTTTGCTTCTATATATTTTTCTTTAAAAATGTATTATTGTACAGATTATATGAATAGATTTCCTAACAATAAACCTTTCTAGGATAAAACCTACAGTCAGGATTTTTTGGCACATTGCTTAACTTCTTTTGTGAATAGTTTATGAAGTTTTTGTGTGTTCCTGTGTTTCTGAGATTGGCCTACGGTTTTTGATTTTTATGCCATCCTGTCTGGTTTTGGTATCAAGGATATATTGCTCTCATAAAATGAGTGGGGAGCATTTCCTCTTTTTCTGTTCTTTGAAGCAATTTGAATGACATTGAAAATAGTATTTTTTATGTTTCTTAAAATGTACCCATGGAATAATTTGTTTGGGTTTTTTGATTAGTATATTTGTGTGTGTGTGTGCATGTGAGCCTCTCTGCTTGTATGTGAATACATTTTAAAGTACTGTTTCACTTCCTTTACTGATGATAGGTCTGTCTAAATTTCATACATATTCTTGGATAGTTTTGATAACATTTTTCTAGAATATTGTACTTTTTCTGGAATGTTGTACTTTCAATCTAAATGTTCAAATGTTTATGGTATTGTTATTCATAGTATCATCCTATGATTTCTGAAAATCTCCACTGCATTTGAAGTTAGGTTCTTTCTTATATTTCTTCATTGGTGGTGGTGTGTGTGTATAATTTTTAAATCGATCTTAATCAATCTTTGTCAGAAGTTTGTCAAATTTACTTCGCTTTTTTCCAAATAAATGCTTTTGGTTTTATTGACATTTTCTGTTTCTCTTTTATTATTAATTTCTCTACTCATCTTTATAATTTTGTCTGTTCATTTTTTGATGGGTGGGGGGTTTACTTTGTTCTTTTCTCAACTTTTTGAGTTGGATACTTAGGTCACTAATTCTCGGACTTTCTTCAGTTATATACACATTCTATACAATTTCCTCTAAGTGATGCCTATGCTCTATTACCTGAAGTTTGACATATGCTATTTTTATTTTCAATGCAAATTATTTTCTAATAATCATTAAAATGTATTTATTGACTCCTAAATTATTTCCAAACACATGGGAGTCTGGAGGGTTACCTTTTTTGTTGTAGATGTTAATTTTTATTGCATTATGATCAACATGGTTATGTGATATTTGTTGTTTGACATTTGTTAAGTTGACTGAATTGTAATACTGCGTATTCTCTAATTCTTAGGTACAGGGATTTTGATATATCTATTAGATCAACCGTGTTAATCATGGTCGTCTATAGGCTGTCTGTTATTGTATTTTCCTACAGCTTTCTTTTTACTTATTAGATACTTAATTATTTTAACCATTACCAAGTTTCAGTTTGTAATTCTATTACCTCAAGTTGTTGAGAGTCTAATCTTGCATTTATAGTGTATTCTACCTTTTGTCTATGGTAGATTTCTCCTAGATTTCACTGGCCTAGGACAAATTTTTATACTAATCTCTCAATGAGGAGTTCCTAGAAAAGGTGAGTAAATTTGAGCCTCATGTCATCTGGGGATTTCTGATTCCCAAGGGAGACATTTTTGCTCATCTAGAACACAGGCAGAGACAGATTAAGATTTCTTGTTTATCTGTGCTGACAGATTTTGTTCTGGTCTGTCTTTTCTGAGAGAGTATCAATTTTTGAGAGTTCCAACTTGAGGATTCTCAATTCCAACTCTCCTCCTTGCATTGGGCCCAATGTCTTGTCTCTTACACTTTTAAAAGTCAAGTCGTCATATTACTTCCCTTCTGGTAATTATATTATCAACTCCTAAGTTGCCACTCTGGCCTTATGCTTCTCTTTGGCACCCGGAAATTTCTACTTTCTTTTTCTTGTGAGCCTAATTATATATTTAAAATATTTTTAAAATTATATTTTGTCAAGAATTCTTGGTTTTGGGAGCAAGAACTTTCACAGTTGTCGTTGGTTGTCATCTTAGTGTTCCATATTTCAGGAACTGGAATTCATCCTTAGAGTCTTTTCATTGTGAAAGAGAAATGTTTCAGGACATCACAAGGCAAACACCTGTCAAAATGTTTCTACTGTTCATTTTCTACTGAATTCAACATCTCAACAGTATTTAGATGGGTGCTTCATTGCTGTCAACCAGACTGAGCCAGAATTGTTCCTGGGTTGGTGCTTGGGAGAAGACCCCGATGGGGGCTAGCAGCCTATAGGGGGTCCACTGGAGGGAAACTGAGCTGTGGTTCTCATACATGGAAGAGACATCATTTCTTCTTCTTCCTTCTTCCTTCTTCCTTCTTCCTTCTTCTTCTTCCTTCTTCCTTCTTCTTCTTCCTTCTTCCTTCTTCTTCTTCCTTCTTCCTTCTTCTTCCTCTTCCTCTTCCTCTTCTTCTTACTCCTCCTCCTCCTCCTCCTCCTCCTCCTTCGAGTTTCGCTCTTGTCACCCAGGCTGGAGTGCCATGGCACGGTCTAGGTTCACAGTAACCTCTGCCTCCTGGGTTCAAGAGACTCTCCTGCCTCAGCCTCCTGAGTAACTGGGATTAAAGGCGCCAGCCACCATGCCTTGCTATTTTTGTAATTTTAGTAGAGATGCAGCTTCACCATGTTGGCCAGGCTGGTCTTGAACTCCTGACCTCAGGTGATTCACCTGCCTTGGCCTCCCGAAGTGCTGGGATTACAGGCATGAGCCATTGTGCCTGGCCTATCACCTTCTTAAAACCTCTTTCCCTGGGCAAAAATAGCAGGCCCATGGTGAAATTTACTTGGATTTTTTTTTTTTTTTTCCTGGAGAAGTCCTCTTTGATTTCTGCTTATGGGGAGACCCTGTTATAAGATTTTTCTTTGCTTATTCCAGAAACAAAGGACTCTCCCTGATCAAAAGAAAAAACAAGCAGAATTTCCAAATGGAGCGCCTCCAGGAGAGGATTTTTCTATGTTATTCATTCTCCCTCTGTGCAAATACACAGATATATTATGGGGAAATATACAGAGGCCTTAGTAGGCGTTCCTTTCTTAAGAAAAATGGTCACATTGATTAAAACTCTATTCCCATATAAAGGAGCAATTATTACACAGCAATGCCAGGAGGTGCAGGCCCCATTTCTTTGTGACCTGCCCATAGTAGCCAGGAGTAATAATGCAGCCAGAAGAACTATAATTTCAGTGTCTTCTAAGTGCCAAGCCATGGTGCTGGGAATACAGAGATAGAGGAATCTTGTGGTCTTTACCCTGGAGGAGCTCACAGGCAAGTGGTGTGTAGAAGCCACTAGAGAATTAGGAATGATAATAATTTGTAAAAGAATGTTGAGGAATTGAACTTCATCACAATTAAAAACTTTTATTCTTTAAAATACACTGCTAAGAGAATAAAAAGACAAACCACAGACTGGGAGAAAATATTTGTAAACTACATATCTCATAAAGGACTTGGGTCAAAAATATATAAAGAACACTCAAAACTTAATAAAAAACAAATACCCAATTAAAAAATAGGCAAAAGATTTGAAGAGTCATTTCACCAAAAAAGATACATAGATGGCTAATAAGCACATAAAAAGATGTTCAACATTTATCACTGGGAAAATGCAACTTAAAACCACTATAAAATATCACCACCAATCTATTTGAATGGCTAAAATTAAAAAGATCGATCATATCAAGAGTTCGCTAGGATGTGGAGAAACTGCAGCCCTCATGCATTGTTGGTGGCAATGTAAAGAGGAAGAATCACTTTGTAAAACAGTTTGGCAGTTTCTTAAAAAATTAAGCATGCTCGTATCATATATCCACCCATTTCACTCCTAGATATGTGCCCAAGAGAAAAGGAAATGTATAACCACAAAGAGACTTGTACATGAATATTCATAGATGCTTTATTTGTAATAGCTGCAAACTGGAGACAGCCCAAATGTCCACCAACAGGAGAATGAATAAACCAAACGGGGCCCATCCATACACCAGAATACCCCACTTGACAATAAAAAAGGATTGAACTATTGACACACACACAGATGGGTGAATGTCAAAATAATTATGCTGAATATGAAAGAAGACAGACCAAAAGAGTACGTGCTACATGACTTCATTAAATACAAATCTACAAAATCCAACCTAATCTAGAAGGAGGGAAAGCAGATGAGATATATGGGGATGTCATTGAGGGAGGTGAGGGGAAGCATTACAAAGAGTCATACATAAACTTTCAGGGGGATGGATTGTTGACTATCTTGATTGTGGTGATGGTTTCATGGGTGTCTACCTATGTGAAAACTTAGCAAATTGTTCAGTTAAAGCATGGGCAGTTTGCTGCAGGCCAATGATACTTCAAGAAGACTGCTTAAAAATAGGGTGATAGCGCGTTAGAAAAGGCATGTTCAAACTGCCATCAGTAGACAGTACATGGGAGTGTCTCTTGACTCAAACTAACCAGGGGTCAGGGAGTGGGGAGGACAGATCCGAGATTTGAAATTTGAATGCAGGTTATTCAAGGAAAAAGAGTGAGGAAGGGTAGGAGGGGTGGAGGTCTCTCCATGCTGGGGCCATAACAAATGCCAAGGTCCAAGCGTGTCAGAGTGTGGTGTGTTCAGAGACCTGCCAGTGGCATGGTAAGGTGGAAACATGGGATACTCATGAGCAGGAGAGAAGAGAAGAGGGAAGGAGAAGAGAGAAGAGGGGAGAGGCAGGAAATGACTCTCTCAGATCTCTTTCCATCTTTGGGTTTATGAAATTCTCATTATATGTCACTTACTTGTGTCACCAACTTGTCCAGGCATGCCCAGCCCTGCATACAAAATGAGATCAGAACTCCATTTATGTACAAATGACAACGCTACCACTCTCTCACTCCCTTCCTGCCCACAGTATCTCCTAGTTATTTGGCAAAATCCCTGAATGGGGCCTCATATGTTCAGGAAACAGTTTGCCGTGTTCTTTTCTTCCTTCTCAGTTCGTGCTTTTTGCTGTCTACTGCCCGAGCAGCTGATTGACAGAGCTGCAATGATTTTCCTGTTCAAAGTGCTCACTGGGAGTACTCCAGGGTTCATGCCAAGCTGCATGAAATGCTGGCTGTGCCCAAAGCTTCCAGTTTCAGGTACCAGAGCATGGAGACAATCTTGTCACAGATCTGCATTGTATTAGGCTAGCTAAGCCAGAATTATCCTTTGGAGAATTCCCTTTTCTCTGTAGGTCCAGGATAGCATTGCTCACAAGAGCTATTTTGCATGAGATTTGTAACACGGGAGTAAAGCAGCCGTAGTGTGTTTTCACTCTGCTGATCAGTGCAGGCATCCTGGCAGCCTGCCCACGTTTGTCACTGATCAGCTGTCTGGTTGGGGTGACTCTCACCAATCTCCTGCTTCTTCGAGTCCTTGGCCAGGTGTGTGTGCAGCTTTGTGGTGAAGGGGCTGGCATCCTGTAGCTCTGCCAGGCAACGCATGGCGGCTGGAGGTAATAGACAGATGCAAGTCCCACTTCATCCTTGTGGGCTTCAGTTTGTCCTTGCTCTTGTCGACAACCAGCTTTCCTTTGTGACTGCCAATCCAGCTGACCTACAGCAACTTCAAGGTCAACACTAGATGCATAGGGACCAGGCTGCACACAAGAATCTCTCACCTCCCGCAGTATAATAAATCCCTTATTTTATATCACTCACAGTGGTTCCTCTTCTCTGAACCCTGACTGATTCAGGTCTCCCGCTCACCTTTGTGCCACCTGGACCTAGGAGCAGCTCTGTTTCCCTAAAACATTTGTAAAAGCTTCTCATGAAAGCCAAGTCTCCGAAGTCTGACAACCACCCTTCCACACAGAGACTTAAACCCCGGGGCTGGTCGTGGGGAGGTGCCAGGACAAACCTTGCAATTTACTCACTTTTCCCAACACCACCCCGACCAAATGCCTTCCTCCTTTTTCAGTTAATAAAAACAAAAGCTCGCTGCACTTCCACGGGTGTGAACAGATGTTCTGTGTGGGAGTGAGTGCTGGTCCCCACCAGCTGCCTCAGGGCCCTGCTGCCCCCACAGCCCCCAGTGCCCTCCGAGACGTGATTAACTCCTCCCTGAGTCTTTGATTCTTCCGTTCAAAGAGTTCTGGCAACTTGACCCTTTGCTCATATGTCTTTGTTTTCACTCATTTCCTTTCCCTGCTGCTTTGCCAGGACTCTGGGATGGATTGCAAGACCTTGGTGAGGATCTGTCTGACTGGAGGAGTGCACAGCGACAGACAGGAATATTGTGGCCTTTGTCTGCCATGCAATCCCATATCTGGTAAATGTGATTTACAAGGCCCACAGAAAATGAGAAAGTGCTTTTTATTATTGTTTTAGGACGAGATCTTTGCTCTGCCACCCAGGCTGGAGTGCAGTGGCATGATCATAGCTCACTACAGCCTCAACCTCCTGGACTCAAGCAATCCTCCTGCCTCAGCCTTCTGAGTAGCTAGGACTACAGGTGTGCCACTACTACATCTGGCCAAAAAAAAAAAAAAAAAAAAAAAAAAAATTTTAAATGAAGGGTCTCACTCTGTTGCCTAAGCTGGTGCTGATCTTGAACTCTTGGCCTCAAGCCATCTTCCTGGCTGAGCCTCCCAAAACATTGGGATTACAGGCATGAGAGCCACAAAGCCCAACAGGATGAACTAGTAATAGAGGACTTAAGTGTGAATCTGCCTGTATGAGTCTCTCAGACTGTGGCAAATCTCTTGCTGTCCCTTCTCTGTAAAGAAGAGCCTGGAGAGTTTCAAGATTTCCCGCCTACTGCTCCCATGGGACTTTCTGAATATGGTGAGAAAGTGTCCTGAGGTCTGAAAAGCAGTGTTCCCTAGTGCAGCTGTTTCTAAACCTCATCGGAACCCCCTCAGTTGGGTTACTATTCCTACACATTTGTTAGAAACCAACACCACTTTCTAGTTCTGCCACCTCCTTTCCAAAATTTTAAATCAGTAGGTGAAGGTGACATGGCATCTGTACTTCAAAAACCAAAATAAGACTGTGGGCGATTCTGTTGATCAGATGAATGTAGAAACAACTGGTCTAGTGAACCGTAGATGAAGAAAAGGGCCTTACAAAGTTTAGGGGTTCTGTCTATAAGGCCAAGGAAAATAGAAGCAATTATTCAGATAATCTCAGCACAAAACCACAGTTTCATTGGAATTGCGGGAATCATGAGTAACTCTTTCTGAGATATTTGGGTGGAAAGTGTGTGGATGGAGCCCAAATCTTATGTATTTAAATTCAGATCAAGCCTCTAGGAAAGATGACAGTAGTGGGAGATTGAGCAGAGAGGGAGAATGGCATTTTCTGAATTGTCATTGCGCCACCATACCTTCTGGATGTGTTGGCAGCCCCTTCATTTCACAGATGCTTATTGCTAGTAAGTACTCTTGTAGCTCACAAACTGAGTTACCACATTTGACATGGGAAAATGATGCTTGCTATTTATTTATAATACAACATGTTTTGACTAATGATTACAGAATATATTTTGAGACAACTTTCCACTTTGCTTAGGATATAAAATTTTTAATGCATCTTTCAATGGATATCTATTTTTAGGTCACCATTAGTTGCCTTGTACTAAGATGTCCACATATTCACAGATAATATGGGGAGGCCCACAGATTTATTATTCTGCTCCATTGTCTTGTTGGTACCATATGACCAGTTAGCCTCATGTTTCCTAATTTGAGTGTGGGAAATGTCTTTAGAGACTAAATGGAATGCATGTAATCTTGTTTAGGGTCATTGTTCCTGGGTCTGAGTTTACTAGATGGAGAATTTCTTCAATGCCAGGTTTCCCAGGAGGAAAATGAGCCTATTTTAGTTCCATCAAATGCATCAGTTCACTGCTCTGGGTATCATCTGAAGAGCAAGGGGAGTTTGGGGGCCAGTATTGCATTTCATGTGAATTCTGGCTGAGTGCTGCCATCTTGTGGCTGGGCAAACCCTAAAGGCTACCAGTGACCTTGGAGCAACCTTACAAAAAGAAACCAGACATCGAGAACCCGTGTTCTCTACCTGCTTGGAAGAAAAAAATTGACCATGAATCCCTAATAACAGTGCCATCCCTCCTTTCCTAGCTCTTGAATAAATAACTGCTCTCTTATTAAGACAGAGTCCTCTCTGTTTCTTTAAAGAGAAATAAATCCATTCTTGTTCTGGTTTTAGTAATTTTTGGACCAGCCTTTTTTTTTTTTTTTTTTTTTTTTTGAGACGGAGTCTTGCTCTGTCGCCCAGGCTGGAGTGCAGTGGCCGGATCTCAGCTCACTGCAAGCTCCGCCCCCCGGGTTCACGCCATTCTCCTGCCTCAGCCTCCCGAGTAGCTGGGACTATAGGCGCCCGCCACCTCGCCCGGCTAGTTTTTTGTATTTTTTAGTAGAGACGGGGTTTCACCGTGTTAGCCAGGATGGTCTCGATCTCCTGACCTCGTGATCCGCCCGTCTCGGCCTCCCAAAGTGCTGGGATTACCAGCCTTTAGATAATCTTTTGAGCCAAGTTTTGAGAAGTTTGGAGAGGTAAGGCCTTAAAAATATGTATAGTATCCAAGGCCAGGAAAGAGGCAGAAAGTGGAGACAGGTGACTTCTGCCTCTGGGGCAGTGGCTGTCTAAGTGAGGTGTGCCAGCAGCATCAGCATCACCTGGAAACTTGTTAAAAATGCACGTTCTTGGCTCCCAGCCAGACCTGCTGAGTCAGAAACTCTAGAGGTGGAGCCCAGAAATATGTATTTTAAGATGATTCAGATGCACATTCAAGTTAGCAAACCCCTGTCTTGGGGGATAGAAGCCAACCCCAGGCAAATGTGAAGCGAAGACGCCAAGGTCCATTCTGTGCTCCATTATACTCATTGCTATTCTGTTCCCTTTTCCTGTGTTAGGAACTCAGTAAACCATACGTATTTACTGTATGAATACTATTGGTAAGCCACTGTATGGGGTGACATGGGGGGTTGGTCTGAGGAAGGGCCTGAGAATTTGCATTTCTAACAGTTTCTCAGGTGATGCTACTGCTGCTGCTCCAGGAACCGTGTTTTGGGAACCCAATGTTAGAGATAAGAGCAGCAGGCCCAGATGCCCATGTGGTTTTCAGATGGAGAGTGCAGTTCAGGCTTTTTGGGGAATCCACGTGGCTATGAGCCTGCTTCTCAACCCTGCCTGCCTCCTACCAAGGGCACTGGGAGACATGTTTGTTTGAAGTGAACTCTAGTCCATTATAAAGAGATTAAAATCACATGCTGTGATTTTACCACCCAAAGATTAGGCAATTCAAAAGCCGGAGCAGACATGTGATGATTAAAAGGCCTTGCAGAAAATTGTCAATAGCTTTGGAGATTTCATCCGTACATTAAAAGACCTGTTTCGTGTTCTATTGGATCAATATGGCCTGAATGCTAGCACATTCACTTCTTGTTCAATTTGCCATTTAAAAGTTTGGTTAGTCCAATGACTCTAAACAATTCCAATGCAAAGAATAAATAAGCAGAACAGCAAATCAAATGATTTGTGGACACAATTATGTAGTAAGAACTCCAGAGCTGGAAGCAGAACTCTAATCATAGATTAGAATACAAATGTTTGCTTGTACATCATATGCAGGCCCTACTATCTGCTGAATATAAATGGCTCCCCGATGGAACTTCTAGCCTGCGTCGGGTGGGAAGGTGAGAGCTGGGTTTTGCTTTGCAAAATCTTAAGTCTCACCGAGAGAATCAGGGAGGCAGACAATTGTAGTGGCAAATACTCAAAGCTTTGGAGTCAGGAAGTTATTTATTCTCTGGCTCTTGTTTTTATTATGTTTTTTTTTTTTGAGACACGGTCTTGCTGTGTCACCCATGCTAGAGTGAGTGGTGTGATCACAGCTCACTGCAGCCTTGACTTCCTGGGCTCCAGTAATCCTCCCACCCCAGCCTCCCAAGTAGCTGGGACTGCAGATGCACACCACCACATCTGGCTAATTTTTGTATTTTTTTGGTAAAGATGAGGTTTTGCCATGTTTCCCAGGCTGATCTCGAACTCCTGGCCTCAAGTGATCCGCCTGCCTCGGCCCCTCAAAGTGCTGGTGTTACAGGCATGAGCCGCTGTGCCCAGCCTGGATCTCATTTTTTAAAATCTGTAAATCTGGGACAATGCAACCTACTGCATGGGGTGGTTTTAGGGGTCAAGTGAAAATGGCAGGCAAGGCACAGAGTAGATGCTCGATATATAGCAGGTTTTTTTTGTTGTTGTTTGTTTGTTTGTTTTTGAGATGGAGTTTTGCTCTTGTTGCCCAGGTTGGAGTGCAGTGGCGTGATCTCGGCTCACCACAGCCTCTGCATCCCAGGTTCAAGCGATTCTCCTGCCTCAGCCTCCCGAGTAGCTGGGATTATAAGCATGCACCACCATGCATGGCTAATTTTTGCATTTTTAGTAAAGACAGGGTTTCTCTATATTGGTCAGGCTGGTCTCGAACTCCTGACCTCAGGTAATCCTCCCATCTCGGCCTCCCAAAGTGCTGTGATTACGGGCATGAGCTACTGGGTCTGCCCCCCTGTGGCAGCTATTCTTAAGCCTCCAGCTTCAGAGGGCTGGGGCCAGGAGAGGTTAAGAGGTGAACATCCATATTTACAGCCTTCATGTTTGGGGCCTTCTTCTCCCTCCTAAGGTTGTTCTGTGTTAAAATGCAAGTACATGCGCCCCTGATGGGGTGACTCCCAGGCTATAAAATTTTTACTGCAGAATTGACAGATTTGGCTGAAATAAGATGTGCTTGAATTGTAAAGGATGCCCCATATTTGGGGTAGGTGGTGCGCTAGTCACAGTCAATGTGCTTGTCAGATGCATCCCCCTAGAAAAACCAGCTGAGTTTGGTGTGAAGATAATTGGGAGGAGGAGAGTTTGGGCTCAGGGAGGAAAGGCCTGGTGGGGGGCCTGCTGTGGATGGGAAAGCAAGAAAGAAGGGGCGTGGAGAAAAGTAGGGAGGCAGGTGTGAGGGTGCTAGAGGCTGAATTTGTTACTTCCTGAAGTTGGGTCCCTCTGGGTGAAATGCCTTTCAGTGACCAGGGGCCACTGTCCCACCATGTGGCTCCATTGCTCAAGCAGCGTCCAGTGGAATAAGTGAGAATCTGGGAGCAGAAAAAAATCATCCAGCAGCCATGTGATGAGTATGTAGGGGAGAGTTGAGGCTATGTGGTCAGCTTCAGTCTCGAGTTAGAATCAGATCTGTGACTTCAGGCAGAGTGGCCTTGAGCTGGTTATGCAACTAATTTGTGACTTAGGCCTTCTGGTAAACTGGGCTTCATAATATACTTGTCTCACAGGGCTGGTGTGAGGATCGGCAGGAGTCATGTGAGCACTTCGCAGAGTCCAGCAAGCACTAAAATAGCAACTAGTGTCATGACAACTAGTGTCGTTACGCTCTGGATGCCCTTGACTGGGCTTTTAGCTGTGTGACCTGCAAAGTCACCTGCTCTTTCTGAGACTCAGTTGCTTCAACCCTTTAAACACAGAAACAAGCACAGCAGACCATAGGGCAGGTATGGATCTGAATGGGTACAGACAAAGTCATTCATTGCAGAACCGAGTAGGAGGCAGGGTGCTAGGATTGGTGGGTTTAGGGAGGTCTGGGAGGGCACTGGACCTCAAGAGAAGTTTGTTTGGAAAGAAATGGGTCTTCCGTTTTGACTGAGAGGAAATGGGGAGGGGATGTGGTGCAGCATCAAAGGCAGGGTCTGCTGATGAAACTTGGTGGTGGTGTTTCTCAAACAGAAATAGGCCATTCTCACCCTCTGTGACACTCAGACTTCAGAGTTTCGGCCTGGGTGGTGTTTGCACCTGTCGCTGATGACCTCACTTGACTTTGAGTTAAGCTGCCCAGGCAGCCACAGCAACTGTGCCCTGGAAGGCAGCCCCGCCATCAGACAGACCTGTTTTTCACATATTCCTGATTTTCATGTAGTAGTTCACTGAACATTTACTGCACACCTACTATATGCTAGGGGAGAGGGATTCAGCAGTGAATAAAACAGTGGCAGGTCTTGTTCTCAAAGACTTTTCAGTCTTGCCGGAGATAGAGGCAATAGAGAAATAATAGCCTACGTGCATGTATAATTAAGATTTTTGCTGTGAAGTTAAAGTTCAGAATGCTATGAGATTGTACAATGGGGCAAAACCTAATTTAGATTGGGAGACCAGCAGGATAAATGAAACGGGAATGGAGTTCAGATGAGAGACGAAATAACACTGGACTGAAGTGGAGACATGCTTTCGTTTTTCCTCAAATACCTCCCTTCACATGCAGGCATAGACCACTGGAAAAGTAGTTGTCCTGCTTCCTGATATTCCTGTCCTCTAAATACACACACTTGGTGCATCCCCTCCATTCATTTCCACCCCCGTCAATCATTCTTGCCTGTATAAATTTCAACTTTAGGCACAGCCCTGGCCTCACTTCTTCTATAAATCCTGCTTCACTCTTTGGCTCTCCAAGTTCTCGCTTCCTTTAGGCTTTTTTTTTTTTTTTTTTCAGTGTGGTCTGGACTGCTCTTTCAACCTGATTCCATTTGCCCATGTGGCATGTTGTTTTGTTAATCCCATGGCCATATGTACGCTGGCATGTCTATAGTACATTTGTGCAAACGGATGACACGTATTTCCTCAACCAGAATACTGAGGAGGTCATGCAAATGAGCCATGATAGATCTTATCCTTCAGCCTGCCTCCCTTGAATGAGTTAAAACTGAGACACAGAGAAGTTAAAGGGGTCCTGGATGAGAGTCTCGGATTATGATCATGTCTTGTGATTTTATCCTTATATCTCTTCAGGGCATTTGTTCCAGAGTCAGAATGCAATAGGTGTTTTCTCTTTGTTTATTCCTCGAGTTGGTCCATGTTCTTCCATTACTCATTTCAAGCAGTAGCTGTAGCGTCTGGTATTATTTAGCTCCTTTGTGTGACTTGATTATCTTATCTGTCAAATGGGTATAGTAATTCAAATTAACAAGCATTTATTCAACACTTACTGTATGTCAAGGACTTTGCAAAGCTTTGGTGGTGGGGGTGGGTGCTGCTATAAGCCTGTTAAGATAGATCTGTGCTCTTGCCTTAAGGAAACACACAGTGGTAGAACTTGGTAAAGGAATAATTACACCACAGCAAAAACGTCTATAATAAAGGAATATGCAACATATGGGAACACGGAACAGAGTATTGCCTGGGATAAGTGGAAAAGCTCATTAACACCTTCTCTACTTACCTTAAGTTTGCATTATGAGATTCTAATGAGATCTTGCAGTGAAAGTGTGATGAAAAATGGAAAGGATTGTGCATGAAAACTACTAACCAAATGGATGGCATTGTGATATGGGAGACTTTGGAGAGAGGTGAAAGAAGAAAGTGGTGGCTGCGACAAGAGGGTTGGACAGCATCTGTTCTGATGAACCAGTAAGTTTTACACAGATAAAATTCAGATGCATGGCTATAGACCATTTGAGCTACTGCTGCCCCAGCTTTAAGACTTTGGCCACAGGAATTACATTACATTAACATAGGTGAAATCTCTGTGACCTGGAGTATTTGTCACCAGTATCCTCCCATTGGAAGAAGATGATTGGGAAGACTGGAGTTAGATGAGTGGATGGAATTCTAGTGGGAGTGGGCCTTTGGAATGGGAAGCCCGTAGCTGTGACCATCTTGTCAGAACTAGGAGCCCTGACGGGCTGGTGAGAGTCACATTTCTCCCCTTGTCTCCTGCGTCTGTAATCATGGAGATCTGAATAGTGTGTTGTTTTGAAATAAGTGGTTTGCAAACATGAGCAGCTGTCATAATAATGAAAGCACAACATTCAGAAAATTACTCTTCGGTTAGGATTGACAATAGTTTGGGTCAAAGGACATTGCCCAAAGCAAAATAATTATGTGTGGTGCAAGTCTGACATCATCCCGGGAGGCATTCTTTAAAAACCAAAAACAAAAAACCCATTTGTGTACCTCCCTTGACTCTTGGTTCTGCCCAATCTCCAGAGCCACATCCAACCTGGCCCTGAGAGTAGGAGAGAAAAGTGACAACAGGGCACTCTCTGCTGGTGAGGCAGACCCACTACAGCTCATTGCCGGAGTCGCTGCCTCCGAGCGAGTAAATCTCAGGACATCTATAAGAACTGTTTTTCATGTCCCAAGATGTGGAGGGACATCTTCTGCTTGTTGAGAAAACATTCTGAGGAGCTTGCTGGGCTCTGTGGCAATAAAACAGGCAAGTACCGTGTAGTCTTCCATAAATGGCTCATTACTGGAGTGAAAATGAAGCAAGAATAGCCCCAGTGTAAATCACTGTGACAATCGAATAACTAAACCAGCACGAAGGCTCTCTGTCTTATACAACTGTCTCTCCTCCTCCTCTGCTTCCTCCACTTAGCTAACATTAACCAGCAAGGGGTATTCTTTCTTTGAAGTTGAATCTATGTTACACTTTGGAAACAGCAGTAATTGTGGTACCCCCAAACCATTAGTGGGGTCTCCTCTTTGTGGCTCTGTGAGCCTTCAGGAAGTATAGATGGAAAGAGGAAGGCTAGAAAGGACATAATTCAAATAACCTGTTGTCCTCTCACCCTAGGAGGGATGCCTTTGCTACTGACCAATACACAGATGTTGCAGTGGCTGTTAGCATAAGTCCCTATGCGACAAAGGGCTGTGATCTGAGTCCATGACTAGAACTGTCCTCTGCTCAATTTTATGGCAGTACTGCATGATACCTTAACTGTAATAAAAATGAAGGGAGGTCCACACGAACAACAACACCTCACTGCTGCCTGGATTTATTTATCTTTGATTAAAGCTGACTTGAGATACTGAAAGGCAGCTGGAGATGGCTCCATTGGAAATTCAGCAGGACAGAATTTCCTAGCCTGTGCCTGGACATCCTTGCTTACCTATAGGATCATCTTGGGCCAATCATTTGCCTATGTCATGATGCAAAACACCAGGTTAGAAAATGGAGTATCTGGCACCCCCCATTTTGCAAATAACAGGAGCAGGCCTGTGATTACTACAGAAGTTCAAAGCAATGAGTACTGGATGGATCACAGGTTGAGACTGTGGTGGGAGGGTTTTGCATGCGTGTGCTTTAGCCACTAGATTCTTTTCACCTAGTGATTCCCTCAAAACCATTCTCTGGTTATGGCAAAGAATGTATAGTGGCCAATAGTGCATTACTCTCACATAAGGTCTGCTGCCACCACCCCTATATCCTTTGAGCAACTTTGGGTGAGCTGGAGAGAAGGACAGGGAAGAAGGAATAGAACTATTTCTGATGGTGGAGTCTCTCTGCAGCAAAAACATGCTCAGGCAGTTCCTGGGCCCCAGAGGATGCAGAATCTGGCACCACCTTACTTTAAGCAGAGCGTACAGTATATTTTTCTTCATAGATAGCCTGTAAAACTCAGCCACTAGCCTTATTTTGCTCAGGGCTAGTGACTCATTTGGGGCAGTGAAATGGGAGTGAATCTCATGGACAGATGGTGACCTCGTGTTCGGAGGACACCCTAGAGAGAATCAATCAGACCAGCATTTTTCACTTTTTTTTTTTTTGCAACTAATCCAATGCATGTATTTTGAACATTTAAGTAAATTGCATAGTGCACACTTTTAACTAAAACATGCAAACCCAATGTCAGTAGTTATCACATCATCACAAGCAACTTTTGTAACCAATTCAGTCTTCCTTTCTTTCTTTCTTTCCTTCTTTCTTTCTTTTCTTTCTTTCTTTTCTTTTTCTTTCTTTCTTCCTTCCTTCCTTCCCCCCTTCCCTCCTTCCTTCTCTTCCCTTCTCTTTCCTTCTTTCTCTTTCTTCCTTTCCTTCCTTCCCTCCCTCCCTCCCTCCCTTCCTTCCTTTCTTCCTTCCTCTCTTTCTCTCTCTCTCTCTCTCCCTCTTTCAGAGTCTCACTATGTTGCCCAGTCTGGAGTAAAGTGGCACAATCTCAGCTCACTGCAACCTCCACCTCCTGGGTTCAAGTGATTCTCATGCCTCAGCCTCCTGAGTAGCTGTGACTACAGGCGTGTGGCACTACACCTGGCTAATTTTTGTATTTTTGGTAGAGATGGGGTTTTGCCATGTTGGCCAAGCTGGTCTGGAACTCCTGGCCTCAAGTGATCTGCCCACCTTGGCCTCCCAAAGTGCTGGGATTACAGGTACGAGCTACTGCGTCTAGCCCAACCTGATTTTTAATATTTTAATGTTCAGATAGCTCCTGCCCAATAGATACTGCAAATCAACGTGTGAGAATACTTGTTTATAACTTAAAGATTTCCTGAAACCATCAACGGGAAACTTAAGGACATGACCTGTCAGGAGCATACTGATCCTCAAGGGGATTTTCCCACTGCTCAAGTGATTCTCCTGCCTTGGCCTCCCACAGTGCTGGGATTACAGGGGTGAGTCACTACACCTGGCCCCAATTGCTCTTTTGAGGAACATTCTATCACCATCAAGAATTTTCCCCATAAATCCTCAGGAAAATCACTTATTGAAAATGTTCCTTGGTCAGTGCCCATCTCTTGGTCAATGTCCATGAATGGGTGGGGGACATGGGCAGGTTACATTGACCAAGTTGGCATATGCATAACCTGTCCTAGATACTTGATTATGTCTAGGCATTAGACCACTAGGTAAAGTTGCTAGGCTGCTCCAAATGACACAGCTACCTTTGGCTCTCCCATAGAGATCTCCCTGTTGTGTAGGTTACTCATGTTGAGAGTTCTGAATGCTGCCATTCAGCGGGGCACCTGGTCTACACCCAGACTAACTCATGGGACTTATTCGATGGAGAACTGTAAAATTGTCTGCTATGATCAGCAAGCAAAGTTGTTTTTCTGATGTCAAAATTTTAAGTCAACAGAACATTCAAAATTGCTCCTCTAAGTTTGTAAGAGACTAGGTCCAGAATGAGAGTCCAGGGCTGAATGTACAGGTGATCTGACACCAACTCATCTAAGAAAGCCCAAGGTTTCAGCTCTGAAGGGTGAAGCACAGATTTGTCACCTCGCCAAACCTCTGCTCTTACTTGGACATATCATTGGTTCATTTAACAAATAAGTGTTGGTGGTGGTGGGCAGCTGTAATCCCAGCTACTTGGGAGGCTGAGGCAGGAGAATCACTTGAACCTGGGAGGCGGAGGTTGCAGTGAGCTGAGATTGCACCACTGCATTCCAGCCTGGTGACAGGTAAGACTCTGTCTCAGAATGAATGAATAAATAAATAAATGTTGAGCACCTACTACATGTCAGACAGTGGGAATGCAAGAGTTATTTATCTTCTCAGATATTTTGTTTTAAATGCTTATTAAAGTAATGGAGGTAGTCCAGAAGAACTTGGGATTGGAAGCTGCAGTCTCTTGCCTTGTCAGTACCCCTCCCTAGCCCCTGCTTCGACCTGTTTATGATTTAATTCTTCTGGTGGTTATCTCCGTACAATATGTTCTATTTCTTGGTTTATGAATGTTAGATAGTATTTTTAACTCCCACTATGAAAAATGAGAATTTAACCCATTTATACTATGTTCACCTCACCTCACCTCTCTTCTCTCTCCTTTCCTTCAGTCTTTGATGATGATGATTGAATCAGAATGTTGAATATGCACCCCTCCCCCAGACTGCCATCATTGGAAGCTGCAAAGTTGAAAACAACAGGTGGCAGTGACAGATATCCTCACATTCTAAAGAGAGGCGCCAGACTCTCTACATGCAGGACTTGCTAAAAGAACATCCCCGTGGAATCCAGCCCATTACCACTTCCACGTGATAGGTGAGAGAAGGGACGAGTTGGGGAGAGATGGGAGAGTAAGAATTTCTTTTGGAGTGGGAGTTATTGGGTTCTTCCTACCTACCTTAAACCAAGAGAGAAGGGTCTTTAAGATTGCCTCTCAGGAAAATGGTGGTCTTTGCCAGAAGGAGATTGGCACATGTTTCTCCTTTAGGTACCACATCCCTGGGATGTCTTTTTCATGAATGATGCTTGTGGTTTTCTCTGAGGTCTTGGATTCTGGATCTATGATTCCTATTTCACCTTTCTTTTGTAAGATGACAACTGATTTAGACTCCTTGCCTGAAATGTACACAGTAACCTGATTTCTCATCCATAATATGGAACCATAGCTGCCAGTACATGTATCACGTCCCCTGACGACCTTTGCTTTGTAAGTTTAGGTAGGCTATGCCAGATCTCTGGGGATGAGGGGTACCAGGCTTTTCCTCAACCCCAATAACTCATTCTCAAATTCTTCTCCAATCAAAATGATATCCCCTTTTCCTCTGTCACTCCCTCACCCTTACTAAGCCATGCTTACTAGTCTCTCCACTGTTGATTCTTTCCCCAGTCCGAGGAAGGCCAAGAACATGTTCTCTCTGGTTCCAATTTGATCAGTAGTTGGTAGTGGGTGCCATAACATTATGAAGGATTAGATTTTTATAGGGGACGCACTATGGCTATTCCCCACATCCACTCCAGTCCAGATGGATGAGTCTATCATCTCCTTCCTTGGGGCAGTGACTAACTGAGAAAAGGGCAACCAACCTGACTCTGAACACTGAGTTGTGAGGAGAAGCCTGCTGGTGGTTTCTGGGAAAGGTCAGTTTTCTCCTCTAGGTAGGGAAAGATGATCTCTCTGGACCTTGTCGTCCTGGATATGATTTCTGCTGTAGCCATCTTTCAGTCAGGTTAAAGATGAAGCCAATTTTGAGGATGAAACAAGAGACAGATGGAGAGAAACTAGGCCCTTGATGACTTAATTTAGCCCCCAAATCAACAAACCCTAAAGTTCACTCTTCTTCTGACCTTCCTAAATTCCTGTTACGTGAGACAATGCATTTCCATATTGTTTAACCCAGTTTGAGTCAAGGTTTCTGTTATGTGCAGCTGAAGTCAGACTAACGGATATAATTTCCCAAGTCATGTCTGGAATTGGTGTGAAAGGGTGCTATGATCCATTAGCTATGTCTGTCAAAGGTGGGGATTTCAACCTTTGCCAGCCTGTGCTCTTTAGCTCCTTATTTGCATCTTGTACAGGGGTTCTTTATGGGGTTTGTTTTGCTTTCATTACTACCCAGATTAGTACTTTTAATGTGCAGACAGTGGTTATAACATAAAATACCCTTATTTGTATGTCTCAGTCTGTGCTTCAGTTTCCTGAGCTGCCCAACCCATTCTGCACCTCATTTCTTCTGTTCTTTTTTACTCCCCTGGTTACTAAAGTGTTGTTTATTCCATTCTTATGACTTTCTCACTTGCCTGATGTTGAGATTTAAAAATTCACCTGGAGACAGATCAGGAACACAGCACACTGCAGCCTGCTTGAAGCATCACCCATCAGATGGGTGGTGCTGACGATATCTTATATGAGGCTGATCTGGCTGCTGTACCTGTGACCCCATCAATTGCTAGGGCTGAGCTGGCTGATCCAAAGGGCTAGCATCTCCTTCATCTGATCCTCACTGAGCTGTGGACAACCCTCTAAAAGCTGAATGCTCTGTTAAAAAGGATGCCCTTCCCAGACTGAAAGAGCTGTTCTTCAAAGGTATTCAGGTGCTATGCTGATGATGTGAAGAAACACAGTTTTTGGGCTCTTCTGCTGACATTGTTCTGTGAGCTTTTCTTAATTTCTGGAGTGCTCAATGCATTATCTAGGTCTATAAACAAGAATAATAAAAGGAAACAATGGGGCTGCCATTTCCCAGCTCTCATCTTTTGTTTTTTTTTAACTTGGAAACAAGCCGCAGGGTCTGAAATCCAGTGTTCCTTGTAAATTCTGCT
Organism: Macaca mulatta; assembly: GCF_049350105.2. NCBI lineage: Eukaryota > Metazoa > Chordata > Mammalia > Primates > Cercopithecidae > Macaca > Macaca mulatta. The sequence goes on from NC_133417.1 coordinate 28,020,913, forward strand.
GAGAATAAAAATGGACAGTGCACACAGGTGTGGCTTGTGGAAGAGTTCATGGAACCCTCAGCAGTAGACTTTTTTTTCTGTTTGCTAATTGACTAAAAAATATGTATGTATTGCAAAGCTCATGTATTGATCAAGAGAAGAGTGAAAAGGATAGCTTCTCTAATTAAAACCGATCGGAGCTGTGAAAGTTTAATTAATTGGATGCATGTCACTTCATTTCCATGTTATGTTGTGCACAGTGCTCTGTTTTCATAATTACCGCGTTGTGTCGGGGTGGCGGGTGTCTCTCTAATTAACAGTCTGAGGGAAACGTGATGTATGGTCCTGCTGAGCAGACAGAGTGGGTGGAAAGAGAAGACCCAGCCAGAATCCACCGACTCTGTCCCTGTGGCCTGATTCTCAACCATTTCCATCACCCTTTGTTCAGTAAATGAGGTTGTGGTGGATCTTCCCAGAGACTGCTGTTTGTTTGTTTCTCAGGTTTCTCCATCAGGAGACAGGGAGGCTGGATGACACTTTCAGGGATTGAAAGGTGAAATTCCCAGTGGTTGAGAACCACTCCAACAGCTTTCTTTTACAACCCCCAATATTCACTGCGTTCACTCCTCACTTGGCAACCAACACTTGCCCACCTAGCCACAACAGACCTTTACTGAGTGTCTGCTCCGTGCAATGTATGGTGATGGGTGGGCTGACTTTGAGTTCAGATTGCAGTTCCTTACTAGACATGCAGCCTTGGGAAACTTTCCTGAGTTCTTTGTGCCCCAGACTTCTAATTTTTAACATAGGAATACTAAGACCTTCCTAGTAAAGATGCTGGGCAAATTACATGAAATAACAAATAGTGTGCTTAGTGCACAGTTTTATCACCCTGGATTTATTAAATAATCCTTTCATTTCCCTGTGTAGTTATTTTTAAAAAGATACTGAGTTGAATGATCCTATTGTAGACTGTAACTCCTAACTGGCCTCACTTCCGTGACCACCCTCTTAAATCCATACTCCACTTTGGAAATAGGATTCTTTTTTCTAAAATGAAAATTGATTATATGAATGCCTCGGTGAGGCACTTGCCTGGATGATGTTTCACCTCTGTAGCACGGGAATTCTACCCCCTGCACCAGCTGGCCCCTGTGGCCACACCTCCACTAGCCCTTCTTTTCACAGCCTTCCCAGAGCTGCCCAAACCCACAAATCTCCCTCACACCTGAGCATAACATGCATTTCTCTCTTCTGCCCAGAAGACACCTTTTCTCCTAAAAGCAAAAGTCCCACAAATTATTTTCATATTCAGCTCAAATACCTTTTCAATGAAATTATCTGTGCTCCTGCCCTATCCCCTCCACCCCGCTTCCCCTGCCCCAGCACTGTTTTCTTGTTTGGAGTCTCTTCCTGTCTAGACAGGAAGTTCCTATAGGCAGGGACAGGAAGTCTTTATAGGTAGGGCTGTGTCTCTGTTATTTTTGGGTCTCAGTGCCTGGCAAGCATATGGGATGAAGCAGCCTTTTAATAAATGATTGTTGAATGATGGATAGAAAGAACAAAAGTTGTCTTCATATGGAACTCCTATTAAATATCTGACTTCCCACAAGACTTTTGGCTCCATACCGGCAGGAAACACGTCTGTCTTGTTCCGTATTGTCATGTCCCTGTTTGCCCGGTACATGGTAGGTACTCCGTAAAGAAAATTGGCACATCATGTGGTCTGTATGCTTTATAGGTTTGTTGTGAGGGCAAATTGATAATGAATATAAAAGGTTTAAAGTTTAAAAAGGTTGGAAAAATACTGTAAGGTTGTTTAATAGAACAATAATGTCAACAAAAAGAGTCAAGCCCTGTAAAATATTTGAAGATATTTATTCTGAGCCAAATGTGAGTTACTATGGCCCATGACACAGCCCTCAGGGGACTCCAAGAATATGTGCCCAAGGTGGTCACGGGGCAGCTTGGTTTTATACATTTTAGGGAGACATGAGACATCAGTCAAATACATTTAAGATACACATTGGAGCCCTGCGCAGTGGCTCACACCTGGAATCCCAGCACTTTGGGAGGCCCAGGCGGGCGGATCACAAGGTCAGGAGATCGAGACCAGCCTGGCTAACACGGTGAAACTCCGTCTTTACTAAAAATACAAAAAATTAGCCGGGTGAGGTGGTCGGTGCTGGTAGTCCCAGCTACTTAGGAGGTTGAGGCAGGAGAATGGCATATATGTGTGTGTGTATATATATATATGTGTATATATATATCTCCACACATTGGTTCAGTCCAGAAAGGCAGGACAAGGTCGGGGGGATGCTTCTAGGTTATAGGTAGATTTAAAAATTTGCTTTCAGCAATTGGCTGAAAAAGTTCTTATCAGTAGAAAGGAATGTCTGGGTTATAAGGGATTGTGGAGACCAAAGTTGTATCATGCAAATGAAGCCTCCAGGTAGCAGGCTTCAGAGAGAAAAGATAATAAATATTTCTTATAAGACTTGAGGTCTCTGTTGATGTTTACTGCTAGTCAACTTTTCCTGAATTCCAAAAGGGAGGAGGGCATAATGAGGTGTGTCTGACTCTCTCTTCCTGTCATGGCCTGAACCAGTGAACCAGTCTTTCAGGTTAACTTGAGAGTGCCCAGACCAAGAGGAAGGAGTCTATTCAGATGACTATGGGGCTGGGTGGGGGTTGCTTAGAATTTTATTTTTGGTTTACAATAATTGCTAATGACATTTGGAAGGCGTGCTCTTTCTGTTTTGGAGTAGATTTCCTGAGTGTCAGTGACCTCTGAGTCCTTTTGCATGTTGTCATTACAACTGGGTGTGGTGTCTCTCCATAGAGAGGCTGCCCTCATAACCTTCAGAGAGGAATTCGGAAGCCTTTGTCAGCAATACTGCAACTGAGTCTCAACCTGTCCCTTTTTAAAAATTCGAGAGCTCTCTGGATTTCCTAATATACTATTCTCCTACCTCAGTGACATGCACAATAAATAATGCATTCTGGAAATTTTAGAAAATCATTTTATTTCCAGACACTTGTCTGGAGTCAATCAATATTTATACTTATTCAAGGTTTTTTTTTAATTATTAAGAAAAGTTTTTTTTTTCTTCCTATGCTTGTTTGACCTTGTGTCAAATAACATCTTTTCTCCAGTGTAAAACCTCCAAAACAATGCCCAGCCATGAAGATTGTCAGCCACACCCCTTCTCACTAATGAGGAACTGCTGAGGGAAATAAGCCCTGATCCCATGTTTCATTTTGACTAGCTCTTCACACTTGACTCTAGTTCAGGAAATTGGACTACGGACTAGTCCAATTCCAGTGCAATTCTATCAGCAACATTTTTAGTACTGGGAGTGGGAGTTTATAAAAACCCAAGATGATTAAAAATAAGTTTGGCTTGAAATAACTAACTTGTTTCAGTGACCCCCTTTCTCCACACCAAAATTTGATATTAATTAAAACAATTCAGACCCTGCACCATTGGGTCTGAATGACACCAGGATACATCCCAGGTGTATCTTGATTCTGACAGAAAAGCACTGAAGGCTGGCCTTGAGTTTGTCTGGGTGTGGAGTGTGGGGGTGAAGGCCCTGGAGTGTGACGGTCTGGGTTCTAGGCTGCTTCTGCTGTTGGTTGGCCCTGTGACAGCGGCAGTCACTCAATTTTTCCGTGTTTCCGTTTCCTTGTCAGTCAAATGAAGATCCTGGCTCTGTAATTCTGGGTCGGTCTGCAGACGGCTAGTCCACAAGGATAATGACTGTATTCCTCCTTGTACCAGCACTGTGCTGGGTGCCAAGGACGTAACAATGAAGGAGACTCGCTGCCCCCAAGGTTCCAATGCAAGACATGTGTGTGCTTGGCTCTCAGTCTCCAAGCAGGGTGTGCTACAGTGATGGGCTTGGGGCCTAGGTCACCAGGTCAACCTTTACCTCCACACTGCATGAGTTTCCCTTTGCCTGGGCTCTTTCCCGTTAACTGACCTTACCCCAATGCAGATTGTAGGAGAACTTCTGAAAGCATTGGCTCTTGAAAGGTGAGGAAGCAAGCAGAGCTTAGTTCTCCGTCCTCCCTGAGAGGCCTTGACACTCCTTTTCTGCCTGGGACAGTGTTGGTTCCCTAGGGGCCACATGGGGAGGAAGTGGAAGCCAGTGCCTCAAAGAGCCCAGGCAATGTGGGCCTCCTCAAGTTATGGAACTAAGATAATGTGCTGTGCCCACTTAGAAAATCAGCTTTTCTTGCTGAAAAAAAAAAAATTCTGCTTTGCCTAATTAAAAATAAGTTTGGGTTGAAATAACTAATTTGATAGTTAGGTTAGTTAGTTAGCTGCTTCCTAACAGCAGTTAGGAAGTCCTCAAAGCACATTGGAGGAACAAAAAGTACAGGGGGTTGGGGGCAGAGAGGCTGGGAGGCCACATTCAGACACCGTCTATTACCCTAAGATAGTGGTTTTCAAATGTTATTGAGCACCAGGGCTTGTTCAAACAAAAACTAATTGTTTCTGATGCGATAGGTCCGGGCATAGCCTGAGAATGAGCCTTTCCCAGCTGATGCTGATTCTGCTTTGTGAATAGCTGTGCTAAGGGGAGCGGCTTGAAGGGATTGTGATCTTAATGTGTGAAATATTGTAACAACTAACATTTTCCATGGAATATTAATAAGCCATGACAAAAACCGTGGGTATGTATTGACTACAATAGAAAATTCTATGCCAGTGAGACTTTAGAATGGTGTTTGCCAAGTGTGATTTGCAAACCACCTTCATCAGAGTCACAGAGGGCCTTGCTACTCAAAATGTGGTTCCCAGACCAGCAACATGGACGTCAGCTGCATGTGTTAGAAATGCAGAATCTCAGGCCCCACTCCACACCTACTGTACCAGAACAGCGATTTTAACAAGATTTCTGTGTGGTTTCTAAGTTACAGGTTGAGAAGCATTGCTCCAGCGGTTTTTCAGATGTGTTTCCAGAAGTGGGTGTCTTTCAGGTTTGGGTTGGGGAGGTGAAATATATGATTGTTATAATCCAGAATCATTGCACACTAGCTCAGCCTAGATGTTAGCCTGGGTGTGACCCTGGGTGGGCAATGGCTCAAGCCTTCATAGAGCATCCATTCCTGGAAACAAATCCTACAGGAAGGTAGGGTGTTTCAATGTGCGTGTCATCTATTTTGACTGTATTTTTGAAGATCGATATGCAGTTGTTCTTCCTTAGCTTCTATGTGGCAGATAAAGCTTGTCATTTCTGGGAATAAGAGATCATGGCTAAAGTGGAGGAACAGGAAGAGGAGGAAGCACTCCATTCCAGGCTGCTTCTGCCATTGGTTGGTCCTGTGATACGGGAAGTCTCAATTTTTACATGTTTCAGTTTCTTTGTCAGTCAAATGGCTCTGTGAATTCTGGGTCAGCTAGTCCATATGAATAATGACTGTATTCCTCCATTATGTACAGCCTAATCAGAATTCTGTGTCTCATATTTCTTAGGGTATTGGGGGTGAATGAAATAAAAAAATGGCAGGGTCTTTGTGCACAAAACATCACTAATAGTATTTTTCCAGATGGTTTTATTTAAAACATTTAAACATTTAAAAGTGGTTTTATTGAGATAAATTCAAATACTACACAATTCATTGTTTAAAGTGTAGAGTTCAATTGTATTTACTATCTTCACAAAGTTGTGCAACCATCACCACAATCTAAGCTTGGAACATTTTTATCACCCTCGCCCCCTCAAAAAAAAAAAAAAAAAAAAAAAAAAAAAAAAAACCCTACCCACCAGCAATCACTCCCCATCACTCTCCTCCAACCAGCCCTGGGCAGTCACTGGTCTACTTTCTGTCTTTATAGATTTGCCTGTTCTGGATATTTCATATAAATAGAATCACACAATGTGACCTTTTGTGACTGACTTCTTTCACTTAACGTACTATTTTCAAAGTTCATCCATGTTGTAGCCTGTATCAGTACTTCATTTTTTAAATGTGTGCTTTTTGATTCACCATCACTTGGTTCTTCTCTTTCATCATGATTCGTTCTTAGGCTCTTCCCTGTGGTAGTAAGAGATGCCTATAGCAGGTGCAGATCTTGCATTTTTTCAGCTTCATCTCTCATGGAAGAGCATGAAAATTCCTTATTCTAAAGTCTCGTTGTGACTTGTTAGGCCTGATCATGTCATATGTTCAACCCTGGACCAATCTCTGTAGCCAAATCTCCTAGAGTGGAGATTTGATGCACTGGTTGACCTGGATGTATTGTTTTTTGTTTTTTTTTTTAAATTATACTTTAAGTTCTAGGGTATATGTGCATAACGTGCAGGTCTGTTACATATGTATACTTGTGCCATGTTGGTGTGCTACACCCATCAACTTGTCAGCACCCATCAACTCGTCATTTACATCAGGTATAACTCCCAGTGCAATCCCTCCCCCATCCCCCCTCACCGTGATAGGCCCCAGTGTGTGATATTCCCCTTCCCGAGTCCAGGTGATCTCATTGTTCATTTCCCACCTATGAGTGAGAACATGCGGTGTTTGGGTTTCTGTTCTTGCAATAGTTTGCTGAGAATGATGGTTTCCAGCTGCATCCATGTCCCTACAAAGGACACAAACTCATCCTTTTTTATGGCTGTATAGTATTCCATGGTGTATATGTGCCACATTTTCTTAATCCAGTCTGTCACTGATGGACATTTGGGTTGCTTCCAAGTCTTTGCTATTGTGAATAGTGCCGCAATAAACATACATGTGCATGTGTCTTTATAGCAGCATGATTTATAATCCTTTGGGTATATACCCAATAATGGGATGGCTGGGTCATATGGTACTTCTAGTTCTAGATCCTTGAGGAATCACCATACTGTTTTCCATAATGGTTGAACTAGTTTACAATCCCACCAACAGTGTAAAAGTGTTCCTATTTCTCCACATCCTCTCCAGCACCTGTTGTTTCCTGACTTTTTAATGATCGCCATTCTAACTGGTGTGAGATGGTATCTCATTGTGGTTTTGATTTGCATTTCTCTGATGGCCAGTGATGATGAGCATTTTTTCATGTGTCTGTTGGCTGTATGAATGTCCTCTTTTGAGAAATGTCTATTCATATCCTTTGCCCACTTTTTGATGGAGTTGTTTGTTTTTTTCTTATAAATTTGTTTGAGTTCTTTGTAGGTTCTGGATATTAGCCCTTTGATGAGTAGATTGCAAAAATTTTCTCCCATTCTGTAGGTTGCCTGTTCACTCTGATGGTAGTTCCTTTTGCTGTGCAGAAGCTCTTTAGTTTAATTAGATCTCATTTGTGAATTTTGGCTTTTGTTGCCATTGCTTTTGGTGTTTTAGACATGAAGTCCTTGCCCATGCCTATGTCCTGAATGGTATTACCTAGGTTTTCTTCTAGGATTTTTATGGTATTAGGTCTAACATTTAAGTCTCTAATCCATCTTGAATTAATTTTCGTATAAAGAGTAAGGAAAGGATCCAGTTTAAGCTTTCTACTTATGGCTAGCCAATTATCCCAGCACCATTTATTAAATAGGGAATCCTTTCCCCATTTCTTGTTTTTCTCAGGTTTATCAAAGATCAGATGGCTGTAGATGTGTGGTATTATTTCTGAGGACTCTGTTCTGTTCCATTGCTCTATATCTCTGTTTTGGTACCAGTACCATGCTGTTTTGGTTACTGTAGCCTTGTAGTATAGTTTGAAGTCAGGAAGCGTGATGCCTCCAGCTTTGTTCTTTTGGCTTAGGATTTTCTTGGAGATGCAGGCTCTTTTTTGGTTCCATATGAACTTTAAAGCAGTTTTTTCCAATTCTGTGAAGAAACTCATTGATAGCTTGATGGGGATGGCATTGAATCTATAAATTACCTTGGGCAGTATGGCCATTTTCACGATATTGATTCTTCCTATCCATGAGCATGGTATGTTCTTCCATTTGTTTATGTCCTCTTTTATTTCACTGAGCAGTGGTTTGTAGTTCTCCTTGAAGAGGTCCTTTACATCCCTTGTAAGTTGGATTCCTAGCTATTTTATTCTCTTTGAAGCAATTGTGAATGGAAGTTCATTCCTGATTTGGCTCTCTGTTTGTCTGTTACTGGTGTATAAGAATGCTTGTGATTTTTGCACATTAATTTTGTATCCTGAGACTTTGCTGAAGTTGCTTATCAGCTTAAGGAGATTTTGGGCTGAGACAATGGGGTTTTCTAAATATACAATCATGTCATCTGCAAAGAGGGACAATTTGACTTCTTCTTTTCCTAACTGAATACCCTTTATTTCTTTCTCTTGCTTGATTGCCCTAGCCAGAACTTCCAACACTATGTTGAATAAGAGTGGTGAGAGAGGGCATCCCTGTCTTGTGCCAGTTTTCAAAGGGAATTTTTCCAGTTTTTGCCCATTCAGTATGATATTGGCTGTGGGTTTGTCATAAATAGCTCTTATTATTTTGAGATACGTTCCATCAATACTGAATTTATTGAGGGTTTTTAGCATGAAGGGCTGTTGAATTTTGTCAAAGGCCTTTTCTGCATCTATTGAGATAATCATGTGGTTTTTGTCTTTGGTTATGTTTATATGCTGGATTACGTTTATTGATTTGCGAATGTTGAACCAGCCTTGCATCCCAGGGATGAAGCCAACTTGATCATGGTGGATAAGCTTTTTGATGTGCTGCTGGATCCGGTTTGCCAGTATTTTATTGAGGATTTTTGCATTGATGTTCATCAGGGATATTGGTCTAAAATTCTCTTTTTTTGTTGTGTCTCTGCCAGGCTTTGGTATCAGGATGATGTTGGCCTCATAAAATGAGTGAGGGAGGATTCCCTCTTTCTCTATTGATTGGAATAGTTTCAGAAGGAATGGTACCAGCTCCTCCTTGTACCTCTGGTAGAATTCAGCTGTGAATCCATCTGGTCCTGGACTTTTTTTGGTTGGTAGGCTATTAATTATTGCCTCAATTTCAGAGCCTACTATTGGTCTATTCAGGGCTTCAGCTTCTTCCTGGTTTAGTCTTGGGAGAGTGTAAGCGTCCAGGAAATTATCCATTTCTTCTAGATTTTCCAGTTTATTTGCGTAGAGGTGTTTATAGTATTCTCTGATGGTAGTTTGTATTTCTGTGGGGTCGGTGGTGATATCCCCTTTATCATTTTTTATTGTGTCTATTTGATTCTTCTCTCTTTTCTTCTTTATTAGTCTTGCTAGCGGGCTATCAATTTTGTTGATCTTTTCAAAAAACCAACTCCTGGATTCATTGATTTTTTGTGTCTCTATCTCCTTCAGTTCTGCTCTGATCTTAGTTATTTCTTGCCTTCTGCTAGCTTTTGAATGTGTTTGCTCTTGCTTCTCTATTTCTTTTAATTGTGATGTTAGAGTGTCAATTTTAGATCTTTCCAGCTTTCTCTTGTGGGCATTTAGTTCTATAAATTTCCCTCTACACACTGCTTTAATTGTGTCCCAGAGATTCTGGTATGTTGTATCTTTGTTCTCATTGGTTTCAAAGAACATCTTTATTTCTGCCTTCATTTCGTTATGTACCCAGTAGTCATTCAGGAGCAGGTTGTTCAGTTTCCATGTAGTTGAGCGGTTTTGATTGAGTTTCTTAGTCCTGAGTTCTAGTTTGATTGCACTGTGGTCTGAGAGACAGTTTGTTATAATTTCTGTTCTTTTACATTTGCTGAGGAGTGCTTTACTTCCAATTATGTGTTCAATTTTAGAATAAGTGTGATGTGGTGCTGAGAAGAATGTCTATTCTGTTGATTTGGGGTGGAAAGTTCTGTAGATGTCTATTAGGTCTGCTTGCTGCAGAGATGAGTTCAATTCCTGGATATCCTTGTTAACTTTCTGTCTCGTTGATCTGTCTAATGTTGACAGTGGGGTGTTGAAGTTTCCCATTATTATTGTATGGGAGTCTAAGTCTCTTTGTAAGTCTCTAAGGACTTGCTTTATGAATCTGGGTGCTCCTGTATTGGGTGCATATATATTTAGGATAGTTAGCTCTTCCCGTTGAATTGATCCCTTTACCATTATGTAATGGCCTTCTTTGTCTCTTTTAATCTTTGATTGTTTGAAGTCTTTTATCAGAGACTAGTATGGCAACCCCTGCTTTTTTTTTGTTCTCCATTTGCTTGGTAGATCTTCCTCCATCCCTTTATTTTGAGCCTATGTATGTCTCTGCATGTGAGATGGGTCTCCTGAATACAGCAGACTGATGGGTCTTGACTCTTTATCCAGTTTGCCAGTCTGTGTCTTCTAATTGGACCATTTAGTCCATTTCCATTTAAGGTTAATATTGTTATGTGTGAACTTGATCCTGCCATTATGATATTAACTGGTTATTCTGCTCATTAGTTGATGCAGTTTCTTCCTAGCCTCGATGGTCTTTACATTTTGGCATGTTTTTGCAATGGCTGGTACTGATTGTTCCTTTCCATGTTTAGTGCTTCCTTCAGGGTCTCTTGTAAGGCAGGCCTGGTGGTGACAAAATCTCTAAGCATTTGCTTATCTGTAAAGGATTTTATTTCTCCTTCACTTATGAAACTTAGTTTGGCTGGATAGGAAATTCTGGGTTGAAAATTCTTTTCTTTAAGAATGTTGAATATTGGCCCCCACTCTCTTCTGGCTTGTAGAGTTTCTGCCAAGAGATCTGCTGTTAGTCTGATGGGCTTCCCTTTGTGGGTAACCCGACCTTTCTCTCTGGCTGCCCTTAAGATTTTTTCCTTCATTTCAACTTTGGTGAATCTGGCAATTATGTGTCTTGGAGTTGCTCTCCTCGAGGAGTATCTTTGTGGCATTCTCTGTATTTCCTGACTTTGAATGTTGGCCTGCCCTTCTAGGTTGGGGAAGTTCTCCTGGATGATATCCTGAAGAGTGTTTTCCAACTTGGTTCCATTTTCCCCCTCACTTTCAGGCACCCCAATCAGACGTAGATTTGGTCTTTTTACATAATCCCATACTTCTTGCAGGCTTTGTTCATTTCTTTTTCTTCTTTTTTCTTTAGGTTTCTCTTCTCGCTTCATTTCATTCATTTGATCCTCAATCACTGATACTCTTTCTTCCAGTTGATCGAGTCGGTTACTGAAGCTTTTGCATTTGTCACGTATTTCTCGTGTCATGGTTTTCATCTCTGTCTGTTCGTTTATGGCCTTCTCTGCATTAATTATTCTGGTTATCAATTCTTCCACTCTTTTTTCAAGATTTTTAGTTTCTTTGTGCTGGGTACATAATTCCTCCTTTATCTCTGAGAAGTTTGATGGACTGAAGCCTTCTTCTCTCATCTCGTCAAAGTCATTCTCCATCCAGCTTTGATCTGTTGCTGGCGATGAGCTGCGTTCCTTTGGAGGGGGAGATGCGCTCTTATTTTTTGAATTTCCAGCTTTTCTGCCCTGCTTTTTCCCCATCTTTGTGTCTCCCAGTTAGGCTACTTGGGGATCAGGGACCCACTTGAGGAGGCAGTCTGTCTGTTGTCAGATCTCAAACTCCGTGCTGGGAGAAGCACTACTCTCTTAAAAGCTGTTAGACAGGGACGTTTAAGTCTGCAGAAGTTTCTGCTGCCTTTTGTTCAGCTATGCCCTGCCCCTAGAATTGAAGTCTACAGAGGCAGACAGGCCTCCTTGAGCTGCGGTGGGCTTCACCCAGTTTGAGTTTCCTGGCTGCTTTGTTTACCTACTCAAGTCTCAGCAATGGCAGATGAATGGGACACTCCAAACCAGGCGTGGGGTATAATCTCCTGGTGTGCCGTTTGCTAAGGCCTTTGGAAAAACACAATATTAGGGTGGGAGTGTCCCAATTTTCTTTTCTTTTCTTTTTTTTTTTTTTTTGAGACTGAGTCTCGCTGTGTCGCCCAGGCTGGAGTGCTGTGGCCGGATCTCAGCTCACTGCAAGCTCCGCCTCCCGGGTTCACGCCATTCTCCTGCCTCAGCCTCCCGAGTAGCTGGGACCACAGGCGCCCGCCACCTCGCCCGGCTAGTTTTTTTTGTATTTTTTTTTTTAGTAGAGACGGGGTTTCACCGTGTTAGCCAGGATGGTCTCGATCTCCTGACCTTGTGATCCGCCCGTCTCGGCCTCCCAAAGTGCTGGGATTACAGGCTTGAGCCACCGTGCCCGGCCGAGTGTCCCAATTTTCTAGGTACCATCTGTCACAGCTTCCCTTTGCCAGGAAAGGGAATTCCCCAACCCCTTGCGCTTCCGGGTGAGGTGATGCCCCACCCTGCTCTGTGGGATTCACCCACTATCTGACAAGCCCCAGTGAGATGAACCTGGTATCTCAGTTGAAAACGCAGAAATCCCCCATCTTCTGCATCCCTCACGCTGCGAGCTGCAGACTGAAGCTGTTCCTATTCGGCCATCTTGGAACCTCTCCATATTATACCATTATTTATATTAGAAAAAAACTGACCTTGAAAAGTATCTATTATAGGATTGGTCAAATAAATTTCAGCATATCAGCATATCCTTAGGATGGAATAATATGCAACCACCAAAAATTATAAAGAATTTAAGTGTGCTGGCAAATGATACAAAATATAATTTGATACTGATATTATATTAACAGTATATTTGGTATATAATATCATTTAAATTGTATCAACCATGCTTTATTGAAAGTACTAGAAATTCACACTCCAATACAATAATAGTATTATCTTGGGTGGTAGGATAATTGGTGTCTGAATTCTTTTTCTTATATTTTATTCTGTATTTCCTGGTTTTTCTGTGAGGATGCTGTCATTGTGTCTAATCTACAGGGTAAGACCCAGAAGGGCAAGAAATAGAGTTTTCCTTTTATAATCAGGAGAAAAGTTAATAAAAAAATTCCTCAGCAGTGAATTCTGCATGAATCGAGTTAGACTCTTATCTCCAGAGCTGTGCGAAGAGGCAAGGGAATGAGAGTTTATGGGTTGCATTGATTTTGCACTTCTTTTTATTTTTTGCTTGTAACCTGTAACCCATTCAGGGTTACACTTGAGTTGAATCCTCTTAGGATGTGTGAGTGGGAGGTACAAATACAAATCAAAGACTGGGACAATTGGAAGAAGGCCTGTCAGAAGCACGTTTAGGAAGGGGGCCTTAGGACTGATAATTCCCCTGGGTAGACTCAGTGGGAGTGAAGGGCCAGGCTTGTCTTTCAGATCTGGAGAGTGTTGTCAACTGTTGCCAGTTGGGCAATTGAACTTAAATCACTGCTGAGGACAAGGGAGCTGAGAGCTTTTTCTGAGGCCATGATATGCAGCCTCCATCTTTGGAAGACCAGGTTCCTCAAATATGAGTCCTAGCAAAAGAATGAACTTGGGGAAACACATCTCCTTTCCCTGCCCTCTCTCAAGGAATGCTTAGGGCTTCTTTTTGAGATCCCATCAGCTCTCTCTGCCCTGCCACTGTTCGGGCTTCATATGGACCTGACAGCTTTAGTGGCATCCCCAGACTATGTGTCCCATACCTACTCAAACCTCCATGACCTGGGTCCTTCTCTTTCAGTAGCTCCAATCTCTGCCAATCTAGAAAAGTAGGCACATACACTGTATTCCTTCCCCAAATAACGCTTGAATTTGCATTGAAGTTTTGGCCCAAAGTACAATGATAGGCGAGAGGGACCTCACAGTCCCCTAGAGCCCTTTTCCAGGTTCTGCACTGTTGTCCCTGGCTGTGCATGTGTTTTGTAGCCTCTTGGAAGAAGGGTGCATGCACTTGCTAGAGAAGCTAATCTCCTTCTGGGATTCCTGGCCATTCTCCTGGATAATCCATCTTTCATCACTTCTGGAGAACTATTTATTCATCTGTCTTTTTATCTTTGACTTTTTAGAGTGGGTGATACTTTTGAGTAGGTGCAACTTCAAAGATGACAAAGCATGGAGAGCAAACATCTCTGGCACATTCCTGTTCCCCTCTGCTAGGTTCACTCCTCCCTGTTGGAGAGGACGAAGGCAGAGCCAGCTCTTCCAGATGGCCACCTGATGGTCCCAACCCCGTTTATTGAACAGTCCATTTTTCTCTGCTGATTTGAGAGGATGTCATAATGTTCCATATATATTTGGATCTTCTTCTGGGATTTGTATTCTCTTCCACTGTCTGTCTATTTACATGTCAACATCACTGAGAACTGAGGGCAGGCAGCAGCTATTTAAGCCTAGAGAGAGGTGCACAGCTTTTCTCTTTCTCACCTTGTTCTAGACTTTAGTTTCCTTCTCCTTTTAGACTCAGTGCTGGTACCACACTAATATTCTTACAGTGACATATGGGGTAGACAGTATGATTCCCATTTTATGGATAAAGAAAATGAGGAACAGAGAGGTTTATGTGACTTGCTTAAGGCCAAATAGCTACTAGGTAGAAAAGCAGGGGCTACAATCCCAGGCAGTATATCCCCCAAGACAGATATCTAACTACCATGCTCTACCCTTTTTCATAATGGTCTTTATGAATATAATTAACATTAATAGCTACTGTTGATTGACAGCTATCTGCTAGGCATCATGTTGAGTGCTTTGCATATAGTGTCTTATTAAACTTACTTTCCATAATAACCCTACAAGGTAGATATGATCAGATTTATTACAAGTGAGAAACTGAGGCTCAGGGGTTACCCAAATTGCTAAAGATCACTTGATGTGTGGCTCCTGGGCTCATGCTCTTTACAATGATGCTTTACAGACTCTCCATTTTCATGATTAGGTATTCCTCCTTATTTCATTGATGTCACTTTCTTTATCAGCCACAGTCCTCAAGCCTTGTCTAAAGGTACAGAGTCAGGGATGGACAGGGTGTAGAGCACCTCATAGTACTCTCTTCTCTGAGCTCCTGAGGCAGTCCCACTCTTCTAACACTTTTTTGCTTTCTTAGGCTATGAGAGTCCCTCAAACAACAATATGTAAATTCACAGTGCCGGGTCTTTGTCTTTTAAGGCAATTAATACATGTGTTGATATTGAGATAGCTGACGGGGAGGTCTGCATTAGTGAAAAAAAAATGGAGGATCCTAACACTCAAACAGGGACGCTCCGACTTGATGGTGAGGGCACTGGGGAGCTAAAGAAGATTCTTGAGCTGAGAAATAAGACACCAAAATGGTGTTTAAGGAAAAGTAGTTATGGTTTATATGCTTTCTGTATAATCCTTTCCAAAGAAAGATAAGAACCAGGACTACTAAATACAATTAATACTGTCTGTAAAGGCTTTCATCTCTGGGAGCACTTTGTCCAGCTGCTTTAAACACCTTTTCATCTGAAAGTCCCAATACCTCATTATTTTTCTCTGTAGATTATGGGTCTCTATGTCCTAAGAGTCAAGGAGGACAGAGAAATACTTTAACCTTTAGCTTACCCTCTTTATTACAAAGACTGGGAAGAGCCATAGGCAGAACACAGGACCCCTCAGGCAACAAGCTTCCTCACGGTAGGGCTCCTGCCTCATCTCCTGGGCCACCGCCTTTCACCTTTCTGCATTTTGCCGTCTACCCTCCATCCCAACTGAACATTTCACTTCCCAAATGACCATGCTCTATTTTGCCCCTGGGCAGTTCCCTGGAACATTTCCCCTCCTGTTTAACTCCTTAAGTCTTGGCTAGGATTCTGCCTCCTTGAGGCAGCCTGCCTTAGCCCTCTAAGTGGGTGCTCCTTCCATGACATCTGGCTGCTCTCTGTAATCTCACTGTCATTCCTGCTGGTTCTGTGATGATCTGATACTTCGCTTCTTCCCCTTTACTCTGATCTCCTAATGGAAAAGGCCCATGTCTCAGTTGTCGCTGGGCCTAGCACATAGCAGCTGTCCAGAAAATGCTGGCACATGAATAATGAAGGAACATTGCCATGGACCAGCTGTCTCCATCTGTTGCACCAATTGATTAGATGGTGGCTGTTGGCTCCTTGAGTCTCCTCTTTGTCATCACAACAGGAAAACATTTGCTCCCAAGTCAGAGGCACAGCAACGCTTTCCTTCCCAGGAAGACCTTTCTTTATGGATCCCTGACTCATGCCTCCCAGGTCCTTGAGTCTCCCTTTTCCCCCACACCACTGGCTGTGCCCTTCATAAGCTCCTTCCCTTGAACCAATAAATGAGAAAGCCATGCTTCCATTTGCCATGTGACTTCTGAAGTTACCAGGCTGCACCCCCACCTCCCCACTTTACACCTCTTTCCTGAGCCTCTCTCTTCTGAGATGCCCGCTGCTCCACCAACTTCCCACAGCCTCACTTCTCTTCCTCCTCCTAAGACTTTACTCCTTCTTTTGGTTAACTACTTCCTTCCTTTGATTTCTATGATCACTGGGCATTTGGTTTTCCTCCCCTTCTATTTTCTCCTCAAGCTGGTACTTGTCCACCCACTTCTTAAATACAGATTTTTCCAAGTTTGTGTTTTTAACCCCGTGTTCCTCTCACTAGGAGCACATTCCCTCTCCAGGGAGTCCCTCACAAGGCCTCAAAGTGGCTATTGTCTCAGAGTGGCTGAAGACTTAGCAAATGCTGGTAGGTTTTCTGGGAGTTCAAACATAGGAGGTATTCCCAGGCATCAGCTCAGCCTATGCCCCCAAGATCAGGATCTTCTCATTCCTTGGGGTGATAGATGGGGTCTCAGGTGCCTCTCAGGGCATCTGGAGTGGGGTCCACGGACATGCCCCTCAGTCCTGTTCTGAGCCCATCTACCACTTGCCCTATTTCCTGGACATCCACATAGGAAGGCGGCTGTAGGACCACCACTGCCCACCGAAGATGAGGGCCCAGAAAGCGGCTGGAGGAGCCAGAGTTGCAGGTGTCCAGAGAGCAGGGTAGATTGTGCAAGGTGTGGGTCACTCAGGGTGTCCTGGTGGGCATTAACTCCAAGTGTCTTCACATGCCCTGGATAACTATTTTTGTAGCTTCTATACCTTTCAGTGGCATCCAAGCCAGCTCTGTGTAGGCTGACTATCCTAATAATTCATGTACATTTTGCAAATGTACATGTTATTATGTTGAAGTACTTGGCATGAAAAATTTGATTGAATTTGAAATCTGTTTACACTACCACAAAAATGTCAATATTCCTTATTTGTCAATGAAAGAAAAGAGTTATGGGATCATTTCGATATAATTTCAGTGTAGATTTTTAAAGGTTGTAAAAATGATTTAAAAATTTGTATTACCTGCTTGTGTGAATAAAGTTTCTTGTTGAGGGAGACCACCAAGAATTTAAAGGGACAGCCATGAAGAAGTATTGGTCAAAGATTACATGAAACCATTTCCAACCTGTGTCCCCCAGGAGAATGAGCACCTTACCCCTTGCAGAGAGGTTGTGCAAAGTATGTTCATGGACACAAATTCGAGTTTATCTACTTCAATATTTGAAAATATTTTATTTGGAAATTGTATATAAATTCAAAATGTAATAACATTCTGAAACTTTTATATTTACTTGTCTTATAATGATATAAAGTATAATGGTTTTTTTTTTTCCACCAAACTCTAAATTTCCTTCAGCTTACCCCAGGGTATGATACCAATGCTATTTTTTTTTTTCCTGTATGCCACAATATAAAAAAATGTTTGGAAGTTTTTAAAAACAGCTTTATTGAGGTATCATTTACACTGTGCAGTTCACTCATTTTAAGTGTACAATTCAATGATTTCGAGTACATTTATTGAGTTGTACAGCCATTGCCATCTAGTCTTAGAATGTTTTCCAATAAAACAGGAAGCATGTTTTAAAGAAGATGAGAAAGGATGAGAAGGCCTTCCCGGGAGGGCAGAGCTTTGGGTCCCAAGCAGCCAAAGGGCGAGTATGAAGGTGCTGAAATCCCAAGAGTGGGATTAGTGCCCTCAGCCCAGGAAGACCAGGGAATAGGCTATTGCTCAGAGAAGCGGTTTGTGGCTTAGCACAAATATCACCTCCTCCAGGGAGGCTTTTCCAACTCAGACAGCAGCCTACTCCTTCCTTTGCAGGGCCCCAGTGTCCCCCTCTTCCGCCATGGCAATTTTAGGTGGATTCTTGGTTTGTGGATTGCTGTTCCCACTAGACTATGAGTTCCCTCTTGTGTGTCCCCAGCACTTAGCTTATCTCTGGTAGAGGGCAGGGCCTCAAGCAATGTGAATCCAATGAAGAAATGATTTCCAGCCCTGGATCCTCCTCTCCAAGGTTGCTGAAGCCGACCAGAGGCACACATGGAGATTCCCAAGCAAGTCACAAGGACAGGAGCAGAAACAGACTCCCTCAGCACATGGCTGACAGAGAGTGTGCAGGGGCAGGCGTGGGAGCCCTGAGCTCCTGTGCGGCTCTGCTTCTGTTCATCTGTGCCTCTGTACCATCACTGCTCCGCTCTGCCATTCCACGCCTCTGAAGGGGGTCTGCCAGATCATCTGCTGCTTCATAGTTGCCTTCCCACTAGAAAATCCCATGATTCCAATGGCGCGTCCCCCAGTGTCTAGTGGAGCTTCCTGCATTTGAAAGGACAATTTCCATGGTGTATATGTGCCACATTTTCTTAATCCAATCTGTCACCGATGGACCTTTGGGTTGATTCCAAGTCTTTGCTATTGTGAATAGTGCTGCAATAAACATACGTGTGCATGTGTCTTTATAGCAGCATAATTTATAATCCTATGCAGCCATCAAAAAGGATGAGTTTGCGTCCTTTGTAGGGACATGGATGCAGCTGGAAACCATCATTCTTAGCAAACTATCACAAGAACAGAAAACCAAACACCGCATGTTCTCACTCATAGGTGGGAACTGAACAATGAGATCACTTGGACTCAGGAAGGGGAACATAACACACAGGGGCCTATCATGGGGAGGGGGGAGGGGGGAGGGATTGCATTGGGAGTTATACCTGATGTAAATGATGAGTTGATGGGTGCAGCACACCAACATGGCACAAGTATACATATGTAACCTGCACGTTATGCACATGTACCCTACAACTTAAAGTATAATAATAATAAATATAAAAAAAAAAAAAAAAGAAAGGACAATTTCCAGGAAACAAGGGAGGCAACTATAAGGGCTCTAGCCCTCGGCTCTGCATGAGGACTTGGTGTCATAGCATTTGCCCAGCCTGCTGCAGCTACCCCCAGACACGAGGGAAGGCAGCAAGCAAATTGCCTTCACAACCTCAAGAAGCAGGTATATTGGCATGACAGCTTCTTTGGTTGAAGAAAAAAAATGAAGAGGTTTAAAGCAAGCACATCAAGCTGTTTTTGAGTGCACTTAACGGCTGCCCAGACGTGCAAGCCCCTTTTAAAAGCAGAGTGACTTCACTAATAATAGAGCTCCGTTATTCTTTATTGCTGACTCTCAACTCTGCTCTGTATTTCCCCTTGGCGTTCTGCTCACTAACCCGTTTATCCTCTCTTAGAAACCTACACTTAAAGGCAACATAAAATACAGCATGACACCAAGGGAAAGCTTTCTGGTGGTGGCTTGAGCTAGCAAAATTGTGGCGGTGACAGAATCCTCTCCAGGCAATTTTGTTTCCAGGGGCCTCAAGTAGGTGTTGGGATTGGGAATGGGTGTTGCTTCTTGGTGCCCGCTTGAAGGGATATGAGGGCTGCTGGTCTCCCTTTGGGCTCCAGTGCTGAGCAGGAGGACAGCCCAAGGGGAGACAGTGACTCTCCCATTCCGTGGTTCTTTCAGGACCAGTCTGGGCACCCAGGGACAGATCAGACCCGCCTGCGGTTTTCCTGTCTAATCACGTTATTAATTAACATAACAAATCTTCGCAGCTGGTGGCTGCTGTTTGTGTCTCATCCCCCCTCCTCCCCCTTGCACACTAATTAGTGCAAAAGCGGGGAGCAAATCTTCAAGCACTGATTCGCCTTTGTAGTAATGATTATTTTGGGAACAACCCAACCCCCTCTAAGCAGATACACTCCCCCCACGCCCTCAATTTGAACCACATGCTCTCCTCCTCATAGATTTTTGGCTTTGTTAGTTTGGGAAGGGGAACCCAATTATTGAAGAGAATAATACCACATTTGTCTTGTCTGGTTTTAAAACACAAAAGGGATTGTGAGCTGAGAAGGGGAGAGAATACCTGGAGAGGGTGTGACTCATTTAAAGGTGTTGGTTCATCTCTTTTCAAAATGCCCCTTGAAGGTGGAAGCCTCGCCTAGCCAAGTGTCCGGCGGATGCCTCGCCCTGTATGAAGTGGTTCATGGCTCAGACCGCGCTCAGCCTTGTGGTGCATCTCACCCTCCCTGGGCCTCTACTGGTCTGCCACACAGCAGGGACTGATGAGCCTCTGTGTGACTGGAATCGTGCCTCCAGCAGCCTGGAGGGGGATCTGAGGATGGAGGGGTGGAGGGACCAGTGGCCCAGGTCACCCAGGGTCAGAGGCAGACGTTTTGAACTTGTGTCTCTGGGTATTTGCTCTAGCTCCTGCCCATAGACCTTGCTGCCTTTGTGGCCAATTGGTGCCCTAGTAAACAATAGGCGAATGAGTCCCAGTGGGAGCACTGGCCTGCTCACCGGGCAGTATTTTAAAGACTCAATCTTGCACACTGTGTTTGAGGGGGCTTTGTCTGTTGGGCCTTTTTTCCTCCCTAGCATCTACGGAGGACAATCTCCTTCATTTTTCCTTACTCTCACTCCCTCATTCCCTCTCCCAAACACAAATTCTCATGACTTTCATCACCTCACTTTCTCCCCATCTTTTCTCACACTGTTCTCTCCAGTGTCAGGGAGCGTGAGGATCTGGGCTCTGCGTGGAAGCTTGCAGTTATCAATGAGCAATGTTTGGGTGGGAGGTGAGGTGTGCTATGAGATGTCTACCATCCCCATCTTAAAAAAAATACTTCAACTGTGATAAAACACACAGAATATTAATCTACCGTCATAACCATGTACGCACCTTAGTAGTGTTAAGTATATTCACACTGTTATATGCAGTCAGTCTCCAGAACTCTTTTCATCTTGCAGAAATGAGACTCCACACCCAGTCAACAACACCTCGCCATGCCTCTGTCTCCCCAGGCCCTGGTAAACACTATTTTACTTTCTGTTTCTGAGTTTGACCATTTTAGGTATTTCATATAAGGGGAATCATATAGTATTTGTCTTTTTGTGACTGGCTTATTTCACTTAGCATAATGTCCTCAAGGTTCACGCACGTTGTGGCATGTGTCAGAATTTCTGTTCTTTTTAAAGCTGTCCGTATATATCACGTTTCGTTTTTCCTTTCATCCATTAATGAATGCTTGGGTTGCTTTCACATTTCGAGTATTGTGAATTCTGTTGTGAACACGGGTGTACAAATATCTGATCCTTTTTGTTTTTTGAGACAGTCTCACTCTGTCACCCCGGCTGGAGTTTGCTGGTGCAATCATGGCTCACGGCAGCCTCAGTCTCCTGGGCTCAAGGGAACCTTCCACCTCAGGTCCCCTATGTAGCTGGGACTACAGACCTGCGCCACCACACCTGGCTAATATTTTGGAATTTTTTTTCTTTTATGGAAACGGGTTTGCCATCTTGCCCAGGCTGGTCTTGAACTCCTGGGCTCGAACTCCTGGGCTCAAGCGACCTGCCCACCTTGGCCTCTTCCCAAAGTGCTGGGATTATGGGTGTGAGCCATTGTGCCCCCGGCTCTGATTCTTTTTTAAAGAAAAATTTCCAACCATTGAGTGATCTAACCCAGTGGTTTTCAACTCTGGATACAATAGAACCACCTGAAGAGCTTTTAAAAAATATTGTTCCCTGAACCACCATCCTAATTAAATCTAAGTGACTAGAGGTAGAGTCCATTGATCTAACACATTGCCTTCTAAACACGCTGCAGCTCAAGAATCATAGGGGCTTTTAAAGGCTACAGATTCTCTGGAGATTGTGATTTAGTCAGTCAGGGATGGGGCCCAGAAATCTGTACTTTTAAAACAGAGCCTTAGGATATTCTCATGACTGGGCATTTTAGAAGTTACTATTGAAATCATCAATTAAAGGCCATCCTAACCTCCATAAAGCCTTTATCCCTGGATCACAAACTGCTTTAAGCTGTTCTATAATTACCTTATTATGTATCTTGGTCTTATATCCACCTGGATGGTAAATTCATAAAACTGTAGAATTTTTGGAACTCAAAGGGGCCTTAGAGACCAGATAATCTGTTTGGCTAAAGCCATACATTAGTCAGTTTCAGGGCTGGGTTGAGAAGCAGTTCAAGATTCCCTCCATTCAACTAAAATTTAAGATTTTGTTTTCCCACAGTGCCAAGGCAGGCTAGCACTTTACTTTTAAGAAAGACAGTGTGACTTCCATTGCTCTGGTGAAAGACTCGATGCTTATAACGTCTGCTACTCTGAGAAACCCCTGTCAATCAATGATTGGCATGGTGTTCATGAAAATGTGAGAGATCTGAAGAGTTGACTGAATGACAAAATTATCTAAGAGGCTGGAAATTTTCAGCATAAACTGGGCTGACCAGAGCACTTGTTACAGATAACTGACTTGACATTTAGGCAAGGTTCAAATACACATCAGCTATGAGACTCTAGATCAGTAAGTGACTTAACAGTTATGTTGGCAAAATGCATGTAAGCGTACTTCTTTCATTGGGTGATGAATTATAAGAGCTTGCATTAATTGAACATTGACTGTACACCAGGTGCTACACTAAATGGATTACATGGATTGTTTGACAGGGCTCTGAGGAAACTACAGCTTGGAAATGTTAAATGACTCCTCCAGGGTGACCTAGCTAGCAAGAGGCAAGGCGCACATTCAAAGTCACTCTGTCTGATTCCTCAGCCCATTCTCTTAATCACTGTGTTATTTAGAGATGATGAAAAAAGATAAGGTAAGCAAAATGTTCAGCATAGTGTTAGTTCATTACAGAAGCTCAGAGGATTGCAATCATCATCATTGTCATAGCAATAGTAACTAACCCTTACATAGCTCTTATTATGTGCCAGGCACTGTTTTAAGCACTTCACACATATTTATTTGCAAAATAATCCTAGGAGTTAGTACTCTTTTTACAGATTTCATAGATGAGGAAACTGAGGCACAAAAAGATTAATTCAAAGTTATAAAGCTAGTAAATGGCAGAGCTGGGATTTGTCCTGGGAAGTCTGGCTCCAAACTTAGTACCATTAACCAGTATACTCTCCTGCTTTCCACATGGTAAATGATAAATTTTAATAATTATAATGATTACTGATAAGGCTATCAGTTTCTTTCAACACAGTATGGATGATATTGTTCTATATATTTTCCTTGTAGGTGTGCTATTAAGATACAAATAAATATGATAATCGATTCGAGTGTCCTTTTGATGTCTCCCCTTTCTGCCCTCTCAAAATTCTTACATGGTTCAATTTAATACTAATTCACAGCATCTGATTTCTTAGTCATTTTGGAAGTGACTTCTGGGGAAGGGATATTCATAGGGTCATTACATATCTCTAAGATGGAAGAAAGCTTTGGGATTCTCTAGGACAAAGGTCTCTACAGGATGTACAAGGTTACAGATAAAAGTTGGGGAAGAAAATGTTAGCATAAAGTAAATGAAACGAAGGGCCACTGTGACCTTCCTGTTACTAATCCTGTGGATACCTCCAAGTCATTATCATAGTGACTCCTTGGCTCCAGCTATCTCAGCTGACCCTCCCTTCTTGAAGCATTCACCTCCCTTAACTGAGTGAGGTCACACTCTCATGGCCTTTTCCCCCTCTATCTCTGGCCATTCCTTTGCAGGTTTCCTATTCTGCACTACATTAAAAATTTCAGAAAGATGAATAAATGCATGGGCATGGTACCTTCATGTGCTGTATGCATCAGAAGGTCACTTAGGCAAGGATGGAGGTTCTAGAATATGGACAAAGCTGCCTCCTTGTTCTGTTTTCCTTCAGCATATTTATATATGCTAATTGGGCTGAACTGTGTCCCACAGACAGATATGGTAAAGTCCTAACACCCAGTACCTCGGATCTTATTTGGAAATAAGGCCGTTACAGATGCAATTGTTAAGACAAGGCCATAATAGTGTAGGGTAGGCTCTTAATACAATAGGACTAGTATCATCATAAAAAGAGAAGAGCCATAAACACAGAGACACACAGAAGACAGCAACAAGGTGATGGAGGCAGAGATTGGAGTGATGCACCAACAAGACAAGGATCCCTCAAGCTGAGGTTGGCTCAACAAACGTTGGTGTCAAGGATTGCTTGCAACCAACAGAAGTTAGAAGAGTCAATGAAAGATTCTCCCCTGCAGGTTTGTTGGGGAGCATGGCCCTGCCAGCACCTTGATTTCAGACTGCCAGCCTCCAGACTGTGAGAAAATGAATTTCTCTTGTTTTAAGCCACCCGGTTTGTACTCAATGATGGCCACCTCAGGAAACAAATATATATGCCTACTTAGGTAGGTTTGTGAATTCTGTTTCCCTGTTTGGATGAAACTGTCCCTCACAAAATGGACTTTCTGCAAAGACACCACAATCTGAAGCTAATGACTCTAATATGAGTTCAAGTGAATATGAAGGATGTGGCAGCCTTGACCCCTCCACCAGCCCTCGTCATGAGGGAGAAATGAATACAGTTCTATCAAACCAGATAAGAAGTCAGCCAAAGATGTCTTGAAACTATCAAGATATTTGATCTACAGATTGTCACTTAATGTTATCAGGATAAGTCAATCTTGACCCAGTTCATATTGTGCCTTGAGGTATTAGCTGATGATAGTATCCAGCCATCACAATCAACAGGACATTTCATATTGCTATTTCACCTTTATCTCATCCTTTTAAATATTTTATTTTTCTGCTTTTTAATAATATATGCAGTTTCTTCATTAAAGTATATCTTTATGGCTTATAAATATATGGATAAATAAATGCATAGATACTGGCAATATGTGTTCTTTTAAAAAAATAGAGTTCATGATCAAAGTTAGAGACCCCAATTCTAGTCAATATTCATCTCCTTTTATGCATAAGGAAACAGGTCTAGGGTGGTTATGTGAATCAGAATCCATTACCAAAGTTAGAACTTGAACTTGGTCCTTCTGACTCCAGGCCCTGTTCAAGCCTCTATGCCACTCCCTCCCTCAAAGATGTAGCGAGATGCACACTGTGTCCCATTTTAACATCCTGGGACTTTGAATGGCTTTGAGCAAGATGCTCCTCTTCAGCATGCCTTCTGGAGAACAGAGATGTTCTAGCAGCTCAGGCAAATGTGGGATTGAATTCTGGGTCTGCCATCCACTAGCTGTGTGACATGGGGCAAGTAACTTAACTTCTCTGATCTTCACTTTTCTCAAACATAAAATATGAATAATTATATTACAGGGTCGCTCTATAAGGAATAATTATATTATCAAAGTGTATACTATGTGTTCCTTAAGGTATAGTTGCAATAGTAATAGTGGATATTACTGTTATGATTATGAAGATGCAGGAGATACAGTTCTGTCTCATTTGAAGGAGATTCCTGGGGACTGATGGGTGCCCCATGTCTAGATGGGAATGGTTTGCCCGGTTGACCAGGTGGCACAGAGGTGGCATGGTGCCATATGTGGCACCCAGCTCAGGACCCCAGAGGTTGCCTCTGTGAGCCCATGCAGAATCCCATCCTTTCTTAAATCAGAGAGAGAAGGTTTCAGGCTTAGATTTATTGTGTAAATGACAGAATCTAGCCAGCAATTGAAAACATCATGTTTTCAATTTATTGATTGATGCTTATCTTCTCTTTATGACAAGTAATTGTCACAACAATTTTCTATTGGTGCTAATGATATAACATTTTTCTTCAAAATTAACTTCTAAGGTAAAAAAGGAGTCAATTGAATAAAAATGTTACATTCATCATAGTCCAGTCAATATATGACTATGGAGGAAAATCATGGGCTACTGGTACATAAGGGAGAAAAGTTTAGAAAGCAGGGTCTAGCCTGGTTAACTCAGTGGTCTTCAAATGATTTGCTTGAATACTCCAAAAATATTTTTATAAACTGCAAATCTCTTGCCTATCTCAAAGTTGACGCAAAGTTTTTATAGTAAGTTTCTAAGTTTTCAAAAGATATAATTTCTCTCCCTTCACAAATAGCAAGTCTACAGAAAAGTTGAAAGAATAGTGCAATGACTACTCATATACTCTTCATCTATCGCCAACAATTGTTAACATTTTGCATCATTGCCCTATCTCTCTGTTGTTTTTTTTCCATGTGATAGAACATTTGAAAGTCAGTTGCAGATATTCTGACATTGATTCCTAATACTTTAGTGTGCATTTCCTATGAATAGGACATTCTCCTATCCTAAGACAGTATCTTTATCACATCTGAAAAATGAACATAATACAAAGCATGTAACCTCTGACATAGCTTAAATACTGACATTTTAAAAATAAATTTCTTACCTTATGCTTTTAAATTTAGCCAATGAAATCTAAATACCATAAGGCTTTGATGCCCATCACTATCTATTTATAAATATATAAGTAAGTTCTTCTTTAGCATTTGAAGATTTTACATCTTTACTTTCTTTCCTTGAATTTACATATCCTGCTGACTCCACAAAATCTTATCCTACTATATAATTCTTTATGCTTGAAAGTTTTTTATTGATCATCCTAGCATGTTCTTCTAAATAAAAAGCATTGATTAAAAAAAATTGCATTCTTTTTCATATGCTGTGATCACTAAGCTCTATTAAAATTATTTTTGAATGGGTTATTTTTATAATTATTAGTATACAAATACACTCTGAGTATATTGTTGATTATAACATCACAGTAACATTGCAATTTTGATATTAGTCATAAAATGTAAAAAAAAGTTTTGGAAATATATCTCCTAAATGACATGATTGGGGATTTAACAAATAGTTACTGTATTTATGGATGAATATTACTTATTGCTTGAAAGAGATAGGGTGCAGCATCAATTGTATTCCTGTTTTTATAGAAATAAAAATCCATACATACTATTTATTTTGTAATAAAATCATGGTATCCATTACAAATTTTGTAATAAAATCATGGTATCCATTACAAAATAAATAGTAATAGTAGGAGTTTATTATTTGTGTATATGCATTTTAAATTCCTTCATGGTTATATGCCAACAATCATATAGTGCTATATCATAAAAATTATTTTAATAATTTTAAAAATCTACCATTTGACAACTCAGGTCCTTCAGTTTTATGAAAAGCAATGAATTGAAAATGACCCACGTTGCAAAAGATTTGTTATCTAGTTGTCATACTTATTCACTCTCTTAATTTTTAAAACTTATGCTGGAAAGTGTCAATCCACATTAAATTATAATACTTAATTTTTCATTTAAAGGCATCTTTAACCTGATACATTGGTAAGTGATTGAGAAAATAAAAATATCAATCATTGCAAAATATCTTTGCCAATACAATATTTTTCTCAAATGCAAAAACTTTCAGTGTATTTATAAACTATGGAATTGAAGCTTTTAATTTATGGAAAATATTTACCATGTCAAACCCATCAGCCAAAGTTAGCTGTTTAGTGCCGGAAAGCTTCTGACTTCCGGTCCAGATCAAGTATGTATCTCTGTGGTGACCCTCTTGCTTCTGGTTCTGACTCTCACAAACAAAGAGCTAAGTGGGACGTGGAGCCTCACTTGGTGCTTGTAGCTCTGGTGAAGTAAGGCCTGGGCCACTTTTTTGGCTTTGCTTAGGTCTCTGCAGCCCTAATTTATTTGACGCAAGTTGGGGCTAGACTAGGAGAGGACACAAAGTAAAAGTTCTTGAGTATCTGAATTCAGAACTTTCAAACATGACTGAAATGCCTTGTCTTTAACCCCCCAGTTTGTCTTTAACAGAGTATGTTTAACACCAAGAAAGACAGGCAGCCTCACTGAGTGCCTGGCCTGGACACTGACATTCCCACTTTTCCCTGGTCTGGAAAGACCTGGACCCATGACCCCTGGACAAAGCCCCATGGGAAGAGACAGGCGGGTGGGAGGGTAGGCATTTACTGTAAAGCGAGACCAGCGGTCGGTGGAAGTCGGGAACAGGAGGTACCTGCAGAGCAGCAAGAGGCCACAGGAGGGGGAGGGTCTGTGTTAGGGACAGTGGGGATGTTTGTGGGAAATCTGGAATTTGATTTCCCTGTCATCATCCATGGCTGCAGATCCTTGGTGAGGTGTCTAGTTCTCCTGGGATGCACTTGTCCCAGATGAAGCCTGCGGGACTAGCGAACTACTGTGCTGGAGTCTGGATTGAGGATGAAGTTGGGGAATGGGCACCAGTGAATGTCCCTGCTGGTCCTGGGTGCCCTGGGCTGTGGCCTGCTGACTTAGCTCTGGCCGGCCCTGGAAGCCCTCGGACTCCGTCCTCCACTTGAGAAGTTTCCACACAGCCTGAGGATGGTGGGGGAGCTCCAGGCTGATCTGGCTGATTCTTTCCTGGTGACCAAAAAATGTACTTTGTCTATTCAGGCAAAGCATCCAACTCTTCTATTTTCTTGGGAAATGGTCTAGCAAACCATTAACATTTGATCAATTCAAACCATCATGCCATACATGATAAATATACACAATTTATATTTATCAATTAAAAAAGATTCTAATCATATATATTCATATTTGATATCAGAAAAGTCTACTGTATTTCAGTTCTGAGTTGAAGAATATGGAAATTAGTTGAAATAAGTAAAAGAAGGGAGATTGTTCAGCAATTAGAAAGTCAAAAACAAACCCCAAACCATTTGATTGAAACTTGGCCAGTGTCATGTGAGGGTAGAGTGGATCTCACCAAATACATACTGAGGAACCGCTTGCGTTTCTTCCCTCTGAGAATGAGACTTTCTATGATATTTGGGAAACTGCTGGTGTGCAATAATCTGTTCTGAACCTTCCTGAATCAGCTCATCAATTAATTGCTTAGCTTTCTAGGCTAGGTAAAACCCGAGCAATCTGTTCCTAAATCTCAGCTTTTCAGAGTCACGCAGGGGAAGAGGGGAAACTCTTTTGATGTGTCTCCTCCTCCCCCGCCTCTCCATTCTAGGCATTTTTGGGTAGTTGGGGTCACAGAGAGCTCATAAAGCTATCTTGTTTAAATACTTTGCTCGGTTTGAATGGCATGAAGTGCTCATTATCCAATTCAAACACTTTTTCTCATATATAAAAATGAGTGGATTTCACTGCTCTTCCCAAAATGCCAATTTCAGGTTTATTTTTAATAGAAATTAAAGCAACATGTCACATGGCAATGATTGGCTGGGCTAAGTAGTGGCTGTGCTCTTGAGATGGTGGCATGAGCTCTCTAGTTTGCCATAGAACTCACGTCACCCTTGAGTTTTCCTGCGCATTCCCTGTAGGAATTTGGTTTTGTGACCTCTAGATGGAGGCTTATAGAGGTAGTTTATTAATTTCCCCAGTAAACATTAATTGAACACCTAAGATGGCTAGCCATCCATGCAAAAATCCCTGTCTACATAGAGCTTAATTCTAATGTGGAAAGACAGACAATAAATAAGCAAATTATAGAATATGTTAGAAGTTGATCCATTGAGAAAATAAAGCAGAGAAGAAGATAGCAAGTGTGCATAGGGGGCAATTTTAAAATAGGAAGGGCAGACTGGGCACGGTGGCTCATGTCTGTAATCCCAGCACTTTGGGAGGCTGAGGTGGGTGGATCACTTGACGTCAGGAGTTTGAGACCAGCCTGGCCAACATTGTGAAACCCCATCTCTACTAAAAATACAAAAATTGGCTGAGCGTGGTGGTGTGTGCCTGTAGTCCCAGCAACTTGTGAGGCAGAAGCATGAGAATCCCTTAAACCCAGGAAGCAGAGGTTGCAGTGAGCTGAGATTGCGCCACTGTACTCCAGCCTGGGTGACAGAGCGAGACTCTGTCTCAAAAATAGGAAGTGCAGGGAAAGGCTCACCATAAAATTTAAATCAAGATTTGGAAGAGGTGAAGGAACTGTCAGATATGGGAAGAGCATTCTAGAGGGAACAGTAAGTGCTAAGGCCCTGAGGCCATGGGAAGTTAGGGCAGTAGGGCAGCTGTAGAAAGAGTGATGGCTGGGGTGACAGATGCTGCTGTGTGCTCCAGATGAGCCAGTAGCCCACTCTGAGCCTTACCTTCTTCACATGAAAATGTGGGCTTGAGCAAGATTTCCAAGATTCTATTCTCTCTGACATTTGGTGATGGTAGGGCAAAGCCCTTCTCTTAGGGAAAGCGGGAAGCTGTTTGCCAGTGGGAATGTGCTTACGGAATTAAAGAGTCTTTTATTATTTCTCTTAGAATCTGTAAAAGTTGGCTTTGGACTCCTCTAATAAGGGAGAGCCAGGCTAGGGTTTGGCAGCTGAAATGCACATGCTTATGCTCTTCGAGGGCTGAATTTCCGATGTACCTGGGGCACAGATAGGTTGGAAATGAATGGAATCAGCAGAAGTGATTGCTATCATTTTTTATTACTGTTCAGTGTTTGATTTCTGCTGTAGCCCTGGCAGATGACAACAGATTGCTGGGCATGAACAAGAGAAGATTATTTTCTATCTGATCATTCTTTGTGTGTATTTGGGGTGACCGAAGGTTTTTAATATTGAAAAGTCAAACAGCCTGGACTGTTTCACCCACCATCAGCTTAGCCTATTATTTACAGTCCCATTCCTTTAACTTTCCAGTTCTTGGGGAAAAAAAAATCAACTATCAACAGTTTGGACAGATAATGTGGGAAGATGAAAGCTGGTGATAAATACACATCTTCCATTGCTCTTAGATATTTTCTGGAGTCTTGGGTTGACATACAGTCTCCTATTTGTGCCTTACATGGGTGAGCCCCATGAGAAAGGTTGATGGAAATGGCGAGTATTCTTTAACCATGTCATGCCAAAGGTTTGGACGCAGCAAGGGACAAAGTGCCTGGAAGAATTATTTCTGCATCTGGAGAGTTCTTTAAAATATACAGATAATTACTTTGAGATTTCTATAATTTAACCACAAGTGTTAAAAATATATTTCTGAGGATTGATTGGATGTTAAGGACCCGGTGTTTACATC
The DNA here is from genome assembly GCF_049350105.2 of Macaca mulatta. Classification (NCBI taxonomy): domain Eukaryota; kingdom Metazoa; phylum Chordata; class Mammalia; order Primates; family Cercopithecidae; genus Macaca; species Macaca mulatta. Next base: position 28,051,820 of record NC_133417.1, read on the forward strand.
TGGGAGGTAGGTCAGGGACAGGGTTGGTGACAAGGAAGAAAGGGACATTAAGACTGTGAATGGTCTGGGATTTTACCCCACTTGCCAGCTGACCAGTTAACCTGCCACAGTTTCATGGATGCTGGTGGACTCCTGGGTCAGAGACAAAAAACTTTACTACATTCCACATTAGCAGTAACCGGAATATCAACATTTGTACCAGGGCAATGTGGAGAAGGCCAGGTAATGCCTGTGCATGCGGTGAATTGTGTTACAGAGGTACCCTGAGCTCAGGGAATCCAAATCTTCCCTAACAGGCAGTGAGCATGGCTGGGCTTAACTCCAGAGGCAGATGTCATCTTTATGACATGGGCGATAAACAACCTTGCCCTTTGCTCTGGAGGGAGGCACAATTTCTGTCATCCAAGGCTGTGCTCTATACAAACATCCTGGGAAAGACAGTCTCCAGCAAAGGCAGTCAGACACATGGAGAATTGTTTTCCAAGAGGGACTTAGAAATATTTTGGCCATAAAGATGCAATTAACTCCCTCCCTGCCAGCTCCCTTAGGTGAGTTTACCCTTTGGATCATGGTAGCTTTTTTTCTTGAACTTCCAAGGAAATCCAGGGAGACACATTTCTATCCGAACTCAAGGCACAGTTCAAACCCTTCCTGGGGGCAAAGGCTGAGAAGAAATGTGAAAGCTCTGTCCACTTCATGACCTGTATATCTCTTTTACTTCGCTGCTCATTGAAAGGTAGTTGAACATTCTGGCTATTAGAAATGCTAATTTCACATCATCTCTAACCTCGAAGACACTGCAAGTTGTTGCCTGGGTCAGTCCTTCTTGATTGGGACGGACTTTACATTTTGGGCAGCTAAGGTTTGGAAGAATTAAGTGTCTTCCTCAAAGTCATTCAGTAAAGACCTAGTGGAACCATGATTCCAAGTCAGGTCCATGGAAATGGAAAATTTCCTGTCATTTTCCTCAAAACCAGAGTTTTGACTAGGGAATGTTTTCAGACAGGATCAACCAAGAAAAGTTGAGGGGAAAATAAGATGAAAGATGGGTGATGGTCCTCAGAATATCTTTCTTTAGCAGTTGTCCAGAAAGCAGTGTGTGAAAGAGATTGCCAGTTGCCTACGCAGTATCCATGTTCTCTCTCTCTCTCTCTCTTTTTTTTTTTTTTTTTTTTTAGGATAAGGTCCCTGTATATTTGAGTATGGCAATTTGTTGAACTTTTATTTAATTTTTAATTTTAAAATTTCTAATCTTTAAAGATTTTAATTTGTTTTTAATTGAAAAATAAAATTTGTATATATTTATCATGTAAAATGGTTTTGAAATATGTGTCCATCATGGAATGGCTAAATCAAGCTAATTAACCTATGTATTGTCTCATGTACTTATCTTTTTGTGGTGAGAACATTTAAAATCTCTCTTTGCATTTTTCAAGATACCCTGCTTAAAAAAGCAAACATATTTGTTAGCTTTCCTTGAGGTTGGGGTGGTCAATGAGGTGTGAGTGGAAGTCATTTCCAGCAAAGTTCCTTCAAGGGGACTCACCTGGCTGGCAGGAGACCCATTCCTTTTCCCCTCTCCCTCCTCCCTGCCTGGAACATGGCTAGGATAATGAGTCCCAGCGACAGTCCTGGGATGGTGAGGAGACCTCATGGATGGAATCTGAGTGGAAGACGGTGGAGCAGAAAGTGAGAAGAAGCCTGGGTCATCGCTAACACCATAGGGCACCACACCAGGCCTGGAGAACCCGCTTTTGGGTTTCTTCTGTGTGAGTGAAAAATGATGCCTTTTTTTTTTTTTTTTTTTTTTTTTTTTTTGCCACTGTATCTTTCAGGAGCAGATGAATGTTAATTTTTAACAGACAGTGGATGCTTACTGATATCTGTGATCCCTGAATGTTCATTGTATCCAGTCAAGTTTCTTAGTTGCAAGTAATAGAAACTTTGGCAGCCTTTAGCAAAAAACGGACTAATAAACTTCTAAGAAGGTTTACAGGGTCAAAAAATGGAAGTGGTGGCTGAAGAACTTGGAGCAGGTGGGCACCAGATTGTTCCAGAACATCTTTTAGTGAGTTCTGCTCATTGTTCTCTCCAGGGCTCCATAGGAATCAATGGATCCTAATTTCTTGTCTGTCCTTGTGTCACTGTCAAGATTCAACATCTCAGGGAAGCAAGTATTCTACTGGCTGAGCCAAGGTCACAGGACGGCCCTGTATCAAGCTGGTGAGAGGAAGGACAGAGCTGAAGGAGCCTCATGGGGCCCCTCCAGCTTCCACTCTGGGAGGGCAGGCACGTGGTTTTATTGTCCCACAAAGACTGCGCACAGTGAGGGCCAAGGTGACTCCCTACAAGGAAATCAGAGCATGGTTGGGAAGTGACACCACTGAGCACGTCCTACCATTAAACAAGATTCAGTGTAGCAGGTTTGGCGCTTTCTGTGATGAGGTGAATTGGTCAAGATAAAAGGCAAAGATTTTTTACACCATGAAGGCTTCAGGGATGAGCAGTGTCTTACAGACCTGATAATAGCAGTGCCTTTGAGGAGGACAAATGCTTCATGCAAAATAATTCTTTTAATCTTCTCCGGTTGATGTAGATGTAAGCAATATTTCATGGTAAAAATACTAACACATCTATTTCCTTGGTTGCCTCTTTTTCTTCCTCTAACTGGCTGCAGTTTCTAATTCACACTCATGAACCTGCCTGCAACAACTACAGGTCTTCATGGATCTCCCTAAGTGGGGGCAAACAGTCTTGTTCCTCTGTGTTGGGAAACTAGAACTCCGGAAAGATCAAGTGCTGTCCCCAGGGCCACAGGGTATGAGGGTGGGCTGGGGAGGTAAAAGCGAATTACAGAGTCTGTGGCTAAGGTGGCTGTAGGTCGTCAGTTAAGTGCTGGCTGCCAAGGAGAGCTGGCCTCAGTGTGAAGAGGCTCATGAGTAGAGAAATGAATGTGATTCTCTAGCCTCAGAAAGTCTAGGTTGTCATGAAATATTAGTGAAATATGTCAAGGAATGTAAAAACTTGGAAACTTAGACCCTTAGGGGCCCCACCAGACCTCAGTTTCTTGTTGCAGCTGTCTCAAATGCAGCACCGGGATGGGTATCGACAGGAAAGCAAAGGCCGAAGTCTCTATCCTGCTGAAAACTCTTCACCGGCTTCCCAGAGTCAGCAGAATAAAACCCAGTCTCCTCATTCCGGCCAATGAGATTTAAAAATTTTTTTTGAGACAGAGTCTCGCTCTGTCACCCAGGCTGGAGTGCAGTGACATGATCTCGGTTCACTGCAACCTCTGCCTCAGAGGTTCAAGCGATTCTCCTGCTTCAGCCTCCCGAGTAGCTGAGATTATAGGCACATTCCACCACGCCCTGCTAATTATTTGAATTTTTAGTAGAGACGGAGTTTCACTGTTTTAGCTAGGATGGTCTCGATCTCCAGACCTTGTGATCTGCCCGCCTCGGTCTTCCAAAGTGCTGGGATTACAGGCATGAGCCACCACGCCCGGCCCCAATGAGATCATTCATGACCTGTTGCCTTCCCATGTGCTCTCCTCTTTCCCTCTGACTTCCTTGCTGCTGCAGCCACTTTGGCCTTCGTTCCGTTTCTGCAAGCTTGTCCCCGCCTCTTTGTATTTGCTGCCAGGGAACGCTCTGCCCCAGAACCCTGTCTGGCTAACTCCTCCTTGCCATTCTGGTCTCAGTTGAGATGTTGCCTCCCCTAAGCGGGCTCTACTTCCTGGTTTCCATTCTTGGCTCTACCATGGGCTGACTGTGCCATATTAGCCAGTCCTTAACTGCTCTGTGCCTCATTTTGCTCAGCTGTAAATGGGAATCATGTTAGCCTTGTTATACGGTTACTGTGTTCTGGTTTGCTTCTGTTATAGTACTAATCACTGTTTGAAATTATTTTGTTCGCTGATTTATTGTCTGTCTCCTCTAGGCTATTAGCAGGTTGAGTAATTGGATCTACATAGAACCCAAAGTTTATTCATTAGGCAGGCAATGATGGAGCAAACCCTTACAAATGCATCTTCATATGTCATCCTGGACCCTGGATTTCCCGCCTGAGTGGTGAAGGAGTGGGCCACACCAGTGGTTCTGTGGATCAGAATCACCCTGGGACCTGTTAAAACTAAAGGTACCAAATAGAATTGCCAGATGATCCAGCAATCCCACTTCTAGGTATACATACAAAAGAATTGAAGCAGGACCTCAAAGAGATATTTACACATCCATGTTCATAGGCAAAAAAAAAGCTGAGAGGCAGAAATAACCCAAGGGTCCATCGACAGATGAATAAACAAAATGTTGTATGTAACCAGGTAACTATTGTTCAACCATAAAAATGAAGGAAATCCTGTCTCATGCTACAACACGGATGAGCTTTGAGGACATTATACGAAGTGAAATAAGCCAGTCACACAAAGACAATATTGTATGATATATGAGGTACCTAGAACAGTCAAATTCATAGAAACCGAAAGTGGAATGGTGATAACCAGGGGCCTGGAGAAGGTGGAAGGGGAGGAGTTGTTTAAAAGATAGTTTCAGTTTTGCAGGAAGAAAAAGTATTGGAGATCTATTTCATGATGATGTGAATATACTTAACGCTACTGAACTGTATGCTTGAAAATAGTTAAGATGGCAAATTACAATAAAGGTAGATTAAGTTAAAAAAATAAAGATGCGGCACCTAGATTCTGAGTAAATAGATTGGAGTGAGTGGGACACTGACATTTGCAAAACCTCCCAGGGAGATTCTGACACTGCTTAACGTTTAAGAAGCTCTTGGCCGGGCGCGCGGTGACTCATGCCTGCAATCCCAGCATTTTAGGAGGCCGAGGTGGGCGGATCACTTGAGGTCAGGAGATCACTTGAGGTCAGGAGTTCAGCCTGGCCAACATGATGAAACCCCGTCTCTACTAAAAATACAAAAATTAGCCGGGCGTGGTGGCACGTGCCTCTAATCCCAGCTAGAAGGGAGGCTGAGGCAGGAAAATTGCTTGAACCCGGGAAGTGGAAGTTGAAATGAGCCGAGATCCCGCCATTGCACTCCAGCCTCGGCGAAAAGAGCGAAACTCCGCCTCAAAGAAAAAGGAAAGAAAGAAACTCTTAGTTAATACTAGAGTTGACCCCAAAGTTAAAGGTGAGTCTGTGGTTTGGATTTGGGGCATGTAAAACTTGCATCACCCCTGACATAAAAAGCCTTAATTATACGGAGAAAAAAAAGTTCCCCAAATCCTCACGGGCTAATTTTGCCGGATGAATCCACTTCTCACCTGCATTCACGCCTCTTGCCGTCTTTCTGGGGCGCAGAGATTAGGTGGGCAGAGAGCACTGGAGCCAGCCCACCGGCGGTTTTACTCCTGGTGTCCACAAGGTGGCAGGCCAGGCACTTGGATTTGCGCAGCTGAGGGCGTGCGTAGCCGAGGGCGTGCGTAGCCCGCGGCCGGAAGTGCCCGGGCAGATCGCAGACGGGACCGTGCGCTTGCTTTTGCTTTTGTATGATTTGGGGGCTGGTACCTGGGCTAGAGCTGAAGCTGGTAGGTCAATTTCCTGGGAGCAGGGGTGCGTCTGTTCTCAGAGAAGGGTTTGAGCCGATTCCCACGTACGCCCTGGCGGCCATAAGAGCGTCTCAGAGGGACGCAGGACCTCCAGCGTGTGCACGAGTGTTCAGGGATAATGTGAACAAGCTGTTCTGGTTTTTTGTTGTTGTTGGAGGGCAATGTTTTGGTGATAGTTTTAAATAGTAAAAGGTAAAAGGTAGAATAGATGTTTTGTGTGGTTTGAAAACTCCTAAGTGGAGGGCAGAGGACTCCAGTTAACATGCACTTGCTGTTGGATATTTTATGGGCATTTAAAATATATAGACTTGCTGACCCACTTCAGGGCTTGACCCAGCAAGGGGGCGCAGTCCATAACAGTAAATAAGTCAGCGAGTGTCCTGGTGACACGTTGGGATGAAAAGTGGAGGGGGAAGTTTTATATGCTTTTAATATGCTGTTTTTTCCTACCTCAAGCTAGGACAGTGGTTTCCCATGGGTACAAAATGCTTGCACGTGGTTCAGGGCTCCTGAAGACTGGGAGGAGAAAAATGATACACGAGGAGGCAGCCCAAAGAGCAGAGGTTTGGGGTTAGATGGGCGCGGGCTGCACCTCCAGCTCAGCCTCCCACCAGCTGTGGGATTTGAGACTGGTCCCTCACCCTGGCTGAGCCTGAGTTCACTCCTCTGCGATGGGGATGAGAATGCGGGGGTGAGGTGAGGAGTAAAGGAAATGCAGTTCGTCTGTTCCCTCATTGAGCACACGCAGCTTCACCCCCTATGTGCCAGGCACAAGAAGGATGCTAAGGCAATCAGGCATGGTGATGCCTCCCGGGCAGATATGCTGAGGGGTGTTTTCAGTTCAGCAAGAGAGACAACGGTCTGCATGGGGTGCCCCGGGGTGGGGACTGGCGGGGGAGGCAGCAGGACAAAGGCAGGGAGGGTTAGAGGGTGTGGATGTTCAGGGAAGGAGTGGAGAGAAACACAGATCAAGCGGAGGTAGCAGATCGGAGACCAGGGGATTTGGAGTGTACACTGTTTACATCATAAATAGAATTATTTACCATGATTTTAAAAAATGCAGAGCTTTCCCTTGGAATTCCAGGTATTCAGCTCCTCTGGAAAAAAATAGACTTGGCTACACCGAATCAAAATTTCCACATCAAACAATGGTCTGAAACGATGTAGTGGTTGCCTTCTTTCTACAGCGTGTAGGCTGCAGTCCCCACCACACCCTATTGCACAACCAACTCTACCTGCTTCCCTTATTGACTTGTAGTCCTTTCTTCTGTGCAACCTCTGCTATAGGCTGTCTAGAGCAGCTGCACACAGTGGGTCCTTGATACCTGTTGTTTCCCTTCGCTTCTTGAGGGCCCAGATGGCCTCACAGGTTGCTTAGAAGAATAAAGGAGCCACAGGTGTAGTCAGGATTCCATTTACTGGGTCTTCTCTTTCACTTCGGGGGTATTTTCACCTTTGCAGTGAACTTCTGGCCACAGCTAGGTGTTTGGTGAATGTCAGGGAGGCTTGCTGAACTTACAGTCTGTAGGGCCTTTTCTGTCAGCCATGCTTGGCTCACTTGAGAGAACCACATGCAAATCCCTCTCCAAAGCACCATTTCCCCACAAATAATAGAGGACTATTGTTGAGAGGACGGAGACCCTGTGGTTCTGTAATACTAGCATTTTCATGAAGGAAAATCACAGCCCCACCCTGAGCACAGCTGAGAACATGGAACCTATTACTGAGACATTCTGGTTAAAATAGAGCATTATCCCATAAGATGGGTCTGCCTGTGGGAGTCTTTGGAAAACCAGGTGAGAGGGGTTTGCAGGTCCTGCTGGAAATGAGTCCGTAAAAAAACATCCTTCCGTCCAAGGATGATTAAACTCAATCATGAGGCTCTTAGGAAGCCCTAGCCTCACCTTCCTAGTGGGAGGTAAAAGTGGATAATTCACTGTCACAAAAGAAAGCGAGGAGTGAGAATGGGGTGAGGGCGGTAAAGTAGAAGAGGGAGGGAGGAAAGATGGCTTCATTGTGGAGTCCAGGGTCACTGGAAGAGTCAGGGGGAATAGCTACAATCAAGGGGTCCTTCTCTGGGCTTGAGGGTGGTGCCATTTGTAGGGGACAGTGGGTTGATGTGGTTGTGCCATTGAATGTGAACTGCACCCCAAGTCAGAAACCAAGAGATGGGGAGACAGCTGCTGGCAGATGAGGCTGGGACCAAAGGACTTGGGGGAGACCAACAAGCCCTTCATTCTCAGACAGTGTGGGAGGCAGGGGCTGCCCCTCCTCTTACACTTAACTACCCTTTCTTCCCCGATACATTAAAAGATATTTTTGTTTTGCAATTTATTAAATCTCAGAAGTATAGAGAATAGTGTTTCCTGCATATTAGAATCACTTGGGGATCTTTAAAAAATTCCAAAGCAGAGTCACTTTCCCAGACCATGTAAATCACTATCTCTGTGGGTGGAACGCAGGTATCAGTGTCTTTGACACTCCCTGGCTGGTTTTGATGCACAGACAAGTGTAGGAAGCACTGGCGTTCCTGCCTGTTCCTGTCACCCAGCCTCCCCCATAACCAACATGTGGCCAGTCTCGCTGATGCCGCAGCTTTTGTGTCCTAGGTCCCTAATTTTCCCACTGCCCACCTTCCTTCCCAGATTCTTCAGAAACAATACCAGGCTTCATGCTACCTCATTCTTACATGCTTCAATATATAAAAGCTTTTTAAAAAGTGTAAAACAACCTTATCACTCCCCGCTCCACAAAATTAACAGTATTCCTTAGGATCATCTAATATTCTGCCTGTGATGCTCAGTTTAGCTTTGGAGACATTTATTCCTCTCCTTTACCTTTGATTTTAATTTGATTCTGAAGGGATAAAGTTTCCCCCTTATTTGGGGGGTAGTGGTGTTGGTGAAAGGGACTGGCTCACCCCTGATAACCTGCCTCTTTTCCTTAGGGTGCCTGAGGGTTCCAGTCCCTTCAGGGACAGCCCTGCCCACATTGTTGAGGACAGTCATTCAGGCACAAGAGGCTCGTACAGTCATTCGGCAATCATTGATTGGGAGCCTCTACATATTCAGACACTGTGTTAGGTCCTGGGGGATTGAGTCTGTCTTTGTCATCATTCTGTTTAGCACACTGTAGGGACTCAAGAAGTATTTAGTTCAGTGATAAAAGTATATGTTTTTGTTACCATGATGGTCAGCAGCCAATCCATTGCTGATGTATTGAGTCTGGGTATGCAATGCCACTTTATAAATCACATATACACAGAACTTCTACATCGTACCTCTTTACCTCTGGAACTTCTACATTGTACCTCTTTACCTGGGAACCTATGAACATTTTTTTCTATTAAGTAATTTTCACAACAACTTCATATGTGGTTCCCAAATGAGATGAAACAGCATGGCAGAGTTAAATCATCGTAGCAGGGAGTGAGGGCAGCCTGAGTGGTTGAAATGCAAACACGTTGTCTAAGCCTTATTCCAGCCACGAGGTTTCAGCCGTCTCTTTCTATCAAATCCTTTCAAAGGAGTGCTAACATGCAACAGAAATTGGTTGGTTTGAAGCTGACCTTCTTGTATTTCTTTTACCCAACTTCTAAGTGTAACACTTAGAAACAGCAATAAAATGTCCAGGAGGCAACCAATGTAACCAAGGGAGAAAGTGGTATCTCACTGACCCACATGTTTTTCTTTTAGACTGTATTTTTCTGCTTAACACACTACTATGTTTATTATTTAAAAATTCGAAAAATATGGAAGGAAGATTTGAGGAACTGAAAATCACCCATATGTTATCATTCAGCGATAACTACCATTGTCTGCCAGAGATAATTGACTGGGTGCATTTCTTTCTAGTCTTTCTTTTTTCCTGTGCCTAAATATGGACTGTGTACTCTGATTTAATTAGAGTTAGTGTTAATTTATTTAAATATTAGAACTTTATGCTTTCATTAGCAATTTTTGTTTTGTTTTCTCCTTTTTTTTTTCTCTCATTATAATCTTGTAAAGAATGTAAGGAAAGTATTATTCTAATTTTACAAAAGAGAAATCAAAGCCCATAAAGAAGTGGTTTTTCATCAGTGGCCCAGAACTCCTCACTCTTTTTTTTTTTTTTTTTTGAGGTGGAGTGTCACTCTGTCGCCCAGGCTGGAGTGCAGTGGTGCCATCTTGGCTCACCACAACCTCTGCCTCCTGGGTTCAAGTAATTCTTCCGCCTCAGCCTCCCGAGTAGCTGGGACTACAGGTGTGTGCCACCATGCCTGGCTAATTTTTTTGTATTTTTAGTAGAGACGGGGTTTCACCATGTTGGCCAGGCTGGTCTTGAACTCCTGACCTCAGGTGATCCACCCGCCTTGACCTCCCAAAATGCTGGGATTACAGGTGTGAGCCACCGCCAACTCCTCACTTTTAATCCAAAGGTCTTTTATCTTCTCTACCCCTTTCCTGCCTCCACATTTAGACTGTTCTAGAAGGTATCTGACTTAAACCTTCTGGAGATGGGAAGAGAAATAACAGTAGGTCCCACTTCCATAAATAATCCTAAGGATTTCCCCACTGATGGTTCATGCCTCTTGTATCCAAGACGAAGCAGGTTTAGAGAACACATCTGACTGGACTGTATATTTGCTGGGCAGAAATGAATACAGCACATTGCGGTGATTGTTGGTTTGGATTCTCTAAACCATTTTTTTCCAGCGATATAACCGGGAGTTGACTTGAGTGGAATAGGAGGGGAAAAGGAGTTCAGAACTAATATTTTAGATGGATGGTATGTAAGTCTCCATTCTTTTATTTTTTTAATATACTATTTTGTAGAGCTATTTTAGGTTCACAGCAAAATTGAGCAGAAATTAGAGATTTTCCATATACCTCCTGCCCCATACATGCATAGCCTCCCCCATTGTCAACATTCCCTACCAGAGTGGCACACGTTACAACTGATGAACTGACATTGGCAAGTCATTATCACACAAAGTCGGTAATTCACCTTAAGACTCACTCCTGGTTTTGTACATTTTATGAGTTTGGACGAATTTATAATGACAGGTATCCACCATTATGGAATCATACATAAAATTTTTCTGCCCTGAAAATCCTCTGTGTTCTGCTTATTCATTCCTCTTTCTCTCTTTAATTCCTGACAACTACTGGTCTTTTTTTTTACTGTCTCCATAGTTTTATCTTTCCCAGAATGTCGTATAGTTGGAATGATTCAGTATGTAGCCTTTTAAGACCGGCTTCTTTCACTCAGTAATAATATGCATAAAAGTTCCCCCTATTCTTTTCAAGGCTTGATAGCCCATTTCATTTTAGTACCAAATAATATTTCATTGTCTAGATATACCACTGTGTATCCATTCCCCCATTGAGGACATCTTGGTTGTTTCCAGGTTTTGGCAATTATGAATAAAACTGTTATACACATTTATGTACAGGTTTTATATGAGCATAAATTTCAACTCCTTTGGGTAAATACTAAGCACAATTGCAGAATTTTATGTTAAGGGTATATTTAGTTTTGTAAGAAACTGCTAAACTGTCTTCCAAAGTGGCTACTATTTTACATTCCCACCTAGTAATGAATGAGAGTTTCTGTTGCTTCACATCCTCGTCAGCATTTGGTGTTGTCAGTGTTTTGGATTGAGGCCATTCTAATAGGTGTGTTGTGGTATTTTATTATTGTCTTAGTTTACATTTCCCTGATAAAAAATGATGGGTAACATCTTTTCATATGTTTATCTGTAATCTGTGTCTCTTCTTTGGTGAGGTATCTGGTTAGGTCTTTGGGCCATTTAAAAAATTAGGTTGTTTTGCTTTCTTATTGTTGAGTTTTAAGAGTTCTTTGTATATTTTGGATATTAGTCCTTTATGAGACATGTCTTTGACAGATATTTTCTCCCAGTCTGTGGCTCTTCTTACTCTCTTCATGGTGACTTTCACAGAGCAGAAAATTTGAATTTTATTGAAATCCAGCTTATCAGCCCTTTCTTTCATGGATTGTTCCTTTGATGTTGTATCTAAAAAGTCTTTGCCAAACCCAGGTAATCTCGATTTTCTCCTATGTCATCTTCTGAGAGTTTTACAGTTTTGCATTTTAGATTTCGTTCTTTGATCTATTCGAGTTAGTTTTTGTGAAGGTTGTAACGTCGGTGTCTAAATTCTTTTTTTTTTTTTCATGCGGGTGTCAGTTTTTCTATAACCATTTGTTGAAAATATTATCTTTTCTCCATGTGTTGTCTTTTATTTTGCCATAAACCAGTGACTGTATTTATGTAGGTCTATATCGGAGCTGTCTATTCTGTTCCACTTATCTATTTATTTATTTATTTATTTATTTTTTGGCCCATACTACACTGTTTTGATTACTGTAGCTTTGGTCATCAAGTTCACTTGTTTTAGTTTACTTTTACTACTGTAATTCTTGAAGCTGAGTAGTGTCATTCCTCCAACTTTGATCTTCTTCAGTATTATTTTGACTATTTTGGATCTTTTCTCTTTTTGTGTAAACTTTAGAATTAGTACCAAATAATATTTCATTGTCTAGATATACCACTGTGTATCCATTCCCCCACTGAAGGATATCTTGGTTTAGTTGCTTCCAGGTTTTGGCAATTATGAATAAAACTGTTATATACATCTATGTGCAGGTTTTTGTATGAGCATCACTTTCAACTCCTTTGGGTAAATACCAAGCACAACTGTGGAATTGTGGAATTGTTAATATCTTCAAAATAGTCTGCTGAGATTTTGATTGAGATTTCCTTGAATCTATAGATCAGTTGAAAATAATTGATATTTTGATAATATTGAGTCTATCCATGTCCATGAACATGGAATAGCTCTCCATTTACTTAATTCTTTGATGTCTTCATCAGAGTTTTGTAGTTTTTCTCATATAGATCTTGTATATATTTTGCTAGATTTGTACCTAAGTATTTCATATTTTTGTGTGCTAATGTAAATGTATTGTTTTAAATTCCACTTGTTCATTGCTGGTATATAGGAAAGTGATTAACCTTTGTATATTAACCTTGTATCGTGCAACCTTGCCATAATTGCTTATTAGTTTCAGGTTTTTTGTCAATCCTTTCAGATTTTTCTACATAGACAATTATGTCATCTGCATACAACAACATTTTATTTCTTTCTCATTCTTTATGCCTTTCATTTCCATTGATTGTCTTATTGCATCAGCTAGGACTTTCAGAATAGTATTGAAAAGCAGTGATGAGGGGGAGCATTTTTGCCTTGTTCCCAATCTTATTAGCAAAGCTTCAAGTTTCTTATATCCATTTTTTCAACAGATATTTATTGAGTGCTGTGTCAGGGAGAGCCAGAGAGACAGAACCAATTCATATATATATATAGCATATATATATGAATTAGGGCTCACCCTAATGACCACATATATGAGAAGGGATTTATTAGGGGAATTAGTTCATGTGATTATGAGACTCAGAAGTTCCATGATAGGCTTTCTGCAAGCTAGAGACTTGAGGAAGTTGGTGGCATGACTCAGTCCAAGTTCCGAAGCCTCAGAACCTGGGAAGCCAATAGTTTAACTCTCAGCATAAGGCCAAAGGTTTGTGAACCTGGACTTGGGGCAGGGGAGTGGGAAAATTGCTGCTATTGGAAGTCCTAGAGTCTAAAGGCTGGACGACCTAAAGTTCTGATGTCAAAGGACAGGAGAAAGAAGGGTGTCCCAACCCTGAGCCGGGGGTGGGGGGTGGGTGTGGGCAGGAGGGCAGGGAGACAGAGAGAGGGGGAGAGCACAAATTCACCTTTTCTCTGCCTTTTTGTTCCATCCAGGCCTCCAGCCAATTGGATGGTACCCACCATGTTGAGGGTGGATCTTCTGTACTCAGTCTACCAACTTACACGCCAGTCTTCTCAGGAAACACCCTCATTGTCATGCCCAGAAATAATACTTTACTAGTTACCTAGATATCTCTTAATCTAGTTGAGTTGACACCTAAAATTAACCATTACAAGTGTCAATTCTGTCCCAGGCGTTATTTTACATGCTGGGAAGACCACAGTAATCCAACCCTACAAAAGTCCCCATGCTCCTGGGCTTATATTCTGTTGGAGTTGCAAAGTTAGTAAAAGGAAATGTGGCATGTATTAGGTTGCCATGGCTGAAATAATAAAGTACTACAGGCTGTGGCTTAAGCAACAGACATGTATTGTCTCACAGTACTGGAGGCTTGAAGTCCAAGATCAAGGTGTCAGCAGGAATGGTGTCTTCTGAGGCCTCTCTCCTTGGCTTGTAGATGGCCATCTTCTCCTTATGTCTTCACATGGTCATCCCTTTGTTCATGTCTGCGCCCAAGTTTTTTCTTCTTATAAGGACACCAGTCATATTGAATTAGGGCTCACCCTAATGACCATTTTCACTTAATTACCTCTTTAAAGACCCTATCTCTAAATACAGTCATATTCTGAGGTACTTGGGGGTTAGGACTTCAACACATGAATTTTGGGAGGGACACAACTCAGTCATGACATGGCATAAATTAAAAGATGGTTTTGATGCATAATGATTAACCATATTTAAAGCATAAAAGTTTTTGTATTGATTTTTCAAACTTGGGAAACAGTTGCTTGTCCACTGACAATTGTGTATGGCCCATGAGGGCTTGGTAGGAAGACTGGCCTTGGCCAGCAGAATGGTATAGGGTTGTGTATGGAGTAGCTTTTTTCTCATGAAACTTCCCAGGCCACATAGTGATTGAATCTATGGCCCGGACTTGGTTAATATGCTAGTCTAAGCATTGTATTTTAGATGTTTAGATGGGACTGTTTAGGCTATATTAAGTCCAGAATATATATATATATTTATATATATATGCCATATATATTTATATATATATGCCATATATATATAATATATATGGCCTAGCTTGCCAGAAATCAGTAAATTTATTTTCATAAACAGCTCAGGGAAGAACTGCAACCATACCACAGGAGTGCATTAAAGCCATTTTTTTTCCCCTTGTAATCACCTCCTATTTTCCTAATGGTATTGGAGTGTGTGTGATTCCTGCTGTTTTATATATTTTTCTTGCCATGTGGCTCATTGGTTTCTTTTTTTGTTTATGCTTTTGTGGTCTTACTGAACAAATGACTTTCTGTGACATAATGAGTTTCTGGGCCTTGACATACTGAGCATAAATCCACCAAATCTGCAACTCCTTGCTGTGGAAGATTCCGCTTGGCTTCTGAAATAAGATGAAGGTGCTGAAATAGTTGGTTAAGTACATAGGAGAAAATCTCATGGTCCTCTGGAGGCTTTAACACAACAGATGCCTGGACTGACTTGTGGTGCGTGAACTTGGTCCGTCTATCAAGTAGGAAAAACCATCCGTCTGCCAATCTAACAACAGGGGCTTCTTTCAGGGGAACTGAGAGACTAATTTGTTAGTGAAGGGCTTTTCAGGGCACTGAGTAATGAACAGGGGAGTATCAGTGAAGCACTACATGGGGTTGCAAAGGCTGTGTCAGTTTTTTGCCAGAGGAGCTAGTTGAAAAATGAAGGATTTAGATAAATCAGGGGAAGCAGGTGGGTTGATTTTTTTTTTTTTTTTTTGAGACGGAGTCTCGCTCTGTCGCCCAGGCTGGAGTGCAGTGGCCGGATCTCAGCTCACTGCAAGCTCCGCCTTCCGGGTTTACGCCATTCTCCTGCCTCAGCCTCCCGAGTAGCTGGGACTACAGGCGCCCGCCACCTCGCCCGGCTGTTTTTTTGTATTTTTAGTAGAGACGGGGTTTCACCATGTTAGCCAGGATGGTCTCGATCTCCTGACCTTGTGATCCACCCGTCTCGGCCTCCCAAAGTGCTGGGATTACAGGCTTGAGCCACCGCGCCCCGCCTTGGTGGGTTGATTTTAGAGGTAAGGTTAGGAAGAGAAGTTTCCTTTTGTGATTTCTGTTTTCTTTTTATTGTCTTGAAAGTCTTTATTGGAACTTTGTCTCTATTCATTGATTGATTCCCTCATTTCTGTATTTATTCATTTATTGAACATCTGTTAGATACCAGCAACTGAGCTAATAGGTAGGCCCTTCTTCCAAAAAGCCTGTGTTAGTCCATGACTTCTGGAAGCAGACACCAAGACAGGGCTAAGTGTGCAAACATTTTATTAGTGGAACTGCTTCACCCTCTTAGGCACTCAGGCTAGACACCCTAAACATTTTCTTCTTACCTCTCTTTTTCCCTCAAAAATCCATGCTCTCCCCTCAGGGAACCACAAGCTCCTATCATTCTGTGTCTTCCCAATTTATCCTTTCTATTCCCATGAACACTCCAAGTTCAAGGTTTTCTTGTCTCTTGCCTGGATGATGTTACAAATGGCTTTATA
Organism: Macaca mulatta; assembly: GCF_049350105.2. Classification (NCBI taxonomy): domain Eukaryota; kingdom Metazoa; phylum Chordata; class Mammalia; order Primates; family Cercopithecidae; genus Macaca; species Macaca mulatta. The sequence goes on from NC_133417.1 coordinate 28,067,737, forward strand.
ACTGGTTTCTCCACCTCTAATAGCTTGTCTCTTAGGTTCACCCTCCACAACTGGAGTTATCTTTCTCACCTACAGCAACAGTCATGCCTCTACCCTGTTGGAGTCTTATCAGTGACTTCCCACTGGCTATAGTTTGGATTCCTTGGCTTGGAGGTTGCATCATTCCCCAGCTGGCCCCATCTGTATCTTCCACCACACCTCTTCACAAACTATGCTGTCGTCAGTTGGAGCATGATGGCCTTTTGCATCTTCATGCCTTGGATCATGTGATTTCTTTAACCTGTCAATCTCTTCCCTGCCTTCCTTGCCCTTCAAAATACTGTGTTACCCAACAGGCTTCAGTTCAAGGTCCACCACTGTTGTGAAATCTTGGTATGTAGTCAGTATAAATTGTGATTCTTTACTGTAAATCATAGCTTTTCTTTATATACTGCTGTACAGTTGGTGTTCACATTTTCTAGACTGCAAGCTGTTGAGTACATCAATCGCCACCTTTTATTTGTCTTTGTGTGTAGCCTCGCGATTAGCATAATTCTTCTCATGTATGCATTGCTCAGTGAGGGTTTACTGGGTGAAGGGACTACCATCCTACCATCAGACAACTCCATTTCTCCCTTGGGAGGCCCCACCATCCACCTTAAGCACAGCATTTTTGAAACTGAACTCCTGAGTTCTGCCCACCTCAAAATAGTCTCCCCTCCCCAGCTCCCTAGTTCTGTCAGCTGCTACTGAGTCACTGCAGCCCAAAGGCTCAGCCATCCTTAATTTGTCTCTCCTTTCCACCATAACACTTGTTAATTCCAAGGCCTTGCACATTTCACCTAAGATGTGATAAATATGTGGCCCTTTCTTTCTGATGAGCCTTGCCCTTATCATTTCATCTCAGCTTTTATTTTATTGATTGATTGATTGAGATAGAGTCTGGCTCTGTCACCTGGCTGGAGTACAGTAGCTCAATCTTGGCTTACTGCAACCTCCGCCTCCCTGGTTCAAGTGATTCTCCTGCCTCAGCCTCCTGAGTAGGTGGGACTACCGGCATGCGCCACCATGCCCAGCTTATTTTTGTATTTTTAGTAGAGACAGGGTTTCACCATGTTGGCCAGTATGGTCTCCATCTCTTGACCTTGTGATCTTCCCGCCTCAGCCTCCCAAAGTGCTGAGATTACAGGTGTGAGCCACCGCGCCTGGCTCATCTCAGCTTTTCTTAGTAGTGTTTTAAGTAGTTTCACCTGGTTCCGTTTCATAGCCATGGTTTAGAGTAGGTGTATGCTGAACCAGTCTAGAGCAAAGAACATAGAACAGGCCGGGTGCGGTGGCTCAAGCCTGTAATCCCAGCACTTTGGGAGGCTGAGACGGGCGGATCACGAGGTCAGGAGATCGAGACCATCCTGGCTAACAAGGTGAAACCCCGTCTCTACTAAAAAATACAAAAAACTAGCCAGGCGAGGTGGCGGGCACCTGTAGTCCCAGCTACTTGGGAGGCTGAGGCAGGAGAATGGTGTAAAGCCGGGAGGCGGAGCTTGCAGTGAGCTGAGATCCAGCCACTGCACTCCAGCCCGGGCGACAGAGCAAGACTCTGTCTCAAAAAAAAAAAAAAAAAAAAAAAAAAAAAAAAAAGGAGAACATAGAACAGAGCTCTCTGAGGACCAAGAACCATGTCTACAATTCAGTGAGCATGGTAGGGCCTCATTATCAAAAAATGGTTTTTATAACTTTATTTCCATGAAAACAATACATGTCCACTTTAGATAATTTACAAAACACCAATAGGAAAAAAGAAGAATACAAAAATGACATACAATTTAAGCTCTATACATTTTGGTATATCCCCCACACCCTTTCTTCCATAGCATGTATGTGCATGTCTGTGATGTATGTGTGTGTGTACACCTGTGAATGTACATGTGCTACCGTGGGTTGCATCTGGCTTCAAGTGACAGAGAAACCAACTACAGTGTCTTAAGCAAATAGAAGTTAATTTTTCTCAACTAACAAGAGATCTGAAGAGAGTGAGAGTTGGCAGGTTTAGTGGTTCATCACGTCAATGCTGAATTCTCTGCAGTTCCCTTGCCATTTGCTCAAGAGCTGAAGATGGGGGCTGAAGTTCTAGCCGTTGTAGCTGCATCAACTTCAAGAGGAAGGCAGAAAGACAGCATCTGCAGACTTGTCTCTCTTTCATTGATCAGAACTCTGTCATAGGACCAGTCCTAGCTGCAAGTGAGGCTGTGAAATGAACATTTAGCTTTTACACCTTTACTGTACAGCAGACAAGAAGCCTGAAATTGGTGCTGGCTCTATTGAACTACAATATCTGCCACATGGATAATGCTGCATTTGATACCCTTCTTGCTAAATATTTATGTATAGTCTGGATTGTAGAATTATCACAGGATAAATTCTAGACATGATTCTTTCTTTCTTTCTTTATTTTTTTTTTATTTTTTGAGACGGAGTCTCACTGTTGCCCTGGCTGGAATGCAGTGGCACCATTTCAGCTCACTGCAATCTCCGCCTCCTGGGTTCAAGCGATTCTCCTACCTCAGCCTCCCAAGTATCTGAAATCACAGGTGCCCACCATCACGCCTGGCTGATTTTTGTATTTTTAGTAGAGAGGGATTTCACCATATTGGCTGAGCTAGTCTTGAATTCCTGACTTCAAGTGACCCACCTATCTCAGCTTTCCAAAGTGCTGGGATTAGAGGCGTGAGCCACTGCACCCAGCCCTAGACATGAATTTGTGGGTCAAAAGATGTATAACATTAAAAAAAAAAGCTTTAAAGAATTACTTTTGAACTGTGTTGATAGCAATAGTGAATCATGGTTTTTATTGAATGTCCAACAAACTTGACTTTGTGGATATAATCAAATATAACTTCATTGTTCTCACTGCCTTTTTAAATTTCACTGGGTATGCTGGGGTGGGGAGTAAATTTCTCTTGCCTATGATAAAAATTTGGGCAGGTCTGTGGCTTTTCTGCTCACTCTTAGGCAGCAAACCAATAGTTATACTAATTGCAACCACAATTCAGAAAGTAGAATCTCCAGACCTCAACAGTAATCAAATCTCTGAATATAATTAGCATGAGATTTTGTGCCTCCTGCGGCTGGACCCCCACTGTGGCTGACCCTTTGCAAGAGCAGAGCCATGTCCTTCTTGCTTCTCTGCTCTTGTCTCTATACTGGATAACTGCTGTTCCCAATCACTGGAGGGGGAGGAGAGGGAGGAGGCACAGCAAATCTCCTTGCTGAACTGCCATCTTTGTCACACTCCCAGGCCTGGCAGATATTTTGAGCTGACTCTCACTCCCACGGATGTGAAGATGGGGGCTGCAGTTCTAGCCATTGCAGCTGCATCAACTTTGAAAAGTTATTTTGTTGATTCATTGAGACAGAGTCTCGCTCTGTCGCCAAGCTGGAGTGTAGTACCTTGATCTCAGCTCACTGTAACGTCCGCCTCCCTGGTTCAAGTGATTCTCCTGCCTCAGCCTCCTGAGTAGCTGGGACTATTGGCATGCACCACCACACCGGGCTAATTTTTGTGTTTTTAGTACAGACAGGGTTTCACCATGTTGGCCAGGCTGGTCTTGAACTCCTGACCTGGAGTTTTCTGGAAACCCCTCTGCCTGGGAAGCCCACTGACACTCCCTTGATGCAAGCTGTGCAATTCCTTCCCGCTATGCTGCCCTCTTTCCTGTTCTCTGAAATTCCTCCACACAGCATCTCACACTCTCCACACACTCCTGGGCAGCCTTTGGGCAGGATTTAAAATGGCTCCAGGCTAGCTTTCCCTCAGGGTCTGCATCCTGTCCCGGTAAACCCTGGAGGTTCAGGCCAAGCCCAGCTGTGTGCTCTCTCTGGTTGCCACATGCCAAATGCAGCGGCTGCCTGCTCAGTTTTCTGTCCAGGGCACAGTGTTTCCTCACTACAGGGATGCTCTTCATGGTCTTTGAATCGATCAACAGAAGCACCTTCTCCAGAAAGCAAGTCCTGCTGCCTCTGCATGGAAGGGTTAGGGTGGGACTCCCAGCATCGTGATAGTTCTCTTCCAAGCAATTGCTTCACACATTTTCCCCTTCTCCTCTCTCAAAATTTTATATTCCCAAAGCAAGTAAAGGGTAAGGGTAAGGGGCTCAAGAGTTACAAAACTGGTTCTCAGCAATTTCCTGTAAATTCTGTATTGGAGGCTGCTCCATACTCACTTTGCTATCAGATATCTATGATATTGGCATTTTGGTTGGAGCAAACAGGAGGAATTTCAGAGTAGCGTCTTCTTCCAGTGGAATGCAAGGCTGTAGAGATGAGGACCCCCTCCTAGAGATGGAATGCTTGTGTCCACCCAAGCTCATGTGTTGAAACCTAGTCCTCAATGGGATGGTGTTAAGTGGTGAGGCTGGTAGGAGGTGTTTAGGTCATAAGTGCAGAGCCCTCATGAATGCAATGACTGCCCTTATCAAAGAGACCCAAAAGTGTTCCCTTGTCCACCACATGGGGACACAATAAGAAGACAGTCATCCAGAAACGGGCATGGTCTTTCGCCAGACACTGAATCTGGTGGTGCCTTGAACTTGGACTTCTCAGCCTCTAGAACTGTAAGAAATAAATGTTTGTTGTTCATAAGGCACCCAACCTTTTTTTTTTTTTTTCTTTTTTTTTTTTTTTTTTTGAGCTGGAGTCTTCCTCTGTCACCCAGACTGAAGTGTAGTGGCACAATCTCGGCTCACTGCAAGCTCTGCCTCCTGGGTTCACGCCATTCTCCTGCCTCAGCCTCCCGAGTAGCTGGGACTACTGTGCCGGCCACCACGCCCGGCTAATTTTTTTTGTATTTTTAGTGGAGACGAGGAGATGGTCTCGATCTCCTGACCTTGTGATCCGCCTGCCTCGGTCTACCAAAGTGCTGGGATTACAGGTGTGAGCCGCCGCACTGGCGCACCCATTCTTTTGGTATTCTATTATAGCAGCCTGAACGAAGCAAGATAACTCCCCCGCCCCCCGGCTCCCTTCAAGGCTTCTCTAAAGCTCAGACCAAAAAGGTTCCCACTCTCCCTGGAATCGAAAAAATAAAAAGCCAGCAATTGTCCTGGCGTAATAAGTATGTGTAATGATTTACATAATCCAAATGGCCGTGAGAACTGGAAACCAGCTCGTACAAGAGGTTAGGCAAATCCTTGCTAAGGAGGATAATGCTGCAAACTGTCATTGTCTATTTAAACATCACGGGAAGTGCCTTATGGAAGAGGCAGCTGGAATTACTATGTTCTTTCAGGGAATGGAGCGTGATGGCTTCTCACACGTATGGTTGTCCAAATGCAAATACAGTGGCTGTCTGCATAGCCTGGTGTTGGAGGGTGTGCTGAAAGCCCAGGAGTGGATTTCTGCATCATAAAGGAAGGTGTGATTTGGCCAGATCAGTGGCCCTGCCTTATGGCAGTTCAGCAGCTCCTGCCAAGTTTCTACTGTTGAGTTTGGGGAGCTTGCTCCACCTTGGACAGAATGCTGCCTGCAGGACTCTGACGGGCTTTCTGCCAGAAACCTGGAGCAAGGGGCTGCCGTTGGGCTAGAGGGCTGAAGTGGTCTCTCTGCATGCGAGCTCATATCCTGTTCCCTTCCCAGGAATCCTGATGTGTTCTCCCTCTATCCACACAGCCTAACCATTTTCCAGGTCTTCGGCTCAATTCCCCCTCCTCCATTAAGCCCTCCTTGATCACTGCCTGGAAGCCCTCTCCCCTTGAGGTCACACAGCAGCATTGCTACTTCCTTTCGTTGTTGCTGTGGCCCTTGAGTAAGGGCATCTCTGCTGTTACCTTATGCGCCTTCTGGGAGGAGCTGAAGGTACCCATGTGATAGGTAAGAGCCCTGGGGGCCTCTGATCAGAAATCAATTGGAAGCTGGGCCCTCTGCTGTGGGATTCAGTTTGTTAGATATTTGAGCCCTACCCAGCTTGAAGTTTACAGATTGATTCTTTCTTTCATTCTCTCTCTCTCTCTTTCATTCTCTCTCTCTCTCTTTCATTCTCTCTCTCTCTCTTTCTTTCTTTCTTCTTTTAACCTGCAGCAGGTGTTAACTGAGCACAAACTGTGTGCTGGGCTCAGGGATAGGCCCTGAGACACATTAGGAAGAATGATAGTACTTGTTCCTCCAAGAACCCAGTGTTGAGGGAATCCTGCAAGATGTATGTGAAATGAAGTAGAGAATTTCATCCATTCCATTCTAGGGGGCACTTTCTGGCAAGATGAGAATTCAGAGGCTTGCACTGGGCTGTCCTTCCCTAAGAGGTGAGGCCAGGAAATTCTCTCATCAGAAGCAAGGGTGCTGGAGCAGAGAGGCTAGTGTGCATGGGAGAGAATAGTATAGCAGGGAGGGAGGATCAGAGAAGGAGAGATTTTTGGCAGGTGCTGTGGGTGGGAAGCTTTGAGGAGAGGAACAGATATCCAAAGAGGATTTTTATGAGGGTTTTCTGTGGATTGTGTGGTATAATCCCCAGTTTCCCCAGGCAGTGTCCTTTAAGGAAAATGTGGTAGATTTGGGGACTTGCAAGTCCAGGCTGGGCTCAGAGAGCTTCACAGTGGTGACGGGTGGTGAGGTTGATCAGATGACCCTGGGCTGCTCACCTCTGTGCTGGTTTCTGTATTGCAGCCTGTATTTCCAGTATTACCCTTTGGTTAAAATGTGCTTTTAGCAAAATTTATGCATCCTCAATGATTTTATTTCACGATTTAATCTTTTTAATATGTTCCATTAGCTAATATTATTTACTTTTGCCTTTTTATCTGTAGTTTTTATTGTATTATTTGTCTTTTATGATGTGATCTTAGTGTTTATTTTATCTTGGCTCTCTTACAGCTCTAACATTTTAAGTGCACTGTTCAACTCATCAAATTTATTTTCCAGCATTTTTTGATTTTATTGGTTTTCATTCCAGCGTGTTTTAAGCTAATGTTTACTTACAGCTTTTTACTTTTTACTCCTTTTCAAAACCGTTTTTATCCTTTTAGCTTATTTCATCTTGTTACATCACAGAGAGCTGTGCTGATGTCTTGCCTCTTGGTCCTACCTATTTATTCTTCCACAGTCCCTGGCAAAGCAGGTGGCCCTAAATCTTGACAGAGAGAGTGACTGAATGCATGACTCATTCATGTTGAGTCAGTCACTGAGTTCTGGCCATTTCACCTTCTGAGCATTTTAGCTCCGTCTCTTCATCCGCTCTGCCACTGGGTTGGTACAGGCACCACCATTCCTCACCTGTGGCCCTGCTGAGGCCCCCTAATGGCTCCTATCTTCTGTCTTCTTTCTCCCAATTTAGTCTCCATCCTGCAGCACAGTGATAGTTTTTAAATGTGGAAAAAATACCCAAATACTCTCCCATTCGTTTTTGGCTACTAAATTAGGATATTTAACATTGAAAAAAAAAGTATGAATTTAATAGAACTTCTTCAGTTCTTTTTTTAAAAATAATTCATGCGATTAAAAATACATCTACTATGAAAAATTTAAACTTACACAAAAATAGAGTGAATAATATCATGAACCCTCACATACCCATCACTTGTCTTCATTATCAACAGTTCATCATTTTTAAAAAATCAGTCTCCCTTTTGGTTTTTATATTTTGCCTGAGTAGCATGTTTTTATATTTTGCAATACCCAGACATCATGTCATTTCAGTGCCATCGTTCTTAAACACAAACCTGAACTTGGCACTGGCCTGCCTAAAACCTCTCAATGTCCCTCCAAAGCCACCAGATCAGGTATCAACACCATCGCCTGCACCTACCAACCCTGGCTTCACAGCAGCCTGGTCTACCTCTTCTTATGTCTCCCACACCCAGGCCACGGAACCCTTTGCTTCTCAAACTGCCATCCCCTCTCTGTCTGCAGCCTTTGCGCTTGTGGATATCTTTGCCTGGAGTGTCCTCTCTCTCCCATCCCTTTCCACCCCTGTGCACTTAGATCTGGGCATCGAGGCCCTGGGCTCAGGGGAGCCACCCTGACACCCCTTCTCTGACTCCTCTCCCTCCTTCCTAGTCCCCCTATAACACCCTGGACTCTCCTGCCATAGAACTTATTATGCTTTTGCAGTTATTTGTTTACATATTTATTTCCCATCTAGGCTCTGAACTCCGTGAGGGCAGGATGTTCATTTCTCCCCAACTTTTAATTATGGGAAATAATAAATGGAGGGGCAGCTGATAGTATCCTCAGGGTTGTTCTGGCTGCCGGGGATTGGGATGCTCCAGTTTCGCTTTGTTACTCATTCACTGCGCATCTAACCATTCATTGTCATTCACATATCACCATTCACTGTGCCGAGCTCGGACAAGTTTGGTGAGAAGGGAGGGTGAGCCAGATGCATCCTTGGGTATGCATCCCTGCTTTCCTGCCAGGTAGGGGACTTTCTGAGGCGTGAGAGGCCTCTGCAGACCCCAGTATGTGGGGCTTCCCTGCACCGGTGCCTTGTCCTGGAACCTGGGAATTGGGGTGCATGGGTGGGGTCTGCACATGCAGGAGGTGACGGGCAGAGACACAGCCTGGCTCTTCCTACAAGATGTTCAGGGCTGGCCTCTGGAAGTCAGTCGGCAAGTCTGACAAATAGCTCGTGGGTCTCTGTGGAATTGCTTTTGGTTAGAGGCATAATCGTTGGACCACTTTGCTGTTTTAGCCTTTGTGTAAGAACAGAGCATGTTCCTTCAGCGGGGCTGCATCTTATCCATTCGCCCTGCACATATTTATATCTGGATGGATTCGGCGAGGCCAGTAAATGGTCTCTCTGCTTTTCCAAGATGGGGCAGATTTTTACACCCACATATAATCTCTTTTCTGAGAATATTGTCCGAAAACTAGGTCATCTATTATAAAGAAAATTAGACAGTAATTAAATTTAGCTGGAAGTTACAGTATTGGTGGTTTCATTTTAGAGAGAGTGGGCTTCCCTAATTACTTTATTGCTACAGTTACACTGGTTGGTTTTTATTTTTGGGGGGGGTCATGGGGTGGTGTTGGCAAAGGTTGTATTTAGTGAGTTAGATGATGAATTCTGGACTTGAATTTTTAGTTGGCAGAGTCCCACGTCCACGGGCAAGTTTTCTTTCCTCTGTGCCCTTTTCAGGTCTGCCTGTCAGAAGTCAGCTCTACTCCCTGTGCAGTCATTCAGCTCAGCCTCCTCGGGATATCTTTTGACAAGAGAGCCATATAGACGAGACTAGGCTAGCGAGAGGCAGCTGATTTCAGTGGGTTTTCCTGTATGCGGTTCCTGGTTCCAGCTGGATGGGACCTAAATGATCTCACACTGTATCCCTCCCTTCTCGTTTTCCGATTAGAAAGGGCACAAAGACAGAAGCCCGGCAGAAGGTCAACTTGCTAGTGGAGCGTCAGAGGTCCTGGGAGAGCCCAGGTCAGATGATGCCCCCTTCAGTGACCTGTCATTTGCCACGTCTGATGGGTGGCCCTGAGGTCAGGGAAGCTGGGAAGAGTTGGCCCCAGCTGGGATTTGGCGTCATCATGCCCACAGGACATGCTGAGTGACAGGACAACCTTGGAACCAGGCTAGCAGGCCCTTGGTACGTGGGTTACATGACCTCTTCACTTTCTCTTAGTGCTGAGATTCACATAGATCACCTGACCCCAGAAAGCAGGCCCAAAGTGCTCATGGCTCACCACTTGCTCTCCTCCTTGCCCCTCACCGTGAATGTCTTTGACATGAGGCTAGCTGCCTCTCCCTCCTTCTGCTTAAACATTCCAGAGAATCATCCAAGTAAAGACCATTAAAGTTCCCAGAGGTGACCATTCACCGTCTCCTGTAGCTTCTTCGCTGGGTACTATTATCGTTAGTGTTGGCGAGGAAAGCCTACCATGAAACTTGTTGCTATGTTCCTAAAAAAAAAAAAAAAAAAGTAATTTATTTCTTCTGAAAGCCCACAAGTATGATCCAGTGTACTGCTTCCTAATAAGTACTTTTCATGCTGGCTAACTCTTTCTTAATTAGGTGGTGCAGGAAGTAAGCAGCCAACCTGGTGAAGCTGTGCTTGTGTCTTTGTGTGGATGTCACCTGTTCACTGAAGCTGGAGGCTGGCTTTGGATTGAATCCTTGCCCAGCAAGGAGGACACCAGGGCTGTGCCTCAAAGTCCCATCTCGGTGTGGTTCATGTGAGGTCCTTGTAAAGCTCACAGTTTAGGAGAAAATAATAAACAGCGGAATAAGAGCTCAGCTCAGGAGATGTCTTAAAGAGCAAAGAAGGATCCCACAGAGCACATTTTAGCTGGTTAATAAGGAAGCTAGGTACAAAAGGTCCGTATATAACCTGTTCCCACACTATATCAATATATAATTACCACATATTTTCCAATCTGCTCCTGGGAAATGTGGCAGGTAAAATAGATTGAGAAGAAAATAATGGTGCTTGCTGCACAATTTACTAGATTGATATCTGTTAATAGTTGAGCAGGCTCCTTGTAGGATGAATAGAAAGCCCCGAATGCTCCAGTTCAGTCGAAACAAAGTGACTGTTTAAGCTCTTTGTTCTTTTAAATAGCTGGTGTGCACTCGCCTGCATAGGGAGAGCAGAGCATGTACATTTATTAAGACTTCCCTGTCTTAGGGGTGGCAGGTCTTGCTAGACTTGATCAGGCTACGGGAAGCCCTGTGTGCTATGTGGAAAATGACCCCCTTTCCATTCCCCGCCCTGCCCTCCCACCCCAGGGACAGGAAATGGAGACTTTCCCCATTGGGCCGGTGGATGGAGGCCTTGGCAGGGATCTGTGGCGCTCGAATTAGTCTTGCAGGTTAACTACGACCAGACCAAAACAGTTTGGAATCTCCATTTTGCCCCCCTCTTTCTTCTTCTTTCTTATTAAGGAATACAAACAAGAATATTTGGAAAGCCGAACTGCAGCCCTCTAGATCCCTACTACTTTTTTTTTGTTTGCGTATTACCTTTTGGTTTTTGTTCTTATGAAAGTAATAATATAAAGATATGTTTTTATACTTACAGTTAATGTACACATGATTTTTGGAATTCTAATCTCTTTCTGCCAGATAATGTATCAAATTTCCCCAATGTTTTACCCAGATTTTACACTAGTAATTTTAAATTAAGACAGCCTAACATTTCATCATGACCGGAGGTCCCCAACTCCTGGGCCATGAACGGGTACAGGTCTGTGGCCTGTTAGGAACTAGGCCATACAGCAGGAGGTGAGCAGCAGGTGAGTGAAAGAAGCGTCATCTGTATTTACAGCCACTCCCTATTGCTCACATTAGTGCCTGAGCTCCGCCTCTTTTCAGATCACTGATGGCATGAGATTCTCATAGGAACATAAACCTTATTGTGAACTGTGCATATGAAGGATCTAGGTTGCATGCTCCTTATAAGAATCTAATGCCTGATGATCTGTCACTGTCTCCCATCACCCCTAGATGTGACCATCTAGATGGAGGAAAACAAGCTCAGGGCTGTCGTTGACTACATGATGGTGAGTTGTATAATTATTTCATTATATATTACAATGTAATAATAATAGAAATAAAGTGTACAATAAATGCAGTGTGCTTGAATCATCCCAAACCATCACCCCCACCCCCAGTCCATGGAAAAACTGTCTTCCATGAAACTGGTCTCTGGTGCCAAAAAGGTTGGGGCCACTAATCATGATGATATATAAGAATTTAGCCAGGTGCGATGGCTCATGCCTGTAATCCCAGCACTTTGGGAGGCCAAGGTAGGTGGATCACCTGAGGTCAGGAGTTCGAGACCAGCCTGGCCAACATGGTAACACCTCATCTCTACCAAAAATAAAAAAATTAGTCAGTGGTGGTGGGCGCCTGTAATCCCAGCTACTTGGGAGGCTGAGGCAGGAGAATTGCTTGAACCCAGGAGGCAGAGGTTGCAGTGGGCCGAGATCGTGCCACTGCACTCCAACCTGGGTGACAAAAGCGAAACTCCATCTCAAAAAAAAAAAAAAAAAATTTTAAATAAACAAAGATGTTTCCATGAGATGCCCAGCGTAGTGACTGTCATTTATTTATTAATTCCTTTGTTTAATAATTCACTGGATAAACATTTTCCTAAACATCCATTCTGTGCTAGGCATTGGGGAGAAGGAGGTACATAAGGCATGGTCTTTGCCTTTTTGTTTGTTTGTTTGTTTGTTTGTTTTTGAGATGGAGTTTCACTTTTTTGCCCAGGCTGGAGTGCAGTGGTGTGATCTCAGCTCACTGCAACCTCCACACCCCCATCCGCCTCCCACCCACCCACACCCCCGATTCAAGCAATTCTCCTGCCTTGGCCTCCTGAGTAGCTGGGATTTTAAACACCCACCACCATGCCTGGCTAATTTTTGTATTTTTAGTAGAGACAGGGTTTCGCCATGATGTCCAGGCTGGTTTTGAACTCCTGACCCCAGGTGATCCACCTGCCTCAGCCTCCCAAAGGGCTAGGATTACAGGCATGAGCCAATGCACCTGGCCTGGTCCTTGCCTTTAAAGAGTTCTCTGGCTAGTGACACACAAGCATAGGATGGCCATCCCGGCAGGTATGCTAGAGGACAGCACTGTGTGCTCTCAGGCTGCAGGTCAGTGGTTTAAAGGGTGGAGGAATGATCTCACTTGAAGTAATTAGCGAAGGTCTTGGGGGCTGTGTTTGAGCTGGGCTTTGGTAGGTAAGTGAGATTCAGCAGATACAGGTGGGGGCAGCAAGAGAGGAAAACATGAAACAGCATGGCTCACTCTGACTTGGGTGACTAGCTGCAATGTTGTCTGGACTGGGACACTCTTGAGGGGAAAGGGCAGTGCCAATAATAACACAGGACTCTGGGTGTATACTGAGCCTGCTCCTGGCAAGTAGGCTTTGTGGATATTCTTAGTGGAATCCTCCTGCCAGAACCACCGGTGTATTAGAGCCTGGGGGTGGGTGGGAGTGTCAGAGAAACCTGGAGAATCTGCATTTTAACAAGCATACCAGGTGATTCTGAGGCAGACAGTTCATGGACTATATGTGTCTCTGTGTGTACACACACACACACACACACACACACACACAGTGTTAAATTAGAAGCTCATTTAAGTTTACTTTTAAAACTTTTCACTGTGAAAATCTTTCAAAAGACATAAAAAGAGAGCAGAATCAAGACCCCATAACTGCTCATCCAGCTTCAGCAATTAGCAACACATTTTCCTAATCTTGTTCATCTGCTTATCCTGGTACTCTTTTTTTTTAAATGCTAGACTATTTTAAAGCAATTTTTAGACATGATTTTACCCATATCCAGTATAGACTGTGTTTTTTTTTTTTTTTTTTTTTTTCTTTGAGACAGAGTTTTGCTCTGTCTCTGTCGCCCAGGCTGGAGTGCAGTGGTGCGACCTCGGCTCACTGCATCCTCCACCTCAGGTTAAAGTGGGTCTCCTGAGTAGCTGGGATTACAGGCGCATGCCACCATGCCCAGCTAATTTTTGTGTTTTTAGTAGAGATGGGCTTTCACCATGTTGGCCAGGCTGGTCTCGAACTCCTGACCTCAAGTGATCTGCCTGCCTCGGCTTCCCAAAGTGCTGGAATTACAGATGTCAATATAGACTTTTTTTTTTTTTTTTTTAACATAATCACTATTTATCACACCTAACAAAATTAACAGTGATTCTTCACACCCTCCAATTCCCCATCATTGTTCAAATTCCCCTAATTGTCTCAAATGTCTCTTTGGAGTTGGTTTTTTAAGATCTGAAAAATATGCACACGCTGAATTTGGTTGTTAAAGTTCTTAAGTCTCTTTTAAGAAACTTTTTCTCCCCTGTGCTGTTTATTGAAGAAATGGATCATGTGTCCTGTACTGTTTCACGGATCCCACTGGTCTGATCTTTCTTGTTTAGGTTATTAGCTCTATTTTGGAGGATTCTCTGGTGGCTTTGGGTAGTCCCTTGCACAGGCTCCTAACTATCATGAGAGAGGACATCAGCCAGGTGGTGAACATGATTCTAAGAAAACAAATGGTTTTTTTTTTTTTTTTTTTTTGAGACGGAGTCTCGCGCTGTTGCCCAGGCTGGAGTGCAGTGGCCGGATCTCAGCTCACTGCAAGCTCCGCCTCCCGGGTTTACGCCATTCTCCTGCCTCAGCCTCCCGAGTAGCTGGGACTACAGGCGCCCGCCACCTCGCCCGGCTAGTTTTTTGTATTTTTTTAGTAGAGACGGGGTTTCACCGTGTTCGCCAGGATGGTCTCGATCTCCTGACCTCGTGATCCACCCGCCTCGGCCTCCCAAAGTGCTGGGATTACAGGCTTGAGCCACCGCGCCCGGCCAACAAATGGTTTTAATAAGTGACAGTCATGCTACAGATTCAGTGATGTGAAAGAGGGTTCTTGCTTTCAAGGAGTGAGAAATCTAACCGGGGCAGCAAAAGTGCAGTCAAAAATTCTGGATGCTGAGTCTTACACACCCAGGTGGGGAGCAGGTGGGTATCTGGGAATGTATATCATTTTTCCACCTTTATATGCTTTTTACTGTTTGATTCTGTCATGACTTTTTAAACCATGATAAATATGTAAACAATTCAGAGCTGAATAATTACAGTGTTGACAATTTGCCTCTAGCCTCTTTTAATCTCAACTTTGGGAGGTCATCAATATCAATAACTTGGTGTATATCTGTCCACATCCTTGATCTGAATCTTGTAAGCAGAGAGGGCCTTCTCCAGGTGGCCAAGGCAGCCAAGGGCCTTTCTTGGGAGGAGGTTTCTAGGTAAGGAGGATTCCCTTCCCCCTGGAGCACTGGGGACCCCCTGAAGGATGAGCTAGAGAGAAGCGTGCTTGGATTTATGCTAGGACTTACATGGCCACAGCGTGGCCCAGGGAGACAAAGAGCCCAGGAGCCAGGCTGACAGCTGTGGGAATGGAGAGAGGGACACACATGGCAAAGGGGGTTAGGAGTATCTTTTTCTCAGAGATACTGTCTTCCCCACTATGAGGAAAATGGCATTTGCTGGCCTCCACTTCCACTTCACCCACTACTAACCAAATGTGTCCATTATGTTTGCTCATGCAGCCCTCAGATGGGCTGGCAGCAGCTGCTTACAAGCATGGCTCTCAGCAGGGTTCTGCAGTGGAGGCTGAACCCAGCAGGATGCATGGCCATGAACTCCTGACTAATGAGCACGGGAGGGGAGCAGCAGCCTGTGTGTGCTCTTCCTGCCTAGATACCATGAAGAGTGATGGCTGGGAGGACCCAGGTTCCTTGGGATGCTGCAAGAGCTGTGAATAGCAGCACTGGGGATAAAAGCATAAGCTTTGGAGTTGGAAATAATCTGAATTCAAACCCTGGCTTTACCAACTATGTGATCCTGAACGTGACTAAACTCTCCTGATCTCCAGGTTTTGCATCTGTGAAGTGAGATTGGTGAGACCTGCCTTATTGGGCCCCTGGGATAATGAAATGAGAGTATACACACAAAGCACTTGGCATGGTGGATGGCACATGGTGAGCGAGGTGGTTCTTGTTATATTGAGACATTAATTTATGCAGTCCTCCCAAAGTGGTGAAACAGGATGGCTCTGGGGCAAGTCTGCTGAGTTGTTGAAGGCAAGTGGGCAGCTGGGCATGGTTCCTGACTAATGCTACCCCTCTGAGCTTCTTTATCATGTTGTGGCCATCCTTTCTTACCGCCCAGGCTGGCTGTGGCTCTGCGTTTTACTTTCTGCCCCTGCCGTGCAATCTTTGATGTGTGCTTTAATGAGATTTCACCCAGGCAGGGCCTGGCTGAGAGGTTTGCATTTCATATTTGTCTGCCTGTCAATCCATCAGGCCCCAGAGCGATGGGCACCCACCATGTCTCATGTAGCCCTGGGCTTGCTATGATCCATGCCTTGGTGCCCAAAGGGACACTGTATTTATAGCATCATGTCTGTTTGTCTCCTGCCTTAACCTTGAAGTGGTGGCTTTAACTGATTTTTGTTAACCCTGCCTGGGGAACAAACTGCCGATTCTTACCATTCCTTTCTCCTCCTGTTCCATTTCTCTGCAAATGAAGCCTCTTTATCTCTAGGGAAGAACTTTATCATCTCCATTCACTCAAACCCTGATTGGAAACACTGCCTGTGGGGGTGGCAGGCTATCTGGAAGTAGAATATGCCAGAGATTCCTGGGTCTGTTTTTCCTGAAGCAGTTGCTTGTGCGTGGAATTGAGGAGAGGAGGAAATGCTAAATAGCCATCTTTTTCCTTGGGGTGGTGTGGTGTCAGCTTTGTTAATATTAAATCATTTTGATGCAGCTTCTTGCTTGGCATTTTTTGGAGTTCAGCATCTCTTTCTGGTTCCAGAATTCTGGATATTAAATTAGGCCCCTTGTTGGCCTTGCCCACTTAGATGCAAAGGTTTTCTGGGACAATGTTTGGAGGCTAGAATGTAGCCAAAGGGGTAGCAGGAGAGCGTGGACAGCACATTCTCTGGCTGCCCCTTTTTTATAATTACTTTTAAAATGTATTGACGTGATGGTTGTTAAGACTCTGTTGAAAACATCTTTGGGAGCCGCGTGAAATAAGCAATTGAAACATCCATGGGAAGATGAGCAGATGAAGAAAGAAGGAAGCCTCTGGGGCACAGTATATTGAAGTGCTGGTTTTCTCCACCAACGGAGGATGCAGGCATGGCTCACGCGCTCTCCCCACAGGTTTGTGCGTACCTGTTTTTG
The DNA here is from genome assembly GCF_049350105.2 of Macaca mulatta. Classification (NCBI taxonomy): domain Eukaryota; kingdom Metazoa; phylum Chordata; class Mammalia; order Primates; family Cercopithecidae; genus Macaca; species Macaca mulatta. Next base: position 28,084,400 of record NC_133417.1, read on the forward strand.
ACAGTGGTCTTTATCCATGTGCTTTTGTAAACATTAGGACACAGTAAGCTTTTCTTTTGTATTTTCTTTAACAGCAACTTGACTTACACCTGACATTTTGTATTATCCTCATGTGCTAGAGAGTATACATTCAATAGAGAAGGAGGGGTGGGCACAGGAGGTGGGGGGGTGGGAGATACAGCTTTCAGTATTGATTGTATTCTGTGGTGATCTATGCATATGGGCCACCAAGCTTTGGGATAATTTGTTAACTAATACAATGTCTATTGATTAAGAAGAGGGTATTCAGTGTCAGCCACACACTATGATCAGAAAAAGAAACCTCTAACCCCAGCCCAAGACAATGACACTAATTTCCTCCTCTTGCCAGGTGAGCCTTCCCTTGGCCGTGGGTGGTGGTAGTTGTAGTCAATCAGTCAGGATAGGGTAGGTTATGCTGTGGTAACAAACAATTTCCAAAGTTCTGTGCCTTAAAATAACGAAGGTTTATTCCTTGTACTTGTTCACACTATGTGCCTTTTGCAGGTCACAGGAGTAGCTCTGCTTTTACTGGAATTACTCAGGGCCCCAAGCTGACTGAGCAGCCACCACCTAGAAAGTTGCTGATATAGGTGCAAAAAGCCAAACTCTGTAAACTATTTAATGAGGTTTATTCTGAGCCATTATGAGTGATCTTGACCTGGGGTACAATCTCAAGAGGTCCTGAGAAAATGTGCCTGTTGTGGTCAGGTTACAGCTTGGTTTTATACATTTTAGCGAGACAGAAGTTACAGGCAATGACATAAGTCAATACATGTAAGGTATAGATAGGTTTGGCCCAGAAAGGTGAGACATCTCAAAGCAGGGTAGGTCATAGGTAGATTTAAAGGATTTTTGATTGGCAATTGATTGAAAGAGTTAAGATTTGCCTAAGCAGTTGAAATCAGTAGAAAGAAATGCTTAAGATAAGGAGGCAGGGTATGGAAGTCAAGGTTTTTGTTATGCAGACAAAGCCCCTAAGTAGCAGACTTCCAGAGAGAATAGATGGTAAATATCTCTCTTCAGACCTTACAAGGTGTCAGACTCTTAGTTAAATCCTTCCTGGATCCAGAAAAGACCTAGAAAAAGGAGGAGATTCCCCACAGATGCAAATTTCTCCCACAAGAGATGGTTTTGCAGGGCTACTTCAAAATATGTTAAAGAAATATATTTGGGGATAAAATATTTTTATTGTTTTCGAGGCTTGCTCTCATGTGATGCTATACCAGAGTCAGGTTGAAATATGGTATATTTTATTGCTATACGGAGTCTGTTTTGTCGGTCTTAGGATCTCTATTTTAACCTTAATGCTGTCAGTAGTGCCAAACTCCAAAAGGAGGGAGTATGCTGAGGTGTGTCTGACTTTCCTTTTTGCCGTGGGCAGGAATTCAGTCTTTCAGGTTTCTCTTGGTCCAGAGAGGGTCCATTCAGTCAGTTGGGGGACTCAGACTTTTATTTTTGGCTTACATTGGTCAGTGTACCAAAGGGAAGAGTTCTGGAGGGACTTGCACTGGTAACTAAATGTTTCAGCTTAGAGGTGAAGGGGATCTGAATATGCTACCCCCAAATGGCTACTTTGGCATAAGAATTATTTCGATCTGAAGGCAATTAAGAAATAGCAGACAAAGGAGGAACCCTCTCTCCTCCACCCTTTCTTTCTAAAAGCAGGACATACATTTTCCTTTGTGAAGGTGTTCCCCCTCCTCTCTCCCATACCAGGAAAAGGGGAACAATCTTAAATCACCAGAGATTTACCAACTCTTATCACTGGAGACTCACCAACGACTCTGCATAACCAACATTACTAACATAACCTTATCTTCCATTAGTTTCTTCCATATATTTATTTTCACACAATTTATAACCCCTAGAAGCCCAGACCCTTTTTCCTCTCTCTTGTCACTGTTTGAAAATTTATTGCCCTTTGTTAACATGGTATATAAGCTCCCAAGCCTTTCTTTCTTTTCTGTAAAGCTCCTGTGAGCATACGAAATAAAATGTTTCTCTTGTTAACCTGCCTTTTGTTAGTTTAATTTCCAGGCCCCAGGCACTGAATTTAAGAGAACAGAGAAAAAGTTTTTTCCCTCTCCTACAGAAGTGACATCATGTCATTGACTAGAACGAGTCACATGGCCACACCTTATGCCCAGAAATTAGACAGAAATATGTGTCAAACAGTATTCATGACTACCCCAGAGGACATTTGTTGCTCTTTTTTGTCCACTGATTGTAACCACCCAATGGATTCACCTTTCCCACTGCTTAGAGCTAACTTATCAAGATAAGAATTGCAATAGAGAAAGAGTAATTCCTGCAGAGCTGCCTGTGCGGGAGACTGGAGTTTTATTATTATTCAAATCAGTCTCCCTTAGCATTCGATGATTAGAGTTTTTAAGGGTAATTTAGTGGATGAAGGGGGTTAGCCAGTGAGTCAGGAGTGCTGATTGGTTGGATTGGAGATGAAATCATAGGCAGTTGGTGCTGTCTTGCACTAAGTCAGTTGCTGGGTGGGGGCCACAAGATCAGATGAGCCAGTTTATCTGGGTGGTGCCACCTGATCCATCAAGTGCCCAGTCTGCAAAATATCTCAAGCACTGGTTTTAGGTTTTACAAAGAGTGACATTATCCCCAGGAGCAATGTGGGGAGGGTCAGAATCTTGTAGCCTCCAGCTGCATGACTCCTAAAGCATAATTTCTAATCTTTTGGCTAATTTGTTAGTCCATCAAAGGCAGTCTAGTCCCCAGGCAAGAAGGGGGTTTGTTTTGGTAATTTACGGTCTTTGTTTTAAACTATAAACTACAAAGTAAGTTCCTCCCAAAGTTAGTTTGGCCTATGCCCAGGAATGAATGAGGACAGCTTGAAGGTTAGAAGCAAGATGGAGTTGGTTAGGTCAAATCTCTTTCACTGTCTCAGTTATATTAATAATTTTGCAATGGTGGTTTCATGATAATGCAATAGCAATCACATTTTATTAAGTATTTTTTATATGTCAAGCACTATGTCAACCACTTGATATAAATTGTCTTGTTTATCTTCCCAACAGCCCCATGAAGTAGATACTATTACCATTTTCCCTATTTTACCAAAGGGGAAACTGAGGCACACAGAGGCTAAGTAACTTAAGGTCAGACAGCAAATGGTAGGAACTGGATTCAAACTCTAGCATGTATATTCAGAGTACCAACTTCCTACCACCGCAATTTGCTGCCTCTCTAACCTGAGCTGGAGCCATTAGAACCATTAAAGATATTCTAAAAATACTGAACCTCAAGAGAAACATGGTTCAGCATCTTGGTATCTTCTCTCCTGGGAACTCCTTAGTTTCTAGCAAATTTGCTGAATTTCTACCCAGAGGTCTTTAGCTTCAAATATCAAGTGGTAAGGGGAGTATGGTGGGTGCTGGGATGGCAATTCTCAAGTCCAAAGAACATTTCATTTTGACAAAATGAAACAACAATAGCATATAACATTTATTAAAGGCTTGCAATATGTTAGACATTGTAAGTCTCCATTACATTTATTTAATCCTCATTACACTCCAGTCAGTATAGGTACTATTTCTATGCCCATTTTACAGATGAGGTAACTGAGGCGCAGAGAGGTTAGGTAAGTGGGATAAGTTCACATGAATGGTAAGCAGAGGGATCAGCACACCTTTTGGAAAGGTAGGAGATTAAAGAATGGTTGGATTTTATTTTCTTGCCAACCCCTTACCACAGTATCAAATGATTTTTAGGAAGAGTATCAACCCTTTCATTGGATTGTGTTTCTTAATCTTCTAATTTAGAACTAGAGGCAGCAGCAAAATGGAAAAGGGGAAATGTGGAGACATGAAGAGAAATGGCCACTGAAAACTCAAAGTGGTGCTTCATAGGGGACACCTACTTTAGTGTTTAGAGACGGAGTGTTTGCATTTGGCATATCAGTTGTCAATGAGTGCTTAACAACCTGAAAATGTGTTCTCTTAGGTATCTTAAGTGGCTCCCATCCTGTCTCATTTACTTTACTTTGCCATACCTGTTAAGAAAGGGCATACTTGGCAGTGCTCACTCACAACAGCCTCGCTGTCCAGTTTTCCTAAATTCTGATTTGAAGGCTTTGGAATCAATGAGGTTGTTTGTTTATTGAAACAATTTCAGAATTAAACAAAACTTCCAAGTACATTACAAATAACTTTTCTTTTCCCGAACCACTTGAGAGTAAATTGCTGAACAACATCCTATGGCTCTTGAAGGCAGTATGCTTTTAAAAAGATAAATACAAATATTCTCCTTCATCAGTGTCTCTCAAATGGTCTCTGAATCAACAGCATTGGTGTTCCCTGATAACTTTTCAGAGACACACATTTTTGGGTCTCACTGCAGACTTCCTGAATCAGAAACTCAGATATAGGGTCCAGCAATCTGCATCTTTTAACAAGTCCTCTAGGTGATCCTGATGAACACTCATTTTGTAGAGTGTCTCATATTATCTCAATAGAACAATCAAAATCAGGAAATTAATACCGAGGCATTACTGCCTCTACTCCTCACAATGCATTTACATTCTGCCAATTTCCCCAGTTTTCACGTCCTTCATAGCAAAAGGATGACAGCTGGAGTTTCCCATTGCATTTGTTTTGTCCTTTCAAAACCCTTTAGCTTGAAACAGTTCTTTAATCTTTTCTAGGTTTTTATAACCTTGACATCTTTGAAGGTGACAGGACAGTGATTTTGTAGCATGTCCCTCAATTTGCCTTTGTCTCATGTTTCCTCATGATCAGATTCAGGTGATGCACTTCTAGCAGAAATATCATGAGTGTGATGCTGAGATCTTCTCATTGTATCCCATCAGGTGGTGGATGATTTCAATTTCATGTCTCATTTCTCATGATGTTTACTTTGGTAACTTGATGAAAGTTAAGCCCATCAGGCTTCTCCACTGTGCAGCTGATATTTTCATTCTGTAATTAACAAGTATTTTGTGGTGAGAAATGTTGAGATTATGTAAATATACTCCTTATTAAACCTTCCATTTATTTATTTGTTGTTTGTCCATCCCTCCATTCATTTGTTTATTTGGGCATGGGACTCATGGATTTCTGTTTTATTAAATGGGTTGTAATCCATTACTATCATTATCCCTATGTTCATACTGTCTCAGATTGGGGTAGTGGAAGCCCTTTCAAGCTTGTTTCTGTGTCCTTTTCACGTGTCCTCATTTGCTGAGCCCTCCCTTGCCTTCTGGTGCAAAAAGATATTCCAGGATCATGTTACATTTTCTCTGCCCCAGCCCTAGAATCAGCTATTTCCTAAGGAGCCCTAGTTTCATTTTGTTTCTTTTCTTTTGTTTTAGTGGCAGATGATATTTCGAAATCAAGATCTGGGCACTAGATGTTCTCATTGCTACTGGGGTGTTACTGCTTCCAGACCCACTCAGTGGACAGAGCTAGAGACTATATGTATGTGCGTGTACATACACATGCAAACACACTTATATCTATATTTGCTTCAATATCTAGCTATACATATTAAAGACTATGAGTTCACACTGCTATCTCCAATTCCAGTCTAATACCAGAGTTTATTCTAGTTTTCTCTGTTTCTGTATTTGTAGCTTTCTGCCGTGATGGTAAGAGAGATGATTCTCAATCTCTTTACTATGTTATATATTTGATCAGCCTCCCAATCTACACCAGTCTCCCCTCACCATGGCCACTCCACTCTGCATAGACACCCTCCTCTCTTCCTGCTGGGTTCCGACACTGTGCCACACCTGCCACTGCTCTGGACTGCACAGATGTCCCTCGTCCCACGTGTGTGTCTTCTGATGCTCTGGCCCTCTGCCTGGCTGTTCTATTCACTCCACTTGGGCTCTGACACCCCACACTGGACCTCTTTCCTACATAGATATCATTCTTACCCTGCCCAGACTCTGACGGTATGGGCTGGGCTGCCCCTCACATATACCCAAGATCTTCCTCCTCATGCAGCTAGGGCTCTGATTCTCTGCACCACCACCCTCCTGGCTGCACTAAGTCTCCAGAATCAGAGGCTGGGCTGGGCTGGGCTGGGTTGGGCTGCCACCCATTCTCCTTCTCCTTCTCCTTCTCCTTCCTCACTGCACCTGGGCTCTACAAAGCATCCTGCTATTCTCCGCTCTTTCCCCTCCTCACACCCCCACACACTCATGGGGATGCTGTCTGCACCCTGGGAAGGCTACAACACTTCACTCTGGGGCTTTGCAAATTTCTCTTCCATCTGGGGCTTTTGGAGTGAATTCTTCAGGTCAGAATGGAAAGGGGGAAAAGGGGAAGAGAAAGAGGAAAATACAGGAAGGCTTCAATATACTTTTAAAATGGTCTTCTTTATCCACAGTACCAGAAGAATTTAATTTTAGCATTTGTTTAGGAAGGCTATAAAGTCACTCACATTTTAACTCAAAGCTTATGAACCTTATACTCTCCTAAAATGATAATTTCATATCTACAGAGAGATAGATATATAGATATAGATACATGTCAGGTTCCTAGAGACATTCCAAGTGTTTTTATATGCTTACAGCTAATATGGTAGGGTAGAAGCATTTTTCTTTCTTCCTTTCTTTCTTTTTATTTTTTTATTTTTTTTGAGATAGGGTCTGGCTCTGTTGCCCTGACTGGAGGGTAGTGGTGTGACCACGACTGACTGCCGCCTTGGCCTCCCAGGGTTAAGCGATCCTCCAACCTCAGCCTTCCGAGTAGTTGGGACTACATGCACATGCCACCATGCTGGACTGCTTTGTAAAATTTTTTTGTAAAGACAAGGTCTCACTATGTTGCCCAGTCTGCTCTCAAACTCCTGAGCTCAAGTGATCCTCCTACCTCAGCCTCCCAAAGTATTAGGATTACAGATATGAGCCACCACACCTGGTATGAGAATTCTTGAATTTCAAATCTGCACAGTGTTGCAATTCTTGTTTTTGTTGTTCGTGTCACAGTTGGATTATATCTGTGTGTTTCTCTTCCTCACTAGACTCATTAATGTCTCCGATGCATGTCCTGAGGGTTTTTCCCATTCCCAGCACTCTGATCTGTGGGCTTGCACTTCAGAAACAGCAACTAAGAGGCTAAGATGCAAAGAAGGAAGCTGCTTGTAAAAGTGTTAGATGAAAGAGTCAGATAAAAAGTTTGAAAGCAGGCTTTCAAAATGAATTTTCCTGTTTCCATAAACTACATCAGTCTGAATTGGGGAAGGAGAGGCACCTTTGAAGGAAGGAGTAGGGAAGAAAGAGTTGGAAACCCTCTGGGTTGGGCTGGTGGCTGGGAATGATGACAGACTTTCTGGGAAGAGTATCAGGGAATCATGTGTAGGTCACTTAGCTGTCCTGCTTATTGCTGTCACCAACAGCCAGTGGTCAGCCTGTTAGCCATGAGTGTCTGGGTTGAAGTAACACTGTCAAGGCTATGGAGAGCCCATCCAGCCTTTTTCCCTGTCCCAATCATAACTTGTGGATACAGATTGGGGAAAAGATAACCCCTGATGGGCTGAGATGATGGTCTGAAGGGAAAGCTTGCCCTTGATAAAGATGGGGCTAAGCGGGGACTGGATAGAACCAGTGGGCAATTGCCACTTGGGCCAGTAGAGTGATGAATGTGCAGTTCCTATTACGTTATTGTTATTATAGTAGATGTATATGGAAATTAAAATATTAGCATAGCACTCTCCTGTGTTAGTCTGTTTTTTTGTGTCACTATAAACAAATATCAAGCTAGGTGCGGTAGCTCACAACTGTAATCCCAGCATTTTGGGAGGCTGAGGCAGGAGGATTGCTTGAGGTTAAGAGTTCAAGAGCATCCTGGGAAACATAGCAAGGCCCTATCTCTACAAAAAAATAAAAAATTAGCTGGGCGAAATAGTGCATGCCTGTAGTCTCAGCTACTTGGAGGGCTGAGGTGGGAAGATTACTTGAGCCCAGGTGTTGTAAGGCTGCAGTGAGCTATGACCATGCCATTGCACTCTGGCCCAGGCAACAGAGTGAGATCCTGTCTCAAAAACCAAAAAAATACCTGAGACCGAGTAATTCATTAAAAAAAAAAAAAAAAAAAAAAAAAGAGGTTTAATTGGTTCACAGTTCTGCAGGCTGGACAAGCATGGTCCTGGCATCTGCTTGGCTTCTAGCGAGGCCTCAGAAACTTTCACTTATGGCCAAAGGTAGAGCAGAAGCAGATTCATCACATGATGAGAGCAAGAGAGAGAGGGGGAGTGCTACACACTTTTAAACAACCGGTTCTCCCATGGACTAACAGAGTGAGAACTCACTTATCACCAACGGGAATGATGCTAAGCCATTCGTGAGGGGTCCACTGCCATGATCCAATTATCTCACACCAGGCCCCACCTACAACACTGGGATTCACATTTCAACATAAGATTTGGAGGGGACATATATTCAAACCACATCATTTTGCCCCTGGCACCTAAAATCTCATTGCGAAGTACAACTATCCCTTCTCAATAGTCCCCTGAAGTCTTAACTCATTCGAGCATCAAGTCCAAAGTCCAAAAGTTCCAACTGAGACTCATCTTCTTCCACCTATGGGCCTGTAAAATCAAAATAAGTTATTTACTCCCAAGATACAATGATGGTATAGGCATTGAGTAAACAGTTCCATTCCAAAAGGGAGAACCCAGTCAAGAGAAAGGGGTAATAGGCCCCATGCAAATCTGGAATCCAGTGGAGTGGTCATTTAATCTTAAAGCTCCAAAATATTCCTTGAATTTATGTCCTGTATCCAGGGCACACTGGTCCAAGGGGTGGGATCCCAAGGCCTTGGGCAGCTCCACCTCTGTGGCTTTGCAGGTGCAGCTCATGTAGCTGTTCTCATGGGTTGAAGTTGAGTGTCTGTGCCTTTTCCAGGCTCAGGACACAAACTGCCAGTGGCTCTACCATTCTGAGGTCTGAAGGGCAGCAGCTCCTTTTCCCATAGCTCCACTAGGCAGTGCTCCAGTGGGGGGACTCTCTGTGGGGCTCCAACCTCACATTTCCTTTCAACACTACCCTAGTAGTTTCTCTGTGGGGGCTCTGCCTGGGTATCCAGGCTTTCTCATACATCCTTTTGAATCTGGGGAGGTGCCAAACCTTCTTCACTCATGCATAGGGCATACATGGGTGACCTTTGCTCCAGTTCCAAATAAGTTTCTCATTTCCATCTGAGACCTCATCAGCTTGATTTTCACTGTCCATATCTCAATCAGCATTTTGGCCACAACAATTTGACCAATCTGTAAGAAGTTCCAGACTTTCACTCATCTTCCTGTCTTCTTATCAATTTTTTGAGACTGAGTCTCGCTGTATCGACCAGACTGGAGTGCAGTGGCATGATGTCAGCTCACAGCAACCTCTGCATCCCAGATTCAAGTGATTCTCATGCCTTGGACTCCCGAATAGCTGAGATTACCAGTGCCTGCCACTACGCCTGGCTAATTTTTATATTTTTAGTAGAGATGAGGTTTCACAGTGTTGGCCAGGCTGGTCTTGAACTCCTCACCTCAGGTGATCCACCCACCTCGGCCTCCTCCACCATGCCGGGACCTTCCTGTCTTCTTTTGAGCCCTCCAAACTCTTCCAACTTCTGCCTGTTACCCAGTTTCAAAGGTGCTTCCACATTTTCAGGTATCTTTATAGCAATGCACTATTCCTTGGTACCAATTTTCTGTGTTAGCACATTTTTGTGTTGCTATAAAGAAATATCTGAGACTAGGTAATTTATAAATAAAAGAGGTTTAATTGGTTCACAGTTCTGCAGCCTGTACAAGCATGGCACTGGCATCTACCTGGCTTCTGGGGTGGCCTCAGGGAGCTTTTACTTATGGTGAAACATGAAACAGGAGCATGCATATCACACGGCAAGAGTGGAAGCAAGAGAGAGGGGAGAGGTGCTACATACATTTAGATAACTAGATCTTGCATGAACTAACTGAGTGAGAACTCATCACCAAGGAGATGGCACTAAGCCATTCATGAGGGATTTGCCTTCAGGGTCCACCTCCCACTGGACCCCACCTCTGACCCTGGATATTACATTTCCACATGAGATTTGTAGGGATCAAACATCCAAGCCATACCATCCCCTAACCCAGTTCTGTTAGCACCCTGAAAACATAAATCTAAATAAGTATTTACCTCAATTTCTCAATTTTTTGACCTAAATTGTACTAAATTGTTGACATCTTACTAAAAGGAGGATGTAATTCACTTCCATTGCCTTAAAAAAAATCCAATCCCTCTTCTTTTCTCCTTATTGTGATTTATTAAAATTTTAAATCTATACTTTGTAAGATGAGAAATTTAGTGCCTTAACCCTTTCTACTGTATCTCCTTCCTCTACGTCTCAGCTGGCCAACCATACCAATACATTTTTATTGATAAGATTTATAACGTTTGCATCATGTTACATTTTAATTTAGTATAATTAAAATTCAGCAGCATTATAATATTTAATACAGGACTAGTGAGCATTATTAGACCCTTAGAAAATACTATGTAATATGCCACTAAACTTGGGCCATTCAGAGGAAGATACTCCAAGCTTCAGGGTCAACTGGATTTTTTTCAAAATCATGCCTTTTTTTTTTTTGCTTTCTATTTGGAATATAATGTTCTAGGAATATGCATTGCCTTACTGAAAGTTTATGATTACCTTCCTTTTTTGTTTCTTGTTGCCTGAAAGAACATATGCTGTCTTCATCATATGCCTAAGCTCATTCAGCTTTTTAAAGCAAACCACTTATTGAGATACATAATGTCTTTATGGGCCTGCTCCACAGCTCTCAGCCTGGGGTTTTAAAAAATTGTATTTTTAGTTGATTATACTGTTTCTAGAATCCTGTATCTTTTTCTGTAATAATTATCTTTTCCTCTACTTTGTTTTAGTGGGGTATAGTCTCAATTTTTTCAGAAAATGTTTATAGAAGGTAAACTTTTTGAGGTAATGCTCGTCTGAAAATGTCTTATGTAGCTCTTGCACTTGACTGATAGTTTGGCTCAGTGTAGACTCCTACATTCAAAATCATTTTTTTTTTTGAACTTTGAAAGCACTGTTTCATTGTTTTCTAGTATTCCAAATCGCAATAATAAATTGTCAGTTTGTAAATTTTAATCTATTCATTGCAGGTAACTTGTTTTTCCCCTAATTCTAGATCTTGTTTTTAGATTTAGCGTTCTTAAGTATTAGGTAGGCTGTTGTATTAGTCTGTTCTCATGCTGCTAATAAAGACATACCCAAGACTGGGTAATTTATAAGGGAAAGGGGTTTAATTGACTCACAGTTCTGCAGGCCTGGGGAGGCCTCAGGAAACTTACAATCATAGCAGAAGGGGAAGCAAACACATCCTTCTTCACATGGTGGCAGCAAGGAAAAATGCAGAGTGAAGGGGGAAAAGCCCCTTATAAAACCATCAGATCTCCTGCCAACTCACTCACTGTCACAAGAACAGCATGGGGGGACTGCCCCCATGATCTAATCACCTCCCATGAGGTCCCTCCTCCAACACATGGGGATTATAATTAGGATTACAATTGAAGATGAGATTTGGGTGGGAACACAACCAAACCATATCAGCTGTGATTACTTGCATTTTGGAAAATCTTCGATTATTTCTGTGATTTATTTGTGACTTCCATAGTCTCAAACTTTTAGTGGAAGTTCCTTTCCAGAACTTCCACTGGATATATATGGCCCTTTTGAATTGATCCTTTTTTATGTTCTCTTTTCTTTTTTTTTTAAGCTTTTGACTTTTCACTTTTCAATATAGTAATTTTTAAAATGTTTTGTCCAGTCATTTTACTGAATATTTCAACTATCATATTTTTAAATTCCATTAATTCTGTTCTTATATTATTCCATTTTCGGAAGTATAATCTTATCATCTGGAACAATATATTCTCTAATGTTAATTAGACTTTTTTTTTTTTTTGAGACAGGGTCTCAGGTGTAGTGGTGAGATCATAGCTCACTCTCAACTCCTGGGCTTAAGGGATCCTTCCACCCCAGCTTCCCAAGTATATATAGCTATAACTATAGGTGTGTACCATCATGCCCAACTAATTTTTTAATGTTTTTTTTTTTAGGGATGGGATCTCACTACGTTGCACAGGCTGGCCTCAAACTCCTGGCCTTAAGCAGTCCTCCCAAAGTGCTGGATTACAGGCATGTGTCTTCTACGCCTGGCCTAATTATACATTTTTAATCCTTTAAAACATTTCCTTGCATTAATAGGTCTTTCAGGTTAATTTTTATATTATTTTGTCTTTCTTATGGTCTGTCTGTTTTTTCCCAAATGTCTGGTAATCCTTGGCTATACATTTATATTTATGATAGATTGTTGCTTAATGGATAGTTGGGTAGATTTCCTCAGTACAGAACTGAATGAGAGCTGAGAATACATCTGTTTATGTGGTTAGGTCTTATCTACTAGAAGTCTTCATATTAGGATGTACAAATAGGACTCTGAAAGCAGGCAAACCCTTTTCTTTGACCCCTGATGGTCTCACCTCTAGGCTGCCAGCCCCTACACAAGAGCCTCAGCCTGCACAATTTGGGTTGCTTAGTTTCTTCAGAGAGTATTTCTGTGACTTTAGCCTATGAACAAATGCCATCTGTACAGTTCTTCAATCAGTGACTTCAATTCCTGAATTCCTGTCCCTCGTCTCACTTCTGTTCTGCATTGCTGCTGACTTGGAAAAGTTCATCCAAGAAGAAAGTCTGCCTGCTCCGCTGCAGCCTTCCTTAGTGGATGCATCAGGCAGGGCATTTCTGCAAGTTCATCCAATTTGACTTCTTCCATCTTTCAGAAACTTAGGACCTTTGGTCTGTTGGTATCCCTCCCTCCAAGTCTTAGGACTTGGAGGAATATATTCTTTTTCTTACTGCCACTACAATCTGTTTTAGGACTAGGGGCAAAAACTTGTATTCAGCCTAAGATTTTGATGAAGACAGGAGATTTACTTATTTAATTTTACAGTTGGCTGGAGTATCTCTTTAAATTTTTTAGTTTTGTGGAGGTTCTATTTTATAGAACCCTATGTATCTAAGAATGTCTTTCTGTTGTTTTCATATCAGCAAAAATTCTTAGTTGTGTATAAAATTCTTAGCTCAAAATAACTCTCAAAATTCAGGACATGTCTCTCCATAGCCTATTTCAGTAGAGAATTTGAGGCCAGCCAGATGTTTTCCTTCCAGGCAACATCCTTTGTCCCCTTCACCCTTTGTTTCTGCTAAGAAATATGTTAGATTTAATTTAATTATTTTTAAATTTCCATTTTTATTTTAGATTCATGGAGTACATGTGCAGGTTTGTTACAAAGATATATTGCATGATGCTGAGGTTTTGGGCTTCTAATGATCCCGTAACCCAGATAATGAACATGGCACCCGATATATGTAAGATTTTTTAACCTCATTAGTTCAAACATTTTAGCATGTAAAAATGAGGTGTGGGTCTTTCTTAAAGTTATTTTTCCTGGAATGCAATTGTGTTCACCTGCAAAACTTGGCATGCGGTAGGCACTCATTAATAGCAAGTAGATAAATAAATAAATTAATTATTTCAATTTGAAATCTCAGTTTCCATTTTTTAGGAATGTCTTCTTATTTGTTTATTTATTTATTTTGAAACAGAGTCTTGCTCTGTCATTTAGGCTGGTGTGCAGTGGCACAATCATAGCTTGCTGCAGCCTTGAACTGGCCTCAAGTGAAGTGATCCTTTGACCTCAGCCTCCTGAATAGTTAGGACTACAGGTGGGCACCACCACATCTGGATAATTTTTATTTTAGATGAGGTCTCACTATGTTGGCTAGGCTGGTTTTGAACTGCTGGCCTCAAGTGATTCTGCCTCAGCCTCCCAAAACCCTGGGATCACAGGCATAAGCCATGTGGCCCAGCCTTTATTATGTTTTTGATATTTCTTGTTTTTCAGTTATTCTGGTTTCTTTCCTATAAGCTGTTATAATTCTTGGTTTGTTCTCTTAGTCATTGATTTGATTTTATACAATGTGCTTCTGTTATTCATTGCCTCTGTTGTGGGTTTAAATCCTCCTATTGCATTATAGTGCCCTTGCCACCTTTCCTCAAGTTATCATTTTCATCTTATTCTGTTATTCTTACATCTCAATCTTTCTTCTTACGGCTTTTTGTTCTGTTCCACAAAGGCTGTGTCTCTAGACATTCGAATTAGAATGCCAATTTTAATAATTTTCTTCTAGTTTTAGTAGTTGCCTTAGTTTGTGCTGATGTAACAAATATCACAGACTGGGTAATTTGTAAGTAATAGAAACAGTGCTGGATACTTGATATCCAAGATCAAGATGCCAGCAGATTCAGTGTCTGGTCAGGGCTCTTTCTGCTTCCAGTATGTCACCTTGTTGCTGGATCCTCCAGAGGAGGGGAGCACTGTGTCCTCACATGGCAGAAGGGACAGAAAAGCAAAAAAGGGCCTAGCTACTTCCCTCCAGCCCTTTTACAAGATCATTAATCCCATTCATGAGGTCTTCATTCTCATGACTTAATCGCCTCTTAAATGTCCCACCTCTTAATACTGTCATATTGGCAATTAAGTTTCAATGCATGAATTTTGTGGGGATGCTCAGATCATAGCAGTAGTAAATCATCTTCAGAGGTGTTTAGTTTTTCTCCAGGTGTTACTTTTTCTTGTTCTGTAGTAATTGTTCCTAAATACCATTTCTTACCCTTCTGCTTTCTCACCTTCAAACAAAGAGGGATTTATGCAGAGTCAGTTTTTATCTGCAGAGAGCTCTGACCTCAGCTTCGTAGTCTGCCTACTTTGGTATGGATCACATCTCCTTCTCAGTGGGGTTTGGGTATGCACAGCCCCTACACCCAATCCGGGTATATCAGGGCTTCCTCTATTACACTTCTCTTGGCTGGATTGGGATTCTCGCTTTCCTTCTCTGCTTGAACTAGTAGTCCCCTGAGTGCATTTGCACTGGGTTTCTACTTTTCTTTATTCTATCCTCAATGTTTCAGTTGAGGGGACTTCATCTCCTAGAATTTAATATGCTACCTCACCACCTTGAATTCCTCTGTCTTCTCCCTAGCTGTTATTTGGGAGTTACTTGAGTCATTTGAGCCTTAAGTGTTCAGTCATCTGTATGAACATTAATTTAATTTGTACACTCATGTTTATAGCAGTATTATTCATAAAAGTTGGGAGCAAAACCTATATGTTCATGAATGAATTAACAGATAAAGTGTGGTATATACATAAAATGGAATATCAGTCAGCCTTGAGAAGGAAGGAAATTCTGACATATGCTGTAAGATGCATGAGCCTTAAGGACATCATTATGCTAAATGAAGTAAGCCAGGCACAAAAGGACAAATACTGAATGATTCCACTTACGTGATAGACCTATAGTAGACAAATTCCTGGAGGTAGGAAGTAGAATGGTGGTTGACAGGGGCTGGAGGTGGGGATTAAGGAGTTATTATTTCTAATAAAATTGAGATAGAGGAAACCCAGTGTAGCTATTATTGACTGGTACTATTGTTTCTGGGATGTACTGTGGAGAGATACAGGTGAAATACAAGGCACACACCTGGCACTGGAGAATCTTTTGTGTACTTGGGAAAACAGGATATACATGTTTAGAATAAATCAGACCTAACTATGCACCTGTGGCAGGTGCCTAACCTCCCCAAATCTGCATTTCCTCACCCATAAAATGTGTATACTATAGTGGGTACGGGGGCTAGGATCAATCACCTTCGTTGGGGAGTTGCAGTAAAAATAATGTATAGGTAAAATAGCTGTATTTGGCACACAGTAGGCACTCAACTATTGTTATTTTCCTTTCCCTTAAAAAGTGAGATTAAACAATGAGAAAAGCTAGAACTTAAACCAAACATTTCAGTAAGACTAGAGCATACTACTCTTTCTCCTAAAAGGCAAATGTTCCGAAATGAAGGAGGCAGAACTAACATCATCTATGAGTGCATTTTACTATGGATTCTTGCCTGTGTGGGCAGGTTGATGATTGTCTCTAAATATGTGAGAATACTAATATGTTACACAAGTGTGGGTTGTAATGCTTATTTGATTAATTCTGTCAACCTATGCTTTAAATGTACAAAGTACCTGTTATCTAAGCTTACATTTACCAAGCATGCATTTACACATGCGCATGCACGTGCGGGCACACACAACACACACAATTTTTCTGCCTTGATGATTCAAAGGCTCATATAAAATCATTTTTAAATAATTTGATGAGGCATAAACTACTGCAGTCTTTTTGGGTATGAATTTATAAGGAGCAGGGAATTTAATAATGATTCTAATTCTTATGCTCCATCAAGACCCTTTCCTTGGGTTGGATGTCCTTTCACAGATTTCCATATTATCCTGTGTATATATCTATTATTTCACCAGGTTGTATTTAAGTCCTTATGAGTCTGTTTCTCTCCATGGATTGTGAACTCCTTGAGAGCAGGACTGTCTTATGCATTTCTATATCTATACCATCCTGTACGACACCTGATTATAGTAGGTGATCAGTAAATGTTTGTTGAGTTAAATTGAGCCTTGGCATATTTTACTTGGCAAATTCTTGATGTTAACTTTCTTCCCTTTCTCCCGATATTAAAGAGAATTATCACTGCGCTATACAAATCGAGCTAAAACCTTAAGTTGGATACCAATGACTATAAATCAAATGACTCAAGTAACCTTGGGGTATAAGAATATTTTTTCTTAGTTAGAAATGTTATTGAGACTGTTCCAAATATCATTCATGTTGATGATACTTTTTTTCCTCTCAGCCTCTCTGAAAAAGCAATTGAATACAGACAGCTCCAACTTATAATGGTTTGACTTTTGATTTTTTGACTTTATGATGATGTGAAAACAATATACATTCAGTAGAAACCATACTTCAGTACAGTATTCAATAATTACGTAAGATATCTAACAGTTCATTATAAAGTGGGCTTTCTGTTAGATGATTTTGTCCAACTGTAGACTCACATGTTTTGAGCATGTTTAAGGGAGGCTAGGCTAAGGTATAATGTTTGGCAGGTTAGGGGTACTAAATGCATTTTCTACTTATGATATTTTCAACTTATGATGGTTTTTTCAGGTTGTAACCACATCATAAGTTGAGGAGCATCTGTATATGGATTTATTGTGTTTCCAGAAGATCAATTTCAAAGCTTCAGGATCATGACGTGGCATAGTCTACCTTGTGAGACCACATTAGATAAGGTCTTTTAGGCTTTTCTGTAATAATATCCCACAGGATAATGTGCCAGGCTAGAAGCACCTCATCCTCAATTCTACTTACTTCTTACCAGTTTTGTGGAGAGATCTAGAGTCCTGACACTGAAGAAAACTCAGAATGTTGTGATTCCTCCTTTTCTGTTACTCCCCTTGCAGAATAGGAGATCTTGACAAGGAGGGGCATGAGATAATGTTTGGTGACAGAATTATGAGGACTAATGTCTAGATGGCTGATTTTTCACAAAGGAGCTGAGACTGGAAAAAGTCATCAATGAGAAGGCATGTTTTTTTCATTTCTTGTTTTCAACACTAAGCAAATACTAAACCTGCAAAATTGAACAACAACAACAAAAATCTTAACAAAATCAAAAATGTCTCCCCACCCCAAGCAACCTATGTTTTAAATTCATATAAGTGAGATGTACTGGGTTTTGGTATTGGCAAAGAAATAACTTGTTTCATCAACATCTGTAGCAAGGAGGGCAAGCAAAATAGAATCCACCTTGGTAGTGTCTGGTAGATGTGTTAGAGGAATTTACTACTAAATTGTAGGTAGGAACTTTCATAAATCCCAACCTGCCAGCCTTTTGACCCCCAAATTGACTAAATGGATTCAACTCAGAGAAATGAGGCAATTTCTTCTGAGAATGCAATTTAGGGAGGTAGCCAGTACAATCCTGGAGACAAGGGTTATTTACTGCATGCCATTGCACGAACAATGAAATCACAATTGATCAAGGGGGGAAAATTCTATCAACAACTCAAATAAAGATGCAGGAAAGGGTAAGGGTTAGACAGCGAGAGGAAATAATCCATCTTTGCTGGAGAACACTGGGATTTAATAAATGACAAAATAAAAATTCCAGACTGTTGTCCGGTCTTAGCAAACGGCACACCAGGAGATTATATGCAGTGCCTAGCGTGGTGGGTCCTACGCCCATGGAGCCTTGCTCACTGCTAGCACAGCAGTCAGAGATTGAAGTGCCCAGCAGCAGCCTGGCAGGGGGAGGGGCATCTGCCATTGCTAAGACTTGAATAGGTAAACAAAGCAGTCAGGGAAGCTCAAACTGGGTGGAGCCCACCGCAGCTCAGCAAGGCCTGCTGCCTCTGTTGACTCCACCACTGCGGGCAGGGCATAGCTGAACAAAAGGCAGGAGAAACTTCTGCAGACTTAAACGTCCCTGTCTGACAGCTCTGAAGAGAGCAGTGCTTCTCCCAGCATGGCATTTGAGCTAAGAGAACGGACAGACTGCCTCCTCAAGTGGGTCCCTGACCCTGTGTAGCCTAACTGGGAGACACCTCCCAGTAGGGACTTAATGACACCTCATGCAGGCAGATGCCCCTCTGGGACGAAGCTTCCAGGGGAAGGATTAGGTAGCAATATTTGCTGTTCTGCAATATTTACTGTTCTGCAGCCTCCGCTGGTGATACTAAGGCAAACAGGATCTGGAGTGGACCTTCAGCAAACTCCAACAGACCTGCAGCTGAGAGATCTGACTGTTAGAAGGAAAACTAACAAACAGAAAGGAATAGCATCAACATCAACAAAAAGGACATCCACACCAAAACCCCTTCTGTAGGTCACCAACATCAAAGACCAAAGGTAGATAAAACCACAAAGATGGGGAGAAACCAGAGCAGAAAAGCTGAAAATTCTAAAAACCAGAGCATCTTTTCTCCTCCAAAGGATTCCATCTCCTCACCAGCAATGGAACAAAGCTGGAAGGAGAATGACTTTGACTTTGCAAGAGCAAACAAATTCAAAAGCTAGCAGAAGGCAAGAAATAACTAAGATGAGAGCAGAACTGAAGGAGATAGAGACACACAAAAAAACCCTTTAAAAAATCAATGAATCCAGGAGCTGGTTTTTTGAAAAGATAAACAAAATTGATAGACTGTTAGTAGGCTTCAGAAGGTCAGTAATAACAATCTTCTCTGAGCTAAAGGAGGATATTCGAACCCATTGCAAGAAAGCTAAAAACCTTGAAAAGAGATAAGACAAATGGCTAACTAGAATAAACAGTGTAGAGAAGATCTTAAATGACTGGATGGAGCTGAAAACCATGGCACGAGAACTATGAGATGCATGCACAAGCTTTAGTAGCTGATTTGATGAAGTGGAAGAAAGGATATCAATGATTGAAGATCAAATTAATGAAATAAAGCAAGAAGGAAAGTTTGGAGAAAAAAGAGTAAAAAGAAATGAACAAAGCCTCCAGGAAATATGGGACTACATGAAAAGACAAATCTACGTTTGATTGGTGTACCTGAAGGTGATGGGGAGAATGGAACCAAGTGAGAAAACACTCTTCAGGAGATTATCCAGGAGAACTTCCCCAACCCTAGTGAGGGAGGCCAACATTCAAATTCAGGAAAGACAGAGAACACTACAAAGATACTCCTTGAGAAGAGCAACCCCAAGACATATAATGTCAAATTCACCAAGGTTGAAATGAAGAAAAAAATGTAAAAGGCAGCCAGAGAGAAAGGTTGGGTTACCCACAAAGAGAAGCACATCAGACTAACAGCAGATCTCTTGGCAGAAGCTCTACAAGCCAGAAGAGAGGGGGGCCAATATTCAACATTCTTAAAGAAAAGAATTTTCAACCCCGAATTTCATATCCAGCCAAACTAAGCTTCATACATGAAGGAGAAACAACATCCTTTACAGACAAGCTAATGCTGAGAGATTTTGTCACCACCAGGTCTGTCTTACAAGAGCTCCTGAGGGAAGCACTAAACATGGAAAGGAACAACCAGTACCAGCTACTGCAAAAACATGCCAAATTGTAAAGACCATCGATGCTAGGAAGAAACTGCATCAACTAACGGGCAAAATAACCAGCTAGCATCATAATGACAGGATCAAATTCACATATAACCATATTAACCTTAAATGTAAATGGGCTAAATGCCCCAATTAAAAGACACAGACTGGCAAATTGAATAAAGCATCAAGACCCATCAGTGTGCTGTATTCAGGAGACCCATCTCATGTTCAGAGACACACATAGGTGCAAAATAAAGGGATGGAGGAAGATCTACCAAGCAAATGGAAAGCAAAAAAAAAAGGGGTTGCAATCCTAGTCTCTGATAAAACAGACTTTAACAATGATCAAGAGACAAAGATGGCCATTACATAATGGTAAAGGGATCAATTCAACAAGAAGAGCTAACTATCCTTCATATATATGCATGCAATACAGGAGCACCCAGATTCATAAAGCAAGTCCTTAGAGACCTACAAAGAGAATTAGACTCCTACACAATAATAATGGGAGACTGTTAAAACCCCATTGTCAATATTAGATCAATGAAGCAGAAGGTTAACAAGGATATCCAGGACTTGAATTCAGCTACAGACCAAGCAGACCTAATAGACATCTACAGAACTCTCCACTCCAAATCAACAGAATATACATTCTCAGCACTACTTTGCACTTATTCCAAAATTAACCACATAGTTGGAAGGAAAACACTCCTCCGCAAATGTAAAAGAACAGAAATCACAACAAACTCTCAGACCACAATGCAATCAAATTAGAACTCAGGATTAAGAAACTCACTCAAAACCTCACAACTACATGGAAACTGAACAACCTGCTCCTGAATGATTACTGGGTAAATAACAAAATGAAGGCAAAAATAAAGATGTTCTTTGAAACCAATGAGAACAAAGACACAACATACCAGAATCTCTGGGACACATTTAAAGCAGTGTATAGAGGGAAATTTATAGCACTAAATGCCCACAAGAGAAAGCAGGAAAGATCTAAAATTGACACCCTAACATCACAATTAAAAGAACTAGAGAAGCAAGAGCAAACAAATTCAAAAGCTAGCAGAAGGCAAGAGATAACTAAGATCAGAGCAGAACTGAAGGAGTTAGAGACACAAAAAAACCCTTTAAAAAATCAGTGAATCAAGGAGCTGGTTTTTTGAAAAGATAAAATTGATAGACCGTTAGCAAGACTAATAAAGAAGAAAAGAGAGAAGAATCAAATAGACACAATAAAAAATGATAAAGGGAATATCACCACCGATCCCACAGAAATACAGACTACCATCAGATAATACTCTAAACACCTCTACACAAATAAACTAGAAAATCTAGAAGAAATGGATAAATTCCTGAACACATACACCCTCCCAAGACTAAACCAGGAAGAAGTTGAATCTCTGAATAGACCAATAACAGGCTCTGAAATGGAGGCAATAATCAATAGCTTACCAACCAAAAAAAGTCCAGGACCAGTCAGATTCACAGCTGAATTCTGCCAGAGGTACAAAGAGGAGCTGGCACCATTCCTTCTGAAACCATCCCAATCAATACAAAAAGAGGGAATCCTCCCTAACTTATTTTTGAGGTCAGCATCATCCTGATACCAAAGCCTGGCAGAGACACAACAACAAAAAAAAGAATTTTAGACCAATATCCCTGATGAACATCGAAGCAGAAATCCTCAATAAATTACTGGGAAACCGAATCCAGCAGCACATCAAAAAGCTTTTCCACCACAATCAAGTCAGCTTCATCCCTGGGATGCAAGGCTGGTTCAACATACTCAAATCAATGAATGTAATCCATCACATAAACAATACCAATGACAAAAACCACGTGATTATCTCAGTAGATGCAGAAAAGGCCTTCAACAAAATTCAACAGCCTTCGTGCTAAAAACTCAATAAACTAGGTGTTGATGGAACATATCTCAAAATATTAAGAGCTATTTATGACAGACCCACAGCCAATATCATACTGAATGGGCAAAAACTGGAAGCATTCCCCTTGAAAACTGGCACAAGACAGGGATGCCCTCTCTCACCACTCCTATTCAACATAGTGTTGGAAGTTCTGGCCAGGGCAATCAGGCAAGAGAAAGAAATAAAGGGTATTCAGTTAGGAAAAGAGGAAGTCATATTGTCCCTGTTTGCAGATGATATGACTGTATATTTACAAAACCCCATCATCTCAGCCCAAAATCTCCTTAAGCTGATAAGCAACTTCAGCAAAGTCTCAGGATACAAAATCAATGTACAAAAATCACAAGCATTCCTATATATCAATAACAGCCAAATCATGAGTGAACTCCCATTCACAATTGCTACAAAGAGAATAAAATACCTAGGAATCCAAATTGCAAGGGATGTGAAGGGATGTGAAGGACCTCTTCAAGGAGAACTACAAACCACTGCTCAATGAAATAAAAGAGGACACAAACAAATAGAAGAACATTCCATGCTCATGCGTAGGAAGAACCAATATCATGAAAATGGCCATACTGACCAAGGTAATTTGTAGATTCAATGCCATCCCCATCAAGCTACCAATGATGTTCTTCACAGAATTGGAAAAAAGTACTTTGAAGTTCATATGGAACCAAAAAGGAGCGTGCATTGCCAAGACAATCCTAAGCAAAAAGAAGAAAGCTGGAGGCATCATGCTACCTGACTTCAAACTACACTACAAGGCTACAGTAACCAAAACAGCATGGTACTGGTACCAAAACAGGATATATAGACAAATGGAACAGAACAGAGGCCTCAGAAATAACACCACGTATCTACAACCATCTGATCTTTGACAAACCTGACAAAAACAAGAAATGGGGAAAGGATTCCCTATTTAATAAATGATACTGGGAAAACTGGCTAGCCATATGTAGCAAGCTGAAACTGGATCCCTTCCTTATACCTTATACAAAAATTAATTCAAGATGGATTAAAGACTTAAATGTTAGACTTGAAACCATAAAAACCCTAGAAGAAAACCTAGGCAATACCATTCAGGACACAGACATGGGCAAGGACTTCATAACTAAAACACCAATAACAATGGCAACAAAAGCCAAAATTGACAAATGGGATCTAATTAAACTAAAGAGCTTCTGCACAGCAAAAGAAACTACCATTAGAGTGAACAGGCAGCCTACAGAATGGGAGAAAAATTTTGCAATCTATCTATCTGACAAATGGCTAATATCCAGAGTCTACAAAGAACTTAAACAAATTTGTAAGAAAAAATAAAACAACCCCATCAAAAAATGGGCAAAGGAGATGAACAGACACTTCTCAAAAGAAGACATTTATGCAGCCCAGAGACATACGAAAAAATGCTCATCATCACTGGCCATCAGAGAAATGCAAATCAAAACCACAATGAGATACCATCTCATACCAGTTAGAATGGCGATCATTAAAAAGTCAGGAAACAGGTGCTGGAGAGGATGTGAAGAAATAGGAACACTTTTACACTGTTGGTGGGAGTGTAAACTAGTTCAACCATTGTGGAAGACAGTGTGGCGATTCCTCAAGGCTCTAGAACTAGAAATACCATTTGAACCAGCCATTCCATTACTGGGCATATACCCAAGGGATTATAAATCACGCTGCTATAAAGACACATGCACACGTATGTTTATTGCGGCACTATTCACAATAGCAAAGACTTGAAACCAACCCAAATATCCATCAATGATAGACTGGACTAAGAAAATATGGCACATATACACCATGGAATACTATGCAGCCATAAAAAAGGATGAGTTCATGTCCTTTGCAGGGATATGGATGGAGCTGGAAACCATCATTCTGAGCAAACTATCACAAGGACAGAAAACCAAACACTGCATGTTCTCACTCACAGGTGGGAGTTGAACAATGAGAACACTTGGACACAGGATGGGGAACATCACACACCAGGGCCTGTCATGGAGTGGGGGCTGGAGGAGGGATAGCGTTAGGAGAAATACCTAATTTAATGACGAGTTAGTGGGTGCAGCACACCAATGTGGCACATGTATACCTATGTAACAAACCTGCATGTTGTGCACATGTACCCTAGAACTTAAAATATGATAAAAAAATTCCAGAGTGTTGTCATATAGGTGGCGTAGGGTCAACAGTGAGGTATCCCTAGAGCTTTTTAAGACAAGCTAGAAAAAGCACCCATACATTGATGAGATCAGATATCTTCAGACAGATCTTAAAAAAACAAAGCCCCAAATCAGAAGAGTGGGGTATGGGTGTAGCCTGAAAGGTGGGTTAATATGGGCAAAGACTGCTCTCAAAAGAGAGACTATTGCCATGAGTTTAGAGAGAGGGTATCCAAGGATTTAGAATTCGTTGGTTTATACATGCTGTGCAAATAGAGACAGAACATCTAGGGAATTTTAGCTATCCAGGCCTTTTAGAAAAGTGTGCTCTGTTTTGGGAAAGGCTTTATGAGGCTTCATCATGACCTTGGCTGCCTGCGGTGGCTGGTGCCTGAGACATTTATGTCTGGGAAGGCCTCATTCATCTCACCCTGTCAATTATCCAACCAGGATTTACTAATTATTTCCCATGTGTTATTACGATTATAGCGTTCCCTCCCTCTAACTGAAGACTTTCAACTTGACTGCTGTTCTCAATGTAAGCTTTAAGACATTAAGCATACTTTTTTTGAATGTTTAGATTTTGTAGTGTAGTTTCTTCTAAAACACTTCAAGAAGTATTTCCACACATCGTTACCTCAATAAAAACAATTTTTAATGATTCATTTGTTTATTATTTTACAAACATATATCAAGTAACTGTTGAGGGGTCAGACTATATTAGACAATAGGGATATAGAGACAAAACACAGAGGAGGTCACGATCCAGTTTGGGAGGTGGATATTTACAGTAGAGTTTGAGAAATGTTCTGATAGAATAGAGCAGAGGGTACAGTGAGGAGGGAAATTTAGCTGAGATTCCTCTGGGAAGGGTGTTTTCAGAAAAGGTGATCTCTCAGCTAGGTTTAGAGGATTAAGTAGGAGTTAGGTGAAGATGGGATGGAAGGATATATAGAGGGAACCACTCACATTAATTGAATCAGTAATCACTGAACATCTGGTGTACACCAGCCACTCTTCCAAGCACTGGACATACAGTATCTGCCTTCACGAAGTTTATGTTCTAGTTAAAGGGTGAAGATGGGTAGACAACAATGAGTATCAAAATAAATAACTGATAAAATTTAGTTAAAAGTGGTGGTTTTTAAAAATTTGTGTATATATTTTATATATTTAGGAGTACAAGGGTAGGTTTCTTATATGCATATATTGCATGGTAGTGAAGTCAGGGCTTTTAGTGTACTCATCACCCAAATAGTGAATATTATATCCAATAGATAATTTTTTAACTCTCACTCCATTCCCACCCTCCCACATTTTGTACCCTCCAATGTCTATGATTCTACTTTGTATGTCCACGTGTACCTATTGTTTAGCTCCCATTTACAAATGAGAACATGTAGTATTTGACTTTCTGTTCCTGAGTTAATTTACTGAAGATAATGGCCTTCAGTTGCATCCATGTTGCTGTAAAAGGTGTGATTTTATTTATCCTTTTTTTATGGCTCAGTAGCATTTGTATATATACATACACACACTATATATGTAGTATAATGATATGTATATACTGTATATACTGTAATATATAGTGATATAGATACACATAGTATACACATAGTATGTATGTGTGTATATATATCACTATATATTACAGTATATACATATATATCACTTTTTAAAAGATTTTATGTTATAAATAGTGATATAGTAGTTTAGTGATGGTGTTTATATGTATATGTATACAAGTTACAATTTGACAAGAATAATTTGACCTCTTTTCCAATTTGGATGCCTTTTATTTTTTTCCCTTGCCTGATTGCTCTGGTGAGTACTTCCATTACTACGTGAAATAAGAGTGTTTAAAGTGGGCATTTTTGTCTTATTCCAGTTTTTGGAGTAAATGCTTTTAACTTTTTGACTCTTGGTTTGTCACATATGGCCTTTATTATGCCTAGTTTGTTGAGAATTTTTATTGTGAAGGGGTGCTGAATTTTATCAAATACTTTTTCTGCATCTATTGGGATGATCTTATGGTTTTCGTCCTTAATTCTGTTTATGTGATGTATTGTGTTTACTGATTTGCATATGTTGAGTCATCCTTGCATCTTGGGATAAATTCTGATTGTGGTGTATTATATTTTTGATGTGCTGTTGGATTCAATTTGCTAGTATTTTTTGAATATTTTTTGTGTGTGTTCATCAGAGATATTAGTCTGTTGTGTGTTTGTGTGTGTGTGTGTGTGTCCTTGTCTGGTTTTGGCATCAGGGTGATATTGGTCTCATAGAATAAGTTAAAGGAAATTCCATCCTTCTTGATTTTTTTGAAATAGTTTCAGGAGAATTGGTATTAGTTCTTTGTATATTTGGTAGAATTTGGCTGTGAATTCATCTGGTCCAGGGCTTTTTTTTTTCCCTCCCTTTAAATTGGAAGATTTTTTTTTTTTTATTGCTGATACAGTCTCACTACTCATGTGTTCCATGTGTGGATGAAAAGAATGTATACCCTGCAGTTATTGCATAGAATGTTCTGTAAATGTCTGTTAAGTCCATTTGGTCTAAAAGTCCAATTTAGGTCCAATGTTTCTTTGTTCATTTTCTGTATCAATGATCTGTCTAGTGAGTGGAATGTTAACCGCCCATCACACACTATTGTTACACAGCTGTCTATCTTCTTTTTTTAGGTCTAGTAATATTTATTTTGTGTGCTCCAATTTGGGTGCTCCAATGTTGGATGCATATATATTTAGGTTTTGTTATATCCTTTTATTGAATTGCATCCTTTATCATTATATAATGACCTTGTTTATCTTTTTTTCCTTTTTTTGATTAAAAGTCTTTCTTACCTGATATAGGTATCTGACTTTGATTTAAAGTCTGTCTTATCTGCTCACTTTTGGTTTCTGTCCATGTGAAATATCTTTCTCCATTCCTTTACTTTCAGTCTATAAATGTCTTTAAGGGTAAGTTGAATTTCTTGTAGGTTGCATATAGTTGGATCATGTTTTTTAATCCATTCTGCCCATCTGTATATTTTAAGTGGACCACAGAATCTGTTTATACTTAAAGTTAATACTGATATGTAAAGCTTTGTTCCTGTCTTCATATTGATTGTTTTCAAGTTGCTTTATAAATTCTTTTTTTCTTTTTCAGTGTCTTTTTGTCTTTGTGGTTTGATGAAATTCTGTTGTATTGCCATTGGATTCCTTCCTCTTCCCCCTTTGTATCATGTTTTATATAAACTGTGAGTTTTATAATTCCAGGATTTCATGATGGTGAATATCAACTTTTTGTTTCCATGTTTAAGACTGCTTTGAGCATTTCCTCTAGGGACAGTCAATGATGACTAATTCCCTTAGCATTTGCTTGTCTGGGAAGAACTTTATTCCTCCTTTGTTTATGAAGCTTATTCTGACAAGCTACAAAATTTTTTGCTGACAGTTTTTCTTTCAGCACTTTGAAAATTCCACCTCATTCTCTACTTGCCTGTAAGGTTTCTGCTGAAAAGTTCACTGCTAGTCTGATGGGGTTTCCTTTATAGGTGACTAGACACTTTTCTCTGGCTAATTTTAAAATTCTTCCTTTTACTTTGACTTTAGATATTCTGAACATTCTGTCTTCCCCCTCAGAAATACTAATAATTGTACGTCCAGTTACTTTATGTAGTCTCAAACATTTCACAGGTTTTAAAAATTCTTTTCAGTTCTTTTGCCTTAGTTTTGTCTGACTGGATTATTTCAGAATTCAAGTTCTGAGATCCTTTCTTCTGCTTGACCTTGTCTATTATCAAAGTTTATCAATGTATTTTGCATTTCCTTCAATGAATTCTTTAGTTCCAGAATTTCCTCTTGGTGTCTTTAAAAACTTGTCTTATCTCCTAGATACATTTCTCATACATATATTGGATTTATTTTCTGATTTCTTCATATTTGTTTTGAGATTTCTCTTGAATCTCATTGAGGTTCATTAAAATCAATATTTTGAGCTTTTTATCTGGCATTTCAAGGAATTCTTTTTGATAGAGGTCTATTGTTGGAAAATTGTGGTCCTTTGGTGGTGTCATGTTTCCCTGCTTTTTCATGTTTCCTCTGTCCTTCTGTTGATTTCTGCACATCTGATGTAGCACTTGCTTATTCCAATTTTTTGAAATTGCTTTTGTAGGGGATAATTTTTTCCTAAGTAAGTATATGTGTGTTGATGTTACTGGAAGTTGTGATGGATTGGTTGGGATAATCTCCAATCCCATAGCCACCCATAGCAGGGTGGTTGGTATTGTCCTAAGTGTGCTTAGGAGAGCTGATTGTCCCCTGTTCCTCCATAAGCTGGATGGTGGCTGCAGCCACATCATCTCAAAGTTGGCCTGAATGTGGGGCATAGCCCAGTGTTAAACTCTCAAAATGGTGCCAGCTGTGGGCTTGTGGTCAGAGAGGGCAGGGTCCCTCTCAGGTGAGCAGCATGGTCAAGAAGCTGTGGGGAGTGCAGTCAGCATGAGTCTCAGTTTCACAGCAGCCCACAACAGGGCATTGGGTATTATCCTAGGTATGCATAGGAGAGCCTGGCTTCCCTGTCTCTCCTCTACAGGGAGGCAGCCACAACCATGTCAAGTCAAACTTGGCCCACAGGTAGGACGTAACCCAGCATTACACTCACAAATGGTGCATGGGGCCTGTGACCAGGGAGGATGTGACTCCTCCCAGGCAGGCAGCATCGCATGGGCCAGGAGCTGTGGGGACTGTGGTTCATTTGTGACTCAGTATCAACAGCAACCCATTGCAGAGCCATGGATATTGTCCTAGATGTGTATAGAATAGCCTGGTTTCCCTGTTGTTCCTTGAGTGGATGGCAGCTGCAGCCATGTCAGATCAGTCTGAGTCTGAAGGTGTATTACAGCCCAGTGTTAAACTCTCAAAATGGCACCTTGGTCCTGGGACTAGAGAGGGAAAGGCCCCCCTCAGGGAAGTTGTGTGGACAGGAAACTGTGAGGAGTGCAGCCTGTTCACATCTCAGTCTAAACAGCAGCCTATTGCAGAGCCATGGGTCTCACCTTAGATATGAT
This sequence comes from Macaca mulatta, assembly GCF_049350105.2. Lineage (NCBI taxonomy): Eukaryota > Metazoa > Chordata > Mammalia > Primates > Cercopithecidae > Macaca > Macaca mulatta. The sequence continues at coordinate 28,113,603 of NC_133417.1, forward strand.
ATGCATAGGATAGCCTGGTTTCCCTGTTTCTCCTTGGCTGGGTAGTTGCTGCAGCTGTGTTAGCTCAACCTCAGGCTGGGGATAGGACACAGCCCAGTGTTAAACTCACAAAATGGTGCCTTGGGCCTAGAAACAGAGAAGGTGGTGGTCCTTCCAGGCAAGCAGTGTGGGCAAGAAGCTATGGGGAGTATGGTCTGCTCTTGTCTCAGTCTCAGCATCAGCCCACAGAAGGGTGGCAGGGACCCTCCCAGGGGCATGTGGGAGGGTCTGGTCTCCCCTCCCCATCCTTGGGACAGCACAGTGGTAGCAGCCATGTCTGTAGATCCCCAGTATCAAGGCTCTCAAAATGGCTGCCAGCCGAGCCTTCTCCAGGCCCAGATGCCTGTGAGATTTTGTCTAGGTTCCCATTCTGGAGCAACATCTCTGCAAACTTTAGGCAGCTCCGTATGTCAGGCCCAAAGCCTAATGGGCTGAAGGTTTCTTTGGTAGCCAAGATTGTAAAAGCCCATTTTGGAACCCTGGGGTTTTCTCTTTTACTGTTTCCCTGCATCCAGAAGGCTTCCTTGGCTTTCAGTTGGTTCCTGGCTGGGTGAGCTGCCTTGAACCCTCTTACTTACTTCTGTGCTTTCCATCTCTTCTCTGGTGAATCCCAACATTCTCTCCCACATGATCTGTTCAGAATCTGAGTTTCTACTTACTATTCTAGCTCTTCTCTACAGAGAAGGCATACACTACCTTCATTTAGTCAGCCCTCTTGATCCCTCTCTCCTGTAATGATTAATTTTATGTGTCAGTTTGGGCTAAGGGTGCCCATGTAGCTGGTAATTATTTCTAGGCGTGTCTGAGAGGGTGTTTCTGGAATAGATTATGATTTAAATGGGTAGACTGAGTAAAGCAGACGGCTCTTACCAATGTGGATGGGCGTTATCCAACGACTGAGCACCCTGATGGAACAAAAGGTAGAAGAAGAACAAGTTGTCTCTTTCTCTCCTTGAGCTGGGACACTCATCTTCTCCTGATCTCAGGCATCAGAGATCTTTATTCTTAGGCCTTTGGACTCTGGGACTTACACCAGTGGTGCCCCTGGTTCTCACGCTTTGGGCTTAGACTGAATGACACCACCAGCTTTTGTTGCCCCATTATCTGAGCCCTTATTATAATCCCATCATTATAATCCTCATTGCCATCTCCAACTTGCAGATGGCAGAGCATGGAACTTCTTGGCTTCTATAATAGTGTGAGACAATTCCCATAACAAACCTTAAATATATGTATTTCATATTTGTTCTGTTTCCCTGGAGAACCCCAACGAATACCAAGGTACTAAGAAGAAAATGAAATGTGATACAGGACAGAGAATGACTAGGAGAAGTGTCAGGGAAGGAGCTGGCACTTTAGCTAGAAAGAATGGGAAAAGTTCCTCTGAGATGACCAAAGGATGAAAAGAAGGCTTGCAGGAAGAGTATTCTAGGCAAGTGAGCCAAAATTGCATGTTTAGAAGGGGCAAGGAGAAAGACAGTGGAGGGGATTGGGGATACAGGGGAGGGGAGACTAGTAGAGGAGGTCAAAGAGGGAGCTCTGGTACTGGCTGACTTTGTGGGTCATGGTCAGAGCTAGGATTTTACTCTAAAGTCAATGGGAAGCTTTGGAAGTTTTAATCAGAGGAGTGGTAAGATTGGATTCATCCTTTAAAAAGATCACTCTGGTTGGCATATGGCAAAAAAGGGTGTTGGGAGTAAGAATGGAAGCAGAGTAAGTAAGTAAGTGAGTAAGTAAGTTGGCAGGCCCTGCTGGGGTCCAGGCCAGATATAACGATGGCTTGGACCAGAATTTGAGCACTGGAGGAGGAGAGATGTAGTCAGAATTCAGGATGTATGTTGGAGGCAGATTCATTTTGTATGGGGAGTAAATAAAGACAGTGATCAAAGATGAACCCCTGGGTGTTTGGCAGAAGTAAAAAGGCAGAAGCAGAAAGTAATAGGGACCAGCAAAGAGTTGATTTAGGGTACTGAATACAACATTAACTTTGGAATCAGAAAATTTGTTTTATTCCTGACTGTGTCACTTCCCAGCTGTGTGTCCCTTGGACAAGGGACTTACGTTCTCTGGGTGCTGGTGTCTTCAGGGTGACAGTATTTATGTCTTCCCTAGATTGTTGTGAGGGTTCAATAAGCTAATATATGTCAGCTGTAATTGTATCTGGCATGTAGTAAGTACCTAATAAAAGGTAGCTCTTATTATGGGTTCAAAACTGTGCTGTGTTGTGTCCTCACAAAAGGCTTGTACATTAAAATATAAATATAAACATCATATCCAGGTTCTTCTGTCTTCACATGTATAAGTGGTTTGGTTAGAGCTCAGTGAAGGAGAAATCAGCTCTCTAGGACTGCTGATTATTTATTATAAACATTCTTTCTCTTTGTGCAGTTGAATATTCCCCCTTTCTGCTCTTCTCAATCTTGCCAACATTTATTTCTTTGAATGATAATGATTGGTCTCATCAGGAATTAAAATATTTATTGTGCATTGAACACTCATAGGTGGGTTCTTTTTATTGGCTGGGAATAGGAGACCCGTGCTGAGTACATCCTAGCACTCCTGATGTTAAGGCTAATTTACAAAGGAAAAATAGTCACCTTTTCTCTTTTTACTCCTGGTTAAGAAGCAGCTTACGAAGGCAGTGCCATGAGGAAGGGTGAGAGGATTAAGTGATTAATAACTGAATGGGAGGGGCCTGCTATTGGGCTGCTGGCAGGCTCTGAAAATGTTGCTCTCCGGATAGTGGAAGCCAAGCACTGAGTGCTTGCTGTGCCTGTGCAGCATGTAAAGGGATAGGCACGAGGTTGAAGAGATTGACTATAGACTTGAAGGAGTTGGGTAGAGCTGGAGTTGGGCAGGCATGGCATAGGGCAGAGACTGACATACAAAGGGCAAAACACAAGGGGATTATAATGAGGGCTCAGATAATGGGGCAACAAAAGCTATGGGGGCACAGAAGAGAGAGCAATTCATTTCAACCTGTTGATCTTAGAAGCTTCTTGAAGGAGGTAGCATTTGAGCAAGGCATATAGGCCAGTGGCACTTTGAGCTGTGCGTCTGGTCTGAGCACAGGCATGAAATGTTTTTTATTCTTCTTTCAGCCCTCAACATGGTACCTGACACACAGTGAGCTTTCAGAAAACACGAACTGACTAAATTACTATGAAAGGTGTGTATGTGGAACCACAGGTAGTCAGGCAGGTCTGGGATGTGGTGAGAAGGAGTATTTTGCTGTCCTTAACTTTGTATTTTGATTTCACCTCCTTGTGTGTGTATGTGTTTTTTTTTTCATTGTGGTAAAATATATATAACATAAAATCTGTGCTTTGAGGCATTTTAAAGTGTACAATTCCATACCATTAATTAAATTCACAGTGTTGCGCAACCATCAGCACTGTTTCAGAAACTTTTTATTACCCTAAACGAAAATTCTGTAACTGTGAAGCAGTGACTCTGCATTCTCCCCTACCTCTTAGCCTCTGGCAACCTCTCATCTTTCTGTGGCTCTGAATTTGGCTATTCTAGGTATTTCATGCAAGTGAAGTCATACTGTATTTTCTTCACCACCTCCTATTTTTATTATTAACCTGGAAATATCAGAGAGTTTTGAGGCATTTTCTGCTTTAGCATGGCTTCAGGCTTTATGCAGGTCATGTTGAGTATACTGTCTTGTGACTGATTTCACAAAGTAAAAATCTCTTACAAAATGTTCAGCCTCACTTCTTGCATAGTCATGGGTGTGCTCATCTCTCTCTCTTTAGACTGCGGGCTCTGGGCAGCCAGGCAGGTACTTCATTTTCCTTTCTTTTTTTTTTTTTGGATGTTACATATCTCTCTTAATGATGACAGTGTAAATAAATATAAAATAATACAAATTAACTGAATTTGATACACAAGGTATAATCAAAGAAAAGATAAAAGTGATGGAGAGTAATGTGTGTTTATAGTAGAATGATTTATAATCCTCTGGATGTTATATACCCAGTAATGGGATTGCTGGGCCAAATGGTATTTCTGGTTCTAGATCCTTGAGGAATCACCACACTGTCTTCCACAATGGTTGAACTAATTTATACTCCCACCAACACCGTAAAAGGGTTCCCATTTCTCCACAGCCTCACCAGCATCTATTGTTTCCTGACTTTTTAATAATTGCCATTCTGACTGGCGTGAGATGGTATCTCACTGTGGTTTGGTTTGCATTTCTCTGATGATCAGTGATGATGAGCTTTTTTTAAAATATGTTTGTTGTCCACATAAATGTCTTCTTTTGAGAAGTTTCTGTTTATATCCCTCACCCACTTTTTGGTGGGGTTGTTTTTTTCCTGTAAATTTGTTTAAGTTCCTTATAGATTCTGGATATTAGAACTTTATCAGATGAGTAGATTGCAAAAATTTTCTACCATTCTGTAGGTTGCCTGTTTACTCTGATGCTAGTTTCTTTTGCTGAGCAGAAGCTCTTTTGTTTATGGCAGCACTATTCACAACAGCAAAGATTTGGAACCAACCCAAATGCCCATCAACGATAGACTGGATAAAAAAAATGTAGCACGTATACACCATGGAATACTACGCAGCCATAAAAAGAATGAGATCATGTCCTTTGAAGGGACATAGATGAAACTGAAAGCCATCATTCTCAGCAAACTAACACAGGAACAGAAAACCAAACACCGCATGCTCTCACTCACTCATAAGTGGGAGCTGAACAACGAGAACACATGGACACAGTGGGGAATAACACACATCAGGGCCTGTTGAGGGGTTGGGGGGCAAGGGGAGGGAAAGCACTAGGACAAACACTCAATGCATGCAGGGCTTACAACCTAGATGACAGGTTGATAGGTGCAGCAAACCACCATGGCACATGCACACCTATGCAACAAACCTGTACATTCTGCACATGTATCCCAGAATCCAAAGTAAAATTTAAAAAAACTTAAAGAAAGTTAGAGGTCAAAAAAAAATTCTTCCCTTTGGGAAGGATTTTTAGCTCCCAAATTACGAAATGAACTACCAAAGATTATGCATTTATTTTAGCTTTATAAATATGTTACTAGTTTGACCTCCATTGCAATTCTAGAGTAAGCTAACAGTGTTTTAATTACAATAGTGATTTTGTAGTATATTTTAATAAAACTGGAGTGTTTCATAAATTTCCCAATTATGACATTTTGAGGCAGTATTTAATTGACACTTTATTAAATTGGAGGATTACACAATTAGAGCTCATTTTTTGTTGATTCTGAAAATTTATTTTTAAATAAATATTTTTATTTCTGCATCAGCATTATTCATTTTATTACAAAGACTAACATATTTTTGCATGTAAGATAAGCTTTACTTTATTTCCCACTGAAATATCCTATTATTCCAATTTTATTTAATAAATGGTAATTTTTTCAGTACTATTATATACCAAGTTCTGTATACCAACATATATATAATTTGTAGACTCTTGATTCTTTTTTTGTTTTGTTTTGTTTTAACTTTAAGTTCTAGGGTACATGTGCACAACCTGCAGGTTTACCACACAGGTATACATGTGCCATGCTGGCCTGCTGCACCCATTAACTCCTCATTTACATTAGGTATTTCTCCCAGTGCTATCACTCCCACAGCCCCCCACTCCCTGACAGGCCCCTGTGCCTGATGCTCCCTGCCCTGTGTCCTTGTGCTCCTGCCCTTCAACTCCCACCCATGAGTGAGAACACATGGCGTTTGGTTCTGGGAACACACAGGTCTGGGAAGTCCCATGCACTCAGTCATGTTTGCTGAATAGAAGCATGAGTCAATGCAGGAAACAAAAAAAGAAAAAACCTTTTGCAAGAGAATGTTTAACAGTGGGGACTGAGAAGGACTGGTATTCAGACCAAAGATACAAGAGTTTTAAGAAAGAAAAGAGGAAGCACACAAGAACATATCTAAAGCCCAGAATGACACAAAACTCATCTAAGCAGTGAGATAACAAGGTAGTAAGAAAAGCCCTTAGTAGGCCGGGCGCGGTGGCTCACGCCTGTAATCCCAGCACTTTGGGAGGCCAAGGCGGGCGGATCATGAGATCAGCAGATCGAGACCATCCTGGCTAACACGGTGAGACCCCGTTTCCACTAAAAATACAAAAAAAAAAAAAAAAAAAAAAAAAAAATTAGCCAGGTGTGGTGGCGGGTGCCTTAGTCCCAGCCACTCGGGAGGCTGAGGCAGGAGAATGGCATGAACCCGGGAGGCGGAGCTTGCAGTGAGCCGAGATCGCGTCACTGCACTCCAGCCTGGGTAATAGAGCGAGACTTTGTCTCAAAAAAAAAAAAAAAAAAAAAAGAAAGGAAGGAAGGGAGGGAGGGAGGGAAAGAAAGAAAAAAGCCCTTAACAGTATCTTACAAGGCAGGAGGACATTGACAGGTGAGACCAGTGAGGATAAACGTTAATGGTGTGACTGATTGGAGTAACAGCTACCTTTCAATAAGTCTGCTATTAAACCTTCCATAGGGTATCTGTTTTCTTCGTGGCAGTCTTGTGATGTGCCATTAATCCATCTTTCAAGTGACAAAGTTGAATTTTACAGATACTGAGTTACCTGCTCTAACTCATAAACTCTAGTCAGTAACTGAGTTGGGATTAGAATCAAAGTCTGTCTGGCTCCAAGGCCCAGGTTTTTTTTTCCACTATGAGAAAAGCTGTCTCTCACATTTGGAGTGTGGACTGGGGGAGAGACTGAGAAAATGACTGTCCAAGAATGAGATTAGTAAAGCATCGTAGATGAGTTTCTTGAAGACATTGGTCCAAAGTGCACCACAGGGCCCCGAGAAATACTGGATACTGCAGTGAAGGAGATTAGGGAAAATAAAACAAGTCTTATTCTGCTCACAGCAAAGCTAGGAGAAAAATGATCGTGAGTGCAATGCTAGTATAAACACTGGAAGGGTGAGGACTTATAATAGCACCCACCCCTGCATGTTCCTTGTCATCATGTAGTGCAGAAGCAACACATCTTATTAAAAATAGTTCTGAAGTCCATGGTAGAGCAGCCACTTCTCTTCCTTTTAGCTCACGCAGGCTAACACATGCAAAAGAAAACTCGTCAATTTTTTACAAAATGCACAGCAGGCATTTACCCTCAGATGCTTTAAAAACAGAGATATTTGTACTTACAGGCTATTAGTTGCTATAGAGTAATGTCTGCTAGGACTGTTTTTTCCATCAGAGGAATCAAATTTCTTGTTGTGCTATCAGCTTCCCGCTATATCATTTTTAAAGGCGAGTCATAAAATGTTTTTTCTCTACTGTGGCAGCAAGGGGGAAACTTTATTAGGGAAAAAGTAATGCAGTTGGAAAGAGTCCTGTAAACTCAAAATCTGTTTAGGGCACTTAATTTTGGGCTTTAGAGGGCAATTGCATCTTTATTTGCAAATAAACATGTAGCTCTTCAATGCACATGTCAGGCAGAAAGAATGTTCTTATGGGTGTTTGGGCTGTGCTGATTTCATGGCATGGTGGAAAATTTGGGGATGAGAAGGTGGGTTGGTAGGATCAATCAAATAAGGACTTCTGTTTGTTGCTCATTTTGTGACTGGAGTGGGTGTGGAAGGTCAGGGTGTCTGAGAATGAATGTGGCTTGATGTTTCCCTCTTTCCTATCCCTTGACTTCATTTCCAATGAGTAACAACTAGTCTGGTTGTTACTCATTGTTATTCAATGATTAGTAGCGACTGATTTTGACTTGCTGTTTGCCCCACCATGAAAATAACCACAAAAATACCCTAAGCATTATAAAAACAATATACATTCATCACAGAAAACTTGGAAAATATAGAAAAGCAGAGAGAAGAAAGAGAACAATTAATCATCATCTTTTTCTTACCACTCAGAAAAAGTAAATGGATTATCTGTTGATGTTTTTGCCTATTAAAAACATAGTTACAATCATATTGTATATACAAAATTACATGTACTGAGTTAAGCATCTATTTTTGTTCTTGTGATCCATGTGCTTTGCAGAAAACTTGAAAAATGTAAAAAGAAAAAATAATTACATAGAATTTAACCATCCAGAGATAAATGCTGTTGTTCTATTTTAATGTATCATCATATAGTTTTTTCTATGCATTTAAAAATGTATTTGTTTCAAAGTTTAAAATATAGTAAATGCAGGGACATTTGTAACTGTGAGTTCGATGATGGGATAGGGTTTGAAGGAGATGATATTTTCCATAGACTAGTTTTTATTTAGTTTTCACCAATTAAAAAGAGACAACTCTGAGACTTAGGTCATTCAATATGAATTTTAAAGTTACAGAAAATCATTACTTGAGTTCTTTGAGAGTGAAAATGGTTATTATATTGCTCTATGTAGCTCTGCTTTTATGGAAGAAGAAAGAAAAATATTTTAGTAATTCTCCCAGCACAGCATCTTAACCATGTAGAGAGTTTAGCTATTATTAGAGCAAGTGCTGGAATAGAGTAATATAGGTCATTTTAAGTGGCATTCAAACATGGCAAAAGCTTTTATTTGAACTCTGGGATCAAGAACAGAATTCAAGAATGGATGTTTTCTGGAATTGATAAGGGAGAAAAAGCAGCCAAGAGTAGCACTGCTAGGCCAAGCTTCCCTGGGATGTGAAATCCATCTGAGGACATGGAATCCAACAGACATTCTTAAGTTTGTGGCCCAAACAGAGTAAAGGAAGTGATTTTATTCCATAACTGACATATTTTTGAGCTCTTAAATATGAGTCTTCTTTTGGTTCCTACAGTACATTGTTGGTGACTTCTTTTTCCACCATAGAATGTTTGGTAGCCTATTTCACTTTTGCCTTGGGAAGCAAGTTTGCTGGGTATAAAATTCTTGGCCTAAAACCTCCCCCTTTGAAATAGTAATTGTAAAATAGTTTTAAAACCTAGAATTCTAATATTAATGTTAATAGTAAAACACCTAAGTTTAAGGTTTATTTGCTTTTTTTTACTTTTAGAATATATACCCCTAAGAAGGTACAGTCATAGTTTTGTACTCAAAGAAATTTTAAATACTGATTTTCTCTGTGTGGTTACCAATTTTATATGCAATTAGACTCATTTGTTTCCGATTGTGTGTGATTTTAAGGCCTATTTTTACATAAAATCTTTTAAATTATTTACTCCTTTTTCATATGAGGTAAACATTACCTCTATTTGATAGATGAGAAGAAAGAGAGGTTGAGTAATTTTACATAGGCTTGTGAGCACTAGCATCAGGACCAGTGCTCATGGCGTGTACTGCTGAGAAGGTGAGTATTCAATTCCATTATCTCTCTCTGAAATCCACGTAAGGGATGGTAGATGGTTTTTATCTGCTGGCATCCAGTGCTGTTTCTTTGGCAAGGAAACAAGACCTCATATTTTCTATGGAAAATTTAGGCTTATTTTTTATTTAATTTTTAAATATGTAAAATATGTACATGCTTCAAAAATCAAAATTGTATACAAAAATATATTTTACCGCAGTTTCTATTCCTTTCTTTTTCACCTTATAATCACCACTCTCTGTAAACAACCATTAGTCAATATTTATGTTTCTTTTAAAAATAAGCAAAATTGTGTATGTGTGTTTGTGTACTCATTCCCCCATTTTTCTTATAAAAAGGTGCCAAGCTCTAATGTTTTATACTTTGATTTTTTTTTTTTTGCTTAACAATGCATTCTAGAGTATATATTACTCCATATTTATTCGTAGAGATCTTGATTCTGCTATATGGTTACATGGTTCCCTATGGTATATCACAGGCTACTTAACAGCCCTCTATGGAGAGACATTTGGGTTTCCAGACTTTGGCTCTGACAAATGCCACAGCCGTAAGTAACCTTGTGCATAGGTAGTTATTTTTAGGCTCTTTGCCATTGTATTTTTGCTCGCGTGGTTTCTGTCCCATGGAGAAGCCCATGGTCAGATGTTCTCATTCTAGTTCTACTTGCTTTATAGTATAAGTAAATTCATTTTGGATACATGGTGTTAGGTTGATGCCAGTTTAGACATCAGTATTTTGTCTTTTTTTGTCATAAGCACAAGCTGTTCTTTCCTTTCATATATTCTTGAAAGTTTGTACAAGGGTTGAATGTGGAAAGCCAGACAATAGACTTATTTGATATAAAAGAGGTAGGAGTTCCATTCCCAGAGAGCTAAAAGGGTGATGAAACCGCTAATTACACCTCTGTTTTTTAAACACAATCATTTATGATTTATTGTCAGCATTTGGTACATGTTCTTTAATTGTGTTCTGTTCCTTCACAATTAATTGAACATGCAGTTGACCTGTCTGAGTCTAGTAAGAATCTGATTAAGGTGAAAGATTCTCTGTCTTTAGGCTGCTTAAGCGATTTGTGTCTTTGTCTCAATTGTGTTAAGTTTATATGACCTGTACTTCTTATCCCTGGTATCAGCACTTTCATTTTTCTGTTTTTGACTCATTTTTATAAAACAATTTGACAAAATACAATAAACAAAAACAATTGCATAAACATTGCTAGACTGAAGTAAACAATGGATCCTCAGGTAACACCACTATGTGATAGCTTGAATTGATTATTTCTAGGCAGTTGCATGACAATCAGAATTTAGCATACACAGAGAGGTTTGGAGTGATAATATCTAGTGTTTGGAATGTACAGACTGTTTGGAAGGCAAAGTAATGAAAGCTGAGCAGCCTCTGTACTTTGTGAGAAGTTGGGAGAGTTTGCATGGGCAGCTGCTATGTCAATGCCATTTAAAATTGAACAATAAAAATGCTGAGAAAAATGTGTAGGCAGCCTTCAAATTATGACCTAATAGGAACACAAATTGCATTACAAAGTTGGTTATTTGATAGACAGTTCTAATTCTTGCCCTCACTTCTATTTTACCCTTTCCTTCCATCCCCACCTACCCCCAAGTTTTACTTGAATCCTGAGAGGTCTCTGAGAAGGGAAACACTGAGGGCAGGAGCCAACTAAAAAAATGCATGAATGAGAGGTGCTTTTGTTCTTGGCTTCGTCCAGGTCCTACTCACTGAGTTTTTATAAGGCAAGTGATTTTACCACTGCATCTTGGGGGTGAATCATGGCTTATCAATGGCACTGAAATATACATACCAACTCTGGACAGTGCTTGAAGAAATAATTCGACTGGCTTTAGAAAGCCTGCAAGGGATGGCAGGACACCCCTGCTGACTTCATGGGGAAGAAATGTGTGGCCTGGAGCAGGGTGCCAGTAAACGCAGGACGAATCAGCGAGCTTCAGGGTGTGCATAAGATGAAACTGCAAGCCAGGGTCAAGTCATGAGTCCGAGACTGAAAAACATTAAACGAAGTCAAAAGAAAGATTTTGGAAGAGGCCAAGAACAAACCCTGAGGGGTGGAGGTGGGATCAAAATGGGATGCTGAAGAAGAGAGGGTGATACCAAACCAAAAGTTTTAAACAGGATAAGAACCAGAATGAACTGTCGTTAACATCGGAGTTCCTGGGGGGTGTGGCTTAGAGACTGAGAGCCAGCTGTGCAACCTGCATGCCTCTTTTCCAAAAGGCACACACATAAGGAAAGGGTTAGTTAAATAGAAAAGCAAGGAGAGAAAAACTGGATGTATAGGATGAATGTCCAGGGAATTAAAGCATTGGAATAATGACTATGATGAGGGTTTTTGTGTCATGCGCGTCCGTGTGAAGAGACCACCGAACAGGCTTTGTGTGAGCAATAAAGCTTTTTAGTCACCTGGGTGCAGGCAGGCTGAGCCCGAAAAGAGAGTCAGTGAAGGGAGATAAGGGTGGGGCCGTTTTATAGGATTTGGGTAGGTAAAGGAAAATTCCAGTCAAAGGGGGGGTTGTTCTCTGGCGGGCAGGAGCGGGAGTCACAAGGTACTCAGTGGGGGAGCTTTTTTGAGCCAGCATGTGCCAGGAAAAGGATTTTCACAAGCTAATGTCATCGCTTAAGGCAAGGACCGGCCATTTTCACTTCTTTTGTGGTGGAATGTCATCAGTTAAGGCGGGGCAGGGCATTTTCACTTCTTTTGTGATTCTTTGGTTACTTCAGGTCATCTGGGCCTATATGTGCAAGTCACAAGGGATGCCGTGGCTTGGCTTGGGCTCAGAGGCCTGACATTTTGGAAGATTGGTTTTCCGACTGTTTCATGGAGCAGCTTTGGTGGATGGGGAGTTTGCCTTCAGAGTTCCCCGCCGATAGGAAGGGAGAGGGTGGGAGAGGAGAGATGACTTGCAAGGGAAGGGAAGGGATGGGAGGCTGCTGCTTCACAGTCCCACTTGACCACAATAGTTCTCCTTTTACATATTGGTGGGGGGAGCTGTGTAAGATTTCATTTGAAAGAAAGGTTCTGCTGTGTATTAGTTTCCTGTGTCTACTCTAACAAATTGCCATAAGGTTGGTGTCAATCGCAGAAATGACAGAAACTTATTCTTTTATAGTCCTGAAGATAGGACGTCTGCAACCACAGGGTGCCCAGGATCACACTCCTGTGGGAGGCTTTAGGGGAGAACCCATTCCTGGCCTCTTCCAGCTCCTGGTGGCTGTCCACATTCCTTGGCTTGTGTCTGCCTCTCTCTGCTCCATCTTCATGTCATCTTTTTCTCTGTAGAGGTGTCTAATGCCCCCTGCCTGTCTTTTGTAAGGATACTTGTGGTGGTGTTTAGGGTTTACAGGGATAATCCAGAATCATCTTTTTTATCTCTAAATCCTCAATTGAGGTACATCTACAAAAGATTTCCAAGTAAGGTGACATTCACACATGGCAGGGATTAGAATGTAGACATATCCCTTTTGGGCTCACCATTCAGCCCACTACATGCTGTTAAAAAAGGTCTGAAACTTAAAATCTTAAATGGTGAACCTGAAAGAATTGATTAAAGAAAAAACAGAAAAAGCCTCAACCTTTTGGAGGGGAAGGAAGAGAAATACAATTATGCTGCCATGTGATGTTTGAATATGTAGATAAAACAGGAAGGGAAAGTGGTGTAAGCTGCACAAAAGGAGTAGAATGCATATTCATCCGGGACTGACCGTGATGGTAGCTCCCTTGAGGACCATTGGCTTCATTACAGCTCATCAGTAAAGGGTTAGTTTACTCAATTTCAGTCACTCAGTCTCTTTGTATCTTGACACTGAACACTGAGGTTTTTGAAGAATGATAGGGTAAGGGCTTACCCGTTGTGGTGTGGTTCTCTAACAAAACCTAGGTGTATGAAAACTGTCAAAGGAGTAGTTAGAGATGAGCTACCCCCATGTCCATGTAACTAGTGCATAATGTAAGCATAGCATATATAATAAAGGTGTATGTGAGATAGCCAATGAGGTTCTGATTTTATTTTCCATTTCCTCCTCAGGAAGGAAGAATTGGGAATCTTTAGGCATGTCTAAGGAAATGGTCTTTGTTTTGTCCATTTTCTCTACTGAATAGTTACCATTTTTTCTTTTGTAAATTAGTAATTTGTGGGGAGAGATTTTGAACCCAAATAAATATCCTATTCCTTATTACATTTTCCTTCCTAGATTTAGCATTCATTAATGATTTTTTTTGCCTCAATTTGTGCTTTGATGGTTGTAAAATAGTTTTACTAATTCTATCATTCCCTCTATATTTATTACTCAACATTCTATTACAAGGAAGCATTTTTCCTTCTTTCATGTTTACTTATTTATTTAATTTCTTTAGTATCTGTATAGACTCCTAGATTCTTTTTTTATTTGATAAGTTATGGCCCATTACTGTTATTTCTTTTTGTTATTTGAATCGTCCCAAAGTTAGCCAGTAAGAATTCCTTAAAGCTGGCCGTCATGTCCGTTTAATATGTCCCTATTGTTCTTGAGCAGATCCTTACTTTTTGGTACAGTAAGATGTTCCATGATTGTCTTGTACCTTCCCTGCCACACCCTGGAGTCAGTCTTTCCACCAAGAAGCCTGATCCCTTTAGGGGACAATCCCTTTAGGGGATCCCTAGGTAACCCTTGGTTACTTTGTCTAGTAACCAAGGTCTGGACAAGATCTTTTTAAAAAATTTTCCATCACATGGATACTGTCTAAAAAACAATTAAAAAAATTTTTTTTGAGATGGAGTCTCACTCTGTCTCCCAGACTGGAGTGCAGTGGTGTGATCTTGGCTCACTGAAACCTCCTAGGTTCAAGGAATTCTCTCTCCTACATCAGCCGCCCCAGTAGCCGGGATTACAGGCATGCACCACCATGCCTGGATTTTTGTATTTTTAGTAGAGACAGGGTTTCGCCATGTTGGTCAGGCTGGTCTCAAACTCCTGGACCTCAGGTGATCCACCCACCTCGGCCTCCCAAAGTGCTGGGATTATAGGCATGAGCCACTGCGCCTGGCCTAAAATTAAGAAAAAATATAGGTGGTCTGAGTTTAGAAGCGGACCCTGAGCCAAGAATTAAAGGGGAAGCTATTGATGGGAGGAGCATGGGCGCTGCTAGGTGAGGAGAGAGTGAGATAGGAAGGGTGCTAACAGGCTGGTTCCACAGGGGACACTTTGGAAAATGGTGTAAAACACAGACCTCAAAACCATCCTTGTCAGGAATGAGAAAGCTGGGATATTTTTCCCCCTCACCTGTCAGTTGTAGGTCCAGGGCTGCTGTTTGTGGGTAGGGGAGTCCAGAGAAGAGGGGTAAATGGGGGTGGGAAGGTGCATTCACTCCCAGGCCCCTCTAGTCTGGATCACGGCGGGAGTCAGGTGGGCTTGCACAGACATGGTAAGGGGGTTGGAGGGTGTGAGCACTGACAATATTGGCTACAAGTGATGACACCACCAGAAAAGGGTGGTGAAGCTGAGTGAGAAAACAAAAGAAGCTTGGGTCCTCTGAAGGAAGGTGCGCCGAGGGGCCTGGGGCTTCCTGACTTGGGTGGTACATTTTAGACCTTTAGGTCTTTCTGTACAAAAGCCACTCTGGCTTGGTTGTTACTACTCTGTCCTTCCTTCCACAGAAACTTCCCACATGCTTGACCTCCTTCAGTATTGGCTGCTTTCTTTGATCTCTGTTTGTACTGCTGGGCAAGGAACTTTAAAAAGGACTGGTGGTGGGATTGTGGGGGTGTGGAGGGATCGCTCATATTGGCTGGAGAACAGGAGGGAAGGAGAGTAGGAGCCATCCTTGGTTTCTCATCTTCTTTCTCACCTCACATCCAACACTTTAGCAAGTCCAATATCTACATCCCAAGTCTGGCCACCTCTTACCACCCTCATTGTTCCACACTAGCTAGGATTGCCAGGATCTTCCCTGTGGATCATTGCCATGGCCTCCCACCTGGTCTCAGTCTCCCCCCATGGCCCCTGTTCTTCACATAGCAGTTGGAGTGTGGATGTGCCCTGCTCACAACTAATAGTGCCCGAGGAGGTTCCAAGTCCTTCCTGTGGCAGACAAGCCCCATGCAACCTGCCATCTGGCTTGGCTGCCTCTCCGATCCCCTCCCCCAGAACTCTTTCCCTCCTTTCTTCTCCTCGTTGATTCTGGAACATGCCAGCTTATTGCCCATCCCAGGCTTTGTGTTGCTATTCCCGCTGCTTGGAGTGCTTTTCTATCAGAGTCACATGATTCCCTCCTGCCCTCCTCTCCCTTCCTCCCTCCCTCCCTCCCTCCTTCCCTCCTTCTCTCCCTCCCTCCTTCCCTCCTTCTCTCCCTCCCTCCTTCCCTCCTTCTCTCCCTCCCTCCTTCTCTCCCTCCCTCCTTCTCTCCCTCCCTCCTTCTCTCCCTCCCTCCTTCTCTCCCTCCCTCTCTAATTCCCTCCCTCCCTCCTACTTTATCCCTCCTCCCTCCTTCTCCCTTTTCAGGGCTTGACTCCAACACCACCACCTTCCCAAACTATTCCTTTCACCACTCACCATCCATTCACCACTCTATTCCTCTACTCTGCTTTATTTACTTTCAAAACCCCATGGAAATAAATGAAGACCACCCAAATGAGAATAAGCAAAGGCTGCTTACTCAGAGCTTGCCATAGCAAGGGAGCAGCCACCATCACTTCTGTTGGGCCGAGACTCGCAGGCAGGCAGAGGGTGGGAAAGCTTGAAAGTAGAGAAAAGGGAAGGTCTCAGGTGCACCCTGAGTGGAGGTTGTTGGTGTGGAAAAGCTGTAGTCAGCTCACTAGAAGCATAGCATCCCATGTGATTGAGTGAGGGGTGCATATTTGACTTCCTCCTGCATTCTGGCATGTTAAAAATTGGTCAATTCGGAGGTGATGGTTTTTCAACAAAACAAAGATGCCAATGTCTACAGGAGGTAGGCAGGTAAAAGGGTGAGCCAGCCTGGTGGGGTGGGACCATAGCAATGAAGATTCTTTGTTTTGTTGAAAAACCATCACCTCCGAATTGACCAATTTTTAACATGCCAGAATGCAGGCCTCCTTTACTTCACTTTCAGAGGAAGCTGGCACCCTGGAGTTTCATGTAAATGCTTCTAATATTTAAATGTTAGCCACTCATAAAACACTATGCTATGTACTGGTATGAGGAAGGGAGAGGGAAAGTAATGTGTCAGTAGATTGCATTCAGCCCTTGGGTGGCCAGGCTTGGGCTTTGTTCTAGGCTGTTTCCTCAGATACTCTCTGGAAGTCTCTTTGAGTTTCCCTTCTTTCTACTTTCCTTGACCTCCCCCTGCATCAAGGCTGGACATTTGAGAAGAGGAAAGCTGGTGTGAGCCCCCAAGCTCCAGCCACTAGATATTGCACACTGGGTCTTAGCATACCCATTTCCTTTCAAATCATTTTCTTCACTAGGAGTCATCTGTAGATTTGAGGAGGGTGATTGCGGGAGGCCGTTTTGGCATCGAGCTGATTGTAAGTGAAGCTGCAGGAGCCAAATCCCTGATTAGAATTGAGATTCTGAAGCCAGATGAATTAATAATGAGGTGATGGGGAGAAGGAGAGACTCCGTGACAGCTCTCTTGTTTATGTTAAGAGAAGTTTTAGTTGTTTTCACTTGCAAAAAGATTATTTCTCTAAACTTTAAATCACTGATGATGCCTAGAGCAATTAAGCTCATCTTCCCAGAGTATGACCCTTCAGGAAAATCATCTTCCTGAGCACCATATTCATTATAGGTTGCATAGGATCGAAAGGTAAGACTTCTGGGTAATGCAAATTATAAAATGAGAGAGGAAAGCGCAGAGACTTATTGCATGTCATCAGAGGTATCGCTTAAGAGCCCAACAAAAATGATACTCAAAATGAATTTTTCCCCTCTAATTACAGAAAAACACCAAAATGCAAACCATATAGGTTTGTAATATTTAAAAAGCTATTATATTAGGCTAAATCTAAGCATAACAAAACAGCTATCCACTGTTGTTAGAAGTGAGAGCTAAATCATAGTTTTAAGTTGTAGTTGTAAGGTTAGCATTTTGCCAAATTTTGTGGTGGTAGCAAACCCCATACTTATTTGAAGTTGCTTGAATTTTTATTCCCCCAGCCCTGATTGAGCTAATTAGAACCCACTGGGAATTACATGGGTAATGGCAGGAATTGTGGAAGTATAAATATGCAATGCAATTAGCTCCTGCTCTTTTTCTGTGTGATGCAATCTTGGCACTTATGGGCTTGCAAAAGGCCTGGAACAATAGGAACCATTGATACTCAAGCTGCTAGGGGAGTCCATAATTATGATATAATAACTTGCCAGCCTCTTGCATGCACGGAGGTAGAATGTAATATGAGTAAATAAAACCCAGCAATTTTCTCCATTCGTAATTCTTTATATCAATAGCATATTTTCTCTATTCTCTCTCCTATTTTTTTTCCCCTAAGGAAGATAGAAACTTATTTGTGTGAGCATTTTATATACTATTGAAGGACTTCATCTCCATGGGAATAAATTTGGTTTGCAATCAGTTAATTGAAAGTTTTTCTCAGTGTTATTACGAATTGAAGAAAGCTATTCTGCAATGCCCTCTGCCTATCACATGCAGATTTCTTTGACTTTGCTTTCTACTGTTGTGTAAGTTCATGCCAGGAGAGACTTGAGTTTTGTGATGTATTCCTTAATTTGTTAGGACTGTACCCAGGCTGGGCCAACTTCATGGGCACGTGACTTGTGTTGTCTCACTCTGAAAGTTTCATTTAAAACTAACATTATACAATATAAAGATGTACAATAAAATCTTAATTTCAATATTTAACTTTTTTTTTTTTTTTTTTTTTTTTTTTACTTAGAATGACATTAAATAGCAAATAAAAGATCCCGTGACAAGTCAAGAGAGAGACCACAGAACAAAGGAAAAAGATTTATATTTTAGTACCTTTAGTGTATTTGTCCATGTTCATAATGCTGTGAAGAAATATCTGAGACTGGGTAATTTATAAAGAGAAAGAGGTTTAATGCACTCACAGTTAACATGGCTGGGGAGGCCTCATAATCGTGGTGGAAGGTGAATGAGGAACAAAAGCACATCTTACATGGCAGCAGGCAAGAGGGTGTGTGCAGGGAAACTACCCTTTATAAAACCATCAGATCTCATGAGACTTATTCACTATCATGAGAATGGCATGGGAAAACCCACTTCCATGATTTAATTACTTCCCATTGGGTCCCTCCCACAACACGGGGGACTATGGAGCTATAATTCAAGATGAGATTCGGGTGGGGACACAGCCAAACTATCATGCAGCATTACTTTTTCCTGCTTTTTGAACAAGGGGCCCCAAATTTGCATTTTTCGCCAGGTCCCATAAGTTATGTAGCTCGCTCGGTACCTAGGTACAGATAGGTGGAGTTCAGAAATTGAGGCATTCATTCAGCAACATTGACTGAATACCTGCTCTGTATATCCATAGTGCCGGGTGTAGAAGATGCAAAATATGAAGGAGCTTCTCGGTTGCCAGAGACATACCTGCAACATAAGAGTCAGTTCTTAAAGAGGCTGGGTCTTTGGGAGTCAAGGCCCAAATGAGGGAGAAGGAGTGAATTCCCAGTTGTGCCTGGTGTTGGGAGGAGTCTAGAAAGAATGCAGACTCAGAATACATCCGAATATTTGAACTTGTAGACATTTTATTATTTTTTAAATTATTTTTTGTCATTTTTTTGGTGAGAACATGTGAAAATCTCTTTTGGTAATATTTAAGTATAAAATACATGGTTATTAACTGTAGTCACCGTGTTGTACAATAGATCTGTAAGACACTTTAGAAACTCTTTGTTAAGATGTAACCAAATAATTAGAAGTAACATTTCACAGACTCAAGCCTTTCTTGTCCTTTACTCTATCCTCATAGGTTCATGAGGAATGTCCACCAATTATCTTTATCCAGATCTGAGATAGTGACTATATTCTGCTGGTAAATATCAAAACTAGGGTTGAAGCCCCTGTCATCTGATTTCAAATGTTATTCCATTCCATTCCTATTTTCTATTCCACCTCAATCCTCAATTTGACAACTGTTAATTACTGATACTAAGAAGTTAGAAAATGATATAATATTTTATAGAATATCTTGCTTTTTACTTCATAGCAAAACTTATGTAAGAGTTCTCTTACAGAGAAAATTCTAGCTGGGCTTGGTGGCTCATATCTGTAATCCCAGCACTTTGGGAGGCCAAGGAGGGCAGATTGCTTGAGTCCAGAGTTCAAGATCAGCCTGGGCAAAATGGTGAAACCCCTCCTCTACAAAAAGTCCAAAAACTAGGTGGGTGTTGTGGGTCGTGCTTGTAGTCCCAGTTACTACAGAGGCTGAGGTGGGAGAATCACCTGAGCCCAGGAAATGGAGACTGCCATGAGCCATGATTGCACCACTGGACTCCAGCCTGGACAATACAGTGAGACCCTGTCTCTCAAATAAACAAAATAAATAAATGAAAGAAAAATTCTATTAGTGTGCTTAAATAATAATTTGTTTTAGAAAAACCAACTTCTCCCTAACCACTACCACCCTGACTGAGGAATGGCTGGGATCTGGAGCCAGCCTTGTGGTGTGGAAAGAGCACAGGCTTTGCAGTCAGGCCTGGGTGGAATCTGAATCTGACTTTGAAGAGCCATATAGCCTAGTGACCATCATTTGCCTCCTTGGGCCTCAATTTCCTCATCTGTAAAATGGGGGCAGCAAGGACTGCCTCACGGTGATATCAGAGGAAGGCTTAGTGAAATGAGGTTGTAGCATACCCAACAGCTACTGGGTCCTCAGGGAATACTGTTTCCTTCTTTTAAGAGACAAAACATCTTTTCCATCTTTTCTATAATTCTCTTAAAGTTGTTATCATGTGAAATTGCTTATTTTATTGGGTATTTTATCTGTTTTATACCTAAAAATTTTATGTTACTTTAAACTTTCTATTAATCTATTGATACAGAGAGACAAAGATGATTCTTCAATTTCAGTATTTTCTTCTGTGTTCTCTTTCCATCCCAACAGAGAAGTCCCAGGATACTAAAAATTTGGGAGGAGATATCAGAGTCATAGAGTTGAATAATTTTACAATTGAAAGGCACTTTGAAGATCATCATAATAGCTTACATATAGAAAGGGCTTTACTCTGGGTCAGGCACTGTCCTGGCACTTTCCATGTACCTTCTATTAACTCTCGGGTGGAGTCTTTGAGGGAAGTCTGTTATTGTCTCCCATGTCACAGATAAGGAAACTCAGGGACAGAATTAAGTTATCCAAGGTCACCTTGGCTGGCCCAGAGACCACACCCTGATCACTATGCTAAACTGCCTTAATTATGCTGCGTTCCACATTTTTTGTATTTTACAGATGATAAGCTGTGGCTGCAAAGAATAACTGACTTCCCAAGGTCATCTAGGTGCTTAAATGCAGGTTTAGGACTGGAACCCCAGGATCTTGACTGCCCAGTGCAAAGCTCTTTCTACTACCCCTAGAATTACTGGCAGGACAGGCCCATGAGAGGGTCAAACTGGGAACCATCTGAGCTAGATAATATTTCTATTCCTGTGTCTCTCATTAAAGATGCATGATTTTTGTAATTCTTTCCTTTAACAGTAATTGCTATGTTTTGTCTTTCAGGAACCTGGACAGGAGGATATAAGCCAGTATATCTGCCTGTTGAGCCTACAGTTAAAAATAATTGTAAGAGAACATGGTGATGCTTCAGATGCTGTAAGGTGGTGGGACATTTTCAAATCATATCTTTTCACATTATTCAGTTCTAGTATAGAGGAAAAACCTGTGGATGGAATGGAAAGAGAGTAGGAAAAGACAAGCCAAATGTTGTCCACTAGTTTCCTTCATGAAAAATGCCTGATCAAAGTTTGAGGCCAATGAAATTTGGATCTAGAGGTTCACCAAAATTATTTGACTACGCTCTCACTTTCCCAAAGGGAATTTGGTATGTACATGAGATTAGTAAACCAGGTTCATAACCTATCATGTAGTCTGAGAATGAAGAGAAAGCAAGGAGGCCAGCTGTAAGGGGCGATGCTGTTGTGGTTGGGGAGCAGAACATTTCGTCTGAGCTTCCCAGCTGCCAAATGAGAGGGAGGCATTTTCATTTATCAGAAGGGAAGGAGCATAGGAACAGTGATTAGGTGAGACAAAATTTATTTGAATGAAATTCAAAAGGCAATTTCTTCCCAAAGTAGCAGAACAGAATTTACATTAATCAGGGTTCTCAAGAGAAACAGAATCAATCAATCAATCAATCAATCTATCTATCTATCTATCTATCTATCTATCTATCTATCTACCTACCTATCTAATCTGTCTATCTACCAAATCTATCTAATCTAACCTATGAATCTATCTAATCTAATCTGTCTATATCTATCAAATCTATTTAATCTCTCTGTCTAATCTATCTAATCCTATTGGTGTACACACACACACACGCACAAATGTAAGGACACATCATTTCTTATAATCTCTTTTGGTCTCTCTATCTTTAAATAGATATTTACATTTAGATATAAAATTAGATTGATTATAAGAAATTGGCTCATGTGATTATGGAGTCTGAGAAATTCCAAGACCTGCAGCAGCAAGCTGGAGACCCAGGAGAACTGATGGTGTGGTTCCAGTCCAAATTCACAGACTGAGAAGGAGGAGAGCTGAAGGTGTATGTTTTAGTCTGAATCTCAGTCTGAAGGCTTCTGCCTTCTGATGTCCCAGCTCAAAGACAGTGAGGCAGAGAGAGCAGATTCTTTCTTACTCAGTCTTTTCATTCTATTCAGGCCTTCAACAGATTGGATGAGGCGTGCCCAGCTGGGAGGGCAATCTGCTTTACTCAGTCTACCAATCAAATGATAAGCTCATAAAAAACACCCTCACAGACACACCTAGAATCATGTTTAACCAAATATAGGAGCACCCTGTGGTCCAGTCAAGTTAACACATAAAATTAACCATCACAATCCCCTTCTTTTTCAAACATAACCTTAATTCACTACACAGATAAGAATCAGGATTCTGTCCTAGTATCAACCTCTGTAGTATCAAGAGTTCAAGTTGATAATTTACTTATTGTAAACAGCCAATGAGGGAAAATGAGACTTTTGGTGAATACGGAAATATGGAATCTGGGGTTATGGAGGGCAGTTGCAATCTTACATCAGCCTTCTGCCTTGTGACTTGATTGCATGATACAGAAGTCTCACAGACAAGTAGCTATGAAATGTAACTTTTTATGTGTGGCTTGCCTTGATATAGTAGAATATGTTTCCATTAAACTCATTTGGAAGATGAAAAGAGGAACAGTAGGGAATGTTTGTTTCAAGGTTAAAGAAGTGATGATATGGGCTCATGTTTACTTATAAGTGTCATAAAAAAGCACTGAGGACTTAAAACAAGCTGTAGAGAAACTCTACGTTGTCACTTGTCATCATGCAGCTCTCTCAGTTGGATCTAGATTTGAAGAGATGAGCCCGGCTGGCGTGGCGCTTGAGTGATAGACATGTGGACTGCAGCGGTCATATCATTCCTCTGATGTGGTTTTCTGTCCACAGGGTTGGAATTTTTCAAAAAGTGCAATATAAAACAATACTTTCTGGTTAGTGACATAGTTGCTATTATTACTAGCTAACAGTTAACTACTATTCCTTACATGTGCTGGACACTTTCTTGAGTGGTGGACACCTCCTCTCACTCACTCTCACACACACACATCCACACACCTACACATACACCTACACACACACACAAATATAGATGCTCTTTATTCCACAGTGGGGTCATGTCCTGATAAACCCATCATAAGTCAAAAATATCACAAGTCAAAATGCATTTAATGCCTTGATAAAACCAATAGCTTTAAAAATTGTTAAGTTGAACCATTCATGTCCAGATGCTCCTCAACTTATGATCGGTCACATCCTCCTTGTAAAGTTGAAAAATCTTAAGTCAAATCATTGTAAGTTGGGGACAAACTCTATGTAACAGTAGGACCTCAAATGTTATTTTGCTCAATGTTGTTTCATCATAACGTCGATGAGAAAAAAGAATCAATTCCTGCTGGGCCACTGTCTGTGTGGAGTCAGCACATTCTCCCCATGTCTGTGTGGGTTTTCTCTGGGGACTCCAATTACTTCTCATATCCCCGAGCTGTGCACATGGGGTGAACTGGTGTGTCTGCATGGTCCCAGTGTGTCCAGAATTGGTGGGTTGTTGGTCTCACTGACTTCAAGAATGAAGCTGTGGACCCTCACAGTGAGTGTTATAGTTCTCAAAGATGGTGTGTCCAGAGTTTGTTCCTTCAGATGTTCAGATGTGTCTGGAGCTTATTCCTTCTGGTGGGTTCATGGTCTCGCTGTCAGGAGTAAAGCTGCAGACCTTCATGGTGAGTGGTACAGCTTTTAAAGGCAGCGTATCTGGAGTTGTTCATTCTTCCCGGTGGGTTCGTGGTCTCGTTGGCTTCAGGAGTGAAGCTGCAGACCTGCCCGGTGAGTGTTACAGCTCATAAAGGCAGCACGGACCTAAAGAGTGAGCAGCAGCAAGACTTATTGCAAAGAGCAAAAGAACAAAGCTTCCACAGCGTGGAAGGTGACCCAGCAGGTTTGCTGGGGCAGCCTGCTTTTATTCCCTTATCTGACCCCACCCACATCCTGCTGATTGGTCCATTTTACAGAGAGCTGATTGGTCCGTTTTGACAGAGTGCTGATTGGTGCGTTTACAATTCTTGAGCTAGACACAGAGTGCCAGTCAGAAAAGTTCTCCAAGTCCCCACCAGATTAGCTAGATACAGAGTGCTGATTGGTACACATACAATCCTCCCGCTAGATATAAAAGTTCTTCAAGTCCCCACCAGACTCAGGAGCCCAGCCAGCTTCACCCAGTGGATCCCGCGGACGGGCTGTAGCGGAGCAGCCAGCCAGTCCCCAGCTGTGCACCGGCACTCCTCAGCCCTTTGGTCAATGGGACCAGGGCCACGGAGCAGGGATCGGAGCTCGTGGGAGGCTCTGGCCTCTGGAGCCCGCCGCAGAGGGGAGCTCAGACATGGCGGGGTGCAGGTCCCAAGCCCTGCCCCGCAGGGAGGCAGCTAAGACCCGGCAAGAATTTGAGTGCAGCACTGGTGGGCCAGCACTGCTGGGGGACCCCGGGCAACCTCCGCAGCTGCTGGCCTGGGTGCTAAGCCCCTCACTGCCCTGGGCCTGGTGCACCGGGCGGCTCTGTGTGCGGGGCCCATGAGCCCGCACTAGCGGGAACTCGCACTGGCCCACGAGTGCCTCCACGCAAGCAGAGGGAGGCAGCTCCGGCCTCAGCCAGGCAGAGAGGGGCTCCCATGGTGCTGTGGCGGGCTGAAGGGGTCCTCAAGTGCCGCCAGAGTGGACGCCGAGGGCAAGGAGGCACTGAGTGAGGGCTGCTAGCACGTTGTCACCTCTCACCAGCGTGAGTGAATGTGGGTGTGTGAGAGTGCACCCTGTGATGGAACCGTGTCCTGTCTAGGGCTGCTTCCCACCTGGCACCCTGAGCTGCTGTGATAGGCTCCAGCCATCCTTGGCCCTGAGCTGGAATAAAAGGGTAAACAATTATCTTACTTATTTTTACCAATCTTTCTTAAGTGTATATACAGCTCCCATTTATTTCCATGTTTAATATTAGAAGTGTTTTGGTCTTCATTCGGAAGTTTGGTGAGGTTTTCGTTCCTGGAAATATGCCATAGGAACTAAACTCTTGTTTACATCAATTAGCTTGCGGTAAAATTGGTAAAGTTGCAGTTGCCAAAACCTACAGATGACCTTAAGAGAGCACTTAATGTATATTCATTTGCTAGGGCTGCTTAATGTGCACCAGAATACCACACACCCGGTGCGTGTAACAACAGAAACTTACTTTCTCACAGTCCTGGAGGCTGGAAGTCTGAGATCAGGGTGTCAGCAGGCTTGGTTTCTTGTGAGGGCCGTGGAGAAAGGATCTGTTCTAGTCTTCTCTCCTTGGTTTGTGGATGGCTATCTTCTCCCTGAGTCTTCACGTTGTCTTCCCTCTGTACGTATCTGTGTCCGGATTTTCTCTTCTTATAAGGACACCAATTGTATTGAATTAGGGCCCATGCTAATCACTTCATTTTAACTTGATGACCTCTGCGAAGACCTTATCTCCAAATAAGGTCACCTTCTGAGGTACTGGGATTTAGAATGTTAATATATGAATTTTGGGAGAACATAATTTAACCCGTAAGTACATATATGGTTATATATGTGTGTGTATATATGTGTATTTGTGTGTATACATGTGTTTAGTATATATACATATACATATACATGTCATAGGCATGTATACACACACACACAAACTCAATCCTCAAAACAAGCATTTGAGGTAGGTACCGTAATTATTTGCCTTTCAAATACGAGAAAAATGAGGCACAAAAAGGTTAAAGAACTTGGGCAGTGCCTCACAGCTACAAAGTTCTGGAGCTAAGATCTGAACCCTGGAAACTGGCTCCTAAGATTGTGACAAGGTTCACAGAACAGTGAGCTTTCCTAGCAGCACATGGTAAGACATCAATAGAATGCAAAGGGTGAAAAATCAGGGATTTATTCTACTGAGTTTAGAGCATCTAGTTTTCCAAATATGTTGCAGCACTTCAGAAGCAAGATGTGGCTTGGAAAATCTCATCTGCTTGGGGTACTTACTAGAATTCAGTTATGGCCTGACCCAAGCAGTAGCCCACAGGGCATCTGCACTGACCTTCTGTCTTGCTAGCCTGGGCTGCCAGATATCTGTGCACTCAGGATCAGCTGGCTGTCATGTACATGCCCAACCCTACGTATTTCTGAAAATAAATAAAAGCAATGAGGAGTCATTGTTGACCCAAAGTGTAAAGATCCCATTTGGGACATGGTGACTGAGGTCATGGGGTAAGAGAAGTGTGGCCTTCGCCTGGTCCAGGTATAGGATCATAGACAGAGGTTCATGTTCTCTCCTTCTACCAGTGGGTGACTCTTCCTTCAGAATACCATCAGGACGGCAGGAAAGAAAGTGCAAGCCACTAGAGATATGACACTTTAGGCTACAGTCTGCTCCCCAGTTGTCTTTCTAACCTTGGAGATGCTATGTGACCTCACTGTGTTTCAGTTTCCTTATAGTGATAACTTGTGACTAGGTCATTTGTCTGTTGAAGAGTCTTTGTTGAGGGCCATCCATGTGGTGGGCGTTGCAGGGCACACAAATCTAAAACACAGAGTGTCTGATGGTTAAGAGCATGGTCTTGGAGTCAGCCTTTGTAAGTTCAAATCTCAACATGGAAACTGATAAGCTTCCACCTTGGCAAGTTACTACATTTATCTGTGTCTCAGTTGCCTCATCTGTAAAACAGAAATCCTAATAGTAACAACCTCATAGAGTTGTTATGAGGATTTAACAAGTTAATGTTTGTAAAGATTTACAGCCACGATTGGCACAAACATGCTAAGTGTTTATTAAATAACAATCTCTGGCTTTAAATAATTTACCCTGTTGTTAGGTTGAAAAGACGTATACTGATGGAGGGAGACAAAATTGCTAAACCGAGACCGTAATGTTCTAGGAAAGAGCATGAAGTGGCGGTCTGGAAGAGTCATGGGGACTCATAGAACAGAGAGAAAAAGCTATTGGGTGTTCACTGTGTGCCAGGCACCGAACTAAGGACTGTGCATGCATTTTCTCTTAATCTTCAAACAATCTTTGATTGGATAATGGCCAATATTGTCTTCCCCATTTTACAACTCAGAAAACATGTCTTCCCCATTTTACAACTCAGGAAACAGACTTCAGAGAGGTCAGGCATGTCATTCAACGTTCTGAGTGGCAAAGCTGGGATTTAGGAGGAGGGGGTGGGTTAGGTGGCAGCTGAGTGCCCCAGGTTGTGGGCAGGCACCTGTTGGCCAGACACTAATGGCTGGACTGTGGGTCTGGACATGCTCCTGCATTTTAA
This sequence comes from Macaca mulatta, assembly GCF_049350105.2. NCBI lineage: Eukaryota > Metazoa > Chordata > Mammalia > Primates > Cercopithecidae > Macaca > Macaca mulatta. The sequence goes on from NC_133417.1 coordinate 28,140,950, forward strand.
AGAGTCCTGAACCAGATGCTCACATTGCCCCCTTTTGAAACCCCCTTTAGACCGAGGGGTCCTCAGCAGGTCTCACTGTGTTGCTACTGGGATTGTGCTCACTGCCGCAGCAATAATCCAGTGTCAGTATTTTATGCAGTGATTTGATTAGACTTTGTTCCTGAGGCTTTAAAAGAAGAGCACATTTTTAACATAAATAAGTAAGTGTTTTGGCTTGGTGATATTAACCACACTTGATGCAGATGAGGCTTTCCTTGAAGAGTGAAAGAATGATGCTCCATGCTCATGAATTTCTGAAGTCAGTTACATTTTCATTAATTGGTTTTGCTTCCCCTTCTTTTGGCCTTCTCTTAACATAGAAAATAAAATCTGGGGTTAGGCTTCTCTCACTGATGGATGGCACCCAGGGGCAATACAAGCACTTTTCATTCATCTACTTTGTTTTTCCAGAAGTCTCTGAGCAGCCATTACATAAGTCTAAGGGACCCAGGTTCAACTTTTATTTGTGGGACAGATTCTTTACGTTTGTTTATTTCACCTGAAAATCTAACCCAGAGGTAATGTTTCAGGATATTGACCTTTAAACACGATGCTTCTTTTCCATGCCTAACAATAAAAACTACCTGTACAATTATTATCATTATTATTTTTTGAGACGGAGTTTTGTTCCTGTTGCCCGGACTGGAGTGCAGTGGCATGATTTCGGCTCACTGCAACCTCCACCTCTGGGGTTCAAGGGATTCTCCTGCCTCAGCCTCCCAACTAGCTGGAATTATAGGCACCTGCCACCATGCTTGGCTAATTTTTGTATTTTTAGTAGAGATGGGGTTTCACCATGTTGGCCAGGCTGGTCTTGAACTCCTGACCTCAGGCGATCCACCTGCCTCGGCCTCCCAAAGTGCTGGGATTACAGGCGTGAGCCACCATGCCTGGCCACCCCTACAATTAAGCAGTTACTGAATGTTTAACATATTCCAGGGACCCTATTAAGGAGTTCTCACGTATAATCTCACTTAATTCTTCCAGTAACCCTGTGAGCTAGATGGTGTGTTAATCTCTATTCAGCAGATGAGGAGACTGTGGTTTAAGGAAGTTAGGTACCGGGCATAGAGTCACAGGGCCAGTGGCTTGTTGAAATGAAATTCCAACCCCATCCTTCTGCCTTAGGAATCAAATTCCTAAATCTGTAAATGCAGCTCTAGCAGCAAGTGGGGCTTACCTTCTGGAACAATTCATGTAACACAATGTTGTATGTTTGGGGTTCCAAAGCAAAGGAGGTGGGCCCATCTCAGCTCAGAGGCTTTGGAACATCCACCACAATGCCCAGAACCAGCACCAAGGCACAGTGATGTATCACATGACCTGACTGGCCAAATGGCCAGCAAACGAAGCTGGGAGCTTTTAGTACATCACAGCTGGAGGAATCACCTGAAACCATCAGTTCTTACGCACACTGCCTTCCCGCTCGGCTACCTTTCCCAGGTGTGAGTTGACTCCAAGTGGAGTGGTGGTCACCTGGTCCCTCTTTGTCTGGGCTTTCCCTGTTTTAGTGCCGCATGTCTCACTCCCTAGGAAACTCCTCAGTTCTCTGCAAACTGGGAATATTTCTTACTTTTCCTTTAAGAGAGAGTTCAAAATCACTAGTCTGGGGGTCTACCTCTTGTTATCAATCCAACCTCCTGCTTTTCCTTGTTGCACACTGTGTCAATACTGACCAGCTGGCTAGAGCTGCCCACTGAGAAGACTCCTACATTGATCAAACTCTAGCCAGGCTCCTCTGAGCCCCCTTCTCAACCAGGCCTCAACCTTGGTCTATAAAGACTTGATAGACACTAACAGAGTTTCTGACAGGTCAAGGCTGCATTCCCTAGGGTGACCCCATTCCCCCTTAAACATCCTGCCTGAGAAAACTCAAGGCTGCCAAAAGAATTTATGTTTGTTCTAGCCAACACCCAAAGATATGGCCCCTGTCTCCCAGCCTCTGTGGGAGGCTAGGAGACTAATTCTGATAGTGCCAGTTAGCACACTCAGATGGGTTTCACATGGGCTTAGCTCCTGTTCCCCCTTTTTGTAATTTTTAACTTCCCTGACTCTGCTGAGTCCCTGCTCAAACCCCTCCCTATTCCTTCCTGCTCCCTTCATAACTCCCAGTCACCTCTGTATAAATTAAGTTGCGTTCCATTCATGCTGTACTTTTTCCTATTGGAATAATATATTACTGATTAAAATCTGTCCTTACTACTCCCACCAGTGTCCAGCTTTACATTCTTCCAGTGTTGCCCCCAGTGCCTGCCTCCATTGTCCCCACAACACGCACATAGGATCCGGCTTGTAAGGTCCTGCTTCATCCCCATGGGTCTGCAGTGCGTGCTTCACCTCTGTTCAACCAGTTCCAGCTCTTGATGGCCTTTCTTTGACTTCCTGTGGCATTTGTGTTTGGCATGTCTCTCTGGGAAAAAAAGATACGCCATGTCATATTGCTTTCTCTGCAGACATTCTATTTCTGCACCTAGTTTTGGTCTCTTGAGGGCAAGAACAATGTCTTGTGGCTCTTTGTATATCCAAGGCCTCAAGAAGGCTTGAACAACAGCAACCAAACTGTGTGTTGTCAGTGATGACTTATAGCAGGTGACTATCCAGTTCTTGGGTTACCTACCTTCCTTTAGAAAACAAGGACTCTGTTTTTTAAGAACTGTCAGCCCACAGGAAGAGACATACAGATACACACACACACACAAAATCACAGGAGAGATATTTTATATATATATGTATTTTTTATATATATATATATATCTTATATGTGTATGTTATGTGTATGTATAAGTGTGTATACATATATATGTATATATACGTGTGTGTGTGTGTGTATATATATATACACACACACACATATATATATAATGGGACTTTAGAAGGGTGATCCTATATGCATGTTGAGGCATGGGGGTGATGGAGGCAGGCATTGGAGGCAACACATGCAGTATATAAAGCTGGACACAGGTGATAGTGGACAGATTTTAGTGGGTGGTTAGCATAATGAAGTAGCTAAGAGCACAGTCTTTGGAGTTACATTGGCCTGGAATTTCATCTTTTTAAAAAAATCATAGATGAGTTTACTTCCCTTCTCTGAGCCTCATTTCACCAGCTGTAAAATGAGTATATCACATTCTTCAGTGAGTGATGGTAGTTGTGAGGATTAAATGTCACGATAGTACATGCCACATGGGAAATGCCAGTAAATGGAATCAATGTAAAACATCCACCTAACCACACAAAACATAACTGGGATAGATAGTTACAAACATGTGAGATTTGAAGGAAGAAAAGGAAAGGAAAGGGAAGGGAAAGGGGTGAAACAGAAGCTGGAGCAATTAAAGTCTCTAGAACTTAGGTCAGGGGATCTGGAAAGACTTGGAAGATTAGGTTGGAAAAGGAAAAGGAAAATTGTCTTTAATTTATTGGGCTTCTATTTTGTGCACTAGATATTTTGCATACTGCGCTTCTTTTGCATATTGCGCTTCATTGAATTCTCAGAACAATGCTGTAAGATATGGTATTCATCCCGTAACTTACAGATGTTGACACTTTTGTGTGGTCACAGAGTTAATAAGAGGCAGAGCTGAGAAGGACCCAAGCCTCTCTCATTCCAGAGGCCTGTTTTCCTCATTTGGCTAACTTCCCTCCTTCACCCAATTAGGAGTGTGCCGGTACATTAAAAACTTTGAGCTTTCTTTTCAGCTCCAAAACAATTGCTCTATCTTCTCTGATTAAAAAATCTGAATGGGGCTGGGTTAAGACACTGGCTTCTCCCTGGAAGCCCCTCTAACCTGCTTTGAATATATTGGCTTGTACAAATAAAAGATATGTTTGACTGTAAGGAACAGAAATCCCACTTAAAGTCATTTAAACAATGAGGAAATTTACTTTTCCTTGTAATGGAAGAAAGGAGTTAGGGAAGCTTCCAGACACAGTACCTTAATCCCCTCGACTATGGCTTTGTTTCTCTGCCAGTCTTTGAATTCCCCCATAGGCTTTATGCAAATATGGGCTTTGTCCTAAAGGGGGCTGCCCTCAGGATTTCAAGAGGACTTCTATTAACAAACAGCTGGGACAAGTGGCTGCTTCAGTCTATGTGAGTGAAAGAAAGATCTCTCCCTCACTCATGGACCAAATATTCCTTTTCTTCAGTCTGATTGGGCCAGTTTGTTTGTAAGTCCAATCCTGGACCAATAGCAATCAACAAGGGTAGTGCTCTGTACTAATTGGCTCAAGCCAGAGTACCTAAACCAATCAGGGGAAAAAAGGATAGGATTATTGTGATAGGCGGATGCTAGTCAGGACTCGTATCTGTAGTCAGGACTGGTACATAGACTAGTGTGAAGAGAAGCAAAATTCTAAATATGTCACATCTAGTACAGTATGGACATGACCAATCAGAATGAGTACTCGCCTTTAACAACCAGTGTAAGTCTGTTGTGAATTAGCTGATTATCAATCCTGAATATTTAATCACAGTGTGAGTTTTCATAAGGAGGAAGAAGGAAGAATGAATCCTGGATAGGCATCCAACAGTGCCTGCTAAGTCTTCTACGTGTCTACCTGAGTGTTAGGCTTAATGGACAGCTAAGATAATCCCCAGTGTCAGTTTTCTAGTCTGACAGCTCAGTGTCTTTGGCCACAGTGATTAGGCAATCTTTATTTGTAACTTGCCCTTTAAGTTGGTCTCATCTGAAAGGTGAGCCTACATTTCACCTGACCCACTCAACACCAACTCCCTCCTATGTATAGGGATGTCATAGCAAGTTAATTCAAGTTACATCTCCGTTGATGGCCAGGGCAAAACACATAGGCCAAGCAAGTAAACCTAGGCTTTGCCTAGAGTGATCTCCCACGCCAAGTAAAAGTTTTAAGAAGTCCCTAACCTGTCTTTTCTTTGGTTTACTCAGTCCTTACAAATTCTAATTGGGAGCATAGGCAGCTTAAGCCGGTGGAAGGTCTGATTACAGAGGCTTTTGAGAGATGTGCAGCATCACTTTCAAATGCAGGCAATAACCCAAATTAGATTATAGAGGGATATCTTGTAAAGCCCCTAATATTTGTAGATAGGCATGATTAATTATGGGCTTATCAATTATTTGCGCTTAGTTCTTTGCTTTGAAAGTGTTTATGGTGGCTTAATACTAGTGTGTTCTGCCAACTACTTTAACCTTTCCCCAGAAATCTTGTTTGCATTAATGATTCGGACTATCAATGCCAAGTCTGAAATAATAGGGTTTTGGCCTATTCCTGATTCTGCAAGGAAGACTGAAATCTTATGTGTTCATCAAGTCAGTCTTTCATTGGACACACAAAAGACTGGTCTTTGAGTGCTATTGTTTGGGAAGTCACCTGGAAAGGTGAGGCTTTTTTTTTTTTTTGATATAATTAGTTTTGAAGGGGAAAAGTCAAAATTTGATCTTTCAGATATATATTTTTATTTTTCAATTAAGAAGTATAATTTATACATTTATGATGTACAGTATGATGTTTTGATATATATACATATACATCTTGGAAAGGCTAAATTAAGCTACTTAATATATGCATTACTTCACGTGTTTATTTTGTGTGTTGAGAACGCTTATGTACTCTCAGCAATTTTTTTTTTTTTGAGACGGAGTCTCGCTCTGTCGCCCAGGCTGGAGTGCAGTGGCCGGATCTCAGCTCACTGCAAGCTCTGCCTCCCGGGTTTATGCCATTCTCCTGCCTCAGCCTCCCGAGTGGCTGGGACTACAGGTGCCCACCACCTCGCCCGGCTGGTTTTTTGTATTTTTTAGTAGAGACAGGGTTTCACCGGGTTAGCCAGGATGGTCTCGATCTCCTGACCTCGTGATCCGCCCATCTCAGCCTCCCAAAGTGCTGGGATTACAGGCTTGAGCCACCGCGCCCGGCCAACTCTCAGCAATTTTTAAGTACATGCACAACATATTGTTATTAACCGTAGTCATGATGTATGATAGATCTCTTGAATTTATTTGTCTTGTATAACTAAAATTTTGGGTCTTTGACCAATATCTCTCCAATCCTCCCAACCCCCAGCCTCTGGTAACCTCCATTTTACTGTTTCCTTGAGTTTAACTCTTTCACATGCCATGTGAGTGATATCATGCAGTACTCGCCTTTCTGTGTCTGGCTTATTTCACTTAACCTAATGTTCTTCGTGTTTATTTATGCTATTCCAAATGACAGGATTTCCTTTGTTTTTAAAGGCTGAATGGTATCTTATTGTGTGTATATACCACATCATCTTTGTCCATTTGTCCACTGATGGACACTGGTTGGTTCCGTACCTTGGCTAACATGAATAGTGCTATAATAAACATGGGAGTACAGATATCTCTTTAACATTTCACCTGACCCACTCAACACCAACATACTGATTTCATATCCTTTGGATGTATACCCAGTAGTGGGCTTGCTGGATCATATGTTAGTTCTATTTTTAATTATTTTGAGAAACCTTCATACCATTTTCCATAATGGCTGTATTAATTTACATTCCCACTAATGGCATCAGCATACAAAGGTTTCCTCTTCCCTACAGACTTCCCAACACTTATCTTTTGTCTTTTTAACAATAGCCATTCTAACAGGTGTGAGGTAATAGTTCATTTTGGTTTTAATTTGCATTTTCCTGGTGATTAGTGATAGTAAACATTTTTTCATATACTTATTGACCACTTGTATATCCTCTTTTCAGAAATGTCTACTCAGGTCCTTTGCCCATTTTAAAATCAGGTTATTTGTTTTCTTACTGTTGAGTTGTTTGAATGCCTTAGATATTTTTATTTTTACTCCCTTATCAGCTGTGTGGTTTGCAAATATTCTCTCCCATTCTGTAGGTTGTCTCTTCCCTCTGTTTATTATTTCCTTTGCTGTGTGGAAGGTTTTTAGTTTGATGTCATTCCATTTGTCTATTTTTGCTTTTGTTGCCTGTGCTTTTGTGGTCATATCCAAAAAAATCTTTGCCCAGCTGTGTCGTGGAGCTTTATACCCTTGTCTCTGAGATACATTAAATGAACACACAGAGGAGCAGTTTGCACAATCTGAATGTAAACAGTGAAATCAGTCAGGAGAAAAGTATCCTCAGGACTGGCAGTGTGGCCAAGTGGGAGGAGTGCTGAAATACATGGAAACCTGAGTTCTGTTCCTTGTTTCGCACTCGTTAGCCATGTGACCTTGAACAAGTCACATAGCTTTTCTGGGCTTTAGCCCAGTCTCAGTGTTCTCACTAGACCAGCAGTGGCAAACATACATGCCCACAGGAACAATACAGAAAATACATGTGAATAAAGAGGCCTGGGAAGGAAACACAACAATGAAACAGCCAACAAAACCCCAGCTTTAATATGAGGCTAAGGGGCTATAGGGAATGGTGGGGTCTGTGGCAGAGCACAGCTCATTCACAGGGGGTATTCCACTGAAGCTGAACACAACCTCTATGTGGCCAGATCTGATTTTTCTTTTAAAGAGAAGCCAAAAAATCCAGATTTTATGTGAAATGTATTATTTGTTAAATATTGGGTGAAACAATAAACCCTATAAACTCTGTGAACAAAATGACATGTTTTTCCTGGGCTGAATTCAGCTTGGGGTTGCTAATTTGCAACCTCTAGACAAGACAAACTGAGAAATATGTTTTAGGTATGGAATGCTGTGGCTCTGTGAGTTTAAGGCGAATGTCTCCTTGAAGTCACGCCATCTCAGAGTTGGAAGAGGTCTTAGCAGGTGTCTGATTTGTCTCTCAGACACCTCTCACACTATCCCTGACATTTGTTATTTAACATCTGGTAGCTGTTCCACAGGATGGACTTTTCTGCTGGAGGAATGGACTCTGCTGCAGGAAGCGCTTTCTTGTATTGAGAAGAAACCCTTTGGCCAATGTCTTCTCTTATTGATCATAATTCTGTTGTCTGGAGTAATACAGAATACATCTTTGGTCTCTTGGGGCTTTAGATGTGGACAAGCCTGCTCCTGTTCCCCCGCACAAGCCCAAGAGCACTTCTCTGGGGATAGTCAGGACTCAGAAAGGTCTTAGAACCCAGAACCTTGGATGAGCTACAGAAAGTTTCCTAAATGAGAATTCAAACAAAACCCCTTCTACCGTTACTTCATGCCATGGGGGAATACAACTTTGGGTTATTTCTGATGGAGTCAAATTTCCCTCCCTTGGGGGAAAGGGGAGGAAGCTGGGCAGTATGGATGGCAGATCCACAGCTAGCCTCTTGGGAGGCATGAGGGAAGCTGGGCTGGTCATGCCCCCTTCTGAGGGTCACCACTGGTGGATCTTTGTTCTCTAGGACAAGTCAAAATGGGGGAGTCTTTTTGTCTCAGAAGGGTAGCACTGGGACTGTGTCCACCTCTCACCTCAAGTGTAACCTTAGAACATTTCTGCCTCGCACAGGACAGAGCCTGGAATCACTTTCTCGTACTCAGTGTCTTCCTATGCTCTTGCATACAATAGCAGAGATGAGGGTTTTTCCAGCTGGAGGGAGGTGGGTGAAGTTTCTGCCACCTGTGACTGCACACGTGTAGTTCAGGGACTGCACGGGAGCCAGTGTCCAGACAGTGGAAGCAGACTGTTTCAGAGAAGTGGAGGGGCTCAGCTTCTGTTCAGAGCTGTTCTGTGGGGGGTGAAATACTTCTTTCTAAATGTGACTCTGCATTATAGTGGAGTCTTCATGACATATTACGGGGATAATCTTTCAGATGCTTTGTGATTCGACCCATAAGGCCAGAACAGGGAAATTAACTAGGTGTAATAAATAATATAGAATCTGGTGAATATTTAGGTTGTGGTAATGATGATAAATCAGGTTTGAAATGTTCCTTGAGGAGATTGTGAGATTCTGAGAAATGAAGCCAGGAAGATTGATTAGAACCTATTGCTGCTCAGAAAATCTACTGCAAAAAATACAGGGAGGTATTGCTAGGCTAATAGGAAAGGTGAATACAATCCACCTTGGCCTCTAAAAACCAAATGGGTGTAATCAACAAATGTCATTGCACTTATGGGCTAATGCATAGGAGAGCAAAAGACCCCTCAAAGCACCGGAGAGTTTGATCTGTAATACAAAGAAAACACATCAGGCTTTCTGTATGGTCATAATTACAACGAAGCCTCATTTATTTACTTATTAATTTGTTTGTTCATTTATTTATCTGTCTGATTTCAAGGAATGACCCCTATTGAAGAAATAAAGATTATGTTCTTAAGAGTTTGTGTCACTAAAATCTGTTCGTAGGGGCCACATACGGTAGGTACTTAAATAATGTCATTTGGTTCATTGTAATTTTGTTATAACATTGATGAGAAAAAAGAACAATTCTAGGCGGAGTCACTGTGTGGAGTTGGCATGCTTTCCCCATGTCTACATGGGTTTTCTCTGGGGACCCCAGTTTCCTCTCACATCGCAAAGCTGTGCATCCCCAAGCTACATGATACCGGCGTGAGTGCGTGTGGGTGTGTGTGAGTGCGTCTTGGGATGGAACACGGTCCTGCCCAGGGCTGGTTTCTGCCTGACATCCTGAGCTGCTGGGATAGGCTCCAACCACCCATAACTCTGAACTGGAACAAGTGGGTCCATCATTATCTTACCTGTTTTTATTAATCTATCTTTAAGTATATATAGTTCCCATTTATTTCAGTGTTTAATATGAGAAGTGTTTTGGTCTTTGGAAGTTTGGTAATATTTTTGTGACCAGAAATAATGCCATAGGATCTTAACTGTTGTGTAATGTTAATTCACCTACGGGAAAATTGGTTTCTTTAAACACTGTTTTGCTTAAAGTCGTAGTTTCCAAGAACCTAGAGACGATGGTCAGTGAGAACTTTACTGTACTTGTTTCTCAGCATCTGGTGTGAAGATTCATATCTTACATTTGATACTGAAGCTGTACTGAGTGGGGGGATTATGTTAAATGCTTTAGTGATAAATCATCCCTTTCCTTGCAAATCTGTCCAACTTGATTGATGAACTTAACAGTAATGTAAAATATCAAAGCTTTTGGAAATTATCTGGGAAGGGAGTAGCCCTAATTGTGTGGTATTAAAAAAAGAGGCAGAAAAGCCTTGAGCATTTGTGAGTAGAGGAGGAAGCATAAAGAATGAAAATGTGGGGAGAAAGCTGTAGTTAATTGTCAGCGGACCAGGGGTAAATTTGTGATACAACAGAGAGAAGATAGGCTTTAGGCTCAGATTGACCTGAGTCCACAGTGAGCTGTGTGACTCTGGGCAAATTATTTGACTCCTCTGAGCCTCAATTTCTGCCTGGGCAAAATTCTTGTATCTTGGGACAATTGAAGGAGATTATGTATGTCAGTGCCTTGTGCTGAGTATGACACATGTTGGCCCCTTTCTCCTCACCTGGTGGCCTTCTAAATCTCCACATTCACCTCTGTGATGGTTAATTTTATGTGCCAATTTGGCTGGTTTATGGGATTCCTAGACATTTAGTTAAATATTATTTTCTGTGTGCCTGTGAGGCTGTTTGGATGATTAACATTTAAATCAGTGTGATCAAGTAAAGCAGATTGCCCTCCCTACTGTGGTGGCCTCCTCCATCAGTTGAAGGCCTGAATAGACTAAAAAGATGGACCCTGCCCCACGTCAAAGAATTCTTCCTGCTTGACAGCCTTCAAACTGGGACGTCGGCTTTTTTCCTGCCTTTAGACTCAAACCAAAACATCTCTTCCTGGGTCTGGAGTACTGGCCTTTGGGCTAGGATAAAACCATTGACTCTCTGGTGTCTCCGGCTTGCTGCCTCACCCTGCAGATCTTGGCATTTGTCAGTCTTCATAATTATGTGGGCCAATTCTTTATAGTAAATTTTTTCTCTCTCTGTCTATATATATATATATATATATATATATATGAGATTTATAAGTATATCATATTTATAAATACACACATATATAAGTGTATCCTATTGGTTCTGTTTCCCTGGAGAACTCCAATACAACCTTGTTCAGTCCCTTAAACATAATGAGCTTTATTATTTGTTGGTTAATACACAGAGCCTGGGAGCCAGAGAGCATACTCCAAAATCTAGATGACGGGCAGGCAACCTTACACTGCTGTCTGAGCTCTTCATCTGGAACCTAGGGCCTTTTGTGGGAGCTCGGTGGAGCAGCATGCTGCAGGGAAGGTGTACAGTGCAAGACAGATTCTTCAGTCTTCTCCCACACATGTGCACACACGGCACCGCATGCCAGGCAGAGCTGGGTTTGTGTGTGTTCCAGCATCTTCCCTTTTTTCTTTCCCCCTCCCAAAGTGAAGAGAGCTGATGGTGGCAAACCAGGTTCCAAATTAAAAACGAGAGACTTAAGAAGTGTTTCTTTCTTCCTCCTTTTCTTAATGTGAAGTATGAATTAGAAATGCCAATTTTGTGTAAATTATCTGATTAAACACGACATCCGTGGGCTCAATGGTTAGACTTGCCAAGAAACACAAGGCAAGCTGGTAATCGTTTTCCTAATTTACTCGAGGATAAATAATGCAGGAAGCTCATCAGATAGGTCTGCAGATAGATTTGAATGAATTAGATCCTCAGTGCTTTGGAAGTGGTGATGAAGGAGGAAAAATATTGCTACGAAACTGGTTTAACTGCTAGAGAAATTTGGAACTGCAAAAAGCCACGTTAAAAATCACATCACAGATTTGTCTTCAGCCAAAAAAGGAAGTGGAGAGTTAAAGAAAAACTTCTCTCTCAGACTTGGTTCTATTAATCAGCTTCCATACTGGGCAGTCTGTTTAAAGTTTGGCCCATTAAGGTTATTGTGCGCTAATGAGACCCTTCCCCAATGGGCCATCCTGGTGTGTGGCTGCACTGTTTGACAGGAAGTAGATTATCATAAGAAGGAGTCTCGTAGATGAACAGTGGTATGTCACCGCAAGAGTTTCTAAAAATATGCCTGCTGTCTTCAATTGGCTGCAAATTACCAGTGATTGAAGGCATCAGGGGTATTTTATGACAGATAAATATGCAGTTAAGACGCCTGCTATTCCTGAAAGGGGATGGAATGGACAACTACCTTTGGAATGTGTTTTGTTCTCAAACATTTCCCTGACTGAATCACCAGATTGCAGCCCTGAAATCTTTCTACTGGTTACTTCTTTAAGGTGTAAAGGGGTAAAACCATGATCACCCATGAAAGTCTGAGAACAAATTCATTGATTAGCTCTGTCATCAGATGGGTCCTGAGGGAATGGCATGAATGTGAGACCATCACAGTATCTCATTATCTTCCCTCTCTTCTCCATTCCTTTCTTTTCTCCCTCCCTCCCTTCCTCCTTTTTTCCTTTCCTTCTGCAAATATGAGTCAAACAATGTTCTAGGCTCTAATACAGCAGTGAACACCACAGAAAAAACCACTGCCCTTGTGTTACGGTGCTTGCCATTCTGTGTGTGTGTGTGTGTGTGTGTGTGTAGGGGAAGACAGACACCAAAACAAATACATATTTTTTGTTTATGTACACATAATTGTATATGTACATGCCAGATTTTTTTTTTTGCCATTTAAAAGCTTATTCTGTGATCAATCAGATATTAGAAGACTAAACTGAGGCATTTAAGGCCCCAGAGATTTTTCCAGAACTCCCCACTACCTCAAAGAGTGGTAAAAGGGCACAACTACAAATTATCTGTTGTTTGTTCTCCAAATTTATTGCCCTGGGAGACCTCTGAGGAGGAGAGTAAGATGGCAGGCTGGGGGACATGAGACAGTTGTTATTTCAAATTCTGAAAAACTCCTGAAGAACTGAAGGACCCCCTAAAGGACAAGTAGGTCTTTAATGGCAAAAACCTTCTAAGGTTTAGTTCAGGGCAGGTTGGTCCTGGAGGCCACTTGAGGCTCAGAGTCACCTTTATTTGGGTCATTGGTTCTCAAGGTATCTAGGGTAAGGTCTGCTCACCTGCCTGTCACCTAGAGGGTTAAATACCTGTTGCTGTGGAAATTTGAGTCACCTGGTGTCTTTATTTCATGTTGCTGTGTAATAAATTTCCACAAACTTAGCAGCTTTAAACAACACACATCTGTTATCACAGTGTTCGTGGATGAGGAGCCTGGGTGCAACTCGGCTGGGTCCTCTGCTTAGTTCCTTACAAGACTGTGACTAATGATAGGCTGCCTGGTCTGCATTCTCTTCTAATTGTTAGGCTGTGGAAGGATCCCCTTCCAAGTTCACTCAGGTTGCTGACGGAATTCGTGTCCTTGTGATTGTCCAGTGAGGGTCATGACTTTTTGCTAGCTGAATGCGGGAAGCTGCCGCAGCTACCAAAGACTGCCTGCGGTTCCTAGAGGCTGCCTGTAGCTCCTGACACATGGGCTTTTCCAACATGGCCTTTTAATTCATCAAACCAGCGAGGAGGATCTCTTGAGCAAGGGTCTTCTAGTAAATGGAGTCTTATATACCATAATCTAATCACAGGAAGGAGACTCTATCACCTTTACCCTATTCCATTGGCTAGAAGCGAGTCCCAGGTCCCACCCGGGAGTTATACCAAAGTGTGAATACTAGAAAGGGGGTCTGCTTTGTTTGTCATAAATGCAAGTTCCTGGGCTCACTCTGGACTGACTAAATCAGCATTTCTGGGGTGGGGCCCAGGAACTTGCATTTACTCAACTCCCCAAGTGCTTTCTTGTGCACATTTTGGTTGGAGAAGTTGAGGGAAAACATGGACTTGGGATAGCTTGAAATTCCACTAAGCAATGTGGGATACCTGGTGTTCCTTCCTGCTAGTTCTTCTGAGGGGCCCCCAAGCCAGTCATAGTGCTGACCTGAGGCCATGTGGGGATGGATCTGTGAAGCCATCTTGACAGATAGCTCAGCATCTGAGGGATGGGAGTGCATTCACAGCTCAACTGTGTGGAGTCACTTCAATGCTTGGTGGCCGTTTAAAAACACAGCCTGTCCGAGAATGTGGTCTCTAAATTCCATATCCCTGGGCATTTAAAAAACCTGTACATGAATATGTTTATAGCAGCCTTATTCATGATAGTTGAAACTGAAAACAAATGCCCTTCAGTAGTAAGGAGTTAAACTATGACACATCCATAGCATAGAACACTGCTCAGCAATAAACATGAACTATCAATACACCAATAAACTATTGATATACACAGCAACTTGGACAAATAGCTAGGAAAGCATTCTGAGAAAACACAGCCAATCCTGAGAAGTTACTGTATGACTCCACTTACACAACGTTTAGAAATGACAAATGTTAGAAATGGAAGACAGGTTTAGTGGTTGCCAGAGGTTAGCAACTAAGTGGAAGGGGTGGTGAGAGAGAGATGGGTGAGGTCATAAAAGGGCAATGCCAGGAATTCTTGGTGTTGGAACTGAACTGTCCATTACTATGATTGTGGACATGTGAACCTACACGGGTGGCAAAATTGTATAGAACTTAAAATCTGCACACAGATGGGTACAAATGAACTGGGAAATCTGCAAAAGATTGGCACATTGTGTGAATGTCAGTATCCCGGTTGTGATAGTACAGTAGAGTTTTGCAAAATGTTACCATTGGGGGAAACTGAGAAAAGTATACAAGGGGTCTTTCTGTATTGTTTCTTACAACTGAATGTGAATCTATAGTTATCTCAAAAAAATTTTAGTGAAAAAAAGTAGGGCCTGGACTTGCCCTTATTTTTGCTGGCCCTTGCCCATCTGGAGTAGGTATTTGTTAAAATTTACCTTTTCTTTCTTCCTCCACAACCCCCTCCCCCGCCGGGGGGAGGAGTTCTCAGCTTTAGATCAGTTGCTTTCCTTTTTCTACAGGAATTGTTCTCTTCAGGTGACTGCCATTCTTGGGTGAGAGCTTTGGAAAACTCAGAAATCTGAGAAACGAAATTTCTTGAGTTGGGGGTAAGTGGGACCTTGCCTCTTCTTATCCCAGGGCCATAGCCTGCAGCTTCAAAAAATCGAGAGAAAAAAACGTGACTCCAAAGGCACACCCCTTGCATAGCTTTCTCTCAGTCTCCACTGAAGAATTAGTATGTTGTACCCATCTCAAGATAGACTCACTTCTATAGCCTTATTCCACCATGTGATGACAAGGTTAGTGGCATAGTTATCCGTCTCCCTAGTTACATCAGGAAATTGTGGATTGGCCATCTGTCCCATTCCTCTCTGTACCCCTTAGCACAATGGTGTTCAATAAATGTCTGTTGAACGAATGAATGTTGAACCTGACTTCACTACTGTTCAGTTCCACTGAAGGGAGGAGAGGGGCAGACACAGTGGTTTTTCAGGAGACATGCTATGTGGCTATTCTTGTCAAGATTTATTTCTCAAGGCTGGAATCAGTGTCAACATGATAATTGTTTTTTTTCCCCTTTGATTTGCATTTCAGGAGTAAGTTCCTGCTGAGCAATTCTAAAGGAATGGTTAAGGGGAATTTGGGGCCAGAGACTTGAAGAGGAGAGTTTTCTTAGCCTTTGGAGTCGTGGCAAGCTGTCCCTTCTGATTTCTGAATATTTGGAAAAGAGTCCTGTAAGAAAAGTTGAAGTAAAGGATTGGGCCCTGTGTGTCTGACAGCCTCACCATTCTCCCCAGGCCGACTGTCTCCACCCCTCCTCTGAGCTGTTTCCAGGGGATTGACTCATCCAAGATATTTTGCAAATTCTTCCTGATTGATAGGTTGAAGCTGCACCCTATCTTCTCAGCATCTCTGTAAGGCCAGCACTGCATGCAACAAATTGCTTCATTCCTTCAAAATTTTGAA
The DNA here is from genome assembly GCF_049350105.2 of Macaca mulatta. NCBI lineage: Eukaryota > Metazoa > Chordata > Mammalia > Primates > Cercopithecidae > Macaca > Macaca mulatta. Next base: position 28,156,717 of record NC_133417.1, read on the forward strand.
AGTTTCACTTCATGAATTCTTGAATAAAACGTCTTCAGCCAAGTGAAGAATAACAGCAGAAGTATCAACCGGCCTGTTGTCAAGGAAAGAGGGTTGGGTTGGGTCCCCAAGGATGCATCCTCCAAACATCAAAGTTTAGGTCTCTGGCCCAATCACCCTAATATCTTATCTGTGAGCACTAGCCTACCCAGGCAGTTGCACTATTTTATTTTATTTTTAATTTAATTTAATTTAATTTAATTTGCCTCAGTGGGACAGTTATTCTCCAGCTGGCAGCTTCATGTGATTAGAAGTGGAGAGGCAGGAGGACTTGCCCCTCATTACTCCCCTGGTGTTTGGGTAAAATGACATTTCTCCTCCCTCCTCACTGTGCTTCTCCTTGCATTGCTCCAGGGTGCAGGCCTGCGGGTTTCCTTACCTCGATGGCCATTAGGACCAGTGGTACCCTGGGCAGTCTGATTGGTCATAGGGAGCAAACTCTAGTGTGACAGGTTCCCGTGCATGGGGGAATGTACTTGTTCACCTTCTGGATTTATGTAGATGAGGTCCTTAATGGAGAATATGCAGTGTTATTGTAGGACAGTGATAATAATGGTGCCTCTAAGTGAAGTGTTAGGAACCCAAGTACCAGATACCCACAGTGAGCACTAGCTGGACTGTAGATCCCAGTGGGGTGGGAGAAGGAAAGGAGGCTGCCTAGAGTTGCTGTGGGAGATCTGTAAGGAAACATTATAGGTCAAATGAGCACTATGTGAGACATATGTGTGTAAGTCATGTAAAATCCTAGCATCCAGAATAATGGGGATGGGAATTTCAGGACTTGGCAGTCTCTTTTGAAAATGCCAAAGGGTGGATGTGGGGTGGGTGGCAAGCATATCTGGTCGGAAAATCTTTCTCTTTGCTCTCTGTAAATTCCCCCAAGCTTTCTCTGACACTTTGCCTGGAGATAATCTCTCTCCACCAGTCTCTGCTGACGAGCTTATTACTGTGTGCATCAACTCAGCCTGTCTCACTTCTTTGGGCTGAGTCAGCTCTGCCGCCCACTGCTTAGTCCTGACTAGGAATTTGCCAGAGGAGAGCGCAGGGCTGGACCAGCCGGTTATAGTCTTTGCTCTCTAGAGGGTCCATGGTTTGGGGATGTAAGAGAAGAGGAGGAAAGATTGAACCCCATATAATTTAAAATATTTTCTTTTATCCCTGATACATGCTTGGCTGTATCTCAAGTGTGTGTAGAGTACTGTTCTGATTAACATAATAGAAAGCTATTTAGAGGGTCACTGAATTTATAGAAACTTTTCATGATTTACATTTTTCTAATCAATAGGTGTTGAAAGGACAAGCACTATCAAGGAGGAGTGTGTGAAATTTTTAGGTATTATTGTAACAGTTTTCTGTTCTTAAAGGAGATGGGGAATGTAGGTTGAAAGCTGCCACTTTTATTTTTTTGGAATAATTTTCGGAAGTGTTTCTTGTGCTTTTAAAAATGTTTTGAACTTTAGCTTTTTTTTTTCTGACTTAGTGAAACCAATTTGAGGGTAAATAATATCACTCTGTGATATCCTTGTAACATGAGAGGAGTGATTAATCAAAATAAAGTCCCTAATGAAATAGTGGCTCTAGGCAATGATTGTCAATGGCCACCAAAAACACTGGGTGAAAGTTCGTGTGAGAGACTTTTTTTTTTTTTTTTTTGAGACGGAGTCTCCCTGTGTCGCCCAGGCTGGAGTGCAGTGGCGCGATCTCAGCTCACTGCACGCTCCGCCTCCCAGGTTCACGCTATTCTCCTTTCTCAGCTTCCCGAGTAGCTGGGACTACAGGCGCCTGCCACCGGGCCCGGCTAATTTTTTGTGTTTTTAGTAGAGACGAGGTTTCACCGTGTTAGCCAGAATGGTCTCAATCTCCTGACCTCGTGATCCACCCGCCTCAGCCTCCCAAAGTGCTGGGATTACAGGCGTGAGCCACTGAGCCCGGCCCATGTGAGAGACTTTTAATGAATGGACTAGGCTGGCATCATCTGAACCTACCACTGATTATCTCTAAAAGTTAGACAATCAGACATTCTGTGCCTTCTAGGCACAGACCCAGAATTGGGTCAGACCCAATTCTGACCCAATAGGAAGTCACAGCATTATCTATGTCATCTTGTGACTAAAAATATTGAACCTAGATATAATTAAGTTTCTAGATCCAGCTACCAGTTATATGGGAGGCAGAGGAAAGGGGAGCATGTTGGATGGCACTCCAAGGATGCATTCAGCCACTGGGCAAATGACTATTCAAATAATAAAGGGCATGGGGAAGAATGGGAGAGAAAACTTTTGGATAAATAGAGACTTAAAAGGCTAACAAAACAAATGCTATGTGTGGACTTTGTTTGGATCCTGATTTGAACCAATTAATTATAAAAATATATTTCTGAGATGATGAAAGATTAAGACAAGTTAGTAGATGATAGTAAGAAGTTCCTATTAATTTTATTAGATAATATTGTAGTGATGTTGAAAAGAAAAAAGTTCCAATTACTTAAAGATACTTACTGATATATTTATAGGTAAAATAATAAAAGTTCTAGGATTGGCTTTGAAATACAATAACAAAAAAAGGTGGTGTAGAGATGAAATCAAAATAGCAGGACTAGCCAAACATGGTGGCTCACACCTGTAATCCCAGCACTTTGGGAAACCAAGGTGGGCAGATCACTTGAGGTCAGGAGTTTGAGACCAGCCTGGCCAACATAGTGAAATCCTGTCTCTACTAAAAATATAAAAATTAGCCAGGAGTTGTGGTGGGCACCTGTAATCTCAGCTACTCAAGAGGCTGAGGCAGGAGAATCACGTGAGCCTGGGAGACAGAGGTTGCAGTGAGCAGACATTATGGCACTGTATTCCTGTCTGGGCGAAAGGATGAGACTCAGTCTCAAACAAAAACAAAAGAGCAGGATTGTTCATAATTATTGCAGCTGGGGATAAGCACCTGAGGGTTTATATCCTATTTTTTTTCTATTCGGTGACACATGCCGAAAGTCTAATTGAAACAAGTTCTAGTTTTTATTTATAGGTCTCAGAGAAATGAAGCAGAGGACATACGTCATAGAATCGGCTAGGCCTCTTATCGATGCTTTTGTTTTTCTTTAAGAATTATGTTTTGAAGGTGTCTATAAGATTAGAAGATGAGAATGCTATAGACACAGGCTTTGGCTATCTCAGGTGAGGGGAGCAAGGGTCCTGAGAAGGTGGTGGTAATGGTCAGATGGCCAAGTGCAGGAGGGCCAGTGCTAATTTAATCGAGGATAGTTGGGGGCATATTTCTTTCTAATATATTTCCTTTTTCTGCTAAACCTGAGGCTGGGCACTATGTCTCAGTTACTGACCTATCCTTAGCCCTTGCCGGAGTGGTAGTGAAAATTTTAGGCACTTAATGGCAATATTGACTTGATAAATAATTAAATTTTAATGAATTGGCATCAACTTTTTGTATGAGTGATGTAGCTAAGGTTTTAACAAATGGTTAATGCAGTGAGTAGGCTGTTCTGAACAAATCCTTAGTCTTGAGCAAACGGCCACTATTAGATGTGGAGAACATTATGCCAGATAAATATGTCATTTTCATTACGGTTAGGCACGGGGCTGTTTTTAGATGGAGTCACGGGGCTGTTTTTAGACGGAGTCACTGTACCTGCTTTTCAGCCTCATGAATTCCCATTATGATCTCCCTGGTTATAACAAACACACATAATGCTAAAGATACTACTTTCTTAGGGACAGCGTTACAGCATGGAGACACAAGATTACTTGTAAACGAGGAGACAAAAGGAGCTTCAGTAAAATTACTTCCTATCAAGTGTAATAAACATGTACAATAAGTTATTAAGTACCTTTAAGGCAGCTCCCATTAATGATCCATCGAGACAACTAAATGAGATTTTAAGTAAAATAGAGAAAGAGAATACAGATGAATGTAAAGAAAAGAGGAGAATGGAAAATGAAGAAAACAAAGAGAAGCAGATATGATGGAAATTGCCCTACCATCCTGAAGCAAGAGTGAAAGCAAATCTAATGAGTTTCTCTGCTTTCAGTTTTAAAAATAAGACACATTTCTCAAATATGAAATGTGGTCCATTATCTGTCAATGGTGTACTGAGTTGTCTTCAGGCAGCAAATATGTGCCATAAAATAAACTGCAAACTCCCCACTCCCTCCTTTTGAGGGGTGGCACAAATGTAGCCTGTTTGGAAAATTGGTTATTGATGACAGTTTTTATAGCATAACTGGAGAAATTCGTTGACAGATGTGATGTGATGTGTGTGTGTGTGTGTGTGTCTGTGTGTACGTTACAGTTCATAGATTTTATGATGAACACTTTTAACATCTCTGAAACCAAGGTGTGTGTTAGCAGGGTTTAATTAGTAGCATTTTTTTTCTTGATGAATTACAAAATTATGTAGAATATTATAATCAGCCACATCTTATATTGTAAATTTGATCTTGATGAATTATAAAATTGTGTAGAATATTATAATCAGCCATGTCTTCAATTATAAATTTGATTTATTTGAGGGGAGAGAAGGAAGAGTATAGAAGAAATGGGAGAAAATGGGATGTCCTATGTAATGACATAATTTAGAAAAACTTTTTAAAAACTTTAATTCCTACTTTTTGTTTGTATGACTATTTAGGGATAAAAGTTCCATTTGCTTATATTCCTTAGATGGATCCATGAAAATTGTTCAGTTCCTCCTTCTGAATGGTCCTTCACTTTTTTCTCTTACATTTTCTTTGCTTCTTATATACTTGTAATTTTGGCTTGCCAAGCTTCACATTCACAACTTTCCAAAAGGTGTTTATGACTTAGATCAACCATTGATTTGAGAATTAGCTGTGACAAGATATAAGGACAGCACCCAGATCTGTACCATAAGGTGGAACACAGATGCCCCTTAATATCTTCATGAATACCACTTCAGCTACACCCAAACTCGCGTATGTGTGGCCTACAAGCTGTGCTTCTGCTTCCATTTCTCACAACTGATTTTGGGTTTTCAGGGTACTTACTCATGCTAGATGCCACACAGCTGCAAAGTTCAGTTCAGCAGCTATGAGAAAAAGGGGCCTTGGCTCTGCCCCACCAGAGTGAATAGCTTTTAACCCTTTAGAGCAATTCCTTTTGTTCCTTTGCAGCTGTAGGTCTTTTAGATTTCCACTGAGAGCTGGAGACATTAACTATCATGGGCTTGGTTGGCAAGTCATCAGTCACACGGAGAGGAAGTGAAGTTGGAAACCCCAATGCCTGCCACCGTCAGGTCAGGAGGCTTGAATGTTGAGTTGTGATGTAGGCCCAGGTTTTGTGAGACAATGAGTCTCAGATGAACAGGTGATAAACCATAGCAGGGACTGGCTCAGCAATGTGGAACTGCCAGAGGGTCTAGGGGAGAGGCCAAAGGCATCTATTTGGATACTGGTTGCTGAAAATCACATGAATTTGGACAATAGATAAAGAAAGCAGTATCAGTCTCTGGCTGTATGTATCACCCAAACAACTGGCAAAAATTCAGTGAAAAATATTCATTGAGGCAGTTGAACAAAATCAGTGTATGCAAGGCTTAAGAGTTCTGGGCATACACTCATTGCAGACAGTGGATGCTTTCTAAAGCATCTAGTTTAGAAATCTAGCGATATTCATTTGTGTTCTATGCAAATGTCCTTTATACATCCATATAGTTACTGTTTCATCAGACCCAATCATTCCTCTCCAGAAACCAAACAAAATGTCACCTCCCCCTTGGAGAGATTTAGTCATTGACAGAAACATAATTTCACTTATCCAGCATGAGAAATGTTGACACTGACAAGAAGATAGTACCTTTTACCCTCAAAACTGTTTTATAGGAAACCATTTAAGCTAAAATAGCTTTTTCTTCCATTTTCTCCATTTTATCAGCAATGGCAATGATTACTCCCTTTGCTGTTCCAGTGGCCCTGCCATGTCAACCCACAGTCACAGTGCCTGAGACTGATCTGATTGATCTCTGGTTTAAAATGAAGATTAAACACACATGGGCCAGGTCTTAGGGTTGGGGCATCTGTGAGGATCTTGGGCAAAGGTTTAGTATCCTGACAAGGTTAGCTTTGTAGCTGTGAGGGGATGCTCATGCGAGGGAAACATGGAAGCTCAGTGCACTGACAGCCCCCAGACTGGGGCTGCCTCTGTATCAACACTGCGTTGAACAAAGTCACTGCAAGGAGAAGAGCTGTCCCGGGTCCTGAAAAAGGACTCACAAGAGAGCAGGAAAAAGTCAAGGAGAGTAGCAACAAAGCAGGCCATATGTCTGTGTCCCCACCTAGAGCCAGATACCTTTGTGGTTAGGAGGGCACCTTGGGAGTCCTGTTGCCTATCTTTAAATCCCAGTGCACTATACCACACTTCCTGGGCTCTGGGAACATTGGTGAGCCTCTAACTCTTTTCGAGCATCACCTGTAAAATGAGGATAATAATGATTCCTACTTCACCCGGGGCTTTGATGATAATGCACGTACATCATTTAGCTCAGTTCCTGTCACATAGTAAGTGCTCAATAAATGTTACACTAGCTTTTTATCCCTTCATCAATCATATTGGCCTTTCTCATCAGTCTGTGAACTCTGCTGGAACGAGCATTCTATCTTATTCATCATTTTACTCTTGCATCTTCCTTCACCTCTTCACAACCTTAGAACAGCCTCGAGGCAGTCTCTCTCCTTGCTTCCATAACATGGCTGTCTCCTGGTTCATCTCAGACCTCACTGGCTATTCCTTCCCGGTTTTCTTTGCTGGATTTTTCCTCCACTAGATCTCTAAATGTCAGCTTTTTCCTTGGACTTCTCCTCCCCCTTTACTCACTCTCCAAATTCTAAAATAAGTATTTTCTGAGCTGAAATCTTCTCTGGATCCCAGACTCACATAGCTTAATTTTTACGAGACACCTCTGCTCAGATGCCTCTCAGAGCAAGTTGAATTTCAGAAACTATGGGTTCAAAATCAAAATTATTTTTCCTTTTCTTCCCTTATCAAATCATCTCAGTACCTGGCTCCACTATCTGTCTAATTTCTGAAGCAGAAACTAGTAGTCTGCTTCTTGTTCTCTCCCCATAGCTAATCTATTAGCAAATCCTTGTGGTTCAGTCTCCAAGGACCTCAGAGCCAACAACTTCCCTCCACCTCTCTGCCACCACTCGAATCCAGGCTGTCTTCATCTCTCTCTCGGAATGTGCAGGAGCTCTCTAACTGTTCTTTCTGTCTCTACCCATGACTTGTGACAGTCCACTTTCCATGTGCAGACAGAGAAATCTTTAAGATAGCAATCAAATTACATCCTTACCTTGATGAAATTCATTATGATTTTCCATTGCATATAGCGTAATGCCCACGGTCCCCAAAAGGGCCTACAAAGGCCCACAGGCTCTGGCCCTGCCTATTTCTCAAGCATCCTGGCACTTGCTTCTTCCCCTCACTCCCCATTCTCCAGTCTGGTGAGCCTTCTTTACACTGGTTTCATGTCTGGAATCTTTTCATGGTCCTGCTGCTTGGAAGCCTTTTCTCCCAGCTGCCATGGCTGCTGCTCTGGCTCTCCAGATCTTGTCTTGAACGTTGTCTTCTAGTGTGGCCCACCCTTCTCCTAGTGTGTTCTGTTCCAGCCTCCTGTTGATTGCCTTCACAACACATTCCACAATTTGCAATTTGTAATTCTTTTATTTAATTGGCTTGTGTCTCTTTCTCCCAGTGAGACCCACTGAGGTATATCTGGTGCCTAGCATAATGCCTAGCACATAGTAGGACTCCACAAATCCTTGGCAATTGAGTGACTCCAACAAAGTGCTTTGGAGAGGTGCTTCGAATGAATGAGCGAAGTTAGTGATATCTAAAAGTGTGTGGTTCTTTTTGGGTGATTGCGTTGTTATCAAGAGATAAAAGTGTCAAGCCTAAGGGAGGCACATGGTTTAAAGGAAAGACTGGAGGCTTGGGGGGTATAGCTTGAGTCTGACTCTTATTAGCTGTGTGAACTTGGGAGTGTTTCTTCACCAGTCCCAGCTTTAATTTTCTTATCTGTAAAATGGGGATTAAACATGTACATTAGAGAGCATCATGAGTATTAAATAGATAATATATGTAAATCCTCTGGCACAGAGCTGGCACACGGAGGTACTTGATACCTGGGCATTTCATTCCTTCTACCAAATAAAAACTCCATGGAGTTTCAGGCATCAGTGAACTGGGAAGAAAGGTACTTTTGGAGGAGAGAGGCTGTCTGGGTGCCAGCTCTCTCCCAAGCCTCATCCTCTGCTCTTGCCCCCCAGTCACATTGTATCAGGAATCTCAGATAAGTACAGGAAGCACATTTTGCCAGCAGTGAAGATTGCCAGTCATTGTAGGACACATGGGCCAGATAATTGCCCTGGTTACTCCTTCCTTGAAGTTGCAAATTTCAAATGTAAGGTTCTCAGATCCTTCAGTTTGGAATATGATTGTATTTTGGGATGAAGCCCAGCATCATTTTTTTTTCCTATTTTTTTTTCCAGCTCAGTTTTACAATACCCTCCAACTCCCACCTCCATTGTTTGAAAAGCCTGCTCAGATGAATACGAGGAGGCCTCTAAGAGCTCCTAACCATGTTTCACTAAGTGGCTCTATCCGCTATTGTTTCCATGTCTCCTTTTAAAGATGTCCCCTTTGTCCAAAAATCTGCTCCTTGCTCTTCACCTTGTTCCTTGAGCAGGTAGAGAGAATTTTATTTTATCTTTCTGCTCTGTGGTCTTTTTTGATCGATAGTTGGTGGTGTGGATGCTTGGGTGCCCCGTGCCACATCCCTGGGTCTACCTGTGATTTCAACTGCAGATGTAAAAGATGCTTTTAGACCCTCCTTGCTCTCTCTGCTTCTAGGCCTCGGGGGCTTCTCCAATGCGCAAGCGAGTAGCTCACCTCCAGCAAGTGCATTCTGAAAGTACAGGGATTACTCTCAACCAGTAGGGGATTGGAGCAGTGACCCTGGGTCTTGGTGACTAATTGGATTTTGCATTGAGGGAGATGGAGGAATCTGAGGTGACTGCCAGGTTGTTGAGACTAAGGAGACCAGCAGAGTTACAGGGATGGTGCAGACTGTCAAAATAGAGGGTACAGGAGTGACGTCAGGTGGAGATGAATGACCTCAGGGCAGGGATCATATTTTATCTCTGTATTCCCAACACCTAGCATAGTGCCAGCACTTGTGTTCACAAAAGGTTTGCTGAAAGGGCCAACCCATTTCTTCATGTGCTGTCCCTTTCGTGAAAGCTGTTCTGTTGATATTGGGAAGCCAGGTGTGGCTACCTATGCACCTTAATACTGTCCTCAAGATAGTGATAGATTTTTTTCTCTTTTAGTATTGGTTCTGTTGTTGCACAGAGCATCAGCATCAGATTCATAAAACTGCTATTTCCTTGTAATTTGTCAGGCCACTTTGGAAGTCATTTGCTTTGGGGGAAGATTAATCTTCTGGAATATCAGTATTGCGTGGTATTTCAATAAGCATCCTAAGTGGCTCAGCACATGTAAATTGTTTAGCACTTATATATCACTTATATTCTCCAGGAGCTCAACATTAGTTAATTCTCATGATACTTAAGAGATAAGTGTCATTTCAAGTCGTGATTTGTATATCTTCAAGTTTATAAGTGTTCTCCGCTGCTTTTTTATTCAGTACTTGTTTCATTTTCTATCACCAAGACTTTAATTTTGTTTACTGCTCTCTTTGTGGACTTGGAACATATAAAGACTTTTGTTCAACAAAATGTGCAACAGCTCAAAGAGACCTACAGGGTCCTTTGTCCACGTTCCTCAGAATTAGAGGTTTGTAACAGGGAGATACGGCAGCAAGGGATAAACAAGGACGTTGCTTCATGAATGGTAGAGTTGTCCTAAGTTCTAGCTGTTTCTACACTTGGGAGGTTATCCAGGAGGCTTCACAAAAACATCCACCACCAAACCTTCCCACCACCATTCCAGCCCCTCAAGTGGCAAGAGTGTGAGCATTAGCTTGGGAATGGGTGCCAGCATGCTGCCCTGGAAGATGCCTGAGTGAGTAACGGGGTGCACACCAAGGAGCAGGGCACCCTGATGGAGCATGTATCTCTGGCGCCAGCCACAGGGACCCTTCATTGCCCACTGAGGGTCTGTATACTGAGAGGCCAAGAGGCAGCTGAAAGCTGCCAGAGAAGGCTGTGCACCACCCAGCAGGCAGCACCAACACTAGATCAAGCCAGATATAGAACAGGGAGGGTTATTCCCCGTGCTGGGTCTGGTAGTGGCTATGGCTGGCATGGACCCTTCTGGCATGGACCAGAACAGATGTGGACTCCTACCATGGGAGCTGAGCAGACAGATACTGCCCCCACCCTAATACCCTGATCTTATGAAAGAATCCCCTTGGACCTGCTTGCCTTTCAGGGATGGGGAAGTTTGAGGGTGAACCCTGAATTTAAGTGACTATGCCCCCAAAGAAAGTCTTAAATTAGAAAGGACCAAGTTACCTCATACTGAAGGGTTAAAAGTTTTCCACTGTCAGCAGAAATGAAGGCTCGAGAGCTAAGCTGAGATTGGTGATAGGTAAATTTTTAAAAATCAATTTTGCAAATTTTATAGACTCATGACTATCAAACATTCCATCACTTATTTTATTATCTCATTCAGCAAATGAGGAAATTGAGGCTTAGAAGTATTGAATCACTCATGCAAAGACACCTGGCTAATAAATGGTGGCAGCGTTTTCAAAGCCAAGTCTAGCCTTTGCTCTCAACCCTTACCCGAATGAATTATATATGCTTCCTAAGCTTTTCCACCAAATGCATACCCCTCTCTCAGCTGGAAGCTGAGGTGGGTGGGTGGGGCTGGGTAGAGGTTACACTGGACACTGCAGGGAACTTGGAATTTCTTTGGGTGTTTTTTTTTTTTCTTCTAAATAATCATGTTTGATACGAAGAAATCATGCATTTTATATTCTGCTACATATTATTTTGTATTTTCTCTACTTTTAAAATGTTTTAAATTATGTAACATTTAAATAAATGAGCCATTTTAATCTTTTGGCACCTACCATCCCTCAGCAAACCTGGCAATCCCGGCAAACCCTCCAGGGCACACACATCCCAATTTGAGAGCCAGTGGGTGGCAAAAGTCTTGGGGACATAAAATACATTTATTTATTTTTTAAAAAAGAACTAAAGCAAAATAGAAAACATTTTTAATACTGTATGAGGAAACAAGGAAATAAAGCACACACACGTGTGTGTGTGTGTGTGTGTGTGTGTGTGTGAGAGAGAGAGAGAGAGAGACAGAGAGAGAGAGATGGGGTTGGCGGAGTGGGGAGAGAGAGATTGACTGGCCCAGTAGGGTGCTAATGAAGCCTGAGGCTATTGGCTTTATGCCCATGGCCTGTGGGACTGATTAATTTTGTAGATTAGAGCAGAGACTGACATTTTTTGATCATGTGGCTCATCCATGACCATAGACCCCTCTCCTGGCCAATCTGTGAAGGGAGCAGGCCTTTGACTTGGCTTGGTGAGAGCGATTGTCCTCAAGACAGCAAGAGCCAGAGAATGGATCCTTCAGTGGCTGTGGACCCCAGCTTTGTCTGCAAATGTGTTCTGGGCTCTAGGAACCTCTCACTGCTTTTCTATGTCTCTAGCATTACATTTATAGTCACCAAGCAACCTTATGATTCCTTGTTTTCTAGAAGGGAGTATCATAGGCATTGGTCACAAATATTCCCATTGTTGTGAAAATTATACTTCTTCACCTGTGAGTTGGTAAATTAGCATCCTTGTGTAGCAACCATCTCTTGTGAATTTTCTTGGCAAACTTCTCAGAGCTAGAGCACACTTGGGTGAACAAAAGAAGACAGGTTTTACATCTGCAAAGCTGAGGTGCAGCCCTTGGGATCTCTATTAGTCTGAGGCTGGGTCTGAGCAGCCAATAGCCCATCTCACCTCCTTCTGTGCTGTCTCTTCTGCCGGGACCAATCTTATACTTAGGGGTTGTGAATGCACTTAAAAGTGTTCAATCTCTTTAGTAAGTAGAAGAATGCAGATAGGAAAATGACATGGCATTCATTTGCTTAGCAAATCGGCAAAATCATAATAATCCCCAGAGTTGGGAAGCATAGAGAAAACTGCCCTTTCAAGCTGCCAGTGAGAAAGTAAATTGGTGCACTTTCACTTTTTCTCAAAATAGTAAAAAGATTTTAAAATGCCCATGCCTTTTGATTCACCAATCCTATGTCCAGGACTGAATCCTAAGGAAATAGATCACAAGAATTGCTTGTAACAGTGAAAAAATTGTGTCTACCCTATTGCACCTGCCTTCCGGTAGGGGAGTGGTGAAGTAGATCATGGTTTGTATACATGATGGAATGTGTCACACCACTAATGTAATCTGGTTGCAGCACATGCACAGACATGGGCAGATGCTCCTGATCCAGTTGAGTGAAAACATACTGAATGACATAAATATGGTATTTCATTCTTAATATTTGAGAATGTATGTGGGTATATGTATATGTCCATATATGTATGCTTATATGTATGTGCCCATGCCCATCAACAATGGCTATCTCTGAGCGGTGGGATGGTGACTGCCTCCAACAGAAAGCCAACTGACCAGTTGGCCTTACCCTTGTGACATCAGAATACTCTTGGTGTTATTGCATTTAGACTTCCTAAGTCTGACCACCATCCCTGTGTTAATGATCTCCTGTTTCTGGACTTTTAGACCTCGGTAGTCTTTTGGTCATTCCTCTCAACTGCTGCCTTCTCTGTGTTCCTGGCTCTTCCACCTCTGCCCTACAGAACCCCATTTCTCCCCCACCAACCCCAGCCAAGCTCCTCATGCTTCTGGGGTGTAATTCTTCAGTAGTCCATTAATGCTGTTCTTCAGTTTCTGGCAGTTGTTCTTTGCCAAGCCTAGTGCCTTTGGGACTCGACTTCTTTGCCCTTTCCTGGCCCATGTAGTCAGCTTGCTGCTGTAGCTCCTGCAGCACCCGCAGAGAGGCCACACCATCTGTCTAGCTTTTGCTCATCCCTGATGTGTTTCTTCTGTCTCCCAATTTTATCTCCACTGCCCCCAGGCCTTTGCCTGCTCACATGGCAGGGCCTGCCACTCATTCCTGGAGAACGTCCAGGGCAGTGGGGTTGAGTGGCAGTGAGCTCGCCTTCCATGTGGGAGGACTGGCTGCGATCCAGGCAGCTTTGCTGATGACCCTGCCCTGCCATTCTTTATTAAGCAGGACTTGTGCCTGGCATGGATGACATTGTCTTTCCACAGAGAACTAGGCTTAACATGTGCTTGGAAAATGGCTTCAGTGGTGGCTAGAACAGTGGGATTTAGAAAAAAGAAAGTTTCAGAAACCAACAGTAATTCAATGCTGTACTTTGAAGTCAGTATCCAAACTCTCTCTTTCTCATTTAGGATCTCTGTAGTTTTTCCAGACAGCCATGAGATATTATTGGAAAGAAGGTGCCAGAATCACTGATACTCTTATGTAGGTATACCTGAGTTTTCATACTGATTCTATTACATATTATCTGAAAATCATGGGCTAGTCATTTAGCCTTTATGGTCTTCAGTTTCTTCACTTGATAAAAGGAGGCTTACTACTACTAATAGTGACAATGGCTATTTATTGTGTATTTACTATAAGCCAACTACCATGCAAAACCCTCAAATTTAATCCTCCTGAAAATGATATGGTAGATACTGTTAATTTCCATTTTATAGATTGGGAAAAGGAAATTTTAAGGATGTTATATATTCAAATCCACACTGTTTATAAGGCGTGGAGCCAGTAACTGAACCCAGTCAGCCAACTATGCCCCTATGCTTGAAGTCCACACTATTTATTTCTCCCAGTGAACGGGCGTAGGTGAAGCACCTCCTTCAATGTCTCTCACATACTAAATGCTCAAAACTGCCTCTCCTAGGGGCATCCTGGGTCAAGCTTTGGAGTCAGGGGCTCTTCTCTTCATGGACATTTCAGGGCTTTACAACTAAAACCCAGAAGCAGGCTGGCTGCCTGTCTCATATCTGAGGCTGTAGGCTGAATCTTTCATTCCCTTTGTGACAGTGAAGAATGAAACTGTAATTTATGATCTCCCACTCTCTTTATGGAGCCTCTGTTCCTATACCTCATCAATCATTGTCACTTTGAATTTTGCAGTGTCTTACAAAATCAACCTATGTTGATCCACCCATTGGTTTAAAGCTTCTGCAATGAAGATCTGTGTCTATTTTGTCTATCTGAAATGGGCTTCATACCACATAGAATCTCCAACAACAAACCCTCAATAACAGCAATGAGGACAACAACAATCACATCAGCCACCACCACCATGATTCATGTCATCCCAGATCCCACCTGTATTAATCTGTTTTCACCCTGTTATAAAGAACTTACTAAAACTGGGTGATTTATAAGGAAACAAGATTTAATTGACTCACAGTTCTGTATGGCAGGGGAGGCCTCAGGAAACTTACAATCATGGCAGAAGGTAAAGGGGAAGCAAGGCGTGTCTTACATGGTGGCAGGAGAGAGGGCATGAAGTGGGAAGTGCCACACCCTTGCAAACAATCAGATCACATGAGAACTCACTATCACAAGAACAGCAAAGGGGAAGTCCACCCCCATGATTCAGTCATATCCCACCAGGCCCCTTCTCCAACACATAGGGATTACAGTTTGAGATAAGATTTGGGTGAAGACACAGAGCCAAACCATATCACCACCATACCGGGTACCCACTGTTAAGTGCACTATGTGCTGAACTCAGAGGTCTCAAATTAGAATTCCTGCTGGCCTAGGCAGGAGCATAAATGAAGAGTCAGGCAAGGTGGACTACAGTGAACCAGAGCCTGTGGCCTCACCAAGGAGGAGGCTGTTACTTAGCTATGGTTGAATGTTGCCATGCTAGACTGCAATCTCAGTTTTGTCAGATCTTTACGTCTCTCAAAAGAAATTGTAAATATGGATTGTTATGTGCAATTTCCCAATGTAAAAATATTGGCAAGGAGTTCACATTAAAAAAAATCCTTATCTGTGGGATGCATACCACTTTCTTTTACAGCCTCTCATCTAACTCTTGTAGGTCACTGAGTGAACATCATACAATGATCACAGCATAAGCCATGATCATGGATAGTGGATGTAATCAATGGTTTTATGTCCTAGAGGTCTCTAAAGGGCTATTGCAAGGCCACTGCCACTTTAAGGGGCAGCCCAGGACTCCAAAGGGGACATCAATGTGACTATACTAATTACAGTGGCTTGTATGCCAATCCCAGGCTCCCATCCTGGCTTCCACACTTTTTTTTTTTTTTGTTGTTGGCTTTAACACTCTTTGCTCTCTACTTGGCCTGATCTCCTACCAGCTGACCACAAGTTTGGCCTGGTTCTCCTTTTGGCTCTGGTGCGCTCCGTCTTCTTCTTTGAAAGGAACTGAGCTGCCCACCTACACTGAAGCTCTGCTAGAGGTGAAGCTTTCCTCACCTGGGCTTCTCTCTTGATACCTGTGCTGTTCCTCCTACAGGGCCAGCTTTCCGTCTATTCTATTGGGAGTCTTGGAAGTAGAAGCCAACACATAGATCCTAGCCATGGAGTACAGTCTCTATGAGTTTCTGTCATCCTGAAAAATTCATATGTTGGGGTCCTAACCCCCCAGTGCCTCAAAATATAACTGTATTTGAATATAGACTCTCATTAAAGAGGTGATTGCATTAAAATGAGGTCATTAGGTCTAATACAATGTGACTGGTGTCGTTATAAGAGGAGGAGATTAGGACACAGACACACACAGAAGAAAGCACCTGTGAGGACACGGTGAGAAGGTGGCCATCTGCAGACAAGGAGGGAGGCCTCAGAAGGAACCGATCCTAAGGACAGCTTGATTCCAGACTTCTAGCTTCCAGAACCCTGAGGAAAGTTCTGCTGGCACTTTGTTATGGCAGCCCTAGCAAACTAATGCAGACCCTGAGCAAACATGTCAGCCAAGTGTTTCTTTGTTCCCCATGGTCATCGCTACATGCAGCCTGACCTCACCACTACAGTGACCCATGTCACGCACTTCACCATTTGGTCTGGAATGGGAGTGTGGGCACAGATAACTCCTGGTCTGCTTGGGCTCCTACCCTGGAACTGAGGTGAACACAGTGGGATTGTTAGGTATTAGAGACCTGTATTACCAGGGAGAGTTTATGACAGTGGAGTTAAAGGGAGAATCCAAGCTTAGTCAAGAGGGGAGGCAAGGTTATGTTCTGATGGAAAAGTCTCACCAGAAGCCTGTGGGGTCAGGGGGGATTTAGACTCTGGTTTACAGATAGGTTGGAGTAGGTGGTTTAGGATCAAAGCTGTGAAAAATGAGAGGATATTAGGGCCCTATTTTTGTATCAACTTAAAGGGACTGGGTAAGGCCAACTTAAAAAAAAAATCTCTGGTCTGTGAGATTTGATTATATCATCTTGGTTGATTTTCTGTCAGATGAAACCTGTGTATTGAAGTGTCCGGTATGAAGAACATTTGTAGCTTCTCAACATCTTCCCACATCTTCATCTTATTATTTTTCATTGAATCTGGAACTCTTACACATATCGACCAGCGCCGCAGTAAGCAAAGCAAAAACATATTAGTTGATACTTGTGAAATTCATATTTTCCAGGAAAAGAAAAAAACCACTGTGACATATTATTTTAACATCTGAGAATTTCCAACAAATAAAGGCCTTCTTCCTGGCAAAGCTATGGAAGTCACTAAAGGCTGCTAGCCTGTGGCCACGTGGCACAATTAGCAGACGATGGCTCCTTGGCTTTGCCAAGTTTGACAGAAGTGGTGTCCTGTGATGTGTGAGGTCTGCCCTGCTGGGCAGCTTCCCCATTGATCTCGTCTTGGCTCCAAGAACTGGAGGAACTGGGAGGGATGGAATCTCAGCCTTACAGAGCCTGCAAGTGTCAGGTTTGCATTTCCAGCAGCTGACAATTCTTGTTTTTGACAAGTTAAACAGTCTTCTTGGTGTATTGGTGGTTCACTGCAAATCATTAATGCAAGTTTGTTTGGAATAGAAAGTTCACAACATTGATTTGCTGAAATGAGGTAAGAGAAATGCCAGATTGTCAGATGGGTGAGTCTCTTTAGGGCCAGCAAAAATGGTGACCCTGGGCTCAAGAAAGGGAGACTATTGAACTATGCTAGGTGGAACCTTTTTTCCCCCCATTCAAAGGCAATCAGTGGCAGCTGAATCTGGACCAGCACACTTCTTCACTGAGACTTCAATTATTCATTCCTCCAACATTTATTGGCCACCTACTATGTGACAGGGACTATTCTAGATGCTGGGAACATAGCAATGAATAATTAACATGGTCATTTTTCTTGTGGCTCTTTCATTCTGGTTGTGGGAAGGCAGGCAATAGACATATGATATATACCATAAAGAACATTAAATAGGTTAATGAGTTAGAGAAGGTGGTGGAGGGCTGTCTTTAGGGCTGGTTAGGAAAGGACATTATTCCAAGGAGGTGACATTGAAGCTGAGACCTGAATCATGAGGAAGAAGCAGCCCATGAAGGAAAAGAGCAACTAGTGCCAATGGAAGAGCAGCGCAAACACCCTGAAACTTGCCATGGTTGTGTTTGGGGAAAGAGCTGTGTGCCTAGAGCAATGTGAGCAAAGGATGGAGTGGAAGGAGCTGAGGTCACTAGAAAGTCTGCTCAGGTGGCACATTATAGGCAAGGTAAGAAATTTAGATTTTATTCTAATTGCCTCTTTCAACTAACACCGATAAGGCACTGGGTTTAGAAAAGCAGTGTTCATCATAATCTCATGGAGCCAGACAAATGTCCTTGTTGGTCACATGTCCCAGGTGTACATCAGGTTCACACCAGAGAGTGGTCAAATCAGTGTGCACACCCAGGCCTGTCTGCCTCTAAAATGGGTGCCTTTCTGGCCCCTCTCTGACTTCCTTCCTACCTGATACTGAAGGCAGGGGTTATGCATTACAAGGGACATAGTTGTAGAGCTCCCCTGGAGCCCACTACCTGTGACCACATTAACACTCTGAGACTCAGCATCTTTATCACACAGAAAGGCCTCAGCTGAAAATGAAGCCCTTGTCTGGACATTACATGGGAGGAAAGATTTTATAGCCCAGGGGTAACAAGGGTGAGAGAGGATGTATTAGTTAGGGTTCTCCAGAGAAACAGAACCAATAGGGTATCTCTATCTCTATCTCCACCTCCACCGCCTCTACCACCGCCTCTGCCTCCGCCTCTGCCTCCGCCTCTGCCTCGCCTCTGCCTCCGCCTCTGCCTCCGCCTCCACCTGGCTATGGAGATTCATTACAGGAACTGGCTCACATGTTTATGGAGGCCAAGAAGTCCCATGATCTGCCATCTGCAAGCTGGAGAACCAGAAAAGTCAGTGATGTAATTCAGTGTGAATTCAAATGCCTGGGGACCAGGAGCCAGTGGTGTAATTTCCATTCTGCGACTAATGGTCCCAAACCCAGGAGATCTGACATCTGAAGCAGGAGAAGATGGATGTCCCAGCTCAAGAAGGGAGAGGGAGGGTTCACCTTTCCTCTGTTTTTTGTTTGTTTGTTTGTTTTTGTTTTGTTTTGTTTTGTTTTTCCTATCTGAGCCCCCTCAGTGGATTAGATGACAGCTGCCCACATTAGTGGGCACACAATCTGCCCACATTGGGTAGATCTTTTTCAGTCTACAAATTCAAGCATTATTCTCTTCCAGAAATATCCTCACAGACACACCCAGATGTGTTGCATCAGCCATGTGGATATCCCTTAGCCCAGTCAAGTTGACACAGAAATTTACACCACAGTGAATTTCATCATAGTTCCAAAATAACTGAAGTGCATTTTATGAGGAATAGTAAATCCTACCTATTTTCACTGGGGACAGAACAAGACAGTAGGTTCTTTTTAAGTAGAAGTTCTTGACAGATGTCCTTAGACCTCTCAGGGATCCAGAAAGGCAGTTGTTGGGTCCATAAGCTATTTTTCACATTTCAAAAATGTCTAATGTCTAATGGAGCCACTTCAGCAGATTGGCAGAATCTATCTACTAAAGGTGAATATGCACATATCCCAGGGCTCAGCAATTCCTCTACTAGGTATGGGTACTAGATACAGAAATACTTACATATATTCCCCAAAAGATATGAACCAAAATGTTCAAAGCAGTGCACTTGGAAATGGACAACACAGGGAAATTATCCAAATGCCCATCAACAGTAGAACTGATAAATTGTAGTATACTTATATAGTAGAATATGAGCTAAGCACTGAGAATGAATAATCTTTAACTATGTGTAACATAGATCTTAGTGATGGTGAGTGAAAGTAGCTAGACATAAAGAATGTATACTGTAAGAATAAATTACACAATTTACTGGGAAATCTATACTGTTGGAAATCAGGATGGGATTATCCTTATGGGAGCATGGTGTGTAGTGACCAACAGGGAAGTTGAGGGTGCTGGTAATCCAAGGTGCTGATGATGGTCTGTTTCTTGATCTGGGTGCTGGTTATGTGGGTATATTTGGTTTGTGAGGACGAATTGAGCAATACGTTTTTTGGTATGTGTGCTT
Organism: Macaca mulatta; assembly: GCF_049350105.2. Taxonomy (NCBI): domain Eukaryota; kingdom Metazoa; phylum Chordata; class Mammalia; order Primates; family Cercopithecidae; genus Macaca; species Macaca mulatta. The sequence continues at coordinate 28,176,368 of NC_133417.1, forward strand.
TCTGTAGTATATTACGTAACACTTCAAGTAAAGTTTTAAAAATGTGGAAAATTTAAAAATGGGAATTATACTATGGCTATTGGCGATTTTTACTGTAAACGCAGTTGAATGTAATTATTCATATACATGATGGGAGAGGAAGGTAATTGTTGCTGGAAAAACTGTTTGTAATGCTTTTAAAATGTGGGCTTAACCCAGGGCAGAGAATTATGAAAAATGTCCTTGGGGAACACACTTGTAAAAAAGTTTCAGGGCCAGTAGGCTAAACTTTTAAAACAAATTGTCTGCCTAGTAGTGTGTTTGTTACCAAAGGTGTCCAGAGACATTTTGTGGCATTTTCGTGAAAGATACAAGAGAATGTTATCATTCCAGGATGACTTAGATTTAGGCCTTGCAAGACACAGGGAGGTGAGTTAATGCTTGCTTCCTGTGGACATTTTTAGATTGACTTGTTATGAGTTTCCTGTTCAGTGAAAATGAGGTGAGAGGCCCTAGTTAACCTGGTCTTTTCCCCTTTGCTCCATCCAGAGAACTGCAGGTGGCCAGCTGTATTTTCCAAGGCTCAGATGTCACCTCCAGTCAATCAATAAACTAGGAAGACGTCAGAAAAGAGGAAGAATGGTTTGCTTGATTGAAAGTGAGTTTGTCATGGTATCAATGAGACAAAGTGCTTATGCTTTTCTAGTACTAGGCTTTACTCTCCTCTTGGCAACCAGACAACCTTCCACCATCTCCTAGCCACCTTTTGCCACCATCTTCCGGCCACCAGCCAATCCAGTCTCCTACCTGCTGTGTGCATCAGTTGGGGGGAGTCAGGGAGTCCTCATCACTAATCTAATTCATCTCAATTTTTACAGAAACTTTGCCAGAGCAGGGTTTGCTGCAGTTGGTGGTAAGGAAGTGAGAAACTGCTACCACTTATTACTTTGCTCTACTGAATTAGTTCATGAATTAGTTCAGGTAATGACTTCAATCTGGGTGCCTGGAGGAGCTGAGGGTCAGCTGTCTCACCTGGAAGGACTTGGCAACCCAGGTTCTAGACAGCAGGGGGAGGGGCCAGCAGCTAGAAGAAAGCTCTCTTCAGCAGGAGTTGTGTGACAGTGAAAACGGCTCATCAAGAGCCATGGCCTTGGACCCCAAGACTCAGCCAGAGATGCAAGGTGGTGAGATGCCCTACCCAGCAGCCATTCTTATTCTTCCTCTTGAGTGTCCACTTCTCTTGGCCCAGGGGGTAAATCTTGATTAATTTAAGCCAAACTTAGGAGTCCAGTTCTTCTTGCCAATGACTGATTTAAGGAGGAGATTTTATCCCAAATCTAGCCAAGTAGAAGAGAGGGGAAATACACTGGGGGGTGTCTGGTAAATATTTCTTCTTTGTCATGCCTTGATGTGACTCCTGAAATGCTTGCAGCCATGCTGTGACTAAGAAGGCAGCAGGCCTGGAGATAAGCCAATGTGTTTAGGTTGCTGAGGGGAAGATGGTAAGGGCCTGGATCCCTCAGGCCACTAGAGAGCCTTTGAAGTAAGTAATACCAGACTGAATTTCCATTATGGGAGCTAATACATTTTTTTAATCGTTTATTTAAGCCAGTTGAATTTGAGTATTTTGTTACTTGCAGCCCAAACCTCCCTAATTAATCTGAAGCTTCAGCCCAACTTTTTCCCATCTACCTATACATATTGTCAATTTCCAGCTAGAAAATTTTACTTGGATATGTCCTGTAAGGCATTATTTTTCAGCCTAAAAACATTTAAAATTTAACTACTTGTCTTTTCCTCAAATATACCTCTCAAATTTTTACTAGAAATAATTAGAAATCTTTGACTTATCCTACTTGCAGTTAGTTAATGCGCCCTACACATACACAAAATCATACAATTTGATTTTAACAAGCATAAAAAAATTTAAATCTTTTATGAATGCTCTTTGTATGGCAGGCCCTGTGCTAGGAGCTTTTTTGTAGATTTATATAAACTATTGCAAATTCTTAAAACAATATGGCAGAATAGATAATTTTATCCCCATTATATATCTTAGGAAAATAAAGCTAGAGCTGTTAGGTAGCTTGCCCAAAGTCACACAGCTTGTCTTGGCTGAAAGGAGACTGGAACATAATACAGACATTCCCCCTTTGGGTGTTCCTCTTGTCTGGCCACCACTTCCTGCAGACCTGTCTTGCATCTATATTTCCATTTCCTCTCCCACTATCGCTTTTCAGGTTTAGTCCTAAGTGTTCAGTGCCTGGACTATTGCAGTGGAAAAACCTTCTGGACTCTCTTGCCTCAAACCTTAGCTGCACGTTACTGCTGTACTGACTTCCCCAAGATACAGCTCATTCCACTTTCCCACGTTAACATCTTCCGTGATTTATTATCATCTGTAGCAGCAGTAACAGTGGCAGGCAAGTAATATAAATATGTGAAGTCTGTTGAAGACACTAGGCTCTAAACTGCTTATGTGGGGACAAAATGCCTTTGGAACACTGGGCAATTTAAGTAATAAAGCATAAATTGGCTACCAGTTTGTAACCAAGTGCCCTGAAGACAAAATTCATTATTTTTCTCACAGCATTCAAGGGCATCTAAAACTGAATCCCAAACTAATATCTCCCTCTTATGTCTTAGTCACCACCCCTCTGAAGGCTCTCATTTAGATACAAGGCTAAGTCCCTCCATTCTCCATATGGACTTGACCGCTATGCTCTTTCTCATGCCTTTGTCCCGGGAATTTGTCCATTCATTCCTACCTACTCTTCGATGGTCACAACCCAGCTCCAGTCCCTCTTCCTTGACAAAGTATTCCTGGGATCTCATAGAAGGGACTCTCAGGTGTGCAAGAGGCTTGCAAAGCCTGCCGGCCAGGCTCCTAGGTGATCCTTGCCGGGCATTTGCTGGGCCTGAGTTTGAATACTTAGGTCACTACTCCCTAAGACAGCTTCTGCCACTACTGGGCTTCACTGGCTGTTCAAAGACCTGTGTCAGTTGAGCCAAATGTTATCACCCTAGTGTCTGCCTTTTGAGGTCAGGTATGACAAGCCTACTTTTACCTTTAAAATATTGAAAGAGCAATCGTATGTCTTCCATCTGTTCAGAATCCTCCATGTTCAAAACTCTTGAAAGGGATAGTTTTAGAGAGACATATGAAGAGCTTCAGAAACAAATCAATGAATTTATGGCAGGTTTTTATGTAGTACTGAATACATTAAAGGAGAATTACCAAGTGCTTGCTTTGGGAGGGGATGCCAAACTGGAGCTTGTAGGAACCTCAGTCCTTTCTCTGAAGGAATCATGTTCAGTGTTTGACTACTTATGAAAAGTTGGAAGAACATCTTCAGCCTTTCAGGAAGAGAGAAAATGCTTCGTTCATTGGCTTTGTTTTTATTTATTTGTTTATTTCTTATTTTATTTGAAACAGTCTCGCTCTGTGGCCCAGGTTGGAGTGCAATGGCGCAATCTTGGCTCACTGCAACCTCTGCCTCCTGGGTTCAAGCAATTCTCCTGCCTTAGCCTCCTGAGTAGCTGGGATTACAGGCACCTACCATGCCTGGCTAATTTTTGTATTTTTAGTAGAGATGGGGTTTCACCATGTTGGCCAAGCTGGTCTCAACCTCCTGACCTCAAGTGATCCGCCTGCCTTGGCCTCCGAGAGTGCAAGGATTACAGGTGTGAGCCATCATCCTCAGCCTTGGCTTTAGTATTAGCTCTTCCCCTCTACAAACCCACTCCCTTTTACTTCAGGGACAAGGTTGATGCAGCCCTTGATTTAAAAAGCCCTTGATTTAAAAAATGTGTCCACTGTTGCATTTTATAAATAGGAACAAACAGAAATACCCAGTTCATAATAATTTCTCTTTGAAATATTAATATGTTTGAGATTTCAGATAGACTAAGTGGAATTTACAAAATCTATAATATAACAAAAAGTGTTCCAGTAAACCCAGAAGAAACTGCATCTAAAGGACTTTGTTGTACTTGTTTATTCTTCAAATAGAATTGGCATAGATTTGGTATATTGTATTACTCATTTCCTATTTGTAAGGGATTATGAGTTATATAGAATACACATTTTTAAACTGGGAAGAAACCCTTTAGATCTCTCTCATATCTTGCCTGTATTCTACATGAGGATCAGATGCAGTGTTTGACTGTCCAAGTGCATTCTAAAGCCCTCTAAAGAAGCATTTGACTTTGAGTAATGAACAGGTGATCAGACCAAAGGGGACAAAAGTGGACAGAAACACAAAAGTGGTATGGATTAACTGTTCAGGAGCCATACTTTGAAAACTCTTCCCTGCACAACGATAGTGTGTGTGTGTGTGTGTGTGCGCGCGCACGCACACCTGTGTATGTGTATGAGGTGTTGGTATGGGGTGCAGTTGGGGACTTGAGAGTGGGGTAGAGATTTTTCTGAAACTTCTGTCTGAGGGAACTGGAAAACTGTTTTCCTGATAGCATATTTAATCTAAATTTGTTAGGAAGCAGCCACACTGAATTTTGGTATATTCATCCATCCCTCTACTGAATTTCCACAGCACTAATCGTCTGCGGCACTTACTTGTCAGTAACCTCCCTCCTTGTAATGCTGTGAGCTTGTGTGTCATTGCAGGCCGCCTCACTGGGCTTCCCATGGCTGTCCATCATTTGCCCAGGTAGAAGCCAAACCCTTCAGAGGGAGGGGCTATGGTCCTGGCCCAAGTGTCCCTCATAAGTCTTCACAGAGCGACAACAGAGCATAGGTGTCCATAAGCATTTGTTGTCAGACCCACAGAGAACAGAAAGAACCCTAAATACAATGGAAGAATTACCAGGTGGGCTCCTCAAGTTAAATCAGGCTATTACCAATGTCATCACATCTCAGCGTTCAGGGGCTTTAAAGACCATCTGTTTGAAAAGTCTCCCTCCCATTTAACCAAAAAATGTTTCCCTATGGCTTATACGAGTTAGTCTGCAAAGAACAAAGATTTTTATTTCTTATACAGCCATTATATTTCGTCTCATACATGTAACATGGGTAATGAGTACATGTGAATATGTGTGAGCACATGGGCATGTGTGTGTGCCTGGTGGGCACATTCTCTTACCTGTAGTAAACAGTTGTAATAATGGACCATGCCAATCAGAAGGTCTACAAGTAATAAAAATTTTTACAATATAAATTTACTGTACAATTCATACATTTGAAAGAAGACTGAAAAAGAAGTAAATGTGATTTTGCATTTAGTTAAGGTGAGGTTTAGTTGTGATTTTTATTTGCATTTTCTCTTTCTCATATCTACTGGTATAAACTAAAATTATAGGCTTTTAAGTAAAACTTTTTAAAATCTCAAAAGTAATCTCACTGTTATCCTGCATTGATGATGGTATGTGGAACCCTGGCAAAGATTATTATAGCAGACGGAATTCTGGCAGAAGAAGGTTCTATTCTTTGGAGACCCCATCCCAGGAAGGGCCTCAGGCCAGGCAGTAATTTCTATTTCCTGTCTCTTGTCTTCACCTTCTGGGGACTCCCACACAATCCAGTGCCCCATCTGGACACCAAGATCCATAAGGATAGTTTATTGCCAGGTCCCTGCTGAGCTAGAAACATTCTTCAGACAGTGCTCAATCCTCCAAAAGACATCCAGAGTGTGCATTTCAGCCTTGATTTCTGCATCAGATGTGAGCTGGGGCAAGAAAGGCTGTGAATTAAAAAGGAGCTATAACTTGCTCGTCAGTGATAAGGAAGAGGAGGGCCTACTTCCCCATTCATTGACCATTAATTAAAAAGAGTAAGTTTATTTTTTTAAAATACTTTCTTATGTACTCTTAATTTTACAAAAATGAGCATACAGTCATATTCATTTATTCACTCTTCTGCCAAGCATCTATTGAAATATTTACAGTGAGCTAGGTGCTGTGCTAGGGTAAACAATGGGTGAAAAGTGCTTGCCCATGAGGAGCTTATCATCTCTTGGAGCAGTGTATTTTACTGAGTAACTACTATGTGCCTGGCATTGCACCAAGTGTTTTACTGACACGATCTCATTTAATCCTCATCATAATTTCATAGCATAGTAGTAATCATCCCCATTTAATAGATGAAGATTTTGAGGCTCAGAGAATATAAGCAACTTTACTAAAAGCTATTAAGTAGCAGGGACAGGGTTGGAACCTGTGGTAAATAGTTTTTTCCAGTCACCCATGTTTAATGACCCTTCCCTGTTTTATTGACTTTGGGTGTGGGTCTGTGGCCAACTTTGACCAGTGAGAGGAGAGTGGAGGGGTTGCCTTTTCTGAACAGAAGCTTGAAGATCAGTACGTAGTTTGCCTTGTTCTCCGCCATGATGACAATTCCAGGTAGAGGCTGCCCAGGTAACCTGAGTCCCAGAGTGAAGAACACATAGAGTACAGCAGCAGCCCACCCATGGCGGGCATGCAGAGGGTGTGAAAAATCAACTGTTGCTGTTGTAAGTCAGTGAAACTCTGGGATTATATTTTCTGCAGCCTGGCTGTCCGACCGGTGCAGAACCTTTAAGTCATTATACCAGAGTGCCTTATTTTACATTATTTCTATAATTAGAAGTAAAAAAAAAAAAACCAGTTGAAATTGGAAAAAACATTAATCTGGGCCAGATTTTTTGTTCTAAAAATGTTTATATGAATGATGATTTTTTTCTTCTGCCTTATCTGCCACCCTTCCTCCACTGTTAAAATCTTCTGTATCCATGAGGATGACTATCTACAGGACTCATCCTGCCCCTTGCTGTCTTAATGCCTTAGTGGATACCTCTTCCTGCAGTACTTATAGCTGAATTCAATTCCACAAGCACTTATTGAGCATCTTTTGAAATGTCTATTATCCCGCTTCTTCGAAGTCCCAAGCTCCTACCCGCTCCGTGCAGACATCCCGATGACCCCATACCTATATGATCTCTCTCACTCTCCCCTAGACTCTAATACCATTATTTGCCACACACTATATGTTCCCTTAAACTATTATCATTTTTGATTGGAATAAAATTCAAATAAGACAAAATTCACCATTTTAAAGTGGACAATTCAGTGATTTTTAGTATTTACAATGTTGTGCAACCATTACCACTATTTAATGCCCCAAACTTTTCACTACCCACAAATAAACTTCATATCTATGAAGTAAGCACTCCCTATTCCTTCCTCTCTGCAACCCTTGGCATCCACTAATCTTTTTTTTTTTCCTCTGGATTTCTCTCTTCTGGACATTTCACGTAAATAGAATAGTGCAGTATGTTGACTTTTGCATCTAGTTTCTTTTACTTACCATATTTTCAAAGTTTGTCCAGTTGTGGCATATATCAGGATGTCACTTCTTTTTATGGTTGAGTAACATTCTGTTATTTAGATATACCACAATTTGTTTATCCATTTGTCAACTGATGAACAATTTGGATTGTTTCCATATTTAGCTTTTGTGAATAGTGCTGTTGTGGGTGTGCAAGTTTTTGTGTGGATATATGTTCTCATTTCTCCTGAGGATATACCTAGGAGTAGAATCGTTGGGTCATATGGTAACTTCATCTATGGTAACTTTATCTTTTTAAGTTTCCTTTTTTGTTTGTTTGTTTTCTCTAAGACACTGTGAGCTCCTAGCAGAAAGTTTTCCAACTCTGTCTGTGCTGCCACAGTACACACATTCATTCCTTTGACAAATGTGAGTCAAGGGCCTATTTTTTGCCTGGTACTCCTCTGGGCATTTCTGCCAAATTGATTTTCATAGAATCCTAGCCTGTGATCTGAGAGGTCATTTGGTCCCTTTTCCCATCCAGTAGAAGAATCCTATATCCAAATCCTCTGGTCTTTGTATCAACTTTCATCCTCAAACCATAGAGCTTAGCTCCTTAAATGTAATTTCAGTTGCATTTCATGACTACAGAAACAACATATACTTATTGTGGAAAACTTCAAAGTACAAGAACATGTTAAAGAAACAAAAATTATCTATAATTCTATAACCTACCCCTAACATATTGCTAAATTTCCTTTCAGACTTTTTGTCAGTCCAATAATGTGTTTCACGTAATTGGGATCATCCTGTATTAATCAGATACCTCTTGTGCATGGCTTCAAACCCTCTCATCATCACCCCATATTATGAAGGCTTCTACCAGTTTCCCACAGGCATCAGCCAACAGCACCTCACCTTGGGGAAGACCATTGTACCTCTTGCTTCTCTGACCTAATGGTGTCAATGTGATGTGTCTAAGGGATCTGCTCAACATGTGCAATCTAAACCTTTGACCAAAGAGAAGTGACCTTTTGTTCCTTGGGCATCTCAGAAAGAGATGGAACGATCAGTTTCTCCCAATAGTGGTCAGTGGTGTGATTCATCTTTCGATTTTCTCTCTCCTTCTCTGTTCAGTCCTCCTATTCCTCCACTCTTACTTCCTGGAATCATCATCCCGAATAAACGACCCACGCCTCAAACTTTGTTGCAGATGTTACTTTGCGGGGAAACACAGGCTAAAGTATTGTATATGCAATTTCAGACACAGATTTAAACATTATGCCATGAGTTTAGAATATACTCACAAACACATATGTATGTATGTATACATATGTATTTATAAATTTAAATAGTATGTGAATTGCTGTATAAGTGTATATAAATTTATATTCCTGTATATGTAAATTCAGATATATATTTAAATACTTTTTATATATAATACATGGGCATTCATCCCTCTTCCCTTCTATGATTTCCTGTATCAGAGATGCTGGAAGCCTAGGACGCCATTTCCCAGAATCCTTTGCCAGCAGGTTTCTAATTTAGACTGCTACTCATAAATGAATGGATGGCAGAAAGAAGCAGAAGGTAGTATTGTTTCTCTAGCACTGATTGGCGAGTGTTGGGCTTTACATATGGTGAATGTGAATTTTTTTGCAGTGGCTTCTTAGATTCACATGCAGTTGTAAGGAATAATATAGAGAAATATTGTATACATTTTACATAGTTCCCCACAACAGTAATATTTTGCAAAATAGTCATATGGTATCACAACTGAGGTGCTGACATTGATACAATTCACTTATCCCATTCAGTATTCCTTGGTTTTACTTGTACTCGTGTGTGTGTGTGTGTGTGTGTGTGTGTGTGTGTGTTTAGTTATATACAATTTATTCACATTTGTACTGGGATATAATTCACAAAATATAAAATTCACCAATTCAGAGTTCAATGGCTTTTAGTATATTCACAGAATTATCCAGCTTTTACTACTATCTAACTCTAGAACGTCTTCATTACCTCAAAGGGGAAACCCTACCCATAGCAGTCACTCTCTATTCCTCCCTCTAGCCCTAGGCAACCAGTAATCTACTTTCTTTCTCTAAGGATTTGCGTATTGTGAACATTTCATATAAACTGAATGATATAATATGTGGTCTTTTGCAATTGGTTTCTTTCCCTTAGTATAATGTTTTCAAGGTTCATCCATGTTGTAGCAAGTATCAGTACCTCATTCTTCTTAATTGTAGATAATATTTTATGGTATGGACACTTTATCCATTCGTTGGATGATGACATTTGGGTTATTTTCTCTTTGGTAGTATTATAGATATGCTGCTATAAAAACTGTGGAAACTTGATGTGAAAGTTTTTGTGTGGATATATGTTTTCATTTCACTTCTGTGTATACCCATGAGTGCAATTGTTGGTCTGTGTTAACATTAAATAACCTTTAAACTGTTTTCCAGAGTGGTAGCACCATTTTACATTTTTACTAGCAATGTTTGAGGGTTCCAGTTTTTCTACAACCTGGCCAAAATTTGTAATCGTCTGTCTTTTTGATAGTTCTGTACAATTTTATCAAATGTATAGGTTAATGTGTCCACCACCATAGTCAATATACTGAACAGCTTCATCAACACAAGGATCCCTCGTGTTGCCCTTTTAAAACTGCACCCACCTCCCTTCCACATCCTCCCAACCCCCTACCAACTCCAGGAACCACTAATTTTTCTCCATTTCTAAAATTTTGTCATTTCAAAAATGGAATCACAGGTAGTAATCAAAGGCTACTTAGTATATAAATAGACTAATACATTAAGTAACCTTTGGGGATTGACTTTTTTCAAACGATTGATACACACAACATGGATGATGTCCTGTGGATATACTACAATTTGTTAAATTGTTTAAGCGTTTATTCATTGAAGGACATCTGGACTGTCTCTAGTTTTTGGCTATTACAAATAAAGCTGCTATAAACACTTATGTGCAGGTTTTTGTGTGAACATAAGTCTAAATTTCTCCAGCATAAATGCCTGAGAATGCAGTTATTCAGTGGTTGGATGGCTATCGAAGGTTTAGTTTATAAAAATTGTGAAACTATTTTTCATTTTCCACTCCGGCCAGCTGGGTATGAGAACTCCAGTTTCTCTGCATCCTCATCAGCATTCTTTTGTTGTCACTCTGTTGTTTATTTTTTAATCTTTGCTTATTGTATCTTTATGCAAACTTTCAAAAATTTACCTTTTTTAAAAAGTCCTCTTTTTTTTTTTATTTATAGCAGTGATCTTCGTGTTATGGTTAGGAAAGTCTTTTTCACTATCATAAAAACTATTTCTTATATTTTCTTCTGGTATTTTTATAGAGAGGCAACGCAGGATGGAGTAGGTCAGAATGGTTGGAGTCTGTCTGCAGTGAGATCTGCTTTGTTTAAGTCTTGGCTCCATCACTTGCTACTGTGCTCACTTTTAGTTGACATGTATCTCTATACTTTCCCTGTATATCTCCTCTCCTGATATCTCCTCTCCTTCAACTGTTTCTTAGGTAATGCTTTTTCATCCTGGTCAATCTCTGCTGGAAATTCTCCAGTATGACAATGTCTATCTCAACTTGACATACCCAGATCTGAGCACTCCACTCCAGATAAATTTTGACAGTGCAGAGAAAGTGGATCTTACCGTGCACAGTTCTGCACACTATTAATGTTAGCAAAGATTGCAGTGACTTTTGGAGGTGACCATGTTAACTCCCTGGCCATTAGGAAACTTCTGAAAGCAAAACATCATCATTTTCACATGAACTGCTATTAAAGTAAGTCTCTTCCATCTCACATTTCTGCAGGCAATTTGATGATTTCTGCAGGCAATTTGATGATTTTTATCTGTTCCTTCAGTAGTTCTTTTGATTCATGTGTAGTGGCCCTATTTGTTCCTAATAATGCTTTTCACCTTAAAGTCTATTTTGTCTTATAAAAATGTTGCCATATTAGAATTTTTTTTTTGCTAAGGTATTTCCTGAATATCTTTTGCCTTTATTTTCTATTTTCAGTATTATTTTGTTTTAGGGGTGTCTCATATATAGTATATAGCTTGATTTTTAAAAAAATCTTATTTGATACTCTGAATGTGAATAGGTGAGTTTATTTATATTTGTTGAAAACCTAATATAATTGGACTCACTTATGCCATCTATTTTGTACTTTTATTCAGCTTTCCTGTTTTCTGTTTTTTTTTTTTTTTAAGTTCCTATTCTGTTTTCTTCTGGTCGAGGTTGTAGATTGTTTCCAGTTGTTAAGTACTTATCTTTAACAATTTTAACATTCCTTCATAACTTTTTTAAAGCCTATATTTATTTAATATCTTTGTCCTATTCCATACTGTATTTCTTCTGTTCTTTTTTTTAACCTTAAGACAGATCTTTATATTTTTCTAATTAAAATTAATCTCATTAGTTTCAATTCATCCTGATGGCCTGTTGAGTGATCAAGAGGTCCTGATCCAGTCCTGAGGGATTCTCCTCCTGTTTTTTGCCATCCTAACTTTTATTTTGCCTGAGTCTATCCAAGTAATTAATTAAAAAAATATGTATTAGCGCTAGGTTCAGGATCCTTTGTTTTCTATTTAGGAACTCCATGCCTTGGGGCTGGAGGGTGGAGAGTCAAACATAAAAATCTACTTTTCTAAACTGCTTGAATTGTTTCTGACTATGACCAGTTTTCTTTTTCTTGACTATTACAGACAATTTCATCACTTTCCCCCGAAAGTTCCTATCACTTCCACTCCATTATTCAAGCCAGGCTGTTGATTAAAATTAATTGAGGTAAAGCCGCTCCCGTGGGGGCTTCCTCAGTCTTCTGAGTGATGAAATTGTCAACAATGCGAGGCAGGAATCCATCAGATTCTCATCAAGTGAGACTGCCGGCCGATGTGTAGCTAAGAGTCCTGTAGCTGTGATGGGGTGGGGGTGGGGAGAGTAAGGGGACACAAAAAGACACTTGCACGTGGCATGGCATGGTAGACGAGTGACAACTGGGAGGCAGTAAACCTGGGCTCTCGCATCATACTTTAGGAGTTGAAAACGCCACACATTTGAACACATTCAGATGCTAGACCATTATTTAGTTACCTTGGAGATTTTCCCTCAGTCTGTCACCCACACACTTCTTAACCCCTTGCAAGCTGTTTTATTTTCTTGCTTCTATCAAAACTATTTTTTCCTTCTTGCTTCTATCGAAACTGTTTTCTGTTCTAATTCTAGGAACCTGTCTTTTCTATTCGGCACCACAGACCCTCTGCTTTCTTAATGAAATTATTTCCTTTTTCCATTTCTCTGTTGCTACCTTCTCATGTTGCCCCCCCTACCCTCTTTCTTTGCTGATGTCACTTGTTCCTTCCCCTTTTCCTTGAATGTGTGTCCCACTCCACCCCAGGCACAGCCACAACTTCCTGCTGGGTGTCTTCTTTCTGCTCTTTAAAACTTAACGTGCCCTGCATTGAATTCTTTACATTGTTCCTAAGAGGAGTTCATCCTTGATTTCATTCTTTCTGTTAATGGAACATCATTTCCACAGGGACACTGGCTCAAGGTCCTCCTGAGTCCTAGAATGGAGTGCTGAGCTATCTCCAATCATACTGCAGTTTAATAAGTATGTACTGAGTACATTTGACGGTGCTGGGTTATGGGCTTTTTCATTGAAGAGCTCATTGTCTAGAGGATTAGAATGAGAATACCACATAGCCAGGGCTGCAGCAAACAGGTACACAAGTTCTGGTAGCCCAGAGTAGGGAGGGAGGGGAAGATGATGAATATTCATGAAAGACCTGCTAGGTGCCAGTTTTTGTGCTAGGCTCTCCATATATATCATCTCAGTGGAAGCTTATGACCCTCTGAGGTAGATATTACAGCCAAAGAAAGGCAGCTCAGTGGGGTCAAGGTCGAATGACTGCATAATAAATGCTGGAACCAGGATTCAAAGTTGAATCTGTTATTTTTCCAGAGCACTACATTGCACCCTAGGCTGTTACAAAAGAGGGTACATGTGTGTTAATCATTTAAGGATGAACTTTTCTTGGTAGTTAATACACAGAAGAGAATTCCTGGCACAGGGAATAGCATATAAAAAAGCATAAAGATTATGTATTGGAGTTTTAAGTAGAAAGAAGGAACAAAAGAGAAGGAGGAAGTCTAGGGAGAAAGATGCTTTCTCTTTCTAAAGTTTTTCTGAGGCTTTAGACATGTTGAGTTCCAGGCATTTATAGGCTACCCACATTGTCAGTTCAGTGAATAGTTGGAAATACGAGTTTGAGAAAGTGATAGGTCCCACAGAAGGAGAGAAAATACTTGGAAATCATACATCCAACAAGGGGTTAATACCTAAAATGTATAAGGAACGCAAACCAATAGCAAGAAAACAAATAACCCAGTTAAAAAAATGGGCAAAGGACCTGAACAGACATTTCTCAAAAGCAAACACACAAATGGCCAACAAGTACATGAAAAGGGCTCATCATCAGTAATCATTAAGGAAATTCTAATGAAAATCACAATGAGAGATCACCTCACACCTGTTAGAGTATCTTCTATTAAATGAAACGAAAGATAATAAATGTTGGACAGGATTCAGAGAAAAGGGGACCATACCTTGTTGGTGGGAATGTAAATCAGTACAACCGTAATGAAAAATGTTATGGAGGTTCCACACAAAACTAAAAAGAGAATTGCTATATGACTCAGTGATCCCACTTCTGGATATATATCCAAAGGAACTGAAATCAATATGTTGAAGGGATATTTCTACTCCCCTGTTTATTGCAGCATTATTTACCAAGGTATGGAAGCAACCTAAGCATCTATCAGTGGATGAATCTATAAAGAAAATGTTATGTATATACAAAATGGAATGCTAGTTAGCCTTGAAAAGGGGGAAATTCTGTCATTTTTTTACAACATGGATGAATCTGGAGAACATGATGTTAAGTGAAATAAATCAGGCATAGAAAGATAAATGCAGCATGATCTCCCTTACATGTAGAATCGAATAAAGTTGAACTCATAGAAGTAAAGAGTAGAACAATGGTTACCAGGGGCAAGGAGGGCAAAAGGAGTTGTTGATCAAAGAGTACAAGGTTTCAGGTAGAGGAATATGTTTTGAGATCTGCTGCACAGCAGGGTGACGATAGTCAATAATAATGTTTTACAAATTTCAAAATAACTAAGGGGGTAAATTTCAAATGTCACATCATAAAAATGAAAGGTAAATGAGGAGACACATAGGTTAACCAGCTTGATGTAATCATGCCGCATTGTAGACATGTATCAAAACATCACATTTTAGCCTATAAATTTATACAACTATGATTTGTTAACTAAAAAGGTAGGAAACTAGAAATTTAAATCTACGTGTTTTCAGTGTCAATGTAAGGTAGGGGTTGGAGTTGTGGAGGCGGTAAAATTATCTAGGTAGACTGTATTGTGCCAAAAAAGAAAAAGAAAAAGAAAAAAGAATGAGCAAGGCGTTACCAAGAACCAGGAGATTGAGACGGAGCTTCCAGAGAGAGGGAAGCAGGAGACAGCTGATGAAAACCAGAGAAGAATTTCAGTCAAGAAGGTCAAGATCAACAACAGGGTTTCCAAAGAGATAATTTGGGGTCAGGACTAAAAATGACAATTGAATCAGGCAACTAGGAGGTCACTGGAGAATTTGTTGAGAACAGTTTTAATTTAGAGGTGAGGAATGGAATGCAAGTTTCAAGGGAGATGTGCAGGGGGTACAGAGCAGGAAAAAAATGTCTTCTCCCATTTTCAAGGCCAGCTCAAATATAATCTTATCTATGAAATTTCTCCCCATGTCTCTCTTTTTCTCTGTGTTCCCAGGTCATTCTTATCTCCATTGTATCCCTTGCCACCATCCAATCTGTGTTTGTGATTTGGGTACAGTTTTTAGGACTGGATTGCAAGCTTCATGAGGTGTGAGATCCTTTGCTCACGACGCTAACCTTGGTACTTGGTGGGTGTTCACGTAGTACCTTGGAAACCATAGGCATTCACAAAATAGTTGCTACATTGAAGTATTCAGACACCAGCATTACAAAAAGTAACAAAAAAATTCTTGTAATAATTCCAACGAGGTTTACTTTTTTTTTTTTTTTTTGAAGGGAAGGAGTTATGCTGAGTGAAAGAAACCTGAGTAATTCTTCTGTCGAGGTAAATGGGATGTGCATTCTGAAGATAGATAACTCAGTCAACAGTTCTTTCAGAACTGTAAGCATTTTGTCTACATGAAACCAAACAATTGGTATGAAATTTTTGTCAAAGCTGACATTTTCTTCAATTTGTTAAACTTTGTTCAACCAGTTGCAATTTTTAAATGAACTTATCTGGGAGTTTTGACTTTGTCTAGAAATGAGCTTTTAGGGTTTCTGAGCAAACTGTGTTCTGGATAGTTTTGGAGTAGTGAAATGAAGAAAAAAAAAGCATGCTAAATAATATTAGCCAAAAAGAGGAACAGCAGTGCTGGGCAGCATTCTAGAAAGAGCACTGGACTAAAAGGTAGGATATATCTGACTTCTGCTCCTAACCCTGCTCCTAACAAGCAGGGTTACCTCACTTAATGACTTTGTGTTTTGGTCTCCATATCTGTAAAACAAGGTAGAGAGACAGGATGTTTCTAAGATCCCCATTCCTGTTTTAACATCTTATGAATCTAAGAAAAACCCTTCTACAGTCGTAGTCTACAAAATACTTACACCCTCATGATCTCTACTTTCTGACATCCATTTGGCAGTGAACATGGAATTACTGAAGGAGGAAAGCACAAAATTGGCTCCTTTCCTCCCTCCTCTTCTCCTTAATCCTGACTTGCTGCCATTACAGAAAACTAAATGCAACTTGATGGCCCCGGCTTGATTATTGAACTGTAAGTTCTGCAGAGAAAGGAACCATGTCTAATCTCCTCTGTGTATCACACCAGAACCATGGTTCCGTATCCTACACACGCTGTTTGCTTAACTGACCATTTGAGAGCTTGGCTGTGTTGAATCTGTGTAGTGACCGCTGAAGGTGAATTGCTCAGCTTGGTAGGTAATTTATGATTCCTATTTGTTGCTATTGATCTTAATTATGGGCTGTATTTCTATAAATATTCTACATAGACCCAGAAACTTCAAAAGCACATGCATATATATATATGCGTGTGTGTGTATGTGTGTGTGTATATGTGTGTGTGTATATGTGTGTGTATGTGTGTATATATATATATTTAAAGATTAAAAATGAAAACCAGCAGAAAGCAAGAGAAACTCTAGCAGTGGCCTCTTTGTTACATTTTCTGTCACAAACCAAGTGACAACTTCCTCTGTTCTAGCTTCCTGAGTAATTTCTCAGCTGAGCTCTGGAGGTAAGGTAAGAGTGGGTGGATGGTAAGGCCTTCTTATCTGATGTGACAAGACTGGTAGTTGTTTTAAAGATTGGTTAAAGGGGGAATCTGAATAAATGGTGCATACATAGCTCACCATTTGATTTGAGTATAAAATTCTATGAATGTGTACCCCTTTTCCAACCTTTTGATATAAAGTCAAAGTCTTTTTCCGTGGGATGGGAGGGATTTGGGAGGATTCAATACTCTTGCATACGCATTGCCTACAGCACCCAGTTTCTATCTCTTGAGATGCAAGAAAAGCTTAGACCTTTGTAAAGCAATCTGACTGTAGAACCCTTCTAGATGTGTATGGTCATTTCCCCGGTCTTTTACAAATCTTTTACCCTCACCCAATTAAACGCGCTTGGGAATCTTTCCAAAGCATTTCACATAATTATCATATAATTAAATACCTTTTTTTCACTCACATTTCATCTGCTTAGATAATATTTAGCTGTATAATTTCAACAGCATGTAACACTGTTAACAACAAGCTAAGGAATATTCAACATGCTCTTGATAGGTGTGAAGGCTTCTCAAAGTGGCCTCATAGTCACATGCCTGGATGGTGCCACAAGCATCAGACCTGCATTCTGTAGAGGAAATTGAGGCTTCTGGATCATCTGACAATTTGGTTATTAGAAAGCCCTTACAAGTGCATCTTCTGTAACTTTGAAATATCTCTTCAGCCAAAAATCCAGAGGCATTCTTTTTAATTTTTTTACCTTTATTGAGGTATAATTAAAAATTGTATGTTTTAAGGTGTACAACATGATGTTTTGTTATACAAATACATTGTGAAATGTTTACCACAATCAAGCTAATTAACATATCGTCATAGTACCTTTTTTGGTGATGTACTTTCTTATTAGGATGTACCCTCTTAGCAAACGTCGAATCTACAGTACAGTATTGTTAACTACAGTCACCGTGCTGAGGTCCTCGATAAGCTTCCTCTATGATGAGTTTATCCGTGACACCTGTCCTTAAACTATGACTGGTCCACCCCTTCTCAGACGCAATAACAAACGATTTCCATAGCTTATTTTCTCCTAAGACAGAAGAATGGCTATCTCATTGTTGTGTTCGCTAGTTTACTTATTTAGGAAAGCATTTAACCAATACTAGAAATCAAAACCTATTTCTATCTGGGTCTCATTGATTCATCTACATTTTCTCTGATTCATTATATCTTTGAAACCAAATCTAAAACTCAAGATCTAACCTAATGAGAGTAGTGTTACTTCTAGTATGAAATAGTCATTGCAATATTCAGTGAAAAATGCCTTCTTCTTTCTGTATTTCTCTTGAAGGTGCTTTCCTCTTCCTGTATTTCTCTTGAAGGTGATCACAAAAAAGACATTAGGAAGTCCTCTGACTTAGGGGGAATTCCAGTCAGGCCTGAGGTTAGGGTCTGCTGAAGAATGTTAGGCCAGGAAAACTGATTTTTATTTCTTTTGTCTCATAATCCACACGGGTAGTTCCTCTTACACCTGTTGAGGATGCAGGCTTGCAGCTAAAGCCTACAGACACTCTGGGCAGCCATGTGGATGGCAAAGGAAGCCATTTTACACTTTCTTGTGCCCTCTCCCATCATGGGCAGTATCACCAGTGGCTGCACATTCCTGTAGGGACTTGGGGATCGTATTTCCATATGGGTGTCTGTTGTGTTCCTTCATTTTTGTGACATTTTATTAAATTTCCCTGTTTGCCATGAAATGTACTTTACATCTTTTTGTTATGTTTTCCCCATGAGCATACAAGTCCATAACTTTTTCTAGATATATTCACAGTGTCCACAACAGTATCTGCACATAGAGGTTATTCAATAAATAGCTGTTGAATGAATATGTTCTCTAACTGTGTCTATTGTATATTTCTATCAGCCACCTGGTAGACAACAGACAAGATGCCAGTCACTGGAGCAGAAAGGGGTAGGTGAGGTCTATGATAATGGCAAAGCAGGGCCTCGGTGCCATAGGACCTGTGACACTGGACAGGCCATCAAAGGAGGCTTGGCGAGGATTCTGTCACCAGAATCAAGACTTAGGGTTTGATTCTAAATCCCCCAGATGAACACAAACCAAGTGACAACTTCCTCTGTTCTAGCTTCCTGAGTAATTTCTCAGTTGAGACGAAGGCTTCAAATGGTGTAATGGACCACAGTCTCTATATTAGCGTCATTAACCCCAGACTAAGAAGAGGTGTGTCGCATGGCCAAAAATTGTATCTACACAGTAGAGCTTTTTCTCCTTAACCTTCTTGGCCAATGTAATACTTATGCATTGATTGAAATCAGGCATCCTTGGTCCTTATTGGGCTGAGTGACAATTCAGTTGTTAAATAACTGGTGGGCTAATAGTTGTTAATTAAATCTCTTTATGAAGAACATTTTAAAAATTACCTCAATATCCCTTCTGCTTGCTTTTGAAAACCGAGTGCTTAATAGCAGAGAGAAAAAAATATTGTTTCCATAGGAGTCCCAGAATATTGGCAGAAGAGAGCAGGCTGCCTCCAAAGAACTAATTTCAGACACATACACAGGTCAGCTTGTGATGGTGGAATATCCTTTTGTTTATAACATTAAATAGAATTTTCCTGGGCTTTTGCTGTGCATAAATATTTGCTGCAACATTGCAGTGCAGCACAGCCCCCTCCCCATTCTTACCCCATGGGTAAGGGGCCTTTGGGCCAAGGCACAAGTCTCCTGGCTGTTGAGAGCCGCACCCCTATCAATTAGGTCTGGATTTATTAAACTCTGTTACTAGAAATTATGTATCACAGCGACATTAAGGCCATATATAGTGAGCCCTGTCCTATATTTCCTAACCTCACTTCTGTGCCTGCACCTCTGTCTTCCCAGAATTTTTGTGTTTCTCTGCATTTCCAAATCACCTGTAAAGTGCCCATTTCTCTTTCCCAGCTGCTCTCTTGTGTTATTTATTATACGCCCCAGGAGGAAATGTTCATTCAAAGCAGAAAGAGGAGATTATGTTAGAGAAAAGAGAGATTTGGCAGTGCTCTTTGGAGTTGAAACCTGTGACATTAAAAAGAAAAGAAAAAATCCCGTGCTGAGCAAAGGCTGTAGCTGAAGGTGAGGTGTGATCCAGGGACTTCAGGAATTGGTTATTTTTCTGTGAAAGAATTGTTTAAGGATAGACAATTTAAAAAATGTTATTACCACACTCTTCTCATCAGGGCTAAAATAATTAAGTGAATTATCTTTTAAGGAATATGACAAAGGAAGTAGATAGTTGGGGTAAATGAAAGCTTTCTGCTTGATCTTGTTCAATCAATAAAAACTCCAGGGGTCCCTGTTCAATGAAAAAATTCAAAAGACCCCTGGCATTCCCACAAGCAGAATTCTGCTTTCTGAAATCTTCACATAAATTCTGTAGCAACTGATGGATTTGTTTGCTCAAGAATACTCGCATTCAGTGTGAAATCTGTTTTTAACAGAACCTTGGAACATGTGCCCAGAACATAAGTGGATAAATCACTTGTTTCTAGAAATATTAATGATTCTAGTAACAGTTACATTGTTAGAACTAATATTCTACCTTCAAATTCTGGGTGGCCGCTTCCCATAGACTTGCTATTTCACTTTGAAAGTCTGCATAAGTCCTTACTGGTCTAAAACTATGTAGGTCTATGACCAATGGAGAAGTTTCTAAAGTTCTTTGTCAACTCATTTCTAGGTCTAAATGAACTAAAAACATGTCCTGTTTTCAGGACATTAAATCTGATGTTCAGTATTGTAACCTCTATTCATCCACCCCTCAGCCCTGAAATTTCCTGGTATGTGGCCCTGACACCAACATAGATCCTCAAACCAGTAACTTCTGAGTCTACCTGGCCTCCTCTCTCTCCCTTATTCTGCACATCCAGTCCATGACAGACACCAATGGGTTCTGCGTCCTAAATATTGCTTGAATCTGTTTTCTTCTTCCCATCCACCTAGTGCAGGCTATTACTCTCTTTCCTGGATTACTGCAAGAGCCCTCAGTGTCCTTGCTCCTGATCTTGCCCCCATTTGCCCCACAGCCCGTCCTTTCCTGCCTTTTTCTTGGCAGATGTAGTTATTTCTGCTGGAGACATTTTCGCATTCCCATCCCACTTCAGTTATCCAATTCCTACTCCATTTAAAATTCAGCTTGGATTTCATTACCTAAGTTGAGTCTTTCCTGATCGCTCTGTCTACATTGGAATATCTTTCTTTAAGCCCTTATACAACACTGCACTTTATAGTAGCACAAATCTCACTTCTAATTGGTGGTTCTATGTTGGTTGGGTTACAGGCTCCCTGAGGGCAGGGATGGGGTCTGTCTCATTCACAAGACCTGAAATACAACAATTGCTCAGTAAATAGTTGTTGCATACAAGAGGAATCTTAGAAATGATTGATCATCCTTCTATAAATGTATTTTGCATGTACAAGAGGCCAATTGACAAAGCAAAATGGAAGGTGGAGGCATTATCTAGTCATAGGGATATGAAGGTAGTTCTGATCAATGCTAATTTGACTCCCTAACTGAAGTACAATTGGTCTCCAGATTTTTTTTTTTTTTTAAGTGTGACATCTGCATCCTGGGTGAGTAAGTTTGATTTTAATTTGCCATCCTGTGCCAATTATTTTGTGGTCATTTGTGTTCAGAAGGAAATAGAAATGTAGTCATCTTCCATGTTGTGCTACTTTTTTTCTTTTTTTCAGTATTTTTCAGAGCCTGTGTCTTCTCTATTTCTATGATCTTTCAAACAAATACATACACACTTTCAAGGATATTTTGTGGGATGGGAATGGGTTAGAGACATGTGTCATGTATTATTTTGGTACTTAATCTCCTAAAAGCATGTCTTGGTAACATGTTGAAATTTATAACCGTCCCAGGTCAGAGTTGCTTTCAGAAATACTGCTGAGTAAAAAGTTCTGAGTAAAAAGTTATAAGTAAAAGATGAAAAAGTTGGCTGACATGCCACATGTTACAGTTTAGGATCACTCTTGGGGACTTGCTGTGGGCTGAATCTCAACCCCTGTGCTTATGAAACTTCGCTGCCATGAATATGACGAAGTGAGAAATGGTGCTGCACTCATGGGGTTTACTTCAGCAAGATGGACACTGTTTCATTACACAAAATATCACGGATTTTGGCATGTCCAGATTAGCACCAGTTCAACTTTCTAAGCTGCTACTTGGCATTTTCAAGGAATTATTGTTTTGGTTTGGTAGAAACTTTGACATCATTCTTGCCAAAGGCAACATCTCCTTGGGTTTGTCACGAAAGGCACATGCAGCTTTTGCCTGTAGAAAGACAGACGGAGACTTCAAATGGTTGTGTGAAAATGGTGCTCGTCATGTTCCTGGAAGACTTCAGTGTTTTCACTGATTAGCAGCAGGGGCGAGCAACATCATCAGCATGTCTGAATATCTTAATAATGATTTTAATTTACTCTTTGGAGTTTAGAATGATTTTGGGGAAAAATTTTTCAGCGTAGTTACAGTTTTAGTATTTGATTTGGGGAAATAGTTTATATTTTTATATTTGCTTTTCCTGGAAGTACCCTTTAAATTAAGACTTGCTGAATCACCCTTTAACAAATTATCACACTTTTCAAAAACACTTTTAATGTAAAGTACATTAGTCATCTGTTTTTTTTCCTATATATCTAGTAAACTCTTAGTAATTTAAACATTGACTTTCCAGTTTATGGTGTTTCCTTCCTTCCTTCCTTCCTTCCTTCCTTCCTTCCTTCCTTCCTTCCTTCCTTCCTTCCTTCCTTCCTTCCTTCCTTCCAACTTCCGTTTGTTCCTCCACTGAAGGAGGAATTGAGCTATAGGATCCATCATTCAATCAACAAATGCTGATCACATGTTTGTGCCCAGTGCAGTCCCTGCTTAATGAAAACTTGCTGTTCTTCTTAGAAAGTGCTATCCATGAAAAAGTTGTGATCCATCCAGGGCGGTTTGTTATCAGGTTCTGATTTGGTGGTCTAGACTATGTGAGAAGGGTAGGAGGTGGGTGAAACCTAGAAGGAAAAAGCGTTAGGTTTTTCCTAATGCGTAGGCTGAGGAGAGGTTGTATCTTAGTTGTAAAGACTTTGGAGGATGAAGAAGAGTTAGACAGAAATAAGATAGAGAAGAGAACATCATAGACCTTCAAGGGATCTTTTTTTTTTCAGCTGGGATGTGCTATGAGCAA
Source organism: Macaca mulatta (assembly GCF_049350105.2). Classification (NCBI taxonomy): domain Eukaryota; kingdom Metazoa; phylum Chordata; class Mammalia; order Primates; family Cercopithecidae; genus Macaca; species Macaca mulatta. Next base: position 28,199,227 of record NC_133417.1, read on the forward strand.
ACAGGAGAAGTGACTTTGGGAGATAGTGTGGACTGGATTACAAAGGGCTTTGATTGTTGGAAAGTACCTGATATAAGAGGATTTTTGACTCTGTGTGGCAGGCAATGAGAAGGCATTGCTGATTTTGACCCAATTCCTGAAATTCAGAGGAATTAGCATGATTTTTTTTTTGTAAGCAGCTTTGGCTAAAGCCTTGACACAGAAAACTGAATGAAAGTTTAAAATTAAGTTTTGGGAGATTTATCAGTTAACTTTAAGCAATGTTAATCCATCTAGTTTTCAGAGATGACAGAGAATTAGCTTCATGTCATTTTCCTCCTTTTTATCTTGCCCCTTTGTACGTTCATTGATGGAAGATTTGCATTTGAAAAGTTTTATTATACATTCCAGTAGGAAAATTGTACATTGTTGATAAATGTATCTTTTATAATCCTTGCTGTTATTGGAACACTGCTAATTTTATTAACACTTTCTCAAAGGAAAAATAAAAGTGAAATAAATGCCTGTGCAACCCCTTCATTATCTTGTCTGCCCTTGCCTCACTTGCTTTGCTGAAATTCTAATGGGAGAAAAAGGGGGCTGCCCAGTAATTTTCTCTTCCTATGACATTTCAACCCTCCTCCAGTTCACTGTTGTAATGAAAATTGACAGCTTTTGAGAAAAGCAGTAACCATTTTGAGGAGAGCACCTGCTACATGGACCATAAACAGCACAAGCACCTCTCCAGCCCAAATATGATGCCATTCTTTAAATGCATTAGAGAAAACCCTGTTAGATTCTCAGAGGTCAGTCAGTCTAAGCACAGGGAGATGGGCTGAACATTCTATCCCAAACGCCTTATCATCCATAATGGTGCTCACAGTGATCAGAAGTTTGCAGATTAAGGGCAATAATGTCCCAAGGTCATTATCATTATCTCTTTGGACTTTTCAGCAAGAAGTTAGGGCACTAGGTGACCTAATAGAATTAACATCAAAGACTATTAGGTTTTCACTCAGTTTTTTGGTTTCTTTTTATAGAATGTTCCATTCAGCAGTAGTTAAAACAACATCAAATTGATTTGCCTTGAAGGATGAATAAAGTGTGACTTTATTGTCACAAGCATAGTATTTTAACTATACCAGTTCAATGTTGAAGTTTGAAGGGGCAATCTTAGGTCCCTTTTTATTGCAGCAATGGGACCTTTGCTCAGAATCTGATAGCAGTTCTCCTTTGGGGATTTCTCTGAGACAGTCAATAAAACACATAAAATAATCACGCTGTTTTCTCTTAAACTTTAAATGATTATCACCCAACAGTTTCACCTACAGTGTTTACCAGTTTTGCTCTGTGTGACTTCTGGCTGTCCCCTAAGTAAGCTCTGCTCTGAAAGCACAAGGCTCTGTTATTATTGAAGATAATCAAGAATGTACTCAAGGCTAGAATGGAAATTTCAAAAGTGGGTCCCTAGGGCATTTTCATAAATGGTAACATCATTGGAACAATGTCATATTTCAAGATGACAAATTTAAACAAAAAAATATGCAACTAAGTGTATACATTCTTGATATAGTAATCAACAGCATAGGATTTGGAGCCAGGTAAACTGTGTTTAAATTCTGGTTCTGCTACCTTGGAGAAGTAATTAGCTATGAGAGTTTCAGATTCTGCAGGGGAAAATGGGTATCGAAATATCTATTTTGGGTTGGGCGCAGTGGCTCACTCCTGTAATTCCAGCACTTTGGGAGGCCGAGGTGGGTGGATCACCTGATGTCAGGAGTTTGAGACCAGCCTTGCCAACATGGTGAAACCCTGTCTCTACTAAAAATACAGAAATTAGCTGGGCGTGGTGGCAGGTGCCTGTAATCCCAGCTACTTGGGAGGCTGAGGCAGGAGAATCGCTTGAAACCAGGAGGTGGTAGTTGCAGTGAGCCTTGACTTACTTCCCATTCCCGAAAACTTTATGGCTTCCTCATCAAAAGAGACAGGTTGCTTTCTATCTCTTAGATGGTAAATATGGTTAATGTGCTGAGCAGTGTTGCACCCACTCTTGGCACTTTATTAGGAACAAGAGTTATTTAGTGACTCTTCCTAAATAAGGGTTAACTGGAGTTAAACTACATGAAATCTATGTACATATGTGTATAGCTGCATACCTATTTATATATTCATCCATCCATTCATCCCTACCTGGCATGGCAAGGGCCCAATAAATGGTAGTTATTGTTACTAATGCAAAAAGAGTCATTGTGATCCTTCCTTTTCTTTATGATCTAAACTTCTTGGGTGGCTCCATTGGTTGCTCTTCTTTTTTCCTCCCTCTCCTCTTCTCTCTTCTTATCCCTTCATAAGTCGGCCTTCTCACCGTTGTCATCATTTCCCTCTCTCTCTCTCTCTCTTTTTTTTTTTTTTCGGTTAATCTCTTATAAATCCCTTCTCTCTTACAAATGAAGACCTGGCCTGCTTCCCTAGCACGGAGAGGGAATGAGGATGAGCAGTGTGTGGACTCCACTTGGGCTTTATCACTTTCATGCTGAGCTGGACATTTACTCAGTCTCCTTGGTAAACAGGGGCAAGTCTGAGTATTCTCTGCCCGCTTTTGGTCTTCTATAGAGGGACTGCTCCTCTGAGGGGAGGTGTACAGCCTCCTTCTGCTCCTGTCCCAGCTCCTCTCTCTCAAGCACTTTCCTTTCCACCAAGAATGAGGGAAAATACACCAATCCTGCTGAAATTAGACACTTTCCTCTCCTATTTCTGGTGTTAATGAAGTATCATGACTGTGGTTGTCAACTTGGGTGCTTAGACATCCTAGAGAGAAAAATCAGGATTTCCCTGAGGAAGGGACAGGTGGGTTGAAAAAAGCACATTCACTATTATGATACTACTTTAAGACTAAGTCAAAACAAAATAAAATGAAACACTGATTTTCTTAAATAAAACTGCAAAAAACAAAACAAAACAAAACAAAAACAAAAACAAAAAAACCTCTGAAGATAGACTTTATCTTTGGAGCAATAGAGATTATCAGTAGGAGGGTCTAGTATTCAATTTTTTTTGTTTTGTTTTTTGAGGAGGAACTGCATAGAGAATATTCACCAAACAGAGAATACATTTTTAAAAAGTACAAACACTGATGAGAAACACTGTTTATGGAGTTGGCAAAACAGTCATCACAACCCAAGCAAGACAGCCTGACCTGGAGGCTCCTAGGAGACCTGTTTCTGTGTTTACTGAGAAGCTGGTCTCAGAGAAGCCAGCTGAGATTCACATGCCCATTGTATTTGTTTGGGGCATTTTAATTTGATGTTTACCTGCCCATTACAGAAAATTCACATGAAGTCTCAATCATAATAAGCACCACTTTTTTACTTCAATAAGTAGAATTAACAACCCCTGTGTGAACTGGAGATATGAAATTGATGATAACCTTCCTTGGGTTTTTCTATTATTTGCCCAAATGTAATTGGCTATTTCATCATACTTTAGGAAAAGTGAAACTGCTGGCTAAACTCATAACCATAAAACCCTCTAGTTTCACTCAAGTGAATCTCCCAATATTGATACTTTGTATATTCAGCTTTGAATATTACATCTTACCTACATAATAACATATAATCAATTGTTTATTTTTATCAAAAGGCAGACAAATATTTGGTACAGGCATAAACTCTAGAAGACACCAGCTTTTGATTGTAACTCTTCTGACTGACCTTGTAAGCTACCCTTTGCTTGAAATATCTTGCCTTATGGGGAGTAATCATGAAGAAAGCATGGTGTAACAGAAACAACATTGAATGTAAACAAGCATGGGTTCGAACCTCAGCTCTGACACACAATAGCTGGGTGAACCTAGATGATATATTTAAATTTTTTGAGCTTCAGTTTCCTTAGTTATTAAATGAGCCTCAGTTTCCTTATCTATTAACTACCTTCTCTATAGATATGTTGTGAAGGTTGAAGACATGCTTGAAGAGCATCTAGCATGCCTGGTACAAAGCATGATTCAGAAGCTCATTTTTATTTTTATGCACGTTGGCTGACTTCTCCAGCTTGAAGTTTAACTGAATACTATATATACATTCTTACACTGATCCCTCTCTCACATGTCCTAAAACCTTTGCCTGTTGATGTGCATAGTCTAACTCTTGCCTGTGTTTATACACAAATCAGTTTTACACATTCATATAATTATGTGCAAATACACACAAACCCACTCAATTTAGGGTTAGACCGATTCTGCTTTTAGCGCCTACTAATAAGACATGTGCACAAGGGGATGGGGGGGGGGGATCACAGAGCTTGATGCCACTTTGTACTCAACCCATTGATGCTGATGCTATGATGCCCAGGAAAGGGAAGCTGAGAGCTGGTTGCAGGCGGAGACTTTGGCCCTGTACTGGTGTCTGCTCCAGCAGATGCAAATGCATTCTAACTGAATTCCAGCTTTTTGGAGTCTCTGACACTGCAGAAAGCCCTACCCTTTGGACCACAAAGTGGTTGGCATGATATAAAGACAGAGAGGCTGATCTGATGCCAGGCAGAGCTGGGCTGAGAGCTCTTGAACTTCATCAAGTTCTGCTGTGTGTTTTGCACATCTCTTAGTGTGTAAACTTAATGGGTGCAGCACACCAACATGGCACTTGTATACATATGTAACAAAACTGCACGTTGTGCACATGTACCCTAGAACTTAAAAGTATAATAATAATAAAAAAATAGTGTGTAAGCTTGTTAGGGGTAGGGCCCATGTCTTCTTTCCCTTCTATCTCCCTGGGAGTTTTTTTTTTACTCAGGGGAAACGTGTTGACCAGAAGAGGAGGGAGGAGCTGTGGTCTTGTAAGATGGGCAGTTATTGAGTACCACCTGACTGTCAGATGCTGACTCTTTAGCTGATTAGCCATCTGGACTCCTCTTGCTGAGACAGACCTGTCCTTTTTCTGGGCCTTGGTGAGAAAAGCCCTTCCAAGGTCAGGTAGGAGAAGGGAGAAGAGGGAGATGCCAATTACAGTTGTCCCTGTTAATGACACAGGCATAAGATTTGGTGAGGTGGCTGGTAAACCTTGTGTTAAAGGTGATGTGTAAGAATTATCTAGTGATTATTTTCACAATGCAAAAACATCTATACTATTGTTTTGATTCTGTAAATAATATATACTCGTTTTAAAACTACTTGTACAATACCAGGAAGTGTAAGGAGAAAAGGAGAAAACACCTGAAATGCCAACATTCTGGGGTTACTGTCATTAACATTTGGTGACCTATTTTTTTATATAACTTTTTATGCATGTGGATCTAGAAATATCTAATTTCATGTAAATTATTACTGTTTATCAGATTCATAGGCATGGTTTTTTTTGTGTGTCATTGTATTAAGAGTGGTGTGTATACACTGTTCTACATCTTGCTTTTCTCAGTTAACATTCTGGAAATTTCTTCATGTTAACCAGTATGGATCTAACTCACGGTTTTTCAACTTCAGCACTATAGGCTCTTTGGGTGGGATAATGGCTTCATTACTTGAGAGTGCACAGGGGCTGTCCCTGGGCCATCCTCTGTATTGTCTACAGGGGCTGTTCTGTGCATAGTCAAATGTTTAGCAGTACCACTGCTGTCCTCTACTTAAGCAGTCCCCAACGTTTTTGGCACCAGGGACTGGTTTCGTGGAAGACAGTTTTTCCACAGATGTGGATGGGGGAGGGGATGGTTTCAGGATGAAACTATTTCACCTCAGATCATTAGGCATTAGATTCTCATAAGGAACATGCAACCTGGATCCCTCACATGCACAGTTTACAACAGGGTTTGTGCTCCTATGAGAATCTAATGCTACGGCTGATCTGACAGGAGGCAGAGCTCAGGTGGTAAAGCTCACCAGCTGCTCACCTGCTGTGCGGCCATGTTGCTAACAGGCCATTGACCAGTCCACAGCCTGGGGGTTGAGAACCCCTGTTCTACTTATTAGCATACAGTCACCCATCACACCTGGTTGTGGCAACCAAAAATGTTTATAGACATTGCCAAATATTCCCTGGGGGACAAAAATTGTCCCTGTTTGAGAGCCACTGATCTGATTTGTTTTTCGGTAGCTGTATAACATTCCACAGTATGATCTGCCACTTTTAATTCAATAGTTCCTTTCCTAGTGATCATTCAACTTACAGTATCTTTTTTTACTGTCAAGTTGATGATTTCAATGGGGGCTGCCCTTGGTCCATGGTTATCATTTAGGAAGATGAACATTTTGCAAAGACAAAACTCAGGCTGTATCTTTCTAAATACAATGCTGCTGTGATTGGGCTTCTTTCACTTTATTCCTGGGTGAGCCCTCAGAGTGACCACAGGCCAGTGAAACTGATGGCAGGGCCTGTGTAGCACTGGGGAGTCCTGTTCCATTTATCATGGGTTCAAGCAGGTGCTCTTCAGCCCCAAATGGTGGTGGCCAGGTAAGAATGCAGGACCTGTGTTAGCAAATAACCTAATTTTCAAGAGAAGCAGAAAATCCATATTTTTATGTAAAAAGTTCTCCCAATTTTTCACGGTTGAAAATGAATGAATTCTTTAGGACAACACATGTAGATGAAACAAAACAGATCTGCTGCCCAAATCTGGCCCAGTGATGGCCAGTCTGCAATCTCTAATACAGGTATTTATTATTGAATGTGATTTTCACTTTCCTGGGGTTCATTCAGTTCTTTGAATGACTAATTGTGAGACACTTGTGTAACTTTTTGGTGGTGAGCATTGTGCTTTGATGCACTTTGTCTATAGCAATGTTTGCCTCTCCCCAGAATCCTCATCCTCTCTGAGAGAGAGCTTGTGCTCCTCTAGTCTGCATTGTCTCCGTATCTGACACTGCTTACATAGCCAGGGTGTTGGGGGCTGTTGGCTTACATGTTTTCAGGAGAATCAGAATCAGTACTGTGTGATGCATCAGAGTCTTGCATCTTTGATCCTCAGGACTTTACAGTGCCTAAGGTAGCTCTGTGGGAGGAAGTATTTACTGGAACTTCGTGGCTTTCGGCAGCATGGAAGTTATGTGCCTGTTTGGAATCTGCTGTTCATTTAGAGAGCTTGTTGCTAATTTATTACCTGGTTTCTTTCCCAGGCAAAATGTTAGAACCAGAAGGGACATTGCAGATCTTTGAATCCTACCCTTTCACTTTGCAACTGGGGAAATTGAGGCTCAGGGAGAGGAAGGAACTTAGCCAAGGCTCCACAGTTGGACCCAAGGCAGGGGTAGCACTTCTGGCCCCTTCCTCCCTTTCCAACATGTCTGTGCTGCCACCTCTGAGTGGGTGGCTTGGGTAGAAATCTTCTTTTTCTGCTTTGAATTTTCAGCTAAGTTGTCTGGATGTCCATGTTCCTATGACTTATTTTTGGGAGGGGACACTTATGTGCTATGCATTTATTTCAGTTTTTGCAGAGCTAATTACCTCCCCAAGTGTTTGAAGACAACAGTCTTATTCTTTTAAGGCAATGTTTTAAAGATAATGATTTTGTCCTGGGAATAGATTGGAGAAAGATTTTGTCCTCTAATCTAGCATGAAGAGTAGATTATATCAGATTTTCAGATGCTGCTTCTAATAAATTAAATTTGGAGCTGATGAAGATTTTGAAGACACAGAAACATGTGGTAACTAGCAAGCTTTAAGTGGAATTGGATCGATGGGAAGCTTGTCCTTTCAGTAGGAAATGTGTTATACCACAGTTTCTATGGACTCAACTTGCTGGCTGTCTGTACCCACAGCTGCCAACAGCTCTCAGCTGCTGGAGAAGGCAGTCTGAGCGGAATGCCATGTGTTGGAACAGGCATTTATCCCAGTGCCAACTCTGCTGCCAGGATGCTGTCAGCACAGTCTAAGAAATGCTTCAGGGACTGCCCACCAGCTTGACACCTGGGTTGGCCAAGGTCAGAACCCTCAGGAATTTGACTGCTTGTTGGCGATTACAACAGCAGAAGTGATGGCACAAGAAGAGACATGCTGCTCCAACAGGGGCAAAGTGTGTCCCACTAGGAGCCTCAAGAGTCCCCTAATCCCTTAACTTCTATGAGCCTCAATAGTCTTTTCTGCAGCACAGGAACAAAAGTAAATTGCCTTTTTAACCTCTTAGAGATAATATTAAGGTGAGTTTTGTAAACACCATACCCTCGTATGTGTGCACATTTGTGTGTCTTGTGGGTTGAATTGTGTCTCTCCAAAATTCACATGCTGAAGTCTTAATCCCTAGTATCCCCCCAGTGACCTTATTTGGAAATAGGGTTATTGTATATGTAATTTTTTTTTTTTTTTTTTTTTTTTTTTTTTTTTTTTTTGAGACGGAGTCTCGCTCTGTCGCTCAGGCTGGAGTGCAGTGGCCGGATCTCGGCTCACTGCAAGCTCCGCCTCCCGGGTTTACGCCATTCTCCCGCCTCAGCCTCCGGAGTAGCTGGGACTACAGGCGCTCGCCACCTCGCCCGGCTAGTTTTTTGTACTTTTTAGTAGAGACGGGGTTTCACCGTGTTAGCCAGGATGGTCTCGATCTCCTGACCTCGTGATCCGCCCGTCTTGGCCTCCCAAAGTGCTGGGATTACAGGCGTGAGCCACCGCGTCCGGCCCTGTATATGTAATTGTTAAGATTAGGTGCTACTGGAGTAGGGTGGTCCCTAATCCAATATGACTGGTGTCCTTCTACGAAGGAGAAATGTATACACACACACACAAACACACACACACACACACACACACGGAGAACACAGTGTGAAGACTGAAGGTATGCTGCCACAAGCCTAAGAACGCCCAGAAGCTAGGAGCGAGACCTGGAGCAGAGCCTTCCCTATACCTTCAGAGGGAGCATGGCCCTGCTGACACCTTGGTCATCTAGCCTCCAGAACTATGAGACAGTAAATTTCTGTTGTCTTAGCAAATGAACACAGTATAAAGTATATCGTATAAATATAGACATACATTCACATGTAAAAATATTTAAGTGTCAGTAGCAACCTCAGCCAACATCTTGGGCCAATACAAGGCTGGTCATGGTAGAGTGTGAAGTTGATTGATTCACAATAGCAGGCTGGGCTGATGATGAAGCTTAGGTAGATGGATGTGCAGACTGAACAGTAAGATCCCTGAAAGCAGAGACTGTATGGGTAGTACTGTCCTTGACATTTTATCCTGAGCGTGTAGGACAACATCTAGCTCATGGCTGCTCTTATTTGTTGAGTGGATTAAATGTTACGATCTCTGCGATTATTATTACTTCAAAAAGGAGCCCTGAACTCATTAAGCAGTCACTCCTCATTCCCTCCAGGCACTGGCAACAGTGAATGTATATTCTGTCTCTGTGGACTTGCCTATTCTGGACTTTTTACATTAATAGGATCATATAATATGTGGCCTTTTGTGGCTTGCTTCTTTCAATTATCATAGTGTTTTCAAGATTTATCCACACTGTAGCATGAGTAAGTGATTCATTCTGTTTTTAGTGCTGAGTAATATTCTGTTTTATGAATAAACCACATTTTGTTTATCTATTCATCAGTTCATGAACATTTGGGTTGTTCCCAATTTGTGGTTATTTATAAATAATGCTACTATGAACATTCATGTGCAAGTTTTTTGTGAATATTTATGTACAAGTATTCTCTTGGGTATATGCCTAGGAGTAGAATTGCTGAGTAACTCTGTGTTTAATTTTTTAAAGAAGTGTTAAACAATTTTCCACAGTGTGTGCACCATTTTACATTCTCACCAGCAAAGCAGGAGGACTCAAACTTCATTTTTCTCCACTTTTCTGCCCACATTTGTTATTTTCTGTTTTTATTTATTTGTTTTTTAAGTAGCTGTCCTAGAGGATCTGAAGTATCTACTTGTGGTTTTGTTGTGCGTTTCCTAAAGGATTAGTGATATTAAGCAGTTTTTCATGTGTTTATTGGTCATTTGAATATCTTCTTTGAAGGAATGTCGATTTAAGTCCTTTGCCCATTTTTGAATTATTTTTAGTTGTGGGAGTTCTTATATATTCTGGATCTTAATATCTTATCAGATATATGATTTGCAAACATTTTCTCCCATTCCATGGGTTTTTAAACTTTTTTGACAGTGTGTTTTGATGCACAAAGTTTCTGATTTTTTACGAAGTCCAATTTATTTGTTTGTTTCCTTATGCTTTTTGTGTCATATTTAAGAAACTGTTGTGTAATCTGATATCACACAGACTTACATCTCTGTTTTCTTCTAAGAGTTTTATAATTTTAGCTCTTACATTTAGGACTTTGATTTATTTTGAATTAATTTCTGTATGTAGTGTGAAGTAGGTGTCCAAATCCATTTTTTTTTTGCATGTGGCTATTTGTTCCTGCACCATTTATTGGAAGACTATTCTTTCTCCATTGAATAATCTTGGCCCTCTTGTCAAAATCAGCTGACGGTAGACACGTTACTTTATTTCTCAACTCTCTCATATACATATATACATATATGTGTGTATTCCATATATATGTGTGTATTCCATATTTATACACACACGTGTGTATATATGAGAGAGTTCAGATATATACATATATGCACACAAACATATGTACATACGTATATATTCTTATGCCAGCATTTTGATCACTATAGCCTTGTTGTAAGTTTTGAAATCAGGAAGTTTGTATCCCCCAGCTTTTTTTCAATATTGTTTTGGCCAATGAGGCTTTCTTAACCATCAGGGACAGCTAGGATTTAGTCAAGTATCTGCGTTTGGCAAATTGATTGCAAGATAACTGTCCCCACTCCCCAATGTACCTCTTCCCAGAATTGAAGACATCTCTGCCCGTGATAATAGCTCTAACCTAAAAGAGAATCTGGCCATACCAGGACAATGGAGCTGTTGGTGATTGAAGTAGCTAGTCACTTTCAGTGTTTTCCTTGGCTTTGTGTCAAGTCACCTTGAAATTCGAATATATATCATCTCACTTTATTCTTCAAACGTGTACCTGAAGCAGGTGGGGCAAATGTGCTTATGCCCATTGTATAGGTGGGAAAAGTGAGTGCCAGACTCCAAAGACTTGTTCAGATTACAAAGCTAATTCATAGCATAACAACTACTAGGCATCTCTCAGCACTGTGTACGTTTTATTTTTGAAAAATATGTTTTAAAAATAATTACATGAACGGTACATGTTAACTATTATATAAGTAATTATTACAGATAAGAAGGAGAAAAAAAAACAAAAGAAGAGAAGATATTTTAGTCTGTTTTTTGTTGCTTTTAACAGAATACCTGAAACTGGGTAATTTATAAAGAGAAGGAATTTCTTACAGTTGTGGAGGCTGAGAAGTTAGAGTCAAGGGGCCATATCTGGTGAAAGCTTTCCTGCTCATGGGGGCCCTGCAGAGTACTGAGGTGGCACATGTGATGGGGCTTTCAAGGGGCTGTGTGTGCTAGCTCAGGTCTCTTTTCTTCTTATAAAGTCACTGGTCCCATTCCAATGATAAGCCATTCAGCTATCTACCAGTTTATCCATGAATGGATTGACCCATTTATGAGGTCAGAACCCCCGTAACCCAATCTCCTCCTAAAGGCCCCACCTCTCAATACTGCCACAGTGGGGATCAAGTTTCAACGTGAGGTTAGAGGGGACAAATATTCAAACCACAGCAGAAGGAGAAGGAGGCGTGGAAGCAGAAGCAGCAACAGAAGGCAAATAAGAAGGAAAAGAGTTACTCATGATACCATTACTCAGAGAAGAGCCACAGACTGTGGGATTACCCACTGGACCATGAGCAGGGGTGTGCCAGTAAATGTTTAGCAACTGGCTCTCCAGAAAAGTCATGTCCTGATGTGATCCAGTTGCTGTTGTGTAAATACTTTCACCATGGCTGATTCCAAGCTACCAACCTGGCATCAATGAATGTAGATTTGGGAGATGACATAGTTGGCTGTCAGGAGCCAGTGCCAGCACACCACTGAAGGGGATCCTAGTTCGTTGCTGCTCAAAGTAGAGTCCATGGACCATCAACATTGCCATCACTTGAAAGCTTCTTAGAAATCCAGACTCTCAGGCTTTACCCTGGCTTAAGGAATTGGAATCTGCGTTTGAACAAGATCCTCAGATGATTCCTGTGCATATTGAAGCTTGAGCAGAACTGCATGTCCAATACAGTAGTTGTTAGCCACATGCATCTGTTGTATATAATACATACCAGATTTTGAAGACTTAGCATGAAAAAAGAAGGTAAAATATCTAAAATTTTTGTATTGACTACATGTTAATAAATATGGTAATACACAACATAAACATATGTTATTAAAATTAGTTCTTTTTACTTTTTAAAACTGTGGCTACTAGAAAACTTAAAACTGCTGTGTGGCACACATTCTATTTCTGCTAGAGAGCATGACGCCAGAGCATGGGATCCCTAGAGCTCTGATTGCTTTGTGTGTCCCCAGGCCCACCTTTTTCTAAACCGCAACTTAAGTTGACCCGAGCATTTCTAATAAGGTAATTAGTTGCCCGTGACCATACTGCTAGGAAGGGCAAAAACCACATCCCTCTTCTTTTTACTACTGCTCGTGTGCCCCACTGTGAACTCAGAAGATATTAATAAGCTGAAATGAATAATTACGTCTCTGCCATTGAAATCCTTGAGAATATTCAACTTCCAGAGTGAAGGAGGATTCTGGAAATGAGGAACACCCTGCATACCTCTTCCTGCCGCTGTTGTTATCCAGGAGGACTCCCAGGCAATGGTGTACTGGGCTGAGCGTTATTTCTAGGGCTTTCAATGATCTCTCAGGGACTCATCTCTGCGACAAAGGAAGAGTCACTAAATAACTCTTGTTCCTAATAAAGTGCCCGAGAGTGGGTGCAACACTGCTCAGCACATTAACCATATTTACCGTCTAAGAGATAGAAAGCAACCTGTCTCTTTTGATGAGGAAGCCATAAAGATTTAGGGAATGGGAAGTAAATCAAGGCTTCCGTTTGTCTTGTAAAAATGCACTGCCTTGTGCTGCATCTCACCCTTCACTCACACGGGTGTATTTTTATTCCTCTGCATAAATAAAACATGATTTGTAGTCACCCTCTTGACTTGCTCCTGGCACCGGGTTCAACAACCAAAAAATTAAAGATGGCATTGCGTTTCTGATGAGCCCTGAGCATTAGTATGAAATACTTAAAATACGTGTAAGATGAAAACAGCTTTAAGCTGGGAAGGGGCAAAAAAAGAAAAAAAAAAGATAAATCTTCTCCCTCAGTCCCTGTGACAGTGCATACAAAATGCCTGGTGCAGTCTTAGGTACAAAATAAGACCACAAAACAGGCTGCTTCACCTTTTCTTTCCACGTGTTAGCAGCAAGAGTGCTATGAAGATAAGAATAGATAAATAAGTGAGCATTCAAATTCAGTAAAAACAACCAGCTTTGAAAATTGTTTCACAAGATCAGTGGCAAGTGCTAAACTGTGTCCTACAGTCATATGAATACGTGGATATTTGGAGACACAACATTTTGTTGGTTGATTTTCATTGCCATTTTCTTCATTTTGACCCCGAGTGTTTCAGGCAAAAGCTGCTTTGTTGGCTAGTAAGTCTGGGAGCTCCTTTTTGCTTTTCCTGAACTTTAATTTTAGAGCTGATATGGAGAGAAAATTGAGGACCACGTACCTTGTAGAGATTGTGGAGGGGGTCCCGTGGTGGGAAGGTGCAGAGGGATAGATGTCTGGATCATACAGACCCATGAAGCTGGACTGGGGCTTGGGGACAGAGGATAAATAAGAGAACTATGGAAAGTGTGTCAAAAGTTGCCAACTTTGAGCTGCAGAAAAGTGTTCAAAATGGATTATCCCATCCTGCAGCCCTTGAATCAAATATTGGGAGCTGAGATGTGGTATCTATGGGTGTCTGGTAATTGGGGAAGGAAAGACAGAGGAAAGCTGTTCAGGTGAATGCCAGACTCCAGCAGGCCCACTCTTCTAGGAGGGCTTGTGCATCACTAGTGTGTGTTTTCCTGGACAGCTTTTTAAGCCCCTGGGATGTGTTTGGTAGAGAATGTTTTCTATCTAGTTTATCTGACTTATTTATTTATTTATGTTTTTACTTTTAGGTTTTATCTGAGGAGTAACATTCTCTTTAGGACATGTTCCCTTTTATAGATTTTAAAATATAAATTTTCTGCTAACAGAATTTAAAGAGGTCATTATCTTTATGTCAGAATTTTATATAAAGCTTCAACATTGAGAATAGCAGGGAATAAATAAAAAAGGGCAGTGGACATGGTCCACAACACATGAAGACAACATGGAAGACTATAGAGACTCCAGCACCTCCTCTACCAGCCTATACTAAAAAAAAAAAAAAGCCTTGGGATCGGAAAGGATGTGAGTTGTGGGTTGTAGATCTAGGAGAGGCTTTTGCCCTCTACTATCCTGAGGTATTTTCTTCCAAGCCAACAGAGAGCACTGTTTTTAGAGATTTTGGTGGGTGCCTGCCAGAAGGGGAGATTAGTCCCTTCCTCCCCTTCAAGCTGTGTTTGTGGAGCAGCAGAATCCATGGCACTGCTTGGAGCCACCTTTGGATCAGAGTAGGGTATGATGAGAAAGGCTTCTGCCTCTTGACATCTGTCTTGGGAGTTTGGGGGCATGTGAGAACCAAACCATGTCTCCTGATTACCTGGAGAACCCTGAAGTCTAGAGGTTGCCTGGAGTAGCCCGAAGGCAAGATGAGGAGAGAGGGCAGTCATGGGGCAGCCTGCACATTGCATTTGACTTAGCAGGGATGATTGAGTTTTCTGTGGGCCAACTGCTTATTGCAGAAAGTACTGAATTAGATCTTCTTATTGTACCCTGACAGACTATGGGACCAGGATAAGGTATTATGGACATGCCATCTGGGATAGGAATGAGGGCTGGAGGGAGGTGTTTGAGGGGTCAGCCAGAGTGTATCACCATGTGAAGGAACAGTTAAGGGGCTCTGCAAGAACTTACTCCTGCAATCCACCAGAAAGCCAGCAATGAAATATCTCTACCTAATGGGTACATTGGTGGCCAGCCCATAGTGAACCAAAACAATGAGTATGGTTAAGTGAAATGCTTGTTTCCTATCCTCCACTTCCCTTCCCTCCTCCCTGGTGAAAGTCAGAAAAGGAAGAGAGAAGGAATAGAGGAAGAGGAAAAAAGACAGGCCATATCCTCCTCCCCACTTCTGGTCTTGAACCAAGGGTTGAGCCTAAGAAAGAGGCCCAGTTGGAAGCATTGAATTGCATGTGAAATTCAAGTTTTGATTTACACTGACCTGTACTTTCCAAAACCAAAAAGGGAATCTAGAATGGGACTTATTCTTATATATCTGAAACTGCCTGAAAATCTACTGGATCTGTTCAAACTGAACTATCATCAAGAGTTGATTTGTCAGATCAGGGAGAAGGCAGTGACTGGGGAGAAAAATAAAACGTCTTCATGCTTGAACTCCACTGGGACTGTTCAGAATGTCCAATAAAGCAAGTATACCTGTTAAGATAGTTCTTTCTGATGTTTTTATGCCATGGCAAAATGGAAAATCGAATTCTACTTGTAAGGAATATTGAAGCAAATAGATAAGCATATTCACCCCTAGAGATTGTAGAGGTGGCTGATGGAGGGTCTTTTTTTTAAAATAGAAATGGGGTTTTGTCATGTTGCCCAGGCTGGTCTCAAGCTGCTGTACTCAAGTGATCCACTCTCCTTGGCCTTCCAAAGTCGTGGGGTTATGGGCATGAGCCACCACGCTCAGTAATGCTGAGGGTCATTAGCTCTCTTCTCCCCTAGGTCCTACGTCAAGGACTGATGACTATGGCCCATGGATTGTGACATTATTTTACAGTGTGTGAATTCAGAGTGTCCAGGGAGAATTGTCCATCTTACCTTATGGGAGATAGCATAATTTTTACTCTTCATATACAATCTCTTAATAATGTCATGCATTATTGAAATCCCTAGGTTAAAAGTCTCATCTGCATAGCAGCAAGTAGAAGCAGCAAATAATTGTGGAACAAATATTGGTTTGGGAGACAAAGTTTCAACATTGTCAATAGCCAGGTGTTTACCTTGGGCAGGACTCTTAATCTATCTGGGCTCTTTTTTTTTTTTTTCTTAATTATCAGTTGAGGGGATTGGAGAGCAAGCATTTAATAAATGGCAGTCATCACCACTGCTACCACTGTCATCACCATTATACAAGACTGAGTTGCCAGGGAAGGAGCAATAAAGCATCTGGTTCAATTAGTTTACCAAACTTTGATTGAATGCCTGCTACATATGAGACACAAAAGGCAATATGAAACTCCCCCAAAGCAAGTAAATGGAGTGTTTTATGCTCTAAGACCCCAGAACTCTCCAAAATCCTCAGCATCCTCTAGGACAAATGATGAGTGGTCAAATGTCTCCCTGTGGCCCCTGTGGCCTCTGCAGCAGTACATTCTGACCACATATTGGGTAGTTACTGGATGGGAGCAATTCCCTGGCATTGCCTGTCCTATTCCTCAGAGCTCCACTCCTCTGGTTTCTACAAGGATCCAAAGTAGGCAATATGTCTAACAAAGGGCTCACCTTCATCTGATGCCTGAAATATTAAAAGTGGATTTGGGCTATCCATGGCATATCAGTACTGTGTTTGGTCAAATATCAAATTTTAGCTGCTATTTGCCCAAAGGTCTAGGCATTATTATCTGGGAGGAGGGTGGTGTGTATGTCTGGTAGGCATGGGGATCACTTTGTGGGTATTCACTTTTCTGAGACAAGGAACTCATCAGGAAGCTGGGTAGAATTCTTTCTTGTGAAACAAATTAATGAACATCAAGCAATTTGTTAATTTGCCTCTTTCCTTCTCCCACACCATTTGGATTTAGGTTCTTCTGAAAGCAGAGCCTTGAGACTAGGCCTTGGGGGCAGGTGGTTTATTTGAGAGGTGATCCTAGGAAGTGGAGTGAGGGAAGGAACTTTGAGAGTGACTTAGGGAAAGAGAAAAGTCAGTGTAAGGGTGCATTATCAAGCTCATTGCTAAAAGAAAGGGGAGCTTGATTCCACCAGATTCTTTTTAGTCTTTTTTTTTTTTTTTTCAGCTGCATTTGACACTTTTAATAGCTCCCTCTTTTCGGAAACTCTTTACTGCCTTGCTCCTTGTGACCCTGCACTCCTGGTTCTCCTTGAACTTCTTTGCTTTATTCTCATCACTTTTCTGGGTTTCTCTTTCTCAGCTTACCCACTGAGAGACTCCAGGTCCTACTTTCAGTCCACTACTCTTCTTTAATCCATCTTCCTGAATCATCATCTGTGCTCCCAGATTCAACTGCTTGCTATGAAATGATGATTCCTAAATCTGTACCTGAGGCCCTATATCTACTTTGAGATTCAAGATCATACCTTCAACTGCCTGTGAGACATCTCCACCCAAACCCGTGAGCACCCCAGCTGGGCATTTCTAAAACCAAATTCATCTTCCTTACCCCTAAACCTACTCTATTTTTTTCTAGATCATGTAGTAGTACTACCCTTTACTTTCTTGAACCAAGCTAAAAACTTGCAAGCCAACCCCAACTTCTCTCTCTCACCTTTGAAAGTTTAAATGATTTGAGTTCCACATCTAAGAAGTGTATAGGATTAAATGGCATCTGTTCTTATAATACTTTATTACTTACTCCTCATTATGTATAGATATTTGTTGAAATGCATGTTAATGCATAAACATTTGTAGGCCACCATAAGTTCTTAGAATAAGCATACATTTCTGGCACCTTTGTCACATCTCTCAGTCCACATCTGATTTCAGCACTAACACGAGTGGACAGCTCTCAGTAACAGTGACCCACCTCAAGAAGGACATGCTTTCAGCCCTAGCGTCTTCTCCAAAGCCCTGGGAACTTGCCACGCTGGTGCAACTCAAGAAAGTGCAGGGGAGGCAATGTTCCTGGGGGATAACCATCAAACAGAAAAGGAAGCTGGTGAATAGACTCCAGTCTCCCACCTTGGATGATTCTGTTGCAGTCTGGATATCCACCTGTGCTCCATTATCACATCCCATTTCTGTCTCCTGTGTTCCAGTTC
Source organism: Macaca mulatta (assembly GCF_049350105.2). Classification (NCBI taxonomy): domain Eukaryota; kingdom Metazoa; phylum Chordata; class Mammalia; order Primates; family Cercopithecidae; genus Macaca; species Macaca mulatta. Next base: position 28,217,252 of record NC_133417.1, read on the forward strand.
AGTCTTGCTCATTTGTCTCTATTGCTTTGAGATAGTCTTTTGCTTTGGGGTCCAGTTTGGCAGAGGAGAGCAAGGCGTAGGAATAATTCATTCCCAAAAGCACAAGTTGCAGAGGCCCCAGACATAAGTGCCTCCAGGACAGGCTGGTCCCAGGAGTGGGCTAGGCAGGCAAGAGGGAGAGAGCCTATCAAAAACAATCTAGAAGTGCCACTATCTGCGTGAACTGATTATAGGTAGATGGGAGCTCAGACCCAGTGTTGCTGGCTTTGATTTTTTTCTTAAAGAGACTTCTGTGAGAGTTTTTAATATACAAAGTTAGTTCTAAAATTTGTTAAAATAACGTGTGAGCTATAAAATCCATGTATGTGGGCAAAATCTGGCCAAGGGGCAAACAACTTACTATCTTTGACTTGTAGAGTGTTTCCTGTGCCAGGCACTGGGCTGTGGGAAACATCAAAATGAGTGAGAAGCATTACTTTGTCCTCTCTGACATCATCTTGTTCAGAAGGGGTATCCTTGTCCTGAAGGGACTCATGGTGGAGCAATGAAACCTGTAAATTCCAACTCTATAACAAGCAGGATAAAAGTAATACATTCTGGAAAAGAGTCCAGAAATGCTGTGGGTGCCCCAACAGGAAGAGATTTTTATGAAGACATTTTTCGTTATATGATATTAACATGAAATATTGATTCTACCTTAAGTAAATAATGGACTTCAAAATATCCAGGGGAAGCTATTTATTCTGTTGTTTGTGGGGTCTATGGTATGTGACTGGCTTAACAGTGAGACCACTTTAATAATGAGATCTTTTGGTACTTCACTAAATAAATCCTTTTGAGGAAAGAATTTATACTTTACTGATTTCTGCTTTGGAGTGTTACAGTGACATGCCTGTGTAAATAATGAAATAAGATTTTACAAGATCACTCCTTCTAGGCAGGATCACTAATGAGAGAGGTAATCTCTTAAGATGTATGCACATGCTCTGGGCCCAACCATTCCAGGACTCCCCATATATGGAGCTTGGTAAGTAATGGCAGAGACAGACCTGAAGAGGCCCCAGGTCAGGGGATCGGCAGTCCACTGTGTGGGGCTTTGACTGGGGGCAGGAGAAAGGCCAGAAGTCAGCAGAACACAGGCGTCAGGGTCAGGGATGATTATATCATCCCTTGTGCCCTCATGGAACTGGGCGCCCACCCCTTTAAAGGCTCTTCACATGCTGTATTGCACCTTACACACCTTCCCTCCAGCAAGCTTTAGCATCTTGGAGCTGGGCCAAGTTGTCACATAGTAGTGCCCATCAGATGGCTAGTATAAAGAGACATATTGAATTTCAGTTGAATGAATGAATTGAATGATAAATTGAATAAAATAAATTGATAAAATGAGTGATAAATTGAATAAAAACCTAGTCAGGTGTATGGCATCAGGGAGATTCAGCAAGAGGTGGTTGTACTGGCAGATGAGTGGAGCAAGGTGATAGGCAGTTTGGAGCTGGCAATGTGTGGAGGTCTGAGTCTGTGGACCAGAAAGTGAAGTGAAAGACAGGCTTCTGCTTGGGGACCTCTGGATGGGTTATCAAGGCAGAAACTTAGGCATGAGGAACCACAACAGGAATTCAGTTAATAGGTCGAAGGAACAGAGCACAGCTGTAGGGCAGCAGATAGCAACTGGTAAGAATGAATGCTCTGGCATCAGGGAATTCAAGTTCAAATCTTGGTTTGACCTTTTTTCCTAGCTACATGATTGGGCAATTGATCTCTCTGTATTTCAGTGTTCACATCTCTTAAATGGGGATGTTATTGTAATGAAGATCAAATGAAATGTAGTGTGTGAAGTACTTAGCGCAATGACTGGCAGATAATTATTAATGAAAATACAGATAGGACTGGATTAGTAACAGGATGCTGGCGCTGAGCCTTCTAAGCAGGGACCAGGAGCTGCAGAGTCAGCCTCTGGTGTTTTGCAAACCATATATACTCTCAGCCCACTTCAACCATTGTGTTTCAGGGAAGAGAATGCATATTATATTTTAGAAGCTTTCTAGGAGACTCTTAATATCTTCCTTACCAAGCCTTCTCCCTAATGCACTTAGATTTTTATTTTTTTAAATCATCCACACAAAACCAGTGTAGGTTGCAGCATCTTGTTAAAGGATTTTCCCAGAGGTGAAGTTAAAGTAGCCCCAGACTATTGGGAATAAAATGATATAGGGATAGGCAGGGCTGATGCATCCATGAGGCCCACAATACTTTTATGGGCCCACAAAATGTTTTGATTCCTCTTAAAATGAGAAGAGTGGGGTGGAGCAAGATGGCCGAATAGGAACAGCTCCAGTCTCCAGCTCCCAGCACGAGCGACACAAAAAGCGGGTGATTTCTGCATTTTCAACTGAGGTACTGGGTTCATCTCACTAGGGATTGCCGGACAATCGGTGCTGGTCAGCTGCTGCAGCCCGACCAGCCAGAGCTGAAGCAGGGCGAGGCATCGCCTCACCTGGGAAGCGCAAGGGGGAAGGGAATCCCTTTTCCTAGCCAGGGGAACTGAGACACACAACACCAGGAAAATCTGGTAACTCCCACCCCAATACTGCATTTTACCAAGGGTCTTAGCAAACGGGCACACCAGGAGACTATATCCCACACCTGGCCAGGAGGGTCCCACGCCCAGGGAGCCTCCCTCATTGCTAGCACAGCAGTCTGCCATCTAACTACAAGGCAGCAGCAAGGCTGGGGGAGGGGCGCCCGCCATTGCTAAGGCTTAGGTAGGTTGACAAAGCTGCCGGGAAGCTCAAACTGGGTGGGGCTCACAGCAGCTCAAGGAGGCCTGCCAGTCTCTGTAGACTCCACCTCTGGGGACAGGGCAGAGCTGAACAACAACAACAACAACAACAAAAGCAGCAGAAACCTCTGCAGATGCAAACGACTCTGTCTGACAGCTTTGAAGAGAGCAGTGGATCTCCCAACACGGAGGTTGGGATCTGAGAATGGACAGACTGTCTGCTCAAGTGGGTCCCTGACCCCTGAGTAGCCTAACTGGGAGACATCCCCCACTAGGGGCAGACTGACATCCCACACCTCACACAGTGGAGTACACCCCTGAGAGGAAGCTTCCAAAGCAAGAATCAGACAGGTACACTTGCTGTTTGGCAATATTCTATCTTCTGCAGCCTCTGCTGCTGATACCCAGGCAAACAGGGTCTGGAGTGGACCTCAAGCAATCTCCAACAGATCTACAGCTGAGGGTCCTGACTGATAGAAGGAAAACTAACTAACAGGAAGGACACCCACACCAAAACCCCATCAGTACATCACCATCATCAAAGACCAGAGGCAGATAAAACCACAAAATGGGGAAAAAGCAGGGCAGAAAAGCTGGAAATTCAAAAAATAAGAGCGCATCTGCGCCGGCAAAGGAGCGCAGCTCATCGCCAGCAACGGATCAAAGCTGGACGGAGAATGACTTTGACGAGATGAGAGAGGAAGGCTCCAGTCCATCAAATTTCTCAGAGCTAAAGGAGGAATTAGGTACCCAGCGCAAAGAAACTAAAAATCTTGAAAAAAGAGTTGAAGAATTGATAACGAGAATAACTAATGCAGAGAAGGCCATAAACGAATGGACAGAGATGAAAACCATGACACGAGAAATATGTGACGAATGCACAAGCTTCAGTAACCGACTCGATCAACTGGAAGAAAGAGTATCAGCGATTGAGGATCAAATGAATGAAATGAAGCGAGAAGAGAAATCTAAAGAAAAAATAAGGAAAAGAAATGAACAAAGCCTTCAAGAAGTATGGGATTATGTAAAAAGACCAAATCTACGTCTGATTGGGGTGCCTGAAAGTGAGGGGGAAAATGGAACCAAATTGGAAAACACTCTTCAGGATATCATCCAGGAGAACTTCCCCAACCTAGTAGGGCAGGCCAACATTCAAATTCAGGAAATACAGAGAACGCCACAAAGATAATCCTCGAGGAGAGCAACTCCAAGACACATAATTGCCAGATTCACTAAAGTTGAAATGAAGGAAAAAATCTTAAGGGCAGCCAGAGAGAAAGGTCGGGTTACCCACAAAGGGAAGCCCATCAGACTAACAGCAGATCTCTCGGCAGAAACTCTACAAGCCAGAAGAGAGTGGGGGCTAATATTCAACATTCTTAAAGAAAAGAATTTTCAACCCAGAATTTCATATCCAGCCAAACTAAGTTTCATAAGTGAAGGAGAAATAAACTCCTTTACAGATAAGCAAATGCTTAGAGATTTTGTCACCACCAGGCCTGCCTTACAAGAGACCCTGAAGGAAGCACTAAACATGGAAAGGAACAACCGGTACCAGCCATTGCAAAAACATACCAAAATGTAAAGACCATCGAGGCTAGGAAGAAACTGCATCAACTAACGAGCAAAATAACCAGTTAATATCATAATGGCAGGATCAAGTTCACACATAACAATATTAACCTTAAATGTAAATGGACTAAATGCTCCAATTAAAAGACACAGGCTGGCAAACTGGATAAAGAGTCAAGACCCATCAGTCTGCTGTATTCAGGAGACCCATCTCACATGCAGAGACATACATAGGCTCAAAATAAAGGGATGGAGGAATATCTACCAAGCAAATGGAGAACCAAAAAAAGCGGGGGTTGCAGTACTAGTCTCTGATAAAACAGACTTTAAACCATCAAAGATCAAAAGAGACAAAGGAGGCCATTACATAATGGTAAAGGGATCAATTCAACAGGAAGAGCTAACTATCCTAAATATATATGCACCCAATACAGGAGCACCCAGATTCATAAAGCAAGTCCTTAGAGACTTACAAAGAGACTTAGACTCCCATACAATAATAATGGGAGACTTCAACACTCCACTGTCAACATTAGACAGATCAACGAGACAGAAAGTTAACAAGGATATCCAGGAATTGAACTCATCTCTGCAACAAGCAGACCTAATAGACATCTACAGAACTTTCCACCCCAAATCAACAGAATATACATTCTTCTCAGCACCACATCACACTTACTCCAAAATAGACCACATAATTGGAAGTAAAGCACTCCTCAGCAAATGTTCAAGAATGGAAATTATAACAAACTGTCTCTCAGACCACAGTGCAATCAAACTAGAACTCAGAACTAAGAAACTCAATCAAAACCGCTCAACTACATGGAAACGGAATAACCTGCTCCTGAAAGACTACTGGGTACATAACGAAATGAAGGCAGAAATAAAGATGTTCTTTGAAACCAATGAGAACAAAGATACAACATACCAGAATCTCTGGGACACAATTAAAGCAGTGTGTAGAGGGAAATTTATAGCACTAAATGCCCACAAGAGAAAGCTGGAAAGATCTAAAATGGACACCCTAACATCACAATTAAAAGAACTAGAGAAGCAAGAGCAAACACATTCAAAAGCTAGCAGAAGGCAAGAAGTAACTAAGATCAGAGCAGAACTGAAGGAGATAGAGACATAAAAAACCCTCCAAAAAATCAATGAATCCAGGAGTTGGTTTTTTGAAAAGATCAACAAAATTGATAGACTGCTAGGAAGACTAATAAAGAAGAAAAGAGAGAAGAATCAGATGCAGTAAAAAATGATAAAGGGGATATCACCACCGACCCCACAGAAATACAAACTACCATCAGAGAATACTATAAACACCTCTACGCAAATAAACTAGAAAACCTAGAAGAAATGGATAATTTCCTGGACACTTACACTCTCCCAAGACTAAACCAGGATGAAGCTGAATCCCTGAATAGACCAATAGCAGGCTCTGAAATTGAGGTAGTAATTAATAGCCTACCAACCAAAAAAGGTCCGGGACCAGATGGATTCATAGCTGAATTCTACCAGAGGTACAAGGAGGAGCTGGTACCATTCCTTCTGAAACTATTCCAATCAATAGAAAAAGAGGGAATCCTCCCTAACTCATTTTATGAGGTCAGCATCATCCTGATACCAAAGCCTGGCAGAGACACAACAAAAAAAGAGAATTTTAGACCAATATCCCTGATGAACATCGATGCAAAAATCCTCAATAAAATACTGGCAAACCGGATTCAGTAGCACATCAAAAAGCTTATCCACCACGATCAAGTGGGCTTCATCCCTGGGATGCAAGGCTGGTTCAACATATGGAAATCAATAAACGTAATCCAGCATATAAACAGAACCAAAGACAAAAACCACATGATTATCTCAATAGATGCAGAAGAGGCCGTTGACAAAATTCAACAGCCCTTCATGCTAAAAACGCTCAATAAATTCGGTATTGATGGAACGTATCTCAAAATAATAACAGCTATTTATGACAAACTCACAGCCAATATCATACTGAATTGGCAAAAACTGGAAAAATTCCCTTTGAAAACTGGCACAAGACAGGGATGCCCTCTCTCACCACTCCTATTCAACATAGTGTTGGAAGTTCTGGCTAGGGCAATCAGGCAAGAGAAATAAATCAAGGTATTCAGTTAGGAAAAGAAGAAGTCAAATTGTCCCTGTTTGCAGATGACATGATTGTGTATTTAGAAAACCCCATTGTCTCAGCCCAAAATCTCCTTAAGCTGATAAGCAACTTCAGCAAAGTCTCAGGATACAAAATTAATGTGCAAAAATCACAAGCATTCTTATACACCAGTAACAGACAAACAGAGAGCCAAATCAGGAATGAACTTCCATTCACAATTGCTTCAAAGAGAATAAAATACCTAGGAATCCAACTTACAAGGGATGTAAAGGACCTCTTCAAGGAGAACTACAAACCACTGCTCAGTGAAATAAAAGAGGACACAAACAAATGGAAGAACATACCATGCTCATGGATAGGAAGAATCAATATTGTGAAAATGGCCATACTGCCCAAGGTAATTTATAGATTCAATGCCATCCCCATCAAGCTACCAATGAATTTCTTCACAGAATTGGAAAAAACTACTTTAAAGTTCATATGGAACCAAAAAAGAGCCCGCATTGCCAAGACAATCCTAAGTTAAAAGAACAAAGCTGGAGGATTCACGCTACCTGATTTCAAACTATACTACAAGGCTACAGTAACCAAAACAGCATGGTACTGGTACCAAAACAGAGATATAGAGCAATGGAACAGAACAGAGTCCTCAGAAATAATACCACACATCTACAGCCATCTGATCTTTGACAAACCTGAGAGAAACAAGAAATGGGGAAAGGATTCCCTATTTAATAAATGGTGCTGGGAAAATTGACTAGCCATAAGTAGAAAGCTGAAACTGGATCCTTTCTTACTCCTTATACAAAAATTAATTCAAGATGGATTAGAGACTTAAATGTTAGACCTAATACCATAAAAACCCTAGAAGAAAACCTAGGTAGTACCATTCAGGACATAGGCATGGGCAAGGACTTCATGTCTAAAACACCAAAAGCAATGGCAACAAAAGCCAAAATTCACAAATGAGATATAATTAAACTAAAGAGCTTCTGCACAGCAAAAGAAACTACCATCAGAGTGAACAGGCAACCTACAGAATGGGAGAAAATTTTTGCAATCTACTCATCAGATAAAGGGCTAATATCTAGAACCTACAAAGAACTCAAACAAATTTACAAGAAAAAAACAACCCCATCAAAAAGTGGGCAAAGGATATGAACAGACATTTCTCAAAAGAAGACATTCATACTGCCAATAGACACATGAAAAAATGCTCTTCATCACTGGCCATCAGAGAAATGCAAATCAAAACCACGATGAGATACCATCTCACACCGGTTAGAATGGCAATCATTAAAAAGTCAGGAAACCACAGGTGCTGGAGAGGATGTGGAGAAATAGGAACACTTTTACACTGTTGGTGGGATTGTAAACTAGTTCAACCTTATGGAAAACAGTATGGCGATTCCTCAAGGATCTAGAAGTAGAAGTACCATATGACTCAGCCATCCCATTACTGGGTATATACCCAAAGGATTATAAATTATTCTCCTATAAAGACACATGCACACGTATGTTTATTGCAGCACTATTCACAATAGCAAAGACTTGGAATCAACCCAAATGTCCATCAGTGACAGACTGGATTAAGAAAATGTGGCACATATACACCATGGAATACTATGCAGCCATAAAAAAGGATGAGTTTGAGTCCTTTGTAGGGACATGGATGCAGCTGGAAACCATCATTCTCAGCAAACTATCACAAGAACAGAAAACCAAACACCGCATGTTCTCACTCATAGGTTGGAACTGAACAATGAGATCACTTGGACTCAGGAAGAGGAACATCATACACCGGGGCCTATCATGGGGAGAGGGGAGGGGAGAGGGATTGCATTGGGAGTTATACCTGATGTAAATGACGAGTTGATGGGTGCTGATGAGTTGATGGGTACAGCATGCCAACATGGCATAAGTATACATATGTAACAAACCTGCATGTTATGCACATGTACCCTAGAACTTAAAGTATAATAAAAAAAATGAGAAGAAAAAGGAACTTTTAGGTCAAATAAAATATTTTAATATATGATATTAATATATTAGTCTTTATACCAACAGTCATAAAAGATACTTTTTAATATTTTTAGGAAGGAAGGGGCCCACAACAGCCAGAATGCCAAGGTCATTCACAAAAGTCACCCATAAAAGTCATAATGAGGTCCTGGGGACAGGGACCCCAGCCAGTTATTGCACTGGCAATTTTCTAGTATAGGTGCATGAGAAACATTTAGAAAGGTTATTAAAATGCAGTTTCCTGGGCCCTAGTCCAGAAACTCAGATACAGCCTGTTTGTAGTGGGTCCAAGAATCAGTATTTTAACAGAGGCTCAGCTCATTTTTTTTTTTTAATTTATTTATTATTATTATACTTTAAGTTGTAGGGTACATGTGCATAACGTGCAGGTTTGTTACATATGTATACTTGTGCCATGTTGCTGTGCTGCACCCATCAACTCGTCATTTACATCAGGTATAACTCCCAATGCAATCCCTCCCCCCTCCCCCCTCCCCATGATAGGCCCCGGTGTGTGATGTTCCCCTTCCTGAGTCCGAGTGATCTCATTGTTCAGTTCCCACCTATGAGTGAGAACATGCGGTGTTTGGTTTTCTGTTCTTGTGATAGTTTGCTAAGAATGATGGATTCCAGCTGCATCCAAGTCCCTACAAAGGACTCAAACTCATCCTTTTTGATGGCTGCATAGTATTCCATGGTGTATATGTGCCACATTTTCTTAATCCAATCTGTCACTGATGGACATTTGGGTTGATTCCAAGTCTTTGCTGTTGTGAATAGTGCTGCAATAAACATACGTGTGCATGTGTCTTTATAGCAGCATAATTTATAATCCTTTGGGTATATACCCAGTAATGGGATGGCTGAGTCATATGGTACATCTAGTTCTAGATCCTTGAGGAATCGCCATACTGTTTTCCATAATGGTTGAACTAGTTTACAATCCCACCAACAGTGTAAAAGTGTTCCTATTTCTCCACATCCTCTCCAGCACCTGTGGTTTCCTGACTTTTTAATGATTGCCATTCTAACTGGTGTGAGATGGTATCTCATTGTGGTTTTGATTTGCATTTCTCTGATGGCCAGTGATGATGAGCATTTTTTCATGTGTCTGTTGGCTGTATGAATGTCTTCTTTTGAGAAATGTCTGTTCATATCCTTTGCCCACTTTTTGATGGGGTTGTTTGTTTTTTTCTTATAAATTTGTTTGAGTTCTTTGTAGGTTCTGGATATTAGCCCTTTGTCAGATAAGTAGATTGCAAAAATTTTCTCCCATTCTGTAGGTTGCCTGTTCACTCTGATGGTAGTTTCTTTTGCTGTGCAGAAGCTCTTTAGTTTAATGAGATCCCATTTGTCAATTTTGGCTTTTGCTGCCGTTGCTTTTGGTGTTTTAGACATGAAGTCTTTGCCCATGCCTATGTCCTGAATGGTACTACCTAGGTTTTCCTCTAGGGTTTTTATGGTATTAGGTCTAACATTTAAGTCTCTAATCCATCTTGAATTAATTTTCGTATAAGGAGTAAGGAAAGGATCCAGTTTCAGCTTTCTACTTATGGCTAGCCAATTTTCCCAGCACCATTTATTAAATAGGGAATCCTTTCCCCATTTCTTGTTTCTCTCAGGTTTGTCAAAGATCAGATGTCTGTAGATGTGTGGTATTATTTCTGAGGACTCTGTTCTGTTCCATTGCTCTATATCTCTGTTTTGGTACCAGTACCATGCTGTTTTGGTTACTGTAGCCTTGTAGTATAGTTTGAAGTCAGGTAGCGTGATGCCTCCAGCTTTGTTCTTTGACTTAGGATTGTCTTGGAGATGCAGGCTCTTTTTTGGTTCCATATGAACTTTAAAGCAGTTTTTTCCAATTCTGTGAAGAAATTCATTGGTAGCTTGATGGGGATGGCATTGAATCTATAAATTACCTTGGGCAGTATGGCCATTTTCACGATATTGATTCTTCCTATCCATGAGCATGGTATGTTCTTCCATTTGTTTGTGTCCTCTTTTATTTCACTGAGCAGTGGTTTGTAGTTCTCCTTGAAGAGGTCCTTTACATCCCTTGTAAGTTGGATTCCTAGGTATTTTATTCTCTTTGAAGCAATTGTGAATGGAAGTTCATTCCTGATTTGGCTCTCTGTTTGTCTGTTACTGGTGTATAAGAATGCTTGTGATTTTTGCACATTAATTTTGTATCCTGAGACTTTGCTGAAGTTGCTTATCAGCTTAAGGAGATTTTGGGCTGAGACAATGGGGTTTTCTAAATATACAATCATGTCATCTGCAAACAGGGACAATTTGACTTCTTCTTTTCCTAACTGAATACCCTTGATTTCTTTCTCTTGCCTGATTGCCCTAGCCAGAACTTCCAACACTATGTTGAATAGGAGTGGTGAGAGAGGGCATCCCTGTCTTGTGCCAGTTTTCAAAGGGAATTTTTCCAGTTTTTGCCCATTCAGTATGATATTGGCTGTGGGTTTGTCATAAATAGCTCTTATTATTTTAAGGTACGTTCCATCAATACCAAATTTATTGAGCGTTTTTAGCATGAAGGGCTGTTGAATTTTGTCAAAAGCCTTTTCTGCATCAATTGAGATAATCATGTGGTTCTTGTCTTTAGTTCTGTTTATATGCTGGATTATGTTTATTGATTTGCGAATGTTGAACCAGCCTTGCATCCCAGGGATGAAGCCCACTTGATCATGGTGGATAAGCTTTTTGATGTGTTGCTGAATCTGGTTTGCCAGTATTTTATTGAGGATTTTTGCATCGATGTTCATCAGGGATATTGGTCTAAAATTCTCTTTTTTTGTTGTGTCTCTGCCAGACTTTGGTATCAGGATGATGTTGGCCTCATAAAATGAGTTAGGGAGGATTCTCTCTTTTTCTATTGATTGGAATAGTTTCAGAAGGAATGGTACCAACTCCTCTTTGTACCTCTGGTAGAATTCAGCTGTGAATCCATCTGGTCCTGGGACTTTTTTTGGTTGGTAGGGTATTAATTGTTGCCTCAATTTCAGCGCCTGCTATTGGTCTATTCAGGGATTCAACTTCTTCCTGGTTTAGTCTTGGGAGAGTGTAAGTGTCCAGGAAATTATCCATTTCTTCTAGATTTTCCAGTATATTTGCGTAGAGGTGTTTATAGTATTCTCTGATGGTAGTTTGTATTTCTGTGGGGTCGGTGGTGATATCCCCTTTATCATTTTTAATTGTGTCGATTTGATTCTTCTCTCTTTTCTTCTTTATTAGTCTGGCTAGTGGGCTGTCAATTTTGTTGATCTTTTCAAAAAACCAACTCCTGGATTCATTGATTTTTTGGAGGGTTTTTTGTGTCTCTATCTCCTTCAGTTCTGCTCTGATCTTAGTTTTTTCTTGCCTTCTGCTAGCTTTCGAATGTGTTTGCTCTTGCTTCTCTAGTTCTTTTAATTTGGATGTTAGAGTGTCAATTTTAGATCTTTCCTGCTTTCTCTTGTGGGCATTTAGTGCTATAAATTTCCCTCTACACACTGCTTTAAATGTGTCCCAGAGATTCTGGTATGTTGTATCTTTGTTCTCATTGGTTTCAAAGAACATCTTTATTTCTGCCTTCATTTCGTTATGTACCCAGTAGTCTTTCAGGAGCAGGTTGTTCAGTTTCCATGTAGTTGAGTGGATTTGATTGAGTTTCTTAGTCCTGAGTTCTAGTTTGATTGCACTGTGGTCTGAGAGACAGTTTGTTATAATTTCTGTTCCTGTACATTTGCTGAGGAGTGCTTTACTTCCAATTACGTGGTCAATTTTGGAGTAAGTATGATGTGGTGCTGAGAAGAATGTATATTCTGTTGATTTGGGGTGGAGAGTTCTATAGATGTATATTAGTTCTGCTTGCTGCAGAGATGAGTTCAATTCCTGGATATGCTTGTTAACTTTCTGTCTCGTTGATCTGTCTAATGTTGACAGTGGAGTGTTGAAGTCTCCCATTATTATTGTATGGGAGTCTAAGTCTCTTTGTAAGTCTCTAAGGACTTGCTTTATGAATCTGGGTGCTCCTGTATTGGGTGCATATATATTTAGGATAGTTAGCTCTTCCCGTTGAATTGATCCCTTTACCATTATGTAATGGCCTCCTTTGTCTCTTTTGATCTTTGATGGTTTAAAGTCTGTTTTATCAGAGACTAGTATTGCAACCCCCGCTTTTTTTTGTTCTCCATTTGCTTGGTAAATCTTCCTCCATCCCTTTATTTTGAGCCTATGTATGTCTCTGCATGTGAGATGGGTCTCCTGAATACAGCAGACTGATGGGTCTTGACTCTTTATCCAGTTTGCCAGCCTGTGTCTTTTAATTGGAGCATTTAGTCCATTTACATTTAAGGTTAATATTGTTATGTGTGAACTTGATCCTGCCATTATGACATTAACTGGTTATTTTGCTCGTTAGTTGATGCAGTTTCTTCCTAGCCTCGATGGTCTTTACATTTTGGTATGTTTTTGCAATGGCTGGTACCGGTTGTTCCTTTCCAAGTTTAGTGCTTCCTTCAGGGTCTCTTGTAAGGCAGGCCTAGTGGTGACAAAATCTCTAAGCATTTGCTTATCTGTAAAGGAGTTTATTTCTCCTTCACTTATGAAACTTAGTTTGGCTGGATATGAAATTCTGGGTTGAAAATTCTTTTCTTTAAGAACGTTGAATATTGGCCCCCACTCTCTTCTGGCTTGTAGAGTTTCTGCTGAGAGATCTGCTGTTAGTCTGATGGGCTTCCCTTTGTGGGTAACCCGACCTTTCTCTCTGGCTGCCCTTAAGATTTTTTCCTTCATTTCAACTTTGGTGAATCTGGCAATTATGTGTCTTGGAGTTGCTCTCCTCGAGGAGTATCTTTGTGGCGTTCTCTGTATTTCCTGGATTTGAATGTTGGCCTGCCCTACTAGGTTGGGGAAGTTCTCCTGGATGATATCCTGAAGAGTGTTTTCCAACTTGGTTCCATTTTCCCCCTCACTTTCAGGCACCCCAATCAGACGTAGATTTGGTCTTTTTACATAATCCCATACTTCTTGCAGGCTTTGTTCATTTCTTTTACTTCTTTTTTCTTTTGGTTTCTCTTCTCACTTCATTTCATTGATTTGATCCTCAATCGCTGATACTCTTTCTTCCAGTTGATCGAGTCGGTTACTGAAGCTTGTGCATTTGTCACGTATTTCTCGTGTCATGGTTTTCATCTCTTTCATTTCGTTTAGGACCTTCTCTGCATTAATTACTCTAGCCATCAATTCTTCCACTTTTTTTTCAAGATTTTTAGTTTCTTTGCGCTGGGTACCTAATTCCTCCTGTAGCTCTGAGAAATTTGATGGACTGAAGCCTTCTTCCCTCATCTCGTCAAAGTCATTCTCCGTCCAGCTTTGATCCGTTGCTGGCGATGAGCTGTGCTCCTTTGCCGGGGGAGATGCGCTCTTATTTTTTGAATTTCCAGCTTTTCTGCCCTGCTTTTTCCCCATCTTTTGGTTTTATCTGCCTCTGGTCTTTGATGATGGTGATGTACTGATGGGGTTTTGGTGTAGGTGTCCTTCCTGTTTGATAGTTTTCCTTCTAACAGTCAGGACCCTCAGCTGTAGGTCTGTTGGAGATTGCTTGAGGTCCGCTCCAGACCCTGTTTGCCTGGGTATCAGCAGCAGAGGCTGCAGAAGATAGAATATTTCTGAACAGCGAGTGTACCTGTCTGATTCTTGCTTTGGAAGCTTCCTCTCAGGGGTGTACTCCTCCCTGTGAGGTGTGGGGTGTCAGACTGCCCCTAGTGGGGGATGTCTCCCAGTTAGGCTACTCAGGGGTCAGGGACCCACTTGAGCAGGGAGTCTGTCCCTTCTCAGATCTCATCCTCCGTGTTGGGAGACCCACTGCTCTCTTCAAAGCTGTCTGAGAGAGTCGTTTGCGTCTGCAGAGGTGTCTGCTGCATTTGTTTAGTTTACTGTGCCCTGTCCCCAGAGGTGGAGTCTACAGAGACAGGCAGGTTTCCTTGAGCTGCTGTGAGCTCCACCCAGTTCGAGCTTCCCAGCAATGGCGGGCGCCCCTCCCCCAGCCTCGCTGCTGCCTTGCCGGTAGATCACAGACTGCTGTGCTAGCAATGAGGGAGGCTCCGTGGGTGTGGGACCCTCCCGGCCAGGTGTGGGATATGATCTCCTGGTGTGCCTGTTTGCTTAAAGTGCAGTATTGGGGTGGGAGTTATCCGATTTTCCAGGTGTTGTGTGTCTCAGTTCCCCTGGCTAGGAAAAGGGATTCCCTTCCCCCTTGCGCTTCCCAGGTGAGGCAATGCCTCGCCCTGCTTCAGCTCTGGCTGGTCGGGCTGCAGCAGCTGACCAGCACCGATCGTCCGGCACTCCCCAGTGAGATGAATCCAGTACCTCAGTTGAAAATGCAGAAATCACCGGTCTTCTGTGTCACTCGTGCTGGGAGTTGGAGACTGGAGCTGCTCCTATTCGGCCATCTTGCTCCTCGCTCAGCTCATTTTGAAGCAGGCTTAAGGAGCTTTGAAAAACCTGGACCCCACTCAGCCAGTTGCTGTCACCCACCTGGCAGTGTGACAGAGGTGGTAGGAGGATAGGTGTCTGCTGTCACAGACCAATCCATTGTATGGATCAGGGTCAGCCCTGCCAAAACTATGATCAATTCAGTGAACAAGTCAGTCTGATTCTGCAGCCCTAATAACTGCTGGATTGATCAAACTTTTCTCTTGCCATTTATATGTTAGGAGTTCATTTAAATTTGCTTGAAGAAAACACGCTTGAAGCAGCTTTTCTTTAATATGTCGTACCATTGTGAGATGTTCCTTTGCATTTAAAACCCAGTTTCAAAAGGTTATTTTACAAAATCATAACATGAAACTTCTGCATTAAACACAGGCATTACACAGGCAGCTGAGTTTGCTCCACTCGTGGCGAATAAGCAGATTTCTTTAATTAAATATGTGATTTTCTTTAAGTACAGCAGTTAGTTTGAAAGGTGATAACTAAATAAAATTTTATCCTGCAAAATTTATAGAAGAGGAGTGACATTAAAATAACATTAACGTTGTAGGACAGACTCGGTGAAGGAGCAAATAGGCAGAAAATTGACAAATCCCTCACCTTAATGACTTGCAACTGTGCTCTGTCGGGAGCGGTGTGATTTTTATCTGCCTTTCCTTGCATTGGTGACTCTTTCCAATAACATTCAATGATCTTTTAATACTTTTGTCTTGTCTCTATTATTATTACTACATAAATGGTTGCCTTTAAAGATCTACCTCAGAGATATTGAAGGTTCGGCCACAGATCACTACAATAAAGCAAATATCATAAGAACATGCTTCACACAGATTTTTGGTTTCCCAGTGCATATAAAGTTGTATTTATACTATACTGTATTCTATTTTTCTTTTTTTTGGAGACAGAGTCTCGCTCTTGTCACCCAGGCTGGAGTTCAGTGGTGCTATCTCAACTCACTGTAACCTCTACCTCCCGGGTTCAAGCGATTCTCCTGCCTCAGCCTCCCAAGTAGCTGGGAGGCTGGGAGGTGCCCGCCACAACTCTTGGCTTTTCTTTTTTTTTTTTTTTTTCTTTTTTTGTAGAGACGGGATTTCACCATGTTGGCCAGGCTGGTCTCAAACTCCTGATCTCAGCTGATCCACTCACCTCAGCCACCCAAAGTGCTGGAATTACAGGCATGGGTCACTGTGCCCGGCCTATACTGTATTCTGTTAAGTGTGCAATATCATTATGTCTAAAAAACAATGTACGTAGCTTAATTGCCTCAATTAAAGATACTTCCTTGTTTACAAGATGCTAGTGATCATCTGAGCCTTCAGCGAGTCATAACCTTTCTGCTAGGGGAGGGTCTTGCTTTGAGGTTGATGGCTGCTGACTGATCAGGATGGTAGCTGCTGAAGGTTGGGGTGGCTGTGGCAGTTTCTTAAAATAAGACAACAATGAAGTTTGTGTGTTGATTGACTCTTCCTTTCATGACAGATTTCCTTGTAGCATGAGATGCTGTTTGATGGCATTTAATAAAGTTTTCAAAATTGGAGTCTGTCCTCTCAAAACCTGCTGGTACTTTATCAACTAAATTTTTATAATATTATAATTCCTTTGTTGTCATTTCAACAGTGTTTCGAGCATCTTCACTGGGAGTAGATTTCATTTCAAGACACCACTTTCTTTGCTCATCCATAAAAAGCAACTCCTCATCTATTTAAGTTTTATCATGAGATGGTAGCAATTCAGTCATATCTTCAGGCTCCACTTCTAATTATATTTCTCTTTCTATCACATCTGCAGTTAGTTCCTCCACTGAAGTCTTGAAACCCTCAAAGTCATCCATAAGGGTTGGAAGGAACTTCTTCCAAACTTCTATTAATGTTGATATTTTGACCTCCTCACATAAAGCATGTATGTCCTTAATGACATCTAGAATGGTGAGTCCTTTCCAGATATTTACAATTTATTTTGCCCAGATTTATCTGAGGAATCACTGTATATGACAGCTCTGAACTTATAGAATGTATTTCTTAAATGTAACACTTAAAAGTTGAAATTCTTCCTTGATTCATGGGCTGCAGAGTGGATCTTGTGTTAGGAGGGATGAAAACAATTTAAATCCCCTTGTACATCTCTGTCAGAGCTCTTGGCTGACCGGGTCCTAGTTTTGAAAGGAATCCTTTTCTCTGACCAGTAGGTCTCAACAGCAGGCTTAAAATATTCAGTAAACCATATTGTAAACAGATGTGCTGTCATCCAGGCTTGGTTATTTCATATACAGAGCACAGACAGAGTAGATTTAGCATTGGTTTTAACTTAAAGTCACAAGCTGCATTAACTCCTTACAAGAGAGTCAACCTGTCCTTTGAAGCTTTGAAGTTAGGTATTGACTGCTCCTCTCTAGCTACAAAAGCCCTAGATGACAACTTCTTCTGATATAAGGTTGCTCAGTCTACATTGGAAATATGTTGTTTGGTGTAGCCACCTTCTTCAATGATCTTAGCTAGATTCTATGGATAACTTACTGCAGCTTCTCCATCAGCACTTGCTGCTGCTTCTTGCACTTTTATGTTATGGAGATGGTGTCTTTCCTTGACACTCATAAAACAAGCTCTGCTACCTTCAAACCTTTCTTTTGCAGCTTCTTCATCCTCACCTCTCTCAGCTTTCATAGAATTGAAGAAAGTTAGGGTCTTGCTCTGGATTAGACTTTGCCTCAGGAAATGTTGTATCTGGTTTGATTTTTCTATTCATAGTACTAAAACTATATCCACATCAGCAATAAAGCTGTTTCACTTTTTTTTGTCATTCATGTGTTCAGTGGAGTAACACTTTTAATTTCCTTCAAGAACTTTCCTTTGCATTCACAACTTGGCTATCTGATGCAAGAGGTTTAGCTTTTGGCCTATCTCAGTTTTCTACAAGCCTCCTTTTTTGACTTAAAGTGAGAGACATGCAACTCTTCCTTTCACTTGAATAATTAAGAAGACATTGTAGAGTGATTAATTGGCCTAATTTTAATATTATGTCTCAGGGAATAGAGGCCCAAAGGGGACAGAGAAAGAGAAAGAGAGAGGGAGAGACAGAGACAGAGACGGAGAAAGATAAAGGAATGGCCAGTCAATGCAGCAGTCGGAACACACATATTTATCAATTAAAGTTCACCATCTCATATAGGCATGGTTTGTGGCGACCCAAAACAATTACAAAGTAACATCAAAGGTCACTGATCACAGATCGCCTTAAGAGGTATAATAATGTGGTAAGAATTTAAAATATTGAAGGAATTATCAAATTATGACACTGAGATATAAAGAGAGCAAATGCTATTGAAAAAGCGACAACAATCAACTCGCTTGATGCAGGGTTGCACAGACTTTCAATTTGTAAAAAATGAAATATCTGCAAAACACAATAAACTGAGGCACAATAAAACAAGGTATGCCTGTACTTTCCTGGTTTTGCAGAACAGTTTATCACTTTGAGACTGACCCATTTGGCATTGAAGACAGTTTCCTTGAGTTTGTTCTGAAGCCCAAATCTACCTCAGAGATTTTCTTACCCTAACAATTTTAACACCCCTTTTTTCAAAAGAATAGTTTGTAATGCCTCCTTCACCATCTTAAAATAAATATCATCAGTAATAAAGTCTACCTAGTCATATTCATTAAAAATTAGTATAATGTCTTATCTATAATAAAAAATAGAGGTAAGTAATTAATAATAAATGAGTATGTATTTCAAAATGCAAATGCTTGGGCAGAACTATATTAGAAGACATAATGAAGTTGTCAAGTGCTTACATCTTCATAAAGATTCACATTGAATGTAAAATCCTCACTGTGTTTGCTATTGGGAACTCAAATACCCAAGTGGCATTATTTTTATTCATATGGTTTTCTAAAATGATGAAGGACTGCTGGTGATGTTCCAGAAAAAGCAAAACACATTCTACCCTCAATTTCCCTAGTAATTATGCTCCTGGAAATTCAGTGTATACAACAAAATGGTGCAGAAATACCTGTGTCTCTATGTAAAATGCTTTTGTTCTAGGCTCAGATAATTGTAAGCAATATTTCACCCTCATTAATGGGAGGATTCTTCATTATGTGGGCCACCACCCTTAATCTCTGCCTACTAACTGCCAGTACAATAAAAAATCCCCACAGAGGTTTTCAAAATTCACCCCATTAAGAATAACTGGAATTTATTTATTTATTTATTTATTTATTTATTTATTTTTAAAACGGAGAACACACTATCAGCATGAAAAAAAGCAGCAGAGAGAGAGAGGGCAGGAAACTAACATTTATTGAATGCCAGGGAGCAGTTCACAAACCTAGAGCTTGAATGAGATTTTGTTCTCAGAAACAATTTTTAAAAATAGAATTTGATTGCCAATCCAAAACACAATTTTCATCATTTTTATTGCTTTATATGTACTCTGATTTACTTATTTGTGTTACCTTCCAGTTTTCTAAAGATATGTAAGTTGTTTTTATTTGAGTAGCTGAATGTCCATAGATTTGTTTACTCCTTACAACTACCCATCCACGGAAAAATTCTAAGCTCTACATTTTACAAATAAAGACATGGAGCCTCAAAAAGATGAAGTAATTTGTCCAACATTACACAACTTGTGAGTGATAGAGTCAAGATTCAAAATAATATTTATTTGAGTTGGATAACAAAACCTATGCTCTTTCTACAACACACTCACCATGTATACATTGCACATCTGGCTGTGAAGCTGCAGCTCTTAGGAGTTGATTTGGGACAGGTGCCCTCCATGTGCGTCTTGAGAAAGTCTTGATTTCTGACACTGATATCTGGAATGAGCAGATGGTGTTCTCTGGATGGGTGACACCAGGACCACAGGTTCTGACTGTTGCGAGGGATACCAGAAAACATTGAACTTGCGTTGCAAGCCTTTCCCGCTGAGTTTATTCACTCTTGTTTAAGCAGCCCAACAGCATCTATAAAGATTTTTCTCCACAGTGTGCTCCTGTAAATAAGTAGTTTATCAAAGAAAACCTTTCAACAAATAGCATGAAGACATGCAATATTGACAACCCCTCACTGACTGCTTATTTCTTCCAGGGATCCTGGTGAGGCAAATTCACCTCCCAGTCAACAATTGCATTTGCTGCAGGTCTGGTGACTGAAGAGGTTTTGGAGGAGTTTGAATTTGCAATTTATTTGAACAATCCTGGTCTTCTGATTCCATCCTAGGGAATAACTTCGTGGAATTCAATAATGTGTTGCAGAACATGATAAACAACTCATTTCCCTGGGATTTCCTGTAATTATCTTTGGGATATAAATCTCACATGCATGAGAAGGCAAGGTTATAGGATGAACTGGACAGTATTTATTTATCCTGGCATTTTGGGGAGTACTAGCTATAAAATTCATTTATTGAGCACCTAAGCAATGTCAAGTGTTACAAGGATACTAGAGTGGCCATGTGTGCACTTTGTGCCCCTCCGTCTCTGGCGATTGCTGGCTGGACCAGTGATGGAAACCTTACCCAATTTGAATTTACTATCTGAATTTGGAATTGTGACTGTGAATGGATAGTGACTATTAATTCTTGAACTTGGAAGACATTTTGTGGTGTGTGGGAGAAAGAGCATCTTCACCCACCTGCAGGGACAGGGATAGGAAAGAATGTAGTCCAGGAGCAGAAAGGGGCAGAATGGGAGCCCGTGCAGCTCCAGAGAAGAAGGGACTGCCTGAAGCACTGCCTTGGTTCCTGAAAGTACTTTGGTTGTTGGTTTTAGTCCTACAGAAGGCCAAAATGCATACACAGACCTTGGGGTTATGTGAAATGACTGATCGTTAAAATAAATTCCCTTTTTCTGTCTAAGAAAGTCTGACCAACTTTTTACTATGTTCAAGAAAACAATTCATGATGAAAACAGCTAGATTCTTTATATAATTCATCTTGTTTAGTCTTTACAACAACCCTTTGAGGTAGGTATTCTTATTTCTGTTTTCCAGATGAACAAAAAGAGATTCAGAGCTATTAATAACTTCCCCAAGGTCAAAAAGCTAGCAAATGGGCAGAGCCAAAAAGTTGAACCCACAAAAATTCTTTGCTGCATCTTTACTCTTGTTAAAAAATATCCTTATACTTGTGTTATACTTTATAATATCTAAAACATGTCTTATATTGTTTAATTCTCACATTGACTTAAAGAACATGATATGTTATAGATGAGGAAACTGAGATCTGAAAAAGCTAGGTAAGCAGTTGAATTTGAACATATGTATGTGTGTGTGTGTATATATACACATACACACGTATGCATATATTATATATATAATGTTGAAGGTTTAGAGTAATTCTGCAAAAGGAAAGAGCTTATTGAAATATAAATAAATATATTTATATTTATAGTATATATATGCATTTATAATATATATATTATAATATATTATATATGTAAAATATATAAATATATTTTTTATATAATATATAAATATATCATATAATATATTAACATATTAATATATAACATATTATATATTATATATTGTAAGTACATATAAATATATATATTAATAAGCTCTTTCCTTTTGCAGAATTATACTCTCTAAACCTCCTTCAACATTATTGAAATAGGAACCCAGTTGATTGACTGTTAGAGGGGAATGAGAAGGTCTTATTATGAAATAGTCTAGTCTTTACTACTCTCTGGTCCAAAACATGTATCACCAACATTTACAAAATAAAATCAATATAATCAGTATTTCATGCATATAAAGAAATATGTAAATAAGGTCTGTAGTTACATGTTGCATTAGTCAGCTAGGGCTGCTATTAAAACAAATCACAAAATGAGTGGCTTAAACAACAGAAATTAATTTTCTCACAGTTCTGTAGGCTAGGAAGTTCAATATGAAGGTGCCACTTATTGGATTTCTGCTGAAGGTTCTCCTCCTGGCTTGCAGACTGCCTCCTTCTTGTTTTTTCACATGTTGGAGAGAGAGAAGGTAAACTCTTTGGTTTCTCTTCTTATAAGGGCACTAATCTCATCAGACCAGGGCCCACCCTCGTTATTTCATCTAACCTTAATTACCTCCGAAAGGACTCATTTCTAAATATCATCACATTGGGGGTTAGGGCTTCAACATACCAACTTGGGTGGGATACATTCAGTCCATAACACTTATTTACAAAGGTTCTAGCAGAGTTGTGACACAGATGGGCAGATTTCCTTGTCATCTCTCTTTCAAGGCTGTTTCTCTCTCTCTCTCTCTCTCTCTCTCTCTCTCTCTCTGTGTGTGTGTGTGTGTGTGTGTGTGTTTGTGTGTGTGTGTGTGTATTGGGAAAGGAGGGCATCTCAGGTCCTTAGATTCCACTTCCTTCAAATTTGAGAAATCTTAGTTTCCGGTTTCCTTCATGGCCTACAATTAATTTCAAATTGCTGGATTATTGATAAAGACATTGGATTGTTAATCACCCTGACTTTTTCACCTCCCTTGTATTGTTGTTTGTTTTTGTGTTTGTTTGTTTTTGCCATTGGGAATTTCCTTAGCTCCCTGTTTTGTGAGCTCAGCAATGTTTTCAACTTTCTGTGTAGTAATTTATGCAACATCCAGCTCTTTTGGAGTGGTACATTTTTTTTTCGCGGAGCATTGAGTCGCTCTTCTTTTTTAAAAAATTTTATTCTGGTAAAGTACACGGATAATATTTACCATCTTAACCATTTTTAAGTGCACAGTTCAGTAGTATTAAGTACATTCATGTTGTTGTGCAGCCTTCAGCCCCCATTTATCTCTATAACTCTTTTAATCTTGCAAAACTGAAACTCCATACACATTAAACAGTAACTCTCCATTCCCTTCTCCCTCCAGCCCTTGACAATCCCATTCTCCTTTCTGTCTCTATGACTACTCTGAGTACCTCATATAAGTTGGATCATACAGTATTTGTCTTCTTGTGAATGGCTTATTCCACTTAGCATAATGTCTTCAAGGTTCATACTTGTCATAGCATATGTCAAAATTTCTTTCTATTTTAAGGCTTTAAGGCTGACTGATGGGGGAGTCTTCTGTCATTTTGCTATTTGTTTTCTATATGTCTTATAACTATTTTTGTTCCACATTTCTTGTATTACTTTCTTCTTTGTTGATTTTTTGTAGTGAAACATTTTAGTTCCTATCTCATTGCCCTTTGTGCATAGTCTGTAGTTATTTTTTTGTGGTTATTATGAGAATTACATTTAACATCTTAAAGTTATAACACTCTAATTTGAATTTATACCTGTTTAACTTTAATAAAATATAGAAACTTTGTTCTTTTACATCTCTATCCTTACTCTTTTTAGTTGCTGTCCAAAAATTACAATGTCTAATTGTTTGTTCAAAAACATAAACTAATACAAGTTTAGCATTCCAAATATGAAAATTCAAAATATAAAACACTCAAAACTTTGAAATTTTTTGAGTGACATGATACGCAAAGGAAATGCTCATTGGAGCATTGCAGATATCAAATTTTTAGATTTGAGAACTGGTAAGTGTAAAGCAAATATTCCAAAACCCGAGATCTGAAACACTTTTGGTTTCAAGCATTTCAGATAAGGAATAATCAACCTGTAATTTAAAAAAATGCACTAGTCTGGGCACGGTGGCTCACATGTGTAATCCCAGCACTTTGGGAGGCTGAGGTGGGCAGATTACAAGGTCAGAAGTTCGAGACCAGCCTGACCAACATGGTGAAACCCCGTCTCTACTAAAAATACAAAAATTAGCTGGGCGTGGTGGCACGCGCCTGTAATCCCAGCTACTTAGGAGCCTGAGGTAGGAGAATCATTTGAACCTGGGAGGCAGAGGTCGCAGTGAGCTGAGATCATGCCACTGCACTCCAGCCTGGGTGACAGAGCGAGAGCGAGACTCCATCTCAAAAAAAAAAAAAAAAAAAAAATGTACTAGTGTCTTAAATTATGTAGGAAATGTAATGTGGAGTTACAATATTACTAGCTTGTAGACTAATAACTGCTTTATAAACCTTTTTAACATTTAAATTTTTATATTTTAATCATTGCTTTGAAAATGTATTAGTGTCTTAAATTATGTAGAAATAAATTACGAATTTATTCGTTACGAATAAATTATTACGGTGGAGTTACGAATCATTATTACGGTAATACTGGATTTTATAATTGCTCATTTATTTATCTTTACTGATATCTTTATTTCCTTATATTGCTTCAAGCTATTGTCTAGTGTCCTTTCATTTCAACCTGAAGAACTCCCTTTAATACTTATTCCAGGCCAGATCCAGAGGTGAGGTGATGAACCCCCTTAGCTTTTGTTTATCTGGGGATGTCTTCATTTCTTCCTCACTTTTGAAGGGCAGTTTTGCTAGATATAGAATTCTTGGTTGACAGGTTTTTTTTTAAATTTTCTTTTACCACTTTGAATATCTTAACCCACTACCTTCTGGCCTTCAAGGTTTCTGATGTGAAATTTTCTGATAGTCTTATTGATCATCCCCTGCATGTGACAAATTGCCTCTCTCTTGCTGCTTTCGAGATTCTGTTTGTCTTTCACTTTTGACAGTTTGATAATAATGTATCTAGATCTGGGTGTCTTGGAGTTAATCCTACTCCAAGATTTCATTCCATTGAGTGTCTTGGATATTTATATTCATGTGTTTCATCAAATGTGGGAAGTTTTTGGCCATTATATCTTTAAATACTCAGTCTATTTCTCTTTTTGCTTTCTAGAATTCTTATTACATGTATGTTAGTCCTCTTGATGGTGTCCCACGACTCCTTTCTGTTCAATCTTTTTCTTTCTGTTCCTCAGAGTTAATAACTCCTCTTGTTCTATCTTCAAGTTCATTGATTCTTTCTTTTGCCTCCTCATATCTACCTTTGAATCACTATAGTGAATTTTTCATTTCAGTTATTATAATTTTCTGCCCCAGAATTTCTTTTGAATTATTTTTAAGTTTTCTAATTATTGATATTCCCATTTTCTTTATACACTTTTTTCACTTTTTCCATCTTTTTTTTAGTTATTTTAATGTCTTTAAGACTGTTGTTTTAAAGTTTTTGTGTAATAAATCTGCCATTGAATGTTTTTCAGGGACTGTTTCTGCTTATTTTTTTAAAAAATCTTGAATAGATATTACTATTCTGTTTTTATGTCCATTGCTTTGTTGAAAACTGGACATTTTACATCTTGTAACTCTGAAAATTAGATTCTCCCTCTTCCTCAGGGTTTTCTTTTGTTTTTGTTTGTTTGTTTTTATTGTTATCTGCTATCTCTGTGCCAAGAATAATACAGATATAAACATAAAGTTTTCTTGGTCTTTTCTGAGCCTATACCTTTCCCTAAGCATGCATGGTTACTTTCTAATTCCCCTTGTGTATGTGACTGCTTTAAAACATCCTAGTCTTTAATATCTGGCTGCCAAAAGAAGAAAAATGAAAAGGGGAAAAATGGATGATGGACCTTTACACTTTCTGGAATTCGTTTCAGCTAGAGGAAAGGACCCTGCAATAGTTAAGTGAGGTGCAATAAGGAGAGTCCACCTGTTTGCCCCTCTGTGATCAGAAGCAGCAATCAGCAGTCAGAGCACAGATCTGCAATACTTGGAGAACGGTATCCTTTTTGCCCACACTGGCTCCTGCAACCTGTGTGCTAACTGCCCCAAGAACCATAGCTCCCTGCCACAGGGCTGGAGGTGGGATATGGGTAGCTAAGGCTCTACTAAGAGCTGAAATTGATGAAAATTAACTACAATTTATAGTTCAATCCTTCTGGAAGTTGCAAGCCTTCAATAGACTTCAGAGTTCCAAAATAGTTGCATCAGGCAGATGTTGCCAGTATAATTGTAGTTTAGGTGGAGGGACAGATTCCTGGTGCTTCCTACTATGCCATTATCCCAGAATCCTTTCTCTAGTCCTTCTTCTTGTTCAAAACAGAAGTTTTGATCCTGCTCTCTAGTTAACATATGGATGAAAACCAATTGTCCTTCTTGGGTCAGAAGATCAAAGTCTGAAAGTCAGTCAAAAGGGACCTGAAAGTTTGGAGCCACAGGTTCACGTACCTGCAGCTTAAGTGCCCAAACAGGAAGCTAGACCAAGGACCTGATCAGTTTCATGTGGGTTCTTAGCAGATTCATTGTATTAGTCTGTTCTTATACTGCTAATAAAGACATACCCAAGACTGGGTAATTTATAAAGGAAAGAGGTTTAATTGACTCACAGTTCCACGTGGCTGAGGAGGCCTCACAATCATGGCTGAAGGCAAATATGGAACAAAGTCATGTCTTATGTGGTAGAAGGCAAGAGAGTTTGCATAGCGGAACTCCCTTTTATAGAACCATCAGATCTCATGAGACTTATTCACTATCACTAGAACAGCATGGGAAAGACCCGCCCCCATGATTCAATTATCTCATACTGGGTCCCTCCCATGACACTTGGAAATTATGGGAGCTACAATTCAAGGTAAGATTTGGGTGGGGACACAGCAAAACCATATCATTCCGCACCTGGCCCCTCCCAAATCTCATGTCCTGACATTTCAAAACCAATCATGCCTCCCCAACAGACCCCCCAAAGTCTTAAATCATTGTAGCTTTAACTTAAAAGTCCACAGTCTAAAGTCTTAGCTAAGACAAGGCAAGTCCCTTCTGCCTATGAGCCTTTAAAATCAAAAGCAAGTTAGTTACTTTCTAGAAACAATGGGGGTGCAGGCACTGGGTAAATATACCCTTTCAAGATGGGAAAAATTAGGCAAAAGAAAGAGGTTACAGGCCTCATGCAATTCTGAAATCCAAATCTTAAAGCTCCAAAATGATCTCCTTTGACTCCATGTCTCATACCCAGGTCACACTGATACAAGAGGTAAGCTCCCACAGCCTTGGGCAGCTCCACTCCATGACTTCGCAGGGTATAGCTCGCTTCCTGGCTGCTACCATGGGCTGGCATTGAGTGTCTGTGGCTTTTCTAAGTGCATGATGCAAGCTGTTCATGGAGGATGGTAGACCTCTTCTCACAGCTCCACTAGGCAGTGCCCCAGTGGAGACTCCGTATGGGGGCTCCAACATCACATTTACCTTCTGCACTGTCCTAGAAGAGGTTCTTCATGAAGGGTCTGCCCCTGAAGCACACCTCTCCCTGGACATCCAGGCATTTCCATACATGCTCTGAAATCTAGGTGGTGGTTCCCAAACCTCAATTCTTGACTTCTGTGGACCCGCAGGCCCAACACCACATGTAAGATTCCAAGGTTTGGGACTTGCACCCTCTGAAGCAATAGCCTGAGTTCCAACCCTTTTAGCCATGGCTGGGACACAGGGCACCAAGTTCCAAGACTGCACAAAGCAGCAAGGCCCAGGGTCTGGCCCATAAAACCATTTTTTTCTCCTAGGCCTCCTGGCTTGTGATGGGAGGGGCTGCTGTGAAGACCTCTGACATGCCCTGGAGACATTTTCCCCATTGTCTTGGTGATTAACATTTGGCTCCCCGTTAGTTATGCAAATTTCTGCAGCAGACTTGAATTTCTCCTTGGAAAATGGGTTTTCATTTTCTATCACATCATCAAGCTACAAGTTTTCCAAACTTTTATGCTCTGCTTCCCTTTTAAACATAAATTCCAATTTCAGACCACATCTTTGTGAATAAATAAAACTGAATGCTCTTAATAGTACCCATGTCACATCTTGAATGCTTTTCTGCTTAGAAATTTCTTCCACCAGATACCCAATATCATCTCTCTCAAGTTCAAAGTTCCATAGATCTCTACAGCAGGGGCAAAATGCCCCCAGTCTCTTTGCTAAAACATAACAAGAGTCACCTTTGCTCCAGTTCCCAACAAGTTTCTCATCTCCATCTGAGACCACCTCAACCTGGACTTTATTGTACATATCAGTATCAGCATTTTGGTCAAAGCCATTCAACATCTCTAAGAAGTTCCTGACTTTCCTACATCTTCCTGTCTTCTGAGCCCTCTAAGTCTCTGGGAAGTTCCAGACTTTCCCACATTTTCCTGTCTTCTTCTGAGCTCTCCAAGCTGTTCCAGCCTCTGCCTGTTACCCAGTTGCAAAGTCACTTCCACATTTTCAGGTATCTTTACAGCAGCACCCCACTCTGCTGGTACCAATTTACTGTTTTAGTTTGTTCTCATGCTGCTAATAAAGACATACTTGAGACTGGGTAATTTATAAAGGAAAGGTGTTTAATGTAAGTCACATCTTACATGGTGGCAGGCAAGACAGCTTGTGAAGGGAAACTCCCTTTTATAAAACCATCAGATCTCATGAGACTTATTTACTGTCACAAGAACAGCATGGGAAAGACCCACCCCTCACCATGATTCATTTAGCTTCCACTGGGACCCTCCTATGACACATGGAAATTATGGGAGCTACAATTCAAGATGAGATTTGGCTGGGGACACAGCCAAACCATATCATTCATGAAGCAGGCTGATGTTTCAGAACCTGCCTGAAGGCAATTGGAGGCTTATTTTTCTGGAGGATTTTATAGATGTCACTGAGGTTGGTCTAAGCGCTTGTTGGTTGGCTTTCTTTGCTTAGATAGAGAGTCTCAGTTATCAATCTACTCACTTAAACCTTGATGCCAATAATCTCTAAATAAGAGCAACAGATCTCAGCAATGGCCTATGTGTGTGTTTATATAATACACCCTGAAACCCCACAAATATTCAGATTAGCCTAACTAAAATCAAACAGGTGGCTTGAGATAAAGTTAGCTTTTTTCTAATTTTTATTTTATCTTACAGGTTTTTTTAAAAAAATGGAAATATGCATTTATGGCAATCACTAAATAATTGATTGTCACCTAGTCTTCTGAGGTGGGGTAAAGTAGCAGCTGGGGCAAACTAGAATCTATAGAAGCAGGAAGCGCAGTGGGCTAGTCTGGATTTTTTTTAGTAAGTAAGTTTTCTGAAAACAAGCATGACTTTAGAGGCTGCTTTGCAAGGCTAAGGTCATTCTTCTTTGAAATATACATTCTTATTTAGTAGGGTTTTCCATTACCATTTTCTACTTCATGAAAAATAAACCAACTGCACCTTCTTGTCTACCTAATTCCCTTGAAAGTTCAATCCTGGGATCCAATAACAATCTAGCAAACTCTGGGAAAACTTCATGAGGCAGAAATTGAGGTCAGTGACTAACAAGAATAAGAGGCAATTAATTAGAAGTATAGCATGCATTTTGTAATTTTACTAAGGAAAGATTCACTATCCAGATGACTGGCTGAATTTACAGATAGTAAGAAAACTTTTAGAAGAACTGAATCAAGTGATTTAGAGTACACAATCCTAAATCCTGGATTGGTGGGAGCAATTTTTCACTCTTCTTTATTTATTAAACTCAAGTCTATTTGAAAAGAGGAGATAGTGATGGATATGGATTTGCCTTTGCTGCCAATTTCAGGCATAAAACCTTTTAAGTACCTGGTAAAGATGATAGTAAAAATAATTCTGTCTAGTGAAAAGCACGAGTGTGTTTGCAGGCACCCCACATAGTTACCTGTGGGGGTGTCTTTGAATATACATATGCATGCATGATATAGTCCCTTTCGCAGGGTCATCTTGTAGTCTCTGCTATTGCATACAAATCTCACGTTTATCTGTCACCAAGAAGATAATGGAAAATTGCTTATTCGCTGCTTACATTGCAGCACTCTGTGATTATGTGCTCCAAGTGATGTACAATGCACCTATCTTTATAGCAACAATGCAACAGCCAAAGAAAATTGTTAAAGCTTTTAGTACAGTGTACATAGCCCACCTGGACAGAGAACCCATGTAGTGTAAGAAGATCTGGAACTGCTCCGGCTTCTGTTCAGCAACCTGACTTAGAAACATTCTTTTATTGATTGATTGATTGAGACAGAGTGTTGCCCATGCTGGAGTGCAGTGATGCGATCCTAGCTTGTTGCAGCCTCAACCTCCCAGGCTCAAGCGATCTTCCCACCTCAGGCTCCCAGGTAGCTGGGACTACAGGAATGTGCCACCATGCTGAGCTAAGTTTTTTTATTTTTTATAGAGACAGGACCTCACTATGCTGCCCAGGCTGATCTCAAACTCCTGTGCTCAAGTGATGCTCCCACTCTGACCTCCCAAAGTGTTGGGATTACAGGTGTGAGACACAGAACCCAGCCAGAAACATTCTTTTTATAGACCTCCTCCATGGGCTTATCTCTGAAGGGTCACCTGACCAGTTATTGTTCCTGTTCTGCTGAATCATAGGTCTTTATCCCTTCTCCAACCTCTCCCTTACTTTATTCTGATTGTGAAACCCTCTCCTCAGAGATGGTCACTAATTCAAGGGGTTGGCATTACAGGCACAGCAACAAGCTCTCAAAGACTTTTTAGAAACAACCTGAGAATCTTAATTTCATGGGGGACCCCTTTCCTCATTTTCTTAAAGCCTAAGCGCTACAGAATCAAGCATTTATATGTTCCATGTGTTCAAATGTAGATACCCAAATGTAAGGGAACCTGACGTTTCTACGTATCTTTGTCCTGAACTTCCAGTCTTGCAGTTTGATGAACACACTGTATTCAAGACTCTCTGCCTTTATACATGATGCCATTCTGTCAGGAGTGCCCTCTCACCTTTTCACTTAGAAAACTATTCGTCCTGCAAAATCTATTCTTTATCATCTCCCATGTAAGGCTTTCCATGATGTTTTGGATAGATGATTACTTCCTTCTCTCAATAAATTCTGTGCCTTATTTACCTCTTACTGGAAACATCATTCTAAATTTAAAGTGTTATTAATTTATTGTTTATAATTATTAATTAAGAGCTTGTCTTGCCTGCTAGACTGTGAGCTCCTTGGGAGGAAGGACTGCCTCCTATCTGCCTTCTACCCTCTGCTTCTATTATAGGACGTATTTGAAATGTAGTGTAGGTTCTTGAACAGAACTGAATCTCTTTACAACAGCAGATTTGTCTGTGTATCTTTGGATAATTTGATGAGCTTTACTAGCTATGAAAAGAGCTTCTCAAATCCTTAGGCTTCCACTCTTCCCATTTAAACCTCAGTCCATGACACAAATGTGAGGCAGCTCACAGTAGAGGATATATTGTTGCTTCTGACTCTCTCTAGTCTTCAAGGGAAGTGGCTTATTAATCTCATTACCATAAACTGTGAAGTAAGTAGATAGGCATTATTCATGCTTCCGGGTTGCAGTTAGAGACCATTCTCATTAATTAGGTTGCCTACAACTCAAATCCGTAGCTTTCTGGGGGCACTTTTGCCCCAGAAGGGCCATAGATAATGTCTTCCAAATATGATCCAAAGTCTAGATTATCTTCAAATGAGGTAAAATCTTCCTTTATTTGAAAAGTAACAATTAAATAGATTTATCTTTCTTCCCTTTTCCCTGGACTCCATTGCCTAAATTTCACTGTGGATCAGTTGCTGGTTGGTCAGACTCTTACAATTTATGAGCATCTTTGCGTGTTGTTGGTACTGACTTTAAAGAGCAAATGATTTCTCACCAGTAATTGAAATCCCCTAAAGGTAGTATCCTTTGCGGATTCACAGCCTGTCACATTCCTAGCCCTAGAAATGCAGTGCTTTGTTCAGCTTTAAAAGATGGTTGGGAGAGAGAACATTCTGCATTAGGAAGTTTCCAACTAAAATGACTTTTAATTAAAAGCAGGTGATTAATGTAATCATTTATCAATTGTGTTTTATATTTTCATTAGTTTTTTGGGAAGATTTTCAAACTATTAGGTACATTTCGAGAGAAATCAGCTCTTAGGGTGAAATACTGGGCAAAAAAGTCAGAAACTCGTAAGTACACTGAAATTTATTTGTTCATTCATTTCTTCATTAAACAAGGGGCCTCAGCTGGCACGGTGGCTCGCACTTGTAATCCCAGCACTTTGGGAGGCTGAGATGGGAGGATTCCTTGAGCTCAAGAGTCTGAGATCACCCTGGGCAATAGAGCGAGACCTCATCTCTACTAAAAATAATACAAATTAGACAGGTGTGGTGGCACATGCCTGTAGTCTCAGCTACTCAGGAGGATAAGGTGGGAGGATCACTTGAGCCCAAAAGATCAAGGCTGCAGTGAGCTGTAATCACACCATTGCATTCTGTCCTGGGCAACAGAGTGAAACCCTGTCTCAGAAACAAACAATCAAAAAACAAGAGGCCTGAGACCCAAAGATAAATAATGAATACTACTCTCAACTAGCTCACAGTCTGGTGAGGAAGAGGGAAATTAAAGGAAAGCCAACGATGAGATCGAGGGAAGGATTGAAGAATGGTCTGGACACACAAAGAAGGAGCAGCTTACTGTATCTGGGGATTGGAGAGAAGTAGCCAGGAAAACTTTTTAGAGCTCAGATTCACCTATGTCTTCTACTCCCAAAATCCAGTCTTCAGAGATGGTAGGTCAGTGTGTGTTCCAGGCAGTAGGAATAGTATGGATAGCAAATGCAAGAAGGCCTAGGAAGAAATAAAAGCTATCTCTGTCTTGGGAGCATAGAGCAATAGAAGCAAGGGATTGACTCATGCTGCAAAATCAGCAGGTTCTAGAAGAAGTCCTGAATGATAGCTTAGGAAAGGAAGGAGCAGATATTACAAACAGGAACCCAAACCAGAGATGGGTGGAAAAGATTCTTGGATCCAAATAGTGATTCTGGGGGAAAAGAGATCAAGAATGCAGGCTACAATGGGAGAACAGGAGGGACACATTTAAATGTGAGCTCTGAGTAACAGCTCAGCACATCAGCAGAAAGAATGGAACTTGACTCTGTATCAGGGGTCTGTATGTAGTCAGGTCCCTTGAATCTCTTTGGATTTCAAGCCCTGGTCCAGTTAATACACACCTACCAATAGAGGAAGGGTGTAATGATGAAGACAGTGACTCTGCTTCCAGTTGCTATGAGAGTGCGTATCTCAGGCCCTGAGGGTCAGTACAGTGGTTTAAGTCACAGATGAGAGTGAATGAAGTAGTAGGGGTGGCAAACAGACATTCTCTGAATAGAGCCTGCTTTGAGGTTCTAATAATACTATGCAATACTTTCTCCCAAGGTTGAAGCAATTTTGCTGTTGAAATTTTTTATTCTTTGCTAGATTAACAAACTTCTTGAAATAATAAAATTATGGAGCAGTACTAGAGAAATCTTGTTGAGGGTAGACATGCCTCTGAAGAAAACTGCCCTTAGGCTGATTCTGGAGGCTGTTAATAGGATTGATTAATGTTTAAAAATTTTTTTTTATAGTTGTTTTACAGTGATGGTTGTATTGTATACTGATAGGAATTATTAAAGCCTCAAAATGAATGAATTTAATTGCTCATGAGTGAATGAAATTGAAACAGGTAAAAGCGCTAAGATAAGAGTCAACTCCCAAAATCTCCATAAAAGAAGCTTCTTTGTCCAACGTAGGTGGAGTAGCACTTAGAGCTCATTCATAAGGGTTGACACTGGATTTTTATTTAAAGAAGAATAATCTGTTGCCCCTTGCTCCTAAGCCAGGATGGAGGCCTATGCCATGTCAGCTAAAAGCCAGCAACTTTCTAAAGAGCTTGCTGATACAGAGTTCATGCCAACCAGAGAAGAGCCCTTTCAGCTTGCCTGGCCCATCCTCCACCCCAACTCACCCAGAGCGGGGGACAATAACACTTATGGAGGATAACTGCATAATTAGAACTGAGCATTTCTTTGCCATGACATGGGTTGTTTTAAGGAGAAATAAACTTAGGCATACTAACCAAATACACTATGCTATGCTATACTAATTATAAAAATAATTTGTAGTGTACCTTCCATTTGCATGTAAGATCTCATAGTATATTGTATCAAAAATTTATGAAAACACTGTATCACAATCTATGTAGTACATTAGTGTAGTGTAGTGTAGTCCTTGCCCGCAGGGAGATTATATTCTTGCAGAAGAGAGAAGCAGGAAACCACATTAAAGAACACATTTCATTCATTACTATTTATTTTGTTTCTACTCTGTACCAGGGGATGCAAAGATAAAGTGAAACCTCAAAATAGTAATTTAAAACACCAGGAGAATAAATGAATTTCTTTTGGATTTTAGAAAGGTCACCGCCTAGCTGACCACAACTCTATTTGTCTGGCATAGCGTATTTTTTCTTTTTCCTTGTTTTAATTGTATTGGAATACCTTTAGGGAAGACACATTCTCTCTTGTTTTCTCAATTACCCATTTCTGCTACATGCCTGGCTCCTGGAGGCACCTGAGTTGCACCTTTAAGTAAATGCCTAGTTCAGAGGGAAAAAAGAACACTTTGAGATGAGGCAGTAAAGACCGATATTAAGACAAATACGGGAAATCTGGGTCCTGAAGGGTGGATAAAATTTGAATAAATAAAGTATTGGGCACATGGACACAGGGAGAGGAACTACACACACCAGGACTTGTTGGGGGATGGGGGGGTGAGGGGAGGGAACTTAGAGGAGGGGTCAATAGGTGCAGCAAACCACCATGGTACACGTATCCCTATGTAACAAGCCTGCACGTTCTGCACATGGATCCTGGAACTTAAAAGAAAAAAAAACAAAAATTAAAACAAAATTTAAAAATTTCTCCCCCTGTCTTATATGGCAAAGCATAAATAGATTTTATAGGTTTGAGTTTTACATTTAAATCTTCAATGAATTTTGAAATGAGGATTTTTTTGTTGTTGTTTTTTTTTGAGGTGGAGTCTCACTCTGTCCCCCAGGCTGGAGTTCAATGGCCTCAATTGCCCTTGTCCACTTTTTAAAAGAAAAGAAAAGCTTTAACCCATATTGAATTTTACTATTGTTCCTTTCTCCAAGGTGTGAAAAAAACAAAAACAAAAGCAAAAAACTACAGCACCAAAATGAGGGAAAATTTGAGAATGTACAACTCCTGAGAAATAATTTTGGGAAAGTAGTTTAGCTCAGAAGCACTGACGGGAGCTTGCTACAGAATCATGGCCAACACCTCCTTTCTTTGATTAATCCACTGGTCTACTGATTGATAGATAAATCTGTCTCATCTACTTTAAATGTAAAATTCAGAAATGAGATGTTTGTCATAGAGACACTTATTAAGATGGGTTGAATTTTCAAAAATAAAATCATGTTTTTGTCAGCAACCTTGATTTGGCCACTTGGTTTGGAAATGGAGACCACCTTGCTCATTGGGTTATATGGAAGACATTTTCTACAAATTAAATGAGTGACATCTGCAGCTCCAAGGTTTTAATGAAGATATATTTAAAGCACACATTCAACATGCAGCCTGGAAGTCACATGCTTTTTTGTTGTTGTTGTTGTTGTTGAGACAGTCTTGCTGTCACCCAGGCTGGAGTGCAGTGGCATGATCTCCACTCACTGCAACCCCTGCCTCCTGGGTTCAAGTGATTCTCCAGCCTCAGCCTCCCAAAGTGCTGGGATTACAGGCATGAGCCACTGTGCCTGGTCAGTCACATGCTTTTAAACTATTAAACACATGATAACCATTCTAGGTGTAAGCTTAAAAATTTATGAGAGGACATAAAGACTTTTAAAAAAGTCTTTTAGGGAGTATGCTGCAATGAAAAGCAAAATTTAAAGACCACTATCTAGTCTTCTTGGTGTAATGACAAGGCTGTGATACCTC
This sequence comes from Macaca mulatta, assembly GCF_049350105.2. Classification (NCBI taxonomy): domain Eukaryota; kingdom Metazoa; phylum Chordata; class Mammalia; order Primates; family Cercopithecidae; genus Macaca; species Macaca mulatta. Next base: position 28,252,856 of record NC_133417.1, read on the forward strand.
TAGATGGAGGAGGCTGCCTCCTAGGAAGCAGTTTTGCAGACAGCCTTCAGGGAAGGGAAAATGGAGAGGAGGGCCCAGCAAGAGAGATGGGGGAGGGCAAAGGCAGAGACTAATGCCACAAAGTGCTCCAGCAGCTCCTGCTGGGGTGAGAAAGGCTGAGCTAAGAAGGCCTAGGTTCCAGGCCTGTTCTCCAAAGCCCAGAGCTTCCCTTGGGCTGCCAAGATTGCACTTCTGCCATCTCACCAAGGCCTGTGCTGTCTCAGAGAGGACCAGTAGAGGCAACAAGTTTGTGCCTTAGCAGAAACCCATCATCACAAACATATAAATAGCAAACATTCACAAAAAAAAAAAAAAAAAGAAAGAAAGAATGCTAACATTCTGAAGTGGTAAGGTCAGGGACATACCTGAGTGAGGAGAGCAACCTTAAAAATAGATCTGTGAAAAGACTTTGAAAACCCTTGTTAAGGACATGTATGGGGAGCCAGCTGTTCTCAGGGCACACATGCCATCCTACCTCATTTCCTTGGAGTTTCTTTTTTTTTCTTTTTTTTTCTTTGAGACAAGGTCTTGTTCTGTCACCCAAACTGGAGTGCAATGGCGTGATCTCAGCTCACTGCAACCTCCTCCTCCTGGGCTCAAGCAATTCCCCTGCCTCACTCTCCTAAGTAGCTGGGACTACAGATGCACGCCACCCTGCCTGGCTAATTTTTGCATTCTTTGTAAAGATGGGTTTTTGCAGTGTTGCCCAGGCTGGTCTTGAACTTCTGAGCTCAGGTGATCCACCCACCTCAGCCTCCCAAAGTGCTGGGATTACAAATGTGAGCCAGCGCATTCAGCCATTTCCTTGGAGTTTCTAGAGAGCCCCACTCACCCCATTCTCTTTCAGGGAACTTCTGGACAGAGTGTCACCAGGGTAGAGACAGCAATTCTAGAGAAGAAGCCGACATCCAGTATTGTCCATGCCCAAAAAGCAGCTGCTGAGCTGCTTCCATTTTTCTAATTTCTGGGGAAAAAATATTTAGACAAATCAATCTAAACACACAATGAAGAATGTTTTTGGCAGTGTTTGGTTTTTTTTTTTTTTTGATTTTTTATTTTCATAGAGGAAAAATAATTGGAAACATTGATACTGACTTCTACTGTGAAGTCGACCTGTGAAAATGAACTGGGACCGAGAGAGAAAGGTGTTGGATCCTAATTAGTCAGAGCACTGTGGAGGGGAGAGGCAGGGCTCAACACTGTTGGATTTCTGATTTGCTCTCTCACAGCCCCACTGTCTGCAGGCCTCAGCACGTGGAACCCATTTCTGCACCTGCTCTTGGGCTTGGCTGGCTGGTCTGGAGTGAAGGACAGAGCAGCGGCTGGAACCTTAGCCTTGAGCCAGCTGGACCATGGCTCAGTCCTGGGCTCCAATGTCACTGGGGACTTACCCTCTTAGTAATAATCGTATCTGAATTATAACAACAATAACGTCCTCTAACACATCTGTGGAGTGCTTAATATGTGACGGGCACTATGTTAAGCCTTTCACATCTTGTGTAATATCCAAACAACCCTATAAAATCAATTCTGTTATAAGGAAACTGAGGTTTAAATAATGGTCCCATGGGCAGTATGTCAGATTCTCAAACCCTCCCTCTGAAACTGTGAGCTGTGCTTCCTTGCTTTTCTTCACTGCACAGCAGGAATACCGTGGAGCACCGCTGCAGCAGAGCTGCAAGAATTCAGGGAGCCAGGGTGTGCAAAGCAGATGGCACAATGACTGCCATTTTATTGAGTTAATAAATGTTGACAACGGAAAATGCTAACCACTGATGTTCATTGCATGCTTAATACATGCCAATCGTTGTTCTACACTCTTCGTGTATTCACCCACTCATTCCTCTGCTTCTCACAGCCCCATGAAGTAGGCATCACCCTGATTCCTGTGTTTACAGATGGGGAATTCAGGTTTTGGAGTGGTTAAACAACTTATTGAAAATACAACTTACCCAAAAAACAACTTACCCAAAGCAACAGAGCTAATCAGTGAGGGGGATTTGTAGCCATGACATCTGGTTTGAGAACCCAAGCTCTGATTAAGCAACAGTAACTATTATTATCACTGTAACTGGGGCTGATACAAAAGGAAAACAAAACAAAACAAAAAAGAAATAGTCTCATCAAACTGTGCTCCCAACCTGTAATACAATTATTTATGACTGTGCTTGTTTACCCTACAATTCTGCTGGCTCCTGTGCAGCAAGGACTGCGTCTCAACTTTGACTCCAAACTCAGCATGATAAATGCCTGTAGTACAGAAGTGAAGTCTGTTTATATGTTGGGCACTACCATAGGAGAAGGAAAAGACAATTCCATTTCTTGTGAATATAAAAACGGGATGGAGAAGGCACCTTTTAAGCAAATGGTGACCCTACAACTATGGTGCAGTAATAGAGTCACAGTCAGTGTTTCACGGGACAAGGAAGCACTTTATTCCATCCTGGTTGGGACAGAATAAAGGATGGGTTGGGGTATGGCATGCAGAAGTAGATTCCAGAGGAGGTGACTCTGGGGCTGAGATCTGAAAGATACAAAGAGTTTTGCTGCTAGGAAAGACCTTAAATATACCCAAAGTAAGCAGCATCTGGAAAAGTAGCCCAAGGAGACATGGGAAGGGACTTTGTACAAGAGCTAAAGAGTTGATACTTTATTTCCTCCTTAACAGAGATCTTCCAAAAGATTTTAAGAAGGAGCCAGATGTGATCTGATTTGCATTTCAGAGAAATCTCTCTTGTTGCTCTGTGGATGATGGATTGATCAGATGTAGTGATATTGAAGACTAGAAGCCACCTGCCTCTGCTCCACTTGTGAGAGGAAAGAATAAACTAGTGTTAGCGAATGCAACTTGTGCTTGGACATTCAACTCCCCTAGCAGACATTCAATAAACAAAGTAAAGGAGCCTGATGTGGCAAATATGGAACAAATAGCCTGGTGACTACCAGGTGTCTCCTCCCTGTCTTCTGTAGGTACGTTTAATGAAGGAGCTGCTGTCCCTTGAGCTCCAGGAAGGATGCAGGGTGATGTTACAATGTGTAAGAGCTCTATCTTCAGGGCTGTAATCTCAGTAAACTCTTGCCTGTTGGATACAGAAAATAGTGGCTGGGAAAAACTTAAAAAGATGATATAACTCTAGGTGAAATGAGGCATTGTTCTGTTCCAATTATTTTTATGGATGTTGAGCACCAATAAACTATTAATAAGATATAATACAAATAACTACAACGTTGTTAAGAACTTGTAGTCTAAATAATACATATCTTAAAAAGACTTGTTCCAGGTAATTGGAATATTCATTTTGCATTGCTGAACTACTAGAAAGACCTTTTTTGTTATGTGGACATTGTGAAAGTTACTCTGGAGAGCACTAAGACATCTTCCCGTGGTCTTTGGGCCTATATAAATTTTCATATTCCTCCTCTTCCTCTCTCTCCACTGAAGAAAAGCTGGAGGGCTGCCTCTGGGTGGAATGTAAGGTGGAAAATTCCTGTGGCTGTTCCCAGCATGGAGAATTATCACTGCAAATCTCATTCACAGAATGATTAAGATGTGGATCAAGTTAGAAGTCCAGGCTGGATGGAGGCTGAGAGAAACACAATTACAAGGATGACAAGGAGACATGGGAAGGGGCCAAGAAGGGCTAAAACAAAACCATTTTCTCCTGCCATATTTGCTGATCTGTGAATGGTACTTCACAGGGTACCCATCTACCTGGGTACCCTAACCTGAAGCATCAAGGAATCTTTCATTCTTCTCTGTATCAGTTAGGATAAACTATGTTCTTCAGCAGTAACAAGTGACTCCAAAGCCTCTGTGGCTTTCAGCAACCAACATTTATGCTATTTTACATTCATACTGATTGTCATCTGCTATTGTCTGAGTTTTTCTCCAGATTGTCTGACTCTGGAACTCAGACTGATGGAGCTATCTCTATCTGGAACATGGCTGGTCTTGTGGCAGGGGGAAAAGAGAATACGGTGATCACACACCAGATCAGAAAAACCTACTGGGAAGTGGTGCACATAACTTATGTTCATATCATATTGGCTAAAGTCTGATGTCAATGGGACAGGGGACTATAATTCTTCCCAAGGAAGGGTAGGAGGTATTTCTGTTCATAAAGATGTTGCAATGGTCTGAATGTTGGTATCCCTCCAAAATCCATGTTAAAACCTAACACACAATGTGATAGTATTAAGAGGTGGGAACTTTTGGGAGGTGATTAAATGGTGAGGGCTCCACCTTCATGAAAGGGACTAGTGCCCTTATAAAAGAGACCGAAGCAAGTACCCTAGCTCCTTTCACCATGTGAAGAGGCACGTAGAAGGTGCTATTTATGAAGAGGAACCGAACTTCACCAGACACCGATTCTGTCGGCTTCTTGATCTTGAATTTCCCAGCCTGCAGAACTGTGAGTAATAAATTTCTGTTGCTTGTAAACTACCCAGTCTAAAGAATTTTATTATGGTAGCCTAAAGGAATTAAGAGAGGTGTTTTATATCTAGAGCCACAGAGAACAGTTTTCAACTTCAAGCTCTTCTATTTTCTAGGTATATAAAGTGTGCTGTTATTTCCCCATCTTACGTCTAGAATAGGCTTTATGTTTTGGGCAGAGAGGGACTTTTTAAAAATAGCACTTTGGTTATCCCTATTCTACAAGGTGTGTGCTCAGCTGAGTGAATTTGTGATTTATTGCAATCAGGGCTTTCCTTGTACTAAGACTTGGAGATGGGTGGGTGTCTTCCTTGACCCCTCCCCGTTGATACTCTCAAGTCATTTTTACTCCTCATTCAATCAGTGCTCAAATTCCACTAAAGCTTGTGTTGTCAAATGTTACTACCCAATGCCCTTCCTTCTAGGTTTTGCCTATTGACAGCAGAATTGGTCCCTGTCATTCATTAAGGACTGTGGTTCCAGGCCTCTCCCTTCTTCCCTACTACTCCTGCCGTTATTGGGAACTTCAGCATCTATGCACATGATCACATTAAACATCTTGGCCTCTTGGTTCCTTTACCTCCTTACCACAAATGTTTTTCCCTCCACTCTACTTCAGGTACCCTTCCCCTGGTCTTATGTTAGAATTTGTAATCACCAAGAACTGTACCACTTCCAAAATCTCTGTTGCAAGTACCTCATCCTCTGATCACCAACCTGCCTTTTCCATCTCACTTCCTTTAAAGTATTCCAGGTAGAATAATTCTTTAACCACTCGGATGCCTTCAATCTATTGCCCCCACTATTTTGTCACTGTTCGTCTTTCTGTGTTTCACGATATCCTCTATATTCAGCTTAGACACCTACTGCAGTTGGCCAAACTGTGAGGCTAAGGGCACAATCCACCAGACTGCTATGTCAGCCCAAAACTATTGACACCAACTGCAAGTTTGGGGGTATATTAGTGTCCTAGTGCTGCTGTAACAAAGTACCATAGACTGAGTAGTTAAACAATAGAAATTTATTTTTTATGATTCTGGAGGTTAGAAGTCTAATATCAAGGTCTTGGCAGGCTTGGTTCCTTCTGAGGGCTGTGAGGAAGAATCTCTTCATGCCTCTGCCTGAGCTTCTAGTGGTTTGCTTGCAATTTTGGCATTCCTTGACTTGCAGAAGTGTCATCCAAATCTCTGGTTTCATCTTCATATAGTGTTTACTTGTGTCTGTGTCCAAATTTCCCATTTTTATGAAGATACCAGTCATCTTGGATTAGAGCTCAAGGTGGTCACACCCTGCTCTAGTGTGACCTCACCTTAACTGAACTAATCACATCTGCGATGACCATGTTTCCAAATAAGGTTACATTCTGAAGTACTGGGAGTTAGTTCAAACTTCAACATATAAAGTTTTTGACGTACACAATTCAACTGATAATAGAGGTGCCCAAAACTATTCTCAAGTTTGATAATTTGCTAGAAAGACTCAGAACTCACTGAAAGCTAATACACTCATGTTTATGTTTATAATAGGGAAAGAATACATTAAAATCAGCCAAGGGATGAAACGTATAGAGTACAGTCTAGGAGGATTCTGAATGCAAAGCTCAGGACATGCTACTTACCCTACGTTGATGTGTGACAATATGCACGAAGTATTGCAACTCCAGAAGCTCATGGAAGCTTCAGTGTTTAGAGTTTCTATTGGAGCTTCACTACATAAGCATGATTGGTTGATTGTTTGTCCACACGGTTGCACTGTGGTTGTCTTTTCTGGAGTGACCAGCCGCTACTCTAAGGCTATCAGCTGTGGCCAGTCCAGCCCTGAGTTATTTTGTTTGCATAAACTATCAGGTGTGGGGTGTGGTCTCAGGAGCTCACCATCAATAACAAAGATTTTCCTATCAAAAGGGAAATGTCAGCAGAGGTTACCTTCCAGGAGCCAGGACAAAGACCCGACCTCTCTTTTGATAAGGCCAAATTCCTTATTACACAACACCCATCCTTCTTTGATTACTGCCTCCATTAAACTCATCTGATGAAACTCTTATCTGGTGAAATCTAACTCTCTTATTCAATGCCTGCACTCCAGCAGCTAAGCATTGCTGGAGAAAATCCCCAAACAAGGTAGACGAGTCGCACTTTATAACCGCACATCTGAAATAAGCACTGTACTCTGCCAGGCAGTCCTACAGTTCCCCAGGACAGCCTGTTTTCCTCACTGTACATAACCTGCCCCATCTATACAAGCCTCTCTGAGATGATGAATATCTTACTCTTTATTGAAAATAATGGTTATAGTAAGAGCAACTTCATATTTCCTTTGCCAAATCCATGAGTCTTTGAGCTTCTTCACTCTACATATTCTATCCATCCCATATAAGAAACTTTCACAATCTTCCGTCGGGCTCAGACTTAAAACGAAGGAGTAATCCTTGATTTCTTCATACCTCACATTCAACGTGTGAGTAAGTTGTGTCAGTGACACCTTTACAACATGTTCTGAATCTGACCACTTCTCACAGTCTCCACTGTTGAAGCCTTAATGCAGCTCTGTACCTGGAACCAGTGCAGACATTTCTTAAGCAGTTTTTGCTACCATTTTCTATACCTCTCCAGTATTTTCTCCATGCAGCAGCTAGAGTAATCTTTTCCAAGTGTGAATCATATATAATCACCATCTTCTTGCTAATTACAATAACATCCATTCTCTTTTCATGACCTGTGCAACACACTGAGATTATTTCAGTCTTGGAGACTGTGGCAAAAGATGGCTAGTTCGTTGCTCACTAAACTGTTTGTTACTCCTGGCCACGCACACTGCCTTGCTCCCCCTCACAGGTGAGTATTTAAGTTGTAGCCAATAGAGTCTGAGCAGAAATGACACACATTATTTCCAGGTCTGGTCCATAAAACTGTCCATGTGCAAGCTTAAGTTCCTTCTCCCTCTTTCTTTATTTACTACTTGAATGCAGAGGAGGATGAGGACTTAAAGATGATGAATCCACATTGTGGAAGGAGTCTCAAGTCTCTGACTGATCCTGAGGAGCAAGGCATCCCTCCCTGCACTCCTGAGGTCTGCACTGAACTGTGCTCCAGTCCAGGTGAAATGTGTACTTACACTGTGTTATGCTATTGAGATTAGGGGCTGTTTGTTACAACTGTTAACATGATCTGACATACAAAGCTCTTGCGCTTTCTCTTCCTCTTTTTTGATTTCTCTATTCCAAGTTCTGTTTCTGGCTTCCTCCCTCTCAAGGTTTATGGTTCAGCTCAAATGTCCCCTCCCCCTCACGAGGCTTCCTCTGACATCTCTATCTAAAATAGTCCCCCGCCATAATTTTATTTTATTTAACTTTTAGGTTCAGGGGTACATGTGCAGGTTTGTTACACAGGTAAACCATGTGTCATGGGGTTGGTGTACAGATTATTTTGTCACCCACGTAATTAGCATAGTACCTGATAGGTAATTTTTTGATCCTCTCTCTTCACCCTCAAGTAGGGCCTAGTGTCTGTTCCCTTCTTTGTGTGCATGTGTACTCAGTGCTTAGCTCCCATTTATAAGTGAGAATATGCAGTATTTGGTTTTCTGTTCCTGCATTCGTTTGCTTAGAATAATGGCCTTCAGCTTGATCCATAGTTGCAGAGGACATGATCTCATTTTTATGGCTGCATAGTATCCATATACCATATTTTCTTTTACCAGTCTGCTGTTGATGGGAACATAGGTTGATTCTTTGCTATTGGGAATAGTGCTGTGATGAACATATGTGTGTATGAGTCTTTGGTAGAACAATTTACATTATTTTGGGTATATACCCGATAATGGGATTGCTGAGTCAAATGGTCATTCTAAGTTCTTTGAGAAATCTCCAAATTGCTTTCCACAGTGGCTGAACTAATTTACATTCCCACCACAGAGTATAAGTATTCCCTTTTCTCTGCAACCTCATCAGCATCTGTTATTTTTTGATGATTTATAATAGCTATTCTGACTGGTGTGATATTGTGTCTCATTGTAGTTTTGAGTTGCATTTCTCTAATGATTAGAGATGTTGAGCATCTTCTCATATGCTCGTTGCCTGAGTGTATGTATTCTTTTGAAAAGTGTTTGTTCATGTCCTTTGCCCACTTTGTAATGGGGTTGTTCATTTATTGCTTATTAATTTGCTAAAGTTCCTTAAAGATTCTGGATGTTAGACCTTTGTTGGATGCATAGTGTGCAAATATTTTCTCCTGTTCTGTAGGTTGTCTGTTTCCTCTGTTGATAATTTCTTTTGCTGTGTAGAAGCTCTTTAGTTTAATTAGGTCCCATTTGTCAATTTTTGTTTTTGTTGCAATTGCTTTTGGTGTCTTTGTCATCAAATCTTTGCAAGACCTATGTCTAGAATGGTATTTCCTTGGTTATCTTCCAGGATTTTTATAGTTTCAGGTTTTACATTTAAGTCTTTAATCCATATTGAGTTGATTTTTGTATATGGTGTAAGAAAGGGATCCAGTTTCAATTTTCTGCTTATGGCAGAATAGGAAATCAAATACTGCATGTTCTCCCTTATAAGTAAGAGCTAAATGATGGGAACACATGGACACAAAGAAGGGAACAACAGACAATGGGGCTTTGTTGAGGGTGGAGGGTGGGAGGAGGAAGAGCATCTGAAAAAATAACTGTTGGGTACTAGGCTTAGGACCTGGGTGACAAAATTGTTTGTACAACAAACCCCCATCACATGAAAGTTATATAACAAACCTGCACAGCACATGTACTTCTGAACTTAAAATAAAAGTTTAAAAAGGAAAAAGGAAAAAAATGTCTGCATATGGCTAGCCAGTTATCCTAGCACCATTTATTGAATAGGGAGTCCTTTCCCCATTGTTTGTGGCAACTCTGTCAAAGATCAGATGGTTGTAGGTGTGCAGCATTATTTCTGGGCTCTCTCTTCTGTTCCCTTGGTCTATGTATCCATTTTTGTACCAGTAACATGATGTTTTGGTTATTGTAGCCTTGTAAGGGTAATGTGATGCCTTCAGCTTTGTTCTTTTTGCTTAGGATTGTCGTGGCTCTTTGAGCTCCTTTTCAGTTTCGTATTAATTTTAAAACAGTTTTTTTCTAATTCTGTGAAAAGCCTCCCGCTGTTACTGTGTGACTATCTAAGTCCCTTCATAGGTCTCTAAGAACTTGCTTTATGAATCTGGATCTCCTGTGTTGGGTGCATGTGTATTTAGGATAGTTAGGTCTTGTTGTTGAATTGAACTTGTTGCCATTATGTAATGCCCTTGTCTGTTTTGATCATTGTTGGTTTAAAGTCTGCTTTGTCTGAGGTCGGGATAGCAACCCTTGCTTTTTTCTGTTTTCTGTTTGCTTGGTAGATTTTTCTCCATCCCTTTACTTTGAGCCTAGAGGTGTGATTGCATGTGAGATGGGTCTCTTGAAGACAGTATACAGTTAGGTCTTGCTCCTTTATCTAGCTTGCCACTCTGTTCATTTTAAATGGGGCATTTAGCTCATTTACATTCAAAGTTAATATTGATATGTATGAATTTGATTCTGTCATCATGCTTTTAGCTTCTTTTGTAGACTTGATTGTATAGTTGCTTTATAGAGTCAGTGGTCTAGGTACTTAAGTGTGTTTTTGTGGTGGCTGATTACAGTCTTTCCTTTCCATATTAAGCATTCCCTTAAGGACTTCTTCGAAGGCAAATCTGATAGTAACCAATTTCCTTAGTATTTGCTTGTCTGAAAGGAATCTTATTTCTCCTTCACTTGTGAAGCTTAGTTTGGCTGGATGTGAAATTCTGCATTGGAATTTCTTTTCTTTAAGAATGCTGAATATAGGCCTCCAATCTCTTCTGGCTTATAGGGTTTCTGCTGAAAGTTCCACTGTTAGCCTTATAGGGTTCCCTTTGCAGGTGACTTGCTGCTTCTCTCTAGCTGCCTTTAACATTTTTTTCTTTCATTTGACCTTGAATAATCTGATGATTTTGTGTCTTGTGGACTACTATCTTGTGTAATGTCTCATAAGGGTTCTCTGCATTTCCTGAATTTAAATGTTGGACTCTCTAGCAAGGTTGAGGAAATATTAGTGGATGATATCCTCAAATATGTTTTCCAAGTTGCTTGCTTTTTCTCCCTCTCTTTTAGGAATGCCAGTGAGTCATAGACTTGGTCTCTTTACATAATCCCATAGTTCTCAGAGGTTTTGTTTATTCATCTCTATTGTTTTTTCTTTATTTTTGCCTGACTATTTTGGAGAACTGGTCTTTGAGCTCTGAGTTTATTTCCTCAGCTTGGTTGATTCTTCTGTTGATACTTGTGATTGTATTATGAAAGTCTTGAAGTGAGTTTTTCAGCTCTGTTAGACAAATTTGGTTCTTTCTTAAATTTACCATTTCATCTTTTATCTCCTGTGTCATTTTGTTGTATTCTTTAGGTTCTGTGGATTGGTTTTTGGCTTTTTCCTGAATGTCAATGATCTTTGTTTTTATACATATTCTGAATTCTATTTCTCCATTTCAGACATTTCAGCCTGGTTAGGAACCATTGCCAGGGAACTAGTGTGGTCACTGTGAGGTAAGAAGACACTCTGGGTTTTGCATTGCCAGAGTTCTTGTGCTGGTTCTTTTCTCATCTGTTTAGGTTGATGTTCCTTCAGTCTTTTATGTTGCTATCCTTTGGATGGATTTTTTGCCTTTATCTTCTTTGATGTCCTTGGGGCTTGGGGTATAAGGTGGGTTCAGTCGATGGGGCTCTTTTCTAGGAGGCTGTAGCTCAGCTCAGCACTTCTGATCTACATGCTGTAACTTGTGGGGGCTGGTACTGGACCCCAGACTTTGTTCTCTGACCCCTCAAGGTAAGGGATCCGCTGAGCTAGAGGGGCCAAGGTGTTCCTGGTCTGTTGATCATAACACTCTAACAGGTGGTGCCAGCCAAAGCACTTTGTCCAGGCAGTGGCAGTGGGATTCATGTTTGCTTACATGTTCTAGCAGCTGTGGCAGCATGGCAGGGTACGCATGCATTGGCTAGAACTGGGTGCTGGTGAAAGAGGGGTACTGGCAAGAGCCCGGCTGCAGTGTTCCTGTATGCACTTGTGCTGGGGCATGGCACAAGTGGGGTTGGGGTTGCTCTGGTTTTCGTGTTTGCACTCATGCTGGCAGTGATGGGGGCAGAGTGCTGGCGCATACGAGACTGCTGGCCTCCATGCATAGGTTTGCACCAGCGGCTGTAGTGGAGTGGCAGTGGATGGTGTTGCCAGTGGTTGTGTATGCATTTATGCCAGAAGTACCCACCATTGTTTTATCCAATTGTCCATCTAAGCTCTTCAAAAACACCATTATCTGAAATGATAAATATAAATTTCTATTCATTTGTTTATTTGTTCATTGTACATACATGGCTGTCTTCCCCACTAGAGGGTAAGTTCTATCAGGGTGTAAATCTTGCCTGTCTTATTTGTCACCATATTCCCAGCTCTTGGAAAACTACTAGGCATGTAGAAGACACTCAACAAACACCTATTTTAAATTGAAAATTAAATTTTAAAAGGCTCCACAAAGATTTAGAATGACAGCATAAGTTCCCAATATGATATTACTTTTTTATCTGAAGGAAAGATTTGCTTCTGTAGTCTTGTCTTACAAATAAGGAGGGAGTAGAAAGGCCAGTTCTAGGAAAAGAAGTGGAAATTCTATGACTTTAAGGCATTGAATATCTGGCTTCTTACCATTAGACCTTTACGTGGCAGCCAAAAAGTATTTATGCTGAGTCCCACCTTTCCTCTTTTGAGTACATTTTCACTACTGAGCCATACAGTTACGATGTCAGGGACCTGGTTGAACACAATGCAGATGAATAGAAGGAAGAAAGGAGAAAATGAAGAAATAGAAACCATTGGGGAAAAAGGTCTCTAACTCCAACTCAATCTCTATGTCTAGCCCAGTAGAAGGTAATCTCCTTGCTTTTCCTGAACCATAGCAATAGGCTCCAAATGTTACACTGGTCCCATTCCCTGACTTTTTTCCTATTCAAACAGCCAGGAAAATGTTTCCAAAGCCCAAATCTGGTTAGAACATTTCAGTGACTTCTTATTGTTCAAGGCCTTATGTGGTCCACTCAGGTCTACCTCTTTAATTTATTTCTGCTATACTTCCACATCTAGCCACCTCTCTTGTTGGGACTCACTAGAATCCATGAGGTCAGGGACTGTGTTCATTTCTGTCTTTAGTGCCAAGCACAGTACCAACAAATAATTATGTTCAATAAGTATCTGTTTGATAAATGGTAGAGTAATAGAATAAATGATGTTCAGGTCATGTCTCAACTGATAGTAAGGGAAAGGCTAAGGCTCTTAGAGACATGAAAGTCAGAACAAGTAAATGGATTCTATTGCACAAGTGAAATAGAAATTTCAGTCATCACATTAGCTGAGATCAGTGAGTAGGGGTGGGAGGCAGTAACCTAGATATTCAGGTCCCTGCTGTGAAGGTATTCAACCTCTTGCTTGCAAACTGCTTGTAGTCATTAAAGCCCATAGGTAGTGTAATTGTCTCGGGGCCAGGGATACTTACTCACAGGAGATTCCTGGAAACCTTAATGACCAAACCGAATCACCTGCATTACAGCCTCTGGCCGCCATGGTTCAGGCCAACCGGGTGATCATCAACACTGACTGATTTTTTAATCTACATCTTTTGTACCAGTTTTTCAAGCCACCGCTTCCTGCTTGTCACATTCACATAATAACATTTATGTTCTGTAGGGGGAAAAACAGTAGAAGAGATTCTTATACTGGGAGTATTGTTTTGTAACAGACATCAGTTGACAAACATGAAAGATAACAGGTTGAAGATAATAATGTATAAGGAGACCATACACATTGATATGTAAAACAATGAGATGTCCAATACAAAAGTGGAAAACCCATTCATTAAAGAGGAAATCAAACTAATACACATAAAAACATGTTCAACCTCTTTAAGAATCAAAGACAACAGAAAATTAAGAAAAGAGACTATTGACAATAATGTTTAAAGAATTAAAAATATGTTGTCAGCAAGACTGCATGTAAGACACACTTTGATAGAATGCTTATGAAGGGGTGAATTGCTTAAACTATTTTTTAATGGCAAAGCATCTTGGTAATATATAACAGGGCACAGATAATATTTTATACCCTTTGTAAATCATCATCTGAAAATCAATCCAAAAGATGTTTGACATAGTGTTATTTACATTAAAAACTAAAACCCCATGAAAATATACCTTAAATATCTAATAACAGAGGAGAAGTTTTACAAATATGGTGCAGTCATAAAATACTTATGAAGGATTTTAATACAGAAAATGCTCATAAGAATATTTAGTAAACCAAACATAGTTCAAAGCTGTATGAAAGTTAGATGTCAAGTATAAAAGAATATTTGCATACAATAAAAAACTATATAAAATGTCTTTATGTCTAGACATAAAGAAGAAAATAAAAACCAGCCTCTCACAATTATGGGTACACATGTAAGACAGCACAGTATGGTTCTTTGTATTGATTATGTATTTCCAAGGTATCTACACAAATCATACATGTTTGGAATATTATGAAAAAAAGTTATTGAAAACACAGTGGTTTTGAGGTCAGCTGGAGCTGGATTCTGATCGTGATTCTTCCACTTCTTACCGTGATATTGACTAAAATGATCAGAATCTGTGGGTTTCAGTTTTCACATTGGCACAGTGGATAGAATAATGTACATTACAGAAGAAGCCTTGTAAGATTAAATGACTTGAAAGTCATAAAGTGCTTAGTATAGTACATGATAGAGTAGGCTTTAATGAATTTTAGTTTCTTACCTTAGAATCACAGAATTTGAGGACTCCGAAATGCTTGAGCACATTTTATCCCACGTTTATGTGAGTCAGATAGGAGAGCTGTTAATGGTGAGAGAGGCTTATCTCAACTGCCTAGCTCCTGAGCAGCAAACCTGTACTTGAACCCAAACCTCTTGATTGTGCATCCCTGTTCTGTGTTCTTTTTGCTAAGCCTCCTTGCTTCCCAGAGGAACAGAGTTCAGCTTTGAATTACTCCCATTTTTTGTTTGTTTTGTTTTGATGTTTTTTATGCCATTTATCTTTGCAAAGTGGAGCAAATTTTCTAGAGTGATTGTTGATGTTGAAGCCAAGGAAATTACATTCTGAGAGAAGAATTTAAATGACAAATACTGCTGGATATCAGTTGAGGGTCACTGAGTGCAGGAAAAGTGACAGGACGAATCAAAGGAAGTTGGGTTAACCTATCTGGAAAGTTAAGATTTACCTTGTAGCAAAACAAAAAGGGCTATGCTTGGGAAAGAGGGTGTTAACATGGTCACCACTACACAGCCTTCTAACTGGCATATTCTTCTTGCATCCCTTCTGGCGGGTCCAGATTTCACACCCTAAGCAGAATAAGCTTTATAAAATCTGTCTCTGCCGGCCGCGGTGGCTCAAGCCTGTAATCCCAGCACTTTGGGAGGCCGAGACGGGTGGATCACGAGGTCAGGAGATCAAGACCATCCTAGCTAACACGGTGAAACCCCGTCTCTACTAAAAAATACAAAAAAACTAGTCAGGCGAGGTGGCGGGAGCCTGTAATCCCAGCTACTCGGGAGGCTGAGGCAGGAGAATGGCGTGAACCCGGGAGGCGGAGCTTGCAGTGAGCTGCGATCCGGCCACTGCACTCCAGCCTGGGCCACAGAGCGAGACTCCGTCTCAAAAAAAAAAAAAAAAAAAAAAAAAAAATCTGTCTCTGCTTAAAGCCCCTCCTAGACCTCTTAAGATTGCACCTAATTAAATGGGCTCTGTAAAATCCCTTGACCTTCTGTAAAGTCCTTCAATACTCTGTCCTATGTGTCTCCACAGTCTATGATTTAAGTTTCTGTTATTATATCATAATTACCCATCGACTTGTCTGTCTCCTGTATGGAACTGCAAACTTCTTGAGGACAAGAGCCATCTTTATTTTTGTTTTTTAATTATTTATTTATTTTTGAGACAGGATCTTTCTCTGTTGCCCAGGCAGGAATGCAGTGGCATGATCATAGCTCACTGTAACCTCAAACTTCTGGGCTCAAGCAATGCTCTCAAGGTAGCCTCTTGAGACTACAGGCATGTGCCACCACACCCAGCTAATTTTTTATTTTTGTAGAGACAGGAATCTTGCAATGTTGTCCAGGCCAGTATTGAACTCTTGACCTCAAGACCTACCACCTCAGCCTCCCAAAGTGCTGCCATTATAGGTGTGGCCCACTATGCGTAACAGTAGTCATCTTTTTTTTTTTGAGACGGAGTCTCGCTCTGTCGCCCAGACTGGAGTGCAGTGGTGTGATCTCGGCTCACTGCAAGCTCCGCCTCCCGGGTTCACGCCATTCTCCTGCCTCAGCCTCCCAAGTAGCTGGGACTAGAGGCACCCAGCACCACGCCTGGCTAATTTTATTTTATTTTTTTTTGAATTTTTAGTAGAGACAGGGTTTCACTGTGTTAGCCAGGATGGTCTTGATCTCCTGACCTTGTGATCTGCCTGCCTCAGCCTCCCAAAGTGCTGGGATTACAGGCATGAGCTACCGTGCCCGGCCTCAGGAGCCATCTTTTATATAGGTTGGAAGGTCCAACATTCAGGGTACATAGCTTCTCAGTAAATGTTTGTTGATTGATTATCTGTACAAATATTGTCAAATCTAATCTTTTTCTTTTATTTTCTCTTTCTTTCTCTACTCCCAACCTCTCTTTTAATGTCCTGTCTTCATTAAGGCCATTAGTAATGTTGTTAGTGCTTGAATTTCCATGTGTTTGAATTTCACACATCTCAGGTCACACTTTGAAATGCAGTTCTGGTATCTGTAAGGAAGCCTGGATCCCTGCTAAAAATGACAATAGTTATATAAGTAGATTTTGATTGAAATTTTTATTAATATATTTTTTCTTTGGGAGATAAAAGCATGCATTTGGACTTTATCAAAGACAATATAAATGAAAATTGAAAAGTTCAAGTCTTTTGCATGAAAAATAGGCTTTATGCAACCAAAACCTAAACAAATAAAAAAGTTAATCCAGCTGTTTTGAAAATGACAGCCTCAGTCAAGCTGATTTATAGAGCCTCCAAAGGGTTTTTGTGGCTCTTTCTCTCTCCTTCCCTCTCCTCCATACTATTCATTTATGAGAGAAAATATATGCTGAGAAAATATAACTGTCTACAGTGGAATGAATGAAGGGCTGTCATTCTCTAACTGATCATGTCTCAGAACCTGTGAAAGAAAGTCCATGACATAGTTTGTGCAGTATGCATCTGTGCATGTGAGTGAGAAAAATTGCTGTAAATTAATGTGGCATGAATAAATATCTCACATTTTTTTCTTCTTCTGAAAAACTTTTCCTGACCTTCCCATCTAGGTTAGGAAACCTTCCTCTTAGTTCCTTTAACATCCTCCTTACTCTGTAATTATCTAACTGAGCACAGCGAACATGCCAAGAAATGTTGCTGAATAAAGGAGATTGTACAGTGGAGATTTCTGTGTGTATATATATGTTTATGTGTGTGTTCTGTATCTATGCAATTGTTTATTTAGCAAACATGTATAAAGCACTTACTATATGCAAGACATGTTTCTAAATGCTTTACATATCTATGCATTCAAAACTTTACAATTTACCAAAGCACCTTTGACACACTGGATCATTGCTTCCTTATTTTAACTTTAGTGAGCAGATGGATAGAAATGATCTCCATATCACAGCTAAGAGAACACATGCAGAGAGGTTGATCTATTTACCCACAATTACACAGGGGGGGTGTCCAAATAAGGTTTCTAAATTTAGCAAATAAATAAAAATACAGGGTACCAAATTAAATTTGAATTTCAGATAAACATCAGATGTGTGTTAGTATATGTATACCCCAAATATGGCATGAAACATACTATAAAATATTTATTGGTTCTCTGAGATTCAATTTAACTGGGTGTCCTGTAGTTTATCTGGCAATCCTAGTTTTAGATGAATCACTTGCTCTTCACAAGGTTAGATTAATTGTAAGACTATATAATTGACCAGATTGTGCAAAAAACATGCCCACATTGATTTCTCCAATAACCACCGTCTGCCAGTATTGGTCTTGCTCTTGAGAAGAGGCATTAGCTTCCCTGAAAATATCACTAATTATTTTAAGGGGCAAGACAAATGAAGCCCTCAAGGCTAGTTAGCCACTGGCCTTCTTGCTAAACTGTCAATGAAGGAGGCGGCAGAAGATGCTAGAGATTTTGCAATTTTAAATGATGTCAGGGAGCAAATCTGAGCAGGCTGTCTCTGAAATCACTCCCTGCAGTAGAATTCCAGGCTTGTAACTGTATAATCTGAGAGTAAATAGAAGTGTTTGTCTTTATCATGGTTTTTGCCTCTTCCACGCTCAGTAGGCTGAAAAAATATTGGTGTCCTTAGCACCAGGTGAAGAATGGGATGTCCACTCACTGGCCACCAAGGCCAAAGCCGATTCATTTTCATTTGGTGGCCACTGATGTTGAAGTGGTATGAAATCTTTATTTGGAATGACTCCTCCCTTTATCTCTCCTTCCTCATTCACCCTCAAATAATTATTTATGGCCTACATACCTCTGCCGCTGCTATTAAAATGGAAGGACAGAGGACACACCTGTGAATTGCTCCCGCAAGCCATTTGAAAGGGATGCACTGGAGCAAATTACTTTGTTCAGTGTTTGATTGCTGTGGTGCCAGTTGTTTTTTGAACCAGTACGAAGGGTCTTCAATTGCCGTGTGTATCTGTTTTTAAAGGCTGAGGAGGAGGTGCAGAGATAAATAGCATGTGAGAAGTTTGAGATTCTTTTCTTCATGCCTTGCTTTTCGTCCAGAAATATTTATATTCAAATGTGAGGCCTGGTTTTCGTAGATGAATGCCAACATCATAAACTCAGGATGTTAATTTTCATTTCTGCAGGGATTGGAAATGATTCATAGTTTGCAGGAGTTAGAGACACCAAAGCATTTTCTATTAACACCTGGAGCTGACTGCCGAGGTGAAAGGCAGGTCTCATAGAAAGAAAGATGTTCTCCAGGGAAAATAAAATGTCACTTTTGTAGGTTTTTTTCTTTCTTTTGTTTGTTTGTGAAGATAAGAATTTTTTTTTCCTTGAGAAATAATTCTTACCTTATTGAAAAATGTCACTGCAAAAATCTGTTTGAAGAAAATAGTGAATCATCCTTCTGTTTCTTTTTTTTCTGTGTTCATGAAAATATCACTTAAACATGCGATGAAAATTAAGGGAAAATGAGCTATTTCACCTGCTTTTGTAAATGATAGGATTCTTTATGCTCCTCAATTCAGTGAGAGTAACAAAGGAAAATTTCCCTTGACTAACTGATTAAATAAATGTCTATTTATTTTCAAAGAGAAGTCAAGAGACAAATAGGAGAGGGGTGGAAAATGTGGCAAAATAAACAGGCGCTTAAAGTCTAATCATTTCTCTGGGTAGCAATTGTGTCTTGGTAGCTGGGAGGCTCAAGAGGATCAAGAGGGCAACATTTCTTCTTTGAGTGGCGCAGGTCTTGGTTTTCTTGCTTTTGTCTCCTTTGACTGCTAACTCAAACACTTTCAGAGAGCTCTGATAATTATTAACTGCCTAATAATAATGATGAATATATTGAAAAAGTAATAATACTAGTAATAATAGCTATCCTTAATTAATCACTAACTATGGTGAAGACACTACACTAAGTGCTTTTTATACTTTATCTCATTTTTAATTCTCTAAAATCCTATCATGGGGATGATATTATGGTCACATTTCACAGTTGAGGAAGTGAGGTGTAAAGAAGTTAAGTAACTCATGTGGCATTCCACAGTTATGTAGCACAGCTATCACTTGAACCCAGACACTCTGATTTCAAAATACACCCCCCGACCAAATTTTTTAGAGATGGGAGCTCACTGTATTATCCAGGCTGGAACGCAGTGGCTATTCACAGGTGCACTCTACATATATCATAGTGCCCTACAGTCTCAAACTCCCGGGCTCGAGCAATCCTCCTGCCTCAGCCTCCTGAGCAGCTGGGACCACAGGCACTCACCGCTGCGCTTGGCTAAGGCTGAAATTTTTAATGTCTAAATTCTGTAACAGGTGTTTGTATTGGTGTAACGGGAGAGACATTCTAGGATCTAACTCTGCCTTGCCTATTAGATTCTCCCTCTGTTTGATGTTCCACTTTTTCAAGGTTATATTTGGAGCCCTGGTTTTAGGTCTTGGCAAGTCAAGAGAGATGTTAATTAAGGAACGAATGCTGGGAACATTTTCCAGACCCAGGAAGTGAGAAGTAAGCTGGTCCCACAGAGCTACCAAAGGCTGATGGAAGAAGAGCCTAGCACACCATCAAGTGTCAAGGGCCAAAAGTGTGGCAATGTGAGACATCATGAGAAAAGAGAGAAGGAAGATCCTTAGTGTTTGCCAAGTATAGCTCCATTCTCCTTTCTAGGGAGGGTATCGGGTGCCCTGGGTTCCCTGGGTGCTGGGATTAGCCCTGCTAAGAAGCAGGTTAAGACAAAGGTCAACAAAGTTTACATGATCCTCATAGATGCTGGTTTTGATTTTTCCAAGCTCCATGATCATTACTCTTTGTGCATGTGTGTGTATGACAGGAGGTGAAGGTGGCTATAAAAATGGGAGGCTTTGCTGATGGGGATTCTTTACTTTTAGTTCAAAAATTTCTTTCCCTTTGGAGAAGTATATCAAGTTAGGAGTTTGCATTTCAGGAATATTTAAGTAAACTCTAGATCTCATGGGATAATGTATTTACCCATTTTCACATTAGCATGTATTACTCAGACACATAGATAAATTTTGATGATGGAAAAGGTCAAGACAGAAAAACAGGTGCAATAATCTTTTGAGTGCATCCATACCAGGCCCTGCAGAGGTGAGATCCAGGTTTATAAGAGAGCATTTCTTGGGTACTAAGTGAGGTCTGGAAGACAAACTTTCCACTTCACAATCTCCCACAGCCCATCTCTGCCAGGAGCTATGCTGCCTTGGCCTGTCAGCTTTATGGGTAGGTCAGTAGAAGGCTGAGGGCATCTACAGCACCCCTACTGGAAAATCACCCCAACCTTCCTTTCAAAGCTCAGGCACTAACAGCATGGGGGCGGGAGATAGAGAACTTTCCATCCCTACGTGCTACCTGTGACATGTCTTGCCATGTGTGTCTTTTCAGGCATGTTGCATGCATGCAGAAGATCTAGCCCTTAATTGAGATTTCCATACGGAGGGCAGTGTGGTCAGTGAGTTGGTGACATTCCTGCAGGAGCACTTGGTGGCTGGCTGTGGCTCTTGAGTACGGCTGGACTTGCTTCCTTTTTCATAGTGCCCAGTTTTTATCGCACCAACCAGCACAGGAGAGGGCAGCATTCTGTTGCTGAGAGCTGTGGTGCCTACCTTACCCAGGGGCATGTGCTCTGAAACTAGTGCTGGCAGAGGCCCAGAAATCCTGGCTCTAGGGATCATGCCGCTATCCAGATGGGCCTGGACTCCTAGTTGGATAGAAAGCTACAGGAAGAAAAATTCCTGGCTATCTGTTTAATGGACACAGCCTTAGAGAATTCAAGACAGGACATCTCCCCGCCACCATAACCTTATCTTTCTTGGCATCAGGCTATAATACACTTGAATAACAATATTGTCCAAGCAAACCTTTTGTGATGATAGAAATGTTCTATATCTGTGCCATCTGGTGATGCAGTAGCTGCTAGCTTCATGTGGCTATTGAGCACATGAAATGTGGTTAGTGTGATTAAGGAATTGAAATTTTAATTCTATTTAATTTTATTTCATAAAAATGTACATAGCCATTTGTGGCTAGTGGTTACTATATTGTATAAACCTACTTTGGAATAATTTTCTTATGGCTTGGAGATGACTTGTTAGAAAGAATGCACACACACACACACACACACAAAACATTTGTGTAGTTTCTATTTACCAACTCTACACATATCCATCACTTTATTACCATGTCCATTATCTCTCAATGTCCTGAGAGGATGATGCTCTTGTTTTTCACATTTTATAGATGAGAAAACTGAGTCACAGAGAAATTAATATGTTTTGTCTAAGGTTACTTAGTAGGCAAGCAGTGGAACCAGGGCTCCAACCCAGGCCTCTTCTTAAATTCTACAGGCTGTAGGTGGTGATTATGAATCTCTCTGGAAAGATTCCACCACAGCCTGTCGTTAATCCACTGACATTGTGACTAAGATGGTCTTAACTCCAGGGTGTCAGCTTATACCTGTGTGCAGCTGTGCTGGGTGCTACAGCAACAGCAGGAGCTAAAACAGTGGGCTGAGAGGATGTGGGATAAGGCATAAAAGATGTTCACAGAAGGAAAGGAACTAAATAGTCGAGCTGGGTTAACCCCAGGTCTTAACAGAGCCTGAGGCGAGGGCTTGGTTCCTATCATTTGTTTTGGGAAGAGACTCTAAGGAACAGAATTGAAGGTCTGGGAAGTGAAATAGGAAAGGAGACAAAGCCAATCCAAGGGTATGTTATTGAGGGTATCGCTGCAGGCAACCGGAGCTCGATTGGTCAGTTCTAGCAGAACCAGGTACCAGGCTCCTTAGAGGTGTCCACCAGACGCACTGAAGAGGGGAGTGTTTGTCCACCAGCCACGGCCCCCCATTGGTCTAAGAACACTAACGGGGTGTTAGTTCCCTCACAGTTCCAGGTTTGGACATATGCCAGTGTAGCTGACGGGGCTTCCACATGCCACCTCCATGGTGACGCATAGCAGCCCTGGGCAGAAATCAAGAGCCATGGGGTGTAACTGAGGCAGGGTGTCAGCTTATACCTGTGTGCAGTGGTGCTGGGTGCTACAGCAACAGCAGGAGCTAAAACAGTGGGCTGAGAGGATGTGGGATAAGGCATAAAAGAGGTTCACAGAGGAAAGGAACTAAATAGTCGAGCTGGGGTAAAGTCAGAAATGAGAATTAGAAGATCCTCTGAGCCTCTGCAAATGGATTCTTCTATTAAAATTGAAAACAAATGGGCCTAACCTTTGACACTGTCAGTGGTTGCTAGCACAATGATATTGCTTTTACACATCATGCATGGTCCTGTTTTAATGAAAGGCTTGATTCCTCACATTGCCCCATCTCTTCCTGGTTGACTTCGTTATTCCTCCTAGATGGAGTGAGCTCAGGTAAAGCAAATGCATTTAAAATCAGATAGGGCAGAATAAAATTTTGAACTCAAACAATAATTCAGTGTGTTCCAAAGCCACATACAAAGTTTTAGAATAATTACAAGTATCTCATTCACTCATTTGGGAGCAGCACGGCATACAGGTTAAGAGCATTGGCTCTGAAGCCAGATCATTGGGTCTATATCCTTGCTCTACTGCATTCTGGCAATGAACCTCTCTGGGCCTCAGTTCGTTCATCTGGAAATAGGAATTACAGTTCCTGCCTTATAGAGTTATGGTGAGGATTAACTGAGCTAATTTATGTAAACAACTTGTAACAGTGTCTGGCACATAGAAAACACAACATGGATGTTTGCTGGTTTTTGTCATTCATTAATTGGTAAGAATTAGTGTTTGATACATACAAACACTGTACTTGATCAGTGTACATGCTCAGGTCTAATGATATCTCCACTGATTGCTCCACACTTTTGAAATTCTGTGTGGTCTAAATTCTCATGCCACCACCCTCCCTTTTATCCTTTCTACTTTCACTTGATGAAGCCTTTTTATTTTCCTTTTGTGGTTCCTCTCCTTTCTACAACCTTGTAGAATGGAAAATGTTGGAGCATTTCACAGTTTACTCAGTCTGTAGTGCAGTGGCGCAATATCAGCTCACTGCAACCTCCACCTCCAGGGCTCAAGCGATTCTCCTGCCTCAGCCTCCCAAGGAGCTGGGACTACAGGTACATGCCACCACTTTGTACTTTTAGTAGAGATGGGGTTTCAGAATGTTGGCTAGGCTGGCCTCGAACTCCTGACCTCAAGTGATCCACCCGCCTCAGCCTCCCAAAGTGCTGGGATTACAGCCAATGTGCCTGGCCAGATTTGTATTTTTGTAATACAAAAATTCCAGCAGATGGTCTAAATGTTTTCTCTTCTGAAAAATCCAGAATATCATAATAGTCTTCTAACATATATTAAAATGCCTTGAAGACTAGGTGCCTCCTTCTGATTTTCACAGTTGTGCTGTAAGAATTAGTAGTGACCCTAACCATTGCAAACCAATAATCTGTGCCACCATAATCTCTTGCTCAGATTCTGACAATAGCTTCCTTATCAGAATTCAGTCTCCCCTGTAGTCTATTTTCCACACAGCAGCCAGAAAGACCCTAAGGTATAAATAGCGTGAAATCACACTTGTTCTGAAATTCTCTGTATTCGTTATCTAGTGTTGTGTAATAAATTTTTCACAAAATTGCTTAAAACAACAGGAATTTATCATCTAACAATTGGTGGGGGTCAGGCATTCAGGAGAGGCTCAGCTGGGAGGTGCTGGCTCAGGGTATCTCATGGGATTACAGTCAAGATGTTGGCTGGGGTTGCAGTCATCTGAAGGCTTGACTGGGGCTGAAGGATCTGCTTCCAAGGTGGTTCACTCCCATGGTTGTTAATAAGAGGCTTCAGTTCTTTGCCACGTGGGCCTCTCAATGAGGCTACTTCAGTATTGTCCCAACATGGTATCTGGCTTCCCCCAGCCTGAGTGATTGGAGAGAAAACAAGGCAGTAGCCACCATGACTTTCATGATCTAACGCAACAATTCCCAACCAGGGGGCATTTTCCTCCATACCCTGTGGCAGCATATGACCTGGCTTAAGGATATATTTTTGGTTATCACAACTGCCGGGAGGAGTACATACTCCCCTCTAACTGGTAGAGGCCAAAGATGCTGCTAAATATGCTATAATGTGGAAGACAGTGCAGTGTTGAGGCTCAGAAAATAGTACCCCAAAGTGAGGGCTGCCAAAGCAGTCTCAGAGGCAAAAGGTTTTCTCTGAGCTTCTCTTACCCCTCTGTTGCTGGCCTCTCATCCTCTGCCAAGGCGAGCCATAGAAATTAGAATCTTTCTTTCCCAAGGCAGGTCATAGAAACCAGAAGCCCTTTTCCTCAAAGCCATCCATAGAAGCTAAAAATATACTCCACCTTTCCTCCCACATTTCTGTGTAAAATCTGGCCACAAAGAAATGATCTGACCTACCTTGTTTGACTGTAGGTCATAGACCCCCATTCCAGAGACAGTCCTGCCCCATACCCAGAAGAAAGGAATGTTTCACAGTCAGGCCAAGAGTCTAGACAGACTGACCTTGCTGCGTTTCCCCACTCAGTCTATTAGCATTATCTTGTACTCTTTTTGTCCAATTATATTTCTATATGACTGTCCATAATTTGTTGAAACTAAGCATAAAAATGAACAATTTCCTGTGTATTTGGGTCTTTATTCTGAAGGATTCCATGTCATTTAAAACTATGATTAAATAAATTTGCATACCTTTTCTCCCATTAATCTGCCTCTTCAGTGATTTTCAATGAACCTTCATTGAGTGTGAAGGGGACATTTTTCCTTGGCCCCTACAACAGCCTCCCATAACAAAGAATTATCTGGTCCAAAATGTCAATGGTGTTGTGGTTGAGAAATTGTGATCTAGATATCACATATGATCACTTCTTCCATATGCTGTTGTTCCTGCAGACAAATTCTGATCTGATGTGGAAAGGGCTAGTACAAGGGTGTGAATACCAGGAGGCAGGATCATTGGCAGTCATCACTGGCTACCACCACTCTCCAGTGGTTTCACCTTGCAATTGGAATAGAAGGCAGACTCCTTGCCATGGTATTAAGGTCCTACCTGATTTAGCCTCAGCCTTCTTCTCCTACCTTATGTCCCACCATGTTCCTCTTCTTCCACTAGGCTCCAGCCATGCTGGCTTTATGTCTCCTGAACACACGAACTTGACCCTGTTTCAGGTCTTTGTCTCTACTTTGAATTATGTCCCCTGAGCTTTGGGGGATACTTGCTTCTCGTGGTCTAGGTCTAGCTAACATTCCCTCCTCAGAGCTCTGCCCTCACCTCCAAAGCTAAAGTTGAGACACTTTCCTTAACTGGCACCAGTTACTCTCTATCCCATAGTCTTATTTTATTGTTTATACTTTTCACTATGTGAAGTTATTTATGGATGTGTTTACACATATCTTCCCAGTAGAATGAAAGCTTCATGAGGGCATCTCTGAATTTCATGTTCATCTCTGTATTTCCAGAGCCTAGGGTAGTGCTTAGAACATAGCAGATGATCAATAAATATTTGTTGAATGAATGAATGAATGAGTGTGTTCTCACTTTTAAAGTGTTCCATATAAGCTTCTGGTGGATTGTGTACATGAATTTCTTAAATATATGGGAAAAGAGAGAGACAAGGTGTAAAGAAGTAACATCCTTTTGAAGTAAGCCTCTTTACAGCAATGTCAGAGGATACTTCTGCATATGCTTTGAGTTGTTTATCCTGTTATCTCTGATAAGCTTACTGCTTCAAATCCCCTTCTTTTTCCTTCCTGTATCCATCCTCCCTTGTGGCCTTGGTGTGTACTTGCAGGAAAGTTAAAAGGCATCATCGTTGAACATGGAATAGGACAAGGGAATTGATCACCTGACCTGGCCTCATTAATCTAGTACTACAGCCTCTGTCACTAACTCACCAAGGAGTCCCTGAAATCAAGTCCAGCTACATAAACCATGTTAGGATTTTTTGACTAAAGAGCTATTTTTACACAGTAGCAGAATGTACTGCAAACAAAGAATCCATCTTTTATTGGAATAATTAAAAGCCAGGCTCACTGCATCATACTGCAATGTTAGTAGAGTCAGGTCTGCAGAGTTCTGCCCGTCCCTTGGGTGTTTTGAATTTATAGACACTCTTTATCCTGAGTTTACTTTGGGACTTGGCTGTCTCTGGAGCAGTGATTCATGTAACTCCGGTATAAGAATCACCTTCAGACAGATCCTAGCTGAATTCCTAAGCCCCCAAATCTTTACTCAATCTGACAGTCCCTGACACCTCCAAGAAGAGGAAGATGTCTGCTCAGAATAAGTTGTCTCTTATGACAGGAGTTGCTAAGCACCGCGAAGAAAGAAACAATCCCCTCAGTGAAGGGGGGCGGGGTGCTTTCTGAGCAGAGACTATTGGTCAACCCTGTCTCACATTATTCCAGGTAGGCCCAAATCATTCCCCTGGCTGTTTCACACTTTAAGATTTCAATTAGAAGGTAGAGCAAATGCTGGTGGAATTTCCAGTTATTGGATGAAAACTAGAACTGGGCTACTCTGTGAGCAGACTTGAGAGAGGTCATTACTAGCATTTGGAACCAAAGTCTAAAAATTCTTAGTTGCTGGGCATCAGTGTGTCACTGAGATGACCCCTCCATGGTGTGCTGGGAAGCAAACTAGCTGTGCTTGAAATAACACAATTATAGCAACTGGCAAAAAGTAGAGGACAACAGGAGTGAGATTCAAGGATTCAAGCACATCAGCCAGACAGAAAGGCAGAAAATCTCAATGTAGACATCCTGGGGGAATACGAGGTGATGAGATCTGAGGTGCACACAAGCAGTTGTGCTATAAATGGCAGCTGCCTCAAGCAGAAACTTTTATTACAGGACTAAAAGAGAGATTCAGTGGCACATTCTTGTAGGTGAATGAGTCAGTGCAAGTTTCCTTCCAGATTCCTGGGTCATAGGCTGCAGAGAGGCTTTGAAAATGGGAAGACACGAAATCAGAAGAATATAAATTCCTCCAGTTTGAGAGGAAGGTGATATGAAAGTAGGAATCTGGCTTGGGTGTTCTTATCTCTGCTACTAACTAGGAGCTGTCTCTGCTACTAACTAGCGGTGCTGACCAATCATTTAACCTTTCATGATCTGTTGAGACCTTCAAGTATCTCTGATAGAAAAGTCTCATGGCCTGGAATTCTGAGGGTCTTTCCTGGCAGAACTGTAAATACTCTCTTTGTTTTGCTGTCCTATGGGCATTACCTGTTAGGTACTACTGGTGGCAAACGAGAAACAACAACATATGTTGATAAAAGACTACACACTGGGTACATTGTGTACATTGTACGTTGTTCAGGCGATGGGTGCACCAAAATCTTGGAAATCACCACTGAATAACTTTTCCATGCAACAAAACACTACCTGTTACCCCGAAATTATTGAAATAAAAATAAAAATAAGTTTGATGTGATGCACCAGTAAAACAGCCACCACTAACATACTAAAAAACCACCAAATTCAGTTTACACAATAATCCCTGTAGCCTTCCATTTTCTCCTCTGTGAATTGAGAGGCTAGAAAGAGAACTTTTATGGACCCTTACAGATACAACTTATGAAGATGTCCCAAATTAAGTGAACAATAAAATCATTGAAGTGAGGATTTTTGTCTGTGTCATTTAGTCAAAAACGTTTATTGAGCTCCAACTCTGAGCCAGGAGCTATATTGAGATCTAGGAATTTAGAGTTAAACATACATGGCATCTTCTCTCACTTAAAAACATATTCAGGCCAACAACCCCTTATATACAGTATGGTGATTGCTGTAGAAAAGACAGCATAGTGGAATGCGCTTCGTCCTAAAACAGGTTTGAATGAGGGATCTTGTTTATTTCGTTGCTGAGTTTGCTACCAGACTCAACCACTGATATTAAAAATAATAATAATAATAAAACTGTTAAATGCTAACATCATAGCACACCTATCCTGTTCCAGGGAAGGGGAAGGGAAGGGATGAGTTGAGTAGAAGTCACAAGGTGAGAAGCGTTCCTAAGCAAAGGTGAGTGTTTTTCTTTTTCTTTTTTTTTTCACTGTTATATGATTACATTTATTTGAAATGTCCAGAGTAGGAAAATCCACTGAGACAGAAAGTAGATGAATGGTAGTAGGGGCTGGAAGGAATAGCCAGATAGGACAGGGACAGCTAAAGGGTATAGGGTTTCTTTGGAGGTGACTGAAAATGTTCAGAAATGGACTGTGGTGATGGTTGCACATATCTGTGAATATACTAAAACCCATTGTATACTTTAATTGGATGAATTGCATGGTATGTGAATTATACCTCCATAATGCTGTTAGAAATTTAGATACATCTCAGAAAAGTAAAGAATATACTTTGAATCAAAAACAAGTGTGACTGTGGTTTGGGAGAGATCTTCATCTAAAATATAAAATAACTGCCCGGGTATATTCAAAGGGTTTCTCTAAGAAAAGATTCCTTTACTTTTTATTATTATTTTTTAATTTTTAATTTTAATTTTTTGTGGGTACATAGTAGGTGTATATATTTCCAGAGTACCTGAGATGTTTTGGTACAGGCACGCAATGCATAATAATCACATCATGGAAAATGGGGTATCCATCCCCTCAAGTATTTATCCTTTGTGTTACAAACAGTCTAATTATACTTACTTATTTTAAAGGGTACAATTAAATTATTATTGACTATAGTCACCATATTGAGATATCAAATACTAGGTCTTATTCATTCTTTCTATTTTTGTATTCATTAACCATCCCCACCTTTCCCCCACCCCCTCCCACTACCCTTCCCATCCTCTGGTAACTATCCTTCTACTTTCTTTTTTTTTTTTTATTATTATACTTTGAGTTCTAGGGTACATGTGCATAACGTGCAGGTTTGTTACATACGTATACTTGTGCCATGTTGGTGTGCTGCAGCCATCAACTCGTCAGCACCCATCAACTCGTCATTTACATCAGGTATAACTCCCAATGCAATCCCTCCCCCCTCCCCCCCTCCCCATGATAGGCCCCGGTGTGTGATGTTCTCCTTCCCGAGTCCAAGTGATCTCATTGTTCAGTTCCCACCTATGAGTGAGAACATGCGGTGTTTGGTTTTCTGTTCTTGTGATAGTTTGCTGAGAATGATGGTTTCCAGCTGCATCCATGTCCCTACAAAGGACACAAACTCATCCTTTTTTATGGCTGCATAGTATTCCATGGTGTATATGTGCCACACAATCTACTCATCTGACAAAGGGCTAATATCCAGAACCTACAAAGAACTCAAACAAATTTACAAGAAAAAAACAACCCCACCAAAAAGTGGGCAAAGGATATGAACAGACATTTCTCAAAAGAAGACATTCATATAGCCAACAGACACATGAAAAAATGCTCATCATCACTGGCCATCAGAGAAATGCAAATCAAAACCACAATGAGATACCATCTCACACCAGTTAGAATGGCAATCATTAAAAAGTCAGGAAACAACAGGTGCTGGAGAGGATGTGGAGAAATAGGAACACTTTTACACTGTTGGTAGGATTGTAAACTAGTTCAACCATTATGGAAAACAGTATGGCGATTCCTCAAGGATCTAGAACTAGATGTACCATATGACCCAGCCATCCCATTACTGGGTATATACCCAAAGGATTATAAATCATGCTGCTATAAAGACACATGCACACGTATGTTTATTGCGGCACTATTCACAATAGCAAAGACTTGGAATCAACCCAAATGTCTATCAGTGACAGACTGGATTTTTTTTTTTTTAAGACGGAGTCTTGCTCTGCCACCCAGGCTGGAGTGCAGTGGCCGGATCTCGGCTCACTGCAAGCTCCGCCTCCCGGGTTTACACCATTCTCCTGCCTCAGCCTCCCGAGTAGCTGGGACTACAGGCGCCCGTCACCTCGCCCGGCTAGTTCTTTTTGAGACTGAGTTTCGCTCTTGTTGCCCAGGGTGGAGTGCAATAGGCTATCTGGGTTCACTGCAATGTCCGCCTCCCAGGTACAAGCGATTCTCCTGTCTCAGCTTCCCAAGTAGCTCAGATTACAGGCATGTGCCACCACGCCCGGGTAATTTTTTTTTTTTTTTTTTTGAGACGGAGTTTTGCTCTGTGCCCAGGCTGGAGTGCTGTGTCGCGATCTTGGCTCACTGCAAGCTCCGCCTCCCAGGTTCACGCCTCAGCCTCCTGAGTAGCTGGGACTAGAGGCACCTGCCACCACACCCGGCTAATTTTTTGTATTTTTAGTAGAGACGGGGTTTCACCATGTTAGTCAGGCTGGTCGCGAACTCCTGACCTAAGGTGATCCACCCGCCTCCGCTTCCCAAAGTGCTGGGATTACAGGCGTGCGCCACCGCGCCTGGCCAGGTGAGTGCTTTTCATCGGCCTGAGAAAGAAGACCCTGTCCTTAGCATGCCATGCAGTGGAGAGGTGCGGAACAGGAAGCTGCCAATGTTCCAGCTTCTTAATTAGGCTCCATAATTATTTGTGAACTCCTAGATGCCAATGCAAATTTGTGGGTCCAGATCTTTCCCAAAGCGAAACAAAAGTGATTCTTCATTTACCACTATTTTGATGCCAACATATCTGCCCCTCCCCTCTGTCTGGGCATGCAAACTAGAATTGAGCATTCTGAAATACCTAGTAAATACCTGTAAAGCCCCAAAGGTAGATTGAATGGACAGGTCAGCTTCTTCCTTAATCTAATATTTCTTACTTATTCTGTCTGAATTTCATCCATTATAATACTCCATAACTTTTTTTTTTTTTTTTTCCGAGAGGGAATCTCACTCTGTCACCCAGGCTGGAGTGCAGTGGTGCAACCTCGGCTTGCTGCAACCTCCGCCTCTGGGGTTCAAGCAATTCTTCTGCCTCAGCCTCCCTAGCAGCTGGGATTACAGGCATGCACTACCAGGCCCAGCTAATTTTTGGATTTTTAGTAGAGACGGGGTTTCACCATGTTGGTCAGGCTGATCTCGAACTCCATACCTCAGGTGATCCACCCGCTTTGACCTCCCGAAGTGCTGGGATTACAGACGTGAGCCACCACACCTGGCCATAATATTCCAGGACTTTTGCATCTCAATAAAGCACTTTTGTTTTTCTCTGCTTATCGGGAGCTCAGCAAGCCTGATTTGCTTTGCTCTGTTGCTGGTGTCACCACAATGAATTATGGCACTGCTATGAATTTTTTGCCAAAGAGTTACTCCCATCCTTTCAGATTCATTTGTGTATTTCCTCTCATCTGACAATAATGACAGGAGTCAGTCACATAGGCCTGAGCCAGTGAAGGAAGCTGATGAACACCACTGCTGCAACCTGCAAGCTAATACTGCTTTTAAATGCCATTAACAATACTTCTGGCAAAGAAAATTTTAATAACAGGAATTCAGTTAACTTTCTCTCTGTGCTAATGGAGGGGACAGTGGTGCAAATAATCCAAATGTCAGTTGTATTTAATTTTTCTCTGCTTGCCCTGTGCTCAAGGCACATGGGGTGGTACAGGATCCCACAGGTGGCTCAGAAGCCTGAGGATTTACCCAGCAGAGGCCATTGTGACGTCCCTGAATGAGGTCGAGAATTCTCTTCTTTTGAAGGTGGAGCTGTTTCCGTTCTCTGTGTGTTTATAGTATAGTTCAGCATACATTCAACAAGAAGTGCTTGTGTGCCAAGCACTGCATTAGGTACTGAGGATTCAGGAATGATTATGGGACTATGAGCGTAATGTGTGTGTGACAGTGACTGCATGGATTTGGGGACAGCCATGCACCATCAAAGTACCAGTGTAGTTCATTCCTGGGGTTAAACAATAGGGTCAGTAGCTGTCAAATGCCGCCTATGCTCAGCTGAGCAGTCCCTCAGGAGGTGGGAAGGCTTCTTAGAACTTTTTCCCTGTAGTTTTTGAGTTTCTGAATTTTTCTCCTACCTCTGTAGTTACTCTTTTTAAATTCTTTTCCCAAGAATATTCTTCTCTACCTTGCCATTAAATGTAGAATTCCTTAGTCCTGGGCTTTCTCTGTTTTTGTTTGTTTGTTTGTTTTGTTTTTTTTTTTTGTTTCATTTCCTCTGGTTTCAGAGTAAAAAAAAACATTTTACTCAATTAACATTTTCTTGATGGTAACTCATACATGTCATATATGTGCATCTTTAGCCAAGACTTATCCTCTACTTGCAGCTTATTAGACAGCACATTGTGGATGTTGCTGAGGTCGCTCATACTTGGCATGTCCAAAATCTAATTCATAATCTTCCTCCCCAGGAGTGATCCCTACCAGGACTTTTTTTCTCATTGAGTGACATCATCATTTATCTATCTAGAAACGTGCTGTCAACCTAGACACCTCCCATACTCCAACTCTCAGATCTAATCTATCACCAAGTCCTGTTGGTTTTTCCTTATAAATGTTTCTGGGACTCACCCAGTTATCTCCATCACTGGTATCACTATCAACGTCCAAGTTAACCTCTCCTCTAGCCTAAATGAACAAATTTACCCACATCTACTTTGGATCCTGTCCCATCCTTTCTTCGGAGTTGTATTAGTCTGTTTTCATGTTGCTGGTAAAGACATACCTAAGACTGGACAATTTACAAAATAAAGAGGTTTTTTGGACTTACAGTTCCATGTGGCTGGGGAGGCCTCACAATTTGGCAGAAGGTGAAAGGTATGTCTCACATGGCAGCAGCAAGAGAGAGAATGAGAGCCACGTAAAACAGGTTTCCCATTATCAAACCATCAGATCTCTAGAGACTTATTCACTGCCACGAGAACAGTGTGGGGGAACCACCCCCATGATTTGGTTATCTCCCACAACATGTGTGAATTATGGGAATACAATTCAAGATGAGATTTGAGTGGGGACACAGAGCCAAACCATATAAAGAGTGTAGCCAGGGTGATTATCTCAAAATACAAATCTGAAAGAAAATGTCTTTATCAGTTGGATATGCATACTGAAACATTTCTAGATGAAATATTGTGATGTTTTGGATTGACTTTAACATATTCCAGATAATGGACAGAAGAAAGATCAAACAAGATGGGCAAATACTGATTACCTTTGAAGCTGGGTGATGAGTACAAAGGGGGTTCACATCACTATTCTTTCTCCTTTGTATGTTTAAAATTTTCAACTGTCCGATTAAAAATTAAGACTGGATAATTGAAATGCACCATTCAAATGTAATGCTCATGTTGAAAGTTTAATTTATTTACGAATAAAAAGGAAAAGTTAGCTATAAAAAAATTCTATAATAAAAAGTCAACACATGCACACACATAAATGTAGACATGCTACCTCTTTGCTGAAAACACTCACTGGCTTCCTATTGCTTATAGTATGATGATAAAATTTCTCAATGAGAACTCAAGTTTCTGTGCAGTCTGATCTCTGCTGATCTTTCCAGACCTCTCTTGCACCACATTCTCTCTCTTTCTCAGTCCTCTAGTTCTACCTCCCAGGTGTTACACCCTTATGCATGCTACATTCTCCCAGCTGCAAGCTGAGCACCATCTCCCCTTACCTGACTACGTCAGATCCTTCTAATACAGACACTCAAAATACTGAATACCTCCCTTTCATAGTACATGACACCACTGCAGTTTTTGTGTGATTGTGTAAGCCATTCAATCAGTGTCTGTTTATTCCACTAGACCATAAAACCATTTTATCCCCAAGCATAGTGCATAGCACATGTTATCACGATCAATACTTATTTATTGTATGAATGAATGAATGAGAAGGAATGGAGAGTACTTAGACGTGGCAATCACTTTGTCCTTTGACTATAGAAGCTCCAAAATCTATTGGAAGTGAATTAAGGTGGGCCCACTGGGAGCACTGATTTGTTCATCTGCAATGCCTATGGGACTATGAGGTGCTGTCTCCTGGCTCTGCCTCATGTTCCTTGAGATGGTACATAGCAGAGCAGACTCATGCCCATGATCAGAATATTCTCCTTTCCAGCCTCAGGACTCAGGGGCTCTTTGACTATTGTAACTAAGTCTCCTTTTTGCCAGTTGGTCCTGGGACTCAGTGCTCCTAGGAATGACCTTTTTCCCATCATCTGATGGGCTAGGCCTGGGCTTTATCCTTGGTCTTTTTCATGATCTGAATCTCTGAGTTCTGATCAGTTATTCTGCCTAATTCTCCGTGTTTCTCTAGGATAAGCCTGACCCAAACTCCCTCCTGGTGGAGACTGCTCTACCCATTTCAGCCCTCCTATCTAGGTGCCTCACCTGCCACCCCAGCTTAGTGGCAGAGACCTCTGTGAGTAGACAGATTGGCTGACAATCACCTGCCAGCCTGTCTGCTGAGTATTGCCTGCTACCTGGATTCATCACTACTGTCCCCTGTCCACCTTCTTGGGTCTTTAGGGACAATTTATGAAGGTATGTCTGAGGCTATGTTGTTTCTTCTAGCCCTCTGTCTCAGGCAATACTCCCAAGCCTCTAAGCTGCCATCATTCTGCCTAGAGAACTCCTCTGCTAGAGTCAGCTTCATAGCCTGGCAGGTCCCCTAGGTCATGGCCTTCGGTGATGAGAAGGCCCTGAATCAGCTTAATGTCACCTCTTATCTGTTGTATAAGTCACTAGTTAACATCATTAGGATAAGATTGAAAGAACTCAGGATCAGCAGTCAGGAGATAGCTCCAGGAAGGAAGGAAGGGAGGAAGGGAGGGATGTAGGGAGGGAGTGAAGAAGGGAGGGAGAGAGTGTAGAAGGGAGGGAGGGATGGATTATTTGGTCTAAAATGTCAGGAAGCCAACAACTATTTTGTAGTGTCTTCTACAAACCCAGAACTATGCAAGGAAGGGAGGAAGGGAGGGGGCTTTCTGCTTTACTCATGTTTCCCAAACATTTATACCAATACAAATGGTGGACAATTCTATTTGGAGAATACTTAGACTAAACAGACTTCAACAGCTTTCATTTTAGCAGAACTTCTTAGAGCCTTTAATGTGCTAATATGCATTGTGACTCTCCATGAAAGATGTATAGAATAAAGAGTTAGCCACACTTACATGAATGCTTATGGAAATCAGTCAGGGAAATACCGGACAACATTATTTCTCATTCTAAAAGTCTAGTCTCATAATTTAAAATGTTGGCTGTCTTATCCATATGTTGAAGTGTGATATCTAAGTATAATATGGTCTGAGTCTTTGAAAGGAGGCTGTTAAACTGGTTTAGGTCAGGACTTCTGAGTACACAACACAGTCTCAGAAGGAGACCGTCCACTTTCCATCTGGTACTTTCCCAATCAAAAAGTGCCAGTATGCACCATGGAAGATCATTAACCTGAGAAGACCAAGTCACTCATTTCAGAAGGGGAGAGGCATGAAGTCTTAGTTGCCCAGATCAGGATCTGTTTTAGAGGATGGCAACCTAACCCAAAGCCAGCCCGTCAGTAGGTCTTCTCCAACCTGTGCATGTTGGGTTCTTCACAACATGGTAAGTAGTTCTACCCCATATTACTCTCTTATGCCAGATCATAAGCTTGATCTTTCAAGCCAAAGTCAAGACCTTTCAGTAGAAAAACCTAGTGTTTCAGTAAAGCTGAGGGTCTATCCTGGTGACTCTGGTGTCAAAAGACGAGTTTTATAAACATGGGCTATTTCACCTGCTACAACTTTGCAAGGTCTGCTCCTTGGTCAAGGTCCACAAAAGGGGAGCATTTCACCTGCTTCCCAGAGCTCACAATCTCTCCCTGAGTTCTCTCCTATGAGGTTGGTGCAAAAGTAATTGTGGTTTTTGCCATTGAAAGTCATGACAAAATCTGCAATTACTTTTGTACCAACCTAATGCCAGGTTTCTTTAGCTCTTCGTCTCTGCTTTCATGTAGACTTACTTCTGTTATCCAGTTTAGCAACTCACATCTCCCAACTCTTCACCCTATCCTCAGAGCTCCCTGATTTCTATTTTCCTCTTGTCCAGCATGCTTGCTGCTAAATCCTTTTTTTAAACTCCCCTACTTGGTAGCCCTCTTAACCCACTCCCTTCTGTGGAAGGCAGTCCTTCCCTCCCCACTGTGGGTTTTTCCCAGTCTTTTTCTACACTCTCCAAATCCCCAAATTGGACACAGAGTTCCATCTGGGTAAAACTCTTGGAAGCTATATCTGGCAATTTTTTTTATTCCTAAATAAAATAAAAAGATGGGGAGAAATAACAACACATATTAATGGACCGTGACAAACACAGGCTACTTCCTAACAACTCTTGGTATTTGTCTTTATTTTTAGAATGGCCTCCTGCTGCTTTTACTATCACTCTCTATTTGTTCTTGACAAGGTTCATAGAACAGGAGCAAAAGGAAGGAGGCAGGAGGGAGTGTAGAGAAACAGTTCATTTAAAAAAAAAAAAAAGAATAATGAAGAAAAAAAAGACAAGCTGCTACTACCACAGCTTCAGCTGATAGGAGCCTAGTGATGCTCTGGTTTCTCTGGTTAATGTTACACAGCACCTGTTGTGACCTTGATTCTTTGTCTCTTTGTCTGCTGGTCTGCTGAGTCCTAAATGGGATACACCATTGTCCTTTTATCATCAGTGACTTCTTGAACTGAGGAGTGACACACAAATCCTGGTATGGTTGGAACAAAGGGAAAAGAAGGCAGGATTACTCAATGTTGAGGTGTTATAAAGAAGGATTTTTGTTTTCTTTTCTCTTCCTCTCAATAATGAAAATGATGGAGGCTCTTTGGATGTCTTTGGGAAGATCAAAATGTCAGAAATGGGATTGCCCTTCTGAACACAGGAGACTTGTTGCTTTTCTGGAAGTTTTTTCCTAATTAATTCATCACTAGCACCCTGGGTTTCCAGCTTTTCAACAAGAAGCTAACAACTATTTTGTAGTGTCTTCTACAAACCCAGAACTATGCTAGGAACTACTATCAATCAGCAGTTCTAGTAGTCATCTGGTTATAAATACAAAACATATATAAAAGAAAATATTAGAGAACAATGTCACATGGTATGAATTGCAAAACTTTGTCCTCTTATGTAGAATCATGTTAGAATACAAGGTTAAAGGGTTGAATACATTTCCCCTTCTCTCTTACCTCTTCCCTCAACATGACTCTTAAACCACATCCCACTCCCTGCAGGCAACAACCACTGACACTCACACATTTGCCACGCAGTGATGTAAACACCAACTTACCACTCCATTCAAGTCAACTCTCTGATACCTCTGGACTCCAGTCCCTTAGAATTGACGACTTACACCTCTGTGCCCTGCTCTACTTGGTGCAAGTAGTTTTGTTAAGAGACCTATGGCCCTTTATTGTACATATTTATATAGGGGTGTGTTTTCCTGCAATAGATTGCCAGGATCTGGACAGAGCTCTTTCTTACCCACCATGAATCCTGGAGCTGATCTAGTTGACCTTAGGCAAGCAATATAACCTGTCTGGATTCCAGACTCCACATATATTAATTGAGAGTTAATACTGTCCTCACTGCATTAAGTTGTTGCTGAGGTTTCAATTAGATAATAAAAATAATGCATGTAACCTAGTGCCTCACATACGGTAGTGCTCAAGAAGGGATATATGAAACCCAAAAGAGAACATCTGTATTCTCAATGCTGGTGCAACCTGGGCTTATTCACAAAGCTTCTTATTAATATCAAGTGAATGACTGAAGCAAGTGCTATATCCAAGGCAGTTTTCCTGAAGATGAACAGTTTCTAAATTGTTCTCAAGCTGGAGATAAATCATGATATCTATTTTTAAAAATTAAATAAAAATCATATCTTTTTCTGATTCCTTCTTGCCTTTTTGTAATTCCTTGTAAGAAAGAAATGTAAACTTTGTTAAAGAGGGAGCACAGACCCACTGAATAAAACTTCAGAAGGAATTGCTGAGCTGGCAAAGAAAAGCACTGGTGTGGGTTGATCTGAAATTTTGGGGAATGCACCACTGGGCAGAGGTTTAAAGGTGGTCTCGCTCTGAGCTATCCCTGCCTGCATGGTGCCTTGTTCCAGCCCCTTGGGCTGTGTGAGATAGTCACAAAAGACCACTGGACCTTATTATTTGCTAGATTTCTGACAGCACTATCAGCCTCACATAAAAGGAGGCGAGTTGGGGTCCAGCGTCTACACTACACCAACAATAAATGGGCAGCAAACAGCTCTTATGGCCCATGACCAATGAACTCTGACTGAATAGGAAATTAGAAGGCAAGTAAAGTATGAAGGTGGGAGAGGTCAGTGGGAAAATGAAAAAGTAGGTGGAATGTGTTGGGCGCTACCTTTCTGTGTGTGCCTCTTCCCTCTTGGTACTCTCCTTTCTGCTAATTCCCAAGTCTCTGTGCCTTGTAAACTCTTGGTCTGGTTCTGCCATTTCCAGCTTTCTCAGCTGAGGTCAGGGAGGTGTGGTATCTAGAGGAATATCCCTAGTAATTTGTGGCTGTACCTCAACCAAGACAGGAAAAGAAGCTGTATTGGTCTGGACCCTAGACTTGCAGGGACCCTGACATTTTGCTTCGTCCTTGTCCTCTGGTGACATGTGCTATATGCAGTAGGCTGGCATTCTCTTCCAAGCTGTGTGGACAACTACTGCTTTTTTCTGACTCCGCATGACCTACCACAAGAAGATTCCCATTGTTGTGCCTCACCTCATAGATCAGATCCTTGTTGATGTGGGCACACGCCTTGTTCAAGTCCAAGTTTATTATTCCTCTTGGACAATGAGATCTGAACTGCTATCTTCTCCCTACTTCCAGGACAGAGACCCACAGTTGGGTAGCCTCCTTTATTTCATATTCTGCAGATTTTTGAATTTCTTCATTTCCCACTACTTGAAACAAAATATGCCTTTAGTTAACCACCCGTTTCCCCTTGATTTTGTGTAACCTGCTCTCCATAGAAGGGGAGTTAGAGAAAGATAGATAAACTAGAGAGAGAGAGCGAGAGAGAGAAAGAGAAAGAGAAAGAAAGAGAGAGAGGCTTCATCCAAAATAATGGTGGAATTTTATGTACTAATGACTGGTTACTTACTGGGAGGATTAGCAAGAGGGAATACAGACCCCCCTGTCCTCTTTCAAGTCACCTCATATAAATGGCTGGCTACTCTATTGCCAACCCAAACTGACCTGATAAAAACCTATTTAGTAAATTAACATTTATAAATGCCTTGCTCTAGGTTTCCTCCCATATCAAGGGTTTTTGCTAATTTTAAATGACATTGACTTTCACTGGAGATTAACAAGATATGAAGCAATCCCAATATTTTAATCAGGGAGGGGATGATTCCTGCTGAATAGCAGAAAAGGGGGTTCTTCTGGAAATCCATTTTTCATTTGTTTTCTCATTTGCACCCCTAGTTTAAAGAAAATTGACTTTTTAGAAGAGAGTGATAATTAATCTTTGAAAATACTACAATTGGTTGGCTTTACTGCTGTTTTGGAATACCAAGCACATACCCCAGCCAAGCGGAGCTCTGCCAGGGGAGGGGTTGGCATGACGGGGAGGAGCAGCAGTGTCATGCAGACACATTGGCATTAGAGTGCCAGCCCAGTTGGTGGGGAGGGGCCGAGAGGCGTGAGACCAGCTCTCTACAGCTCTTTTAAGTGCTCTGGGAAAAGGTTGTACTCCTTTGAGACACTTCACAGTCTTTCTGCAAATGGAGAAATGGCCTGCTCAATTCAAATGAACTGCAAGGGCAGACTGATGGATGGTACAGAAATGCGTTATAAAACTTAGATTATAAAGAAATGGATTTCATCTCTAGCAATATGATACTAGATGGGCAGATAAACCCCTCTAGGTATAGAACAGATAAAAATGCTGGATAAAATACTTCAATATATATTTGTAAAGCATAGTTGAGCTCGCAGTGAAGTAAGGGAAACAATTAAAGTCTAAATGACAAGAACACATTATTCTACAAGGGTAAGTAAGCATTACAGCTGATGATTGTCCTGAGGGCATGTGCTTCAAGGAAAACGTCACATCTTCAAAGGCACCTACATGCAGACTACACTTCCCCATGCATATTAAGTAAAAACTCCAAGCTCTAGTATCCAAGATCCTGGGTTTTCAGACACTGTGAGGATGCACAGTGTGCAGGTGATAAAGCTTGGAGCCTTAACAGGCTGTGAAGTTGGATTAGAAACTCTTACATGAAGCTACAGTCCTCAAAGGACAACATGTGTGGTAGGTGAACTAGAACATAATCTGCCTTACAGAAGGAGAATTACCTGTCTCTGCCTTGTTTCAGCATGGAGTAAAAAGAAAAAGAAAGCAAGCTCCACTAAGAATTCCTATCTCATGTGCCTGCCTTTCAGCTTTGAGGGCAGAATTCATACCAAACTGTGTTATTAAAATGAAAAGCAAGATACAAAGCACACAAACTCATCAGACATAATGAGCCTGTGGCTTGACAGTGGCCACATAAGCTTGGCAGAAGCAAAGGCAAACCTCTATGAAAAAACACACAATTCAGGTTCCAAAATTTCTGTAAATAAAGTTTAAAGGAATTAGAACTTTTAGTTAAGAATCACCAAATATACAAGAAAAAGAATCCGTCATGAGTAAGAGTCAATAGAAACAACAAGCTATAGAGTCAGACCCACAAAGAATGCAAATATTGTAATAATCTGATACCAACATATGTTTTATATATTTAAAGAAAGCTGAGAAGGATGAAAAAGTGTCAAAACATATGACCAGGAAGATTGGGGAAAAAGTAAACAAACAGAATACTTAGAAATTTAAGGAATAAAAATGAAATTAAAAAACCATATGTGCAGACTAAACAGCAGATTGGACACAAATGAAGAGAAAATTAATCTCCCAGAAAATAGATCTGAAGCAATTAGCCTGAATGAAGTTTAGAGAGGCAAAGGGATAGAAAATATGAAAGACGTTAAGAGACAGAGAAGACAATATTTAAAGATTCTGCATCTGTTTAACTGAAGTTCCAAAATGAGAGACTAGAAAGAATGGTGGAGAGGCAATATTCAAAGTAATAGCAGATGAAAAAATTTCCAGAATTGGTAGAAAAACTGTACACCTTGAATCGAACACCAAACTAGGACAGTACAAATAAGAAAATTGCAAGCTAATCTCATTCATGAACATATATATGAAATTCTTCACCAAAAAGTTCCAAAATAAATCCATCAATGTGCAAAGAAGATCATACATTATGACTGATGCTGCACCATTTTTTTCTCTCCTAGCTCATTTTATCAGCTGGTGTGCATTTAAGTACCATATTTATGCTGATGATTTCAGCATAATGCTGCTTTGAGTTTGCACTCAAGTTCCAGAAAAAGAGAGTAGAAGGAATGGTGGAGAGGCTGTATTAAAGTACCAATTACCTAAGTATCACAGACATCCCAACCAAAGTAAGTCCAAAGCGAAGCCCTTCATTTTTCCTCCCAAGACTGTTTCATTAGCCCTGGTTTTCTTCTGCTTTCACCCCTAGGTCTTTTTCTTGGTTGTTTCAAGTTCTTTTCCATTCCTTTTATCTAAACCATTCATATATGTTCTTCTCATCTTGAGTTCCTGCACCAAGAAATTTTTCCTAACTTACCTCTTCCCTCCTCACAAAATCTGGGCTAGTTGGCCCTCCTATTCCTTCCATAGCTTTCTGAAGTTTTCAGCATAGGACTTATCAAGGGGTGTTGCAATGGTTGTGTACTTGCCTGTCTCTCTCACTAGAGGCATCTTGAGACAGGGATTCTTGTTCATTGAGAGAACTTGTGCCTTGAGTACAGAGTCTAGCCCTTAGTTGTCACTTGCTCAGTAAATGTTAGTTGACTAACTGAATAAACAGAGTAGCATAAATG
The DNA here is from genome assembly GCF_049350105.2 of Macaca mulatta. NCBI lineage: Eukaryota > Metazoa > Chordata > Mammalia > Primates > Cercopithecidae > Macaca > Macaca mulatta. The sequence goes on from NC_133417.1 coordinate 28,294,956, forward strand.
TTTTAGTCAAAGTATGCACAAGGCAGTAAGGAACTAAGGAGAGAGATACAGGAATGTCTCCTATCCAGTCTGAAAGATGCAGCCCAGGAAATGTTTGAACTGAGTTTGCTAAGATATGTATAAGCTTTGACCATCTTGAGAGGAAGGACACAAGGGAAAAAGAACATTTTAGTTAAAGAAAACACCATGAGCAAAAACTAGTGGAAAAATGTAAGCAAATTACTTGGAGCTAAGAGTATTTGGAAAGCACAAAAAATGTCTCTGGAGAGGTGAGATTCTGAGATTCTCTGGAGCTTTGGAGGTCAAATCCCAAAGTTTGGCAATCCTCCTTGAAACAGGGGAGCCTCTGAAGGAAGTATAATGGGAAACTTACATGGCCAGACTTTCGCTTCAGAAAGATAATTCTAGATGTAGCTAGGAGAATGACCCAGAGGTGTGGAATCGGACACAGGAAAACACGTTTTGTAGGACTTGAAGCCATCTAGTTGATAAATGGCAAGGGCTGAGTAATAACAGTGATGGTTATTAGCAAGGAGGGAGCCAATTGTTCTCAGAGTGCCAGGGGAAGGTGCTAGTATCGAACCAAAATATTCTGTAAGAACTGTCGTTTGGGGGATTATCCAGCTGTCAGCATGGTCACAGGCCTGGCTGGGGCTAAGCTGACCCTGTTTGTGTCTCTCTGGAGCCACTGCTGGAGTCGGCGGAGACATCTCCCCCTACTTCAGGAACCATCTGGAGAAGGTCAGTCTGACTGGTGGGATTCATATTCATTAAAAAGTTTACAAAAGCACAAGTCCTTGCCCAGAAAGGGAGAGATTACATCAACCTTCATCCTTTCTGTCGCTCATTGTTTTCTGCTGTTTTTATTACTGTTTTGGCATCAACCTTGGCTTTGAAGCTGAAAACAGACAGTGGCTACATGTCAATATTCATTAAATATGAGAAGATAGATTAATCCTCAGGAATCTAATTTTGATGTTAAAACTGAAACTCATGCAGGCTTTTCTTGCCTTTTTGTGGAAACTGGTGACTATTAAAGATAGGTTATGCCTGATAGGTTGATTAAACAGCATTCCTTTTCATAATCTTCCTTTTTCATAATGTTTTAGAAAATACTAATTTATTAAGCAAACATAGTAATCTTCACAGACTGTTATCTAAATATTTAATTTGCATATCAAGTCATACATCTGATAGGGCAGGATAAATGTGATTAAATTCATTAATATAGATATTCCAAGGTGAGTGTTTTCCTTGCTGTGATGTTTTTTGATTCAGATTTGAATTAGAGCACATTGGCTTTTCATGTCACACATTACAATTTCTTCTGTCCTTTATGGCAATGTTATCAATATAGCTAAACAGTCACACACTGGCCACGGAGTGGTGTGTACCTTCCAGTTCTCAGGAGGGGGCCAAGTGAGTGTCGGGGATTTAGACAAATGTATTCCAGGGGCTTCATCACAGGAGTAGTTTTGCATAGCACAGTTTTGTGCACTTTCCTGTACCTAGCTTTCCTGCACCTAGCTTTCCCAACAGGATGGGTCAGCCCTGGAGGCCTGTTAGGAGACCAGGCCACCAGATGGACTCCAGAGGAAAATAATCCTTTGACTAAATGAGTGTTCAGGAGTCCAGAAGAAGACTAAGACTACTATATTACATCATGTCACCAGCTATAGAAAAAGGTTGACTACAAGAGAAAAATGTATGGGTGGACATTTGCTAAAGGAGTGTACTTTACAAATGAAGTGGTTTTTACTGAGAACAGCAAGCCATAGAGGTTAAAGGGATGGACTTTGGATGCAGACTTCCTAGTTCCAAATCTATGCCTCAATTTTCTCCTTTGTAAATGGAAATCTTAATATTATCTCTTGTGTAGCTTGCCATGAGGATAAAATGAGTGAATGTATATAGAGTGCTTAGAAATTGACTGTCACAACATAACCAAGTTTTCTCCTTTGCCCATTGGTGTCTTGTCCTCTAACACAGGGTCCAGCCAATTGTAAGCACTCAATGTGCCTAAATTCAACTCACTGTACACACTCCCTGGACATTTATTAAGTGCCAGACCTGGGCCAGGCACTATGATAATGATGAATAAGACATATGGTCTGCCTCAAGAAAGCCAAAGTCTAGTAGAGAAGACAGACACATAAATAATAGATTCTATTCTGTGTGATGAAAGCAATAATGGGGGCAGATACGGTGACAAATTCCAGAGGTGGTTAGTGGGGAGACGCAGTTCTGATTTAGGAGGTTTATAAAGGAAATGGTTTACATGGTTTCTAACTATGTTGGGTTTCGAGGTGTGATTAGGAGTTGGATTATCAGGAGTGTAAGTGATAAGGGAGAGTAAAAGGGTTAAAGAACTTGGGTATAACATAAACAGAAAACCAAACACCGCATGTTCTCACTCATAAATGGGAGTTAAACAATGAGAACACATGGACACAGGGAGGGGAATAACACATACCGGGGCCTGTCAGTGTGTGGTGGGGCCACACTGGGGTGATGAGGGGAGGGAGAGCATCAGAAAAAATAGCTAATGCATGTGGGGCTTAAAACCTAGGTGAGGGTTGATAGAGGCAGCAAACCACCATGGCACATGTATACCTATGCAACAAACCTGCACATGTATCCTGGAACTTAAAGTAAAATAATTTAATAAATCATTTCTCATTCAAAAAAAAAAAAAAAAACCAACTCAGGTATAGAATAATGAATATGGGATTAAAATATGCCAATTCTTTCATCCCTTTTGTTGTTTCTTTGCTTTGGCCATGAAATTTATGGTTTGGAGTCTCCCCAGTTCCTAATCTAAGTTTGGAAAGAATCACATGCCTAGTGAAAGCATCAAACTGGAGAATCCCCTCCTATTCTGAGAACTGGCGAGCTGGTGTTCAGCTGCGTGCACTGCTGTTTATAGACCACTGGCTTGTCTCCAACAGTTGAGTCTAGACTTGGTCCATTACTTTGCTTCTGAGACAACTTTCTGGCCAAACCTAATCAAGAAATTGCATATCAATTCCAAACCCTTAACTATTCAGAGCTTTGTTCTTCTGGAAGAAATGGGATGGAAAATATTTGAGAATTTATGGATTTCCAAATATAACCACTTCTTTTGCTGGAGGGGGCTAGAGAATGGGAGTAACAATTTTCACAATCACCTTCTTCATTTCTTCTGCCCTTTAGTCACTTGCCTGTCTCATAACATACTATCATACTGAGAAATGGATTAAAAATACACTTTGATTCCCAATTCATTAAAATTAAATGTGTCGCATCTTACAAGTGAAAGTACAATTTTCCGATGGAAAATGAAAACATTTTTCCCTCATATTTTGCTATTACTGTCCCCACAGCCTCACAGTTGACAGTCTTTACTTTAAAAGGCTGCTTCACACAGATATGCACAGAATTCATATTGGAAGCACCAGGAACAGAGAGGAAATGCACGGGGGTACTTTCAGAGGAGCAAGGTTGTGTAAAGGACCACTGAGCTGACCATAAGAACCACATTTCTTTTCTGATGGTCTTGCCTGGCTGAAGGATGAATCACTTCCTTAAGCTGAATCGGCATAACCAAAGCATGCTCTTAAATTTTAAATGATGTGTATTGTTTCTAGGCTGGTCGTATTTTATGTCCTTGCTTCTATCTACTGGCCAAAGGAGAACACAGAACTATCCATTTTCTTCCTTAGATCTCTTCCTGCTCTTAGATCCTCAGTCTTAATGATACCATCATCTTCCCTAGTGAGAAATCTGGGAGCTAGCACACATTTATAGTTGTCTTTAATCTCTTGACCTAATTTTCACTGTTATTTCCACCTCCTTAACTTTTTTTTGTTTGATATCTCTCTCTTTCATGTTCCTCTTAGTGAACTGTGTATATAGATGAAGACCCTTAATTGAGAAAAAAAAAACCCAATTTCTACAGCGTATTTCAAAACATTCCTCATCTGAACTTTTGTAGGACCCTGTAGGATTTCCTGCTTTTGTTTTCATACTTCCATCCCAGATTTGTAACACTGATTGTGCTTTGCACTTTAGTGGCTATAGGACCAAGTTAAAATTTCTTAGCATGAAATAGAAGGCCTTTAGTCATCTGGCTCCACCCTTCTTTCTAATGCCTCCTAGTTTCTCTTCATGCCTTTGCTTATGTTCTTCCTGCAACTTGATGTCCCTTTCTCCTCTAATATCTTTGTTAAACCCCTTCAACTCATCTATGAACTTTCTTAAATTACATGTCGAGCTATGTCAAAGGCAGGACATAGCTTACTCAAAGTGGGTAACTTGAGAGTTTAATAAAGAGATTATCTATAAAGACGTAGGCAGGATGTGGGGAAATCACAAACGGTAGGGTAGTAAGTACCTGAGGCTCAAACAAGGGGCTGCCATCTGCCCCCTCCCTGGGCAAGGGAGCTGTTACCTGAACCCAGAGACACTAACAACACCCCTTTCTGCTCACTGCCGCCTTTGCCCCCATGTTCTTCGTTCCTGTCTTCATTTCCTCCCCCTAGTTTGTCGGTCACTTCCTCAAAGGACACTGATGTCCAGAATCCCAAAGTTTCAAACCATTATCCAGCTCCCTTGAAGTATTAAAAAAGACACAAGAGAAACCACTTCGTATGAATAACTCATTTCTCTCTGGTTTCTACACCAGGTCCTAGCTACACTTCTGCTCTGGTTAGGTGAACAGAACCATTTGTGAACTTTCAGTTTCTTCCCCTGTGATCCTTCACACCTAGAACCTAGAGCAGAATCATCCCTTCAGTGGCCTCCTAGCTGTTTCCTTTGTGGGTTCTACCACAGTTTCCTACTTGGCCCTCATAGGCTGAAGGCATTCCAAGAAGAGTTCTCCCTCACCTAAAATGGATCATCTGCAAACAAATGAAGAGAGGATTCCCTCCTCATTTCAATCATCCAAGGTCCATGTCCAATGTGTCCTATATGGGGACTTGAGTTGGTCTCCCCGGTGTGCTAGATGCACATCTGAACTCTACCAAGTTTAGGTTGTAAAGGGGGAGGCTGAGGGCTTGGAACAAAATTTTGATGAATGGAGAAAAGAGGGTCTTGATAAGAAAAAGTAGAACAAACTTCCTTGCATAGTTTAATTTGTGGGTGGAGCACCTTAGCATGACTCTGGATGTGAGTTTCCCAGTTTTGGTGAGAACTAAAGCTCCCTGAGAATGTCACTGAATTTTCATATACTTTAGATTCTTTTTTAATTTTTATTATTTATTTATTTATTTTACAACTTCTATCATTAAAGTCAACAATATTAATTAGGCCCTTATTTTCAAAAATCCTTTTCCTGTGGGCTGTCTTCAGCATACAAAAGGCATATGTCAGCAGTGTCTACAGTGATGAAACTCAAGTCTTTTTTCCACGAAATAGGATACTGGTATGGAGGTGGAAGAGTCAGTGTGGTTGACCACAGAGAGAGAAAAGGTGCAATAAACCCCTGGTGCAGGTATTCTAATCCTGGGATGTGGGCTGTGAACTTCCAGTTCCTTCCCTATAATAGCTCTTAATATACTTTATTGTAATTGCCTTTTTAATGTCTGTCTCTCTTACTAGATTATATGCCCATGAGGGCAGGGAATTTGTCCTATTCATCATTGGCACCCTAGTATTTAGCACAGTGCCTAATGAAGAGCAGATACCCGACAATTATTTGTGGGAAAAAATGGCTTCCTGTTGTTTGAAGAACATCTCTGTGCAAACAGGAGGCCCTCACTCTATTCAGTAAATGGGACCAAGTCTAGAGTGTCCCGGGTGTGGCCATGGGAAGGAAGATTCTTTGATTTCTTCTGACTGTCATGGAGTGAGTAAGGCATGTAAATTATTTTCATATACCCATGTAATAAGACCTAGGCAGATGCTACCTATTTATTTTGATTTGAATACTCTTGCAGTCTTAAAATACCACCTCTTACCACTTGTGTTTGTTAGTAATTATCAGCCTCTGTCAGAATAAAACTGTGTTATGCGGTAGAAACACAATGATTCAGCCTAAGGTATGGATTTCCCTGGACTTGTTAACTCTTAACAGTTTGTTAGATCAGCTGGGATAAGATATGGACTTGGAACACAGAGTGGCTAAATTTTAATAAAAGTGAGGGAAAATGGAGAACTCTTATATTGCTCCTCAGTGTAGAGTGAGCGTAAAGGAAGGCAGTTCTGTGGGGACTGGAACCCTTTATTGAGCCGGTCCTCTGACCAAGCTGGAGTGTGCTGTCACAGCATAGCTGATCTGGAAAAAAACACCTCAGGCGGGGCAACTTGAGAGTCAGAAGGAAGAAGGATGAGGGGAGGAGTCTGCAAATATTTCAAATCTTCCCAGGCATTCTTCTGGGAAATGTATAAGATGAGGCAAGTTAGAACATGTGGCTTTGCTTCAGACATTAATGGCCCTCAAAACACACATTGAGCACTTCATAAGCCCAGGAGGGAAACTGATGGCTGAAATGGGTCCAGTACAGATCAAAGTGAGTGTGAAGACCTCCTCAATATCTTCAAGACACTGGTTCGGATGATTGTAGGATATGCATGGGCACATAAGACACCATCCTTCCCCCACAGGAATCTTACAGTATAGTTTTGAAGACTTCATAACAAAATATCAAACCAACCACTTCTTTGCCTTGTACATAAAACTTATCAATCTTTTCTCAACCAATAACATAGACCATCTGCCTTCCAGACACTTGTCAGAGAGAATAACCTCAAATCGTCAACTCTCTAACCCCTATCAGAATTCAATCTGAGAGAAGAGATACTTAGGGAAGATAGTCTCTAAGGAATGGTTTTCAAATTATTATTATTTTTTACAACAGGTTTTTTCTTCTAATGATATCTTACCTGGAAAGGCAGAACAGGAAATAGAGAAAAGTGGAGGTGTGCTAATTGAAGGGGGCAAGAGACCCCTAAAGTCCCTCAGCCCCTCGTTGGTCCCTGAAGCACCTGTATGTGACTCCACTGTCCCTGAAGGGTGCACTTTGGAAACCACAGGTCTAAAGGAAATACAAGATCATTACTCCTCCACATGTTCTGTCTTTGTAAGCATTCAGTGGAAAGCTACAACCAGGACTCATTTAGCTTGGAATGTGCAAATTTGCCTTCTTGAGTTATGCTCTTAGCTTACCCTGAGGGTGACAGTAAGATCAGTCTTATGGAATTTTTTTGTCTTTATATATTTTTGAATTGACAGAAAATATTATGAAAAGTATGTGACTTTTATAGTTCAAAAAAAAAAGTAGAAATGGATGATGTAATAAAGGTAGAAATGGATGATGTAATTAAAGCAGGATTTTAGAAAAAATGGGCGTAATCTAAGGTAGAAATACTAGAGACTGAAAGCAGAGAGAAGTTTGGAAGTTGGTGTTGTCAGCCCAGAGTGACACTATAGACACCTAGACCAGAGTGGTGACAGGTACAAGATGGAAATCATTTAGCATGAGGATAAATGAACAGGGAAATATCAGAGGCAGCAGAAAGACAGAAGAACAGAGGGGCCATGGTAAAATGGCAGAGGGTATCTATGGGGAAATCCTGAGGGATTTGATCAGTGGGGTTTGTATAAAAAGAAGATAATCACCGTCCTTTAGAAGTCAGAATCAGAGGGAGCCGTAGCTGGTAAGAAGAGCTTGCTTCCTTGTGTCAGGAGGGACATGGAGGTCAAGGGGATGAGAATGCTTGTACACTTGGAAGTGGTAACCACACATACTCACTGGGGATTCTGGTCCTACACATAAGATGCTTCCCTCCAAAACTCCTCCCAAATGAGAGAGCTGCCCACATCCCCAGACCCTCCCTGAATAATGCATTCTGACCTAATTCTAATGATTCAGTAAAAACAGTAATCATTTACATCTGTATACAGAGTGGATGATACATTTCTCCAAAGGGTTTTCACATCCATTCTCTTGTTTCACTCTTCCAATCACACTGTGAGGGAAGAATTGCTGGTTGTGCCTTGATTTCCTGAAAAAAAGATACAGACAAAAAGTTACATAACACACTTCCTAGGTAGTGGTTGACTTGTGTCTGGGACCTGGGTCTTTTTTTTTTTTTTAGATGGAGTCTTGCTTTGTTGCCCAGGCTGGAGTGTAGTGGCGTGATTTTTGCTCACTGCAACCTCCACCTCCCGGGTTCAAGCAGTTCTCCTGCCTCAGCCTCCCAAGTAGCTGAGATTACAGGCACCCACCACCATGCCTGGCCAATTGTTTTGTGTTTTTAGTAGAGACAGGGTCTTGCCATGTTGGTCAGGCTGGTTTCAAACTCCTGACCTCAAGTGATCTGCCCACCTTGGCCTCCCAAAGTGCTGGGATTACAGATGTGAGGCACTGCGCCCAGCTGGGACTTGGGTCTTTTGCCTGCAGCCTCGCACTCAGTCTACCCTTCCCACTGGCAGGCTCTCCAGCAGGGCTCTGCATCCTTGTCTGTCTACAGGTGCACAGGAAGTATGACTCTTGAAATCATTCAGAGTTTCTGCTCTGTTTGGTAGTCTGTACATCACCTTTCCAGACTTGTCTGAATTGGATATTGATGTTGGCCACTTGGCTCGAAGGGCTGTGTTTCATTTTTCCAATGTCTCAATTTTATTCATTTAGCTGGTATCTTGTCTCTTCTTATCCATATTTTATCCACATTAGCACCACCTTGTGTGTCTGAGCTCTCACTTGATATGCACCGGCAGGTGTGGTCTGCATGCTGATGCCTTTGAGGATGTCTTCTTTGAAGTTTCCTGTCCTCCCATTCTGGATATTTTTTGCTTGTTCTGTGGCCTGACTCTGGTTCTTGTCAATGGACTTATGGTGATGTCCTATATATTTTGTGTAAATGTGACCTTTGTAATGTTTTAAAATTGGCCTCTTTTACTAATGAGTGATTCCTCTTGTTTGTGAAGTAGTATGTGATTAGGTAGTTAAAAATACACACACACATATAGTGTATATATAGAATATTTAGTATCTATTATATAGTATATGTAATATGTGTGTTCATATTCATAAGTGTATCTATGTGACTATCCAAGTGTCCAAACTATTTATCTGTCTGTACACATACACACACATGTACATATATTATATTCAGGATTAGGTCCTGAAACCTAGATCTAAAAGGTCGCTAAAAGTAACCTTAACCTTAACTATGAAGTGTCTGGGAGACAGGGGTCCATCTGGCCTATCCAGTCTGCTGAGGGGGTTAGTTTTGCAAAGGAGAATTGTTTACTTAGAAGCACTGTTTTAGACATAATAGTGATCTTAGAGATCATTGAATCTAAACTCTCATTTTGTAGCTAAGAATGCAAAAGTTATGGGTTTTGCTTGAAGTCACCCAGCTCACTATGAATTATAACTCAGCTGGGATTAGAGCCTGGGAGCCTCCAAATTCCCACTCTGGTTCCCTTCCTTATATCCCTTTGTCTCTTCCTTGCATATATCTTTGTTTTCAGGAAATATAATAGTTCACAAGAGAAATTAAAGTTGGAGCTTGGTGTCATCATCCCATAGCATTTTATTGTGGGAATTGTTATAAATGATCATGTTTGACCCTGAATTCTCCTGAGACCGCAAAGTGTCCAGGGACATAGAAAAGAGAGGCAGAAAATTAAAAGCCTTGTAGGTAAAAAGGCACGTTTTCAACATCATAGCAGAAAACAGGGGCTTGGGGTCTACATCTAGTCTGAGGCATCCCTTCCCTAACCTTCCGTTTATGAAGGACCCAGCACCACCTTCTCCTTTCACCTTTCTATTTCCCCACCAACCCCGGGGTATTGGGGCCAACCAGGAGTTGTGCGAGTATAAGTCACTTTGCTTCACAAAAGGGATACAATTACCAAACCGTCTTCTGTTTCCACTGTCCTGGGGATGTCTTTTTGCAGTCATCCTGGGCCAAGAGGAGATTATGGCATTGGATAGTTAGATTTGCTCTATGTTGAGACAACACTTGATTTATGTAATTGGGCCAGACACCTGGTAAAATCACTGAATAGAAACCAAGTTGTTTGAACTGATTGGTGTGTAGAGCAACTGGTCATTTGAATCAGAACTCTCAGCCTCGCAGTTCGGTGCTATTATAATACTGCAAATGTAATACTACAGAACAGCAAACTGAGCCTTGCCTTCATACAATTTTAAAGAAATAATAAAGCATATGCCCATAAACTTGCATAGAAAGTTTGCAAGGGAATTCTTTCTAAATGAGCTTGTTGGTGGGGATTTTTTACTCTGGAGAGAGAAAGTCAAGATGGGAAACCTGTGACTGACACAGTGCTAACTATGTGCCTGAACAGGGACGAAGTGGGTAAAAGGCAGGCAGCTGGTGCTTTCCCATAGCCATGAGGATTCTGACCATTTAGACCATTTATTTATTTATTGCTTGGAGACAGGGTCTTGCTCTGTCAGCCAGGCTGTAGTGCAGTGGTGAAATCATAACTCACTGCAGCCTTGAACTCCTGGGCTCAAGAGAGCTTCCTGCCTCAGCCTCCTGAAGTGGCTGGGACTACAGGCACATGCCATCATGCCGGGCTAGTTTTTTTAAAAAAAATTTTATAGAGATGGGACTCTCTTTGTGCCCAGGCTGGTCTCTAACTGCTGGGTTCAAGCTGTCTTCTTGCCTTGGCCTCTCAAAGTGCTGGGATTATAGGCATGAGCTACCATGCCTTTCGACTGGATGTCCTGGTCACCAACCAACTTGTAACTGTGAAGTGACCCTTTGGTCCAGCTAAATGAGATGGACTGGTGATGCACACAAGCATTGTCAAGGCCTCCTATTTTTGAAGTTTTGTGGATAGAGCGGGTCTGAACTTTGTTCCTGCCTTGTGGTCTTAGAACAAAAACACCTAAGCAGTCTCTGTGCGAATTACATAAACGCAGTCGAGTTTTGACCAAAACTCTTTATGACCAACTAGCCATAAGACCATTACTCTCTGTACTTGTTAATAACATTTGTCTTTGATTTATTAATTTACCTACTAAACTCTAAACTTTGAAATAATTTTAGACTTACAGAAGACTTACATATTCTCTCTCCCTCCCTCCTTCAAATACTGTGGTATATATTTCCTAAAAAGAGCATTCTCTAATATAACCACTGTACACTGTGTAAATATCCTGTTTCTCACTAAAGTTTCACCCACTAGATTTGCATCTATTGATGATTCATCTACTGATGCCTTATTTATCTTTGGACGATCAATTTAGTAACTACTATGTTTCTATTATTGGATTAGACACATATGTGAATACAACTCACTCTCTAACCTCAGTCTATTAGAAGAAAACAGACACGTAAACAGATACATTACAGAGTAACAAGTGCAACCGAGACAACCAAAATATAGTTCAGAAGAGGTCGGGATGAAACCTCTCTGGGCAGAGAGGTCAGGGAGACCCTCACAGATGAGGTGATTTCTGGAACAAATATCTCCAATTAGAGCTGGGGACATGTTCTGGGTCCTATACATTATTATGGTGATAAGAAGTTCTAGCTATTCTAAATTTAAGACATCTATACTTCCTGCATTTTTAGTCTCTACATTTCTAAGTGTTTTTAAACTTTCTGACCTCTATCCACAGGAAGAAATACATTCCACATTACACAGTCTCCAGTAAGCAATTACAAATTCTCTTGAAACAAAGGGACAAACTAGAAAATCTCAGCAAAGAAATATAACTTATGAAAAGGAATTAAATGGAAATCATAGAATTGAAAAAATACAATAACTGAAATAAAAGCCTTGCTGAACGAACTGCATAGTAGAGTGGAGATGACAGAGGAGAAACTCCACAAACTTGAGGAAAGATAAATAGAATTTACCAAATATAAACAATAGAGAGAAAATAGCCCGAAAATAAAGATGAACAGTCTCAGGGACACATGGGACAAAACCAAAAGAGTAACATTTGTCTCATCAGCATTCCAGAAAAAAAGGAGAGAGACAATGGAACTGAAAAGGCATTCAAAGAAATGATGGCTGAAAACTCTAAAATATGGCAAAAAGATATAAACCTATATATTCAACAAGCTGAATGAATCCCAAGTAGGATAAACCCAAACAAATCCCTGTTAAGGCAGTGTAATTATACTTCTGAAAACTAACACATCTTGAGGGCAGCCAGTGAGAAATGATACACTGCTTATACCACCTATTTCAGTAGATAGTGTGTTTCTACTCTAAAAGCATGAAGGCCGAGAAGGAAGCGGTATAACATTTTTCAGGTATGAAAAGGAAAGAATTGTCAGCTCTGAATTCTCTATCTGGTGAAAATGTCCTCCTCAAATAAAGGAGAAATAAAGACATTTGCAAAAGAAACAAAACTAAGAGAACTTCTTGCTAGCACACCTAACCTAAGGAGTAACTAAAGAAAACCAATAATATAAGCCATAAAAGGAAAACTGATAAATCAGACCTTATCAAAATTTAAAACTTTTGCTCTATGAAAGACCTTTTTAAGAGGATGAAAAGGTAGTCTACAAACTGAGAGAAAAAAATTATAAACCATGTATATGACAAAGGCCTAGTCTCTGGAATATATATATAATGTTTATATATTTTATGAATAGATACATACATATACGTATGTATAAAATACCCTCTAAAGTCAACATTAAGAAACGATATGATCCAATTAGAAAATGGGTAAAGCACTGAAGAGGATGTGCAGATGGCAAATAAGCACAGGAAAATATGTCCGACATCATTAGCCATCAGGTAAATGCAAATTTAAACTACAATGAGAAATACAGAATATCTAAAACAAAATCAGTGACAGCAACAAATGCTGAGAAGGATGCAGAGAAACTGGATCATTCCTACGTTGCTAATGGGAATGTAAAATGGTATGGCCATTCTGAGAAACAATTTTGCAGTTTCTTATTAAATATGCAACTATCTTATGACTGGGCAAATGTACACTTGGGAATTTATCTCAAAGAAATCACACTGATTTTCACACACAAACCTATGCACAAATGTTCACAGCCATTTTATTAAAATAGCCTAAAATAGGAAACAACACATCCTTTAACAAGTGGGCAGTTAAACTCTGGAACACTACTCAGCCATAAAAAGGAACAAAATATTGATAAACATAACCATACGGTTGGATCTCAGGGGTATTAGGCTGAGTGAAGAAAAAAAGCTAATCCCTAAGATCACATACTGTATGGTTCGATTTATATCCTGTTCTCAAAGTGACAAAATCGTAAAAATGGAGAAGAGGTTAGTGTTTACCAGGGGTTACTAAGGAGGTGGCAGTGGAAAGCAGGTGCATGTGGTTAAGAGTAACATGAGGGACTGTTGTGATCAGACTGCTCGGTATTTTATGGTATCAATGTTGGTATTCTGTTGTGATATTGTACTATCCTTTTGCAAGATGTTCCCATCAGGAGAAATCATGCAAAGAGTACGCAGGATCTCTCTGTATCATTTTGCGCAGCTGCATGTGAATCTGTATCTCAAAATAAAAATTTAATTAAAAAGTGTACAAGAACCTTTAAAAATCCCGGATGCCTGGATCCCCTAACATATCCTTCCTTTCAGACTGATACAGTTGACCAGGGGTAGGGGTTTGTATAACCCGATTTTTAAAAGTAGTGAGGATAGAGAACCACTGGCCTGAATTATGAATTGGCTCAGGTCACATGTCTGGGAGACAGCCACATCTAGTCAGGAGTTAATGTTCTTTCTTCCTCCAGCTGTGTCTCTGGACTGCGGTAAGCTTCCCAAGTGCATGGCCCGCGCCTGTGATCACCAGTACAGCGCCTCGCTCTGTGCAGAGGCTGCAGATCTTTTCAAAGTGCTGCTGCTGCTGAAGATGACGGGACGATGCTGGTGGTGGGTATGGTGGGAATGTAGCATCTTCGATCCAATTCCATTCCTATTTCACTCTTCGGGTTCATCTGAAGAATGAAATAATGAAATTTCCATGACTATTTTCATATTGGCTCTGCAGGGAATCTGAGAATGGAATAGGATAGACATGCATGCTGCCTTCTCTTCTTGCATAAATCACAGCTTCTGGCTTATCCATTCTGAGCATATGTTTGGTAACAGTTATGAGTTGAACATATGTTGTTTTAGGAGATTATTTAAATCTTACTCTAAATCCAAAAGAATCTTGTCTGAATATAAAGAGGCCTACAAAGCACTCTGAGTAACCAGAAGTGGTGTCATGAATTCTATCCCAATTGTATGGAACCATGTTCAGGCCTTCTGAATGTAATGCTTGTCAGTTTCATTGGTCCAGGGCCTTTAGGAGAAGGTATTTTACTGATGTGGTTGGCTATTACTTTTAATTGTTAGTAATTAGAATTAATTAGAATATTTGTTTCATTATAATCCAAATGTATAGCTGTTAGGAACAGATAAAGATGTTCTAGAGGTGTTGACTGGGCCCAGGAATCATACAGCAGCTTTTTTCTTTTAGTGCCTGTCATGGATCAGGCATTCTCCTGGGCACAGGGTTGTAAAGATAGATACCTAACAGCTTACTGGGATGCAATAGAGTTCTCCTATTTTGGGAACAAATATATCTTTATAAAAATGAAAATTATCCTCAGGCAAAATGAGTTTTCTGGCATGTTGTATTGATTGGTTTTTAGCTTCTCTTTAAATACTATAGCTTTTTCTTTTTCGTTTTCCTCTTCTCATTTAAACCCAAGGAGCAAATTCCATGCTGGCTTGTGCAGTCCTCCATCTCCAAAACCCCTCACAGTGCTTGCCACACAGGCACCCTGCCGCTCCCGCTTTCCAGTCCTCCGTCCCACATCCAGACAAAATCTCCGTCGTGCACTCCCTCCCCACACGAGCAGGGGAAGAGGCCTTTCATCTCCTGTCCACGGCTCATTCTATCACCCTGAATGTACCACATCCTGTCCTGTCTCCTCTGTGGCTTTGCTTCATCAGTTTTCTCCTCTCTCTCTTATAACTTCAACCTTTCCTGCTCCTTCTTCAAAAAAAAAAAAAAAAAAAAATTGACTCTCTCTTTTTCTGAATGGAATTTTTGGATCTCTTTAATGCTCCCTCTGGCTACTGACCTATTTCTTTTCTTTGTCCTTTCTCCTCAAAATTTCACAAAACAGTTGTCTTAAACTCACTGCCCTTGCTTCCTAATCTTCCATTCACTCCTCAACCCATTGCAGTTTGGCTTCTAACTCCCTGAATTTGCTGCAACTGACTTCTGTCCATGGGGATGCTTCTACTTAGAGTGCAGTTTCTCTTAAGGCCTCCACCACAAAACTTTCTCTCAACCTCCCAGTTGGGTTGGGTGCGCCTCTGTGGCCTCCATGGGCATATCTTTTTCAGGGTGATTACTACTCCAGTCCTTTCATGAAACTCTAAGACTTTTAAAAGCATCTTTGTTTGTCTAACCCCTAGGCAAGTGTCTAATGAGGTAAACATTCAGTACATGTTTGTTTATTGAATGAATCAATAAATGAAATGAATAGAAGACTCCCAAATCTACATCTATAGCCCAGTTCTTTTGCACATGCTCTTGAAACATACAGACAACCATGTATCAAATATGTTTTATCAAAATGTCAAACTCAAGATAGACAGCACTGAAAGCATCATCTTCTCCTGAAAACGGATTTGACTACTGATGTTAATAGCGCCATCATCAATTTCATCAGCCAAGAAAAAAAAGCAGAGTCTTAGACTCTTCTCTTTCTCCCACCCACTTACCTAAATCGTTCACTAACTCACACCAGTTTATCCTTCTAAATCGATTTCAAAACCATCCTCTCTTCTATTCTTACTGCCATTGCCTTAACTTAAAGATACATCATCTCACACCTGAACAATTTTAATAGCTTCCTAACAGGTCACTCGGCAGCCATTATCTTCTCTTCTAATTCATTATCCCCACTTCCTTGTCAATTCTGATTTAAAACTCAGATTTGACTCTTTTATTCAAAAACTATTTACAGAGTACCTACATAACTCTGGATACTTTTTAAGGCACTAAGGATACAGAAGTAACCCAAACCAACCAAGCCTTTGTCCTCAAGGAGTTTATCCCTACTAAGATATAATCATATTTCTGCCCTCTAAATTAGCTTTCACCAGACAATTGGCTGCATAAGAAAATAAAGAAATCTCAAAATGATACACAAGGTCCGTCACCATCCAGCTAGGTAGTTCTCAACTTACGGTGTGCATTTGAATCACTTAGGTTCTTGTTAAAAATGTATCTTGATGATTTCCTTCTTAAGAGGGTCTGTCAGCCAGGGGTGGAGTCTCTGAATTTTTAATTAGACTCCCAAATGATTCTGATACAGGCAGCTCATGAGTCACACCTTGAGAAACACTTCTCTATTTTGTCTACCTTTTCAACCTCTCCTCCTGCCACTTCTCTCTGTTCATCGTATGTTTCAATAGTATCAAACTATTTTAGCTTCCTCACCACAGTGTGATATTTTTTACCTCTCTGCACCCACCTATGCTGGTTGTATTAGGCTAATTCACACCAGCTGCTGTAACAACAACAACAACAACAACAAAATCACAGGGACTTAAGTTGATGGAGATTATTTCTCATTATCCAGTGTGGGTATTCCTGAATATATTTTCTAGGTGGCCTTCCTTGAAGTAGTTATTCTGGGATCTAGGCTCTTTCTATCTTGTTCTGTTGTATTAGTCCATTTTCACACTGCTATAAAAAATACCTGACACTGGGTAATTTGTAAAGGAAAGAGGTTTAATTGACTTCCAGTTCCACATGGCTGGGAGGCCTCAGAAAACTTACAATCATGGTGGAAGGTGAAGGGGAAGCAAGCTTGGACCTTCTCACATGGTGGCAGGAGAGAGAAGAGTGAAGAACAACTTTCAAACTCTTATAAAACCATCAGATCTTGTGAGAACTCACTATCGTGAGAACTCACTATCACGAGAACAGCATGGGGGAACTGCCCCCATAATCCAATCACTTCCCACCAGGTTTCTCCCTCGACACCTGGAAATTACAATTCAAGATGAAATCTGGGTGGGAACACAAAGCTTAATGGTATCACTTGCCAATTCCTGGACTCCAAGGTGCCCATATGATGGGAAAAGAATATGAGGAAGGAAGGTCCACGGGGTACTTAACGATCACAAACTGGAAGGGACACACATTACCTCTGTTCACATGTCATTGGCCAGAACAAGTCACATGGTCTCACTCAACTGCAAGGAGGCTGGGAAATGTGGTCCTGGCTGGGAAGCTTCTTCCCAACAAAACTCCACCCACAAACGTGTAGTGATCAGAAAGATATCCCTGCTACCATCTGCCCCTCTGGTCACTAAACATCCATATGCTCCCTTATTCCCACACACAATACAATTCATTCCCCTCCCAACAAAGATCTGACCCAAAGTATCCAGTCAGTGTATCTAGCTCAAAGTCCACAATTTCTGAGTGATGTGTAGTCTCTCCATGAGTTGTGAATATTCCCTCTCTTGGCTTAGCAACTTGTATACTAAAAGGACAAGTTCTCCTTCCCACCCCACATCCAATATTTAGTGATAGAGCACAGATGGGATAACCTCAGGACAGGATCCTGAAAAGGAAGGATGCCAGACACAACTCAGTTACTGGTCCTTAGCAGTTATGGAATGACAAGCATTTCGAAGGCCCCCTACCTTGACAATGAGTGAATTTTCTTATTTGGGTCCTGATAGTGCTCTCTGGGGGTAGCTCCCTAGTTGTTATTCTTCTTTGCCCCTGGCTCTGTCCTTGGAGAGATTTTTCTTCCTTTTGCATGTCTTCCTTGGCCACCTCTGAAGAGGCTGCTGGAGAGCATGCCCTCCCTGGGGAATGCATAACATTTTCATCCTTCTTCCTGCTTACAAACTAGAGGATCCAAAGGGTATTGTACCATTGAAATAGTCAAAGCTTTTGTTTAGCAATGAAATTTCTTTGAAACTTGGTAGTATTCTGATTGATTTTCTTCTAGTCAATTCCAGATGCATGTGAGTACACTAGAGGATTAGACTAACACTCAACACTGATTTATTTCATTGCATTTTCTCCTCCATGCCTCTTTCTATTTCAACCTAATGACGAAACTTAGCCACGTTAAGACTGTTTGAAACTATGGATGAGAATAGGTAGTATCTTAATATAATCTTTGCATTGAGTCACTTTAATCAACTGAAAGGTTTTACATGTCACTCAGAACTCTTTTAATTTTTAAAATTCTAATTTCTTAGCTTTGGCGTCTTGAAATCGTCAAATTTTCAAACATGTGAAGTCTCATATATTTGCTGTCTCTCTATCATTTCATTTTTGCTTGCAGGTCAGACAATTCCAAATCAACCAACACAACTCACTAATGCTGTTTTTCAACCTCTTCTCTTAGAGCTGTAGACTAAGTAGTAATACCTGCCTCCTAGTTCACCATATGAAAAAGTTTAACCAGATGTTTCGTTTCTATATTACATGAACTACCATTTTTCCAATCTCTGATATCAATTTTCTTGCTACCCAAGAGCCAAGCTCATATCACGTTGCTCAATTTTATTCTTTAATAAATATAAAACTCCAATCACCCTAGTCTTCACTAGCCTGAAGATCCCAGTCAGAGCCATTGATGATGTCTCAAATACCACTGGATCATGTTCACAATCATTCATGAAGAATCTGTAGAGCCCTAGAAGGCCTTAATCATACCTTGAAGTTACAGTGAATTGCCAAGCAGGTTTACTTTGCACCATACTGCTTCTGCTCTTCTGTCAGTATCCTCTGGGCACTACATGTTGGCCTAGCTTCCACTGTTTCCTGCTAGGCATCTGCTGGGTATTTCCATGTCTACTGGGAATCTGCCATCTCCTGCTGAACATCTCAGTCTCTACTAGTGCTCTTCTAGCTGCCCTTTTCATAATGAACTAAGTTTCTCGATGCCAAAGGGGTGCCGTGTTTTGCAGAGATTTTTTTCCTCTGTTCAGTGTCACTATTTGATGTCATTCATAGTGCTTATGCATCATGCTTCAAAACTCATATACTTGGTCCTGCAACCTACTTCTGTAGCACTCTCTCTTCATGAAGCTCAGACCATACAGTCAGGCCAAGTCTTAGCCCAGATGCCACTTCCTATGTGTGCTGACTTTCTCTAGGTACAGTCACAAAACTTTCTCTTGCTTATCCTTTTCTCCTGGCTAAATCAGCTTATTCAGCTGACCTCTTAGGATCCCTTGGCTCTCACCCTTAGGCATTTTTCCAGTCTAAGTGTACATTTTCCTATGATCGCTCCTACAAATACATTGTGTCATTTGAGTAAATAAATGTTCTATTTTCCTAGATTATCCCTTCCATCTTGTTTAACCAAAAACTCCCATTCAGTCTTCCAAACTCTACTTTAAGGATGTCCTTCTTGGTGAATCATCTAAACCATCTCTACCCCTCACCTGAGAATCTCATTTTCTGTTGTTTGTGTGCAAACTCAGCATATAGCTTATGAGACTAAATAGTGAATATTAGCTTGCGTTAGTAAGATCCTTACGTGTATTCTGTGTCTGCCATGTAGAAGGTATTTGGTCAATGTTAATTGAGTTTAATTTCACCAAATTCCCTTTCTTAGAACACATTTTGTCTTCACATGTTGTGCAGCCTTTTCCACCTGGTCCCCACCCCCCCCCCACCGTGTCATATCCATGTGGATTAACTGTCTGCCTCAGCCAGCTCATGAAGGGCTGTGAAGTGGATGGAACACCCATGAAGCACTATGTGATTCTGAGCGTCATTTAGCACATAAAGATGTGCCTCCCCCATCGCCATTGCTTGTTATGTGAGTAGCTGACTATCCTTGATGTATTAACGTTTTATCTGCTTCCAGTATTTCAAAAGTTTAAGAAGATCAGCTTACAGAGCTGCATGTGGCAGGGAATGACATTTTGTCTTACAACATTATTTGAGTTGTGACACAAGGCTCCTTGACCTAATTCATGAGAAAACATGATACCATTTTGATCTGAAACTGCTCTGGAAAGTAATTGTCCTCTGAAACACATCTCAGACAATGTGGGTACCAACGTAATTTTTCTCCTTCACTACTGTTATTTATGAGGTAGAGGCAAGGAGAAGAGAGATGTTTTTAGATGAAAGGTGAAATATTCTATTGTAGAGTTTATTTTATGAGGAAGAAAAAGAGATATATAATTTCTGACTCTGGGTTTACATAGGCTCTAGATATCTTTTAAGTTACCATCTCAACACATTATTTAAGGCTCTGTTCTCTAGGATTTTGAAATCCTAGTTTATTTTTTGATATAAAGTCATACCATTCACAGGGTAAATTCTCCCCTAACAAGCGCCAAGCGAAGGGCATTGTTTTTCCACATGTCTTCAAGGTTAAAAGGTTTCATTTACTCAGAATGTATGTAATAAATATAGCATCGTAAAATATACTCTCAGTGACATGTGGCTCATCATGTGTTATTTTCCACTAATTTATTTAACAATACTATCCTTCTCTGCTTTTGTTTGGATCCTGAAGTTAGGTCCGTGAGTGAAATGAGAGATTTAAAAACAACTCTGATGCCTTACATGAAGGAAGTGTTTTTAGGAAGTTCTCCAAATAGAACTGGTTCCTGCAATTAATTCTCATGGGCCCTGGTTCCAATCTGTGCCCCAAACCCAACATTGCTGTGGGGACAGTGGCATGAGAATGTGTCATTCAGGCATTTGAGAGGTTCTGTGACTGAAGAAGGTCCTTTTCTCACTGCCTCTCTTCCTAAGTATGGTAAGTCCTAAAGTGACCATGAAGGGAGCCGAGGGTGTGATCTGGCACATGCTGGAAAGGAAGTGTGATGGAAGACAAAGGCAGAAGCATGGGCCAGAGAGTTTTGAACAGTCTGTTGAGCACAGAATGAAGGGAAGTCGTGGGACATGGAGAAGGGAGGGGGAAGTTGGGAGTGGCAGAAATGACAGAAGAGGGCTTTAGATTCTAAGGTCACGTGTTCTGTAGAACCCCAATGGGAAACATCAGATGTCAGGCATGATCTTGAAATCCCAGGAATGGCCCTATAAGAGACACTGCCCTACCCCATTCCTCAAGGCTGCACAGGTGCCAGGGAAGGCCTGGATGCCTCCCCTTCACTTGAATGCTCAGACCCCAAAACACTTGTTGAGGGAGGAACCCAGTGGGAAGTGGTTGAATCATGGAGGCAGGTATTTCCCATGCTGTTCTCGTGATAGTGAATGAGTCTCATGAGATCTAATGGTTTTACAAATGGGAATTGCCCTGCACAAGCTCTCTGCCTGCCACCATGGACATAAGATGTGACTTGCTCCTCCTCCTTGCCTTCTGCCATGATTTTGAGACCTCCCCAGCCATGTGGAACTGTAAGTCCATTACACCTCTTTCTTTTGTAAATTCCCCAGTCTCTGATATGTCTTTATCAACAGCATGAAAACAGACTAATACACCATCCAATGAAGGAAGAAGGCCATGGCCCTTTCAATGTCCAGAGTTCCAACCACAGGGGTGGTGGGGGCTGCCTCCAAGCAGGAGTGTTAAAGCTTCCTTCCCTTTAAAAGGCCAGGGTTTCTCAACTTGGCACTACTGAGGATTTGAGCTAAATAATCCTTTGTTGGAAAGGGGGTTGTCCTGTGCTTTGCTTTATAGGACGTTTAGCAGCATCCCTGGCTTCTACCTACTGCATGCCCCTAGAAATAGCCCTTTCCTCAGCGTGACAACAAAAATGTCCCCAGACATTTCCAAGTGTCACCAAGGGACAAAAGTGCCCCCAGTTGAGAACTACTGCTCCTGGCCAATGTGGAGGCAAAATTTACACATCCCTAAGCTGTAGCTTCACTCAGAATATTCTAGAATTTTCACTAGTTTCTTGACCTGTTTTTCTAGATCTCAATCTCTCAGCCTCTCCAAACAACAAACCTCATCTGAATGATAATTCTTGTACAGTATGAGGCTTTTGCTGCTGGCTGAGTCCACCACTTGGAATCCCATTGACAGGATTTTTTTTTTTTTTTTTTTTTTTTGTAAATTGGAAACTCTTTGAGTGTTGTGCATAGAGCAGGAAGGTATAGGGTATTTGAGAAGACTTGGTGTAAGGAGTTCCACCGGAAAGCATACAGGTTTTGAGTCCCAGCAATCTGATTTTGAATTATCTTTCTGCCATATAATATCTGTGTGACCATCAACAACTTATTTAATCTCTGTGGACCTGTGTTAGTGTTGGTAAATTGTGAATTAAAAAGATAATTCTCACTCCATCTCAATGAGATGTTGTGAGGAGAGTATTATTGTATGTACAGGGATTTACACATAGCAGATACTCAATGGACAAGTAGCAGTGATGAGTAGAGTCATATTACTGAGCGAGAAGATATATTGGGAGCAGTATTTGAGATTGATAAAAGCCCAAACAGACTGCAGACAGGAGCCAAGGAGGAAAAGATTATAGCTATGTATCTGCTCCAGGTTATCATAAAAATATTGTAAGTCCAACTGCTTATTAACATCTTGTGTTCCTATGTGCAAGAGGCAACATATGAAGAAACATAAGACCTGGCCATGCTGTCCAGAAGCAGCAGAAAACTGAGTGGATATGTGCAGTGAGTGGGGCAGGTATTATGTATGTGGGGTTTTTGAGAATGAGATTTGAGTTCTGCCTTTGACTCATTTAAAATAAACACAGAAGGGTCTGGAATACCCTTTCTGTTTCCCCTGAGGGAGGACAAAAGCTGAGAAGCACTTGTGAAGATCACAACCCAGGGGCACAGACTGACTAACAGATTGTGAGCTAATCACAGGTTTACAGAATGCTTTGCCTCTCCCACGCCCAACCACCACATCAGCAGGGCTGCTGTGTTATGATGGATTACAACAGAAAGACCTCTAAGGCCCAGATTCTATTTCAGAAGGATTCTCTAGGGAATCCCAAATGAAAGGTGGGTAGACAAAAATAAGCAAACTGCAGAAAATTCTATCCTCTGGCACTTACACCTACGGAAACAGTAAATATGTCCTAACTCCATGCAAGAATAAATATAAGCACAACATAAAAACCTCACACTAAAGGCCTATTTGCCTCAGATCCTTTTACCCAATATATTCCATCTGGCTTTAAACAAAATATTACAGGGTGTAATAAAAGGCAATGGAGCTCCAGTAGATGGAGTGCCCCTGGAGGGCTTCTCTAAGGAGCTGACCCTGAGCTGAGGCTGAGTGATGAGTGACCCAGTCACAGTCAGAGGAAGAGTGAACAGTAAACGTAAGGCCCTGGAGTGGGGATGAACATGGTTCAATCCAGAGACAGAAAGTATGGCTGGTGAAGGTGAGGAAAGTAGAAACTGGCATGAAATGAAATTAAAGAGAGTCATATAGGATCTTTTAGACCATTGTTAGAAGTTGTGATTTTATTTGACTTTAATACAAGTGTCTCCAAACCTTCCTTTGCCATTAAGGCATCAACCCGGATGCTCAGTGATGATATGACCATTGCCTTGGCAGGACCAGACTCTGTTGTACTTCCCTTTCCCATTCCACAGGAGACCAGTCTCCTTTAGGATGAACACAGACTTCCCTTGAGAAGCTCTGCCAAGCGAAACCCTGACCAGCCCCATAATAGGCAGCCTTTGGCAGCAAACTTCCATTGGCCTAACTTCCCTGGCAGCCTGTTGCATCTTTAGCCCCCCATGTCCCTGTCTGTAACTTGATGAGCAAGCACTTGCCTTTCCTGCCCTCAGCATAAGCTTGGCTCCTAGTGTAGGAGTCCCTGGCCATAGTCTTGCTCCTGCCAACCTAATAGAGCCCCAGTCTGGCCCCTCATTCCTGATGATTTTGTTTTGACTCATTTCTTAATAAGGAAGGTCTAGATCTACCATGGAGGGATTGGTTCTGTTCTGGGTTTTGTCCCTTGCCCCAAACTAGCTGCTATGGCCATGTGAGGCAGAAAGGAAGAAGAAGCATGAATCTAACCCTGCATCATTCAGAGTGACCTGCAGTCATCTGTATGTGCTGCTCCATAGTGCCTGAGGCTGGCCTGGTTCTTCCACCCATAAGCCCTGACTGTCCTGCAGCTGAGTAAAGGCCCTGGAGCCTACCCTCAGGTACAGCTCTGACAGATGGCATAGAGATGAATAGATAAAAAGATCAAATAAAGCAATCATCAGGCTGCTGTCATTTCTGGATTCTTTGTTTTATTGATTGATTTCCATAGAACAGTCCTGCTTTCTAATACGGTGTGTTTATCTGAATATCCCGGCTGACAGAGATAATCATGGACCTCATAAACCAAGAGGAGGCACATTTATGCTTTTAACTATAACAGATATTCAGCTATTTGTTCTGGTTTGCATTTATTCTTTATGAGCTTATCTTTCCCCTTCCCTTCATGGTAAGTTAAAGACAACTCTCAAGTATTTATCATCCTCCATGGCCATTATTAATAATAACCAGCATCATAACAATGACCATTTGTTGAGCTCCTTTTATATGCTAGCGTAGTAGCAAGACACATTCCTCTTACCCCCACCCCAACTACTACACACATGTAGTAGTTTTATTCCCATTGTTCAGATTGAAGAACTGAGGTTCCTAGACATCAGGCAATTTGCCCACCAAGAAAGTAGCTGAATTCAAAATCAAACTTTGGCTTTTCTGATTACAAATTGAGGCCCTCTTAAGTGTTCTCAGATTTAGGCTCCTGAAACCATCTGCAGAGCTTCAGGCCACTGTGGGTGTTATCAGTGTTTTTTCTTGCCAACGAGTGAAATATTTTGGCAAAAAACAAACAAATAAACAAAAAATCTTTACCTGCAGCATAGAAATAGGAATTTATTTTGCAGCAAATAAACATAGTGGTGGGTTTAGCTACTCAGATGAGAGCACATAACCTTACATTCATGCCTGTTATGCCACCCATCATGTTGCATTTTATTTTCTACATTTGAGCCTCTCAATCCTCTACTTGTCTGTGAACTTTTCTAGGACATTCATCATGCCTCACTCATTGCTGGCGAGTAAGGTGCTTCTGCTATTTCTCATATATCTCATGTTTCCATGTTTCTCATGTGTCCTTACAGAAATAGTCTATGCATATATAAGGAAATGTGTGCAGGGATGTATATGTATATGTTTATATAGATGCAGTTTAAATTATCCATTCTGAGAATTGTGTGTGCAATGTACTATCATATGTTAAACATGTATACATATATACTTTAGATCATTTCTTGTGCCAAAGTATCTAATACAGTTACTAAAAATTACATTGTATTATTTGATGCAATGTCATAAAACTAACCATATAATCTCTACTTTGGCTGGACTGGATATAAAGTCATATACAGTGGGATTACTGAATGCCTTCCTGGAGACCCAAAATGACTGTTGCAGCTGATAAATGTGCCTTCACAGGATAAGTCCAAATATGACTATTCCATGATGCTGCTGATACAGACAGAGAAATTTAGGTGGCCTTAGGCAGCCTCTGATCTCTGGTTAATAAATCTTTTCTAATGCCTTTGCTACTGAAAGAACTACTGAACCAATTTGGAAGACACAGAAAAGCTATGGCAGAATGTTTACCTCCTTAGCAAGTGTCAGCCTTGCTGAAAGGTTTAACTTTCATGAATGGAAACATAATAAAGAAAAATATGGAGAAAAGTTTTATTTACAAAGTCCATTTTAAGGCTTTTGTAAAAAAGAAACATATTTCTCATGTTTTATCTTGGCTTACAACAGTGCCCTAAAGTATGAAGATGTTTCTAAAGTAGTTTGTTCTAAAACGTTTTTCTATTGGAATCCCGAGGGCCAGGTTCACAAAGAGAATAAAATAAAAGGAAACTCAGCCAAGAAAAATAGGAAAAGAGTGATTTTATTTTTCTTTTTGTCAGGCTCCCTAACTGCATAAGGGATCTCACTAAACACTCTCTCCAGATTGTCCGTAACTATGAGTCTGTTTTTGGTGAAAAGTCAATGTCATGCCCTGCCTCTGCTCCGGATTCTGGAAGAACCTGCTGTTCATCAGTTCCCTTGGGAGAGTCCAAGGATCTGTCTCCATGGGGTGGTGAAGGTCTGCATCTTGGCCATATTATAGTAGAATTGTCCATATTATCTACTTGATTTTTTTCCCCTCTTTATACTGCAGTTGAGCCATTTTTTATTTGTAGTCTCTCCTTCTATAGTAGGAGGACTGATCTTTCAGTGTTATGGGAAAGAAAATGGCTCTAGCTCACCTTTGTCTCTAGAGCAGTATGGTAACCTGGGGCAACGGCAGAGCACAGCACTCTGCCTAGCTATTTCAATCAGTGTTTCCTCTCTCAGAGGCAGGAGAGATTTCCACAAAAACCATCCCGATGAGCCCCTTTTCTTTTTTTCCACATAAGGGAATTTGGTAGCTTGGTGCTAGGTGAAGCCTGAAGAAAGCAATTACGTTTGGTCAGAGGGAAAGGAAGGTATTAACCAACATAATGGAGCCAGATGAACCTTAAACCAGATTGGACTAATGGCTGATGAATTTCTGGCAGGCCCTCTAGGGATTGCATACAGCAGGGTTATTTGTTGGTTGGTTTGACTAGATTCAAAGTTTCTAGGTACTATCTGAGGAGGGAGGACTAGGAAAGAGGAGGCACTTGATACATACTAGTTTTCTTCCTTGCCCTTTCCCTATGCATCAACTTTCTTCTTGCTACTTACATTTCTCTTGGATAGCTTCACTTAAGTCTCCTGTGTATAGATATTTCCCCCTAAGCCAGACACCAGTTTTGTTCCATGAGAGAAACTGAGTCTATGGAGCTCAGTCTAAAGCAGCTCTCTCCAGGGGATTGAATTGCCCTCTGAAGAAGAGGATGCAGAAGGATGCAGCTGTGTAAGTAGGTGGAAGAAAGAACCAGAGAAATGAAGCAGTTTGTCTTTAATGTGACTTTATTTGCATGTCCTGTTGGGTGAGTTGTGGTAAAGTCAGGACAAGCAATCCATAGCAAATTCTGCAGCGTTTTGTTCCCTATCCAAGTGCTCTTGAATAAAGACATAAAATTAAACATCTGGGCCGGGCGCGGTGGCTCAAGCCTGTAATCCCAGCACTTTGGGAAGCCGAGACGGGCGGATCTCGAGGTCAGGAGATCGAGACCATCCTGGCTAACACGGTGAAACCCTGTCTCTACTAAAAAATACAAAAAAACTAGCCGGGCGAGGTGGCGGGCGCCTGTAGTCCCACCTACTCGTGAGGCTGAGGCAGGAGAATGGCGTAAACCCGGGAGGCGGAGCTCGCAGTGAACTGAGATCCGGCCACTGCACTCCAGCCCGGGCGACAGAGCGAGACTCCGTCTCAAAAAAATAAAAGTAAAATAAAATAAAAAATAAAATAATAAAATAAAATTAAACATCTGTGGAATATGATGTTATACCGAGAGCATGCCCATTGAAAAGCAGTAGGAAATAAACATATAAACTCTACTCTGATATGTAACATTAATTGCATGTGCAAAATATACTCCCTATTCCAAGCATTCCACATAACTTAGCTCCTCAATCCTCCCAACAACCCAGTAAGGTAGTACTGTTATGCTTTACTTTACGTATGAGGAAATGGAGGTTTAGAGATACGAAGTGACTCTTCCAAAGCAACATAATCAGTAATGTGTAGATCTGGAATGTGAACACAACTGGGTCTGCTCCAAAGACTCTGATTTTTTAATGTTTAATTTTTATTTTTAAAAGTTTATTTTTAATTGACTACAAATAGAATTGCCATGTAGATATAGCAATCCCACTTCTCTCTACATATAATATATAGAAAAGAATATATATAGAAAAATATATAATTTATATATAATCTATATTATATAATATATAAAAAAGAAATATATATATATATAAAAATTGACATCAGTATCCTGAAAAGACATATGCCCTGTCATGTTCATTGCAGTATCATTCACAATATCCAACAAATGGAATCAACCTAAGTGTCCATCAGTTGATGAATGTATTTTACAATGTGGTATATATACATAGTAGAATACTATTCAGCCTTAAAAAAAGAAAAGAATTCTGTTATTTGCAACAACCTGAATAAACCTAGAGGGTATTATACTAAGTAAAATAAGCCAGGCACACAAAGACTATGTTTTTAGCCACTAGGCTAAGTTGCCTCCCCTATTATTTACATAAATTGCATAATTCCCTAAACTGAATTGGAAAACATACACTAATTGCACATTCTCCAGGCAGTACCTCTGTTGGAGAATATTCAACATTCTTCACTCTCTCATTGCACTTGATAGACGTATGCTATGCAGTGAAAATAACCATAGATCCTATAATTTTTGCTTCTATATCTAAGAGAAGTGCAGAGATTGACAGATGTTTTCTCTCTTTTTTTTTCTTTTTTATTATACTTTAAGTTCTAGGGTACATGTACACAATGTGCAGGTTTGTTACATATGTATACATGAGCCATGTTGGTGTGCTGCTCCCATTAACTCGTCATTTACATTAGGTATCTCTCCTAATGCTATCCCTCCCCCCTTCCCCCACCCCACAACAGGCCCCAGTGTGTGATGTTCCCCTTCCTGTGTCCAAGTGTTCTCATAGTTCAATTCCCACCTATGAGTGAGAACATGTGGTGTTTGGTTTTCTGTTCTTGTGATAATTTGCTGAGAATGATGGTTTCCAGCTGTGTCCATGTCCCTACAAAGGACACAAACTCATCCTTTTTTATGGCTGCATAGTATTCCATGGTGTATATGTGCCACATTTTCTTAATCCAGTCTGTCATTGATGGACATTTGGGTTGGTTCCAAGTCTTTGCTATTGTGAATAGTGCCACAATAAACATACATGTGCATGTGTCTTTATAGCAGCGTAATTTATAATCCTTTGGGTATATACTCAGTAATGGGATGGCTGGGTCAAATGGTATTTCTAGTTCTAGATCCTTGACGGATTGCCACACTGTCTTCCGCAATGGTTGAACTAGTTTACAGTCCCACCAACAGTGTAAAAGTGTTCCTATTTCTCCACATCCTCTCCAGCACCTGTTGTTTCCTGACTTTTTAATGATCGCCATTCTAACTGGTGTGAGATGGTATCTCATTGTGGTTTTGATTTGCATTTCTCTGATGGCTAGTGATGATAAGCATTTTTTCATGTGTCTGTTGTCTACATAAATGTCTTCTTTTGAGAAGTGTCTGTTCATATCCTTTGCCCACTTTTTGATGGGGTTGTTTGTTTGTTTTTTCTTGTAAATTTGATTGAGTTCTTTGTAGGTTCTGGATATTAGCCCTTTGTCAGATGAGTAGATTGCAAAAATTTTCTCCCATTCTGTAGGTTGCTGGTTCACTCTGACGGTAGTTTCTTTTGCTGTGCAGAAGCTCTGTAGTTTAATTAGATCTCATTTGTCAATTTTGACTTTTGTTGCCATTGCTTTTGGTGTTTTAGACATGAAGTCCTTGCCCATGACTATGTCCTGAATGGTATTGCCTAGGTTTTCCTCTAGGGTTTTTATGGTTTTAGGTCTAACATTTAAGTTTCTAAACCATCTTGAATCAATTTTTGTATAAGATGTAAGGAAGGGATCCATTTCAGCTTTCTACTTGTGGCTAAGGAATCCTTTCCCCATTTCTTGTTTTTGTCAGGTTTATCAAAGATCAGATGGTTGTAGATGTGTGGTATTCTTTCTGAGGGCTCTGTTCTGTTCTATTGGTCTATATCTCTGTTTTGGTACCCGTACCATACTGTTTTGGTTACTGTAGCCTTGTAGTATAGTTTGAAGTCAGGTAGCATGATGCCTCCAGCTTTGTTCTTTTGGTTTAGGACTGTCTTGGCAACGCGGGCTCTTTTTTGGTTCCATATGAACTTTAAAGCAGCTTTTTCCAATTCTGTGAAGAAAGTATTGGTAGCTTAATAGGGATGGCATTGAATCTATAAATTTCCTTGGACAGTATGGCCGTTTTCACAATATTATTTCTTCCTATCCATGAGCATGGAATGTTCTTCCATTTGTTTGTGTCCTCTTTTATTTCATTTAGCAGTGGTTTGTAGTTCTCCTTGAAGAGTTCCTTCACATCCCTTGTAAGTTGAATTCCTAGGTATTTTATTCTTTTTGAAGTAATTGTGAATGGGAGTTTACTCATGATTTGGCTCTCTGTCTGTTATTGGTGTATAAGAATGCTAGTGACTTTTGCACATTGATTTTGTATCCTGAGACTTTGCTGAATTTGCTTATCAGCTTAAGGAGATTTTAGACTGAGATGATGGGGTTTTCTAAATATACAATCATGTCATCTGCAAACAGGGACAATTTGACTTCCTCTTTTCCTAATTGCATATTCTTTATTTCTTTCTCTTGCCTGATTGCCCTGGCCAGAACTTCCAACACTATGTTGAATAGGAGTGGTGAGAGAGGGCATCCCTGTCATATGCCAGTTTTCAAGGGGAATGCTTCCAGTTTTTTCCCATTCAGTATGATATTGGCTGTGGGTTTGTCATAAATAACTCTTATTATTTTGAGATATGTTTCATCAGTACCAAATTTATTGAGAGTTTTTGTCATGAAGGGCTGTTGAATTTTGTCAAAGGCCTTTTCTGCATCTATTGAGATAATCATGTGGTTTTTGTCTTTTGTTCTGTTTATATGCTGGGTTATGTTTATTGATTTGCATATGTTGATCCAGTGTTGCATCCCAGGGATGAAGCCCACTTGATCATGGTGGATAAGCTTTTTGATGTGCTGCTGGATTCAGTTTGCCAGTATTTTATTGAGGATTTTTGCATCAATGTTCATCAGGGATATTGGTCTAAAATTCTCTTTTTTTTGTTGTGTCTCTGCCAGGCTTTGGTATCAGGATGATGTTGGCCTCATAAAATGAGTTAGGGAGGATTCCCTTTTTGTCTATTGATTGGAATAATTTCAGAAGGAATGGTACCAGCTCCTCCTTGTACCTCTGGTAGAATTTGGCTGTGAATTCATCTGGTCCCTGACTTTTTTGGTTGGTAGGCTATTAATTATTGCCTCAATTTCAGAGCCTGCTATTGGTCTATTCAGGGATTCAACTTCTTCCTGGTTTAGTCTTGGGAGAGTGTATGTGACCAGGAACTTATCCATTTCTTCTAGGTTTTCTAGTTTATTTGCGTAGACGTGTTTAGAGTATTATCTGATGGTAGTTTGTATTTCTGTGGAGTCAGTGGTGATATTCCCTTTATCATTTTTTATTGTGTCTATTTGATTCTTCTCTCTTTTCTTCTTTATTAGTCTTGCTAGCGATCTATCAATTTTGTTGATCTTTTCAAAAAACCAACTCCTGGATTCATTGATTTTTTGGAGGGTTTTTTGTGTCTCTATCTCCTTCAGTTCTGCTCTGATCTTAGTTATTTCTTGCCTTCTGCTAGCTTTTGAATGTGTTTGCTCTTGCTTCTCTAGTTCTTTTAATTGTGGTGTTAGGGTGTCAATTTTAGATCTTTCCTGCTTTCTCTTGTGGGCATTTAGTGCTGTAAGTTTCCCTCTACACCCTGCTTTAAATGTGTCCCAGAGATTCTGGTATGTTGTATCTTTGTTCTCATTGGTTTCAAAGAACATGTTTATTTCTGCCTTCATTTCGTTATGTACCAAGTATTCATTCAGGAGCAGATTGTTCAGCTTCCATGTAGTTGAGTGGTTTTGAGTGAGTTTCTTAATCCTGAGTTCTAGTTTGATTGCACTGTGGTCTGATAAGTGCGATGTGGTGCTGAGAAGAATGTATATTCTGTTGATTTGGGGTGGAGAGTTCTGTAGATGTCTATTAGGTCTGCTTGGTGCAGAGTTGAGTTCAACTCCTGGATATCCTTTATAACTTTCTGTCTCGTTGATCTGTCTAATGTTGACAGTGGGGTATTGAAGTCTCCCATTATTACTGTGTGGGAGTCTAAGTCTCTTTGTAAGTCTCTAAGGACCTGCTTTATGAATCTAGGTGCTCCTGTATTGGGTGCATATCTATTTAGGATAGTTAGCTCTTCTTGTTGAATTGATCCCTTTACCATTATGTAATGGCCTTCTTTGTCTCTTTAGATTTTTGTTGGTTTAAAGTCTGTTTTATCAGAGACTAGGATTGCAACCCCTGCCTTTTTTTGTTTTCCATTTGCTTGGTAGATCTTCCTCCATCCCTTTATTTTGAGCCTATGTGTGTCTCTGCACGTGAGATGGGTCTCCTGGATGCAGCAAATTGATGGTTCTTGACTCTTTATCCAATTTTCCAGCCTGTGTCTTTTAATTGGAGCATTTAGCCCATTTACATTTAAGGTTATTATTTTTATGTGTGAACTTGATCCTGTTATTATGGTGTTAGCTGGTTATTTTGCTCATTAGTTGATGCAGTTTCTTCCTAGCATTGATTGTCTTTATATTTTGGCATGTTTTTGCAGTGACTGGTACCAGTTGTTCCTTTCCATGTTTAGTGCTTCCTTCAGGAGCTCTTGTAGGGTAGGCCTGGTGGTGACAAAATCTCTCAGCATTTGCTTGTCTGTAAAGGATTTTATTTCTCCATCACTTACGAAGCTTAGTTTGGCTGGATATGAAAATCTGGGTTGAAAATTATTTTCTTTAAGAATGTTGAATATTGGCCCCCACTCTCTTCTGGCTTGTAGAGTTTTTGCTGAAAGATCTGCTGTTAGTCTGGTGGGTTTCCCTTTGTGAGTAACCCGACCTTTCTCTCTTAACATTTTTTCCTTCATTTCAACTTTGGTGAATCTGACAATTATGTGTCTTGGAGTGGCTCTTCTCGAGGATTATCTTTATGGCATTCTCTGTATTTCCTAATTTGAATGTTGGCCTGCCTTGCTAGGTTGGGGAAGTTCTCCTGGATAATATCCTGCAGAGTGTTTTCCAACTTTGTTCCATTCTCCCCATCACTTTCAAGCACACCAATCAGATGTAGATTTGGTCTTTTCACATAGTCCCATATTTCTTGGAGG
Organism: Macaca mulatta; assembly: GCF_049350105.2. Lineage (NCBI taxonomy): Eukaryota > Metazoa > Chordata > Mammalia > Primates > Cercopithecidae > Macaca > Macaca mulatta. The sequence goes on from NC_133417.1 coordinate 28,327,863, forward strand.
CTTTGTTCATTTCTTTTTACTCTTTTTTTCTAAACTTCTCTTCTTGCTTCATTTCATTCATTTGATCCTCAATCACTGATATCCTTTCTTCCAGTTGATCAAGTCAGTTACTGAAGCTTGTGCATTTGTCACGTAGTTCTCATGTCATGGTTCTCATCTCTATCAGTTCGTTTATGGACTTCTCTGCATTGGTTATTCTAGTTAGCCATTCATCAAATCGTTTTCTCAAGGTTTTTAGTTTCCTTGTGCTGGATTCGTAATTCCTTCTTTAGCTCGGAGAAGTTTGATTGTCTGAAGTCTTCTTCTCTCAGCTCATCAAAGTCATTCTCCATCCAGCTTTCTTCCGTTGCTGGCGAGGAGCTGCATTCCTTTGGAGGGGGAGAGGTACTCTGAGTTTTAGAATTTCCAGCTTTTCTGTACTGCTTTTTCCCCATCTTTGTGGTTTTATCTACTTTTGGTCTTTGATGATGGTGATGTACAGATGGGTTTTGGTGTGGATGTCCTTTCTGTTTGTCATTTTTCCTTCTAACAGTCAGGACCCTCAGCTGTAGGTCTGTTGGAGTTTGCTCAAGGTCCACTCCGGACCCTATTTGCCTGTGTATCAGCAGCAGAGGCTGCAGAAGAGTCAATATTGCTGAACAGCAAATATTGCTGTCTGATCGTTCCTCTGGAAGCTTCATCTCAGAGGTGTACCTGGCCATGTGAGGTGTCAGTCTGCCCCTACTGGGGATGTCTCCCAGTTAGGCTACTAGGGGGTCAGGGACTCACTTGAGCAGACAATCTGTCAGTTCTCAGATCTCAACCTCCGTGCTGGGAAAACCACTACTTTCTTCAAAGCTGTCAGACGGGGACATTTACATCTGCAGAGATTTCTGCTGCCTTTTGTTTGGCTGTGCCCTGTCCCCTGAGGTGGAGTCTACAGAGGCAGGCAGGCCTCCTTGAGCTTCGGTGGGCTCCACCCAGTTCAAGCTTCCTGGCTGCTTTGTTTACCTACTTAAGCCTCAGCAATGGCGGGCGCCCCTCCCTCAGCCTCACTGCCACCTTGCAGTTAGATCTCAGACTGCTGTGCTAGGAATGAGGGAGGCTCCGTGGGCATGGGAACCCTCCGAGCCAGACGAGGGACATAATTTCCTGGTGTGCCGTTTGCTAACACCCTTGGTAAGGCGCAGTATTGGTGGGAGTGACCCGATTTTCCAGGTGTTGTGTGTCACAGTTTCCCTTGGTTAGGAAAGGGAATTCCCTTCCCCCTTGTGCTTCCCAGGTGAGGCAATGCTTCGCCCTGCTTTGTTCTCGCTTGTTGGGCTGCACCTACTGTCCTGCCCCCACTGTCTGACATGCCCCAGTGAGATGAACCCAGTACCTCAGTTGGAAATGCAGAAATCACCTGTCCTCTGTGTTGCTCACTCTGGGAGCTAGAGGCTGGAGCTGTTCCTATTCAGCTATCTTGGCATGGCGATGTTTTCTCCCTTAAGAAAGGAAATGGATGGGGAACTATTATTGGCTGAATAGGTACTATGGAGAGGCACTATGTTAGACACTGCTTATATTGAATGACTTCTGTCTTTCAGGTAAATAAGTGTAACAAGTGAGTGTACTTCTATATTTCTTTTGGCTCTCCAAGTTTCCCACCAATGAATATAAGGGAATGTAAGTGCTAGATTCTGGGCTCTTGGAGTGTTTAGAGGTGTGCTGGGATATCAACTTATACTTCTATAGATTATATAATTATAATAATAGATATCATTTACTACGTACATGTATATAGGTTTATTATATTACATATTATAGTAACATAATTCTACATATATAATATGATTCAGTATAATTCTGTTAATAGACTAGTGAGGCAAATTTAAAAAGAATGGAACTGTATACTAAAATACATGAAGAATAACTAAAAATGCCATTAATGTTCACAGAGCGGAACTCTGTTTACTTTAGGGACCAGAGTAAACAGAGAAGACTTTTGGAGTAGATAAGACTTGAGCTTGACTTTTTGTGTGTAGAAATGAGTTGTTTCAGCTCTGCCAGGCTAGCTGGCATCAGAACAACTCTCCCACCAACAATGCTAGAAAAGTGGATTTAAGAACCATTGTTTAAAGGCATTGGAGAGCTCCTAAGCAACAAGGACTTTAGGGTTCTGTATGAAAAGAAAGCTCAGAGATGCAAGCGTAACATTTGACACTTCCTCATCAACCAAGATATTAGCCACTTCTCAATAGATAGCCTACCAATCAACAACAACAACAACAAACCCCGGGCCCAGACTGATTTACAGCTGAATTCTACCAGAGGTATGAAGAGGAGCTGGTACCATTTCTTCTGAAACTATTCCAAACAATTGAAAAGGAGGGACTCCTCCCTAACTCATATTATGAGGCCAGAATCATCTGGATACCAAAACCTGGCAGTGATACAACAAAAAAAGAAAACTTCAGGGCAATATTCCTTATGAACATTGATCCAAAAATCCTCAATAAAATACTGGCAAACAGAATTCAGCAGCACATCAAAAAGTTTATCCATCACAATCAAGTTGGCTTCATCCCCAGGATGTAAGGTTGGTTCAACATACGCAAATCGACTAATGTAATTCATCACATAAACAGAACGAAAGACAAAAACCACGTGATAAACTGATAGATGCAGAAAAGGGCCTTCAATATAATTCAACATCCCTTCATGTTAAAAACTCTTAATAAACCAGGTATTGAAGGAACATACCTCAAAATAATAAGAGCCATTTATGACAAACCCACAGCAAATATCATACTGAATGGGCCAAAGCTGGAAGCATATCTCTTGAAAACCGGCACAAGACAAGGATGCATTCTCCCATCACTCCTATTCAACATAGTATTAGAAGTTCTGGCCAGGGCAATCAGGCAAGTGAAAGAAATAAAGGGTACTCAAATAAGAAGAGAAGAAGTCAAATCATCTTTATTTGCAGATGACATGATCTTCTTATATCTGGAAAACCCCATCATCTCAGCCCAAAAGCTTCATAAGCTGATAAACAACTTATCATCTCAGGATACAAAACCAATGTGCAAAAATCACAAGCACTCCTATACACAACAGACAAGCAGAGAGCCAAATCACAAATGTACTGCTATTTGTAATTGCTACAAAAAGAATAAAATACCTAGAAATACAGCTAACAAGGGAAGTGAAGGACCTACTCAAGGAGAACTATAGACCACTACTCCAGGAACTCAGAGAGAACACAAACAAATGGAAAAATATTCCATGCTCACGGATAGGACGAATGAATATTGTGAAAATGGCCATACTGCCCAAGTAATTTATAGATTCAATGCTATTCCCATTAAACTACCATTGACATTCTTCACAGAATTAGAAAAAAAAAACTTTTAAAAAATTCATATGGAACCAAAAAAGAGCCCGTATAGACAAGACAATACTAAGCAAAAAGAACAAAGCTGTAGGCATCATGCTACACGAATTCAAACTATACTATAAGGCTACAGTAACCGAAACAGCATGAACTGGTACAAAAACAGACACACAGATGAATAGAACAAAATAGAGAACTCAGAAATAAGGCTGCACATCAACAACCATCTGATCTTTGACAAACCTGACAAAAACAAGCAATGGGGAAAGGATTCCCTATGCAATAAATAGTGCTGGGAGAACTGCCTATCCATATGCAGAAAATTGAAACTGGACCCCTTTCTTACACGTTATACAAAAATTAACTCAAGGTGGATTAAAGACTTACATGTAATACTCAAAACTATAAAAATCCTGTAAGAAAATCTGGGCAATACTATTCAGAACATAGGCACGGGCAAAGATTTCATGATGAAGATGCCAAAAGCAATTGCAGCAAAAGTAAAAATTGACAAATGGGATCTAATTAAACTAAAGAGCTTCTGCACAGCAAAAGAAACTACTATCAGAGTGAACAGATAACCTACAGGATGGGAGAAAATGTTTGCAATCTATCCATCTGACAAAGGTCGAATATCCAGAGTCTGCAAGGAACTTAAACAAATTTACGAGAAAGAAAAAAAAATCTTATTAAAAAGCGGGTAAAGAACATGAACCGACACTTCTCAGAAGAAAACATTTATGCAGCCAACAAATGTATGAAAATAAGCTCAACATCACTGATCATTAGAGAAATGCAAATCAAAACCACAATGAGATACCATCCCATAACAATCAGAATGGCGATTATTAAAAAGTCAAGAAACAACAGATGCAGGTAAGGTTACAGAAAATTAGGAATGCTTTTACACTGTTGATGGGAAGGTAAATCAGTTCAACCATTGTGGGAAAGCAGTGTGGCTACTCCTCAAATATCTAGAACCAGAAATACTATTTGACCCAGCAATCTCATTACTGGGTGTATACACAAAGGAATATAAATCCTTCTGTTATAAAGATACACCCATGTGTATGTTCATTGCAGCACTATTCACAATAGCAAAGACATGGAATCAACTGAAATGCCCATCAATGATAGGCTGGATAAAGAAAATGTGGTAGTGATACATATACACCATAGAATACTATGCAGCCCTTAAAAGGAATGAGATCATGTTCTTTGCAGAGACTTGAATGGAACTGGAATCTGTTATCTTCAACAAACTAATGCAGGAACAGAAAAACAAACTCCACATGTTCTTACCTAAAAGTGGGAGCTGAACAATGAGAACACATGGACACAGGGAGGGGAACAATACACACTGCAGCCTATTGGGCAGAAAGAGGGACAGCATAAGGAAAAATAGCTAATGCATGCTGGGCTGAATATCTAGGTGATAGGTTGATAGGTGCAGCAAACCACCATGACACACATTTACCTCTTTAACAAACCTGCACATCCTGCACATGTACACTGGAACTTAAAATTAAAAAAAAAACAACAACAAATAAACATTTTTAAATGCAAAATATCTGATGTTTCTCCGATTTCATTCACGAGATAACCAATTTTAGTACCTTTAAGTTTTTTTTTCTGATAATTCTCACCATAATGAATTGTGTGCTTACTTTAGTTTTAACTCTATAGACGTCATTGAGATATAATTTTTATACAGCAAAATGCATAAATGTTAAGAATTCAGCTTGATGAGTCTTTGACAGATCTGTACCTCCATGTAGCCTCTATCTTAAGATACATCTTCCAGAGGCAAGACTTAGGACTAGCTTGCAGCTTCTGCTCAGACAGAGCAATGTGTGAAAACCACATCTTGAACTTTTGCTCCAAGAACTACCACAGGAATGTATCAGGAAAGCTGAGAGAACCTTCAGACCCTTTGAAGGAACTGGATCACCACTGCAGGCTCTCTGAGATGCTGAAAAACCATGTCTGCTTACTTTCTCAGTGGGGAGGCTTGTGGTCTGGGGCAAGTTCTCAGCCCTGGTCACCAGCTGCCTGGAAATAGAATTGGTGCTGTTGGAGGGGCGCAGTGAGAGTAAGACCAGCCTTTAGGACTGTAGGCTGCATGGGATCAGGGGTGAGGCCTGTGACGGCCAGCTTTCCCCCACTTCCCTAGTGACCTGTATGACTCAACAGAGGCAGCCATAATCCCCCTGGGAATATAACTCCATTGTACTGGGAACCACACCTCCATTCCCCACAGCAGCCGTAGCAAGCCCAGCCCAAGGAAAGGCTGAGCTTGGACACCCCTATCCTTGCCCTGACCTGGTGGTCTTTCTCTACCCACCCTGGTAGCCAAAGACAAAGATTATAATGTCTTGGGAGCTCTATGGCCCTGCCCGCTGCTGAGAAACCTGAATACTGAATCAGATGTCCCTAGGGCAAGTTTGCATCCTCCCTGTAGAATCACAGTTGATGCACTATTGAAAGCACCACCTCCTGGCTGGAGGCCAACCAACACAAAACCAGCATACTAAACAAAAACACAACCAAGGACCCTCAGAGAGTCCACTTCACTCCAATGCTACCTCCACCAAAGCAGATGCTGGTATCCACAGCTGCAAGACCTGAAGACAGATCACATCACAGGACTCTTTGCAGAGACTCCCCAGTACCAGCCCAGAGCCTGGTAGCTTCATTAGGTGGCTAGACCCAGAAGAGCAAAAACAATTGCTACAGTTTGGCTTTCAGGAAGCCCCATTCCTAGGGGAAAGGGGAGAACACCACATCAAAGTAGCACTCCGTGGGACAAAAGACTGAACAGCAGCAGCCCTTGAGTCCCAAATCTTCCTTCCAATATAGTCTACCCAAATGAGAAGGAACTAGAAAAACAATTTTCATAATATTACAAACCAAAGTTCTTTAACACCCCCAAAATATCATAGCAGCTCACCAGCAATGAATCCAAACCAAGACGAAATCTCTGAATTGCCAGAAAAAGAGTTCAAAAGTTTGATTTTGAAAAGGTTGATTATTAAGCTAATCAAGGAGGCACCAGAGAAAGGTGAAGTCCAACTTAAAGAAATAAGAAACATGATACAGGATATGAAAGGAAAATTCTTCAGTGAAATAGCATAAATAAAAAACAATCACAACTTCTGGAAATCAAGGACATACTTAGAGAAATGCAAAATGCACTGGAAAGTCTGAGCAATAGAATCAAAGAAGCCAAAGAAAGAACTTCAGAGCTGAAGACAAGGCTTTTGACTTACCCAATCTATCAAAGACAAAGAAAAAAGAATTTTAACAAATGAACAAAGCCTCCATGAAGTTTGGAACTATGTTAAATGTTCAAACCTAAGATTAATTGGTGTTTGTGAGAAAGAAGAGAATCTAAAAGTTTGTAAAAATATATTTGAGAAAATAATCAAGGAAAACTTCCCGAGCTTGCTAGAGATCTAGACATCCAAACACAAGAAACTCAAAGAACACCTGGGAAATTCATTGCAAAAAGATCATTGCCTAGGCATATAATCATCAGGTTATGTAAAGTCAAGATGAAGGAAAGAATCTTAAGAGTTATGAGGCGAAAGCATCAGGTAACCTATAAATGAAAACTTATCAGATTAACAGCAGGTTTCTCAGAAGAATCCCTACAAGTTAGAAGGGATTGGGATCTTATTTTTAGCCTCCTTTAACAAAACAATTATCAGCCAGGAATTTCATATCCAGCAAAACTAAGCTTCATAAATAAAGGAAAGATACAGTTTTTTTCCAGACAAATGTGGAGAGAATTCACCACCAGGACTACAAGACTAAAAGAAGCTCTAAATCTTGAAATATATTATTGAAATACATCGAAATAGAATATCCTTAAAGCATAAATCTCACAGGACCTATATAGCGATAACACAATGCAAAACAAAACAAACAAATGAACAAAAACAAACAAACAAAATCCCACACAAGATACTCAGGCAACAGATAGCATGATGAATAGAATAGTGTCTTATGTCTCCATACTAACATTGAGTGTAAGTAGTCTAAATGCTCTGCTAAAAAGATACAGAATGGGCCAGGTGCAGTGGCTCACGTCTGTAATCCCAGCACTTTGGGAGGCCGGAGTGGATGGATCACCTGAGATCAGGAGTTCAAGGCCAGCCTCACCAACATGGTGAAACCCCATCTGTACTAAAATACAAAAATTAGCTGGGCATGGTGGCGGGTGCCTGTAATCTCAGCTCCTTGGGAGGCTGAGGCAGGAGAATCACTTGAACCCAGGAGATGGAGGTTGCAGTGAACAGAGATCGTGGCATTGCATTGCACTCCAGCGTTGGCAACAAGAGTGAAACTCTGTCTCAATTAAAAAAAAAAAAAAAAAAAAGATACAGAATGGCAGAATGGATAAGAAATTCACCAACCAAATTTCTGCTATCCTCAGGAGATTCACCTAACGCATAAGGACTGGGTTGGAAAAAGATATTCCATGCAAATGGACACCAAAAGTGAACAGGAGTAGCTATTCTTACATCAGATAAAGAAACTTTAAAGCAACAGCATTAAAAAGACTAACAGGGACAGTATATAGTGATAAAAGGACTAGTCCAACAGGAAAATATCACAGTTCTAAATATATAGGCACCAAACACTGGAACTCTCAAACTTATAAAACAATTACTACCAGACCTAAGAAATGAGATAGCAACACAATAATAGAGGGGCACTTTGATACTTCACTGATAGTGCTAGACAGGTCATCAAGACAGAACGTCAACAAAGAAATAGTGGACTTAAGCTATACATTACACCAAATGGACTTAACAGATAAGTATAGAACATTCTACCCAACAACTGCAGAATATACATTTTATTCATCAGCACATGGAACATTCTTCAAGATAGACCATATGATAGGCCACAACACAAATCTCAGTAAAATTAAGAAAATCAAAATTATATCAAGTACTTTTCAGACCACAGTGGAATAAAATTGGAAATCAACTCCAAAAGGAACCCTCAAAACCATGCAAATACATGGAAATCAAATAACTTGCTCCTGAGTGATCACTGGCTCAACAATGAAATCAAGATGGAAATTAAAAATTTCTTTGAACTGAACAATGATAGTGACATAACCTATCAAAACCTCTGGGATACAGCAAAAGCAATGCTAAGAGGAAAGTTCATAGCATTAAATGCCTACATCAAAAAGTCTGAAAGAGCACAAATAGACAATCTGAAGTCACACATTACAGAACTGGAGAAACAAGAACAATTTAAACCTGAACTCAGCAGAAAAATAAATAAATAACAAATATCAGAGCAGAACTAAATGAAATTGAAACAAACAACACAAAAGATAAATAAAACCAAAAGCTCGTTCTTTGAAAAGCCTAATACAATTGATAGACTATTAGAGAGATTAACCAAGAAAAGAAGAGAGAAGATCCAAATAAGCTCAATTAGAAACAAAATGGGAGATATTACAACTGATACCACAGAAATACAAAAGATTATTCAGGTCTACTATGAACACCTTTACACGCATAAACTAGAAAGCCTAGAGGAGATGGACAAATTCTTGGAAATATATAAGCCTCCTAGATTAAACCAGACAGATATATAATCTCTGAACAGGCAAATAACAAGGATTGAGATTGAAATGATAATTTAAAAAAAAATTGCCAAAGAAAAAAAATCCAGGACCAGATGGATTCACCACTGAATTCTATCAGACATTCAAAGAATAATTGGTACCAATTCTACTGACAATATTTCAAAAGATAGAGAAAGAGGGAATCCTCCCTAAATCATTCTGTGAAGCCAGTATCACCCTAATACCAAAACCAGGGAAGGACATAACAAAAAAAGAAAACTACAGACCATATCCCTGATGAGCATAGATGCAAAAATGCTTAAAAAAATACTAGTGAACTGAATCCAAAAGTATATCAAAAAGATAATCCACCATGATCAAGTGGGTTTCATACCAGGGATGCAGGGATGGTTTAACATCCGTTAGTCAATAAATGTGAGATACCACGTAAACAGAATTAAAAACAAAAATCACATGATCATCTCAATAGATGCAGAAAAAGCATTTGACAAAATCCAGCATTGCTTTATGATTAAAACCCTCAGCAAAATCAGCATAGAAGGGACATACCTTAAGATAATAAAAGGCATCTACAACAAGCCCACAGCTAACTTATATTGAATGGGGAAAAGTCGAAAGCATTCCCCCTGAGAACAGGAGTGAGACAAGGATGCCCACTTTTGAAACTTCTACTCAACATAGTACTGGAATTCCTAGCCAGAGCAATCAGACAAGAGAAAGAAATAAAGGGCATCCAAATTGGTAAAGAGGAAGTCAAACTGTCGCTGTTTGCTGATAATATGATTGTATGACTGGAGAACCCTAAAGACTCATCCAAAAAGCCCCTGGAACTGGTAAATGAATTCAGCAAAGTTTTAGGATACAAAATTAATGTAAACAAATCAGTACCTCTGCTAAACACCAACAGCAACCAAGCTGAGAATTAAATCAAGAACTCAACCCCTTTCACAAGAGCTGCAAAAATAAAGTAAAATGCTTAGTAATATACCTAACCAAGGATGTGAAAGATCTCTACAATAAAAACTACAAAACACTGCTGAAAGAAATCATAGATGACACAAACTAATGGAAACACATCCCATGCTCATGGATGGATAGAATCAATATTGTGAAAATGACCATACTGGCCAGAAGCAATCTACATATTCAAAGTAATTCCCATGAAAATACCACCACCATTCTTCACAGAACTAGAAAAAAAATCCTAAAATTCACATAGAATCAAAAAAGAGCCTGCATAGCCAAAGTAAGACTAAGCAAAAAGAACAAATCTGGAGGCATCACATTACCCAACTTCAAACTATACTATAAAGCCATAGTCCCCAAAACAGCATGGTACTGGTATAAGAATAGGCACATAAATCAATGGACAGAATAGAGAACCCAGAAATAAAACCAAATACAGCCAACTTGTCTTTGACAAAGCAAACAAAAACATAAAGTGGAGAAAGGACACCCTATTCAACAAATGTTTCTGGGATAATTGGCAAGCCACATGTAGAAGAATGAAACTGACTCCTCATCTCTCACCTTATACAAAAATCAACTCAAGCTGGAACAAAGACTTAAATTTAAGACCTGAAACCATAAAGATTCTAGAAGATAACATCAGAAAAATTCTTCTAGACATTGGCTTAAACAAAGACTTCAAGAACCCAAAAGCAAATGCAACAGAAACAAAGATAAATAGATAGGACTTAACCAAACTAAAAAGCTTCTGCACAGCAAAAGAAATAATCAGCAGAGTTAACACACAACCCATAGAGTGGGAGAAAATCTTGACAATCTATATATCTGACAAAGGACTAATATCTGGAATCTACAATGAACATAAATAAATCATCAAGGACAAAATAAACAATTTATCAAAAAGTGGGCTAAGGACATACATAGACAGTTCTCAAAAGAAGATATACAAATGGCAGACAAGCATATGGAAAAATGCTCTACATCGCTAATTATCAGGGAAATGCAAATCAAAACTACAATGCAATACCACCTCACTCCTGCAAGAATGGCCATAATCAAAAAATCAAAAAATAATAGATGTTGCTATGGATGCAGTGAAAAGGGAACAACGCTTTTACGCTGTTGGTGGGAATGTAAGCTAGTACAACCATTATGGAAAACAGTGTGGAGATTCCTCAAAGAACTAAAAGTAGATCGACTGTTTGATCCAGCAATCCCACTACTAGGCACCTGCACAGAGGGAAATAAGTCATTATTACAAAAAAGATGCTTGCACACACAGGTTTACAGGAACACAATTTGCAATTGCAAAAATATGGAACCAGCCCAAATGCCCATCAATCAAAGAGTGGATAAAGAAATACCATGGAATACTACTCAGTCATAAGAAGGAATGAATTAATGGCATTCACAGCAACCTGGATGGGACTGAAGACTATTATTCTAGGTGAAGTAACTCGGGAATGGAAAGCCAAACATTGTACATTCTCACTCATATGTGAGAGCTAAGCTATGAAGATGCAAAGGCATAACAATGATACATTGGACTCTGGGGACTTCGTGGAAAGAGTGGGGATGGCAAGGGATAAAAAACTACACATTGGGTACAGGGTACACTGCTTGGGTGATGGGTGCACCAAAATCTCAGAAATCACCACTAAGGAACTTACTCATGTAACCAAACACCACCAGTTCCCCAAAAACCTAGTGAAATAAAAAAAAATTAAAACTTATGAGTAAAAAATTAAAAAATAAAAAATAAAGAGGATAGAACAGAAAAAAAAGATACATCTCCCAAAAAGTTTTCTCATGCCATTCCCAGTGAAAACCCTGCCTCCCAAGCAGCTACTGATATAGTTTCTATCACCATAGTTTAGTTTTTCTGTTCTAGAACTTTAGATAAATGGAATCATTCAGGATTTATTCTTTTGTGTCAGGTTTCTTTGGTATACATGGTATTTATGGGATTTCTCGAAGTTGTTGTGTGTATTGGTAGTTCTTCCATGTTTATTGTGGACTTGTATTTCATTGTATGAATATACCACATTCTCTTGTTGATAAACTTTGAATTGTTTCTACATTGTGGCTGTCATGAATACAGATGTTATGAGCATTCTTAAAAAAAAAAAAAAGATATTAGCCAATTGTAATGTAGCAGCTGAGAGGGGTTTTGGTGATCATGGGGCTGAGGGAACAATGAAGTCCAGCATCTGCCAAGGGAGGAAGTCCCTCATAAGTACTTGAGGCTTTTAGCTGAGACCCTTGAAAGCTACATTCAAGGAGTGAGAACACACTAGAAATAGACCAACTCTCACAGAGATTAAAACTCCATTTAAATCATCTCAATTTCAGGTTAGAGAAAGATCTGTTCCTACTCTAATTATCTGCCACAAGCAAAAGGGAATCCACTCTGGAGGAATATAAAATTGTTCACAGCCTTAAGGTGATGGTTGGTATTTAATTTAAATAAACAGAACAAAAACAAAACTAGGCAAACAAAATATACAGAAACTAACCGAGAGGACAAGAGTTTATAGAAATTCACACATAAAAACACCTCATATTCTAGCTATCAAACACAAGTTACTGTGATTACTGCATTTAAGAAATTAATAAAATGGAGAATTTTAGCACAGTGTGAAAATGATGAAAGTGTCACGTGGAAATTTCAAAATTGAAAAATATTGTACCTAATTTTAAGAAATTAGCAGATGGGTTTATCAGCAGATTAGGCACAATTTAAATGTTTAGAAAGAGTAGACTGGGTTGGGTGTGATGCTTCACACCTATAATCCCAGCTATTTAGAAGGCTGAGGTGAGAGGATTGTTTCAGCCTGTGATTGCACCACTGCACTCCAGAACCTGGGAAACAGGGCAAGAAAAAAAAAAACTAGACTGAAACATAGAAATAAAATATAGAAAAGAGCATTAAAGATTTATGGGGTATTTTGTAAAGGCCTAATATTTATGTCATTGAAGTTCGTAAGGCTAGGAGAGAGAGAATGGGTGAAAAGCAATATTTGATGAGCCATTGCTAAGATTTTTCCAATACTTATAAGACATCAAGCTACAAGATCTAAGAACTGCTTCAAACCCAAAGCAGGATAAATACAAGACTCCCAAGCCTAAGCGCATTTACAACAGTAAAACTGTTGAAAGCGAACACGAGATCTTAAAAGCAATAGAAAAAAATGAGCTTCAGAAGAAGTAAGGATATCATACCGAAACAAAGGAAGCCAGAAGACTATAATTGACAGCTTTAACATGCTGGGGGGAAAAAAAATCACTGCCAACTTAGAGTTCTATACCCAGTGCAAATATTCTCAAAAAGCAACTAAAGTCAACATAATTTCAGACAAACCAAAACAGAGAATTTTTTTACCAGTAGACCTACACTGAGATAGATAAAGAATGACAAATATTTTTCAAATAAAAGGAACATGATCCCAGATAAGAGCATGGAAATGCAGGAAGAAGTAAAGAACAATGGAAAGAGTAAATATGTGGGCAAATATAAGTGAATACGTCCTGTATGAAACAAGTGAAACAATATTTTGTTGGGCTTAAATTATATTTAAAGTATGTCAATAAAAGTGCAAAAGGAGTTTTCAAGTCGTCTGAGATATTGTACATCTATTAATTTATGTTGAACTTCAATAAGTTAAATATGTCATAATCTGTAGGGTAAACATTTAAAGAGCACTGAATAGAGGAGAAAATTGTTGTTTTTGCTTTGGGTTTGCCCAGAAGCAGGCCCTGAGACAAGGGTTTAAATGCAAGTAGTTTATCTAAGAGATGACCCCAGTAAGTATCAGTAGAGGGATGGGGTAGCAAGATGTGGGTAGGAGGGAAGCCAATGAAGAGCATCTTATCAGGAAACATACCTATGGGAGCAACAAGAGCTTTCCAATAGGGAACATTGGAAGCACATTAGACTCCTCTCATCCAAGGGGCAATCCTATCATTAATTATTCCGGAGTTGAAAATTTCCTGGCACTTCTGTCCTGCTTAGTGTATAAGCACAGAGGACTTCAGTGGTGAAAGATCCTACAAGTATAGAATCATAAATGTGGGCAGTTGGAAGTTGGGCTACAGTACAAGGAAACTACAAACTCCAAGAGGATATGGATGGAACAGACTCCAAGAGGATATGAATATAACAGATTCTGCAATACCCAGCAAATGTGTACATGTATGTGTCAAAGACGTATGGAAGAATACACATGAGTACAATGGCCCCAAACTAGAAACAATCCAGATTTCCCAATAGTAGAACGAATAAGTGTTAATGCATTCATACAGTGGCATATTATATAGCAATGAAAGCAACCTATAGCTATAGACAAGAATATGCATGTATTTCACAAGCATAATGGTGAATGAAAGAAGCCATATGTTACAGCATGAATACTGAAGAGTCCATATATAAATAAACTCCAGAAACCTACAGGGTATGTGGGGAATCGGGAAGAAGCTGGTCTATGGGAACTGGAAGACCCATGCTAGATATTATTGGGAATATCAAGCTCAATTAGTGGATTGAGACTAGCCTCATGGAAAGCTGAGGAATTTGTCCTTGACATCACAGGTAACAAAAATTCATGTTTATATGTGAAACTCCAGGCTCTGTTCCAATTGCCATCTCTCACTCTTCACATATAACCCTATACTTTAGACAGTAGAGATCACATATACTTTACTAACTTGATAAAATATGTGTATTAGGGTTCTTCAGCGGGACAGAACTAATAGGATAAATGTATATATGTAGGGGCATTTATTAAGGAGTATTGACTGACAGGATCACAAGGTGAAGTCCCACAATAGGCTGTCTGCAAGCGGAGGAGCAAGGAAGCCAGTCCGAGTCCCAAAACCTCAAAAGTAGGGAAGCTGACAGTGCAACCTTCAGTCTGTGGCCAAAGGCCCAAGAGACCCTGGCAAACCACTGGTGTAAGTCCAAGAGTCCAAAAACTGAGGAACTTGGAGTCTGATGTTCAAGGGCAGGAAGCTTCCAGCACGAGAGACAGATGAAGAGTAGAAGACAGCAAGTCTGCTCATTCAACTTTCTTTTGCCTGCTTTATTCTAGCTGCGCTGGCAGCTGACGGAGGGTCTGCCTCTTCCAGTCCACTGACTCAAATGTTAATCTCCTTTGGCAACACCCTCACAGACACGCCCAGGAACAATACTTTGCATCCTTCAATCCAATCAAGTTGACACTCAGTATTAACCATCACAATGTATAACACAGGAAGAAACTAATTGGGTTGTGATGAAATTAAAGCCAACAATGATGGGGAACTTTACTTAAAATGTGGACAATATCACATACATACATATGGCCATTGTGAAAATCATGTATTTGGAAATTTCCAACTTCTGTATTAAAGGTACTAAACTGTGCACCAGGAACACAATGATGACTTAAGCTATGTGAGCATGTCTGACCCAAAGTAGAAACTCAGTATCTGTGGTTTATTATAAGAGGCAGTGAGCAGAGAGGCAGGTTTAAAGTAACTTAGTCTAATTTTTGGAGGCAAATGTTTTGAATACAAATATGAACAAATTTTAATAACATTGTATGTTTGGGGGGCAAGGCAACAGATGTTTAAGGAGGTGCCATTGTGGCAGACAGCAGCTTTTCATGAAGAGAGTGTTATTCTGATCCGTCTGTCACTTCATCTTTTTTTTTCTGTCTAATACAAAAGGCAAGTGAAAATTAAAATGGAAACCTCTGGAGGGGGCAGGTAATGAGTATTCTAATTATTAAAGATGCTTTTCAAGACTTCAGATAACACATAGGGTTGAAACTGTCTCTCTTCAAATCCCATTAACAACAAAACAGCTATGCCTGAGAATGTTATGAGTGTGTTTCATGCCCAGCCTTCTCTGTCAGCCACAACCCAAAGAAAAGAGAAAGTGAAGTGTCTCTTTGGTTAGATTGTGACTTGTTTTTGGAAATTAAGTTTCTTACTGTTAAGGTGAGACAATAGATATCCTCTTAGCAATGGAAATTTTCCTGTGAGGCACTGTCTAGCCAATGATTACCTGAAGGCAAACTTCTTCCTTTATACATGGAAAGCAGGACAGATGGTGTGACTGATGCAACCAGATATATCCTGGAGTTGGGCAAGTGAAAGATTTCTCCAATTTCCAAAGGGTCATGCAGTGGAGATGTGATTGTTTTTTCATAATAATAGAAATCCATACAAATTTAATGGTGATTACTTGTTTATTGACTGTTCTTGTTGCAAGAATAGTTTACCTCCTCATGAACAAAATACTGCTTTCAAATTCCAATCACTTCAGCTAACAGTGTCAACAGAAAGGACTAGACTCAATGGACTGTGACAGCTAGTTCCATGTTTTAGAACGTTGCTTTAAAACCTAACGCCGGGTCTGCCTAGCATTTGATTTTGCAAAAGCCAGTGCCCACAGGTGGTGGCAGTCAGCAGCTAGCGGCGGGAGGGCTACCAATCCCTACTGCCTGGTTTCCTGAGCTGCCCAACCTGCCTTCCTGACTGGATACCACATTCACCCCTTGGGGCTTCTGATAATGTCTGTGCTGACATGCAGACAAGCTCTGTTAGGGAACACAAGACAAACACATGGGCAGTGCTAGAAAGCTGCCTGTTAGGTGTAACAAAGGAGCCCTCAGCACAGTACCAGCATATGGAAAGCAAGCATGAAATTATTCCATGCTCGGGCCTAAGAACTGTGCAGACGGCCGGGCGCGGTGGCTCAAGCCTGTAATCCCAGCACTTTGGGAGGCCAAGACGGGCGGATCACGAGGTCAAGAGATCGAGACCATCCTGGCTAACACGGTGAAACCCCGTCTCTACTGAAAAATACAAAAAAACCAGCCAGGCGAGGTGGCGGGCGCCTGTAGTCCCAGCTACTCGGGAGACTGAGGCAGGATAATGGCGTGAACCCGGGAGGCGGAGCTTGCCATGAGCCCAGATCGCGCCACCGCACTCCAGCCTGGGCGACAGAGCGAGACTCTGTCTCAAAAAAAAAAAAAAAAAAAAAAAAAGAACTGTGCAGACTTTTTATATGGAGCTGCAAGTGCTGGATGGTGACAAGCTCCTCTTTTCCTCTTTGCTCCAGCGGTAAAAATACTAGCTAGCTTATCTTCCTTGAACAAAACGTGACTAATGTTGAACAAAATTTTTTTATTTTCCTTCTTACTCTTCTATTTTGCTTTGGCCCTTAAGTGGTAGCCTACTGTCTGGGTTCCCAAGCAACATGACTTTGCAGTATGTGAGTGTATACAAAAAATAAATGGATAAATTTTAAAAGCTCCTTCTCGAACTTCTCTGCATTGATTAATTGATTTTCTTTCTTTAAGAAAGTTGTATTCTCCATTATGGCCCTACCATGCAATGCCATTGCTCCAGGAAAAAAACAACTCTAATTTGAGGAGTTACACTTGTGTCATTAGGAACCTCTGAGGATCTTCCCTGGATGCTGGTACCTTGGTAGCACTCAGAGCAGTGGAGAGTTGCTGGAGGATCCTCTCTTGTGGCTTCACTTGTTTTCTCTGGAAGCAGACAAGGCGTGATGGAGAGAGGAACTCTTCTTTCTCAGTCCCGTTTGAGCATTGATTGTATGGTAATTATAGAACTTAAAGGGAGCCTGTGAAAGCTGGATCAGCACTTCCAAGTTTTCTGTTTCCAGATTTTTATAACTCAACCATAAATACTCACTAGCAGGAAGAAATGAAACACATAATATCTAAAAGGAAATGATTTTTTTTTTTTGAATTTTCTTTCTGTAGGAAAGGAGAGTTGTGTTGGTTGTTGCTCTTTTACGAGATTTTCCAGTAATAATGACAATGATGATCATGATAAATTCTTCTCTTCCTAAGAGTTTTAAGTTGAATATTTTTGCTTTCTTGAATCCATAACATTAATATAAATAATCTCAAATTTAATTATTTGAATATTCTTTTGTTCCTTTAATTCAGTTTGTGGCTTAGCTGAGATGAAAATCCAGTAAACATTCTACATAATTGAAATTTTAAAATTCTGTTTCGATTCTCCTATCTAATCATTTCTCTATCCAGTTGCCAAACACTTATACAGTGGTTTCTTCCCATTTGCCAATCACTTTGCTAGACAGTAAGGACCAGCATGGATAGGCAGCATCTTGTCCCTTGAGAGTCACAGATAATCATGATACACCGTGGTTCAAACAATGATAGAGGTGGTGACTTAGCAACATGGCATTATGGAGAACAGAGGCTTAGACTAGAGTGGAAAGTAGACTGGTCTCAGGGAAGACCTGCTATAGGAAGTGACCCCTTAGCTAAGTTTTAAAGACTAGAACTGAGCAATGTAGAGTGGTGTCAGGCATTCCAGATGGAAAGGATTCAAGGCATGGAATAATTGTAAACAGGTTAGTTAGTAGTGCTGAGAGGCAGAGGTAGGTGAAAGGTAAGAGTGAAGTGGCTGTTAGAAGATAGATCCTGGAGGATCTTTTAAACTAGACTAGAGACTGGACTACTGTTGGGAAGCTATTACTGACATCCGTGTTGAAGTTAACAAAGGACTGAGCTAGGGCAGTGTTAATTATATTGACAAGCAAGGCAGATGAGAATTTGAAACACTGAAGAGTTGGGAAAAGTTTAGGATGCCTCTGAGGTTTCTATCCTGGACTTCGGCACGGATGCTGGTGTTCACAGTTTGGGCTTGGCTGGTTTGAGGTGCCTGTGGATATCCAGGTCAGCGTATCCCACAGAGAGGTGGATTTGTGTCTGAGGCTTATGAGAGAAGGTTTGACCTGAAGATAAGAAGTTGGAAGTCATGAATATCTAGGTGGTGGTTAAACCCACAAATGCGGGCATATAGATTATCCAGGGGAGAGAGACAAGAGGAGGACAGCAGTATACTACACATAGAACCACGAGGAAGACCATCTTTCAAAGGGAGGATGGAGAAAAAGAATGAGTAAAGAAGACAGAGTAGGAATCATCAAGGAATTATGAAGAGAAACAGGTAAGAACATTGTCATGGAAGCCAAAAGAGCAGATTACATATAATGAGGGAGCAATCAATAAATGCTGCAGAGAGGCCTAAGATAATAAAACCTGAAATGTGTCCAATAGAATTGACCCATCTTAGCATTCTAAGCCCCAACCTACCCTTCTCCTAAAGCCAGTTGATCTTTATTGAAAATGTTATTAAAAGAGAGAAAACAGTGGGAACCAGATGCATGCACATGATGTGTTAACTGTTATCTGCTGCACTCTCAGTGGCTGAGATTAAGCTCTCCACAAGGTTGCAGCACTAGCTGGTGTGTGTGCCTGTTTCTCTACATGGTTCCCCATTAGATTAGTGTTGACAGTGCTCTATGCAGGTGGTATAATAATTCAAGGTGTCACAATTAAAAACATACCATTCCATCAGCCATGTAGCATCTCCCTTATCCTACACCAAGATGATCCAGAATTAGAGGTTCTCAGTATTTTATGAACACTTAAAGATTACTCTTATCAAGCTTTCATGATTTAGGGTCATCTTTACTATCCATGCAGAGTTTCTGTGTTAGGTGGGGATGTCTAACCCTACCCCAGGTTGCTCCAAACTGCGGTCTCATTTTAAAATAGCTAAACTGGCCTTCTTTTTTAAAACTGTAGTTTTATGGTTTCCCATCACTAGTTTGGTGGGGGCTGCCCAAGGTCTGCCGCAGCTTCCAATCTGCTCCTGACTTCAAGGTTCCACATATATGATGGACATAAAAGGCATGGCAGAAATATCCCTTTTAAGTGGCCATTTTCTCATTTTAAAAATGACTTAACAAGACAGAGATAATCTGAAAAAAGCAGGTAGTTCCCTAAGAGATGAGTTACTCATATATGCAATGTTTGGGGTATCTTTCATATTTATTAATTTTGAGAATATACTGTTAAGATGGCTCATTTGTGTTGCCAAATGCCCACTGAATTGCTACCTCTCCACATTGTTTGCATGCAGATATTGATAATGCATCACAGATTGATGACTTTGCCCCAATCCAGTCTCAGAGTCTGTTTACAGAGCACTTCTGTCATCACTGTGAATTAACCAGACATCATGTGAGATAAAAGCTATTTGCTGATTAGAAACTATAGATATTATATAAAGGCAAAGACATTTATTTTCTAGGCTGTTTGTAATTAAACTGAAGAAACAAAATATATCTGAGTAATTGAAAGGCATTATTCAAATGTGTCCTCTCTGCAGGAGAAGGAGAATCAGTCATTGCACTTCTTTCTTTAACCTGATAGTCAAGTATTGTCTGAAGCATTGGGGTTTGCATTATTCAAGGTTGTCTAGAGAAATAAAACCAAACCAATCGGTTATCCGGAGAAAAAGAACACACACACGCACACACACATTTATTCTGAGGAATTGGTTTATTGGCTTACACAATTATGGAGGCTGCGAGGTTACACAATCTGTTATCAGCAAGCCGGAGACCCTGGGAAGCCGGTGGGGTAGTGAGGTTCACATCGAAAAGTCTGAGAATTCAAAGAGGTGATAATGTGAATCATTAAAGAGGTGATAATGTGAGTAGGGTCAGGGAAGTTGAAATGAGATATTCCAGCTCAAGCAGCAAGGCAGGATAAAAGAGACAAATCCCTACTTCCTCTGCCTTTTGTTCTATTTAGGCCCTCAACAGATTAGATGATGCCCAACCAAACTGGAGAGGATAATCTACTTCACTGAGTTTACCAAATTCAAATGCTAGCCTCCTCCAGGAATATGCTCATAGAGGCAACCAAAAGCAATGTTTAATCAGGGCACCAAATGAACCATCCATATTGACACATGCAATTAATTACCTCCCGTAGTTAATTGAAGAGCTCTTGAAGAGCTCTCATAACCTTGGGAGGTTTGTTGTATCAGGGACCGAGCAGCCTCTAAAGCAGTGGCTATCAACGTTGAAATGTATAAGGATTACCTGAAGAACTTATTAAAAATGCATGCTCCTTGGGCCGTATACCAAGATTCCCATTAAATATGGATTTGAGCTCAGGAATACAGGTTTTTATAATAAACCTGTTGATTCTGGTATAGATGATCTGAGGACCCTACTTCAAAAAAATACTCCGGTGAGTGGTCTTCGAAGTAGGGCATGTATCCTTTTGGAACAATCCTTTATAGTATGGGAAAATTTTAGAGCTTTTATTTTGTTTATTTTAACAAATGAAAGTTCTTAAGCTTTGTTGTTGATTGGAACTGGTGCACACACTGAACCTGTATGGTAATGTTCTGGACAAATCCTGCAGAATCCCAAGGAGTTGAGTGGGAGTGGGAGCTGACTTGAGTTTAACTTACTGTGAAGTAGTGAGGTGTGTGTTGCCTGGGTAAGTAGATTTAAGGGCCAATGATCTTGTTTAACTGAACTACCTCTCACAAAATGGGTAAGAATCTTAAATTATTCCCAAGAAGATGTGATAATGCCATGATAATGCCAAAAGAACATCCACAAAAGAGCGAAAGAAAATGGCCATGCTGGCAATTGTCCTACTCATTCAAAGCTCCTGATAACCTTCATTAAGTGGTAGGAAACAATGACAGTCTAATCAGATATGATTAGTAAGAAGACTATTTGAAATATGGATTTACCAGCCACTATCATTAATGATTAACCTCTCCCAAAGTGTACATCATGCTTTGAAAAATTAGCAATTATAGAGGCAGAAGACTGTAATGCAGAGTTAGGACTTACGTGCTACAGCCAGACTACTGGGTTTGAATCCAAGCTCTGGTGCTACCAGCTGTGTGACCTTGCGTGAATTAATTATTTGTACTGTCTTCATCTGTTCCTGCTGCCATTTCACAATTACCATAAGACTGGGTAATCTATAACAACAGAAATTTATTAAGTTACAGTTCTAGAGGCTTGAAAGTCCAGGATCAAGCAGAACCCTCATGACCTAATCACCTCCTAAAGGCCACACCTCTTAATACTATTACATTGGGGTTTAAGTTTCAAATGAATTTTGGAGGGACACAAACATGAAAGTCATAAAATTCTTCTCCTGTATCCCTAACATTCATGTCCTTACCAGTTACAAAATATAATCATTCTATCCCAATAACCCCCCAAAGTCCTAATTCATTCTAGCATCAACTTTAATGTGTAAGTCTAAAGTCTCATCTAAATCAGATATGAATGGGACTCAAAGCACAGTTCATTCTAAGGCAAATTGTTACTCCATCTGTGAGCCTTTGAAAGGAAACAAATTATGTGCTTTCAAAACTTAGCAAACCAACATGGCATATGTATACCTATGTAACAAACCTGCACGTTGTGCACATGTACTCTAGAACTTAATGTATATTAAAAAAAGAACTTAAATTTACAAAAAAAACCCAACCCCATGAAAAATGCGCAAAGGAGATGAACAGACAATTCTCAAAAGAAGACATTTATGCAGCCAACAGACATATGAAAAAATGCTCATCATCACTGATTGTTAGAGAAATGCAAATCAAAACCACAATGAGATACCATCTCACGCCAGTTAGAATGGCAATCATTAAAAAGTCAGGAAACAACAGATGCTGGAGAGGTTGTGGAGAAATAGGAACACTTTTACACTGTTGGTGGGAGTGTAAATTAGTTCAACCATTGTGGAAGACAGTGTGGCGATTCCTCAAGGATCTTGAACTGGAAATACCATTTGACCCAGCAATCCCATTACTGGGCATATACACAAAGGATTATAAATCATTCTATGATAAAGACACATGCACAGGTATGTTTATTGCGGCACTATTCACAATAGCAAAGACTTGGAATCAACCCAAAAGTCCATCAATGATAGACTGGATTAAGAAAATGTGGCATGTATACGCCATGGAATATTATGCAGCCATAAAAAGGATGATTTCATGTCCTTTGCAGGGACATGGAAAATGAAGCTAGAAACCATCATTCTCAGCAAACTATCACAAGATCAGAAAACCAAACACCACATGTTCTCACTCATAAGTGGGAGTTGAACAATGAGAACACATGGACAAAGGGAGGGGAACATCACACTCGGGGGCCTGTTGGGGGATGGGGGGCTAAGGGAGGGATAACATTAGGAGAAATACCTAATGTAGGTGATGGGTTGATGGGTGCAGCAAACCACTAGGGCACGTGTATACCTATGCAACAAAACTGCACATTCTGCACATGTAACCCATAACTTAAAGTATAATTTAAAAAATACAATAGTGAAATAGGCATAAGATAGACCTTTCCATTCCAAAAAGAAGAAAAAATACAGGAAGAAAGAAAGGGATAAGTTGTCCCAAGTAACTCCAAAATCCAAATGGGAAAACATTACATCTTAAGGCTCCAGAATAAGCTCCTTTGACTCTCTATTCCACCTGCCAGAGACACAGGGCTAAAGGTTGGGCCCCCAAAGTCCTGGGAAGCCCTGCCCTTATGACTTTTCTGGGCACAGCCCACACAGCAGCTCTCACAAGTTGGAGTCTCCTGCTTGCAGCTCTCTCAGATGAAGTTGCACATTGGTAGCTCTACAGCTCTGAAGTCTTTGGAGTGGCTCTGCTTCCATGACTTACTGGGCATTGCTATAGTCGGGGCTCTCTGTGGTTGCCCTGAACCTGTTGTGCTAAAGCTCTTTGGAACATTCTTTGAAATCTAGATGGAAGCAGCCATGCCCCCACAACTCATGCAGTCTGCTCCTTGGCGGAGATGGCGCCATATGAACATCACTAAGGTTTACCACTTAGGCTTACTGGAGGGCTGGCCACTGTAGCCTGCATCATACCTGAGCCCACTGGAGTCAACTTGGGATGGCTGAGAAGAGCTGCACCAGAATTTGTGAAGCAGAGACTTGAGGCAGCCCATGCCAATGAGTACTGAGGTCCTATGGGTACCTAAATCCCCTCTTTTGACAACATTCTGCTCTCAAAGCCCTGGCACTCTGAGTCTGAGATGGGATTGGCAGTACCTGACAAGTTTTGAAATGGCTTTGGAGTCATTCTTTCATTGTCCTGATGAATAGCACCTAGCTTCCTTCTGTCCATATTAATCTTTTCAAACAGTCTCTTGGGCACATTCTTGATATTCTGTCCTGAATACACTCTCTCATTTTTCTTTTTTAATGACTCAGAATTTTCCAACTGTTTAAGTTCTGCTTTCCTTTTGAGTATAAATTCAGTCTTTAACTTGTTTCTCTCTTCTTGCATTTTACTGTAAGTAGTCAAGGAAGCCATGCTGCACCCTCAACACCTGACTTAGAGATTTCTTCTGCCAAATATCCTAATTCATTGCTCTTCAGCTCTGCCTTCCACAAAACACTAGGACACAAACACAATTCAGGCAAGCTCTTTTTCTCTTTATAGCAAGAATGTCCTTTCCTCCAATTTCCAATAACATGTCTCTTATTTTCATCTAAGACCACATCAGAATGGTCTTTCCCTGTCCACATTTCTACCCACATTCTGATCACAACCATTTAAGTAATTACTAAGAAGATTGAGGCCCTCCCTACATCTCTCCTCTTCTTCTGAGCCCTTTAAAGTCCAGTCTCTACCTATTGCCCAGTTTCAAAGACACTTCCATATTTTTAGGTATTTGCTATAGAAACACCACTTCTTGCTACCAATTTCTGCCTTAGTCCATTCATGCATCTATAACAAAATACCTTAAAGTGGGTAATTTACAAATAATGGACATTTGTTTCTCACAATCCTGGAGGATGAGTAGTCCAAGATCAAGGTGTTAGCAGATTTGGTGTCTGGTAAAGGCATGCTGTCTGCTTTTCAGATGGCCTCTTGCCACTTCCTCATAAGGCAGAAGGGATGTAAAAGGGATAAACACTGTGTCCTCATATGGCAGGAGGAGCAGAAGGGTCAGACAGCTCTCTGAAGCCCATTCAAAAGGGCAGAACTATCATGAGTTAATCACCTCCCCATAGGCCCTACTCTTTTTTTTTTTTTTTTTTTTTTTTGAGATGGAGTCTCACTCTGTCACCCAGGCTGGAGTGCAGTGGCGCAATCTCTGCTCACTGCATGCTCCGCCTCCCAGGTTCATGCAATTCTCCTGCCTCAGCCTGCTGAGTAGCTGGGACTACAGGCGCCCGCCACCACACCGGGTAATTTTTTGTATTGTTAGTAGAGACGGGGTTTCACCATCTTAACCAGGATTGTCTCGATCTGCTGACCTCGTGATCTGCCCGCCTCGGCCTCCCAAAGTGCTAGGATTACAGGCGTGAGCCACCGCACCCTGCCCCTCTTTATTCCACCACAATTGAGATTAAATTTCAACATGAATTTTGGAGAAACACAAACATCAAAACTATAGCATATACTATGCCTCAGTTTCCTCGTCTGTAAAATGGGTCCTTAATAATAGTACCACCTTTGAGGGCTGACATGAGCATTATGTGGTTAATATGTGTAATGCGTTTAGACCAAGGCACATACACTGTACACAATAGAAATGTTAGTTTGGAAGTATAATTTATCCTATTATATGATATACTTTAAAGATTTCTATGTTTTATAATTTATATTGGTATGTTTTATTATAACTTGTAAATATATGTTCAAACATTGATATATATTTTTATACCAATATAAACATGGGGCATATGTTCAACATGGTTGCTCATAGTAATGAGCAAATAAAATATCTATAGCCCACCTTCCAGCAGATGCTGGTACTCCTGGAAGAGTCCCAGGTCCCTGGAAGCATAATAGTTACTGACATTACTCTCGAATGGGCCTGTGGTCAGAACCAATGATGGGGACTGGGTATAAAAGCTGAAACATGTTATCTTTTGACAATCCTCCTTTCTACACAACTCTTCTCTATATTAAACATTCTGATCTGATTGTCACTTTATTCTGTTTCCTTTCATAGCTTTTTATCCTATTTCTCAGTACTGTCATACCAAGATATTACCTGAAAAAGTGTTTGGAAATATAATAGTTTGAAAATGAGTCTCTGGAGAACTCCTTTTCTTATTTTATCCCATCCACCTGGCCCCTCATCCTCTGCCCCACGGCCTCTGTTCATGGGCATGAATGTTCACCTGGACCAGCACGCCCAGGCCATGTGTATAAACATGTGTATGCAAACACAATTAGTCTCTTTTTCCACTCAGTCTAGGTAGGTGAGACGATTTTTTTCAAAGCAACATTTCTGAGCAGAACATAAAAGGAAATAAGCAAAAGAAATGACAAACCATTGAAGTAAATGGCCATGTCCAATATTTTTTCTAGTCGTCATTTGCTGAACACACAGTCCTCTCTCTTCTCAATCTGCTTTAGCAAACTCCTGCCCAAGGTGGCTTCAGGTTATATCCTCTGTTCCCATCCAGTGCCTGTTTTCCAGTTGTCATTGCCTGCAGATCAGAGTCCAGACTCCACAAACTTTCATTTAGTTTCCTGACTATTCTGACTCTAACTGTCTGCATCTGTCCCTGCTGCCATTTCACAATTACCGTAAGACTGGGTAATCTATAACAACAGAAATTTGTTAAGTTACAGTTCTAGAGGCTTGAAAGTCCAGGATCAAGCAGAACCCTCATGACCTAATCACCTCCTAAAGGCCACACCTTTAGGTTTGGATTCATGCACAGGTTAACCTGGAAGACCTTCACCGTCCCCTCCGAAGTTCTCTGCTTATTTCTCCAGACTCTTCCTCCAAGGTTGTTTTACCATTTCTAAGCTTATCATGTTAATTTGCCCATGGCCTTTTCTTTGAGTCTTCCCCTCCTACTCTCAGCTGAGACAAATCCTCTCTGGCTTCCTAGGATGCCTCAAACCCCTACTTTCCTGAGGGATCACACCCCAGAACTGTTCACTTTGTATATAGAACTGTATATTATGTCTCCATGCAGGTCTACTTGATCTGGAGCAGAGCCTCCAAGTGACATTTCTAGGGTGTCTTTCCTTCTAGTGCAGGTCAACCATATCTAGAACCATTTTAACCATTACAAACTTATACATGATTAAATCTCATATCTCAGGTTTGGAAAATAAGCTACCTTCTCCTTCCACTCAATGTGTGACTCCCCTCTTAGCACCCTAGTACACAATTATCCATATGCCAAAACAACTCACATGATGGTAATTTCATTATATCTCTAGACATCGCATTTCTCAAAGCAGAGTGTCTTCCATTTATCATAAAACACAGCCTCTATTTCAAGACAACAAAGCAAATTTTTTTAATTGGAAAATGTGGCACATATACACCATGGAATACTATGCAGCCATAAAAAAGGATGAGTTCATGTCCTTTGCAGGGACATGGAAAATGAAGCTGGAAACCATCATTCTCAGCAAACTAACCCAGGAACAGAAAACGAAACACCGCATGTTCTCACTCATAAGTGGGAGTTGATCAATGAGAGCACATGGACACAGGGAGGGGAACATCACACACTAGGGCCTGTCGGGGGGTGGGGACCTAGGATAGGGATAGCGGTAGGAGAAAGACCTAATGTAGATGATGGGTTGATGGGTGCAGCAAACCACTATGGCATATGTATACCTATGTAACAAACCTGCAGGTTCTGCATGTGTATCCCAGAACTTAAAGTATTAAAAACAAAATTAAGGTTGAACTAATGATGAATTTCAAATATGATCAGACTCATTGAGTGCTTTGGAATCATATATTGAATATAGTCAGGTTATCAAGGCTTAACATTTGATTAATATATGTGCTAGGTTACTTTCTCCAAAAAATGAATGTTGAAAAGGCAATGTCCTGTGAAGCAGGTGAACTTGTATTGGAAAATATGGAGCATTCTAAAACAATAAAAGGCCAGAGAGGACAGAGGACTCTGGGTCTTTGTATGAAATCTAAACTTCTTTCCAGGTACTGGAAGACTTACTAATCTTAAACTATTACAATGTATTGGTTTGGTATAGACAATAGGCTAGTTGCTTTGTAAAATACAAACATGCATTAACTTTGCATCTGCTCATGACCTTTCTAAAATGCTCACTGGACAGCACTCCTCATCTTAAACTCCTTCAGTTGCTCTACTTTTCCTTCAATAAAATCCAAGCTGCTTGGCATACTCTACAAGACCCTTCAAGAAATAGCCTCTGCCTACTCTTTCAACTTTCCTTTTCACCACTTCTTAGGCTCCAGACATATCGTTGTTTGCCATTCTCTGAAAGCATCACACTCTTTCTGACCTTCAGGCTGCGCAAGCCTCCTTCTTCCCTTGGCTTGCTATTTGTTCATGACTCAACTCAGAGAGTATTTTCTGCATGGAGACTTTCTTGTTGCTCTCCAACCCCTCATACCCTTCGATCTTTTGTATTACCTTATAACACTCACCTTAACCTCCATATGAGCACTTATAATTCTGTATTATGATGCATTACTTGCCTATATTTTATGTGCTCCTTATAAATCATAAGAACACCTTTCATTTCTTTGTTTTTTTTTTGTTTTTGTTTTTTTTTTGAGACGGAGTCTCGCTCTGTCACCCAGGCTGGAGTGCAGTGGCTCGATCTCAGCTCACTGCAAGCTCCGCCTCCTGGGTTTACACCATTCTCCTGCCTCCCGAGTAGCTGGGACTACAGGCGCCTGCCACCTCGCCCGGCTAGTTTTTTGTATTTTTTAGTAGAGACGGGGTTTCACCGTGTTAGCCCGGGGCGTGGTGGCTCAAGCCTGTAATCCCAGCAGTTTGGGAGGCCGAGACGGGCGGATCACGAGGTCAGAAGATCGAGAACACCTTTCATTTCTAAATTTGATGACTACTACTGCACCTGGTATCTGGGAGGTACTCATTACCCAGATGTGCACAATTTAACCACGCAAGTGTTTAAAAGTGGAGAACGATTCCCAACTGTGGTCAGAGAGTGATGTTACTATGGAATACGGGTAGGAGAAAGGCTCCACTTGCTGAATGAAAGAGTGCATCATATACTCATTGTCTTTGAAAACTCTGCAGCCTCAATTAGGAATCAAGAGTTAGGTTCAGGTATTTAGAAGTTACAGGTTTTGGGTTTTTTTTTTTTTTTTTTTTTTTTTTTTGTCATTTTAAAGGTTGCCCAAGAGTTCCTGATTCCTTTTTTTTTTTTTTTTTTTTTTTGCAAAATCATGAGATATTTCTCCTACTCTGACCAATGCAGGACACACAGGAAAAAGAAGCAAATTTTGGAGCAAGAAGTTTTAACCTGGAGCCCAAGTATTCCCTAGGAATTCCATGAATGCGCTTCGTGGGATTCTGTGGACCACCTGAAATATATACATTACTTGTCTACATGTCTGTTTCTGGGAGAGACTCAGGAGGTTGCATCATATTACCACACAAATGTGGTCCAGAAATGCTGTTCTAATAAAGGATAGTAGAATGGTGGAGAAATACACTCAAACAAACCTTTCCTTGACTTTAGGTAGCTCCAGTTGAATTTCAAGCTTCACTCTTTTGGGAGATTCTTGTCACCACACCACACACAAAGGAAGAAATTATTTCTTTTCTTGCTTAATAGGCAGTTTGAGGAGGTAACCTCTCTGGGATGGCGGTGCAGTGGAGGGTGACATTGTGGCACACTTGTGATAAACAAATAAGGATATCAGGATCAGGGTGGCCTAAGCACATTCATTTACATGAGTTTTATATTTTCTTAGGACTGACAGGAAACTTCAGAGTGTCACCTGGCTTCATCGCCTGCTTTGAAAAAATATTTTCAGATAAACCATATAAATGGGACTAAACCACATCCCATTTGTAAGCATACTTTTCCCATCCCCGAGAAGGTGGTTGCCGAACCTTAACCGTGGCATTCCACACTTAAAAGGCCACTTGACAAACAAAAAGCCAGAGGCCAGTTGCTTGGAAAATATCCTGTGCTTTCTCTTTTCCATCAAGTGTAATGAAGTGGAGAGAGATAAACATATGACCACGGATTTAAATCCTTTGGTTAAACGGTGTGCGGTCTTCCGAAGCAGGGCTCATGGCGTGTTCTCTGGACAGGCAGTATGCCTGCATGCAGAAGCTCTTCTGCAAATAAACCATGAAGTTGCAAACTTGGGCACAGCATTTGAATAACAGCAAGTAGAAAAAGATATCCCTTCCTTAAGGTCAACATCTATTTCTTTGTGAACTCATTTGGGGGACCTGAAGAGACTTTCTTGATAATTGGGAAATTTTTCCTTGGAGAAGAACAATTTTCTGACTGTGACATCCTAAATACATCCACGATTATCAAAACGGTGAGGCCAGGGCAGAGAGAAGCTGGCCACTCTGCCTCAATTAATATCTAACTGCGCTTAATGCTACATTAGTGATTTGGGGGTTTATGAGAATCAGGATGAAAGAATCAATCCTGCCATTTGAATCCACTGCATTCATTTGTTCATTGAAATGTCAGTTATTTAGAGAATCTACTGTGAAGCAAGCATTGTACTAAGTTGTGAGATTCTCCTAGATAGTTTGATTGCAGGGGGCCAGTTATTTAGTTTTTTTAGCAGAAAATGCCAGTGATTGCATCTTAGCTTTGTTTATTCTGCTGAATATTAATTAATCCATCTGTATTCGTTAGATGTGTATTACTCCTGCTTCTACCATGGGCAGAGCTATGAGCAAGGTGTGTCAGAGAAATAGAGAAGACAGAGCACCAGTACCTTAAAGATTTTACTACCTACTTTTAAATTACCCCTAAGCTCCCTTTTTAGAAACAAGCAAGATATACACTATGAATAGAAGTGTTTTACTGTCCCCTACTACCTCTTTCCCTCTGGAAGAAGAGCTTTAGTATTAGAGTTCTGTTTCTAGAGTCTGCTTAAGAGTCCAGGAAGGGCTGGGTGTGGTGGCTCATGCCTGTAATCCCAGCACTTTGGGAGGCCGAGGCAGGCGGATCATGAGGTCAGGAGGTTGGGACCATCCTGGCCAACATGGTAAAACCCTGTCTCTACTAAAATACAAAAAATTAACCAGGTATGGTGGCATGTGCCTATAGTCCCAGCTACTCAGGAGGCTGAGACAGGGGAATCACTTGAATCCGGGAGGCAGAGGTTGCAGTGAGCCGATATCATGCCATTGCACTCCAGTCTGGTGACAGAGACTCTGTCTAAAAAAAAAAAAAAAAAAAAAAAAAAAATCCAGGAAAACTTTAGGCTGTAAGAAGTTGGCACTACTCTTTGCATCAATTAGGGGTGGCTTAGCTTAAATTCACATTCACCAAAAGTCTTCAGTCTTCATAAAATCATGTAAATTAGCAAAAAGAAAATGACCTTAGGCCAGGTGCAATGGCTCATGTTTGTAATTCCCGTTCTTTGGGAGGCCAAGGCAGGAAAATTACCAGGAGTTTGAGACCAGCCTGTGCAACATAGCAAGATCCTGTCTCACTCTAAAAAAAGTAGCCAAACATGAGGGCACACACCTGTAGTTCTAGCTACTCAGGAGGCTGGTGTGAGAGGATCGCTTGAGCCCAGGAGTTTGAGGCTACAGTGAGGTATGACTGTGCCACTGAACTCCAGCTTGGGCAGCAGAGAGAGATTCTGTCTCTAAAAAGATTTGTTTTGTAATTAAAACAAAGAAACAAATCTTAGGAAGTTGTTTTCTCTCTTCTTTTCTCTTCATAGCAGCATATTTCATCTAGTCTATGGAATAGAACTCAATTTATTCTATGGTTTTTGCTCAAATTGTACAGTCTGAATTACCCATGTATTTCTGAAGTTCACCCTCTTTCTACCTGCTAGCATCCTTTACTGCTTGTGACAAATGAGCTCACACCAATTGTCTTGTATTTTCTTGGAGCTGGGACTTTTACCTTTCTTTGAATTATGTTGATGCCTATATAATCTTGCTATTCCTTCTCTTCGAAAATCCTATAAAATTTGCCTTTTTATTTTCTGCCATTGGCTAATATTGGCCCTGACTTGGAGTCAACCTAACTTTATCAGGACATTACTGTGGTTAACATAACACATACATGATTAACTATACACGAAAGTTGTCTCCTTTCAAGTTCTTCTTTCCTCCTTTTGCACCACCCCGTCCTTAAGTAAACC
Source organism: Macaca mulatta (assembly GCF_049350105.2). NCBI lineage: Eukaryota > Metazoa > Chordata > Mammalia > Primates > Cercopithecidae > Macaca > Macaca mulatta. Next base: position 28,359,798 of record NC_133417.1, read on the forward strand.
CTCATGACTTAAAACAAATCCTAACAATTTTTAGTGAATATTTCTGACTTCAGAAGATCTCTAAAGCTAAGAACATCGTTGAATTGGGCATTTTCTATTTAACTAGAGAATAAAGAATCTTGGGAGGTATAAATAGTGCTTTTTGATGTTGAGTTTGAAGAAGTTTCTTTAGCCAAGAACAGTCTTACTTAAAATTCCTTGTAATTGTAACTTCATTAATAAATCAGGAAAATCAAGGAAGATATGTATAAATCTTTTTGGTGGTTTCTGTATACATTCGTTATGTTTATTTGCTATGTATTTAGAAGATAGGCTACATTGATTGATTTAAACCTTTATTTCTATCTATAATAGAGGAAAAAGATTAGTTAGAGAAGATAAAGGCTAATAAATCCCTACTGATAGATTTCAGTGGCAGAAGTTTGCATCATAACTCTAGGTAAGGAATAAGGTGGTGCTTTTCTATACTAGGCTAGTGTGTTATGCCTGCATTTAGTATGGAATTTATCACTCTCCATTATTATTATGACTATTATTGTTTGACTAACTATAAGCTTCTTAATGACAGTGTATATTTTTTATTCTGTATTATTGTTTTACTGGTTAGAATAATTTTTGACTCTACAAAAAAAAAAAAAAAAAAAAAAAAAAAAGAACCCTGCTCAGACCTCTTTAATCATAAAAGGAAATTTATTGGTTTGAATATCAAAAAAGTCCAGGGTCCAGGGAATCAAATGCTTTGGAGGAGCACTTTCTCTTTTGCTCACTGACTCTCATGTAGATTGCAAATTAACTGCATTTTCTCTCTCAAACAAGAGTCCCTACATATAGCCAGAGATGATGACCACATGCAGGTGCAACATACTTGTGACACTGTATTTAATATGTTTTGGATAGAATACTTCCAGAGGTAAATCATTTTGCTTTCCTCCACCTCCAACTACTGAATCTTGTCTCCCTCCAGAATCCAGCTTGAATTCCTTTCCTAGATACCCTCTCAGTTCATTGCAACCATAATCTAGTTTCCCATTGGATTTGTAGTTGCTTTCTTTCTTTCTTTTTTCTTTTGGACATTTATTTGAGAATGGGACATTGCCTTGAAGTTTGTTGTCTTGCTTTGACATTTGATATCTGGCTCTGGAATTGCCATTTAACTTTTAATGCACTTGGAAGACCATCTCTAAATACTTGTTGATTTGATTTTCTAGAAATAGCTATATGGCATGACAAGTTTGCATAATGTCTCCCTTTGATCTCAACATTTAAGGTTTGGGGGTGAATGTGCTCTGTGTGTGTTGCCTTTCTTTTCCATAGGGGTAGAAGCCCTGTGGATTGGTGATGTGAATTAAGCTAATGAAACTTCGTACCTGGTAGTAAGAAAATGATTTATCTTATTTGCCCTCCATTTCTCTGTGTATAAAATATGGGTAACAGAACTTTCTACTTCAGGTTTTTGTGATAATAAATTAAATCACATTTATTTGATTGCCATCATTATTTTCACAGCTGTATTTTGTCGATACTGAAAAGTGGCTGCTGTCCAGTGTGCTGCACAAAGCCCCGTTATTGTAGGAACAAGGTATGCAGGTCTGAAGTGGGGCTAGGGCATATTAATTTCTAACACGCACAGCAGGCAGGTCTGATACAAAACTACATGGATCATAAGACATAAAATAGAAAACATATAAGGCATAAAAGTAACCTTTGATACTTATTTGCCTTATATTTCAAATAATTTCTATTATTTAATGATTCACTCATTCGTTTACTCAACAAATGTTTCTTTGTTGCTGAAAACAAGTAAGACAGTTGCCTTGTTTTCCTCTCTCCAACAGTGGTTTGAGAATTGCAGGGAATACTTCTGAAATTTAAGTATGTATAAAATTCACATAGAGAATTTGTTAAAATTCAAAGTTTATGATCCCATTTCCAGACAGTCTGGCTCAGTAGGTCTGTTGTGAGATCTCCTAAACCTCCATTTTCTCATACTGTGGGTGGCCTTTTGCTCAATCTTTAAAAACCAGTGACCTATTCTATGTGAAAATTATCTGAAGTGTAATCATTATTCTGAAGAGCTAATGGGAATAGTCTATTTGATTTCACTAAAGGCATGGATTAGTCGACTTAGGGAAGACAAATGCCACCCAACAATACTTAAGCCACTCCATCATGGGTAAGAAAAATGCCCAAATATGCCTTGGAGGAATCCAATGCCCTAGAATAAAGGTGCACAGACCAAAATTATGAGACTGGGCTGACATCAGCAGTTTTATTGTCAAATAGAAGTAATAGTGAGGGAAACCCTGAATCATTTCTACTGAGTTTCCTAATGTAGAATTCAGCCTTGTGAAACTTTCAGGTGAATTGAACCTTGTGTCCTTCCAGTTGCTGGGAGATCAAAGGTCTAACAGGAGATTTTTCTGACTCTCAATATTGATTCTGCCAAAGCCCTTAATGTTTACAGCTGCAGTTTGAGAGGCCTTTAATTACCGTGTTGCTCTCCAGTATATCTACAGGTTCTAGCAGTTTTACAAGCTATATTTTGAAAGAAATGGCTAATAAACATTCTACATTTTAATGGTTATTTCAAATACGTATGTCATTGCCCAAGTATAGATCATCCCAACCATTTCCTAGGTCACTAAGCCTGTCTCTGCAGCCTTCTTTTTTGAGGGCATCCCTGTTGATGGCTGCTTAACTTCTAAGCCCTAAGTAATTGCAGCATATTCTTCTTTCTGTCCATCAGGAAATAAAACTAAAAATGGCCATACTGCTCAAAGAAATCTATAGATGTGACACTATTCCTATAAAACTACCAACATTACTTTTCACAGAATTGGAAAAATCTATTCTAAAATTTATATGAAAACAAAAAAGAGCCCGAATTGCCAAAGTCATCCTAAGCAAAAAGAGCAAAGCTAGAGGCATCACATTATCCAAGTTCAAATTATACTGTAAGGCTACAGTAACCAAAATAACATGGTCCTGGTACAAAAACAGACACGTAGACAAATGGAACACAAAAAAGAGCCAGAAATAAATTTACACACCTGTAACTATCTGATCTTTGACAAAGATGACAAAAATAAGTAATGGGGAAAAGACCCCCTATTCAGTAAATAGTGTTGGGATAGCTGGTTAGCCATATGCAGAAGAATAAAACTGGACCCCCTACCTTTTACCATATACAGAATTAACTCAAATTAACCCAAGACAGATTAATTATTTAAATGTAAGACCTCCAATTATAGGAATCCTAGAAGGAAACCTAGGAATCATGATTCTGGACATGGGCCTTGGGAAAAAATTTATGACAAAGTACTCAAAAGCAATAGTAACGAAGACAAAAATTGACAAGTGGGACCTAATTAAACTAAAGAACTTGTGCTCAGCAGAAAAAAAAAAAAAAAAAACTATCAACAGGGTAAACAGACAACCTACAGAATGGGAGAAAATATTTGCAAATTATGCATCCAATAAAGGTCTAATATCCAGATCTATAAGGAACTTAAACAATTTACCAAGAAAAAAAACAAATAACCTCGTTAAAAAAAAATGGGCAAAATACATGAATAGACTCTTCTCAAAAGAAGACGTACAAGCAGCCAACAAATATGTAAAGAAATGCTCAACATCACTAATCATCAGAGAAATGCAAATCAAAACCACAATGAGACACCATCTCACACCAGTCAAAATGGCAATTATTAAAAAGTCAAAAAACCACAGATGTAGGTGAGGCTGCAAAGAAAAGGGAATGCTTACACACTGTTGGTGAGAAGGTGAAATATTTCAACCACTGTGGAAAGCAGTTTGAAGTTTTCTCAAAAAACTTACAACAGAACTACCATTCAACCTAGCAATCCAATTATTGGATATATATGTAAAAGAAAACAAATCATTCTGCCAAAAAGACACATGTACACGTATGTTCATTGCAGCACTATTCATAATAGCAAAGACATGGAATCAACCTAGCTGTCCATCAACAGTGGATTGGATAAAGACTATGGTACATGTACATCATGGAATACTACACGGCCCTAAAAATGAATGAAATATGTTGTTTGCAGCAACATAGATGCAGCCAGAGGCCATTATCCTAAGCAAATTAATGCAAGAACAGAAAACCAAATACCTCATGTTCTCACCTATAAGTGGGAGCTAAACATCTGGTACTCATGGACATAAAAGTGGCAGCAACAGACACTGGTGACTACTAGAGGAGGAGGATGAGGAGGGAGGGTTAAAAAACTGTTAGGTATTATGTCCAATACCTGGGCGATGGGATCATTTGTACCCCAAACCTCAGCATCACGTAACATACCTAGGTAACAAACCTGCACATGTGCTCCTGAATCTAAAAATAAACGTTGAAAAAGGAAAATAAAAAAGAGATACAACTCCTCATCAGAAATATTCTAAGGGTTCCTACATTGAAAATACACTTCCTAAAATAGAAACATTAAAATTAGTGCTGCGTTTTTCCTTTTGTAAGACAAAGAGCATCAAGTTACACCTCAGTTGTAGAAATAACCTAGTAACAGTATTTTCTAAACATGTCCAAAACACTATAGAAACACCTCTCCCAGCAACAGCACTCTTTCTTTTAAAACCTGCATATTTACTGCTTATACCCCCCAAGCTCAGTAGTTTAGTAGATTCCGCAAGACGAATATTTAAATGTTTAGTAATTTGTATGGTTTACCTCCTTGTCTGCATTATCCTCCTCTTAATATGCCAAGTAGTAATATAAAAGCATATAAGCTATAAATTAGACTCTAGTCACAAATGAAATCTGATTTATCACCTTTCTAGGCCCTAAAAACCTAATTTTCATGTAATCCCAGGCTCTAATGTCATAATAGCTACCAATTAAACAAACCAACATTTTCATGGGGGCATTGCTTACAGAGATACTATTTATTAACTTATGTATTGCTGAAGACAACTGGATGATGGACTTTAAAAAAAAAATTAAAACGTACAATATTATGGAGTAGGGATTTTTAAAAGAATCTTAACACAGATATCTTGGAAAGTATAAAATTTGTTTTGAGGGATCCTAGATTCCGGGAAAAAGCTTTATAATATCCATGATTTCTAATAACCCTCTGAATCAGATCATGACTCCTTTAGTGACGGTTTAGCCAGGTCTTCCCTCTCCTCTCTTCATTGTGGTTAAATAAGAAAATATCCACCCAGATAAGGACAAATAGAGGCTATTTACCCAGCACTTGCTATAGCAAGGGAGTCAGCCACCATCATGCATTCTTGGCAGAGACTCAAAGACAAGAAGACGGATGGAAGAGCCTCATGGCGGGAAAGAGCAATGATCTCAATATGCTTTGATTAGAAGTTGTTGGCATAGGGAAGCTAGAGATGAGCAAGAGAGACGTGGGGAGTCTTTTGTAATAGGTTTGGGGAACATATGTGACTCTCTCTGGTTGGTTTTATATTGGAAGAAGGAGCAAGAAGTAAAGAAACCAGCAGTCAATGACCAAGTCCTGACCAGTATGGGCTGATTGCTGCACAGATGTGGTTTGACTTTCTAAACTGATTGCTACAAAAGTTGTGGGTCAGAAGTATACCGTCATATATAGTCTGGCCATCATCTGTTGGAATATTCAGTCTATTCATTGCCTCTGTGCTTGTTTTCTCTCTTGTGAAGGGTTGAACAATTCATGGAAAACTAAAGATTCAGATTTTCAGCTCTTGAGGATTGTTTAAATGTTTCCATGGTCAATAGTATCATGAGGTTTTTTTGCCTTTTTGTTGTTATTGTACCATGGCAATTATCTTATGAGAGGGCAGCTGTGCAAAAGCATTTAAGATTCTGGATAGAATGCAATGGCACAGCATCATAATCACTCTGACAAAAACAAGAAAATTAATAATCTCTTTAAGATGTTTTGGAATCAGGAAGTCCACCTGCCCAACCCAGGCCAAGAGAACAAATCCAATAGGCTATAAAGTGTGGTCTGTTTTACCTAGTCTGTTTCATCAATCCAAATACAGCAAGAGACACTGTCCAGATAAGAAATCTAGAGCAATGCAATTGCCCATCACTGATTCTGCCAATGAGTTTAGACTAATCTCTATACATCTAAGGCAGAGGTGGTATTATTAGTGCTTTCTGCCAGTAATATGTTGGCATATTGGATATGTGTTTCCACCCAAATCTCGTATTGAATTGTGATCCCCAAGGTTTGAGGTAGGGGCTGGAGGAAGGTGATTGGATCACAGGGGCAGTTTCTCATGGTTTAACACCATCTTCCTTGGTGCTGTCATTGCAATAGTGAGTTATTATGAAATCTGGTTGTTTAAAAGTGTGTACCACTTCCTCAATCTCTCTCTTGCTCTTGCTCCTGCTCCAGCCATGTAGGACATGCCTGCTTTCCCTTCACTTTTCACCATGACTGTAAGTTTCCTGAGACTTCCCCAGAAGCAGAAGCTGCTATGCTTCCTGCACAGCCTGCAGAACCATGAGTCAATTAAACATCTTTTCTTTATAAATCACACGATCTTAGGCATTTCTTTATAGCAGTGCAAGAATGTACTAATGCAGTCGGAGTTAATGATGTGTTTATTGTAGCCTGTGTTATTTGCATAGGGACCACTAATGGAGACATTGCTGTGATTGTTTGCCAAAAGAATAATACAATAGAGAACCTAGAAATAAAGACAAATACTTACAACCAAATGATCTTTGACAAAGCATACAAAAACATAAATGGGGTAAAGGAAACCCTATTAAATAAATGGTGCTGGAAAAACCAGCTAGCAACATGTGGAAGGATAAAACTGGATCTCCATCTCTTACCTTCTACAAAAATCAACTCAAGATGGATCAAAGACTTTAAGACCTGAAACCATAACAATTCTAGAGGATAACCTTGGAAAATCTCTTGTGGACATTGGCCTAGGCAAAGAATTCATGACTAAAACTCCCAAAACAAACACAACAAAAACAAAAATAAATGGAGCCTAAGTAAACTAAAAGTCTTTTGCACAACAAAAGAAATTATTATGAGAGTAAACAGACAACCCGCAGAATAGGAGAAAATATCAGCAAACTACACATCTGACAAAGGACTAATATCCAGAATCTACAAGGGACTCACATCAGTAAGAAAAAAACAAATAATCCAATCAAAAAGTGGGCCAATGACATGAATAGACGTTCCTCAAAGGAATGTCAACAAACGTATGAAAAATGAAAAGTGCTCAACATCATTAATCATCAGGGACATGCAAATTAAAACCACAAGGAGATACCACATTATTCCTGCAAGAATGGTCATTATTAAAACACCAAAAAAAAGAAAGAAAGAAAGAAAGAAAGAAAAAACAAACAAACAAAATAGATGTTGGTGTGGATGCGAGGAAAAGGAAACATTTATACACTGCTAGTGGGAATGTAAATTAGTACAACCTCTATGGAAAATAGTATGGAGATTCATTAAAGAATTAAAAGTAGATCTACCATTCAATCCAGCAATCCCACTACTGCTATCTACCAGTAGATAAAGGAAAAGAAGTCATTAGGTGAAAAAGAAACATACACACATATGTTTATTGCAGTACAATTGACAATTGCAAAGATATGGAACTAATCTAAGTGCCCATTGACCAATGAGTGGACAAATAAAATGTGGTAGATATACACCATGAAATACTATTCAGCCATAAAAAAGAATGAAATAATGTCTTTTGCAACAACTTGGGTGGAGCTGGAGGCCATTATTTTAAGTGAGATAACTCAGAAATAGAAAACCAGATACCATTATGTTCTCACGTGTAAGTGGAAGCTAAGTTATGAGGATGCAAAGACATACAGAGTAATAAAATGGAGTTTAGCCACTCAGAAGGTGGAAGATCAGAGGTGAGTGTGGGATAAATAAAACTACATATCGGGTACAATGTATACTACTCAGGTGATGAGCGTACTAAAATGTCATAATTCAGCACTTTATAATTCATCTATGTAAGCAAAAACCATTTGTGGCCCCAAAGCTATTGATTTTTTTTTTTTTTTTTTTTTTTTTTGAGACGGAGTCTTACTCTTCGCCGAGGCTGGAGTGCAGTGGCGCGATCTCTGCTCACTACAAGCTCCGCCTCCCGGGTTTATGCCATTCTCCTGCCTCAGCCTCCAGAGTATCTGGGACTACAGGTGCCGCCACTGTGCCTGGCTAATTTGTTTTGTATTTTCGTTAGAAACAGGGTTTCACTGTGCTAGCCAGGATGGTCTCGATCTCCTGACCTCGTGATCTGCCCGCCTCGGCCTCCCAAAGTGCTGGGATTACAGGCGTGAGCCACCGCGCCCGGCCTGAAATTTTTTTTAAAAAATGAGATAGTAATTTTCGTAGATAGAGTGCCTAAATAATCAAGGATGTACCTCATTTTGAAGCTCTGATCTATATTGGAATTTCCAGCCATGCAGATTTATAGAATTGGGATCTCTATGTTCAGATAAGTGTCAGAATACTCTTCCTAAAGTACATGAGTTGTTAGTCTGAGGTACACAAGACAAAGCAATCTGGCCCCAAAGGAAGTAGTATCCTGTAGGGCCACCAGGAATAAACGAGTTGTTCATGAAACAAAGATAGAACCAACTTACATTAGTTGGGTTATGCAATTAGATCTCTACTGAGCTCTTACGAGTGGCAATTATTTGGCCCATCACCCTAGAAAGGTTGCTGAATTCAAATTTAGAATTTCCTGGAGTCTGATTAGTAGATTGTAGTAATTGGTTATACTTTTCTGGAAGAGGGGACACTAGTGAAGCCACAGGTTGATTTGTTTAAGGTCATTTATCCATGTCGGTGCAAGTGGAAATGTCATGAGCTGTAATTCCCTATGGTCTGCTTTGGTGAGATTGGAATTTCCCAGAGGTTTCTATCATGGGGATCTGGTGATCATTGACACATCCAGCAGCCAGTAAGATGGAAGGCAGAGGCTACAATCTGGGATAAGTGAAGAATGCCTTAGAATTAGACAGTGGCAAAACACTTTGGGATTCCTAGGTGAGAGGATTGCTTGAGGCCATGAGTTTGAGATCAGCCTGGGCAACACATAGGGAGACCCCATCTCTACAAAAAAATTTTTAAAAAGTAAAAATTTCAAAATGCATGAACCTTCCAGCTAGCCAGTTCATAAGGTGACAATTGATTCATCCTGGGGGAGTGGATTGTATGGCCATAAGGGCTAGTGGGAGTATCTTGGGTCAAGGAAGCTCTAATATTTCTGAAAGTTTTATGAATTTTAATTTAAGGATGTTATTGGTTCTTCCAAACATTTCATAAGATTTTGGGTGGTAAGAACAGTGTAATTTTTGATTAAGAGGTAGTGCATTACAGAATTCTTTCATAATTACCATGAAGTATAATCCTCAGCCACGTGGTAGCAAAGTTGATCGGCTCCAGGTTGGAATCACAAAATTGAGCTGCTTTTTAGTGACTGTAAACTGTAGTTTTTTGGCAAGGAAATATCTGAAAGTAAACATACATCCTGAAAGTAAACATACAATAGCTAAAATATATTCAAATCTCCTAGAGGGTAATCCATCTATGAGGGTTCAAAAGGCCTTTGAAGCTTTGGTTTCTGGCCATGCCCCATTTTTATACTTCTTCCAGGTTTCTATAGTTGACAAGTAATACATGACCTGAAAAAAACCTTTTTAAAGTTTACCCAGCAATACTTATTTGAGATGCTAAACATTTTTTTCTGTACCATGATGAGTAGCTTCGTGGAGAAATTTAGTTAGTTACTATTGGAAATCATCCAGTGCCACCAAGCAGCCATCTTGCAAGAGATTATTTGAGTGAAGGGTACAACCAGATTACCAGATTCTTTTCCATTCTTTTATTTTTATTTTATTTTAAATTGTATTTATTTATTTATTTATTTTGAGACGTAATCTCACTCTGTCACCCAGGCTGGGGTGCAGTGGCGTGATCTTGGCTCCTGCAAACTCTGCCCCCCAGGTTCAAGCGATTCTCCTGCCTCAGACTCCTTAGTAGCTGGGATTACAGGCACCTGCCACCATGCCCAGCTACCATTCTTTTTAAAATCAAAGGGTAAACACTGATATTTATAAGAATTTCTTTGAATCATTTCAGAGACTTATCCTTTGATGGCTTGGAAATACAATCACCTAGGTTAAGGCTGCTTGTTTGTCATAATAATCTACTAGAATATTTTCATTTTGTTTTGTTTTTTTAAAAATTTCAACCTTTAGTATAGATTAAAGGATACATGTGCAGGTTTGTTACATGAGTACATTGCGTGATGCTGAGGTTTGTTGTACAAATGTTCCCACCACCCAGACAGTCAGCATAGAACCCAAGGAGTGGTTTTTCAGCCCATGCCTCTTTCCTTCCTTTTATTCCTATTAGTCCCTACTAGCCATTTTTCCTATTTTTATTTCTATGTGTATTCAATATTTAGCTCCCACTTATAAGTTAGAATATGAGTGTTTGGTTTTCTGTTCCTGTGTTAATTCGCTTAGGATGATGGCCTCCAGCTCTGTCAAGTTGCTGTAAATGACATCATTTCATTCCTTATGATAGCTGCATAGTATTCCATGGTGTACATGTACCATGTTTTCTTTATTCAGTCCACTATTGATGGGCACCTAGATTGATTCTGTGTCTTTGCTATTGTGAGTAGTGCTGTGACAAACATGTGAATGCCTATGTCGTTTTTGGTAGAATTATTTGTTTCCTTTGGATATATACCTAGTAATTGGATTGCTGGGTCAAATAGTAGTTCTGTTTTAAGTTCTTTGAGAAAACTCCAAACTGCTTTCTACAGTGACTGAACTAGTTTTCATTTCTACCAATAGTGTATAAGCATTTCCTTTTCTCTGCAGTGGTGCCAGCATTTGTCATTTTTTGACTTTTTAATAATCACCATTCTGACTGGTGTGAGATGATATCTCATTGTGGTTTTGATTTGCATTTCTCTGATAATTAGTGAGGTTGAGCATTTTTTTTCTCATGACATTTTGGGAAGTGTCTGTTCATGTCCTTTGCCCATTTTTAAAATTGCATTATTTCTTTTTTGCTTGTCAATTTAAGTTCTTTGTTGGTTCTGGATATTAGATTTCTGTCAGATGCATAATTTGCAAATATTTATCCCATTCTCTAGGCTGTTTATTCTGTTGGTAGTTTCCTTTACTGTGAAGAAGCTCTTTAGTTTAATTAAATTCACTTGTCAATTTTTGTTTTTGCTGCTATTGCTTTTTGGGACTTAGCCATAAATCCTTTAACAAAGTCAATGATGAGAAGGGTATTTCCTAGGATTTCTTCTAGAATTTTGTAAACGTTGAGGTCTTATGCTTAAATTTTTAATCTACCTTGAGATAATTTTTGTATATTATGATAGGTAAAGGTCAAGTTTCATTTTTCTGCATTTGGCTAACCAGCGATCTCAACATCATTTATTGAATTTCCCCCACTGCTTATTTTTTGTCAGTTTTGCTAAAGATCACATGGTTGTAGGTGTGCAGTTTTATTTCTAGGTTCTCCATTCCGTTCCTTTGGTCTATGTGTCTGTTTTGAACCAGGACCATGCTATTTTGGTTACTATTCCCTTATAGTATAGTTTGAAGACAGTCAATATGATACCTCTGGCTTTGTTCTTTTTGGGTAGGATTGCTTTGGCTATTTGGGCTTTTTGGTTCCAAATGAATTTTAGAATAGATTTTTCTATTCTGTTAAAAATGATGTTGGTATTTTAATAGGGATAGCATTGATTCTGTAAATTGTGCAGTATAGTCATTTCAACAATATTGATTCTTCCAATCTATGAGCATGGAATATATTCCCATGACTTTGTGTCATCTCTGATTTTTTGGCAGTGTTTTGTAATTCCCCTTGCAGAAATCTCTCACCTCCTTACTTAGATGAATTCCTAGGTATTATTTTATGGCTATTGAAAATGTGATTGTGTTCTTGATTTGGTTTTCAGCTGAATGGTATTGGGATATAACAATGCTATTGATTTTTGTACATTGATGTTGTATCCTGAAACATTTCTAAATTTTATCAGTTCCAGGAGTCTTTCAGTGGAGTCTTTAGGGTTATGCATAGAATCATATCATCAACAAAGAGAGATAGTTTGACTTCTTTTCCTATTTGGATGCCTTTTATTTCCTTCTCTTGCGTGATTGCTTTGGTCAGGAGTTCCAGTGCAATTTTGAAGGAGTAGTGAAAAGTGGGCATCCCTGTCTTGTTCCAGTTCTCAAGGGGAATGGTTCCAGATTTTGCCCATTCAGTATAACATTGACTGTGGGTTTGTCATTGATGGCTGTTGCTATTTTGAGGTATTTTCCTTCAATGCCTAGTTTCTTGAGGGTTTTTATCATAAATGGATGTTGGATTTTATCAAAGGCTTTTTCTGTGTCTGTTGAGATGATCATATACTCTTTGATTTTTATTCTGTTTATCTGGTAAATCACATGTATTGATTTGTGTATGTTGAATCAATCAACCTTACACTCTAGAAATAAAGCCTACTTGACCATGGTGAATTAACTTTTTGTGAATCAACTTTTGTGCTGCTGGATTTGGTTTGCTAGTATTTTGTTGAGGATTTTTACATCTATGTTCACTAGGGATATTGGCCTGAAGTTTGTGTGTGGGGAGAGGGGTGAGTGCACATGCACACCAGATTTTGGTATCAGGATGATATTGGCTTCATATAATTAGTTAGGAAGAAGCCACTCCTCAATTTTTTTGAAGCAGTTTCACTGGGATTGGTATCAGTTCTTCTTTGTGCATCTGGTAGAACTCAGCTGTGAATCCATCTGATCTGGGCCTTTTATGTTGGTAGGTTTTTTAAATTACTGATTCAACTTTTGAACTTGTTATTGGTCTACTCAGCTTTTCACTTTTCCTGGTTCAATCTTGGGAGGTTTTGTTTCCAAAATAGTATCCGTTTTCTCTAGATTTTAAAATTTGTGTGCGTAGAGGTGTTCATAATAGTCTCTCAGGAGCTTTGGTATTTCTGTGGGACCAGTTGTAATGTCATCTTTGTCATTTCTGATTACACTTATTTGGATTTTTTCTTTTTTTCTTTAATTAATCTAGCTAGAAGTGTATCACTCTTGTTTATTATTTCAAAGAAAAAGCTCTTGGTTTCATTGATCTTCCATAAGGACTTTTGGGTCTCAATTTTGTTCAGTTCTTCTCTGATTTTAGTTATTTCTTTTCTTCTACTAGCCTTGAGGTTGGATTGTTCTTTTTTTCTAGTTCCACTTGTGTGATGTTACATCATTAATTTGAGATATTTCTAACCCCTTGATGAAAATATTTAATACTATAAACTTTCCTCTTAACACTGCTTTACCTGTATCCCAAAGATTTAGGTAAGTTGTGTCTCTATTTCACTTATTTCAAAGATGTTTTCGATTTCTGCCTTAATTTTATTGTTCACCCAAGACTTATTCAGAAGCAAGTTGTTTAACTTCCATGTTTTATGTAATTTTGAGAGATTATCTTCATATTGACTTTTATTTTTATTACATTGTGGTTGTATAATTTAGATTTTTAAAAAAATTTATTGAGACTTGCGTCATGGCTGAGCATGTAGTTGATCTTAGAATGTGTTCTGTCTGCAGATGAGAAGAACGTGTATTTTGTGGTTATTGGTGGAATATTCTGTAGATGTCTATTAGGTCCAGTTGGTTAAGTGTTGAGTTTAAGTCCAGAATTTCTTTGTTAGTTTTCTGCCTCAATGATCTTCCTAACCTGTCATGGGGGTGTTGAAGCCCCCACTACAATTGTATGGCTGTCTAAATCTTTTTGTAGGTCAATAACTTGTTTTATGGATCTAGGGGCTCCAGTATTGGATGCATATATATTTGTGTATATATATATATATATATATGCTGTTAAATCATCTTTTTGAATTGAACCTTTATTATTATGTAATGCCCTTTTTTGTCCTTCCTGATTGTTATTTGCTTAATGTTCGTTTTATTTTATATAAGAATAGTGACTCCTGGGTTGGGCTGGGCGGGGTGGCTCACGCCTGTGATCCCAACACTTTGGGAGGCTGAGGCAGTTGTATCACCTGAGGTCAGGAGTTCAAGACCAGCCTGTCCAACAGGGTGAAACCTGTCTTGGGGTGTTTAGACCAGTTACATCTGAGGTTAGTATTAATATGTGGGATTTTGATTCTGTCATCAAACTGTTGGCTATTTGTTTTGTAGATGTGATTGCGTAATTGCTTTATATTTTCTGTGGGCAATGTGCTTGAGTGTATTTTTATGGTAGCAGGTTTCGATCTTTTGTTTCCATCTTTAGCACTCCCTTAAGGACCTCTTATAAGACTGATCTGGTGGTAACAAATTTCTTTACTGCTTGCTTCTCTGAGAAGGATTTTATTTCACCCCTGCTTATAAAGTTTAGTTTGGCAGGACATGAGATTCTTGGTCAGAATTTCTTTTTTGTAAAGAATGCTGACAAAAACCTTACAATCCCCCCATCTCTCTGACTTGTAAGGTTTCTGCTGAGAGGTCTGCTTCTAGTCTCCCTTTTTAGGTGACCTGACCTTTCTAGCTATCTTTGTGATTTTTTTTTTTATTTTCATTCACATTAGTGAATTTGACTATGTGCCTTGGGGATGGTCACCTTTTGTAGTATCTCACAGGGGTTCTCTGTAATTCTTGAATTTGTATGTTCTCCTCTCTAGCAAGATTGGGGAAATTTTCATGGACTAGGTCCTCAAATATGTTTTCCAGGTTGCTTACTCTCTCTTTCTCTTTTAGGAATGCCAATGAATTGTAGATTTGGTCTCTTTACATAATCCCATATTTCTTGGAGGTTTTATTTATTTATTTTTTATTTTTGTCTGACTGTGTTGATTCAAATAACCAGAGTTCAGGCTCTGAGATTCTTTTCTCAGCCTATTCTGCTGTTAATGCTTTTGAGTGGATTATAAAATTCTTGAAGTGAATTCTACAGTTCCAGAAATTCAGTTTGGTTCTTTCTTAAAATGGCTATTTCATATTTCAGCTTCCGGGTCATTTGACTGGATTCCTTGGATTGGGTTTCAACTTTGTCTTGGATCTCAATGAGCTTCATGGTCATACAGACTCAGTCATCTCAATCCAGTTAAGAACCATTTCTGGGGGACTGATGTGCTCATTTGGAGGGGACACACTGGCTTTTTGAGTTGCCAGAGTTCTTGTGCTGATTCTTTCTCATGCATGAGGGCTGGTATTTCTTCACCTGTGATATAAGTTGAGTATAGTAAGTTGGCTTTGTTTTCAGAGGGCCAAGACTCTGTACAAATCTTTATTTGTGGCTGAATTTTTGTGTTAGGTTTCATAGGCACTATATATTGGAAAAAATTTTTGGTGTTATATTTTTGGGGTACAATTCAGTAGTTGGTGCTGAAGAGTGGTGGCGGGCAAATAGGCTATTACTCAGTCACACAGCTTTTTTGTATTTTGGCACAGTTGGCAGTTGTGTTCTGTGGTGGGGGAAGAAAGATGACCTCCTCTCCTGTCTGCTCCTGGGCCTTAGAGGAGACCTCTCTGATCATTGGCTCCATACCCGCATTTCCTCTGTTAGGTGTGCTGGTCCACAGTGCTCCCTCAGGCAGAGTTCATGGATGACAGACAAGCTGTACCCTTCTCAGGTCTGCTCTGTGGAGGAATGCATGTTCTGCTCTCATGCAGGCCTGTGAACCCAAGGGTCTCAACCTTTTCAGTGTTCTGAGAGTGAGGACTCCCCTTTGTTTGGGTGCTGCCCAAGCTGGTGAGTCTCAACTGGCTAGGAGTAGTACGGATGTGCAAAATCACCAGTGTGCCTCTCAGTGCTTCCCAGGGGCCCATGGAACTGTGTTTGCCCCCAGATTTCAGGCAGAAGTGGATCTGCTGTGCTGGAAGCCCCAGCAGATGTGTCTCATACAGCCAGGAGCATTTGGGGTGGGTTGAGTTGCCTGCTCTGCTGTTCAGGAACTTCCTGGGGGAACATGGAGCAGTGCCTGTGCCATAGAGTTCCAGCTAAAGCAGTGGACCAATATGACTGTTCCCCAGCACTATGACTGCAGCCTATCAGGGCATAGCAGTTGGTGCTGGGCTGCTCCAAGGTTCAAAGCCTGTGGAATTCCCTATGGACTTGCGTGTTGCTTCTGCAAAAAATCTAGGCAGCTCTCTGTATCATTCTGGAAGCCTGGGGGATCAGGAGGTTCTCTCATTCCCAGAATTGCACAGTTCCCTGTAGGAAATGTGGATTCCCTAGGGGATCTCCTTCACTCACCCTTTCCCTGTGTTGGGGAGCTTTCCCTGGCTCCATGCCTGTCCTAGGTGGGTACCTGTCCAGCTTCACTCTGTTCTTTGTCTGCCCTCACTCCTTTAATGGATCTTGACATGATTTCTTAGATGACTGTCTTGCAGGGTCAGTGTTTACTCACCAGTTTGTTTCCCCTCCCTGAGAGTGTTGCACACGAGCTGCTTCTATTCCACCATCTTCACCCCTATGCTGCTTTTAAAAACAATGTTGTATAAATACAAGTATAGGTAAAAGATTGGGAAAAGGTACATCATGCTAACACCGATCAAAAGAAAGCTGGAATGACCTAGAGCATCTTCTTTAGCTTCTGCATGATCTCTTTTTGCATGAGTTGCAATCATTAGGATAGTCACTTCTTCAGAAAGTGGAGTGCATCTAAAAATGCTTAACTTGCTCATTTTTTATGGAAGTTCCAATGGAGGTGAGAAACAACCTTTATTTCCAAAGCGTCCTAAAACCGTGTACTACTCCAAAAGCATACCTGCTGTTTATATACATGCTGACTCTCTGGTCTTAGGCTAATTGATTAGCTCTTAGTAAGTGTAAAAAGTTCTGTCACCTGGGATTATTATTATCTTAGGTAGAGGACCGTATTCTAAAGGAGAGCTTAAGTTAATAATGCCATATCTCGCTTGATAAACTCCAGTTCAGTTTTCTGTCAGCAAATAATATTAGCTTAAGATTCTCAATGGAATTCTGTAATAAATCTGAGGACAGAAAACTTCTCTGTGACGTAAGATCATCATAAGATTCAGGGTGTGGCTGAAGTGAATAATAATGTGAGAAGGAAAGAATAATGGCATCTAAGAGGTTAATTGGCTGGCTGAAAAATGTTGTGTGTTCTCCATCAGTTGAAATGTCTGTACTGTATGAGGAGCCATAATCTTCCATTGCCCTAAGACAAGGGTGGTGAACCTTGGCAACAGGGTCAAGGATGAGTTTATAGTAATCAGTGGGTTTTTAACGGTTCCCATGATGTTAAGTTTCAAACCCAAGGGTTTGTTCCAGAGCACTTATGTTCAAAGAGAAAGGAGCTTTCTGTGGTTAGGGTTGCTGAGGGAAGGAGGCTGTTGAAGAGCATGTTCTGGGTTCCTGAAGGTGCATATATCCTTGAGCTTCCAGAGAAGGGAGTCTCTTTCTGAGAACTGGGTCAATTCATATAGAGATGCCACAATCTCAGAAAATTTTCGCACTCATTATCTGCAATATCCACTTAAACCGAGAAATTTGATTGTCATTTTGTAAGGGGTCTGGGATAAGTTAAGATACTTTTTAGTCTATTAGGAGAGGATGTTTTTCCCTCCTAGGACAGGTCATACCCTAAATAATGGACTGTGATTTGGAAAAAACGTTATGGCCCTTTTTTTTTCTAAGGCTGGGAGCAAGAAAATTGAATGTGAAGTCTTCCTTGTTTACTCGGCAAAGATGAACAAAGATCATTCACATATTGTTTCATAACTGAATGACAAGGGAAATTGAGATCTTTAAGTCTTCACTGAAAAGTTGGGGAGAATAAGAGGGGGCTTCAGAGAACCTCTGAGCATGCCTGTGCAGATGTATTGTTGTCTTCTCAAGGTGAAGGCAAAAAGATTATTAACTGCTCTGGTTTAGAAGCACACGAGAAAAGCAGTGAGTCCCTACAGTGAAGCTAGGCTCTTTCTATTAAATTTGCAAGGGTGAGTATCATAGAGCAGAAAGGATTTGTTTCAGATAAGAATCCAAGGGTTACTATTAAGGACTACAATATAGGAAAATCCATGGGCTATTTGAAATTCTAACCAACTATGTGATATATTTACTCTTAGGAAGAAGCTGAGAAAAAGTGACAAGGTTTAATGTAGAAAGAGTAACCATCATATCTACCAGCAATTCATGAGGCTGACCATCTATATTTATAGTTAATTTATCTTGAGTGTTTAAGGGTAAGGCAAGACATTGGGCACTTTTGTCTTCCTCAGAGTACCCGAAACATCAGAACATTCACTGATACGACTTTTCTGACTTTTCATCATCTTGGTTTTTATTTTGCAGATGGGACCTTCTTTTTTATGATTGTCCCCTCTGTTTACAATATATACAAATGTCTTTGTCAATAGGTGATCAGTTTGAAGTTCGATCTATTATTTGATCTGAAGGGCCATAAATTTATTTGGAATTCATCTGGTTTTTGTTCTAAAACTTTCTAAATGTACTGCCTGGAGCTGTAATTCTGGTAAAAGGGCCATTTCCTATTCTACTTTCTATTTTTTAATTAGGTCTCCAATATCAGGTGTAACACCAATGACAAAGTGAGATAAAAAGGCTGCTGTTACATCATAACCCTTTTTAATTTCCAAGTGTTGTTGGAGAGTATTTTCTAGTGTATCTTAAAATATTTTATAGTTTCATCTTTTCTTTCTTTGCATGACTGAATTATGGTCCAATCAATTTTTGTTGGAAGCATTTTAGGTGTGGCATTTAGGATACTTCAATCCATTTTTGTGGCCCTTTTTTTTTTTTTTTTACCCTAAAGTTTTTTTTATTATTATTATACTTTAAGTTCTAGGGTACATGTGCACAACGTGCAGGTTTGTTACATATGTATACATGTGCCATGTTGTTGTGCTTCACCCATTAACTCATCATTTACATTAGGTATATCTCCTAATGCTGTCCCTCCCCTCTCCCCTCACCCCACGATAGGCCCTGGTGTGTGATGTTCTCCTTCCTGTATCCAAGTGTTCTTATTGCTCAATTCTCTCCTATGAGTGAGAACATACAGCATTTGGTTTTCTGTCCTCACAATAGTTTGCTGAGAATGATGGTTTCCAGCTTCATCCATGTCCCTACAAAGGACATGAACTCATCTTTTTTTATGGCTGCATAGTATTCCATGGTGTATATGTGCCACATTTTCTTAATACTGTGAAAAGAAAGATCCTATAGGCCCCTTTCTGTGTCAATGCAACTAGCTTTTGCATTCATGATTTAGTCTCTGAGGTTCCAACCAATGTGTGTATAATTTGAAATAGATTAGATGACCTTGAGTCATATGTGTTCCAAATAATTCTAAATCATTATATGAATAGTTTCTGATCTTCTGTGGGTTTAGAGACATCCTTAGTTATTGCCCTTAATTCAGATTGGGTCAGTTTAAGTTCATTGCCTGCATATTTGGCTCATGGAAAGATGGAACTTTGGAGGCAAAATGGCATTTTGGGTCTTAGGAGAGTCACTGGGAAAAAGCTGCATGTCTGGACAAGGAGAAAAGACAGTAGAAGTGTTGATGGAAGTGTGGAAGGAAAAAGAATAAAAGGGCCAGGAAGAGAAATAGCTGGACATAGGGAGGAAACTGAAGAATGAGGAGGAGATATTACTAGGAAAATGAGTCTAATTTGTTGCTACCTAAGTTGGTCAAATTGCTCATTAGTTCTAACCAAAGCATCTTTTAGTGAAGCAATTTTTGAATCAGAATTTCATTTGGCGGCCTCTCCACCCTGCACAAAAAATATTGCTGCCAATTGGGACTAAATAATCTCATTCAATTTTTTTCTAAATAATTCCCAAATAAACAATTTTGTCCAACTCAAATGTTTCCCAGAGTGGCAGATCATCCATAGTCAAGTCACGCCATTTAGAAAGGTAGGTGCAAGAATTAGAAATATAATGAGAGTGTATTTACGAAGGAGGACTTTCTTTCCTCAACCCCATGAGAGCTGGCAGCAGTTGGAAGGAAAGTAGTGCTGTGTGCTCAATGTCTCAGGCACCTAACGTGACGGTTGCCTTCATTCTGATGTGGATCAAACAGTTCATGCCCTAGCAAGCAGAGAATAAAAAATAACACCCCTTCTTGATTAAAGCTGGGATCTCAAGACAAAAATACAATCTGAAGAAAGGAAAATCTCACCTGGTTTTATTGGTGACACACAGCAAAATTTGTCCGTATTGACACCACTCACTAGTCTGTGAGGCCAGCTCAAACAACAGACTTATGAAACCTATGTCTGCATTTTATATGGTAATTCTTCTCTTTATAAAAAGTGATGCTTATAGACAGTACAAGAAAATATGGAAGCACAAAGGAGATGAAAAGAGTGGAAAGGGAATATATTGAGTCCATCAATGATACCAAACAAATAGAAACCAGTAACAAAACTTTAGTACCAAAGTGAGAATGAATGGCTGCAGAATATTGTTTAAAGCACAATGTTAGGTCATCTGCCCTGTTTACATAAAGGGCTAAACACAGTACATTCTTTAGCTAGTGGATAGTATGGAAACTTTATTCTGGATCTTCCATTTTTCCTGCTGTACTGGATCGTTCCAACCAGAACATTAAAGTGATAATATTTTCCATATTTAAAAAATCCTCCTTGACTACATATTATGCAGCACACACACACACACACACACACACACACACACACACAGAGAGAGAGAGAGAGACAGAATAATTCTATTTTTCTGTTATTCGCAAAAAAAGTTTACTAAAACATACTAATTTCCCAGCCTTTTCTTCTGCTTGTCTTCAATCCTGCTCCTCCCTTTATCTCTTGAATCCATTTTAACCAGGCTTCTTTCCTCAGAACTCCAGGAAATTTACCTTTGTCAAGGTCACCAATGACCTCCATGTTGCTAGATCCACTGTTAAATTCTCTTCTTGCCCCATCTATCAGCAGGATATGACCCAGCTGATCACTTTTTCCCTCTTTAAACACTTTATTTGATAAGCTTTCAATAAAGTCATCTTCCTTAGCTTTTCTCCCTCCCTTCCTAGTCTCCCTTGTTTTTTTTTTCTAATCTCTCTCTGACATTTTGATAAATTTGCCCCAAAGCTCAGTCTTTTCTCATCTTTTGTCTAGCTACACTTACTCCCTAAATGATCTCATCCAGTCTTCAAGACTTAAAATAGCATTGTATACTACTGTCTCTTATGTTTGTATTTATTGCCTGGACCTCTGTATTGAATAACAGTTGGATACCTAATAACTCTTATGTTTAATTGACATGGAAAATGAAACATGAACAAAATTTCAGTAGTGGTTTCCTTCCATGAACCTAACTCCTTCCACAATTTTCCCCAGATTAGCAAAAGGCAATTCTAACCTTTTAGTCACTCAAACCTAAAACTCAGCATCTCCCTTGACTCCTTGTTTGTCTCCTCCACTCCATGTTTGATTCATAAGCAAATCCTATCAGTTCCAGCTTCAAAATATGTCCAGAATCCAGACACCTCTCACCATCTTCACTGTTACTACCTACACAATGGCAGTAACCTCCAAACTGGTCTTTCTACTAGTAATCTTGCCTCCCTACAATCTAATCTTGATATTCTTTAGATGTGCTAACCATCACCTAGCCTCCAGGCCTTTGCATTTGGTCTCTCAAGCCAGAATACTCTTCTAGCAGATATCTGCATGCTTTACATCTCTGCTTCCTTCAGGTCTCTACAACTATCATCTTGTCAACAAGGCCTTTCCTGTCTAATCTGCTTAAAATAGTGACTATTCCCAATCCCACTGCTCTGAATCAGTTTTTAATTATATATATAATTTATATATGTTATAAATTATATGTAATTTATTACATATAACATAAAT
Source organism: Macaca mulatta (assembly GCF_049350105.2). NCBI lineage: Eukaryota > Metazoa > Chordata > Mammalia > Primates > Cercopithecidae > Macaca > Macaca mulatta. Next base: position 28,381,684 of record NC_133417.1, read on the forward strand.
ATATATACTATATAAATATTGTATATACTATATCATATTTATATAGTATATATAATATAAATAATATATAATACAATAAATATATTATAAATAATATATTTATAATAAATTATATATTAAATTATATATAATATATAAATAATTTATAATAAATTATATTATAAATTATATAGTATATAAATAAAATAAATAAAACATATAAATATATATATGGCTATATACATCTCTGCTTAATTTCCCCTGTAACACTTCTCACCATTTGTCATACTAGCCTTATTTGTTGATGACTGTCTCCCACCACTAGAATGTAAGCTCCATGAAGGCAAATGACTTTATATTGTTTCCTGCTGTATCTCTATACTCATAACAGGCTCTGGCACAGATTCAGTGTTTGACAATATTTATTGAATGAACTAGTAAAACCATTATCTATAAAAATATTTGACAAGTGCCCATTATGTGACTCTGCTTCTATGCCAAATACTCTGACTGATCCAAACAAAATAGAAAATTGTCTACAACAGTCCCTAAAGTCTCATTGTCTTGACCGAGATGAGAATATAAAAAAAAATTTTTTTTGAAAGGGTTGGGGAATGATTGAGTGCTAACTGAATTACAAATAAGTAAAAATTCAGAGGAAGGAAAGATCATAAAGTTCAGGCAAGAAGGGCTTTATAAAGTGGGAGAATGGCCTAACAGGTATTTTGAGGTTGAGGGAGAGGAGCCCAACAGAGATAAAAGATGTCAGCCGTGATCAGCCATTCCTAATTCATATTATGAAACTGATCAAGGCCCGAAATTGGATAGGCAGGGATGCAGCCTCAATGTGGAGACACATTTCTTAACTTTCCAAAGCCCTAGATTTAGTGTTCTCAGGGTAAATTGTAAAAACTTCTTCTCTAATGAGTCACTCTCTGTTCATTCATTCATTCGTTCATTATCTCAAGTAATTCATTGAACATTATTGTTTATTCAGTATTGTGCATATATCATTTATATGGCATGACTTTTTGAAGCTTTTACAAGCTAATTGGAGACAGGAAAAAAATTAGACACATACAAAGCAGCCAAGTAAAAGCACAAGGAGGCTTATAATTACCTGCCTAATGAATAGCTCAGCCATTGTCTATTTGTTTTTGGTTAAAGTGTCATACAGTTTAGTGTTCAACAGAGATAACATTGCCTACATCACAGGACTCCTGTGCCTTTAGTGAGCTATCATACAACAAAGTACTTCGTATACTGTAAAATGCTACTCAGACATTCATTATTGCTATCTACAAGTATGGGGGCGGATAAATGACTCTGCAGAATTTATCTGTGTTTCCAAAAAGAACTTGAGAAGAATTAATATGAAGATCTTTAGAGTTAACCAATTTAAAACTGTGGAGAAAAGGTGGAAAATATAGAATTCATACGTCTCAGAGAAGGCAACAAATTAAACTTGCCCAAACTTCTAACACAAACAGAACATTTCAAACTCAGAAGTCAGTAAGAATCTACCCTTTTCTTGAATTATTTTGGAGAAAATGCATTATTTAAAGTCTCTCCATGAAATCAAAGTCAATAGGTTGCACATTTTTAAAAAAGCCTGTTAAGCAAAATTCCTGTTAGTGCAGCACTTCTTAGTTATTTTCTCTCTTCTATGCTAGAAAGAAGTTTAGTTGCTAATGTGATCCTCCTGGCTGAACTTGGACTTCCCCTAAGCTGCTCCCTTGCAGATGGTACCTTCTTGCAAAACGCATATATTTGCAAGAATTACCCCTTGGGATATTGTCATTACCCAAGAGAACCAGCTATGAGAACCCATTTTTTCTCTCCTTTATCAACAAAGTTAGATTGAATTTTTTTTTTTTTCATTTTCAAGAACCGATGAGATAGGAAAAAAGAAGCACTTAAATTTTAGAAACAAGAAATTGAATAAAACTTTTTAAAGCTTGAGAAAGTTCAAAGTGGAAAAGGGTAGGGGCACTTTGACACATACTCTTTTAAAGTATTGATTTTTCTTTTCAAAATGGATCTGAAAGCATGACAAACGTTCACTCCGACACCCAATACAGTATTAAAAAACCCAAATGTCAGGATGAAAATCTAATGGGCTGCAACCTTAGTGGAAGGAAGGATAAAATATCTTATGTGACCCAGGGCTATAGAAAATGCCTTATTCTTCTCTCTTTTTTTTTTTTTTTTTTTTTTGCCTGTTTTATCTTTATTCACTTCAATTGCATTCACCTAGGAAAGAATTTTTTCCTAGAAAAGAGGAGGGAAGAAACTATTTCTACTATTAATATTACCAACAAAACTTTGCTACCCTCAAGTAAAAGAGAATTTGTTTTCTTTTTGTTGAAGTAGAAATGAGCACACTTGTTAATATTGTACCTTAATTACTCTTTCAGTAATAGATGTCCAATCAGTAGGCATCTATATAAAGGTGATGAATCAGCACTCTGTGGAATCAGAGGGCGGCCATGCCATGCTAAATAGTTCTCCTTGCAGACCTCACAAAGGTTCTTTGCACCCCAGAATGTATTGATTTCATTAGATGTATTGGATGTATTGATTTCGTAAGAATTTAGCAGCTCTCTGGTTTAAAGACCATAATTACAACACAATGCACGACCTGTGTATATATGCTTATTGCAAGGAGAAAAACTTTTGCTTTCAACTTATTAACAGCAAATGTACACATTTTTTTCCTGCAAAAGCTAGTTATAAATCTCCCTTATAAACCCACAAGCCTCTGTTATTACAGTCTTTTATTAACAAACTAACAGTTTCATACAGTGTTAATGAGTTACAGCTTATCTCTTGCTCTCTTTTATGGTTAAAATGTGCTGGAGAGCTGGACAATTTATCTAAGCATGTGGGTGACTAAGGTACATGACACTTTTAATAATTAGGCTCCGTCTATCTCTATTTTCACTGATGGAAAAATGTTGCACTTAATTTTCTTATTTTCATAGCTGTATCAGAGTTCAGCGAAAACAAATCAAACATAGTAATATGATAATAGAGCTGAATTATAGAGAATCTTCACTGTAAGTGGATTTTTACTGCATTCTGTGTACACCGTGTTTTTGAAACAATTACTAAGACACGAGGAATAAATTAAGTTGTTCTTTGCTATTTTTCAGAATACTAAATTTTATTTAAGGCGCATCTGCATGTTTGTAAATGTTTGCTCCCTTGCCACTTTGTCTATTTTTTAAAGAATCAATTGCATACCTACCGTGTACTGGATACTGTGTAAAGAACTTCCACTTTATTCTTCTACTTAGCTGGATTTACTGGTGGTGCAGGGATGCTAGTGGAGGTGAGTGTGTGTGTGTGTGTGTGTGTGTGTGTGTGTGTGTGTGCGCGCGCGCGCGCGCTGCCCTCTACTGGACTTGGTTTCTAAATCATGTAAGTACTTAGGAATTTTTTTTAATTTTTGTCTTTTTTTTTTTTTTTTTTTTTTAAGAGAAAAGAGGAAGGTGAAGGAAAATCTAGGGAGGGTTATATCACTTTATGTTGCCTATAAATTCTTTGGGCATTTTATATAGCTCAGGAGTTCCAGAGTCTAGTCTACTTCCTAGGTGCTCAATACTTATTTGTTAACTAAATAAAAGAGCTTACCAGAATTTCTCTTTTCACTGACAGAATCTGCATGTATTTAACCCAAGGAACATTGCCTCAATCTTAGAGTCTATAATTGACTTAGGGGAAAAAGCCACAAAGCTTATTAGAGACAGGATAGGTTTATATATAAAACCCCACATTTGCATAACCAACTTTATTTGTCAAATGCCAATATTAATAATTTGGTATATTATAGATAGGGATCCAGAAGCAGGAAAATGAGTAGCCATTTAGATACCTACTAAAAATGTTACACAAGTAGATAAGAACTTGAGATGTAAATTTGGCTAAGAATAAAGTAAGTTTATAAAGGGGAGCAATTAGTCTTTCATCAAATATCTTGCACTTCAGCCACATAGCAAATTTCACCTACGAAACCCCAGCCAACAGACAAGTAGAAGGAAAGGCTTTTTAAGGGTGTGCTCTACAAGGAAAAGGAACAATGTAGGAGAGTTGTCTAACTGCTTACTGAAATCCATTTGCAGCATCCACATTGTGGAATTTTAGCTGGAAAATGGGTCCAGTAAAGGACTGAATTTCCCAATCCTCCTTGCATCTAAGTCTGGCCCTCTGGCTGTGCCAGTCACAACCTGGAATGAGAATGAAAGTGACGAATACCACTTCTGACTCAGGGCTTTATGAAGCTGAACTGCTGCGTCTCTTCTCCCCTCTCTTTCCCTTTCCTAGGGGAGCTGACAGCAGCACGGCACAAGACAGAAGTCTAGCAACTTCCCTGTACTGGAGCAGTAGATGAGACATCAGTGACAAAGAAACCTTTTGTAGTAAGTCTCTGGGATTTGTTTGTTATAGCAGCTAGTCTTGCTTACCTAACTAACACACATATATATATTCCATATATTCTTCCAGATTAACAAGGCAGAAACACATATCTTTTAGGAAGAGGATCAAATAAAATATGTAAAACAACAACTTTGCTTAGTTATCGTGAAGACACATACCCTAGGGGTTTCCGATAGCCAGCACAGCCCTGCAGCCTGTTCCTACCTGTACTGGGAATTAATTTGGTCTGTCGTTCAAGTAGGAATGGCTGCAAACAGAAAGGGCAGAGACTATGGACACAAAAAATATATGGCATGGACACACCGGTGCTGTGGTCTTAGCAACAGGGAGGTGGCCTTAGGAGTGCCAGTGGGACACAGGCATAAGGGACAAGGAGGAAATTAATGCTCTATGTTTATGCTAATTCGTTGTCAAAAAGCTAATTTCTACTACCATTAGATAGCTGGCTCTCCACAAAAGTCAGCTTCTTCATCTTCAAAGGACAATACAGCAGTTGTTTTGAGGATAGCTTTAATTAATTCATTATTTAGCTAATTAATAATGTTCTTTTGTTGTTTTCATTCATTTGTAGTAAATGAAGATATTTGACTACTGTTGTAATAAACCTGATGCTGTGAGAAAACATGATACCGTGCTTTGCTGAATATAGTTGAGATGTCTCAGAGGAGATGCCTTGACCTATGCTGTATGCAAAAAAACATCTAATAATGAGCTAGATTATAATTGAGTTCGGATGCATGCTCTTTAGGACCTGCTGTTATCATTTTATTTTCATAAATGATCTTCGCATTTTTTAATGGAAAAAAGTGTGCATAAAAACCCACTTGTTGGGTTGGAAGGTGCTCAGAGATATTACCCTTCTCTTCCTCTTCTTGTTCACGTTTTATTATACATTTGCCCAAGGGCTATTGAACAATATCATGTTTATTAATCCAATAAAGAAGTGCATGTAATGATGATCGTTTACTCCTGACCTATATGAAATAGGTACTTACTTTATTAGTGTAATGAAGTTTTATACTTTCCGAATGTCTTTGCTCTCTAGTTCCTCTTAGGGTTCTGGGTTTTCAGTTTCAAAAACTAGAAAGAGCACATTGATGCAAATCCACTCTCCCAGAGCCTTTGGCCTTTACATAGCTTTTTGAAATTCTCTTCTTGTTTGAGTTTGCATTTTCTGGCCCACTAAAATGTTTCTTGTTGGAATTTTGCCTTATCAAACATTGCTTGAAATAAACTGGCCAATTGCTGGATCAGAGGGATCGTTTTATCATTTGGAGATCCGAATTGTCATGGGTTATAATAAGATTTGACCTGTAGATGCAGGCAGAAATGTGTTCATGATAGCTTTGTTGTAGTTCTGCCTGGAGGCAAAGTTATAAAGCAGATAACCTCCCGAGGTTCCCTACACCTCCATAATTCCACAATACTAATCTCCTTGAGTGAATGCAGCATTTGTATTCCTCCTTTGAAGATACTACTATCCTTGCTTTGAAAATATGTTTCTCTTTGTTCTTTTGAGGCTTTAGAATATGTTACCAAAGAACAAAGTGGAAATTTTCAGGAAATTTGTGAGTATGAAGCCTCCTTCAATTTTTTTTTTTCCTGAAAGGAAGGAGGAAGATGGAGCAGATCCATGGTTTCCAAAATTTATTTCAATTTAATTTAATTCAGTAACAAATACTGAGCTGTTCATTTGGCAGACACTGTGGTAGGATGAGTTACATCACCCACAAAACTGGGGAAATAGGGTCTGGCTTATCGCACAGGTTTGTTGAAAAGATGAAATGAGATCACACATACACCCAGAACCTGGCACATAAGAAGCCTTTAATAAATAGTAGCTACTCTTGTCAGTATTAAGAAGTAACCTAGACAACCTGAAAGCACTTTGAAATGGAATGCCTTGTTGATGTCAAGTTTGCGATGCCTACAGTTCTGAACACTACTGCATGGAAGGCAATGCTGATGTTTCTAGTAGATCTGGGTTCGAATCCTAGTTACATCATTACTACATCACTCAGTGTTGATTTTCTTATTTAGGAAGGTCTGTTTTCTGAATAAAGTAACTAGCCTATGACAGGCTTACATCCAGAGGTAACCATGGTTATGATTATTATATTCTAAATGTCTTGGGTCAGGTCCTTGTCAAAGTGGAGCTGGAGTCGGAAAGCAGAGTTCCGGGTGATTTGAGAAATGACCTCAGAGAGTAGGAATAGGGGCTGAGAAAATGGAAGAGGGAAGCAGGGAAAACAAATAAAGTTTACTGAGTTGGCCACGGCTACAGGTGACGTGTTCACTCCTGTCAGAGACTTCTGGAGACTCTTACGAAATATGTCTCAAAATTGTCTTAAAAGAGAAGTACTTATTCAGTGACTCCCAGGCAGTGATGGGCAAGAAGAAAGAGGCACGTGGCTGGGACTTGGGCTTGAGTTTGGGGCATGGCATTGGCGTTGTTAGGTTGCAACCAAATGAAGCAAATTGATCACAGGACTAGTTGTCACAGTGGCTCAAGCAAGGAGTGGGGTCAAGAGAATATGCAGTGTTGCACAGAGGTGTCAAATAGGCTGGAGGACATCCAAGAGAAAAAAAACTGAGGCAGTCACATTGCTCACTAACTTGAGAAGATGACAAACACACTTAAAATATCAAATGCATTGATAATTAAATTTCAAGTGAGAATTCAAGGATCTGCTGGTGATAGTAGGCCTGTTTCAATTGTTTCTGCTGCACATTCTTTGAACTCTGTTCTCATATCACATCAGCTGTTGGGGTTTGGGGAAATAAAAAGAACACAGAAGCTTCCCAGCCTTGAAATGTAATAAAAATCACAGGAGTAGATCATTTTTGCTGTCTCTTCCTACTCTCTAATATTGTGTAAACCATTCTCCTAAAGCAGAACTCCAAGAACAGAATGTTTTGGATTTAGATTGGTCAGCAGATCTTTAACTAGAGAAGGACAATGAAATATAGATGTCTTGAATTGCAGTTATCTTCAGAATGGAGCACTCCTTACACATTTTTTGAACCAAAAGATTGTTTAAGTGTTATGAACTGGTGGAAATGATTTTAGAGAGAGAGAGAGACCTTCTATTCTCTTACCCCCGTAGCTATTAGAATTCACATTTGTAACAACTTTTTGTCCTCTCCAGAAGAAAACCCTTATTCACCTGTAAGAATAGCCAGTGTAATATTAGCTTTTACAGGTTTACTGGTAAGCTGCTATAAAGAACGTCTATATTTCTATAAATACTGTGAGTGTGCTGGCAGAAGCTTTCGGCATTGAAAGCAACATTCACAATGAGGAAAAATTTGAACTCACTCAACTGTCATTCAGCTCTGTTTTAAACATCTTCTAAAACGAGTAAGAGTCACTTGAATAAGTATGCTCAACATTTAAAAAAATATTCAAACGTGTAATTATAGACCATCCCTGACTCATATGATGGCTCACTTAATGATTTTTTGATTTTACCATGGTGCAAAAGTGAGACACAGTTGGTACAAACTGTCTACTTTCGAATCTTGGTCTTTTTCTGGGCTAGTTATACATGGTACAATATTCTCCTGCGATGCTGGGCACTGTTAGTGAGACATTCTGCTTTTCACTTTCAGTACAGTATTCAATAAATTACATGAGATATTTAACACTTGATTGTAAAATAGGCCTTGCGTTAGATGATTTTGCCCAACTGTAGGCTAATGTAAATGTTCTGAGCATGTATGCTAGGCTAAGCTATGTTTGTCAGATTAGGAGTATTAAATGCACTTGACTTGCAAATGTTTTCAACTTAAAATATTTTCAGCTTCTGATGGGTTCATTGGGATGTAACCTCATCCTAAGTAGAGGAACATATGTACACACCACTGAGCAGGCAGTATATGTAATCTAAATAATGAAAAATTTATGGTCCTTTATTACTTAGTGAAGTATTTTAAAGGGACAGGCTTTTATTATTTAGTGAGAATTTAAGAGCTCATTGGCTGAAAATAGTGAGTGAAAATTTTCATCTCTTTTTCCAAGGTCATGTCATAATTTAAGGTTTTTTTTTAAAATGATATAAACTGTACAAAACAAAAGGGAACTGGGATTTCAGATATTCAGATATCTAATTCTTGAATTATTTCATATTTTATATATCATTAATTAAGGAATTAACTAATTAATTAATTTTTATTAGTACAGCTTTATGGAGTACATGTGAAATTTTGTTACATGTATATAGCGTATAGTGATCATGCTAGGATATTTAAAGTGTCCATCATCTGAGTACAATATATTTTTGTTAACTATAGCTATCCTACTGTGCTGTCCAACACTGAATGTATTCCTCCTGTTTATATCCTTTAACCCACTTCTCTTCATCCTCTCTTTCCCTGACTCACCTTTTCCATTGTTTTAGTCTTAATGTCTTAATCAAAATATGTGTATGTGGGTGTTAAATATAACATGTCTCACTTTTAATGGCATTTGTTTATGCCTAATTTAAAAATAAAATTTTATATGTTCATTTTAATCAAAATATCTATTAGTATTTTTTCAGTATATTAATTATTAAGTTGCTTTTCTTTTCTAAACTGATTATAGGTTCAGGATTCTAATTTTCCCTAAATGTCTATAGTTTTTAAAATCTTCCATGATAAAATTACTTGATATTTTGGAGATTCTTTTCCAAAAATGTATAAAATTCATCAATCATATCATGGTATAGGTTTTCGTTGACTAATATGAGGGATTGAGCTATCAAAAAAGATGGGTTTAAATTAACTCTTAATCAGGAAGAGAAAAAATTTGAATTCTATGATTGTGTTAATGGCAAACTGGTAGAACATGTTTAACTTTAGCAATTAGGTTTTGTCTATTCTCAGACATCTTTTGTCTTCCTCCTAATTACTAGAATGCCAGTGCAGAACTCAGAAATTAAAGCAGGAGATGAAATACTGAAATAAGTCTTTTGTTGTTGTTCTATTGGCTTGAGAATGAGAAACAGTTTCTGATTCTCACAATAATGAGTCAGAGTCCTTGTTTGAAGATGATAAACTGGAATATTTTGGATAAAATGCTGAGTGAATTAATGCCATTTCCGGAGTTAATCAGCAGTGCCTGTGTCTGCACAGAATTATAAGTTCAATTCTTTCAACTGAAATAATTGGTCACTTCCAACAATAGATTTGAGAGATTTTTAAGGTCAAAATGAAAAAAGACAGACTGTTTACATGCATTACATAATCATTGGGACTGAATTTTCCACTGTATTGACTAAATGACCTAATTAGCAGCTAGGTTTAGCATTCTGTCTACATGGGTGACCTTCCAAGCATAGCTCACACAAGGAGAGTGCAAGACCAATGTCCAGAGAAATTTTGTTTGTGTGAGAACATGGCCCTATTTTGGTGGAAAGCCAGCTTCTTCTTGCCTTTAATATTGCTAATTGTGTCTAAGCTCATGTTCTCCTTTATTTCAGAAGCATTGCTGCTTGTTATGTATCTATCAACACCTGGGAAATGACATTTCTAAGAATAAGAATAACACTCCCTTGGGAGATAAAGATTGGTCAAAAAACCTTTAATCTCCTATAATTTTGGAGTCCAGCCTGAGCAAACTGTTGGCCTCATTTCAAGGGGTGTGTCTCTACCAGTCCATCACGTGGGGATGGCAAATAAAATATTTAGGTAGTGTTTTTGGAAACTTCCACGTATTTTAATATTTTTTTATCTCCTCTTTCAGACAAAACATCTGAACAAATGAATGTAGATGCTGTTTTAAATTGGGCAAATTTTAAAGCTGAGCTACGTACTTTCAAAGTGAACTTGTAGATGAAAAGAAGTACAGTATTATGCTTTCCTCTGGCACTACTTTTAGAGGCTTCATCTCCCTTCAGATCCATGTGTACGTGTCAGGAATTGGCTACTGGTTCACTGTTATCAACTCTCTTAGAAAGATTCATTAATTTTATAACACAACGTCTCTTAACAATGAAGAGTTCTGCAAACAGGAGCTTCGTTATTTTATTCATCTCAAGCCTGCTTGGCATGCTGCAGGATTCTTTGGGAATAGAGTTTTGCAGGATGAGACTCTTCCCATTTTCAATAACTCACACATCTGCTCATGCAGTGTCATCAGTAAAGCAAATAATAAACCACCCTCAAGAAAGCCTATAAAAAGGCTTTCCTCCCTATTCTGAGCTAGAGCATAATCCTCCCAAAGACCACTCTTATCAGGCTAAAAGAAACAGTGTAAGCAAATTCTTGTGGCTACTAACCAGTCAAATCATGGAAGGAGAATGAAAAAAGATGTCTGTGCTGTCACAATGGGGAGACCTTGCTTTAAGTACTAAATCTTGGATATGTTACTCGATCTCTCTGAACTATAGTTTCTACATCAGTAAAATGGGGACAACAGTGGCTTCCTCATAGAAGTGACATAATAATTGCATGAGATGATAAATGTAAATGTGAATACACACCATCAATTATTGGCTGATATTTCAGCCAACAGTTTTATTAGTTAATAGACTTCCTGCTTTAAGTGATGAAAATCCAACTCACATAGCTTAATACGATGATTTATGTGCCACATAGCAAGAAGTCTGGAGGTAAAGCAGGCCCAAGTTGGGCAATTTCAATGGTGCAATCATGCCCAAAGAGGTCCAGGTCTTTCCAACTTTCCACTAGAAAGTTCTGAATATGCTTCCTGAGCTAACTCCCTTCACAAGTCACAAGATGATTTGTTTAGTTTTAGGGGTCGTATCTTCATCACTAAATGTCCATAGTCAGAAAATGGGGTTTTGTAGCCCAATATCTCTTGTAATTGTTCAGAAGCCCTTCCCAGGAGTCACCTGTCTCCCTCATTGGTAACTTGGTTGGACTTGTGTCCATGCTTATATCCGTGCTCCTCAGTCACACTGGGAAGACAAGTGGCATCACCATGATTAGCACTGATCAGTCCTGACTTGTCCCCTGGGTTAGATGGGGCTGGAGATGGGGTAGGCACCTGGACATACCTACTTGATTCAAACCTATGCAGTGACTATTAACAAGATATAAAGAGAAATAGTTGGGGGACAGGTAACCAACAGTTTCTTACACAATTACCCTCTTAAACTCCACTCTAGACTTCCCATAATACCAAATGCTGAGAGAACACAAAAGTTGCTCCTTGTAAGGTGTAAGAATTGAATTGGAGGAGACAAAAGGTTTGAAGCCAACTCTAATGAATGTTATATGGTATACAGCAGTGCTTCTCAGGCTTTAATGTGCATATAAGTCCCTTGGGAATCTTACTACAATGTAAATTCTAACACAGTAGTCTGGAGTGGTGCTGAGACTCTGCATTTCTAAAAGCTTCCAGGTGATGCTGCTGCTTCTGGTATGAGGACCACACTTTAAGGAGCTAAGACACAGACCACATGTGATGCTAGATGTGTAGGAAGAGTGGAATCTGGATCATTCTGAAGTGTTTCTCAGAGGTGGCAGGATACTGTGTGAGCCCTGAAGCTGATGTGAGTTTGATAGATAGAGAAGACAAAATATAATATGATTTGGGATCTTTTAGGGAAACACATTTGCTAACTTGATAATACCAAGGACAGTAATGTGGTTATTAAGACATCAAAACAGAGTATATATTTCCTGGATTAAACAGCAGGCACAGCATGCCAGAAAGCCATGGCTGTTAGGATTGCCTGCTCTTATATATTTATTTTTTGTCCTAATGCCTAAAAAGAAATAGACAAGGTAACAGTACATTTGTACCTCAGAGCAGAACAGCAAGTTAAAAGAACTCAACCAGGATTTGGATATATTTTCATGAATGGGAATGGGCCTTTGCCTAAAGATAAATTAATCTCTCTGAGATTTTTTTGGTATCTTTTATCTCTCAAAACAAGTCAAACCAAACTTTACCACTGTCTTAATGGTTACATTTTTTTCTTTCTTAATGCTATGTGTTTTCTGAATAAATTAGTCACATGAGTTCTTAGAAAATCAAGAAAAAGGGAAATCGAAGCAAAGAGTAGATACGTTCTTAAAATCAACTTCCTTTTAAAAAGTATGAACATATGTGGGTAAAAAGGTCATTATACCAGTTGACATTGGTTGACCAGCCAATAGCACTGCTGAGGCAGCACATCCGTGTCTCTGATTTATAATGATGTCATTTTTCTTTTGGGGATGTAACTGGAGACTACTTGAGAGGTCAAGAACAACAAAGCTATAAAAGATTAAAAGGAAAAAAAGATAATTATGGAATGTCATTGCTGACATGTTGCTTGAGAAGCTTTCCTGTCCTCCCCTGTGAAAGCCAGGAGACTGGTGCTTAGGAACATCAGAGAGACGATTGCATTTTTACGTGGGATAGAATGAACAGCAATGGGGAGTGGAGAAAATAAAAGAGATACTAGTCCTGAACTTTGGATTATTATGCATTTGGTGGCTTGCACTCTGGAATACTATATTCTACTATTACACATTATATGGTATTGTTGATCAAATGAAAAAATGATAGGATTGAGTAATCAAAATAAATTAAGCGTGGAGGTCAGGATGCTAGCTTCGGCAGTCCTATGAATTACCTATCTGGTTCTCAGGTTCCTCACCTGTAAAATGAGAAAGTTGAACTTGACAGTATTCTCCAAACCTGCCAAACATCAGGATAATCCAAGGGGTTTATTAAAAGCACAGATTGGCCGGGCACGGTGGCTCACGCCTGTAATCCCAGCACTTTGGGAGGCCGAGACGGGTGGATCACGAGGTCAGGAGATCGAGACCATCCTGGCTAACACGGTGAAACCCCATCTCTACTAAAAGTGCAAAAATTAGCCAGGCGTGGTGGTGGGCACCTGTAGTCCCAGCTACATGGGAGGCTGAGGCAGGAGAATAGCAGGAACCCTGGAGGCAGAGCTTGCAGTGAGTGGAGATCGCGCCACTGCACTCCAGCCTGGGCGACAGAGCGAGACTCTGCTTCAAAAAAAAAAAAAAAAAAAAAAAAAGGCACAGATTCCTTGGACCCACCAAACACCTGTTGAATTAAGATTCCTGGAGTGGGATGGGCTCAGGATAGGGCCCAAGCAACCTGCACTTTTAAAGGGCTCCTTGGCTGATTCTCTTGTACCTCCTCTTCCCATGTTGTAGGACTCTAAGATCCAATTCAGCTCCCAAATCCTATAATATTAATGTGACAGTTTGGGTGGTAATTTAGAAATAGAGAATGAAAGGAAAATTATCTGGATAGCCACAACAATGGTATTCTTAAATTATTAGTTTACTGTGAAATGGTTTTCACAGGGGTTGGGCTCCAGGATTTGCCTCAATCTTGCCACATGTCACCTTTGCCTTTGGGAATGGCCACCTATCAGTGCAAAACTGATTTGGAGGCAGAGAGGAGAGATAAACCACTTTATTTGTACCCGGAGATCCTGGTCTGCATTTATTCAAGCACAATTAAAAACAGTAGGGTTTCCCAGTTAACATTTGGTTAAGCTCACAAAAGATTGCTATTTCGCTTGTTGTTTTGAAAGCCTGTCGGGGAGGAGGCATGTTTTGATGAAAGTATTGTCTTAAATCTGCAAACGCAAAATTGTGTGATGGCTTATGCATCAGAGGGTTGGTTCTAAAGCACTTTGTGGTCAACTCCAAGGGCCAGTTGAGAGTAGGAACTGTTTTTCTATCCCTTTTTCATAAGCTGCTGAATGTGTGTTTCTTAAAAACGACGGGCTGCTTTTTCTTAAAAGCTATTGTTGGAGTTTTGTAATTTTGGGGGTGCTTCTACTGCCTTATTGACTGTTAAAATGGCATCCTAGAAGTTTCATTTTGGGGAAATACACGCACATATCATAGGGTGGGTGGACTTTCTCTGTATCTGTGCCTTTAAACCAGGCCAGTGGCTACTGCACACTGCTGGCACTCAGATCCAAGGAGCTTTGCTGTTCTGACTGATTTCTATGTTTGTGACAATTACCGTCCCTCACCACCTCCAGCCCTGCTCTCACAGCCCAGCTGTGTTCGTTCCTTTCCCCTCTATTCCATGTCTGTACTTACCTGGCCTCTGGCCTTCTGCCCATGTCTTCTACTCTTAGTTCTGAGGACAGAGTTAGAATTTGAGTGTTGTTTTTGTCCCTGTTTCTTAGACCAGGTAGTGACTGCCTTCTGACTGTATCTGCTACTTCAGGTGGCTGTCCACTGAAGAAAACTCCAGTCCCTATTTTTACATCATGGATGGATCTTTCCCCCTCCCTCCCTAATTCGTACCCCACTAAAACATCTTCCTGACATTCCCTCTCTGTACCTGTGCATGGTTACTAGACTGATGTATGAGATTTGTCTTATTGGAGACCTATCACAAGATGGTAGAATTAATAGTCTAACTCACTGCCTATCCAAACTTAATGGGCCGATGAATCATCTAGGGATCTTATTAAAATGCAGAGTCTAATTCAGTAGGTCTGGGTGGACCTTTCTGAGAAGCTCCTAGGTGATACAATGCTGCTGGTATACATACCACATTTTTTGTAGCTAGGGTATAACTGATCCCAGAGGCAGTACAACATAGAGCAGAGGTTTTGAACCTCTGCACTGGAATTCTTTCATGTATGGGGCGGTTCTATGTATTATAGTGTGTTTAGAAATATCCCAGCTTCTACCCGCTAGGTGCCAGTAGTATTCTCCTCTCCAAGTTATGACAATCAAAACTGTTCAGACATTACCAAATGTCTTTTGGGGAGTAAAACCACTCTTGGTTGAGAACCACTGGCATGGAGGTTATTACTAAGGGCTCTGGATTGGAACGCCTGGATTCGAATTGTAGCTCACCAACTTACTAGGTGCGTAGCCTTGAGCAATTTACTTTTCTGTGCCTCAATTTCCTTCTACATAAAATGGGAATAATAATATCTACATTGGATATTCATAGGGTTGCTGGGAGGATTAAATGATTAAATGTCCATGAAGTGCTTACAACTATATGCATGTGAGCACCTGGAAATCAATAAATGTTAGCAAATATTATCAACATTTCACTCTGTACTAGCCTTTTCATTAAAGGATACTAACTTACTGTCTGCAAACATACTTTGATCAATCAAAAGAGAATAAATATTACATATTCTTGGATTAATACAATGTAGTTTGTTTACTTATCCGCATTAAGAAGAGAAAAACAGCTCATTAAAAATACATTTTGGCATTTTGTATTGATTTGATTTAGTTAATTACTATCCAGTATCCGACACCTAATTAATTCCACTTGAACCTCATATGACAGTAGGGGGATGTGGGGGAGGAAGATAAAGCATGCCTATGTATGCAATTCCTAACAAAACAACAACTCATCTAATCTTCCTCAAATCTAAGTTCTGAGACTTGGACAATAGTCCTGCAGTCCCCAAACCTTCTTCTAAGATTGGGCATTAGTAATTCTATGACGTGCCAGGGTTTAATGTTTTGTTATGTACTTAATTAATTTTTGCTTTTTCAATGGAAGAAATAGGTGTAAAGATATACCGTGAATTCCTGCTACATTGAGACTGAAGTCACTCAGTGAAGGCCCAGGGAGACTCAGACTAGTGACTAGAAGATAAGGGTGAAACTAACTTGATAGATGTGGAGTTTCAAACTTGGGCGTCTGGCCTGTAGGTTGATCTGGTATACAAAGACCTCATGGAGGAAGCATGGCAGTGTTAATAGAACCATGCCTTCAAGTTGGCTGGATTTTAGTCTCAGATATGCCTCTAACAAATTTGTGACCTCTACACAAGTCTGTGACAAGTCACCAAATCTCTCTGGGCCAGCTCATGCCTGCTTTGGTAGTGATTAGCCCTTCCAGTAACCCAGAACCTGGCAGGCTCAAATACTCCCTTCCCAAGACATAACTGAATAAATCCTGCTGAGTGCTAACTCACCACTTGGCACTTCTCTCAAAGCACAATGCCGATGTCCATTCTGGTTGCAATAAATAGAATCATATTTTCTAGGCTCATAGGGATATGACTTGATTTAGTTAATCATGATCCTATCTTTAGTTATCCCGTATTCAATGATCCTAATTAATGCCATCTATCTGCTTAGTGAAATTTTTAGGAAGAATCTTTCCTTTCATTGTCAACACTTTTGCGAGGATAGCAAAGAGTTTACTTTGAAGAACCCTATCATTATAATACTTGAATTATTTTTCCATAATCATATACTGCCACTGACCTTGCATGGAACTTTAGGAATAAGGGCTCTTTAGAGTTTACAGGTGTCTGTGAGACAGCTTAGCTTATGGAAAAAGAAAGCAAAATGTTGTTACTGTATTTGCGCTTAGAGCATTTTTACATGGTGATAGAACAGCTGGTCATTCAGTGGAGAAAAGTCCACTGGTATTTGGTTTTATGTAAATCAAAAACAAAGGATGAATAAATAAAATGTGAGCTGTTGATTGAATTTTTCATCAGATGTCCAAGCAAAAATGAAATGAGAGCCACAGCAGTCTTGCTTGTTGTCTAACCATATTCATGTGCAGCCAATAGTTGTTGAGTGCTTACTGTGTGCTGGGCACGATGTTAGACACGTGTTGTACATTATGGTTCACTTGATCCTCATTCCAAAACAATATGTTCATATTTACCACCCCACCCTGCCTCATTTTATGGTTGAGTAAATGGAAGTCCAGAAAGATTTAGTATCTTGTTCAAGGTCACAAGGCTGGTAAGTGAGAAAGCAGACATTAGGTCTAAGGATTTAGACTTCAGAGCTCTTACCCATGATGCCAGCTCCATCAAACTTTATGCAGTAATTTTATTTTAAAATGTTTTCAATATTCACACTCTCAGTGACACTAATAACATTCTAAATGTGTTAAATGGAAATTCCTTGGTACTTCAGGTTGAAAAATTATGCAATTCGCATAAGAAACAAATAAACATGGTCTTCTTGGATATCATTGGCACATTGCCCAATCTCATTACCTATTGACATTTTGGAGATATCTCCAGCAACAATATCTAGAGTTCTTTGAGCACTTATTTTTGTTTAATAGAATACTATGTTTGCTCTCTGTTTTCATTGTCGCAGCAAGGGAAGACCAATCTGCTATTCTACTACTTTTTTTCCCACTTATTATAATCACTGTAAATTCAGAGCTGGTAAAAATGTCAGATTGATAGCACTGCTCTAGGAAGCCACAGAAAGGAAGTGTAAATCATTTCCTCACTTCCTGCCAATAATCTCAAACCAAAACGTGGAAGGTGCATTTTTAGAAAAGAGAGACTAATTCATGGTCTGAGGCAGTTACTATAAAATTTCCTTGAAAGCCCCAATTAGGAAGTGAAAGGATACACTAAAGTAAAAAGGAGTTGACTCCTTTAGAATTGTAACGACTAAAAGAGGAAACAACTTTAGAAAAAAAGGACTTTGTATTTACTAATCACCATTAAACTGTTAGGAAGGAGAAGTACATTTTTTATCTTCAAGTCTTGTGGTAAAGTCATAATTAGTTTCTTAAGGGTCCAGAGGAGGTAACCAGGATGGAGAGCCATTCTCAAATCAATATGATTTTCATTGTAAGAAGTAGGGTGGGCTGGGCGCCGTGGCTCAAGCTTTGCAATCACAGCACTTTGAGAGACTGAGGCAGGTGGATTACTTGAGCTCAAAAGTTCAAGACCAGCGTGAGCATGATGGTGAAATCCTGTCTCTACAAAAAAGTACAAAAATTGGCCAAGTGTGGTGGTGAACGCCTCTGGTCCCAGTTACTTGGGAGGCTGAGGTGGGAGGATCACTTGAGCCCAGGAGGCAGAGGTTGCAGTGAGCCAAGATTGCACCACTGCACTGCAGACTCCAGCCTGGGTGACAGAGCGAGACTCAGATCCTATCTAAAAAAAAAAAAAAAAAAAAAAAAATACTGAAGAAGAGAGTAATAGGGACCTATCATAATTATTCTAAAATATTCTAAAGAACTGTCACATTAACAATAATGATATTAATAAAAATAATATCTACTCTTTGTTGGTACTTCTAGATGTTAGGCTTACTGTACACCATCTCATGTAATTCCTACCACATCCTGAAGCTTTATGTACTGTTTTCACCCCCATTTTACAGATAAGAAAATAAGTGTCCTAGAGGTTGAGAACCTTGTTGCAGGTTCAGGATAGTAGTTTGTGGTGGAGTCAGGACCTAAACAAGCTCTGTCTGCTTTTGGAACCCTTTCTCTCCACCACAATACACACTCCTCTTTGTGAACGAAGGCTTAGGTTGATTCTTATTCCGTTCAGATCTTCGCAGCAGACCCATGACTAATGGGTAAAAGTTACAGGATGGCATATTTAGGCTCACTGTATCTAACTGTAAAGTAAGTACATTTAAAGTCATCTATTTTCCACGTTAAATAATTTTGAATTTATTCTTTAGGCAGTAGTAAGCTACAGATGGGCTTTTAAGCAAGAGTATATTGGATTTGGAGAAGGTAAGGAAAACAAGATGAAATTATTGCCTTAGAACATTGTTGTAATAGTCTTGGCAAGAGGTGATGGAATCTGGACTTTGGGCAGACGATGGTGGGATACTGTATAGAAAACATATTCCAGAGGTAGCTAAGAGATAGGCAGGAGGGACTATTGATCAGCTGAGTCTGGTGAATGAGGTAGAAAGAGGAGTCAGCGATGCTTCTGAGACTTCAGCTTAGACAACGGAGTGAGTGCCTGATGACCCTATTAACCTCGATATGTTATAGAGACTGATTTGGGGTTGGAGAATGGGTCATGAATTTAGTTACAGGCTTGCTGAGTTTGAAGTGCCTGTGCCACATCAACATAGAGATATACCTTGGGCAGTTAGAAATGGGTCTCAAGTTTGGGTCCTTCACATTGGAGGATGGACACACCCAAGGAGCATACAGAGTGGGAAGACTGGAAGGCCAAGAGCCATTCACAGAGTGGTCATGTCTGTTCTGGCCATTGAGCAGGTGGTTGCTGGTAAAGGAAAGCTACAAAGAGAAAATTAGATCATTGATCCTCAAATCACAAAAGAACATGTTGGTTTTCTTTCTTTCTTTCTTTTCTTTCTTTTTTTTTTTTGAGATTGTCTGCTAAATAAAGCAATCTGTGTGCAGCTGAACATTTCCAGTTTTGTCTTACAAAAGGCTCCCAATAGACTAGAGTCAGTAGAAACTGGTTCCAGGGTCTATGATTCAGGTTGATATTCTTAAGACCTTGCCTCCTCTCCTCCTACTGCCCCCTTCACCCCAGTCATCTGGGAATTATCCCCTCTTTTCAAAATTGTGGTTTGCCAACATTCTTATGTTCTGATGAATTTTTCTGCATTAACAACATATCTATACTTGAAGTGTGATAAAATACATTGAAAAGGCATCAGGTTTTTTTTTTTTTTTAAATAAGAGCCTGAAATCATTTCTATTCCTTTTTAATCTTTTTAAACATTTTTCTTCAACTACAGATGGAATGGTAAGAAGGCCATCTCACAGGTTTTCTTCTCTTCATTTCTTGACAGTTTGTATGACCTTGTACAAGACACCTCAGCTAGCTGGTGCTGAACTTTCCTTATCTTTTAAATACAGGAATTGGACTATATTTTTTGAAGTCCCTTTCAGGACAAAAGTTTTGTGATTCCATAATTCAAGTTTTGCACATAAATGCCATTTAAATGTCATTGGTTAGATCACCAAAAGGCTAATAATTGCATAATCAGGAATAGATCAAATGCCATTGCAGTAAGGTTCCTCAGAGATTGAAAAAGTCCTCTTTACAGGAATGAAATCAAAAGAATTTTTTTTCATGAGGTCAAAATCTCCATTTTGGTATGAGCTCTAATTAAATTAAAGCCTGAGAAATTTAAACAGGAAATATAGAAGAGCCCCTCCTGCCCCTGACTGACTCTAAAGGTTACAAGATAATAGAACATGTTCTTTGGGAAATGTACAGACTTTTAAGAAAGGTGAATAACTAACTTGTTGAGGAAGCTGTAGCTCTAAGCTACAACTCAAAGTGGGTGAACTTAGCAAGAAAGCCTGCTTTGACAAAAAGGGACACAGAGATCAGTCTAGATTGGGTATGGTGTTGTCCTCAAAGAGCTGACAGCAATATCCCCTGAGAGATGGACCAAATCATGGCTGACATGGAAAACCAATTGTCTAAGTAGGGGAAGCATGCTGAGTGCCACTCCTGGTAGGAAAGATAAAAGAAGTCCATAAATAGGAAGCCGAATGAAAGAGTCAATGACAGAGAGCATCAGGAGTAAGTTGAGAAGCAAGGTGTGAGAACATTTGCAGGGAGAGCAGTGCTGGATAAAGGTCATTGCACCATGAAAGTCTTCCTTTATATGTCTCCAGCTACCTGTCCTGAGAGTTTTGAGAAGCCACGTGGAACCAGACACTGGGAGGTAAACTGCCTTTTGTGCTCTGAGCATCCTCGATCTAGGCAGAGCAGACTGCTAAGGAATGGAAGTCTTTCTTTCCTTGAGAACTCTAGAAATTGGGCCAATGGTGCATACAAGTGATCTAATGTTGTGGTATCTAGATGTGACTGTGTATCATGGTACCTGCACTTTCTATTTATTTCAGTGGACTTGGAGATGAACCCTTAGGTCAGTCCTGTCTCCCATCCTGTCACTGCTTCCCCTCCACCTTGGGTGAATCACTCCTTCCAGAGCAGTGACAGCCATCACCAAAACTGAGAACTCACCGTGACAAAAGGGCTGTTTTCACAGTTCTCTGGCAACATAATATAAAAGTTCACCACATCAGGCACATCATCTTAATCACCAGGGTCAAAAGAACCTTTAGATGTGACAAGTTGCTGCCTTCTTAGTTAACTTTTTCCCTCTGACTGGCAAGGAGAAGACTGCAAATCACCAGCACCAGGATGATCATTTCACTGTTTCATTTCTTTAGATTTGTCTCCATCAGTTGCAAATATGGATTTCAGCAAGAGTCTTTTGTATTGAAAGGATATGTGAAAGGAACCCAAAACTCACACTTAAAGGTGAGAATGAACAAGGGCACCAGAATTCGTAAGGAAACCAGTGAATGCATTTCTTCAGTCCGTGTTTTTTAAAGACCTGCTCTGTGCTTGGCACTGTTTCTTTAGGCACTGGTGGCTGCAAGAGTAAACAGGCTGACAAAGTTCAGCTCTAATTGAGCTTACATTCTAGTGGATAAACAAACACACAATAGCAAAATGTTACACAATGACAAGTACTCTGCAAAGAAACAAGTAGGGGGATGTGACACAGAGTGACAGTGGCTACTTTAGGTGTTTGGAAAGGCCTCTCTAAGGTACTGACATCAACACTGAGGTCTGAATGATAAGAGAGAGGCAGCTGCATGCAGGTCTTGGGGTGAACGTTCAAAGCACAGCACAGAGTTGATACAAAGTCCCTGAGGCAGAACTGAAATTGGCATAGAAGACTACAGTCAACAGTGACAGAGTAGAGAAGTAGAAGATGAATTCTTAGAGAAAAATAGGGGTCAGATTGAATAAAGAATTTGGAGTTTATTCTAAGTGTACTGGGAAATCATTGGAGGGTTTTAAGCAGAAAAATGATTTTATCCAGTATACCCTTTGAAAAGATCACTGTGGCTGCTATATGGAAAATGGATTGTATGAAGACAGGCATGTAAGAACAGGAATCCATTAGGAAGTTACTGCTATTACCCACTAGGAAAGATCTTGGTGGCTTTGACCAGAGTGGTGGGAGGAGAAAAGAAGAGAAGTGGATGCCTGTGGGATTTATTTTGGGGGTAGATATAACAGAACTGGTTATTTCCATGTAGGTGGGATGACAGAAAGCATGAAGGATAATTCCTGGAGTTTGCAGGTGAACAGAATCAATGTTCAATTTGAAGTACATGTGTGATGTCAAAAAAGATGTCAAGGAAGCACTTGGATATGGAATTGGAGCATGGAGGAATGCACAATGCTAGTGTGGAAGAGACAGGTACTGCGCACTGCATATTCCTGTGCTTTCCTATAGTTTTTGATCCTCTCTGCATTTTGGTAGGGTCACATGACTGGTTCTGGACAATGGGCTATGTCACCTTGGGCTGAAACATAGAAGAGGGAATTTGAGTTTTGCAGTGATCCCTCCTGCTGCTGCCACAGAGAACAGCAATGTCCCAGATGGCAGAGCCCTTTTCAACCTCGGTCCCTGAGTGGGTTATGTGAAGCAGAGTCACCCTTTCCTCTCATAATCTGTATTAGTCATACAGGATGAGACACACATAAATCTGCATTAAGCCAGTGAGGTTTGGAGGCGAATTATTATTATTATTATTACTTTATTTTTGTTTTGTTTTTTTTTTTACTGTAGCACAACTAAGCCTGTACTGACTACTACAGCCAGAGAAATGGATTAAGGCATTACCAGTAAAAGGATACTTTCTAAAATGATGGGAATGGACATATTCATTTAAGGAGAAAGTCTAGATGGAGAGAAAAGGGGAGACCAGTCTAGAGCCCTAATATGCTCCAGCATGCAGGAGTTGAACAGAAGAGGAAAGCAAGTGTTGTGTGAAACTTAGAAAGTTAAGAGAAGAGTCCTAAGAACAGGATTGTTGGTGTTGAAGTGCTGAGTATTGATGCAAAAGGGATTTTGCAGCATGCATAGACACTGCAATGGCAATTGAGTTTTCCTTAGACACACGGATGTGAGAGAGAGCCTGTGCTGTGATTTCGTAGAATTAAGTCATGACTGGAGCTAAAGTCCATGACTGGACACTAAAAATGTCACACCGATAAAGAAACTATTTCAAGCCAGCAGGTCACGAAAACTGAGGATTTTTTTAAGCTGGTTCACAATTGGGCAGAGGCATATGTATTCAACACATCAAGCTTTTCTGACCTCACCCCAGACTAGGTTAGATGCTCCTCCTCAGGGTTTCCACTGCATCTGCTGGATGCCTCTAAGGGCTGGTATATATGGCAATTTAAGTGTCTGTTTCCTCAGATAATATCTCCTCCAAGACACTCTCCAGTGCTTACAGTGGTGCTGCCACAAAGTGAATTCTCAGTCAGTGTTTGTTCAATGAATAAACAGTCTTCCTTGGCACCTGCAAGAGCACCTCCCACAAATATAAGGTGATAAGGGTTCTGGTTGTTAGAAACATAAGGTGATAATAATTCTATTAACACCACGTGACTAAGAAAAGTCTAACCCTCTGGTTCAGATTCCTCACACATCATAGTCCATCAACAAGTATTTAACTGAGTGCCTGCTGTGTACCAAAAGTTGTGCCATTGGAAAAAAAAGAGAATATCTATCTAAGCCTCTATCCTCAAGGAACTAGCAATGCAATTGAAAGGACTAGCTAATGACTATGAACCCATTAGAGAGCAGTAGGAAATAGTACACAGTTAATTGAAAAACTGAATGGCAGAGACAACGAGCATTACAGGAGTATGATAATGGGAAGACATAGATAAATGTAGAATGAAATAAGATCCAGGAAAATTTCATAGAAGAAGTGGGACTTTGAGGGAAGGTAAGATTTGCAAGACTGAGGAGGGAGAGATGGAGAGGACCTGAATCAGAATGGGTGGGAAGGTAAGGTGGGGCCAGATTAGGAAGGATCCCAAAAGTCAGTGAGGTGCTCACTTATGTCATTCATTCAACATTTAGTGAGGCCCTGCCATTTGCCAGGCACTGTTGCAAGTATGATATGTGTGTGTGTGTAGTCCATGACCTCATGGAGCTTACATTCTTAATAAGAGGATAGATAATAATCATTGAAAAACTATGTAGCAAAATTTCAGATTGTGATAAAGGCTGCAAAGGAAATGAAGACCAGATAAGAGACACAGAGAGATGGAGGAGGATATTTTCTGTAGGGGAAGGTAAGGGAAAGCTTTTCTGTGGAGCTGATGTTTTTAAAGGGACTCACATAAAGTGACAAGATGAAGATAATAGTGGGTTCCTGGGAATCAAAGTGATATGACAGAGTATATCAGGAAGATGATGCATAATTTAGAGACGTGGAGAGTCAATGAGGTAGCAGCAATGAAAATGGCATAATTCAGAATCTAAGAAGAATATACTAGAAAGCTTTAGTTACGGGATTTCTTTTATATGCTTTCTTTTAAACATCAGCAGTATTGGGGGTTTTCCCTATAGATATTTAGGTCCTAAAGTTTAAATGACTAAGACATGAAAAAATGATGCTCTTTTATCTGTTTCACCCCTTATACCTCACTCATGAGCACTGTAGCTTGCAATCTGTTGACAACAGTCATTTTCCAATATTATCTATTCTTCCTATCCTATAAAGGGACCTACTGTCCATCAGACAGGTTGGTGTCCTTAGAAGACAGAGAAATAGAAGACACGGGCCCTCTTGCCCATCTCATCAAAGTTAGGCTTATGAGTATCGTGTGGCTTTCTGCCCAGCAGAAGAGGATTAAGGTTGCCAAATCTTTGGATAATAACAAGCTCCAATCTACATAATACGTGGTCTTTACAAACCAAGTCATTATGAATGTGATCCAAGTTGTCACTCCAGGGGTTTTATTATTTCCACATTAGTCAGTGTTGTGTCTTAGATATATGGAGGTTGCCGGCTTCTTTAGTGTGGATTGAATGACTGCCTCTCCTTTCTTTGCTCTAGTTTGGTAATGTTAGAGAGCAATGGGGAAGAAGGGATCATTGTACTATAGATCTCTTGGTCAGTAAATATTATTAGAGGATGAGCACCAAAACACTGAACCCAGATAATGCTGGGCATTGGGGTGGGTAGTAGGGACTTCTAGGGCAGAGATCAGAAGCAAGGGTCCCAGAACTGACTGGAATGGGCTGATCACTATCCGGCGTCTCCACAATACTGCTATATGACAAGAATACAGAGCCAAGATCCTTCCAAATATTAATCAAACCATCTGGTTCTCTCTCTTTCCATTAAGCCACTGCCATCTCTTGCCTGGACACTGGAATCCCTGTTACACTCTTGCCATTTTCTTGGTTTCTGCACAGCATCAAGGTGATCTTTTTAAAGTCTAAATTAGATCATATTGTTCAAAGAGATAAAACCACCCATTGGTCACAAGCACCTGCTCCTCTGCCCCTGCCTGCCCTTCCTATCCCACCGCACTGCAGTTTTTCCAGGCTCACTCCTCTCTGGCTAGCTTGGCCCCCGATGGGTTCTTCATGTGCCAGCCTCTTCCAGCCACAGGCTCTTTGGCCATGTATCCTTCTTCTTCCCCTTTCTTGGCTGCTGCCTACTTACATGAGATGCAGTGTATCTCGGTGATTAAAAATGCACACACTAGTGCCAGACTGCCTGGCCAAATCCTAGCTTTTCTTCTTATCAGCTGTGTGACTTTGAATAAGTTGCTTAAACTCTCTACATCTCCACTGTAAAATGGAGTTGAATATAGTATCCATATCTTGGGGTAGTTATGAGGATTAAATTTGATATATATATATATAAAAAATAAAAGATTTAGCCTGATGCCTGATATCTAGAAAAATATTCATAAATGTTACCTCTTTCACGATTGGGTCTCAGCCTAAATATCATTTCCTCTGAGAGCTCTTGCATGGTTCTGACCTTCCTTTCTACCCCCACTAACTGCATTCCTTTTTTATTGCAGTGCTCTTTTCTTTTTCTGTCATATTATATATTTAGGATCATTTGCATACCTGTTTATTGTCACTGCATTAGACTATGAATGCCATGAGGGCAGGAACTCTGTATCACTGAATAACCAAAACCTAGTGCAGTGCCAGGCACACAGTAGACACTAACTAAATATGTTGCTGAGTGAATGACCGGGGGTGATGGTTCAGGACTTAGTTTGTGAGTGTTGAGCATCTGCTGGGAAAGCATTGGCGCCTCAGAGGGACTGAACTGGGCCAGAAGCCAGTGGAGTTCCACTACACTACTTTTTAAGACATTATCTTTACCTTGTATTTTAAGATGTTGACACATCAAAATCAAATTACTGGACCAAGCTCAAAACTTACATTTATATGCCAGGATTAAATGCTCTTTTTTGGCAGAAAAAATGTTCAGATTTGCCACAGAATCTCATCCAACGTGGAACTGGCCTGAATGAATTGTGTAAATGAGACAATCATGGTTCTTTTTCTCTTCCCCCTTTCCTCCTATTTTGTTCCCCAGAGTGACTGAATATTTGACTCAATTCACTGCTTCAGTGGATGGGCCATTGTAGACCTGGGCAGCAACTCCCTGGGGGGCAAGTCCAAGATACTGGCTCATGTTCGCATTTATCACTTGTGTTTTAGATTGGGCTTCTTTATCTATGTGCCTTCTTTAGCTCTTCCTTGTTTAATGCCACTGCTTGTTTATTTCATTTCCATAGCACTTTCCCATCCAAGCTTGTTAGACTATATGGAGAACATCATGTTCAGAAAAAGCAGTGGCAAACACACACGACAACTACAAAAATGTAAATTACACTCTGCCTGTACTTGGCTAGCACAGGGTTACTTTTCTCCATGATTCCTCTTTGGTTCCCAATGGAGACCTAATCTCAACAGGCTTTCTCCTCCCACCCCCTCTCTTCGGCCATTGTACTTTTGTTTTGTTCATTCTCATTGGAAGCCTGGTGGTGACTGGGGTCTTTTGCATCTGTGTGTGCAGGGTTATGGGAATTTCTAATCTCAAGCTTATTTTCTAACCCTGGCACATTCAACTGTTTCTTACGGATAATGATGCCACCTTTTGTTTTTTTTTAATTAAGCCTACCTTATTCCAAATCCTTTCTTTGTTCACTTATGTTTAAAAATTTCTGTTCCCACTCTTACAGTCTTCATTACTGACATCCCTTTCCCTGCCTGGGTTATCCTTTTAATGTTTCTAACCTAATCTAGATTTTGAGAGTAGTATTTTTATTAAGAACCAAAGCTATGTTGGCAAGTAACTCATATTATGAGTAAAATATGCATTTAAAATATAAATTGGGAATTTGAGCTAGAAATGGAAAGAAAAAGAGTCTTGTGCTTGCATTCTCCTTCTACAAAATTTGTATGTAATCACACAGTTAGATAAAGTTCAGACGTCTTATACTCTTTGACTATATTGAAATATATGTTGTCGGCAGTGCCTTAATGAAAAGTGATTGTTCTCTAAAAGAATCAAATGTAACAATGTTTAACATTCATGGTTCTTTATTTTTCAAAAATAATTTAGATGTCATTCTCCTTTTTTATTTTAAGAAGCCCAACAGAATGACCATATAACTATTATCTCATATCCTAGATTATAAAACCAGGAGACCAAACACAAACAATGCCTCAGAGGAGAAAAGTTGTGTCTTAAGAATCAAAGTATTCTTGGGTATCGTAAGTGATTGCTGACGTAGAGCAAAGGGTTAATGAGAATGGGCTGGCATATTAAATCAGAATGCACGCTGAAAGCAAATTGCCAACCTAAAGGAAAATATACATATCATTGTCTCTGGTGAGGGAGGGGCATAAATAACTACTAAGATGTCCATACATGACATACTCAGAAGTCATCCTTGATATCTTTTTTCCCAGACAGATTGCAAACACAAGTCTTTCTCCCATATGGATGTGTGTGCAGGGGGTGTGGCCTGAAAATGCAGCATTGATTCTGGGAAAACTGAAACCTGGGAAGCCTGGGTGTAATAGTTCAAGAAAACAGAAATGTTTTTCTTTGGCTGTTGTTCCTGAAGTTACTTAAATGAGACTCATTGGCTATTGATCTGTATATATTGAGATTACAATAAAACATAATGGACCAGTTTCTCTCTCTCCTGGCTCACAGGATTGGCCTTTTATCTCTTGAGGGTAATAAATCATGGTCTTGGATTTAAGAAAATATTCTGGGATCTGGATGGCAGCTGATTTATTTTTAAGACAGTGATGTCAGAAAAAAAATAAAAGCATAACCCACAATGTGGCTGTAGTGCTTACTGGGAGAATAGCGATTGCTGTTCAAAATATTAAGTGAGGCTTCCCTACTTTCAGAACCCATCATCCCACAGCAAGCTGAGTTGAAGCCCCTTACCAACATATTCACATCTTTCTTTACAGTGGCACTTATATTCTTTTGATTTCCTTTTTTTTGGTGACAGATCCTAGCTGCTCTATTTATCTCTTGAATCTAATTTGCTCTATGACATCAAGCTTTAATGTTATCATTATTATTTTGCTTCTTTTTAAGCACCCATGGTGTGCCAGGCATTGGATAAAATAGAAAAGATAAAATCCCTGCTGTCGCTGGGCTCACACATTTAAAGAGATTTGACGGGCAAAATATCCTGTAATTGGCAATAGGTAGTCCTCATGCTTTCCCCCGCCCCTTCTCCCTTTTGAAGCAACTTCATCTCTCTGAGCAAGCTTAAGAAGTTCCCTAGATCAAAGGTGTCAAAACCCAGAAGGGTTTGGAACAAGTGTCAGAGAGTAAGCAAACGACTTTCTAAGCTGTGACTCTGCTCCTCGCCTGCCCACGTGCTCTCCGCTGTCTGCACTCCTGTCTCACCTGGGCTGACTCGGACTCTCCACCTCCTTCGCTGCCTCTGGCATCAGCTACCCAGGAACCTAAGGCGCTCCTTCCCGCAACTCCGGTCCCCGCGCCCCAGGACTGCAAACCCTTTAAACAGAGGCCCCAGAGCTAGGGGTTTTCCCAGGCTCTGGTAGGCGTGGGCTGACAGCCGCTGGGAGCCCCGCAACAGGGGGATGTCCAGGCAGGTATGCACCCAGCTCCTGGCGTTTCCCGGAGTCACCAAACTGTTTCCCTTTCTCTCTCCCCCACGTATGCTGCCAGGGGTACTCCCCAGCTAGGATTTTCTTTGTCTTTTCTCCTAGTAACACCGAAGCCCTCTCGTGCCCGGGGATTGCAAAGGAACGCCAGACCATCCGGACCGTGCGGGATGGCTCGGTGTGTGTGTTTTACGGTGTGTCTGAGTGTCGCGCATGTGTGCGTGTTGGGGCGCGTTATCAACAGGGGCCTAGGGCACCCCCACTCTCTCTTGCTCTTTTCCCCCATCACTTCATGGATCTCCGAGGCTGCAAAGCTCTCGACCCTCTCCTGGGCTCAGTGGCTTGGGTACTCCGGCTCAGCTCAGCTGGGGAGTCCCCTTACCCAGCCCGCACCGGCACCCCGAAGCTAAAGTTGCGGCAAATAGTTGCGGGAAGCAGAGGAGCTGAGGTCGAGGCCAGCGCGCCCGCGGCCGCTAGCCCTGGGGAGCCGGCTGAGCCGAGGGTCGTGCGGGTGCGCGGCAGAGGCGGGAGGAGGCGGAGGAGAGGGGGAGAAGGAGGGGCCGGAGGGGAGCAGCTGCCGGGGGAGGCGAGGCGCAAGGTGGCTCCCAGCGGCCCCGCGCCCCGCGGCTCCCGGACGCACCAGGCAGCCAATGGCTGTGCAGAGGTGTACAGCAGATGGCGTCCGACTGCGCCGTTCCTTCCTCCTCCTCCTCCTCCTCCTTCAGTGCTGAGGAGCCAGAGTCGCCGCCGGGTTGCCAGACGCTGGAATGGGTGGTCTCCCAAAACACACCACCATCTTTCTTGCGCTCGGGAAGCTTGGGGCTCGGCGGCTCCCAGAGGCTACGGCGGCGGCTCTGGCGAGACGGGTGAGTGCGAGCGCGCGGAGCCCCGAGCCGGGTATTCCGGGCCCCCTGGCCGGCCGGCTGGGGCGCGGGTTGGCGGCGCCGGGGATGGGGGCGCGCCGCCGGCGCATACTTTGCTCTTTCCTCGCTGGGCAGCCTTCGTCGCCCCTTCTCCCAGCCAGACGCGGGAACTTGGAAGAGGATCTTCTCGGACGCCTCTGGCTTGGGGCTGCGGGAAGCATGAGCTGCCCGGGGCGCAGTGTGCGGAGACCCTCTAGGCGGGCGGGGACGCCCCACGCGGCGACCTGAGCACCGACCTCATGCAACGGGACGGAGCCGTGGGACCGGGTCAGGAGGAGCTCTGTTCCATTCACCTCCAGCTTGCTTTGGGGGATACTGGTGAGGGAAACCGGTGGTCTCCCATCCTGCGCGGAGAGCCTCGGGGCCCAAGATCGAAGGGCCAGGAGTTGCCCTGCAGGCTTTGCAAACAGGTTGACTGAGGGTTCCCTTTCCCGTAGCGCTGACTGCGAAATCTGCGCGTGGGCGTTCAGTGCCAGTGGAGGATAGCTGAGCAAGCCAAGAAGTTTTGCAGCTTCCTCTGATTTATCAGTGGAGTGTCAGGAGGCTGCAGCAACAGTTTACATTTCCTCTGTCCCTGCGGGGGCTAGGGGCAAGCTGGGGTCGGACGTGATATCCTGCAGTTTGTGGAGAGGAAACTGGGAAGGGGGCGTGAGAGTGAGGGGCAGGGAGGAGGACACGCATATTTTCTACTGCATCGCCCATCTGCACCTGTCCCATTTACTCTCTTACACATCCCTCAGTATTAAAGTTATTTGCATATGCAAATGAACCCTGCTCTTTGTTGACCGCGTATTTTGAATTTGAAGTTGGAAAGCTTGACTGGGGACGAGGGAATGTTGAGGAGGGGGCGTTAAGCTCTCTCACTCTCTTTTTAAAGACAAAAAAACTTTCGTTGGCTAAGGTGGTACTTTTTTCTTTTGGAATGTCTGAGCTCTGAGCTTCCCTTAAGAGGTATTGTGATATTTTCAATACTGTATAGTCAAGATGAAGTTCGACTAAGATTATGGGACCGTGGCATATTCTACGGAAGATACCAGGGTTCCTTGGTGCTCTGTTCATTGCCAGGGTGGTCTGCTGGAAGCCGGCAGTTTCCCACCGTCAGACTCCTTGGTGCTCTTTAAATGACAGTCTGCCTGGTGTTTCTCAGCGGTACACCTGTGAGTGCTCTGTTATCGTGGAAATGGTAACCCATGCAGGTAGGGCTCATGCCAGCCAGACTGTGGTGGTGGTGGTGGGGTGTGTGTGTGTGTGTGTGTAAATATATATATGCGCGTGCGTGTGGACGTGTGTGTTTGAAGTTTCCTTTTGACAGGTAATCTTTGGATGTCAAAGGGATACAGTTATTTGTCTGGCAGTGTCAGGGCAATCTGAGTTTGTCGAGTAACTAAGAGGAGATAATCTCCAGGGAAGCCTTTTTGTGCTCTTGACTCTGCTCAGCAGTTGGTGAAGGCTTCCTGAAAGCCACTTAGGGTGTTACTAACCAAATCAAGAAGTCTTACTCAGTGGTGAGTGAAAGCTTCTGTCTTTATGGGTTAAAAGCTATTTATAAAGTTTCTGTCTTGAGGCTTCACTTTGATACACTGCTGTTTTTGAACCTTAGTGCCATTAATAATAGGAGCCTTCTTTTGAAACGTAATGTGGCCAGTTCTCTGTTTTCTGAGGGTAGTTGATCTAATCTGGTCGATTCCCTGGAATTGTTTTATTTTCTGTCACTGGTGTGTGTGTGTGTGTGTGTGTGTGTGTATGTATGTATGTATTTGTGTGTGTGTGTTTTCTTCATCTACCTGCTGAGAGCTGAGGGTTAGAAACTCTTTTTCATGCAAATTTAAGTGAAAAAAAATTATGAAGAAAATTCTCCTGACCCTGTAACAATATACACAGATACTTATGAAAAAATTGTGGGTGTCATTGTTGACTTTAAAAAGGTGGAATAGTCTTGTATGTATCAGCACAGACAGATCCAGCAGCCTGGAACACCTACAAACCATTCAGGGTTTTTGAGATTCTAGATTAATCTGTGATAAGGGCTTGGACATATGTGCTCCAGGAAAGGGCTGCCTACTGCTGGTGGACTTTGATTGTCTGTTTGGAGGGTTCATAATACGATGAGCTCACTTTATGTCAACCTTAATATTTAAATCAATACTTGAAAAATGATCTTACAATATTTCTTAATCTCCCGGCCCATTGTTTTCCATCAAAGTTGTTGATTGTTAGAGAGTTGAAAGACTAAGAAACAGGAACACTGTTAGACAGGTAGAAAATAATTACCGATCATATAAACAATGTAAACACAGACTCTACTGTTTGAAGACTGACATTAACAAATTGGTAAGGAGAGGTACCTTTCTGTTCTCTACTGAGTGTGCCTTTTGAGAGAAAGTAGGGAAGGAATTAAAGGAAAATGCTACTAAATTGTACTTCATCAGAAAGGCTGTGAAGGACCTTGTCTGCTTGCTACAGATCCTATTTCTGAAGGAATAACTCTTTTATTAATATCAGTCAAAAGAATTTTGTCCTTAAACAATAGACCGAAAAAGCAGAATAAAAAGATAGGCACTAAGTTAAAGGAGGGGGAATGTCCAAACAAGAAAGATTCTAAAGCATGTCAACTCACTTTAATTATACTTCACAAATTGAAACTGGAGTCATATGATTCCTTTACAGAAAAAAAGTCTTGCCAAAACTTCAATTCTGCTGTTCTGCACACTTTACAAAGATTAGGCATTAAAGTAAAAACATCATGTCAAAAGTTTGAATAGAATGATGACGAATATTTGACTGGTCCTATTTAGTTAACTGTGAAAATGACAAATGATACAATATATTAAATACACGATTAAGATAAACAGATTAAAGAATTCTAAGTAGTGACAACTATACTACTTGATGGGAAAAAAGAATAGCACTATTAAGGCTTCAGAGATGCTCTACAGACAAAGCATAAAGGCTGGGTCTTTGAATAACTATTGGGTATTGTAGTATCAAAAACGACATGAGTTACTTAGATATGCTGTTGGATTTTTGAATACGGATTGCACATAAGTGCTTTATATTTTCAAAAGAAGACATTTCCCAGTATATACCTATAAAAGAAGCTGCTGCATTCACTGTAATACCAGGTAGCTTCCTAAATATAACACAGGTCCTTAATTTAGAGCTGTTAACAGGATTAATATCTAAGTGATAATTAGCACGTTAAACCTGTGAAAGTAGAGGGATTTTTAACTCCACTTCTAGTCTAGAAATGTACTATTGTGAATTTTAGTGGGGTCTGTAGTTTAACAGATCTAAAATCACAGACACCTTTGCTCCAAGATGATCAGCATTCTATTCCCACCCTTTAAAACTTCTCCATCTACTGAGATTATTTTGTTAATGTTTTTAGTAGGATGTTCATGGGTGGTTATTCTTAATAGCTAACAGTGGCTATTTCTGAAATGAAGCCAAGGAAGATTAGGTAGTTTTTGGTCATCTTGTAAGTATCTCTTGACAGAAGGAAATAGGAATCCCAGTCACTGAATTCCTACAATTATGCTTTCATTCTAAGCCATGAATCCTGGTATGGGCTAGTTACGCAAAATAGAGAGACGTAGTTATTTTGCCAGGTTATAGTCCACCGGTGACTTAGTATGATCGTTTTGTTGCTACCACATCAAGTATTTCATTTGAAAGGGAAAATCAAATATTAGTGGAACCCAGTTACTCTGTACGTTTTGGTAAAACTTTGAAACTAACTCTAGAGATGCTGTAGAATAATTTCACTGCTGGTAGGGACTCATGCTTTTGGTAATGGGAGTTGAATCTAAGCGTGGTTTCTAAGCTGAACAATGAAATCATCTGGCAGCTAGAGAACTACTTTATTTTAAGTGTGTATATACTGTTGTGATGACTAAAACACAGTATGTATAAAAGCTTCGTTAATTTTATATTAATTTTTGGTTACTAGGTATTTTTGCAATTTATGGATTCTAAAACTACAACTCTTTGCTGTGATGTAGAAATCAGTAGAATTTTTTTGACGTTAAAAAGAAGAGGTTCACATACTAGAAAAGGTTAGACATTGACCTAGACACGATCTGTGAAAGTGTGAAAATGTTTCCTGCATGAATAAAAAAGGCTATCATTGTTGAACTTAGGTGTTTTGCAGCAAGAGACATGACGCTCGCTTTTGATTTTGCCTCTCTAGGCATATTTTAATTATGAGCCTCTTGTAATTAAATATGCCGTAGCTAAAAACAGAATCCTAAGTAACTAATGCACAAACGATTTTTCAATGCCTTGACTTGGAAGAAACTCATGGCCGTGTTCCACTTGCCTGCATGAGGGCTGGCTGCTGATTTGTGTCCTAGTGTTATGTTAGCGAACAGCTCATTACTTCTGGAAGAATCACAATGTTGAGTAAAGCTCTGAACTTCGTGGCAGTTAGGCACGATTGCCTTAGTCTTAGACTGCAGCTTTGTAGCAATGCATATTTTAATTTTGGGTGCTTTCAGATGGTTATTTTTAAAAGCATACCATGTAGTATGCATACATGAAAGATTTTAATTATAGTAAGACTAAGGCTTGCAGTAATCTCTTCTTGCAGAGTTTGCTTCTGGGCTCTCCTCTATTGATTTCTGCCTTTTGTGCTTACGTTAGACATATTCAGGGCAAGTTAGACAGTGCACATTGATACATTCTTACTGGCAAAAATATTGAACTACTTGTAAAATAGTGAAATACTTGTAAAAATATTGAAAGACTTGTGCACCAGTAGGTCAATGAGTATTGCTCTGAGCCCTCTAAAGTTCCTACTATCATCCTGGTCCTACAGACCACTCCCCTTAGATCACTTCTTGAGAGAGCCACTGGGTGTCACCCACCTGGTATGGCAAGGGGGCCTTGGGACACACTCCAGCGATATTTCCTAAAGGTGTTCTGATTGGCTTATGTCCCAGACCTACCAATTGGTAAATATTTTAAATATTATCCCTTGATATTTGTACTCGTAACAAGAATAAATGCTGCAACCATTGGCGTGATCAAGTAGTTGATCATCAATCTGTTTACATTTACATTTTAATTTTCTCTGTGTCTAACATTTCTAGCTGTTAAAACACTTGAATATTGTTATATTTATATGACCTAAGAGCCCAAAGGTATCAAAACCCCTTTCATCTGAGTTATCAATTCATATAAAGCCACTCTACCTTCAATTTAATTTGTTTTCTTAGGAAATATAAAATAAGAATATTAAGTTCCTTTCTTCCTGTTAAGAGGAAGAGCCAAATTTCTCACCGAGGTCATCTGCCAGAACTGTAAATTCTTCTACCCCACAGCTGTCTCAGACCACTTAATTAAAATGTATGTAAGTGGGAGTAGTTCAACAAGGCTTTTTTCTTTTGGGGAAAAAGTAATTATTTTTTTCAATCTCTGTTTCTAGTCTTCAGAATTAACTCAATTTATTTCATATTGACTTCCATTCATTTTCGTGATTAAATATTGTTAGTAGGCCTTTCATTTCATCTGACTTGACCCATTCTATGAACTGTAATATCTTCTGGCCAGTCACAGAGAGGCAAGGGATGTTAGTGACTTTGAGGAAAATTTTTTGGTGCTTTCTTCTGGATCACTTCTAGCTAAAACTAAACTCCAGCACTGCTAGATGGTCCCTGAAAAACGTAACCTAAATTATGCTGCTTTCTTGAACAGAAAACATAGGATTCCAGATACTACATCAATTTAACACTTGCCTGTCGTTAATTTCCTGTTATCCACTTTCTTCTTCTTTGAGACCTATCTCTTTAAAGTCACCCACAAACTCACACTTATTTAAAGTGGCCAAAAATATTGCTTTCCCTGTCCCTGTAGTCCCAGTTATCCAAATTGTATCTATTAGTCAAAATTCACTTCCAATTATACTTCCACTGAGCTTTCACTGATGATGCCAATTCACAAAGCCCTCTCTCGGTCCGAACAACTCAGGTGGTAAATTCTAATTTTCATGTTTGATTAAATCTATTTTCTTATTAGCATCTATGTGTGGAGTTCTGATGGTAAAGGATTTAAATGGAGAAGGGCACCACTCTCTACTGAGAATTCTGGAAAATTTTGAAGAGGAGAATGTGATGGAGAATAGGGGCCTGGGTAATAACAGCCATTTGAGGATCTGTAAGGTAAGGCTTACCAATATCCATGTAGGCAACAAGTATGACTAGTAATTATTACTATTAATTAATTACCTATGAATTGCTGCATACCTAGCTAGATACATTAGAATTTGTTTGTCTAATCCTCATAATAATGTTGCAAAGTAGGTACTGTTATTTAGTCCCATTTTTTTTTTTTTGTAATAGGAAACAGAATCCGAGGGACCTCTAGCACCTTGTCTAAGGTGAATGCAACTGGTAAACCACAGAGCCTAGATGTGCATTTAGATTGTTGGATTGCAAGGCCCATTCTGCTTCTGATAAACCAGACTACCCTAAGCCTGAGGTTTTACTCAGCGGGTTCAGTCTTTTCTGCTGCTGGAATTTA
Source organism: Macaca mulatta (assembly GCF_049350105.2). Classification (NCBI taxonomy): domain Eukaryota; kingdom Metazoa; phylum Chordata; class Mammalia; order Primates; family Cercopithecidae; genus Macaca; species Macaca mulatta. Next base: position 28,418,214 of record NC_133417.1, read on the forward strand.
TCCAAAATGCAAGAACACACATACTTACCTACTGCCAAGGCCTCTATAGTCAATGGAGATGACTGACAGGAAGAATATTGCTGAATTACTTCTGCTTGGGGGTAGAAGGATCATTTGGAAATACGGAAAAAGGCTGCATTTTGATTTTGCACAGACCTTGTGCATGAAGATTATATCATCTTAAAATTGTAAAGAACTAGATACATTCACTTATAAAAGTGTTGGCTTCCTGAGGAACCATTGGGAAATTCAGAAAAGACAGACATATTTAGGAAATCCACACCATATTCCTTTGTATTAATGGTTTATCATTAGGACAGAACTGTCCTGCCAACTATGCAAAGCATTAGCTTTTGAAATTAGCATAAAGAATATAAAAAAGGGAAAATGAGTTGTTTGATGTAAGGGGTGGTTGCTGGTGGGTGCCTGGGTCACCCCTGTGATCTGGTCAGGTGAGTGCCCTTGTCTGTCCTCTTTGCTCTAAGTATATCCCAACTGGAAACTGTTCTCGGTCAAAGAGGACAGCTTACTGAGAAGAGGAGACCTGTTCTTTAGTTGAGCATGTGTAAGAAGTCACAGTTCTGAAGATCTGTTTCTTGAAAGTATTTTGATGGCTCAGTATGAGTTTTCTTGACATGAACTTTCATGAAAGTGTATAATAAACTCATTTCCAATACTAATTATTTCGAAACAAATATACTGTTGGAATCTGACCAGTTTCTCTCTTTGCCTCTGGCAGAATCATATAGGAAGAAGCTCAGAAAAGTCGAAGTTGTAAAGAGATTTTTACTCATTCCAGGAATGAGCTTTTTCACATTCAGGGCTGTCTAGAAGTGTGATAGGCTGTCTCAGGGAAATGTGAGTTACCCGTCTTTGGGAGTATTCAAGCAGAGTATGAGCAACTACACGTCAGGGTGCTTTGCAAAGAGGGTGTGCACACTGAATATTAGTAGTTGAGATTTATTGAACATATACTGTGTGCCAGACGCTACTCTACATGGATTAACTTATGAAATCCTCTCAAAAAACTTATGAAGTTGATTGTATTATTATTATTTTTATTTTACAAATATAGAAATAGTGAGTGATTTGCGTCAAGTCGGGAGTTGCACACAGGCAGTCTCCTTCTAGAGCAGTACAGGTCCTTAGAAATTGAACATGAACCACAAATGCAATTCATGTATGCAATCTTATATTTTTTAGTAGCCACATTAAAGAAGAAAACATTGAAGTTAATTTTAATAATATGTCTGATTAACCCAATATATCTAAAGTATTGTCATTTCAGTATGTATTGATTATGAAAGTTATTAATGTGATGCTTTCGATCTTTGCTGTATTACATCTTTAAAACTCAGCCTGTATTTTACACTTACAAGCACATCGATTTGAGTTCAGACCAGCCATGTTTCAAGTGCTCAATAGCCACATGTGGCTGGTGGCCACCATGTTGAACATGCCTAGAATCTGTACTATTAACAGTTCTACCCTACCACCTGCCTGTTGACAGAAGAGGGTTTCCTTTTCACGGTAGACACCAGACTACATAGTAGAGGGTTTCCTTTTAACTGTGCACACAAAGACTACGTGGTAGTCTTTGTAGTCATAGTAGTTTGACAGCTATATTTTAATTCACAGGTGTAAATTAAATTAATATAGTAGTCATAGTAGTCTACTGTGTAGCCTTTGTGTGTGAGAGACCATTCGTTTATTAATGTTTTCTTTAGATACCAGCATGGATAATCTATTTTAAAAAGAGAAAAAAAAAACCACTTCCATGACTGCTTTCAAGAGTACAAATTCAAAACCCATCAGATAGGAAGACTTCTCTCTATCTCACTACTCTCATCTACTAAAAACTGAATCCCACATACCTTTCATTTTGGAAGACACGGCATGTCTAGCTTGCTTCCACTTTTCTTCATACATATTATGAAATCACCTCACCCTTCTTGTTTCCAGCCTAATAATCCCAGTTTCTTTTTTTTTATTTTGAGTAGTTTGCTAGTGTGTGTGTGTAGCCTAATCCATATGAAATGGGCATAGCCTAAAAATAACCTTTAACTAAGATTTTAAGTAACCGGTTTTTCTGATTTACATTTAATGCACATTTCTCAGCCCTCTTTTACTGTATCTTTATTATAATGACTGCAGTTGGAGATGACATGCAGCCCACCAAAGTGGTATTTCTGATCAAATGGTAGTAATTTTTTGGTAGATTTGATTCATTTCCTGGCAGGTAGCATTCTTCTCAGTGATCTGAAGGGCTTTTCTCAAGTTGAATTTCTGACAGTAACAGACCCTCTGGGCTGTGACTTGCTTCAATTGAAAAAACAGAATGTGACATGCCTTTCATTGTGTGCAACATATAAAAAAAGTCCTGTGTTTCCTTTGTGAGTGCAACCTCTATTCAGCTGTACATGACAATGTGAAACATTTTAATAATTCCAAGTCTCTTTTGGTGGGGGGATGCATATTTCACAGGTAGCTTAAATCTGACTTTAGTTACTTTTTAAAAGAATATGAAGAATAAGACATCTGTTAGAAAAATTCTAAACTTCATAAAGAAGAACTACCTTGTGGAGATGGACTCTAAGACTATGTCATGTAATAGTATGTGCATGATTATTAGATATTTCATTTGGATTACAGAGTTGGTGGAGGAAAAACAGAATGCTTGTGGACATAATATATTTCCAGTGAAGCACTTCTTTTATTTTTATTTTTTATAACTAAGCAGTTTTCACATAGCAAGACAAACGAATGTAACGTCCAAGATGCATTTGTTTGTAAGCTATATGAATAAATTCAAAGAGTATTTATCAGGCACCTGCTGTGTCCGTGACATAGAGTGGATCCACGCAAGAGTAAGATGCCAGTTCCAGTTTCTAGGACTTTACAGTCTACCTACGGAGATGTGACACGCACATTCTCTGTCCTTGGCAAAGCCAAATCACTTTATTTATATATGTCTCTCTTAGTAAGTATGAACTCCACAAAAGCACAGAATGCATCTTACTCATATTTGGATCTTTGCCACCTTGCAGGGTATGTACACAACAGGTGTGTATTGAATGAAATGAAAGGGGTACATTCATTTAATTTACACCTGTGAATTAAAATATAGCTGTCAGGCCATATTTACCGTGGGACCATCTATATAAGATTTGCAATTCAAATAATGTAGACAAAGTCTGGTCTCAGTCCTTTTCTACTCCTGTGACTGGATCAGCTCTGCTCACTCCATTGGTGACTTGTAACAAGTCAGGACACTAGAAAAAGATTTTCATCTGAAAGGAGTAAAGGAATATGGACCTCTTTGTTCAACACTCCAGGATTCTATTCAGATGTATGCTTAATCATACAGTCATTCAATATAAAAGATTATTTTGTTCGGGGGATAAAGAACCTTATCATTCAGTCACACTAAGTGATCTTTGGAAGTATGCATATGGGAGGTGGGAAGTGGAGCAGGATAAAAGTGTATTCACGTATGCCTGCATAGGGCTCCCAATGTCTCCTGAAGAATATAGTGATGAGCAATACCAGGAGGACCATTTAATATTTGTGAGCAAAAGGAATCAGTTAAAAATTAGAAATGCCATATAAGCTGCAGAGGTGAAGCCCTTTAAGTATCCCATTAAGTGCATAGAATATGCTGCATTGCTAGTTTAACTATTTGAGCCAGTTACAGAACAGTGGCGGTTACCCGTGGGGGCATCAGATCATCAAGAAGACATTTCTTTAGCAATTTCCAGGCAAGGAGTTTATTATACTTTGATAGATTAACATAATTCTTCTCAGCCTACTGGGTTCCTCAAGGCAAATTCAGCCGATCTTTATGTACTGGTTGCCTGTAGTGTGAAATATATGTACTATGGTTGGCCCAGTCAGGGTGCACAGTGATAACCCAAGAATTGGCCATGCTCTTAAGGAATTTTCACAGAGTTTTTATGGAGCTAGGAGAACAAAGAAGGATGCTTCAAGGGTAATTATTGAATCTGTGGGGTTTTATAGGTGACTAGATTCAGCATGGGAAGAAAGAAATTGGGCTCCCTCTTTACCTATTTGTTTTTGTCACAATTTTCCCAGCATTGTTTGGATTCTGGGTTATATATGCTAGTCTTAAACATGAAGTATTTATACTTTCTTTAATCTTTAATATAACATCTTATTTCGTGGTGTTTTGAAGTCTAGGGGTTAAGAAACCTCTTCAAGATTCAACAAAAACAAAAAACAGCAATAACAGCACTCTCCTATGGCCTCACAATGTAGGCAGAAGGTTTATCTCTGGTTTACTGGTCCACCTAGAACTTGATAACATTCTTAAACTCTGTGTTTTGAAAACCTGTGATGCTCACAGCATAGTCTAAATAAAGAGAGACCCAAATCCTTATAATCTAAGATAAACAGTTTTGTCCTGGCATATGTCAGTGTGTGGCAGAAAAATGTACATAGGGACAGAATTATCCATTGATTTGGAAACAAGGTTGGCAAGCATTGATGTTCAGCAAATGCCTACAAGATAAAGGCACCTGAAATAGCAAAGCAGTTATTCAGCCCCAACAACTGAAAGCCAAGAGAGGCTCAAAATAGTATGAAATAATTTGTGCTCTGAAGGCTAAGGAAGGGGACCTAGGCAGATGGAAATATGGTAGAGCATTCATGTGTGCATGCAAACCCATGCACACACGTGTGCGCTCACACACATATGCACACACACACACAACCAGAAAGAAGACATACAGATATTTGAATGATAGGAAAATGATTCTAAGATGAGAAATGACAGGAAAAGAGGAGAGAAGAGGAGGCAAACAATTCAGCTGAAAGGGAAAAAACATTCTCAGCTGTTGGAACTCGACATGTGTTCAGAAATATCATCTGCTCAAACCAACAAATGAGATAATTAGAAGGGGTAGAAGGAAAGAAACATAGGCCTCCAGAGGTTTCACCAGTTGCAAAGGTGGGAGAGATCTGAATAACACTATCAGATTATGCATTATCTTGGATTTAGAGAAGCTTTATGAACAAGAGCAAAAACGAATGGGAAAGAAATGAAACGTGGGTGATGTAGTGAAATTGAAGGTTACTTATAATGTACTGTCAGAAGTTCATGTACAGTACATGAGAGCCCAAAACTTTCCCATTTAATGCAAAGCAACTACTCCTGACTCTGTTTCCCGTTACTGCCTCCTCTCTTGCCTTCCTTTCAAATTCTAGCTTCTGAAACTAGTAGAATTTGCTCAAGGTCTCCACTTTGCACTCACTCTTCAAATCAGCAGTCTGTATTCTGCCCCCACTGGTCCTGCTGAAATAGTTCTGGCCAAAGTCATGAATTACTTCCCAGTTGTCAAATCCAATAGACGTTTTCCAGTCTCTATTTATTGTGATGATTAAAAGAAGAATCTTAGTATATGAGAGGAGCCAAGAATGGATTGGCAAAGTTCCCATGATCCTGCCATTTTGATTATCTCTTTTAAAGCTGCCAAAATAACTACTGAAGATTTAGACAAGGAAATCGAGTAATTTTGGACTAAACGTAAACTGAAAAAGATTGACATATATGATATTTGGCCAAAAAGAATAGCTACCAAATAAAGTTAAAATTGGAATTTTAGGTTTTGGAAATGGAGAAAGACACGGGTAAAAGGGAAAAATAATTAGAATTTATTAGTAGGAAATACCACAATGCTTTACGGAAGAAACCCTGTTAACTCTGCGGGGGATGAGGGGAGACGTTGCCTAATGCACAGACATGTTCCTCTTCCTAGAGGACTTTGAAGCCAAAAAGTTAAGTGGCAGAGTGTTAAAGGAATGCATAAAGATGAACATGTAGTCAGACACAAATGTCCTTATGAGCACCAAAGGATTATGGATCCAGAGTGTGCAGAAAATGAAGGGCCTGCTTGTAGAATATTCTGATTGACAGAACTATCACGGAAATAATCTTTCCAAGAACACCTACAATCCTCTGTCTGCATAGTTCTACATTTGCTTTCACCCTCCTCATGGCACCAGATTAATTTGCTTTCTTCACCTTGCTTTCCTGCTTAAATTCTGTCATTAGATCCACATGGTCTGGACTGGCATTCAAAAGCGTACACTCTGAGGTCTCATACTTAGTTTTCCACCATTTGCTTCCATAGTCTCCTTCAATAGATCAGTGGCAGCTACACTTGTCCCTAAAATAAATCCTGTACATGTCTCCCTCCTGTGACTCAGTTCAAGCTTTGGTGTCTCTTCTGCCCCTCTCTGTATCATATTCATCCAGTCATAGCTGAATGAAGTGGATGTCCTACCCCCACACTCTCCACCCCATGGTAGAACCTGCCTTCCACAGCGTTTAACCATGAGTCCATCAATGTCCTACCCAGGAATTCACACAAAAGACAACCCAGGGGCTCCGAAGTTCTATGAGAAATACTTTGATGCATCTTTTAAAAACTCCTCTGTTACCTATCTAATAATTGCTCCTGAGATTTCTCAATTAAATTCTTAGATATCTCTTTACACACGGTAGGTTTATTCCATATTTCCTTTTTCCTCATTAAAAAAATCTGGTCAGAAACTGTCACCTTAAGGAAATTCAAGAGATAGAAGAGAATGAAATGAAGAAATGCTAGGTCAGTGTTTTTAAAGAGAAGAAATGCACTGATACCTCTATAAGCATTAGGAAGAGACATTTACTAAATTCCTTCCCTGGGCCTATAAGTCAACTCTAAGGTAAGGGAGGAATTTGGACACTGCAGAGGGATTTATCTGTAGAAAAAGAATGTATCAGCTCATTTTTAAAAGAGACTCAGGCCATCAAAATCATCCCAAAAGTACACTTGAAAATCCAACAAGTCAAGCAAAACTATGGTTAATGATATACTTGTGTTTATCACAGCTGGCATTAAGTTTATAATATATTACAGTTTATATTAGAGTTTTATTTTTATGAAGTGTATAAACTTGAGTACATTGGATCTTGTTGTATGATTTCTCCATAATTATCCCTTTTTGGGGACATACGTGAAAAGGCTATATATATGTGTGTGTGTGTGTGTGTGTGTGTATTCTTTTTTAATGCCAAGTCCTTGATCAGGAAAACAACTTCTAATCATAATTTATAATGTTTTTCCTTTGGGAAATATGTCCAATTTATGACCCAGTTTTTCAGGACAGATTAGAGTAAAAAGAAAAGTGTCTTTGTTGGTGTGTGGCATTAGTCTAAATATTGTTATATTGTAGCTTAATTTACGTTGTAGCCTTTCCTTTCTTATGAGTATTGTCACTGCTTTAAGATCCCACATCTTGTATTATATTTGGAATTGTCTCCATTATGCTGAGCACATTGCTGCATATACATTAGGAGCTAATTTAAGTGTTTCTTAAATGAATCATATTAGAGTAAGAAAAAAATATTGGAAATTTCATTGAACATAGGTTAATCTTGCTCTGATGATTTAAAGTTCCTTAGGGAACTTGGAGTATTCCCCAAAACACTAAGAAAATCAATTACCATTGAATGGCACTATAAATTCTGTTTATTTAAATTTTCTGGGGTTGTTGACATGTAATATATGGGATTTTGCTCTAAATAGGAATAGATATGCATGTGCACAGACCCATTTGGTCTACAATAAGCCTATGAAAAAATGCACACAAACTGGTTATTGATGCAGATAGGGTTAGTCCTATGGAGGAGTTGAGGTCCAGCCTGCTGAGAAAGGTCGTGTATTCAGAATACCATGGACAAAACTTGTGGAAGAGAAAGAGTCTGGTCCGAATCAGTAAAATTTAAAGGCCAGAGTTGAAGGGATGTATTAACTAAGGCTGTAGACTGGCTGTCCAACACAGATGAGGTGATTTTTTGAGGGGTGTGTATGTGTGTCTATGTGTATTTGTATCTGTCCATCTTAGTCTGTTTTGTGCTGCTGTAACAGAATAATTTATAATTTATGAATTATGGGTAATTCATAAATAATTCACTCTCTCAAAGTTCTGATGACTGGGAAGTGCAAGATCAAGGCATTGGCAAGTTCCTTTGGTTCTAAGATGGTGCCTCATTGCTGTGTCCTCTAGGGAGGAGGAACATTGTGTCCTCATATGGCAGAAGAGCAGAAGAGAGAATCCACTCTTACAGCTGTTTTATAGCAGCATCCATCCATTCATGAGTGCATGTGCCCTCATAGCCTAAGCACCTCCAAAAAGTCCTAACTCCAAATACTGTTACCTTGGAGGTTAGGAGTTCAACATATGAATGTTGGTGAAACACAGACATTCAGATAACTCTGTGTGTGTGTGTGCATGTATTTGTATTTTCTCTTTCTATCTCTGTCCCCCCAACTCATTGAATTTGATTTCCTTTATGCAAGGAGAGCAGATTCAAGTTTTCCCTAATGATCACCTCTCTTTAGTATCTAATGTTCACTTGTTTTTCATTTTCACTGTATGTACGGAACTTCCCCCTCCCCAAATTATTCTATAGAGTAGTGAGAATCACCTGACGATGTCTTTCATATATAGGTCTCTCTTTCAAAAACTTAATTTTTTGAACAGTGTTTAAACAGAACTTTTAGTTTCTTTATCCAAAATCTGATCTCTTTATATGTGCATTTAAATCTAAAGGCATTTATTGTTTTTTATGCTCTTCACTGAAAAATCCAGGCAGCAGTTTGTTACTGCTCCTTAATGTTCCAGAGAGGTGTAAAACAGGCCCACACTTCCACCTATAATTAAAGAGTAAAATAATTAGAAAAGGGTGGATAGCCATAGTGAAGGCCAACATCGATGCCTCCAATGCCTGTGAAGAATGTGAAGAAGCATATAAAGACTGTGTAAAATGCTTCATGCAATGTGTGAAAGCAGTTTCAAAATCACAATATGATTTCTTATAATGTGATTTTCAATATGCATGTATAACAGGGTTAATAACAAATTTTAGTATGCAGATGTTTTTAATTTAATAAACACTATCAAAAATTAAGTATGTGTGGGGAGTAGGGTGGGGGGTCGTTGTGCAAGCTGGCCCGACACGAATTAATTTGTATTTTATAATTGGGAAAATGGCGCCTTGTATTTTGACTATTTACCAGTTCTATTTTTTTTTTCTTTTTTTGAGATGGAGTCTTGCTCTGTCACCTAGGCTGAAATGCAGTGTCATGATCTCGGCTCACTGTAACCTCCACCTCCTGAGCTCAAGCAATTCTCCTGCCTCAGCCTTCTGAGTAGCTGGGACTATAGGTGTGCACCACCATGCCCGGCTAATTTTTTTTTTTTTTGTATTTTTGTACTTTTTGTAGAGACATGGTTTCACCATGTGGCCAGGCTGGTCTTGAACTCCTGACCTCAGGTAATCTGTCCTTCTTGGCCTCCCAAAGTGCTGGGATTACAGGTGTGAGCCACCGTATCCGGCCACCTACTTACCAGCTCTATTGGATACTTGTCTATGTGTCCATCTCCCTCCTGCTACTCTAATATGGCCCCTCCCCTCTTCCTGTGCCTGGCAGGCCCTCCATGCAGCCCCTGTGTACCACTTCAGCTCGCTGGCCTTTTCCACCACCACACTCCTGTCTCTCCCTCTGTCCTCCTGCTGCTTCACCCTGGTGTTCCTCTGATTCCTCCTGTCTATGCCCTGCTTCCTGTCTCCATGGCCATGGCTCTTGCTACTCCTTGCTATTCTGCTCTTCTAGAATGTGGTGAAATAGCACCATTGCCCTTTCCTTCAAAGTATAGTCTGTTTGATTAACATGTGACATATACATTTTTGAAAATCATCATGCTATGCAAAAATCACAGAATGAAAATCCACAGGGCTTATGGGAAAAGGAGGTAGGGCACAACATTAAAAAACTCCCATAGTGACACGTAAAATAAAAGATAGGAAACTAATACAAAATACTGGTATGTTTTTGCATGTGTAAAGGGGTTAAGAAATGCCTAAATACTTCAGTAAACGTATTTTACCTTGGAAAAGATCTGAAATGTACTTGTGGAAGTAGGCTTTGGAAAATCTGCGTGTGAGTTGCAACATGGTAGAAGGGGTTTACCTGCAATGTGTGTGGAAGTTGTAACGCCAGAAGAGGTGTGTGCTTCTGCTGAATTTGTGTGTTACTACCTTGCTGTGACTCCTTCAGGGTTCCAGGTCTCTCTTGGTGGCTTCACTTTTGGGTTCTGCTAATTCCACCTCCTTCATTGGTCTCTCCTTCCTCCTTCTTAGCTGTAACTAAGCTCTGAATTGTTTCACCATCTCCTGTTTGTATTTCAATTGTCAAAAACACTCTTTGAATGAGTACCCATCTTAAATTCCCTTCATTGAACCACTTGGCTGTGTTCAGCTAGGTGCAGATTTTTGCTTGTTTACCTGGTGTTTCTGCCAGATGAAATTGCTGCATAGCAAACATGAAATTATGTTATTCTGTAGAAGTAGAGAATAGAATGGTGGTTATCTGAGGCTGGGGTAATTGGGGGGATGGGGAGATGTTGGTCAAAGGATACATAATTAAAGTTAGATAGGAATAATTTTCAAGTGATCTATTATGCAGCAAGGTGACTATAGTTAGTGTCGATATATTGTATTCTTGAAAAACTTAGAGTATGCATGTTACATGCTCTTACTACAAAAATGATAACTATGTGAGGTAATGCATGTGTTGATTCGCCAGGTATAACCATTCCACAGTGCGTATATATACTTCAAAGCATCATGTACATGATAAAAACATACAATATTATCTGTCAATTAAAAAAAAGAAAAACAAAATAGAGGAATGACAGCATTCAACAGAGGAAGATCACATTATGCTCATATTGTTCCCTAATATATGAATTTCACATTTCAGAGCAAACATCCAGGCAGAACTGACTGTACACCGTTGCAAACTTACCCTGAGTAGTGTGATTTTCCCTGCACGCTCATCTTCATTATGTTAGACACTGTGAAGACGGTGTTTGCTTTTGCTCGTGTTTGTAACCTCATCATCCAGCGCATCGCCTGGCATTTGAAAAATGAATAAATGAGTCTTTTTGTCCATTCTTTCCTTGTCTTGTTTTCTCAGGACCCTTGTACCTGCCATATACCTTGTGAGTGAAAGGGTTAAAGGCTGATTATGGCTTAGTGTGTTATTTTACCTAGCTAACAAAATTTTGGGATGGTTGCTTCATGAATTATCTATGTGGTTCTCATATCAGGCAGAATTGAGCTGGGAAAACAGAGTACATGCCAAGTGGTTCTCATTGAACCAAAGGGAATTTAAGATAGGTACTCTTTCAAAAGGTCTTTCTGACAATTGAAATACAAACACAAGATGGTGAAACAATTCAGAGCTTAGCTACAGCAGGAAGGAGAGACCAATGAAGGTGGTAGAATTAACAGAGCCCAGAAATGGAGCCACCAAGAGACACCTGGAACCCTGAAGGAGTTACAGCACTGCTGAAAATGCTGCCCTAAGGGAGGTAGAGAGGCTCTAAAAGCTAAGAGCTTCTCCTGGCCTCCCAACCTCAGTCTCCTGCCAGGACCTCCAATTGGAAGACCATCATCAGAAGTTAGTCGGAAGGGGAGTGTGGGAATTGTAATTTGCAGGATTCAGCCCCCCTCCTCACAGAGGAGAGCAAGAGTAAGGTAGAGAGCCCTGAGGCAAATGACTGGTGGGGACCCACTGTTCCATCACCTCCTTTTCAACAAGTTAGTTAATCAATGGTGTCAGTGCTGCCTGTGAATCAGTTTGTGAGAGTCTTCTTCATCAATTTCGTAAGAGAAATGCATGGCAGTTAGGACTTTAATTAGAGTTTCCTTGAGAGAACTTCCTGGTGAATAGATTATTTATGTTAAAAGTGTGAAGCGTAGGCCACATAGATCCAGTGAACCTGAGGGTTTGTTCTAAGAATGTGTGTTGTGAGGAAACTTCTGTTTCTCATTATGACTCATTAGTCATCATGTGAAATACTTTTTTAAAAAGTGGTCTGTCTTTAGTTTCAAGTCACACTGGCAATATGGTGCGACTCACCTTTACCCTGTCTTAGTTTTCTTGCAGTTTGTAGGCAATATTGTCATCCATAAATTATATTTCTAGCTGAATATTAAAGTATTCTTTAGGGCAAAACAAAAGGAATCAAAATGGAGCTTTTACAAATAACAATTTTGAGCACAGACTCTGCAAGACGGAAAACATTCTTTCTACTTGGGCTGCCTTTTATTTGGTTCATTCCTTCTACTATTTAAAACAACAGTGCTTTCTGCTAGAGAAATGGCTAGGCACAGATTCTTTTTTTGTGAGACATTAAAGGGCTTAGGTTATTGCTTAGGTTATTTATTTTGTGGGCTCCATTCTTTGTTTTGTTTTTTGTAAAATATGTTAAAGAAAATTTAAAATGCACAAATAGAAGGCTGTTAAATTATTGATGAATTTATTTCTTCAAGAAGGAAGTATTATAAAATAAAACACAATTCAATTTTAATAAATATGTCTTAAATTTCCAAAACCCTGAATTTTTTTCTATCTGATAATATTTAGTTCTGAGCTTCAAAGGTGTTATATGCAAGATATTTTTTATCCTTAGTCTATAAAATTGTCATCATGATGAAATATTTGTTAACCTTTCCTCTGTTAGTAGCACCGTGAAGTACAAGTTTCAAGGCAAGTTAGTGACATCCACTGGCTCTGTAAACAGGGATAAATTATTATACTAGCTACTACCAATATTTTTAAGCCATGTACTTATGCATGCAAATAAGGAAATTTCTTAGTTGTTTTTCCTCTGGCGTAACAATCTCTATTTTCATAATGCCATTCAGCCTAATGGCAGAAAATGTAATCTGAGCTAATTGTAGGTTAACTTCACCATGTCTATTATTTTTTATCATTCAATTCTGGACATTACTCCCACCTTCCTCCCCTGGTGGCACTTGTGGGAGGGGCTTCTGGCCCGCAGGAGTCTGCCCTGATCTGAGCTGGCATCCTCTGAGGTGTTAAACCATTGCTGCTCCTGGATGTTGTCAAGCCGTCCTCACACTGGCCTCTGCAGCATATCCTAGTGCCCACGTGCTCTTGTTCTCCAGTCCACACCGCCCTCCACACTGCATCCTTCAGCACTGGGGATCCATCAGGTCTGCTGCTTGCTCTGTCAAAACCTTGCCCTTCTTGTCACCAGGATGATGTTTGGCTGTTGCCCCTACCCCCTCAGGTGAGAGCTGGTGAGGCAATGTAGCCGCTCTGCCTGGCCCCTGGCTGCTGTCACTACCCTGCACCTGGGCCACAGCAGTGTGGGGACAGTGAGATGTGGGGGCAGGGGCCACTTTCCCTTTCGGAAGGCCCCTGGAGGAAAGCAGGATAGGGCTCCGGGGGTCTGAGTGCTCTCCACCACTCCCTTTCATAGAAACCCAAACTGCATCCAACTCTTGTTTTCCATTAAACGTGTCTGCTCTGTTTCAAACACACAAACAAGACCAATCTGTAAACCCCAAAATAAAGATTTTGAGATTTATGTTTTCTGATTCTCTTATAGACTTCCCCTTGAGGCAACGAGCACCTTATTAGGTGGAAGTCCTTGGGATTGCCGGGAAAGCCTTAGAGCCCCAGTTCAGAAATTCAGTAAAGCTGGATGAGAATGCCTCGCTTGATACCCAATACATGGTCTTAAACCACGTTGTGTAACTCCTGGGAGCCTGTTTTATAACATGTAAAACGAGATGATAATATCCAGTTTGTATGGCTGTTATGAAGATTAAATGTAGTAGATTAAGTCAAGGACCAAGCTCAGTGACCAAACAAATGAGTTCTTTTCCCTGCACGTCTCCCCTCCCTGCCATAGTTTAGAGACAGAAAAAAGTTTAACTGACACAGAAGGATCAAATAAAATCAGAAAACAAACTCAAGTCCGTAATTCAAAGTATTGCCCATATAATCATGTTGAGGCTAACCCCTTAAAACACAGTCTTGTGTTATTACAGAAGCAGTGCACATGCAGTGTAGAAAATTAGACAATACAAGCAACAATAAGGAAAAAAGTCATCATATTTCATCATGTAGAGATAACTATTTTAACGCTTTGGTGTATATTAACTTTGATCTGTCTTTCTGTCTGTATACATATATGTATGTATGAATTTATAAATACATTTTCATCTCCTGTAGTACCAAAGAATATTCACATTTTTCCAGTTGTCACCAAAATGTCTTTCACTGCGGCTTTTCCTGTCCAGCATCCTAAAGAGGACCACGTATTGCTTCTGCTTGTTATGGTTCTTAACGTTTCTTTTACCTAACAGCTGCCTATTTTTTAATGATGTTGGCTTGGTGAAGAGACCCGTTCAGTTTTCCTGTGAAATATATCACCTCCTGGATTCGTCTGATTGCTTCTTCAATGTGTTGCTTGGCTTGTTTCTCTTGTATTTATTTAGTTAATCGGACGTTTCATTTAAAATGTTCATCAGCAAACATTTTGGGCTTCACTGGCCTTCTGTATAATTCAGATTGCACCGTATCAGAATGCACACGGTCTCTGTGATGCTAAATATAATGGCTAGATTAAAACGATGACACTGATATTTCCATTGTGCAGTTACGTGTTTCCCCTTCTGTCAAGAAATTACTTTCTTGTGTGTGTAGGCTTGTTTTGGCATTTCATAAATGTCGATGATTTCTTATCAGTCATTCACCTAATAATTTTAACACCATTTAAAATGCATAAAGATATTTTGAATCAAAAGAAATGTTTAAGTATGTTGTAGGGATGGAGATTGGCATAGTATATTTAAAAACGGGGTACATCAGCTTTCTCTGTTCAGGTTAATGGGGTGGCAGATTTTAGCAGTCTTTGAGTAAGGTGTGTCTTGGTGGCCAAGACATACAGGGTTGCCAGAAATATCAAGAACTGAACCTAAAATTAAGAAGAAAACATAGGGTAATTTTAACAAGAGACTTTGAGTTTGTATCCAGGATGAGTGTAAGGAGGAGAGTCAAAATTTAGAAAATGATGGAATTCATAATCCAATGTTATTCAGAAAATTTAGAGCACCTTAAAAATGAAATCTAAGAAGCTTCAAAAATTGAAGTTGGATGATTCTTTTTTTTTTCAGGGAAAGTTTTGAGTTGGAATTTTTTTTCTTTATATCTATATAGTATACTGTTGATTAAGTACCTGAATTTTATGAGCTCTGACAATTTTTTCATAAGCCCTCTCTTTTTAGTTCTCTAGGTGTAAATTATTCTTTTCTGTTTGCCAAGAGTAAGTTACCCTGTGCTCTGGCACAGTGAGTATTTATCAGGCTGCTGAAAGGATTAGATGGTACTGGATTCCTATAGAATTTCAAGGACTGAGTTTTAGGAATAGGTTGCCTTATAAAATGTGCCTACAATGTAAGTTTACAAAAGTAACCAACATTTCCATTAAACGTGTCTGCTCTGTGTCACTGGACTTGGTCCTTGACTTAATCTACTACATTTAATCTTCATAATAGCCCTACAAACTGGATATTATCATCTTGTTTTACATGTCATAAAACAGGCTCCCAGGAGTTACTTCCCTGGTCTTTTGTCCCTTTGGATGTTAAGATTCAAAATCTCTTGGAGATTTGGAGCGGAATCTGAAGTTTTTCTTGGTGAATATAAATATTTATGGTTGTACTGGGTATGGTAGATTGTATTAACCTTATTATTCACTATGTTATTAGGAATATACTGCTATCCAATGTTCCAGGAGCCTCCTGTATGTAGCTTGGCCATGTGATTTGCTTTATCCAATGAAATATGAGAGGATATTATGAGTGATTTTTCCAAGCAGAACTTTTAAGAGCCATTGTGTAGTTGCCCTAATGCTATTTTCTCCTTCTGTTCTAAGGCTGCCAGATAGAGGCTGCTTTTTCAACCTGGCTCTCAGATCTGTGATTAGTGTAGTCTGTGTGAGACACAAACCTATGGTTGAAAGCCTGTAAGATTTTCCTTTGTTTCTTAATGCAGCACAGCTTAACCGAAACTGACTGATGCAGAGGAGAAATGAGATATGTGAGTATAAGGCAGGATTGTGCTGAAGCCAACTGGAGGGTAAGGTTAAGAAATTTGAAGCCTGTGTTCAGCTACACATAGTTGACTTGAAGGCATCCGGATTTTCCTTTCAGTTTTGTGATTCAATGAAGTAAACTGCTAAACCAGAATGGGGTTAAGGTGCCTGTTGGGAGAGACCTTAAGCTACTAGAGTTATGCATACACTACAAATCACAATTGATTGAAGGAATGAGAAAGGACTTCTTCCAATTGGAGTATGGTTCTGCTCTGAGGTTAATACTAGTAGTCTGTTGGAACAATTAACTGAAAGTGTGCTGGGACTTTTAAGTTATTATTTTTTCCAGATATGCTATTTGAGGTAGTTATTCGAATTGCAGTGCCCCATTGTGAAAGAACACAATCTGTTTGTTTTATAGTCATGCAAATTAATTTTCAACTGAAGTATAAATGTCAGATGATGTATGTCTTACTCAGCTTAGGAAAAAAAATTCTTTTATATTTGATTTTTTTTTTCCCTTGGGAGAATACATGCTTAGAATAAACTGTGAGCACTCTGAATTGAGAGGAGAAACCATTCTCTCTTCAATTCAAATTAATTTCTTAGAACTAAGGCAGGATAAATACTCCTGCTGAAGTGTGTGCCTTAATTACAAACCTTAAGTTTTATGGCTCATTTTAAGCATCTAAAACCTGTGCAACAT
Source organism: Macaca mulatta (assembly GCF_049350105.2). Classification (NCBI taxonomy): domain Eukaryota; kingdom Metazoa; phylum Chordata; class Mammalia; order Primates; family Cercopithecidae; genus Macaca; species Macaca mulatta. The sequence goes on from NC_133417.1 coordinate 28,434,904, forward strand.
GCCTTAAGTAAGCCAAGTTATCAACTAGGTGGTCGTAAATCATTGTTTTGCATAAGGAGTGTTATATAAAAATTAAGAATTAGAGGCATGTCTCTTTTCTCCTTACCTGGTTGGATGAAGTTGATCTACAAAAAGATGTTATTTTCAGCAGACCATTTTGTTATGTGTTGGAAATTTCCAGATATAGGTTCTTCGGGCAATCAAGGAACAGAGATGAGGGTCTATAATTCATAACTGAAATTTAGCCTTTAGATTAATTTCATTAGTATGCAGTTGATTAGGAGGTATGTGTTTATTAAATGAAATGACCTCTAGATTTCCATATTCAGTACAAAATTAGGTTCTTGGAGAGGTAAGGATGTTTAAAATCACTAATTAAAGGGATACTATTGCCAAGATTGAATAATTAAAATTATAACAGTTTGGTTTTTTAAGTTTTTATAGTTTTTGAAACTGCTTCCAGGCCATTTCTTTCTATGCTTCTGCCCTCAGCAAAAAGTAATCTTTTTAATATAAAAAAGGTGAATGTGAGTTTCCCAATCCTAAAGCTCTGAAGCACTACTTAGTTTTATTTTTTTATTTTTAATTTTTTAGCTTTTATTGATACATAATAAATGTCCATGTTTTCAGGGTACCTGTGATAATACGAAACATTCACATAATATGTAAAGATCAAATCAGGGTAATTGGCATATCTACCACCTTAAATATTTATCTGTTGTGCATGCTAGGAATATTCGAATTACTCTTTTCTAGCTATTTTGAAATGTACAGTAATTTCAGTCTAATTCACTAAGGAACTCCTGTGTGTCATATACTATACCAAGTCGATGATACTAAGATAGAAAGATTTGCTGTGTGCTCTCAAGATGCTTACAACCTGATCAAGGAAATAGATACTTTAAGAATAAGTAGTGTACAACTTGGTATGTGACGTTTATGGGAGTATTACCGAGGGGAGAGTAATGAATTTTCTTGTGGGGAATTAGGGACAGATGAATAAATGTTACAAAAACTGCTTTTGTTTCCAAGATTGGTTTTTGTATCTAAACAACATCATAGTTAAAATGGATACCACAAACACTTTCTTAGTTTAGAAACTGAAGAATATGTTACTTTATACCACGCTCATTGCATGAGCAAAGAACCTTTCAATTTTAATTGATAGAAAGGATGGAGCCCTCTGTAGAGAGATTTTATCTTTTTTTCTTTCTTAAACCTATTAGGGATCTTTAATGGCCTGGGAAGGGAAGGAGCTTTGTTCTCAGGGCCTTACCAAATTGTAAGCTCACCCTCTCTGTCTAACTCTCTGGTCTCCTAGTGCTTGGGAATCTTTCCTGGTTTGGGGTGTGTGTGTGTGTGTGTGTTTATTATACATTCTACTTGCCCTGGGTTTCCTTAGATAATAGGTTTCAAAACTCAATCAGCCTTCACCAGTCCTCACTTTTGATGAATTATGTTTCACCACAGGTAACAAACCCCACTGAGTTAATGGGGAAAAGAGTGGAAAATAGAAGAAAAAAGCCACCTTAGTTAGTATCTCAAAATATTCAAATAGTGCCCTGCTACTTTTATTGAACTAGATATTATTACAAATCTAGATTTCAATTCTATAAAAAAGCACATTTGTTCATCAAAGTTGAAGTAAAATCCTGCCTTCTTTATGAATGTTTTATCAATAGTTTAGGTCACAGTGATCTCTACTTTTATTGCAAATTTCTGTAACATTTACAATTTCTGTAGGTAATATAGCTTTCAATTATATACTGCCTTATATCTTGTTTTCTGTTGTCTGTGTTAAAATATTTTCTCCATAAAAAAGATGAAAGTTTTTGGAGATTCAAAGACTGTAATTTATACTTATCTCTGCCATGATAGTTAGCATATTGGGGGTAGTAAAAATGGTACTTAGGATGTCTAATCGAAACGTATCCAGGTTTTCCAGAGAAAAATTACAGATCAACAAAAAGAGCAAATAAAACCACAACATAACCTAGAGACCAAGGACACTACAAACTGCAGATTACCTCTAAATAGAGAAACACCCAAGTCTAGCAGAGGAAACTCAGAAAAGAGGAGAGGGGAAGCAGTGGGAGTTGATGGAAACAGAAAATATTCACTCAACAGAGGGAAAGTACCACCAAAATTGGAGGCCTTAGGAGGAGGTCTAAGACTTTGTAGACCAGTGTGCCAGCTACTGGGGCACTGGAAGGAAATAGCTGGAATGTTTGTGGGACCTGACATGGCTATCTCAAGAAGACATTGCATCTGATGGAGAAGGGTGACTTGACATGGGGAGCATCCATTGGAGAGTTGGTGATAATGGGAAAGAAAGAAGAAAGGGGGAATAATTGAGGATCCCACGGAAATAAATGAATAGCATAAAATCAGAAGATATAGCAACTTCTAGGTTCTCTCCCCTCCAAAAATACAAAACTACACTTTTTAATGCCAGTAGACAGTGCTTTCCTTGGGCAAGGAAACCTGGCAAGGAAAAGTTATGCAACCATCTCTACAACCCAGTAATTTTATTTTAATGACATAAAAAAACCCCAGGGTTTTAAAAAGATATTACAACTTTATTGAGATGTAATTCACATACCAAAGAGTTTACCTATTTAAAACGTACAATACAATGGTGTTTAGTATATATATGAAGTGGTGCAACCATCACTACAATACATTTTAAACTATTTTCATCATCCAAAAGGAAACCCCATGCCCATTCACAATCACTCTCCGTTCCTCTCAACCCCACTCCCTCCCCCACCCCCCCATCCGAGGCAACCCTAATCTACTTTCTGTTCCTATAGATCCTATAGATTTTCCAATTCTGGACATTTAATATAAATAGAATTATACAGTGCATGATCTTTTGTGACTGACTCATTTCACTTAGCATGTTTTCAATGTACACCTATGTTCATGAATATGTACCAGTACTTTATTTCTTTTTATTGTCTACTAATTTTCCATTTTTTGGATACACCACATTTTATTTGTCAGTTGGTGAACATTTATATGTTTCTGCTCTTATGGCTGTTACAAATAATGCTGCTACGAATATTTATGTAGTGTTTGTGTGTACATGTTTTCATTTCCCTTGGGTATATACTTAGGATTGGAATTCTGGATCATATAGTAATCTATGTTTAACCTTTTGATGAATTATCAGAACTGTTTTCCAAAGCATGATTTTACATTCCAACCAGCAGTGTATGAGGGTTTCAATTTCTCCACCTCCTTGCTAACCTTTGTTATTATCTGTCTTTTTTATCCTACTGGGTATGAAGTGGCATCTCATTGTGCTTTTAATTGTACTTTCCTGATAGCTAATGATGCTGAGCATTTTTGCATGTCACAATCTGGGATTGAAATTCCTGGATTCAATCCAAGGGTTAGAACACTTCCATCACCCCCTAAAATTTCCTCTGTGAGGAAACTTAAATGCAAATTGTAAGTGAAAGGGGCCAATCTGAAAAGGCAACATAATGAATGATTCCAACTATATAACACCCTGGAAAAGACAAAACTATGGAAACAGTGAAAAGATCAGTGGTTGTCAGGGGTTCTGGGGGAGGGAGAGAGAGATCAATAGATAGGGCACAGAATATTCTTAGGGCAGTGAGACTATTGTGTATGAAACAATAATGGTGGATACCTGCCATCGTACATTTGTCAAAACTCGTAAAATGTACAACTCCGAGAGTGAACCCTGGTGTGAACGATGGACTTCTGGGTGATGGTGACGTGCCAGTGCAAGTTTATATATTATAACAAATGTACCATTGTGGCTGGAATGTTGGGTAGGCTGTGCTAATGGGGAGACGGGGAGGTGTGAGCACTCTGTAGTTTCCTCTCAATTCTACTGTGAACCTAAAACTGCTCTAAAAAATAAAGTCCATTAAACCAAAGTTCCTCTGGGATTATTTTCCCCATTAATCAGCCTCTGTGATTATAAATCCCCATTTCAAACCCAAACAACCATTGATCTTTTTCCTGTCTCCTATATTCCTATCTCCTACTGCCTATCCTGAAAGTTTTATAGAAATGGAGTCATACAAACACAATGTTTTCTGTCAGAGTTCTTTCTCTTACCAGGATGTTTTCAAAATTCATCCACGTCATTGCATTTATCAGTAGTTAATTCCTTTGTATTGCTGAGTAGTACTGCTGTATCTCAATAGGTCATGTTTTTGATTTTTTCAACATTTGAAAGTGATTTGAATTGTTTCCAGTTTTTGGTTGCTATGAATAGTGCTGCTATAAACATTTGGCTACAGGTCTTTCTGTGTGGGCATATATTTTCTTTGAGTCAACAATATATGAGTGGAATTGCTGTGTTTTAATATATGTTTAACTTTTAAGAAACTGCTGAATTCTTTACCAAAATAGCAGTAGCATTTTGCATTCTTACCAGTAATGAATGGGGTTTTCTGTTTCCTTACAAACTTGCCAATACTTGGTAATGTCCCTCATTTTGATTGTAGCCATTCCTGTGTGTATGTAAGGCATCTCATTTTGGTTTTAATTTGCATTGCCTACACGACTAATGAAGTTGAGCATATTTTCATGGCGTATTTTCCATCAGTGTATCTCCCATTGTAAAGTGTTTATTCACAACTTTTGCCCATTCTAAAAATTGGGTTGGAAGTCTTTTATCATATACGTAGTTCACAAATATTTTTCCTGTGTGTGGGTTTATCTGTTGCTTTAACGGTATCTTTGAAGAGTAAGTTACTTAATTTTGATACACCAAAACTCACAGATATTGTCTTATTCATGCCATATTGATTGGCTTTTGGGTGTTAAACCTATCTTGCATTGCTGGAATAAAAACCTCTCGATCATGTTGTGTCATCTCTTTATATATTGCTGCATTTGATTTACTAATATTTTGGTTAGAATTTTTGTATCTTTGTTTATGAGGGATAATGGTGTGTAATTTCTTTTCTTGTAATATCCTTCTTAGGTTTCAGTATCAGGATTATCCTAGCCTCATAACATAAATTGGAAAGTATTTTCCCTTTTTTTTTAATTCCATAAGGGAATATGTTTAAGCCTGGTATTGTTTCTTCCTTAAATGTTGGAAGGCATTCATTTGTAAAGCCTTCTGGGCTTCTGTCGAAAGGTTTTAAATTATGGATTCAAATTTTCATTGTTTTTCATACATTTTCATAATTTGTATTTTTTTGTGAATGTATCCCTTTCATCTAGTTTGACAGAGTTATTGCCATAAATTTGTTCATAATATTCTCTCATTATCTTTTCCTGTGTGGTGATGCCCCTCATTAATTACTGATATGTGTGCTTTGTGTTTTCTTTTTTTTCTTGTTCAGCTTTGCTATGTGAGAGTAGAAAAAAATTTTGCAAATCTTTTCAAAGAAAGTCTGACTCTATTGAATTCTGTATATCTGCTTTCCGTGTCATTAATTTTTATCTTACCTTTCTATTTCCTGTCTATGCTTTCTTAAATTTCAAATTTCTTTTATTTTTCCTTTAGGCAGAAGCTTCGATAATTGATCTTCTACCTTTATACTTTTCTAATATATACATGTAAAGCCAAAATTTCCGTTAAGCATTGCCTTGGTTGTATTCCATAAGTTTTAATATATTATACTTTTTATCTTCATTCACTTCAAACATTTTGTAATTTCATTTTTTTCGTATTTTCCTATTTAGAGGTATATTACTCAATTTTTTTTTTTTTTTTGAGATGGAGTCTCGCTGTGTCGCCCGGGCTGGAGTGCAGTGGCCAGATCTCAGCTCACTGCAAGCTCCGCCTCCTGGGTTTACGCCATTCTCCTGTCTCAGCCTCCCGAGTAGCTGGGACTACAGGCGCCCGCCACCTCGCCCGGCTAGTTTTTTGTATTTTTAGTAGAGACGGGGTTTCACCGTATTAGCCAGGATGGTCTCGATCTCCTGACCTTGTGATCCGCCCGTCTCGGCCTCCCAAAGTGCTGGGATTACAGGCTTGAGCCACCGCGCCCGGCCTATTACTCAATTTTCACAAAGTTGGTGGATTTTTCTGGTTATCTTTCTGCTTTTTATTTCTAAATCAATTCCGCTGGGGGCAGAGCACATAATCTGTATGATTCAGTCCCTTGAGATTCATTGTTTTGCTTTATGACCAAATGCATGCTTTATTTTGAATTTTTTTTTCTTTTTTTTTTTTTTTTTGCCCTTGAGAGGAATGTGGATTCTGCAGTTGTTGAGTATTGTTTTATCTATATTTGATTAGGACAGTTTAGCTAACTGTGTTCTTCACAACTTCTACATCCTTAAATATTTTTTGTCTGCCATTCTTTCAGTTCTTGAGAGAAGACTGTTAAAACCTCCAATGACGATAGTGGATTTGTCTAGGTCTATTTTTTTCCCTCAGATTAAAAAAGAATTAGGACGTCCATGTCTTTCAGTTAAATTGACACTGGTATACTTATAAAATATTCCTGTTTATGTGCAGTAAAACTTCTGGTCCAAGAGTCTGTTTTGTGTGGCGTTACTATAACCAAACCTGCTTTCTTGTGGTTAATATCTGCTTGATATACCTTTACCATCCTTTACCCTTAATTTATCTATATACTTATATTTAAGATATTTCTCTTACAGCCAACTGTATTAATTTCCTATTGCTGATGTGACAAACTATCACACCTTGTTGACTTACAACAGCATAAATGAATTTTCTTACAGTTCTGGAGGTTAGGAGTCCAAAATGGTCCTCACTGGGCTAAAACAAAGGTGTCAGCAGGGCTGTATTCCTTTTGGAGTCTCAAGGGGAGAATGCATGTTCTTGCTTTTCATCTCCTAGAGGCTCTCCACATTCCTTGGCTCATGGCTGCTTCCATCTTAAAAGGGGCTTTTCGAGGTTTCCTTACGTTGCATCCACCTGATGCTGACTCTCTTGCATTCCTGTTTCACTCATAAGGACTCCTGTGATTACATTGGACCCATCTGGATAATCCAGAATAATCTTTCTGTCTCCAGCTGCATCTATGTCCCTACAAAGGACACAAACTCATCCTTTTTTATGGCTGCATAGTATTCCATGGTGTATATGTGCCACATTTTCTTAATCCAGTCTGTCACTGATGGACATTTGGGTTGATTCCAAGTCTTTGCTATTGTGAATAGTGCCGCAATAAACATACGTGTGCATGTGTCTTTATAGCAGCATGATTTATAATCCTTTGGGTATATACCCAGTAATCGGATGGCTGGGTCACATGGTACTTCTAGTTCTAGATCCTTGAGGAATCGCCATACTGTTTTCCATAATGGTTGAACTAGTTTACAATCCCACCAACAGTGTAAAAGTGTTCCTATTTCTCCACATCCTCTCCAGCATCTGTTGTTTCCTGACTTTTTAATGATCGCCATTCTAACTGGTGTGAGATGGTATCTCATTGTGGTTTTGATTTGCATTTCTCTGATGGCCAGTGATGATGAGCATTTTTTCATGTGTCTGTTGGCTGTATGAATGTCTTCTTTTGAGAAATGTCTGTTCATATCCTTTGCCCACTTTTTGATGGGGTTGTTTGTTTTTTTCTTGTAAATTTGTTTGAGTTCTTAGGATGCAGATAGAAACCATCATTCTTAGCAAACTATCACAAGAACAGAAAACCAGACACCGCATGTTCTCACTCATAGGTGGGAACTGAACAATGAGATCACTTGGACTTGGGAAGGGGGACATCACACACTGGGGCCTATCATGGGGAGGGGGGAGGGGGGAGGGATTGCATTGGGAGTTATACCTGATGTAAATGACGAGTTGATGGGTGCTGACGAGTTGATGGGTGCAGCACACCAACATGGCACAAGTATAATATGTGACAAACCTGCACGTTATGCACATGTACCCTAGAACTTAAAGCATAATAATAATAAAAACTGAATAAAAAAAAATCTTTCCGTCTTAAGATCCTTAGCTTAATCACATCTGCAAAGTCCCTTTTGCCATGTGAGGTATCGTATCCACAGGTCTTGAGAATGACGACATAGACATCTTTGTGAGGGCCATTATCCTGCCTGTCACACCAGCAAATATGTATTGTCATTTTATTATTCTGACACTTTTTGTCTTTTAATTTGACTGTTTGTCCATTTGTATGTAATACAATTAATGGCACAGATGAGTTCAGGTCTACCATCTTGCCTTTATTTTCTATTTGTTGCATTTTTTACTTACTCTCACCCCTAACTCCTCTCTCTTGCCTTTTTGAGAATTAAATGAGTATTTTATTATTCTATTTTTTATTTTCTAATCTTTTTAGTTATGCATTATTTTATGATTTTAGTGGTTACTGGAGAGATTTCAGCATGCATACTTATTATAGTTTATCTTTAATTAGTTTTATCATATACATTTTTTAAGTCCTTGGATGTTAACTCTAATACATGGATCATATGTGAGCCTGCTTTTGTTTTTTTCCCCTTTGGTTATCAGCCTCATTTGCATATTACATACACACATAATCATATCTTACTCTCATTTACCCTCATCTCACCTAAAAAGTGTTCTCTCCTGTCTGAAATGTTACTTCATGTAGACTTTATTGCTCTTACCGCTTTTTGATGTTTTTTTTAGGTATGAATTTTGAAATGTATGCCTTTTTAAAAGTAGTTTCTGTAGGACCTCTACAGGTTGCCATGACCTCAACAGCTATCCTAAAAGCACAAGACAGGAAATATTATTTATGAGGGTTAGAAAAGTTAAAGAAACTGGCATAGAGGATGGCAGGCTGATTGTCAGGGACACTGGCCTGAGCAGGGAGATGGCATCCACTGGTCTTTGAGGACACTTTCACTCATTTTCCTATGATCTGGTAATTTCTTCGTGGGACAGTTTGTAAATTTTGACCTCGCGTGGAAACCTGCTGGCGACCGTGGAACTTTAACAGTAGCCTCTGCAGTCATCTAATTCACACAGGTCTGAGGAGTTTTCTTTCAAAACTAGCCTGGCTCTACGAAGGCTCCACTTAAAATCTTTTCAGAGGGGATTATGAGTGTTGGGTGCTACCTGTAGGTGGCAGTAGAGAGTCATTCAGTTGTGATAAAATCTAATTCAAGATTTTCAGAGATTAATTTCTAAATTATAAAACTGAAGTATTCCCCAGTGTTTTAACCTCTGTGCTTCTTATCAATTCTGGGAGTTTTGAGTTCCTCTAAAGTCAGTATTTGTTTAGGTTTGGAAAAAAATCCATTATGAAGTTATAAGCATGTTATAGTATGATTTCTATGAAGACTGAAGTCATGAATTTATCTTTCTCCTTAAAAAGCTTCCATTTTAAAGACTTGAGTTTTTAAATAGTAATTTAAAATTATAAACATAACTTTCTCTGCTTCTATATCTGGGACATTTATGAAGAAACCATAAATAAGGTTTGGAAGAGCTTAGGAGAGTATAACTATCAATTTTACTGGCCAAGATAGTGATATCATATTTGATCACACACACACACACACATACACCCTAAAAAAAACTGAAGACTCATTTGTTTTTGTCATGAAAAGAAACAATAATTAGGAATAAGTGAAATGTCTGGGACTTTTTTTTAATAGAAACCAAATTTTGTTCATTTGGGGTCCTTTCAAGGACAATAGAGAGACACTCCTGTAAATCACAGACCTTCAAATGCTGGAACAAGGTATTGAGAGTGGGTGAGAAATTATTGAAATTATTCAAGTTTCTGCTGGTTGGTTTAGATAACCGTCATCCCCTTCTTCCCTCAAGTCAAGGGAAAGATGTTAATAAACACTTTCTGTCACTCTCTGAAGGCCATGAATCACTAAACCATACAAATTAAATAACCTTTCCACGTTCTGAATGAATGGACTTAAAAACAATTGGAGAAGGCATAAGTCCTTCCATAGGCAACTCCATCTGAGTGAATAAACTCAGAGAAGATATCTGCCTAGTGAAGTCTTACTAGTGCAGATGGAACTTCACAGAAAGACCATAGAGTAGAGCTTAGTTAAAACGAGCTTGTTCATGTGTTGCAGATGGATAGGCCATTGGTTAGACATAATGTTGTTCATGATCTTTCTAAGATTGGTGAAATGGAAAGCAATACAATTTCATTCTCATTTCAATCATTTTTATTGAGTGTTGGCACTTGCATTTTTCTGAACCATTGGGGGACATGTCATGGTTTTCTTTTTATGCTTCTTTTTCCTTCAGTCTTATGATTCAAACAAGGCATGTAAGCATGATGCCAAGTGATGCTCGTTTCAGAGCATTAGCGCCTTATAAGGAAAATGACATTGCCAAGTACTCTCTACCATATGCAAATACTTACAGTTATTTAAAATCAAAACTTTTATATGAGAATTGTTGCAAACCTGTACTAAGTGGCCTGGTGAATTTTCTGTCCTGCTGTTTGTTATGTCTGACTTTTATTTGGAGGTGATTTATATATGAGACAAGTCACTTTCTCACTACTATAATTCTAGACAAGTATCTAGCAAAATTATGCATTCCAATAGATTTATTCTTTCTCTCCCATGCTGTCTTTTATGACCATTTCCTACTTGGATGATCATTTCTTGGACCCTTACAATCAAGGATGCCTGTTGGTTTCCATTATAAATTGTACCCTTTATTCAAAATTATACCCTTTATTCAAACCCAATTCTTTCAGTTTGACTATTTTTCCACTCTCATTAGAATAACAGGGTTCAGAGTCTGAATACCTCAAATCTTGCATGTTAGCAACCCCTATTTTATTCTTTAGAATATGCCTGACTTTACCTTAATGATAGACTTGGGTTGACTGGTTCCTAGCCCCTTCAGAACAGTTCCTTGAAAACTTTGTTTTCAGTTCTTTGGTTTCTTTGCAGGATCACAGAGTTACAGGATTGCTTTAGACGTCATAGATTGGATTTTGAAGGGGGCGAATATGATGGGTAGGGAAAGATCTCAGTGTTCCTTAAAGGAGTCACTAAAGCAAGTTGAGTGGGACAGTTCTTCACCTGTCAGACTATTTTGCATATTCCAGAATGGTTAGTACCCCTGTCTGCTTCCCTGTCTTCTAAATGGTAGTTTCTACTTTTAGTTAACGACTTCCTCCAGCAGTGGTACTCTCTCAGGTTGGGGATCACTGACCTGATATCAACACTGCACTAAACAAAACGAAGCAACCATCTCCAAACTGGCCAGTAAACATTTTTACTCTCTTGCAAAATCAGCACTGGCCAAAGCCACACTGATTGTGACCTTTCTCTGTGGAACTTAGTTAAAACAAAGTAACAATTTGACTGCAGTTTACCCAGCCAGTTTCCTTTGAAAATTCCCTTAAACTCAAATTCCCATAAACATTGACCAAAGGACAATAGAAGTAGTTAGCAATGCTTTCTTTTTGGTTTTGTAGTCTACACACATTTCCTAACTTCCTTTAGGCCTTGCCCAGAGATTCCCTTGCCAATTTTTGACATCTTGCCCTACTAGCCTTTCATATAGCTGCTTTCAAAGTGAATCCATAGATTTTCTAGGGTCATCTAAAGTCTCCCTTTGCAGGATTAATGCTGTCTTTCCTGATGAAAGAACTTCTTTTTCTATTCTCCTTTACTAACCAGCAACAATATCTTTCAACTAGATTTGCTGTGTAACACTTCTTTGTTAGTTGAATAAGAAAAATGATTTATTTCATATAGCAAAAAAGATGTTGGCTGGCCATGGGATTTTACTGCAATGTCATTATTGCCCTCCACTATAATAATCCAATTTCTTAGATGCTTACAAAATGTATTTTGTAAATGTTTTGGGAGATTGAAAAAAAATGATTTTAACATTTAAGTTTCACAAATTAACAAAATTTTTTTGAACAGCTAGAACCATTAATTAGAGCCTATATATTTTATTTTGGTGACAAAAAATGCTGACATATTCATCAATAGTTTTCACAGATTCCATTTTTTGTAATCCAACTTTACCATCAAATCCATCCTAAGCATGTCTATACTTTAATTCAGGTCGGTTCAGGTCAGCTATATTGCAAATCATTGCTTCCCTTCTAGCTAATTAACATTTGATTTTTTGAAGTTAATTTATAATTGCAAAGAATGTTTGACTACACACACACACACACACACACACACACACACACACACATCCAAAAACATAGTTATGTATATTTTACACTTTTTTTTTTAAATCACTGTGAAGTGCTTCTCCTGGACCTGAGTTAATTTGAAAGATATAGAACTTTCAGAGATTTGAATATCACTTTTTCAATGGGATCAACATGAATTCTATAACCTCATATAAATTATTCTTAAATGCCATTCTTATTTAATATATCTTATATATTCAAGGGCATCTCCATTGTTCTAGATCCCAAGATGCGTCACTTTGGTTTTACTTCTGCCCTCAGTAACATGACATGATTTAATCATTGTGCCTGTGAAATAACTATGTCAATATCCCTGTACCAAAGTAATTGAAAGAAGAAAACCTTTAAAATTATATAGAGCTCCCTTTGAGCTATGTGTTCACTCTGGGGAAATAAGAAATATTCTGATATGTGGTGCTTTATAGAAAATTAATTTCATTAAAAAACAATTGTATATATTATAATTTAAGGACACCCTAATTGGTTAGTATCTGAACTCTCAATTTTTCACGTTAATTAGAGTCTATAATCATTTACATAGTATGTACTTCAAATAGTTTTCAACTCCCAGACTACCAAATGTTGTACAGTCATTACATTTGTATCAGTTTCTGCTATTTTTTTCTTTTTTTCTTTTTTTTTTTTTTTTGAGACGGAGTCTTGCTCTGTCACCCAGGCTGGAGTGCAGTGGCCGGATCTCAGCTCACTGCAAGCTCCGCCTCCCGGGTTTACGCCATTCTCCTGCCTCAGCCTCCCGAGTAGCTGGGACTACAGGCGCCCGCCACCTCGCCCGGCTAGTTTTTTTGTATTTTTTAGTAGAGACGGGGTTTCACCGTGTTAGCCGGGATCGTCTGTCGATCTCCTGACCTCGTGATCCGCCCGTCTCGGCCTCCCAAAGTGCTGGGATTACAGGCTTGAGCCACCGCGCCCGGCCTATTTTTTTCAATAATTATTTTTTGCAATTACCTCCTCCGTTAGGGAGGTGATTAAGCATCATATGAAGTAGCATGGTTTCTTGGCTTTGGCTATCTGAATTTGAAACTGTATCTCCATCATCTCATGGCTTATTTCATCTCTCTGTGGCTTACAATAAGTATCCATCAATAGGCTAATATTTCATAGTATCTTCCCCACAAAGAGAGTTGTAGCATAGTCCAACTTGTGGCTTCCAAATGTCAATAGAAAACTTAAAACTGGTAACCAATAGAGAATGGGTGTTTTTATCTGGTAATCACACAGTTAGTTGACACTGTTTAACGTATTGTTCAACTTGTATCAAACCTACTAAAATTGTTGTATTTAGATATAACATGTTTGCAAGTTGAGCCGTTTTCCAGGTAACTGCAGATTTGTATAGGCTTCCATAATTTTTCTTGTTTTCCCCGTTAACATTTGGAATGATGGATAAAGCCTCTACAGAAATTGTGAGATAAAGTAGTAAGACAGACAGACAGAGAGAAAGAGAGAGAGAGAGAGAGATTAACTTCTCAAATTGTTTTCTCCTAAATTTTCTTGCATCTCAGATAACACAGCACTTTTGTAGATCTTAGAGACTTTCTCTCTTTTTTTATTGCCTATGCAGTTCCCTGGAATGAGCTCATCAAGTAAACTCTTAACTCTTAACTTCTTTTGCAACACACCCAGAGTCACCTTATTCATGAAGACTTTGGTGACTTTGCCAGATAGACCCGAAGTTTTTTTTTCTCCTTTGTCCCTCTTTACCCATCGTGTGTATGTCCATTGTAGGAATAGTCCTAAGTCTTGATGGTTTGCATATCTCTGCCTTCACAAATAATTGATCACCTGGAAGACAGAGATATTTACTCTGACAAATGATGTAACTTGCAGCACAATTGGCCGTGAACACTGGGGAATGAGGGACAAAAATAATTTTAGACTAAAATAAATCTTGAAATTTTTTTCTGTTAAAATTTCTCACTTTACAGATGAGGAAAACAGAGGACCACCAAAGTTCAATTTCCGTTTTGTAGACCTTACTATATCCAGAATCATTTGAGGTAGCTTTGGGTAGGTACGTTCTGGAATAGACCTCCAAAGTTCAACTTCCATTTTGTAGACTTGGTTGTATCTAGAATCATTTGAGATAGCATTGGGTAGGGTTCCAGAATACAACCTTATGTCAAGAAAGCAAAATGGTAGAGCTAGGCTGCTTTATCCCAAAGCTTCTCAGAAAGGCTGATTTTGGCCTCAGTCTGATGTAGTCATGACTGCCTTTTTAAATAAGGTTCAAACAGTTCGTTCTTCCTCTTCTGCTGTTTCAGTATTCTCTGGTTAGCATCTGTATTAGAAGAAAAGTGGCGGTAGAGCAAAGAGGCTGTAACAAGTATAAGACGACATTTTGAAAGCGAGGAGGATGGTTTGAATACTATTGTAATGCAATTGGCAAGCCAGTGGAATTGTGTCTGAGGCCAGGGTGTAATTGTGCAGCTGTGAATGGCTAAAACGAAGGCAGTAATTTTCAGCACATGCTGTGATCTGGAGTGCTAGAACTAAGAGGAGACTTCAGGGAAGGAAATGATAGCATCTTAAACCAGAGCATTATATCATTCTGATTGCATAATATAGACGTGGTGGTTAAACTGTTATTGTGGAGAAATGGCTTATGCATATTTAGTGAGCTGCTTGTATCGAAATGAGTGGCTGTTACAATAACACAAATGCATGTGTGGTTTCCGAACAGTTAATAATTGTTTAATAAGCAATTCCTTGTAAACCTCCCTGAATCATTGTAACTTGGATAGAGATGGATTATTCTTCCCCATTATTAGGGACAGAATAAGAAATAGCTGGTAATGAGGAAAACACTTTAAATATAAGGGGAACGTTAATGGAGTAAACTGCCAATTACCATCAGGAGAAATTTTCAAGCTGGCAGAAATGTACCATGAGGGAAAGAAAGTGAGAATAGCAGAGGCGATATAATCCCGTGGATCCTTGGAGAGAATTCACTTCCTTTTATTTCCAAATAGATTTTTGCAATATGTGTACAGTGAAGGTAAAGAGGAAAGCTACACTGTAGAGAGGGAACCAGCATATTTTGGCCAAAGAACTGAATTCTTTTGTAACATGAACAAGGAAGATAGCTTCCTTTGATTTCAGAAATGTACAGAGCAGGAATAGAAAGTGTGTTCTTCTCCCCAAATTGGCCTTCCTGAGAGCTTAACAAAATGTTCAGCAATGTAAATGCTGTGCAGCTTTGTGATAACCTGGTGTTACGGTCCTTCAGGTATCCCTACACGCGTACTATTGATTATAATGCCTTTAAAAATAATTTATGAATTAAGTTTGTATGTATGTAGTATTTGATCACTGCTTTTGCACCCATGAGTGGGCAAAGCCTACTATGATTTGTCTACAATGAAATATTAAGCAACCCACTGAATATTTAATTCACCTGCTGAACTGCAACAGAATGGTTTAGAAATGTGAGACCTCCCTCTTCACTTACAGAGACACTTACTATATAACCAAATGAATTATTAACACCATTATTTAGATCTGTATTATCACCTCATGATGGGTATGCTAGGAAACATTTTGCCTACATCAGAGCTAATATCTAACAACAGAGTCAACATTATTATTTTTCAAAGAGTGAATCTAAGCTCATAAAAATTATAAGCCATGGTGCAGATCAAGCAAAAGATGTTTGCTCATAAAATCATTTGATAAACTACCTAGTAACATCCTTGATGTTACAGATTCCTATTTCATGAATTTAGATGTATTATGGATCAAGTCATATTTCCTGGAATATAAATACACACACATCCACACACACATATGCACATATATATATATAAAATATATATTTATATATATATATAAAAAAGACTGTTTATTTGTTCTATCCTAATGTTCAATAAGAAAACAGAAAATTAATGTAATGAACACTAAACATCATGAAAAGATGAAAGAAGTGAATGCACTACCAGAACCCCAATATAGCTATTGTGATTGAATCTTAAATTTGATACTGACTTTCCTGGCAGTCAAGTCCAGGAGGCATATTATGATTGGTGCAAAATTCTTATTATCAGGAAAGAGGGAACGTGTCAATTTTTAAAGGTAAATGTCTGTCTGCACTAAAATAAATTTTTACGTGGAACTATGTGTAGAGGACTTTAGGGATTATGAAAGTTAAATGTCTACTGTGGCTGTTTTGTAGAATATGCAGAGAAAGTTTTTACCTGGCAGTTTAATAGAGAATTTTAAAATTAGATTATTTATTTGTATTAATCAAGGTTCTTCAGAAAAACAGAACCAATAGGTTATATATAGAGCAAGATAGATATGTAAGAAGAGATTTATTATAGGAATTGACTCACGTGATTATGGAGCTGAGAAGTCTGACAATTTGCCGCCTTCACGCTGAGGAACATAGAAAGCCAATGGTGAAATGCACAAGTCCAAAGGTCTGAGCATCAGTAGACAATGATTGTGTAAGGCCCAGTCTGAGCTCAAACACCCAAGAACCAGGAGTGCCAGTGTAAGAGGACAAGAGAAGATGGATGTCTCAGCTCAAGGTGTGAGGAAATTCGCCCTTCCTCTGCCTTTTTGTTCTATCGAGGCCCTCAGTGGACTGGATGGGGCCCATTGACAATGGTGAAGCCCATCTACTTTACTTAGTTCATCAATTCAAATGGTAATGTCTTTGGGAATCACCATCACAGATACCACCCAGAAATAATGTCTTACCAGGTATCTGGCATCTCTTAGTCCAGTCACCTTGACATGTAAAATTCACATGAAAATACTTCTGTACAAAGCTGGATATGATATGGCCTCTGAAGGTAATGAGGTGCATTGGAAAGTGCATGCTCTGTGAATATTGCTTTGGTCATATATAGATGTGTGATCTTCAGCAATGTAATTACCTTTCTATGTTCAGCTTCCTCATTTGCAAAGATCTTCCATATAGAATTATTTGTGAAGGTATAATGAATTAATGTGTATATGTAGAGGTTGAAACTTAATGTTGGTTCGTGGCTTCATTCGTTAGCACCAATGCATTAAATGAATGTACTGTATCTCACATACACACACACAACACACACATACCCTCACCCTTGTGTGTTTTACATTTGAGGTTTATTCTTAAAGATGTTAATGCTGGAGAAAATAGAGTGATTTCTTTATTCAATTTAAGGCCCTAAAGACCAATATGAATATCAAAGTTTAGCTTGGGTGTTTCCGTAATATTATGGTGTTTTGTAAGGGAGTCAGCTGGAGTGTTTGGATCCTGTGAATTGTTTGAGAGCTTTAGGTTGTATTGAAGAGGAGAGTATGAATCCTCCTTCTTAGAGATCACCTGGACCTCCTCAGATATTTGCATTTCTTTTCTTGGAGTCACTTTTTCCATTTGGGTACTTCAAAAATCTCCTTAAGTGAAAAAGCTTGTTTAATTATTAAGAATGAGGTGTCATGCTGCTGCCAGAGAGTGATAAATGCAACTTTCTTCAGGCCTTGGGGTCAGGGCCAGCAGGTCAGCTCATTCTCTATTCAGTTTTTGTTCTAGGGAAATGGTGTCCCCTACAGTCATTCAGTGGAAATGATCTTGGAGTTGGGCAACATAGGTCCCTTTCTGGGGCGATTGCGAAACAAATTTAAGTTAGAATTGAATGATGTTCACATAGCAGACTGTTATACTGAGCTAAAAACCTTCAAAGACCCAGGACATAGCTACTGTTTCTTTCTTCACCCTAGAAAAAATGCTGAAAGTTTAAGTTGATTCCATACAGTTCTTATTTTTATTGCAGAACCATGCAGACTACATCTTCAGGCCCCTTTACATATTTGCTTCTGATTGGGTTTGATCAGGAACTGATCAATTAACAGGCATTGTCTCTTTTCAGCCCCCTTCAACTGATAAAACCTCTGTTGGAGTAGCCTCCTGTATTTGTGGCATTTAGATAAATTAGTGTCCAGAGTTCAGTCTGTCTGTGTTCATGTGAATTAGAATTAGAGGGAAATGTATAGCACATTTAAACAACATTTTTGCATACCCACCAATGGGAGGGGAAAGGTGATCTGTTTCATGAGTCTAAATGGATACAGCCTAAAATTCCAAAGTGGTGGCCATGAGAATGGACCTTCTAAGCCCAGCACAGTGAGAGTCAATGTTAGCTATGTGTAGGTGGGACAGCTAGCTATTTTCTCTTGTGTGTTGAAGAGCTGTTGTTTGTCCATCTGGTTTAGTTCCCTCTATCCTGCTGTGAGCTCCAGGAAGCAGAACCATATTGGCTGCATCTTCAGGCTCCTTTGCCCATTGGCTGCTGATTGGGTTTGGCTAGTAGGGGAGGAGCTGGGAGAAAAGTAAAAGTTGGAGCCTTTAATTCCCATGGTTTTGTCCTTGCAGAGTCTGTAACTCCTCTTGTCTTTTCTCACTTTGTTCATTTTCTCAGCCTCCAGCAACTGCTCTGTCTTCTGGTCCCTTCAGGTTAGGGGGTAGTAACAGATCTGTTACTAGCTCAAGGGTGTTGCACTATTCCTTGTGGCTTCTCCACTTCCAGCCAACACCTTTGTAAATAAAACCTTTACTGAACTGTCTTCATATTACCCAGTTAGAGTATGCCGTGTGTTTCTGCAGGGACCTTACACTGCTGTTGTCGCTCAGTGCTGGTACCCACTTAGAGGGTGGGAGTCCTTCAGGGAGATTCAGGCTGCTAATAAACGTGTCTAAATATAACTTGGCCACAGCATTGCCAAAGTTGTCTCTTGTTCTCTTGGAGATCACAGTGCTAAGGCTACTACTTTTTCAGGATTGTGGATAAAAAATTTTGGTCTTTTTCAGCCCATGGCATTTTAGACATTTTAGGAATTATATCCTGGGAGTCAGAAAGGTGTATTGGACAACGTGGGCTCTGGAGTCAGCAAACACAGGCTTGAATTCCACCTCCCCAACTCCTAGCTGCATGGCCCCAGGCCCTTTATATAATCTATATTTCTCCTTCTGTAAAATGTGAGAAAACACTCAGCTCCTCAGGCTGTTCTGACACTAAGTACGATAATCCATGAACACTACCAAGGAGAGTATGTGTACGTTTAGGAGACTTAATAAATGATAATGGGATGTGACACAACTTAGCAAGAAGAGTGAAAAACATGTTATATTCAGCCATGTTTTCTTTTTTAAAATAAACTTTTAATTTTAGAATAGTTTTACAGTCACAGGAAAGATACGAAGACAGTACAAAGGGTTTCCATATACCCCATGCCCTGTTTCCCCTATTGTAACATCTTACATCAACTCTGGTGCATTTGGCAGAAGATAAGTCTGCTAACTATTGAACAAATAGTGACCTATTATTATTAACTACCTTCTGCACTTTATTTTTATTTCATTGTTTGTTTTCTAATGTCCTTTCTCTGTTCCAGGGTCCCACCCTGGATGCCACATTACATTTAGTCTTCATGGCTCCTTAGCCTTCTCTGGATGGTGATAGTTTCTCAGATTGTTTTTGAGGACCTTGGCAGTTTTGAAGAGTTCCTAGTCAGGGATTTTGTAGAATGCTCTTTATCTTGAGCTTGCCTCCATTTTTTCTCATGATTAGACTGGGGTTTTTTGGGAGCAGGACCACGGAGGTGAAGTGCTTTTCCCAACACAACATATCAAGGGCATTTACTGTCAGTTTGAGTCATCACTGTTGATGTTAACCTTTTACACTTGGCAGCTGGCTAGGGTAGCGCTGGAAGGCTTCTCCATTGCACAGTTACTTTTTTATTTCCCCTTCTTCTATACGGTGCCTTTTGGACAAGTCACTAAGTAGAGCCCAAACTTAAGAGGTGAAAAGTTACACTCCATCTCCTTAAGGAGAGGAATGTTTACATAACTCATTCAGAATTTTTTCTGTGCCGGAGACATTTTCTTCCCTTCATTTATTTATTTATTCAAGTATTTATTCATATCAGCATTGACTCATGAATATCTTATACTTTGGGTTATTATCCAATAGTATGTTATTTATTTTTTGCACACATTATTTCATCTTTAGCCATTGGGTGTTCTTTCAGTTGGCTTCTGTGTTCCTTTGACATACCCCCATCATTTTGTTTTTGAGCATTTCCTTACTTCCTAGCACTACAAAATATTTCTAGCTCATTTTGTATATCTCCTATCCTAGAACCAGCCATTTCTCCAAGAAACTCTGGTTCCTTTTGTTGAGCAGTAGTAAAAAACTGCAGTATGGGAACTGGATATGCTCTCTGTTACTGTGGTTTCATCGCTTCTGGACCATCTCAGTGGATAGAGCTAGGACATACATGTGTGTGTACACTGTCTATATTAAGCTAACTTGGACTTCCTACTGATAGCTCCAAATCTGATCTGTCACCTTCTGTTCTATTCTTCTCCCTTTGCCTTGCAGCCATCTCCAACTCCAATAGTGAGAAGCCTTCCATTTACTTACTTGTTCAATCCAGATGCTCAAGTATAACACTTTCTGGAAATTGTCAGTGTGCACCCCCATGAGGAACAACTTCACTAATGTGATATAGTGCTTATGTGCAAATCTTTTTGTTTTTAAGTCTTACCGTTTCCAGTCATTTCCAAAGTTACTTAGGTCAACATCTCTTTTTCCTTACTCCCTCCAGTGAAGTTATGTCATACATTTGTAATAGAGTTAGATTCCTTTGCCCATTCCATCCTGGTTTATATGCCTTCCTGTTGCACTGATTAATAGCTTGTTCCTTTTCATGGTTCTCTGGCATCACCTGTTGAATAGATGCATTACAGTGTGTTTATTGAAGGTTTATGTCCGTCACCTATCGAAGGACATCTTGGTTGCTTCTAGGTTTTGGTGATTATTTATAAAGGCACTATAAATTTGATGTGCAGATTTTTGTGGGACATATGTTTTCAATCAGTTGGCTAAATGCTTAGATGTGTGACTTTCAAAGTGACTATACCATTTTGCATTCCCACTGGCAATGAGAGTTCTTGTTATTCCACATCCTCATTAGCGCTTGCTATTGCTGATTCCTTTCATCCTTAGGAATGCCTAGATTTAAACACATGTAATTTTTAGGTTTAAACTATTCTATATCTTCTGGCCAAAGTTAAAGCTACCTAGGGTCGTCTGGTCGTTTACCGATCTGTCCGCTTATGCTGGAGTTTTGCCAGATTACTTGCCAACTATGACTAATTTTCTTTTAGGAGTCAGAAGTGCCTAAGTTATCTTTTTAAGGTCTGTAAAAACAAGTTTGGATACTTGCTTAAGCCACTGTTTATTAGAAGCACTAGTTTCAAATACTCACTTGCTCATCAAATATTTATTGAATACCTTCTATGTGCTGGGCCTTGGGGATAGAGCAGTGAAATAAATAAATGACAAAGTCCTTGCAGTTATAGAGCTTCTATTTGTAAGGGAGAGGAATTTTTCATATAAACATATAATATAATGTAATGAACTTCATAAAGTAATGATAAATGTCATGATCAAATCAAAGCAGGGTCTAGGAATCTGGAGAACACGAGTTGGCAGGGGAGAGTGGGGATCGTCAGGGCTCCCTTAGAAGACAGTGGGCAGGAATCTGGAAGTGGTGAAGGGATGAGCCAGTCAGATGTCCTAAGATGAACATTGGAGGCAAACAGAAGAGTCAGAGCAGATGCCTGACAGCACAATGCTTGCCACATTTGAGGAGGAACGAGGAGCCCAGAGGCTAGAGCTAAGTGAAGATGGTAGGACATGGGGCTGTAGACAGGATAGGAGCTTGGTCTTGTTGAAGTTGGTAGACTTCAACCAAATTTAATGTGCTATGCCATCATCTTGGAATCTTGTTACAATGTAGACTCTGATTCACTAGGTCTGGTCAGGACCTGAGATCCTGCCTTTCTAATAAGCTGCTGGGTGATAGTGCCACTGCTGGTCCATGGATCACAAGACGAACAGCAAAGTTAGAAACTCTGGCCGATTTTTATTCTGAATGAGACAAAAAGTCTTATGAGGATTCTTAGCATGGGAATGGCATGATTTGTCTCAAAATTTTTAAGGCTCTTGCATAGAGAATTCTCTGTGGAAGCAAGGGGGAAAGCACAGAGACCAGCTTGGTGCCTACTGCTGCAATCTGGGTGAAAGATTCTGGAGCTTGGACTTGGGTGGTGGAGACAGTAATGAAAAAAATGCCATCCAACACCATTG
Source organism: Macaca mulatta (assembly GCF_049350105.2). Lineage (NCBI taxonomy): Eukaryota > Metazoa > Chordata > Mammalia > Primates > Cercopithecidae > Macaca > Macaca mulatta. Next base: position 28,457,177 of record NC_133417.1, read on the forward strand.
CATAGTTTGTGCACTGCCCAAGGTACTCACAGTGTAGGCATGATGGGCTGGCAATCTAGCCACCTACCACTTGCTAAGCCATTCATTTTGTGATTCATCAGCCCAGAGCAGGCAGCACCTTTTTTGCAATTCCTACTCTCAAAAGGTAAGGGGTGCCTTTTTATAATTCATGCAAAGATAGGGAGTATGCTGGCTGTGCTCTGGGTGAGAAGTGGTAGGAGACTCCGGGTCTTTAACGCGTAGAGAGGGCAAGCGTGACAAAAGCCTTTCCCTTTCAGTTTTCACTTGTGCTGTCATGTGCTGCTGCCTGAGTTCATGGCCCATGAAAGCTTTTCCTGGTAAGTAGTGCAGCCACAGAGGAGCTAAGCTGAACTTTGCATTTTCCAGAGAGTAGTCTTTCAAAGAAATTGCTCTTGCCAGAGGAGATGGAAAACAGACCTAGGTCATTTGTTTTAGGCTCCTCTCCATGAGCAGATAGAAGTGAAACTTCCTTTAAAATGTCTCTATACGACTATAAAAGTGGTCACTAAGTGTAAAAAGAGAGTCATAGCTCCCTGTGCCAGTCCCCAAACTGCAGGTGGTAGTTCATCTCCCTCTCCCCACTGCAAAAGTGGTCTGAAGATAATGTCTTGCCAAAAAGTGAAACTATAAAAGATACATCATACATTCTGTAGCTGCTGAAATGGTGTGCTTTCTCTGAGAATGCCTTAATCAAGCTGCTTGTTGGTTGGTGCCAACGACGGGTTTCTTTACTAAACGTTGCTTCACTCTCATGGATTTTCTGCTCGTGCAATGGGCTCTGCACATGAATGTTCAGGTGTTACATCCTTCGTCATTATATAGTACAATTCGTTTGTATGCCTTTTTACTTCATGTCACCATAGTCTGCTCCCTGAAGGCATGCTCCTTGTGGACCTGGCATTGGCACAGTACCCAACTTGTTTGAAAGGTAAAGAAATAAAATATGATAATATTGTTGTAACCCTCGGGCCAGTGCTGCTGTGGCATGGATTCTTTGAGTTCCTTCATGGGGGTATCATGTTTGACCTGTTCCCTTGCACTGAATGTGGGGTGGTAGATCCTGCTGAGAGCTGCGCCTCATTGACCAGCTCTCAAAACATGGTTTTAAATACAAGTTGCATGAATGGAACCCAATTTGACAGAGGTTGGCAACACAGGGAGCCCTTGATGGCGGAGAGTCCTGGAAAGTCTCATTCACAACTCAGGTCCCCTGGGAAGGATTAGTCCAGGCTCTACACAGGAACGGGCGCTCTAGTGTCCTCTTCTACTGCGTTCCCCACTGCTGAATCTCCCAGATCTGGCCTGGACTCTTGGATTTCCGCCTGCTGGACTAGATGTCTGTCTTGTTTGTAGTCAAGAGTTTGGATTTTATTTTATTTTTTACAAACTCACTAGATAGATGTAGGGAGTAGCACTTTTCTCATATTTCAACCCTCATGCCTTAGAATAAATATTCACAGCACATGGGAGGTAAGTCATTGTCACGTGAAATAGTAGAGAAATGAGGGTGAGGACTCATGCCCTTCTTGCTTTGGCACTCTGCCCTCCACCTTCTTGGAATGGTTTATTATCAAGATCACAGACCATTGGGTTACTTCTTTAGATTATATAAATTAATTCCATAGTCTATAAGAATTGTTTATTTATCATGAACATTTCTTTTCCTCAGCTCTCTTTTGGCTCATTAGCTTATCATTATGATTAACACATTTTATTTTGGAAAAAGCATGATGGTCATACACTAGGATTGGACTTGGGGAAAACATTTCAGTAGTTGAACCTAGACTTTAGATATAATTTGCTTGATCTGAATCTTTTTGAATTATTTTCCATTATTTCACCATCAGGAAATTTTACACAAGACTTATGATTTCTGTTCTGCTGAAATGTTTCTACATGGCAGCACAGGGGCCTCTTTTGCACGTGGTAACTATCAGCATGTGCTCAGTCGTGGTTGTCCTCTTTGGAAGGGTGTCGGCTCTTCAAATTCCCACCATCCTCCGTACTCACTGATGTTACTTGCCTGATCTCAGTAGGTATTGGATTTTGGGTTCTCTGATCTGAAGAACAAATTCCTCTGAGACTGTGCTTTGCAGTCAAGAGTTTAATTCCAGCTCCAATCTAAGCTAACATAAAATGAATTATTAAGTGCAATAGACAGCAAATTACTTGATTAGAGCAATATTTCTCAAACTTCTTAGGATCTTGTGAATTATGCTTAAGTGATTAATTCATTCTAAATAATGTACAGCTTTGTTTTTAAAATATCAATAATTTGAAAGCTCATTCTGGTTGCTCGAGCACACTCTGAACACACTTAGTGATTTCTGCCTAGAAATGGTGATTGTATTCTTCTTGTTTAATTGGCCACACCTTACCATGTTGTTTGCATAGTAATTGTCATGAAAAATTTTAATGGCATAGCCACTGAATTATCTAGCAGTAATATAAAAAATTCACAGTACTTTAGTTGACCCGAAGCTTGCTAATTGACAATAAGATATTGTGTTTGGTTCTTTGTAATATAAAAACACATTTTTATTCTCTAGCTTACATGATTCTGATAAGACTATGTTGAGGTAGTTGTAAGCTAAAATTCAGAAGCTGAGCAAAATAGTTATAAAATAGTAATAATAAGAACTACTATTTATTGAGAAGTCTGTATGTGCCATCACAATGCTAAATACTTTATATACAATATCCTATTTACTCATCAAAGTAATTCACAGAAGTAGGCATCACAGTATGTTCATTTCCTAGATGAAGAGACTGAAGTTGAGAAACTTTAAGCAATTTGCAGTAGGTCACACACAAGTAGACAGCAGAGCGGAATTTGGCCTCAGACTTGCCTCACTTTGTTGTCACCACTATGAACATTCTAGGCTGCTAGAAATAACAATTTATTACTACTAATAAATAACAGTATTAGGATTCACATGCAAATCTAATTCAGGATATCATTGTTTTTCAGATTAGGTAGTAATCTTTGCTCTGAAAATGCATTATTTTTGCAAGTTTATATAAGTAGTCATTACTGGGCAAATACAAATCTGTTTACATATATCTGGTGATACAAATGAGCAATACCAGTTGACATTTGGCTGGCAATTAAATGAAATTCTTCCAACTATTACTGAATCAGTTGATTCAGAAGATAAAATAAGGATTGGATAAAAGTAAGCATGTCTTATTTACCACCTTTTTCTTCTGTTTAATTACTTTTCTTCTGTTTAATTAATATCCTTTCTGAGTCCTCATAGTTTTTGCTTCTTTTTGATGAATATGCAATGATTTTTTTCCCAGCATGGTTACATCGGTTTGAAGGAAAATTATTGACCCATGTGTCAAACAGTCTTTCTTTTTTCTTATTATTCTTAATTAAAGCCATTTAACCTGACCTCAGCCCTGCTGTGACTTACCAGACACTGCTGTGCATTTAAACCCTTTGGATTAGCCCCACAGTGTGACTACAAAGCTCCTGTTGGCTGGAAAGTTAATGATAGATACTTCCCATTTCCCAAGAGAAGGAAAAATGGAGCGCCTGCTCTTTGAGATGACTTAAACATTTACACACAGAATTGACAAATGGCTCGCCTGTATTTACACTGATGTTAGTTTGGAGACAGCTGAAGGTTTTTAACTCCTAATTTCAAGTTTGAACTCATACAACTTTGAACTTCAACTACAGAATTACAAATAATATTTATGAAAATGCCATGATTCAATTCACGTGCTATTCTATCATTTTTTTTTCCAGTGAACTCTACGAGTCAATACAATTTCTAAGAGTGATTTTTTGTTGCTTCCAGAAGCACAGCGTGAAATGATAACTATGTTCTTCAAAGTGAGGTTGCTTGTTATATTACTTAATGGAGATGATCAAGTTATTTCTCTGCTTGTGACTCTACAAAATTTCTCTTTTAGAGTACATTAATTTTTGTGTTATTTTCCTGTTTACAGAGGGCTTTTCTCCTTTTATTCTCATAAGAGTTTTGTGAGTTAAGTGATGCCCATTTTATATGAAGAACTGTGACTCAGCAAAGTAGCACAGTGACTTGCTCTTTTGGCTTCTTAGTGGCTATGCAGGGACTGAGGACCTCAGGTTTTCTGACTCAGGCTTTCCTGATTTCCAGTATCCCGCTGTGTTCTGTTGCATGCGCTCTCCAGAACCACCAGTTGGGAACTTCGACTTCTATTTTGCCTTGATCTTTGAACTCAGCTGGAATTCCTTTAGAGTAATTATTGAATAATCATTACATGAACTGCATAAATTGCTTTGTTCCTAGATGAAGATATCTAAATTCCCATGTAAAATGAAAATAGGTTTTAATAGGAAGAAGTGGAAAAGTAAAAGCTCTGTTCTTAATGTACACTCACTTATATTAGCCTCGGAATGGACTTGCTGGTAATTATGTATATGTAATTAAATGACACCAATTACGATTCTTTTTAAAATCCTTTAAAAACATTGTTTTGGGGTGAGATTTGGTTTTATTGCCTTAGTATTTTTTTTTGTATATGCAAATAAATATTTAGGGAAGAATATTACAAACACTTGGATCTTTGTCTTCGAACAGCTTATATGGCAGCTCTAAAATTGCCAACCCTAGTGGTCTAAAACAGGGTTTGGCAAACTACGACCAGTTATGGCTCACTGCCTGTTTTTGTATGGCTCTCAAGATGAGAATGTTTTTTATACTTCTAGATAGTTGGAAATAAATTAAAAGAATAATATTTCTTGACATGTGAAATAACATCATATTCAAATTTTAGTGTTCATGATCAAGTTTTATTGGAATGCAGCCATGCTCATTAATTTATCCATTCATTCATTTATCTATCTATGGCTACTATTGAGCTATAATGACAGAGCTGAGTGGTTGTGACAGATAGTATGCTCCATGAACTCGAAAATATTTACTATCTGGCTCTTTACGATAAGTTTACCACCTCTTGTTCTAAAGGAAACTTAAAAGGGAACTGTATCTGTGTTGTTTTAAATGCACATTTTATTATCTAAATAAATAGCTGTTGCTAGCTGTATTTTGGAGAGAAGAAGCACAGAAGTCCCTGATCTAGAAAGAGAATTGACTTGAGTAGGTCAGTCAGGCAAAAGGATGGTCGATTTTGGGTCAGTTCCAAAAGATCCCTCTCATCCAGCCTTCCATGGTTGTTGGTGCTATAGAATATTCAGATTAAGATGTTGTTTCTCCTGATAGACTCTGTTAAACTATACCCAGATCACCTATCAGCATCCATTAAGCTGGCATTCCCATGTGTTTCCTATTGGAATCAATAACAATGGTGGAATTGCAGGAGATAGCTTATTAGATGCTTTTTCCCCTTGATAGGTATTCATTTTAACATATATTAGAAAAAATAATTAGAACATTACACTCATGATTTCATGAATGAGACTAAAATATTTAAATAAAAGCATAAGCTCATATAAGAAATAAATAGAGTAACAGACAACATGAATGTTGGTAAATGTCATGAACTTAGTAAGCAAATGGCCAAAGTTTGGAAAACAAATTAAGTTATAAGTTGAGTTGGAAGATCCAAGATATGTCGGAAACACACAGAGAGGTTAAATTTTGACCAAAGTGATGAGATGAGGCCCAGCTGAAAGTGAGGTTCTTCTTCCACTCAGGAGAAAGCATCAGGCGAGGGATGTTAGAATTTTTTATTTTTTCTGAGACAGAATCTCGCTCTGTTGCCCAGGCTGGAGCGCAGTGGTGTGATCTCAGCTCACTGCAATCTCTGCCTCCTGGGCTCAAGTGATCCTCCTGCCTCAGCCTCCTAAGTAACTGGGATCACAGGTGTGAATCATCAAGCCTGGCTAATTTTTGTATTTTTTTGTAGAGATGAGGTTTTACCATGTTGCCCAGGCTAGTCTCGAACTCCTGAGCTCAGACAATCTGCACACCTTGGCCTCCAAGGCTGGGATTACAGGTATGAGCCACTGCGTTTAGCAGACATCAGAATTTGGTTTGGTATTATTGGAACGTGAAGAAAGTGTTCATTTGCCCCATTCTTCTTAGAGTTTATTCAGTCAGGTATTACATAAAGGAGTCCTTACATTCTGGGGATTTGAGAGGCCTGGAAGGTATCCTTTGATACTGTTAAATGTCCACTACATGCACACATTTTATGAAGTGGAGAATATTCTGCTTCTTCAATTTGGTATCCTGCTTTAGGAGTATATTGTTTAATGCTATTTTAAGGATTTTTTATATTTTTGAAAACTATGATTTTAATAGCTGCATAGGGTTCAATTACATGATGAGACAGGTTGTTTACCCAAATTCTCTATTCTTGAAGTTTTTGAGTTTTTGTTTTATTTGCTATTATGAATAACACTGAGACAAACAAACTTTATTCTTGGTTACATTTCTGGTCATTTCTTTAGGATAGATTTTTACACAGGATTTCTTGGGTTAAAGAGTATACATATTTATAAGAAAATATGTTATGCCAATGGTCCTCCATAAGGCTGCACACATTTGCATCTTCACTGGGAATGCACTTGAATGCCCTGTTTATTCGTTTGTTTTTATATCTATATCCTTATGGCTGAAAAAGGTTTTATAATCTTTTGAATATTATACACGAAGATTTAATTATCTGTTTGCATGGTGAATAAGAATCTTTATCCCATTATTTTCTATTGGGTATTGCTGATGTGTTAAGAAAACAGTCATTTTTGGTAAATTTTATATACGGACATATTACTGAACTTTCTTATTGATTCTATAAGTATTGTACTTGATTCTCTTCATTTGCATTTAGGCAACAGAGAGGTTAGAGTAGATTCTAGGAGTGAAGATCTTCAACTTGCCTCAATGTAGAGAAGCCTCTATTGTTGGCCCATTCTTACCTGAGCCGAAAAACAATGCTAGCAGTAACATGCTGACAGGATGTAATTTACATGAATAAAACTGCATTAATCTACCAGTTTGACTGCTTCCCTTTAAGAGTAGAACTTACAGAAATATTACAGTTTTGTTCGCTGTCACTTGTCAAATTTGTTTAAAAAATAAGAGAATATGATTTTTCTTAGAAAAGAATGCTGAATTATGTTCAGCATTATGAAGAACCTGGAATGGGTTAGGAATTGACTATAGTCCCTTGCTTCTTTTAGCTTAAAACAGAATTTATGTTTTAATTTAGTTCTTCAGCCTCTATGTGAAATTGTTTAACATGAGTGTTAAGGCCAATGGTATAATAAAATGCCACTGATTCCTCATTTCTAATTTTTTTTTCATTTAGCAATGTCCATTGGCTTTCAAGTAAGTTGATTTTTAGGGGACTGGATTTGGCGGCTTATAGCTCTAATAAAATTATGCTGTTATAAAGGAGAATTGTCATTTTAGGTGCTATCAGACTTTTATGTTCTCAATATCCTGACATCTCAGTGGAGAATTAGGTGTTTATGCTCGGGTGAAAGCAGATTTAATGAACATGAAAACCACTGCCTTTACTCTTTCAAAGTGTTCTCCATATTTGTCATGTAAAACCCACTGAGCAACTCTGTGCTTAGTACTTTGTTTTGATTATTTCATCTCGATCCTCCATGTCAACAGTGGGAACAGAAGGATCCAAGCTAGCGTCCTTGAAAAAATATATAATAGGCAAAAAAAAAAAAAAAAAAAAAAAAAAAAAAAGCCCTCAGTCAAATGGTCATTTATCAGGGTCTTTAAAAATCAAGATCATTATTATTTCTTTATGGAGACAAAGTATAATTATGTAAACGCACTAATAGTGCACATCTGTTGTTTTTTCCTGCTCATTACATCTTCCTTTCTTTAGAATTGGGACCTTTGGAGAATTGCCCCCCATCCCTGACTCTATTAGTGTGTCCTGGGGTGGGACTGGGTTTGTCCAGGTAGATTTGTGACCTAGACTTTATCAATCCAAACACCCTCCTCCTTCTTTTTCCCTCAGTCCTTATCCCTTAGGGATTTATTCAGGAATACGACTGGAGCCAGGTAATGTCCAGAACCTTGTTCTCTGGACTTGTCCTCAATGTACTGGGGAAAAGGCACTCACTCTCCCTGGGAAGACTAAGTGAGTACCATGAAACATGGAACTTGAGATGGCCATCTGAGCCACCACCTGGAGGAAGGAATTGGGGGCAAGAGCTAGAGAGGCTCCTGAGGACCTTACTTATGCCCCCCCTAGTCCAGTTGAGGCTGAAATGAGCTCTGCTATTGATGTCAAAATTATATTGGCCAATGCATTTCCTCCACCTCCCTTCTTTCTTCATTTTAGAAGTATAGGGAATTTTCTTCTAAGGAAAGAATCCCAAGAAGCCTGCTACTCTCCTCTTTGCTTAGATCACTCTGCTTTTCAGCTAAGTTGGCTCTTTGGCATTTCTTAAACATACTGGGCACCTCAGGCCATTTGCATTTGCTGGGCCTTCTGTCTGGAAAGCTCCCCCCTTCCCCACTGTTCTGGTTCTCACCCCTTCAAGTCTTTGCTCTATTTCCTCCTCAAGCAGGCCTTCCCTGACCACCCTACTTAAAATAGAAGCACACACATTCCTCCATAAACTCTCTTCAGCTGTCTTCTGGCAAACTAAATACCTTATTATTTGTTTACGGCCAGTATTTCTCCACCTTTTCTGGATCCTAGAAGGAAGACATTTTTGTTTCTTATTTTCTGTGATATCCTTAGCACCTCAAATGGTGCTGGATAGGGTGGATGCTCAATTAGTGTTGGTCGAACTACAAATAAAAATGGTAGCTAATTCCTCCAGAGATTACTTGATAATTCTAAGTGGAAAATAATAACTTACACAGTGGAATAACCTGGAGGATACCCTGAACCTAATGATCGTATTCAGCATCCCCAAGAGTGAAACAAAGCCACATCACCTGCTTCCTGATGCAAGGCACTGAGGACATAGCATCACTTCTGTGTTATTTTGCCACAAATGCAAGGAAATATAAGAAAACATCAGATAAATTCAACATGAGGTTTAGTCAACAAAATAACTGGCTTGTATCCTTCAAGAACACTGATACTACAAATGAAAAAGAAAGGCTGAGGAAGTTTCCGGAGTAAAGGGAACAAAAGAGTGAGTAAACAAATGAAATGTATGGTTCTAGATTAGAAAACAATGCTATGAAGATCATTAGTGGGATAACTGGAAGACTTAGAATATGGACTGTATATTAGATAACAGTAGCATATCAATGTCACATTCCTGAGTTTAATAATTATACTATGATTACATAAGGTAATTTCCTTGTTCTTACAAATACACATGAAGTATTTGAAAGTAAAACATTATAATGTTGCAGCTTTCAAAATTTTCAGCACTAAATATACCAATATTTGTATCTATTTGAGAGAGAGACAGAGAGAGAAAGAACCAAAAAGCAAATGCTACAAAATTTTACCAATTAGAGAATTTAGGTGAAGGATAAATGAGAATCCATTGCATTAAAAAACAAACTTACAGATAATTGCAAGAATAATATTAGGTAGAACCATATAAAATGACTAATATCTGGACTTTTTGATGTAAGTCCATCTCATTGAATATTCTTGCAACCTTTCTGTGAGTTTGATGTTTTTAATGAAAATTAGAAAAAAAGAAAGCAAGTGTGGTAGGTATGACTGGCCAGTCTTTACAGAGTCATGTATTTACATGGACTATTTTTTTTCCCAGTAATTTATATCAGCTCGACTTGTTAAGCTTCCATATCCAATGTACTTGCTGAGGGAAAGAAGGAAAGAAAATGTAAAGTTGCCAATTAGTGGCTTTTCAGTCCCTCCTGATAATTTTGTCATACTTGATATTCATTTATAATTAGTTTGAAACTGGAAACTCCATCCTGTGTGATAGTTCAGAACTCCCTGGGCCTGACTCCTCTGGAGTGTGTCTGCAGGGACTGGCTAGCATGAACTGCTTTCTCCCCCTTCCGTCTGTCTCCTCCCTGCTCCAGTTTCCTAAACAACTGTTGGCTGGGTTGGAATAGAGCATGGTAGTAGCTGATGGGGTGAAGAAAAAGTCCTTTTTTGTGATTGACAAGCACAGCAGCTGGACTTGGTGGAGCAGGTCCCTTTCTTGGATATTACTTGCTTATCTGGCTGGTGCTGGAGTCAGATGACCATGAGCTCTGCAAGGTCTCCTTCCTCGGTTTGGCTGGTGTTCACTGTGAGCTTCTCCTGCCTTGGAATTCTTAGTATAGGCAATGTGTGTGCTCTGTTCCAGCTCCAGACTCAGTGGCTTCTATGGGAACTTTCACATCATTTTAAAACCTTCTACCAGTGATGCGTGCTGCAGCTCAACTTTCACTGTGGATCTCCTTGCTCTGTTGCAAACTTTGAAAGGCAGCCCTTGCAGTATGCATAGGACCTAGTAAGACTTCAATAAATGTATGCTGTCTGCAGAGAACACAACAAATTACATCAGGACGTGAATAACTAGGAACATAATAAGATAGCGGGGCTCCTGGATCATGGCTCAAGGATCACCACCCTTATTTCAAGCGCCTCTGAAGAGGGAGAGTGAACCATATTCACACTAGAAAGGACAAAGTAACTAGGGCATAATTGGAGAACAACTTGGGAGTTATAAAGAGGAAGTTCAGTCTTCTTGCCTTTTACGTTCTCTGAATGATGTAGAGACTAGTGCTTTTGGTCCCTTGGTGAATTGATTGCCCAGAGTTACAGGGACTATGGCTCTGAGACCCCACCCAGACTGGCCTCCACCATACCCACTGTAGATGATTTAATTTCAGCAAAGAATCCTTTCGGCTGTTTGTGTATTGACATACAAAAGCCAAGGGGCATCTTTTCCTTCTAGATGTTATTGTGGTTCTATTTTGAGACTGACTCCTGCTGCTGCTGGTGTTGTGATCACCTTGGCAACAACTAATTGTCCTCTGAAGGAGAAATCACTGTCAAGCACCTTAAACACTTAGGGTCATTTAGTCCTTAGATTAACAGAGCAGACTTCTGAAACAGGCATTATTTTCCCCATTTTACAGATGAAGAAAGGAGACTTAGAGAGGTCATTCAGTTATTACATTATACAGCAGGGTTTTGACTCTTTCTATAATTAATTCCAAAATTTTGCTTTTATACCCTGTTTAACATATGCACAAGTTAATCTAATAAAATGAGGAAGGGAGTGTCCCATGGAAGGAGCTAGTGGAAGATGGCCCAGGGCACACGCTTTCCTTTGCCTGGCGTCACCACGGAGCGTGTTTGAAAGGGAGAGTCCTACCTGCAGTCATCTTGACTCTGTGGATGGAGCAGAGAATCTAGTATTTTTAAAAACTCCCCAGGATAATTCTGATATCCCAACTTCCCTAGAAAGTAGAGTAGATTTAGCCCTATACATTAATGGAATTGTTTATTCTAAGTAAATATGTGATTCTAATTTATTTTGTGGCATACTGATGGGGAGCTTTCCTTGAAGAAGTTTGGGGGTTAATTACAAGACAATATTATCAATAAGCACCTGTTTTATACTTCTTTCATGACTCAAGTAATATCTAGAACAATGATAGGCATAGCACAGGCTTTTTAGTTAGTTGGTTGGTTATTTAATGTGGAAGAGATGTGTGTCATTGGAGGATGAGCGTTATCTTGTAGGATATCCTTGTATAAGGTGATTTCTCAAAGATAAAGGCAAAGAGATAATGAATAACCAAGGAGAATGGAGCTCTTAGTACTAACGTCCAGAAATTCCTCAACTATTCTACAATGTGGGCCATTAAAGTTCTGATTTGAAGACATCCAGCTGCTAAAGAACAATTTAGTATTTCATCTCTCAATGTCAGTTTCATTTTGTTTTCTCTTGTGACAGACGGTACTTGCTTTGGTTAGCAGAAAGCAGATGATACTTGTTTTTATAGACATTTTGACGACGCAAGACGGCCTCCTTAACATGATCGGTTAACCTTTTCTCCCCATGTCTCTCTTTTTGCTTCATCAGGTATTTCTGTGTCTTTTGCTAGTAACACCCTTTAACTTTGTTTTTCATTGTTTAAACTTCTGTTGCTATACATTTACTTCTTTATGTTTAAAACCTTTACTTTTCATGATATTCCCATTTGCTCTGAATTCTGCAGAAATATCTCATTTTAGCCAATTTATTACTTGGGCAGCACTTTCTTTTCTAAAGTTCATTTTTATTATCTTCCTGATTTTTCTTCTCATTTTCTTGGGATTTAGATTGTATTATCGTGTAGTTGCTTGTAACAGTATATACCAAAGAAATTTCTCTGTCATTCTTAACTACATTAACAAAGAAGGTCTGGATAAGTGTCTTCCTTTGAATTGTCCCTGTTGGTATTAGGAAATTGATCAGGATGTAGCAAAGATAGATATGATGAGCTGTGATCCATGGACTGGATTCCTACCCTGAGCATTTGATCATAATTGATGGAAATAATTACTAATATGTGTTGAGTATCTGCTGTGGCTCAGAATTGTACTAAACATTTTGCATCCATTATCTCCTTATTAATCCTCACAACAATGTACTAAGCTTAATATTCATTTATCACCATTTTACACCAGGAAACTGAAGTACAAAAAAGAAACTTTTCCAAAGGTATAAAGGCAGTACATGGTGTGGCCAAGATTTGAATGTAGATAGTTGCTTTAGACCTATGCTTTGTCACTTCTCTGCTTTTAAAAACATTTTCTAGATATTATTTTTGAAATTTGTACTCATTCATTACATACATAAAAATATATTATTATATAAAGAACGGTTTAGTACTTTGTACTAAGTACTTATACGTGCTTTTTATAAGTACATATATATGTACTTTGTACTGTGTGTGTGTGTGTGTGTGTATGTACATGCTCCCTTTGATTATTTAATATTATCTGAGGTTACAGTCTTTTTTTCTAATATGTTAGCTAGGAAGCTTAGTTTTGGACCCATCTAATATATAAACCCCAAAGTTATCTTTTTAAAGGGCTGTTCCTGGAATGTTGACAAATCATTTTGTGTAGCTGAGCTTCAGTATTTTGAGTGTACCAAATATAATCAGTGTTTGACTGATTAAATATGTTGCTTGCAAAATATTTTATTAGGTTTGCAAACTCTAATACATGGCCTGCTGTCCTGTTTCTGATAGCTAAGGGTGGATGTGGAAACTTTTAATACATGGAGTGTCTTCTCTTTGCTGATAGATGTTTCTGTAAAAAATGGATAAGGTGATGAGATCAGAATCAACTGTGTTTCTTATGCAGAACTAGTGCTCGAGATGCATGCTAACTCCCTAGCTATGCATCTCATTAACTTGCCTAGCAGTTGGAGATCTGCATACTGACTTTGAGAATATTTCATTAGTGTGTTTTTCCAAGGGAGGCTTTACATTTGCCGAAGAACTGACAAGATATGTGTCTCTATAACTCAACTAGTTTTGTATTATGATCAATATGAAAGATTGCCTCTGATTACCTGGGGATGCCATGAAACTGTTAAGATATATTAGGTTTCTGGTTTATTTTCTAATTGACTGACTCTTGTCAAATTTAGTAAAAGGAGGTGCATTGAAGAAAATTTTAAAATGTGATTTCTTTTTACTATTTTCCTTTAAGAATCTTTGTTTAATATTTGTCTTTTAATGTTTGCAACAATTTAAGAGAAAAATGAAAAGAAAATTGTCCTTATTTTACAGTTGACAAAATAGAAAGGGAAACAAGATAGTCTTTTATTGCTGCTATAACAAATTACCACAAATTTAATGGCTTAAAACAAATTTATTATCTTATAGGTCTGCAGATTAAAAGTCCAGCATGGGTCTCACTCACTGGATTAAAGTCAAGGTATTGGCAGGACACCTGTGTTCCTTTCTGGAGCTTTTAAGGAGCTCTGAAAGCTGTACTGATTACCCTTTTGATATTCTAGGGACAGCTTGCATTCCTTGGCTCATGATCTCTTCCACACCTTCAAAGCCTACAGCAACAGTGTAGTCCCTCCTATGCTTCCAATGTTTCTTCTTTCCTCTCATCTTTTTAACCTAGCCAGGAGAGATTCCTCTCTTTCTTTTTTTTTTTTTTTTTTTAGACAGAGTCTCGCTCTGTCACCCAGGCTGGAGTGCAGTGGTGCAATCTCGGCTCACTGCAACCACCTCCCGGGTTCACGCCATTCTCCTGCCTCAGCTTCCCAAGTACCTGGGGCTACAGGTGCCCACCATCATGCCTGGCTATTTTTTTTTTTTTTTTTTTTTGTAGACCCGAGATTTCACCATGTTGGCCAGACTGGTCTCGAACTCCTGACCTCAAATGATCGACACACTTTGGCCTCCCAAAGTGCTGGGATTACAGGTGTGAGCCATCACGTCTGGCTAGATTCTTCTAAGTACTCATATGACTAGATTGGGCCCACCTTAATAATTATTGAATCAAAATCATCTCTCCATCTCCAAGTCCTTTTCCTTTGCAGCACCTGCAGTGTCCTTTTTGCAATGTAAGATAACATATTCACAGGCTCTGGGGATTCGGTTGTAGGCTTCTTATGGGGGGGGCATTATCGTGCTTATCACAGATTCCCCAATCTCGTGACAGATTGAAAAAGGACTCATTATGCATAAGTTAGTTTCATCCTTTTAGCTATGAAATTACATACTCTGAAGTGGACCTTCCGAAGTATAAAATAGCTTATAATGATTGAATTGGACTCTAATGACATAAATTTCAGGAAATGGCAGATATGAAATAAGGAGTCTCTGTTTAATAAGAAACCAGGTTCCCAGAATTAGCATTGAGAGGATTTATTATCATCTGCAGTTTTTATCTGTTTTGTACATTTGTACAAAATAAACTGTAAGCACCTTGAAGGAGGTAAATCGGATTCATCCTCTTTTCCCTGAAGGATGCTGCTCCGTGCTGAGCCTCTGATTTCTTGTTCATTTGTTGATTGTTGTTACAGAGCTCTTTGATTACTAAGTAACTGCAACAGGACTGGCCCAAGGAACACTGGGAAAAGGATCAGACTGGGTTTTCTGGCTTCAGGCTCTTTTTTCTCTCTCCTCCAAGTCACATTGTCCCATCTCTCCTCCTCTGGAAGGCATGGGGAGCCTCTTGTCCTAGCAAGAGCTAAAGTTAAATTCTTCATTCACGATGCTTGGCAAAATGTGCTTTTTTGCATTCTAATAATCAGTAAAACCACCAAAAAGAGAGGCAATGGAATTTCAGATGCAGTAAGAAAATAAAAGGAATTTCTTCACAATAAGAGCTTCCCTGTTGTCCCCAAATCACAATCAGCTACTCTTCCCAACACTAGAAGGTGTCTCCATCTCTGTGTGATCAGTGATGGAGAAGGAGTGATCTGACATGGTTTAGCAATAGCATTGAGCATCATAATCTCTATGTCTGGGTAGACTTAGGGATTAGCTGGTTAATTTATATACTTATATCTCCATCTCTTTGAGACAGAGTTTCTGACTTCCCTTACCTAAGAGCGCAGTGCTGATAAATAGAAACCTAGGATTAGAAAACCAGAACAAACACCGGAAAAGAAAACATGCTACAGATTAACATAGTTACTATAGTTTCTGTGATTAGTGGTCAGATTTGACCTGATGGTAACCATAGCAAAAAGACACTCATGAAAATCACTGGTTTCTCTGGCAGTGTTAGGTCAGGTCCAGACCCTTGCAGGATTTCTGACCCAGTTTTTCTGGGGATCTTTCATGGACTTGGAGTACGCAGCGTAATATAGAGTAGTACATGCAATATCCACAATACTTAGAAAACTCACATTTATGGTATTCTCCTGTCTAGACCTATTGGGATCAGTATCTGAAAGGATGAATAGCTGGTCCTGAGCTATTAGGACATACAGAAAACAAGAAGTTTGTATGGCCTTAAGCATCAAGGAGAAAGAAATTTAAGTTTAGTTCTCTAGGCCAGGGCAACAATTCATCTATACACCAGAGGATGAAAGCAGTGTCTTATTTGAGGAAAGAATAACCCAGTGTCTCTCAGATGGCCTGCCTCTGCTGCCACAGTGTTGCTGCAGTTTAGTGGAGGTTGAAAATGGGGTGATGAGGGCCAGAAAGAACCTCCCAGCTTCAGACACTGGATTGAAAACCAAGGCAGAAGCTCTTCGGTGGTTTGGGTGTGTCCTCGTGGTCAACTTTCTTTAGAGGAAGATACAGGTAAATTTCTTGAGTTGATGCTTACAAAGATGTAGCCATTGGTTATCAGTAGAAAAGTATGAGATATTTAGAGAGTTACACTGAAATGAGAGAGAGAGAGAGAGAGAGAGAGAGAGAGAGATTGAGAGAGACAGAGAGAGAGAAATATTAAGGAGGATAAAAGAAGCAACATATTTTGTGCTTTGAACCATTTCAGACTATAAAAATTGAATTCAGCCTATTTCTTACCTATTTGATCATTTAGGGACAATTTCTAATAAGTGATTTGAGAGGGGTGTGTGTGTGTGTGTGTGTGTGTGTGTGTGTATGTCTTGTTTGTGTCTTTATATCAGCATGGGATATAACCTATGGGCTCCTGTGTTGATAACATAGGAGCCATGAAGATGCTGACAGGTGAGTGAAGACTGGGGTACACTTTACTCTTAATTTTTGATCTCCAGCCCTTCATTCCTCTCTTATCTGTCACCTGACCCCACATGACACCTGAAATTACTGTCTTGAATAATCTTCATGTTTCTAAACTCAAAAGCACCATCTTAACCTCTCCAGAGCATTTCATCATCCTCTCTTTCTCTGAGTAGCCTTTTCTATGTTTCTTTCTCAGTTAATGGCACTATCATTCCTTCTGTTATGCAAATCAGAAGCCCAGGAACTATCATTGACAACTATCTCTTTTCTACACCCATATCCATTACATCCGCAAATTTGGTCATCTTGACCCCCTCCCCACAACCACCATCCTAGTCCAACATGTCATCATTTCTTATCTGGTCTGTGAAGTAGTTTCTTAAATACCTCCCCATATCTGCTCCTGTCTTGCTCTATTCCCTTCCCCAAACAGTTACAAGACATGTACATCTGGCAATAATGTTTCAAAATGAAATTTGCTACCATGGCCTACAAGGCCTGGTATGCTTAGTCTTGCTTTCCTCTTAAGCATCATCTTGTGCTCCTTGCTTTTTGCATTCTTGCCACATGTGCTTCTTCCAGTTCCTCAGACCTGCCAAGCACATAATTGGCACAGGGCCTTCGCACATGCTACATACTCAGAATGCAATATTCTTGCCTTGTTTGTTTCACCTGGCTGGTGCTGTTTTGTTTTTAGATTTTAGTATGAGAGTTACTTCCTCAGAGAAGCTCCCTCTGAGCTTTCTTACTAGGTTTTTTCCTTTTATCTCTCACATAGCAGCATGGTCTTCTGTCAACGCCTATCTTCTGCTAAGCTGTAAGCTTCATGAGAGCGAGAATTATGTTTGTTTTTGCACCTGACACAGAGCATGCACTCAGTAACTAGTTGCTGAATTAGCAAAATCCTATTTCTTCCATGAACTCTTTGTTAGTTATTTACATCTGCACAAAACTGTCCCTTTCCAAGGCCACTCTATTACGTATGAGTCTTCCTTTGTTCTCTTTCTTACTATATTTTTGAGGTTTCTTCTAACTACATGGTAAGTTCTATAAGGAAATATTGTAATTTTTATGAGGAGAAGGAGCATATCTAGTTCTTTTAAAAAAGAAAGTCCTCCAGAGTGCCGAGAATGCTCTTGAGCACATAGTAGGTTTTGAACCACGACTTGAAGATCAGTATACCTTTGTTCCTATATATGTGGAAGTTCAGCCACAATATTTTGCATATAGCACCTCTTTTCTTGGCTTTCTCCTCCAGCCACCTCAGATACGGGACAGGTTGGGGGTAGATGAGAGGTGGGAGTAGAAACATTGGTTTGCATCCTCTTCTCTGTGGGAGCTTTCTGGAACCTTGAAGAGGACAGGCTTAAACTTTTCACCTTTCAGATCAGGAAGCTGAGACCCAGATGGGAGAAACTCTTGCGTTGCATGGGGCAGGTGTGCAGTAAATTGTACCAGGTTGTGTAACTAATTAGAAGAAAATCTGTGGCCATAACTTGGGTCCCCTGACTCCAGGCCCATTGTTCTTTGCTAGGTTGTCTCATTTAAATTGGGAGAAGAAAGATGAAGCACTCATTAATACGAGGAGGAGCACATACTGGGAATCAAAATTAATAGGGACAGGGAAAGCCATGAAGATCCTGAGGGAAAATATGGGTCTGTGGGTGAAGCCAGGTAGAGCAGGCATGGGTTATATATTTGGCTAAAATCATTGTCTAGAATTTATTTTTCTTTGAAGCATATGCATTCCATCTATTTTTCTTATGCCTTACTATTTTAATCTTTATTTATAGAATAATTATACATTAAAACATGCCTTTAAAAATATCCTTTTCCCTCTTGCCTCTTTTTGTCTTTTTAATATTTTTATTATACAAGCTCTAAGTTGTGGCCCCACTGGATATTATAGTCTGTAACTGTGAATGCAGTGTGTGTGGCTTAGTTTATGATCAGACACAAATCTGGTTGTGTTGTTTTCCCAGCCCATCTATGCCTTTCCTTTTCCTGGGTACCAGATGTCATTTTCTTTGTGTGCCTGTGCGCGCGCACACACACACACACACACACACCTGAGTGTGCATAAACAAAGATTAAATTGAAGTGAAATACGGTGACATATGGTACCTGAAAAACCAGAGTCTCAATAGCAGATCCGTAATCAAGGGTGCAGATGTTTGGCATTTGACAAATGAAATTTTTTATGTAAAACTGTTTTAGTACATTAAGTCAAAAGATGGAAAATTAGCTGCATACCATAATGAACATTTTCTTCCATTGAAAAGGAATAAAATGAGAAAATTAACCAAACAAATAAGTTAGGCCCCCAGTGATCCTCTGAATATGTTTTTCCAAGTACTCGGATTTCATTTTTATTGCCTCTTGGGGGTTCTTTTCTTCTGCCTTCATTATTTAGCTTACTACACAGGTAGTGTGTTAAGATATTCTAAGTTTTGTTAACCTTAAAGTATTTGGAAATAGATTTTCATGAGGATACTGTAATGTTTTCTTTCTCCAATGTTGAATTTTATTGTAAATGTATTTTTTTCTCCTCTCTATCCTTTCAGACTTTTGTTTCCCATTTTATCTTAGTTTCTAAAACCTCTTGTCTCTTCTAAACACCTTTACTTAGCTATTTCAAATGGATACCAGCCTATTTTTCAAATGTTTCATTGTCTGTATCACTGTCATTAAATTCACTTGCGTATACAATTTGGCATTTAGTTATGCCCTGTCCAGAATTGCTTTTGGCTTAATGCATGCTATTATTTTACTCTACCTTGATTGTAAATTCCTTAAAATTAGGAGTTTGATCTTGGGATAAGTGATCCATAAATCCCCCTTGATTCCTTTTGGATTGTTTTTAGAAAAGGAAGCAGTCACACTACTTAGCAGAAAATGACATATGTGGATCAATTATAAATACATAAAATGATAATCAACTGGTAATTGCTGTCAATAAAATGATTTGGCATTTCTTCTCAATCTTTTGGAACTGCGCCACCTGTTTCCTAGTTTGCCTTATTTGTTTGGTGGTCTGGAGTTCTCGGCCTGTAGAATCTTTTTTTTTTTTTTTTTTTTTTTTAAGCCATATTCAATTTTTCAATGGGATTTTCATCCTCTTTTCATCAGAAACAACTCAAAATGATATTTCCTAACAGTATTTTTACATTAAAGAGAAATACGGATCTCAGTTAAAGATTAAAAATAACATACATATTTGTACTTAATATTTGTATAATATTCTCCTTCATCTCTTTATTTGACCCGTATAACATAATCCTATAAGTAGGCAGGCATTTATAGTCTCAGTTTATGAGTGAGGAAACAGATACATGATCAGGCAAAGTCCGTATAGCTGTTGAATAGCAGAGCTTGAGTTCCAACCTAATCATCTGGCTTCAGATTTTTTGGGCCTCCCAGAGGCATTGTGTCTTTGGTAGAATAGCTAACCTTTAAGTACACACTATTGTGTTTGATGCACTGTGTAAAGAGATATTCTCCAAAATACATGACAAAGCCATTTCTCTATGGCAAAGACATAGCTGTTATAATATTTTGCCTAGTGACATAGACTTGTGCAGAAAGACATGGACATCAGCTGTTGGTGGATTTACCAAAGGCTGGTGTCCCAAAATAAAAATGCCCAGTGTTAGAGATGAATGGTTTTAGGTGCTTTAGAAAGAAACGCAAGGCCCTACCAAATATCATCCTTTGAGGATATACTCCTTGGTCTTGGCAAATGAACCTAGGTAGACAATCTTCCTTTTCTTTCATAGCCTACTTATGTAAGGCTTATCCTTCCTTTAAGCCCAGCACAGTTCTTCAGTATGGGCTTTTCTATGTTTCTCAGGACACTGAAATATCTTGCTTTTAGGAAACTCTGTAATAATTGTCTGTCCTGCTCATTTAGCACCTAGCAAATGTGTTAACTTAATTTCGTTATAAATGTTCTGCTTCCTCAACTGGATTTAAAGGCTATGCTTATGCATTTTGTATTACCAATTTGACCATAGTACCCTAGACACAGTAGGCTGTAATACGTACTGGTTGAGATGTTTATTAGGGCTTTCCAGCAATAAGAGAACCAATAGGATATATACACATATACAATTGGGTGATATATATATATATATATATATATATATATATATATATATATATATATATACATATCACACAATTATGGAGGATGAGAAGTCCCATGATATGCCATCTGTAAGCTGGAGAGCGGGGAAAGCTGGTGGTGTAGTTCCAACTGAGTTTGAAGGCCTGAGAACGAGGGAAGTGGATGGTGTAAGTCTCAGTCTGAGGACAGGAGAAGACTGATGTCCAAGCTCATGCATTCAGTCAGAAGGGTCAAATTCCTTCTTCTGCCTTTTGTTCTATTCAAGACCTCAATGGTTAGGTTGATGCCCACCCACATTGCAGAAGCCTATCTACTTTACTAAATTCACTGATGTAAATGCTAATCTTATCCAGACACACTCAGAAATCATGTCTACACTGGGCACCCCATCTCCCAGTGAAATTGACACATAAAATTAATCATCACAACATGGACCTGTCCCCAATGGTCCTCATCACTTTGCCACTGGCTATCCCAGTCTCCAGGCATTCATACAACTTAAAAGAATACAGAGATCATTTGTTTTGCATATAGCCTGTAATAAGAACTGTGCTGATGCAGATGGTGTCAATATCCCCATTTTATAGTTAAGACACTGAATCTCAGAAAGTAAAGTAACTTGCCTGAAGTTACCAAGTAGGTAGCTGACTTGGGATGCATTCTTTCTTCTACCACTCTTGAAGGTTGGCCAGTATTTATCCTCTAGATATACTTTATCTCACTCTTATGTTTGCTTTTCACCTGAGAATATTGGTAGCTAGACAACAATTTGTGGATTTTCCAGATAAAACCATCACTCTTCTACTGATCTCTTAATAATAGACTTTGTTTGTGTTGGGTGATTATCATACTGGTAGAAATTCATACTCTAGTAAGTTTGAAAGGAGAGGGCAATTGGCCGGGCGCAGTGGCTCGCGTCTGTAATCCCAGCACTTTGGATCATGAGGTCAGGAGATCGAGACCATCCTGGCTAACATGGTGAAACCGCATCTCTACTAAAAAATACAAAAAATGAGCCGGGTGTGGTGGTGGGCACCTGTAGTCCCAGCTACTTGGGAGGTCGAGGCAGGAGAATGGTGTGAACCCAGGAGGTGGAGCTTGCAGTGAGTCAGGATTGTGCCACTGCATTCCAGCCTGGGCAATCCAGCCTGGGCAATGGAGCGAGACTCTGTCTCAAAAAAACACAAAAAAACAAAAACAAAACTAAAAACAAAAAAAAAGAGAGGGCAATTATAGGCATAGATCTTGATTATTTTCTAGGAATTTTTTTTTTCTTTTTTTTCTTTTTTTTTTTTACAATTAACTATTTGGTACTTTTAATGACGTATCTCTTTCCTTTTTAGATTTAAGGCAATAATTAGAGCTAATCTCAGCTGGGTGAACTACTAAGGGTCAATTGTGGGTCATATGATTCAAAGAAGTTTGTAATGCATATAGTTAGAAATATCCTACTTCGTGATTTTACTTTTGTGTATTCAAAGTCACATTTCTGAAAACTGCTGATTTAGAGCCTAGTTTATAGAAGGGGGTGTTTTTCACTCAGGCAAAGTGCAAAAGGTCAAGTAGAATAATTTAGACCATCATTAAGCATCTTTCTTTTTCATATGTCATAGGTCCTTGCTCAACCTTTGATGAGGGGAAAAAGATGAAAAAGGTTTGATCAGATGGGGGAAGTTTTTTGAGATGTAGATAATCACTTCATAAAAATTGTAAAATTCACTAATATTAATAAAAATATTCACTAAAAGTTTCACTCCTCTAAAATGCATGGCATGGCCTCCAAATCCCCATAGAGTTTTTTGATATTCATTCCTAGAATTTTAGAGTTTAATAGTTTAGCTAGAACTCTTATCAGAACCTTTTCCTGCTAGAGAAGTTGTTTCTGTGACTAATATGTAGCTAGTACCCGGCAGTATGATGATACATCATGTCAAAATATTGAAATATTTCCATGTTGTTTGGTAAATGACACTGCCTTACTTGCTGAAACCTCTCACAGTCAAAGAGCTAAAAGGTTAATGTCTAGTACACTAGAGGCCAGAGAGGACCCAGCCCCTGGTCAGCATCCATCCTATTGGTGGTGAAGTGTTTTAAATCCACCCTTGGTTGTTCTTGCACAGTCTTTCTGCATTGAACATGCTCACAGCCACAGTGGCTGTGGTCCTTTGCTGCTCTTTGTCAACCTGAGAGTTGACTTTTGAACGCTGACACACGTTGCTCTAATATAAAATTAGTGGTAGAGTCTTCTTAGTTGTAAATACAGTACTTTAAAAATATGCCATATATCTAGGTAAAAGTGAATGGACAAATCTAAGTTTTGCTTCCTTATTTTGTTACTACTGTTGTTTTTCAAGGAAATGCATGTAGGTTGACTGTGACCCTGTGACATATTTGAGGAGTTCTTAGCATCTCAGTGTCAGAGTTTTATTCTGGAAATGCCTAACTAGGGGTATAGTTTTAGTATCTGTGATTGTAGATGGAAATACATTCTATAAATTGTGAAATGCTTTGACTCCAGGGCTTTTTAAAAGAAGATGATTTTATAAGGTTTATGATACAACTCCAATAGTAGTAACTGCAGTAGAACACAATGGTCAGCACTGCTTGGACAGCTGCTACTTACCACTCAGTTTTATATGGACAATTGACCTCTAGAAAATGCCAAATTCATACTAATAAATATACTAATAAATCTGTTATCTTCTATATTTTAGGTAACAATAAAATGTTTTAAATAATTAGTGAAATAAGGTTGGATATAAATGTTCCAGTGTACCCATTGTCTAATTTTTCCCTCATAAAACAATGAGAGAGGTCCTACTGTGTATTTTACAAAGACTAATTGACTTGATAGCAGCCATATTATTTTGAATGGTGGAGCCAAAGCTGAGACTTACATTTGCCTCCAGAGCCAACATGCAACTCTCATCACACCTACTCTGATACTGGGGCATCTCCTGATTATCAGGACTCTATTTCTATACAAAGCTTAATATTTTAAGTAAGGGACTTTTAAAGTTATAGAAAACTAACAGGTCATGAAACAAAACATAACAAGAAGACCTCTTTAAATTGAAAAAAGAAGACTAAATTTGTTGTGTTTTCATATCATTCATAAAGTGAGCAAAAAGTAGGATGATATTTGAGCTCTTTAATTGACTCCAGATGTAACTCTCTGGTGACTGCTAAGCCATTTTTTCTTAGTTATCGAAATAAAGTTATTAACATTAGCTTGCCTCATAGGAGATGTTATGGAGTGTTGAGAAACTTTTAAATTAGCAATATTGATGATGTAAAGTATTATGATATAGAATGTGAATTCATTAAATTTTTCAGTTGTGAGGAGGCTCTGATTGTAAAATCTTTTGCCTCATGCGTGTCAGGAGTAGATTAGGCTCTTCAGCAAGCTGACTTTTATACCCATTCTCCCTCTACACTCTGTGGGAAACCTTCTGAAGTATATATTTGGTCTTTGTGGGGAGTAACCCTTTGTTTTAGCATCTTCATTCTATATTGTAAAAAATATCTACAATAACTCTTATACTTCAGTTTCCTCACAAAGTGGAGAAATAAAAGTTTAATATATATTAGTCCTTTCTGAAAATATGCCATACTTCCTAAATTCCATGGTCCAAGAAGAGAAACTGGTACTCATTTGAGTTGTTAGATAAAGTACTGAATCTATCCCTGATAAGGATGAAAGAACACAGGGGTTTGAGTTGCATAAAGACAGAGAAAATGACTGAGAATTAATGCCTGTTTATTTTTGCTCTCGGGGAAGAAATTAAACTAATCTCATCAAAGTTATTTAGGAAGTTTTCGACTACTCTTTAATCCTTGTTTCCGAAAACAGCAGACTGCATTATTAGAAAGGAGATCATTGCGTGTGGGAAGAACATGCAGCTGTTGTCTGTTTTCAAATATGAAATTAAAGAATTTGAAGTTAATTTCAGAGCTAAAGAAAACTGCTAGTCAAAACAGTGTAGGCCATTTTGGAAATGTTGTTGTATTATTTAACACATATTTATTCAAAAAGTATGTATGTGAACTGCAATGCAAACATCTTATGGATGTAATCGCACATGAAAATGTCACTAATGCTGAGCTCCAACTACAAATTGAACAACTGGACCTGAGGGTATTAATTTGGTCTCTGTGTTTCAGTTGGTTCATACTCAACTGTTTCCATACTCGAGAAGAGAGAGCCTGTTTTCATCTTCACTGTCAGGAGGTCCATATACATGCAGTATTTTAATTTCATATTGTCTAGTCCTGTGGCTAGCAGAGATGAGATTTATTAGTGTGTGTGCATTCACTTTCTGTATATATTGTATTAATTGGTAAAACCACCTTGCGACCTAACATCCTCCCAGGGAGCTTAGCACCTCACTGGCTGTCCTTTCTCCATCACCGCTCTAGATCCCCATGCTATGTTGACCTTTGACTTTTAGAGTGCTCCAGGGCTCAATTCTTGGACTACTCCACTTATCTAACTATATTTACCCCTTAGGTGATTGCATCTAGTTCTGTGGCTTTAAATGCCATCTACATGCTAAAGATGTTTATATTTTTCTTTCTAGTCTCAATAACTCCTGAGCTGCAGGTTTTTGTGTCTGCCATCTAGTGTATATCTCTCCTTGGATGTCTAAACTCATCTCAAAACTAACACACCTAAAATGATGGGTATTAATTTCTGTTGCTCACACCCCTCCATGATCTAGCTCCTCTCTTGTCTTCCCCATCTTCCCCATGGTCCTACCATTTACCCAGTTGCCAGGCCAAAAACCTGAGAATTATTCTTGAACTTTCTCTTTCTCATTCATTTCACATTTAGCCCATTAGCAAATCCTTGCAGCTATACTTTCAAAGTATATTCCACATATATCTCCAAATTAATCCCAGCAGGTCACAGCTATCTTCCTAGGTTGGATTGTCTTCATCTTTCCCAGAGATCTCTCTGTGTCCACTCTTAACCTGGTGGGTCTGTATTTGATCCTCCGTATTCGTCATGAATCATCAAAAATATAAAGCTGTTCTTGTCATCCCCTGTCTTCCAAGGGCTTTTCTTCCTACTTGGAATTAAATCTCAAGACCTTACTATGACCTGTAAGATCTGCCAGGGTCTGGCCATTGCCTGTGGCTGTTTATTTATTTTCTACCACTGAACTTCTGCACTTACCTCATTTACTCTGCTCTAGCCATAGCCTCCCTTCTAGCCAAGTAACTTTCCATCTCAGGGCCTCTGTTCCCTCTGTATAATTCTCCTCACCCAGATATATGCATGACGTATTCCCTCCCCTCGTTCACAAATCTGTGCTCTTCCTTCGGATAGCTGCAAGGCTTCCTTCCTCATGTCATTCAGAGTGACTGCTCTATCTAAAATAGCAACTCTGCCACTCTCTATTCCTGCTTAATATTTTATAGCACTTCTCATTACCTGAAGTAATATTGGTTATTTCACTTGTTTATTCATTGTCTGTCTCCTTGGCAAGTGTGGAAGCTCCATTTGGATGTGGCATTGTGTGTGTTATTCATCACTGTCTCTAGAAATGGCATCTAGAATATGGTGATGAATGGATGAATCAATGATGGAATTACATTCTCTTTTTTTTGCTTGATATCCTTACCCATCCTCTAATTTTCATCTTTGATGGTTTAAGTCATTTCTTTATATATCCTCCTACCTTGCAATTAATATTCAACAATATCCTGTTCCTTTTAGAATAGAGGAGCATCTCATTTAAGAGGCAGTCAAAGAGCATAATGGGTTCAGGCATAGGACCTGGAAAGAGACAGACCTGAGTTACATCCTGGCTGTCTAGTTACCAACTTTGTGATTTTTGGACAGTTTGCTTCATTTCTCTTGACTTTATTTTCCTATGCTATTATCACACCCGTATGCTTTTTATAAAGAATAAGTAAAATCATACATGTGGAACTCTTGGTTTAGAGTTAATGCTCAAGTATGGTACCTGTTATTATTGCCTTTGGTCCTAAAGAGTTGTGTAAACTAATTTTTTGTGATTAAATCATCAATTAACAAGTAACCACATTTGTTTGTCTTTTTTGTTTGATGCTCTGGATGTGATCCCTGTTTTTCTTAAGATCTGCTTCCTTGGGTTGGAATTATAAGTTGGGTATAGAGGGAAGGAGGAGGGGACAGTTTGCTTGGCTATTCTTAAATGAGATGAGTCATGTTTTGGGCTTAGGGATACTAAGGGCAGAGTTCCCCTTTTATCATTTAAATGTGTAGTAAGGTCAGTATTTAAACCACGCCAAATGAAGCTGTACAATAAATGTAGCTTCTGTACTTTCAATAACTGATTTCGTCTTAATTGAAAGCCTCACTCTACTGGGTCCTAGAGCTTGGGGGAACATAACCCTTCAAATTAAGGGTATGCCAGTCTTTCTTGGTTAAACAAGTCATATTTTGGTCGTCTAATTTTTTGTGTATACATATTCAGCTTTGCTATGTTCCTCTGCCTTGCCCATACTCCTTCTCAAGATTAGGTTATTGAGTCAAGAGGAACCTATGGGGCTGATACACTGACTTCTGGGTCTTTCTTGGCATCTGACTGAGGGTGGCCATTTTGGTCTGACCCTGAGTGTCTGGCACTGTACCCGCAGAGGTGTTCAGACCTGATTTGCATGTGTTTTGGGCACCATACTAGCACTCAGTGATAAAATCTGCTTTTTACCCGATTATAAAATCTTCATTTCCTGCCTGAAGTCTCTGCTTGTGCAGCTGCCTTGCTCTGTAAGTATGGGGTTTCCTTAGTTTTCTTCATTCTCTCAGCTCCTGGAAAGCCGTGGATGGTGAAGGAGGATATTAGGACCTCTCAGGTGCTTTAGCTTCACCATGCTGGACATTTATAGCTCAAGTGAGAGAATGCTTTAGTCCACTAACCTAGAAATGTTTGTAATTTATGTATAAACTACCCTTGAGACACTGTCATGTTGTTCTCATGCCATATAGGACAAAGGAATTGACAAGGGAGCTTGCAGATTTTCCTAGACTATGCTTTGAGGACAAAGATTAAGCACGCCTCACACTAGAGTTTCTTCATACATTTGAGGGTATGCGCCACACCTACCTCCTTTCTACTGCCTGAGGGTCAACCCTGGCTGGGAATATACTCCTTCCACCTAGTGTTTCTCCCGTTCTCTCTCTAGTCTCTGCTAATGAGAAATGGAAGAACTGTTTTTCCTGGCTGGTAGGAGCTTCTTATCCTCCATCCTCAATACACTATGTCTTACAGTAAAACTCTGTGATCAGAGTTCAACATGGTTAGTTTTGATATAGAAATAGGGAATTTATAGTAATAATAATAAAATCTCAGAACCTTTTTCTTTAGTTAAAAACTCTGACCTTTAATATTATTGTTTCACTATGTACTCATTAATTTTAGTCTTTGAGACTCAGAGTCTGGCATTGACCTTCTTCCTTTAGGCAGAGCCCCTCCTCCCCATCCTAGAAGACACTTGACATGCACAATGGAGGGTGTAAAGGGAAAAATTTTCAAAAAAAAATTGCCTCTCTTTAACCTATTGATCATATTATTGTCTTGACATATTTTATTTTTTCTTCTTCCTCTTTTTCTGCTGGTTTGGTGCTGCCTGATGATCATTTCAATCTTGTTGTTTATGTTGGTCTTGCTAATTCATGATTTTTTAATCAAAGAAATTAGTCGTAGACAAAGGCATGTACTTAAGTTGAGTCAATGAGCTTCAAAATGGTATCTTTTACATATAATTTCAAGTTTATGCATTCAGTAAGCATTTATTGAGTACCAACTATGTGCCTGGCATTGTATCATTGTTGGGGTATTAAGTTGGAATGACATGGATTTTTGCCTTAAAACCCAGTTTAGTAAGGAAATAGACAGAAAAATAAGTACAAGGCAGATTGATAGCATATAACTGAGTATGCAAAAGAATACCAAGAAAGAGGCTGAGGGTGGTGGCTCACACCTGTAATCCCAGCACTTTGGGAGGCTGAGATGGGCAGATCACCTGAGGTCAGGAGTTCAAGACCAGCCTGGCCAACATGGTGAAATCCCCTCTCTATTAAAAATACAAAAATTAGCCAGGAGTGGTGATACATGCCTGTAGTCCCAGCTACTCAGGAGGCTGAGGCAGGAGAATCATTTGAACCCTGGAGGTGGAGGTTGCAGTGAGCTGAGATTGTGCCATTGCACTCCAGCCTGGGTGACAAGAGCAAAACTCTGTCTCAAAAACAAATAAATAAAAAGGAATATTGAGAAAGAAATCACCAGTTCTCTTGGGTAGTTGCAGAGCATGTCAGGGTTCCCACTGAGTTGGAAGTTGGAAAACAGCTTGCTAGGCAGGCAGAAGAGGAGCAGCACAAGCAAAGGCACTGAAGCAAACCTGGTGTGTTATCTAAAATCACCTCTGTGTTTGCGGCATTGGACGTTCGAAGGATTGGCAGAATATAAGACTCAAAGTAAACAGGTCCAGATCAACAAAGGCTTTGAATGTCTTGATAAAGAGCTTGAACTTTATCCTAAAGATGGGGGGCACTGGAGAATTTGAAACACAGGAGGGGTATGATCCAAGTTATATTCCAGGGAACTTGCTCTAGATGGTATATGGAGAAGTGATTGGAAGGGAATAAGCCTGCTGGAAACCAGATGGCAAAAGATGATAAGGGAGAAAGAAAAAAATAAGTCAAGGGGCATGCAGTAAGTAGAGTGACAGAACAATAAATTAGGGCTGTGGGAAATGAGAGGGAAAATATGGAATGATTCCAGATTTTTTGGTTTGATTGGATAGTTGGTGGTGCTACCAAAGAAGAGGGAATATATTTAATATCAAGAAGAATTTCCCATACTATCATCAGTGAGGTTAGCATTTATTGTTCCCTTGCTATGTGCTAAGCCCTTTGTATTCATTACTCCTAGGCAATTCTTCTAACAGCCCGATAAGGTAAGGATTTTAAACCCCATTTTACATACCAGGAACTGGAGCTCCAAGGGGATATAGATACCTTGGCCAAAGTTTTACAATGGGAAATACTGGAAGTAAGACTTGAACCCATCTGTCTGACTCCATAGTCTGCTTAAAAGTATATTTTACATTTTTACATTTAATGTTTAATATATTCAATTTTAAAGGTAACACACATTTGTTATGGAAATGAAAAAAGGCCCGGCGCGGTGGCTGCCTCACGCCGGTAATCCCAACACTTCGGGAGGCTGAGGCGGGCAGATCACAAGGTCAAGAAATAGAGACCATCCTGGCCAACATGGTGAAACCCCATCTCTACTAAAAATACAAAAAAATTAGCTGGGCTTGGTGGAGTGCGCCTGTAGTCCCAGCTACTCGGAAGGCTGAGGCAGGAGAGTCACTTGAACCTGGGGGGCAGAGGTTGCAGTGAGCCAAGATTGTGCCACTGCACTCCAGCCTGGCAACAGAGTGAGACTCCATCTCAGAAACAAAACAAAACAAAACCTAAAATTTTTTAGGAATAGGAGAAATTATTGTTCAGGGTATTACAACACGAAAAGCTGATATTTGTCTTTATTTTGCTGGGTGAACTTCCTCGTGGGGATGCAGGAGTTTGAGACACCTACAAAGATACACAGCTGGGTATCTCTTCTTGATGGTTGCTTATGAATCTGGATCTCAGACTAGCAGTCAGAGCTAGAGAAACATATTTGGGAAAAGTCAGTAGATAGGTGGTAGGTAAACTGTAAAATTAAAGAAAAGAAAAACCAAACTTTTCTTAATTATTGCAGCTGTATGTGTCCTGATTTTCTGCAAAGAAAATAAAAATATACATTTTTTTTCTGAAGAAATGAAGGGATGGAATGCCATACCTACTGTCATGATAGCAAACTTCGTCTCCGTGACACCCTGAGGCAGCTACGTCTGTGGAAGCATGAATTTGTCAAATGAAAGGATTTAAGGACAATTGTTTTTAAAAACATCTTGCACTCTTTCATTATCATTTCCTTTTTCATCTGAATGATTTCTGTGTTCTTGGGAAAATACTAGCATTTATCATTGTTAACTTGGAAAAAAAGAACTGCGCTGGATTACTTTATAGGTGTCAAAAGCTACACAGGAAGTAGAGAGCACCACGAAGTACTAACAGCATGAAACAGTTTGTGTCCTTTGTTCCTTGTCCAAGAATAATTGACTCATTAATCTCAACCATATCAATCTGGCCCCATTATGAGGGTCAAAGACAGGTTAATTCTAATAAGTTGATGAGTATCAGTTCACAGATAAGGCATGCATTTAACAGATAATATCTTGGCAAGAAAGCAATAATTAGAAAAATTGTTTAGTGAGATGATTTCAGGGAAAATGGGATAATAAAACCCCTAGTTTCTATCTCAGGGTTATTAGGAGAATAAAAACTGAGTTATGTTCCTAAAATTGACATTTGGAAGTAAACCACAAGGTAAACTTCTCTCCTCTTTGGGAGGAACTGTTTTTTGAAAATAATAAAACACTTTCACTAAGGGAGCAATAATTTCACCCAAATCACAGAACAGTTGGGGTGAAGAATTATGGGAATTTGACATTAGATTGCTTTGGCCCTGATTCCTGAACCCATTACTTCATTATCTGACTTTGAGCAAATAATTTAATCTTTATAGATCCCTGTTTCTTTCTCTATTAAGTGGGATGAAAATCTATTTCTCAGATTTGTTTTAGGAATTGAACAAGAAAATGCATGTGAAAACATCAAGCACAATCTTTCACGTACTTTAATTGTTCAATAAATGTTCTTTCCTCTTCCCTTCTGAACAATGTACTCTAATCAGGTGCTGACTGGCATGGTGTCCCTTTCCAGAAGAATGTTATTGTAATTTTGAATTTGAGCAAAATAACCAAAATAACTGTTCACTCGTATCGAGTGGTTTCATTTTATTTTTGATTTTTTTGCTTCCTTCCTTTGCTTCCAACTAAGGTATTGCTTTCTTTTCTTTCATGTAACTTAACAGATTTAAGAGCACTGTTTATACTTCTATTGTCAAGGGTAATCATTCATTGGAAGTAAGGCAATGTCCCATTGTTACAGTTATTGGTGTCTATTGGGGGAAAAGTTAGAATTTTATTAACTCTGTTCAAACATTACATTTCTTACATTTCCCAAGAGGCATCCTGGCTTATGTAAATTTCTCTCTGATGATACTTATATTAACATGCTTATCCCTCATGCTGAAATAGTATTCATGAATGCCCATTGTTCTTTTCTCCTGCATCATAACCATACCACATGCATAAGGAAGCCATTAAAATGGAGAAAAAAAATTAAATAAAACTTTTTTTGCCATTCAAGAGAAAAGTACAGGAATGAGAATCTAGTTTATATCTTGTACTTTCTTGGGGTGGAATCTGATAAATAACACAGAGATATTGCCACACTCTGGTGGAAGACACAGGCATGTGAAGAACCAACAGTGAGCTCAGGGTGGTACTGGAGGCTTGTGTCTACTTTTACTGACATCTACAGCTGATCAGTGTGCAGTCACTTGTTACCTGATTTGCAGATAAAAGGTACTTATTTTAGTTAGGATGTTTCTCTGTACTGAGTAGGCGAGGAAGGGTCCTAAATATAGTGCCCTGACAGTTTTGGGGTGGCTTCTTCTCTGATGCGTTGTCATATGGTGGGGTTCTAGGGGTACTCCTTGTTGTTCTCCTAGGGATGCAGAACCCTTTGAACACTAGGGATTTATTCCAGTTTACATAATTCCTTGATCCAACAGCTATCCACTGTGCCCAGCTGTGGGGGCAGTGTATACCATCACACTTAAGGATCATCCACAGGGATTTCAAACTGTACTCTGAGGGACCAGAGGCCTGAGACTGAAAGCAATGTTCTTCCAACCCCCGTTAGGCAGAGCTTTGTGGTTTTGATCTTTTTTAGATGTTGGGCTTGTGCATGTGGTTTTGATTCTGAGAAAGTTTTATTGGTCAGGGTCCAGTCAGGTAAACCAAAATTATTCTAGAGATCTCAAATAGAATATAACACAGGGATTAATATAGGTGTTGGAAGAGGGGAGAAGCCAATCAGTGGACAATGTGGTAACTATGAGGCAACAGCTGAAAGCTACCAGCATTCCTCAATCTAGAGAAACAAGACAGGGAGAAGTGCTGCAAAAGCTTAGAAACTGGGGTCACTTGGTGGAAGCTGGAATTACAGTTGTCCTGCATATTGGATGCTGTATCTGTATCTACCTAGGGCAGGACTTTCCAGCAAAAGCTGGCACCAGAGAGGAGAGGCCATCCAAAACAGAGAGAGAGACAGAGAGAGAGAGAGAGAGAGAGATCGATTGGTTTTCTCGTTTCTCGTTTTCTTTTGTTCTCCAGCCTCCTTTCAGTGTCTCCTGATGGCCAAGCCTAGCAAGGGAATTGGAAACTCATGAAAGGTAATTTGGAGAAGGGCTAAGATTGGATCTGAGAACACATAGGTGATGACTATTGAGGCAGACGTGGAGATGGAGATGAGCTCTCCTTCAGGGAGGAAGCAGCAGGAAAGTGTTGTTAGACAGCCTCCAACTGTCAGCTCTTCCAATCTGTCTTAGCGACAGAGAGCTTGCTTGCCTGAGGTCATGCCCAGTTCAGGGCAGCCCCCAGCTGGAGAGGTAGGAGAACATGTAAAGGCCTAGCCATCAGAGTGCAAGGTGGTATAGCTCTTAATAAGCAATATTCTCTCCAAAGCTCTAAGCTAGGTTTGCCAACACTTTGACAAGCCTGAATTGCAGTTCACTTTGTTTTTCTGCTCACTTCACCCTTCTTCCTTTCACATGTATTGTTACCTAGTAAACGTCTTACACTCCAAACTCCATTTGCATCTGCTTCTAGATAACTGGAAGTTGGAGAGAGACATACTTACTAACTCAAACCTTGGACATGATCCAGGGCTGAGGGAGGAAAGAACATGCTTTGGATCTGGGAGGGCCAACAGGATTGTAATTCTCTACAGATTTGTGAAGCCTCAGAAAAGGGAGAGACTGTTGTGCATTGGAGCATCTGGGCACATTCCTATGGAGGAGGTGAAAGGATTGGAAGATGTCAGTAGGGTAGCAGGAAAGGGAGGCTTTTGGAAGAGATGAAGAGCTCAATCAAAGGGTAACGGTGGGCATTATTATGCTTAGTGCAAAAGGCAGTGCAAGAATGTAGGACCTGGCCTTGATACTAAATTCTGCTTCAGAGAAGGATGAGAAGCCGTGATAAGCAAAAGAAGTTTTTCTTTTTAACTTTGCAGCATCTGGGGAAACATATTTCACAGTGTAGCAGAAAGAGGTGTGCAGATTTTAAATAAGCTTTCTAACAAGATTTTGTACCCTGGTTTATTTATTTATTTATTTTTGCCCCATAAAACATTTAGTCATGAGAGCATAACTGAGCCAGGTACAAGTCATTGTTAAGATATAAATTCTTTTCATTTTGGGGGTTTCATATGAGAAACGAAGAATAGCAGAAAGGCACTGTTATGTAAGCAATTACAGGCTGGAATATTGTGCTAACCTATTATGAACTTTGGTTTAGGAGAGGAGCGGCGGCAGCGCACTAAGACAAGATGTGCTTGTTTGTTTCTTCTAGATTAGATTTAAATAGTCTGTGAGCATGAGCTTAAAGAGAGAGGTTATTTCTCATTCCTCAACACAAGTTATTCTTGAACGTTTGGAAACTTAAATTAGACGTTTCCACTGATTTCTTCAGATATGATATAGCTCCCACAGTATGTTATTTATACAAAAGGGGTATCGGGACCATTCCTGTGTCTGGCCATGGTGTGGATGGCTTGATGAGGGGCTCTGGTGAGCACAGGGGGTAGTCAAGTCATCTTTCTGTCACTGTCCCTTATCTTGACTGAGGGATGACTCCTTAGACTTCCTGAGACCAGCGAGGGATTTTCTATTTGTATTAATGATGGATGCTTAACACCAGGGGTTGAATCAAGAGTGGGGTGGGGAGTCTTCCAGATAAAATGAGGCCTTCGCTGCATTTTCCGTGGCAACATCCACAGCAATTTGGCTTGAGAGACTGGGGTTCTGGAGTCATTGTCTCTTCTGTCTCCTTAGTTATCACACTCATACCCTGGGTTATCATACCCTGGGTTGGGTAACTAAGGAGACACTAGGTTCTGAGAAGATGTCTTGAAGCCACCCTTAAGATTACGTTTCATGCTTAGTGTCATGTGGGAAAGGAGTCATAACTAGGGAATGTGATCATTTTGTTCATTAAAGAAATGAAAACACTTTCTGCTAAAGTAATTTGATAATAAAATTTATATATTATGAGAAGCAGGAGCAACACCCCAGTACCTGCCTGATTTTCTCTAGGTGTGAAGCTCATGCTAAATAATTAACATGAGAAAATCGTTTATGGATGCCCTAATTTCATTGAAAAGCATTCTGTGATTCCATTTCAACCTTACTTAGTAATTCATAGAGTGCAGGCAACATGGGCATTATCATAATTATACATTGAAAATTACCCTACTAGGATATAAGTTTTTTTCTTGTATAATGTAGAATTCAGCAGGAATATGACCAGAGCTTGGTAGGTGCAGAAGAAATTCACCCACTGAAACACTGTATGGGCTTTTACGATACACAGATTTCTATATTACTTTTAGGACAGCATTAGAATTTACTAGCAACTATCTTTCCTAGGACTCTATTGATATGCAATAAGTATCAATAATAAAAATAGTGATGAAAAGTTGAGACTTCATATTTTATATATTCTCCTGGGTCTGTGTGTAATCATATGGGTTATTTAGAGTTTATGTAAAGCTTAGCTCTGGCCACGGGAGACACATTTGAAAAATCTTTCGTTGAATATAATTTTTCTATTTTTTCCAATCTAAGACTTTTACAGCTGAATTAAAGGTGGGAATGAAGATGCCTTGTGAACACATCTTCATTTGGATGGAAATAATAAATGAAATTGCTTTGATCTGGAATAAACGTCTGTCAAGGAAGCCTTCTGTCCCATTTAGAGAGGACTCTGTTACTGGCCAAGGTGCCAGTATTGCTTATAAAGTCAGGGAGATGTGGGAATAAATGCAGAATGAGAAAATCAAATTTGGTCAATAGGATCTCAGAGTGGTGGACCTTCCATGATGGAAGTGAATATGCATTAAGGGCTACTTGATTTTAGTTTTATCTAGAACCCTCCGGAAAACAGTTCTTAGAATCAGGAATCCTCTTTCTATTCGGAAAGGATTACAGGCTCAGAGAGGAAAGGATATTTTGAGAAGTTTGGGGTGATTTCTATCTCATGGAGCAAAGATTATGGGTATTCCTGGGAGGAGCACCATGACTTTCTGATAAAGTCCATAGTGCCCAGTTTAGAAAAAGGTGACTATGTATCTGGATTTAGTGTGAATGTAAAATTGGTAAAATATATATTTCAATGTTTTTGCATACACAGAATCTATTTCTTTTAGATATTTCTTTGTAGTAACCTTGAATAAGAGATATATGACTGTATATGATTGCTGGCTGATTCTCTGTGGGGACACAGAATCCCTGTGCTTGAGAGGGTCTTTCTGTCAGTGCCCACCAAGGCAGTCTACCTATGTCCCGCCCTTCAAAAGCAGGTCAAAAAGCATGTAAGCGAAAGTTTGGCTTTTGAGATTCTTGCATATGCCTTTAATGTTTACCTATTTACCTTACACATTGGCAGGATACTTTCTCTACTTCAGGCTTCTATTTAGTTTGAATGAATGTATCAGAAGCACAAGGTGTGGAATTCTAAAATCATGCAGCCCAGCTTAGCCTTATTTCTCCCTTCTTAGGAGAAAACATTTGCTAAGATTCCAGTGTGCGTTTAAAGGTTCCCCTCACACCATACCGGGTTGTCTCTCGCGTTGGGGGTGGAAGGGACTTAAAAGATCATCATGTGGAATCTCCTATGTGTTTTGAAGCAGTTTCTGCAAATACAGAGACCATTATTTGCAG
This sequence comes from Macaca mulatta, assembly GCF_049350105.2. Taxonomy (NCBI): domain Eukaryota; kingdom Metazoa; phylum Chordata; class Mammalia; order Primates; family Cercopithecidae; genus Macaca; species Macaca mulatta. The sequence goes on from NC_133417.1 coordinate 28,493,824, forward strand.
CATCAAAGAGTAAGAGATCTTAGAGGTCTTCTAATCCAGGTTTCCTGTACAGTGTACAATTCCTGACAATTCATTTACAGTGCTTCTCTGTCAGATGTGGTGAGAGCACTACAGATAACACTGTGCTAGTCTCCTCAAGATTTGGAAGCTGTGAATTTACTATTAGGCGGCCCAGTGCTTCTTAAAACCCTAGCATGCATTGGAATCACCTGGAAGGCTTGTGAAACATTGCTGGGCTTCATTCTTGGGGTTTGGTAATTAGTAGGGCTGGGATCTGGCCCTATAATTTGCATTTCTAACAAGTTTCCAGGTGCTGTTGATGCTGCAGGTCCAGAAACCACATGTTGACAGTCAGTGATATAACATATAGTTTTGGAGATTTGAAAACTAGTAAAAGAACATAGGATAAAAAGACAGATGCTAAATTAAGTGTATAATATAAATTCTAATAACTTTTTCAAGAAATGGCTCTAATTTGAAAATCATAATTTTAGATTGTATTATGATTTCCCGAATATATTTGTGAGGGACAATGAAGACTTAAAACCTAAGTATTTATTGTGTCTTTTAATCCAATTTTTGCCTAGAAATAAATCTGTCAATCATTTTGAGAAAGCTGTAGGGGTTTTTAGTTATGCAAAGTTTTATTGAGAATGAAATGTTCTTATTCTCTTGAAAGTTTGTTTAGAGACATGTTAGATTGAACAAGACTTTTGGTGTTTTAAAAATTCATAATTAATTTCTCACTCTGTGATCACAAATTCCCAATTTCTTTTCCTCTTTTACTCTCTTCTGTCTGTTTTTAGAGGATACTAATTTTGACAGCAACAATAGCAGCGACTGTTTATTGAATGTCTTTTTAACCCTAGCACTTTAATCTATGGCATCTCTGAGTATTCTAATAACCCTGCAAGTTAAATTTTTTAATTCCCATTTCCAAGATGAGGAGATGGATACTGAGAAATGTCACCTAACTTATTCAAAGACATATGCAATCTGATATCGTACATTGTAAAGATTTGCATTTTCTTTATTGTAAAAGAGATCCACCTACCACCAGTGATACATCTGGTTTCTGATGCAATTTGTCTTTGCTTACATCAATATTATGAAAAGGAAGTGTAAGAGACTAACACATTGAGTGCCTAGTAGGTGCCATAGCTTTTTTTATGCTGTTTCATTTGTTTCTCACTATACTCTGCCAGTAAAGTAATGCTAAACTCATTTTGAGAATGAGAATTCTGAAGCGTTGAGAAGATTAAAGGACTTACTAAATAACTTGGGAAGGAGTATTTGAACGCTGGTCTTTTTGGCACCTAGACCTGTGCTCTGTTCAAGGCACCATGTTGCTTCTCTGAGCTTTGAGATGGCCTGATCTTAAATGCTATTAAAGTTGCTAATTGTGCCGAACTATGGCTAGACTTACTGATGGCCAGAACAGAAAATCTTCTTGCTATAGAGATTTGAGGGGAACAGAGAAGTCCTGTCCCCATTCTAGCTCCCTGTTGCAGGGGCTGGGGAGTCTGATATATATATCCATTAGTGCATCATAGCTGTAAATACAGCCTCCATATCTCTGGTTGTCTTCTGCAAGTAAGTCCACCCCTGGGAGGGCTAATGCACTCAAATAGTCTTCCAGATTGCATTTCATTCTCTAGAGAAATAACCTGAATAATCTTTAGAAAAATTGTTTAGATATTTTTGTTACAGAATATTAGAGACATACAGAAAGGTAAAACAAACAATATAACACCTAGGCATAAACCACCTTGCTTTATCGAATCTTAATAGTTTTTTATATTTGCTTCAAAAGGTTTTTTAATATCCTAACATTACTTTTACATTGGAAGTCATTTATGTTTTTGCCCTAAACCTGTTCCCTTCCACCTCTCTGCTGAGTTAAGCAGTATCCTTTATTTGGTGTTTATAATAACCCTAATATATATTTTAATTCTATCACTGCAGAATATGCATTTATAAAATATATAGTTTGACATTTTTAAGCATACCTCTATGGTATGAAGCCATAAAGTATGGTTTCATACTTTATGTATCATTCTGCAATTAGCTTTTTCACTTAATCTTATATGTTTTGAGATCTATCTATGTCAATAAATGTAATTTTAGTTTATCAATTTTTACAACTGTATAATGCTGCATTGTATGAATATTTTAAAATTATTTATCCATTCTTTTCTGAATGGTCTTTTAGGTCATTTCAATATTATGCCATGGGAAACAGTGAAACAGTGAACATTTTTGTATATTTTTCTCCTTGATCACATTGAAAAGACTGCTCTAATATTGCCTAAAAGAAAAGTAAAACAAAAGATATAAAACAAGTGGAATTTCAGGGATAAAGAAAATATACATCTTCAAACTTGCCTAGGTGATGTCAGTTTTTCAAAAGGGTTGTTCTGGTGAACTCTGCCATTAGCAGCTTGTAAGAGTTTTTTGTTGCAAGACTTCTAAATGGCAGGCATTTTAAACTTTTTTCAGGCTGGGAAGTGTAAAAGAATATGTGAATATGGCTTTAATTTTAATTTTCCTAATTACTAATGATATGGGACTTTTTTTCATTTGTTGTTTGGCAGTGAATACAGGATAATTTCTACCTGTTTTTAAGCAAAAATAATGATTTTATCACTAATATTTAATTATAGTTTTAATTTAATAATGTAATAATCATCAATATTTTGTGCTCACTATTGCTTATATCCTACATTTTCCCTTTATTTTTACTTTTCTTCTTGTAGAAGTATATTCTTTAATAATTTTTAAAAGCTGTAATGTTTCTATGTCTTAAACTATCTTTATTTTGAACTCAACCAGGAGTGGTAATTTAGCTGGTTATAAAATGAGAGATTTAAATTTGTTTTTCTTCAGCTATTGGAATATACTGCCCCACGATTTTTTGTTGCTGATGAATACTCTGCCATTAGAGTAATTTTTCTATTATTCTGGTCATCTCACTTTTCTTTCTGAAAATTTTGTCTTTCCAAAATATTTTGGTTTAGTTTTGCTGTATATCTAAATATGAATTTATCTTTAATAGTCTTGCTTGATGCCTAGCATATTCTTTTGATTTGAGGATTCATGTCTTTCCTAAATTATGACAAATTCTCATCTGTTACTTCTATAATTATCTTTTTGCACCATTCCTTTATTCTCATCTGCTATTTCTATAAGTATTCTTGTCCACCATTTCTTTATTCGTTCTTTCTGCTATCATTTGCATGCTGTTTAGCTCTTCATTCTACTCCCCATGTCTCTTAACAGCAGCACCTTGCGGTTACTTTTTGCTCTGTCTTCGTATACTGGATTCTGTGTAAATTCTCCAGTAATACTTTCTGATTTATTTAAAGTTTTCTTTGACTACTTTTAGGATAACATTTATATCATTGTATTGTTAGGTCCTGTTGTGAAGGAAATTGCTATCCAAATAGTAGCTTAAACGTATTTTTTATTACTGTTTACATGTTGGTGGGTCAGTTGGAAATTATCTGTTCTGGGCTGGACTCAACTGGGGTGACTTTGTTCTATTTGCCTCTACTCTTTTTTGAACCGGAGGCTAGAGAGGGATGTTTTTCTCATGATGGCTGTGGAGATATAAGAAGTCAAATAGAAATACTTTAAGTCTCTTAAGGCTTAGTCTTGCGTCGTTACATTACAGCCTTTTCTATTGGACAAAGTAATTCATATTGGCTGAGCTCAAAATCAAGGGATGTGGAAATATCCTCAAAGGGATGTGGAAATCCCCTGCCACTGTGGGAGGAATTTCAAAATCAGTGACAAAGGATCTAACCACAGGGAAAGATGAAGAATTGAGGCCAACAATTCAATACACAACTATGTATATATATTTATATATTTATATATTTATAGTAACAGAATAAGGACCCTGAAAAGACACTGATATCTTACTCCCTGTTGATAAGTTATATGGCAAAAGAGACTTTGAAGATTTAATTAAGGTTATGTATGGTCCTTAAAATTGATGATCCTGGATTGTCTAAATGGGCCCAATCTAATCAGATGAGCCCTTAAAGGCAGAGAACTGTTCTCTGGCTCAAAGTAGAGAGATGTGGCAGAAGAGTAATGCAGAAGAGATACAACAAAGTGAGGAAGTCAGAGAGATTCTGAATAGGGAAAGGATTCTGAGTTATAAGGGTACATGTGGAAGAAATAGAGTTGTTTCTAGAAGCTAAGGCGGTCCTGGGCTGACAGCTGGCAGAAAAAAAAAAAGGCGGGGGAGGACTTCAGTCCTTCTACAAGGAACTGAATTCTGTCAACAACCTGAATGAGCTTGGAAGTAGATTCTTCCGCAGAGCCCTCAGAGAGGAACACAGCCTTGCTAACACCATGCCTTAGGGTCTGGTGAGGCTCAGAGAAGAGGCACTGGTTGAGCCACACCAAACTGAGACTTGACCTACAAAAATTGTTAGACGATGAGTGTTGTTTTAAGCTGCTAAGTTTGTGATTGTTTGTTATGGTAGCAATATAAAACTAATACAATTGCTGTGGTTTTGATTTTGTTCTTTAACATATTTTCTTTTAATATAATTTATGCCTGTCTTTGCTTTATGATTTATCTTTTTATTAAAAACTATTTTCATTTTATAACTAAAAGAGCACCCTAAATATTTTTATTTTTACAGTGTCACACAAAATTAATTTTATTTTTCGTGATTTCAAGTTCTGTTTGTCTAGAAGAGAACTTGCTGTCTTTCATACCATTAAATTTCTTCATGTCTTTTGGCATTTTGATTTAAAAAATTGTATATGGTTTTAAAAATGTTGAAACTGCTTCAAATCTACAGAAAGGTTGAAAGTACTTCTGCCTTCCTATCACTCAGTTTCCCTAATTGTTAACATTTTATATATTTCCCCATCCCCCTTCTTTGCATGTGTGTGTGTGTGCATGTGTGTGTGTGCGTGTGCATGTGCATATGTGTGTATGTGCGCATGTACGTGTGTGTGAATACTCTACTGTTTCCCTCCCAGAAACAAAGACACTCTCTTATATTCCACTGTACAGCCCTCTGTTCAGGAAATCAACCCTGGTATACTGTTTTCCATTCTGCTGACCTCACTCAGATTTCGCCATCTATCCCATCCATGTCTCTTATTCCTTTGTGGTCCATAGGGAATCCGGGATCATGTGTTTCATTTAGTCGTCAGGTCTCAATAGTCTCTCTCAAATTGGAACAGTTCCTCCATGTTTCTCTTATCTCTCATGTCCTAAAGAGTTCTAGAGTACAGGCCTTTATTTTGTAGGATAAACCTTAATGTGGGTCTGTCTGGTGTCTCCCCATGACCAGACTCCAGCCATCCATTCTTGGCAGGATACCATAGAAATGATTCTATGCTATTCTTGTTGCTTAATATCAGGAGGCACACAATGCTGACCCATCCAGTACTGGTGATGCTCCCCTTGATAACCTGGTCAAGATGGTGCCTCTACATACTTTACCTTTAAAATGACCTCTTTACCTTTGTGTTTGAGTAACATTTTGTGGGGAGATACTGCCGTATTATGCCAAACCTTTACTTATCAGACTTGGCATTCATTGATGACTCTTTCTTGTATTAACTACCACTATTCTAATTGCCAAATGGTGATTACCTAGTTCTATCATTCTTTTTACATTTGCAGATTAGCATTCTATTGTGAAAAATAATTTTCCCTTCCATCTAATCATTAATTTAATTATATGGACTCATGGATTCCTATTTATTCAACAGGGTGTAATTATGTACTCACATTAGTTTTGTGTTTGTGTGTATGTGTGTGATGCCCAGATTGTCCTAGATTTGGCCAGAGGCACCTCCTCAAGCTGACTTGTGTTCTTTTAACATATCTCCATCCCACCCAATCTTTGAGTATTTTCTTACTTTCTGGCACAACAGGATGCTCTAGGCTCATCTTATCATTTTGTATATTTATTAACTCAGCGTAGAATTAGCTATTTTTTTCCTGGAGGGTGGCATTTCAATACCAGATCAGGTTACTCAGTTTGCACATTGGTACTGAAATGTCATTGCTTCTAGGCCCCCTTAGGAAACAGCTTTGGGTGGGGGGGATAAAATACCACACACACACACACACACATACTTACACACATACACTCTCACACACTTACATATGTGCATACATCTGTATCTGTTTCTATATGCATGTATTTTTTTATGTTCTATGAATTTATACCAGCATTCTCAATTCTAGTTGAAAATTTTGAGATTCATTTTCATCTTCCTTTTATTCATGTTTATAAATTTTTTCTTAGATAGTGAGAAATGGCTCTTACTATCTTTCATAGATTTACTTCTTTGCTTCGTAAGTGGGCACTTTTCCTTAACCACACAACTCTCTAACCACACTGCCTCCTTCCCCATCAGGCCTGTCTCTATTGATGTCCTCCCATGGCCCCCAGCTCTGCTCCATCCCTTTCTCAAGTGCACAGCACCATGGCTTCGGCACAGCACTAACTGTCCTCCATTGCCCTGCTTCTATGCACATGCTTTTTGCTAAGGATGGAAAGAGATAAGATGGAAAGATAAGCTGGGAAGGGAAAGTGTGAAAGGAAAGGCAACTAGATCACTTTTAATGAGAAGTAGCTCAACAGTGTTTTTCCTCTCTCTTTACTTAGCTCTCTCTCTGTAGGGTTTTATGATGACGTTTTGTGCTCCCAGTTCATGGTGATACTTGGGATGGGAAGATCCAACCAAGGAATCATTGGGCACCGTGTTTCAGATCTTGATTGCTACTATCTGTAGCATCTCTCTTCCCCATGTTTTTCTATAAGCCATTGCCCCAGGTGATGGCATCAAGGGGTTTTATTCTTTTTAAATTTCTCTTTAAAATATGAGAAGCCCTTTCCTGGGCACTGGCTTCAAATAATTAGTCTCAATGTGGTCTGCTGTGTTATGTAAGTATGGTTAGTTTTCTTTCTGCTTCTGATGGATTTGTGGTTCCTTCTGCCTGTCTCCAGTCATGGAACTGAGAATGCTTATGGCTTTAGCCTTATTTGTGTCTCCTTTATAGAGATATGTCTGTTTGGTTTTCTGTATATTTATGTATGCATTTTTTTGACTTGAATTTTATTTACATGTATAAAGTGAAGAGTGGGTTCATCTTGACTAAAATTTGAGTGTATATATATGTATTTTCCAGTATACATCAGATCATATCACCTTTCCACTCTACCCACACACCACCCTACTTTCACCACTTAAAATCTTAAAATCTCTTTCTTTACCTTAGAATATCCAAACTACTTAACATTACTTTAAATGACGTCTATTACCTGGCACCTGCCTGTTTCCCTTGTTCTTCTCTCTCTTTTTTTTTTGAGACAGAGTCTCATTCTGTGGCCCAGGTTATAGTACAGTGGCACAGTCTTGGCTCACTTCAACCTCCACCTCCCAGGTTCAAGTGATTCTCCAGCCTTAGCCTCCTGAGTAGCTGGGATTACAGGTACGTGCCACCGCATCCAGCTCCTTTCTCTTCTCTTCTTTTCTCTTTTTTCTTTCCTTTCTTCTTTCTTTCTTTCTTTCTTTCTTTCTTTCTTTCTTTCTTTCTTTCTTTCTTTCTTTCTTTCTTTCTTTCTTTCTTTCTTTCTTTCTGTCTCTCTCTCTCTCCTTCCCTCTCTCCCTCCCTCCCTTCCTTCCTCCATCCCTTCCTTTCTTTTTTGTATTTTTAGTAGAGATGGAGTTTTGCCATGTTGGCCAGGCTGGTCTCGAACTCCTGACCTCAGATGATCCGCCCACCTAGGCCTCCCAAAGTGCTGGGATTACAGGCATGAGCCACCATGCCCAGGCTTCCCTTGTTCTTCTCTTATCACTCTCTCCCTCACTGATTATGATCCAACCCCAAGGATCACCATTTTGCTCTCAAAGACACCAAGTGCATCCTCTCCTGTGGCCTTTGCAAACTCTTTCCTCTGCCTGGTTACCCCCCTCCCCTTCCTCAGATCTTCACATGGCTGGCTCCTTCTTATCATTTAAGTCTCAACTTAAATGTCAGCTTCTCAAGGAAGTTTTTCCTATACACCACCTACGTTCATACTCCCATAAGCACTTTCTATTACACCACACTCTTTCATTTCCTTAGTGGTATTTATCACTTTCAGGAAGAATTTTGTGTAATTATTTGTTTAGTTCTTAATTTCCTGTATGTTAGTGAAGAGCAGGGAACTTCTGTTCTTGGACAGTCACTGGCATGTGGTAGACTCTGGCTTGTTGAATCAGTTGATGAATGGATGATTCCCACATTAGCAAGAGGGAATCAGATAAACTTGGACATTTAGAGAGTTGGGAGGACTGGAATGTAAGGAAAGGTCGAGGGGTCTTTCAAAACACATCTCAGCCACCTTTTTAACAGTCTGAGGCCAGTGCTTGTTTGTTATGTTTCATCAAAAGGCTCTTAGTATTGCATTCAGTGTCATGCTTCTTTCCAAATTTTCTTTAAAATGACTTTTAATGTCAATACTAAATCCTCTCTTGAACTTAGGTCGATTTACTTAGCTCTTGAAGAGACAGATCACTCCATTATAATGGGCTGGATTTTTTTTTTTTTTTTTTTTTTTTTTTTTTTTTTTTTTTGAGACAGAGTCACTCTGTCACCCAGGCTGGAGTGTAGTGGTGAGATCTCAGCTCACTGCAACCTCTGCCTCCTGGGTTCAAACAATTCTCCCTGTCTCAGCCTCCTGAGTAGCTGGGATTACAGGATTCCACCACCATCCCAGCTAATTTTGGTATATTTTAGTAGAGACGGGGTTTCGCCATGTTGGCCAGGCTGGTCTTGAACTCCTGACCTCAGGTGATCTGCCCACCTTAGCCTCACAAAGTGCTGGGATTACAGACATGAACCACCACACCCAGCCATGACCTGGATATTTGACTGGTGTTCAGACTTCCTGTTAATCGTTTTCCTTGAATCTTCAGTTTTCTCCCAGTCAAAGAGAGAGAGAAAGAGAATGAGGGAGAAAGTGATCTAAGATTTCATAAACAACTTTTCTGAAGTTTGCTGAATTTTACTTTTCTTATTTTTTATTCTTTTAGAATAGAGACCTAGATTGGTTTCTTGATGTGATGTAATTCTGTTTTGAAAGTTTCATTTTAATTCATTGGTTTTCATTTTGGCTGTTTTCATTTCCACAATCTCAGGAACGTGACTTACCTTTGATAAATATGATTTGATGTATAAGCATTAGATTAAAACTTAAATTGGCTATATTGATTTGAAATTGCCACCAATTTGGAAATATGAATTCATGAAGTTATATGATCAAGTTTACATGTTTAACAACAAACAAAATGATCTGTCCTTGGGTCGCCAGGGTCAGGGTCTCCATGTGATACTGGGCATGGCCACCCTGGGCTCAGGCTTGAGCTGGAATCACTCTGATCCCACTGGGGCTGTGCACTCATGGCGACCGTGTGCCTGTGTTCCCACCAGATGCAGCAGTAAATGGCTGAAAGTGGCAGCAACTTGTGCTTCTTTGTTCCCTAACCCCAAAAGTGTTAAAGCAGATGTTCTTTTACCAAGTCCTAGGTATCCCGTATTTTCTCTCCCTTGTTTAATTTTACATTTGGATCTATCCTATTCAATGTTTATAATGTGTTTCTATAGTTATGTAAAATTTGCTAATTTATATAATTCATTATATATAACACACCACATGCACACACACACACACACACACACACATGAATGAATTTAAGTTTATTTAAATCCAGGTCTGTCAAATAGAGACAGAATTATGTATATTTGAAGTAGTGATTTGAAGGTTCAGATCTGGGTTGCTAAATTCACACATGACTATTCCAACAAAATCTTACACAATAATTGGATTTTAAAATAATTTGATGAACAAAGAGTGTTCATGTCACTATTGAACATCGATTTTTCATTTTTCCTCTGTTTAAACTAAATTCTGGTTCTTACATCAGCAGTTTAACCCCATTCCTTGCTGTTCTAGCATCTGCAGAGAATAGTTGTTTTTCTCCTCTGTCTACTACTCATTGTAGTGCTGGAAGGTGATTATATTTCTTTTTTTATTCGAAATATTTGTAGAGTCTGTAGCCTTTCTTCCTATTATTTTGGATGGTAATAGCATTACAAACAGATGTCTGAAAAACATAATTGAACACAGCATTCGAGAAAAATAATTAACAATGCAAGTGAACAGAGATTAGTTATTTAGATATGTTAATTAAAAACAAATTTAAAGTGATAATTATTAAATAAATAGCATTCTAGTCTTGGGCAGCATATTTTCACTGTTTTTGGAGTCTTTCCTTTTGGGGATTGAAAATGCCTACTTTGAAAAAAATCAACAAACAAGGCCCATTGCAAAAATAATCTGTAGTTCTATGCAATGTGGGAATTGCAGACATGCTGACATGTGGTTTATTCTCGGCTCTCTTAAGTTGTTATTGCCATTGTCTATTCATGCCACACATTATAAGGCTAATGGGCCTTCGCATTTTTGTTCATTTCCAGATCATCCTTGGGTATCCTGTGAAATGCTTAGGTAATACATCAGAAATGTCTTCTTTTACACAGTATACACTATTTAGATAGTGATACTTTACTTGACAGTAGCTTCTGCCAATACCGTATTTTATTTATATGATCTAAAATAGTGATGCCACTGTGAACATGCAAGCCATTTGTTATTATTTTTATATTCCTTTCAAATATGTGTCGGAATGCTACTCTGGGAAATTGACCTAATATTTCCAGGTGATCAGCTACTCTTTTCCCTCCCATTATCTGAATTGCTTTTACCACCCAGGGTGAAAATGGAAAAAAACTTAGCCTGACGTCCCATAATATCTTCCCATGGTGCGCCCTTATTGAATTATTTCCAGGTGGATGCGACAGATGTTCATCAAGTCGCTCCCGGCTTCCACTGTTAATTGAACCATAATGGGAGTGACAGCAGGGAAGGACAAATTACGGGAATAGAGAGACAGTTTGAACTCTGGGTTCTTATGACCTTCCTGGAAATGCTGGTTGGGCTGACAGTTCCTGTTTCTTTCCCATGTGTGGGAAGGAATATGAGATTGTTTCAGCTGCAAAGATCAATGAACTAATGTCCTCTAGAATTAGTAGTGTCTTACCGTTGGTACCTGCTACCAATCAACTTATTATTTCTTCACTTGTGAGATAAACCAGGAGTCATAAGTCTTCACTATGAACATCTTCACTATGAACAATGCTTTAGGACAAATCACTTAATTTCAGGGAACCATAATTTTATCATTTGAAAAAGGAACAAACATTACCAATTTTAAAGTGTCTGAAATGAGGCCTTTACACATCTGTGAATATTTTTATAAGGGAGGTAAGTGTTATGCATGTATCGGTTTTAAAAGCCTCTTAACTAGAATTAAACATTCTCTACTCAAATAATTGAATCTGGTGGAGAGAAGATAGACTCACAGTTGACCAAATTTAACAAGCACTGTGCTGATGTGCTAATAGATCACAACTATAGTAATCAGGAGTTAAGGAACAGACTACTTAGAGAATAGAAGAATTTATGAAGTTCCTGGAGATGAGTTCCAAGGAAGAGTGAGTGGCAGTCATCAAATAAGATGAGATATGAAGGGAGTGACTAGAAGGTTGGTGTGGCTGATGTGTGGAAGGTATGCCCCTTCTCTGTGTGTCCAAGAAAGAAGTTTGAATGGTCAAGCCTACTTGGCCACAGTGCATATTTATGTTCATCAGAAACAGCATTACTGTAAGTTCTTTGGCATTTTTTTTTTTAAAGAGAAGTGGTATAGCCCCAAAAGAGAAGCCCAGCACTGAAAGTGTCAGGAATGAAGGGAAGGAAGACCTGAGACACATTAGTTGAACTACAATGGAGTGAGCGCAGGACTGACCATCCCTTCTCCTTTTGTGTATCAGTGGATGATGAAAGAGCAGTAAGAGAAACCAAATCATTCCAGAAACTGGTGTTGGAGGAATTAAATGTGGATCCCAATTTTACATTGCAGTGGATTGGAGAAAACAATTCATGATTTTTTTTTTCTTTTTTTTGAAACGGAGTCTCGCTCTGTCACCCAGGCTGGAGTGCAGTGTTGCAATCTCGGCTCACTGCAAGCTCTGCCTCCCGGGTTCACGCCATTCTCCTGCCTCAGCCTCCCGAGTAGCTGAATTCATGATTTTTTTTGAGGAGGTGAGGATGGTATCTTAGGAGGCCAGGGCAGTAGAATGAGAGAGAACTCAAAGGAGACAGCGATGAGAGTAGAGGGAGTGCATTGACAGTGGTGCAGCCCTTGGTCTTCTCTATCCATTCTCACACTAACTTGTCCTCATCCAATATCAGACTATTTGTAGCTAATGTCTCCCAAATTTATATCACCAGCCCAAGGCTCTCCTCCAAACTCCAGGCTTGTGTACACAATTTCGTATGTGCTGTTTCTACTTGGATGAATAATAAGCATTTCTGTCTCAGTATCCAGAACTGAACTCCTGATATTCTTCCTATTCTAAATCTGTTCCTCTTACCACGCAGCCTTCCCCTATCTGTTAGTAGCAATTTTATTCTTTTAATTGCTTTTGTCTAAAATGTTGGAGTCATCCTTGATTCTTCTTTCTTACTGACATTGAATCCATCAATAAATCTTGCTGTCACTACCTTCAAAATATTTCTAGAGCTTGAATAATGGTTTCCACTGCCACTCATAATTGCATCACATCTAGTCTCCTGGTTTTCCAAGTCTGTTCCTAACACAGCAGCTCAAGAGATCCTGCTAAAATGTAAGTCACATGACGTCACTCTTCTGTTCAAAATACTCCAGAGGCTCCCCAAATTACTCATAGTAAAAGCCAAAGTTATTACAGTGGACTGTAAGGGCCCTGGGCCTACTCTGATGCTTTCCTGGAATCATTCTATTTCTCCTCTTATTCTCTCCACTACAACCTTACTGGTTTCAGTGCCTCAGGACCTCAGCACTTACTGTTCTTTTTGCCTGGGACACTGTTTCACAGATAACTGCATAGCTCACTTCTAATTGTTTCGTTTTGTTTACTGCTGCATTCTTAGCACAAGGACAGTACTTGGTATGTAGTAGGAACTCACTGAAGTGTATTGGAAAAATTAATTTACCTTGAATGAGGATATGGGCCAGAAGGCTGGCAATTTGGGTAGCATGAGTGAGATTTGCTGAATAAGTGATATGAACCTATTGTGTTACATATAGAAATATTAAGTGTGAGGCAAAAGTCTCATTTTAGGGTCTCATTATTTTGTGGTTTGCCTTCTATAATGATTTCTCCCACTTATTTCTTAGCCTTTTAAAATCTGGTTTCTCTTTGAAAAGCCTTTAGATTCTTATTCCGTTCATATTTATTGAGCACCTACTAGGTGTGAGATTCTGTGTTGGGTGCTTAAGACATTTTGTCTCATTTAAGACAATTCCACAATAAACATGTAATTAGGTATTATATTCTCACTCTATATGGGAGGTAATAGTGTTTCACAAGAATGCAAGGACTTGCCCTGAGTCACAGAGTATGCCCAGGACTGGGTGAAGACTTGAGTTTTGTTCTCCCAGTTTTGAATCTGGTTTGCTCTACTTTGCAGTCTTTAATCCACCAGCAGAATAATCAAATGTCTACTCTGTAAGAGTTGCTATTACTGACTCTCCCTTTTTATCTTCTTCCTTTTGGGGAGGAGGTCTAGAGAAACTGAAAGAACCTACATGTATTGGTCATTTATTGTTGTATAACAAATTACTTCAAAATTTAGTAGCTTAAAATGATACACATTTAACATCTCACACAGTCACTGTAGGTCAGGAACCTGAGAGCTGCTTAGCTGAGTGGTTGTGGCTCAGGGTCTTTCTTGAGGTTGCAGCTTGGGCTTCAGCTGGGACTGCAGTCATCTGATGGCTTGACTGAGTCTGGAGGATCTGCTTCCAAGGGGACTCACCCACAAGCCTGGAATGTTAATGCTGGTTGTTGGTAGAAGACCTCAGTTCCTTGCCATGTGGGCTCTTAATAGAGTTGCTGGAATATCCTCATGACATGGAAGCTGGTGTTCCCCATGGAGAGTGATCGAGACAGTGTGAGTCAGAAGCTGCAATATATTTTATGTAGTAGTCTAGGACGTCACACACCATCACTTTCACAATTTCCTATCCCGTTGTGGGTGGGACTGTACAAGGTGTGGATACCAGGAGGTGAGGATCAGTGGAGTTCATCTTGGAGCTGGCTGCCACAGTCTGCCTGTGGCCTCCCAGGACCCCATCTTTCCCACTTGCAAAGTATAGTAATTTCTCCTCCAGGCCCCGAGAGTTGCTGCTTATAATAGCATCAGCTCTATGTCCAGGAGCCTATCATCTAAATCAGTTCCAGGTATTATTAACTTTTACTTCACAAAATCTTGCCGTTTTAGGTCCCCTTCTACCTGCCAGGTTACTTTTTCTCTTCTTTGCTAAACATTGAACACCTGATTAGCATTGATTAAGTGTGCTTCTGTGTCAGGCACTAAGGTAGGAATATGAAAAAAATAATAAGGCAGGATGTTGACCACTGGGGAGCTCACAGTCGAGTGGGTGAAAGAAATGTATAAATGATTATTGTACAACATAATTTAGGATCATCAACTGGGGAGTGAATAACTGTCCAGATGAGCTAGAGAAGACCTCCCGATGAAGCATCCTTTATGCTAGGCCTTGAGTGTTGTGAAGAAGTTCATAAAGCAGTTAAGTAGAAAAAAGCATTTTATTCAGAAGAGATGGAATGAGCAATGTCTGCTTCTTCCCCAGAATATGAGCAGACTACAAAACTTAGCCCTTAGCTTCCTCCTCTCTCTGTATCACATTCTCTCACTTGGAGAGCTTCCCTGTTTTCTACTTTCAGGGACTTAACTGCTAACTGAATGGGTCTGATTTTCCAAATCCATTGCTTATAGAGAGAAATCAGAAGTTTTCACATTTCAGATCCTTTACCATGGGGACTCAATCTATCTCTTATGCTTTCTCTCCAATCTCAGTACTTTAGTTCACAACATTCCCTTGTTTGATATTCTGTGTGTTTCCTCATGCTCCAACCTTGCCTAAAATCACCTCACATTTCAAAGTCTTCTTGAAGTCATTCTAGTAGTGCCTAGAATACCTGTGGTCTGTCATGGGAAATTGGCACTTACAAAGGTTACTTTGTTAATTAAATACTCATTGTATGTCCAGCCTTTGGCGATTAGTTGGTAAGCATCCTGAAAGATGGTCCTGTGCCCAAGTCCTCCTTGTTTTCACCTGAACCCAGCACTCCACTTGGTCTCTGCATTCTGCATTTGTCACTATTTGATGTTGGCAAGTTTTGATATGAAATATAGTGCTAGAGGAGGAGCAGAACCATGAGATTCTGTTCACCGTGATGCTGAGATATAATATCATGAAGTTAGGTGTGTGTCAACTTTTCACAGCACCCAAGAGGCCATCCAGATCCTTTTGCACTGGAGTCTACGGCTATACCACCCGGAAGGCACCTGATCTCATTAGTTCCTTTTGCACTATAAATCAATCTACTACTGAATGAAATCAGCCAAAAGATGGCTGTGGCAGTGACTATCATTGTGATAGAATTTGGTCTCAGTTCTCTGAATAGAAAGCCAATTGGAGCTGAGAATATTGAAAGAAGGAGATATTGCAATGGATTTTGGTTGGCTTAGGGTCTTAGGAAGAGGGTTCCCGGCCACAACTATTAGAGGTGGAAAAGCTGTGCAGAGAGGAGTAGACCGATCTGTGTTTGACTTTAACTTTCATTATTGAGCTTCAACAAAAACAAACAAACCGATATTAACCTCTTATAAGGGGCAAATCATTTAGGTTTATTTAATTTTCGTGATAAAAAATGTAAAAGTTATCCAGCAATGAGCCTTGGTGATTTACAGGACCGTGAAACCCAAGGGTCTGCTTCCTGCTTGGCTCTAGGCATTTCCATTAAAAGTTGATGGTGACTCTGTGTTTAGATGAGCTTTGTGCCGCATGAAGGAGGGAGAGGCCTGTCCTGTCTTTGCTACTTAGAGAGGAATGGCTACATAGGGAAACAACACTATTTTTAAAGTAGTCATTACAGTTTATTTTGCAGCAGATTATTTTCCTTCCTGGGAAAAACATCGTTTCGCTGACAAATTGCCAAAATCCACACAGTGCAGTGAAGTGGCCTTGCTGAGTTGGCTTCCTCGAGCAGGCAGCAGATGCTTATTAAGCCCTCAATATATGCTCCAAATTGTGCCACATTTGGTGTTGGGTACACACAGTGTGTTCCCTGGAATTTCTTTTTTTAAAAAAAATCTGCAAAATTCAGGTAGTCTGAATTACACATCTTGAATAAATGTTCTTGTTGAAGCTTGGAAAAGGAAGAGGACAAAGAAGAATAAAATCTCTCATATTTCTACCATGCAAATAAAATGAACATTTTTAGTATATTTCCTCCAAAAATTTAATGTGCATACTTTTGCTCATAATTTTCATCAGCTATAATATTGAGTTACTTTTTAAACATATTTCTTTTTTATCATTTTCTATATTTTTATACTCTTGATAGCTGAGTAATATGGCTACATAATACTCCATGGAGAAGACATGACAAAATTATTTCACTATAATAGACAGTTAGGTTGCTGCCTTTCTAATCAATATTACCATGTGTCTAATTAAAATTAATAAGTTCTGATATGAATCCTTTTGTACACAGTTTGGATTATTTCTGTACTGGATTATTACAGTACTGGATTATTTCTGGAGCAGTTGTTGCCCTGTCCAAATCCCCTTTACCTGGCCAGGTACTGTGAATGCTGGTTGCTAATGGATCACAGCCCTCTCCTTCCTAGAGAACTGCTCTTTGCCTGTTGGAGGCATGTCTGGAGAAAGGGGCCATTTTGGCTAAGGCTGTGGGAAACCATGCTTCATGGAGGATAGTAGAGAGAGCTGGACACGTTTGGCTGAGAAGAGACAAGCCTTGGAGCTTCATTGCAGGGGGAAAGAGAAGACGTACTTTAGCAACAACTACCAACAGAGGAGTTAAGATCAAAGGCTTTAGATTAAAAAAGGAGAGCACCTATTTCAATTTGAGATCCATGTCCTAATATTTGGACTGGGCTGCTTGATGGGGCATTGGATTAATTTTCTGTCATTGGAAATATTCAATTACTGCACAGGGTATTAGAGAAACTTTGAGTTGTGGAGATCTCTTCCAACATTCTTCTGATTCCTTGATCCTTCAAATGTTTGTCTCGGTACTATGAATATGCTCGTCTATGTTTTAACATTAACTTCAACATTCATTTCTTCTTGTCCATGTGAGTTAGAAGATGCAGGAAAAGCTTCTCTGGAGAAAGAGAAAGGTTTAGAAAAACAATAGCATGTGTTGAAAATTGTTGAGGGAAGATAGCACCATCAGTTAGGAAGATGTCATCCCTGGAAGCTGGCTTTACCAGTTAAAAGCTGTATTCTTCTCATAAGTTCATTGATCATCTATGAGAATCTCTCTGTTATATATTTTTAAATAGTGGCAAACGATGTGTTGGAATGCATCATCCCACCTAAGTTTATTCAGGACTTCCACCCTGCAACCAATGACAAGCATTTTTAAAACAGGTAGAGGGTTAAGGTGCAGCTGTGGCCACAGAACAGAGTGAGAAATGACCTGTAAGGTGACATATTGTGTTACCTGTTGTCTCATACATATACAATTCCATGAGAGGAGGATTTGATCAGCTTGGATGGTGAGCGTTGCCTCTGGTTCCCCAAAAGTATTGTCAACACCTATGGAGTGGGTGTGACTGTCACTTTTTCAGTGATGTTCCTAACACAGGAAGAAGTGAGATTTCTTTTTTTAACCACTTGTGAGAGTGCCTGTTTCATTCTTCTTATT
Source organism: Macaca mulatta (assembly GCF_049350105.2). Lineage (NCBI taxonomy): Eukaryota > Metazoa > Chordata > Mammalia > Primates > Cercopithecidae > Macaca > Macaca mulatta. Next base: position 28,511,720 of record NC_133417.1, read on the forward strand.
TACCTAGTTCTTCATAAGCTCACTTTGTGTTTGTCCTAATGCATTTAGATTGTCATTTTTGTTTTAATGCTTTTAAGAAGTTTGTGATTTTTTTCTCTCTCTCAGGCCTCGTTCCCACAGACATCTTCTCCTGTTCTTCGAATTTCTGCATATTACTTATCTTTCCCTAGCTGACAGAGGTCATGTCTGTATTACTGTTAATGAAATATCAGGTCTGTAGGAAGCTATATTTTGAACTTTAATAAAAAAAATCACTATATTAAACTATGTTATTTTTAATGGCTAAGGTCCTTTAAAAACTTCCTGAAATTCACTCTTAACTCTGAAAAAAGGTAGGGGGCAGATTATTTGAAGAAACTATAGGGCATCTGACATTCCAAGACTATTAGTTTAGGAAATATGACTCATTTATTTTCTTTAAGAATTGTACCTAATTATTCAGTAAGGCTTACTTATGAATACGATTGTTTGGCATTTTATTTTTAATGTATGGTTTCATGCAGAAAAGCATTCCTACCTAAAGCCTTAGGGATTTTCCAACACTCTACCTGTTGGTCCTCACTTCAGTTTTGGAATTGGCAACAGTCTGGAAAGTATTTGTTATAAAAGGTGTAATGTTGATGGGATGAATAGAAGAAAGCTAGGTTTCTAGCAGAGTCTGTGAGAAATGGAACTTTGCAACGTTTTGGAAGGAGCCTAATTGGTAATCAGTTTTCCATATGTGTTTGAGGTTGCTGGCTTTTCTAGCCCAGTTCTCTTTTGTTCATTAATTGTATTATATCATAATCTACTAGTGTAATAGAATGAACCTTGCTTTACCTATTCACTTCATTCATTCAACAACTACTGTCACCCAGTGGGTCTAGACTACAAACTAGGAATACAAGAGGAAGAAAATCATGTCCCCTAACATCCAGGAACAAACTTTTGTTTGGATACTGCAGAGTCCACAGGAGTATTGTTGAGGCTTTTGAAAATACATGTCTTTAACATGCTAGTGTCTCAAGTAAATAATTTAATGTATGCCAAGAATAAAATCACTGACAGGGTATAACCTTGGCTGTCCCTAACGGACCACTGTTAATTCAGTGGACATTTTGATGGACATTTTTGGGCTCATTTGCCTTCTTTTGAAGCCCGTGGGTTTCCATGCAGTGCAGAGGTACCTCAGGTGCAGTTCACCAAGGACAAGCATGCAAACAAGAAATGCTTTTCCATTCCCACATGTCTTTAATGGACCTTCCCCTTTTTCTTACTCACACATTTCTGCCCTTATAACTGAGAATGAAAGGTTTAAACATACTTTCCATAATGAAATAGTTTCAGAGAATATGTTATATAGTAAATAGAGTTAATGAACTGAGGGCAACAGTAATATCATTTCACAGAAGAGATCTATCCTATTGCTGTTTAATTAAAATCTTTCTGCTGATGGAAAGTTCCCTCTCTGGTGTTTTCTTTAATGCATTCATGATGCATCTGTCTGGGCTCCCTTGCTAGAGATATCTTTCATTATAATCCACTTATCTAAGTTTATAATTAAACTTCTAAATGTAAAATTTCCAGTGGTAAATTGCTAGGATACCCAGTGAACTTTACTTCTTTCTCTGTGAGAAATTGCTCCTTGAAAATTTTGATTTTGTGTTTTGGCCACTTTATTGTTTAAAAAGTATTTGTGTGTACACACACACATATGTGTGATATAGCAATAAAGATGAAGAGTGGCTTTTTATTTAGTATCACTAATTTCTTTCTATTTCTGTGAAATTGGAGATAGATAATATTGATTGAATGAATGAATGGCTGTTTTTAAGATAGGAAAATGGTAAATGAAATATACTTCAAGACAATTGCCTTCAGACTCTATTGGTCTATTTAAAACATCTAGAAACACACCACACACACACACACACACACACACACACACATCCTTGAAGATGCAAGTTGAAATAATATAATTTGTTTTCCATTGGTCAAACATGTTCTTGCAAATTTTCTTGGAATTTATACAGTGAAAAAAGAATTTAAAAATGCCTTTTGTGTTTCAACTTAATTTAGGATGTTTTCTTTCAGATAACACTCCATTCTTGTGCAAGGAGGGATGACACAGGATGAAAGTAAATTATATCAAATCTCCGAATCGAATGGCAAATTACTAATGGTCAATGCCTAGACATAATAAATGAAAACTCATAAATATAATGGAAGAGACTGCTCAAAATTTTTATAGGCTTATAAACTTATTATTTTCATGTCAACTGTAGATACATTTTTCAATAAATTCCTTTGCAACAGTAGATGCATAATTAATCAAGAGAATGCAAAGCTATATTTACAGTTTAACTGGATAATTCTTTTGACATTAAATATTTAGAATCTTACATTGAAGAAAATGTTAATGAGTAATTAAGTAGTTTTTTAATCTCAAAGTTCAGCAGCATTTGAGAGGAGGATGTTTTCTTGTTCACACATTCCAGTTGTCTTGAATTTTTATAAAGCTCCTTAGAGTAACTGGTAAATGTCATCCAACATAAAATCTCTCTTTCTCGACATCATCCACATATATATGTGTATGTGTGTGTGTAAATTTGGTGGAAAGAGACTATCAAATTCTTTCGTGTACCTTCAAGCAGAATGGACTATAGATTGACTCCCTCAGGTATCTATTTTATGTCTTAAAATATCGACAGAAGGTAATCGTATCAGTTTTATTACACTTTCTAGAAGGCAAGGTTTTCGAATGGAACACATTTTCTTTTTATAATTAACCTAAACTCCTCCAAACAACAGATTATATAGATTTTATTTTTTTCTCTAGTGACTAGGTTATGTGTTTTGATATTATTTCTATTAAATGATTTAACTTCCTTTTTTTTTTCTAATTTGTAAAAAAGGTTCTCCACTTGAGGATTTAAAGTATAGGCCATTTAGAACTTCTTCTGTTCTGATCTTCTAGGGGTGGTGGAGTGGGATACTCGTAATATATTTATAAAGTAGGAGGAATTTTAAAGCTATTTACCATAGGGTTGTGTAACTGCTGAATTAACTTTACTAATCACAAAACAGATAATTCAGAGACTCAAACCAAGAGACATTCCTAATGTTATATAATTTACCTTTCACCTGTGCAAAACTTAATTTAAATGCTATTTAAGAGATAACCTACTGCTGTTCTCAAGTTATTTCCATTTGTCTGTAAACTAAATTTTAGTAGCCATTAAAGTAAAAATGCCAAATACACATTTTAATCAATGATTTTCCATCTTAAATACAAGGATTTGGAATCTGACAACATCTTTTATTGAAGCACAGCAGTATTAATTAGCAATAACAGTTGTTGTTGAATAATAATGTAAAGACAGTCCTACCATAAGAAGTAAAAAAATCATACCTTCTAGAAACCATTCTCTTTAAGCGAAGTTTGTTTTCTTTCATTTCATAATTTCATTCCTTTCCCACAAGAGTCATAATGTTTTGTGTTTGGGAGCCATTTTGTGCTTCAAAAATGTAAACAATAATTTGTTCATATAAGATACTTGGAAATGTGATTCTTTTAAAAATGAGTGTCAGCAGCTGGGCACAGTGGCTCACGCCTGTAATCCCAGCACTTTGGGAGGCCAAGGTGGGTGGATCACGAGGTCAGGAGTTTAAGCGTGGCATGGCCAATATGGTGAAACCACATCTCTACTAAAAATACAAAAATTAGCTGGGCGTGGTGGCACGCGCCTGTAATCCCAGCTACTCAGGAGGCTGAGGCAGGAGAACCACTTGAAACTGGAAGGCAGAGGTTGTAGTGAGCTGAGATTGTGCCATTGCACTCCGGGCTGGATGAAAGAGCGAAACTCCATCTCAAAAATAAAAAAATAAAAATAAAAATAAATAAAAAAAGAAAAATAAAAAAAGTGTCAGCATTTGTGCTTATATCGTAGGTGGCAGCAGATAGTTCTGTGTGTTGGGTAAGATCTCATTACCTGTGTGTTTGTATGTATGCATACCTTCCAAATGTTGGCATTTTATGAATAATTACTTAAAGTCTTTTAAAATAGCCTAATTTTTCAGCAGGTGAATTTTTCTAACCATATTTCTCCCATCGTATGCTAAAGCTTCTTCACTGAAGTTATGGTCCAAGATTAAGACAACTTACCTCGAAAAAATTATTTAAAAGTTGACTCAATAGTCCATGGATCCATTGAGCAAATCTTTGTTGAACATCTGTTTCCCAGGCAATATACTAGGAACTGGACATACAACACTGAACAAGATACAGTACTTAGATACCACTAGAGGACGTGAACATAAACCAATATGCCAATCTTAAGTACACTAAATTATCAGTTATTGAGCTGTTGTAAGTGTTACAAGCAAACAACAAACAAACTAAACATCTAGGGGCAGAGTCATTTCAGTTGTGCTGAGGAGACGGTGGTCTGGGAAGGCCTTTGCTGCACAATGAAGTGAGGAAGCAGGTCACGTGAATAGGAAGAAATGGCAGCGCAAGGACCTTAAGAAGGTGCATGCTTGAGGAACAAGAAAGAGCCCAGTGTGTCTGGGGCACAGGAGTGAATGGAAACTGGTGAGAAAGGAGGAAGGAAAAGAGGTAAAGTTCAACTGGCAGATTTTATCAATCTTTAGATTTTATCCTGTGATTGAAAGCCACTAGAGGATTTTGCAGAGGAAAGTATATTTTTTCCTTCCTAAAGCTTACTCTGGATTTTCTGTGAGGAATGCATAGAAGGAAACCAAGAGTGGAAGCAGAAAAGCCAGGTAGGAAGCTGTTAGTAGCTCTGGGGAGAATTGGTGTCTTGCACTAGGAGGGGAGTTGCTTGATACTGGATAGATTGTGAAGGTGCTGTCAACCAGATTTGCCAATGGATTGATTTTTCAATGCAACAAAGAAAGATTTCAGGATGACTCCTGGGCTTCTGGTTTGGTGAAGTGTGATGCTGTCGGGGAGATCTGGGCTGTGGGCTCTGTAGGGGAGAGCTCCATCTGTTTTGTATGTTACATGTGTGTGCGCCTCCAAATGCAGATGTTCAGCGGTAAGATGTGTGAGTTCAGGGGCGAAGTCAGGTTGAAGATAGGGGAATGGATAGAGACAAATAGAAATAATGAAGTATGGAATTTAAAACCATGGGACTAAGTGAGGTCACCTGGAGAGTGAGCAAAGCTAGAGAAGAGGAGTCTGAGGACAGAGTCACAGCCACACCAATCTAGAGGTTAAAATGAGAAAGACATACCAGAAATGGAGGTTGAAAATAAATAGCCCGGGAGAAATAAGACAAATTGAGGAGAGTTTGATGTCTCTGTCCCAAGGGTAGAAAGTGATGAAGAAAGAGGGAGTAGGGGAAAATTTGGGCAACAACCAGAAGTGTTAGGGGGTGAGAAAGAGATGATCCCATGAGGTAATGGGAGATGATTTTCCATGAAATGATGACGAGGTGGTTGTGAAATTATAAGAATGTATCCATGATACCTTCAGAATCAGGTAGGGCTTGGCAACTGCATAGAAAGAAGCCACATAAATAAGTTCTTACTCTGGAATCTGTATGAACAGATTCATTCTCACTGGGGAATCTGAGGCAGCCTACCAGAGTAATTACTATTTTTCTTGGTATAAGCTGCGTCAGAGCCCCCAGTGAGAACAAAACCACTTGCAGAACTTCCTTCTGTGCAATTGCCAACATAAATGAAGCACCCCTTTCTTCACTGGGATGACACATGAAAAATGACAACAGATGCAGTTACTCTACTTCTCGTATATTAATCCTGTTTCTATAAAGGTGAGTTTGGTTTATTCCCCATATTGGCTTCTTATAGGTTCACGTTCAGCAGGATGTTAGAGGCACACTCATACAACATACATCAGCATACATAGATGTTTATAAATAGACCTATTGTATTTAGTGACATGGATACACCGGGACGTACAGCTCATGTAGCAGAAGGCACACAAAAACATGGCTTAAAAACAAAGTGGTTTGTTTGCTCACAAAACAGAAAGTTCAGAAGTTGACAATTCAGACAGTGGCTGCAGCTTCGTGATGGTTTCTGAGTCTCAGGTTTCCTCTGTTCCCCACTCTGTCTTCCTTAGCAGGTGGCATTTATCCCCATGACTTCGAGCAGGCTCTGGCGCCTCTGGGTGTTGCATCTGTGTTCTGTGGGAAAGAGATAAATGGCGAAAGACCATACTTTTTTTCCGGGGGACTTTATATTTTTATTGGATACGGGAAATCTCCACACACTTGATACTTCTGCCTCCTAATCATTGTCCAGAACCGAGTCACATGGTTGCCCTAGCTACATGGGAATCTGGGAATGTGATCTTTTCTTTTCTTCTTTTCTCTTTTCTTCTTTTCTTCCTTTTCTTTTCTCTTCTTTTCTTCCTTTTCTTTTCTTTTTCTTTTTTTTTCTCGCTCTCTTCTTTCTTTCTTTTCTGTCTCTCTCTCCTCTCTCTTCTCTCTCCCTTTCTTCCTTGACAAGTGGACATCTTAGAGGAATAGTAGTTCCAGAAGAAAGGGAGATTGGGGAGGCCAAGGCAGATGGATCATGATGTAGGTGTTCAAGACCAACCTGGCCAAGATGATGAAACCCTGTCTCTACTAAAAATACAAAAAAAAAAAAAAAAAAAAAAAAAAAAAAAAGCCAGGCATGGTGGTCGGTACCTGTAATCCCAGCTACTCAGATTTATAAAGTAGGAGGAATTTTTTAAGATATTTACCATAGGGTTGCATAATTGCTAAATTACTTGAACCTGGGAGGCAGAGGTTGCAGTGAGCTGAGATCGCGCCACTGCACTCCTGCCTGGGTGACAGAGCAAGACTCCGTCTCAAAAAAAGAGAAGAAGAAGAAGAAGAAAGGGAGAATATAGCAATGTCTGTCACAGATACCAAGTTCTGTTTTTGAAGGTTTTAGAAAACTTATTTCCACCCCTGTTTTTATCTGTTATATCCTGTGGCAAAAGTTTGTTAAGAAGTAGGAAAAATATTTGTGAGGACTTTTTGCAAAATTTTCTGTGGCTTCATTACATGACACCAAGCTATTGCAATTATTAATATAGCAAACCAAAATACATGTGATTGTATACTTTTATGGTATGCATTCCCATGCCACATTCTTACATTTCACACCATTTAGGATTCTTCAGTTACCCGCAGAGTGTCATGCTGAGGTCTGCAGAGTGAGGTGCAGAGAGGAAGAGGGTGGTGGTTCAAAGGCCTGAACAAGTTACTAAACATTGTGTCATTGCAAGGCTGGAGGTTATTCTCTCATAAAATAGAGATGATAATACCTGTTTTCTCCTTCACAGGGTCAGTGTGAATCTTTAATGGAGTTCTTGGTACAGAGTGCTTTTAGCTCTTCAGAAATATGACACGAAGTCACAAGATTGGAAGGTTGAAAAATCATCTTCCACTATTTTGCTGCAGGGCAGGACTGCATTCAAACTGTTCCTTAAATATTGCTGGAGTGGAGTTTTTCTGACTTTTGAGAAAACAATGGCAATAGTAATAATGACAACCCTTTAGTGAGCTCTCAGTGTACACTGTCAGGCACTCATCAATACACTTTCCATCCCTGCTTCTGAAACATCCTTCACTCCTAAGGGTTATCATGGATGACTGTCCTCCTCATTTTGTGAATGAGGAACCTCAGGCTCCAAGGTCGTGCGCTGCCAGGGTTCACATGGCATGATATAAACAGAATGGGTTGTGGTAAACAGAATGAGTTGTAGCATCAGGACTGTTTTGTGACCCAGTTTTGACACTTGTTTGCTGAGATGGCCTTGGAATATTGATTTAACATCCTTAGGGATCAATCTCTTTTGCATCTAAAATTAGGAATAATTGCTCATTGTGATGATTAAGTGAAATTATTTGATATAGATGGCCTTGTATAAGATGCTGAGAGAACCTACATAGGGCTATAAAGGATCTGTATTATCGGGGACATGAAAAAATGCTTGTGTTGATATTGAGTTACAATGCTAGTCTCTCTTGCTTCAGTGGGAGATCATTGAGGTCACTTGGAAACAACTGACTCTCTTTGTGATTTCAGGTTGTTGCTTGATGCACTATGCCTCAGTTTCCTTATCTCTAAAGTGGGGCATAATATGAATAACTACTTTGCAGGGCTGTGGTGAGCATTAAATGAAGTGTTTAGGTCATTGTCTTGTATACAGCAACGTATGGTAAAGCCATTATGGAAGGTAAAGTGGGATGCAGAATATTGCGGTCAGACAATAGCCCCATTGATGGGCCATCTTTATTGAGCCATCCTCCCTGCGCAGTTACCATGAGATGGCGCTATGGAGACGTACATAATCACAGTTTCCTTTTCTCCCACTCATTGCTGTTTCTTCAGGCTGAAAGCAAATTGGAACTATTTTTACTTTATTTTATTTTTTAAATTTTGTGCCTTTTAAATATTTAAGGACTTCAACAATAAGAATACATTTAAGGGAAAATGAAATGCGTATGAAGTGTGAGGTACATTTTTTATAGTTTCAATGGCCTTTCAATGATCAGAAAACTGAGGCTAAAAGGAGAAACTGTGTTTTTTATTTCTCTTAATATTCATCAGGTTAGAGCTAGCCTTGCAAATACATTTTGGATGCTAAGATATATAGTAAATAAGAAGATCTGGAAACTCAACGACCTTCATGATATAAATTATTCAAGCCATCGTGAGTAGCACATGCCTCCCGCATAATATGTTTTTGTAATCATAGTCGTAGCATTTTTTTTTTCATTTGTGTTTTACAAATGGAGGAGTAGAATCTCTAATTGTTTCTTGTCCTCTCATTTTGTTTATGATGAACTCTTGTGTCACTTTCCAAGTTACAGATGCAAAAATGACTTCCAATATTTTCCAAGGAATAATTTAATGGGAATTCCAGGCATTTTGGGAAGAGAGACAACATGGTTCAGTGGAGTAGGACACACCTGTATTCAAATTCCATTCTGGGCCGGGCACAGTGGCTCATGTCTGTAATCCCAGCACATTGGGAGGCCATGGCTGGCTGATCACCTGAGGCCAGGAGTTTGAGACCAGTCTGGCCAAAATGGTGAAACCCTGTCTCTACTAAAAATATAAAAATTAGCGGGGCATGGTGGCGGGCGCCTGTAGACCCAGCTACTCGGGAGGCCGAGACACAAGAAATGCTTGAACCTGGAAGGAGGAAGCCCTAGTGAGCCGAGATTGCGCCAGTGCACTCCAGCCTGAGTGACAGAGTAAGACTGTCAAAAAAAAAAAAAAAAAAAAAAAAAAAATCCATCCTGCACTTTCCATCAGCGCAGTAGAAACCATGCAGCACACATTTTTAGGAGTAAAAGTCCGAAATTGAGATTCTTTTAATCATTCTGTAAGATCTGTATTCCATATTGTTTTGGTCAAGATAAGTTTTTGGTTTCCTATTGGCACTATGCCTTGTTGGTGATAACCAGGAGAGTATGGGGACTACAGGAGCCTGGTAGGTTCTCCAAGCCACTTGTCTGGATCTTCTCCTGATGGGTCCTGGCTTGGGTAATCACAGAAGGAACCTTAAAGGAATTAGGTCACTTTGCAGAGTCAATACAGGGTTCTAGACTGGTGAGGAAGCCTAAGAGAAAACCAAGGCTCATAGCAAACTGTGCTAAGACAATATTAATGTGGCCTTCTTTGCAATTAAAATTCAAAGATTGATGCAAAATTCAACGTATTTCCATATGACTCCTTGGTCAGTCATTCTGGCTCATGTGCTGTCTCATTGTAACTCATAATCCTTTCAATCTCTTTTTAGGTTCCCACCTACAGCCATTTGGAGTAGAGAAGATGTGTTTTTGGCCCTCCTTCTCTTTAGTTTACATTGTAGTGATCTGAATATGTTTTTAGATATGCTGAATGGCCATTAGTGAGAACAGACAAAGTCATCTTGTATACCCTAGTGACTTTGTGTCATGAAAAAAAGTAACCTCTGCATAGAACTGGTCCTGCTAGCTATTACTTTATTAACGTTGGAAATAATAGCTTAGGAACAACTACCACCAAACACAGTCATCATCTTTATCAAAAGCTCTCTGACATGGCATTGACTTTGATCTATCATTATATATAGAAGGCCACTCATTTGTTTTCCCAGGGTTGTATTTTTAAACTAATTTGTTTTGTAGGATTCACCAGGAAATTGTATTTTCTTATGAGGGCAATATTTAGGTTTTTATCAACTGCCTCAATGGCATATATAATTGGCAATGATGTCTTCTGAAAAATGTCTGGATTAAAATGTTTGTATCAAATCTGTATTATGCAGAATTAACCACCCATTTGTGTAGTGTGGTGTGTATGTGTCTGGAGAATATAATAGCCTGGCTTCAGTCCACCATTCCATAGAAGTGGAGTGAACGTCTATTGAACAAAAGACTTAGGCAGACTTTAAATATCATGATATAATTTCCAGTCCATTCTTAGTTGTGTTGCTTCTTAAAGCATGTGAACTTATCATTATAAGTGTGAAATATCCGTAATCTAGTGTATGTGTGTATGTGTATAAAAATGTCTCATCTATTGGACCACAATTCTTATCATAGACAGATGCCAGCTTACCTGGGAGCATCAGGGCAGGAGCTGAGATTCCAGGGCTTCTAGCTGGAATGGGGAGCTCCTTCCTGCATGAACCCACACCTGAAACTTGTACACTAAGGAGAGCAGGTACTGAGGGGTAAACACATGTGTCTGTGGCTGTAGTCTGTCCCCTAACATGCTCTGGGGTCTCTGAGGCTCTTCTCCAGCTCTGCTGTAGCTGCAGTTCTGACTGTGGCACTATCTCCTCTTCTGGAGAGGGGGAGGGAGGGAGGGAGGGCGCAGAGTATGCTCCCCAGTGGTGATGTGTGTGTCTATGAATCTTCACATGTGCACAGAGCCTGGGCTGCTGTCCATTTGGATTCCAGAAAAGGACTCTTGGCCAGAACAATTCAGGTTTTGTAATAGGATACTAACTTAAAAATATTTTTACTTGAGGAGAGGGACTACCTTTTTCAGCTTCACACAAAAATACCATATAATCTAGTAATTGCCTTAGAATAAACTATAATTTCGTAGCCATGTTGCCTAATTTTTAGCAAAAGCTCAGTTTGACAAATCATATTCTCGGATGTTTGCTCTAAGGAAATGTGGCCAATTCAGTTCTCTAGGCCAGAAGTTTTAGAATTGTGCCTAGTAGTGCCACAGAAGTTTCATGAAATCATCTAACAGCCCACTCTTGGAGAAAAAAACCACTCAAACCACTGAGCTTTTCCATCTTTCAGCTGGAGCACTCCACTTTGCTCTTCTCAATATTGGTATGCAGTGTAGACATTTGAAGAAAAGTTTTGGTTGCTTTTTACTCTTCATGCCTGGATTGAGGCAGGCTGTCAGAGAGCTATGTACTGGAACTTCATTGCTTGACTCCTTGTAGAATAATTTTTACTGATTTGTACTTTGCCACCGTACCCTTGGAGTGTTCCAGGAGTGCCATGAGACTCCACCACAGACAACTTGCTGTTTTATTTGATGAAGTAATGTGTTCAGCACATGGTCCAGCACACCACCTGTATTTATGAGGACTCCTGGTATAAATCCCAACAGTGCTTGGGAACAGGCAGTGTCTTTCCCTGCGGGGGGAAAAAAGAAGGCAAAAACTGTGGGCAGGGTGGTATAATTTAATCCTATGCATATGAGGACCATAGACTGCAATAGCTGTTTCTTTGGCCACTAGGAAGCTCATAGTCAGCTTTGCCACCCACCTATAGTAATTGTGTGGCTATATATTTAGGGGCAATAACTTCTACCCTTCAGATCCTTTTTACTGTTCATTCCTTTTACCCTCCTGTACCTATATCTTTTTATTTTTCATAATACATGTATTATGGCAAGTTATTTTAGATCTCCTTCACTCCAGTACCATTTTCTTACTATGTTTTGGAAAACTGTACCTGGATGTCTGGTAGCCTCATCAGACTTAATCTATTCTATTCTAAAGTAAAGCACGTTCTCAAATATGCCCCCTTCCTGTTTCCTGTTTTTGTTAAAGGGATCCCATTGGTTCAGGCTTTTAAGTTTGCCCTTCTATCCCTTTTCATATCTTCCTCTTATATAGCACATCCAGTTGTTAACCAGATCCTTTAAATCCAGAAGCAATTTGTATGACTTCTCAAGTCTCTCCTGATCCTTGATCTTTTCGTTTACCAATACCTGCCTGGACTACTGTTTCACTGATTTTCTAACTGCCCTCAATTTCTCTACCATCGTCTACTAGTAATCCGTTATGCACACTGATCCTAGTTATTTAAAAATAATTTACTCTTCTATGATTCTTGCTACCGTTTACAGCATGAAGCCCAAATACCTCATATGCCACTCACAACTCTTTACAATTTGGCTCCCAACCTATGTTTTAAATCTCAGCTTAGTCCATTCCTCCCTCTTCTTTGTGTCCTTCACAGCAGCCAGCAGCCTAATCACCAGTCCCCAAACACAAAACGCATTTCAACGCCTTGTTGTTTTCTCTGCCTGAGATGCCCGTCCTGACTCCTTCAAGTCCTTATGTTTCCCTAGACTCTTCTCAAGTATTATCTTGTGTGAGGCTCTCCTCTCTTTTTCGCATAGTACAGAGGAACTAATTGCCTTGTCCTCAATCTTTCCATCCCACTTTCTTAATACTACTGTTAGCGCATCCCTTGCCCTGCTTTGGACTTGTTGTGTATGTGTATCCCTTTCTCCGAATCATGAGCTCCTCATGGAATTTGTCTGAGCAGAAGGGAGGGAATAAACAACATATCTGCCAACCTGCTTTTAAGAATAAAATGACACAGGGACTGTAGAGTCCATAGAATTGATGATGCCTTCAATGGGTGAGGACTGAAAACCTGGCTAATTAACTGCTGACCTTCAAATGTTAATATTGTAAAGACTATCTTCATGGCAATAGAAAATTTGTAATACCATCATAATAAACGTTCTAGCAGTCAAAGTAAGTTTTTATCATTTCTGTACGGAAGAAACTTACCTGATTTTTCTGTACAGAAGAAACTTACCTGATTTTATTTCAGAGAAATAAAAGGTGTACATTTAACATTTAACATAGCTTATATTTACTACTTTCTTTTAATAATATGCACTGTTAAAGCTTATTTTCTTACCAAAAGTATAAATATGAATTAACCACCTCAGGCTTTTGTTTCTTTTCTTTTTAGAGTTTCTAAGGGAATAAAGTAACTACTTTGGATCCTGTAGAGAATCCATGATAATATTATCACGTTACATTGATCTTTTTTTTAACCAAAAGAATAAAATAAAAAGCAATTGGGGAAATAAGCAGTTTTATCATCCAGTGGTAGATTTCATACATGAATACACTTCACTACAAAAAATAATACAAAACATGGTAAAAACAGAATATGGATTTGCTTTTTGTAGCTTTTCCCACAGGGTTATTATATGTACTATCTTCATGGTAATGAAAAATTTGTAATACCATCATAATAAAGGTTCTAGCAGTCAAAATGAGTTTTTATCATTTCTTTACAGAAGAAACTTACCTGATTTTTCTTTTTCTCTTTTAGGAATAGGCAAGTCAAGAGGCTGAAAAATCTGAAGCATGTTTCCAAAGAGCAACCTGACAGTCACTTGCTGGGTATGGAGCTGCATGAGGAATCTCTTTCTATTGCTTTCTCTCTTGCTGTCCCATGCAGCTCATTTGGAAGGCAAAAAGGATAACCAGTTCATCTGGAAACCAGGTAGGAATGTCCTGGCTGTTCCTTTGTCCTGTTTCCATCAACAAGAAATATATTCTTTCCACCCTTCTTCTTCTTTCTAAAGTAGTGAGAAATATCCAGAGAGGAAAAATAGACTCTTTTTTAAAATTCTGCAGCTTATGTTTGATTTTCACTCCTGCATAATTGTCTTCTCCATCCATGATGCTTGTTATCCTTCTGAATTTTCATGTTGTTGTCAATTAAAGTTATGATTTCCATAGTTACATCTACTCCTTTGTCAAATATTTCACCAGTATGGAGCATATTTGTAGCAAAAATGACGTCTGAATTTAGCTGATGTTCTCAGCTAAGAATGCTTGGCCCAGTTCTGCATGTCTCTTTCAGGGTTTAAACTAGTTAGCTATCTATTATTAAATACTTTCCAGCGTAGATCTTCTATGTCTAGGTTTGAGAGCATGAAAAATTATCCTAACAACTTTGCTCATTAGTTGTGACTGTAAAGTCATCTTAATGTATTTTGAGATTCTTAGCTATCTCATGCATGATCCTTTATGTATATGAATAATTTTAGTTGAAGTTTGGAGGCTGGAATATAACTTATGTTCATCTCTAAATATTTCCTTAATTTGGCTGTGAAAAAGATCTGTTAAATTTAATTTCAAAGCCTAATAATTTATTAACTTAAATTATGAACCCTAAACATCTTAGCTCTTCGTATTACTGGTGCTTTTTCTTGCTCTGGATTTTAATTTTCTTTAAGTTTCACAATCAGATCATTTAAAATATTTATTGCTTTCTCAAGACTCTATTCTGTCAAATACAGATAACTTATATACTTAATATCTTGGAACTGGAAAATGTGATGTTTTAAAAGATCTATGGTCCTCAAAGAGTTTTCATTTTGACCTCATCATCTGTAAATTAAATAGACTTCAAATGTATTGTGTCACCATGGAAATATGTATAAAAGTGATATTTGTAATATTTAAATAATTTTGCAAAAATGGAAGTGAATTATGCTTTAAAGTCAATGAAGTTAAAAAAAAAAAACACCATTAGAGATACAGTCTGTATGAAATGTAATTGCATTAAAGCCCCTATAAATTAATTTAATTGTGGGCTCCAATACTTCCTTACTGATTTGCATTTTTTTTCCTCACAGTAGTTTTAGGAAGCTTTAGAAATAGTCCCGAAAGTCAGTATTTCCTTTCTGGGCATGGGGTTATTTTGTTTTAATCACAAAAGACAAACATTTGATCAAATCAAAATATGCACATTTTTATGACGACTGTCAAAAGTTTTTAAAAAAAATATGATTAAAATGGAAAGTGGCAAATCTGAAACACGAATGAGATGTGTTAAGAAAATGGGGTTATTTTGAAGCAAGTTTTAAAATAAGGATGCTTTTCTAAAAGTAGGTCATTGGAACAAGATGGTAAAAACAAACTCTACAGTGGATGGATTTTTTTGGTAACTGTCAAACTTAAGTTTCAGAAGTGAGGATCCTTTTCATCATACATAACACATTGTTTAAAATGAACATATGAGTCACTACTGTCACTTCTTCTGGTATTCATTACTTCTTTCCCTTCTTACAGTGCCATCAAAAAGGTAGCAATATAATTTTTTCCTATTTGGTTTTGCTTTCAAAGCAAATTACTTGTATATGACTGACATATTAAAAGTGAAAGAAATCTAAAAGGTGCAAAATTAAGAACAAAACCTCAAATGTATCCCTTTCTAATCTCTTTTGTATCCTTCAGAAAATTTCCTTGTATATGTAAGTACACATTTATGCATATTTAAGTGTATGAATCACACATAAGATACACATATAATTATACTTATAGTTATTAATTAGGTTCTGTTAAGAAAGAAACAGCACATGCAAAGTTGGCAGTTGAGAAGAGTTTCATAGAAGGACATTTACAAAAGTAGGCAAGTGTGAGCAGTGTGTAAGGACAGCAACAAGGGATTGTGCAGTGACCCTGAACTCTATCAGTTGGGAGCCTCTACAACTTCTGGGTCTGTAGGGGCCACGAGAAAGAGTGGTTCCCGGAATCTGGAGAGGAATGTTTATAGAGCAGGTGTTTGACAAATGCTGTGGGTTTTAAAGGGATACAACCAACCTGCAGCAAATAGGAAGGAGGCCGGGGGAATGAAGGGCCCCACCTCACTTTCCTCCAGCTTTCAGATCTGCCAGGCCTCCTATTGGATGAATTCAACCAAAAACCATAAGGCAGGGGAGCCCATGGTTGTATCCATTCGGGTAAACCTCTTTAGCAGGAAGCAGGATGGAGAATGGTGCACCTGAAAATATTTAATTCATCCATATATGCATATATGTATACACACACATTTCATATAAGTGGAATCATACTCTGCACTGCTTTTTGCAGCTATCTTTGATCATACAATGATATATTGATGAATATTACATATTACTGCACATAGGCCAACCTCATCTTTTAATGATTGCATAGTATTCTTTAGCATTTTTATTTAATAAATTTATCTAGTTTTCCTGCTGCTTTATCTTCTCTTCCTCTATTGCTTAGCATTTCGGTGGCTTCTAGTTTTTTGCTATTATAAATAATGCTGACATGAATGCAGTATTATTTTAAAGGTAAGCAATAATAAATTGATTTGAGGAGTTATATCCCTGGAAAAATTCTAGTTTATAACCTTCAAAGACAACATCAACATCTTAGAATCTGTTACCTATTTACGGATGTGTTTAGTATATTTCATTTTGATTTTTAACACTGTATTGCAGCTGAAATTAGCTGTATTTTTAGGGTATGTTATCAAATCCAAGAACTCAGGTCCAATGTAATTTGGAATTTGAACAGATTTCCATGGAGACCCAGATAACTATACTTTATTTTAGAAACCTAGAAACCATTCTCTGGGTTTTGATTGCCATGTCAACCACTTTACTCTTTTGCTGGTGTCTATTGCTCCCCACTCCCACACTCCAAATCAGTAGGTCAGATGTTAGTCAACCTCATCCAAATTACAGGCATTTCTAAGTGAGTCCTGGCTTTGGAGAAACAATGGGTTGATGAATAATAAGTGATGCTTTATGTTTTTTAGGATTTCCATACTGAGGGAGAGTCTGGTGAGCTGTAGGCTGCAAGGTCATTGATCTGGCAAGGCTGTTGAATGCCTGTCATTATTGTGATGAGATCCTATAATCTATATTAGTGTCAGGCACTCTGTTAGCTGTGTCAAGAAAGAAGGATCACGTCAGCAACAGTATCAGATAAGGGACAATGTTGCTGGCTGTTTTAAGTTTCAATATAAAACTGTTCATGCCTGCCTGCTTTGTATAGATGAGCAGATTATGGTCTCTGATCCCACAGTACAATCGTGCTCTTTTAAAAAAATTCCTCAGTTTTGGTTCTAAGAGGTTCACTTATTTCTAGTAATACTTGTTGAGTCCTTACTGTGTGTCAGACGTTGTTACAAGTACATGAGATAAATTGATTGAGAATAAAATAGACAAATCCCCGGTCCTCATAAAGAGGGTAATAAATATGATCAGTAGTTAAATAGAATATGTTAGATGAGGGCGAGTGCTAAGAAGGAAAGATGAGGCCAGGAGGAGGGATATGCAGTGGGAGCGAGGAGACTAAAAGCTTAAGGAGGTTGTCCATGAGCCTGAGGAAGTGAATCTGAGTAAAGACCTGAGGGAAGTGAGGGAGCCAGCCATGGATATATCAAGGTGAAGAAGAATATTCCAGATGGTGGGAACAAGAAGGACAAAGGACCTGAGGCAGGAGTGTGGGGAGCATGCTTGAGGACATGTGGGGAGGGAGGCCAGCGTGCAGGAGCAGAGTGAACATGGGGAGGGTGATGGGAGCTCAGGTCAGATGGGTAACGGGGTCCACATGGGGTATGTCCTCATAGGTCAGAATAAGATTTTGTTTTTTACTCTATGTGAGATAGAAAGACATGGGAGGGTTTTGAGAGGGTGATGACATAAGCTGACTTTCTTATTGACGTTCTTTTCAATAAGATTTGAAGAGGATCCTTGTGCGTGGCTGACTGAGAAGAGCAGGGCAAGGAGACGAGGTAGGAGGCTACTGCGGAATTAAAGGGAAGAGCCATGGTGATAGCTTGAACCAAGGCCATGGCAGTGGAGGTGCGGACAAGGAGTTGAATCTTGGCTATATTATATTTAAGGCCACAATTATCAACCAAAGACGATTTTGCCCTGCTGGAGACATTTGGCAATGCCTGGAGACATTTCTGATTATCACAACTGGAGGTGCTACTGACATGTGTTGACTAGAACCAGGGATGCTGATAAACATTCTGAAATGTACAGAGCAGTCTCCTACAACAAAGAATTATCAGGTTTCAAAATCTCAACAGTGCCCAGGTTGAGAAACCCTGATTTAAGATAAAGCCATCAGGATTTATTGATGTGGGATGGGTGATACTGACTTTGACCTGAGCAACTGGAAAAGTGGAGTTGCTGTCATTTAATATGGACTAAGAAGGAGCTGGTATACAGGGAATAGTAAACACTCAGTATTGGGCATGCTAAACTTTTGATTCTGTTAGAAATTCATGTGGAGGTGTTCACTAGGAAGTTATGGGGTCTGAATTCAGGAGAGAGGTTTCTGCTGGAGATATGAATTTGAGAGCTACTACCAAAGAGGTAGGATTTAAATATGTAGTCCTAGAAATGAAGGGATGGGCTTGAAATTTGTAATCTGGCATAGGTAGAGGATAAAATTCGAATGTATGGACTGACATGACATTAAAGCAAATTGTTGTGGCAAAATACACACAATATAAACTTTACCATTTTAACCACTTCAAAGTATACAATTCAGTGATATTAGTACATCACAGTGTGGTGGAATCATCACCTCTATCTAATTTCACAACATTTTCATCACCCCGAATTATATTTTGCAAGTGACCTTATACAAAGTCTGGAAAACAAATTATGTTTTGAATAATAAGTTCTGAAATAGAAGAAAACTCCATATTTGTTGTGTGTGTGTGACAGGCTTTTAAAATAGCCTTCAGTCATCCTAAGAGATTACTCTTGATATAGTTTGGAAGTTTGTTCCATCTAAGTCTTACATTACAATGTAATCCCCAATGATGGAGGTGGGGCCAGGTGGCAGGTGTTTGGATCATAGTAGGGATCCCTCAAGAATGGCTTGGTGTCATCCTGGCAGTAGTGAGTGAGTTCTTGCTCTGTTAGTTCATGAGAGATCTGGTTGTTTAAAAGAGCATGGCTCCTACCCCCCATCTTGCTCCGTCTCACCGTGTGACACACTGGCTCTCCCTTTACCTTCCTCCCTGATTGTAAGCTTCCTGAGGTCTCACCAGAAGCAGATCCTAGCATTGTGCTTCCTGTACAATCTGTAGAACGATAAGCCAAATTAAACATTTTCTTTATAAATTACCTAGTCTCTAGTACTCCTTTAGAGAAATGAAAACAGACTAATACAGGTATAATACTAACACTAATATAGACTAATACTAATACAGGTAAACCAATGTTCAAATCCTGGTTGTCTAAGGGAAAAAAGTTGTTTAACCTCTCTGAGTCATATTTGTCCTTCTGAAAATGGATATTGATAATAAACACTTCACAGGACTCTTTGAGAATTAAGTAAGACACGATTTGAAATACCTAATATATAGCAGCTATTCAATAACTGTTAGCTACTATTTCTATCATTATTATATAATAATTTCAGGTTTAAAATATTTAATTGTGCTTTTATGTTATACAGTTTCTGTATACTTCTATTTCTTAGACATACAAAAAAGAGGGGATTATTTGACAGGTATGTGCACTTTATTAATTAATGGTCAAAATTGTTTCACTTTTTTAGTTCTAAAACTTTCTTTATATATGCCAAATTCTAGGAAAGTTTTAATTTCAGTAGCTCATGCTCAATGAATAAAATCTGTGAAGATAATGACCTATTTCTAAGAACTAAGTGTATAAATTGGAATTAATATTTTGGGAAAAAAGAGACTATGAAAATTACATTGCTTAAGGAATAAAGTATCTTACATATATTAATATTTAATTATAGCTTAAATAGTAGTGTTTTCAGTATTGAATGTACTTTAAGGAAAAAATTGCATTATGTTTATTACCTATTTATATATTGAAGGTTAGGAATTTTAGAGAAAATAAAATGTTCTTAGGAGAGAGCTATTTTTTAAAATATGTGCTAGAAGTTCATGAAATTTATTTTCTGGAAATTTTACTTATGTTGACATCATTTTAATTACTTTCATGGATATTGGTTTATCTAAGAGGCATGAGTGTTAAATCAGCAGTATCCAAAAGTGTAGACATATGGCCTGGGGTTCACCACTAAACATTCTAATTTTTTTGTAGACTACAATCCCTAATTTTCCAATGTTTCCAGTAGATCAGAAAAACATCCATCTTACCCAAATTGCATAAAGTAAATTACTCTGCTATATTTTTTCTAAGTAGTATTAAAATGTAGGCTCCCGGAGGACAGGGCGTTTTGCTGATTTTATTCAACAATATACTCCAGGTATCAAGAATATAAATAACTTATATAATAAGAATATAATATAGAAAATAACCCTAGCACATTAAGCCAAATAAGGGGCACTGTTTTTTGGGGTGTGTGTGTGTGTGCTTGTGTGTGTGTGCTTGTGTGTGTGTGCCTGTATTTAGGGGAGTTGAGAAGAGATGAAAGTATGACCCATGTTATTCTAGAGCTTGTAGTATATATTGAGGAGAGGATATAAAACGTCTGTAAATTAAAGTCAAACTTATAAATATAAATCAGTAAATGTGAAAATATATTTCCACGTCACTTTATTCCAGTACCATTTCTGATCGTCTCTGGAAAAGACGTTGAACTCAATCTTTAAAAAACAGGCTCACATAGTTAAAGATGTAAATATTATTCTAAATCTTATAATGAGATATAGTTATATCTTACCTTCCAGTTCAATTCCATAAAGAGACAGTTTCAACTCTTTTTGCTGTTTATTCTGATATTCACCTTTATATTTCTAGGTAATATGCTCATGAGTGATATTTCTTAGTTGATAGGTATTCGATAGTTCCTATTGACTCTCTCTTATGTTAGTTAAGCATTTATCTCTCCTAGATCTACTCCTCTCCTCCTTAGTACAGTTATTCAAAATAGTTATATCAAAATACTTAAATCAACAAACAGTGCTCATACTCTTTTTTTTTTTTTTTTTTTTTTGAGACGGAGTCTCGCTCTGTCGCCCAGACTGGAGTGCAGTGGCGCGATCTCGGCTCACTGCAAGCTCCGCCTCCCGGGTTCCCGCCATTCTCCTGCCTCAGCCTCCCGAGTAGCTGGGACCACAGGCGCCCACAACCGCGCCCGGCTAATTTTTTTTTGTATTTTTAGTAGAGACGGGGTTTCACCGGGGTCTCGATCTCCTGACCTTGTGATCCGCCCGCCTCGGCCTCCCAAAGTGCTGGGATTACAGGCGTGAGCCACCGCGCCCGGCTTACAGTGCTCATACTCTATGTAGTGTCCCCTGCTGAGCCAAGCAGTGTGCTGTGCACCCGCATCCTTTCTTGTCCAGCTTTTTCTTTTACATAGAAATGAAAAATTTCCTCCTTTTTTGTTTTGCTTGGTTTTCTTTGAAGCTACTGCTGCTTTTCCCCAAAGCTCCATTTGCTGTGTCACATGCCCATCATTAATTTGTTCAAAGATTCAAGCGCAGTTCTAAGTGCTCGATTACATGTTTTCTTTGGGAGATTTTCCCACAGTCCTGTCTCCCTGCACAGCCTGCACAGTCATCATCTGTGGAACATCCTTTTGCTCTCACTCATCTTGAATCCCTTGTTTCCTGTTCTGTTTCTCTTCTTTGCCTTTATTGCTGTGTTTTCCAGACGCATCCTCTAGTACTGCTGAAGTAGGGTGTACTGGAAGTAATTTTTCAAATCCTTTGATGTCTGAAAGGGTCTTTATGCTTGTCATATACTTGATTGATAGCTTGGGTGTGACATTCAAGGTTAAAAAGCATTTTTTTTCCTTCAGAATTTTGAGAGTCTTGCCTTATTGTATTATAGTACCCACTGCCATTACTGAGAAGTTTGATGCCATTCTGATCTTGCCTTTTTGCACCTTGGTACCTGTTTTCTTGTTATTCTTTCTCTGGAATCTTTTTTATCCATAAAGTTCTGAAATTTCATGATTATATGCTTTGAGGTAAGCCTTTTTTCCTTATTATGCTAGATGTTTGTAGGATATTTCCATTGGTGTACTCATTACTCATTCATGTCCCTGTCATCTTCTTCTCCTTCTTCAAAACGGAGTCTTTCTCCGTCACCCAGGCTGGAGTGCAATAGTGTGGTCTCAGCTCACTGCAGCCTCCACCTCCTGGGTTCAAGCAATTCTTCTGCCTCAGCCTCCTGAGTAGCTGGGACTACAGGTGCCCACCAACATGCCCGGCTAAGTTTTTGTATTTTTAGTAGAGACAGGGTTTCATCATGTTGGCCAGGCTGGTCTCGAACTCCTGACCTCAGGTGATCCACTCACCTCGGCCTCCCAAAGTGTTGGGATTATAGGTGTGAGCTACCATGACTGGCCATATTCTATACTTCTGAGACTTTTTTTTATGCAATTTCTTCTCTGTTGTATCAGTTCCTTCTGAAACTCTTTAGACAAAGGTTTGACCTCTCTGACTGATCTTCAATTTTTAGATAGTTTCCTTATTTGTCTTTTGTTTGTAGATTTATTTTAATTTCTAAAGTTTTTTCTACTTCATCTTTTAACTATTATTTTGAACATTTTTTTATTTCTACAATCCCGTCTTTAATTTGTAAGGTCTTTTGCTTGTTCTATGATTTTTTTTAATTGCATCTTGTTTCATAGATGTAGTGGCTTTTCATTCAGAGGATATTAAGGGTAGTTTAATCTTTTTCCTTTCATTCTCTGCACCATTTATGCTTCCTCTGAGTCATTTTTTCCTGTTTCCTTCATTTATGTGTTTGACCGTGGCCTCTGACATAGTGAGCTTTCTTCTAATGTCTATTTATTATTGGCTATCTCTTTAGTGTTTCACAGTATTAAAAGCAAGACAGTAAAACAGATTCAACATTCTGTGTATATGACTCAGCTGTTGGGCTTCATTGTCAAAATAGTTTTGTGTGGAGAGCTGGCTTTTTAGTTGGAGCATGGGTCCCTCAAAAAATCTGTATTTATCAATACCCAAAGGTTTTTCTCTGGAGCTGTATTCTTGAAGGTGGAGGCTACGCAGCTATAACAAAGCTCCAAAATACAGTGGCTTAAAAAAATAGAAGCTCAGATCTCTTATGTGAAATCATGTAGTTAGTGGTCCAGACTGGAGGCTCTGCTCCATGTGTCCATTCAGCCAGGCACTTTTCCTTCATATTCGGGAAAGACATCATTCTCTACCCATTCAAGCTGGGTCACAGGCATTTCCATGTTCTAGCTGATGAAAAGAGGGAAGAGCTGAAGTCCAGAACAACAGATTTCAAACAAGTGACACAGCAGTTCCGTCCATGTTCCAATTCTCTATTGCTGTCTGATAGCTCACCCCAAAATAGTGATTTAAAACAATAACAGTCACCAATTTTGTTCACACATCAGTGGGTCATTAGGCCCTGCTAAGTGTTCTCACCTGGGCTCGTTCTCATGCGCCACTGTGATCAGGTGGTTCAGGGGCTGGGGTCAGCTGGAGGGCTTCATCACTCACATAGCTGGCACCTGGACTTAACTAGCTGGGGTTGGAACAGCTGAAATTCTTCAGGTATCCCTTTCTCTCTGTGTGGTCTTGCCATATGGAAGCTTCAGGGCAGCCAGGATCCTTACACAGGTGACTGAAGACTCTTAGAGTAAGCTTCCACAGACAAACAGGGAGGAGTTGCTTGGCTTCTTCTTAACTAGCCTGAGGGCCATACCTGGTCACTTTTTCTGCATTCTGTTGGTTACAATTAAGTCTCCAAAGAGAGAGCTTCCAGATCATCCCTTGATGGGAGGAGTGGCAAATAATTTACAGATGTGTTTTAAAACCACCATGACCCATCACTTCTGTTCACAAATTTCACTGGTGAGAAGATAGTTACCTGGCCTCTCCTAGCCACAAGGGAAGGTAAGGCTGTAAATGGGCTGTTATGTAAGAAGGGAAAATGGATTTAGTCATGATAAATGCATAATTTTTAGTACAGGAGCTATTCAGCATCTCCTCAAATAGGAACATTTTTTCTACTGCCTACGCTGTATTACTGAGAAAAGGGCAAGAGAGTGGGTCTTGGTGCAGGTGGCTCAACATCCAGTCCCCAGTATTTCACTTATATCCTCTGTTTTGAATGATATACCTCAAATTGCCTTCCATGTTGGCTACTCTTCTCAAGAATGTCCTCTTGAGAAGTTGAATTTTGCTGTCTGTTTCCCTGCAGAGATTAAGGAAGAGACAGAGGAGCTCATTAGTTCCCTTTATGGATTTTTAAGTATTCTTCATTTCAAGCCACAAGCCTTGCCCCTTCTTAGAGTGCCTAGGTCCCAAGCCTTCCCAGAGTTTTGCAAGTATAAATTGCCTTTTTGTTGTTGGTTCATACTCTTCTGTAGGCCCCTAATATTCAGCTTCTTTTACATTGCAAAGCTGCTCAGAGCTCCTACATTTATCTGCCTCTTCATGTTGCAGAATTCGTTGCTATATCTTCTCGACCTTTCTCTCTTTTTGACCTTTACTGAGTTATATCTTTTAATGCTTTTACTGTCATTTCAGTGGAGTATTAGCAGGGAGTGAAAATTATACCCATGTCATGTCTCCCACATTAACGGGAAGTCTTCTCATTTACTTTTTACCACTTCTACCACAGTCTGTTTGTTCTGGAATATAATAGCATGTTGAACTGGGTTAATTTGACAGTAATTGACCCAGGTATTCTCTTTGCACATGTGCTAGAAAATCTGTCTATAATAAAATTAACTGGCCACCAAAGTTTTTTCAGATTAAAACTTTAAAAAACCTAATTCAAATGTTAATTGGTTTTAGATGATCGGAGATTGAATTGAAATACTGGATTGACAATTGATATGGGAAATATTCTGCCTGGTGGTGAAATTATTGGTGGAGAAATTTCTTTTTGACACCTAGATATATCTCCCTGCACCTTCTTCTGCCATGGCAGAGTTCTGATATTTTACTTAAGTTTGAATTATTATTAACTGGGAAATACAGGTCACCGTATAAATACAAACAAAGGTCAGAGTTCAAAACAAGTCAGACATATCAGAGTGGAATTGAATCATAAACTAAAGACTGAACAACAGTGCTTTGGAGTCATAAAGGAACCTTAAAAGCTTACCTTGTAAACACCTTTATGGTCATGACCTTAGATGCTATAAACCACAGTCAATTTTTATTGGAATCAAAGTTTTTTAAAAGGCCACCTTCTTTTGTGTACTTTATGGATTTACCCTATTTGTGCAGTTATTTTGATATTTCACCAGAGTTCTCAACACTATAGCCATAGATGACATATATGCTAAAGACATTAGTGCCACAGATGTTATCTGAGACTCAGAGAAATAACTCAAAAGGTGTACATTTAACGTCACTTATTACCTTATTCTAATATGTACTATTAAAGCTTATTTTCTTAGCAAAAGTAGAAATACAAATTAACCATCTCAGGTTTTTGTTTCTTTTTAGAGTTACTATGGGAATCAAGTAACTATTACAGATCATGTGGAGAATCCATGATATTATTACCCTCTTACATTGATCATCTTCTCCCAAAAGTGTAAAATAAAAAGCTATTGTGGAAATAAGTAGTTCTATCATCCAGTGGTGGATTTCATTCATGAATACACTTCACTACAAAAAGAATAAAATGTGGATTTGCCCTTTGTAGCTTTTCCCTCAGGGTTAATAATTTTCTAATTGAATGCAGCTGCTCAAAGATTTCTATTGCTAAATATATGTACTATGTTGAAAAAGAGTGCTGCACTTTTAATCTTTTTAGAAAACTGTTTTCAGCTTAATTACTTGGCTTTATTTGTACAACTTTATACCATTTTCAAATACTGATGACTGTACATGATAAAGGAGCTGACACTACATACAAGGCAGGTTGGTGGAGTGGTTCAGAGCCCGGAGCATGGATACTGGAATCAGGCTGTCTAGGTTCTAAGCCAAGCTGTGTGTGACCTTGAGCAAGTTCCTTAGCCTTATGCCTCTACTGTCTCATCAGTAAACTGGGAATAAATGAGAAGCATAATGTAAAACCTAGTTGACATTCTATATTACATACTGAAACTAAATTTTCTATACTCAAAGTACATATTACATGCTTAAGTCATATAAAGCATGTAATTAATGCTACTTTTTAAAATTGTTTCTTTGGCCCTCCACCTTCTGACATTATTATTATTAATATATTATTATTTTTTATTCTTTGGCCCTCCACCTTCTGACATGTAGAACGTAATCTAGTTTGGATATATACACATGCATCTAATGATAAATATTATTTTTCTGAAGTGGCCATTAGGTATTCCTTTTCTGCACTTTAAAGTTTATTTTCTAAAATAAATATTTAATTTTTTTATGTTATTGCACATCTCTAGTGACATTCTTAATGTACTTTAGCTGTTTCAAATATTGGACCTCCAATATTTTCCTCTGACATTTCCATTCATAAAACTCTATTGTTTTCAAAGCAAGAGCTCTGGGATTCTATCCAAAGCAATTACCACGCAGAATGTAGTCTCAAAGCTTTCTTAGAACTGACAATGTGTGGCATGTTTGAACAAACCTGGGTTTGAGCTTAGATGGGTCCATATGATTGACTTCTTCCATTTTCAGCCTTAACATGAGGAAAAGCAAGAGTGTAGGTGGGAATAAGTGACACCTTTATATTTGTAATGAGTTCAAAAAATACTATGGCACTTTCTCTTTTATTTCTCTTATATAGGCCTTACAATAGCCCTGGGATGCTGTAGGCAGGACAAGAATCCCAATTTATTTTACAATGGAAGAAACTGAGTTTGAATAGTGTAGATATGTGGTAGAACTGACACTTGCCAGTGCCCTTTTACTACTTGAATTTTCTTTATGAAAAGGTCTTAGGTTTTCCTCTTTTGAAACTAACTTAGTACTGCTTATGATGTTGCCATTTTCCATAGAGAATCTCATTAATAAAAAAAATACAACTTTTTAATACCATGTAAATTGGTTTCCATGTTGGGTGGTTGATGATCCAGTGAACAAATGTTTTATGCCAAGTGGAGACTTTTTTTTTTTTTAAAACAGAATTCAATGCTGTTAAAAGACTAGTAATTGTTAGCCTGAAAGATTGGCTATTTATTTAAGCAACTTTATTGAAGCATAATTTATATTACATAAAATTTACCAATTTAAAATGTATAATTCAAACTTTTTGGCACATTTATTAAGTTGGCAAACATCACCACAATCTAATTTTAGATTATTTTATCACCCTAATAAAATTCTTCATGCCCATTTACAGTTAGCCTCTGTCCTGCCTCTAGCCCAGGCAACCACTAATCTACTTTCTGTCTCCATAATTGACTTCTCTGGATATTTCATATGAGTAGAATGATACAATATTGGGCTTTTTAAACCAGCTTCTTTCATATCACCTAATGTTTTTGTGGTTCCTCTATACTATAGCATATATCAGTATTACATTCTTTTGTATTGCTGAATAGTATTCCATTGTATGGATAGAGCACATTTAAAAATATTCACATTTATGTTGTTTCTACTTTTTGGCTGCTATGGATAATGCCATTATGAGCATAACATGCAAATTTTGGCACAGACATATGCTTTTATTTCTCTTGGGAACAGAGTTGTTGTGTTGTATGGAATATACATGCTTAACTTTTTAAGAAAAATAAACTATTTTCCAACCTGACTATACCATTTCACATTGCTACCAGCGATATATGAGAGTCCCTGTTTCCCCACATTCTTGCTAATATTTGATATTGTCATTTTGATTGTAGTTATTTTAGTGGGTGTGAAATAGTTCTTCATTGTGGTTTTAGTTTGCATTTCACTGTATCTTTGAAAGTATTTATTAGCCACTTGTATATTTTCTTTGGTGAAATATTTGTGTACATATTTTTTGCATTTTTTAAACTGTTTTCCTATTAGTTTCAAGAGTTCTTTGTACGTTCTGGATGCAAATCTTTTATTGGCTGTGAGTTTTGCAAATATCATCTCCCAGTTTGTGGCTTGTCTTTCCAGTTTTTAATGGTGTATTTTGAAGTGCAAAAGTTTTGTATTCTTATAAAGTCCAGTTTTCTCATTTTTAAAAACGTATGGATTATACTTTGGTCTTATATCTAAGACATCTTTGCCCTGTTCAGAGTCTCAAGATTTTCTCCTATGTTTTCTTCTAAAATTTTTATCATTTTAACTTTTACATTTAAGTCTGTGACTCATTTCAAATTAATTTATTTGGTATGAATAAAAGTCTAAGTTCATTTTTTTTACATGTGGCTATTCAATTGTGCTAGCCTAATTTGTTGTAAAAACTATGGAAATTCCTCCTTGAATTGCCTTGGCATCTTTGTTGAAAATCAATTAAATGTAAATATTAGAGTTTATTTCTGGAATGTCTGTTCTGTTCCATTGATCTATAGTCTATACATAATCCTTATACCAGTACTATATATATGTGTGTGTGTATGTATATGTGTGTGTGTGTGTATATATATATATATATTTTCTTTTACAACAGGGTCTCACTATGTCACCTACTCTAGAGTGCCAGTGCAATTACTGGTCACTGCAACCTCAACCTCCTATGCTCAAGCAATCCTTCTACCCCAGGCTCCCAAGTAGCTAGAACTACAGGCATGCACCACCCTGCCTGGCTAATTATTTTTAATTAAAAAAAAATTTGTAGAGACGAGGTCTCACTGTGTTGCCTAGACTGATCTCAATCTCTTGGACTCAAGCAATCCTTCTGCCTCAGCCTCCCAAAGTGCTGGAATTCTGGGATTATAGGTGTGAGCCACCATACCTGGCCTATGCTGTCTTGATAACTGTAGCTTTATAATGAGTTTGAAATTGGAAAGTGAAAGTCTTCCAACTTTGTCCTTTTTTTCAATATTGTTTTTGCTATTCTGTCTTTTTCATTTCCATTTCCATTGTAGGATCAGTTTAACAATTTCTGTTCTAAAGACCTGATAAAATTTTGATAAGGATTGTGTTGAATCTATAATATAGAAAGAATCATTCTCTTAATGTGTCTGGAATTCGTTCCTTCCACTGGGTTCTTGGTCTCGCTGACTTCAAGAATGAAGCCGCAGACCCTCGTGGTGAGTGTTACAGTTCTGAAAGATGTGTCCGGAGTTTGTTCCTTTGGATGTTCAGATGTGTCCGGAATTTCTTCCTTCCAGTGGGTTTGTGGTCTCACTGACTTCAGGAGTGAAGCTGCAGACCTTCACAGTGAGTGTTACAGCTCTTAAAGGTGGCACATCCGGAGTTGTTTGTTCTTTCTAGTGGTTTCATGGTCTTGCTGACTTCAGGAGTGAAGCTGCAGACCCTTGTGGTGAGTGTTACAGCTCATAAAGGTAGTGCAGACCCAAAGAGTGAGCAGCAGCAAGATTTATTGTGAAGAGTGAAAGAACAAAGCTTCCACGGCATGGAAGGGGACCCAAGCAGGTTGCCGCTGCTGGCTCTGGTGGCCAGCTTTTATTCCTTTTTTTGGCCCTGCTGGTTGGTCTATTTTACAGAGCACTTATTAGTCCACTTTACAGAGTGCTGATTGGTGTGTTTACAAACCTTTAGCTAGACACAGAGTGCTGATTGGTGTGTTTCTTTAGCTAGACACAGAGTGCTGATTGGTGCGTTTTTACAGAGTGCTGATTGGTGCATTTACAGTGCTTTAGACACAGAGCACTGATTGGTGTGTTTTTACAGAGTGCTGATTCGTGCTTTTACAATCCTTTAGCTAGACATAGAGCGCTGATTGGTGCATTTTTAGAGTGCTGATTGGTGTGTTTACAATCCTTTAGCTAGACACAGAGCGCTGATTGGTGTGTTTACAATCCTCTAGCTAGACAGAAAAGTTATCCAAGTCCCCACTTGACCCAGGAAGTCCAGCTGGCTTCACCTCTCATTAACAGTATTGAATTTCCAATCCATGAACATAGAATGTCTCTTTAATTTCCTTCAGTGATGTTTTATAAATTTTAGTGTATAAGCCTTGTCCTCCTTTTGTTAAGTTTATTCATAAATATTTTTTATTTAGTTTGAATAGAGATTTTCTTTAAATTCTGCTTTTAGAGTTTTGACTTCTAAGACAAAGGAATGCAATCGATTGTTTAAAAATATAGAGAACTCCTGACCTCAGGTTATCTGCTTGCCTCGGCCTTCCAAAGTGCTGGGATTACAGGCATGAACCACAGTGCCCAGCCCCATACTGTGAGCTTCTGCTAGGCAGAGAGTACAGCAAGTAAGTTTTACTCCAACATTTACTATCCAGAAAGTCTAGAAAATTCTGTTTAGCTCCTCCTGCCTCCTTCCCCGCCCCCAAAAAGCTCACAATATGTTAAAACTCACTTGGGATATAACAGTGCAGAACTGAGACTTTTTTTTTGTTTGTTTTTTAAACTCCTTCTGTCACCAGGCTGGAGTGCAGTGGTGCGATCTCGGCTCATTGCAACCTCCGCCTCCTGGGTTCAAGCAATTCTCCTGCCTCAGCCTCTGGAGTAGCTGAGACCACAGGATTGCGCCACCATGCCCAGCTAGTTTTTGTATTTTTAGTAGAGACGGGGTTGCACTATGTTGGCCAGGTTGTTCTTGATCTCCTGACCTCGTGATCCGCCTGCTTCAGCCTCCCAAAGTGCTAGGATTACAGGTGTGAGCCACCGCACCTGACCGGAAACAGACTTTTAATTATCATTGTTACCACTTATGTCCAGAGGCCACTCCTAGATTTTTACCATGGAAAAAGCCATTTTTGCAGCAAAAAGAAAAATAAATATAGCAAATACCCTTTAAAGTACCAAGGAATCTTAAAAAATACCCTCAGTTAAATGAATAGACTATTAAGTGATATCAGGAACTGGCCAGTGTCTTTTAGCTTATATTGTTGAGAGGACCTGGTTCAAATCGTAAAGAGTTACTACTTTTCTGTTTCTTAAAAACTCTGTTTTAAATTCAACCCTGTAGGCTATGTCGAGTGCTCTAAAATCCTAACCCCCTGGGGGTTAAATATCGTGTTTTCATTTTCATATTTATTTGTATTGTATATTATTATATACCTTAAGTAACTACCATTTATTCAGCTATAAGGTGCATGATAAATATTTATTGCATTCTTAAATGTGATTTTAAAATTGTGTTTTCACACTGTAACTTTTCTTCTGGGAACATACGTCCAATTTTATAAGGCAAGCCAATTGGACAGTATGTTTCAGTTAACACACAAATCGGTTTTGTACTTCAGTTTCCAGTGAAGCACAGCTATATTTAGCTCCCCCAATGGTGTGAGGTTTCATAAAGTTCACAAGAAAGTTACAAGTAGGTAAAAATCTTGTTCATTACAATTTAATGGGTTTATGTTACAATTGTTGTAAGTGGGGTTCCTAAAATCACTGGTGGAAGAATTTCAGAATTATACATAACTAGGCATTCATGTGTTGGATGCTTGAGTTCAGAGAATCAAATAGATTCTTATACTGCGACCCAGAATACTTATGTAGAGTATTGAGTATTATAAGCTGATTTTAAAAATCAATCATTGCATAATTTAAACAAAGTATAAGTTCTAAAGTTCTTAACATGTTGCTAATATGCCAGCGGATGCTTAGCTGGCAAGTTTGATAGTGCAGCCTCTTGCTCATAGCATGTCTTGTTTGGCTGGTCATGAAAAATCACTTTTCAAATTAGAACTTAATAAAAACTTTCCTGCTCTGAACACTAAGCTCTACTCCCTGTGCGATTAGTGGTTTCATTTCTTTCTCAGCAGTTGGGTAATGATTATGGCTCCAGATGCAGTGAGAGTGATAAAGAGATTGATTAATTTCACTTGAAAGAGCGTATGTTCAAAGAGAATACGATCTGAACACCATGAATGATCTGACGTGTTTGCCGCTGAGAATTGTGTATACCCTTATTTTGTGTCCCACTAATGCTGAGACCAGGATCTCTAAACCAATGTTACTAACCCACTTGGTCCGTAAAATATTGGGCCTTGCTGATACCTGTTGTGCACGTGTGTGCATATGTGTTTGTTCTTACTGCCTTTCTCTTTGTAGTAAGTTACTTGTGATAGCTAAAACGGTTCCTTTGGCTCCTTTACCCTTGAGATGGCTATTAGTTATGTATTGTTATCAATTAATAGAGCCAAAGTAATCTCTGAACCATGGCTTAATTTAGATCACACTACACACACATACACACACACACGCACAGCATACGTACACACACCACACAACAAAATCTCTTTGTATTTTTGTTTGAAAAAATCAGTTTCAACATTGCAGCCATGTGGCCATAGAGAAGGGCCTTTTATTACATTTTATAAAAGACCAAAAAGGGATCTGCTTCCTATACCTAATGCTTTTTCAGCTTATGTTTATTTGGTGATTTTTATTTCCAGGGAGCACTATTTTGTACAAATGTCTTTACATACCACTTACTTTCATTTTCATACATTATGTAACCTTTACAATAAATATTTCGTGACAATTTTAAAGTGATTCAAAACTCACATTTCAAGAGAAAAATGTTAATATCTGTAAAAATCATGGGCTCAAATTTTGATGAAAGAAAAATAAGCGTGCACAGCTGATTTTAGCACGGAGCTTGAACTCCATGAGTTTTGCTAATGAGTGTGCAAATGAGTAGGTGAGTATATGTTTTTGGATAAATGAAATATATGTACCCCCCATGCAGAAAGTGTCTCTTATATACAAATCTCTATTGTAGAAGATTAGAAAAAAGTGTGATACTTAGAAAACTATCTTCATAATCTTTTACTTAGTGCTTCTGTAAAACAGAAAAGGCTTCTTATTCCTTGGATTTTTTTTTTATTGTTTTAATAGAAAAACAAAGTTTTGATCTGAAATGTCTTAGGTTATTTTTCCTGCCTTTATCCTTGAATCTTAAGATTCTAATCATGCAGTAAGTAGTGCTTGGGCACTTCTTATGTGTCAGATGCTGTGCTGTGAGAGTTCTAAAGCAGAGCAAGACACAGCTACTGTTTCCAAGTCGGAAGGCTGCCATTTAATGATCCGAATATGGAACCAGTAGACCATGGCCTGTGAAGGCCCACGCTGAAGGAGCACCAAGAAGAATTGCCCTCTCCATTATAT
Source organism: Macaca mulatta (assembly GCF_049350105.2). Taxonomy (NCBI): domain Eukaryota; kingdom Metazoa; phylum Chordata; class Mammalia; order Primates; family Cercopithecidae; genus Macaca; species Macaca mulatta. The sequence goes on from NC_133417.1 coordinate 28,544,787, forward strand.
TGATGTAAAACTTTTCACCTTTTACAAATATATTATTTCCTCACTACTTCCAATTTTTTTAAAAGCTCTAGAGAATTATCTGAGAAAGCCCTTGTGCTTCCTAATTGTTAAATTCTGAAGTAGACAATAAGGCCACTAGAGGATCCTAATGAGATGAATGGAAATGGGAAATTTGAGAAGAATTTTATAGCTATTTAAACACTCCTCACTGCTTAGGTTAAATTTTAAAAAAATTATTGGGGAAGTGACTTTAGCTCTTTAAGTTCTTTTGATATTATGAAGACATTTCCATTAGAATGAACTTTGACAAGGAGAAATTCCCCCCAGGGAGTTTTATTTATAGCACGTGAGAAAGAAACTCTGTGTTCTCACCAGGGTTTTTACAAATCAAGGATACTTTTTAAAAACTTTTCTTTGAAAAGCATCTTGTATTCAGCATAAAAGCCAGCGATGCATTGAAAGGTAGGTTTCACCATTTGTTACTTATCTTTGTTAGACTCTGAGTTGTTTGCCCTTGATTGATTTTGAAATAGACAAGCCAGCTTTCAGACCAGAGAATGATTTAATTATTACAGAACCCAAGGCCCAAAATCAGATTTGAAGGTATGTTGAAGCAGTGTTCAGAATGAATTAGTGGACAGATGTAGAGTATATGTCACTGATATTCGATACCCTGGGCTGGCCCAGAAATAGTGCATTTCCCTGAAGGTCTTCACCTCTAAACGTCAGATGCTTGAATTTAATGGTGCCACTTAATCTAGGATGAGTACACTTAAGTCACATAATGGAAATTCTAGAATCATTAAAGGGTTTAAAGCTGAGAAAACAGAGGGAAGGACGCATGAAGTATATACTGAATTTATTGGATGTATAGGCGCCTTGTTTAGGATGATTTAATTAGCAGTCTGAACTTTGATGTTGGAACTGACACCAGAGGTTAGCTATGAGTAAAATTTATTTTTTATCAGTTTCAGAGGTCATTGTCATTGTTTGGATCGTTATGAAACATAACATAGGCCAATGTTTTTATAGTTTTCAAGCTGGAAGAGATCTTCAGCTCAGCGAACCTGGTCTTTTCATTAACAAGTGAGAAAAATGACGACCAGGAGGACAGGTTGGAGCAGCAGAGATAGAACTGGGCCATGTACCCTCTGAGTCCATCCTCCCCTTAGTATTCTAAGCATGGTTCACTTTCTTCTTCCACATGCACTGAGGATGGGGGTCCAGAGCCTGCCATAAGGGAGTGGAGGGTGGACCTTCATGGTATACAGTCCACATTTTACAATCTAAATAGTAGAAGGTCATTAAAAAAATAGGAGGTAAAGTCAGAAATTCAGAAGAGGGCCCTCAGTCACAGGAGAAAGGACAGATGAAAAAAATACTGTGGCAATGTCCGCAGTGATGTATTGGAAGGCCAGGATTCCTGAACCATCATTGGATACAGAAGAAGCACCTGGGAGACTGGCCCAGCATCAGCGGCTCTGGAACCTGCGAAAAGAAGCAGCCACTGCATTATATGCACATGGGAGAAAACTTTATTTTAAAATCAGTGCCAAGAATGACCAGTGTTACAAGCTGGTCCAGCATAGAGGCATTTTGAGATTGGATAAAATTGGCTTGTGTCCAGCTCTGTTCTTACTAGTGTGTGACTGTAGCTCAGTTGTGCCTCCCTGCTGTGCCTCAGTGTTCTACTGAGTTCTCTATTCCATCATTTACTTAGTGAACATTAATGTAGCTTTTACAATGGCCCTTGCCAGATTATGTAAAATAAGGTTATTGACAGCTACCCCAAAAAGATTTTTTTTTAAAAAAGTATGAAATTAGATAATGTATTAAAACACTTTACACAGTTACCTGGCATATAAATGCTCCACAGGAGATAGAATCATCGCTAGTGTTGAACTGCTAGCATAGGAAGACCAAGTTTCTATCTGGGGAAAAGGAGTAAGGTGATCAAGGATCTGATGTAAATGGGCAAAAAAGAGGTTATAAAGAAATAACATGGTTTTGAAGGCAATCTTTCCCTGACACTGACAGGTAATTTTGAGGATTCTGTTTTGTTGTTGCTATTGTTTGCTTGCTTGCTTGCTTTCAGAATATTTTTTTAATTAAGGAAGAGAATAAAGCATTGTTACATGTGTTTTTCTCATGTCCACCTCAAAGGTGATGCTGCCACAGAGCAGGGGTATGGACAAGATGGAGGTCTTTCACCCTACTTCACCCCAGCCCTTTATCCTGGGTGACAGAGGCACATGGCGGGCCAGCACCACAGCTCACCCCTTGACCCAAAGGATCAGTGATTCTAAGTTGCACAGATGGAAGGATGCCAGCCTCTGGCTCATATCACGGGGCCAGAGAGCTAGGCTAGTGCCTCCAGGGAGGGTGGGTATACTTGTTAAGAAAACCCTTTGCCAAGTAGAAATAAATAAGACATGAGGTTTTCCCTGGAGTCCCAGCACAGTGGCCATGGCCACCACCTTACATGAGGCTCTCAGGATAGGTGGTAGAAAGAATAGAAGTTTCAAAGGAGTTCTCAGTACCTAGAAGAATCTTCCTGTGAGGTAGGTGTGTGTGTGTGTGTGTGTGTGTGTGTGTGTGTGTGTGTGTGTGTGTGTCTGAGCTGGGCCAGCAGCATGATTTTTGGAAACCTTAAAGCCAATGACGAAACCCATAGTCCCAGTTGTGTCCCCAAATGTTCCTCAAGGAGGAGGGAAGAATAAGAGGAGGCCTTTTATGGGCAAGAAAATATGTTTCTCCTTCCTCTAATTCAATACTATTCAGTGTGTAGGGAGAATATCAGGCAACTCCAGCAAATGTGGAGATGGGGGAAGTGGTGACATTGACTGGTGGTACATGCCTGAGTCATCCTGGTGGTGGCAGAGGTAACCCACCCTGGGACAAGCCTGGGCAGTGTGGGAAAGTGTCTGAGTGAAAGAGTCATCCTGATCCTAGAGATGGAGGCAGATGGAGAGAAGGAGAGGCAGTGGCTGAGCTCAATGGGTTAGGGTAATGTGCAGTGATAGGGGTCACTTACCACCCCAACCACTGGAAGGGTTTCTACTCAGAAATCCTTCTAGGGCTGGTGCTGCAGGAGACAGGGACATGTGCTGGTATGGCTGCTGAAAAGTTCCCTCTTCTGTTATGGGCTAAGGATCAATGAAAATAACTCCATGTTCACCAGGATTGGAAACAAGGTGCTTGGAGCCAGGCTGAGGTTCCCTGCCCTGTGGCGGGGGTCATCATCTTCCATGTTGGGACACTCAGGGGTGGGACAGCTGGTGCTGAGCTAATGACAGTCCATCCCAGGTGAGGAGAAGCAATGAGCGATCTGGAGATCCCAAGGAACATTTAGTGATCGGCCCTGGGGTCTTACTGGGAGATAATTCTGAAGGACATGAAATAAGTTGGATAAAGAAGACAGAGAAAGCTGAGAATCAAAAAAGAGAGGAAAAAAATTATTTGCTTCTAGCAAATGCATGTTCCATTTGATGTGATTCTTTTGTTTTTATTCTTCTGAGAACTTTAGTGTCCTTTGGCATAGAGATTCCACAGACTCATACAATGTTGGGGCTGGTACAGCCTCTTGTTTTTCAACTGGAAACTGTGGGAGGGGAAGTGACTCCTTCATTTGCTGCTTCCTTGGCCTTCACCTTCACGCTTACTGTGTAATGCGATCCTCATGAGAACCCTATGAACTATGTAGGTGTATCTTACTTTCCTTCTGCGTGGGTTTGCTAAGACAATGCGGGAAATCACTGGTAGAGGTGAAATCAGAATCCAGTTTTCCAAATAATATATTGAACACTCTTATGATCATTCTACTTAGTTCAGTAGTGAAATCTTACACAACTCTACCTCTGCTTCTTCAGTTGGCTGTCAGGCATTTATGAGGCATCTTCCGTGGTATTTATTGTGCTTTAGGCCTTGAGGATACAGTGATGATTCCCTCTCTCCACTCTTGAGTTTACCATCTAGTTGGTGAGGCAGCACAGAAATAGACAATTATTGAAAGAAAAGCTAATCGACATATATCAAAAGCATTATGAGAAGACGAAGACAAAGATTATATGAGAAATATTGTTTTGAACAATGGCAAAGAGCTATAATAGCTGTGTATACTAAATACTATGGTAAGTGCTTTGCATGAATTATTCCATTAATGTATTAGCAAGACTATGTCATTGGTCCTAAATTAATAGCCAGGTTTATAGTCATCCTGCCTAATTATGATGGCGCTGTTCTCTTCACTAAGCTTCGTAGACTGTTCTGGTATCTAATACAATATTGTCTATCAGGAATAGTGTATCACTTTTGGTTGCAGGCAAACATGCCAATGATAACCAACCATTTGAGACAAGTACATCATTAGGCATTGAGACAAATGATCATTATGGATAATGTATAACTGAGGGAGCATGTGGTCTCCTGCGAAAACAGAACTCCAGGGACAGTCAGATCGAAAAAGACAGTTGGGGCTAACATTGTAGCCTCTTATTTTGGGGAGGGGAGGGAGGCATGCATGTGCCTCTGAATCTTGAACACCAGGTGGGGAGTACTCACAGCTAAAGGCAGAATCAAGCTGTGACATTTTGTTTGCCTAGGCACCTCTGTGAGTGCAGACAGGTTCCCCTCAATGGTAAGAAACACAGTCTCAACATTCCAATGCGTTGAACCTGGCCTTCTCTGCCTTTCACAGCTTCTGCCATGCTCACTGTGATCCCTTTTCTCATTTTCTTCCATTTCTTAATAGGGGCCTTTAAAAATATTTTTTTATTCATTCTTTTATTCAATTTCCCTTGTGTGGAGTGAAGTTTTAAGAGAATCTGATGCTTCCAGATAACTCTCAGTGTTCAGCAGTAGGCAGATACACTTTATGAGAACTTCCTAACTTTAAATACCCAAAGCAAGTTCTGAATATTGGCTAAAAAGAAAAAGTATATGCATGTGTGTTTGTGTATAATATATACATGTGTGTTTATATATCATCTATATACATCTATATCCATTTATTGAGAAAGAATGAGAACAGGGTAAGGTGCAGTGCACAGCTGAGTTTATTATTTTTGTACTTGCAGGACTTGCCAATGAGAAGAAAGTACTTATTGGAGACGGAGAGTAGAGTCAAGCAAATAAATCTGAGATTTTTAGGATCATTTTTATATGTCTTGAATTCGTCGATGATGTTAACAAAAAAGTAAGAGTATGGATTCATCAAAATAGTAATTTAGTATATTGATATATTTGACTAGGAAGTTGTACTGTAACTTTTCCAGAATCCTTCACTGTTTTCTGTTTAGGAAATAAAGAATTGACAGGTGACTCTGCATGAAGAATAGAAGAGAAGTAGTATGACAAATAATAATGATCTTTCTTTTTAGTGGTTCTTTGAGTTTTTCTATCAAATTTTCACTCAAGTAATTATGGCAATATTAGTTTGTTTTAAAATGAAAATAAAAGAAATAAAAATAATGTGAAAATTATTCTTAAACTTCATAGAAAGTATCAAGCTATGCAAACTTTCATTTAAAATAGTCATATATTCATAGATTCCTTAAATTTCAAGGTTTTTTTTTTCTTTTTTCTTTTTTTTAAGAGAGGGTCTCCCTTTGTCACCCAAGCTGGGGTGCAGTGGCGTGATCTTGGCTCACTGCAACCTCCATGTCCTGGGTTCAGGCATTTCTCCTACCTCAGTCTCCCGAGCAGCTGAGATTACAGGCACCCACCACCATGCCGGGCTAATTTTTGTATATGTAGTAGCAACAGGGTTTTGCATTGTTTGCCAGGCTGGCCTCGAACCCCTGACCACAGGTGATCCACCTACGTTGGCCTCCCAAAGTGCTGGGGTTACAGGTATGAGCTACCATGCCCGGGTTCAAGGTATCATTTTCATACAAGTTTTCTCAGTAAGAACTGTCAAAAATATTTGAATATATTTTTTATTAAAATGGGCAAAAAGAGAAACATAATTTAATTCTGTACAGAAGTAGCCGCCAATATTTATTTTCTAAATCAGTTACAAAGGTAGAAATACTGTTTTAAAAATTGAAGTGAAAGTTTAAATTTTTTATTTATTTTATCAGATCTGTGAAAGTGGATATACTTCATTCTACCTATATTGGATCACAGGAATTTGATAGCCAAGAGACAAAATACAAAGTAAAGTAATAAAATGATAAATAAGAACCATGAAGGAAGTAAGTTATTTAATACCTAAGCAATTAAACTGTTATTATCTTAATATTATTTATACCTAGAAGTGAACATCCATTCAGTTCCATTAACTATTTTAGTAAATTACTAAAAATCTACAAAGTCTGAGAATTTTTATTTTGTGTTAAGAGAAGCTGAATAATTATGGTTTCAGATACTGACAAATTGGCTTTTTCTCCTTTTGCAAAGGTAACTGCTGTATGTTGCTGACCTACAAAGATTTCAATTTAGAGGTTTGTGTTTTTTCTTCTGAAGCTGGAAAATAAATGCCACCAACATTAAGCAGTAGGATGTTTCTTTCAGTGCAGTATTTTAGGTGATAGTGATGACACTAATAGAGGAAATTTGGCATAGGCGGCTATAATAGATGAAAAAACATTTACCTGAAGTTTTTTTATTTGCCTACAAATTTCGTATCTTACAGTTCTCAAAATTGAGTGATTTACTTTTCATTTAATCTTTTCACAGAATTTGACAGCCTTGCTTTAAAACACTTCATGTTTTTTTTAATAGTTTTAATATTTTTTGTAGACAAATGTTGCATATGGTTGCCAAAATTTACTTCCTGGAGCTCATTTTAAATCTCTAGAACTATATTAAGTTATTGTGCCATGTACAAAATTAATAATAGATAAGTCAAATTATATTAAAAATTTTCACATAATGTGGTAGAAATAACAACAGCAATAATAATATTTATGTTGATTGGCCCATTAGATTTCTGATTGCTTTTACATGCTTTATTTCATTGACTCTTCGTGCACAAGAAAATTACAAGATTATTATCCTTATATTACATCTGAGGAAACTAAGTCACATAGTGAAATGAGTAGCAAAGCTGGAATTCAAACTAGAATATAATTGATAATAGTCTTGTGCTTATAAGCAACTGCTTTAAAAATTGGGACTGAGTTTCCACGTGGGATTTGATATGACTGAAATCCGTCAGGTAATCTGGAGTCTAATTTGGAGATGATCTTCCCTGGGAAGCCGCATGTCTATACATCAGCCATCTAGGATTGAGTTTGCACACATTTGCCAATAATACATACTGAATGAATGAACACAGAAAAGTGGGCGTGATTTTGAATGAATGACATAATACCTTAGGTAATTGGATTGAGTCATAGCAATGCAGCTAGCTGCAGAGGCCGAGTGAATTCCCGTTTTCTTTATAGGGAGGAAGTAAGACATTTTGAGGCATGGCTACTGAGGATTATATTTTCTGCATAAATAAGAGTAGAACGTCATTTAAAAAGTAAGCTTATGGGAACAACAGGAAAGATTAATTAAAAGTGGACCTATCCTAGGCTGGACGTGGTGGCTCACACCTGTAATCCCAGCATTTTGGGAGACCAAGGTGGGAGAATCACTTTAGGTCAGGAGTTCAAGACCAGCCTGACCAACATCGCAAGACCCTATCTCTGCTAAAAATACAAAAAAGTTAGGCATGATGGTACATGCCTGTAGTCCCAGCTACTAGGGAGGCTAAGGTATGAGAATCACTTGGGCCTGGGAGGTGGAGGTTGCAGTGAGTCAAGATTGCCCCACTGCACTCCAGCCCGGGTAACAGAGCAAGACCTTGTCTCGAAAAGAAAAAAAAAAAAAAAAAAAAAAGTGGGTCTGCCCTAGAAAATGCACCAGAATCATCACTTCAAGCTTGTGACACCCAAGGCAAGGACTGAAATGAGATGTTCAGTTCTAAATGCTTGAAAATGGCAAGATGGCACAGGAAGATGTTGAAAAAATGAGGGTTGGAGGTTGGGTAATGAGACAAAAACAAGGAGGAATAGCAAGATAACTTTCCTTTATCCAAAAACGAAATACTGATACTCTACTGTTGGTGCTCCTGGAACAGAACCCCTTTGAAGGCAAGGCCATTTCTTATACATCTTTGTGAAATAGTTTCTTCCAGCAAAGTTGTGATTCCAGAGTCTTGCTGAGTTCTGAGCTCAATAAATGCGTAGTGAGCAAGGAGGAATGAATGCATGATGAAATACACAAATGAGTTTGGAAAATCCATTTGAGCTTATATTTATCTAAGAAACCCAGAATGCTCATCAGGCAGTATCTAAAATGTAGTCCAAAACCATATTGGAAATAAGGGGAAAAGTGGATGAAGTTGTTAATCGAGGGCTTGTGAGCATGTCCTAAACAGTGTTTGAAATTACTGAATCAGTAGAATCCACACGATACTTCCGTATTTGTAATATGGCCAGGCTACTTACATTCTTTCCTGTTGTTGTTATTGATTGTTTTGTTCTGGTTTTGTTATTGTTACTGTTTGGTTTTCTTTACTATTTCCTTGGGGGTGAGCACAGATTACTGGCATAATGGGGAGGCATGCTGAGAACCCCGAGAGTGTAATAGCCTAGGAATGTGGTTGGCAAACAGAACAGGATCAGGTCTTTAGATATATATTGACTTTGAGGCCCCTCTGTAGCCTGTGGGGAAATAGCTCTGCTGGCTTGAGCACCTTTCAAGAATAGCAATCTGGGAGCAGTTTCATGGAGAAAGAGGAGTCCAATAGTGTGTCCTCAGTCTATGGAGTAACTCTGCCAGCAGGGAGGAAGCAAGGTGAACTACAGACAGCTAGAATGGAGTATAGACAGAACATGCTCTTGAGCAAAAGGTGCCAAGCAGGAGCAGAGCCAAGAGGGAATGAAGAGAGTTCAGAGAGGAAGGGCTAAGAACCATCACTGGATGTATGGTTCCAGAATGAGTCTTGGCCATGGTAGTGGCATTCTGGGTAGTGGAGCTTTTAGGAATGGAGGCTTGTGTTCACTCGTATTTGGGATTAGTCACTCACATGTGGGCTTTAATGATATCCATATATAGTCAAGATTATAAGTAAGTTGAACCTCAAGAATGTTTTTATATTTAAAAAAATCTTGTTTTCTAACAGGCACATGGGTTTTGAGATTATCGACTTTGTACAGATATAACTTAATTAGCTGAAAAATTTATGGTCCTGAGGTGTTAGTGAATGTTATGAAAATATGTCTTTATTCAAAGGCTTTTTAGTACATGGAGAAGAATCAAACTGCTTTGCATACATGAACAGTTCAGGAGTTATGAATGTGGATTCTGGAAACACATAAACATGAGTTTGAATGCTGGTTTTGCTATATTGTAAAATCACCCTAAATTATACCATTTTGTAAATGATATTTTTATAAATGATATCATTTTGTAAATGGTATTTTGATATTTTGTATCAATTCTCTAAGCCTTTATGTATAAAATCAGACTTTAAGGTGCCTTAATTATAGAATTATGAAGATCAAATGAGATTGATAAAGATATTATGAAGATCATGCTTTGTTCAGTAGCTAATACATACTAAAGGATGATTCTGAAATAACTTGGTAAATATTAATTTTGGTCAGCAAAGTCAACTTTAAGGTTGGCTTTTGGCCAAGGCACATACTACTGTTTTCTGTAAGGGCAGGAAAATTCATGTTTTGCTCTTAGAAATCTTTAATGTTTGTAACCACTGAGAACGTTTGGAGTGATGATTATGTTGATATGACCCATATTCATGTTGAAATTGCTCTTTAAATGCCATTTATTAATAATTCTTTGATCATCTGTGTGTTTAACAAAATTGATAAAATTGCTTTCGCTGTTTCTTTCTAACAAAAACCTTTTGGCGTTCCTCTGGAGATTTTATTGATAAAGTCTCCCTTAAGCATACATCCAAATTAAATGTGAGAACCTGCAGCTAAAAGAAATTGCTTCAAGGCAATGATTCACTAGCATGAAAAATCAATAGCAGTTTCATTAAGGAAGGAAAGATACTTTAGACATACTCCTACCTAGCTTTCTTCATACTAAAAAATGGAAACAATTGTTGATAATGTCTTTCCTTATAGATGTAATGTTCATATCTTGGTGACATGACTGCTGTATAGCAAGATTGTATGTGTACCTTCTACTCTGCTGGGACTCTTGAATAGAGCTAGTCTCTGCATTTTGAAAAATTGACACTCATTCAAATCAGTTTCTTTAATAATGCATGCCATGCTGCGACTACTACAAGAGAGCACTTTACAGCCACCAAATCCTATGGATATATTTGAATTAGTTAAATTCCAAATTTCTAAACATATGCTTTAATTCCTTCTTCCTTTCCATCCACTTCTTGGTTGATAGCTAGATGAAGGGAGGGACAGATGGATAAATGTATGGATGGATGGATGGATAGCAGATCCATGCATCACTGATGGATTGATGGACTGTTGGATAGTGGAATGCAGGAAGAGAGAGAGGGAGGAAGAAAGGAGGGACCAGGTGCAGTGGCTCATGTAATCCCAGCACTTTGGGAGGCCGAGGTGGGCAGATCACCTGAGGTCAGGAGTTCAAGACCAGCCTGGGCAACGTGGCACACGTGGCAAAACCCTGTCTCTACTAACAATACAAAAATTAGCCAGGCGTACTGGTGGATGCCCATAATCCCAGCTACTCATGAGGTTGAGGCAGGGAAGATTGCTTGAACCTGGGAGGCGGAGGTTGCAGTGAGTTGAGATAGCACCACTGCACTCCAGCCTGGGCAACAGAATGAGACTCCATCTCAAAAAGAAAAAAAAAAAAAAGGAAGAACTAAAGGATTTAACACAGTGGTATGTGTGCTTTCCAGCTGTATTACTCTGGGCAGTCAATTCAAGCTCTATTTGCTTTGGTTTTATCACCTGTAAATAGGTCATAATAATATTATTAACTGATATAGTTTGGCTGTGCCCTCAGCCAAATCTCAACTTGAATTGTGTCTCCCAAAATTCCCACGTGTTGTAGGAGGGACCCAGTGGGAGGTAATTGAATCATGGGGACTGGTTTTCCCCCTGCTATTCTTGTGATAATAAGTCTCACAAGGTCAGATGGGTTTATCAGGGGTTTCTGCTTTTGCTGCTTCCTCATTTTCTCTTGGTGCTGCCATGTAAGAAATACCTTTCACTTTCTGCCATGATTCTGAGGCCTCCTCAGTCATGTGGAACTGTAAGTCCAATTAAACCTCTTTTTCTTCCCAGTCTCGGGTATGTCTTTATCAGCAGCATGAAAATGAACTAATACAGTAAATTGGTACCAGTAGAGTGGGGCATTGCTGAAAAGATACCCAAAAATGTGGAAGCGACTTTGGAACTGAGTAACAGAGATTGGAAGAGTTTGAAGGGCTCAGAAGAAGACAGGAAAATGTGGGAAAGTTTGGAGTTTCCTAGAGACTTGTTGAATGGCTTTGCCCCAAATGCTGATAGCAATATGGACAATAAAAATGATGGCTGAGGTGATCTTAGATGGAAATGAGGAACTTTTTGGGAATTGGAGCAAAGGTGACTCTTATTATGTTTTAGCAAAGAGACTGTTGGCATTTTACCCCTGCCCTAGAGATTTGTGGAACTTTGAACTTGAGAGAGATGATTTAGGGCATCTGGTGGAAGAAATTTCTAAGCAGCAAAGCATTCAAGAAGTGACTTGGGTACTGTTAAAGACATTCGGTTTTAAAAGGGAAATAGAGCATAAAAGTTCAGAAAATTTGCAACCTGACTATGCAATAGAAAAGAAAAACCCGTTTTCTGGGGAGAAATTCAAGTCAGCTGCAGAAATTTACATACGTAGCAAGGAGGCTAGTGCTAATCCCCAAGACCAGGGGGAAAATGTCTCCAGGCCATGTCAGAGGCCTTCATGGCAGCCCCTCCCATCGCAGGCCTGGAGGCCCAGGAGGAAAAAGTGGTTTCATGGGCCAGGCCTACGATCCCCATGCTGTATGCAGCCTGGGGACTTAGTGCCCTGTTTCCCAGCCTCTCAAGCCATGGCTAAACGGGGCCAATGTATAGCTTGGGCTGGGGCTTCAGAGGGTGGAAGCCCTAAGCTTTGGCAGCTTCCATGTGGTATTGAGCCTGTGGGTACACAGAAGTCAAGAATTAAGGTTTGGGAACCTCTGCCTAGATTTCAGGAGATGTGTGGAAATGCCTGGATGCCCAGGCAACAGTTTACTGCAAGGGTGGGGCCCTCATGGAGAACATCTGCTAGGGCAGTACAGAAGGGAAATGTGGGGGTTGGAGCCCTCACACAGAGTCCCTAGTAGAGTGCTGCCTAGGGGAGCTGTGAGAAGAGAGCCACCATCCTCCAGACCCTCGAATGATAGATCTACTGACAGCTCGAACCATGCATCTGGAAAAGCCACAGACACTCAACACCAACCCATGAAAGCAGTCGGGAGGGAGGCTGTACCCTTTAAAGCCACTGGGGTGGAGCTGCCCAAGACCATGGGAACCCACCTTTTGCATCAGTGTAACCTGGATGTGAGACTTGGAGTCAAAGCAGATCATTTTGGAGCCTTAAAATTTGACTGCCCCACTGGATTTTGGACTTACATAGGCCCTGTAATCCCTTTGTTTTGGCCAATTTCTCCCATTTGGAATAGCTGTATTTACTCAATATCTGTACCCCCATTGTATCTAGGATGTAACTAGCTTTTGATTTTACAGGCTTATAGGCAGAAGTGACTTGTCTCAGATGAGATGTTAGACTATGGACTTTTGAGTTAATGCTGAAATGAGTTTATACTTTAGGAGACTGTTGGGAAGGCATGATTGGTTTTAAAATATGAGGACATGAGATTTGGGAGGGACCAGGGGTGGAATGACATGATTTGACTGTGCCCCCCCACCAACAAATCTCAACTTGAATTTTATCTCCCAGAATTCCCATATTTTGTGGGAGAGACCTATTGGGAGGTAATTGAATCATGGGAGCCCATCTTTCCCCTGCTATTTGCGTGATAGTGAATAAGTCTCATGAGATCTGATGGGATTATCAGGGGTTTCTGCTTTTGCTTCTTCCTCATTGTCTCCTGCCATCACAATGTGAAAAGTGCCTTTCACCCCCCACCATAATTCTGAGGCCTTCCCAGCCATGTGGAACTGTAAGTCCAATTAAACCTATTTTTTTTTTTTTTTTTTTGCCAATCTTGGGTATATCTTTATCAGCAGCATGAAAACAGACTAATATACTGTATCGTAAGACAGAATTAAAATGAATTATGTGAAATGTTGTGATCAGTGTCTATTACATGATAGGCACCATACAACTGTTTAATTTTGAGCTATGTTACCAGAAACATGATTGAAAACAATAAAGAGATAGGCAAGATAAATACAATGAAATTTTGAAGATGGCATTTTAGACTAGAAAAATTCAAGATAAAAATAATTGCATTTTAGCCTGAAAAAATACAAACATGGCTTCTGGGTTATCTTTGATGGGAGTTGGACTGTAAGGGGGCATGAAACATCACAAACAGAAGATGGTTTTATCTCTAGGGGAGAATCTTAAGTGGAGTGGAACCACATCCATGCAATGAAGTGAGATACTAGCCTTTTTCAAGACATTTTAGTATTCACATTTGCTCTGAAACGAGTTAAGGGACTTACAAAATATCCTTTCCAAAGCAAAGTGAAACAGTTAGTTTTTCACAGCATAGAAATAATCAGAGTATTCAGTCCAAGATGGAGACAGGACTTTATCATAAATGCTGCACCTCCTTTATCAAGTGTAAATATGTTTATATGATGCTTTTCCTGTGATAGTGGCAGGCAACGTAAGTATCACAGAGTTTTTAGGAACTTTATTAAAAAATGCTATTTCAAATTCTCAAGTTTACTCTGAACAACTTATTACATTTCTTTCTAGACCTGTGAGATTCACTCAGTAATACTAAGCATAATTGCTAACACTTGCTACTTTTTCTTAATGGTCAGGTAGTATTGCAAATACTTCTTATCAATTGTTTTATATTATTTTGCCTCACATGGATTGTTAAGAGATTGGTGCTGTTAGCATTTCCATTTTCTAGGCTGAAGCAGAGGTAAAGTACCTGGCCCATGGTTACACAGCAAGTGAGTGGCAGAACCAAGGTGCCAAGGTTCAAACCCACTCTGATTCCAGAGCCTGAGTCCTAAATTAGTTCCTTGTACAGTAAGTGCTTAATAGTTTTTGGATGGTTATAATAAGATCTGGTATTAAATACAACAACAACAACAAAAGGAGATTTCTTCTAACCTGACAGTACATTTTCAGGTCTGTGAGTGTATGTTAAGTGCCTATACTTGAAGTGCATTTTAAAACAATTGTAAAGATAATCAGTCATCACTTTCCACTCACCTTCTGGCATAAAAGGAGATAAAGAACTATACTAGCTTCCCCTAACAATTGCTTTCTTTCCCTAGTAATTGGTCTAAATTTTGCTAGAGGGAAGAAGTACAGGTACAAGTGATGATGGATGTTTTTTGTTTTTGTTTCTTGTTTTTATTTTTTTTAATCCAGTACCAGCTACCACACACACAAATGCTGAAAGTTTTCCAGTGCATTTATTAGTCATGAGAATGTGCTGGTTATCTGTGGTCTGTGGGGAATCGGGTTGTAAGAGCACATACTAACCTCTGCCATGTTGGGCAGTGAGAATATTCCAGTCTACTGGTTCAGGTTGCTCCTTGTGGACTCGAAAGGACTTGGTGGCTTCATGCAGCAGACCTGGTAAAAATAATGCCATTCCTGGAGTGCCTACCAGGCCAGGCAGACGGTTAGTATGCATCCACTCATTTCCTTCCACCAGCAATGCAAATGAGGCTTAGTTAGGCTTGTATCACAAGTGCAAGAGCCAAGCATTAAGTTTAGAAATTCACTCAAAGTCACAAAGCTTGTGAGCAGTAGAACTGAGTTTTGAAGTTGTTTAGGATCTCCAGGACTTGTACTCATTCCGTAGAGCGTTTTATTGTGGTCCAAGTGCATGATATAGAAAATGTATTTTCCCCATGCTTCTCCCTGTGTCTGAAGTTCAGCTTCCAGATCGTTTAGTTTTCTGGAGTCTCTTACCTTCCCTTGCCTCCTTTTTGATCCACATAGTTCATCAGTGTGAAGACTAAGTTGCCATAGCACCTGTCTTTACCTCCACACTCATAGGTAGCGATGGAGGAGGCAGATAATGCTTGGTAGTTTACAGTGGAGAAGGACCCACATCCTGATACTGTTTGCCACGAATCAATGGCTTCATTCTTTAGTCTTGGCATTGAGCTTCTTTGAATAGACCTCTGGATCCTATTTCTAAAATACGCAATTAGAGCCACTGAGCCGATGTTAAAGACAGCATTATTATGAGGCTGTAAAAAGAAGGTTTATCGAAATACCTAGAAAAATAGCATTCAAATTCATATTGGTTTATCAGTCTCCTATAGGAGCCTGTTTGGATAAATCATCAATAGCTTTCATCAGAAACATTTTTGACTATGATATGATGGTTACAAATTATGAAGTTTTCCAATCTCAAACTTTTCAGTTTGAGTTATCCTCCCCCCGCCTCACTCCAGCTTATTAAATTAGCATGAAATCTTCAGTTTAAGATAGTGGTATTACTATTTCTCACTTGGTTCCTAGTCCCCTAGTTCCTGTTAGTAGATGGAAATATATTCACACTGTAACAGTATCTGTAGATATATTATTTAGCTTACAAAATAGCATATTTTATTGGTTTGTTTCAGCAGGAATGGATGGGGCTGATCATTGCATGGTTTAGTCTGTGGACTCACAAAGCCAGCTCTTGTCTAATTGAGACAGTGAGTCAGCTTATGTGTATTGAGCTTTCAGCTGGGGGTGGGGTGGAACTTTTAACCAGAATTGAGCATCTGCTCAGTGCTTAAGTAGCATGAGCCTCCAGACTCTGGCTGGCCTAATGGACTCTCCACCGCATCTCTGTTATTGAGTAGTGATTAGTATACAGATTGGGACATATTTGGTTTCATTTCAGTCTGTTCCCACAGATGAGGCCTGTGTACGATCACATCATATAAATTATTTAAGGTGCAGAGTCTATGTAACCTGAGCCATAAGTAAAAGTTGGCCTACCGTCTGTTCTGTCACCCTGGAGGACTCTTTATTTTCCAAAGGAAATAGTCCATCTTGTGAACTGACATCATTAGAGTCATAAAAATTCAAATGCGCCTTGAGCGATTTCTTTACTTTGGCACAAAGTCTCAAATACAGTATCCAAAAGCTTAACATCCTTTAGCTGAAATATACTGGCTTAGGGTTAGGGGAAGACAATTCTAGAACATTAATTGCAGTTCTGGAACAGTGGTAACTAGTTGTAATCTGAAGAAAATTTGAATCTGTAAATTGCATTAATTTTCACTGACTCTGAAAAGTTTGTTCTACTTATTTTTTTCATTTGTAAATTTAGTTTGATTGTAAATACAGTTGGTTGTGGATTTTGGGGTGGGGGGGCATGGCATGAAACGGACTACAGAGATTATTCTTGTACAGACATTTTAGTTTGTACCTGAAAAGCATTGGGTCTGGAAACAAAATTGACATGTTGAAGGCTACAGTGTTAGAACTAGAACTTAGGTTATCTGACTTCTGATGGAGGAACCTTTCATTATATTATCTCCTATCACATAATCCTATTTTAGTAAGGAATGAAAGCCAGGTCTCTTTCATTTTTATTTCTGGTTTCAGTGAGCTGGAAATGGAAAACTAGTGGAGAACTCAATCCGTCTCTCTTTCCTCTTGTTGAATCACCCTGCCAAATATAGTTGCTACATTATATCTATTCTTACCTTTGTTTGGATAAGACCTGCTCCCTGAGCCTGTCTTTCTTATTTTTCCTGTTGCATGTAATGAAGATGTTGGTGTAGGCTGTGGCAAGTGACAGATTGCTGAAGGTAAAGGTCTGATAGTTATAGGCTCACTACTAAAAGGGTTTGTAACTCTTACTCCTTGGAGGTAAGGATAACAACAGAAGGGACCCAGAACTTTGTTATTCTTCTCTGTGACAGAAGATCTAAATTGGAGTTGCCAGGACCAGACTGACTTTTCCTATGTCAGGAAGCAATCTGACCTTTTCAGTGATTTTCCAGAAGTACACTTTTTTTTTTTTTTTTTGAGATGGAGTCTCGCTCTGTCGCCCAGGCTGGAGTGCAGTGGCGCAATCTCGGCTCACTGCAAGCTCCGCCTCCCGGGTTCACGCCATTCTCCTGCCTCAGCCTCCCGAGTAGCTGGGACTACAGGCGCCCGCCCCTGCGCCCGGCTAATTTTTTCTATTTTTAGTAGAGACGGGGTTTCACCATGGTCTCGATCTCCTGACCTTGTGATCCGCCCACCTCGGCCTCCCAAAGTGCTGGGATTACAGGCGTGAGCCACCACGCCCGGCCCAGAAGTACAACTTTAAACTGGCAACTTCATGTAAGAAAAATACCTAGACTCAATTAATGGAGTTAAAAGGGGCGTTCGTTTCTTCAATTTGACATCTTTCCTTTCTCTATATATATCGTACCATTCTCCTGACCCGAGTTAATAAAACAAACAGCTTCTCTGCACTGGGAAGCCCTGGGCATGTGTGAATAATGGGTCTGGGATGACTTTGCATTCTCTTCATGAAGGTGTTTGTACCTCAGATCCTCCTTGTCTTGCACTCAATTTAGAACTCCTTTAACAAGTAGTCTTGGTTCTAGTTCCTTAAATTGGTGTTTCCCAAACCTCAGAGTGAAACAATTTCCCAAATGACGAATTCCTTAAAAATGCATGCAGTTTAAGACTGCAGTAGTAAATAATTGGCAACTCAATAGCTTTAGACCGTTTTACTCTCTCAAAGCTCTTGACTACAATTGGCAATCTCATAAAACAACCACAGAATAAATAGTTGCCTAAAACAGTAATATCATGGAGTATATTTTTGCTTCTGCCAAAATATATTCTTGGTAATTAGGACTAGCCTCAGGCAATACAAAAGCAGGTAATATTTTTGTAGTGTTTCCCTCACTTTCTTATCTATACCTCACCTTCCAGCAGTCTGCTTTTTGGGAGACCAGCTTGCTTCATTCTGATGACCAAGATCAGACCATGGTAATGGCTGTTTATAATGCCAGTTGCTTCTTACAAGAATGTTTATCTTCTAACAGGTTTATTCTAAATGTGCAGCATCTTTTCCCAAAGTACTTAAATCTAGGATTGTGGCAGGCAGGATTATTCAAATTGAAGTTCAGGGGACTTTTCTCTCTGTCACAGGATGTTTAGAATGTCACTTCCAGCCAGAAACCTCTGTGGCCAGTGGCACCTTTTTCCAAGTTTTGCTCAGGCCTGGTGGGCTTGCTCCACTCGCTTGGCCCAGCAGGCTGCATATGGCTCACACTACTGGTCTGGATCCTACACCTGCCAAGGGTGAGCCAGGAGCAGAGGGGCAAGGCGTGTGCAAGCAAGTGAGTGTGGGGTCCAGCCGTTGTGCACAGCTGGGCATGCCATCTGTGGCAGGGCAGGCACCTCTAGGCACTGGCATAGGCACTGGCTCTGCAAGGCTGCAACTGGACCACACATATCATAAGCTGCTTTCACTGTGGGCAGCAGGGAACATGGTGGTGCCTGGAAGCTTGGAGATGTCAGGAATTGCAGAACCCCAAAGAGGATGTCACAACCCTGGCTCAGGGAACCCCTAGGTCTGGGCTTCCTAAAGGGCTGCAGCTCTTTTCTCCTTCTTGTCACCCACCATGTGGGAAGTCGGTGGGAGTGTGTTTCAGCCCTGTTTGTGTTACAGCTCTTTCGCTTCTGCCATTCAGCAGTTTCTAAGTTCTTGTCCCATGTTCAGGAAGAATGAGGTGTGTGGACAACTGGAGGGTAAGTAAGGTAGAGAGGAACTTTATTGAGTGGCAGAACAGCTCTCAGGAGACCCAACGTGGCTAGTTCCCTTCCACAGGCAGGTCATCCTGATGAGTGTCCAGCTCTCGGCAGAGAGGAGACTTGTAGTCGGTAATTCCTTTACACAGGTAAGTCATCCCAATGAGTGTCCGGCTCTTGGCAGAGAAGAGACCTATAGTGGGTAGCTCCTTTCTGCAGGCGGGTCATCTCAATGAGTGAATGTGGTTGAGTCTGGGGTTTTTATTGTTCAGAATGAAGGAAGTGGGTGCTGATTGGTCCATGGGTGGCCATGGGCAGACCTGGAAAAAGCACTGTCCAATTGGCCAAAAGGCTTCAGTGAAGTTCTGTCTCCAGGCCATGGACTTCAGCTGGAACTGGCAGCCTGGCCCCCAAACCTCAAGCTGCTTCTGGCTTGAAGGAGGGGTTTCACCAGTAAGCTTCCCCTTCCCACCCTGTCTGCCTTTAACTTGCCATCCACAGTGCCCAGGCTGTCTGCACCCAGAGGCACCTGCATGCCTGCACCAAGTTGCCCTCAGCTCCCCCAGCCTCCCTCCTGCGCTTGTGGGCACCCAAAGTCCAGAGGGAGCCAAAGTGACAGGGGGCTCATGCGTCAGTGCTGCCCTGGCTGGGTTATGACAGTACCTGGGCTCAGCCACAACTTTGCTCTGCCCCAGAGTGGTTGCCAGGAGGAGGGAGAGGCTAGGGAGTGGGAGCAGGCCCTTTGAAGCCTGCAGGGGTGGGGGGCTTCCTGGGCCCCCGAGAGCCCAGGGATGCGAGGGTCTGGAGCTGAACTGGGCATCTGCTGCTGCAGCACCTGGGAGTGTGGCCTTCTGCACTGCCAACTTGGTAAAGGGTGGGGCTCTCGTCTGCTCCTGGCTCCCACACCAGCTCTGCGTAGTGTGCGGGCCTGGCGGCGCCTCCCCTGCTGCAGCTGGTGTCCTTAGAGCAGCGGCTTCAGATGGGCCATCACCACCATCATCTGGACACTCAAAAACAAACAAACCACTTAGGCGGGCCCCTTACTCTGCTTATATGCAAGCCTACTTCTGCTTATTTATATCTATATATCTCTAGGTATAAATGGCCTTCTGCTGTGTTGCCCATACTGTCCCTAACTCCTGTGCTCAAGCCATCCTCCTGCCTCACAATCCTGAGTAGCTGGGACTACAGGCACGCCCCATTGCAACCCACCATACTAGCCTACGTCTATAAATATCATATGCTGTTTTTTTTTTTTTTTTCTAAAATAAGATGAAGGCATAGGCTGTTAAGATGTGCTAAACTAAGGAAGGTGGAAGATGCAGTTTGATGATGAAGAAGGTAGAATGTTTCGGATTCATTTCACGTGTCACTAACTATTGACAGTACTGCCTTAAGGATGGGTGGCAATTTTAATTTTGCATTTTCTTGATTTTCAAGGTGTTTTAGATTGTTAACATTTTCTTTAATTATATAATCAATTAGCATGTTAATGGAAAAATCATTAAGTGGTAGAATTCATAAAGGCCCTGTTTTTCACAACTATTTGTGAAACAGAGTACTGTTGTTTTCATTACAGTCAAAAGAACAATTAGGCCAACTTCACTCTTTCTCTAGATTGTGGGAGCTCAAATGAACCCTATCTTTCTAACTGGTTATCATTTTGCACAAAGGTGGCTGATTTCCTTAGAAACTTTCTAAGCTGTAAAGAAAGTTTGGAGAAGATAGAGCCTGGGATTCCTTCGGTGCTTTTAGTATTTATTTCTCCTTAGTTTTTACTATCTTAATCTCAGGTATGCTTTTGTAAACATTTTCAAAGGAATAAAAACCCCTAATGTTCTCTGCATTGTTATCTTATTTCCCCTTTACTGTCTGGCCTCTTAGTTCTCTGCTACCTGCCCTTCTCTGGTGGATATGAGCAAACAAGTTCAGAGTGACTGTGCCTAGCATCAGCTTTAACTGAATTCCCAGTTGGCTGCCTGGGCCACATGGGAACTCAGTATGGATGGCCACTGTTGCTACATTCTCCAGCCAGAGGGCATTTATGCCACACGGTATTATGTCACAGCATATGATTATATATTATAATTTAGGACCCTTCTTTCTGCACCTGATTCTAATGAGAACATGTCTTGCATATCCTTCCCTTGATCAATTTCTCTTGGCTAGAAAGCTTGCCATTTCCATTTTTCTGAAGGTGGTGGAGAGAGAAAAGGAGGTGTGTTTAATAAAACCACATTATTTTGGAGGTAGCATGTAATTAGTTGGCCATGATGTAATTTTCAGTTGGTAATCTTTTCAGTCTATCAACCAGAAATTGTACTTAGAAAATATAATAAGCTTCTCTATCTCTGTATGTTTCCATTTTCAGTTTCTCCAAGGAGCTGGGAATATAGATATAAGACATACATTTCTATTTGTTGTACTTGATTGATGAACTCTTGTTTGCTACATTTAACTTTTAAAGTAGATAACCTAGACAGAATAATATATTTCTCTAAAATAAAACTCCATAAAATAAAAACCTCTTTTCCATGACTAATCTCTATTGCAGTCAAGCTAACTATACCACTTTTCTATCAAAACAGGAAAGCGAAACATTTTAACCCTCCTATTCTCATGTCAGAGACCACTGATGTCTTTTAACTCTGTCTTGATCCCCAAGAGCCATTTCTTTATTTGTTCATGGAGTTTATGTGAATTTGGATATGTAGTTACGTGAATTGTAATTTTTTACTAGTGTCTTTTTTTATTGTGGCAAAAGGTATCATTAATTTACTATCTTAACTATTTTTAAGTGTACAGTTCAGTAGTGTTAAGTACATACACATTGTGCAACAGATCTCCAGAACAGTTTCATCTTGTAACTCTGAAATATTATGCCCGTTAAATACTAGGTTCCCCTCCTACCTCCCCACCTCGCCCTTGGTAACCAACTGTCTGCTTTCTGTTTCTGTGATTTTGACCACTGTAGCTACTTCATATGAGTGAAATCATACAAGATTTGCCCTTTTAGGACTGGTTTATTTCTCCGTAAGGTTCATCTATGTAGTAGGAGGTAACAGAATTTCCTTCTTTTTAAAGGCTGCATAATATTCCATTTTATGTATATATTACTTTTTAAAAATCCATTCATCTATTGATAGACATCTGGGTTGCGTCCAGCTCTTGACTATTGTGAATAATGCTGTAATGTGCACGAGTGTGCAGATATCTTTTCAAGATCCGTTTTCTTCAATTCTTGTGGATATATTTCCAGAATATATCTGGGGTTGTTGGATCATATGGTAATTCTGTTTTTAATTTTTTGAGGGTCCTGCATACTGTTTTCCCTAGTGCCTGCCCTATTTTACATCTCAATCAAAAGCACACAAGGGTTCCAATTTCTCTCCATCTTTATTAATACTTGTTATTTCTCTTTGTTTTTTAGAAGTCATTCTAATGGGGGTGAGGTGTTATCTCTTTGGTTTTGGTTTGTGTGACTCTTATGATTAGTGACCTTGAGTATGTTTTCCTGTGTTTGTTGGCCATTCGTATGTCTCCTTTGGAGAATAGTAAATTCAGGTTCTTTGCCTATTTCTGCAATTGAGTTTTTTGTTACTGTTGTTGTGTTGTAGAAGTTCCTTATATGTTCTGGATACTAACTCCTTATCAGATACATGATTGGCACATATTTTCTCTCACTCTGCAGGTTACTTTTTCACCTTGTTGATTGCATCCTTTGAAACATGGAAGTCTTTAAGTTTAATGTAATCCCATTTGTCTGTTCTTGCTTTTGTTGCCTGTGCTTTAGGTGTCATATCCAAGAAATCATTGCCAAATCCAGTGTGATGAAGCTTTCCCTTATGTTTTCTTCTAGGAGTTTTATAGTTTTAACTCTTCTGTTTAGGTGGGGTTTTTTTTATTTTTTTTATTTTTAGATGGAGTCCCGCTCTGTCACCCAGGGTGCAACCTCCACCTCATGGGTTCAGTTGATTCTCCTGCCTCAGACTTCCGAGTAGCTGGGATTATAGGTGCCTGCCACTGTGCCCAGCTAATTTTTGTATTTTAGTAGAGATAGTGTTTCACCATGTTGGCCAGGATGGTCTTGAACTCCTGACCTCAAGTGATCCACCTGCCTTGCTGTTTAGGTTTTAAATCTACTTATTCTTACTTTTTGGTATATGATGTAATGTAAGAATCCAACTTCGTTCTTTTGCATGTGGATATCCAGTTTTCCCAGACCTATTTGTTGAAGGGACTATCCATTCTTCATTAGGTAGTCTTGGCAACTTTGTAAAAATCATTTGGCCATTATTTCTTGGTTCTCTGTTCCATTGGGCTATATATATATGTGTGCGTGTGTGTGTGTCTTTATGCTAATGCTATGCTATTTTAATTACTGTACCTTTGTAGTATGTTTTGGAATCAGGAAGTTTGAGGCCTTGTCCTTCTTTTTTTTCAAGATTTTGGCTTAGCCTGGTCTCATGAAATTTTATATGAATTTTAGGATTTGTTTTCTATTTCTACACAAAGTGTCATTGAAGTTTTCATAAGGATTACATTGAACAGATAAATCACTTTGGAAAGCGTGATCATTTTAACAATCTTAATTATTTCAATCTGTGAGCATGGCATGCCTTTCCATTTATGTCTCTTCTTGATTTCTTTTAGCAATGGTTTGTAGTTTTTGATGTACAAGTCTTTTACTTCCTTCATTGTTTATTCCTAACTCTTTTATCCTTTTTGATGCCATATTATTTGGGATTGTTTTCTTAATTTCATTTTTGAATTGACCATTATTACTAAATAGAAATGCAACTGAGTTTTGCACGTTGATTTTGTATCCTGCAACTTTGTTAAAATTGTTTATTAGCTGTAAGAGGTATTTTTTGTGTGTGTGTGTGGAATCTTTAGGCTTTTCCACACATGCAATGAGGTCATCCGCAAACAGAAATAATTTTACTTCTTCTTTTACAATTTACATGTCTTCTGTTCATTTTTCTTGTCCTTGCCCTGGCTAGGACTTCCAGTACTATGTTGGATAGTAGTGGTGAGAGTGGACATTCTGGTCTTGTTCCTTACCTTAGAGGAAAAGCTTTTAGTTTTTGACCATTGAGTATGTTACAGGGATGGACTTTTTGTATGTGACTTTTATTATGTTGAGACATTTACACTCTATTCCTAGTTTGTTGAATGTTTTAATCATGAAAAGGTGTTAAATTTTTTCAAATGCTGTTTCTGCATGAATTGACATGATCATAATTTTTTTGTCCTTCATTTTGTTAACATGGTCTATTACATTGATTGATTTTCATACACTGAGCTATCCTTGAATTCTTAGTATAAATCCTACTTTGTCATGGTGTATAATTCTTTTAATGTGCTGTTGAATTTGGTTTACTAATATTATGTACCAGATTTTTACATCAATATTCATTAAGGATATTGGTCTGTAGTTTTCTTTTCTTGCTGTGCCTTTGTGTGATTTTGGGATCAGAGTAATACTGGCTTCATAGGATGAGTTTGGAAGTATTTCCTCCTCTTCAATTCTTTGGAAGAGTTTGAAGGGGATTGGTGTTAATTTTCTTTAAGTGTTTGGGAGAATTCTCCAGGGAAGCCATTTAATCCTGGGCTTTTCTTTTTTGAACTGTTTTTGATTGCTGTTTTAGTCTCCTTACTAGTTAGGTGATTTTTTAAATTAATTTAGTGACATAATTTCTATGTTTCTCTTTCCTCCTAAACACATTTTACTGATATTGTTGGTAAAGGAAATTATATGATGATATTCCTCTAAAAGTACACAACTGTATAATAATATAGAAATGTTGGGCAGAATATTGAATGTTTCTTCCAGTACTCTCACTCTCATTCCTCTCTGCAAAAAGCTTCTTGATCAACTTCACCAAGAAAACAAACAACAATAATTTAGCCCCAAATCCCACCACCTTCATGGACTCCTACATGCATTTGTCTATATATGCTTTCCTCCCTACTTTCTCCCTTGCCTGGGGCAGATGGATTCCTCCTAGGATTGTGGTCTCATCCTTTCCCCTGGATTCTCCATCCTGTGCTATCCCTTCTTGATTAACTGAAGTAGTTCTACTGTTTTGTTACATTGACTCTGTCTCTCTGCCTTTTCTGCCCTTGCTCTTATCTAAGCCCCCTTGACACAAGTTTGCCTATGTAACGAACCTGCAGTTGTATCCCTGAACTTAAAAAATAATTGGCTGGTACAGTAGCCTCTGCCTGTAATCCCAGCACTTTGGGAGGATGAGGCAGGCAGATTGCTTGAGTCCAGGATTTTGACAGTCTGGGCAAACTTGTGTGGCAAACTTGTTGTGGCAAAACCCTGTCTCTACAAAAATTACAAAAAATTATCCAGGCATGGTGGTGCTTCCATGTGGTCCCAGCTGCTCAGGAGGCTAAGGTGGGAGGATGGTCTGGGCCTGAGAGGTCAAGGCTTCAGTGAGCCATGATCATGCCACTGCACTCCAGCCTGGATGACAGAGCGAGACCTTGTCTGAAAAAGGAAAAGAAAAACAAAAACAAAAACAAAAAACCCCACAAAAAACAGTGCTCATGAGCAGTTCTGAGAACCTCTTTTGTCCACTTTACTCAATATTTCTGTGAATTGCTGTGGAATCTCCTCAGCCAAGCTGGCTGTATTAATAGACAGTTCATCATCCCAGCCCATCACTCACTAAGTCCCTTTCCCTTAAGTGTTTCTGTAATTTCTCCTTTTTCAGATGCATTTCTATTCTATTGTTCTTAAATGGGCTCATCTCCAATTTTTGAATTGGTTCAGTTATCTTATAAAATACAAACTTGTTTCTAACACTTCTGTGCTTAACATCCTTTAGTAATTCTCTACCAGTTTTAGGATAAAATATGAATTTTTTTGTACACCAAAAAGACTTTATGATTTCTCTTATGCCTCAGCTGTATATTCTGTCTTCTATCACATACAATTTTGAGCAATATGGAACTATTTATCCTTTTAGGAAAGTGCATTTCTCTTCTTGCCAGTTTTCTTTTTTTTTTTTTTTTTTTTGCTTCTCCCTGCCATCCTTTTCTGCTTCTGTATCTCTCCCTCCCCCTTTTTCCCTTATCTCTACGTAATTAACTTGTTTTAGTCTTTTAGAAACAGTTAAAACATTAGCTGCTGAGTGAGCTGGGCCTGCCTCAGGTGGGCACCAGTTATGCTGACTTCCAGGGCAGTTGTCTTTTCATTGTTATGCAAGAATATTAAGAAATGGTTTGAGTTCCAGACAAATTGACTTCTGGAATACTAATGAGGATTTTCCTCTGCTGCCACTCCAGTAGAACCTGCATCTTTTGACATTTAGATAATGTTGTGGAATCCTTATGAAATAATTGGCTTCAGGGATGAGCCGTTGTTCAATGTTGAACAGATAAGGTCACCTATGTACCTAGCAAAAGGCTTAATTTGGTCAAACTGCAGGGCATTGAGTTAGCATTTCTGAGGAACAGGTGTTTCCTTCTGAGAACAGTTGGCTTGAACCAAAGTGAATGTTGCCTCTGGGGAATGAAGTCTACTTTGGTTCAAACAAGTAGACTGTAGATAGTGAGGACTGACTGATGACAGATATTGATAGGGCACAACTAGTGCTTAGAAGTGCAGGAAGTTTGGCAGGAGTGAACTTGTTGTCAACAGCTCAATTTTTGACACTAGTTACTTCACAACAGTTGTTTCTGCTTCCTAACAGAGGGTCAGCAAGTTAAAGCCCTTTGATTGCCTTATAAAGACACTTTCCATTCTCATCATGAATGTCATCTCTGGGTTTGGAAGTCAGGAGGGAGAGAAGTGGGAGAGGGAGATAGGAGTTTCTACCTCTGAGAGTCAGCCTCAATCTGATATTTTTACAACTTAACTTACAGTTGTGAAGTTTTTAATACAGAGGCTCCTTGACTTACAATGGAGTTACATTCTGAAAAACCCATCTTGAAAATATCTTAAGTAGAAAATGCATATAACACACCTAACCTACCAAACGTCATAGCTTAGCCTAGCCTTGCACATGTTTAGAATGTTTACATTAGCCTACTTCTGGGCAAAATCATCTAACACAAAGTGTATCTTATAACAAAGTGTTGAATATCTCATATAATTCATTGAACGCTGTACTCAAAAGGAAAAACAGAATGGTTGTATGGTTACTTGAAGTGTGGTTTCTACTGATTACATATGGCTTTTGTGCCATCATAAAGTTGAAAAATTGTAAGTCAAACCATTCTAAGTTGGGAACCATCTGTATTTTGAAAGCATTTGTATAGCATTTGTTTTTAACCTAACCCACTGCATCCTGTAATCCAATGTATAATTTTATGTTAATAAGATGATGTGACTGTATCCTGGTATACCTGAAAGGATATATATCTAATGATCTAGGTTGGAAGGTGAATTCCTGGCATAAAAGGCATCGTTGCTTTTGGTTAATGATTCATATAAAAAGTAACTTATTTTATGTATAAATTTAAATACCCATAATTCATAATTGAATGATATGCTTCTTATTTTAATTTGAGGAAGTCTAACATTAAAAGATTTATACAGAAAAAATACAACAAATATTTGACAGAAGAAAATTATAATTACAGAGTTTTAGGAGCTCATCTTAAATATATCTGCAGAGTGGGTTGATAGAAGAGTCATAAAACATAATACATGCAAAAAGGAAAAAAGCTATTGAAAAATCACTTCCCTTTTTTCCCTTTATTTTAGTCATAAAAATCATGAAAATAGTTCTATAAACATGAGTGAGCTAAAAAATATTACCAGAGTATTAGTTACTAGAGAAACAGAAATGAAATTTGAAGATGAGATTTATCATCTTCTCACTTTAATTTATACTCCTGCTGTACTGTAAATGTAATAGCCATCAACATGAAAAATGTAACAGATTGATAATACCATTGAGTTTTAATTAAACTACTGAAATGAAAAGGACCCAGATGGATAACTGGAAAATGTAGTTATCCTTTATGAAATGTGCGGGATTGCCCGTTTGTTCTGTTTCTTGTAAATTAATACTCTGCCAAAAATGTGCACCATCAGAAGATTTACTAACAATTAATCATTTAAGTTTGTAAAACAGATGGTTGCTTTAGTTTATTCAATTTAGTTTTGAGACACTTATCACTCTAAATCAGAGATTGTTTCCTTCCTGTCCCCACCTGCTACGACTTCCCATTTCTGCAGCTTTCTACATAAATCAATCAATAGCACTAAAGTACGTACATCTTGTTTTTCTATATAGTCATTGGTCTGATATATTTACTTCAAAATGTCAGGTTTTTTATGTCATTTTGTAGGTTTTAGGTTCTGTGCATTCATAAGTTATAACAAAAACGCAGTAACACCTTTTAGAAGCTACTCAGCAAATTTTCATCACTCCTCAAAGTAACCACTGATGTCAGCTCAGTTAAGGCATGAGGAAGTGGTATTTTTTCTTACCGGCTTGATGTAAGGCTAAACTAGCTACTTAAGATTTAGGAGTAAGGTTTTTGGATGTTTTAGGAGGTAGGAGCTGGTGTCCACAACTGCAGACTGCTGACCTATTTGTGACTCAGAGCACCAGGTGTTCCCTGTGGGATAGTTGCTTGCAATGAAGGTGTGGAAAACGTGCGAGTTTCCAGTTTCTGACTCCTGTGTCACATAACTAGATGAAGATGACCTTTATGCAGTAGCAGAACTGGACATAAATGTTGAATTAGAAACATAACATTTTCATGACAGCTACAGAGAAATGAGACAGATGAGCTTAATCACAAAGAAATTCTATTTGTTTTTATTGTAAGATTAACTCTTTAGGGTATGGAAGAAGGTGGTTGTTGGCCTGCAAAGGGCATGAAAATCAAGTTTGTGGTTATGTGTGTTTTATGCCCTGCACTGTGAGGAAGACACAAAAGCACGTCTCTGCTCTCCAGTTCTTATAACCAAAATGGAGAAATGGCAGAACAAATAGGAAATAATCAATTATTATGTAATTGATTCCACATGAATGCTGTAAGAATTCAAGGAAGGAAGAGATCAGTATGAGTCGCATATAAAAATAGGACAAAATTGGAGCATTAGGCTATAATGACTTATAGAGTAGAACATTTTAAGCAGTAAAATTAGCACAATCAGAGGCCTAGAGGAGAATGACTGTGGCATGATCAGAGACTATTAAGTATCCCAGAATAATGGTTCATGAGAAGGAATAGTAGCAGATAAAGTTGGCTGGGTAAGGGAGGGCCAGCCACTGAAGAAGCTTTAAGACTAAATGGCAGAGGTTTGATCTCTACGACAGGCCATACAACACCATGATTGGTTCTTGAGTCTAGAAGTAATGTGAAAGGATAGTGGTGGGAAGATGAATCTGAAAGTGGTACCCAGCTAGAAAATGACTGCCGGCATCTAGGCTGATGGATGTAGCTGAAGAATGAATAACGATTTGTGACTTCAGAGAGATGTTAGCGTATGTCAGCTCCAAAGAGTAAAGAGTCCAAGATGGTGACATGGTCTTTGTGTAAGCCAAGCTTTGTGTTTGCTCAGAGAGAAAAAATACCACAAATATTTTAAAGGATCAGTCTGAGCCAGGACTGAAGGGGTACAGGTCTCAGCTTAAGAGGACAGATAGGAAATGATCAATTATTATATAATTGATTATATATTTATAGTCAATATAACACAGGCCTAAGAGACCTGTGCCCCTTTAGTCCTAACTCAGGCTGGTTCAATATAGTATTACATTCCCCAGAGCAGGGTAATTTGTCTAATAATGACTATTTATCTCAGTCTGGGCCAATAATAGTGCTTTCCCAGAACTTTTTTTCCTGATTGTTCTGGTTAGAAAAAGCCATTTTTCTTCTAGTCATGAGGTCATAAATATATAAGACTGGGTATGCCTGCCACAATTGTTACAACCTCATGGGACTGCAAGCCTGAGAGAATGAAGCCCCAAAATAGAAGGTTGTAAAGATCAGATCAATGACAAGTAAGTCAGAGGGAAATATGTGTATACATGTGTGTATGTGCATCTACATATACATGCACACATACCTGCACGTGTTAGTATAGCCCTAGAATGCAAACCTTACTAGCTGAATTTTACAGATGAGGAAATTATTGCTCAGGGAATATAGTAATCAGGTCAAGGTTAAATCGCTACTTACAAGGTGGATTAAGAATCAAAGTTTAAGTTTGTTTGGTTCCAAACCAGTGCTCTTTGCTCTTCATGAGACTGCCTCTTGTCACGGTGATGGTGGGAGGGTCATGCTCCATGTTTGGGCTAATGCTAATTATATTAATTGTGTTTTCCTGATCTTTCCCTCATGCTGGGAGGGTATATTCTCAGCAAACACAGCCGCTGTTGGTCTGCTTGGTGCTGTGGGAAGTTGACTTTTTGCTCCCCATGTCCCTGTGATTCTCAGTTGTATAAAATATGCAGAGCTTTACCTCCTAATAGATGTCATGAAAAATGTTTAGTCAAACACTAGCCAATAAAGATCCATATAATCCATGTTAATAGTCCATGATATATTCCACATTAACAATGAA
This sequence comes from Macaca mulatta, assembly GCF_049350105.2. Classification (NCBI taxonomy): domain Eukaryota; kingdom Metazoa; phylum Chordata; class Mammalia; order Primates; family Cercopithecidae; genus Macaca; species Macaca mulatta. The sequence continues at coordinate 28,575,202 of NC_133417.1, forward strand.
AATAGTAGACTGTATTGTGCAAACCAAGAGGCCGTAGAAGTAAACCAGGACTAGCTTTTAATGTATAATACTTATAGTATATCGACACATTTAGTTTAAAGGTTTTAATAGATGGGGTAAACAATTTTAGATATTTCAAATAACATTTTAGGTATTTTGCAAATCATTTAATGTAGAAAGTAATAGTTCTGATATTATTTAAATTATCTTTAGTGCAGATTTACCAGACCTAACATTTAAAAAATTATATTCAATATAGATAGGACTGGTTCTGATATTTATTTCAATTACATTGGTGGCTTTCCTTTTTCTTGATGTTATTGTATCTTTCTTTAAGTCTCTTTGGTATAATTTTCCAAAGTCTTGTTTCTCAAGGTAACACACTAATTGTTGATAATTTACCTGAAATTGAACTCTAAACTCAACAGTCAATTTTTAGCTCATTGCAGAAATTGAAGAGAGATAGAAAGAGGAAAGGTAAGAAGTAGAAAATTATTTTCGTAAAGAAATTTACTAAACATTGAAAGAGATATAAAAGAATGAAAAAAGGATAGATGTGCAAACTAATCTGAAAATTAACCCCTGAGTTGAAATTATTTGAGTCACAGCAGGAAGGTGTGGAAACAGTGAAAATACAGTTAACCCTTGAACTCTGCGGGGGTTTGGGGCACTGGCCCCTACGAAGTCGAAAATCTGCTTTACCTTTTGACTCTTTTGAAACTTAACTAATAGCCTACGGTTGACAGGAAGCTCTACCGATAACGTAAACAGTTGATTAACCTATGTTGTATATTATATGTATTATATACCATATTCTTACAATTAACTAAGCTAGAGAAAAGAAAACATTGTTGAGAAAATCACAAGGAAGAGAAAACATATTTGCTATACATTAAGTGGAAGTGGATCATCTTAAAGGTCTTCATCCTCATCCTCTTCACATTAAGTAGGCTGAGGAGGAGGAAGAGGAGGGGCCGGCCTTGCTGTCTCAGGGGTGGCAGACAAAGAAGAAAATCCACATGTAAGCAGACCTGTGCAGTTAAACCTGTGGTGTTCAAGGGTCAGCTGTTCAGTGTGAATTTGTAGAGTTGGGGGAGAAATCAGGTGGTAAGGAAGGATGAAAGGGTCTCAGTAGCTTCCCTTTCAGGCCACCAGGAGGAGGTAATGTTCCAGAAAAGCTTGGAAGGCACCAGAGGCAGTAGGGTCCACTTGGTGCCAGATAAAAGCATGAGTGGCTTTCACAGTGGTTAAAAGAAAGGCGATATTTGTAAATCCAGCTTCTGTTACTGGAGGAATGTCTTAATATCAGACTTGATTCAGGGAGTGATTTCTGCATTTATAGATTATCTATTTTTGCCCTCCCTCCCTCCTTTGCTTCCTTCCGCCCTTCCTTCCCCTCTTCCTTTCCTCCTTCCTTCATCCCTTCCTTCCTTCCCCCTCCCCTCTCCTCCCCTCCCCTCCCCTCCCCTCCCCTTCCCTTCCCTCCCAGTTCAACATTCACCATTTCATTCTTCTGTAATACATTTTCAAGTTATTTGGACTTGTAAAATAAAAGTTAGCTTCAGCTCTGTTATGATTACTATCTAGTGACTGTCAGAAAATTCTTAGTTTGGCCAGGCACGGTGGCTCACGCCTGTAATCCTAGCACTTTGGGAGGCCGAGGTGGGCAGATCACCTGACATCAGGAGTTCAAGAGCAACCTGGCCAACATGGTGAAACCCTGCCTCTACTAAAAGAGAATACAAAAATTAGCTGGGTGTGGTATCTGGCATCTGTAGTCCCAGCTACTCAGGAGCCTGAGGCAGGAGAATGGCTTGAACCCAGGAGGTGGAGGTTGCAGTGAGCTGAAATCACACCACTGAACTCCAACCTGGGTGACAGAGCGAGACTCTGTCTCAAAAACAAAAAAACAACAACAAGAAAAGAAAATTCTTAGTTTGTGAAGAGACTCCAACTGGATATTTTATTATTGATAGATTTTAATTGCATCACTATCTTTTTAATAATCAGTCTTTCTCCTTTTCTTTCCCTTTCTCTCTGCTCCCTGTCCCGCTGTCCTTCAGCATTATTGCAGATATTAAGTCTACTATATTCTCTTTTCATAATCTAATGCTTAATTGTATTAATCTAATTGCTACTGAATCTAACTGAAAATTTTATTCAGTTCCTAATGTATTCTACTGACCCAGAGTGGCAGATTACTAAGAAATAAGTGTAAAACCACATAGGTCCTCCAAATTCATAGCTATTTAGGTTGTGCTATTAACTGAGGTTCCCAAGCTAAAAGTGTTTTATCTCTCTTTGGAGATATATCAATTGAGAAATTCAGACAGTTTGTCAGGCAGCCTTTCTCTACAAGCCTTATTCACACAAAAAGGCATTAGTCTAATTTTATTAGGGGCTATTAAATCCACAAATTAGCATACAAAGTTAGAAAAATCAATATCTTATTAGTTTCAAAACCTTTTATCTAACTCCTCTTGAGTTTTTTTTTCAGAAACTTTTTATAGTAAATGACATGAAAATTGATATAAAGCTTTCCAAAAATCGGTAATCAATAATTGTTTTCTAGTCACAGAAATTCATTAACTTCTATACTTATTGCATTGCCACCTATTTTTATTGAACTATTTTCTAATCACATTATTTTTGGCTGAAAACACGTTAGCTATAAAAAGTCATGAAATGAGAAACATAACAATATAAAGACTTTGTTTAGGTATGGTAGTTAATGGATTGTGCAGAACAGTGGAACACTCATTTCCAGTAAAAATAAATTTATGTCTTTCATTGTTTTACACTTAAACATGGATAACTTCACTGCTTTATCATTATGTAAACAAAGTATTGGCAAATGAATTCGTAAAACTGCAGAAGTTATATATGTTTTGTTTAGCAAGATATAAGAAGCTCAGTATCTTCCGTAGATGAAGATAGACAACAGTCATGTATGCACTAGGGAAAAATTATTATGAAGATAGACAAAAATAATATATGCATTAGGGAAACTTCATTACAAATAAAAAGAAATTATTGGCCATTATCAACTTTAGAAAGTAAGTGTAGTGTAGCAACAATAGATTAGGCATACTCAAGTCATTTTAGAATTTTAGCATATAATTCACCTTTTCTTCTGAGTGCATTTAAAACTTTAATTATTTTGACCTATCTTAAAATTTCTACCAGTTTATTTTATAAAAGTGCTAAATCACTTGTATTAAGATTTTTATCTCATAAATCATTTAAGAATTTCAGTGAATAGATTAATAGTAATTTATAATTCATTATTTGTGGAGAATTTAAGAAACTTTTGAAGTTAAGGTGACTGTAAAAGATACTTACGTTCTTCCAAGGCAAAACTGTGATATTTATGAGGAATATGATTATGAGAATAGGATCATGGATTGAAAGGCAATTAGAGGTTCATATTCAGACTTAATAGCATCCAAACACTTTCAAGAAATGATTCAGATATAAAACTACCTTTTTTTCTGTGTTCTAACTTCATTTAATATTTGTATTTATGCAGAATTCTACATTTTCTCTCTTTTGAGCCTTTGTTATTGGCATTTGAGTCAGATAGACCCTTTTGAACATTAATTTTACTACCTCCCAGTGGTGGTGAAAATTACTACACTTTTCTGAGCCTCAGTTTTTTCATCTACATGATGGGGTCATTAAACCTTCATCATGGTATTGTGGTGAGGATTCAATGAGGAGACTACAGAAAGTGTTTAGCACTTGCCAATAACAGTATTATTATTTGTCATTTTTATTCTCCATAATGTAGGGAATAAAACTGGATGGAAAATTGGAATATGTTTTGAGATTCACCAATCACTAGCTACTTTAAGCCATTGATGTACCAACACAATGGATGAGTTTAGGGGCAAATATTTTTAACTTGATGAAACAAATCCATGGATGAAAAAGACATTAGTATATTGAGATTCAGATGGTGAACCCAGTGTCATTTCTCCATGAAGATACCGTATGTGACTAGTATAATTTACTGTTCACAAAGCCATGAGGACTGCTGACAAAGTCTGTCATACTCTGGGGGTTGGTGAGAATCTGGGGAAAGAGAAGAAAAGAGTGTGCTCTGTGAAGTGGGGACAGTCAGGACAATTCTGGCCAGGTATGCTTGGGCATATGCCAAGTTGTTTATTACATTCTATAATAATTATATATTCTATTATATAATTACATATAATATAATTATAACATGTAATATATAATCTTATGTAATTATAATATTGTAAAATTTTCTAAATAGAGAATATTCTAAATATATTATCTATATATTCTAAATTTACAAATATATTTCTATATTATATATAGAAATATACATAGTTGAGGCCCTCCTGTTTTTTTAACAGCTTTATTGATATAAAAATCATATAAAATTTACCCATTTAATACAAATCAAAATCACAGTGCAATACCACCTTACTCCCACAAAGGTGGCCATAAACAAAAAATCAAAAAATAATAGATGTTGGCGTGGATGTGGTGAAAAGTGAACATTTCTACATTAATCCAGTGGGAATATAAACTAGCACAACCACTATGGAAAACGGTGTGGAGATTCCTTAAATAACTAAAAGTAGAACTACCATTTGATCCAGCAGTCTCACTACTGGGTACCCATCCAGAGGAAAATAAGTCATTATACGGAAAAGATAATTGCACACGCATGTTTATAGCAGCACAATTCACAATTGCAAAAATGTGGAACCAACCCAAATGCCCATCAATCAATGATTGGATAAAGAAACTGTGGTATATATGTATGATGGAATCCTACTCAGCCATAAAAAGGAATGAATTACTGGCATTTGCCACAACCTGGATAGGATTGGAGACTATTATTCTAAGAGAATTAACTCAGGAATGGAAAACCAAACATTGTATGTTCTCACTCATAAGTGGGAACTAAGCTATGAGGATGCAAAGGAATAAAAATGAAACAATGGACTTTGGGGACTCAGGAGAAAGGGTGGGAAGAGGGTGAGGGATAAAAGACTACAAATAGGGTACAGTGTATACTGCATGGATGATGGATGCGCCAAAAATCTTACAAATCACCACTAAAGAGCTTACTCACGTTACCAAATACCACCTGTTCCTTAAAAGCCTATGAAAATAATATTTTTAAAAAAAAGAAATGATAATATTTCTCCTTTCCCTCCACTACATCTTCCAAAATGCCAATAGACATACCTTCCTAAAACTGAAATCTCACCAAACCGTCATGTCTCTTCCCCTTTTTAATAACTGAATATAAAAATAAAAAAGATATAGTGATAAAAAATTTTACTCATTTAAAATGTTCAGTACAATAGTTTTTGTAAAATTGACAAAGTTGTGCAACCATATTCCGAACTGAGGATTTTCAGCACCCTAGTAAGAAACCTCATTTATTAACACTCTCCCCATTCTCCTGCACCCCCAGCCATAGGCAACCCACATATCGACTTTCGATATCCTCCTTCAGTTGTGAGCCTTACTCTTGTATTTACTCAGATTGGAATTCCTATTCTAGCCACTCTGGTTTACTCAAGATCTCTGGTACTTTGGTTTCTGCTTGGTGATCTCTGCATTTTTTGCCATATCACCACCTTCCCTCACCTCTTACTTGCTAACTATGCCCCACCCCTCATTCTACCTAGACAGTTCTCATCAATCTGCTATTAAACCCCATCTTTTATGTAAAACCTTTGCTGACATCTCGAGGTGAATTGGTGTGTCTTCTCTGAACTTGGATTGTCCGAGTTGACAGGCATACTTTATGCTGCCCCGAGTCAAGCCTTCTACTGTTTTAAATGGAAATGTTATTAATTATTCATGCATTGATATTATTCTCCAGATTAATTTCAGGATGCTTGACCAACACGTATCCTGCAGAGTATTTAGTGGTGCCTTGTATAGAGTTACTATTTAATAAAATATTACTTGTTGATTTTTATCACAAAGCATTAATATTAACTGTTATTCCTCTTCACTTATCTGCTTCATACAATTGCCTGAATTTGGCTGGAAGTCATCTTCACTTTCTTGTAATGGAAGAGATCTGCTTCTTAGATGTAGTGTGGGTACTTTGTGTTCAGAAAAAGCTACATCTTCCTTTGCAGTTGAAGAGATCTTGAATGGAATTGTTGAAGAAATAGTTGAGTAGAGCAGTTGCTTGATTTTGTCATTGAGTAAATAAAATACTTGTCATTATCAAGCATATAGTCTTAGGTAGGTTCGTCCTACATGAGTAGGGCTTGTATTGAGACACGCTCTGCTTCAATCCTATTTTTGTACAGGTTCACTTAGGATAAAGGAAAAATAAGCACACTTTAAGAGGTGAAAGAAGTCCAACAAAGAGTGTGAGGTGCAGGAAGTGGGTGAGAAGTCCAACTCACTTGACTTGGACTGTGCTTTGGAATTTGCATCTTTACTGACGCTGAGATGGGTACTGATGTGGTGGTTTGTAGCACCTGGACAAACAGTGCTTAGAGAAAACAAAGTACCCATCCTTTCTAAACAGCTGATTGTGAGATTTTAAGGGGAGTCAGGTATGAAAGGGCGGAAAATGAGCCTTGGTCACTGAACAGCTGAGAATGCTAAGGCAGTAGGGGAAAAGGAATGGAAAGAGGTAGAACCCAGAGACTGAGGAGCTGAAGATAAACAATGAAATTTAGTTTATCTTGCAGTGGGGAAGGGTGATCAAGCATATTTTTTTTCGTGCTTTGAAAACACTAAAATCTTAACAGTGAGTCATTTCTGTTTCCCATTTCTCCCCAAATATAACATTTTTATTTATTTCCCTATAGACTGTGTATATTTTTTCATTTGCTTGGCTTTTATTCAGATGCTTGTAGTACATAGTATCTGAAAAAAACCAAAAACATTCTTTTCCTTTAGTTTGGAGCCAAAGATAATGTAATGTTCTCTGCTTTTGCTGCAGCACAGATTAGACTTTGTATTGAGGCACATTTTCCCTTTTTGTACCACAGTACATCACTGGGAAGGTTGCGTTTGATGCTGTAATGTGTGGACAGAGCTTTTGAAAGGAAAAATAAGATGAGGACCCAATGGATGATGCCCCCATTGTGTCCAAGTCTGTAATAGAGTAATTTGATGAATAAACCAATCTGACTTAGTGTGGTGTCACAGAGGCGACTGCCAAAATAGGATATTTATTCTCCAGTAGGCGCTAATCACTGCAGAATTAATGGAAAAAAAGGAAAAGAATGCAACCCACACTGCTATAGAAATTAAGACATATCTGTGTGACTTGAAAACAGTAATGGGAAGGATCTTACATGACTCCTTTGCTGTTCGTTGAGTCTCTATTGTCCATTAGCCTACCTGGCCATGCAAAACAAGATTTCATGGCATCTTTCCTAAATATCTTTTTTTCAAGCGATTTTATTAAGAATGACTTTGCCATCCATTTGGTTGGCTGCAGCACTTGCCTGTTTTCTGCATTCCTCTAGCTGGCCTTGACTTGCTTCACTGACTCATTCCTCGAGTGTAGCCAATCATCATGTGAATTTCTTCAAAGCACCATTGTACTCCTATTGCTGCCACCCACCACCCTAGCAACAACCTCCTAATTATTCTCTGCTCTCTTGATGTATCCTTCTCCAGTCAATGGGAGATACTGGATTAACCATCCCCAAAACACACGTGCTAACATGTTTCATGCTACTGGAATTTAACTTTTTTCCTCCATTACCTGTAGTAAATAGTTCCTTTCACTTTTACGTAACATACAGGCATGTATGTACAAGTTTATCACCTTATGCCCCATGATTTTATAGTAGAATTCCTGTCAGGTTGGATCTTTCCTTTCACCAGGCATACGCTGTGTGGACTTCCAATCAGGAACTATCCCCTGAGCCTCAGCTCTTTCCTGTCTCCTCCAAGAAGCCTTCTTTTCTCTCTGACCAATGGCAGTAGATTTTGCTCTTTTCTGAACCATGGTAGGCACATTTTTCCTCTATTATAACCCTTAATAAGTGTTGTTGTATAGGCATCTTACCTGTAAACATGTTGTTCTCGTCTCTGTTTCACAGGCACAAATTATACCCTTAACTCTGTCATCTGTCTTGCCAGTGTGCACCGTCTATCACTGGAAATCTCTAGGCAAGAAAGGTTTGATTATTTAGCACATCCTCAACCTCCCTACTACCACTCCCGCAAACACCACCACCAGGACCATCTCATCTCACCACCTGGACCTGGTACCAGGACCAGGTACCATTTCATTCTCAAGTACCCAGTGGTGACACAGAGCTTTCATTCTGTGTACAGAGTGCAGCACTTTTTAACATGTGTAATCACTATCCTAGCCAGTAAGTCCTTCCTTCTGTATGATAAATAGGGTCTGTGAAACTAACTCCCAACTAAGTTTGGTTTTTTATCTTTTTTAAAATTTGTATAATGGTGAAGACTGAGCTTTTAGTGTAACCATCACCCGAACAGTACACATTGTACCCATTAAATAATTTCTCATCCCTCACCCCTCAACCTACCCTCCAACCCTTCCTAATCTCCAGTGTCTATTATTCCTCACCCCAAGCCTGTGTGTACGCATTATTTAGCTCCTACTTATAAGTGAGAACATGTGGTATTTGACTTTCTAATTCTGAGTTGTTTCACTTAAGATAATGGCCTCCACTTCCAACCATGTTGCTACAAAAGACACAATTTCATTCTTTTTTATGGCTGAATAGTATTCCAATGTATATGTATACCACATTTTAAAAATCCCATCATCTGTTGATGGACGCTAAGCTCTTTTTTTGACAAAGTCTTAATATTTTATCAAACATTAAGTCTTAAGTTTGATAAATTTTTTTTTTTCCAATCCTCCCACCTCAGCCTCCTGAGTTGCTGGGACTACAGATGTGCACAACCACACCTGGCTAATTTTTGTATTTTCAGTAGAGACAGGGTTTCACAATGTTGCCCAGGCTAGGTTTGAACTCTTGAGCTCAAGTGATCCACCTACCTTGGCCTCCCGAAGTGCTGGGATTCCAGGAGTGAGCCACTGTGTCTGGCCGAGATATACATACATACATATATGTATGTACATATATACATATATGTATATATAATTTTTCTTATTCCCATTCTTAGGAGGAAAATATTATTTCACTATTAACTATTTTGTTAAGGGTCATTTTTTTGTAGGTGTTCTTTACCAAATTGAGAAAATTTCCTTCTATTCCTAGTTTTTTTTTTTTTATCCTTTAAGTTCTAGGGTACATGTGCACACTGTGCAGGCTTGTTAAATAGGTATATATGTGCCATGTTGGTTTGTTGCACACATTAACTCGTCATTTACATTGGGTATTTCTCCTAATGCTATCTTTCCCCCAGGCCCCTACCCCACGACAGGCCCCATGACAGGTGTGTGATGTTCCCCTTCCTGTGTTCAAGTGTGCTCATTGTTCAATTCCCACCTATGAGTGAGAACATGTGGTATTTGGTTTTCTGTCCTTGAGATAGTTTGCTCAGAATGATGGTTTCCAGCTTCATCCATGTCCCTGCAAAGGACATGAACTCATCCTTTTTTATGGCTGCATGGTATTCCATGGTGTCTATGTGCCACATTTTCTTAATCCAGTCTATCACTAATGGACATTTGGGTTGGTTCCAAGTCTTTGCTATTGTGAATGGTGCTATAATAAACATATGTGTGCATGTTTCTTTGTAGTAGCATGATTTATAATCCTTTGGGTATATACCCAGTAATGGGATCACTGGGTCAAATGATATTTCTAGTTCTAGATCCTTGAGGAATTGCCACACTGTCTTCCACAGTGGTTGAACTAATTTATGCTCCCACCAACAGTGTAAAAGCATTCCTGTTTCTGCACATTCTCTCCAGCATCTGTTGTTTCCTGACTTTTTAATGATCACCATTCTAACTGGTGTGAGATGGTATCTCATTGTGATTTTGATTTGCATTTCTCTGATGACCAGTGATGATGAGCATTTTTTCATGTGTCTGTTGGCTGCATAAATGTCTTCTTTCGAGAAGTATCTGTCCATATCCTTTGCCCACTTTTTGATATTTTTTCTTGAAAATTTGTTTAAGTTCTTTGTAGATTCTAGATATTAGCCCTTTGTCAAATGGATAGATTGCAAAAATTTTCTCCCATTCTGTAGGTTGCCTGTTCACTCTAATGGTAGTTTATTTTGCTGTGCAGAAACTCGTTGATTTAATTAGATCCCATTTGTCTATTTTAGCTTCTGTTGCCATTGCTTTTGGTGTTTTAGTCATGAGGTCTTTGCCCATGCCTATGGCCTGAGTGGTATTGCCTAGGTTTTTTTCTAGGGTTTTTATGGTTTTAAGTCTAACATTTAAGTCTTTAATCCATTTTGAATTAATTTTTGTATAAAGTGTAAGGAATGAATTCAGTTTCAGCTTTCTACATATAGTTAGCCAGTTTTCCCAGCACCATTTATTAAATAGGGAATCCTTTTCCCATTTCTTGTTTTGGTCAGGTTTGTCAAAGATCAGATGGCTGTAGATGTGTGGTGTTATTTCTGAGGTCTCTGTTCTGTTCCATTGGTCAATATCTCTGTTCTGGTACCAGTACCATGCTGTTTTGGTTACTGTAGCCTTGTAGTGTAGTTTGAAGTCAGGTAGTATGATGCCTCCAGCTTTGTTATTTTTGCTTATGATTGTCTTGGCAATGTGGGCTCTTTTTTGCTTCCATATGAACTTTAAAGTAGTTTTCCCAATTCTGTGAAGAAAGTCATTGGTAGCTTGATGGGGATGGCATTGAATCTATAAATTACCTTGGGCAGTATGGCCATTTTCATTATATTGATTCTTCCTATCCATGAGCATGGTATGTTTTTCCATTTGTTTGTGTCCTCTTTTATTTCATTGAGCAGTGGTTTGTAGTTCTCCTTGAAGAGGTCCTTCACATCCCTTGTAAGTTGAATTCCTAGGTATTTTATTCTGTTTGTAGCAATTGTGAATGGGAGTTCCTCATGATTTGGCTCTCAGTTTGTCTGTTAATGGTGTATAGGAATGCTTGTGATTTTTGCACATTGATTTTGTATCCTGAGACTTTGCTGAAGTTGCTTATCAGCTTAAGGAGATTTGGGGCTGTGATGATGGGGTTTTGTAAATACACAATCATGTCATCTGTAAACAGGGGCAGTTAGTTTTCCTCTTTTCCTAATTAAATACGCTTTCTTTCTTTCTTCTGCCTTATTGTCCTGGCCAGAACTTCCAACACTATGTTGAATAGGAGTGGTGAGAGAGGGCATCCCTGTCTTGTGCCAGATTTCAAAGGGAATGATGCTTCCAGTTTTTGCACATTCAGTATGATATTGGCTGTGGGTTTGTCATAAACAGCTTTTATTATTTTGAGATACGTCCCATCTATATCTAGTTTATTTAGAGTTTTTAGCATGAAGGGCTGTTGAATTTTGTTGAAGGCCTTTTCTACATCTACTGAGATAATCGTGTGGTTTTTGTCATTGGTTCTGTTTATGTGATGGATTACGTTTATTGATTTCTGTATGTTGAACCAGCCTTGCATCCCAGGGATGAAGCTGACCTGATTGTGGTGGATAAGGTTTTTGATGTGCTGCTGGGTTCAGTTTGCCAGTATTTTATTGAGGATTTTCACATCGCTGTTCATCGGCGATATTGGTCTAAAATTATCTTGTTTTGTTTTGTCTCTGCCAGGTTTTTGTATCAGGATGATGGCTGACCTCAAAAATGAGTTAGGGAGGATTCCCTCTTTTTCTATTGATTAGAATAGTTTCAGAAGGAATGATACCAGCTCCTCTTTGTACCTCTGGTAGAATTTGGCTGTGAATCCATCTGTTCCTGGACTTTTTTTGGTTGGTAGGCTATTAATTATTGCTTTAATTTCAGAACCTGTTATTGGCTATTCAGAGATTCCACTTCTTCCTGGTTTAATCTTGGGAGGGTATATGTGTCCAGGAATTTATGCATTTCTTCTACATTTTCTAGTTTATTTGCATAGAGGTGTTTATAGTATTCTCTGATCATAGTTTGTATTTCTGTGGGATAGGTGGTGATATCCCCTTTATCATTCTTTATTGCTTCTCTTTGATTCTTCTCTCTTTTCTTCTTTATTAGTCTTGCACTTGGTCTATCAATTTCGCTGATCTTTTCAAAAAACCAGCTCCTGGATTCATTGATTTTTTGAAGGGTTTTTGTGTTTCTATCTCCTTCAGTTCTGCTCTAATCTCAGTTATTTCTTGCTTTCTGCTAGCTTTATTTCATTAATTTGATCTTCAATCACTGATACCCTTTCTTTCACTTGATTGAATTGGCTACTGACTTATGCATGTATCTTGTAGTTCTCATGCCATGGTTTTCAGCTCCTTCAGGTCATTTAAGGTCTTCTCTACACTGGTTATTCTAGTTAGCCATTTGTCTAATCTTTTTTCAAGGTTTTTAGCTTCCTTGCAGTGGATTCAAACATCCTCCTTTAGTTCAGAGAAGTTTATTACTGATCTTCTAAAGTCTACATCTGTCAACTAGTCAAGGTCATTCTCCATCCAGCTTTGTTCCGTTGCTGGTGAGGGGCTGCATTCCTTTGGAGGAGAAGGGGCGCTCTGTTTTTTAGAATTTTCATCTTTTCTGCTCTGGTTTCTTCCCTTCTTTGTGGTTTTATCTACCTTTGGTCTTTGATGTTGGTGACCTACAGATGGGGTTTTGGTGTGAATGTCCTTTTTGTTGATGTTGATACTATTCCTTTCTGTTTGTTAGTTTTCCTTCTAACAGGTCCCTCAGCTGCAGGTCTGTTGGAGTTTGCTGGAGGTCCACTCCAGACCCCGTTTGCCTGGGTATCACCAGTGGAGGCTGCCAAACTACAAATATTGCAGAATAGTAAATATTGCTGCCTGATCCTTCCTCTGGAAGCTTCATCCCAGAGGGGCTCCTGTCTGTATGAGGTGTCAGTCGGCCCCTACTGAGAGATGTCTTCCAGTTAGGCTACACAGGGGTCAGGGACCCACTTGAGGAGGCAGTCTGTCCATTCTCCGAGCTCAAACACTGTCCTGGGAGAACCACTGCTCTCTTCAGAGCTGTCAGACAGGGGCATTTAAGTCTGCAGAAGTTTCTGCTGCCTTTTGTTCAGCTATGCCCTGCCCCTACAGGTGGAGTCTATAGAGGGAGCAAGCCTTGTTGTGCTGTGGTGGGCTCTGCCCAGTTTGAGCTTCCTGGCCACTTTGTTTATCTACTCAAGCCTCAGCAGTGGTGGACACCCCTCCCCATACTGGGCTGCTGCCTCGCAGGTTAATCTCAGTCTACTGTGCTAGCAATGAGCAAGGCTCCGTGAGCGTGGGACCCTCTGAGCCTTGCATGGGATATAATCTCCTGATGTGCTATTTGCTAAGATGCTTGGAAAAGTGCAGTATTTGAGCAGGAGTGTCCCGTTTTTTCAGGTACTGTCTGTCATGGCTTCTCTTGGCTAGGACAGGGAAATCCCCTGACCCCTTGTACTTCGCAGGTGAGATGATGCCCTGTCGTGCTTTGGCTCACCCTCCATTGGCTGTACCCACTGTCCAACAGGTCCCAATGAGATGAATTAGGTCCCTCAGTTGGAAATGCAGAAATCACCCATCTTCTGCGTCAGTCACGCTGGGAGCTGCAGACCGGAGCTGTTCCTATTTGGCCATCTTGGAATGGTGACCCTTGATAAAATCTTAATGTGATTGTATGTCGCTAAGAGAAGGTCTTTCTTCTACCAGGGAAGGATTTGAAGCTTAGTTGCTCCCCGTTTATTCTTGTGTTTTCGCTATTCCACATTGAAAAGCAAAAAGGAAGAGATGAGAGGTGGAATGGTAATAATAGGCAGTTTGAAGTATTTGGTTAATTGAGATGTTTTAATAATTATTAAGATTATTTTTCTACTTAAGCATATAGTTTAAGGAATTACATTTCAAATAATTGTCCTAAATTGTCAGAGTGCTTTCATGAATTATGTTACCTTTAATAACAACATAAAAATCTGTCAAATGCCAGTCAGGGGTTGAGTTACCATTTAAGTTACTGTGTTATCCATATGATTCCCTGGAGGAAAGATAGCTTAAATCTGAACATTTCTGGTGATAGATGACCCTGACCAGAGATTATTCTATTTGAAGATTATTTTGGTTTATCTCTCTCTTCCTCTGTCTTGCCCCTGGTCACTTCCCTGCAAAAAAGTTCTACGATCTGCCACAGGTGATGGCACATGGGAGGATAAATCCTACATTGGTTTTTGATTCTAAGGTGCTTATAAAGTAGGTATCAGATTAATTCCTTTAGATTATGTAGGATTTCCATAGATTATGTTTACATGTTTTTTGCCTCTGCATTTAATGATCGATGCATTTTTCTCTGGTCTCTATAGATCTGGAAACTTAACACTTCAATGTGGATCATTCCAAGTATGTCTCTCCCTGCCAGGTCCAACTTGCAGGGAAGTGTCTGCTGGTCAACTGCCTGGAGGTGTCCTGCAGACACTAAACATTGACAAGTCTACCATGGCTGTCACCTTTACTCACGCCTGATGACCCATCAGTGATGGCACCATCAGCTCTCTGAGTTTACATGACTATCTTCATCTTCCTTGTAAACTAAGCCTTATCACTTAACAGGTTTTGTTCTTTCTCTCTCCATAACTGTATGCATGTTTTTTTTTTAAATGACTAAACCTAGCCTGGAGTGGGTGATAGATTGTTGACTGAATGCATGAAAACCATCATTACTGCCTACTTGTCACACATTGACTTTGTTGAAAATTTAAGTTGCACATGCCATGCCCCTGCTCACAAACCTTCAGTGACTCCTGTTGTCTATGGAAAAATTGAAATTCTTTGACCTGTCAGGCAAGGCCCTTATAATTTAGAACTGACTTAATGCAGTATTCTTATGTCCTTTTACTCTCCTAGTATACAAACTTGACTCTCATGGTTGACTGAATGGCACCCCGTCCCCTATACCTTTCTCTTTTTTCATGCCTCATATATATCATATAAAAGAATACACACACAAACACACATACACACACACACGCACACACCCCTCTTTAAAAATTGGGAGAAATTCAGGTGTGGGAAAGATTATTTCCTGCTGGCTGGCATCTGGGAAGTTTACTAATGATATTCGCGTATGATATGTATAAGAATGCATATTTATATACATATGTAAGATATGTGTATATATACTTACACGCATATGTGTATAATAAAAGCATTTGAAAAATAGCTAAAATTAATTGAGCACTTACTCTATGTCATGCACAGTGCTAAAAATTTTACAGACATTTTTCTCATTTAATTCTCACCACAACTCTAAAATATAAGCAACATGTAGGTCACATCTTATGTGAGAGATATATTCCTGATCTATGGAGAAAAGATGCAGAATTTAAAACTATTTCTATAAAACATTGGCATTGTTGTTCTTACGTGGTAATAATAATAATGGAGATATATCTTAGAATTCACTGAGTCTGTTGATTTTGACATTATTGGTTTTTAAAAAAAATTGTTGGTTTTTAGAGTTGGGGGTCTCATTCTGTTTCCCAGGTTGCTTGGGAGGGGATTTGGCCTGTGTACATTTCTAAGGGGCTTCCTAAACCTTACCTTGTCTCAGTTTGAATGGCCTTTTGGAAAGCTGGGGGACAATTGTGGTTATCATTGGTACTGATTACCAAAGATTTTGGCCTTTGACTACTCTGCCTTTTATTGTGTGGTGTAATCGTGCTTCCTTGTTTCTTTGGAAACAAATGGGGCTCTGAGCCTTACTTTCACCACAAAATGTTAAGTCTCAGCTTGGGAAAGCTTTAAGAGCGACTGTGTGATTCTCTACATTAACTTTTTTTTTCTGCTTCAGCCTTTGTGTGAGAAAGGACTTGGAAGCCCTCTCAGCTTGGTTCCCTCACTCAGAATGATGTAAAAGAAAACCCCAGATGAAATGCATTTGAAGCCAGCTAGACTTGTTTGAAGTCACTGAGATTCTGGAGGGTTGTTTATTGCCCCTGCATATTCTAGCTGATTCTGACTGATAAGACTAGGGTCTGCAGTTCACTGTTTCCCAGCGTGGTTGCTGCAGTGCTCTGTGTAATGCACACCCGCTTCTGTTGAAATCTCAACATAGTGAGGAAAGCCAAGGAGGTACATGCAGTAACTACAGACCAGGGGTTCTCAATACTGGCTCATGTTAGAATCGCCAGTGAGATTTAAAAATACCATACAAGGGGCAGCAGCCCCCAGAGTTTCTGATTAAATTGGTCTGTGATGAGGCCTGAGAATATGCATGTTTAAAAGTGCCAGGTGTGGTGATTCCTTAAGGATTTAGAACCAGAAATACCATTTGACCTAGCAATCCCATTACTAGATATATACCCAAAGGAATATAAATCATTGTACTGTAAAAACGCATGCACATATATGTTTATTGCAGCGCTATTTATAATAGCAAAGCCTTGGAACCAACCCAAATGCCCATCAATGATAGACTGGATAAAGAAAATGTGGCGGCCTGGCATGGTGGCTCACGCCTGTAATCCCAGCACTTTGGGAGGCCGAGGTGGGTGGATCATGAGGTCAGGAGTTGGAGACCAGACTGGCCAATATGGTGAAACCCAACCTCTACTAAAAATACAAAAATTAGCTGGACGCGGTGGCACATGGCTGTAGTCCCAGCTACTTGGGAGACTGAGGCAGGAGAATTGCTTGAACCTGGAAGGCAGAGGTTGCAATGAGCCGAGATCATGCCACTGCACTCTAGCCTGGGCGACAGAGCAAGACTCCATCTCAGAAAATAAATAAATACATAAAACACCAAAAACCTAGATGACAGGTTGATAGGTGCAGCAAACCACCATGGCACATGTATATATATATGTAGCAAACCTGCATGTTCTGCACATGTATCCCAAAACTGAAAGTAAAATAAAATTTTAAAAAAGGTGCCCCAAGATGGTGGTAATATTCTGCCAAAGTTGAGATTCACTGGTCCAGAAGTAGGCTGTTATCTCTCAGACTTTCTTTTTTACTGCCTGTCCTTGTCATAAAAGTGACTTTAGGTCTGATTCTTAATATTATGATTCAGCTCAGATGGGGTAAATTTACACTTAATAATGTTTGAATTATTCAATTAATTGGTAAAAATTACTCATGGAATATCTCATCCCCTTCTGCAATATCGCCATTAAAAAAAGATTATTGAGTTGCTAGCATAAAGTAGATGGAGAAGATGAAATTTTCTTTTTTTTTTTTTTTTTTTGAGACGGAGTCTCGCTCTGTCGCCCAGGCTGGAGTGCAGTGGCGCGATCTCAGCTCATTGCAAGCTCCGCCTCCCGGGTTCACGCCATTCTCCTGCCTCAGCCTCCCGAGTAGCTGGGACTACAGGCGCCCACAACCGCGCCCGGCTAATTTTTTTTTTTGTATTTTTAGTAGAGACGGGGTTTCACCGTGGTCTCGATCTCCTGACCTTGTGATCCGCCCGCCTCGGCCTCCCAAAGTGCTGGGATTACAGGCGTGAGCCACCGCGCCCGGCCGAAGATGAAATTTTCTAAGCACCGATGGTGGTGTTCACTACTATTTTGCATGATCCCATCAATAATTTTTACGTTTCCTTTCAGGGATACTGAAGAAAGACTGTTGACCCATGGTTGTACATGGCATTCTTTCGATGTGGAAGAAAGGACTAAACCAAAGAAAGGACCTCCTTTGCTTCAACTCAGATTCTTTTGTGTTTTAGGCAGGTGGTGCGGAGAGATACACATAGGTTATAATTGTGATAAAGGCTCCCACGTTTGGTGGCTAGATACTGAAAGTACTTTTAAACAACTGCCTGTTTAGGTGATTGAAAGGCTTCTACCATTGACTTGGTTCTCTGTGGTAGCATCCCCAGAACTTGGGTGGGCTAGGAGAGGATGAAGGGCAGGAGGGAGGCCTCACAGCATCACTAATTGTAGCAGGTGCCATGGGACCCTACTGAGAATCAGTTTACTTTGGGATGAAGCATGTGTTTGAGAGCCAGCCTTTGAGAGAGAGCTTTATTGAGTAATTTAAGGCTTAGACACATCACAAAATATTCTTTTCCTGTCTCTCCCTTCCTCATTTTCTTAATATCTTCCCTACTCTCTCTCTCTGCATTTAACTAAATGATTAATATGTCCTGTCAATTTGTTTAGGTAAAAATATAACTATAATTCGAACGTAGCAAACTCTATTGAATCATCTAATTTTTTAAATCAGGAAATGCTATTAGAATTCATTTATGTACCTAAACTCTATTCCTGGCCCATAGGTCTGGGGGAAAATAGCAAATGTCTAGCTTATTCTGTAGTGAATAAACTAGAGAGAAAATATGGCATGTCTCCAAAAGGAGAGGAGAATAGTGATTTAAAAATTTTCTCACTCCAGCTTTCTCTCTGACTTCTGTCCTTTATCTTTTGCCATTCTACCAGAGGTAAAGGATAGTGTTCTGTGGGGGAAGATGGTTTGATGGTTTTGATGGGCTTTTTAATTCAAATATTTCAGATAGATTATCTATCAACATTATAATCGCTAGTTGGTGGATGGGAGAAAAGAACTGTCAAAATATAAAACCTAAATCATAATTCAACCTTTCTTTGCCATGTACAATGCAGATAATGCATCAATTTTTTTTTAAAATTTATTTTTGTTTGTTGGTTTTTGTTTGTTTGAGATGGAGTCTCGCTTTGTCGCCCAGGCTCGAGTGCAGTGGTGCGATCTCAGCTCACTGCAATCTCCGCCTCCTGGGCTCAAGCGATTCTTCTGCTTCAGCCTCCCAAGTAGCTGGACTATTGGCATGCACCACCACACCCAGCTAATTTTTGTATTTTTAGTAGAGATGGGGTTTTACCATATTGGCCAGGCTGGTCTTGAACTCCTGTCCTTGTGATCCGCCCGCCTTGGCCTCCCAAAGTGCTGGAATTACAGGCATGAGCCACCACGCCCAGCCAGTATTCTTTATTAAATGTGTTTTAAATGAAGCCAACCTCCACCCACTACCCCCCAACCCCCCAAAAAAGCACATATATTGAACTCACTGAAATTACATTAACAAAACATATTTTACTGGGTCATGATACAGAAATAACTTAAATTGTTATTTGTCAAAGTAATTGTTTCAATGGGATTCTTCTTGCCCTTGAATATGAGTAATGTACTATAGATTGCATTTCTCAGTTTCCATCAAAAATATAAATTCAGTGAGAGACATAGTTTGGACTGAAAACATTTTTTTTTTTTTTAAGTGTAGGTTACTGAATCTCTTTTCCTGGAAATATCTGAGATGATTTAATCTCAAGCTTGCTCAGTGGCAGAGGACTTACCTTTGGATGATTCTTTTTTATCTGAGTTATTACAGTAAATCATCTAAGAGACCCAAACCTACTTTAATAGTTTTACTCTTTGAGAATTGGTATGTAACTTGCATGCTATACCAACACTTCTAAAGAGGTTCTCAAAGAACCTACAATTTCTATTGTGTTTTATGTTGAGTATGTTAGCAAAGAGGTATTGTTTTATTTTTTTGATTGTGTTTTCTAGAGTCAAGTACATAGGCCTTGAGCTTATTTCACCTTTGACCTTGTACGGCCTTTGAAGTTTGGCTCTCTAGAGATACTCGGGAAGAATATTAAGATAGTGGTTTACCTTCTCCCTTGTGGATATCTGATATTTGCCATTAATGGGAATAAAAAATTCATAAACCAGTTAGAATTACAGTTTCGTATGGATTATTCCAGAGCAAATTTTTATGGTTATTTATAACTTCACTCAAGTGACATGTAATCTGTGTGATAATTTCTCAGGAAAAAAATGAAGGTTAGGGTAGAAAATATGTGAAATTATGTTGGTAACAGGGCAAGATACTTCATTTGTTATTGATCCAAAAAAAGTAACAGAATATTTAAAAATAATAGAAAAGTATGGAGAGAAAAAAACTAAAACAAACATAGTCACAACCTTCACTTATAGTTTTTAACTTGTATTTTGAGAACAAAGGGATAGACAGCAGAGGGCCTCTCTGGAAGGAAAAAAATCACTCTTAGACAAATTTTGTAGGAAAGACAAACTTGTTTATTGGATTTCAAGGCTAGCTAATTCCTTCAAAGACACTGCTGCTTAATCTGATTATTGGCTTTAAAGAACACATTAAGCTATTTTAAAGAACAACTATTTTCAGCCTAAGGAGTTCTCCTCATATGAGGCTATAATATTTACTACCCAAGTAATATGGGACTCAAGCAGAGAAATGGTAAGGAAGAAATTGTATATCCTTATACTTAAGCTTTTCTTGTACATGTAGAGATTATTTCTAGGTTTATTTCCTGATTATGCCACTTACGTACAAATGTATGAAAATCATTAATAAGGGTTAACATGAGTCAGACTTAAATGAAGCATCACAAAGAGAAGAGAAATGACCCTAGGACCACTCCACCATCTTCATGCATTAACGGAATCTTATCTCCCTCATAAAATAATCTCATCAATCTTAAAACCCATGTAAACCCAAAGCCTGCAAATAAACATCTATTGGTAAAACACCTATAATTCCTAATCCTTAAATAGCTTTTCAGTTCTCCTCTTAGGGTCTCATGGACACTCTCTAGTTTACTGTGCTCTTTCCTCTCAACGTACCGAGAGTCATTAAAATCACCCACATTTCTAGGGTTCAAATTAAAGAAATGTAAGGGATTTGCTTAATTACAAATGTGTCAGAAATACAGCCTAACCCAGTCATGTGAAGGGTAATTTGCCCCAAGATTTTATTTGAGAGTCACATTCTAGGTCATGAGAGCTAGATGGTTCATTCAGTTATTCACTCAAAAATTACTTACTGGATTATTTGTTGACATTGCTAGGAGCTGAGAACATGGGCAGGATCCCTGTAGTCACTGAGATTGCAATAATCAGTTGTTTTAAAAAATCATTAAACAATTCATGATGGAGTCTTAATTGTGAAATGTGCACCGAAAGAGAAAAATGAGCTGCTGTGGAGTTTAATGGGTTTGGGGGCTAATCTGGTTTGAGAGTCAGGAAGGCTCCCTAAGGAGGTGATATTTAAACTGAGAGTTGAAGAAACCCATCAAAGAGTAGCCAGGTGAGAAAAGGTAAAAGTGTTTTGCAAATCTTCCTTGGCCAACTCATCTCATAGTGATTTTCCTCCTCGTTGGATGTATTGACCAGTTAGTGCCTCTGCCTTGTTTTTAAGAAATTACGTAAGAGCTTTTATATTATTTATCATATTGTTTCTTTTGACTTTTATACTAGACTGTAAAAAAGTGCATTTCTAGATCCTCAGGATTCAGTCTTCATCGTCTCATATAAGTATTTTATTTTTCCATAAAATATATATAGATACATTTGTTTCTATTTTTTTTTTTTTTTTTTTTTTTTTTTTTTACTGAGCATTTGCTTATGGTTGCATGTAGTAATTCTTTGAGAACTTCAACAGGCTCTGGAATTAAACTATTTTACTTTTTATCAATAGATAGTAATCTTTCTTTCTTGTTTTTATGCCTAAAGTGGACATGTTTGGGTTGACTTTATCAGAGGGATCCCGGAAGACTAGAATGGAGGGTGAGGAAAAGACCAGTTACGCTAACAATGCAGAAACGAGTATCATGGTTGACCCTAACTGAGTTACAGTTTGGGGAACTCTGCTTTTGTTTGAACCCAAAGACAGCAATATAGTTGTGTGCAATTTGAGGTGATTTTTAGATAGCTGGAATATATTTGGTCACCTTGGTGTGGAGCTAATGTATACATGGAAATTTAGAGAACTATTGTTTGCTCAGATTTTTAGCTGAGCAAGTTTCAGCCCGTAACATCAAATTGTTGTAACTTAATTTACAAAATCACCTAGCTAAATTAGCCTCACTCCAGAAGGGAATTGGATTTGATATGACTAACATAATCTACTCTGTATAGATTTTTTCTATGTGTTAATAATAGCTTCTCATGCTCTTTAAAAAAGAAGCTCTGAGAGTAACAGATATGCCACCTCAGGAAAATTAGTCACAGAACCAGCCCTCAGAGTTCTTTTAAATTTGTAGTTTCCTTTAGAAAAATGTTAATATCAATTAAATTTAGGATATGAGTGTTCTTATATTTTAGTCTGATTTCTCAGATTCTAAATCGGTGTAGCAATTTCTTAGAACGTTGCACCTGAAGGATGTGAATGTTAAAGCAGGGCAATCATGAGGACATTTCATTCATAGGAAGCAGCAGAAGAGAGAAATGTAGAAACTATGTTTTCTCCTGCCTCAGCCTCCCGAGTAGCTGGGACTGTAGGCACCCGCCCACCAGGCCTGGCTAAGTTTTTGTATTTTTAGTAGAGACGGGGTTTCACCATGTTAGCCGGATGGTCTCGATCTCCTGACCTCGTGATCCGCCCACCTCAGCCTCCCAAAGTACTGGGATTACAGATATGAGCCACGGCGGAGCTTGCAGTGAGCCGAGATCGCGCCACTGCACTCCAGCCTGGGTGACAGAGCTAGGCCCCATCTCAAAAAAAAAAAAAAGAAGAAACGGGCTTGACCATGTTGACCAGGCTAGTCTCGAACTCCTGACCTCATGATCTGCCTGCCTCAGCCTCCCAAAGGGCTGGTATTACAGACGTGAGCCACCATGTCCAGCCCCTGTAAGAATTTTATTAGGCTTCTTTAGTGGCCATTTGAGATCTGGCCTACCCAGCATTCATTGACCCTTCTACTGGTGACAGTGGCTCAAATTCCCACTGCCTTTTTCAGATTGTGTTCCAGAAGAGCTCATCTCCTGGTCTCAGAGGGGAGCATATGACTTGGCCTGGCCAATCGGTGTCATTTAGTCCCTTTGTTAGTTCATTTACTTACTCTGAGGCCTTGGGCTGGTGTAACCAGAAAGAGACTCATTTCTTCCACCAAGGATTGATTCTGAGAGAAGCTAGGACTGTAGCTGGTGGCAGCCGTCTTGCTACCATGTGCATGCTGAGAATGAGCCAACATGGAGGACAGCGGAGCTGACACAGGAGAGGGAGGGCAGGTCCTGAGGGACTGTATGAGCCCAGAGTCCTGCTGCAACTATTTTAGCCTTTTCAGTTACATGGGTCAATACAACTTTTTTTGTTCTTGCTTTGATTAATTCAATTATTATTATTAATATTTTTTTTTTCTGAAACTAGTAGCAGAAAGAGCCCTGACAAATTTAGTTTCATTTGTGTGACTAAAGCATTTCCTTTTTTGTTGTTATTGCAATAATACCTCCTGAGTTTGTGTATTGTATCTGGATTAAAGCACTCTACACAATGTGGTAGAAATAATCTGATTATGTACATTTAATACTTCATATTTCATCAGTTTGTGGATAAATGTGTGAAAAGTTTGAGGCAAATGAAAACAGAGAAACTCTTGGCTAATTAAAAGATTATCCTCAAATTGTGTGGATTAAATTTACAACATTAACCTGATAATAGCTGCAAACAGTGTTTTAGCCTAAATATGGTCCATATTTTTCTTAGCATCTTTAAGTTAGCACAAATGGATACAAAGCTGAAAGTGATGATTAATAGTGATGATTAATAGGTTGCCTATCTAAATCAGGATATATAAAGGTCTACAATAACTAGCATAGTTATTTGTATGTAGCAAGATTAACAGAGTTCTCCATTTTTATAATGATATACGCTGTTAAGATTTGTCAAACCTATTTTTTTAAAATTACATCATGTTTAATTCATTTACCAAAACAAATTAATATCCTCATCTTAATTAACTTGTTTTATGGAGATAAGTTCAAATGTAGAAGTAACAAATGAGGATATAAGGAGAGATAGGAAGGACTTTTTGAAGCTTATCAAAATGCAACTGTTGGAAACACATTTATTTAAAAAAGCAAAAGTGACACTAAAGATTTCTATGAGTGACGAGTCATAGTTGTGTCCTGCAAATAATCTTCAGCCTGCATGAGCACAGGATGATTGTCCTGTGTGGTTTATCAGCAACACTGGGAAAATAACTTGGTGGTTTTAGTTGATCGCAAGCAAAGATGATTTAACAATCTGCTTTACTAACCTAAATGGTTAATTTGAACGCATTGCTTCAGATGTAGACTAGTTTAATCCAGATATAAAACCTCCAACTTGAGAGGCAATAGTAACCTTTTATTCTGGGATGATGGAGTCACATCTGAAGACTCAGATTGCTTTCGGCATTTCACTTAAGTGGTATTGACCAAAGGGTAGAGTTCAGAGGAAAGGGAGAACATTCATTGTTGGTGAGCAAACCCAGCCTGATTTACAGGAGAGAGGTTTCAGTTGATTAGATCAAGCTTATTAGATCTCTCCCACCATTGGACAGCTCATGAGACCAAGCAATCTAATAGAACTGCCCCCAAAGTGAGCTGAATTTCATCTAGAGCGGGTACTTCCAGACCTTTGAGTTCCCTGTTCACTCTTATGTGGGAAACCACTTCTTGGACATAGAAGGGAGGGGATTCAGACAGACACACCTCAGGGGGTGTGGTCATGGTGATGGAGGTGCTGGTGGGGCTAGGGAGGGAGAGTGTACCTAACTATTCAGATTCTCTCCAAGCAGAGATTCTGGGAAATTCTTACTCTCCAAGTAGGGATTCTGGAAAATTCAGGAGTGTAGTTGATTACAAGTGTATCACAGACAAAGTCCCAAGGAAACTTTAGAGGTTAGACACTACCTAGGGATCATGAACACATCCTAGGGCCAGCAGCTATTTTGATATAACAGTTTTAGCTAATTGACTTCAGTCATTATGACTTGCTTAATAATTTTCTGCTTCTTTGATGGTGCAGCATTGTGTCAAGGCTTCCTTGAATTGTGTTGGCTAAAAGCAGTGGAGATGGAAACAGGTAAGCTGTCCCTCTCTCCTCTCGATCAGTAGCTTAGCAGTCAGTCATTCACTCCCATTTATAGCATATGTCAAAGTCAATTATGAAACTACACTCATGTCCTTCCTACTACTACTTGTCATAGAACTTCCCATTCTCTGAATTTACTATTTCACTTTTGCCCCTAAAAACAGGTTCTGGTGAAACTTACTACCTTCTATATCCTCTTAAGATTACTTGGCTGTCAGAGCACTCATTTCATAAACTTTTTCAAATAAAACATTTGGTTTGAAATAAATCATCTTGAATTTCCTTGTTGATTTTTTTAGAAGGTTGGCTGAACTTGAAACTAATTAAAGCCATTATTCCTTCTTGGCCAAATGTTTTTCAGCCTAAATTCTGGGTGACTAGAGATAGAATAGATTGCAAAGGGACCAATATTCATGCCTCACTACTTATCTCCATAAATTTATCGTAAACATAGGAGTGTTTCTGTGCTTATTTGGTTAAAATAATTGTGATAGTTATCCTTGACAAGATTTGAGAACTGTCAGGAAAACCTCTGGAGGGGGATTTCAGAGACAGAAATTAGAGATTAAGTTGAGGAAAAGGACCAGGATACTCGACTGGAGAAAGACACACTTAAATCAGACTCAGAATCCGCACCTGGATTCAGAATTAAGAGCTGAATTGCTAACCATTTGGAGTTCATGAGTTCTGGGTTGTTTGTGTTTGAAGTCATTTTTCAGCAAGCAAATGACTCATCTGTGTATTCATTCAGGAAAGTTCTTGTAATGGACTCAGCTAGACTGAAATGGTCTCTATATTTTTATTTTTTCTTTTTATTAGGATTGTTTGAAACAAGGTCTCTGTCACTCAAGTTGGAGTGCAATGGCATGATCATGGCTGACTGTGGGCTCCACCTCCCAGGCTCAAGTGATCCCCCAACCTCAACCTCCTGAGTAGCTGGGACTACAGGCGTGCACCACCATGTCCAGCCAGTAGTTATTATTGTTTGGTATTTTTTACAGAGATGGGGTTTTGCCATGTTGTCTAGGCTGGTCTCAAATTCCTGGGCTTAAGCAATCTTCCTGCCTTGGCTGCTTGAAGTGCTGGGATTACAGGCATGAGCCACTGTGCTTGGCCTGGAATAGTCTCTAAAGTCTTCCCCATGTAAAGTTTCCATGGTTTTGTCTATCATTGGTAGTAAATACGGGGTAACTGTGGGAGGGAAATGCATTGAACTTCCCCGTGGGCTTCTTTAGCTTCACTTCATTTTTTGATATGGATCACTTCAAAACTGTTTCTGAGAAGTGCCTTTCAAACAACAGCTTTAACATGTGACCTCTAGTGTCAGGCCTTCCCTATCCAACAAGATTTCCTTCTCGAATCTCCTTCCATAGAGTCATTCTGGAGCTGCCACAGTTCCTTATATCCTTACAAAAAGAACAGAGGATGGCATGTGGGCTCATAGGGAAGAAAAACAATGACATGTTTGAAAATGTGAGAATGGGCAGATTTTAGAAAGTTGTAGGTAAAGATGAAGATTTCTGTTTCTGATGCAAAGCTGTTAACTTATAGATATTATTGACACATTTTTCTTTTCCTTTTTTTTTTTTTTTTTTTTTTTTTGAGACAGAGTATCACACTGTCACCTGGGCTGGAGTGCAGTGGCGCGATCTTGGCTCACTGCAAGCTCCGCCTCCCGGGTTCACACCATTCTCCTGCCTCAGCCTCCCAAGTAGCTGGGACTACAGGTGCCCGCCACCATGCCTGGCTAATTTTTTGTATTTCTTAGTAGAGATGGGGTTTCACCGTGTTAGCTAGGATGGTCTTGATCTCCTAGCCTAGTGATCTGCCCGCCTCAGCCTCCCAAAGTGCTGGGATTACAGGTGTGAGCCACCGCCCTCAGCCTGTATTTTTCAATATAAATAGTAAACCTATAAGGAGATGCCCAAAATGGATCATTCCTGGCTGAGCTCAGTACCCCTTACAATGGAGGTCTTCATACATGTCCAACTGGAAACAAGGACTTATTATAGATTTATTGCTTCTTTAGCTTTATGTTTGAAGAAGATAAACTATCATGGAGAAGGGGAGTCACATGGCCTTTGCATGAATGGAGGAATGTGGTGGTCTCTGGAATATGGAAGCAAGTAGAAGCCTTATACAACCTTCAGTTACTAATCACATCAGCAAGGGAACGGGAAACTAAAGACAGTAACTTTAAGAATATAAAATGATTTCTTAGATTTTGTAACATTTCATTGGTGGTAGGAAGACTAGGGCCATCTGTCATCACCAAAGATGCCCATGTCCTAATGCCCAGGATGGATGAGTGTGCTAGTTTCCATGGCCAAGTGAATTAAGGTTGCTAATCAGCTGACCCTGAGATGGGGAGATGATCCTACATTTTCTGGATGGACCCAGTGTTATAATCAATGTCCTTATGAGTGCAAGAGGGAGGCAGAACAAGAATGAGTGTCATATTTGCATCTGGAGAAAGACTGTACAAGCCATTGCTGGCTTTGAATATGAGAAGGAGTCCTAAGCCAAGGAAGGCAAGAGACTTCTAGAAACTGGAAAAAACAAGGACAGACTTTCCCCTCAAGCTTTCAGAAGGAACCAGCCCTGCTGACAGCTTGGTTTTCAGCCCAGTGAGATTTATTTCAGACTTCTGACCTTCAAAACTGTAAGATAATAAATTTGTGTCAAGTTGCTACATTCGTGGTAATTGGTTTACAGAGGCAATAGGAAATTAATACACTATACATAAATCTGTTATCTTTTTTTATAATATATAGCAATAAATATTCTAAAAAAGGGAGAAGATGTTGCATGGGAATGGACAGAGTCGTGGAGAGTTGGGATGGCGATGTCCTACTCCACAGTCTATTGCGTGCGGGTGGAAAGGAGGAGCAGAGTGTCTTCAAAGTAGCCGGTGTCACGCCCTCCCCTGTAAGAGAAGAAAATAGTCTCTGAGGGCAGGTGGATGAGAAGAAAGGGATGATGTGAGAGTCGGCCTGGCCTTGAGAAACTATTCCTGGGCTTTAGTTTAGAAAGAGGTACACAAAAGACATCTGAGGAAAACATGTCACAAAAATGATTGGAAGCACTCCAGAAAATCATAAACGTTTTTCTGCGAAATACAACTTCATAAAGATAAGTGATCTGTTTTCTTATAGGAATTAGAAGTTTGTGGGGTCTTTAAAATTCTTTTTGCCAGTTATAAAACAGACACAGTTTGAAAGAAGAAAAATGAAAACTAACATTTCACTTCTGATTTTACAATACTTGTGTTTTGAAATCAGAGATTTTGTGTTTTGTGTAGACAAGAGGATCAAAGGAGAAGTCTAAATGAAATGGCGAATGGAGATTACATTACTGCTTCTACATATCATATCTCAGAGATGGGTGAAATAAGTCAAAATAATTGTTTTTTGTGTGGTAAAAATTACAAAATTAAAACAATGTTACAAGGTCAGATGTATGTGTATTCATCTCTTTCCTAGCCCAACTATGGAAAATTTGGGTTGGCCTGTTTGACACTGCATGCTGTCTCCCTCCCCACCCCCTGTCCTTCCATCTTATTTCGCAGATGAGAGTAATTAGTATGAAAGACTAGGAGGATAAATGATGGGTAATTGGCCTTGGAAAGGCTCACTTTTTACTCATGAGAAGTGAAAAAGAATATAGGCAGCAGAAAAGGGAAATTAAAAGGAAAGAACAGGACTGAATACCCTGGGTGCCAGGGCTTGGGGACGCTGAGGGTGGGGAATTCCTTGAGGCCAGCAGTTCAAGAGTAACTTGGGCAACATTGAGAGACTCCATCTCTAAAATAAAAAAAAATTATTCTGGCATGATGGCACATGCCTGAAGTCTTAGCTACTCAGGAGGCTGAGCCAGGAGGATTGCCTGAGCCCAGAAGTTCAAGGTTGTCCAGCCTGGACAACACAGTGAGGCCCTGTCTCTAAAAAATAAATAAATGAAAGCAGAGCTTATGCCAACCCTGTGTCACAAAAGAGTTTTGATTGGGAGAGTTTTGAGTAAGCGGTGTTGAGGAGTTTCAAGGGTGTCTCCGGGTTGAGAGAGTTACTGAGAAGAAAGAGAATGTGGTATTTGTGTGTTATGAACTGGATCTTCTTGAATATTTTTGAGCAGTAAATTATTCCTTTTGATAATTAGACTGTGTTTGTTAATGTGCTAAAATGGTGAGATTAGGCCACATGAAACTCATCTATTTGGGTTACAACTATATGCCATAGTGTGCTATCATAGATAGAAAATATTGCTAGCTAGTCATGTTGGTTAAGCCCAACTCTTCATCTGTCCTCTAATTGCACCCTTGCAACTGAACATAGCTGGAGAAGAGTACATGATTTTGTTGCTGAATATTTTCTCTTTGAATTTGATACCACAGAATTCCCATAGGAACTCAGTAGTAAAGATTTTACCATGCCTGCTTAGTAAATTCTGTTTTTCATGCCCAAGACAATTGTTTAACTTTTAATTTTTTCTTAAATCTTCAGCAGACTCACTTCTCCTTTCACTAAGGGAGGATTCAGAAGAGAATTTTTCCTAATCCTTTTAGGATTAGGAAATAGGCCTGGGGATTGACTCAGGCATGGTGAAGTCTTAGCTACTCGAGGCTGAGGCAGGAGGATTGCCTGAGTCCAGAAGTTCAAGGTTACAGTGAGCCATGATTGCACCATTGCACTCCAGCCTGGACAACATAGTGAGACCCTGTCTCTAAATGATAAATAAAAAAAAAAAGGAAAGAGCAGAGCTTAACTTAACTCTTAACTTTTGTCTAGGGCAACTCTCAACCTTCTGCTTCAGAATTTGTCTCCCTTGACTAATCAAGGTAATCACTTTCTTAACCACCCTCTTCTTTTGCATTATCAACACATTTTCTCTCTACTTAAACATTCTCATCGCTATGCAAATATTCTGTAATATCTTCCATCTCAAAACAAAACAGTAACAAAAGCATCTCTCCAGCTGTCATCTCATTTCTCTTCTGTAGGTAGCAAACCTGCTTAGCCAGGCGCAGTGGCTCACGTCTGTAATCCTAGCACTTTGGGAGGCTGAGGCAGGCGGATTACAAGGTCATGAGTTCGAGACCAACCTGGCCAATATGGTGCCACCCTGTCTCTACTAAAAATACAAAAATTAACTGGGCATGGTGGTGCATGCTGGTAGTCCCAGCTACTCAGGAAGCTGAGGCAGAAGAATCGCTCCAACCCGGGAGTTGGAGGTTGCAGTGAGCCGAGATCATGCCACTGCACTCCATCCTGCTGCACTCCATCCTGGGTGACAGAGTGAAACCCTGTCTCAAAAAAAAAAAAAAAAAAAAAGAAAGATTTTTTATATTAGCTATCTATACTCTCTAATTACCCATTAATACTTTTAGCTGCTCCGTTTTTTTTCCTACAGTGCTTATTGGAAATTGCTGTTGCTAAGGTCTCTTCCAAAATCTGATCATCCGTTCTTTGTCTTCGTATTACCTGCCTCTCATGTGGCATAGTTAACATGGCTTCCTCACTTGGTTTTCAGAACATTCTCTGAATAGGCCCTATTCTAGGCACTGGAGCTCAGAACAAAGAGAACTAATTTGCCTCTCTTGTGCAGTTTACTTTTACACAGATAGTAAACATAAATAACACATATGGTGAAGAGTGCTGGGTTTGAAAAATAGAATATGGGGATGGGAAGAATGTACTGGCATCACAGTTCTAAATAGAGGATCAGAGAAGTCCTCACATAGAAAATGGCATTTGAGCAAAGACCTGGAGGAGAGGAAGGAGCAAGCCACAAGGAAAGTGCTGTGGATAGTGGGGACAAGTAGTACATAACTCCTGCCTCCTAACATGACTTCTGTACACTTTGCTTTATGAAACCGCTTTCCTGAATGTCACCAATGACTTTTTATTTGTCAATGGCATTTCTAAGGCCCCTTTCTTTGTTCATTTCTCCTTGACATCTCTTCCCTATTTGACTCTGATAGTCTCTCTTCTACCATTTATCTTACTGTCCAGTTGAGATCATGGTTTTCCTTTATTTTCTAATTTTTATTTCTTTATTTTTAATATTTTCTTTTCCTCCCACCTCTAAACTTGTAAACTTTCCCTTTAGGTTTTTATTTTATTTTCCGTTTCCTTAAGTTGAAGTGCCTGTTACGGTATTTCCCATGTGGTAGGTGCTTAATATATGATTTTTTTTTACAAAAAAATTCATTAGAAATCTTTTCCACTTTCCTAGATTGAGCTCTCACTTCTCTGCACATACATCCTAGTTCTTCTGCTGACCTAATATTTTTCTTGAGTAAATGCTCTAATTTTTCAAGACCATCTTGGGCTTTTTTGCTTGATTAATCAACTTATGTCTCATTATGCTCCCAGTGCTTAAAATTGAACTGATGCCCTTCCCCCAAATCTTCCCCTCCTGGCAGCCTTCTTTCTCACAGTGGTCTCAAGGATCTTGCTTCTAGACCTCAAACCTCAGAGCTGGTTTTAGCTTTTCCCCCTCCCTCAAATTTACTTCATATTAATTCTTCCTAAACATTTTTTTTTTTTTTTGGAGACAGGGTTTCACTCTGTTGCCCAGGCTGGAGTACAGTGGCATGATTTTGGCTCATTGCAGCCTCGGCCCACTGGCCTTAAGTGATCCTCCCACCTCAGCCTCCAGAATAGCTAGGACTGCAGGTACACACCACCACATCAGGCTAGTTTTTGTGTTTTTGTAGAGACGGAGTTTTACTGTGTCGCCCAGGGTGGTCTCAAACTCCTGGCTTCAAGCGATATGTCCAGTTCAGCCTCCAAAAGTGCTGGAATTATAGGTGTGAGCCGCTGTGCCCAGCCAACATGTCTTGAATCAGTTTTTTTTATTTTTATTTGAAAAAACATTTAGAACAGGTCACATTTTAGATCAGGTCTTTATATTTTTGTTTTGTTTTGGCGCTATAGTTGTCTGCTCTCTGAGTTGTGTTCTTTATCTTTTGTTTATTTTCTTAGCTCCTATTCAGCTGATTACAAAAATCTGGCTCCATCCTATGTTTTCTGTGTCATCTTTGCTGTTTGTCTTATTCTGCCCAGAGTACCCTCTTTACTGTCCCCTGAATATACTATGAAGCACCTTCCCTGCCTAGAAAGACATTTTTTTCCTTCTTTCTAAGTCCTATACATGTTCCAAGATATAGATAGAAAGACTAACAGGAAATGACTTTCTTTCATGTAGAAAGCCTATTCTATATTCTTTCTTTCTTTCTTCCTTCCCCTCCCCTACTAAACCCTGTATCATTTATCATCTCTGCAGTTGACCTAGCCTTGTCTTTTGTTTAACTGCCATTCCATTTTGATATGCCCTGTATCTTCAGCTGAATTGTAAACTTCCTGGGGAAGAGAATGCTGTTTATATTTTACTGTGTACTCTACAGTACTCAGCATGGTACCCTGCAGGTGGGAGGTACTGAGAAAAGCATTTCTTAGTTGGCTATTGGAAATAAATAATTGCCACAAAATTAAATACTGAAGATGTTGTTTCAGGCCCATGGGATATCCTTACATGGATGCCACACAAAGGTGTTAAACTCAAAGTGTGTTGTCTTCCTCACCTTTCTCCCTGGGAACTTGCTCATATTCCTGGGTTGCCCCACTCTTTTCAATGGTGTTTTTATCCTGCCAATCACCTGAATAAAATCTTGAAGACATTCATTTCTCCTAGTTCTATTTGTTATTATATTCAGTCATTTGCCAAATTCTATTCTGTCTCATTTCTGGTAACTCTGTCTCATTCTCTCCCTGTCCTCTGCCATTGTTCCAGACTTCATGTCCTTTCTCCTCACTTGTTGCAATGGCTTTTCCTTCTGTTCTTGAGATATTTTCTTTCTCCCAATCTTTTGCCTTATTCCTATTTCAAAATATGTATTTATTTGATATTGTTAAATATACCTTGAAAAAATACAAGTAAATGCAAGTTTGAAGAATAATTGTAAAATGAGCCCTGATCCAACAACTCAGGTTTAGAAATAGAATATTGCCTGTACTCCCAATGCATCTCTTCCTTATCACAATCAGCTCCCTCTTACCCAGAGGAAAGTACTTTCCTTGATGTTTGTAATAATGTTTTCATTTCTTTTCTTTGGAATTACCGCTGATGGATGCTTCCCTAAAGAAGAATAGCTTAGTTTTGAACTTTATGTAAATGAAATTATACTGTATATGGATCTTCCATGATTTGCTTCTTTCACTCCACGTTGTGCTTCTGAGATTCATCCATATAGTATCATGTCGCTGTATTTTTTATTGCTATATAGCCCTTTATTGAATGAATATTTCACAATTTACTTATCCATTCTATTATTAATGGACATTTGGATTGTTTTCATTTTTATTATTACAAACAGTGCTGCTCTGAACTTTTTTTGACTGTATCATGATATGGATATGCATGAGACTGTGTGGGATTTGTATTTTAGAGTGCACTGACTGGGCATGTTTATCTTCAATCTGCTATGAAAGGCCCGTTTCCAATGTGATGAAACCAATTTACTTTCCTATTAGCATTATTGGGATGTCCACAGTATTCCATATGTTAGTAATTTGTGCTGTCTTCTGGCTTTTTAAATTTTTAAATTTTTATTTTGTTTATTTATGTGTGTGTGGATTTAAAGGTATCTTTGGAATTTTAATCTGTTTTTGTAAATAGTGGTGAAGATGAGAATCTTTTCATATGTTTATTGGCCTTTTGGAATTCCTTTGTTGAATGTCTATTTAAGTCTTTGTACCCATTTGTGTATTTAGCTTTTTCTTTATTTCTTATAGGTTTATAGTGATCATTGTATATTCTTGGGATGACTGCTGCACTGGTTATGTATGATGCAAATGTATTTTTCTGCTATGTCTGTATTTTCGCTTTCCTTGTGATATCTTTTAAAGGGAGAAGTTCTCAATTTTAATGTAGACATGCTTATCAATAATTTATGAGTAGTACTCTTAGAATCTTGCTTAAATCCTTTCCTACCCTGAAGTTATGCAGATATTTCCTATATTATTTTCTAAAAGATTTTAATATTTAAGTCTTCAGTCCATTTTTGATATTTGTTTACGCTGCTAGGTAGAAAGCAATAGCCTTTAAGCTTTTTTGGTTTTCCCTCTAGTTTTTCTCTTCTCCCATCTGTCTAATGCTTTGCAACCAGACTCACATCCCTAAAACACAACTTGAATAGTTTGCATATACTAATTATGCAGCATGTTTCCCAGTACCCAGTAAAAATTATATAACTAAATAAACAATATTAATATAATTCAGTTGCCCAGAGAAAACATCCTAACATCTTTATCCTAAACTTTGAGATGTTTGTTCAGTGACCCCAATCTACATTTGCAAGTTTTTGCTCACCTCTTGAGTTCATAAAATATGTCAGCTATAGGTCTGCTTGCCATTGTAGTAAAGACTCTTGCTTTGATTCTCTTATCTCTGTGTCTTAGACATCTTGAACTTTTCTTTCAAGCTCTTTTTGACCTCTTTGTCTATCCAGTTTTGAATGTTTAATGCCTTCACATCTTATAAAATCTAGCTTATCTTCAAGTCCTTCCCAAGTCCTTTTAGTGAGAAATGTCCGCCCTACTCTAATAGTACTTCATTTTGTCTCTCAGCACATGGCTATGGCAGACTTGTATGTCTAGACCTGACTCTCTGTAATACCACAAAATATTTTACATTAAAGTTAGTTGCTCCAATGTCTTTCTTTCCAGTAGTTTGTGAACTGCCTTGGAGCGAATGTTTAATCTTAATAATTTTTGAATTTCACAAAGCATCAAACATGTAGAATCTCGAAAATATTTTTTGAATCATTTAATTCATCAATTCGTCCTATGTATTTTCCTTTTCAAAGATTGGTTTAAGGCTATTTAATTATGAAGTTTTCTTGTGAAAATAGTGAAACTATAAATAAAGGCATGAATGGAGACTCTGAGCCCTCATTTGCTGCCCTGTTCCCAGAGCACATTAGGCAGGAGATAGAAGATTTTCTTTATAGAAACAGTAATCTCAGAAGAAAGACCAAGGAATACTAGTATTTGGGGATCCCAAGTCTCCCTAAAGTGTTACCACTTAATCATTCTAAGTGAAGCCCACTTGTTAACAAGCTTCCAATGAGCTTTTCAGTATTTAATGTGTAATATAATTGGACAGATGAGAATCTTTCCAATTGAGGGAAGCTTCCAATATGAAAGTCATAAACCAACAAAAACATAAACAAACCCAACCACATACCTACAAAAAGAACCTGAAGGAAGCAGAGGCAATGTGGGGAAAAAAGAAAATATTTTTTAAAAATCTTGAGAGAAATAGGAGAAAATATTTTATCCAGAAGGTAAGATCAGGATGCTTTAAACATATAAACTATCAGAGGATATTAATGTGTTCTAGAAAATTAAAAATAACAGAATGAACAAAAAATATTGAATAAATTTTGGAAGGTAAAGTAGAGGAATGGCCAGGCACGGTGGCTCATACCTGTAATCACAGCACTTTGAGAGGCTAAGGCAGGTAGATCACTTAATCTCAGAAGTTCAAGACCAGCCTGGGCAACATGGAGAAACCCTGTCTCTACAAAAAATACAAAAATTTACCAGGAATGGTGGCACGAGCCTGTGGTCTTCCTGCTCCTTGGGAGGTTGAAGCATGAGAATCACTTGAACCTGGAAGGCAGAAGTTGTGGTGAGCTGAGATTGTACCACTGTACTCAGCCAGGGAGACAGAGTGAGACTTTGTCTCAAAACTAAACTAAACTAAAACAAATAAATAGAAAAGGAAAAAGAAGACTATAAGAAAGTATACAAATACAAGGAAACATACGAACGTTGAACTATCAATTTGAGAAGTCCAAAATTTGATAGGTAATAATTTCAGAACCACAGAACTGAGAAACTAAAGGAGAGAAATAAATAATACAAAATATTCTCAGAATTGCCACACATCAGTAACTAGATTGAAAAATCCTGCCAAGGTCCAGTTCAGTAAATGAAAAGAAACAAATTTACTCTGAAGTGTAAATCTTGATTTACAGAATACCAGACATAAGGAGAACATCTTCAAATCTTTCAAAGAGAAAGAGAGAGAGAGAGAAAAATGCACCTTATTTACAAAGCAATGGGTATAAAGATGGCGTTGGATTTCTGGATAGCAAGTTTGGAAGCTATATAGTATTATATCAAAGCTTTACAATTTTAGCCAGATGGTTAATTAATCTTAAACATACAATAAAGCCACTATTACATGTCCATATTTCAAGGATTAACTTTTTCTGGGAAACAACTAAATGATGTGTTGCAACTAAACAGTGGAATAAACTAAGAAAACAAAAACGACCTGAAAGTGTTTTGCACCTAAATAAAGAGAAAGACATGAAATCCAGACACAAAATATCTCAAATAGGTAGGAATAAGACAAAGTTTCCAGGAAGTCTGTGATGGGCGGTGATAGAACTGTAAATGTGCAACGGGCCCCAAAAAGCTACTAGTTCCAAAAAAGAGTACCCATGAAAGGTACTGTTAATTTAAAAATGCATTGATAGGTCATTAGATGTATTTATGGAGATGGTATGTAATGGTATTCTGAGTACAACCCTGATTTATACATATGGTTCTGGCATAATCATTGATAACACATACTTTTACTCTCAGAAGCGACACGGTAGAATATTAAATTACAGTCACTCAAGACATGTTGTATTATGTGAAAAA
Source organism: Macaca mulatta (assembly GCF_049350105.2). Taxonomy (NCBI): domain Eukaryota; kingdom Metazoa; phylum Chordata; class Mammalia; order Primates; family Cercopithecidae; genus Macaca; species Macaca mulatta. Next base: position 28,611,817 of record NC_133417.1, read on the forward strand.
TTGCATTGAAATGTTGCATTGAAAGTTTCCTGTGGTGTAGGAAGAAATAACTATAGGCAAAAAGCAATCTAAGCAAATAAAAAAACATATTTTTAATGCCAAGGAGCACTAAATATTGTATAGAAAAGAAAATGTAATTATTGCTTATCACTGAAAAAAAAGCTTGCATAGATGCAGAACACAAATACCAAGTCACTGGTTTAACAACAACAAATACACACAATATGTATATACATACATGTGTATATTATACATATAATAAAATTATATTGGACAATGGAGAAAAGGAACTGAAGGCTATTAAAGATACATTCAACTATAACAAAATGCCAACTCAGTTTAATTTTAAATTTTATATCTCTCATAATATAAGTTTTGAGACAGAGAAGCTACCGCCATGGTACTGGCAGGGATTGGGCTCCACTTCCCTATGAATGTTAATTCTTATCGCTGCTCTTTTGGCTTTATGCTCAGGCAGATAGCAAGATAGCTGCAGAAGTTCCAATGATTGCATCCAATTATGATACAGTCCAGACACAGAAAGCCAAATCTACTCTTCTGATACCTCTTATAATCTAGGCAACCTTTCCCAGTAGCTCCCCAGCTACCTTCCCTGAAGTCTCTATGACAATGTTTAGTTGCATGTCTACACCTACAACCAATCACTGTCAAGGAGAATGGACTACCACAATGACAGAGTCTTCGACCCAGGGTAGACGTTGGGTAGGCATCCAACATTATCTGCTGAATTTGGGATAGGGAATGCTGAGGGGTAGTGACAGCTATGTTCTCATCAAGTTAGTAGATAATTTCCTAATATGATGAATTAAGATATAAATATATTATTTAGAAAAGTGGTGGTCAATAACAGCAGAAATAAAAGCAAAAGCAGTTGCTCTAGCGAATAGGCAGTAAGTAAAGAAACAAGGATTCTGTTTTTTTTAAAACTTTTATATGGTCTTTTAATGTTATTTGATGTTTTAAACAATATGCATGTATATATTTGATAAAAGTGTTATGTACAAAATAAAATCACAAATATTAAGCCTGTTTTAAGTAACAGCATTACATTCCATTACAATTTTTCATTACCTTTAGTCAACTTTTTGTTGAAATGTATATAGGTTGTTGAAAATTTTTACTATTGCACATCAGGAAGGGTGATCGTTGGTTCATTTAATATACTTTAGACACGCTTATAAACATTAAACAAACTAGGGTTTAAGACAAGTTATTAGGAAGACAGTACTAAAGGATTAAAATGGTGCTTCTCAATGTTTCTTCACGTATGAATCACATGGAGAGATTTTATAAAATCTCAGTGCTTGGACTGTACCCCAAACCAACAAAATAAAAATGTTTTTGGGGGTGTAGGGGCAACTACACAGACATGGGTTGTTTTATGTAGAAATCTCTTCTGGTGATCTAGTGAATACCAAAGTTTGAGATTCGGATAAATTCTTTTCTCTTCCTCCTCACTCCCCCCAAATTAAATAATGATTTAAAAAATTTGGTATGTCTGTGGTGTAAGCTGAATCAAGATGAGAATTGTATCATTTCTCATACTCATTACCATCTTCTTTGTATATTCTCTTATCTCCAGTCCACTCCCACACTCCTACCACTGTCCCTTAAGGCAAGGAATCTTAGGAAGCACAAAGATTATAGTTGGAGAATATTGTTCTTTCTTCATTCCTTACTTTATATGATAACCAGTCTTCTCTTTCCTCTAGAGGAATGAAAGATGTCCCATCTGTACTGTCCATTCTGAATGTTATGCTTCCTTAGCTGACCTTGCTTTCCTTTCAAGTATATAATTAATATCTTGTCCATTCTTGTATTGCTCACATTTGGGGTTCTTTTTGCACTTTTTCGCATGGAAAATTTTCTTTCTACTTTTATATTCTATTTTGGCAAATAAGTTAAATGTAGAGACCAAATATCTGTATTTTTCATTTTTCTGCACTTTTTTCCTTATAATGGGGTTGTATTTTGTATCAGTGTTTGTCATTATAGGAGAAGCAAAATTTATCATTCTCAAAAATTATTTGTGAAAAACTGATTTCTGAGTCTTTAATATTTCTGTTATTTTACCAATAGAAAAGTGCATTCAATTTACTTTTTTGATCAAAACCAAACTTGACAAATACATTGTACTGTTATGCCATCTGTAGCAAGCTGTTGTAATTACCCATCTGTTTCAAATTGCTGTTTTGCTAGTACATTCTTGCATTTGGTGTTTTGCATAATTAAGTTCATTAAAGCAGCACCCTTGAGTTTTAATATTTAGGATAATATTTTTGAACTCTGCTGTTCGGGAGAGTATGAGTCAGTATGTGGAGTTTTGATGAATAGATATTTCATTCCTCACTGATTTGTGTTAATTTGAGATACAGTCTTTTAAAACTAAACTATCATGAGATAATGCATTGTGTAACCTCTTATCTTGAAAGATTTTATACTTAAATGAAAGTTAGGCTAAGTGGAATTGACAAGTAATGATTTCGATTATGCTCTTTTTCTCATTGTGCTTTATGTAAGCATTTAATGAATGTTCATCTGAACTTGATATTTATTTTCATCTTGCCATTGATAATTGTTTTCTCCTTGCATCGTATATTGTTACCTCTATAATATTGTAGTATTCTTATGATTCAAAAATGCTTTATATATAGTTTGTATCAAAATATACTCTTTTACTTAAAAGAAAAAAAAGAAAAACTTTAAGTTCCAGGTTACATGTGCAGCAGGTTTGTTACACATGTTAATGTGTGCCAGGGTGGTTTGCTGCAGCTATCAATCCATCACCTAGGTATTAAGCCCAGCATGTATTAGCTACTTTTCCTAATGCTCTCCCTCCCCCGACCTGACCCCCTCTCACAGGCCCCAGATTGTGGTGTTCTCCTCCCTGTGTCCATGTGTTCTTATTGTTCAGCTCCCATTTATAAGTGAGAAAATGTGGGATTTGGTTTTCTGTTCCTGCATTAGTTTGCTGAGGATGATGGCTTCCAACTCCATCCATGTCCCTACAAAGGACATGATCTCGTTCCTTTTTATGGCTGCATAGTATTCCATGGTGTATATGTACCACATTTTCATTATCCAGTCTATCATTGGTGGGCATTTGGGGTGATTCCATGTCTTTGCTATTGTGAATAGTGTTGTAGTGAACATACGTGTGCATGTAACTTTATAGGAGAATGATTTGTATTCCTTCGGTTATATATCCAGTAATGAGATTGCTGGGTCAAATGGATTTGTGGTTCTAGGTCTTTGAGGAATCGCCATGCTGTCCTCCACAATGTTTAAACTAATTTACATTCCCACCAACAGTGTAAAAGTGTTCCTATCTCTCTGCAGCTTTATCAGTATCTGTTGTTTCTTCACTTTTTAATAATCACCATTCTGACTGGCATGACATGATATTTTATTGTGATTTTGATTTACACTTCTCTAAGGTCAGTGATGTTGAGCTTTTTTCATATGTTTGTTGGCCACATAAATGTCTTATTTTGAGAAGTGTCTTTTCATGTCCTTTGCCCACTTTTTAATGGGGTGGTTGTATTTATCTTGTAAATTCATTTAAGTTCCAGGTAGACTCTGGATATTAGACATTTGTCAGATGGATAACTTGCAAAATTTTTCTCCCATCCTGTAGGTTGTCTTTTCACTCTGATCATAGTTTCTTTTGCTATGCAGCAGCTCTTTAGTTTAATTAGATCCCATTTGTCAATTTTTGCTTTTATTGCAATTGCTTTTGATGTTTTCATCATAAAATCTTTGCCTGTGCCTATGTCCTGGATGGTATTGCCTAGACTTTCTCCTAGAGTTTTATAGTTTTGGGTTTTACATTTGAGTCTTTAGTTAATTTTTGTATAAGGTGTAAGGAAGGGGTCTGGTTTCAATCTTCTGCATATGGTTAGCCAGTTCTCCCAGTACTATTTATTGAACAGGGAATGCTTTTCCCATTGCTTGTTTTTGTCTGGTTTGTCAAAGATTAGATGGTTGTAGATGCGTGGTCTTATTTTTGAGGTCTCTATTCTGTTCCATTGGTCTATGGGTCTGTTTTGGTATCAGTACCACACTGTTTTGGTTACTATAGCCTTGGAATATAGTTGAAGTCAGGTAGTTTGATGCCTCTGGCTTTGTTCTTTTTTCTTAAGATTGTCTTGGATGTACAGGCTCTTTTTGGTACTACATGAATTTTAAAATACTTTCTTCTATTTCCATGAAGAATGTCAATGGTAGTTTGATGGATATAGCATTGAATCTGTAAATTGCTTTGGGCAGTATGGCCATTTTTATGATATTGATTCTTCCTATCCATGGGCATAAAATGCTTTTTCATTTGTTTGTGTCCTCTCTGATTTCCTGGAGCAGTAGTTTCCAGTTCTCCTTGAAGAGGTCCTTCATTTCCCTTGTTAGCTGTATTCCTACATATTTTATTCTCCTTCTAGCAATTATGAGTGGGAGTTCATTTATGATTTGGCTCTCTGCTTGTCTGTTGTTGATGTATAGGAATGCTTGTGATTTTAGCACATTGATTTTGTATCCTAAGACTTTGCTGAAGTTCTCATCAGCTTAAGGAACTGAGATGATGGGGTTTTCTAGATATAAGATCATGTCATCTGCAAACAAAGACAATGTGACTTTCTCTCATCCTATTTTATTTCTTTCTCTTGCCTGATTTCCCTGTCCAGAACTTACATTCCTATGTTGAATAGGAGTGGTGAGAGAGGGCAGCCTTGCTTTGTGTCAGTTTTCAAGGTGAATGCTTTCAGCTTTTGCCCATTCAGATGATACTGTCTGTGGGTTTGTCATAGATGGTTCTTATTATGTAGAGGTATGTTTCTTCAATACTTAGTTTATTAAGAGTTTTTAACATGAAGGGATGTTGAATTCTATTGAAGTCCTTTTCTGGATCTATTGAGATAATCCAGCGTTTTGTTATCTTTGGTTCTGTTTATGTGATGAGTTACGTTTATTGCTTTGCATACGTTGAACCAGCCTTGCATCCTGGGTATGAAGCCGACTTGACTGTGGTGGATAAGCTTTTCAATATGCTGCTGGATTCCGTTTGCCAGTATTTTATTGAAGATTTTAGTATCAGTGTTCATCAGGGATATTGGCCTGAAGTTTTCTTTTTTCTTTTCTTTTCTTTTTTTTTTTTTTTTTTTTGGTGTCTCTGCTAGGCTTTGGTATCAGGATGATGCTGGTCTCATAAAATGATTTAGGGAGGAGTCCCTCCTTGTAAATTGTTTGAAATAGTTTCAGAAGAAATAATATCAGCTCCTCTTTGTACCTCTTGTAGAATTTAGCTATAAATCTGTCTAGTCCTGAGCTTTTTTTTTTTTTGGTTAGTAGGCTATTACTGCCTCAATTTCAGGATGTGTTATTTGTCTATTCAACTTATTCCTGGTTCGGTCTTGGGAATGTGTGTGTGTCCAGGAATTTATTCACTACTTCTAGATTTTCTAGTTTATTTGCATAGAGGTGTTTGTAGTATTCTCTGATGGTTATTTATATTTCTGTGGGGTCAGTGGTGATACATCGCTTATCATTTTTTATTGTGTCTGTTTGATTCTTCTCTTTCTTGTTCTTAGTCTAGCTAGCATTCTATTCTTTATTAGCTTAGCTAGCAGTCTATTAATTTTTTCAAAAATCCAGCTTCTGAGTTTGTTGATTTGTTTGAAGACTTTTCTGTCTGTCTGTCTCCTTCACCTCTACTCTGATCTTGCTTGTTTGTCTTCTGCTAGCTTTAGAATTTGTTTGCTCTTGGTTCTCTAGTTCTTTTAGTTGTGATGTTGGAAGGCTGATTTGAGATCTTTCTAGCTTTTTGATGTGGGCATTTTAGTGCTGTAAATTTCCCTCTTAACACTGCTTTGGCTGTGTCTCAGAGAGTCAAGTTTGTTGTCTCTTTGTTCCCATTAGTTTCAAGGAACTTCTTGATTTCTGCCTTAATTTCGTTATTTACCCAGGAGTTATTCAGGAACAGGTTTTTCAGTTTCCATGAATTGTGTGGTTTTGAATGAGTTTCTTTTTTGTTTGTTTGTTTGTTTGTTTGTTTTTGAGATGGAGTCTTGCTCTGTCACCCAGGCTGGAGTGCAATGGCGTGATCTCAGCTCACTGTAACCTCTGCCTCCCAGGTTCAAGCAATTCTCCTGTCTCACCCTCCTGAGTGGCTGGGATTACAGGTGCATGCCACCATGCCCAGCTAATTTTTGTATTTTTAGTAGAGGTACGGTTTCACTATGTTTGCCAGGCTGGTCTCGAACTCCTTACCTCAGGTGATCCACCTGCCTTGGCCTCCCAAGGTGCTGGGATTATAGGCGTGAGCCACCTTGCCCAGCCTCGTATGAGTTTCTTAACCTTGATTTCTAATTTAATTGTGCTATGGTCTAACAAACTGTTTGTTATGATTTCAGTTCCTTTGCATTTGCTGAGGAGTGTTTTACTTCTGATTATGTGATCAATTTTAGAGTAAGTGCCATGTCGTGCCAAGAAGAATGTACATTCTGTTGTTTTGGGGTAGAGAATTTTGTAGATATCTATCAGTTCCATGTAATCCAGAGCTGAGTTCAAGTCCTGAATATCTTTGTTAATTTTCTGTGTCGATGATCTGTCTAATATTGACAGTGGGGTGTTTAAATCTCCCACTATTATTTTGTGAGAGTCTCAGTCTCTTTGTAGGTCTCCAAGAACTTGTTTTATGAATCTAGGTCCTCCTGTATTGGGTGCATATATATTTAGGATAGTTAGCTCTCCTTGTTGAATTGACCCCTTTACCATTATGCAGTGCCCTTCTTTGTCTTTTTTTTTTTTTTTTAATATTTGTTGATTTAAAGTCTGTTTTGTTCAGAAACTAGGATTGCAACTCCTGCTTTTTTCTGCTTTCCATTTGCTTGGTATATTTTCCTCCATCCCTTTATTTTGAGTCTGTATTTGTCTTTGCATGTGAGATGGGTCTCTTGACTATAGCACACCAATGGGTCTTGACCCTTTATCCAGCTTGCCATTCTTTGTCTTTTGATTGGGGCATTTACCTCACTTACTTTTAAGGCTAATATTGTTATATGTGAATTTGATCCTGTCACCCATGATGCTGGCTGGTTATTTTGCAGACTTGTTAATGTAGTTGCTTTATAGTGTCACTGGTCTGTGTCCTTCGGTGTTTTTTTTTTTTTTTGTAGTGGCTGGCAATGGTTTTTCCTTTCCATATTCAGTGCTTTCTTCAGGAGCTCTTGCAATGCAGGCCTGGTGGTGATGAATTCCCTCAGCATTTGGTGTCTGAAAAAGATTTTTATTTCTCCTTCAATTATGAAACTTAGTTTGGCCAGATATGACATTCTGGGTTGGAAATTCTTTTCTTTAAGAATGTTGACTATTGGCCCCCAGTCTCTTCTGGCTTGTAGGGTTTCCACTCAGAGGTCTGCTGTTAGTCTGATGGTCTTCTCTTTGTAAGTGACCTGACCTTTCTTTCTTGCTGCACTTAACATTTTTTTTTTTTTTAAATTTCAACCTTGGAAAATATGATGATTATGTGTCTTGGGGTTGATCTTCTCATGGAATATCTTACTGTGGTTCTCTGAATTTCCTGAATGTGAACGTTGGCCTGTCTTGCTAGGTTTGGGAAGTGGTCCTGGATGAGATCCTGAAGTACATTTTTCAATTTGGTTTTGTTCTCCCTGTCTCTTTCAGGTACCTCAGTCAGTCATAGGTTCTATCTTTTTACTTCATCTCATAGTTGTTGGAGTTTTGTTCATTTCTTTTTATTATTTTTCTCTAATTTTTTCTGCCTGTCTTATTTCAGCAAGATAGTTTTCAAGCTCTGAGATTTTCCCCTCCACTTGGTCTATTTGGCTCCTGGTACTTGTGGTCACATTGTGAAGTTCTTGTGTTGTATTTTACAGTTCCATCAGGTCATTTATGTTTCTCTCTATACTAGTTATTCTGGTTAACACTTCCTGTAATGTTTTATCATGGTTCTTGGTTTCTTTGCATTGGGTTAAAACATGCTCCTTTATTTAGCTCAGTGAAGTTCGTTACTACCCTTCTCTTTCAATTCATCTATCTGAGCCTCAGTCCAGTTCTGTGCCTTCCTGGAGAGGTGTTGTGATCATTTGGAGAAGAGACACTCTGGCTTTTTTATTTTTCAGCATGTTTGCGTTGATTTTTTTCTCATCTTCATGGGTTTGTCTGCTTTCAATCTTTGAGGCTACTGACATTTGGCTGGCATTTTTGTGGGGTTTTTGTTCATGTTGTTTTTGCTGTCTGTCATTTTTAAATTTTTTTTAACAGTCAGGTTCCTTTTCCTCAGGGTCGTTGTGCTTTGCGGGGGGTTCACTCCATACCCTATTCACCTGGGTCCCTCCTGCACCTGGAGGTATCACCAGTGGAGGCTGCAGACAGCAAGGATGGCTGACTACTCCCTTCTCTGGAAACTCTGTCCCTGAGGGGCACTGGCCTGATGGTGACTGGAAGGCCAGAACTCTCCCATTCAACTTAGTTCAACTTAGTGAGCCCCAGTTGAGTGCCTTCTGTTTATTTATTCAAGTTTCCTCTCTATCATCAACTTCTCTGGAAAACCTTGTCTGACCCCTCCAGGCTGAGTAGGAACCCTTTGCCCACTGAAGATTGCACACCACACCTATGATTAGCACTTGCTGCAGCATCTCGTAGTCTTTGGCTAACCCACTCCTCTTTCTTATCTGCCTGTGAGCTCTATGTCAGGGAGAACGTTGTGTTGCTCATTTGTTGTCCAGCGCATGCCCAGTGTCAGTTGCACTGCTGGCTCTGACAGAGCACTTGGGAACCACTATGCAGGAGGCTCTGGGTGAATTTCTAGGGAGACCAACATAAATGTGATACCATTGTACTCTCAAGGAACTTACAACCTAGTTAGGGAGATAGACACACAAGCCACTAACTGTAACATGGTATGATGTGTTTGTTTAAAAGCCATGGCAGACAGACTGATTTTGAACTCCTGAATTCAAATGATCCACCTGCCTCAGCCTTCCAAAGGGCTGGGATTACAGGTGTGAGACACCACACCTGGCCCCAAATTTTAGATATTCTTAAACCTTCTGATCCTTAGTTTCTCTCTCCAAAATACTCTTTCTGGGTAAAATAAAATAAAGTAAGGCTCTTATATTTGGTGCTATGTAAGTAAAAATGTAATTTTTTTTTTTAAGTTTTCTTAACAATGGAGACAGAGTCTCCTTATGTTGCCCAGGCTGGTCTTGAACCCTGGACTCAAGGGATCCTCCTGTCTCAGCCTCCTGAAGTGCTAGTTTCAGGATTATAGGCATGAACCATCACACCAGCTGTAAAAATGTACTTCTTATTCTCCAGCCTCTTTTGTATAAACTGTAGTAAGGGATGGGAGTAATGATGTTATCAGTGAAACTGGCCACCATTTACCCATAAGACAAAACGTTTCAGACCTTCATGAGTAAAATGTGGAATTGTCTTGGGAGTCTAACCTAGTATATCAGGCCCTTTTTCACACACACACACACACAAATCCTTTTCAGGATTTAGTGGAATCTGTTGTTTCCCCTAAGTTGAAAAATAACTCTAAGACACTTTAAAGTACCTTCTTGGGCTGGGTTACATGGTTTCAGACTTTTGCTTACGGCCAGTTTTGGAAAACTATGAATTCAGGAAGGTTGATTTAGAAATTTGATAAACAGAATTGTTCTTTTAAAAACAAACTGGAAAGATTGTAAGTTCTTTCTGAATAATCAAAAAATTATGCATTATTTTCCTTTAAGAATGATAGGATCAGAATGTAGACTTCCAAGATACCTCTTGACTCCTTCTCAAGCTCCATGTTTGGTCAGTAGAACCCATGCGAGCTCAACATGTGTACTAAGTGTTAGTTTCTTTGTGGGCCCATCTACCCTGGATCAGTTTAAAATTTTAAAAATCATTTCTAATGTAAAAAGTATCTCTCAAACTAGGTAGATTAACTTCTTGATTTATATTTAAATATGAATCTTAAGCAAAATAGTGAAAATAGCCATCTTGATTTAGTGTTTTTCTCCCATATGTGATTTGTATATACTTAGGTGAGGACAGTAAAATCAACTGTAACTGTAAGCTTAAAATAGGCCCGAGGGATAATTTTGCATAACAGCTTTACTAATGGTACATTGTTACATTGTTGCTTCAACACACATACACACACACACACACTCTCTCTCTCTCTCTCTCTCTCTCTCTCTTTCTGTCTCTCTCTCTCTCTCTCTCTCTCTGACTTAGGAAGCAAATGGCCAAAGGGGTTAGTACTTTCCCTTTGGAGGTCCTCAAAGCATTATTTGGAGTTGATAATAATTCAGCTAGAACCAAATAGAATCTGTTTTATTTCTGAGGAGTATCCGTGGCAGAAATGTGATTATAAACAAAGTACACTTAAGATACATGTATGCAATGACTGCTATTTGTACACAATTTAAATCTGTAAATGTAATCAACATGTTTATGGGTCATTAAAATTGTCTAAATTCTTAGCTGCTATAGAGTACACATGTATTGATTTACAAATAAATGATTTATTAAGTGATTTTTAAAAAAGAAGCTGTGGCAGAGAAATGTGCCACGTTGGAGTGAATAGGCAGCATGGTATATACATGATGTGCAGGGTGGAATTTGGTAAATCCCTCCTTTCAGGAATCCTCAGTTTGCTAACCTGGAGTTCATGAGAGTGTTTAGTATATATCATAGCCATGTGGAATGGGAATTTTCTGGACAATACAAATACTTCAATCAATGACATCAGTAAAGATTCACTGAGCACCAGTGTATAGGTTAAAACGTTTTACAAGAAGCAAAGTGTAAGCATAGCTTTTGCTTTTAAGATAGTAACCCTCAAGTGAGAAAGTATGCCATGAAGGCCTAGAAAGTAATATTTTAAAAAAAGAGAGCAAGAAAGAAAATATTGGATAAGCACCAACAAGGAAGTCTGTGATGAATTGTCAACCCAAGGTCATATCTATTGAAATGGAAGAGCATGGACCTCATAGCACTTTTCTGTCCCTCCCATCCCACAGAATGGCAAAGCTGTACAAGATGTGGAATGGACAGGCTTGTTGACGGTTTGGCTGTTTGTCCTCTCCAAATCTCATGTTGAAATGTGTGATTCCAAAGGTCAGAGGTGGGGCCTGGTGGGAGGTAATTGGATCATGGGGGCAGATTCCTCATGAATGGTTTAGCACCATCCTCTTGATAATAAGGAGTTCTTGCTCAGTTATTTCGTGTGAGATCTGATTGTTTAAAAGTCTGGGATCTCCTTGCTCCTTCTCTTGCTCCTGCTCTCACCATGTGGTTTCCTGGCTTTGCCGTTTATTTCTACCATGATTGTAAGCCTCCTGGGTCCTCACTAGAAGTCCAGCAGATGTTGGTGCCATGCATGTACAGCCTGTAGAACCATGATCTAATTAAACCTATTTTTAAAATAAATTGCCTAGCATCAGATATTTCATTGTAGTGACACAAAGAATGACCTAATACAGAAAATTAGTACCAAGAATGGGGTGTTATGTGGAAGCAGCTTTGGAACTGGGTAATGGGCAGAGGTTGGAAGAGTTTGGAGGACTTAGAAGACAAGTAGAAGATAAGGGAAAGTTTGGAGTTTCTTAAGGACTGCTAAATAGTTGTGACCAAAATGCTGATAGAAAAATGGACAGTGAAGGCCAGGCTGAAGAGGCCTCAGATGAAAATGAGGAAGTTATTGGGAACTGGAGTGAAGATCGCCCATGTATACCTTAGCAGAGAACTTGGCTGCCTTGTGTTTGTGCCCTAGGGATCTGTGGAAGTTTGAACTTAAGAGTGATGACTTAGGGTATGTGGTTGAGGAAGCTTCTAAGCAGCAAAGCACTCAAGAGGTGACATGCCTGCATCTAACAACCTACCATCAGATGTGGGAGCAAAATAAAGACTTAAAGTTGAACTTAAAAGGGAAGCAGAGTGTAAAAATTTGGAAAATTTGCAGCCTGGGCCTGTGGTAGGGAAGGAATCCAAGCAGCCAGTGGAGCAACTACTTAGCTAGAGAGATTAGCAGGACTCGAAGCGAGCCAGGTGTTAATAGCCAAGACAATGAGGAAAAGTCCTGGAAGGCATTTGAGAAATCTTTAAGTCAGCCCCTCTCATCACAGCCCCAGAGGCCTCGGAGGAAAGAATAATTTCACGATCCAGGCCCAGGGCTCTTGCTGCCTTGTACAGCCTTGGGATACGGCTCCCTTCATCTGGCTGCTCTGGCTCCTGCCACAGCTGAAAGGGCCCCAGATACTACCTAGGCCACTGCTTTGGAGAGTCAAAGCCACTGTAAGCCTTGGTGGCTTCCACATGGTGTTAATTCTGGCATGCAGAATGCAGGAGAGAAGGGGGGCTTGGCAGCTTCCCCCTAGATTTCAGAGAATGTATGAGAAATCCTGGTGCCCAGGCAGAAACCTGCCACGGGGGTGGAACCCTGATAGAGAACTTGCACTAGGGCAGTACAGAAGGAAAATGTGAGTTTGGAGCCCCTACACAGAGTCCCCAACAGGGTATTGCCTAGTGGAGCTGTGGGAAAGAGGCCATCGCTCTCCGTACCTGAGAACTGTGTAGTCACCAGCAGCCTACATCCTGTGCCTGGAAAAGCCACAGGGTTGGAAAACTGTAGCCTGTGAGAGCAGCCACAGGGACTGCACCTTGTGAAGCCACAGGGCAGAACTGCCCCAGGCTTTGGGAGCTCACTCCTTCCACCAGTGTGCCCTGAATGTGGTACGTCGAGTCAAAGGAGATTATTTTGGAGCTTTAAGATTTAATGGCTGCCCTGCTGTGTTTCGTATTTGTGTGGGTCTTGTAGCCCCTTTCTTTTGACCTATTTCTCCTTTTTGAAATGGAAATAGATACCTAATGCATGTACCACAATTGTATTTTGGGAATAAATAACTTGTTTTTGATCTCACAGGCTCATAGGTGGAAGGAACCCATTTCCAGATGAGACTTTGGACTTGGAACTTGGGACTTTTGAGTTAATACTGGAACAAATGAAGATGTGGGGGGACTATTATGAAGGCATGATTGTGTTTTGAAATGTGAGAAGGATATGAGATTTGGGCAGCCAGGGATGGAATTATATGATTTGGACGTTTATACCCTCCAAATCTCATGTTGAAGTTCCCTTTGATGATGAGTGAGTTATTTCACGTGAAATCTAATTTAAAAGCCTAGGACCACCCCCTCCTCACTCTCTTGCTTCTGCTCTCGCCATATGACTGCCCATTCTCCCTTTGCCTTCCACCATGATTTTAAGTATCATGAGGCCCTCAACAGAAGCAGATGCTGGAGCCATGCTTGTACAACCCGCAGAACCATGAACCAATTAAACCTCTTTTCTTTATAAATGATGCAGCCTCAGGTATTCCTTTATAGTAATGCACATTGAGTAACACATATAAGGAAGCAAATAACAAGCTTCTAAAGGTAGAGATAGTTGTAATGTTTCTCCTGCATTTCTTAAGGAAATGTCAAACAGCACTGGTGTTCCCATGATTTTTTTTTTTTTTTTTAAAGTCAGATTAGTGTTCATTATCTGAGAACATGAATTGACAGATAACCATTCCTGCCAACAGTATCAAGTGTACCTTGGTAAACTGCCATCATAAAAAGTTTATTTCTGTCACTCTGTCAGCTCCCACTGGTAAGAAATTATGACTGTAAGCACAGCTTATAATTTTGCAAACAGGATCAATGCTGTTTTGATGCCTTAACCATTTGTCTAGTGAGTTTTGGGAATAACTTGGTGCTGTCCCAGAGTCCAGAGATGTTAGTGATAGCCAAAGTGTTGATTGAGAGTTATTTAGCCACCTGAAATTAGACACCTACTTTGTGACAGAACATGCATGGTGTTATTTCATTATCTTTCAGCATTACTGAAAGGTAGTTATCAGTACCTCCATTTCACAGATGAGAACTCTTAGACTCACAGTGGTTCAAGCAACATTTCGATATGTGACATATCTAGATCTGTCTCAGCTGTCACATATAAACTAGAGAGCAAATAAAAGAGTTTCCTTCTTTTGATTTTGTAAGGCTGTTTAGCCAGGGTAGAGGACTGACTCCTACTCAGTGAAATACTGATATGCCTTATATGGGAAAGTATGCCACATCTGTAGCAATTCCGTGGTGGAGAGGCACTGGGGCCATTCATATTTTTACTGCCTTGATGAATGGAATACTTTAAAAAATATAGAGAAGAGAGCGAAAATTGACTAAAAAGTTATCTGTAAATGGAAAAAAAACCACATAGAGAAGTCAGGCATGTGAGGATAGGTTAAAGGTGAGAAATAATGGGCATGTTTTTATTACAAGAAGAGAGGGATGAGGCAGCCGTGAAAGTGGAAAACATGGAGTTAGGAAGGGAGAGACAGAGAAGGGCCAGAATACTGTACTCATGGAAGCTCATTCTTCTCCCCAGCCTTCCCGCCACTCAACTCAGGCTTCTGACTTTTGCTCCAAGACTGGTGTCATAGCTTTGCTTGGATTATTCCCTTGATATTTCATGTCATCTGATAATTATGTCCTTTTGCCTTTGGTCAGGTGCCAAAGATTGTGCCGAATATTTTATATCTAGTCACTTTCCATTTGACGAAAAGGATGAAAGAAGTAATAACAGATTTTTGGAATGGAAATGATCTCTTCTGGGAACCTCCAGCAATATTATTAAGCTAAGACTTCCCCACATCTTTAGATTAATATGAAGAAAGAAAAGAAGAAATATATTTGTATAGAAAATTTCCCCTTAAAACTGAAGGTCAGGGAAAATCAGCTGATGAAGTCCAAATATTTATTTAAAAAAAAACCTTTATTGGGATATAATATGCATTCCATAAAGAAATAATACCTAATTTGAATTTGCTTCCAAATCTGCCAGAGAGAGTTGATAAACATGTTTAAAAAGTAGTTTGAGATTTCCGAACCTTTTCTCTACCCAGCGTGTGATCTTGGGTGATGTTCCTGGGAAGACTGGCCTCCACTGATGTGTGAGTAAACTGGCTCTGTGTGTGGAGCCTGGAGCTTCCAGCAGAGACTATCCTTGTGGCTGTAAGCTGGGGAACTTTGTCTTCACCCTCTGAAAATTTATATTTTTCAAAGAAACTTGTTTATCACTTGAGAAGCCTCTCATGGATTTCCAATTTGGGGCATGTAAATTTTTCCTACCAATGATACTTTATATTTCTGTTTTCCATTCAAAATCCGCTCCATTCCTGCTTAACCGAAAAATCAAGTCTCTCATTTAAAATGTCCAACAAGTCTTCACTGCCCAAGTAACTTCTGTCATCCCTCCATTTACCAAGCATTTGTCATTTTGAGCACCATCCTAGGTGATAAGGATACAGGAGTGAATCAGAAAAACAATGTCCCTGTTCCCCAAAAGTTTACATTTTACCAGGGCTAGAGAAAAAATGAGTAGATAAATAGGGTAAATTCAGACAGCGGTCAATGATACAAAGAAATGAAAGCAGGGTATTGGTGTAAGGATGGTTGGTGGGGTTAATATAAATGGATGGTCAGGAGAAAATCTCTAGGAGCAGATGGTCATTCTCATTGAGACTGGAGTCCCACAGGGGAGTCAATCTTGTGAGAATTTGTTAGATGGGTATTCCAAGTAGAAGGCACAGCAAATGCCAAGCCAGAAGGAGAGACGTAGGAGCTTGGTGTACAATATGGTTTGGATATTTTGTTCCCTTCAAATCTCATGTTGAAATGTGATCCCCAGTGTTGGTAGAGGGCCTAGTGGGAAGCATTTGGGTCATGGGGGCAGATCCCTCATGAATGGCTTGGTGCTGTCCTTGCAGTAATGAGTGAATTCTCACTCTGAGTTCACGTGAGATCTGGTTGTTTAAAAGAGCCTGGTGCCTTCTCCTCTCTCGCTTGTTTTCTCTCTCTTACTATGTGATATACTGGCTCCCCCTTTGCCTTTTACCCTGACTGTAAGCTTCCTGAGGCCTCAGCAGAAGTTGAGCAGATGCTGGCACCAGGCTTGTATAGCCTGCAGAAGCATGAGCCAAAGAAAGAAACCTAATTTCTTTATAAATTATCCAGCCTCAGGTATTCCTTCATAGCAACACAAAACTAACAGTATGTTCCAAAAACTAAAGCCCTGTTGGTGGGGCTGTACTTCAGGAAGAGAGAGAGTGACCCGAGATGAGGTCAGAGAGGCTGGAACCCGTGGAAGGGAATTTGAATTTATTCCACGTGCAGTGGGCAGCCAGCTGGGAGAGAGGTAGGGATATGATGTATTTATATTTAATTCATTTTATTCTAAGTGCTGGGTTTAAAATCTAGATCTCATGGGAGGAAGCTAGGAGATCATTTGGAGGTGATAATGATAGTGGCTAGTACTGGGATCATACAGCATTCTAATGGTTTCACACATGTTAATTCTTAACTTGATGCTTTCTTTATCTGTGTATCTGTCCTGTCCTCTGCTTTTTCTTTTTTTAAAAGTAGTCCTCATTGAATTGGCTAACCTAAAGTGATGATGGCTTTAAATCATTGAGTTAGAAATGTTCTTATAGAAAATATAATGCAGTCTTCTCATTTAAGAACTGAGGCAACAAGGTCAAGAGGGAAATCAGCAACATTTCTGAGTTTATACATGTAGTTAATGGCAGAGCCCAGAGCAGAACTTAGAACTCTCATTGATTGCATTTTCCACTAATGTACTGCCTGGTTTATATTCTCATACATTATACTCATTTTTGTGTTCAGTAATGTGAGGGGCAGATATCCTTTCAGATAGATTGGTCTTTGGGCAGAGATGCCTGAGCTAATAGAACAAGCTGGTGGAGTAGATCATTGTGTCAGTCCAAGGTGATCAAGTTGCCTGAGCAAGAGTGGCCGAGAGTCAGGAAATCAACAGGACTTTAAAAGGTCAGAGTGATGAAGACAGCAGATGGACAGAACTGTAGGGAGGGGGACATGCCAGGCAGGGAGCAGATGAACCTGAGACTGTCTGAGGGCATTGCAGGACATGCAGCAGATGGGCTGCGCTGGAATGTGGGGCGAGAAACACTGTCATTGACACTAATTACTCGTGATGGAGGTGCTTTGCAAAACATGGGGGAAAATGGCCTTATTTCATAGGACATTTACTGTAATGGCAGACAAGTTCACAACAGCTTTCTACATTAAATACACTAGATTGAGGGGCCAGGGAAATATTTGCAGTTTGCCCTTCCCCTTTTCTAATACCTTGTTTGAGATGGAGATACTGATTAGGACACGCCACAGTGCCCGGCCAATGGTATTTCTTCTGAGTACTGAGCATTTTCACAAATTAAAATTCCCTTTAAGAAGTAAAATATTCAGAGGTAAAACGATGTATAACAAAGCAGATGAGGTGGTTTTGTATCACAGATTAGCAGGTAAATCAGAAGAATGAGATGCGGGAAAGACATCAAAACTGTCACATCATCTCTGCTGGCACAGGTGAATACCTGTCCTTCCCAGAACAGAAGAAAGAAAGATGGTTATGTGTTAAATAAAAAGGACCTGGACAAATGAGTTTCAATAGAAAGGCTGTACATTTTGCCTCATCATAAAGTGCTAGGCATATAATTTAGCATTTTAAAACTCAAGAGATTTTTCAGCAGTAATTATGTGTCATACACAGTGCTGGGTTTTGGTGACACAAAACAGAGGAAGTCAGGATCCCAAAGCTCAAAGAGCTTACCGTTTAGTCAGACCACATGCAAGATGATTCTAACATAACTGCTATTGTGGAGGGAGGTAAAAAGTGTTTTGGTCCCATGACGGATATACTTCTATGATAGTAGAGTAAGAAATTAAATAAAAATATTAAAGTCAACCATGTTCTACAGAAAAGTATACTGGCTAAGTGATATATTTGGAATAAAAGAGAGCGAGAAAGAGAGTTCCTCTTTTGATTACCTTTTTTTTTTTTTTTTTTTTGGTCATGAATATACCTGGGTATGCAGTGGAGAGGGGGACATCTTCTCTCCTGGTTTCTGAAGCTGTATCACTTGGGTTCCAGAGTAGCAGAATACTAAATGCCAGCTGAGTGGTTTCCAGTGCATCTGAGTAGCTGGAGAGTTGGGTAAATTGAGTGTAGCGCATCATTTGTTTGTACGCTTTTTCATATGCTGTATATTTATAAGGCAGCAGGAATTACGGATTCTTGTTAGCCTTATTGTTTGCATTCTGTCCTCATAGCCAGTTCTTTCATCCCATTAATTTTTCTTCTGCTTCACTTCTTTTCCTCAAATTCTGCTATTTCCTTGCCACTGCCCCAAGGCCAAATTAAATTTGTCAAGAGTATTTTGTCATTCAGGTTCATAAACTTTGAATGCCAAACTGCAACTGTTTGGTTTTCACAATTTTCAGAAGCTTGTCTGGCTCTAAATTGGGATTTCTTATTTGGCTTCTGCCTTCTCCATTAGTCACTTTACCGTAATAAAAATTACAGAGTCCCCTTCAGCAGTCACATAAGCTACAATGTCACGTTCGTGAAAACAAATTAAAATTTTATCCTCATTGTCTCTCTTGCCCAACACACCAATATATAATTTTATTCCAGACTTGGAAAAAATAATTTAGTTGATTGATATAGCAATAAAGAGGCATTTCAGATCGACCAAGATAAAAAGCCTGACTAAACTGTCTTTGTTTCACAATAATCTTTCTTCTGAAGTTACCAAGACCTTAATTAAATGACTCAAGTATGGTACATAAAATTTGTTCTCTTAGCAGAACTTGTACTGATTGAAGGCTGTAACTGATTTGATAGAGCTTCTGTCTTAAAGTGTCATTTTGGTTTTGTGGAAACCATGGGAACCAATTTAGATGATTGTTTCTTGGTAGCTCTTGCTATTCCAGAGCTATATATGTCTTCTTGTGGATTCTCCCAGCAGCTGACCTGAGGACCACACTTGAGTTCAAGGAGTCTACTTGGAAAGCTCAGGGAAAGCCTGTAGGAAATGGAGAAGTGACATAGGAAAAAGAAAACAGCCAATAAACAGAGAACTATTAAGGCAGCACTACAATGAGTGCCTAGAGCTGGGTTCTGAGGGCAGACACGGGGAAGCAAGGCAACACTCACACTTGAGGCATGAAGGAGGTAGGACAATTGCACACCTAGTCATAAGACATTGGTTGAAAACTGCCCTATCCCTGGGGATGTTAATACCTTGGAACTTCTGGCTTGCCACACAGTAGCACATCTTGGCAACTCACCTATTTATCATTCTAGGAAAAAATGACAGCTACCAGCAATTGTAAGTCAGCCTGATACCAGCACACAGAATGGACCCAACACTATGCATGGGTCATCTGCAATGTGTGTTGAAACGTTTGCCCAACTTTAGATTAATCTGAAGAACTGAAGAATAGAGAAAACAAAGTTAAACACTAAAAGCTTTACTCTCTTTTATAGTTCCACCTGTTCCTCTCATCAGTAGTCTAATCAAGAGATGTTAGTTCCTTCATCTTTCTACTCATGCTCTCTTGCACTGGAGCAAATCCTCAGTCAAGTGGTGAGCAAAACGAAGGAAACAAAGCTACCTGAATGATTCATAAACTGGAGAAACAGACCATGAAAAGCCAAGGATTGTCAGAACTGGCCTTTGCAACCAAGAAGGTGCTTTAGATGTTTCCGATGTATATGAGAACAAATCATTGAGTGCTTGTATCATGGTCATCGTTAATGTCACGCATTTCTTAGGCATCTCCATTTGGATATGACACTTTCAGACAGTATATAAAGCAAGGCAAACCAGTGTGCTCCTTTCCTCCTGGAATCTAAAATCAGAAACAGATACCGAAATGGATAGCGTAGTCCACAGTGCACAAAGTGAAATACCCATAAGGCCTATGAAGGTAAAGTGAATGAGGAAAGAAGCCAGGTGTAATAAGACAAATAGTAAGTGGCATTTAGCCTTGTAGTCAAGAATCTGATAGCAAGTGGTAGAGCCTTCAGTATAACGGAGAGCTTAAGCTTTGTCTAAAGTGAAAACATAACCATATAGGGATGCGCACCCAGTACACAGTACACACATAGATGTTCACGTGACATTGCCAAAAGCTTTAAATGAGAAGATAATTTATACACATTTAAAATACTCTGTGGCCCAGATCTGTTCAGGTGAAAAACAACAACAAAAACACATTTGCCAACCAGCTACAACATATAGGTCAGTTTGGCTGGAGGCCTCTGAGACAGGGAAATGTATGAATACCAGATGACCCATGGCCAAAGGTGGGATCATGTATGTCTGTGTCTGTGGTGCATGTGTGTGCATGAAAGACAGAAGGGGAGACAAAGAATCACCTGATGTGCTCACGATGAACATAAATATACCGTCCATTTATATTTGTGTCTATATGTTTATACATACATGTTATGGAAAACAATGAGCTAAGTATAGTTTCTGAGGTTATGGTTGGGGAGAACAGCAGAGATAACTCTTTGATACACTTTTGCTATTTTAATCATATTCTCACTTCAAGGTCACTCAGCCATTGCCACATCACAGATGACTTGCCTTTGTAAGACGAGATTGTTGCTGGAGGGATTTGCTTGGTGGATGGGTGAATTTGGAAAGAAATACATAATTGACTAGGGCTGGCATAAAATATATTTAAACTGTTCAGTTTGTAAGACAGAGAAAAGCATGAAGAGGTTTGTAAGGTCTTTGAATTGTAGCTTGAAAATGTAAGAAAGCCTGTATCGAGAATTCCTGGGTGCTGAGTCCTGAGATAGGTAGTGTATGTTATCTTATTTGATCCTTATAACAATCTTTTATGGTGTTAAGAAACCATTTTAGAGAAGGGAAAACACACTCCTTTACACGTATTTGTACAAGTTTAAACAACTTGTTCCACATTATATGAATATGAAGAATCAATACTAACATTCAAATACAGATTACCCTCTTAAAAGTATGTATACAATCTAGACATAAACTTTTCTAAGCAGTGAAAATGATCTACGTTTTTCTAAAAGTAGGAAAATCGGCATTAATTTGCATTGCTGTGTGGTAATCCTGTTTGAAATGCAGGTGGAAAGAGTTGCTGGATGCTGGAATCTTCAGCTGGAGCATGTGCTTTCATGATGCCTGAGCTAGCCTGAGTCTGCAGTAGTCCTATCCCATGTGTCTTATGTAGTCTTTCTAAAAGTGGAGCTCAATTTCAGAGTAAGGTGTTAATCCGTCAACAAACATCTCTTGTGATTCAAAGCTGGCATCTGGAGTAGAGTAGGGTAGAAGGATCAATTCTACCCAACCCAGGACTCTATGACTAAGAATGACTGTCTCAGAGCAAACTCTGGTGGGGGCTGTGACCAGAAGGTGGGAGTTGATGTATGCCAGTGGATGGTAAATATGATCTACACCCAAAGCAGGGAAAGCTGGGATGGTGTGGAGGGAGCTGGGATAAGGAGATGGGAAGATTGGCAGAAGGGAAGCCTACGATCACAGAGACTCATAGACCAAAAAACCTGCATCTCTGGAATACAGAGGCAGTAACAACACTCTTCACTTCTTGCTTCTCCAAGATCAAGCTCTTCTTCCTGCTTATATTTCTATCCTGTTGTCATAATTTTCCCAATAAATGCCTAGTTTTAACTTGAACTAGTCTGAGTAGTAAAAAGAACTAAATTGTTCTTTTCCTTGAAATAGAATGACCCCATCTAAGGGGACATTTTTTGGGGAAGTGTGATGTGAATCGATATCAAAGGCGTAATGATTCCCTTATTTGGACAAAGAAGAATAAGATGGGTCAATAATTACTTCTCATGACTTCATCAACTTCAGGAGACAAAAATCTCACCCAGACCTCAACCTAACAAGGAGGTGGTTGTTACCTGCCTTTGTTCTTGTCATTTTAGAATTAAATGAGAAAAGCTTGTTGAAGGTAGAATTTTAATGCTATATGGAAGCGTATTTCTCTGGGTTATTCATTTTTAATGCTAGGCCTTATTTATAGATGGGTGTAATGAGAACAGGGTATATGTCATTATTGAGGTCAGAGTTAATAACAGTGTATTCTGCAGTAGATTCTGTCAGCTCTCACTTCTTGATCCACTTGATTTTTCTTCCAAAGGTTTTAAAGAATCATCTTTACTTTTTGCTTCATGTCACATAACATTTTGTGTCTTTGAAGAGCAACATATAATTTAAAGATGTAATAGTGTTATTTGCAGTTATGCTGATTTTTATGTCTTAATCCTGTGTGTGTTAACACCTCTGCAGAGATGCTGCTGTAGCAGTAATTTCTATTTTCCTTCATCTGTCTGTGTGCACTAAGCTAGCAGATTGGATGAAGGTACTCCACGACTTAATAACTAATTGGAAAAGACATGGAAACCTATTTTAATTTACCAACAAATAAGTCAGACTGTTTTTTCCTCTCTCTGTCCATTCTTCCCTCCTTCCTTCCTTCCTTCTTCATTTTTTCTTTTTTCTTTTTTTTTTTTTTTTCAGACAAGGTGTTGCTCTGTCACCTTGGCTGGAGTGCCATGATGCAATTACAGCTCATGATGCCTGAAACCCCTAGGCTCAGGCAATCCTACCTTCTCAGCCTCTGGAGTAGATGGCACTACAGGCATGCACCACTGTGCCTGGCTAATTAAAAGAAAATTATTTGTAGAGATGCTGTGTTTCTTATGTTGTCCAGGCTAGTCTTGAACTCCTGGGCTCAAGCAATCCACCTGCCTAGGCCTCCCAAAGTGCTGGGATTACAGGCTTGAGTCAGTGCATCCAGCCAGACTTTGTTTTTAACGTATGATTTAGAAACACACTAGAAACAGAAATTGGTGCTTTTAATAAAATAATTTAATTATTATTCAATCAATATTCATTGGGTACCCTTGGAAACAGCATGTGGATGCCAAAACAAATATTTCTAGCAAATGCATAGAAGTATAAATAAATGATTGAGAGAGCTGCCGTTTAATTTTACTGATGAAATATTGCACTCTCTCTGATGTTGGACTAAATGGAAAACACTTAAAAACTGCTGTGGAGTACAGTGATTGGAGAGTGGGTTATCTTTATTGAAAGCATTTTCAAAGCAGTAATGGATATTTTTTCTTAAATACATATTGCCAAAAATCTAGAACACTATTTTGTCTACCCTTTATCCTTGGATAAAGTGTAGATAATGTAATTGATACCTCTTTGCATCCTGGATTTTCTTACATTACCACCAAATTAGTCCCAATAACATGAAGGATTATTATAAAGTTGAGGAATAAAATACATTGTGCTGACTCTGTATCAAGCTGAAAATATTCCCTGGTGTAGGAAACCACTCCTCTTTTCTTTGCCCCCTTTCTTTCCTTTAATCTACTCCTTGCGCTCCTTTTTCTTCCCTTTCATCTTTAGTTGAGATCCTACTTAAAATGAACTTGTTTCATTGACATTTACTTTATTCTTCTAAAATTAGGGTGCAAATATAAGACAACATCTATGTGCTGCGGAGATTAGTTTCATTGGGGATTAAAGAATAAAATATTTTAAACAGGTTTTGTGCTTGATTTTGTATGGATACTGTCATATCCTAGAAAGGATGGAGATGGTATTTTTAAACTAGTACACCAAATGGGTGTGTTTCTTTTTAGATTATCTTCCTCTATTGATGTTCAACTTCATTCATATTGGAAAGTTGAAAGCAGGAGCGTAAGTGCCGCCAGAAGTGGGAAGAGGATGTGATAAAGCCCTTAGGCTTCTGATAGCAGAAGCATAGAGGTGGAGGAAACTCAGGTGGTAAAAGCAAGCTGTCTGATTCTTGTGTCCTAGTTTCCTCCCTCCAGTTATTGCAAAGTGAAAACAAATGCCTAGTCATAGAGAGGGAATGAGTTAATGACTCCTTGCCTAGTCTGGTTGATTTATGTCATGGAAGTGATTCAGAGGGCTTCTTGTGACCTTCTGGAGGTACAGAAGGAAACTGAGCTCAAAGCTTGGGACCCTACACACGGGCCTTAGGGAGCTCAGCTTAAGCCAGTCAAGCGGGAGGACATGGCTAAGACACAAAGAGTTCCTCATGCTACCAAGGGCAAAGGCAAGGCAGAGTGAGCAAGGGAAGATAACCTGGCCTAGACTAAGAGAAAAAGCCCAGAATTCAGTAGTCACACTGTAGCAGACAACTGAGCAAGGTGCTTGGGACAGGATTAGACCAGCTGGAGACACTGACCACAGACCCACTGAAAAAATCTGAGACCTCACTCAACGCCATGGCCCCATCCAAGCTTTTTGCTACTCTTAGGATGCCATTCTGGGGAGAGGAAGCATTGGGAACCTTGAAAGCCTATAATTTATCCTTAAAAGGAAGAGGTTACCTCTTAAAGTATTCCTATAAATGGAAAGAGACTAAATTAAGGCCAAAGAAAAAAGAAAAGATAAGACTCCTTTATTAGCAAATTTAAGTTTTTTTCCCCTTGGTTTTCACTAGGTAGAAATATGCTTTTCTGGCCATTTTAGTGCAACATGTACAAATTTCAACCCACTACTCACACTTAAATGGGTAAGGATGGCTGCTGTTTTGCTCCTTATCTCATCTGTGGGAGGAGGGGGGAGGGCACTCCTAATGGCAGAGGCTGGACGATCTTTATAAAGTTTTACTGAGGAATTAGACTTTTAGTATGAAGCTTCACAGTATCAAGTTATGTGGCATATTGGACTTCACAAGCACCCTTTTGAAAATGACAGACAGTATTTGCTAGCTGTAGAATGGAGAATGTCCTCTTAGATGTGCATAGTTGTTTTCTTTCATTTCATCCTTAGATCACACAAGAATACTGCTGCTGGTGGTTTCTTTCTGGATAATAGTAACTTCAGATATCAGGTTCTCAAGTTTGGAGTCTAAAGTTGTTTCAAGAGGCAGAAACATAAGCTTGAGAAGTTTAAAAACATACTTGGTGATTGGGGAGATAAATAATTAGTGGCATGCTTTTTATCATCTGCTGTTTTATGCTCCTTGAATACCCAACACACACACACACACACACACACACACACACACACACACCAGCTTTCTTTTTATCCAAGTCTTAAGCATGAGCGAAGATCTTGTTCAAGTTTCACCTCCTTGTTGAAGTCTTAGCCGTTCAGTCCCATCTCTTCCTTCCTTTCAACATCTATTTTATGTATTCCTTATTTAAGGACCTAATTGTATTTTGCCTACAGAGTTCTCAACAGTTTTATGAGAGAGTAATGTTTCCTCAGAAAAGATTATAAACCCCAAGTAGATAGTAACCATGGTTTTTGATCTTACCCTACTTTTCTGGCACAAAAGAGATAAGTAATACTTGCTAACTGCAATGAAAGCCATACAGCTACCCCTAATAAACAGCAAATACTTTTAGAAATTCCTGGTGAATCCTTTTATCTACCTTTGCTAGGATTCTTTCATGTTTAGTAAAAGGCAGAATGTGATGAACCTGTGTGTTGACTGAAAAAGAAGGAAAGCTAGGAAGGTTTTAGGTAAAAGTAATGTAGGGTGATAGATTTAAATTAGAGATCTTGTTATTTTTTTTCAAGCATGATATTGATTTTAACTTATCCCTTTTGTGTATCAATATGAACTTGGCTGAAGTGACCCTCGAAATTTTTAAAAATTGTGGCAGCAGGTAAGGGATTAATAATTTACCGCTTCTAAAAGTCTGTTTGCCTATCCTCCTAGCATATGATTTTGGCATCTGTCTCACCAGCAAACTGCTATGAATCTGCAGCATTGTGAGGAGAAACTCACAATATTTAAGAAATATGAACATACTGTTTAGATTACATTTTTTCAAATATTACACCTCCCCGTTAATGTCTGACTAAAGCCCAGCTGGAAAGTAATTTTGGTATAGTAGAAGTTGTAAGCCAATTTATATTTTTCAAGTTTTTGCTTCAAGGCTCAGTCAAGAGAATCCCTGCTGTGCTAACGTGTTCAATTTGGCGCGTTTTGGAAATGGATGGAGAGCAGTTAGGGTTCCAAATTTAATTGTTTGAAATATTCCAGGCATTTTAGGGTAGATTCCAATTCCAATGGAAGAATTTCATTAGACAGTTCTACCTTAAGACAAATTACACTTCCTATCTTTTCATAAATTCCAGCAGGAATGTATAATGGAAGAGACTGGCTATCAGTTTGTCTCTGGCATGGGGAGGAGGGTTCATCATTTCATGAGGCTGAACAAACAAACACAGAGTTAGGATATAATTGACAAGAGAAGTTCAGTTGCTCTTGTGCTCTGAAACAGAGCAGCAATGTTTACTGAGTCCCTCCTCCTTCACTGTTTTTCCCCTAGGTTGAGGAAACCCTGCTTAACTTTTCAGAATTTAAGGGGACTGAATTTTATGTAATCTAGAAATTGTAGATTTCCTATCACTCAGAATTTAACTGGGAAGCTGTGTTGACATCATAGAACCTACAGTGTCTTAAAGTCTTTTAATGCTTAATCTCATTAAAAGATGACATAATTTAATATGCATCATAATTGTGATTGCATAAATATCTTTAGCATTAAGAAGGAAGACGGATACTATGGGGTTGATTATCAACACTGTTATTACGTTCTTAGTGTACTCCTGAAACCATTTGGTAATGCACCCATAATTTATTTTTATTATATATTTTGGAAGCATTGTTATAGGTTAATTGGCTCTATATTTTACAAGTTTGCATCACTAATACTAATAAAAATCTGTTTATATTGTTCTTTTGGGAATCTGATTGCATTAAGGAATGATTAGTCTTAATTAAGTTCTGTAGTCTGTACTAATTACAATCAAATAAGACTTCACATAAAAGTGTGAAATTAAGCCAAAGTAAATGCATTTTTGATCATTAATTAGACAGCTACCAGTCATACCTTTGCAGATGTTTTTATTATATTTTTTATTTTTAGTAACTAGAAGGAAACCTCACCTATAAGCCATTGCATTTCAAAAGGATGCCTCTCATAGTTGTAACAGAAGCCATTTGGTTAATTATAAATTTGGGTAATGTTTGCTTGTTTTACTCTCATGAGAACTAAAGTGTCCTTAGCTGTTACTTATCCACCCTCCAGGTAACAATATTATGTTTACATTACAGAATAAACATAGGAGGCTGAAGGTTTTAAGAGCATGTGTTCTTTTATATTGCCTCATTTAACTTTTATGCATTGCAGTTTTTTTCATGTTTTACGCTTCCCTGATTTCTTTTTAATGCTATAGATTCATTGGGACCATCCTGCATGAGACGATAATGATACTTCTATCTGTACTTCCCCGGTGTGGTGGTGACTGATGAGGAGTTTTCTTTGCCCTTAACATCTGAGTTTTAATACTCTTGCATACAAGAAGCACTGAATTCTGTGTATAATGAAGAAACTATAAACAGAATAAAATCACAATTTCTGGCCACACACATCTTTTTCTGTCCTCTCATAGGAAGCACTAAATGATATTGTGCCTTCACAATATAACACAACCTGGTTCTTGATGTAAGGAAGGGTTCAATCAGTGTTTGCTGAGATGATAATTATTATTAGGATTGCCTTGCATTTGGTACTTCTGGAAGTCCAATTTTAGACCAATTAATTGGTTTTGAGCTTAGGAGGAAAAAAGTTTTACATCAGAATTCTCCAACAGTTTTATTTCCTGTTCTACATTTATCCTGCTTGGAGATGCTTCAAGTGTGGCAACTAAAACACTTACAGAAGCCAAACTTTCTGGTCTGATGCAATGACCATGAAATGCCCATTTTGATGCAGTGCTAAAAGCTCCAATTCAGAAATATGTTCAAATCTTTGACCATTTATCTATGTTTAGCTTCAACCCACTTTTTCTAAACCACCTACTCATTCATTTTCTCACAACCAGTCACTTTTCTCCTCTATTTATCAACCCAAGAGCTGTTTTACTACTTTTCTGACTTTTAATTGCATTTCACTTTCTTTGTTCTTTTTTGTTCAAAATTTTTTCTTTTTTCTTGTAAAAATACTTTTGCTTACTCTTCAAAAAGTGTATTCATCATTTTATTCCTGTGTATTTTCCTTTTTTCAGCTGAGCTATTGATCTCTAAGACCCTATTCTCTTTTCTATCTCATTGCTCTTATTTCTCTCTGAGTCCATATTCCAGCAAGAAGGTGTGACTTTTACCTTCCACGTATGACTGTTTTCTTTCTAGCTCTGGGGTTTGTACACGATTTTTGCATTGCCTAATATTCCTCTTTGACAGTTTGTCAATAATCTATTCATCTCCCCTCCTTGAAGTTCCACCTCAGAATTATTTTCTTTCAAGAATCTTTTACATCTAGAGTATGGGGTATATCTCCTCATCGGTGCTCCTCTAAAATCATAGACTACTCTAAGTACCACTGGGATCATATAGTAAACCTCCTCATGTTACAGATGAGAAAATAGATCCAGACTGGGTCACCTGAGCTGCCCAAGATTACGAGATCCTTCAGGAGCAGAATAGGGGACTAGGAACTGGGTGATTCCAAACCCCATGCTGTTTCCCTTGTACCTGCTGTATCCTAGCATTCCAAAGTAGATTTCCCCTTTGGTATCTTATAAGGTTTTAAAAACTTCCTTCATGTAAGAGGCTCTTTTCCCCCTCAGTTATATTATGAAATCTTAGAAGACAGAGGTCACACCTCTTTGCTTTTATTCTCTGTTTTCTATCATCCTCCATAACATCTAACACAAATTGGATTCTTAACAGGGGCTAACTAACTGTTGTTAAATATCCTTGTCTATATTCCTCTAGCATTTGAATTTTCTGTGTCTTGTCTTAACCTGTAAGTATATCACTGTTTCCCTTTTTCCCCTTTTTTTGGCCTTATCTTTCCCTACTTCTCATTACTTTAAAAATTATATTTCCCCATATCATATTAATTCTCCATTTGATGCACAGATTTTTTTCTTATACTTCTCATACCAACTAGATTTCAGTTAAAGATAGATGATAAAATGAGATAAATTGGTGGGAAGCTAAAACCAATACCAGGAGGGTCAGTGATTGTTGGAGTCACTGAGCATTTTATGGTGTCTGAATAAATTAACCCTGCATATACTAACTCAAGTCTTTTATCCAGTTGACTGCAGTTACATCGTGAATTTTTCAAATGTTTGACACGTCTCTGGGGAGTCTCTTTATTTGGTTTGTAAGTCAGGTAATAAGAGTATGATGACCTACCTCATGAGAAGAGTTGAACGAGAGGCTGTGTTCTTGTGCTGATGGAATGGGAAGGCCACACATGGCTTTTAAAAAATGTGTGGCATACAAAAACTCAGAGGCATATTTTGATTGTTTCAGAGACCTGCTCCTTTACAACAGTCTTGAAAGGAGGTTGAAAGCTTTGCTAAGAAAAATAGAAAGAGCATTCTAAGAACGAAAAAAGGTGTGATTAACTGCTCAGAGGGAGAGAGGAAGCAGGTTACTGTATTTTTTCTGCCTTCAACAGAAAGTAGAGATAGGATTATAGAGATAAGAGGAGTGTAGGAGTATAACAATAGAAGAGTTGCTCAAATATTTGAAGTCAGTGACCAGAAATCTCTCATTTGAAATAAAGAGGAAATACATGGCATGGCAGTATTGTGAAATATAATGTAAGATTATTACATTTCATGTAATGATCCCGAGATGCAAAATCATTGCATGAGATGCAAAATCATTCAGAAAAAATGGTCTCTTCTGTTGTAGCACTGGAAAGATTCTGACTTCATTTGGATCTCTTTACAGCAGCTTCTCCAGAAGTCATTCTCCTAGCCAAGACTTCTTATAAGCATCTATTTGCTGTGTACCTATCTGTGTTAGGCCTCTCCATGCATTTGCCAGCTCTTCAGTCATCACAGCTAATCCTTAGGTGAAAGGTATCAGTTCCAACTTACAGGTAAAGGAAAAAGAGTCATAAAGCATTGAAGTAAGTAACAAGCCCATAATTAAGCAATAAATGTGGTATATCCAGGATTCAAACCTGACATTTATCAGACTTTACAGCCTTTTGTTTTTTCTGTACTATGTTACTCTTTGGTGCTAAAAATGTTATATAGATTTTGTGGATTTTAATCACAAAACCCAAACCTATCTTTTCTCTTCCATGGGTACCTAAGAAGTGCCCTCCACCCTCCCGTTGCTTCCTAAAGGAAATGAGCCCTAAGCTGCAATTCTAATGTTGCCTTAGTGTCTTATTGTGAAAAGATAGAAAAAGTATCTGGGAAAATCAACATTAATTGATACTTGTCTATGAAATTATTTTCTTCGTCAGTCAAAAGAAAAAGTGGCATTATATAAGGGTATAAATATGGCATTCTGTAAAATGAGAAGTATATGCATTTATACATTATAGATAGGGCTACTGACCTTCATCCACCTTCATCCTCCTTCCCATGACCCAGTGTGTGTGCACATGTGCATACACACACAAACACGAACTTATTCCAGGGGAACTGTTATAAGGTTACATGACTACAGCTATTCTTTTTACAAAATCACATTAGTTCTTCTTATGGAAACAAATTTTTATTACTTATGGGTTCATGGTTACCAATGTCTTTCAATGTGCCTCCTATGATGGATTTTTCAAAAGGCAGTGAAATACAAAAATACAAATACATCTCACTGGGAAAACTGCTTATCGGACTCAGGTAATTTGTCTTTCAAGAAAATTATGGTCCGATACCGGACCTTCAAGAGATCTATTTTTAAACTCCCAATGACAGTCTGTGTGTGTTTGGATAAATGTTATGATGTTGATGCCATCTCAAATAATGGTAAAATAATCAGATAGCTATTGGACATTTTATTGGACCCAAATATTCGACTAAAATATCTTGTTTCCTTGTGAATATTTACTCTTAACACTCTGTGGTCTTCATTTTGTTAGATTTATAGTGATTTGAAATATAGTCATTAATTCACTGCGTTTTTATTATAAAATATATTTTACTTTCCTTAGATCGCTTCTGTTCTAAATAGCTGTGAAGAGGCAAACTATTGTATTGCACTACTATTTATTTTGAAGTTGAATATCATATAAAAGTAACATTTACTCATGCATGAGTGCATTTTGTAACTTTTCTTACATTTTGAAAAATAATTTTATAAAATAAACATAGTCTTATTAAATAAATGCTACTGCTCTGAAAATCCTAATGAAATATGTATATGCACTATGTAGCAGAAGAGAGTCTATTCTGCCAGTCCTTTAAAGCATTATTCAATATAAACCAGAAGAACTAAAATGTTGTCAGACTTTTTCAATGAAAATGTGATTTCAGTGCTCAGCCAACTTTTTTTACCCATAATTTTCTTCTTGAGCCACCAAATGTTTACGAACAAGTCAGCTGGAGGAGTTGAAAGGTTCTGAAATCTGCCAAAGCATGTCAGTTGTTTTATGTTTAAATTCCCTAAAGAAAAGAAATGTAGGATATAATACAGAAAATATCATCTGCTACCTTTTCTCCCCAGGGCAATAGCTCTGCTTTGCCATCAGTGAAACGGCCCATCCTTTACTTTGTTTGACTGGCACCTTGTGACTTTCATGTCAGTGGAGTTGGAGTTGTGAGATCTTTAATGTGTATAGCTCAGACTGTGTATGTTGGCATTACTGCAGGAAGAAATTGAGATATCTTAACAGAAGTGATTGTATACCTGTATTGTTGGCTACTCTGTCATAATTACTTCTGCAGTTGCCAAGTTTCGTGAATTTAAAGTTAGCCTATTAATTTGGCTTCTATTGTAGGGAAAAATCTAGGCTTTTCTTTTCTTTTTTTTTTCTAGTACTTTAATTGTTCTTTATTTTTTGAGCCATAAATTGGACATTATTTTTAAAAAACATATAGGTACTTCTAAACCAATTATAAAATTATTTTTTTAAAATAATGTTCTTGGTTTACCATAACTTCTTACATCTTAAACTTTTCTTCTGGGCTTATAATTCTTTATGCTTTTACAAATTCTTTTAGTGTAGGTCCATTGGCGATAAACCATTTCAATTTTTGTTTCTCTGAAAATGTCCTTTTCAATTATACAAAGAAAAGGAAGAAAAGCTTATTTTTTCTAAATTCTTTTGTGTGTATTACAAATAGCAGAATCGTGTTGTATTGTTAGCTGAAATTTCACCTTCTAAAGATTTCATTTCTGTCTCTGCCTTAAAATGAAATGAAAAATAATAAGTCATTGACTTACATTACATAGTTCTGGGTGTTACTGGATTGGAGGGAAAACTCATTTAACATTTTAGGTGTATATGTACATATACGTATGTGTCTGTGTATCCCATATTTATATAAATTATGCTTATTATATCTTTTCAAATTATTAAGAGGAATACCCTCAACTAATGACAAGGCTGAATGGAAAACCATTTTCACACCTTTAAATACTAAAGCAATAAGAACTACCTCAAAAAATTTGTGACCGGAAATTCCATCTGAGCTGTTTTAATAAATACATATAGGTTGTATATGAAAAGCATATACATTTGACTGTGACATGGTCTGGAATTTATGTACAGGAGGTTAAAGGACTCATCTGATAATCCTCATTCTACTGGTTTGCTTGACAAGTCTGTTCTATACTGCCTGTTCACACTCCATTATCAATGCAGAGAATAAATGCCACCAACTCCCCCAGTTTCTTTTAGAAATAAGCAAGATATAGCTAAATAACTAAATATTTAGCTCAGCCCAAGTTAACACTGCACTGCAACACATTTGAATTAATTGAATATCGTATATCTCATTTCCTATTTGTTAAACGTTTTACACTTGACGAAGTGCTTTCATATGAAAATGCTCTCCATGCTAAGGGGCACATTTTACATTTTCTTGATATTTTCTATAGCCATACAGTTTTGAAAGATTTCTCATTATTTCATGGATTTGAATATTTTTGAACCAGCACTCATGTTGGACACTACGAAACTGTGAGGTCAAAAACTGACCTATAAAAAATTTAAAGAGAATTTTTAATGATAACAATGTGCGTTTTACTGAAATCAGTATTGCTCAACACATTTCTTCCTAGCTGTGTAGAAGACAAGCAAATTAATATTAGAGTCATCTTAGTTTTGAAGGTATTGCATTTAAATATACTAGGGTAACTAAAAGCTTTTCCATGTGACATCATTGCGTATGACTAATAGAGGGGTTTGAATGCAAACAGACATTCCTGAGTGTAAATGTGTAGGCTGTCTCAGACCTAAGATAGGAAATATTCGTGTTGTAAAAGTGGGCACTAGTGAATGGAGCTAGAGTTAAACCAGATATTTGTCACTTTAAGGGAGAGGTTTTGTGGGCAGCTTAAATTATGCCTGTGAATATTTAGATGGCTAAATGTACACTGATTATCCACAGGGATGTTAAAATTACACCATAAAGCATTTTAGCAATTAAAAGTTTCCTGCAGATTTGAATCACATTAACGCTAATAGAGATAGATGACCATCTAATGGAGAAATAAAGGCAGAAGCTATATGGAAAAGACTAGAGGTGCCCAGTTTAATGTATTTTCATATCAGAAAGTAAACAACTTGTGGAAAAAGTACAAGCTGATGGAAGATGGCTTGTAAAATTTGAATTGGTGAGTGACAAATGAAGTTTCTGGCCTTGTCAGATCTTGAATTCTGTAGTTGGACCATTGATTGTTGCAAAGGCACAACACAACGAGCTAAGAATTGCAGAGAGACACTTGTGTCATTTTGGTAGCATAAAAAAAGAGATTAAGGCATACACAGAAATTAAGGTATGCAACAGTAATGTTTCTATAGAGACTATATTGCCAATGGAAAACTCAGAGAAGTCTGTATGATGAATTCACTAGACCAGCAGTCTTTTTATTTAACCATGAGTCACCTAAATACCACTTTAATTCCAGGTCAATTGATGTTGTCATTAGTTCTTTTAATATCTGTAAAACAAATATCCATTATAAAACATGGAAAAATATGTGGACCACCTTTATGAACATGATTGATACTAGTTGGCTTGGTTTCAGCAGTGGTTAGTTGAGGGAGTCAGCTATCCAGATAAATTTGATGTGATGTCAAAGCTATAAGACTTCACAGTTTCATATCTAATCTATTATCTACTAGCAAAGGCATGAAAAGTGTTGTATAATATTCTAGGTTGGACTGGATCAGAAAAATACCCTCTGGCCAAAATTTCCATTTGCAACAGAAAGTGAAAAGCCCTTTCTACATTCTACGCTCTTTGCAGTGCATTGTTAAATGGTATAATGATAGAGGAGTGGGTGGAAATGCATCTTAATGAGCATGTCCTCTGGCAGACAGTCAGTTGAACATGTGGAAACAAATTGATTTAAGAAGCCCCTTTTGAAAAAATTAAATAAAAATAAGAAGGAAATCACTTTTAACTAAAGGGGAACTATAAAACAAGTCATTCAACCCTAAGGGTACATTGTGTCTTTAGATGTCATCCAGGAAAATGTCTTCATTACCTGTTAGGAAAATTGAATTTATGACCTATTGGGCAACCTGAAGTGGTTGGTATAGTACTTTAGTTAACCAGGTAGAAGTAAGCTCTCTTATCATAAGATTAATTTTGACTATACTGTTTTGTTTTATGTGGCTGATTTCTCTGGGATTTGTGTGTGTGTGTTTCAATGTAAAGAGATAAAACTCCTATTTTCTATAAGAGCTTATCTTATAGATACCCTTATATTTGCATGGGCATCACAATTTGTGGAACATTTTTATTTTACATAAATGTGGAGAGTATAATAAAAAAAAATCTCTTGCTTATGAAGGAGATACTGCCAGTTCATAAATTGTGCCTGTTGTAATCCACTAGAGATTAAGTGACCTTAAAGTGTTTTCTTTTTCTTTTTTCATTTTTGAATGAAGTCCCCACCTACATATATAAACTACATGTAATTTCTATTATTTGAAACATCAGCTTGGTCGGTTCTATAAAAGTTGACATACGAATGCTTCGACAGTCTCTAAACCTAACCTGCCACGTGGGGCTCTTTTGTTCTTCTGCAGACAGAACGGAACAGAATAAATTAAAAATCACTGGGAGTAAATTCACTAACTCTTTGAGGCTTTGTGATATCTGGCAGCAACACTTAAAATATAGATTAATTTTGACATAAGATTGATATTGAGTGTCAGAGAGTGAGGGTGGGAAAGCATAGTTTGCCTCTGGTGACTCTTTCAGGAGTTGCTTCCCGTGTGTTACTAAGATATCTTAGACACTGTTCACAGTAGGGCTTATCATATACTATTGTCATTATTTGCCAGGCCTGAGTCATTGAAGGCAGGAATTCTTTCTTTGTGGTTTTAGGTCTACAGCAGTGTTTCTCAATCTTGGGATCATTGATTCTTTGAACCAGATAATTCTTTGTGGTGGAAAGCTGTTTCATGCTTATAGTATGTTTAACAG
Source organism: Macaca mulatta (assembly GCF_049350105.2). Classification (NCBI taxonomy): domain Eukaryota; kingdom Metazoa; phylum Chordata; class Mammalia; order Primates; family Cercopithecidae; genus Macaca; species Macaca mulatta. The sequence continues at coordinate 28,647,213 of NC_133417.1, forward strand.
CGTATCTGGTCTCTACCCAATAGAAGCCAGAAAAACCTCCTCCCGCATTCATGTTGTATTAGTCTGTTTTCATGCTGCTAATAAAGACATACCCAACACTGGGTAATTTATAAAGAAGTAGACGTTTAATGGACTCACAGTTCCACATGGCTGGGGAGGCCTCACCATCATGGTGGAAGGGGAAAGGCACGTCTTACATCGTGGCAGACAAGAGAGAATGAAAACCAAGCAAAAAGGGAACCCCTTGTAAAACTATCAGGTCTCGTGAGACTTACGAGTTACCATGAGGATGGTATGGGGGAAACCACTCCCATAATTCAATTATATTCCACTGGGTCCCTCCCACAACATGTAGGAATTATGGGGGGAGTTCAAGATGAACTCCCCCCATAATTCAAGATGAGATTTGGGTGGGGACACAGCCAAACCATATCACATGTCAATCAAAAATGTCTCCAGACATTGCCAAATGTTCCCTGAGGGAAGAGCTGTATGTCTGCCACACAATTGACAATTCATAAACATTTCCTTAAGATACACATGCAGCTAATGCTGCAGCATAAAACAATAACACCTTTATCAGAGAATCTAGAAGGTTGTTCTTACCTAATTCTGAATTAAATGCGGGTGATTTTTCCTTCTTCTTCCACCCTCACCCCCTCCCATCCTTCCCAGACCTAAGCTTGAGGTCTTGTAACTATGCAATTCTGGCCTAGCACTGACAAAAGGTCATCTTGCTGTGTAGACATCTTCAATTCATTTTGATTTGAGGACATGTGTTGTCCATTACGATGAGATACAGAATCATGCACAGAAACCCTCACAATCAGCAACAGTGGAAGAAACTAGATGTTGGCACAGTGAAGATAAGGCTGCTACTTCAGTTATGTGTGTCTTTCTAAAATAATAACACTATATTCTTCATATCTAAGCAGTCAGTATAGTTGTAAAAGAATCTCACCTCTACCTCTCAACTAGATGACTTGGAACAATTCTGTTAAGTTCCATGACTTGCTCTTTTCTTACTAATAAAATAACAGTAATATCTACCTCCCCTGACACTGTTATGGGTCTCTGCTATGTTCCACCATCTTTTCTATATTGGAAGACTTATCACACTTGGTTGTAATTATTGTTTCCATTGCCTGCCACTCGGGCTGGCCTGTAAGGTGTGTAAGGGGCAGGCTCATACTGTCTGTTACCATAGTCTCTGCTGTAGTGGCCACACACGTTATTTCTCAGAGAAATGCAAGTGTTTTCTACTAGTGTACACTGTACAAATGTGATCATCATCTATTTGTTCTGTAAATATTACTGAATACCTACTTTTCAAAGCCCAGCTGAGGAGCTCTCTAGACCCAGGAATACAGTAGGTAATAGATGAGACAAAGTTCCTGCCCTCATGGAGCTTGTATTCTAGTGGGCCAAGACTTCAATAAGAATTAAAATATCAATCAGTCTCTCTCACTATCTAATTTCAGGTAGTGGTGACTAAGTGCTATGAAAAAATATATAGCACAGTGGGATGAGAGTGATGAAGAGTGGCAGGGAGAGGCCCCTCAGGAGGTAATTAACATAATTTTTATCATTATCATGATTAACATTATCAAGGTGATGTTATTAGCCTTTCATTAGTAGAACTCGTTATTTGATTTATCTTCCTAATAGTGATTCTGAACTATTTACATTATCTGACCTACTTCCCCTTCACATCAACAGGAGTAAGTATATGACTTTCCAGAGCTGAGGGTAGATCATTTTGCTTTGTAATAGAGATTTTGACAATGCAGTGGATCAAACCTGTGGGCTTAATTCAGCCATTCTGCACTTGAGGCCATCTGTAAGGAGGTTTTACCCCTGAAACTTTATATTCCATTTGTTTCCTAAACAGCTCCCTCTTTCCTTTTTATGTTTTTCAGGTAGTATAAAGAAAGCCAATTTGGTGAGTTATTTCAAATCCTGTTTTAAGCTCTTCTTATAGGAGGGTTTCTGAAACTTAGCTGTTTTGACATTTTGACCTTGATAATTCTAAGTTTTGGGGACTGTTCTGTGCATTGTAAGATGTTTAGTGGCATCTCTGACCTGCACCCACTAGATGCTCATTTCCAGTTGTAACAATAAAAAATGTCCCCCGACATTGCCAAATGTCTCTTGGGGACAAGATAGGCCCTGGCTGAAAAGCACTGCCTCACGGGAAGCTTCTCCATCTTTCCAACTCTGGTGCACTGTGTCTCCGGTAGGTGCTTCTTCTGGACTCACTGGTGTTTGCTTGTGCAGCATCACAAGCTCCTTTTCCCTGTCCAATGATCTGAATCCCATCCATCCTTCAAGACCCAGCTAGGGCCACATCTACTGCATACAGTCTCCTCTAAGCACTAGAGTCTGTTCCATCTCTTCTATTTCTGAATTCTTATTGTGTTTCTTTTGTTTGGTCACTACCATCTTCATCTATTAGCTGAACCCATCACTATTTGTTAAAATGATTGCATTTTATTATCTCTACTAGCTTATAAATTCTTTGAAAGGAGAAACCATGCTTTAGTCACCTCTGCATCTTCGTAGACCACATAAAAAGTACTTGGAATAAGGACACTCATTAAGTAATGGGTTGAATTTAGCATCAGCAATCCTATTCACAAAAAATCCACCAACAACCCCATCCTCAATCAGGTGAAGTGGTAACACAAACAGTATAATCTTCATAACAATCATTTTAGAAAATTATATTTTTATAAACATCTTCTACAATTGAATTGTAACGAATACCATAAAGGTTCAGTACTGATGGAACTGATTATTGGTGGAACTGAGTTTATAGAACTAATTTTTCTGAAAGAAATTTTCAATCTAGGGTGATCCAGAGTTTGGGGAGTCCGATCACTTTAAAAATATGGTCTTCTGCTTCATCAACAATACTCCACCTGATTGCTAGCTCCTTATGCGAAAGATGGTTACATAACCACTTAAAATCCTGAGCTTGATCTTTTTTGGTAGCAAGCTCTTTTGAGGACAGTGTATGGAAAGATGCATCCAATCACATAAATCTAAAGTGTTTCATTCCAGAAGTGAATGGTTTGGTTTAACTCTTGCAGGGAAGTTTAAAAGCTTCATGGAGAAGAGTACACATTCAATTCTTTTTTTGTCCAAATACAACTTATTATTCAGATTGTATCTAGTTGTTCAGCAAGTTCAGTGCTCATGTGACATTCAGGCAATTATTGAATGTCTGAGAACCAAACTCGAGGTCCTTTTAATGACATTTGAGAAATGTAGGACAATTCAAACTCGAGGTCCTTTTAATGACATTTGAGAAAGGTAGGACAATCACAGCTTTCACATCACATGTGGGCAGCTCTGGTTTTCCAGTGTGTTCACTCCACTTCGCATGGAGAGTCATCCTACTTTTATTTGTGCTTTTAACAGAGTGCTTAAGAATTTTTGAAACATGAACTTATACTCTGTCAAAAATAAACTTTCTAAATTAGTAAAGCTAATTTTATTTTTTCCGAATATGTCTCTGGACAACTGGACGGAAACTACCTGGGGTATAGACTTACCTGAGAAATACCCATATGTTGAGAAATTCATGCATCAAACTCCATACCTACTGAAATACTTTCATCTTAGCCACTCAAGACAACTCAATGAAATGAATGTTTATTTTTTTTCAGGTTAATGAAACTATGGGTTTATTTGAAAAATATGTAAAATCAATTACTTTTAATTCTGTAAAATGTATGAATAACTTTTAGAATAAATACATGTGTTAAAGTTTAAATACAGACTTCCACTTCTGGCCTAGATTGAGTAACAGGGACTGGCTTACTCTCTTAGCTGAAACAATCAAACAAATTGACAAAATATATGAAACAATAGGTTTGAAAGACACTGGATATCAGGCAAAGAAGGATGGTGATCCCTGAGAGATGTAATGAGGTGAGTGCTACAGCTGCCCCAGTTTGGAGAGTTTCCAACTCACAGCACAAAGAAAGGGGAACCCAGGTAGACCCAGGCCAACTTCACAAGTTCAGAATAAAGAGCCGAGAGTCTGGGGAGATCAAGGTTGCTAGAGTTCATAGGATAGGATACGAGAAAGGAGAGAACTGCACAGAGAGAGGAAGTTCCAGAGGTGGGCAGAGGGTTCCCAGTTGAGTGAAATGAACACTTATTAGATTATTTGTGAGGGTCCAAAGGCTATAACATGTTGAGTATTTTCTGTACTAGCTATTCTACATGTAGCAAATGAATCCTGAACACCACCTTTAGTGAGATTTCACTGCACAGAATTCCCTTTTGGGGTGCCTACCAATCGCCTGATCCTTCTGTAAAACCCATTCTCCACTCCCTACACTCTTCCCTGCCTCAAGGAGGGTTCTCAGAGCCAGGCAGGTGTGTGTGACCTGCCTCCTCTGGGGCAGAACTGGGCCCACCAGGTGACTTCCTAGGAATTAGAAATTAAGATTTATAGAGTAAGTGCTGAAATATAAGCCTGGGGTTTAAGGGGAGCCACAGCAGTCCATTACATTCATGTTGGGGAAGCAGAGGATGTGGAGGCAGATATAAAACAGGTGGAGAGATGCAGCCAGTGGGAGAGCGGTTGCTTCCCACAGCTTTCTAGTTTCTGCTTCCATTCCCTTTGGAGACTCGACTGCACGCCCTGCCATCGGGTGGTGTGTCATCATGCTCATCCTTAATGTCATTCTCTTTTACTTGTGCTCGTTGACTGTATTTCTGCCATCAGTACAGCTTTGACAAACTGATTTCCTGTTTTCCTAGTGAGAAAAGTGAAGTTCAAAGATGCCAGCAACTCCTTCAGGGTGGGGAAGCTAGGACATGGTCGAGGAAGGCTTCAGGCCCCAGGCTCAACATTCACATGTCTCTGCAACTACTCACATGGTTGTGGTTTTCATCAGCCCAGTGTAATGGGGCCAAAAATAATGTTGCAGAAGTTGCAGAATAAAGGTATTGCGAATGGTCTAATGCTCAGGCACCTGCATGATGGTGGCCATTTGCTAGGTGCTGCTGAGTGTGGTCAGAGTGAGGCTCGTCGCTTAAGACACACTTTTTTCACCTGTAGGCCAAGATCAGCTGCCCTTTGCTGCTTTTGCACAACAACTCAGAGCCATGTCTGTTTTCTTAAAGGCATTCCTGTGTCTTGGAGTTTTCAATATTGTCAGCCTGGGACTTCTTTCATTTGATCTATTAAAGTTCAAATACATGTCTTAGTCAGGAGTCCCAATTCAGGCTGCCCAGTGTTGGCCTGTTGGGGTTGGTCTCTTCTTTATGGCCGTGGCAACCAGCTTCCCTGACTCAAACAGGAGCTGCTCTCTCAGTTTTCCTGGATCATTCAGATTTTCCCTCCACAATCAGACCTCCGCTTTCCTCACACCTCTTCTCAGTCATTTCCCCTCTTGCTTTCTGTGCTCTCATCCAACTAGACATCTTCAGTTTCCTTCACTGCATCAGCCAGCTGTCCCTTCTGGTCTCCGGAGCTCTGAGCACACTGCTCACCCAGCCTGGAACCCCTCCCCTGTGTCCTTCCCTGCCTGCCTCTGTCTCCGTCTCCGTCTCATACCTCTGGTCTCAGCTTTCTCCTCACTCCCTCTGAGAGGTCTTCTCTCGCCCCTTGGCTTGGTTCTGTTTCTTTAAATTAATTTTTGTCTCATATCCCCTGCATCATAATACTTATCACCACTTACTCATATGGCTTTTCAAGTGTCTGTTTTCTTTATTAAACTATAGACTCCCGGGGGCAATGGCCATATCTCTTGCTCACTGTTTTATATTCAGAGTCTAGCACAAATAGTAATAACGATAACTAGAGGACACGTGTCTCATTCTAAATGCCAATTATCCAAGAAATATGGCCTTTATTTATTTCTGTGTGTTAACATTATTTTTGACTCTGAATTACTCTGATGGACTGCTGGGAAATTCAGTATTCTTAGCCTTGAGGGCTCCCCTCTCACTGCAATCATGCCACAATACTGGGGCCTTTTTAGTAATCTCTTACGTGTCCTCAGGAGTTATTGCTGAGGGGACATATTGCACTAGTACCTCCGTTGTCCCAGCAGCCCAGAGCCATGCATGGAATTGAGCATCATCGGTATGGCTAGGTACCTCCAGGCTTGTAGGCTGATTTCCCTGGACACATCATATTTCATATGAAATTCCATTTGAATTTCATTCTCCCTCGACATACATACTGCATTCCTTGAAGGTAATTTCTGCCTCCCTGGTGCAACTGGTGTTAAAAGAGCAGAGTCCTCACTATTTCGGAACCAAAACCCTCTCCTGCACCATTACCCTCTACTTTAAAGAGTCTCTTTCTAATCTTGGGAAACCCCTCTTTACTGCCTGCTTTTCTAGCTACTTATCTGTTTTGTAAACATCAACCACTCTATTTCTGTCTCAGAAGTGGACTTTGATGTCTTATAAATTTCAGAACCTGAACCGGTGGCACACAGAGCTCCGTTCCCCTTTCCTCGAGAGGAGGGAGGGCTTAATGAGCAAAACCTTCTAGGAGATGAAGAGAAATGGAAATACTTGTGCTCTTCTAGGACAGCAGTGAATGGTAAAACAGACTAATTCAATCTGCATAATAAGAGTCTGCATGTTCATCTTTTGCTACACTAACATTTGTTCGGTGCTTACTGTATGTCAGCCACTGTGCTAAATGCTTTACAAGGGGAAATTGCATTTCATCCTCACAAGAACCTTGTAAGGTAGGTAACGTGTTCCTCGTCTATGAGGAAATTGAGGCTTAGGGGATGAGGTGGCATTGTAAAGTGACATATGAGGATTCTAGCCTGGCCAGCCTGATGTCAGAGTCTGCAATCTCACCTCCTTTGCTGTTTCTCTCCCAAAAATTGATGGAGGTTTTTGGATGAATAATTACATAAAAGAGACTCTTGAGAGCTTTCCTAACCTGATGAATAATAAGAGTTATTTTGGGGAGATATTTTTGACAAAGTCATCTGTCACCATTTCTCTCAAGCTCCACCTTTTAGAGGACTGTAATTTTGATTGGTGGTGTATATATTCTTCCTTAGTAAGTTGGACAAACGCCGCCATCTTACTGTGAAACCTACTTGCCACCGCACGCATCTTTCTAGGAAAACTGCTCTGCAGAGCCCCTAGCAGGGAAAGAGGCACACTGTAGTTATTTTCTCATTATATGTGTTATTTAATTCTCATGGGTATTACCATGGTTTATTTCCTTAACACTACTTTCCACACTTGGGCCAGGATATATTCTCAGAGAATATTAAATAGTATGTGAAGAGTGTCTAGACATGTTAATGCACCTTAATGTTGTACTGTAGCATGAATTAGACCACAGTTCTTTAGAAGAACTTAAGTAGGAAACCACTGGTGTTTCATATCAACCTCTGTATTAATCAAACATTTAATGTAAATCCTTTTGCAAGTGTTCCTATCAAGATTGGTGTGAAAGATAATGCAAGTTTACAATTCCTTACCCCAGATCCTTGGGGCCAGATGCTTTTCAAAATACAGATACTTTACAGTTTTCCAAATATAATACAGTACATATATACTTTATGTTACATAGCACCCCCATTATGTTGTAAATAGGAATTACCCTGAAGAATAAACAATATTCAGTCCAAGTGTGAGTTTCCATGAGGTTTGGCTACCAGATGAGCAGATCAGGTTTTGCCCTCAAATGAGTTGCAAACTTTTTGTGTTTTTATTTTTAGAGCTTCTTGCATTTTAGCACTGTGGATGGGGGATTGTGGACCTATGGTATGTATCTGCTATTCTTAACCAAAAAGGAAACAACAAACATGGAATAGTTAGTTGAGGCGAAATTGGAGTTGAACGAAGGGGCTTCCATGTTTCTCTCTCTCTCTCTCTTTTATAAGAGAAAGTTAATTTTGGTGGTTAGGGGATGGAACCAATTTGGGGAAGACATTGGAAAAGAGACATGTACCATTTGTGAGAATAGGAGACAAAGGAATGCCAATATTAATCACAACAAGCAGAGGAGAAGATGGCTTAAGTGAGGTTAAAAGAGGGCAGAGCTTGGGAGTTTGGGTCTGATGACCTGGTTGATAAGGTATCATAGAAGCCAATATCATCTGCTCCGTGTTGCAGGGATGATATTTGGCTTGGAAATGGCAAATACAGATGTAGACACCGACTGTCAAGCCAAACTGAGAATGTTACTGAAGCACAGATTCCTGACTCACGCTTTCCAGTGTCAGGACATCCCTTATGGTCTGTCACTCATACAGGCTTCATTCCCTCAGGAATCTCCCGTCGGTGCCATGTGATGCCTTATTCTATAAGATGCTTTTGTGGCTTTTTCAATTCTAATTTAAAGAGTTGCACAAAACCATTTTTAACTTTTAAAGATCACATAAAAAAAAAGAATATCCAGTCTGTTGTTCTTTAAATTCTGAGCAACTGGATTCAAAATTAATGCTGTGCTTCAGCTTGCACTATTGTAATATTGCCAAAGGTTCTGTTATATAAAATGTGGTAAGAGCATCTGTGAGGCCGAGGGAAAGACACCTTTGTCTTGCCTTTTTTTTTTTTTTTTTTTTTTAAAGCTTCTTTGGAGTTGGTCCTTTTCTTTTATGAGTCAAAAACTCTGATCTTTTTTTAGCATCTTTAGATGTATATTGCTATTGCTGTGTGTTGAAAATGTACGTCTTCAGTTTTCTCTTTTAAAGTCAACAATCCTTAAATATAAGAAAAATATCATGCAAATGCATTTTATTTTATTTTAGAATAAAATATTATTAAATCCGAAAATGACTTCAAGATAAAATTTTAAACTTCAGAAAATGTTCTCATTTAAAAATTTGCAAAATAAGAAAAAGTGTACTTATTTCTTATTGTGTTTTCTTTTCTTTTTCTTTCTTTTTTTTTTTTTTTTTTTGAGATGGAGTCTCGCTCTGTCATCCAGGCTGGAGTACAGTGGCCGAATCTCAGCTCACTGCAAGCTCCGCCTCCCGGATTTGAGCCATGCTGGGACTACAGGAGCCCGCCACCTCAGTCGGCTAGTTTTTTTTGTATCTTTTTAGTAGAGATGGGGTTTCCCGTGTTAGCCAGGATGGTCTCGATCTCCTGACCTCGTGATCCACCCGTTTCGGCCTCCCAAAGTGCTGGGATTACAGGCTTGAGCCACCGCGCCCGGCCCTTCTTATTGTGTTTTCACATAGGCATAAGGACATGTTTAAGGTTTCACAAGCATGATTTATTTGTTGTTAATAAGATAACAAAGATGTTAGCAGGTGCAACCAAAGAAACCTAGTAGGAATACAGAAGTACTGAGAATAAACTGAGATAATCTCTGGAAAGGTACACATCTATACCCTAAACATTGGAAAATTTTGGAAAAGCATAAGGATTCACCAGCACATATTTCATTCACTCTTACAGTGATGCTGCCAACAAATAAAATACAGCTTCTGGAAAATTCCATCGTATATTTACAAATACAGAGTATAAACCTGCAGGGCATTCAGTTTGCACAGTACAAGACATCTGAGGAAGAAAAAGCAAATAAAATAGTATTTATTATTGTAGTAAGCTCAAACATGTATTATTTTGGTACGTGAGATGGCATGATATTGACCATTATTAGCCAAGTAATCTAATCATTAATATTTTAAAAGTAACAAAAGTATGATGTTATCGTGATTGGTCAGATGTTATCCCATTTCCAGTTTTCTTTTGATTCAATTGTCTTTTTGTTTGGGAATTATTGGCAGTTTCTTCTTGTTGTTTATAAAACTCTACACAGACTCTTTCCTCTGCAAATTTACTGTTTTGTTTGTTTGTTTTTACTCTTTCTAATATCTTGGCATTGTCATAAACTCAGTTGGCTAAAGATTTTAATCTCAGCCTCAAGTCCTCTCTCTACTTCTTTCTTGTCCCTGCCCCCATCCCAGTAAGTCACTAAATATTTTAATCATTTCTAAGGAATGATTCTCAAATATATTTGCATCGCAGTTGCCATGTCCTCACCCCTTCCATTGCATCCTTCAGGCACCTCCATGTGACATCTCCACAAGGGACACTCCAATCCCCTCCATTCCAATCCATGCCTCATCCTTCTTGCTTCTTAACACCCTGCTAAGGATGTTTTTCAGTAATTATTGGTTTATTTGAATGTCTCTACCATTCTACTGAAAACTTGTATTTATGTCTCCAGTTTCAACACAATGCTTGGTACTCAATATTTATGTGAATAAATAAAAGAAGTGACCACATGGAGTGATCATCTGCCTAAAAATCCTTTTGTGGCTGTCAGTTACCATGGAATAACTTCCAACTCCTGTGTGTAATGAAGCAAACCCTTATAACCTGTCTTTTACTGTGTTTCTAGCATGCTGCTGAACTATTTTGAACACTCTGTGGACTTTTATAATTCTTTGCCTTTGTCTGTCTAGAATATATCATCTCACATTTCCATATCGCCAGCCTATCCTTTGCCAGGCTCTTTGCACCTGATACCTTTCAAACATCTTGCAAACCCACTGCAAATGTAACATCTTTGTGAAGCCTTATGATTATTTGTATATATTTTTACCTAATGCACTTATATAATTGTGAGCACCTATAATTTATTATTTAGTCTCCTTAGAGACTAGCTCAGTGCCTGGCACCTATTAGATTCTCTATAAATGTGCTTTGATTAAATGACCATGCACTCAGCTAATAGTGTAGTGCAGGGATAAAAGCACAGGTTGTAGAGACAGAAATACATATTTAATTTGACTGCTTGCTCTGCTAGTTACCTACGGTGTAATTTTAGTCTAGCTACTCAGTAGCTCTGATCCTCTGTTTACTTGTCTGTAAACAGGGATAATAATTCTTACCCAAGGTTTGTGAGGATTAAATTAGGGATCAGGAAAATGCCAGGCACAGCACTGGAAACATACACTTGCCCAGTCACTTGCAGGTGTTATTACTATTACTAGCTGTGGAAGTCCCGCAGAAGGCAAGGTCATTAACAGCTGAGTTGGATTTCCAGGCAGTGTGGTTCTAACTGCACGTTAAAGTGCTATCAAGATCCTACTAAAAGTAGATGAAACAAGTGTCATTCCAGGCAGCAGGAATAGCTTGAACAAAAACAGAGGGGGTAATCCAAGCTGTGTTCTGAGGGAAGCAAGTGGACCTGTGTGAATGGAGCATGGTGGCACATAAAGCCTGGAGGCACAAAGGCCCAGATGGTCAAGAGCCCTGAATGCTAGACTGAGAGACTGTTGACTTCTTTCCAGACCTGCTAAATGCCTGCAGTCGCTTTAGAAAATTGTTTGTGCTTATTTTCTCCTAACCTGATCTGATTGCGGTTCGTTTAAAAGGAACATCCCTCGCTCGAGCCCCACCAGTGGGAACACGCAGGTAGATAACACAGCAAGTTCCTCTGTGCCAGGACCCCCCGTTATTTCATTGAGGAGCTAATCATAGCAGGTATGGCAGAGAGGAGAAATCCCTGTACCCTGCGCATCCCTCCCCAGAGCTCCACTGACAGAAAGCATCTCCATCAGCCTCCAGTGACCCTTTCGCATGGCAGGCAGCCGGATTGTGGCGAAGCCGCAAGCACTCCTTTGCTTTGCCCTGGGATTGTCTGCTTGTTTTCCAGTTTCGTCTGTTAACTTGTCAAAGGGAAGGACCTTTTCAGCAGGGCATCAACTTTTTGTATTGTGAATGGGGGCCACCCCACTGCTCATTGTCATACTAAACTCTGTTGTTCACATGGACATAAAGGTTGGTGGGAAAAGCTGCAATCTAAAATAAATCACACTTATTATTTTATTTTAAAAGATGGGAGTTTAAGGAGGAAATGTACATCTTATCCAGGAGACAGCATCAGGTTAATTGGCTGAGGAGCTATCTAGAGAACAATGCTTCTCTATAAGCAGTTTGTCACAACTGGTTAGTTCTTACTACCATGGAGCGTTCATTACCACTTTCGGAACTGCAGAGTTTTTCGAGTAGAAATGTGTATTTCTTTGTAGGGAGCGTGCTTTCTGGGAGTAGTTTTGTGTGTCAATTTTCCTGTCTAATGGCTCAAATTTGGCTACATTTTTAGCCATTCTGGCCCCAAAAGAGGGTCTGGAGCCACTCTGTCCATTGTTTTAGCCACTAGCTACATACGCCTACTGAGCATTTGGAATGTTACAAATATGAGAAAGGATTGGATGTTTCTTTTTTTTAATCTTTTTATTTGTATAAATGTAAGGAGTACAAGTGCAGTTTTGTTACACAGATATATTGCGTAGTATTGATGTCTGGGCTTTTCATGTAACCATCACCTGAACAGTGTGCATTGAGTTTTTAATTTTATTTATGTTTATTTAATTTATACTTAAAAACTGATATTTGATTTCGTTACTGAAAAACTTCCAATTATTGGAGAAAGTTGGTTATATGAATCTACTTACAAAATTAAATTATTTATTTTGTAGGTTCACATACATTTGTAAGAAATAGCACAGATTTCCCATGTGTGTTTTACTCAGTTTCTCCAGTGTTTACATCCTGTAACACAATAATACAATTGCACAAACATGATATTGACATTGATGTAGTCAGATCCAGAGCATTTGCATCACTACCGTGATCCCTCATGTGCCCGTTTATAGTCACACCGGTACTTACCATCCCTGACTCCTGGCAACCACTAATCTGTTCTCTATTTCTGTAATTTTGTCATTTCAAGAATGCTATGTAGCCGGGCGCGGTGGCTCAAGCCTGTAATCCCAGCACTTTGGGAGGCCGAGGCGGGCGGATCACAAGGTCAGGAGATCGAGACCACAGTGAAACCCCGTCTCTACTAAAAATACAAAAAATTAGCCGGGCGCGGTGGCGGGCGCCTGTAGTCCCAGCTACTCAGGAGGCTGAGGCAGGAGAATGGCGTAAACCCGGGAGGCGGAGCTTGCAGTGAGCCGAGATAGCGCCACTGCACTCCAGCCTGGGTGACAGAGCGAGACTCCGTCTCAAAAAAAAAAAAAAAAAAAAAAAAAAAAAAAAAAAAAAGAATGCTATGTAAGTGGAATCATTCAGTGAGCATCACCGTGAGTCTAGTGTGTTTCACTGAATGGACACTTTCTTGGACAGTACTGGTCTTGATTGTAATTATCAGAGATCAGCAGGGCCCAGGATGGAGGGCCTTGTTTTATTTAGTGCATGAGTCATTTGAATTGCGTTAAAATTGTTGAGATTTCTCCATGCTGTTACGTGTATCAATAGTTTGTCCTTTTTTATTGCTGAGCAATTAGCCATGGTAGAGCTGCACCATTGTTTAACCGTTTACCTGTTGAAAGACATCTGTGTTTTTTTCTAGTTTGGGGCTATGATGAATAAAACTATAGCGAACATGTGTACACATTTTTGCATGAAATAAGTATTTAACCGGGATAAATGCCCAAGGGTACAATTAGTGCATCATATGATAGCTGCATGTTTAGTTTTGTAAGAAACTACCTGTTTTTAAACTGGTTGTACCATTTTGCATTCCCACTAGTAATGTACGAATGAGTCAGTTTCTCTGCATCTTTGCAAGCATTTAGTATTGTCATTACTTTTTTGTTTCATCATTCGGATAGACAAATAATGTGCATCTCCTTTTTCAAATGTGAATTTTATGATTTTATGAAAGCCACACAGAAGTCAAGTATTTGTAATGAAAATTTAGCATCCAAAATGAGATATGCCATAGGTGTAGATATACACTGGGTTTTGAAGACGTACCACAAAAAATCTTAGTTTTTTTTTTTTTATATGAATAATGCATTGGAAGGATTATAAGATACACGGGCTTAAATAAAATATATCATAGCAATTAATTTTACCTGTTCCTTTTAACTTTTTTTGATATGACTACTGGAAAATGTAAGATTGCCTGGTAGCTCACACTATTTCTGTTGGACAGTACTGGTCTAGGTTGTAATTATCACAGAGATCAGCAGGGCTCAGGATAGAGGGCCTTGTTTTATTTAGTGCATGGGTCAGCAAACATATGCTGTGGAAGGCCAGCACCTAGTAAATATTTTAGATTTGGGGGCCATAAAGTTTCTGTTGCAACTCCTTAATTCTGCTGTTGTAGCACCAAACCAACTATAGATAATGCAATATTTAAATGAATAAGCATGGCTGTGTTCCAAGAAAAGTATTTACAAAAATAGACAGTGGGCCCAAGGTTCATAGTTTGCCAATCCCTGATAATGAATACAAACAAACACACAAGAAGACAATTAGCTTTATAAGAATGGCTCTATCAAATATGCTCCAGTCAATAAACAAGAAAACAGCATAGGTACTTTAACAAAAGAAATGTAATAGGGAATTGTTTATACAGAAGATGGAAAAGCTGAGAAGCCGGGCAGAGGGTGGCAAACGATCTCTCAAGTTAGCAACCACTGGAAGCTGCTACCAATTCCTGGACTTGGAGGGACAATGAGAAGGAGCAGAGGTGTTTTCCGAGTTCATCTGGAGAGTCATGTTGGAGACTGTCAGTCAGGGTCTAGGACTGCAGAATGAATGGCTGTCCAGTGGCAGCAGACACCGGGGGAGGTCTAGTAGCTTCCAGCTTTTCTCTTTGCTTCCACCACTCAGTCTTCTGTCAGTGCCCTGTAACAGATAACCTGTATTAGGAAGGGACTCTGGGAAATGTAGTTCCCTGCAATTCAAAGCAGAGCCTGGGAAGCATGGGGAAAGGATCTGAGAGCGATGCCATTTTAGTCAACAGATTAAAGCTAAAATTAAAGGTAAGTAAGGAGCTTTGAACTAGGCTGGTGGCCAAGAACAGAAGCATTTTGTGCAGGTATCTCTTTCCTTTGTGTGAACTCTTTTTCAGTAGTTTTACTATTAAATCCCTCAGGGAAAATGGTTAGTTAAGAAAGAATAAGATAAAAGGCCTGAGGACAAGAGTCCTCAGATAGAGTTATCAGTCCTGTCAGTAAATCCTCAGGAGCATGGGAGATGTGATGGCAGTGATGGAATGCTAGCTGGCAGTTTGTAGCTGGAGGAACTGTGACATTTTTTCCCTCTGAGTATGAGCCACCTACATCATAAGAGATTGGAAATAGGAAAACAGGATTTCACTTCAAATCCAACAAACGAACAAGACATTTCTTTTCTTCCTTCTAGTTTTTTTCCCTTCTTCTTTTACTATCTGAAATAAGGTAAAATTTCAATTTTTCTTCCATCCATTCCTGAGTTCCAAAAGCTGGGTTGGAAGATGTTACAGAAAAGGCCATTGATTTACACATTCTTATCTTTGAAATGACATCCATTTGTTGAGAAGTCCCTCCTTAGGTCCTCACTTTTACAGACGTCGTTAACACTCACTTATTTGCATTTGTTTTATGGGAGAAAGTATTTTGCCTTTTCTATTTCTCTGGACATGATCTGTCACCTCACTCTCTCCTCAGGAGAATGGGGGAGACCAAACTGATTGGTGGTGGATTTGGGAGAAGAATCTTTGCATATGTGGCTTTCTGGGCTCTTTCTCAGAAAGCGTGCACTAGAATTTACTCTGCTTTGTGGGTTAGAGACCTCACTGCAGTGTAGCCATGCTTTTGTTCACCCTGAGGCTGGGTGGGAGGTGGGGTTTAGTATCATTAGCAAGGTTGCTTCGCTGAGGATAGTACGTTTCTATCATAATCAGCATTACCAATTATAAGTCATATTTAAATCTCTCTACAACTGATTTCTGGATTTGTTTCTGTTGATTTCAAATTGAAGAGGAGAAGCAGAGTGTGATATATTTTTTAGGTTCCTCAAAAGCCTTCAAAATTAGCACCTTATTTCATTATAATAAGGCCTAGCCACATATATTAGCACACCTGTATTAAAAATTGATATTTAATACACAGACCATGCCAGGTACCCTGATAAAAGTGTGTGCGTGCGTGCGTGCACACACACACACTTCCTGTTCTTCCCACACATAGTCAACTTAATATTCTCACAGTTTTCTTCATCTCATCAAATAATACCTCTCTCTACTCTCTACTGAAATGCTTTCAGGCCAAATATATAATTATCATTGGCTTCTCATTTTTGCCTTGCTGACAATATCTTATCCATATGCAAACCCTTTCAGCTCTAACTCCAAGATATATTCCATCTAAACACATATCAACATCAGCACCACTATCTTTCTAGGCCAGAAGGGCCCACCACTATCTCATTCCCGGAGTCCTGTCTGAACTCATTCTTCCATTTTGCTTATCCTAAATCATTGTCCATGTGGCAGCCACAAGGATGAAGTAGCCCAGCCGTGCCAGTCTTCTGCTCAGAAACTCTTCTTCTGAGAGTTCCCCGTTAAAGTCTACCCAGTCTTTTCATGAAGCTGGGAAGATCCAAATACCAGATGGCCCTGCCTCTCTCTTTTTTCTCACTATGTCTCCCTTCACACTGGCCTTTTTGCTTTTCCTTAAAAGCATGAAATTGTTCTATATCTAAAGAGTTTTGTGTGTGCCATGATTTTTGCCCCAAATGCTTGTTCCACGGATTTTGCCAGATGTTTTTCTCAACTGAAACATAACCTCTTCAGAGAAGCCTTCTCTCATCTTCCTGTTTCAGTGCATTGTCCCAGCTCACGGGACATGGCTCTGTCCATCACTCTGTTTTATTTTCTTCCTGTTCACTGTTTGGAATCTTATGTATGGATGTGGATTATTTCAGGTAGGCTGAGTTTTGGTAACAAATAGATCTCCAAATAGTATACTAATACTACTTCTGTGGAGTTTTTCTTATTTGCGCTCACTCAAAGTTGGTTGGCAGACAGCTCTATTCTGTGTGAGGATTCAGGCTCCCAGATGCTGTTCATCTTGTGGCTCTGCTATTCCCTAGAGTCTGAAGTCAACAGAAGGAGAAAATGAGCGTGTGGGAAGCATTCTCACTTCTTAAAATATTTAGCCCAGAACTGATTCATATCACTTCTGTTCATATTCTTTTGGTGATAACTCATCACATGGCTTCATCTACTTGCAAGGAGGTTGGGGGTAATAGGGAATAGAGTTCCTGACTGTCAGGTTGCACACTACCAATTATAATATATTATTAAAGGAGAAAAATAGATGTAGTTAGGTATCAGCCATCTCTGCCACATCTACTCCTCTGGACACAAATTTCTGTGCATAACATTTTTGTCACATAAAGAATACACTCAACCTCTCCCCAGGTGAGACAGATATGGCTTCCATCTCAAAGTCCAGAACCTCTGAGCAATGCTCAGTTCTTTGCATCAGGTCCACATGTTTGTTCTTGTGTTCTGATCATTCAATTAAAAGATGAACTATCCTTCTTCTAGCACTAATATAAAATGATAGAACAGGGATGGCAGATGTACATGACAATTCCTATTCAGAGAAGGGAAGATTGAGAATCACACACTCAGCAGTCCAGGGCAGCGGTGGAGCCTTTGGGACAGGGAATATGAAGATTCTCAGCTTTGCCAGTGGAGGAAGTTCTTATTTAGAACCTAGATCCCATTTTGGAGGAGTCCTCTTCTACATTGTTCCCTATAGTTCCTTGCTTTGCCCTCTGAGAAGCTCTGTCTTGTCCACTTTCTTCCATAGCCGCATCTGAAGTGAGTTTGGGAAGGATCTCTGCTTTAGCTGTGCAGTTTCTGCACATGGCTTCTTGCTCATAAAACTTTGGGAAAAGGATCACCTTGAAAATTTGAGAGCCCATGGTTTTTTTTTTTTTTTTTTTTTTAAATAGTAGTAGGCTCATGGATTCTTTGGCAATAAATTTCTCTCCAAATGTACCAGCCTTTTGATCTGCTTGCTTCCATTCAGTGTTGTGTGTCTATCCCCCCAACCCCAAGTATTTCTTATGTACTCTTCTTGAGTCTGCTTTGCTTCTTTGCTTCCTCAAACCCACTCTTCTCACCCTTAGCCTTATTAAGGCCACCTTGTGGCCATCTGAAACAATATATTTGCATTGATAAGCAACACTCATACTCTTATTTTTGTTTCAGCCAAGTCTACTTGTTTAAATTATAATTTTCTGATAAGGATTTGTCCTCCTTTTTCACTCTCATCTCTTGATATTTTGGTTCATTGATCATTTGTCCATTTCCTCTCGGCAATTTACTTAGTGTTTGTCAATTTTCCCCTGAGGTTTTCAGTTTTTCATAATGCATTGGAAAAGGCAGCAACCATAATCCAACATATTCCAATCTGCAAAGTCAAGCTTCTTGAGTTATGGATTCAGTTTGGTGTTTTGTCAGCCTTTCCCATTATTGCAGGCAGCAGTGTTCACAGCTATTTTGTAACTGTATAATATGGATTTTTATATTTCTAGCCTGTGATATCTGTTCCATGCCATTCACTGCATGGTTATTAGATTAATTCCACATATTTTGGTTACATTAATGGTAGAACCAAAATCAAGCACTCATTTCTGTATTTTTAAGTATAGTGCTAGCTGCTGTAACAAACAGACCTCATAATATAATGGCTAAGCCCACAGATGGCTCTTTCTCACTTAGAGAGCAGTCCAGGGAAGGTCTTTCTGGTTGGCATGTGTCTTTCCTCCAAGTAGTGATTTTGAGACTCAATAATCTTCCATGTGGCAGCTCCTCCATTCCTTAGGACTTTATCATTTTCTGCATCTAGCTCAAAGAAAGAGAAAAAGAAGAGCGAATTACACCCCACACCTGACTTCTTGAAGCCTTTGCCCAAAAGGAACGCAATTTTTTTTACTCACATTCTGTTGGCAAAAAGTTGTCACATAGTCATATCTATATGCATGAGGAGTTGAAAAGAAATGTAATCCTCACTGAAGAACTACTTCCCAGTGACTAACATGTGCTATTAAAGAGGAAATACAGGTTTTGGTGGACATTCAGCCACCTTTGCCACAGTATGTGTGCATGCATGTGCTGCAGTTTCTGTCTATCCTGATTAAAATGTATGCTCTAGGAGGGACTTATATATCAGTAATTGTTCACTGGTGTATTCTCAGGGCACAGAACAGTGTGTTGCTGAGGGTAGGCACTTAATACATATTTGTAGAATGAATGACGATAAGATTAATAAGGGAGATGCTGGGGTTTATAGCCCTGACTCGGGCACTCATTGATCTTGTAAACTCAAGATACTTGCTTCAATTTCCTCATCATCAGAGAGGAAAATCATATTATCCACCTCATGAAGTAAGGACTAAATTAGTTAATGTACATATATTGCGTATCATAGTTCCCTGCACATAATAAGCATTCAATAAATGTTAGCTAATCGGCCGGGCGCGGTGGCTCAAGCCTGTAATCCCAGCACTTTGGGAGGCCGAGACGGGCGGATCACGAGGTCAGGAGATCGAGACCATCCTGGCTAACACAATGAAACCCCGAAACATCCTGGGTAACACAATGAAACCCCGTCTCTACTAAAAATACAAAAAAATTAGCCGGGCGAGGTGGCGGGCGCCTGTAGTCCCAGCTACTCGGGAGGCTGAGGCAGGAGAATGGTGTAAACCTGGGAGGCGGAGCTTGCAGTGAGCCGAGATAGCGCCACTGCACTCCAGCCTGGGCGACAGAGTGAGACTCCGTCTCAAAAAAAAAAAAAAAAAAAAAAAAAAAAAGTTAGCTAATCTTGTTATTATTATTCCTATATGTATATATCTGCACATATGCTTCATATCATGAATTTTAGGGTAATTAAATAGAGCTTCATCTCTAGAATCCAAATAGATTTCATTATTAAAATGGTTGTTTTCAGACCTAGTTAGGAGTTTGGTGTCAAAGCAATGCTGTGGTCTGGATTCATAAGCTTAGAGAATTGTCTTCCAACCTGAAGCAAACAGAAAGACTCAAGTATGAGCATATGGAACTTTATACACTGCATTGGTTAGACAGTCATGCTGATAAAATTATATAACAAATGGCAGGAATCCCTGTTACTGTTAAAACTGGGTGTGAAGAAAATTGCTTGTAGATAAAATTTCATAGGAAATATAAATTATTGACAGGCTTACCAACAATATCAACTGTCTTAATAAGATATGTCACTTAAAGGGAAATCTCATTGTTGCTCCAGAATGTAGATATTACATTATCTTTGCCATACTATGCACAACACATTTAGGAAATGAGAAAACATCCAAACTTTCAGTTATTTAGTAAATGTTTATTTAATACCAACCATGTTCCAGTTACTGTGCGAGGCACTGGGATTACAGGAATAAACTGGACAGAGATAGGTAATAGTCTAGAAGGTATACAAGCAAGTAAATGAGGCAATGCAATGCCAGGAAATAAGTCCATCATAAGAAAGAGCCCAGCATGCTGTGGATGCTCAAGATGGGCAACCTACCGCAGTGATGGGATGCTTGGAGGTTTCCCAGAGGCAATCGTTTCTAAGCTCAACCTAAAAAATAGGTAAGAACTAGCCAGGTAAATGATGCTTTGATTCTTTCTGATGACTTAGAATTGATATTTTGTTTGTTTTGTATTCAGTTATTTTAGAAGATATGGAAAAATATATAGATGTGCCTATAAATGTTTCATATCCCTCCAAGCAAAGAAAACCCCTGTTAATATTCTAGTTTATTTGATCTCTGTAAATTTTATATAATTAAAATATATAAAATAGGCATATACAATATTCACCTATTTTGCTACTTAGATGTTACAAGCATTTTCTGATGTCTTTGTAAGCATTTTTTTTTTTTGAGAAAGAGTCTTGCTCTGTTGCCCAGGCTAGAGTTCAGTGGCATGATCTCGGCTCACTGCAACCTCTGCCTCCTGGGTTCAAGCAGTTCTCTTGCCTCAGCCTCCCGAGTAGCTGGAACTATAGGCACCTGCCACCATGCCAGGCTAATTTTTGTATTTTTAGTAGAGACCGGGTTTCAGCATGTTGGCCACGCTGGTCTTGAACTGCTGACCTCAAGTGATTTGGCCACCTCAGTCTCCCAAAGTGCCGAGATTACAGGCACCATGCCCAGCCTGTAAGCATTGTTCTAATGGGTAAAAAATATCCCAATTTAAACATAGATCCCACCTTTACCCTATTGTTTTATATTTAGATTATTTCCATTTTTTCACATTTTAAAAATCAGTGGGAATTAATATTCTATCTTAAAACATTCAAAGATATGCAAACATACTTGTCATAATATAGCAAAGTCTGCATCTCTGGAGGATAACTTGAAAAATAGAATTAAGGAAAAATTAATTCTCTTTTCCCACTGTAACTGCAGAAGTAGAATATCCCAATATGTATTACCTCTCTAGATCCAAGGAGTCCTTCAAGTTGCTGGTCAGTATTGACATAGTTCATTGTGGGATTTCTCAGAGCTGCCAGTGCGTTAGGGTGCATTGTTTATCTACAAGAGAGGAGGTATATTATTTGCCGTGATTTCCTAAGTTAGTTGATAATGGTATCCTGTTTTTATAGTGCATCTGATAGCACTAGTGTTCCACGGAACATAGCCTTGGAAATAATTAATTTATTATAACTTTGAGGAGCTGGTTGCCTGTTGAATGATTATAGGAGCTAATAAGGAAGAGGTATGTCTTCATTCAACTTATATTGGTCATATATTTGTGATCTGTATAAGACTTGCTACACTCCATGGGGCATATGCTGTTATATGAGAAGCAGCTCCTGCCCACAAGGATTTTCTAGTGCATCAAATATATCAAGATAATGTATGTGTGGGTTTCGCGTGTATGGGTGCATGCATGAGTGTATGTAGAGAAGGTTGGGTAGTATAAACACAAATACAATCATGGTTTACATTGTATACAGACAACAAGAGATACTCCAGGAAGGTGAAGTGCATGATGCTTAAAGAAAGGAAATCTCACAGCTCACCGAAAGGCTTAGGAAAACATATTTTAATATACATATAGATTTAAAGATGGTTTCTTTGATGCTTTTCATTTTTAAGGGTATGGAGTATGAGATTAAGTTTATCCAGAATATAGTCAGACATATTAGTAAGAAGTAAGAAGAGTGTGGCCAGTAGGCAAGAGTTTAGGCTGTGCGTCAGAAAGTTTTGAGTGTGAATCTGAGCTCTGAATTTTGGAAGCTGTGAGATCTTGAACAGACACTTTAACGCTGCCAGGTACCAGCTGCCCACAAGGAGAGGGTCAATATGTTGGGAGGATTTAGTGATAATGTATTTTAAGCACTAATACTCAATAAAAACTAGGCTGTAGTTCTTACAAAATGGTCTCTTATAGCAACTTGGATGGAACTGGAGGCCATTACTCCAAAGTTACTCAAGAATCAAAAACCAAGTGAGAGCTGTATGTTCTCACTTGGAAGTGGGAGCTATGCTATGGGTACTCAAAGGTATACAGAGTGGTGTAATGGACATTGGAGACTCAGAAATGGGGAGGATGGAAGGGAATGAGGGATGAAAAACTACCTATTTGGGTATAGTGT
Organism: Macaca mulatta; assembly: GCF_049350105.2. Lineage (NCBI taxonomy): Eukaryota > Metazoa > Chordata > Mammalia > Primates > Cercopithecidae > Macaca > Macaca mulatta. The sequence goes on from NC_133417.1 coordinate 28,669,598, forward strand.
ACACTATTTGGGTGATGGGTGTAGTAAAATCCTAGACTTCACCACTATACAGTTATCCATGTAATCAAAAATTACTTGTATCCCTAAAGCTATTGAAATAAAATAATTCAAAATAAATAAGTAAATTTTTAAAACCACTAGGTTGTAGTTCTTGTCACTATTGTTATTGTATTAATTATATTTATTCACCCACCACCTTCATAACATGAAAAACTACAGCGCAAATAGCAGAGGCCAGGCACGGTGGCTCATGCCTATAATCCCAGAACTTTGGGAGGCCGAGGTGGGTGGATCACTTGAGATCAGGAGCTTGAGATCAGCCTGGCCAACATGGTGAAACCCCGTCTCTACTAAAAATACAAAAATTAGCTGGGCATGGTGGCGGGTGCCTGTAATCCCAGCTACTTAGGAGGCTGAGGCAGGAGAATCACTTGAACCTGGGAGGTGGGCATTGCAATAAGCTGAGATTATGCCACTGCACTCTAGCCTGGGCAACAGAGTGAGACTCTGTCTCTAAATAAATAAAGTAGCAGAAAATATAGATATATTGTCTTCTGAGAGTAGTCTCTCATTTTTTGCTAGAGCCAGTGGATTTTGTCACACTTTGCCTCAGAGACAGTGTGACAGGGATGGAACCAGACTGTAATCTCCATGTGGACAAGCATATGAAAGTTTTGTTCATATCTGGTACATATCTAGGGACCAGCACAGTATAATAGGAGTTCATTTAATATAATCAAAAAGAAGCGTAACAAAATGTATTTATTTGTTAAATATATTTGCTTTTAAATTATCCATGTTGCCTCATCACATTCCCTTACCCATGTCTTAAATCATTGGCCAACCATGACATGCTTTTCTTTCCTTTCCTTTTCTTTCCTTTTTTTTTTTTTTTTTTTTTTTTAAGCCAGGGTAGGGGATAAGGTTTTGCTCTGTCACCCAGCCTGGCATGCAGTGACATGCTCACTGCTCACTACAACCTCAACCTCCTGGGTTTAAGCAATCCTGTTACCTCAACTCGACTAGCTGGGACCACAGTCATGCTCCAACACGCCCAGCTAATTTTTGTATTTTTTTGTGGAGACGAGATTTCGCCTTGTTACCCAGACTGGTCTCAAAATCCTAGGCTCAAGAGATCCGCCTACCTCGGCCTCCCAAAATGCTGAGATTACAGGCGTGAGCCACCACACCCAACCCATGGCATGCTTTTCAATGAACTGGGATAGAATCTGAGGTCTCAACACAGCACTCCAAGAACACCCTACTAATAGAGTGAAGTTGGGACATGAAGTTAAAAAAAAAAAATGTGCCGTTTAGTGTTGATATTTGACCTCAGGTCTTTTATCTGGCATATAGATGCTTCACTTAAACTTGCCTGTCTCCCTACTTAAATGGCATCTCCTAAAAATCAGGGACCCTACCCTGTCTTAGTTATCTCTGTATATACTTGCAACCAGTACTGTACCAGACACATAACTGGTTCACATCTGGTGACTTAACCCTTAACATTTTGGGTCTATTCCAGTCTTCCCAAAAAAGGAACAGGCATCTCCAGCAGATGTTCACCAACAAACCAGGGATAGCTTATTCTCTCCCCGCTCTCTCTTACAACAGCCTCTTGACTGCCTTAGAATGTGTTAGGACACTTAGTAAACTTGACTTTTTCACACAATTTAGTACAAAAGTTCTTGTAGGCAGGCCCTAGTTGGCTTCAAATCCTGATAATGAGAAACCTGAGGTGCTCTTCTATCACATAACTGATATTTCTGAAAAATTCCTTGGAAGGTAGATTTTAGAAAGCAGATTATAGTTTAAATGTGTATTGGAATCATTTAATAGATTATTTACAGTGCATCAAAGTATCATGTAATATGTCTAGTATCCTTTAATTTATCATTGTTAGACTTCTGATTTTCATGTCTAGTAAAATTAAGATTATGTGCCATCCTTGGGAATGAACCATACTGAATAACTGGACTTTTCAAGGTTTTCAGATTATTTTCTTTATGTATTTTTAATGGCCACTTCAGATGGAAATATCTCTAAAACATCTTTATGTTTATCTGCCTTATTAAACAGAGGATACTGGGCAGAATTTAATTTTTCCATGATTCAAGTTCATTGTTATGTGGAACAGCTAATATTTGCTGAAATTAAATTACATCAGTTAGTTATTACTTGATAACAAGTACTCTAAAACTCAATGGCCTAAAACAGTAAAATATTATTGTGTATGTGTCTACATGCCAGCCAGTGGTTCTGATACTGGCTAGACCTAGCTGATCTAGGCCGAACTTGCTCTGGCATCTCCAGTCAGTTAGAGAGTCTTCTAGCAGCTGGCTAACCTAAGATGGTTGTAAGTGGTGTGACTCCTCTCTGCTCCAAGTGGTCCCCCATCTTCCAGCAGGCTAGCTCAGGCCTGTTCAGGTGGCAGTGGCAAGGTTCTAACACAGTGAGCAGAAGTGCACAAGTGTCTTGAATCCTCTCTTAGAACTGACAGTCACTTCCACCACTTCCTTTGGCCAAGGTAAGTAAAGAGATTGTCAGCCCAGTTTCAGGGAATGGAGAAGTAGACTCCACTTCTTGATGGAATTGTTGCAGTCATATTGCAAAGGGAGTAGATACAGGGAGGATTGACTATTTGGAGTTTTTTTCTTAGATATTATTTTTATTTATTTATTTTTTGAGTCGGAGTCTCACTCTGTCCCCAGAGCTGGAGCGCGGTGGCACAATCTTGGCTCACTGCAACCTCTGCCTCCTGGGTTCAAGCGATTCTCCTGCCTCAGCCTCCCAAGTAGCTGGGACTACAGGTGCACACCACCACACCCAGCTAATATTTTTTAACACATTGTTTTGTATTATTATACATTGAGTTCTAGGGTACATGTGCATAACGTGCAGACTCCTTACATAGGTATACGTGTGCCATGCAGGGCTGCTGCACCCATCAACCAGTCATTGACATTAGGTATTTCTCCCAATGCTATCCCTCCCCCCACCCCACCCATGACAGGCCCCAGTTTATGATGTTCCCTGCCCTGTGTCCAAGTGTTATCATTGTTCAATTCCTACCTATGCGTGAGAACATGAGGTGTTTGGTTTTCTGTACTTGTGATAGTTTGCTGAGAATGATGGTTTCCAACTTCATCCATATCCCTGCAAAGGACATGAACTCATCCTTTTTTATAGCTACATAGTATTCCATGGTGTATATGTACCACATTTTCTTAATCCAGTCCATCATTAGTGGTACTGGGAAAACTGACTAGTTACAGGTAGAAAGCTGAAACTGGATCCCTTCCTTAAACCTTATGCTATTTTTTTTTATTTTTAGTAGAGACAGGATTTCACCATGTTGGCCAGAATGGTCTCGATCTCTTGACCTCGTGATCTGCCCACCTCAGCCTCCCAAATTGCTGGGATTATAAGCGTGAGCCACCGCACCCGGCCAAATTTTCTTTTTATTTATTTTTAAATTTTTACTTTAGGTTTTGGGATACATGTGCTGAACACACAGGTTTTTTTTATGTAGGTATACATGGGCCATAGTGGTTTGCTGCACCTATTAACTCGTCATCTAGGTTTTAAGCCCCGCATGCATTAGGTGTTTGTCTTAATGCTCTCCCTTCCCTTGCCCCCCACCCTGCCGACAGGCCCGTGTGTGTGATGTTCACCTCCCTGTGTGTCCATGTGTTCTCATTGTTCAACTCCCACTTATGAGTGAGAACATGCAGTGTTTGGTTTTCTGTTCCTGTGTTCGTTTGCTGAGGATAATGGTTTCCAGCTTCAACCATGTCCCTGCAAAGGACACGAACTCTTTTTATGGCTGTATAGTATTCCATGGTGTATATGTGCCACATTTTCTTTATCCAGTCTATAATTGATGGGCATTTGGGTTGGTTCCAAGTCTTTGCTATTGTAAATAGTGCTGCAATAAACATCATGTGCATGTGTCTTTATAGTAGAATGATTTTTAATCCTTTGGGTACATACTCAGTAATGGGATTACTGGGTCAAATGGTATTTCTGGTTCTAGATCCTTGAGGAATCGCCACACTGTCTTCCACAACGGTTCTTTCTTAAAAGAGCTCTACAATGTGCTACAATGTTGTGTAGGAAGAATGAGCTCCAGAACTCACAGGCCCTGATGCTAGTTGGTCTCAGAAGTCTCTGAACTTTGAGCTCTATCATTTGCCTTTTTTGAAAGTTGGTGTGTCTCTTATCGTTAAGCTATCTTTGTTATCTTTGCTGTTGATGTACCTACTTCTAACAGCCATTTAACTGTATCCATCTCTTTTCTCATTTTACTTGACTAGAAACCAGTTGACCTACATCTGTTAGGGATGTATGTAAAGTAATTCTCAGTAATTTCTATGGCATGGGGAGCTCTTTTTGCCATGCATTTTTGTTGCCTAGAATCTTAATTTTTTTGCTAGTAGAAGATATTGTAGAGAGGCATGTTTCTAGATGTCCAGGGTGAGGTTCTAACTAAGATATATGTCATAATTTTTTTCATTCCTCATAAATGAAAACATCTTACACGTTACACTTCAAGTTTCAAGGGAGTGGAAAGAGATAGTGCTTCTGTTTTTTTAAAACCATTCTATTCTCAGGTCCTACCAACTTGTCTAGGGCTCATCATAGGTGGTAGAATGAAGGAATAAATGCACTGATGATTTGTACCAGCTCTAAACCCAGCTAGGCTGGTGAAAATCCCCAGTGCTTTCTGTGTTCTTAAAAAGTATCCCAGGCAATACTTCCTTGCCTCTGAGGGGTATTAGAAGGATTAACTAATGTCAGGAGAGGGCTTTGATATGCATCAATGAAGGGCATCCCATAACTATAATGTTTTATTGTTATAACACTATAAAATGCTTTTTGGGACATATAGCTTACATATTTTCCATAAAATTAATCCATAAATCATGTACAAAATGTATCAAATCCAAAAGCAATAGCTTTGACCTTAGAATTGCTGCAGCAGTAGTTTGATGATATACTACCTACCACATCAGCAGTACTCTAAAGTACATAAAATGTGCTTTCATATATTCAAAATGTGCAAACACTTAAAACAAATGACTAGGTGCTTTAAAAAAATTAAGTGATTCAGAGTTTTTCATATGTAATGCTGGTATTTTAAATACATTATCATGAATGCTGCAATTCTTAGTTATTTTCACTAATGCACATGAAATACTCACTATTTATATGAAAACATTCCATAGAACTACCTTACAATTTCGTTCTTTGAAAGGTAATCTTCATTTCCTTATGCTTCCTGCTTAATAGCCATATACAAATGTCCACAGAGCTTTTAATGAAATGTCAACATGTAAAATCTTTCTGTTACATCTTTGTTTTATGTCACCAACATGGCAAATAGAATACTTGCAAATTTTTCAATGGAAATATTCATTTCTCCTTCTCAGTTACACTATCAAATTTATGAGTAACTATATGAGAATGAAGGAAATATATTGTCATTACTAATGTTGTCAAATACTGGTTTTTCATTTCAGTATACTTGAAGGAACTATTATGGCTTATAGATATAATTTCCAGAAATGTAAAAAGACATACCTGTTTCAAGTAGACTCTTGCTTACATAAGGCTGTTTTTCAATACCTCTATTACTGTACAGTGCCTGTAAAAGAACATTATTCTGCAAATTTAAATCAAAATGGTGTGCACATTCTTTTCCCAGAGGGACTTAGCCAAATAGGGGAATATTACTGAAAGGGTATCTGTGGCAGATGCAAGGTAACGTTTAAATATTTGCATAGTGTAATACCAGACAGCAGGTTTGGAAGTACAATTACTCATTTCTACTGGATTTCTTGTCTGTCCTCACAGTGGCTGGGCTGAACCTTCCTCTGTCCACTTTTGTCTCATTTTGAGAATGTCGAGACCATTTGGTATAAATTACTTTCACTACTTTCTTCTGACACCTCACTCACATCACCCCCTTTCTCTCTTCCTTCTCTGAGAAGAAGGTATAGTTACAAAACTCTGCTGTTCGTGAAACACTGTTTTCTGATTCAGTAATTTTCTGACTCAGTGTTCCTAAAGCTTTTGTACGTTGGTTAGCATAGCTACTCTAAAATATTTTGCATTAACATTATTTTTGACTAAGTCTTTTTTTTTCCTAAGGGATTCCAAGCAATCCGAGGGCAGAGATGATATGTTAAATATCTATTTCTGGCATTTCTGATATAATTCTGACATCTACATTTTGTACATAGCAGTTACATAACCCTGAATTGAATTAAGTTTACATGTGAGTACTGCAAATAGTACTGTTCCAACTCTGAATATTTTTTGTTTACGTATTAAGATGATCTAAATATAAATGGACAGTAGATTCTTAGCTTAGACTCATGAAGAGAAAATGAAGGTCATGTTTTTGAACTGATTATATATATGTATATATACATATATATACACACACACAGATATAGAGAAAGCATGTTACGAATACTGTACTTTTGTTCAAAAAGGACAGGGCTTTATGAATCTAGTTTATTTTTCCATGTAAATACAGTCTGCTGTTATCATTTTTTACACTTCTGTGTCTGAAAAGAGGTCTTATTTTTATTTCCCAACAGGTCTTGATCTGACAGGTGGGGGAATTGCAGGGGTGGAAATCACAGTTCTGCTTTTTTGCCTCTTTTTCTTTGTCTTTTAAGAAGATAAATATGGATTTATTTGGCTAAAGTACTTTCTGCATGAACAAACTGTATCTTAAGATTGTTTTTTTCTCACATTTTCAACTGTGTGATAAAGTGACATAAACAGTGTAGTTTATATTAGCTGGATGTCCTATAGAGAGTATGGAAAAAGGATATTAAGAAGACATTAAAAATACCTTTTATGGACATTAAGGAGGATGTTTTAAGTCACGGATGATGGATTAATGGAATCCGTGTTAGTCATGTCACCTATGAGAAGGATAATCCTAAACATTTTATGTGTGAAGATTTTAATCTAATGTTTAGCAAAATTTAAAAAAAAAAAGTTCTGTTGATTGCTTCCTTTGGAGAATCAGATAATTGTTATTACTATTTACCTTGTAAAATGTTAACATAAGATAGAACTCTAGTCCATAATATTTCCTTACTATGCATTTTGGGCCCAAATTGGGCCTATAGTGGTAGTTATCACTTGGGAATTTAAGAGGTTGTATGTCCCTGAAAATGTCCTTTTACAAGAATGTTTCATGTTTTTTGACATTCTACAAGTGGAAAGAGATTGAAATATTTGACATTTTCTTGAAGAGATTTTTTAAAGCATCATATTAAAACTTCTTCATTCAGAATCACCACAGAGATGGGGTTGAAAGCTACATGGTCATGTTTAAACCTATCTGATGAAGAAGCGCCATTTCTCTGTGATGGGCAGCAGGTCTTCACTGACCTTTCATGGAAAATCCACACTGCTGATGAGCCTGGCACCGTTTTGGAAAAGAGCTGCCACTGCCCTTGGCCACTCACAGTCATCAATGCCGGGACCGTTTCCAAAGTCCCTTAGTCTTAGACTAGACGGAACAGCTGGATTATGTTTAACTTGTATTAATTGGGGGAAGTTGGATCATTTTTAAGTTGTGTTTCTGTCAAGAAGATAAGACTAATCATTTTTTAAGGATGTGGATAGGCAAGGCAGATTAAATGGGGAGGAAAGAATCCTACTACTTCTAGAGAGGGCCCTGCAGAAAAGGGTCAAGGAGGCAGGGTTGCACTCTACAGCTACAATCTGTACCATTCACCTTGGCTCTGCATAGCAGGCTATAGTGGAGAGCTGGCTGTCAACACCACTATGAAGTTGGCACATTCCAGTTTGCTTTTCTGTAGGAGATAAAGTAAGTTATATGCTGAGAGTCACCCAGCTAGAAAGTGGAGCAGCCACCGTTCAAATGCAGGCTGATTCCAAAGTCTAGGGATTATTTCTAGAAAAGGGAATGAGGAAGGTAAAGTGGAATTTTATGAATTAGCACTGAAATTTATGGAGAGGGATAGTTCTGAAAATTTCTTTATTTGAAGATGAATAAAAACAGAGGATGGGTAAAGCACACAATTATGTAAACCTTACTCTGTGCAACCAGAAGTTGAACTTGGCCTGCTGAATATACATCAGTGGCACTTCTTTCATTCTTCTCTAAAATACACATTTTAAAGATGTGGGGAATAGGGATGGGTTTCAAGCTCTTGGCTCACTATTCTGGATCTTCCCTTTATTACTGCTGAGATCCTGGATAGGTATTGTGGCTTCTCTGTAGAATGAAAAGTTACCCATTTCCAGGGATTTTTGATAGAATTAAATGATATATTAATAGTCTATATCAGTGGTTCTCAGCTATGGTGATTTTGCTCCCCAACAGGAATTTGGCAATGTCTGAAGACATTTCTGATTGCCATAAGTAGAGAGGGGGTTGGTGATACTGCCATTTTAAGGGTTGAGGCCAAGGTTGTTGCTAAACATCCTGCAATGCATAGGACAACGCTTTACAATAATTATCTGGCCCCAAATGTTTAAAGTGCCAAACTGAGAACTTTTGTACAGCAAAAACCTGGTAACAGACAGTTCCTCCCACATGGACTTGTTATTCATTCAGGTCTCTCCATGTGTTAGGAGCTTCCATACTTGTCTCTGTCTTTAGATGCCTACAAGATGAGATCATTGAAGATGAAAGCACACAGTGTCCTGCTGAAGGTCTCACAGTGCTGAATGGCAAAATCAAGATTTGGACTAAAGCCTATACAGCTCCAAAGTACTTTCTACAAACTTGCTTCCTCATGTTTAAACTGTCTACTGCCATTGACTCTTTGCTTTGGATATTTGGAAGAACAAATGAATGTAAGCTTTTAAGGCTGATTTATCAGACACTCTGAGCAGAGCCTGCCTACTCTATTGTGTTTCTGTCCACATACTGTGCCCAGCTAGTCAGAGGGTGTTGGTTTTCTGGCTGTAGCTGATTGCTGCTATGGAAGCTTTGCTCCTTCCCCACTGCCTGCTCAGGCCAGGCTTTCAGATCACTGACAAATGTTCACTTTTGTAATAATCATCCCCATAGTACAGCAAAAGGTTTGGCAACACTCTGAGCAACGCCCTGCATGGTTTATTGAAATTGCCTCAAGAAAGAAGCAGGGTCATAGAGGAATAATGGAGTGTTTGATTCTCAAAGGAACTCTTTGATGAGAGCTACAAGGGCTGGACAATGCTTACAAATGTGTTCCAGTAGAAAGGTAGATAGGAGCTGTGGGATGGCCATGTCTCCTAGACTAAATATGAAAGCTTATTTTGATTCTTCTCTTCCTCTAGGTGGAAACTAGAGGAAGCTAGCCCAAGAGGTAGCTATATTTATTTTTCTTCTCTTATCCTTCTTTTTCTTTTTTTTCTTCTTCTTCTTTTATTTTTATTTTTATTTTTTTTGAGATGGAGTCTTACTCTGTTGGCCAGGCTGGAGTGCAATGGCACAATCTTGGCTCACTGCAGCCTCTGTCTCCCAGTTTCAAGTGATTCTCCTGCCTCAGCCTCCCAAGTAGCTGGGATTACAGGCTCACACCACCACGCCTGGCTAATTTTTGAATTTTTCGCAGAGACGGAGTTTCCCCACGTTGGCCAAACTGGTCTCGAACTCTTGATCTCATGATCTGCCTGCCTCGGCCTTCCAAAATGCTGGGATTACAGGCATGAGCCACTGTGCCAGGCCGAGGTAGCTATATTTCTTTCTGAGACCTGTAGATCTCACACTTAGTGTACCCCATGGCTTATGTGGTCGGCTAGAAAAAAGTAAAAGGGAACTTATGAGCCTACATCTGTCTTGAACAGAAAAAAAGAAAAGCTCAAGTAAATCTTCATGTAGATTATGAAGTGTAGACTTCAATTACCCCAAAGTGGTATAAACTTTGATAATGTGTTTCATGGGGACAGGAATTATGAGGTACTCAGACTAATTCTGTGAAATCACAAGGGGAATAAAGAGTTCTAATGGCATGTTATAGTAAGTTGGTGCCAAGGGAATAGAATGTTATGGTCAGCATTAAATTTCCATATCTAGTCCATGATTTAAGTATTGATTTATGGAGAACAAGGATATAACAGGGTACAACTCACTCTAAAATGAATGTAAATTCATATTTTGTGGATGATTCAGAAATATTGTGTGTTTAATCCATTTTTATGTCATCTCTGTATGGAGAAAAAACTAAAATTCTTTGACTGTTGGATATCAGTACTTTCTTGTTTGTATTCAGGGGGATAGTCACACATTTGTTTGTATAGAAGGAAAAGAAGGAGAAGTCTCCTTGAGGTTGTTGATGATGGGATGAGCATAAGGGGTGCAGATAAGCAGTAATTTTGGTCATTGAAGTAATACATATTCGATGTGGCTATTAAAGTATGCTAACAAAATATACTAAGAATAATAGAATCAATTGGCAACATACATATATTAATATGAATATATGTGCACACGCAGAAATGTATACATGCATTTATATTATATCTAACATAGTTTATAATAGAATATCATATTGTCATATCACACATATATTTATATATAAAATACATAATGGATATGTAATAAAAACATACATAAGAAACAGAATTGGCTTAAATATATGTAACATATTATGTAATATCATAATATATATTTAATATAACAATATGTTATGATTATATATTAATATATAAGCCAATTCTGTTTCTTATGTATTGTTATATTAATATAATACTGGATTCATGCAATGTTCTTGGCATAGCACACAGAGTCAATAATGCTGTGTTCTAAAATTGGAAGCAATGATTATATTGCTATAATTCGCTAATGTGTGGCCAATAAAGTACATCATGTCATATCCTGAAGTAAAACCCCAGCACAGCACAAGGTATATTTGAAAGGATATAGGAAATGTGAACTTAGAGAGCATGTCCTGTAGGTAGAGCCTCTTCATGGTCTGCAAATTAGGCACATGTTCAATGATTGTTCTGAATTAGTTTGTGCCTTTACAACATTAAGCCTTGTCACTCTTCTGTGGGATCTGATCTCACGTCTCAGGGCTTTGACAATTGCTCTGCTGACACCCTGAAACATGCTGATCTCTGCCCTGCATTTTACCTCCACGCTTACTCCTTGTGAACATGTGGCAGATCTCAGACTTTTACTGATGTGTTCGTTGTTTTGTGGTTTTGTGTGTTCACATCCTGTAAAGGATGTAAGTGCTAGGCTTTGGATGGGAAATTGGATTTTAACCTGAACTTATGAGATGTGAATCCTAAAACTGAATTATAAAAATGTTTCCATGTTATCTATAATCATTGAGGTTAAAAAAGAAAATCAACTACCTCATCTAACCCAACAATAAGAAAGTATCATGCATGCAAAATATTTCTGTCTCTCTCTTTTTTTTTCCTCCAGGGAACAGTTACACGGGGAAAGAAGTTTGTGACCCTTTGCACACTAGGGATAAATTCTTGAGGATTCACATTACATATTAAAAGCTTGGAGGAGTCCTTTAAAAATGAAAACTTTTAATTTTGTTTAACCCTGCATCATTCCCAAATTTATTTAATAACAGGGATCCTCCTTTCTTACTAAACTCAGAGGGTACAGTGGTTCCACTTAAAGCATTTTGGAAAATCCTAAGTAATAATATGTTATCTTCAGTTAGAATCAGATGAGATGATTAATCCAGGAAAGGCAGGGGACAGCATAGTACTCCCTTGTCCCCAGGAACTTTTAAAAGTCAGCATTTTCTTTTCAATAGCCTGAGCTAACATTGATTCTAACAAGTGATTAATGAGTCCTTATAATTATTATTTTCATTATGTGATTGTAAAGTCCCTCCATAATTCAAACGACATTTCTTCAATTCACTTTCTTTGTAAGCTGAATTCTCACAAAGCACTCTGGGAAATTCCAATAATGCAGGGGCTAAAAAGAGTTGACACAGGCTGCAGGCCATTGCTGTGTGCTCGCCCAGCTCGGAAAGGGTAATGAGGATAGATTTTCTCAGTGCACTATTGAGCGAAGGTTTGCATGTCCCATGGGGCTGTCAGTCTCTGGGCTGGTTGGGGATGCATTTATTATTGCAGTACATCTCTGATTTTCTTTAATTATTATATGTGGTGGTGACTATTATAGTGGATATCCCTCTCAGCCAAATAAATTAGATGTGCAAGGAATATAATTTTCTTTAACTTACTTTGGTTATTTACTTTGAGCCCTTCCTACCACCAGGGTCCCTGATTATTTCCTCTGAGACGTTCACCATTCTTCAGCTGTCAGTCAGTTGAAACTGGTCACTGTTTAGAGGGCTCTTCTTCCTGATAGGCTGGCTGGAGACTCTCTCTAGAACTTCCGCACCATGCTTGGTTCTTATCAGTTTCGTTCTGAGGAGGAGAAAGAGCAGAGAGGAAGCTTTTATTTTAATCATATGTACTTTTTGAGGCAGGAGGTGTGTGGCAGGGGAAGAGACTCCTTACCTCAGAAATACCCAATGTAACCTACCTAGAAGGTTCCTACCTAGGAAACTGCACACAAATCCCAGAGGCTTGTTGGACTGTGTTGACGTTTTGCTCTATTACATCTCTTCTCTGAGAACAGGAGCATGGGCCACTGATGACCTGTTTAAAAGGAGAAAGGGGGAAAAGAGAAATATTAGGTGGAAGGAAACGATTGTATAGGTTGATATTTCAAAAATGTCTTCCACCATCTTCTCCTAATACATCTTTCTGTTTCTATAAACAAAACCTACTTCTTACACACATTTCTCCCATCCTTTAACCCCACACTGAAGGTGAGTACTAGGTTTCTGACCCAGACTGTACTCTTCAGAACAATGACCTCAATCCAAGCTCCTCTAGGGTATAAGCATGAAGACATTATCTGGAGAATATTCCAGGTTTTAGTTGGGAACCTGCATCCTGACAGCTTTCTCACTGCTTCTGAGGTTTCTCTCAGCTTCTCCTGCTTCCTCTTCAGGCAGAGGAGTGGTCCACATTAACAGCCTTGAAGCACACCTGTTTCCAGCTCACTCCTTCTTAGACATTTTCCTGGATATCTGAGAATGTAGTCATATCAACAATCTCCAAAAAGATTACATTCTCCCCCTTTTCATTTATTCTGTCAATTTTTCTGAAAATATCCAGGGAATTTAAGGCATTCAGGAATTCTTTTTAAAATTAGTCTGCTTTGTAAGGCTGCTTTGAGTACTGCATGACATGTTGGCTGTAAAGTGTCCAGGATAATACTGGGTGTACTGATGCTGCTGCTACTATGATGAACCTGTGACCACTATGATAATTTCATCTCCCAGCACTTTTTAGTTTTTCTTGTACAAAAGTCTGCCTTTGTTCCTGGGGGATATGTTCCAGGACCTCCAGTAGACTCTTGAAACTGTGACTAGTACAGAGCCCTGTACATATTATGTTTTTTCCTATATACATACCTATGATAAAGTTTAATTTCTAAATTAGGCACAATAAGATTAATAACCATAATACAACAGAATAATTATAGTCATAATATTATAGTAAAATCTATGTGAAAGTGGTCTCTCTTTTTCTCTCTCTCAGAATATCTCATACTGTACTCATCTTTCTTCTTGTGATATGGATCCTAAAATTAACAAGGATAAAATGACTGTGACGATATGAAGGGAGGTGAATGACGTAGGCATTGTGACATAGTGTTAGGCTACCACTGATTTCTGAATTCCTGAATCCATGTCACTATCCTGTACTTGCAGCAAGTGGCTTGATGTCACTTGTTTCAAGGGATCCTTTTCTGAAGTCTTCCTTATGGGCTTAATGCTTTCTGGTGCAACTCATTGCCATCAATTGCAACATGTTTCTCTTCCTGTCTTCCACCTAAAAATTTAACACCTTTTCCAACTCAGTACTTATCATGCACTGTGGCTGTAACTTTTGTAGTTTGAGGTGCAACAGCAAAACCAGCATGAATTTCTTTTTCCTTCTTCATAATTTCACAGGTAGAAGATTCATTCTGATGGTAGATCTTAATAGACTTTTTTTTTAAGTCTAGAACTTTCACCTTTTCGCTTAAAGCTAACACTTTATGACTCCTCGTTGGTGTATCTGAATTGCCAGCATCACTACTCTTGCACTTTGAGGCCATTATGAGTAAAATAAGGATTACTTGCACACAAGCACTGCCATACTTCAACGTTCAATCTTAGAACCCAGATGGCTACTAAGTGACTGGTGAGGAGGCAGCATCTGCAGTGTGGATACACCTGACAAAGGAAGGATTCACATCCCCAAGCAGAAACAGAAGCAGGACAAAGTGAGACCTCATCATATTATTCAAACTTATGAATTATCTCTGGAATTTTCCATTTTGTATTTGGGAACTGCAGTTGACCATAGGTAACTAAAACCGCAAAAAGTGAAGCCGCAGATAAGTAGGAACTACTGTAGTAAGCCGGTATAATAGAATCTGAAATGCAATTCTCATTTATTTACATTCTTCAAGAAAAATGATAATAGTATTTTACTTGTTGAGTGAGATTCCTGCATCATTCTCACTAGGTCTATACTTAAGATCAAAGGTATTTCTGTAGTCTTGGGCACTTTAGTACATTACCATGCTAGCCTTGAGAAGACTGGGCACCCCATCACTGAATTCCATGGGCTTTATGGAGACTGGAAAGAAGGGGTATATAGAGTTGCAATAAAGAATAACAGGCATTGCAAAAGGACTTGTGAAAAAACAGTATTTAAAAATTCTATTGGGCATCATTTTTAGGTGCCCAATAGAATATAGGTTTCTACCTATAATCATAAACTAAGGAAACACAGAAAAGAGGCTTTTTGTCTTCAACTCTTTTTTTTTTTCATTTTGGAAAAATCATCAACCCATTGTGTTGTGTGTTGTGAGTTTCCAGTGTTGACATTACACCTAACTACACTTGACATGATTCTGCTTCCTATGATGCTATTAGTTCTAGCTTCAGTAATGTGCAATATTAATTAGACCCTAACTGTATGCCTAGTGCTGGGCTACTACAGGTTATAGAGTAGTTAATAGGGGGAAAATGTTTCTACCTTCATGGAGTTTAGAGTCAAGTGAGAGAGACAAGTATTAAACAGTGAATTCTACAATTAGATTTGTAATTTCAAGAGTGAATGCTTTGTAGGAGAATAGAGTACTATCAGAGCAGAGGGAAGAGTTCTCTACAGGTATGCCTTGAGATCTAAAGGGTGAGTGGGAATGAATGTTACTGGGCTGTAGCAGGCAGTGCATGTAATTTGGTTTAAGAGACCCAGCCAGGTATGGTGGCTCATGACTATAATCCCAGCACTTTGGGAAGGCAAGGCAGGCAGATCACCTGAGGTCGAGAGTTCGAGACCAGCCTGGCCAACATGGCGAAACCCCATCTCTAATAAAAATACAAAAATTAGCTGGGCATGGTGGGGGGCACTTGTAATTTCAACTACACGGGAAGCTGAGGCAGGAGAATCATTTGAACCTGGGAGGCAGAGGTTTCAGTTAGCCAAAATCATGCCACTGTACTGCAGCCTGGGTGACAAGAGTGAAACTCCATCTCAAAAAATAAAATAAAATAAAATAAAATAAAATAAAATAAAATAAAATAAAAAAGACAGTCCATATGACTGCCCAGGTATTGGAAGGAGCTTGGCTTATTGGGGGAACCAAATGGTGGCCAATGTGATGAGAGAGAAGTGAGTGGAGGTGGCTGGGCCAGGAAATCAGGACACTAAGGAGTATGATGGCCCTGATCAAGCAGGCACTTTTATGTTATGTTAATAATATTGTTTTTCTTTATTTTGAAAGGAACAGGAAGCTGTTGATGAGTTTTCACATGAAAATGACATACAGAATGACATGCTACACCCAAAGGAGTACAAATTTGAATTATTAAAAGATATAGGACCACAATAGGGAAAAGGAATTGATAGCAGGGATGGAGTAGGGTGGAGTAGTGGATTCTTGAAGGCAGAATGGGAGGACGCTCCTTTCATCCATGCAAGAGAAAGCAATGGTCTGCACCAAGGTTGCAGCTGGCGGTGGAATGGGATGAAGAAACTGGGGCAGATTGAAATCATGTTTAGGAGACAGAGCTGGTGGGTGATTGAATCTGGTCTTTGTAAATCTTCCTGAAAGTCTTCAGGCATACCCATTTGACTCTACTGGGTATATAGGTGTTTTAGTTGATTCTCAATAGAAAACAATATTGTGATTATGCCATGTTGTAACCGAGCACAGGCTCAGGTGTTCACTGTTTGAAAAGCCAATAACGAAGATGCAGCACAGTGAAGGGAAAGTGACTTTATTTCTAAAGCTAGCTGTGGAGAAGTGACTGGCTTATGCCTCCAGAAACTGCTTCTAATTTTAAACTAGGAAGAGGAGCTAAAAAAGAGAATTTGGAATGGGAGCCATGCAGGAGGGGTGCTGAATACAAGGTCCATGTGTCTTGTTCCAGTGGCCATCTCAAGCCGTGGTCCACCAGGAGCGCGGCTGGCATCATCTCAACAATGCCAGCTTGTTGCTTTGAGGTAATCTCTGGAATTTTGCAGCTAAGTCTCCAGGCTTGGTCTGTCTCAAGATTAGTCCCTGGAACTTCTAAGTAAACACATAACTGGATAACAAGCATACAGCTAGATAAATGTGCATGGGGCAAAGGAGTACATGGTGGGAAAGGGAAGGGAGTGGAGTTTTAGAGTGTCTCAAGACTGTATTTTAAGACTAAGGAAGAAGGTCTCTACAGTTATTTATTTATTTTTTATTATACTTTAAGTTCTGGGATACATGTGCAGAATGTGCATGTTTATTACATAGGCATACACATGCCATGGTAGTTTGCTGCACTCATGAAGCCGTCATCTACATTAGGTATTTCTCCTAATGCTACCCCTCCCTTTGCCCCCAGCCCCGCAACAGGCCCTGGTGTGTGATGTTCCCCTCCCTGTGTCCATGTGTTCTCGTTGTTCAGTTCGCACTTATGAGTGAGAACAGTTTGTTTCAAGGTTATATGTTCACTGGGAAGAAAGGAGAAAAGAAAAGTTTTATAATGCATTTTGAAGGTAAACTACTCAGTTACAATGTTACTGCTATTCTCAGACTTTTTAAAAAAATATGCTAGCTTGAAAATTATTTTACAAACAAGAGTAGAGTCTCACATAGTCTTAAAATTGCTGTTTCAAAACAAAAAATTATTCTGTTGAAAAAGAAGTGAGACGCACTAAATGTTCTGTCCACCAAATGCAGCCAGTACTTTGCTCTCACTTGTATATCGTATGAATATCTGCTACTAGAAAGAGATATGGGTTCAGGTACAGATTTACTCCATTTATCTCTTACAGTGGTTGGTTCTTGAAGTTAGGGAAAATATTTTCTTGGGTATGCTCTTGTGCAATTTTTATCTCAGGCAATATTAATTCTTGAGTTGCTTAATGGTAAATGAAATATTTGCATGCTCTCTGCCCTTTTGTTTTATGTATTTTTAAACTTGTGTGCATAGTCCCAACGTTACTACCTTGCCTTGACCTCTAGTAGACAACATAAAAGAAGCCACCTTTATCAAGCTCAACATGTATTGATCATTCACTGGATAAACAGAACTTTATTCTCATTTTTTTGATTAGGGGCACAGCTTAAAGTTTTCAGCCTCCTGAGCACATCTTCTAGTTTGCTTTCTGTGTAGTATAAAGCAAACAGATATCTGGTCCTCTTGAGTGAAGTCAATGCCTGGGCTGTCTCTAAGCTCAAGGAGAAAGTCCTTCAGGAGAACGTTGTGTGGGATTCAGCTGGTCTGTGTTTCTGACTTACTCTTTATTGCCATTTCCACTTAACTGATGCAAAACAGCCAAGTAAATGATTTTCTTCCACCTCTCCAGGGAATCCAAAGGGCTTAGTTGAAGCATTTATTGTAAGTAAAGTCAAAGTTGAGTGAAGCCATATTTATGGGATGAAAACACCTCATAAATATCTTTTGACAGGTAGCAGAGCCCCAAGAGTTTCGAGGCCATCGCTCAAACCAGGCCATTGAACTGGACAAGACGGAGGCAGGGGCTTTTGGCAGAAGACGGGTGGTAGGGCCTTCGGCCCCTCATACCGGCTGCACTCAAAATAGACTCCCTTCTAAATACGTTTTACCCATTGGCTTTGCAAGCCCCATTTGCTCAAGGGATATCATTGCTAAAAATAAATTAAATTGCAATTGTTGTGAAAAAGGTTTAGAATAAGATAGAACTGGAGAGGGCACCTGAGCTGTTTACGTTGTGCAGATTCTTTGATCTCATGCATTGGTGTCCTCAATTGCAAAGCAGAACAATGTCAGTAAGGTACATATAGTATTGGGAAGATGATGGTACGTGTTCAAAAAAACAAAAACAAAAATAATAAACATTGCCTGTTACTATTATTGTAATTGTTATTCTAGGGACACATCATTTCTGATTGGTGTCTAAGGGTTCGTTCCTGTGCTAAACCCCTGAATCTTGCTGGATGTACTTGAGCAGTAGGTTGGCTGGTGTTTTTTTTTTTTTTTTTTTTTAATTATTATTATACTTTAAGTTCTAGGGTACATGTGCATAACATGCAGGTTTGTTACATATGTATACTTGTGCCATGTTGGTGTGCTGCAGCCATCAACTTGTCAGCACCCATCAACTCGTCATTTATATCAGGTATAACTCCCAGTGCAATCCCTCCCCCCTCCCTCTTCCCCCCTCCCCATGATAGGCCCCGGTGTGTGATGTTCCCCTTCCCGAGTCCAAGTGATCTCATTGTTCAGTTCCCACCTATGAGTGAGAACATGCGGTGTTTGGTTTTCTGTTCTTGCGATAGTTTGCTGAGAATGATGGTTTCCAGCTGCATCCATGTCCCTACAAAGGACTCAAACTCATCCTTTTTTATGGCTGCATAGTATTCCATGGTGTATATGTGCCACATTTTCTTAATCCAGTCTGTCACTGATGGACATTTGGGTTGATTCCAAGTCTTTGCTATTGTTAACAGTGCCGCAATAAACATACGTGTGCATGTGTCTTTATAGCAGCATGATTTATAATCCTTTGGGTATATACCCAGTAATGGGATGGCTGGGTCATATGGTACTTCTAGTTCTAGATCCTTGAGGAATTGCCATACTGTTTTCCATAATGGTTGAACTAGTTTACAATCCCACCAACAGTGTAAAAGTGTTCCTATATCTCCACATCCTCTCCAGCACCTGTTGTTCCCTGACTTTTTAATGATTGCCATTCTAACTGGTGTGAGATGGTATCTCATTGTGGTTTCGATTTGCATTTCTCTGATGGCCAGCGATGATGAGGCTGGTGTTCTTAAGCAAACAAAGGCAAGAAGGATCTCATTTCACGTAACAAATAGTGAAGGGACCCTGGGAGCAGCTGTCTGCTCCAGGTGACAGTCTAGGAGGGTGAAAAATCTCAGCATTAACAAGCAATTTGTTGTTTGTGTTATACAGGTTTATAATGTAATTTCCACTTGTTTATTCTGGTTTTTGGCCTCTCTTCCCTCACCCACCCCTTAGATTGCAACGTTTATGGAGCCCTTATTCTTCCCTTCCAGTCTTAGAACTGTTCTGATAGAAACCAGTATGATACAGTGTTACAAATCACTGGATGGGGTGTGTGTAAATAAAATTGCCAGCCCCATTTTTGCTCCAAATGATTGTGTGACCTTGGGCAAGTCACTGAATTTGTCTAGGCTTTACTTTTTCCTGCAAAAACTCTGGGCTGTAAGATTCCCTTGCCACTCCTACATTCTAGGAGGTTAGCAGGAGGCAGGTTTTAGTGATCCTAAAAGACCTACTTGTGTCAGATTGCTGTGAAATATATGAAGTTTGAGAGTCTTTTTTAGGCTTTAGAATTTTTAGAAAGTAGCATTCAAACCAGAAATATTGATAAACAATTTTTAAAAGGTGGTTTTCTGTCTCCGTGATGTTTGCATTAGCTGATGAGTGGTTCAAATACATGTCTAATCTGCTTTGCTGTAGAGCTACTTCTAATGGATGTTCTAGACACTGGCGACTAATAATTTGTAATCAAAAGTAAGTAACAGAGGCATTTTGCTTTTCAGTCAGAGGCATCTGTCCACAAAGATGAAATGTGCTATTAGTGCCAAACAAAAACAGAATCATACGGAAAGAGCTGGGAACATTAGCAACAAAGCTTAGGCTTACTTGAGGTATAAATATTCCATCCAAATGCTCTGAGGTAGTCTGCTATGGAATCATGAACTGCCTTTGCAAGTAAATATTTGTGTGAAAATGAAGTTGTATATGTTAGCTTTCAACTTTTGCTGTTGAATTTTTCTAATGAGATTTATGGGAATACTTTAGCATACATATTCAGGCCATGAATGTACCATGATTTTTTTTTTTTTATGATTTTGGTATAACTGAATTTTTTGTTGTTGTTGCGAAAAGTGCAATGGATTTTTTTTAATGAAATGCAATAGAGCTTAAGTTTCCTCTCATTTAAATTCTCGTATGTTTGTGTGTGTGTATGTGTGTGTGTATATATATATATATATATATACACATATATTTTAGTATTATCTGATGCGTGACTCAGTAATGGATATATCTGATGAGCAGGTTTTCGTTGCTAGTCTAGAAAGTATTGAGTGGCTTTGTGCATCCTCTGCTAGTGGAAGTTATTGATGATCATGATTGATTTAGAAATATAGACTTGGAAACTCTCATCCCTTCCTGTTTCCATCAGTGAGCCTGCCTCCAGGGCTGACTCTCAACTTCAGGCTTGCTGCTATAGATCTAGTGAGATCTGGGAAACAAAAGCATTGAGATTGTTAATACTGTGTATAAAGTAAGTGTAAATAGGCCTAAAGGAAGGACCAAACATCCGCTTCAGGAGTAAATTGGCATTACACTTAGTGTACAGCATTAACAGATATCTAATGCCTTATTTATTTTTGTATTCCCAGAATCTAATACACTACTTGTCAAGTAGTAGAGAATGAATAATTGCTGTTATAATGAATGAATGTTCAGTTGCCACTTTTTCCCATTGCTTGAGATCTTAGACGTATTTTAGAAAGTGAACTTTCTTAGATAAATGTCCGCTATATAAGATAGATATTATTTTAATTATTCTGTAGTTGATGCAGTAGCTTTTTGAGAAGTAAAAGTCACTACATTCACTTATTGGAAGTGAAGCATCTTATAGGTAAGTCAAGTTGTTTTAAATCCGATTTTGTAATTCTGAGGTTTATGAGTGCTTTGATTTAGTAATTATTCACAAATAGTTTGCTTAAGTTGCTAAAACTCTGCATCATTATTCATGTCATCTCCCCACACCCCTTGCCCAAGTTAAAAATAAAGCAACATCAGGATAATAAAAGCTTTGACAGGGAAAAATGAAAAATAAAGCAAACATCTCTTCCTATTGCATGCATAGTATTAAATTAGGGTTGCCGGCCGGGTGCGGTGGCTCAAGCCTGTAATCCCAGCACTTTGGGAGGCCGAGACGGGCAGATCACGAGGTCAGGAGATCGAGACCATCCTGGCTGACACGGTGAAACCCCGTCTCTACTAAAAAATACAAAAAACTAGCCGGGCGAGGTGGCGGGCGCCTGTAGTCCCAGCTACTTGGGAGGCTGAGGCAGGAGAATGGCGTGAACCCGGGAGGCGGAGCTTGCAGTGAGCTGAGATCCGGCCACTGCACTCCAGCCTGGGTGGCAGAGCGAGACTCTGTCTCAAAAAAAAAAAAAAAAAAAAAAAAAAAAAAAAAAAAAAAAAAAAAAATTAGGGTTGCCATTTCAAATCGTGGCCAGTACTGTGCAAGAGCTATGGAGAGTGTTTATTTTCTCTGTCCTCTAGAACCTCCTTTTTCGTTTGTTTCAGGCATTTTATTGAACACCACACCTAAAATTCAGGCATCCAACATGCTTTCTTAAATGTGATGATTTAGGTTGAATGAAGCATGCTTCTAAACTCATCCAGTTAAGGGTAACTTATTTAAGATGATAAAATTTGCCAACACTTTTCTGATTCTAGAGGAATATGACATTACAGCATTCACATATTTGCATTTCCTGCAAAAACACAGGCAGAAAAAAAGAGAAATCACAGAGCCTTAAATTTGAAAGTGATCTGAGATTTCATCAATGCTACCCTTCCAAGTCCAAAGAATTCACTTCTAGGCCAAAATGTTAATGTGTTAATGTGTGATGTGGCTTAAAATACTTAGATTATTCAACAGCAACTATATTCCTCTCACAAAAGGGTGGTAAGTTGCAGATACATGACTCTTTACATAATGTTTGTCCAGGTAAACAGATACAGAACTACTGTCCCATTACATTATTGAAATATTTTCTGATAAAGCAACCAGCATGAGTTTTATTAATAGTTTAGAGCTACATTACATCAGTAGTCAAACTTTTAATATTCAAATTGTTCTAAATTTTGTTTTATTTTTATTACTTGGTGTCTGTTTTTGTTCACTAGGCATATAAAATTCTTGATATTTAAAAACATGGTATCTTATGTATTTCTTTAGATTATTTGTGAATACTGTTAACATGTAATACGTAAATATTTTGTAATAAAAGCAGGGTTATTTTGTATGTGGTAAATTTAAAGGTAATATTCTTCTTCATGCAACTGCTTACATTTTTAATTACTTCTTCTATTTGTGAACTTGGACAAGAGATGTAAGATTTCTCAAACTGCCAGTCACATTTTACTTCAATATGCATGTTTTTTTGAAATGGCAAAACCACTCAGGGCTGTGTGATTTTCACTTATGTATGTATTGAAAGTTCATAGCCAAATACAACGGAATAAATCATGGAGCACATTTCCTCTCCATGCCTGAGAAATGCAAATAGCTATAGGTCAATTGCGGAAAGGTCTTGTCTTCATCTCATATGTCTTGTTCGTAATTTGATTTTCATTTATTCCACATGTACACAATTCAGTTTGCACTTGCTTGTTATTTAGACGTTTTTTTGGCTGTCCTCAAAGTTTGCTTTAATATACGGAGGAACTATTCTAGCTGGACTCTGCCTTTTTTTTTTTTTTTTTTTTTTTTTTTTTGAGACGGAGTCTCGCTCTGTCGCCCGGGCTGGAGTGCAGTGGCCGGATCTCAGCTCACTGCAAGCTCCGCCTCCCGGGTTCCCGCCATTCTCCTGCCTCAGCCTCCCGAGTATCTGGGACTACAGGCGCCCACCGCCACCTCGCCCGGCTAGTTTTTTGTATTTTTTTAGTAGAGACCGGGTTTCACCGTGTTAGCCAGGATGGTCTCGATCTCCTGACCTCGTGATCCGCCCGTCTCGGCCTCCCAAAGTTCTGGGATTACAGGCTTGAGCCAGCGCGCCCGGCCTTGACTCTGCCTTTCTAAATGTCCTGGCCAAGGCTTATTAACATGCATGTGTCTCACTTTACAAGAGCCACTATCCTAAATTTCCAGGCCAAGGAGTGGGGAGTAATTGTTTACATACTGCCTTTATTACCTGTTCTACGCATACTCAAAGGAATATTGACATATATAACATAATATTGAATTAACTCATATCCAAAATTAATATAGCTTAATATTCCTTTGGTTAATTTTTAGAGTTAATATTGGATATGAGTTAATATTGGATTAACTCGTATCCACATAGGAGATCCTGGCTAAGCTAAGAAACATCTTCAATGATAGCAATTTTAATTACTTAATAGTTATACTTTGTTCTCCAATGATGTAGAAAAAATTTTGCTGTTTGATAAAATTCTGCATTTGATCTTAGCCAAAAGGCTAAGCAATTATTTGGTAAAATTCTGTAAAGAAAGAGGAGATGAAATCTAAGGGAAGAATAATAATTTCTAAAGTTTAAAATAGTAATAATTGCAAATAACCAAAAAAGTGTTAGCTTATTTTAAAAGTGGAAAACTTACAATAAAAAAATAATAAGAGAATGTCATAGTCAAATACTCTGAAAGTAAAGACGAGTCATTTGGCAAGATATTCTAAATGAATTAAGTGTAATATTAACTTTTGAAGATTGATCAGAAATAGCTCAAGTTTTCTGATCTTACTTTCATTAATCCATGCAAAAAAAATCCTGAGTGGAAAATTGTGTGTGCTTAACACCTAAACAAACAGAGATGAACTGACAGTCATTATTTAAAAATCCACAGTGCTGTACAAAAACAAAAACAAATTCCTTTAACTTTATCCAATAACTGTTTTATATCATTCAAGACTAACTTTAGATTTTAAAGTTTGCCGTGTTTGTATATATTTTGAAATATTCCCTTATTGAGTAACTTTGGGAATTTGGGGGCAACAATAAAAATTTTTATGAATAGTCTGACATGATAGACAATGAAGAGAATACTTAAACTGAAACTTCTCTAGAACATTAGGACAGAGAAAGCCTCCCAGTCACTTTCAAGTAACAAGAAACATCTCAATTTGCAAAGTAAAAAATTGTGAGTAATCTAAGAACACATCACCAGAATTGCCGGTGGCTGATTAAGTCAGCCTGTGCTAAGATCACCATTTTCAATGCATGTTCTCTATACTGTGAGCAGTCTGTGCTGGGATAACAGGCTGGAGGAAGGTAGTGGGCAAACTCAGGGGCATTTTGGTAATGAAAGCTGACCTGCTCCAGTGAAACCTGTCCTGTTTCAGCAAGAGAAGTCTCTAGTATGTTTTCTATGTTTTCTCTCATGAAGTGGCGGAAGACATTGACACTGTAACCTAACACACTATTGCCAAGAATGCCAGGTGTATATGGCTAGAACAGGGATGTGAGGGAGAACTAAGATGACCAGGTGCATTAGAAGCACACCCTTTTGTCCTACTACAGTGACAGATCCTCATTTTAGTGTGTGGCCCCAAATGCAGATAACTTGCTTCTCTGGGGATGTATATGTTTCTTCCTAAATGCATGTGACTACGTACATGTCTACTATTTGTACAAATGTAGTGGATGCTAATGAAAATATTTTTCATGGAGTAATTAAACATCATTTGGGGCAGCTGGTCAGATTCAGGGAACGAGAGAGAGCTTGTGTATATTAATATGCCTCTTAGGGTCTGAAATGCCTTATGATCATCACAATCCTGATACAGGGACGAACTTACCTAGTTAAGCTGATAAAACTTTTTTTTAAAAAAAATTTTAAGTTATGGGATACATGTGCTGAACATGCAAGTTTGTTACATAGGTATACATGTGCCATGGTGGTTTGCTGCACCTATCAACCTGTCATCTAGGTTTTAAGCCCTGCATGCATTAGGCATTTGTCTTAATGCTCTCCCCACCCTTGCCCCCCACACCCCAACAGTCCCTGGTGTGTGATATTCCCCTCCCTGTGTCCATGTGTTCTCGTTGTTCAACTCCCACTTATGAGTGAGAACATGTGGTGTTTGATTTTCTATTCCTGTGTTTGTTTGCTGAAGGATGATGGTTTCCAGCTTCATCCATGTCCCTGCGAAGGACATGAACTCATTCTTTTTTATGGCTGCATAATATTCCATGGTGTGTATGTGCCACATTTTCTTTATCCAGCCTATAATTGATGGGCATTTGGGTGGGTTCTAAGTCTTTGCTATTGTAAATAGTGCTGCAATAAACATACGTGTGCATGTGTCTTTATAGTAGAATGATTTATAATCCTTTGGGTATATACCCAGTAATGGGATTGCTGGGTTGAATGGTATTTCTGGTTCTAGATCCTTGAGGAATCACCACACTGTCTTTCACAATGGTTTGAACTAATTTACACTCCCACCAACAGGTTCAGATTACACATTTAAACAAATGAAAGGGAGGAAACTTTTTTTCATTGCTGTTGACACAAAATGTGATTACTTACTGTCCTTGTGAAAAGAGATATGATCAACTTTCTGGATAAGGCCTGCTGGTATGTCTGTAGATCAGATGCAAAAAATATGATAAACATGAATGGGCAGCTCCCTCATATGTCCATTTCTTGGACTCTTTCCTACACAAATGAATTAGTTAATTACAAGATCTGGCACGTTACAAGCTAATGTTGGAAACTTTACCTGGAGTCAGTACCTATCAGAAATCAAAATGGGTATACTTCAAGGATTCTAGGGGCAGAATTTCCACAGACAATTCAGTGCTGCTGCTTCTCTTACTACCTCATCTTTCCCCTGCACCCCATTGTTATTTTCATGCAGTTCACTCTGCAAGTACTAACCAAAACTGAGGGCGATTATTTTGAAAATGAAAATAGGATACTTTGGCAACTTGCAATGTTAAACATATCTCTTTTCTGAGCTTCTTAGAGTATGAGCTGAAGGACTGGAAATATGAAAAATTCTACTTTATTAAAATCCTGGCTTTAGGGCTTTTCTTTTAGCTGAAACACCACCTCAGTGGAAAGTATTAATATTGAGTTAGATGTATAGGCTTTGGAACATAGTAGTTATAATGGTACAAATCATTTGTTAAATTTGTATTGTCTGCTTGACACATTATATCATTTATCTTCAGAACATTTCTACAAGTCAGTGCTTTTATTATCTTCTACCTTATATAGGTGAGGAACTTTCTAAGGCTTAGAAAGTTGAAATAATTCATCCAAGTTTACGTTACTGATGGAATGCTTATTTCAACAAGAGTGTCCACATTCTTCACCACTAAATTATATTGTCTCTGTTCCACCAAAATTCATAATTTTATACTGGTTGTGTTGGAAAGTGTGTTAATTGACTTCTACTTCTCTGTGAATTGCTGAATGTAATCTCTGAGTAATTAACATCCTTGGTTTTCTGCCTGTAGGTCCCTGGGGAAGGTGTACAGGAGACTGTGGTCCCGGAGGAGTCCAGAGTCGGGCAGTGTGGTGTTTTCATGTTGAAGGGTGGACAAGTCACCTCTCTAACTGTGGTGAGAGCAACAGGCCTCCAAAGGAAAGAAGTTGTTTCCGAGTCTGTGACTGGCACAGTGACCTCTTTCAGTGGGAGGTTTCTGACTGGCACCACTGTGTCCTCGTTCCTTACGCTCACAGCGAAGTCAAGCCTCGGACTGCAGAGTGTGTGACAGCTCAGCATGGACTGCAGCACCGGACGGTGCGCTGCATTCAGAAGTTGAACCGAACTATGGTTGCAAATGAAATATGTGAACACTTTGCCCCTCAGCCTCCTACAGAACAAGCTTGTCTCATTCCTTGTCCCCGGGATTGTGTGGTATCTGAGTTCCTACCATGGTCCAACTGTAGCGAGGGATGTGGGAAGAAATTGCAGCATAGAACTCGCGCGGTCATAGCTCCTCCTCTCTTTGGTGGTTTGCAGTGCCCAAATTTGACTGAGTCAAGAGCCTGTGAAGCTCCCACTTCCTGTCCTCTTGGGAAAGAGGAATATACATTTAGCCTTAAGGTTGGACCATGGAGTAAATGCAGACTGCCTCATCTTAAAGAAATTAATCCAAGTGGAAGAACTGTTCTGGATTTTAACTCTGATTCAAATGAGCGAGTCGCCTTTAAACATCAAAGTTACAAAGCACATCATCATTCGAAGTCTTGGGCAATAGAGATAGGTTATCAAACCCGGCAGGTTTGGTGTACAAGAAGTGATGGACAAAATGCTATGTTAAGGTAGGAGACCTTTGATGCTTGTATTTGATTCACCTAAAATATTTTATTTTATACAATTTTATAAAGCTTCTTAGGGAAAATGGCAATCAGCTTTATAATTTGGGTTTTTAGAAGTTTCGTGTAAGAAATTTTTAATTTCACTGGGAAGTTTTCAAAATTGTATAGTTTAGATCAAGCTGTATTCTAGCATTCTTGTGTGATTAGTAGTGCAATTATATGTATAGGGTAAGTCACGTATTTCTACATTTTATCAAGACAGTAACCGGTATGAAAATAGATCTGCCATTATTACAGTAATAGAAGACTGAGAGGCTTCTCATAATGATAAAAAATCAAGTTCAGTTTCAAATTTGGGATATGAATTATGTAAATATTTTTGTTTTTCAAAACATTTGTGCTTTAAAATTTTGTTTTTGTTTACTTTTGTTTTCACTATTATCAACATTCTTTGACATCTGTGTTGTACATTTTTTATACTAGCAATAATACCAAAAAGTTGTTCCAAGAGTGCTTTCTTTGACATTATTTTGATAAAGATGTTAACCTGTGCAAGCTGTAATTAGAATGACCTACTGTGGAAGACATAAACTATTAAAAGCAATAGCTTAGGTTGCAAATTTATGCTTGTTTTATTTTAAATTGTAGTCTAAAACATCATGACATAAACTCCTAGAAATATATTGAAAGTAATATTTGCTTAATTTCCCCCCAGGGACTCTTAAATGAAGCACTGGTGTATTACTAAGTTTCTTTCAAATTAAGGTACCTTTCAATAGTACTTAAATTACCAAACAACATAATGCTTGTCTTTAGAATTAATCATTCTCATCAGTTGCTGCCTTCTTGGGATCTACAGCCAGCCCGGAGATACCCCGAAGACTACCACTGTTGTTTATGAACAAATGTGATGATTTTTTTTTGTCCATTTGACTTCCCAAATGAGTGTATTTTATCCTTAATGCTTCATTCTGATTTATGCCATATGAAATTGGCAAGTCCATTGAAGAATGATTTGCAGCTTTTTATTGCCTACTTCTTTGAAGCCCAGATTAAGCAAATGATTCATGCAATTTGTTTGAATGTGTGTGGGATTGTGCAAATACATTGTTTTCTTAATACTCCATACTGTATTGCTGAAGTGAGCATTACATAGAATCTTTTCATTTTGTTTGCACATCTTTGCAATGTTTTTCTTTTTTAATAGACTATTTTCAGATCAATTTTTACATTTTCAAAAAAAATGAAAGTACTGAGAGTTCCTGTATACTCCCTCACTGTCTCCAATATATAGTTTTTACCTGTTATTAACATCTTGCATTTGTGTGATAGTTTTGTAAACAAGCATTTTATAGTTACATACACAAACATTGAGTGCATAACACAGTTCAAATTGTGTTCCCCTCCACACATTTATGTATTGAAATTCTAACCTTGAGTGTGATGTTTTTAGGAGGCATGGGGCCTTTGGGAGTTAATTATGTCGTGATGATGCAGTTCTCATAGAAGGGATTAGTGTGCCATGAGAGCTTCCTCTCACTCTCTTTCTGCTATTTGAGGGTACAATGTGAAGTCAGCAGTCTGCAAGGCAGAAGAGAGACCCCACCAGAATGTGACTATGCTGGTGCCCTGGTCTCAGACTTCCAGCCTCTAGAACTATGAGAAATAGATTTCGGTTGTTTTTTAAGCCATCCAGCCTCTGGTACTTTGTTATAGCAGCTGAATTGACTAAGACTAACTGTTATAAAAATAAATACCATAATTTGGGAATTTAAATGAGAAATTTATTTCCACAGTTCTGGAGGCTGGAAAGTCCAAATTCAAGGTGTGTCTTCATTTAGTTCTTGATGAAGGTTGTCTTATTGACTTAAAGATAGCCATCTTCTTGCTGTGTCCTCACATGGTTGGAGAGAGAGAAAAAGGAGAGCACTCTGTGTCTCTTATTATAAGGGCACTAATCCCATCACAAGGGCTCCACTGTAATGACGTGATTACATTAGAAAGTTCCCATGTTCAAAATGCAGGTTAGAGTTTCAACATTTGAATTTTGGAGGAACACAATTCAGTGTGCAGCAGGTACATTTGTTATAATTGATGATCTAATATTGATACATTACTATTAAAAACTATAGTTTACATTGGGATTCACCCTTTGTATTGTACATTCTATAGGTTTGACAAATGAATAATGACATGGATCCACCATTACAGTACTATACAGAATAGTTTTACTCCCCTAAGTATCCCTTGTGCTCTATTTACTGATCCTTCCCTCTCTCCCTGAGAACCCCTGGCAACTACTGATCATTTTACTGACTGTCTCCTTAGTTTTGCCTTTTTAAAAAATGTTGTACAGTTAGAATTATATATGTAGCTTTTTCTCGTTGACTTATTTCACTTTGCAATATGCGTTTGTTTGCTCCATGTCCATTTGTGACTTGGTAGCTTATTTCTTTTTATCACTGAATAATATTCCATTTTGTGGTACTATAGTTTGTTCATTCACCTATTGAAGTACATCTTGGATGCTATCAAGTTTTGGCAATTTTGAGTAAAGCTTCTGTAAAAGTTTATGTGTGTATTTTTTTGTGTGTGTGAACACAGATTTTCAAATCACTTGGGTTAATATAAAGTAGTGCAATTACTGTATGATATAGCAAGAGTATGTTTAGTTTTGTAAGAAACTACCTAGCTGTCTTCCAGAATGGTTGTGCCACTTTTCATTGCCACCAGCAATTAGTGGAAGTTCTGTTGTGTCATATCACCAGCAGTTGTTGTCAGCATTTTGGAGTTTTGCCATTCGAATAGGTGTGTAATGGTATCTCGTTGTTTTAAATTGCAATTCCTTAATGACATGTGATGCTGAACATCTTTTCATACACTTGCTTGCCATCTGTATGTATTCTTTGATAAGGTATCTATTCAGATGTTTTGTGTATTTTTTAATTGAGGGTTTTTTTTTTGAGCAAACGTTCTCTTATTGTTGAATTTTAAAAGTTATTTGCATATTTTGGATACCAGTCCTTTATCAGACATGTGTTTTGCAAATATTTTTGACAGTCTATGATTTGTGTTTTCATTTTCTTGACAGTATTGTTCACAGAGAAAATATTTTTAATTTTAATGAAGTCCAACTTCTCAATATTTTTTTAAGGATCATTTTTTTGGTGTTGTTTAAAAATATCACTAAACCCAAAGTCAACTAAGCTTTTCTCTTATACTTTCTTCTATGAGTTGCATAATTTTGTTTATTATATTTAGGTCTGTGATTCATTTTGAGGTTTTTTGATGAAAGGTATAGGGCCTATGTCTGCATTCTTTTTTAAAAAGGTTATTATATGTTCAGTTGTTCCAGCACCATTTATTGTAAAGAATATCTTTTCTCTATTGAGTTTCCTATGCTTTTTTGACAAAGATCGGTTGACTATGTTGGTATGAGTCTATGCCTTCAATTTTTATTCCATTTTACTATCTATTATTTGTTAGTAACACAGTGTTATAAGTAATGTAGTTTTATAGTAAATCGTAAAGCAGAGAGGTGTCAGTCTTCCTAATTTTTTCTTCTTATGTGTTGGCTTCTCTGAATCTTTTGCTTTTTCATATAAACTTTGGAACTACTTTTTGATATCCACAAAATAACTTTCCAAGATTTTGACTGGGATTGCATATAATGTAAGATCAATTTGGGAAGAACTAATTATCTTGATAATACTGAGTCATCCTATTCTGGTACATAGGTTATCTCTCCATTTATTTAAATCTTGTTTATTTTGTCAGGGTTTTGGAGGGTTTTCAAAAATATATAACTTGTACATTTTGTGTCAGATTTATATTCATTTAACTTTTTTGATGCTAACATAAATGGTATTGTGTTTTTAATTTCATATTCCAATTGCGTATTACTGGTATAACAAGAAAGCAGTTAACTTTTTATATTAACCTTGTATCCTACAACTTTGTTATACTCACTTATTATTCCGAAATTTTCATTACTGTAGTTGTTGACTTTTTGGGATTACCTACATGAATAAGCATGTCATCTGCAAAAAAAAAAAAAAAATATATATATATATATATATATATATTTTAAATATATAAATATATATATTTATATATATATATAGCTTTCTTTCCAATTTGAGTATGTTTTGTTTATTTTATTTTCTTGTCTTCATTAGCCAAGACTTCCACTGCAATGTTGTACAGGAGTGATGAGAGAGGATGCTCTTTTTTTGTACTGTGAAAGAAATCTATGCTCTGTTAAGTGTTTTGTTAACTATAGGTTTTTTTTGTAGGTGTTTTTGATCAAGTCAAGGAAGTTCCCCTTCATTCTTAGTTTTCTGAGAATTTTCCTTATAAATAAGCATTAGATTTTGTTAAATACTTTTTCTGCATCTACTGATATGATTATATGATTTTGTTCATTAGCCTATTTATGTTATGGATTACATTAACTGATTTTCAAATGTTGAACCAGCTTTGTATATGTGGAATAAATCCCACTTAGTTGCAACGTAAATTCCTTTTATATAGTGTTGGATTTGACTTGCTAGTATTTTATTGAGGATTATTTCATGTATGTTTATGAGAAATGTTGATCTTTATTGTCCTTACTTGTAATGTCTTTGTTGTGGTGTTAGGGTAATGCTGCCCTCATCGAATGAATTGGAAAGTATTTTTGAAAATGTTTTCATTTTCTGAAAGAAATTGTTGAGAATTGGTATAATTTTTTCTTGAATGTTTGGTAGTGAACCCTCTGGAACTCTGGCTTTCTGATTTGGAAAGTTACTAAATACGGGTTTAATTTCTTTAACAGATTTAGGACTATTCATATCATTGATTTCTCTTTGTGGGTTTTGCTAGATTTTGTCTTTCAAGGAATTGGCTCATTTCATCTAGGTTATCAAATTTAGGGACATAGAGTTGTTCATAATATCCATTTTTCCTTTTAATAACTATGGGATTATTATTACCCTTCTTATGTTTCCAGTATTAATAATTTGTGTCCTCTCTCTTTTTTTCCTAACCTGGCTAGAGGTTTATTAATTTTATCAGTGCTTTCAAAAAACCAACTTTTGGTTTTGTTGATTTTTTTCTATTGATTTTTTTTCTAATTTCATTGATTTTGATTCTGATTTTATTATTTCTTTTCTTCTGCTTACTTTAGATTTAATTGCTCTTCTTTTTCTAGTTTCCTAACGTGGAAACTTAGGTTACTCATTTGAGATTTCTCTTCTTTACTATTAGATGCATTCAGTTTCCTCAAGCCCTTTCTCTTTGTTCCACAAATTTTGATAATTTGCATTATTTTCATGTAGTTCTAAATATTTTTGCATTTCTCTTGAGATTTTCTTGATCCATGTGTTATTTAAGAGTGTCTTGTTTAATCTCCATATATTTTCGGGTTCTCTATTTTGTTATTAATTTTAGTTTAATTCCATTGTGTCCTGGGAGCATATGTTGTATGATTTCTATTCTTTTAGATTTGTTAAGGTGTGTTTCATGGCCCAGAAATATGGCCTATCTTGAATATTTTATGTGAACTCAAGAAAAATGTGTGTACTCTGCTGTAGTTGGATAAAATATTCTATAAATGTCAATTATATCCAGTTGATTGATGGTGCTGTTCAGTTCAACTATGTTCTTACTGATGTTATTCCTGATGGATCTGTCGATTACTAGAGAGGAGTGTTGAAGTCTCCAAAAACAATACAAAATTTGTCTATTTGCAGTTATAGCAGACTTCGCCTTACAGATTTTGACACTCTATTGTTAAATAATACATATTAATGATTGCTATATCTTATTGGAGAAATAATCTCTTTATTATTATGTAATGCCCACACCCCCTTAATCCCTGACAATTTTCTTTGATGTAAATTCTCCATTGTCTGGAATTATGATACATACTCCAACTTTTTTTGATTAATGCTAGCACAGTATATCTATGCTTACTGACAAAAAATGTATTCATCTGTCTTGTAGATGACATATAATTGGATGCTGTTTATTATCCAGTTTGAGAGTCTTTTAATTAGTGTATTTAGACCATTTATGCTTAAAGTAAGCATTAATACAATTGTATTAATATTTACTGAGGTCATTATTTTTCATTTATTGTCCTTGTTCTTTGCTCCTTTTTAATTTTAATTTATTATTTTTATTTAATTTTTAGCTTTTGTAGGTGCATAGTAGGTATATATATATTTATGGGTTGCATGAGATTTTGATACTAGCATGCAGTGCATTGTAATCATATCAGGGTAAATGGAGTATTTATCACTGCAAGCATTTATCCTTTGTGTTATAAACAGTTCAATTATACTCTTTTAGCTATTTTAAAATGTACAATTAAATTATTTTTTACTATATCACTCTGTTTTGCTAGCAAATACTAGGTTGTATTCATTCTTTCTAACTGTTACTGTGTACCCATTAATCATCTTCATTTCCCGCAGTCACCACTACTCTTCCCAGCCTCTGGAAACCAGCCTCTACTCTCTAGCTCCATGAGTTCAATTGTTTTAATTTTTTGTTGTCACAGATAAGTGAGAACATGCAGAGCTTGTCTTTCTGTGCCTGGCCATTTAACTTAATGACTTCCAGTTCCATCCATGTTGGTGCAAATGACAGGATCTCATTGTTTTTTATAACTGACTAGTACTCCATTGTGTATATGTACCACATTTTCTTTATTCATTCATTTGTTGATGGACACTTGGGTTGCTTCTAAATCTTGACTTTTGTGGACAGTGCTACAGTAAATATAGGAGTGCAGCTATCTCTTTTATGTACTGATTTCCTTTCTTTTCTGTCTGTACATAGCAGTGGGATTGCTAGATAGTATGGTAGCTCTATTTTTAGTTTTTCGAGGAGCCTCTAAACTGTTCTCCATAGTGGCTGTGCTATGTTCCAACCAACAGTGTACAGTGATTCCCTTTTCTCCACATCCTCGCCAGCATTTGTTATTGCTTGTCATTTGTATAAAACTCATTTTAACTGGGATGAGATGATATCTTATTTTAATTTTGATTTACTTTTCTCTGATGATCAGCGATGCTGAGTACCTTTTCATATGCCTGTTTGTCATTTCTGTGTATTCTTTTGAGAAATGTCTATTAAGATATTTTGCTTATTTTTAAATCATATTATTATATTTTTTTCCTGTTGAGTTGTTTGAGCTTCTTATGTAATCTGGTTATTAATCCCTTGTTAGACGGGTAGTTTGCAAAAATTTTCTTTTATCCTGTGGATTTTTTCATCAGTTTGTTGATTGTTTCCTTTGCTATACAGAAGCTGTTTAACTTGATGTGATATAATTTGTCCATTTTCTCTTTGATTGCCTGTGTTTATAGGGTATTACTCAAGAATCTTTGCCCATTTCAATGTGTTGAAGAGTTTCCTCAGTGATTTTTTGCAATCATTTCATAGTTTGAGGTCTTGGGTTTAATTCTTTAATCCATTTTTATTTGTTTTTTTGTATGGTGAGACATAGGGGTCTAGTTTCATTCTTCTGCCTAGGGATATCCAGTTTTCCCAGCACAATTTATTGAAGAGACCGTCCTTTCCTCAGTGTATGTTCTTGATACCTTTGTCAAAAATGAAATCATTGTAGATGTTTGGGTTTATTTCTGGGTTCTCTATTCTGTTCTAATGGCGTATATGTCTGCTTTTATGGCAGTATCATACTGTTTTGTTTACTATAGTTATGTAGTATAATTTGAAGTCAGGTAATGTGATTCCTCCAGTTGTTGTTGTTGTTGTTGTTGTTGTTGTTTTTTCAGGATAGCTTTGCCTATTCTGGGTCTTTTATGGTTCCATATGAGTTTTAGGATTGTTTTTGCTATTTCTGTGAAAAATGTCATTGGTATTTTCATAGGGATTGCACTAAATCTATAGATTACTTTGGGTAATAGAGACATTTTAACAATATTGACTCTTCCAATCCATGAACAAGGATTATTTTTCCATTTTTTGTGCCCTCTTCAATTTTCTGCTTTGGTGTTTTATAGTTTTTGTTGTGGAGATCTTTCACTTATTTGGTTAAGTTTATTCCTATGTATTTTATTTTATTTGTAGCAATTGTAAGTGGGATTACTTTTTTATTTCTTTTTAAGATTGTTAGCTATTGTCATATAAAATGCTACGGATTTTTATATGTTGATTTTGTATCCTGTAACTTTACTGAATTTTTTTTATCAGTTTTAATGATTTTTGTGGACTGTTTTGGTTTTTCCAAATATAAGATTATGTTATCTGCAAACACGGATAATTTGACTTCTTCCTTTCCAATTCGGTTGTCCTTTATTTTTTCTCTTGTCTGATTGCTCTAGGATTTTCAGTACTATGTTAAATAGTAGTTGTGGCAGTGGGCATTCTTGTTGTTTTCAAGATCTTAGAGGAAAGGCTTCCAGTTTTCGTTTTGTTTATTTCCTCTCTTCCTCTGTCCTCTCTGATTTTAATGGAACATTTTATGTTGTTTGATTTTTTTTCTTCTTTCTTAGCATATCAGTTATACATATCTTAAACATTTTTTAGTGATTTTCTTAGAATTTTGCAATATACATTTACAACTAACCAAAGCCCACTTTTAAATAACACTATATACACTTTACGGGCAGCATAAGTATCCTATAACAGAGTATTCTGAATTGCTGTCTCCCGTCCCTTACATCATAGCTGTAATTTATTTCACATATTTATAAACTATAATCACCAAATACATTGTTGCTATTATTTGAACAGATTATTATATTTGTTAGATCAATTTGCATATAAAAAATAAATGACATTTTATTCCTTAATTCCTTTTCCAATTGTCAGTTTTTGTTTTTCTAGATCTGAGTTTCTAACCTATATAATTTTCCTTCTCTCTGAAGCTTTTTTTAAAACATTTTTTTCAAGCAAGTCTATTCCTCAATTTTTATATGAGAAAATCTTTATTTCTCCTTCATTTTTGAAGTATAATTTCATTGGATATAGATTTAGGTTGGTGAGTTTTTACTTTTTTTTTTTTTGAGATGGAGTTTGGCTCTGTCTCCCAGGCTGAAGTGCAGTGGCATGATCTCGGCTCACTGCAACTTCTGTCTCCCAGGTTCAAGGAATTCTCCTGCCTCAGCCTTCTGAGTAGCTGGGACTATAGGAATGGGCCACCACGCTTGGCTAATTTTTTTGTATTTTTAGTAGAGACGGGGTTTCACCATGTTGGTCAGGCTGGCCTCAAGCTCCTGACTTCAAATAATCTGCCTGCCTCGGCCTCCCAAAGTGCTGGGATTACAGGCGTGAGCCACTGCATCTGGCCCGGTTTTTACTTTCGATAGTACATAATCTTCTTGCTTTCATAGTTTGTGAGCAGATGTCTAATGTAATTCTGTCCTTCCTTCTCTATAGGTAAGGTGTGTCTTTCCCCCTCTGACTTCTTGAAAGAATTTTTTTCTTTGTCTTTGATGTTCTTCAGTTCAAATATTGTATGCTTGGATGTAGATATTTTTGGTATTTACCTTGCTTAATTTTCCCTCAGCTACTGGGATCTATGATTTGGTGTCTGCCATAAATTTTGGAAAATTCTTAGCCATTATTACTTTAAACATCTCTTCTGTTACTTTCTCCCTTTATTTTCCTACTGATATTTCTATTATGTGTAGTTACATCATTTGTAGTCCTACCATAGTTTTTGGATACTCTTTTCAATCTCTTTTAATGCTCTTTGAATTTCAGTTTTAGAAGTTGCTATTGACATTTCTTCAAGCTCACGGATTTCCTAGACTCCATCCAGTCTGTTGATGAGCCTATCAAAGGTACTTTTTAGTACTTTACAATGTTTTTGATTTATGTCATTTTCTTTTGATTCTTTCTTAGGGTTTCCATCTCACTGCTTACAATACCCATCTGTTCTTGCATATTGTCTACTTTTTCACTAGAACGTTTAGTATGTTATTCATAGTTGTGTTACATTTCCAGTCTGATAATGCTAAAATCTCTGCCATATCTGAATCTCATTTGGATGCTTACTTTAGCTTTTCAAACCACTCCTTTTGTCTTTTAGTGTGCTGTGTAATATTTTCTTGAAAGCTGGACATGATGTACCGGGGAAATAGAACAGAGGTAATTAGACCTTTAGTGTGAGGTTGTTATGTTTACCTGACTTGGAGTTACACTGTGTTTGCTATAGTTGCAGGTGTCAGGGGCTAAAAATCTCCTTTGGTATCCTTGTTTTTGTTCGTTTTCTGTTGTATTTTTTTCTTTTCTGTTGTTTTTGGGTTTTCTTAGAGACTTGTTTCTAAATAAGGTCTGAAACAGGCAATTCTTTTTTCCATTGTAACCCCCTAATATTATTCAGGAGCCCTATTCATGATTGTTAAGTTTCAGGAGTCAGGGAAAGAGTCTTTTGTCCCATGATTAGGTTCTAATATTTTATTAAGCCTGTTTCCAGACTGACCTTCACAAATTCTTCTCAGTCTCTTCCCATTTTTCACTCCCAACTTAGGTAAGACAAGAAGGCTAGAAGGGTATATACCTTCTTTTATATCAGAGTCTGGTAAAACCCTAGTTTGTTAGGCTTTTCGTAAGATAGCTTCCTGTGAGGGCAGAATTAAGAAAAACAGAATTCTCTTGGTGTCTTTCAAAATGCCTACTTTTACTTTTCCCCTGCTGAAACATGAAGAAAATTATTTCTTATCTTCACTGTGAGAACCTGGCAGGGCTGCTGAAGGTATATTCACAGAAGTATAGGGTTCCCACTAGAACTGGGCTCCCTTAAAGTTTTTAACTGTAAAGATTATAGACACTGAGCCTCCAGTAAGTCGTCAATCATAGTTTAAGTTTTCTACTCTGGTCCTGGTTCTAGTAGTGGTTTCTTCTCCTGGTTTTTCTCTACTATGTTGTGATTC
Organism: Macaca mulatta; assembly: GCF_049350105.2. Lineage (NCBI taxonomy): Eukaryota > Metazoa > Chordata > Mammalia > Primates > Cercopithecidae > Macaca > Macaca mulatta. The sequence continues at coordinate 28,708,071 of NC_133417.1, forward strand.
TTTGTATATGCTTCTCCTATTTTGTAGGCAGCCATTTTCTCTATGACTTTGATTCTCTGATGGATCTAAGAAGAGTCATTGATTTTCAGATTGTTTAGCTTTTTCCTTATTGTGAGGAAAAGAGTGACAACTTTGAAGTTCCTTACATGCCAGAATGGAAACCAGAAGTCACCATTATCTCTTTTGAGTTCTAGACAGCGTATTGAACCAAACCATTTTTCTTTAAATTATCATGTCATGAAACCTGTAACTCTCATTTAGTCTTCAAAGGACTATGAAATGACTCATATACTATCATAAAATAATTAGGTTTTAGGAAAATATCATGTTAGATGAGGACATTTCTACGTCTGTAACTTTCATTGCCTAAAACAAAAATGTTAACTCTTGACAGTTATGTGATCACATAGTTGACATTGCTGTCTCATTTCTGTCCAACTTGATGAACTACGTTGGCATACTCTACCAGGATTTGTTGCTAAAAGGCTCAAATTTATTTCTGAAAAGTGACTTTTTTGTGTATTTGATGCTTTCAGAAAATCATTAATACCTGTGTACACTTACTGACTTGTAGGATGAACTATAGATTTCCCTAAAATTATTATAATTTGTTCTAAAGTACAGATTCCTTTTACTCTGTTCATATGTCTAATTTTGGATCTGCTTCCTTTTGGTAGTATCTGTGAAACTGTAGGGACAAATGGTATTCTATGTCCTCTGTTTTGATTATGGCTCCTGTTGGTTATTATGTCATTTGGAATAGGAAGAGCTTGTCTTTACTTCTATAATATAAACTCGTGTTTGTGACTTTCTGAAAGTCGCTTTATCAAGCTAGGACATGACAGAGCTTTAATTAATGCCCTTTACTAGCTATCTCATTGATTGCTCTGACTTTTGATAATCGCCTCAAGCGATTTTCTTTTCACAGTTATATTTGCAATGTGGTAGGCAGTTGTATTATTCTTGCTGCTACTCTGCTCTCTCATCATTGATTTGCTTCTTGTGCTTAAAGATCTTTTGCTTTTACTTGTCTCAGTGCATGTCCTAATTTTTCTCTTTTATTTTGACAGGAGTTTCTCTGAGGTTCCATTATTACATTTAAAAATAGCTGTCATATAGTCTGTTCATCATTCTTTCTCATATATCAGTGATGCTATTATTGACTTTTTATAATACCTTAACTTGTGAAATGAAATAGTCTTCTCTCTTCAGTTTTTGTTTTTGTTTCACCTTGTTTCCTTTTTATTTTTTTGGAGTAAAAGTACATCTGAATTAAAATATCTGAGCTATAGACTAGGAAGACTGTTTATATAAATCGGAAAGTGATGCATACTTATTGTTTGGGTGAATAAAAATCAGATCAATGGGTTTTACTTTTACTTTGATAGAGAGGAACATTTGGTTTGGGCATCCTTTTAAGCGCTATGATTATTTGGTACATGTTAACCATCTTTCAATTCTCAGACCGCTTTTGTTAAATGAATGCACTGTGACTTCCTCATTAAGGACTGACTGAAGGATAATACATTTTAAGACGATTTTTTAAAAAGCCGTCATCTCTAAAACTCACTCCTTATTGTTCCCTTGTTTTTTGTATCTACTGTTAAAGGAGATTTACATTTTACATTCCTATTCCTCCTTAAACATAAATAAAAATAAGTCCCCAAACAACACAAATATTTTTCATAATTTGTTCTTTGAAAATAGTAGAAATGTATATATTTATATGATTTCTACTGTAAATGTATATTACATATAAAATATATAACCATACATATAAAACATATATATAACTATATATAACATATATATCTGTGGAAATATATATATAGTTGTTTTGTTGTTGTTGTGTTGGTGGGAATGGAGGATTATTTTCCAGTTATAGATTTTTATTTCCCCCTCCACATCCATATTGATTTAATTTTATTTTTGTACATATTGAACATTAACATGTTTCTAAAAATAAAATATATGCATAGTTAGAGGAGTGTCACTCATCCCATGTCCTCTACTCCTTGCAGATAACCAGCTTCCTTATTTTCCATTTTATACTTTGTGCTTGTCTGTATCTTCCTATTTCCTCTTGTTTCTTACACAAAAGATAGCAAGTTATATAATCTCTTTTTAATTTTTTTTCACTTAACATTTCCTAGGAATTAGTTCATATTAGCTAATCAGGGTCTTTTTCATTCTTTTGTTACAGTTGCATAGTACTTCATTGTGTGTGTGCAGCCATAGTTTATTTGAACAAATTCCTATACTTGGGCATTTAGGTAGTTTTTAATAATTTATAATTATAAACAATTTTTTCAATGTACAATCTCCTGCATGTATAGTTTGGTATTGTTGGAGGTATGTTTTCAGGGTAAATTCCTAGAAATGTGATTGATGGATAACAGGATAAATGCATACAAGTTGTGTTAAATATTGCCAAATTCTCTTTTATAGTGGTGGTACCATCCTCACATTCTCACTGCAACTTTACAGATACAGTATATTGTTAAGCTTTTGAATTTTTGCCATATGTGAGAAGTTGATATCATAGTAGAGTTTTTGCTTGACATTTCTTTTAATATGCACAAATTTCAATGTTTGCTTATATATTTTGGGGCCATATTTATAGCTCTTTTGTGAATTTTCTGTTTTTGTAGTTTGCTTGTCTTTCTATAGGAAATGTTTTTGCCTTCATTTTCAAATCTTTGTATTTAGAGACATTACTCATGTATCTCTGATATACGTTGCAAACATTTTCTCTCATTTGGACATTTGTGTTTTGACTTGGCTTGTAGTGATTCTTGCCATGCAAAAAATTTAAAGAAAATGTTTACATAGTCAAATGTATCACTAATTTCTTTTTTTTCCTCTGGAATTTCAGTCATGGTTATAAAGCATTTTCCCACAACACACTTAAGTTTACCCATGATTTTTTCCAAGGGTATGCATAATTTTATTTTTTTACATTGGAGTCTTTGATCATTCTGGACTGTGTGTGGTGTGTGGAGTAGATATAATTTTATATTTTTCTGAAAGTCTTTCCAATGTGTTCGTACCATCATGAAAAAACTCTGTCTTTGTCCTTGTGATTAAGATGACATATTTTCACATATTAGATACCTATATATATTTGGATTTCTTACTACACTTGTATTTCATTTGTCTGCCCAGTTGTAAACTGATTCCACACCATTTAAATTAGACAGGCATTACCAGTATGTTTTAATATCTGTTAGTGCTACTCCCTCCTCATAGCTATTCTTTTTGTGTGTGTTTTCAAGCTATCCTTATAAGATAATTTTTTCATATAAAGTTTAGGATTAACTTTTCTAGCTCCATGAAACAAGCTCATTGGAATTTTTTTTTGTGATTACATTAAATTTATAAATAAACTTGGAAAGAACTAAAATCTTGATGATTTTGAAATGACCTGACCAAAAACAAGGGATATATTTTTGTGTCAAGTCTATTTTCGGATCTAATAGAAATTTTTGAAATAGTTTTCTTTATAGAAACCTTGAATACTTCTTGTTATTTTCTTAAGTATTTTATATTTTTGTTGCTCTTGTGGATGGAGTTTTATCCATTTTATTCTCCAACTGGTTAATAGAAAATGATATTGAAATACGCTTGCTAATTTTATAACATGCTAGCTTGTTCAATTTTTTATTTGAATTATTTTTTATCATTCTATAGTAGTTTTCAAATATAATGTTATATTAGACAATAGAGAGGTTTTATTTCTAATTTGTATGCCTCTATATGTGTTCTCTAGTTTAATACATTGAGTCCAGAGAAATGTTGAATAGTAGTTAAAGATAGTGAGCATTCTTCCCTTTCCCTAATCTCACTGGGAATGCCTCCAGGATTTCCCCACTAAGTAAGTACTTATAAGTTTCATATCACTGCTGTAACAGATTATTACAAACTTAGTGACTTATGAAAACACACTTATTATCATATAGTTTTGGAGGTCAGAAGTAAGAAAAATGAATCTTACTAGGATAAATCAAGTTGTTGGCAGGGCTGCATTTATTCTGGAGGTTCTAGTGTATAATCAGATTTTTTTTTTTTTTTTTTGCCTTTTCCAGTTTCTGTAGGCCACTTGTGTTCTTTGTCCAGCAGTGTAGTTTCTTCAGATCTCTCTGATTCTGATCCTTCCTACCAACATCCCTCCTTCACTTAAAAATAACCCTGTGATTACACTGGGCTCACCTGGATAATCCAGAACAATCTTTCCATTTTAAAATCCCTTGGGAAAACTGGCTAGCCATATGCAGAAAACTGAAACTGGACACCTTCCTTATACAAAAATTAACTCAAGATGGATTAAAGACTTAAATGTAAGACCTAAAACCATAAAAACCCTAGAAGAAACCTAGGCAATACCACTCAGGACATAGGCATGGGCAAAAAGACTTCATGACTAAAACACCAAAAGCAATGGCAACAAAAGCCAAAATTGACAAATGGGATCTAATTAAACTAAAGAGCTTTTGCACAGCAAAAGAATCTATCATCAGAGTGAACAGGCACCTACAGATTGGGAGAAAATTTTTGCAATCTATCCATCTGATGAAGAGCTACTATTCAGAATCTACAAGGAACTTAAACAAATTTACTAGGAAAAGAACAACTCCATCAAAAAGTGGGTGAAGGAATGAACGGACACTTCTCAAAAGAAGACGTTTATGCAGCCAACAAACATATGAAAAAAAAGTTTATCATCATTGGTCATTAAAGCAATGCAAATGAAAACCACAATGAGATACCATCTCATGCCAGTAGAATGGCGATCATTAAAAAGCAGGAAACAACAGATGCTGGAGAGGATGTGGAGAAATAGGAACACTTTTACACTGTTGGGAGTGTAAATTAGTTCGACCATTGGGGAAGACAGTGTGGTGATTCCTTGAGGATCTAGAACCAGAAATACCATTTGACTCAGCAATCCCATTACTGTGTATGTACCCAAAGGATTATAAATTACTCTACTATAAAGACACATGCACACATATGTTTATTGCAGCACTATTCACAATAGCAAAAACTTGGAACCAACCCAAAAGCCCATCAGTGATAGATTGGAAAAACAAAATGTGGCACATATACAACATGGAAGACTATGCAGCCATAAAAAAAAGATGCATTTATGTCCTTTGCAGGGACATGGATGAAGCTGGAAACCATCATTCTCAGCGAACTAACACAGGAACAGAAAACCAAATACTGCATGTTCTCATTCATAAGTGGGAGTTGAACAATGAGAACACATGGACACAGGGAGGGGAACATCACGCACCAGGGCCCATCGTGGGGTGAAGGGGCTAACGGAGGGACAGCATTAGGACAAATACCTAATGTAGATGACGGGTTGATGGGAGCAAACCACCATGGCACATGTATCCCTATGTAACAAACCTGCACGTTCTGCACATGTATCCCAGAACTTAAAGTATAATAAAAAATTTTTTAAAAAATCCTTATTTTAATCACATCTGGAAAATACACATAACACAGGTTGTGAAGATTAGGGCATAGCTCTGTTGCTGGAGGATTGGCAGGGGTGTATTGTACCTGTTACAAGGTGTGTGTGCCTGCGTGTTTGAATGTATGTGTGTTTGATCATATTAATGAAATATCCATTCCTACCTGTTTTGTTTTTATTTTTCTTGCCAGAGTTTGCATTAAGAATGGATGTTGGATTTTGTCAAAGGAGGTAATCACGTGATTTTTATCTTTGGACCTATTAATATGGTGAATTATATCAATACATTTTCTAATGATTAACCATTTCTGCATTTGTAATATAGTCCCCACTTTGTCATTTTCTTGCTTCTCTCTTTATTGGGTTGAAATATTATTATGACATTTACTTCATAAAAATAATGTGGATGTTTTTCTTAATTTCCTATGTTCTAAACAATTTATATAGCATTAGGACTGTGTGGTCACTAAATGATAGAAATTCTTTATGAAACTATGTAGAACTAACCTTTTTTGTGAGGTATTTCTTTTAAAGTTCTCTATTATGCTGAGGCTAATTTTGTTCTTTTCATGCTGGGGTAAGTTTTGGTTGGCTATATTCTTAAAAGGAATGACCTAGTTCCTCTAAGTTTTCAAATTCATTTGCATAGATGTATATCCTTTATTAAGCGTTGTAACCCACACCAGTTTTTCTTTTTATATCTTTCTGTTTCTCTCTTCAGCTATTATTTAAAATAGTAGTTTGCCCGTTTGGTTAAATTTTTTAACAGGATTATGGTTTGTTAATTTTGTCTCCTGTTTTTATGTTCTCTACCTCATTAATTTCTGCATTTATCTTTATTATTTAGTTCTTCATGCTTCCTTTAAATATGTATTTTTTTTTCTTTTTCCAACTTTACGAATAAGAAATTTAATTCATTTATTTTCATGTGCGCTGAGATATGTGTTTAGGACTATTAATTTTCTCCTGATTACTATTTTAAATGGATCCCATAGATTCTGACATAGAGCGTTTTATTATCATACTTTTTTCCCCAAAAATTCTATAGTTTTCTTGTTTGTATTGCTCCTTTTACTCAAGGTTTGTTAAATGGAAGCTATTTTAATTTCCAGATAGAAAGGTCATATTTTGTTTGTTTTCATTTTTAAATTCTAGTTTTATTGCATTGTAAGCAGAGTGTTGTTTGTGATATTCCTATTTTTTAAGAATCTACTGCCATTTTCTTTGTGTTAGACTCTGTAATTAATATTTGTGAATGTTCAGCTGGGTGCAGTGGGGCACACCTCTGATCCCAGGATGACTGAGATAGGAAGATGACTTGAGCTCAAGAGTTTGAGACCAGCCTGGGCAACATAGTGAGAATCCATTCAAAAAAATAAATCTGTAATTGCAAAGGTTCTATGTACATTTGGAAGAAGAGATATTCTCTATTATTGATGTGATTTATTAAATATATATGTACCTCATTGATTATGCTTTTTAGGTTTTCTAATAATCTTTACTATTTTTCTTCAATTGGGCTATTTGTACTGAAAATAGTTAAGTTATACTATTTGTATGTTCCTATCTATTTTTCCAGCATCTTCTGTATTTTTTCTACATATAGTTGCTGTTTTATGGTGCATAGATATTCAAAGCTTCTATTTCTTCATAGTGAAATGTTAACTTTAACATTCTAAAGTGTTTTTATTTGTCTCTTCTGATGCTTTTTGTCTTGAATTTTAATTTGTCAGGTATTAGGATTGTACAACAAACATTCTTCTTGTTTTAATTTGCCTAAGTCTTTGTCCATCCCTTTATTTTTAGCCTTTTGAAACCACTATGTTACGTGTGTCTTTTATATTCCGCATGAACATAGAGTTGGGTTTAGTTTTATGTGTCAGTGTAAACACTGAATTTCTCTTAATAAATGAATTAACCTTGTTTACTTTTATGGATATGATAATTATATTTGGCCTCTTCATAGTAGCTTACATTGTATTTATGGTGTGTTTAATTTTACATGTATTACTTGCTTTCTTTATTTGGTGTATACATTTGGCTGTTTTGTTTTTTTGTTAGTTTGTTTGTGTTCTGAGATGGAGTCTCACTCTGTCACCCTGGGTGGAGTGCAGTGGCGTGATCTCGTGATCTTGGCTCACTGCAACCTCCGCCTCCCGGATTCAAGCGATTCTCCTACCTCAGCCCCCTGAATAGCTGGAATTACAGGCGTGCACCACCGCGCTCAGCTATTTTTTTTTTTTTTTTTTTTTTTTGTATTTTTAGTATAGAAGATGTTTCACCATATTGGCCAGGCTGGTCTCAAACTCCTGACCTCAGGTGATCCACCCACCCTGCTTCAGCCTCCCCAAATGCTGGGATTACAGGCGTGAGTCACTGTGCCCAGCCTTGGCTTTTTAAATACATATATATGTGTGTGTGTGTGTGTGTGTGTGTATGTATGTATACATAATTGTATTATATTGTATTTTGAGACAGAGTCTCACTTCATCACCCAGGCTGGAGTGCAGTGGTGCAATCTTAGCTCACTACAACCTCTGCCTCCTGGATTCAAACAATCCTTGTGCCTCAAGCCTCCCAAGTAGCTGGGATTATAGGCATGTACCACCATGCCCAGCTAATTTTTTTTTTTTTAAATAGAGATAGGGTTTCACTATGTTGGCAAGGCTGGTCTCAAGGCTGGTAGTTAGAAACACTTGCATTTTTATTGTAGAAGTTACCTTTGTATTTACCTTTATATGGTGTCCTTAATTTCCTCTCTGGCCTAATGTAGTGCTGTTTGTTATGCCAGTTTTAAATTATTTCCACCTAGTATAATTTTATTATCCTTTTTTACATTTTCTCTCTCTTCGTCTTTTTTTAGGTCTGTTCTATAAATCGAATCTATTCTACTTTTTCATAGCATGAAATATTTACATGTTATTCTTCTAGTACTGACCCCATTCTCATTGTAATATTTGCTTTACAGTTATATATTTGACAAGTTTCAGTCATCATGCCAAAGATTTCCAAGTTATTTTTGGTTGAATGAAGCTTAGTTTCCAGCAGATTCTTGAGGAAAATCACAATATACAGTGTTTTCTGAGTTTGGGAGATTCAAATCTGTTTGAAGAACAGTTTAGTCAGATATAATATTCTATTTACTATTCTTGAAAATGTTACTCTGTTGCAGTCTTGATTTGTATACTGTTTTTGAGAAGTTTGTTGCCATTTGTTTTTTCATTTTCAATTATCTATTTTGCTGAAAACTTGAGAATGTCTTTATTTTAAAGTTTAATAGTTTTACTATTACATGTCCCAGGGTTGATTGATCTGGATTAGATTTTCAGGGGATATAGTAGTTCCTTTCAATGTATAGATTGAAGCTTTCTTTATTTGGGGGGAATTTGAGGGGTTACTATAATTTTAAACATTATTTTTAAATTTTCTTTATATAAAATATAGGTATGTTGGACCATTTTCCATTTCATTTACTTTGTCTAATCTACTTCCATATTTATCTCATCTTATTTATCTATTTATTTTGCTACTTTAATGTTTTCACTGAAGGTTGTATGTTGTCATTTGAGTCTTTTCTTTATGGACATCTTGTTATTCATAATTCAGTTTTGAAAATTTTTTTGCTTCTATTGTCTTTCTGAGTTCAGTCAATTCATTTTATTTCTTTCTCTTTTTGTCCATTGTGGTCTTAATATTCTGTTTCTGATTCAAGATATTTTTAAATCATATCTTCAAAGATTTTGAGGGTATTTACTGCTGTGTGATGTTTTATGTTATAGGGATTTTCTTTTCAGCTTTGTTCTTGATTATTTGGAGGAGACTTTGTTAGTAGAAACATTTTCACATTTTCTGGCTTTTATTGCAGTTTTACATGAAGGTAGTGTGTTTTATTTCAATGTCTATTTATTTCATGAATAAGGTTTCTATTTCCAAAGCATCCTGTTTTGTTATTTCTGCCCTCTTTTGTGACATTTGATTTATGGATGTTGTTGCGGGTAGTGGTGATAGGAAAAAGGTGGTATCTTGTTGTGTCTTTGTTTCTGCAGGATTCCTAATTTCCCTCTTCTAATTTCTTCTCCACCTTTACTGCATTATCTCTAAGGACTACCAGCTATTCCCTCTATATATGATTATCCATGACTGCCACTTCCAATCCCTTGCAAATGTAAGTCTGTATCTGGGTCTGGATTCTGAACTGCCGAGTTCTGAACTGTATTCTGTATTTTGAAGGCATTGTTGAACTTTCTTTTTCTGAAAATGATTTTGTCTGTGTTTCACCTAAGTCTTTTACTCCTCTACAATTTTTTTCATGGAATCTCTTAGGACTCTCTTCCTCCATGTTCCACATCAACTGGGTGACATTCATACTGGGTAATCTGTCAGATATTTTTCTACTTACATCTAATTTGAAAGTGTATGTGTGTGTGTGTTCATGTTCTGTCTCTAGTAATGGAGAACGCGGGCGTAATGTGTGGTTTGGTTTCTCTGCTTGTTGATTATCTTTTATAGTAGTGGTGGTAGGGGAATATCAAACTCAGGCTGCTACTGTTGTTTTGCACACCTGGAAGTCACGATAGATTTTTCTTTTCAATGAAACTTGATTGGTTTTAAAAATTTGAATCTATAACAACAAAAGCTCTCAAATATTTTAACTTTAATCATAGTTTTGGTCTAAAAGGCAGGGGAAATTGATTTTAGTTCTGGCCATTCTACAATTTTGCCATGCAGCCATTAGGAAATTACTTATCTTTTTGGGTTTCCATTTTCGTCTCTGTAAAATGAAGGTAATGACCAAGACCTTCAGATGATTGCTGATATTGCTTCTATCTCTAACTAGTTGTACACACATCCACAAATATCTACCCACATATCGTTCTTAGTACTCTGTCTAAGAAATTTGGAGAAGATAAAGTCTGTTTTATTCTGAGACTGGTACTGCATTTTAAATCTCTGTTGAATAATGTTTTCCAGTGACAGAAATTGATCATAATACTAAAAACATTTCATTTTGATATAACATCACACTCAAGGATACTCCTCAAGAATTTAATATCTCAGTATGTCTGTGTGCTTATCTCTGTATCTAGAACAATCTCTCTCTTCCACAGAAGCAACTGAACAGCATATTTAAAACATAATTTCATCCTGCTATTTTAGCTTAACTGCATGATATTAGGTTTATTACCTTTTGAAAAGTTTAAAATCATGTAAATCAAGATAAGAAATTAAGAGGCATTTTAACAGTGCAGTTTTATTTTATTGAGAATTTTAAAGAGAAAGGCTATGTAACTCAAGCAGCGTCCCCCATTAGTTGTAAACACCGACGTTAGGTAAACATCATTTTTATCAAATAACACATAAGTTACCTCAGGTTAATTTGGCTAAGAAAGGAGTTATGGAGAAAAGGAAACTCATATGCTCTTCCAGCTAAATTTATCAGCGATCTTTAATATTTATTTTTTGGTAGTTTAAAAATCACTTTTAATATTTTCAAAATTGCCTTCTCCATCATATTTGTAAAACTCTTATTCAAATGCCTTTGTTAAATTTCACACTGCAGAAGGTGGCAATGCTCACTTTTTGGTCTAGTTCCTGTAGCAGTCGGGGTGTAACATAAACCTTGGTATATGCATGTTTTTTTCCTTCAAGTTATTCTAATTTTTTATATGTTTCTATTAGTTTGCCTAGTGGCAGAAAAATGCTACCAGTTTGGAGTCAAAATCATTAAAAGTAATAGCATACATTCTGATTTCCCAGATAGATTCTCTTTTAAACCTGTCTCAGTTCTGGTTCATTTCTCTTCATTTTTCATTCACATTTTATTCCTTGGTGTTATTTTCATGATGCGAAGTTGCAAACATTCCCTGAGTTAGAATCTGTAAGCTATAGAAGCAACTGTTCCCTTGTAATTATGCTATAATTTGGGTAGGCTGCTGCCATATGGATGGCACTGTTTTTGTTAAATAATTGGAATAAGCATGATTTTGAATAGCTCACTGTTCTATTAAGAGTTTCTAAAGTACTCAGTTGCAATTTCAGTTTTATAAAATTACTTTTAACTGTAAAGTGTATTTTAGAAGTATTATGTTTTGTAAACAAATATTACATAATTTAGAACAAAATTAGTAGAAATTCAAGTACCTTCACAATTGGGGTCTTTACTCTTTTGTTGTTAGTTCTAATCAGTACTTTTTCCATATGTAGGGTAGATTTAGCTCTCTAGGAATATGTTTATTTACAAATTGGATTATTATATGGTTGTAGCAAAGCTTTGTGTCACATAACTGTTTAGGTTTCTGGTTGAACATGATAAAATGAACACAGCTATGTCTGCTGTATTGGGGAAATCTACTTACATGACAGTAAAATAATTAAAGAGGCATAAATTCCCAAGAAAAAATATAATAAAGCAAGTGACAATTGGGAAGAAAGTTCAACAAATTTTGGGATCTGAAAAGTAAAGAGATGAGTGGTAATTCACCTACCTGAGTGGGGAAAGTAGAAAGCTCCTCTTCAGTTGGAAAATCTTCAAGAAGCAAATCAATTTACAGGGCATAGCTGCACTGATATTTCACTGTCTTCTTTGCTGTATATTTGAGTCATTTGATAGAGATCTGACCAATGCCTTGTAGGCAGGAGCAACCTAAGCCACTTCTAAGCCAAAGTCATAAATCACTTTGGGTGACCCTCCTGCTCCCTCTTTCCTTTTTAAGGGTGAACTTGAAAGCCACATATTCTAGATGGTGAATCTATAAGGTGAACACAACCTGAATCCTAAGTTGTTACTTAGAACATTTTCCTCTGGAAGAGTTGAACAACCTTCATCAAACTTTTTAAGTGAAAAGAAAATAAACACTTATTTTGACAGATATTCAGATTTCCAGGGTTGTTACCAAAGTATAGCCTATTTTATTCTGACAAATACAAGATTATTGGAAGCCTTGGGAAGTATAGTGTTGTAAGAAACTAAAGACAAATGTGTTCAGTGGTCCTAAAAGTTACCCGCTTACCTAGAGAAGATAGTGTTAGTGTAAAAGATCATACTGTGAACATGCAGAGTAAAAGTGAAAGTCTACATAGTTTGTGAGAGAGCCCTGACAGCGCTCCCTTTCTCTAGTCAGCTGTCATAAAAGCACCATCCAAGTTTATACACATGAAGCAAGAGATAGAGGATTCCTATCCTGAGAAAAAGGCAAGCTAAAAAGTAAGGACTTATGGATACTGGCATTTGAGAAACACAAATAAAATGTCCTGGTCCTTGCATAATCAGCCAATAGTAATGATTGATATTGGATAAGACTCGCCTATAATAAAAGAGCTTCCAATTTGTGTTTTTGGTGCCACATTCTAATCCCTAATAGCAAAGGTTCACCAAAAATTTAAGCTAAGTCCAATGTGAAACAGTGAGGACAAAATAAATAGAGATCAGGAATGACGAATAAAATGGGATAATGTATAGAGAGAAATAAAATAAAAATATTTTAATATTGTCAGTTACATAAGATGAAATATTGCAGTTATGATAAAACAAGATAATATTTAAAAGGAATAATTAAGAAATGAACATTAAAAATCTAATTGCAAAATAAGTTAAAAATTAATAAAATGTTGGAGGCTAATTTAGGGTAAATTACTTGCAAAGAAAAAAAAACACAGAAAATAGAACAAAAATAAAAGAAAAAGAATTATGTAGGTTAAATATCTGATGGATGATGATGCCATAAAAGGAGGACCTATTAAACACCATACATGAAAATGAATTGATGACCTAAATAGGAAGTTGTAAAGAATAAAATTTTCTAAACGAAAAAATATGAGAGCATGGATTTATAGCATTGGGACTGAGGAAAAAATCTCAAGTGTAGCATAAAAAAAAACTATGAGAGGAAGTATAAATCAAGAAATTTAAAAACTGTGTATTACAAAAAAACACTAACAAAATAAAAAATCAAATATAAGAAACTATGTTTGTATTATATAAAACCACCAAGAAACTACTCTTCAGAATCTATGCATATATTTCTATATGTCTATTGTCAACATCTATCTATGTATAAGTCTGTGTGCGTGTGTGTGTGTGCGTGTCTGTGTACTTAAACTCAGTAGGAAAAAAATACATGTTAGAAGTCTAAAAGTTGGCTGGGTGTGGTGGCTCATGCCTGTAATCCCAGCACTTTGAGAGGCCAAGGTGAGTGGATCACCTAAGGTCAGGAGTTCAAGACCCGCCTGGCAAACCCCTTCTCTACTGAAAATACAAAAATTAGCTGGGCATGATGGTGCACGCCTGTTGTCCCAGCTGTTTGGGACGCTGAGGTAGAAGAATCACTTGAACCCTGGAGACAGAAGTTGCAGTGAGCCAAGATCGCGCCATTGCACTCCAGCCTGGGCAATAGAGCAAGACTCCACCACACCCACCACCAAAAATGTCTGAAAGTTAAAAAAAAAATCTGGTAGCTATAGGCGCAAAATCATTTTCTATCTTCCCACAACCCTTGGTTTCTAACTCGTATCTCTCCAACTCCTGCTTCTGTCTCCTTCCCTGACTTTGACTTTTCTGCCTCCCTCTTACAAAGATGCTGTGATTCATTGGGTCCACTGGGTACTCCAGGATCATTTCCCCTTCACAAGATCCTTAACTTAATCACCTCTACAAAGTTTATTTTGCCATGTATGGTGGCACATTCATTGATTCCAATTATTAGGTGTGGACCACAATGGTCAAACAGTATGGACCAATTTGCAGAATAGGAAGTATGAGGAGTCATTAATGATGTGAGAGGAACATAAAGCTCATGGTAATCTGGAAAATAAATGAATTTTCTCAACATTTTAGAAAAATAAGCCTGATGATACCAAGAATTGGGAGCATGTTGAAAAGAAAAAAATTTGACAATACTTTATGTATCTGCTTATATAAATATTCATGACCTAACTCTAGGCAATACTACTAGGAGAAATCTCTTTTACGTGTTTAACACATAGAGATATGTCCAAGGAGGTTCAATACATCATCCTGTGGATTTGCAAGAAATTGAGCACAACCAAAGGTCCCACTAATTGGGAAATGAATTGCCAGGTATTCATATACTGGAATATTACTCAATAATGAAAATGAATGAACTCTATCTGCATGGTCAACATGGATATATCTAGAAATCACAATACTACATGAGGAAAATCTTTTCCAGAGCAATATGTATAACAAACACAAGTAAAAATTTTAAAAAATATATATGGCAATACTACATGCTATCTGTAAATACAGGTACATACATCTTAGTTAAAGCGTAAAACATTTATTCTTATTAATTACACTCTCACCACTCCTCTTCACATAGTACTGAAAGTCCTAGCCAGAGCAATCAGACAAAAGAACTAAAGGCATACGAGTCGGAAAAGAGGAAGCCAAACTGTCGCTGTTTGCTGATGACATGATCGTTTACCTAAAGCCTCCTGCAGAAAGCTCCCAGTATTGATAAAAGAATTAAGCAAAGTTTCTGGATACAAAATTAATGTACACATATCAATAGCTCTTCTGTATACCAGCTGCTACCAAGCTGAGAATCAAATCAGAACTGGACTTCTTTTACAATAGCTGCAAAAAACAAAAAAACTAACCAATGAAGTGAAAGACCTCTACAAGGAAAACTACAAAACACTGCTGAAAGAAATCACAGATGACACAAACAAATGGAAATACACCCATGCTCACGGATGGGTAGAATCTGTATTGTGAAAATGACCATACTGCCAAAAGCAATCTACAAATTCAATATAATTCCTATAAAATATACTACCATCATTCTTCACTGAGTTAGAAAAAACAATTCTAAAACTCATATGGAACCAAAAAAGAGCCTGCATAGCCAAAGCAAGCCTAAGCAAAAAGAACAAATCTGGAGGCATCACATTACCTGATTTCAAACTGTATTATAAGGCCATAGTCACCAAAACAGCATGGTACTGGTGTAAAATAGGTACATAGGCCAGGCACAGTGGCTCATGTCTGTAATCCTAGCACTTTGGGAGGCCGAGGCGGATGGATTGCCTGAGTTCAGGAGTTTGAGACTAGCCTGGGCAACACAGTGAAACCCTGTCTCTACTGAAATACAAAAAAGTAGCCAGGCATGGTGGTGTGTGCCTGTAGTCCTAACTACTTGGGAGGCTGAGGCAGGAGAATTGCTTGAACCTGGGAGGTAGAGGTTGCAGTGAGCCAAGATCGTGCCACTGCACTCCAGCCTGGGCGACAGAGCGAGACTCTGTCTCAAAAAGACAAACAAACAAACAAAAAAACAAAAAAATACAAAAACAAAACAAAACAAAACAAAAAAACAAAGAAAGGCACATAGACCAATGGAACAGAATAGAGAACCCAGATTATCTTCAACAAAGCAAACAAAACAAAAACATAAAGTGAGGAGAGGACACCCTTTTCAACAAATGGTGCTTGGATAACTGTCTAGCCCCACTTAGGAGAATGAAACTGGATCCTCATCTCTCACCTTATACAAAAATCAACTTAAGATGGATTAAGGACTTAAATCTAAGTCATGAAACTTTAAAAATCCTAGAAGATAACATTGGAAAAACCCTTCCATTGGCTTAGGCAAGGGTTTCATGACCAAAAACCCAAAAGCAAATGCAATCAAAACAAAGATAAATAGCTGGGACTTAATTAAACCGAAGAGCTTTTGCATGGCAATAGGAACCATCAGCAAAATAAACAGAAAACCCACAGAGTAGGAAAAAACCTTCACAATCTATACATGTGACAAAGTACTAATATCCAGATTCTACAATGAACTCAAACCAACAAGAAAAAACCAATCCCATCAAAAAGTGGGCCAAGGACATAAATAGACAATTCTCAAAAGAAGATGTACAAATGGCCAACAAACATATGAAAAAATGTTGAACATCACTAATGGTCAGCATTATGCAAATCAAAACCACAATGTGATATCACCTTACTCCTGCAAGAATGGCTGTAATAAAAAAAGTCGAAAAATATTAGATGTTGGTGTGGATACAGTGGACAAGGAACACTTCTGCACTGCTGGTGGAAAATATAAACTAGTGTAACCACTATGAAAAACAATGTGGAGATTCCTTAAAGAACTAAAAGTAGAACTATCATTTGATCCAGCAATCCTATTACTCAGAGGAAAATAAGTCATTATACGAAAAATATACTTGCACATGCATGTTTACAGCAGCACAATTCGCAATTGCAAAAATGTGGAACCAACCAAAATTCCCATCCATCAATGAGTGGATAAAGAAACTGGTGTGTATATGTGTATATACATATACCCATAAAACATATATATGTATACATGTGTGTGTATATATGTGTGTGTGTGTATATGTAAAGATATGATGAAATATGACTCAGCCATAAAAAGGAATGAATTAATGGCATTCACAGTGACCTGGATGAGATTGGAAACTATTACTCTAAGTCAAGTAACTCAGGAATGGAAAACCAAACATCCTAGTCTTCACTCATAAGCGGGAGCTAAGCTAGGAGGATGCAAAGGCATAAGAATGACACAGTGGACTTTGGGGACTCATGGGGAAAGGGTGGGAAAAGAGTCAGGAATAAACTACAAACAGGGTGCAGTGTAGACTGCTTGGGTGATGGGCACACCAAAATCTCACAAATCACCACTAAAGAGGCCAAAGAGGGCAGATTACCTGAGGTTGGGAATTTGAGTCCAGTTTGGTCAACAGGGTGAAGCCCATCTCTACTAAAAATACAAAAAATTAGCTGAGTATGATGGTGCACCTATAGTCCCAGCTACGTGGGAGGCTGAGACACGAGAATTCCTTGAACCTGAGAGGCAGAGGTTACAGTGAGCCAAGACTGTGCCACTGCACTCCAGCCTGGGTGACAGAGTGAGACTCGGTCTCAAAAAAATGAAAAAAAGGAAAAAGAACTTACTCATATAACCAAACACCACTGTTCTCCAATAACTTACGGAAATAAAAAAATTTTAAAAATAAAAATTTAAAAAATATAAATGGCAATACTACATGTGATCTATAAATACAGGTCTATACATCTGAAAGCATAAAACATTTATACTTATTAATTATTGCATTTTTATATCTGAAATAATACAATCAATTTAAGGATAGTAGCTATGTCTGAGGAGACAGAAATAAAACTAGAATTGCAAAGAACACTAGGGATTTCACCAGAATTTGTAATTTTTTTATTATTTAAGGAAATTTGAACCAAATGTTAGTTTTGCTAGAAAGGTATGGAAGTATTTGTTATATTACTCTATTTTTCTATATGTTTGATGTATGATGTAAAAGTAGTGGTAAGTGGAGTGCTAATGAATTGGAGGTACTTTGCTACTGATTTTTATTTTATGAGAGCTTCTGCCCATATTTGTAAATAGAGAGATTTTCTTACATTTCCAGGGGAAGTAAGAATTACTAGCATAATTTTTGTTTCCAATATTTTCTTTATATTTAAATATTTGGGGAGTAATTTACAAAAGACAACATGTTCTATGCATGTGACGGGTCAAATTATCACATCATCTTTTTTAAAAAGGCAAATCAGCAGAATAGATCTGTTCCATTAAGAAGAGATAGCATTCTCTACAAAAGGATTAGTTTTCATTTCTGTGTGTGGACAAAAATTTTTATTGTGGATTTTAGTTTGTAAGGTCATTCCAATTACACTAAAGGTTACTACAAATCTAAGGGGTGAGTAAATCACATTTTATTATTGTTTCCCTGCTGATAATGAAACTTAGCAGTCAAGAGATTAAGGTCATAATAATATATCGTGATGCAAAGTACAGGACCCAGATATTTCTGTTTCACCATCTAATGTTCCTTTTACTGTTCCAGAAAAGGGAATCTTACTGATCAAATTAGACCAGAGCTCAACATGTTACCTTTTTTTATTATTGTTTTGACCAAGGAGTGGGATAGTGACAATAACATTAAAAGTATGTAAATATGTAATCAATAGGACATATGCTATTTCTTGGAAAGAAAACAAGAATTAGGAGCCCTTTTCAAAAATATAAAAGCCTTAATTAATTCCTGTAACTCCCTGCACATGCTCTTACTGTTGGAGACTTATTATCTGTTCTGCTGGTCCAGGAGGAAAAGTCAATGTGGGAAGGATGAGCAACAGAGAGTGAGAGCTGGTGAGTGGGAAGAAAGGAACCACTACTTTAGCTGTATACAGGGAATGAAATAGCATGGGGCTTTCTTTATGAAGGGAAAAATGAAATCAGTCTTGGAAATTGAAAATTATTTTCTAAAAACATACACAAGTTATAAAACTCTTTTACATTTCTGCATTAGTTTGTTCAGGCTGCCGTTAAGTTCCACAAACTTGCTGGGTCAAACGACAGAATTTCATTTTTATTTTATTTTATTCACTCACTCACTCACTCACTCACTCACTCACTCACTCACTCACTCACTCACTTACTTACTTTCTGGAAGCCTTAAGTCCAAGATTAAGGTGGGGGCAGCATTGCTTTTTTTCTGAAGGCTCTCTCCTTGGCTTGTAGATGGCTGCCCTCCCGCTGTGTGGTCACATGTCTTTCCTCTGTATGTGCCTGTGTGCTATTCTCTTATAAGGCAGTCATATTGGATTAAGGCCTACCCTATGCTTTATTTTAATCACCTTCTTAATCACTCTATCTCCAAATAAGTTTGCCATCTGAGGTCCCAGGGGTTATGACTTCAACATATTAATTTTAGAGCCTCTGAAACTCAGCCTATAACAATTTCTGAAAAGTCAAAACATGGAAACTTCTTGTTGATCTACAGCTTTCTGTTGCATCACGCAATAGAAAAAGGTGGTCCCCTCCCCCAACCTCTGCTTTACTTGGCAACAGTGACATTGCTTTCTGTATTAGGTGAGATATTTTCAGGAGAGGGTCTTTTTTTTTTTTTTTTTTTTTTTTTTTTTTTTTTTTTTTTTTTTTTTGAGACGGAGTCTCACTCTGTTACTCAGACTGGAGTGCAGTGGCGCGATCTCGGCTCACTGCAAGCTTCACACCATTCTCCCGCCTCAACCTCCCGAGTTGCTGGGATTACAGGCGCCCGCCACCACGCCCGGCTAATTTTTCGTATTTTTCATAGAGACGGGGTTTCACTGTGTTAGCCAGGATGGTCTCCATCTCCTGACCTCGTGATCCGTCCGCCTCGGCCTCCCAAAGTGCTGGGATTACAGGCGTGAACCACGGTGCCCAGCCAGGAGAGGTTCTTTCTAATCGATTTTGATCCCAGGCCCCAAAATTGTCACATTGAATTGAACAGTAACAATGATACACTGCCCTTTTCATTTTGAAAGGACTAATATTATCTGAATAGATTTTTAAAAAATAAAATATTGAGGCTGGGCTTGGTGGCTCACGCCTACAATCCTGGCACTTTGGGCGAACAAGTCAGGTGGATTGCTTGAACCCAGGAGCTCAAGACCAGCTTGGGCAACGTGACAAAACCCTGTCTCTACAAAATATACCAAAATTAGACTGTTGTGGTGGTGTGCATCTGTAGTCCCAGCTACTGAGGAGACTGAGGTGGGAGGATCACCTGCGCCTGGGGAGGTCGA
Source organism: Macaca mulatta (assembly GCF_049350105.2). Taxonomy (NCBI): domain Eukaryota; kingdom Metazoa; phylum Chordata; class Mammalia; order Primates; family Cercopithecidae; genus Macaca; species Macaca mulatta. The sequence goes on from NC_133417.1 coordinate 28,728,149, forward strand.
GGCTGCAATGAGCCCTGATTGCACTATTGCACCCAGCCTGAGTAACAGAGTGAGACCCTGTCTCGAAAAATAAATAAAATAAAATATTGGACCAGAGGAAGATTTAGCTTTTCCTCTGTGAACACCACATTAACTCTTAATAGTTTAATGGGGGTATAATACAGAAATTTACTATCAATATGGCCAAATATGAGCATGTTTTACTCTGTCTTCTATAAGTGATCGCTCCCCCATTTATGTATTTTCACAAGTTAGAAATGAAACAATTTAAGACTTCTTCCTTTTTTTTTTTTTTTTTTTTTTTTGAGACTCTCCCAGGCTGGAGTACAGTGGTGCGATCTCGTCTCACTCTAGCCCCCTCCTCTCAGATTCAAGCAATTCTCCTGCCTCAGCCTCCCAAATAGCTAGGACTACAGGCACACACCACTGTGACTGACTAATTTTTGTATTTTTAGTAGAGACAAGGTTTCATTGTGTTTGCCAGTCTGGTCTCGAACTCCTGAACTCAGGTGATCTGCCTGCCTTGACCTCCCAAAGTGTTGGGATTATAGGTATGAGCCACTATGCCTGCCCCCCCGCCACCGTTTTTAAACCACATTCAGAGGAACTGTTACCAAAAGCTGTCTGTCAGTATTTGAACATTGACCCCTTCTTTAGTTTACATTCTTAGAATATTATCCTTTTCCTCCCAAAGTATTGGTTGCCTTTGACTGAATAAAAGAACTAATAACAAGGGACAAAAGGAACAGATTGCCAATTAATATTTGAAATATTATCTCCCAATATGAATCTGATTTCCGTCCACTTGAAGTCATTTAATGCCTAATTAAACAAATTTCTTAGCCTGTGACAGGAAGCCCTTTCAGAGCAGCTTTTGAAGAACGCTTATACCTCGTTTCTATCCACGTTCCTCCTGGCACTTTATGCTTCAGCAGAACAAATGGGCTCCTACGTGTACCCGGTGGTGTGCTTATGAATGGTTAGCAACCAGTTCTCAGGAGTCTGAGAGAGTGGGCTTGATTTGTAGCATTTGCCAATTTCTGTATTGTAAATACTCTGACTTTGGCCAATGTTAAGCTTACAGGAGGTCAAGTGGTTTGCAAATTCCTGAAAATTTAACAGTTGGCTCCTGTGAGCAGCTAGAGCTAGCTCCAGTATACCACTGGTTCCCATCCCCAAAAGGTATAATTTCAAACCTTTGAATATGCTGTTGTTTTGCCTTAGAATAGTGTTTTCTCTGTGCCTGAAAAACTCCCATTAATCTTTTAAAAATGTAGCCCAGGTGGCCTCTCTGAGCACCCTTCTGCCTTACCGGGGGTTCATCACTGCCTCATCAGTGTTTCTCCTCATCATTACAAATACTTTTATGTCGGGTTGGCCACATTATCACATTATCTTATCTTTTTATTTATTTACCTATTTCCTAATTAGACTGTTGGTACTTGATCACACACACATTTTGCAGATCAGTAAATTGGTGCTCAGAGCCTAACAACATGAGAAAATATAACAGCACATTTAAAAAATTGCCCAGTATGTACAAGAATGGATAGATGAATATTCTAAAGTTTATATTTACCTTTTTTGATACTGTACAATTACTTAGCCTTTCTGGGCCTAAATGTATCTACAAAGTAGATATAATAAAATGTAAGCTCGTGAGCTTGTTGTGAGAAAGTTATCTGTGAGATGCAGCACAGTTTGGACACCTGAAAACCAGTCAATCCATGGTAATAGTAGGCTAACATAGGTGAAAGCCTCCTAGAAGGACTGGGTGCGGTGGCTGGTTCACACCCGTAACCCCAGCAGTTTGGGAGGCCAAGGCGGGACCTCACTTGAGGTCAGGAGTTCGAGACCAGCGTGTCCAACATGATAAAACCCTCTCTCTACTAAAAATACAAAAATTACCTGGGCGTGGTGGCGTGTTCCTGTAGTCTCAGCTACTTGGGAGGCTGAGATAGGAGAATCGCTTAAACCTGGGAGGTGGAGGTTGCACCACAGCACTCCAGCCTGGGCGACAGAGCAAGACTCCGTCTCAGTAAAAAAAAAAAAAAGCAGCCTAGAAGGACCCTCATTATTTTCTAATAATACTGATAAAGGTGGACCCATCTTACATGTATATCTTGTTAGAGTGAAGCAGCTTCACTATTTCAGAAGAAATAAACACTTCAAATATTATGCTCTTCAGTATTTTTTCATGAGGTCTCTAAAATTGTTTTAAAAATCTTCCTATTAAATGCTGAAATTTCAGAGTTTTTTTTTCCCATAGTAGGCAGTTTATAATGTTACTCACATCCATTAATCTATGGCCTCCTGTTTTCTACTTCTTTTTTTTTTCAGCCTTTGCATGCAAGACTCCTTCCCATTGACTGTTCAGTCCTGCATCATGCCCAAAGACTGTGAAACCTCCGAGTGGTCCTCCTGGAGCCCCTGCTCCAAGACATGCCATTCAGGGAGTCTCTTGCCAGGGTTTAGGAGCAGGAGCCGGAATGTGAAGCACATTGCTATTGGAGGTGGAAAGGAGTGCCCTGAACTTCTTGAGAAAGAAGCCTGCATTGTTGAAGGAGAACTGCAGCAATGTCCCAGGTATTATGCCTTTATGCCGTCTTTAGTGTGAGTGTTTTAATATATAACCTCATTTAATGTTATAGAAAGGTAATTAATTACATTCATTCAGTAATGAAAGTAGCTGTGACTCATATTTATTGAGTCTTCACTCAGTATACAAGTTCCATAATCGGCAGCACAGGAGAACAGGTTAATATCATGGGCTTTGGTGTTGACTCCCTTGGTTTAAGTCCTGTTTCTGTGACTTTCTAATTATGTGAATTTCTTCAAGTATCTTAATTAGAGTGCCTTAGTTTACCAGCAGTGCTTAATTCATCCTGTGTTTGACAGATAGTAAATGCTCAGTAACCATTGGCTATTATTACCCAACACAACACACCTAATTCTCATAGTAACCTAAGAGGCCATTCATGGCATCTCCATTTTACAAATGAAGCTACTAATGTTCAGAGAGATTAAATAGTTTCTGAAGTTATGTAGGTAATGAGTGGCAGTATCCTGATTCGAACTCAGTTCTGTTTTCAAATCTTACTGCCGCTATGTGGCATTCTTCAATTCCTGAATCCCTAAGGAGCCAGAGAATATTCAAGAAAGGATTTAACATATATTAATGGCTACATTTTAACTTCATTTTTTTTTTTGAGACAAAAACTCAGTTGCCCAGAGTGGAGTGCAATGGTGTAATTATGGCTCACTGTAGCCTCCACCTCCTGGGCTCAAGAAATTCTCCCACCTCAGCCTCTTGAGTAGCTGGGACTACAGGTATGTGCTACTATATATATTTTTTATTTTATATAGAGATGGGGTCTCACTATGTTGCTCAGGCTGGTCTCAAACTCCTGGGCTTAAGCAGTACTCCCACCTCAGCTTCCCAAAGTGCTGGGATTGCAGGCGTGAGCCACCACGCTGTGCCTGGCCTACATTTTAACATTGGTTATATTTTATGTGGCTCCATAGACCTGGGTAAAGGTCTGCAGTGTGTTTTCCTTTAGGTCGTTGGCTCGCAGTGGGCCCGGTTTGATAACAGACAGAAATCTGTTAGGGATGGTTTTGTGGTGTTTCCTGCTGAGCAGCTGCCCTGAACTGTATCTGTTAAATCTGTAGCTATTCATGATAGGCATTTTTCTTATAGTTTCTTGTAACTTCCATGTCTATAGAATCATTTCCCCAGCAAAAAATAAAAGAAGGAAAAAATAGTTTTCTGTATGAATTAGTGATTTGGTGATGTGTGAAGGGTATGGGTAACCGACTCAATAGTTACTGGTGGTGGGGTGAAGCCTGGCTCTTCCTCAAACCTGATATCAAGTGTGCATTAGAAAGGCAGGTTTCTGTTGTCAGAACTCTTAGCCTCTCACATCCCCACTTCCCAGTTGGAACCAGTGTTGATTGAACACAGTTCTTTATGTTCTTATTGTTCATTTTTTGCTAAAATGACCCCTTAGATTTGTATCATTCCTTCCCTCAAATGCAGAAGGTATAGATGCAGTGCATGTCTCCTTACCACAAACTCTCAGCTTCACAGAACCCTTTCTTGTTGTGTTGTGTTGAGTCTTTCAAAACACTAATTTTGAAGTAAAACAGAAGCTTGAAAATGGCATAACTCTGAGACCTCTATCCCTTTTAACATTGAAATACCTGGATTAAAATTGTATCTTCATCACTTACTAGCGGTGTGATCTTGAACAAGCTATACAACTTTTCCAAGGCATTTACTTTTTCAGTAGAATGCATCTGATAATACTGCCTGTGTGGCAGGCTTGAAAGGTTGAAGACCAGGCATGTGAAATGCCAGGCCCAGGGCTTAGCACATAGGAGGCACTGCAAGAAGGATGACGACCATTGTTGCTATTTGCAGGTGTGTTTGTTTCTTCCAGAAAGAGAGTATCTCTTTTCCTTAGCATACAATAATAGTTTCATGGGGTAGAAACATATTTCTTCTATATAATTTAGAAATCTTATTTCTCTTTGGAGGTTTACTTTAGAAGGCTTCTCGATGGTATACAGGCAGGAATAAAATCTGGATTTCATGATGACCTTGACATTGATGCCTCTATCCTTCAGTTTTTTTTTTTTTCATGGGATAGCTAATACTCTCTTCCTGATACTTTCAAAGGTTTGCTGATGTATAGGCAACCTTCCATTTTCTTTGTTAATAACTATTGCAGTTATCTTGGAAGTCAGAATGGTACCTTCCTGGCAATGCTGAGAAAGCTGAACTACATGTATGTTTGTTAAACAATGCCTACCTTTTATCAAGTACCTACTGTTGGCCAATAATTGTAACAGAGTTATAAATTAAGTAAATATAAATAATATTTAGTGTGACAGAGAGTTTACCACCCAAATGAACATTTTTGAGAGTGAAAGGGGATGTGAATTTGCTTTAAGATCCAAGCACAAATTCACTCAACTCTGAAGCCAGTGTTCTTTCCATTATGTCACACAGACTCTCATGATAGGCACAGTGAAGATATGCACTAAGATAAGGTTATACCTACTAATATGCATGCATTTGTGCGCATCATATTTTTTTTCAACAAGATAATGTGGAAAGTAATAATTCAGGATGTACGCAAGATGAGTTTCCATATTGATCTTCATTTGGTAGAACCTTAGTGTCTGAAAACAGAGGCTGACAGGCTTCACTGGTGATGAACCTGCCCCCCTAGTTCTACCGTTTGAAAATGTTGCTGAGTTTGACACACACACACACAAATAAATATATAAAAATAAATAAATAAACTGTTAAAATGGTAAAGCTGTAGGAAATAGGAGTATTGGAGAATTAACTGAAATACCAACCAACCGGTGTTCCATAGGGAGAATGATGTAACTAATGATTCTACTTGGTTGTGGGAAGGAGAATACATAAGTAACAGCAACTAAACATCAGCTGACATTCTAATTTGTCTGAAATCTGGGCTGTGGCCTCTACCACGGGAAAGCATAGAGGCTATGTACTAACTTTTGTTTCTGGTTTTATATCAGTGATTAAAATTAATTGTTAACAAGGGAAAGGAAAATGAAAATCTATTAGGGAACAAAAATTCTCATGTTTCTTTTCCCAGAACTCATGAGCAAGTCACATGCATCAAGTTAATTCACCTTATTTCTCCCCAGGAGGTAAATGCATCCTTTTTTGATTCCTCATAGTGTTTTAAAGAGTCTTTCAGAATTCTGTTTGACTTTTATCCTTCCGCTGTTTTTGCTATTGGAGATGTGTTTATTCATTCAACAAATACCCATTAAGCCTTTGCTATATGCCAAACACTATGTTAAGCATTTGAGATACCTTAGAGAACACAAAAGACAAACTTCCCTCCCCCACTGGAACCTAAATTTTAGTGAAAATACACCAAATAAATAATATAAAGTAAACTTGGAAGAGCTGTGCAAAAAAATAAAACATCAAAGTAGGGTAAAGCTAGAGGTTCTGGAATGCTGTGATGAGGGCTTAGCACAGGTGATGAAATTAAAGTGTCCCTAGAGAAGCATCATTTGAACAAGCAGGATTTGAGAAGGTAGGGAAATCAAAGGAAGTAAATAAATTAGTCACTCAGGAAATTAGGGGAAAATATTTTAAGAACAAGGTATAGGTAGAAAAGTGCTCCAGTCCCTGGATATTAATAATCTTCAGTAGCATCGCTTTTGGGGATACTCTTCTCACGAGCTGGGCTCAACTGTCCAGCATTTTCACACTAAACACTATGAATGACCGTCCCTAAGGCATGACTCCATGAAGGGAATTGTAACTAACAGGAGATCATTTGAGAAGCGTTCCCTGGGGCCACCACACCACCAAGTAGTTGCTGTGAGCAACTAATTTAAGTTGAAAGGAGACAGAGACCAGTTCATGTTATGCTATTGTGGGAAATTTTAGAACTACATGAAGATTAGCATTGTATAGCCGTAAGTTTGTTTCAAAGTTGTACTTTTTGACTAAGACATATATAGAGCACAGGAAACCTCTTCCTCCAGTCTATCTGTAATTTTGTGGACCTCCCCAACCTCCAACATATCATTAAACACTCACAGTGTATACTATGGGTGGGAAACGGATATGAGAGAGAGAATAAATTTGCTTGCCAGTTGCCACCCTGGCTCTTTGTGTGGTTGTCCCCTGTCATTGGGCATCATGATCTTGGGTGTCATGTTATTCTATGTCCCCAAACATGATGAGATAGGAGTCATTTAAGACACCTTGGCACTCGGGCACTTTCCTGTGTCCTGACTAACATCTAAAATATTGTATTCTAGATCTCAACTGAGGGGAAGGCAAAAAGCATTCTAACACTGCAGGATGAGGCAGTGCTGTTTAGTAGATGGGGTAAAGAAAGACAAAGAACATAGTAACAGTGTAATGCTTCATGTCAGAGAGCTGAGACACAACCTGATTCTAGAACAGCTGTGATTCCAGATCTCTTGTGCTTTCATAGAGGCCCATTCTGGTGAAAGACACTGTAACACACAAGAATATTGGGAAAACATCAGCTGCAAACATCTTTCTTAGAAGCAACAGCTCAGATGACCTACCAGGAATTCCTACCACCCCACTGGGAGGCAACAGTTTTCATCCGAAAATGGCTGTTCTATCTCCTCAATGATTATTTAGAGTATGAAATCAAATGTAAGACAGCAGTATTAAATGGTGACAGTGACCAATACCAAGTAAAACTCTTAAGAAAATCTCAAGGCAGAAGCTGCACAGCTGAGAGTATTACATAGTCTGTGTGATATTACTACACAGAGAAGCCAATCTGTAAAATATCGTTCCAATACTGTGGTCTGGCACTGAATAGATGGGCTCTTTTATTTCATCCTGCCTTGTTTCTGGTATGTATTAATTTATCCTTATTTTGCATGGACTAGAGATCCCTTAAAATAAGTCTATTTGTGCCAATTTATGCTGAGAGATCTATCTGGGCGCCCTGCACCCCCACTTTGATTTGCTTGTGAAACAAACCCCTGAGACCAGCCTGGTTTTCCCTAACATATTTTTGAGGCATTGTACCTAATTTTAGATTTTCTAGACATCCTTTTTTCCTTGAGAAAACCCTGGGTATTAGTTCATGAATTTTTAGATGAATATTGAAGCCTGGGATAGTGCCAAGAAAAAAGGACAGTAGATGAAAGCTTGGCGTGGTCATTTGCCTCCTTTGCCTGTTGAAACAGAGTGCTGTGTTGTGAAGGGTTGTTTGTTCAGAATCTGCTTTGGCCTGTCACTGTGTTAACCACTGGAGAATTCACAAAACAGAAAACTTCCAGTCTGTGTTCACTTAGGTTATTTGTCTTAAGAATCTTGCTTGATGTACTCTTTCAAAACTATTAGGTTGCTGCAAAAACAATTGCACCAACCTTATAGATAGCCCAGAACACGATAATCATGTCCTTTAAGAGTGCTTAATAATAATGTCCCAACACATCATCTCACATATATGGATAGGACTATCTTGTTTGTTTCCATTTCCTTAGAAAAAGTAGCACCTAGAAAAGTGCCTAGCTCATAGTAAATGCTCACCAAACATTGAAGGAATAAATGAAGGTTAAAATGTGGGGTAGTTCCAGAACAGTAGTATACACTCAGCACTTTATTTCATGTTTATCTTTATTGTATAGTAAATATGGCAGACTCAAAGGTGTTTTAAAATAAAGAACAGCTGAAATTGGCATCATCAAGATCAAAAAAGGACATCCACCCAGCACAAGGATGGACCCAGGGAGCTTACCACAGTTCCACAATCCTGCTGATACTGTGTACAGCTTTCCAGATAAAAAATCTCTGTTGTCATTAGTTATGAGGGTTACTTCAAACTAGGTGAGGAATGAGATCATAGTCTGAATTTGTCAAAGTTTTTGAACACTCTTCACATAGTAGGTATTTAATAAATGGTTGTCAGATAAATTAGCAGATTCTCTAAGGAAGCTTTTCAAAAACTGTTTAAATTAAGCAGCTTTTCTCCAGCTATTTTGAAGTAGAGCTAGCAGGGTTTATTTTCATCTCCTAGTGGTGCCTGGAATGCCAGTGAGACAGAACCATTCACACTCCTGGAAAGGGGGCTGAAGCCAGGGAGCCAAGTGGTCTAGCTCAATGGATCCCACCCCCATGGAGCCCAGCAAGCTAAGATCCACTGGCTTGAAATTCTTGCTGCCAGCACAGCACTCTGAAGTCGACCTGGGATGCTCGAGCTTGGTGGTGGGAGGGGTGTCCGCCATTACTGAGGCTTGAGTAGGTGGTTTTCCCCTCACAGTGTAAACAAAGCCGCTGGGAAGTTCACACTGGGTGGAGCCCACTGCAGCGCCACAAAGCTGTAGCCAGGCTGCCTGTCTAGATTTCTCCTCTCTGGGCAGGGCATCTCTGAAAGAAAAACAGCACCCCCCAGTCAGGGGCTTATAGATAAAACTCCCATCTCCTTGGGACAGAGTACCTGGGGGAAGGCGTGGCTGTTGGCACAGTTTCAGTAGACTTAAACATTCCTGCCTGCAGGCTCTAAAGAGAGCAGCTGGCCTCCCAGCATAGCACTCAAGTTCTGCTAAGGGACAGACTGCCTCCTCAATTGGGTCCCTGACCCCCATGCTTCCTCACTTGGAGACACCTCCATGCAGGGGTTGACAGATACCTCATATAGGAGAGCTACAACTGGCATCTGGTGGGTGCCCCTCTGGGATGAAGCTTCCAGAGGAAGGAACAGGCAGCAATCTTTGCTGTTCTGCAGCCTCCGCTGGTGATACCCAGGCAAACAGAGCCTGAAGTGGACCTCCAGCAAACTCCAGCAGACCTTCAGCAGAGGGGCCTGACTGTTAGAAGAAAAACTAACAAAAAGGAATGGCATCAACGTTGACAAAAAGGACGTCCACACAAAAAGGCCATCAGAAGGTCACCAACGTGAAAGACCAAAGTTAGATAAACCCACGAAGATGAGGAAAAACCAGTGCAAAAAGGCTGAAAATTCCAAAAACCAGAATGCCTCTTCTCCTTCAATGGATCACAACTCCTTGCCAGCAGGGGAACAAAACTGGATGGAGAATGAGTTTGATGAATTGACAGAAGTAGGCTTCAGAAGGTGACTAATAACAAACTCCTCCCAACTAAAGGAGCATGTTCTAACCCAATGCAAGGAAGCTAAGAACCTAAAAGGTTAAAGGAGTTGTTAACTAGAATAACCAGTTTAGAGAAGAATATAATGACCTGATGGATCTGAAAAACACAAAAACACAAAGCGTGAGAACTTTGTGAACATAAACAAGTACCAATAGTTGAATCGATCAGTGGAAGAAAGGATATCAGAGATTGAAGATCAACTTAATGAAATAAACTTGGAGACTAGATTAGGGAAAAAAGAATGAAAATGAATAACAAAGCCTCCAAAAAATATGGAACTATGTGAAAAGACCAAACCTACATTTGATTGGTGTGCCTGAAAATGACAGGGAGAGTGGAACCAAGTTGGAAAACACTCTTCAAGATATTATCCAGGAGAACTTCCCCAACCTAACAAGACAGACCAACATTCAAATTCAGGAAATACAGAGAAAACCACAAAAATAGTCCTTGAGAAGAGCAACCCCAAGACACAAAATTGTCAGATTCATCAAGGTTGAAATGAAGGAAAAAATGTTGAGGGCAGCCGGAGAGAAAGGTCTGGTTACCCACAAAGGGAAGCCGATCAGATGAACAGTGGATATCTCTTCAGAAACCCTGCAAACCAGAAGAGAGTGGGAGCCAATGTTCACTATTCTTAAAGAAAAGAATTTTCAACCCAGAATTTCATATCCAGCTAAACTAAGCTTCATAAGTGAGGGAGAAATAAAATCCTTTACAAACAAGCAAATGCTGAGAGACAAATGCTGGTGGTGACAAAATCACCAGGCCTGCCTTACAAGAGCTCCTGAAGGAAGCACTATATATGGAAAGGCAAATCTGGTACAACCAAAAACATACCAAATTATAAAGACCATTGACACTATGAAGAAACTGCATCAACGAATGGGCAAAATAACCAGCTAGCATCATAATGACAGGATCAAATTCATACATAACCATATTAACCTTATATGTAAGTGGGCTAAATGCCCCAATTAAAAGACACAGACTGGAAAATTAGATAAAGAGTCAATACCAATCAGTGTGTTGTATTCAGGAGACCCATTTCACATGCAAAGGCACACATAGGCTCAAAAATAAAGGGATGGAGGAATATTTACCAAGCAAATGGAAATTAAACAAAAGAAAAAAAGCAGGGGTTGCAATCCTAGTCTCTGATAAAACAGACTTTACATCAGCAAAGATTAAAAAAAAGTCAAAGAAGGGCATTACATAATGGTAAAGGGATAAACGCAACAAGATGGGCTAACTATTCTAAATATATATGCACCTAACACAGGAGTACCCAGATTCATAAACCAAGTCCTTAGAGACCTACAAAGAAACTTAGACTCCCACACAATAATAGTGGGAGACTTTAACACCCCACTGTTAATATTAGATCAACGAGACAGAAAATTAACAAGGATATTTAGTACTTGAACTCAGCTCTGGACCAAGTGGACCTAAAAGACAGCTACAGAACTCTTAACTCCAATTCAACAGAATATACATTCTTCTCAGCAGCACATCACACTTATTCTAAAATTGACCACGCCATTGGAAGTAAAACACTCCTCAGCAAATGTGAAAGAACAGAAATCGGCTGGGTGCGGTGGCTCACACCTGTAATCCCAGTACTTTGGGAGGCCGAGGCATGGATCATGAGGTCAGGAGATTGAGACCATCCTGGCTAACATGGTGAAACCTGTCTCTACTAAAAATACAAAAAAAATTAGCCAGACATGGTGGCGGGCACCTGTAGTTCCAGCTACAGCTACTCGGGAGGCTGAGGCAGGAGAATGGTATGAACCCAGGAGGTGGAGCTTGCAGTGAGCGGAGATCACGCCACTGCACTCCAGCCTGGGCGACAGAACAAGACTCCATCTCAAAAAAAAAAAAAAAAAAAAGAAAAAAAAGAAAGAAATCATAACAAACAGTCTCTTGGACCACAGTGCAATCAAATTAGAACTCAGGATTAAGAAATTCATTCAAAACTACCCAAGTACATGGAAACTGAACAGCCTGCTCCTGAATGACTACTGGGTAAATAATGAAATTAAGGCTGAAATAAATAAGTTCTCTGAAACCAATGAGAACAAAGACACAACATACCAGAATCTCTGGAACACAGCTAAAGCACTATTTAGAGGGAAATGTATAGCACTAAATGCAGACAGGAGAAAGCAGGAAAGATCTAAAATCGACACCCTAACATCACAATTAAAAGAAGTAGAGAAGCACGAGGAAACAAATTCAAAAGCTAACAGAAGACAAGAAATAACTAAGATCAGAGCAGAACTGAAGGAGATAGAGACACAAAAACCCTTCAGAAAAAAATCAGTGAATCCAGGAGCTGGTTTTTTGAAAAGATTAACGAAATAGACGGCTAGCCAGACTAATAAAGAAGAAAAGAGTTCTTCTCTGTTTTGAATCAAATGACACAATAAAAAGTGATAAAGGGGAAATCACCACTGATCCCATAGAAATACAAACTACCGTCAGAGAATACTATAAACACCTTTATGCAAGTAAACTAGAAAATCTAGAAGAAATGGATAAATTGTGGACACATACACCCTCTCAAGACTAAACCAGGAAGAAGTCAAATCCCTGAATAGACTAATGACAAGTTCTGAAATTGAGTCAATAATTAATAGCCTACCAACCAAAATAATTGCAGGACCAGACGGATTCACAGCCGAATTCTACCAGAGGTTCAAAGAGGAGCTGGCACCATTCCTTCTGAAACTATTCCAAACAACGGAAAAAGAGGGAATCCTCCCTAACACATTTTATGAGGCCAGTATCATCCTGATACTAAAACCTGGCCGAGACACAAGAAAAAAAAGAAAATTTCAGGTAAATATACATGATGCATTGATGCAAAAATCTTCAATAAAATACTGGCAAACCGAATTCAGCAGCACATTAAAAAGCTTATTCACCACAATCAAGTCGGCTTCATCCCCGGGATGCAAGGCAGGTTCAACATATGCAAATCAATAAACATAATCCATCACATAAACAGAACCAATGACAAAAACCACATTATTATCTGGATAGATGCAGAAAAGCCCTTCGATAAAATTCAACACCACTTCATGCTGAAAACTCTCAATAAACTAGGTATTGATGGAAGGTATCTCAAAATAATAAGAGCTATTTATTACAAACCCACAGCCAATGTCATACTGAACAAGCAACAACTGGAAGCATTCTCTTTGAAAACCTGCACAAGACAAGAATCTCCTCTCTTACCACTCCTATTCAACATAATATTGGAAGTTCTGGCCAGGGCAATCAGGCAAGAGAAAGAAATAAAGGATATTCAAATAGGAAGAGAGGAAGTCAAATTGTCTCTGTTTGCAGATGACATGATTGTATATTTAAAAAACCCCGTTGTCTCAGCCCAATATCTGCTTAAGCTGATAAGCAACTTCAGCAAAATCTCAGGATACAAAATCAATATGCAAAAATCACAAGGATTCCTATACATCAATAATAAACAGAGAGCCAAATCATGAGTGAACTCCCATTCACAGTTGCTACAAAGAGACTAACATACGTAAGAATACAACTTACAATGGATGGGAAGGACCTCTTTAAGGAGAACTACAAAACCCTGCTCAAAGAAATAAGAGAGGACACAAACAAATGGAAAAACATTCCATGCTCCTGAATAGGAAGAATCAATATCATGAAAATGGCCATACTGCCCAAAGGAATTTATAGATTCAGTGCTATCCCCATCAAGCTACCATTGACTTTCTTCACAGAATTAGAAAAAACTACTTTAAATTTCATGTGGAACCAAAAAGACCCCATATAGCCAAGACATATCCTAAGCAAAAAGAGCAAAGCTGCAGGCATCATGCTACTTGATTTCAAACTATACTACAAGGCTACAGTAACCAAAATAGCATGTTACTGGTACCAGAACAGATATAGCGACCAATGGAACAGAACACAGGCCTCAGAAATAATGCCACACATCTACAATCATCTGATCATTGACAAACCTGACACAAACAAGCAGTGGAGAAAGGATTCCCTATTTAATAAATGGTGTTGGGAAAACTGGCTAGCCATATGCAGAAAACTGAAACTGGACCCCTTCCTTACACCATATACAAAAATTAACTCAAGATGGATTAAAGCCTTTAATGTAAGACCTAAAACCGTAAAATCCCTAGAAGAAAACCTAGGCTATATTAATACCATTCAGGACATAGGCATGGGGAAGGACTTCATGACTAAAACACCGAAAGCAATGGTAACAAAAGCCAAAATTGACAAATGGGATCTAATTAAGCTAAAGAACTTCTGTACAGCAAAAGAAGCTATCATTAGAGTGAACAGGCAACCTACATGATGGGAGAAAAATTTTCTATCCATTTTACAAAGGACTGATATATAGAATCTACAAGGAACTTAAACACATTTACAAGAAAAGAACTCCATTAAAAGGTGGGCAAAGGATATCAACAGACACTTCTCAAAAGAAGACTTTTATGTGGCCAACAAACATATGAGCAAAACCTCATCATCCCTGGTCATTAGAGAAATGCAAATCAAAACCACAATGAGATACCATCTCACACCAGTTAGAATGGCAATCAATAAAAAGTCAGGAAACAACAGATGCTGGAGAGGATGTGGAGAAATAGGGATGCTTTTACACTGTTGGTGGGAGTGTAAATTAGCTCAACCATTGGGATCTAGAAACAGAAATACCATTGGACCCAGCAATCCCATTACTGGGTATATACCCTAAGGATTATAAATCATTCTACCACAAAGACACATACACACATATGTTTATTGCAGCACTATTCACAATAGCAAAGACTTGGAAGCAACCCAAATGCCCATCAATACTCTGAATAAACAAAGTGTGGCACATATACAACATGGAATACTATGCAGCCATAAAAAAGAATGAGTTCATGTCCTTTGCAGAGACTTGGATGAAACTAGAAACCATCGTTTTCAGCAAACTAACACAGGAACAGAAAACCAAACACCGCATTTTCTCACTCAAAGTGGGAGTTAAACATTGAGAACACATGGACACAGGGAGGGGAACATCACGCACTGGGGCCTGTTGGGGGGTGGAGGGCTAAGGGAGGGATAGCATTAGGAGAAATATGTAACGTAGATGACTGGTTGATAGGAGCAGCAAGCCACCATGGCACGTGTATCCCTATGTAACAAACCTGCACGTTCTGCACATGTATCCCAGAATTTAAAGTATAATAATAATAATAAAATTAGAGGAGTCATGACCTGGAGCCTCCAGATAATCTGTTTTAGAAAAGAAACAATAGTTTTCAAAGAATCTGGAATTGTTTCAATAGGAGACTCTTGCCTTTTTATTGGATTTGTCTATTACTGAGGTATTATTTCATGAGTCCCCATTGTGCCACTTTAAGACCTCCTGGATGGAAGATTTGCTCCCCAGTTAATGTAAGAAAGTTAACATACTGCTAAGTGCTGTATATGGTGATAGAAGTCTATTAATAATACATGTGTGGAGTTTGGCTGGCAAAGTCATTTGCTGAAGACCAAAGAGCTTTGCACTTCACAGTAGCTTTCCGTAATCAATAGTCCCACTTTATCCAATAAAAAATTACTAGAGCATAAAATATATAAAGCTTGATCAGTTCCTTTTATTTTAGTCGTCTGTTCAGCAAAAAATGACAAGTTAATTCTTTTCTAAATGCATTTACAGGTTTAAAAGGACAACAGACATTATCATAAATTAGTCATGCTTCAGTACACTGATTTTTAATATACACGTGCATTTAATTTGAATACCTTACACTAGGGTTTCAATTCCAAGAATGTTTGCAAATCTATATGTGCTCAGTCAAAACATGACCATTAACTAATGCAATTATTCTTTCAATCTGTTATCACTAAATCACTTAAAATTCTATTTTGTGTTGTTCTGCTTTAAATCTAAGCCATTAGAAGAAGGAGAAAAGAAATTCACACTTTTAAGCCATCCCAAGCTTTTATGAAAGTGATAAAGCTTAGATTTCAAAGGACAGAGGTTGCTGTCAAGCTGTGATGGTCCTGGTTCTATTTAAAGAAGAGTTACTTAAATGTGCCTACTTTTCTAATTCTGGCTTTGCTAATTTAAGATGCCTCTACTTATTGCTTCACAGCTATAAATTCCTTCCTCCTTTCCTCCCTCAATTTAGGGAATATTTTAATTATGAGATTCCTTAGGTGGGATAATATCACTCTCAGGAGGTCAAGCCAGCCACTTGAGTTGTTTAATTCTAAGGTCTAGACTCAGCTTCCCTAATCAAAAGTTTGTGTCCTGTATCTCTTCATGAGGACTTGTATTTCCACAGTTACAGAAGATTCCTTTCTTTGAATAATTTTGATTTGCCATTTTAAGCTACATCTACCTTTTGACTATGATAACATATTAAATCTTAACTGTTTCTACTCATGCAGATACACTCATGCACCATTTCCTGAGTAAACTGAAATTATACACTAAACATAGAGAAATTGGGCAAAGAGGCATGGGGAAAAAAGTTCAGAAGACAGATGCTAGGAGGTGAATGAAGAAAAATGAAATTTCACAATTATAATACATGGTGTCCTTAATATTTGGGATTTTCTTCCCTTTCCTGCGCTGTCTTACCTAAGAATTCAGTGCCAGGAAATTTTGCTGCTAATACGTGGGTCAAAAACAAATTTGGAGTCATCCATCACTCCTCTCTCTCTCATTGCAGGTCTAATCCATTAGAAGGTTGTCTCCACCTTCAAAATACATACTGGATCTGATCTCTTTGCACTACATTCACTATGACTGCTGCAGTGGAAGCCATCATCCTTTCTCCTAGACTAGCAAAGACCTCCAAATGTATAATTTCTTCCACCTCCCTGGCTCCCACAGCTTTTTACTTCCCTCAGTAGCCAGGTGATCCTTAAAAGATTAAAATCGCATCATCATGTTACCATTCTTCCCAAAATTGTCCAACAGTTGTCAGCATATTTGGAGTAACACTCACAAGCTACCATCTGGCCCAGTGATCAAGCTTTTTGGTACCAGGGACTAGTTTTGTGGAAGATAATTTTTCCACGGACTGGGACAGGGGGATGGGTTCAGGATGATTCGAGTGCATTACTTTTATTTTGCATGTTATTTCTATCATTATCACATTATAATATGTAAGGACATAATTACACAACTCACCATGATGTAAAATCAATAGGAGCCCTGAGCTTGTTTTCCTGCAACTAGACAGTCCCATCTGGGGGTGGCGATGGGAGACAGTGATGGATCATCAGGCATTAGATTCTCATAAGAAGCACACAACCTAGATTCCTCTCTTGTGCAGTTCACAATAGGGTTTGCACTCCTATGAGAATCTAATGCTGCTGCTGATCTAACAGGAGGTGGGGCTCAGGTGGCAATGTGAGTGATGCGGAGCGGCTGTGAATACAGATGAAGCTTCACTTGCTCACCTGCTGCTCACCTCCTGCTGTGAGGCCTGGTTCCTAACAGGCGGCTGACCAGTACTGCTCCATGGTTCGGGTATTAGGGACCCCTGCTCTGGCCTACGAAGTTCCACATAATGAGGCTTTTGACTACTCTTTATGTCCTGTCTCTATTATTCTCCCCTTGACCCACCTGTGTTAACCACACTGGCTTCTTTGCTGTTTCTAGATAGCGCTGGGCACTCTGCCTCCCTGGGGCCTTTGGACAGGCTGCCCTTTTCTCTGCCCAGAACTCCACTTGTCCACCATCCTTATGCTCACCCTCTCATTTTATTTAGGACTCTGAGGATTTCCCTCTTCATGGCATCGAAATTTCTCTCCTCGTCCATCTCTCTCTCCCCACCCGGTAACTGGTGCCATGGCCTATATTGATGCATTTATGTCTGTCTGTCCCACCAGAAGGTAAAATTTTCCCAAGGTCAGGGGCTTTCTGTCTCTCACTGATGTGTCTCTGTTGTCCTCGGTGCTTAGCTGTGGCTTAACAATTACTTGTTGAAAGAAAGGATAAGTGAATACATGGATGAGTAAGTGATTCACTTACTGTTTGGACAGGCCTATTTCTTTGTCTAGTCAAGCCTGCTTTTTAGCACTTTTCAGGCTTCAGTCTTCCTTACATATCTTTATCTTAACTAAAATGTTCTTGTAGGAGTTATTCTTTCTGTGCATCCCATATTTGAGTTATTAGCATTCCCTTTCTCAGAGGTTTAGGGTTCAAAGTGGCTGACAATGTGCTCTCTCACTAAAAGTAGGGACATCAGAGCTGTTTTTACATAAATGGAGGGCAGGTTTACCTAACAGTTAGAATGACCAGGGAGCAACGTGGGGAATTTGATTTTCGGGCCTTGAAAAGACATTCTTCTTCAGAAAGTTATCTTCTGCATCTTTTAGTGGGAATTTGAATTTACACAATTAGATATTCCTTTACTTCTGTTTTGTTTCTCTTTTAACTTGCAATTACATCCATGCACTCCATAGCATTTCTGTCAATGCTAGGCCACGGACTACATATACAATGGTCCCATAAGATTATAATACTTATTTTTACTGTACCTTGTTTATGTTTAGACATGTTTAGATACACAAATACTTGCCATTGTGTTATAGTTGCCCACAGTATTTAATAAATTGACATGCTGTACAAGTTCATAGCCTAAGGACAATAGGCTACACCATATAGCCTAGGTATATAGTAGGCTATACCATCTAGGTTTGTGTAAATGCACTCTATGGTGTTTACAAAAGAATGAAATCGCCCAATGACACATTTCTCATAACATATCTCTGTCATGAAGTGAGACAGGACTATCTCCTGAAAGTGCTGAAATTCATCCCTAGGTGACCACAGGGCTCTAATTATAAAATGATTCATTATAATCTATTCTCAAACTGCACTTCTATTTGAGACTAGAAGAAAAGTTGTTTTAGCAGTGTGAAATATCATTGATCAGCAGATTATATTTTTGTTTACACGCAGAACACACTTCCTCAGACCAAGATCAACACTGACTTGTCCTTGTAATGGCTAGACAGGTAACTACCCATTGTCTACTGAAACTGCATTACGTACTACTTGATTGAGCTTTCTGGACGATCTGATTGAGTAAATGGGTTTGCCATTTACCATTTTAATCTGCCAGAGTGTCATTTTATCATGAAGGTATGCTTTAGAATCAAACCGTGCTTTGAACCCTGCTTTCACTCATGTGACCTTGGAAGAGTTACTTACTCTTTATGCCAATTCTCCCATCTGTAAAAGGAGAAATAAGATTTTCTTCACAGGATTGTTGGGAGGATTAAATGAAGTAATGCCCCTAAATTCATTAGTGCAGTGCCTGGTGTAGAGTAAGCAGGCAGAAAATACTGACTGTTACTTGTACTACTTGGAGGATCTGCCCTAATACCCTAGTAGTCCAAACAAATTAATGCCTTGTTTATTCTGTTTAGCCAGACACTTTGAAAAAAGCACACTGATTCACACTCTCACGTTGGTAAGGGGCCATGGAAATTGACATTTCTTTCATTCCATGGCCATTTACTCTACTTGAGGCATTTCCATAGCCAATTTCGAAGCACTGACTCAGAGGAGGTAGCATGCTGGCCTTTGCAACTCCCCACATTCCCTTTTAACCAGGAGGGCCAAATGAGGCTGCTTTGAAAGGCATGAGAGTTGGGAGATGGAGGGTTGAAAAGGTCTGGTGTTTGACATGGGCTTAGCCATTAAAGAGAGTGTTCCAGGCATCAGAAAGCTGAGTTTTCTGGAGGCTGGAGGACTATCGCTGTAACAACTTCTAAAGGAGAAAGGGAGTAACATTTAGCTGAGTGGGCTCCTTTGATTTGTTATTCTGTCAGATCCTAGCGACACTTTCTCTGGTTGGAGCAGCTCAGGATGTTCAGTTTTCATGGCTGCCGGGGTGATTTGTGACTAAACATAGACAGGGCTTTTGAAAAAAAATAAAGAAAAAAGGTTGAGCAAAGACTATGAAAAGACCCATATTTTTTTAAAAAAAGGAATATAGAAGTCGTTTATTGGTGTGGTTTTTCCTCTCCCTCTTGCTAGGCTGATATTTTCTCTGAGATGGTAAAAAAATAGCAATAGTGATAAATGTCTTCTCTAAAGGATTTATCATTTGCCAGTGAATGGAAGTTGGGTGGTTTTGGTTAACGAGCTACCAACAAGTTTTTTTGTTACTTTATATACAAATATAGTCATTACACTCTTGTTTTCATTTTTCTTCATAATAACTTCCCAAGTTTCTCCATTGCTAAATTGTGTAGGGTCATGTTAAATTAATTGCAAAAGCAATTTATACAGAGGCCCATTTCCTTTCAAACAAGCAAAAAAATTACTATAAACTTTGTTTCTTTTTTGCTCTTTGTTAAACTGTGGTTACTGGAACTTAGACCATGGCCACTGCGGATCTCTAATATTAAGACTTTGGATGAAATCAATGAAATCCTCATAAATAAAATGTTAATGCGCGCATGTGTGTGTGTGTGTTTTCCACATCAGCAATGGGCAAAAGGCCCATGTAGATGGATAGAAAAAGAAAGGGAATGGACACTTATTGAACATTTATTATATGTCAGGCTCAATGATTGGTATTATCTCCATTGTACAGGTAGGAAAACAACATTGGGCCCAAGTCACTAATTAGAAAGTGGTGAAATTCTGATTCAAACCAAGTTGGTTGGACTCCAGAGCATACTTGTCATCTGCATCACACTACCCTCTTTTTGCCTGTCTTCTTTGTTAACTATATCACAGAAGTCTCTGAGTCAGTGGCTGTATCTGACCCCCTTGTTCAGGCCAGAAAGTTCTTCTTTGGGGGAACCCTTGGAAGAAGAGGGTTTGAAATGAGATCTTGGTAGTCATCCACCCCAGCATTCTCATGCCCCATTTTATTTTGCCCTGGATGAAAGATCTGTGCCCTGAAACTGGAAATCTGAGAAACAAGCCTTCTGCTGAGGTGGCCCTTAAGAATAGGGTAAGGACTAACTCTGTGAGGAGAAAGGGTTTCAGAGCCCTGGCTCTGGAAAAGAACTGTCCCTGTGAAGAAATGAACTTCTCTTTATTTCTCATATGTAGGAATTAGAAATATATTGTTTTGTGGGTTTTTTTTTTTCTTTCGGAGTTTTGCTCTAACAGCCATTGCCCGGACTAGAGTGCAATAGTGCGATCTTGGCTCACCACAGCCTCCGCCTCCTGGGTTCAAGTGATTCTCCTGCCTCAGCTTCCCGAGTAGCTGAGATTACAGGCATGTGCCACCATGCCCGGCTAATTTGGGATTTTTGGTAGAGACAGGATTTCTCCATGTTGGCCAGGCTGGTCTCGAACTCCTGGCCTCAGGTGATCCGCCCGCCTCGGCCTCCCAAAGTGCTGGGATTACAGGCATGAGCCACTGTGCCCAGCCAGAAATATATTGTTGTTTATATTCACCTGGCATAGGAAGGACCTGAACTCTGCACTCCAAACTCTTGTCTGCCTGAGTGACTAATTCATAAGCCTAGGGAGAAAAAAAAAGGGAAAATTAAGTAGTGAGGCTGAGGGAGAAAAACTCGTGTTACAACAAATCCCAGAGGACTGTCCAAATCCTTTTTCTTGATGGGCTTTTCACAAGACTAATGATTCTCAGCTGATTCTTAGCTTTCAGGCTTTTTAGAATGATGACATTCATTGTGAGGGATTTGTCACTATGAGGTTTCTTGGAGATTTGCTTTCTTATTTTGACATCTGTTACTTGATTTCAATTTTACTCTAGTTTTTGTAAAGCCAGGATCTTGGTGACATATGATTACTTTTATGGCTGGTTTTTCCCTTTTTTTCTTTTAAACAATCACAAAGCTGATAAATTTTTCTTTAAATATGAAATGGGACAGCAGATATGTGAATATTACTTAGGCTTTGTTTATCGTTCCAAATTTAATGAGTCTCTCAGTGTTTTTACAAGTGCCTCAAGGTTATATTAATGCTGTGGGCTTAAAGAATGCTATAGTAATCCACAAAAGGAAATTCTGCCTAAAATAATTCTCCAGGTATGAATGTAGTAGTGTGATAGTTGTTTTGTTTTCTGTACATTGTATACAAACTCCATTGTGTTTTCCCCTTTATTTGTGGGTGTGTCTGTGTGTATTTGAGTATTAACCAGTTATAAACTAGGGAGACATATTGCTATATCAGTTTATATAACAGTATGGCTGCATATGTAAAAAAGTATTAACCAGTTAAATATAGTGGCATGATATTAACTCATTTTTAATACATATACTTTTATGTGAATGACAAGTCAAATGGGTAAAGAGTTTCTTATATCGAGAAGATTAGAAAGTTGGAGATAGCTCTATGTAAAACAATGTATTTATGACTTCACACATTCACACACTGTCCTATTAAGAAAGAAAAGCCAAGTTTCACACAAAGTCATCTGAAAGTCTGTGAAGTCAAACCCCATGACAAGTTCAGCTATCAAGAATTAGGCTCATTTGGTTTCCAACTCCTCTCTCTATCCCCTCACTCTCTTCCAGCTTCAAGGCTGAGACACATTCACTGTTTATCCGTATCATGTTCCTTTAGCCTGGTCATCCTGTGCTACTGTCATGCTGGGCTGCTGGATTTTTTTTTTTTTTCCCTAGGAAATAAAAGGGATTTAGTAATACAAAGTTAGTATACTTCTTTATCCACAGGCAAAGATTTGGTCCTAGAAAGAGAGATTATGCCTCTTGATTTCATGACTTAAGTTTCCCTTAGAGTTGTATATTTTTCTTACTTCTTCTTCTTCTTTTAAATAAACCAAACCAAACAGGTATTCCTGGAGAACCTCTGCATGGAAAGAATGCCAAGTGTCTCTCCTCCTCGAGCAGCAGGATCCCCACTGGCATGTGACGGGACCCGTGTGTGGCGGTGGGATCCAGACCCGGGAGGTGTACTGTACCCAGAGCGTACCGGCAGCTGCCGCACTGAGGGCCAAGGAAGGTAGGCAGCCAGTTCCGGGACAGATGGTGCGCTGCTGGTTGAGATGGTGCGCTGCTGGTTGGAAGGAAAATCTCTCCAACTCTTCCGGTGTTCTTCTTGAAATAACTGACACTTAGCATTCACGAATTTAATATTTATTTTGCCAACCATTTGTATGCCACCCCTAACGCTTGGGATAGTTAGAAATAGTAGCAAAAGTAATATGTCTCCCAAGAGTCACTGTGAAAGTTAAAGGAGAAAATGTAGTTAGGGTGAGTAGCATAGATAAATGCTACAAGCTAAGGGTGTGGTATGCCAGGAATGAGTCAGTAATGAATGAATAGCATTCTTCTTTTTTTAAAATTTTTTGCTCAAAGGAATTTTTATGTGTGTGAATTTTTTAATGTGGAAATTTCTACAAACATATTCCTTTTAAATATCAAGGATCCAGTGTTTTGGTGCCAAATTTTAAGTTTTCTGAAGAAATGGAAGAGGAGAAGAGAAAACAGTAGCTTCCTCCATGATAAGCTCTCTAATTGGTGGGTGTCACCCAGCAATAGTGCATTTATTTCAGAGTGCAGATAGTGATAACATTTAGAAACTGGGAAACTTACTCGGATTTATGTAAGTCAATTGGTTGAGAAGTCATGAGAAGATAAAGATGCTTCCACTCTAGAACAATTTGTGGCCTCTTCTAATTGGAGAACACAAGCAGTACTCCCTGCAGAAGTGGTAGAGATGGGAATGTTTCCTTGGGCTTGCCAGGTATGAGGACATATTTCCACTGTGGGCTTTGGTTAGGAAGGCAAGATGCAAATTTTCTTGCTATAGTAATGCATCCTTTTAATTCTGTAAAGCTTGTCATGCTAGATGTCTTTTTGTGTGTGTCATAGCTTTGCAGAATTCATAGGCATCTGTGACCATAGCCTCAGTTAAGGTACCTGATGGGATGGTTCTTGCAGACTGCTTAGCATTTTGCTTCAACAATTGGTGCTAAAAGGCCACATTGACAGGGCTACAGTTGTTTTTGAAAATAATGATTGAATTTTCTTCCTTCTCTGATTTCACTTTGGAAAATTACAGCCTAAACACTTTTTATTTCAGGACAAAACATGACTATAGTTACTCCTCTGAATTTGTAGGAACAGAATTTAGATTAAAATGCTCCAGGTTAGTTTTTCAAACCTTGGTGATCTTTCCATTCCAGCTCCTCTCTTCTTTTCTTCGACTACCGTCTACTGTTGGAAGGTCTTCAGGGATCAACATATAAATAAAACTTGTATAGAATTGATACATTATGACCTACCTATTTTTCAGCTTCAACTTTTAATCTGCTATTGACATTTTCATCTTTCTAAAGTTTCTTTTGCAAAAATAGCTTTTCTTATGGATCACCTATTTCTAAAGTTTCTTCAGGCTTCATCTTTCTAGTTTTTTCAATGGAAACTTACTGGGCAGGAAGATTGTAAGTAGGAGGCAAGTGGAAGTCTGGTGTTCTAGAATTGGGAATTATATGCTTACATAGTGTGGGGGGCGGGTGGAATAGAGAAGGGATGTTATTTGCAGAGTGAACAGTCTATCAAGCCCTAGTACAATCTACTCCAAGCATCTAAAGAGGAGGAAAATGTCTTAGGCCAAAGCACACTTGGAAATTAATATCTGTGTTCACAGGAAAACAGAAAGTACTTAGAAAGCTGTAAGTCTGATAGTCCAGTTCTCAGGGGGAGAGGCTAGATATGGGACCTGGATGTAAATACATAGATGTGTAACACGATCATATACTCCTGTACAGAGCTGAATATAGCAAGTAAGACTATACTGGATAACACAGCACAGCTGCCATAAAGGCACTGTATAGCTTACTGCTTACCTTAGTAGTTGTTATCAAAGGTTTTATTTTGCTCTTGTGTAGAAGCGAACTAACGGGATTGTTCGCCCATTACTTTCCTTTCTTATAAATGCTTTCACTTCTTACTGTTATCATTTATAGATGTACCTTGACAAATCTGGAATGAGAATTTCTTCTTGGCCCCCATTAAACACAAAGGAACAACTGAATTTTTATTGTTAGGAACCTGTGAGTATTTGCCCAGTGAAGTAAGAAGAATATAAATATTTTAAATCCGTCTGTTAATGCAATAATAAAGGTTAAAACTGGAAACATTTCACATTCAGTTTCTGTGAACGTCAAATTATTAATATTGTTGTTATGTTAGATATTCATACTTTGGAGGGAGGAAGCATTTTAGTAGCACTGACTTTGGAAATTCCTTTGTGAGTCAGTATTGACATCCCCACAAGGTTAATTTTCCCTTAGACTCAAGGATACGCTTTGTTCACTCTGGAGTGTGATTGCTTGACTTTTCTTCTGTACAAAACCCCATCATCCACTGGTGATTTAGCAACTCTGATTCCAAGAACCAGATTTTAGAGGAATTCACAATCTTGGGGGAAAAGCAAACTTCATTTCCATGGATCCTTCCTGTGATAGAATGCATGTAACTCCTAGATGCCATAATAATAATAATTTTTAAAAATGCTAATCCCCTCCCAAAGGTCTCCAAATTTCTTGGCCTAGGCTGGATGCTGAAGCTAAATCCTGACGTTGATATGGTCCTGTTGATGACTTATTTTTGGTGACATCTCATTCCTCATTGAACCTCAATTCATGATGTTTTCTGCAACAGTATAATAACATTTATGGCATATTTAGTTGATACCGTTGTTCAGTGTTCATGTGGTGTTTTAAATGCAGCCAAAATAGTGTTGTAACCATCAGTGTAAATATTACCAGTAATATTAGCCAAGCCAGTAGAATTGGGAATGAAAATGTAGAGGACTATTTATGATTTTGCTTAACACTTGTTGTTTTAAAGAGAATTGTGTTTTTCTTTTATAAATCAAGTAGCATCACAAGTGATGCTTACCTGTAAAATAAAAGCTTGAATTTGGTAAGACCACTTTCTTCTTGCCTTTTCTCAAATAAAATTAAAGCCACTCAGTTTGCATTCAGCAGTCATTTCTCAGAAAGTAAAACATGAACCAAGGAATGCACTTTCAAAATCTAATAAAGACATTCCATGTATGGCAATGTGACCTAGAGACTAGGATATCAACAAATATGAATTTAAGTGGCATAGAAGTAGATATGCCATATATTCATATGGTGAAGCAAAATTTATTAAAACAATAAACTATATTTAAAAATCAGGAAAAATTTTTGGTGTGGTTGTAGTGGAGCAAAATATTGCTTGAATTTTCTAAAATATATATATTTCAGATTCACTATTGATATTGTATTAAAAATGGAACACAATTTAGCTATGAATTGTTAAATGCATTAGTTGCCCCCTCTGCACTAATAATATTGTCTTCATTCTGGCCTCAGAGTTGGCATTAAGAGTACATGACCACATAAGGGCACACGTTCTGGAATGCTAAGTTGTATTAGTCCATTTCCATGCTGCTGATAAAGACATATCTGAGACTGGGTAATTAATAAAGAAAAAGAGGTTTAATGAACTAGCAGTTCCACATGACTAGCAAGGCCTCACAATCTTGGCAGAAGGGGAAAGGCACGTCTTACGTGGCAGCAGACGAGAAAGAATGAGAGCCAAGCAAAAGGAGTGTCCCTTTATAAAACCATCAGATCTCATGAGGCTTATTCACTACCACGGGAATAGTATGGGGCAAACCACCCCCATGATTCAATTATCTCCCACCGGGTCCCTCTTACATCATGTGGAAATTATGGGAGCTACAATTCAAGATGAGATTTGGGTGGGTACACAGCCAAACCATATCATGAGTCGTATATGGAAACAATATATTTGGGGTTCTGGGTTTTAATTCTGACTTTGAAGGAAATGTAAACCACATAAATGTTGTACCAGTCTTCTAGTTCATTAATTTGATTTTGAATATGTTGATTTGGTGAGTAAAATTACATAACAATCAAACATTTATTTGTTTAAAAAAATTATGTGCCTCTTATGAGTTAGTCTATGCACTAAAGTGTATCTGTCATAAGGGTGTCCCCCAGTAATTTATAGGCTTTTAGTTGTAATAATAATTGAACTATTGAATACGTATGTTATAGTGACTTAAGTGTTTTGATGATTACATATCTAACATGGTTTAATCCATTTATTGATGCCCAAGAGTAATCTTCATTGAGGTGATATTTAAAAGGAGCTTGGAGAGTCCATAAGCATGTTCTAAGGTGTGGAAGAACACATGAGAAGAAATGGAGAGGTTTGTGTTCAGTAGCAGCCTGTGCACTGGTGTGAAGAGAGCTCAGGGTAAAAGAAGGTTACAATGACAGTGGAAAGGTAGGCCTTTTATGCTATTCTGGATTAAGACTTTGTTTTTGAGAATATGGGTATGTGCCGCAGCCTTTTTTCCCCCTACTGTAGGTTTTTAAACAGAAAGGAAATCTCATATTGACTGTATTTAAGCTTGTAAAAACATTAGCATGTTAAGAAAATTACCATGAGTTATCATATCCTATGTGCAAATGTGTCTGATTATCCAGGAAGTTTTTGAGTTATGAAATAAAGTAATTTACATTCTGAGCTGATATCTTAAGGGGCAGTTGGAGGAGATATTCCACCATCATTTGAAATACTGGAAATATCTTTCACCTGTCTTTAGAAATTGGTTTTAAAGTCAATAAAGTCATTTGGGTGTGAGAATAAGGTGTCAGGAAAGTAGTACACTAAGAACTTACCTTGATGTCGACCCTTAGAGGAGCAATGAGACTGTTTTAGTGGGCTTATAGCATTTTCTCTTGCTTTATGCTAAGAGAGAAGCAGAGATAACAGGATAAAACAACCTTTGCTAATTAACAGCAGGATATTTGATGACAGTTCACATGAGGCCAAGAGAGATAAGGTTCTTGGCTTGTAATCTTTCTATCTTGGAAACCTCTTCAATTATTGAAATCATAGGTGTAGAAGAAAGTCAGCAAAGGGTAGCACAAGAGAATTATTAACATGCAGATCTCTGGATTCCTCACAATGACACAGGCGGTAATGAAAAGATGTGGGGAGGGGAGAGAATGAGAAGATGAGTGAAGGCAAGCAGTTACTCCTGTGTTTTTAGCAAGAAGGAAGAGGAACAGAAGTGGAGGAAGAAAAAGAAGGGGGGAGGAGGATGAAAGATGAAGGAGGAGGAGGAAGAGGAAGAAAGGAAGAGGGAGAATGCAGCAGAGAGAAGGGAGAGGGAATGGGGAAGGAGAGAGCAGGGAGGAAGGAGGAAGAAACTTATTAAGTCAAACTTCTTTCCATTAGGCTGCATTATCTCTCCGCTTATATCTTGAACCTACACACTAAGATAGAGTTTAGGACTTGAAAGCCATTTCTCCCTGGGTTATTGATGCAGGATCCTAGACTCACAGATGCTCCAGATCTCTAGTGTTAACTCCATCTTCTTCTTGAGTGAGAATACTTAGCGTGTCATGCTGCCTAGGCTAAGTGTAAACAAGTTTCTTTTCCAAATTGTTATCTGTAAATGGAAGGAAGTAGAAGAGTTGGTGAAAGTAATGACGTATGTTCCCTCTTTAAATTCCCACTTTTTTGCAGAGGCAGACATAGACTTTATAAGCCATATATCTACATATATAGTTCAAATATTCTCTTTAAAAGTATAATGCTCGGAAGAGTTAAGGAACAAAAGAAACATGAAGTCAGAAAGAGTCCAAAGCGAGATTGGTTTCTACTGGTTCTATTTGATTGCATTTGTACCTAAGTTTAGTTAATTTTTAAAATCAAGTGTAACAAACTTACCTTAGTGTGATATAGCAAATGTTTATTGAATTAATGGGCTTAGCAAAAATATTGGCATTCCTATTTTAAGTGTTTATTAAATTATCAGACTGTTCTTGATATTAAAATTTTCCTAATTTATTTAGCTCAAGGTAAAATGCACCTTATTAAACAAGAGCAGGAGAGAGCTACCCTGGACGAATGAGAGAGGCTAGATATTTGAGGAGAAAGCCTAGCACTGAGTAGAGGTTGCTCTGGGAAAAACAAATGGCTTATGGAAAAATTTGCTTTTTAAATGATGTGTGAGTCCTGTTTAATTTGATCTCCTGAAGAGGAAGAACACGTGCAATGTGTTATATATTTCTTCAAAGTTAACATAACTAAACTGAAAATTCACTACTGTGTGTTGCTGAAACTAAAGCATGTGGCATCATGGAGGAGGGAGATTGTGAATGACCTAGACCTAGATATGAATTTGGATTTTGCCAATGGTTTTACCAGAAATAGTTCAGCTTTCCTAATCCTGTAGCCCTAAGTTCATACTCTTGTAGTACATCACTTCTTTGATTTCTAACTATTATCATAATCATCTTTGTCACTGGTTTGGCTGTAAAGGCCCTAAAAGACCATGTTTGATATTCTTCTTTGTATTTCCAAGTGTCAATACTCTTCATGTAAAAGGCAAATAGCAAATGTTTCTGGAATTCAAAATGGAAACTCTTAAACATGAGAAAATGACACGTTGAGTTTGATTGAATTCTCTGTTTTTTAGATAGCACAGAGAAAGGAATTGTTTGTTGACCAGACCAAAACTTTCTGCAACCTGGATATCAGAATTCCATGCCAAAGCTAGGTGGCTCTGAGAGCCCAGAATGCAACCAGACAAAATAAAAGGTATAAGGATCCTGAGTGAGGGAAATGGCCCATGGGGAAAGATTGGGAAGGAAAACAAAGGAGAAAGAAACAAGGAGCATTACTGGGCCAGAGAGATCGGCCTGGACTGAAATGGGGGCTTTGCCCGGTAGTTTTGGACTAAGGCAATGCTAGTTGATTTCTAAATGATTTCCATAGTTAAATATATCTCTCTGTTGTTTTAAAGACAGAAAAGTTTATAGAAGCCATGAAAATTGTTTATTTTTATCAGTGTTACTTTTCACCTCTTTAATGGTCTAGGAGGGGAGGTGAGCCAGTTAAATAAATAACTATCGAAATGAAATAATAACCTTAAGAGAAAATAGGGATTTTAGGTAAGAAGAGATTAAACCAGTGAGACGTGGGGGCATAGGGTAGAGGTGGGGATAAGAAAGCTTCTACCTGGGCCTTAAAGCAAGTGCATGGTTTAAACAGGTGTTCATGTGAACGGGACAGAGTCTCAGAGGAAGCAGGCCTTGTGCAAAGACGCAGAGGTGGAAAGGCAGAGAACGTACTTTCAGTAAAACTGATAATCAAGCTGGCCATGAATATGAGGGAGATGAAGGTAAGGACTATGGGTTTAGGGTAGAGAGGTAGAACTGTAGGCTATGATCTTAGGCCTCGTGTGATCAGACCATGATATGGTAATACCTGAACTGTTAAGTCTCCATTTCTGTTCAACCCTTGGAGCTCCAACAAAGCTGAACATCCTTCACTGTCTAGGGCTTTGGAACTCACCTCTGTCTGCCTGTTGCCCACTATCATATAGTCTCCCTTAGTTTCCTCCCTCACACATTTACTCCCTGACTCAGACCTGTACCTGGATAACCCATGCCTAGAAAGTATCTCTTCTGGGAGTTCTTTGAGATGACACAGGTACCTCTGCTCCTCAGCCACTACAGCACTCTGTCTCACTGCATGATACTTGCTTGTTTATGCATACTGGTCACCTTGCTGCTGTGCAAGTCTGAGATCAGGTAAATAACCAGATCTGTGTTATTTACTCTCATCTTCCCAGCACTGGGCACAGTATCTGGCATGTAAAAATTGCTTGTGCTGAATTCAAGCTTTGTGTCCCTTCTCACACTCCTTTTACCACCTTCTTTCTTGTCCTTGGCTTGTGCTCTGTGGTTTAACTGTCTCATCTCCCTTCCTAGACGGTTAAAGGTGTTGCCAGTCCATTTTCAAACTTGGATGAAACACTATGTCGTGGTGTCTGGGATCTGGCTTCCTCGAGTAGCAGCTGAGAGGCTGGA
The DNA here is from genome assembly GCF_049350105.2 of Macaca mulatta. Lineage (NCBI taxonomy): Eukaryota > Metazoa > Chordata > Mammalia > Primates > Cercopithecidae > Macaca > Macaca mulatta. The sequence goes on from NC_133417.1 coordinate 28,758,704, forward strand.
TGCTGCAATCTGGAGGATACAACCTGCAAGTGTAGGGAGCTTAGCTCCCTGTGGAGTGAACCTTGACCAGTGAGAAACAGATTCAGGAGGAGGCCAGGCCACTCACAGTGCCCCTGGAGATTTTTACCATGTACAATTTCTTTTTGCAATCCTACCAAAAACACATATCTCCTGAGTGATCACTATGTATCTTTGTGGTTTGATGATAAATGGTGGTCAGCAGGATAACATACCACACAGCATTGCCTCGTATTTCCTTTGCTTTACTCCTGTTGTTTCCTTGCTGTCGTTGCCTCCTGGCCTGGAACCTCCTGAGTAAAGTATTAGCACCCAAATTCTCATTGTAGGTTTTGCCTTCTGGAGAACTTCAGAGATAATGTTCAATGAATGTGTGTTGAAAGGAAGAATGAGAGACACTGTTTTAAGGATTTATTGCAATAGGTAGGATATAATATGGGCCTGAAGTATGTCGAAGCTGTAAACATCAACTTTTCTTTCTGTTCCTCCTTCAATTTCCTTCTCTTTTTTCTCCCTCAGTCTCCTGTCTCTTCCTCTTCTTTTATGTATCTCTCTTTCTCATCACCCAATATTTCTATTTTCTTTCCTCCCTCCTCCTTTCATCTTGCATAAGCCTTGAGAAGAGAACAGTTTTAGCAATTGTGATAGACTTCGCAGCAGTTAGCACATTGCCTGGCAAAAGGTAGATAAGAACTCTAGATATTTCCTGAACAAATGAATGTAGCCCCCTGCATATAGTCTTACCATTCGGTTTCAGGCATTGCTTTTCACTTTGGGACAACTTTTCTCTTCATTCCAGTTGTTCGCATACACCTGCACTTCATTAATGAACAGTTAAGTTCTTTTTCTGGGAGTAGAGGATTACATTTGGAAAACCACGCTGAGACTAGTGCATTTACAATCTTTAGTTGAGTGTCTCGCTCATCTTCATTTTGTCAGCTGGACTGGATTTTTCTCAAACACCAAGCCAAGAGGTAATGAGGTTCCTCTTGGCAGTGCAATTTCTGAAACAGAGTTATTACTTCCAATCTATTTCTCCAGCTTTGTTAAGTTTGCCAATTCAACTGGCAAGTAGGATACAGAAGAAATATCCACTTACTGCCCAACTCTTCCTGCAAGAAAGTTTCAGAACATTTCCACAAACCTTGTTCTAGTATTTTGCTTTTATTTCATGCTCTGGTTTAAACTTTACATCAGGTTCTCTTCATAAGAGGACATAGTCACTTAGTAAGATCTCACTGTGCTTAAGAATAATTAAATGACTCCTTGAGTCTTCTGTCTGCTTCCTCAGGCACACAGGGGAAAGGGGGAAGGGATTTATTCCTATGCCAAGAGAAAATCTGGAAAGCCAGTGAACTAGGATGCTAGTTCTAACTCCAAGATCCTGTGTGCCTCTATGTGGAATATATAATTGTAGCTCATTTTATTTTTTTAGATCTGCTTTTCTTTTTTACCTTTTTATTTTTTTAATTGAGAAGTAAAAATTATATGTACTTACGTCATACAGCATGATGTTTTGGTATAGGCATATATGTGAAATGAGTAAATAAAGCTATTTAACATATGCATTACCTCACACACTTATCTTTTTTGTGGTGAGAACACTTAAAGTCTACTCTGTTAGCAACTTTCAAATATGCAACATATGATTAACTATAGTCACCATGAGGTACAAAAAAATACCTCTTGAACTTGTTTCTCCTAAGATCTACTTCTCTAAGACTTTAATTGTATTTGTGACTTTTGATGGAGTTTATTCAAGTTGTCCCGATTCTTTTGAAACTCAGTTCTGGACACAGCCATTTCTATTTGAATAATCTATGGGCATTTACAACTTAGTTTTTCTTATATTTGACCCTTCATCATCCTCCCCACACCCATATCAGAGTCTTCTCCACTGCTCCAAAATTCAGAAAATTGTCTGTTTCATTGGACTCTTCCTTTTATGACAGATTTCTCTGTAGCGTGAGAGGTTGTTGGATAGCATTTTACCTATAGTAGAACTTCTTTCAAAATTGGAGTCAATCCTCTCAAACCCTGTTGCTGCTTTCTCAACTAAGTTTATGTAATATTTTAAATGCTTTGTTGCCATTTCAACAATGTTGACAGCATCTTCACCAGGAGTAGCTTCCATCTCAAGAAACCATCTTCTTTGCTCATCTGTAAGAAGCAATTCATCATCCATTCAAGTTCTATCATAAAGCTGCAGCAATTCGGTCACATCTTTAGGCTCCACTTCGAATTCTAGTTATCTTGCTATTTCTACCACATGTGCAGTTACTTACTCCACTGAAGTCTTGAATACCTCAAAGTCATTAGTGATGTTTGGAATCCACTTCTTTCAAACTTCTGTTAATGTTGATATTTTGACCTCCTCCCATGGATCACGAATGTTCTTAATGACATCTAGAATGATGAACACATTTTCAATTTACTTTTCATTTATTTCATTTTCAATGTACTTTTTCCAGATCCATCAGATGAATTACTGTTTATGGCAGGTATAGCCTTACACAAAGTATTTCTTAAATAATAAAACTTGAAAGTTAAAATTCCTCCTTGGTCCATGGGCTACAGAATGGATGTTGTGCTATGAGTCATGAAAACATTAATCTCCTTGTACATCTCCATCAGGGTTCTTGGGGAACCAGGTGCATTGTCAATGAGAAGTAATATTCTGAAGGGAATCTCTTTTGTTTTCTGAGCAGTAGGCCTCAACAGTGGGCTTAAAATATGTAGTAAATCATGCTGTAAATAGATATGTTGGGGTTTGTTATTCCATTTATAGAGCACAAGAAGAATATAGCTAGCATAATTCTTAAGGACCCTAGGATTTTTTGGAATGGTAAATGGGCACTGACTTCAACTTAAAGTAACCAGCTGCATCAGCCCCTAACAAAAGAGTCAACCTGTCTTTTAAAGCTTTAGAGCCAGGCATTGACTTCTCCTCTTTAGCTATGGAAGTCCTAGATGGCATCTTCTTCTAGTATAAGGCTGTTTCCTCTACATTAAAAATTGGTTTTCCAGTGTAGCCACCTTCATCAATGATCTTAGCTAGATCTTCTGGATAACTTGCTTCTGCTTCTACATTAGCACTTGCTGTTTCACCTTGCACCTTTTTGCTATTGAGATAGCTCCTTTTTAAACCTTAGGAACCAACCTTTGCTAGCTTCAAAGGTTTCCTCCATCCCCCGACCCACAGCTTCCTCAGCTCTCTCAGCCTTCATAGAATCGAAGAGAGTTAGGACCTTGCTCTGGATTAGGCTTTTGCTTAAGGAAATGTTGTGACTACTTTCATCTATCCAGAGAATTCAAACTTTCTTTATATCGACAATCAGACTGTTCTGCTTTCTCATCATTCATGTGTTTACTGCAGTAACACTTTTAATTTCCCTCAAGAACTTTTTCTTTGCATTCACAACTTGGTTAATTGTTTGACACAGAGGCCTAGCTTTCAGCTAGTCTTGGTTTTCAACAAGCCTTCCTTTCTAAGCTTAATCATTTCTAGCTTTTGATTTAAAGTGAGAGATGTATGAGACTCTTCCTTTTACTTGAACATGTAAAAGTCATAGTAGGGTTATTAATTGGCCTAATTTCAATTTTGTGTCTCCAAGAATAGGGAGGCCTGAGGAGAGAGAGAGAGAGATGGGGGAATGGTGGGTAAGTGGAGCAGTCAGAACACACACAACATTTATTGATTAAGTTCACTGCCATGGATGGGTGTGGTTCCTGGAGCCCCCAAACAATGACAATAATAACGTCAAAGATCACTGATCACTGATGACTATAATATATATAATAATAATGAAAAGTGTGAAAAATGCAAGAATTAGCAAAATGTGACACAGAGACACAAAGCAGGCACATGCTGTTTGAAAAGTGGCGCTTACAGTCTTGCTGGACACAGGGTTGCCACAGACCTTCAATTAGTAACAAATGCCATAGCTGAAAAGTGAAATAAAATGAAGTATACCTGTATTTAATATCTGCTAGCTGTGCTGAGGAGATTAGTATTTATACTGAGCTGCATACCGCAACGTGATTCCAATCCTTTAAGGAAGAGGAAAAGGTGCCTTAACTTACAGTGGCACACCATCAATATTGTTGCTGATAACACACTGCATACCTAATGATACTTAAAAAGAAACCTTTCATTTTGGAAATTGTCAAAGGTACATAAGTATAGATAATAGTTATTACTTCTTAGTAAAATGAAATTAAGTAGGAAGAAACACTGAATTGAGAGTTAGATGAGTGGAATTCTAATTCTGACCTTCTGCTGGTGGGCTATCTGATTTGGGTATCAATTTGTTACTTTTAATAGTGAGAATAATAGAATTTATTTATTCTCATAAGTATATTAAACACTAGTTTATGGCTCAGGCCTGTAATCTCAGCACTTTGAGAAGCTGAGGTGGGTGGATCTCTTGAGGTCAAGAGTTCAAGACTAGCCCGGCTAACATGGTGAAACCTCATCTCTACCAAAAATGCAAAAAAAATTAGCCAGGCTTGGTGGGGCGCACCTGTAATCCCAGCTATTCAGGAGGCTGAGGCAGGAGAATTGCTTGAATCTGGGAGGCAGAGGTTGCAGTGAGCTAAGATTGTGCCACTGCACTCCAGCCTGGGCGACAGAGTGAGAACCTGCCACAAAACAAAACAAATCAAAACAAAAAAAACAAAAAAACCCCACTAGTTTAATATAGTATATATTAATATAAAAAATATAGGGAAACATAGATGTAAAGGCAGTTGCATTCTGAAGAAAATCTATGTAAATGTGATACTTCATTTGCTTATTACTGGTAATATTTTCTTCCATTGAACTAAAATGGACTGGGAACACTATAGATTCTTTATTTCCCCAAAATTCTATACCTGTAATTTTCTTTCCTGCTAGTTAGGATATACTATCAAATTGATGACTCTTTTAGTGTACCGTAGATTAAATAAAGCTTACAACAACATCTGTCATTTTTAACATATAACTTTAATAAAATAAATTATTTGTGATTATTAATCTATTTCTACATTAATCTGTTTAGGTTAAGAGTATTATTTCAACTAAGATTTAAAGAAATTGGATTTTGAGATTGAGAAGAATCAAAGTATCGTTTAAGCAGTAATTATCAACAACCATTGTGACACAAATCACCCATAGTACTTGATAAACATATTATTTTCTGGTTTCCTCTCCTGAAGATTCTGATTCAATGAATCTAGTCTGGGCCTGAAATTTTGAAAATGTTTGTGATGTAACAGATGATTCTTACCAATAGGGAAAACTAGGAAAGATTGATATAACCCAATATTTTTATAGTAAAATGTGCAAATTGAGACCTGCGGTAGTTGAAACTTGCCTGAGTTCCCAGTGTTTGTCAGTTGCAGGCCTAAGGCCCATGCCTTAAACTTCTAGCACTTTAGTCAGGTCTCCATCCACTTCCCTAAGCTGAAAGTTAATGTGCTTATAAAACATGTATCTTCTCTACTAACTTACACTGACTTTTTACCGACACTAATTTACTCACTAGTCTAATTTCTTCTTAGCTAAATTTAGCAACTATTCAAGTTTCAGGGGTTGAAAAGCAGCCTCAGGAATCGCAGAGTTCTTATAAGAACCTTTTTCCAACGAAAATAACTTTAAGTGTCCAGGATCAATGTGGAGTTTGAAGCTTTAGCATCAAAGCTGGTAATGACTTGCTAACTCTAATTGTTTTTTAGCTAGGACTTCCTGGATTTTTGTTTCCTGGTTGGTTCTTACATCTTATATAAGCCACATGGCTTTTTTTCATGACCCTGAAAAAATCTCCTATTGTGATAATTCTTTGTCAAAGAATTATCTGTAAATCTGTAACCTTTTAAAAAGAAGAAGATAATTATTTTCTACTCATTTTCAAGTTGCTTGGGGTGGAATTAAAGCTTAAAAGACATAGTGGTGATATACCAGGCATCAATCAGTTTACTCTCTTCTTGCAACACTGGAGCTCAACTTATTAAGACTTTTCTCTAGATTTCTTTTTTCTTATTAGTAGAGGGGTAAACTCTATACAGGATAATTTAGACCCTGTTGCTGCAGTCAATGTTATTTGTTCTTTTTATGTCAGATATAAGACTTCTTAAAGGAGTTTTGTTCTCTTTAATTCAAATCCCCTTTGAACATTCTATAATACCTTTTTTTTTTCTTTTTCTTTTTCTTTCTTTTTTTTTTTTTTTAAAGACAGGGTCTCACTCTGTCACCCAGGCTGGAGTGTGGTGGCGCCATCGCAGCTTACTATAGCCTCAACCTCCTGGGCTCAGGTGATCCTCCTGCCTCAGCCTCCCAAGTAGCTGGGACTATAGGCCCGTGCCACCACACCTAGCTAATTAAAAAAATAGCTTTAGAGATGGGATCTCCCTATGTTGTCCATAGTGGTCTCTAACTTTTGACTCAAGCGATCCTCCTGCCTCAACCTCCCAAAGTGCTGAGATTACAGGCGTGAGATACTGCACCGGACCTTATAATACCTTTTAACTCAGCATTACACAGTGGTTTCTTAATACCATTTATGATTATAAGTATTTGTTACCTACATTTTGACCATTTGCATTGTTGGGTGGTGGGATCCTAACTTATGAAATAGTCCCAATTCTAAATATCTCATCACTGTTTTCTAATGAGAATAGGATGAGCATTAGTGGGAAAATGTAGGAGGTAAAAGAAATTTTTATTTCAGTATGCTTGACATTTGGTGTTGAAGGATAGTTCTAACAATATGTCTGACAGTTTTGATGTTTTTTCGGTAAATTGTCAATGCCGGGAAAAACTGGAGGTCCTTTAGAACTCAAGGAGCCACATTGAGAGGGGATTGCATCGGGAAGCTAGGGAAGGCGAGAGCAAGGGGCTGGGGCATAGCACTGACAGGTGGGTGCTGTTTTGTAATACCCAGATGAAGTGGATTTATGGCCAGATGAGGTGGATTTAAAAGGCCTAAGATGGGGCAGTCACTGAAAAAACACATAATGCCTGTCTAGTTTGTTAATATGTTTTAGTAGTATATGGAGCCCTACCCCATTTGCTCAAAGGACTGTAGTACATTATCATTTCAATCTCCATAATTACTAAAATCCTTACTTTTCCCGAGCCTCACCTTTTTTTTTTTTTTTTTTTTTTTTTAAAGAAGCTATGTACAGATTTGATTTCGAGAATGTTTATTTTCAATAGGGGAGTAATAGACTAGACCTTTCGTATTGATAAGGCAAGGATACTTTCTTATGTGAGTTCACATTACATATTATCAATGTATTAACTGTGCCCAATATTAAATGACTATCTTTTAGCGCTTAACTAATCCTTCTTATTTTATTATTTTTTAAAATTTATTATTATTATTATTATACTTTTAAACAAAGGCTAGACATCAAGATATAACCCTAGCACTGTTACTGTATTCATCCCTGTTATCTTTACTAACTAAGATAGTGGAATCGTAAGGTCTACAATTGGAAAGGAATTGGATTGATTGTCTGGTGCAAACCTCTCTCAGACAGTGATTTCCTCTTGAGTTCTAGAGAGTGGTTTCAGGTTGTATGCTAGTGATAAGTAATTCATTACTACTCAAAGCTGCAATTATTACATAGACTTTTCCCTTGTATTCAACTGCCTCTTGTTAATGTCTATCCATTTCTCCCAGTTCTGTGCTTACAGGCTTCATGACATTTATCTGTTTTTTTCTGTAAAATCTCTCCAAAAATGTAAAGACAGCCACACTGTGCTTTTCGCAGTTTCTGTCTTTACCAAACGCTGACAGTCTGACATTTTTCTCATGGGTCATATTTTCAAACTCTTTTATCATAAAGGGTGATTAAAGAACTCTAATCATCTTATAATGAAGTATGGTTTCCTTTCTGTGTGGTTACTGTCTATTTAAAAATACCCCATTGACTTTTGCCTTGGATTATTATCACACTGAATACCTAGGAAATCACTCTCTTTTCCTGTCTTGAGCCAACAGTACAAAACTGGTTTATTTTCTGTCTCCACTGTCTCACCTAAAATTCCTCATGTAGTAAAACCGCAAATAATCTATTTTAAAGCAACCTGAAGGGTTCATTTGATGAGGGTGGAGAGTGGGAATGTTAATGGGAATTCTAGTTATGCATATTTTGAAAAAGGAGGAGGTTAGGCAAATGGAACATAAACTTCTTTATTCAATAAAGTAAAAGGGACTCCCACCTCTGCCATGCAGACAGTGTAGGAGGTGAATTGGTTTTTCCTATGGAATAGTGGTTCTCATATTTCAGTGAGCATGTAAATTAACCAGGGATTTTTTTTTTTTTTAAATGCTGATTCTGAGTAAATAAAGTTGGGATGGGAGGGGGATCTTGCATTTCTAATAAGTTCCCTGGAGATGCCTATGCTGTTGCTCCATGGACCACATTTTGAGCAGCACCGTCCAGCACAAATTCATTGTGAGTTACAAATGTGAATGACATATGTAATTTTAAGTTTTCAAGGAGCCACGTGAAAAATGCATAAAGAAAAAAGATAAGTAGGTGATATTAATTTTAATAGTGTTTTGTTTAACCAAATATGTCCAAAGCACTATCATTTCAACATAAATCAGCATTAAAAGAAATAATGAGATAGTTTAAAGTATTTCACTTTGGTACCAAGAGTTCAATGTTTGTATATATTTTACATTTGCAGTGCATCTCATATTGGATCAGCCACATTTCAAGTGCTCCATAGCCATATGCAGCTCTTTGGCTACTGGCCACTGTTTTGGACAGTACTACTCTAGATCTCAAGATTTTGATCTCTCAGAACCTGGAAATAACACAAATAACTAGTATTTGTTGAGTATTTACTTTGTGCATGGCATGGATATGAGATGTAAGTGCTATATAAATGCTTCATCTGAGTCATCTCCTAAGACCTGTACAACATCCCAGTCAAGTAAGCAACATTATTATTTCCATCATACACAGGAAGAAAGTGAGGCTTTGGACTGGTGGTAACTTGTGTGAAGTCACAATGGTAGAGCTGGATTTTTCAAGCCCATGCTGTTACCCACTGTTTCAGAGCAGAGGACCCTCTGAAGGAAGCAAGTCAGCATTCCTAACACTGAGTTTTAGTTTTTTTTTCGTGTGATCGTGTTTTCTTGTGGTATCCTTAAGCCTTTAGCACAGTTGATTCCCTTCTAAATAATCTAGCGGCAATGGTCTCCTGTTGACAGTGCTTTCGAGAATTAAGATTGTTAGGGATGCAAGGGGTACTCTGCACAAGCATATGGTGGGATGGCCCAAGTGTCAGTTGGAGCAGCAGTCCAGAGGATTAGGAAGATGGGAAGTGGTTCAGGTCATGCACTAGCACTCTAGTGGGGGCAGGGGGAGGGGGCATTGTCAAGCCCATTCCCAGGGGCTGGCCTTCCATAGTCACATGGGGCAAGGGCTTACATGATTTTGTTTGTATACCAAAGGGAAACAGCAAACCCGTGGCCCTCCTCTGCCATCTCAACTGTGGGTGAGGCATTAGTTATATAAATTCCCTCTTTATTCTGGGCTGCAATTTTTCTGGAGCAAGAGGCTCAATTTTCTTTTGAAAAGCAACACAATCCCTTTACCTGCTTTCGATTTTGGTTCCCTCTTAACCAAGTTCTTTCTACCCTTTTCAGATGTAGAACAGGAATTCATTATCAGCAGTAACAATGAGGGTTTGAGAGGTAAATTACTGTGTGGTGCCTAAGACAACAGGCCCTAGGCTCAGACTGCTGCCCTCAGAGTCTGGCCATATCTCTTGCTAGCTGTGTGACCTCGCCTAAGGCACTTACCTCCTATGAACCTCAGTTTCTTCTGAGCCTAACAAAAGGCTGATATTAACACTGGCCTTGCAAGTCTGTTGTAAGCATTATATAAAATAGTAAGCATATAATGCTTAGCTTAGCCCCTTCTATTTAAAAAATAGTCAGTAATGTTAACTCTTAAATTATTATTGCCATTCTAACCCTTATATCTCATTATTCTATTTGCCCAAGCTGAAAGGTCATCCAGTTCTTTTACTTATGTTTTTTACCATAAAGTTTTCAAATGCCCCTTCCATTCTCTTACTTTTCTTTAGCATTTATACAGGCCCAGTTTCTTCAGAGCTTTAGCCCTTATTATTATAATGCTTGTCTGAAGTCACTAGTATTTGGTTGTGGTGCTGTTTCCTTCTTTCTAAATATCTGCAAGTCCTTAAAACATGTACTCATTGGAGAGCTCCCTGTGCAGCTCAGGAGCCCTTCTTTGGAGTTTTCTTCTTTCAGATCTGCGTTGAGATTCCTGCAAATTGATTATCAGAATTATTTTTTGAGGGGAGCCTACACCTTAAAATTCTAACAGATTTATCCCATGGCTCTTCTGTGACCCTTTTGAAACCTGCATTTCTAGTCTAGGGTGCAAGTCTAGCTCAGCTCTCCATGTTTGTCACAAAATCTTAGAATACCCGAAGGAAACCCTGGGAGGAGTAGAACCACCCATGGTTGGTCCCTACTTTTAACCCATCTCCATCTTGCAACAAGACTCAGTCTCTGAACACAGTCTCCAAATACAGCTTCACTCACACAATGGTTTAATGAGAAATGCATGTTTGCCTAAAGATTTGAGGAAAGGAAGAAATGAAGAGTTATATACTACACTAAAAAAAAAAAACACCTTAGCAACATTTCTCATTAGACAATTAGACACACTGTTCTTCTTCAATACTGTGAACTACTGGATAATGAAAATGTGGCACATATACGTTATGGAATACTATGCAGCTATAAAAAAGGATGAGTTCATGTCCTTTGCAGGGACATGGATGAAGCTGGAAACGATCATTCTCAGCAAACTTAACACAAGAACAGAAAACCATACACCACGTGTTCTCACTCACAAGTGGGAGTTGAACAATGAGAACACATGGACACGGGGAGGGGAACATCACACACTAGAGCCTGTTGGGAGTGTTGGGGGCTAGGGGAGGGATAACATTAGGAGAAATACTTAATGTAGATATGGATTGATGGGTGCAGCAAACCACCATGGCACATGTATACCTATGTAACAAACCTGCACATTCTGCACATGTGTCCCAGAACTTAAAGAATAATAAAATTCCGTGAAAATGAATTTGGAGGAATGAAACTTTATTCCAGTAAACAGTTCACAGACAAGGAGAAATATCCTTCTATGTGAAATGAAGGTGTTCCAGAGAACAGCAGAACGGTTTGGCTTTTATAAAAGTTTTCAATCAGGCCCTCTTATGCTAAGGAAGGATTCAAACTTGCTTTGTTCTGATTGATTGATGCAGCTGAGTTCTGATTGGTTGATGCAGGCCATAGCTTATTGGTTGATTCAAGAGACATGAATGGGCACAGTCAGCTATGAAGGGCTCAAAGTTAAGCAGATGTGTGGGTTTTCTGGGAACTTTGAGTATGTGTGTGACCTCTTGTCAACAAACGGCTGTTTGGCTCATTTTAAATTTTAGGCTCAATTAGCCACTTGGCATTCATCTTCAGGAATTAACTCTTTCAAGTTCACATTATCATCCTCCGAACTCATTTTCTGATTGCCTTTTTATATCATTTTCTTCTTTAAATGCAAAAGTTTCATCTTAATTTTTTTTCTGAAAGGCAATTCATTTTTCATTTTGAAAATACTACATTTAGCAAATCAAAAGAAGAATATTAGAAAATTATTGACTCTGTATTGCCATTAAATAGGACCGTAGGAAACAGAATCACCGTTAATTCCACCCAAATTGCTTTTGCCAATGTTCTCACCTTCCCACTTGTTAGAGTTTGTCCTGAGATGGCAGTTCCTTTTCCTACTTTCTTCACAATTTCAGGTATCAATGTGCTGTCAGTAGAAGTTTCCAAATGTTCTGAATTTTAGTTAAATGAAATTTTGGTAAAATATTTGCACCACTGAAATCCTCATTAATACTTTATACCTCTGTGATTATTGAGGCGTCATTTACAAACAGCAAAATGTTCAGATGATGTGTATATTTTGCTGGGTGCCTTTCAAGACACATATTTCTATCACCCCCAGAAAGTGTCCTTCTGCCCCTTCCCAGTTAACTCATTCCGCTTCCACTCCTAACCCCACCAGAAGCAACAATTCATCTGTTTTCTATCACCACAGGTTAGTGTATTCTGTTCTAGGATTTTGTATAAATGCATCATATAGTATGTACAGTCATGTGCTGCATAACCATGTTTCAGTCAATGACAAACCGCAAATGGGATGGTCGTTCTTTAAGATTATATTTTTTACTGTACTTTCAGCTAAACTTATGCTTAGATATGTTTAGATACATGAATACTTACCATTGTTTTAAAGTTGCTTTTCTAGTCTAGGGTGCAAGTCTAGCTCAGCTCTCCATGTCTGTCACAAAATCTTAGAATACCCGAAGGAAACCCTGGGAGGAGTAGAACCACCCATGGTTGGTCCCTACTTTTAACCCATCTCCATCTTGCAACAAGACTCAGTCTCTGAACACAGTCTCCAAATACAGCTTCACTCACACAATGGTTTAATGAGAAATGCATGTTTGCCTAAAGATTTGAGGAAAGGAAGAAATGAAGAGTTATATCCTACACTAAAAAAAAAAAAAAGACACCTTAGCAACATTTCTCATTAGACAATTAGACACACTGTTCTTCTTCAATACTGTGAACTACTGGATAATGAAAATGTGGCACATATACGCCATGGAATACTATGCAGCTATAAAAAAGGATGAGTTCATGTCCTTTGCAGGGACATGGATGAAGCTGAAAACCATCATTCTCAGCAGACTAACATAAGAACAGAAAACCACACACTGCATGTTCTCACTCATAAGTGGGAGTTGAACAATGAGAACACATGGACACAGGGAGGGAGCATCACACACTAGAGCCTGTTGGGAGTGCTGGGGGCTAGGGGAGAGAGAACATTAGGATAAATACCTACAGTGTTCAGTACAGTAACATGCTGTATAGGTGTACATCCTAGAAGCAATGGGGTATGCCATATAGCCACTAACTCATCTAAGTTTGTGGAAGTAACACTTACGTGATGTTTGCACTACAAAATTGCCTGATGACACGTTTCTCAAAATGCATTCCTATGGTTCAGTGACACATAACTTTTTGTGAGTTTTTTGTGGATTTTTACTCTGGATAATATTTCTGATTTTCATCCATGTTATTCTTTCATTGCTGAGTAAAATTCCATTGTAGGAATATGGCAGTTTATTTACCCATTTCCTTCTTGAAGGGCATCAGGATTTTGTTAGGTTTTTTTTTAGTACTATTTATAATGCAATAGTGATTATATAATGCAAAAAATTTTCATTTTATAATGCAAAAAATATTCATTTTTTGAAATAGGGTCTCACTCTGTTGCTCAGGCTGGAATGCAGTGGTGTGATCCCAGTTCACTGCAGCCTCGACCTCCCAGGCTCAAGTAATCCTCCCTCCTCAGCCTCCCAAGTAGCTGAGAACCACCATGCCTCATTAATTTTTTAAAAATACTTCTTTTGTACAGATGGGGTCCCATTATGTTGCCCAGACTGGTCTCAAACTTCTGGCCTCAAGTGACTTTTCTGTTTCAACTTCTCAAAGTCCTAAGGCAAGATGAGTATTTTTTTGGAATATTTTTGGAATATGAAGGATTTTTGTGAAAAATTCTTTCATTTATTTTGAGTAAATAATTGAGAGTGAAATCACTGGATAATAGTTTGATAGAATTTCTGGAATACATTTTTATTAAAAATATCCAAATAGATTGTAGCACTTTATACACCTGCCAGCTGTGTGTACATATGAGGTTCTGATTGTTTTAAATTCCTAACAGCTTTTGGTGTTTTCGGTCTTTTTACTCTTGGTTATTTGGGTGGATATATGGTGGTTTCTCCTTGTGGTTTAAATTTGCATTTCATTGGTGACTAATGATGTTGAGATCTTCTGTGTGCACATTGTATATCTTCTTCTGTAAAGCTGGAGTATTTAAATCATTATAGAGCGTTGTAATAGCTTTCCCATCCAGAATAATAACGTGTTGTCCATGTCCTCCAGAAAACTGGGTGGGTTTATCATTCTCCCCAAAGATTACTTCTCTTCATCTACCTCTTGTTTTGTTTCTCTCCTGAGCTACCCACCACATGTTTAGTTTCATTGATATCCAAGAAGGTGAGCATAGCTATGACATTTAATAAAAAAATGTATAGGAAAACGCTGTATTCTGAAAGTTTTGCAAATTTAAAGTATGTTTCCATTCCTTTTTAATATCAAATTTGTTTCTTTTGAAGATAATTTTATGTATGTTCTACTTGAACTCTCCAGCTCAGCAAGTCTTGGTGTCATTTGCCATATCTTATTTACCTCCTTCTGTTATATTTCTAGTTTCATTCTGTAAGGTGCTATGATTATGTTATTTTCCATGCTGTCCCCAAGTATTTATTCCTGTGTATTACTGAGCACATCTTCCATTAATGAATTCTTTTCTGTTCTATCATTTAACATTCTATTCTCCAGTTATTCCATTTTTCAATTTTATGTTGGTTTTTCTCTTCCCTTTCATTGTCAGCTTGAAGTAAATTCTATAATTATTTGGTGGGTGTTAATTGCTGTGTTAATATGCAGCCTTTACTGTATGGTCATGTTGCTGTTGACTGAGGGTCAGTAGAGAATGTGCCTGGAATTATTTTCAAGGAATTTTAACTAGATTGCACTTAGTCCTCTCCATTCTTTTAGATGAACATCTGAGAAATTCCTCAGCTAATAAATTATATCTCTGAAAAAAAACTAGTAGTGAAAAGATCTTCTACTCTGTATCTAAAAGAACACATTTCTGAGGCATTTTGGATGTGGTAGAGAGCCAGTGTGATACAGATGCAAATCCACTCACTGACCAGTGCTTCGGTGGAACCCCAAGGTAATATGCTGCAATGTGGCCAAGGAGGCTGCCCAAAGTAGGCACGTGATACTAAGAAGGTTACAGACAAGGAGAAAGTAGAGGATTTTTTTTCTATCTATATTTAGGCATTTGATTTCTAGCTATGAAATCTTAAACTCTCCACACCAGGCCCTTAAGTAGTTTGCCAGCCAGTGGGCTAGGATTTTTGGATGGCAGGAGACTTAGAGATTCCTCCAGACTGCCTTTTGATTGATGTAGATCTTATATTTGCCTTCCTGATTCACTGTGAGATGCTCCAGGATCCCTTCATAGAAGAAATACTCTTGCTGAGATTCTGCTGTTGGCAATTTATTCCTTTGGCTTAAGAAAAAACGGTATTTAAATACAAGTGCCCCTAGTGAAAAGATAACACATTATGTCAAATACTTTATGATATTTTATATCAATGACACATTAATCTGAATTAGTTTAATGAGACTGTCTTCCATTTAATTTTTAATTATTCTAATTGGTTTTTATTCATAAAAGAAATGTGTTATAAAAATTCATAGAATCTGTAGTGCAAAAAGTTTTAAAATTTTTCATTCAACATTCGGTTGAATGTTGGATGTTGCCTTTCCTCAGAATATCAGGGGTAGTTATTATAAATGAATTGGCATAAATACTTTTTGGTCTAATTTAGTGCGTGCACACACACACACTCACACCACATAGTGATATCTAGATGTACATCCAGAACATTTTTTCAAAACTTGCCTTTGTCACTTAATTTTTCCAAAATAGTACTTATGTACATCCTTCTTTATAACAATTTCTTAATATCCGTGATATAAATTACTTCAGAAAGTTTAATTATGTCTCTTTAGAAAGACATTTAGCATTTTTTTTCTTATAACAACGTATACAACATCCAGTTATCCTCAAATGATGTTGAGGGGAACATCTTTCTATACCTGTGTTCAAATGTCAATATTTTACTATGATTCCTTGAAATGGAATTGTTGGATTTGTACATTCCAACTTTTGACAGATACCACCAAAATTTCTTCCAAAAATTCTGTGTCATTTAAATTTCATTAACAGTGTCTAAGCCGGCCAGTTTCTTCATTTTCCTGCCAGTATTAAATATTTTCATTAGTTTTAATTTCTTGCCAACTGGATAAGAGAGAATTGAAGTCTTGCTTTTTAGAGTTTATTTTTATGATAACTAAGGATAATTTATTCATCGAACAAATATTTATTGAGTACCCATTTTATGCGAAGAACTGTTTTCATTACTTGGAATATAGCAATAAACAAAGCAGTAAGTCTTTTTAGTAGTATTTATGTTCTGATGGGAAGCGAGGAAAAATGGATTATTTAACAAAAAATGAACATCTAAGTGTGATACATGCAATATAGAAAAATTAAGCAGGCTTAGAGACTAAATAATAATAAAGGAATGAGTAAGAGTGTGTACTGCTTCAAATAGGGAAGTCAGTAAAAGTTCTATCTCAAGAGATGATATTTAAGTAGAGACTTAAGTAAAGTAAGGAATTGAGACTCTGTCTCTCTGGGAAAGGAGTGTTCCAGGCAGAAGAGTTAAAAAGTACAAAGCTATAGGGCAAGAGGGTGCCTGGAATGTTCCCCAAAGAGAGTTTCTCACATGGAGGAGTGTGAGGCCGGGGAGAGTGGCAGAAGGGGAGTCTGAGAGCTGGTCTCTTACTGGGGCCAGGTGATTCTGAGATGTATTGGCCAAGGCAAGGGTTTGAGATTTAGTTGAGTGACAGGAGATGCCAAATTTCTCTAAGCATTACCACAGCTCTGTGGTAAACCAAGGGTATGTAAGTGCCAGCTACAAGCCTGAGGGCAGGGGTAAGGGTACATCTTCTGTAGAGAATTTGTAAACAAAACTGAGACAACAGATTAGCAGTTACCAGAGGTTAGTGATGGG
Organism: Macaca mulatta; assembly: GCF_049350105.2. Lineage (NCBI taxonomy): Eukaryota > Metazoa > Chordata > Mammalia > Primates > Cercopithecidae > Macaca > Macaca mulatta. The sequence continues at coordinate 28,775,559 of NC_133417.1, forward strand.
AGGGAGCAGATGTTGCTATAAAGAGGTAGCAGAAACGAGTCTTGTAGTGATAGAGCAGCTCTGTAGCTTGATTGAGATGCTGGTTACATGAATCTGCACAGATGATAAAATTGCATAGAAACACACATGCATACACACAGTCACACTCTCACACACGTACACTCACACTCTCTCACACACACACACACGAATGCATGCAAAACTGGTGAAATCTGGGTAAGCTCTGTAGATTGTATCAATGTCAAATTCCTGGTTTTGATATTGTACTCTGGTTGTGCAAGATGTTACCATGGAGGAAACTTAGTGAAAGGTACATGGGACCTCCATGCCCCTGTGTGTGTGTGTGTGTGTGTGTGTGTGTGTGTGTGTGTGTGTATCTTCAAGATAAAAAGTAAAACAATCATATATAGGTATGACCATCTGCTGGCAATTCTTAATAACAGTGATAAAACACTCCTCCCCGGGGCAGCCTGCTCCCTGTGCCCCACTCCTGGTACTCGCTGTTACAGTCTAGAAGTTATTTTTAATGCTTTTTTGCTATCACCCTTGTCTCCTAAACATTCATATAGTTGATAGGATGAATTCCAGTTTTAATAGCGATCAAGCCATCGGTTTATTTTAACTATTACTAAAAACTTCCCACATATAGTTGTTTTTACATATGACACTCGATACTGTGATAAACAATATTTCAACAACATTCTTTAACCAAAGAAATAATTACTTCAAAATGTAGCAGATGACTTAAAAAAAAAAAAAAGTAAAAGAAGTGCTTTAGTCTCTTTCGTGCAGCTATAACAGAATACCACATACTGTGTAATTTATAATAGACAGAAATTTGTTGACTCACATTTCTGGAGGCTGGTCAAGGTAAAGGCATCTAGTGAGAGCCTTCTTGCTGTGTTATAACATGGCAGAAAAGATCACATGACAGAAGGACAAAGAGAGAATGAGCCCAGGAGAGGCCAAACCTATTCACTAGATAAGGAATCCATTCACTCCTGTGATAATGACATCAGTTCATTCATGAGGGAGGAGCCCTCCTGACCAAAACACCTCTTAGAGGTGACGTTTCTTAATATCATTACAATGGCAAGCAAATTTCAACGTTCCTTGTCGTTGTTGTTGTGGTTGTTTTTTGAAGGGGTTGGGCATTCAAACCACAGCAAGAAGACTTTGAGAAATTAAAGATGGTACCTAAAACCTTGTTTATTATACTATCTTGAGCATTCTTATAGGTTTTATTTGATATTATCAAATTTTTTGGACAATAGTCATATATAAGTCATAATATTTATCTTTTCTCACTTATTATTTATAACTTATATGTCTTTTTTGTTATCACACTAGGGAGGAAATATAGCACAACATTAGGTCATAGTATGTTCACTGTTATCTTTGCCTTGCTTCTAACTATTTAGAGTTTTGCAATTCTAAATATGACGATTGTTATTTATGTTATATGACATTTATTAAGTAAAGGCGATTGTTTTCTTATTTGTTTTGAAGATTTGTGTATTTGATTGTTAATGGCTGTGGAATATGCCTACACAGGCATTCACGCACTTACTGAGATGAGTTCATTTTCCTCCCTCAATCTATTCATGCAGTAAGTTACATTAATAGATATTTTAATGTTGAACTATCCTTGAATCGTTTTTGGGAAAATAAAAAATCTAGCATCCTACCAAGGTACATGTAATTGTCCAAAAGGCTATAAGACTATCCTACATACCAGGGACTTTAAAAATACATCACCAGAAAAAAAAAAAAGCCTGGCTATGCCAGGCTTTTAAATCAGAATTTCTCAACATGTGCCTGATCTCAAGAGAAAGAAATCAAGGGTATTCAGTTAGGAAAAGAAGAAGTCAAATTGTCCCTGTTTGCAGATGACATGATTGTATATTTAGAAAACCCCATTGTCTCAGCCCAAAATCTCCTTAAGCTGATAAGCAACTTCAGCAAAGTCTCAGGATACAAAATTAATGTGCAAAAATCACAAGCATTCTTATACACCAGTAACAGACAGACAGAGAGCCAAATCAGGAATGAACTTCCATTCACAATTGCTTCAAAGAAAATAAAATACCTAGGAATCCAACTTACAAGGGATGTAAAGGACCTGTTCAAGGAGAACTACAAACCACTGCTCAGTGAAATAAAAGAGGACACAAACAAATGGAAGAACATACCATGCTCATGGATAGGAAGAATCAATATCATGAAAATGGCCATACTGCCCAAGGTAATTTATAGATTCAATGCCATCCCCATCAAGCTACCAATGAGTTTCTTCACAGAATTGGAAAAAACTGCTTTAAAGTTCATATGGAACCAAAAAAGAGCCCGCATCTCCAAGACAATCCTAAGTCAAAAGAACAAAGCTGGAGGCATCACGCTACCTGACTTCAAACTATACTACAAGGCTACAGTAACCAAAACAGCATGGTACTGGTACCAAAACAGAGATATAGACCAATGGAACAGAACAGAGTCCTCAGAAATAATACCACACATCTACAGCCATCTGATCTTTGACAAACCTGAGAGAAACAAGAAATGGGGAAAGGATTCCCTATTTAATAAATGGTGCTGGGAAAATTGGCTAGCCATAAGTAGAAAGCTGAAACTGGATCCTTTCCTTACTCCTTATACGAAAATTAATTCAAGATGGATTAGAGACTTAAATGTTAGACCTAATACCATAAAAATCCTAGAGGAAAACCTAGGTAGTACCATTCAGGACATAGGCATGGGCAAAGACTTCATGTCTAAAACACCAAAAGCAACAGCAGCAAAAGCCAAAATTGACAAATGGGATCTAATTAAACTAAAGAGCTTCTGCACAGCAAAAGAAACTACCATCAGAGTGAACAGGCAACCTACAGAATGGGAGAAAGTTTTTGCAATCTACACATCTGACAAAGGGCTAATATCCAGAACCTACAAAGAACTCAAACAAATTTACAAGAAAAAAACAAACAACCCATCAAAAAGTGGGCAAAGGATATGAACAGACATTTCTCAAAAGAAGACATTCATACAGCCAACAGACACATGAAAAAATGCTCATCATCACTGGCCATCAGAGAAATGCAAATCAAAACCACAATGAGATACCATCTCACACCAGTTAGAATGGTGATCATTAAAAAGTCAGGAAACCACAGGTGCTGGAGAGGATGTGGAGAAATAGGAACACTTTTACACTGTTGGTGGGATTGTAAACTAGTTCAACCATTATGGAAAACAGTATAGCGATTCCTCAAGGATCTAGAACTAGATGTACCATATGACCCAGCCATCCCATTACTGGGTATATACCCAAAGGATTATAAATTATGCTGCTATAAAGACACATGCACACGTATGTTTATTGCAGCACTATTCACAATAGCAAAGACTTGGAATCAACCCAAATGTCCATCAGTGACAGATTGGATTAAGAAAATGTGGCACATATACACCATGGAATACTATGTAGCCATCAAAAAGGATGAGTTTGTGTCCTTTGTAGGGACATGGATGCAGCTGGAAACCATCATTCTTAGCAAACTATCACAAGAACAGAAAACCAAACACCGCATGTTCTCACTCATAGGTGGGAACTGAACAATGAGATCACCTGGACTCGGGAAGGGGAACATCACACACCGGGGCCTATCATGGGGAGGGGGGAGGGGGGAGGGATTGCATTGGGAGTTATACCTGATGTAAATGACGAGTTGATGGGTGCAGCACACCAACATGGCACAAGTATACATATGTAACAAACCTGCACGTTATGCACATGTACCCTACAACTTAAAGTATAATAATAATAAATAAATTTAAAAAAAATAAAAATAAAAAAATAAAAAGGCAGAAAAGAAAAAAAAAAAAAAACATGTGCCTGATCTTTTTCTTTTGTGAATACCTACCTCGTGTACAATTGGTACTATACACATGAATGCTGAATTACATACCTGTTTTATTATAGTCCCCAGTTTTTTGTGTGTATTATAGTCCCCAGTTTTTTGTAGTCCCCAGTTTTTTCTAATTCCTCCAGTCAAATTATAAGCCCACCAAAATGTGGAATCATACAGTCTCTTCTCTGGGACCTTTTAACAGTGCCTAGAAAAAGCCTGTTTAGTAATAACTGCTTTGCCTTGAGGAAGCAGGCAGCGGGGTGGGAAGGAGAGATTTAGGAGTTCAACACTTTTATTCCAATTACAGCTCAGCGGGCATGTCTTATTTGACAGTGATCTGTGTTAAGGAGGTACTTTCTGCTTCCAGAATATTTCCTTTTATGAAGAATGTCTTCTTTCCTTTTAACATTACACTGCTTATTGCTAAGAGGTTACAAAAGGTAAGTGGCCTAATGTGGGCACTTTCACACTGTGTCTATTTCAGTTTTTGGACTTTGGTATCATTAGCAAGTAAATTTAACATGCTGACCTTTCATGCATGCCTCTATTAACCTTGCTCTTATTTCCTCTAGTCTTTTTTCATTCTGTATCATAGTATCTTATTTCTAAGAAACTGTACTGGTTAATCTCAGACCACAAGAATCTCTTACTTATATATAGTTCTTCCATATACTGTATTTTTATTGGTTTGGGATCGTTTTTTAACCAATCGTCTGAATTTTTTTTTATTTGTACATATTTCTGATGTACTGCCTGGTGTTTTTTTTTTTTTTTTTTTTTCCAGTTTTTAATTAACTTTAAAACAATTCATAAGAGTTTATGGCTATAGGAGTGCCTTCTAATTTCAAGATGAAACATTTAAACCAACTTGACTCTACGGGTATTTATGTTTTAATATCGCACATGGGCAGGGCAACAGACGGCATTAACAGAGTCATCATTTGAATTAAAATGTCATTCCTCTGGGTGGAAGTAGTAGAAAGTAGTGCCTTTTGAGGCATAAACTAGAGGGAACAGCTTAGAAAGAAGAGAATTGGCTGGATTTCAGCCGCTACCTGCCCCCTTGGTAAGGTGAACTTTTCTAGACTTGACCTGTACAACCCTATTGAGACCTAGTATATTAGGATTTTAAGGCCATTTCATACTCTCAAATATACATCAAATTGTTGCTACCAACTTTTTCCCTCTTTTATTTAGTATTTCAGTTAGAATTGAATTCATATAACCACACTAACTTATTTATGTATTTATTCAACATTTGTTGAGTGCTGACTGTCTGCTTGCCAGTATCAGAGAGGCTCAAATTTAAATGGTCAGCTGGACAGATACAGGTCTGCTCTTGCAGACTCAGTATCATAGGGGAATTTAACTTAATATATGTGTTCTTATTTAAATATCTACATAGTCTACAGAGGTCTTTCATTGTAGGTAGAGTGATTATTTCAAACTGTGTATTGACAAAAAGACCTGTATTGTTTTTCTTGGTGGGTGAAAACATACTAATCATGACTATCTGGTGGAGATAGATGATCTAGTCCTAACTACAGGGTATTTGCCACCTAATTGGGAAGGAGAAAAAATATCCATTTCGTGGAGAAAAACATCATCATTGCGGAATAAAATGAGTAGATGTGAAGTATTGGAGATACTGGGATATGAATTAATCAAGGATTTTATCTTTTATTATTATTTTCAACTAGAGGCAATACAAATGAATGAACTAAGCATCAGGACAGGGAATTTGAGGTTGATTTTTACACTAACTGTTGATCTTGGAAAAGTCATATGATCACTCTAGACCTTGATTTCCTCGTTTGTAAAAGTAGGATATTAGATTTCATTCATTCTAAGATTCAAGGAGAGAGCGCAGCTCTGAGGAGAAAAGTAGGTTATTTTCTTTAGGGTCTGGCTGGCTATTGTTTGAGACATAAAGCCTCCTTAGATCATGCAAGTGACAACTCAGAAAAGGAGAAGCCTCTTTTTTCCAAAAATAGAACAGTATATGTCAGCTTTTTATTATCGTAGATATAGAATAAAACAACTGTAGATGAAAGGAGTCTGATATAATTAGTTGACAATGAATGTTAAGAAGAGGCCACAGTTGGTTGTGACCTGGTGGCCTGCAAGATGGGTCTTGTCTTTGTTCCCAGGATAAGAAATATTAATATATCAGAAAGAAGGAATGGTTGTAATAAGAGTCTTGTCCTATTTGGATTTTACTGGGCCTGATTGGAGGCAGGCTGGTTCTGGATAGGTAATGCTGATGGTTCTCAGGTAAGGCACCTTACCATTATCTGTATTCTCTCTTAGGGAGCCCCTAAAGGCTTTCTGACTTTTGTGCCAAATTGAGTTCATTACTGTAAAGATCTTGAGCTGCCAGAGGTAGGAATATTATCTGAAAAGCCATGACTACTATCCATTGAGATCCCCCCATGCTGCCAAATATTAGCCATAATAAGTATGTCTTATCTGTGGGCTTCATTGATTTGAACAAAACAATATTTGTTAGAGCACGTCAATTAAGGCATAAATGCTAAAAAAAAGATTGCTGCACCTGTAGTTTTTCTTATGTTATTAAAAAACTGTATTACTTTGAAAAATTCATTTTACCTGTCCTTTTAGAAATATGTAATAACACTTTCAGAATCAGTGTTTATTTGCATTTAAGAACCTCCAGATATATCCACGTTGTTTTTAGTGTAAAATCATCTAATTTCATTTTTAAATGAAATAATTATCTTATTATCTTTGATGCCTTCTCTCTCAAAACTTCACAGAAGACAATTGTAGTATTTGAAAATGTAAATAATTGTCTGCTTCATTTTATTGCCTGTTTTCTCTGATGATATATATATATGTGAAAAATTTAGGCATATACAAATTAAGACAATTTTTTATAACATGTATGCTATTTAAACAAAAGAAAAAAATACATAAAACTCTACAGCATATCAGTTGTTTTTAAGTTTTCATATTCTCCTCATGTACTAGAATGCTACCAGAAAATAGTGTATCTTATTGACTAAAGCATTATCTCCCACTCATTATAATAAAAATATCAGCATATAAATTTTAACTATAGGCAATACACAGGTGCTGAGATGCACTGTAGTCAAAAAGATAGATTTCAGTCTATAGCCATGGAAATGCGCAACAAATCCAAGAGTTTCAAATCCTTAACCCGGAAGGGTCTGACATTATGATAAAGAGGGAAAACTAGTATCACACTCTCTGAGTTCAACTCTTGCCTCAGCCGTTTAGGGATCATAAAATCTTGGAGAGATTAAAAAAAAAAACAACTTCAGTTGTCTCATTGAAAACTGGAGATACTAGTAGTACTCATCTCATAGAATTTTCTTATTAATTAAATTAGACTATAATTGTATGTTGTTTAGTACATCAAGTGTTCAATATGTGATCTAGTCCAGGCATTCTCAGTAGGGGTGATATCACCCACAAGGGGACAAAAATTAGTTCTTAGGGTTAAATAAAATATTGCACTTAATATATATAAAGCACAAATACATATACAGCACATATGCAGATATACAGCATACTTTTATTATGAAAATATAAGGGAGGAAGAGACAATTAGGAAAAAAATGTTTAAAAAATTAGGGAGGAGATCATGTAACATAGGTGAGAAACACTGTATAGTCTAATATGTTTATTTTGTTGAAGCTCAGTTGCTAAGAGATTTGCCCAGTTCACAGTAGTAGTAGTAGACTCTCAGTTTAATGGTTTTTAAATGAGATTATTTTGTCAATTGGCTTGTCAAAATTATACTTCATAAATTATTCACAAGAATGACTCCCCAACCTGGTAATCATAAAGATTTTTATAAAGTATAAATCCTTGTTGTACTCTCTGCTATCCTGTTCCCAATTTTGACCCAGGGCCTCTGACTTGGGTCTGTGTTAGACTCCATTTGTTTGGACAGGTTGGAAGCTACTAATTTAGAATACTGGCTGTGACATAGTGAAAAGCTATACAAATAGGACTTTTAATACATGAATGCACCTGGGAAGAAAGTGCTTTTGTTCAGTTTTGCAGTAAAGGGGTTATGCGTTTCCTCACACAGAAGAATGAACTAGTCTGTATTTTAAAAATTCTGTGGACTCTCGTTCCTGTCGCTACTTGGGACCTAGTGAATCCCATGAGCCTTCCTGTGAAGTTGAATTAACTTGTTTAGTCTAAAATGATTTGCAAATTTAAAGAAGCATATGGTAACAAGGACATCAGTTACAATGAGACTTTCATTATTCCTTCCTTTTTTAAAAAAGGCACATATTTATTTTAGAGACACAGAGTTCTTTTTTTTTATTTATTATACTTTAAGTTCTAGGGTACATGTGCATAACGTGCAGGTTTGTTACATATGTATACTTGTGCCATGTTGGTGTGCTGCACCCATCAACTCGTCAGCACCCATCAACTCGTCATTTACATCAGGTATAACTCCCAGTGCAATCCCTCCCACCTCCCCCCTCCCCGTGATAGGCCCCGGAGTGTGATGTTCCCCTTCCCGAGTCCAAGTGATCTCATTGGTCAGTTCCCACCTATGAGTGAGAACATGCGGTGTTTGGTTTTCTGTTCTTGTGATAGTTTGCTGAGAATGATGGTTTCCAGCTGCATCCATGTCCCTACAAAGGACACAAACTCATCCTTTTTTAATGGCTACATAGTACTCCATGGTGTATATGTGCCACATTTTCTTAATCCAGTCTGTCATTGATGGACATTTGGGTTGATTCCATGTCTTTGCTATTGTTAACAGTGCCGCAATAAACATACGTGTGCATGTGTCTTTATAGCAGCATGATTTATAATCCTTTGGGTATATACCCAGTAATGGGATGGCTGGGTCATATGGTACTTCTAGTTCTAGATCCTTGAGGAATTGCCATACTGTTTTCCATAATGGTTGAACTAGTTTACAATCCCACCAACAGTGTAAAAGTGTTCCTATTTCTCCACATCCTCTCCAGCACCTGTGGTTTCCTGACTTTTTAATGATTGCCATTCTAACTGGTGTGAGATGGTATCTCATTGTGGTTTTGATTTGCATTTCTCTGATGGCCAGTGATGATGAGCATTTTTTCATGTGTCTGTTGGCTGTATGAATGTCCTCTTTTGAGAAATGTCTGTTCATATCCTTTGCCCACTTTTTGATGGGGTTGTTTGTTTTTTTCTTGTAAATTTGTTTGAGTTCTTTGTAGGTTCTGGATATTAGCCCTTTGTCTGACGAGTAGATTGCAAAAATTTTCTCCCATTCTGTAGGTTGCCTGTTCACTCTGATGGTGGTTTCTTTTGCTGTGCAGAAGCTCTTTAGTTTAATGAGATCCCATTTGTCAATTTTGGCTTTTGTTGCCATTGCTTTTGGTGTTTTAGACATGAAGTCCTTGCCCATGCCTATGTCCTGAATGGTATTACCTAGGTTTTCTTCTAGGGTTTTTATGGTATTAGGTCTAACATTTAAGTCTCTAATCCATCTTGAATTAATTTTTGTATAAGGAGTAAGGAAAGGATCCAGTTTCAGCTTTCTACTTATGGCTAGCCAATTTTCCCAGCACCATTTATTAAATAGGGAATCCTTTCCCCATTTCTTGTCTTTCTCAGGTTTGTCAAAGATCAGATGGCTGTAGATGTGTGGTGTTATTTCTGAGGACTCTGTTCTGTTCCATTGGTCTATATCTCTGTTTTGGTACCAGTACCATGCTGTTTTGGTTACTGTAGCCTTGTAGTAGAGTTTGAAGTCAGGTAGCGTGATGCCTCCAGCTTTGTTCTTTTGACTTAGGATTGTCTTGGAGATGTGGGCTCTTGTTTGGTTCCATATGAACTTTAAAGCAGTTTTTTCCAATTCTGTGAAGAAACTCATTGGTAGCTTGATGGGGATGGCATTGAATCTATAAATTACCTTGGGCAGTATGGCCATTTTCACGATATTGATTCTTCCTATCCATGAGCATGGTATGTTCTTCCATTTGTTTGTGTCCTCTTTTATTTCACTGAGCAGTGGTTTGTAGTTCTCCTTGAAGAGGTCCTTTACATCCCTTGTAAGTTGGATTCCTAGGTATTTTATTCTCTTTGAAGCAATTGTGAATGGAAGTTCATTCCTGATTTGGCTCTCTGTTTGTCTGTTACTGGTGTATAAGAATGCTTGTGATTTTTGCACATTAATTTTGTATCCTGAGACTTTGCTGAAGTTGCTTATCAGCTTAAGGAGATTTTGGGCTGAGACAATGGGTTTTTCTAAATATACAATCATGTCATCTGCAAACAGGGACAATTTGACTTCTTCTTTTCCTAACTGAATACCCTTGATTTCTTTCTCTTGCCTGATTGCCCTAGCCAGAACTTCCAACACCATGTTGAATAGTAGTGGTGAGAGAGGGCATCCCTGTCTTGTGCCAGTTTTCAAAGGGAATGCTTCCAGTTTTTGCCCATTCAGTATGATATTGGCTGTGGGTTTATCATAAATAGCTCTTATGATTTTGAGATACGTTCCATCAATACCGAATTTCTTGAGCGTTTTTAGCATGAAGGGCTGTTGAATTTTGTCAAAAGCCTTTTCTGCATCTATTGAGATAATCATGTGGTTCTTGTCTTTGGTTCTGTTTATATGCTGGATTATGTTTATTGATTTGCGTATGTTGAACCAGCCTTGCATCCCAGGGATGAAGCCCACTTGATCATGGTGGATAAGCTTTTTGATGTGCTGCTGGATCTAGTTTGCCAGCATTTTATTGAGGATTTTTGCATCGATGTTCATCAGGGATATTGGTCTAAAATTCTCTTTTTTTGTTGTGTCTCTGCCAGGCTTTGGTATCAGGATGATGTTGGCCTCATAAAATGAGTTAGGGAGGATTCCCTCTTTTTCTGTTGATTGGAATAGTTTCAGAAGGAATGGTACCAGCTCCTCCTTGTACCTCTGGTAGAATTCAGCTGTGAATCCATCTGGTCCTGGACTTTTTTTGGTTGGTAGGCTATTAATTATTGCCTCAGAGACACAGAGGTCTTACTTGGACCTTGTCTGCTTTTTTTTTCGTCCCTTATAAAGAGGTTTAAGCTTTAGAGTTTGTGACAATGTTTTTGGAGAAGAGTGTTATTTTTAGAGAATGTGGATTTCTCCTTCTTGCTATCATTATTACAGATTTCCATTCAGATACTTTAGGTCAGGGTACCTACCTTCTGAAGGGACACAAATGAAGGTTTGTCTTGTTTGATTCACACCGTGGGCTAAAAGGGCACTTTGTGACCAGGACTGAAGTCTGCGAGACTGCGAGACCTAGCTCTGATTTTTCTCACCTCTTTCTTACCAGATCTTCCTCTTCCTTTTCTCTCCTCTCAGACATTCTTATCTTAACCATGATTTTGTATTTTTTTAAACATCCTTCTCCCTTCAAATTCTTGATCATTTGCCTTAGGGACATTTTACTGTCGCCTCTGGCCTTTCTTAATTGATAAGAAGAATTTATGCTACTTACGTTATAGTGACATTAGGTGCTTGATATGGTTTGGTTGTGTCCCCACCCAAATTTTATCTTGAATTGTAGTTCCCATAATCTCCAAATGTCATGGGAGGGAGCTGGTGGGAGGTAATTGAACCATGGAGGTTGTTATCTCCATGCTGTTCTCATGATAGTTAGTGAGTTATCATGAGATCTCATGGTTTTATAAGGGGCTTTTCCCTCTCTTTGCTCTTCATTTCTCATTGCTGCTGCCACGTGAAGGATGTGTTTGCTTCCCTTTCCACCATGATTATAAGTTTCTTGAGGCCTCCCCAGCCCTGCAAATCTGTGAGTCAATTAAACCTCTTTCTTTTATAAAGTAATTAGCACTACTTGGGACCTAGTGAATACCATGAGCCTTCCTGTACTCTGTACCTGGAAAAGCTGCGGACACTCAGGTATTTCTTCATAGCAGTATGAGAATGGACTAATACAAAAAACTGCTACTGCAGAGAGTGGCGCACTGCTGTAAAGACACCTGAAAATGTGGAGGTGACTTTAGAAGAGGTTGGAACAGGTTTGGAGGGCTCAGAATAAGATAGGAATATGTGAGAAAGTTTGGAACTTCCTAGAGGCTTGGAGGGCTCATAAGACAGGAAAATGTAGGAAAGTTTGGAACTTTCTAGAGACTTGTTGAATGGCTTTGACCAAAATGCTAATAGTGATATGGACAATAAAGTCCAGGCTGAGGTGGCATCAGATGGAGATGAAGAGCTTGTTGGGAACTGGAGCAAAGGTCACTCGTGCTATGCAAAGGGACTGGTGGGATTTTGCCCCTGCCCTAGAGATTTGTGGAAGTTTGAACTTGAGAGAGATGATTTAGGCTATCTAGCAGAAGAAATTTGCAGCAAAGTGCTCAAGAGAAAGCAGAGCATAACAGTTTGAAAAACTTGCAGCATGATGATGCTATTGAAAAGAAAACCCCATTTTGGGGTAAGAAATTCAAGCTAGCTGCAGAAATTTGTATAAGTAAAAATGAGCCAAATGTTAGTCACCAAGACAATAGGGAAAATGTCTTCAGGGCATGTCAGAGACATTTGTGGCAGCCCCTCCCATCACAGGCCTGGAGACCTGGGAAGGAAAAATGATTTTATAGGCTGGGTCCAGGGCACCCCTGCTCTATGCAGCCTCAAATGTGGTGCCCTGCATCCCAGCTGCTTCAGCTCCAGTCATGGCTAAAAGGGGCCAATGTACAACTTAGGCTGTTGCTTCAGAGGGTGGAAACTCCAAGCGTCGGTGGCTTATATGTGATATTGGGCCTTTTGGTGCACAGAAGTCAAGAATAAAGGTTTGGGAACCTCCACTTAGATTTCAGAGGATATATGAAAATACCTTGATGTCCAGGCAGAAGTTTTCTGCAGGGGTAAAACCCTCATGGAGAACTTCTGCTAAGGCAGTGTGGAAGGGAAATATGGGGTTGGAGCTCCCATACAGAGTCCACACCAGGGCACTGCCTAGTAGAGCTGTGAGCAGAGGGCCACCATTCTCCAGATCCCAGAATGATAGATCCACCAACAGCTTGCACTACTTGGGACCTAGTGAATGCCATGAGCCTTCCTGTACTCTGTACCTGGAAAAGCTGCGGACACTCAATGCCACCCTGTGAAGGCAGCCAGGAGGCAGGCTATACTCTGCAAAGTCACAGGGGTGGAGTTGCCCAAGGCCATGGGAGCCCACCTCTTGCATCAGCATGACCTGGACATGAGACGTGGAGTCAAAGGAGATCATTCTGGAGCTTTAAGATTTGACTGTCTCTGTGGATTTCAGACTTGCATGGGGCCTGTAGCCCCTTCATTTTGGCCAATTTTTCCCATTTGGAATGGGTGTATTTATCCAATGCCTATATCCCCATGGTATCTAGGAAGTAACTAACTTGCTTTTGGTTTTACAGGCTTATAGGTGGAAGGGACATGACTTGTCTCAAATGAGACTTTGGATTTTGACTTTTGGGTTAATGCTGGAACGAGTTAAGACTCTGAGGAACTTTTGGGAAGGCATGATTGCATTTTGAAATGTGAAGACATGGCTGGGTGCAGTGGCTCACACCTGTAATCCCAGCACTTCGGGAGGCCGAGGTGGGCAGATCACCTGAGGTCAGGAGTTCGAGACCAACCTGACTAACATGGAGAAAACACTTTCTCTAGTAAAAATACAAAATTAACCAGGTGTGGTGGTGCATGCCTGTAATCCCAGCTACTCTGGAGGCTGAGGCAGGAGAATCATTTGAACCCAGGAGGCAGAGGTTGTGGTGAACTGAGATGGCATCACTGCACTGCAGCCTGGGCAACAAAAGTGAAACTCCATCTCAAAAAATAAATAAATAAATAAAAGAAAGAAAAGAAAAAAAAGAAAGAAATGTGAAGACATGAGATTTGGGAGGGGCCGGGGCAGAATGATATGGTTTGGCTGTGTTCCCACCCAAATCTTATCTTGAATTTTATTTCCCATAGTTTCCACATGTGGGAGGGACTAGGTGGGAGGTAATTGAGATCATGCTGTTCTCATGACAGTAAGTGAGTTCTCATGAGATCTGATGTTTTTATAAGGGCTTCCCCCCTACACTCTGCGCTTCTCCTTGTTGCTGCCATGTGAATAAGGACATGTTTTCTTCCCCTTCTTCTATGATTGTAAGTTTCCTGAGACTTCCCCAGCCCTGAAGAACTGTGAGTTAATTATAACTCTTTTCTTTATAAATTACCCAGTCTTGGGTATTTCTGCACGGCAGCATGGGAATGGATTAATACAGGGCTTAATGAGGGGGTTCCTTCTAAGAGATGCTTTGTTAGATGATTTTGTCTTTGTACATCATAGAGTGTACTTACACAAATCTAGATGGGATAGTCCACTCACAATTAGGCTATATGGTATGGCCTAATGCTCACAGGCTACAAACATGTACTGCATGTTACTGTGCTGAATACTGTAGGCAATTATAACACGGTGGTAAAGTATTTGTATATCTAAACATAGAAAAGATACCATAAAAATACAGTGTAAAAGATTAAAACCTGGCACATCTGTGTAGGGCGCTTACATGAATTGGGCTCATAGGAGTCAAAGTTGCTCTGGGTGAATCAGTGAGTGAGTCCAGAGTGAGTGTGAAGGGCTAGGATGTTACTATGCTCTACTGTAGACTTTGTAAACACTGTACACTTATCCTACACTGAATTTATTTTTAAAACTCCTTTTTTCAATAATAAATTAGTCTCAGCTTAACTTTTGTACTTCATAAACTTCTCAATTTTTTAAAACTTTTAACTATTTTGTTATTACACTTAGCTTAAACGAAAAACACAATTGTTCAACTGCACAACAATATTTTCTTTCATCTTATCCTTTCTGTAAGCTTTTTTCCATTTTTAACTTTTTTATTTTTCGTTTTATACTTTTACACTTTTTAGTTAAAAACTAAGACACAAACACACACAATTAGCCTAGGCCTACATAGGGTAAGGATCATCAGTATCACTGTCTTCCACCTCTGCATCCTGTCCAACTGGAAGATCTTTAGGGGCAGTAACATACATGGATCTGCTATCTCCTTTGTTAACAATGCACATGTACCCTAGAACTTAAAGTATAAAGTATAAAAAACAACAACAAAAACAAACAAACAAAAATGCCTTCTTCTGGAATACCTCCTGAAGGACCTGCCTGAGGCTGTTTTACAGTAGGAGTACACTCTAACAATATAAAGTGTAGTACAATAAATGTACAAACCAGTAATACTATTATTTATTATCAAGTATTATATATTGTACATAATTGTATGTGCTGTACTTTTATATGACTAGCAGCACCACAGGTTTGTTTATACAGCATCACCACAAATGTAAATAATGCATTGCACTATAACATTAGGATGACTATGATGTCCTTAGGCAACAGGTATTTTTCAGGTCCATTATAATCTTATGGGACCACAGTTGTCTGTGCAATCTGTCCTTGAGGTGAAGTGTCGTTATGTGGCACATGACTGTATTTGTAGCTAGTGGAGGGTGACCTTTGCACCCAGTTGCCACCCCTTCCCCCAAAAACCATTCAAAGCTACTGTAATGGTTTTTTTTTTTTTTTTTTTTTTGGTTATTCTTTGCCCTTCAAGCAAAACTTGAAGAGGAGGGGTGCTTATAGTGAACTCTTCAAATGTTTTTAGGAATGGTCCTACAACTAAATATTAAAGTGAAAATAGTCAATATAAATACATTTCATCCCCTCTCTCAAGCCTTTGGAAATAATCTTAAGTACCTTTTAGAATTACCACAAAAATACTCACCTAGCTTCTTTTACTTTAACAACACTTACCTTTCCTAAGGTTTAGCTTGTAATGGTGACATTTTTAAACCTTTTTTTTTCTATTTTATCTCACTTCAAATATTTTTTGGAAGCAGTCAAAATGGTCACTTATTTTTTTCCTAGTTAATTATTACTACAACAGCCTGCTTTTCTATTATAATTTTTCTTGCAAATACAAAATCATTGTATAGTGTAGTATTAAAGGATATGGACATTTAAGAAGCCTGGAGTTTGTCACTTGTTAGCCTTGTAATTTGAGGCAAATAACTTACCTTCAGTTATCTCATCTGTAAAATGGAAATGAAAATTGTACGCACCTGAGTGATTGTGGTGAGTAAATGAGAAATCACATTAAAGCCATTAGCATAGCACCAAGAGCCAAGTGGGTTGTCAATGCCTATTAGCCATTAATACCAACATTAGTCAGTTAAATAGGCATTTGTGATCATTCCTGGGAAGACTGGCTTTCATTTAACTGTTGTCATAGTTTCTTTGGAAAAGAAAATGAATTATAAGTTACAAAGCACTGGGTCTAAAGAGGACTCTTGGACCTTTTGAAACCTGCCCTTCCCTCACACTGCATATTTCTGCCCTTGAAATCTCTGGAGATAACTCTTTCATTTTACCTGCCTCTCGGCCTTTTTACTTTTTCTCTTTTTCTGACCACTCCCCCATCTCTCACTTACTTCCTTTCTCTTCTGTGTCATCAATAATGGTATTCTCACTTCATGAACTGTATAAGATGTCCTTTAGATCAGCTCTCGTTCTATCTTCTCCATGCCCTTCTTTTATCTGTGAGCCAAAAGTCTGAGAAATAATCAGAAAATAAGTTTCAAAAGGGTGACAGAGGAGAGAACATATGATAATAGAACAGATGAATATATGGCTGAAGGCTACTTTATTTTTTCCTTAATTATGTAATTGGTGGCTACTGACTTTGATTTCTTTCTAAAATTATATGTGTACCTCACTTGTTTTGCCTTTATTTTTCTCCTGAAGAGTGTTTTTCTATCTTTGCGTACGGTGCTGTTACTCTTTATCATTAGGAAAATCACTGGTTGATATTCATTTTCTAATTGGCTATATGAAATGAATGAAATTCAGAAAACTTTTTGACATGTGGCCAAATTTTACATAATTATTTCTAATTGCAGGAATTATTTTTAGATATTAAATCTGCTGTACATATACACACATCTTCCTGCCAAATTGTATTGCATGGTACTTTGCCAAGAGAGTCACAATATGGCTAAAATTAAGCTTTATTAGGTATAATAGGATAAGATGTGATTTAATTCTTTAAGCTGCCTATAAGTGCTAGGAGACAATTTTATTCTGTTTACTAAGTTAAAAGACTGATTCATTACTTTGCAAATCCCCGTGGCAACAGTCAACTGAAACAATGCATGATGCTTCTTGAAGGAAAATAGCTTTATGGTTAAAATTGTAAAATTATTTATCTTTCACCTTCCACCATTTGACTCCTTCAGTCTGTAGAAGAGGCCTATTTATTTTAGCAGTAGGTGGATGGAGTTTCTGCCAAGTCAGCGTACTCCCTAAATGAATATATCAGGGGCAATATTGTTTCTCAAAAATCATTTAGAAAGTAGCATTTTTACATAAGTGGGCTATTTCATTAGTTTCAAATTAAATTTGAGCAATTGCTGATGCTTTTCTGGTTGTTTCTGGAAAAGCCCATGGAATTAGGGAGTTCTGAGTCTTTGAGTGAGAATTTCCTTTGAGGTTTACGGTGCCTTCATTTGATTTGGAAAACGGAAATTACTATAACTTCTTTGACTTCTTTGAGGAGGTTGTTGTTATATTCTGGAAATCAAGATCATATTTAAAATTAACTGAAGATAGAATGTTTTATTTGTAAGGTTACTTAGGTACCCCTAAAGTAGAAAGCAAGCAAAATAATTTAGGTTTTGGGGGTTCTTAGAAAATAACAGTACCTTTATTTTCTTTTCATCTCTACTTTCTTAAAAATGCTGGGGAAAAAATTAGTACCTTGTGACGAATTCCTCTACCATCTGTAAGATACTTCTTTTTGTCCTAAAGGAAAGATGAACTCCGGTATGCCTTGGCAGAATTACTTCCAACACTTTCTGAATTTTGAAAGACTGACTTGATTTTTCATTCAGTAATAGATATATTTAAAAACAAGAAAGCGCCAATGACTCTTTATAGTACTTCTTTTTACTTTAAGCAAATATAACTTCTTGGATTTAAATTAAAGGGGGATACATGCCTATTAATTATAATTAAATACTATTATGCAATTCTATTTAAATTTCTTTTTGAGGAGTTTAAATGCACTGAAATTTAAATCTTACAAAATGGCTATCAATAGGGGTGGGAAAATGTATACTCATTGATTCTTTAGCATCTTATTTTTGGGTTAATTCAAATTAGTTTGGAGTAGAGTTTGATTTAATTTCAAAGAATGATACTCATTTATCTTTACAATGGCAGTTACATACTAATGATCACAACAGGCATTTTCCTCTTAATTACAATTCATTTTGAATGAATTTGTATGCTCATCTGAATTCACCATGTCATTAACGAAAATCGTGAACTTTGTTCATTTCTAGAATTAAGAACAGTTTTTTTTTTCTTAACATTAAACATATCCCCTACCCAGCATATTTTTCCTTCTGTTAATTAACATTCTGTTCATGGAGGAATTCATTATTTAAGGTGACTTTGCAATCATTAGTAGCAGACTTTAACATTTCTTATGAGGCAGATCAATTTAATAATTTCATATTGCAAATGAAAAATTCCAGGTTAGACACCAAAATATTCAAAATATTAATGACTACTGCATATGTGCAATCACTTACAATACTATAATATTTTCCTTAGCATTTAGAAAGATGCTGCTAGGCAGTGATCCAGATTTGTCTGAGTTACATGTTATTTTGACTCTCTTAACATTTTGTGACCATGAAGAGTCTCTGTGGGGATTAACATTGCTGCCTACCAGGCCTAAATAGCCTACAAGACCTTGGATAATTGCTTATCTAGTCTGGCAGTTGGTCAACGCAGGAATGGCAGAAGGCTCCAAGGTGACATGGTCTAAGAGGCAGCTGGAGGAAGTGGGAGAGCACAGACCTGCTCCTAGGGGCTTATTGCATTAAGAGAAGACAGAGCTAATTAATAGAAATACATTTGTTTCAGGTAGTAGTTTCAGAGAAAGGAGCGCAGGTGAATAGAAAAGCAGCAGTTCTTACTACAAATGTCATGGCTGGAGTTTGGCCAAAGAGAACCGAAGACTCAGAGTAAATTGCATAGATCGCCCAACTTTAGGTGACCCAGGAAATGCCTTCACCCCGCCCACTTCCTGAGATAAATTCATTTCAACATGAACAGCCACAAATTTTTAAAAAGTGTGATTGTCATTTGAACTGGAGCAAATTTTGTTCTCACTGCCTCCTTGATGGGGACCATTTGGGAAAAGACTGGAGTTTTACAGTAGCAATGAAGGAGGGGAAGGATTTGGATTTTATTTAACGGTATAAAGGGTTTAAAGTGTTAAATTTATTTAAAGAGTCTTGGATCTGTTGTGTCACTTGTTGCCTCCAGTTCTGGTCACTGTGATTCATAAACAAAATATCCTTAGTAGAAATGATCACATCTGCACTGTCTGAGGTTTTCATTCTATGGAAGGAAAACCAAGAAGGATAGACAGAGATGAGCTGGCCACTTGGGTAGAGGCTTAGCTCTTGCCTTGCTCTGTGCTTGCTGAATGAACTTGGAGAAACCACCCAGTCTTCGGAGCTTAGTTTTCAGTAAAATTGATGAATTGAATTAAATCAGCTCTAAAGCTCCCTCTAGCTCCAAAAGTCCTATTGACTGTTGGAGCATAGAAATATCCTGTTTACTCTTCTCTGGAAGATGTGACTTGCTAAGTGGTCTGAAGCTGGTGAGTTCTTTGTGACTTACTCATGATTTATTTCTAGAACAAATTTAGCCTGGGGTGGGCACAGTGGGTCTGTGATAGAGACAGGCTGACCCAAGCACATTGATTCAGTGTCTAAATGAAGCATCTTAGACTTGTCACCAGACACTGGAATAATTTATTGATATGGATTAAGATTCACTGTCCATCAAAACAGCAGGTGCTGAAGAGACGTGACTACTTTGACAAATGGTCTCTCTCCTACCCCTGGTCCTCCAATATGTCACTTAGTAGTCCCCAGAGGAATCCTTCGCTGTTCTTTTCCAGCAAACCATGTCCTTCTCTAATTTCAAATCTGAGAGTACCATTAGTTCTAATGTTCAATAGTCAACTAATTGACAGTTAAGTATTTATCAAAGGGGACTCTGGGGACTTAACCTCACAACCCCCATAATCTTCAACAGGCCTCCAAAAATAAGCCACATAAGCATAATATCTGTGTAGACACCGTGTCCTTGACAAACGCAGCTTCAGAACATATTTCCCAGGCTTTTTTCAGCTGCACTGCCAACCATAAGCCCTTCCTGCACAGACATGCTGGGAACTTCAGATACACTGTAGTGCTTGCCTACTGTGTGCCTGAGAGTTGCTCCGGTTGATTGAGTACTTTCAACTGCAAGGCCCTACATCAAGTATAGAGGTTGTGGCAGCAGCTGTCAGCTGGATCTTGGGGCTGAGGGGCTTCGAGTATCTTCTTAATAATGAGAGAGACAGCCATGGCAAGGAAAAGAGGGCAGTAATACAGCTTTCCAGTCTTACTAGGATTCGTGGACCCATATACAATTACTATCAGTTCTTGCTGTAATATGGACTCCATGAAGACAGAAACCTGGTATGTTTTACTCACCATTGTGGCTTCAGCACCTAACACAGTGTTAACAAATGGTGTGATGTAGGTCCACTGTGCACTGGTTACCAACTTGTCTGAGACCAGTGGGAGAGAATACATTCATATGCAACAAGTTATATGAAGCAGATTTATTACTCACAGATAGGCAGCAAGGGACAACAGATGCCTACGATTCATTGTGAGCTGGTGCCCCACGGTACAGAAAGCTGCCCAGGGTGGATGGGGTCTCCACTGTGCATACCCCACTTGTACTGCAGATGAGGGACCCTGAAAAGTGGCCCATCTTGAGTTTTATCTTGGGGGAAGCCTGACATGCTGGGCTAAAAATGTTGAAGGACATCTTGTTCTTATGGGGGACTGGAGCATAGCCGGGGCTGTTTTGGCTAGCTTCCCCCTTATCTCTGAATATTGCGGTTTCAGCTCATTCTACAGTTGTATTTGGAAGCTACACACAACAAAGAGGGAAAACTGCATCAGTCCAAGGCCACTCGAGAAGTGTCCTATACATGGCAGATGCTTAATATAGGTTGAATGACAAATGCCAAGGTCATATGGAGCTGTGATTAAGAAGATAAACTCAGACCCAGATGCCTGGATCCCAATCCCAGGTCCACTGCTCACTAGCTGGGAATGTGAATAAGTAAACATTTCTGTGCCTCAGTTTCCTTATTTTAAAACTAGAGATAATAACAACATATATCTCAAAGGGAAGTTAGGCAGACTAAATGAATTAATGTTGATAAGCAGGTTATAACTAGTGCCTGGCATGCATTATAAATGCTTATTAAACATCAGCTTACACGGCCCACTTTCTTTTCCATCATTACTAAGGTTTCGTTTAGGAACTAAAGTTTGAGTTTATGAGAACACATGCTAACATGTATGAGACCAGATTTAAATACACGTCTGCATTAAGCCATCCAGCTATGCAGCTTTCTACTTATACAATGCTCTGGCATATCTCTTTCATCAACTCTGTTAATATACTGCTTGATTTACCCTTTTAGACTGAGAGCTCCTTGTAACCAGAGACCACTCAAGAGTGCCTGATTTAGATGAATGCTCAGTGTTTTGAAATGAATGCATGATTTACTCAATGAATGACTGTCTTGTGTGTGTCTTGATTTCCTCAACCCTGGGGCGGAATCACAAACCCCTTCCCCATCTCTTGGGTTCCCCTTTACCCATGGTTCATCAGTCTCATCTGTGCATCCCCGGTTCCGGTCACTCCATCTTCTCATCCTATTGTTCCCATTTTAAGCACAACCTTTGTTTGATTGCCACCTCTCCTCAGTCTCCCTGGACAATCCGTTTACATTCCCCTAATACCTATTCTCTCTTCCTTTCTCTGTCCCCTCCACGTGGCTTGCAAACTGTAACATTTACATTGACAATCTTGCTTTGCACTTGCCCTTTAAGTCATATCAAATCCTTTTGGTAAACTGGAAAAGAATTAATTGCAAATAAAACATTATTATTATTTTCTTTCACAGCTTCTCTTTTCCTTTTACCCTCATAAGCAGCTCAGGCTGCCTCATTGTTCATTAGAAATACTTTTTCCCCATGGGTTGCAACTATGTCATGACAGTATTTTTTTATTTTGCTGCTATTTTGGTGTTCGAAGTTCTGCTGGTCAGTGCTGCAACTTATTTTCACTCTGACCAGATTTGACTCTTACACATGTGTTAAGGGTAAGACAGAAAATAGATGGTGTGATTTACAACTCACTCCTCTCACCTCAGTGTCCACCTTGGAGGCATTTCTGGTCTTCTCAACTGAATGGAAATGACATATCAGAAATATTTAGACAATAGTACAAACTAGTGTAAAGTAACATTTTTGGAACTTTAATCATTTGCTAAAAGAAACTCTAGATTGCTTCAAAGCCTTCCTAGTTTAGGGTCTCTCTATGCAAGAATAATTACTTAATGCATCTGTCTGTTCCTTTAGAGTGTCATCTCCAAGTATTACTATCCTAGCTCCTATAAAATTACAATCTTCACAACGGTTAGGATCTTGTTTTCTCCTTCTTCTGTGTATTCTCATGGTGCCTAGAAAGAGTCTCCTGGCCAGGCATGGTGGCTCACATGTATAATCTCAGCACTTTGGGAGGCTGATGGAGGCAGATTGCTTGAGCCCAGGAGTTTCAGAACAGCCTAGGGAACATAGGGAGACCTTCTCTCCACAAAAAGCAATAGAAAAAATTAGCCGAGCGTAGTGGCATGCACCAGTGGTCCCAGCTACTCAGGAGGTTGAGGTGGGAAGATCGATTAAGTTGATGCTACAGTGAGCTATGATGGTACCACTGCACTCCAGCCTGGGTGACGGGGTGAGACCCTGTCTCAAAAAATAAATTAATTAATTAAATTAAAAAGAGCAAAAATATAAAAGAAAAAAAAATAAAGTATCTGCATACAGAGGACACATAGTGAACACTTGATGGAGAGATGGTTGCTGCAACCTGAAGTGACCTCCATGTAGCCCCACTCTGGGTGCTGGGTGCAGGTGCACACCCGGAGGAGTTGGAAGCTACTAGTCCTTTTCCAAGGGGACACTTGGGCCTCTGTGTAGCCTCACAAATGAAACTGATTTCCAAGGGCCAGTTCTGCAGTCACAGATTCTGAATTTTCTTCTTATCCTAAGAACCATTTTTCTTGTGTGTCTTCGCCAGCTCCCTCACTCAGGGGAGTCACAGCAGTAGATTGGTTATGCTAAACACTCTACCTCAGGGCTTCGATCTGGATTTTTTTCACAGTGACCCAGTCATTTATATAGTTGAGATAGACTCGTCTTGAAACTTCACAAAGCCGTTTAATTTTTTAAAAAGTCATAACTCTAGATAATTTGTATCTATGATATTTCCAGTTCTCTCTTTGATTCCCAGGGAATACCTTGCAAAGCAGGAATTTCAAGTGCATGCACTTTGCCACTGTCTTCTTTGCCTTTTCTCAACCAAAATACTAATCACGTGAGCTAAACAACACAATATGTTCTTTTTAGATATAAAGTTCTATTTGCAAGGCAGGCATGCAAATAAAGGCAGAAACAATGCTAAGGATGTCCAGAAAATGTGACATGGTCCGTTATCTTTTTGTCCCTCAGTCTCTAGACCTGTGGAAAAGACATTATGTGCGGGACCCGCCCCGTTGCCCTCTCAGCTCTGCAATAACCCTTGCTCTACGGACTGCATAGTATCTTCCTGGTCAGCCTGGGGCTTGTGCATCCATGAAAACTGCCATGATCCTCAGGGGAAAAAAGGTGAGTCCCTTGTTTACATGCGCTTCATTTACTGCCAGTGTACAAACATTTATTCCGGTAGCTAAGTCACTGATTAAGCCTGCTTAAGACAATATTTGTTTGCAAAATTTAGATAACCAGCTCAAGCCTGACGGTATTCAGTTTTAGGGAGGCACTGAGACATTTCTGTGGAGTACAAAATCTGACCTTGATTGACCTTCAGTTAGACTCACAGTTGACTACTACTCTATTTGGTATAACTTCATCTTTTGTTTTGTTTTGTTTTGTTTTCCAAGGTGAAGTCTTGCTCTGTCACCCAGGCTGGAGTGCAATGGCATGATCTTGGCTCACTGCAACCTCTGTCTCCTGGGTTCAAACAATTCTCCTGCCTCAGCCTACTGAGTAGTTGGGATATTACAGGTGCCTGTCACCACACTCTGCTAATTTTTGTATTTTTAGTAGAGATGGGATTTCACCATGTTTGCCAGACTGGTCTTGAACTCCTGACCTCGTGATCTGCCCATCTCAGTCTCCCAAAGTGCTGGGATTACAGGCATAAGATACCATGCCTGGCCACTTCATGTTTTGTTTATATGTAATGGTTATATGGGGGAAATTAGACATGATTTCCACACTCACATTTTCTCATCTATGCATTTCTTTTTAGATTTCCACATTTAACATTCGATGTTATATTTTAGATTTTTGCAAGGGTCATTATGTATATTGTTTAGTTTCTGATACTGATCTTGAGCTTGAGGAAAAATCTTCAACTTTTATATTCCTGTTTAATTTTGTAGGCCTCTGTGGTCTAGTTTTCTTCAGTTTGTAATCAAAATACACATCTTCATCTTCAAAAGTTCATTCCTAGTGATATCTTGTTTTCTCTTTCATTGACCCTTTAGTTTCTCTTGATACTGTGTTCCCTTAAATGACAGTACTAAAAAGAAATATTTCCTTTATCAAGAGAAATGAGATCCA
The DNA here is from genome assembly GCF_049350105.2 of Macaca mulatta. Classification (NCBI taxonomy): domain Eukaryota; kingdom Metazoa; phylum Chordata; class Mammalia; order Primates; family Cercopithecidae; genus Macaca; species Macaca mulatta. The sequence goes on from NC_133417.1 coordinate 28,800,306, forward strand.
AGGATATTTCAGAAATTAGGTTCTAGTTATTACATGCAAAGCAAGAATCCGTGGCCAAACACTTGATGGTAGCATGCTTGTGTTCCTAGAACCCTGCTCACTGCTTACTGCTCCATTCACATGAAAACCCACATTTCAGTAATTCCTAGAGTGCTCATATACACACATGTGTACGCCCAGACTCACTTACCCCTGTTCCTGGGCTTTTCCTTTCATTCTGACTCTTGTTCTAAGGTAGCAAGGAAGATGTGCATTGGCTTTCAGGCAGGAAGAAGCTAACTTTCATTCTTTTGTCAAACCATAGAAATCTGGATCTCAATGAAGCCTGGAGGGGGCCTTGGGCAATTCTCTTATTTGACGTGTAACCAGAATGTCCCCCATGCCTCTGCAGCTTGTGTACACAAATAAATTTCCTTTTATACTAATACCTATAGCTTGCAGTCTTATGATCTACATGTATATAGTCAGTTGCATGCAGTCGTATGAGATTCCTCAGGGTGATTTACATATTTTTAGAACAGTCATCTTATGTTTAGCCTGTGCTGCTCCTGTTTAAGTCACTGTCCAGAAAATCATGTGAGGTTGGACCAAGGTTCCCCCAGTCACTGTGGCTGTAGCATCACTTTGCTACATGAAGTGCTGCCTTCATCTGCTTTCAAAGCTGTAGAACCACATCAGACCAAGTAGATCTGGGAGACTCTTGGTTGTATTACTTGGGAGACTAATGGTTATAGGTGACAGAAACCCAACTGATACCAACTTAAGTCAAAAGAAGAGACTGTTTGAGCTCATGTAGCTGAAATGAGAAGAGAGGATAGGGCTGCATCCAAGAGTATAAACAGGCCAATGGGTCTCCGTCTTGTTTTCTGATTCTTTCTTTACCTTTACAATTCTCTCTCTCTCCATCTCTTGTGTCTGCTTTTCTCTATTCAATTTAAGGTAGTACATACAGCAAAATAAATGTCTTCTCCATTGGTCCCAGGAATTGAATCTCTGTAGCTGTTTTATGTCATGTCCTCATTCCTGAACCAACTACTCTGACTGGAGGATGTGGGGTTTATATGTTCAAATCCTGGACGTGTGGCCACTACTGGGATCAGGAGAGGAACAGTTTCCTTCAAACTTCACAGATGGAGAATGGAGAGATGTGACTCCCTCAGAAAAAAGTGAGGTACTGCAGGCAGGTAGAAGCAGTTCTGAGGGTCAGATTTTATAGGTGTTTATTAAATAGATGTTTACTAAATGCTTTCTCCCCTTCGTTCTGGGCCATGGATTCTCTATGGCAATTCAGAGAATGGCCCTCCCTCCCTCCCTCCTTCTTTTCTTTTCTTTTCTTTCCCTTTTTTTCCTTTCCTTTCCTTTCCTTTCCTTTCCTTTCCTTTCCTTTCCTTTCCTTTCCTTTCCTTTCCTTTCCTTTCCTTTCCTTTCCTTTCCTTTCCTTTCCTTTCCTTTCCTTTCCTTTCCTTTCCTTTCCTTTCCTTTCCTTTCCTTTCCTTTCCTTTCCTTTCCTTTCCTTTCCTTTCCTTTCCTTTCCTTTCCTTTCCTTTCCTTTCCTTTCCTTTCCTTTCCTTTCCTTTCCTTTCCTTTCCTTTCCTTTCCTTTCCTTTCCTTTCCTTTCCTTTCCTTTCCTTTCCTTTCCTTTCCTTTCCTTTCCTTTCCTTTCCTTTCCTTTCCTTTCCTTTCCTTTCCTTTCCTTTCCTTTCCTTTCCTTTCCTTTCCTTTCCTTTCCTTTCCTTTCCTTTCCTTTCCTTTCCTTTCCTTTCCTTTCCTTTCCTTTCCTTTCCTTTCTTTCTCACGCTTGTTGCCCAGGCTGGAGTGCAGTGGCACGATCTTGGCTCACTGCAACCTCTGCCTCCTGGGTTCAAGCAGTTCTTCTGCCTCAGCCTCCCAAGTAGCTGGGATTGCAGGCATGCACCACCATGTTTGGCTAATTTTTGTGTTTTTAGCAGAGATGGTGTTTCTCCGTGTTGATCAGGCTGGTTGCCCTAATTGTGTGTTGCATTTTTTTTTGTCACTTGAGCTCAAATTTTCACAAAACTCCTGTTAAAAACTGGCTCCTTGAACTTTCAGTTTTATTTTTCCAGATAATTCAGAACTGGCCCGTGGAACTTCAGACCCCCTGCCTTGGCCCCATTCCACAAAGTAACATTTTTGCCACATTTTTATCCCCATTGGCCCCTATTCCTCTGTAGTAAAAGCCAACCTGTGCAGATATACCCTGGTCCATCTTTCATAAGACACCACTTGCTATAGGTTGAATTGTGTTCCCCCAAAAAGACGTGTTCAAATCCCAACCCCTGGTACATATGAATAGGATGTTATTTGGAAATAGGATTATTTCAGAAGTAATGAAGTTAAGATTAACTCATACTAGATTAAGGTAGGCTCTATTCCAGTGACTGGTGTTCTTGCAAGAAGAGGAAAATTTGGGCACAGTGACATACCCAGAGAGGAGAGTGCCATGTGAGGACATTGAGACATAGAAGACAAAAGGAGAGGCCACATGAAAATGGAGGCAGACATTGGGAGTAATGTGTTCCAAGCCAAGGAGCACCACGGAGAGCCACAACCCCCAGAAGCTAGGAGATAGGCATGGCAGGGATTCTTCTGTAAAGCCTCTAGAGGGAGCATGTGAAGCATGGCCCTGCTGACACCTTGATTTCAGACTTCCAGCCTGCAGGACTGTGAGATGATACATTTCTGTTGATTTAAGTTGCCCAATTTCCAGTACTTAGTTATGGCAGCTCTAGAAACTAATACACTGCCCAACTTTGGATCAGCATTTAGGCTCAACGAGGATACAGCACTGCACAAAATGACTACACCAAAGTGTCAAGAAGTAAGGTAATTTGTCTAAAGTCCTGCGGTGATTTAATGATGGCCATGCTGGCTCTAAAGATCTGGTTTCCTGTCTCTGGAGTCCAATGTCCCTCCAAACCCTAAGATTCCTTAGTTGTTTTTCTCCATAGGCCTAAAGAAGTTTGGATCAAAGTACAAGCTCAGTTCTGAAAAGAGAAGCCATCTGCCCATCATGCACCACGTTAGTCAGTCTGAGCCATTACTCCTCAGAGCAAATCACTGAGTGGATGCAGGAGACGAGGTGTGGGGCGTGGGATGTATCTAGTGTCAGTACGTCATCATTGGAAGAAGTGGGAAAAGAGACTGCAGTTGTGGGAGGGAGGGAGGTTGTGCTGAGAGTAGCTTAAGAGCACCAGATAACTAGAGGTGGGGAGTGTTTTGCCCCAATCAATATTTTTTTTCAAAGGGAGACTCAGTCTTTGCAAAGGGCTGAAGGAGAGGATGGAGGCAGTAGAACCTCTCACCTGAAGGTGGTACTGTCCCCGCAGCCTCCTGCAGAGTTTAGGGACATGTTAGGATTGGTGAGAATTAGCCATTTGTTAACAGACTCCATACTGTGGCTGAATGGCTGTCCCCTGAACTGTAGTCACTGACGGGAGGGACGGTAAGCCCTGATGATTGTTATTCAGGTCTAGGAGTTTGCTATTTTATAAATGCTTCCCTAGAGCAGAGAGAATTTTGGTTTGTAAGGTCTTGCTGAAGCCTGCCAGGACCACCTGCCTATATTCCCTCTTGGGAAGAATAAAGAATTGAGTTTTCCCTCTAGGGAAATGATTCTGTTCCTTCAAGGTATCCAAGCTTGTTATGATGACAGCAAGTAGTCTTGTTATTTCTACTGACTTGTATGTATTAGGTCTGAGATCCCCCTCAGTCTTGGTTTCTGTCCCATGATTCTACTGTGAGTTCTGCCAGGATCACTGACTGGTACAAACTAAAGATACTTTAGAATTCTACAGAAGCTGGGGTACACGGGCTAATGCATTAAACATTGCAAAACTCGGGGATATAAGCGGGAGTGTTTAGCTTCACATTTGAATTCCCTACTCTAAAATGCAGTGATTCCACTAGCAGAAATCTAGGACATTTATACCTTCCTAGATATTTCATACTCTTAAAAAATACACACACACACCCAGAAAGATGGACTATTTAAGAGAAAAGCAAGCAAACGACAGCCAAAAAAAAAAAAAAAAAGAAAGAAAGAAAAAGAAAGAAAGAATGTGGAAAGTAGGAGAGAATACCATTTTTCTCCTGTCTAGGCTTTCCCAGTCATTGTGTTATTGCTCTGGTACATTTCCTTCATTCACATTAAGAAAAAAAGAAGAAAAGAATGGGAAAGTAGGAAATGTTTTATTACCAAATAGAAGAAATTAGTTGCTATAGAAATTATCTTTACATAACTTTTATTCTTAATCAGAAATCCTACCATTAGGAATCGAAGACTTGTGGCTGTCGGCTATTCAGAGTACATTAGAAAATCAGCTGATGTTCACAGCCTTCACACCCTTCCATGGTGTCATGACAGGCAGACAAGAGAACCTTGATCGGCAGGTTGGTGCTTGTCAAGTGAAGCTAGGATGCCTTTCAGAGGAATTTAAATTAGGTCAGGTTTTATCATTTATTGCTTTCTCTTTGATATACTCCCAGAGTGTTATAATTAGAGATACAGGGAAGAGAATTAGCCTGAAACACTCATAGACAAACTCTACACATAGATATGAAGCATTTTTAAAATTTTTTCTTGACATATAGACACACATTTATATGACATCCTTGTCCCTTTCAGATATATACTAGAAAGGCAGAATCGCCCACTGAAGTTGTTCTAAAGAGGAATTTGCTGGAGGCTCCCTATAGGGTGTCACAACAGCCAGCTGCTTACATGGCAGGACTTCAGGGATTCCTTCCCTCAATGAGAGCATCCAAGTCCTTAAAAATTCCCAAAGGACAAGATATTTTGAAACCGAGAAGCCATGACTGTTTTTTGAAGACAGTCTTTTATGCTCTTAAACAAATTCGATAACATGCTAAAGTTGGAAAATGCTGACATGTTTTAGATCTTACATAACAAAAATGGGGGACATTTCCATTTTCCATCTTTGCCTGCTAGATAGGCTTTCCATTGAATGCGAAGTCTATGAAATCATTTTGCTTTCTCATAGATAGTATATGCTAAGAGACAGTTTTTTTTTTTTGTTTTTTTTTTTCTGTGTCTATGTGTTTGGGGTAGGTCGGGGGGTTCTTTTAACTTCTCATTCTAAGCTTTGGGAGTTCTCATGCTGACATCACCTTATCAATATGTCTTCTTAGTTTCTGTATTTACACCAGGCTGTAGACTAATAATGATGCTATGAAATACTACCCCTGCAGGAGAGTGGTTGATTTCTAAAGGGTTAGGATGGAAGCTTCAATCTGCTCAGATTCTTTCACTCAGAGTTGTTACCCAAAGTTCAGGGCTACCAGAGAGGAAGAGCAAATGGAGTACTTAAGACAGAATAAGCTTTTGTCCTGTTTGTTTAATCTGCTGGACTTTCTTTTTTATTATTTTTATTTTATTTTATTATTTACTTATTTATTTTCTGAGACAGAGTCTCACTCTGTCACCCAGACTGGAGTGCAGTGGCGCGATCTCGACTGACTGCAACCTCCACCTCCCGGGATCAAGCAATTCTGCCTCAGCCTCCCGAGTAGCTGGGACTACAGGCATGTGCCACCCTGCCTAGCTAATTTTTTTGTATTTTTAGTAGAGATGGGGTTTCACCATGTTGGCCAGGCTGAAACCTGCTGGACTTTCTTCACACCTGTCCCAGTGGAGTCAGTGTTGAGACATAGCATTGCCCGTAGATAGCTCATGTGTACACTTCTGGTCTACTAACTCACGCAGAAATACAGCCCTCAGACCTGGATATACCCTCCTGAGCCTCCTTTAATTCTTCAGTGGCTTCAATTAAAAAACACTGACCCCTTTTCTGCCATCTGCTCATCTTCCCTTTTCTTTCCCCAACCCAGTATCAGTTCTTTTCTAATTGTCTCTTGTATAATTATATACTAAATCATAATTCTTGGGGTCACAGAAAAAAATAAACCCTGCAGATACTAGTTTCACTAAAGGTGAATTGAATCTGTAGTCAGGAAGTGATAATTATGACTCTCCCCTGCTACCCAGTATCTAAAATTCCACCGTCCAATCTACTCACCTTTAGTACCTTCAAATAAACCATAGTGCCTTTCAGGTTCACTTTATAAAGTGTAGCGAAAACACTATATCCACAGGAGCTGACTTTAATCCTTTCTTGTGAGGAGGCAATGACTCTGAAAGACTTCTGCTGATTTTCACACCCATCCATTTAATCAGTAATAATGCACCTTTGGAGAAGTAATAAAGTGGCATCTTAGTTTTCACACATGCAAAATGGGAATAGTAACATAACAGAGTTTTGAGGCTTTATTCATTTAGAGTAATAAAATAAAGTTACTGTCCCAGTCTTGGTAAAGGGTGAATATTAGTTTATGCATGTGCTTTTTTCCCTTGTTGAGTTTTACGCTTTGAGAAGAAAACACGTCTCCAGTTCCTCCTGTGGCTTCCCATAGTACAGGAAAGTGATGTGCAAATGTCAGTTAATATTTATGGAATAATATCGTCTAATTAATATGAAACTCAGTATATGAAGATGACTGGTGGGCTGGCCCCAGCCACTGTGGACTTGGCAATTGTATATCTTTCAGAACAGAAGCACCTGGGAGAAGCCTGATGACTATTGCAGGCATGAACAGCGATGTGTGATTAAAGTTAAGTGCTACCAAGAGAATCCAAGGTTTTTGTTTTATGCTGAGCTTGTGCTGTGATTTGATCCTAGTTAGAGTCAGGACAAGGGCAGCACAAATGAAAGACTGAGGGAATTTATTGACTGAGGAGATGTAATCTGTAGATTTATGGCAAGATGGATGCAACTTGATTTATGGAGGAAAACTGAACATGCCCCTCAGTGGCATTAGGTTCCAAATAATAGGACACCCAGAATCCTTCGTAAAGACTGCTAAGTTTCTCTGCTCAAGTCTGGGCTGGCTGTCAAACCGTGTAAATCATGGTGACTCGTGCCATGTCTTGCTCAAAGATAAAATCAAAACAAGCAAAAATATAAGACAATAAATAAGCAGCATGCAGATGTTACATATAACAATAGAGGTAATTCGAGTTTTGCGGAAGCGAGAGCTTGTAGGTCATTGGAGTTTGATGCTCATCAAGTGAAGTTTAGAGCCCTGTATGCATCTCTTTTCAAGGTGGCCCAGGAAGGAAACTGAGCCCTTCTGTCAATTTTATTTGGCTAGTTAATGATATAGACTTGAAGGTATGGAGGTATACCTTTTTTTTTTTTTTTTTTTTTTTTTTTTTTTTTTTTTTTAACTGCCCTGATCTTAACAGTGTTAATGCCATGAGAATATAGCCTCTGACTGGCTGAATGATTTCTTCCTAAGGTCTAATCCTTAAAGAGTCTAGGAGTATCTTTTAAAGGGAGGTTCTGGGTTATCTTAGACCAAAAAACAAACAAACAAACGCAAATAAAGCACTTAAAAATCCTTACCTAAAATTCTTGCCCAGCCCTGTACTTTGCCAAAATACTTAGTATTTTTAAGGATTTTTAAGTGCTTTATTTGAGGGTTTTTTTTTTGTTTGTTTGTTTGTTTTTTTGGTCTAAGATAACCCAGAACCTCCCTGCCACTTTTTCTTATGTCCCAAAACCACGTGTTCATTGTGTTCTAGGCTCCTTGGCTGTGCTATTTAAGACAGGTGGTCTTTCTCCAACTATACCTTGAGGTGTGTAACTTTTTCGTGAGAGAGATGTTACCTCTCATGCTCCCTAACTTATCCTTCTCCCCTCCCCTTGTGGAAAGGGTGGTGGGGTATGCAGCCCTCACTCTGGGAATTGAATGTTCTCTGCGCTGTCAAACTCTCTCATTTTCTTTACTTACTCCGAGGAATAAATGAATAACAATTTCTTTAAATGTTATTCATGCAAAACTGTTGGTTATGTTGAAAGAAAAAGGAATTAAAAGAATTAAATCTGTTGATTAAATTTGGAATAGAAACGGTGGAAGATATGAGATCCACAGAAGGTAGACGTAGCCTTTAGAAGTAATATTATATCATGGGGTCCAGAGATTGAAAATTTGGACTAAAGGGTTTAATCTGGTTCTCAGTCCTTCTTTATTAGGTCACTTTACTTTTTAAAAATTGTGCATTCATTTTTATCATTTAAAAATAGAGGGTTTTCTGGTTTCTTAGACGAAATGGAAGGATCTGCTAACAGAGGGTTCATGATCTAATGCCGAGAGTCAATAGAAGCTGAATAGTAGTCAGGCACTTTAGAGCAGGCCCATTGACCCAAACACTCGCTGCAGTCTCATGGTTGACCCATTTGCCTCGATGTGTGTACCTACTTGACTCCTGTTGATTTGCATTTGTGACTCTGGGCCCATAGCATGTAAAACACATCTATGTTCTTATTACAGTCTCTGGCTGGGACTTTGGGGCCCTAGTCCCCTAGTACATTTTTTTTAAACAGAATAACAATCATGGACCCATGTCTAGCCTGGGTGGAAAGTTAACTCCAAAGAGATATTGTCTTTACGAGGCAGACTGATGTATAAATCTCAGTGACATGATGCAGATAAATCTCAGAGCAGGAAGTTGTGAATGGTCGGGCACCAAGGAGATGCCAAAGAGGTGATGTATTTCAACTGAATGCAGCGTAACAAGAATGTCAAAATCAACAGCAAAAGGAAAATGTGGATTAATCTATATTTAGATCATTTCTGAGTCTCCATTTATTTTTACTGGTTTATTGATACCATGGGACTTATGCTACTTATTATTCCATTGAATTATGTCTGACTTCTCCAACTCCTAAGTTGTAAACTCTTGGAAAACAGATTTCCTGCTTTTATTCTTTCCCATTCTCTCTTTTTTTTTTTCCCCACATCTCATCCTCTCACTTCACACAGAATAAAACACATCAAGATAATACATGCTTAGACCGATGAGTACTTGAATAAAAGTTTTCATCTCTCACCCAGCTGCTTCTTTTCCTTTACTAGAAAAGAGTGGAATTCTGTGAAACGTTTTCTGTCTCGTTTTAGGATTTAGAACGAGGCAGCGCCATGTCCTCATGGAATCTACAGGACCTGCAGGGCATTGCCCTCATTTGGTGGAGTCTGTTCCTTGTGAGGATCCAACATGCTACCGATGGCTGGCATCAGAAGGGATCTGTTTCCCTGATCATGGAAAATGTGGCCTGGGACATCGCATTCTGAAGGCCGTCTGCCAGAATGACCACGGTATGACCCAGTGACCCATTAGAGGTGTTAGGATGTTAAGTATCAGCCAAATAACACATGGCCACCCTTCAATAGATCATCCTTATGAGGAAGAGAAGCACAGCCTTTTTTATCCTTGAATATTTATGTTTACATCAAGTGACACATTGCTGCAAAGTAAGATGCCATGACTTAATATGGGGCCACATACTCCACGACAGAACACCATTTGATTGTACCTAAATACAGTACAGCAAACCTAGAGATTTCTCAAGAGTTTTTAATTTGTCAAAAAAAAAAAAAAATTAGAAAACAAATCTCTTGGATAGTGTTCAACTTATCAATGCAAAACACGTAAAGGCCAATGTATAACATGCCTTTATATATTATAAACAAGCACCACCTTGTTAAGAATCCAGGACTGAAACATCCTTCAAGTTTAAAAAACAACCAAACAAGACTAACTAAGTGGATTTGTATTTATATAACGTTAGAGTTGAGTCAGCTATAGACACAATACTAACATTTCCAAAGAACTGTTTTTAAATACAAGTTGTCATGATTTACAAAACTATTAACAATGATGTCTTTCCTCGATCAGCCAGCACCTGGTAGGTTGTTTGAAATGAAAGGTGATTCAGAAAACATGTAAGTCATGTGGAAGTAAGAAAAGTGACATGTTAAACCTTGATCCAAAACTTTAAAAAAATTCAGTGCCTTGGAAGAATATCATGTATATTTATTAATCAGCTCTGCCATGAGAAGCCCCATTTATAATGCTCATGATATGTGGGATGAAGTGTTTTGAACTTATGCAGCTAAGTAATTCATAGAACAGAAGGAAATCACAAAAGAGATTCAGAATGGATAATAGCATCCACACAGGGTTGATACAAAGCTTTTCCTTCCTTTTTTCTTTCTCTCTCTCCCTCCCTCTCTTCATCCTTTCTTCCTTCCTTCCTTCTTTCTTTTCAATCATTAGCATAATTACACAGGTATAGATTTTGTCAGGTGATATAATTGGTTACCTGTGGAAACCAGGGGATTGTTTAATTAGAGGGCAACAACAGATTGTATTAGCTACAGCAGAGTGTTAAAACTAATAGCAACTCCTGTGGATATTATCATATAATTTTTGAATCGTGGTAACATATGTGCAGTTTAGTAACAGATCACTTTTGTATTCCTTTTGTTTGTGTGATGTTGTGTTTTATAAGAAGACATATTTTTTTGCTCTTTATCCCTGGCTCCTTATCACAGAGCTACTAAAACTCTGGTAATTTCCTGAGATACAGGGGTGCTAGGAGAATCTTTTATTTTAATAGTCGGTCTTTGATCCTGGTTCCTGACACAGCTCTTAAATCCCTTGGAATTTCCTGAGTGCGAGGCCTGCCTTATTCTAATGAAGTGATGCTTGGTGAGCTTCTGGATGTGGGATGATCACCAGAAAGACCAAACCATGATTAGAAGCTTAGGGATTTCAGTTCACCCACTGGAAAGAAGAGAGGGTCTGGAGATTGGGTTAATAATTGATCCTACTTACATAAACACATCTGAACTATGAGGTACAGAGAGCTTCTGGGCTGCTGGAAACGTGGCAGTGCTGAGAGGGTAGCAGATCCCAGCAAGGGCATGGAAGCCCCGCACTCTGTCCTCCATACCTTGTCCTGTGCATCTTTTCCTCATGAATCTCTTATGACTTTTCATGTATATTCTTTGTAATATCCTTTATGATAAACCAATAAATGTAAAATATTTCCTTGAGTTCTGTAATATATCCTAGGAAATTATAGGACCTGAGGAAGGAGTTGTGGGAACCCCGATGTATAACCATGGATCAGAAGCACTGGCGACAGTCTGGGACTTGTGATGGGCATCTGAAGTGAGGGGCAGTCTTACGGGACTGAACCCATAACCTGTGGGATCTAATGCTAACTCCAAATAGATAGTGTTATAGTTGAGGGAAATTGTAGGATGTCCAAGTGGTGCTGGAGAATTGTGTGGTTACAGAAGTGTTCTTTGTTGAGTTTGGAGTAAGAAGTGAAGTATGGAAGTTTAAAACGTGAGTTCTAGAGCTAGACAGGTTGCAGTTTCAACTCTGTTACTCACCTGCTAGGTGATCTCAGGAAACTTATTTAACTTGGAAGCATCCTTTCTTTCAGCTGACTAGTGGGGTAATAAAACCCCCCTCTCACTCTTAAGACTGAGAGAGTTAAATTAGTTATATAACAATGATTAATGAAGTGGCAATGATTTTTTGAATAGCATGTAACCATTCAAAAAAGTCATAAACTTATTTTATGTATATTTTAAAGTACAATTATTATTCTACCCTGTCCTGAATAATTGGTCAAAGAGCATTCTTTTTAAAAATGGAAATAATAAGGAGGATTAGAATAACCAAAACTACTTCTTCCTCCCCAACTCCAGCTAAGGAAACAGGAAGATCATTGGTTTGGTTGGAACCCAGTGATAAATGACTCTCTTGCCTTGTTATCTCACAGCAGATATTAGAGGGTTGTCATGTTATCTCTGTCCACTTGGCTAGGAACTTTTTTCATAATTTATACTGAACCATCTACAATCATCACCTTTACTATTTTACAGCAGTTTTAGAGCTTTCTTGCTTATTCCTGTGAAATGACTAATTTTCAACTTTTGACCTACACTCCGAACTTACGTGTGCAGAAGAAGGAATTAATATTTGTTCATATCAGCTCCATGAAGTCTTTGTGGTTTTTAAATACCTGAATGACTCCCTTATCGTTTGTGGGGCAATGACCATGGTCATGGTTATGGGAACATGCTTGGCCTCCCGGTGGCTGACGCTGTCTTTTGTTCCGTGTGAAACTGAAAATGTGGTCTGGTTACACTTTTTGTGATTCAGCTTCAGTGTGAATCTGGGTGATTGATGATAGAAGTTTGGCAGAGAAGTGCTCCTGTTTGACTCCTACATATTGTCAGGGTCTTTCCATAAAACTACAGGAGTTGACAGAACAGTTGACATTAATTTAAATGAATGGAGAAAGACAGGTTTGAGATATACAGTGTCCTTTGATCTTTTTTTTTTCTTTGTAACATTTGATATTTTCCCCCCATTACTCTTGGTTTATTAATTGCTTCATAGACACTTTCTTTCAGAATTTATTTTGAATTTAACAGATGAGACCAAAAGAAATTATTTTTGATTTTTTAAAAAACCACTTACATTAGATCTACTTGAGGCCTACTGTAATTTCTAAGGATAACTTGGCTTATTTACCATTTTTAGGCTTTTACGTATGATCTCCTTCCAGATATCCTGCATATAGGTGTTCAGAAAGGAACATTCAGCATCCCTATGTCCCATTCAAATTGTGGAACCATGAGATTTCTACATAAGCGCGACCAAGATTCTGTAGGACTCTTGATAGTGTCTTGTTGGGTGTCCTTGTTAGCTGCTAGGAAGACATACTGCTCTTCCCCAGAAGTTTGTTTAGACCATTAGCTTACAAATTTCAAAAATATATAATCTATGTCACATTGAAACCAGGGAGTATTTGGAAATAGCAATTTTTGGTGTGCCTAAACTTTGTGGATTAGTTTAAGAATGTGGTCTACTTTGGGTTATCTTAGATTTGAGTAGTCACCTCTAAATTCTACAGCTATCTCTGCTTTGTTCCATTCTCTACTTTGATTTATTGGCAATACTATCAGTGCCACTGAAGCTCCTATTTCTCCCTCAAGCCCGTAATTATAGCAAACAATATGTTAGTCAGTGATATTTATTTTCAGGAGGAAAATTGCATAATAGATTGTACAAATGAGTGTTCTTATTTGGAATCTGATTTCTGAGTCTCTGATTGGTGGAATAGCTTTGATTTCTGTCCTCTGCACAACATCTTATCATTGTATGGGTCAATAGACATTTACAGAGAGTAGAATACGCATAGGTTATTCTTGTCTCATTGACAAGAATGTTTTCTCACTTCAAAGTAGGCACTTGAAATGTAAATGGAGTGAGATTCAAAAATGCAAGCCCAACATAATTCTCCCTTAGAATATCAGATTTACTCACTGCATTTTAAATATCGATTCTCAAACATATAACTGGTTCGTTATTGCCAGATTTCACTGGCGATTGATGAAAGTTTACCACCAAGTGACATCTTCAAAAGCAAGTTGGAAAAACCCCCATCATGCCAGGAGAGTAGACAGTGTTCCCAGTGGCTGGCAAGTGACTACTGTGTATCATCTTTCATGTGTCCACAATGCAAAGTGGGCAGAAGACTCCACGGGGTCGTTGGATAAACACCTGTCTGCCTGCTGGAGCAGTCAGACCTGGAACACTTACCACCTGCTTTGCCCCATAATTTGCCAAATAGGCTATCTTGAAAAAAAAAAAGTGTATATATGTTTCCACAAACATCTTGATTCAGGGATAATGCAACATACAATCTGCACTTCTGGAAGGTAAATGCCCACACTGGTGAAGAGTATAATAGATCACAAAAAACGAAGTTCACATGTTGATAGGTGCATGGAGTTACAGTTCTGCAGTGTTGCCAAAAACACTCCCTTGCATACAAGGTTTTTTATTTTCACAGTTGCACTATACCTTTTCCATGCAAATATTTTTCTTAAGCAGTGTATATATTTGCACAGCACTATGAATGATTTTGCATCATTAAAGTGGCTTTGCTTTTTATTTCAAGGGTATTTTTCTAGGAGTCCTTGCCTTAAATCATTGGCCTTGAACACTCCAGGAATGTTACCTTTAATCTTGGCTAAAATGGCATGTACTTGTAAGCTCTAACACTGTAAGTACCTTTTCAAGGAGAATTTCAACTAGTGGAAAGTGTTAGAATAATCATTTACCTAAGTTGGAGCAAACATTTTAAAAATGATTTTAAATCCAAGTTGCAAGTTTTGTTTTGTTTGTTTGTGTCATTTTTAGATCTCAAAAATGTTCTTTGGCTTACCTGTGAGAATAATGTCAGACTCCATTCAAATAAAAATCATTTTTTGGAATATTTTGTGATTCACCAGAATTCTAAAGAGAACTCCTTTTGTGTTGACTTTATTTTTAAACCCTTCGATTATGCTGTATCTCATGTTGTTAACAGATGCTGCTTTACAATTCTGCTCTGTGTGTTTTTGCTTTTGCTTATAAGATGTTCTAAATGCTATTTCAGTACAATATTTATTTTCTTGTATTTTAGGATGAAAGAAGAATAGATTATTCATCAGATATTTCTTTTTCACATAGGTATATTCCTGCAGTGAATCAACCTATTAAAGAGATGCTACAAAATTAGACTCACCCCTGAGGATATGTAGGCTCTAAAATAAAGTTAGTAGGCTCTAAAATAAAGTTAAAATGTGGGTTTTCTAAAAGTTTTGAGAAATGGCAACTTGGTTAAAATAAGTATGCAGTTTATTAAGGTGTGCATTTTGGAAGGGATAATAGTAATTGGATATCTCTTTTCTTTTTTAAGAAAGTAACTATCATTTTCTCTTATACTATCAATTTTTTTATTTGTGTAGGAAAAACTCCCACTTACCTTTATATAAGGATGGGAATCTTATCTTGCCAACATCTTGCCACCTGTTTGGAAGAATTGAAGAATGGGAGAATAAACATGGACATGCATTTGTATTAGCAATGCAAATTCAGAGAAATGGCCTTTTGGAATAGTCAGAAGTAGTGGGTTGTAGCACACACTGTTGTTTCCTGCCCAGATCCCCTTGGCCATTTCCCATTTCTGTGGGTGTCAGCCTGAAATTCTAGCTGATATCACCTACATCTCTTTGTCAAAAAATGTCTCTGTCCACTGCAGCCTTGCTAGGGAATTGGCAACCCCAGGGAGCAGTCTTCAACTATTGGTTGAGAGTTGTTGATACACACCCAGTTTCTTTCTTCTTGGTTGGAATAGCCCGGAGATGTATGTTTGAAGCTGTTTCCTTATTGATTACCTACTCTTTACCAGGCTCCTCCCTTTCCTGCCTCACTTCCCCACTCTTTGACTGGCTGCCTGGCGTGGCTTCCCAATAAGTACTTGTCTGGGAATCTTTGTCACAGAGTTTCATTATGACACAGCTCAAACTAAAACAAAGATGCTTGGAAAGATATTTAGTCAGTCTATTCCTATAGGAGATACAAAATCCAATTCAAATCAAACCATGTTGATGATAGTTTTTTAAAGAATTACCTTTCAAAGCAGAAATGATACAGTATCTCATGAGAGATCATTCAATATTTTGAACAACCCTCAGTCTTTATTCATTATTTGCCGTTATTCAAAGGGCTTCAATATACTGTTTCTGTTCTCCCTATGAAAACATAAAAAAATATTGAATTCCATTTATTTTCCAGTTAAGCAATCTGGGTAACATACATCATCATCTTGAGTCTTGTTTTTCAACTATTGAGTCATGTATGACTCTGGAGGGGGACTAGGTTATTCTTATTTTCATTATGTAGTTGATTCCAGATTGTATTGGAATAGTTCTGAAAAAGAAAAAGATAAACAGACCTCTACTGGGTGTTAAGGTAATTACTTGTATAGGAAAATTGGGTCTGAAATGTAGGGGAAACATGGTGCTCTATCTTGTTTCTTCTAGATCGGTGGTTCTAAAACTAGTGGGCATCAGAATCACCTGGTGGGCTTGTAAAACCACATGTGTCCAGCCCCTACCCCAGAGTTTCTGATTCAGTAGGGCTGGAATAGGGCTCAGGAACTTGTATTTCTTGCAGTTTCCCAGGCGATGCTGGTGTTGATCCAGGGACCAGACTTTGAAAAACACAGTTGTAAGCCAATGAAGGACAGTGGGCAGCTTCATAATGTTAGCATATAACAGAGAAGTAGGCTAGAGCGTGTCTTACAAGGCATGTGTTACACTTAGTTAGAATCAAGAGTAGTATTGGGCGGGGCGCGGTGGCTCACACCTGTAATTCCAGCACTTTGGGAGGCCGAGGTGGGCAGATCACTTGAGGTCAGGAGATCGAGACCATCCTGGACAACATGGTGAAACCCTGTCTCTAATAAAGATATAAAAATTAGCTGAGCATGGCAGCACGTGCCTGTAATCCCAGCTACTCGGGAGACTGAGGCCGGAGAATTGGTTGAACCTGGGAGGCGGAGGTTGCAGTGAGCCGAGATCGCACCACTGCACTCCAGCCTGGCGACAAAGCTAGACTCCGTCTCAAAAAAAAAAAAAAAAAAAAAAAAAAAAAAAAAAAAAAAAAAAAAGTAGTAGTATTGGTCCTAATCTTCTTTCTTGTTTCCTGCCGAAGAAGTTATTCTTGAAATTCTTGGAATGTTCCAGAAGCAAGCAGTGAGTAATTTTTTTTTTAACTTCTTTATTGTTACCTATGAATTACTAAATGATCAAATAGTGGAAAGCAATAGTGTTCTCTTGCAGGAACAGAAGACACGTAATATGTGAGATGAGTTATTTAGGTTTAGAGGAGAGAATTTTCATTTCAGCAAGCTGTCTTTTGCAGACCACCAACTGGTAGCAGTTTGGTGTCAGTGTCTTTACCTAAGGAAATGTGGTGATGACAAATACGTTGTATTAAATTTTGAAATGAACCTGACATTGCATTTGAAAGTGCCAATAAGATCAGGCTGTGCTGTTCACGCTACAGGAATCAGACTGCAAGGGAGATTAAATTAGAAAGTTTCTATAGCCAAGTTCCTTGTTCCCTTTCATTTAGTTGTCTTGCAGTGAAATTAAAGATGAAACTAATAATGTTTTGCAATGAGGAAATCCAAAAGAGAAAAATAGAGACTCATTCTAATCAGAGTTTCCCCATCCACGTTTGACGTGAAGGTAGGAGTAGATGTAAACTGGTGAATCAATTTAAATGCTAAAGAGAGAGGAACTGCAATGCGGGTTTAAATATATTTACTGTATGTTGTCTTGATAAACAGGCATTGTATTTTGAATTACTTCCACTTTCTACCCTGCTGCATACATAGACATTGCAAGATAGCTTTTGTCTTTTTTCTCCTTTAAAAAGGGGCCTAAATAAATGACTGTTCCCATCAGTACTCCACCAATATTTCACAATCAGACTAAATGTTATCTGTTTTTTCCAAACTTTAATATTTAGAAATAGCTTAGAGTAAATTGCTTCCGGAGTTGTGCCTGTGTCTCTCATAGGAGTGCTGTCTCC
Source organism: Macaca mulatta (assembly GCF_049350105.2). NCBI lineage: Eukaryota > Metazoa > Chordata > Mammalia > Primates > Cercopithecidae > Macaca > Macaca mulatta. The sequence goes on from NC_133417.1 coordinate 28,817,641, forward strand.
TTTTTCTCTCTCTTTGGAAATTCTTATTAGGCAATCGACTTTCTGTTCCCATTCTATATGATTCAAGAAGCAAAATTAGTCCTAGATTGTACTGATATTTCAAAATATAGCTCATGTGATTAAATGGTCAACCTAACCTTTCAGTGAGAATTAATGTGAGATTGTCACCTTTGCTATCCTTTTCATCTTCCCTTCAGACAGGTCCTAAGTTTTTCTATTCCCTATTGTATTCCACTGTAATGCCAATACAGGGATTAGTTGTAGCATTAGTCACAGGGACACAGTTTTGTTTCACTTTCTGAAATGTATTTTAAAGTGGTATTTTGCTGTTTCATAGGACCCTTGGCTCATTACTCTTGACACATTTACTGGTTTTCCCTCTATGTAGACACAAAAAAACGTAACGAACATGGATAAAACACTTCTCCATTATGATTGAGAAATTTACACTGGTGGTATGACCAATATGACTAGATAAGGAAAAGTAATCGGAGGTTTACACATTCTGTACCTATTCAAATGCTTTCAGGAAATATAGTGATCAAAAAGCCCTCGTAGAAAGCCCCTTCCACCCCATGCAAAATCAATATTTTTGTTTTACTTAATCTTATAATCAAATACTTTTTGAATTACTAAATTAATATATACATCTATTTTAACTGATTCATGAATCAAGAATTCATAGTGTGTAACCTTTTGTGCTCTGAAATGCCATAGCTCATAATCAGTGCTGCTTTACCTCTGTTACCTCTATGGTAATTTGCTTCCACAGTCACAGTCATGTTGTTCCCCTGCCTGAGATGCTTATCCTCCTCTTCTTCCTTTGGCTAATTCTTATTTATCCTTTACGAACTTGAATTGGTGTCCTTCAAGAAACATTTTCTTCACTCCCACTCCAACTATTTTATGCTAGTCTAGAATCTCAAGTGAATATTATGTTTGTCACCTGCCCAAGATTATTTGTCACAGCCATTCATAGTAATTTCCATTCCTTTATAGGTTATTGGTTCAGAAATGGGTAACGTTAAATTTGTTTAGGTCAACAAGATATGAGAAGAGGGACTTGAACAAGGAAGGGTGTTGTTTTAGTTGCTGCTGTGATCCATCTTATTATAACAGGATATGTAGCTTCAGGATAAAGGCATTACTGTGTATAGTAGGTCAGAGATGGAAAGATACTCTGGGTCCTGGAAGATATTGTTGAGCCACTGAATCCACAGTGTGAGCACTGGCTGTTATGTGAGACAATCTATTTCCTTACTGTTAAAGCCAGTTTCTATCAGAGTAGGTACCAGTTGCTGCAGAAATCATTATAATTGATGGACTGCTTATCATTTGTGTTTTCATAACGGTTTGTGATTCAGTTATCAATACCTTTACTGTATTATGTTAACATTATCTGTTTATTTCTCTGTTTCTGCCATTTGACTCAGCTTCTCAAGGGCACATACCTTGACTCATTTATCATTTTATTCTAGGCATGATATCAGAGTGTCTGATATATTAAGGTACACTTAATGTTTATAGAACTTGAAAGAGTTATTTCAATTGATTCACATAATAGCCCAATTGGAAATTATTGTTATTTTTTATTCCAAATTTACTGATGGGGAAATTGTAGGCAGAGATGTTGATGGTTTAAAGTCACTTAACTAGTAATTTCTGATACCAGAAGTTTGAACTCCAGTTATAGAACTCCAAACCAGTGCTTGTTCTACTTTATGAATGTTGGTGAATGCATGTCGCCTGTACCAGCTACATCGATGCTGCCCTGTACCAGACTATGCAATAACTTTCAATAGTTAAGATGTTATTTTTTGGTAAAGTCCAACTTGGCCTGAGATTTATTCTCAATGCAGCACTAGAGGCACTTGTGCCAACTCACTGGGCTAGGCTCATGAAACCTATTCCTAACCATACACTAAGCATATTGCCTTTTGTTTCCCTAGTGTGAGCTAAGAGCAAGAGAGATCACCAGTACAATGAAAACATAAATCCCACACACATTTCCCTTTGGCACAAAGTGAATTTAAGTTAGATATATAGTACATACTTGTCTGGTTTTCCCTGCAACTGTAATTCTAATCTTGATCATATTCAGACAGCTAAGCAGTGTAGAATTTATTCATCAGAATGGACTGGGAGGAGAGAGAAGCAGAGTCTCTGAAAAAGGAGATATGTGAAATCACAAAGAAGATAGGAGACAGCTCTTTAGGGATAAACAGCTTTTCACTCCTTTGTCGTAGAGATATTCCTGCAGGAGGGTGATAGCGGAGCTGCTAATACACCATATTGAGAAGTTTGAGAAAGTTTAGTAAAAAGCAAGCAAAATTCGAGACACCAAAGTGGTCTTTAATATTACATCAGAGTTCATTAAATATACTTAAATAAGGATTCATTGAGAAGGAATGGTAGTTATTTCTGTGTTGTTCCAGAGGGCAAATAGGTACAAATAAAAAGATGACAGATGTTGGCCTAACATGAGAATACATGTTCCATTTTAGCTGCCTAGCAATGGTGAGTAATGAGCTCAGTATCACCAGAGGCATACTCACAAAGGCTGGGACCAGCGCTTAGGGCTTCTGCAGGGGAATCTCCTCACTATTCTGCAATGAGGTTAGCTCTGTGGACCATCTGCTGCCATTTTGGACAGGAAAATTTTGTATTTTTCCTTGTTGTCCTGCAATTAATGATATTTAGCATCTCTGGCACTCCTCCACGGATTGGCAGTCATATCCCCTCATCATCATGGCAAACAAAATGGCCCACATATTTTTTATTGTCTCCATAAGGAGTGGTGGTATTGCTCCTGGTAGAAAACCACAGGCAAGGAGAAGTCTAGTTTTTCTCAGTTGTCAAGATTATGTTCCATTAATTAATTGATTTTAATTAATCAATTTTAATATTAAAATTTAAGTTAGAATGGATTAAGGAAAGTAGCAGTATATTTTGAGTGCATTGTAATTAAAAGCTAAAATAAGATCAGGCTGCAAGTTTAAATTGGAAACTTCAGGTAAATAGAAAATTCACTTATCCAGAAGGGCCAGTCATCATCATTATTGATAAATAGGGTTTCTTTGTTTATAAGGCATTCCAGCAGGTATAAGAGGATAATATGAAAGGGAAAGTGTGACTTCCTCTTTAGAGAAATACTAAGGCATATGGGTATTTGTTTATTGAGACAAGTAGGACCCTGTGCTTTAGGAACTTGGCAGAGAGCACAATCACAAAATCATTTCCATGCAATATTTATCACAGGCACAGCTGAGAGAAACAGTGTATATCCAGATATTCTGAAAGCCTTCCCTGGATTAATTCTGACTGGGGAGAACTGTGTGCCTGGAGAACATAATACTGACAACTTACAGAATTGTTTTTACAGAAATGTTCATGACTGTGATGTTAGCTGCCTATAGTGTATGAAGTTATAAGACTCTTCACCATGAAACTCACCGTCATTTCCTCAAAAGGTATGAGATTTAGGGTCTTTACCTCGTGTGTTTCAGCATCCTATATGAGAATCCATAGGAGTAACACTGGTCAGTTCTAAATCAAACATATTCGCCCATCTCTTTGTGATAATGTAGCCGCCAGCATGGGTTGAGTGCACCCTGAAAATTATACTGATGACCGGATTCCCAGATTGTCTCCCTCCTGGACTCATTTCACTTCCTTCTTTTCTTTCATATCATTTGAGTGTCATCTTGTATACTGTGTGTCTCCACTTGCTAGGTGTGTGACTTTGAGAAAGTTACTGCTGTCTTTGACATCTCAGTTTTGCTGTGAGAAACAGAAGTTAGAATAGGACCTACATCATAAATTTGATATAGATGCTGATTTCATCTATGTCAAGTTCTTAAAACAGTTCCTGGCATGTGATTACTGCTGCAGAAATGTCAGCTCTTATCATTGTTATAATTATCTTTCATTTTGTATAAACAAACTTACTTAAATACTTTATAGAATGAATTGGTGGTATCAATTAGTGGAAATGGCAACTGACTTTAGGCAATTGACTATCTCTCAGAGGCCTAGTTTCCAGACTTATGGTTGTAAGGATGCTATTTTGTAAAATTTTTGTTTTATTAACTCTTTTAAATTTTAAAATCTTTACAGAAATATTGAAGAGTTGAGGAGACAGTACAAAGAGTTCCCTTGTATTCCTTGACCACTGCCCCAATGTAAACATCTCACATAACCATAGTTCAATGATCAAAAATTAGAAATTTAACACTGGTATAATATAGCTTGTTCTGAGGGTTAAAAAGATAACATGAAGGCTTAATGGAAGATCTGGCAGCTATCTTGATTTTTCTGGAAGTTGTTCTTATCTGCAAGAGTGGAGTGTCTGGTAATCTTCAGTCAATTCAGATGTTTGAAAGCATTATTTACAAATGATGATTGTAAAAAGTTAGAATGTTTGAACTGGAAGGTGTAGGCATAGCCTACATTATAGTCTGAGATCACATTCTTAAAAAGAATGACTTGTATTTTTTTAATTAATTAAAGAAAATGCCTTAGTAATAGCACAATTTACTATAAATCCTGGCATATCCCTCTGGTAATAGGGAGGAAATTTTGTGGCCTCAGGTTCTGATAGTAACTTGAGCCAAGCAGCTATGTGAGGAAACGTAATTATACTCAGTGTCAAAACAAGGGACCTAGGTATTGATGGATATAGGCCTTTATATGCAATAGGAAAGAACATCTATGGAAAATCAATTTATTTGTTGTGAAAAATGACTCATTGTCATTTCTAACATTTTACTTTGGGCTGATTTCATTTTTAGTGTTCAAATTTGTTTATGTTGTACAATAAGGATGAAAAATGCCTGTGTTCTGTAGTGGTTTTGATTAAAGATAATGGAACCTTCTGTTTATATACTACTTTCCACTTTCAAAATACTTACTTTCACTTACATTATTTCATTTTGCTCCTCACAACAGACCTGCAATGGTGGTCAGGCATCGGTGGTTCTCACAGTTCTGCAAGCTGGAAATCCACGATCAAGGAGATAGTCAGGTTCAGTGTCTGGTGAGGAGTCCATCTCTGCTTCCAAGATGGTGCCTTTTTTTTTTCTGCATCTTTGGGAGAGCAGGGACACTGTGTCCTCACAGTGTGAGGTGAAAAGCAGAGGAGGAAAAAAGGGCTGAGCACTGTGAGAAGCCTCTTTTACAAGGGCCTTAGTCCCATGCAGGAGAGAGGAGCCCTCATAACATAATCTCCTCTTCATGGCCCCTCTTCTTAACATTATCACATTGGCCATGAAGTTTTAACTTATGAAGTTTGGAGGGGACACATTCAAACCACAGCAGTGACTTACCCCATTTTACAACAGAGGAGATTGATAAAAGGGGAGGGTTAAGACTTGCCTGTGGCCACAAGGCAAATATATTTACAAGGTCTGAGCTACTGAATCCTAGGATTCTATATGAGAACAGTTGAGACAGCTACTATAAAATAGTGAAATTTATGTACCTAAAAATGTCTATCACTTATGTAATCTAGGGGAACTTAAAAAATCCACATGTACATATCCATCCATATTCATATCAACTGTCTATATCTGTCTATATTGTCTATACATCATATGTCTAAGTCTATATCTGTATCTATCTCCTTCTAACATTCTCATTTCTTAGGCCAATATTTTGGACAAGAGAAGAAAAGAAAGTCAGAGATCCAGAGGAAAGGCAAAATAATAGAAAGCCCACTGTACTAGAAAACTATTCTTAAGACATAGATGGGCCAAAACTAATTTGAAATTTGTTTGGAGGTGATAATAGGCATTTGGGGATATGAGGCTTCATTCTACTCTCCCCAAATGAAATTACTGGAAAAAGTTATTTACTCTCTTTTGAATTTTATATAGTTAGTTATAGTCGCAGATGAATGACTTTTAGCTTTTTGTTTTGTTTTGTCATTCCCTTATTGACTTGGGTATTACAACAAATAGCGCGCAGCTACGTTAAGGAGAATAAAAATGGCATGCCCAATCAAAAGCTTTGGGTGGTCCCAAAAAGGAGCCACAGAACTGGCAAACCGTTATCCAGAAGAGAATATACTTCCTACAATAAAAGCAACCTATTTATATAACTTATTAAAGAAAAAAATTGTGGGGCGTCTCTAGCCACAGGGCTGGCTACAAAGTTATATCTCTAGTGCTTTTTTTTTCAACTTTTATTTTAGATTCTGGGGGTCCAGGTGCAGGTTTGTTACAAAGGTCTATTGTGTGATGCTGATGTTTGGGGTTTGTTTGAATCCATCACCCAAGAAATGAGCATAGTCCCCAATAGGTAGTTTTTCATCCATCCCTTGCCCCTTTTTGTATTCTCCTGTATCTATTGTTCTCATATTTATGTTCATGTGTACTTATGTTTTAACTCCCACTTTTAAGTGAGGATATGCAGTATTTGTTTTTCTGTTCCTGCTTTAGTTCACTTAGGATAATGGTCTCCAGAGCATCCATGTTGCTGCAAAGGACATATTTCATCCTTTTTATGGCTGCATAGTATTCCACGATGTATACATACCGCATTTTTTAATGCAGTCCACCTTTGATGGGCATCTAGGTTGATTCCATGTCTTTGCTATTGTGATTAGCTCTGCGGTGAACATATGAGTGCATGTGATTTTTGGTAGAACAGTTTATTTCCCTTTGGTTATATACTCAGTAATGAGATTGCAGGGTTGAATTATGTTTCTATTTTAAATTCTTTGAGTAATCTCCAAACTGCTTTCCACAGGGATTGAACTCATTTACATTCCCAACAACAGTGTATAAGCGTTCCCTTTTCTCTACAGCCTTGCCAGCATCTGTTGTTTTTTTGACTTTTTAACAAAAGTCATTCTAAGATAGTACCTCATTGTGGTTTTGATTTACATTTCTCTGATGATTAGTGATATTGAGCATTTTCTCATATGTTTGTTGTCCACTGTATATCTTCTTTGGAGATTTATCTGTTCATATCCTTTGCCCACTTTTTAGTGTGGTTATTTTGTTTTTGCTTATTGATTTAAGTTCCTTATGATTTTGGATCTTAGGCCTTTGTTGGATGCAGAGTTTGAAAATATTTTCTCCCATTCTGTAGGATGTCTGTTTACTCCATCAATAGTTTTTCTTGCTATACAGAAGCTCTTTAGTTTAATTAGGTTTCACTTGTCAAATTTTGTTTTTGTTGCAGTTGCTTTTAAGAACCTAGCCATAAATTATTTGCCAAGGCCAATGTCGTGAGGGGTATTTCCTAGGTTTTCTTCTAAGAATTTTATAGTTTGAGGTCTCCTATTTCAGTCTTTATATTGAGTTAATTTTTGTATATGGTGAAAGGTAAGGGTTCAGTTTTATTCTTCTGCATATGGTTAGACAGTTATCCTGGCACCATTTATGGAATAGAGAGTCCTTTCCTTATTGCTTATCTTTATGGACTTTGGATGACTGTAGATGTGTGGCTTTATTTTTGGGTTCTCTATTTTGTTCCATTGGTCTTTGTGTCTGTGTTTGAACCCATACTATGTTGGTTTGATTACTGTTGTCTTGTAGTATAATTTGAAGTCAGGTAACATGATTCCTCTGACTTTATTCTTTTTGCTTAGGATACTCTAGGACTCTTTTTTGGTTCCATATGAATTTTAGAATTATTTCTTCTACTTCTATAAAAAATAACATTTGTAGTTTGATAGAAATAGTGTCGAATCTGTAAATTGTTTTGAAGAGTATGACCACTTTAATGATATTCTTCCAATCCATGAGCATGGAATGTTTTTCCATTTGTTTCTGTCGTCTCTGATTTTGTTCAGCAGTGTTTTTAGCTCTTTTTATAAAGATCTTTCACCTCCTTGGTTAAGAAGTTTTCCTGGGTATTTTATTCTTTTCGTGACTACTGTAAATGCAATTCCACTTACAATAGCCACAAAAAAGGGTAAAATATCTAGTGCCTTTAAAAAATTCTGCTCAGAAAATCCAAGTGGCTTATGTGATTGGGTAAAGAAAGTATAGATATGATTCCCTAGGTTATCTTTCCATTCTTTCACTAGGAGACGTCATTTGAAGTCGTTTTAGTGTCTGTGAAAATGTAGCCATTGCCAACCCTTTGATGTTGGATAGTTATTGTCTTAGGAACTGCTCTGGGAGGACAGAAGCAACACTGAGAATGACAGCATGGCTTCTCCAGGGCTAAGGTGAACAGGGGGCTTGTGAACCAACCAGAGTGTGGCTGTGTTTCACAAACAAATGACCTGCCTGTTCCTCAGGAGATCTGTGAGCTCTACACAGTGACTCGCCACATAGACCATAGTGTGCAAGTTTTATACGAAACTCAAGAGCAGCACTTCCTTTTAAGGGATTAGAGGGCCAGAAGTGTTTTGAATTCTCAGTTACTTCCTTTTGCCTGAAGATCTGTCCTGAAACCCTGTTTGTAATCTTGAATAAATGCGTTAGACCAATGCACAGTGAGTTGCGCAATTGAGACACATACCTTCCTGATCTCTGTGTTTTAAGAGGCTAGAAATCCAAGATTAGAAGTTGATTTGGGATGCCTGAAATGAATGCCAGAGTAACTACCACTACCCCAGAAAGCCATGACAATCCTGAGAAAAGGGAGTTACAGCTGTGGTGAAAGAAATGTTTTTTATTTTGCATTATCTTTGGTGGTTAGATAATATCTTGTGTTGATAGACTATCATATTCAACTCATATTTCCTTTGCTGTATATAGTATATAATGTATAGTTCATTTTTCTCAATCTGGCTAATTTATTTTACTTAGTTTTAATTTTCTTTCCAATATTCTTTTCATCCACACACCCTTCTACCAGTGTATTTACCCCTGATCTGAGATTTTAATACCAAATTTGAAAAAAAATAATTTCTTTATTTGCTTTCCATGGGAAATCCCCCAATGTTTAGAGCTACCAGCTCTAGACATTGTAAGATAAGTCTTGTTGTTCATCTGGTATCTCCAACACTTAGCATGGCGCCTGGCTCATGGTAGGTACTCAATATTTAATGAATTAAATAAATGCTGGATTTACCCAATGACAATATAGGAATCAAGATGTAAGAGCTAAAGGAATCTTAGGCATTGAATTCAACCCTTTCATTACATTGAGAATCAAAGGGGTTTACTTTTTCAAAGGAGGTAGTTCTGAGACCAGAATCCAATCACCTTTCAGTCTGCCAAGAGCTCTTTCTCCCACTCTGTTTACCAGCAAATGGATATTTCATGTCTCAGACCAATGCCACCTTCTTCTTGTTCTTATGAATTGGAGTGCTGAAGGCAGATACTCTATCTGGAAATCTTCTAACCCATTCATTTAACAGACAATTTTCCAAATTATGTTCCATGGGATATTAGTTCGAAGGCCTCCTAATGAATAACCTGGAAAAATAGATCTTCCAATTAAATAAAAGTGAACAAGACTACGTACTTTATCTCTCTTATGGAAACTCATGATACACATTACCCTAGAAAGGGCTGCAGGGAGAATACCTCTGGAGAAAACCTGCTTAATTGTGTTTCCTTGGGAGTGTCCTAAATTGTTGGAGCATTGAATATTTTATTTGTAAAATGCATACTGACACTTTGTAGAATAGTTTTCCTAGAGATAGCATTTTGGGGATGGCCCTCATCTAACTTCCAGGTTTGACAATGTGTTACCCAGAGTTCTGCAGTCCTTAGGAGCAGCATCTTTTTTCTATGCTGTAATAAATTTGAAAATGGACCTGGGCACTTTAAAATATGTATATATGGATATTAGCCAAACCTGGCATTTGTCAGAAACATATATTGTACTGAAGTTTTCACAGGAAAGATGGAGGAAGAATTTTACATAGAGTAGTCATTTACCGTGGTTTGCTCAGTGAAACCCAGTTTATCCCCATTATCCTGCTGTCATTATGAATGTCACTACATTTCAACCTCAGAAATGTCCTGGTTTTGACACACTCATTCTTCCAAGCCTAGAGCCACCATATTAGCTATCATTTTTCTCTTGGACCTGTTCTCTTCTCTGGCAGCCAATTCCCATCTCATTCATCTTCCTTCCTTCATTTTCCTCCTTACCACACTCACTTCCCACTTCCCTGGCTGCTGTTTTCTTAGGCAGAGTTGTCCTGTAGCTATATAAACCCATGGGCAGCTTCTTTTCACCAGAAGTGAGGGTGCATAAATTCTTGTCAGAAAACTGGTTTCTCCCTATCAAAGGGTTTCAACACTGGTCAAGAACCTATGAGGGGAAAAAACAGAAAGTTAACCACAACAACAAAAATCCCCCTGTATACGTAGGCCCTGTAGCATAGTCCCCAGCACTGATCCTTTGCTTGTCCACATCCATCATGGTGTTCACTCTAGGCCCTGCTCTTTCTCAGGGCCTCTAGTGTCACCACTTAGGAAGGCACAAGGTCAATGTCAGCCATGGCCTGTGCCCTCCAGATCTTCGTTCCAGTCTGCTCCATCTACAGGATCCTCCTCATGGCCTATGCCCTCCAGAGCTTGGTTCAAATCTGCTCCATCCACAGGGTCCTGTCCTCAGGATTCTTCACACTGACCTTCTGGTCACTTCGTGCCCGTCTCTACTTGCCATGGTACCATGCTGTGCATTGCATGTTTTTTGTTGTGATTGCTTTTAAGAACTTAGCTATAAATTCTTTGCCAAGGGTATTTCTGACTTGACTATGCTGACCTCACAGACGGCTCTCTTCTCTCGTCTGCTATTTCACACATCCTTCTTACTGCATGGCTTCACGTTTATTCAACTCTGTATTCTACGTTGAGCTTCCTTCTTATATATGCTCCTCGAAAATAGAAACTGTCTTAATAAGTCTAAATTGCCTTCCATTGCCTAGTACATTGTTAGACTCAAATCAATCAGGGATTTTCAATCATAGAAGATATTTTAGATTTCATCTAGTTCAGTCCTTAAACATGTTCAGAGACTTGCATGAGGTCACCCATTTGTGGAAGGCCAATCCAGGTTGCCAGGAAGAACTGTGGGTTAATAAGGGGGACTATCCCACAATTAAGGCTTGGAAGGTCCAGATCACTCTGTAGGCTTCTGCTGAATGTGACTGACTAGAGAATTTCTGCTGCTTATTGTCTCCTCAGTATTTCTCATAGGCAACAGCATGGAGATGATTTTTTGAACCCTGTGGGTTTGAAATGAAGATTACATAAGACAATGTATATGCCATGTGCTATTCCAAATCCAGGGCGTACCAGGCACTTAGTACGTGATAGTTCATATCAATTTTTTTTTTTTCTAATTTTTCATTCTTTTGTGTGCAAATGGCTTGAAGAACAGAAGCAAGTTGCCTGACTTTGGGCAGCTTATGATGTAGAATCGGCATCATAACATCTGCTCTGAGGTGTCTCCGAGGAGGGTTGGGAGCGTGGGATCGCCATGGTGACAAGGATTCTGCCAGACCCGCCTGCAGCAAGGGAGCTTGCTCTTTTACTGAACCCATTGACTTTGATGACACTTGGCAAAAGTATCCTCGGGTGTTTGCAGCATTGGTTTCTGTACTGCACAGTCCTTCTGGTCATCCTTTCCTGGGCTTTCATGAGTCACAGTAGCAGCTTCAGTGCTGAATATGGAACCAGAATCCCCTGGGGCTGGTTAAAGCACATATGCATATCTAGCACTCTAATTCAGAGAGGAAATGATTTACCGTTCACAATGTCAGGTAAGCATATTTCTGACAAGCATAGGATTTTTCACAGCTTTTAAGGGGTTTGTACCTTTTCCCTCGTGTGGAGAGTTGATTGGGTGTGCTCCCCGTCAGCTGTCACTGCTGCTCTAGGAGAAGGCTGCCCACTGACAGTCTGGCGGCTGTTCGCTGGCAGCGGACTGCTGTGTGTCTCCTCAGGGCAGACCATTTATCACAGGTCTAAGCCGGGACTGAGAGGCGCTGCAATCTCACAGCCACACTCCTGCTGACAGGCGATCACCCAAGCTGCCTACTGCAGTATGCCTTTGCCCTTACAAAAGGTCCTGGGGCCCGAGCAGGGTTTCTCTCCTGAAGGGCCTCTGGCAGAGTCTGCTGTCTGCAGAGGTGCTGACGATAACCCCTGCAGGTGACACCATTCTTCCTGAGAATGGCAAGCAGGTGTGTTGCTGCCTTTATTCCCTTCATCAAGTATGAATTCAACAAAATGCTAATTGTCCATTGGTGGCAGGATTTGTGATTCCCTTCTCGACTTTATTCTCTCCATGTTAGTTTGCTACCAGATGCCATTGTGTTTCTTTTATTATTCATATATAGTTTTATTTTCAAAATTGTATGTAAATCTCCTAATTCTTACTTGCATTTTTATTGTTCTCTTGCTACATCCTCAAGGCTCAGACAGGAACACAGTCTGGGGCTTAGGCTGGGATGAGGGGTTGCCTTTCTGTTTTGAGACAGCCTGGCAGGAGGGCAGGGAACCTGGTGCTTGCCTGGTTCTGCCACTTTTCTTATACGATGTCTGCCTGTAATGTTTAGTAAGCTGCATGGGATTCCTCAAACCTATGCTTCCTCTTGCCTCTCAGCCTTTATTTAACACTATTCTGTCAACCTGGAGCATACTCTAGACCATACCCCATGGCTGCCTACCCACCTGTACTAGGTCAGTCATCTCGGCTTAGGGATCATCTCCAGGAAGCTCTCTCTCACCCCTCATTTGTTTGAGTATCCTCAAATGCTCCCCAACTGCAGCCTGTGCACAGGCTTACACAGCCCTACTTCAGCAGCTATGGATCATATTATATATACTGAATGATGACCTGTCACTTTGGTATGAGCATTTTACTGATTATTTGCACATTTTTTTCTACATTGTCTTTTTATGGCTTCATTGCATTACAAAGGACAAAGGCACCTCAGTTTCTTTAAGGAATTACCTATTGTTGGATATTTGGGATGTTCTAGTTTTTTGGACTATTACAGATAGTGCTAAGATGAATATACCAATAACTGAATCTTTGTGCTTTCCTTAGGATAGATTGTTGGAAGAGAAATTGCTGGTGTTACCATTTGTGTTTTGTGGGTTTATACCTCCCTACAGTGTTATTGGGATTGGAGATTTAATCAGAAGTGAAAGAAAAAAATCGAAGTGGGAAAAGCCCCTGTGATCATCTAAGTTTATCCCAGCTTAATCGTGGGTATACATAAATAATATGCTAATAAGCAGCATGTTTATTCAAAACAACAACACATGTATATGTGTTCTAGGAGATATGGATGATACATAAAGTGTCCTCCAAGAGTTTGTAGTATAGGTAGTGAACAAGGTGCACATAGAAAGGGTATGAGCAAGGAAAATCTCACAGGGAGAAGAGTGAAGTGATATTCGTGATCAATCATGAATGTCGTTTCTAGCCAGAGTGATTGGGGCTGGGGGAATTCTCTTGATAAGGTGTTATTTGGAACAAAGCTGAAAGACTTGGAATACTTGTATACTTGAAAAGAAAGATGGAAATTGAGGCAAAATTCTAAATAGAAAGAATTGTAAAAGCAAAACTTGGAAGCAGGAAAGCAATGGGCATTTTTCCAGAATAGTGAGTGTTTCCAATTTTCATATGAATAAGGAATAGCAGTGTTTTTTAAAAAAATAAACTCCTGCCATTTACACACTGCCTTTTTTGCATTTTGCTTTAACTGCCTACTCTTATTCCTGAAATCTGGATATATTTTGAATTTAACAAATCAATAATAAATTAAATATATACAGAAAAAACCCACTTTAAATGGAAAATCAGTATTTCCTCATTTGCCTTTACCATTGGAAAACCTGGAACAAAGGATGAGGAGCCATAGGAAATGCTGAGTAGGGTTTTTAAATTAAGCTAAATTATTTGATGTGGTGTCTCTGTCTATTATTGAAGTATTCTTCCATAGCTTAGAAAGGAAAGCGTGTGTGTGTGTGTGTGTGTGTGTATTTGCATAGCTGATATTCAGAGGGTATGCACTGACTGTGGAAATGCTGAAATAGTGCAGCATGTATTGATAAATGTTCACTCACCCCTGGAACCCTTCAGAGTCCAGCCATTTTCCCAGCACTTTCCAGACCTTTCTATGGTCCAATAACTTGATGAGTTACCCTGCTATGCCAGGGGTTAAATATTTGGAATATCATACATGTGTGTATGTATGTGTGTATGTTTGCCTATACATCCCTGGACGTTCATGTGTATGTGTAACTTGTATGTGATGGTGTGTTTGTCCATTTTTATGATAAATTGATAATTTATAATTGCATAAATTTATGAGGTGCAAATTGATGTTAAATTTATAAACACAGTGTGGAAAAATTAAGTCAAACTAGTTAACATATTCATCACCTCAAATACTTAACATTACTTGTGGTGAGAACATCTGAAATGTACTCTCTTAGTAATTTTGAAATGGACATTATTATTAATCATATTCACCACACGTGAGAGAACTGTGAAGGTGGAAACAGCAGTGACAGGACACATCTGATTGACAAGAAAGCTTCTTGAGATAGTAGGCTCAGGTTCTGAAGGAAAAGAATGGCGGCAGATGCTCTTGGCAGGTCCTTTGTCCCGCCTTGCCGACACCCTCAGTGATGAGCATGTCATTGGACTTTCTGTATAGGAACAGTTCCCTGTAAAATCAAGAATTTGTTGTTTCAAGGAATGTTATAAACTGGAATATAAAAGCCAGAACTCATAAGGTTACGGGATGCATACAAAACTTCTGACCTCCATGTCTTGAAGCATTCATCCTCTCTTAGACCTAGATGGCAAATCATAGACATAAACTTGTGCATTCTAGATAATTCTCCTGACTCTGGACTTTCTCACTCCTGATCTCCTTAGCTATTTGACATTGTATGAGAGTCTGAATTTGCAACCTTGGTTTTCTCATTTGGAAATTGAGCTAATGGACTCACCCAACAGGGTTCTTGTAATGATTAATGGGATAATAGCCAAGGCCATACAGGCCTTCTAAAATTGGTTTTGCAACTTGCCTCCAAACACAGTAAGGAAATATGAGAGTAACAAGTAAGACCACACAAAACCCACAATCCCAGCATAACTGGAACATGGAGAAAACCCCACTTCCAATAACATTAAGTAGGAAAATAAACACCAAGTCCACTGAGCTGTCTCCTGTATTCCCTCCCTGTGGGGAGTGCAAGAGTAGCTGAGGGTGGGGAAAAGGGGCCATGCTGTAGTAAAGAAAGGGCGGGGGAACTTAGTAGCAGCCCTAAAATTGACCTAAAGCTGCCACAAGGGAAAAAGAGACTACCCTGTGTGTGATACTGAGAGTTTCCTCCAGTTTAGAGCAGGCCCTCCTGGGAAGTGACTTAAAAGCGCACACAGGATCTGAGTAAGCAGTCTTGGAAAAATAAAGCTCCAGAAATAGAAAGAAGTGTGTTAGTATTTTTATTTCAATCGAATTAGTTTATAAATGAACTTAGGGAGAACTTCTATCTTTACAAGGTTGATTTTTCCTTCAAAGAACAAGAGTATCTTTACATATGATAACATCAACCTTTGTGTCTTTCAGGGTTGTTTCAGTATTTTCCTCATGCAGGTTTTATGCATTTCTTGTTAAGATTATTATTATTCTATCTTTTGTTACTATTGTAAAGAATGTTTTCTCTCTTTGTATCCTCTAATTATTATACATCTACATGAACACTGCTGATTTCTTCTGTTAATTTTATAGCTTGCTACTTTATTGAATTATTGAGTTAATTTTATCATTGACTAGGGTTTTCCAGGTACACACTCATATATATATATATATATATATGTGATATATATATATATGTATGTATGTATGTGTATATATATGTGTGTGTGTGTATACACACATGTTTCTGTATATGTGTCTATATATCTATATACACACGTTTCTGTATATGTGTATAGACATGTATCAATTTTTCAGCTTCTTTATTGAGAGAACCGAGAAACTGCCACTTCAGTAGCAACAAGCCACTCCCAGAGCTCAGATCTTGGTTTCTAAATGCCATTCACTACTAAAATAACCCTGGGCTCCTTGCAAAAATAGCTGATTCCTGGTGCGAATCAGAAAAAACAAGATGAGCTTGGGAGATCTTCATGTGCCAAAAACTAAGAAAATATTTCAAGAATGGTGGGGATATTGCAAAAGAATGCAGGTCCCCTTTGAAGGGGTTTCTACTGGCTAAGTCTATGACAGTTTGAGCTCCAAATAAATAATGTTTAACTGTTATAACTATTAAATAAAGTGTATGTCTGCTTGATATTAATAAATGCATGAATAAATAAATAGATAAATGGGAGAAAGTAAAACTCTTACTTGCATTAGAAAGCCAACCAATATCAAATGAATAATGGAATTAAAAAGTCACTATTCGTAACCATCAGAGTAATAATTAAGTCAGGCAAGAATCATCAACGAATGTTGACACTAGAGGATGAAAGTTTGACGAAGAACAGGATATTCACATCATCTGAAAGTATATACCCACAGGATATGTTTTTATTGCAAGAGGTGAAATGATAACTTTACAGAGGGAAAAAAAAATAGCAGACATTACTTTAACTTTTACAGATTGACCATCCCTAATCTAAAAATCTGAATTCCAAAATGCTTCTAAATTTCAAAATTTTTGAGCACTGACATGATCATAGAGATGACATCGTTGGCACTGCACAAAAAGTGCCTATAGACGACAGGGTGAAAAAGTGTGAAGGGCTTATTGTACTGGAGCAGTGCCTTCATCACAGAACAAGAAATAGTGTTCATTTATAAAATCAAAGAGAGACTTCTAACCCAAAAACCATTGCTAATGAGGTTTTAAACATTTTAAAACCTGGAGAAAACATTTTAAAAAGCCCTCCCGCAGAATGCCTCCTCTTCCCTAGAGGACCCACTTCCTGGTCCTTCAGCTGCTTCTGATGTTTCTTCTGACCTAAAAAATAAGATACACAATAGCCTTTTAATCAAAACACAGCCTTTTAGCTGGAGAGGGAAAACCTGCTGTTGTTTTTTTTGTGGCTGCCATTTTGCAACTGATCCAGGTATTCTGGTGATGCTACTGTACTACTTAGTTACCCTAAACTTTAACCATTATTTTTTTCACTGTATTAATGGCATGCCATATTTTGACCCCTAAATACTTGTGGGTGAATGAGTGTAAGAAAATGATTGCTTGTCTGTAGCATAAATTCAGAGTCAGGAATGATGGTGATGCCAAACAACCACAGATTGTCCATGTGGGCAGCTAAGACAGTGACTTCTTTGCCTTCTGATAGTTCACTGTACAAGAACTTTGTTTCATGTACAAAATTATTAAAAATATTGTATGCAATTATCTTCAGCTACGTGTATATGGCGTAAAAGAAACATAAATGAATGTCATGTTTAGACTTGGATTCCATCACCAAGATACCTCATTATCCATATGCAAATATTCCAAAATTTGCAAAAATCTGAAATAGAAAACTCTTCTGGTCTCAAGCATTTTAGATAAGGGCTATTCAAACTGTAATCAAAGATCAGCGGTAATAGGGCTAATGCACAGCGGGGTCCTCCTGTTACGATGCCCTAAGAGCTCAGCATCAGTTCTGTGCTATTCCTGCCAAAGGTGCAGACCCTGAATCTAATCATACAATCATGAGGAAATATCTAATGTAATCACGAAGAAACTTCGGACCAATGTAAATTAGAGACATTGTCCAAAATAACTTCAAAAATGTCAGTCATGAAATACAGTGACTGTGGGACTTTTTCAGATAGAAAAGGATTTTGGATGTGCTACTGAGGGCATGAGTAAGATAACTGACAAAATCTCAAAAGGTCTGGAAATAAGGCAATAGCATTATTTCCAATGTGAAGTTCCACTGCTTATGTGCACAGGAGAGAGAGATGGAGGAAGGAAGAAGTTGGAGGAGGGAGATGTGTGAATAATCCAGTTGAGTGTGTGCTAAAAGCTAAACTTAAGGCAATCTTGTTGAATGGTATCCAGTAATATTTTGTTTTATTCTTGTGACTTTTGTGTAAGTCTGAAATCATGTAGAAAATAAAAATAAATACATTGAAATAAATATTAAATGGAGTAATCTGACTAAATCACCACCAAAGGATGTGTTGATTAAAATTTGTTTAAAAAAGAAAGATACCAGACTTAATTTAGAGAGAGAAATTAGGACCCTGTGGAATGGGGTACTGTTAGAGGTTTGAGCTGATGTCAGAGTAAGTCTTAAACTTTATGAAGATGAATGAGGGAGACAAGTGCTACAATTGGCACTTCAGAAATGCTGTTGTCAGAAGGGACAGAAAGAATCCATTCTTGGGTTCTGTGTGTTTAGGAACATCACAGAAGCAGTGTCAGCATCCTCTTAACATTTTAGGGCATTGGCACTTTGTTCAGAGAGTGTAGTCCATGTTTGTGAAAGCTGAAGCATGATTCCCTGAAGTGTTAAGAAATGCCCATTGTACTAAATGTGCTGAATGAGAATAAGACCATGTCTTCAGGTCTTTGATGGCCACTTGAATCCTATCTCCATCAAATAACCTGGACAATTTCCTATTCAGCACACACTCATGCACGTGTGTATGCATGTGCATGACATGTGTTGTGGGGAGGTTTGGTGAGTTCATTTTTTATTTTCAAGCAGTAGCAAGTACATCTTTCATGCCTTTGTGTCTACTTCATCTTTCTGCCTGCTTGCTTTTCATTATTTAGCTTCGAATTTTCATAACGTCTTTACCAAAGGATAAAAAGAAACGGAAATACTAATGAGTCTATATAGTCATTTATCAGAAATTCTTCAGAGATGTTTTGGGTCCAGAAATCAATGAGACTGGCATTTCTCTTGTATTCATTTATTTTCTTCCTTCTGGGATTCCTCTTTTCACCGCCTGCCCTTCTCCAGTTTTGAAAGGAGAACACGAGAGTGGTATTTTCGCTTTATCTTTCAGTGGTGTAACCTGCAACTTTATCCCTAAACCTCTTAGAGGTAGATCCTGACACTTGGAGAGGAATGACTTATGTTTATAAAAATCTGCTTCAGGAGAATAAATGGAAAAATGCTTCACTGCAGGTCACATTTCCCTGATAGTTCCTCCCCAACTTGGAAGCTGCACTTGGAAGACAATTCCCCTACTACTGCCAACCTCTTGGCCTTCTGAGGAAAAGAGACTCAGGGTTTCAGCTGCTAGCTTTCAACCACCTGAATAATGACCAGAAAATGTCCTTCTTCCCCTCCACTGCATATATGCACTCTAAGCGGTAAAATATGGGTATATAAAGGCTGAGGGTGGGAGCTTTAGGTGTATAAATGGGAATGTATATTCTGATTACCTTACCATTTCTGTGGATTCTCATCTGTAGATTCTCATTAACTTACTATATCTCTGAATACTAACCTTTATTCCAAGATAGATTGGTAAATGATGAGTTCTAAAAGAAAAACTTTTTGGAAGACTTTTTGGTGGTTTTCTTTTTTTCAGACTGAGAATTTAAACCACCTTACTGCTGCTGTTTTACTCTTGTTATTTGAGTATTATGATGCCTTCGGGACAAAATTATCATTATTTTGCCTAAGATATTTGAGTCAGGAGATTTGTATGTCCAGGACTTGCACTATTTATAGGAAATTAACAATCAGAGTAGATGCTGTTAAGGCTTCTTGCCATAACCATAGAGGGGCAGAGCTGAACTGCACGGCACTCCTAGTGTAGTCTTTGCGTGTGATCTGCAGTATAAATTGGGTAAATAATGGTGCTGCCCTCCCAGTCTACAAGTGAGTCCTATTAAGTTACTTTCCATGTCTAGCTCTTCACTGACAGTGGTGAACAACTTAAGAAAACGTGTTTTAAAAACAAATGCTTTTCCCAGGCTTTTGTTTTCATTTTTCTTTCTTTTCTAAAAAAAATATATTGAAAGATAATGTATCTAGTCTTTTCTTACTGTAAAAATATGAAGCATAGTAATGTATGCATATTGTAAATACTTTAAAAATGTTTATATAAAATATAAAGGAAGTCCCCTTCTCAAAGCCTCCTTCTGTTTACCTCCTCCCTCTAGTCCCAGTAATTATAAGGTTTGCGGTATTAACTGCATATTTTTGAAGTATTTCGTATGTGCATATAAAGATGCACTTAGTTGTTTACACTAGTCGTGTATAGAAATGCAGACACATTAGCTAATTCCTTTGAGTTGATATTTAAGGATCTGATATACTTGGTTTTGTGATGCTCTTCCTGAAATGACTGTGAAAGCTAATTCCAATGCTCATTTTATGAAGTGGAGAAGAAGAATTATGTGGTGATGAATATCACTAAAACACTTTTGATAAAAAAATACCATATTACATTTTTGCTTTTGATAAGTAAGCATAATTTATTTCCCCATATCAGATTATTAAAAGTTATTGTGTATCCTTAACTAAGAGAAATATGCAAATATGAGAATTTTGCATTATACTTTTGAACTATACTTGATAATAGATTTTAATAGAGAAAATGAAAAAGCTCATGATAGGGTAAAATAGTTTCCAAAGGCCAGGTGACTAGAATGATTAATGAGAAAACAATGCTGGTGGCCAAATATTTCTAGAGATGCAACTGAGATTTTGGAAGAAATAACCTCAGCATCTGACAAGACTGTTGCAGAATCTTCACATAATTACATCCTTAAAAGGATGTAATTCCTCCTCAAGGAACGTTGAAAATGTGAATATTTTTCAATTCTTAATAATTTTTCTCTTACTCAGATTTTTATATCTGTACCACTGCATTCTTCCTTAGATATTTCAGAAATATGTTTCTTTCTCTCTGAAGGCTATAAATTATTCAAGGGCATAGGCGTACCTTTTTATTCTTTTATATTCCTATATGCCTTACTCATTCCCACTTCAATTTGAGTATGATATGGATGCGTGTAAGTGCTTGTGGAATTAATGAAAGAAATCAGTTTAGATTTAAATCTCCATTTGAACCCACTTTATTGTGGCATTATATACATACAATTTATGTAACTTCTTGACTGTTCAACTTTGTTTTAGGCCAACCTTCACATTTTTGTTTCTTCTTGGTTTGTCGAGTATTTTTTTAAATGAGTTTACATTGTTTATTTTTAAATAACATTTTTAGTAAAGTGTAACATACATATAGAAGTCAGCATAAATCACAGTAGTCCCTGAATGAATTTTTAAAATGCAAACACACATGTGCCTAGTACTCACATAAATAAATAGACATTCCTGACTTCCGACCTCTCCTGCCCCATCGCAGTCACACATATGGTCCATGCTGTAACCATTTTTTTCACTTAATTTTAGAAACAGGATCTTACTCTATCGCCCAGACTAGAGTGCAGTGGCATAATCATAGCTTACTGCAGCCTCCAACTCCCAAGCTCCAGTGACCCTGGGTTCCAGTGGTCCTCCTGCCTCAGCCTCCCAAGTAGCTGGGGCTACAGGCACATGCTGCTTGCCTGGCTAATTTATATATATATTGAAGAGATGGGGCCTCCTATGTTGCTCAGACTGGTCTCCAACTCCTGGCCTCAAGCGATCCTACTGCCTTGACCTCCCAAAGCACTGGAATTACAGATATAGAGCCACTGCACCCAGCCAAACCAGTATTTTGATTTGTAATATCACAGACAACCTTTTCCTTGTCAGGTAAGGGTACACAGACCACCTAGTGATAAATATGAGTATGTGAAAGAAATATATCCATAGACAATCTCAAGGAAAAAGGAATAGTTTACAGCTGCTCGGAAGTCAACATCAAATAGTTTTCAGATTGGTGATGTGATGATAATTGGAATAGAATGATAGGCAAGACTGTTCTATCCTCTCGAGTTTCTATGTAAAGATCATCACCGATATGTTGGTTTAGAGTTTAGAGTGATACTTTTATTTAAAGGAAAGTAAAGATTGCTTTAACATTTCTCTAAATTAAGAAATATCTACATCAAATTCTTAATAAAGGGACAAAAGAGCAAAGTTGGGATTTTCCCTTGTCTTTCAGTTGAGAATGCTTAGTTATGGTGAAGAGGACTATGCTATATATTAATTTCTCCTGGTGGTATTGTCTTCAGATTTCCATATATTCTGTGTTGCGGTGTAAGCGGTGAATTTTTCTTAGAGCTCTTTTGCATGTCACTTTATCTGCTGTTCAGTTGTGTTTAGTGTGATTGAGATCTGAGATTACAAGTGAAGACTTTTTGAGAAATTCTAGTTGACATTCAGTATTTGATTAGGACACCATTTCAGAAATAAGACGACATTTAGAAGGACATCATTTCATAAATGAGACATTTTCATTCACAAATACATAATTATTTTAATCTATAGGTGGCTTTGTGCTGGCTTATTGCCTACATGAAATGCATCAGTAAATCAGGAATCACCTATCTTAAGAAGTTATATTGAAAAGTATGATTTGTGGTATGTGTCATTTTTCTTAGATTATGATGTAGTCATTTCATCCAGAAATCAGCAGATTTGTTGAAAGGAAAAAAAAGTCACTGAAACACACTGGCATTGTTATAAATAAGTAATAGTTAACCAGATTTGGAGTCGATAAGCATTAGTACTGCATGGACAAAATCTTTGTCATCCGGGAATACTGCATCTGAATATAACACCCATTTACTGTGTGAGAGGCTAGGTTAGGATGCACCCACACAGATGACCCAAAGGTTTTCTTCTGTCTACCACACTCATCCATTTCTTTGTTGACTCCAGGTAAGCCTGGGCCAGATCCTACCGTAACCAAAATCCTGAAGGAAGGAAGATAGCAGAATGCTTCTGAATACCACTTTGTAATGCCAGTTTTGTTGCCGGATAGAGTGCCAGTGAAGGTGAAAAAACTGTAGGATTTTTAGAAAAGATTCTTGGAGATTATAAAAGCTGTCTTTAGGTATTTAAAAGACTGTCATGTAGAACATGTGTTAACTTGTACTCTGTGGTCCCAGAGGAACTCCAGAGAATCCCAAAGATTCTCCTACCACAAATGAAGGGAATTTATAAGAAATTCTTCCAGTCAACATAATTAAGATCTAAGTTTATCGCCGCTGAAAAATGTTCAAATAAAGACACACCATTTGCTGGGGATGTTGCCAGGAAATTAATGAAATGCATGGTTGGACTCCTTTAATTTAATTATGTAGTTTTTATTTCTTTTTTGTTTTTGGTGTAACAAAGGCAAGAACAATTTTCTGTTTTTTATAGCTGTTATTTCTGTTAAGTAGATGTGAGGCCTCTGCAGTGTTATGATTTTAGACATTGAAAGTCACTTTCCATTTTGGAAACCATTTTTTTGCAAGTTCGTTTATTTCTACAAAAATTGAGGCGATGGAAACAGATCCGTGTTTAAAGGTTCTCAACTGCTCAAGAGCTCTACTTTTGAATTTAAATATCTGTTACTTTTAACATCATGTGAGTCTTAAATCCCATAGAAATGATTCTACAACAGCTGTACATTTATTTTACAGTAGTTTGCATTAATTCAGACCCTACTTGCTCTTCTAATACATTATTTATCATTGTGTTAAGAATAAGAATAATGTCGGTGGTAGATTGTTGCAGCATATTTCTACATATTAATACTATCTACTAACTTATTTTCTTCCATTACTAAAGTATATCGACATATAAGCTCTGCCTTTTCTGACAAAAAAAAAAAATAGTTTATATTTCCAACAGTGATTATCCTTTTTTAAAAAATCTAAATGTCTTTCATATTTCTTTTTTTAAAAAAAGGAGGCCGGGCGCGGTGGCTCAAGCCTGTAATCCCAGCACTTTGGGAGGCCGAGGCGGGCGGATCACAAGGTCAGGAGATCGAGACCACAGTGAAACCCCGTCTCTACTAAAAATACAAAAAATTAGCCGGGCGCGGTGGCGGGCGCCTGTAGTCCCAGCTACTCAGGAGGCTGAGGCAGGAGAATGGCGGGAACCCGGGAGGCGGAGCTTGCAGTGAGCCGAGATCGCGCCACTGCACTCCAGCCTGGGCAACAGCGTGAGACTCCGTCTCAAAAAAAAAAAAAAAAAAAAAAAAAAGGAGTAGGAATTGTGGAGGGTGGTTTTGGAGGCAAAGTATTTGATTTTTAGCGGGTGATTCTTAAGCAGCTGTTGACTGCTCCATGTAGTCATCTTACAACTGTGTCATTTAATTCTTGACACCTCCCTCAGAGGTAGGAGGACTCCTTAAATCCTGAGGAGCAAGATATTGTGGTTATGAGAGGTGAAATTAGTGGCCTAAAGGCATGCATCTAGTAACCAGTACAAACCTAACAGGGAAGTGGAAATGATCTTGACTTTCAACAATATAATTAATGAGGAAGAAAGAATAAGCATAAGTGAGAGTGTTTAAAATCCCAAATACACAATCACATGTAGCTAGTTGCCACTCAGAGGTTTTCAGCCCTGACTGCATATTAGTTACCTGTCACATTAGAGTTGCATTATCAGGGGGTCCCATCCTCAAGCACTGACTTAATTGGATTTGGATTGAATCCTTGTATCAGCATTTTAAAAGAGATCCCCAGGTGATTCTAATATGCAAACAGGGCTGCCAGGCACCACTCCCTGTATAAGAATTAAACAGGTCCAGGTGGGAATAGAGACAGACCATAAAGGATTTTGCTCAGAAAAGCATTAGAGACAGGTAGAAGAGGCATGTTTTGTGGTAATGTATCTGAGTAAGGGCAAGGATACATTTTGTTTAACTGTATTAGAGAGTCACTATTCATAGACACATCGTTTGCTGAAGCCCAGTACTTCAGCTTAAATGAATGAAAGCAGAATAATAGATTTGTTTTCATGGTTGGAGCTGTGACTACAAAGTAATACATTGAAAGAAATAAAAGCAGTTAGATAAGGAAGGATTTCATCTAATTAAAGCAGGAATGTATATCTTCGTGGGATTTCGAAGAAAGGATGTAATTGATCAGGTGAGGCTTGTGGAAGGTTTTCACTGTTTTTCCAAAAACGAAAGTTCAGAGGGGAGAGAGGATGTTGATGTCAGAAAGAAAAGACATTTTCATAGGTAATTTAGGACTGTGTCTAAGGGAATGAAGAGAAGCTGCAAGATGTAAAAGTGGAGAGAGGAGGAGGAAGAAAATGCATGTACTTTTCAGGGCTACCTATTGTGTTGTTAATACTTTTTTTGGTATGTTAACAACTTGACCAGGTAGAGTTTACTGTGGGCATTGTATTACAAATGAGGAAACTGAGCTGAGCAAATTTAAAATATTTGCTCAAGGTCAGATTAGAAATGGGTACATCATTGCCCAGATCTAGGTCTCTCTGGTCCAAAGCTTGACTCATTCACTACATTCCTTTTCTGTCAAACACTGCTGCCGTGTAAAGGGCGCGTATTATAAAGAATAGCAGTTAATCAAGAAATACTGAATTAATGGATATGAGGCAACAGGTGGCAACAAATGTCTAGCTGTTCCTTTGCTGTTAATCTTTTAACTACCAGAGTGTAATGCAAATTGTTTGTAGGAAGAAGACCCTGTCAATCAATCATGGAGTTTAAAAGCAGGTAGAAAGAGAAATAAGAGAAATAAAGTGACCTGTAAGGATAGGCAGCCAGCATGGCTTTCATAATATGGCTAAGAGATGGCACTGGATTGAGGTATTGGTGGACATTTGGAGAGCGGGTTCACTTAAGAAGTGAATATTGGGCAAGAACATAAAGACAGCGCCCTTGACTGTACTTCTTTCCCGAGTTTGGTGAGCTCCTACTCATTCAAACCTCAGTCTGTTTGTCACCTCTTCCATGAAGTATGTACTGATCTCTGCTTATATTATTGATCACCGTCTCATTTGTGCCATCGTTGTGTGATCACCTGATTGGTTCGTCCTGCTCGCTGCACAGACAAAACCAATTAGCTGAGACCCTGGTTTTGCAGTAAATAATTTAATTAATGCAAAGCTGCCAAGTGGAAGTGTTCCCGGACCAAACTGAGGGTCGGGCTGCTATTTCTCACGGCCCAATAACGAGATGCAGATGAACTCGGGAGGAAGCGAGTTTTTAGTTCTGTAACCAGCTGTAGTGAGAGGTCCCGGAAATTATCACCAGACCAACTCAAAGTTACAAAGTTTTCCAGAACGTATATACCTTCTACTGTATGTGTCTATGTGTAAGTGTGCATTCATCTAAAGACATAAGTGATTAACTTCCTTTAACCTATAACTAAGGTCTGAGTCCTGAAGACCTTCCTCTGAAGCCTCAGTAAATTTACTTAATCTAAATGGGTCGAGGTGCTGGGGTGATTACCCTTAGCTGTCTGCTGCTAAATTACCAAGGTGTGAAGAGTCCCTTCAGACCCCCAGTAAACTTGTTTGTGGAGGCCTGGGGAGTTTCTTCAGACCCACAATAAAATTTGTTTAATTCTAAATGGGTCCTGTTAAGAATTCCTTTGTTATTTGGTTGTGCTTTAAGGCCCAGGAAAGGCCTAGGCAAAACCCTGGGTGGGCTTTTGTTACAATCCAGCCTTTGTATAAGGGCACTGGCTTTTAATATTTAACTTAACCACTCAATACTGAAACAGTTGTTATGGAGGTCTGCCACAGAAGGATTGGAGCTATCCCTCAAATCAGTGTTCTCAAAGGCTCAGAGGTTAGGGTTTTTCAAGGATGGTTTGGTGGGCAGGGTGCTAAAGAGTGGGGAATGTTGATTGCTTGTGGATGAAATCAGAGGGGTATGGAAAATTGTCCTCATGCGCTGAGTCAGCCTCTGGGTAGAGGCCACAGAAGTAGTTGAATCATGAGCCATGGGTCTGGGTAGAGTCAACTGGTCATCAGCAATTCAAAAGTCTGAAAAACTTCTCAAAAGGCCAATCGTAGGATCTACAATAGTGATGCTATGTATAGGAGTAATTGGCGAAGTTACAGATCATATGACCTCCAGAATAGTGGCTGGTTATTGTATAACTATGCCTGCATCTTAGCAAAATTAAAGCCCCTCTCATAATCCTAACCTTGTAGATATCATTAGTTTTACAAAGGCAGTTTAGTTTTGGGAAGGGCTATTATTTTCCTTGCTTTAAGGTTAAACTGTAAACTAAATTTTTTCTCAAAGTTAGCTTGGCTTATTTCCAGGAATTACCAGGGACAGCTTGGATGTTAGAAGCAAAATGGAGTCAACTATGTCAGATTCATCTTACTGTCATAATCTTTGCAAAGGTGGTTTCAGTTGGTCCTTTCCAATGCCTATAACACTGATCAGATAGAATATTTGCTTGCATAGCTGACGTTACTAGATTCTGACCCTCTTGAAGATGGGAATCATGCTTTAATTCTCCTTGAATCCATAGCTCTTAGCACAGGATATGTCTCCCCATTAAAAAATGAGTGGATTTAAAAGATCAATAAATATGTTAATAAATGGATTGACTTCATTCTTTTTATTAGTGACTATTACAAGGTCCCACAGTGTGCCAGATTTGTGGACAGACACACATCACAATTGCATTATTTACCTGGAAATAATGTAATTACTGTTATAGCTATGATTTGTTTTTTAAAGTCTGGTCATATTTGTAAACTGATTTGTTTAGCGTTCAAATTTAAGAACCTGAACTAAATACTATTGGATTTGGCAAGTGATTAAATCATTCTAATGATGCCTAATAATAGTCACTATAAGAATTTATTTATTTACTTGCAATTCTAACTACTTGAAAGTTAGACAACAAGTTACCATGTATTATCTAAATTTAAGAAATGCTAATGCATTTAACACGTTTAAATTATAATAACTTGGCATATGTTATGGGCTGAATTGTGCTCTCTCAAAATTCATATGGTGAAGTCCTAGAATCCAGTACCTCAGAATATAACCATGTGGAGATGGGGCCTTTAAAGAACGATTAAGTTAAACTTAGGCTGTTAAGGTGAACCCTGTTTGAATCTGACTGGTATCCTTATAAAAAGAGAAAGTTGAGCATACAAAGGGGCACCTGGAAGGCATGTACACAGAATAAAGACCAGTGAGGACACAGCAAAAAGGCTGCCATCTGCAAGCCATAGAGAGAGACCTTAGGAGAGACCAACCCTGTGAAGACTGACACCTTCATCTTGAACTTCCAGCCCTCAGAACTGTGAGAAAATGAATTTCTGTTGTTCAAGCTACTCAGTCTATGGTATTTTGTTATGATAGCCCAAGAAAATTAGCACAGCATAATACTCATTTTCCTTCTCAATGATGCCTATCATCTAGGTTCTTTATCATCTATCAAGCTTTCATTTTTTGGCATTTAAGTAGCTATTACCGTGAAGTAATCAATAAACAAAAGTAGATCATGCCTAAGCACATAGACATACAATATTAAAAATTCTGTCATGTAGAGTTGGAAAAAATTGTATAATTGGTTCAGAGATATATAGGGAAAAGAAGTACTCTATAAATTATGTTAAAATAGATACATTCATTTAAAATTATCCATTGAGGCTGATTAGAAGTGTTTGTTCTTACAGTCATGTAGGAGCCTCTTTTTTCTTTTCTTTTCAAGTTTAAACATTCAAAACATTCAAGGATAAATCTCTTTGTAAACTACCTATAAGTCATTGCCAAATCTTTATAAACTTTGAGTGAGAGAATTTTGTAGGAAATTACAACTTGGTTTGATGTATAGTAATACATTTAAACTGCATTTAAGTAGAGATGAGAGGAGTATCAAAGACTGCACCAATAAACATTAATTTCTTCTGAGAGTGTTTAACATTTCTCTTGTACAACTTTTATGTTCACTTTTGTATTATGTCATTTAATGAGATTATGTTTTAGTTAAAGTTAAAAAAAAGTTATTTCAGAAGATAGAATTTTTAGCCCTCTAGGTGTATCAGGCTTTTGAATGTCATATGGCTTTTGAACTCCTTATCTATCTTTCATTTATTCTGAAGAATTTTTAGAATAATTCATTTGGGGGAAAAAGGAGAATGTCTTCATAATAGAGCTGTTTCTTCCAAACTTTGATTCTGTTGATTGCAGCAACATTAACTATTCTTTCTTAATTACATTTTTTACTTCTCCCCTGCCTGTTAAAGTGAACAGTCATTGAGACCCTATTATTGCAAGTTACTTCCTTGACGTTTAGTGTTTCAAAGGTATCGGTGTGACCTCAAATATCTTTCACTTTGGCTTTGGAAATGAAATTTGTATAAACAAATAGATACTGGCCATGAGAAAGAGTAATTTATGGTTTAACTGTTTAATTATTTTGTTCACAAAATTTGACATTGAACAGTACAGCATAATCCATTTAAAACTACTAACCTAAATTGCCTATTACTTCAATAGACTCTGTCCTTCCTACACACACACACACACACACATGCATGCACATACACAGAATATATTATAGATGTTATAGTTGCGCCCTCTCACTGTCTCACACTCAAGATTTTCTCAATGAAGCCAGTGTTTTATGTGAAAAAATTAAACCATCACATTATTAGTGTAATATATGTGTTGTATAATTTTCATTTTCAATCAATTCATTTTAATACTGTAATGATGTATCTTAATTTTTTAGCTGAATTTTAATATAGAATTTATAAATGATCTTAGTTAGGATGACCTGTGGTTAATGGGCTTGCTTACTTGGAACAACCCAATTAATCTTGTTTTGCCTCAGTTTCCTTGTCAATTTAAGAGTGCTAATACCTTGGTGAACACTGTTTGATTCATGGTTTGTGAAATTGCTTGGTAAACAGCTAAGTGTTCTACAAGTATTTTTTTTGTTATTTTTGTCACTGCAATTATGATTGTTATTTCAAAGTGTCTTTCATGGCATTTGCATATGCACCTGCCTATTACCAGATTATGGAAAGAAAAGATAAGAATGCAAATTAGCCTTTGTTGTTAGTCTTTCATTCATTCATTCAATAGATATTTATCAAGTGAATCTGTACCAGATTCAGTGTTCGAAGTAAGGATATATATCATGGTAAGAAAAAGAGGAACAGAATCCACCATGCTGGAGCTAAACAAACAATAAACAAAGGGGGACTCCTAATGTGAATCAAAACAATCGCATACATATAAAATTACACTAGTATTTTTGGTGATGTTTTCTAATATAACCTCACAAAGTCAAAAATTTTATTAGATATTTATTATATCAAATATTTTTAAATGCTACATTTTATGTAAACCTATGTTACTTTTGAATTCACTACCTTTGGCTTCACTTATGTTTGATTCTGGTCAGTTTTTACCTTTTGTTTATTTTTGGCAGATATCATAGTTTCATAGGTGGTTTCTCCTAAATTCATTTTGTAATGAGTGAGCTTTTTCATAATTTTATTCTCAAATTCCATGTCTCCACAATCATTTCAGAACTTATCTCAATGGTACACAGTAAATTATTCTATCAGAATTATGAAAAGCCTTCATCAGAAAACTCTTTAGAATATTGACAAGATTTGGAAATGCTTGAAAATTATTCAAAGCCTAATTTGATATGTCAAGATTTTTATCAAATTAGGTAATTGAAAATGTGTCCAAGAGAAATAGCATGTAGAATAATTTTAAAGCTAATTAAAACATTGTCTGAATTGGGACTAATTGGCTTTCTAAATGGAATGTATTGAGAGCTGTGATGGTAATACTAAATGCTTGAAGGTAGGCCTCATCTCTAAAGCATTTTCTTTTAGTGCACACAAAAAATATCATGTTTGTCCCGTGACTTATAGTTCAGAAATTCACTGCTTAAGGCAATCCATAGTCAGCCATGAAAATACAAGATTTTTAAGATGAGACTGAGGCTGTTTAATATGTGAAAACATGCACTGAGTCTTGAGGATGGCTCCAGGACAAAACCAACATGCTATACAGAGAAGGGTAAGGAAAGAACCACAAATGGTGTGAAATTAGGGATCAGGAATCAAAGTAGAACTAGAGTACTCCCCTCGATAGTTGATACTGGATATAAAAGAAAGTTCAAGGACAGGAATGTCATTCAATTCAGGCCCAGATTTATGGCATCTGCCACATCAAAATTGTATTAAATTGTATAAGCTGATGTCTGTATGCTAAGAAAAAAAAAAAAGAAAAGGTTATACAGAGACATTATCAAATATGTAATATTTTTGTAAGCCTAAATTTGAAGGAAGTTGTAAAATCATTTGAAATACACTAAAGAATATTCATATATTGGGAGCACACAACCATGTACCCTTTGGTGTCAACATTTTCTGTGGCTTTTAAAATTTATATTTCATTGTTAGGTAGCTAGCTAGCTAGATATCAGATAAGTATCTGACACTTATGCTATATATCTGCTGTTATGTATCACCAACTTTCTCCCATTTGCACATTTTATTAGTAGCAAATAATTATATCTAATATGTTATCTGATATATAATATAGTAGTATATATAATGTTATAATATATGCTATATTCAATATTAGTATTAACTAACCTATATAATATATATTATATATTGTATATGATAATATACATAATATATAATATATTGTTATATGAAGTTTATATTAGGTCATATGTTATATGTATTCTATGTTATATATACTATATAATTTATTTAATAGTATATGGTATGTATAATTTATATATAAGTGAATAATCATATATAATGATACATGATATATAAGATTATTAATTCACAGTAAAATAAAATTAAGTGGCAAGGCAGAGAATTGATCCCCTTATCCCTAGTATTCTCCCTGTCAGATTGGGCTGCCAAAACAGATATCAATAAACCTGTTTTGAAATCTCAATCATGGTGCTTGAAATCTCAGCCAGTTTTAGCACCAGAATTATTCCCATCCTTGTTTAAATCAAAGTAGATAATGGCTACTGGGTGGTGACAAATGGCAGGTAGAGTTGGCTCACAGAGCCAGATCCTGGAACACTGAGCTGACTATCAGGATCACCCCAGCTGTTTCATTAGCCCCATGATGATATGACTCTCTATCTTATAAGCTTGAAATTTTTAGAATCTACTTATTGTGTTAGGATACAGTTCTAATGTTCAGAAGCCATGAAGCCATAGAGTATATATTTTAATGTTTCCTTTTTTGGTAAAATTCAGCATCTCATTTAATAATAATAGTAATAAATTTTGTTCTGAAGTTGATTTTGCATGCCAGTGTGTTTCAGACAGGAGGAAAAGAAATAAACTAATAAGTTGAAGGCTTTGATTTTAGATAATAACTCTGTTCCATTTTTGTGTTAATGACAGTATATATGTTTTTCTCATATATGTTGTTTTACTTTCTGGGAAATAAAAGGCATGTAACATTGTCACCATGCCTATTTATGTAGTTTTACCTTGATTTTCCTTCTGTCTGCTGTCTTCCTTATGTTTACGACATCAAGTTGCTGATGTCAGATACCTTTGAACAAGTGGAAATTGAACTATTAAAATAACATTAACTCTAGTAGGCATCTCTAGCATGGTATGTAATAAATACACAAATCACAAAAGTCATACCTTCGGTAGAAAGTAGAGGGAAATGCAAGCATTTTTCTTTATTATACTTTAAGTTCTGGGATACATGTGCAGAACATGCGGGTTTGTTACATAGGTATACACATGCCGTGGTGGTTTGCTGCACCCATCACCCTGTCATCTATATCAGGTATTTGTCCTAATGCTGTCCCTCCCCTAGCCCCCTACCTACCAACAGGCCCTGGTGTGTGATGTTCCCCTCTCTATGTCCATGTTTTCTCATTGTTCAACTCCCACTTATGAGTGAGAACATGTGGTGTTTGGTTTTCTGTTCCTGTGTTAGTTTGCTGAGAATGATGGTTTCCAGCTTCATCCATGTCCCTGCAAAGGACGTGAATGCATCCTTTTTTTATGGTTGCATAGTATTCCATGGTGTATATGTGCCACATTTTCTTTATCCAGTCTATCACTGATGGGCATTTGGGTTGGTTCCAAGTCTTTGTTATTGCGAATAGTTTTGCAGTAAACATACATGTGCATGTGTCTTTACAGTAGAATGATTTATAATCCTTTGGATATATACCCAGTAATAGGATTGCTGGGTTAAATAGTATTTCTGGCTCTAGATCCTTGAGGAATCCCTACACTGTCTTCCATAATGGTTGAACTAATTCACACTCCCACCAACCATGTAAAAGTGTTCCTATTTCTCCACATCCTCTCCAGCATCTGTTGTTTCCTGACTTTTTAATGATTGCCATTCTAAATGGCATGAGATGGTATCTCATTGTGGTTTTGATTTGCATTTCTCTAATGACCAGTGATGATGAGCTTTTTTTCATGTTTGTTGACCGCACAAATATTTTCTTTGAGAAATGTCTGTATTAGGGCTAATATCCAGAGTACAAGCATTTTAACAGAAACTTTTCTCTGCCTATTCTACAAAAGCTGAAGATTCCTGAACAGGTTATATGAGTTCTAAAACTGTGATAATCAATTCTCCCTAGGGGAGGAGTCATTTGAAGTAAGTCATTCTGAAATGCAGAAAGGAGCCTGCTGGCCTGGAAAGCTCTGTATGCCCTCAGTCATGGGAAGAAACCTGTTGATCAGGAAGTTAAGACACTATAGTACATTTTAAAATGATGACTGAGCAAAGATGACCACCTAGTAATAGTCTTTATTTTCTTGGAAGACCACTTGAACTCACCTTTAAAGCTTGCAAGAGGGCCAGAGACACATCTTGCAATGATTATGTCAAGACATTGGCCAAGTTTGTTATATTCTTTATTCTCTTAATCTGTGTGAATTAGCTCTTTGACCACTTTGAACAAGTGGAAATGGTTTTTCCAAGTTTTGAATATTTCTTCTCTAAGATACTGAAAGCAATTCATCAGAATAGAAATTATGCATTTCTTAAATAGGTTTTTAGATTAAGTTATGTGATAGGCCCAGAAGTACATAAAGATAGTGAAATTCTATTTGCAGTGTCAGTGTTTCAATATTTTATGAAATTAGCAAAGCTTTATTGTATTTTCTTCCTGGGTACTCAATTGAATAAAAGGCATAATGAATAAGAATTCAAAGGCAGAATTTTGTTGAGGGGAAAAATAAATTAGAAACAGTATTGCAGTCATGCTCATATATATTTTATGAATTTCATGCATTCTGTATTTGAAAGTTTGTCAAGATGTGCTTGTGTTTTAAAATATAGATTAACACTGAAAGTTTTAATATTTTTCTGTTTACATACTTACTCCTTTGCACACATAAGTATAAAAATTCTGCCGAAAGCAGTTGTCAGGGTATCCCCCCACACCACATTATAATAACTGAATAGTGAAGAAAATTGAAGAATATTTTCTAAGTTAGAGAAACAATATTGCATTCTGTAACTCCGGGGCTTTTCTTATTTTCAGGCAAATTTTTCACACATGCTCTTCTTCCATCCCTACATCTACATTTGGAAGAGTGGATTGAAATTAGTTTTGGCAGGCTTGAGATTTTAGGTACACTGATGAATAAGGGAAATGAAACAGAACCCCTTTTCCATGTTGTTGAAATTATAGGTATCCTGTCACTGCCTGGCAGTAAACACTGTATGATTACTTCTGAATCTGAAATGGGTGCCCCATGGTGCCCAGATGTCCAAGGATGGATTTGGCATGCTCGGCAAAGATCCGTAAGTCAGCTCAGCATTGGCTGGATGTACAAATCCAGGGTTGGTGATTAAAGTTTCACAGTTTGTGAAATTTCACAGCGAAAGAAAATGTGGTTTCCTGAATCTCCACAAACTTGAATAAGAAGTCGCATAAGGCCAGATCTGTAAGCACAGTGATACATCATAGGCTCCAGCTGCTAATGCTAGTGCTCATAGTTTTAAGGATGCTCGAATATCACTGTCTAGGTTAGCTGCCTAGTTGTCTATGGGCAAGTTTGCTCCCGTATCTTCCGAGAGATACGTGTAATGTGGATTTAACTCTTTTGTGATTATTCAACTCTCTTCTCTCTTGGCACTTTTAGTCATTTTTTCTTACATAAATGAGACTCCCTTTTGCACAGTTTTCCTTTGGACATGGTCATCCTTCCATCCAGAGTGGTTTATCAACATCTGCCCCTGAGGAATTGTATACTGATGGATAGTACCCCAAGCAAAAGCAAAATAAGGGTACTGGACAGGTAAACCCACTGCCAAAGCAAGCATACTGACTATCAGATGGTGCCTTGCTAAGCTTTGCATAAATGCCATTTCATATACCCATTATTTTTTTACACTCTTCCCTACTTTCTTCCTATGTTGGCATAGTTTTTACAGACTTGACTGTATCTGTGAGGAATTTATGGAAAATCTAAAGCCATTAATAGAAATTGGTAGACATATGTCATTATTATTACCAACACATAATGAACACTTACTGTGTACCTGCTACTTTAATCTTACCTCATTTAATTATGACATAATTTCTGTGAAGTATTGACAGGAATCATTATTTACATATTTAGGTGAAGAAGCCAATGCAAACTTAGAGATGAAATAACTCACCTAGAGACACCCAACTTAGAATGGCAGGCTAGAATTTAAACTCGGGTCTATCTGCTTATAAATCCGTGCCTTTACCAGTATTCATAGCAGTAGAACCTTGATATATTGATGTTGATACATTTCTAGTCATTTAAAAATTTCCTCAGTTTGTGCTAGCTCTATGGAAACCAAAAACATCTCAGATGCTAAAACATCTGTTCAGCTCAATTATGCTCGTTTCAGTTCAATTAGCATTTATTGACTACTTACTATGAGCCAAGTACTATTCTAGGCACTGGGGATTCAGAAATACATAAGATACATCATTTTCTGTGGCCAACAAGGTGATATAATGGGTTAAAGGCTTAAGATATTATACAACCCTGACTTTATTGAGCAACTATTTCCCTCCATTTGTTATGTCTCAGGAAGAAATGCCTATGTACAAATAACCTAATAAGTGCAGTTTAATTGCCTAGAAAAATTAGAAAATTATTCTTTTAATCAATAGGCCAGTTAGAATAAGATAAATGATCAGAAATATCTAATATTCTTAAATTGCTTCCAAATAAACTATGCCTTGCAGGCAATAATTATCAATATAATTATTAATGATATAATTACAATTTGACCTCTTAAGTAAACATCCAATAAAATCATACTTATTTCATGGGCATGTTTCTTTTTTATTTTAATGCAGAGGAGAAAAGAGTACCTGTATTTCAAATGTCTGTATTCTTCATCTTTTTTTAGTCTGAGCATACAAGTTGACTTAAATGTCACTATCACTCTGAAGTGTTAAGGATAATTTGACAATGATA
The DNA here is from genome assembly GCF_049350105.2 of Macaca mulatta. Taxonomy (NCBI): domain Eukaryota; kingdom Metazoa; phylum Chordata; class Mammalia; order Primates; family Cercopithecidae; genus Macaca; species Macaca mulatta. The sequence continues at coordinate 28,853,863 of NC_133417.1, forward strand.
TGAAGTGATGTTTGGATTTTTGAAACATTTGCTTAAGTTCACTCCTTGTGTTTTGAAATATCTCAGCACATATTTTATTTATATTTAAATATATCTTGAGTGAAAGTGCTGGTTTCCTTCTGAATTATTAGAGATTGGCTAGAAGCATGGCAGTGCCAAATTGATTGTTGTAATAACTGGTAGGTGACTTTAGGGAAGATAGACAAAGTAAAGGTTTATTCTTCTTTAGAATTCATTCAATTGCATAAAGGCGTAAATATCAGTCTTAAGACAATACTAGAAGATTGTGCTACATAAAAAATAATTACAGTAGAAATCTATATATTCATGATATATGCATATCATTAATTTGGTGTTATTATTTACATAAATTTCCAACTGATATCAGCTTGCCTTGAGTAAGAACTTTGGGATTATCCCTTCAGAATTTATTCTTTCCCCATTCTGTTTTTCTGATTATTATCTTTCTAATATTCATGTGAAGATCTTAGTTTTTACAGCTGGCTGGTTTTACTAAAGACTGAACTAAACTTTTAATGGCTGTTTTCTCTTTGGAGCACAAAAAATTCTGATGGGTGCGAAACCTATTCTAAGTCTTAGCTTCTATGCTGCTTTGTCTGCAGTATTGTAATACTGTATCTCAACTGAATTCATGAAAAAAAAATAGAAAAGTGGGACACATTCATTGTTTTAAGGTCTTGATTAGTTTGCAAGATTTTCATGAGAAAAATATACAGCATGATTCTCCCCTAGTTCACCACTGCAAACTTTCAATGTAGTTATGTGGTTTGTTGTTTTATTATACTTCTTCAATATAGTACAAAACTAGTCATTAGACCCCTGCCATGTTCTGCAAAATTGAATAGGAACAGTTTAATAGCCAGGGAATCAGGCATGGGAAAAGACATCAAGAATGCCTTTTAAAGGGAAACACTATGGTTATCCTCTGAGAATTACATAGTCAGTGAGATTTGCCTGCCTTAAACTGTTCTGTTTCTGTAGATTTGTTTTCCCCAGTACAGAAATTCTTAGATGTTTGATGAGCTCTACAAATTTTTCATAAATTCCAAAATGTACAGGATCCAAAGACAAGAACTGGCAATATCATGGTTGCTATAATAACAGGCATATGATTCAGACAAAAACAGAAGAGGTTACCACCCAACTCAAGAAAAAGGCAAACTCATCTTGCTTTTTGCGTACTTTATTCAAAGTCAAGCTTCCTAGAGGCCTGAGCTGAAAAATGTGTTAGAGTGAAAATAGTTTGCCATGGTCTGTAACTTTCAATATGTTATGATCACAATTATATCATAAAAACTATTAGGAGCAAATACTGTAAAAGCAAAAGATTGCTTATACATTAAGTAGACTAACCATCTTTCCCTTTACTTCTCATTTACTTCTTCATCCAAAATTTATTGAGACCTACTATGTGGCTGACATTGTGCCAGATGTTTTCGCAGTGTTATAAAAGACAAATCTCACCTTCATCATGGTGCATTATACTCAATGGCTACCAAATAATTTTTAGCCACAAGGTAATTTTCATGGCATCATACAGGTTATCAGGATGTTATAGTGCTAGACTCTCAGTTGTTACTTCAGTAAACATTCACTATGGAAAAATTGTGCTATAGAACTGTAGGTGAAAACTAGTGTTGGTGTTGTATACTAGGACACACTGGTTGGAGAATTCACTCTATCCAAAATTATAAAATTATAGGTCCTAATATAGAAGTTTCAACTCTCTTTTTTGTGTGTATGCATAGAGCAATGTATTTTCTGTTCCTTCCTGAAAATTTGTATTTTTAAATGCAAACTGAATACAGCACCAAAGCACAATCTATACAGGAAAAAGTTAATAAGATGACTTCAGCAAAATTAAAACTTTTTCTCTGCAGAAGACAGTGTTAAGAAAATGAAAAAAAAAAAAGATTGTAAAAAGAAATTTTCAAATCACATGTGTGACAAATAATTTCTTTCTAGAATATATAAGGAACTTACAAAACTCAACAATAAAAAAAAACTCAATTAAAAAAATAAGCCAAAGGTTTGAAAAGACTCTTCACCAAAGATATACAGATGACAAATAAGCACATGAAAAGATGCATCATTAGTCAATAGGAAAATGCAAATTAAAAATACAGTTTAATAACACTACACACCTATAAGAATGACAACAATTCAATAAAGAACAGAAAGAAACTGGTTATACCAAAGTGCTATTAAGGGTGTAGAACAGTTAGAGCAATGTAGAACTCTCATACATTTCACCCTTATTTTACTCAAGAGAAATGAAAACTTGTAGTCACACAAAATCTTACATAGCAGCTTTATTCACAATCACCAAAACCTGGAAACAACCCAAAAGTCTTTAAGCAGGAGAATGGATAAACAAAACCTGCTACATCCATACATGCAATGCTATTCAGCAACCCAAAAAGAATGACTGATTCATAGAGACAGTAACATGGATGAACCTAAAATGCACTTTGCTATGTGAAAGAAGTAAGACCTCAAAGGATACATACTGTATCATTTTTTATATATATGACATTCTGGGGGAGGAGGGAAGCAAAACTATAGGGACAACAACTTATCAGTTGTTCCCAAAAGTTAGAACTGATGGGAAAGTATTGACTGCAGGGGGACCCCATAAGGGAACTTTTTAGTGGTGATAGAACTGTCCTGCCTCGTGATTTTAGTGATGGATATAAGACTGTGCATTTGCCAGAACTATACAACTACAAAGAGTGAATTTTATTGAATGTACATTAAAAAGCTATGTGTGATGATAAATAATGGAAATAATGGGAAAAAAGCAAATGCGCAACTTTTTCTACTAAGAACTTTAATGAAGTTTATGTTTTTTGACTTTGTTTTTCCATTTCAATAAATCTATTCTTAGGAAAGTAATCAACGTGTTATGGTCAAGAATATTTTTGGGGTGTTATTTATCACAGAGAAATTGAAAACATCTTAATTGTGCAATTATAGTGAGGTAGTTAAATAAATTACCATACATTTCCCATGTACAGACATTAAAGTTATGTTTCTGAAGGTTAATTACAGAGATAAATGATTATTGTTTAGTGATGTGTTACAAATTTACTCTATTGACTTACCCAGTCTAACTTAAAAGTTTTTATTATTTAACTATTTAAGAAACTTCTAGATAACTTGAAGTACTTTGTAAAGGTATACCTCATATTGAAGCTGGTCCAGATTCTTTTCTGCAGAGCTAGCTAGACAGCTAAATGAAATGAGGAATATTATTTCTGACTTTATAATCCTTTCAGTTCCTCTTATACTTTTCTAGCTAAGACAAAACTAGGATGGAGAAGAGACATAGTATCTTTAACTCAAATCATTTTTCTATTTGGAATGTCCTTTATCCCCCCCTTTTTTTTTTTTTTTTTTTTTTTTTTTGAGACGGAGTCTCGCTCTGTTGCCCAGGCTGGAGTGCAGTGGCCGGATCTCTGCTCACTGCAAGCTCTGCCTCCCGGGTTTACGCCATTCTCTTGCCTCAGCCTCCGGAGTAGCTGGGACTACAGGCGCCCGCCACCTCGCCCGGCTATTTTTTTGTATTTTTTAGTAGAGACGGGATTTCACCGGGTTAACCAGGATGGTCTCGATCTCCTGACCTCGTGATCCTCCCATCTCGGCCTCCCAAAGTGCTGGGATTACAGGCTTGAGCCATCGCGCCCGGCCTTTTATCCCCATTTTTACCAATAATAAGAAAACCACATTATGTATAAATAGTGTTTACAATTTTCTAAATGTTATTTCTATTGCCCTCTTTGATCCATCATCAAATCCAATAATATAATCAGAAATGTTAGTACTGCCCTTCCCTCCACTTATGGCAGGTATCTTAGGCCTAATAAGCTTAATAATTTTCCAACGTTATATTTTGATAAGTGTCAAAAGCAGAACTGAAATCTAGACGTCCCAACTACTCCTCAACTATTCTGTCCATTATGATGCACTGTTTACTTGCTGCAATATTTTCCTTTTGAAGAAGCATTTTCTACATTACAGAGCTCACTTATTCATTTTATTCTTTTATTCTGGATTCATCTTCTGAAAATTATACAGAATTTTTCTGTAGAACTCTCATGAGAAATAAGCTTTCCACATTAAGTAGATGTCATCAGATCATATTTTGAGATGTTGCAGTCTGCTTTTTTCTTGTACACCTTCATGGGCAAGAAACCCTCCCCCTGTTGATTTCTGAGGCATGCACTGGAAAAATTGGGATAATTATACCTCAAATACAAACATACAGACAAGAGTTAGTGCACAAAATGGAGCTCACATCAGAGACAGTAAGTCCGAAAGTCAGTAATTCATATGCAAGAGCCAGGTGTATAGAACAGTGCTTGGTAAATCCCACGTAGCTCCCTTCTAATATCATAAAGGAAGGCCAAAGGACTAGAGTGTAGAGTGTTAGCATAAGCCTGGATCCCACATTGCTGGCTTCCTGGGTCAGAAATGAGGAGCCTGGGGAGGATGTGGAGAAGACAGTAGATGGTGAGAGTCCCTGGCCCCTCTCATTCTGTGGATGAAATGCTGGGCTGAGGAAATGACAACTATGGAAATTTCAGATAGGTTAAAAGGAAACTGAAAGCAGAGAAAATGGTTCCCTGTGTTTAGGCACAGAGTGGGCCTGAGCTACCTGCTACCCACCCTCCAAACCAGGACCCCGAGGCCTGTTTATCATGTGGGGATGGTCCTGAAATTCCCGAATGCCCCTGTGTGGACTGTGGAAATGTTGGCTACTCCAGGAAACTAGGACTTGCTTGGAGTCAGGTGTAGGTGGCTTTGAAGTATGTGGACCAGAAGAAAGGAAAACCGTGTCATGGACCCTAGAAATTCACAGTGGCTGCAGGTGCACTTTCAAGACTAGGTAATAATACACAAAGACCAATTTGATGGCAGTAACTCAGTTGGAGAACCAACAAAATTCACACAATAGTGTTCAACATTGTTACATACATGTTTCCCTGACCCTTGACTGCTGCCCGGAGAAAATGAGAAAAGAGACAGAAGAGAAACATTGAAAACCTGAGATTGAGTTAACTCTGAAACATGGAGTTTTACCATCCAGTGCTAAGTTACTTTAAATGGATACCTTCTTACCCTGTTCTCATCCACCCTGACTGCCAAGCTGAAAGGTTTATCAACAAGTTGGCGTTATTTTTAGGAACAACAACAACAACAACAACAACAAAGTTTTTTCCTGCATTTTAGTTATAGTAATTTTCAAACTCTTTACACAAATATAAAATAGTGATTGCTTCCTCCTGGAATGTGTGACTGGACCGCCTCAATGTAACATTTCAGCACTGATGTGGTTTGGATTTGTGACTCTACCCAACTCTACCCAATTCTCATGTTGAACTGTAATCTCGAATATTGGAAAGAGGGGTCTGATGTGAGGTGACTGGAACATGGAGGCGGATATCCCCCTTGCTATTCTCTTGACAGGGAGTTCTCATGTGATCTGTTTGTTTAAAAGTGTGCAGTATCCCCCAACCCCTACTTCCTCCTAACTCGGCCCTGTAAGGTGTGACTGCTCCCCCTTCTGCCATGAAGTAAGTTTCCTGAGGCCTCTCCAGCCATGCTTCCTGTACAGCCTGTAGAACCATGAGCCAATTTAACCTCTTTCCTTTATAAATTACCCAGGCAGTTCTTTATAACAGTGTGAGAATGAACTAACACGACCACTAAGATGTTTTGTTAGATTTTTGCTTGATTTGTTGTTTTTGAGCAACTGCAGTTTGCTCCTAAATCATAGAGTCTGTTTCTGCTCTTTGGCATCTCCTCTCACCTTGAGTAACACATAGTACGCTATTCATGTACTAAAGGTGTGATCATACTTACACTTCACTGACTTTCCACTGGATTGATCCTTCTGTAGCCAGGTACATACATTGTCCTGAGAGAGAACAGAACGCTTGAGTATCAGTAGAGCATCATGATTAAGAAACATACTCTGACTGGGTTGTCCATGTCCAAATTCAAGCTCCACCATTTACTTGTGTTTGTTTCTACACAGAATATTTAACTTACCCAAGACACAGTGCCTTTATTAATAAAGATAGTTCCCACAAAGGACTATTGTGAAATTTAGATGAATTAATATAGATGATTTACTTGGAGCAGAAACTGACATCTATTAAGTACTATGCATGTGTTTACTGATATTAATGCTTTGAGGGTTAAATAAACTAATACTTGTAGAACATAACAGTATGTTTCTGGGTACATCCTAGGTGATCAAATTGTTAGCTACTATTGTTGTATTATTGTATGTTGAAGAACTTTGTATACCTACCCAGTTAGGCTTCTGAAACAAACAGCTCACCTGCCACACGGATGCCATTTTAGCTAAGTCCTGGCCTTTGTAATCATGTTTATTTGGAAATACTGTTTCTTATTGTTTATTATTGCTATTATTTCTTATCTCAAGTATTTTCTTTTTAATGTCTCTTTTGGGTTTTCCTCCCATGTTCATTTTAGCCTTTGCTCTATGTTCTCTTTCTTTACTTCTATCAGCTCTTAGAACTTCGTTGTTTTTCACTTTGTGAGCATCTTTACATCATTATTATATTTTTTGTCTGTGTTTGTGTAATTTAGCTCACCATACATTGTACAGTTTTTGCTGAATCTCCCTACTTGAGTCTTTACTTATGTGGCCTTGTATTCTATCACTTCCTCCATCTCTTCATTCTGAACTCTCTTTCATCTACTTATCTTTTCTATGTTTGAAAAGCATTGTATAATTCCACCCCATGCCATGATGCAGTTCCAAAATAATCAAGGTGCCCACTCTTCTGGGCTTGCTCCCCCCATGCTAGATTTACTGATGAGCTGATAATGAATTGTGTAGAGTCCCTTATTCATGGTTTGGTATTATCTAAAAGTAATGTAAAGAGAAAGATACATGTGAGATATGAACCAGAAAGCAACACAACCCCTAATGGATAAGAACTGAGCTTATTACATATTGCAGATCTGCTTTCCAAACCCAGCTCACACACTGGCTGTGTAAGGAAAAAACTTTGAGCAAGTTTTTTAACTTCTTCATGCCTCAGGTGTAACAATAGTGCCAAGCTAATGATATTAATATGAATATTCAGTGAAATACTGCATGTGATGTGGTTAGCTAGAGTTTAATCCACTCTCAGCTTTCCCAAATATCAGATGCTGTTGTTATTTTATTGCAGTTGTTGATGTTGTTTTTGTTACTATAATATTTGACATCAAGTTTCTTTATGTATCTTCTTATATGTGTGAGCTAAATAGACAAATATGCTTCCAATTCTGAAACTAGCAAGAGGAGACATTAACTGTGTTGTTGGCAATATTAGGATATTGTAAATAGCTTCTGTTTTGCCCTTAGCTTTTGTTCCATATTTTAATGGTTCTGAGTATAAACATTTCCTTAGCTGGTTAGGGTCTCAATCCAGAAGTGGCCAGGGGCTACTTGCTTTTGAGGACATAATATTTAGATTTTAAAAATGGAATTAAATGCATGTGAGTTCCACTAAATTTGCTACGTACCGTCTGTTGATATCTTACTGAGCTGTGGGCAAGCATTTAATCAAGGTTTATTGGCATTCTTTTCTTAGATTTAAATAGGACATAAAATTTTATGACATGTAGAGTATTTTCGATAACTGTTTCGTTATTTTCCATAGTGTAATAGCATACAAGAGGAAATATCAATAAAGTACCCAGTATGCATTATTTTTGGACGAGTAAGGTAGTTTGAAGTTTGTATCATAACAAAGTGTTGGTCTACTTTTCAAATTACACTGTGGATTCATGGTTTTCTAGGTTTTTTTATTTTCTTTGTCTTTCTATTTTGTTCGTATCTTTATTTTTTCTTTCTCTCTTTGGACACCTGTACTCTTGTGTCAGAAACTAAGAATTATAGACTATGCTGTTTGTTTATTTTTATAAAATATACATGCTATTTATATTTTATTTTTAATTGATATATACATTTGAACTGAAAAAAGAAACATTCTTAAGTGATCTTGAGTATATTTATGTGTTAGGAATCTTTGTCGTGTCCAAGTGCTTTTGATTCTGCTGAGAATGGGCAGGTATTAGAAGAGTAGTGTGAACTGTCGCCAGGGCCTATTCCTGTGGATATCTATGCCACAGCCCCCAGAATCACCAGCCAGCAAAATTGAGTGATAAATGTGACTCCAGAATTCCACTCCTAGATGTATATCCCAAATAAGTAGAAACAGGTATTCAAACAAGTATATGCACATGCATATTCATAGCAGTAGTATTCATAGTAACCAAAATATGGTAACAGCCCAAATGTCCATCAACAGATGAATAAACACATTTCAGTATATACATACAATGGAATATTGTTCATTCATAAAATGGAATGAAGTTCTGAAACATGCTGTAAGGTGAATGTGCCACCAAAATATTATGCTTAAAGAAGCCAGATGCAAAACATCACAAGCATATATAAAATATTCAGAATAAATAAATCCATAGAGACAAAAAGAATGTAAATTGGCAGTTTCCAGAGGCTGTGGGGAAGAGGTAACAGAAACTGCTCAATGCATATGGGGCTTTGCTTTTGAGTGATTAAAATATTTTGTAACTATTGTGAATGTGCTAAATGCCGCTGAAATGTTTACCTTAAAACAGTTAATTTTATGTTATGTGAATTTCATCACATTAAATTATTTTTCAAAATCCCAAGTGATACGGTCAAAGCAGCACCATGTTCCTTTTTCCCAGAATCATAACTGGTTTAAATAAGTCTATTCCACGAGGAGAGAACAGGGAGTTTGCTGTTATTGATCCCTGGGAGCCTGGTGAGTGCTGGGAATAATTGTATAGAGTCTTTTTGAAAGATGAATTCAATTTCCCTCTTAAATACATTCCATTTTATTATGACATTAGATTATCTGAGCTTGTGAAATTCACTTTTAATGGCTAAGCTTTTGAACTATGTGGGGCTTTATTTTCCATGCTTGCCTGAGATTTCCGTGGTCTCATTGATCGATCCAAGAAAATAAAAACAGGAAAGCATAAATGTTCCTCTTCTGAGATGGGTTCTCTCTGCACAATGGGAAGATCATTATACCAATGTATATGGGCAGATGAGGTTATTTAGGCTCAAGTGCTTTATTTTTGGCTCTTAGATGGTTTAGATTAGCCAACCATGTCAATAAAAGGATCCGTATAATTATAAGTTTTTGAATATTTTATGTAAACCAATCTGTGAAACTGTTGATTGTCATTTGTACACAAATATGAATAGTAAAGCAAGTGCTTTCCATGACTGTGACATAAATATCTAGATTTCAGATGAAGACCATTTGTTTTTTTTTTTTTGTGATATATGTCTTTGCAAAGACATTTTTTAAGGTTCCCGTATATTGAGAGCTCACCATGTGTTAGATACCTTGATATGTATGTTGAATAAATGAATCCTAATCCTTAGAATAGCTCTAAAAGGTAAATGTTATTATTTAATTCCTACAAGTGAAATAATTGATGTTCAAAAATGTTAAGTGATGTCCTTAAGTGAGTAAATGTTGGTAGCTACAATTCACCTTAATACACTTCATTTAGCCTGGCTAGACACATTGCAGCTTAGACACCATTGTGCAGTTTTTTTTTTGTTTGTTTGTTTTTTCAAGATTTCTTTTAAAATAACTCCCACAGGAATTACAGGATGCTTATGACTATTAGTTTGGCTTCCCTGAAGTTCTGATCTATTTGTTCACTTTTCTGAATTAGCCTGTATAGCCAAACTGTCAAAAGGTTGGTGTTGGTGGGAGTATTGACATTAACGTTCACTGAGGAAATAGGTGTATCAGCTTATAAAAAGTCTGAGATTTTAAAAAGTATTTGAGCGCCTGAAGTGAATACTGAGAACACTAAATGTAATAACAGGGAGGATGGTAAATTTTGGGTCACGGGAAACCTGAGTAACTGGGAATTTAAGGAAGGCAGAAATATAATAAAACTTATGTTTCTGTCTAGATCAGTTGGAATTTGATGTCAAATAACTCCTCCAAGATAGGCTTTCTCTTTTCATGACACACCTTCAGTATTAACTATCTTCCAGATACCTCGTATTTTCCTACGTAACCTTTGCTGATCCTTCCAACGCCTGAAATACCCTCCATCCTTGCCACAAGTTCTCAGCCCTTTTATTTCCCTTATTGGAGGGAACCATGCCAATCCCCTGAATCACTAAAATATTTTACGTTTGAATCACACAGTTGCAACTTGACATTTACTTTTAGGCTTGGTTTTACTTTTATGTGTTAATAGCTCATCTTCATCATTAATCATGAGCTCTAGAAAGATAAGTAACAGTCAACCCATCTATTTTTATCCCATCATATGTCTTGGACATAGTATTTACTCATCAAATAGTAGTTGACAGTTTTATAATTCTTTAATGTAGAGTTTTCTCAAAGCATACTCATAAAAGTACCATTTCTGAAAGAAAGAGACAGATGCTCTTCAAAAAGTATGGCCCCTGATCAAATACAGATGAAAAGCACTACATCTCATTTCCCTTCTAGGAAACTTACAATATATATTGGCATTTTCAACACTGAGAAGTTTTTCAGCAATGAAACCAATGTTACTATTTTTAACCCAACATTCCCCACCTTTCCCCTTACTTTTATTCATAAAACCCATAAACAAATATCTTGTTCCTCAAAATGTTTATAGCAAGACATAGCTTTAAAATATTTTGTGTATAGATTATGTTAATAATATTCACAAGTATGGAAATTAAATTTTGATTAGATGTAGGTTGGGCCTTTTGTTTGGACTGCGTGCTTCTATACTTGGGAAAGTGCTGTATTGGGGGTGTGTGTGTGTGTTTGTATGTGTGTATGTGTGTGTGTTACACACAGTGTGGACTCGACCTGGAAATAGATTGAGACTGAAGAGAGAATTATTGGAACTGGTCTTTCAGCTTGATTATCTGCTAGAACCTCTATTACTTCTCATGATATGCTTGAAAAGCTTTATTTGTACCTCAAGGGCAATGATCCTGGTCTCATTTACAAATACGAATACAGATATTAGCTGTGCACTATCTTCTCCTTCAGGCAGTCTTGCTGACTGTCAGCTTGTTTTATTTACTTCCTCAGAAAAAGAATCTCCATCTCCTTGGAATTAGACACAGCATGGTTAATGGGAGATGCAGAAGTTTTAGAGTCAGAGAGTTCGGGTTTGCTCCCCAGCTCAGGCCCGTGTAAGCATGAGCAAAGTTTCCTCTCTGAGCCTCTGCTCTGAGCCCTCATCTATGAGATGAGATGGATCACACTTGCCATTCAGAGTTTCTTGTGAGGACTCAATAACATATGCAAAGCCTGAGTGATATATGCAAAACACAGTGCCTGGCACAAGGAGATGTTTCAATAAATACTAGTCCCCTTCGCATTTATTTTTTTGTTTCAGCCAGATCATGACAAGAGAATTTCAAAGCCATAAAGTCATACAAACAAAACTGCCTCTCTCATATAGTTGCCATTTCACATTTTATGTTGTTATTTCAAACAATAAATGATGTCACTATTCTTTGTGTCCTCTGTTTTTATGAGGAGACTGTGAATGAGGGGAATAGTAAGAGTTGAGTTATTTATCTATAAAAGAGGAATATTTGAATTCTAATAATATCAAATAAATAACCTGAGAGTTTTAAGAAGCCATTGTAGTCATTGAGATATCTTTCCGTTACTTAGAAATTATCCCTTTAGTCCTAACATCTGTTAATTATAAAACTCCATTATTTTATAGTTTCTGAAAAATCATGTTCTATGATATGGTATCAAAGGATTGTAAATAGTATTTATAGAAAGGCACTGAGGCAATAGCAAAATTGAGGATCCTTGACAACTGGTGTGTTTGTGCAGTATTTTTGAGTATAGTTATTTTTGGTTTAGCAATGCATTAGATTATTCAAGGGGGAATAGTAAATGTATTAGGGAGAACTTCAGACTGGCTGTCAACTTTATGTCAACTTGTTAACATAACTTTAGCCACAGGTCCAGTTTCATGTTAGTTTTGGATAATTTACCACCATGAAAAAGGAGAACAAAAGAGACATTATGTGATAATCTTGCATAAGGTTGCATATTTGGAGGTGAATGTACCCAAAAGAAAGCTAGAATTATAAAATTCCTTTTAATTTAGTAGATTAGAAGGCTCAACATAAATTGTGGTTTTCAGGTGAACGGACGGCTCTGACTTCCGTTTTGAAGAAAAGCATATACTTGTTATATATGGTTGTCCGTAACACATCTACCACATAAGTCTTCAGCCATCCATGGCTCAATTGTTTCTGAAAGAAGTCAACTTTGTCTCTCTATGAAGGATTACAAATGGGAGTTTTGCTGCAGTCTCTACCTTTCTAAATGCCAAATTATCTCCTGGCAGTTTTTTCTGATGTAAAGATTGTGAATGGCTGAAGAAACTGTCTTCAGCCATTTGGAATTAATGAAATTGGATTGTCTGACTCATCCAAGAGTCTATGGATGCGTGTATGTCTGGTCTTCCTGCCAGGGGATAGCACATTGTCAGGTATTATTTCAGAGTTTAAGGAGGGGCTCTCTTCTCCAAACTTCAACAGATATTTCTGGATTCATTTTTTTTTTGTGGTAGTTTAAACTGAAGTAATAGATAAAGCAGTGAGCCTAACTGTTCCTTGGACTGGCCTTGATTGTGCATTAATCACCAACTGTCTTGATCTTGTTGATTGTAGGGGAAGAGGTATCAGGGAGTCTTTGCCCAGTACCACCTCCTCCTGAGAGGAAGGCTTGTGAAATTCCCTGCCGAATGGACTGTGTGGTGAGCGAGTGGACGGAGTGGTCATCCTGTTCCCAGTCCTGTTCAAATAAAAACTCAGATGGGAAACAGACCAGGTCAAGAACTATCCTGGCACTGGCTGGGGAAGGTGAGTAACAGAAAATGTTTTCACTCTGGATGCATTAGCTCAATTATTATCATTTTTCCTCATTGGTGATAGAGAAGTTTATATGGAGGAAATAGTCACACATAGATGATATCTCCATTCCCTGAATCCAAGTTAACCGTTTCATTTCCCTCTATGCTTTTTGCTTTGATCCTCTAGTTTAGCTATGCTGGGTTCACCCATTTACATGAATTGCTTTACCACATACCTGTGTATGGACCATGGCAATCAGATGGATGTTATTTTTCAATACCCTTCTTAGACAAGAAGGCAGAGTTTGGTTGACACACATCCAAACTGAAGATAGCTTGTGCAGTTGGGAACATAATTAGACTATGCTTAGTAAAAAGAGCTTCAAATTAATAATCAGGAGACATGGCTTCTCAACTGGGAACTGCCACTAACATCTGCAAACTACCTGATCCGTGCATGCTGGTATCCTGTTCTGTCATGCCAGCATTCTGCAGGAGGGGGGCACAGCATGAAGACTGTGAAAATGGCTTTGATGAAGCTAAAAAGTGCTATGAGAATATAAGCAGGTGACATCAGAACAAATTACAGGAGCGGCTGTTCCAGTAATTTACGGTGATGGTCTCTATCTCCAGCACACGTCATTTCTTTCATGCCCTCCCTTGGCTTTTTCTGCCCATGGCTCAGTTAGAACAGCAGGACAGCATGGCCACTGGCTGTGAGAAACTACTTTTTAAGTAAGTTTCTGTTCTTTGATCCTGAGAAATGGGGCCAGGGTCAAGATAAATGAAGATTTTCATATTCTTAAAGTGAAGTTGGTTTCTGCTCTTTTCTTTTATATTTCTGGAAGGGGTGAATGGGAAAAAAAATCAAGAATAACAAAACCAAGGTCACAAATCTTGGGCATTTGGCCCACTGAATAAACCATTAAAGTGTGGAAGAGTAGGAAAAGATCAATGCTTTAGATAAATACCACTTTTTATATGGAAATAAAAATGTTGTAAAAAGGGCAATAATGAAATTGGATTGTCTGACTCATCCAAGAGTCTATGGATGCATGTATGTCTGGTCTTCCTGCCAGGGGATAGCACATTGTCAGGTATTATTTCAGAGTTTAAGGAGGGCTCTCTTCTCCAAACTGTAACAGATATTTCTGGATTTCTCAAATTGCAGTGAAATGCACTGCCTGATAGAGGATAGGTGTCTTAAAATGGTTCTCTTAGAAAAATAACGCCTTTCATAGGAAAGGAAGACCATGCTGCATAAGGGGTATGTGTGTGTGTGTGTGTGTGTGTTTTGTGTGTGTGTTCAAGATAATATCACTTCGAAGTCATAGACTATTCTAACTAATACATGAAGCATAAAAAATATTTTTTGAAAAGTAGATTTCTTTGGAGTTTTATCTCAGAGATACATGCTGCAATGGTGGGCAATAGAGTCAATTAATTTTAAAATCTAATTGATGTGGACTGCCGCTTGTTATTTAGTGAAAAGGAACGCACAATATTATCCTCAGTTGTTGCTCAGGACAAAAATCCCTGTTCTTAGATTGGAAAGAACAGCACAATGGCTCACGTCTTTGGAAGGCTATGTCAGCAAAGCTATTTCTCTAGACCATAAAAACAGCAGAAATAACAAAAACAAGAACAGCAACAACAGCAACAACTATGTCTTATCTTTTGTTCTTATTTTTGGCAGGTGGAAAGCCATGTCCCCCTAGTCAGGCTCTCCAAGAGCATCGTTTGTGTAACGACCATTCCTGTATGCAACTTTACTGGGAGACATCACCTTGGGGCCCTTGTTCTGAGGACACATTGGTAACTGCCCTTAATGCAACCATTGGCTGGAATGGAGAAGCCACGTGTGGTGTAGGCATTCAGACTCGGAGGGTCTTCTGTGTCAAGAGTCATGTGGGACAAGTGATGACCAAAAGGTATTATTAGCCTGTTACTGAAAATGCATTTGATTATTTCATGTTGAGTATTTTTAGTTGAAAGCGTTTATCAAGATATAGATATTTCTGGGTCTCTGATAGAGTAAGAGTGTTTGTTGTTGCTGTTTGACTGTTAAAGATTAAAACATGTGCCTCAAACAAGGATAAACACAGCTATGGTATGTATCGTTGGTACATTTATAATATGTATTAATATATCAGTACATGGATAAAAATGAATAGTGTCCACAAACATTGAATGTGTTTGAATAATCAAACACATTTTCTAGAGCTGACCTCAGTATTTTTTACTCTTCTCAAATCACATAAAGATGAGGTCAACATAAAGCTAGGTTCTGTGCTTTGCATTAAAGGGTTGTGTCTTACTCTTCTTTAGACTCCAGAGATCTTTCCTGCATTAAATAGATACATCCATACTACAGCCATTCTAATTAGACTAAACGAATCCATGCCCTCGGATGGCTTACAATCTCATGCATGTTATACTATCTGTACATGGAGATATAAAATGTTTTAAAGACAGTAGGAAAATATGGGCTTGGAAACTAGGATATAGATGTCAAAAAAGATCAAGAACAACTGCAAATGATGGGAGGAAAAAAAGTAATTGACTGAAGAACTGGCTGTGGGAGTTTTATCACTAGATCAAATGAGGAGATGTATATTTTCCTAAAGTTCCTGTGGGAAGGCTGATAAAGAAGAAAACAGAAGGGCCCTATGCATTATAGAGAGACTTGTGACTAGTCTATCTGGAGAGATTCCTAGTGGCCATATTCGGAGACCGTACTCCAGGCACAGGGTGTGGGACACTAGGATGAGCTGCTGCCAGCTTTGGTCTAGTGTCATAAGCTAGGCAACACAGAGCGCCTCCCCAGGGATTTTCAAGCTGGTAGAAGGAAACTTATTTTTTTCTGTTCATGATACTCTAAGCATATGAGCTGAGAGTTGCCATAGACAAGGTCAGGTCTTGTGGAAAAAGTAAAAGGAGAGATTCATTCTGATGCTCAGGAAGAAACAGATACGCAGTTGGAACAAATCCTGGCAGCACTGAACCGTGGTCCTGTCCCTACTGACTACACCCTGCCCTCCATGGCAAAATATGAAAATACATTCAGTGTCCTGCCTAGTTCAATTTAATTTGTGTTTCTCTTATGAGCAATGGAAACACTGAATAATTTCGTCCGGGGAACCACGGTGAAGGGCTCTGGGCTTGATCCACACTGTCATGGAAGCCACTTTGGCCATGTGTAAGGAAAGTCACGCAAGCTCTGTTATGGGAAATGAACTGCTTACGGTGGATAGAGTGCAGACTGGCCAGACACTGCCCAGAGCTTGTGTTAGAGCATCTGATGAGCGGATGGTTTTGCAAATACACATGGAGTCATGTATTTGCAACTCACACTCTGACATGAAGGGAAGCATAGACTGGAACGTCTCACCTTTCTCTTCTCGTAAATGTGGCTCCCGGAGTTCTAGGATTGGATGTTCTTTCTTGTGCCAACCCCAGTCTAGCACAGCATCTGGCAGGTAGTTAGTATAAACATTTCTGGAATTTATGAATGAACTAAACCTATGTATAGAGGAGTGATAGGTTTGCCAAGGATTGGATATGAAGATCAAGGGAAGCTGATGTTTATCTTTTGCTTCAAGAAAAACATTTAATCTCCCATGATAAATTTTGTTAAAGAGGACTGTCATGAAAAGTAGTGAACATGTCGTACATATGACCTGCTCTTTTTAGCTCATAAATACTGTTTTTGCTCCAGAACCTAACTCTACATTGCTAGCAGTGATTTTGGAAATGTCAACTTGTATCACTTGTATTTTTCAACTTGCCTAGTAGCCATAGCACCACATGGATTGATTGGACCAATGAATCAATGGAAGTTATAGACAAATATGGACAATAACATTCAGTATCACCTGCTTCAGGTGATAACCTAAGTCATGAGGTTATGGTAAAGTTCTGTAAGCTTTATAAAGGTGTTATGCAGACATGAGAACTCCTTTTATCTGAGAAGAATTGAAGCCTAGAAAATGTTTATTTTTATGACCTAAATTTTCAACTGCTTAAGAAAAGATGCACAGAAGATTAAAATAAACGTAAAAATAAAAATAAGCATGGCTTAGATGTAGGAGTAACCCTACATAAAATGCAGCAAACTATTATTCTTTATAGTGATGAAAAATTTTAGCATGTCTGAAGCCCAATCTCCCTTCCACAAAGCTTTTCATCTTTGAACCACCATGACAGGAAAATTCACTGGACATGAATGTAACTTGTTTGTTTTTTAGCAAAGAGGTGTTAGAATTGAGACTAATACCTATTCCATGAATTATCATCATATTTTAAAGGGCTATTCGGACAGAAAAAGTTGAGTTATATGTTCAAATCAGCGTCTATTTCTTCTTGCATCATCATTATTACTTTAAATAACAGTTTTATGAAGGTTTCTGAGCACGTCAGCTTACTCAAATGTTAAAGATGATTAAGAAAAAAATCACAGGAACAGAAGTGTGTAGTTTAAAACATAATTCATAAGCTAATATGCATTTGTTATAAAATGTACATAAGTGAGACTGAAATATTATTATTACAGTAAATCATCTCCAGTTTTGCTGTGGTTTACAAGCACAGAAAAATCAATTATACAGATGTTTTCCCTAACATACACATACAAATATAAAGACATTGCTAATTACTGTCTGTACTGTTAATGAGGCTGGAGACTTAACAACCTAGTTTTAATTCTTACTGTATGTCTCCAAATAATCCTGTTAAACATGAGCATCCTGAATTGACTTTAGTGAAATTAATTAAAATTCTTGAGGTTAATGAGATTAATTGAGCTAAGAAAATAATACCTAGTGTCCGGTGAAACACCAGGGAGGTTATCAGCAATTTAAAGTATCCTTTGCTATGCCTCCAGAAATATACTTTTGTTCTTTTTCACATGAAAGTCATTGCAGTGGGAAAAGATCCCCTGTCATATGTGAAATCTTTGGGATGGGGATAGAGAAATGGAAAGGAAGAAGAAAATACCCTGGACAAAAGTAGCCTTCAGAAAAGAGAAGGAAGCATGACTCCATGGAACATGTGGATCAAAATAATGTTATATCTAAGCCCACTGCACTGAGAGGCATAGAGTTTCTCGCAAGTTCTTGTGTCCCTGGGTTAGTGTTTTGGTTTCCATGTAATTGTACAGGTGAGACTGTTACCATTGTATGAGTAATAGAACTGATCGTATCAGAAAATGAGAGCTACCTGGGCACAACTGAATCAGAGTGAGAGCTTGTTGGGATCTTCCTGAAGTTGTGTTTGGTTTTGTTTTACTATTCAATGCTTTTCTTTCCCCAGTGGCAGTGTACAAAAAAGAATGATAATAAAGATTGAAAACACATGACTCAAAGCCTTTCAAAGTTCCTGATAAGGTGCTTTCTGCCTTTAATGTGAAAACAACTGGCATTTTGTGAGATATAGCAATAAATCGCTCCATTTAAACATTTAATGTTTAAAAGCTTGGCAGGTTTCCCCATCTAGCTGAGTGAGATGAATACATCAGTTCCTGGGTCAGATGACTAATCCTGGAGGCATAGCTAAAAAACAGCAGGTCTTTGTAGCTCAATGTGATGTATTTCAGCACAGTGCTTATAAGAAGCTGAAGCTGGCCAGGCGCGGTGGCTCACACTTGTAATCCCAGCACTTTGGGAGGCCGAGGCAGGTGGATCACCTGAGGTGAGGAGCCTGAGACCAGCCTGGCCAACATGGTGAAACCCCATCTCTACTAAAAATACAAAAATTAGCTGGGTGTGGTGGCACATGCCTGTAATCCCAGCTACCTGGGAGGCTGAGGCAGGAGAATCTCTTGAACCTGGGAGGTGGAGCTTGCAGTGAGCTGATATGGCACGCCATTGCACTCCAGCCTGGGCAACAAGAGAGAAACTCTGTCTTAAAAATAAATAAATAAATAAAACTGAAGCCTACAATGAGGCCAAGAGACAAGAGTTATAGAACATTCCAGTGCAAGTGCAGGAAAATATATTCATCGAAATGGAATTCATTCCCTTTTATGGAGAGCATTGCTAATCCAAAATCAGAGTATTACATGAAAACGGGAAGTTAAATTTTGACAAAAGGCAAGGGGCCATATATGCTTACTAACTAAAAAGTGAATCTGTCTGTTTCTCTGGGTTTCAAGGCTTCAGTTTTGTTGAGGAAATAGCTGGAGAAATAAGCCTAATATTCGCCAGGGATTTATTTGTCTTCAGGCTTCAATAGCACAGAATACTATTCAATCATTCACTTACTGTTACTAAACATTTACACTGAGCTAAATATGGGATAATATGGGATTTTTAAGACATGATATAAAATGTAATTCTACCATCAAGGCACTCAAAATTAGTGTATGTACAGCATGTGCATGTATGTACACACACAGCATCAGCAGCCCAAAAGTTATCAAAAGTCTTTTCTCTGTCAGTGACAATACAGTGATACAGAAAACCAACTTTACTGTTTTAAGAAATTGGGGTGCACCTAGGTTGCTAATAGCCAAAGACTATTTTTGAGTACTATGAGAAAATTTATGGAAATTGGAAATGTGACGATGCATGAAAGGATAGACAACGTATAGATATATAGGAAGAGAAAGTTGAATCCCTGAGGAAAAGGTAAACCTCATTGGCAGGGGAAGTGACAAAAAGACAATTTCAGTTGCAAGAAAATATTTGGCCCTTATCAAACCAAAAATAACTTTCATTTCCAGGAAAGCCCACAGTTCATGTCTTCTGTAGTAGCACTGTAACCTAAGCTTGACCTTTGCTCTTGAGGGAATGATACTCTTTCTTTTGGACTTGAGAGAGAAAGGGCCATATCACGGAGAGTTCAAGTATTACTCAGTGAGTGTTTATGGTGAGTGACGCCAATAAAGGATCAATAAAATGGACAATATCAGTTCCCTAAAAGAAATTAACTCCTACTCCTAATTGAAGCGGGTAAAGTTCCTGAGATAATTAGCAAGTCTCTATAGAAAGTCTGAAGTGTTGCACCACAAAAATTTCCAGGCTGTTTTATGAATGTTTGAGGGTTGGGTGGGTCCATGTGGGAACCCTTGTGATTCCTGGGCACAGGAAGTCGGCATTGCTCAAGTTGTGTTTTCATTCCCAGCTATCTACCAGGAGAGGTTGAAGAGGAGTTAGAATAAATGGCAGTTCAATTCATTTTTAGAAGACCTTAAAAAATTAATAAGAGACTTAGGAATGATTTTAGTGTTTTCTTATCTTGACTAAAGTATGATATAAATTTTCCTTACCAGAGTAGCTTGTTTAAATAACACTATATCCTGATAATGACAGTCATCTTTCTTTCTCTTGTTATGCTCATTGAATCAATCTATTTGATGGATGACTTGTGTGTGTATGTATGTCTTAAAGATAGTTAATAATAATGCCACTAATAAGAATGAATTTATGAGCCTTTTTTTCTGAGTATATATCTTTTAATTTTAGTTAATTTTTATCAAAGTATTACATGTTTTATTGTGTAAGTAAAATAATAGAGGGACTGATGGTGGAAAGCAGTAGGTTCTTAACCACCTCCTCCTCTACTTCGTATCCTACCTCCTTAACACAATCACTTTTTAAAGAAATAATTATAGATCCACAGCGACTTGCAAAAATTGTACAGAGAGATCCTATGTACCCTTCACTCAGCTTCCCCCAGCTATAACATCTTACATAACCATAGTACATTATCAAAGCCAGAAAATGTATTTATATAGCACCACCACTTTTTAACAGTTGCTGAATTTTTTTTCTGTCTCTCTCTGAATTTTGATCGGGAAAACAAACACATAGTTCACCAATTGTAACTATAAAAAGGTGAACAGTTGGAAGCCTTATGCCACCCCGGCTCTCATTCACCCACTTCCCTCCTCCTTCCCTGTCACCAACAACCACTTTATTCATTCCTCATCTACCTCACCTATATCTTTATGTGGATACAAGCAAATTCAAGTGTATATCTCTGGCCCTTCTCCCTTTCTGGTGTTTACCTCCTAACTCTAAATTATATATTTTTCAGCTCTACATTTATCAATTTAAAATTGTCATTCCGTGGTTTGCTCCCATGAAAGTAATCAACTTCAGCTCATTTTCACTAGTTCCTCTCCTGACTCCTCCCAGAATGTTGGCATTCTGTTGGTTGATTACATTAGTACTTTTGATCAAGTTCCTTAGAACCTTTGTCAATGTCAGTTTGGGCTGCTATAAAAAAAAATACCATAGACTGGGAGGCTGAAACAATAAACACGTTTATTTCTGACAGTTTTGGAGGCTGAAAGCCCGAGACCAGTGTCACCTCATGGTTGAATTCCAGGGAAAGCCCTCTTCCTGGTTTGCAGGCGGCCACTTGCTTGTACCTTCACATGGTGGAGAACACAGAGAGGAAGCCAGCTTGGTGTCTCTTTTTATAAGGGACACTAATGCCATTCATGAGAGCTCTAACCTCATGATCTAATTATCTCCCAAAGGCTTCACCACCTGATGTTTTTACTTTGGGGGTTAGGTTTCAACATACAGATTTTGGGAGGGACACAAACATTTTGTTCATAATGATTTTGTTTCTTATTTCATTTCTGTTTAGATCAACTCTCTGAACACCTGCTTTGTTGGAGGAGGACATCCAGTGTTCATCCTCTCTCCTCTTTCTAGCTGTCATCCTGTACTCTCTGTGACCAGAATGATGTTTTGGAACATGTTATCCCAAAACAAAATTTATTCTTCTGTGTTTTGCCTATGCATTGTTTCTAAAATGTTAACACTATGAAAATGCTTTCAGATTTATAATTATGTAAGTTGGTGAGGTCTGATGTCAGTCAGATTCCTCTCCCTTCTTAGATGACCCATTTTTCTTCCTTGTTGCCCTTATGACCCATTTTTCTTCCTTTTTGCCCTAACAGTTATTAGTTTCTGTTCTACCCTCCCTCCCTACCTCCCTCCCTGCTTCTATCACTCTCTCTCTTTCTTTTATAGAGATAGGGTCTTTATTGGCCAGGCTCTGGAGTGCAGGGGTGTGATCATAGTTCACTGCAGCCTTGAACTCTCCTGGGCTTCAGTGATCCTCTGGTCTCAGCCTCCAAAGTAGCTAGGACTACAGGCGTGTATCCCCATGCTCGGCTAATATTTTTTATATTTTTTGTAGACACAGGGTCTGGCTCTGTTGCCCAGGCTAGTGTTTAACTTCTGGCCTCAAGCAATACTCCTGCCTCAGCCTCCCAAAGCATTGGGATTACTAGTTTCTCCTCTTAACGCTTTCTTTGTGTTTGAAATTTGGACAGTCCCTGTATTTGCATGTTGGTCATTTTGTATACACTACCTGGGTTTTTCACTCTGAATTATCTCTTTTTCAATTCTGTAGTAGTTTAGTCCATTATTTTCTCATCAATTTTCTCTTTTCCATTTTCCTGTGTTCTCTCTTACTGGAAGTCTATTAATTATCTGTTTAAACTTGCCAGACTGGTGTTTATTCAATCATAATTTTTTCAGGTGCTTTGTCTCCATGAAGCTTTGGGTCCATTACTTATCATTTCAACACCTCAGCTTATGATATGAAAATGAAGATTATAATGCTTGTCCTTGCTGTTAAGAGTAACTGAAAGAATGTAGGCAGACTACTTAACTCGGCACTGGCTATCTGATACAGAGCTCACACTATTAAACTTTATACACACTGCATCTCTGTTCTTTATATGAAACTTATGGGAAACAATTTAAAAACCAAATGTATAGTGTAAAGTGCTTTCCTGTTTTTCTTCTTGGTGTAACACTGTTGTAGAATATAATACATGTGATTTTTAGCCATCTCTACTGTAAAAACAAGCAAGCAAACCAACAAAAACTTGCTTGCTATTTGCTGAGACTTTAGTTTTCCAAATAATTATGAATCCATTAACTATTTATATTACTTTCTTCCCAAGTCTGAGAATTAAATTAATTATCAGCAAAATAATAAAATCAAGATCTTTTTTCTTGTTAATGCTGGCTAGTGTATTTGTTATTAACAGGTTGTCATATTTTGCTTCTTCCAACTTTTCAGTCTATGTGTTCTGTGGAAATACCTGTTAATTGGCTGAGTGTGGTGGCTCACGCCTGTAATCCCAGCACTTTGGGAGGCTGAGGAGGGCAGATCACAAGGTTGAGAGATCGAGATCATCCTGGTTAACATGGTGAAACTCTCTACTAAAAATACAAAAATTAGCCAAGCGTGGTGGCGCGCCTGTAATCCCAACTACTTAGGAGGCTGAGGCACGAGAGTCACTTGAACTTGGAAGGTGGAGGTTGCAGTGAGTCGAGATTGTGCCGCTGTACTCTAGCCTGAGGGACAGAGTGAGACTCCATCTCGAAAGAAAGAGAGAGAGAGAGAGAGAGAGAGAGAAGAAAAGAAAGGAAAGAAAGGGAAAGAAATACCTGTTAATCATTTAAGTAGTCTAGAATTCTGTTAACGATCAAAGTTTCCTAGTATTTTTTAGTGACCATCAAAGATTTTTGTTTCCCGATATATTTTTATATTTCTTTTATAATCCTTTTTTTTGTAGAATATTGCTAATTTGATATATCACCCTGAATAAAACGTATAAAACAATATTTCAATTTTTTCCTTCTGAAAAAGATAAAATTAGTTGATGCTGATGGTGAGACACTTTCTCAGCACTCGTCTTTCATTGGTTTCAGAGGTTATTTTTAAACTCGTGTAGTGAAGAGTTATTTTGGTCTCTAGGTCAAGAGAGCTGAGGTCTGCTTCAGGCTCTGCCTCCAGCTTTGGCAAGTAGCTCCACCTTGCCGAAGTGCTCTTTGGCAAGAGCGCTTGGGCAAGTAGCTCCACCTTCAGGCATCTTTCTTCCCTCATCTGTTAAAGGAACATCAGGGCCTTAATATTTTCAGTTCTAAAATTCTGTAGTTCTGTGTTCAACCACTTAGTCTCTCAAAGAGGCATTGACACGGTCTCTTCACATTGACAGATGTCCAGATTCTACTCGACCTGAAACCGTGCGCCCCTGTTTTCTCCCATGCAAAAAAGACTGTATTGTGACTGCTTTCAGTGAGTGGACACCCTGTCCAAGGATGTGCCAAGCAGGTAGGTGGATGCTGCGTTCTTAGTCCTTTCTTCCCTAACCTGATTATTTCTCCACAGCTAAGAAAGTGAGAGGTTGTGGAATGCAAGCACCTTTTTTTTTTTCTCTCTCATTTGCCTGTTATCCTGGAAACAAGTTTGGTAAAGTTTGTAAATGAAATCTTGTATTTCCAGATCTATCAGAGCCTGGAAGAGAAAACATATTCTGTTATTTTACGTCATAATTCCACCTGTATGTATTGCAGAATTATTCATCTTCTGCTAACCCCATTGTGGCATTTTGAACAGTCATTCCCATGTGATTCCTTATAAAGCATCATCACTATCACAGTTTCTATGTGGCTCTTGTGTGTCTGGACCCCAGTTCCAGGTATCCTCATTAGAATATAGGGCTTGAATACAGTGCTTACATCACTGATAAATATGAGTACATGAGTACAAGAGCAGATACATTATGAAGTGTTCAACAAGTACAGAAATTGGCAATATATGATTTATATTTCTTTATTCTTAATGGTGATACTTTATACATCTGGGTATATTTGAAGGGGTTTAATCCAGGATACTGGATTAATAGTGAAGTCCTAGATGAACACATAGGAGTATATGCTAAAGTGACCCCCTCTCTTAGAACAGATCTTTTCCCCAAAGCTTATTGCAGCTCCCTGATGGGCTAGTTCATGTGAAGATATAATTAATCCTCATCCCAAAACTCCATTTTGGCCTAAGATCTAGAGTTAATAACTTGGTCCCTCTCTCCTAGTCTCAGACACTAGCCTTGGTCCTTTGGATCTTACCATTGCACGGTTACAAAAGGCAAATCCAAGAAAAAGAAAGACAGAAAGAATATTACCTCTAATGCCCGGAGTTCAGTGAGTCTCATCCACTGGTCCCTGGGCTTCTCTGGGCAGCCATGTCCTCTCAAGCAGGTCATGGCTCTCTTGCTGCATCAGCTTCCTGGAAGAAGAAAGAAGAAAGTATGCAGTTCTGCAGAGAGAACCTGTCAGAGGTTTACTTTCCTTGGATAATTCCAGCTGTGTGCATCTAAGATCCTTCACATGCTCTTTGACTTACATATCTATGGCAGCACTTCATGAGAGTGACATGAAAATAAGGCCAATATTGACATAGATCTGATGGTCTTTCAAACACCTCTCAGTGATTGAAAACGGAGCTGAGGCACCTGTTGAAAATTATCATCTTTGTATTGCAATGGTGGAGTACCAGCATGAAGTTTTATAACTATGGCATTTCATCTTCTTGATGATCATTTGTCACAGAATTAATATAGTAGCATACAATGAGATTTGCTTACGGATAGAATTGGAAATAAAAACATTGAATAAGAAAGTGCTTTGAAAATACAGTGCTTTATTTAATCTTTTGACAGGTGGAAACAACAATCTCTTCTAGAAACTCTCCAAAACTTGTTTTTTTCTGAGTGAAGATCCAAAGTAAATGAACTGGATGAACAGGGTTTTTTAAATAGCCAGGGTAATGTCATTTCAAAGCAGGCAAGGATAGAAAAGCTTCTGTCTCTATTCTGAACCATTTGAAAGACAGCATCTAGGAGGCTGACTTTGGGAATTTTAATGATAATGTACCTAAAGACATTTCAGGCTCTTAAAGATAAATACTGAAAAGATGCAAGGGAATAATATAATCTATGATGATGCAGTTTTGTTGATGTTTAGCTATTTATTTTAACTTCTTATTCATGAGAGTTTAGTACAATTCCTGTTAAATTTTTGTAAAAAGAGGCGGGATTTAAGAGAATACCCCACCAGCAGCCAGAAATTGGTGTTGGAGTTTCTGAAGTCTCTTGATACATAGGGAAGCAGATTAACTTTGTTGAGTCAGTGTGCCCTGGTGACCAGAGATTACTTTAGCCACTGCTAGTCCACCTATTCTACATTCAAGAAAATTCTCTCTGCTACTAGAGAGTCTTTTCCCAGCATTGGGTAAAGGCAGCAGAATCACAGGCATGTGAAATAATTGTTCCTCAAGCAACTTTACATTTTACTCCAATTTCCAGAGATTCAATTAGTTGTTTAAATCATTGGCATTGTAATGAAAATAGTTCTAAGTCTCTGTGGTCCGTCCTTGCAGCCAACTTTTCAAGCCCAGATAATTCTTTTCACAGCTTGGCAGTCAGGGACCAACAGAGGCAAAGATTCAATTTTCAGATTTCTTCCAGCTTTCCATTTCAATCCTATTTACCCTAATTTTTAGGTTATAGCTTGGGACTAAGATATTATTAAGTAACCATGGGTTAATTAAAGGACACTATAAGAGGGGGAAAATTTTGGAGGAAATTGTATCTGTAAACCTATGGTTCTCAAACTTTATTGCATTTGAATCACCTGGAAGCATTACTAATATGCAGATTTCTGGATCTATGACTAGAAATTCTGATTCAATAACTATGGGGTGGGTCCCAGAAATTTTCAGTTGTAAGAAGCTAGGGCCCCCTGAATAGTGACCCTCTTCCTCCTCCTCTCCCTCATTCTGATGAACGCCATAGATCCATGAACAAAACTTGCTTTAACTCTAGACATATGGCCCTTCTTTCAGCTTCTTGAATGTATCATGTTTTTCTCCCAGTTCAAGAGTCTGTACATTGGTGCATATGAGCATGGATGCTGGAGTCAGATAACTGTGGTTGCATTTTCATGTTTGCTCTGTGACAGATATATTACTTAATGTCTCTTTGCCTCAGTTTTCTAATTTGTAAAATGGAGGTTAATAATAACACCTGCCTATAAAGAAAGCACTTAGACCACCTCCTGACACCGAGTAGGTACTGGGCAAGTGTTTGTATAGTTGTATAGTTTGTACCTGCTGTGCATGAGACTGGCACTCCACTCTCTTCACTGCCCTTCCTTCTTAGGTCCTCAGCCTGTGTATCCACAGAGACCCGCCTTTTCCCTAGAATGCTGCTCTCATCTACCAGACTACCGTAGATCCCCCCACATCCTCCTCCATTAAGTAGATTATCCCACGTCGTCCTATTCATCCCCTTAACTTATCTTTTCTTGTTAGAGTTGCCCCTACTAGATTTTAAGTCCATGAATACGAGGACCACTTCTGTCATCTTCACAGCTGGATACTCTAAACCCAGCCTAGTATGGGGCATATAGTTGCCACTCAATGCATATATTTTGAATGTACAGATGTTCTGTAAAGAGATAGAAGAGTGTGGATTAAAATCTAGGCAGTGGATTTTGTGTCCTTGAGAGTGTCCTTCAACAGACTTTTTGGGAAATGGTGTCCTAAAACAGTACTTCTCAAACTTGAATGTACATACAAGTGCCCTGGGGATCTTATTAATTGCAGATTCTAATTCAATAGACCCAAATGGGGCCTGGAATTGTACATTTCTATAAGTTCCCAGGTGATACATATATGTTGGATATAAAGCTCTGGGTAGGGTTGGGTTCATTAGAAGTTTCTGGGCAAGGCAATGTCCAATCAAAATTGTAAAGTGAGAAGCATGGACTAGGGACAGACCAGCAAGTGGGGACAATATGGGAGGTGAAGGGGAGTGATTAAAAGTGGTTTAACTTAAACTGAGAGATCAGGAAAAGATCCAGGAGGATGGACCTGAGCAAGTGGAAACCTCGACTAATGAAGACAGAAGAACTCCTTTTTTTTTTTTGTTTTGCAGCTGTGACTTCAGGTTGGGTCATCAAAGTTGAGAAGTGGTTATGTTTGCAGTCCTCAAAGTTGACTGCACAATGGAATCACCTGAAAATCTCTAAAATATACTGATACCTGGAATCTACTCTAATACATTCTGATTTAATAGGTTTGTGGTTGGCAGCCAGGGAATCACTGGATTATGTAAATCCCAAGCCACATTCATTCTAAACCTCTCGGAAGGCCAAGGTTGTTTAGGGGACTGAGTGCACCAGCAGTGATTTGTGACATAGCAATGGATGAATTGCATCAGGTTTTATTTTGTCCTGGTTTGATTCAAGAGCTAAAACCTTAAAACATAAAGGTATTTTCAAGTCATGGACAATCTTAAGCCATGCTTATGATCTTGCTCCACCTCTTCTGAGTCTTTCCTTAAAAGATCAATGATAGTCTCATATTTTTCTAAGCAAACCAAAGGTCTATCTAGCTTTGGCCTGTTGTGGCCTGTCTAATTGTTGAATCCTTGTAATAAATTAACCAAATGATCAAGAACCATTTCCTTTGTACTTTTTTTTTTTCTGTTTTCTTCTATTCTTTTTTCAGCCTACAAAACAAATGCCTGCCTAAAGTATCCAATGTGGTCTAGTTAATAATAGCAACAGCTCGCTTACTGCAACATTTCTCAGCACTTAGTTTTGTCAATGGACTGATGTCTGAGCCTCACCCCAGCCCACCCTAGTCAGAATGTCTTTAGATTGAAAGGATATCTGCGATACTAAAATTCTCCATAGGTAACTTATAAGTGGTGAAGGATGAGAAACACTCATTTAATGCCTAATATTTTACAATATGTTTTTACATACATTTTGGCCTGTTATAGGAGATCACTGATAATTGTTTGCCGAGGTAGTGTTGGAATTAATTATGTTGGCCACGGCTGTCATCACCGTCATTCCTCATTTTTTCACTTTAAGATCACAAATCAATATTATCCTTTGTATGATTTATATCAGAGAATGTTTAAAGAGCCTCACTGCATATTTTCAACATTTAATTATATGAAGTTTCAAACATATGCATAAATGAATGCAATGTGAATACAAAGTATTAATGGTTAATACAATGTATTCCTGTCATGATGGCTACACAAAGCAATTGTCACCTCATGGACATTCTTATTTTGTCTATACATTAATCCCTACTTCCACTCCCAAAAGGACTAGTTGAAATAATTGCCAGATATGTTTACCACTTTATGGAAAGGGAGAATATGAAAGAGGTAAAGTTATTAGACTGAAGATAAATTATGGTATATTAAAAATAGAATATTCAACAGAATATTTCTAGAAACCATGGAGCTAATGATTAATTATTTGTCAGTCTCAAATAATTGGAGGCTGAAGGAACTCCTTTAACTTTCATCTCTAAGGAGTGAGCTAGAGAGCAGTGTCATGGTAACGGGAAAGCCAACAGCAGAGACTACTGCTGGGAGTTGGTAGGAAACCTCATTTGGTGGAATTCGTTTCCTCCTGTGTCAACCCTCCTGGAGTTACCTCTTGAGTTTTCAGTATCAAAAACAGACAGTGAGTTTTTTTAAAAAAACACGTAGGCATGTAGCATGGATTCTTGAGTTAGATTTCCTTGGTTCAAATCTCATCTCTGCCATACAAATTACTTTAAACTTGCTGTGTTTCAATTTCTTCCTTTCCAAAATAAGGTAATATTACCAGCTACTTCAAAGAGCTGTTATAAGGAGGACACATGGAACAGTGCCAGGTATATAGAAATTTATTATGATTTATTTTTATTTAATCTCAACCCCATTGAGTTTTTTTCAATCCAGAGATGTCTGAGACTCACCCCAGCTCACCCCAGTCAGAATGTCTTCAGGTTTAAAGGAAATTTTCAGTATTAAAACTCTCCATAGGTGACTCTTACTAGTGGTGGAGGATGAGAAATACTCAGTGCTTAACATTTATTTATTATTATTATTATTAGATGATAATGATGATGATAAAAGTTCCTTAAGGTCAGAGAGCTTGTATTATGTTGAGTTCCTGCAGTTATTAAGTCCTCTACCTGCTGGTATTATGGCACCTGTTTCTCTGCCTGTATTGCTCTGGACAGACTATAAACTCACAGGGTAGGAGTCTTTCATTTCATTAATGAACTTCCAGTGCTTAGTACAGTGTCTGGCACATGGTGGGCATTTAGTAATTGTTGTTGAGTGAATGAATAAATAAACACATCTATTCCCCTGTCAGTTCTTTTATTTATTTATTTATTTATTTATTTATTTACTATTTATATATATATTTTTGAGACGGAGTCTTGCTCTATCGCCCAGGCTGGAGTGTGGAGTTCAGTGGCTCAATCTCAGCTCACTGCAAGCTCCGCCTCCCGGGTTCAACCCATTCTCCTGCCTCTGCCTCCTGACAGTTGAGACTACAGGCGCCCGCCACCTCGCCCAGCTAAATTTTTGTATTTTGTAGTAGAGACGGGGTTTCACTGTGTTAGCCAGGATGGTCTCAATCTCCTGACCTTGTGATCCACCCGCCTGGCCTCCCAAAGTGCTGGGATTACAGGTGTGAGCCACCACGCCTAGCCCCCCAGTCAGTTCTAATGCTTAAAGATTTTGCTTTCTTTTAAAGGAAACTATGGCATTAACGGATTGTTCCACAGATACAGGCCAGTTACGGAATTTGTCAATCTGAATGTCAAAAATAACCTATTCTGGATTCCAGAATTTTGCCCACTCAAATACATACAAACACTACCTTCCTCTTTACTTTCCCCTGTCAAGCAGATGTGGCCCCTCCTCTTCACAGAACCATCCACACCTTTGTTCACCCATTTGTTCCCAAATAATGGAGGATCTGCTGTGTTTGACTAATCAAAGCTTTGAGCCTGGAACACTGGCCCAAAGAATAATGTTCAAGGCCCTTTAACACCTTGCTCTTCCTTGAGATTGACATTACCTCAATCTTCTTTGCTTCTTCTGTAAATTTTAGATAATGTTATCTTTTCCAAATAGTTTTTTGAGAAATTAAACACAGTAAGATGTATAGCTCACAAATATGTCTCCGGACCCAGGCCTCATACATGAGTGCAGGTATCTTTGTCTTCACAGGTGCTGCTGGGTGTAACTTGCTTCCTTTAGTCTGTAACTTAAAGTCCATAGATCACTACATGGTCCCAGTGCTCAATAAATATTCCTGATAATTTAGTAGGAGGAATGACAAACACTTGGGCTTGTAGAGATTACAGTTTTCAATCACACTCCTGCCAAACTGAGGAGTTCTGCTGATAACATTCATAAAAAACACCTTTTCCTATCTCACAAGGAGAAAAAGTTCATGGATACAATTCTCTCAATTAAATATTATTTTATTTTTTTCCTATTTTTTTAAATTATGGGATTTTCTGCCTGTTTTATTAAAACACAGCATAAGAAGTTATCAAATTTGGTTTTAAAAAAAACAACAACATTGCATTAGAGTCCGATGACCATATTGAGACAAGGAGGAACACTTACATTAGAATGAGAGCTGCTGCTCAGAGCTCAGCACTCTTCGTCTGGTGTAAACTCCTTCAGAGAAATGTTAATCCAGGTAATATCTGGGAGGGAAAGCATTGTCAGTCCAACCTCTTTCCTCTCAACCCATTATTCCATCTTCCCTCTGGACTAGAGATTGATGTATGCTTAGAAGGACCTGAAATCTACAGTATAATCTACTGGATTTTCCCTTACCTCCTACAGTGGCCCCAGGAGGTAAGTCTAATCATACATGACTAACAGGTGAGATCTCCAGGCTCAGAAAGATCAAGTAACTGCTCCGAGGTTACCTGGTACGTTAGAATCAGAGCATGGTGGAAATCCAGGCTTCTCTGGCTCTAGGGCTTGTCTGTTTTTATCCCATGACAATGAGCTACTTGCTACATCCATAGGTACAGATAATCTTGCTTGTCTATTAGCAAATCAAGAATTTGAAGCCTAGTACCTCTAGTGCAGGCTTTGCACTAAAGATGTTATAGATCACACATTAATTTGACATGTGCTATCTCATAAATTGTCAGGACAGTTTAATGGTAAGGGAAGAGCTGTTTTATTAGTCCAGCTTCACAGATGAGGCAACACACACCTCAAGGGAAGTTGCCATATGGCCTCAAAGGAGCAAAGACCAAGTTTAAAAACCCAGTG
This sequence comes from Macaca mulatta, assembly GCF_049350105.2. Lineage (NCBI taxonomy): Eukaryota > Metazoa > Chordata > Mammalia > Primates > Cercopithecidae > Macaca > Macaca mulatta. Next base: position 28,885,751 of record NC_133417.1, read on the forward strand.
TTTAAACTTGCTATATTGTCTGTCCTGGTGCCCCTGTTCAGCTATAGAAAGGCGAACTAGACAAGTTTAATTCTAGCCACCAAAAGGCTATAACTTCAGCATAGTTGTGCTTTATTTCACTGCATCTTCCTATTAAATTTATAATAGCTATAATTTATATACATTACTCTATTTGATTATTTCTATTTTAAAATTTTTTTTTAAATTTGACAAATAATAACTATATATAAGTATGGGGGTACAATGTGTTGTTTTGATACAGGTATACACGATGGAATGATCAAATCAAGCTAATTAATATATCCATCACCTCACCTGCCCAGAGTTAATAATAAAGTATATTTCAAAATTGCCACCAGAGTAGGCTTTAAATGTTCTCACTATTCCATTTAATTCTTACCTCAACCTTATATTGAAAGAATTATTACTCCATTTTATGCCCTCGATCTTAGTCAAAAGGGCCGAGAAGCGATATTACTCCATTTTATGTAAAAGAAAACAGGGCTTAAAGATAGAGCCCAAGGTTGCAAAACTAACATTAATAAATACCAAAACCACATGGAATCCTAAGCTCTTATCCATTAGCAACAAATATTTGCTGAATGATCACTGCATTTCAGGCTCTGTGCTAGGCGCTGGTGTATATGGATAAAGTAATGAATTAAACATACAGAAATGTTTCCGTCATAGAGAATACCATCCAATGAGGGAAGATAGAAGAGTTGAACACAAAACTACCTAAATAAAGATGCAGTCACAAAATGTGCTATGAAGGTCAGGGCACTATGGAAGAAGGCAAGAAAAATCAGATTTCCCCTCTGCCTAGAATGTCTCCCTTCATCTCTACTGCTTGCCCAAATCTTACTATAGCCTAAATCCTAGCCTCCTCCACAGAATTTGTTCTGACCTTTCTGCTGGAAATAAACACGTCCCCCTCTTAAGTCCCATACTCTGTCTGAAATATTTGCAGTCTGACTATTGGTAAAGGTGTTTTGTGTCCCTCTGAAGGATTGTGAACTCCTTGAGGGCTGAAACCTTGCCCTTTTCAGTTTTCAGTCCCCAAGGTACCAAGAAATAACTTAAGACAGAACAGAACTTAGTAAATGCGTGTCAAATAAATAGTTGCTAGCAAGAACCAATTTGCTTAAGCAAACCTAGCAAACTGCTGAACGAGAAGTTAGTCTACCTTCACAGCTCAATTTTCCTCATAAAAATTTGCATAGCTTAATGCAAGAACATATGTGATGACGCTGGCCACAGAATGTGTGAGACTTAGAGAATCAGATGTCTCTGTTTTCCTGGCAAATGTGGTTAAAAGGGAAAAACATTCTATCATTTTAATTTATTTTTTGTGTACTTATTTGTTCATTTGTCTGTCAGTCTGTCTATTATCTGTAATGAAGTTGTATGAATATATCTCAGGGAAGCAAACCCTATTGAGTTGCTAATTTCTTTTCTTTCTTTTTTTTTTGAGACAGAGTCTCACTCTGTCGCCCAGGCTGGAGTGCAGTGGTGCAATCTCAGCTCACTGCAAGCTCCACCTCCTGGTTTCATGCCATTCTCCTACTTCAGCCTCCGGAGTAGCTGGGACTACAAGCGCCTGACACCACGCCCTGCTAATTTTTTTGTATTTTTAGTAGAGACGGGGTGAATTGCTAATTTCTTAAAGTCATTTCCCACTGGTGCTTCAAAGTCAGTTAGTAGTTCAAAAACAGTAGTAGTTACTGTTTTCAACCATATGGTTATAGGATATGCAATGCACTGTCTAATAGGGTTTCTTTCTTGATAAAAACCCAAGGCCATATATAAGGTGAAATGCAAAATTGTGGTCATGTGCAATCTTTTAGTGGCCTAAGTTTACCCATGGGTAAAACTTAAAATAATTGAACAGGTTTCTGAAAATGTGGTCCACAAACCTTCAGCTCAGATCTGTGTGGTATGCTTGCTAGAACCCTAAGAGATTCTGATTTTGAAGTTGGAACTAGGGCCTAAAAATCTGCATTTTAAAATTAACTTAGTGATTCTAAGACTCACTGAAGTTTGAAAACCACTGTATTCGAGAAGCATTCGATGTAACCATAGACCAACAGAATGTTTAAGAAATGTATGACTGGCACCTACTGTGTTGTTTTAATTGACTCTATTTTAGTTTTTAAGGAACAAAGGCCTTTAAGCTACATTAGGTAAAAGGGGGTTTGGCTGGGTGCGGTGGCTCACACCTGTAATCCAGCACTTTAGGAGGCCGAGGCAGGTGGATCACGAGGTCAAGAGTTCGGGACCATCTTGGCTAACACAGAGAAACCGCGTCTCTACTAAAAATACAAAAAATTAGCCAGACAGGGTAGCACGCACCTGTAGTCCCAGCTACTCCTGAGGCTGAGTCAGGAGAATTGCTTGAACCCAGGAGGCAGAGGTTGCAGTGAGCTGAAATCACGCCACTGCACTCCAGCCTGGGCGATAGAGCAAGACTCCATCTCACGAAAAAAAAAAAAAAAAAAGTGGGGGGCTTGATGGGAATTTATAACAGATCTGGCAGATGTCCAGATGTAAGAAAAAAACCCTATGGGTGTGATGGAAACTATAAATGCTGGAATTACAGCTTAGATTGCAGCTGGAAGTAATGCTGGAAGTGTTGGAATTACAGGCATGAGCCACCATGCCTGGCCCTTTATTTATTTATTTATTTATTTGTAGAGATGGGATCTCGCCATGTTGCCCAGGCTTGTCTGGAACACCTTTTGCTGTCCTTCCGCCTCAGCCTTCTGAAATGCTGGGATTACAGGTGTGAGCCACTGTGCCTGACCCCGGTTTGCATAATAGTTTTGTGCCAGGTTCCCTCGATGACTCAGAAGCCTGTTGGAGCAGCCCCTGAGGCCAGAGACTCATGTGGAAGGGGAGGGGACAGTGACGCCCAAAGGCGGCAGGGACTGAGGGCTTGTGGTGTTCCGCAGGGAGACTGGCCTCTCCAACTGGCTCAAGCTCTGCTTTTCAGAAGGAATTCAGAACCTGGCTCGTCCCTGTCTTGTGCCTTCTACCAGTTACACTCTGGGTGCTAAAGTATTGGAAGAGGCTAGCATGTTTCCAATTGAAAAGGCTTGCTTTTTTTTTTTTTTTTTACTTCACAGCTTTGCTTTGGGAAAAGGGCTGTTGTGAATTAGGTAGAAATATAGAAAAGGAAAATGAAGCTCCGGAGAATAGAAATGCAGTAGAATAACACCTTCATGTGGAATAGAAACTGGCAGAATGAGGTACTCACTCTGAGTATGATCTGAGTCTGATATTACTCACTCTGAGTGTGATCTGAGCGATGTTTTACTTCAAACAAGCAAAATATGCAGTCTGGTGTACTTGCATTCTTACCGAAATGCCTTGGCTACGATTCCTATCAGTGGTCTATGATAAACAGTGCTGTCTTGGTTGTCTTATAAAATAAACCAAAGTACCAAGGAAAACAAAATAAATTTAAAAAGCAGAAAAATAAGCAAATGTAGGTTTGGTGTGTGGAGTTCTGTTCTTTACACCTGAAATACAATACTATGCTGTCTTAGTTTATATCTAATAGTGACTTTAAAGCGCTATTAATTTCCTTCATGGAACAGCCAAGTTATGTTACCATAAATAAATCCTATGGCACATGGATATTTAAAATGATTTATTGTTAGCATTGATGGCAAAAATCTGTGTTTCCTTCAATGTGAGTGTTCTTTCTTTGCAAAATGCTTTTTCTTCTGGCTGGTTTCATTCTCATATCTGTAGAATTCTCCACAGATGATATAATATGATTCTTGTTTGTCTATAGAGGTAAATGAGTTGTTTTACGGAAACCAAGGTACCTATTCTAATTAGAAGTATATTTTTAGTCTTTTGATGTACTTCCTATGAAGAAATTGAATAAATTAGCTTTGATTTACCTGGGGTGTTTCCTTCAGTTTATTAAATAATCTTCTACAATTAAAAAGAATAAATTAGTTATTTTTTGCTTCCTTGGCTTTGGTCCCATTTCAATATGATTTCTAAATTAGAGTGTTGTTTCCGGAGGTATTTGACTCGCTGGGTTAGCTAATATGATGGTAGATTTATAAAGTGTTTAATTTATGTTACTGTAGCAAAGCCTAGAATTAGAGGTGGAGTTAAACATTAGGATCTTAATATGTCAATTTGAAACTTCAGGTTTTATAAAAACATCAAATAATTTATGTATGATTAAAAATCAAGAAACTATTAAATTTTATGCTTAAATGAAATAGATTGCTCATGGTTTAGACAAACAACTTTTAAGTGTCCCCTAGTAGAAAAATCAGCCCTGGATAGTCTGTGAATCTCTTGAAATTGTTTTGAAATTAAGTTGCTACATATAGATGGTTCAGATAGAATATCTCTTGAATGTTATGTTTTCAATGATAAGAAATAAAATATCCAAAAATAAGCAAGCTAGGAATGATAGGCTGTCTGCCTTTTGAAATCTTTCCAAGTTAAATTTAATTTGCTGATATCTAAAATATGTTTGTCATATTGTATTTTCAGACCTTATGGATAACCGGAGTAGGAATACAGGTCACATGAATGTGGTGACAAGTTCTGTGGCAAGTGTGTTAATTTCTAACTTGAGCCAGCAATATCCTCTCTCATTGCTGAATGACCACAATGGTTTTGAGTGGATGTTTGATCATATTTAGTTTTGCACTTAATTATATTCTGTCTTAAGTTTCTGTCTTATTTGTTCGTGGGTACTGGGAAGAGCTTGACCTTTTTTGGAATCTAACAGACTTCTGGTGGACTCTTGCTGTTGTCAATTTTTCGCGGTGTTTTGAATTTTAGTTAACATCTCTGAAACTATATGCTGATATGTAACATAGATATAACATGTAATATCTGTAAGACAGCTTAACTTCATAGGGTTTTCTTATCCCATGCAAAGAGATTAGCTCAGCAACAATTGCTCAGCATGTGATAATTTTCTCCATTATGTATTTTTTTCTACCCCAAGTAAGTTGTAGGATTCATGATTATTTAAGCTCAAGCCATAAACATTATGAATTTTATAAGCAGAAGATACTTAGTGGTGTGTATGTTTATGTGAGTGTGTATGTGTGTGCTTGTGTATGTCGTGACAGAGAAAGAGTGGGGGGGCTCTCATAGTGGAACAATAATAATGTTTAGTATTTAAACATTATGACCTGTTTATCATGTATAATGTTATCTTACATTTTTGCAATGTAAACATGCAATGTAATATTGCAGGAATGTAAACATTGCAAGAATATAAAATAACATTATATATGACCAACAAGGTCATACATGGTCATGAACTTTGAAGAATTCCATCTTTTCCCATCTTTCCTTCTACCCCAAATCAGAAACAACTGAGAGTTAATCAAAGCAAAGAGAGGTAAAAATATCAGCTGCTTCTCAACCCCAGACTGAGACAGGCTTTCCTACCTGGCCACAGCCTATGTTGAATAGCAAAACATTCTCCTTGGCTGAGCACAGCTGAGAAGACAGATGAATAAGTGCATTTTCTGAGCAGATGTATCCCAAGAAAGAAAAGGAGAGAGGATATCATAACAAGAAACATGTCAGTTTCTTGTTGCCAAAGTCATGATTTACATCTCCACAGGAGATGTAGGTGAGGGAGGTGTAGAGGGTTGAGGCACAAGAACTACTATGGAAGTGGATCTCCCTTCACAGGCAAGGCCTCATTAAGAGGACTCCACTCTTGCTGTCTGGTGCTGTGTGACTTGGCGAACTCTCACCCTAATACCTTCTACTGCTTCCTTTACTTCCCTCTAGCTGTGTTGGCCTCCTTTCTGGCCAAGCTTTTTTCCATCTCATTCAGACTTGCACTTGCTGCTCCCTCTTTCTGGGAATCTCTTCTCCTAGCATTTTGCCTGGGTGACTTTTAAAAACTTCATTTTTTAAGAAACAGGGTCTGGCTTTGTCACCTAATGGAGTACAATGATGCAATCATAGCTCACTGCAGTCTTGAATTCCTGGGCTTAAGCCTCCTGAGTGGCTGGGACTACAGGTGCGTGCCACCATGCCTGATTAATTGTTTTTATGTTTTTAGACGTACAGTCTCTCTGTGTTGCCCAGGATGGTCTCAAACTCCTGGCCTCTAGTGGTGCCTGACCCTTGGGTGCTTTTATTCAACACTTTGTTTTCAATTCAAATGCCATTGCCTCAGAGAGTCCGTCTCTGACTACCCTATTTAAAAATCGCCCTTCTCCCTGTTTTTGTTTTTTCTTCTTCATTACTCTATATTATTTTCTCACAGCAATTATCATTATCCCAACTAGAATGGAAGTTCCATGTCTTGTTCTCTGCTGAAACATGTTGAATGGTGACTACCACAAAGTAAGTGCTTAAATATTTGTTCGATGAATGATAATGGATGAGTCAGTAAACCTTTTTCTAGGGCTTACTATATACCAAGATTTATGCCGACTGCTAGTTACATTAAGATGAATAAAATGAGGTTACTTTTATCACGGAGCACTCAAATAGAAATTCAGGCATGCAAACACTGTTTTTGCATAACAGGAATGGGTATAGGAAGTTATGGAGCCAGAGAGAAGGGAGTCCTGTGATTGGGGAGGATGTGACTGAGAAGGTGAAATTGAGTAGATCAGGAGTTACCAGGTCAACATGGGATAGATGTTAACAAGTAGTAAGTAGCAGAGGAGATAGGTGTGCAGAAGCTTGGCTGTGTGAGGGTACTTTGTAATTGAATGAATTACAGGTGGCTAATGATGCTTGAGATACACAACCCATATGGGAGAATGATAAGAAATAAAGAGATATGCAGGTACCCGCTCGTGAAGACCTTCTACAGAGTTTGTATCTTATCTGGAATTCTGGTGGAATTTAAATTTTAACCATAGGTGTGATAAAAATCACATTTATGTTTTAGGAAAAGAAAATAGGATAGGAAATAATGAGGTGAGATGACATTGGAAACCAGTGCAAAAATTAGGGGACCATTCAATTATCTGGGCAAGAAATGAGGAAAATATGTTCTTGAATAGAAAAGGGGAATTGAAGTTATCTTCATCTGTTTTCTGTTACTTATAACAAAATACTTGAAACCGGGTAACTTATAAAGAAACAAAATTTATTTCTTACAGTTCTGGAGGCTGGGTAGTTTAAGGTTAAGGGTGTGCATTTGGTGAGAGCCCTCTTGCTCGTGGAGAGTCTGCAGAGTCCCAAGGTGACACAGGGCATCACACGATGAAGGGCTGATCGTGTGAGCTTAGGTCTTGCTTTGTCAGCTTATAAAGCCAACGGTCCCATTCCCATGATCCATAATCCCATGAATCCATAAATAAAATCCAGTCACCTCTTAAAGGAGCCACCTCTCACTTCTGCCACATAGGAGATTCACGTTTGCCATGAGTTTTGGAGGGGGCAAATATTGAAACCATAGCAGTAGATAAGCATATGAATTATCATAACTCAATATTGTTTAATAGTATGTCTTCATGACCTGGAGTGCACTCAATTTTTCTTCCATTCATCCTGTGTAATTCACATAACTAGATGATTATGCAAACACTCTTCCCTGCTCAGGGGATTTAATAGAAACAATAGTAAGCAATTGGCTGGATTTCAGCAAGGCACACATCCTTTTTAGCCACCTCTCCTGCGTGTAAGCTTTCAAGGAGTAAAATGGTTCCAAAGATCCAGGGTATCTCACAAAGTCCCCACGTTCCCATCTCTTCTTATCAGGATCAGTGACAAAATATGAGGGTCCTGTGCAAAACTGGAAAATGTGGAGTTCAGTGTTCAAAAAATTATTGAGAATTTCAGGACTGTTGTCACAGAGCTCTAAACCACCCCTGAGCCTGCACAGATCACCTGCCCATCCATGATGCTGGCCCCAGTCTTTATTGCCTTTCTCTACAGGCCAAGATCCTAACTGGCTTTGAGTTTTAATTTCTGGGAAGAGTTGCCATTAACCCAGATTATTTTACTGGATTGCATTTCTTCAGCTGAGAACATCTAAGAACTGGAGGGAATAGGACCAGGGAGAGGTTCATTTTTGTGACAGCCAGCAAAGCAGAATGCACACTCTGGACCCAGATTGCTTGGGTTCCAAACCCTCTCAACCACTTACTGGGACCTTGCATAAGGAACAGAAGCTCTCTGTGTCTCCAGTTTCTTACCTGCAGAATGGGAATGACAAGAGTAATTGTTACAGATTCTTATGAGGACTGAGTGAGTTGATTCACATAAAGCACTTGGTAAGTGACTCACGTGGTTGAATTGTTTTTCTTATTGTTTTGAAGATTGTATTCTCCGTATTAAACTTTTGTGGTTACATGTAGTAAAATTATCCCCATTCGGAATGAAGCTTGTCATTTGGGGAAGAGAAATGCTTAATTTTAATGTAGTTGAATTTATCCAACTACGTTATGGCTTTTATTTTTTTATGTTTTAAAATCCTTTTTTATCCAAAAAATACAAAGATATTAGCCTATATTTTTCTTCTGAAATTTTTACATCAAAGTCTTTACTAATTTATTTTTAATATGGTTCCAGGTAGAAATCCAATTTTGTGTGGGGGGGGGGCGGGCGGAAGTGGCCCGCTTTTCCTCTCATTTTCTCTCAATGATCCAGCCACACCTCTGCTGTTGCTCTGTCTGGAATTTGACTCTGGGCCTTGGCGCATAATATCTGTCAGCTCTGCCTTGACTTGTCCTTCCCAAGATACTACATTAGATGACCCCCTACCTCCTTCAAGTTCTTACTCAAATATTCCCTTCTCATTGAAGATTTTGAAATTTAAAATTACAAAACCTTCTCTCCTGCCACCACTCCCCTGCCCCCTACCCGTCACAGGCACACATGGAAAGATACACACAGGCACGCATACCATGCTCCTTTTTAAATTTTTTTTTCTGCACAGTATTTCTTTTTTTAAGTTCCAGGATACATGTGCAGAATGTGCAGGTTTGTTACGTAGGTATACATGTGCCATGGTGGTTTGCTGAACCTATCAACCCATCATCTAGGTTTTAAGCCCCACATTCATTAGGTATTTGTCCTAATGCTCTCCTTCCCATGTCCCCCCCACCCCCCGACAGGCCCCGGTGCATGTTGTTCCCCTCCCTGTGTCCATGGGTTCTCTTTGTTCAACTCCCACTTATGAGTGAGAACATGTGGTGTTGGTCTTCTGTTCCTGTGTTAGTTTGCTAAGAGTGATGACTTCTGGCTTCATCCATGTCCCTGCAAAGGACATGATCTCATTCCTTTTTATGACTGCATAGTATTCCGTGGTGTATATGTGCCACATTTTCTTTCACCAGTCTATCATTGATGGGCATTTGGGTTGTTTCCAAGTCTTTGCTAGTATAAATAGTGCTGTGATAAACATACATGTGCGTGTGTCTTTATAGTAGAATGATGTATAATCCTTTGGGTATATACCCAGTAATGAGATTGCTGGGTCAAATGGTATTTCTGGTTCTAGATCCTTAAGGAATCACCACACTGTTTTACACAATGGTTGAACTAGTTTACACTCCCACCAACAGTGTAAAAGCATTCCTATCCACAGCCTAGCCAGTATCTATGTTTCTTGACTTTAATAATTGCCATTCTGACTGGCATGAGGTGATATCTGATTATGGTTTTGATTTGCATTTCTCTAATGATTAGTGATGATGAGCTTTTTTTATATGTTTGTTGGCCATATAAATGTCCTTTTGACAAGGGTCTGTTTATATCCTTTGCCCACTTTTTGATGGGGTTGTTTTTTTTCTTCTAAATTTGTTTACATTCCTTGTAGATTCTGGATATTAGACTTTTGTCAGTTGGGTAGATTGCAAAAATTTTCTCCCATTCTGTATGTTGCCTGTTCACTCTGATGCTAGTTTCTTTTGCTGCTTGGCACAGTATTTTTTTGCACAGTATTTAATTACTATATGAAACACTAAATGTTTAGCTTATTTATTTTCAAATTGCCTTTCTCCCTCTACTAGAATGAAAAGTCCTTGAAGTCAGGAATAATTTATTTTGTTTGGTCATAGCTTCAATTTCTAGAATGGTATCCTCTCCTTAGAATATTTCAATATTCTTCTTCTAGAACTCAAAGCACCTATAAATAGTTCTCATCTTGGGCTTTCTTTATTTGTGTGTGCATGTGTTTGTGTGTGTGTGTGTGTGTGTGTGTGTGTGTGTGTGTGTGTGTGTTGGAGATTGTAGATTTTGACTCCTCTTTCCTGATTTCTCTTATCAAGTAAATCCCAGGCTCTCACCATCAGTGATGGAGAAATTTTCCCAAGGGCCAGTGCTCCAAACTGTCTCCTGACTTTAATGCTTTTTTAGGCATGGATTTATAAAACACTTTAAAAACATTTCAAAGTGAATTGAAAGGGAAACAAAAATAAAAGGAGAAGAAACTTACAGGACATATCAACAAATTATAGCACAAGTAATGGTTGGGTATTCATTAATATTTTAAGAGAATTTGTATAAGTATGTATATTACTCTGATATTAAAAAGTTTTAAAAAGTTATTGTCTTTTAAATATATTCTGAAATATTTGCATGTAAATACTGTGCTTTCTGAATTTTTTTAAAGTAATCTGCGTCATGTGTGGCATGGGTATAGATGAAACAAGGTAGGTCATATACTGATGGTTATGGAAGCTGGCATATGTGAACTCTGGGTTCATTTGATTTGTTTAAACATTTCTTAAAAAGGTAAAAATTGGCCAGGCATGGTAGGTCATGCCTGTAATTCCAGCACTTTGGGAGGCCAAGGTGGGAGGATTCCTTGAGCCCTGGAGTTGGAGATGAGCCTGGACAACAAAGGGCAACCTTGTCCTACAAAAAACAAATAATAATTAGGCAGGTGCAGTGCCACACTTCTGTAGTCCCAGCTACTCTGGAGGCCGAGGTGGGAGGATTGCTTGAGCCTAGAAAGTTGAGGTGTAGTGAGTTATGATCTTGCCACTGCACTCCAGCCTAGGTGACAGAGTGAGACCCTGTCTCAATAAATAAATAAATAAACAAATCTTTCAGGAGAGGTTCTCTAGACATGCAGTTTCCTATATTGGAAACTAATGTCTCCATCTTCTCATTCAGAAGAAAGATGTGTTTTAAATGACCATATGGTAATTCAGTCATTTTTTTTCACTCATTCATTCTTTTATTCGTTCAACAATTATTTATTAATGCCTACCAGGTTTATTTTATTTTATTTTTATGTACTTGTGTTTTGTAGCTATGGGGGTCTTGCTATGTTGCCTAGGCTAGTCTCAAACTCGTGGGCTTCAGCAATCCTGCCACCTCAGCTTTGCAAAGTGCTGAGATTATAGGTGTAAGCCACCTCGCCTGGCCCTTACTAGGCTTTAAGCACTACAGTAAGACCTAGACAGGCTCACTGTTCAAAGACAGGTAGTCAAAAAGACAACGGGATGCAACAGAGTTCTTTGTGGAGGTTTAGGAACATGAGAAGAGGGCTGCTTAGGTGAGGGTGGAAAAAACTTCTTGAAAGTGGTGACCCTCTGCTCAGTCTCAAAGGAAGTTCAGGGGTCATCTAGAAGAAGAAAGAAGAAATAAGTTTAACCTCTCCTGCACGCTAACCTGTCTCCCAACTAACATTTTTACATGCTGACTAGATGCCAAACCCTGAACTAGCTACTTGATATTTCATTACCTGATTATTCTTCTTCAAAGCCCTCAAATAAAGTGTTCTTATTATTGCTCTTTGAGGTACTGAGAGAGAAGTAATTTTTCTAGGTTTACAGACCTTGGGCTCCAGGTTTACTGATTCTAAAAAGTCACATTATTTCATCAATACAAAGCCAAAAGAGAAATTTTGAACGCTAGTGACCATGTTGACACTGCAAAAGTAATGACAGCAATACAAGCATTAACATGTACCTTATGCATAAAAGAGGTAATTAAGAATGTTTGTCTACCTTGTGCTAAAATTTATGGTTAAAAATGAAAAGCCTAATTTTAATTAGTTTGTATTCACAGAGTTATTTTCCCTTAGTCATGTTTTACAAACACCTCCAAAACAAAAATTTTAATATCACAACTGATATTTAATGTCTGAGTAATTTCCCTCACCTTAACATTTAGGAAAACCAATGTTTCTATCATGAGCATCCATATGAAGAGACCACCAAGCAGGCTTTGTGTGAGCAATAAAGCTTTTTAATCACCTGGGTGCAGGTGGGCTGAGTCCAAAAATAGAGTCAGCGAAGGGAGATAAGGGTCGGGCCGTTTTATAGGATTTGTGTAGGTAAAGGAAAATTATAGTCAAAGGGGGGTTATTCTCTGGCGGGCAGGAGTAGGGGTCACAAGGTGCTCAGTGGGGGAGCTTTTTGAGCCAGGATGAGGCAGGAAAAAGATTTTCACAAGGTAATGTCATCACTTAAGGCAAGGACCAGCCATTTTCACTTCTTTTGTGGTGGAATGTCATCAGTTAAGGCGGGGGCAGGGCATTTTCACTTCTATTGTGATTCTTCAGTTATTTCAGGCCATCTGGGCGTATACATGCAAGTCACAGGGGATGCGATGGCTTGGCTTGGGCTCCGAGACCTGACAGTTTCCATATAGACCCATCATGGAAGGGACATTGAGAAAAGTTTGTCAGAAAGAAAAAAAAAAAAAGCCCTGGAGTTTTGTGTTTGAGCAATAGTGAGTGATGGGCAGAACATGGCCAACTCCCTAACAGCAAGTGGTCCAGTGATACATTTCACCGTCCTGTAAGAGCTGAGGATGCAGGGACCTAGTGGTGCTATCTGTGCCCTTTCTGAGTCGTGTCCTCACTCTGCTAGCTTCTCTCTCAAGCTATCAGCACAATGGTCGGCCTGAATAGCATTCTTAAGGACGTAAAGCATTTATAGAGTAGGGCAACATGAATTGTTTTAAAGCAGTTTTCAGATATGTAGTTCAATATTCATGCCTAACAATGAAGACAGCATCTTCAGCTTCAATTCCAGCAGTATTTTTTCAGCTTATATCTTCGATGACATTTGTACCCGTCCAAACCTGTCTGTATCCCACGTAGTATGGTGTTTCAGTGTATTTCAGTCTTAATGCTGATGGAATGCAACACATTAGGGGACCCTGTTGTAGCAAGCAGCTGCAGTCACTTCCTCTGCTAAAATGAAAGGGGTCAGGATTTGGGAAATAAATAAATAAATAAATCCCTGTCATTTCATAACACATTGACAGGAAGAAAAGACAAGTACAACTTACCAGTATAGATGTTGTTATTAACCTTCCTTGTTTATACTGCACATTTCCAATTATACCCATTATGATGGACTTTAGCTAGAGGGCAGGTCGCGTTTTTTAAACGGGTTGAGAGCAGTAGTGGTTTAGCTAGTGTTCATTTGTTTTCTATTGCTTGGTTAAGCATGCTGTATGGTCTTTTTCCTGTTTTACATATTGGATGCATAAGAAACTCTGCTTTAATTGTGCTAAATTGGTGGTTCTCCTCCGTGGGAATTTTTTAAAACATGCTAATACTTGAGCTGCACCCATCAGGGATGGTCATTTAATTGGTTTGGCTTTCTGAGAGGAGGGTGGGGCACTAGGAATTTGAGAAAGCATCCCTGAGATTCTGATATGCAGCTGGAATTAAACACAAGGAGATCAGCTATGGATGACTTCAGTTGTGATATGTAGAGACTAAGGAAGGGCAGACTCAAAGTGGATCACTGTTTGATAAGATTAGTTCTCTCTAAATTGGAGGTGTTTTAAGAACAGCAGTGGTTGGGGATAGAAAGCCGAGGATATTGGAAGGAGTCCCTGGAAATTTAGAACTATGCCCTGGGTTTCTGTGTGTTGTGTCTACTACAGGAAGTTTGTTTTTGCCTTGACTCTTATCCTGGATAGTTTATGCAGATATAAACATGAATTGCTCTTTCTTAAGTCTATACAAAGGGCTTTCATATAAAAAATTTCAAGTTCACTATATATATATATATATAAAAATATATATATATACACATACACATATATATAGCATTTGAAAAAAGTTAAATCCCGCTTAATTAAGCATTCCTAGCAGCTGTCCTGTGAATTGTCTCAGCAGTATTACCCACATAGGACAAGTAAGAAAATTGAAGTTCTGAAAGGTTAAGTGCCTTGCCCAAGGTCATATAGCAATTCAGTAATGAGCTGGGATTAGAAATCAGAGCCCTGAAGGTCTTGTCTGTTGTCAGATCCATTGAATTTGGCTTCTGTTGCAAAATGAATGATGATTATAAAAATTTAAGAATATAGCGTACATTTTTTTCAGGCAGTATTTCAAAATGAAAGAAGTATATGGATATTCTGAAGCTTATTTTTAACATTCCTGGAAAGTTTAGCAGAAAAGCTTTGCAATTTTGCCTAATTTCATTTATATATAGATAGATACAGTCTTTAACTCAGTGTTCATTTTGAAGTACTTCAAGATTTAAGCTGGGAGGGAATTTTAGGGGAACATGCTGCTGTTGATGTATCTGCTCTATATATGGAACACCAAGATGGATAGGAAGGAAGTATATAAAACCTTCCTACTCATAGTTCTACTAGGGCATTGCATTTTTTTTAACCACTTAAGCCTGCACTTCTCCTTGAACAAAGAGAGAACATTGATGGATTTGGATAATAAATACAAAGTTCATATTATCATTTCTGAACTCCTATAAAACTAAAGAGATCTTTTACGTTATTATCTATCTGTCAAGTTTTACTTCTGCTGCACTGGGTAGATTTAATAATGCATGTATGTACATTTCAGCATAACACTAGCACCTAGTTGAGTTGCCTACATATAGCAGGTACCTCACAAATATTTATTAATGATGACAACACTGTATATGGTAAATGCTTCACTCTGATAACTCAGAGTCACAGATTTAAAGGTGAATAAACAAGCTGCCTAATATTGTACTACCATCTTTGTCTGTCACTAGTATTGACTTAGAAACAGCCTTCTTTTTGTTTTTTGTTTTTTGCTTTTTTTTTTTTTTTGAGATGGAGTCTCTCCCTGTTACCCAGGCTGGAGTGCAGTAGCACAATCTCGGCTCACTGCAAGCTCTGCCTCCAGGTTCATGCCATTCTCCTGCCTCAGCCTCCTGAGTAGCCGGGACTACAGGCGCCCGCCACCACGTCTGACTAATTTTGTGTATTTTTAGTAGAGACAGGATTTCACCTTGTCAACCAGGGTGGTCTCAATCTCCTGACCTCGTGATCCACCCACCTCAGCCTCCCAAAGTGCTGGGATTACAGGCATGAGCCACTGCGCCCAGCCTTCTCAATGACAATTTGGAATTTTTTCCAAGTCCAAGTTGTTTTCCCCTCATATTAATGCTCATTTTTGAATAAATGCTAAGTCTTTTCAGTTTTATAGCATCCATTTGTGATGTTTCTGTTATAGTAACACATATAGAGTAGCTATGGTTATTTTGAGGTAAGCCTTATACTCTCTTCCCATTAAATTTTAATTCAGTGTTTCACAAACAAGTTTGTTGAGGGACACAAAACAGCCTTCTTCGAATGTTTGAACGATGCCAGCAGAATTCTGTATCGAGAAATAAAAAGGTCCAGTGATCCTGTTGAGTAGATAATATTAAGAATAGCAGTGCAGTCAGTCTACTTTTTCCACACATTTGAAATGCAATCCTATGCTGGAATTAGAAATAAAATGTACATGTTTCTTATTATACATGCACATGGGGGTGATAGTCTTTGAATGATCATATAATGTTTCATACAAACCAAGACATTTATGAGAGTGAATGGAGGAGTTATTATTATTTAAGCTAGGATAATAGGTATTAGCTAAAATTGCCCTGAGAGAGCAGGATGTTTGACCATCCTAGCCATTCCTCTCCAATAATATGAGAACATAGTTGTAGGTACTAATTGCCTTGCAATTGTAGTTTAATTTACCAGGAACATGGAATGGTTTTAAGCCATTCGTTGTCTGCTCCTAGATGTACAAAACAGGAATGAGACTCAGTTCCGAATGGAAAGCTGGATTGTCACTTTTTTTTTTCTCTGTCTAAATTACAGAAAATTTAACTATTGAAACTTTTCTTCTATTTTTTAAAATCTTTCTTTTCTTTCATGAACTCCCATTATGCTAGAGAAAATTCCTTGTACGTGGCAATGTGTACACGCTTCACGTGCAGTATCTCATGTAATCCTCCTAGCAGTTATAAGAACTAGAAACTTAGCTGGCCTGTTTTACAACTTAGGAAGTTGAGGCTTAGCAAGGTCAAAGAAATAACCTGAAGTCTAACAGGTGTTAGGGTTGCAACTCAACCCTAGGAAGTATTTAATGTGAGACTGTTAATGTGATATTAATCTTCAAAAGCATTGGTGTCATCCTTTTGCTTCAATCTTTGTGAGAGAGGAATCACCAGGATGGGTTCAGTTTTGTTTTTGAGTGGTGAGTTGTATATATAAGTGAAGAGAAGGAAAGAGAACTTCAGGGTGAGAACCAGGAGTTATAAAGTGGTAGGCCTGGAACAGTAGTGGTGCTGTGAAGCATAATAGACCACTGATGTTTAATGAGTAATAAGAATATTTGAGAAACAAGGGAAACCCCTGAAGGTTAATTTTTAAAATCTATTAGAATTCTGCAGGTTGCTGCTGGATTAACTACCACGCGCTGCTGGTACGTGACTATCCTTCATCTACTCTGCACCTATGGTTGCCTCTAGCAGTGCCCCCAATTTCCTGGCCACACGTTCGTCTCCAACCCTGCCTCTCCTATCAGCCAGTGCCTATGTCCACTCCTGTTCTACTACCTACTTGCTGTCCCCCTACTCTTACATTTTAGATTAGTTGCAAACTTAGTGAGTCAGTCCTTTATTTTAACTCATTAATCGAATAACCCTGACATCAGGGCTCAGCATTCATGACATGAATTCAGTGTGATGTGCCCCAGCCTACCTAGCTGCAAATGACCCAACGGGTCTCTTTACATACTCATTTCTTCTCTCTTTCATCTTTCTGGAAAAGACGAGTGTAGACCTTCACGAAGAATCTATAAACATCTCTCAATGTTTGTAGCCCATTCATGTGCTTTCTATGGTAAATATGTTTCTTAATCTTTAAGTCACCATCTTCTCTAAATGTTACTTCTTTTGACTATAATTAATAGCAAGTTTAATTATACCTGATGACTTAGTGATGATAAAATATGCATAAATCAAAACTGAATTTAAACTAGTTATTAGTCATAATCATGCTTGAGCAATTGTTCATGTTGGCAAACAGGCACTTTAATTTATTGTTATTTTTCATAGGCCTAATGAGGTTGGAAACATCACTCACAAAAGCTTACAAACATGGCACTTTTTTAACACTGAAATCTTCTGTAAGCGAGTGCTATTGAAAAATTGCTTAGAAGGGAATAAGTATTCCTTTAGAATAACAGAAGGACAGTGACGTAAACTATTTCCCCTCACACCCCCACCCCCGAATGCTCCCTCTTTTCCTTCATCATACTATAAAGTCTATTTTAGTGGAAATATCATGGGCCTAAATGTCTGCCTAGTACAGTTTTAACTCTAGCTAGGTGATTTTTGGGAAATTATTTACTTCTTCCACCCTCCATTTTCTTACCTGTAAAAAGGGAATAATTATAAGAAGTGATAATAATAAAATAAGGTAGCATATGCATACGTAAAATGCCCAGACGTGGATCTGACATAGATTAAGATGGTAATTCCTAGAAACATTTAATATGTTTTACACACGTAGGTGATCTAAATGTAGTCCAGTGGCAAAGCCACTATCCTCCCCTCTCTATAGCTACTTCCCCAAATCACTTTTTCTTCAGTATTCAATGGAAAAGGAGGTGTTGTTTGACATCACTCTTAGAGCTACTACTTGGCCTTTCCCCATCTTCTCTTACCTGGCTTCAAATCATGATACTGGGGGCTGCCTCAGACTCTACTTCTTTTGTTGCTGGTTACCTTTTGGATTTCTGGAATTATTGTTCTCCCTTGATACAGCCCTCATGTGGGCTTCAAAATGAAGTGAAATTTTTACAGGAAAGGGATATGGATCCAGACGGTAAGAGATAATTCTTTATTTTATTTTATGTTATTTATTTACTTTAAACTCTAGGGTACATGTGCACAACGTGCAGGTCTGTTACATAGGTATACATGTGCCATGTTGGTTTCCTGCACCCATCAACTCGTAGTTTACATTAGGTATTTCTCCTCATGCTATCCCTCCCCCAGCCCCCCACCCCTCCACAGGCCCTGGTGTGTGATGTTCCCCGCCCCATGTCCAAGTGTTCTCATTGTTCAGTTCTCACCTATGAGTGAGAACATGTGGTATTTAGTTTTCTGTCCTTGTGTTAGTTTGCTGAGAATGATGGTTTCCAGCTTCATCCATGTCCCTGCAAAGGACATGAACTGATCCTTTTTTATGGCTGCATAGTATTCCATGGTGTATATGTGCCATATTTTCATAATGCAGTCTATCATTGAAATCTCGTGCAAGAAAGAATTCAGGACAAGTCCATAGAGTACAATGAAAGCAAGTTTATTAAGAAAGTAAAGGAATAAAAGAATGACTACTTCGTAGACAGAGCAGCCCTGAGGGCTGATGGTTGCCCATTTTTATGGTTATTTCCTGATGATATGCTCAACAAGGTGGGGATTATTCATGCCTTCCCTTTTAGACCATGTAGGATAACTTCCTGATGTTGCCATGGCATCTGTAAACTGTCATGGAGCTGGTTGGAGGGTAGCAGTGAGGATGACCAGAGGTTTCTCTTGTGGCCATCTTGGTTTTGATGGGATTTAGCTGGCTTCTTTACTGTAGCCCATTTTATCAGCAAGGTCTTTATGACCTATATCTTATGCTGACCTCCAATCTCATCCTGTGACTTAGAATACCTTAATCATCTGGGAATGAAGCCGGTAGGCCTCAGCCTTATTTTACCCAGCCCCTATTCAAGTTGGAGTTGCTGTGATTTAAATGCCTCAGACAAAAATGGGAAAATCATTGACTGTTCTATCCCAAGTGTACACTGCCTGCCCTTGAGCTTCCCACAACGTCACTTAAGTCTGTTGTGTGTAAAGGATTCTGCTATAGGTTTGACCATAATTTGAGGCATTTACATCATAAGGAGAGGAAAATTCTTTAAAATTGATTGCTAAATATGTCCATTGCAAAGTTCAAGGAAATACAGAGAGAGAGAGAGAGCAAAAGAAAAAGAAAAAGAAAGAAAGACTCTTAACAGGTAGTTCACACATCTCTGGTGTTGTTTCCCTAGCTCAAGATCATCCCTTAACTCTCTCTCTCTCCAAAGGCATACATTTTTCTTCACTTATGCACAGTGGGAATCAGTTTCTCCTCTGGAAAATGTTACTTCGATACTAAATGTTGATTTTCACTGGAGGATCCATCCTTTTCAACCTCCACCCGAATATCTGTAGGGCATGAAAGTCAATGCAACTATTATTCTCAAACTTTAGATTATTTTACCTGGAGTCACACCATAAAGGCAGACTACCTCAGTGTGTGAGTGTGTATCGTGTGTGTATGGTGTGTGCATGTGCATGTTTAGTGTAAAGGGAGAAGTATGGATCCATGCTGTATATGTAGTCTCCCTTAGGGTTTCTCTCTCCATGTGAGGTGAAGGCATTCCTTTCTTTTTTTTCTATTGTTTTCAATCTTTATTTACAAACTCCTAAGATAGTATTTGGACAAAGCACACATACACACAAACCTACACTCAAGTAAACATTCTAAAGCTAAACAGTACAGTATAGGCTAAACAGAGATAGTACAATATAATTGGCATTAATTGGGAGTAGGCAAAGAGACTTTTTCCAAAGGCATAATTATTTACAAAAGATTGTTCCCACCCAAATAAAGATAGCTTTTTATATTATTATGAGGCAGACCTGTCTTGGCAACCCTCTTTTTCTTTTTAAGCGTCTATTTCTAAACTCCTCACATAACCTTAACTACATTTAAAAAGGGGCCAATTACAGCATCTAGTCTTTCAAATAGCAGCATCTCTCCTTTGACTTTATTGGCGTGTTCTGCCAGGAAAGAGGTAGCCCACTCAAATGGGGCAACTGAGGAAGATTTAATGAAGGGACTATTTACAAAGGAATAGGAAGTGTTAAAGTAGACTTACAGGGTATGATGGTTTAGTACCTGGGCTAGTGAAAGTTAAGAGCCGTAAAGTTGATGGAGGGAGAAACATTTAGTGGAGTGAAAGAAAAGTATTTAATAGCTATAAGCAAATGCCACTCCATAGGAACTGTGGCTTTCGTTAGAGGTAAGGAGACAACTTGAGGCAATACAGAGGATGGAATCTGGTGGAATAAATACCTTCATCTCTCTATCTCTTCACTTGCCCTTTTTTTCTTTTCTTTTGTGTGTCCCATCCCCTCATTGGCAAAGGCCAAACAGAAGCCAATAAGGCAGGGGGCCACCAATGCAGCCCACCTATGGGTATAAAGCAGGTTAAAGCAGGACAAAGGGGATCTTGGGGAACAGATGGAAAAGATCCTGTACATCTCCTTAACTTCTAGTTCAAAGTCACGAGATGTGCGAAGTTGTTGGTCTCTCCTCCTTCTGAGAATCTCATTTAAAATGATAGGAAAGGAATTTTCAAAGCCCTAATTCCTTCTCAAAAACAAAAGGAGAGGACCATTAGTGGAGGGGAGATCTTTATGGATGACAGAACACTAATGGGTAAGACCAAAAAGTAGAGAAATTGATGACACGACATTGGGAGCCATGACCTAATGTAGCAGGAAGGTGGGTGGTGGCAGGGAGAAAGCTCCTCTACCCAAGAGGACTATGCCAAGTTGTGGTGACTGGTCTGATGGAGGACAGGAGTGAGGGGTAGGACTTAAAAAAATATGGATTATTAAGTAACCAGTAGAGGCATAAAAATAGCAACATCATTATCAAAGATTGAAAGATGGTACAAAGTAAATTGGCAATTACTGCAGAAAGTCAATACATAATGTCTGAAGTTCATAAATCAAGAAGTAATGACATAAGCATAGTATTTATAGATTTGGAGGTAACCATAGAAAAATTAAATACAGAAGCAGTTGAAAGTGTTCCTTCTGAAAAGGAAGACAGAGAGTAAGGAAGCTTTCATAGTGGGTGAGTTGCTTCTCACTGTGAGTCTTCTAGTATTCATGATTTTTTTTAAATGCATATATAATTTTAATAAATTCTTATTTCATTGTGCTGGCTTTCTGTAAGTCAACATCTTGATATAGGTAGGTCCATTATTTGTACCAAACCTACCAGTTGATTCCATCTTTGCCTACACTGTCTTTTCTCTCCATTCTTTAAAACCCTCACTGTACTCCTCCCTCTCTCCCACCTCCCCATGTGCTCACACCCAGAGCCATACTCACATACCTTCCTTCTGAGTGTAGTTAATTACATGTCTGTCTTTGTAAATAAATGCCTTGCATTCTTACATCTCAGTGCCTTTCTTCAAAGTGTTTCCCTGGCCTGAATGGTTTCATTCATATATATATGCATATATATGATTTCATTCATATATATATGCATATATATGATTTCATTCATATATATATATGATTTCATTCATATATATATATATGATTTCATTCATATATATATATATATATGATTTTTTTCTATTTAACCATCAAGGCCCTCAAAGCAGATAAAAATCTGTCTACTTCATGAGCCCTCTTTGGTTGCCAAATTCTAAAATGATTTCTGTTTCTTCTATACCCACCTAACCCTGTGTCACTCTCTGACACTGCTCACACTGCAATGTCTTCTAACTAGTTGTGTATATGTCTGCCCCTTTTCTTCTTGCTTAATTGTAAGTTCTGTAGGTCAGAGATTTGTGTCTGTATTTATAGTGCCAATAGTCTATCTTCCACATAGTAATTGAAATAGTTGCTAAGCACTTTAATGATAATTGATTTTTGTTGTTGATGTTGATTCAGAAGGCATCTAAAGATTGTGAAATGAGTGCCTCAACACATTAAAGTGAACATCAGTTGTTTTTTTTTGTTGATGTTCCTATTAATACTTCTACTTCTCAGCAAAACCCTGAAGTAAACAATATTTTGTTCTTTCCCAATTTTAGTGCCTCTTCCCTAAATTCCAATTATATACATATGGTTATGAGGTTATAGAGAATAAGAAATCTAATAAACTAATATCCATAAATTGGTTACTAATATATTAATTATTATAGGTGTGTTTTGTTTGCACTATAAAAAGTGGCCTGGATGGAGAAATCCCTTACTCAAGAGACTGAGTTGCTAATAATAAAACACCAGTGATTTCAGCTGTTGTTTGGAGATCAAAGAGGGCTTCTGGGGCCCCTCTGATCATGTCAAAAAGCTTTCATGCCATTGGTAAGGTAGATTATAATTAAACATATTAAGACAGTGAGAAATAATTATATTTGAAATTACCATTGTTAAGTATTGTGTGTTTATTTCATAAAAGTAAGATGGAGTGTTCACTCCTGGTCTTTGCTTGTTATTTTCATTCCCAGGTTGACTTTCCACATGTGCTTACTTTATCTGTCTCTCAGTTGCTACCTGGATTTTGATCTGCATCAACATAAAAGGGCAGTATTTAATTTTCTTTTTCCTTTACTTCAGGAAATGCCACAATAAAACAGTCTCGATACAGAATCATCATCCAAGAAGCAGCCAATGGAGGCCAGGAATGCCCAGATACCTTATATGAGGAGAGAGAGTGTGAAGATGTCTCCTTGTGTCCTATATATCGGTAAGTAGTTATCTTTTAAAATTATCATTAGACCTACTACAAATTATAACCTATTTTCTTTCATATAATATACGGTCGTTTGGTGAAAAATAAGAAGTAAGAGGGGATCTGGGATTTACATATCTTCAAATACTTTAATATTCTTACCCTCTTATCTGGAACATATTTGGGAGGAGTAGAGAATATGAAAGTCTAATTAACAGAGGGGAAAGGAAGCATGTTTGACCGTAAGTGAGCTGCTTGACTTATGCCACCAAGCAATCCATTTTCAGGATCATGTTCGAAAGAGATTCAGGATGAGGTTGTTACGGTTGTTATCTGGGGGCTGGGAGAAGGAATACACACACCACACACACACACACACACACACACACGCGCGCGCGCGCGCGCAGGAGGCAACTTACCTTCATTCTATTATTCTCATCCTAACATCTTTAGTCAAGAATTAAGAGCAAATTTGTACTCCCTTGTTTATTTTAATTAAAAATGTTTTTGGCTCTCAATTTTTGTGATACACAGTTTCAGAAACCATTCAATTAGAAAAAAAAAGTTTAACTTACGGATAAAATTTTTTATTACAAAAAGAAGATGAATAACTTTTAAACTATGTATGTTCCCTGTATATTCCCTCTTGGCAAATTAGTGATTACTATTTATAAAAATAATACTTGAGGTTTCTTTGCTTACTCACAAGCTTCCCCCCTTTTAACACCTGACAATTTTAAATCTGATTGAAATGCTACTTTAAAGTGTATTGGGATTAAATTCAATCTCTGTGGGGTTTTACTGATTTGTGAAAATAATCCATGGTCTTAAAAAAAATATGGGTTTTATCAGCACACTTAAAAATGCCTTCAGCAAAAATGTCCCATGTTTCTGCTAATTATTTGAGAAACTAAACTTAAAGCTGTGAAATTCGAGGGCTAATTATTTGAGAGAATACAAGTTATTTCCTTTTTTTTTAAAGAAGAAAGATATTGTTGAAGAAGTCTAAATTACTATTGATTTTATCATCCTGTACTTTCATTGTTTTTATCCGATGACCAGTTTTGGGAGGATGTAAATAAACACTGGGAACATGCCCAGACTCCTATTTTTTTCTCATTAACCACAGGGCCATTGTGGAAACACTGTCAATATTCATCCTTTTGTACAATGTCTAAATATTGAAACTTCTGAGCCCAGCAAGAGCTCTCAAGGAAAGTATCCAAATGAAAAAAAATAGCCAAATCAAATATTATTAGACGTTTTTATGAACCCAGGGTTGTTATAATCAGACAAAATCAAAAAACTATTAGTGGGATCTTCTATTTCTTTGTCCACTCATTTTACTCTCTCATTGCGTTTCAATTTAGCTACTTGTGTTTGAGCTAGTTGCTATCAATGACCTCCTGCCTTGTTCCCCAAAAATCAGTTCTACTGTGTATGAATTGGATCATTGTGCCATTTTTCCTGATGCGTAGTTCAAAATGTATCCAAGTTACCAGCATGAATCTCTGCTCCTTCATGAAACATCCTTGAATTTTGAGCAATGTAGTTCCAATTTAGATTTTGCTTTCCCCTTTATTGGTATGTTAGGGAGGAAGTTGTCTTAGGAAGTGAGTTAAGATAGGATTTTATCATTCTCTTCTGATTCTTCTTTCTGACTCCATTAAGGTGATATATTCACATGTTTACCAAATTAAAACAGAATCAAAATGCCTATTTAATCTGTCATGTGTATTTGAACTTCTCTCAATACATTCAGTAGATAAGACAGCATGGGCACCTTTATCCCTATGTAGAATTGGCAATAAGATGTTGCCAAGAGGATGTGGCTGAATATCCAGAGACAGGACTGGCAACTGGCCTGTCCTGACTTGCGCAGCCTGGGACAAATCATTTAACCTCTCTGAGCCTGGATTTATTATCCTAAAATTGAAAGTTTAATAAAGGAATTCCAAAAATTTCTTTCCTCCATTTCAGTCTATTCACCAAGGTAAAAGACATTGAACTCCTCAATCTCACTTTGGTCAAGAAAGCCTATGTAAACTCAATTTAAGGAAATTTAATGAATGAACGACATATTTTAGTTCAAAAGTTGGACTAAAATCCCTTACCTTTTGGCTTCTATATCTTGGATTCATGTGGAATGTGTCTGTTCATGTATAAAGTAAATTTATAACAATTTAAAATTAATAGATGATTTCTTTAAATGTAACAGGTTTCCTGTTTAGCTGTTTCCTGATTTTTTTCCCCCAACTCTTCAGCTATTCCCATTATGAAGGCCACTTGAATGAGGTCAATGATGTTTTGCTTCATGTTTCTCTTTCCTTTTTTGAAGTAGTTCTTTTATCAGAGGTATTGGCTCATATGAAAAGGGTTAAAATGTACTAAGTGAAAGAGCAGGATCTGTAGTTATACTTAGGGTTTGGATTTTCTGGAATGTTGTGAAGAGACAGATTTAAGGACACAAGTCATCATCTGCCCTGTGAGTCATAAAAAGAGAGTTTTGTTGACCTGAGAAAGAAAAGCCAGTAGAAAGTGAGAAGATTGCCTTCAAGATTGTATCCTCTGAGGACTAGAAATCATGGTATTTTATCAACGGCAGGTCCATTCCTCTTTCCTAAGATGAACTATCGGATAAGATAGGTCCATGGTGCCCGTTCTTTTACTCTATAACCTATTGAGATGTTTGATTTACTTCAGAAGACCTTGGGAACACCTTATAAATGGAAGCAGCGGATTAAGTGTGAAGGTTTGTACCTCAAGCTTATAAAAATTTTGAAGCAGAAGATTAATGTGAAGTTTGTACCTCAAGCTTACGGATGTTCAAACCTTGATTCTCTAACGCACCAATGGGACATAGGGATTTTCTCACTCTCTTTTTTTTCTTGTTTTTTTTTTTTGAAACAATTTTAAGTGCATAAAGAACTAGACCCTCTAGACTGATCTGTGCCTCTAATGTTTATTATTGCCACTTTCTATATTAACCAAAGTTTATGTGCAAAATATCCAAATTCAGTTTTTTCTCATTAGCCACAGGACCAATTCAAAAACATTGAATTAGTGCCTAAATCATGAATCTGGGGTAGAATGGACTATTGTCATTCTAGTGCTTGCCAAGGCTTGGTTTTATGACATTGGTTTCACATCCAGTTTTATTGAATTGCTGTCTTTATGTTTTCTTGAACTTGAAACATATCTAAGTATTTCTTCTGCATGTTGATCACAGTGAAGTTTCTAGTCCATTGTTTTTGGTAATCACAGGTGGAAGCTACAGAAATGGAGCCCTTGCATCATAGTGCCAGAGTCTGTCCGGCAGGGAATAATGGGCAGCAGTGAAGCCTGTGGAAAGGGGTTACAAACAAGAGGTAAGATGATTTTTACATAGTTTTTTATTAATACATAAGTTAATATTATGTAACTCGTATGTGTTGCTTATTTGTATACTTGAATTAATTGTGATATTATTGGCTTGAATTATTTATATTTATTGATGTTGAATATAAATAGAATTTGGCATAATTAACATTTTATATTAGATTAACTATAACCAGTTAGTGTACCTAAGGACTAAAGAAATATAAGCAAATTCTGTTCTCAGTCATAGCATACACCAATGCTCATATTCCAAATACATATTAGATATTACCTGGTATCTGTGAATGAAGGTTATATCAAGATTAAATTCAACTGTCTGTATACTTTAGATTTTTTGGTGCTAATTAAATATTTGTTGATGAATGAAAGAATAACTGAATGAATTGACTAATCTTAATGATCATAGGATATTGCTTAAATATAATTGTCATATACATACTCATATCTCATATGTCAAATGCATACAAAGGAAGTATTAAAATTTCTGGAAGACATATGAATAAGCTTCTGGACCTGAGTAGAACTTCCTTTTATCATCAATGTCTAGAAGGTGTGGGAAATCTCTGAAAAGTACTCAGAGAATCATCAGACTGCTCACTTTTCTATTTCATTCATAATCTAGGTGCCAATTATATGAAGCTTGATATGAAGCGCATTTTTCTCCAAATCTGACCACTTTGTCACTAAAGGGATGTATGTGGCAAAATTAGACCTTGTAGAATCAATCAAAGTATACTGGTTTCATAATTAATGTTCTTTTACAAGGCATATTTAGAATTAAGTTTCTCGTTTTGTTACATAGGTCATCCTTTGGAAATAATACCACTGTCAAAAAATTGGTAGATGAAATTGATTGGTCAGGTAGTTTGATTTAAGACTTCTGTGGGGATCTACAGTGACTTTGTGTAAATTATAAGAATGAATCACTTTCTTAAGACATTTTACTTTTATATATCACTAAATTATTGTAATAATATGATATTGTTATTTTAAGATTTTTGCCTACTTTCTGCTGAGAAATTGTTACAGAATATCCAAATCACCAATATCTACTCCATGGATGGAGCCCTATTAAAAAGTGGCAACTCTATGTAGTGTACAGTTTAAATAGCACCTTGAATTTGTTACTCCATGATACTACAATACTAAACAAAATCATTTAGTAAATTCTGCAAGGATATTGTTTGTAAATGATGTAGAATTATCACATAAAAAGCAAGATATTTCATATTTTCTAGAATATGAAATCTCCTTGGATTTCAATTTAAATGAACATTTCTAGCTGGATGCCTGATAGTCCTTTAGATTAGGCAATGAACTTTCTCTAAATTTGATACCAGCATTAGAACAATCCTGGTGTTTAGTTGATGGGCAAGTTGCACTTTTAGCATAGTAGGATGGGTCTTCAATTTTAGGATTATGGAGGAAAGACATTTCTACCTCCATCTTTTCTTTAAATTAAGAACCATAAAGGAAAATACAAAACAATAAGACTAAATACATCTCCAGTGAGATCAATCTCCTTTAAAAATCACTCCAAAGAACAAGGAATACAGTAAGCTTACTTTCAGGTAAATTAGGAGCCATCAGTAACCTACATCATAATATATAAATTTGGAAAGTAAATGGAGATATGGTAAAGTACTTTGCAGAACAAGATTACAACAAAGTGTTGGCAAGGGTGAAGGTGTGGGAGCTGGAGGGAAATAAAATGGTATATCCTGGACAACTCCAGGAAGAAACCACATTCTCCACGTTCTGCAGAAGGAAGTGTGCAAGTGTGTATGTGTGTGTGTATTGGGAGTTGAGGATAAAAACTGGAGCTCTGAAAGTCTGAAAGAGCAGCAAAGTTCTTCCTTGTTTAAGTTCCTCACTTTTCACTCTACTGAGTCGGATTTCTACCTTTTCTTTTTCTTGTGGGAGCATGGAGATGTATTCTCTGGGAAACAGAGAGGTTTTAGACTCTGGACAATAAGCAGAGGTGGGTGGAGATGCAGGGCTAGACTGAAATCAGGTGGATCAAAGGAATATCTGAATAAGGAATTATGAGACTATGATTTCCTCTGAACATTAAACTGCTAAGAGTTGAAGATAGAGAAATGAGAATATAAAGGGGAGAAAAGTACCAAAGAAATAATACTAGAAAAAATACTCATTAAGGAGCCGAAATGATTAAATAAGACCCATATCAAGGCTTGTCATTGTGATATTTCAGACCACATGGGGTAAAGTCATTACCCTAAAGGCTTCCAGAGTAAACAGCATGATCTCTCACCCAGAGTTCTTGAATAAGATTATAGGACTTTTCACATCAACTGGAAAGTGGAAGGAAATAGAGCAATAGCTTCTAAATGTGAAATGTGAATATTTTCAACCAAGAAGTCCATATTAAATTATCATTCAGTTATTAGGATAACATGAAAATGTTTGCAGAAAACAAAATCTCCAAAAGCTTACCTTCAAAGCATCCTGTGTCGAGAAGTAAATAGGGTATATGCCTCATCAAAGATGAATAAATCAGGATGCACACTGGATATCCTCCCCAGAAGAGAGGACATTGGCATTCCTAGGAAGAAAGAGAAGGGAAATTCATGGACCACTGCTGTTCACAGGCCTCGAGTTGTTCACTAGGCTCATGTGGTGAGAGCAGGAGACCTATAAAGTGTCAGGAGGGGTGTCTTAATATAAACAATAGAAAGAATAGAGGATTTGTCAGGTTTGACCTGGACAATTGCACTGAGAAGCATTTCATAGGTATAAAAGCACTTATCCAGATTCATAGAAATGTCTGCAAATAAAAGTGAAAGAATTTCAGGAAATACAAAATGTTGTAGATAGAAAGTATAGTTACAATATACTTTTTCAGCTTACCTATAAAGAATATATTGTCATAAAAGCAAAAACATTAAATTATGGATTTAAGCAAAGAATGTGATTCAACAGTATTGAGAGTTTAGTGAAGGGACCTGGGGGGTGTTGTCCTCAAAAAGACAACAGTAGAAAACACCTATCATTAAGGAATTGGCTAATGGAGGTATATGGATATATTTTTAGAAACATTAAGTACCCATTAGAAGAAACTGTAGAACAGTAAAAAATAATTGACTCAAAGTGAGGAGTCGGGTAATTATTTGTTTTATCATTATTCAAGTTTCAATGCTATGAATATGTACTACTTTGGTAAAAATTTATTTTTTAACATAATCTGGCCAGGTGTGATGGTTCACGCCTGTAATCTCAGCACTTTGGAAGTCTGAGGTGAGAGGATTCCGTAAGCTCAAGAGTTCAAGACCAGCCTGGATAATATGGCAAGACCCTGTGTCTATGAAAATAGAAAATTTTAAAAAATGAGCCAGACATGGTAATGTATGCCTGTAGTCCCAGCTACTCAGAAGGCTGAGGTGGGAGTATCGTTCGAACCTGGGCAGCTGAGGCTACAGTGAGCTGTGATCATGCCACTGCATTTCAGCCTGGGTGACAGAATAAGACCGTGGCTCAAACAATAATAATAATGCAATGAAGTGATCTATTCAATGTTCTAAGGGATTATTTAAGTAAATGCATTGTAAAATGCTGAAAAAGCTAGGTCCAGGAAGGAAATTTAGGTGGGGGAAGGGAGGAGGAGGGACCTGCCTGTTTTATACCGTATGAAGAAGCTTCTGCTGTCAGCATTTTTTGCTGGTTTAAACAGATACGGTCTTGTTTCTTCACGCATATTAATAGGATGGATTGTGGTTCCTAAAAATACATGTCCCCATGCTAATCATCATAACCTGCACATATGACTTTATTTGCAAAAAGGATCTTTGTAGATGTAATTAATTCAAGGATTTAAAGCCTTTATCAATTTGGAAAATTTTATTTTGTCTTTGAGTTCTTTGTATCCCAGAGGGAGTTTGAACTCAGACCATAAAGTCATGGGAAGGCCAGCTTGAGGTTATACATTCTCGTGAAGGATTCTCCTCTCTTGCTATCCAATGCTATGCTTTAGAATTGCAAGTTGTCTTGCCAAAACCTTGTGCCTAGCAAGTTTATTTCTATCTAGTTCATCCCTAAACACTAAGGGTGAGTGTTAGTTGCCATTGCTTCTAGTGTGGGAATTTTATAAGATTCTCCATAGCCAACCTCATATTTTTTTTCCTTCTGTGCATTATGAATCCATAAAAGTAAAAACTGGGATCTTCAAGATTTAATAGAAACCCTTGGGATGAAATTTGTCTTTCTTGTTTACCTTGCAGGGTCTCATACTTTCACGTTGTTTTGGGTGTTATGGATTCCTTACTTTCAGACCAGCCCAGCAATACATTCAGAAAATATATATATTATCGTATGCTTTAGTCTTTTTCATTGGATTTGTGTGCCATTAGACTGCCAGAAACAGAAGTACCACTTGTTTTGTTTTATTGTGCGTTGGTTGCTGACCTGTTTAATTGGTTCATGTTAAGATTTCATTCGTATAATAACTTTTCAGTTAAAAAATAAGAAAAACAAGAAGGTAGAACAGCACATAGAGTTATAACTGTAGCTAAACGTCTACACCATCTCCAGGAAGATGGGCATTTTGAGTTTCATTGTCCTAGTTGTCTCCTACTTCAAGGAGACCCAAGTATTCTTTCTGCCCAGAGTCTTGTGCTTTATCAGAATAATTTTTTTAACGGTGACTTATATTTTATGGCAAATAAAAGTATAAGAGGAAGAAATTTAAACATAATAATACGTTTTGTAGAAACTGCTCTTAAAATGCTAAAACTTTAGTACTAAAAAAAGAGAGAGAGAAAAGTCAAGATGCTGTCATTTCTATAAGTGGAGTGTATTTCGCTAGGGACTGATTTTTTGTTTTGCTATCCACAGTAACTATTTTAAAGCTGACTTAATGGACTTTCCAGTATTTTTCTTTTGTACAGAACTTTCTGGTCATTTATCAGCCCGTGAGTATACTCTGTCAGCGACAGACTTGACATTATGGCACTGTAATGGATACAGAGTAGGTACTGGAGATCGAAATCATCTTGTCTATGATATCGTTGACTCTTTTGAACTATCTGTAGTCTTTTTTGGTTTATTTTCACTGAACAGTGTTTAGGTGGACCAAAAGAGTCAGATCTCTAAACTCTGTCAAATCTTTTTGTTCTTTTTAAATTAGTTTTTGTCACAGTTTTCTTACACAATAGTTTTGATGGAGATTCTGTATGCTTTTCTTTGCATTCAAGGAACCCCTTTAAAGTAAAGATGTTTTTCTGGGGAAAAAAAATGAGCAAAATAATTCGCTTTCAAAATTAGTTGTGGATTACCTTTAGTTTTTGCTTGTTTGTTTGTTTGTTGTGAATGGAATTAGAAATCAGAAGAAGTTAAATAATGGAGATCTAAAGTCTTAATTATACAGCAATAATACCTGGTATTTAAAAATGAAAATCCGTAAGAAACATATATTTGTGTGTGTTTACCATTTTTGCCTGATATGCTTTATTTAACATAACATTTCATAATCTACTCTTTCACTAAGGCTTGCAATATGTGATTGAATCATTAAGAATTGATTTATGGCCAGGCGCAGTGGCTCACGCCTGTAATCACAGCACTCTGAGAGGCTGAGGCAGGTGGATTGCCTGAAGTCAGGAGTTCGAGACCAGTCTGACCAACATGGTGAAACCCCATCTATACTAAAAATACAGAAATTAGCTGGGTGTGGTGGTCAGTGCCTGTAATCCCAACTACTCGGAAGGCTAAGGCAGAAGAATCTCTAGAACCTGGGAGGCAGAAGTTGCAGTGAGCTAAGATCTCAAAAAAAAAAAAAAAAAAAAAGAAAAAAAAAAGATTAATTTGTATGATTTTCCAACACTATGTATAACATAAAGTATATATTTATATAAAACAAAGGCAAGTAAGTTGATTGCATGAGTTGGATTCAGAGAAAACTATTTGTGTTGTGTATCTGAGTAGTCTTATTTTCTGATTAAAAGTGTTCTCCTCAGTATGGTATCTTCATGGAGAGAAGGTTAAAGATATTACCCACCATCAGCTCATCATCCAACTTTTGTCTGGAAAATACATAGAAATATAGCAAAACACACACTCTAAAATAAAGATGTCATTATAGTCTACCAAATGTCAAGACAGCCAATCAACTTGTTGTGTTCTTCTTTCTGATGCCAGGTATCCTTGTATTTTAGGAGACAAAGGATACCTCTGGAACAATGGACTTTCATTCTCCAAATGGAAGAATCATAGTCACTTAACCTTCGAGCTGCAGTTTTATTTTCTGCCATAGTCATCTACCTACATCACAAGGAAAAAGTCATTTCAGTTCATTCAGAAAGCAAAGCACATATATAGGTTTGAACTATGACTGAACAATAGCAAGAAAATAGAGATAGTCACAGCCATTTTTATTTTTAGTATGGGAGGAGGAGGAGGATAAAGGTTTTCTTGGAAAGAAAGTAGTTTCTTCCATTTACTTCAAGGCTTGGACAAAAATGAGCTACCTTATCCACGAGCTGTGGGCATTTCCAGTAGGGGATACGGAGCAACAGTAACCTAGCCCAGGTGCCCCTTCCACAAATGTAACTGTATTCTAAGAGGGCAAAGCCAATTGGCAGTGTTTTCTCGTGGACTTGAAGAAGAGAGGACTTGAACTCAGTCCAAATCAACATATCAAAGTTGCCGATATAGGCAACAAGAAAATACTTATCTAACCACACTATTTTTAATAACTTTTGTGAGATAGTTTTTAATAACTGTGTTCATAGCATAGAAAAAAATGATTATACCCCAATATTTTTGTATTAAGGATTATTCTTGGGGAGAACTCTGCCATGAACACCAGAGTAAAATATTGGCGGACATAATATTCTTTATTGATTTATCTAATTAATTACCACCTGATATGAAATGACAGGTTATAAATATTTTAAGGAACCTAAAAAATCTCTCCTAAATATTATGATTTTTAGGTGGTAAAAAGAGAGGAAGATCAGGTTAAAATGTAGAAATTAGACAGTGTAGGGCAACTTTCTAAATTAAAATATCTTCAGATTATAACAAAAGGATGTGTTTGATAACACCAGAGGCATTGGTTTTGAGAGTAAAGTGTTGGATTCACAGCAAAGATTGCATTTTAATCTAAGTGAATAATGATTCTGTGAGGTATTTTTCATTTTCTTTGCATGTTTTAGGGTAGGATTATATTTGTGACTTTTATGGTTGCTGCAGGTAGAATGTGCACACTTTTAAAAATTGGTGATAAATTAAAAATAAATATTAAAGGAGATGACCAACCTAAGGCAATGATGCTTTAGTAACACAGGATGAACTAAGTGCAGATTCAGAGATGCTGTCTTGGGCCAGCCTCCCAATTTTAACGTAATAAGCTATGATACAAAGAACAGAGTAGCCCCTTCTTCCACCTCCACCCACCCACATCCCAGCAGATATTTCATTGATAAAATGGTTGTTGGATGTGAAGATGGGTGGGTGGAGGGTAATTTTCTTTTTTTTAATTAGTGAATGCAGTCATTTGTAAGACTGGTAGTAAGAAATTTCTCTTCTAGCTACATGGTTCTCAGTCACAGAACTATCTTCCCTTCAGGAATGCTAATGTGAATTTCAAAGTCTACTGCAAACTGTGTAAATGTAATAGGATTATATGTCTCTTGTTCATGACTAAAATTCTCTCTCTTCAAATAGACGTGAATTCCCTGGCTTCCCTTAACACTTGGATTACTAAGATCAGGGTATTCATGTCTGTTTATCTCAGGTGCCATCTCAGGATTGCATCAGAAACATGTAATGTTTGTACCTTTTTTGTTTTCATTTCTAAAGAGAACAGAAACACTAACACTCTTTCCAGGTAGCAATGAAAGAACAAGGAGACTGCCCTTGCTCTAGAGGCTCTAAAAACTAACAGAGGAGAGTCAAAACTCAGCCTCACCACTACTCGGAACGCAAACAAATACAAAAATTGTGAACAATGCCTCTTTATGCCAACCATGTTATGAAAAATTTACATTGTGAGAAAAACAAAATAAAAAACAAATCACTCTTTTAGCTGAGGTGTATGGGGAATGAGAATTTAAAACCTACTAGAGTCTATTAAACTTAGCAAGCTCATAAAGTAATCTGCCTCATAGCAGGATATGAGAAGTAGGAACTGAAAATGGGAAAGCTGGGGGTTTTTGAAGACTTTGTAATTATGCCAGGAAGGGTTTTGAAAGCCTATACCAGAAGAATGACTTTAGGAATGGATTAGAAGGAGTATACATAAAAGGCATTTTAGGAAATAAAACAACGGGACTTAACAGCTAACTTTATGTACAGAGCACAGGATAGTGATGAGTTAAAATTTCGGACTCAGTGTGGTTTTAGGCCAATGAGAATAGGATAATATTGACATTAAAAAGTTGACATCAATAATTGACATAAAAATGCACACATGCAGAGCGCACATATACAGTGAGAGAGGACTGAAATATGCAAGAATAGTTATTTCTAGAAACATTATATATATATATAAATATATATATATGAATCATTTGTATAAAGGTTGAAGTTGATACCAGTTTCTACTGAAAGCACAGAGGGCAGTTACAGGCCTAAGACCTAGAGGCAAACCGGTGTGATGACAAGGATGCTCCTTCACTTGGAAATGCGAGGGACGTGACTCAAATCATAGTTGTTCCACTCACGACTTGAGTGTACTTGGTTGAACCACTTAACCTCTCAATATTCTTATCTATGAAGTGGATAATAATTCCAATTTTTTGATGCTTTTACCAGTGCTTATGGTTGCTTAGGAAATATTGATCTCTTTTTCTTTTTCAAATTTCGGAAGACAGCAATCCTTAGAAGGCAGGGAAAATGGAAGTATTACAAGACATGTTTTTTTTTTAAAGTAAGTGAGTGGAAATTAGTGGAGAGATTCATTGTTATATGAATACAAGGGTGAAGGGGGGAGTTTTTGTGACCAAATGATCTTCCTCTTAGAAATCCTCAATAAAAAAAGAAAGAAAGAAAGAAAGAAAAAAGAAATCCTCAGTAGAGTTAGCATATTGAAGGCTCTTAGATTGTGGCAATAAAGAAGTGTGTTACTTTTTTTTTCTTTTAAGTAACAGAGTTTTCTCTAACTCATTTACCTATGACTGTTTATCATGAAATAGCACCTAAGATCTTTATGCTATTTAAAAATGTGGATATGGTATCATAAAAATCACATGGGGCAATTTAAGAAAATATGTGTGTGGTATTGTCAAATGTTTGTAAAATAATTGTGTAAATAAAGACAGTAAAATGATTTGGCAATTGAGTGGATGCAGCTGAATATACAGACTCTAGTCTCAACAAAGTCATTGTATATTTTTTTAAATAATAATTTTGGGACCAAGGGCTAACAGCAAACAAATATTGAGTAGATGGCTTTACAAAATATTTGCCAAAGAAAACCAAGAAATAAGTAGCTTTAAAACTCGGGGTTCAAAGAGTGATGATAGGACCACCCTGTACAAATATGAAGAAAAAAGAGAAAAAAATAGTGGGGTAAATATATTGAAGGTGTTCGAGAAGGAGGAAATACTTGAGTAAGTATGATTTTTGGGTGAGGGGATATGATTGAATGAATGCATAAGGGAGTTCAGGATTTGGACAAGAAAATCCTTTTTTCTTTCTTCTAAACTCCAAGGGAAACTATCAGAACCGAGGTATAAGGGCAATGTGGAAGAAAGATAAAAGGCCTCTTTATAAAATGGCTCAATGTACGTAGAAACCTCTCTCCTGGTAGTTATGCGTGATCTTCTCATTTTAAATCCAGTAATTACTTTTCAGCCCCAAAGAGTTTTCTTTTTTTTCTTTTTCTTTTTTTTTTTTTAGATGGAGTCTCACTCTGTTGTCCAGGCTGTAGAGCCTACAACCTATGCCTCCCGGTTCAAGGGATTCTCCTGCCTCAGCCTCCCCAGTAACTGGGACTACAAGGTGTGTGCCACCACACCCGGCTAATTTTTTTTTGTATTTTTAGTAGAGAAAGGGTTTCACCTTATTAGCCAGGATGGTCTTAATCTCCTGACCTCGTGATCCACCCGCCTGGGCCTCCCAAAGTGCTGGGATTACAGGCGTGAGCCACTGCGCCCGGCCTAAAGAGTTTTTTTTTTTTTTTTTTTTTCTGAGACTCCGTAACTCTACTCCTGTTTTGCAGTTTTCTCCTGGCGCTTACTCTGTCTCTCTACTGCTCAGATCCCCAAGTCGCTGAGCTCCGCTTCTCTTTCTCCACTGAAACCTTACATGGCATCATTCTTCAAGCTTCTCCTTTTGTGGTTTCCATCTTTAATGTCTCCCCAGATCATTCCAGCTCTGCCCAGGATTTAAGCTCTTTAGATAATCCCCAGGTCTTTATTTCAAGGGAAGTCTCCCTCTCAGTACCAGGCTTAGAATTTTCCCCTGCTGAACATCAGTCACCTTACAGACAATATAATGATCATTCAAATTCATTGTTTCTAAAAGTGAATCTATTTTCTCTTCCTGAGTTTTCAATCTTAAGGAGTTGCATCTCCATTGATCCATTAACAGAATCAGGCTTAGAATCCCGTCAGTTCCATCCTCATGAGGACTCTCCAGCCTATTCCCTTTTACTAGACCACTGTTGATAGCCACCTGAGAATTGTAGTAACATCCCACGGCTCTAGGTACATTTCTTACAAATCCATCACAATTATGAAGCAAAGGTCATCTGTGTAGAGTAACTCGTATGATTATCTCAGTTACCTGCCCAATAATTTTCAGTGGCTGTCCTTTTCTATTCAAAGTCATTATTACCATGCACACTTTTATGTCTCTCATATTCCTCATCCACTAGCCATTAATCAGTCATTACCCATAATCTACAAACACTCATCAACTCTTGGCTTCTCCTTTAACCTGGAAATCTTCTCACCTTTCTTCACTTGTTGCGATCCTATATTCTGTCCTAGTCTCATCTCATGTATCTCTTTCTCCAAATAATTCCATTCTCCCAGTTGTAATTAAGCAATTCTCAGTATTCATTCCCTTCTTACTTATACTTTATGTTTAGGAATTATACCTTAAAGGTTTTCTTGTTGGATTTTTCAGCTCCCAAAATGCAGAAAGTGTACCTTATTCATCTTTATATCCCCAGTGCCCCAAATAGTGATATATTACACATTTAAAAGTTACTCCATAAATGTTTGCTCAATAAATATTAATCCATGTGCCATTATTGGAGGTTCAGAGGTTTGGGAAACTATGATGAACAAAAATACATGTAATGAATGTATGATTTTATTCTGGAAAGCCAAATGCAGAAATTATAACACATTAAAATTACTATAACAAAACACTTTTTCTGGGCTTAAATCAAGTAATGGAAAGGGGAACTGTGCTTATGAGAGTTTAATCTCCTAGAGAGTAGAGGCTCTATCAGCTTTACTGTGTGTGTGCATATTTTACAGATTCCTTCAAAAGTGTATTTCTAGTGAAATAAAAATGAGATGATGAGAAAATGCCATACAACCCAGTTCTCTGATGCTAGGATTATGAATCAAATTTATATAATTTCTCAGGTGCCACTCTATGAATTTACATGAGACTGAGAGAATTTTGTCCCTTACCTATAACAGAGTGGGCCAAAAATGTGGCTTCTCTTTCTCTTTCTTTAGAATAGTGCTTTTGAATCGGGGGTGAATTTTTCCCTCAAGGGACATTTGCAACATCTGAAGACATTTTCAATGATCACAACTAGGGGAGCAGAGGCTGTTACTAGAATAGTTCTGGCATAGCAATAGTGCTGAGATTCAGAAATGCTGCATCTGGAACCAGAAGGGGAGTGTTGGCTTCACTTCTCATGATTAAACAGATCTAATTTGAAAATATTTGTTCATTTTCAGGACTATTCAAAATGCTTCCCATACAAACAATATTTCTTACAGCTTGTGCTTATTGTTAATAACATAAGCTAACTGGTTTAACTGTGTGTATAGATAGAAATTAATTACAAATGCATTTTAATTTGAAGTAGTGCTAAATACTTTTTTACAGAATCATTTGTTTCTACATATGGGTCCAAGGCACTTCAGAATTTACAATTGGCTGGTGGATGGTGATGTGACAGTTGCAAAACTGCAAACTCACAATTCAATTCTGAAACACTTGTGTAGACTGAAAATTTGAGTACTGTGTCATCTTATTAGCAACTCCCCTTGGAAGCCTAGGTTTTGGAATGACATGTATGGCATAATTATACTTCAAAAAAAGAGCTGTTTATTATGTTTTAGAACCTGTTAAGTGTAGTTTGTATTGGTATTATTACAACAATCCAATCTACTGTTAACGTAGGTGGTCTCTAATAAGTACTTTTTCTTCCTTACATTACCAGGAAAATAATTTTGTCTACATGGTTGTTGTTATCTACTATATTAGATTATTTATTAGCTGATGCTAACTACCCATATTTGCTGGGCTTAAAAGATCCTCACCCTTTCTTTAACTCCCAACTGCAATTTTAGCATGCCAGTTATCTTCAATCACTCTAGACCACTTCTTCCTCATAACCCTGCTCTGCATTGGTCATGCCATGTATATCATAACTTCCTCATTAGTTATTTCATCTTATGGGTTAAATTTATACATTAATACTCCCTATCTTTACCAGTTACCTAGTCTGAACAGTGCATTTCTTTCTTTAGTTTGTGGAACTATGAATCAAACTGCATACCCTCTCCTTGCCATGGGATAGGTGGCATGATTTCCCAGCCATTGCCTATGGCACTTGTTTCCCGGATTTTGAATATTAAATTGAGTGGGCCCAGGTGGTACTTTTCGTCAAAACTTCTTGCTATTAAGAACCACTTTAGGGCGCACCCAAGATGGCCGAATAGGAAGAGCTCCAGCCTCCAGCTCCCAGCGTGAACAACACAGAAGACGTGTGATTTCTGCATTTTCAACTGAGGTACCGGGTTCGTCTCACTGGGGTGTGTCGGACAGTTGGCGCTGGTCCGCGGGTGCAGCCCGACCAGCGAGAGCTGAAGCAGGGCGAGGCATCACCTCACCTGGGAAGCGCAAGGGGGAAGGGAATTCCTTTTCCTAGCCAAAGGAAATTGAGACACACAACACCTGGAAAATCGGGTAACTCCCACCCTAATACTGCGCTTTACCACGTGTCTTAGCAAGTGACACACCAGGACATTATATCCCACACCTGGTCCAGAGGGTCCAATGCCCATGGAGCCTCCCTCATTGCTAGCAAAGCAGTCTGAGATCTAACTGCAAGGCGGCAGCGAGGCTGGGGGAGGGATGCCCGCCATTGCTGAGGCTTAAGTAGGTAAACAAAGCTGCCCGGGAAGCTTGAATTGAGTGGAGTCCACCACAGCTCAAGGAGGCCGGCCTGCCTCTGTAGACTCCTCCTCTGGGGACAGAGCATAGCTAAACAAAAAGCAGCAGAAACCTCAGCAGAGGTAAATGCCCCTGTCTGACAGCTTTGAAGAGAGCAGTGGATCTCCCAGCATGGACGTTGACATCTGAGAATGGACAGGCTGCCTGCTCAAGTGGGTCCCTGACCCTTGAGTAGCCTAACTGGGAGACATCCCCCAGTAGGTGTAGACCAACACCTCACACCTCACACGGTGGGGTACACCCCTGAGACGAAGCTTCCAGAGCAAGAATCAGACAGCAACACTCGCTGTTCAGCAATATTCT
This sequence comes from Macaca mulatta, assembly GCF_049350105.2. NCBI lineage: Eukaryota > Metazoa > Chordata > Mammalia > Primates > Cercopithecidae > Macaca > Macaca mulatta. The sequence goes on from NC_133417.1 coordinate 28,925,552, forward strand.
ATCTTCTGCAGCCTCTGCTGCTGATACACAGGAAAAAGGGTCTGGAGTGGACCTCAAGCAAACTCCAACAGACCTACAGCTGAGGGTCCTGACTGTTAGAAGGAAAACTAACAATCAGAAAGGACTCCCACACCAAAACCCCATCAGTACATCACCATCATCAAAGACCAAAGGCACATAAAACCACAAAGATGGGGAAGAAACAGTGCAGAAAAGCTGGAAATTCAAAAAATCAGAGCACATCTCCACCTCCAAAGGACTGCAGCTCATCACCAGCAATGGAACAAAGCTGGACAGAGAATGACTTTGATGAGTAGAGAGAAGAAGACTTCAGTCGATCAAACTTCTCAGAGCTAAAGGAGGAATTACATAACCAGTGCAAAGAAACTAAAAACCTTGAAAAAGAATGAATGAATGGATAACTAGAATAATCAATGCAGAGGAAACCTTAAAAGAACTGATAGAGATGAAAACCATAACACAAGAACTATATGACAAATGCACAAGCTTCAGTAACTGACTCAATCAACTGGAAGAAAGAGTATCAGCGATTGAAGATCAAATGAATGAAATGAAGTGAGAAGAGAAGTGTAGAGAAAAAAGAGTAAAAAGAAATGAACAAAGCCTCCAAGAAATATGGGATTATGTGAAAAGACAAAATCTATGTCTGATTGGGGTGCCTGAAAGTGACAGGGAAAATGGAATCAAGCTGGAAAACACTCTGTAGGATATCATACAGGAGAACTACCCCAACCTAGTAAGGCAGGCCAACATTCAACTTCAGGAAATATAGAGAACGCCACAAAGATACTCCTCGAGAAGACTAACTCCAAGACACATAATTGTCAGATTCGCCAAAGTTGAAATGAAGGAAAAAATGTTAAGGGCAGCCAGAGAGAAAGGTCGGGTTACACACAAAGGGAGGCCCATTAGACTAACAGCAGATCTCTCAGCAGAAACTCTCCAAGCCAGAAGAGAGTGGGGGCCGATATTCAACATTCTTAAAGAAAAGAATTTTCAACCCAGAATTTCATATCCAGTCAAACTAAGTTTCATAAGTGAAGGAGAAAAAAATCCTTTACAGACAAGTAAATGCTTAGAGATTTTGTCACCACCAGGCCTGCCCTACAAGACATCCAGAAGGAAGCACTAAACATGGAAAGGAACAACAGGTACCAGCCATTGCAAAAACATGTCACAATGTAAATTCCATCAATGCTAGGAAGAAACTGCATCAACTAGCGAGCAAAATAACCAGCTAATATCATAATGACAGGATCAAGTTCACACATAACAATATTAATGTTAAATGTAAATGGACTAAATGGTCCAATTAAAAGACACAGACTGGCACATTGAACAAAGAGTCAAGACCCATCAGTTTACTATATTCAGGAGACCCATCTCACATGCAGAGACACACATAGGCTCAAAATAAAGGGGTAGAGGAAGATCTACCAAGCAAATGGAAAACAAAAAAAAGCAGGGGTTGCAGTCCTAGTCTCTGATAAAACAGACTTTAAACCATCAAAGATCAAAAGAGACAAAGGCCATTACATAATGGTAAAGGGATCAATTCATCAGGAAGAGCTAACTATCCTAAATATATATGCATGCAATACAGGAGCACCCAGATTCATAAAGCAAGTCCTTAGAGACTTACAAAGAGACTTAGACTCCCATACAATAATAATGGGAGACTTTAACACCCCACTGTCAACATTAGACAGATCAACGAGACAGAAAGTTAACAAGGATATCCAGGAATTGAACTCAACTCTGCACCAAGTGGACCTAATAGACATCTACAGAACTCTGCAACCCAAATCAACAGAATATACATTCTTCTCAGCACCACATCACACTTACTCCAAAATTGACCACATAGTTGGAAGTAAAGCACTCCTCAGCAAATGTAAAAGAACAGAAATTATAACAAACTGTCTCTCAGACCACAGTGCAATCAAACTAGAACTCAGGACCAAGAAACTCAATCAAAACCACTCAACTACATGGAAACTGAACGACCTGCTCCTGAATGACTACTGGGTACTTAATGAAATGAAGGCAGAAATAAAGATGTTCTTTGAAACCAATGAGAACAAAGATACAATGTACCAGAATCTCTGAGACACATTTAAAGCAGTGGGTAGATGGAAATTTGTAGCACTAAATGCCCTCAGGAGAAAGCAGGAAGATCTAAAATTGACACCCTAACATCACAATTAAAAGAACTAAAGAAGCAAGAGCAAACACATTCAAAAGCTAGCAGAAGGCAAGAAATAACTAAGAGCAGAACTGAAGGGGATAGAGACACAAAAAACCCTCCAAAAACTCAATGAATCCAGGAGCTGGTTTTTTGAAAAGATCAACAAAATTGATAGACTGCTAGCAAGACTAATAAAGAAGAAAAGAGAGAAGAATCAAATTGACGCAATAAAAAATGATAAAGGGGATATTACCACTGACCCCACCGAAATACAAACAACCATCAGAGAATACTATAAACACCTCTATGCAAATAAACTAGAAAACCTAGAAGAAATGGATAATTTCCTGGACACTTACACTCTCCCAAGACTAAACCAGGAAGAAGTTGAATCTCTGAATAGAACAATAGCAAGCTCTGAAATTGAGGCAATAATTAATAGCCTATCAACCAAAAAAGGTCCAGGACCAGAGAGATTCACAGCCGAATTCTACCAGGGGTACAAGGAGGAGTTGGTACCATTCCTTCTGAAACTATTCTAATCAATAGAAAAAGAGAGAATCCTCCCTAACTCATTTTATGAGGCCAACATCATTCTGATACCAAATCCTGACAGAGACACAACAAAAAAAAGAGAATTTTAGACCAATATCCCTGATGAACATCGATGCAAAAATCCTCAATAAAATACTGGCAAACCGAATCCAGCAGCACATCAAAAACCTTTATCCACCACAATCAGGTCAGCTTCATCCCCAGGATGCAAGGCTGGTTCAATATATACAAGTCAATAAACGTAATCCAGCATATAAACAGAACCAAAGACAAAAACCACATGATTATCTCAATAGATGCAGAAAAGGCCTTTGACAAAATTCAACAGCCCTTCATGCTAAAAACTCTCAATAAATTCGATATGAATGGAACATATCTCAAAATAATAAGAGCTATTTATGACAAACCCACAGCCAATATCATACTGAATGGGCAAAAACTGGAAGCATTCCCTTTGAAAACTGGCACAAGACAGGGATGACTTCTCTCACCACTCCTATTCAGCATAGTGTTTGATGTTCTGTCTAGGGCAGTCAGGCAAGAGAAAGCAATAAAGGGTATTCAGTTAGGAAAATAAGTCAAATTGTCCCTGTTTGCAGATTGTGCATTTAGAAAACACCGTCATCCCAGCCCAAAATCTCCTTAAGCTGATAAGCAACTTCAGCAAAGTCTCAGGATACAAAATCAACGTGCAAAAATCACAAGCTTTCTTATACACCAGTAACAGACAAACACAGAGCCAAATCATGACTGAACTCCCATTCACAGTGGCTTCAAAGAGAATAAAATACCTAAGAATCCAGCCTACAAGGGATGTAAAAGACCTCTTCAAGGAGAACTACAAACCACTGCTCAGTGAAATAAAAGAGGACACAAACAAATGGAAAAACATACCATGCTCATGGATAGGAAGAATCAATATTGTGAAAATGGCCATACTGCCCAAGGTAATTTATAGATTCAATGCCATCCCTATTAAGCCACCAATGACTTTCTTCACAGAATTAGAAAAAACTGCTTTAAAGTTCATATGGAACCAAAAAAGAGCCCACATTGCCAAGACAATCCTAAGCCAAAAGAACAAAGCTGGAGGCATCATGCTATGTGAGTTCAAACTATATTACAAGGCTACAGTAACCAAAACAGCATGGTACTGGTACCAAAACAGAGATATAGACCAATGGAACAAAACAGAGCCCTCAGAAATAATACCACACATCTACAGCCATCTGATCTTTGACAAACCTGAGAAAGACAAGAAATGGGGAAAGGATTCCCTATTTAATAAATGTGCTGGGAAAATTGGCTAGCCACAAGTAGAAAGCTGAAACTGGATCCTTTCCTTACTCCTTATACAAAAATTAATTCAAGATGGATTAGAGACTTAAATGTTAGACCTAAAACCATAAAAACCCTAGAAGAAAACCTAGGTAATACCATTCAGGACATAGGCATGGGCAAGGACTTCATGTCTAAAACACCAAAAGCAATGGCAACAAAAGCCAAAATTGACAAATGGGATCTAATTAAACTAAAGAGCTTCTGCACAGCAAAAGAAACTACCATCAGAGTGAACAGGCAACCTACAGAATGGGAGAACATTTTTGCAATCTACTCATCTGACGAAGGGCTAATATCTAGAACCTATAAAGGACTCAATCAAATTTACAAGAAAAAACAACCCCATCAAAAAATGAGCAAAGGATATGAACAGACACTTCTCAAAAAAGACATTCATACAGCCAACAGACACATGAAAAATTGCTCATCATCACTGGTCATCAGAGAAATGCAAATCAAAACCACAATGAGATACCATCTCATACCAGTTAGAATGGGAATCATTAAAAAATCAGGAAACAACAGGTGCTGGAGAGGATGTGGAGAAATAGGAACACTTTTACACTGTTGGTGGGACTGTAAACTAGTCCAACCATTGTGGAAGACAGTGTGGCAATTCCTCAAGGATCTAGAACTAGAAATACCATTTGACCCAGCCATTCCATTACTGGGTATATACCCAAAGGATTATAAGTCATGCTGCTATAAAGACATATGCACACATATGTTTATTGTGGCACTAGTCACAATAGCAAAACCTTGGAATCAACCCCAATGTCCATCAGTGACAGACTGGATTAAGAAAATGTGGCACATATACACCATGGAATACTATGCAGCCATAAAATAGGATGAGTTCGTGTCCTTTGTAGGGACATGGATGTAGCTGGAAACCATCATTCTCAACAAACTATTGCAAGAACAGAAAACCAAATACCGCATGTTTTCACTCATAGGTGGGAATTGAACAATGAGATCACTTGGACACAGGAAAGGGAACATCACACACCGGGTCCTATTGTCGGGAGGGGGGCAGGGAGGGATAACATTAGGAGATATACCTAATGTAAATGATGAGTTAATGGGTGCAGCACACCAACATGGCACATGTGTACATACCTAACAAACCTGCACATCGTGCACATGTACCCTAGAACTTAAAGTATAATTAAAAAAATGAACAACAACAACAAAAAGAACGCCTTAGTGTTTTGTTTTGCTTTGTTTTGTTTTTGAGATGGAGTCTCGCTCTGTCGCCCAGGCTGGAGTGTAGTGGCGAGATCTCAGCTCACTGCAAGCTCCGCCTCCCGAGTTCACACATTCTCCTGCCTCAGCCTCCCAAGTGGCTGGGACTACAGGCACCTGCCACCACGCCCAGCTAATTTTTTGTATTTTTGGTAGAGACGGGGTGTCACCATGCTAGCCAGGATGGTCTAACCTTGTGATCCGCCTGCCTCGGCCTCCCAAAGTGCTGGGATTACAGGCATGAGCCACCGTGCCCGGCATAGTTTTGGCTTTTTACAGATAGTCGGTTTTTTTTTCTCTCTCTCTTTTTCTTTTGAGACATGATCTGTATCATCCAGGCTGGAGTGCAGAGGCACAATCCTGGCTCACTGCAGCCTCAACCTCCCAGGCTCAAGGGATTCTTTCACCTCAGCCTCCCAAGTAGCTGGGATGACAGGTGTGTGCCACCACTACCAATTAATTTTTGTATTTTGGGTAGAGACAGCTTTTGCCATGTTGCCCAGGATGGTCTCAAACTCCTGAGCTCAAGCAATTTACCTACCTTGGCCTCCCAAAGTGCTGGCATTCCATGGGCGACCTCTCATGCTGAGCCAGAGATAATTTATTCTCCTGTTCTGTGAAATACCTCATACCTTTTCTTTTTTCCTTTCTCTCTCTCTATTCCTATCTCTATCTTTCTATATCTTTTCTGTTAAGTTAACCAGAATTGGTTCTCTTAATTGTAATTTTAGAACTTTAACTGAGGTACCTCAATATTCCCAACTTGTTATTCCTGTATTCTATATTGAAAAGGATGGCATCATTGAAAAATTACTCTGGAATTTTCTCAATGTTTAAGCAATCATCTTTTATTAAACACAAGATCTTACAGGTTTTACCGTAAATCTATTCTCCTCTCTCCCTTGTTACTGCTGCCAATTTAGTTTAATACTTCATCATGGCCAGGTGCGGTGGCTCACGCCTGTAATCCCAGCACTTTGGGAGGCCAAGGTGGGCGGATCATGAGGTCAGGAGATCGAGACCATCCTGGCCAACATGGTGAAACCCCATCTCTACTAAAATAAAATACGAAAAAAAAAAAAATTAGCCGGGCATGGCGGTGGGCACCTGAAGTCCCAGCTACCCAGGAGGCTGAGGCAGGGGAGAATGGTGTGAATCCGGGAGGTGGAGCTTGCAGTTAGCTGAGATTGCACCACTGCACTCCAGCCTGGGCAACAGAGTGAGACTCTGTCTCAAAAAAAAAAATAAAATAAAAAATAAAAATACTTCATCATGTCACGTGGACTATTAATCTCCAAATCCCTGCCAATATTTCTAAATGATTTTTCAAACATTACTATCTCATTATGTAGCTATGTCTTTAATATTTTTATACTGCCTTGAATACTTCTAAAACATGAAATATAGGGCTATTTATGATCTACCCCCTGTATTTTATTTTGTAACTCACTTGGCCCTGCCCCTCCAATACCTAATTCACCTTTACACTTAATTTTCTCCGAAAGGTCTGTCTTCCCTCTGCTATGGCTAAAGTCTTCACAGGGCTTTCAATAAACAGTTCTCTGCTCCCTTGGCATCCTTCTTTCATTCTTTTTTGGTGTTAACTCGTCTTTCTCTTTCCTATTAAATACCTGTGAGCAGCAATTGCCTTTCATTCATCTTTGTACACTCTACAGGGTAGTCCTGCCTTAGCTGAGGTTTTGCTTTCCATGGTTTCAGTTTCCTATGGTATGGTACAATAAGATATTTTGCAAGAGAAGGGGCTGGGTGCAGTGGCTCATGCCTGTAATCCTAGCACTTTCGGAGGCCAAGGCAGGTGGATCACCTGAGGTCAGGAGTTCGAGACCAGCCTGGCCAACATGGTGAAACCCTGTCTCTAATAAAAATACAAAAATTAGCGGGACGTGGTGGTGAGTGCCTGTAATCCCAGCTACTTGGGAGGCTGAGGCAGAAGAATCACTTGAACGCAGGAGGCAGAGGTTGCAGGAAGCTGAGATTATGCCGCTGCACTCCAGCCTGGGTGACAAGAGTGAAACTCCATCTCAAAAAAAAAAAAAAAAAAAAAAAAAAAAAAAAAAAGAGGGAGAGACACTACATTCATGTAATTTTATTACCGTATATTATTAAAATTGTCCTATTTTATTGTTGTTAATTTCTTACTATGCTTAATCTATAAATTAGACTTTATCATAGGTATGTATCTATAGGAAAAAACAGTGTTTATAGGAGTGGGTACTTTCCACAATTTCAGGCATCCACTGGAGGTCTTGGAATGTATACCCCATGGGTAAGAGGAGACTGCTATGCATAGTGTCTGGCACATTTTTGGCACTCAGAAAATATTAGGAAAATCAGTGCTTTGATGCTTATCTTTTCTTGTATTCACAGAATTTTAACTAATATTTACTTTAAAAATTTTTTTCATTATGAAAGCTTTCCAATATACAACTCATACATGTACCTATCCATGTACCAGTATTTAATACTAATATACTACTTTCACGTTTCATTTCTTCTCCCTCCTCTCCCCCTGTATCTCTGCTGACATTTGTTTACTTGTCTCAAATATAGTTTCCTAGTTGAGTTTATAATTGGCTCAATTTTCTTCACATTTTCTCACTGGAGTTATTATAGAACAAGATCAAGGCCTTTTCCAATTAAAACACTAGCACAACCAGCAACATCACAACAAATGCTAAAGAGAAAACTTGTCGATTGAATGAATATTTAGTTTTCCACTTTACCTAGTAATAGAGTGATATATGCTTAGTCTCTTGCTCTAAAATATATTACACAAATGCATATATATGTTTCTTTGCTTCTGTTCTCTTTGAATTTTGATTTCTATGGCAATTTTGAACTTTGCTACATATCGTGCCTTCATCCATCAAACAGACAAAATATTATAGAATATTTTGAATTACATAGAACATTTTGCCCTACTGAAATTAAAAATCTTTTTTTTTGTTGTTTGTTTGTTTCCATTTTTGTTTTGTTTTTGAGATGGAATCTTGTTCTGTCTCCAGGCTGGAGGGCAGTGGTGCAATCTCGGCTCACTGCAACCTCCTACTCCCTGCTTCAAGCAATTCTCCTGCCTCAGTTTCCTGAGTAGCTAGGATTACAGGTATGCACCACCTTGGCCAGCTAACTTTTGTATTTTAGTAGAGACAGGGTTTCACCATGTTGGCCAAGATGGTCTTGATCTCCTGACCTCATGATCTTCCTGCCTTATGCTCCCAAAGTGCTGGGATTACAGGCGTGAGCCACTGCACCCAGCCAAAATATCTTTTCAGGTAGTAGAATTTCCCTGTTTATATGTTTTTAAATGCTGAGGTTCCATGGTGGCTAATTTGTTTTTACTCCTATCTGAGACCTCAAAACATTTTATCTTCTGTCGGATCAGATAGATTAGACTTTGCAAATCCATGTCCTGTGTGATCTGACCTCTTTCACTCACAGAGGATTGAGCTCATCTGAATTTGTTTTATGGTAGATATTTTACGGTCATCATTGAATAATGGTGCAATATGTTAACCCAGAAGGTTAAAGGTCAAATTTACATTTTTCTCTTGTTGTAAATGGTTTGAGATTCTTTGGAGAAAACAAATCCATTCGGGTTGAAAATGAGTTTTATTCTTCACATATTCCATATCGCAAATTTCTTTTACATGTTTTCTATTGACCCAAAAGCTTCAGACTTAGGATAATTCATGTTATATGTTGTTTACAAATTTACTAAGTCCTTCATTTTATGCTGAACTAGAATTTTTTCATAGTTTTCTTCTGCTTAATTCTTATTGCACTTAGGGATTATTTTTCTTGCTTTCAGTAGTTTCTTAAAAATTTTATATGCTTACCTTTTTAGTTATAGTGACTCAATTTGCTACCCAAACACAGAACTTGCAACAAAATAGAGGAATCCTACCTCTAAGGGGCTAACAAACAAGTTGGTAAGGATCTATTAGCAAGGCTGTTGAAGCTAGGTAATTATCTATCATGAACGCTGTCACTGTCTTTCTGTCACCGTCTTTTGGATTCTGGTAATGAGAGCAATGTAGTTACCATGGACTATAAACTCATAATGCAGATAGGATCTTAAATCATTTTGTGCATCTGATTTTTACTAATGGTTAATTAATTACCAATACTACCATTGAATGCTAAATGACAGTTTTTACAAGCAAATACTCCACACATGTAGGTTGAGACAAATTTCAGATATTTCTAAAAATGTCCCCAACTCCCTTATAATTATCATTGAATACAACAACTACACAGAGGTGGGAATAGTAGAGTACAGCTCCTCCCACCTGGGCTCTGTCGGGCTTGGGTGGATAGTCCCTAGGTGTAAGCTCCACTAGCTAGAAACTCAGGGCTGTTGTGGCTTCCTTGCTCATTGATTAGTCCATTGTGATACACTCAGTCTCTCCTCAACTGAAAAGACATCTTCAAACTGAATTCTTTCTAATTGGCATAAGAGATTCAAATATGTGGTTTATATTTATTGCTTTGCCTTTTCTGTTTTTGTCTCCAGTGAACTGTTTTTTTAATTCTTATTATTTTTTAATACTTGGCTTTATACATTCTTATTTACATTTGTTGCCTTTTTCAAACAATTACTGATGTGAATATAGGAGGGGGTCCCAGAAAGTATCTAGTAGGCCTGGAGCAGTGGCTTGCACCTGTAGTCCCATCTATTCTAGGGAGCTGAGGCAGGAGAAGTGCTTGAGCTGAAGAGTTTGAGGCTTCACTGAGGTGTGATCACACCACTATTCTCCAGCTGGGGTGACAGAGCAAGACTCTGTTTCTAAAAGAAGAAAGAAAAAAGAAAAAAGGAAAAGAAAACAGCCAGTAGGATGTCCCCACTGCCTTTCTAATTTTTTTTGAAGTTTTTTTTCTTTTTTTTTTGGAGACGGAGTCTCGCTCTGTCGCCCAGTTTGGAATGCAGTGGTCCAATCTCGTCTCACTGCAAGCTCCGCCTCCCATGTTCATGCCATTCTCCTGCCTCAGCCTCCCAAGTAGCTGGGACTACAGGCGCCCGACACCACATCAAGCTAATTTTTTGTATTTTTAGTAGGGACGGGGTTTCACCGTGTTAGCCAGGATGGTCTCGATCTCCTGACCTCGTGATCTACCCTCCTCGGCCTCCCAAAGTGCTGGGATTACAGGCGTGAGCCATCGCACCCCACCTTTTTTTCTTTTTTTAAGCTGAAAATTCCAGGTAAGAAATACTCAGATATCTAAAAAGGAGTAAATTGATCACCAAAAGGTAATTCCATAAATATGACAATTTCTGAATTTAAAACAAAGTTCCATCATGACTCACCGAATGTCCTTGCAGTTAGTGTTTGATATGGTTTAGCTATGCCCCCACCCAAATCTCAGCTTGAATTTTATCTCCCAGAATTCCCATGTGTTGTAGGAGGGACCTAGTGGGAGGTAATTGAATCATGGGGGACAGTCTTTCCCATGCTATTCTCGTGGTGGTAAATAAGTCTCATGATACTTGATGGGTTTACCAGGGGTTTCTGCTTTTGCTTCTTCCTCATTCTCTCTTGCCGCTGCCATGTAAGAAGTGTTTTTAGCCTTCCACCATAATTGTGAGACCTCCTCCAGCCACGTGGAACTGTAAGTCCAATTAAACCTCTTTCTTTTGTAAATTGCCCAGTCTTGGGTATGTCTTTATCAGCAGTGTGAAAATGTACTAATACAGTTAATTGGTACCAGTAGAGTGAGGCATTGCTGAAAGAATACCCGAAAATGTGGAAGCGACTTTGGAACTGGGTAACAGGCAGAAGTTGGAACAATTTGGAGGACTCAGAAGAAGACAGGAAAATGTGGGAAAGTTTGGAACCTCATAGCGACTTGCAGAATGGTTTTGACAAAAGTGCTGATAGTGATATGAACAATAAGGTCCAGGCTGAGGTGGTCTCAGATGCAGATGAGGAACTTGTTTGGGAACTGGAGCAAAGGTGACCCTTGTTACGTTTTAGCAAAGAGATTGGTGGCGTTTTGCCCCTGCCTTAGAGATTTGTGGAACTTTGAACTTGAAAGAGGTGATTTAGGGTACCTGGTGAAAGAAATTTCTAAGCAGCAAAGCATTCAAGAGGTGACTTGGGTACTATTAAAAGCATTCTGTTTTAAAAGAGAAACCCAGCATAAAAGTTCAGAAAATTTGCAGCCTGACGATGCAGTAGAAAAGCAAAACCCGGCCGGGTGCGGTGGCTCAAGCCTGTAATCCCAGCACTTTGGGAGGCCGAGACGGGCGGATCACGAGGTCAGGAGATCGAGACCATCCTGGCTAACATGGTGAAACCCTGTCTCTACTAAAAAAAAAAAAATATACAAAAAACTAGCCGGGCGAGGTGGCGGGCGCCTGTAGTCCCAGCTACTCGGGAGGCTGAGGCAGGAGAATGGCGTGAACCCGGGAGGCGGAGCTTGCAGTGAGCTGAGATCTGGCCACTGCACTCTACCCTGGGCGACAGAGCAGGACTCCGTCTCAAAAAAAAAAAAAAAAAGAAAAGCAAAACCCGTTTTTTAAGGAGAAACTCAAGCCCGCTGCAAAAATTTGCGTAAGTAGCAAGAAGTCTAATGTTAATCCCCAAGACCATAGGGAAAATGTCTCCAGGCCATGTCAGAGACTTTCACGGCAGCCCCTCCCATCACAGGCCCAGAGACCCAGGAGAAAAAAGTGGTTTTGTGGACTGGGCCCAGGATCCCTGTGTTGTGTGCAGCCTAGGGACTTGGTGCCCTGTGTCCCAGCTGCTCCAGCCATGGCTGAAAGGAGCCAACGTACAACTCAGGCTGTGGCTTCAGAGGGTGGAAACCACAAACCTTGGCAGCTTCCACCTGGTGTTGAGCCTGTGGGTGCACAGAAGTCAAGAATTGAGGTTTGGGAACCTCTGCCTAGATTTCAGAAGATGTATGGAAACGACTGGATGCCTTGGCAAAAGTTTGCTGCAGGGGTGGGGCCCTCATGGAGAACCTCTGCTAGGGCAGTGTGGAAGGGAAATGTGGGGTTGGAGCCCCCACCCAGAGTCCCTAGTAGGGCACTGCCTAGTGGAGCTGTGAGAAGAAGGCCACTATCCTCCAGACCCCAGAATGGTACATCCACCGACAGCTTGCACTATGTGCCTGGAAAAGCTGCAGACACTCAATGCCAGCCCATGAAAGCTGCCAGAAGGGAGACTGTACCCTACAAAGCCACAGGGATGGAACTGCCCAAGACCATGGAAACCCACCTTTTGCATCAGCATGACCTGAAAGTGAGATCTGGAGTCAAAGGAAATCATTTTGGAGCTTTGAAATTTTACTTCCCCGCTGAATTTCAGACTTGCATGGGCCCTGTAACCCCTTTGTTTTGGCCAATTTCTCCCATTTGGTATTGCTGTATTTACCCAATACCTGTACCCCCATTGTATCTAGGAAGTAACTGGCTTACTTTTGATTTTACAGGCTCATAGGCAGAAGGGACTTGCCTTATCTCAGATGAGACTTTGGACTATAGACTTTTGGGTTAATGTTAAAATGAGTTAAGACTTTGGGGGACTATTGGGAAGGCATGATTGGTTTTGAAATGTGAGGACATGAGATTTGGGAGGGGCCGGGGGTGGAGTGATATGATTTGGCTGTGCCCCCACCCAAATTTCAACATGAATTTTATTTCCCAGAATTCTGAGATTTCCTAAGAAATCTCAGAGGGTGAGGCTACAAAATAACAACATTTTAGTGCAGTTACCAGCTTATTTATTAAGATAAAGAAAGATCTGGGGAATATTTCTATTTTATTGAAAAAAAACACTACACTGTTTTCACACTTTTAAAAATATTGAACTTGTGGCCTTAACCGGCTGTTAAATGTAAACATTATACATAGTTTTAACTATGAATAGTTGCTATTGTACCATGGATTTTTCTCTATTCAGTATAGGAAATTGATTTTGTACCACTGAATGATAGATAAGATTTTTAAACTTTCCCTCTGTATAGATTTGTTATATTTTTGAGAAATTGCTTTTAAACCATAAAACATATTATGTGCAATCTTTTACATCTGTTCTCTCAATTGGACAATAAAGTATTGAACAATATTTCTTATAGAAGCAGTGCAGTCTCACTGTTATGGGCTTGATGAAAATATTTTGTCTACCTTATGGAATGAGTAGAAGCAGGTAAAGGTTGATTATGCTTTCTTAAAAATCTGTTTCTTAAATGGAATTGTTCCTCTACATATCATGTGCTAAGGGAAATCAAATAGGAATTTTATTATACTTAGCATTTATAAACTTAATGCTATTTTAATTGCTTCTTATTCCTACTTACCCTTGCCCTCTGCAAGTTTCTTAACCAGAAAAAGTTAATTTATTCCAACTAAAAAATCCATACTTATTACAGCAATATCTTTTAATCAGCTATAATGAAGAACTGAGCCTGGGCAAGTTATTTTGTAATTTACAAAAGGTTATGAAAATTTAGAAGCTTTCCTTCCTTCTTGTCTTCCTTCCTTTGAATGATAATTGTATGATATGCCATCTCTGTTTTATTTACTATTTAAGTGATGCAACTTAGCCGAGTGATTGGTGTGTGTGTGTGTGTGTGTGTGTATGTGTGTGTGTTTTCTATGCAACTATTGTGCATTAATACGTATCCACATGGCAAATTACATTTTCAAAATTTATTACAAAATCTATGTGGAATAGAGGGAATAAGTTGTCCCCAACATTTATAATTTATACATGCCTGAAAATGTAGAGATGGATGATTTATAAGAATTCATGAGAGGATGGCATTGCTGTAGAGGAAGGCACATGCTGGAAAAAGGAAAAAGTGAAATCAGCCAGAGAAATACATTTATACTTGTGCTCATGAATAGATGAGTAGTTGATTTGATACTGGAATATAGGACAAGTAAGAGAATGGTTGAGCAAGTTTATACGCACAAAAGGATTGAAAGAACTCATGTAGTGACTGAGGAGAGTAGAGGACAAGACAGGTCAGCGAGGACAGAGACATCAGGGGTCATGTGGGGAAAAATGGAAGCTCAAGAAACCACTTTGGTGCTGGCATGATGAGGGCCGGTAAAGTATATGTGCCTGTGCTAAGTATGAAGTTATTTATTGCAATTCTCATCACTATCAAAAGGAATTAAAATCTTTTTACAATTGGAATGTATAACTTTTATTGTAATTCATAAAGCAATATAAAAACCTGCCTCCCACTGGCTCTTTAAAACAAAATCATTCTACCCAGTGCTGAATCACAGCTGGCCCATTAATGTTCACTACAGACATTAACCCAGCTGCCCCCAGCTTCCTTTTGAACCGCTGCTCTTGCGTTTCCCTTTATGGTTCCCAGGCAACTGGCTGTGGACCTCATCGGCTTGCTGCTTTTGACTCTTTCTGGCATGATTGTTTAATTATTCCATCACTGGTGTGTTAATTAATTTAACAAATGTTTAATGATCACCTACTTTATCATAAACACCACTTCTAGATACTGAACTATAGTAATAAACAAAATTAAACTCTTTATTTTAATTTATATCATGGTGAAAGAAAACAGATTATCAACAGAAATGGATAGTATATGATGTCAGCATGGTGACAAATGCTATGGAGAAAAATGTATCAGGAGAGGAGGACAGAGAATGCAGGAGTGAGGTGAAGAGAATGGCTTAATTTAAATTTATTTAAAATTTAATATATTTTATTTAATATATTAATTTAATATATTATGTTGATCAAGGAAGCTCTTGCTCAGAAAGTAACATTTGAGCAAATACTAGAAGCAGGGAAGGGAGTAAATGATGCTTATGTCTGAGAAAATGCAAAAGTCCCAGATTAGTATAGACCTTGATGCATTTAAGGAATAGCAAAAGACAGTGAAGTTTGAGCAGAAAAAATCAGGAGGAGAAAAGTGAGACAGGAGGCCAAAAGGTGGGGGAGAGGTATAAAGCCTTGTGACAACGTTTGATTTTTACTCAGTGAAATGGATGGCTTTTGAAAGCTTTATACAGAAGACTGATAGGATCTGGTTTACATGGTGGTTAAGTGGGTAATAGACTATACTTGAAAAGACCCAATCAAGGACACCAATTAGGAGGCTGCTAGAACCATCCAGGGGAATGATGATGTGACTTGGACCAGAGTGCTGTCATTAGAGGTAAGAAATGGCCAGATATTGAATACGGTTTGAGGGTAGAATGGATAGGCCCTATAAATGTTATGAGGGAAAGGTTATTCTGGTACGATGAGAGATAGAATTTGGGTGGTCAACATCACATAGTTGGTATTTAAACAATGGGACTGAATGAGATCATGGAGGGATTGCATGTGGCTAGGGAAGACTCCAAGGACTGAACCAAGGCTAAGAGATTGGGGAAATGAGAAACAAAACAAAACAAAACAAACAGACAAAAAAACAGCCGAGGCTGAGGAGAAGATGCTAGTGGTGCATGGAGAAGACCAAGAGAGGATGGAGTCTTGGACATCAAGAGAAGGAAATGGCCGGGCGCGGTGGCTCAAGCCTGTAATCCCAGCACTTTGGGAGGCCGAGACGGGCGGATCACAAGGTCAGGAGATCGAGACCATCCTGGCTAACATGGTGAAACCCCGTCTCTACTAAAAATACAAAAAAAAAAAAAAAAACTAGCCGGGCGAGGTGGCGGGCGCCTGTAGTCCCAGCTACTCGGGAGGCTGAGGCAGGAGAATGGCGTAAACCCGGGAGGCGGAGCTTGCAGTGAGCTGAGATCCGGCCACTGCACTCCAGCCTGGGCGACAGAGCGAGACTTCGTCTCAAAAACAAAAACAAAAAAAAAAAAAAAAAAAAGAGAAGGAAATGTTTCCAGGAGGGAAAGGGAATGGCTGTCTGTGCTAAATGTTGCTGAAAGGACAAGTAAGGTGGGTTGGAGAATTGTCCATAAGATGTATCAACTTGTAGGTCATTGTTGGCCTTGACAAGAACAGTTATATGAAAGTGGGGAAGGATTACAAGAGCATGACGTCGTGGGTTCAAGAGAAAATCGGAGATAGTAATTGGGGGTAATGAAAAGTAAAGATCTTGTAACAAATTTTGATGTGAAGGGAGTAGAGAAGTGGGGTAGTAGCTGGTGGAGGTGAAGTGCAGTTAAAGAAGTGTTCTTTTATTTGCTCTTTTGTTTTGTTTCTAATATTGAAAAATAATATCTGAAGAGAATTATTTCACTGAGAGAGAAACTCATGAGGGAGAAAAAGGAGTAAAATGTTAGAAGGATGTTCTTTTTTTTTTTTTTTTTTTTTTTTTTTTTTTTTGAGACGGAGTCTCGCTCTGTCGCCCAGGCTGGAGTGCAATGGCCGGATCTCAGCTCACTGCAAGCTCCGCCTCCCGGGTTCACGCCATTCTCCTGCCTCAGCCTCCCAAGTAGCTGGGACTACAGGCACCCACCACCTCGCCCGGCTAGTTTTTTGTATTTTTTTTTTTTAAGTAGAGACGAGGTTTCACCGGGTTAGAAGGATGTTCTTAAAAGCAAGAATGGATGGATTTTGTTTTTAGAAAACTTTTCTGTATTAAAAACGAAGTTATGACCATTGTAAAAAATTGAAAGGAAAAATAGTACAGTCTAAATTCACTCTTCCCCTTCATTCTCCTACCACAATCTTTACTTCCCAAGTCAACTCAAAAATAACTCGGTATGTAGTTCTCAAATGCAGGTGCAAATATCCATAGACACAGAGAGGCACTTCTTTATTTTATTTTTTTGAAACGAGGGTCTTCTCACTCTCACCCAGGTTGGAGCGCAATGGCACAATCATAGCTCACTATAACCTCAAACTCCTGGGCTCAAGCAATGCTCCCACCTGAGCCTGCCAAGTAGCCAGAACAACAGGCACATACCACAGCACAAGTGCCCACTGCTGTACATGGCTAACTTATTTTTATATTTTGTAGAGACAGAATCTCACTTTGTTGCCCAGGCTGATGTCAAACTCCTGGCTTCAAACCACCTCCCTGCTTTAGCCTCCCAAAGTTTTGAGATGACAGGCATGAGCCACTGCCTCCAGCCCCTAAAATATAGGTTCATTTTGTACTACAACCTTTGCAATTTTATTTAAGATTAATAATACAACTGTATTTTCACAATAATATGTAGAATTCATTCTTTTTTAAAACTTGTATTTAATCTTTTTCTCTGATTATAAAAATTGATATATAATATGTTGGTAAAAATATTTGGAAAATTAAAACAATTCTGTAACATAAAAGGAAAATATATTTTTCCTCAACTCACTTCTCAGATACAACTATAAACATTTTTATCTTAAAATATTATCCTTTACTTACATGAATTTAACAGAATAAAAAGAAACAGAAACAGAAGCACATGAGAAAGTTGCTGAATTTCAAATGCTTTATTTTATTTTAATAAACAGAATTAATGTGATCCTCAAAGATTAATCTCAGGTTCAAAGAAAAGTTGAGAGATACATTAAGAAGTTGGGGTAGTCATTTATAACTTTAATTGCATGATTCTTTTTTTAATAGAAGAAGTTTAATTGTCCCACTCTTTACAGACATATATAAACATACATTTTAATGTTTATATATATATATGTAGTTTCAAATCCTGTATATAAATAGGATTTGTAACTTCTCTGAGTATTCTTTTTATTATTATTATACTTTAAGTTTGGGGATCCATGTGCAGAACTTGCAGGTTTGTTACGTAGGTATACACGTGCCATGGTAGTTTGCTGCAACCATCAACCCATCATCTACATTAGGTATTTCTCCTAATGCTATCCCTCCCCTAGCCCACCACCCCCTGACAGGCCCCAGTGTGTGATGTTCCCCTCCCCGTGTCCATGTGTTCTCATTGTGCAACTCCCACTTATGAGTGAGAACATGTGTTGTTTGGTTTTCTGTTCCTGTGTTAGTTTGCTGAGAATGATGTTTTCCAGCTTGATTCATGTCCCTGCAGAGGACATGATCTCATCCTTTTTTACAGCTGCATAGTATTCCATGGTGTATATGTGATTCTTCACTGTCATTAGTTTATTTTCATTAAAAATACTTAGACAAATGTCCCCTAAAAGTCAGATTGCACCACTAATGTCTAAACACCAAGCTAAACCTTCCTGGTTTCTTTAAATTAACTAATGCAAAAAATATCTATCAAGCAAGGACTGTGTGGTAGGCATACTTTTGAGAAACAGAGATGCAGTTATTGCCAGTGTTGATAAAGCCTTTGCCTCATGCAACTTACATTCATTTTAAAAATAAGAATAAATTTTCATATATAAATATAGATTTAGAAATAATAATAGGGAAAGCTTGATTTCAAAACCAAATTTCTATTAGTGACAAAAGATTTTTAAAGGAACTACCTCATGGTATAATTATTATACTTAATACATTATAAATTTTTTAAAAATTACAAATTATGCTTTACTTCATATTCTCAGTAGGCCCCCTCATTCTTCTGTAATTTCTTCACTGGTATATGTATGCTATTGTTTTTCTAGAAAACGCTGTTATATTCTATTAATTGCTTCATGTCAGATGATGCCTAGCTTGTTTCATCTAGGAACCATAGCTCTCTTTAGGAATTTTTTCTTTTCCTTCTTTCCATTTTTGTTTATTTGTTTAACAAAACATGATATGTAGTTTTCTTAGCAACTGTGCCTCGAAATAATAATTCATAGTATAATATTCATATTTCTAAGCTATGCATATATATTCTAATATACATGAGTAGCTTAGTTTAATGGTGAATGTTGTCTGTTTAATGGTGAATGTTGTCTTCTTGAGGATATACCCATGGGGGCTTTCTAGACCTACTGCGTGATTATAAAATAGGACCTGAACTTAGATTTAGTTCTACTTTTTCTTTCTTGGATTTATATTTAATTTTGCTTGGGTTATTTTTCAGGATCCCTGAGGTGGTAAGTTTTCTGAGATCTTGTGTGTTCAAAGATGATTTTATTTTGCCCCGAAACTGAAATGACAGTTTGATAGAGTGTAGAATGCTGGCTTTAAAATAATTTTCCCCCATGCTGCAGATCAGAAATCTTATGCCAATCAGGCACTTATTGTACCAGTCGGGATCAAAAGCAGAACCAGTATGAGATATGAGTTTATTACAGGGACTTGGTTTACACAGTTGTTGAAACTGGTTAATCAGTCTCTGTAAGGCTGTCATCTCTGCATTTGATGATGAACCTTGGAGTCTACAGGCCAAGCAGTCAGAAAGAGAATGTCACAAGCAGGCTGGAACTCATAGCACTACTTGGAACCCAGGAGGATGAATTGAAACTCATGTCCATTCTTGCTATCTTTAACCTTGCTTAGGAGGGTATCTTGAATAAGCTGGGGCTTCTTTGAGAGTTAAACATAACTCGGAGTCCCAGAAGCCAAAGGAGGGAAAGGTAGAAAAATTGTAGGCTTAGCTGCTGCTTCACGCACTGGAGGCAAGTCAGTACATCAGCAACAATGCAGATGAACTACCAAAGTCCTGCTATCTTCCTTACCCCTTTCAGATCTCTTAGACTCTCCCTTGTGACCCTCTCTAAGCTGAAATGCAGTCGTGTGTCACTTCATGACAGGGATACTTTCTGGGAAATGTGTCTTTAGGTGATTCTGTTGTTGTGTGAACATCACACAGTGTACTTGCATTACACAAACCTAGACAGGATAGCCTACGATACACCTAAGGTTGTATGGTATGATCTATTGCTCCTAGGCTACAAACCTGTACTGCATGTTACTCTACTGAATACTGTAGGCAATGATAACACAATGGCATTTGCTTAACTAAACATGGAAAAGGTACAATAAAAGATAGTACAAAAGATAAAATGTGTACACCTGTGTGGGGCACTTACCATGAATGGAATTTGCAGGACCGGAAGTTGCTCTGAGTGAATCAGTGAATGAGTGGCAGTGAACATGAAGCCTCAGGACATTTCTAGACACTTTTATATGACTGGCAGCTCAGTAGGTTTGTTTACACAACATCACCACAAGTATATGCGTAATGCATTGTGCTGTGATGTTAGGATGTTGCTAGGTGATAGGAATTTTTCTGCTCCATTATAATGTTATGGGACCACCATTGTCTTTGTGGCTAGTCATTAACGGATCAAAAAGTCATTATGTGGCACATGACTGTATACAAGTAATGGAATTCTAGGAACTGTAATTTATTTTTTTTTATTATACTTTAAGTTTTAGGGTACATGTGCACAACATGCAGGTTTGTTACATATGTATACATGTGCCATGTTGGTGTGCTGCACCCATTAACTCATCATTTACATTAGGTGTATCTCCTAATGCTATCCCTCCCCCCTCCTTTCTCCCCACAATAGGCCCCGGTGTGTGATGTTCCTCTTCCTGTGTCCAAGTGATCTCATTGTTCAATTCCCACCTATAAGTGAGAACATACGGTGTTTGGTTTTCTGTTCTTACAACAGTTTGCTGAGAATGACTTGGAATCAACCCAAATGTCCATCAGTGACAGACTGGATTTAGAAAATGTGCCACATATACACCATGGAATACTATGCAGCCATAAAAAAAGACGAGTTCGTGTCCTTTGTAGGGACATGGATGAAGCTGGAAACCATCATTCTTGGAATTGTAATTTAAACTAGCCAAGTTGACACATTATAAAACCATCACACTTAAATATTTTTAGGTAGCCTGTTTTTGTGCCTTTTTCATTCCTTTTTCTTCAAACTTTAAAGATTCTTTTTACCCTGAATTTATAAAATTTTAGAAGGATTTGTCAATGTGTTTATCATCACCATCATCATTATTCTCGTCATCATTTATTGTAATAAGATATTTTGTTCTTATTTTTTGCTCTATACCTAATGGGCATAATTTAAAAACTTATATGTCTCTTCTAATGAAAAAGAATTATATTTTATTATTTTCATGTTGTCCTGTCTTTTTTCTGTGATATAGTTAGACTGATACATGTCTTCTATATCTACCCTTTTATATCTTGATTTTTCTCTATCTCTTTCTTTTGCCCTTTTAAAAGTGTTTTCATTTTATTTCCCAGATATGATTTTTAGCCATGTCTATTCTATTTTGTAACATGTTTTTAAAATTCCATAATTGCTTTCTTATTTTCTGATTGTTCCTTTTAGAAAAAATATGAGGATACTGATAGATAAATAGAATATAACAATATTTCAGGCAAGAACCTTTTTTAAAAAATTGCTCTTTGAGAACAGAATTACTTTAAATTCTCTTCTGTAATCTGCATTGTCTTTGTTCATCTTGACCTTTGTCTAATAAGCTGTCGGTTTTCCACATTTATCTGGGGATTTGGGGTTGTTCATTTATATCTGCAGCTGAAAAACTAGTTTGAAACACGAGCTTCTGCAGCAGCTTTATAAAATAAGTGTAACACCTGAAATGGAAGAATTATTTTGGGGTCAGCAGCTCTTTCAGTTTTAAGGATATACACAGACCCTATTAGGTCTATTAGATGAGAAGTTCAAGTTGACTTTAGGCCTTATTCTAACACCTCTGATGTTGGTGCTACCTGTGGGTCTGTGAGAGGCTCGTTTCCATCCCTCCCACCACAGACCACCATCAGTCAGGGTAACTCCCAGCCCACCCAGAATGAGAGGGGACCTTCTTTGGTGACACACAGGAAAAGAACAAAAGAGACCCCAAACTCTCTAGGAACATGTCTCGACAACCCAGGAATAAAAGGAAGCTGCGAATCAATATGAATTTCCGCTTCATCCCTAATCCAAAGGTGAAATCCGTTTACCTTCTGAAGACACACACATTAGAAAAGCTATAGAATTCTTTGGATAAATTGCAGCTTTGTTTATTGAATGTGGAAATGGGAATGTCAAATGCCAAATGTGAAATGTATCCCTAAAAATGCTTTCAGGCTTCCATTCCTGAGAAACCAAACATATATCTTCATGAAAGATGAAAAACAACGGTCACGTACTACTGATAATAATTGTCTGTCCTTTGTGCAATTTGGACACAGGCATAAATTGGATTTATTTTGCACAAGCATAAATTACATTCTTCTCAGAGTAGATAGCATGTATTTCAGGATTTATCATACTGTACTTTAATGCCTTTGATAGTCAGGCAAGTCCAGAAGCTGACCAGGAGGGGTGACCCTCTCTGGAGACTGTCTCTTACGATACAAGGAGTCTTATAGGTTCCTCACAGGAGCTTCTACCACCGGACAGGAAGTAAGAATGCCTCTGGGAGGGAGGCAGGGGTGCAAATAGGGCAACCATTTTCTACCATACGAGTCGTTTATCAGTCTATCCCAATGCTCTTATCTCATTACATCTGTGTGTGATACACTATGGAAGAGAGAATGGAGGCTTCCCCATGATTATTTCCTCCAGGTGTTAAAGTAACCCCGTCTTGATGCTCCTGCCCACCCCTAGAACATTGTATGCATGTGCGCTCACACTCATAAACTCATACTTCAGTCCTAGCAATGATGGGTTTGGCTCTGCCCTATTTGAGCTCCAAGCAGAAAAGATCACCAGGAATAAGGGAGCAGGCCCGTTTAGTGTGTGATGATTTTATCGGCTGTGAGCTTCCTGATCAGGTTCCAGGCCAGCTTATTGTCTGATTAGTCTTGTATCATCTGTTAGGAGGAGATCCGGTTGAAGCATTTCTATGCTTTGAAGTCGTGTAGGGGCTTTATAAGTGACGGAGTGCCATGATATGTAACATATCATATGTAAAAAGGCTTATTTTAGACTTCATTCAGAGTCATTACCCATTGTAGACATATCATATTCCTAAATTGTTCATTAGTACAAGTTAACTCATACTTGTCAAGTTAGAGGTATTGAGCAAGCAACAATTTTTTGTTTTATGGGTTTATATAATTTTTTGTGTGTTTTCAAAATACAATTTGCTTTATGATTATGAGAATATTCTGTATGTTTGAAAAGAATCCTGTTGTTTCACAGAATTCATTGAGAAAAAGATATAATAAAAATTACCTGAAATCTCACCAACCTAAAGAAATCACTATTTATTTTGATATTTTAATGTACAACCTTCCAAACATTTTTCTATACATATATGTACTGAAACACATCTGCTTTTTTCCTTCCTAACAGTTTGCAGACATATCTTAAAGTCCTTATTCATTGGTACAAAGCTGATCATATGAATGTTTCATTTTGTGGTAACCAGTTTATTACTGAATGATATGAGCTTGATTTTGTATTAGAAACAGCTCTGAACTACAACTTTATCCATTTTGAACTTTAGGACCTACCTCTATAAGTGGAATTTGTGAGTCAGCACGAATCTTTAAAGTTTTTCGTAAATATTTCCAAACGGGCTTCTAGAAACATCATATCATTTTATTTTTCAACAATAGCATAGGACAGTGCCTCATTCTTCGTTCCTTTAGCTAATGCCAGATCTAATCAATATTGTAATAGTTGTCAATCAAAATGGATGGGAATACTTATTTTTGTACTTGAATTTCTTTGATTGCTATTATTAATATTTCTTTTTTTTTTTTTTTTTTTTTTTTTGAGACGGAGTCTCGCTGTGTCACCCAGGCTGGAGTGCAGTGGCGCGATCTTGGCTCACTGCAAGCTCCGCCTCCCGGGTTCACGCCATTCTCCCGCCTCAGCCTCCGAGTAGCTGGGACTACAGGCGCCCGCCACAACGCCCAGCTAGTTTTTTGTATTTTTAGTAGAGACGGGGTTTCATCATGTTAGCCAGGATGGTCTCGATCTCCTGACCTCGTGATCCACCCGCCTCGGCCTCCCAAAGTGCTGGGATTACAGGCTTGAGCCACCGCGCCCGGCCCTTATTATTAATATTTCTTAGTCATTTATATTCCTTTTCAGACATTACCTCTCAGAGTTTCTTTACTGTTTTTATACTGGCTGTTTGCTTTTTTGTCTTTCCCTAAAGTGTGAAAGACTTAGTTGGCATACTGTGGATAGTAAGCCTTTTTGTCACATATTTTGCAAATATGCTCCCCATTTGATATTTATTTTTAACCTTGCTTATGGACTTACTTGTTTTTTAAAAATTATTGGACAGAGTTCAGAGTTAGAGATATATAATTTTAAAACATTTTTCAGTAGCATCTCTATCAACTTTTTTTTTTTTTTTTTGGTTTCTAGATTTGGTGTTATTATAGAAAAGCCCCTCTATCTCTAGATTATAAAAATCTCTAACTTGATCTTCTTCTTCTGTTACCTTTTTAAATTTAATTATTATATTTAGTTGGAATATATTTAAGAGGGAAATTGCGGTAGAGATGGAGCGTTTTGTTTCTCAAATAGCCAGTTATCCCTAGTTACCCCATGATTTCAAAAGCTGCCTGCTGTAATTTCTCATGTTAGAATCTCTGCCTGTTCCATTTTCTTTCACTGATTCATCGCTTCACACATTAGTAATTCCACTGCTGTAATATTGTTAGTTTTATGATGTTTTAACATCTAGTATACTTTTTTCATTGTACAGTTATTTTCAAAATTTTATATATTTATTCTTCCATGTGAATTTGTGAGTCCTTTTAAAATTTCTATTTTAACTTTTAAATTCTTGGTATTATGTGTGTTTCTTAGTCTTTGGTATCATCCCAGAATTATTACTTGGGTAAAACAATTACTTCAGCAGGATACAACTGGTGGAAATATATTGACAATTATAGCGAAGTAGTATATATTTTCACAGATCTGTTAGAAGTTATGGCCTTTGCCTAAGCCTGCATGTGTGGGTGAAAAAATTACCACAAACGATACCTTCAAAATGAATCTTTCAAACTAAGAAGTTATAGAACTTGGTGAAGGTTAAATGACTGATCTTAACAGAATGCCACAGTACTCATTTTGTGCTAAAAATAACCTCTGAAACTTAACCAAAAAGTTACTAAGAATTTACTCCAGGTTTCCCTGATGAGTTCCCCTCCCTCATTTTTGTACAGATTTCTCAAAGATTTTGGAAAAAAGTGATAGGTTCATACAAGTGAATCATCTAAATAAGAACTAACTGCTGTTAAGAAAAGGCTACCAGGTTCTTATGATATGATAATTTGGGTGGGCAGAGGATGGGGAGGAGAGAGTGAACCAGTAGAATTGGGATTTATAATCATTGACTGTTGTTAACATTGCATAAATGTATTTCTCCCAGCAGATGATTAAGGTTTTTACTCCTCTGACTTGGTAGTTCTGACATAATCTGTATTTCAAGAGTAAAAGTAAAACCATAGGGGAAAAAGTGTAGAATTTAGAGTATAAATTGAAGTCTTTTGTAAACATAAGTCTTATTCACAGCATTAAGCTGATCCATGAAATACAGTTGACTGTTTTTCCCAGGTGATGGAGATATAATTTTTTTGTATATCTTGATTTTACTTCCTGTTCTTTTATCTTTGTTCAGGTATTATTTTCATTAGTGAAATGAGACTATCCTACATACTAATTATCTGATCTATTTTTATTTTCCCAAGTGTTCAGTGGACAGTCAAGTCCTTTATGATACAAACATCAAGTATTATTTATTAATGCTACGTGCTCAAATAGTGTTTGTTGATATTGTATAATGAGCCTATTTCTCATAAACCTCTATAATGATATGACGTGACTACATGTTCTACAATTACCTAACATGCAGAGGCACCTTTTGAAATATGGTAACTGGACTATTTTTAGAGGATCAAGTGAGGTCAAGAAAAACAAACAAATCATAAGTACTCTAGAACATTCTAATCAAATTATCTTATAGTATATCCATAAATATGTGCAGAGGAAAAAAATTCTCAGATTGCTTCAAGATAAGCCAGTTTTACTAACTCACAAAATGTGGGCTTTGAAAAGTATTGATGCTGGGGCTGGGTAGGGTGGCTCCTGGCGATATAATTATGCCTATAATCCCAGAGCTTTGGAAGGTTGAGGTGGGAGGATCTCTTCAGGTCAGGAGTTTGAGACCAGCCTGGGCAACATAACCAGACCTCGTCTCTACAAAAAATTAAAAGAAATTAGCTGGGCATGGTGGCACACACCTGTAGACCTAGCTACTCAGAAGACTGAGAGTGAGGCAGGAGGATTGCTTGAGCCCAGGAGTTCAAGGTTGTAATGAGCTATTAAATACCACTGCACTACCATTGCCTTGGTGACAGAGCAAGAGCCCAGGAGTTCAAGGTTGTAATGAGCTATTAAATACCACTGCACTACCATTGCCTTGGTGACAGAGCAAGACCCTGTCTCTACAGAAAAAAAGAAAAAGGATCCATGCTGGTTGAGTTGCAGCTATTCCCTGTTTGAGTTCTAGATTACTCCATATTAGTTATATCATACATCTTTTACAGTTACATCTGTAAATCCACTATTAGGCAAGATTGTTTGCATTATATTAACAGAAAATCTAACTCAAATTACAAAAAGAGGGACCTACTCTCGCACATAATTGAAAAGTATAAGGTTTTGATTTTGCTTCAAGCATGATTAAATCTGGAGACTCAAATGATATCATCAGGGCTTGGGTTTTCTTCTTGACTCTACTTCTCTATGTTCTCGCTTTATTCTCTAGCCATCTCTGTGCATAAAGAAGTACCTCCTAGTCCAGGTTTAACAACCACAGGATAATGGGAACTTTCCTTGTCCAGTGTTGCAGAAAAAGCCCAGGAAGAACCAATCACCATTACTCTCATTGGTCAAGTCTAAGTCTAGTACTCACCCCAGGAGGTACAATATAGGGCCAATCTTATCCCAAATATGTCTACTGAAAGTGAAAACAGAGGTAATACCCTCACTCCCCTGCCCCCACCCAAAAAAAGCAGGGTACTGATACAGAGGACAAAGGAGTACAAACTGGGCAACAATAATATTGGAAAACTATGATTCAACATTTTTGAAATTTGTCTACTCCTTCCTAGCAGAAACAGCATAGGATTTAGAACCTAATTATCTGTGTTTAACTTTTGTCTCTATACTTAAGAGCTTTGTAACCTTGGTTTTAACCTTTTAACCCCTTTGTCCTTCAGTTTTTCCAACTCTAAAATAGGAATGCTTATCTTGTTTTTTTTTTTTTTTTTTTTTTTTTTTTTGAGATGGAGTCTCGCTCTTCTTGCCCAGGCTGGAGTGCGGTGGCGCTATCTCGGCTCACTGCAAGCTCCGCCTCCTAGGTTCAAGTGTTTCTCCTGCCTCAGCCTCCCAAGTAGTCACAGGCACCCGCTTATCTTAAAGGAAGTTCTGAAGATTGAATTGTCTCACAGTGGAAAGGTGTAATGTATAACATATCTAGAAACAAGACTCATTAAACAGAATTTTGTAATGGAAGTTATTTACTTGTCTTAGGGTTTCTGACTCTAAAATCTTTACTCAGGGTGTAAAACCTCCTATAAAATATCTTTCTGTACTCTCTGAAACTCCATGAAGAAAGTCGTGTTCTTATAACTTGTGGTTTTTTGAAGACTGAAAACAAAATGGAGTTAAGATGATTATACCGTATGTGTATATTTCTGTGAAGGACATGTAATGGGACCTAGGGTTAGCTCCTTCTCACCAAGATACTGGTAATAACACACCATCCATGTGGCTTTAGAAATGTTCTGTTGTTTTCTACTCTTCTTCCATGTTTCGAGTGCTTATGTGTCTCCTGTGTCATTCCATGTGATCTGTACCATGATGTCCACCTCCAGCTTCAAGACTCTTTTTACTATCTACAGAGCAATGTTAGTCTTGCTTTTTTCTCTTATTAACAATGTTTCAGTGAATATCATTGTGACATTTTCTGTGTCACACTATTTATGTTCCCAAGCCCCTTTAATCCAGACCATTGCTGTTTAATCATTTCATGTTCAATATTGTGTGGACTACAAAAGCACTTTATGAAGTGCAAAGCACTGAAAAGATGCTATCATGGCTGTTGCTACTGTTTTCTCATAGGATGTACTCAACTTATCAGTTCAGATTTTTCATATCAGACACTGTGGTGGAAGTTTCTTGTTGCCTCCACAATTCTAATTTTCTTCTTATTCCCTAGTAACACAAACTTGACATTTTTTAGAGGTGCCTAGCTTAAAAAATCATTGTTTCTTAAGGCTTAGGTGTGTGAAATGAGTTTTAAGCATAAAATATTGTGTAGAGCTTCTGGGAAATACCTTTAAAGGTTGCTGATTCGGCTTGCCCTTCTCTTGCTCTTGCTTTGTCTCATGGATGAGACTCTTGGAGCTCCACCTACGTTCTTGTGGCCTGGAAGATGGAGACATTCGCTGAGGATTATAGAGTAGAAATACAGAAAAGTCCTAAGGGAGTTGCTTTGTCAACTTTGGAGCATTTATCATTATATTTCTTTTATAAGAGACAATAAAACTGCCAGACAATTTTATTGTGTTTATCAATGTGTTTAGGCCACTATAATTGGATTTCTGTTATTAGCAGCTGAATATAGTTAGCTGATTAGACTCTTTTTTTTCTTTTCATAGTAACCATATTTGGCATATGACCTCACACATGTGCAAAGATAGTATGATTATATCACATTGTACTCCAGTTCTTATATTCTAATATTATATGTATATTTACTATATATATAGATGTATTTTATTACACAAACAGTATTGTTGATCATTTTTGCATACTGTGTCATACTTATCCACAAAAACAGGTTGCCCTGTTTCTCTAAAATGAATCATCCAAATAGATTGGAAAGTTTAACTATGTTGAAATCATATACCTTCAGTAAGATTTATCAGTCTTTGGTTAAGAAAATGACATTAAATGTACAATTTGTCCTTTATAAAGCCTTATTAACTTTGAGTTAATCTCTGTTGATTTGGGCCATGTAGAAAATGACTGTGATATGTGGACTAGTGTCAGGGTTGTAATTATGCCCAAAGCCCAAGGTCATGCTTTTCATATTAAATGGAATAATAAGTTTTATTGTATTTCTTGTCCACAGGCTTTACTGTGAATCCACCAACCATCTAAAAAGTGCTTACAAAGATGGATTGGAAAGAGATGTGTTCAAATTAGAGAAAATGTATTAATTCTTTCATACCCCTGGCTTTGGGCCTGCTATTTCTTTACCTTGAATGTCCTTCTTCTTCTTCGACTGATAAAATCTGACTTATCCTCAAAGCCCAGATCAGATGGCATTTTTTTCTCTGAAGCCTTCCCCAATTCAAAGAATTATTCCTTTCCCTCTAGCTTCCCAGATCAATGCAGCATATGCACGTGGGATCCCACAGAGGCTTTCTGGCTTTGAGCGTGTGTGTGCCTTAGACAAGTTACTTGATTTCATTAAGCCACAAGTTTCTCATCTTTAAAATAATGGTAACACCTATGCCATAAAGTAGCTGTAAGATAAGTGAGATTAGTTATATAAGGTCTTCACAAAGAAGTCGGCCCATATTTATCACTCAAATTATAACATTTTTCATCATCTTTATCTTAATTAGCCTTATGAAAATTATTCTTTCCATTTTAGGTGGAAACTGAACATATGCTGTAGTTTAGAGTATTATGTCTCTTACAGGCTAAATAATGTATGGCATCGAATAGGAAATTTTCTAACTCGTCTTTGAATACCCTAGACCTAAAAAGTGAATAATTCATTTATTGAACTGGAAGAATCTAAAATAAGTATCTTTTGAATTAATTAATAATTGTTCAGCCTTGTGCTTTGTATATGAAAGTCATGCACATGAATCCTTAGCTATTATAATAGGAATGTTGTGTTTGTGCTAATGAGTTGACATATTCTTATCTGGTCACCTTTTCCAGAAGGGATAAGAATGTCTTACCGTGATATTAAATAAAATTAACTGCCCCAGATGGGGAAGGTACGCATAATCCTGGCTTCATTAGTCTGGCACATCAACAGCTGAACCAACCAATCAGAGGCACTTTAGGAATGAGGCAATGTGGTAATCTCAATGTGTAAAGTGGGTTCTTCTGGACTGATATATATGCAAAGTGGTCTGTAATAGGAAAGTAAGACTCTCAAGGGCCTTCAAGTGAACATTCTGGGATGGTGAGCAGTGCATCCCTTTCAACAACCACCCAAGAAATACAAATATACCAACCATATTGTGTTGTTTTAGTCCATGCTGAATTTCATGGAGTATAAATTCTTGTCCAATCTAAGCACATCTGTTCATAATAATTAACTTCTGTGCCTTGTGAGCAGAAAAGCGGCATCAGCTATATAGTGAGATGCATTGGCTTTATTTCTGTTTGTCATGATGATTCATTGAGACATTATGGGGAAACAGATGCTTTTTATGCACTCCAAGACTCCGCATTGTGGCTGCCTTTGCATTGCCATTACTTCTCATATGTTGAATTTAGCAGGGTTTTAAGGTTGTAGAGCATTAAGGTTGTCAAGTGTTAATACCACTGTGGGAATATAATTTTGAAACCTTAAAAAGTCATTTGCTCATTCTAAAACTCAGTTCCCCTTTCCTCCCTGGTGTAAGATCATAATTTAAGCTCTAATCTCAAATTGGAGTGGAAGCTTTTACAAAGTTGCAAATCATGGGACTGGAAGTTCCTGTGAAAACTTTAATTCCACTCCCAGGTCTGCCACCTTCTCTGTCAAAGACAGGCAATAACACTTTCTCGGTAGAGACATTATGATGATTAAAATGAAATTAAAGAAGTAGGGCACGTAGCATGGAGCCTGACATATAGCAAACATAACAGCCAGGAACAGTTACTTTTCAAGGCCTGTTCTAAATCTTTCCATGGGTTGTATTTAGTTTTCAAGAAATCCTATGAGGTGGGTACTATTATCACTGCCATTTTATATCTAACGAGAATGAATCTTGGAGAAATTAACTCCACCAAGCTCATCTATCAAGACAGTATGGAACCAGGATTCAGGCCCATTCAGAGTCCAGAGCTAGCATCCTTAACTGTACCCTTCTTCACTTCATAAATGTCAGTTGACAGATCTTTAAAGCTAACACAAAAGCAGATTTGACCTTCAGCTGAGATTTGATTAGACATTTGTTAACCATGCATTAGCTATGTTATCCTAATTTAGGTAGGAATCAATACATGCCCTAGAATACTCTCTAATCCATTCTGATTTCTAGACTTGGAACATCTCTCTTTGTCATAGAGTCTCACCTTGTTTCCTGGTAAGTAAAGAAACCTAGTTTTAATTGGTATAGAGGGACGTGGAGGAGAGGATATTTCCTTATCTCTATCATAAACACAACAAGAATATTATCTGGCATTTCCACAGCTTTTGTTAAGGAAAGTCATTCCCAAGCTCTATGGACAGGACAACTTCATGCCATAGCTCTTGTCTCTATGTGGCTCCATATTCCTGACTCTTGGGCAAGCTCACTGGTCCCCACCAGTCAACACATAGTGTAGTAGAAACTCAAGGAATGTCATAATAGAGAATTAAAGGAGGATGTGATGGATCAGGTTCAATCACAATTCTGAAAGAAAAACTGAGCAGAAATGATGGAGTTAAAAATATTCTACAAAATAGAGGAGTGTAAAGACAGTACAGTTAACAGACAGAGTAGACTGGGATGAATATGAAGTCAGAGGCGGAGGCAGCATGACCGAGACACCATTCCACCCATAAGCAAGGAGACTGGTAGGCTGACCTTCTGGCTGCCCTGCCTCCCAGTTCCTGCCCCCCATTAGAAGCTTGATATTCGTAATCTCCTCTTGTATTACTATGAAATCATTCTCCCTTATTGACCAACATCATAACCTTACCACGTCCTTCTACTCTTCATTCCAGTCAAAAGAATAAGTTATGCATCTACTCTTCACTAACTATGCTGAGAGGTAGTATATGGCATGAAGGCGAGAATTGTGGCTACACACAGCTCTAGGCTTGAATCTCTTCTTTGACACTTATTAGCTATTGAGGGAGTGGGGAGTCTGTTTTGATTAAGTAGTAGCGACTAGGTGAGTGTTTAGTCTCTTGCTTATGTGAATGAATTTGACTGGAAGCCTGATGACAAATTTGTCTATAAGCCAAACTGGCAACAAAAAACTAGGGCGAACTGGTAATTTTGAAAGATATTAATTCCATAAATTTTACAGATGAATATTCATCATTTATATGAGAAAATCTGAGAAGATGAATGAGATACTGTTTGACAAAAATAAATGCTCTGGCTCTAGCAAAGCAGAATGCCACATTATTGTCAGCAGTAATACCTTTCATTTATTCCCATGTTTTCCCTAAGTCATAATCATTTTGAAAGCGAATTTTAAATAGGAAAATACATCACTCTCTGAGGCTCATAGCAATGAGTGGCCAAAAAGGAGACTTTATCACTGGAGACTTGGATTATCTTTTCCCTCATTGTCAAAATTCCTAAGG
This sequence comes from Macaca mulatta, assembly GCF_049350105.2. Lineage (NCBI taxonomy): Eukaryota > Metazoa > Chordata > Mammalia > Primates > Cercopithecidae > Macaca > Macaca mulatta. The sequence continues at coordinate 28,958,220 of NC_133417.1, forward strand.
ATTTAATATGTTTCAGAGGTAAAAAGTCACTACAGGTTAACTTGGGAAATAAGCACATAGTATAATTTTCATTTCACTTACCACATCATTTTTCAATTTTGATTACTTCTCTGTGTCCTAAATATGCTGAAGCAGAGACCAAGTTCTTTATCATATGCAGCCCTGAAACTTAGTGTAGTTGGACACACAGTTGACACTTAGCAAGTGTTTCTTTAATTAACAGATGAAAAAAATGACATAAGATACTATATCTCTTCCCTGAGTTATATAATTGTGGTTGAATTTATAATATTTGAAATAGTAATCCTCACAAGAAAAATGTAGTCAGCCAATAATTAATGACATTCATGTTTATTTCATTCAATCAAAAATTTCTGTATGTTTTATAATTCTTTCATTCATTGTTTTGAATTTTACTAGGCATCTTGTGAGATAACAAAAAAACCTCTATAGTTCCTAACCTCAAAATGCTTATAGTTAAAGGGGTATAAATTACATGGTTACCAACAGACATACCATTCTGAGTGCTTGCTGCTTTCTCATATTGATTCTTACAGCAAAGCTTTTCAACCTTTGGAGACAATGGATAATTTAAGGGAAAGTATATATTTCTGGAGAAATAAAAGTTTAAAAATAATTTTGCATAAATCAAGGGGACTGCTAATCAAATCAAGGGTATAGAAACAGGAAAGAACTTTCAAAGATAGGACCAAGAAGACAGATTAAAATTAGGAAGGAGGACAAAATCAAACTCCATATTACTGACCCTTTTCTGAGGAACTTTCTCCCAGGAGGAAGAATGCCTCAAGCCATGACTCAACTTGATCAATGCATGCCTCTTCCTTGTGAATAGAGGTCAGCAAACTCCATTTCATACTTAACTGCATTCAACTGGTTGTTCAGTTTCCGTGATATGATATGACAGATTTCCTTGTGGTTTTGCCATAGGCATTGGCGTTAAGTAGTGTGTCTATTTGAGATGTTGTTGCTATAGAAAGAAGTCACTGGACAGGTGGCCACAGGTTAATAACTCATCTCTCTGAATTTCAGCTCCCTTCTCCACCTACACTGCTTTTTTTAAGCTTCTGGTCACAGACAGAAACTCCACATCTCGGGCATCTCTGAATGGAAGTGAAAAGAAAGCTCTGAAATGAAGTGAAAACAAGCAGTTAACCTCATTTTGACTTGCTTTTCAGCCATGGATTTTTAAATTTTCCATTTTGTGCTTGCCTTGGAAAAGAGCAAGGACAGCAATGAAAGCAGGGTGAAAATCTTAGTACCCAACAAAATGGGACTGCACAGGAAACCTGGTGGTGGGCTTCACTGGACCTGCACCCTTTCATGTATTGGCTGCCTGACCATGGTGGAATTATTTATCCTTCATCAACTTCATGACCTGTAAAATAAACTAATAACACAACATCAGAGAGCTGTTTTGTGAGCTAAAGGAGATAACTCACAGACACACACACAGACATGCAACACACAAATAAATACAGTTAGCACGGTGCCTGATACTCCACACTTGTTAACTGAGTTTAATAAATGTAAAATAGGAATGAGATATATATATATATTTCTTATATTTGGTAGAATGTAATAAAGTAACATAAATGTATTTGGAAGGATGTTTTTTGCTGCAAGTAATTTAAAATCTTGCTCAAATTATTCTACTATGCAGAACTCAAGACTTAGTATCTGCTTCACAGGGTTTCTGATTCTCTTGGCTTTGTCCTCTGCCATCTTCATTTGCAGGTTTTCCCTTAGCTTCACAATCCCAAACTTCTCATTCATGTGTTGCCATAACATCTAAAGGAAGAGAGACATATCTTCCCAGTGCCTTCTCTTAAATGTGAGGGAGCATTTTTCTTAGAAGCCCTCTGAAATCTTTTCTCATATACCGTTGACTTGGATCGGGTCACAATCTCATTCCAGAACGAGTCGTGTTAACAGGGGATTGTCAGGAATTGATTGGCTTCAGTTTGGATTCTTGACCTAATGGATATTTTAAGGGGTATTATGTTAGATCCATCCAGACTTCCTTTGACACTGGTGAGAGGCTTAGCTTCTATCGAGACCCATGATCATAGCAAGGAGGGGTAGATACCCAAAGGAAAATCAGTGTGCCCTTCAGAAGGGTAAGAGTTAATAAATAATGCATAAAAATAAATAGCATTATAACAACACATGAACATGCCTAGATCTTTGTCTGGCATGTAGTTGATACTCAATGTAGATTAATTTCTTCGCCATTCATCCTTTCTTATCTTGGCTGTTACCACAAAAGGTCTTAAGCCCCCCTCATTCTTAACAAAGCATAAACATGCAAGAAATGAAAATGACCTAAAAACAACTAAATGTAAAAAAAAAAAAACTTCAAAGAAAGTTATATAAAGCCAGTGAGATTCCTAAAAGTGGTAGGCTGAATGATTGACAGAGAAAATGGTGGCTCTATTTTTTAAAAAATTGTGAAATCTACCTATACTTATACCTTGCAGTTCCCCTTTACTGTCTTTCGTAGTAACAAAGGCTATCAGTTATTCCAAGGTATTGATTTTATGCCTATCAAATGCTAAGCCATTTTGGAGATATTAAAATAAATAGAAGATGCTGGAGTGAACAGTTTTGGGGGACTTAAAATACAGTTGACAAAACTGGATGTATGCAAGTGAATATAATGTGAGTCCTTACAAAGCAGCAAGCATACTAGCACAGATCAATATAAGAATGCCAGAAAAATGGACCCCTCCCTTGATAAATGCAGTTGCAATTTCAAACACACAGCAGCCAAGATTAAGTGTGTTTTATGATAAATGTTTAAGTGTGAAAATAATAAATGAGTAAAATCTCTCTGTGGGTCAATGCTAGAATAGTTAAGCTTGTTGATTCTTTCCCAGAAAACACATTTATCCGCACATTTAATGGCTTTATTTCTATTTGACTAAGTCATCTTTCCTTCCCTTGGTGGTGCGTAGTTATTTGTCATCTCCAATGAAAGCTTAGTGTACTTTTTGCACTATATGCATATTGTTCTACTGAAGTCCCTGATTTACAGAGCAAGCCTGTGTTAGAACTGAGACAGCTGTACTAGGTGAGCATCTGGTAAGCCCAGGCCACTGCCAAGCCTGAGATATTCTGTGACATCTACTGAGCATTGTAGACCTCCTTATTAGTATTTTCTGGTACTGAATTGAAGATTTGATTGGTTAGCTTTGAATTTTTACTGTAAGTATTAAAAATATCTGATTATAATAATTTTGCTTATAATATGATATCAAGGAGTAGAAATTTGGTATTGTTTTGTATGATTAGTTATTCCAACCTCTGACATCTTTCTCCTTTTCCTTCCATTCTCTCTTCTCTGTTTTCCTTTCCTTTTCTCCTCTGCTCTTTTCTCTTCTTACATTTCCTTACTCCTTTTGTACTCCCCCATGTTGCTTTCTCTTCTACCTTTATCCATCATTAAATATTTATTGCAAGCTTATCATAGATAAATCAATACAAGGAAGTGAGACAGTTATTTATGGTACATAGTTTTAGGTAGCTCTGACTTTGAAATGTAGAAGGCTAGATGTAATAAAAAACATTTGCAAGCAATAGTTTTAGAATTGTTAGATAATAAAAGTAGTTATGCATTCTTTTTAGCACAAAAGCTAAACTGTATTTATTAATTATTGTAAAAAAAAAGCTGTTAACGTCTACAGATGTGGCCTTTGGAGTTTCTAGATTATTCTTTGGGAGCCTCTTTGTGAAAGGTATGCTGACATTTCAAAAAGCAGATAGTCCAAGTTGACATTTTTTTCGCAGCTGGATGAATTTTCAAAACACCACTGAGGCAAAGAATTACAAAGCTGTTGCAGTGTTTCTCCCTTATTGATATGGGGATTTTAGCTTCTTATCAGATTTTTACAAGTAATTGGCATTTTTCACTGCTTCTCCTTTACAAGGGGGACATAGCTGCATGAAATTTGACATATTATACTTAGATAAATGTGTATGAGTCTAGAATATTAGATAAAGACAGCATATTATTTTTTAAATGTAATTGAAAATACGACTAATATTTTCATTGAATTTTCTTAATCCTGTAAGAGTTTCTTTACTAAAAATTTGGCAGAAACAGCATCAACAACAACAACGAACACATTTATGCACAAATACAGTGACTAGTTTCTAGTAGCAACAGATTTTTGAATGTCCTCTTACTCCAACACTTAATTGTATTGAATTTCATAGAGGACACTTTTGAAATTTAATTTAAAACATTTAAATGTTAGCTAGGATACTGATAATTATCCTTTTATTTTTTACTGTGACAAACAAATCTACAAAAACATTTATTTTTCTCGACTGAAAACACGAATCAAGGAAACATAGCAGAATGTATAGTAATAGCAGTTACGCTTCTTCCTTTGAAAATGGACATCAGCAGACTGATGTTTTGTCTAGTGACATCTGACTGGTTTTACAAAAGTGAACCATTCCTTCCCAAATTCTCTGATATGGTTTGGGTGTGTCTCCACCAAAATCTCATCTTGAATTGTAGTTCTCAGAATCCCCACATGTGGTGAGAGGGACCTGGTGGGAGATAATTGAATCATAGTGGTAGTTTCCCCCATGCTATTCTCATGAGAGTAAGTTCTCATGAGATCTGATGGTTTTATAAGGGCCCCCTCCCCAGCTTTGTTTGTCTCTTTCATTCTCTCTCCTGCCTCCCTGTGAAGAGGTGCCTTCATCTATGATTGTAAGTTTCCTGAGGCCTCCCCAGCCATGCTGAACTGTGAATCAACTAAACCTCCTTCCTTTATAAATTACCCAGTCTCAGGCAGTTTGTTTATAGCAGTGTGAGAATGGACTAATGCAGTAAATTGGTACCACAAAGACTGGGGTGCTGCTATGAAGATACCCAAAAATGTGGAGGTAACTTTGGAACTGGGTAGCAGGCAGAGATTGCTCAGAAGGAGGGCTTAGAAGAAGACAGGAAGACGTGGGAAAGTTTAAAATTTCCTAGATACTTGTTGAATGGCTTTGACCAAAATGATGATAGTGATATGAACAATAAAGTCCAGGCTGAGGTGGTCTCAGATGGAGATAAGGAACGTGTTGGGAACTGGAGTAAAGGTCACTCTTGTTATGTAGGGAGACTGACAGCATATTGCCCCTGCCCTACAGATCTGTGGAGCTTTGAACTTGAGAAAGATAATTCAGGGTATCTGGTAGAAGAAATTTATTTGTTTGTTTTTTGAGATGGAGTCTAGCACTGTTGTCTGGGCTGGAGTGTGCTGGTATGATCTCAGCTCACTGCAACCCCCACCTCCAGGGTTCAAGCAATTCTCCTGCCTCTGCCTCCCAAGTAGCTGGGATTACAGGTGCCCGCCACTATGCCCAACTAATTTTTTGTATTTTTAGTAGAGACAGGGTTTCACCATGTTGGCCAGGCTGGTCTCGAACTCCTGACCTTGTCATCCGCCTGCCTCGGCCTCCCAAAGTGCTGGGATTATAGGCGTGAGCTACTGCACCCAGCCTGGCAGAATAAATTTCTAAGCAGTAAAGGGTTCAAGAGAAAGCAGAGGATAAAAGTTTGGAAAATTTGCCTGACAATGCAGTAGGAAAAAAAAACTCATTTTCTGGGGAGAAACTCAAGCCTGTTGCAGAAATTTGCCTAAGTAGTGAGGAGCCGAATGTTGATCACCAAGACAATGGGGAAAGTGTCTCTAGGGCATGTCAGAGACCTTTGTGGCAGCCCCTGTCATCACAGGCCTGAAGGCCTAGGAGGAAAAAATCGTTTCCTGTTCTGGGCCTTCCTGCTGTATGTAGTCTTGGAACTTGATGCCCTGCATCTCAGCTGCTCTAGGCATGGCTGAAAGGGGCCAACATACAGCTTAGGCTGTTGCTTCAGAGGATGCAAGCTTTAAGCCTTGGCAGATTCCACATAGTGTTGGGCATGAAGGTGTGCAGAAGTTAAGAATTGAGGTTTGGGAACCTCCGCCTAGATTCAGAGGCTGTGTGGAAATGCCTAGATGTCTAGACAGAATTTTTCTGCAGCGGTAGAGGCCTCATGGAGAACCTTGGCTAGAGCAGTGTGGAAGGGAAATAAGGGGTCAGAACTCCCACATGGAGTGCCCACCGGGGCACTGCCAATTGGAGCTGTGAGAAGAGGGCCACCATCCTCCAGATCCTAGAAGGGTAGACCTGACAACTTGCACTGTGCACCTGGAAAAGCCACAGACACTAAAGTCAGTCTGTGAAAGCAGTCAGGAGGAGGTTTGTACCCTGCAGAAGGTACAGCAAAAGACTGTACCCTGCAAAATCACAGGGGCAGGGCTGCTGAAGGCCATGGGAGCCCACCTCTTACTTCAGCATGACCTGGATGTGAGACATGAAGTCAAAGGAGATTATTTTGGAACTTTAAGGTTTAGTGACTATCCTCTTGGATTTCAGACTTGCACAGGCCCTGAGTCCCTTTGTTTTGTCCAATTTCTCCCATTCAGAATGGGCGTATTTACTGAAAGCCTGTACCTGCATTGTGTCTAGGAAGTAACCAACTTGCTTTTGATTTTGCAGGCTCAGAGGTGGAAAGGATTTGGTTTGTGCCAGATGAGAGTTTGGACTTGGACTTTTGATTTAATGCTGAAATGAGCTAAGATTTTGGGGGACTGTTGGAAAGGTATGATTGTGTTTTGAAATGTGAGGACATGAGATTTGTGAGGAGCCAGGAGTGAAATGATATGGTTTGGCTGTGTTTCCACTTGAATCTCATCTCAAATTATAATTCCCATAATCCCAACATGTGCTGAGAGGGACCTGGTGAGAGGTAATTGAATCATGGGGGCAGTTTCCCTCATACTATTCTTGTGATATTAAGTTCTCACAAGATCTCATGCTTTTATAAGGGGCTTCTCCCTTCACTCAGCTCTGTCATTCTCTCTCCTGCTGCCCTGTGAAGAGGTGCCTTCTGCCATGATTATAAGTTTCCTGACGCCTCCCTAGCTATGTTGAACTGTGAGTCAGTTCAACCTATTTCCTTTATAAATTACCCAGTTTGGGGCAGTTCTTTATAGCAGCATGAGAATGGACTCATACATTCCTCTAACACAGACTTTCAGAGAGCAACAGAATGAGTTAGGTGGCCCTGTAGTATCAATTGTGTGGATCCAAGAATGAAGGAAACCATATTCATTGACTCATTGAAAGTTGCCCAGAGAAATTTTGGGAGGGTCTGTCTGGTAGAGGAAATAGTTGTGCAAGTGGAGAGGTAGATTGATGGATGCTAGGAGTTTAGAACTCATCCTGGACATCTAACCTCCTTCATCCCCTGCCCAACAACAGTTTCTGATACATCTACCTCCTGGGAGGACTCAAATTGTCTTCGTCTACACCACCAGTACTGTTGTTCATACTATCATTTTAATCTATTCTCTACTCTGCAGCCAAAATGATCTCTTATGTATGGAAATCAAATGATACCATTTGCTTGCCTAAAATCTTTCAGTAATTTTTCCTTTACTCTTAGGAGAAAGGCACAATCGTCTACACGATGTTAAAATCCTGCAGTTTTTGCAGGTCAGGAAAGCCCTTTCCTCCCTCAATCCAGCTACAGCTGCACTGACCTGTTTTCAGTTCCTAGAACACTTTTAAAAGTTTGCTCTCTTTAACCTCTGGCCCTTGGCACATCCTGCACTTCATCCTTCTCTGCTCAGTAAGGGAAATTTTCTGTCTTCCAGCCTGCTAAGGTCTCCCTATAACATCCTATCTCTTCATTGCACTGGTTACAAGTTTCACTTATGAATTTGTGTGATTAGTAGATTAATATCCACTGTTTAATTAATAATGTGATAAAACCAGATTATAAATTCCATGATAACCAAATTATAAACTCATGCCTGTTACTCTACTCCTGATTTCCCAGAACTCTGGTTTATACATATACAAATAAGTAACTGTTCATTCAGTATGGAAGGAAATAAAGGATTGTAGATATGAAATCTGGTTTGGGTATAGGCCAACTGGAATTTCTGTCTTGGTTTCCTTGCTAGCTAGCTATGTAATCTTGGTCAAGGTACATAATCTTCAATAGACTTGGTTCATAATGTCAGACAAGGTTCATAATATCGGATATACATAGTGATTGTAAAGATAAGTTATATAATGTTTCTTAACATAATTATTGCCATTAACATTGTGCCACTATTATTATATGTAGCTCTGTGTTAATATTGTATTAATCAACAATCTAATTTTCCTTAAGGACAATTTGTGGCACGTAGCAAAATGCACAGTCTGATGCCAAAAAAGAAATCTCTTATTAGTATTTGTTTGAATCTGTTGAGAGCCATCAGAGATCAGAAATTAAACATTATTTCCTTCTGGAGTGCCTCCACAGTGTCTTCACTTCAGTATGTTACCACTCAGATCATCATGAATGATGGCATGACACACGTGTCATGAAAAGCCAGTATTAAAACACAAAAAGGCTGCTAAAATTTCAGCCTTCTCCAAACACAACTTCCTAAAATTGCTAAGAAGTAAACTTTAAAAAAATTATTTATTTTGCAATTGTAACATTTTAAAATTTAGGAAAATTTGGAGGGAAAAAATGCAAATTATAATGGTTTCTTATTCAGTAAATTCTCAGAATTATCAGGGATGCTCACCTGACTAAATTAAGTCTTGTATTTTCTTGTCTCTGAGTGCCTCTACATGTGCAATTAGCTTCTGCACTTTACATTGCTCAAACTGTACCTAGACTGTACTACACATCATGGAAGACATAAAAGGAATATTGCATTTGAAGAAATTATTACCTTGTTGAGAAAGTAAGGTTCCCACCTGGACTAAAAAGCAAGCCAGAGGGCAGATGAAATATACAATTTTACAGCATAGACAAGTAGAGAATAGAAAGCCAACAAGAGAGTCCCATGGAGTCTTTATTTGACCTTTTATAAGAAAGGTAACTTTCTTGGAACAGCCAGAGGTAATTCTCTTCTGATACCCAATACTTCTTAGGGTATTTCTGAATGCATTTTCCCCATATAGGAGTGGTTACAGAATACAGTTAAATGTGAATAGAAATAGATTAACTAGATTTCTGTAACTAATATGATTTGGCTCTGTGTCCCCACTCAAATCTCACCTTGGATTGTAATAATCCCTATGTGTCAAGGGTGGGACCAGGTGGAAGTGAAAGTAATTGTTTTATGGGGGCAGTTCCCCCATGCTGTGTTCATGGTAATTAGTGAATCTAATGAGATCTGATGGTTTTATAAGCATCTGGAATTTCCCCTGCTGGCACTCATTCTCTCTCCTGCTGACCTGTCAAGAGGTGACTTCTGCCATGATTGTAAGTTTCCTGAGGCCGCCCAGCAGTGTGGAACTATAAGTCAAGTAAAGCTCCTTTCTTTATAAATTACCTAGTCTCAGGTATTTCTTCATAGTAGTGTGGGAATGGACTCATCCAGTAACCTACCCCAGAAACTTTATATTTTAGTGGGAAAATATACTAGCTATTTGGAGATTCAAGTTAACGATTACATATGAGCTTTTGCAATACAACCATTTATAAGTTAAAAAACTACCTCATGATTTTATTTAAGCCAAGAATTGCTTAGTGTTGGAATCTTACGAGTGCACAAAAATAAGGTAACGAGGGCACTGACAGTTATAAAAGTGACCAAGGAAGGAGGATGTCTCCAGGGGCTTTATAAACTGATCTTGCTCCTCCTTCTCCTTCCAGGAAGGGTTGGTAAAACAACACAGCAGAGATTATCAACTGATGCGTTAATTCCTGCTTCTTTTATTTTAACCTTCCTTTTATTTTCCCCACTTGGAAGTAGTTTTTTCTTATCCACACTGAATTTTCCTCCCAAAGTTAATAGCCTATGCTCACAACCTCTAAATAAATCAGCAACAGTTGGTGATAATATTGGTTTTGGGAGAGAAATAATGTTTGGCATGCATTGCGGTAGTTAGACAGATTGGAACCAGCTTAAGGACAGAGGGGGTAATAAGGTGATTTTGAGTTGTAGTTATTGCCCTTCAGCGCACTTTGAGTAAATAGATCAAATGCTGGTTTCGAAGATAGCAACAGCCTAAGAAAGGCCAGGATATTGATTTTAAGTGATTTTACCTGCACAGAGAATGGTGATTAGAATTCTAGCTGCCACACATTCAGGAGGAAAGTTTCTTAGGTTGTAATTGAAGAATATTACCCTATCAAGTTTGAAATGCTTGCTTTTCTTTTTTTTTTTTTCTTTTTTAGTTTATAGTAGCTTATTTTTTCTACTGATTTATTTGTTTATATATTTTCTTAATTTTCTTGGGTATTCTTTCTAATAGCAAGCTATTCCATTAGTAAACCATCAATGAATATTATTTAATAACCTTAATTTTCAAAGAAAGCAGATGCTTACTAATTAGAGAAATATAAGAGCTCGTTGATTTAAGTTGTTTTCTTGAGACAGTAGAAGAGGGAAGTCCACAATTAACACTACTAAAGTGTCAGAGAAACAGTTAATCATGAGGATTAGATCATCAAAAATATTCAAGAAGACTTTACATGTTTTGAGACTATTTACAATTTTGTATTTATGTCTGTTAAATAATTAACTGCCTTCCAAAGCTGCAATAAAAAGTGCTGATGCAGGAAAAACCAGTAAGTTACCTGCTTCCTCCCCAACCTATTGTCTTCTGAAGCTGTCCTGAAACTGAATGATGGCATCTGTCTTTACTCTACCTTAGCTCACATAAGTTGAGTTTTCATCCCTTCAACTCCTCGTCCAATATATTGCGAACAGTGGGTGAGATTTTGCAGTATCAGTGTGTCAGCCAAAGATCCCCTTTGCATCAGAGGATAATTTACAGAGATGGTGTTAAAGAACTTAAATAACCTTCTCTTCCATCCTCCACCTCCAGGATGGGTTGCATATCAAACCAAAATCAAGACATGTGCAAAACTCAGTAGATCAGTCGCAGTAACAGCAGTTCTTTTCATGGTCTTGCTCCCTGTGCTAAGACCATGAGGAGCTGCAATGAGCTAGAGCACAGGACGGGCAATTAAATTATGAAGTTGTGTTCTGTAAGAGAATACCACAAAACAGTGTTTGTCAAACTGGAGTTATGTAGCAACTTTTTCTTATTTATTTGAACATTTTATCAAAGCATTATGTACATAAAAGGTTTCCATTACTTTTTAAAAGTATTCAAAAATAAGCATTTAAATGTCTGTTCTTCAAGAATATAATGAAGCAACTTTGAAGTCATGCTTAATCCTCCATTCTTCCTTCATATCAATTTTTTAATGTATCAACTTTATATTTACTTTCTATTTAAAATACTTTAAAAACTACAAAATAGTTGCAAAATTATAGGCTGATTCCTTGTATACCACCTTTCCCTGTTGTTAACATCTTATATGAGAATAATAATAATAATGGAGTCACCTAAACGAGGACATCAGCATTGGTATAATACTATTAATATTCAGAACTTATTCAAATTTCCCCAATTATCCCACTACTTTTGTTTTGTCTTGATTTTCCAGTCTAAGATTCACTGCAGGATCCTACATTGCGTTTAGTTGTCATGCATTCTTAGTTTTCCCTGGTCTAAGACAGTTCTTCACTCTTTATCTCTTATGACCCTGACAGTTGTGAAGATCACCTCTCATTTATTTCATAGCATGTTTCTCAGTTGGAGTTTGTCTGATATCTTTCTCATGATTAGATTGAGGTTATACTTTCTTGGCAATGATAGCATCAAATCAAAAGTTACATGATATCAACATGTCTTATTACAGATTAATTTTGATCACTTTGTTTATGTTGTGTCTGAAGGATTTTTCCACTGTTAAGTGACAAATTTTCTCTTGTAATTAATACATATTATGTGTGAGGTTACTTTGAGAGTATAAAAGCATCCTGTGTCTTATCATTCTTTTAATTCTTAATTTTAGCAACTATCAGTGATTCTTACCCACAAAATTTATAAATGTGATTTTCAAATAGCAATTATCTACTTTTCATCAGTCTTACTATTTATTAATTTGAATATTACTGAAACTAAGAATTGTCTCTTCTTTCCTATGTATTTATTTTTCCCACTATTTATATTGGCCCAGACTCATGGGCAGTTCTGTTGCTATATGAGTTTTAATCCATTACTATCATTATTTTATTGCTGAAGTTGTGCCAAATTTGGCCATTGGAAGTTTCTTCAGGATGGCTCCCAATGTTTAATTTTTTTTTTTAAGAGGAAAACCATTATATTCTTATGGACACTAATCTGGTTATTTAGTGCTATATACAAATAACCCCAAAACTTAGGGGTTAAAACAACACTAGATTTTCATTCTTATGCTTCTAAAGATTAGCCGGCTTGGTGATTCTCACTTATCCTTCAATCCGTTGCAGTCAGACAGCAGCTGAGACTGTGCTGAAGGTTTCTTTAGTTTGAAGCCTGGCTAAGAATGGTTGTAGCAGCTGAGGTTATTCAGGTATTTTTTTCTCCACATAGTCCCTTCAAATGGCCAGGTAGGCTTACTCATATTACAGCAGGCTCAAAATAGTTGAGCATTTTGCATGTTGAATAGCTTCTCCCAGATCAGGAACTCTAAGGGACCTAGGTAAAAGCTACAAGGCTTCTGACATCCAAGCCTGAGGTGTCATGCCATGGTCTATTGATCACAGCAGTTATGGGTCAGGGAATTCAAGGTTGGGAGGTGGGAGGACTGGCCTCTGACTTTCAGTGAGGAATTGCTTGCACGAAAAAGAGAGAAGAAATTCATGATGGCATCTTAGAGACAAACTACTACATATACCTAGTGTTGGTTTACATCCATTTAATTTTAATGCCACTTGTAAGTCAACATACATAAAACTAAGGAAATATTCTTTACTTTATAATGTTAATGAATTATAAAGTAATAAAAATAAAATGCAACAGAAAGTTTTTAAAACCAAAAAAATTCAAATTAGCAATATTAATTAAATATGACAGTTGATGTTGCTTCATTGAAACCAAAATTCTGCTTAGGATGTGGTACTGAATGTTGTAGGGAAGACATTATCCTTTAATCAATTACAAAGCCTCTGTGTGTACCACACATCATGAAATCTTTTGTTGATGGAGAAAGACAAAGAACAGGAAATATGGTAAAGTTCATGGCTCTGGAGGTTAATTGCTCTTTAGAGATTTTATGAAGGTTCCTTGGCATCTGACAATTGTCTTTTGCATGGTTCTATAACGAATTGGCTACTTGGATGTACTCATAAGTTTGCGTATATAATAGATACATGATCCCCACTCTGAAGGAATCTGTAATCTCTGTTTTGATAACATAAAGAAGTAGGAGCCTAAATGTTCTCTTAGAAATCAATGAAGAATAAATATATTTGTTTCCTGAATAAATATCTTTTGAAGATAAATGAAAGACTGATCCCTGATAATGAAATCCAAGAATTGTGTCATCAGTTGGAGTCCCGTGCCATTAGAATGCGGCCCTTCTGCTCAGACAAATAAGCACAACTGTTTCTGTCAGATGGCGAGCATCCAGCGCGTCCAGAAATCACTGGAGCAGGTGTGTTTGTGGTAGATGCAAAAATAACTAGAGAGGAGCAAATGAGCACAAGCTCCTTCATGCTCTACTGAGTGCTAGGGGAGAAGAAAATATAAAAATTTCAAGAGACTGTCTTCCTGGCCGTTCTTGGGGACGTGAGAATGGATGAAGCAGAGTAGAAAGTACAGTATTGTGAAGGGATGAATTGGGAGCTGGGGTTCAACTGAATGCCCAAACATCTAAATTGAATAATAATAATTCAAAATATAATGCACATCATTTGTGGTCTGGAGATTTGGGACATCTATAAGGCAGCTGTTGTTCATAAATTGATCTCTCAGTGACAGTAATAAAGAAAAATGCTTTGATGTAAGTAGTCATCATCACGTGACTCTAGAAGAAAGATCAATCCTGTGGGAATCAACCCTAAGACTCAGGTGGCTTTGGTGAGGAAGGGGACAGATAGGGAAAGGGTTGCTGTGTTTTCTCACTTCCATACAGACATGTCTCTCCCATTTTTGCCTGAACCTCTTTCCTCAGCTTTTTCTTGCTACCTAATTTAACTATGTAGAGAAGAAGTACTGAGTTAAGGAAAGAGGGAAAAGAATGGGCTTTTTTTTTTTTTCATTGGACCAACCTGTATTTAATCCCAGCTTCTCTACTTACATATGTTTGCAGGCTGCCTCATCTGCTGATACCCCAGTTTTCTTTTGTCTAGTGTGAAGGTCTAATAATTCTGTCATAGGATTGTTTTGATATGGAAACTTACTAGTTCAGTGTTTGGTACATTGGAGATAAACATCATATAAAATATATCATTGTGATTTATAGTCATTAAAAGTTGAAATCACTCTCCTTTTTATAGACATTTTATCTTGAACTGAGATTCTACTTCCTACACTTTAATCAAATAGATACAAATCTAAAATATATTCTTCATATGTATAATTTCAGGAAAATTCAGACTTCTCTTAAAAAACTAAGTTTCAGATGATATATATCTTAAAACTCAGGTATATGGGATGTAAAGGTTTTAGGAGGAATTCAGAGGACAATTGTTTTTTGTAAATTGATAATTTATAATTATATAAATGGGTACAAAGTGATGTTATGATTTATGAATACAATGTGGAAGAATTAAATCAAGCCAGTTGAAATATTCAGTACCTCAAATACTTAAAAAGTTTTTGTAGTAAGGACATAGTATTTGAAATGTACAATACTCTATTATTAACTATATTACTACACTGAGTAAAAGATATGAAAAAGGTCAAAAGATCATATTCCTTTTGTTTGAGATTTTGTACCCATTGACCATTATTTTTCCACACTCTAAACCCCTGCTTCCATAATTACCATTCTCTCTGTTTCTATGGGTTCAATTGTTTTAGATTCCATGTGTGAGTAAGAATATGCACTATTTTTGTCTTTCTGTGCCTCACTTATTTCACTTAGCTTGATGTTCTCCAGTTCCGTTCATATGATTGCAAATGGCAGAATTTCTTTTTGAAAGATGAATAATATTGCATTGTGTATATATCCCACATTTTCTTTATCCATTCGTCTTCTGGTGAACACTTAGGTTTACTTCCTAAATTGGCTATTGTGAACAGTACTGCGATGAACATGGGAGTGTGGACATCTCTTCAACAAATTGATCTTAAGTCTTTTGGATAAATGCTCAGAAATGGGATTGTTGGATCATACACTAATTCTCGTTTTGTTTTTTTTGAGGAACGTCCTTACAGTTTCCCTAATGGCTGTAATACTGTATTTTACCTTCTGTACTGTATTTTACACTGACAGTTACAAGGGTTCTCTTTTCTCGATGTCCTTGCCAACACCTGTTATTTTTCATCTTATTGAGAATAGCCATTCTAACATGTGAGATGATACCTCATCGTGGTTTTAATTTGCATTTCCCTAATGATTAGTGATGTTGAGCATTTTTTCATTTATATGTTGGCTATTTGTGTATCCTCTTTTGAAAAATGTCTATTCAGATCCCTTGCCCATTTTTAAATTTTTGTTTTTCTTGCTATTGAGTTGTTTGAGCTCCTTATATATATTGAATATTAACCCCTTCTCAGATATATGGTTTGCAAATATTTTTTCTTCATAGGTTGTCTCTGCACACTCTTAATTGTTTCCATGCTATGCAGAAGCTTTTCAGTTTTATATCATCCCATTTGTCTACTTTTGTTCTTGATGACTGCACTTTTGGGGTCGAATAAAAAAACAAACAAAAAATCATTGCCTAGATCAATGTCATGTAGTTTTTTTGTTGTTGTTTTTATTTTTCCTCTACATTTTCTTCAAGTAGTTTCACATTTTATGGTCTTATGTTTAAGTGTTTAATCCATTTAGAGTTGATTTTTGTATGTGTTGTGGGATTAAGGTCCACTTTCATTCTTCTTTATATAGATACCCAGTATTCCCAACACCACTTAAGAGATTGTCCTTTTTACTATTGCGTATTCTTAGGCATTTTTATAAAAAATCAATTGACCATACATATACGGGTTCATTTATGGACTCTTATTTTGTTCCATTGGTTAATGTGTCTTTCTTTTTTCTGCCAGAAGTGTTCTAATTACTGTAGCTCCATAGTATAATTTGATACCAGCTAGTGTTATACCTCCAGCTGTTTTTTCTTTGTGGGTTTTTTGTTGTTGTTGTTGTTGTTGTTTTGTTTTGTTTTTATCATGATTGTATTGGCTATTCAGGATTTTTGTTGTTGCTCCATGTGAATTTTAGGGTTTTTTCTATGTCTACATGAAATGACATTGAAATTTTAATAGAGATAAAATTAGTATTGACTTGGCATTGAATTGGTAAATTACTTTGGGTAGTGTGGACATTTTCACAATATTCTTTCAATCCATGAGCATGGGATATATTTTTATTTGTATAGTCTTGAATGTCTTTCATCAATGTTTTATAGCTTTTTAGTGTACAGTTCTTTCACCTCCTTGGTTAAACTTATTCCCAAATTTATTTATTTTTTGTAACTATTGTAAATGAGATTGTCCTCTTGATTTTTTTTTCCCCAGGTAGTTTATTGTTAGTAAATAGAATCACTACTGACTTTTTGTGTTGATTTTGTATCCTGAAACTTTACTGTATTTGTTAATTAGTTATAACAGGTTGTTTCTTGGTATATTCTGTAGGATTTTTCATATATAAGAAAGATTATGTCATTAGCAAACAGTGACAGTTTTACTTCTTTCTTTCCTATGTAGATGCCTTTTTTTTTTTTTTTTTTTTTAATTTATCTTGCCTAATTGTTCTGACAAGGACTTGCAGTACTGTGTTACATAGAAGTTGCTAGTATGGGCACCCTTGCCTTGTTGTAAATCTTGAGGAAAGGTTTAAATTTTTCACCACTGAATATAATATTAGCTGTGGGCTTCTCGTATATGGCCTTTATTGTGTGTAGATGCATTCCTTCTATACCTAGTTTAGTGAGAGGATTTTGTTTTGTTTTGTTTTATCATGAAATGATGCTGAATTTGTGAATTTTTTTTATATCTAAGGAGATGATCATATGGTTTTTGTTACTCATTCTGTTTAATGTAATGTGTCATGTTTATTGATTTGCATACAGTAAACCATCCTTGTATCCCAGGGCTAAATCCCAGGTAGTAATGGTGGATGGACTTTTTCATGGTTGTTGAATTCAGTTTGCAAGTTTTTTTCTTGGGGATTTTCCCCCTTTGTTCATTAAGGATACTGACTTGTAATTTTACTTTCTTCTAAAGCCTTGTCTAACTTTGATATCAGGAGAATGCTCCCTCATGAAACAAGTTTGGAAGTGATCCCTTCCGTTTTTTTTTGTTTTGTTTGTTTGTTTCAAGAGTTTGATTTGTTTGCAAGAGTTTTTTTTTATTTTTTATTTTTGCAAGGTTTTTTTTTATTGACTGTTTTGCACGGATTGGTATTAGTTTTTTAAATATTTGGTAGGATTCAGCTGTGAAGACATCAGGTCCTTGGGTTTTCTGTGATGGGAGACTTTTTATTACTCACTGAATCTCCTTAGTCCTTATTGGTCTGTTCAGATTTTCTGTTTCTTCATGATTCAGTCTTAGTAAGTTATATGTGGCTGAGAATCTATTCTTTTTTTCTAGGTTATAGTTTTTTGACATATAATTGTTTATAGTAATTGCTTATTGTCCTTTGTGTTTCTGTTGTATCATTTGTAACGTCTGAGAGGAGAATTGTTTCAGTAATTGAAGTGTTGCCCTGAACAGGGTTTTCCAACATAGGCATTATTGGTGTTTGGGGCAGGATGACTCTTGCTGTGCATGACCATTCTGTGCCAATGCAGGATGTTTAGACTTTTTCCTGGATAGTGCCACTCAGTCATTTTAACAAACGTGACCCTGCTTCTTGTTTTAAAATCCTGCTTAGAGGAGTACAATTACTTTCAGTTGAGAATGTCTGCACTAAAATAAGTGTTTATTTATTTTAGAAGAGAGCACATTTCCATATGTAGGCTGAGCACGTGCTATAGTGTAAAAATACCACACATGTATTCTTAAAAACAATAGAAAATAGAATTTAACTAATGCATAACTTCATTCTTTTACAATACACTGAAGCCCTTGGTGGACCAGAAATTGCTGACAAGAAGCATTAGAGGTGTGATAGAAGCACTAATCTCAAATACACATGTTGAGTTCTTTGAAGTGACCTAAAAATAACATTCCTTTGTTATTTCTGAGTTCTGAATCAATGGAGAAAAAAAGGACAATGGTCTAAGACAGGGGCTCCCAACACCTGAGCCACGGACCAGTATTGGCCACATTAGATTCTCACAGGAGAGCAAATCCTATTGTCAACTGCACATGAGAGGGATCCAGGTTGCAGGCTTCTTATGAGCATGTAACTAATGCCTGACAATCTGCGGTGGAACAGAATCATCCCAAAGCCACTCCCCCATATCTGTGGAAAAATTGTCTTCCACAAAACTGGTCTCTGGTGCCAAAAAGGTTGGGGACTGCTGGTCTAAGACACAGAGAGTTAAATATTTCACATATGAAGCTTATGTTGAATAATGTGGCTTATATGTGGGAACAAATGAGTTTTCTAATATGAGAATAAGACAAACTTACCACCCAATCAAGGAAGCATCAGACTGTACAGGCCTTTCCACATTTACAGATGTGTTTGCTGCATGTATAACATTCATGGTAGAGATGAAAAAAGGAGAACTTATAATTTCTGCAGAGTGGCCCACTTTTGAGTGACAAAAAAGATGCTGCTTTATATGTGACTACATTCTTCCAAATACCCCCAATCGATTTTCTCCTATCCACGGGAGGAATAAGTGGACACAAACCAGAAATGTTACAGCTAGTGCAGCTTCCTTCATTTGGAGAAGATATCACCAGTTTGAAAGAACCATTTTCTCTAATTATTACATAGAAGTGAACTCCTAAAACAAGGGTGCACCATGCCTGCAAGGGGTGGATATAAGGAATAGAAAGAGCATGATGATGGTCTAAGGGCAAATAAAAGTGTGGGTAGTCAACTTTAACAGAACAGATACAAATAGACTGGCCCTTGCGTATCCTCTGCACTCCCACCTAGGTCAAGTGGCAGTGATGGGGGGATATATATGTTATCAAAGGGAGTCTGATACCTGGTAACTTATAAGAATAAGACAAGTTGGTGATGTTTAAGTAGAATATGGAGTTCCCTGTCCATAGAGTGACTCTAGAATCTTCTTTGTATGTTCAGCTACCCAACACCCTCCCTTCTTCTGAAAATAGGCTTGAATGCAATCAGAGGAAGCTACTTCTTGCCCTATACTGAGGCATATCATATGGATTGAAATATCAAATAATTTAACAGCAAATCTTAACTATAAACAGATGCAAATATTGTTAACCATCAAACATTTAAGAAAATGCAGTATCACTAAGCAAGGAAGACAACTGAATAAATGGAAGAAACTATTCCCAAGAATGAGGTCAATTGAGGAAGTACATTCAGAATAAAACAGATTTTGACATTAACTTTCTTTATTAAGCATTTTGGTTACATGAAAATAATTGCATAGTACCTTCAGAGAGATAAGGAAAAAATAATTTATAAGCTAGAATTTTATGGCAAACCCACACTATGCATTTGTGAGGAGAAAAAAATTAGACATTCAAAAACATATAATGCTTTCTAGACATAGACCTCTCTGAAAGAATTGAAAAATGTGCTTCAGAATGAAGAAACATAATTTGATTAAAAAAAAAATGGGGTGTGAGAGACTATGCTACTTGGTCACATGCTCAATCAAACTAAGAGAGAGAAAGAGAGAGAGAGAGAATATGAATTAATATGGTATTAAAGAATTAATGACTGTGACCAAGAAGAGCAATTGAAGAAAGAAATAAAGAAAAATAGCTTAGCATTTTTCTTTTTTAGACTCTAACCCAGATAAAAGCTGAAGAAAAGAGCACGTATGTAGATTCCATGGACTAGATAGTATGTGAGATTAGAAAACAACTTCAGGATGTGAGCAATTCAGCTGATAAAAAAAAAAAAAAAGGAAAAGAAAGGATAAGACATTTTTTAAAAAGCTCAGCACACACACACATATATGAGCAGACATAAATGCGCGCACACACACACACACATATAGACATACAGGCATATATTTATTTAGAAAACATTTGCGCCCACTTTGATGACATGTCAAGGTTGCTTGGTGTGGTGGGGGCTTGGGATAGAAAGCTTACCCTTTTATTTTTGTGAGAGGCTAGGGTGCTATTGGCTGCTTCAGGGCCTCCTGTGTCTTCCCTTATCCTCTTTACCTTTGTTTTGAGAGCATTTTTCTAGTGGTAAAAGACACTTAATATAAACTTTACCATCCTAACCATTTTTAAGTGTACAGTGCAAAGTGTGAACTTTATGTTCATTGTTGTGCAACAGATCTCTAGAACAGTTTGCAAACTCTCTAGCCACTGAAACACTATACTCCTTTTCCCTATTCCCTAGTCCATCATTGTGCTTTATATTTCTGAGATTTTGACTACTTTAGATAGTTCATATAAGTGAAATAATGCAATATGTGTTTTATTGCCATGGGTTTATTTCCCTTAGCATGATGTCTGCCAGGTTCATTCGTGTTGTAAGATATGACAGGATTTTCTTCTTTAATATGGCTGTATCATATTCAATTTAATAAGGCTCTGCATAATAATACTAATATTCCATTCTCTCTTTCTCTCTCACTCAGTCTCTCTCTCTCTCTCTTCCCCTCCCCCCCACCCCACATGCCCTTGATTGAGCATATCCCTAAGTAGCATTGATTCTTATACCAATTATTTTCTCAAATTATTTTTCTTCTTTCTGAAGCACAACTTTGAATTCTTCCAGAGTGGTCTGTGTCTAGAAAGTGTTATACATTTTTGTATGTGTAATTGTTTTGAAGTTTTATTTTCTCCTCACACATGGATAGGATAGTGTGGGTTTGCTGTAAAATTCTAGCCTATAAATTATTTTTCTTTATCTCTCTGAAGGCACTACGCAATTATTTTATGTTTGTATGTATACACTACATTTTCTTTAACCATTCATTCATTGGTGGACATTTAGGTTGCTTCCACTTCTTGGCTATTGTAAATAATGCTGTGCAATGAATATAGGTGCACAAATATCTCTTTGAGAACCTGTTTTCATTTTTTAAAATAAACACGTAGAAGCAGAATTGCTGGATCATATAGTTCTATGTTTAACTTTCTGAGGAGCCTCCATACTATTTTCCATAGCTTCTGCACCTTTGCAACCCCATCAACAGTGCACAAGGATTCCAGTATCTCCACATCCTCACCAACACTTATTATTTTCCACAAAGCCTAACATAATTAACATCTGTCCTTTTACAGAAAAAAGCCCCCAACCCTTGCATGATGAGAAAGCACAAAAAAATTATGGAATTTAAATATTAATCAGCCTTGACAATGTAAAACTACCAGGGCAGAAGTTGAGACAGAAGGAAAAAAGGGAGATGAAGGTTGATATAGACAAGCTAATGCTGTTATGCTACCATGTGGTTTAAGAAACAGAACATTCCTGTGAGTGGGTACGAGTTACATGTTACCACGGTGAGAAGTCAGTAGTGTTCCACTGATTAATAAGTCAATGAGAGAATTAGTATAGAATTTATAGTTATGGAAGATATGACTTTAACAACAGAAGCAGTAGAAAGTGTGGACTCTGGAGAGCTGGAGTGATGGTACCATGTACTGGGAACGGAGAGAACACCTTTTCACTAGGCTTCTTTGGAATGACTTACATTCATTGATACTGCTTTTTTTTTTTTTTTTTTTTTTTTTTTTTTTTTTTTTTTAATAACAAGAGGAGAAGCAGTAGAGCATAAGGAAGAGACACTGGGCTTACTTTACCTTCTTGGCTCAGCTGCTATCTAGTTGTATGAATTTGGGCAGATCTCGATGTCATATCCCCTTTGTTTCCTTAATTAACCTTGGATTCTACAATTGAGTTTGGATGTGTTATATGCTCGAATTTTTTCAACTTCTGTGCTTAGGATATAAACTTATACAGTGACTTAAGAGTTATTTACATGATAAATAGTTCTTAATGTTATAGTTCCACTAGAATTATTGTGCTTAGATGTTCATCTCTAAAGCATTAAAATTAGAATTGTTATAATCAAATCACAGGAAGAAGTTATAGAACTCTATTGTATTATGCTCTAAATTTAATTTGGGCCTCACTTTCAAAAAAAAAAAAAAATAGAAAGCATTACTAGAGGAAATGTAGGCCAGAGTTTCACAGTAGCTGCACTTAAATTGGATTATTAATCTTTTTGTTTGTGTAAATTCAACAACGTGGAAAATTCTATATGGAGGCATTTGAACCATCTTAAAGGCTCTAATGTGAAGAAAGATATTATGAAAGAACCAAATGCAAAATTTTATGAATATCCAGTTGATGTAGACACTCAACAGAAGATATGATTGAAATGTCTCCAGTATACTCTCTAGATGCAGATTACACAAGGTGGTGTCAAAAGCCAAGTATAATTTAATAAGTAAAAAGCAATCGTTTGCAACTGAATTCCTACTGAGAGTATCCATAACTGCAAGACCAGATGTTCATATTCATGCTTTTTTTGTGTTTTCTCTGGTTTTTGATTTTCTGAGGGCTGTTAATCATATGCCCTTGATATGCAGTGTTCAATCCATTTTGTTAGCCTTTTATCATTTTAAACAGTTACAGATTATGTCTCCATGGAGTATGCTAGAAATGTCCTTATGTTGCACCAGCCCATGCTTTATGAGATAAACAAATGAGTAATTCAAGCTTCGTAGCGGGTTTGTGTGTCACATAAGAGCTCAGTCATAATTTTTGAATTGTCTGCCAATGCACGTGAAATCAAAGTGTCTATCTGAAACAGTAGTAGTATTTCATGAGCTGTGTAGAACAGTTCTTTATCCTATCTCTATGAACTCCTTTTTTTTTTTTTTTTCCTTTTTGGTTTTACTAGGGGCATGGGAGTGGAGGCCACAAAAGTTTAACTTAATGTTAAAGCCAAGGTCAAGACACAGGAATCTAAATGCCACATTTTTCATTCCTATTATCTTGAAAGTTCGATCATTTATGCATATAGACAGCATATCCCTGGATAACAGGTGGAGGTTTGCTTTTTCTGGGGGTTTCAAAAAGTGATACTAACTCTAAAAGTTTTGAAAAATTAAATGAACCATATTATAAAATAGTTATGAAATAGTATTTTTCTGACCATCTCAAATGTTGATTTTCTGAATGTCAATGTGTGTAGATGCATGTGTGTGAGTGTGTATACATGTAACTGTTTCCATAAACTGGAATAAAGTTAGATAAAGTCAGTGATTTTTGCCACATTTTGTCCTGTGGCAAAACTCTTTGACTCTACAATCAAAGTGGAAATGGCTTCAGAAGCATCCGTTCAAGTCTGTTGCTTTGGGAAATCATATATAAGCAATCATGGGCATCTTCAAATCAAACTAATGTTCCCTTTGGAAACATTATTTTGTGATTTTTAACAGCATTTTTACCCATTTGTCATTTCTTTATGGAATAAAATGATCATGAAAAGGAGTATTATTAATTTGTGATGCTGATTGCATTCCATTCCAGCTGATTAAAGCCAGCTGGGAGACAGTACCCCAATGCTGTTTATAAGAATCATGTCTGGCATGTGCAAAGTTCATAAAAATCCTTAGCAATTTGTTAAATAATGTGCCAGATGATAGCTATAGATTTGTAATATTTTAGAAAGGTCTATCTTTAATTCATGAACCTTTCAATTACCTTAAAACCTTATGCCAGGAGGGCAAAGCTGTCTGACCCACTTATAATTATTGCAAACCCTGTTTTCAGTTACAGTTTAAAAGTAGGCTATTGCTATTGCTTGCTGTGTTCAACATTTTATTGAGACCATTTTTTCTTTGACTCTTGAATACCTAGGTAGTTACTTGTGATAGTTATTTCAAATTCTATTCTCTCTCTCTCTCATTTTATAAATGAGCCCATAATTTTTCAAAATTTTGCTCAATGATCAGTCCGTGACAATGATAATATGCTAAAGTCATAACAACATGAGAACTAACAGAGATTAAGAGGGGAAAAATGTCCTTTAAAGGTATCTATCTTGTCTTCTAAATCCCAGATAAAACATCAGATGTGACAATTGTTAATCGTAATTTGCTAGACTAAGTTTTTCATATCTCTATTATGGAACACACAGTTTGAGGCTAGAGACAGTGATATTGCTATCAAGTATCCCTTTAAAAAGTCTCTTATGTATTAGATATTTCTCATTAACTTATTTTATAAAAGTACGATTTGATAACCTGTTATGTACAGTGTATTAGGGATGGAATACAGAAGAAGATACATGCTTCCTTATGGATCTTTTAACCTAATAGTGAAGTTATGTGTTAAATATTCATAAAAATAATCAAGTCTTGTTCTGATAAGCATTACAAAGGAAAAGTTCAGGGTATAATAAGCGAGTTTAATAAAGCTAAGGAATCCTTGAAGTTGTTTTTTTTTTGGAGGAAATATATTAATAATTGAGCCTAGACTGGATGAAGGGAATTAGATTGGTGATGAAGAGGAGAAAGAGTATTTCCAGTAAAAGTAATACTATGTATAAATCTGTGTGTAAGGAAGATGTTCAGTGCAATGGAGTAATTGAAACAGGACCGTTGTGGTTAAACTAAAGCTAGCAGTGAAGAAAGTCAGAAAGTGGCACCGGGTCATATCAGTGAGGAGAGAAGGGGGATCATGGAGGAGTTTATAAGCCACATTCATGTGTCTAGACTTTATAATAAAAACAATAGAACCATTGCAGAGCATAAAGTTGGAGAGTGGCATGAGTAGATTTACGTCTGAAAGAGATCACTCTGGAAGCAATGTGGAGAATGAGGTGGGGAGGGTTGGGGAGAAGACTGGATTAAGAGAGACCACCAGGCAGAAGGCAATTTTCATAAACCCGAGGAGACAGGATCGTAGCTTTGATTATCAGTATGCTAGTGGAGATGGGAAGAAGAGGATGTGCTGAAGAGATGGTGGAAAAGTAGAATGCCAAAGACTAATTGGATACAGGAGTAAAAGGAAAGACAAAACCGGGACAACACCCAGGTTTCTGGTTGAGCAACAGCATTGATGGTGATGCCACTTACTGAGTTAGTTGTGAGAGTAGAGCAGGACACCGGAAAGATCATCAGTTGAACTCTGGATATGTCAAGTTTGAAGAACCTGAAAAAATAGCCTAGTGGAGATCTCTGGTAGATAACTGGAGCTAAGTGGATCAGGCTTCACATCAAGCCTGGCAATCATTCACATCAGCATTGATAATTGAATCCTTGGGATTGGACGAGATCTGCCAGTCTCATAGAGAGGGACAATGTCTAGTGAGAAGAAGGCGTAAGATCATTCCCTGAGGAACTTCAACATTTAAATGACAAGTGTCAGAACATGGTATGAGTCTTAGGTGCTATTTAATAATATAAGCTTAATATAGAATATTAAGATAAGCTTAACATAGAAGATATGCAAGATAAGCTTAACATAGAGTATTAAAAGTCATACATTTGTTATATTTTTGTCATCACCAAGGATGTCCTATATGTTCAGCAGGACACAATATTTCACAAATGCAATTTTTCTGACTTTAGGCAAGTCATGGTGTCTAAGGCATCAGTTTATTTGCTGTTAAAATCAGTTTACCCAATGGTCCATGCATGAACAGGCAGAGTAGGTTATCACTAGAGCAGACATTTCTACTAGGGATCATTTCCAACTAAATAGAAAATAGAGTTCTGATAGAATGAAGCAATGGATGAGTGAGCTTTGATAGAGTTTAGGAAGTAGATAAAATGTAGAACAGTACCAGCAAATTTTCATGTAATTATAAAGGAAGGATGAAGCCTGGGTGGCTTTCAACCTGAGGCACTGAGCACGTAAGAGGTAGAGGGAAAGCTTAGATGTAGCTAAGACAACCAGGGGATGAAAAGCTTGGAGATCAATTTTGCCAACTACGTGTTTTATTTAAGGATGGTCTTTTAATAATATGAGTAGTTTTCTTTTAGTCCTCCCTAAGCCCACAATGCACTAAATCAAGCTTGTTCAATCCATAGCTTGGGCCACATGCAGCCCAGGACAGCTTTGAATGTGGCCTAACACAAATTCATAGATTTTCTTGAAACATCATGAGTTTTTTTTGCATTTTTTTTTAAGTTATTAGCTATCATTAGTGTTAGTGTATTTTATGTGCGGCTGAAGATAATTCTTCTTCTTCCAATGTGGCCCAGGGAAGCCCAAAGATTGGACACCTCTGCACTAAATAGTTGCATTATTTATTGTACTCCCAAAGCAACTCTTTACCTAAAAATAAAAAAGAGGAAGGGGCGGGGGCGAGGGGAGACGGAGGAGGAGGGAAAAGAGAGGAAATAAAAAAAAAATTCATGTCATTATAAAGGAAGGATGAAGTCTTTTCAGAGCAAGAAAAATCAAGATCCTATTCTCCCTCACTTTTGACATCTGCCTGCAAGATCCTGATGGAGGTTAATGGGCAAATGGTTGAGATGGGATGAGCCATGATTTTGCTTCTGAAAGTCCACATGCTAAGTTGTGTCTCCTTTCAAGGAAGGACAAAAAATTGTTTATTTCCCTGCTCAAAAACAGCTTGGTCATTTCAGTCTCTGTTGGGCCTTCAGAGAAGTTGGCTCGTGGGTTAACCCACTTAATCCTCCTGGCCTTATAGACTGTTGAATCAGTTTTGTTTTTAAAGTTATCACCCCATGGTTTATGGGGTTTACCTGGAGTGGGTGGCTACAGGATTCAAATTTTCTGCCATGACTTTGGCCCTCTTCTTAGGCAAATGTCCAACGGTGGTTCCTGACATATAAATTGTGGAGTACCATATTGTATGTCCCTGACACTGCCCTCTAATTATGGACCACATATGAGTGCTCCAGTTAAAGGTAACTGATGTAGGGCCTCTCGGATTGTAGTTAATGTTAAACTCTTTGTGAAAATGTTTAAGAAGGGTTAAAGGGAGAAAAATGTATTGAGAAAAAATAAACTTCTACCTTTAAAATGAATTCCTCTTTTTAAAGCAGAATTTTTATTTTTCCATTTTAGATCCACATATATATGCGTATGCATATATATTTATGAAATATATATATATACCCATATATATGTATGAAATATATATATAAATATGTGTGTGTATATATATATATAATGCGTTTCTAACAGACAGATTTGGTACATAGTTTATCTAGCTTTTTTAATGGTAGAATGATCCTTGCTTAACATCTCCTAGAATTGGAGTTTCCTGGAAGATAGTAGAAATGTTGAGTTAGCTATAAAGGAGACTAGGAGACTAGGCAACTCTTAATTGGCCGAGTTCTAGAATTCTGACAATTGAGATGTTTTGTATTAGGCAGTAACTAATTGATTCAGTCAGATTTTCATTTTTTAAAAGACAGGGAGGCACTGTTAGAAAAAATGTCAGCAGTAAGTGGAGATGCTGATAGTAAAAGCAGAGTCACAAAGAAATTGAGTAATGAGTATGGTGGAATTGCCAACTTAGGGAGAAATAGATATCTGAAATTTAGCAAGATGTGTCAGTTATCAGTTATTAGCTCATTCCTGGTGCAACTGGATTCTGAATGATAGTTAACCCTTGAGCCAGCTATCCATGAGGCCAAGTTGTAGACCTATGGGCAGTGGTCTGTGTATCCCAGCTTCCCTGTGTTTCCTTCACTGACCTAACCAATCCTGTTTCTTTTTCCTTGCAACCTAATGTGTCTCTAAAGCAGGAATGGATTCTGTATGATATCCTAGACATGGCGTGGATTTCCCTAAAATAACAAAGAATGAGAAAAGAATGAGAGATCATTTTTCCAGATCTTCTAAAGTTCACTGTAGAATTACATTGTTTGTGTTCATGCTTGGCATTCTTTTAAGTGTTTTGCAGTGAGAATTCACTTGAATTTATTCTTTTCAATTTTCTAGACAAGACCTATGGATAAATACATACAAATAAAAGAATCTTATACATATTCTGCCAAGTATAATAGAAGCTTCAACCACACAAAAGCTTTCTTTCTTACCTTTCAGAATGTTATGCCATCCTTATGTTACATACTTCAGGAGATTCCACATGTGATTGAAAATGAGGTAGAGTAGGCTTTGGAAGAATTGGGAAGCTATAGTTACAGAAAGAAAAGAACACATTTAAGTCAATCTTTGTGCCAGTTTTTATTAGAAAAGGCAATCTTAAAACCATCTGGCCCACTTTTCTAGTCTCCCAGCTGAGTCTGATGTCTGATCCTTCTCTGTCTCAGACTAATTCTGTTTGTAACTACATGGCTGGCTCTGCAGACAGAGCTGGTATTTCCCTCCCCTCACCTTGAATTGATAACTATGTAGATAACTCCACTAAAATACTTTATCACATTGTTATTATAGTTATGTGTTTATATATTTGTCTTTCCCATGAACTTATTAGTTTCTTAAGGGCTACAGTAGTATCTTATTTGCCTTTGTATCCCCACAGCCTCCTAGATCTTGGATGTTGAATGCAGGAATATGATTAATGCAGTCAGAAAAAAACCTCTTTACTTTAGAAATCTTAATTCTGGCAAATGTGTAATGCACATTGTTTTACCTTTTAAAACTCTTATTTAAGAGGAAAGAAAACTTATGAAATTTCCTATAGGTATACTGTCAGAGTAATAATTTATAATCATATTCATAGTTTGACCAATTGAATGTATGTTTAATCATCATCTGTTAAAATCATTCCCTAAGCAATATAAAAATAGCATAATATTGTATTTAGTGTCTTTTATAGATGTCCAAGTATTTTATTTTATAATTTTTAGTATAATGTACATCTAGCAAGTAAGAAATAGCCTTAAGTTAACAGTTTTGAATATAAGTTCTATAGTCATTTTTGACTGAGTCATTGAGCAGTTGCATTTATGGTTATGTATTATGAAATCTATAGTAATCTTGCATTTTTTGTATCATGAAATTTAGAATCAAGGTACTACTTTTGTCCAAAAAACAGCCCATAAACTCAGTCCTATTTCCATTGAAGTTTGCATTTCAGTTCCCTCTGGGTATCTGAGCAGCTGTTTTTTTTCTAAGTCTTGATCATCTAATCAAAAGGGAATATTCTGAATGCATTTTCATTTTATCTGAAATTAACAGTGAAGCTTCAAGTAGATGTTATGAAAGATTGGAAGTAACTGTTAAATAAAAAGAATAGCAAGGGACTCCTGCAGTCTAGCATAGAAATGGCAAAGTAAACAACCAAATAAAAACAAAATTTAGTAAGCATCCACCGTGAGTATCTTTAATAGCTTTATTTGAAAAGATTTGAGGTTTTGACAGTTTAAGAAAGAAGTAATCATGAATGAATATCAGATCTCAAATATTTATTCTTTTTTAAGAACAGCCACAAACTTTGAGGCTTTTTGAGAGCTTCATAGTCTTGGGTTGAGTTTTATTTTTGCTGGAGCAAGAATAATGAAAATAAACCAGTTGTCACCAACTCTAAGATTGAAATGTGAGTGGCCATTTAAATATTGCAAAGCCAGAAAAGTAGAATGGCCCACTGAAACTTGTGTTACAAAACAAGTGATATCATATGGCAGACATTTATTTTTGCAGGAAATAAATGAGATAGTCATAAACAGGAATGTTTCATAAACATAAATAATTTTTTTTGTAAAGATACATTGTAATCCCTATCTATTCTTCTAAAGGTATCTCAATACAAGATAAAAAGTATAAAGAAATATAAATTCACTGTGTAGAAAAATAAACATATATTTGTTCAGACCTGGGAGGGGACCAGAGTATCGTTAAGATTAAAACACAAGAGTATGCAATTCCCAATTCAAGAGTGCTTTTAAAATCAGCATGAACTTCCCAAAGAGTTGCAAATATGGTCACACCATTTACTTTTCTAATGAATCAATCTCCAAGGAAGGCAAACTGCTTAGCTTTGAGTCCCAGCTCTGCTGATAACAGCTGTTTGGAATTGGAAAGTTAATTAACTTTTCTTTGCCCCTTTTTCCTTCTCCATAAAATGGGAATGGTCACAGAAGCCAACTGTAGAGTGTGTAGAATGGTACTGACACCTAGTGAGCACTCTGTAAAGCTAGGCTAACGCTATGCTTCTTTGCCCATCTGCCTTAAGGGATATGCTTCTTTGCCCTTCTGAGAGTGTTAGGCACGGTAGTGTGTCATGGACATCCAGTCATGGAGAGAGTAGGCATCTGTGAGATCCACTACAGCTGTGGCTTCTCACTGACACAGTTAGCTACTGTCGAAGGCTGCTCTGCTGTGGTAGTCCTATATCATTCACTGGCACTGAGTATCACTGAGACACGAAGGCTGTTTGTGTGAACCACAATTGCTAATGTGGATTTTGGTCAAGGGTGCATCACGGTGGGCTAACAAATTTGCATATCTTTATGCTTACTACTTTTATTTCTTACACATATCCACATACCAGGGCTATACCTATGCCCACTCAGGGCTAATTTCATGATCCACCAACTCACGGACCAGAACTTCTGTCCCCTCCCCTTCTTTCTTTAGGAATCCACCTTAAAAATTAGATCTCTTTTCCTCTTAAATTCTCAAACACCGAGCATCAGATAACATCCTTTTTGGAGCCTAATTGACAAAGTTGCTCTACCATGCTTCTAAAGGAAAGCTGTCTTTAAGTCCAAAAGATGTCTGTGTTAGATTATTGTTTTAATCTATTATTTTAATAGATTGTTATTTTAATATTTAATTATTATTTTAATGAGTCTCATATCATGGTGTTTATGTCCTTGGTATAGTCCCCTCCAATGTTGATTCTGTACTTGCCGTGACTTGCTTTGGCTCACAAAACATTGGTAATCATGACACAAGCCTAGATGTGGTGAGAGCTTGCCCACTGGAGCTTGCCCTCTTGGGAGGCTGATCCCACCATATGAGGGGCTGTCTGGACTCCTCCAGTGTGCAAGACCACATGGAAGAGATGCCAGTTTCTCCACTGTGACAGCTCAGCTCAGCTTTCAGCTGACTCTTGAACTGAATACACCTTTTAAGTAAGCCCAGGCAAAACCCAAGGAATTGCCAAGTTAATCCACACTTACTTTAAGCCTTTATTTTGGGATAGTTTGTACGTAGCAGCATATCAGTAATACAGGGTCAATGCCTATTTTTTCAAGCTGCTACTTTCAACTGTATCTTTTCCAAGTGAGGACACGCACACACACTTTACCTCCTTGGTAGCAGACATTGTTATGCTTGACTTAGAAATGTATTATGTGATCACAGGAAGTATATTTTCTATTTATATTTGTTGAAATATGTTAATGACATTATATGTGCATGATTCACTACATCAAAGATTTAGTAAATACCCAGGAAAAGATTTTGCTAGGTACCAAGAAAAGTCACTCTTAAGGAAAATAAATTTTAAACAAATAATTAAATTAATACTTACAAGTAAACATCTTCAAATGTATCTATGCTTCAAAGATATATTTCCCTATTTGGAAACAGTTAGGCATACTCCAGTGACTACATGGTGTGAAATTCGGTGGTCTTAGGTTTATATCTTAACATCTCCATTTATTGTTTTTTTAATTTGGAGAAAAATAATAGGTTTTTCTGAGCTTTAGAGTTTTTTTGTTTGTTTTGTTTTTTTACAAACTGAGATTATATATCTTATTTATAGGATTGTTATAAATATTAGAAAATTATTCCATAAGGTATGCAGCAAAATGTTGGACCTCCAATGCCTTAGTAATTGTTCCATATGTTTAGTGTTCTCTCTTCTTGCCATTACCAATTTTCCAGTTTTGAGGCAATCTGGACATACGTTAAGTAAAAGCACTGGAAAGGATTGGTGTTTGAAAAATAAATTTGGAGAAAATGGATAGCCTAACTTGTCTCTCCCTTTTGAGAACAATGCTTGACCAGTTCTCCTACTCTGTACTCCCAAATGTTGAGACATGTGATTAACAGTGTTAGAGGAGGAGACAGTAGTAATGATGAAATTGCAATAGCCCATGTGATTATACCATGGGGAAGGGCAGCAATGATCATTTGTTCTGCAGCTCACTCTGTTTCATACATTTTAGATCATTTTAAGTGAAGAGTAAGGCTTTGCTCTGTATTTCCAGTAATCCCCTTCTGTGTTTGCATTTTAATATCACCACTTGTTCACATTTCAGAGCAAAACATTTCTCCATTTATTGTCTCCTACCTTGCCAGACACTTTCTCTTTTTTATGGTGATTTTCTTTTCTTTTTTCTTTCCTTTTCTTGCTTAAGTGAACAGCTATGCCCTCAGGCACCAACCTTGACATGCTGCCTCTTTCAAATATTAGAAAACAAATAACATGAGCTTCTTTTGCAGGGTGGAAAACTAGTCAGTTTTATTTGCTTGTTTGGTTTTGCCTACAAACCATTCTAAAAGTCCCACTTAAATTTCCTCCCTGAAAAGACACATTTTTAAAATTATTAGCCAAGGTTCTAATGAGAATCTTATTTCCTCTTTCTCTTGTTTTATAAATTGATTCAAAATAGAACTGACCTTACAATCCCATGTAATAGCATCTGCAAGAGCATTTTTGGTCATGATTATGCACTGATTTAATTTGCAGACTGTAGATGATTTAGATGTGGTATTTTATTTAGATGTGAACTTGATACATGTACTCAGAGGACTGAAGAAAAAATTTTTAAACTGGACATGTACATGCCAAATAAATGTAACAAAATATCTTAAACATGCTACCCCTGTTATTGTTTTATGAAGGATAGCATCAAAGAAAGTGAAGGGAATTTATTCTGGATAAATTCTCAGATAAACAATCCTACTGGCAATTTCCATGACTTCCTGCAGTCTACTTTTAGAGGTTCTGGAGAAGCTGGTTGCAGAATGATCAGGAGCCACTTGCAGTCTCTTGAGGTCAGATGCTGTATCTTATACCTCAGATCCCCTTTAAGCCAAACACAGTATCTCACATGTAGAAGGCGCTTAGTGAATTATTATTCAATGGCTATTTCACCATGGCTTTAGTAGCTCTACTTTTCCAATTATCACAACCTGGTTTCTGATGTTCACAAATAGTGTATATTAGTGCCTTTGCTTGTGAATGTTTGTGTTTGTAGGCTCCCTGAGTGCCTGCAGCTTTGTTAAAATAAGGCTTTTACTTATGGACATTCTTCAGAGATCAAAAACGCATATTCCTCAACTGAAAATAAAATAAATTCCACAGATACTCTTTATCTGTATAGGCCAAATCTCTTAATATAGCCCACAGGGCCTTCTACAATTTCATGTGTGCTTACTTTTATAGACTTCTTTCCCACATGAAGCTTTGTCTTTTAGTCCAAGGAAGGCTAATTGGCTGTGCCATATCTTCTCCATAGAATATTTTCCTTTCCCTTATTGTCAAGTATATTGTCAAGTAAAATTGTATCTATCCTTCAGGGTCCCAGAAAGCAGCTACTTCTAGGAGCATCTCAGTCCAGGAGTGAGGGCAAGCCACACGTGGAGAGTGGACTAGGACTTTGATGAATTGCATTTGAAAAATAGACCTGGTGGGGCTTAGAGTCAAGACACAGAAAGATCAGCTTTATCTTAAAATAGTGTGAGAGTTAAACTAGGCACAAAAGAGTCAAAATGTCAAGACATCAGAGTAGAGGAAGAGGAGATGAAACCAACAGGGGTGCTAGTGAAATCCAACTGTGGTGCTACCAAGGAAAACGGTTACCAACAGGGGTGTGGGGTGGTTTCAGGGTAGGTGCTCACTGAAGAAGGGTGGTAGAATAGAGATGATGGGATGCTACAGACAGGTCCCTGGCTTTTTATCTGGTCTGGATTTAACCCTGACCCACATTTTAAAAGAGAATGATAGGCTACTGTAACCTTGGACACTTGCTAGAACATTTGGTCACCTCCTGGGTACCGTGAACTTCTAGGATAACACATCACCCACCAGATGCTCTGTTTAGATGTATGTATGTAAAACCTCTTTTGCTGTCTTTTAAGGTTCTGTCTATATCATGGGATTTATGCTATACTTGTCTTGCTGTTCTTCCCACAGTCCGCCAACCCCACATTCACAAACACATACAGGCTCACAAGACAGTTGATATTCAAAATATTTTTATTGAATTAATGAGTGAATCAATTAATAAGTGCACCACTTGTAATACAGAAATCTTAATGTGAAATCCAATCACAGGAATAAAAGTCAACCTAAAATAAATCTAGCAGGGCCACATTAAATGGGCAACTGATATTTGTTTAAAGCTTACGTAATCAATACTAAAAATTAACTTGTCAAACAGGTTATGTAGAAGTTTATGAACTTTTTAAATGAATGTAACAGGGTCCTTGGAAACCGTGGCTCATGACTTGTGAAATATAGATCAAATGGCTACAGAGGACTCAAGTTATTAGCCAAGACACAATTGAGGAAGAGGTTTAGAATTTTAAGCCTTGAGGTCCATTCCAAGATGGCTGAATAGGAACAGCTCTGGTCTGTAGCTCCCAGTGTGATTGATGCAGAAGACAGGTGATTTTTGCATTTCCAAATGAGTACCTGGTTCATCTCATTGGGACTGGTCGGACAGTGGGTGCAGCCCACGGAGGGCGAGCTGAAGCAGGGCTGGGTGTCACCTCACACAGGAAGCACAAGGGGTCAGGGGATTTCCCTTTCCTAGCCAAGGGAAGCCATGACAGACTGTACTGGGAAAATCGGGACACTGTCACCTAAATACTGCACTTTTTCAATGGTCTTAGCGAACAGTACACCAGGAGATTATGTCCCGTGCCTGGCTCAGTGGGTGCCATGCCCATGGAGCTTTGCTCACTACTAGTCCGAGATCGAACTGTGAGGTGGCAAATATGGCTGGGAGAGGGGCGTCCACCATTGCTGAGGTTTGAGTAGGTAAACAAAGAGGCCAGGAAGCTTGAACTGGGTGGAGCTCCACGCAGGTCAATGAGGCCCACATGCCTCTGTAGACCCCTCCTCTGGGGGCAGGGCATAGTTGAACAAAAGGCAGCAGAAACTTCTGCAGACTTAAACGTCCCTGTCTGACAGCTCTGAAGAGAGCAGTGGGTCTCCCAGCATGGTATTTGAGCTCTGAGAATAGACAGACTGCCTCTTCAAGTGGGTCCCTGACCCCTGTGTAGCCTAACTTGGAGACATCTCCCAGTAGGGGCCAACTGACACCTCATACAGCTGGGTGCCTCTGAGACGAAGCTTTCAGAGGAAGGATCAGGCAACAATATTTGCTATTCTGCAATATTTGCTGTTCTGCAGCCTCTGCTGGTGATACCCAGGCACACAGGGTCTGGAGTGGACCTCCAGCAAACTCCAGTAGACCTGCAGCTGAGGGACCTGACTGTTAGAAGGAAAACCAACAAACAGAAAGGAATAGCATCAACATCAACAAAAAGGACATCCACACCAAAACCCCATCTGTAGGTCGCCATCATCAAAGACCAAAGGTAGATAAAACCACAAAGATGGAAAGAAACCAGAGTAGAAAACCTGAAAATTCTAAAAACGAGAGCACGCCTTCTCCTCCAAAGGATTTCAGCTCATCACCAGGAACGGAACAAAGCTGGACAGAGAATGACTTTGACAAGTTGATAGAAGTAGGCTTCAGAAAGTCAGTAATGACAAACTTCTCTGAGCTAAAGAGGATGTTTGAACCCATCACAAGGAAGCTAAAAACCTTGAAAAAAGATTAGACGAATGGCTAACTAGAATAACCAGTGTAGAGAAGACCTTAAATGACCTGATGGAGCTGAAAACCATGGCACGAGAACAACGTGATGCATGCACAACCTTCAGTAGCCGATTTGATCAAGTGGAAGAAAGGGTATCAGTGATTGAAGATCAAATTAATGAAATGAAGTGAGAAGAGAAACCTGAAGAAAAAAGAAGAAAAAGAAATGAACAAAGCCTCCAAGAAATATTGGACTATGTGAAAAGACCAAATCTACATTTGATTGGTGTACCTGAAAGTGACGGGAAGAATGGAACCAAGCTGGAAAACACTCTTCAGGGTATTATCCAGGAGAACTTACCCAACCTAGCAAGGCAGGCCAACATTCAAATTCAGGAAATACAGAGAACGCCACAAAGACACTCCTCGAGAATAGCAACCCCAAGACACATAATTATCAGATTCACCAAGTTTGAAATGAAGGAAAAAATATTAAGGGCAGCCAGAGAGAAAGGTCTGGTAACCCACAAAGGGAAGCCCATCAGGCTAACAGCGGATCTCTCGGCAGAAACTCTACAAGCCAAAAGAGAGTGGGGGCCAATATTCAACATTCTTAAAGAAAAGAAATTTCAACCTAGAATTTCATATCTTGCCAAACCAAGCTTCATAAGTGAGAGAGACATAAACTCCTTTGCAGTCAAGCAAATGCTGAGAGATTTTGTCACCACCAGGCCTGCCTTACAACAGCTCCTGAAAAAAGCACTAAACATGGAAAGGAACAACCAGTACCAGCCACTGCAAAAATGTGACAAATTGTAAAGACCATTGGTGCTAGGAAGAAACTGCATCAACTAACAGGGAAAATAACCAGCTAACATCATAATGACAGGATCAAATTCACACATAACAATATTGTTTCTTTCTCTTGCCTGATTGCCCTGGCCAGAACTTCCAACACTATGTTGAATAGGAGTGGTGAGAGAGGGCGTCCCTGTCTTGTGCCAGTTTTCAAATGGAAAGCTTCCAGTTTTGCCCATTTAATATGATTTTGGCTGTGGGTTTGTTATAAATAGCTCTTATTATTTGGAGATTTGTTCCATCAATACTTAGTTTATTGAGAGGTTTTAGCATGAAGGGCTGCTGAAATGTATTGAAGGCCTTTTCTGCATTTGTTGAGATAATCATGTGTTTTTTTTTTTTTTTTTTTTTTTTTTTTGTCATTGATTCTATTTATGTGATAGATTACATTTATTAATTCTGTATGTTGAACCAGCCTTGCATTCCAGGGATGAAGCCAACTTGATCTTGGTGTATAAGCTTTCTGACATGCTGCTGGATTTGGTTTGCCAGTATTTTATTGAGGATTTTTGCATCAATGTTCATCAGGGATATTGGTCTATAATTCTCTTTTTTTGTTGTGTCTCTGCCAGGCTTTGGTATCAGGATGATGCTGGCCTCATAAAATGAGTTAGGAAGGATTCCCTGTTTTTCTATTGTTTGGAATATTTTCAGAAGGAATAGTATCAGCTCCTCTTTGTACCTCTGGTAGAATTCAGCTGTGACTTTGTCTGGTCCTGGACTTTTTTTTGATTGGTAGGCTATTAATTATTGCCTGAATTTCAGAGCCTGTTATTGATCTATTCAGCAATTCAAACTCTTCCTGGATTAGTCCTGGAAGGGTGTATGTGTCCAGGAATTTATCCATTTCTTTTTGATCTTCTAGTTTATTTGTGTAGAGGTGTTTATAGTATTCTCTGATGGTGGTTTGTATTTCTGTGGTATCGGTGGTAATGTCCCCTTAATTATTTTTTATTGCATCTATTTGATTCTTCTCTTCTTCTTTATTAGTCTTGCTAGCAGTCTATCAATTTTGTTGATCTTTTCAAAAAACCAGCTCCTGGATTCATTGATTTTTTGAAGGGTTTTTTGTGTCTCTATCTCCTTCAGTTCTGCTCTTAGTTATTTCTTGCCTTCTGCTAGCTTTTGAATGTGTTTACTCTTGCTTCTCTAGTTCTTTAAATTGTGATGTTAGGGTGTCAATTTTAGATCTTTCCTGCTTTCTCTTGTGGGCATTTAGTGCTATAAATTTCCCTCTACACACTGCTGTAAATGTGTCCCAGAGATTCTGGTACATTGTGTCTTTGTTCTCGTTGGTTTCAAAGATCATGTTTATTTCTGCCTTCATTTCGTTATATACCCAGTAGCCATTCTGGAGCAGGTTGTTTCATTTCCATGTAGTTGTGCGGTTTTGAGTGAGTTTCTTAATCCTGAGTTCTAATTTTATTGCACTGTGGTCTGAGAGACTGTTGTGATTTCTGTTCTTTCACATTTGCTGAGGAGTGCTTTACTTCCAACTATGTGGTCAATTTTTGAATAAGTGTGATGTGGTGCTGAGAAGAAGGTATATTCTGTTGATTTGTGGTGGAGAGTTCTGTAGATGTCTATTAGGTCCGCTTGGTGCAGAGCTGAGTTCAAGTCCTGGATATCCTTGTTAACCTTCTGTCTTGTTGATCTGTCTAATATTGACAATGGGGTGTTAAAGTCTCCCAATATTATTGTGTGGTAGTTTAGGTCTCTTTGTTGGTCTCTAAGAAATAAAGGGTATTCAGTTAGGAAAAGAGGACATCAAATTGTTCCTGTTTGCAGATGACATGATTGTATATTTAGAAAACCCCATCATCTCAGCCCAAAATCTTTTTAAGCTGATAAGCAACTTCAGCAAACTCTCAGGATACAAAATCAATGTGCCAAATTCACAAGCATTCTTATACAGCAATAACAGACAAACAGAGAACCAAATCATGAGTGAACTCCCATTCACAATTGCTACAAAGAGAATGAAATAACTAGGAATCCAACTTACAAAAAATGTGAAGGACCTCTTCAAGAAGAACTGCAAACCACTGCTCAACGAAATAAAAGAGGACACAAACAAATGGAAGAATATTCCATGCTCATGGATAGGAAGAATCAATATTGTGAAAATGGCCATACTGCCCAAGGTAATTTATAGATTTAATGCCATCCCCATCAAGCTACCAATGAGTTTCTTCACAGAATTAGAAAAAACTACTTTAAAGTTCATATGAAACCAAAAAAGGAACCGCATTGCCAAGACAATCCTAAGCAAAAGGAACAAAGCTGGAGGCACCACGCTACCTGACTTCAAAGTATACTACAAGGCTACAGTAACCAAAACAGCATGATACTAGTACCAGAACAGGGATGTAGACCAATGGAACAGAACAGAAGCCTCAGAAATAATACCACACATCTACAACCATCTGATCTTTGACAACCCTGACAAAAAACAAGAAACGGGGAAAGGATTCCCTATTTAATAAATGGTGCAGGGAAAATTGGCTAGCCATATGTAGAAAGCTGAACCTGGATCCTTTCCTTGCACCTTATACAAAAATTAATTCAAGATGGATTGAAGACTTAAATGTTAGACCTAAAACCATAAAAACCCGGGAAGATGTAATCCCAGCACTTTGGGAGGCCGAGGCAGGTGGATCACAATGTCAGGAGATCGAGACCTTCCTAGCTAACAGGGTGAAACCCCATCTCTACTAAAAATACAGAAAAATTAGCCAGGCATGGTGGCGGGCGCCTGTAGTCCCAGCTACTTGGGCGGCTGAGGCAGGAGAATGGTGTGAACCAGGGAGGCAGAGCTTGCAGGGAGCCGAGATCACACCACTGCACTCCAGCCTGGGCGACAGAGCGAGACTGTCTCAAAAACAAACACACAAACAAACAAAAAAACAACCCTAGAAGAAAACCTAGGCAGTACCATTCAGGACGTAGGCATGGGCAAGGACTTCATGACTAAAACACCAAAAGCAGTGGCAACAAAAGCCAAAATAGAGCAATGGAATCTAATTAAACTAAAGAGCTTCTGCACAGCAAAAGAAATTACCATCAGAGTGAACAGGCAACCTACAGAATGGAAGGAAATTTTCACAATCTACCCATCTGACAAAGGGCTAATATCCAGAACCTACAAAGAACTCAAACAAATTTACAAGAAAAAAAACAAACAACCCCATCAAAAAGTGGGCAAAGGATATGAACAGACACTTCTCAAAAGAAGACATATATGCAGCCAACACAGGAAAAAATGCTCATCATCACTGGTCATCAGAGAAATGCAAATCAAAACCACAATGAGATACCATCTCACACCAGTTAGAATGGCAATCATTAAAAAGTTAGGAAACAGGTGCTGGAGAGGATGTGGAGAAATAGTAACACTTTTACACTGTTGGTGGGAGTGTAAACTAGTTCAATCGTTGTGGAAGACAGTGTGGTAATTCCTCAAAGATCTAGAACTAGAAATACCATTTGACCCAGCCATCTCATTACTGGGCATGTACCCAAAGGATTATAAATCATGCTACTATAAAGACACATGCACATGTATGTTTATTGTGTCACTATTCACAATAGCAAAGACTTGAAACCAACTCAAATCTCCAACAATGATAGACTGTATTAAGAAAATGTGGCATATATGCCACATGGAATACTACCTAGCCATAAAAAAAGGATGAGTTCATGTCCTTTGTAGTGACATGGATGAAACTGGAAACCATCATTCTGAGCAAACTATCACAAGGACAGAAAACCAAGCACCACATGTTCTCACTCATAGGTGGGAATTGAACAGTGAGAACACTCGGACACAGGGCAGGGCAGGGAACATCAGATATTGGGGCCTGTCATGGGGTGAGGGGATGGGGGAGGGATAGCATTAGGAGAAATACCTAATGTAAATAATGAGCTAATGGATGCAGCAAACCGACACAGCTCATGTATACATATGTAACAAACCTGTACGTTGTGTGCATGTACCCTAGAACTTAAAGTCTAATAATAAAAAATAAGAAGAATTTTAAGCCTCAATTTTCTCTCCTCGGAAATGGAGGTAATGCCTTGCTTTACATGTGTAGATAGACTTTTGGGAAGGGTCAAATAAGAGAATATCTGTGGACAAAATATTTTTTATTACAGTTGTTATTACAAAAGGTTTCTCTTTCCATTCCCTTATATGTGTTACATCTACTTCTGCTATTTTTTTCTCTTCAAAATATGCTACTGACATACAATCAGCAAAATAAAAATAGAAGAAAAACTAGGCCATTCATATTCTTTCCTTGCAAATCTTGCAAAGATCTAAAAAAGGCAAATAAAACATACACGTTTTTGATATCAATTGGTATAAAAAATATTTTGGGGGGACTTATGTAATTAAAGTAAAATACAGACATTTTAGTAGATTCACTCTTCTAATATACTACTAAAATATAGCATTTCTATGACTATGTTTTCTCTTTATGTTATTTCCTTTGCTATAATCTTTATTATACTATTTCCCTTACTAAAACCCCTTAAATTATTTCTTAAGTCAACATTAACAGAAATACTTTTAAGGAATATAGTACAAGGATGTGTTTTCCCTGTTTACTTCCAAAGTGATGATACTACATCTTCAAAGTTACTATGTACTCATTAATTCACCTGGGCAGATAAATAAAATTTAAAAAGGAATGGTTGCTTTTTCCATTTGTTTGTTTGTTTGTTTCTTTGTTTTTTAGCTTGAAATCTTTCCGTGGCATCCATGCATCAAGTAGCTAAAATATGTGCTACTGTTTTATACCAATGCAGTAGCTAACTACCATATTCCTTAGGCAGGCCGTGCAGTAGAAAACCATACAGATTAGCAAGATCCCAGACACATTTCTCATTTCAGTTACTTGCCTTAGCGTGGGCAAGTCACCTTAAATGTTTGAACTGTAGTTTCTTTGTATATAAAAGGAGAGAGACGGCAGAAATAGGAGTCACAGGCATGAAGCAGGTTACACAGATAAGTTTTTAGGGTAGGAGTAATGCAATGGGCAATGATGGCACTTGTGTGAAGTTACAGCTGTCACCCCTATGTAATATATGTTTTGAAAGTATTTTTAATTCTATGCACACAAAACAAAGCAAGTGTGCAGGCTAATTCAAAAGGTCACCAGTTTTTAACCTTTGGAATGAGTCATCTCTGAGTTCCCTTCCAGCTTTAAAGTTCTGTAATGTTTCTAACCTATATTAGTCTGCTTCAGAAGGCATAACAAAACACCACAGACTGAGTGGCAAAAACAACAGAAATTTATCTTCTCAAAGTTCTGGAGGCTGGAAGTCTGAGATCAGTGTGCCAGCATGGTCGGGTTCTGGTGGAACCCTACCACCATCTTCCTGGCTTGCAGATGGACACCTTCTTGATATGTGGCCTTTCCTCAGTGTGCACATTCAGAAAGAGTGAGCATGAGAGAATAAGAGATCTTCATCCTTTTATAAGGCTACCAATTCCATCATGATGTTCCCAGCCTCACGACCTAATCTAACCTTATTTATCACCCACAGGTCCCTTCTCCAAATACCATCTCTTGGGGTTTAGGGATACAGCTAATGGATTTGAGGAGACACAGATATTCGGTCCATTACATGGACAGACTAACCTACTCAGTCTGTCTTTCTGAAAATGTCAGACAGCATGAGTTTTGTAGTTCAAGACTCTAAAGGACTCAGGGCCACTTTTCTTGATGGAGTTTGTTGAGAAAGAATAAAAGCCTTCCTGTATCTGAAGATTATGCAAAGAATGTGGGCCCACTTTGTTTTCTGTCCCTGTAATTGAAAGAAAAAGGAACTACCTTCAGAAATTAAAGAGGGAAGGACTTCGGGTATATGAAAGAAAAATCATTGTAAATTAACCCAAATCTCTAGATTTATAAAAAAAAGAAAAATTTATAGAATTTTACTCTGAAATTTCCTATCAGAATTCATTTTTCCTTTTCTGTCTCTTTTTTTGCTTAAAAATTAAAAAAAAAAGTGTCAATCATTAGGCATATTTTCAAGTCTTTTGGTTTATCCTTGCCCTGTGAAAATTGTGTTATGAGTAAGGAGGGTATTAGTTAAATTAATTCTGGCTTTTTCAGCTAGCTTACATTTAGTTGTTTGTTTGTAAAGATGATGTATCAATGCAGTTTACTTCAACAGAAGCTCATCTTTTCAGTGATACCATATTCCAGCATCTGGGTAATTTTAGACATATTTTTATTATGCTAATTTAGAAAATCAGAATTGAAGATTATAGAACCAAGAGAATTTTACTTGTTAAAAAACAGATATGATCTCATTTCCACAATTGGAAAATAACTTGAAAAGGAAACTAATTTTTGTCTCAAACCATGAAGTAAAAGACTATGTTGAATTTTAGCCTTATCCTGATTCTTTAATTCCCAGTTGCCCACTACTCAGAAAATGTGTTCATTATGTAACTTGCATTTGCAATCATGACCACAAAGATTACCGTCATGTAATTTTCAGAATTTTCGATCATATTTAAGGGAGACGGTTATAGAACTCTGCTTGGAATTTCTTGGACTTGGCCTCATTTATTTGGTTCAACTTTTCCAAGTAGACAGAGTACTAGCAGCATTGAATGTTAGTAGTACCTAAAATATGTTAAAGCAAAAAATAATTGTATCATTTTCACACCCAAGCCACTTACTTTTTTGAAGTTGTTTTGATTTGAATTTGCCACTACCCCTTCCTCATTTGCTGTTATTGTTGCTGTTTGTGGGGCGGGCTGGAGGGGGGGGGGTGCACTTTTTTTTTTTTTTAAAACAACCTTAGACACTCTTTGGCATTGCATCCCTTTTCCTCACAAGGTTACAGTTTTGGAAGGGAGCAGATGCCTCACAGTCGCTAATGAGTTTATCTTGGCTGAGAATAAAATGAGATTATTTTGGCTTGAGTTTGTTAATTGCTGTCAGCAGTCTTTCAAATTGATTTCTGGCATTATTTGCGTTACCAGGCAGCAGCTCTGAGGAGTAGAGATGCCCTCAATACCAGAATTCATGTCTACTGCTTTGAATTTGCACTGGACTGTTTCTTTGTGACTTGTGAAATCAAAGGGATACAGAAATTAATGCTACTCTCCTAGAAATGGAGAAAGAAGAACATGGAAATTAAATCTGAGATTATATTTGGGGGTTGAGTGTGCTGAAAGAGGCTAAATAGTTCCAGCTAAGGGAAGTGAACTAAGAGCTGCAAAGCAACCCATTACCTTTGGCTTTCCACGCAGCTCAGTAAAAATTGCTCTCTTTTGTAGGCCCTGGTGTTTCCAGCTAGCTCATCTCTCATTATGAGCAAATAGCCATTGTATTTCATCCTCATCATTTTGACCTCTGCTATCAACAGAGTTTTCTCTGTGTCCTGTTCTAATTTCTCCTTCTGGAGGTTAAAAATAAATTACCTTGCCCATCCTTCCCAACCAATGACCCACTTAAGGTGTCAGAAGCCAAGGACTGAGTATCTTTCGTGTATTTTTACTTTGCAATGCTTAATAGAGCATCTGGCACATAGTAAGCCATTAAAACAAGAAAGAAATGAATTTGAATAGCTGTCTCTGTTATTTTCACAATATTGGAAGAAAAAAAATCTGCCACTTTTTGTTGTATCATTTTTCTTGAGAAAGATAAATAATAGGTGGAATATCTGGAGGAAAGAAATACAAACTTATGCTCCTTTATATTTTATTGACAAAAGTAGGAAAATTGGAAAGGCTTTGCCTATAAAAAATGCATATATGATATAGAATCCTGTATATCATGTATTGGATCTG
The DNA here is from genome assembly GCF_049350105.2 of Macaca mulatta. NCBI lineage: Eukaryota > Metazoa > Chordata > Mammalia > Primates > Cercopithecidae > Macaca > Macaca mulatta. The sequence goes on from NC_133417.1 coordinate 29,002,732, forward strand.
ATATGCTATTTCGTATACTTGTGAAAGTATTTTAAAGATGTTAGATTTAATCTGTTTTATTCATTCATTCAATTTTGTTTTTTATCAAATGTATACATGCCCATAATTTGAAGGATATTTCTATGATATGTGACTCCATTTGTTCTCCCCAGCATCAACTACTATCAATTATTTCAGCTGATTGTGTTGTTTTTTTAAACTGTACCTCTAAAGAGTGTTTGTTTTGTGATATTTATATTGCAGATTTAACCATTATCTTTTGCTTTCCCACTCTGAATGATAAGGATTTTGTTTTGTTTAGTTTCATTTTGTTTTAGACAGAGTCTCACTCTGTTGCCCAGTCTGGAATGCAGTGGCACAATCTCAGCTCACTGCAACCTCTGCCTCCTCAATTCAGGTGATCCTCATGTCTCAGCCTCCCGAGTAGCTGGGATTACAGGCATACACCACCGTGCTTGGTTAATTTTTGTATTTTTAGTAGAAAGGGAATTTCACTATGTTGGCCAGGCTGGTCTCGAACTCCTGACCTCAAGCAATCCACCTGCCTCGGCCTCCCAAAGTGCTGGAATTACGTGTGTGAACCACCATGCCTGGCCCTTAATAATAAGGATTTAAAACTGTTGTCTCATCCTCCCCTTGCTATGCATGTACACTTCCCATCTTCTCCAAAAGTTGTATAATTTTATTAATATATTCAGTGTTTATATTAGTATAACTATCTACAAGTTTTTGAAAAGCTTACATGGGTAAATAAACTATAATAATCTTTTTTTCATGCAGCATTTTATTTTTCCTGGAATCATTTTCTATATACATTTTTGCTTTTACAAAATCTTATTAAAAACAAAATTTCTACTGATTGAGTAAATTTCTTCTCAAGATTATCAGATCCCTCAGTTTCATATTTCTGTAAAACTGTCATGGATGTTTCTGACCTATTTAATCTGGACTCAACCTCGATATTTAGTGCAGATCTGCCATCCTGGAATTTCCCTTAAACATTATTCTGTCTTCTTACTCTCTCCCCTACTCTTCCTTGGTGGGTTGTCTTAGAGAAGTGCATCTTGCTCTTCTGCAGGTTTCTGAGAAAGGATGTGGAGGTAACATTTTCCTAATTACAAATATCTGAAAAGATCTTCATTCTGTTCTCACACTTGAATAATATGGTGAGGTATAAAATTCTAAGTTGGACACAGTTTTCTTTCAGCATCTTGCAGATATTTTCCTTCTAAATTTCAGTAGAGACAATGAATCAAAAGCTGTGAGATATTTGTCCTCATTGTTTTGAAATTTTATGAAGATGTATCCTTATATGGATCTATTTTAATCAAATTGATTGGGCATTTATTTATCTCTTTTAATTTAGAAAAATATATTCTTGAAATTAGTTTGAATAATTTTTTAAAGATGTCCTCCCCTTCGTATTTTTGTTCTCTAGTTCTAGAACTCCTATAATCTAAATGTTAAACCTCCTAGATATATGTTTCTACTTTTTTTCTCCTAGATTTCATCTATTTGTTCTTTTACTCTACTTCTGAAAGATTTCTTTGACTTAATCTTACATTCTATTGAATTGTTTTTTTAATTCTTATTTTTCTTTGATTTCTAAAAGATCTTTACTTGCTAGATATTCTTTTTTCATAGTAAGCACTACTGGTTTCATGGTAGAAATCTTTCTGTTTTTCTTCAATATAATAGTTTTAGAAATAGTCTTTTCATTCTCAAAGTTTTCTTCCCCTTACCATGTTTTGATTTGCTCCAACTTGTATTTGTGACAGACATTGTCCTCAGGTATCTGGTAATCCTTCAGTTTCTGTTTCTCTTTAAGATTGAAGTAAAAAAGTTGAATTGTTTGAGTTTTTCTGCTCAAACTAGCTTAAGAGTAAAGCGGTCTGGCTGGGCTGTTCAGTTGAAAAGCTACTCATGTCAACACAGGTGACCCTTTCCTCTTGTACTGAATGGATTTCTAAGAGAAGAATTTTTCAGTGGTGGCCTAGACGGGGAAGACCTGATTGTCAGTCTTCTGGAAGCTAAGTTAGGGAAGATGGCAAGGAGTTTCAGCTTTAGCATGAATGTGGTCAGGTAATCCCCTCAGCTATGCCGTGGCCCCCAGGTCAGAGAGAGTCTGATAATACCCTTTAACATCTAGTCTTTTGCAAAGATAAAGGGAAGGTCATGCATAGCTCTGTGGCATGAGGGGAGGGAGGAAGGGAGGGACGGAGAGAGAGCGAGAGCTGGGAATCTGGCTGCTTTGTAAACACAGGATGGGATATTTCTGATTTTTTAAAGCACATCCTTACTTTCCATTTAACTCCTCTTTTATTCTGTGATGTAAATCAGATTACTTCTTGGCTTTTTCTATTCTGCCTTAAAATTTACTATTTTCTTTGGTCTTTTTATTCCTTTACCTCTTGTTCATTGATTTATAGCTTCCAAAATCATAACACTATTTTGTTCTTTCCCATTCTCTTTGTCCTTAATGTGTTTAGCACTCATAAAGTTTTAGTGCAGTTATAGAAGGACATGAAAGTATATTTGAGTTTCCACTGTGACATCTTTGTCGGGAAGTCCAATTAATTTATATTTGTTGTGTAAAATGCCTTTCTAAGTGAGTTACGAATTTTTTTAACCAAGATTGTAGAATGTTTTCTGTTATGTATTAGCATGCTGTGTGTACTTAACATGTCACTAAGTGGAATAAAAACAATATAATTATGCATAAGTACCAGCTGGCTATGCTAATCTTGCAAGTTCTCAATAGAACCACAGATTACAACAATATATGTAAGAATGCACTCTACATGCTTGTGCCCATAATGTATTCATGGAGTATTAGGGCTGGAAGGGACCCAGATCATCCAGGTCCAACTCCTTCATTTTGCATATCAATACACTTGAATTTCCATGAGCCTAGCCAGTGGGTCATGCAGCAATCACAGGTAAAGCCAGAGCCAGATTGACCATCCTGACCAGCTGTGTTGCCTCCTCAGGTTGTGCTTGGGTCCTGGACATTGTCATGGAACTCTTTGGTGGAGACACAAGTTCCACTTGGGTGCTATGAAGACTTGAAGCAAGTGTGTAGCATAACATTTTATCAGACCTGGTTACAGGTCCAATTAGCCTTGGTAATTTGAATCATCTGGGTGGCCAGTACTACCTCAAAGTAGTCAAATGTACAAATTTAATATTGTTAGTCACGTTAAGGTTAATTATTTTGCAGAGTTTCAAGGTAAAAATAAGTCAAGTTCCTGACTTAAAGAAGTTATAACTCATGAGACGTTGGAAGGCAGTTTTACACTTAACTCAGCTAATTTTAACAGGTTAAAAAAAAAAGCACTGTACACAAAAAAGCAGAGGTCATTTGGTATTGAAATATATATCACTTTAAGCAAATTCAATTTCACATAAGCACAACATCTGTTGTTTACATTGAAAAATGAATCTTTGAGGTTAAATACCATTATTCTGAATGGAAAGCATTTCAATAGCAGTCTTCCCTACTACACTAAAATAAATTCATTTCCTTCATGTTTCTTGCATACAACTTTTCAGGAATCCATCTGCATATTATATGAAGTGAGTTGTTCTCATTAAAAAAGTCTCGTGCGAGACACGAAGGTATATGACTAATGAATATAGTGTATAAGGACTACAAAATGATCCTCTGAATCCACCATTACTCAGACTTTTATAATAGAATTTTATCAAGTTTGAGGTTCTAGAACAGAATTAAAGTGTAACAAATTTTTTTTTTATAAAGAATGTAGCAAATGCATGGTCTCCAGAGAAACCAAAGAAGATATCGGGATGAATAAACATAATTTTAGCAGCACCTTGGGAGAGTCTATGGAGGAGGAGAGCAGACAAAATGAAAACAAATGCCTTCTTGACATGGCATCAGCTTTGTACATAACAGACGATGTATTAAAATAATGGTGATTATGATCCCATGCAAAGCTTGACTACTCATAGTGATCTACAAAAAGGAAATCCGTTTTAGAGAAAGGAAAGTTCCTCAGAAGATGTTTTAAGTAGCCAGATCCACAAGAAAATGTAGAATATACTTTGGCAAGTGGGGAAGATAAATGTGGATATTGTGCTAATTTATTGTTTCTCTATAGCAATGAGATAATAATATCTTGGATCTTTGCAGTTGTTTTTCATGGGAGAACAGCAAATTATTTCTAAATTCGGGTTTCACATTCCATTTGTTACTTAGTTACTGTTTCTAGAATGATTATATGACACAAAGTTTAGCTTCCTAATAAATGATGCTGCATTCGTTATCCTGATAGCCTGTTTCATGGCAGATGTAGTTAGAACCTCAGTTGTACACAGGCTTTTTAAGAATATTACTTCTCATACTTCAAGAATAAGTACAGTTTTAAAATCTATAATTACCTGCTGCAGTGATTTGGCCCAACTGTTCCCTGTGCCTTTATGTGAAGTGCAGCAGGTGACTAAAGCACCATCCATCTGTCAAACCCAGAGCAACTGTTAAAAATTACGCAGCCCATTTTTTTCTTCTGATTTGGAAGTTAGTTGCACAACAGCTGTTTGCAGAGATACAGGTGAAACCTATGTAAATACTGCCATATTCCTTCAAAAGTGGAATAAATCATACACATGCAGTGTGTGAATTAGCATATTTATTCTTTCTACCTGCCAAATATGCATTTCTCTTGTACATGTACATAAAATAGGGGTTTAAGGAGCATAAAGCTTCTAGCATATTGCATAGTTGTAGGCAATAGTCTGTAGAATGAAGTATGTCTAAATTTTTTTCCCAAATATATAAAAGAAATGCCAAAAACTTTCATACAATTTGAATTGAAGACTTCATTCAGCATAAGACAGAATTCTGATGCAGGAGATATTTCTGAAGGATTCTAGTCTGATGCCTTTTTAGTGGCAGTGAGAAAAATGACTTGGAAATATCAGAAAGCATCTCATCATTAGTTTACACCTCTAATGAAGCCATGTAGAAAGAAGGAAGGAAAAAGAACACTCATTTAAAAGGGGATTACATGATTTCTTACCGAACAGATTTTTATAACATGGTAAGAAATTCACTTTAATCACCATTCAATGCTTCCATATTCTGTATATACTAAAATGCAATTGATTCATAGATATTTATATATTTAGTGCATTTTTTCCATATGTGGTGGAAATTGGGTATTCCATGTAGATTATGAGCCCTCTTAGGGAAAAACTTCTGTTTATATTACTGTTATGTTTCATTAACTGACTGTATCCTCCAGATAGTGTTCTGCAGAATTCTAATTTGGTAAATATGACATCGCAGAAAGTCTAGGTGAATGTCTATTTTGTCCTTAATGGAGGATAAAATTCAAAAACAAAATTTTGAAGGTCATAAGCATGTGAAAAGAACTGCATTAATGACAAAATATTAATTCCTTATTTGTGCATGTACTTTTATTTATAAAAGTTAATATAAATGGTCTAGTGCATAACTTTTGGGAAAATCATTTTTTTTTCCTCACTACTGAATGCTTATGATTCCTAAGATTTCTGGAAAGCTGCATCTAATTGACATTGTTTTGTGATACAATGTCTGAGCTCAGTTTAAAAAATTACATTTATTTAAGATTCAGAATATTTAAATTATGAAATTTTGCAGCAGCTTTGTTGAGATAAAAATCATCTTTTTTTTTTTTTTTTTTTTTTTTGAGCCAGAGTCTCCTTCTGTCACCCAGGCTGGAGTGTAGTGGTACGATCTTGACTTACTGCATCCTCTGCCTCCCAGGTTCAAGCAGTTCTCCTATCTCAGCCTCCTGAGTAGCTGGGATTACAGGCACGCACCACCATGCCTGGCTAATTTTTGTGTTTTTAGTAGAGATAGGGTTTCACCCTGTTAGCCAGGCTGGTCTCGAACTCCTGATCTCATGATCTGCCCACCTCGGCCTCCTGAAGTGCTAAAATTATAGGCGTGAGCCACCATGCCCGGCCAAAATTCACCCTTTAAAGTGTACTATTTGATAACTTTTAGTATATTCACAGAGTTGTACAACCATCACACTAATTTCACAACATTTTCATCACTTCCAAAAGAAACACCATATTCCTTAGCAGTCATTCCCCATTGAATTATTTTTAATGGAAGAAAGTCAACTGAAATAAAAGGAGCTACTCTAAGGTGTTGTAAAACCTGGGAGAGGATCACTGATCTATTTAAAAAAACACACACACACACACAAAAGCCTGGTTGCAATGAAAGCTCCTTCATATTCACTGTCAAGTCTTAATTTAGAATGATTGCAGCCAGCCAGTGTCTTGATGAATATAATTTATATACATTTATGATGAATTTCTTCAATATAGGTTTTAATATTTCTTTGTAGAAGGAAAGACTTAAAGAGGCAATCTAAAAGGAAAGAGCGGCTAAGGAACTTCTTTTGCAACTGACTTTGCCCAGCATATCCACTGTTTCTATTCAGAGTGTGTACTTATTTGGTCCAGTTTACAGGCGGGAGTAGCTGAGGATTAAGAAACTTGTCCTGCAGCCTCCTTAACAAGCAAGCTACTTTTTGTACTTGTATATTTATTTTGGGTGGTTTCATCATGGCTGATGGAGATTATTGGGGTTCAACACCACTTGTTGTCACGTAGACATCATCCGTGGGTTACATTTTGTCCTATTTAACACTTTTCTTTCTTCCTTGGACTTAGGATTCCCAACAATTAGTCTTTCACCACTCATTCTTGAAAGTCTTCACTCTACTTATCTGGAAGTGCCTGATTTCCTGGCTTGGCTAGGAAGTTAATTTGGAGCACCTGTGATTCCCACCTCCACCAACCTACTCCCCAAGCCCAGAGCTGGTCCTGATGATTTTGCTTCCAACCATGGCTGAGTAACTTGACCGCAATTCCTAGCATTCCCTTCTGGACTTGGCCACAACAGATCGTCAGCCACGGTTTAAGATGTTTCTCCTCCCTCCTCTGTGACCCACATTTATATTAGCTATTCTTTATATCTAATTTATGAATTGTTTGTGATTTTATTTTATCCATTTTTTTCTGAAATGCTTATTCTTGTCAGTCTTTATAAGTGATACCTTGAAGCCAAAAGCCCTATCTGTGTAACTTCTTGGTTTAGCTGGGAACACACAGGGCTACAGGGCTCAACAAACACCTTGGAATAAAGTGAAGGAGTATTTTTCAACTCGGCATTTTCTGGTCTTGTATTAGAACCTAAATAAAATGTTTCCAGGTTACCTAGGAACTAAGTATATATTACTAGCTTACTAAGCATTTATTTATTTACAAATTCACTTTTTTGAGGCAACAGTAATTGGAGAATATGTTTCCAACGTGCAAAATAAGTTGTATCTTTCCATAAGCAAGCTTATAATTGGGCTCCTGCAGCCACGCAGCTTCGCATATGGTACTTATGAGTCAATTAAAGCACCCTAACAAGCAATTACAGGTTTATTGTTTAATTCAATTTCCACAACTCATGCTGTTCCCACTCAAAAGTTGCATATATGTCAGTCAGCATGTAATCATAAGTACATACTTTCCTCAAACATTGGTTTTGAAGAATGGGGCCTCCAGATATTGTGCTCCCACAAACTGAGTGCAGCACAGGGAGAGATCAAATGCAAGGGGAGAAGGAAAGCATTTGGGGTATGGCAAGAACTGGCTTTAACTTCCAAATAGATTTCTTTGTATAATAGCAAGTAAAAGATCTCTTCTACTCACAGTGTCACAGTAATGAGATTGCTAGAACATCCTCTGAGAGGATATGAATATGTAGAGTGGTTGGTTTGTGAAGCTCTAGTGATTAAAGTCCAGGGGGAAGGGCTGGCGTTTGATCCTCCAATGAGGAATTTAGCCAGGATTACCTGTCTCTTTGCCTGGAAAATGCTAATGCTAGCTGTCCACCTTCCCTGTTCCTCCTATGCTACTAGGACTCTTGCCCTGCCCCACACCAGCTCTTTACCTGGTGAGAAGATGAAAGCAATTCATCCTTCTCCCTGTGGCCCAAGTAATAGTTTCACAGGTAGGTTGGGAAGACTCTGTTGCAAACATCCCATTGACAATACCAATGCATGTCCTAACTCGGGTAGTTCTTGGCTCTTAAGCTTCAGGTGGAATATGGGAGCGACCCAGGGCTGCCATTGCTTCTGGTAGACAGTTTAGAGCACATGTGGCCATTGTAGAGTCAACAAGACACATTTGGGCCAGGCACAGTGGCTCACACCTGTAAAGCCAGCACTTTTGGAGGCCAAGGTGAGAGGATCACTTGAGACCAGAAGTTTGAGACCAGCCTGAGCAAAAAAGTGGTAACTGATCTCTACGAAAAATAGAAAACAAACAAACAAACAAAAATAGCCACGCATGGTGGTGCACAACTCTAGTTCCAGCTACTCACTGGGAGAATTGCTTGAACCTGGGAGGTCAAGACTGCATTTGGTTAAAAGAGAGCATAGAGTTAGTCTTCTTTTCAGGACATAGGACTCTCTCTTCCTTCTAGCTGTTCCTACTCCCTTCTCAATACCAGTATTCCTCTGAAAATATTTTTATCTTAATTTATTCATAAGCAAACAATTGAACCACAATAGTTGGATGAATGGAAAGGACTTTACAGAAGCAGAGGGACAGATGGAAAGGGAAGTGAAGACACTCCCCTGCTGGCTTTGAAGAGGGAGGAAGGGGCTCTGTGTGAGGGGTGTAGGCAGCCTCTGGAAGCTGAGTAGGGTGAGATAACAGATTCTCTCCTAGAGCATCCAGAAGGAACCCGACCTACTGCCATCTTGTCATTAGCCTGGTATAAGGAAAAATGCATGTGCTGCGGTCAAGAACAAGCCCAGGCAGACATCCAGTCCAGTGTGACTCAGTGAGTTGGAACACAGGCATACAACTCCACACATTATGTAACCACACCACGTGAGGTGCATTAGGTGATCACCCACGTGAGCTCGTGCTTGGCTTGGAGCCACTATTGTCTGTAAAAGGTATAATTACCCTGCTAATGCTGTACATATGGCTGGTGCCCATGGCTCGTGCCCCAGCGGGTATCCAGGCTCACTCACACCCAGAGAGAGAGTAAAACCATGTCAAAACTGTCTACGATTCCTCAAGTGTTTTTCCAACTACCTAACACTCACCCTTTGACTCTCCTCAGACCTCAGTTAGAACCTGACAATTGGTGTCACAAACATGATTTCAGAGTGAGTGAGCCTTCAGTCCCCACTGATTCTGGGTCAGCCACGTGGCTGCAACATGGATTGTGGTACCTGGTGGCAGATGTACTGCTCAGATGGGCCCTGGTGGAAACCTGGGTGGCAGTAGATGGGTCCCCTGCAAGCGTGGAAAAGGTGCTGAAGCAGCTGGAAGCACAGAGCACCAAGGAGGAATGAGCCTTTGCCAGCAGAGTTGGGTGGGCATTTTTGACGACACTGTGAGAAGTACACACCCAGTCCCTGAGGGAAACAGCAGAGGTAAGGACCCTCCAGATGCAGGCAGGTCACCTGGATGCCTGGCTACATAGCTCAAAAAAAGAGTTAGAAGCTTCTGTGAATGGGGTCCTCTAGGTGCAGGTGGGGTGCCTGGAGGCCCGGCTATAGAGCTTGGAAAAAGAATTAGAGGCTACTGTGAATGCAGGCCTGGAGACCATCAGCAGTACCAAGAGGTCCATGCTGTAAAGAAGGTGAAGATGTCCCACCTGCAGGGGCCTCCCCAGTGGGAGAAAATGGGGCCTCAGTGAGTGACACACTCACAGATGTGGATAGGTTTGATTTTGGCTGGGGCTGACTGAGAGAAAATCGGTAAGCAGCCCAATGAAATACTCTTAACTTTGTGGAGACAGTTGTCTTTGGAACAGCAATTCCAGAAAATGCCCAAGTGGGTAAAGGACATGGCTGTGTGACCCAGTCCCATCCAGGCACTTCAACTCAAAGACTATGTGCTGCAGCCAGGCGGGGGTGTAAAGCCTTTTCTGTTTGATGAAGGAATCGGCCGAGGCGCTCGTGCCACTGGACGACTGGAGGCCACGTGTGAAATGAGCAATCCACTGGTCCCCCACCAACGTACAGCAAGTGCTGGCACTGGTAGACATCCATGCCGGTATCTTCTGGGGGTGGATGTTTTACACAGCTTGACAGCTGTGCTGTCTATCATGAACTTGATGGACCGCTTATGATGGATTTGGGACAGTATGACTATGTGGTGGACTTGGCTAATGCATTGTTTTTTTCTAGAGAGCCAGGAACAGTTTGTCTTCATGGGGGTCAACAATGGACTTTCACAGTGTTGCCACAGGGCTATATGCCTAGCCCCACCATATGTCATGGTCTTGTTGAAAATGTTATGTTAACCTCTGATTCTCTTGCAGATTTAGAAGTGGCAACATTCCTCTTTCCTGAGATTGGGATGGTGCAGCTGAGACTGCCTTCCTGGCAGCCAAGTGGGCTATTCAGTAGGCACAAGCCCTGTGGGTAGTTGACCAGGAGTGCCCATTTGAGCAGGGCGTGCGTATGACCACAGGCGGTTTTGGTTGGGGCCTGTGGCAACACACAGAGCACTTGAGAATGCCAGTAGGCTTTTGGTCCCAACTATGGAAGGGAGCTGAGCTCCAGTATTCCTTGATAGAGAAACAACTAGAAGCTATATATGCCACCCTTCAGGCTTGTGAGAGTATGGCAGGATGGGCTGCAGTCATCATGCAGACGACTTACCCGATAGTGGGATGGGTGCGTTCATGCATAACGATCCCCTGGACTGGGATGGTGCAGACATCCACTTTAGCAAAGTGGGTCACTTACTTAGAACAGCAGAGTACACTGAGTACAAACCCCTTAGGAGCAGTGTTGCAAGAGGTCTAGGGATCTGTAGTCCTAATGCACAATAAAGCCATGGGGCCTGAGGCACCCCTAGACCCTGAACCTCCACTATTTAAAGAAGGACATCCCCCCATTCCCGATGGGGCATGGTATATGGATGGGTCTAGCCAGAGTGCTGCTGCTGCTGCCTGGACTTCTGTTGAAGTCTAGCCTAGTACTGACACTATATGGTTTGATAGCGGGTGTGGATAGAGTAGCCAATGGGCTGAACTTAGAGCAGCATAGATGGTGATCCCCAAGGAAGCGACACCTGTGGTAATCTGTACCAACAGCTGGATGTTCTAACAAAGCTTGACCTTGTGGTGAACTACCTGGAAAATACAGAAGTGGCTAGTCAGCCACCAATCCATGTGGGGCCAAGCCATGTAGCAAGACCTATAGGTGGAAGGATGACCTCCTCCAACCAGGTATGGGACAAATGGTAACCTGTTGTTACCTGTCCCAACACCCCTAAAGGTAGGGAAATAAAAACCTGGATTAATGTATAAAGCAACGTTGGGGTAATGTCACCATGGGGTGGTTGCACACCATAACCTGGAGTTATTGCTTCCTGTATTACTGCTGTAGCCTCTGGGTCAAGGGTTCCACCCTCTGGGTGCATCTCCCCAGTAGAAAAACCCTCAGCCTAGGGGGTGGAATATAAGGCCTCTGCATCAGACCTGTGTGTCCAAGGCCTATGTCTCCCTTGGCCTTGAGGATGGAATGTAAGGAAAATGGATGTGCTGCAGTCAAGAAGAGGCCGAAGCAGACATCTGGTCCAGCATGACTCAGCAAGGTTGGAGTGCAGGTGCACAACTCCGCACATTACGTAACCACGCCATTTAAGATGCATTAGGCAATCACCCACATGAGCTCGTGCTTGACTCAGAGCCACTATTGTCTGCAAAATGTGTAATTACCCTGCTAACACTGCACATACGGCTTTCATCCATGGGTCGTACCCAGGGACATGCCCAAGCTTGCTTGTGCCCAGAGAGAGAGTAAAACCATGTCAAAACTGTCTATGATTTCTCAAGTGTTTTTCCAGCTCTCTGCCACTTGCCCACCAACACCTTTCAGACGTCAGTTAGAATCTGACACCTGGCAAAACTGATTTTGAATTTCTGGCCCCCAGAATTGTAAACAAATACATTTATGTTCTTTTAAACCACTCAACTTGTGTATTATTACAGCAGCAACAGGAAACTAATATACCCTTGAAACAAATAAGCATTTAAAAAAAAATCTCGTGGGACTTTATACAAAAGGAATAAGGGCGTTGAGCTTTCCAGCAGAGCATCCAAGTCCTTCGGCACCTGATACCTAGCTTTGCTCTGCAGGCATGTGGTGAATAGACACCCTCTGCCACCTGCTCCAAGGTGGGCTTCAAAGACTCCAACTACTCTATTTAGCAGAATCCTAATGTGTCCCAGGAACATGAGGAGATACCTCAGGACACAAGCCAGTCACAGGCTTAGCTCTCCTGGGACTCAGCTCATGGTAAAGCATATGGATCTCAGGCTTCATATTTTTTAAAATGTTTCTTAATTGATATTCTTAATTCAATCAGATTTCTTTCTCTGCAACCTGTCATTGTAACATCACAGAAAGGGACAAGGTAAATGCCACTTCAGGAGGGAGAGAGATGTAATTCCAGGGAAGTCCCTGTCAGACAGAAGGGATTAAAATTCTCCTCTTTCTGCCAGCATAGGTAAAGGAAGGGATCAGGAAAGAGACTGGGGTAGGGAAAGGAAGTGGCATAGAGGGAATATGAACCAAGGCTTCCCCTGACTCAGACTTATGTTCTAGAGGTGGAGGAAGGGTCTGCTCAATCTCCTGTTTAGAATCTTGAGAAGAGATACTCTACAGGGGCCCCACTCCCGACATGGCATGGGCTGTGTCATCTTACGGTTGTGCCCTGGAGTGACTTGGCAGAAGGAGGGACTTAATGCCTTTTCAGGTGCTCCCTGAGTTCTCCCTCTGAAGAGAGAGTCTCCAGAAGTTTCCCCATGCCCTGCCCTAGGAGGATGTGGTAGCTGATGGTGCTGGCTGGCTGGCTTAGCAGAAGATCCTGCCCTGGAACTGCTGGGCCACTCATCACATGGCCTTTGCAAGCTGGTTCTCCCCAGCAGGTGCCGAGGTGGGGTGAGACCTCCTCAGCTGGAGGATGAGGCACCTGTTGAGAAATGGATCTGGAGTTGTCAGCCTGAGACTTCAGCAATGTATATCACCAGGGCAAGCAGTCACCAGGTGGACTCCAGCCACTCTTATTTCAGAGGATAGTAAAGACCCAGGGAGCTTCAAAGAATTTTCCTGCAGAGCTAAGGCCCCTGCTGGCTGCAGCAGACGCCCAGGTGCCATCTTGGGAGAAGAAGGGAAGTCACTAAAAGAGAGAGATTGCACATTTACCTGAAAAGAAATATTTTAAACAAGAAAGCAACTAATTAAAATGGCCGGAACTGAGCTAGTGTTAATTGCCATTTTTACCTTTCATAATTACCTAGTTGGGAGCTCTTAAGGAAGATTGTATCAACCCATGATGAAATAATTGCAATAGAGTGTAGTTCTGACCTTAGATTCAGCAAGAGGGCACCTGCCCTGGCCTCCATGCCCCTGCTCTGGCCTTCTTGCTGTGCTTCATTTTTGGGCAAGAAATCTATGAGGCAGATGAGAGCCTCACCAGAGCCCATGCTCCTCCACTCAGCCACCTGTCTAAACTCTCCCCAGTACTCAGCACCTTGGAACTTCTGCCCAGTGGTCTTGATCCAGTTTCTAGGGTTTGCAGGGGCCTCTACTCTGAATCTTAATCTCTAAGGAAAGCTTGCACTGTGTATGTGTATATCTTAAGCCATGGAGTGGACAAAAGGTGGCCAATCTGTGACTTGAGCATTGGAGGATTGACTTCAGTGTCCACACACATATGCAACAAAGTCTATTCTGGAACAGGGTCAAGCGGGGAGTGAGAAGAGAAGGAGTAAGGCCAGAGACCTCCTGCCACCATATTCCAGCCTGAAACTCCAAGTCATCCCAGAATTCTTTAATGAAATCTTGGTTTCAGGTCATTATGAAGGTGTATTTGTGAAGGTGCAGAAATAGAACTAATTTATTACACCTTTTAAAATTTCGATTATAACCTTTAACTCTTTGGACTTGTGGTTGTTACCTCCACTTATATTTTAACCATGATTTCCACACATGTGGGCAGCCTGATGTAGTGTCATTAAATTAGACACTGAACATGCAATTATACATATGATAAGTCTTATCAAAGGGGAATTTAGAAGTTCCTACTGAAGTGAGTAGCATGAGCAGGAAACAAGTCTGTCACATTGCTTGTTTCTCTGCACAGCTTTCACGGTGTTCCAAGTCCCTGGCCAAACTCATGCTGTTTTCAAGGGACATGTCCTGTGCAGCATTTATGCATCATTCCTTCCGGAAAGCTTCCACTGACTGGCTGGTGCTCGAGGTCCTAGTGCTGTGCTCTTGCAGCCCCCTGAGTGTAGTGAAATTTTATTTCTGTTTCTTTCATCTGTGTATCTTAGGCCACTAGTGCAGGGCCTGACATATAGAACACATTGTAGGAATATTGGTTTAGCTGAGCGATTGCTTCCCACTCTCTCAGCTCTTTGATATGCATGTAAATTGAGCCATGCAGCTGAACTGAGATCCTCTGCTATTGCAGGACAGAAAGCTTCATAGGTAGAGGTCCTCAATTTTTCAAGAATGTCACCCCCCATTTCCTGGAAATTATGACCTCTTGAAATGAATTCTTTCTATCCTTTTTCTTTAACTATTAGAGTTGAACTCTGATCAGAATCAACTTCAGGAAAGTAATTTCAGTGTCCTTGGTGAAGGTGATGATCTGAAGTAGCAAGCTCCAGCCTTTTATGGTTTTTCCAGGGAGAACATTATAATTTCTTACCATAAGGCCAGTAACCCCTGCCCTCTTCATATCATAATTGAAAAGAAGCAAAACTTATCACTGCATGTCTGACTATCAAAGTTTAGAGGTGATACAGGGCAAAAAGACCAGTCATTTGGTAATAGTTAATAATCTGCCTATTTGAGACATCAGTTAAGCTTAAGAGGGCTGCCTGACTAGCCTACCGTTAACAGCAATTCTTTTTAAAAAATTAACTATGAGACACACTGAGAATTCATACAGATCCTTGCTTTGTTTCTTTTGCTAAGTTTTTAGATAATTTTACATTTGTGCCAGGGTATTCTTTTTCATGCTGCTAGAATTGAAAAGAATCAGGTAACAGGGGAAAGCAATCAATGACTATTCTCTCCACTCTGACCTCCCCTTTTGGGCACCTTTCTCCCAAGGCTCATCCTGTGTAGCAATTAAGAAAAAGATGAAGTAGCTGAACTCGGTTCTTTGTGTTATGTAGCTTGTTAGATACTTTGCATAGCAACGTGTGGCCTCAGTCATCAAGGAGATTTTTGGAGGGTCCCAGGTCACCCTGACACACCCACTTGCCAGGTGACTGCTCTCATTTGAATGCTCTTGTCTGAGTGGCTTACCTCAAACACCTACTTCTCCATCATTCCCTAACAAGGATACTCAGCTGCCCCAGGCAGTTTCTCAGAGGGCTTTCTGCCCAGAGCTTAAGATAGCTAAATTTCAAACAATACCCCATAATGAGATCCTTGTAGAGCTATTTGGAATAATTTTACCTAGGAGTACAATTTTCCTCCAGTAAAGACAACAATATTCCAAGTTAAATAAATGAAATATAATTAAGCATTAAATTGCCCCTCCCTTTAACTCATTACAGGTAAAAATATACAACAAGAAATGTCAGAAGTATATAAATGTCTTCCCCATCCTAATGGAAAGACCTTTCCCAATAGTATAGTGTAGTACTTAAAATAACAGAAAGAACTAAAAAAGAAATTTTTTTTCTAAGATTATGTCCTGAGAATGATTTGCTATGATCTGAAGGACCCAGGACTTGTTCAACTAAATAGCAGATGTCTGACAGATAAATTCTCTGTAATGGCCTATTTTTTTCTACCTATCCATTACACATCCCTTTCATTCAAGATGGAAGTGTGTACTCTTCCCTTCTGTGCCAGGTTTCCCATTGCTTATCACCATTATGAAAACTGTAATATTGTACTACTGTTATCTCTCTACCTGCCTGTCACTGACACTACTGTGGCCTCCCAGAAGCCAGATTACTGATATGTATATGTGTGTATACACACACACACACACACACACACACACACACAAAATACATTTGTAATTGTTCACAGCAGACTGCTAACCTCAACATTATCATATAAGAGAGGCTCTAGTAATACATTTAGGGCCCAAGAGGCTTTGATGGAATTTGGAAATTCTTCCTGAGCCAAGAACCAAGACAGATGATAGTAAATGCTTTGTTCCTACCATTTCTTACATTTCATTTTCAATAGACTTTTTCATAATAGTATATACTTCCCAGGGCTCATGTACTAATGTACTAAGTGCTCAGTTTTTTGCAAAGCAATTTATCTGTATCAGTTTATCCTGCAAGGTAAGTATTATTATTCCCATTTCATGGATGAGTTCATTGAGTCTTAATTTATATAACTTAACCAAAGTAACAGTTTAAAAAAAAAAAGGAGAGTCACCCTTAATTCTTTTTGAGTTTTTTTATTGATATATAATTTATGTACATTTTTTGTGGGATACATATGATACTTTGCTTTATATAGAGAGAATGTGTAATGATTGAGTCGGGCTATATATCACTTCAAGTATTTATCATTTCTATGTATCAGGAACATTTCAAGTCCTGTCTTCCAGCTATTTTGAAATATAGAAAACATTGTTATTAACTATAGTTGCCCTAGTCTCTTATCAAACATTAGAACTCCCTTCTATCTAACTATATGTTTGTACCCATTAACCAACCTCTCTCTATCCTCCTCACCCACACACATATCCTTCCCATCCTCTGGTAACTCTCATTCTACTCCGTAGCTCCATAAGATCAGCTTAGTTAGCGCCTACATCAGTAGGAAAATGCATTATTTGTCTTTCCGCACCTGGCTTATTTCACTTAACATAATGACCTTCAGTTCCAACCCTGTTGCTGCAAATGAGAAGATTTAATTATATTTTTATGAGTGAGCAGTATTCTATTGTGTGTATATACCACATTTTCTTTATCCATTATTCATTGATGTACTTATGTTGATTCCGTATCTTTGCAATTGTGAATATCGCCGCAATAAACATGGGGGCTGCAGTAAACATAGAGGTGATATACTGATTTTCTATCCTTTGGATAAATACCCAATAATGGAATTTCTAGGTCATACAGTATTTTTAGCTTTTTGAGAAATTGCCATACTGTTTTCCTTAGTGGCTCTGCTAATTTACATTACCACTAACAGTGTATAAGAGTTCCCTCTTCTCTGTACCCTCAACCAGGATCTCACCACATATCTATCATATATATATATATATACACACACACACACACACACACGCACACACACATACACACACATTATTTTTTTCTAACTAGCATAAGATGATATCTCATTGTGGTTTTAAATTTCCCTAATGACAAATGATGTTAACTATTTTTTAATATACCTCTTGGACAATTGTTTGTCTTCATTTGAGAAATGTCCATTCAGATAGTTTGCCCATTTCTTAATGTGATTTTTTTTTTTTTTTTTTTTTTTTTTTTTGCTGTTCAGTTGTTTTGAGTTCCTTTTATATTCTGGATATTAGTCTCTTGTCAGATGGATAGTTTGCAAATATTTGCTTCCATTCAACAGGCTGTCTCTTCACTCTTGATTGTTTTCTTTGCTGTGCAGAAACTTTTTATCTTAATATAGTCCCATTTATTTTCATTTTTCCTGTTCATGCTTTTGAGGTCTTATCCATAAAATCTTTGCCTAGACCAATGTCCAGAAAAGTTTTCCCTAGGTTTTCATCTAGAATTTTTATACTTTTGCATCTTATGCTTAGGTTTTAAACAATTTTGAGTTGCTTTTTGTACATGGTGAGAGACACAATGTCTATTTTTATTCATCTATATGTGAATATTCAGTTGTCCAGCACCATTTGTTAAAACGGGTTTCTTTTCACCAATGTATATTATTAGTACCTTTGTCAAAAATCTATTGGCTGTAAATACATGAACTTATTTCTAGATTCTCTGTTATGTTTCATTACTGTGTGTTTCTGTTTTTAAACCAATGAGATGATGTTTGGGGTTTTGAAGTCTAGTAGTGTGATGCCTCCAGCTTTGTTCTTTTTGCTCAGGATTGCTTTGGCTAAACCAGCTCTTTGAGTTCCACACAAATTTTAGGATTACCCTTTCTATTTCTGTGAAAAAAATGACATTGGTATTTTGATAGGGATTGCACTGAATCAGCAGATTGCTTTGGGTAGTATGGTCATTCTTACAATATTAATTCTTTTGATCGTGAGCATAGAATGTCTTTCCATTTGTGTTCTCTTCAGTTTCTGTCATCATTGTTTTGTAGTTTTTCTTATAGCGGTAGTTCACCTCCTTAATTAAGTTTATTTTTAGATTTTTTGTAGGAATTATAAATAGGATTGCCTTCTTGATTATGTTTCAGCTAGTTCATTATTGGTTTATAGAAATGCTACTGATTTCTGTATATTGATTTTATATTCTACAACTTCACTAAATTTATATATCAGATCTAAGATTTTTAATGGAATCTTTATGTTTTTCTAAATAAAAAATCATGTCATCTGCAAAGAGAAACAATTTGACATCTTTTTCAATTTGGATGCCTTTCATTTTTTTCTCTTGCCTGATTTCTCTGTCTAGGATTCCAGTACTATGTTGAATAAAAGTAGTAAAAGTAGATATCCTTGTCTTGTTCTAGTTCTCAGAGGAAATGCTTTTAACTTTTCCCCATTTAGTATGATGTTAGCTGTCAGTTTGTCATACATGGTCTTTGTTATTTTGAGATTATGTTTCTTCTGTGCCTAATGTGTTGAGAGTTTTTATTATAAAGGGATGCTGGATTTATCAAATGTTATTTCTGTCTATTGAGATGATCAAATGGTTTTTGTCTTAAATTCTGTTTATGTGCTGTATTATATTTGTTGATTTGCATATGAACCATTGTTGCATCTCTAGCAAGAAACCCACTTGATCGTGGTGCATTTTTTGGTGTGATATTGGATTTCTTTGCTTGCATTTTGATGAGGATTTTTGCATCTATGTTCACCAGGGATATTTGTAGTGTGGTGTGGGGTGTGTGTTGTTGTTGTTGTATTCAGGAGGATTAATATCAGTTCTTCATATGTTTGGTGAAACTCATCTGTGAATCCATCTGATCCTAGGCTTTTTGTTGTTGTTGGGAGACTTTATATTACTGCTTCAAACTCACTATTTCTTATTGGTCTGTTCAGGATTTCTGTTTGTTCTTGGTTTCATTTTGGGAGGTTGTATGTTTCAGGAATTAATCCATTTTCTGTCAGTTTTCTCATTTGTGAGCATATAGTTTTTCTTAATAGTCTCTGTTGATCTTTTGTATTTCTGTGGTATCATTGTTATGTCCCTTTTTCATTTCTGATTATGTTTATTTGAATCTTCTTTCTTCTTGGTTTGTTCAGCTAGTGGTTTATCAATTTTTTTAAATCTTTTTAAAGAACAGGCCAGACACGGTGGCTCATGCCTGTAATCCCAGCACTTTGGGAGGCCAAGGCGGGCAGATCACAAGGTTAGGGGTTTGAGACTAGTCTGGCCAACATAGTGAAACCCCGTCTCTACTAAAAACACAAAAATTAGCCGGGTATGGTAGCACATGCCTGTATTCCCATCTATTGGGAGGCCTAGGCAGGAGAATCACTTGAACCTGGGAAGCAGAGGTTGTAGTGAGCTGAGATCATGCCACTGCACTCCAGACTGGACAACAGAGTGAGACTCGGTCTCAAAAAAAAAAAAGAAAAAACTTCTTTTTTTGTTAGTCTTTTGCATGTTACCTTTGACTCTATTTCATTTAGTTCTACTCTGATCTTTTTATTTCTTTTCTTCTGTTAACATTAGGTGTGGTTTGTTCTTGCTTTTCTAGTTCCTTGAGATGGAATATTAGTTTTTAAATTTGTCATCTTTATACTTTCTTGATGTGGGCATTTAATGCTATAAACTTCTCTCTTAGCACTACTTTTGCTGTACCCAACAAGTTTTGGTATGTTGTATTTCCATTTTTATTTGTTTTAAAAATGGCTTAAGTTCCCATCTTAGTTTCTTCCTTGACCTAGTGATCATTTAGGAATATGTTGTTTAATTGCCACGTATTTGTTTAGTTTCCAAAGTTCCTATTGTTACCAATATCTAGGTTTATTCTGCTATGGCTTGAGAAGATACCTGATATGATTTCTGTTTCTAAAAATTTGTTGAGGTTTGTTTTCAGCCTAAAATGTAGTCTGTCCTAGAGAATGCTCCATGTGCTGGTAAGAAGAATGCGTATTCTGCGTTTGGTACCTTTGGGTAGAATGTTCTGTAAATTTCTGCTAGGTTCATTTAGTCTAAAGTCCAATTCACATCCATTGGTTTTTGTTGCTTTTCTGTTTTAATGATCTGTCTAATGCTGTGAGTAGGATGTTTAAATCCCCACTATTATTGTATTGCTGTCTCTTTCTTTCTTGAGTTCTAGTAATATTTATTTTATGAATCTGGGTGTTCCAGTGTTGGGTACATATATATTTAGAATTGTTATATTCTCTTACTGAATTAATCCTCTATCATTGTATAGTGATCATTTTTGTCTTTTCATAAGCTGTTTTTTATTTAAAGTCTATTTTATCTGATATAGCTACTCTGCTAGCTTTTGGTTTCTGTTTGCATGGAATATCTTTTTCCACCTCTTTATTTTCTGTCCATATATGTCTTTAGAGAGAAAGTTAGTTTTTTATAAGGAATATATGGTTGGATCATCTTTTCTTTTTCTCATTCTGCTTATCTATATCTTTTAGGGGGAGCATAAATTTAATCCATCTATGTCTTTAAAAAGGAATGTAAATGTAATCTTTTTACATTCAAGTTAATACTTACATGTGAGGTTTTGTTCCTGTCATATTTGTCTTTAGGTGAAATTATGGTTAGGTGAAATTCTGTTGTGTTGCCATTAGATTCCTTTCTCTTCCTTCTTTGTGTGATTATTTTATAAGACCTGTGAGTTTTATACTTTTTTTATGTTTTCATGGTGATAAATATCAACCTTTCATTGCCATGTTTAGGACTCCTAAAGATTTTTTGTAGGACCAGTCTGACAGTAACGAGTTTCCTCAATATTTGCTTATTTGGAAAAGGCTTTATTTTTTCTCTATTTGTGAAGCTTGATCTTGCTAGGTATAAAATTCTTGGCTGCAGGTTTTTCCTTTCAGCCTTCCCCCCAACCCCCGCACACCTCCCACCCCACAAAGTCTTGCTCTGTTGCCCAGGTTTGAGTGCAGTGGTGTGACCTTGGTTCACTACAGCACCTGCCTCCTGGGTTCAAGCAATTTTTCCACCTCAGCCCCCCTGAATAGCTGGGATTACAGGCACGCACCACCACACCTGGCTAATTTTTGTATTTTTAGTAGAGATGGGGTTTCACCATGTTGGCCAAGCTGATCTCGAACTCCCGGCCTCAAATGATCTGCCAGCCTTGGCCTCCGAAAGTGCTGGGATTACAGGCATGAGACACTACACTCAGCCTCTTTCAGCACTTTTTATATGCCTTCCCATTCTCTTGTGGCCTGTGAGTATTTTGCTGAGAAATCTGCTGTTAGTCTGATGGAGTTTCCTTTAAAGATGACTAGGCACTTTTATCTTGCTGCTTTAAAAATTATTTTCTTCTTTCTGACTTTAGACAGTCTGACGATGATATATCAGGGTGTTTTTTTTTGTTTTTGTTTTTTGGGGTT
This sequence comes from Macaca mulatta, assembly GCF_049350105.2. Taxonomy (NCBI): domain Eukaryota; kingdom Metazoa; phylum Chordata; class Mammalia; order Primates; family Cercopithecidae; genus Macaca; species Macaca mulatta. The sequence goes on from NC_133417.1 coordinate 29,024,482, forward strand.
TTTTTTTGCAGTGTATTTGAGGATTGCTGGGCCTTCTGATCTGGATATCTAAATCACTAGCTAGAATAAGGATGTTTTAATCAATTATTTCCTTAAATGAGTTTTCTTAACTTCTTTATTTTTCTTCTCCCTCAGAAATACTGATCATTCTTAAGTTCATTCAGTTTACATAGTTCCAAACATCTTAAATGCTTTGTTCATTATTTATATTCTTTTCTCTTTATTTTTGTCTGACTAGATTATTTCAAAAGATGTGTCTTCAAGTCCTGAGATCTTTCACTGGATCTAATCTACTATTAACATTTTAAATGTATTTTGAAATTTCTTCAATGAACTTTTCAGATCTATTGTTTCTATATATCTATCGCATTGGTAATTTTTTCATTCATATCCTAAATTGATTTTCTAATTTTTTTGTCTTGGTTTTTGTCATTCATATCCTAAATTGGTTTTCTGATTTCTTTTGCATCTCTTGCATTGGGCTTCTCTAAAACATGTACTTTTAATTCTTTACCTGGCATTTTGAGAATTTCTTTTTAGTTAGCATCTATTGCTGGAGGAGGATTACTGTGTTTCTTTGAGGGTGTCATAATACCTTGATTTTTTTTCCATGCTTTTTGTACCTTTGCATTGATTTCTGCACATCTACAGCAGCAGTAGCTTCTTATTTTTGAATTCACTTTTATTGGGAGGAGCACTTTTTTTCTTTAAGATATGGCTATGATGATTGGGTAAGGTCATTTGGTTTGCTTCTGGATACATGTAGTGGCAAAGACTGTATGATTTCCCTGGCTATAAATAGCTTGAGTGTGGTAGCTTCTTTGAATGCAGCTGTAGTAGTGGTACACTGGGTGGATAAGCAGGCTCATGACCTGTTGGGCAGCTAGGGTGGCATAAACAATGAGGGATGGCAGGGGTCATGAGAAGCTTTTCTTCTTCCTTATCATTGTGATTTTTGTGTTAGGAATTGTTGTAGTGGGCTGTGTGGTCTGGCCTCCAGACCAGTAGGTGGCGTTTGCAGGTTAGAGCCAGCTGCAGTGATAGAGGTAGGATTTATGCCCAACCTCTCTTTCCTGGGAGAAGTGCTGGGTTGTCTCACATGTTGGATTGGGCTATGGAACACCAGGGGCCTGGATCCTGTACTATGTCCTGGAGCGGGGGAAGAAGGTGGGTGGAGCTAGATAGTGCCAGCCTCTACTCAGGCCCACTAGTGGCAGGTGCATTTGCCAGCCCTGATGGAAGTGGTGGGGCAATCTTCAGGCCCCCTGTTGAATGCCTGGCTTAGGAGGCAACTGCTGACATGCCAAAGAGTTAGCACAGTGAGGTAGAAGTAGTCCCAGTGCTTCAGCCTTGGCCAACAGGAGTGGGACCTTAAAGCCTATAGTTTTATCCATAGATTTCTACTTCTGATTTAATCCTCGGAAATATTCTCTGATTTAAGGACACTATATATCTTTAATATTGGTCCCAGAATTATATTGTAGGTTATGTATAACTAATAAGTTTTTAAAATTTCTTTTCCCAAGAATTGTGCAATGGAAGGGGCCTCTGAATTGGGTTGTACTTTGGTTACTTATGATCCCCATTTTTGCTAAATGTCTTTTCTAATTTCCTTTGTGTATTTGTTTTGTGTGCTTTGCTGATTTTCCAGTCCTGCAGCCTTCCTACTTGCTATTTCTTTAGTATTTTCATACCCTCTAGTATAATTCAATACACAGTAATTCAATTAATGTTTATGAATAAAATGATTACTTTTATACTAGAACATTCCCAAGAAGGAAATGTTTCATTTAACTTTTTAGTTTTCATTTCCAGTGATCTTTCACACTTGAAAATAAATTAGAATTCTAAACTAGAAGAAACCTGAAAACTAATTCCTGGTCTGAACTGATGATTGTATGATCTGTACTTGTTGAGTTTTTTCTTTTCTTTTTTTTTCCCTTCAACTCTGTAGTTCTTCAATGGCCTTCATCCTTGGGTTACCATTAAGAGAGCTGTGGTCTTCAGGCTAATGTGGGTGCTGTCAAACATCATGTCCTAACTTTGCATGCATTTGGTGACATTTAGAAAACCCAAATGCCTCCATTAAAATACTTTACAATATCAATTTATAAAGGTAAACAGACGGATTTGCTCTGCACAGCCCTGTTAATTCAGTGAATGTGTCTTCACCATATCTGAGCTATTGGTTCATTACTGATGCTTACAAATCTAGCACCAAATCCAGCAAAGATGCAAAAATATTTTCTCCTTACCTTTATTCTTCACATACTAAGGATGACCAAGAAACACATGAGGCATGGTGAGGAGAACGTGTGTACATATACTTGCTTGGAGAATCATCAGACTGCTTTATTTAAAAACAAATATAAAGGATAGTAATAATCAATAGCATGTATCAAGCTCCTTAGTGTGAGACATTGTTTTAAGAATTCTCACTAGTCTTTGTTATAGATACTCTTATGATACTCATTTTAAAGATGAAAATACTAGGGCATGAAGAATTAAATAACTATCTTAGTTCACATAGCTCCTTGTTTAGACTTGAAATTTCAATCATTGCCATTTCACTGCAATATGTGTGAATTTCACCCTATTCTGTAGCTCTTCTTTCATAATTTCTAATGCTTTCCTTTATTAATTTGAAAAGTTCAATATAGATCTCTATGAATGCAGTGTATTCTAAGTTAGATACTTTCTAGAACTTGAAAACATCATTCAGTTTGGTTTATCATAGCTTTTAAATTATAAACATATTCAAAATAAATTATGTAATAAAATATTCTAAAATAATTTATTATAATTGAAAAAAATGTTTTTTATATATGTCAAGAGGTTTAAATTTCAGCCACGTGTGGTGGCTCACACCTGTAATCCCAGCACTTTGGGAGGTCGAGCTGGGCAGATAACTTGAGGTCATGAATTTGAGACCAGCCTGGCCAACATGATGAAACCCCATCTCTACTAAAAATACACAAAAATTAGCCAGGCATGTTGGACACTTGTAATCCCAGCTACTCTGGAGGCTGAGGCATGAGAATTGCATGAACCCAGGAGGCGGAGGTTGCAGTGAACTGAGATCACACCACTGTACTCCAGCCTGTGCAATGAAGCGAAACTCCATCTCAAAAAAAAAAAAAAAAAAAAGGTTTAAATTTCATAGCAATGCTTTTGAAAGTATTTAAAATGTGTCTTCACGTTATTCAGTGCATTGTCAGTTTGGAAAAAAATTAACTTGGCAAGATAAAAGTTCTCTAAATTAACTCTAAATTGGTTATCTAAACAAGCAATTCAAAGAACATTTGCTTGTACCCTACTTAAGATAAAATGTCTTGCTGTATTCATCATTAATGGCTGCAATATTCCCAACAAAGAAAATGCAGGTGATGTTGGCTTGATGTGTGATGGATTTAGTTCCTGCGACGTGTATAAAAACAAAAACAAAAAATATTCCGAATGAATGAATAGCTCCACCTGCCACAGAGCAGATGTACAAACTGGGAAGTATTGTGTATGCATCCATTGTCATCTTAGCTAATTCCTTGGTTCTAAAGCATTAGATGGGTTTGTCTTTCACCAGTTCTAAATATATATATATATATAGAGATGGTATTCAGACAGACGTATTATTTGATGTGCTCAGAATAAATAAATAAATTCAGAATACAAGAAGAATGGGCATCTGAAAGGAGCCCCTATGTACACTTACCCTGCATAAGAGAAGTTTATATAAAAAGTTTTTTAACAACGTGATCCTAAGCTGTGGTCTTTTTGTTCCTTTCACATAGCAGATTTTTAAAAACTGTAAAAAAAGTGATCCTAAACTGTGATTTCTTTAGAATGATGAATTCAGCAAATATCCATTAACACACAGCATGTCTAAGGCATCACGCCAAATATGGGTAGTTGGTAGACAGGGTAGACCAGAATTACGTGGGCCATTTAAACACAAAGATATTCCCTGCTTTCTCACCCAGAGATGTTGATACGGCAGATCTGAAATGGTACCATGGAATCTGTGTATCCTCATATACATCCATGGTTAAGAATTAGAAGAGTTGTTTTCAACTGGGGCAATTTTGACCCCAAGGGAACATTTGGCAATGCCTGGAGAGAGTGTTGATTGTCACCAGTTAAGAGGGGTGTATGCTACTAGCATCTAATGGGTAGAGGCCAGAGATGCTGCTACATATCTCACCACGCACAACACCCATTTACACACCCACAAAAAACTGTCTAATCTAAATTTTCAATAGTTCCAAGGTTGAGAAATGTTGATCCAGAGAATATAAATGTATATTCTTTGAGAGTCTATAATTAACCAGAGTGAAAAAGATGCACCAAAATATTGTGCAGTCATTCATAAAATAAAACAAAATAAATGGCATTAGTCCAAAGAATTCAGTAAAAATTTAAACAAAATTTTAGAAATGTGTTACCTCAAGATTATTATTTTAAGGAATGACTAGAGAGTTCCTAGTTGAAAAAGTGTGTGTGAGAAACTTTGAAAAGCTATAAAGGACTAAAAAAGCTATAAAGAACTAAAAGTAGAATTACCATTTGGTCCAGCAATCCCACTGCTCGGTATCTACCCAGAGGAAAAGAAGTCATTATTCGAAAAAGATACTGGCACACGCATGTTTATAGCAGCACAAGTCACAATAGCAAAATCATGGAACCAACCCAAATGCCCATCAATGAATGAGTGGATAAAGAAACTCTGAGAATGAATATATATATACACACAGACACCCACACATATGTATATATACACATATGTGTATATATACACATATATATTGTGATCATATGTACATATATATGATCATAGTGTGTGTGTGTGTATATATATATGATGGAATATTACTCAGCCATAAAAAGGAATGAATTAACAGCATTTGCAGTGATCTGGATGAGATTAGAGGCCATTATTCTAAGTGATGTAACTCAAAAATGGAAAACCAAACATCGTATGTTCTCACTGATATGTGGGAGCTAAGCTATGAGGATGCAAAGGCATAAGAATGATACAATGGACTTTGGGGACTTGGTGGGAACAATGGGAGGGGGCAAGGGATAAAAGACAACAAATAGGGTGTAGTGTGTACTGCTTGGGTGATGGGTGTACCAGGTTCTCACAAATCTCCACTAAAGAATTTATGTAACTGAATACCACCTGTACCCCAATAACTTATGGAAAAATAAAAATTAAAAAATAAAAGATATTTGCAGTGGAAATGATCTGAATAGATCATGCTTGTGCTTGGAAAAAATGATAAAAGGAGTCTATATGATTTTTTAAAAGTGGTTTTGTCCTTTTTGGGTCCTCATCTTACTCTTATAGATTCCCTTTCTTAGTTTTGTATCATCTCTAGAGATTAGATGCTGAGGAGCAGGAAGTACAATAAATTACTGGAAGTTATTTTGGTTGCTGTCAATGCAGGGTTTGGATTAATAATGAAACCAATTAAATCCTCAAATATCTCCAATGGCAACAAGAAAAATTTAATTTCCAGGGAGAAATAAGGTTAGCTATGTTGAACACAATTTGCACCATTCGTGAAACTCAAGTTTTTAAACCTTGGGGGATTCTGCTGTCTTGTCAAAGAACCAGCAGCTGAGTGATTTAATCAAAATAATAACAAAAGATTCCATGCTTTTTTCCAGCTGTCTCATGTGTCTCTGATGACAACCAGTCGGCAGAAATGATGGATTGCCTCAAACAGACAAATGGCATGCCTCCCCTTGTGCAAGAATGCACGGTCCCATGTCGAGAAGACTGCACCTTCACTGCTTGGTCCAAGTTTACGGCCTGCTCCACGAACTGTGAAGCCACAAAGAGTAGGCGGCGACAGCTCACAGGTATAGTGTGCGTTTCACACTTTAGCATCAGGCAAGCTGAACATCTCTGGATCTTTGTGTAGAATGTGAGGTCCAAAGGACAGGAATTTGCATCAGGTCTCGCCCTCTCTCTCCATTCCTCAATACATGTCCTCAAATTTAGAACAATGCCTGGTATGTAACATGTACTCAATTAATGTTTGCAAAATGAATGAAATATGTGAACTATTTTATAGCTATCAAGTTCCTCTCTATATAGTTTTATAATCTTTGCAGTTATAAAAGGCATTTTATTCGCTAACTTCTTTTGAGTAGGTAATGGCAAAGTTTGTCCTGTGCTATCATGCCCGGATCTCAGTGAGCTTGAAGGCAATCACCGATTTGGAAAGATGATCCAAAACAGATCTAACTGACATCATTGTCTTTTGCCATTATCTTATAAGCAATTTAACATTTTAAAATTTTACTAGTGTAAGGCAAAAATCAAATTACATAGACTGATTCTGCTTTTGTGATATTAATTATGAGTTCTGTTTTCAGCTGCAAAATTTAATGGAAATTAAAGCAACTAATTGTTTAATTGAATTCTGGGGGCATTTTTTGCCTGCAGTATGCAAATAATTGATGCAATAGTGTATTTTACTACTTGCCTAGATAAATATCCCACAACTTTTCTTAACTTCTTATGCATTTGTATGTGCAGAAAACAAAGAACCAAAGGAAAATGCCAGAATAATCATTGAAATAATGAAATTGGTGTTGACATTGGAGAATTAAGCACAGATGACGATTTGTTCTCATGAGCAGTTGAAGTGCTAATTCTGTTGGTTTCAACACTCTTTTGTCTGAATGCATTGCTTACCTGATCACATTTCAAACTTAAATCACCATTATGGATTTAAGTAATCCACTAGAGCCTTTAATGGGATTTCTGCACACAAACTGGAAGTCCATTTGTAAGTGTAGGTGAAATGCATAACCATAAACAGAAACACCAAACAAGAAATTCTGTGCTTTGTGCCCTATCTTCCACAAAAATTTGTGCCACATAATTTTATGCAACATTGCTTGTTTCTAAGATACAACAGATTTCTCATAGAAAAACAACACAATGAGATAGAATGTATGTGACAGGAATATTTGAAGTTCAGGGGCCAATTAATGAAACTTTGTTTGCCTGTACAAACATAATGCATCAGAAGCCACTACTGTAGCAACTCTTTATATACTTGAGATGAGAGAGAATTTCCTGTAGAGGGAAAGGAAGTTTTTAATTAGTGGCCAGTTTTTTTCTTTTTTCTTGAAAGTTTATTGATGATAGTTTACACCTACATAATGAAAATGGAAAATATTGAGAAGCCTAGGATATTTATTCATTTTACAACCAGCACCATTTATGTTATAAATTGTTAAAACTCCAATGAATTTGACTTTTATTTAAAATGTTCCTTTTATATAAATATTGAAGAATAGCTGTACATTTTTTTCTGTAAACTCTAATCTAAAAATTACTCATACTAAAAGATTGTTTGAAATTTCTTTTCTAAATTATTAATGGCTGTACTTTCAGGTGGCTAATTGACCTTTGTGTATCTTTATGTCTATGTGGCACCAAAACAAGTTAGCAATTTCATGAAATACATGAGTTTAAAAAAAAAACAAAACAGTAAAATGAATCATTTAATATCACTGTTGAAAAAATAATCCACTAGTGAATTGAAATATTTTCACTTTTCAAGACTTATTTTTATTGTCGTGAAACTAATGCTTGTATTTTGTTATCCCTAAGTAATTTGGTAGTAAATGCAGTAAACAATCTCTAACATGAATGCTGCTGAAAGCCTTGGACTCAAACTCCAAAGCCATGTGATTCTTTCTCTCTTTAACACAAACACACACACTGAAACATATAAACATAAATACAAGCCACTTCATTGAATATGGGGCCATACAGGATATTTAACTTTCTTTTGTCCATTTGTAACAGGAGGCTTTAATTCACTGAGCATTCTGTATGTTGTACCCAAACTATGTCATCGCAGGTTTTAGACTCAATAGTATTTAAAGCAATTGTTTATAGAATGCCAAGAATATTCCATTTATTAGATAGAAAACCTGTCCAGGTTTTATAAATATTATATGAGCTATAATATACAGATATTTATTTATAATAACTAGATAACTAGTACATATTCTGACTTAAGGAAGCAAAAGTCTTTAGAATTGTACTAGGGATTTATTTTTAATATTAACTTGTTCTGAATCCAAAGGTTAATGCTGATTTTGATTAGTATATAATCAAAGTAAAGGACCGCTGATAATTTGTTTCTTATTGTGACAACTGTATCTGCATTAACTTGCTTAAATCCTTCATCAAATAGTGATGCTATATAATTAATAAGGATATCATAAACATAGAGGCAGCACATATTTGTACAGAATATTTGTTCTGCTGGTAATTTCTGGTCACCTTGTAGATGAACATTTTTTTCTTTAGTTTTTTCTCCTCACTCTCATTCTCTTTTTTTCTCCTTCCTCCTTCTCCTTTATCTTTTTCTTTTTCTTTTGTTTTACAACTTCCTTTTCTCAATTATTCAACGAATTTCTTTTTGTTTACCACTTATGTGTGCTAGTCCTTGGTAATACCACAAGGGAATCAATAGACATGATCCTAACTTAACAGAGCTTGCAGTCTAATTGGAGATATGGCAAGAGTTTTACTGGATATAGTTACAGTATAGTTTCTGCTATACTAGCTGTTGTATTGGGTGAGGTATTGAAACAAATCCTATTTTTTTGTTTGTTTGTTTGTTTGTTTTCTTTGAGACGGAGTCTCGCTCTGTCGCCCAGGCTGGAGTGCAGTGGCCGGATCTCAGCTCACTGCAAGCTCCGCCTCCCGGGTTCACGCCATTCTCCTGCCTCAGCCTCCCGAGTAGCTGGGACTACAGGCGCCCACCACCTCGCCCGGCTAGTTTTTTGTATTTTTTTTTTTTTTAGTAGAGACGGGGTTTCACCGTGTTAGCCAGGTCTCGATCTCCTGACCTCGTGATCCGCCTGTCTCGGCCTCCAAAAGTGCTGGGATTACAGGCTTGAGCCACCGCGCCCGGCCCAAATCCTATTGTTGTAACAAATTATCACAACATTGCTGGCTTAAAGCAGCACAGATTTATTATTTTACAGGTCTGTAGTGTTTCGCAGATCTAAATAAAGACAAGATGTTGATAAGGCTGCATTTCTCTCTGGAGGCTTCAGGGGACAATGGTTTTCTTTCATTTTCAAGCTTGTAGAGCCTGCGCATGTCCTTGGCTCACGTTCCCCTCCATCTTCAAAGCCAGCAACATTGCATCTCGCTAACCATTCTTCCATGTTCAAGGATGGTTTTCTGGAGGGAGTAACCTGTGAGTTTTGATCTGAAGAAGAAGTAGGTGTTAGCTAGCCTACGGAAGGATGGTAGAAATTGTGGAAATTTCTGGAGTAAACATACAAAGGCCAGAAGCAAAATGAGTAATTTCTAGGAACTGAAAGAGGCTCACTATGACTGTATCGTAACGTGCTAGAGGCAGAGTGGTACAATGTAGGCCAGAGGCAGATACAAATGGGCACAAATCATATAGGTCCTTAATGACCCTAGGGAAAGAGCCTGGACTTCATTCTGTACTATGGTAAGCCACGGCAGAGTTTTCAGTGGACAAGTGATTTGATGAGATTTGTACTTTGAAAGCTGGCTCTGACTGCAATGTGGTGGACAGATTGAAGGTATAGAGGTATGATGGCAACAAGATCTTGGAGGAAGCTGCTGTAATTTCAGCTGGAGACTTGCAGGTGGGGCTAAATATGGGTGACACCCATTGGAATGGAAACAAATGGACTGATGCAATGAATCTTTAAGCATTTGAAGTGCTATGCCTTTGTCATTAATCAGATGTAGGGGGTTCAACAGAATAATTCAGAACATTCCAACTTTTAACTTGGTGATATTGGTAGAATTGAGAAACACAGGAGAAAGAAAGGTGATGTAAAGAGGATGGGTGTGATTGGTTCTTTAGGTGTAGATTTTTCAGTCTATGGATTAGAAGCTTGAGCAAGAAATCTTGAATGAAGACATTAATTTAAAATTGAGGAAATATGGATGATAATTTAAACTCTTCAAACGGGTGAAGTTGTAGAATCAGAAGAGAGATGAACCTAAGATGGTGCCTTGGGGAACCCCATCAGTTTAAGAGAGGTAGAGAAGAAAAATAGTTCACCAAGTAAAAATAAATAATATATGGCAAGATAGAGGTGGGGGCACGGGGTGAGGATGAGGAACAAAAAGATATGTTACGGTGGAGCTTGGAAAGAATATTTCAAGAATGAAAGTATAGTCAACACTCTGAACTATCACTGAGTGATTAGACCTGAAAGATAAGGAATCAAAGATATTCCAGGGCTTTGGCTTTGTTTCTTGTTTTTGTTGTTGTTTGTTTCTTGCTTGATAACAGTGGTTTCCAGAAATAAGTAGACAGAATCCAGGGTTAAGTGGATTTAGAAGAGAAATGAAACTGAAGAGATGGAGACTGAGAGATTCAACAATACTCTATGGAAGTTTGAAAAAAGGGAGGTCTTGAACTTGCTAAATGCTAATAGAAAGAAGCCACTCACTAACTATTGATATATCTCTCAGCCAGTAAATTTTCATGGCTGTGATGGAGGCTGTGCTTTTCAAACTTATTCTAGTGTCCTAATGGTAGAGGCAAGTGAATACCTTCTATCAGAAGTATAGCTGAATCTGCTACCAGATCAACTTCAGGTCCTGCAGAAATTCTTTTTTTTTTTTTTTTTTCTTTTTTGAGACACAGTCTCGCTCTGTCACCCAGGCTGGAGTGCAGTGATGCGATCTCGGCTCACTGCAACCTCTGCCTCCTGTGTTCAAGTGATTCTCCTGCCTCTTCCTCCTGAGTAGCTGGGATTACAGGCGCATACTGCCACACCTGACTCATTTTTGTGTTTTTAGTAGAGATGGGGTTTCCCTATGTTGGCCAGGCTGGTCTTGAACTCCTGATCTCAAGTAATCCTCCTGCAGCGGCCTCCCAAAGTGCTCGGATTACAGGTGTTGTGAGCCACCATGCCCAGCCTAGGAATTCTTATTTATTGCAAACATAAGCATCATGGCAGACCATAGAGCCAATCACCCTGTCAACAACTCTAGAATTATATGTAATGCAAACCATGTAGCAGTGAGAAAGTAGCCCATGCATCAATCAGCTTGTATCAGGCATTTTCAGAACAGCCATGAGTAGAAAATAGACCAATAAAACTGCCTATATATTTTATAATCAGCCATGACTCTAGCTAATGACTAACTAATGAGAAAACAAAAGGTGGAATTATTAGATCTAGGAAAATTTTTAGTAATCTAGAGGAATCGTGTTGACAGCAAAGTTGAATCAAGTTACAGGCTGATTCAGAATCCAGTAAACGTGATTACCAAGTGTTTACGGCTGTGAAAAATGACACTGCATTGTCTTACTCAGAGTTGGGACCACAGCTAACAGGTTCATCAAAGTGAATTGGTAAGGTAAAGTCATATTCCAGAATACTTAAGTTAGAAGAATCTCTCAAAATGAAAGAGCTTTTTCTCTGATTAAATTATCCAGTATGACTTGATCATTTATTTCAATTTATTGTTTGTATAGATGTTTGGGAGCTGCCTGATGGCAGAGACCAAAATGAGTTTAACTTCGTCCATCTATCTCATTGCAAGAGACCTCTACTAAAAAGAGAGGGAGTTAACCACTTAGATGCTTTCGTTGATTCCCTGGCAATCATTAGTCAAGGAGAATGAGGACAGGGTTATCAATATGTTTTTTCCAGCAAACTATAGAGAAAATAATATTAAATAAATTAACTGGAATTCTCTAGCTGTAGCAAACATCTTCCAAATATTTTATGCCACTCTCAAACATTAAACCATTTTCTACTTTTTTCAAATTAACTTGAATTTCACAGTTGTTCTGGGAGTTGTTTTCATTGTCTCAGGATTACTTTCATGGCAAAAGAGTGAAGAAAACAAAGGCTTTATTTTATTTAAGGTTTAATATTCTAAAAGTTTACAAATACAAAAGTGTGAGTGACTTTTAACAAAACAGCAGATAGACATTTAATATCTCAATGTCTCTTGTTGGAACAGGGAAAAGCAGAAAGAAGGAGAAATGCCAGGATGCTGACCTTTACCCTCTAGTGGAGACAGAACTATGTCCTTGTGATGAATTTATATCCCAACCTTATGGAAACTGGTCAGATTGCATTCTTCCAGAAGGCAGAAGGGAGCCTCAGCGAGGACTGCGGGTACAAGGAGACAGGAAAGAATGTGGCGAAGGCATGCGCTTTCGAGCAGTAGCCTGCTCTGATAAAAATGGAAGACCTGTTGACCCCTCCTTCTGCAGCAGCTCTGGTAAGGAGATGGATGAAGAGTAACAGATGAGAACACTCACACACAGTTTGGGAGGTTTTTCTCAGGTCTAGAATTAATAGCTCTGCTCTATAATAATTGTTTTAGTTCTCCTTTGTCAATAACACATTGTCTCTCATAAAATATGGACAGATGAAATGCATACATCTGCATCTCAATGATTATCTGGAATGTGATGGTGCTGGATCCCTGACTCACTTCATTCTCTACTTCACCTTTGTTTATTAGCCGCCTGTTTGCTGGTGGTCAACACTGCTGCTCCACTTCACTGAGAAAGCCAACGCCAAGTACAAACAAATATGCTCCACGCTGTTTTTTGGTGCTCTGACCATATACATAGAAGGCATCAGAACTTGAGTGTCTTCAAATGTAGTTGAGAAAAAAATCAATGAAAAAGTTAATTTTAAAAGTTTCACTATATAAAGTAGAAGTATACCCAAGTTAATAGAATAAAACTATAGGAAAATGACAGAGACAATCTCAGAGAGTTCTGTGAGATGTTAATCCAGGAAAATACTGTTTTTGAACCTTAATTGGGAGAATTTGAAAGATCTGGGTGTATGGAAAAAGGAGTGGAGGTTAAATACAGCTGTTGTGAAAGTTGGTGAAACAGGCTGAAAGCAATCATTACAATGGAGCTTCTGAATTTCCTGCTCTGTTTTTCTTTTTTTTACTAGTTTTTTTAAAAAGAATAAACAAGTCTAGAAATAAATGGGTAGATGTTGGTCTTAGTCATCAAGGTTTTGTGTACTAATAAATGTTCTCAGTAATACCAGAAACTCAAATTCAATTATAGTGTACAAACTAAGTAAATGATAGATCTTCTTTATTGCCAGCATACTAGCTATCTTTATTTAAGATATGCCCATATCATTATACAATGAGATTTAATGACTTTTAAATTAATACTCTTATTGCTTTATACAGGTTTCCTAGATTAGTCTACATTAATTTCTTAAGTGATTTGACTTTCAGAAACATTAAATACATCACAAAAAAGTAATGGACCCATTTTAGGGTGACTCTAATCTTTCTTTTCAGCTTGTATGTGTGCATTGGTTTATTCATTCATTTGAACAAAACGTTTTTATTGACCATCTGCTATGTACCTGGACATCTATGACTTGAGTGTACAGTTAAGGGGAAGTCAGAAACTTGTGGAGTTTACTGTCCGGTGGGGGATATAAATAAACAAATACATAAAAAGAATTTCAAGTTTTGATTAGCTCTGAGGATGCTGAATAGAAAATTTTTTGATAGACTTTAGGGAAGCCTTCACTGAGGTGACATAAATCTAAGATGTGAAGGGTAAGAAGGAGACAGATGCACAAAGCACAGAACAAGGTTGTTTTAGTTAGTGGGGTGTCCAGAAGATAAAAGCTAGGAAAGATGTTTTAGACATAAAAGTAAACCCTGTGGTTTGAGCATAGAGAGTGAGGAGAGAGCTGTGTGAAGTGAAGTTGAAGAAGTATGTGGAATCTTGTGAGACAAGCCAAGGAATATGGATATAATTTAACTTCAGTCATCAGCTTGGAAGTAGAGTGGGTAATGTTATCCAATTTAGAGATTTTAAAGATCACTTTTGACTATTGTCTACAGACTGACTTAAAAGGGGTAAGGAAGCTGCTGGGAAACTCCTGTAGTTAATCAAGGAGAGACATGATGGTAGGTCAGACTAGGATGGTGGCAATAAAGAAATACAGAAGTAATTTTAAGATGTAATTTAGAGATAGAATTGGCAAGATTATTCCAAACACAAGGCATCTTTTCTATATGTTATCTATCATTCATCCCTAATTTTGCATGAATTTATGGAGAGTTTTTTTAATTTAGAAAATAATCATTTCAGATTAGAAATGAAAACATCTTGAAACAAGAGGAGACATTTGTAATTCAACCAATTTGCAATGCCATAGCAAAAGCTATTAGGGAATCTAAGAGACTTTCACCAAATGAAAATCGTGCTTTAATCAAAGTTTACTGCAGCCTTATAACTTTTATGATACTTGTGTTAATCTACTTTCACAGTATATATTTTCAAAAACAGGTTTTTTTTTTAAATAGCAAGTGAAAATACCTCATTGTGTCACCTCTAGGGATATGACATATACTTGTCTATCAAAGGAAAAAAATCTTTTAATGGTTACTAATAAAGACATAGTTTTAAAAAGTATATATATATACACATATACATATATATATATGTATATATATATCTCCATGAATTGGAGTAGGACACTGTGGCTCATGCCTGTAATCCCAGCACTTTGGGAGGCATAGGCAGAAGGATTGCTTGAGCCTAAGAGTTTGAGACAAGCCTGGTCAACATAGGGAGGCCTTGCCTCTAGAAAAAATAAAAAATTAGCCAGGCCTGGTGGCATGCATCTGTGGTTCCAACTATTTGGGAGACTAAGGTGGCAAGATCACTTGAGTTTGTGGAAGGTCAAGGCTTCAGTGAGCCATGATTGTGCCACTGCAGTCCAGCCTTTGTGAAAGAATGAGACCCTGCCTCTAACTATACATATATATGTATATGAATTAGCTCACTATTAAGAATTACATCATAGGTTAGGTGCAGTGGCTCACACCTGTAATTGCAGCACTTTGAGAGGCCAAGGCAGGTGGATCACTTGAGGCCAGGAGTTCAAGAACAGCCTGGTCAACATGGCAAAACCCCATCTCTACTAAAAATACAAAAATTAGCCAGGTGTGGTGGCACATGCCTGTAATCCAGCTACATGGGAGGGTGAGGTGGGAGAATCACTTGAACCCTGGAGGCGGAGGTTGCAGTGAGCCAAGATTGTGCCACTGCACTCTAGCCTGGGAAACAGAGAGAGACCTTGTCTCAAAAAAAAAAAAAAATACATTTTTATCATGGGCAAACTGAGGCACAGGGTAATGACCTGAATCTGGATCTCCCAATAAGAATGGTAAGTGCTTCCCACTTTTAAATCTTTACTTGGACTTTGTCTTCCATTTGCATTTTAGACATGAGCAGGATTCCCCACGATGACATAAGGGAGACTTCTTCATGAGGATAATTATTCCTCATCAAGCATAATATGTTCCATATGGCCCCTATTGGATACACGTAACTGTGGGAACACAACTGCATAAATTCTGAGTTATCCATACTAATGGATTCTATGGATAACTCAAACCATAGATAATCACAGCCGAGTCTGCTTGGCTTTGGGAGTATCATGGTGAGGAGAAATATTAAATTACAATTTATTTTTTAAAAAACTTTAAAATGGAGTTTGTCTCTATGTTCTGTCAACCCCTATTGGCTCTTAATGAGTTCCATCACTGCCTGATGCAAAAGTGCATGGTGTCGTCTCCATCTGTATGACAACAGGTCCAGTTATGGGACTACCTAAATTGGGCCACAAAATATCCCATGACAAAATTAAGATTCTTGAGGTGAGCCACTTCCAACCATGTTTCTTATATCAGTGGTTTTTTTTTTTTTTTTTTTTTTTTTCCCCCTCAAAGAACAGGACAAAAAAGTACTTCAGCATGCCAATACACTGAATTTTCTCTCTCCCTGGCCCTGCCTTCATCTCTCCATTCGGGTCTCTGCTGAATATCCCGTCATATCAAGTCTTTCCGATTCCTCTAATAATTGATCCACCTCATCACTTCCTGTTTCCCTTGCCAGTCTTTATGTTTTTTCATAGCACTTAATCACCAACTGACACGTTATATATTTACTTTTTAGAAATGAGTGCTTATTGTCTCTCCCTCCAGTATATTGCAAAGTTCCAGAAGAGTGGAAACATTTTTAAATGTCTTTTATTTATTTTCAACTGCTTATCCACAGCACCTACGTGTCAGAAATTTCATAGACTTTCAAAACATATTTTTGAAAACATGACTTAATCATCGGGTTCTGGTAATTTTGTCTCCAAAGTATGTCTCGTCTTTTCCTTTCCTTTTGCTGTCCTCTGCACGTATTGATGTTATGCTATTCTGTCTTGACTTATCCACCTGCTATCTGTCATGCCAGCAGCCATCAGCCATCACACTGACACGAAAATATGTCCAAGCCATCAGCCTGCTTGCAGTCCTTCCTGGTCTCTTCTTTATATAGCAGCTCCTCAACTGGACCCACAAGGACTTCCATGAGGATGTACTTCACCTGGCACGCCCTTTTTCTTCCTCTCATGGGACTCTTCATTCTCTGGGTTAAGATCAGGTGCTACCCGTTGCAGGAAGTATTTCCCCTTCTTCCACTCTTGTGTTTCTTTTTAGGACTACATTTAACTTTTAAAAATCCATGTAGATCTCTATTTTTCTTAATAATTTGAGAGTTCATTGAAATTGATGACTGAATCACGTTCACTTCTCCATCCCCCATACCTATCCCAGGCTCTGGCCCCACGCAGGTTCTCAGTATCTGTTGGCTGAATGAATGGAAAGGCTAGTTTAGGCAAGAGTCAACACACATATGCCCATATACAAGTTCTGAAGTGCGTGTGCAGTGTATGCACATGTTTTAACAGCCCTTTGGGTAGAACAGCTGTGTATAACAAAAGCAGATCCATAGAGAAGCCACCTGTGTAACACACAAAGAGCACAGAAAACCTTGTTCTATTTTGCCCTCGATGTATAGTTTGGGAATAGAGGTAATGAAATTGCATCGCTACTAGTGGATAAGCAATGTTTTTGAAACAATGGAAGAATGCAGAAGGAACGATTTTTCAAGTGATCCAATGACAAAAATGTGAATAAGCTTTCATTCATCAAATTATGAAATGAAAGTGTAATCTGTTTTCTGATTCCAGATAAATTATAATTGATTTGACAGGCAATTAATGATTTTCATTAATATATCATCCAGATGTAATTTAGCATTTGCAATTTAACAATTATAATTTCATTAATTTACTGTAATATATAAGTAGGTATAGATAGAAGACAAAGCAAAATAATAATCATCATAAAGAATCTCTTTTTGGATTTAAGGAATAAATATTTACATGTTTGCAATCACTGGAAAAGTGAATTTAATATTAATGCATTTAGAAAGTTTAGATTTTCTGTGTATTTGTTGAATTTTGCATATTGAAATATTTCTCTTACAACTCTATATGAACAAATTTATTTTCGCTGAGCTGGAAGAACATGCTTGGGACTGAAAATTATATCTTTATTAATCAAGGTGATTAAGATAGCTTTTTTCCTGATTCCAGGTCTAGGTTCAAAATTAACTATTTTATTTTGTTTTTATTTTTATTTTGTTTTATTTTATTTTAGACAAAGTTTCCTCTGTAGCCCAAGCTAGATTACAGTAGCATGATTATAGCTCACTGTAACTTCGGAGTCCTGGGCTCAAGTGATCCTCCTTCCTCAGCCTCCTGAGTATCTGGGACTACTGGCTAATTTTCTGTTTATTTATTTATTTTTATGTAGAGATGAGATCTCTCTATGTTGCCCACCAAGGCCTCTGAAACTGCTGGAATTACAGGCATGAGCCACTGCAACTGGCCTAAGGAGCATTTTATATATGAAGTGTCCTGGCAAAGATTTGTGGATATCAAATACAGGACACACATATTAATCTATTATGAGCAGTCTTCATAAGTCCAGTTCATGGAAGGGACTGAATAATTATATTATACCCTCTCTCCCAGAAATAAATAGAAACTTTCTAGTCATCTGAAATTCTTGCCAAATGACTCATTGCTTAGATCCTTTACACCTTTATGTTTATTTACTAAGACCTTGAAAGGCTCTTCAATTCACCACTTGGGGAAGAATAATAGTGTTTCGGCCAAGGACATTTGCATTGACAAGATAAAGAATATGTTTCTATGTTTTCATGTTGTGATTTTGCCTCTTTTGCTATTTTTGTTTTAACATGACCATAGATAAAAACTTCATATAATATTGCTGCATTAGAGCTGTTTCTTTCTTCTGTCCATTTTTCTCCAGCCCCATTGCTCTGCCTTAGTTCAGGCTGCCTTACGTTTCTTGTAGACTCACTGCAGTGGTGACCCATCCACTGTCCTCACTCAGTCCTTCTTCCTGCCAGCCTTTCTCCCTTTACAAGGAGAAGGTTCTTTCCTAAAGGCAAATCTGATTATCACTCCCATAGATTTTAAACCTTCAAATGGCAACCCATTGCCCAGACCTCTTAGAATGGGATACACGCCCTTCATGATTTTACCCTCCTTTTTTTTAAATCAGTATACAAGATTTACATATTTTCTGCATACTGTTGATAATTTGAAACATTCATATAATCATATCAGGTTAAGTAGAATATTCATCACCTTAAGTATCTTTTCTTTATGCTAGAAACATTCAAATTCCTCTTCTAGATATTTTGAAATGTACAGTAGATTAATGTTAACTAGAGTTACTCTACTGATCTATTGAAAACAAGATCTTATTTTTTCCTAAGTATATATGTGGACCAGTTCATCAACCTCTCTTCATCCCTCCTATTTTTTCCAGCCTCTGTTAATCACCAATCTACTCTCTATTTTTATGACATCTCCTTTTATAGCTCCCACATATAAGTGAGGACATGTGATATTTGTCCTTCTATGCTTGGCTAATTTCACTCAACATAATGATCTCCAGTTCAATCAATGTTGCTGCAAATGACAGGACTTCATTCTGTGTAATGGCTGAATAATATTCCATTGTGTATATATTTCACTTTTTTTTAAGGTGGAGTCTAGCTCTGTCACCCAGGCTGGAGTGCAGTAGTGCAATCTGGGCTCACTGCAACCACTGTCTCCTGGGTTCAAGTGATTCTCATGCCTCAGCCTTATGAGTAGCTGGGAGTAGAAGCACCTGCCACCACACCCAGCTAGTTTTTGTATTTTTACTAGAGATGGGGTTTCACCATGTTGCCCAGGCTGGTATTGAACTCCTGACCTCAGGTGATCCACCTGTGTTGGCCTCCCAAAGTGCTGGGATTATAGACATGAACCACCGTGCCCAGCTACACCACATTTTTGACACAGGATTTTCCTTGGCCCCTTTGCCAGCTTTGCTGCAGGAGACACACCATCTACTCAGCCTGCCAGGCTATGCCTGCCTTGTAGTCTGGTGCTTATCCCGCAGCCACTGCAACTGAGCTCTCAGCCCCACTTTTGGTAGGTCCTGAGTTCTTGTCCTACACATCAAAGAAGAATGAGGATACACTGACAATCGAAGAGTGAAAAGGACAGAGAATAATGTTACTGAGTGATGAAATAGCTCTCTGCAGAGATGGGATGCAAAGGTGCCCCCCACCTGAAGTCAGGTCATCTCTCCCTCAGTGTGACTGGGTCCAGGGCTTTTATGTGCTCAGAATGGGGAGTGTGTACTAATTGGTTTGAGTGTGCAGAAAGAGGCTAAAACAAAGGCATCACTCAAAGGTGGGCACAAAAGTGTAGAAAACCAATTAGGAAAGGGTAGGTATATGTAAAATAGGTGAAGGGTGGGGATCAATCGGACGAAAGCACAGCAAATAGGCAGAGAGGTTCTCAATCTGGTCCAAGGATTTACCCAGGACTGTCTTCAGCTTCAAGGTCAGATTTCACCGGGGACCTGTCCCTGTCTGCTTAGGATTTGTCTGCCTCCTGTCATTATCATTTGCTTTATACATTCATCCACTGATGAACACTTAGGTTGATTCCATATTTTGGCTATTGAAAATAGTGGGAGTACAGACACCCCTTTGCTATATTGACTTTATGTCTCTTGGTTGTATACTCAGTACTGGAATTGCTGGATAATATGGTAGTTCTGTTTTTAGTGTTTTAAGGGACCTCCATACTGTTATTCATAATGATTATACTAATTTACATTCCCACTAACAGTGTACGAGGGTTCCCCTTTCTCCATATCCTCAGCAGCATCTGTTATTCCCTCTTTGGTAAAAAGCCATTTTTACTGGAGTGAGATGATATCTACTGTGGTTTTGATTTTAACCATGTTTAATCCCTGAAGCCTCATC
Source organism: Macaca mulatta (assembly GCF_049350105.2). Lineage (NCBI taxonomy): Eukaryota > Metazoa > Chordata > Mammalia > Primates > Cercopithecidae > Macaca > Macaca mulatta. The sequence continues at coordinate 29,044,731 of NC_133417.1, forward strand.
TTTCATCCACCCCACTCTGAACTCCAGCAGTCCTGGGTTCTAGAATATCTCAATATACACAATTTATTGACAGGGTTCTTTTGCCTTCTGTACCTATCTAGCTTCCTCCGGCTGTGACTTTAATTTAATTTAATTTGCAACTTAATTCTCTAGTTGACTCCTAATAACCTTTCTGAACTTGTATTAGAAATGTCACCCTTTTTGAAAAACCACAGGCAGTCTTGCCCGGCAGCCCTTTCCCCACTCCCCAAACCCTAGAACCCACTAGGAGCAGAGCTTACCTGCTTAATGTTTGTTAGCAAGATAGATGTCGTCGGTCCTATACTTCTCCTATTTTACCTATCTTACTGCTAATCCATGCTGCCACAGAGGGCTGTGTGCCCCCTGAGAGAGGGACCATGAACACTTCATCACTCTATCATCACAAACAGCTGGCGAAATGTCAGCACATCACACATACTCAATAATGGCTCACAAAACACAGATTGTAAATTATGCTTATGAATAACTAATTTTAATTTACATATGTGAATTCATTCCCTATGACTACTTTATCAAAACTACAAACTTAGTGGCATGAAACAATGCAGTTATTCTCTGATAGTTCTGAAGGTAAGTAAGAAGTTCAAAGTCTGTTTCACTAGGTCAAAATCAAGGTGTAGTCAGGGCCATGCTCACTCCAAAGGCTTTGGAAGAAAGCTTTTATTGGCCTTTTCTCATTTCTAGAGTTGCATTCCTTACATTCCTTGGCTCATGGCCTCTTCCTCTGTCTTTAAATCTGGTGGCATAGCATCTGGCTTCAATATCACATTGGGTTCTTCTTCTGCAGCAAACCTTTTGATGCCTTCTTTTAAAAACACTTAAACTACCTGACCTATGAGGACAATTTAGGATAACCTTTCGATGTAGGGAAAAACACCCTGACTATGTTTTTTCTCTGCCCACAGACCACCACAACACCAGTCATCAACACAGAAAAATACTTCTGTGACCAAATCTATGGGAGTTTTTCCTCCACACATCCAGCAGCAGATACCAGTTGGTTGCCCTCCAATTCAATTCTAATACTGTCTATCTGGAGATAATATCAGATCTCACAGGTTGGCAGCTCAGACCCCAAAACTGCCTACCATACCTCCAGGCACCAGTTGCAGCTCTGGGCCTCTGAAAATTCTAACCAACTGCCTTCAGGTTGGGGTTCCCATGACTCCCTCTTTGAGTTTGATTAATTTGCTGGAGTAGTTCACAGAACTAAGGGAAATACTTAACATTTACTCACTTATTCTAAAGGATACAGAGGAAGAGACAAGAGGAGCATGGGGGTAGGGACAGAACTTCCATGCGCTCCCTAGGCACACCACCCTCCAGGAATTTCCATGTGTTCAGCTATCTGGAAGCTCCCTGAACATGGTCCTCTTGAGTTTTTATGGAAGTTTCATGAAGTCAGCATTCCTTCCACAGGATATAGGGCATGACCCTCTCTGGGGAGGGTCTTAACACCCATAATCAGAAATGTTGGAGAAGATTAGAGTCCTGCCTTGGGGCAGGTGAAAGGGAGGATAGGAGAAGTTGGAGAGATTCTGTTTCCTGCCTAACACACCCAACATTGTGACAAAAGATTGTATCAAGGACTATGGGATTTATAAGCCAGGAACCCTGGATGAACACCAATATAAATTGTAACACCACACTTACCATCTCAATATCACATCTGCAAAATCTCTTTTACCTTATTAGGTAGCATTTGCACATTCCAAGGAATAAAACCTGGAAATCTTTGGGGATGTTTTTCAGCCTACCAGAATATGCTAAGAAGGCTATCATGTTTTTGAAACTAAACTCCTGAAATGTACAAATGATAAATAATTTGAAACTTTGCTCAAGGGTTTGAAGCATTCGCATAGTGTTACTTTTTGTTTTCCTCGTGCATGATATCTACACAGGGGACTTTATGTGAATTATATTGAATTGAATTATAATCTAGAAAACTATTAGACAAAATACTGTCAGCAAAAATGTTACAATGAAGAAAGTAAATATGGGATTTGAGTATTTCTTTGAACAACCTTATATAGAATTAGTATTTCCTTTTACTTTTGTTTTGTTTCTTTTTTACAGGGTATTGGGCATCCCCTTGTCTGTCTCCAGGTCACATATTTGCTTTACCTTGCTTATTTAGTATGTTGTATTTTCTAATTCCAACCTATTTAGCAGTTGCTGGAGACAAGGGCTTACTGATGAGATCTCATTTGAAGAGAAAATTCAGCTACTGAAAATGTTTGAGGAGCTCATGTTGTCCAAGAAGTCACCTGGAAGGATCCATTGGGAATAGTGGTTCATTTGCTCATGGATTCATTTATACTTTTAACAAATATCAATGGAACATCTAGTTTTCATCAGGCACTTTCCTATATATCAGTTTATAAAGATTAGCAAGTCATACGCTGTAAACATATTCATAGTCTAATAAGACTGTGTTAGGGGCTTGCAAATTTAGGAATATCTCCTCCCTCTGAGGCAGACCATACTTTAATTTTTTTTTTAATTACACTGAAACAAAAATTTCAGGATCTCAACCAGTCAAATGGTTTAATATACTCTATATATCTAAATCCAGAATTATGCCCAAGTATGGAATCAAGATTTCTTTACTGGTGATTGAAAATGGAAAATGAGAGAAGACATGTCTAGGGCCTTATAGCCTGATCTGTATGAATTTGATAGGAAAACCTTTCTAGAGAAGGCATTGTGCGTTTTGACCCTTCTCAGGGAATAAATTATGGACCCATGATGAAATCCATGTACAACTTTCTTTGTACCTATTTGGAATAAAATGGAATATATTTTACCCTAAATAAGAAAGTAAACAGAACTTCTAAACAAATGATTTTTAATTAATAAATTAATATTTATTACTCATTTTTTCTTCATAAAGCAAGTAGGTATCTTATGAAGGGCTGCAAAGTAACTCTTTCTCTACCTTGATTAAAGAAAAAATAGTTCAATCTTCCTGAGATTGGGGAAAAACCAAGAATGTCTATTCTCAACTTCTATTCAGCACCATGCTGGAGGTTTTAGCCATGGCAATTAGGCAATAAAAGTAAATAAAAGGTATCTATATTGAAAATCCAGGAGTTAAACTACATCTATTGGCAGATAAGATAAACTTATAAATAGAAAATACTAAGAACCACCCTCAGAAAGAAGCTATTAGAGCTAAAGAATTTAGCAGGTTTGCAGAGTATAAGATCAATGGTCACAAAGGTCCATTGATCTTATACTCTGTTAGGTCTATACACTAACAATGAACAACCATAAAATGAAATTAAGAAAATAATTTCATTTATAATAGCATCAAACAGGCTAAAAGACTTAAGAATTTATTTAACTAAAGAAATTTGTTATAGTCTGAAACCTTCATGTATTATACTCTATAAAACATTGTTGGGGAAGATTAAAGAAGACCTAAATAAATGGAAAGATGTGCTATGTTAATGGATGATAATTGTTAATATTGTTAATAGTTGTTATTTTAAAATACCAATGGTCCTCAAATTAATCTACTATTTAGTTCAGATTATATCAAAAGCTTAGGTAGCTTTTTTGAATAAATTGACAAACTGATCCTGAAATTCATACAGAAATGCGAGAGACCAAGAATAGTCAAACAGTCTTGAAAAGGAGGAACAAAAATGAAAGAGATACACTCTCTGATTTCAAAACTTACTACAAAGTTGCAGTTATCAAGACACTGTGGTACTGGCATAAGGAGAAACATAGATTAATGAAACAGAATTGACATTTCATAAATAAACCCTTACATTTATGCTCAATTGATTTGATTTTCAACAAGGGTACTAAGACTATTCAATGAAGAAAGAATAATCTCTTTAACAAATGGTGCTGGAACAACTGAATGTCTATATGCCAATGAATGTAGCTTGACTCTTATACCATAACAAAGATTAACAAAATGAATCATAGACCTAAATGTAATAGCTAAAACTATAAAACTATTATAAGAAAACATAAAAGTATATCTTCTAGATTTGGACTAGGGAGAGTCTTTTTAGGTACTACACCACCCAAAGCACTAGAAACAAAAGAAAAAATTAATCGTACTTCATCAAAATTAAACATGTATGTGCTGTAAAAGATACCATTAAGAATATATAAATAAAGGGGCCAGCATGATCCTTATACCAAAGCCAGAAAAGGACACTATGAGAAAATTATAGGCCAGTAGCTCTAATACATGTAGATGCAATAATCCTCAACAAAATTTTAGCAAACCAAATTCAATAGCACATTAAAAGGATCATATACAATGATCAAGTGAGATATATCCCTGGGATGCAAAGGTGCTTCAAAATGCAAAAGTCAACAAATGTAATATATCACATTAACATAATGAAGGACCCAAATCATATGATCATCTCAATAGATAAAGAAAAAATATTTGATAAAATTCAACATCCTTCATAATAAAAACTCTCAATAAATTGAATACAGTTGACTCTCCATATTGAAAGATTCTGCATTAGTGGACTTAACCCACCACAGATAAAAAAATTTTAAAAAATAACCATGCAGCAATAAAAATTGTGCAAATAAAAACCATATTCTATAACTCTTTACCTAGCATTTACATTATAGTAGATATTAAAAGTAATCTAGAGATGATTTATTTATTTTTATGTTTTATTTTTTCTTTGAGATGGCATCTCACTGTATTGCTGGGGCTGGAGTGCAGTGGTGCAGTCTCCGCTCACTCCAGCCTCTGCCTCACAGGTTCAAATGATTCCCCTGCCTGAGTAGCTGGGATTATAGGCACACACCACCATGTCCAGTTAATTTTTGTATTTTTAGTAGAGGTGGAGTTTCACCATGTTGGCCAGGCATGAGCCACCGTACCCAGCCCTAGAGATGATTTAAAATATATGGAAGGATATATGTAGGTTATATGCAAATGCTATAGAATTTATACCAGGTACTTGAGCACCCACAGATTTTGGTATACACAAGGATGCTGGAACCAATCCCCTGTAGAATCCCCTGTAGATTCTGAGGGATGACTATATATATAAAAGAATGTATGTCAACACAATAAAGGCAATATATCACAAGCCCGCAGCTAACATGGTACTTAATGGTAAAAAGTTGAAAGCTTTTTCTCTACGATCAGGAGCCAGACAAGAATGCTTATTCTTGCCACTTCTACTTAACATAGTACTAGAAATCCTAGCCAGAGCAATGATGCAAGAAAATAAGTTAAAGACATCAAAAACAGAAAGAAAGAGAAAGAAAGATTGACCCTGTTTGCAGATGGCTTGATCTTATATATAGTATACCCTAAATACTCCACCAAAGAACTGATAGAACTAATAAATGAATTCAGTAAATTTTCAGGAAACAAAATCAACATACAAAAATCAGTGGTGTTTTTATATACTAAAAACCACCGTCCAATAAAGAGATTAACAATACAATCCCATTTACAATAGCATTTTAAGAATAAAATTACTTAGGAATAAAACTAAGAAAGTGAAAGAGCTGTAAGCTGAAAACTATAAAACATCAATGAAACAACTTGAAATGACATAATAAGTGGAAAGATATCCTGTTTGTTCCTAGATCAAAATAATATTGTCAAAATGTTTATACTATTCAAAATGATCTACAGACTCAATGCAACCCTTATCAAAATCCCAATGGCAATGTTCACAAAAATAGAAAAAATAATCCTGCAATTCATATGGAACCACAAAAGACCTTGAATAGGTAAAATAATCTTGAACAAGAAGAGCAAAGCTGGAGGCACCACACTTCCTGAGTTAAAATTATATTACAAAGCTATAGTCATCATTAGCAGTATGGTACAGGCATAAAAAGGGACACATAAATCAATGGAACAGAATATAAAGCCCAGAAATAAATATATGCTCTAGTTATCTTTGACAAAGGTAACAAGAATACACAATGGGAAAAAGAGAGTCCCTTTGATAGACAATATTGGGTAAACTGGATATCACGAAATTGAATCATTATCTTACATCATACACAAAATAAACTCAAAATAGCTTAAAGATTTGCATGTAAGATCTGAAACAATAAAACTACTCAAAGAAGACGTAAGGGAGAGGTCCATGATATTGGTCTTGACAATGATATTTTGGATATGACCCCAAAAATACCGGCAACAAAAGCAAAAATAAACAAGTGACCACATGAACTAAAAATTTCTGCACAACAAATGAAACCACCAACAAAATGAAGAGGCATCCCATGGAATAGGAAAAAATATTTGGATACCATATATTCAGTAAGGGGTTAATATCCAAAATATATTAAAAAAAACTACTACAATTCAATAGTGAAAAACAGCCCAATTTTAAAAAGGGCAAAGGATCTTAGCAGACATTTTTTTCAAGGAAGACATACAAACAGCCAACAAGGATATGAAAGGTTGCTGAACATCACCTGTATCAGAGAAATGCAAATCTAAACCACAATAAGATATCACCTTAAATAGTCAAAAAGTAACAAATGTTGATGAGATGTAAAGAAAATAGAACGTTTCTTTATACAAGGCTGGTGGGAATGTAAATTGGCTTAGCCATTATGGAAAACAGTATGGAGGTTCCTTAACAAATTAAAGACAGAACTAATATATGATTCAGCAGTCCAACTTCATGGTATAATTCCCCCTTCCAAATCAAATCAAATCAAATCACTATCTCCAAGAGATGTCTGCACTCCCGTGTTCATTGTAGTGCGATTCACAACAGCCAAGATAAGAAAACAACTTACATGTCTGTTGACAGATGAATGGATACAACAAATAAATTATGGTGTGTGGGGTATGTGCTTGTGTGTCTGTGTGTGTGTTTGTGTGTGTGTGTGTAACGAAATATTCAGTATAAAAAAAAAGCCCTGCCATTTGTGGCAATATAGATGAACCTTGACATTAGGCTAAGTGAATTAAGCCAGACACAGAAAGACAAATACTACATGATCTCACTTACATGTATAATCTAAAAAAGTCAAATGTATAGAAACAGAGAGTAGATTGGTGGTTACCAGGGATTGGATATTAGGGGAATGCTGATCAAAGGGTACAAACTTGCAGTAATGAGATGAATAAGTTCTGTAAAACTAATGTACTTGAATGTACATCATGGCAATCATAGTTAATAATAGTATACACTTGAAATTCTCTATGAGAGAAAATTGTAAGGATTCTTACCACACACAAAAATAGGAAACTATGTGAGGTGAAGTATATATTATTTTGCTTGTTGGAAATCATTTTGTAGTATATGTGAATATATCAAAACATAATGTTGTATACTTATATACAATTTTTATTTATGAATTATATCAGAATAAAACTGAAAAAATAATGTATAAAGACAACATACAGGATGGGAGAATTATTTGCACATCATATATCTGATAAGAAACTTGTATGCAGAATATATAATGAATTCTTACAAGACAACAAATAAAAGGTATTTGTCCTTTTATTCTTGATATATGACCCAAGGATTTAAGTAGGCATTTCTTCAAAGACAGTACAAAAATGGCCAGCAAACACATGAAAAGATGCTCAACATCATGTCATTAAGGAACTACAAACCAAAGCCCAATGAGATACTAATTCATACTAGAATGGCTGTAATCAAAAAGGCAAAAACAGGTGTTGGTGAGGATATGAAGAATTTGGAATTCTCACACACTGCTCGTGTGAATACAAAATGATTCAGCTGCTTTGAACAATCATCAATTCCCCACTAAGATAAACATAGAATTACAATATGACCCAACAGAGATGAACAATATATCCAAAAGAAATAAACACACATCCACGTAAAAATTTGTACACAAACATTTAGTAGTGTTACTCTTTATAGCTAGAGAGTGAAAACAACCCAACTTTTATCTGCTAACAAATGGTAAATGTATAGTTTCTCCATAAAGCAATATTATTTGGTAATTAAAAGAATGATGTACTAATACGAGCTACAACATAGATGAATCTTGACCTCACTATACGAAAGAAAAGAAACCAGTCACAAAAGACCAAGTAGTATGTGGTTCTATTTAAATGAAATGTCCAGAATAGGCTAATTTACTGCTATGGTCTGAATGTGTATGCCCCTCCAAAATGTATATATTAAAACTTAATTCCCAATATAATAGTACAAGAGTGGGAACTTTAGGAGTGATTGAGTTATGAGGACTCCACCTTCATGAGATGAATTACTTCATGGGAGTAATGCCCTCATAAACAGGCTTGAGGGAGCCTGCTTGTCACTTTTTTCCCCTTCTGCTGTGTAAGAAGGAAGCTAGAAGTTACTGTATAAAGAAAAGACCATCACCAGACACCAAGTTTGCCAGTACATTGATCTTGGATTTCCCAGTCTCCAGAACTGTTAGAAATAAATATCTGTTTATAAATTACCCATTTTAAGGTATTTTGTTATAGCAGCAGGAATGGACTAAGACATTTTTATAGAGGCAGAAATTTGATTAGTGGTTGCTTAGGATTGGAGAAACAGGGAGAAACTGCCAATGGATATAGGGTCCCTTTTGGGGGTGATGAAAGTATTGTCAGATTGTGGTAATAGTTGTACAACTCTGTGAATATAATGAAAAATATTGTACTTTACATTTTAAATTCATGAATTATATGTGAATTATATCTCAGTAAGCTGTGAAAAATCAAGTCAATTTAAGATCTAATTAGAAAAGAATAACAATTCAAAAGAAGAGTTGAATGCAAATATATATATGCACATATCTGTGTATGTATATAAATGTATTATTTATGTGTGTGTATATCCACACATATACACACATTCACACACATTTATAAAATATTGGCACTAGGAATTTTTATTCATTTGGAGGATTTTCTGGAGAATCACTTATAGACGTGTAAATTAATTAAATGTAAAACATACCAAAAGATAAATTTGAATGAAGTATTCTCGTTAGACATTGGGAAATTCTGGTGTGGTTTTAGGTTTTATAAACAGCATCTCAGAAGAGAGGAATATTTAATCTGAGTTTTGAAGAATGAGAGTTCATTGTTGTTTGGCAACATTGACTAGTGCTATGTGATTAGGGTATATGTAGGTGATAGAAGACTGAGTTAGAAATGTGGATTGGAGTTAACCTGTTTAGGAACTGTCGTGCTAAAGAAGCTTTGTTATTTGAGTTGGTTTTACTGTTTTCTGAATTTGAGTAAAGTTTCACCTTGTGTTTTAAAGAGATTCATGTCTAACAGAACTCCAGTGTTAACAAAACGCTTTTTATGATAAAATTTATTAAGTATGGCCAGGTGTGGTGGCTCACACATGTAATCACAGCACTTTGGGAAGCCTAGGTAGGAGGATCTCTTGAGCCGAGGATTTTGAGACCAGCCTGGACAACATAGGGAGACCCTATCTCCATAAAGATTTTAAAAATAATTTAGCTGGGTGTGGTGGTGCATGTCTGTGGTCCCAGCTACTTGGGAAGCTGAGGTGGGAGGAATACTTGAGCCCAGGAATTCAAGGCTGCAGTGAGCTGTATTATCTCACCGCCCTCTAGCCTGGGTGGCAGAGCAAGACCCTGACTCAAGAAAAAATTATTTTAATTTAAAATATTACTGAAGTACATATCAACATAAACTAAGCATAACCTCCTTATGCTTACAGGATATAAGCTATATGAACTGAAAGAGACATGACATTTCACACGTTAAATTTTGAAATGGACTGTCCTCTGAGAAATAGCTTCAGATGTCTGCAAAACTCAGCTTTAGGCCAGTAATTCTTCACTTTTTACTGTGGTGAAGTAAAAACACATTTACCCAACAATGTTTCTCTAGCACACCCATCAGAAGAGGCATTGCCCAAGGGCTGCCCCATGGATAAGATCTCCTGCCTGAGGGTGGAAGAAACTCAGGGGCCCTGGCCCTAACTTCCCTTTCTCTCTCCCAGTGATTCTTCAGATCCCCAACTGTCAAGAACATTGCCGCTTTAGAAAGTTGAGGCATTAGCACTATAAGTGATTTTCCAGAAAATACTCCAAATGAATTAAAATTCCTAGTACCAATATTTTATAAATGTGTGTGAATGTGTGTATACGTGTGCATATACAGGATAGGATTCCATGTTTATTTCAGAAAGGTAATTCTGACTTCAGGGTTGAGGCTGGATTAGAATAAAATCAAAGGTAGAGAAACCAGCCAGGAGAGTGACATTGGTCCTAGAGAGTGTGGGACAAGGCAGCAACCATAGGGATGGGGAGGGAAGACACTGACCAGAGGTGCAGAAACACGGAGGAATCTAGAATAAGGTAGAAAAGTGAGCTAGGGATGGCTGATGACATTAACATGGGTAAATATCCAGCAGGTGAAAGGAAAACAAAGAACTCGGTTCTGGATGGTTGGAGGACTGAGCAGAACAATAACTAGTGTCAACAAAAAGAGTAAAACTCTGTAAAATATTTGAAAAGATTCATTCTGGGCCAAATAAGAGTGACCATGGCCCATGACACACCCCTCAGGAGATTCCGGAAACATGTGCCCAGGACACCGCTTGGTTTTATACGTTTTAGAGCGGCATGAGATATCAATCAAATACACTTAAGAAATACATTGGTTTGATCTAGAAAGGTGAGACAACTCAAAGTACAGGCTATAGGTGAATTTAAACATTTTCTGGTTGACAATTCATTCAGTTTGTCTGAAGACCTGGGATTGACAGAAAGGGAATGTTCAGGTTAAGATAAAAGATTGTAGAGACCATGGTTCTTTTGAAGTCTTACAGTGGCTGCCCTTAAAGACAATAGATGACAAATGTTTCCTATTCAGATCTTAGTTAATCTCTTTAGGATTGGGAGGGTCTGGAAGAAAAAGATCTAGCTATGTTAATAGAGATTCTTTATAGATGAAAATTTTCCCCACAAAAGATGGCTTTGCAGGGCCATTTCAAGATATGGCAGAGAAACATGTTTTGGAATAAAATATTTTGATTTTCTTCCTTGATTTGTAATGTTATGCCAGAGTAAGACTGGAAAGTAAGTCGCAATTTATAAGGTTAAATAAAACATATCTGATGAGAATTTGTGGTTTGTAGGTCATGACACCTGAGACCCCATAGATAGGAATTTGGGCAAGATAGAAAAATTAGAGCTTAGTCTTCATTCGAGTGGTAAGAAGAAAACACAACTGAAATATTTTATTTAAGTCAGGAGAAAGAAATTTCTGTAATTTTAGATTTGGAATAGCTTTTGGAATAGCTTATAGGTGATAAGAATGATGTTGACAATGGGAAGTGATAACTTCAGAAAAACTGTAAGAAATATTTTTATTTGAGATGTTTATGGAAGAATCTGCTTAAACCTCCTCCCTGACTGAGAGCTTATTACCACTGCAAAGTTCAGCTGAACTACTCGTAAAATTGGAAAGATCTTTATGTTTAAAGCCTAAAAGTAGCTCCTTCCATTCATTCGTTCAAATTAACTTCATTTAATTAAAAAAAAAATTTAAAAACTGTCCGCGGCCGGGTGCGGTGGCTCATGCCTATAATCCCAGCACTTTGGGAGGCCAAGGCGGGTGGATCACAAGGTCAGGAGACCGAGACCATCCTGGCCAACATGGTGAAACCCCATTTCAACTAAAATCCAAAAAATTAGCTGGGCGTGGCAGCGTGCGCCTGTAGTACCAGCTACTCGCAAGGCTGAGGCAGGGAAAACGCTTGATTCTCCTCCTCAAGAGGCGGAGGTTGCAGTGAGCCGGGATCCCGCCACTGCACTCCAGCCTGGCGACAGAGCTAGACTCCGTCTCAAAATAAAATAAATCAAATAATTAATATAAATAAATAAGTAAATAAAATAAAATAAAAATTGTCCGCATAAGATGATTTCATAAATTTGAAAAAATATATAATGCTTCCTCAGCTTATAAATGTTTTACTCTTCAGGCTAAATATCCAGGGTTTTTGTTTTCTGACTCATATGAGTGTCTCTAGCCCCTTTTGTTTCTGTGCTCCTGTTTTCCTAGGATGTTTTCATTTGGCCACTAACCACTTAAATGACAGTAAAGGGAACATAGTGTCCCAATGTCATTTTCAACCACACATTTTGTGTATCATATGGACTTCCTCTCACTGTTCCCCACGCGCCTTCTGTCCTTCCATGACTCCATTTCTTTGCCTGTGTTCCTTCCTCAGTTTGATGTCTTTTTCTTTTTAAGGTGAACTTCTACTCAATTTTAAGCCCTAACTCAAGTCGGTTTCTTCAAGAAGCCTTTTCCTCAACTTCACCAGTGTGTTTCTATACTCTTACAGAAATTTAGTCAGACACGAAAGTATTATTTACGTTAGACTTTATCTCTTTGCTTGTCTTTCTCCCTTTCTAGATTGTTAGCCTCTAGTTCTTGGCTCATTTACTCATTAACATAGGATATATTTAATAACGTCTAGATTCCAAAACCTCTGCTATGCCTTGACTATATACTATTAAACAAGACAGATGTGATCTCTATACAGTCTAGTAGTTGAGGAAGATATTAAGAAAGTATATACATAGAATATGTAATTTCAAATAGCCCTAAGTGCAAAAAGGAGCAGGGCGCTATAAGATAATAACAAGATGGAGGACTTTATTTAAGTTGCGGAATCAGGGAGGACCACTCTAGGGAAGAAAATGTGATCTAAAAAAGTGAAGGATGAGTAGATGTATGATAGGCAAAGAACACTCTTTTGGACAGCAAAGATGCTCAAAATTGTCTCTTGAACCAATAGGAATACAATATTTGCAATATTGTAATGCATTTTTCTTTCTTTCTTTCTTTCTTTTTTTTTTTTTTTTTGAGATGGAGTCTTGCTCTGTCGCTCAGGCTGGAGTGTAGTGGTGTGATCTCGGCTCACTACAATCTCCACCTCCTGGGTGCAAGCAATTCTCCTACCTCAGCTTCCCAAGTAGCTGGGATTACAGGTATGTGCCATCCCTGGCTAATTTTTGTATTTTTTGTAGAGTCAGGTTTCTTCATGTTGGCCAGACTGGTCTCTAACTCCTGACCTCAAGTGATCCACTCACCTCGGCCTGTGAAAGTGCTGGGATTACAGGCATGAGCCTCCGCACCCCACCTATTTTTTCTGCTTTCTTTAGGCCATTTCAACATTGCTTTTGTGCATGTTTTATAAATCACTTCAAATACTGCTCAGTAGATGACATTTACATTAAAATAAATAAAATGTATACTTTAATATCTATAAGTATTGATATAGAAATTATCAATTTCTATATAACAATTGATATATAAGTATTATATATCATCAATCATCAATCACTATTGATGCATTTTCAGTATGCAGTTTAAAAAGCTGTTGAAGTCTGTTTTTTAAGAACTCATATAAAGTTTTGTAACCCTCATTCTGAGTATACATGTTCCGTTGCCCTTTGGGTACCGTAATGCAGAACTGTGCTTTTACCTGTATTCCTTTTTATATTCTTAGTTGCAACTCATTATTCCAGCTTGTTAAGGGCTCTAAATCTTGACTCTGACATCTCATATATTAGCCATAACTCTCAGCTTTATATCATCCAAAAATTTGATAAGCATGCCATCTGTGTCTTTATCCAAGTTGTTAATCAAAATGTTGGACAAAATAAGACCAAGCATTCCCCCTCAGCATTTGTTGCAGGAAGATATCCCTCAGGATGGCACTGATACATTAATCAACATTGTTTGGGTAGCTACAAAAATCCCTCTAGCTCTTTACATTTGTTTATGAGGGTATCAGGAGACTTTTTGTCAAATTTCTTTCTGCATATACCGTCTCCTTTCTTCTCTACAAGTCTAGTAAACCCATCACAAAAGAGGTTAGATGCCTGTCTTTGAGTTGATCTAAAGGAGCCCATTTGGACACCTGATGCCCATTTCTTCTCTCTTGAAATATTCAGAAGCTCTTTAGCAGTATGTTCATATATTTTTGTCAGAATCAGGCACTAACATAGGTTTGTGTTAATGCTGTATAGCACTGTGTGCTCTGGTTAGGCCCAGACCTCCTAGGCAAAGATAATATTTCAATGGCTTGAAACTCATGCCAAGTTACACAACTTCCAAAAAGAATGGGTCTTTCATGAGCTCATAGCTCCTTTCAGGTAGTGATGCTATTCAGCACTCAGGCATGACAATGTGGGGATGTAACTGCAGAACAGATTTCCCACAGTGGGTCTTTGCTTTACTGTGTCTGTTTTCTATATTTTGTGTATTGATTTACAGATACTTTTGGCTACACTGATAGTTCCTCAATTTCCACGGTTATTTTCTCGTTATGATAACATACATCTCCTCTACTCCTGATTCAAGTCTTGTTCTCAGTTTTGTACTTTTACCTGTTCATTTGTTCTCCCTTTCCCTCAAGGTTGCCTTAAAGCCTATAATTATGTCAGCTGCAAACATTTTTTTCTTCCATTAAGGTGTACTTAATTGTTTGCCAAGAGGCTCATTATAGTTCATCACCTAAAAATCTTACTGTAATCTTCAGTAGTATGTACATTGAAAACACTTTACTTTTTATGTCCATCCTTCTTTTTATTTTTTAAAGCCTTCTTCTAGGAAAATAATATATTAATACCACCTGTATTCACTCTAGCCCCTTCCCCTCATATCTAAGACTATAATGTCCCAGCAGCTACATCCCAGATTTCTCATTCATTATATTCCTTTACACTAATATCATTCCATTTAAGTCGCAGTTAATTAACTTGGTAAGTTTTGGCATCCTTTTTTGGTTATTGGAGCCATGCCTGAGGAAGGTTTGGGGAAAGATACAAACTTTTTAAGGGTATGCCATGTGTTCAGCACTCTGCCCGGGACTTTGCTTATGTTGTTTCATAACATCTGTTCACCAGAGTAAAGCCTCAGACTCACACAACCCACTCTTGATATAGTTTGATATTGGAAGCAATTAAAATATTTTAAATCTTTTCAGATTCTTGATGTAATACCAAGTAATACAATGATGAATCACTATGCACAGAGATCTTAAAGATACTATTTTCTCCATTCCAGCCCCACCCGATGTCCACTGCAGGGCTTTGAGCAGGAAAAAATGAACAAAGTTATCTTGAAGGTCATTATCATAGATTTTGTGTCCTTATATTTGTACACCTCAAATTGAACTAAAGAACATTTTCACATCCACAGGCAATGTTCTCTGCTGAGTGCCTAATCAAACTGATACACTATTAGTCTATTTTTAATTTCAAACAATGAGAAAACCCTGAAGTAGTCTCAGGTATTGGGGCCCAGGGATGGATACACAGGGAGCTAAGGAAGCAAAGAGGAACTCCTCTGTCTCAGGAGGAAATGCACAGTGGCTCCTGGTTCTGCCTTCTGCATGGCTCCTCACTGTAGGATTCGGTTGTTCAGGTGACTCTATGTCTTTGGGTCTCCTGATTCAGCCTAACTTTCCGGTTCCTTCCATGCTTCTACCACTTTCTCTGCATCTCACATTTAAAATTCCCTAAGAGAATCTGAGTTACTGCATGTTCTCATCTCCAGTCCATGCACACCCTCTTGTTATTTTTAATTCAGTTTCATAATTTCCCCTTTCAGTCTGTATCCCCAATCCTATTAGCTTCCCTCATATGTAATTTATAACCTTCTACTTTACTCTGCATCTGTTTATATTAATGTATATGTATTCCTGATATATACATATAAATATTATTTAGCTTGTGTTTTAATTTACATTTATGATATACATATTCATCTTATTTCTGATACATAATGGTAACTAACATTTATTGAGCACTTAAAATATGCTATATCTTTAAGTGTTCTCTTTATTCACTAATTTATTCTTATGTCGATAGTATCAGTTAGATATTATTTTTATTCTTTTGTTACAGATAAGGAAATCAAGGAACAGATAGGTTAAATAATTTGCACAAGAATGCACAGCTAAGAATGTCAGAGGCTGTTTTGTCATACACACAATTTGGTTCCAGAGCTTGTCCCCTATTCTGTGTATTAACTGCCTCTGTTCCTGGTGCTGTTTGTAGATTAGATTTTATTTGGGGAGCAGTGCATGGTATTCCATCTTTTGCATCTATTTAGCATTTTACATTTATTTCCCGTTAGTGATAAATTAGCAAGCCTTCATTCAATTCTTGGCCATTCAACTGATAACTGTTATGAACAGTCTTATAATAGCCTCTTGTGCCACAGTATGATTACTAGATGGCTAGTAAAATAGTATGAATATAATTTATGAACAAACCATAAAACAAAAACAATAACACAAAAAAAGGTACCAAAATGTTAGTAGTTGGTAGCTGTTGAATGGTAAGAATGTTTTCTTTCTCCAACTCTTTTCTCTTTTTGCTTCCCATTTCTCATATCTCTATTTAGAATTGTACTGTTGACAAGCCCCCAGATTTTGAGTCTCAGGTGTGAAATCAAAGCCAGAGCCAAATTTCTACCTGTGTGGCTTGTGTATTGTGTCACTTAATTTTGCACACACCTAGGTATAGGTTAGTTTTACTTAATTATTTCCAATAGCAGCAAAACAAATATTTGTGCCCTGAAATTCCATAGTTGTTTCTACAGTATCTCAGTTTTCTTGAATAACACTTGAAGATTTTATCTCGTCTTTTTTCCCCAAATCATCTTTTGAGATATACTAGAAAGATGAATGCAAAGTACATTCTAATCCTAGATGAAATAATCCAGCACTTTCCTGGATCAGAGCTATACTTCAAATGTACACAGCTGTAGCCTTGGCAGCCCAAGCTCTGATTTGACAGTTCATGAAATCTTATCAAATGAAAATCCTTACTAATCACGTTGTCTCCCACTCCCCCCATGCATTACCGTTATTGTCTAAACAGTCGGCATAAGGAGATGGTCTTGCCCATGTCCTTGCTGCTCCAAGTTCATTTCTAAGGGGATGATGGTTGTAGACAAATTCCTATAAAGCTAAGATGATTGTGAAGAACAGGAGGCAAAACAAAGGAAGCTGTCTTCAACATGTCCTGAATTATATCTCCACTTTACAAAATTATTACCAGCTGTTGAGCCTTGTGAAGTTACAGAATTTCATGCACCTTTAAAGCAAGAAGAGACATGAAAGCAACAGATTAGAGAAGTCCCTATGAGTCATTTCAAAGAGCTTGGACCTAATATAGGAGCAAGGGAGGGAACACAGGAAGAGGAACCTGATTGGTGAGGGTGGGAGGATGATAAAGATTTCAATGTAACTGTTTTTATTTAAGGTCTTACGATTTCATCCCCATCGATGCCAGCCTTCAGGCTCTGTGTTCAATAGTTTAAATAATTCTGCTTTAATTAGCAGAGAACTATTGATTGCTGTATACCAAAGTTAATCTTTACCTACTCTGTTTATTTGGCCAAGAAATAGATAAAAATTCACATGAGCACTCTACCCTTTTCTGCATGCCATAGAGGTTTTGGCCTTGAGGAGAAAACATCATTTTGGGGAAGACTTGAGACATTTGATCCTCTTAAATATGGAATTTCTCAAAATAAAACTGTATTCCCAACTCCCACTCCCATCTCATACACTGAATATGTTATATTTTCTTTGTTAGAGAATAATACTAGTAGCAGAAATGGCTAACCTCTTGCTCCAGACCATCTGATGTACAGAGCAATTTGAAGTAGATGTAATAATTACCTCCACTTTACAGAAAAGAATATTGAAGATTGGGGAGGTTCAATGACAGGCACAAAGTAACACTACAAGTAGTAAGTGTCCTGGTTGATTTTGAACTTAGGTCTTTAAATTTCTAAGCCCATGCTGTTATCTACCATGACACTATGCCTTTCTAATAGAAACGGTGAATTTTCACCTACTGAGTGCTCACTGTGTGGTCAGTACTGTTTAATGCTCTCATTTGATTCTCGTAATAATCTTATGCAATGGGTAGTGTTATTAACCCCATTTGATAGCATTTTCTATAAAGGTCTAGATAGTATATATATTCAACTTTGTCAGCCGTACTGTCTCTGTCACTAGTCACCTCTGCTTGTTGCAGTTTGAAAGCAGCCATAGGCAATGCAGAAACAAATGGGTGTGGCTCTGTCCCAACAAAACTGTATTTACAAAAACAGGTGGAGGCTGGATTTGACCTGCAGTAGTCCTTGCGATGGTTGATAACGTTGAAGCTTAGTGGATTTAGGCAACTCATGTTTAGGTGGGATATAAACCTAGGACAGGCTGGTGTGTATCTAAGGCTGCACTCTTGTCCATGTGTTACATTCTCTTCTTTATTATAATCTTCACTCCTCTCTCTAGTAGGTTGAATTTTGTCCCTGCAAAAGATATGTTGAAGTTCTATCCCCCAGTACCTGTGCCTGTGAACTTATTTGCAAATAGTCTTTGCGGATGTAATTAAGGAACTTGAGATGAGATCATCCTAGGTTTGGGATAGGCTGCAAAACCAATTATTAGCATCCTTATAAGAGAAAAGAGAAAGATTTGAGACAGAGGAACAAAGGGGAAACAACCATGAGAAGATGAAGGCAGAAATTAGAAGTATGCTGCCACAGCAAGGGGCCACCAGGAGCCACCAGAAACTGGAAAAGGCAAGAATTTTCTCCTATAAACTTTAGAGGGAGCACAGCCCTGCTGACACCTTAATGTCAGGCTTCTAGAATGTACCAAAATGAATTGAGCATATATTATGAGAGGGCAATGAGAATAATTTTTTCTTGTTTTAAGCTACCAAGTTTCTGCTAACTTGGTACAACAGTTCTAGAAAACTAACAAACCCTCTTTTTCTGTTGCTTTTTGCTTTTTCTTCAGAGGAATATTTTGGTTGCTTTTGATGCTTTTTTCTGGTTTCAACAGCCCTCTCTGTGTG
This sequence comes from Macaca mulatta, assembly GCF_049350105.2. Taxonomy (NCBI): domain Eukaryota; kingdom Metazoa; phylum Chordata; class Mammalia; order Primates; family Cercopithecidae; genus Macaca; species Macaca mulatta. Next base: position 29,063,622 of record NC_133417.1, read on the forward strand.
AATTAGGATTATCCACAGTCTCTTGATACTTCTGTTAGTGTAATTAGAAGATTTCTGGCTATGTAATTTTTTAAAGAAAATAAAGTTAAATAAATAAATTGAAATGTCTTGACTTCTTTTCTTTATTTCTTCTTTTATTCCTTCATCCAAGGTATATCATTAAATATATAAGATATCTGTCAATTGCAGACAACAGAAGTCTAAATCTCTGGATTAGATAATGCACAATCCGTTACGAAACAAAATTATTGGCAATGGAACAAATTCTCCATTACCAGAGAGCTGTATAAATCAAAACTGTAAGTTGTATTTAATTTTACACCTTGGTGATAGTTCAAAGGTTTTTATAGTAACTTACAAGGAGTTAATGTACTGTGAATTCATTCTTGTACATTGATTTCTGCATTAGCTCCGTGAAAGGTACAGTTCTTTGGCAAATGAAAACTTTTGGAGGTAAATTTTTTTTTGTCATGTAATCCATATTCTGATTATAAATCAGAATTTATAATAACTTGTTTCATTGTTCATGATTACAAATCATTGTCTGGATGACCTTGCAGTCCAGCAAATAGAAAAATGCATTCTCGTCTCTGAAGCTTGCTGTGCAGACATTGTATTACATTATGAACTTTCTTCCAGTCCACAGAGTTCTTTGGAGGAGCTAGGCTCTGAATAAAGAGTGCTTCCATGTATCTATGTCTAGATATTCATGTTCTAGGTATTCACGATGTCTCGTGAATGCTGGTGTAGTAATATGTAGAATACTGATAGCAATAGAAGTTAATCCACCTAATGAACCTTAAACTTCAGAAACTTTATTATCATGATCCTCTTCTAAATCATTGCACCTAAATTTGCATTTATAATTTTGTCTTCTGTTTTTACATTTTAAAGAATGCCTTTTTCGTTATATAATTTCCAGAGCCCACTTGCCTGCTCCCACCCTGGTTGGTAGTGTAGAGTCCGGCTCCTTCTGAAGATTTCAGACTAAAAATGTTTTGACTCAACTCTTCCTAGATCCCTTCATGTGATGAGTAGGGTGAGCCTGGACAGGTAGATCTCTGTATCATCCACCCTCCTCTCCAATAACCATAGTCTCACCTTACCTTTTTTAAAAAATTGGACATATGAGTAAGTTTTGGCCTTGTTTCCATTGGTAAAGCAGTCCTTAGTTTAGGGACTGTAGAGTACTGTGATAGCACATTTCATCTGAAGAGGTCCTGCTATTCAATTCCAGCCAATTGTTGCTATGCTGAAATGAGATCCCAGATGTTCCCAGATCATCCACATTTTCAAGGGAAGTCAGAAATGTTTATTTTATGTGAAATCTCCCAATTTTGCACTCCTATCCTCATAATAAATATACAAATATATAAATAAATAAGCAAATAAGTATGCAGGTAAGCAGTAGGTAAATCTGTTCTAGTCCAATATAGTGGCTGGATTCAGGTCAGAGTTTCTTTAGGGACCCTAGGAGATAAAGCAAAAAGAAGAGACATACTTTTCTTCTAAGCTTATGTTTCTGAATCCCATGAAACACATAGAGCCATGTATCTACTCATAAACTGGTGATTGCTGATGCTTAGGATTCATTGTATCAAACCTGTCTTCACAGTTTCGAAATGAAGCTGCTATTTAAAGAGCAGATTCACTGGTCATTTTGAAGGCAGTCATTTCCATTTAGATAGTATATTAGCCATGTGTACATGTCACAACTAGTTAATTATAAGTAATATCCTATCATGTTTCATTATATTGTTCTCTAACAACATGCATACCATTTTTAATTATATTTAGTGGTCTTTTAGCCTAAGGGCAAAGCATTTGCCACTTTAGAATTTTCAAATTCTCTCTTAATCAAGTGCTCTGATCTCATGCTGTCTCTTCTTCAGTCCAGTGCCACAATCACATTTATATCAGAATTCTTAATCAATTTTCTAAGCCTCCCCAGCAAACCTCCTGCTGTGGTCTTACACCACCCTAGCCAAATTTATACTTCTCCTCAAACAAAAATTATTGTACAGAATATTTGACTTATAAACATTTGGGGTTCATTCTCATCTTCTTAATTTAATTTGTGGTCTCTCCCCTGCCAAGATTGCCTTCCACATGCCTATTTATCAAAATTCTGCTACACTGTGAAGGTTATTTATTTTAGGTTAGGCCATGACATATGTAGAGTTGTACTTTAGGGATATTAATATTGCAGTTGATCAGACATGGAATGGATTAGAAGAAAGAAATTGGAAACCTGTAGCCCAGTTAAGGGACTATTAAAATAGTTCAAGTGAGAGATATTGAGTATCTGGCCTTGGTTGGTAGCAGCAGATTTGGAAAGACAGACATGGAATGAAACAATTGATTTACTGATCCAAAGCAGAATCTCTCATTTTGTCAATGTTATCCTAGTCTTTAATTTACATGGAAATGAGCTGGAATGAGGAAAGACACCCAAATTTGAAAATTATTACCCTGTAATTTTTCTGCTAAAGTATCTTTACAGAATTATATTTTTTATCAATTACCTGCCCCAAAAACATAATAATGAAAGAACATTTTTACTCTGCTATATAGCTTTTAGTAGCAGTAAAATGTTAGTATGTCACTTTCATCATATATTAATTATTTTCCACAGAATTCTACTTCTTATATTTTTTGACCCTCATAGCATTATAAGAAATTAGAAAGGAGAAGCATAGTTACATTTTTATTTTCACACAAGGAAATTGAACTATGGAGATTTAATATTTTATCCCAGATGACATAAGGTTAGACTTTGATTTATAATCCATATTGTGAGTCCTTTTTTAAATAATAAATTATACATTTTCCTGAAATATATATATAAGCTCAACTTTTTGCAAAGTCACATCCTTGTTTGATTTGATTTGCCATTCACACTGTGCTAACTGCTGATATAGCTTAATCGTATTTTCTCAGGACACTATATTCTCAAAATATTCTAAATATTTGTTTCATTGTGCTCTTTACTTCACCTTCTGAAGATGCTTTGTTGTGCCAAGCTTGATCCATCAGGATGGGATCGGTAATGTTGCAGAAACAGACAGAACAGACTACTTCAAAGTCTCGGTGGTTGAAAGCCACAAGGTCTCTCACTATTCATGTCCATCTTGGGTTGGCTGGAGACTGCGCCAAGTCCTCATCACTCAAGGACCGGGGCTGATTGAGCAGCCAGCACCTGGAATATTGCTGGTCCTTGTGGCATAGGGAAAGAAAGAGTATGGCAAATTATGCTGCAGCTCTTAAAGCTTCTACCTAGAGGTGACACACTTCATTTCTGGTCACATTTTATTGGCTAAAACAAATGTAAGATCACACCAAACTTCAAAGTGTGGTAAAGTGTCCAGGAACAGAACCTGAAATATTTGAGGAATAGCCTGATGAATACAAGATATGCTCAGAAATCAGCTTTCATAAATGAGAAAATGTAAAGTACAGACAGTATGGTGTAGTTTAAGGTGAAATTCTCTCAAGGCAAGAAGATGTAATGAGAAGACTTCATATAGGCCCTTGGAGCCACAGTTCTAAGAATTACTCGGTAATATTGGGTTATTTAAAACTATGTGTCTTTGTTGTATTGCAAATGCCAAGTTTATTATGTGATTAAAGCATTCAGTCACTTTAATTTTAACAGCACTTATTTGCAGTAATGGGAAAAATAGCTAGTGTATGTGCAGTCCTAATTGAAGAGTTCAGATTGTTCTGTGTCTAGTCTTCCATTTGTCTCTAATATCCTCAATATCATCTAAGAAAAAAAATATCTTTTCTCTGCCTGGAGGAACCTGGCACAAGGAAGTTAATGTTGGAAGCTCTGCCTGTACGAACAACTAGAGATACCATTGTGATTAAATTGCCTGGACTGTTCAATTTCAAAGATCAGTTCTTTATAGGATTTGGCTGCTTGATTAGGTTAACACCGATACATTTAGTTATGGCAAGTGAAGCAAGTCAAGCCATTAGCCAAAAACCTGAGTACCATGATAAATACTTTTCACAAGAATCTCTTAGAAAATTAAAACCATAATATAATCATATTATCTCACTTTGTCATAGAATTTGTATACATTGTTTGTATCATACAACATATGTACTTGATCACATACCACATTTTTTTCCCTCATTTATAAGAATTATCTGTTCCCAAATATGAATTAATTAGATCAAGAGCAGGGTTGATTCTCTATCTTGTCAATCGTTTACTAAAGAGAACATTTTGTGCCATAGTAATTATTTGTTTCTACTTGATAGTGAACTATCTCAACCAAGTCTGAGTTTGAGTTCCCTTTCTACTTCTGACTATAAAATGAAGCCTTTTTCTAGATGACCTTGAATAGCTCATCTACATCCAAAATACAGTACACCAGTGAATTAGTGAATTGTAATTTAATTAAGGAAACTGGCTGACACTGAAATGATTTTCCTGGTGGATGTAATATAATTTAATAAGTTATTGTATTACAAAAAAATTGGGTTTTAAGGAATCTAGTAAAACTTTTTTTGTCAGTTAATTGTTTGAACATTGTATGACTTGTAAATCAGCCACATTTCAGTTACCTTATCATATTGTGGGTCTAAATGAGATATTTTGTTTGCAATACATTAGCGTCATTTATAATATTTAACCTTATTTTTCTGTGCTGATGGAGTTCTCTAAAAAGCAGTAAAATACTTTCTACTAGTAGACAGTACTTTCAAAACCATCTCTTAATAATTTAGAATTCTAAAAAGAAGAGATAATAACATAGGCACTTTTTAACTATCATCTCTTAGGCCTCACAGAGACCTAAAAAAGGTTGGAAGCATCTTTTTGAAAGTATGCAACTTCTTTTCGTGAGTGGTATTTCCAAGAAAATGTATACATTCACCAATGCAAACTGGTAACTCTATTGCTTTGATTTACATTTTCGCATGCTGATGGATTGAGATTTTAAGTAAGTGTTTAACATTGTCAGTTCCTCTCTGCGTAACAATGGTAAAGTATTGATCTAACTTCTCAAATTGTCTTTCTTGAACTAAGGTTAAAATAACTTTTGCAATTTTTTCCCCACCTTTCCCAAACAAATATGCCCTTTAAACCAATCTGATTTAAGTCATTGGGTACTTTTTAGTATAGTGTATTTTTACTAGATAAATAGAAAAACAATTATATTCTCGTAGTACTAAAATACATAAATAGAAAACTGGATATCCATATGCAGAAGAATGAAATTAGACCTCTATCCCTCACCATTTACAAAAATCAAATCAAAATGGATTAAAGACTTAAATATAAGACCTGAAACTATAAAACTACTAAAAGTAAACTTTGGGAAAATGCTCCAGGACATTGGTCTGTTCACAGATTTCTTAAATGAGACCTCAAAAGCATAGGCCACCGAGGCAAAAAATGGACAAATGGGATCACATCCAACTAAAAAGTTTCTGCACAGTAAAGGAAACACTCAACAAAATGAAGAGACAGCCTACAGAACGAGAGAAAACATTTGCAAACTATTCATTCAATAAGGGATTAATAACCAGAATATATAAGGAACTCCAATAGCAAAAAACAAAATAATCCAATTGAAAAATAGTCAAAACATCTGAATAGACATTTTTTAAAAGAAGACATACAAATGGCCAACAGGTATGTAAAAAAAAGCTCAACACCACTAATCATCAGGGAAAATGCAAATCAAAACCACAATGAGATATATCACCCCAGTTAAAATGGCTATTATCAAAAAGGTAGAAACTAACAAACTCTAGTGAGGATATGGAAAAAGAAGAATGCTCAAACACAACTGGTAGGAATGCAAATTAGCACAGTCACTATAAAAAACAGTATGGAGATTTCTCAAAAGACTAAAAATAGAACTACCCTATGATTCAGCAGTTTCACTGCTGGGTATGTAACCAAAAGAAAGGGAATATATCAAAGTATCAGTACTCCAATGTTTACTGCAGCAATAATCACAATAGCCAAGATGTGGAATCAACCTGAGTGCCCATCAACAGATGGCTGGATAAAGAAAATATGTATATACACAATGGAATATTATTTGTCCATAAAAAGAATGAAATTGACATCCTATCATTTGCAGCAAAATGGATGGAAATAGAGGAGATTATGTTACATGAAATAAACCAGACACAGAAAAACAAGTATTGGGTGTTCTTACTCATATGTGGGAGATTTGAAAAAGTATGGATCTCATGGAAGTAGTGAAGAGAATGGTGGTTCCAGAGTCTGGAAAGGGTAGTAGGGAGGGAAGGAGAAAGATAGGTTGGTTAATGAGTACAAAAAATACAGTTAGATAGAAAGAATAAGATCTAGCATTCAATAGCACAGTAGGGCAACTATAGATAACAATAATTGTTGTATATTTTAAAAAAGTAGAAGAGAAGAGTTGTAATGTTGACAACACAAATAAAAGATATATGTTTGAAGTGATGGATATCCCAGTTACCCCAATTTGATCATTACACATTGCATGCTTGTATCAAAATATCACATGTACCCCATAAATATATTCAACTATTATGTATCCATAAAAGTTAAAAAGGAAAAAACATAAAATAAATTTTAAACAGAAGATTTTTAAATATTGAGAAAATCACAACATGATATTTTAACTTACAAGATTCTCCAGGATCTTAGCTTGTTCAGCATTGGAAAAAAAAAAAAAATCTGTTTCCTTTTTGGTACTGTGTTTCATTATTTGAGCACAGTGTCAGTAGACAGAACATAAGCTGTCCAGTGAGATGTTGGCTATTACTTTATATAGCAGGAAAATATAAGTAAATTAATCTAGGTTATTTTCTCAGGATTAATATAATCAATATTTCCTACTTTTAGATCTTTCAAAACTAGATCTTAATGGGAGAAAAATGTGTTCGTACTTGACTGATGAAGGGAAAATATGCACATAAGGTAATATTCTGGGAGAGGTTGTATTAATGAGACCACCTTATTCAGAGAACTGTGCTTACACATACTTCCGTTATGCTAACTCAAAGGCTTCGGTCTTTGGGGATTAGAAATATAGACTGAAAAGTCCTTTCATTCCAAGTCTCTGGGCTTCAACTCTATTTAGTAGATCATTAAATAAATAACACTGGTTGTAACATCGATAGAGATAGTATTAATGAATCCTATTCAGTGCATCTTTATCTGTAATAGGATATTTTTTGAGCATATACTATGTATAATGAATATGGTTTACAAAAGTACAAAGTTTGGTGTATTCTCCACTGATAATTCTGTAGTGACTACTTCACTCCTAATTCTATGTGCACACTGATAACTAAAATAAAACATTGAAGTATCCCTAAGCCAAGTAATAAGATGGTCCAAACAGTGTATTCTGCATATAAACTGTAGTGTAAAACACTTTTTGGTAGAAAAAACTGCTTTTTTGGGTAGCAATTAGGTTTAGATGTATGAGTGTTGCCAAGAAATATTATGTAGATGGGAACAGAGATTCTGTGGCATATTTTGTGGAAATGAGTTTTTTAAACATTAGTTGGACTTCTGTAGTTAGAAATTAGAGTTTTTATGTGGCAGGTCAACCTTGTACATAGTCACATTTGATTATATTCTGTTGCCAAAAACTGTAAGTGTTAAGTATGTGGGTAAAACTAATCCTTTTGAATATGAGATAGGTATAAGAATATGCAAGTATTAATATTCCTCACTATGAATTTTCCTTTGGGGTATACTCTGGCATGAAAATAATTTTCCTGAAAAATAAATGTCACTGTTGCTTAGTCCTGTTGAATTTCAAAATTATTTTTTACTCATTGAATTTATAACCTTGACTTTCATAGAGATCCTCTGGGTTTACTTCTTATCATAGGGAAAGAAAAAAAGAAGTATTGCTACAGGCTTGCTAATTAAAATCCTTCAATATGCAAGTGTAGAAGAAAATGATTTAAAATCTCAATTAAAAGGGCATCTACTTCAAAATCTGCTTTAACATAGGGTCTACATAGACTTTCTTTTTTTTTTTTTTTTTTTTTTTTGAGACGGAGTCTCGCTCTGTCGCCCAGGCTGGAGTGCAGTGGCCAGATCTCAGCTCACTGCAAGCTCCGCCTCCCGGGTTCCCGCCATTCTCCTGCCTCAGCCTCCCGAGTAGCTGGGACCACAGGCGCCGCCACCTCGCCCGGCTAATTTTTTGTGTTTTTAGTAGAGACGGGGTTTCGCCGTGCTAGCCAGGATGGTCTCAATCTCCTGACCTTGTGATCCGCCCGTCTCGGCCTCCCAAAGTGCTGGGATTACAGGCTTGAGCCACCGCGCCCGGCCAACATAGACTTTCAAACATTTAAAATTTATCTGAAACCTCCTTGAATTTCAGATTTGCATTTGTGAAGTATGCATGCCATGAGAGTTAATCCCACCTAATTTCTAGTTTTCCTCTTTTTATTTGGTAGCAAATGAAAGCATTTTGTGACTCAGTTTCTCTCTAAAATTAAGTAATGTTGTGGCTTCTTTTTAATCCTTTATTTAGCTTTTACTATGTATCTAATAGTGAATTAGTAATCAAAACTCCTTAGAAATGACTGTAAAATTAACATTATGTTAGAGGATTAGTCTTTTAGGAGTGTCTATTGGAGCATTTTTTTTTCAACTCCACAAGGATCTTTTCTGATCACTCTTAGATTTTAGTGTATTCTCTCTTGTCAATGACTATTATTGGGGAAATTTAAAGTCATTCTAATATTAATCTGAAAGAAATATAAATATTTTATATATATACATATATATTATGTGTGTGTGTGTGTGTATATATATATATATGTATATATATATATAGAGAGAGAGAGAGAGAGAGAGAGGAAGAATCAAGGAAACAAGGTTCTGAAAGAGTCTGTAGACCAGGGGAGATGGTGGAAATGAAGAATGTTCCTTATATAGGAAAATGGACACCTTTTTCATGTTAATATGAAGAGAGAAGAAAAAAATATGAGAATGCATACAGACACACTCATAGGAAACTGAAGGAGTCTCGTCCATTTCTTGCTTTTTTTTGTGAAGGAAGATGTGAGGAAGACGTGAGGTCTTAGGAGTTTGAAAATAGGTGGAGGTTTGAAAGAGCTGTCTATGGAATCAGAGTGAGAAGAAAACTCAGAAGAATGGCTAAGCGGTGTGAGAAATTGGTTGAAGGTAGAGTACATATTAAAGTGTCTCCAGTGTGGTATCAGCATTTTCTTCATCTCTGTTTGGCAGCACTGTTTTAAGAACAGAGAAGGAAAACAGTTGGAGGAAACTAAGTCTGAAGTTTTTCCAGCCTGGGATGGCAGAACACTGGGATGAGGCCATCAACCAAATTGGCAAGAGAGTGGTTAAAGTAATGAACCAGGGAGGCTAAGCTGGTTAGGAAAATAACTAATTTTTGCACAAGCAAAGGCTTGTGCAGAAGATGGAGTAGTCTGTGTAGGTGTAATTTAAGATAGAAGAGATGGGAGGGTGGGAGGAGCAATAAGTTTGGTAGGCAGGCCTCAGAATCACCTGAATGTGTTTAAAAACGACCCTTTCCTGCGTCCCATCCTCTGAGATTCAGGTAGAATTGGTCTATGGTTGGTCCTGGAAAATGGACATAGATTTTACAGACGAGGTTGTAAACCATTGTTTAGAGTCTTTTATAAAGAATGCTTTTTTTTTCTTGGTTTTGTTTGTTTGTTTGTTTTGTTTTTGTAAAGTGTGTTGACATTTTATTATAAAGGCAATGGGGTTTGGCAAAGGTTTCAAAAAAGGAGTAATAAAAGTTATTTTGTATTTTAGAAAATTATTTCCCCCCCCACCTCAGAGTAATTGACAGATACCAAAACAGAACAATTAAGAAAAAGAAAGGCAGACTTGTGGAGAGAATATGTCATTATTCTGGGCCAGAAATGGTGCGATCTTGAATTAGGGCCTGACAAAGGAGTTGTAGAATAGGGGACTTATTTGTTTGTTTTAATATAAGGATTTGTGATACATTTTAATGTTTGTGTAGAATGATGGAGGAGTGTCTAAGCTAACTGGAGATATTTATTTTGGATAACTTCTTAGCTTTTCCATTGTTGCATAAAATAATAACACCGACTTCACATCTCAAAACAATCTTTATTATCTCACAGTTTGCATGGGGCTGAAGTTCAGACACAGCTTCTCTGGATTCTCTGCTTAAGGGCTTCACTTGGTTAAAATCAAGGTGTGGGCTGGGGTTGAGATCTCAACAGAGGCTTGGCTGGGGAAAGCTCCTCTTCTGAACTCCCTCATGTTTTGGGCAGAATTTATCTCCATGCAGCTGTGGGCCTGAAGGCCCTGTGTTCCTGCTAGCTGACAGCAAGGGGCTGCCCTCAGGTCCTAGAGGCTGTTTGCAGTTTCCTGTCATGTGACCATGCCATCAGCATTTCATAGCATGGCTATTTTCTTTTTCAAGGCTAGCAGGAGAATCTCTCTCTCTCTACACAAAAAGACCCAGGCCCTCTTTTAAGGTTCTTCACCCGATTAAGTCAGGCCCACCTAGTATATCGCAATCTGATTAACTGATATGGTATATTAATCATATCTGTAAATTCCCTTCACCTTTGCCATATACCATAACCTAATAATGGGAGGGACATTCTGTCACATTCACAGTTCCTTCCCACAGTCAAGCAGAAGAGATTATACAGGCATGTACAACAGGATACAGGGATTAGATGATGCTGCAGTTAATTGGGAAAGGAACACAAGAGAAGTATAAATTTTTAGGAAATTGGTGGCCTCAGTTTTAGACATGTTGAATTTTCAGTAAATTGGGCATCAAATTAGAGTGGTTCAGTAGATGGTACAGAATTTAGTGGAGAGATCTGCATTGGAAGTATATATTTGATAGTGATTATTAGAGGTGATAGTTAAAACAGTGAGATTATCCAGAGAAAGACTGTAGCAAGAAGTGGGCTGAAGACACAAGCAAGGCCAAGTAACGCTAGAACTTCTAAAGCTGTACTTCAACCCACATCTCTTGATTTCAGTGCAATATCCCATTATACAACTTTTTGCTATTCTTCTACTGTCTTCTTTCAATAATATCCCACTCTTCCTAATCTGTGGTCCACTGTCTGTCCTCTTCCCATCCCCAAGTCACATTACAGAATCAACATCTTTTTCAGTGAAAGCCTTGCAGATCATAGACCCTTAAGAAAGATGGACTCTTTTATGATCCCTCTTCCAGACAGTGAATTGTAGGAATCATAGGATGGAAAACACAAAGCCCAGTGAGGGGAGATATCACCATCTTTAGCTCTGAGCTACCTCATTCCTTCTTATCAGAAACCAGAACTGTGTACTTTTTCCTGTTCCTTTCATCCCAAAATTGCCTACAAAGTAAACAGAATGGCACAAATTTGAATGCAGATGTCATATTTATTTATTTCTTAAAACTTTGGTCTGTTTATTTGAGTACAAAATTATTGAACCCACTACAGCAATATTGTTGAAAAATCCAAACTGTGATCATGTAAATAGAAAGTGAATTTGATCAGTACATTTTAATCAGACTTTCCTCTCTTCTCTTAAATCTTTTTCTGTTAGGTTACATTCAAGAAAAATGTGTCATACCCTGCCCATTTGATTGCAAGTTAAGCGATTGGTCTAGTTGGGGGTCTTGCAGTTCATCTTGTGGAATTGGAGTGAGAATTCGATCCAAATGGCTAAAAGAAAAACCTTACAATGGAGGACGACCATGTCCCAAACTGGATCTCAAGAATCAGGTAAAGTACATGAAGCAACAAATAAAAAGCTAAAAAAGTTATCCTCATCATTATTTCCCATTGAAATTGAAGTCATTCTCTTATTACAAGGAGCTCATGAAAAGTTATCACAATATCAGAAGAAGGATTAAGGGGGCCAAAATTAAAATAATAGTATTAGTAATCGAAGCTTGGCCCCCTCCAGATAATGCTGAGACAAACTTGATATCCTTAGCAGTAATAATATTTACAAAATCAAATCAAATTGATATTTAAATGATCTTAAGCTATAATTTTGATATTTTTAAAGTTGGATGTATATATGTATGTGTGTGTGTGTATATATACACATATATATTTCAACATAAGTAATAATGTTGGGAGAGTATCACTTACATCATTCATGGCAATATGATTAGTGGCCTTATCCATCAACTCCAAAAATGGTGTTCTATTTTTCTTTCACCTAACACTTTATCCTAATGTTTTTCATTCTCAATCTTGCCAAATCTTCCACAAGTCTATAAATCTCTTTTGAACTAGTTCTCTACCTGCTTTCTCAAAAATCATAGATATTTTCATAAATAAAACCCTGATAGATCCCTTTCCATATACATGTCTAATGAAATTGCCATCCTAAGCAATCAAAGTTGATTAGAGTATTTCACTTGGCTTTGTACATATAATAGAGTCTAAGATTTTGTTAAGAATTATAATAAAGGACTCAAATTTCTCCCATGATTGCATACTGATTATTAGATTAGGACTGATATTACATTAATCAATTGACTAAGTTGAGTACAAGATGATTTTGGTTAAAAGTTTTTTTACCGGGCGAGGTGGCGGGCGCCTGTAGTCCCAGCTACTCGGGAGGCTGAGGCAGGAGAATGGCGTAAACCCGGGAAGCGGAGCTTCCAGTGAGCTGAGATCCAGCCACTGCACTCCAGCCTGGGCGACAGAGCGAGACTCCGTCTCAAAAAAAAAAAAAAAAAAAAAAAAGTTTTTTAAAATTTTTAGACAGGTGAAGTGTGTCTAATATGAGTTGGTGGATCCTCTGTAATTGGGAAACTTAAGAGAATAGCTACACATGCTTCTATTACTAATTGTAGAACATGAATTTCTACCCTCTCAATTCCATTCACTCTATGCATGCTGTTTAATGTAAGGAAAATCTCATATGTCTTTTCTTAATTAATTTTAATAGCATGTTTATTACTGCTCAGACTTGAATAATATGTGTCAATTCAAGACCAATCTCTTTAGCTATTTTTCCCTAAGTTTTTATAAAAGACATATAACTCACTGAAATTTTAAAAAAAATTTCAACAAGATATGTTTAAGTTCTAAAACAGAGCATAGTTATTATGCTAGTCTTGATTTTTAAGGTTATATGATAAAATAATGACCAGAGTTTATTCTCTTAAAGAAGATATGAACCTTTTAGGGAAAACAAAGCAGAGGATTATAAAATCAATGTAAAGGTTGAAAAAAAAAACCTCGCAAGATTTTGGTGACAGGAGAGTAAAATATGATTAGTGAAAACAGGAGAGAAATAATTAAAGCAGAGATAGTCTGAAGAGATAAGCCTTACAAAGAAAGAAATAATGCAGGTTTATGTTCAGGAGGGAGACTTTGAGGGAAATACTCTGTATAAAGACTATTTGCCCATCCCTGGGGGAATTTTCTGGGCATTTAAAATGAAAAGAATTAAGCACTTATAAATAATGTATGATAATTTTTTTATATCTTCCTCAAAACCATCAATGAAGGCTAAGCCTTGATAACACTAGTGTTAAACACTCATTTTAATATGCTAATTTTATGAACTAGGAAATTATCAAGAGAATAAAACAATTTTATTTGAACTCTGACTTTCAGACTTTATTCTCAGTATGTGAAGGCAAATGTATAGACATATCTATAATATTTGAGAGTAAGAATAAGATAAAAATAACTCATTTTATGAAGGGATGACACAACAGTATTTGGGTGCCTGTTGTGACTTAAAAGAAACTTGTTCTAAACAATTTATTAACATGTAGCACTTATACCCTTGGGAAGTTGTACAAACTAGAAATTAAATCAAAGTTCAAGAATAATCACATCAATTCAATAAGTGAAGATAAGTCTGTCTGTAGAGGGTATTTCTAACTTTTGAGTTCCAGAAGGCAATTGCAGCCTTCCAAAGATATTTTCTTTTTGGTTTTTCTTGATGCTCAAAAAAGAATCCAGAGTTTTAATGATCAGAAATAGAATTTAGTTTGACTTTTATTTTGTTATAAAGAGATTTCAGATATCAAGTATGTATGTGGCTAAATTAAGAACCTCACCCCAATCCGTATGTTATATCTTAAAAAAATTTTGTTTATTGTAAATTGACAATATGGGGGGTACAAAATGATGTGTAATTTATGAATACAGTGTGGAAAAATTAAATCAGGCTAGTTAACATATCTGTTACCTCAAATACTTTTTCTTCTCTGCTAAGAACATTTGAAATTTACTTCTTTTCTTTTTTTTTTTTTTTTTTTTTTTTGAGACAGAGTCTTGCTCTGTCGCCCAGGCTGGAGTGCGGTGGCACAATCTCTGCTCACTGCAAGCTCTGCCTCCCAGGTTCACGCCATTCTCTTGCCTCAGCCTCCTGAGTAGCTGGGACTACAGGTGCCCGCCACCATGCCCAGCTAATTTTTTGTATTTTTAGTAGAGACGGGGTTTCACTGTGTTAGCCAGGATGGTTTCAATCTCCTGACCTCGTGATCTGCCCGCATTAGCCTCCCAAAGTGCTGGGGTTACAGGTGTGAGCCACCACGCTGACTTAAAATTTATTTTCATAGCAATTTTGAAATGTATAATACACTATTATTGACTACATTTACCATGGTATGCAATATATCTCAATTGAAAGTAAAATGTATTTCTCCTGAGATTTTGTGCCCCTTAAGCATCATCTCCCCTTCCCTCGACTTCCAGCCTTTGATTACCACCATTCTACTCAGTGTTTCTATGAACTTGATAGTTTTGGATTCCACATGTAAGTGAAAGCATGCAATATTTTTCTTTCTGTGTCTGGATTATTTCACTTATAAGGTTTTCCAGTTGCATCCATGCAGTCTCAAAGGGCAAGGTTTCTTTCTTTTTAAGGTTGAATAGTATCCCATTGTGTATCTATATCACATTTTCTTTATCCACTCATCTGTTGATGTACACTTAGGTTGATTCCATAATTGACTGTTGTAAATAGTGCTGTAATGAGTATGGGAGTGCAGGCATCTCTTCAACATACTGATTTCAAATTTTTGGAGTAAGTACCCAGAATTGGGATTGCTGGATCATATAATGCTACTTTTAATTTTTTGAGGAATTGCCATATAATTTTCCATAATGGCTTTACTAGTTTACATTTGCACCAAATGTGTATAAGGAATCACTTTTCTCCACACATACTTTATATCTTATCATGGGTTAATTGATCAGGACAATAAGTAATAAGTCCTCTCTCTCACTCATAAGTTTTTGAAATAATGTAGTGAAAAATCCTAAATTTAAAAGAAATTATCTTCAGAGCCATTCTATCTATCTATCTATCTATCTATCTATCTATCTATCTATCTATCTATCTGTGTGTATGTGTCTGTGTGTGTGTATAAGTATGTTTTTGGAAAGATCTCTGTGGTGACTTCATTATATATTTGTTCTTATGTATAGTAGAATCCCATGTGTATGTTATACTTTATATAGAGCTTTGTTTGACGTTATTCATATTTTCGTAATTCATATGACAATAAATTGGGTTGTCAGCAATTTTCATTTTTAAAAAATATTCCCCAGCTTCTATTATTTATGGCAATTCTTCAGAGGAGGCCACTATTTGTTTCTCTAGGCTAGGCATATGGTATATTTAGAGTTATACCCACTGAGACTTTTTTATAAAGTTCAATTTTACTGCTAGCTTTAGGTTATTCGTCTCCTGTCCAATTTGTTTTAGTTTTCGATTTACTTTCCTATTTTTGGAACCAGATTAATACCCTATTGCATTTTTACCCATAAGTAAGAGCTTTGAAAAAAAGGTAACCAAATTATAACATTAAGAGAGGAACACATCTTTACTATTTGGGCATGAGGAGGATACATTATGTGTCAGATTGAGCCTAACATACTGTTCATAAAAATCTTGAATTTTGATGTGTGTGTGTGTTTATGTAAATGTCAGTATACCTGCATATACTTATTCATTCTCCTCCACTGTTTCTCTTTAGAATATGAGGTCTTTTTGAGGGCAAGGGCTGTCTTTCTACTTTTGTAACTCATTCCAGCCCCTGTACATTATCTTGTGGGTTGTCAAATTGTATTCACTGGAAACCTTATTTAAAAGGTAGCTTTCTGTCTGGATGAGTGGTGCCTAGTTCCACAGAAATTAAAAAATATATTAGAACTCTGGTCTCTTATGCTGTGATTTGTCATTAGAATTCTCATAAATGCGAGATCTTCTAGAGGAAAGAGATCAGAATCTCCAAATTATTATTGCCCAAAGAGTCTTTCAAAATTTTCCTGGAGCATTTTGGGTGTTTCATTCCCCATTGCAATCTAACACAACAATATAAATGGGAAGGTTGCTATTACGTACACATGCTTCTCATAAATTAGTCTGAATCTGTTAGTGAAATCAGTATTTATCATCTTTCATAAATGCCTCCTTTTAAAACCAAAACCTATCACCATGATAGCTCTTTCTCTAGAAGTGCCTAAATGACAGCAATATTCGAGTAGCTTTCTGCTAAGTGTATTTGTGATGCTAAATACTTTGAGCATGCAGCTTGTCCAAAGCTCTTATCAAGGCATAAAAGGTCTTCTAAATAGTTTATTGTATTATCAGGTCAGTTGGCTAATGTCCTTGACTCAGCTTTGCATATTAAAATACCTAATATATTTTAATTTTTCACAGTCTCTAATGTGTTGAGTAGATTTAAGTGCACTTGCACTGTACATTTTTTGCTACATATTTTTTTAATGTTGCCTAATAGAAAAATAAATATGAGGACATTACATTTACATTTCCCTTTGTGAGTTCTTCACTCGGTTGAAACCAAGGGAGTTCCAGAAATCTTTATATTTTGTTTATTAATTGCAAAGCACTGTGTTCAGTTTGTTTGAATAAAAATTTTGTATCAAGATTACCTGTACTTTTTATAAGTACATGCTATTTAAATGCATTTTGAAAATATTTTTATTATGTTTGCAACTGAATGAGAGAATATAAATTAAATATGTGTGTTCTCTAGAAACAATTGCTATTTTAAAGGCGTGTCTTCTCCCCAAAGAGAGGTGCTCTAAATTTGGAAATGAATAATGTAATAAATTTTATTTTTCATAGCAGGGTAATGATATTTTTAAGAATTTCTTCTTTCCAAAGAAACACAAATATATTTTAGAATGAAGATGACTTTGGAGTGATAACAGTTTCTATGGAGAAGTAGCTTATGCTCATTCTGATCCTGCTTCATTAACTATATTAGCAGCATGTTGGGATGTGAAAATAAGATAACTGTCATTCTATTACAATGTTTGTTTACCCAGAAATATATGACTATGCTTCAGATTTAATTTGGTTTAATCGGTGTTGGCCTCTTGCATCTTTTCGACCAGCCCAACTCTCTGATCCTGACCTAGGCCTGATCATTCCTGGCAGACTGCTGCTCACTTTGGACTTAGAACTTTGGCAGGAGCCCCAGACTTTACTGGAGCAAGAAGTCATCTTCCTGGGTATCCATATGGAAGGCAGCCCAAACCGATCCACGATTGAGCACATTCAGGTGTGCCATTCTTACATGCAGAGGGGAGGTTGGTGGTTTTACCTTGGATAAGAACTTGTTTTAAATATGAACCATCACGTGCCATATAATTAAGGGCTGCAGTGATTTATTACTCAGGGCTGTTTGGGAGGATTTAATTTAGAAGACGAAACCTCTAAAACATTTTACCTCTCTCTGACATAGTAATAATCCCAAAGCCCAGGCATGTACCCTATCTTGGAGGTGGCATAAAATGCCTTATATAAGCTGGTGTTCTTCCATTTGTATCCTTTATGCCGGTCAGCTAGCCCTGACTCTACGCTCTCAAGTTGTGGCATTGCGCTAATTGAGCTGAATGGAGCTCAGAGGAGAGGCAATTTTTCTTTTTTGTTCTTGCCCTTTCGCCATTTCCAATAAAAATTGTTTTCTTCTCCTCAAGAGATTCCTCTCCGCCAACATTTGTATCCACACACACTCTATTGTAGATCATTGCAAAGTACTACCCCCTCAGGCTTGTTAAATCTTTTGAATCTTTGATTGTTATTCTTGTGAACTGTCAGAATCAATCGTGAGAAGCAATTTTCCTATATCCGTTGTCCACTTAGTCTTACATTTTACTACATTTTTTCATACTGGGTATTGCTACTCTGCATGCATCCAAACTCCCTTTTAGCTGTTTTTCGAGGTATTTGCTATATACCTCTAGAATGTTCTCTTCTAGACTGGTTTGTCAAATGTCCCTAAGGCTGCCCTTGGGCAGGGTTGTCAGGATTGGCTGGAGACAGCTATAAAATTGTGAAGTTGGCAAATTTTGTCTAATTTTGCCATTGGAAGTCTTTCACTGTCCTACCATATCTCATATTATCCCTAGTCCCTTAACTCCTAAAGTCCTGAAATATTAGATAACATTAGCTTCAACAGGAAAATCAAGTCATCCTGTTTGTAATTTTGCAAAACTGTCTTCTTAACCAAGTGCTTCAAGTAGAAATTCCCAAGTAGTTTTCTAGAAAAACGTTACAACCTGCTTTTCAAATTTTCTCTGAATCAGTCTGTCATTTAAGCTTTAAATAGAGAATGAAAAGCTCTCCCCTCCTTTCAGGCACTGAAATAATAAGGATCTGATTTTAACTATGTGTGTAAAGTTTTTATACTAAATGTACTAGAGGACTTTAGAAAGTTTGTGGAAAAATAGAATTAAGAGATAAAAATAAAAAAGATAAACATTTTCCAACATAAGCTCCATCCAGGTCAAGACCCTTCTGTAAGTGATGATACTAGCCATTTAGTTCATCCCTAAATAACTGAGGGTTCTGGAAATTTAACCATGTCAGTGCAGTCAATCATTTTTTACATTATTAACTAAAGAAAAATGGGTACATTTTAAGTTCTTTTTAAGATTAGAAAACATAAAACAAGTTAGAAGAACCAAATCAGGACTGTAAGTGGATGCCTAATGATTCCTATGAAAACTCTCACAAAATTGCTCTTGTTTGAAGAAAGGAATAAGCAGGAGCATTGTGGTGATAAAGAGGGAAGCTCTAGTGAAGGTTTCCCAGGGGTCTTTCTGCTAAAGTTTGTATTATTTTTTTCTCAAAACACTTTCACAATAAGTGGATGTGATCATTCTCTGAACCTCCAGAAAGTCAACAAGCAAAATGCCTTGAGCATTCCAAAAAACTGTTGTTATGGCCTCTGCTTTTGACTGGTCTGCTTTTCCTTTGACTGTACCACTTCCTCCTCTTGGTAGCCATTGCTTTGATAGTGCTTTGTCTTTAGGATAGTACTGATAAAGCCATGTTTCATTTCCTGTTACAACTCTTTGAAAAAATGCATCAGAATCTGGATCCCACTTTTAAAAACTTCCATTTATAGCTCTGCTTTTGTCTGCAGCTAATCTGGATGCAACAGTTTTGGCACACATCAAGTGGAAAGTTTGCTCAAGTTTAATTTTGTTTTAGTCAGAATTGTGTAAGCTGCAGCAGTTGAGACATCTATAGTGTTGGCTATTGTTTATACTGTTAGTCATCAGTTACCTTCAAGTCAGGCACTACCAAGATAAAATTTTTCCTCAAAAATTGATGTGGATGGTCTGCCCATTTGGGCTTCATCTTCAACATTGTCTAATCCCTTCTTAAAATGAGTTATCTTTTTGTAAACTGATACTTTATTTGGGGCACTGTCTCCATAAACTTTTCATAAAGATCAATGATTACACCATTCTTGTACCCAAGATTCCCCATAAATTTGATTTTTGTTCTTGCTCTAGTTTTAGAAGAATTCATGTTGCTCTGATGGGATTCTTTTCAAACTGATATCTTATCTTTCTTAATGCATCAAACTAGATCCTGTCCAGACATGATGTAAGAAGTTAATATGAGTTTATTTTGGTGCAAAAAATTTTGAAATCTCTGTGTAATTTTTTCACCATACACATTTTCCATGAACTTTTTAAGGACCCCTTATAATAGTTTGAAAATGAAATCCAAACAGATGGGAGTACAGTATCTTTTAAAAAAAATTAAAAAAGAAATTTCCTAATACCATTTGAGAGTAAGATTCTAAATTGCATGCTAAGTCTCCCATTCTTTAGATTTTTTCAAACTTTATTCCAATATTAAGATAAAGTAACAGAAAGCAAGTGACCTATACATTGTCACAGGTTCCTGCAGAAAAACATTTCTTAAAACATGATTTTATTTTTATCTACATGACTTAAGATTCAAGATAAAAAGACTGGATATAGTGGCTCAAGCCTGTAATCTCAGCACTTTGAGAGGCCGAGACAGGCAGATCACTTGAGATCAGGAGTTCAAGACCAGCCTGGCCAACATGGCAAAACCCCATCTCCACTAAAAATACAAAAATTAGCCAGGGGTGGTGATGGGTGCCTGTAATCCCAGCTACTTGGGAGGGTGAGGCAGGAGAATCACTTGAACCTAGGGTTCAACCTCCACAGTTGAACCGAGATTCAACTGTGGTTGCAGTGAGCCGAGATTGTTCCACTGCACTCCAGCCTGGGTGACAGAGTGAGACTCTGTCTTTAAAAAAAAAAAAAATTCAAGATAAAATTAATCTCTCTGAGGAGCCTATCTAAGTCTTTTGAAATCCAGAGTTTATTGATCGTAACCATTATTGGTCATAAGAATGGAAAAATCACTGGGATTGGGAGGAGATTGTTATAAAAAACAGCTTCCCAGGCACCTGCTCTGGAATCTGTAGTTCAGTACACTCAGAGCAGATCAAGGAAGGTGTATTTGTTAAAACAAAAATGGTTTATTTTTGCTGGTTCTTCTGATCAGGCAGGTTTTTGAATACTATCAGGGTTAAGATTCTTGCCCAGTGAAGTCATCATTTCTTCTGAAATCAGCCATGGAAAAACTTTTCTCTGCAGTTGACTTAGCCTATCCTTTCTAATTCAAACAATGGAAGAAATCACTTCTTATTTGCATAATACCATACTCAAAGCAAATCTGTGAGGACCCTTCCATTTACGGAAGAGGAGACTAAGGTTTAGAGGATGTAATAGCATGTCCAGTGTCACCCACTGGTATATTAAGTGGTTAAGACTCAATCAGTTCTCTTTTCAAATTGAACTTTTCTGAGTCTCCATTTCATAATCTGGTCAATGGGTATAACTGTGACAACTGTCTCCTAAGCTTATTATGATTATTAAATAAGCTAAAATGAATATAAACTTCATATCTCATTGCTTGATCCACAGTAAGTACTTGATAAATATTAAGTATGAAAACTTTTTCTTGGTCTCTAACATATAATATCTATTTCCACATCAGTTTACTTTTATTTATATTATATTGCCTTTTAGAAATAAGTTATGCAGATTGCTCCTCTTTTTTCAATTGTCTCCTGGAGCATTTGGACTCAAATGTTTTCATTGTAATGATTCAGCTTAGATGCATAGGAAAAGCTGTTGTCACTGCATCCTGTATGGAAGCAGTCTGTTTTATTTTATTCCTAAACACCTTATTTGGCATAGCATTTTTTCCCTAATGACAAAAAGTAATATAACTTTTAAATCACTTCCCATGAATGTGTAATTCTTTAGCCCTTTTTGTATACTTATAAGGAGTGCATACAGAAAGGCACACAAATCATTAGGTACACGACTCTATGCATTTTCACAAAGTAAACATTCTCACTCACTTACTACCCAGATCAAGAAATAACGTATCATCAATATATCAGATGACCCCTCTGTTTCCTAAATCCTTCGATGCCACCTTCCTCTCACCAAATATAACTACTATGCAGATTTTAAACATAATAGATTAGTTTTATCACTGAGGAAAACAACTTTACGTAAGTGGAATTTTGCATTATGTACTCTTTCGTGTCTACCTTTTTCTACTTAATATTATTATTCATGTTGTTACATGTAGCAATATTTTGTTGATTTTTAGTGCCTTATTTCATTGTATATACTTCATTATTTTATTGTATATACCACATTTTGTCATTTTACTGTTGATGGGCATTTGGATTATTTCCAGTCTGGGGCTATTACAAATAACACTCTGACCATTCTTTTATAAGTCTTTTAATAGTAGACACATGTGTATGCATTTCTGTTCAGTACACGCCTAAGAGTAGAATTGCTAGATCATAGGATATGTGTATATTCCATTTCAGTAAGCAATTGGCATTTCATCTTAACTGGTAAACTATCACAGGTCTTCCTAAATACAGATAGTAGATAATTTTAGATAATGACTTAACGTATGACCTGAAACCATGAAAAGAGGTGTAAAAGCCATATGGGTACAATAAATGTTTATTTCAACACTTCTCATCACAGCATATCAGTAACTGCTGCCTACTCCTGAGTCATATATCTTGCCCCAAATGGCAAAAGTACATGAGCACTACCTTCCCTCTGGACTCTGCTCACTGCACTCCAAAATAACCATCATAACCATTATGTTTCCTCTGTCTCTTATCTCCTTCCCTCCGCTTCAACCTATTCTTCATACAGAAACCTTAATGAATTTTCTATATCATTAGTCTAATATGCCTTAAAAATTTTCAAAACTTCTTGTTGCCTTTGAGATAACATACAAACGACATGGTATAGTTTTAAAAATGTTTTATGACCCTCCCCAATAACACTTTTCTGAGCCAGAGACATGCTTAAATAACCATGCTCAGGTAAACTGCTGAGGATTCAGATGGAAGGGGCCACTTTTGTCTTTCTATCTCCTCATCAGTCCTCATCCAGGCTGTCTCATAAAGAGTGTGAAAGTTTCATGTCCTCAGGTTGATCATCTAAATCAGCTGATTGATATCAAATATGGTGTCTCTTAATAAAACTTGTCTTTCAACTTACTTTGCAAGTCACCAGAGATTCTTTAATGAAATTGTATGTAGTAATCTGCCTTTGTCTGCAGTTTTGCTTTCCATGGATTCAGTTACCTGCAGTCAATATTAAAATAAAAATTCCAGACATAAACAATCCATAAGTTTTAAATTGTGCAGCATCCTGAATAGAGTGATGAAATCTCATGCCACATATCTGTATCCTGCTTGGGACATGAAACATTCCTTTGTCCAGTGTCTCCACGCTGTATACGCTATTTACCAGTTCGTCACTTAGTAGCCCTCTTGGTTAGCAGATTGAGAAAGAAAAATGAACAACTCTATATCTGAGAAATGTGACCTTCTTTAAGTTATAAAAGCTCACAGGGGCATTTAAAATGTAACAGCATTCACTCACTCCCTCTTGAGCTAAGTAATTATCTTTTGAAGCCACTTGCTATGTGGGCTCTAGACTAACTGAGGCCAAGTAGCCATGAAATGCTGTGCATGCTGTAGCTCACCAACGCATAGCCAATCACTAACCAATGCTATTTCTATAAGCCAATACGAATGCCTGACAACCAACTTTTGTAATTGCTCCCTCTCCTGATTCGTCCTTTTAAAACAAAACAAAACAAACAAACAAACAAAACTTCAGGCTCTCCTTTGTTCTCCAAAGCACTCTGCAAGGTAACCTGGAAGTGTGTTCCAGGCTGCAACCCTCAACATTGGCCCAAATAAACTCTCAATATTAATTTAGCCTCAACTTCTTCCTTTTAGGTTGACAAGATTGGCTGTTGTGGTATTGCAGTGCCTGTGTTCAAGTAACCATTATTTTCCTTAAAAATGGCTCAAAAGCACAAGGGTAGTGAAACTCAAAATTCACATATGCCAAAGAGAAGCCATGAAGTGCTTCCTTTCAGTGAATAGGTACAAATTCTCAACTTAATAAGGAAAGAAAAAAAATTGTATGCTGAAGTTGCTGAGATCTATGGTAAGAGCACATTTTCTATCTGTGAAATTGTGAAGAAGGAAAACAAGTCCATACATAGTAATACAGGGTTTGGCACTATCTGCAGTTTCAGGCATCCACTGGGAGAGTCTTGGAATGTATCCCCCATGGGGAAGGGGGCACAGTACAGTATTTGAGCTTGCTCTATTACCGTTTTCTGGGAACTACTCATCAAATTCCTTCTACATTGGATTTAAAATCATGTTCAATTGTCATGTAAATAAAGACAGTTCGCAAATCTAGAGACAGCAAGGATCATGTAGCGTAAGACAGGGGGCAACTACAACACCAAGACAGAAGTTGTGGTTGCTTTTCTCTGTATTCAGAGCAAGGAGACACAACTGTATTAAACTTATAATTGGTCCGAAATTTTATATTTTGCTCATTTAAAGGGACATTTCACACTTCCATGCATGTATTTTTATACCATATTTTAAAATCTTGTTCAAACTCAACTGCTTTTTTTTTTCTTCTCTTTTTCTGGGAGTCTGAAACAAACTCAACTTTTTACTCTTTCCTACCTGACAACCTATTTAATATAACATGCTGCCCCTACCCCCCATCACTCCCCCCATTTACCCTTCTGTGGTTTTTCTTCTTCTACTGTCATCCCAAAGGCCAACAGGATGGCTAAATAATAGCTACAAGAGCTTTGTTGGCAATATTGGTTATCAAGCCTGGAAGGAAAAGTCTCCAGTCTGTACAAAAGATGTTCACTCTTTGAAGAGGAGAAGGATGTATTGGGTTTTTTGCCTCACAGAGTCAGTATCATCCATATTTGGCGGGTTTGGGGGAAAACCTATACATATTTATGAGGCAAGGTGAGTGCATGACCAATGGATAGACATATATGTAATTAATATCTCATCTTCACTTTGGGAGGGCTTTAGCATTACAATGAGGTGGAATTTTGCACTTTATGTCAAAAAGTGATCTGTGAGACACAAAGACAGCTTGTGTACAACCTCTATAAGCTGACTAAAACTGGATTAAAGTCTGCAATAGCTTATCAGAAAAGGATATTTGTAAGGCTGGTCCCATGTCTACTCAGAGTTGTAGGTCTGGGTTGTAAATCAGAGCTGATGGCTCCAATGGTTAGGAGGTTTAGCCCATAGGCGTATAGATATTTGTCATGCTAGCCAGACCCTGAATCCCTAACTTGTAGATAACTGTTTTTTAACCTTTGGGTCCATCATAATTGATAGAGGGGCATCTGTTTGGGTCTCTCATATTACACTACAATATGATTTCCTCATTTACTTTTTGGTTTTAATGTTTGTCCCTCCCCAACACCCCCAAAACATATACTACTTAGTTCCCACGAATGCCTTAAAAACTGCTAACAGTGTTATCTTAGGTTGGGTTCTCCCAGAAACAGTGCAGGATTCAAGAGCAAGAATTTTATTTTTAAGTGCAGACAATGCCATTAGGAAAGTGAGTAAGAAGTGTTACAAAAAAAAGCAGCCAAGAGAGATACATTGTTAAGCCAGGTACCGTAGTGGCCACTGAAGTTTAAGCTTGTGGGTAACTCTGGGAGGCAGAACACATGCCTCAGATTTATCTCACCTGAAAGGCCAGGGAGCTGGGATATTCATAAGGAAATTTCTGAGAGTCCCTAATGGAGGGAATGTTAAGTCTGTGCACCTTGTACTAAGCATAAGCAGTCTTCTGTTCTGAAAGAAACCCTTAGGCATAGAAATACAGATGCCAGCAGTTGGAATTTGGCCAGAGCACAGTGAAAAGTTGCTACTATTATTATCTCCATATTGAAAAGCTGCTCAATTGGCTTAATTGGCTTTTTAAAAAATTATTTTATTTATTTATTTATTTATTTATTTATTTACTTTTACTGAGGATAGTGTGTGGTCTGTGCTATCCATGTCGAAACCAGAAGTACATTTTATTTCCAATAAAAATATATTTTATGATAGCCCAGTGGTCGATTAGATGTGTATCTTTAGTCGCTTGTGTTTGGAGTAAAATAAGTGTATAATCATCTCGCTCTGCAATCTTATGTGGTCTCTCCTGAGACTGATTCCTTATCCTTTGTGGATGTTGAATCAAGGTTATTGCAAAGAGCAAATCTGGGTGTAGAGCCCAAAGCATGTCCCAATTTAGGAGAGAGAAATAAGGACATGCAAAGGCTTCAGAACAACCCTACAAGGATCCTTTTTTTCTTCTTTATGTGCTCTGCTGTACATTAATCCTCCTTTCTACCACTGCTAGCAAGTATGGTTTTGTTTGTCTGAAATTTGTCTGAAACTAGGAGTAAGTAGGAGGCAGAGTAGGGTGGGACTGGGATGTGAGCCCCTTCGATGGCATTCCCCATGCATGAAAAAACAACAACAACAACAACAAAGAGAACCTGGCTGAACATAACTAAGACATTCCAGGACAATTGGATACTAGAGTAATAGATAGTTCAAGTTGGGTAGAAACCTAAAAATATCTAATCTACTAGTTGCCAAACATGACTGCACGTTAGATTTACATGAGAAGATTTATGACCCCTACTCCTCTTCCTAGACCAATTAAATCAGAATCTCTAGTGATGTGATCCAACTGTCCATATGTTTATAAATCTCCAGGTGATTCTGATGGGCAGATAGGACTGAGAATTGCTGTCTGAGGCAACCCCTTCCTTCCGCGAATGAGGTAACTGGGGCTCAGAGAGGTGATGTGACACCTAATTACTGACTAGAACAGAGGTCCTGACACTTGGCCCATTGTTATTCTCTCCTACTTTGAATACATCTTCCACCCAAAGGAATGCAAGTGCAATAAGACACATCAGTAACATGGGTGTGCACTACATGTTCATTGTTCTTAGACACAAACAAGCCAGTGGCACTCCGACTTCATCCTCTAATATTCCCTTCTGACAATGACTCTCTGAACCACTAATGTCAAGTGGCCTTTACCATGAGCAAGTAATCTCTTTTGGAAGATGTTTTAACTGAATCTGTAACTTCCAACAACTTTCTGTTCCTTAGGCGGGGAAAGACCTTACCTGATGGCTGTGTGTATTCCTCTATGTGGAAAAATAAAACATAAGGTATTTCATGGCCCCATGGTTTGGAGTGGCACAATATAGTGGTAAATGTATTTTCCTTTGCATTATTTGTTAAATATTACATGTGTATCCTCAAGCTATATAATTAAAAACATTGCAAGTGTTATGCAGGTGGGTAAAATGATATGAGTTTATTATATGGATGAGAATTTTGTAGCAAACAGTATTTTGTTAATAAGCCCCAGTAGCTTTCAAAAAGAGAAGTGGTAACAATAAAATGGAATTCAAGGTAATTGTAAATATTTTGGAAGGCTTTAACTTAGTGTACTTGTGCTATTATTCATTCATTCTTTCATTTATTCATCACACATTTATTTTACTCTACTGCTCAGTGAGTTTCCATTGAGAACTGGCATTCCAGGAGTTTTGAATGGGAGGTCGTAAAGTGTGAAGTATCAATAATAATGCTCTGGATAAAGCTTGTCCAACCCGTGGCCTGCATGTGGCCCAGGACGGCTTTGAATGTGGCCCAACACAAATTTGTAAACTTTCTTAAAACATTATGAGATGTTTTTTTGTGTGTGATTTTTTTTTTTTCTTAGCTCATCAGCTATCATTAATGTTACTGTGTTTTATGTATAGCCCAAGACAATTCTTCTTCCATTGTGGTTCAGGGAAGCCAAAAGATTGGACACGGCTACTCTAGATGCTTATGGCATCCAAGCTGCTATATCTTTTTCAAATATACACGAAACCAGTTTGCACTCAGTCAGTAAAATTGCCCCTTCTCCTGTTTATTAGGATGATTTGCAACTAAAAGAAACCTTAAGCCAAATGAGCTTGAAGAGTAAGGAAATGCATTACCTCATATAGCAAGAAGTCCAGAGGTTATGGAGGCTCCAGGGCAGGTTGGCTCTGTGGCTCAGCAATGTCATAAAGACAGAGCTTCTTTTCGTTTCTCTCTGCTTTGTCATCTTCAGTGTTGGCTTCATTCTCTGGTTGTTAGCAAGACGGCCCAGCAGTTTGCAGAGTAGCCTCCTGAAGCAGCAGTGACCAAAGAATAAGAGAGTGTTGCTGTTCTGGGAATCTTAGGTACAACAAGATTCTCCCAGTGTCTCCCCAGCTCCCACAGAAGCCTTTCCCTCATGCCGCACTGACTGAAGCTGCATTCGTGAACTACTCATTGGAAGAAGTCCTGGGAAGAGCTTGATTTGCTCAGACAAGTGGTTTCCAACCTTTTATTTCTTAAACTTCTTGGCACATATAGAAATCTGTAATATTTGACGAACTGGGATACATGTTCAGAACTGCTGAAGGCAACAGTGAACGATCTGAGACCCTGGGCTCTGCGGGGTGGTGACAGCAATGTCTCAGTCACACCTGGAATGCATTTGTTATATGGCGTGGGAGGCCAGGACTTCTCAGACTTTAATATGTACATGAATCATCTGACAGATGTTGCTTCAGTGCACACTGTGATTGAGTAGGTCTGGGGAAAAGGAGACAGCCTGCACTTCGAACAGCTGCCAGATGAGGGCAGAGCTGCTGGTCTGCAGATTACACTTTGAGATGCTACTGTATCTTAACTAGTTGGGAGGTTTTTTCAGTAGGCTGATCACCTAGGGTGGAATGCTTGTTGAGGAGTAAATAAGAATGTCCACTATATACACTTCATGTTACTCTCTTTTTGATACCTAATTTGATAAGCATATAGTTTTAAATAAAATATTGAGATGGGAAAATTAAATAATATTTTATGTCACATATCAGAAAGTCTCATTTGTGTTGGGAAAAATGGCCGAATACTTTCTCTGGGAGTATATGAGTTGCATTGACCTGGGCTCTTCCTTGACGCTTATGTTTTTGGCAAAGGGATGATTCTATCTTGCAAGCTATTTTCTGTAAACAACTTTCCAGTGCTTCACTCAAATGATAAATAAGCAAACCCCAAATCAGATAAGCAATACATGCATACAACACATGTTTCTCCTTCTGTTTTCTCTGACCTCTGTAACCATGTAAGCCTTTTTGGGTTATTTATGAATGATTTAAAGGCATAGTAAAATTATGCACGTATCAATGAGGGCTCATAACAATACTAATGAAGAAAACGAAGCCTAATATTTTCTATAGATTTCTCAAGAATGTTTTGATCCAAGTTAAACCTTCTGTAAACTATTCAAAGTTGCAACACCATTTGGTAATGCATGTAACAATAGCAGCTGGCAGGGAGAAGTAGAGCTGCGTATTATTCTGCATGAAAGTGAAATAAGAGCCTGTATTTATGAAAAGAAATCCCAGTGAAAACTGTCATTTAAGGAGATTTATATATTTAGATTTAGATATACAGTTGCTATAAAAAGTTTAAAAAGTCCCAGAGAGATGACACATTCAGTATAGGTGAGGGTAGAATCTTAGTAAGTGCAAGGCAATGAGACATCAAACACTTAAAGCTTGGTTTAATATTTACATACCCATCTAGTTATTTGCTAATGTTCTACCATTTTGCATGTGTCTCTCCTGGTTTGTCCTCTAAACTTGAAGATGCTAGAAGGCATGTGTCTTATCTTCCATTGCCATCATGAGTCTCCAAGGGCTGAACACTTGGAACCACGTGAGTGAAAGTCTGTGTGCCTCCAAACAAAAAAGAAAAGAAAAAATAAAAGCTTTAGAGGCAAACAGATTTGTATGTGTAAGGGAGCTGGGGAGTGGGGAGGTGGGTAGAACTTTTGACATAGTGAAAGTATTACATTATTTTCTGTGAGTAAATTGATTCACTGGAGAATAGTTAGCGTGTATATTTAGATACTTTACTTTCGGATTCCATTTTTGGCCTTCTATGAATTTCCCTGTGGATTCTTTATGGTGTTTACATTACCTTCTACATCAGTCAGAACTAGAAACCAGACAGGTAGCATCAAGCCCTGTGAAAGAGAGTAAAAGGGAAATAGTTTGATTCAGTCCTTTTAATGTGTTGGTGTAGTCAAAAGAGATTGGGGCTTTTTGTTGACTACTGAATTGCTAATTCTGTGTATTTGTCCACTTTTTAAAAATGTTGGTTTTTATGTAATTGAGTAGGCCATGTCTATATGAAACTGAAACAAATGCAAGTTCAATAAAGTCCAGCGAAAAGAATTTATGAAAATGGAACATGTAGTGGTTTGAATGTAGACCTATCTGGATCTGTCTAGATTCTGACTCCCCACCCTTGGGATTACAGGGACTAACATTTAAGTCTCCCACGTCTGAGAGACCAAACCAGAAAGATAACTGAGTAGAATACTGAATAATTCTGGGGGGAAAAATTAATCAAGTTAGCTGCGTAATGCTAAATAGAGATAGAGAAGTACTAAGAGAAAGAAAACTGAATAGAAATAGCTTTGTAATGTAAAAGTGAAATATGAACATTCTGAATTCAATATGTGATCCTCTTTGCATGAATTATTATCAGTCATTTGTAATGCACGTTATTCAGAACATTGGAAAAATCTTTCCTGACTTATTTCTTAATTAAAAGTAATGAGCATTTTTAGTTTTTATATAATTTATATCATTTACATGTCACAAAATTCCCATAATTCTGTTGGCCTTAATCATCAAATAAGTTTTGCTGTGCTTAAATACAATCACTTTGCATCCCTCCTTTCCAGCAGATGTTATAAAAGAAACTATCACAGCTGGGGGAAATTGATATGCAAAACTATAAAACTTGGCAGCGAAAAGATTAATTTTCTGTACTTAATGCCCTTGATTCTTGAAAACTTTAAACTTTTTTCACAATAAGGACAGTGGTTTCATTGTCTGGTGGGCAGTGGACAGATGATAACGTTCTGCTCTATTTTACTTTATGATGAACCAAAGAGGACTGGTTGTTTCTCTAATGAGTTTGCAAGAGATGCTTCAATGCTGAAATATTAGCTGCATCCTTTGGACTACTATGATGGGGAAGTGAGAAGTAATTTTTAACAACTTGCCAAAATTATCACCATTAGAGTGAATGAAGCACTAAAATATCCATACCAGATGTTTCAAATGGTTAGATTTGGGGGAAAACACACAATTAATTTACATTTTAGTACTAAGTACAAATTTTAATTTACTCTGATTAACTACTTTATAGCCCATCTAGAAGACCATTTGAAGGAGTTATGGAAAAGCTATAAAAGAAGTTGTAATCGAGATATGACACTTTATTGGCATAGAAGCAGAAGAGTTTTATGCCCAATGCCCATATTGCTTAGAAGGTTCAAGTTTCACTTGCCCAGAACCTATTATTGAATTACAGACTTGGAATCAATATGGGAAGCAGATTAACTCACTTAATTACAACAATTTGCACCAAGGTTTAATCTCTTCACAGACCAGGTAAATGTTCTAATCCATGACCATATACTTTATCCTTACTGTACTTGCTGAGCAAAAGGATAAACAGATTTCTTGTTACAAATTATTATAAAAGAGACTAGACAAGTGGAAATGGTTGGTTGAGCTCCTCAGCTTTCCCGTGGATGAAAACAAACAAACAAAAAACATTGGGAAGTATGAATGCTGTTGAAATAGCATGTTCAAAAATCTTAATGTAACACCTGGCATGTAATGATAGGTAGCCATTATCATTAATCACGATGCTGGTAAGGGTGCTGAAAGAAGAGCATTGGAAACTCCATAATGTTATAAATTTTCTTCAAGCCCAAACCATTATAAGCTAGTGGGGCTCTGGCCAGCTCTCAGTTACAGAATACATTATTTGAACTAGTCAGTGTTTGCTAACAGCTGTTAATTTTAAAAATTAGTTGTGGAGATTTTGAAATTAGAATTTTCTGCATTGAAATTTCGATTCCTAATATTCCTTTAAAAATCAGAATGTCTGCCACACTTCAGCTGAATCGGAGAATGTCTATGGTCTTTAGACAGAATATACCAATATAATGGCCATCTTCCCTCTGTCTTCCCCCAGTCCTTCTCCTTCCTTCCCTCTTTCCTTCCTTCCTTTCGTTCCTTTCCTTCCCTCCTTCCCTTCCTTCCCTTCCTTCCCTTCCTTCCCTTCCCTCCCTCCCTCCCTCCCTCCCTCCCTCCCTCCCTTCCTTCCTTCCTTCCTTCCTTCCTTCCTTCCTTCCTTCCTTCCTTCCTTCCTTCCTTCCTCTCTCTCTCTCTCTCTCTCTCTTTCTTTCTTTCTTTCTTTCTTTCTTTCTTTCTTTCTTTCTTTCTTTCTTTCTTTCTTTCTTTCTTTCCTTCCTTCCTTCCTTCCTTCCTTCCTTCCTTCCTTCCTTCCTTCCTTCCTTCTTTCTTTCTTTCTTTCTTTCTTTCTTTCTTTCTTTCTTTCTTTCTTTCTTTCTTTCTTTCTTTCTTTCTTTCTTCTTTCTTTCTTTCTTTCTTTCTACTTTTGACAGAGTCTCACTTCATCACTCAGGCTGGAATGCAATGGCACAATCTCAACTCACTGCAAACTCCACCTCCCAGGTTCAAGTGATTCTCCTGTCTCAGCCTCCCAAGTAGCTGGGATTACAGGTGCCTACCACCATGCCTGGCTAATATTTTATATTTTTAATAGAGATGGGGTTTGCTGTGTTGTCCAGGCTGGTCTTGAACTCCCGACCTCAGGTGACCCACCAGCCTTGGCCCCCCCCCAAAGTGCTGCAATTATAGGTGTAAGCCACTGCACCTGGTCAGCTCTTCCTATTTCTAAGCCAAACATCAAAAGCCAGGCTCATCCCTTAATATTTGTGATTTGGAGAGGGAATTCAAATACACATCCACATTTCATATGTTTAAATAATTAAGTTATAAACCAAGCCAACAAACTGTTATATAAAATATATTTTATCCTTCTACCTGGACAAATATATGTTCATAACTACCCAGAAGCCTAAGTTCAAATTTATGATTCTCAAAGTTCTGGGGTGGCACGTGGTGCCATAGGAAGAGCCCATCTTCACACTGTGTTTTGCATTCCTGCTTGTTCATCCCTACTCTGTCCCAGAAACCCTAGTCTACTTGGATAAGTTCTGTCCACTGCCATCTCCTCAGGTCTAGGGGTCATCACATGGGAAGAGGGTGCAGTCCTCAGCCTCAGGAGGATAAATCTAGAAAAGAGGCTCATGCAAGTCCTCGAAGCAATTCAAACCCATTTTGGGGAGAACTTTGGGGTCCAGAGCTTGTGACACAGGATTTAGGTGCAGGCTCCCAATGGCATGTCCCCTAGACTCTGCAGCTTCTTCACTGTGGGGAGAGACGTGGCTGGACAAGGGCCAGAAAATGTTCTTCTGTGCTGAGGGCAAAAACCAAAAGGCAGTACTGCGGGTGACCGCTTGTAATGAAACTTGTTCTATTGTTTTTTTATGGTTGCTTCAAGAAACTTTTCTTAATTTCTTTTCTATTTAAATTGAAATAATTTAATGAACTTTCCACAAATCTCGTATTCTGGCATGAAGACAAGCAGTTAATATTCATGAGCAGCTACCATGTAACAAATGCAGCACTGCAATATGAACAAGAGGAAGATGACTAACCAAAGGTCTTAAACTCCAACACCTGCAGATCGTAGGCATGTGACATAAATGAGTGAAATAATTTCCATCTGTGATCTAAGCCCTTTCCACTTTCTTAAAACCCACCACATTATTTTTCATGGTATCATTTTTGATAGAGACTTGAATTCCAAGGATAATATTTTCATTCTACCGAAGTGTATGTTCAATGTATTTGTACATATGTTTACCCTACCATTCATAATTCCTCTATATAAACACAGCTTTCAAATTGCTCCTCAATTTTCTGATGTTTGGTTACTATAGTTTTTCCAGAAATTTACTTTGTGTGCCATTAATCAGCCATTTCCCTGGATTCTTTTCTGCTTATTCCTATTCCCATTTAAGTCATTAGGCCTGGAGGAAACAGGTGGAATGGTTTCAGCTTTTACTTGTCAAAGTCCACTCCCTTTGGTTTCCCTTTTCTCTAGTTTTTTTCTAGCTTTACCAGTGGCACTTTCTATCCCCAGTCTCCCAATATAGAGACCACATAGTCAACTGAACTTGACTGAGAAGTATGGGAATGCTAGATGTCTCACAAGAAGTATTTCTTTATTTTCTTGTTAGCTCTCTTTTAGTTTAAACATCTGAATCATAACACAGACACATCAGGTGGCAGTCAAGATTTTAAAAGAGCAAATTATGCTTTCTTGGTCTATATTTTTATTTGCCCCAGTCAGTGAGTTTCTCAATTATGGTGTTAGAGCACAGTTACAAGGGCCTAGGCATGGAATCCTAGGACTTGGTAAAACCCCGTCTCTACTAAAAATACAAAAATTAGTCAGGCGTGCTGGCACTCACCTGTAATTCCAGCTACTCGGGAGGCTAAGGCGGGAGAATCCCTTGAACCCAGGAGGTGGAGGTTGCAGAGAGCTGAGATGTATTTAAGACAACTGATTTTCAATAAAAACACCAATAACATACATTGGGGAAAGGACACCGTTTTCATTAAATATCACTGGGAAAACTGGATATTCATATGCAGAAAAAATTAATCCAGACCCCTATCTCTCACAATATATGAAAATCAATCAGAGATAGATTAAAGACTTAGACAGAAAACCAAAAACTGAAACCACTATGAGAAAGCATAGGGAAAGCACTTCAGGACATTGGTCTAGGCAAAGATTTTATGAGTAACACCTCAAAAGCACAGGCAAAAAGAAAAAAAAAATAACTCTATTATTATACTAAAAAGTTTCTGCACAGATAACAATCAGCAGAGTGAAGAGACAACCTGCAGAATGGAGAAAAAAATTGCAAACTATTTATTCAACAGGATGCTATAATGATATCCAGTATATACAAGGAACTCAAACAACTGAACAGGATAAAAACAAAAAAACAACTAGTCACATTAAAAAGCATGCAAGAAACAGGAGTAAACATGTATTAAAAGAAGCCATATAAATGACTTACCAACTATATGAAAAAATACTCAGGATTAATAATCATTGAGAAAATGCAAAAGTACTGTATCATCCTCCTCTAATTAGAATGGATATTATTAAAAAGAGAAAAAACAATAGATGCTTGTAAAAACACAAAGAAAACGGATCTCTTCTAGACTGTTGGTGGAAATGTAATATTTTTTTTTTTTAGATTTATAAGATTTTTAATTTGCTAGTTTTTAATTTTATTTATTTATTTTTTTAAAATTTATTTATTATTATTATACTTTAAGTTCTAGGGTACATGTGCATAACGTGCAGGTTTGTTACATATGTATACTTGTGCCATGTTGGTGTGCTGCACCCATCAACTCGTCAGCACCCATCAACTCGTCATTTACATCAGGTATAACTCCCAGTGCAATCCCTCCCCCCTCCCCCCTCCCCATGATAGGCCCAGGTGTGTGATGTTCCCCTTCCTGAGTCCAAGTGATCTCATTATTCAGTTCCCACCTATGAGTGAGAACATGCGGTGTTTGGTTTTCTGTTCTTGTGATAGTTTGCTAAGAATGATGGTTTCCAGCTGCATCCATGTCCCTACAAAGGACACAAACTCATCCATTTTTATGGCTGCATAGTATTCCATGGTGTATATGTGCCACATTTTCTTAATCCAATCTGTCACTGATGGACATTTGGGTTGATTCCAAGTCTTTGCTATTGTGAATAGTGCTGCAATAAACAGACGTGTGCATGTGTCTTTATAGCAGCATAATTTATAATCCTTTGGGTATATACCCAGTAATGGGATGGCTGGGTCATATGGTACATCTAGTTCTAGATCCTTGAGGAATCGCCATACTGTTTTCCATAATGGTTGAACTAGTTTACAATCCCACCAACAGTGTAAAAGTGTTCCTATTTCTCCACATCCTCTCCAGCACCTGTTGTTTCCTGACTTTTTAATGATCGCCATTCTAACTGGTGTGAGATGGTATCTCATTGTGGTTTTGATTTGCATTTCTCTGACGGCCAGTGATGATGAGCATTTTTTCATGTGTCTGTTGGCTGTATGAATGTCTTCTTTTGAGAAATGTCTGTTCATATCCTTTGCCCACTTTTTGATGGGGTTGTTTGTTTTTTTCTTGTAAATTTGTTTGAGTTCTTTGTAGGTTCTGGATATTAGCCCTTTGTCAGATGAGTAGATTGCAAAAATTTTCTCCCATTCTGTAGGTTGCCTGTTCACTCTGATGGTAGCTACTTTTGCTGTGCAGAAGCTCTTTAGTTTAATGAGATCCCATTTGTCAATTTTGGCTTTTGCTGCCGTTGCTTTTGGTGTTTTAGACATGAAGTCTTTGCCCATGCCTATGTCCTGAATGGTATTACCTAGGTTTTGCTCTAGGATTTTTATGGTATTAGGTCTAACATTTAAGTCTCTAATCCATCTTGAATTAATTTTCGTATAAGGAGTAAGGAAAGGATCCAGTTTCAGCTTTCTACTTATGGCTAGCCAATTTTCCCAGCACCATTTATTAAATAGGGAATCCTTTCCCCATTTCTTGTTTCTCTCAAGTTTGTCAAAGATCAGATGGCTGTAGATGTGTGGTATTATTTCTGAGGACTCTGTTCTGTTCCATTGGTCTATATCTCTGTTTTGGTACCAGTACCATGCTGTTTTGGTTACTTTGGCCTTGTAGAATAGTTTGAAGTCAGGTAGCGTGATGCCTCCAGCTTTGTTCTTTTGACTTAGGATTGTCTTGGAGATGCGGGCTCTTTTTTGGTTCCATATGAACTTTAAAGCAGTTTTTCCCAATTCTGTGAAGAAACTCATGGGTAGCTTGATGGGGATGGCATTGAATCTATAAATTACCTTGGGCAGTATGGCCATTTTCACGATATTGATTCTTCCTATCCATGAGCATGGTATGTTCTTCCATTTGTTTGTGAGCAGTGGTTTGTAGTTCTCCTTGTAGAGGTCCTTTACATCCCTTGTAAGTTGGATTCCTAGGTATTTTATTCTCTTTGAAGCAATTGTGAATGGAAGTTCATTCATGATTTGGCTCTGTGTTTGTCTGTTACTGGTGTATAAGAATGCTTGTGATTTTTGCACATTAATTTTGTATCCTGAGACTTTGCTGAAGTTGCTTATCAGCTTAAGGAGATTTTGGGCTGAGACAATGGGGTTTTCTAAATATACAATCATGTCATCTGTAAACAGGGACAGTTTGACTTCTTCTTTTCCTAACTGAATACCCTTGATTTCTTTCTCTTGCCTGATTGCCCTAGACAGAACTTCCAACACCATGTTGAATAGGAGTGGTGAGAGAGGGCATCCCTGTCTTGTGCCAGTTTTCAAAGGGAATTTTTCCAGTTTTTGCCCATTCAGTATGATATTGGCTGTGGGTTTGTCATAAATAGCTCTTATTATTTTGAGGTACGTTCCATCAATACCGAATTTATTGAGCGTTTTTAGCATGAAGGGCTGTTAAATTTTGTCAAAAGCCTTTTCTGCATCTATTGAGATAATCATGTGGTTCTTGTCTTTGGTTCTGTTTATATGCTGGATTATGTTTATTGATTTGTGTATGTTGAACCAGCCTTGCATCCCAGGGATGAAGTCCACTTGATCATGGTGGATAAGCTTTTTGATGTGTTGCTGAATCCGGTTTGCCAGTATTTTATTGAGGATTTTTGCATCGATGTTCATCAGGGATATTGGTCTAAAATTCTCTTTTTTTGTTGTGTCTCTGCCAGGCTTTGGTATCAGGATGATGTTGGCCTCATAAAATGAGTTAGGGAGGATTCCCTCTTTTTCTATTGATTGGAATAGTTTCAGAAGGAATGGTACCAACTCCTCCTTGTACCTCTGGTAGAATTCAGCTGTGAATCCATCTGCTCCTGGACTTTTTTTGGTTGGTAGGCTATTAATTATTGCCTCAATTTCAGAGCCTGCTATTGGTCTATTCAGGGATTCAACTTCTTCCTGGTTTAGTCTTGGAAGAGTGTAAGTGTCCAGGAAATTATCCATTTCTTCTAGATTTTCCCGTTTATTTGCGTAGAGGTGTTTATAGTATTCTCTGATGGTAGTTTGTATTTCTGTGGGGTCGGTGGTGATATCCCCTTTATCATTTTTAATTGCGTCGATTTGATTCTTCTCTCTTTTCTTCTTTATTAGTCTTGCTAGTGGTCTGTCAATTTTGTTGATCTTTTCAAAAAACCAACTCCTGGATTCGTTGATTTTTTGGAGGGTTTTTTGTGTCTCTATCTCCTTCAGTTCTGCTCTGATCTTAGTTATTTCTTGCCTTCTGCTAGCTTTCGAATGTGTTTGCTCTTGCTTCTCTAGTTCTTTTAATTGCGATGTTAGAGTGTCAATTTTAGATCTTTCCTGCTTTCTCTTGTGGGCATTTAGTGCTATAAATTTCCCTCTACACACTGCTTTAAATGTGTCCCAGAGATTCTGGTATGTTGTATCTTTGTTCTCATTGGTTTCAAAGAACATCTTTATTTCTGCCTTCATTTCGTTATGTACCCAGTAGTCATTCAGGAGCAGGTTGTTCAGTTTCCATGTAGTTGAGTGGTTTTGATTGCGTTTCTTAGTCCTGAGTCCTAGTTTGATTGCACTGTGGTCTGAGAGACAGTTTGTTATAATTTCTGTTCTTGTACATTTGCTGAGGAGTGCTTTACTTCCAATTACGTGGTCAATTTTGGAGTAAGTACGATGTGGTGCTGCGAAGAATGTATATTCTGTTGATTTGGGGTGGAGAGTTCTATAGATGTCTATTAGGTCTGCTTGCTGCAGAGATGAGTTCAATTCCTGGATATCCTTGTTAACTTTCTGTCTCGTTGATCTGTCTAATGTTGACAGTGGAGTGTTGAAGTCTCCCATTATTATTGTATGGGAGTCTAAGTCTCTTTGTAAGTCTCTAAGGACTTGATTTATGAATCTGGGTGCTCCTGTATTGGGTGCATATATATTTAGGATAGTTAGCTCTTCCTGTTGAATTGATCCCTTTACCATTATGTAATGGCCTTCTTTGTCTCTTTTGATCTTTGATGGTTTAAAGTCTGTTTTATCAGAGACTTGTATTGCAACCCCTGCTTTTTTTTGTTCTCCATTTGCTTGGTAAATCTTCCTCCATCCCTTTATTTTGAGCCTGTGTGTGTCTCTGCGTGTGAGATGGGTCTCCTGAATACAGCAAACTGATGGGTCTTGACTCTTTATCCAGTTTGCCAGTCTGTGTCTTTTAATTGGAGCATTTAGTCCATTTACATTTAAGGTTAAGATTGTTATGTGTGAACTTGATCCTGCCATTATGATATTAAGTGGTTATTTTGCTCGTTAGTTGATGCAGTTTCTTCCTAGCCTCGATGGTCTTTACATTTTGGCATGTTTTTGCAATGGCTGGTACCGGTTGTTCCTTTCCATGTTGAGTGCTTCCTTCAGGGTCTCTTGTAAGGCAGGCCTAGTGGTGACAAAATCTCTAAGCATTTGCTTATCTGTAAAGGATTTTATTTCTCCTTCACTGATGAAACTTAGTTTGGCTGGATATGAAATTCTGGGTTGAAAATTCTTTTCTTTAAGAATGTTGAATATTGGCCCCCACTCTCTTCTGGCTTGGAGAGTTTCTGCCGAGAGATCTGCTGTTAGTCTGATGGGCTTCCCTTTGTGGGTAACCCGACCTTTCTCTCTGGCTGCCCTTAAGATTTTTTCCTTCATTTCAACTTTGGTGAATCTGGCAATTATGTGTCTTGGAGTTGCTCTTCTCGAGGAGTATCTTTGTGGCGTTCTCTGTATTTCCTGGATTTGAATGTTGGCCTGCCCTACTAGGTTGGGGAAGTTCTCCTGGATGATATCCTGTAGAGTGTTTTCCACCTTGGTTCCATTTTCCCCCTCACTTTCAGGCACCCCAATCAGACGTAGATTTGGCCTTTTTACATAATCCCATACTTCTTGCAGGCTTTGTTCATTTCTTTTTCTTCTTTTTTCTTTTGGTTTCTCTTCTCGCTTCATTTCATTCATTTGATCCTCAATCGCAGATACTCTTTCTTCCAGTTGATCGAGTCGGTTACTGAAGCTTGTGCATTTGTCACGTATTTCTCGTGTCATGGTTTTCATCTCTTTCATTTCGTTTATGACCTTCTCTGCATTAATTACTCTAGCCATCAATTCTTCCACTTTTTTTTCAAGATTTTTAGTTTCTTTGCGCTGGGTACGTAATTCCTCCTTTAGCTCTGAGAAGTTTGATGGACTGAAGCCTTCTTCTCTCATCTCGTCAAAGTCATTCTCCGTCCAGCTTTGATCTGTTGCTGGCGATGAGCTGCGCTCCTTTGCCGGGGGAGATGCGCTCTTATTTTTTGAATTTCCAGCTTTTCTGCCCTGCTTTTTCCCCATCTTTGTGGTTTAATCTGCCTCTGGTCTTTGATGATGGTGACTAGTACTGATGGGGTTTTGGTGTAGGTGTCCTTCCTGTTTGATAGTTTTCCTTCTAACAGTCAGGACCCTCAGCTGTAGGTCTGTTGGAGATTGCTTGAGGTCCACTCCAGACCCTGTTTGCCTGGGTATCAGCAGCAGAGGCTGCAGAAGATAGAATATTGCTGAACAGCGAGTGTACCTGTCTGATTCTTGCTTTGGAATCTTCCTCTCAGGGGTGTACTCCACCCTGTGAGGTGTGGGGTGTCAGACTGCCCCTAATGGGGGATGTCTCCCAGTTAGGCTACTCAGGGGTCAGGGACCCACTTGAGCAGGGAGTCTGTCCCTTCTCAGATCTCAACCTCCATGTTGGGAGATCCACTGCTCTCTTCAAAGCTGTCAGACAGAGTTGTTTGCATCTGCAGAGGTTTCTGCTGTTTTTGTTATTGTTTACTTTGCCCTGTCCCCAGAGGTGGAGTCTACAGAGACAGGCAGGTTTCCTTGAGCTGCTGTGAGCTCCACCCAGTTCGAGCTTCCCAGCAGCTTTGTTTACCTACTTAAGCCTCAGCAATGGCGGGCGCCCCTCCCCCAGCCTCGCTGCTGCCTTGCCGCGATATCGCAGACTGCTGTGCTAGCAATGAGGGAGGTTCCGTGGGCGTGGGACCCTCCCGGCCAGGTGTGGGATATGATCTCCTGGTGTGCCTGTTTGCTTAAAGCGCAGTATTGGGGTGGGAGTTACCCGATTTTCCAGGTGTTGTGTGTCTCAGTTCCCCTGGCTAGGAAAAGGGATTCCCTTCCCCCTTGCGCTTCCCAGGTGAGGCGATGCCTCGCCCTGCTTCAGCTCTTGCTGGTCGGGCTGCAGCAGCTGACCAGCACTGATTGTCCGGCACTCCCCAGTGAGATGAACCCAGTACCTCAGTTGAAAATGCAGAAATCACCGGTCTTCTGTGTCGCTCACACTGGGAGTTGGAGACTGGAGCTGTTCCTATTCGGCCATCTTGCTCCGCCCCCGGAAGTGTAATTTTGTAAAGCAACTATGGAAAATGATATGGAAATTTCTAAAAAAACTAAAAATATAAACACAATATCACCCAGCACTCTCACTACTGGGTATTTATCCAAAGGAAAGAAATCAGTATATAAAAATGATCTCAGCACCCCCATGTTTATTGCAGCACATTCACAATAGCAAAGATATGGAATTGACCTAGATGTTTATTAACAGATAATCAATAAAGAAAATGTAGTATATACACACAATACATATATGTTATTCAGCCATAAAAAATAATAACATCATGTCATTTGAAGCAATATCTATGTCACTGGAGGTCCTTATGTGAAGTGAAATAAGCTAAGCACAAAAACACAAATACTGCATGTTCTTACTCATATGTGGGATCTAAAATAGTGTATCTCATGGAAGTAGAGTTGACTGGTCATCACCAGAGGCTGAGAAGGGTCTGGGGATGTGGAGGATAAAGACAGGTTAGTTAGTGGATACAAAAAGCAGTGTAAGAGAATAAATAAGTTCTAATGTTTAATAAGAGAGTAGAATGACTATAGTTAACCTTGTATCGTATAGTTCAAAAAAAGCTAGAAGAGAGAATTTGAAAGTTTCCAAACACATAGAAATGATAAATACTCGGGGCAATGGATACCCTAAATACCCTGACTTGGTTATTACACATTCTATGCATGTAACAAAATGTGTTATATGTATCCCATAAATAAATACAAACATTATATATCAATTTTCAAAGGGCCTTAAGAAGTACCTTAAAAGTGAAAAGTCAAAAGACTCCCCAAATTGAATGTATATCTAAGTACATATGAACAAAGACTCCAATATGACTGTTAGCAATATACTTGGAAAGTAAATTACATCAGTCAAGCACATTGAGGTCACTGGCATGTCTGAAAAGAGTTTCTTTCTTTCTGAAGTTTAAGTACAAGAATACCCAGTTCTAGAGAAACTTACACTTGGACAGATTTACAAAGAGCTAAGAGAAGAAGTGAACAGAAATGGGATATAAATCCATTTAAATGATTTATTAACATTACAATAATGGCTATCATTGATCAAGGATTAGTATATGCCACAGATTGTGGTATGTAGCTTTTGTGTATTATTTTCTCATATAAGATAGAAACTATTTTCATAATTTGTCATAAGGATGTTGGGATTCTGAGAGTTTAATCTTGCTGAGGATTCAAACAAATAAATGACTAAGAATTTTAAGGCTGGCGTGCAATGGCACAATCTCAGCTCACTGCAACCTCTGCCTCCTGGGTTCAAGGGATTCTCCTGCCTCAGCCTCCCAAGTAGCTGGGATTACAGGCGAGTGCCACCACAACGAGCTAATTTTTGTATTTTTAGTAGAGATGGGGTTTTACCATGTTGACCAGGCTGGTTTTGAACTGCTGACCTCAGGTGATCCACCCATCTCGACCTCCCAAAGTGCTGGGATTACAGGCATGAGCCACCGTGCCCAGCCATGATTATTACTTTTATTCCACTATGGTATGGGAAGATACTGGATATGATCTTGATTTGTTGATATTTGTTTAGTGTTCTAACATATGGTCTATCCTGGAGAACATTCCATGTGGTGATGAGAAGAATGTGTATTCTATAGGTGTTGGATGAAATGTTCTGTAGGTCTATTTGTTTCTAAAGTCCAGTTTATATGCAATGTTTCTTTGTTAGTTTTCTGTCTAGATGATCTCTCTAATACTGAGAGTGGGTGTTGACATATCCAGCTATTATTGTATTGCAGTCTGTCTCTGCCTGTGGATCTAATGTTTACTTTATAAATCTTGGTCCTCTGGTGTTGAGTGTATACATGCTTACAATTATTGTATCTTCTTGCTGAATTTATCCTTTACCATTGTATATGACTGTTTTTCTTTCTTCTTACTGTTTTTAATTTAAAATCTGTGTTATCTTATGTAAAGATAGCTACTCATTTTTGGCTTCTATTTGCATATAATATCTTTTTCCATTCCTTTACTTTAAGTGTATATTTATCTTTACAGGTAACATGAATTTCTTGTAAGCAGCGTATAATTGAGTCATGTCCTTTTTATCCATTCAGCTAGCTTATGTCTTTTAAGTGTAAATTTTAATTTATTTACACTCAAGATTATTATTTTTATTATTATTTATATTATTTATATATTTATTCTTTTCATTTTATTAACTGATTTCTGGTAGTTTTGTTTAGTCTTTGTTTCTTTCTCTTTTATTGTTTATCATTGCAGTTTGGTGGGTTTTTATAGTGATAACATTTGAGTTCTTTATCTTTCTCATTTGTGTATTTGCTTTACCAGTGGATTTAGTACTTTTGTGTGTCTGCATGATGGTAGATACTGTTTTTTCACTTCTAGGTGTAGGACTCTCTTAAGCATTTCTGGTATGGCTGATCTAATAGCAATGAATTTCGTCAGTTTGGCTTGTCTAGGAAAGACTTATTTTTAATCCTTCATTTATGAAAGTTAACTTTGCTGGGTATAGAATTCTTGACTAATAGTTTTTTTTTTTCTTTCTTTCAGCATTTTGAATATATCTTCCTATTCTTTCTTGCCCAGTAAGGTTTCTATTGAGGAATATGTTGTTAGTCTAATGGAGATTCTCTTATAAGTAGCTATATGCTGTTCTCTTGCTTTTTGTAGAATTCTCTTTTTTTTCTTTGACATTTGAGACTGTGCCTATAATGAGCCATGGTGAAGATCTTTTTAAATTGTATCTATTTGGGCATCTCTAAGCTTCCTCTATCTGGATGTCTAAATCTCTTCTTAGACTTGGGAAGTTTTCATCTATTATTTTGGGTCTATCCCTTTTGTTTACTTTTCATTTGCTAAAACAGCAAAAATTCAATCTGTGGTGTCCCGTATATCATGTAGACTTTATTCATTCTTTATTTTCATCTGTTATTTCAAAAGACCTATCTTAACATTCTGAAATTCTTTTGTCTGATTGAGTTTGTTGTTGAAGATTTCAGATATATTTTGCATTTCATTGACTGAA
This sequence comes from Macaca mulatta, assembly GCF_049350105.2. Classification (NCBI taxonomy): domain Eukaryota; kingdom Metazoa; phylum Chordata; class Mammalia; order Primates; family Cercopithecidae; genus Macaca; species Macaca mulatta. The sequence continues at coordinate 29,107,828 of NC_133417.1, forward strand.
TTCTTCAGTTCAAAAATTTCTTTTTGTTTGTTTTTTTCTTGTTATCCACCTCTGGTAAATGTCTCATTCAACTGTTTTTTTTTTTTTTTAATTTTCTTGTATTGTTTATTTCAGTTGTCTTATAGCTCACTGAGTTTCTTTGATATGATTATTTTGGATTCTTTTTCAAAAATTTCATAATTTTTTTTCATTGGAATCTCTTGCAGAAGAATTATTGCATTTTTTGAGGTGTCATGTTCTCTTACTTTTTCATGTTTCTTGTTTCCTTACATTGATATCTGTGCCTGTGGTGTAAGAGTCACTTCTTCTAATTTTTTGAATTCTCTTTAATAGGGTAGGACATTTTCCTGAAGTTGTATCTATGGTGTCAATTGTGTTGGGCACTTTGGCTTTGATCCTGTGTGCACAGTATAGTTTTCATATGATTTATTTTACTGTAAACAGTGTCAGTAGTGTCTGTGATTCGCTCAGTGGCTTATGTTGGTTGTTAGTGGAGTCTGTGGTGAAAATTTGCTGGTGACAGGGATGTCAGGTAGGCCAACCCTTGGACCCTAATGGTGGCAGTGGTGCCTGTCCTTTGCCCCAGGGAAGCATATACATATGCTGGCACTGATGTTGGAAAGTCCAGACAGGCTTATCTTTGGGCCTCCAGGCAACTTGCTCAAATGCTAGGAATGGCAGCAGTGGGCCTGGGTAGGTGGACAGGTTTTTGGGCTCCTGGGACGTGGGCATGGCACAGGCAATGGCAGTGCAGTGGCAGGACAACCCTATCTCCCAAGTGGTCTACACCAGTGTTAGTGGTGGCTGCAATGGGCTAGAAAGGCCAGTCTGCAGGCCCACACATGGTGTGCGCAGGTGGGTGCCTGCTCCGGTGGTAGTGGAATGTGAGATAGGCCTGCTGTTAAGCCACCAGGAGGAGTGCTCAGGTGTCAGTAGTGGTGGGTTGTGCCAGGTAATTCCCAGGCTCCCAGATAGTATGCTTGGGTCCTGTGGAGCTGGGCTTGGTGGGCCTGTCCTCTGGCTTCCCAGTGGTGCATGCAGGTGCTGGCTGTGGTAGACAGGGGTAGAGTAATCTTCAGATCCTTGTCAGAATGCTCAGGTTGGAGCAGCAGCAGTTGCTGGGGAAAGTGGGGTTCCTTTCTCTGGGAGCAGCTTTAGGCAGAGAGCCAGGGACCACATGCTTTGGCCCCAGTTGGTGGCTGCAAGCAGGTAGCCTTTCCTCAGTACGCTTGTAAAAAGCACAGAAGCTCAGCTTCTCTGGGGATAGTGGGATTGCTGCCAATGGTTCATGTTTTTGCCCTGGCAGCAGCATCTAGAAATGGTGCCTGGCTGCAGGCAGGGAATATCAGTAGGACTTCAGAGATATAAAGTTGCAGCGGCTGTTGAGATGCTGGCAGTATGTAGTAGTATGATGAGGGTTAAGGCTTCAAACTGGTGCTGTGCTGTAGCTGCTTAGGACTCAGAGTTTTGTGGGACTCAGCATGAGCTCTCTCTGTAACAATGCTGGTGCACAATCTCCAGGCAGATCTTTATATTAGTCTCAGGATCCATGAAGGTCAGGGGGTCTCCCATGGCTAGGACTGCAGGAGTTCACAGTGGGAATGTGGACTGCTTGGGTCTTTCATTTACCCTTTTCCTGCAATGGGAAGCTCTCCAGGCACTCAACAAAATCTGGTTGAGCAGGCTGCCTCACTTCTCTCTCATTCCTTGCCTTAGGTGTTTTCTGTCACTTCTCTCTTGAATCCCTGTCTTCTCTCCTAGGCAATCTATTCAAAGTGTGATTATCTACTCACTGTTTTGACTCTTCTTTGTAGAGAGGTGAATACTAGATGCCTCTAGGCAGCCGTCTTGAAGCCCCACTTATAGAAAATCTCCTTTATCATTTGGGATAAGAACATGGTATTAGACTACTATTATTGATTATAGAAATAATATATTCAATATTTTGAAATAATATATTTCAATATTTACAAAATGTTTGTGGTCAAGTTATCTTACAAAGTTTTGAAAAACTCATTTCGATTTATAGTACATTATGATAATTTGAAATGCCAACATAAGACATCTATCAAAGTACCCATATAGGCCTCACCAAATTATATAATTTAATAAAAAACTAGCTATAAGTATTAGATTATTTTATTAAATTTGCATGTAGAATGTTCCATATTTTTGGCAATTACATTGAAGTTCCATCTTTATTGAGAAAAGATGAGATTTTTCACTTTTGATTAAACTAAATTGCATGTTTCAAGAACCATCCAATTAATTATAACTCAAATAGAGATTTTTCATTAGTGTTTGGAAGAGGCTAAATTTAAGTGCATTAATAAATTAACAGGATTAAAATTTTACCCATGTGATGGGCTACTGGAATTCTCTAGACTTTTTAAAAAAGACAACCTTGTAAATCTTTGAAATCAAATCAGAATTTTAAAATAATTTCTCCCAGAAGCACGACGTGCTATGTACTTCTGCTGTGTTTGTGTCTCCTCCAAATTTCTTGTTGAAACCTAATCCTCAATGCAACAATATTAAGAGACAAGGCCTCTTACAAGGTCGTTAAGTCTTTATAAAAGGTGTTGGGGTGGGAGTGAGTTCACCCTTTTGTCTTTTCTGCCATGTGAGGATACAACATTTGTCCCCTCTGGAGAAAATAACTTTTAAGCTGCCATTTTGGAAGCAGAGAACAACCTTTATCAGACACCAGACCTACCAGTACCATGATCTTGGACTTCCCTGCCTCCAGAAAAGTGAGAAATAAATTTCTATTTTTTAAATTGCCCAGTCTCAGGTATTTTGTTATAATAGTACAAGCATACTAAGACTTATGCATACAACTCTTAGTTAAGACATATGCATGCAAATCTTTGTTACATGTCAAAACACTGAAACTTTCTTTATACCATGACTTTTGCAGCTCATACAGAAATATCGGGTTTTGATGTTTTAGTTTTATATCTATGACAGTTGTAAAATTCTGTCTGGGCATTAGATAAGGTTATTAGCTAGACACTTTCCAGGTTGAATTATTATTGATAACATCTTCTCTAAGATTACTTTTAGAAAGTCGTCATCTGATGTTAAATAAAAAGTAACCCTGGAAATCAGGGTGAGCAAGCTGCTTCTACAAAATACCAAATAGAAAATATTTTAGGCTTTGCAGGCCCCATGATCTTTGTAATGATTACTTAGCTCTGTTGTGGTATTGCAAAAGCAGCCATGAACAATAAAGAAATGAATAAACATGGCTGTGTTCTAATAAAATGTTATTTATAAAAACAGACATTAGACTGGATTTTACCTTTGGGATATAGTTTGCCAACCCACATCCCATTCCCCAGTAAGATATTAAAGATTGGAGAATACATAAATATAATAGCAGATCCTATTAGCATTTTCATATATCCAAGGAGTCTCAGGAATGATGCTTATAATATTAAATGGTGTTCTCTCTTTGGGCTATTGGAAATAACATTCTATAAGAGTTTAGCCTGCTGGCCGTGGTGGCTCATGCCTGTAATCCCAGTACTTTAGGAGGCTGAGGCGGGTGGGTCATGAGGTCAGGAGATCGAGACCATCCTGGCTACCACGGTGAAACCCTGTCTCTACTAAAAATACAAAAAAATTAGCCAGGCATGGTGGCGGGCGCCTATAGTCCCAGCTACTCAGGAGGCTGAGGCAGGAGAATGGTATGAACCTGGGAGGTAGAGATTACAGTGAGCCTAGAGAGCACCACTGCACTCCAGCCTGGGTGACAGAGCGAGACTCTTGTCTCAAAAAAAAGAGTTTAGCTATAGGTTAATTTCAAGTGCATAAAAACTGTTGACTACTCTAATTATTAGTAGAGGCCAACTTTTCAACTGTATTTTGCATGTTCACCAAGAAACTAATTTGCATTCTAAGAATAAATGTAATTGCATAAATTTTCATGTTCAAATAATTTCTAGAAACACAAGATTAAACAAAATTAAATTTGTTTATTTACTATAGAATTTTATAAAACTTCTAATATACTTATGTGCCCTGTGGGTCTCCAATGGGTGGTGCAGGGTGAATATGGTAGAGCGTATTTTGTTTCCTAAACTTATTTAATCATAAAACCCCTACTGAGTAATCACAGAAAGTATAGTACGTGAAACATAGTTTGAAAAATGCTTGCATAGTTATTCCTGGGCTTGGGTATGTCTGACAGTATTCTTAAATATGACTAGCCATCTGGCAGTAGCTTTCCCAGCTTCAAAGGCTCAATAGTCACCTAAAGAAAACTGTTTTTTTGTTTGTTTGTTTTTCTTTTTTTTTTTCTTTGAGCTACCATTTAGGATTTATTATTACATTTATTATTATAAATCCTAAATGGTATATATTATTATAAATCCTAAATGGTAAAAAAGGAAAAAGTATTGCTTTTCCTTTTTTAGTGTGTACTCATCAGAACCATCATTTCTGCACTGATTGTGTTCTGACTTCTCACCTTGTTCCAGAGCAAAGAAAATGACAGACAAGGGTGAGAGGAAAGGCAGGAAGTGGGTGGGAGATCCAGATGCCCAATACAGCACAGGACCTCTGAAATGCAGATGAATTGCTCTTCAACCCCTGGGACATAAAAACATTGCAAGGTGCTCTGACTTTTAGGAAAAAACTTAATAAGAGGGAAAGAGTGAGACATCACTAAGTGATAGAAGTCATGATCAAAAGTCATGAGGGTATGTTCTGTCTCACTTGGGACTGAGATGTGTTCTCAATAGGATGCCTTGGGACCTACAGCTCGTCATTCCTTGGTTCTCTGCTTCCTTTAACTGCCATTTATTCCGGTGTTTTGGTGGCTCTCCCACTCGAGGGAATTATAGTATTAAGAGTTCGAACTAATGAGCAGAATGTTCTACCTGCGTTATCTGTTTTAATTCTTGTTTACCCTATGAGGACCCTACTACTATCATGCCTTTTTTATAAATGAAGAGGGTAATTTCTCAGGGAGATTTAGGTAATTACTGAAAGTTACATAACTAATAAGTCATGCATCTAGGACTAAAACCCACGGGAGCTTGTCTTCAGAGTCTTAGGTAATACCTCTTCATAACCATCCAGTGCATGAAGGAGCATAAGCTACTAATTCCACATGGAATGTTTATTAACTGAAGATGCTGGGCCCTGTGCCAGGAGCAGTGGTTTCAGAAGTTAAAATGGCCTAACTCTTACTCTAAAGGCACTTCCACACCACCTACTTCATTGAACTCTATTATTGCCTATTTATTTTATTTTATTTTATTTTATTTTATTTTATTTTATTTCTTTGTAGATGGATTTTTAGAAGCACTGAGGTGGGGACAATTAATTTTAGTCAATGAAGCTAGGGAAGGTTTTATAAAAGTAACAGTGGAGCTGAGCCTGTAGGATGATTCTAACACGTAGAAAATGGGAGAGAGGCTTTCTGGGCAGGAGAAAGCACAAAGACCCAGAAGCCCCTGCTGGTGGCAGGAAGCAGTGTGTTGTCAGGTACGACTGGTTATAACCTTAGGAATCATTTTGGAGACAGAATGTACAGGCTGTGTTCATGGATAGAAACTTGAAGCAGCGAGAGCTAAAGAAGAATCATTTTTCAAGCTTGGATGGCGTGGTAGGATGCTAACACCATTAGTGGACAGAGAACACCTTGAGGGCTGGACATGATGCAATTAGTTCCAGAAATGTTTGGTTTGAGGTTTCTTAAGGTGTTTAGCTGCAGATTTCCAATCAATACTTGGATATTTAAAATTGAAACCTAGTAAAATGCTCAATACCAGCCAGACTGCATTGGAACTAAAAAGGTGAACTATTTCAACTGATATTAGCTTTTATAATATGTGAGAAGTTACTTATTTCTAATACTTAAAGTATACTGTAAAATAAATATTATTTAATTAACTATTAAGGTATTCATATGTATATGCGCACATGTATACCAATATACACATTATATTTATACACCTATATATTTAAAACCAATGTATACATGATATATGTAATATATATTACATGTATTGTATTTTGAAGAATATATGTGTCTTTTATGAAAAAAGGCACTTTGAGTTTCAACTCATTGATATGGAAGCAGGTTTTCTTAATCTTTAAGATTGGTCCTACCTATAATTTTATCAACTGCTTACAATAAAAAACAGAATTATCAATGACTGATGATGAAATTAGAAGTAGAGGTTCCAGTGACCTGAAAGATGGTGTTTTCACAATTTTCTTCCCTCACTGTCTTTCTCTCCCTTCCACATGTGTGCATGCATACAGCACAGTGTACTCAAAATCACCTGTCTTCTAAGATGAAGAAGCTAAGGCATCCTCTATCAATTTTGGGGGAATGAAACATTCACTTGTATCTTGCCTGAAAGAAGAATTACAAGTCAGTCTAAGATTGAATCTGAAATTACCAAATGTTAGAGGAAAAAGAACTGTGTTCATTGGGTAGTCCTGCCTATCCTGTAGGATGAGCCACAGAAAGAGTATATGACTTTCCCAGTTTGATGGGGGGCAAAGCTATAACTAGCATGAAGTCTCCAGGATCCCCACTGCAGAGTATATGACTTTCCCAGTTTGATGGGGGGCAAAGCTATAACTAGCATGAAGTCTCCAGGATCCCTACTGCTGTATGCATTCTGGCCACTCAGTTCTCAGATTTTAGAGATAAAGTTGAAATTTCATCCATGCCAACATAATTTTCCACCCTTGTTAATTTTCTATACTTGTTGACTAAAAGAATAACAATTTTTTTTCTAGGTTGTCTGTTATGCTAACAAATAGATATGACATAGCAATGGGCAATTTGGTCTATTGTCTCCCCTTCTTAAGAAAATGTTGGGCTGGGTGTGGTGGCTTACACCTGTAATACTAGCACTTTGGGAGGCTGAGGCTGGCACATCACGAGATCAGGAGTTCGAGACCATCTTGGCCAACATGGTGAAACCTCATCCCACTAAAACATAAAACATTTGCCCGGTGTGGTGGTGCATGCCTGTAGTCCCCGCTACTCAGGAGGCTGAGGCAGGGGATCACTTGAACTTGGGAGGCAGAGGCGGAGATTGCAGTGAGCCAAGTTCGCTCCACTGCACTCCAGCCTGGTGACAGAGTGAGACTCCATCTCAAAAACAAAAACAACAGCAACAACTATATATATATATATATCAGCCTACCCAATCTCATAGCAAGTAGAAGTTTTTTTCTTCGATGTTTGCCAATTTAGTCTTATTGACATAAATTGTTTTGGTTTGGATTTTAGTTTTAAGAATTGCATTCATTGAATTAAAATCAAATCCATAGTTGCAAGTTTCTTATAGTAGCCTTTAAAGTCACTGTTGAGTCACTCTGTAGATGATGTGACCCAGATTAATTATAATTTGAATGATTAAAAAGAAAATCCTGGATCAGGACCCAGCATCATTCCTAATGTGCACACACACAAATACACATTCTAAATATATCCTCAATATGGAATATTTTTATATTTTGTTGGCCTGAAATCACTGACCATATTTCAAACCACTGGTAGTTTAAAGAAAAAGCCTCTCCTTCCTTTACTGTTTTTTTTCCCCCATTTCTGCATGAACATCACTGATTGTGAAGTCTGTGGAACAATATTCTGTTTTTTGTGCGTGTGTGGTGTTACGTAGAAAAAACACTTGAGCAACTCAAGAACAATAGATATTCATTAGAAAAATCCATCAGACTTAGGATTGTCTTGGAGATGCGGGCTCTTTTTTGGTTCCATATGAACTTTAAAGCAGTTTTTTCCAATTCTGTGAAGAAACTCATTGGTAGCTTGATGGGGATGGCATTGAATCTATAAATTACCTTGGGCAGTATGGCCATTTTCACGATATTGATTCTTCCTATCCATGAGCATGGTATGTTCTTCCATTTGTTTGTGTCCTCTTTGATTTCACTGAGCAGTGGTTTGTAGTTCTCCTTGAAGAGGTCCTTTACAGTTAGAATGGCGATCATTAAAAAGTCAGGAAACAACAGGTACTGGAGGGAATGTGGAGAAATAGGAACACTTTTACACTGTTGGTGGGACTGTAAACTAGTTCAACCATTATGGAAAACAGTATGGCGATTCCTCAAGGATCTAGAACTAGATGTACCATATGATCCAGCCATCCCATTACTGGGTATATACCCAAAGGATTATAAATTATGCTGCTATAAAGACACATGCACACGTCTGTTTATTGCAGCACTATTCACAATAGCAAAGACTTGGAATCAACCCAAATGTCCATCAGTGACAGATTGGATTAAGAAAATGTGGCACATATACACCATGGAATACTATGCAGCCATAAAAATGGATGAGTTTGTGTCCTTTGTAGGGACTTGGATGCAGCTGGAATCCATCATTCTTAGCAAACTATCACAAGAACAGAAAACCAAACACCACATGTTCTCACTCATAGGTGGGAACTGAACAATGAGATCACTCGGACTCAGGAAGGGGAACATCACACACCGGGGCCTATTATGGGGAGGGGGGAGGGGGGAGGGATTGCATTGGGAGTTATACCTGATGTAAATGACGAGTTGATGGGTGCAGCACACCAACATGGCACAAGTATACATATGTAACAAACCTGCACGTTATGCACATGTACCCTACAACTTAAAGTATAATAATAATAAATAAATTAAATAAAAAAAAAGAAAAATCCATCAGAGAAATCAATGGTAATGTGAGTTTCACTGAGGACAAATGCAAATACTTTGAACATACCATATGATCAGAGTAATCACCAAGTTAGCAGGGATGATGACATAAACTGTGTTAAAGTGAGTATAGCTAAGACATGGGCATTTCCTAACCATTAGTAATTGGCCACTGGAATTCATTCAGCTTACAAAAGATACCCATTAAGTCTCAAGTAAGAGCAAGCAGCTTTTGGTCATGCTAGACAAGATGGTGACTTTTCAGAACTTCTTTTTGATGGTATAGAATCCAATGTGAAAATGTTAATTATGTTTTTACATTGATGACACTTCCCTGTTTAAATACACAAAGACCATATTTTAAAAAAAATCTATTCCTAATGATGTTAGAAAGTGAGATAAGTTAAATATTTTCATAGGGTGCAACTGGAGCTTTAAAAATTACTTTTTTCTTTTTTTAATTAGATACTATTTTTAAAGGCAGTTTTAGGTTCACAGCAAAATTGAGCAAAAGATACAGAGATTTCCCATATAGCCTCAGCCCCTACACATACATCATGGCCTATGCTACTGTCAACATACCCCATCAGAGTGCTACAATTTTTACAGCTGGTGAAACTACAATGACACACATTATCAGACAAAATCTGTAGTTTACATTAGGGTTCACTCTTGGTGTTATTTTTGTCACTTAGCAATGCCAGCTGAAGCATTGTTGTAGAGAAAGTGATAACTGCTAATCCTGTATATGAAAGTTTATCGTACTAGGGTCTGAGGGTCCCAGGGATAATGGACATAGTCTAGAAAGTCCGTAAGTTGTCTTAAAAAATCTTTGCATGTTGGGAGGCCGAGACGGGCGGATCACGAGGTCAGGAAATCGAGACCAGCCTGGCTAACACGGTGAAACCCCGTCTCTGCTAAAAAAAAATACAAAAAACTAGCCGGGCGAGGTGGCCGGCGCCTGCAGTCCCAACTACTCGGGAGGCTGAGGCAGGAGAATGGCGTAAACCCGGGAGGCGGAGCTTGCAGTGAGGTGAGATCCGGCCACAGCACTCCAGCCTGGGCGACAGAGCGAGACTCCGTCTCAAAAAAAAAAAAAAAAAAAAAAAAATCTTTGCATGTATGCATTAATTAGTATATTTTAATTACAAAGACAATTGTTAGAAAACTAAATTTAAGCATATTCTGGATTATCCAAATAACCGGTTTTTATCCCAACATGGTTTTTCAAAACCTTCATTTACATTTGTGTTTTTGGTCACATTAGTAACAAACAATCACTTGAAAGGTTTATTTTAAAATCTGAATCTGAGTTCCATAGACCAATGAAGGTTTATAGAGTTATTTATGTGACCCTGTATTTTTAGATTAGAGACACATTGACCCAAGGTGGAGTAATTTCCGTGTGCATAATGACACTGTGCAATGAAACTATAACCTCTTAACCAAACGAAGATTGGCTTTTTCACTTAACTCTTGAAGAAAACACTTCTCCCTAACACACACACAGCTGTGTATATACAAAAGAAATAGTGGCTTTTTCCCCCTTACCTAGATTTGAAATGAGGAAAAGGTGAAGAGGGATAAAAAGAAAGTAAATTGACCTTTCTGAATTGATCATGGAAAAGACTGTCAGGAATTATAGGTGTGGCCAACGTTTTTGATAGTACTATTACTATGTTTTTGATAGTACTATTTCTGAGTTTGCCCATTAATCTGGTTTTATGTAACACAAACTAGAAAAAATATATTAAATCAAGTCAAGTGCTTAGTTGTATTTATATGATACCAAGCCACATAGTTAACTTTTACTCCCTTCATCTTAATATTTTTAGCTAAATGGACTAGTATTCTGTCATCATGCTGAGACAGGTTTAGATTGGGGTTGGCCCAAAGGCTGAGTGTTTGACAAATATCTTCATACCAGGATGCTAGAAGCCAGTTTTCTATGTTCGCCACAACTTTGAGCCAAGACCTGTTTCATGCTACACAGGTTGAAATCATTCCAGTTCCTTTTAAAAAGATTTATGCCTTCTCCACTATTAGTGTCAACTGAAAGAAAGTTAAACCATTTAAGAGGACAAATTGGGGAAAAAATTTCTGGAAAGAAATGAATTAAATTGTTCCTAGTTTAGTGTATAACTCCAACAGTTTCTAGATTGTTTCTAGTATTTGATATGTCATGATTTTCTGATTTTATTAAACCATCAGTGATGTGTTGGTCTTTGAAAAATGTAGAGCAATTCTTTTTCTTATTTTTTTTCTTGAAGAATACTACTTCTAATCTGGTTTTGGTTTGAGCTAGTCTTTGCATCTCAATAAGGAAGACAAGAGCAATTTCTTGATTAGCTCTATTTTCAACTAAATTCATTCTTCACAGTTTTACATTTAACCCTAAACTCCTTTTCTGCTTCTTTAGGCTACAGTACTGCAAAGCAAGGGAAATGAAACTCCATTTGCCTACTTTCAGAAAAGTTCCAAATGCAGTTAGGGAAAGCTGGCTTACTACCATTTTATAACTACAAAATGACAAATTTAAGTTTTGAAACTCCTTTTTCTTTCCATCTTAAACCTATTTTCCAGATTCAACATCCCTGCCCACTTATTATCAATTATATACATGTGCCTGCTAGGAGTCTCTTACCATGCCTCTCCTATTTAGGTATTAACCTCCACACCTCTACTTTTGCATTAACTATGCCAACTCCAGAGAAGAAATCATCTCAATTGAAACAAGTTGTACTGTGGTATAAGTGGGTAATAACTGGTAGATGTAGTATTCTCATCTGCCCACAATAATTTTCCTTGCCAAACATCTGTAATTCAAGGTTAGTAAAGAGGAGATAGATGGGTTTAATGAAAAGAGCTTGAGCTTTGGAATCAAGAAGACTTGTGTAGACATTCTGGGCCTCATTTATTCCTACTCTATAAAAAGGTATAAAACAGTGGTTACTTTCTAGGAATTCTGCCATGATTGAATTAGATGATTTGTCTAAAGCACCACACATAGTATTTGGCATAAATTAGTACTTAATAAATAACACAAGAACTTAGCACTTAAAACATGATACAATTTCAAGTACTATGGCAATAAACCAAGAAAAGTATCTTTGGACTGGGCATGGTGGCTCACGCCTATAATCCCAGCACTTTGGGAGGCTGACATGGGAATTACCTGAGGTCAGGGATTCAAGATCAACCTGGCCAACATGGTGAAACCCTGTCTCTACTAAAAATACAAAAAATTAGCTGGGCATGGTGGTGGGTGCCTATAATCCCAGCTACCTGGGAGGCTGAGGTGGGAGAATTGCTTGAACCTGGGAGGAGGAGGTTGCAGTGAGCCAAAATTGCACATTGCACCATTGCACTCCAGCCTGGGCGACAGAGTGACATTCTCTCTCTCTCAAAAAAAAAAAAAAGAAAGAAAAAAAAAAAAGAAAAGTATTTTTGGACAGCAGTTCTTTGTTATTGTTTTAATATGTTCTCCATAGTATTCCTTGAATCTTTTCCAGAAAGAGATCTGTAGGAAGTTAGATACTGCATTTAGTGAAGACTTTTCTTTATAGTTTTAACAATTGCTTTCTCTAACCCTTTGTAGACTGGGTTTCATTATTTTGGCCATAAAGAGGCAGGTTAAATGTCAGCAAGAGATTAACTTTATTATATGTAATCCAAGAACTTTCTGAGGCTAATGACCTGCAATGCAGCTCTGTCTTCTATTGTCCTAAGAGCCAAGTCCTCCTACTCCCTGCCTGCACTCCTCACTTTACACACTAGTACAGTGACACAAGAGAGGACATTTATGGCACACAACTTCCACCACAAGGAAAGTCTATTATCATCTTCAAGTAAAAGAATGCCTGGTGGTAAAGGTCAGCTCGTGAGTCCAATTGTACCTTTGATTTATGGACTGGAGAGAAACAAAACTGCACAGATATAAGCCAAGTTGCTGACAACGTTTAAGTCTGCAGTCTTCTAAAATGTAGACGAGAGAAAAGCAACATAATGTAAATGTGTTATCTCCTGCTCCTGTTTTCTTTATTTAAGTTTTTATTCTTTCATTTTGATCAGATGTAGTTTAAGAAGAGTGATGCCAATCCTCAGGGGAAATGTACCTAGCACTGGATATGATACCCTTTGTGTCATTTGGAAAATGATGCTGTCTATACCTCAGTTTAAATCTTCACATCTCATAGTACATTACCTATTTTTATATGAAATCAGCTGCTTCGTAATTAAATTTGGTGCATGACATTTTTGAATGTAAAATTTTACTAGTAAATAAAATTGAACAATAGCATATCATTTTCCTAGGAAATCAATCTTCCTGCCTCTTGATTAATCAAACTGCATGAAAGGAGAGCATTCATTATTAAATTTTAAAGCTGCAGTTAAGAGAAAGTTACTAATTTAGTCTTTCATGTTGAAAATAGCTTAAAATTTATTAGTCTGCTTCACAGCCTTATTAATAGAGCATAGTATGCTGAATGAAATAAATGGACTCTTCTCTGCTGATCAGACCCCCTCTATTTCTTTAACATCTTCATTTTTGTAAATGAGTACAGTAGATCAAGATTCATAAGATTCAGGAGAACAGACTGTATCAACTAAAAAAAAATTCCTTGGAATTTACTCCTTTTAAAAAAAGTTGGTATTTATTGCCAGATTTTCTTCTTATATATTTCTTTCTGAGAGTCGAGGACAGAAAAAAAGAAAATAAAGATGGTAGTTAGCTGAGATCCTGTACCCTAGTCAGAAATGAGCCTGTGATCATGTGATGCACGGACATTTCTGTGCTGTTTTCTTGCCCTTTGTGAGGATCTATTCCAGCAAGCAGAACCAACATGGCAATCTCATATTTCTTAGGAAGCACTTATTAAACTCACCAGACCATCTCTGCCTACCACACTCTTACTCTTACTGAATGTTTTCATTACCTTACATGTACTTTTAACTTATTCAGTTTCATTTTGCTTCCATAACCATTTTCCCGCTACCATTTTTTATATCAAGAGAAAGTTTAACTTCCCTGACTTTGTAACGATGGCCCTTTGTGATCTGGTGCTATGCCTCTATGGATACCCCTCTCCCAGTCATCTAGAATTACATGCAAACGTCTTTTCTTTCCCACAAACAGTACACTTTCATTATCATTCTGTCAGCTCAATCCATGTATCCATTCTCTACCTCTGTAACTCCTATGCATGCTTTAATACCCATATTTTGTATCACCTTCTCTAAGAATGCTGCCTTGATCACCATCTCCACCCCACACCACACAGAGTGCTACTTTGCATTTCATGGCATGCTGGGATTCCTTTTCTCACTCATTACTTACCACAGTCGAATTGTTTGTTGCTTGTCTGTTTCTCTCTATAGTAGGTAGAATCCTTTGCACAGTGCTAAGTATTGCGTATTCAAAATGTTATTTCAACCAATTTGGATTTTTTTTTCTAGTTAGTTGTTCCAGATGAAAATGCAAAGTAACTTTAATAAATACACTATTTCAAATTAAATAATACCCAGGAAAAACTGGTAGGTTTAATATTTCCTATAGCCTGGCAATAAGGCAATAGGCCCTTTGCCTTTTCTTCTTTCTGTTCCTTAAAAGCAGCTATCTTCTGATCTCTAGCTGTTATAGCCACTTTACCCATATAGCCACTTTGCCCACCTGAACGCTTTTCTCTTGTTGGTATTGGAAGAAAATTAGATCTTAACTCCCTCAATCCAGCACCCATAGTAATTCCAAAATCCAGGGAAGTCTTTACTGGAGTTTACACCCTCAGTCTTTACGGAAGTGTCCTTCTCTATACAAATAGCCACTTCCAAGGGTTTCATCACCCCAAGGATTATCTTGGGAGGGACTCCAGAATGAGTAAATTAGTAATTTAAAAGACCCAACACTCATCTCTCATTAACCATCCAAGAGCCTGCTGACAGGTCCCAAGTATCCAACTGCCTCTCAACCTCTCCAAATGCCCCCTTATCACATACATTTCTGAGCAGTGAGTGGTTACACAACAAAAAGGGACTGTTCACATGATTCTTTTCCAAAGAAGTTCTGCTCCAATAGAGCTTTGATATTTGTACTGGGACAAAATATATGCCTCTTAACTTTTCAATGGCATATTCTGCCAAAACTAACAATCAAAACTCCAGTTCTACCCCCTGGCAAGTTCACTAAATTTATTGGCCAATTTTACTTTCTACAAATAATACAGAATTTTTATTTTTCATATTACAAAAATAAAAGTCAAAAATTTTATTTCTAGTGAATCACATCTCAATTTAGACTCAATTATTGGAGTCTTTATCTGTTTTACTGAGTTTTTAAAATAGTATGTGCTCCGAATCACAGTCACAAAAATTTAAGAGAGAAAAATTAAAAATTGGTGAGCGTACTTTGAGCCATCCTTTGAAATTCTGCAAGTACAGATATATCAAAGATAGTCACATTTTTAAATCTACCAAAGACTTACAAGCTCAGTTAATGAGCCCTCTCATTTTGCAAGCGATGAGTAGATTCCAGGCCCAGTGCTCTTAGCTGACTTTCCTAAGGTCTCCTATGGCCAAAGACTGATAGATTTGGACTACAGCTGGCCTTCTGATGACCAGATTAATGTACTTTTCCCTCCAGCCAATCCAGCACTTTCCACATTTTAAAGATAAATGTAAAATCTAGGCATGTTAATATGCGCTCTTATCTCAAATTTTGTCCACTCCCAATAATAGGCCTATTTTCTACCTCTTTTGAGTCCTTTTTGTTTTGTGTGGGTTTTTTAGACTCCCAAATATATAGCCAGCTTTTATTATGTGCAGATTTCTCTCATACGGCGAGCTCTTTTAAGTTATTACCAGTATAATTACCATTGCATCAATAATTTCTCTCCTTCAAGTGCACTGTTTAAAAACCATGGGCAATATTTGCTCTCTTTTGGCAGCATAAATCTGTGATCAATTTATTTATAAGATAAACTCTTATAATTGGAAGGATTCTAAAGTGATCATTATGTTGTAAATACCTCATGAGTAGAGGCAGTTTACAAAATGGATTTAATTTCTTCCCATAGAGTTGTGACTTCTCATTAACTTTTTTCATAAAGATAATTTTTAATTCAGTCACATTTTTTTGAGTGCCTATCATGTGCCTGGTCTTAGGGATATGGAAATTCACATACACAGAGGTTACCCTTGAATAGTTCCAATCATCTCATTCCTGTAGTCTGCTAGGGTCAGCAAATTGCAGAAGTGGTAGGCAAATGTGATTATTTGTATGTCCATGCTTTCTTTTGTGCAGAGAATAGTCATAATTTTTATTTGGTCCTCTAAGGGATTGTAATTCAAAACAAGGTAAATAAATACTACTAATTCAGCCTACCTTTTCCTAAATTGTTATATGCAGGCAAAGACTTCCAGAAAGATTGGTAGTTACTTTTTTAGGCTTCTAATGAGTGAAACTCTACATAGTCACACATACAACACACACACAACACACACACACACACGCACACACACATTAGATCTCACTTTAAAGAAGATAACATTCTGTTGATTAACATTGATGGTAAGATAACTTTTAATATAATTATTTTTTCTTTCAACTACAGTCTGGCAAAATAATTGTAGACCTTAAAAACATTTCACATGACCCTAATTTTTTCAACTGGTTAGTAAACTGTGTAGGTCTTCTCTGAAATCTATATTATCTATGATGAATTTAGCCTAATTCCCCCTCTGCCTTTTTTGAGGCTAGACCCACTTCCAAATGTACCAATTGCATACAAACTTTCCAAGATAGAATATAGCCAAATTAAGAATATATATATGTATCAAACATATAATTATACATGTGTGTGTGTGTGTGTGTGTGTGTGTGTATTTCCTCAATGAAGAATTTCCTCTGGCATATGGATAAAAATACTTCATTTCTTTAAAAACATCTCTGATAGCAGTGTAACTTAATTTCAACTGGCAGACTGTTAACTAAAATTACCCTCATGAAATAAAAGCATTATTAAATGACAGGAAGCTTTCTTAACTTGTTCATTGACTCCCATTTTTAAAGTCACACATATGCAACTTTAAGAGAGTAATACTGGTTTTCATGGAGTCCTTTTTTCTTTTAAGGCTCAAAAACCTCAAGGAAATATTTTTCTACTAAAATGAAGCAAAATGTAACCTTCCTGCTGAGAACTTATATTAGATGATCATTTACTTTCCTCGCAATGCTGGACACTAAACACCATACAAGGACTTATGGCACCTCAACATGCTGGCTCTACCACCATTGCATTTTAAATAATCCAAGGCATATGGAACTTTCTCGTATATAAAATGGTAGTACAACAGCTAATAAATTAGGTGATTTCTAGTGATCTGTTAAATATGTTCAGATAAGTGTGAAATTAAATTAATTTATGGATTGTTGTATCTTCTATTTTTCTTCAATAAGGATGTATTTACTGAACCCCCCACCATGTGCCAAGATACCGTGTTAGGCACAAGAAATAAAAGACGAATTAAGATTGTTTAGGTCAGTATATCACATCTCTGTAGAAGTGACAGTAAAGTCTTTTTTTTTTTCATGTGGAAAGTATATTATCATGATTTAGACAATTGAATTGATTTCATAATCAAGTAGTTCTGAAACATTGGCCGTGCATCTTACTTCTTAATTCCCTATCCTTAAATGAAAGCATCTGACCTGGTGGCTTTATATATCTTCTTAATGATCTAGAACAACTTCACCCACCAATCCTAACCTAAGCTTCAGAGTTTACTGACCAGTGAACCATCTTTGGATCTATTGGGTGGGGGTATTTTATTATTGTTGAAGAGAGAATGAAATCCGGGGGTAGGGGAGCTCTTAATTGTTTGTTGGTTGTGTTGTAATCACCATGGCAATCCTTCATTCAGTAAGAAACAAAAGAGAAAGGGAGAAGGGGTAGGAATTGGCCTTTTGGACTAATTATAAGGGGGAGAGAGGTATTATATCCTGACAACATTATCTTCATGGTAGCCCTTGCAAAACCCTAAGAGAGCAGAGGCCTAAATGAGGGTGAGCTGCCTCATGCTGAAGAAAAGAATACCTCCCCACTTTTTTCAGGAATCCCATGGAGACCTTTGAAAGATCAGAGGTAGGTTGCTCCCTTGCCATGAATACGGGCATTGTCAACAGGACTACTAGCCGGGGCAATGCTGAGGCTCCCTCAGGAAGTGGGCAAGGAAGTACTGGATCTCCCATATATAATCGTGATGGAGAGCCTGGCCTCCAAGCATCTGTGGGCCCCTGTTCAGAACCACCAGGAAATGAAGGGTACACTGTGTGCCTCTTGCAGGAGAAGGGTAAGTGTGGTAGTCTCTTGTGAGTAGATGAGGCAAGATCAGAAAAATCTCAATTATTGGTGAAATATGACTAATTATATTTAGTGAAGTGCAGAGGACATTTGCTTCTTTGATCTATTCTATTACAGGGTCCAGTTCCTCTTTTAGTCTCGATGGTTCATTATAAACATAAAATAGTATACAGATTGCGGGGACTTGTCTAACCTGCAGAATTCTGAGAAATTTTAAATATATCTTGGTACTTACAGAAAAATGTGTATGGATATTTTCAGCCTGGCTAAAGCCCTAATACCATCATATCAATGCTTGCATAAGAAACAATAACAAAATAATTTCCCCATTGCAACATTTCATTATGTTCCCATTCCTTGAATTTTGTACCTACTCCCAATTTTGCTTTGGGTGATCTAGCTCATCTACTACTTTTGATCTCTTGACATCTATGGCAAAGAATACTAGCCTTTCAACACTGAAAGGTTTTCATAAGATTCATCTGAATCTTTATCTCTAAAAAGCATTGAATTGCTTAAGTTCTCACCAATGCCTATCAATGGATAGGAGCCATGACAATACTGAAGCTCCTTCAGTTGGCTTCATGAACAGAGCTATCAACAATGGGGAACATGAGCTGGAGCAGAAGAGGACAGACTGAGAAATAACATATGGTGACTGTAGCTGAAAGCCAAATGCATGAGTGCACACACATACGCACCGGAGGACTATCAGGAATTCTCGGAGGAGAAACACATCCCGTGAGGGCAGGCAATAAAGTGTAATCTGGAATCAATGAGGAGCATATTGAAACTATATAAATCCTGGAGGAAAACATAAAGATAAAATAGTCTACATTAAAAGGAATGCAGCTTAGAAGAAATATAGGATGATAAAGGACTATAGCAGTATGTAATCCCTGACAATGCAGGAAAAACCAAAACTGTATGTTTCAAGACACCCCACTGTTTATGCATGGAGTTCAGACAAAAACCCCCCAATTCCAATCAAAGGCTCCTCTTTCCTTGAAAAACCATCACTATTGAAATCCCGACCTAATTAAAATACCCACTTTGATATCTCAGAATAAAGAACTGAATATTGAATAATGAAACCTATCTGAGTGCATAAGATTAAATGATATCAGAACAACTCAAGCGAAGTATAAAAGTTGAATCTAAGGTTCAATCTACCATAGGAAAAATAAAATTAAATCAATTATTTGGATAATTCAGAAACATGTTTTTTTTGACTCAGTAGCAAAGATCTAGATATTTTGACATGCATAGTCAGGCTAATGGCCCTGCTGTCATTGCAATTTAACATGTGCCACAGTTTGTTCTAAAATTTAGCCTTTCCAGTGCCTAGAGAGTTGACACACCAAAAAAGAAAATGAGGCAAATTAGGAAGGTCTAAATTATAAGTCAGGCACACTTATGTTTTACTTTCCAGCCCTATCACTTACCACCAGTACAATCCTGACAGTCATTTAACGCTCTGTGAAGCTATCTTTTAAATCTGGAAAATGAACATACTAATACGTATTTCAAGTGTTTCTGTGAGAATCAAATGAACTGATATGTGTGCAGCTCCTAATATGGAATCTGACATTCAGTAAGCACTCATGAGTATATTTCATTTTGTTTATATACATGTTAATAAAACATGTTGGGGGCATTTCTATGCACATGAGGAGTGCATATTAGGTATCAACTCAGGTCAGTCAATGCCTTCTTACAGCCTTGCCCAGAGCTTAGAACTTGGTAATTGCACAAGAAAGGATTGTTGCAAATGTGAATTGTGACTTTATACTTAGTACCTTTTATGTTTCATGTTTTTTTTTTTTTATATTAGAAAGGTTTAAATCGGGAACAAAGATTTATAGTTTTATGTAATCTTCTCAGTACTTCACACAAGGGTAAAAGCTAGTGCATGGCAGGGGCACTTAACATTTAGGATCACCCTGAATTGTGACTTTTACTTTAAGGGTGATTCTCTCAGGGGGTATATTGCTTCACCTAGCATCCGTTCATGAAATCATAAAACTAAACATTCACTGCATCTGCCCCTTTTGGAATAAGATACTATTGACATATGCAAATGTATTTTATTAATCAACATTGAAGATTATTCATACAGTGAAAAGAAGAGGATTCTATGATCTAGCAAAATTAACTCTTTTAATAGAATATGGTATATCTCTTTTTATGAAGTATCTGAATACAAGCCCAATAAGTATGGAATGTTGAATGAATTAATCCCTAATATTAGAGTCATTTCAATATTACATTGAGGGGTTCTGCATCCACTTTTTGGAAAAAAATAATTTTGGTAAAGGCATTTTATTAAGAGATCAAAATATACAATCTCAATCAAATTTTTGATTAGGTTTTATACTATGACATATTATGAAAATGAATTCATTCTTCCATTTATTTTGCCATTATTCATCTTAGTTGATTCCTCTATAGGTTTCTTCAGCGATAGGAACCTTACCTTAAAGAGGAATGAAAGTTAGAATCTCAACTCCCTCCCCGAAAAGAATCATTGATGCATTACCAATATGATTGTACTTATAAAAACCACTCGAGTAATTGGCATTTAATTCAAGATTTCCTCAAGAAAATTGCCTATAATTTACTAATCTAATTGTGGGTTAGCAAGGAAATTAGCATCTCTGAAGCCACAGAATAGCAGAGGTAAGTTAAATTTAGTGGTTAATTGTGAGGGTAGTTACAAAAATCTAACCAGGGCTTTCCCTAGTGAAGGATGTTGAGTTTCCCCTGAATGCAACTGGAAGTGCTTTGTTCGCTGTGGTCTGGCTAATGAATTAAGTAATTTAAACAGGAAAGGATTAAATGGGTTGTGATGATCAATGCACAAGCTAAAGTGTTGATTTGTCTGCTTTCAGTGTTTATCCTAATCCTAAATACAAGAAACTCATAAGCCAATAAATGATGTGTAGTGAAACATTTTAGTATAACCTGAAAATAGATTAGATAATAAAATCACTGATGATGAAGTCAGGTTCTATGCATTGAGGATAACGTCCCTTGATTTATTATTCTTCCAGAGTTAATGTTCTTTCATTGTAATAATTTTGAACTTCAGTGGTTATCTTACTAAATGAGATACTAAGTCAGGTTTGTAGTTAACTATGCAACATAAATCCTTACAGATACATAGATAGATAGATAGATAAACACACACATATATGTATGTGTGTATATATGTATGTTTGTACACATATAAAGAGAAAGAGAGACAGATACAGAGATAGGAACGGATGGATAGAAAAAGAGAAAGAAAAAGAGAGAGGGAAAGGTCAGAGACAAGTCTTACATTTGAAATGGAGTGCATTGATTCCATTAATAAAATCTCAAGGGTGAAATGAATACAACCTAACTTCTTGCTAACCTTGACTTGATACTAAGTAAATGCTTCAGAATCAAGCTACCTTTATTGTGAATTAGGACAAAAATGCACTGAAATCAGCTAACTTTGGGAAGCTGTGATTCTCATCATAACTACAATCAATAACTTAGATAAATATAAATAAACTTGGATGTTTAATCCTCGAGACAGTCCCCACTTTGATTAATCCAGTGCTAGATATATTTTGTCATCAAATTACTCTTACTTTGAATACTACTTCTATTCAATCTCAGCCCCGTACAACAATATCTCTGACTCCATGGGTTATGGTTTATAATGTTTATTTTCAAGTTGATGGATGTATAATATTCTTAGAGGCCTGTAGAAAATCATGCAAAGTGTGTATGTATATCCATGTATGGGATATAATGTAAACCGAAAAAGTCCATTCCCTCTGTAATTTTTAGAAGATGCTAGTCATTACTGCATATTACATATATTACATAATAACAGGCTGTCAACAGTCACAAACCTTTCCAAAGAAACAGTAGGGAAAGATACATTTTTTAAACACAATGTTCATTCTATAGTTGTTATATACAGAGTATCATGCATCCAAATGGGCCATATATGAGGTATAATCTGTAAGCAAGCATACCATTTTTATAACTCTGGGACATATATATATACACACACACACACATATATATGTGTATATATATATAAAATATATATTTACTTCTTAAAATGAACTTTGTTGAGGTTTAATTTATATATAATAAAATGAAATCCTAAGTATACAATAGAGTTCAATGAGTTGTATACACTTGTGTAAGTAGCACCCCAGTCATAACACAGAATATTTCTCCCACCCCAATCAGTATAAAAAAATTCCTCACAAAAAAGCCTCCTCATTCCCTTTTCTAGTTGCCACTGCTGTTGCCCTAGACCCTGGTCTTGGTTCAAAATCACAGCTATTCCCCATTTTAAGCTTGTCCTACACCCTCTATGAATAAACATGTTATGTGTTGAGAGACAGAGACATGAGAAAGAATTTTGAAAATTCTACATTGCTGTACATGTAGATATTATAGTTATGTAATGTTATATTTTTGCCTTTTTCATGAGAAGAATATCAAGTGATGCAGCTGAAGAGTAATAAAAACAGCATAGGCATTGGTGCAAAACAGATCTGCTTTTAAATTCCGGATTACCTACTTTCTCAATGCACGGTGTTCAGTACAAGTTACATAATGTTTGTGAACCCTGGTTCCCTCCTCTGTTAAGTGGAGACAACACCCACTTACAGAATATAGAAAAGAGAAAGTGGGCCGGGCGCGGTGGCTCACGCCTGTAATCCCAGCACTTTGGGAGACCGAGGCAGGTGAATCACGAGGTCATGAGATCGAGACCATCCTGGCCAACATGGTGAAACCCCGTCTCTACTAAAAATACAAAAATTAGCTGGGCATGGTGGCACACACCTGTAGTCCCAGCTACTCAGGGGAGGCTGAGGCAGGAGAATCGCTTGAACCTAGGAGGCAGAGGTTGCAGTGAGCCAAGATCATGCCACTGCACTCCAGCCTGGCGACAGAGTGAGACTCCATCTCAAAAAAAAAAAAAAAAAAAAAAAGAGAGAGAGAGAGAAAGTGAGCTTCGATGCAGTGATTGTCATGTTTATGTTCCTGAACATAACTTCCCCTCTAATTACCTTTACTTGAAAGGCCACTTCTGGTTCATCTCAGTTCTTTACAATACCTCTGACTCCATGGGTGATGGTTTACAATATTTATTTTCAGGATGAGGAATTGAATTTATAACATTTATAGTTTACTGAAGAAATTAATGAAAAGTATGTATATAGTTTATATGTAGAATAAAAGGTAATTGCAAAAAAAAAAATCCTTCATCTGTATTTTTGAGAAGATGATAGTCATTATTGCATCTGTCTAATCTAAGACCTGCTCATTCTCCCTCAACTCTTGCCATGCTGCTGAAAATGTTGGTGTTGGATTATTCCACTCCCATCTAATCCATGTAGTTGACTGTTTTTCTTTATGAGGATGTCCAAAATAGCAGCAACAAGTCTAACTATGTCCTTTCAACAAGGAAAGGTATTATCATCTTTACCTAAAATGATTATTGGTATAATACAAATATGATTGAGCCACACAAACATTAGATCCCCATTGAAGATTTGGTAGACTGTTCATTGTTTCTCTTTTCTTTGGAGTCATCTTGGGTACAACACATACCTGAATTTAGTCTTGGATTATAACGTCAGGAAAGGATATGCGAGAGTGCT
The DNA here is from genome assembly GCF_049350105.2 of Macaca mulatta. NCBI lineage: Eukaryota > Metazoa > Chordata > Mammalia > Primates > Cercopithecidae > Macaca > Macaca mulatta. The sequence goes on from NC_133417.1 coordinate 29,131,529, forward strand.
GCTTTGCTGGTGAAGTTATATCCATATCTGTTGGGTCAGTTTTATAGTTTCTGCAGATCAGCAAAGCTGCCATGTAAAATGGTATAGAGATGTGTGTTAATCCAGGCTGTCCAATAGGCAGACTCCAAGACAAGATTAAAGGCAATGTATTTAGAGGAAACGCCTGTGAGAGAAAATACACAGGCGTGTATCATGGCCAGTTTGCCATGATGCAGGTCTGCCCTGGACTGAGGGAGACAAGGAAGGGAGGAATTGAGGAAGACAGGAAGGGAGGAAGTGAGGAAGGCAGGAAGGGAGGAAGTGAGGAAGACAGGAAGGGAGGAAGTGAGGAAGGCAGGAAGAGAGGAAGGGAGAGAGGGAGGGAGGGAGGAGCAAATATTTTAGAATGCAGTCCTAAGAGGAATTCAGCAAGGCCATTGGAGGATCCTTGAGCCAAATTTGCCTGTCCCACATTTCCCAAGAAGGGGCCTGCTTTGCATCTCTGCTGCAGTCAGTCACAGGCTGGGGGCAACCCACAAGAAGCATGGACCAAGTGGTCATTTTCAGACTTTAATATGAGAAGATGATATGCTTTAATATGCATAGAAATCACTCGCGGTTTTTGCTCAAATGCACATTCTGATTCAATGGTTCTGGGGAAGGACATGAGCTTCTGTGGCTCCAAGTTTCAGGAGCTGCTTATGGCACTGGCCCCTGGACCACAGGTTGGGTCACAATGGTAGGAGCACTTAGCTATGGGTCAGTCCATCCACATTTGTGGATTCATTGCTGTTCCATTCACTGGCAACCTGGGAAGCCAAATTCCACAGAACTTTTGTACCAGCCCAACTCATAGGCCACTGTCCAGTCTATAGATGACTGTTCTGTGCCACATGATCACCGCTGGACCAACGATCTGTGATAAAGTCCTGGGATAAAGTTGTACAGAGTGGCAACTTTGCATAATAAATAGTCAGTGTTTTCAAATAAAGTATATTAATGGAAAACTAGAGGTATAGCAAGGCCATCAGATGAGAAGATGACTGCCATGGAAAAGACAGTTGGTATATCACAGTTCCCAAGAGGAGGGATGCTCCATATAATGGGGCCCACATTGGATAGCACCAGGGCTGTCAGGAAGCAGAGGGAGTGCAGGGACTGTGATAACAGATTTTATCGTGGTTTTCCAGGGAAGAAATGGATACGGCAGGGTAAGCAGGCTTAAGATTGGCTAGTTATAATAACTGGCATAGTGGCCAGCTTTAATTATCTGGTACCTGGCTTAGGAGCGATTAGGACAGATGGATAGTGACCTTGTGCGTAGGAGCTTGTAAAGGAGGTAGTTGAGGTGTAGACTCTGGATTGGTCTGTTTGTGTTTGAAAAGCACATCCCTGGGGAAGGGGATTCCTCCTGAGGAGGAGGGCAGTTGAGTGGGAGACGACAGGAGGCCAAGGCAAGGTGACCCAGGCCTATCATTAGGTTGTTCAAAGCAAAACATACCCTTCATATCCATGCAAGGCAGTGGTTACAGCATCACATTACAGAAGCTACAATGAGGCTAACACAGCCATTGGCTTTGTTTCAGAACTGAGTTGAGGCCACAAAAGCCCTTAGATACCTCTTCTTCATAAACATCACCATTTACACACAAGGGGGATTTTCTTTAGAGGATGGATATGTCCGTGGGTAAACCATTTTCTGGTCAGATTAGGCATCCTCTTCCCTTCTTTTGGATTCTTTAGTGTTCCTGAATAAAAACTTATTCCAATCCTTGATTCTATGCTAATGGCAACCAATTAAAACTACCCCTGTATTTCTCCAAGTGGACTGAACCTACCTGCCTATGACTCTCTCTGTGATTCTGACTCTCAAATGCTGCTTTGTGGAAAGCACAGGGAGATGTGGAGACACTTAGATAAATACTCAGGAGGGAGGTTCGAAAAAGCCCACAAACAGACTTCTCCGTTAGCATTTACCACACGAAATGCTTCAGAGCGCGGACATCCTTCTCTTCAGCATTCGCTCTTTTACAGGGCTCTTTCAGGTTTTGGGACAACCTCCTGATGAAAACCTGATTCAGTAGACTGTAAGCTCTTGTAGTCTGGGAATGTTCTGGAAGCTACTGCAAGATGACCCAGTTTCTGGGCTCAGTAGGCAGCTGATAGTAAAAATATCGGAATCAGAAAGGAGTCTTGCATAGTAAATTTCAAGAAGGGTGAATTAGCAAGCTTAAACTCAGCAGACCCACTCATCTCCAGAGGCTTGAAAGAACTAACAATCAAATAATTGGTGTTTTCTGAAGAAAGTAATGTTTACTTCAGTTTAACAATACAAGCTCAGCTGGTGGACTCCAGGTGCCTGAGGATATTTGAGAGGGCAGCACAGTACATAATTATATCCTTGAAAGGAAAATAGATAACCCCTCCAGGAACTGAGTATTCTCTTTCATACAAAATCTGGCCTGTTTGTCAACCCCCATCTTACAATGACAGCTAGCAATGGGAGAGAAATTACAAATGGCTCTCACTCCAGTGCCAGAAAGTAACCTTCAGGCTTCTCTTCAAACCACAGAAAATAGAGCCACCTTAATACAAAGTCAAAGAATTGCCAGCCCTGGGGAGGTCAAACTCCAGTCATGTATTATAGTTCAGGGATTTTGAGAACATAAATCATACCAGAAATTCCACTGTCTTTCTCCCTTGGCAACAAATTCCCATAACTTTGGGGTTCGGTGATTTGAACATTTGAGAGTGAAGTTTGATGGAATAAGCTTAGTCAGGTTCAGATTCAGAGCTATTCTGTGAGCAGCTAGCTTGGCCACTTCAGGCAGGTGGTTTAAACTGCATGAAGTCATAAATCCCCACTTCCTCCTTTGTGATTTTAATAAGGGCCTGAATTAGGTAATAAATGGGTATAAAGTTCCTTGTAAAGTTATAATTACCCTTCAAATAGGAGATTAATTTCCAAACCTGAATTTTTCTTACTGTGTTTAAATCCATTTTTTTTCTGTTTCCTTTTTCTTCCTCCTTTTCTTCCTCCTTTTTTCTGTCTTCTTTCCTCTCTCTCTTTCCTTCCCTCCCTCCCTCCCTTTCATTCATCTTTGCTTTTGTCCTTCTGTCCTTCCTTTCATTCTTCCTTTTCTGTTTTGATTTATGTTTGGTGAAATTGATTACTTTTGAACGATGATTTGGGCTAAAATAATTATCCCAGTCAACAAATTGAGCCAGTATTGTAGAACCAGGCTTTCGAGGATCAAATTCTGTCTCCTCTAAGAGGCTGTGTAAACATGAGCAAGTTACTTAACATATCTGTATAATAGTTTCTTCATCTTAAAAAGTAAGAAAGATAATATTATCTACTTCGCAGGGTTCTTGTAATAAAAAAAAGTATTTGCAAAACAATTAAAATAGCAACTGGTTTACAGTAAGTGCTGTAAGTATTCGTTAAATAAAGTACCTTAAAGTGTTATTTGAAAAATGACAAGTTGAGATCAACTGAGTTTAGATTTCAGTTGTCTGAAAGAAATCCCTGTCCAATTGTATTTATTTTTAAATTCTTCTCTCTTTTTAAATTTCTGGTTTTGCTTTTTGTTGTTGTGTTTTAGAAACAGGGCTCTGTTGCCCAGGCTGGAGCGCAGTGGCACACTCATAGCTCACTGCATTCTCAAACTCCTGGGCTCAAGTCATCCTCCTGCCAGACTTCTGCTAAATAAAACAATTTTAAACTAAATTAGTTAAGCTGGAGCTCATGTGTATAAACTGAGTCTCAGTACTCAATTTATGCCTGGACAAGTGCTGCCCCATCCCTTCTCAAGGCAATTATGAGTTGGAACACCCTCCTTTATAGAAAATACCCTGTGCCTAGAATTGTCCAGGGCCAGCAGTGTGGTTAGAGGAGAGACCTGAGCTGGACTTGGACCTGGAGCTAGGTGGGGTTGGGACCTGTTTTCTGCCTCAGGACACTGTCCAACCTGCTATTCTACCATGCAGGGTTAACCAGCGCTCCAAGAAGTTCCAAGACTTACCACTATGAGGTCATTCTGGGACACCGTGGGCAGGTAGATACTAATTCCTGAAGGCAACCTGGCCAGTGAATCATTCTCCCTGGCCAAAGCAGTATTTCTTTTTCAGAATCATATGAACAGTGCTGATACACTAATTTTGCAGGACTCAAATTGGTTTAAAGAGACAGGAGTCCTGTACAACTTATGATAGCCCTGTGTAGCCTAAGGTCATCTTCCTGTCTTCTTTCTTTTCTTTTCCTTTTTCTTTTTTTCCCCTTCCTTCCTTCCCTTCTTTCCTCTCTTCTTTTTTTCTTTCCTTTCCTTTTCTTTTGTTTCTTTCTTTCTTTCTCTTTTTCTTTCTCTCTCTTTCTCTTTCTTTCTTTCTTTTTCCTTCTTCCCTTCCTTCCTTCCTTCTTTCCTTCCTTCCTTCCCTCCTTCCTTCTTTCCTTCCTTCCTTCCTTCCTTCCTTCCTTCCTTCCTTCCTTCCTTCCTTCCTTCCTTCCTTTATTTTGTATACCTTTATTTATTCACAATAAAATTTGGCCATTTTAAGTATACAGCAAGATATCTGTTTATTTATCTTAAACATTTTTTTTCTCTCTCTTCTTTGGATTGGATATTGATCTATATTGAATTTTATTTGTTTTGTCATTATCTGTATATTTTTAATTATTTGAGCATATTTTTCTCTAATTCTTTGAACCTATCTTCCTTAAATTTGAGAATATTTAGATTAGCTACTTGAAAGTTTTTGTCTGCTAAGTCCACTCCTAGTCAATTTCTACAGATTGTTTTATTCCCTTCTGTGCATTGGTAACTGAATTTTGGCTACTACCGAAAGCAAATTTTAGAACATGTCTATAATCCCCCAATTTTTCCCTGTGCCTCTTTGCAATCACCACTGTGAAATAAAGGTGAAATAAAGACTGTGGTTAGATGCTTAATCGTCTATAATCGTTACAGGTTTATGATTGATTATTCCCCTTTATCATTAAATATGAAATCTCTTTCTTTAATAACATTTTATTTCTTGATGGCTATTTGATCTGGAATTTGTGTAGTCATTCTAGTTCTCTTCTGTTTATTGTTCGTTTTGTTTTAACATTTTTTTCTCCCTTTATTTTCAACCTGTTTATGTCTTTGCATTGGAATTATGTCTCTTGTTAATATTAAATAATTGGAGACTATTTTTTACGTAGTCAGAAAATCTCTACTGTTGGATGTGTTTAGCAAATTCATATTTAATATAATAATTGGTATGACTGGATTTAGATAAGGAATTTGGTTACTTATTTTCTATTTCCATCATTTATTTTTTATTCCTCTATTCTTTCTATCTTCTGTGAATTTTAATAGCCATTTTACCTCCTCTAGTTAAGTTTTAGCTATATTTATTTTTAAAAAGTGATTGCTGTAGGGATTATAATATGCATCTTGAATTTATTATAATCTAATGGTAATTAACCCTGACTTCTGATAAAATGTGGGAATTTTTCACAAGTATGGGTCCATTTCCCCCATTATTTTTGCGTTGTTGTCATACATATTACATCTGTGCATTATAATATGCATTATAAGCCCCCAAATATAGTATAACCTTGCTTCACACAATTGTAAATCTTAAAGAAGAAAGGAAACACATACCCCATATTTACCATTTCTGATGTGCTTCATGTCTTCCAATGTAGATAAGTTAGCATTTGTGTTATTTTTCTTCCACCAAAGGACTTCTTTTAGTATGCTTTATAGTGAGATTCTCCTAGCAACAATTTTTTTTAATTGTTAGCAATTTCAGTGCCTTCTTTGGCTTCCATTGTTTCTGAAGAGAGTTCTGCCACTAATCATATAGTTTTCCTTTGTACATGATTTGTCATTTTTCTTTGGTTACTTTTAAGATTTTCTCTTTATTTTTGGCTATTAGGAATTAGACCGTCATGTGTCCAGGTGCAGTCTCCTTTGTGTTTATGCTATTTGGGGTTTGTTGAACTTCTTGATGCACTAGTTAATATTTTTCACTGATTTAGAAGGGAGCTATGCTAACTACTATGCCACATATACCCATACCTCAGTATTTGTTGCCAACTGGGGAAGGTTTTGTCCATTTTAGTTAAAATATGATTTCTCTCCTTTCTCTCTATCATCTTGTTCTGTGACTCCATTTGTATGATAGTTGGAATGCTTAACAGTGAATCACAGATCTCTGTTTATTTATCTTAAACATTTTTTTCCTCTCTCTTCTTTCGACTGGATATTGATCTGTTCTGAAGTTTATTTGTTTGGTCATTATCTGTATTTTTTATTATTTGAACATATTTTTCTTTAATTCTTTGAATGTATTTTTCTTAAATTTGCAAATATTTAGAATACCTACTTGAAAGTCTCTGTCTGCTAAGTCCACTCCTAGTCAATTTCTACAGATTGTTTTATTCCCCTCTGTGCATGGATAACTTTTCTGTTTCTCTGCATGACTAGTAATTGTGTGAGAAACTAGACAGTGGAGATGATATGATGCAGATGTTATGTTGCAGTTACTTTCATGTCAGTTTCAGGTCCCCCCTGCAACCAAAGGGTTGTTGTGTTTTTTGTTTTAATAGTCAGTTAAGTTCCCTGGACTTAAGCTGAGAAATCTGTCTGCTCTGAAGGGGGCAGTCCTTGATATGTCCATTTAGTGTTCGATAGCCTGGTTCCCTTGTAGAGTTGCAGGGTCAGCCAATGACATACACAGAGGTTATGCTAATACTGGCCCCATGCAGTAAGGCTTACATCCTCTGCCACCCAAGCTGTTTGTTGGTTGGTAAACAGACTCAGAGACAGCAAATCCTTAATTCTCCTAGGCTTTCAGTCTTTGCCCGGATCATTACTGTGTCTCACCTGCAGGGGAGTTTAGAAGTAAACTGGGCATGTATGGAGAGTTTATTATTTCAACCTTTTTACATTTCCCTAACTTCCGAAATTTTACACTCAAATTTCTTGTTCCTTTGCCACCTGCCCTGAACTGGGTCTGCAAATATCAACTGTAAAGCTATTCGATTTTGCCACCCTGGGTGAAGCAGTAGGAATGTCCCAGCCAGTGGCCACAAAATTACTATTTTTACCTGATGAATTAGCAGTGCTTCATGAAAAAACAATGTTCAAATTGTTATCTACTTTTTATCTTCTTTCGATGTCCGGAAATAATTATTTTTAATAATTTTGACTAATTTTAAACTTGTTTTCTCCCATCCAAGTACTAACTAGGCCCAACCCTACTTAGCTTCCAAGATCAGATGAGATGAGTGTATTCAGGGTGGTATGGCCATAGAGCAATTTTAAACTTGCTTTCTAAACAGTGTAATCACCCACACTTTCTATCAAGCATTATTAAAAGTACATTTTTTTTCATTTTATTTTAGGTGATTTTTATAAATTATTTTACATCATTCATAGTATCAGAATGCATGTAAGTTTTGTTTCTTTTCAAATGATTATTAGAAACATTAGTTACATTATTTCCTTTTTTTTTTTTTTTTTTTTTTTTTTAAGACAAGGTCTTACTCTCTTGCCCAGGCTGGAGAGCAATGGCATAATCACAGCTCACTGCAGCCTTGACCTCCCAGGCTTAAGGGATCCTCCCACCTCAGCCTCCCGAGCAACTGACCACAGGCACTCACCACCACTCCCAGCTAATTTTTTGTATTATGTGTAGAGACAGGCTTTCATCATGTTGCCCAGGACATATCTCGAACTCTTGAGCTCAAGTGATCTGTCTGCCTCAGCCTCCCAAAGTGCTGTGATTACAAGCGTAAGCCACCACGCTTGGCCTTATTCACTACTTTTAAAGAACCTTGAAAAGTCTATGGAAAAAGATATCATGGATATAAAGATTAATTTATGTGGGTACAATTATAAATCCTTTACATGTACTAATTCTTTTTATCCTCACAGCTAATACTTACCCCCATGAGGTAGTAATAATATTTTTCTCACTTTCCAGAAGAGTAAACTAAGCAGAAACAAGATGAATGACTTGCCCAAGGTCACCTAGCCAGGATTCAAGTTCAAGCAGAGTGGGATAATCACTTTGTATCATTAGAGAGGCAAACCTAAGAGAATATCAAAAGTTGTCAAGGACTGTTAAAAGCAACACCACTGAAAAACCTCTAAAGGGTATACAATAAGGATCCCTGATATTTCCTGGTGTCTTCCTCAAACTTTATCACATTAAATAACTCAGGTTCTCCAAGCCATTGGGGCTTGTTTGTCACTTTTTAAAACAATGCTGTTTATTTCTCTAATTAATCCCTCACATTTATCATAGTGAACCAGTGAAGAATAAAAAGCAGTAGGTTACATTGAGATTATGCATTAATTTGTTGAGGCTGAGAATTGGGGGAGAATAGTAAGTTTTACTACAAAACATATCCAAAAGGGCATAATAAAGTGAGTTGTTAAAAATTAATTACATTGCTATAGGATTGATATTTTAATTGCAAGTAGAGGATTTGGAGAGAGTAGAATTCAGCATCATATGCAAATAAATCTAGGCTTGATCAATGAGACATAAAAGGAAAGATAAAATCTTCTAATAATTTATGCTAGGAAAACTATGCTCCAAATGCTGCAAAGTAGGCATAAATATATGCATTTTATAATTTGAAGTTTTTGATGATATACAGACACATATTAAATATAACAAAAATCTTCTAGTATACATTTGACCAAAAATAATGTAACTAAAATATGCAAACGTTTCATTTAAAATGTTATTTTTTTTTCTTTCTGTCTTATTTAGAGTATCTTAGAAAACAGATCTTGATGTAGAGCTAGAGCTAGCACCGTGAGGGCTATTCTGGAACCTGATTCTTATTCAAAAGATGTCCAGACAACCAGGAGAGTTTGTGGATGAGGCAGCGGTGGAAGCTGGGAATCTCTATGAACAAAACCTGAGTACGAGGAGACTGGTATCCAGAGGGTCTGAGAGGAAATGTAGATTGTGCCAGACACACATACTTTGTGTCACTTCATTTATTTTTACAAGTTATAATTTTATATGTCTCAAAGTAGCAACACAGTTGCTTTCTATCTCTATGCCTCACTGCATTTCTCTTTTCTTGACCCTGTCCATATTGATCTCTTTTCATTATTGACAGTATTTTCCCACTAGACATCAGTTGAAAACTGATAAATGCCTTGAAATTGACCTTGTATCCTCTCTTATTGTCCATATATATGACAGTATATGTGATGTGGTTGTGATGGTTAATACTGAGTGTCAACTTGATTGGATTGAAAGATGCAAACTATTGTTCCTGAGTGTGTCTGTGCAGGTGTTCCCAAAAGAGATTAACATTTGGGTCAGTAGACTGGGAGAAGCAGACCCACCCTCAACCCAGGTGGGCATCATCTAATTAGCAGCCAGTGTGGCCAGAATAAAAGGCAGGCAGAAGAATGTGGAGAGAATAAACTGGCTTAGCCTTCTAGCCTCATCTTTCTCCTGTGCTGGATGCTTTCTGCCCTTGAACATTGGACTCGAAGTTCTTCAGCTTTGGGACTCGGACTGACTTCCTTGCTCCTCAGCTTACAGATGCTGAGGACCTTGTGGGACCTTGTGATACTGTGAGTTAATACTCCTTAACAAACTCTCCTTTATATATATCTATCCTATTAGTTCTGTCCCTCTAGAGAACCCTAATACAGATTTTGGTATCAGGAGTGGTTTCAAAGGAACAGAATATTAAGGACAAAATTCTTTTGTTGGTTTTGGAGTTTCTGGAGTTGGCTGCTTAATATGATAGACCACAAAATGCTAAGGACTCTACTTCTAATAGTATGGAGAACACTAATAGTTCTTTGTGTGAACTGTTTAGAGAGTTATGCAAAATAAATGCATTTGACACTCCTGATTCACCACTCGTGAGAGGCAAGGAGTTTGGTGACTCTAAACATAATACCTTTGACTATATGTGGAGAACCAAGGAACGTAATGAAGTTGGTTGTTTGCTCCTAAGTTCACTGGACAAAGTGATGAAAGAAAATGAAGAACACAGGGATTCTAACTCTGGGCTTCAGAAGCAAATACTTCAAATCTGCTAAGATTGCCCCGAATGACAGTCTTATCTCCTGTAGAGAAAGAGCTGAAATTTTGGAACACCAGACACAAGCTCTTATCATGCCAGTGGCTGACCTGCAATGAAAGGTGCATGTACAGTCTCGCCAAGTGTCTACTGTTAAAGTGACGGTATCGACTGGAAAAGATGGAACCCTACCACTTGGAATGGAGACATGTGGGAGGACCCTGATGAAGCTGGGGACACTGAGTTTGTAAACTCTGATGAACTTTTTTGGCCAGAAGAAACAGCTTCCGCATTCCCATTAGCGGCAACATCCCCTCCCAGTCCCATGCTGCCATCAGCCTTTCCACCTTTGTCTGAAGTGATAAAACCTGTACTGCCTGAGGCAATAGTGATGGCCTCCCCTGAGGCAGTTGCCAGACAAAACAATATTGATTCTCCTCAGGACCCTCCGCTAACACTCCTGTTTGCTTCTAGACCTATAATTAAACTAAAGTCCCGCTGGACTCCTACAGGTGAGGTTCCCACAAGGAGGTGCATGACACTTGAAAAGAACTGCTTGAGTTTTCTAATTAATATAAGCAGAAATCTGGAGAACAGGCATGGGAATAGATATTAAGGGTGTGGAATGATGGTGGAAGGAACATAGAGTTGAATCAGGCTGAATTTATTTGTTTGGGCCCACTAAGTAGGGATTCTGCATTTTATGTTGCAGCTCAGGGAGTTATAAAAGGTTCTAATAATTTATTTCCTTGGTTAGCTGAAATATGGATTAAAAGATGACCCACTTATGTACCCAAAGGATTATAAATCATGCTGCTGTAAAGACATAAGCACACGTATGTTTATTGCAGCACTATTCACAATAGCAAAGACTTGGAATCAACCCAAATGTCCATCAGTGACAGACTAGATTAAGAAAATGTAGCACATATACACCATGGAATCCTATGCAGCCATAAAAAAGGATGAGTTTATGTCCTTTATAGGGACATGGATGCAGCTGGAGACCATCATTCTCAGCAAACTATTGCAAGAACAGAAAACCAAACACTGCGTGTTCTCACTTATAGGTGGGAATTGAACAATGAGATCACCTGGACACAGGAAGGGGAACATCACACACTGGGGCCTGTTGTGGGGTTGGGGGAGGGATAGCATTAGGAGATATACCTAAGGTAAATGACGAGTTAATGGGTGCAGCACACCAACACGACACATGTATACTTATGTAACAAACCTGCACATTGTGCACATGTACCCTAGAACTTAAAGTCTAATAAAAAAATAAAAAATGAAATAAAAAAAAGATGACCCACTGTGAGTCAGCTGGAAATGCCTAATCTCCCTTGGTTTAATGTAGAGGAAGGGATCCAAAGGCTTAAGGAGATTGAGATGGTAGAGTGGATTACTGACTTCTCATCCCAGCTGTGAGGGTCCAGAAGATATATCCTTCACCAATACTTGTGAAATAGATTTGTGAGGGCAGCACCTGCATCTTTGAGGAGCCCTGTAATTGCTCTTCTCTGCATGTCAGATCTAACAATGGGAACTACAGTCACTTAACTACAACATTTAAATGCAATGGGAATAATTGGATCCCAAGATGGCTAGGGCCAAGTGGCAGCACTCAGCCAACAAAGGCAAAGTGGGTGTAGCTACCATAATGGACGGCAGAGGCAAAGCAGCAATTAGAATAGTCTGACTCATGTAGAGCTCTGACATGGGCTAATTAATCGCCGTGTTCCTAGAAGTGAAATTGATAGGAAGCCTCCTGCATTCCTACTTAATTGATATAAGCAGGAAACTTCCAGGTCAAGTGGACAAAAGACTAATTTGAATTCTAAAAACAGAGAATCACTGACCCTCAATCAATTTCCAGACTTGAACCAGTTTACAGATCCAGAACCATTTGAATGAAAGAAAGACCAGGTCCCCTTGAGGAAGGACCCCACTACATTACCAACAATTTACACTATTAATCTTTCTCTCATCCTTCCCCAAGGAGACCTCTAGCCTTTTACCAGGGTAATTGTGCACTGGGGAAAGGAAAATGATAAGACATGTTGGGGACTACTGGACACTGGCTCTAAGCTGACCTTGATTCCAGGGGACCCAAAATGTCATTGTGATCCTCCAGTTAAAGTAGGGCCTCATTAAGGTCAGGTAACTAATGGAGTTTTGGCTCAGGTCCGACTTACAGTGGGTCCAGTGGGTCTACGTACTCATTCTGTGGTAATTTCCCCAGTGCCAGAATGCATAATTGCCATAGACATATTTAGCAGCTGACAGAATCCCCATACTGGCACCATGATTGGTAGGGTGAGGGCAATTATGATGGGAAAGGCCAAATGAAAGCCATTAGAGCTGCCTCTACCTAGAAAAATAGTAAATTAAAACAATATTGCTTCTCCAAGAGATTGCAGAGATTATTGCCACCATCAAGGACTTGAAAGATGGAAGGTGATGATTCCCACCACATCCCTGTTCAACTCTCCTATTTGACCTATGCAGAAGCCAGATGGATCTTTGAGAATGACAGTGGATTACTGTAAGCTTAACCAAGTGGTGACTCCAATTGCAACTGCTGTACCAGATGTGGTTTCATTGCTTGAGCAAATTAACATATCTCCTGGTACCCAGTATGCAGCCACTGACTTGGCAAATGCCTTTTTCTCTATTCCTGTCCATAAGGCCTACCAGAAGCAATTTGCCTTCAGCTGGCAAGGCCAGCAATATACCTTTACTGTGCTAGCTCAGGGGTATTTCAACTCTCCAGCTTTGTGTCATAGTCTTGTTCGAAGAGACCTTGATCACTTTTCACTTCCACCAGTATCACACTGGTTCATCACATTGATGACATTATGCTGATTGGATCCAGTGAGCAAGAAGTAGCAAACACAGTGAACTTATTGGTAAGATATTTGCATGCCAGAGGATGGGAACTACATCTGATTAAAATTCAGGGGTCTTCTAACTCAGTAAAATTTCTAGGGGTCCATTGTTGTGAGTCCTGTTGAGATATTCCTTCTAAGGTGAAGCATAACTTACTGCATTTGGTCCCTCCTACACCTAAGAAAGAGGCATAATGTCTAGTGGGCCTATTTGAATTTTGGAGGCAACACATTCCTCTCATTTTAATGTGTTACTCCAGCCCATTTATCAAGTGATCCAAAAGACTGCCAGTTTTGAGTGGGGTCTAGAAGAGAAGAAGAAGGCTCTGAAACAGGTCCAGGCTGCTCTGCAAGTTTCTGTGCCACTGGGGCCATATGACTCAGCATATCCAATGGTGCTTGAGGTGTCAAAGGCAGATAAGGATGCTGTTTGGAGCTCTGGCAGGCAAGCCCCCATAGGTGAATCACAGTGGAGGCCTCTAGGATATCGGAGCAAGGCCCTGCCATCTTCTGCAGATAACTGTTCTCCTTTTGAAAGACAACTTTTGGCCTGTTACTGGGCTTTGGTGGAAACTGAATGTTTGACTATAGGTCATCAAGTCACCATGCAACCCGAACTGCCTATCATGAACTGGCTGCTTTCTGACTCATCTAGCCATAAAGTGGGTCATGCACAGCAGCATTATCATCAAATGGAAGTGGTATATATGTGATTGGGCTCAAGCAGCCCTGAAGGCACAAGTAAGTTACATGAGGAAGTAGCTGAAATGCCTATGGTCTCCACTCCTGCCACCCTGCCTTCTCTCCCCTAGCCTGCACCAGTGGCCTCATGGGGAGTTCCCTATAATCAGTTGATAGAGAAAGAGAAGACTAGGGCCTGGTTCACAGATGATTCTGCACCACCCGAAAGTGGCGAGTTGCAGCACTACAGCCCCTTACCAGGACATCCCTGAAGGATAGCAGTGAAGAGAAATCTTCCCAGTGTACAGAATTTCGAGGACTGTACCTGGTTGTGCACTTTGCATGGAAGGAGAAATGGCCAGATGTGTGATTACATGCTGATTCATGGGCTGTAGCCAATGGTTTGGCCGGTTGGTCAGGGATGTGGAAGAAGCATGATTGGAAAATTGGTGACCAAAAATTTTGTCGAAGAGATATGTGGATGGACCTCACTGAATAGTCAAAAACTGTGAAGATATTTGTATCCCATGTGAGTGCTCACCAATGGGTGACCTCAGCAAAGGAGGATTTAAATAATCAAGTGGATAGGATGACCTGTTCTGTGGACACCACTCATCCTCTATGGGCTCAGCAACATGGACTTCCACTCACTAAGACTGATCTGGCTATGGCCACTCCTGAGTGCCCAATTTGCCAGCAGCAGAAACCAACACTGAGTCTTCAATATGGCACCATTCCTCAGGGTGATAAGCCAGCTACTTGGTGGCAGGTTGATTATATTAGACCTCTTCCATCATGGAAAGGGCAGAGGTTTGTCCTCACTGGAATAGACACTTACTTCAGATATGAGTTTGCCAATCTTGCTTGCAATGCTTCTGCCAAGACTGCCATCCATGGACTCACAGAATGTGTTATCCACCATCATGGTATTCTACACAGCATTGCCTCTGACCAAGGCACCCACTTTATGGCTAAAGATGTGTGGCAGTGGGCTCATGCTCATGGAATTCACTGGTCTTACATGTTCCCGATCATTCTGAAACAGCTGGATTGATAGAATGGCGGAATGGCCTTTTGAAGTCACAATTACAATGCTAAGTAGATGACAATACTTTGCAGGCCTGGGGCAAAGTTTTCCAGAAGGCTGTGCATGCTCTGAATCAGCATCCAATGTATGCTACTGTTTCTCCCATACCCAGGATTTGCAGGGCCAGGAATCAAGGGGTGGAAGTGCAAATGGCACCAACCATCATCACCCCTAATGATCCACTAGCAAAATATTTGCTTCCTGTTCCTGTTACATTATGTTCTGCTGGCCTAGAGGTCTTAGTTCCAGAGGGAAGAATGCTGTCACCAGGAGACACAACAACAATTCCATTAAATTGGAAGTTAAGATTGTCACCTGGACACTTTGGGCTTCCCCTCCCTTTAAGTCAACAGGCTAAGAAGTGAGTTACAGTGTTGGCTGGGGTGATTGACTCAGACTATCAAGATGAAATCAGTCTACTATTCCACAACGGAGGTAAGGAAGATTATGTGTGGAATACAGGAAATGATCCATTAGGGTGTCTCTTAGTGTTACCATGCCCTGTGATTAAGGTCAATGGGAGACTACAACAGCCTAATCCAGGAAAGACTAAAAATTGTCCATACCTTTCAGGAATGAAGGTTTGGGTCACTCCACCAGGAAAAAAAACAAAACAATGTTAGTAGAAGGTAGTCATCAATACCAGCTACAACCATGTGACGAGTTGCAGAAATGAGGACGGTAATTGTCATGAGTATTTCCTCCTTCTTTTGTTAAAAACATGTTTATGCATGTATACACCTGCACTAAGAGCATATCTTAATTTTATTTTTTTCTTTATCATGTGATATAAGATTTATTGACTTCATATCAACATTTAAGTGTTGTTAACTTTATGTAATAGCATTTGGGTTGGGGATTGGTGCGTTTCCAGTTGTACGAAGGATAGTTGTATTATGTTAGGCATAATTATGACCTTATTATTGTCTTTATTCGAAGATTATATAATCTTTACATATAATCTATAACCTATAATCATTACAAGTCCACCCCTTGTCAACTTGAACCCATGCACAGGAGATGTGTATGGGTTCAAGTTGACAAGGGGTGGACTTGTAATGATTAATACTGAGTGTCAACTTTATTGAATTGAGGGATGCAAAGTGTTGTTCCTGGGCATGTGTGTGAGGGTGTTGCCAAAGGAGATTAACATTTGAGTCAGTGGACTGGGAGAGGCAGACCCACCCTCAATCCAGGTGGGCAGCATCAAATCAGCTGCCAGTACAGCCAGAATAAAAAGCAGGCAGAAGAAGTGGAGAGATTAGACTGGCTTAGCCTCCCTGCCTTATCTTTCTTCTGTACTTGATGCTTCCTGCCCTTGAACATTGGACTCCAAGTTCTTCAGCTTTGGGACTCGGACTGGCTTCTTTACTCTTCAGCTTGCAG
Source organism: Macaca mulatta (assembly GCF_049350105.2). Lineage (NCBI taxonomy): Eukaryota > Metazoa > Chordata > Mammalia > Primates > Cercopithecidae > Macaca > Macaca mulatta. The sequence continues at coordinate 29,147,610 of NC_133417.1, forward strand.
ACAGACTATTGTACCTTGTGATCCTGTGAGTTAATAGTCCTCAATAAACTCTGATATATATATACACACACATACATATATATCTATATCTATCTTATTAGTTCTATCCCTCTAGAGAACCCTGAGTAACAGAGTGGTATATACTGTATTGTAGATCACATCACCTAAAAGCTATGGGGATGAGAAAGTTGATGAATTCATTTGGAGGCTTAAAAGACATTTATTTCTTGCATTTTATTTCAAATTTTATAAAATGCCATGTAGGATTTCAAAATTACAATAGAATATACTTAACATTTTATAACATGTTTAGATAGTTAGTTCTTAACATTGAATAATAAGGGTTTCTGTGCCCAGGAGAACTATAGTTCCAATTCTAGCTCTTCTATTTATATCACCTTGGTCAAGTCACTTAACTTTCCTAATAATTATTTTCCTCATCTGTAAAGCAGAGATAACAATACCTCCTTAAAGATGCTTTAAGTGTGTATCTGTCAGTCATTGTCCAATCAGGAAATCAACACCAATGTATGTTTTTCAGCCAGAAACAGATTTGTTATAGAAAAGTTTGCAAAAGTATTAGATAAGCTGGAAAAGAAAAGGGGAAAGGGGCTGGGCAAGGTGGCTCACGCCTGTAATCCCAGCACTTTGGGTGGATCATGAGGTCAGGAGTTCAAGACCAGTCTGGCCAATATGGTGAAACCCCATCTCTACTAAAAAATACAAAAATTAGTCGGGCATAGTGGCATGCTTGTAGTCCCAGCTACTCAAGAGGGTGAGGCAGGAGAATCACTTGAACCCAGGAGGTGGAGGTTGCAATGAGCCAAGATCGCACCACTGCACTCCAGCCGGGTGACAAAGTGAGACTCCGTCTGAAAAAAAAAAAAAAAGGAAAGGGACATTATCCAGACATGAGCAAGATGTAGCCATCTCTGGACTGGTGTCCCTAAAAGTTTTCTTGCCACTAGTATTATTAGAACAGTTATCTTCAATACTGCTGAAACCATGGCAGGTGGTATAAGCAAGAGCTGTTGTTCCTTCACCTGGTGGAACTGCTAACTCCTGATTCTAAAATGCTTCATTAAAAGAACTTGGGCTCCCACTGCTGCTATCACTACAGGAGGGTTCATCAGAAACAGAATGTCTCACTTCTTACTGATTTTCATTTTGGCATAACTACTTCTGATTGGCAGAATATGATCAGCAACTCGCTAGCCAGGAAAGCTGCAAATAATAGTTTGCAAGTTTCTAGCCCTAGCAGTTTGAAGATGGAGATGAATATAGAATGACAAGTTTGGGGCTGAGGCTTAATAAGTAAATGTCTAACACATTAAGAAAAAACAAAAACGAAAGCATCTGTCATCAGGTAGGGATCTTAGTGGTCCTATTTTTATACATGTAAGCCTTCTTATAGTTGCTTTCACATTCTTCTTAGAATTCAGTAATAAATACTTAAAATATAAGAACAACAACTTTATTTGATCACTGGGGCTTTAAAAGGAAACGTATCTCAGAGGATGAGTGAATCCCAGCAAGAGAATATAAAGTTTTCAGTAACTGTTACTATTTCCTTTCTGATGTGGAAAGAAAGCTAAACACATGAAGACAGAAAGCCCTGAGGTGAGGAGAATATTGTCACAGGCACATTGTGAGAGGGAGGCTAAAAGGTAAAGACTTCCCATTTTATTGTCCAATGTCCTTAATAATGTGAAAATACTTTATATTATTTAATAGTTGTGTGAAAAACCTCTAGACTTGGAATTAGGATGCGTTTCTGTTTTTGTTTTTTTTCACTAATTTGTTGGGTGGCAGTAGGAATAAATTAGTTTACAGAGTGTGGGCTTCCCTTCTACAGAGGAAAAAAAAAAGCTTGGATTCATTAATTCTTTTTAGGTTTTGTCCAGCTTTATTGTTCTGTTTCATGAAAATGGATGATGATAATGATAATGATGATGACAATTTGTGTAACAAATAGAATTGAATTTTTATTGAATGCTAACCATATGCCAGAAACTAGGATAAGCACTCTGTATATATAATGACAACCATTGTTAATGTATTTAAAGCACCTGCATTTAACAGAGGAGAAAATTAGGCATAAGTGAACTAGTTACTCTCCTTATGTGTGTATAGCTGAATGCAGACCTAAAACTAATTCTCAGTGCTTCATTAAAAGCACTAAATTTATAAGAGAAAGATGCCCATAAATGCTGGATATATTTTATGTCCAGAGATTCTTGGGTACACACTGCTACAGTGGGAGTGCTCATAAGAATGGTAAGCTCTTTGATTGCTTTATTATTTTTTTATCAGTCCATTCACTTGCTGCCCTTTGGCATAAGGTACTTTTATCTTCAGCATCCCTGGAGCACAGTATATGACTAGGAAACCAATAAACATGGCAACATTCAATATTAAATTGCAATTACATATTACTTCTTTCATAATGCTGGAGCATGATGAAATTTCTACAAATTACATTTCATAATTTAATATGCTGGATGAATCACGATTCATGCTTAAAAATCATTAGCACTTGAATTTTTAACACACTCTTCAAGTTGTTTGAAAGTTGTGTTTAGTGAACCATTGTGGGTGAACTCTTTGGTCAGACAACAGGAAAATAGAAGGCTTCCTAATTTCTCTGACCTGAGGTGGGGTTGGGGATTGGGTTAGAGTTGTTTTTGCGGGCTGGTAGTATCACGGGAGCAGGTGTAAAATTGCTATAGAGACGAAGAGTCATTTGGGCATTGCCAGGGAGATTAACATGTTATTTGTGTCAATTTCTGGGTGAGAAAGAGCTGATCCAGGGATTTCAGCACTCTGCCCCCACCCCAGATTATTGGATTCTATAGTCCTTATTTAATAGGTGTTTTATCTCAATTCATTTTCACAGCACTTTTTAAAAAAATAAAACAAAATAGATATTTGTTGAGCTGTCCTTCTGGGTTAGCCTTTGTAGTAGGGAGGGGCTGTGACTACAGACATCAGTGAGACCATCACTGTCATTAAGAAGCTTGTACACTCATGGGTAGAGAGATCTGTAAATAAATTGTAATAAGTCATGTGGAGTGCAGCACACCTTCATCTAAGGAAAAAAAAAAGCCCACAGGAAGGAAAAAATCTCCCCCATCCCTCTTTTTCTTCTCTTTGGACTCTCATTGGACTCTTTCTCTTGCCCATTAGTTCATCTGTCAATGGTGGGCTTCACTGGTACGGGGGAATAAAGTTGTTAGTGTCTCAGCCCTGTTTGTTTTCTGTGATCAGAGCATGGTTGGGAGAAGTGGAGATGCCAGCTGGCAAAGCCACTTCTGGTAGATCAGGGACAGTAGAGGGGACACTGGCATCTGGCTGGCTTTTGAGACTTCTCTGACAATCTGTCTCCCTATAGAGCAGGAGTGCTCTTAGCATATGGTCACCATGTCACATGACAGAGCATCAGAGGGCCTGTCAGTGAGAGAATGTCCACACAACAGGGCAGACTCTGCTGGCACGCATCCCTCAGCTGCTGAGTAACCTTACGCCATGTTCTGCATGATTTTTTAGCACAAGATATCCAGGGTTCTAATCCATCCTTGTGGGGGTATCACAAAGGAAAATCCCACAAGACCTCCTTGGCTCTGCGTTTTGTAAATGTGGACAGCTTCCCAGATGGAGATAAACCACCCTTTCTTCTGAACTCAGCCTGAGAACTGCATGGGCTGGGCTGTTTTTTTCTCAGGTTTGAATCAGCTCAGATAAACTCTTCTTGGTGTGCTAGCCAAGACTCCTCGTGAGTGCTCTATAGTGAACCCCTCAGATGCTTCTCTCTGTCTGTAGTCTTGAGTGTCCTTCCAGAGTCCCCTGTAGACTGCATGTGTTTTCCAGAAGGATAGTGCAGAAACCGCATCAAACTGTAAAAGACAAGTTTAATTCCCAGCTTTGTGCTTGTTTCTTTTGTAACATGAGCAAGTCACTTAATGTCTCAATGTATTTCTTAAAATTAGAATGATAATCCAGAAATTCCACAGAGTTGTGACTGCCTTGCATGCATGTCTTTCTTCCCTTTTAGCATATTTCTTGACACAAAGGAAGCGCTTGATGAATGTTTGTTGAATGAATTGCTGGTGAGGGAAAGAAAGCAATTCAGAGTCACTTTTTTTTTTTTCTTTTCCTTTTTCTTGGAATGGAGAGGGAACGATTAGGATAAGGCAACTGTGGAATTTCTTCTCAGTTAGCAACCTTAGTTGCAGCTCCTCTTGCTGTGAACTTTCCTTTGCATTATTTTATTGACATTGTTATAAATCCAGCTCCATGCCAGCAAAGTTTTGTAGCAAATCTACCTGCTACTTAAATGAGAACAAAGCAGATTTTGATTAGAAATCTCTCAGCAGAGCAGAACAGAGCACTTAGGAATTAATGTGACACAGTATACATTTGTACCAGATATATCATTTCTGCATTGAAGACTCTGCCAATTACCACCATTTGTGCTGGGTGATTGCATTCAAGCTAGTTGTTTATCTGCCTGATGTTAAGGATTTCATCTCATTCATCTTTAAATATCTCTAATGGATGGTGGAGGACTTTCCATATAGTGGCTACTAAACAGACATGTATGTTTTGAATGAATACACTTGAAGATTACTATTGACACTGTAAAGGCCACAACCTAAAAATGCTGCAAGGAGTCATATACTTTTCTTAGACCATTGGGGTGGTATAAATATTATTTCATATTCACAGATGTAGAAATGGACTAGGCATATAATCAGTGTTCTGATTATAGGTTGCAGTTGTTATTTTGTTAATAGCTTCTTCTGTCATTAATTGAAAATTCAATTTTTGTCACATCAATTTTATTTGCTCATATAGTCTTCAGATGTTTTTCCTGTACTTATGCTATTTCTCCATGCAATTTTCACATTTCCAAGCCCAGAAACCTCTGTTTCTTCTCACATTTGGAGTTTACCACAGTGTCTGGAATCATGGATTTGTTTTAGAGTTTGGGAGAAGCTTATATGTTACTGAATCCAATCCCACATTTTCTTGGGACATTCTGTTACCTTGTTTATTCATATAGAAAAGGAAGGAAACTGGAAGAATTGATACGAGAAATATCATTTTCAAACTATGCTTTGGTAAGTTTCCCACGTCACTGAAAATTTTTAAGAGCAATTTGAGATACTTGGAATACACGACAGACACAGTTGGTTACATACCCAATAATTGTCTGCCCAATAGCCATTCTTCTTTCCATTCCCTTTTTCATGCTCATAGAACCAAAATGTGTTCAGTCAGGTATGTGCCCACTTCCACTGATTTAGTCAAGATGGGTCTGAGCTGGTCATGGTTACTCCACTGTGCTGTTTCAATGGACCTAGTTCTTGCCATCGCCTCTTACAGATCTCTAGGGCACACTCTTTTATAAGCTCCGGGATGAATGTCAGACACCATCTATTTTTTTCCTAAGATCATTATATGATTCTAAATGTGAAGCCATGGTTGAAAACCACTGCTGCAGCATATTCTGAACAAATAGGTCCTCAACACATTACTTTTAATTCAAAATACAGTGAGGGGATTTAATTTTATATGAAAGTAGTTTAATGGATTTTTTTTCCATTAAAATATGAATCACTTTCTGGATTTCAACCAACTCTTTTTATAGTCTACTAAGTGAAACTGCATATGTGTTTACTGCATTGAAACCCAAACAATGGCAAGAACAGAAAGTCCTGCTGCTTTGAGTTTTGTAGCCTGTCAAAATGTCGAAAGGGTTGGCATCAAGACCTCATTTTAAATGAATGCCTTGCGGTATAAATAGGATATTCAGTAAGCCACTGGAAAAATCTCAAGTTTGCTTGGGGAGGTTTTGCCGTTAGCCTCCCCAAGCAAAGAGCTATTTCCCAACTCATGAAGAAATTCCTCATGTAGAACTGCCTCCTCACCTTCTCTGCCATGGGCCACTGGAAATCACTGCTTGGCTGGCAGAGCACAGGGCCCTCTGCAGGTTAGAGCTTACTGTTCATTTTTCTTCCTTTCCTGTTCAACACTATTTTTGAGTCTAAGCTATTTTGGAGTACAAGGTGCTTCTTCCTCTCTTGACATAGTCTGGGACAGAAATAGCTGCATTTTTTTTTATAGGTGATGGCTGCATCCTTGTTTATGTTTGCCAAACTAATGTTATAGAGTCAACTGCCATGAATAAATGTTGGAGAAGAAAGAGTCCCAACTCTGAAGGAGCTTAGGTTTTGCTTTGTTTTGTAAATATCAATTATGCAGAAAAAAAGATGTGTGTTCATAAGGTCAGGAAATTGATGTGCACTGGTCTGAGTCTTCTAAACTGAGGTTATTCTTACATGGAACAGCCTTAAGACTGTTCTTAGGATGAACATTCCTTGGATGTGTACCTTTCTGGCTCACCAGCTGTTCTCCCTGTGATTGTAAATGACTTTTGTCAGTGGTGGATATCAGTCATTTAGGTGGCTGAATATTTTGAATGTCATCACTGCTGTAGAATTTGTATCTACTTGCATTGTGGCTAGCATTGCTTGGCATTTTGCTATTCATTCTTTTTTTTTTTTTTTCATGTATGTGGGCAGCTAGATGGGAGACGATAAGGAGAGGCTGTGCTTCGTGTTTTATGTGGTCGTTGTTGGTGTGCTTTTTTTGTTGGTTGGTTGGTGTTTGATTTACTTTTCTCACAATTGTGGCACCATCTTTGGCATTTAGTTCAAAATAAATATTTGCTGTTTGGCTAAGAGGTTCAAAGCACCAAGGGTAGTGGAACCACACATGAATATTGTGTTCACACAAACAGAAGGTTCAAAACAGATGGAGTCTGAACATGGACTGCTGCAGAAAAAATAGAAACCAAACACAATGCACAGTTTCTAGCTGTCTCTTTCTGACCCCAGAGATCACAGTTTATTCTAACTCTTAGAATGCTAAGGGAGAATCACTGCCCCAGATCATAACTGAGGTCGGAGCTGCTAGCTCCTATGTAGCTGCAAACCTCTCTTTATTTTAACAGGCAGTTTATGAGCATCTCTTCAGCATACATTTGATGAGGCAAACCCTTTTCCAAAACTAGTTACTTATACTTATTTATCCATTTCCCAGCCACTATAATTCTCTCTTCTCTTGAAATTCCTAACTGCTACTCCGGGAGACATTTTAAAATATGCTGTCATTATGGAGCTTAAGTAGTGTTTTGCATCTGTAATTTGTTGTCTTGATAGATGTGAGCCACATTTTGAACATAATAGTGCAATTTCATTTGTTTAAATATCATTAATAACAGTATTTCACAATGTACCATGCTTACAAATGGAAATATTATAGTCAGAAAGTGTAGCAATGAATGAGAAGAAAGCTGGAGATCAAAGAGCTGCTGGTGAGTTCGCACATTTATAAGTGTTTAACGAGTCAGAGGGGACTGAATAAGTAAGTGGCTGTGTAACCAAATTACTCCCTCTGTTCCTAGCTCTTAATGTAGTCGTACGTCCCCATTTAGGAGTCAGATAAAAGCTAGCTTCACCCAGCCCTTGTCACAGGTATGCCAGCCAGCCCCTTTCCTCCTTAGCCTGTAAGTGTCTCTTCTCTTGTCCCTGGGTCTTTGTTTCATTGCCATGACCCTTCAGCTGCAGATATCTCACCTAGCCAGCCCCTCCCAGGCTAGCAGCCACTTGGCTCGTTATCTCTGCTGCTCTTCTCCCTCCTTCCCCTGGTTTCATTACGCTTACTGCTAGGAGAGAGGCAGAGAGAGAGCCATGTCCCCTACCACTTCACCACTTCTGCCTGGTAGATTTCAATCGGATACCGGGCTACTGGGTACATTCCCTTCCTTTTCATCTAAAAGGATTGAGCAAAATCAATTTTTGAAAATAAAATATTAACCTACCACATGACTTATTATATTAAGTCCATTTATTAGTATTTGTAAGATGTGGTGCTAGGGGCTGAGAATGCAGAGCTGTGCCCTCAGTAAGTTTTCAGTTTATGGAGAATTAAACTAAATTTCCTTTAAGTTTAAGGTTTTGTTGTTGTTGTTGTTTTTGAGAGATAGTCTCACTCTGTCACCCAGACTGGAGTGCAGTGGTGCAATCACAGCTCACTGCAACCTCTGCCTCCTGGGTTCAAGCGATTCTCCTGTCTCAGCCTCCTGAGTAGCTGGGGCCACAAGCGCATACCACTGCACCCCAGTAACTTTTTTGTATTTTTAGTAGAGATGGAGTTTTGCCATGTTGGCCAGGCTCATCTCAAAATCCTGACCTCAGGTGATCCGTCCGCCTCAGCCTCCCAAAGTGCTAGGATTACAGGCATGAGCCACCACACCCAGCCAGTTTAATTAGTTTTTGTGTAATTAATGTTATTATTATGGTATTAAGAATAAATATGCACAGTGATAAATGTTTTGAATAAGGGGGTATTGGCACATAGAGGAGAGGTGTCTTGGAGGTTTGAACTGTGCCTTGAAGAATGAGCAGGTTGAAAATTAACACATGTACTCAAGAGAACATAAAATATCACCAAAGAGGAAAATCCTCAAAAATTTTGTACTGCTTATCCAATCCGTAACAAACCACTGAGGAGATAAGTCAGCAAAGCTTTCTACCTTCCTTAGAGAAATGAATAATTTTGGAAAGGGAATGAAAAGATATGAATTGCTGGAAGGAAGCATTGATTAAAGGATTAAAAGAACCAATGTACTTTAGTTGAAGAAGGATTGTGGCTATATGTGCACACAAATTAAAGTTTAAAAAAAGTATTTTAATTTGAACAGTGGATTATTTTGAAAAGAAAATAAAAGAATTCAGTTAGTTGCTTACAGAATAACCTTATTTGAATAGATTTAATCCATATCAAGAAAACTGCCTTGTAGAAATTGGGGTGTGTGTGTGTGTGTGTGTGTACATATGTGTGTGTGCATGTGTATAAAAACCATCTAAAAACAGATTTCCTGCTAGAGTAAATTTTCATTTGTCCAGAGATGTGCCCTAAGGAAATACAGAAATCTGGAAAGGTATCACCTAATTCATCAGTGAGTGTAATTGATTCTGTCATAATAATAAAAAGCCAAGGTCAGTTACCTTACTCCATTTTTTAGCTGAACATTGTGGTTATGGTTATTTGCTAGCATTGCTCCCTCCAGTTTGAAACTCCTTTTTTTGTACCATTAATTAAATTTTATTTCAAAGAATCATGTTCAACCCTCATTGGAAGTCTGTGACATTTGGGTGGTGTTGACTTGGTGCTTGATCAAGAAGTAAACATTAGGCTCCCACATAGACAATCAGAGCATTGAGTTGCCCTGGCTACAAGGTGAACTTAGGGATAGATCTGTGACCCAGTAAGGACTGCAATGGGTCATTGAAAGAGATTAGGAAAAAGAAAAGTGCTGTCTTCCATTGAACTTGAATTTTGGAGGATATGAGGACATCACTCTGGAGTGAGCCATTTTGTCAGGACCAGTGAAACTGAACATGGAGATGACAAAGAGAAAGCAAGCAAGAGATAAGGAAGGAAAAACAGGATTCTAGAGTCATTTTTTTTCCCTGAATCAATTAATTCCTGGAGCCTACTATGGACTTTTCAGCCATAAGAATCAATAAGTTTCCCCTTTGCTTCAATCAGCTGGACTTGAGTTTGTATCATTGACAATAGAAATAATGTTGATACACACTTGATTGGATTCCTGTATTTCTTAACTTCAATTGCATCAAATTCATGTTGAACTTTGCTGAACCTAAAATTGTGCCCAATCTTGTTGGCCCAAAATTGATTGTTGTATTTCATTGAGCCCAGAATTGGGATTTGTTGTATTTCATTGGATAGTTTGGAAGTTACATCGCAGATATTTGGAAAGGAAGCATGATGAAGGAGGAGGAGTCAGACAGCCGTAGACTTTAATTCCTACTTCTATCATGCATGCATTGGGTAACACCTGGCATGTCATTTCAACTATCTGAGCCCTTGTTTCCTCGTCTGTTAAGTAGAGATAGTAATGACTACCTCACTGAATTTTTTTGTGCAGCGTATGGGGGACAATATGTTTAGCAACAGAAGAATAATAGCTGCTGGAATATTGTAAATCAAACACATGATATTTCAGTGCCTTTACTTATAGATCACTCAGGTACAATCTTGATTTATGCAAGCATAGTAGCAACTAACTAAATTAATCTGTCTGTAATCATTATCATTAAAACTGACATTCTTTGCCTGATCTAGTGCCAAAACCTCCTAGAAGTGGGCTAGCCATCCCCCATACTGCCTTTTCAGTAACTCCCTTAGATTTCCTGTTTGCATACAGATGGCATTTCTCACAGTTTCACCTGAGGACAACTTGTATCAGAATCACTAGAGATGTTGAAAATACAAATTCCCAGACTCCACTGTATATCAACTGCATTAGCCTCCATAGGAGCTTCTGACCTGCCAGAATCCTTGACCTGCTTTTACGTAGGATAGAGAACACACTGATTGGCATGGTATGCAAAGCTCTTCTCAGTCTGGTACTTTGCAGACTCATCTTTCTATCAACTGCATTCCAGCCACACCAAAAATTCTTGGCATTCCTTGAGCATACAATACTCTTTAATCATTAAATTTTCTTACATGTAATTATTTTCACTTGAAAAATCTTTCTCTTTACCTTTCGGCAAACTCCTACTTATGGCCAGTGATAGATATTAAATCTTCCAGGATCTCCCACTTCCATGGAGACAGTCCTTTCCCTTTCTAAGGCACATTTCATTTTATGAATTATTTGCTTTACATGACTGTTAACTGCCTCTCCTCTCCCACTTTTTCCTCTGGACTATGGGCAATCTAGATATGATCATTATTATTTAATGAGGTGCTCTGTAGATATTTGTAGATACTCTGTAGATAAATGAATGAAAGAATGAATGATTCATTGTGACAAGCATTGGGAATACAAGGATAAAAAGGCAAGGTAGAGATTTTCAAGACAGTCGGGGAACTATCTCTTTCACCTAAAATTTATTTTAAGTGAAATATAGAAGGCCTATATGTGCTAAGGGACTGATGACTGTCCCAAAGATACAGGCTTTAGTGCACAGGGAGGCCTCATAAAGAAGGTAAGGGAAGAGTTGAACCTTGAAAGAGAAGAATAAGCAAACATTAGAGTTAGGCGAATATTGTGTAGAATGTTCATGGAATCTGGATAGTTTAAGGGATTTAGAATCCTCCTAAGAATCTTTTTTTTTTTTTTTAAAGGATATCCAGAGTGTACCTGTGTTCAGAGAGACCACAGAAAACTTCAGAAAAAGGAAATTCAAATGGAAAGTTTAAGCTTTTTGATAAGATTATGGTTAAAAAAAATCATCAGAAGAATTAAACTGTCCTTTAGATATTATACCTATTTTCCCTGCTGTGGTTGAGATGAGTAATGAGAGTAGGGACATCTGGATTTGTAGTGTGACCTCTAACTACATGTCAGCACTTAGAGAAGTGTCCTCCCATGCATTTGAAATTTAAGTGACAAGCGGATAATAATTCAATTAACATTAAAAGGGAAAGAAAATGCCTTTTAAGTAGTATGTGGGAAAAATTAAGTGCAAAGGAGTCTTTTAATTTTTTTTCCCTCCACATATGGACTGTTAATTGAAAAACATTTATTGTTAGTACCACAACATGCTCTTGAGTACATTTGGGAGAATTAGAACTTGAAAGCTGTGCAGGCCTAATGAAAAAAATCAGCATTCTACTATTGCTCTAGCAATCAGCTATTGAGATGTGTGTGCCTCATTGAGGCTTTGCAATAGTTAATTGTTGACTAAGCAATAGGTAGAGAAGCTCTAGGGATCGAACATGAGTGAATTATGTTTACAACTGGAAAATTGAAAGTTTCATGGATTTACATGAAACATATGTTTCTTTTACCATGAGGATGCCTCATGCCTCTATTAAATCATTCATGAGATTTTCATGGGGTATTGCATGACATGGCTAAATAACCTGCCAGGCCCACCATGTTTCTCAATGACAAGGTACGTAGTCTATACTGTACCCCTGCAAATGGTGTCACTGGAAAACAACTGAAATGGGACTAAACCACAATATAAATGATACTTCCTGGATTTGTAAAATGACCCTTGAAATGACAACAAAATAGAGCTTCAAGTCAGCTTGGCCATCGGCCTTACTTGGGTAATTGTGCTGTTTAAGCACAGGCTGTCTCATTTACAGAGACAGGAAGTTGAACTGTGAAGGGCAGGCAAAATTGGAAGCGCCAAAGGGGCAGCATTATGGGGTGTTCTGGGGATAGCTGTCACAGACTTGGTCTCAGGGGCTTGAACACAGAAGCAGAAGTCTAGGAGACCTAGAAAGAGCAAACAGGGTTCTGTGAATCACAAAGTGGACTAAAGCATATGCAAACAAGTGTAGTACCTACTACTAGAATTGTGATAAGCGACATGGCTTGATTTCACAAGGATTATAGCATAAGCTGAGTTGCTAGAATTAGGATACAGAGGAGTGTAGGCATCATTGATCCTTGAATTCCAATATATAATCATCTAGATTAAAGAGAACTTAACATTGATCAGTTCTTGACTAACTAAACACACAGTCTTTGGGATGCATTTTCTGTCACTACAAAGCATTTTTCTAGCCTACATCTTTCTGTTGTTAAATGGTGTGTTTAAAAATTACAAACCCATTGTTATGTGGACAGAAAATAAAATAAAATGATAGTAAACAGACTCTCTAGATAATATCCCTATTATCTAGTGGGGATAATATAAGCATTGTATCCCAAAGCAGTAAAAGTTGGCCTTATAAGGCACACACCCTGCTTCCTCTGAAACATAGCACGCAATTAGTAATAGTTGCATTTCTTGGTCTTCAAGATCAGTAAAACAGTCTTATGAGAGTGTGATGTTTTCTACAATTAATCATGGCAATTAGGCTTAATAGTGAATTCAAGAAAATATTCTGACACTGATGCCCTTGACACATTGCTTTGTTGAACAAAGTAAAGATAGGATTCCAGTCCACAATGATTAAGTATAGAGGTAGCACTCAGGGTAAAAACTGTTAGTTTGAAATTCAATTCTCAAGCACCCGAAACCCAGCAGCACTCTCAATGAAATTTTTGTGAAAGCTTACTTTCATATCTTATTTTCTGCCCTAGAGTTTTTTAAGCAGTAAAGTTGCATGGAAATTTACATAATTATACCTTTAATTACCTAATAATTGGGATAATTAACCAAGGGCTCCCTTAGTAGGATGCAACTGACCAGTTACACCTTCAGTTAGCTAATTTCAGGTGCAATGATTTCTGCATACGAATTTTTACATCTGCAGATAATTGCAAGGGCTAAACGTAAACTTAGGACAAAGGCATCCGTGTGACCCTTTCCCCTTAATGCTCATGTGCTTTGTACCACTACCTAGTATCTAATGCTTAATTCAGCAGTGTTTTAAGGTCTTAGTACGTAAAGTGTCTTCTTGGAGTGACATGGAAAATTTGGGTGAGTTGTGGTATTTTGCTCACAGAATATCAAGTAGTATTCCTCAGAGGAGGAATAAGCACAAATCTGGGGCTTATAGCCAAATAGAGATAATTAGCCTTCTACAAAATAAACAAAGAGAGTGTATTTGACCGAGTAAGGTGTATTTGGAAGGGAGACTTACACATTGTAACTGTGTTTTTGGAGTTGAATGTTAAAGAAGTGAATTCTGATTTACCAAGTTAATTGCTTAACATAATAATATTGAGAACACAGTAGGAGTTCAATAAATGTTTGGGGAATGAAAGAACATGACTTGCAATTACTTTAGGACCATTCTGAATCTGAATCTTGGGAATTCAATAGAGCCATCTTGATCAAATGTATTATGGTAGTTCTTCTGTATATCAAATGCCAATAAAGGATGTTTTTCTAAATACATAAAGCTATTACTGATTTGATTCCTAAAACAGAAATTCTTTGATCTTTGGCATTACTAATCATTGAGGAAACTGGAAAAAATCTAATTATGGAAAAGGCAAAACTTTTAGATTGAGAAAAAAAGAATTATTCTAGATTATTCTGTTTCTCTGTGTTTTGTAACTCATTAAATTCCTACAAAGCACATTTAATTTAGATTTAATTTGATGGGATCATAGCCCTTAGGGAAAAATTAACATCTTTGAGATAAGATTTCCTTATTAGAGAGTGCAAGAAATTAAATGATTTGCTATAAACGATTAAACTACTTGGTTATGGAATAGAGATAAAACGTGTTATTCATGTCCCTCGGAGTTTGTTTCAAGATACAGAGTATTGTTGGCTGTCTCCTTGCATCTTTGTTTCTCTTTCTAATTCTTTCTCTGTTATAATCTGCAGGGTTTTATGATTCCACTTTTAAGATTTTAATAATGAATAATTTAGAAATTCTGTAATAATGTAAAACAAACCTGTAAACTAGCCAGTGAGTGACCATATAGGTAAACATCACAATTATTAGGACAAATATATATATTTTATATGAGCAAATAATGTGTGGATATATGCATATATATGGATAGATATATGCATATATATGGATACATATATGCATAGATATGCACATACAATATATTTATGTATCTATATATACATTCTATTTACATCTATGTATCTATGTAATATACCTTATATGATTTATAATAGGTAATATTTATATATAAATAAATAATGGTATACATATGCATAATGAAATAATATATTTTCTTAACAATGTAGCTTAGAAATATTAGAGAAGCCAAAATATATTTATTTTAATTTAAATCACCAAACTGCATTTGAGTATAAATAATTCCCTATTGCTAAATTAATTTTTTCAGATTAATTCATTTCTGACTCATTCCTCTCGTATCAGAAATGTTCCAGTTCTCTATAATGTGCCTCTCCAGGATTGTTTCCCATAGGAAATAAGTCAAATACAGAGTAAATCCTGTTATTTCTACTCTGGTTAAATCTCTCCTCTCTATAATTACATGAGAGACAACTTCTTTATCATATTATTTTATTAGGTTTCAGGTTCATCTAAACTAATAACTCCATTATTCCTCCTTCAACTCAATACCCTACTTATTAAAAAAAAATTCAACTATTCTGGCATTTACCAAGAAGGTAGCAAAATAGTTGGAGCATTTGTTGTTGTTATTATTGTTTTGTTGTTTTGCCTTGTTTGTTTTAGATCTTCCATTCTTACACAGGCTTTGTTTAGTGACCTAGTCCAATGATATGCAAAGCATTGCATTGCAAATGTTTTGTAAATAGCTCTTCAAAAGAAGAAAATGATTATTCCCTAAATAGATTATTATATTTGTTTTAATGTAGTCATAGCATGTGAGCCCTTAGCCTGGGCTGCCACTGACTGGGCTTTCTGGGTTATTGAGATTTCAGTAAGTTGCATATGATTAAAAGGACTCTCAGATCCAGCAATTTGTCTCTGAAAATGTTTGCTTGGTTGCTTGATTGATACCCTCTCTTATTACATGATAAGCACAATAAAAACGTTGACTAAACACTTAATTTGGCAACTACAATCTTAGGGGCTTCCTCTCTGTAATACTGGTTGTTTATTCCAATATCCTTTTAAAAAGTATATATTAAATAACTGCCCCCTCTCACACACACACACACAGACTTCATTTAACTGATGGGAAAAGAGCTTGTTTTCTTCCAACTTTGATCTTCTGTAGTGTTTGAAACACTGTTTTGTCCCTAATCTTTACATTTCCCCTTTGGCCTTTGATCTAGGTTTATTCTTTTAGTTTCAGTACCATAAAATAGAAATAGTAATCTCTTTTATTTTGCCTTCTTTCCTATTTATGAAGGGGTAAAGAGGATTAATGAGAATAAGGGTTCTAATAGTAGTACATCTATTTTTCAGATTGTTGGTGGCTATTTAATAGTGGATAGCAGTCCCTTTTATGTCATTATGAATATACAGGATAGTATTTTATGACCAAGTGTAAGTTGCACTCAGAAAAGGATCATTGATAAAGCTCCAGGGCAGTGAATGTGTGTGTGTGTGTGTGTGTGTGTGTGTGTGTGTGTGTATTTTCCATTTGTTCTCGAGGAGACAGCAAAATACAGGTTCTATGAGGAAAGAGGAAGTGCACTTAAGTTTTTCTTTGTATCATTCAACTTTTCTATATGTTTTTAATTATAAAATGTATATAATACTCAATTCATTTTTACTTCCATGAACTAAACACAAAATAATGCTTAACTTACAGGAAAGTTTTATGTACCTGTTACTAAAATATATACTATCAATATTCGTTTTTTTACCCCAAATTCTAAGATATGTCAAAACAGACATATAAATCTATGAGTAATAAATGTATCTTAACATCTCTGAGTTTCTCAAAGAAGCTGAAAAGCATATTTCTTATAATCACGTTAGATATCTCTCATATAAAAGCTATATAATAACATATTCTTTCAAGTGATTCCATATTAAACTAGTTAGAATGTCTATACACATCATGCTCTTGTTTAATTATGAAATTTCACAAGAAAAATATAGACATATTCAATTCATATATCCTCTTACAATTGAAGCTTGATTTTATCTGTTGGCATCTACCTTAATTATGCATAAAAGTCCCTATTTTTCGTTTTTCTCTAAGATAAATTTCAAGTATTCTTTAGCATTTTATTTAACTTGATGGTTGTATGGTGCTACAAAAAGTTGTGAATACAGATAATACTGTGGAAATGTTTTAATATGTAAAACTTGATGACCTGTTCATTTTTACTCCTGGTTAGTGTTTTGGATTCACATTTCCCTAGATGAGCATTCATTATTTGTGTAAGTCTATACCATTTCTATCCATTCACATTGACACACTTGGCTGAAAATTCATTATTTGTGGAAGTGTAGAGGAGGTATATGCTGGAACACATACGAAAAAAAAGCAAAGATATTCATACCTCCTAGTGACCTGCCTTAATTACCATTTATATTAACTGTCAGTGATATTTAATTTCAGGTAATGAATAAATTGGATTACGTGGAAATGGAATTCGCACACCTATACCTATTTATTTAAGTGCAATGACCACATAGGCTCCATATAATATAATATGGCTTCAGAGTATCTTTTTACCACATTTTCTTATTCTGTAGTTATCAATCCTCACAGTCTTTGCTTAAGACTTTATACCAGGTGCCTAACTTACTAAGAGGTAATTATTCATGGAACAAACATTTATTTAATATATCCTGTGTGCTCCTTGCTAGGATACAGCTAGGAATGTGACAGTCAAAAACTCTGCTTTAATGAAGTATATATTCAAGTGAAGGAAATAGATTGCAAAGAAGTAAAAATACAAAGAAACAGTCGCAGATAATGATAGGTTATGATGGTTTGGAGGACAGAATGATCAGAGAAGACTTCTCTGAGATGATAATGTCAGACATAGCCAAGAATGATGTGAGGGGGATGCTCGGGAGGCCTGAAGAAAGAATATTATCAATGGGGGGAACAGACTTGGAAACAGACATTCACTTGTCATGGAGGAACAGTAAGAAGGGTGGTGTGGCTGGAGTGGATAAGGTACAGGGAGAGTATTGAAAACAATTTCAGATAAATAGGCAAGGTTTGGGTTATTTAGGGACCTAACCGGCCATGAGTATGGAAACCATGGGTATGTGAATCACTCTCCTACACAAAACACGGCAGGGCCCTCTAACAGGCTATGAGTACAGAAACCACTCATGATACCAGTGGTTTCCATACTCATGGCCTGTTAGGGGACCCTGCTGTGTTTGGAGTAGGAGACTGAATTGGTCTGAGCTTGTCTGAAGTATATGCTACAGATCCCGGTCTCAAAACAGACTCAGACTCCATTTGGAAAATAGGACATATATATAAAAAGTCAAAACTATGGTACTGTCTGCTGAGTCTCAAAAATTCATGGGACTGTGGAAACACAGATTTGGGGAAGTTTAGGGTTAAAGAGAGTGAGATCTGAACTGAACTCTAAAGAAAGAATAGTACTTAGATATGTGAAAATGGTGTTGGCCCAGGGTGAAAATTAAGCAGTTTCTGTTTAGGCCATTAAAGTTGACATAATAGCAGTATTTTAATGTACAAATAGCCAGAAGCAGTTTTACTAAAGCCAAGAAGAAAGATTAAGATTGCATACAGAAGTAAAAGTGGTTGAAATATTTGAAAATATTTTAAGCAAGAACAGTAAAGGACTAATCTTACCCAGAAATTATATATTTATCTAACAAGAGACTAAGTAATTATAATAACAAGATTTTTTTACAAAAGAAAGAAAAATGATATATGTAAATACAGGAAAACAACTTAGTACATCATAATACATTCAAATTTCCATATCTAATGTGATTGATGCTTCTTCAGTATGTACCTTGAGGAATGACAAAGAGGTGCTTTTGATTGCTTTTATTTATTGCCACATAGAAATTTAACCATCCATATCCAAGAAATTACCCATTATAATTCAGTGAGAGAATTTTGGTCTTTAATATTAATAATGCATTTGTTATTTACCCAGCACATATTTTCTGTAGCAATGCAATAAATTAAAATGGAATAATTCTAGCAACTCTTCAGCTATACAGCTGCATTCCTAGAACGCTACTAACTCTCTGTTCCGGACAAACCAAAATGCAAGGGTTGTCTGTACACCAAAAAAGAGCGAAGCAAGTGATACACCCAAGTTTTGATGATCTTTGATCTAAATTCCAATGCATGGGCAGTCATCATCAAGTTTTGGTAGTAATACTAAGATAGCACAGAAATAATTCTATAGATATAATACTAATGTGAAATAAAATTATCATGTGAACATTGTTCATTAATCACTGAATTCTGATTTAATTATGTCTACTACATATGAAGCCGACTTTTCCCTGATGTCAGGAATTTTGTTGGGTTTCTTATGACTAAGGATTTTTAATGTTTTTATACTTCTATCTAAAGTCAAAGGTATTCTTCTTTTGATTAGGCTATATAATAATATATAAATGGCAATTTACTCATTTTGGTAATATTTTTGAAATAGTTAATCTGGCTTTCTGCTAAGTTTGAGAATGCCTGTAGGCTCAATGACTTCTGGTTGCAAACAACCATCATTTATAGATTGAGACAATTATGGGCTGTATAACTCTAATGTGCTTAGAGTTTACAAGATGCCAGGTATATGGATATTTAATTGACCTTCTCAACTTAGTTTCTTTGGAACTATTATTCTGTTCATTAAGATTTGTGGTCTATTACATAAAAGAGTAAAATTTGATTTCAAATTGCAAATGGATTTTGGATTTGGGTTACAATTTTTCAGATATATATACATATTTATAATTTACATTGCCTTTAGACTACATTCATTTATTTATCTTTCTAAAAATATTTTGGAAATATCTATTTTATACCAGGCACTGGATTTAGTATTGAGACTACAATATTTTTTTTTAAAAAATGATCCTAGCCCTGCTCTCAGGGAGCACACAGTCTAGTTTTAAAGATGGCAGTAATTAAACCGTCACTCACATAAGTTCAAAATTGAAGTTGTGGTAAAGTTAAGGAGGAAAGAAAGATACATGGTTGAGGAAGAGGGGACCAGTAGGGATAAGTGTCATGGAATCCACGTTCCAGGAGTTAGTCTGGTCTATACGTCCTGTGTCCTTGAAAAATATCAATTCTCATGTCTTTTCCTGTGATAAACTGTGATTAAGATACTTCTTAGGGAATTTGAGTTAAGCTTCAGAGATTTATTTCATTTCGTTAAGCCCTTGATCTTAGGAATCAGTTCTCATAGCCAGAGGACAGCTAGGACAACATCTGCTTAACCTTCTCAGATCCATGTGTTCTCTATTTCCACACAATCATGTGTTTAATATCAATCAGGGGGAAGTATTTTGCTCAAGAACTGGGAGGGTAACATTCAAATTCTAGCTGAAAAATAGCCATTAATTTTGAGTGATCAGGGAAAAGGATTTCTACTTTTTTCAATTTTGCATTATAATAGCAGTTCAACTAATGCATATATAATTTTCTTTCCCTTTTGCTTATCATGTACTGCTAACATGGACTTCTACAAAGGCTCAGGTTGGTGTTGCAATCTGTTTTGATCTTTATTGTTTTTATTTAGTGAAAAGAAGCTTTGATGTTTTCCTTCACAAATCAGCTTTTTTTCTCTTGTAAATTCTGATCAAAACATTGTTCACATATGACAGAAAAAAATTCCTCCCATAGAGAGTCACTTTCTCATACATTGCTGTTGAATGAATTCCTTTACTTCAGTAAATGGACTATTTCAGACACCTAGGAAATTGATTTATATCTGCTTAAATTTGCCATGCCTGGCTTATTTTATGATAGGAAGAAAACAATGCTCTGAGATTTCAGAATCAGCATAATATAATAGGCTCTGAAAAGATTTCTGATACGGAATCTGCCCTGTACTTTCAGAATGTATTAAATGTCATTGCCATGGTTAATATAGCTCCAAACAGCTGAGAATTTTATACATAGCTTCCTAGCCAGATCTGATTCTAGGATCACCAGATTCTTAGTAAATAGCTTTCAGAAAATTAATGGTGTTTCTCTTTTTCTCTCTCTGTTTCTTAAAGGCATTAGTCTACTTTCTAGATTACATCAATATCTCATATAAATCACAAGTTCTTTACTTTTATAGTTTTAATAAATCCACATGCTATTTCTGTCCACCCCAATTCTTACTTGAAATATTGTTGGTCATATAATAAATAAAAACGTCCGTAATGTTTGCAGAGACTACATGTGTAGTAGACTGGAGTGATGTTTATAATGCCTCAGGGGCCAAGTGCTAAGTGTAGCTAAAGTGAGTTTGTCACTCACGGGATAATTCAATTTTTTTTTTCACGTACAGGGTTTTGCAAGGACTAAGAAAGGAAAATCAAATGGCTAGGTGGTTTGGATCTTATACAGTGGGAAGGGGGTAAGATGTACAATTCCAGACCTGTTCTGCCTTATGCTGTTTGGCTGTTAGGAGGCAGACTTTAACATCCAGGAATGTTATAATGTCATACCTTCTGTTATGTCTAAGCTTCATCAAATTGTTCGAGTTGACTTTTTCTAGTCATATGGTGTATAAGTAAAATCATGGCATGACATTCTTGGGGTTGGCTCCCATTTCACATTCTGGTCATGTGCAAACAGCTTGTGTAGAGGATGAATTTGCTAAAATTAAGTATTCACATCATAATCTCATATTTAACTTCCAAGATTGTTATAATGATTTGTCAAGGTGAATACTTAGAGTCCTATAGAAACTTTTTTTCTCTGAGTAAAAATAATGACTTATTGCTGGTAAGACTGTATGCCATGCTGCATGACACATGCAATTTGGTGGACTGTTTTAGCTTACTGACCCAAAATGTTACATTGTGTTGACTTAAAGTCATTTTCTTTTTTTCAGTTGAAGATAGTGAATGCTGTCTTCCCAATTCGTGATGTGTTTCTTGCTGAATAATCAATACTTCATCTTATTGATTAGTATATATTATTTTAATTTAAATTAACCCTAAAAAGGATCACATTTGAATTTTTCTTCCGAAACTTGGTCACACAATATAAAAGCAAAAACTAAAAGTCTGATACACATAGAATGTCTTATCTAAAATGAACTGTGAGTTGTAGAAAAAGGGTCAGCAAATATGACTTTGCAGATAATAAGATCTTGTTGCCGCTACTCAACTCTGCTAGAGTAGCACAAAAGCAGCTATAGACAATGAATACCTGAATGAGCATGGCTGTGACTCAGTGAAACTTGATTTAGAGCAGTAGGTAATGTCAGCAAACATAGTGGAGAGAAGATCTCTCCAAACCTCTTCCTGCATAAAAGCAGCAGGAACCACTTGGCAAAACTGGTCAAAATGAAGTTTCTTAGAATTCTGGAAATAAATCAAGGGTTTGCAGCAATCTGGAGAGCATTTACTCAGAAAAATGACTGATTCTTGGTGAGAACTGAGAGACTGAGAGATTTCTTGCATTTTAACTTGCCCTGTTTCCAACCCCAGCTGCAGGGTAGCCTTGAAAGAAGCTGCCCACAATTGTGGTAAAACAACCAACTCCCCAACACCTAGCATTTTGGAAACCAGTGGAGAGGGCTGAACAGGATTGGAACTCCTTCAAAGCCCTATTTTTGAAGAATTGTTATTGTTTGAACTGTCCAGTGTTTCCCTGGAAGACTCCACTCACATGGCTATCTTTGTTTGACCTGATTCAAAGCTGGTCTGGTACAAACAGCTTTTTCTCTGATACGCTTTTTCTCTAGAGAAAAAAACTGTGTAGTCTAAAACACTTAGAGGCAATTGTTTAACTTGTAGCTACCTGAGATGGTATATAACAGTTAGGGTAAACAATAAGGTAACAAAAACCTTAAAAGGGAAAGCTAGAGAATGAGATGTTCATAGGGGTTCTGACAAACTGTAAGATATTCCTGGGAATTAAAAGAGCATGCAAGTATATAGGGCTGTGCACATACTTAGGAAAGCACTGACAAGACCCTAAGATCTCACCTCAGGCTAACTATGAGACTTGTTGGAAGCAAAAAAAAAAAAAAAAAAGATGAAAACAAAGGCAGTTTTAAATTGCCTAGCTAAATGTTGAACGTGTGCCCCAACACATACGTACAGCCACTCAGCAAAGACTGGTAAACTTACTAATTCCAGATATCGAAAGGAATCCTTGTCAGATCATAACACGGAGACATTATTATACATGACAAACAGTATACACATCATAGAGTTATTTCAGAAAAGTAACTAAACAACAACAATAACAAATAGCAACAACAACAAACATTGGGGAGAATGAAGAATCTGGTTTCCTGGGTTGCCATATTATATTATTTTAAATGTCTCCTCTTTAACAAAAAACTGTGATACACGCGAGAAACAAAATATGGTCCAAAAACACAAAGCAGTCACTAGAAGGTGTCTCTGAGGAAGCTGGAATGTTGGACTTAAGGAGACAATCTTCTTCAAATATTTTATTTAATTTTATTTTTTAATTGACAAATAATAATGGTAAATATTCATGGGGTACATAGTGATGTTTGGATACATATAATGTATGGTGATCAAATCAGGTTAATTCACATATCCATTATCTCACACACTTATCATTTCTTTGTGTTGGAAACACTCAATATCTTCCCTCTAGCTATTTGAAACTATATATTATTGTTAACTATAGTCATACTACAGTATAGAACACTGCATGTCCAGCTGTAATATTAGACAAGGGTTTTGAAACTATTTTAAATATGTTCAAAGCACTAAAGAAAACCATATCTAAAGAACTAAAGTATGAGAATAATGTGAAACAAAATAAAGAATATCAATTAGCCAGATAGAAGTTATAAGAATCACATAGATATTCTGGAGGTAAAAAGTTGAAATGAAAAATTTGCTAGAGGGCTTAACCAACAGTTTTGGGCAGACAGAAAAAAAAATTCAATGAATTGAAATATATGCCAATTGAGATGATCTAGTCTGAGGAACAAGAAAGATTAAAAAGCGAAGAACAATGAGAGCCTCAGAAATCTATGGGACATTATCAAGTATGTAAACATTCACGTAACGGTAGTCCCAGAAAAAAGAGGAGAGATGGAAAGGGGCAAAAAAGATTATTTAAAGAAATAAAACCTAAAATCTTCCTGAGTTTGATGGAAAAGTATAAACTCAAAAGCTCAACAAACTTTGTGAAACATAAAATAAGAGCTATTTTCACCTAGATACATCATAATAAAAACTGTCAAAGCCAAACATAAAGAATCTTGACAGCAGCAAAACAGAAGTGACTTATTATAAACAAATGAATGTCAATATAGGATTAACAGCTGAGTTCTCATCAGAAACCATGGAGACAAGAAGGCATGAGGAAGACAAATTAAATATGCTGAAAAACAGTCAATCAATAATTCTATATCGAGCAAAGTATTCTTTGAAAATTAAGGAGAAATTAAGAAATTCTTAAATAAACTAAAACTGAGTACATTAATTACTAGCTGACCAGACCTACATTAGATACTAAAGGAAGTCTTTCAGGCTGAAATGAAAGGACACTGGAAAGTAATTCAAATCTGCATAGAGAAAATAAAGAATACCAGTAAAGGTAAAGCTAAAGGTAATAACTACCTAAGTGTTGAACACTCTGCCTAGCAATAACACAATATACATTATTCTTCACTGCACATGGAGCATTCTCCAGGGTTTGCCATACGTTCAGATTCATAACAGTCTTAATAAACTTAGAAGTCTTGATATCACACAAAGTATTCAAGGGAAACAGAATAGCCAAAACAGCCTTGAAAGACAACAAATTTGGAGAACTTACACTTTTTTGTTTCAAAGCTTACTGCATAGCTCAATAGTCACAATCGTGTTGTACCAACATAAGGATAATCCTGTAACTCAATGGAATAGAAGTGAGAGTCTGAAAATACACCCAAATATTTATGACAATTTTGGCAATGGTGCTGTATTAGTTTTCCATTGCTGCTATAGCAAATTATCACAACCTTAGTGGCTTAAAACAACACAACTTTATTATCTTATAGTTCTAGAGGTGAAAAGATCAAAACAGATCTCACAGAGCTAAGGTCAAGGTGTTGGCAGGACTATTTCGTTTCAGAGGCTCCAGGGGACAATCTATTTCTTGCCTTTTCTAACTTTTAGAGGCTGCCAGAGTCTGTGGCCAGATTACTCTAATCTTTGCATCATTTTCACACCCGCTTCTCCTGTATCTGACCTTTCTATGATCCTCTTATAAAGACTCTTTTCATTATTACCATCTGACTAAAATAATATAGGACAATCTCTCTAACACAAGATCCTTAACCATATATGCAAAGTCTTTTTTCTTTGCTACACAGCAAACATGTAGATCATTCAGATTCTAAGGACAGGGTGGGAATATCTCTGCAGTTCTGTTGTTCAGCGTAACACAGGTGCCAAGGCAATGCAATGAAGAAAAACTGTCTTTTCAACAAACAGGGCTTGGACAACTGGATATCCACATGTAAACAACGAATTTAGATCACTCCCTCATATCATATGAAGATAGTAATTTAGGTGGATTAAATACCAAGATACAAGCACCAAAGCTATAAAGCTGTTAGAAGAAAACATTGATATACATCTTTATGATCATGGATTAACCAATTGACAATGAAAGCTTATGTAACCAAAGAGAAAAGAGATAAATTGGACCTTATCAGAATGAAAACATTTTCAATTTAAAGACACTATCAAGAAAGTGTGAAGGCAATCCACAGAATGGGATAAAATATTTGCAAATTATACATTTGATAAGGGTGTAGTGTTGAGGATAAATAAAGAACTCTTACAACTCAACAACAGGAAGACAAATAACCTGATTAATAAATGGGTTCAGGACTTAGACATTTCTCCAAAATATGTCTTGAAGAAGATAATCAAGCAGCCAGAAGGACCTGAAAAAATGCTCAGATGCTAAAGATTAGTCATTAGGGAAATATAAATGAAAATAAAAATGATATGTCACTTCACACCCACAAAGATGCCTACAGCACAGTTAAGTGTTGGTAAAGATGTAGAGTAATTGTAATCATCATGTATTGTTGGTGAGAACCTAAAATGTTGCAGCCACTTTGGAACACTGTGTGGCAGTTTCTCAAAAAGGTAAACATAACATTTCCACATGACCCAGCAATTCGACTCCTAGGTATATAACCAAGAAAATTGATAACATAGGTTCATGCAAAAAGTTGCCTATAAATGTTTATAGCAGCATTAGTCATAGGTGAATAACCAAAAGATGTAAACAGCCAAAATGTCCATCAAATAAAGAATGCAAAACAAAATGTAGTACATTCATACAAATGAGTACTAGTCAGCTCCAAAAAATAATGAAATACATGTTCATGGATGAACTTCGACAATATTATGCTAAATGAAAGTAGCCAAAAGCAAAAAGTCACAGATTATATGATTCTATTTATATGAAATTTCCAGAATAGGCAAATTCATAGAAGCAGAAAGTAGACTAGTGGTTGGGTTGACCAAGAAGGGGGAAGAATATAATGGGCAGTGACTGCTAATGGGTATGGTTTTTCTTCTAGTGATGAGGAAATATTCTGGAATTACAGATAGTGGTTGTGGTTGGACAACTTTGTGAATATTTATGTAAGTAAAAGTAAGTACAAGAGATCTAGTTCCCATTGTTGAAGATGTATATAATCCATGACTATTATAATCAGATGACATTTATTTTTAATGAAGAGTGATTTTTATAATATTCATATTCTCTTTTATTTTTATTCTTCATCAATACCTTATAATCTACCTTGTATATAGTGATTTATAAATAGTTAATGGCTTGATTTTAATTCTTTCAATGTAGGGCACTTTATATGTCTCAATTATAAAATTAAAGACTTCTTTTTTTGGAGGAATCACTTCATACTCAAGAGGAATTTCAAACACTGACATTACTGTAGAATTGTACATGCCTCCTCATACTATCATGAGAAATGGCAGTGATATTTTTTGAATGACTGAGGTTGTTTTGCTGGCTTAGCTGTTAGTGATTGGGCATCTCTTGTTCTCAATAATGTATCAGGGCTATGGAGGATGAGAAAGCATACAATTTCAAGGCTTGTGTCTGTCTCAGTCACTACTTTTGAGGGTGCAATGTTAGTAAGTATTCAAAGATTAATTTATGTGGGAGTGCAAGTGTATTTTTGATGAAGAAAATGAGACAGTTGGAATTGATGATCCGTTTACTCTGAGCTCCAAAATTTCATCAACTTTGCGTTTTAATCCTAATCTTACTAAAAAAAAGTTACTTATTACAGCAACTTCGCTTAAAGTTTCTAAAGCTCATATACCATTGCTGTACATCTCTTGAAAATGATAAGTATTAATATCAGGTTATGAAGAGAAAAACTAGACCCCAAGAGTCCTGTAAGTGAGCTGCCAGAAAATCAATGGCGGAACCTGAAATAAAACCTCTTTCTCACAGCTTCCTTAATACTGCCCTGCTCACCAGACCACAGATAATCTTTCACACAGTATCAAGGATCACCTCACCCATCACTGAAATGAAGCCACCCCCAAAGAGGACCACATTATCAATTTAATAGAACCCAACCAAGGAATCCAATCATGAAGGACAGGTATCCAAGACAAATAAAGTACTTGATGCTGCCCATCTCCTAAATTGCTCTACAGATGCCATTTCATTAAACAGAAGCAGTGTGTTTCTTGCTAAGGAGTCATGTTTTAACAAACCCCTCCAACAAGTGAGAAGCCGGCTCAGATCCAGAACCCTAAGCTCTATACTTTAAAGTTCAGTCAACATGCATTTATTATGAGCCCATCATGAGTCCAGCACAAAAGAGATGCTATGTGGAACATAAAAGGTGTGCACGACATGGTCCCCACTTTCTGGGAGATCAAGCTGTTTCTGTGATCCTCGCTCCCTCATGCCGTCAGGGTCTGCCTGTAGTTATACACGGTGAGGGCTGACTACCTTGAATATTACCTGCCTTTAAGGGGAAAAAAGTCAATTCTTTCAGAAGTTTATTTTTTAAATTAATTCAAGACATCCTTAATTGGGACAGGAAAGTGAGGTGATATTGTCTTATTACTGTCATCTCTACTGAGAAAAACACAAATGGATTCAGAAATGAGAAGATTTTGAATTCATATCAATCTAAGAAATATAAGACTCTAAATTCATTTATATTTTTACTCTCCAGAACCATTCAAATCTAAACACTATAGATTATAGTTATAAGCAGTTAGAACTGATATTAGTGCATAATGCTGATCTTGTAAAAATAATAACAATGGGCAAAAGTTTTAGCTTCAGGTGATATTAGCATCATGGTTTGGTATAGGCATGCTTTTCAGAAAGCATATTCATATTCATTTCTGTGTTCGTGCATTCAGTATTGAAGTCAATATACATACCTATTGAGCACAGAACATAAACCAGGGACAATGGTTTACAAATATTTTTCTTTCTCTCTTTCTCTTTCTCTCTCTCTCTCTTTCTTTATTTCCTTCTTTCTTTTTCTTTTGTGGAGACTGTGTTTTTGTGTTTTTTTGGAGTTTTCTTGCTTTTTTGTTACAGAAAATATGATTTTCTGGAATTCTTAGTTCTCAGTAAATATCAGAGGAAGGCTGTTGTTGTTTGTACACATATGTATATTTATGTTTTAACCCATTATCAAGGCCAAGTTTGTGGAAATATGCCCCCCTTATATAAATGGGTTAGTTGGCCATTCAGTAACAACATTTTGTGGTCTTAATTATTTATTGCATGTAGGAATATCTCCTCTTGTTAAAAGTGGCTTCTACCTTACCAACAGCAGCCTTTCCTTTGGCCAAACAGATGAAGTTCAATCAAATGGAGGCCAGATACAGGTTAGCCTTAAATGAACACTTTTCTTCAGCAATCATCTGTTTTTATTTTGTGAAGAGCCAGAAAGGTCTGTATCAGTCTTTGTCTGTTCCTCACTGTCTGCCTCAGAAGAAAAATGTTTGCAACAAAATACCCTTTATTCCATACAGCAACAGCTTTCAATTAGTCCATAATAAAAGTCTCCAGCTGTTGAAATTAGTGTGGAACTCAGAGCCAAGATCCCAATTTATCACCATGTAAGTGAATGGCAGGAATTCCATTATCCAATCAATTTTGCTTCTCACTTTTGCAAAGGTCAGACTGTGCCATCCTTGGTTATAAAACACCACTTCTGGCTCTATGTTCCACTTTAGCTTTCTCCCGGATGTATCAGGTCTGTTATAGAAGAACTCCCATTAAGTGTTCATACCTTGAAAAGCCATTTTGTACTGGGCCTAGCCTTATATTTTGACTCGTAATAGCACAAGGCTGCCTCAGAACTGCTTCTTTATACATTTATACTTTTCTACAGGAGAAGAAAAAATTCACTGTGTGTGTGTGTGTGTGTGTATGTGTGTTTATGTTTGTAACACTTCTGTGCAAAAGTCTCTTTAGGGCTATATTATAATCATTATTTTCATTTTTGTCTTTTCCCTAAATGACGATGAAGTAATAATCTATTTTATCTCTTGGATAAAAAGATGCAGCAATTTCCTCCTTTCTCCTATTGTAACAAACTCATTTAGAAATTAGCCACATCAAATGGAGTTTATAGACTGCAATTCATATGTTTTTCCTTTTTTAAAAAATCAGACTTTCTAGACAGAATAAAGGCCATTTTTGATAGTTACCCTTTTGTTCTGTCCTCTTTCACTTCCTGATAAACTGTGGCATAAGTGATATGTAAGAACTCTGATGTGTTTCAGAGTAGGAAAGGTTTGTTTGCAGTGCTGATTAAGAGACTGTAGCATCGTGGGCCTGTAGCTCTCACTGCATGATAAGAACGTCTTTAAAAGGCATTTCTTACCAGTTATGGGCTTTCCTTTTGGATGTGATCCTAGAATTCAGGCCAGATCCAGTTTTGTGCTCGCCTACTGTGAATATTGGTAAGTTTTGAGCAAAACTTCCAAAGACCAGATTGCTTTTAAGGTCATGCATGACATCAGATTTATCCCAAGGAAGCCAACATAAGATGAAATAAGATGGCAAATATGTTATGAAGAAATTTTCTTTGCAAATACCCAAGAGTTTCTGCTGCTCTTCTCATTAGCAATACTCCCTGGAATCCAGGGCACTTGGGAGGCTGCTGCCTTGTCTTTTTCCTCACAATGCTGTTGGTGAAAAACAGGAAACTTGAATGCATTCCTAAGTATTAGAATATACTAATTTTAAATGATCCCAAAAAGTAGCAGTGATGTTTCAACTGTCTCTTTCATTTTCACTCCTAAATCTTGGTGTTTCTTTTTCCTTGTTATATACTGGAGGCTTTGTGAAAATAGTAATAGTGATGATCATTATTCCATAGCTATCACCTCATACTGAGACCATAGTGATTTCCTCCTTTCTTAGCTCTTTCCCACACTCTCATCTCCCTCACATTCAAGATGACTTATTCTTTCCCAAACTTTATTTGGAATATCTCACAATATAAATCTCAGAAGTATTAGTAACTCTCACTGTCCACAAATACAAGTTTACATCATTACATTTTCCCATTTACATACCCCAGCTAGCTGCAGTCTCCAGATTTTATTCTGTACACGTCATGGCCCTGTGTACATTTTATGAGAATTAAATTTTGGTTAGTTTGCTTGATTGATTAACAAATCTCCCTTTCAACGTATAGTAGTTCATATTAGGTTAATCCTAACTAGGGCTACTCATCCTTGTCCATTTGTACTTAATAGTCCAGCCACACAAATGTAGGATTTCTCTGCCTAAGGAGTGTGTGCCTTAAATTATATTGCTTCTTTATACAAACACCTTTTTGTAATCCAAATTATATTGATTTCCTGGGCATACTCTATAAGCTTCTTGCCTTCTTACATATATTGAGTAAGTTGCATGCCGCCTAGAGAAAAGGAATAGCATGAAGTTCTTAACCACTGAGAATAACAGGGAGTTGTATCAAGCCTTCTTCTAACAAAAGTCCATAAGGAAAGTAAAGGTTTTCCCCAAGCCTTTATTTCTAGGTAACAAAAAGTTGCAAGCCTGGGGCTTAAACTCATTCTCCTCCTTTTCTTGGTAAATCCTAAACAGCACCACATACCTTTCTGATTCACTTCATCTTAGGACATATGTTTCTAAGGACTGAGATCTGTTAACTGATCTCTGCTTTTAACCCCACCTTATGCCTGTAACTTGTAGAACCCTAGCTGCCTTCCAGAAGGCAGACATGTCTTTTTTTCAGATGCTCTTTTTTTTTTTTTTTTTTTTGCAACAGAGATAGAAAGTTTTCTGTTTTCAGCTGATTTCTGGTCGTCATATTCTGTGGCCCAGACTCACTCACTCAATTTATCTATATACCCATTCTTGCACTAGACTCTAAACAGTATCTCCTAGATGGTAAAAGCATTGCATGGTGCAATCCAACCCTTTCTGAGACACATAACTTAAAAAAAAATTATTCTGATAAGAACACTTAGCATGAAACCCTCTTAACAGATTATCAAGTGTACAATACAGCATTGTTATCTACAGGCATGGCTTCATACAGTAGGCCTCTAGAACTTATTAATCTTGCATAACTGAAGTTTTATACCTACTGATTAGGAACTCCCTATTTCCCTGACCCAGCAACCCCTGGCAACCACCATTCTATTCTTTGTATCTATGAGTTTGACTATTTTAGATACCTCACCTAAGTCTATCATGCAGTATTTGTCCTTTTGTGATTGGCATATTTCACATAGCATAGTGTCCTCAAGGTTCACCCATAACCTCTTTTCTGAAGACCTGTAAATTCAGCTCTTCCAATATTTTCTGAGAGTATCAATCATAGCTAGCATTGTATTGCTTTTTTCACTTGAACTTGACTGATGACTACAATCTGTTCTACGAAAATTGGAAGGACCACCATGGCTGGAGTCCCTGGCATGCTGTGAACAATCTCCAAAATCCTATCTGATTTCTTGCCATAATACAGCATGACAGTGGGAAGCATCTCCCAGGGTACTGGAGAAGGCGTTTTAGACTCTGGAGTGAGCTTCCCTCTCTCATTCTATTTGCTGTGACTGTTTGCATAGTGCTGTGGAACAGAATGTGGGCTTTACAGTTCAACTTGGCCCAAGTGCCTATGTCAATATGCTCCCGCAGTTCTGTTAAAAAAAAAAAAAATACAGCGGGAGTCTGATCAACGCTCAAATGTGTGTCTGTATATGTGTGTTAGTACTTGCCTTGTAGGATATCGTGCACTTTATAGGATCTGTAAAACAATAATATATGTTGCTGATTGAGTGCCCGTTACTATGCGTTCACTTAAAAATCGTAGTTTATTTTCATTGTCACTTAAACCACGCACAATCAGAAATATAAATCTGCCATAGGGGGAAATACAATATTCTGCATTTAAAAACTAAGGAATTTCTACTTATCTGTCATTACAAATAATCTAAACTACATCAGCGCAGATAGCTTAGCTTTAACTATGGTCTTTGAGACGAGTAGTCAGCCAGAGGCTGCCCTCTGTTAAATATGTTGTCTAGTGGGAAGCAGCACTGTGTGCAACATCCTTGAAGGGAGTCAGGAAGCACAGGAGCGGGGATGAAGTACATACATGGCTTAAGACTGCATTTATTAAGTCTCAGTGCTTCCACCATGGCAAGGAAAATAAGACTATGTGGATGACATGGATGGTTTAGCTGGGTGTAGGTGTTGGCTTGATTTTGAGGATCTCATGTTTATAAGATCATCCGTGATACTCAGGCCAGAGGGAAAGGGTTAAGTGCTTTAGATCATTAGAAAATGAAAGGTAAAGAGTCCAGAGCTCAGTTCTATGCTTAGTACCTGGGTAACAAAATCGTCTATACACCAAACCCCCGAGTTATGAGTTTACCTACATAACAAACCTTCACATATACCCCTGAACCTAAAATGAAAGTTGAAGTAATTAAAAAAGTATGTAAAGATATAAGCTGAAAAAAAATCCAGAGTTCAGAACTTCTCAAAAAAAATTATTCTTCAAAATTTTGTTCAAAATTGTTCTTCAAAAAATTACTCTTTTGAAAGTGATTTCTGAAGGTCTATTATATGCATATATAAGCAGCAGTATGTTTTTAGGGCATAGCCTTTTTGTTAGTCAATTTCTTCTCTTCTTTATATGTAAAGGCAGCTGTTCCCTGCATTTTTGATATGAAGATCTTATACTCTTAGTCAGCCTGAATTGGGAAAATGCCTAAGGGGAGAAAAGCTCATTCAAATTCAGCAGTGCCTTCAAATGAAATTAAAATTTCATTAATCACAACGGTGCCTACATTCATTTGACAAGAGATGACACCAACATGCCTTAGATTATGTTATTCATTGAGACTACAGACAAGGTTTAGGATGTGAAATGTTCGTGGGCCACTTGCAATAATGCTGCTGTCCTGAAGAGCCACACATCCAGATTGCAAACCACTGTTCTTAAGCGAAGGGGAACACAGCTACCAGAGTTATTCTAATAAACGTCCCATTGGCTTTAAAGTTCAACAATTTATTTATCAATACATTTTGCTAAATAAAGCTTGTTTAGTATTGTTAGTTTCATTTTTAAGTTCTTAATATCAAAATTGAGAACACGTAATGCATATTTAAAACCAAGACGATTCCTAACAAACCAGGCATGATGGGAAGCTCAGAGTATTCTGAGTCCATCTGTTCACTTTCTGTGTAGGTAAAAAATCTAGTGTGTGAAAATGCCTGCAAACAGGAGGATAGCCTGGGCCTGAGGCTTGAGCATCTGGCTTAAAATGGACAGTTATCAAGATGGGTAACTGACCCAGGACCACTGGACCTAGGATCTCCAGAGATACCTGACTCCCAGTGCTGCCCTTTTGAGTGACCAGTAGTACACGTGACAGGACCTAGGATCTCCAGAGATACCTGATTCCCAGTACTGCCCTTTTGAGTGACCAGTAGTACATATGACAGGCATAATAATTTTCCTGCATATACCAATTCAAAAATCTCTCTGGAAATTTCCTAACCCACCATCTTCCCACAAATAATTGCAACCTTACAAAAGACATAGGCCTGCTCTTGCTTTAAACATGAAAGGTAGTTTACTGAAAGACTTTTAACTTTTTGAAATTGTCAAATACCTCTCCTTACCCAAAGACTAAGAATAAACTGCTATTGCAGCTTTATTTTTTATTTTTATTTTTTTGTCTATATAAAGTAACAGGCATCATATAATTTATAGGCAACTTTGAAAAGTCTGTTTCTGGCTTTCCTTTTGCAGGAATTTAGAACTATTAGAATTATGTTCATTGAAAAGGTATTCAGTGTCTCTTGGAGGATAGTGATGTGCCTGAACAAACTAAATAGGCAGAGCCCGTGCACCACTGGCCCCTACAGACTTGGCATCTCACCATCTCAGTGTGAGTGTGGGCATTAGCTTCCCTCAAATTTCAGTTTTTTTTTTTTCCTGTAATTAAGGATCATACCAACCTTGTCTAACTCCAATGAGTGTGATGACCAAGATTTAAGACACAGAATACCTTACATAAGCTATAAAGTTCTACACAGTATTATGGTGGTATCATTGCTGACCAGATACTATTAATGGACATATTTGTACAGCTTGTGGGAATGGTTGTGTTAGGACTAAAACTTAGCATTGCATGCATTATATTGTACACAAACAGATATAAATGCATGATTGATAAAAAGGGAAGAACAACTTCTTTGTGTAAATGTGATCTTTTCCAGTCAGTCAGACCAATCAGCATGGAGGAAAGCATAATTTAGTTGCTGATTGAATAAGAAAAGGGTCAGAATGTGGTAAATTGGGGGAGAGTATAGCCCAGGGAACCCATCTGGGGGGAAAGTGTGAGCCATGAATGAGAAAAGAGAGAAAGCATGGACACCTATTGAATGGCTAGGAGTAAGTTCATTGAATTAGGGGATGGGATCCTAGGCCTGATGAAAGGCAAAATTGGACATCTTATGGAAAGAGCTCACAACATTCAGAGAAGAAGCAATCTCATAGTGCTTTATTGATCTCAGTGTTCCTTGAGACCATTTCCCCTAACATTCCAATGAAATTGACATTGAATATGAATTGCCAGGATCTCTGGTCCCAGATGGGCCTTTGAACTGGTTTCCAAGTTCTACTGAGCAGCCACAGTGCCCAGCATGGAGGTCTCAAGCCTGAAGGCCTCTACCTGGGTCTTGACTTGCAGCTTCACTAGAGCAAAGGTTTATTGCTACAGAAAGGCAGAAGCTGTAAATTTTCTATTTTTTATGTGGTTGTTGTTAAAGGATTATTTGTTTTATTTGAGTCTTTGAACCCTACAGCTCAGACATACAAGAATGACTTCCACCAAGCCCCAGTAAGACCCGGCTTTTATGGCAAGGAAGTCAGTCTGTAGCTAGAGAAGCAGTATCAGAAAGAAGTATTTAGTTAAATTGATCAATTACAATGAATGGAGGCTTATTTAATAAATATTTAAAAACTGACTCAATGAATGAGTTTATGATATGACTCTGGAACTGGCAAAATTATAAAAACAGAATTCCCCAATGAAGAAATAACAAATAGGACTCATTACTAGGAGAATGAAATGTTGCCTCTCTCAGAGGATTTGGTCTTTTCAGTGGCATTTTTTAGCATCTATGGCCCTATTAAACCTTGTTATTTTTTCCCTAATTTGTGCCATTAAGAAATGGATTTCATTTAACTTTCCCATGGCTCATTTCTCTCCCTAGAACATTTTCATATGATTCCCTGATAAAGTCCATGCAGCAACATATTTCCATTATAAAACTATAATAAGCACCAACTAAACAGCAATGTAAAATAGGCAGAGCATAAAAGACTGACAGGAGAAGGAATTGGGCATCTGGGTAGTTAATTTTTATTTTTGAATGCCCTGCTGCCTTTTTGTCTTTTGTGGGTGTTTTTGGTCCTCTAGATAAGATTCCTTGCCTGTTGGATAAAGGCTTTAAGGAGACATTTTTCACAGTTCTTAAAAGATATATATTTTTTTTTCAACAAGAAAATCATCAACTGATACCTTTCAATGACATAGTGAGATTGCTGTTCTTCACCCAAGTTCCACAATGGAAAGAAAAGGATTTTATTTTTATTCCTTCTTATCATCCTTTGTGCTTTGTAAAATATCCCTTACTCATTTCATGGAGTGGGACTGTTTTCTCTAGAGAATTAAGTGAGAGGCATTTAGGAACCTGGGTCCCTTCAATAATTAGTTTCAATTCAACCAATACTTATTAATAGCCTCCCCTTCACCTTATGTCTTGCGAAAAATATGCATCATGAAAACACAGCCTCTCCCTACAGAAGACACACATTTTTTTCCCTGGTAGACACTTAAACAAATGCTGATAGTTCAAGTATAACTTTGGTTACGATCAGAAGCATATGTATGCATGGAGAGTTCAAATTGTGTCTCTCTGAGCATATTCACTCAGTATGAAATAGACATACAGATTTTGGGACTAAGGTGAGATAAAGAGCTAAAGTAATGAAAGGCTAAAAGATACATAAAGGAGTCCAGGTGCCTGCTTTTTTAAGTGTTTGCTCCCCTAGCAGCCTAACATGTGTCCCTAACAATACCACTGCCCAGCCCCAAACACGTACACCCTGGCTTTATTATCTGGCTTAAAACTGGGACTGTCACTACATGCCAAAGAAACACTAACTGGGGTCAGAGAAAAAGCCTTGTGTTGTGATGGGGTTAACTTGGGGTTTAAAGGAAGAGGGTAAGGATTTGTTGGCTAGAATGAACAGCATGAAAAATTCTTAAGTGATAGATACATATGGGGAAAATTTTCAAGTAATTCCATGAGAATGGAGAATCTTGTTTAAGAGGTGCTGTTTTAATGCTATTACTCAAGAAGGTATCCCCACATCTTCCTACACAGACCTTCTCCCTGTCTTCCAATAGCTTGGCATTGCAGATAGCTATCC
Organism: Macaca mulatta; assembly: GCF_049350105.2. Lineage (NCBI taxonomy): Eukaryota > Metazoa > Chordata > Mammalia > Primates > Cercopithecidae > Macaca > Macaca mulatta. The sequence continues at coordinate 29,184,146 of NC_133417.1, forward strand.
TGCTGCAGGTGCAGACAACTGGAGCATAAAGAATATAAGCAAGAAATCAATATACAATCAGGTGGTCAAATGTTTATACCAAAGGTACATGCAACTAAACAAACAGTTTTTCATTTTCAGTTTGGCTTTATATGGAAGGGAAGGTGAAAATCTAAGTTCTACTTACTATTGATAGCTTTAGAAAAAATATTTTCATTTCAGAGACGTTATCTCAACCATTTGCTCTTGAATTCATGCATGAAATATAGGAGAAATTAATTTTCAAATTAAGTTTTTCATCCACCCTCTGTTTGTACAAAGTACTTTGACAGAGGTGCTGTCTTCTATCTCAGGGGAAATCCAAAAAGCTTTGTTTAAATTAATAGATATTAAAGGGTTCAGAGAATGAAACCATAAATTCAGTGAAAGCATCGTTGTCATGATACAGTCAGATCAGCTAAACCCTCAGCTGTCATCAGCTCAGTTTTAGTATCTGGTTGGTTGGGATCCTATCTCTTCATTTTTATAGATTATTCTCTTACATCTACTATCCTATGACTGTTATGGGAAATAATTCTTGGACATAAGATATCACCCCCTTATTCTAATGTAGGAAATACTTCTGACCCTTTCATTCAATTCTTGGTAGCATTCACAGCATGAAATGTGATTCTTTTATTACTTAATTCCTTTCTTTCCACACACCCATTTCTACTTCTATTTTCCCATCTCCTTTCATTTTGCCCTCATATATTTGTGACTTTGTAGTTTATCTTCTTGTGAGTTCTAAGTGAGAGAGCCAAGAAGGACCAGATGGTTAAAAATAGTTTCTGACATTATTTTGTGATTCCTCAGAGGCAGTCTTGCAAATCACCTTTTCTCATTTGATTTTTATCTAACATGCTGACAGTGCTCCAATCTTGTCTTTTGATTATCCTATTACATAGTGCCTTCCTTTGCATTTAGTAAAACCATACAAGCAATGGTTCTGTTTGGATAATGCAACCTAGTTATCATTTATAATTTTATGGAATTAGAAAGGCAAGAGGAGGAAAGGATTGATAATTAAGTTATTACTTAAAAGGAAAAGCATGAATTAACTACACTGGTGATAGGTGGACCCATTCTTTGTAAGCATGCCTACAATTGAGCCATCTTTGTGATCATGCAATGGAACAGTGTTCTTTTTCTTACCTAGAAAGAGCACTGTTCCCCATATTAAGGAGCAATGCAATTGAAATGCAGCCACAAAGAGGCAGACAAACTCAATTGGCTGCCCACTGGGATACAATTTCAACTAAAAAAAATCACCACAAACAAATGTATAGGAAATAACCTAAGAATTCATTTACTGTACTCATTGTTTTCACCATAAAAGTGTAAATATTCATAGTCAGTAATCATGCAGAACCACTAACAGTTTAGCAGCATTTCTCTTGGGGTGTGTGTGTGTGTGTGTGTGTGTGTGTGTGTGTGTGTGCGCGCATCTGTTTTAGCTACCCTCTGAAAACAACCTACATATAGCTAAATTTATATGAAGCCACAATACACAGGAGGCTAAATGATTGCCTGTTAGCATTGATCATTTGAGGGCATAAAAAGAAATTTCTGGTGCAAATAATATCACTTTTCTTATGCATTATAAGAACCTCTTATATTCAAGAATAATTTTCCTTATATATGTTTGTTTCAATTGACATGTTAAAGTACATCTGAGAATACAATATACCATATAATTGAGAGCTGGACCATCTAATAGATGCTGTGTGAGCTCTCTGAGGAAATGAAATGATAATGGAATTCCTATTCTTGGCACTAGAAAACGACTGTCCTTTGTTCTCTTCTGTGAAAGCATACCATCATATTTTAGTTGATTTCCCCTGTATGCTTCTTTAGGCAAGTCAGTAAATTCAGAGAAGCCAAATCTATCTTGCTTTTTGGGAAAGTAATTTGGCTGTTTGGGCCAGAGTGCAGTTTCTTGGGTTATGTTCAGCAAGCATTACTAAAAGATAGGCTATTTTTCTATAAGTTGGATAGTTCCACATAATTGTTTTTCTTTCCTGTTCTTGACAGGTACATGAGGCAGTCCCATGTTACAGTGAGTGCAATCAGTATTCCTGGGTTGTAGAACACTGGTCTTCATGCAAAATCAACAATGAGCTGAGGTCCCTGCGCTGTGGAGGAGGAACACAGTCTAGGAAAATCAGGTGTGTGAAAATGGAGAGATTTGGGAAATAGGGGGAAGTGGAACATACACATTTTTTATAAAAACAGCAGTGATGTTTATCCAAGTACACTCGATTTTCATGACATATACTCTGGTTTTTGCTCATCTTTGAAATATTCATTGAAATGTGTGCATCCTGACCTGCCACATGTGTATAGTAGGGTTCCTCTGCAGTGCAGCCATAATCCTTTAGCATATCCTGCAAATGACATCAGTGTGAGAACCACCTGCATGGAGCAGGCTGGTGTTACTCCACTGATTCATGGCCGTCATTCTTAACAAATTAGGAGATACTGACTGTGTTGCCATTTCTCTCTCTTGCATTATGGTTAGCATAGTTGATGAACGTTTTTTCTTAACTGTGGATGTTGATAATTAAAAAGGTTACTTTAAACCCCATGATTAGCCTTGGAAACTAAAGGCTGAGAACGCCTATGAATAGTAGCAATACATGTTAATATAAGAGGAACACATCTCTGAGATAATTTAGTGAATGCTAGATTATTTACTGTGGAAACTGGTTTAAAGTTTTTGGTTTATAAATATAGCAATGTTAACCAAAGGAACTACATGGCCTGAGTTTGTCAAGATGGTCTATTTTGAAATGATTTTTAAAGAAAGAAGAACAGTGTCCTTACCAACTGAGGATAATGGCAATGAACATTAGACAATTCAAACAGCAAAAGTTACAATATTTATACATAATGATTAGTATGTAAAATAGATAAGAAGCATAACTTAGTTAACTCCTGCACATGCATAGTGTATTATTTTGTCAGATTTAGGAAACTGTGTTTCAAATGGACAGTCAGCGTCCAAATCAGGTAGCTGCCTATTGAGTTAACTGTTGGAAGTCGGTTGCAAGGCAGAGCCTGGTTATGTCATTGATGGTTATTCAACATCTGTGAAATATACTTTATTCAGTAATTGAGTATATACCCACTATTTATGACAGTCTCAATGTTGCAAAATCACTGGTAGTCATGTTGAAAGGAAGAGCTGCTGGCGAAATTATAAAGTTGCTCCTCCCCACCAGCTCAAGCAAATGGCTAATAGACAAATTATCTTTCTTCCATTTGTTCATTGCCCTTTCTTCTGGAAACTCAGATGCTCAGGCTGTTGCAAATTTGGGGCTTTTACCTTTTTCTTTTTAAAATCTCTGTCTCCTGTGTCTTATTCTCTCATGGTTTTGAAAAACGATGGACCAACCTAGCTTGTAAAGTAATATGTAAATGAACTGTGGCATCTCTTACTTGTATCCTATTCAGGCCTCTTAGAAATATTCAAGGAAAATCTCAGGAGAAAAAGAAAAGCTTTAAGAGAATAAATTGCTAACCCCATTGTCTCAGCCCAAAATCTCCTTAAGCTGATAAGCAACTTCAGCAAAGTCTCAGGATACAAAATTAATGTGCAAAAATCACAAGCATTCTTATACACCTGTAACAGACAAACAGAGAGCCAAATCATGAATGAACTTCCATTCACAAGTGCTTCAAAGAGAATAAAATACCTAGGAATCCAACTTACAAGGGATATGAAGGAACTCTTCAAGGAGAACTACAAACCACTGCTCAGTGAAATCAAAGAGGACACAAACAAATGGAAGAACATACCATGCTCATGGATAGGAAGAATCAATATCGTGAAAATGGCCATACTGCCCAAGTTAATTTATAGATCCAATGCCATCGCCATCAAGCTACCAATGAGTTTCTTCACAGAATTGGAAAAAACTGCTTTAAAGTTCATATGGAACCAAAAAGGAGCCTGCATCTCCAAGACAATCCTAAGTCAAAAGAACAAGGCTGGAGGCATCACGCTACCTGACTTCAAACTATACTACAAGGCTACAGTAACCAAAACAGCATGGTACTGGTACCAAAACAGAGATATAGACCAATGGAACAGAACAGAGTCCTCAGAAATAATACCACACATCTACAGCCATCTGATCTTTGACAAACCTAAGAAAAACAAGAAATGGGGAAAGGATTCCCTATTTAATAAATGGTGCTGGGAAAATTGGCTAGCCATAAGTAGAAAGCTGAGACTGGATCCTTTCCTTACTCCTTATACGAAAATTAATTCAAGATGGATTAGAGACTTAAATGTTAGACCTAATACCATAAAAATCCTAGAAGAAAACCTAGGTAGTACCATTCAGGACATAGGCATGGGCAAGGACTTCATGTCTAAAACACCAAAAGCAATGGCAGCAAAAGCCAAAATTGACAAATGGGATCTCATTAAACTAAAGAGCTTCTGCACAGCAAAAGAAACTACCATCAGAGTGAACAGGCAACCTACAGAATGGGAGAAAATTTTTGCAATCTACTCATCTGACAAAGGGCTAATATCCAGAACCTACAAAGAACTCAAACAAATTTACAAGAAAAGAACAAACAACCCCATCAAAAAGTGGGCAAAGGATATGAAGAGACATTTCTCAAAAGAAGACATTCATACAGCCAACAGACACATGAAAAAATGCTCATCATCACTGGCCATCAGAGAAATGCAAATCAAAACCACAATGAGATACCATCTCACACCAGTTAGAATGGCGATCATTAAAAAGTCAGGAAACAACAGGTGCTGGAGAGGATGTGGAGAAACAGGAACACTTTTACACTGTTGGTGGGATTGTAAACTAGTTCAACCATTACGGAAAACAGTATGGCGATTCCTCAAGGATCTAGAACTAGATGTACCATATGACCCAGCCATCCCATTACTGGGTATATGCCCAAAGGATTATAAATCGTGCTGCTATAAAGACACATGCACATGTATGTTTATTGCGGCACTATTCACAATAGCAAAGACTTGGAATCAACCCAAATGTCCATCAGTGACAGATTGGATTAAGAAAATGTGGCACATATACACCATGGAATATGATGCAGCCATAAAAAAGGATGAGTTTGTGTCCTTTGTAGGGACATGGATGCAGCTGGAAACCATCATTCTTAGCAAACTATCACAAGAACAGAAAACCAAACACCGCATGTTCTCACTCATAGGTGGGAACTGAACAATGAGATCACTTGGACTCGGGAAGGGGAACATCACACACCGGGGCCTATCATGGGGAGGGGGGAGGGGGGAGGGATTGCATTGGGAGTTATACCTGATGTAAATGACGAGTTGATGGGTGCTGACGAGTTGATGGGTGCAGCACACCAACATGGCACAAGTATACATATGTAACAAACCTGCACTTTATGCACATGTACCCTAGAACTTAAAGTATAATAATAATAAATAAATTTTAAAAAAAAGAGAATAAATTGCTATAGACAGAATTATGGAAGGTTTATTGAGGAAAACACACTTGAACAAGAAGGCCTTTCAGTCATTTGCCTCAGCTTAAACCTACAAAGACTGATATAATACAAGCAGTATAACTACCAAGCATTACTCTACAATAGGATGAATTGTATATCTTCCAACCCCTTCCCCACAAAAAAAATCTGTAGGTCTAAGTTCTAACCCTCAGTAGCTCAGAATGTGATAATTTGGAAATAAATAGGATCTTTAAAGAAGTAATTAAGGTAAAATGAGGTTATTGGTATGGGTCCTAATCTATTCTAACTGGTGGCCTTATAAGAAGAGAAGACTAGGACACAGACATACATAAAGGAAAGACCATGTGAAGACAAGGAGAATATGCCCATCTATAAACCAAGGAGAGAGGCCTCAGGAGAAAAAAAAATCCAGATTACACCTTGATCTCAGACTTCTAGTCTCCAGAATTATGAGAAAATAAATTTCTGTCATTTAAGTGATCCAGTCTGTGGTATTTTATTATGGTAGCTGTTTCAGCTCTTTTTATTTTGCTATGACAGAATACTACAGATTTAGCAATTTATAAAGAAAAGAAATTTATTTGGCTCATGGCTCTGAAGGCTGGGAATTCCAAGGACAGAGCAGCAGCTTCTGGCAAGGGTTTTAGTACTGTTTCATAACATGATAGGAAAGTAGAAGGGCAAGCAAGCATGTGAGAATGAGACTACAAGAATGAGCCAAGCTTGCTTTTACAACAGTCCACTCCCATGAGAACAAACTCACTTACATAAGAACTCAATACTAGAATAATGACATTCATAAGGCTTCCACCTTCAGGACTCAATTACATCTCAAAGACCTCACATCTTAGTACTATTATACTGGCAATTACATTTTCAACACATGAATTTTAGAGTGACATATTCAAACCATATCATTCTGCCCCAGTCCCCTAAAATTTATGTCCTTTTCACTTGGTGGAAGCTTCTGGCGAGGGCTTTTTGTACTGTATCAAAATGAAGTGGAGGGCATCACATGGAGAGAGGGCAACAGCTTGCATGTTAGCTCAAGTCTTTCTCTTTCTCTTCTTATAAAGCCACCAGTCTCATCATGGTGGCTCCACTCTGATGACTGAATCTAATCCTGATTATGTCCCAATGGCTCCATCTCCAATCAACATACACATTTGGGAGATTAAGTTTTCAATACACGAAATTGGGGGAACCCATTCAACCCACTGAGGTAGCCCTAGAAAACATACATACTCACAATGCACCATGCTGTATGTACATAATTACTTTTAAATATGTGAAGCAGATCTTCCAGTTACCTTGCATTCTGAGCTATTATTGACCTTAAAGTCTTATAATGAATGGAATAGCTCATCTGTTCTCTTTCTTAAAACCTTCCAACTGTAGGGCATCTTCATAGTTCATCCATGACTAGAATCAATTATTAAATCAAAAAATATTTATGAATATTTGCCTTCTATGTATCAAATATTGTTCTAAGCACATCATATAAAAGAGTGAACAACATTTTTGTCCTCCAAGAATTGACAATATAATGTCACTGAGTCGAATTTGGTCCATTTGCCCACATGCAGTGGAAAGAAAAACACTGAAGCACCAGGTTTTTGCAGCAAGAAGAGTTCACTGTAAGTTCATTGATAAGGAGATAGGAGGAAATGTTTAAATCTGCCTCCCTGAGTTGGGGATTAGGTCATGTTTTATAAGCATAAATAACAAGGTATGATCTGATTGGATCTTGCAATAAGGTGATGCTGAGAGACATGATTTGAGTGGATCCTCCTATAGGGTGATGCCGGGGACTTGACCTGATTGATCCTACATCCTACTGTGCAGTATCCACCTCTTAATTCAGTCTCTCTTCTGCGTACTTACATTCCCCTGGTGGTTAGTTCATCTGGGCATGCCCATTGGGTTTCATAACCTTTAGTGTAAGAGACCCATGGCAACTGAAAAACAACTCAGAAGGTGGTGCCAAGATGTCCGAATGAGAACAGCTCCAACCTCCAGCTCTCAGTGTGAGTGACACAGAAGTTGGGTGATTTCTGCATTTCCAACTGAGGTCTGGGTTCATCTCATTGGGGCATGTCAGACAGTGGGTGCAGGACGGTAGGTGCAGCCCAACAAGTGAGAGCTAAAGCAGGGCGAGGCATCACCTCACCCGGGAAGCACAAGGGGGAAGGGAATTCCCTTTCCTAGCCAAGGGAAACGGTGACACACAACACCTGGAAAATTGGGTCACTCCCACCCTAATACTGTGCTTTACCAAGGGTCTTAGCAAACAACACATCAGGAGATTATAATCCCCCGCCTGGCTCAGAGGGTCGCACGCCCACGGAGCCTCCCTTATTGCTAGCACAGCAGTCTAAGATCTAACTTCAAGGCGGCAGTGATGCTGGGGGAGGGGTGCCCGCCCAGCTGCGGAAGTGCCTCTGCAGCTGGGAAGCTCGAATAGGGTGGAGCCCACCGCAGCCCAAGGAGGCCTGCCTGCCTGCCTCTGTAGATTCCACCTCTGGGGACAGGGCATAGCCAAACAAAAGGCAGCAGAAACCTCTGCAGATGTAAATGTTCCTGTCTGACAGCTTTGAAGAGAGCAGTGGTTCTCCCAGCACAGAGTTTGAGATCTGAGAACAGACAGACTGCCTGCTCAAGTGGGTCCCTGACCCCCGAGTAGCCTAACTGGGAGACATCCACCACTAGGGACAGACTGACACCTCACACCTCACACAGCCGGGTACATCTCTGAGATGGAGCTTCCAGAGGAACGATCAGACAGCAAGATTTGCTGTTCAGTCTTCTGCAGCCTCCACTGCTGATACCCAGGCAAACAGGGTCTGGAGTGGGGCTCAAGCAAACTCCAACAGACCTACAGCTGAGGGTCCTGACTGTTAGAAGGAAAAATAACAAACAGAAAGGGCATCCACACCAAAACCCCATCTATATGTCACCATCATCAAAGACCAAAGGTAGATAAAACCACAAACATGGGGAAAAAGCAGTGCAGAAAAGCTGAAAATTCTGAAAATCAGAATGCCTCTCCCCCTCCAAAAGAACGCAGCTCCTCACCAGCAACAGAACAAAGCGGGATGGAGAATGACTTTGACGAGTTGAGAGAAGAAGGCTTCAGACGATCAAACATCTCCGGGCTAAAGGAGTAAGTACAAACCCAGTGCAAAGAAACTAAAAACCTTGAAAAAAGATTTGACAAATGGCTAACTAAATAACCAATGTAGAGAAGTCCTTAAATGATCTGATAGAGATGAAAACCATGACATGAGAACTACATGACAAATGCACAGGCTTCAGTAACCAACTCTATCAACTGGAAGAAAGGGTATTAGTGATTGAAGATCTAATGAATGAAATGAAGTGAGAAGAGAAGTTTAGAGAAAAAAAGAGTAAAAAGAAATGAACAAAGCCTCCAAGAAATATGGGACTATGTGAAAAGACCAAATCTACGTCTGATTGGTGTACTTGAAAGTGATGGGGAGAATGGAACCAAGTTGGAAAACACTCTGCATGATATTATCCAGGAGAACTTCCACAACCTAGAAAGGCAGGCCAATATTCAAACTCAGGAAATACAGAGATCGCCACAAAGATAATCCTTGAGAAGAGCAACTCTAAGACACATAATTGTCAGATTCACCAAAGTTGAAATGAAAGAAAAAATGTTAAGGGCAGCCAGAGAGAAAGGTCGGGTTACTCACAAAGGGAAGCCCATCAGACTAACAGCGGATCTCTCAGCAAAAACTCTACAAGCCAGAAGAGAGTGGGGGCTGATATTCAACATTCTTAAAGAAAAGAATTTTAAACCCAGAATTTCATATCCAGCAAAACTAAGTTTCATAAGTGAAGGAGAAATAAAATCCTTTACAGACAAGAAAGTGCTGAGAGATTTTATCACCACCGGGCCGGCCCTACAAGAGCACCAGAGGGAAGCACTAAACATGGAAAGGAAGAGCCAGTACCAGCCACTGCAAAAACATGCCAAAATGTAAAGACCATTGATGCTAGGAAGAAACCACATCAACTAACGAGCAAAATAACCAGCTAACATCATAATGACAGGATCAAGTTCACACATAAGAATATTAAGCTTAAATGTAAATAGGCTAAATTCTCCAATTAAAAGACACAGACTGGAAAATTGGATAAAGAGTCAAGACCCCATCAGTTTGCTGTATTCAGTAGACCCATCTCATGTGCAGAGACACACATAGGCTCAAAATAAAGGAATGGAGGAAGATCTACCAAGCAAATGGAAAACAAAAATGGCAGGCATTGCAATCCTAGTCTCTGATAAAACAGACTTTAAACCAACAAAGATCAAAAGAGAAAAGAAGGCCATTACATAATGGTAAAGGAATCAATTCAATAAGAAGAGCTAACTACCCTAAATATATATGCACCCAATACAGGAGCACCCAGATTCATAAAGCAAGTCCTTAGAGACTTACAGAGAGACTTAGAATCCCACACAATAATAATGGGAGACAGACCAACATTAGACAGACCAACGAGACAGAAAGTTAACAAGGATATGCAGGAATTGAACTCAACTCTGCACCAAGCGGACCTAATAGACATCAACAGGACTCTCCACCCCAAATCAACAGAATATACATTCTTCTCACCACCACATCACACTTTTCCAAAATTGACCACATAGTTGGAAGTAAAGCACTCCTCAGCAAATGTAAAAGAATAAAAATTATAACAAACTGTCTCTCAGACCACAGCACAATCAAACTAGAACTCAGGATTAAGAAACTCAATCAAAACCGCTCAACTACATGGAAACTGAATAATCTGCTCCTGAATGACTACTGGGTACATAATGAAATGAAGGCAGAAATAAAGATGTTCTTTGAAACCAATGAGAACAAAGATACAACATGCCAGAATCTCTGGGACACATTTAAAGCAGTGTGTAGAGGGAAATTTATAGCACTAAATGCCCATGAGAGAAAACAGGAAAGATCTAAAATTGACACCCTAAAATCACAATTAAAAGAACTAGAGAAGCAAGAGCAAACATATTCAAAAGCTAGCAGAAAGCAAGAAATAACTAAGAACAGAGCAGAACTGAAGGAGATAGAGACACAAAATCCCTTCAAAAAATCAAAGAATCCGGGAGCTGGTTTTTTGAAAAGTTCAACAAAATTGATAGACCACTAGCAAGACTAATAAAGAAGAAAAGAGAGAAGAATCAAATAGACACAATAAAAAATGATAAAGGGGATATCACCACCGACCCCACAGAAATACAAACTACCATCAGAGAATACTATAAACATCTCTATGCAAATAAACTAGAAAACCTAGAAGAAATAGATAAATTCCTGGACACATACACTCTCCCAAGACTAAACCAGGAAGAAGTGGAATCTCTGAATAGACCAATAACAGGCTCTGAAATTGAGGCAATAATTAATAACCTACCAACCAAAAAAAGTCCAGGACCAGATGGATTCACAGCTGAATTCTACCAGAGGTACAAGGAGGAGCTGGTACCATTCCTTCTGAAACTATTCCAATCAATAGAAAAAGAGGCAACCCTCCCTAACACACTTTATGAGGCCAACATCATCCTGATACCAAAGACTGGCAGAGACACAACAAAAAAAAGAGAATTTTAGACCAATATCCCTGATGAACATCGATGCAAAAATCCTCAATAAAATACTGGCAAACCGAATCCAGCAGCACATCAAAAAGCTTATCCAATGTGATCAAGTGGGCTTCATCCCTGGGATGGAAGGCTGGTTCAACATATGCAAATCAATAAATGTAATCCATCATATAAACAGAACCAAAGACAAAAACCACATGATTATCTCAATAGATGCAGAAAAGGCCTTTGACAAAATTCAACAGCCCTTCATGCTAAAAACTCTCAATAAATTCGGTATTGATGGAATGTATCTCAAAATAATAAGAGCTATTTATGACAAACCCACAGCCAATATCATACTGAATGGGAAAAAACTGGAAGCATTCCCTTTGAAAACTGGCACAAGACAGGGATGCCCTCTCTCACCACTCCTATTCAATATAGTGTTGGAGGTTCTGGCCAGGGCAATCAGGCAGGAAAAAGAAATAAAGGTATTCAATTAGGAAAAGAGGAAGTCAAATTGTCCCTGTTTGCAGATTACATGATTGTATATTTAGAAAAGGCCATCATCTCAGCCCAAAATCTCCTTAAGCTGATAAGCAACTTCAGCAAAGTCTCAGAATGCAAAATAAATGTGCAAAAATCACAAGCATTCTTATACACCAATAACAGACAAACAGAGAGCCAAATCATGAATGAACTCCCATTCACAATAGCTTCAAAGAGAATAAAATACCTAGGAATCCAACTTACAAGAGATGTGAAGGAACTCTTCAAGGACAACTACAAACCACTGCTCAATGACATAAAAGAGGACGCAAACAAATGGAAGAACATTCCATGCTCATGAATAGGAAGAATCAATATCATGAAAATGGCCATACTGTCCAAGATAATTTATAGATTCAATGCCATCCCTTTTAAGCTACCAATGACTTTCTTCACAGAATTGGAAAAAAGTACTTTAAAGTTCATATGTAACCAAAAAAGAGCCCACATTGCCAAGACAATCCTAAGCCAAAAGAACAAAGCTGGAGGCATCACGCTACCTGACTTCAAACTATACTACAAGGCTACAGTAACCAAAACAGCATGGTACTGGTAACAAAACAGAGATATAGACCAATGGAACAGAACAGAGTCCTCAGAAATAATACCACACATCTACAGTCATCTGATCTTTGACAAACCTGAGAGAAACAAGAAATGGGGAAAGGATTCCCTATTTAATAAATGGTGCTGGGAAAACTGGCTAGTCTTAAGTAGAAAGCTGAAACTGGATCCCTTCCTTATTACACCTTATACAAAAATTAATTCAAGATGGATTAGAGACTTAAATGTTGCACTTAAAACCATAAAAACCCTATAAGAAAACCTGGACAATACCATTCAGGACATCAACATGGGCAAGGACTTCATGTCTAAAATACCAAAAGCAATGACAACAAAAGCCAAAATTGACAAATGGGATCTAATTAAACTAAAGAGCTTCTGCACAGCAAAAGAAACCACCATTAGAGTGAACAGGCAACCTACAGAATGGGAGAAAATTTTTGCAATCTACTCATCTGACAAAGGGCTAATATCCAGAACCTGCAAAGAACTCAAACAAATTTACAAGAAAAAAACAAACAACCCCATAAAAAAGTGGGAAAAGGATATGAACAGACACTTCTCAAAAGAAGACATTTATGCAGACAACAGACACATGAAAAAATGCTCGTCATCACTAGCCATCAGAGAAATGCAAATCAAAACCACCATGAGATACCATCTCACACCAGTTAGAATGGCGATCATTAAAAAGTCAGGAAACAACAGGTGCTGGAGAGGATATGGAGAAATAGGAACACTTTTACACTGTTGGTGGGACTGTAAAGTAGTTCAACCATTGTGGAAGACAGTGTGGCAATTACTCAAGGATCTAGAACTAGAAATATCATTTGACCCAGCCATCCCATTACTGGTGATTTACCCAAAGGATTATAAGTCATGCTGCTATAAAGACACATGCACACGTATGTTTATTGTGGCACTATTCACAATAGCAAAGACTTGGAATCAACCCAAATGTCCATCAGTGACAGACTGGATTAAGAAAATGTGGCACATATACACCATGGAATACTATGCAGCCATAAAATGGATGAGTTCGTGTCCTTTGTGGGGACATGGATGCAGCTGGAAACCATCATTCTGAGCAAACTATCACATGGACAGAAAACCAAACACCAGATGTTCTCACTCATAGGTGGGAATTGAACAATGAGATCACTTGGACACAGGAAGCAGAACATCATACACCGTGGCCTGTTGTGGGGTGGGGGAAGAGGGGAGGGATAGCATTAGGAGATATACCTAATGTAAATGACGAGTTAATAGGTGCAGCAAACCAACATGGCACATGTATACATGTGTAACAAAGCTGCACGTTGTGCACATGTACCCTGGAACATAAAGTATAATTAAAAAACAAAGAAATTTAAAAAAAGAGAAACAACTCACAACTTTGTTACATAAAAATTCAGTCTGATTGGTCTGATGTGGTTATAATAGCAATAGAGAAAAAAATGAACAATTAATATACAATGAAATGTCTTTGCTATAAAATGCCAAAAAGAAAAACAAAACTGGATTGGAGTTACCAGGAGTATGATTTTGGCAAGATGGTCAGCAAAATATTTGAGCACAAACCTAAATGTAGTGAGAGACCTGAATGAGCATGAAGATCTCTAGAAAGAGATTTCCAGTGACAAGGAGCGTAAAAAGCAGGAACCTTCTTGGCTTATTAACAGAGTAACAAGCTGTCCCATATGTCTAGCATCAGTACTCAAACAAGATAAAGACTGGATATTATTCCAACTGCAACATGAAGCTATGGAAGTTTTGACGTGGGGGAATGTCATGCTCATATTTACTTTTATTTTATTTTATTTTATTTTATTTTATTTTATTTTATTTTATTTTTTGTGACTGAGTCTTGAGCACCGTCGCTCAGGTTGGAGTGCAGTGGTGCAATCCCAGCTCACTGCAGCCTCTGCCTCCCAGGTTGAGGCAGTTTTCTTCATGCCTCAGCCTCCCAAATAGCTGGGATTACAGGTGCCCACCACTGTGCCCAGCTAATCTTCGTATTTTTAGTAGAGACAGGGTTTCACCATGTTGGCCATGCTTGTTTCAAACTCTTGACCTCAAGTGATCTGCCCCTTGGCCTCTCAAAGTGCTGGGATTACAGGCATGAGCCACCCTGCCCAGCATCTTATTTACATTTGAAAAGAGCCTTATTGGATGTGGTATAGGGAAGGTGTTTTAGAGTGCAGTGTAGAACAGCGAGTGATACAGTTTTGAGGCCGTTGCTGAATTCCAGGTGAAAGAAGTTAATGGTTGGACTCGATTTAGTAAAAGTGAAGGTGATGCGAAAGTCAAATTTGAAATATATTCTGAAGGTGCAGAACACAGGGTTTGCTGATAAAATGATTGCAGAGTGGGGAAAAAAAGAAGCCTCAGAAATGACTGTTAGATAGTGTGGCCTGAGCAACATTAGGAATAATGGCATAACTTGTTGAGTTGGGGAACATTAGAAGCAGGTTTGAGATATAAATCTAAAGTTAGCTTTTGAACACATTAAATTTGAGGTGATAGTAGCTTTCCAACTGAACTATTACAGTCCAGTTCAGAGGAAACATTTAGAATATAAATTTAGGCACCATTAGCTTACAAATTTAGTATTGAGAAGAAATTGAGTCCTGGGGAACTCCAACATTCATAGATTAGAGCGAATAGGAAGATTCTACAAGTGAGACTAAGAAAAAAACTGGAATAGAAGGAAAACAAAGAAAATGAGAAGATTGACAAGTCAGTTACTCAAGAAGATATAGTAATCAACTGTTTCAAATGCTTTTTGGTTTACTGAGATAAGAATTGACCACTGAGTTTGGCAATGGGGAGTCTGTTGATGATCTCACTAAAAGGTTTCTCTGGAATGGTAATGAAAGTGTGATTTAAGTGAGTTCAAGAGGTAATAATCGGGGAGGCGGGAGGAGAGGAGGGGAGGAAGTAGAGATAGCAAATACAGACAATGCCTTAAAGCAATTTTGCAATGAATTTGAGTAAAAGTGAGGTGATGACTGAAGGGAGATGGTCAAGGAAATTGATGATGCAGGATATGTAGTGGATAACTGCATTTTCATTCAGGAACACCCTTAATTTAAATATTTTGAATTCTTTACTCTCGGGCTTGTCAGAATACCCAGTAAAGTCTCTTATTAAATCATACGTGAAATAGATAATCCTAACAGCCACTGTATTAGTCTATTTTCACACTGCTATAAAGAAATACCCAAGACTGGTTAAATTATAAAAGAAAGAGATTTAGTTGACTCACAGTTCCACATGACTGGGGAGGCTTCAAGAAACTTACAATCATGGTGGAAGGCGAAGGGGAAGCAAGCTTGGACCTTCTCACATGGTGGAAGGAAAGAGTGAGCGTCAGCGCAGGAAAAACTACCATTTATAATACCATCAGACCTCGTGAAAATTCACTCACTATCACAAGAACAACATGGGGGAAATCGCCCCCATAATCCAATCACTTCCCATGAGGTATCTTCCTAAACACCTGGGGATCACAATTCAAGATGAGATTTGGGTGGGGACACCAAGCCTAACCATATCAACCAGTATTCTGGAAACCTAGTGAAACAGGAATGCTGGGGTTATAGACAGAATAATGGCCCACCAAAGATGTCCACATCCTAATTTCTGGACTTTATGGATATGCTACCTTTGGCAAAAGGGACTTGGCAGATGTTATTAAGGCGAGGACTTTGTGATGGGAAGATTTTCTTAGATTGTCCAATGGGAACAATATATTCACAGGATTTTTAAGAGTGGAAGGGGAGACAAGAAAGAGAGGAAGATGTGACCATAGAAGCCAGGCACCAAGAAATGCAGTGTTGCTGCTTCCGGAGATGGAGGAAGGGTGTCACCCAAAGAATATAAGTGGCCCCTGAACCTGGAAAAGGCAAGGAAAGAGATGCCCCTCTAGGAGTGCAGCTCTGCTGATGCCTGACTCTCTGATGTTAGCCCATGAGGCCCAAGTTGTATTTCCATCCTACAAAACTGTAAGATAATACAGTTCCATGGTTTAAACCACCAACTTTGTGGTAATTTTTGTGGTATGTAAACTTTTACTTAAGCCTCTGTTTACAGGATAGTGTCTCCATCAAGTGCACCAGATGTTCTCTAGTCCAAAGACCCTTGTGTGACCCTCTCCAGATAGTAAACCATCAATCACCGGCAGGGGGAGGGGATGGACAATCACTTACCTGTGTGGACCAGGGGAGAGGATCTAAAGGTTTGGGCACTGCTTAAACATACTTTCAATAAATCCTTCAGTTTTTTAAGCCTGATTTTCATCCTTATTTCCAGAGGTACTTGGTGCCATGAATTCCAGAATTTTTTCTTTGTTCTGTGTTGTAAATGGAGTTATTTTTGGTGTTTCCCTTTGAAGGTTTAGTATCAGCTTTTTCAGATGTGCTAAGGAGTTACCAGGAGCCCATCTATTTTCCATTTCTTGTACTTGTCCTCCCCCACGTTCTGTGTCCTTGTGGAGTAATGCCTTTCTCTCCCCATAATAATAATTTTTATTATTATTGTTTTGGTAACAAATTCCTTTACTGTTGCTTTTGTGGCATGTTGGGAGTGAATGGAGGCTAATACATACATTCACTGGATTTCATTAACCAGAAGTCTTCCCTCTTCTTTCTCAGTGAAATAATAAATGAACATCAGCAGATAGTGTGCAAGCAGGAAGGGAAGCAATTTCCAGTTTTTATTTTTTTTAAGTTTGTCCAGGAAAGGACATTTAAGCTATCCCATGGATTTTCCTTCTACTATTGACTTTTGCCACATGAGAAATTAAAGTCCATCATTATTAAAGTCCATAGAATTAAAGTCCCTGTATTAGAAGGCATTACTTACAACTTTTTTGTATGCCATTCTCTGCTAACCTCTTTCATACAATATCTAACTTTTCATGAGTTAGCAGCTCAGAAAGCTTGTTTTATTTTTCAGTATGTGATTGACTACTTTGAAATGTTTCTGGAGTTTTCTTTTTTTTTCTTTTTTTTTTTTTTGAGACAGAGTCTCGCTCTGTCGCCCAGGCTGGAGTGCAGTGGTGTGTTCTTGGCTCACTGCAAGCTCCGCCTCCCAGGTTCACGCGACTCTCCTGCCTCAGCCTCCCGAGTAACTGGGACTACAGGCGCCCACTACCATGCCCGGCTAATTTTTTGTATTTTTAGTAGAGACAGGTTTCACCGTGTTAGCCAGGCTGGTCTCGATCTCTTTCTACTTTTAATGTGTGTGTAAAAGAAACTCTTAAAGTGTAGGATAATTCATTAGCATAGCATGATCTAGGGAGCACCAAGAGCTCTTTAGCGTACTGTTACTAAAGTGCTTACTTCTTGACCTTGACATTGTATCTGAATTGCTAGATCAGCAAATGGCATGATTTATTTCATCATCATTGCCAGTTTCATCTTCATCTTTATCATTTTCACTAGAACAAAATACTTATAACACTAGGGATCTTGTCTGTCTCTATTTCAGTTCTGTACCCCAACACCCAGGTAAGGACTTAGTATATAGCAAGCTATCAAAAATATTGACTAAATGAATCACTAACAAATAACAACTTTGTATCCCAACAGCTAGCAAAAGATATTTGCAATAGAAAGTCTTTATTAAATAATTTTGAAAAATAATTATAAAATTAATTTCTATTTGGGATGTGATATAAATAGAGAGAAATGCCCCCATCATAGGGGTACAGCTGGATTAGTTTTAACAATGTGAACACAACTGTGTAACCAGCCCAGAGGTCAAGAAACAAAATATTATCAAGACTACCTAAGTCCCTATCAGTCATTAAGCATTTCCTCAAAGGTAGCCACTATTCTGACTTCTGACACCCTAGATTAGTATTACCTGTTCATTAACTTCATTGGAATGGGATCATATGTACTGTTTTCTGTCTAGCTTCTTTTGTTCAACATTGTATTTTTGACTGTCACTCATATTCTTTCATTCATTCTCATCATTTTATGGCATTTAACTTGATTAGTTTACTGTAATATATTTTTAGGTTATAGTCTTGCTGAACATTTGTACTGTTTCTAGTTTGGTTCATTATGAATAGTGCTGCTGTGAACATTTTCAGTTGGCTTTGGTTTTTGGTTTGGTACACATTTATATGCATTTCTATGGAAGTATAAGTGAATTGTTGGGTTACATAGTATGTATAAGTTTAGCTTTAGTAGATATTGCCAACCAGTTTTCAAAACAGATTATGCTCCCACCAGCAGAATAAGAAGAATTAATTACAGTTGCTCTGCATTCTTGCCAGCTTTTGATATTTTCCGTGTTTTTACAATTTAATCCATTTTAGCAAGCATATAGTGGTATAACATTTTGGTTTTAATTTGATTGAATCTTCATCATCTTTAACAATAGTGTGATTATCTCATTATTGCCAGTACTTATCTCAAAACCTGACACAGAGTAGGCCAAGCACCCATGATGTATACATCTGTGCTGTGTGATTAATTGCTTTGTGAAAATACTTGCTCATTGCCCTTCATTTTTTGATTTGAAACATTCTTTACTGAAATGCAGAAGTTACCTGAAAAAATACGTCTTCAGTTATTTTTCATATTACTTTGCCATGACTTTAAAAATGGGTGAGACAAAGTTTAGGAAATTTTACATGGTATCAGATAGAAGTTTGGGAAAGGTTTAAGAATGCCACGGGAAGTAGGAAGGTTCTAGCTATTACAAAGTGATGGATTTATTCAGAGAAGGAGAGCCTTCAAGATTCATTACAATAAAAAGAATAGTCACTCAGTGCTGGACCGAGTAATATATTGTAAGTCTCTTGAAATATAAAGTTCTTCAAGGTCAACCACTGCCTTTAGTCCAAGGTCAACCATTGCCTCTAGTCTTTCCATTGTTCTCCCTTGCCCTGATGAATAATGGGTTCTGTACTGAGTTAATGCTCACAAAGCCTGACTGACTAAAGGAGGAAAGTTTTGTTCTCTTTGGTTTCTGTGCTGGTCTTATGTTATATTTAACTATCGTCAGTTACTGTGATACATCATAACTGTTTTAAATATACTCTCCACTGTTTTAAATAATCAAGCTATCTTGTGACCTGGCTTTACAGGTGTGTGAATACTGCAGATAGCGAAGGTGGAGCAGTGGATAGCAACCTGTGCAACCAGGATGAAATTCCCCCGGAAACCCAGTCCTGTTCTCTTATGTGTCCCAATGAGTGTGTCATGTCTGAATGGGGACTTTGGAGCAAATGCCCACAGGTAATTTCTCTTTCTTTGTCAATGCTCGGATAATCTATTGTTGACTTCACTGTTATTCTCTGTGCATTCATAGTGCTGGTCTCCAAAGCATTCTTCTAGTAACATGGGAAAATAATTTTTTTCTTTTTGGGAAATCCAAAGAAAGAAGAAAAGAAAAAAAAATTCTGCAAGCAAGACTGAGCAATTTAAAATGCCAGTGCTTCTTTCAGGGTCTTTATCGCAGGAACATGAACAAGGAAAATGAGCCTATAATGATCACACTAGGATTAAACTGCGCACCCATTGTGAAAGGGGTCTTCTTTAGTAACAAAATGATTCTCGTTACAATATCTTGGTCCTACTCCATTTTTATCCCAGCAGAATCAATTATATCTTAGGAGCTCAACTCCACTGTGCAATTTAGCTTCTGTTAGTGATGATCTGTTTTTGCCTTTTGCTGTTTTCCTGAAGATGAGGCATTCTTTTGCGATGTTCCTACTTCTTCCAAAGCTAACAAAAATACCTTAAAAAAAAAAAACTAAAGCATTTACCTTCATTTTTTTCTTTTAGAGTTTTAAAAAATTGGAAGCACAACAGGAGTATGACAAAATAAATATTATTCAAGGAGCATATTTCAACTTACTATTCCCAGAAGATAAATTCTGATATTTTATACTCATATTTCAAAGTAAACACTGAAAAAAATGGAAGTGGGGATTAGGAACAAATTATATGAGTTCAAACATTAGAAAGGAAAATTAGGATACTTTGAACTCAATTGTCATACTGACAATTTGTGGAAAGACTGTGGAAATCTCTATATAGAAATGGAAAACATCTTTAAAAGCAGTTACTATCGTATGTTTAGAGCTTCAAATTATTGATTCCTTATTAAATATTGAGCCCTTATCTTTGATATTTGTATAATTCTGTTCCTGAAAGAGACTTCACTCTGTTGTCATTTTTATTTGTCAAGTTGTTTTTAGAGCAATACAATATTGACATGAAGAAAAACTAATAAGAATAACTTGTAGAAATGGGATACTTGTACTGCTAAGTCATGTATTTTGTGTGTAACCTGAATATAATGAAAGTTAAAATTTATTGACCACTTATTTTGTGCAAGGCACGTGTAGGAACTATTCCCTTTAGTATTTGCACTAATCCTATTCGGTTGGTAGTATTACTAGTTCATTGTACAGCTTAGAAACTGATGTGTAGAAATGTTAAGTGGTTCACACAAAGTTTTGTACTTAATAAGTGATGAGCTCAGAATGAACATTATTCTGTTGATGAAGCCAGAGATTTTGCTCTTACATTCTTGGCCCAGTTATCTTGGAAAAGTTAAGGTAGATTTAGACTCAATACTTTTCTTTGTTTAAAATGCAATATTTATTTTAAGAAGGGAAGCTGTTTTAGCTGTCTGTATGATTATGCCATGATTGAGTACTATGTTTATATTTTAGAAAGTGTGCTAGTACCACTCTTTATTAATCAACCTATAGACGAATTAGCAGCCTGAAGAAGTTTAATTAAATGTAAGGTCATGATCTTCCTCACTTTTGTTTTCCTAATTTACTCACAGAAGACTCCATTAAGTTCTAATCACTTTGCAATGAAAACATTGCCCTCTTAAGGTATCTGGCCACTGGGCTAAAATTTTTATTGTAAGAACATTTTATACAAAGTTGTGAAGGTTTAGCATTCTGTGTTTATTTCCTTTGGGTTTTTGTTTTTTCAAGGCTTCTTTTTCAAAACATAGTTATTTAATTTTTGGAGTGTTTAGAAATTGGAGGTAGAGAAAATATTTTAACCTCCTTTCATGTGTCAAAAAGACAACAGAGTTACCCACTTGTCAGCATGAAATGAAAAGGTTGTTCCTTTACCTGCTTATGTACCTTCTAAATTACATAATGATAGAAGCTATGACAATAGCAATAGACTTTTATTGAGCATATCTTATATAACCAACAGTATACTGAAGGCTACATGTAACTCTTAAGTTTTATAACAACATTGCACTATGATGATGTAACACTTGTCCATGGCCATTCAGGTCTGTCTAACCACAATGGCCTTATTCTTTCTCAGATGGTATGCTATACTATCCCATGTAAATGTAAACTTCAAAGTGAAAAAATGTAATTATGGCTCATATCTGATTATTTTCCCTGGATCTAGATATATTGCATAACTTTAGTTAAGTTGCAAGATATTAGCATACTATCCCAACATCATAGGACAATCCCAATCAGTATTGACAATGAGAATGAGAATGATTATAGCAAATGCAGCAAACTAAATCATTGTGCCCATAATTTAATTAGCACTTCAATGTGCATTTCATCAGAAAAAGGAAACAATTACTTTATAAGTGTTCTGTAGACCATGAGCTGATTTAAGGATCTTTAATATTTGCCATTATTTTACCAAATTCTCCTTTGATAGTCTACCATGTGACATATGATATTGGGACAAATTCACTATTTGTTGGGTATTTTCTCCTGCAAAGGTACTTCTTTAGAGACAAACACATAAAGAAGCTGAACATGTTTTTAAGTATGGTTGCAGCAAGTTACTTAAATCTGAGTTACAGGTTTCTTACTGGGAAGTGAGGATAATAATAGCTATTTTTTTTTCAGATTGCTTAAAAAAATAGATATAATATGTATAAAATAAATGTCATAAGCTATTACCTAACACAGAATTGTGATGAAGAAGAACCATCACAAAGCCCCTTCCCACTTACCTTGTTTGCCATGTGGTTGGGAAATCCCAGACAGGGGGCAGTACATTTTTTAAGCTATACAGGAAAGATCCCTTCCCCTGCACAAAATAAGTTATTACTCGATATTTTAGAAATAAAATGTCACCTCCATTACTGAAACATAACTTATATCTAATTTAATAGTGGTCCTTAAAAATAACGCATCACAAAGATAACTTTGAATGAATGGGTTACTGACCTGACAGTAACTGCAAATTGCAAACCATACAGAAGGACAAATAAGACAAAGGCATTAAAAATTGTATTGGGACCTTTTTTAAAAAACTGTATTGGGAAAACCATAAATGAATCAAGCAGAAACAAATACAATTCAAAGAGGAATTTGAAGAAAATGAAAAACTATTTGTTTCCTTTGTTTTATGTTCGTGTTTTTTCTTATTCCCATAATACACACACACACATACATATATATGTTAAAGTAAATATATATATATATGTGTGTGTGTGTGTGTACTAGAATGCTTTACTATGAAAGGAAGATTATGTAATTGTGCGTACAATAACCTTCCTAATGGTGTTTCTGCTTTAAAGGTATGTGTGTGTGTATACATGTTCATACATGTATATAAGTACATGAACACACATACAAATATATAGACATTTTGTAGTTTATTACTTACCACCAGGTGTTCTCTTTTACCTCAGTTTTTCCAGTTTTTGTCCTGATCCTACATACTTCAGAATTATGCTGAGGATTATTCATAGAATCATGTATTCTTCAAGAGAAGTTCATAAGTTCATAAATTTCTGGATGCAAATGTCTTGGAACATTTGAAATTGATGAGCCACTTATGTATCTGAAACAATATTGGGTTGCCTTCATTTATGCTACCAATCCTTACAGAAATTTAACATTGAATAACACAGATTTTCTATTTATATCTCTCCTTGGAATCTTGGCAAAGGAATTTCCTAAACACTGATATTGATAGGACAAGGGTATTGGAAGTGAATTTCAAAACTGTTGTATATTTTGCAGAAGCAAGACTTTGAAAACCCACTCCAGAAAGGTGACTTAGATTTAGCAAACCTATTTGACCTTTGATTCACCTCTAGCTGAATGTATCAGGGGTTGGCCAGAACTGTAGCCAAGCATCCCTTCAGATAATGGGAATTAGAGGCTTATTAAACAGTGGTCCCAAGGAAACTTCATGATCAAAAAGTGACCCAAATCTTTGAATTATCACCAGAACAATCTATGAAAAAGGATCACAAGGGAAGACTTTGCAAAGAAACTACATAGGGCTTAAGTGCAATGGAATCTGGATTCTATCACAGTCTGAATATTGTGTTTTTAAAGTTCACCTTATTTCTGTGCTTTATTCTTTTCTCTAATTCTTTATGTGTGCAGGAGATACTAGTGAAAGCCAGTGCAGAAACCGAAATTATTTCTTCAGGCAAATGCCCTGCTTTAAAAGAGAAAGAGAAATGCATGTGGTTTTCTGATAAGTGATCTATAATTAAGCATTTGAGGTTAAGAAAAACACCCCCTCCATTTTTTTTAATTGTGCTCCAGTGTTATTTTGGGGAAATGCTGTGAGCAATGACATTTTATTCCTGATGACTCAGTATTTTCAGCACCTTAGCATCACCTGTGCAAATTATGTTTCAGGGAAGCAATTTATCCCAAAGTTTAGTACTAGAGCTCAGCTCTAAGCACTTCCTCAATCTCACCTAACAGTTTTTATCATGCAGATGGCAACCTGTATTTGTCTCTGGAGGAGGTGCCTAATGGTCATGACCCTCATGCTACCTAGTTCTTTTGTTTGACTCACAGCTGAAAGCCAGAGGATGAGAATGATGATAATTTTCTATAATCTGGACAGTAAATTCTGGTTGCGTGTGCTAAATTGATATTGGCTCTTGTCAGATGACAGTAATTCATTACTCAGGGGCTTGCAGAGTATTTTACCCCTGTGTGCAGTGAGATGTAATATCACTTAGAGCCACTTTTATTTCCAGACCATATGAGGCACTGCAAGAAGGGTGCCTCATTTCATGCATTGGAGCAGTGAATGACAATCTAATAGAAGCAGTCTTTAGGTTCCTCAAGGTTTTGATATTTAATATGCTTGTTATCATTCTTTCTTATACAGCCTGACTTCTTTGATTCTCAATATCATCAATTTGGAGTACAAAATAAGGCTTCCATTGCTGTCAGTTTCCGTCTGTCTCTCCCTTTGCCCTGACACCTTCCATTCTCCCTCTCTATCTCCATTTCTATCTCTGTCTCTATTTCATGGAATTCTCAGTTATAAAAAATAGTATGATGGGCCCTATACATTGATCATCCTGCTTCAACAATTATCTACATATGACAAACCTTATTTCATTTATCTCTTCTTCCCCCACTTCTCTTTCACTTTCTTGCTAGCAGACTAAGGCATATCCCACATTTTATATTATTTCAGCCATAAATACTTCTGCATACCTTCCTAAGAGAAAATGATTAATGAAAACAACTACACCTAACAACACTTTTCTATACCTTGCAAAAGTATAATTCTATACTTTGTAAAAGTATAATTTTCAAAAAATTAAAAATGTGACTCATACAAAGTGTCAAAAGTTAATTTACTGATTAGTCATTAAACTAGCATGATTGTAAGGCGATTCAAAGAGAACTGGAGAGAAAAGAGAATTTTCACGTCTAACAGTGATGGAATATCATTGGATTTCTTTGGGCTGGATTTATGCTCCATAGTAAACAGTGTTACAAAGGGCAAAATGTATAAACCAACAGTTTTGATACATTGGATGAGTAGCATGGGACTATGGTGACCGAGGGAAGAAAACCAAATGAAGTGAGCCTTCCAATCACCATGGCTTTCTGGCTAGAGGCAATTTCTGAATGGTGATTAAAGGAATGAGATTCCAAGGAGACCATGGTGAGGATCCAGCAACCAGAGTCAGAGAGGTACAGGAAGTTGAAATTTGAAACACAAAGTACTGAAAAGAAAGGAGCTAGGCAAACAAAATAATCTAGATACCTAGAAGGGGCCTCCTGGTGTTCTTAGCTAACTATTAATTTGGACATTCATGGAGTGAAACCCCCCAAGTTCAGACAAAGAATGACTTCTGAGAATCTGCAAGGTATACATATTCTAAAGCTCACACAGGTCTAGGAGACATTTCAATTTCATGTAGTGTAAACAGAGATACCTCTTTAAGCTCTGAGATCATTTATTAATGACCTAACAAGGGTTTTGCCTTAGCAGGAGGGTTAAATTAACCTTAAAGTCTACTCCGGAATTTCCCTAATGAAATTTAAAGACAAACCACAGAAAGACCAAGCGGATCCACAGGTAACATTACTGCCTGCCAAAACATACTTCAGCACATTTGAAAGGAAGACAATCCCGGCCCCCACAAGCATTCAGCAGTGTTACATTCACAACATCTAGGAGTGGTTATTGGCCAGATGTGGGGCATGATAGGGACCTAGGTGGTTTTGGTAATATTTGTTTCTTTTTTACAAGGTAACATTTTATTTCATGAGCTCTGTTCTGGCTATACAGGTGTTTTCACTTGAAGACATAGCTACAAAGCACAGAAAGAAAAAAAAGAATGGAAAAGAAATGAATAGGGACTAAGTGATCTGTAGAACAATTGCAAGTCATTTAACACATGCATAATTAGAGCCCTGGAAGAAAAGTAGGGAGTGGACAGAAAAATATTTGAAGAAGTAATAGCTCAAATTATTTCAAATTTTGGAGTGGTTGCAGTTTTCAGAGAATGTTATCTGGATCATATGATCCTGGCTGACAATATTCTGAGGATAAAATAGAAAAAATATTCTAGAAGGTCTCAGTACCAGTACATTAGCAATGTTTCCCTTAATCACTTTATTTTCAAAATAGTAGCACCATGGTCAATTGTGCCCAGTGTAGAGATTTTCTGCTTTACTTTTCCCAAATAATGAAGTTCCATCCAATCAGTTAAAAGTCCCAAGTAGAAAAAAAAAAAGGCTGACATTCCCATGAGTAAGAGGAAACTCCTGCCTGATTGCCTTGCACTGAGACATTAGTTTTTTCCTGCCATTGTACTGAAACCAAAACATTGGCTCTTCTTGGGTATAAAGCCAGCAGGCCCTTAGACTGGAACCACACCATTGGCTCTCTTGGGTCTCCAGCTTGCAGACTGCAGATCTTGGGACTTGTCAAGCTCCATAATCATGTGAGCCAATTCCTAAATAAATTAATATGCATGTGAGTACACACACACACACGCACACACACACACGGACACACACACTATTGATTCTGTATCTTTGGAGAACCCTAATATAGACGGGTTAATTATTGACAGATGCACTTTCGATTAGTTCTCTAGTTTTGAACACTACTTTTAACTCCTTTTTCAGATTTACTTGATGGTCAAATTCCTAGTCTTTTGAGGCTATAGAGTCCAAATCAAGTTCCAATTTATCCATTGCTGATTTGGAATTCAGTACTTTCAAGTCGGCTCTCAGTTATCAGATAAGTTTTCTAACTTCTTAAATTTTATTACTATTAGGTCCTTATATTACTATTGTTGTTTGTACACCTTTATAAACAAATGTCTTCACTCTCATTTTGATCCTTTTAATATCATTTTAGTGGTATTCCTGGAAAGAGTTTTGTATAGTCTTCCATCTTTAACCAAAATTTCCTATCAAATTAAATTTTAACACAATTTGTGATACCTTCTGTCATATAAAAGTGTTTACTTTTTATGATACTCTTTCTTGCTTTAAAAAAATCCTAGATATGTTTCTAATATTTTAATTGCTTAAAAATGCATAAACATGTTTTACTTAGTTTTGTGTATGTTGACACAAGTTCTATTACATTTCAAATGAATATTCCTGTACCAACTAGTTTCTGGATTCCATTTTCTAGACATTTTAAAAAAGTTTTCACAAGAGTTTTATTTATATTTTTGCTGTACCCAGTTACATTTAATATCATGTGAATTGACATTTTTTTAATCACTATTATTAGTGGAGTGTTTTCTTCCATGTGTGTATCTAATTGGTTAGTGCTAATGTATAAAGAAACAAATGGGTGCTTTGGTATTGCAGGAATATCTTGCATCCAGCTGTGTTATCTTAATTTTATTATTAATTCTACTAGTAGTTTTTACAAAATTAGTTCATAGTCTTAGGTTTTCCTAACATATACCTATATAATATACAAATAATGATTTACCTATCCTTTCTTGATATTCACATTATCTTTCCTAGACATACATACTTTATTAGGAAGAACTTTCTAAATAGTGCTAAAAATCAAAAATCATTTTTATCTTTTCCTAGTATATTAGACTGTTCTCATGTTGCTGTAAAGAAATACCTGAGGTTGAGTAATTTATTAAAAAAAAAAAAAGAGGTTTAATTGTCTCACAGTCCTGCAGGCTGTACAGGAAGCGTGGTTTCTGGAGAGGCCTCAGGAAGCTTTTACTTGGGTGAAGTGAGATCAGGCACATCACATGGCAAGAGCAGGAGCAAGAGAGAAGGGGAATATTGGGGAAGGTGCCACACACTTTTAAATGTCCAGATCTCGTATGAAGTCAGAGCAAGAGGTCATTTATCACCAAGGGGATGGCCCAAGCCATTCATGAGGAATCCACTCCCATCATCCAAATATCTCCCACTACGCCCCACCTTCAACATTGGGGATTACAATTCAACATGAGATCTGGGCGGGGATAAATATCCAAACTATATCACCTGGCTTTAATCAGGTGATATAATATGTTTGAGCTATTGTTAAACAAATAGTCATTGTGTATTATGTGTAATTTTTTTCTGTGAATTTCTTTTTAAATATATATATACACAATATATCACCAGATGTATGTGTTCAAAAATGATTAGTCAGTTTTATTCAATGCTTTTCATTTTTGCTGGTATTAGTTTTAGAATTTGTCTTTTATAAATATGATAAAGCAGAATGTCTAGTTTTGAAATACCCATGAATTCTTAAATTAAACTTTAAATTAGAGGCCGGGCTCATGGCTCACGCCTGTAATCCCAGCACTTTGTAAGGCCTAGGTGGGCAGATCACCTGAGGTCCGGAGCTTGAGACCAGCCTGCCCAACATGGCAAAATCCCATCTCTACTAAAAATACAACATTTAGCCATGCATAGTGGTGCATGCCTGTAATCCTAGCTTCTCGGGAGGCTTAGGCAGGAGAATCACTTGAACACAGGATGCAGCGGCTGCAGTGAACTGAGATTGCATCACTGCACTCCACACTCCAGCCTGGGCGACAGAGAGAGACTCTGTCTCAAAAAATAATAATTATAAAAATAAAAAAATAAATTATAATAAATAAAATTTGCTGGGCATGGTGGCTTATACCTGTAATTCCAGCATTTTGGGAGGCCAAGGTGGGTGGATCACTTGAGGTCAGGTGTTGAGACCAGCCTGGCCAACACAGTAAAAACTCCATCTCTTCTAAAAATACAAAAATTAGCTGGACATGTTGGTGGGTGCCTATAATCCCAGCTACTCGGGAGGCTGAGGCATGAGGATTGCTTGAGCCTGGGAGGCAGAGGTTGCAGTGAGCCAATATGGCGCCACTGCACTCCAGCCTGGGTGACAGAGGGAGACTCTCTCTCAAAAAACTAAAAAATAAAAATAAATTAATTAATTAAATTCTCTTTAGTTTATCATTTTTTTTAACTGGTTCAGGATGTTCTGGTTCAAGATGTTTCTCTCTCTCATCTCTGTCTCTCTTATTCTTCCCATCTTAGCATATTTGGCATTACTGCTATGCTAATTTTAAAATAATTTGTCAAGTTTCAGCATTTTATATTCTTTGAACTAGTTTTGTTAAGTGTAGGAAATAGTTATTTGACATTTTAAAATACATCTGGAGCTGGAATATTTTTCAGTGTTTTTTTTTATATACAATTTCTCCCTTTTCTCTTGTTATAGTCTTTTGAATGCTTCTGTTTCAATTTTAGCATTTATATTTCACACAGTTATGGCATATTTCTGTTAAATTTTAAAACGTCCATTGAAATCCAGCACACATAGTTTTTTAAAAAACTAATCTAGTCTCATATATCTGTGATCGCCAACTTTTTACTACTTTTTACTCACATACTAATGTGTATGTGTGTCTCTGGCATTTTGGATTTTGACATTTCTATCTATATCCATATATTTGTATGTTGACTCATGTTGTCTTTTTTTTTTTTTTTTTTAAGATGGAATTTCACTCTTGTCACCCAGGCTGGAGTACAATGGCATGATTTCAGCTCACTGAAACCTCTGCCTCCTGGGTTCAAGTGATTCCCCTGCCTCAGCCTCCCAACTAGCTGGGATTACAGGTGCATGGCACCATGCCCAGCTAATTTTTGTATTTTTAGTAGAGATGGGGTTTCGCCATGTTGACCAGGCTGGGCTCAAGCTCCTGAGCTCAGGTGATTCCTGGGCATCCACAAATGCTGGGGTTACAGGAGTGAGCCACCACACCCAGCCCCATGTTGCCCATTTAAAATCACATAACTTAAGTGTAAGGTTTTGATGTTTGGGCACACAGTTTCCTGTCATTTGGTTTTCTTTTCCCTTTTTTGGCTATTTACATTTCTTATTATTCTTAAACTTTGACATTTTTGTCATTTGTAAAATAAAAAAATACTTAGATCTATTTGTTAAGTTTTTATTTAATCAATATTCTATTTAGAAAAAAATTTTACCTCATTCTATTAATGTAATGTATTTTCTCTTTTTTAATCATGAAACATTTAAGCATGCAGAAACTACCCAGAATCATATAAATAAAACTTTAGTGTCCAACCTCCAGTTTTATAAAATCTTAAGCAGTTTATGCCTACATTTTAAAAATTCAACCCTTTCCTTATATCCAATTGTGAAATTTTGTGATTTTCTTCAAGTAGGTATTTTACGTTAAGTTTATATTTAGGCATTGCCATTTTAAATTACATGGCTTAAAATATTATTGCCAGCATAGAGGCAGTATAGTGTTGGGTTTTCTTTTTGGTTTTTGGTTTTCATATTTTTACTCACTTCACTAGAATTTTATATTTGCTCTCGCATATTTGGGGTCTGGTTTCTTAGTATTTTAAGGCATATAAGTGTATTATCTCAAATAATAGATATGCTTTTTTTCTGATGTGTACATGCAAGCGTGTAGAATTCTTTTTCCTATCAGAACTTACTGAGTTAGGAAGAGCCAACAACCACCATGGCAATTATATACTCCTGGTTATTGGACATCCTTGCATTCCTGATTAACACAGCAATGCCAAGTGCTTCACAATTATTATGACTCTTAGATTGAGATCATTTAATGATTTTCGCCTTAAGGAACAAAAGACTAAGACTGAGACCATAACTAAGATGAAGACTACATAAGCTGCCACTTGTGTTTAAAAATTATAGAAAATTTGAGTGAAATGATTAACTTTTAAGTTCATTTTTTTTTCTTTCATGGCCCTCCTGATTTTTCTCTTTTGCTATCAGTACCTGTGCTTCACTTTTCATATCTAAGCCATGCTTTCTCCCTTCCTTTTACTCCAGAACAGAACTCACAATATTCTTTTGTACAAGTCCTGGAAAGAGCTAGATCACTGGCCGTACTATTTACCATGGCTAATACTTGCCCAAGCATTTTAATACAAGCGTTTAGTACAAGACACACCAATGTGAGACACACTTAGGCCTGATTACCTCACAAAGAACCAGACTGATGGTCTGATTGATGGTCATTTTCTGAGCTAGAACCATGGGCAGGGTGACATCATCTGGAATGGAAATTTGTGCAGGACAGGCATCATGGCTGACTTGGCCAGTATAGCTGACTATAATAATAATATGTTTATTTCTAAACATACAAGATTGTATCAGGTTTGGATTTTAGACTTTCTTGATTGAATACCCTGTATGTATCGCAATGAGTGTTTGTGTATGTGTGTGTTTGCGTATAAATGGATGAATTATTATAATATTTTGAAAGTCTTTTATATTAGATATCTTTGCTTTTCCAAGAAAAACAACTCAATCACTCCTACTGTATAATATTTTTTAAAGTAGCATAGGTTTTTTAGTGCTTCTGCATCATATTTCTATAATTGACATTGATTTATAATTTCCTTTTTAAATGTTAATTTTGTAAATTTGGGATTAGGGCATCTAATTGCTGTGAAATACATTTTGCACTTTTTCCTCTGCTTTGAAATAGTTTCTTTTTTTTTTTGAGCTAAGGAGGTACATGATACCTGATGACATAAAGGAGTTTATCTGTGAAACTCTCTGGATACAGAACATTTTGGTTGGTGACCTTTGATCAAACTATTCCTTAGTTTCCTCCAGACTGATTAGTCTATTCACATTTTCAATAATTTCTTGAGTTAATTGTCAGAACTTTTATTTTTTCTGATACACTTTAAAAATCCCCTTGTGGAAGAGTCTTTCTACTTTTATTTCACTTTGTTTATTATTTTTTCTCTTCATTTCTCTTGATTAGATTTGTTAAAAGTTTACCCCTTTAGTAATCTATTTTCAAAATTTTATTTGATGATTGTATCTGGTCTTTTTATTTTCTAATTTATCATTTTTAGTTGTTGCACTTATTTAACCTATTTGGGGAGGCATTTAAGGCATACATTTTTTCCAACTAGAATAAAATGCTTATTAATATATTTACTATCTTTAGTAGTAATAAAACATTTAAAGATATTAATTTCCCTTTAGTAGAATTTGGGCAGAGTGGAATGGGAAGGTTTTGACTCCGACCTTAAATTTGACATATAGTATTCTCATTTTCATTATGTCTAAAAAGCCCATAATGATATAAATGTCCTTGTTTCCTGAATATTTTATAAAGTTCAGTATATTTCAGTTTTTAAATTTCAAAGGTTTTTCATATTATTTAAGCTTCTTTACTTATTAATTTATGTTTGCTTTAAAAAGATATTTAAGTTTTAACAAAATCAGTGATTGCCTTTCTTAGAATACATATATATTGAAAAAATTGGTTCCATTTATTATATTTTTCAATATTCTTGTGTCCTATTTGTCATAAACCTATCAAAAAGTTATAGAATGATAGCAGTCTATTAGAGGACGCCATAACAATTATATTTCTGTCAAATTCTTTTTGCTTTTATTATAGTGTTTTATTCTTATAGTTTGATACCATGTTATTTAGCTCAATAAGGATCACAAATGTTTGTTTATATAATGTTTGGCTGATCTTTGTTTCATAAGAACGTTTTGCCTGGGATTTTATTCTGTCTAACAGTTATGCTGTTTTCCTTTCTTTTTCTTTTTGTTTTTAAAATATCTTTATTGACCCTTTTTTAATTTTTCTATGCTTATTTCTTTTAGAGAAGACTTCCATTAGAAGATAGATTAATATTTTTGGCTTTTCATAGGAGTATTTAAAATCTATTTTGTATAATGGGCATCTGTTGTATTATGCTACAAAAAGAAAGGATCTTTGATATTTCTTTTATCTCCAGTAGTTTCATGGACTATGCCTTGTATTTGTCTGTGCACTTGAGTAATTTAATATTACTACTGGTTATCTTTTTTTTTAATTAAAAATCTTAAATATGTATTTCTATGCATTACAAATATATAAACAAAAAATTCAATAGTGAACCTTGCATATCAAAAAATACATAGCTTGTTTTATTTCTCCCTCAAATTTTTTGTATTTTGTCAATAATAACTTAAAATTATAGAGCTAGATGATTATTTTCATCAGCTTCTGTATTTTACATAATCATATATTATTTGTAAATATCCACATAGAAAAGCTAATCTTTTTCTATTAGAACATTTTTGCTTTTATGAATGTGGTACCCTTTAATTTCTGTATTTTAACTATGGAATACCACTCTAAGCAAGTTGGAATGATACCTTGAATTTCTGTATGCTTCATTATGACAAAACTTCAAGTGCTTTAGCGCATTCTGAGACCATAACTTTTATTCCTAAATCACTTCTCATTACTGGATGAATCTTCACCCAAGCTGCATTTTTCTGTTATCCCCTGTATGGTTTAAGGTTTTACATGTTTATTTTCTATCTCAACTCTAGGAAATTTTTAATTGTCTTTTGATGTATATACTTTATATGTTAAAATGCATAGATCTCAAGGGTATGAGTTGATCAATATTTTTACTTCTTATATCTCTGAATAACCACTAAACACAAAAAGATAAGCCAAATCTAGTACACTACAGGATCTTTGATGCTACTTTTCAGTGTATATGCACAATTTTCTACCCAAATTCAGGCACTTCTATTACATCTATTAGTTTTGCCCGCCTTGGGCTTCATGTACTGGAATAATACCCTAGCCTTTAGTGTATGATCTCATTAACTCAACATTATGTCTTAATTTCATGTAAATGGAACCACACAGTTCTTTTTGGTCTAGTTTCATTTGCTCAACATAATGCCTTTGAGATGTCTGTGTGTTGTCGAGCAGATCAGTAGTTGTTCTTTTTTGTTGTTAAATTTCACTGCAGGATTATAGCATCATATATTTATGTACTCTCTTGTTAGTGGACATTTGGTTCATTTCTAGTTTAGAGCCTTTATGAAGAAAGCTACTGCAAACATTCTGTAAAAGGCATTTTGTAAACATCTGCACTCATTTCTCTTAAGCACATATTTAGGAGTAGAATAGCTAAGTTATAAAATAGGTGTATATTAATTATTAGAAATTTTCAAGCAGTTTTCAAAGTTATAGTGCCATTTGACACTATTTACAACAATGTAGGAAACTTTCCGTTTTAATACAACCTCATCAACATTTGATATTTTCCATGATTTTTTCTTGTTTAATTTTAGCTACTCTGCTGGGTATGCAGTAATATTTTTTAGTGATTTTAATTTGTATTTCCCTAATAACTAATATTGTTGAGCAACTTTTTATCAGCTTCTGGATCATTAAGATGTCTTATTTGTAAAATGATTGTTGAAGGCACATGCCTATTTTTTTAATGAATTTAATTATTTTTATTATTGATTTAAATAAGTTATTTGTGTATTCTAGATGTAAGTCATCTGTCAGATGTAAGCATTGTGAATGTTTTCCACAATTTTAGATTACTTTCTACTTTTTATCACAATGTTTTGTTTTGTTTTAGAAGAGGATTTTAGTTCTATTGATGCCAAATTTATTGTTTTATTTTATGGTTAATATCTATTTTGTCCTAAGAAATCTTTTTCTTTTTCTTTTTTTCTTTTTATTATTTTTATTTTTTATTTTTTTTTATTTTTTAATTTATTTATTATTATTATACTTTAAGTTGTAGGGTACATGTGCATAACATGCAGGTTTGTTACATATGTATACTTGTGCCATGTTGGTGTGCTGCACCCATCAACTCGTCATTTACATCAGGTATAACTCCCAATGCAATCCCTCCCCCCTCCCCCCTCCCCATGATAGGCCCCGGTGTGTGATGTTCCCCTTCCCGAGTCCAAGTGATCTCATTGTTCAGTTCCCACCTATGAGTGAGAACATGCGGTGTTTGGTTTTCTGTTCTTGTGATAGTTTGCTAAGAATGATGGTTTCCAGCTGCATCCATGTCCCTACAAAGGACACAAACTCATCCTTTTTTATGGCTGCATAGTATTCCATGGTGTATATGTGCCACATTTTCTTAATCCAATCTGTCACTGATGGACATTTGGGTTGATTCCAAGTCTTTGCTATTGTGAATAGTGCTGCAATAAACAGATGTGTGCATGTGTCTTTATAGCAGCATGATTTATAATCCTTTGGGTATATACCCAGTAATGGGATGGCTGGGTCATATGGTACATCTAGTTCTAGATCCTTGAGGAATCGCCATACTGTTTTCCATAATGGTTGAACTAGTTTACAATCCCACCAACAGTGTAAAAGTGTTCCTATTTCTCCACATCCTCTCCAGCACCTGTTGTTTCCTGACTTTTTAATGATAGCCATTCTAACTGGTGTGAGATGGTATCTCATTGTGGTTTTGATTTGCATTTCTCTGATGGCCAGTGATGATGAGCATTTTTTCATGTGTCTGTTGGCTGTATGAATGTCTTCTTTTGAGAAATGTCTGTTCATATCCTTTGCCCACTTTTTGATGGGGTTGTTTGTTTTTTTCTTGTAAATTTGTTTGAGTTCTTTGTAGGTTCTGGATATTAGCCCTTTGTCAGACGAGTAGATTGCAAAAATTTTCTCCCATTCTGTAGGTTGCCTGTTCACTCTGATGGTAGTTTCTTTTGCTGTGCAGAAGCTCTTTAGTTTAATGAGATCCCATTTGTCAATTTTGGCTTTTGCTGCCGTTGCTTTTGGTGTTTTAGACATGAAGTCTTTGCCCATGCCTATGTCCTGAATGGTACTACCTAGGTTTTGCTCTAGGATTTTTATGGTATTAGGTCTAACATTTAAGTCTCTAATCCATCTTGAATTAATTTTTGAATAAGGAGTAAGGAAAGGATCCAGTTTCAGCTTTCTACTTATGGCTAGCCAATTTTCCCAGCACCATTTATTAAATAGGGAATCCTTTCCCCATTTCTTGTTTCTCTCAGGTTTGTCAAAGATCAGATGGCTGTAGATGTGTGGTATTATTTCTGAGGACTCTGTTCTGTTCCATTGGTCTATATCTCTGTTTTGGTACCAGTACCATGCTGTTTTGGTTACTGTAGCCTTGTAGTATAGTTTGAAGTCAGGTAGCATGATGCCTCCAGCTTTGTTCTTTTGACTTAGGATTGTCTTGGAGATGCGGGCTCTTTTTTGGTTCCATATGAACTTTAAAGCAGTTTTTTCCAATTCTGTGAAGAAACTCATTGGTAGCTTGATGGGGATGGCATTGAATCTATAAATAACCTTGGGCAGTATGGCCATTTTCACGATATTGATTCTTCCTATTCATGAGCATGGTATGTTCTTCCATTTGTTTGTGTCCTCTTTTATTTCACTGAGCAGTGGTTTGTAGTTCTCCTTGAAGAGGTCCTTTACATCCCTTGTATGTTGGATTCCTAGGTATTTTATTCTCTTTGAAGCAATTGTGAATGGAAGTTCATTCATGATTTGGCTCTGTGTTTGTCTGTTACTGGTGTATAAGAATGCTTGTGATTTTTGCACATTAATTTTGTATCCTGAGACTTTGCTGAAGTTGCTTATCAGCTTAAGGAGATTTTGGGCTGAGACAATGGGGTTTTCTAAATGTACAATCATGTCATCTGCAAACAGGGACAATTTGACTTCTTCTTTTCCTAACTGAATACCCTTGATTTCTTTCTCTTGCCTAATTGCCCTAGCCAGAACTTCCAACACTATGTTGAATAGGAGTGGTGAGAGAGGGCATCCCTGTCTTGTGCCAGTTTTCAAAGGGAATTTTTCCAGTTTTTGCCCATTCAGTATAATATTGGCTGTGGATTTGTCATAAATAGCTCTTATGATTTTGAGGTACATTCCATCAATACCGAATTTATGGAGCGTTTTTAGCATGAAGGGCTGTTGAATTTTGTCAAAAGCCTTTTCTGCATCTATTGAGATAATCATGTGGTTCTTGTCTTTGGTTCTGTTTATATGCTGGATTATGTTTATTGATTTGCGAATGTTGAACCAGCCTTGCATCCCAGGGATGAAGCCCACTTGATCATGGTGGATAAGCTTTTTGATGTGTTGCTGAATCCGGTTTGCCAGTATTTTATTGAGGATTTTTGCATCAATGTTCATCAGGGATATTGGTCTAAAATTCTCCTTTTTGGTGTGTCTCTGCCAGGCTTTGGTATCAGGATGATGTTGGCCTCATAAAATGAGTTAGGGAGGATTCCCTCTTTTTCTATTGATTGGAATAGTTTCAGAAGGAATGGTAC
Source organism: Macaca mulatta (assembly GCF_049350105.2). Classification (NCBI taxonomy): domain Eukaryota; kingdom Metazoa; phylum Chordata; class Mammalia; order Primates; family Cercopithecidae; genus Macaca; species Macaca mulatta. The sequence continues at coordinate 29,221,256 of NC_133417.1, forward strand.
CAACTCCTCCTTGTACCTCTGGTAGAATTCAGCTGTGAATCCATCTGGTCCTGGACTTTTTTGGTTGGTAGGCTATTAATTATTGCCTCAATTTCAGAGCCTGTTATTGGTCTATTCAGGGATTCAACTTCTTCCTGGTTTAGTCTTGGAAGAGTGTAAGTGTCCAGGAAATTATCCATTTCTTCTAGATTTTCCAGTTTATTTGCATAGAGGTGTTTATAGTATTCTCTGATGGTAGTTTGTATTTCTGTGGGGTCGGTGGTGATATCCCCTTTATCATTTTTAATTGCATCGATTTGATTTTTCTCTCTTTTCTTCTTTATTAGTCTTGCTAGTGGTCTGTCAATTTTGTTGATCTTTTCAAAAAACCAACTCCTGGATTTATTGATTTTTTGGAGAGTTTTTTGTGTCTCTATCTCCTTCAGTTCTGCTCTGATCTTAGTTATTTCTTGCCTTCTGCTAACTTTCGAATGTGTTTGCTCTTGCTTCTCTAGTTCTTTTAATTGGGATGTTAGAGTGTCAATTTTAGATCTTTCCTGCTTTCTCTTGTGGGCATTTAGTGCTATAAATTTCCCTCTACACACTGCTTTAAATGTGTCCCAGAGATTCTGGTATGTTGTATCTTTGTTCTCATTGGTTTCAAAGAACATCTTTATTTCTGCCTTCATTTCGTTATGTACCCAGTAGTCATTCAGGAGCAGGTTGTTCAGTTTCCATGTAGTTGAGCGGTTTTGATTGAGTTTCTTAGTCCTGAGTTCTAGTTTGATTGCACTGTGGTCTGAGAGACAGTTTGTTATAATTTCTGTTCTTGTACATTTGCTGAGGAGTGCTTTACTTCCAATTACGTGGTCGATTTTGGAGTAAGTACGATGTGGTGCTGAGGAGAATGTATATTCTGTTGATTTGGGGTGGAGAGTTCTATAGATGTCTATTAGGTCTGCTTGCTGCAGAGATGAGTTCAATTCCTGGATATCCTTGTTAACTTTCTGTCTCATTGATCTGTCTCATGTTGAGAGTGGAGTGTTGAAGTCTCCCATTATTCTTGTATGGGAGTCTAAGTCTCTTTGTAAGTCTCTAAGGACTTGCTTTATGAATCTGGGTGCTCCTGTATTGGGTGCATATATATTTAGGATAGTTAGCTCTTCCTGTTGAATTGATCCCTTTACCATTATGTAATGGCCTTGTTTGTCTCTTTTGATCTTTGATGGTTTAAAGTCTGTTTTATCAGAGACTAGGATTGCAACCCCCGCTTTTTTTTGTTCTCCATTTGCTTGGTAAATCTTCCTCCATCCCTTTATTTTGAGCCTCTGTATGTCTCTGCGTGTGAGATGGGCCTCCTGAATACAGCAGACTGATGGGTCTTGACTCTTTATCCAGTTTGCCAGTCTGTGTCTTTTAATTGGAGCATTTAGTCCATTTACATTTAAGGTTAAGATTGTTATGTGTGAACTTGATCCTGCCATTATGATATTAAGTGGTTATTTTGCTCATTAGTTGATGCAGTTTCTTCCTAGCCTCGATGGTCTTTACATTTTGGCATGTTTTTGCAATGGCTGGTACCGGTTGTTCCTTTCCATGTTGAGTGCTTCCTTCAGGGTCTCTTGTAAGGCAGGCCTAGTGGTGACAAAATCTCTAAGCATTTGCTTATCTGTAAAGGATTTTATTTCTCCTTCACTGATGAAACTTAGTTTGGCTGGATATGAAATTCTGGGTTGAAAATTCTTTTCTTTAAGAATGTTGAATATTGGCCCCCACTCTCTTCTGGCTTGTAGAGTTTCTGCCAAGAGATCTGCTGTTAGTCTGATGGGCTTCCCTCTGTGGGTAACCCGACCTTTCTCTCTGGCTGCCCTTAAGATTTTTTCCTTCATTTCAACTTTGGTGAATCTGGCAATTATGTGTCTTGGAGTTGCTCTTCTCAAGGAGTATCTTTGTGGCGTTCTCTGTATTTCCTGGATTTGAATGTTGGCCTGCCCTACTAGGTTGGGGAAGTTCTCCTGGATGATATCCTGAAGAGTGTTTTCCAACTTGGTTCCATTTTCCCCCTCACTTTCAGGCACCCCAATCAGACGTAGATTTGGTCTTTTTACATAATCCCATACTTCTTGCAGGCTTTGTTCATTTCTTTTTCTTCTTTTTTCTTTTGGTTTCTCTTCTCGCTTCATTTCATTCATTTGATCCTCAATCGCAGATACTCTTTCTTCCAGTTGATCGAGTCGGTTACTGAAGCTTGTGCATTTGTCACGTATTTCTCGTGTCATGGTTTTCATCTCTTTCATTTCGTTTATGACCTTCTCTGCATTAATTACTCTAGCCATCAATTCTTCCACTTTTTTTTCAAGATTTTTAGTTTCTTTGCGCTGGGTACGTAATTCCTCCTTTAGCTCTGAGAAGTTTGATGGACTGAAGCTTTCTTCTCTCATCTCGTCAAAGTCATTCTCCGTCCAGCTTTGATCCGTTGCTGGCGATGAGCTGTGCTCCTTTGCCGGGGGAGATGCGCTCTTATTTTTTGAATTTCCAGCTTTTCTGCCCTGCTTTTTCCCCATCTTTGTGGTTTTATCTGCCTCTGGTCTTTGATGATGGTGATGTACTGATGGGGTTTTGGTGTAGGTGTCCTTCCTGTTTGACAGTTTTCCTTCTAACAGTCAGGACCCTCAGCTGTAGGTCTGTTGGAGATTGCTTGAGGTCCACTCCAGACCCTGTTTGCCTGGGTATCAGCAGCAGAGGCTGCAGAAGATAGAATATTTCTGAACAGCGAGTGTACCTGTCTGATTCTTGCTTTGGAAGCTTCCTCTCAGGGGTGTACTCCACCCTGTGAGGTGTGGGGTGTCAGACTGCCCCTAGTGGGGGATGTCTCCCAGTTAGGCTACTCAGGGGTCAGGGACCCACTTGAGCAGGGAGTCTGTCCCTTCTCAGATCTCAACCTCCATGTTGGGAGATCCACTGCTCTCTTCAAAGCTGTCAGACAGAGTCGTTTGCGTCTGCAGAGGTTTCGGCTGCGTTTGTTATTGCCCTGTCCCCAGAGGTGGAGTCTACAGAGACAGGCAGGTTTCCTTGAGCTGCTGTGAGCTCCACCCAGTTCGAGCTTCCCAGCAGCTTTGTTTACCTACTTAAGCCTCAGCAATGGCGGGCGCCCCTCCCCCAGCCTCGCTGCTGCCTTGCCGGTAGATCACAGACTGCTGTGCTCGCAATGAGGGAGGCTCCGTGGGTGTGGGACCCTCCCGGCCAGGTGTGGGATATGATCTCCTGGTGTGCCTGTTTGCTTAAAGCGCAGTATTGGGGTGGGAGTTACCCGATTTTCCAGGTGTTGTGTGTCTCAGTTTCCCTGGCTAGGAAAAGGGATTCCCTTCTCCCTTGCACTTCCCAGGTGAGGCAATGCCTCGACTTGCTTCAGCTCTCGCTGGTCGGGCTGCAGCAGCTGACCAGCACCGATCGCCGGCACTCCCCAGTGAGATGAACCCAGTACCTCAGTTGAAAATGCAGAAATCACCGGTCTTCTGTGTCGCTGGCGCTGGGAGTTGGAGACTGGAGCTGTTCCTATTCGGCCATCTTGCTCCGCCCCCCCAGAAATCTTTTTCTTACTCAAGACCACAAAAGCATTTTTTTCATATTTTCTTCTAAAAGTTTTATAAGTTTAGTGTTCACATTTAGATATATGGTTCATCTCAAGTACATTATGTGCGTGTGGGATGGTTTAGGAATATATAAGGTTGAGTCCTTTCGGAGGTGGATCCTGAGCTTCAGTGCAAGTGATTTATTAAGGAAGTGTTAAATGTTCCAGAAAGAAATCTGTAAGGTATAGAGGGGAAGCAGAACTGAAAAGGGAAAAAAGCCAGGCAAGGGTGCTATTTCAAATGAAGTCCCAGACTCAGTCTGATTTTGAAAGACTCTCTGGAGCAGAATTGCACTACAGAAATGACCGTTTTTGAGACAAAGGATCTAGGCTTATATCTCCTGCCAGTAGTTACTTACCAGCTACAGGTTGTCTGTTTGGAGTTGGGGATTAAATCTTTCAGGCACTTTTGATTCTCCTTAGAGTTTTAAAAAGGTAAGATAATCCATGGGCAATTATTTGAGAGTCTCAGGTGCAAGCCATTAGCTGCAAGTCATGGCAAAGCTGAGAAATTGGTACACAGAACTGGTAAAAATATCTGAAGGAATCTGAATGTGGCACCAATGTTATCTGCTATAAGATTAATGACCCCCACTTCCATATAGTTTCAAATTGCATTGTTGCTTTTGTAGACCATCAAGCAAACAGCTATGTGTCTCTTTCTAAACTGTCTATTTTATTCCATTGATTGGTTTGTCTATCCATGCAGCAGTATTGCATTGCCGTAATTAGTGTTGACTTAGACTAAGTCTAAAAATTTGATAATATATTTTTTCATTATTCTTAATTCTTCAAAATTTTCATAGCTATTCTATGTCTTAGCATTTCCATATAAATTTTAGGATTGCATTGTCGATTTCTTATAATAATCCTGCTGTGTTTTTATTTGATAATAAATGGAATTTGAGGATCAGTTTGGAAAAGAAGCCTGATATCATAAAAATAGTCCCCCAATTCATGAATATGGTATATCTCTCCATTGTTAAGGTCTTTCTTAATTTATTTCAACAATGTTTTATAGAGTTCAGTGTAGATGTTCTGCATATCTTAGTTTATTTATATAATTGTATGTTTTTAATGTTACTGTAAATGAAATTGTTTTGCTATTTTTACTTTCCCATTTTTGGTTGCAACTGTACAGATATGCAATTAATTATTAAATATTAACCTTATATGGCACTACTATGCTAAATTCAATGCTACTAAAAGTACTCTTTTTCTGTGGCAAACACAACTTTCCAGTCTTTATGCAACGCACACCTTTCCATATGATATTTTATCACTCCTCAAATATCCATATGATATTTAAGGCCATATGTTATGGCCTCAAATTTTCCAATTATCCCCTTTGTTGCATTTGTTGTATTCCTCTATCTATTCCAAAGTGACAGTATTTAATTACAAGAAGATATGAAAATGCTATACCTGCTCCTTTTATTTTTCAGTCTGTCAAAGTTTCTTCTTTACATACCACATCTTCTCATTGGCAGTAATATGGGCAACTTGTTGCGGTGAGTTTCATAAGCCTTGACATGATTTCTATCATATTTATAGCGCATGGCTAATTAGGCAGCCCTAAAGCAGGCATGTTCAAACAACCCAGGGATAAATACTTTCAAAGGGGTGAGGTAGCACATAAAAATGCTTTCTGGTTTCTAACACTTTAGTTGTCTTTTGTGCACAATTCTTGAATTCAAATGTGAATCCAAGAAAGTTTAATTTGAGATTTACTATGGTGACTTGGTATTGGAAATACTAAACTTTCAGTTTTAAACAGAAAATGGACTATCTTTTATAGACTTAATCCCTTTTTGTTGGATGTACATTGGGAGAAATTTCATTTTAAAAATATACTTGTATAGATATATGTACACATTCCATATGAATCAATAAATATATATATACACACATATATGTTTATGTCAATCATGAATGATTCATTAATCACACAAAACTTTAAAAAATAGTATTATAAACTTCAAGTGAAGGTTATAACTATATACCTATTTAATATTTTAATTCAAGTCATTAAATATTTAGTATATTTTTGGGAGCTTATAAATTGCTGAATACTTTTGAAGCTATATATTACATAGTTCTAATCTTTAAAAGACTCAGAATCTTAGTGAAGAAAAAACCCTAAAATACAAGTAGCAAAAACAGAGAGCTATACAAAATAGTCAAATATATTTCAGCCTATATATCTTATTGTGGGGTTTTAAAAAGTGAGATTATTGTAAGCCAAAAAGGTTGAGAAAGACATCTGGTAAAAGTCATACATCTTGCAAGCACAGAGGGCAACATAGAAACTCACCAAACAGTAAAAAGCATGAACACTTGCTGGATAATACAGCATCCTCCAGGGACAGAGCTCAGACTGCCTTACCTGAAAGACAATGTAGCTGTTAACTAACTGTTAAGGATTCAGTTAAATGGAGGCAGATAACACAAGACTTGAATGTCAGATTAACAAATTATTTTTGTGTTGCCAGTATATGGAATTAGTATATGTTTTGAAATCTGCACACTTTCTAGATACGTTAAAAAATGTTTAATTATTCTTTATTTGGCTGTGTTCAAACATCATCTTCTAATTGCTCAAAACTCCTGAAACCAAAATCTTATCATCATGGTTAAGCATACTCTGATCAAATATCAAACAATTATAGCTGTGTCTTAACCCATATTTATCTCCATTGAAATAAAATGAATTGGTTTCAATCAAATTCATCAAAGCACATGCATATTGAGTTAATGTGAGAGTTGTGCTGTGAGTGTCTGATATAAATGGCTTCTTTTATTCTTTTTTTGTTTTCTTTCTTCTCTCCCTCTCTTTCACCCTCCTTTTTTTCTCTCCTCTCCCTCCTTCCCTCTCCTCTTCCTCCTTTTTCTCTTGTACCTCCTCCTTTCTTCTTCAAGATTGTTAATACCATGTGGCTATGTTCTGTGGTCCAGTAACAGAGTGGATTGATCAGCACATTTTCTTCTTTGTTGCTATATATTCTAAATTATTTTTAGAAGTTTGAAAGACATAATGAAACAAGATTATTATGTGTAACTGTAAGGGGTGCTAGAGAATGTATATTGCCATAAAAACAATAGAATGTAAGGATACAACAACATGTGGTGATAAGTTTGATAAATGTTTAAGCAACCGTTGTGTGGTTTTTTACCAAACCACAAAGAACATTTGGAAACTTTGAGAAAGACAGCTGGTAAAAGTCACACATCTTGCAAGCACAGAGGGCAACATAGAAACTCATCAAACAGGTAAAAAGCATGAACACTTGCTGGATAATACAGCATCCTCCAGAGACAGAGCTGACTGCCTTACCTGGAAGACAATGTACAGAACATTTGGAAACTAGCATTACTAGTAGCCTAGGCCCCAAAATCATGGATTTGAGATAAATTTTGAAATTTTGTCAGAATGGAGGTTAGTATACTGGAGTATACTAACTAATAAAAATTACTGTTGCCATGGACCATCAAATAGGACATGGAAGTGCCTTTCTGGATACAATCTTTGTTGTAATGACATTTAGAATAATGGAACTGTGCCTTTGTTATCAACACCTGTATAGTTAAATTATGATTCTCTGACTCTCAAATAATATTAGACCATGGAATTCTCCATTGTCTATCAGGTCAGAGGTCCTGATCTTTTAGTGCTTGGAAACAGGATTCTTTGTGTTTAAATGCATTGGCTGTATGAGTCAGCTGTGAAGGTCACTTCCTAATCCAAGAAGGTCCAATGGGCAAAAGAAAAACAAAAGAAACCTGTTTTTGTTTTGTTTTGTTTTGTTTTTAAGATGCTATTGTTTGCAGATATCACTACAATAAAATTTACCTGGAATCATGGGAAGAATGGTCCTCTAGTACAACAAACTGCTTGCGTAGTGGCAAGGAGAGTCCTTAACAATAGTCAAACTACAGAGAACATAGAGTCAGGACAACTGCAGGCATCTCCAAGAACAAAATACACAAAATCAATGAAGTATATTATGTTTCAAACACATATTATAATTCCATTTTGTAAAACTCAGCCGTCCAAATCTGTAAAAGGGCAATGCACTGTGCACTGTAGTTTTCTGAGGGAACACTTGCAAAAGGTACACAATTTTAGTGGTTACCATTTAATTATTTTGAATTGGGTTGACACTGTTTATTGATAAAAGATTATTAAAATTGTCATTCCACTCTCTGTTTATAGAGATATAGCCCTCACTTTTCATATCTATAATATAGCTAGTTAGTAAATATTTCTCAAAGAGTTCCTAAGATAAATAAACGATAGGCGACCTAAGAGACCCCAACGATTGAGCTTAAGTCTATCTTCCTAGCTCCTACTTCTCTCGCTCCCTCACTCTGTCTCATTCCTGTTCCTATCTCCCCATTTCCCCATCTTTCTTTTTTTCTTTCTTTCCTCTTCACCCCATTCTCCATGCCATGCACATATGCATATTTTTAATAAAGATCTAACAAATTCCAGAACATTATTTTTGTCCTGATGAAAGTCGAGAGGGAACTAGACCAGTGACACAGCAGTCTGCTGGATGGTACATTCTCCAGAGTAGCCAACATGCTAAGGAATCCTCAGATCCTTGAAATATATCACACTGCTACATCTGATAAATCTAGAATATAGAATCAGGAGTAAAAGATGATTTTCTTTTTCAAGTGCTAGCAAAATTTTAGCAAGGAAAGTATGTTCTTTATCATTCAGATTCTTTATCATTTAGGACCCAGTGTACAGATTCTGCCGTGTGTTCCAAACTGTTCACTAATTCATAGAATAAAGTGCTTACAGAAGAACTGGAAAACATTTACATTGGCTTGTACAGTAAGTTAGCAAACGAGCATTTATTAGACAGTTATAACTGTTCAAAACTCACTAGAGATGCATTCACTTTAGTTTAAGGGTTGCATGTTTCCCTATAAATGGTTTGTTGTGAATAATGTAAATGTGCATCCCTGAGAATAAATTAAATACATTTCCTGATATTGCTAATGTGTTAGAACAGTTGTACCATAAATCACTTGAATAGCATTTGTAGATTACTATACTCTATCTAGGTCAAGCTTGTAAATATCTGTGTAACTCATATTTCAATGATTTGCAACCCTTGAAAGAAAAACGTTAGAGATTTTTCTCTTGTTTTCTTTCCTCCCTTCTTGTATGATATCGACAAACATGTAGCTCGAAGAAATTCATTTTGAATGCCTTTATAAAGCTTTATTTTTTAATAGAAACTGGAGGATTTAGTGTATAACTAAACGAGAGGGAATCAACAAAAAGCATATGGAGTGACTTTCCACTGCACATGGTTGGGCCGTCATTCATGTATCCTTTTCCTCTTTCTCTACCAAGCCTTCCTCCTTGTAAGACTCAGAAATCCTCTATGGCCATGCAAGGTGTGGCAATTTTCCAATGCCCCTCAGCTTCCAGTTTCCTTTGTCTTCCCTCTTCTTTCCTCCCTCCACGTCCTCCATTGTCTCCTCTTCTTCTTCATAGTCTCTCCCTTTTCTTCCTCCCCCTCCCCATGCGTGCACACACACACACACATACACACACACACAAACAGAGAAAGAGAGAGAGATAAAAACACTTATTGTGGAAACCAGTTCAGGCATATTTTTTCTGTTCCTACCACCATGAATTTCATTAAAACTTATGGCATATCAGAAGCAAAATGAGCATTCAGCTTTGGAAACAATAAAGGTTATTGGTTTCAGTATTCAGTCATGTGACACATAATATTTCAATAATGACTAACCGCATGTATGAAGGTGGTGCCATATGATTACAATGGAGCTGAAAATTTCTTATTGCCTACTATTTACTGTATTATAATTTTTATCTTTATTTTAGTGTACTCCATCTACATATATATATATATATATATATATATATATATATATATATATTTTTTTTTTTTTTTTTTTTTTAAAGTTAACTACAGGCCGGACATTGTGGCTCAGGCCTGTAGTCCTAGCACTTTGAGAGGCTGAGGCAGGCAGATCACTTGAGGCCAGAAGTTCAAGACCAGCCTGACCAACATGGTAAACACTATCTCTACTAAAACTACAAAAATTAGCTGGGTGTAGTGGCACACACCTGTAGTCCCGGCTACTTGGGAGGCTAAGGTCTGAGAATCACTTGAACCCATGAGGCAGAGGTTGCAGTGAGCTGAGATCACGCCACTATACTCCAGTGTGGGCAACAGAGAGACAGTTTCAAAAAACAAAACAAAACAAAAAAACAAAACCTAACTACAAGACAGCATCAGGCAGCTCCTTCAGGAGGTATTTCAATAGATGCCGTTGTTATTGTATGAGATAATAGTGCTATGCATGTTATTGCCCCTGAAGACCTTCCAGTGGGACAAGCTGGGGAGGTGGAAGACAGTGAAATTGATGATCCGGACGCTGTGTAGCCTAGCTAAAATGTGTATTTATATCTTAGTTTTCAACAACAAAGTTTAAATAGGAAAAAAATTAAAAATAGAAAATAATTATAGGATAAGGATATAAATAAAGAAAATATTTTTGTTAGGCTATACAATGTGTTTGTGTTTTAAGCTTAGTGTTATTATAAAAGAGTCAAAAAGTTAAAAAAAAATAAAAGTTTATAAAATAAAAAAGTTACAATAAGCTGAGGTAAATTTATTATTGAAGAATGAAAAACATTTTTAAAATAAATCGAGTGTAACCTAAGTGCACAATGTTTATAAAGTCTACCATAGTGTACAGTAATGCCTTAGGCCTCCATCTTCGCTCACTGCTCACTCACTGACTCACCCGGAGCAACTTCCAGTCCTGCAGGCTCCATTTGTGCTAAGTGACTTACATAGCTGTACCATTTTTTAAATCTTTTATGCCATAAGTTTACTGGACCTTTTTTATTTTAGGTGTATTTAGATACACAAATACAATTGTGTTATAATTATCTATAGTACTTAGCATACAGTAGTCTGTACAGGTTTGTAATGTAGGAGGAATACACTATCCCGTATAGCCTAGGTGTGTACCAGGCTATCCCATCCAGGTTTGTTTAAGTACACTTTATGATATTCACACAATGATGACATTGCCTAATGATGGATTTCTCAGAACATATCCCCGTCATTAAGTGACACATGACTGTATGTCTTTGAAACCATTCTTCTAAGTAAAAGGAGTTTTTAAAAATGATGTTTCTTTGTTGTGGGCATTTTGTATGCATTATCTCATTATTAAAGGAGTACTAATTCACAGTGTAGCATTCTTAGTCCGTCTTTATTAATGAAGAAAGTGAAAGATACAGCAATGAAATAACTAATCAAACTCATAATACTTGAGGTTGCAGGATCAGAATTTGAAATTGAGCCTCATTCAGAAGCCAACATCTGTATCCTTTCAGCTCCACCTAATTGGTCATAACTGTAGCAAACTATTTCAATCTGATGAAAATCTGTCACGCCTATTCAACAGAGCGCTCTGAAATTTTATCTCTGTTCACTGTGTCTGAGTTCCCAAAATTGCAGTGGCCTGTTCCCTCTCACATTTACCTGTGCTGCTTTCATTCACCCCTTTCTGGTCATCCCTTGGGCTTCTTGAGGGAATACAATCCAAATTATCCTTCAAATGTATTGTTTATTCTGAGGCTACATTAATTGAGAGTGGAGAATCATTGTGTGTTGTTCTGTTTTGTGCTGCTATTGCAGAATACCCCAGACTGGGTAATTTATAAAGGAAAGATATATATAGATAGATATATCTATCTATATATATCTTTCATATATCTATCTATATATATCTTTCACTGAAACCTCCGTCTCCCGGATTCAAGCGATTCCCCTGCCTCAGCCCCCCAAGTAGTTGGGACTACAGGCGTGCACCACCACGCCCGGCTAATTTTGTGTATTTTAGTAGAGACGGGGTTTTACCATGTTGACCAGGATGGTCTTGATCTCCTGACCTCGTGATCCACCTGCCTCGGCCTCCCAAAGTACTGGGATTACAGGCATGAGCCACCACGTCCCGCCAAGGAAAGATGTTTCTTACAGTTCTGGAGACTGGGAAGTTCAATATCAAGGTGCCAGCATCTGGCAAGGGTCTTCTAGGTGCATTATCCCAAGGTGGAAGGGCAAAAGAAGCATCAGGGTGGGGGACAAGTTTCTTTGTTTTTTTTATAAGGAACCCACTCTTGAGATAACAGAATTAATCTACTCATGAGAATGGAGCCCTCATGGCCTAATTACCTCTTAAAAGTCCTACCTCTCAACACAGTTGCATTTGGGATTGTTTCAAACCCATAAACTTTGGGGGACACATTAAAACCATAGCACCTTTCAATGGGGAGTTTCTCTTTGTGCCACATGTCTGTGTCTACCATCCACAATGACCCTGCTTTAGCAGTTACCAACCCTTCCCATGCCCAATCATTACATCCCAGAGTCTGACTGTCTGTGCCTGACCAATTTTTATTTTGTTTTTAGTGGAGCTTGATTGAGTTGCTCCAGCTTAGTGTAATTGGTGGTGAGTTGGAGCTTGATAGTCTTTGGTTTTCATTAGATGATGCTTTGCTGAACTGCTGTCTCATGGCACAGTCCAGCATGAACTCCTCCCCTTGCCTGAGTGTCGCACCATTGCGATATGGACACCACCATTTATTTGTAGAATGCCTTTTGTTTCTTCAAAGTGCTTTCAAGCTTATCTCACTTCACTGCCTTCACATCATTGTGAATTATATGGGGTAAAGCTGAGTGAAGAGACTGAGACATGGAGAAATGAATCTTATTTCTGCACAGTGACTAGTTTTTTTTGTTTGTTTGTTTTTTGTTTTTTAGGAAGTATACTTCTTCCAATGAGTCCTGTGTAATTAAAATGTCCTAAAATGGGTTCTCTAACTCTTTAACTTTCTTTGTAGGATGGTTTTGACATTGGAACACCCAAATCATTGAACAGTATACTTGGAAGGTCCTAGTTACCATATAATTTAGAATGAAGGCTGAGACTCATTAGCCACTGTGGTAATAATAAAATGATTCTTCTTGCTATTGAATTAATATTTATAGAGCAAGTATAAAAAGATAGCACTTGATATAGTACTTGATATCCAAGAAGACAGCAAGAAGGGGATATCTAGATTTTGCTCTCTGTGTTGCTTATTATGCTATGTGACTTTGGCATGTTGCTGATATTCTTTCAAGCTCAGATTACTATCTATAAAACTTAGTGTAATTACTTTTTTAGAATATCAAATATAATTTGTCTTGGCATCACAAATGCATAAAAATTAATAATATTAAAAAAATTTAAAACATGGCCAGGCATGATGGCTCATGCCTGTGATCCCAACACTTTGGGATGCCAAGGCAGGTGGATCACCTGAGGTCAGGAGTTCAAGACTAAAAATACAAAAATTATCCGGGTTTGGTGGTGTGCAACTGTAATCCCAGCTACTTGGGAGGCTGAGGCAGGAGAATCACTTGAACCTGGGAGGTGGAGGTTGCAGTGAGCCAAGATCGTGCCACTGTATTCCAGCCTGTCTGGGTAACAAAGTGAGACTCTGTCTCGAAAATAATAATAATAATAAAATCAAAAACAACTTAAAAACAACAGCATCAGATCCCCAATTCACTTATAATAAATATTTCTAATTGCTCATAGCTTTCTGAAAGTAAGGAAAGAGTTTTCTTTGAGAAGTATAAAAAAAAGTGACTATTTCAACTTTTTAAATAGTGAAAATATAAAATTTAATTTTAAAAAATGACTCAGGCCGCGCACGGTGGCTCAAGCCTGTAATCCCAGCACTTTGGGAGGCCGAGACGGGCGGATCACGAGGTCAGGAGATCGAGACCATCCTGGCTAACCCGGTGAAACCCCGTCTCTACTAAAAAATACAAAAAACTAGCCGGGTGAGGTGGCGGGCACCTGTAGTCCCAGCTACTTGGAAGGCTGAGGCAGGAGAATGGCGTAAACCCGGGAGGCAGAGCTTGCAGTGAGCTGAGATCTGGCCACTGCACTACAGCCTAGGCGACAGAGCGAGACTCCGTCTCAAAAAATAAAAAATTTAAAAAAATTAAAAATGACTCAATTCCTCTCTTTGATCTAGGGGATATATGTCTTTACTGTCAATAATATTCATTATTATGATGGCTATTATTAAAACTTCAGTATTAAACTACTCTATAGCACCAGTTTTGAACTCAGATGTGTGATCTATATTCCACTTTACCTGTGATTTTTATTTCATCTAATATATGTGTTTCATGTCTACGAAGAAAAGCCAGATTTTTGCTTTGAATTTTAACATGTATCTATCGTCTAGGTTATCCTAGAAGTCCTCTTTTGCATCGTTTTAATCCCCAAAATTGCTTATATGGAAAAGAATGTAAAAATGCACTTATTCCCATGGAACCTCACAATGTCAGTTGCCAGGGACGCTCTCCATAAAATGTCCCTACTGATGAGTCATACTGGGCACAGTGATCTCTTCTTGAGTTTTGCACACACTTCAACTTTTTTAAAATTTACATGTTTCTTTCCAAGTCTTTTCTAATATCTTTTCCATTTGGGGTACAATATAACTATTACCTTTAAAAGTATCTATGAATAATATTATGCAAACTGTGATTTCCTAAAGAAGTATGTGATATATTTGACTATATTAGATTTATTACATCCCACTAGTATTTCTTAGATCTTAATATTTATCTGTAGAATTTCTAAATCATTACTTTTTTGCTATGGTTGTAAGAGTAGAAAAGTAATAACAACATAATATAATAATAATATAATAATAATTCTGAAATTGCACATATAAGTCCTTTGGGTATTTTGACCTTCAAATTAGCTAATAAGCATAAATTTTATAGAGAGCATCCTCTCACCTCCCAGATTCTGTTCACATTTCAATAAGGCCCCTGGACAAAATGGACCTTCTCTATTTGGCTGCATGTCTTGTTTTCCAGATGCTAATTTCTATTTTGAGAGGCAAGTACATAGGGATGCTGAGTAAACAATTGTGGAAAATAAGTTTAAGATTTAGAAACAGCCCAAACTCATCACATTCTCCTTTTTACCCTGTCTCCTTTCATGTGCATATACACCTTGACACTGGAACTTTGGGCAAGTAATTTAACCTCAATATGTCTGGAAAATTGGAGTAATAGTGCGCAACTCAGAGGCCAGTGTTAGGATTAATACATGTAAATCACTTAACAGTGTCAGGCACATAAGTACAAAAATCAGTTGTAGATATTATGTGTTTGACTAATATTAAGTACCTGTTATGTAACAGATATTATGGTAGAGATCAGTGCTATGATGAAGAGACCTTGTCCCCAAGGAACAAACAGTCTCCTGAGATATAGAGAAAATTCCAACTCAATCTCAACAGAGCAGTAGTGTTAAAAGTAAAAAAAGCAAGGGTATTTAAAAAGCATATATTGGCACTTCTTTTTTTTTTTTTTTTTTTTTTTTTTTTGAGACAGAGTCTCGCTCTGTTGCCAGGTTGGAGCACAGTGGCGTGATCTCGGCTCACTGCAACCTCTGCCTCCCTGGTTCAAGCGATTCTCCTGCCTCAGCTTCCTGAGTAGCTGGGATTACAGGCACCTGCCACCACGCCCAGCCTAATTTTTTTGTATTTTGAGTAGAGACAGGGTTTCACCATGTTAGCCAGGATGATCTCAATCTCCTGTCTCATGATCCACCCACCTTGGCTTCCCAAAGTGCTGTGATTACAGGTGTGAGCCACCACACCCAGATATTGGCACATTTTCTAACCCCTGGGAAGATCAGTGACATCTTTCAGGAAGAGAATATTTTTCTAGAAACCTGAGAGGCAAGTAAGGGCGAGTTAGGCAAAGTGGCGTGGGAGAGTGATGAGGAAAGAGGGGAAAAAAAAAAAAAAGAATACATCCTGTATGAGGAGAGCCCAGAACAACAACGTGACTGGAAAGAATGGACCAAGATCAAAGTCCCATGTGGGGGCCTCTATGTTGCTAGCCCCAAGTATGCAACTGACTAACACTTCTTCCACGAGCAGATCATGTGGCTTTGGCTAACCTGAGAGGAAAGGGGCCCTGCATTCTTTGGTGGAAGAAGAAAGGAGAAGGTGAAGAGTGGAATCCCACACACGTTCTAGATCTGTTGTTTTGCCCCTTTTCTTGGGTATGGTAGGGAGTAGGAATGAAGGGGGCACAAATATTAAAACAGAAATGTCATAGAAGTGGCCCCTTTTACTTTTCTGGGGTCTAGAGAAAGACCCAGTATCCCTACTCTGCTGGCCGAGACTAGAATTTTTGTCCTGGGAGTCTCATTCCAGATGTTATTCTGGGGCTCCTCACAGACCAGGAAGCCTCGAGCAATTTATTGACTACTTTGGCTTGACTTTAAATTTGGTTCTTGAATGGCTGGGGCTTAGAATAAAGAAAGAGAAGTAAGCATTGCATGGGAAGGAAAAGAGGAAGGAGGAGGAGGAAGAGAAAAGGAAAGAGAGAGAAAGTGAAAGGAGTGAAGGAAACTGAGATTAAGAGTTTCGTGTGCCCTCATTTCAAAAAGCAACTGTCACCTAAGGACCCTTTGGGTGGCATATAGATAAATATGAATAAGGCTTGCTGCCTGCCTTTGAGGAGCCTACAGTTCACTTGTGTTATTCATTAGTGTCTTCTAATATTGGTGTTCCAGTGCCATTTATATCTCTCTCATTGAAAAAATTTCCAGAAAAACTCATTTACATAAAATTTGCCCCATCGATTATTAAGTTTACTACATACACTTACCTCTATGTCTAGGTCTTTTTCTATGTATCTCTATTGCTATACTCTACACAGATCTTCCAAACACACACATACACACACACCTATTATCTTTTCTGAACCATTTCAGTATATGTTGTAGGCATCTAGTATGTAATCCTAAATGAACAGATATTTTCTAAAATAATCACAACATGGTTTAAAACTTCAGCCTCAATGCAATACTTATAACTAGTCTGTAGTCCACATTTGTAGTTCTCATGGGTCTTAATAATGCCCTTTATGGTATTTATGTTTTTTTGATTATAGGATCCAGACTGTATTGCATTTGAGGATCATATCTTTTTAATCTCTTTCTTCCTCTCTCAATGCCAAATCACTGACAGTTTTGGAGAATGCAGGCCAGCATTTTGGCTTTTACTTGGTCTTCTTCTTTCTTTACTCCCAGACTCCAACTGTAATATAAACAGGTGACAGCCTCAATTTCCGTGATTGGCTATGCTATACATCATTTATCTGTTCCAAAACTTGTGACTGGATTGTAAATATGCAACTTCACAACTCCTTAGTGTCATAAAGTACCAGACAAAAAGACTACATGGAGATGTCCCTGCCTATTATAAAATATTCACCCAAACAACTTAGCTAAGCAAAACATCTACTGACATTTATGCATCATCCTAACTTCCTCTTTGCAGTAGGCCAGCAAAGTCTTACCAGGAACGTTATATCATCTTGATGATATCATAGCTTTTGCCCCTGGTCTTGTCAGTCCCGTTAATGCTCAAACATGTATCTGGCACTTCTTCCAATTAACTCTAAATCTGACAAGCCAGCCCCCTTGACTGGGAACATCTTTTGTGAACTGTGGACTCCTCAAAGGCAGGCAGCAAGCCTTATTTATTGTTCTATTCCTAGCTTGGCTCTCTCATTCTTTAGCCTGTGATTTATCTTGCTTTTTGATTAGCTTATAAGCTATAGTTTCTTGTGTCTGTTCCCTCTCTTTCCCCATCTGTAATTACCATTGGCCATGCTAAATGCTTTTCAAGTTACAATAACTGCAATAACAATACAGCTCTGTGGTGCTTTTTTTTTTTTCTTAAAAAAAAAAAAAAGTTATCCCCGACTCAGCATATTCCACAAGCACCAGTGCTTTACAAGTATAACCATTACTGAGGAGCACATTAGACCTCCCAGATTGAAATCTCAGCTTAGACATATACTATGAACTTGTTATGTTCTTTGGTCTTTAATTTCATTATCTGTAAAAACAAGGATATTAAAAGTACACCTAGCTCATTGGGAGATTAAAGGGCTGTGTGAGAGAATAAATATGGAATGTTCAGCACAGTTCTAGGTATGTATTAACATTTTTAAATGTTTCCTGTTGCTATTATTTTGGGAAGAACATAGCACCCAGAATATAGTTTTGGTTTCCCTCTCTATTATCCATTTATTTCTTAAAAGAGCAGTGGAAGCTGTAAGGAGCTATTCCTTTATGCACAGATATGTATGCCTTGTTAAATTCCTTAAAATTAAAGTATAGAAAGAGACCATCTTCACTGCAGGACCCCAGAAATCCAAACCTCCGGCCCTTCTAACTGACCAGATTAGTTTATAGTGTCTCAGTTTCTGATCAGGTGTGCAATGATGTTATGGAAAACATTCCTGTGTTGTATGCTATCTTTTTACCTGTGTAAAATGCATTAATGGTAAGAGTGCACTGCACTTGCAAAATCCAAAACTCCCAGGAAATCAGGATACTTACATTCATTAATCTCATTAAACGCATTAGATATCCCAACCCCCTGGGGAGGCTAAGTGATAAATATTCTCTCTACTTGAGACAACTGAAAGGCCAGACTGCCCTTGCAAAGCTTGCGTTGTCACTCACTAACACACACAGTCTGTGGAAATCTATTTGTCTAGTATCTCTAAAGGGCATGAGCCTATTAGGGGAAAGATAAAATTTAAAAGAAACAAAACACACCAAAAGCACCAAATTAATATAAAGCATATGAAGTAGTGATAAATGATATGGAGAAGAAAAAATATATAGGAAGACAAAGAGTAACATGGAGTAGTTGATGATATTTTTACATAGCATGATCAGAGAAGTCCTCTCTAATAGAGAAGGCTTTGAGCAGTGGTGACCAGAAGCAAATAAAGCAGCAAGTCCTGCAGGTGCTGGAGGAAGAGCGTTGCAGGCGGCTGGAACAGCAAGATCAAGGCCCCGGGGCAAGGAAATGCCTGGAGCTCTCCAGGAACAACACAGAGGCCAGAGTGGTGAATGAGATGTAAGCAGGTAGTGTAAGGAGGTGAATGGGCAGATTGTGTAAGCAGGCCATGAGCATTCAGATGTAATGCTCTTTCTTCCTCCGGACTATACACTTCCTTGTTGTGTATAACTTTGTAGGCATAGAAATGGACTTGGTTTTCACTAAGTCGGGAAGCCATTTAAGGGTATGAAAGAGAGGAATTAAATAATCTGGCCTGCACTATTTTAAGAAGATAGTTCTGGCCCCAGAGGGCAACATAATCTGTAGAATGGGAAGAGTGGAGTCAGTTATGAGGTTATTGTTATAATCTAAGTGAAGAGTGATAGTGACTTTTACCAGGGTAGGAGTGGCACAAATGGTGAGAAGTAGATGGGTTGTGCATTCTACTTTGAAGATAGAGCTGAAAGAATTTGCTCAGGTTTGGGTTGTAAGGTGTAAGAAAAGTAAGGGAATCAAAATTGACTCCAAACTATTCGACCTGAGCCTCTAGATTGTTGGAATAGCCATTAACAGTGATGGGGAAGATTAGAGGAGGGTGCTGGGGATAGGGATATCAGTTAGTTATTGTGCACATAAAGTTCAGAGACAATGGTTTGAGGGCATTGGTTTTCAAACTAGAACATGCATTAGAACCACTTAGAGGACTCATTAAAACAAGATTGCCACATCCAAACCCTGAAGTAGATTTTTCTTTTGTCTTTTTTAACCCCAGGGTTTTTGATTTAGTGGATCTAGAATGGGATAGGACCCAATACTTTGTATTTCTAACAAGTTGCCAGGTAGTTGATGCTGCTGGTCCTGGGACCACACTTGAAGAATGACTTTTCTAGTATTGAGAGTATCCATGGAAGGCAGGGCTAAGGTGAAAAAGCCCAGGGCATTAGCAGCGGGGAGTTGAAGTATAGTTACTGGAATGCTTTCTGCACCTGGACTGCTGGAGTACCCCCTTCAGTTCTACTTTCTTCTACCTCATGGTCAGTATTGATATGTGTTAGCCCATGGTGAACAATAGTTTTTGAGTTTTGATCCTCCTTCACATTCGGTCACAAAGAACCCTGTGAAACGGAATATTCTAAACACATGAAGAGTTGACTCAGACACTAGCTTTTGCTTCTTCTCTAGTTAAGTCTAATTTATCTAGATAGGCTGCAGACACCAACCTAACTACATACCCATTTCTATGGGAAGAGATATGCTTAAGAAATTAATTTGTCTGACAAATTTACATTTAAGAATCACATTTTTTGCTTTAGATGTCATATAATTGAAAGCAAATGTGAGTTTTCTAGGTACAAATTTAATTTGATAATTGTTTTGTTCTGAAATTAATTCTGGCATTTAAAGAAGAAAATTGTTTCTTCTTATGGAGAAATATTCTAGAGAGAAAAATAGAGTGAACATCCACTTCTTTTTAAAAGTTATAGCTTATAGCAAAACACAAAAAATGGACAAGCAAACCTTTATAATGAAAACACAGTTTTGCAATAATGATCATGACAGTCTATGTAATGGAAAAATTCTTTTGATAAGAATTTATCATTACCTTAGTGGCCTTTAATCATTTTTGATCATGGTCTACTATAAAAATGTGTTTTATATCACAAAAAACACACAAATCATTGTTTACCTATAGATATTATGAATATATATATAAAATTTTTTGAAATAATTTTTACCCTGAGTGTATGAGAGATGTTTACTATGCTGTGCCCTATCAGTTTGAATATTGCTGGCTTTTACCCACTAAATTGAGAACCAAGATGGCATAATTAAAAACATGGACTCACAAGATTGATAGGGTTGGAATCTTGGCTCTGCCTCTAACTGTGTAATCTTGATGAAATTGCTTAACCAAAGTTAACCATTGCTTAACTTTGCCATCAGTAAAATGGGAATAATAATATATCTACCTTATAAGGCAGTTACAAGGATGAAATGAGTTAAAGAACTTAGAATGGTGACTGACATATAGTAAACACTACAGAAGTATTAGTTACTAATATTGTTTTCACAACCCAATAATATGTAATGGCTTGAAGTTTGAAAAACAAACAAACAAAAAACCACTTATGTGGATGACTAAGACTAACCTCACCCACCTGCCACCTTACCTTTCAACACGTATAAAAAATTAGTAAATTAACTTTCTCAGAGGCAACATTAGTAAGTTCTTTTATTTTGTATGGAGGGTGAAATAGCTCCGTTTCCTTTTAAATCCCTAGTATGTTCTTTTAAAGCATAATTGTAAGTCTTTTGGGGAGACAAGGTATGATATCTTGAAAATCCAGACTATAAAAAGAAAATTCTTCCTTAGATAATGTTTTATTCATTGGTGTCGTGTCTTGCATTTAATGTATTTTCAAAAACTATTTGTTTAAAATGAGTGTAAATCTTAATAGAAAAATTTTCAAGGAGACCAAGTGATGCGTATAGATAATAAATTAATAACTTTGTAATTTACAATGATTTCACATTCATGTGTCTTAAATCTGTAATTCAAATTGTGTTACATGAAATGCTAAATTGAAACATAAAAGTTTGAAACTCTTCAAGAGTCACCATGTACAGTGTACCAGTTATAGATAATTTGTCAAAACACATAGCCCCAAATTATAATGGTTCAAATGCAATGTAATTTTTGCTGATCACCCGTAAAACAGTCCAAAGTGAGTTTTCCAGTTGTAGAAAGGGCAATCTGAATCTGTTATATGCATCACTCTGAGACCCAAGCCCATAGTGGGTGTGCTGCTTTCAAGCTTGACTTTCAAAGTAATTCTGGTTACCACTATTCCAGCTCTGTGGAGGGAGCAAAGAGCTTGGAGGATGACAAATGGGATTTAGTGTCAGGAGTGGAAGTGTCACATAAGACCTCCCATTTATCTCTCATTGGTCAGAACTCAGTAACATGGTCACTTAACTGCAAAGAAGACTGGGATGTGTGCTCAGTCTTGTGCCAACAATGAAAACAGAAAATAGATTTTAATAACAAATCGCAGACTCTGCCAAACATCATTAAGTTCTATTGCAAAAAATCCTTGTTAACACTATTTAGGTCAATGTTTTCTCATTATATTTGACTAGGAACCCTGATTTTCTCTTGGTACCTCCTAACACACTATAGAAAACAACACACTTTGGAAAAGATGGTTGTCAGGAAACTCTCAAATCTCATACTGAAAATAATCTTGCATTTTCCAAGAACGATGAGAGAAAGATTCTTTTAACTTCTTCAAAACTGATTAGGACACAGATGCAGAACAAATAAACTATATGTTTCACACATATACAATTAAATAATTATTAGCTGAATACCCCTGTAACAGTCACCCAGGAGGCAGAACCTTCCCAGCTACTTGGAAGGAAGAACTTCACAACTTCCTCCTAATAGTAACTAACTTGCTTCCCTTAAAAGTAAATTCTGCCCTGATGTCTATGATAGTCTTTTCCTTACTTCTCCTTACAGGTCTAAAACCAGAGTGGTTCAAATTCAGATTGTTAGTTCTGTCTTTAGATATGTCTTTAAACCTCTCTTAACCTAGCTTCTCTTCCCCTTGCTTGTTTTCCCCCTTCCTAGTAATTTATTGGTGAGGAAACAGGCCACCTGTCCTATAAACATTTTCAGTCTCTCTTTCGTGAATTGCATCTGCATGGTGAGGTTTAACATGTTCCTTTATCCTTGAATTTCCTGTAAATTGGAAGTTGGATATCAAGGCTTCATTAGTCTTTGACAAGACTCCTTCATAGAAAGTGTGCTGTTTGCCAGAAAGCACATAATGTGTGTTTATCACTTTTTGTGAGTGTGGCTATCATTGATGGTCAACGACCACAGCCTTTGCTGTTTAGGGAATGCAAAATGGCAGTGTTCAAATTCTATCATTCTTCCTCATTTGTTTGTGGAACTGTTTCTATTGAAAGAATTTTTGCTTCCATGGCCATTTAATTATTCAATAATCCATTTTGTATTGAGGAGGCAAGCAAAATTAATATCAACTTTTTATTTGCTGGTTTTCAAAATGGGGAATTTTTAGCAGCTTTCACCATATGTGACTTCTTTTGTGTTGTTATGAAATCACAGATTTAAACAAATTTGATGTGTTTTAATCCTTTTCAATTATCATTTACAATAGTATTCAGATTCTCCTAGTGATAGTCTTTTAAAATATGTCCTATAAATATTTCAATAAAGACTGTGGTGGTCCTCATTAGCTTCTGTGCTATATATGTCAGGATGTTTCAGGCTCATCTTGGACATTTCCTTTGTCAGACTTGGAATCAGCTATTGCTCTATAAAGACCTGATTTGTTTTAGTGGTAATACCTCTTCAGTGCCACAGAAAGAGCTTTAGGAGTGCTTATTGTTACTGGATTCCACTATTCCTAGATACTTCAGTAGGCAGAACTTTATAATATATATTATTATTTCCTTTATTTTGAAGACAAAATATAAAAGTGGGTATATACTAATGTTTCTAATTGAAATTCAGAACAACAGGAGTTAGTTCTGTCTTACATCTGTATCTCGTTTTTTCATACTAAGAATCAAGTTTATCAAGGACACTGAAGATTATAATCGAAATAGAATATATAATAATTACACATTTGCTTTATTCCACATAAAAGAAAACATTCTCAGAATAATACTATACTACCACCAACACGAGTATTTGAAAACATTAATATTTTTCATATAAATTCTCCTTTTTTTTACATTTGTGTTTTATATAGATCTTCAGAGCATGTAGCTTTTATCTAAGTTCCACCTGTGAAGTGGCTCATTGCAAATCTCTATATTGAAGTATTTCCAGTCATTGGAATGTATGTCTAAAACTCGGTCTCCGGGAAATTCCTAAGATAGGGCTCATGGAAACATGAGTTTGAGTTCATTAACAGTATATCTATGTTTTCTAAAAAATCGTTTTTAATAGACACATAATTGTATATATTTATGGGGTACATGTGATGATTTGATAGATGTATACATTGTATAACGATTAAATCAGGGTATTTAGCATATACATCACTTCATACATTAATTATTTCTTTGTGATGAGAACATTCAGAATCCTCTCTTTTGGCTGTTTTTAAAAATGCAGTGTAATATTGTTAAGCATAATCACCCTACTGTGTACTGGAACACCAGAACTTATTCCTCTTATCTAAGTATAGCTTTCTATTCGTTAACCAATCTCTCCTCATTTCACTCTCTCCTCTACCTTCCCCAGCTTCTGGCAACCACAATTCTACTCTCTACTTCTATGACATCAAACTTTTTAGAATCCACAGATGAGTAAAATCATGCCATATTTGTCTATCTGTACCTGGTTTATTTCACTTAACCTAATGTCCTCTAGGTTCATTCACGTTGCTGCAAAAAAAGAAACAGGATATAATTTTATTGTGGCTGAATAGTATTCCATTGTGTATGTCACATTTTCTTTATCCCTTCATCCACTGATGGACATTTAGGTTCACTCCATATGTTATCCGTTATGAATAATGCTTCCATAAACATGGAACTGCAAATGTCTCTTCAACATAACTGATTTCATTTCCTTTTATTTCATTTCCCACTACTACACAGTAGTGGGAATGCTGGATCATATGGAATTTTATTTTTTATTTTTTGAGGAAACTTCCTGCTGTTTTCCATAGTGGCTGGACTAATTTACATTCCCCCCAAAAGAGTATAAGTCCCTCTGTTTCTCCATCCATGCCTAACATTTTTTTTTTTTGGTCTTTTTGACAATAGCCATTTTAATTGAAATGAGGTGATATCTCATTTTGGTTTTGATGTGCATTTCCCTGATGATTAGTGACATTGAACATTTTTTCATTTACCTGTTGGCCATTTGTATGTCTTCTTTTGAGAAATGTCTCTTCAGGTCTTGTGTCCATTTATATTTGGTTGTTATACTTGAAAGTGAGCTATGCTGGACATACAATCTTTGGATCATGTGGTTTTTTTTTTTTTCTTCGTGCATATTTATTATATTTCTACATTTTCTTCTTGAATAAAATTTTCCTGTAAAAAAGTCTGACAATACTTTATTTTCTTTATAAACCAATACTCAAAGAATTTTTTTCTCTTCTATAAAGTTTAATAATTATACTAGGATATGTCTCAGTATTGGTGATTCTGATGTGCCTTTCCAATAAGTAGTTAGAAATTTTTTTCTTTATTTTTATTGGAAAGTTTTCTGAATCTTCTTTTTGTTAAGTTCTGTGCTCTTGCCTTGGTTTTCATTTTCATGAAATTCTATTACATACCTGTGGCATCTGCTTTTCCTTACTTCTCTATTTGTCAGTTTTTTTCAAATTATTTTATATCTCTTTTTGAATGTGTTTTGTAATTGTTTTCTTTACATCTTTAATTTCTCTTTAAGCATTATTTGTTGTATTTTTATTCTTGTATTTCTTCTTGTTTCATTTTTGTTTCTAAAAATAATTTTTAAAGTTCTAATTATTTATTGGGTTCTGTCACCTAATTTTTGAATTTTTTCTAATCTTTTGCTGTTCTTTTATATCTTGGGTCATTTCTTAAGTGACTTTTAACCCCTTTGGATACAGTAGTTTTTATATGTTTTGTGTGCATTTCTTTCTGCTGCACTGCCTAATCTGTGGGGATGTTAAGCTGCCCTTTATTCTTTTTCCTTAGAATATCCTTTCTAAATTTTATCTCTTTCTTTGTTTACTTTTCTGTGAAATTCGTTTCTGTGAACTTTTAAAAGGGAGTATGGTTGAGGATTATTTTCTTCTCATTTGATTTCATGGCTCCAAGGCTCCAACTCTCTCTCTCTCTCTCTCATACACACACACACACACACACACACACACACACACACACACACACACACACACACGGTCAAAAAGAAAACAGCTTACTTTGTGAGATTTAATGTTTCCCATTTCCTTCCTCACCTTGCTTCCTGGTCCTTTCTTTTTCCTCACTGCTATTTTCCTTGTTTCACTCAGTTGGGAAATTCTTCCCACCTGTTTCTGTTTAGTAGAGGGGTGGGGGAGAGGAGGAGACTGTTCTGGAAGGGAGCTCTGGCTTGTTAATGTTGACAGTTCAGTGGATCCAGACTGTGTCAGCTTCCAAGACCTCTCCATAAACCCCTTATATTCAGCTGCTCTTGAAGTGTGAAAATTTCTCCAGGTCTCAGCTTTAGTTCCCCATTTTGGTTGCCTTGGGTCATCAGATTGCCCCATTTTTACCTTCTGCTCTCTTCTGTCAGATGCTGGTATCACCAGGTCCAGGGCTTCCACTGTCGGTCCCACCTGCTTGTGGTTTGGGATTTGTGGTGATGGCTTGTCACTTTATACTGAGCATATGGTCTGTGTGTTCTTGGTTTGGCTCTCCTTGTTGCACTGTGATGTGAAAAGATCTTGTCTCTACTTCTGTGACCCTCACCTAAGAATCTCTGAGAACTGTGTTAAACCTGTGAAGTATGAGTAACAATTCTTCAGATCCAGACTTTTCTATATATTTTCTCAGTCCTTGTCAGCTTTGGAGAACTAGAGTTTAATTTCATTAAAAAATTCTTCCGAAAGCTCTGCAAAGGTATTTTTGTGAACGTTTTACACTATTTTTCCAAATAAGAAAACTAAAGTTCTTGAAGTATAGATCCATTTTGGCCTCAGGAAAAGACAGAGAGAGAAACAGCAAAGCTACTGACAGTAGGACTAATAGGCTAACCAAGGGAGAGACCATCTCAGAATTATCAGTTAGACCCTGTAACAGAATAAAGGCATTGAGTTTCTGTATCTGATGGAAGCTTACAAGGCCAGGCCTTGGAGTCACGCTCATCCCCAGACAAGAAATTTGCAGAGTGATTTAAATTCACAAATAATTGGATTTATCACAAGTTTTATTAAACTCTGATTATTACTAGTTCAGTGATAATGAGAAAAACATCAAGTTATACCTCTTTGTTTAGATGTATTTAAAATGTCTTATCTAAATTGTCTGTCTGTCATCTTTTATATGAGTAAATTAAAACTCAGTTATGTACATTTTTTATTAATTTCCTGATGGATTCTATTTTTCTAGAAAATGCCATCTAGATTTTATAGGAAATGTTATGAGAAAAGAGAAAATATTATATTCTTTTCATCAGATATGCATAGCTATGGGAAACTCTTACATTCAGACAATATGATCATAATCCAGGCTTGGCCATTTGTCCCTAATGGCAGCTTACAAAAATATAGTCATATTACCCTTGAAGAACCAAATTATTACACATAACAAACATTTATTATTTGTATGCTCTATACCAGACACAGTACATGGCACAGAATGTCTAAGAAAATTAAGACTTTGGCTCTCAAATTGCCCATAGGAAGGAATGCACAAACATAAATACATGTAACAGAAATGTTTACTAGATGAGGCAATTCCATTTATTATGGGTCCAAGCAAGTCAATTGAGGCTCACAGAAAGGACATCTGATTTCCTCTTGAGGGATATGAATACAAGTATTTAAGTCAGGCAAAAGGCTTTGCTTCTAGAGATAACAAAATGTGTGAAGGCATAACGTCATAAGGGAAGACTGTACTTTAAGGTAAATGCTGCTTTACAAAAGTAGTAAGTTAGAAAAACTAGTCTCAAGAAGGGATTTCTGTACTAGACACTAACAGGTTCTAACTGGATCATCTTCCCTAGCAAATAAACATTAGCTATATAACCTTGATTTTTTAAAAATAAAACTGGTCCAAAGTTGACTTTTGATTAGTTATTCACACATCATTTTCCCACTTCTATATGCAGGAAATTGACAATATGTCTTTATATAATTACTCTAGAGAAGAGAAGATCCAGAATTGTATTTGAAGAGTCTTGATCTAATAAAGAAATCATCCAGATAGATATAAACATCCTTTCTCTTCTCTTTTTTACTTATCCTCACCCTCCTCCATCTCTCTTGTGGATAATTCATTATTTTATGGACTTTCTATAAACAGCTAATAGAGAGAAACAAATAAGGATAAAAACACTAACATTAAACTTTCTATAAATATCTATTAGAAAGAAATAAGGAGAAACAGTAATCTATCACTTGTTAGCAGCACTAGGAGAATTTTTACAAGATGAAGTGTGAAAATACTGCCTGAGACGAGGCTGAATCATGCTCGTGAACCCATGCAATCCTCTTTGCCTGTTTCTATGGGAAGTAACTTAGTAGGGGAGTAAGATGCAGTGTTGGTTTTCTTTATATTAATATGTAATTATCCGAAACTGTATGCTATGAAATGTGGATGAGCCTCAAGAAGATATTTTAGAACTATACCCATCAGACTTAGACACATATGGACTGTGAGATCCGAGGAAGAAAATTTTTAAATCTCGTCAAGTTTCATCCCATCCCCATTCTTCTGTCTCATCTAGGTTTAGATGAGGAACTAAGGTTTAGAGTATAGAAGCGAATTGTTCAAGGTTACATAGTAATTTGATTGATGTGTGTATGTTTTATTTTCTCTTTTACTTGATAGCTTAGACTAAGCAGGTACCTAAGCCTTTACCTGTAATCACTTGTTTCAGACATTAATTGATTACTTTATAAGATAGAAATGCAGGAGAGCACTAATCAGGAGCATCTACCAAGATTCTTTCATTTTATTTTATCGACAAATCATTTGTTATTATTCTGCCACATGAGAAGAAGCATTCAAATTAATTGGTAAAATAGTAATAAATTATCGGTAAGCATTTAGCATGGAATGCATGTGCAGATAATTAAGAATAATTGCTTGGTTTCATGGGCCTTTCTTGATTATCTAGAGACAATTTGATTCAATTCAGTATAAAATTACTTTATAAGTACTGACAGATCCAAATACAAAATCACATGGATGGTGAATGTGTATCAATGGTTCAAACTTTTACAATTAAAAGAAAAAATTGTGGCATACTTTTTGCATATTTTAGTGCAATCCAACATAATAATTTTGATTCATAGCCAAGACTCAGTTTATAGGTTTTGCTCTTTATTACTATATCTGAAAGGGGAATAGGAATAAAAACCAAATAAAATGTCTCACCTATAGAAATGGTGATTTGATTATCTTAATCCAGAGACTTTTATTTCTCCCATGATTTAAGAATCTATGGGCCTTGTTAGATTTGGGGGTCCGGGATTACACGTTGTCAACATGTTTAATAGTATTTGTTGAAAAATTGCAACATATAGTTGATATCAAGACTTTCAAGGAGTGACATGAGAAGTAGAAACCATCATTCGACATGCCCTAAAAGAATTTGTAAAGAAAGTAAGAGGCAGGGCAATGAAGAAACAGAATGGCGACGTAAAGAAAGGTAGCACACGAGGATACACATGTATGTGTTTAGAAGCAGTTGTATACAGACTATCCCTTAGGATGGGTGGAAGTTTGCTCAAAAAGGAAGAGAAGAACCTGGCATTGTTAGATAAAAGACTGTGAGAAGAGTAAGGCTTGATTAGTGTTCTGAAAATGGTGAATAGGATTTGGAGGACAGTGGAAAGAAGATTGTTCGAGTAGGAGGAGCTTGAAGCCCCACTATGGGTAGTCCAGCTAGATGAAATCTAGCAGGCCAGTTGACCTGGGTCAAGAGTATTATAGGAGCTGAGGCTATTATAGGAGCTGAGTCAAGAGTGTTATAGGAGCTGAGTCAAGAGTGTTATAGGAGCTGAGGAGGACACGTGGAGCCACAGGTATCATGATATTTGCAGGATATCTTTGGAGTTCACATTTTCACATTAATTTTGCCGGAAAGGCAACAGCGCACAGTTGTCCATGCTCTGTGGACCAAAGGCATCCCCAAATAAGAAGGTTCTAGTGTATTGGCAATATTGATTTTATAATTCCCTTTCTATATCTCTGTGTTCTGGTGTTTAAAAAATGATTTTCTCATGAAAATTTTCTGTGTGATTATTTTTATTAGACTAGACTATCTGAGGTCACAGGGCAGTGTCTTCCTTTTTTTTCTTAAAGCATTTAAACATTCAAAATATATGGATCTCTTACATTGTTGCAGACTATTTGAGAGTACAGTGTGAGTTTAAATGATAGAAATAGTCTCCGTGTGTTTAATTACATATGGGAGATAGAAATGTAGCCTTCGAGGTAACACAGGAAAAACCAAAGAATTGTCAGGTGGAAAAAAAACAGTTTTTAAGAAATCACAGAATGATTTCATTTTCTAGGTAATATGTTTAACCCTCCAGATAATCTATTGCCTATATTGTTATATATATGCCTACTTATATGTGTATATCTTATATAATTTATCAAATAAATTGCCCACAGTTAACTTTTCCTACTCTGATTTTAATAGTCATGCGATCCCCACACAATGCAGAGAAGAACTCGCCACCTGCTAAGACCATCACTGAGCTCAAGGACTTGTGCTGAAGACTCACAGGTGCAGCCTTGCCTCCTTAATGAAAATTGCTTCCAGTTCCAGTACAATCTAACAGGTACAGCTGAAATCTATGACCTTGTCCTTTTCCCTGAACATTGACTAATGAGAGAATTTTTGTGTGTGTTTTCATTCTCAAGATTAAGAATGGAGAGTAGAATGTGTGAGTGTCTTGCATAAAAGGCTGAGGACTTGATGTTTCTAGTATCCCCTCACAGAAAGAAATGCTCACTCTTGGCCTGTCGAATCAGCAAGGCCACATAAAATCTCTGTAGTAAGAGAAGCTTAGAAAGATTTGGCAACATTTCAGAAAAATGTTGATTTAAGCCATGATAAACTGAAACAACAAAAATAACTAGGAGAGAATAATTTACCATTGAGAGAAAATGGAATCATACTGTCATAGAATTTGGCTCTTTCCTGCTTTTTATTATTTCAGAAAACTGAGCTTGTGATGTACTTTCTGTATGGGTCTGAATAAGAATGAATGCTAGGACTGGCTGGTCAGGGATGTTTTCGAGGCACTGGGAATTACATCAAGTCTAGCTGTTTGGCCACTGCTCAGCATTTTTCCAGGCACCACAGTGCTCAGTGTCTAAAACTAGAGGACTGTTATGGTTACATTGATCTGCTCCTTGCCATTCCCTGCAGCAGCAGACATTCCAAAATGCTGCAAAATGTGGAACCATGTTAAGTCACAGCATTGAATTCAATACTGACAACCAAACCACCACATGCCTGCAGAGGCAAGGTAATTGCCTTTTCTGAAAAAAAAAAAAAAAAAAAAAATCCTCACCACAGCCACGTTGACTGCTGAGATTTCTCTTGTGGAAAACCTCATAGTGACTTCTGTGGGGCTGTCTGATTGTCTTCATGGGTGAAGATGACCTGGTGTATTTGTCCTTTTTCTTTAGAGAAAAGATCTCTGGTTTTTATAGTACTGTTTCAGAAATACAATAAAACTTGCTTTATTGGAAGAGCATATCTTTGAAAGACTGATTTTACTATACATGGGTTTGCTATTCTATTCCTATTAAACTACTAGATCATCTACCAAATATGGAAAATTTCCTTAATGAGTTTTTGTATGATCAAGGGTCTTCCTTTCTACTGAGACCAAAAATAACAGTTGTTTAAAAATCAAATTAACGGCCAGGTATGGTGGCTCACGCCTGTAATCCCAGCACTTTGGGAGGCCGAGGCAGGTGGATCACGAGGTCAGGAGATCAAGACCATCCTGACTAACATGGTGAAACCCCGTGTCTACTAAAAATAGAAAAAATTAGCCGGGCGTGGTGGCGGGCACCTGTAGTCCCAGCAACTCGGGAGGCTGAGGCAGGAGAATGGTGTGAACCGGGGAGGCGGAGCTTGCAGTGAGCCGAGATTGCTCCACTGCACTCCAACCTGGGCGACAGACTGAGACTCAGTCTCAAAAAAAGAAAAAAAGCAAAATCAAATTAACTATGGGATAATTTATTCTAATTCTTCACCATCTAGTTTGTAATATGACTAGCCAAATCTGTAAAACTTTTTCTCATGATAGAATAATTTGAAAAAAATATAGTTTCTGTAACAGTCCATGCAATTTTATGTGCCTTTCCCTCTTTCTTTCCTGGAGCATCTCTTTTAACTATTCTGTATCAAATGCACTAAATGGTTTAAATGATTGGATTTAGTATTGAAAACATTTTCAAGTTTACATAAAAGATTGGTGTCTTAGTCTGTCCTGGATACTATAACAAATTGCAATAGACTATGTAGCTTATAAAACACAAAAATGTATTTCTTATAGTTCTGGAGGCTGGAAGTCCAAAATCAAGGTGCTACTAGATTCAGCATCTAGTGAGGAGGGCCTGTATCTCCAGACAGTGCCTTCTAGCTACATTCTCACGGGATGGAAGGGGCAAACAAACTCCCTTAGGCCTCCTTTATAAAGGCACTAATTTCATTCATGAGCGCTCAGCTCCCATGTTCTAATTATCTCCCAAAGGTTCTCCCTCAAAATACCATCACCTAGGGGGTTGCGATTTAAATATATGAATTTTGCAGGGGGACACAAGCTTCTGGACCATAGCAACTGGCATCATTTCTGGGTTGTTTTTTCTCTCAATTATCCTAAACAAATAGTTGATTCTAAAGTGGTTTTTCTTCACCATCCTGGTTAGTATATTTCCTCTTCTACTTCAGCCAACCATGAGATGGTTTCTAACAAACCATTTGGCTCTTTATCTCTGGAAAGCAAATTTAAGCAGGTAACTCACTTTTCTTTGTGTATTTGGTTTTTGTTTTGCAATAAAGGCATTGCACTATGCTTCCCAAAGCTACCTGGAAATGATTTTAGGATTATGTGTGGACTATCCTCCACCAATGCAGATAATCAAAGATCTGTTGTATTTTGCTCACATGGCCATAATTTTGAAACTCAGTATGGGTGATCCTATGCCTGTAGAGTGGAGCACATGCCAGCTGAGTGAAAATGCACCCTGTGGTCAAGGCGTCAGGACCCGCCTACTAAGCTGTGTGCGCAGTGATGGCAAGCCAGTCAGCATGGACCAATGTGAGCAGGTAATGTGTTTATATTAATATCTCACATCCAAGGCTTGTTTTTCTTAATATTGGTCTGCAGTTCCATGAGGTCCAATATAGATAACAGACTAATTTCTTCTCATCTCAGCTTAGGTTCAGTTAGAGTAAAGGGTGCCAGTATAGTACGGTTATAGCTCACTAGTTTTGAATTTAGTCAAAATGACTGGGAAAGGTCATTTTTGTAGTGGAGAAATGGGTTCATTAAAAATATATGTTTTTATTACTTGTAAAATGTTATTTAACTGTACTTGTTTGCCAAACTGTTGACCTTGGGGTGACTTTAATATTTAAATATGATTCTTTTGTATTGGACAGGTGATTCATTTGCATATGTGATAATACTGTCCCTTGCATAGAAGACGAACATGGATACTTGCCATTACAGAATCATGTCAGTTTGCTTAAGCAGATAATATTTGGATAAATAGCAGAGATTTTTCTTTGCAACCTACATTAAAATGCATCCCTGCCAAGTTTCAAATTAATGGGTTCTGAATGTTTGTAATTTTATTGCCCTCCTTTTTTTCCTCTGTTCCAAACTATATGGAGTTCAGACAAAAGCTATAGTCAGAACTTTTCCAAAGAACTTGGCATTTTCTTGCTAACATGTAAATGAAAACCACTGTGGAGGCAGTTTAATAGAAGTAAAGATACTATCACACTTCAAGAATCACTTGAAATAATCTTTCAATAAATTGGAAAAAGGGGGCCAGTTAACTCACATTTCCCCAGAAACTTCTTTAACAAACTGGCAAAATGAAAATTGGTGGCATTTCTCTTAAGAGAGGTGGAATACATCAGTGGGAATTAAAACAAGACAAACCTCTGTCACCTATCCTGACTTCGCTCTGTTAAGTATTGTCACAACACGCTCATGCTCTTTAAACCAACGGAGCAGTTGCAGACTATGTCACCAATCCTAAGAACAGAACATCTGAAATGGATTTCCATTTGGTCAAATTCTGAAACTGGCTGATCCAGGGCGGAGTGCTGTATACCATGATTTATTTTGACATTTATTTTGTTTAATCAGCCTCTAAAGAAGTTGACTGTTTCAGGGTAAAAAAAAAAATTCATTAATCTACAACTCCCAATAGGTGAGCATTGTTTATTTAGTGTATGTAATGAGTATTTTCTTTTGATACAAAAATATATAAACTATTCATTAACAGAAAGTCAGTTTCTGTGATTTCCAGATACCATACGCCCGATAAATATGTAAAAAATATCAGTTTTTAAAAATCTCAAATTATTAACATGACTAGAATATCCATATATCTCAGACAGATTATATGTCTCATTACAATAATATCCATTTCACCCACTTGGCAAGTCATTGTACTGTAATCATTAATTTTAGCTTGGTGAGGGTATTGCTAACATATAACACACATTGAATGTCCAAGTTTTCCTAAGTAAGCACACAAATAGTGTGTTATTCCTAGAGCAGAATTTTTTATTATTCTTTCTGTGTTTCTCAGGTGTTTTATTCTTTCACGAAGACCTCTGCTACCTTGGCCATTAGAAAATTTTACCATTTCCCAAGATGCTGGTTTCAGAGAGGACAAGAAAAAAAAATAAACTGTATCATCAACTTGACCCATCGTTACGACCATGATTGTATTTTTAGCCCAGGCTTTTTTATGCACTTCAGATGGGTTTCTGATTGTATTTTTATCCCCATATTATTTATTTTCTAGCTTAGCTGGCTTTCTGTGTTGGCCCTCTATGTACTTTTGGCCTATTCAGAAGCACAAAGTGCCTGAATTTGGTATTGAAGTGTCTTTCTGGTTCCTTGCTGATTGAACAACAGGACAGATCTCTGTGTAATGAGACACCTCTGCTTTCCTGGCAGCCTAATGGAGTTTAGGATTTTATAAAAAGAAATTTGGGCTGACAAGTTTTTATTTGGTAATCGAAGGGCAATCATTTTCTATGATTGTCACCAGTTTATATAAGAAAGGATATATCTCCCCACTGAAATATGGAAAGGTTAGTATCACAGAGTAAAGGAGAGTCTTTCTCGCGAAAGGACAGTGATTTGACTAAAGAGTGAGTCCTCCAATAAAGTTGTGTTTCATTTCCATTTGCAGCGTAATTTGGAGAAGCCCCAGAGAATGAGCATTCCCTGCTTGGTGGAATGCATCGTCAACTGTCAGCTCTCAGGGTGGACGGCTTGGACAGAGTGTTCACAGACTTGTGGCCATGGAGGTATTGGTTTC
Organism: Macaca mulatta; assembly: GCF_049350105.2. NCBI lineage: Eukaryota > Metazoa > Chordata > Mammalia > Primates > Cercopithecidae > Macaca > Macaca mulatta. The sequence goes on from NC_133417.1 coordinate 29,256,097, forward strand.
CTCATGTTTCCCACTAACTAGTATAGGGTTTCTAAATATCTTTCAGTATGCTATAGCTTGATAAATGGCATAGGGTATGGGACCCAGCTGAAGTCAACATGAAACTGACCCACAGGGGAAGAAAACCAGAGCCTGGCTTCATATCAGTCTAGGAGAGTGAGGCAGCGGTTGCAGAATGGACCAGATAACAGTGGCAGACTCCAGAGAGGCTGAGGAATCTGTGGGACAGTGTTTATTCAGAAGGTCATAAGCTCAACAAATTGAAAAAACATGTTGGCCTCAGTGGTTTTTGGAAAAAGTAGTATGTATTATTTAACTAAAGTTGTATTATTAAGTAAAGCTGTAAACCCCCAAAGCACACCCTAGGCTGAACCTAATAGACTAGAGACTTGCTTTTCGCCCATATAAATAGAGGGCTTTATTCTTCAAAATGTAAATCAAGTACACAAGTTCACAGAGGTTCTGCCACTTTAACAGGACCAAGTTACTCTGGATGGTGATATCACTTGGCACTGTGGAGATTTTATGAACTGGGTTGGAAGCAGCATACATTTCTTACATATATATTAGACAAAATTGCTCTACATTTCCAACTCATTGGAAGATGGCAGGGAAGGAAATGTACTTTCTGAGTTGTCAGTCACATCTAAGCGATAATGTTATAAAGAGAAGGGAGTATAAATATTTGGGGAAGAAACAGGAATCATTACTACACGATCCCAGAATCCCAGTGGATAAGTAATGCACCATGGCAAGGAATGCAGAAGGCAACTGATACTCAGTAGTGAGGCAGGTAAGTGGAAACGGAGATGGCATTCCAGTCATTAGGTTGAAGTAGGGATCAAGATCTGGGTCCACGGAAGAGAAAGCAACAAGACCATAGCATAAAACAGAGTTGGCTTCGGATAGAACTCTGGTCCTAAAGTAGAGTTGCAATATATCATAAGGTACATGTCAAAAATTTGGAGTAAGGACCTAGGGAGAAATCCTGGTACACTGTTAGTACATCTTAGTGCATTTTGTGCTGCTATAATAGAATACCTGAGGCTTGTTAATTTATGAAGAAAATAGGTTTACTTGGCTTATGATTCCTGTGGCTAGAACGTTCAAGATTGGGCAGCTGCATCTGGTAAAAGCCTCAGGCTGTGTCAACTAATGGCAGAAAGCAGAGGAGAGAAGGTGTTTGTAAAGAGATCACATCATGAAAGAGGAAGCAAGAGATAGAAACTGAGGAAGCAAGAGAGAAATAACCCTGTGTTGCAGGAATGAATCTATTCAACGAATGAGAACTCACACCCAGGGAGGACATTAATCCATTCATGGGGGATCTGCACTTACGACCCACACACCACCCCATAGACCTCATTGTCCAAGACCACCACAAAGGGGATCAAACTTTGATCTGAGTTTCGATGGGAACAAACCAAATTCAAACCATAGCAATCCACTGGTGAATCTAAAATCTCATGTTCCTCTCACATGCAAACTACTGCCATTCCATTCAATAATCCTAAATGTCTTAACTTGTTTCAGTACCAACTTAAAAGCCCAAAATCCAGAGTCTCATCTGAGACTGAAGGTAAGTTCTTCCAGCTTTGAGTCTACGAAAAAAAAAAAAAAGTTACTTACTTCCAAAGTACAATGGTGGTATAGACATTTGTAAACATTCCTATTCCAAAATAGAAAAGCTAGCAGAAGGCAAGAAACAATTAAGATCAGAGCAGAACTGAAGGAATAGAGACACAAAAAGCCCTTCAAAAAACCAATAAATCCAGGATCTGCTTTTTTGAAAACATCGACAAAATTGATAGACCGCTAGCAAGACCAATAAAGAAGAAAAGAGAGAAGAATCAAATTGACGCAATAAAAAATGATAAAGGGGATATCACCACCAATCTCACAGAAATACAAACTACCATCAGAGAATACTATAAGCACCTCTACACAAATAAACTAGAAAATCTAGAAGAAATGGATAAATTCCTGGACACATACACCCTCCCAAGACTAAACCAGGAAGAAGTTGAATCCCTGAATAGACCAATAACAGGCTCTGAAATTGAGGCAATAATTAATAGCCTACCAACCAAAAAAAGTCCAGGACCAGATGAATTCACAGTCAAATTCTACCAGAGGTACAAAGAGGAGGCGGGTACCATTCCTTATGAAACTATTCCAATCAATAGAAAAAGAGGGAATTCTCCTTAACTCATTTTATGAGGCCAGCATCATCCTGATACCAAAGCCTGGCAGAGACACAACAAAAAAAGAGAATTTTAGACCAATATCCCTGATGAATATCGATGCAAAAATCCTCAATAAAATACTGGCAAACCGAATCCAGCAGCACATCAAAAAGCTTATCCACCACAATCAAGGTGGCTTCATCCCTGGGATGCAAGGTCGGTTCAACGTATGTAAATCAATAAACATAATCCATCATATAAACAGAACCAAAGGCAAAAACCACATGATTATCCCAATATTTTCAGAAAAGGCCTTAGACAAAATTCAACAGCCCTTCATGTTAAAACCTCTCAATAAACTAGGTATAGATGGGATGTATCTCAAAATAATAAGAGCTATTTATGACAAACCCACAGCTAATATCATACTGAATGGGCAAAAACTGGAAGCACTCCCTTTGAAAATGGGCATAAGACAGGGATGCCCTCTCTCACCACTCCTATTCAACATAGTGTTGGAAGTTCTGGCCAGGGCAATCAGGCAGGAGAAAGAAATAAAGGGTATTCAATTAGGAAAAGAGGAAATCAAATTGTCCCTGTTTGCAGATGACATGATTGTGTATTTAGAAAACCCCATCGCCTCAGCCCCAAATCTCCTTAAGCTGATAAGCAACTTCAGCAAAGTCTCAGGATACAAAATTAATGTGCAAAAATCACAAGCATTCCTACACAGCAATAACAGGCAAACAGAGAGCCAAATCATGAATGAACTCCCATTCACAATTGCTTCAAAGAGAGTAATATACCTAGGAATCCAACTTACAAAGGATGTGAAGGACCTCTTCAAGGAGAACTACAAACTACTGCTCAGTGAAATAAAAGAGGACACAAGCAAATGGAAGAACATTCCATGCTCATGGATAGGAAGAATCAATATTGTGAAAATGGCCATACTGCCCAAGGTAATTTATAGATTCAATGCCATCCCCATCAAGCTACCAATGAGTTTCTTCACAGAATTGGAAAAAACTACTTTAAAGTTCATATGGAACCAAAAAAGAGCCCCATATTGCAAAGACAATTCTAAGCCAAAAGAACAAAGCTGGAGGCATCATGCTACCTGAGTTCAAACTATATTACAAGGCTACAGTAACCAAAACAGCATGGTACTGGTACCAAAACAGAGATATAGACCAATGGAACAGAACAGAGCCCTCAGAAGTAATACCACACATCTGCAACCATCTGATCTTTGACAAAGCTGACAAAAACAAGAAATGGGAGTACCCTGTTTAATAAATGGTACTGGGAAAACTGGCTAGCCATATGTAGAAAGCTAAAACTAGATCCCTTCCTTACACCTTATACAAAAATTAATTCAAGATGGGTTAAAGACTTAAATGTTAGACCTAAAACCATAAAAATCCTAGAGGAAAACCTAGGTAATACCATTCAGGCCATAGGCACGGGCAAGGACTTCATCACTAAAACACCAAAAACAATGGCAACAAAAGTCAAAATAGACAAATGGGATCTAATCAAAGAGCTTTTGCACAGCAAAAGAAGCTACCATCAGAGTGAACAAGCAACCTACAGAATGGAAGAAAATTTTCACAATCTACCCATCTGACAAAGGGTAATATCCAGAATCTACAAAGAACTTAAACAAATTTACAAGGAAAAATCAAACAACCCCATCAAAAAGTTGGCAAAGGATATGAACAGACACTTCTCAAAAGAAGACATTTATGCAGCCAACAGACACATGAAAAAATGCTCATCATCACTGGCCATCAGAGAAATGCAAATCAAAACCACAATGAGATACCATCTCACACCAGTTAGAATGACGATCATTAAAAAGTCAGGAAACAACAGGTGCTGCTGGAGAGAATGTGGAGAAGTAGAAACACTTTACACTGTTGGTGGGACTGTAAACTAGTTCAACCATTGTGGAAGACAGTGTGGCGATCCCTCAAGGATCTAGAACTAGAAATACCATTTGACCCAGCCATCCTATTACTGAGTATATACCCAACGGATTATAAATCATGCTACTATAAAGACATCCACACATATATTTATTGCGGCACTTTCCACAATAGCAAAGAGTTGGAACCAACCCAAATGTCCATCAATGATAGACTGGATTAAGAAAATGTGGCACATATACACCATGGAATACTATGCAGCCATAAAAAGGATGAGTTCATGTCCTTTGCAGGGACATGGATGAAGCTGGAAACCATCATTCTGAGCAAACTATCGCAAGGACAGAAAACCAAACACCACATGTTCTCACTCATAGGTGGGAATTGAACAGTGAGAACACTTGGACACAGAGTGGGGAACGTCCCCTCTCATGGGGTGGGGGGAGCAGGAGGGATAGCATTAGGAGACATACCTAATGTAAATGATGAGTTAATGGGTGCAGCACACCAACCTGGCACATGTATACATATGTAACAAACCTGCATGTTGTGCACCTGTACCCTAGAACTTGAAGTATAATAAAAAAAAAAAATAGAAAAATAGGCCTGAATAAAGAAATGACAGGACCCAGGAAAGTATAAAACATAGCAGGACTGGCATGAAATTTTAAATTTCTGGAACAGATTCATTTGACTTCATGTCCTGGGCACACTGGTGCAAGAGGTGGGCTCCCAAGGCCTTGGGCAACCCCACCTCTATGGCTTTGCTGAGTGCAGCTCATGTGGCTGCTCTCGCCAGTTGGAGTTGAATGCCTATGGCTTTTTCAAGTGGGCATTGCACATTGCCAATGGCTTTGCAGTCTGGGGTCCCCAGGGCAGCCCTGCTTCCAGGAATCTACTAGGTTTTGCCATGGTGAAAACTGTGGCAGCTCCACTCCTGTGGCAGGTTTCTGTCTGGGCTCCCAAGCTTTCTGACACATCCTCTGAAATCTAGGTGGAAGTCAACATACCTTCACTGCTCCCCATTACAAAATTAGTAATGTGGATGTGGATGCTCCTAAAGCTTATAGCTTGGACTCTCCAGAGTGACAGCATGGTTACATCTAGGGAAGATTGAGCCATGGCTGCTCCAGCAGGAATCACTGGGATGTGGGTAGCAGATCTCTGCAGCAACGCAGGGCTGTGGCGCTCCGGTCATGTCCCCTGAAACCATTCTTTCCTTCTAGACTTCTGGACCTCTGATGGGAAGGGTTGGCCAAGAAGATCTTTAAAATGCCTTCAGGGCTTTTTCTCCATTGTTCTTACCATTACCACCTGGCTCCCTTTTAGCCACGCTACTCTCTTTAGCAAAGGGTCTCTTGGCAGTATTCTTGTATTCCTTCCCCTGAAGATACTGTTTCGTTCTCTACCACATGGCCATGCTACAAATTTTCCAAATCTTTCCACTCAGCTTCCCTTTTCTCTAGCAGTTTACTACAAGCAGTTAGAAGCAGCAGCAGCCTGAGCTTTGCTGCTTAGAAATTTCGTCCACCAGGTATGCTATTCTTTTACTCTTAAGTTCTATATTCCACAAGGCTATAGGGCATGACCATGATGCAACGAAGTTGTTTGCTATGGTGTAACAAGGATAGTGTTTTATCCAGTTCCCAATAAGTTCCTTATTTCCATCTGAGACTTCATCAGCATGTCTTTTACTGTCCATCTTTCTGTGAGCATTTTGGTCATAACCACTTAAACCGTCTCTAAGAAGTTCCAAACTTTCCCTCATCATTTTGTCTTCTTCTGAGACCTCATCAGAATCACACTTATTGCTCCATTTATGGCAATGCAGACTTTTTCTAGCCTGCCCCTGCATACTCTTCCAGCCTGTGTGTGTTTTACCCAGTTCCAAACCCACTTTCACATTTTCAGATATCATTTTCATATTTTCAGAATTCACTCCTCAGTACCAATTTTCTGTGTTAGTCCATTTCGTATTGCTATAACAGCATACCTAAGACTGTGTAATTTATAAAGACAAGAGGTTTATTTGGCTAATGATTCTGGTGCCTGGAAGGTGCAAGATTGGACAGCTGCATCTGGTGGGGGTCTCAGGCTGCTTCAACTCATGACAGAAAGTGGAAGGGGAGCAGGCATGTGCAAAACAGTCACATGGTGAGAAAGAAAACAAGAACAAGAAACCAAGAAAGCCACACATTTTTAACAATTCTGTCTTGCAAGAGCTAATCCATTCCTGCAAGAGTGAGCACTCACTCACTTCCAAGGGAGGGCATTAATTTGTTAATGAGGAATGCTCGCCTATGACTCATATACTTCCCACTAGTCCTAACCTCCCAACCCCACTGCAGAGGAGATCAAATGTTGGCATGCCTTTTGGTGGACACAAACCACATCCAAACCATAGCAGGCAAATTAAACAGGGGAGGAGACGGGAAGAAGAACTGCAGTTTGGAGAGATCATAATTGGGAGGGGAGGATGGGATACCAGGACCTTGATCTGATTGTCAACCACAGAGATTTGAGAGCAGTTTTCTAGAAGTTCTCATATTGGACCACTGGCACTAAGTTATGGACTCATCTATAAGCTACTCACAAATGGATGTGCTGATGTTGTTGATAATTATCTTCTTTAGTTGGGACTGTGTGAGAAACTAGGTATGACTCATGATTAAAAAGGAGCTCATCTGTGAACTCAACTGTAAGGTCCTAGAGAGGGCAGGGCCAAAAACGGTAACCAGGGTACATATTAGGAAAATGTGACTAAGAAAAATTGACAACTACTTCTACAAAGAATGTTACTCATAATGAAAACATGGGAATTGCAATGTCCAACAATAATATGTAATTTCTTGCACAAATGAGAGCAAAGACCTTGTGGAAATGAAATGACAGGTCTTAGGACCGAGATTACAGTGATTAACCAATAGTTTGTCAATTGTTTTCAGAGGCAGCCAGGCATGGTTTCCACTGGGCATCCACTTTAAAGTTGTATAAATCTACGTGCGAATGTAGCTGTTTAAGCATGTACATTTAGCTAAATCTTTCTGAGTCTCTGATTCTTTATCTATAAATTGGAATTTTGCACATGTTAGTGGTTTAGTTTTTGTTGTGAGAATTAAATGAAATTAAGTATTAAAAGACACCTGGCATAGTAACAGACACATCATGAGTGTTTAGTATATGTGAATTTTCTCCTCCATGTTCCTCTACCTGTCTGTAGAAGAGAGGATTTTTGGAGACTCCATAGGATCTTTTAAAAATTATTCCATAGACACAGTCACCCTCATCTGTCAATTTTATATCTCATCCTTTTACCCCTCTCCAAATTCTACACACTATATTCGTAGCCTATGTGATATTCTAAAAATGAATATCTGACCAAGTGTTTTTATGTTGACATATAAGTCATTCATCTATTTATTTATCCATAAACAAATACATACGTGTCAGTTATAGTCTTATGTACTACGAGATCAGCACTGGGGGAAAAAAGGCAATTTCCCTATTTTTATGGAGCTTAAAATCTATTTTAGGGACAACAGAGAGTAAACTAACAAGTTAGTAATAATGTTCGTTGATGAATCCACAAAAGACATACAAATGAGAGGTGTTGTTTGCATCAGTGATGTCTTTCATTGAAAAAGTTGGTTGCTCCTCTGTCCAGAGAGACCCACTCTGGATATCCCACTGCCATAAGCACTACAGTGTTGTCCTCAAGGGCCACTGCTGGGATGTTTGTTTCTCTCAGTAAGAAAGGATAGCATGGAAAAGGCAAGAAAGAATAAAGTCCTGTATTGTGAACATGGCCCACGGGAATCTTCAGGATCTCCCCTGTGCTGTCTCCATCACCTTGTACTGCCCTGCCAGCTCTGTCAGTTCCAATATACTACATTTCAACCACACCCTTGATCAAATTATGCTTCTTCTCACCTTGCCACTTTTCCTTACATGGAGCCTCTCACCATCATCCCCGTGACTGCCTCCTACGATTTTTTATCATGCACGAATTGAATCCATTTTCATGTCTATCTTTCTAAGGGGCCAATGACCCTGTTTGTATTCTTCGTGGGTAAATCTTCACAGTTGAAACACAGTTCTTGGCACACTGAAAAAATTTTATTATTGTCATTGCCTAGATGGTTCTGGACCATAAAAAGAAAGCTGAAAGGGGAAGAGCTTGCATACTAGATTGCAAGCCTTTACGAATAAGACCCCAAACCATAAGTTTAGTATTAAAAGATCACTTAAAAATTGTGAACAGTTCTAGTAGTGCTGTGGACTCATCAGACCCTGTTGTCTACTAGACCCTGTTTGTCTACAAACAACAAAAACCCATGCAAATTTGAATCCTACTATTCAGGAGTTCTAGGCAGCTATAGTCTGAGCTAAAATTCACCTTTCTCCAATCGTTAGAATAATAAACAAAGACGAAAACAAAACACAGATTTCACAAGAAAAGTCCTTGTGTGAACTAAGGCACAGAAAGACTAGCGAAGAAATCAGGTTGCATAAAGTACTTGGAAATCATGTAGATGGTGTCTATTGGCATGTAAGTATGGCATCAGTTACACATCACCTCTGGCTAGTTTCTAAGGGTCTAGTAGGATAATATTTGGGCAGGATGGTGCTATAGCTCTTGTGACTAGTGTTTTCTTTGCTAGGCTGCTCAGTGTTCAAACTCACAAGCATTTTTTGACTACCTGTTCTATTTAACGTCCCATGTTAAGACCTTCAGACAAAAATATAAAGATGAGTATTTTCTACTTGTATTTATTTGTGCCCAACCTCTATCTTTTTTTTTTTTTTTGATACAGAATCTTATCCTGTTGCCCAGGATGAAACGTAGTGGCACAATCTTGGCTCACTGCAACCTTTGCCTCCTGGGCTCGAGCAGTCCTCCCACCTTAGCTTCCCAAGTAGCCGGGACTATAGGCACATGTCACCACACCTGATTAAATTTTGTATTTTTTGTAGAGACTGGGTTATGCCATGTCACCCAGGCTGGTCTCAAACTCCTGAGCTCAAGTAATCTGCCTGCCTCAGCCCCGCAAAGTGCTGAGGTTACAAGCATAAGCCACCCTACCCAGCCCAAGTCTCCAACTTTAAAAACAAAATTGAGTGGTACAAAGAGGAATAGGATATATGGCCCTTGAATTTTTAAGCACATACCCTCAAGACTGTGCCAAGGCAGCCTCTGTGGGTGTATCATGTTATTCCCTACCATCCCCAAATTTCGTCCCCATTCCAGCCTTCCTGCTCCAGTCTGATGGCACCACTCTTCCCTAACCATCACTCCTGTGGTAGAGAATAATATTATTAAAATAAGATAATTCTGTCTTTAAATCATGCTTGAATCCTCATAGAGCACAACCTGAAAAACAAACAGTAAATGAATAGCAGTAATCAGAAGCAGGAATGTATGGTACAGATGAACTTGTTTCTTAAGAGACCAAATTGTGGAGGTGCAAAGGTTGGAGACTATCATTAGGAAACTATCAGCAGCTCGCCTGTTCTAAGACAAAGTGCCAGCAACTGTCTTGTGTAGGAGCCGCTTTCTCTTTTCGAACAGGTTGTAGCAATAGGCAGAGACGACAGGAAGAGGTAGAGTTTATTTAGTCACATTAAAGTGGGCATGCGAGTTACCTGGGAGTCAAACTTCAGCAGCTGCAGTTCTCAGCTGATGTCTTTATCAAAAACAAAAGTTCACACAATTATCTCTGTTTCTGCATTCGCAGAGTTGTTGGGCAAAACCTGGTGTGCTGGATGTCCCTTATGCTTCCCCATGAGCCACACTTCATCATCGAACCCACAGAACTGCAATGATCTGAGGGGAAATTTTGAATGAGCTCTTACCTTATTTTCCAAGTGTCTGGATTGCCTCTTTAATGTACACCTGATGCTTGGCATATACTTTTTAATTGTGTTAAAGATTTCAAGGTCAGAACAGTTTGAATCCAATTTATTTCAATTTAGAGAGAGACTGATTCTAAGCTTCCACTAAGGGATCTTTTTAGATAGATTTCAAAGATCAAAGCTTGTAATAGAAGAGCTTAATATTTGGATTAGTCATGTTTTTTTGTCTCTTGAATTTTCATTACTTCAGTAGGATATAGAACTCTCTAAATTTAGCATAACATGAATTATTCATAATTATTTAACTGATAACACTCTAAGAATGTTATTAAATCCAGACTAGGATTTCTTTGTATTTTATATTTTTAAATTTAATGCATATGAGTTTATAATATTTTTATAGCATATGACCCAGCCTACTTCTTGTGTTTCCCAGATGGCATATAATTTTTCTGTTGACTCTAGCCCATAATGAGAAAATAATTTTGTATTAACTCCAAAACACAACAACAACTTTGTGATTTCCAGCTTTTTTTTTTAGGTTTCAAGGGCAAGCCAGTAACTTTAATTTTTGGTGTCTGCATCCAATTTGATCAATGTGTGGTATTCTTGACTGGGGACAGTCTGTCATAATAATTCAGACTTATTTACTGTATAAAGTAGTTAGTTCTTATGGAAAAAGAACAAGAAGCTAGGTGGTGGAATGAAAGAAAAACAATAGACAAGAAGTTCAGAGATCTGGGTTTTAAAGTCAGCTTTTCCATGGCAAGTTGTAGGATGTTGGACTGCTCACTTATCCTGTGTAGAACTCTCTTGCACTGTTTTTATCTATAAAATGATGAAATATGAGAGTGATTGCTTTTTAATACCTGTTGGTCAAGGGTATAATTACTGATGCTAGGAGTATGTTAGTAATTCTTCACAACAGTACTATGAAGTGTAGACCTAATTTTACAGATGTAATGATAGGCACTGAAGTAATCTGCCTAAAGTTACATAGCTTGTCAGTTGTGGAGAATGAATTTGAACCCAAGCTCAGGTGTCTCCAAAGACCCCATTTGTTCTACTGTGATCCTGTATATCTGACACTCTGTATCATTTATTGTGTACATGGCCCTGGGTTGCGTGCTATATCACTATAAAAATTATTATAATTTATGGGTATATTTGAGAATAAGCAGAGAAAATGGGTCATAGGTGGCAACACAAAGGACAGTGAGATATATTAAAGCTTTGAGAAGTCCCCCTGAATTTTAAACCTTGTAAATAGGTTCTTGCCTCACAACCAATAATGTTGCATATTATGTAGTTTATCTAATAGCTGCAAATCTTACAGAGGTAATGTGTGACTCTGATGGTTTTCTCTAAAAAGAGTGGGAATATTAGCTCCAAGATTTGCAAACTCACTCTCTCTGACCCTCTTGCATCCCATGAAAATGGCTCATTGTGGGTATTGCTGCTGTTTATAGATATTACAGTGGTCCCTCAACTTGTGTTAGTTTTTAATGGAACTGAAATGTGATTTTTGAAAATAGAACTGAAAGTAAGTGGTCAGAATGCATATACATACTCTACTACTGAAAAATCTGGAGTCATATCCAAGCAATGTCAGAAATGCCTAATCTTCTGCCATCAAATACGTATCTAAGTCCCTTGACAGCACGGCCTTGACTTCTAAACAGGTGGTCTTGTTACTTCCCATGTACCTGGCAGAGATGTGATCCTGGCTGGGACTAGAGTCTGTTTTGCTCTGAAAAGCCTATAGAATGTTTATCTTAAGTTGGATATTCTCTAGGATAACAGGGTATCTGGAGACCTGAAGCAATTTTCGTATAAGCCAAGGAATTCCTCTATAGGGGAAGCTCATGGACTGTATCTCTTGGTGTAGAATTACTGCTGTGTTAACACCACACACGTGCTAAAGAGCTGTCTTTAGGTTGCAGATCAGGACCGTAATTTTCTTCCACTCCGCTATACTGGTAAATAGCCTTGATTCCGAATCTGTATCCACCAGTAATATTTAAAATAAATTTTGCACTTAAAATGAACTTGGATAAAAATTCCTGATATTTGTTAAGAGAAATGAAAAGTACAGCTTTAACCACTTTTTAGTAGATGTCCTGCCTAAAGAGCCACATGAAATTAATTGAGCATTTTATATACAACCTGATTTTCGACTACTTTCAGAAATTTACTCTGATAAGTACCTGAAAGCAAATAAAAAAGTTGTCATAGGAGAAAGGTGTTAGCACAGTCACCTTCATTACTTTTTGCTAAAGAAAATATGGAGTGTACAAATACATATAACAAATTTATTGCAAAAGATAGATCTAAGTGCAATTCTCAAACTAGTTCGAGTGGCCTAATAACTAGAGCATAGTATCTGATACCTAAGAAATGGATTAGATGAGATCTATTGGAAAGCATATGCTTTTGGAGCAAGACAAATCTTTGTTCCAAACCTTCTACTGTATCATTTCACAAAAAATATTTAAATTTTCTGAGTCTCAGTTTATCATGTGTTAACGGATAATATTAATAACTATGTCCTAAACTCAGCCTGAAACTGGGGTTGTTAAAGTGATTTATGTGACTCGGAGAGTAAGGGGAGGAACTATCAGGGGCAGGAAAGTGAAGAAAGCAGGATAAGGAAGAGAAAAAGCTAAGCAAGAATATATGACATCATTTGTATATTAAAACACATTGTATTCCCTCAATTAATTTAGCGCCTCCCTCCATAACGAGGAATGCTTTTACAATGACAAAAGGTATCATACAATAAAATGCCTTAAACACAGAAACACATAATGACTAAAGTTAACTTAGATTGAATATGACCATCTACTAATGAGGTTTTGTTAGTATTCCTTTGCTTCTTTTTCACTTACGTTGTCATCCGCTAGTATTTGCTATTGTCTAGCACTAGGTTGCAGGTACCAAATGCTTAAGAATAAATCCATAGGGGTAAATCCCTTGAAAGCGAAAATCTTTTATTCATTAACCTGATTTGGGGGTTCTTATCAGGAACCATTAACTTCAGTTAAGTGACATTGTATCCTATTCTGCATGGTGTTTTAGTTGGCCAACCCCTTCTAGATGTTGGCTTCTGGGTGACCATTTTCTGTCAATGATTGTGCATAAACTTTGGAAATTTAACTTATGTTCAAAAGAAGTAATGTCCAGATGGAAAGCAAGCCAATAATAATGATATTCATAGACACGCTGGAAACTCAAAGTTACTTCATATACTACTATTATTGCTTTTATATATCTACGGTGCCCTGGAGTTTATAGGTACATTTATGTAAATTGCTCAGATATTTTATTCAATGAGCTGTTTGTTTCCAGTCAATAGGAACCGTCTTCAACAATCTCTCTATTATTCTTATATTTCCTTTTCCATTATCTCTTACATATATACTTTGCCTGGGCCGTATCCAAATTGGCCGAAGCTATCAAAACCATAATTTCCAGTAAATTCAGTGACTATGTGTCAGGGCCACAGAAGAATTGTTGTTCACAGCATGTCTCTCTAAAGGGCATGGTGACTGGCTACTTTGATGGGAAAATATGGTCAGAATAGGGAATTACTGCGTTTGACTTCCTTTCTTTTTCTAAGTGTATACGTTGACAAATGTTTACCAGTTTTGAGATTTGTTTGAATTGCTTAAAATTTCCTACATTTACTTTGTCAGTGGAGCCTCAAGAGGGAAGTTTGACTACTGCCTAGTTAAGTGGGAATATGATCTAGTCTGATATGCTTTAAACCTGTATGCAGTCACTGGGATTGGCCCCTCTGTTTCTGTTTTTGTTTCTACAACCTGTATACCATTTCTAAAGATCTTGCCATTCAATCCTTTTTCTTTCATTGCTAGTGATTATTGCTCATATAACGATAAGCTTAATATCAATGTTGTTTATAATGAGGTCCCAGTATTCTCCAGGGAAAAAGAGGAAAAGGCTCAGAGAGGAGAATTACTAGCAAATAGCAAATCTACCCTACCATGATTTAGGTCTTTTTTAACTGGAAATATATTTTATAGGGCGTGTCTTTCTCTGTTTTGTAGCCTGATGAGTGCACGAATAGAGAGCAACTTCTGTTCCTTCATCTCAACGGGCATTGCTCATTCAGCATATTGTCAATATTTATGATTGAATTTAGTTCCCAGCTGATACCTATTGTCATGTCTTATGCTGTTATTGGAAAACACAAACCCAAGCAAGACAACTCCAGAGAGTTTCCAAGGAAATTCTTCCCCTCTGACTTTGAAAGCAGGAGGATATGTATGGCGGCAAGCTTCACTATTACTCTGAGAACAGAAAGAGTCCAGGATACAGTGTTAAGGGATTTGATGGGTTGGGACCTGGCTGAGTAATTATGTATTTTATAATTTTGTGCATTTACTATAATAAGCCCAATAAAATATAGGAGACACAGGTAGCATGCTTTATGTACTCATTACAGGCATGTTTCAGGGTCAGTTCTAGGAATTGATATGAGAGTATTTGTTAAAAATAAATGTTTAAGGCCAGGCGCGGTAGCTCGTGCCTGTAATCCCAGCACTTTGGGAGGCTGAGGCAGGCGGATCACGAGGTCAGGAGATCCAGACCATCCTGGCTAACACGGTGAAACCCCGTCTCTACTAAAAATACAAAAAAAAAAAAAAAAAAAAAAAACTAGCCGGATGTGGTGGCGGGCGCCTGTAGTCCCAGCTACTCAGGAGGCTGAGGCAGGAGAATGGCGTGAACCCGGGGGACGGAGTTTGCAATGAGCTGAGATCGCATCATTGCACTCCAGCCTGGGCGACAGAGCGAGACTGCGACTCAAAAAATAAATAAATAAATAAATAAATAAATAAATGTTTAAGAAGAAAAAAATAAAAGCATCTACTATATTTAAAATATTCCACAAGTTTTTTTGTTTTGTTTTGTTTTGTTTAGATGGAGTCACAGGCTATGGTGTAGTGGTGCGATCTTGGCTCACTGCAACCTCTGCTTTCCAGGTTCAAGCAATCTTCCTGTCTCAACCTCCGAATAGCTGAGTTTATAAGTGTACACTACCATGTCTGCTAATTTTTGTATTTTTAATAGAAATGGGGTTTTACCATGTTGGTCAGGCTGGTCTCAAACTCCTGACCTCAAGTCATCTGCCCATCTTGGCATCCCAAACTGCTGGGATTACAGGCATGAGCTACTGTGCCCAACCCCTTGTGAGCTGGTTTTATATAGTACTTTTTATTTGTATAACCTATGTGACACATATCCAGGCAGTCCTCATCATCTGATATTCTTCACCTGAATCTACATTATTTTGAATTCCACAGACAGCCAAACCCCTCATAACATCAAAATATTCATGAATAAACTTATCATTTACAGAACCTGTACCGAGTCAACAAGCTTTCTCCATTAACACACATGTTCTGTCATTGCAAATCAGGGGATTTGTTGATCTATCTTTATCTGTAAATTAAATGTGTGTCCACCACAAAGGGGATACACTATGGAGTGATCGTCACACCAAGAATAAAGTGAGCCCTTGGAAAACTGATGATCATTGACTCAACAGCCAAAGACTTCATGTTCAAGCTGTGAAAGTCAGTTATGAAACATCAAGATCTCTTACAGCTGTCATAAAATTATGTAAGAAATATCAATGAACAGTTTATTTGTCCTAATAATGAGTACATAATTGTAATCATAATATATATACTTGTGGATATTGGATGAAATAAACCCACTTCCATTCTTTTTAGTTTCGGAAAAAAAGTCTCATTTAAATATTTTTTACTATTTATTTTTTTATTTTTTTTATTTTTAAATTTATTTATTATTATTATACTTTAAGTTGTAGGGTACATGTGCATAACGTGCAGGTTTGTTACATATGTATACTTGTGCCATGTTGGTGTGCTGCACCCATCAACTCGTCATTTACATCAGGTATAACTCCCAATGCAATCCCTCCCCCCTCCCCCCTCCCCATGATAGGCCCCGGTGTGTGATGTTCCCCTTCCTGAGTCCAAGTGATCTCATTGTTCAGTTCCCACCTATGAGTGAGAACATGCGGTGTTTGGTTTTCTGTTCTTGTGATAGTTTGCTAAGAATGATGGTTTCCAGCTGCATCCATGTCCCTACAAAGGACACAAACTCATCCTTTTTGATGGCTGTATAGTATTCCATGGCGTATATGTGCCACATTTTCTTAATCCAATCTACTATTTATTTAAAATAATTTAATTCCTATTTAAAATAGCTTCACTTTTAAGTGGCATTTGTTTCTAACATGAATTATCTTCAAGTAATAAAGACGTTTTGTATTCTCAGTTTTATTTTACAGAAAATTTATGCTCAGAGGAGTTAAAGTACTTGCATGTAGTCATAATCGTTTACTAGTTGTTAATTGGAGAGAACTGTTTCCAACTAGAAACTTTTAATGCCCATTCCAGGCCTGTCTCCACCATATATCAGGTTTATTTTTTAGCTTTCTATTTTTTTTCTATAGATATGAGGTCTTGCTGTGCTGCCCAGGCTGGTCTCGAACTCTTGGACTCAAGTGATGCCCCTTCCTCAACCTCCCAAAATGCTGGGATTACAGGTGTGAGCCACTGTACCTGGCACATCAGCTAGTTTCAAATTCTCTTTCTCTCATGTTCCATACCACACCATACTTTTACCTTTAATTTGACCACATCCTCCACTGCTTTCTCTCTCCCATCAAAACTCATCATTGCCAAAACAATTCCTTCTGGCTCCTGCTGTTCGGAGTTCTTGATAGAACAATTATTGCTGAGAGATAGCTGATTGGTTAAATATTCCATCCTTTCTGAGATCTGGCATCTCAAGTAATACTTGACCACTACCCTGGGAGGTGGCAGGCCCCTTTATTGAGAACATCCACATTTTTATTTTATTTTATACATTTTTGGTTCTTTAACTCATACAATCAAAACATCCTTGACCTAAATAGAAAAAGAAACATAGAGATAACAATTACCCAACAGAAGTATCAGGTCTAGTAATTTTCTCTTACACTTGCATGCATTTATTAGCAATATTTTTTGTTGAACTTTAACATGAAACAATTAAACACAAAATACATCAAAATACAGATTTACTATATGTTCCTTGGTTTCAAAAAATATTCTTGGAAGTAATAGGCATTGTCTGGAAATCTTCTCTTTGTGTTTGGATACCAAAAACTAGAGAAACCATATAGCTGTGCTTCCGATGAATGATCTTGAGACTTCATTATTTTAAAAAGTAATAGCATCATTTTTTTCTTTTGCATTTATTAGATTTTCTCTACCTTTACGTCCAGCAAAACTTATCTGTCACCTTAATGGAAATAAATAAAATGATTCTATAGTACTGGCCCTCAGCATGCCATCAATTCAAGACAAACTGGAAGTTATTTGGTTATAATGAAATAGAGCCTCTTTGGCTGTGATAAAGGTGACACCACATTGTCATTATCCTTACAAAGATGGATGGCACAGCCTGCAATTATAAAGACATTAGGATAATAGGTATTTGAGTCAAGAGAATAAACATTAAAGTTATTATAAAACTTGAAGAGTATTTAAGCAAAACTGAATGTGAAATCTTGTGCCAAATGTGTTCATCTGGCAGGGACAACATTTGATGTGAATGACATCTGACCTGTATGATTTGAGTGATTCTGGGAAGAACATCTGTGTAAACATATACACTCCATGCAAGAGCTCTGTGCCTGGAGTTGCAGAATGAGCCCTTGCCTATATTATCACTGAAAGAAATTTTACCACTGATATGGTTTGGCTGTGTCCTCAACCAAATCTCAACTTGAATTGTATCTCCCAGAATTCCCATGTGTTGTAGGAGGGACCCAGGGGGAGATAACTGAATCATGGGGGCCAGTCTTTCCTGTGCTATTCTCATGATAGTGAATAAGTCTCACGAGATCTGATGGGTTTATCAGGGGTTTCTGCTTTTGCTTCTTCCTCATTTTTCACTTGTTACTGCCATGTAAGAAGTGACTTTCACCTCCCACCATGATTCTGAGGCCTCCCCAGCCACATGGAACTGTAAGTCCAATTAAACGTCTTTTTCTTCGCAGTCTTGGTTATGTCTTTATCAGCAGTATGAAAACAGATTAATACAGCAAATTGATACCAGTACATTGGGGCGCTGCTAGAAAGATACCCAAAAATGTGGAAGCGACTTTGGAAGTAGGTAACAGGCAGAGGTTGGAACAGTTTGGAGGGCTCAGAAGAAGACAGGAAAATGTGGGAAAGTTTTGAACCTCCTAGAGATGTGTAGAAAGGCTTTGACAAAAATGCTGATAGTGATAAGAACAATAAAGTTCAGGCTGAGGTGGTCTCAGATGGAGATGAGGAGCTCGTTGGGAACTAGAGCAAAGGTGACTCTTGTTATGTTTTAGCAAAGAGACTGGTGGCATTTTGCCCCTGCTCTAGAGATTTGTGAAACTTCGAACTTGAGAGAGATGATTTAGGGTACCTGGTGGAAGAAATTTCTAAGCAGCAAAGCATTCAAGATGTGACTTGGGTGCTGTTAAAAGCATTCCATTTTAAAACAGAAACAGAGCATAAAAATTCAGAAAAATTCGCAGCCTGACGATGCAGTAGAAAAGAAAAAGCCATATTTTTTTGAGGAGAAATTTAAGCCAGCTGCAGAAATTTGCATAAGTAATGAGGACTCTAATGTTAATTCCCAAGACCAAGGGGAAAATGTCTTCACGGCATGTCAGAGAACTTCACGGCAGGCCCTCCCATCACAGGCCGGAGGCCCAGCAGGAAAAGTGGTTTTGTTGGCCAGGCCCAGGGTCCCCATGATGTGTGTAGCCTAGGGACTTGGTGCCCTGTGTCCCAGCTGCTCCAGCTATGGCTGAAAGGGGCCGACATAAAGCTTGGGCTGTGGCCTCAGAGGGTGGAAGCCCCAAGCCTTGGCAGCTTCCATGTGGCGTTGAGCTTGCGGGTGCAAAGTAGTCAAGAATTGAGGTTTGTGATCCTCTGCCTAGATTTCAGAAGATATATGGAAACGCCTGGATTCCCATGCAAAAGTTTGCTGCAGGGGCAGAGCCCTCATGGAGAACCTCTGCTAGGGCAGTGCGGAGGGGAAACATGGGTTGAAGCCCCCAGATACAGTCCCTAGTGGGATGCTGCCTAGTGGAGCTGTGAGAAGAGGGCCATCGTTCTCCATCCCCATGAATGGTAGATCCACTGACAGCTTGCACCATGTGCCTGGAAAAGCTGCAGACACTCAACGCCAGCCCATGAAAACAAGCAAGAGGGAGGCTGTACCCTGCAAAGCCACAGGGATGGAACTGCCCAAGACCATGGGAACCCACCTTTTGCATTAGTGTGATGTGACATTGAGACCTGGAGTCACAGGAGATCATTTTGGAGCTTTAACATTTGACTGCCCCACTGAATTTTGGACTTGCATGGGCCACATAACCCCTTTATTTTTGCCAAGTTATCCATTTGGAATGGCTGTATTTATCCAATACCCATACCCTTATTGTATCTAGGAAGCAACTAGCTTGCTTTTGATTTTACAGGCTTATAACCAGAAGGGACTTGCCTTATCTCAGATGAGACTTTGGACTGTGGACTTTTGGGATAATGCTGAAATGAGTTAAGACTTTGGGGAACTGTTGGGGAGTCATGATTGGTTTTGAAATGTGAAGACATGAGATTTGGAGGGGCCGGGAGCAGAATGGTATGGTTTGGTTGTGTCCCCACCCAAATCTCAACTTGAATTGTATCTCCAGAATTCCCACATGTTGTGGGAGGGACCCAGGGGGAGGTAACTGAATCATGGGGGCCGGTCTTTCCCATGCTATTCTTGTAATTGTGAATAAGTCTCATGAGATCTGATGGGTTTATCTCATCTGAGGGGTTTCCGCTTTTGCTTCTTCCTCATTTTTCTCTTGCCACTGCCATGTAAGAAGTGCCTTTCACCTCCCACCATGATTCTGAGGCCTCCCCAGCCATGTGGAACCATAAGTCTAATTAAACCTCTATTTCTTCTCAGTCTTGGGTATGTCTTATCAGCAGCCTGAAAATGAATTAATACAACTACCATCTAAACTTCCTTGTGTGTCTCCTATAAAAAGACTTAACTAAGGTAGCTGTCTTTGCTGTCTTGCTCATGTCTACCCAGCAGCATGATTAATGAAGCAGCTACTAGAGTAAAACTGCTTTGAATCTTGTTCTGCAGCCTACTTTGTTTGTTTGTTTTTTTAAACCGAAACAAGTGACTTAAATTCTCTGAGCCCCAGTTTTGTCATCTATAATATGGGAGAACAGTAGAATTTTCCTCTTGGGTTGTTATCACTATTAAATGAGTCCATGCATACGAAGTGTTGAAAATATTGCCTAACGTATGGTACCAGCTCAATCAATGTATTGATACTATTATATCATCACATATTTGCATATAACATAATATCACATCAATAATTTATGAAAATATAAATTAAACATATAGTCCACTTTACTTAATGTCTGTGAAGTACCATGTTAGACACGGAAGTATAAACCTTAAGGAATTTAGAAGCCAGTGATTAGAACCCCCTGGTTTTCTTCAAGGATATTCTCAGAGAGTTAGTTTACCACCAAATCTATGATAATATTCTGGTGGACGGTAAGAGGTCTAGTTCTTTGAAAGTGTGAGTCACCCTTACTTATCACTAAACTTGAAGGTATCTGTAATTATTTCTATCCAGGGCTTTCAAGTGAATTCTATCTAGAAGTGAAGTCCTCACTAGCTTTCCATTTCTCTTAGGATATAAATGTAGAATCTTTGACATCAACTAAAAGACTCTGCTTGTAATAGCTTTAGCAACATTTTCTCAAGCCCTTTGCACTGTCACTCTCCGCTTCAGCTGCACTGGCTTCTGTCAGGTCCTCAGACATGTGATCCTTTGTGCCTCACCTTCTCTTCGCTCTGTGTGGCCCATTCTCTCTCCACATCATATCTGACTTGCATCTTTTCAGATTTCTACTTAAAGTTCCACTACTCGTGGCAGTGATCTCTGGTTCCTTCTCAAAATGGGCTGCCATTCTAATTCATGCTTCCACAGAACCCCGTTTTTCTTTTAACATTTATCACAAATACAATTACATAATTAACTTTATAAAAACATTGAGAGTCCATCATATTCATAAATAACTAGTAGTAATTAAATTATATGTGCTGAGTACTTCATCAGAAAGAACCAGGGTGAGTAGGAATGAGAGAGTGAGAGTGAATGAGTGCAAGAGAGAGACAGAGAGAAGCACAAACCAATAATGTAGGTTATTCCATCACTATTCCACTTGATGAGCTGATGACCTAATGCCTAGGAGGGGGCAGAAGATGATATGGGAGCACTGCTGTTTCCTGAGTCAGTTTTACTAATCAATTGTCTTTCATTGCAGAACAGGAGCTGGTATCTGCACATATGTTTTTTAAACATCTTGGTTCCTTCATCCAAGCCAACAACTTTATCTTGTGCTCAGCGAAGAAAGAAATTGGTTCTAAACCTCTGAAAAAATTATCTGTTTTGAATTAATTGAAAGACACTATTGGGACCTTGGGGTGGCACCTTCCTAGGGAATTTTTTAGGATTCTATGTGTAATTTTTGCCTTACTTGCTTATGTTCATGCTTATGCTTATTGCCTCACAGAAGAGGCAATACTCACTATTTGGATTTAATATTTGTAATCCTGTCTTAAAATATGAGGTCTTTGATGGTAGAAGATACATCTGGCAATTTTACTTTACCCTAGCACACTACAGGATGCCTTGATCATGCTAGAGCTTAATAAATATTTATTAAATGAATTAACAGTCTACCAATGTTTACAAGATTAGTCTACTTGGCAACAATAGAAAGTTTGTACTTTGAAGACTAAAAGAAGTAGAAGACAGAATTTCAGATCCTTCAAACATTGTGAAAACCTAGATAGCCTGCATCTCTGTATAACTCTAAATGAAAATGACAGAAAAACTAAAAGTGGGATAGGACATAGTTCAGTCTATTAAAATGAAGACTTACATGTATAAGGCAACGTTCTGTTCTTCAGGTCCCTTTCCAGGCCAAACTAACTGAAAAGCTGACACCTCCCTTATCATTTTAGGTCGAATGAGCCGGACTCGATTTATCATTATGCCAACCCAAGGAGAAGGACGGCCATGCCCCACAGAGCTTACCCAGCAGAAAACCTGCCCAGTGACCCCCTGCTACAGCTGGGTCCTTGGCAACTGGTCTGCATGTAAATTGGAGGTAGGTCATGTAATGACAGTTAGAGAAATATTCATCAGTATATTCAAAGCACTTGTCTGGTTAAACCTATGCACTGATGGAATAAATTTCACAGCACCAGGGGTCTGGCACAATGTATTTTTAATGCAACGTAGAACATGGAAAAATACAATCAAATGGCTTAACCTCATGCAGAGTGATATCGATAGGATAATAAATAGCCATTCATTAAGTACTGATTATAATAGGACAGGTCACAAATCCTTCAATCTCCTTGGCATCCTTTAAAATTCTGTTATTTTATTGGCTTGTTGGGAATATCAAAGTATTATTTAATTAGGCAAAAATCCTGATGCTGTGAAAATCCATAGCTTGCTTTAGATTGTTTAAGAAATTTAGATTTCTTAAAAAGCACTTTTAGGGTTAGACAAAATCTTGCATATGAGCAGAAAACCAAAAGTGTACAAAAGTTATATTTTAACATTATTACATGAACCATGGTTACTACATTTTCCTCGATGATTACTTTTTTATTGGCCTGACAGATAAATGCCTAACAACATTATAATATATCACGTACCAAGAGCTTTTGCTAGATCAGCAAAGATCCTCGACTGCATTTTCTCTCTGGCTTCTTGCTTAAGAAATAGCACATTGCTTTTTCCTGCTTTCTTATCCTAGTAGTTTATCCTTCAGTTCATGTTCCAAAGCATACTTTAATTAGGTAACAATAATTTTGATTATGCATTAAGAAATCTGCAGAGTATTCTCGTAGAGATGTTTAGTGTTCCTGTCAGGATGACATTGTCAGGCAACATTATTATCTTGCAGAAGTTAAATGCCTATGTATTTTAATAGGTCCCAGAAGAACAAAAATGCGTGGTACATTTGTTCAGTCTCATTTTTACAGAAAATAAGGTAACCGTGCTAATTAACCAATTCAGAAGTAACTTAATAGCTTTAAATATTAATACTTTGTCTACTAGTCTAAATTCTTTCCTAAGTATTCAGCAATATTTAAATGTTGTTTGGACTCACTTACAAAAATTGAAGGAATATTGCTCCTTATCATTGGGACTGCTTTGACAGAATAGAGAAAATAAGCTCAAGGAATTTAGGAAGCCATTTCAGGGAAAGGGAGAGGAAAGTTGAACGTTAGGAAGAAGAGAGAGGACAAAGGATGGGAGGGAGGGAGAGACAGAGAGACAGAGAACAGACAATGTCCACACTCCAAGTCTTACCAGAAATACAACTACTACTGTACCTTACCTGTTTTGGGCACTTTCTCTTTTATCTTCTCAGGTATCAGGAATCCATATCTTTGATAGGCAAGTCTACCAAATTGTTCCATAGGAATATTATAGGAAAATGCCAAATGCAGTGTTTTGCTGTCAAATGTCAAGCTTTTGCAAAAGCAATAAGGACAAGAGTGGTGGGTGGTGGTCATTCTCTGTAGTGGTGCTGGTGATGGGTGGAGGGTTATGGCATCTGTTGGAAATACCTAGTCTTGAAAGCCCTGACAAGACTTCTGGAGACCCACCAGAGCAGGGGATTGGTTTGTGCTTCCAGAAACTTCAGAGTTGCGTCAGATTTCTAGATAGAGTGACTCCCGTTCACTGACACTTCCACTTGGGAAGAAACTCTGGAGCTAGACTTAATCTATGCAAAACCTTCAATAAACAAGTCTATAGTTAATTATTCTAGGGTGGGCACTTGCCCAAACAGTGCCAATCAGCATTCTTCCCCAATAATGTAAAGTGGAATTGATCTCATCCCAAGGTACTGTAATCAGAAGCTCTTAGTGGCCACGTCATTCTACCTTATAGATGAAGTCAGTCACTCAGAAGCAAAAAGCACACCGAAAATGACACAAAGTAAAGCAGAGGTGCAAGAGAAAGGGAATCATGACAATATCTAAGTTGAGTTTTTCCTGACTTCCAGCTACATTCCTACTTTTCCTGCAGCCTAATTGTTAACTCTTTGTGAGATAGGTAACCATATCTTTTTTAAAAATTTACTATACTTAAATGTATATATAAGCTGGATTTTTAACATTAGTGATCAAAATGCATGTGGGCCTTTTTACACAAAGGAAAAACATCTTTCTACAGCTGCATTTGTGCTTCCTCTTGTCCTAGCATGTCCTTGCCTGCCAAACACAAGTTGGGAGCTCATTCAATGAGGGTGGTGATATTTAGGTGGCTGCTTGCCTTCACAAGTATCAACCCATAATAAAAGAAACTCGCGTGGGGCACAGTGGATGTGCCAATTCTGCCAGTATCTTCTGTGAAAAAGGAAGTATTTATCCTCAGGCATACTTTCCTTTTTAGCATTTTCTAACTCTTCCCAAGTTTCTCAGCTGCTAACACATACATACCATATGCTCATCAATCTGCTTGAGGAGCTCAGATTCTGGAGTCTAGCAGCCCTAATTTTGGTCATGGTTCTGCCCATTTTTCTGCATTTCTGGCCAAGTCTATAAACTCTCCAAACATCTGTTTTCTTTTTTATAAGTGGGGGTAGCAGTAGTACCTATTTTGCTGGTTATGTGGGCAGGAAGTAGATAAGTTATACAAAGTACTTTGCATAGTAATAGACATAAGTTAAGAGCTCCATAGTTATAGTTAGTATTATAATTTTTATTAAAACTATGATTATGATTATAGGCACCATCTGCCTATTCACATCAGGCAGTAATGCCAATTCATTATATACAAAACCTCTATTAATACTCTAGGCAATGGAGAGTTAGCGAGAGAACCTGTGCCATTTACAGTCTTTCTCTTAGAGACCTGGGTCTATTTTCAGGCCCTTGTGTGTAAAATCTCTTGACTGTGGGTGAGTGAATGTTTGCTTTATGACTGAAATTATTAATTCTGATGCTGATTTCTCTTCACATTGTGACTGTTGTTGTCAAAGGTATAAGCGATTAAGGCTGAATATGGACTGATCCCAAGATACACACTAGGAGCACAGTGTTATTTGTCTTGGATTTTAAAGTGATCTGTAGCATAAGTTTGTTTCCTGTTATTTCTTCACACTCTGTCTCATGATGTGTTTAAAAAAAACACTTTAATAAACTGCATATTTTACCTAAGGATCCATATATCAGTACTTTCAAAACTTTCAAATTTCAGGCATGTCGCAGTATCTTTAAACTCTTCTTTCCAAGTACACAAAGTCTAATACTCCACAGTAAAACATACACCTAGACAATTCTGCCATGAGTCTATCATCTGGAATAATAAGTTATAAGTGAGCCCGCCCTTCCCCGGAATAATTTATACCTACTGTTTTTCACTCTAAGGAATAAACATTTACTAGAATATTTGCTTTGAATAAATCTAGGAATTGATTTTGAACTTCCACTTATCTCCAAAAAATGCATTTAGATGTAAAATCATGGTGCTTTTTGGGGACACTTTCATAACAGGCATAGAAATTATTAGAGCAATTATGAAATACTGATTAAACAAATGTGGGAATGACTGTGTGCTGTGGTCTGAATGTTTGTGCCTCCTCCAAACTCACATGTTGAAACAACCCCCAATGTGATGGAATTCAAAGGTGGAGTTCTTGGAAGGTGATAAGGACACAAGGGCTCCACCCTCATGGAATGGTATTATTGTCCTTATAAAAGGGGCCTGAAGGAGCTTCTTCTGCCCTTGCACCATTTGAGAACGCCCAGAAGTCACCATCTATGAGGACCTGGCTCTCATTTAAACTCTTCAGGTGGGGCGTGGTGGCTCACTCCTGTTATTCCAGAACTTTGGAAGGCCGAGGAGGGTGAATCACTTGAGATCAGAAGTTCGAGACCAGCCTGACCAACATGATGAAACCCTGTCTCTACTACAAATTTAAAAAAAAAAATAGCTGAGTGTGGTGGCACGTGCCTGTAATCTCAGCTACTCGGGAGACTGAGGCAGGAGAATCACCTGAACCTGGGAGGCAGAAGTTGCAGTGAGCTAAGATTGCCCCACTGCACTCCAGCTTAGGTAACAAAGTGACACTCCATCTCAAGAAGAAGAAGAAGGAGAAGGAAGAAGAAGGAGAAGGAGAAGGAGAGGAAAGAAAGAAAGAAGAAAGAAGAAGAATAATATGTTAAGAAGCTTTATGAGCAACCATTCTATACCACCCTGCACCCTCCAGCAGCTTATCCGTGACCTTCCGTTGATGCCCAGCAGCTGCTATCATGGTACCTTGGCATGGCTGATGCCCAACTGACCTGTCAGCCCATGGATCACTTGCTCCACGGCCTGGAAAACTGTCATGACTGCTTTAGCGGGCCACCTTGTCCTTCTTTACTCCTGCCTCTGCAAGAGCCATAGCATCTCTAAAATCTAGACAATGCAGTTTGGGAGTCCTGCAGGGGAAGAGGCACAAGAAGGAGAGGACACTCAGTTTTCAAGTGCATAGTTGTCAGACTGTCACCTAATAATGGATTGTAGCATGTAGCATATCTGACTGCAGCAACAGAGGTGCAAAAAGACTGGGAATTTTGAAGGCCTGAGTCCCTACTCTGATCTCTCTGTCTCTCTCTCTGTCTCACTCACTCACTTCTCCTGTTCTCCTTCTTTCTTTGTCTTTTGCTCCCACCTTCACTTTTCTTCTTTGTCTTAGCATCCACAGCAGCAGCAATAATCACAAAGCCTCTAGCTCTTCCACCAACTTCTGGACTTAGTGGAAGCTGAGTAACACGACTTGGAAGTACAAAGGGTTGAGACTTCCTAAAATGACCGTTGATCAATAAGAACTGGATCCTAGGAGTTGTTGACATTTAAATGCCTCTCCTTTCTTTCCTCTCCTCTCTGCTCTTCATGAATGGTACTGAGACATGGTGATACCCCACGACCTGTTTGGAAGATCATGTGGGTAGCCAAGAAACCAGCTGTGCTTGTTTGTGAAGCCAAGGCCAGCTTGGTAACACACTACCTCATGTTAGCTTCCCCTCCTTTCCTGCTTCAGTTATCTTTTACCACTACTCTAGTCATACTAAGATTGCATCTTAGTAGGTTTGCCTTGGACTCTGTTTTCTGGAATATCTACGTGAAAACAGAGCTATCAACTGAAGTTATCCATATATCTAATAGACTTCTTTGAAGTGTGAACACCTGACTAAAATCGAAGATACTCATGTCATGAGTGCCTGACAGAATTTTATTTATTTGTTTATTTTAGAACTATATTTTTGATACATAATAGATGTATATATTTTTCAGGTATATGTGATAACTTAGTATATTCATATAATTTGTAAATATCGAGTCAGTGTAATTGGGATATCCATTACCTTATATATTTTCCTATGCGCTAGAACAACTCAAATTATTCTCTTCTAGCCATTTTGAAATATATAGTAGATTATTGTAAGCTATAGTCACCCTACTGATCTATCAAATACTGGGTTTTATTTCTTTTATCAAACTATATATTTGTACCTATTAATCAACCTCTCTTCATCCCCCCTCACCCCTAATGTTCCTTGCCTCTGGTAACTATCAATCTTAACTCTCTCTCTTTATGAGATCCACCTTTTTAGCTTCCACATATGAGTGAGAACATACGATATTTGTCTTTCTGTGTTTGGCTTATTTCACTTAATAAACTCTGGTTCCATTTATGTTTCTGCAAAGACAGGATTTTATTCTTTTTTATGGTTAAGTAATAGTCCATTTGTATACATTATGCCATGTGTTCTTTATCCATTCATCCATTGATGTGCACTTAGGTTGATTCCATAGTTTGACTATTGTGAATTTTGCTGCAATAAACATGGCAGTGCAGTTGTCTCTTCAATTTACTGACCTGTCTCCCTTGAGTATATATGTGTGTGTGTGTGTGTGTGTATATATATATATGTGTGTGTGTATGTATTCAGTAGTAGAATTTCTGTATATGGTACTTCTATTTTTAGTTTTTTGAGGAACCTCCATACAGTTTTCCATAATGGCTGTAGTAATTTAAATTCCCACCAACAGTATTCAAGGGTTGCCCTTTGTCTACATCCTCACCAGCATCTATTATTACCTGTCTTTTTTATAATAGCCATTTTAGCTGGAGTACGATGATATCTCATTATGCTTTTGATTTGCATTTTTCTGATAATTACTAATGTTGAACCTTTTTTTTTTCATATGACAGTTGGCTATTTGCATGTCTTCTTTTGAGAAATGTCTACTCAGGTCTTTTGCCCATTTTTAAATAGATTATTTGGGGTTTTTTGCTATTGAATTCTTTGAACTATTTATTCTGGTTATTTATTCCTTGTCACATGGGTAGTTTGCAAACATTTTCTCCCATTCTGTTGGTTGTCCCTTCACTTTGTTGATTGTTTGCTATGCAGAAGCTTTTTAGCTTGTTGTAATGGCATTTGTCTATTTTTGCTTTGATTGCCAGTGCTTTGATACCTTACATGAAAGAAAAAAAAAATCTTTTCCCAGACCAATATTCTGGAGCATTTTCCCAAAGTTGTTTTCTTCTAGTAGTTTCAAAGTTTCAGTTCTTAGGTTTAAGACTTCAATACATTTTGATTTGATTTTTGTGTATATTGAGAGAGGACTAGTTTTATTCTTCTGCATATGCTTATCCAGTTTTCCCAGTAATATTTATTGAAGAGACTATGCTTTCCCCACTGCATGTTCTTGGCACTTTTGTCAAAAATGAGTTGGCTATAAATGCATGAATATAAATCTGGATATAAATCTGGGGTTTTTATCATACATGTAAGTGTGAGTTTTTTATTTTGTCTCATTTGTCTAAGTGTCTGTTTTTTTGCCAGTGCCATGCTGATTTGCCTATTACAGGTTTGTAGTATGTTTTGCAGTCAGGTAGTGTGATGCTTTCAGCATTGTTCTTTTTGCTCAGGATTTCTTTGGCTATTCAAGATATTTTGAGTCCCAGCTGGGCACAGTGGCTAATGCCTGTAATTCCAGCACTTGGGGAGACTGAGGTGGGAGAATCCCTTGAGCTCAGGAGTTTGAGACCAGTTTGGGTAACATAGTGAGACCTCATCTCTACTAAAATTAAAAAAAAAAAAAAAGAAAGTTAACCAGGTGTTGTGGTGGATGCCTCTCGTCCCAGATACTCGGGGGTCTGAAGTGGAAAGATGGCTTGAGTCTGAGAAGTCGAGGTCGTAGTGAGCCCTGATTATGCCACTACATTGATATTTTGAGTTCCATATACATTTTACGATTTTTTTCTACATATGTGATGAATATCTTTGGTATTTTGATGCGGGTTGCACTAAATCTGTAAATTGCTTTGGGAAGTATCATCATTTTAATAATACTAGTTCTTCCAACTCATGTGCATAGAATATCTTTCCATTTTCATATATCATCTTCAATTATTTTCATTAGCGTTTTATGCTTTTCGTTGTATAGATCTTTCACTTTTTTTTGTTAAATTGATTTGCAGTTATTTCATATCCTTCATAGCTATTGCAAATGAGATTGCATTCTTGATTTATTTTTCAGGTTGTTCACTGTTGGTGTATATAATTCTACTGATTTTTGTATGTTGATTTTGTATCCTGCAACTTTACTTAATTCTTTTATCAGTTACAAGAGTTTTCTGGTAGAGCCTTTAGGTTTTTGTAAGTATAAGATCATATCATCTGCAAACAAGGCTAATTTGACTTCTTCCTTTCCAACTTAGATGTCTTTATTTCCTTCTCTTGACTAATTGTTATGGCTAAGACTTCCAGTGTTATGTGGTAACAGTAGGCATCCTTGTCTTGTTCCAGATCTTAGAGCAAAGGCTTTCAAGTTTTCTCCATTCAATACAATGTTAGCTGTGGGTCTGTCATATGAAATCTTTACTATTTTGAGTTCTTTTTCCTTCTATATCTAATTTGTCAAGAGTTTCTATCATAAAGGGATATTAAATTTTATCAAATGCTTTTCAGCATCTATTGAAATGATCATATGGTTTTTGTTCTTGCTTCTGTTAAAGTTACGTGTTATTCCTGCATACAGTGTATCATTCTTACATTCCTGAAATGAATCCCACTTGATCATGGTGAATGATGTTTTTAATGCATTGTTGAATTTGGTTTGCTAATATTTTTTCAGGATTTTTACATTTATTTTTACCAGTGATACTGGCCTATAGTTTTCTACTTTTCTATGCCCTTTTCTGGTCTTGGATCAGGGAAAGCTGGCTTCATGGAATAAATTATGAAGTATTCCCTCATCTTCAATTTTATTTAAATAATTTGAGTAGAATTTGTATTAATTCTACAATAAATGTTTGGTAGAATTCATTAATGAAGCCGTCAGGGTCTGGTTTATTTTTTCAGGGGAGACTTAAGTACAACTTCAGTTTTCTTACTTGTTATTTGTTTGTTGGCATTTTCTATTTCTTCATGGTTCAATCTTAATAGAACGTATATGTCCAGGAATTTATCAATTTAGTCTAAGGTTTTCAAATTGTTGGCATGTAGTTGCTCATAATATACTATAATGATTATTTGTATTTCTGTCAACTCAGTTTTTATGTTCCTTTTTGGGGTTCTAATATTATTTATTTGGGTCTTCTTTTTTCTTAGTCTAGCTAAGATTTGTCAGTTTTGTTTATTTTTTAGAAAAACAAAGATTTGATTATTTGATCTTCTGTATGGTGAGACTACTTTCACTTATGGCTACTCTGATGTATATAATTTTATCTTTCTACTAGTTTGAGGTTTGGTTTGTTCTTGCATTTCTAGTTCCTTGAAGTACATCATTAAATTGTTTATTTGAATTCTTTCTTCTTTTTCAGTGTGGACATTTATTGCTGTAAACTTCCCTCTTAATACTGCTTTTGCTGTATCTCATAGATTTGGATTTGTTTTATCTCCATTTTCATTGTTTTAAGAAATTTTACATTTTCTTAATTTTTAAATTTATTCATTGGTTATTCAGGAGCATGTCATTTAATTTCCATGTATTTGTGTAGTTTTTAAGGTTCCTCTTGTTATTTATTTCTAGTAGCATTCCCTTGTGTTCAGAAAACATACTTGATATGTTTTCTACTTTTTTGGATTTGTTGAAACTTGCTTTGTGGCCCAATATATGTGCTGATGAAAAGAATGTATGTTCTACAATTGGGTGAAATATTCTATAAATATCTGTTAGACCTATTTGGTCTAATGTAGTTTAACTCTAGTGTTTATTTGTTGATTATGTGTCTGTCCTGTCAATTACTGAGAGTGGAGTGTTCAGATGTTCTGCTATTACTGTGCGATGGTCTCTCTCTCTCTCTCTCTCTCTCTAAATCTATTAATGTTTTCTTTATATACTTGGTAAGTCCAGTGTTGGGTATATCAACAATTATAATTGCTATATCCTCTTGCTGAACTGACACCTTTATCATTATATAGTGACCTTCTTTGTCTGTTTTTACAGTCTCTGATTTGTAGACTATTTTAGCTGATATAAATATAGCTGCTCCTTCTCTTTTTGGTTTCCAGTTGCATGGAATATCTTGTTTTATTCCTTCACTTTCATTATCTCTCACTATATGTGTCTTTATAGGTAAGGTGAGTTTCTTGTAGACAGCATATACTTGGGACTTGTTCTTTTATCCATTCAGATGCTCTATGTCTTTTAAGTGGAAAATTTAGTCTATTTACACTCAGTGTTATTGATAGGAACTTACTACTGTCATTTTGTTGCTTGTTTTCTAATTGCTTTGTACCTCCTCTTTTCATTTTCTCCCCTTTTCCTTTGTGGTGAAGTTATTTTCTCTGGTAGTAAGTTTTAATTTGTTGCGTTTTACTTTTAGTAAACTTATTGTAAGTTTTTGCATTAATTATGGTTACCATGAAGCTTACAAAAATATCCTGTATAACAAGTTATTCTGAAGAGATGAAAAGTTAGCTTAGGTCACAAAGAAAATAATAGAAACAAACAAAAGAATTTACACTTTAACTTTGCCCCCCTGATATTTTGACTTTCATTTTTCTCAACTGACATATTTTTATATTACATATCTCTTCGCAGGTTGCTGTAGCTGTTATTACTTTTGATAGATGTTTATTTGGGGCTTCAAATTCAGTTATGAATGAATTACACACCACAATTACAGTATTAGGATATTCCATGTTTGTCCATGTGCTTAATTTTTCCTGTGGGGTTTTATACCTTCAAATGCTTTGTTTTTGCACATTTGTGTTTTGTTCTTTCAAACTGAAGAACCCCCTTTAGCATTTCTCATAAGAGAAGTCTGGTGGTGGTGAATTCTCTCAGTTCTGTTTGTCTGTAAAGGACTTTATATCTGAAGGATAACTTTGCTGGATACAGTATGCTTGGGCAGTGGATTTTTTTCCTTCTGAACTTTGAAAATGTCCCACTCTCTCCGACCCTGTATGATTTCCATTGAAAGATCTGTTGCCAGATAAATGGGAGCTCCTTTACATATTGTTTGCTTATTTTCTCTTAATGTTTTTAAGATCCTCTTTTTCTCCTTTGCCTTTAAGGGTTTGATTATTATGTGCCTTAAGATAGCCTTATTTGTGTCGTATCTGTTTGGTGTTCTCTGACCTTGCAGTACCTGGATATTTATATCATTCTCAAGTTTTGGAGAGTTTTCTGATTTTTTTTAATTTGAATATGTTTTCTACACTTTGCTCTTGCTCGACTCCCTTTTGAGCACCAATAAATCCTATATTTAGTCTTTTAGGGTAATTTTCTATATCTTGGAGACAGTCTTCATTCCTTTTCATTCTTTTTCTCCTCTGACTGTGTATTTTCAAGTAACCTGTCTTTGAGCTCCCTAATTCTCTTCTCTGCTTGATCCATTCCACTTTTGAGAGCCTCTAATGAATTTTTCAGTTCAGCAAATATAGTCGTTTCAATATTTCTATTTTTTAAAATTATTATTTCAAACTCTTTAATTTCTCTGATAAATTTCTGAATAGATTTTCTATGTTATCTTGGAGATCATAGAGTATTCTAGAAATTGTTATTTTGAATTCTTGGTCAGAGAGCTCACATATCCATGTTGTTAGGATCACGCACTGGTTCCTTTCTTTATTCATCTGGGGTGGTCCTGGTTCCCTGTTTTCCGTGTTTTTTGTTTTTGTTTTTTTAATGGACATCTCTGTCTTTATGTGGAAGGACTAGCTATTAATTCTAGGCTTGTCTGTGTGGCTTGTTGTGGTTTTTATTGGATTTTTTTTAGTAACTCTTTGTAATTTAACTGTTGGTTTTCTTTCTTTTTTTCTGCTGCTAAGTTCTGGCCTTCTTTTCAGCACTAGATAGCATCCTGAGCGTAGGTTTGCTTTGCTTCAGTAACCAATTAGTGTGCTGCCTATCCTGAATAGGGGAGGTCCCCAAGGGGATATCCCAATAGTGTGAGAAGGCTGGGTAGGGGTTCATGCCTAGGGGACCTGTGAAACCAACCTCCTACAGTATGGTGCTGCTGAAGAGCCATTTTGACTTGGTATCTCCTTTGGATGAATTACAGAACAGAGTTTTCAGAGCTGGGGATAGTAGTCATCCCTCCCCTTTGTCTCTGGATGTCCTTAGGGATGTTTCTTTCTTCAGGCACTTCCCACGCTTCTGGTGGGTTGAGGCGGAGACAGGCCTCCTGCCAGGATACTGAAGATGGTGGGGAAGCTGGTTGTCTACCTCAATCTCACATTTTGCAGCCCAGAAACCATGAGTAAAAGGGAAAATGTCTGTGCACTTGTTCTGGGAAGATCTGGGGGAGGGCTATTGCAGACATGAAAGTCTGATTCTCTTACTACTTACTGAGTTTTTTCACTTCTCTGTGGTACCAGGAACTGTCTTATCCTCATATTTGAGCTCTGAGATATGGCTGATGATAGTCTCAGAATTGAATATTTGTTTTTGGATATCTGTGGGGAGCTGGGGGAAGGGTGAAGCCAGCTTGCTTCTATGCTGACATTTTGGAACTGAAGTCTTCTCTGCCAAAAATATTATAGTAGGAAGCCTTTTATCAGGCAGATGGTTGGGCCAGTTTACCACTAGGAGCCATCCAATTCTAAACTTCTGTTTCTGTGAGACACTGTACAAAATTTTTCTAATTGCCTAGAATATCTAAGTGAGATGGGAATGACATGTCTTCAAGGAACATTATTCAGCATAGAAGGCATGCTGTGAAAACAACTTATTGTGGCAATAGAGAAAAACAATGTTTTATTAGAAACCTCAACCTAATCCATATAAAAAAGTACAGAATTCTATAAAAAAGAAAAACAAGTAAAATAAAAGAAATTTATGCCCTGTAACTTCACATGTTCCCATTGGGGGTGATTACAGATTAGGTCATTTTATCACATACACCTGGACAAATTGTGTATTGTTTTTCTTTTTTAGTCAATCTTGGCTGAGTTCCAAAATGAACTGTCATATTCTAAGTACATAGGTTCCATAGCGTAAATTTGCATTCCCACTGCAGCTTCTCTATCAGCTCTGGCAGTGTTGCTCAGGGATGCTTTATTGTCAATAATTGAGAGATAGGTCACAAGAGGAGGAAGCTACCAAAATATGCAGCTATGGTCTTCTTAGGCAAGAGGTGGCAAGAGCCAAAACTTTGAGATGTAAATTATTTGGGTAATTGTGAAAGTATCCTTTCCTCTCATAGGGTGGAGACTGTGGGGAAGGAGTTCAGATCCGCAGCCTTTCCTGCATGGTCCACAATGGTTCAGTATCTCATGCAGCTGGACGTGTCCAGGATGCACTGTGTGGAGAAATGCCCTTTCAGGACAGCATCCTGAAGCAGTTGTGTTCTGTGCCTTGCCCAGGTATGCAATGCTAGTGACTGGGATTGCCTCCAATGGTGATCTTTTTGTTTATTTTACTAATTTTTTCCTGGAGATGCTCTAACTCATCAAAATTAAATTTTTAAATAACTTTAATTCATTTTTAATTGTGATTATCACTTTGGTATATACCTACTGCTTTGAGGGAGCCAAAGTAGGCAAAAGGAAAAAAAAAAGGCACTGGATTTGGAAACTTAAGAGCTAAGTTAGAATCATATCTCTATCACTTCTTTGTTTTACTTGGGGTATGTAGTCTAGCCCCTGTGAGCAATGATTTCTTCATCTAGAAACTGTGATGTTAATTCCGTATCTAACAGCACCTAGCACATTGGCCAGCATTAAAAAAATGTTGACTGAATTCTGGGTGATGGCATGGTGGGAACCAGTAAGGCTATGAGTTCATGAAAGCACTCTGTAAATGTGAAGTTCTATATAAATGGGAAGGTCATTATTAGTTACATAAAATGTATCAGTTTATTTTAATCCTAGTAGCACAACATAGTTTGTATGGCATAAGTTCAAGGTGGCAATATATTTTTATAACACAGTGTATAACATGTATATATGTATGTATGTATACACACATATATGTATGTATAAAATACATGCATATATGTATTACAAACAAAAAATATTTGTGTACATAATTTATATAAAGATATATTTATATAAATTATAAATTATATTTATTGAGTGAGAAAGATGTTTAGGGTATTCAATTAAACATTCTTTGGTCCAAAAGATAGTTCATTTCAGTGACCTACTTATTCTCTTTTATATGGTTTCTATGAACATCCATTTTATGATGTTATTCTGATCTTTGAACACTGAGTTACCATAATTTTTATATCTCTCTCTTAAAAGTTTTATTAACGCTAGCAGATACATAATATTTTCTAGATGTGACTATTACAATTTGAAGCAAAGTAATAACAATCTAGTTTTTGGCAACTTTCTTGTTAAACAAGATTAAACTATAAATTACTTCATCATTCTTAGGACATTCTGATTGAGAAATTGATCGATAGAGAATGTGTAGTATCTGGAACTGCACGTATCACTGCAAATCTCTGTGTGAGCCCTGCCCATGCAAATGTTGTCCAGTGCCACTTTTCATGCTGTTTTCTCCACCCTGTACTACATGACTGTCCAGGAGACTGCCATTTGACGGAATGGTCAGAGTGGAGCACATGTGAATTAACCTGCATTGATGGAAGAAGCTTTGAGACTGTGGGTCGCCAGTCTAGATCAAGGACATTTATAATTCAGTCTTTTGAGAACCAAGACAGCTGCCCCCAACAGGTTCTAGAAACACGCCCTTGTACAGGTACGAAGAGCACTTTTCAGTTCTTTAGCCTTGATTGATCAATGCTTATTCTAAGTGAGGTGTAATAGAACTGCTATTATCATATTTACTTACAGGAGGCAAATGTTATCACTACACATGGAAAGCAAGTCTTTGGAACAATAATGAACGAACTGTGTGGTGCCAGCGTTCAGATGGCGTTAATGTCACAGGTATTCCTGCCTAAGACCCATGTAGGCACTTCACAAAGACAGCTGAGTGTTGTTATTTGTGAGAAGAATTTGCTTACAAATTATAAGCAAGGGGTGACTTGGGCAGGTAGCTTAGATGAATTTTATTACAAATTTTCATTAGATACTTGCATCTTAGAAAGAAAGCAGTTGAATTTTAAGACCTATAAAAATATCAAACAACTTAAAGAAATAAGCTGAAATACAATAAAATGTCCTTAAATATCATGATCTGAGATAAAGACTGAAAAAGACAGATGCTAGTAAAATTTTAAATCATGTCCCTTCTCAATAAAATGTTTCAAACGACATATCTTAGCATGTGTGTGTGCAGTACTCAACTGATATAAAACATACTCAGAAGTTGAAATTAAAGGGGCTAATAAAGATAAAATTTAAAAATTAAAATATTTTGTATGTTAATGATGCAGAAAGATTTTATTATTATTATTATTATTATACTTTAAGTTCTGGTGTACATGTGCATAACATACAGGTTTGTTACATATGTATACTTGTGCCATGTTGGTGTGCTGCACCCATCAACTCGTCAGCACCCATCAATTCGTCATTTACATCAGGTATCACTCCCAATGCAATCCCTACCCCCTCCCCCGTCCCCGCTCCCTGTGATAGGCCCCAGTGTGTGATGTTCCCCTTCCCGAGTCCAGGTGATCTCATTGTTCAGTTCCCACCTATGAGTGAGAACATGCGGTGTTTGGTTTTCTGTTCTTGTGATAGTTTGCTGAGAATGATGGCTTCCAGCTGCATCCATGTCCCTACAAAGGACACAAACTCATCCTTTTTTATGGCTGCATAGTATTCCATGGTGTATATGTGCCACATTTTCTTAATCCAGTCTGTCATTGATGGACATTTGGGTTGATTTCAAGTCTTTGCTATTGTGAATAGTGCCGCAATAAACATAGAAAGCTTTAATGATGTAAATTACAGGTATTTGTATTCATGTACTGGATGCTTAGTTTTTGAATATTTTGTGAGTCATGATTATTTCTTAATATCTAAATATAGACTGAGCATAAGGTCCCTCATTCATGATGACGGACACTATTTGATTGTACAACTGGTCTTCTCAATAATTTTTGAGGGTTTTTTTTTGTTTGTTTTGTTTTGTTTTATTTTGGAGACAGAGTCTCACTCTGTCACCAGGCTGCAGTGCAGTGGCACAATCTCAGCTCACTGCAACCTCCGCCTCCCTGGTTCAAGGGATTCTCCTGTCTCAGCTTCCCGAGTAGCTGGGACTGCAGGCGCCCACCACCACACCCAGCTAACTTTTGTATTTTTAGTAGAGACAGAGTTTCACCTTGTTGGCCAGGAGGGTCTCGATCTCTTGACCTCGTGATCTGCCCACCTCGGCCTCCCAAAGTGCTGGGATTACTGGCGTGAGCCTCCACACCTGGCCAATTTTTGAGGTTTTTAAATGCTTTCTTGTCCAAGCAAATTAAATTGTCATTATGTTTACTTAGTACTATGGTTTACAGAGAGCTTGTGCAAGAGCTGAAATGCCTATAGGAATAGAATTACTGTCAGTTCCTTTTTCTTGTTTACTTGCTCTTGCACTATTGTATTGTTTTTAATTCACAGTTTATCCACAAAATAATTTACTTAATTATTTAAGTAATTACCCTACTTACCCTTTTTGTAAGTTGTTAAAACTAAATATACTCTAAGTCTCCCAAGTCAGGAACACAGAAGGTATCATACTCTGCAATATGCTGAGAGTTAACATACTTCTAGGGGCTTCGCTATCAATTCTCTGCACGGAATTCGTCTTGCACAGTGTATAACATGCAGTCATCTGATGAAGAAGCTCAGGTCACTGGTATCATCTGATAAATATTATTAAAGCTTAATTTAATTCTTAGAATTAAAAAATATGTTTTATAACCTATGTAAATTCCAAGATTTTCTTTCCTATTCCCAAGAGTCCTCCTCCCGCTGAGGTACTCCTGCTGTGGAGATCCCTGGTTTAAAGAGCGGAAAGTCTCCCCCACCACCACTAACACAGTTGGTAGAAACAGGACTGTGTGGTTATTGCCACTAACACCCAAATTATCGATTTCACACCTAGATGCTAATTCTGGACTGTGAATTTTGCTTTTTAAAAATTTCTGTGTGGATTCCTTGTGTTATTTTTCAAGTCACAGTAAGAATTTAGCTGCTTCATTCCTAGGGACAATGTAGGTCTAACTGTTCCCTACTCTGCCTTAGGCCCAGAGCTTTTTGCTAGCTACAAAACTATAAACTATAATGGGTTGGCAATTGTAGTTATCCAAAGGCTAGAACCTTTCCATGCAACCAGTACTATATAAATGGTGCTTCATCAAATTGTCTCTAGGCTTTGTCTCATGTCTCTTTTACTACCTTGAATTTAGCAAAGCAAGACTAGCATGTAAATGATTGTCCAGCTATAGAGACATACATTGTCTCATCCATTTACTCAAAAATATGTACGAAGCAGCAACAAGTACCGTGTCAGATGTTTGATTGTCTCTCCCAGAGCTTCGGTGCTTGCTCTTAAGAATGTGTTTATATGTGACTCTGTGTGTATGTATTCCAGCTGAAATACATTTAAAAATACTACCAACGTGTTTGATACCATGGTCCCATGAATTCATTCGTGGCATTCTTTTAGCACTTACTGGGTTGTTGAAACTGGGCTAGTGCCTAGCTGGGTGCTCAGGAGCTGGAGCAGTATATATGTAGAAGGAGTATTCCAGGAGATATGTTTTCTGCTCCTGAGTTTAAATTTAGATTTTATCAATTCTTCTACAGATTCTGGCTGTCATAGACTTTGTGCTCAAGCATAGCCATATGATAGAATCACATCGCCAATAAACAAGTATAAAAACTCTACTACAAATAGCCTCTGTTAGAAGAGCCTCCCATCTCAAACAATTCATTTTAACGTAATCAATAAAATAGGCTTGGACCACAATGTTGGCAAATAGATTTTTCAAAAATAATAATACTGTTGCAAAGAGGCCAGTGCCACAGGTTAAAAAAATACCAAAAAATTAGAAATGTTTATCATAGAGAAATCTGCAAATGATGATGGAATTTCCTTTGTAGGAGGCTGCTCCCCTCAGGCCCGTCCTGCTGCCATTCGGCAGTGCATTCCAGCCTGCAGAAAACCTTTCTCCTACTGTACACAGGTGAGTCATATGCTGGAGTCTTCTATAAGTGCATTAGTTGCTGTGTTTTACATATACAATCAGATGTTCTCCTGTCTGCTGCAGCTCAAGCAGCAGTTCCACATGCCCATGATACCATCTAGAGGCATTTGCAGGAGTAATCCCAGCTATAAAGAATTTCTTGTTAGGACCATGTATTAAGGAGAACAGTCTTTTTCTATCAATCTGTCTGTAGCCAAATCTATCTTTCAAATGTCTAATTTATGTTATAAATTACAGCTCTATTTATCAATAAGTATTCTCAGTTGACTTACGTCTTCTCTTCTTAACCTTTTCTACGCCTCACCTATTTTGAAAGATATTATAAATGTTCATATTTGCTGAAGTTATTATGTAAATTGTATTACACTATGATTACTGTCGAGTGAGTACATTTTTAGTCTATTGTAAATAAGCTGAATATGTGACTATGGTTGAAAAAAATACGTGTGTGGGGTAGGGGTTGTGCGTGTATTTTTTTTTCAAAGCAGAAATTTATTTATGCTTTTTCTCCTATAACTCCCATCTACAACAACTCAGGAATTAATGTAAAACATGTAATGTATTCTAATCAATGGCACTCATAGTGTGCAGTGCATTATAAGTTTTAAAAACTATATTAATTTTTTTAAAGAAATAAGCTTTTTCTTATAGTATGCTTATTCTAAAAGTGATTTGATTAAAAATAATTCAAGTACTCAGTCCTATAATTGGCCTTGCAATTCAAGATGGGTTAATTCTTTACCACAGAAAAGACAGTGGGTAAGCTTGCAGAGGGCAATAGAAGGAAAAGAGGAGAAGTTCAGGAACAACTCCATTTGGGTTAATGATGTTTGAAAAGTAGAAGTTGTAGCTTTTCACCAACTCTCTAGATGTCCTCTTTAATTAAACAGAAATTACTTTTTTTCCTTGAACTCTTGAACATATGACTGACTGGTTACAACTTTTCTCTCATGCTAAAAATAGAGATGCATCTTGAGAATATGGCTTTAATAGCTGAGCATATACAAACCTTCTTAGTTAGATCTCTCTACTGTGATATGAAGATATCATTTTGTGATACTTTCAATTAAAACCAACTGACAATATCATATCTATGTGTTATTATTATTATGACTACAACCTGAACTAAACTATGGGCAGTTAACATGTGCTTTTCTTACCTTTTTCCTTTTGTAGAAAATTGAGGTGCCTTGTTTACTTTTAGTATCTATTTATCCTCAAAATCATGTGTTCAGTCAATAATTGGTGACCTAAATAAAGTTAACTGGTTGTTGAAGATTGGCATGAGTAGCTTTGTGAAGCTAAGTTCTGTTCAGAAAATGCTAGATAAATAGCTTTAGGTAAGGAGCCATAAGAGCAAAGTCATAGAGATTCATAATCTTATGCTTATTCTCTTCCACTCTTCTCTATGGTCTGTATACTTGCTGGAGGAAGAGCTGTTAATTTTCACGTTCACTTCCAGAGGCAGATAGGAATCTTCATCCATCATGTGTCACAATAATCTGCTTCTTGGTGACATTCATTGTACTTGAAAATGACCAGAAACTTACAGACAAATATAAAAGACCCATTGTCACAATGCCAACTAGGGATGTGATGTGGGATGATACTCGAGTTATTACAAGGAAGGAATAACTCAGATAGCCATAGGTATATTTCTCTTGAGCATGTGTCTTTGGTGAAGTCTTTTATCTCCCATGTAAGGCTGCCCTCCTTGAGTGCAGAAGTAAGCCTTCGAGCAGAGACGTAGTTTCATATGGTTACATCAGCAGCAGCAAATCCGTACAGGTCTGCAGCAATTTAACTCTTGCCTCCTCAGAGGAAAGAATTCATCTGAGGGGCGTAAGGCAGAATGAGAGACTGAGGCAAGTATTTGAACAAGAGTGAAAGTTTATTAAAAAGTTTCAGAGCAGGAATGAAAGGAAGTAAAGTACACTTGGAAGAAGGCCAAGTAGGCAACTTAAAGAGATCCAAGTG
Organism: Macaca mulatta; assembly: GCF_049350105.2. Lineage (NCBI taxonomy): Eukaryota > Metazoa > Chordata > Mammalia > Primates > Cercopithecidae > Macaca > Macaca mulatta. The sequence goes on from NC_133417.1 coordinate 29,297,800, forward strand.
CCCTCTTTGACCTTTGACTTGGGTTTTATATGTTGGCATGCTTCAGGGGTGGGGGTTGTTTCCCTTCTCCCCCGATTCTTTCCTTAGGGTGCGCCATCCACATGCACAGTGACCTGCCAGGACTTGGGAGGGGCCGCATGCACAGTGTGTTTACTGAAGTGTACGCATGCTCACTTGAGGCATTTTTCCCTTACAAGTTGTGTGTTCCTAGAGGAAGGTCATATACCAGTTAAACTGTAACATTTTGACTCTTAGCGTGATTGAGCCCATTTGCCCAACTCCTGAGATTTTATCAGGAAGCTGCTGACCACCAGCTTCAGGTGTTTTCTATCTTTTGGGAGACTGCCTTTCCCTAGTGCTGGCTGCAACCGATTATTATGTTAGCGAGACAGTTTAACAACTGCCTAACCATCACCTACTGGTTGCCTGACATTCCTGGTGGGGGACCCTTCTCCTGTCCTGCTTATGTCTTCTTAGCTACCGACTCTAACAGTTAGTGGTCAACAGTAAAAGGTGATGGAGGGATTTAGCAGCTGTGATAGCAAGAGCACTTAATTCAAAGAATATATGTACATAATCCCTGTTGCTTTGCTTCTCAGTAGGAAGGGTGGGTTGGAGCAAGTAGGCAAGGATCTGAAACAACTGGAGATAAGAGTTGAAGATAATTTGATTAAATGCCATAAACATCTCCATAAGAGAGGAAAAGATGGCTGGGCACGGTGGCTCACACCTGTAACCCCAGCACTTTGGGAAGCCGAGGCAGGCAAATTTCCTGAGGTCAGGAGTTCAAGACCAGCCTGGCCAACATGGTGAAACCCTGTCTCTATTGAAAGAAAAAAAAAAGACAAAATTAGCTAGGGCGTGATGACAGGTGCCTGTATCCCAGCTACTCAGAAGGCCGAGACAGGAGAAGTGCTTGAACCTGGGAGGCGGAGATTACAATGAGCTGAGATTGCGCCATTGCACTCCAGCCTCAATGACAGAGTGAAACTGCATCTAAAAAAAAAAAAAAAAAAAAAGATAAAAAGATAAAAAAAGAAAGAAAGAGAGGAAAAGACATAGTTAATTAACTTTGTTCACAAAGAACTATGGTTTAATATGTGGCAGGTGTCAGAATTGTAAACACATTTGAAAAACCTAACATTTGATTTAAGAGCTGACTTTGGAATTTAAAAAGACAAACTATGTATTTGATTATCATGTCATTGGTAAGTCAGTTGCCCCAAACCCTAAATTGCCATGATGTATAGTGCAAATATTAAGTGATTTTAACATATGTATTTTTATTCATTCATATGTTTGACTCACTGTGTAACCATAAAAATATTATTTATGCTATAGGGTGGAGTCTGTGGTTGTGAGAAGGGCTATACAGAGATAATGAGATCAAATGGTTTCCTGGATTACTGCATGAAAGTACCAGGCTCAGAGGATAAAAAAGCTGATGTGAAAAACCTTTCTGGGAAAAACAGACCTGTGAATTCAAAAATACATGATATTTTTAAAGGATGGTCTCTTCAACCACTTGATCCAGGTGAGTTTCAGTTGTAAGAAATGAGAATTTTCTCACAGGAGGTCTATGTTTTGACCACTTCTCATAATGGAAGGAATGGAGGGAAGGAGAAGGGAAGGAGAATGGAGAGGAGAGAAGAAAGAGGCAGTCTGGCATAATTCAGGGTTTCTCAGATTTGAATATTGCATGATGCATGAGTCCCTTTAAGTGTACAGTGTTTTCATGAATGGTTGAACATAAGTCTCTCAACCCCAGTCTAAAAGACAGTGAGTTAAGTAACAAAATAATATCCTTTGAAAATATCTTTCTTTTTTCTTGGGTTGGGGAGAGGGTTTCACTCTGTCACCCAGGCTGCAGTCCAGTGGTGTGATCTCAGCTCACTGCAACCTCTGCCTCCCAGGTTCAAGCGATTCTTCTGCAATAGCTTCCCGAGTAGCTGGGATTACAGGTGCCTGCCACCACACCTGACTAATTTTTCTGTATTTTTAGTAGAAACAGGTTTCACCATGTTGGCCAGGCTGGTCTCAATCTCCTGACCTCAAGTGATCTGCCCGCCTTGGCCTCCCAAAGTGCTGGAATTACAGGCATGAACCACTGCACCTCACCTGAAAATATCTTTCAATCCTAATTTATCTCTGAGAAAAGATCTACTCTTATAACTGAATTTGTATATATAACTAAATGAGAGAATTGGAATAGAATCTCAAGGACTTGTAAGAAATGTCCAGAGATCCTATTTGCTTCAAGAAACACTGGTGAAAAGGTAAAGAGTATCAGTTTCAAAGGTAGACAGACCTTACTGGCGTCATGGCTTACACACACCTGTTTTGTGATTAGCTGTAGTTTCTTAACTTCTCTGGACCTCATTTTTTCATCTATAAACTCAATCTAGTGGTATTTATCCTGCAGGATTGTCGTAGATATTGCAGTATTAGGCCTGCCGGGCTCAGTAATCGACTTTTACTAAGTGCAGGAATGGACATTTATTAGATGCTTTCTGTTGCCCTGTGGCTCTGTGCTGGCTGGTTGTACAGCATGAAATGTCTCATTACGTTCTTAGAACCTAATGAGATGTTATCATCCCATTTGAGAGATGAGGTAACTGAAAATGGCAGTGCAGGTTAATGTTATCAGTTTCAGACCACCAGCAAGTGACAGAGGAAGGTTTTAAAGGCAGACCTTTAAGGCTTTTACAAACCCCTGTCCCTGCTTCCCACTTTGTGAATTGGGTAGAAGGGGAAAGCCAGAGACTCTGTGGCCATCAGACACTTCTTTTAGAAACAAAACGCTGAAAATGACCAAGGAAAGCAACATAACTCCTGGGGCATAGGAAGGGAAGACACAGAAAACTCTCAGGCAAATATACCCTAGGAATTTTCCTTCCAGACCCTAGGCCTTAGCCGTACCAGAAGGGTCTTGATGACCCATTTAAATGGAACACAATCCAAAGCCTAGGCCCAGAGAAACACAGATCTAACTGGAGAAGCAATATTTATACACCTCAGTCAACTTTTAAGAAATACCACCATATCTTAGTTAACTTTTGATTCCCCTGCATGTCTGGGAATGCCAAAGGTGTTTAAAAACATCTCATTAGCTTTAATGCTAAATTAGAAGTAGATTTAAATGTGAAGGAAACATGATATTAAATATAGCCAGATTCACCCATTGCCTGTGGACCCTATTTCTGAAAGAGAATTAACTTGAGGTCCCAGGGAAATGAGTCTTGGAATCCACAAGTAAGCCCTTAACCTTTTATTCATGGATGGAACTTGGAGATCTAACTAAAACAACAATATCATATGTGTGAGTATACGTGTGTGTGTCTGTGTGTGTCTAGATACACAAAAATATGTATTTACACATATATATGTATATTGGGATATAAATTGCATGTGTGTGTGTGCTTATATTTGTATATATATAGATAAGTGTATATGAAATATGTATTTGGTCTTGAGAGAGTTTACAACTTTCATTAGGTTCTCATGGTGAGAGTGTAAATTAGAGCAACCTGTCAGGAGGACGATTAGGCCATACTAATATGTTTATTTACCTGTCATATATTTTGACCTAAAATGTTCCTCTAAGGAACTCATCATGCAGTTATTTACACATATACTAAAAGAAGTCTGTAAGTTATATTAATTATATGATTGCTTATTATAGAAAATGAATGAAAACAATATAAATGCCCACAAATAGAATAATGGGAAAACCAAAATATAACTGTGTCATGGTGAATCACAGGGATACTAAGAAGAGGTAGACCTTCTTTTATGAACTAGTATGAAAATATTTCCAACCTATATTGTTTAGTGGAAGAAAAAGTACAAATCAAAGTGAATGATATGTACCATTTTTGTCTTTTTAAGAAGTGTATGAATTGGTATATGTGTGCTCAGGTGCTTGCATATGCAGAGAACTAGAAAGATTCACAAGGAAACTGGTAACAGTAATAGCTACTCTGTAGGGAATTGAGAGGGTAGTGGGAAGACTTATTTTTCACTATGTATCTTTTTTAATAGTTAGAAGGTTTAGCCTATCTTTTATGTCCTTATAGAATACATTAATGCTTTTTTTAAGTAACATGGCTTTAAAGGTTTTATACCACCACACACCTCTAACCTGGGGATTTAAAAGCACTGGATCCTCCCAATGAATCAATCAGGGTGTTATGGATTATAAGCTATAAGGAGCATCCTAACTCAGGAAAGACTTTTTTTTTGACCAACGTAAAAACTCAGAATAGGCCATTTCATCATTAGTGTTTCAAAGAGATTAGAATCCAAGCTTTGGTAAAAGTTTTATGACCATAGAAAAATACCATTACTACATTGAACCTTATTCTAAAATCTGATTGAGACTTGAAAGTGTCCTATAAGCAAAAACTATAATAGGTAGTTGTAATGTAATTGAAAGTAATTGTGATTTTATTCAAAACAAGTGTTGTTTACAATAGATTTTGATTGTTTTTCCCCACATAGAAGCTTTTCAAATAAGATACTGTTACGTGTATTTTGGACCTGTAGTTAATTACATTGGTGTAGTATGATGAATCTCTGTGTGTTTCTTTCAGAAATAAATGCAATTCGTTTTGGATACTGAGGTATTGCCTTTGTCAGTCCAATTCTAAGTTTAGTTAGCTATATGCTCACATAAAATAGAGCAAAAAACATTAGAGTGACAGAAACAACTCAAGTTTCTATCATATGTAGAAAAAGCATATATATATTTGTGAATGTATGTATATATATACTCAAGCTTATATCTTATATAGAATAAAAGTAACATAATAGATTAAAATACATGGTTAATGCATTTTGTTAACTGTAGTAGACATCAGATCCAAAATAATGTGTACTTGTAGACACATGGTGATAATTTTACAGTAATTTGATGAATTGATTAACTTGTTTGGTCATGTAGTTTTTGTTTGCCTAACGTCATTTTGGAAGTAGAGCCACTAAAAATGGTCATAGTAGTTTTCTTTCCATGCAAAGTTGTCTCTTAATTATAATTTTCTTTGTTCTTTTTATGTTGTCAAATGTTTTGCCATATTTTTGTATATGCATATAACTATAAACACCTTAAATTCAAATTAGCCTACCAATTGACTGGATTTTATGAAATAATGATTACCAGTGTTTGTTTGGTATTATGAAAAAATTTGATTGACTATCTTATATTTTACATTTTCATTTCTTTTTCATCATTTGAGAGCTGTTACCTATGGATATTTCCACTTATGCTTATGACTTGTACATGTCTCAGAATTCAGATAAAAAGTAAAACATTCAGTAACATAAAAATTTTGGTGCCATGAAGTTACACCTAATGCTTTTGAGAGTTAATTTGCTAAAAATCAAACAACAATGCCAACTGTTTATCTATAAAAGTCCATTAAAAACGGTGCCATGCAATATTTTAAAGTTGTTTTCATAGACATAATTTCTAGTAGGAAACCCATATTCCTATGATGTTCTAAGACAATCTTTAATTTCTGATTATACCTGGCAATTTACAGAGTATGCTAGAACATTGCTAACTTCTGCAGTTGAGTGCACAGTTGGCTAAGGTGCTGGTGTTCAAGTACAGAACTAATGGTCAGCTTGGGGTTGTCAGATCTAATGTTGCCCTGTCTCTCAAATGCTGCAGACTTCTGTATGCTAAGCTTCTTATGTTATCTCTGTTTTAAACAGATGGCCGAGTAAAAATTTGGGTTTATGGCGTTTCAGGTGGCGCTTTTCTTATCATGATTTTCCTAGTATTTACTTCCTACCTTGTTTGGTAAGTACTAATTAGTAAAAAGTTTATATTCCGTATTTTTTATGGATTTAATGTTATACTTGAAAAAAGTATCTCAGGATCATTGCCCATTATAATAGAATTCTTGAGGCCAAGAAATAATCTTCAACAGTAGAATGGCTGAATAGTTGAAATGAGGAATCATTATTTTTTTTGTTCTTATTTGAGATAACTTTTTAAAATTTGGTATTTGAATAATATGAAAATCATTGGTCAGAACTTTTCCATTTGGGTGTTTTGATTTCGATCAGTAGTTTTCAGCCTTGACAATACATTGATGTCTCCTAGGGAATCATGCTTGATCCCCCTCCCCAGAGATTCTGATTTAATTAGTCTTGGATGTGGCCAGGTCATCTGGGTGTTTAAAAGCTTCTGAGGTAATTCTAATTTGTGGCCCAGGCTAAGAAAATTACTACAGATAATTTCAGTTCTTAAATTTTGTTCTTAAATTTTGAACGGTTAGGTTAAACTGACCAGTTGGTTAAAACAACCTGTAAGCACATTTTAAATAGTAGAGCAAGTTGTTTTTTTATATTGACAAGCTATGAGACAAAATTTAACTGATGATCATTTCCAAAAAAAAAAAAAAAAAAAACCATTTTGTAAAGTGACTAGTTCTGAGAATTTATTAATCTCAGAAAATAATAACTAGTTCATCATACAGAATATATTTTAGTTGATGAACTGCTCTTGAAACCAGACAGAAGTAAATGCAGTTGACTCTTGAACAGTGTGAGGACTGGGGTGCCTACTCCCCACACAGTCAAAAATTCAAGTATAATTTCCGACTCCCCCAAAACCTGACTACTAAGGGCCCACTTTTGACCAGAAGCCTTACCAATAACATAGTCAAATAACGCATATTTTGTATGTTTATGAATTATATACTATATTCTTACAATAAAGTAAGCTAGAGAAAAGAAAATGTAATTAAGAAAATCATAAGGAACAGAAAATATATTTACTATTCACTAAGTAGTTATGGATTATCATGAAGGTCTTCATCCTCACCATCTTCATACTGACTAGGCTGAGGAGGAAGAGGAAGAAAGAGGGGTTGTTGGCCTTATTGTCTCAGGGGTGGCAGAGGCGGAAGAAAATCTGCATGTAAGTTGATGCAGTTCAAACATGTGTTGTTCAAGGGTCAACTGTAGATGTTAATGTTTTCAAGTGTGCTAAGAATATTATATCAGCTTTTTGAGCAGAAGTTTCAATTGATTTTTTTAAATTTTCATGAGATCAAAGTGTTACTTCAATTTTTTCTCCTAATAAAGATATTTATATTCATCATCTATTTCAGAGACTATTTTCCTGAGAATTTTTACCCAAGTTTTAATTTTGATTCAAATTCAGCCATTGTCTATTAACCTCAAATTCTGTTTCCAAGGCTACACAGGTTTTTAAATCTTTGCTCTTGGTCAGTGAAATTTGGTGAAGGAAATAAGATGACTTTAATTCTTTCTACCACCTATAGTGGTAGAAATTTTTCCCTAGAAATTAGATTTCTATCCAACTAACATTTCCCTGTTGTTGTAGTGAAAAGTGTCATCTTCAGTTGGTCATTCATCCTAGAATCAAATTTTTTTTACTGATTTTCTTTATTCAAATTGATGTTTGGCTAGTATTGCCTAGATCTACTCTTAATGAACAAATGTGAATTTGAAAGCTTTGTATGAGGTTTAAAGGAACAGGAAGCATTCATCACCAGAAAAGATTAAAACAAAGGGGAAATTTCTTAAATTGCAGCAAAGGACATGAAGGTTTGGCCAATAGGAAACTACTTTCAAAGCAATCAATAGACCAACCCAGTGTAAGGTAATTAGATAGTCTGTCGGTCTATAAAAGCTTAGATGAATTCTAGCTGTTAGTAACCAACCATATCCCCAAATCCAGATTCTATGCTTCCCTTTTCCCTTAAATATTTAAAAGATTAAAAATTTACATGTAGTAACACATACATTTTGCCTTTTTTATTTTTCTCCATTCCCTTCAACCTAAGAATGTGTTAACCGTAATCTATTCCTTTGACAACAAATGTTTATTAAGGCCCCTTTCTGCATGACTCTAAGTTCTGGGAATTAATTAGGTACATCATTGTATTCTGTAAACAAACCACTTTCTAGAGAATTTTTTTAATATATATTCATGGGATACAAGTGCAGTTTTGCTACATCGCTTTTTGGTGAATTTTAAAATATAAAGTATCAATGAAATTTCTCTTTACTTTTCAGTAGCCAAATTACGTAAGTATTTATGCACATTGTATCTCATAGACATTTTTTTCATGCTGAATGTCTGCCTTTAATAATGTCCCTGTGGAAGTAGCGCTCATATTTGGACCGGCTCCCGTCTGCAGTCTACAGCCAGATTCGTCTTTCTGAAGCTTAGCTCCAAGGATCAGCCCTTTCCTACTCACACACGAGCTCTAGCTTCCCACTGACAGCAAAACTAAAGTCATGTTTTGGCTGCCTCACCAGTTGACTAAAGTCTTCCACAACTGGAGCCCAAACAACTCTTTCAAATGTATCTGCTACTAATTCCCTATATCCTATATAGGCGCGTATGTTATATAGGCTCAAACACATTTAAGTCTTCATTTTCTAACTAAGGAAAATTTTTTAAAAAAGAAAAAAATTGACTTTTTAAATAAACTTTTTGATTTAGATAAGATAGTAAATTGTTTATGCTAATATTTAATCAATGTGCTAAATTATAGTTGCATTTATTATCTTATATCACACATAAATACAGTATTTCATTATATAAAATGCTCATTTTTCTCTAATTTCATATTCATAACCTAATTTTATTCAATGTCTCCATCTACCTTTCAGATAAGTCACTCTTATCACTGCTTTAGTCTTTCTTTCCACAGTTCACTTCAGTATCAGGTTTAGTATATTCATTTCCACCCAAGTTGTTTGAGATACAGCACTTCTTTGGATCTCTTTGTGCTGCTGTTTCAGAGGTTTTTATCCTCACATCCAAATACCTATCTGCATACATTAGGGAGATGGCCATTTTATTTGTCTTGTGTGTATATCTGTGATTTGCATTTTTTTAAATAGCTTTTGGTATAGCAAATGTAGCCCCTCATTATATAAAAGATTTTATAGTCATTGAATATAAGACTGTCGCCTCTTTCTGAAAGATAATTTTGAGGAGGAATAATTTCACATTAGGGCACTATATTAATCCATTGTCATACTACTATGAAGAAATAGCCAAGACTGGGTAATTAGTAAAGGAAAGAGATTTAATTGACTCACAGTTCTGTATGACTGGGGAGGCCTCAGGAAACTTACAATCATGGCCAAAGGCAAAGGAGAAACAGGCACCTTCTTCACAGAGCAACAGGATGGATTTAGTGCTGAGAGCAGGGGAAGGAGACCCTTATAAAACCATCACATCTTTTGAGAACTACCTCTCTATCTTGAGAACAGCATGGGAGAAGCCATGATTCAATTACCTCCACCTAGTTTCTCCCTTGACATGTGGGGATTATGGAGTTTATGGGGATTACAATTCAAGATGAGATTTTGGTTGGGAAACAAAATCTAACCATATCAGTCACTTAGGGAACTGCCCCTCTAATTTTCCAAGGAAGTTTCTGCTTCTGTGGCTTACTCCTTGTTTTCCATTGCTAGCTATTGGTACTCTGCCTGTTCATTAATCCCTGTAAAACTCAAATACCAACATTTTCCTTTTTAAACAGTCTGGAATAATTTGTTCATGTCCCTTTTCTCGTGGTAATTATGCCATTATAATATTGTAGTTATTTATATAAACATCTTCCTCCTCTATCAAACCCCAGGGAGTTTGGGTGGAGAGAAGTAATGACTATGCTTTATGGATTGTTTTAAAGCATGAATTTGATAAAGATTTATTGAGCAAATAAATAAAATGTATTAGTAAAAACTTATTGCCTGTATTTAAAAAAAAAAAACAGTCTAGGAAAAAAGTCTAATATTTATATGTCAAATATTACATACATTGCCTTATTCAATCATAATAATCCAAGGAGGTGTTGCTATTGCCATCCCTATTTTAAACAGTAATTGATCCCTAGTGAAATTTCTTAACTTTTCTGAGGTCACCAGCATGGTAGAATCAACCCCAGGTTTGCCTATCCCTAGAGTGCACACTCTTTCTACTGGCCTTTGAATCTTTGTGATTTCTTTCTCTTGAGTGATGCCCAAAACTCCTTAGACTCAACAAAATGTCTATAGCTTCCACATTTCTTAGAGGCTCCTTGTTTCACAGGTAAAGTAAGCTGTAGACCTGGTACAGACCTATTGATATAAAAACATGTACCATTTACGGTTACATATGAGCTGCCAAAGAAACCCAAATAGATATTTTCCCAGCATCTAATTCTATTAAATGGATTGCAGAAGAGTTAGAGGATGACAGTTTTAGAGATTTTATGTTTTTGCCAAAAACAGAAGCCTTAGGACAAGAGAACTGCTGAAATATGCCAGGTCTTTGGTGTATACTTCAGATGAAAGCAATTTATAATAAAACTTGAAAATGCTTCTGAGAAAATGTCAAAAAATAGTCTTCTAAAGACTACTTCTTTCTAATACTAGCCTTTGAACATCTACCATTAGTGTTTGGAGTTTCAGAAATATTATTGATGCCCCTTCTCCCCTGGCAGTAAATATCCATGAAGCAATTTAATGGGGATGACCACTGGATGAACTTTCTGTTAACCTAGATGTAGCACCTGGAAGTTACACCAGATAATAATGTCCAGTCTGCCTTGCCCAGCATAGTTCTGTAATACACTCTCATTCTTCCCAAATTTGAGAGTGGTACTTGCATCTCCATAGGCTTGTCTCTCACAAGTGGCTGCAAAAACAAAATATGGTTTGCTGCTTTCATCAAACTAGTTAATCTCTCCTGGCTTGAGAATGAGTCTTTGCTGAGAAGTGCCAGAGGCTGGCTTGTCAGTCCACAATGAGCTCACTTTTCTGGCTTAATGAATTTTTATCCTTTGCTAAAATGCAAATGACCCTAAAAGAGGTCACTTTAAAATGTGTCTGCCAGTGATCTTTCACAGCTAGGATTGCAAAATGGTTTTGTGCTTGTGCCAACTCTAAAAGTGGCTATGGCTGTCAAGAGTGCTCCGTTAGGAAGAATGATGAGGCTACACCTCAGCTCAACAGGAGAGAATAGAGTGATGGATTAGAGATGTCCACCTGGGCACAGGATGACCGGTGGTGTTGGTGGCCTATGATGTGCCAGGCATTTATGGGTCCTGATTTAGTGAGTGAGGGAGGTGATCATACCTTTTCTTAAACCAGAGTGGAGGAGAAAAAAAAAAAGAAATAAACTTACTTCTAAAGGAAAAATATGGATACTATAGGGAGAAAGGAAAGCAAGCCAGAGGCTCTGAAGACAAGGCTCCTACTTGCTGGCCTCCTCAATGTTGGCCTTGCTGAGTGCAGTCTTGCCCCTCAGCTCCTCCTGCTGAGGTTCTTTTTTACTAGCCAGAAAGCCTTGCCAAGCCGCTATTTGGCGAAGTGCTACTATATTCAGTGGTCCAGAGAGTAATATTTGAGAGGAGGCTGATCTATTCTAAGCCATAAAACTTCTCAGATCTCATGTATTCATAATTGCGATTTTGGTATCTGGCAATTGGGGGGTGGTTGCACAATATGAAAAGATGCATGATAAATGAGGTCCTAATCCCAATGAACCCCAGCATACCACATGGCCCACAGAGGTCCAAGGCCTACCTATTAGTAGCCCCCTCTTCTCGCCAGAGGTGGCCACAGAGTCCATGATTCCAAACATGGTAAGTGGTATGAACATATTTGTGTAAATTTGGAATCGAATATTCCAAGCCTAGATCATACAGACTGGCCAAGTTGACGTGTCTCCCCGGAGATAGTATTGTCTCTTTATAGAGATATGACCACCTCTAGCCTTTCTCCTGGCTTTGCATTCTCAACTCCCCAGTGTTTAGGATTCTCTAATTTATCCTTGCCCAGTGGCCTTTAGCAAATGCCAATTAAGGGTAGACCGCCAAAATCTCTGTTTTGGAAGCAACTACATTTCTTAGCCCTCTCTTCTTCTTTGCACCCTTCCCACACAAAAAAGAAAGCCAAGAGAGGTGGGAGGGAGAAGACTCCTGCTGTAATTTCAGATGAACTTCCATGTACTCTTTTTTGCCATTAAGACAACCCACCCCGTCACCACCACCACCGTCAGGGTAGATTTACAGGCTGTCACTTTCAGATTGCCTCAACCTCTGGTGTGTGTGTGATTTCTTAGCACCTTAAAATGCCGTGGAATGGGATACCCAGGACTCCATGTCAAGCGGGGTTCATGCCAGAGCCTGAGCCCATCAGTATAATTAGAGTCACTGGAACATATTTAGTATAGATAAAGTTAAATTGGATGTTATTCAGATAATTAAGCAATGCCCGTTTTGAAAATTGGAGAGGACCTGGAAAGCAGGAAATTGAAGGCTGAAGCTCCCTCGGGAGAAAATTCTGAATCATGTTTTTGCATCTCCGCAGCTTCTCTGGTTGGAAGTTGCTTGCCTGCAGCCATCTCTGCCCAGGACTCAGCACATTCTCAATGAGCACCCGCAGCATGCCAGGTGCCAGAGTGGGGGGCACCAGGAGAATCTGCAGTTCCTTTTAGGAGTTCTGCCAAAACCATTTTTAATTTATTTCTTTAACTTGTATCATTTGCTTCAAACATCAATCAAAAAATTAATTTTACTCCTTAAATTAAAACTTGAGCATTTTTAACTAGGAGTTTCTCCCTACAACCATTTTAATTTTATCAAATATTTTTTATTGCAGTAAAATTCACGTAACATAAAATTCACCATTTTAGCCATTAAGTGTAAGAAGCTAGACACAATAGGCCACATACAGCATGATTCCATTTAAGATATCAAAATCTATCCGGGCAGAAAGTTAATTGACGAATGGTTGCCAGGGGCTGAGAGCAGGGGTAAATGGGGGAGAGACTGCTTGGAAGAGTGCAGAGTCGGCCGGGCGCGGTGGCTCAAGCCTGTAATCCCAGCACTTTGGGAGGCCGAGGCGGGCGGATCACGAGGTCAGGAGATCGAGACCATCCTGGCTAACACAATGAAACCCCGTCTCCACTAAAAGTAGAAAAAAAAAAAAAAAATTAGCCGGGCGTGGTGGCGGCGCCTGTAGTCCTAGCTACTCGGGAGGCTGAGGCAGGAGAATGGCGGGAACCCGGGAGGCGGAGCTTGCAGTGAGCCGAGATCGCGCCACTGCACTCCAGCCTGGGCGACAGAGCAAGACTCCGCCTCAAAAAAAAAAAAAAAAGAGTGCAGAGTTGCCTTTTGGCACGATGAAAAGGTTCTGGAGCTAGATAATGGTGATGGCACCCACGCTGTGACTGTGCCACATGCCACTGAATTGTATAGATTAAAATCTTTGTTTTTAAGTTAGATTCACTCGGAATACAAAAATTAATTCATAGGTGCAGACCAAAAAATGTCATTTCTACCAAGTGCCAAATGAATTTCTACCAAGTGCCAAATGTATAGATATATGGAGAGTGTGGTGAAAAGGTTAACGTGTGTTAGATTTGCTTAGAATGCAGGCTCTGCCACTCACTCAGTGACCTGAGGGAATGTAAACAACATCGGTGGTCCTTCTGTGTAAAGTAGCAATAATTCGAATGCCTCCCTTGCAGGGTTGTTCTGGGATGTTTTGAGAGATTTTGTGTAAAATGTTCAGCACAGATCTTGGCACTTAGTATGCATCCAATAAGCAATAGATGCTAATATAAAATAAAAGCATGGAAGGTTGGAGACAGGGAGAGAGGTGAAGTCAGGCTGTGTAGGCCGGGCAAAGCAAAGCCCTTGAGGAGGGAGGGTAAGTGTGGCGGTGAGAGAAGTTAAGTGGCAGAATTAAAGGTTACAAGCATTTGTAAATACAAGTTAAGATTTTCCCGTACTAAGAAACAAGGAATGTACTGCAGGGTGTTTTGCCCCACATCTGGGGCATCGCTGTATGATTTGGGGATGTTGTTCAACATGTTTTCTCTCCATGAGAAGGAAAAACAGCCTTCTCTGACCTGGCAAAGTTGTGGACTTCAGGTAAAGCAGAGACCAGGTGAGAATGGCTTTGCACGGAGTAGAATTGGTTAAATTTTCCTGACACACTCTGGCATCTTGGCAGCTAAATGTCAGGTTCCAGGTCAGAGCAGAAGTGTGTTTACTGAAAAACAAGACCAGCAGGGTGAGGCCTGGCTGCTCCAGCTGCTTATGATGTTGAGCATCTGTGATGTGAAGGTCACAAAAGCTTAAAAATTAGTGAGAAAAGACATTCCCGTTGTTGTATATCAACAAGAATATAAAAACGGAAACAGCCCTTCTGCTAAGTTCCTCCATTCCACTAAACCAGTTTTAAGATTGTGTAAAATGATGGCTTCTCCTTCACGGAGAGTGAAAGCATTCAATATTCACAAAAGGAAACTCGCACATGTAGAGAAATGAATCTCTTTGTCATTTTTACTGCTTGAATTTCTATACCTCAAAATTGTCTTTGGCAGATGAAACAGAGCTCTATGAACTTACTTTATCTGAGGAATTTTTTTTCCCTTTGCAGCAAGAAGCCAAAACCACATCAAAGCACACCTCCCCAACAGAAGCCTCTGACCTTAGCCTACGATGGAGACTTAGACATGTAACCTGAAAAAGAAATCCAAATGTAGACATCAACTGCCTTAACCGCTTTCTCTTTTGTAGCTCTCAGACTTCTCAGTTTTTTGAGGAATCTCATGATGTGATATATTGGGCAGAATACAAATATTGCAAAAGTAATATTGCCTCAACTTCATTTGGACATGGAGTCAAGGATTATTAGGTCTGCCATTTTGTTTTCAAGTTGTTTGTGGGTGTGAGTATTTTATTTTTTGGTTTTCCCAAGGGACCTGAAAACCCTTCTCTTCCTGTTTGGAACTGGGAGGAAGAAAACATGATGGAATTCCCACAGACTTGAGTAAACTTGATCTTCAGCAGCATAATGACAATCCAGAGGAAAGTCCAATCAAGGCATTTACTGTAAATGACGAGTCTGACACTGCATTGTTACGCACTATATTAGTGCAAAGTCTTTATTCTTCCCATACGTCAACACTGAGTTTTCTAAAGTTTACATTGGTTTAAAGACTTTCAAATTGGATTGCCTATTTTCATGAACACAGAGAGAATGGATTACCATTTCAGAAATTCTCTGAGTTTTTAACCTTTAAATATTGTATTTTGTTTTGTAGCCAGGAGATGATGGCACTTCATGGTTTGCAGCTACTGAAAATAGCAGAGTGTGTGTTAATTGCTGGACTAGATGAAAGCTAGGTCATTTCTGCAGGGAATGTGTACTGAATGTTAGAGTGTACAAATGAAATATGTGGTCAAATTGGAGAATGAGGTAGATTATTTGATTACTAAAACTGTATTTTAACAAAAACTTATCCATGTAGATATAGCATTAACCAGACACAGTTGTAATTCAGTTTAATGATGACAAACTCTGCTTTTGTAATTTCAATTTTCTTATCTGAATATTTATAAATTCTTTTTTCAAATTTAATTATCTGACCTCATTTAATATACATCAAACACCAATCCTGTTTGTAGAAAGTCTTGCTTTTATAAGGTTTCAATAATATCTAAAACAACACATTAAAAAGCTGAGACCATTTTATGAAGATAATTGTTTGTAATCATAGGTGTTGAAAGTAAAAAGGTGCCATCTTGTGGTATTGACTTGTATTTATAACAAATAAACTGCTCAAGAGACTGCAGTGTTGGCTGTTCTAGATTTATTCACTTCTGAAGTGCCTTGCCCTTGCTTTGACAAAAACAGTATTAATATCAGTTTTTCAGTGTTTTAGGACTTGACAGCTGCTATCGCTGACAGAAAATAAAAAAGGAATCTTACCCCTCCACACTATCAGGCATACTAGGAACCAGTGCCAGTCACAATGACATAGAGTAGCTTTTAGGGAACAGTTAGAGCTGAAATAATATTAGAAAAAACCGCTGTAATCATGCAAACACTGATATATAAATGATGTGAGAGAAGGAAGAAAATTGAAATGTTACAAATCTGACAAACGACCAGATTACAGGATGTTTTCATTTACACTGTGACCTCTATTAACCATTTAACATCTAGGTGAGCCCTCCAGCTAGCCAATTGTGTCCACTGATACCATAATTTTAAAATAAAAAAGAAAGCAAAAAGGGAATATTTTATTTTACTAGTATAATTGATGAAACAATTCCCAGAATTGTACTTTCAAAAGTTCACTTTAGCTAAATCATCAATAGCCTTCTTAGTAGTTTAAGAAAGGCTGCTTTGGAGATCAGACCATGGCTAGGCCGTTTATTGCCTGTGTGATCCTGGACCAGGCATATAACTTTTCTGTGCCTCAGTTGTTTGACCCACAAAATGAAGATAATAAAATTATGTTCCTCTAAATTCAGACACTAATAATAAATGTAAAATGCTTAATATTCACTATATATCAAAAGTACAATAAAAATTATCCACAATGAGTATTGTATATTCAGAGTTGGAACCCTTAGGTCATTCAAGTTTTTCATTCATTACAGATTCAACAATTATCCATATATTTAATTTGTGTCGATAATATTAGATTTTTAGTACTCATGGCTTGAATAAAATTGCTTTTCCAATAATACATGCCTGAAATATTATTTCAGTTACATCCAGTTCCCAAATATCATAATCACTACATATGTCTTTCATTCATTTAAGCAAATCATATATATATATATAAACATCTACCATCGGTTAGGCAGTGCTCAGAGTTACACTGTTGAATGCAATGTGATGCCTTCTGACTTTTACTTTACTTGAAAATTATGCCAGACAGATCCAAAGATTTGGGGTGATTACTCCTCAGGAGGAAAGCCAAGTAAAATAATATAAGTAAAAAAACTACGTATATCCCATAAACTGATACACAATTCAAAAGTTCATAAATGAAGTCTATGAACACTTCCTTAGGACAGCACATTGCTCCTACAGGACAAATGGTTTTAACATGTGTAGTGCTTATAGGCAGAGAATAAAAGTAGGAGATCAGAAGTGAGTTTGTGCCTGGTACTGCTACTAGCTAGCCATTAACTTTAAAAAGCCACCTAAGTCAGTTTCCACATTGCACAGTGTAGAAAACAGACTCACAAACACCAACTGATCTACCCTGTGAATGTATATAGTAGAAGTCCCAGAAAATTAGCTTGCAGAAAGATTCAGTTCTGTATGCAAAGGGTTTTTGTTTTTGAATTAAAGTCATTTAAAATTGAGAGCTTTTACATAAAAATTTGGAGTTCTAGGTTCTCTTGAAAACTTATACGATCTGGTAACAAATACCTCAGTCCTTCATGGTAATTTGCTGGAACTGAATGTTGAATGCACTCTTTAGAAATGACATTCACTCTCATTGATTAAACAAATATACATCGTATATTTAGGCTTTGCAGGCCATACAATCTCTATTGCAACTACTCAACTCTCTGAAGGTAGCTATAGACAATACATTAATGAATGAGTAGTTGCAATAGAGATAGTATGGCCTGCAAAGCCTAAATATTATCTGGCTCTCTACAGAAAAGAACTGCTGACCTCTTTCCTACTGGTTCTCTCAACCTAGTTTCTTCTCCCCAGTTTCTTCTTCTTTTTTTTTTTTTAATAGCCTGATTACTTCTAACATTCTATTTACTAAACATACTTATTTTATAGTTTGTCTATTTTTTCCTTGCATTTAGATGTTACACCATGAGGGCACGGATCTTAATTTTGCTCACCATATTTGCAGAGTGATTGAATGAGGTTAGATGAATTACAGCATGCAACCACGGAAGCCATGTTGAGGAATTTGTATTTTATTCTGAATATTATAGGCAGCCACAAGGGTGTTTTAAACATGATATGATTCATGGCACCACAACCTCATGACTTCCTACACTCCTTACCCTGGATTAGACAGGTGAATTTACCTGTGTGCTTGGTCTGTGTTACATATTAGTCCAGCAAAGACTTCATGAATGAGAAATGCTTATAGTAATGGAATCTCAAAAGACGAGCATTCAACCACTTCACCTCAGAAGATTCCCCTGTGGGCAGAGGCCCCGGGGAGAAATGGTTTTAATGCCAAGCTCTGCATAGTTCTTTAATAACAACATTAAACATCAAGCTCAATTATTTTGGGACAGAGGGATCTTACAGGAATTTTACAAGCTTATGTATTACATTTGTTATAATGCTTGTGAGTTTTCTTCTGTGAAATTTATATAATGATGTAACCAAAGCATGATAAAACATCTTATCAGCTAATATGCTAAGTACATAGGTGTGCCAGAAGTGGGTTTCAGATGTGCTGGAATATTGATTCCTCTTCCCCTTGGGGGTGACCACAGCCAGTCAGTATCTTAGCCATGGCCACAGCCATTTACCCTCAGATTTTATAGAATTAACTATCATTTTCTATGCATTCCATAAGATTAAGGTCCTGCAATTGGCAATGATCATAATTTATTAATGATATTTGTTTTCCGAAAAAGAAGAAAATCATTAAGTTTGTAGTTATTCATAAAAGAAGGAGGCTCATTAGAACAACTTGACAATGGTTTCCTGAGAATATTCCTATTTTTAATAACTTTACAAACCAGGGAAGCACATATAAACAATAAGAAACAATGATATGGATGGGTGCAGAAAAGAAGGCTTGACTAATTGCATCTAGGGGATTAAAGTAGGGCTTAGGAAGAAGAGGAGTTTGAGTTGCAAGTTGGAGAGTAAAGACTTTTTGGCAAGGATAGAGGGCCAGGTAACTGATAATTGGCTAGACAGTGTTGCCCCAAAGATTCAATCGAAAGTCCATATTCTTTGTGATAAGAACCAGGGTGAGGACATTTTAACATTCTTAGATTGATCTAGGAATGAGATACCAAACAGTTGTATCAATTTTTTTTTCATCAAACAGCGTGAAATTGTTTTTGATTAATACCTCATGATCCATATTATTGGCAGTCTTCCTACCAAAGAGTTTTTATCCCATGTCTATTATGGAGCAGCCTCACCAATTTCACTCTGGAAGGAGGAGTTGTTGAAAGCAGTGTATGCTACCCAATTACCTCATTAAGAAAACCCTGCCTCAATTCACTTATAGGTAGAGACTAGGAAACTGGGGACTATTTGGTCACAGAATATAGGAATTACACACACACCCACCCACACACACACACACATACACACACAGGCATACCAAAAAAAAGTTCCTAGGAGGTCACTTGACCTTTTATGATTATTCTTAAAGCAAGTTCAACAGATTCAAATGATAGAACAATGTCAAACAACAAAATAATATGATTCAGAAGTCCCCAAACTTTCTCGATCCGCAGAGCCTTTGTGTCTCAATAGTTGGCCAAAAGCAATGTTTATTCTGCTTATGAATAGTTAGATCAAAACAATTTATGTCTTAAGAATTTAGTAGCCTTTAAGAAAAATACATGCATAAATTTAAAAAGTAATATTTTTATTTTATTTTTAAATTACCACAATTACCAAGTCATTAGGAGCCAAAGTCGATTTATGTTCTTGGAACTTCTCAAATTTTGGAAACTATTTGGATGCTATCACCTTCATTTCCAATTTCATATTGATTTCTGTGCACTGTTTTTCAGAGCAATGAAAACCTAGCCTAACAAAGATGTGACATCATTGACAGAAAGATAGTGTGATGAAATATGAACTACTTCAAGCTAGTAGTTCATACCATGTCTGATGGATGCTACATTTTGCTGTGTTTTTCTCATAAATTTAAAATCTGGTAGATGTAATCTCAAAGAGATCTTTGATACACAGCCAATGAAAGTTGTGTCTCTAAATGGCCAGCATTCTAGATATCAATGTCAATTTTTTCCATGAGCTTGTTTTTCATTTCAGGGATGAAAAACTTCATGAGTCTCATTTTGTTGTTATTTTGCTTCCTAAAACTGCAGCTTCAACTTATTTCTCAAATCTCTAAGTATCTCTCTATCAAGCATTATTGATTTACTGCATGTATAAAAGCATAAAGGGCACAGTCAAAGGGCTTTTCTGTGAGTGTGGCTACTCACCCCTCATAAATACATTCTGTATAGATATAATTTTTATGGGAAATTTCCTTAAAATGGCATATTATACCGTCTCCCCACCAAGTTTTCTATTATCAGACCCTTTACCCAAACACTGTTCATTGACACCTTTTTAACATAAGCATATTGATATTTAACAATAAAGTAACAAGGAAACATGCAGTTGGAATGACAGATAGAACATGGCAAAAAGTTGTACAGAAATTGAAGAAATAAAAGTAAAGGATGTAGAGACACCTTCAGCTGCTGGTTATTTTATGAGAAGTTGGAAGAAAGCAAGGCCATTGTCACAAAAAGCAATTTATAAAAGTTTTATTCATGACTAATATTTCTGAGATTACATATATGTGTATGTATGTATACAGGCATGTGTGTATGTGTGTGTGTGTGTGTGTGTGTGTGTGTGTATTTCTTCAGGGGAACTAAATTCAAGATTAACAAGAAAAGTTCTAAGACCTCTCTGAGTTAATAAGCTCCATCTCACTACATTAGGCAAAAACTAATTTATTATTCTTATTTTATAGATGTTGTTAGGTACTTTGGAATATGATTTCATCAGCAAATTGTAACAAATCAACTAGAATAGGTCTGAAACTACTTGGGGGATTAATCTGCTAACCAATAGACAGGGAATGGCTCCCATCTTGTAGCCTAACCAAGGTGAAAAATGGCTGTGTGTCACATTGCAAACTAAGATCTTATAGATTTGATCATAATGGCAAATGTGGACATATGGTCATGCTCTATGCAGGGCCATTGAATAATTCTTATTGTTTCCATCTTTTGTTTTAACAGAATAAGAGGGTAGTTCCTTTTAATGGCTCTGTATTGTATCTTCCTTTGGACAGGATAACTAGACAGCTTGGACGGTAAGGCGAATCACCTTTGGTAGATAACTCAGTATGAAGTACTTACTCAGGCTGCTCCAAGTACTGCAAATGAGAGAGAGAAGGAGGAAAGTTCTGAGCACATTAGAAAGTGGGTGAAGTTTCAAGTCCTCCTTTTTGTGTACTTGACACAAAGGAAAAGAAAAGCATTCACAGTCCTCATGAAGGCTTCAGGGCTTTTCCCAGAACCAAAGAACTCCACTTAACATCCCTTATGGCACAACAGGGGTTTCCATTCTCAGTTTCGTCTATGTGAGTGATTCCAACAGGAGTTGTGTGATGCTATAGCCCTGATGGTCTTCATAATTAGTCTGATAATTTGGAGTAACTACTTGAACTTTTTTAAATCTTGTAAGTTGAATTTGTCATATTTTATATTTTAAATAATGAATAAGAATGTTTTACCTGAAGCTAGAGCAGCAAATAGTAGCTTAAAGAAAACAAAGTTCAAGTGCTATAAATTTGTTTTTTACTCAGAAACTATATTTTGTTGATTCTATTCTTTAAACTGGGAATTACTTTAAGTATAAAATTTTAATTTATTGGCTTTTCACGTGCATTGTGTATTTCAAATACAATGACAACACACCAGTATCTTGCCTCATCCTAAGATTTGGAAAAGATACAAAAAATAAGTTTTTAAGTACTAAATAGTAATACCAATTCCTTAACTTAGCAGATTTACCTTACAAACCAATCTGTTTTCAATTGTAGAAACATTAAATATATACATGTCTTAATATTCACTACCATTGATTAATCTGACACTAGATTATATATGCCAGTACCAATTTACTTAGTCCATCTCTTACAGACAATGAATAAATTTATAATCAAAGCTTAAATTTTTAATAATTGTACCTAAATAAAAATTGAAAAATAGAAGGTCAACAGTAGTCACTTTTGAAGATACAAGTTATTTCCATAAATTTCTAAGAACAGACCTTTCCACTGAAGAAAAATGGCAAATATATGCCTCTCTCTAAACAAATTTAAGTAAGCCTTTCATTGCAAATAATTTGTAGAAATCCCAACAGGGATATATATGCAGAATGCAGATACATAGTGCTGGATTTATTTGAATTCAACTCAAATACAGAATTGATTTTTCTCCCTGGCAGTTTTCTGAAATGTAGATTATAGCTTTGTTCAGTTAAACCAGTTATGACACTTGTGCCTCTCAAATGCTAATATACCTGCAACGCGCCCTCTGAGCATGTTGACTTTACTTCTTTGGTGGAACAAATTTCAATCCCTTTTATGCAGAAAACTAAGAGGAGCAGATAGTTGTGTAATGTATATGTTAATTAAAACATACTGTTCCCTGGGGGCTGGGAGCAAAGAAAATATTATGGCTATTTTAAGGAAGACATTCACTTGTGAAATACAGGAGCAATAGGGCAGGATAGTGGATTGCTAGATGCTGTAAAGTGACTTATAATAACATAGTTAAAACAAGAGAAAACCATGCTGTAAAAACACATTTGGATGCCTTAATGTAACAGTAATATGGGTTCCATCAAATGTTGTGTCATGCTGATGGTCACCAAGACAGTAAAATTACTTCATCTGACTGTAGGCTGTCACAGCTCTACTCAGTCAATGGCTGATAGGTTTACATTACCATAAATAATTAGCTTTTCCAGGTAAGCTGAAAACTGTCTTCAGAGTCTATTACCATTCTACTCACTATCAAACCGTGGGCTTGCAGATTAAGAGACAAAAAGCCAGCATGTCCCAATTGTGCTATACTTTCAGGCTAGACAAATACACAGGCAAGCAATGACTGTCCAATAAACAATACATCAAAAACTCTCTGAACTCAGGCAATGATCCCAGAACATACTCACTAGCTTCCTAACTATCTTTTTTTGGTAAGTGATTCAGTTCCTAAATTTTGAGGTTCTTTGTTTTGTTTTGTCTTATTTTTAATTTATTGTTCGTCTTGGTCCAAGAGTTCATATATGTCACCCAGATATCAATCAAACATTCTAGGTTGGAACTGACAACAAACTCACTTTTTCACACTGGTACGACCACACTGGTTCCCTCGCAACCAGCATTCAGTTAGCCAGTTAGCCCACTCAAGTCTTTCTTTGAAGAGTGATGTTTCTAAGAAGTGTGTCTGTCTTAGAAAGAAAACCCAGGTTGCCTGTTCACTCCGACGGTAGTTTCTTTTGCTATGCAGAAGCTCTTTAGTTTAATTAGATCCCATTTGTCAATTTTGGCTTTTGTTGCCGTTACTTTTGGTGTTTTAGACATGAAGTCCTTGCCCATGCCTATGTCCTGAATGGTATTACCTAGGAATACACTGTTGGTGGGACTGTAAACTAGTTCAACCATTATGGAAAACAGTATGGCGATTCCTCAAGGATCTAGAACTAGATGTACCATATGACCCAACCATCCCATTACTGGGTATATACCCAAAGGATTATAAGTCATGCTGCTCTAAAGACACATGCACACGTATGTTTATTGCGGTACTATTCACAATAGCAAAGACTTGGAATCAACCCAAATGTCCATCAGTGACAGGCTGGATTAAGAAAATGTGGCACATATACACCATGGAATACTATGCAGCCATAAAAAGGATGAGTTCTTGTCCTTTGTAGGGATATGGATGCAGCTGGAAACCATCATTCTCAGCAAACTATCACAAGAACTGAAAACCAAACACCGCATGTTCTCACTCATAGGTGGAAATTGAACAATGAGATCACTTGGACACAGGAAGGGGAACATCACACACCGGGGCCTATTGTGGGGAGGGGAGACAGGAGGGATAGCATTAGGAGATATGCTTAATGTAGATGACGAGTTAAAGGGTGCAGCACACCAACATGGCACATGTACATATGTAACAAACCTGCACGTTGTGCACATGTACCCTAGAACTTAAAGTATAATTTTAAAAAAAAAGTGAAAAAAAAAAGAAGAAAAGAAAGAAAACACAGGGGATGCAGTGAAGTTTCAAAGTGACTCTCAGTTTATTTACAGAGTACTGAATGTCCAAGTCTTATCTTCACTGTGAGATGTAGTGACTGACCACAAACACATGGAATGTCTTGAGTAATTTCATCAGTTTTGCATAGGTAAATGTGTATTGTCGTAATTGCAGAAAATATATTTCTACCTGTATTTATTGATTTATTAACTTTGGAAAATAGCAATTGATTTCAATATGAATGATGAGCACTGAGCTTGCAAATATAGTTTTTTGTTTCTACTTTTTCATATTTACATTATTTTAAATATTCTATCATTTATAATTTAAATTCAAAAATATATACAAACATCCATATATTCAATAATCTTTTGACCACTTTTTTTTTTGCAATAATAATATTAACATTTGTTTCCTTTTCCCTCACCCTTATGCCACAGACATTTTTAATGACCAAATAAATGTAGCACTCTACTAGTCCAGGTAGCATATTGGAATATAAATTTTCTTCACTAGGCATCCAGTCCAACTGTCTCTTATTGAGTGCTTAAAAGTGTGCTCTTTTTCGTTTTACTTCCCATCTGGGAACCATTTTTTTCACCCAATTCTCCCCCTTTTGGAGTGTCTAGTTGATTTTTCCCCTATATATTATTACCTGTTTTCATTATATTAATTTTTAACTTCTTAAATATAGATTATATGCTATAAAACCTTTTTTCTTTTTATCCAGCTACCAAACTTCCAGTCCTTCATTGTCTTTCTCCAATCCAAACTGGTTATAGTTTAGGTTTATTATAGAGATCTCATTCTGGGACTTGTCTTTATTGTTTAATTGGGTGGGTCCATTGTCTTTTAGATTCCATGGCTTTCTTTTTTATGGATTACTCCATTATTTTGCTGAAGAACATACTAATGGTTTGAGCCCTCCCATGTCTGAAGAGACCATATTCCATCTTTGTATGGTTTGATTCTAGGCTAAAAAATGGGGATGGGATTATATAATAATAAAAAGTTATAAAAAACTATAAAAATTACTAACTAGAATATATTAATATAGCCTCAAATATGAAAGTTAAAAACCACTGAAGTACCAGAGAATTCACTGACATACTGGATTTTTAACATATTTCTTTCAGTAAATGGTCATTTAGATAAAAGATAAAATTGTAAGTACAATTTTTAATCAGCATTGCAATCACCAACTGAAGAATATACATTAATTTCATACATAGATAAAACAATTGGCAAGAATTTTAAGTAAATTAGGAAGATAACTGCAATGTCACCTAAAGTTGGAAATTTTCAGAAAAAAAAGAAATTTAACAAAGCCTAAGATTGTTTGTAAACACTGAAAAGCAGGTAATCTTCTGAAAATGTTGATCAAGATAAAAGTACAAATAAAGACATCTGGAATGAAAAAAAGGGACATATTGCATGATATAGAGAATGAAATGTAATGGGAATAACATGATGAGTTTTATGAGAATAAAATTAGTAGCTTACATAAAATTCCTTGAAAGAAAAACTCAAAACAATTGAACTGATTTCTTAACATTAAAGAAATTCAATTGATGATTAAATGTAATTATATACAAGATATAATTGGTCCAGATGACTTTGCCTATACATTCCAGCAAACACTCAAAAAGTAATTCTAAGGATTCACCAACTTTTACATAAAATTTGTAAAACAGCCAGCACTTTCCAACTCATTAAATTGGGTTAGCATATCCTTGAAACCACAATAAGAAAAGACTGTACAATTTATAAAAATATAACAATTATTGGCCAATCTCACTCATGCAATTCTAAAGAAAATATTAACTTAATCTAGCAAAATACACTACGCCAATTTTGGAATACATCCAAGAATACAAAGATGGCTTATTAGATAATCTATTAATATAATTAGTCACATTAACATATTAAAGCAAGAAGACCTTGTAATCATCTCAATAAATGCTCAAAAAGAACTCGAAAAAATGGAACAATCTGCGGCAAAGCTCTTAATAGAAAAAATAGAAAGAATAGAAGAAAAGTACTAACCTGATATGGTAGTTGGTCTCCGAAATGTCCCACAATAATTTTTACCTCCTAGTTGTTCTTACCTTCATGTATTTATGTAATTTCCTCTATCACAGAACAAAATTTCAAAAAAAATTCAAGATCTAATGATTTTATTAGTGATTCATAAGTTGAGCAGCCTTCCATCTGGGAAACAGAAAGGCGCTTCCCTGAACTGAGCAGAGAGAGAGCGCTTTATAGGCAGGAAAAGGCTGAAGAAAGCAGAAATAGGGAACAAAAAGTTGACTGGTTGTTTTAAAGTAACTTTCCTTACAGAGTTAAAGTAGAGAGGACTTTCTGACTGCGCTGGTTCGTGTTGAAGGGGCCCATTTGGATGGGTCTCTGTGTATCTCCTGTTTTTTGGAAAACTTTTTTTCTAAGTTCACTTTGATTATGTGGAAGCTGGCATGAGTGACTCTATTCTGTATTAGTCTGGTCTGATTGTGTCTAGTGCAGGAGCTCAGTCCAAGAAATGACCTCCCATAACTTTAACTAACACTTCTCCATGATATTCAGTGAATCTGTGTACCCAATAAGATACTGTGGAAATAGAGGTGTGTTACTTTCAAGGGTGTCATAAAAACATTTTGGCTTCTGCCTTACTGTCTCTTAGATTGCTCACTCTGAGGGAAGCCAGCTACTATGTTCTAAAGGCATTTAAGCAACCTTATAGAGAGGTCCATGTGGAACCTATCTAAAGTCTCCATTCAGCAACCAGCATCAACTCGCCACCCATATGAGCAGGCCATTTTGGAAGCCAATACTCCAATTCCAGTCAATCTTTCCATGACTATAGCCTTGGCTGATATTTTGACTATAACTTACTGTCTCCCTGGCTGACATTTTGACTACAGTTTCATGAGAGACCCCCTAAGACAGAATCATATACCTAAGGTGCTCGTAGGTTCATTACTCACAGAAAATATGAGCTAACCTATGTTTGTTGTTGTTTCAAGCCACTAATTTTTAAAGTAACTTGTTATGCAGCAAAAGATAACAATACACCTGATAAAATGTTTTTATTAAAAAATGTAACAGCTTTCTTTATATGCAATAATAAAATATTAGAATATTCACTTTAAATTAGGAAGAAAATAAGGATTTCTAATATCATCATTCTTTTTCAATATAATATATTAAGAAATCCTAACCAGCCCAGTAAGGTGGAGGGGAAACTTACAAAGATTGTAAAATCAGAATAAAAACCTTATTATTACAAATGAAAAGTTGTCTCAATAGGCCACAAAAATACAGACAAACTACTAAAATTAAGAGTGTTTAGTAAATTTTTCAGATAGAAAATCAACATATTGATTTTCATTGCAATTATTTACACCAACAGCAAATACAAATGCAATAAAAATATGCCATTTGAAATATCAACATCCCCAAAAAAGCACTAGGAATAAATTCAACAAAGCATATGTAAGAAGTTTTTGTAGAATAACAGTTTATTTAGAGGTTATAAATAAAGCTTAAATGGGAATATGTGCTGGATGTTTTCTTCTGTTTTCCCTCTTGACCCACTCGCAACTTTTCTCCACAAACTCTTGAGGACAAAATTTATGGACTACATCAATGAGCTCCCTTGAACCCTAGATTCTAGTAGGCATCATCAGGCAAGAAGCACTGGCATGAGATTAGAGAGCAAAAAGAGAATATTCAGCCAACTGTCTTCCTGCTGGATGGTCAAGGAATGATTATATTCCTCTAATGAAGGCCATAGCTTCTGTAAAATGAGTGGCTCTCTTTTATAGCTAGAGATTCTGTTTCTGGGTTCCAGTAATTACTCCCTCAATCTACTTTCCTTTGCTACTTCAGGCACAAGAGTGATAATCATTTATGACTGTTGGTTTTCCATTAATCCTGCTCATTCATTAAAAACGCTTTTATTAAACTCAAATCAATCATCTTGTTTGAGTAAGCCACTTCTTTCCTGCTTAAACTCAAAGTAATAAGTCATTTGTACCAAAGTGACCCCAGGAAATGGGACTCTCGCATTGCATTGCTCATATATTTAAGGAGAGCACGAATTATTTTCTTGCTCTAGAAACCAATGGCATGTAATGGATTCACAATTACCCAGATTAACACTGGTGGTGGTGTGTTATGAATGCAAATGGAGAGCAGGAAATTGGGAGATCACCTATGGCCCCTCATTGCTATGATGACAAAAGTGATTATAATAATGCAGGAGAGGACAAACCAAGAAAAGAAAAAAATTGATGACTTTAATGTTAACTCAGATTGTGGGTGAAAAATTAGAATGACTGTATGACAGCTGGTGTCTCAGGACAATTATGTCTGATATATAAGCCATATATATAAGCCCTATATATATCTCAGACCTAAGATGAGTTTGTTTACATGGAAATAGTCACCTTGGATCCATCATTTAATGTTTTAACTTGAGCTTCTAAGAGTTGCATTAAATCTATGGTGAATTTAGGCCTGGACTTACTTGTGAACTAGACATGCACTAGAAGAAGACCAAATATCAAGGAGATGGAGATGTTGGACTGGACCTACTTCAAACCTGCTTAGTCACCCATGAACCTTACCCTCATGGAAGGCCCAGAGGATACTGTCTTCACCAAATCATTAAGAATTGCATTGGCAAGGCAGCAGCTTTGATAAGTTCTGTGGTAGCTGACTCTGTAGGTCAGAAATGATGGTAGAGGATGCTTCACTGGAATTGGGCTCCCTATTTTTAATGAGAATAATTAATAAGATCCTACATAAGAAAGGTCAGGATGTAGAACTTAAACATCAGCAGCTAAAACTAGGTGTAATTGCCATAAAAATTCACAAGGACAAAGTGGCAATCAGAATATTGACCTGTAGTGATGTGTGGTGATTGTTAATCACACCCAAGGATGGAAAGTTTGTTTTTTACTGATTTACATATATAAGAAAAAAAATTCTAGGTCTGGTAGCAGTTGTAGCTCACTAACATAGACAATTGTGATCTCTTACATGATGCCTAGACCTAAGTCCTTTAATAGAGAAAAAGACCCTACTATGTGACCAGTGCAGTATATTTTAAGTAATAGCTCAAGCCTTCCCCCGAGATGCTCGTGGCCATTTTCCATGATGTTTTTTCAGTACGTAAATGGAGACACACAAATCTTCTGGACATAATTAAGTAGTGGAATAACTGATGTTAATCCCTAGGTCTAAAATCTTTAACATGTACAAGTCAAAGAGGGGACATATGACAGTCCAGTGATAGATGAACTGCTGACTCCAGTCTGTATCACAATGAGTCCAGCAAAAGCTCAAACATATGTTACAATGATTCACCTGGTTCAAGAATTAAGGCTCAGTTCAGGTATAATTAGTAAATAGAAGAGTGACTACTCCCACTGCTGCCTCTTACCCCACTTATAGCCTTATGGAAAGTATTCTAAAACCAATGAATGAAAACCAGTTAGCTCACACCGGAATCACCTGGAGGACTAGTTAAAATACAGGTTTCTAAGCACCACCCCAAAGTCTCTGCTTTGGTACTTCTGGGATGGAGGCCACAAATTTACATGACTACATTTCCAAGTCATACTTACTACTTTGAGAACTCTTAGCCCTTTATGGTTCAGGTCACCAATTGGTGTTGTTCTAGATAAAGTCCTTCCCAAATATGATCCTCTTACCCATGACATGGGAGGTATTCAATCCTTTCTACTTTGTCTGATGGGTGCAAAACCCAGATGTCTTCTGGTACATATCAACACAAAAAATCAGACAGTGATGTTAATTACAGCTATCTTTTTAGATGGGGTCTCTCTTAGAGAGCAAAACAACACAGCCCTTGGCACCTTGTATACAGATAATGACTTGACAATTTTTTTTTCTTATTGCTACCAGCAAAGTTAGTTAAAAGCATTTTGTCTTTATATATTAGGAAAAACAGTATACTATTATGTTCTTGTCACTCGTCGGCTCTCCCATTCTCCGTTCATAATACATTCTAAAGGGAGCTTAATTTTCCTGATGGCCTACAAAGTATTTTGCTAGTTCATTTTATTGATGACATTTTCCTTATTGTACCTAATGAGTAAGAAGAAATACATGTATACCTGAGAGAAGGTGATAAATACCCATGAAACTCAGAGGCCTACTACATTGGTGAAATTTCTGGACCCTCTGATCTACGGCATGTTGGGATCTCTTTTATAAAGTAAAAGTCAACCACTATATTGACTCCTGCCGATTAATAAAAAAAGAAATCCAAGGTGGTGATACTCTAGATTTGGGGGTAATTATAACTTATTCAGCCTTACTGTTTCAATGTGTTTACTAAGTTAACTGAAAGGCTCATGGTTTTGAGTAGGACTTTGGAGCAAAAAAGTCTCTGTAGCAAGTATAGGCTGGAATGCAAGCTGCCCTGTCCCTTTAAACTTATGACCTGCAATCGTAACTGTTTTGGAAAGATCTGTAGTAGAGAGATTCTGAATAAAGCTTTCAGCAAGCCCCAGTATAAGAACTTCAGTGCAGTCCCTGAGAGGTTTGGAGTTAGGCCATGTTCTCTTTACCCTCTTTCCCTGACAACTATATGCCATCTGAAAAGCAGTCTCTGGTTTGCTACTAGGCTCTGTGAGTATGTAACCCTGTGACACCAAGTATCTACACAATAGAAACTACCTGTTAAGTACTTGGCATTATGTAATTTACCAAATCATAAAATTGGAACATTTTCAGCAGTCGTTTCATTGTAAGATGGAAATAGCATGCAATCCAGCACTGGCAGTTTTCAAATGCATGGGTAAACTGCACAAAGTGCTTCGGATTTCAGTGCCCACTCCCACCGCTGCCTCTTACCCCACTTACAGCCTAATGGAAGGTGTTCTAAAACCAATTAATGAAAAATGAAACAAGACTGACCTGGCTGGTAAATAGATCTGCACAATGTTCTGCCATGAGTTAAAATAAAGGAAAGATAAAGACAGTAGTGAAGGGCTCCTTCACAGTGGGTTGGTGGTTCACTTTACATGAAATAGAGATGGCCAATGGTAAAGACTGACATCAACTTACAGCCAGTGCTATATACTGGTTGGTTAATCAAGGATGGGAAAAGAACAAAACTGACAAACTGGTAACAACAAAGGCTGAGACTGAAGTAAGGTGATGAATACCTTGGTGCGGCATATAAAGATGATCATATGCCACATAAATACCCACCAGAGGGTATCCACAACCTGGGACCTTCTTAAGAATTAGAATTAGACAGACAAAAAAAAAAAAAAAAAAAGAAGAAAAGAGAGAGACAAGATCTTTCTCTGATGTCAATTAGTTTCTTTCCCCTGTCACTCTTCTCTTTGCTCTAAGGCCCTAATGACATGTGTGGTGGTTATACATAGCTCAACAAAGGATCCCCATTGTTAAGTGCAAAACCTGCTAATAGCAGACACACAAAATGGAGCTCTAAATGGCACCATTTCTTTTTTTTTTTTTTTTTTTTTTTTTTTTTTTTTTATTTATTTATTTATTTATTTATTTATTATTATTATACTTTAAGTTGTAGGGTACATGTGCATAACGTGCAGGTTTGTTACATATGTATACTTGTGCCATGTTGCTGTGCTGCACCCATCAACTCGTCATTTACATCAGGTATAACTCCCAATGCAATCCCTCCCCCCTCCCCCCTCCCCATGATAGGCCCCGGTGTGTGATGTTCCCCTTCCTGAGTCCGAGTGATCTCATTGTTCAGTTCCCACCTATGAGTGAGAACATGCGGTGTTTGGTTTTCTGTTCTTGTGATAGTTTGCTAAGAATGATGGATTCCAGCTGCATCCAAGTCCCTACAAAGGACTCAAACTCATCCTTTTTTATGGCTGCATAGTATTCCATGGTGTATATGTGCCACATTTTCTTAATCCAATCTGTCACTGATGGACATTTGGGTTGATTCCAAGTCTTTGCTATTGTGAATAGTGCTGCAATAAACATACGTGTGCATGTGTCTTTATAGCAGCATAATTTGTAATCCTTTGGGTATATACCCAGTAATGGGATGGCTGGGTCATATGGTACATCTAGTTCTAGATCCTTGAGGAATCGCCATACTGTTTTCCATAATGGTTGAACTAGTTTACAATCCCACCAACAGTGTAAAAGTGTTCCTATTTCTCCACATCCTCTCCAGCACCTGTTGTTTCCTGACTTTTTAATGATTGCCATTCTAACTGGTGTGAGATGGTATCTCATGGTGGTTTTGATTTGCATTTCTCTGATGGCCAGTGATGATGAGCATTTTTTCATGTGTCTGTTGGCTGTATGAATGTCTTCTTTTGAGAAATGTCTGTTCATGTCCTTTGCCCACTTTTTGATGGGGTTGTTTGTTTTTTTCTTGTAAATTTGTTTGAGTTCTTTGTAGGTTCTGGATATTAGCCCTTTGTCAGATGAGTAGATTGCAAAAATTTTCTCCCATTCTGTAGGTTGCCTGTTCACTCTGATGGTAGTGTCTTTTGCTGTGCAGAAGCTCTTTAGTTTAATGAGATCCCATTTGTCAATTTTGGCTTTTGCTGCTGTTGCTTTTGGTGTTTTAGACATGAAATCTTTGCCCATGCCTATGTCCTGAATGGTACTACCTAGGTTTTCCTCTAGGATTTTTATGGTATTAGGTCTAACATTTAAGTCTCTAATCCATCTTGAATTAATTTTCGTATAAGGAGTAAGGAAAGGATCCAGTTTCAGCTTTCTACTTATGGCTAGCCAATTTTCCCAGCACCATTTATTAAATAGGGAATCCTTTCCCCATTTCTTGTTTCTCTCAGGTTTGTCAAAGATCAAATGGCTGTAGATGTGTGGTATTATTTCTGAGGACTCTGTTCTGTTCCATTGGTCTATATCTCTGTTTTGGTACCAGTACCATGCTGTTTTGGTTACTGTAGCCTTGTAGTATAGTTTGAAGTCAGGTAGCGTGATGCCTCCAGCTTTGTTCTTTTGGCTTAGGATTGTCTTGGAGATGCGGGCTCTTTTTTGGTTCCATATGAACTTTAAAGCAGTTTTTTCCAATTCTGTGAAGAAACTCATTGGTAGCTTGATGGGGATGGCATTGAATCTATAAATTACCTTGGGCAGTATGGCCATTTTCACAATATTGATTCTTCCTATCCATGAGCATGGTATGTTCTTCCATTTGTTTGTGTCCTCTTTGATTTCACTGAGCAGTGGTTTGTAGTTCTCCTTGAAGAGGTCCTTTACATCCCTTGTAAGTTGGATTCCTAGGTATTTGATTCTCTTTGAAGCAATTGTGAATGGAAGTTCATTCCTGATTTGGCTCTCTGTTTGTCTGTTACTGGTGTATAAGAATGCTTGTGATTTTTGCACATTAATTTTGTATCCTGAGACTTTGCTGAAGTTGCTTATCAGCTTAAGGAGATTTTGGGCTGAGACAATGGGGTTTTCTAAATATACAATCATGTCATCTGCAAACAGGGACAATTTGACTTCTTCTTTTCCTAACTGAATACCCTTGATTTCTTTCTCTTGCCTGATTGCCCTAGCCAGAACTTCCAACACTATGTTGAATAGGAGTGGTGAGAGAGGGCATCCCTGTCTTGTGCCAGTTTTCAAAGGGAATTTTTCCAGTTTTTGCCCGTTCAGTATGATATTGGCTGTGGGTTTGTCATAAATAGCTCTTATTATTTTGAGGTACGTTCCATCAATACCGAATTTATTGAGCGTTTTTAGCATGAAGGGCTGTTGAATTTTGTCAAAAGCCTTTTCTGCATCAATTGAGATAATCATGTGGTTCTTGTCTTTGGTTCTGTTTATATGCTGGATTATGTTTATTGATTTGCGAATGTTGAACCAGCCTTGCATCCCAGGGATGAAGCCCACTTGATCATGGTGGATAAGCTTTTTGATGTGTTACTGAATCCGGTTTGCCAGTATTTTATTGAGGATTTTTGCATCGATGTTCATCAGGGATATTGGTCTAAAATTCTCTTTTTTTGTTGTGTCTCTGCCAGGCTTTGGTATCAGGATGATGTTGGCCTCATAAAATGAGTTAGGGAGGATTCCCTCTTTTTCTATTGATTGGAATAGTTTCAGAAGGAATGGTACCAACTCCTCTTTGTACCTCTGGTAGAATTCAGCTGTGAATCCATCTGGTCCTGGACTTTTTTTGGTTGGTAGGCTATTAATTATTGCCTCAATTTCAGAGCCTGCTATTGGTCTATTCAGGGATTCAACTTCTTCCTGGTTTAGTCTTGGAAGAGTGTAAGTGTCCAGGAAATTATCCATTTCTTCTAGATTTTCCAGTTTATTTGCGTAGAGGTGTTTATAGTATTCTCTGATGGTAGTTTGTATTTCTGTGGGGTCGGTGGTGATATCCCCTTGATCATTTTTAATTGCGTCGATTTGATTCTTCTCTCTTTTCTTCTTTATTAGTCTGGCTAGTGGTCTGTCAATTTTGTTGATCTTTTCAAAAAACCAACTCCTGGATTCATTGATTTTTTGGAGGGTTTTTTGTGTTTCTATCTCCTTCAGTTCTGCTCTGATCTTAGTTATTTCTTGCCTTCTGCTAGCTTTCGAATGTGTTTGCTCTTGCTTCTCTAGTTCTTTTAATTGCGATGTTAGAGTGTCAATTTTACATCTTTCCTGCTTTCTCTTGTGGGCATTTAGTGCTATAAATTTCCCTCTACACACTGCTTTAAATGTGTCCCAGAGATTCTGGTATGTTGTATCTTTGTTCTCATTGGTTTCAAAGAACATCTTTATTTCTGCCTTCATTTCGTTATGTACCCAGTAGTCATTCAGGAGCAGGTTGTTCAGTTTCCATGTAGTTGAGCGGTTTTGATTGAGTTTCTTAGTCCTGAGTTCTAGTTTGATTGCACTGTGGTCTGAGAGACAGTTTGTTATAATTTCTGTTCTTGTACATTTGCTGAGGAGTGCTTTACTTCCAATTACGTGGTCAATTTTGGAGTAAGTATGATGTGGTGCTGAGAAGAATGTATATTCTGTTGATTTGGGGTGGAGAGTTCTATAGATGTCTATTAGGTCTGCTTGCTGCAGAGATGAGTTCAATTCCTGGATATCCTTGTTAACTTTCTGTCTCGTTGATCTGTCTAATGTTGACAGTGGAGTGTTGAAGTCTCCCATTATTATTGTATGGGAGTCTAAGTCTCTTTGTAAGTCTCTAAGGACTTGCTTTATGAATCTGGGTGCTCCTGTATTGGGTGCATATATATTTAGGATAGTTAGCTCTTCCTGTTGAATTGATCCCTTTACCATTATGTAATGGCCTTCTTTGTCTCTTTTGATCTTTGATGGTTTAAAGTCTGTTTTATCAGAGACTAGTATTGCAACCCCTGCTTTTTTTTGTTCTCCATTTGCTTGGTAAATCTTCCTCCATCCCTTTATTTTGAGCCTATGTATGTCTCTGCATGTGAGATGGGTCTCCTGAATACAGCAGACTGATGGGTCTTGACTCTTTATCCAGTTTGCCAGTCTGTGTCTTTTAATTGGAGCATTTAGTCCATTTACATTTAAGGTTAATATTGTTATGTGTGAACTTGATCCTGCCATTATGATATTAACTGGTTATTTTGCTCATTAGTTGATGCAGTTTCTTCCTAGCCTCAATGGTCTTTACATTTTGGCATGTTTTTGCAATGGCTGGTACCGGTTGTTCCTTTCCATGTTTAGTGCTTCCTTCAGGATCTCTTGTAAGGCAGGCCTAGTGGTGACAAAATCTCTAAGCATTTGCTTATCTGTAAAGGATTTTATTTCTCCTTCACTTATGAAACTTAGTTTGGCTGGATATGAAATTCTGGGTTTAAAATTCTTTTCTTTAAGAATGTTGAATATTGGCCCCCACTCTCTTCTGGCTTGTAGAGTTTCTGCTGAGAGATCTGCTGTTAGTCTGATGGGCTTCCCTTTGTGGGTAACCCGACCTTTCTCTCTGGCTGCCCTTAAGATTTTTTCCTTCATTTCAACTTTGGTGAATCTGGCAATTATGTGTCTTGGAGTTGCTCTTCTCGAGGAGTATCTTTGTGGCGTTCTCTGTATTTCCTGGATTTGAATGTTGGCCTGCCCTACTAGGTTGGGGAAGTTCTCCTGGATGATATCCTGAAGAGTGTTTTCCAACTTGGTTCCATTTTCCCCCTCACTTTCAGGCACCCCAATCAGACGTAGATTTGGTCTTTTTACATAATCCCATACTTCTTGCAGGCTTTGTTCGTTTCTTTTTCTTCTTTTTTCTTTTGGTTTCTCTTCTCGCTTCATTTCATTCATTTGATCCTCAATCGCTGATACTCTTTCTTCCAGTTGATCGAGTCGGTTACTGAAGCTTGTGCATTTGTCACGTATTTCTCGTGTCATGGTTTTCATCTCTTTCATTTCGTTTAGGACCTTCTCTGCATTAATTACTCTAGCCATCAATTCTTCCACTTTTTTTTCAAGATTTTTAGTTTCTTTGCGCTGGGTACGTAACTCCTCCTTTAGCTCTGAGAAATTTGATGGACTGAAGCCTTCTTCTCTCATCTCGTCAAAGTCATTCTCCGTCCAGCTTTGATCCGTTGCTGGCGATGAGCTGCGCTCCTTTGCCGGGGGAGATGCGCTCTTATTTTTTGAATTTCCAGCTTTTCTGCCCTGCTTTTTCCCCATCTTTGTGGTTTTATCTGCCTCTGGTCTTTGATGATGGTGATGTACTGATGGGGTTTTGGTGTAGGTGTCCTTCCTGTTTGATAGTTTTCCTTCTAACAGTCAGGACCCTCAGCTGTAGGTCTGTTGGAGATTGCTTGAGGTCCACTCCAGACCCTGTTTGCCTGGGTATCAGCAGCAGAGGCTGCAGAAGATAGAATATTTCTGAACAGCGAGTGTACCTGTCTGATTCTTGCTTTGGAAGCTTCCTCTCAGGGGTGTACACCTCCCTGTGAGGTGTGGGGTGTCAGACTGCCCCTAGTGGGGGATGTCTCCCAGTTAGGCTACTCAGGGGTCAGGGACCCGCTTGAGCAGGGAGTCTGTCCCTTCTCAGATCTCAATCTCCGTGTTGGGAGATCCACTGCTCTCTTCAAAGCTGTCAGACAGAGTCGTTTGCGTCTGTGCAGAGGTGTCTGTGTGTCTTAGTTTACTGTGCCCTGTCCCCAGAGGTGGAGTCTACAGAGACAGGCAGGTTTCCTTGAGCTGCTGTGAGCTCCACCCAGTTCGAGCTTCCCAGCAGCTTTGTTTACCTACTTAAGCCTCAGCAATGGCGGGCGCCCCTCCCCCAGCCTCGCTGCTGCCTTGCTGGTAGATCACAGACTGCTGCGCTAGCAACGAGGGAGGCTCCGTGGGTGTGGGACCCTCCCGGCCAGGTGTGGGATATGATCTCCTGGTGTGCCTGTTTCCTAAAGCGCAGTATTGGGGTGGGAGTTACCCGATTTTCCAGGTGTTGTGTGTCTCAGTTCCCCTGGCTAGGAAAAGGGACTCCCTTCCCCCTTGCGCTTCCCAGGTGAGGCAATGCCTCGCCCTGCTTCAGCTCTCGCTGGTCGGGCTGCAGCAGCTGACCAGCTCCGATCGTCCGGCACTCCCCAGTGAGATGAACCCAGTACCTCAGTTGAAAATGCAGAAATCACCGGTCTTCTGTGTCGCTGGCGCTGTGAGTTGGAGACTGGAGCTGCTCCTATTCGGCCATCTTGCCAAAAGTATATCAATGGCACCATTTCTTAAAGAGATCTGCTAGCCACCTGATGGCTGATTGCAGACATACACAATCATATATGGAGTGAAATTGCTGGTTCATATGGTCAAAGTATTTTAGCTTTATTAGAGATTAGTTGGCAGTTTTGCAAGGAGGTAGTATATTTTTAGATTCTCAATGTAAGAATTCCCATTGCTCTACATTCTCCACAATCCTTGCTTTTCAGGCTTTTCATACATGAGCCTGTTTGGTATATGCAGTTTTTTTTATTATTATTTTAAAATCTTATTATACATGTAATTTGCATTAGCCATGACAATTGAGAAGCTTTTCATATGCTTATTGCCATATGGATATTTCATTTTCTAAGTGTCTGTCCAAATATTTTGGTCATTTTTTAAAAGTATGTTGCTTGTTATTTTGTTATTATTGATTTGTAGGGTTTATTATTGATTTGCAGAACATAGTTCTGGATATACATTCTTTGTCAGCTACATGCTTTATAAACATTTTTCTGAATCTGTGGATTTTCTTTTTATTTCCTTACGTTGTCTTTCTGTGAGCAGAATATTTTAATTTTAAGCCTAACTTTTCAACTTTTTTTTAATGGATAAGCCTTATTTGCCCTGAAGAAACACTTGCTACACAGGAAATTTGTGTATGTTTCCTTCTAAAAATTTAAAAGTTTTTAGCTTTGACATTTAGATTTATGTCGAATTAATTTTAGGATAAGGAATAATGTAGATGGTCAATGTTAACTGATTTTTTAAACCTGTTTTTTTCATTTGACATATTTTTTCTCCAGAAATAGTTGTATTTTAAATTGAAGAACACTTCTTGGGCAACATGGTGAGACGCTGTTTCTAAAAAAACTGGTTCTAGCTATCATGAGCCTGAAGTGGTAGAATCACTTGAGCCCAGGGGTTTGAGGTTATAGTAAGCTATGATCATGCCCCTGTACTCCAGCTTGGGCAACAG
This sequence comes from Macaca mulatta, assembly GCF_049350105.2. Taxonomy (NCBI): domain Eukaryota; kingdom Metazoa; phylum Chordata; class Mammalia; order Primates; family Cercopithecidae; genus Macaca; species Macaca mulatta. Next base: position 29,336,296 of record NC_133417.1, read on the forward strand.
GGCGAGACCCTGTCTCTAAGAAATAGATGATAGAGGCCGGGCGCGGTGGCTCAAGCCTGTAATCCCAGCACTTTGGGAGGCCGAGACGGGCGGATCACGAGGTCAGGAGATCCAGACCAATCTGGCTAACACGGTGAAACCCCGTCTCTAATAAAAATACAAAAAAAAAAAAAAAAAAAAAAAAAAAAAACTAGCCGGGCGCGGTGGCGGGCGCCTGTAGTCCCAGCTACTCCGGAGGCTGAGGCAGGAGAAAGGCGTAAACCCGGGAGGCGGAGCTTGCAGTGAGCTGAGATCAGGCCACTGCACTCCAGCCCGGGTTACAGAGCAAGACTCCGTCTCAAAAAAAAAAAAAAAAAGAAAGAAAGAAATAGATGATAGATAGATGATAGATAGATAGGTAGATAGATAGATAGATAGATAGATAGATAGATAGATAGATAGACAGATAGCTGATGATAGATGACAGATGATATATAGATGATAGATAGATAGATATAGATAGATAGAAAGAAAGAAATAACTCTCCCTTATCCCATTAAACTGCATTGGTGCATCTGTCAAAATCAAGTAATTGTACACTGTCTTTAGTTCTACTGATGTTATTTGTCTGTGTACTAACACTCATTGACTTAATTAATGTAGTTTTATTCTGCCTGGAAATATGGTAAGTCCTTTTTTTTTTTTTTTTAAAGACTTGCCTTTTGACTCTTCTGCATTTTTGAATAAAATACAGAATAAACTTTTTCAGTTCTAGAATTTAAAAACCTGCTAGAATTTGGAATGATACGACTATGAATCCATATGTTAATATCAGGAGAAATGGCATCTCAACATTCCGATTTCCAATTTATGACATTATTTCTCAATTTATTTAGTTTTTAAATTTTTCTCAATAATTTTCAATGTGAAGGTCTTACACATGGTTCTTTAAAATTATTATTCAGTATTTTATGGTTTTGTGTGTTTTTTTAATCGCTATTTTAAGTGGCCCCATTTTATTTTCCAATTTTGTGTTACTATACCTATATGAGACCATTTGACATTCTCCTACAGGCCCTGATCACCAATTTAAAAATCATTATTTCTTTTTCCTGTCTGTGCTTCAGTTTAGAGAATTTCAAATTACCTTATTTGAAGTCAATAACTTTCATTTTCTGTGTCCAGTCTACTTTTAAGACAATCAGATTAATTATTCACTTCCAACACTACAATTCTCAGTTCCAGAATTTCCTCTTTTAGTTTTCCTTTTCTCTGCTGAAATTCTTCATCTATATACCAATTCATCCATTTTTTCTTCTAAATTACTTCACTTTAATTTTTTTCATCTACTAATTCCTGTAATTGTTTCATCTATAGTTCTGCCTCTTTTGGCTTTTTAAATTTTTTTATTTTGAGACGGAGTCTGGCTCTGTCGCCCAGGCCGGAGTGCAGTGGCCTGATCTCGGCTCACTGCAAGCTCCGCCTCCCAGGTTCACGCCATTCTCTTGCCTCAGCCTCTCGAGTAGCTGGGACTACAGGTACCCACCACCATGCCTGGCTAATTTTTTGTGTTTTTAGTAAAGACTGGGTTTCACCATGTTGGCCAGGATGGTCTCGATCTCCTGACCTCGTGATCTGCCTGCCTTGGCCTCCCAAAGTGCAGGGATTACGGGCGTGAGCCACCGCACCCAGCCAACGTTTTTAAAAAATAATTTCATCTAATTTTATTGCCTCAAAGGTGTTTTGACAGCAGTAGCCCTCTCTCACCACTCCTATTCAACATAGTATTGGAAGTTCTGGTCAGGGCAATCAGGCAAGAGAAAGAAATAAAGAGTATTCAAATAGGAAGACAGGAAGTCAAATTGTCTCTGTTTGCAGATGACATGATTGTATAGTTAGAAAGCTCCACCGTCTCAGCCCCAGATCTCCTTAAGGTGGTAAGCAACTTCAGCAAAGTCTCAGGATACAAAATCAATGTGCAAAAATCACATACATTCCTATACACCAATAATAGACAGAGAGCCAAATCATGAGTGAACTCCCATTCACAGTTGCTACAAAGGTAATAAAATACCTAGGAATATAACTTACAAGGGATGTGAAGGACCTCTTCAAGGAGAACTACAAACCACTGCTCAAGGAAATCAGAGAGGACACAAACAAATGGAAAGACATTCCATGCTCAAGGATAGGAAGAATCAGTATCACGAAAATGGCCATACTGCCCAAGATAATTTATAGATTCAATGCTATTATCCCCATCAAGCTACCAATGACTTTCTTTACATAATTAGGCTTTTTAACTTTTTATCAGGAATCACATTGTCTTAACACTTTTCATGTCTTCTAGTTTTCTATTGCGTGCCACAATTTAAATACAAAATAGCAGCAGACACCCAAGTTGGTAAGTTCTTCCAGAAAGGACTTGCTTTGTTCGTTTGTTATGGAGCTAGTGGCTTATATCTTCAATTTAATCAGTAGTTTAGATGACTTGGGTTCAGTCTTTAAAAGCTTCCAGAATGCGATCAGGCCCCACCCTGCAGCAGGGCTTAAGCAACTTCTTTCTACTTTCCAACCTGCCTGCCATCAGTTTTTCAGAACCACTGCTGAGTCACCCAGATTCCTTATATGGAGAATTTCATTAGCAGCCTTTCAGTCATTTTGCACTGGTAAAAATCTCAGCTTGCTTCTCCCTTTGGCATTAATGCTGCTTTGCTTATAATGGTCTTACTTTTCCACCCAATTATTCCTTTAGACTCAACAAATGCATTCAGAAATGAAAGATGTTGCAGTCTCTGTGCATCTCTAAAGGTCTCACATATTTCTAAAATTATTTTACTTAGGCCAGACATGGTGGCTCAGGCCTATAATCCCAGTACTTGGGGAGGCCAAGGCAGGTGGATGGCTTGAGCCCTGGAGTTAGAGACTAGCCTGGACAACATGGCAAAATCCCAATTCTACAAGAAATACAAAAAATTAGCCAAGTGTGGTGGCGTATGCAAGTATAGTCCCAGCCTCTCAGGAGGCCTTGATGGGAGAATCTTTTGTATCTGGGAGGTTGAAGCTGCAGTGAGCCATGATGATGCCACTGCACTCCAACTTGAGCAACAGGAGTGAGACGCTGTCTCAAAAAATAAAAATAAAACATGATTTTACTTAAATTTCTTTGTGCCCATAGTTTTTTGGTGCTTTTAAATATATGTGTGTGAGTGTGTGTATGTGTGTGTATATATGTGTGTGTGTGTGTGTATATCGCATGTTATATGTTTTTTTCTTAATGTTACAGAGTGATCAGTTGTATTTTGTGACCATTTATAATTTAACTGAGATCATAACTCCAAGAGATACGTTTTATATTAATCACTTTCTCTCCCACTCTTTACCTATTTCTCACTACTGTCTTAAATGAAGAGCAAACAGCAGTATTTCAGGAAGAGAGATGACTGAACTGGAATGATGTCAGGATAATATAGAAGGTGTTAGAACTTGACATGGGAATATGTATCTTTCAACAGAACAAAGGGCAAAAGTAAACTCTAAGGAGAAAAATGGCTGAATATCTACCATTTGCCCTAGCAGATTAACTTTCACATTTCTCTACCATGCTCTGTGCTCCAGAAAATGGTTTATGGATTCCATCAATAAGCTCCCTCACACATTTAATACCAACTGTATATAGCCACTTATAGGAGGCCCTGATGGTAATGTGAGGATGTGAGGAGGGCACATCTTAGCCTTCCGGAATGCCTGGAATGTACTATATTTTGATCCCATGGTGGTTACATATGTATACATATGTAAGCATTAACTACACTGAACACTTAATATGTGTGCACTCCACTGTATGTAAGTTCTAACTGAATTAAAAATAGTATTAAAATATATTTATAGCAAACATTCTATTTAGTAGTAAATTACGAAATAGAAAACAAGACAAAAGATATGCACTATCACCACTTCATTGTAACATTGTACAACACTGTGAAAAGCCCTTGCTATTGCAATATGACAAGAAAAAGAGAATGCATAATGTTTGTAAGAAATAAAATTTATTGTTCACATATAATGTCATTAGGTATGTATAAAACCCACAAAAAACTATGAAAAGTAGAATTTAAAAGAGAATTTATTAATAGATTAAAAAGTCAATATATAAATAAATGTTTTTAGGCAACAACAGATACAATTACATACTAATTTTTAAAAGAATGATTATACTTACTTTAGCATCAAGAACTGTCAAACACAGTAAAACTAAAAGTTGTATAAGATATAGACACAGAAAAGTCATGAAACATTACTGAGGGAAATTAAAGATGGTCTTTGTAAGTAAATGGAGCTTTATGAATGGCAATATTCAAAGTTGTAAAGATGCTGATTATCTCCAAATCAATCAACAAATTAAAGAAAATCTCAGAATATGTGAATATGTCTAAAATCATAGCCTGGACTATTCACAAGTGTTATTCAAAGATCAACTGTGTGTATGCATACAGCTGTATTCTTCTCCCACTTCTTGTTTACCTTTTCACTCAATAATGGTGTCTTACTAAATTTAAAATTTTAAAATTTTAAATATATATTAATTAGATATGTAAATATCTAAATAATTAATTACTTAACTGTCATTAATTAGATATGTAAATATCGAATTAATATATATTATACTGATTAATATTTAATGCATATTAAATCTATATATTGTGATAGCAAAGGCATGGAATCAATCTATGTGCCCACCAATGGTGGACAGTATACAAGATAATGTGACACATAAACACCATGAAATGCTATGCAGCCATAAAGAAGAATAAAATCATGTTCTTTGCAGAAACACAGATGCAACTAGACGTCATCATCCTAAGAAAATTAACACAGAAACAGAAGCCAAATACTACATGTTCTCACTCAAAAGTGGGAGCTAAGCATGGAGTGTTCATGGACATTAAGATGGCAACAATAGACACTGGGGACTGCTAGAGGGAGAAGGGTAGAAGAGGGGCAAAGGTTGAAAACTATAGGTACTATGCTCACTACCTGGGTGATGGAATCAAACATACCCCAAACATCAGCATCACACAATATACCCATGTAACAAACCTGCACACATACCCCCAAATCAAAATAAAATAAAATAAAAGTTGAAATTATAAATGAAAATAAAATAAAATCATAAGCTCATTCTTACATACATGAGAGAAGGTAATGGGTCAAGAATAAAAAAGGCAAATTTGTGGAAGCAAAACAAAATTGGAAGAATTTTATTACCAGGTATGAAAACTTTATGTAAGCTACACCTATTAAGATCATGTAGTGTTGGGGTAAGACAAACTAATACATCAAGAGAGTGGAACAGAGAATCTAAAAAAGACTGTACACATATATGGTCACTTAATTTATATCAAAGGAGAGTCTGTGTTATAGTGTGGAGAGAATGATCTTTTCAATAACCAATGCTGAGTCAATTGAATATCTACATAGAAAAATATTTAATCTTGCCACATTGCTCATGTTATTTGCAAAATGAATTTCAGAAGTACTGTAAATATAAATGTGAATTTTAAATAAGTAATAAGACTTCTGGAAGAAAATGTATTAGAGTATCTTTGTAGTCTTGGGGTTGGCAATGATTTCTTATAATAGACATAAAAATATAAACCATGAATTTAAAAAATCAATGGATAAACTAAATTAAAATTTTAAATATCTATTAATTAAAAGACACCATTACTGAGTGAAAAGGTAAACAACAAGTGGGAGAAGAATACAGTTGTATGCATACATATAGTTGATCTTTGAACGACATGTTTGAACTGTACGATTCCACTTATATGCAAATTTTTAAAATAAATATATTGGAAAATATTTTGGAGATTCGAGACAATTTGAAAAAAAACGTGCAGATAAAACACACAGCCTAAAATTATTTTTAAAAATTAGGAAAAGCTATGTCATGACTGCATAAAATATATAAAAATCTACTTTGATACTAATCTATTTCATCATTTACTACCATAGAATATACACAGATATAAACAGTTAAAATGTATCAAAATTTATGCATATAAACATAGACTGTACATAGAATCATTTGTGGTCAAGAGAAATGTAAACAAATGTAAATATGAACTATAGGACCTACTACTGCATAAAATGAACTATAGGACCCACTACTGTAATAATTTTGTAGCCACTTCCTATAGGTTACTATGCAGTTAGCTCAAGTGCTGTGAGTATCCACTTAAAATACTAGGTGATGTTAATCATTTCTGCTGAGCAGTTTCTCTCTCCAGTAAATTGTATATCACATCAAAAAGCGATCTCTCATGGTTCTCATGTATTTTTCATTGTGCTTAGTGCAATACCAGAAACTTTGAATAACACCACAGGACCCTTATGAAATGGCTCTACTGATGCTGAAAGAGTTAAGCAGAGAAAAGACATGACGTTACATGAAAAAGTTGAATTGCTTGATACGTACTATGGGTTGAGGTCTGCAGCTGCAGTTGCCTGCCATATGAGACAGATGATTTGTCTTGTAAGCAGACAATGTAAATTTAACAGTATAAATACAATGCAGTAGCATAAATATGTTTTCTCTTCCTTATAATTTTCTTCGTAACATTTTCTTTAGTTTTCTTAACTGTAATTATTTGGTATATAATACATATGACATAAAAAAATCATGTTGACTCTTTATGGTATCAGTAAGGCTTCCAGTCTACAGTAGGCCATTAGTGGTTAAGTTTTGGGGGGGTCAGGAGTCATACATGGATTTTACACTCTATGGGTGATTGGTGCCCTTAGCCTTCACATTGTTCAAGGGTCAACTATGTAAGTGTGTGTCTATATGTGCATATAACTGCATATAACTACGTGTACATATGACATACATCCAGAATATATGAATAACTATTATGAACCAATAATAGGAAGACAACCAAGTAAGAAAGTGAACACACTGAATAGACAATTTAGAAAAGAGAATATCAAAATTGCCAATACATTAAAAAAATACTAAATTTTTAGTCCTTAACACATTGAAGTTGTAACCACAACGAGGCCAGAACTCATCTGCCAAATGGCTAAAATAAAAAATAAAATTAAAAAAATAAAAGACAGTATCAAATATTGGCAATACTTTGGCACAATGGAAACCCTCAAGTACTATTACTGGGAGTGTACATTTGTGCAGAAACTTTAGATAAATTTTGTGGCAGTCCACTCAAGTGGAATAAAAGCATAAGTGATGACTTATTGGTTCAATTTTCATACAATATGGACTTATGTGCAAAGAAAGATATTTACAAGAATATACATAACAGCCCTACTAATAATATCCCTAAACTAGAAACAATACAAATGTTTAATTGTGGGTTGATAAAGTGTTACATATCCATGAGACAGAACATCATACAATGAAAATGATACAAAAATGTTTAGATCCAAGAAGGATTAATGTAGCAAGCACATACAGATGATCCCTGCCTGTTGATGGTGTGATTTATGAGTTTTTGATTTTACAATAGTGCAAAGTGACACACATCAAGATTCTCATCAACTCATGATGATATGTGTGAATAAAGCCATTGTAACTTGAAAACATTTCAAGTTACTATGGGTTTATTCAGACATATTTATCTAAAGTTTCTGGACCAATTTATACTCCCAAGACATTGTTTTCAAGTTACAATTTAAGAAACACAATTTCCACGTATGAAATTTTCAATTTATGATAGATTTATCAGGATGTAACCTTATCATAAGTTAAGAAGGATCTCTGAATACTACTTTCTTGCCTATGACTTATTTTGCTTAATACAGATGTTATTCAACTTGCAGTGGGGTTATGTCACGATGAACTCATTTTAAGCTGAAAATATTGTAAGTTGAAAACACATTTAATACATCTAACCTAGCAAACATTATCACCTAGCCTATCTTAAGTGTACTCAGAACACTTACATCACCCTACAATTGGGCAAAATCACCTAACACAAGGCCTATTTTGTAATAAATCCTGAATATTTTATGTAACTTATTGAATACTGTACTGTACTGAAAGTAAAAAAACAGATGATGTGTGGGTACTCAGAGTATGGTTTCTTTAGAAAACTTACTGCTTTCACAACATCATAAAGTAAAAAACTCATAAGTCAAATGATTATAAATTGAGGACTGTCTGGGTTTTATGACAATGTAAAGTTCAACCATCGGGCACTGTTAATCTTTTTCTGTATCTTAAACTATCTGATGTACAATTATGACTTCTGTAATTTTCTATATTATAATATATGTTAAAGTTTTACTGAAAAAACAAACATACATTTGCACATTTGCACACACATTTGCACATTTCTAGATATCTATTTCCTAGGAATCCATATAATAAAAATTAAATATCAGCTGGCACATAAGAACATATATATAAAGATGTTAATTGCAACATATTTTTTTAAAAAGTAAATGCCCTTCAATACAGAACTGTTGAATAAATAACAATATGTGCACATAGTAATTACTATGCAGCCACTAAAAAGAATTTGACTAGTAAGGATTTAATAAAATATCATCATGTGACTATGTCACAGGATCTTTTGGGTGTTGCTTCACCAGCCAGAAACCTTTGTGGCCAGCGGAACCTCAGCTTGAGTTTTCCTTGTGCCCTCTGGGCTCATTCTGCACACTTGGCCCGGCAGGCTGCACTCAGATTATGCTACCAGCTAGTATGCCATGCCTGCCAAGGGAGAGTCAGGCATGGAGCGGCAAGAAGTGTGTAAGCGAGTGAGTGTAGGAGCCGGCCACTGTGCACAGCCAGGCATTCTGTCTGCTGTGGTGGGATGGGAAGCTCCAGACACTGGCATATGTGCCAGCTCCATGCAAAGCTGAAGCTGGAACAGACATACAGCAAGTACCCTCTGCTGTGGGCACCAGCATCTGGACAAGAGGAATGCAATGGCACTTGAAAGCTTGGAGACGCCACAAACCACAGAGCCCCAGAGAGGGTGTTACAACAGGTCCCAGCCCTGTCCTGGGGAGCCCTGAGGTCTGGGATTTCAGAAGAGCTACAGCTCTTCTTTCCTTCTCGTCACTTGCTGTGCAGTGAGCTGGGTGGCAGATGGGGTGGAGGGCATGTTTCAGGTGGAGTTTTTAAGTCTATTTGTGTAACAGTTCTTTCAGTCCTGCTGCCCTCAGCCAGGTCTGCAGCTCCTGGGCTGGCCAAGCCCTGCCACTGGTTCTTGTCGTAAGGGGCAGCTGCCCAGTGTTACAGCAGCTCTGGCTTGGGGGGATCCTGAGGTCTGGGCCCCCAGCAGAGTCACCACCCTTCACTCCCACAGTCTGGGAGTATGTCGCTGCCTGCAACTCAACAAACCCTCGAGGAACCTATTACAGCCCCTTTAGCTGCCACCCACACCACTGCGAGCCAGCCAGGAATGTGTTACATTTCCTTTCACTCCTGGTGTTTAGCAGGTCCAAAGTTCTTGTCTTGTGTCCAGAACGAATGAGGTTATGTGGACAAATGGAAGGGGAGCAAGGGAGAAAGCTTTATTGATAGAACACCTCTCAGCAGAGATGAGACCTGAAGTGGGTGGCTACTCTCTGCAAGCAGGTCTTGCTGATGAATATCTGAGTCTGACTGAGTCCAGAGGTTTTCATGGGCTCAAAAGGGAGGAAGATCATGCTGATTGATCCGTGGATGGGAGGAAGTATGTGCTGATTGGTCCATGGGCAGCCATGGGCACCATCTGGTCACAAAAGGCATCAAGGAAGTTCTCACTCCAGGTTGTGGACTCCATTGGGAACTGGAAGCCCAGGCTTCAGGATATCCCTGGCTTGAAGGTGGGGTTTCACAGGGGAACAGCCCCCTCCCACCTAGGAATCTGTCTGCCTCCCACTGCCATCAATATGCCATCCACAGAGCCCAGGATGTCTGCACTGAGGGGCACCCACAAACCCACACCAAGCCACCCTCAGCCCCCCCCGCCTCCCTCCCATCGGCACCCAATGTTTTAGCTTCAGAAGCAGTTTCCAGAGGGGGCCAAGGCAGCAAGAGACTGGTATGTCAGTGCCACCCTAAGTGTACACATGCCCAGCTAGGTAGCAAGAGTGCCTGGGCTCAGCTATCGGGACATGTCCGCAACTTTGCTCTGCTGCAGAGTAGCACTGGGAGCAGGGAGAGGCCAGGGAGTCGGAGCAGGCACTTCCAAGCCTGTGGGTGCAGGAGGCTTCCTAGGTCCCCGAACGTACAGGGATGATTGGCTCCAGAGCTGTGATTAGGTGGCTGCAGCTACACCGAGGAGCACAGTCTCTGCCAACTAGATAGGGTGTGGGACTTCCACTGGGATCACCTGTTCCCAGCCCCTGCCGCCTCTGCAGAGCGCAGAGCCCTGGCTATGCCTCCCCCACTGCAACTGACGTCCTTGCAGCTGCCATCTCACTGCCTCCCAAGATGCTGAAAAATGAGAAAAGCATAGAGAATATCGCTTATTTTTTAATAAAAATAATGAGAGTTACATCTTTAAGTATATATATGACTATTTCACATAATATGTATTTTATATATTGTTGTGGGATTGTGGAGAAATTTTGAGTAGTGCCTACATTCCTGGATAGGAAGTGATGATTGATATGAGTGGAAAGGTGAATAAAGGAAGAGAATTAGAAAATCTAAATAAAAAATACAACACCAATATATATGACTAAATTAATTTATTTTCTGTCACAGTGAATAAACATATATGTATATATAATGATAAAATAGAAAGGTGAAAGTATAAAGAACTTTAAAAAGAAAGTATGAAAGACCAAAAGTAAGTACAGAGAAAATTTACAGGCCAGCCTCACTCTGACCATAGAGGCAAAATATGTTTTAAAATATTAGCAAACCAAATTGAAATATTTGTTTTAAAAAATATATCATGGCCATATCAAGTGGTCCCAATAACATAAAGACAGTTTGTATTTAAAAATAACATGTAACTTTCTATATTTAGAAATTAAAGAAAAAGAAATAAACTATTATGTCAAATATATAAAAAGCATCTGATTAAATGTAATATTCATTAATGGTAACAATTGCTAGCAAACTAATAATAGATAGCAACTCTTTTAGCCTAGTATAAGACATCTATCAAAATTTTACATGGTTTATTATTAACAATGGAAACATATGAGAAGTATTATTCATAATGGAGACATATTATATCAGCAAGACGGCAGAAGAGGAGTTCCCTGGTATCACTCACTCCACAAAAGTACAACTAGCAATTATCAATAGGCAAGAATACCACCCTGAACTTGCCAGAACTCTGAGGAGAAGCAGAAAACCCCTGTGGATCTGCAAAAATGACAAAAGCTGCAACTGATAAGAGGGCTGGTTATTTCAGACTGCACTACCCCTCCCCTAAACTAACATAATGCCACTTACAGAGAATTCCTATCAACCCACAGTTTCTCAGGTGAGAGGAGGGAATTGGAGGTGGATATTTGATCTCCCCAGTGGTCCAGGAATCTTCCCAGGAAGGTGGGAAATGCTGTAGTTTCATCTCCTGAAAGCACTGGAAGTGCCAGTAGGACTCCAGCCCTATCTCATGGAAGCATTGGGAGTGCCCATAGGGCCAAACCACCTGGGGTAAATTGGAGATAAAGATCAGGAGCACTGATTGCAGTGACTGGTGTGCAGATCTTAGTGGCTACTCTACCACTGATCAGTGGGAGCATCATGTTGAGGAGACCAACCAGCACAATTACAGTGCAGGGGGCATGCTTCCTGTATCTCCTAGGCCCAAGTTTCTGGCTGGCTTTCACACATGGTTCAGGTACTCTTATTGAGTCTTACCCTGACTAGGAAGCAACTAAAACTTCAGTAATTATTTTTCAGTGTTCGGATTAAGTCTTCTCCAGATTTGAAAAGAACTGCAAGTCATTGATTTAGTTCTGGTACAGCACATTTGAGGTCTGGTGCTCACTATAAGTGTTCCCCAGAACAGAACTTAACTGCAGGCCAGTAGTTAAATTCTGACATTAAATAGTAAAAGTTTAAAGCCACAAAATAACATCTTCACAAGATAAAAGTGGTGGCTGTCTCTTTAAATGCACAAGCATTAACATAAAGGCACAATGGTTGTGAAAAATCAGGAAAATATGATACCACCAAGATAAACCAATAAAGCTCCCAAACTGGACCCAGAAGAAATGAAGATATATGAACTGACTGGCAAAGAATTCAGAGAGATCCTCTTAAAACAATTCATGGCATTACAAGAAAGTATATTTAGAAAATTAAATAAAATTTTAGAAAACAATTCATAATGTTCACAAAGACATTTGACAGAGGAATCAAAATAAAGAAACAAATTAAAACCTTAAAACTAAAAAATACAATAACTGAATTGAAAAATTCAATAGAAAGTTTTGAAAGCAGACTTAATCAAACATAGGAAAGTATCAGTAAGCTCAAAGGACGTATAAAATTGTTCAAGTAGGGAAGTAAAAATAATAAATAAAAATAAAATAAACACCTATGGGAATCATGGGACACCATCAAGTGATCTAGTCTTCACATAATGTAAAAGTTCTTGAAGGAGGTAAGAGAGAAAAAGGCCTAGAAATAATACTTTCAAAAATAATGACTAAAAATTTTCCAAATCTGGGAAAAAATAACAACATACAGGTACAGTAAGCTCATAGATCACCAATCAAATGTAAGACAAACAATAATTCCCCAACAAATCCTCAAAAATCAGAGACAAAGAAAGAATACTTAATGCAGCAAGAGGAAAAAACATATCACATTCTTCAATGTAGTACTAGTACAACTTTCAGTGGATTTGTTGGCAGAAATCTTGCCAACTAAGAGAGAGTGGGATGATATGTTCAAAACACTGAAGGAAAAAAAACCCTTCCAACCAATGATCCTTTACCCATAAAAACTATACTTCAAAAATAAAAGAGAAATAAAGACTTTTCCAGAAAAACAAAAGCTGAGGGAGTTCATCACTACCAGACCTTGCTTACAGGGAACACTCAAGGATTTTTTCCAAGCTGGAGAGAAAAAAAAAACCCACCAACATTAATAAGTAACACAAAACGTCTGAAAAATATAATAGTTACTAGTCAAAGTATTCTAATAGTCGAATTCAGAATACTTTAAAAATGTAATGATGGTATGTAAACCATTTAATACTCTTAGTATAATGGTTAAGTGATAAAACACTGAAAAATAGTAGTAAGTATGATTCTATTTTAAAGAATATGCAATATAAAAATGTAAAATTGTGACATGAATAGTTCTAAATATGGGGTGACAGTAAACTTAAAATATAACTTTTTTGAAGAGATCAAGGTTAAGTTGATAGAAGCCTAAAATAACCTATTCTAACTACAAGATATTGTCTGTAAGCCTCATGGTAACCATGAAGCACAAAACCTGCCTTTAGTTTAGTAGATAACCTAAAAATAAAAGGCAAGGAATCAAAGCACAATACTAGAGACAATGACAACTATCAAGGAAGACACTAAGAAGGAAAGTAATAAACAAAGAATCTACAAAATGACTGTAAAAGAATTAACACAATGGCAGTAGTAAGTTCTTACCTATCAATAATCACATTGAATACAAATGGATTAAATTCTTCAATTAAGACACAGAATGACTGAACGGATAAAAAATAAAGACCCAACAATATGTTGCATACAGGAGACTCACTTTACCTTTAAGAATACTCACAGACTGAAAGTGAACGGATGGAAAAAAAATATTCCATGCAAATGAAAACCAGAAGAGAGCTGGGGCAGCTACACTTGTATCAGATTAAATAGACTTTTCAGTTTAAAAACTTGAAATTTTCTTTTCCTCTTAAAAAGAGGCAAAGAAGGTCATTATATAATGATAAAGGTTTCAATTCAGCAAGAGGATATAATCATTATAAATATATATGTACCCAGCATAGGAGCACCTAAATATATGGAACAAATATTAATAGACCTAAAGAGGAGAGAGACTGCAATACAATAATAGTAGAAGACTTCAACACTCCATTCTCAGCAATAGATAGATGATCATCCAGGCAGAAAATCAACAAAGAAACATCAGATATAAACTGAACTCTAGATCAAAAGGACCTAACAGACATTTATAGAACATTCCATCCAACAGCTACTGAATACACATTCTTCTCAATTGCACACAGAACATTTTCCAGGATACATTACATGTTAGGCCACAAAACATATCTTAAGTTTAAAAAGACTGAAATCATAACAAGCATCTTTTTTAATCACAATGGTGTAAAACTAGAAATTGATAACAGGAGGGCATTCAGAAACTTTAAAAATACAAGAAAATTAAACAATATACTATTGAATAATCAATGAGCAAATAAAAAAAAGTAAAGGAGATATTAGAAATATTCCCCCACAAAATCAGGGATAAGTCAACAATATGCTTATTGAATGTATGATGACTACTAAAGTTTCTGAAGAGTGTAGTAAGATAAAAAGAAAAGAGGAACATTTCCATCTTTTAAAATGATGAAATTGGTAACATATAGAGGGCAAACTCTAAGAGAAAATTACAATTTAAAGAGAAAAAAACGTTTATTTAATATAAACTTCTGTCAAACTGTATGCCTTAAAGGTAAAGACAAAAGTTATATTTCTTATCTTCCAAGGAGCCTTGACTTCAGGAGGATAATAAAATTTCACAAGTCATTGAAGTCTGGCATAGCTTTGTCTTTTCCAGTTTATTCAGGACATTGCACATCTACAATTGCTAGAATACTAGTATGTAACCACACCTTCTCAGCAATAAGTTTTGTATTAGGAGTTAGAGACACAAAGTGTTGCCCTCAAGGAATTTACAATATATTATGGGGAAGATTCGTAAGTGGTATAAAACAATAAAATGTTTAGATAATATTGTAAATGTATGTTCACAATACATTGGAGGCATAAAGATGCCAATAAATTGGCCTCAGGTGATTAAGAGATGTCTTTACAAAGGATTTGGAGCTAAGTTGTGAGACAGATTGGGAAATGGTATTCCAGGCAGAAGAAACAGAGGCATATCATTGAGATATGAGGTACCTGAAATAATTCAAAGAAGCATGGGTGTAAGGGGAATGTAGAAAGTACCTCTTGAGAGAAAAAAAAAGAGCTGGATTATAGAGAGCCATTCGTAGCATAATAAGCCATGTAGACATTGACCAAGGGCTATGGATACACATTCAATAGGCTTAAGCAGAATAGACCTCAGATTTGTATTCTAGTAACATAGAATGGAAGGTGGGGTATTAAAGGCAAGGAAGAGATAGCTATGGCAACAGAAAGGAGGTGAACTGAAAATATATGTAGCTCTGGTTTGGGGACAAAGATGGTGAGAAGAGTTAGAGAATCAACTAATCTGATGCACCTGTAGGATCACCAGGCCAAAATCATTAGACCTGCAGCAGGGAGGGATGGGGCAAGGGTTGAAAAACTACTGGTAGTATGCTTACAATCTGGGTGATGGGGTCATCCATACTGTATACATCAGCATCACAAAATATACTCATGGAACAAACCTGCATATGCACCCTCTGAATCCAAAATAAAAGTTGAAAAGAATAGTCTGACATAAGGTGATTATTATTTCACATAAATCTGTAAGCCCATTTCCCCCTCTTTATCAAAGATGGTATTCATTTGACCTTGGGTGGATATATTTTTCATGCTAAGTCAAGTAGATCATCTCCTGGAAACAGAATTGATTGAGAAACTGCAAATTAGTCTCTACTAATAACTTGAACTTAATATGTAACCCTGGGAGTTATAATGTGACCATGCCTTGTAGCTTTCTTTCTTTTGGTCAAGGCCCAGCTATGCTGCATTTCTACCTTTCTAGGTTTCTAGGAAATACTCATAAATTCTTATATTTCATGTTTAAATTTTTCTTTGACTTGATTTCTGTTTCTTTGAACAAAAAATCTCAATTTATACAGTACATATGAGTTAAATCTCTTGATTGTATTAAATGTTTTAGTATTGCTTGAATGTAAAGATCACTACAGTGAGCTGTTCAACATCTTTTCTTCTATCAACAATATTTTAGTTAATTATGAGCAGAAGAAAATAAAATCAGATAGAAGGCTGAGTAGTTCATGCAAAGCAGACCTACCTCAAAGCTGTCTCTTTTATAAAGATTTCTTAAATTCTCAATGTACACAGCTATTCAATGTCTTCCTCTTTGGCTCTCAGAACAGTGGGTCTCAGATATTTAGATGTTCTTGTCCAGTTAAGGGCAGAGAATCTAAATATATCCCAGAATTTCCAACCTTATCATCTATATCACCATATTTCCACAAAATAAAGAATTATCTTCACTTAAAAAAATCAGGAAAAGGCTGATCTGAAGATGATGAGTTATCTCAATCGATTGTTCAGTTACAGATCCAACTCCTTGCTCTATTCTTTTCTCTCTTCTCACTACTGTACTTGGCTAGGAAAATAAAATCAGAAAGAACCTTCATTTTAGAATTAAGTTCAGTTCCTTCAATTAAACATATTTACCTTTATGCAAAATATCTCTACATTTTTCTTATTTTTAATCAATTGAAACCAAAGCCCCGGTCTTATAGCACTTGCAATTCTTCATTTTTAGCAACTATTATTAGGTCATAGTTGGTATTATATTTATTATGGAGCCTTTCTCTCTTCCATTAAATAGTATTTTTATTGGAGGAAAAAAAGTGTTTTTCTTACTCATCTTTGTCTTATCCATCATGTCCAGACAGCCCCTAACACATACCTTTTACGTAGTCAATGCTTCAGTAATACATTGCTGAAGGCTGAGCAATGCTAGTGGCCCAGGAGCAATTGATTTATTATTGTTTTTGTTTTTAAAATTTCAGTTCAGGTTTGAGTGAGAAAAAGGTGAAAGTAAAAGTTGGTTACATCAAAATTTCTCTTACCAATAATGTTCGAATCTTTACTGTAGGCATGACCAAGTAGCTCACAATGACATGGACTTAAAACAAACAAAGTCTGATTTTTACCAATTATCTTTGCTTTAGGAATCCAGTGATTACCTGGGTGTATTTTGATGGCCATGTTTGATTATTTAGTTTTCACTTTCAAAGCCATCACTATTTTTCTAGTTTAAATAATTTAATCAGCTCTAAGGTAGACAATAGTGTCAGAAATAAATTGTAGACTAAAATCTTTACTGGTACATTTGCATTTAAGATTCATTTGCTGAAATTATCAGGCTGGGTTACAATAGATTGTAGCTGAGGCACAGGCTATCAAGACTCTCAAGGGCTGCTTTGTCCTGGAAATGATTTTTAAAGTAAGCAAGGATGTTTATCTAATAGCAATGTGAATTGAAGATATATTTTCTTGTTTTGTTGCCCTATCATTCTCAGATAGTTCTTATACGTAAGCCCTGACTAGGGCATTTAACACAGTAGAGAAAACTACACACTTCCACCTTCATTTTGGAGGCCAGGCACATGGCAGCACAATGGAATTCTGGTATGAGCAGTCTCAAATCTGGACATCTCTCAGGATTGGTAAATGATGAGTCTCAGGAGCTGTAATTCTTTGGGCTGATGACTGAGGCTGGAATAAATTAAGAGATCTCATTCTTTTCTGGCAAGTGGAGAAGCCTATTAGAGTTTTACATATTTTGAAGACATTGGTTAGCCCCATTCAAATACCTTAAGGCTTTTTTCCTACCACCATATATTTCAAGAAACAGCTCTAACACAGGCAGTTAATGCAAGAGCTCTAAAGAAATATTTTTATATAACCAATTGAATCTATCTCAGGTGACAACTCCATTACTGCCAATACACACATTAAACCATCGCTTCAAGGTAATTAGCTTTATAATTATTTGGTGTGGTTAAATTAATTACCTGGAAGCATTACAAAGTACATTATCTTTTTTTCCTTTTTGCTAGACACGAAAGGTGGTTTGCAAGCATTATGTTTCATGTGCTCTCCTCTTGTCTTCTCCTAGCATATACTCCTTTCATCCTTTTCTCCCACCTGCTCCTCCAACCCTATTGTGTGTGTTCACTATGGTTCAACATATTGGCATTGTTGCCCAGGTTTCCTAAGATCTGTGCTCATCAATGCTCTTCACTGGTTGACTGCTCAAGTAGTTGACTTCTACTCATCATTCTGTCCTCGGCCTTAAAATTGTTTCTTCAAGAAAATCTTCCCCAACTTCTAAAACTAGGTTAAGTGACTCAATTGCATGAAAATAGTCTCATGTTAATGATGTACATTTACATATTTTTTCTCTTATCACTAGATAAGGTCTGTGTGAATAGGAACTTAGTCCCCATTGCTCTGAGATCTATGCCTCAAAACAACTACCACAATGGCGGTAGTAGCAGCACCATTCTTTTTGTAGAACTGACATCTAACATATGATGACAGCACTGAATTTCCTGCCTACTCCTTTGAGACAGTAGCAGCTGTGTCAGATCTTATACAACTATTGTTATGGAGCACTGACCATAATAGTAGCCCAAACTGTCTTGGGCAAGTAACCTTAATATCAAAGATTGTTAGAGTCCTGTGTAGCTCTACATGTGTTGACAGACCCACATGTGTTGCTATTATACTGGCAAAGCACAGCAAGTCTTACTAAATTCTCACTTGTGGGTAAAAACATATGCATTCCTAGGGAATTTGAAGATGTTTGTTGAAGCAGAATCTTTCAAAGTCTATATGTTCTTGTAAGTCTAAGAAGTGGTAGCAGCAGTAGTTTTGGGAAAATCAGGAAAGGTTTTCTCTGGTATATTTTTTTGCTAGAACTGCCATAAAAATATCACAATCACAGATTGGGTAGCTAAAGCAACAGAAATGTAGTTTCTTTGGAGGCTGGAAGTCCAAGATCAAGATGTCAGCAGGTTTGGTTTCTTCTGGGGCTCCTCTCCTTGACTTGCAGATGGCCGCCTTCTCACTGTATCTTCACATGGCCTTTTCTCTCTGAGTAAATATCACTGGTACATCTTCACTTTCTTATAAAAAACATCCGTCATATTGAATCAGAGCCCCACCCTTAAGACATCATTTAAATTTAATTATCTTTCTAAAGGCCCTATCTCCAAACACAGTCACAGTGAACAATAGGGATCAACTTATAAACTTGGAGAAAACATAACTTACTCTATCACATCTAGTAATTCCTGTAATAATCTGGTTACATGGGTTTCTACTGTTTCAAAAGAGTGATCTTTAATGTTGCTGCGTTTTGTTCTCTTATAGTTATATATTCATACATATGTAGTATATATGTTTATATCAAATATACATAAAGATGTATGTGTATGTGTGCATGTATATACATATATATGTATAAAAAATTAATGATTCTCACCTGGACCTCAAAATAATGTCTATATTTTGCTGTTAATATACACAGTCAAAATAAGGCCCATTGATCTGTTGCCTAAAAGAAACACTTCACCTGTTAAGACACATATAGACTGAAATAAAGGAATGTTGTGATGGTTAATACTGAGGGTCGACCTGATTGGATTGAAGGATGCAAAATATTGATCTTGGGTGTGTCTGTGAGGGTGTAGCCAAAGGAGATAAACATTTGAGTCAGTTGGCTGGGAAAGGCAGACTCACCTTTAATCTGGGTGGGCACCATCTAATCAGCTGCAAGCGTGGCCAGAAAATAAAGCAGGCAGAAAAACATGAGAAGACTAGACTGGCTTAGCTTTCTAGTCTACATCTTTCTCTAATGCTGGCTGCTTCCTACCCTCAAACATCAAACTCCAAATTCTTCAGCTTTGGAACTCGGACTGGCTTCCTTGCTCCTCAGCTTACAGATGGCCTATTGTGGTACCTTGTGATACTGTGAGTTAATACTCCTTAATAAATTTCTCCTTACATATATGTATATATAAATATATATATGCATATAAATATACATACATATAAATAGATGTATATAAATATACATACATATAAATATAAATATACACACATATGTGTGTGTGTGTTTGTGTGTGTGTGTGTGTGTATCCTATTAGTTCTGTCTCTCTAGAGAATCCTGACTAATACAGATTTGATATCAGGAGAGGGGTTCTAGAGAAACAGAATATTAAGGATAAAGTTCTTTTGTTGGTTTTGTAGTTTCCGGAGTTGCCTGCTTAATATGATTCAACCCTAAATGCTAAGGACTCTACTTCTAATAGTATGGAGAACACTGATAGTCCTTGGTGTGAACTGTTTAAAGAGTTATGCAAAAGAAATACATTTGACACTCCTGATTCACCAGTCATGAGAGGCAAGGAGTTTAGTGACTCTATACATAATATCTTTGACAATATGTGGAGAACCAAAGAATATAATGAAGTTTGTTGGTTGCTCCTAAGTTCACTGGACAAAGTGATGAAAGAAAATGAAGAACTCAGGGATTCTAACTCCCGACTTTAGAAGCAGATCCTGAACTTTACATTGCTAAGATTGCCTAAGTGAGAGTCTTATCTCCTGTAGAGAAAGAGCTGAAATTGTGGAAAACCAGACACAAGCTCTTATCATGCCAGTGGCTGATCTGCAATGAAAAGTGCATGTGCAGCCTCGCCAAGTGTCTACTGTTAAAGTGAGGGCATTGATTGAAAAAGAATGGAACCCTACAACTTAGAATGGGGATGTGTGGGAGGACCCTGATGAAGCTGGGGACATTGAGCTTGTAAACTCTGATGAACCTTTTTTGCCAGAAGAAACAACTTCCCCATTCCCAGTAGGGGCAACATCGCCTCCTTGGTCCATGCTGCCATCAGCCTTTCCACCTTTGTCTGGGAAGATAAACCCTACACTGCCTGAGGCAACAGTGATGGCCTCCTCTGAGGCAGTTGCCAGGCAAGACAGTGTTGATTCTCCTCAGGTCCTTCCTCCAGCACCCCAGTTTGCTTCTAGACCTATAACTAGACTAAAGCTGACAGCCCTCTAAAAGGTGAGGTTCAGAGTGTGACACACAAGGAGATGCACTAGATTTGAAAAAAACTGCTTGAGTTTTCTAATTTATATAAGCAGAAATCTGGAAACAGGCATAAGAATGGATATTAAGGGAGTGGGATGATGGTGGAAGGAACACAGATTTGGATCAGACTGAATTTATTGGTTTGAACCCACTAAGTAGGGATTCTGCATTTAATGTTGTAGATCAGGGAGTTAAAAAAAGGTTCTAATAGTTTATTTGCTTGCTTAACTGAAATATGGGTTAATAGATGGCCCACTGTGAGTGAGTTCGAAATGTCTAATCTCTCTTGGTTTAATGTAAAAGAAGGGATCCAAAGGCTTAGGGAAATTGGGATGCTGGAGTGGGTTAGTCACTTTAAATCTACTCATTCCAGCTGGAAGGGTCTAGAAGATATACTTTTGAGCAATTCTTGCAAAGTAGATTTGTGAGAGCAGCACGTGCATCTTTGAAGAGTCCTGTAATTGCTCTTCTCTGTTTGTCAGATCGAACTGTGGGAACCACAGTCGCTCAACTACAACATTTAAATCTAGTGAGAATTATTGGATTATAAGGTGGCAGGGAGCAAGTGGCAGCACTCAACCATCAAAGACAAGGTGAGAGTAGCTACTGTAATGGACAGCAGAGGCAAAGCAGCAATCAGAATAGTCTGATACATGTAGAGTTCTGGCATTGGCTAATTAATTATGGTGTTCCTGGAAGTAAAATTGATAGAAAGCCTACTGCATTCCTATTTAATTTATATAAGCAGAAAACTTCCAGGTCAAGCAGACAAAAAAGTAATTTGAATTATAAAAACAGAGAATCACCACCCATTGATCAATTTCCAGACTTGAACCAGTTGACTGACCCAGAATCCCTTGAATGAAGGAGAGGCTGGGTCTCCTTGAGGAAGGACTCCACTACATTACTGACAATTTATGCTATTAATATTCCTCCCATTCTTCCCCAAGGAGACCTATGGCCTTTTACCAGGGTAACCGTGCTATGGGGAAAGGGAAATAGTCAGACATTTCAGTGACTCCTGGACACTGGCTCTGAGCTGACCTTGATTCCAGGGGACCCAAAACATTCTTGTGGTCCTCCAGTTAAAGTAGGGGCTTATTAAGGTCAGGTAATTAATAGAATTTTAGCTCAGGTCCGACTTACAGTGGGTCCAGCGTGTCCACGGATTCATCCTGTGGTCATTTCCCCAGTGCCAGAATGCATAACTGGCATAGACATATTTAGCAGCTGGCAGAACCTCCACATTGGCTTCATGACTGGCAGGGTGAGGGCAATTATGATGGGAAAGGCCAAATGAAAGCCATTAGAGCTGCCTTTACCTAAAAGAATGTAAATCGAAAACAATACTGCTTCCATGGAGAGATTGTGGAGATTAGTGCCACCGTAAAGGACTTGAAAGTGGCAGGAGTGGTGATTCCCACCATATCCCTATTCAACTCTCCCATTTGGCCTGTGCAGAAGACAGACGGATCTTGGAGAATGACAATGGATTATTGTAAGCTTAACCAAGCGGTGACTCAAATTGCTGGTGCTGTACCAGATGTAGTTTCACTGCTTGAGCAAATTAACACATTTCCTGGTACCTAATATGCAGCTATTGATTTGGTAAATCCCTTTTTCTCCATTCCTGTCCATAAGGACCACCAGAAGCAATTTGCCTTCAGCTGGCAAGGACCTTTACTGTCCTACCTCAAATGTATATCAACTCTCTGGCTTTGTGTCATAGTCTTGTTCGAAGAGATCTTGATCACTTTCCACTTTCACCAGTATCACACTGATCCATTACATTGATGACATTATGCTGATTGGATCCAGTGAGCAAGAAGTAGTAAACACACTGGACTTATTGCTGAGACATTTGCATGCCAGAGGGTGGGAAATACATATGACTAAAATTCAAGGAACTTCTACCTCAGTAAAATTTCTAGGGGTTCAGTGGTGTGGGGCCTGTCAAGATATTTCTTCAAAGGTAAAGGATAAGTTGCTGCATTTGGACCCTCCTACAACCAAGAAAGGGGTAATGCCTAGTGGGCCTATTTGAATTTTGGAGGCAACACCTTCCTCCTTTGGGTGTGTTGCTCAAGCCCATTTATCGAGTTACCCTAAAGGCTGCCAGTTTTGAGTGGGGTCTAGAAGAGAAGAAGGCTCTGAAACAGGTCCAGACTGCTATGCAAGCTACTCTGCCATTTGGGCCCTATGACCCAGCAAATCCAATGGTGCTTGAGGTGTCAGTGGCAGATAGGAATGCTCTTTGGAACCTTTATCAGGCCCCCATAGATGAATCACAGTGGAGGCCTCTAGAATTTCGGAGCAAGGCCCTACCATTTTCTGCAGATAACTACTCTCTATTTGAGACACAGCTTTTGGCCTGTTACTGGGCTTTGGTGGAAACTGAATGCTTGACTATGGGTCATCATCAAGCCACTATGCGACCCAAACTGCCTATCATGAACTGGGTGCTTTCTGACCCATCTATCCATAAAGTGAGTCATGGACATCAGCATTCCAACATCAAATGGAGGAGTGTATACATGATCAGGCTTGAGCAGGTCCTGAAGGAACAAGTAAGTTACACGAGAAAGTGACTCAAATGCCCATGGTCTCCACTCCTGCCACCCTGCCTTCCCTCCCATAGACTGCACTGATGGTCTCATGGGGAGTTCCCTATGATCTGTTGACAGAGGAAGAGAAGATTAGGGCCTGGTTCACAGATGGTTCTGCACGATACATAGGCACCACCTGAAAGTGGAGAGCTGCAGCACTACAGACCCTTTCTAGGATAACCCTGAAGGACAGCAGTAAAGGGAAATCTTCCCAGTGGGTAGGACTTCAAGCAGTGCACCTGATCGTGGCCTTTGCATGGAAGGAAAAATGGCCAGAAGTGTGATTATATACTGATTCACGAACTGTAGCCAATGGTTTGGCTGGGTGGTTAGGGACTTGGAAGAAACATGATTAGAAAATTGGTGACAAAAAAATTTGATGAAGAGGTATGTGGATGGACTTCTCTGAGTAGTCAAAAACTGAAGATATTTGTATCCCATATGAGTGCTCACCAACAGGTGACCTCAGTAGAGGAGGATTTTAATAATCAAGTGGATAGGATGACCTGTTCTGTGGACACCACTCAGCCTTTTTCCCCAGCCACCTGCTGTCATCACCCAATGGACCCATGAACAAAATGGTCATGGTAGCAGGGATGGAGGTCATGTATGGGTTCAGCAACATGGATGGTTAATACAGAATGCCAACTTGATTGGATTGAAGGATGCAAAATACTGATCCTGGGTGTATCTGTGAGGGTGTTGCCAAAGGAGATTAACATTTGAGTCAGTGGCCTGGGAAAGGCAGACTCACCTTTAATCTGGGTGGGCACCATCTAATCAGCTCCCAGCATAGGCAGAATGTAAAGCAGGCAGAAAAATGTGAAAAGACTAGACTGGCTTAGCTTCCCAGCCTACATCTTTTCTCCTGTGCTGGATGCTTTCTGCCTGTGAACATAGGAATCCAAGTTCCTCAGCTTTGGAACTCAGATTGGCTTCCTTGCTCCTCAGCATGCAGATGGCCTGTTGTGGACCTTTCTAATCGTGTGACTTAATATTCCTTAGTAAACTCACATATACATACATACACACACACACACACACACACACACACACACACACACACATCTCCTATTAGTTCTCTCCCTCTAAAGAATCCTGACTAATACAGATGAAAAAATATATTCCATGCCAATGGAAACCAAAAAAGAGTTGGAATTGCTATACTTATATCAGGCCAAATAAATTTAAAGAAGAAAACCATAAGAAGAGACAAAGAAGGTCACTATATAATGATAAAGGGGTCAATTCAGAAGCAGCACATAACAATTTTAATATATATACACTCAACACTGAACCACCCAAATATATAAAACAGTTATTCATAGAGCTAAAGAGAGGGATAGGCTCCAATACAATAATAGCTGGAGACTTCAACACCCCACTTTCAGCATGGGAAAGATCTTCAAGACAGAAAATCAACAAAGAAACATTTGATTTAATCTGCACTATAAGCCAAAATGATTTAATGGATATTTACAGAATATTTATCCGACAGCTAGAGAATACACATTATTTTCCTCAGCACATGGATCATTCTCAAGGATGAACCATGTATCAGGTCACAAATCAAGTTGTTAAACATTGAAAAAATTAAAATAATATCAATCATTTTGTCTGTCCATGATGGAGAAGCTAAAAATTAATAAGAAGATGAGTTTTGGAAACCATAAAAATACATACAAATGAAACAATATGCTCCTGAATTATCAGTGTGTCAATGAAGAAATTAAGAAAGAAATTGAAAAATTTCTTGAAACAAATGACAATAGAAACACAACGTATAAAAACCTATGGAATATGGCAAAAGCAGTACTAAGAGGGAAGTTTACAGCTGTAAGTGCATATATCAAAAAAGAAGAAAAACTTCGAATAAACAATGTAATAATGAATCTCAAAAAAAAGAAAACCTGGAAAAGCAAGAGCAAACCAAGTCCAAAATTAGTAAAAGAAAAGAAGTAAAATATTAGAACAGAAGTAAATGAAATTGAAGTGAGAAGAACAATACAAAAGATAAATGAAACAAAAGATTGTTTTTTTTAAAAAAAGTTAAATAAAGCAGACAAACCTTTAGCCAGACTAAATAAGTAAAAAAAAAAAAGAGAGAGAAGATTCAAATAAATAAAATGACAGATGAAAATGGAGATTATTAGAACAAATACCAGAGTAATTCAAAGGATTATTAGTGGCTACTATGAGCAACTATATGCCAATAAATCAGAAAACTTAGAAGAAATGGGCAAATTCCTAAACACATACAACCTACCAAGACTGAACCAGGAAGCAATCCAAAATGTAAGCAGACAAGTAATAATAATGAAATCAGAATAAAAGTCTTTTAGTAAAGAAAAACCCAGGACCCAGTGCCTTCACTGCTGAATTCTATCAAACATTTTAAGAAGACCTAATACAAATTCTACTCAAACTATTCTAAAAAGCAGAGGAGGAGGGAATACTTCCAAAGTCATTCTATGAGGCCATTATTGCTCTGATGCCAAAAGCAGACAAAGACACATCACCAAAAGAAAACTACGGGCTAATATCCCCAATGAATATTGATATAAAAATTCTCAACAAAATATTAGCAAACCAAATTAAATAATACATTTAAAAGATCATGCATCGTGACCAAGTGGGAATTTTCCCTGGGATGCAAGAAAGTTTCAACATAATCAATAAATATATGACATTTCTATTTTTATTATTTATATAAATATTATAAATAAATATTAAATAACTATATTAATATAAATAAATATTATTTGTTGTGTTTTATTTATTATCTATTTATTTGATTTATAATTATGTTTTATTATTTTTTAAATTTATTTATTATTGGTTTGTTTATTATTTATGTTGTATTGATTGTGATTATTTATTGATTACATAATTAAAAAGTCATACATCATATCAATAGAATGAAGGACAATAATCGTATGGTCATTTCAATTAATGCTGAAAAAGCATTTGATAAAATTCAACATTCATTCAAGCTAAAAATGCTAAAAAACCTAGGTATAGAAAGAACATACCTCAACATAGTAAAGGCTAGAGATGATAGACCCACAGCTAGTATTATACTGAACGGGGAAAAGCTGAAAACCTTTTCTCTGAGATCTGGAACACAACAAAGATGCCCATTTTCACCACTGTTATGCAACACAGTACTATAAAGGTAATCCAATTTGGAAAATAAAAGAAGTCAAATTATCCTTGTTGGCAGATGATATGATCTTATATTTGAAAAAACCTAAAATCCTCACAAAAAAAACCTGTTAGAACTCATCAATAAATTCAGTAAAGCTGAAGGATATGAAATCAGCATACAAAAATCACTCATATTTCCATATGCCAACCACGAACAATCTGAAAAAGAAATTTAAAAAGTAATGCCATGTACAATAGCCAAAATAAAATTAAGTACCTAGGAATGAGCGAAAAAAGTGAAAGATCTATATAATGAAAACTATAAAACACTGATGAAAGAAATTGAAGAGGATACCAAAAAATTAGAAAGATAGTGCAGGTTCCTAGACTGGAAGAATGAATATTGTTAAAATGTCCATACTACCCAAAGCAATCTTTAGATTTAATGCAATCCCCATTAAAATACCAATGATATTTTGCATGAAAATGGAAGAAAAACTATCCTATATTTCATATGGAACCACAAAAGACCCAAAATAAGTAAATATATCCTAAGCAAAAAGAACAAAACTGGAGGCATCACATTACCCGACTTCAAACTATGTGGCAGAGCTATAGTTACCTGGCATACAAACAGACACATAGACCAATGGAACAGAATAGAGAACTCAGGAACAAATCCACACTCCTAGAGTAAACTCAACTTCAACAAAGTTGCCAAGAACATACACTGTGGAAAAGACAGCCTTCAATAAACCATGCCGGGGAAACTAAATATCTATATGCAGAAGAATAAAACTTGAATCCTGTCTCTCAATTTATACAAAAATCAAATAAAAATGAATTAGAGACTTAAATGTAAGACCTCAAACTATGAAACTACTACAAGAAAACCTGGGGAAAATCTCCAGGTTACTGGGCAAAAATTTATCGAGTAGTACCTTACAAGCACAGGCAACCAAAGTAAAAATGGACAAGGGGTATCACATCAAGTTAAAAAGGTCTGCACAGCAAAGGAAACAATTAACGAAGTGAAGAGACAACCCACAGAATGGGAGAAAATATTTACAAACAACCCATCTGACAAGGGATTAAAAACCAGAATATATAAACAGCTCATACTCTATCAGAAAAAAATGAATAATCCAATTCAAAATGGGCAGAAGATTTGAACAGACATTTCTCAAAAGAAGACTTACAAATGACAAACAGGAATATAAAAAAGTGCTCAACATCACTGATCGTCAAAGAAATGCAAATCAGAACTACAATGAGATATCATCTCACCCCAGTTAAAATGGCTTTTATACAAAAGTCAGGCAATAATAAACGCTGCTGAGGATGTGGAAAAAAGGAAACCCTTATACACTGTTGGTGGAAAAGTAAATTAGTACAACCACTATGAAGAACAGTATGGAGGTTCCTCAAAAGACTAAAAATAGAGGTACTATACAATGCAGCAATCCCACTCTGGGTATATAACCCTCTCCCGTCCCCCAAAAAACAGGATATTGAAGAGATAGCTGAACACCCATGTTTGTTTCAGCACTGTTCACAACAGGCAAGATTTGGAAGCAACCTAAGTGTCCATCAACAGATCAATGAGTAAAGAAAATGTGGCACATATACACAATGGAGTACTATTCAGCCATAAAAATGAGTGATATTCAGTATTTGCAACAACATGGATGGAACTGGAGGTCATTATCTTAAGTGACATAAGCCAGGCACAGAAAGACAATCATCACATATTCTCACTTACTTGTGGGATCTAAAAATCAAAACAACTGAACCTATGGAGGTAGAGAGTAGAAAGGAGGTTACCAGAAGCTGGTAGGCGTAGTAGGCGGGTAGAGGGGATGTCTGGATGGTTAATGGGTATGAAAATAGTTAGAAAGAATAAATATGGCCTAGTATTTGATAGCACAACAGGATGAGTATAGTCAATATTAATTTAATTGTACACTTAAAAATAACTAAAAGAGTATAATTGGATTGTTTGTAATACAAAGGATAAATGCTTTAGGGCATGGATATCCCATTTTACATTACGTGATATTATGCATTGCATGTCTGTGTTAGAACATCTAACCCCATAAATATATACACCAAAAAATTAAATCTAAAAAACCATAAAAATATTTTTAAAAATTACATAGCCAACTCACCTTTAACAGACAGCAGTATATATCTATTTTAGGAATGGTCTTAAGGGGAAATAATATTTCTCATGAAAGAGACTTAGAGACATAAACATACCGACAGTTAAATTCTGCTCTATGTGATCTATTGCATTTAAGGGATTAAAAAGAATTTGTCATATTTGGTCACAGATAGCCCTTACAGTCTCTGCATATGAGAATTTGGACCCTTTTGAACCATCAGTATGGCTCTTTATTGTGCATTTTAATGTTTACTGAGATGAAAAAAATATAAAATTCATTATTATTTTGCACAGACTTACCTAAAATTGTTTTAGATACTGACCACATGTTTTTTCTTCTCTTGTTTTGTCTTAATCTGTAATTTGGGATATTTCTTCAGCCTGTTTCTGATCAAAGGTATTTGCTTTGTATACCATATCGTGAAAACTGTTTTATCCATAGGAAAGTGAAAATGCTCAGTCTGAGTGAACAAATTCCCTGCATGACAAAGCTGTTGTCTTTCCTGACAGGAGAAGCTCCAATTCCCTGTTTAATGCAATCAGGGGAGGAAGTCTATGAACTGTGTGAATTGAAATGAAAAACCATAATGACGACATTTATAACATCTGTCACATTAGATTTGCTTGGTCTATATGTCTCTCTCTGGAATAATAGTGATTTATGCAAATTGTTTCTCACTGCAATTTATATCAGTGTAAAGATGCCACCAGATATATGGAGAATTTTATTTGCTTCAAACTGACTGTCTATTTAATTGTATTTGCCACTAACTGAAAATACTACCCTCTGGCACGTCTGCTTAGATATAATGGTTAATTTATTCTTGGGTTTTATAACTTCAGCCTCTTCCACTTGTTAGATACTTGAAAGCATAACTTTCTCTCTCTCTTTTCTTTGCATATATATATATACACACACACATATATATATGTTTTAATATATGTATATGTAACATCTTTATGTCACAAATCTGGTAACTACACTTTTATTTCTCTAGGAACTTCATTGCCTAGATATCATTATTCCTCTTGTGGAAGAGAAAAAAAAACCCTTATTCTGGCTACTTAAACTACAGCAGTGGTTCCCAATACAGAGAAAGAGGGTATTTTGTGACTATAAACATTTTTGGCTATCAGAAGTGGGAAGGGTTACTATTAGCACCTAGTGAATAGAGGTCAGCGGTGCTGCTAAACATTCTACAATTTATGAGACAGTCTGACAACAAAATATTCAGTCCAAAGTGTCAATAGTGCTAAGGTTGATAAACTTTGAACTACAGAATGGTTTTCGTAGTGCACTGGAGCTACATTATTATGTCTACATAAATCCCGACATTTCCATTAAAAGTCAACAACTTCTAAAAATACAGAAGTCAATTGATCTAGGCATAGATGAATTTCCAGGAAATCCAATTGCATTTTCAGTTGTAGTTTTGGAGTATTTTAGATGCCCGAATTCTTTCTGGCTGCTTCTATTCTGTGCTCTATGAAGTCGGGCTTTCCCCAGAGTTGGACAGAGCCCAGTGTGGCCTTATACTTTTTCCATAGACTCCTTTTTCTTTGAAGGAAAAGGAGTGAAAGAGCTCAGGAACTCATCGTCAATCATTATTTTGGCTGTCTGCTGTTCAGCACTCCTGTATCTTTCTCAGTATGCCTTCTACTGCAGTGACCTCTTTTTCTCTGTCCCCTTCACTAACTTTTCCTCTTTCTCCCACTCCTTCCATGTAGCTAACACCCAGGGCTCTGACGCAAAATCCCTTTCTTTTCTTCTGAATATGCCCCTTTGACATTTTCATTTACTTTCTGGTTTCAATAATGATTTATAGAGGATTATCAAATTTGCAATTTAAGCTTAAGTCTCTTTTCTGAATTACAGATTTTTTATCTGGGTATCAGGTGCTTTGCCCAACTTTACCGATTTGCTTAAAGGCACTTTTCCTAAACTCCTCCTTTAACTTTACCACATTGACATAATTGGTGCTAAATTGTGCAGATTGTGCCTCATGTAGTTTCTTTCCATCCATACTTATTTCCCAGTGTTATTTGCTTTCTCCATCTACTCAGTCCCATATCATATGGCCATAGGAATTTCTTCAAAGCAGAGATTCTTTGTATTAGTACACTCTGCTAAAATCCTGAGTGCAAACTCTTCATCATATGCATTAAATGAAAAGTGCCCATCCTGACATTTAAGATCCTTACTAACATGACCCAAACTAATCTTTCTGCTTCAACAATGTGTATAGCAAAAGAACTTTCACATTCCAGCCAATGTACCCTGATCCTTGATCATGAATATACCCTATATTTTCCCAAGTGTCTGTTTCAAGCTTGCTTTGTCCCCTGTAAACTCTGCACCACATCATTATAGATCCTATAAAAAGCCGGGTTTTTTTTAAAGCCTCCCATTCTCCTCCACCTTCAACATTATTTTTCTCTTTTGTGAATACCCAAAGTATTTGTTGCCACCATTTTATCAATGCTTACCTAGTGGAATGATCATTTTTGCCCTTGTCCAATTTTCTGTGTTAAATAAACTGCATATTGTTTGTTGAAGGGCATGGATTGAGTTTTTCGTACCTGTTTTTCTTCAAAACACTAAACATAAGACGCTGTACATTATTCATTGTTCAGTAAACGTCATACTCAAATTGCAATCTACCTTTTGCCCTCCATCTTCAACTGCTGACAGAATATTTATTTTATTTTTATCTAAAATTCTGCTTATTTCTAAAGCTCAGCTCATCTTCCCCTGATCACAAGATTCTCCATTTACAATTTCTTGTTTTTGTCAAGGTAGGTCTTGTAACAACTCACTAGCCAAGTGAAAAACAAAACAAAACAAAGCAAAAACAAAAACAAAAAAAGCAAAAAAACCCCTCAGTCTTTAATTTTATACTTCCTTTTCTTCTTTTCTTTTTCAGGCATTTGAATCTTTCCTTGAACAATCTACACCTGCATTTTATATTGACCTCTTAACCAGTTTTTCTGCCACTCACTTCTTTATTTGACACTAATAAAAATAGCTCACATTGTTTTGAATTCTTCCTATGTGCTAAGCAGTACTTAAGCACTTCATAATCAGTAATTATCTTAATGCTGAGAACAATCTTATTATCATGATTCCTGGAGAGATAAAATGACTTTGCCATAGTAACAAAATTATAAATTGGTGAGCCAGATGCAAACTTAGGCAACCTGACACCAAGTCTTGAAACACTAGGCATACTGTTCCCCATCCTTGAATTCAATTTCAGCTACAAGCAACTTAATTAAATCTCTTTCCGTAAGAAAACATTGTTTTCCATTGTCAACAGAAGAAAAAACCATAATTTTTGGAATTCTAGACCACATTCAATTTCTCCCAACAGTCCTGATACAAACTTGTCTACTGTGAGAGCCTATCTCTCCAGCAATTGCAGACTCTGGCTGAAGCTTCTCCCTTTGTCATTCCTGCCTCTACAACGTGCTCAGTTTCCTCCTTCCAGCTTTTCTGCTGTCCACACCCTCCTTATCCAGTAATTCAGATGTGCAAATGAATAGACTATAGGTCAGATGTGATCTATGCAGCACTGGTTTGTGGCATTTTAAAGTAAGATATTAAAAATTAGATGTTTTCACGCAAAAAATCAGATTCCTCGTTCTTCAGAAAAATGGAAAGATCTGGCAACATTGAGCCTACTTATCGCCTCACGGTAATTCATGGGAGCTAAGAAGTTACTGTTTTATTTAAGCCGAATGGACCCCTCCGCTCCCTACTCTCTCCGAAATACTGATGCTAAGGGAACAGTAACTGTTTAGCTTGTGTTAATTGGTGTGTATTGATATATTGACTTTAATACTAGTGTTAGAGGAAAGTAAAACACTTATTAAAATAAAAAGTAAAATAAAGTAACTTTTGATGATTAAGAAAACCAAAAAAGATATATTACATAAAGCCAGTTAAAAAAATTATTTTGCATTTATTAAGCAATAAATGCAGGTAAAACAAATGAATGAAAATGAATAAATGAGTGTTAGTATGTAGGGAACAAAACATACTTAACATTCATTCCATGGAGGGCAGTTTCCATATGTTCTTACATTAAATACTTACCAGATCTCATGATGTTCTCTCCATTTAAAATATAAAGCAACTGAGGCTTAGAAAGAATGAAGTTGCCTACAATCACATGAATATGAAGCTATTTAGTAGTGTGGCCAGGGTTTCCTGTGACCTGGCTGAAAAGTCGAAGTGCTTCCCACACTGCCATATTTAAGTAACACATTGATTAATTATGTCATTAAGTGTGAATACAAAGCACAGACATTGTTACTAATTCTCAGAGTCAGTGATAAGCTGGCTCTCACTGACTGATAACAGCCCTTTCTGCAATTCTCTTCCTCTCTCCACCTTAATGCCATCACCCAGGTAGCTTGAAATCAGCCTTGGAGGGAGTATTTACACCATAGAAGCTGGAAAAAATCGTAAAGTTAGGGCTGGTGTTTTGTTTTGTTTTGTTTGTGTGTGTGTGTGTGTGTGAACAGCCTGTTGTTAAACATTTACTAGCACGCTCTTAATGAGAAATCTGGTTATTGCAGGTTTGACCCAAAAAGGTTTTATTTTTCATTTCTTGGGAAAGCATCTCCTAATATTAAGAACCTAATACACTGAATATCAGGATTTGAAGAATCATTGTGGTTGATCAGACAAATCTTTGTCTGGTAATAGTAACTATTTCTATTAGCTCTGTGGGGAGCACACAATGCTGCTATTGCAAATTTCTGTTTCTAATGTTCATTACAAAAAAAGCTGGGAAAACGTGAGCACGAAAGACTATAGAATTGCATTTGTTCAAAGAAGCTACCAAAGAGCAAACACTTAGCAGCAGACGAGTTATGTTGGGCCCCATCAGAAATAAAGGTGAGATTTGCTCATGAATTTTCTCACTGGTGGTCACAAGCAGGCACTGTTCACCAAGCAGGACAAGTCTTTGTCCTCTTGGTATTCACATGCTGTTACACTGATGTTCAAACTCCTAGAGCCCACAACAAGGCTTTATAAGCATTTACACACTGCTGAGAATCTAGACCCTGTTATGTCTAAGAGCAAGTATTTAATGGTTGGTCAATATGTTTGAGATTAATTAAGGGACACATGTGATGTTCATTTGGCCCATCTCTGAGCTTACTATTGGTGTTGCAGCTGATAGATATGAAAGCCTTGTGAGTCTGAGTGAGGGGTTAGCCTGAAGGCCAGAGAAGACCAGAAGAGAGTGGACAGATGCGGCTACCAGAGGGAGAAAACCCATGCAGGAAGATTTCATGGTATGTAAATTGGTCATCATCTTCTTCCCTGCATAAAACTTTATGGACATTTTGTTATTCATCAAATCTTTCAAAGCTGGATATTTCGGATGATGGGGTAAAGTTACCAAATGCTAGGTTTAACCTGAAGATGGGCAAAACACAAGAACAGACACATGGTACAGTAAGCAACTAAATCATATTTTCTTTGTTGCTATTGTTTTGTTATAAACACCATGAAATTGCTCTTTCTAATCATGAATTTGGCTGGGTGACCACTTCTCTATTAATAGAAGCACACTGGTAAGTGCTGGAAGCAGTTTTAACTTGCTTTAACGTATACTTCTAATTACCATCCAATATTTATTTTCTAATTCCTCCATAAAAAAAAAAAAAAAAAAAAAACTCAGAGTTTTAATTTAGAGTGATGATGTAACTAGCCTTCCACGACTTTCTCAAGCCTTCTTTTCAGCAAGGTATAGGCATGTGAATACTTAATGTCAATAAGACATATGCAGAAGTATTGCATGGGGTTTCCAGGAAAGTGGTTGAAGGGGTGTTGACTCAGTTTCACAAACTGTTTTGGTTCTTCCACTTTCCTATTGCCTGTGTTGAAGATGAGATAGCGTGAACACCAGATGTCATATTTGTTCAGGAATCAACCTTGAAAATAGAAACCTTGTAGTGAAGACATTTTAGGAGAAAACTAGGAGTTAGGTGGCTGAATAATTCATCAAATCATCACATGAGCCTTGACAGCCTACCTTTAACGTGTCTTTGTCTCATGGTTATTTTGAGTTTTCTTCTTTATGCAACCGAACTAACCTTAATTTATACAATCATAGTAGCCCTTTATAAACCATCAGACATTATTGCTTTTATATTTAAAAATAAGGAATTCTGCTTACAAATGATTGTTAAGTATTTCCAGAGATTTGTGGACATACATGCCATTAGTACAGTAATTCTCCTAATTTTGTTCAAGTCGTTTTTATTCATGTAGATAGTTTATTCATTTATATGTGTCTAAGTCAACTTTACAGCTTTCCCCAGTGATTGTTTTGAGTTTATTAAAATAAAACAAAATGCAGCCATTAGTAAACATTTAGCTATATTTTGGGATGAATTTTTAAATTTTAATTTTATTGTAATAACACAACATGAAATCTACCTTCTTAACAAAATTTTAAGTATACAATATAATATTGTTAACTATAAGTACATTGTGGTATAGTAGCTATCTAGCAGTTATTAATATTGAGTGACTGAGACTTTCACCTGTTGATTAGTAATACCCCTTATAATGCTATTATTTTTTATTTTTTTGAGGAACCTCTATACTGTTTTGTCAGAAGCTGCATCATTATGCATTTCCACTAACAGTGTACACAAGTTTCTACTTCACATGTTGTCTAACAATTGTTCTTTTTTTTTTTTTTTGATATTAGCTATACTAACAGGTGTTAGGTATGTCACATTTTAGTTTTGATCCTCATTCTTTAATGATTAGTGACATTGAGCATCTATTTATATACTTGTTGGCCATTTGTATGTCTTCTTTGAGAAAAGATCTGTTCAAGTCTTTAGCCATTTTAAACATGAATTTTAAGGGTATTTTTGCTATTGAATTGTAGGAGTTTTTAAATTTATTTTACAAATTATTCCCTTATTTGATATATGCTTTGCAAATTATCCGATTCCATAGGGTTTTTTTTTTTTTTTTACAATGCTTTTTTTTCTTTCTTTTTTTGCTGTACAGCTTTTTAGTTTGATGTAGTTTCATTTGTCTGATTTTGTTTTTGTTGCCTGTGCTTTTGGTGTCATATCCATGAAATGATTGCCAAGACTACTGTCGTGAAACTTTGCTCCTGTGGTTTCTTCGAGAAGTTTTGATGTTTTAGTTTGTATATTTAACACTTTAATCCATTACAAATTGATTTTTGCATATGGTATAAGGCAATGCTCTAATTTTATTCTTTTGCATGTGGATGCCCAGCTTTCCCAACATCATTTGTTGAAGAAACTTGGCACCCTTGACCAGTTTGCAATGTATGCATGAATTTATTTCTGGGCTCTTTTCTGTTCCACTGTTCCATGTGCCTAGCTTTATGAAAGTTCCATACTGTTTTAAGTATTGTAGCTTTGTAATATATTTTAAAATAAGGAGGTGTGGTGCTGCCAGCTTTGTTCTTCTTTCTCAAGACTGATTTGACTATTTGGGGTCATTTGCGGTTTCACATAAATTTTAGAATTGTTTTTCTATTTCTATTAAAAAATACAATTGGGATTTTAATAGGGATAGTATTTTGAATCTGTAGATTACTATGTGTTGCACAAACATTTTAATAATATTAAGTCTTTCAATCTATGAACACAGAATGCCTTTCCACATGTTTGGGCCTTATTTGATTTTTTCATCAGTGTTTTGTAGTTTTTACTATATGTCTTTCATCTCCTTAGTTAAGTTTAATCCAAAGTATTTTATTCCTTTTTAGTGCTACTGTAAATTGGATCATTTTTCTAAATTTCTTTTCAGTAATTCATTCTTAGTGTATAGAAATCCCAATGATTTTTGTTTATTGATTTTTGTATCCTACCATTTTACTGAATTCATTTGTTTTAACAGATTTTGGTGGAGTCTTTAGTGTTTCCTATGTATAAGATCACATTATCTGCAGAGAAAATTTATCTCATCCTCTTGAATTTGGATGCCTTCTATTTATTAATCTTGCCTAATTGCTGTGGCTAAGACTTCTGGTATTAAGTTGAACAAAAATGGACAAAGTGGGCATCTTGCCTTGTTCCAGATCTTAGAGGAAAATCTTTCAGTTTTTCACTGTTGATTGTCATGTTAATTGTGGGCTTGTCATATAGGGCTGCCTTTATTATGTTGAGGTAATTTTCATCTTTCCTAGTTTGTTGAGAGTTATCATGAAAGGGTGTGGAACTTTGTGAAACTTTTTTTGGCATCTATTCAAACAATCATGTGATTTGTATTCTGTATTCTGTTAATGGAATATCTCACATTAATTGATGTTTGGATGTTATGACCCAAGAACACTCCAACTTGTTCATGGTGTATGGTCATTTTAATGCACTGTTGGATTCAGCTTGCTAGTAATTTTTTTTTTTTTTCAGGTTTTATGCACCTGTTTATCAGGGATATTGGTCTGTAATTTTTTTCTTGTAACATCTTGGTTTGGCTTGGATATTAGGATAATGCTGGTCTCATAAGTGAGTTTTGAAATTTCTCTGTTTCAGTATTTTGAAAGAGTTTGAGAATTATCAACATTAATTCTTTAAAGCTATCTGGTCCTGGGCTTTTGTGGAGGTTTTGGATTACTGAATCAATCTCCAGGTCAGTTATAGGTCTGCTCAGACTTTCTATTTATTTGTAATTTATTCTTGGTAGTTGTATGTTTCTAGGAATATATCCATTTTTTTCTAGATTATCCAGTTTGTTAGTGGAAAATTACTTACAGTAATCACTTGTGACCCTTTTCATTTCCATGGCATCAGTTTTAATGTCTCTGCTTACATTTTTGTTTTATTTTATTCAAGTTTTTCTCTCTTTTTTTCTTGGTTAGTCTAGCTAAAGATTTGTAGATTTTGTTGATCTTTTGAAAACACCAACCCTTAGTTTTATTGACTTTCTATTGTTTTTGTATTCTCTATTTTGTTTAATTCAGGTCTAAATTTCATTATTTTCTTCCTTCTGCTACCTTTGTCTTTGGGTTATTCTTTTTCTAGTTCCTTGCAGTGTAAAGTTGGGTTGCTTACTTGAGATCTTTCTTTTTTTTAATGTAGGCATTTTTCACATTAAACTTCCTTCTCAGTCCTTATTTCTTTTCCTGCATCTCATAAGTTTTGGTGTGTTGTGTTTTCATTTTTGTTTGTATCAAGATATTTTCTGATTTTCCTTTGATTTTTTTTAGAGTTATTGGTTGTTCATTGTGCGTTGTTTATTCTCCACATATTTGGAAATGTTTAAGCTTTCCCCTACTATTGATTTCTAATTTCATTCCATTGTGGTCAAAAAAAAAAAAATACATGGTATGATTTAAATCTTCTTAATTTTATAAAGTGTTGTTTTATGAACTAACATGTGATCCATACTGGAGAGTGCTCTGTGTGCACTTATGGAGCAATGTATATTCTACTACTGTTGAGTGAAACTTTCTGTATAGGTCTGTTAGGTCCATTTAGTACTTCATGTTGTTTAAGTCTACTGCTTCTTTTCAATTTTCTATCTGATCATTTAATCCATTATTAAAAGTGGGGCAGTGAAACCTCCTACCATTATCGTATTGGCTTATATTTCTCTATCAATTCTATCAATTTTGCTTTATAGATTTAGGTGTTCTGCTTTTGGACGCATATATTTAGAATTGTTATATCTTCTTGGTGAATTAACTCTTTTATTATAGATAGATAGATAGATAGATAGATAGATAGATAGATAGATAGATATTGTTTTTCTTTATTTCTTGTGGCAAAATATTTTATTTAAGTGTATTTTGCCTGGTATATGTATAGCCACTTCTGCATTATTTTTGTTACTATTCACATGTAATAGCCTTTTCCAGCCCTTCTAATTCAGCTTATGTGTGTCCTTCAACTGAAAACAAGTTTCTTGTAGACATCATACAGTTGGATTTTAAGACTCCATCCAGCCACTCTATGTCTTTTGATTGAGGAGTTTAATCCATCTATATCTAAAGTAATTATTAATAGGGATGGATTTACTATTACCATTTTGTTAATTGTTTTGTTTCTCTTGTAGTTCTTTTCCCCTCTTGCTGTTTTCCTTTGAATTTCACTAATTTTTTTTGTATCACTATGCTTTCGTTTTCTTCTCTTTTTCTTTTGTGTAATTTCTACAAGTATTTTTTGTGGTTACCTTGGGGCTTACATTACATATCAATAGTTATGTTTATTGCAAACTGATAACAATTTAAGCTAAATTGCATACAAAGGTTACACTTTATATCCTGGACGCACACGCTTTATGTTATTAATGTCACAATTTACATCTATTCATATTGTGTACCCTTAACATATTTTAAAATTACATTCATTTATAATACCTTTAAAACTTTTCTTCTAGGATAAAAGTTACAATCAAGAAGTATTCTGTATTTGTCTATAAATTTATCTTTACCAATGAGTTTTATAATTTTTTATTTTATTGTGCTCCTGCTTAGCATCCTTTTGTTTCAACTGGAAGAGCTCTCTTTAACATTTCTTGTAAGGCAAATCTGGTGGTTATGAACACTCTCAGTTTTTGTTTGTCCGAGAAAGTCTTTCATTTCTGAATGAAAGTTTTGCCAGATATTGTTTTCTTCTTTGGTAGATTTTTTAATGTAGGCATTTTTCACATTAAACTTCCTTCTCTGTCCTTATTTCTTTTCCTGCATCTCATAAGTTTTGGTGTGTTGTGTTTTCAATTTTGTTTGTATCAAGATATTTTCTGATTTTCCTTTGATTTCTTTTTAGAGTTATTGGTTGTTCATTGTGCGTTGTTTATTCTCCACATATTTGGAAATGTTTAAGCTTTCCCCTACTATTGATTTCTAATTTCATTCCATTGTGGTCAAAAAAAAAATACATGGTATGATTTAAATCTTCTTAATTTTATAAAGTGTTTTTTTCTTCAGCACTTTGAGCATATGATCCCACTACCTTTTGGCCTGCAAGTTTCTGCTGAAAAATCGACTGATGGTCTCATCTCATAAAAGTTCCCTTGTGCACAACAAGTTGCTTTTCTCTTACTGATTTCAAAATTATTTGTCTTTGACTTTTCACCATTTGATTACAGTGTGTTTAGGTGTAAATTTATTTGGGTTATTACCTTGTTAGGAATCCTTGGACTTCCTGGTTCTGGATATTCATTTCCATTCCCAGATTTGGGACATTTTTAGCCACTATTTCTTTGAATAACTTTCTGGTCCTTTCTCTTTTTCTCCTAATTCCATGATTTCCATTGTGCACACACCAGTCCAACTGATGACATACGTTAAGTTTTCTCCACTCTTGTTTATTTTTTTCTTTTTGCTTCTCTGATTGAATAATTTCCAATGACCCACCTTTGAGTTTACTGATTCTTTCTTCCGCTTGATCTAGCCTGCTCTTAAATTCCTCTAGTGAGAATTCCAGTGAGGCAGGAAATCTGTCCACTCCCATAGGAAGGGGGCTAAAGACAGGGAGCCAAGTAGCATTGTCCAGTGGGCCCCACTTCCACAGATACTCACTAGCTAAGATCCACAGGCTTGGAATTCCCACCAGCCAGTGGCAGCAGGCTTGAGACTGCCTAAGATGAATGAGCTCCTAGCGGGAGGGATGGCTGCCACCTTTGTGGCTCCAGTAGGCTGTTTTCCCCTGCCAAGGCCTGAGAAACTGGAAAAGATACTCGCAC
This sequence comes from Macaca mulatta, assembly GCF_049350105.2. NCBI lineage: Eukaryota > Metazoa > Chordata > Mammalia > Primates > Cercopithecidae > Macaca > Macaca mulatta. Next base: position 29,376,882 of record NC_133417.1, read on the forward strand.
ATGCATGTTTATAGCAGCACAATTCACAACTGAAAACACATGGAACCAACCCAAATGTCCACCAATCAATGAGTGAATAATGAAACTGTGGTGTATATATATGATGGAATAATAATCAGCCATAAAAAAGAGTGAAGCAATGGCATTCGCAGCAAGCTGGATGTGATTGGAGACTATTATTCTGAGTAAAGTAACTCAGGAATGGAAAACCAAACATTGTATGCACTCACTCATAAGTGAGACCTAAGCTATGAGGACGCAAAGGCATAAGAATGACACAATGGACTTTGGGGACTCAGAGGGAAAGGGTAGGAAGGGGGTGAGGGATAAAAGACTACAAATAGAGTTCAGTGTATACTTCTCAGGTGATGGGTGCACCAAAATCTCACAAACCACCACTAAAGAACTTACTCATAAAAAAAATACCACCTGTTCCCCAATAACCTATGAAAATAAAAAAATAAAGTAAAATAATAAAAGTAAATAAATAAAAACCCTAGAAGAATATCTAGGCAATAGCACTCAGGACATAGGCATGGACAAAGATTTCATGATGAAAATGCCAAAAGCATTGCAACAAAAGCAAAAATTGACCACTGGGATCTAATTAAACTAAAGAGCTTCTGCATAGCAAAAGAAACTATCATCAGAGCAAAAAGACAACCTACAGAATGGGAGAAAACTTTTGCTATCTCTTTATCTGATAAAAGTCGAAAATCCAGAGTCTATAAGGAACTTAAACAAATTTACAAAAAAAAAGAAAAAAAAACCCAATCCCAGTAAAAAGTGGGCAAAGAGCATGAACAGACACTTCTCAAAAGAAGACATTTATGTGGCCAACAAACATATGAAAAAAAGCTCAACATCACTGATCGTTAGAGAAATGGAAATCAAAACCACAATGAGATATCATCTCACTCTAGTCAGAATGGCCATTATTAAAAAGTCAAAAAATGACAGATGCTGGCAAAGTTGTGGAGAAATAGAAATGGTTTTACACTGTTGGTGGGAACATAAGTTAGTTCAACCATTGTGGAAGACAGTGTGGAAATTCATCAAACATCTAGAACCAGAAATACTGTTTGACCCAGCAATCTCATTACTGGGGATACACCCAAAAGAAGATAAGTCGTTCTATAAACTTACATGCACATGTATGTTCATTGCAGCGCTATTCACAATAACCAAGACATTGAGTCAACCTAATCAATGATTGACTGGATAAAGAAAATGTGGTACATATATACCATGGAATGCTATGCAACCAAGAAAAGAAACAAGATCATGTCTTTTGCAGGGATAAGGATGGAGCTGGAAGCCATTATCCTCGCAAACTAATGCAGGAACAGAAAACCAAACTCCATATGTTCTCACTTATAAGTGAGAACTGAATGGTGAAAACACATAGACACAGGGAGGGGAACAACACACACTGGAGCCTGTCAAGCACAGGGTAGTCTGGGGAGAGAGAGCATCAGGAAAAATAGCTAATGCATGCTGGTCTTAATACCTAGGTGATGGTTGATAGGTGCAGCAAATCACCATGGCACACATTTACCTATGTAACAAACCTGCATTGCTCCACACATACCCCATAACTTAAAATTTTTTTTAAAAAAAAAGTGTTAATTGGATACAAATGCCAGGAAGAATAAACTTTCTGTGCATGTGCACTAAGAGACAAAATGGTGAGAAAAAATTTTTAAAAAAACCTTCTCTGTTGAATTTTTCAGTTCAATAATCTTCAACCCTACCGTTTTTGTTTGGTACTTTATTATATTTTTATATCTTTGTTTAAATTCTCATTTTGTTCATGCGTTGCTCTCCTGACCTCAGTGGACATCTTTATGACGCTATTTTGAATTCTCTGTCAGATAAATCACATATCTCCACTTAATTAGTGGTGGTTTCCAGATAATTATCTTGTAGATGTTATTGGAACATATTTATTCATTTATTTGTTTTCTTTTGCTCTCTGTGTTGGTGTTGGCACATTAGAAAAACAGCCATTTCTCCCAGTCTATGAAGACTGTTCTCATCAGGAGAAGACTCTCACTAGTCAGGCTGGTTGATTCTTGGGATCTCTCAAATCTTTGTGCTGGTTCAATTGCTTTCTTTGTTCTTAGCAACCCCTAAGTGTCCAGATTATACTTGTCCTACCTAGAGCTTTGAGACAAGTGAGACTGAATCCAGCTACCAGAGTAGCCCACAGAAAAGTTGAATAACTAGATGCTCTGTCCAAACCTTTTCTCCAGAAAAAATCTGAGATCTTGGATATTTTGCCTGTTCCTTCCGTGCTAAGTTGGGGGATGGGGCTGTGGCAACCAGTTGCATGCTCAATCAAACCACTGTCTTGTTCTCACTGGCCCATTGATGTCTAAAGTATTCTGGTTCTTATCAGCCCTCTGAAACAAGCAAAACAGAAGCCATTTTAGTGGGTAGCCTGCAGAAAAGCTGTGGCATTGGATGCATGGTCCAACTCTTTCCCTCCCCAGGGAGAAGCTAGGAGCTGATGGTTTCCTTTCAATCATACGGCATGGGCAGGAATAGGAATTCTTGCAAGAGGGTGTCTTGATCTCCCTATCAGTTTCTACATATCTGATTTCGCATTTACCCAAGGTGCAGAAGACTTTTAACCATTTTCTAAATTCTTAGAGGAGAAATTTGCAGATGAATTATTGTTGATTTGGTTTCTTAATGGGGAGGGGAAAGGATGGTACAGGACTTTCTTTTTTGCCATCTTTCTGACTTGCCATCTTCAGACTTTCTGCCTTTTTCTTTGTAAGGTATATTAGTTGAAAAATGTAATACTTGTATATCATCAGCAAAGCAATAGTAAGACCAGTTTCATCTATTATTGTAACTTTTAAATTCAATTTATGCAATCCAAAAAAAGCTGCCAACCTGGTATACTTTTTTTGTGACATCCTAATTTTGTGGGCAGCAGCAAAGGGCTCGAATAAAAACAAACAAGCAAACAAAACTACATTCACTGGTATCTGTGAAACGGTGATGACCAAGTTTTTGCAATTCTGGCCAAGTAGATATAATCAGAGGGTAGCTGACAGAGCGTTCTGAAAAACTTCTTTAAAGGAGGTGGACTCAGCAGGTTCGTACCCTTTTACTTTTCACCGTCTCCTTTACTCCTATCTGTTGTGAGTATGAAAGCTGGTGATGGAGCAGCCATTAAAACCATTAATGAAAAGCCAAGAGAGTCACAGAATCCTGGACTCAGAAATTTTTCAGCCGCAAGACCAGTGCCTACAAGTATCTCCCTTTGGATATCTTATTGTGTGATTGGGCTCTAAACCCTCAATTTGTTTACATTTACAGGCAGTCAGGCAAATTCAATCCCCAAGAGCTACATGGCTACAGGGAAACATAAATATGTAAATAAAAGGGAGGTAAAGTATCTATATTTTAGGAGGTGGTTTGTAAGAGATAATGATTTTTCAAAACGATTTTCATGACTGCTTCCTGCACTTTTGGTTGGAAGTTGGCAAGATTTCATTTTCTCATTATTCCCTCAATCATGAAAGAAGTAGTAATAATTTTATTCTCTTATTTTTCTCTGATTCTCTAACGAAGATATTCTTACCTGAGAAAGCTATTTCTTTACCTCTTACTCATAGATAATTGAGAGATCATGTCTCCTTGTTCTTCCTTTCTTTGTTCCTTTCCCTAATATCTGACTTTTTCTTCAACATCCCATTACTTTCCTTCTTCTAGCTTTGCCCTTTGCTTTTCCCCCTTCTCTTATCTTTTCTCCATCTGTCATTTCTTTTCTTTAATCTGTATTTTTATTCAATGCATTTTAAGATACATATTACAACTGCTAAAAAATAGTTATTATTTATTATTTCTCTCATCACCCCAAATGCTTGAGTTACTGAAATTTTGGAAAATACAAAAAAGAGACATTTTAGCAATTTAACAGGTAAACACAATGACTAAGGACTAAGGACTATATATAAATATATATGTGTGTGTGTGTGTGTGTGTGTTTCTGTGATACTGAACAGTGTTCTTTAAAGAAAACTTTTGTTACAAAATGACAAGAACACATATTATCAGCAAACAAGGAAAAGGAAAGAAAAGAAAAAGCCCTCTTTGTACACATTTGATCCCAGTGATTTTCATAGCATGATATGCTACTTACTGGCATAAAATACTAATGTGTGTGCATATGTATGAATTTAAAAATGTTATTCCAGGACTGGCATGGTGGCCCATGCCTGTAATCCAAGCACTTTGGGAGTCTGAGGCTGGCAGATCCCCTGAGTCGGGTGTTTGAGACCATCCTGGCCAACATAGTGAAACATATTTTATGCTAAAAATATAAAAATTAGCTGGGCATGGTAGAGGATGCCAGTAGTTCCAGCTACTCAAGAGGCTGAGGCAGGAGAATCACTTGAAGCCAGGAGGTGGAGGTTGCAGTAAGCCAAAATTGGACTACTGCACTCCAGCCTGGGTGACTCAGTGAGACTCTGTTTCAAAAATAAAATAAAAATAAAAATAAAAATTTAATTCCATACCTACTTTAAAGCAAGTTTTCCCCTCTATACACCTCTATTAGACATGATGCAAGCCCTTGAAAGTGCTTGTTGATTAAAATTATTTATCTAATTCTTCAGTGATCTTGATTTCCCCCTGTAATGTCCACCTCTAGTTCTCTCCAAATTTGAAAGTAAAGTAAATGAAAATTGGAATAGCCATTCACCATCTTTACGATGATTTGTGTAATAAATGGATCTTGCCATAGAGTAGTTTCTTTAGGTAAATCTGGTGGGGAAATAACATTGCCTGCAAATTATTCTATTACTTGTTTGTAACTTCAAAATTCTCTATCAGGTTTTAAACATAATATATGGTTTATTACCTTAGGGTCATTTCGTGACAGCAAATGTGGTTTTCCTGACATAAAAATGCCACACAGTAAGTAAATGAACATAAAATAGGTGCCTCAACCAAAAGAAACTTGGTTCTGACACCCTTGCATTCTGAAGGGAAATGGGCAAGAAAGTAAATTGAACTGACAAGGTGATGTAAACTGTAGATGGAAGTCTGTTACTTCATTAACTTAGCAAACGATTTTGACTCCTCACAATACCTGTAATAGTTCAGCAGCGTGAGCTGCTTGGCCTCTTTGCCTTAAAAGTTATTTTCCAACATATTTCTGGAAATAACTTAGCACTACAAAGTCATCCTGTTGTGACACCTGGAAGTAGGTAAAAGCAAGCTGTGAAAATGCCAAGAGTGGACGTTAAGAATACTTTATTGCTTCAGTTAAATATGGAAAGAAAAGAAGACAAAAACAGCAATATTCCCCAGTCCTGTCTGTGTGGGAGCCTGTCACTATCTTCCAAGTCGACTTCTGCATGTTCTACATTCCCTGGAGGTCTCTTTGTTATCTTCCTGCCTGTCATCATCACTCAATCTCTTATTTAAAAAGGAGCACATAAAGGGACCAAACCATCACAAAAATTGTCATTGTCAAGAGGAAGCACAGAATTCTAAAGTCTTTTCATTCAGTGCAGGTACATATCAGGATGTAGGAGCCATGAAAAATCATAGTGAAAATGGGTGGATCACTCATTGCGTGTCAAGCACAGGCATAAGCTTTTTATACCCAGTGTCTGTTTTATGATGAGCAACACCACCAATGCCCTCCTTTAATGGGATGAGTCAATAAAGGCAGAGAAAGCTAAGTAAGTTACTTGGGGTCACACAGCGGGTGACAGAGCTAGAATTGGAGCCTATGCTATATGACTCCAGAACTCTCTCTTAATAATGACCATACTGTTAAAAAAAAAATGAAAAATGAAAAGTTTTAACTATGGCTTCCTAAATGCTGACCTGGAAATTTAGCCTTTCACATGCCCATTTGTTTAGCTTCTCCTCCTCAGTCTCTTTAATTCCAGCCCTAACACTGCAAGGCTGAGAGCTCCTTTAAATGAAAGGGCACATAGATTTCTAAGCAGCCTGAGGTTTCTGCTTGATATATTTAGAAGTATATTCCTTATAAAGCTGATCCTTTCTCAGTCCTACAGGACAATTAGAACTTGTCAGTTGAAGACACGGTGCATTATTCTCCCCTTTAACCCAGTCCTATTTGTGCTTCCTTATCACAGTTCACAGGCAGCTACTGATCTGATTATTAAACAGACAATTCACCCTGCTGTTCCTGCCTGCCAGAGCAGGAGCTCTATCTGTTTGGACCAGCTCAGCCTCATCTCTTTTGGGGTGACTCGGGTGATGCTAAGCTTCCCAGGGCCATTGCGTTCTGTCTTCTGCTTCTGACTTTTTCCCTGCTACCCACGTGAGCTTCTGCTATGTTCTCTTCTTTCCTGTCCAGAAATCATGTAGTAAGATGCTTTTTGGCTGGAGACCCTGAAATCAGTCTGAAGCTAGAGACCTTTCCTTCCTGTGCCCTCCAGGCGTTCAAGCCCATTGAGCAAAACTAAAACTTGCAGAAACAGAACTCTCTGGTTTTCACAGCCCTTGGTGGTCTCTAGATTTGTCAGGGGCTTCCAAAATCACTCTTGAGAGGAAAATGTTGCAAGAACAAAATTAATAATAAAATCACTATGCTTCCTCTCCCACTGGTTGCCTCATCAAATTTAGAAATTGCTATAGCAATCTATCCAATTAGGCCCTAGAGACTTAGTAGTGTATTCTACCATACTACAAGGGGTCGTCCCATTTAGTTTATTATATTCAGGTTACTTCTTTTAACTAAGCAGGCTGTTAAGTTCAATCAAATATAAAAATAACAGGGTAATTCAGTCAAGCATCTGACTTGCCTATTGCTTTTATCTAATTGGCCTATTATGAGGAAGTTATGAAATCTATTATTTGCATATTGGTTGACTGAACCTGAGAACGAGATTCCCAATGGTTTCACTTCAGATTGACTCTGGGTGAAATAGCCCAAATTTTAGCCCAAATAATAAGCTATGAGATTAATTAAGAAGCATATTTTCATTATACTCTTAAAGCTCAACATGGGACTGCAGGTCTCTTGAAAGCCCGGCATGACTTTAGGAGGCAGGAGGAGGAAACTCATTGTCTCCCTGTAAGCACACCCATATTAGACTTGGAAGTCCCCCTAATTTGTTGCTCTCCTGTGTGGAGTACCAAATTGATAGAGGAGATACCTTATTGGGATATAGTCTTTGGCTTAAAACATATTTTTCACCTATTTGGAATTTAAATATGTTGCTACATTTCAAGCTGAAGACCAGAACAGTTAGGGAGCGGTTAGTGATAATCCAATTAAGGGCCTTGATGGGGTCAAGCTTCTCACTGAAGGTGACCGGCCATAGCTATTTCAAATACAAAACCTGTTACTGAAAGGGATGAGCTTTTGGTCCCTGGAAGATCTCATCTATATGCCATGGCTTCACAGGAGGAATGAGCACAAGCCCCATGCTCTGTAATATTTTTTAAATGATGCAAAGACTGAAAAGTGTATTTTTTTCTTCCTCAAAAGAATAGGCATAAATATGAAGGAGATTATTTAGGACATGCACACATTTTAAGGAAAGAGCTATCCAAATGAGAGGCTGGGATTATATAAAGTGAATGTCTGTTTTTTGTCTGTAAATTTACATATTCAAAATAACTCAAAAGCCAAGAAAGTTGCTTCGATGAAAAGTTGCAAGAAGCATTTATTCTTGGGCATGAAATGGTATGTCTTCAGGAAAGCTTGTGAGCTGCAGATTCTGAATACAAGACTATAAGAGTGTGTCACAGTAAGACACCTGTCGCTAGATGCTCCTAAAAGTATTGATAACAGGCTGAATCTGCAGATTTGGTCTTATATAAAGTATCAAATACCATATTGGTTGGCTAACCCCATAATAAAGGACATGGAATAAAAGAGGAAAGTCTCAGGCTACTGCTGCTGAGGAACAGCCACTGGCGTATGCAGGAAGGGTTTTGCTGTCCATGTACTTGGGGGCAAGGAAGCTGTTTTGTTGTGTTCTCTGCACTTGATTTTAAAATACCTCAGGCCAATATATATGTGTGTTACTTTAAATCTATAACTTAGGAACTTTCCAAATTCCATGACTGACAATATGCCAACCTGTAACCCTGTGAGTCTCCAGGTCAGAGGCTTTAGCTATCTTAATCTCCAAACAGCATCGGAGCTCTTAAAATGAACATACTGGATGATAAAGTAGTTTTTCATCATTGAACTGGGTGCTGTTTCAGATGAGTGCAGAGGAGAGTTATTGTTCCTGGCAACATATCCTACTCCAACACCTTCGTAAAAATAGAGAATAAGAATCATAATCAGCAAACCCAATATGCTCAATCTTACAGAACACTGTTTTAGGCTTAGACTTCTGAAATTAAACCTATATTTATTTTACCACTGTATTAGTCATGGTCCTCCAGAGAAACAGAATCAATAGCATATGTGTTTGTGTGTACTAAGAGGGAGAAAGTGGAGTGGGGGGCGAAGAAAGAGAATTACCATAAGGAATTGACTCATGCGATGATTACAGAGACGACAAATCCCAAAATCTACAGTCAGCCGGCTTGAGACCCAGGAAGGGCTGATGTTTTGATGTTTCTGTTCAAGTCTTAAGGCAGGACAACCAATATTCCAGTCCAAAAGCAGTCAGGTAGGAAGAATTACCTCTTATTCAAGGGAAGATCAGCCTTTTGTTGTATTCAGCCCTTCAACTGAATGGATGATGCCCACCTACACTCAGGGGTACAATCTGCTTTACTCAGTCTATTGATGTAAATGCTAAACACATCCAAAATCACTATCACAGAAACATCCAGAATAATGTTTGACCAAATATCATTGTACTGCATTGTCCAGTCAAGTTGACCTATTAAATTAATTATCACAACCATCTGTCTAAGACATTTGACATGTGCTCCAACTATAATATTAGGTGAAAACTGCCTCTAGAATGATGTCACATCTGTCTCTAATGATGTGAGGTGGTATCAGAACACAGAAGTGGAGAGAGGCCTAGAATCTAATCAATATTACTGAAAATGTTTTATGATGACTTTTGTGCATGCTTGTTAATAGATGTTGATGTACAAAATTTGCTTTCATAACCTAGTCTCTGGTAGTGAGGCTGTATGGGAGGATGCCTATTGTTTTCAGCTATTTCTAAACTACTGGAGACTGCCCAGTGTCAACCAAGAAGAATCTCATACTTGTGAATGACCACATTACATTGGCTTAGGCCAGATTGCAGCACATTTTCTATAAAGCTTCTAGGCAGAAAATGTTTTTTTCCATAGAAGAGGTTTTGAAATGTCCTTCCTAGCTCAACAGCACCCGGGATAATACAGATCTCACACATCAAATGCAGGTGACAGAGATCACAGCCCCAGGTCTCAGGTAGAGAGTAAAGCCTTGCAAGATCTCACAATTGTTTTTGACAATATACAAAACAGAAAGCTAGCATTGAGCAGAGGTAAGGGGAGTAAAATATAGCTTCTGTGGAAATCAGTTGCTAAAGGCTGTTTCAGGAACAAAGAAAGAACAAAATAAGACTTTGAAACCAATAGAAAGAAGCAGACATCAGAGTACACCCAGAGAACCCAGAGAAGATTAACATTAGCCCATTATCACATTGCTCAAAGATTATCATCAGCTCAACAGTAATCAGAACTGCAAATAAATATCAAAAGCTATTGAATTCCTTTAGAGTTTGTTATATATGTGTAAATTAAATATCACTTTTATTGTCTTTCTTTTGTCTTCCTATATATTCCCCATTTAAAATGCCCTACATGTTTTGTGATGGGATGAATGAAAACCATCTTATAAAATTAGAGTCAAGATTCTGGTGCCCACAGTGGACTAGACAGATAAGCAGCTGCATGCCCTGATGAATATGTAGTAGAATATGTAACTGAATACAGACCTAATGAGACTTAATTCTCTTCTTCTATATACCATCGAAGTGAAAAACAATAACCCAATAAACAAAATCAATGACTATTCCAAAGGAATATATATTTCACTCAAGGCTGTACTTTTTAACCTTCCGGAAACAAATTTGATCTCTAAAATATTTTATATTTAGCATTGAATGTAAAGTCTCTTTGTTTTGGCTGAGGACTCCCCAGCAAGGTTGAAAAGCAAAGGAAACTGTAGAATTACTTTATCTATCGCCCTCTCAACTGGTTTTATAATGCAATCTATGTTTTGAGACTTAAGGGAGGTGCTTTTGGAAGATATAGTAACTCTAATCAACCTTGCAGTATTTACTCTAGAAAATTACTACATCAATGTCTAAAATTGCATTCAAATGAAGAATAGTAGGTAACTTCCTTCCTACATAGTCTTTTGTGTACTTGATGTCTCTTGTATAATCCATATTCAGCCTTCTCATTTCTTCATATCTTATCTCCTCAGGACAGTGGGGATTTATTTGGATTATTAATGTGTCCTTTTCAGGGATATTTTCCCTATGAGGCTATTTTGTGTTCCACTATGAGCTCATAAAGCTAATCTAAACATAGGGCACCACAGACATTAAAGGAAAAATTTGTTCAGAAAACATCCCCACATCCCCATGAGACTTCAAAAAAAAAAAAAAAAAAATCAACCCTCCAGGCAGATTCACACAGTGATTTTAGGATGAACATTTTCATTTCATGAAAAAAAAAAAAAAAAAAAAAACACAAGACAGCTTTGATTTTTACGTATCTCTTCCCCCCCCGCCATAAGTTGGAGATACTAAAGATAAATATGTTTATATGTGTGGAATTTACTCCAGATTCTGATAAACAATGTGCATATCTCTGTATATTGAGTCAAGCCAGCAAACACACTGTGGGTTTTTTGCATTGTAACTAAATTATGTATCTGGAGTTTTACCTCCTCAGCAAGATAAGCTTTTCTATTACATATAAGACCACATGCAGGAATTAGGAAGATTAGGAAAGAGAAAAAGGCATCTGAGCATGTTGATAGTACTGGTTTGGAGAATTTAGCTGACATATTAAAAGAACTTTCTGAACAAGATTGGTAGAAACTCAATTTCACTTCTCCCTTGAATTTCTTGGGTGCTGGCCATTTCTGACAATTGAAGGCTCTGGATGGGAGCTCTCTGCCCATCCGGGAGCCCATTGAAAGAAGGAAATCAAATACACACAACTATGTTTACTTCCTTTATGGCAACCACTAAAACCACTGAATAAACAAAAAAAGTGTTGCTCAATAAAATGTTAATTTGAAAATGCCACTGTAGTTAAGTCCAAAGTCATTTTTCACCCTTATATCCTATCCTGTATCCAATTTGTCATTAATTACTGGTTTTTTCCTTTAAAATGTGTTTCAATTTTTTTTCTTTCTAGGACTTAGGGCCACACTCTTTTGTTAATAACAAAAACAATAATAATAATAAACTTTAGCATGAGTTCCTGCCTGAGTCTCTACACTTTTCCGTGTACATATTTGCAGATTAATTTAAGGCTTAGGTTCAGCTGCTTAAGATAGTGTAGAAACTAACTTTATATTTAAGATGTATCTCTTGTGAGAAATAAATAGTTGTGTCTTGCTTTTTATCCAACCTGACGAGTTCTTTTAATCGGAGTCTATAGCCCTTTTTTATATTAATATGGATGCATCAAATCTATGACTTGGTATGTTTTCTATTTGGCTCCTCTGTTTTTTCATTAGCCTGTTTCTCCTTTCCTACACTACATATTGGCAGATTAGAGTACACTTTCTTTGGGGCCACAAACTGAAAATAAATCATGGTTGCTAAAGGAGCTATCTTGATTACTTGTGCAGATGTCTATGGTAAGGGTCCATTCTCTGATGAGACTGACTGCCTGAGCTTATACTGCTCAGCTTGCCATTATTGCTGTCTGGATTCATTATCATACCAGAAAAATCAGTACGTATACCGTCATAGGCAAGGCACAAAATAAAGGATTCTATGTTTCTGATGCAGAGGTTACCATTACCACCACATGTGTAACTTGTGATATATGCCAAAAGTTGACCCATTTGTCTTGTGATAAGGAAGGTCACCTTGTACAGGGTATAGCTGTCACCCCACTCTTGTAGACGGACTAGATTGCACCTTTGACCCCCTCTCAAGGCTGACAGCAGTGTTTTACCACTGTTTACGCTTTCTCTCATTGTGAGTGTTTCTGTTCCTTAAAGATCAGCTGTATTTGGCCAGAGTTGTGGTCTTTCAAATGATCTGTGTATTTGGCCTTCCAGATCATTTTCAGTCTGATAAGCACGTTTTATCCTACATGTTACTTAGTAATGAGTTGATTATTAAGGCATTTGATAGAATTTCCACATTCCCTTTTATCTACAGGTATCTGATATTATTGTGCATGCATTGCATCTCCCTTCTCAAAAATTGATTCAAACTATTTCTGACTTTGTGTTTCTCACTTTCTTTTGGCTCACACACCATAGCAAGGAAATTTGGCCAATGAGTGCTGCTGCCCCCAGAAAGGGATCATCTACCTATGGCTGCTTCTTGGGTGATAATTAGGACCAAAGATGTGAGAGGTTATTTAAACATATTTTGAAAATTCAAGATTCTTCATTGATCATTCTTGGGCCTGAAGCTTCTTATTTTCCCCTAATAATAAACACAGGTGGTCTTGGTAGATATGCCCCGTGGATGTCCAAAAGGGGGGCCCAAAAACTTAATTCTGGGTTAGCATCTTGGATTCTTTTGTTGGATGGATCTGGTCTTGGATCATAATACAACGATCTCTTGGTTGACCACATTGTTCATTGAGTCCCCCTGCAGTGGCCCACTTCTACAAAATTGAACATAATAGATTTCTACAAACGTTATAAAAATGACCTTGTTTCTCTCATACCTGAGCTTTCTAGATGAGAAATCTAATTGTAAGCAGGAGATGATAAAAAAAAAAAAAAAAAAACAACTGTTGTGCTGTGTTGAAATGAGGCACATCTATTTTGTGGTGGCAGAAAACAACACCCTGTCACCCGGGAGAAGAACACTTCAGATATGGAGAGGGAGAGGAGAGAGGGGTACGTTAATCATCTTTGTCTTCCAGAATCAACTCTGGAGACTTCTTTCACAAAGAAGGAGGCCCTGATTTTCTCTCCCAAAATATTATAAGAAGCTTTACTTCAGCTGACTGCTCAGTCTAACAAACCCTACCAGATATCTGTGAACACAATTGGATCAACATCTCCTTTCACCTTACTGAGAAGATAAGTAGAAACATATCTTCCATATCTTTCATGTGAAACAGCCATCAACACATCTGGAGGTCTTCTCCACCCTCATTCATGTAGCCCTTGCTCCGTCCCGTGAGGATGAGGCAGACTAATTCTACCAAACCAGTGGGACAGACAAAAGGGACAGGTTAGATTGACTGCCCTCAAGCAGGTCCTCCAGAACAACCATTTGATTCAATCATTTTAACGGAACTGGACACTCAAAGGTCTAATGGCCAGACAGAGAGGCTGTTAGAAATCCTATCAACCTGTGGGTCCTGACGCATGTAGGAACTACTTTGAGGACACCAACAATTGTAGCCAACACTTTGTTTCCTAGGGTTCTGTGTATATTTGCTTCTTAACTCTAAGGCAGGCATAAACTGACTTTCTCCTAAAGACATAATGTCTTTACCTTAAAAGACTTTCAAGTATTTAAGAACACAAGTAGATCATGTAGCTCTCATATGACTGTAGAAATCTCTTCAAAATTTGATCACCCCTAGCTACTCAGGGAAGATTCCTGGAGAGATCAGTGAGATAAATGACTCATTATTTTAGCACACCCTGTGAGCAGTTAGTTTTACAATGGAAAGCATTCAGGTAGCAATTTGTCCCTAACTTTGTTGAAATGACTAAACATACCACTTCAGCTCTAGAATGAATTCAGGTCAGCCATAACTGAAAGGCCACAATTGCCCTAGACTTCCCCCTTTTGGGTTTAAGCAGAATCTACATATTCACTGATATATCTTATTGTACCTCAAAGTTTTGGACCAAGTGGAAAGGTTAATGCAGAAATTTAAGAAGAAAATTATCTCGATTTCTAAGGTAGACCCTGATGACTTAAAGGAATTTATTTAGCTGTTTGGGTCCAGCTGGGAAGAATGGTCAATACAGCAGATTGGCCTCCTCCTGCTACTTGTAGCTCTGGAGATAGCAGTCTTAATTAAATGATACAGGAAACAAAGTGATGGATTTAGTCCTAGCCTACCTTATTAAAATTAATGAGACTAGCCAACTGAGTAGCATACTCATGGGAAAATTCACCAGCAGTCAAGACAGAGAAGTAGCAATAAGAAGCAAATACTGTTGTGACATAATTCTCCAGGGCTATTTCATAATTTTATGTCTTATAAGGAAGGCAGTTACTGTACTTTATTGTGAACTATCTTTTAGAAGATTTTTGTATAGAGAATAGCCTTGGAAGACAGAGATAAGAGTTTTCCTCCAGAGCAAATAGCAAGCATGCTTACTGTCAAATGCAGTGATGATAATATCTCTTTCCAGACCAAAGGGCTGGCATACTCATTACCTATCATGAAATATTAGAGTTCTAAGCACAGAATCCCTTTCCTGTATTACATACCGCAGCATGTGCTAATGCTTTCTGGCTGAATAGCCCTGTGGAAATCAGGAATTGGAGGCACAGGGCAAAAAAAAAAAAAAAAAAAAAAAAAAGCCAGTACCTTTGCTATTGCCATTATTGTTTGTAATTAACTATATTTTCTGAACCAGGAAGCTCATATAATTTACCAGAATCCATGAAACTGTGGCAAGCTAACCAATTAGCTCCCAATAAAGTAAAATCTCAGAGCCTTCAGTTGCTGACAATATAATAAGGTGAAACATCACACATAAACAGTGATCACAGTTTCTGATACAATACATTGCTTCAATATTGGAAGTTACTTGGTATCATTTCCCTTGCATATCACAACACTCAGCACAGAGTCAAAGTGCAATATATAGTAAAAGAGGGATTGGTCAAACTTTCAATAAGATATTAAAGAAAAATAATTTGCTTGACATAATGCCACAAAATAATGATTTCAAAATATAATTAGGTGGTCAAAATGAAATTAATAGATAGTTCTAGAATCTTTTTAGTTCAATACACACCAATCAGGACGTCAGTTTTCACAAGTTGAATAAATTTTGTTCTTAATTTTCTATCCAGTAGATGTCAGCAGTTTTCTCTATTTCTTTATAAAGTTAATTCTTTCCTAACTCATATGTTTCAAACATCAGAGATTCTCATTACAATTAGATTTTTATCATTATCTAAAAATTTTGGTAACATGATAATCAATGTTGGCTAAAGATGATATTTTGGTACAATGACAAAAGGCCAATGCTCAGCTTTATATATCTCAATGCATCAGCCAGAAACTTGAAAAAAATCTCATTTATGAAGGATATACCTGTCATATAATGAAGAGATATCATAAATTTATGTCCTGAGTAATATCTCAGTACTTATTAAACCTGTAATATTCTCTTATTTTTATGGAAAAGGAGGGAAGGGTGGAGTTTCTATTAGATTATATTATTACATAAAATATCCTATACCTTTCCCTGTGGAAGAGTTATAGATATACTTCAAAAAGTTTGTAAAAAATGGAATTAAATGATAAAAATAAAAAATTAAACTTTATTTCTCAACATAAGCTCCATTGAGTTCAAGACACTTTTTAAGTGATAGTGCCAGCCATTTAGTCTATCTCTAAAGAATTGAGCGGCCTGGGAATTCAACCATGCCAATGCTGGTTTTTTTACATTACTAACTTAAAAAAAAGTGTGCCCTTTAAAGATTTGTTTAAGATTAGGAAACAATAAAAAATCAGAAGGAGCCAAATGAGGACTGTAAGGTGAATGCCTATAGATTTCCTATTTACACTCTAACAAAATTGCCTTTGTTTAATGAGAAGAATGAGCAGGGACATTGTCATAGTGGTGAAGAACTCTCTGATGAAAATTTCTGGGTGTTTTTCTGCTAACACTTTGGCTAACTTTCTTAAAACTCTCTCATAATAATCAGATGTTATCAGTTTTTGGCCCTCCGCAAGGGCAACAAGCCAAATGCATTTAGCATCTCCCAAAATTGTTGCCATTACTTTTGTTCTTGACCATTTCACAATTGGACCATTTCTATCTTTTGGTAGCCTTTTTTTTTTTTTTTTTTTTTTTTTGTCTTCAGGATTGTACTGGTAAAGCCATGTTCAATCTCTTGTTACAATTCTTCAAAGAAATCCTTTGGGATCTTGATCTCTCTTGTGTAAAATTTCCATTGAAAGTTTTGCTCATATCTGCAGCTGATCTGGGTGCAATGGTTTTGGCACCCATTGAGTAGAATATTCGCTCAACTTTAATTTTTCAGTCAGAATTGTGTAAGCTGAACCAATTAAGATGTCTATGATGTTGGCTATTGTGGATGCTATTAATCATTGTTTTTTTACAATTAGGGCATTGTGATGGTCAGTATTGAGTGTCAACTTGATCAGATTGAATGATATAAAGTATTGTTCCTAGGCATGTCTGTAAGTGTTGCCAAAGGAGATTAACATTTGAGTCAGTGGACTTGGAGAGGCAAACCCACCCTCAATCTGGGTGGCACCATCTAATCACCTACCAGTGCAGCTAGAATAAAGCAGGCAGAAGAGGTTGGAAGGACTTGACTTGCTGAGTCTTCCACGTTTCATCTTTCTCCCATGCTGCTGCTTCCTGCCTTCAAACATCAGATTCCCAGTTCTTCAGCTTGTGGACTCTTGGACTTACAGCAGAGATTTGCCAGGGGCTCTCAGGTCTTTGACCACAGACTGAAGGCTGCACCATCGGCTTCCTTATTTTGAGGTGTTGGGATTTAAACTGGCTTCCTTGCTCCTCAGTTTGCAGTGGGCCTATTGTGGGACTTCACCTTGTGATCATGTGAGTCAATACTCTCAATAAACTCCCCTTCCTAATTACATCTATCCTATTAGTTCAGTCCCTGTAGAGAACCCTGGTTAATACAGGCATGAACAAGATTAATTTTTTCCTCACAAATTGATGTGAATAATCTGCTGCTGTGGGCTTCATCTTCAACAATGTCTGATTCCTTCTTAAAATGAGCTATTCATTTATAAGTTTTTAATATCTTTAGGGCATTGTCCCCATAAACTTTCCGAAAGCATCAATGGTTTTACCATTCTTTCATCCAAGCTTCCCATTAATTGAATGTCTGTTTTGTATCAATTTTAGAATTCTTGTTGCTCTGATAAAGACTCTGTTCAAACTGATGTTTTATCCTTCTTAGTACCTCAAACTAGATCCTGTTCAGACATGTTATAACAAGTTAGTATGACTTTATTTTGGTGTAAAACTTTGAAATCCCTGCATAGATATTTCATAATGTGCATTTTCATGAACTTTTTGAATATCTCTTATACACTTCAATCTATTTATGGATGCCAGATTCTAAAATGTGAGTAGGAATGATGTGTCTCATTAATGAGTAGAAGTTTTTAGAGTCATCATGTCCTTCATTCATTGTTTTCTTTTTCCTGACATGAGACTGAAAATATCTCATACAGTAGTTGTTCGTCATGTTTCCTAGAATGAGAACAATGAGTTGCATTTAACCCATGATGACCATGTAACAAGAGAAAAAGATTGACTGAAGTTGAAGACACTAAGATTTAGGGGGTTATTAGATACTGCAACAGATTTAGCTTGAGGCAATAGAAAAGGATATTTATTAACCCAGAAGGTTGATAAATGGGTAATATGTATCAACACCTTGCTAATTCTAAAGTACTATTCTATACATTTAAAGAAGAATATTGCAGGGCGTGGTGGCTTATGTCTGCAATCCCAGCACTTTGGGAGGCCAAGACGGGTGGATCATCTGAGTTCAGGGGTTCGCGACCAGCCTGGCCAACATGGTGAAACCCGTCTCTACTAAAAATACAAAAATTAACCGGGTGTGGTGTCATAGAACCTGTAGTTCCAGCTACTCGGGAGGCTGAGGCAGGAGAATTGCTTGAACCTGGGAGGCGGAGGTTGCAGTGTGCCAAGATCGCACCACTGCAATCCAGCCTGGGTGACAGAGTGAGACTTTGTAAAAAAAAAAAAAAAAGAAAGAAATGACTTCTGAACATAGAAAGCTATTAACTTTTCTTCTTCTTTATTTGCTTTTTAAAAGATCACCTATTCCATGGCCTCTGTTGGTGTCTTGTAATGTTGACCATTAAATTATATTTTTCTCTTTTACTATCCTTAGGCAAAGATTCAATGAACATCCATTATGTTCAGCCATGTGTTCACATTTCGTCTATTCCTTCCTCATACCTTATGGAGAAAACGTCTTATAAGATTTGTAACCATTTATGAAGCAACCTCTGTATATCAGTTTCTGCCTTAATGTTATTGTTATTAACATATTTAATAATAAATCATATGTTATGCATAAATTTTCTTTTACAAATAACTCAATTGAGATCGACAGATGTTAAGAAAATCGAATACAATTACACAGCTGAAAAAGAGCAAAACCAAGATTTGAATTTAGTTTGCTTAGTTTCAAACTCCCCTATCCTTCTACTACATCATTTACCTAGGTGGCAGCATGAGAAAACTACATAGTTTATCAAATCAAATTTTTCCATGAAACCCAAAATGTGTGTAATGAAAATTGACCATATGAGAAACTGATGAATTTCAATTAACATTTGTACTCCTAAACTGTATGTTGCCTCTTTCTTAGTTTAATGCAATCAAAGTATCAAAGTACTTGACAATAATTAAGGTGGAAGAAGTTTTTGGACAAATCCAGGTACTTGAGATAAATATTAATCAATTGCCTCAAAAACTTTGCTTTTAACTTAATTTCACATGACCTTCATAACTCTTTTGGGGCTGAAATTGGTTTATTTAAGATAAGCCTAGAACCAATTATTGGTTTAAGAATATAAGATTATAAGAGAAACAGATGGATTTGAAAAGCATTATGCTGAAGAAAAGAAGCCAGAAACAAAAGATTATATACTATATGAATTCTTTGTATTGTGTTCTAGGATGGCTCTGCCTATAAAATCAATTAACATATTATATTATGTCAATAGAAAAGGAAAAAGCACAAACAAAATCCACATGATCATTTCAACAGATGCAGAAATAGAATCTGACAAAATCCCATCTCCTTTCATGATAAACCACACAGCAAAATAGGAATAGAAGAAAACTTCCTCAACTTGATAAAGCGTATCTATGAAAAAAACCTATAGCTAGCATCAGGATGAATAGTGAAAGACTAGCTTCTTTTCCTCTTAAGATCGGGGATTAGACAGATGTCCACTTTCACAACATCTCTTCAACATTGCATGGAAGATGCTAGCCAGGGAAATTATGCAAGAAAAGTAAATTAATGACATCTGGTTGGAAATAAGAAAGTAAAACTATAGCTACTTGAAAATGACATGATTGTGTATATGGAAGATCTTTAAAATTTACTAACAATTTATTGCAGATAATAAATGACCTCAGTAAGATTGCAAGACACAAAATCAATATATTTAAAAAAACACAACAGGATTTCTGTACACTTGCACTAAAAAATGCAAAATAAAATTAAGTAAACCATTCCATTTATAGTAGCATCAAAAGCAATAACATATTTAGGAAAAAATTTATAGTAGCATCAAAAGCAATAACATATTTAGGAAAAAATTTAACAAAACAACTGTAAAATGTATACTCTGAAAACTACGAAACATTATTGAAAGATACGAAATGGAAGAAGATCTCAATAAAAGATAAAATCTGATGTTCATGAATTCGAAGACTTAGTATTGTTAAAATGGCAATACTTCCAAAAGTAATCTAAAAATTCAGGTAATTACTATTAGAATCCCAGAAGACTTCTCACAGAACTTGTCCAGCTGATTCTAACATTCAGATGGAATTGTAAGAGACCCAGGATAACCAAAGCAATATTGAAAAGGAAGAACAAAAAACTATAACTCATTTTTCTGATTTAAAAACTTACCAAAAAACTAATCAAGACATTATGGTATGGCATGAGGACATAAATCAATGAAATAGAATTGAGAGATCAAAAATACATCCATGTGTGTATGGTCAAATGATTCCCATTAAGAATGCCAAGACCATTAAATGTGACAAATAATAGTCTTTTAAACAAATGGTGTAGGAACAACTGGCGAACTACATGGAAAAAAAAGGCAATTGCCACTTGTCTTTGAAATGGTTTGATAAAATAATTCGTGAGCATGATGGTAAGACACACTATCATCTACCTTCTGACCCAGGTTGTTTTGGGTAATATTGTACTATTTCTTTAGTCAACTTTTATGATAGCACCATACATATTGATTTGCTATTGACTTACCATGGTTATCCTTGAATCTTTTCAAGGATCTCCACTTCGAAATGGGAACATAATAGAAATTGACATATATAATTGAATAAATAAACTTTCACATTCTCCTTTTTTCTCATCATTCACTTTCCATTGGCGGAAACATTTCACTAAAAAACTCCTCCAGAGCACAGCCAGGGACACCCATCCCCCAAGGCTCACCATGTTCCCCTCGGAGACTCTAGCCTCAGGAGAAGTGTTGGACCTGAAGAGAGAAGGGCAATTTTGCCCATGAGATGGAGTCAGTCTTCCTGTCTGCCTCCTTCTCTCAGGACCCCAGCCTGGCCATGCCTGTTAGCAATTCATCCTTGGATGCCCAACTGGAGTGCTGTCCTGAAGTTGCATCATAGCTTCTGCACTGGCAGACCATGCCTGAACATCAGACAGCTCCAGCAGAGCAGTCCCCCACTGACACATACCAGCTGTCTGCATCTTCGTTCCACCTCAGCCTCCCCCATGCCACTTTGCTGGCATACACTTGCCCATGGCCACTCCCTCATTGCTTCGATAGCAAGCATGTATGCAGGTGGATCTTGCCTCCCCTTCTCTGCCACTGCATGAGTGCATATGCATCCTGTCACGCCATTGCTGCCAGCATGAGTGCACCAGGCCCCTCTTTCCACCACTGCACCACCACATCACCATTGTTGGCATGAATACATGTGTGGACACCAGCAACCCTGCCTCTGGCTTGTGCTGCCACTGCCACCAGTGTAAACATGCAGGGACACCAGCATTCCCCCAACCATCCCCCACTGCCACTGGCATGAAAGTGCTCACAGTCACTAGCCTGGCACTCGCCAGGGCCCCACCCCTATACTGACACTGCCATGGGTGCAAATGCACAAATGGACCCCAGCAGCCCCAACCTTTCTCCCCTGCCATGTAACCACTACAGTCATTACCAACTCCTACATGGAAGCCAGTATCCCTGGGTCTGCCAACACTCCCCCCGAGCTGACAAGCGTGCAGCCCAGCATGCTGCCGCTGCTTCTGGCATATTCAAACAAGCATCGATTCCACTGCTACCACCTGATGAAGCACTTTGGCTGGCACCACCCTTTGGAGAGCTGTGACCAACAGTCCAGGAACACCTCAGTCCCTCCAACACAGTACATACCCAAACTCAAGAGGCCAGAGAACAAAGCTAGGGGCCTGATACCAGCCCTTAGAGTTAGAGCATGTAGCCCAGGCATGCCCTACTGAGCCTTGCCCCTCCAAAAATTTACCAGAAATGAAGCCAGATGACTGAACCCACCTTATACCACAATCAAACACCAAGCACATCAAAGAATACAAAAGAAACAAAAACCTATACGCAGGACAGCAACTTCAAAGGTGGAAGCAACATCAGCCCACACAGATGAGAAAGAACCAGCACAAAAACTCTGGCAACTCAAGAAGCCAGTGTATCTTCTTACTTCCAAACAACTACACACTAGTTCCTCAGCAATGGTTCTTAAGCAGGCTGAAATGGCTGAAATGACAGAAATACAAGTCAGAATATGGGTAGAAACAAAGATCACAGACATTCAGAAGAAGTTGAAATCCAATCCAAGGATTTTAAGAAATACAACAAAACACTACAGGAGATGAAAGATGGAATGGCAATTTTTAGAAAAAACAAACAAATGATAGAGCTGAAAAACTCATTTCAAGAATTTAAAAAACAATTGCAAACATTAACAGCAGAATTGACCAAAATGAGGAGAGAATCTCAGAGCTTGATTACTGGCTTTCTGAAATAACTCAGTCAGAAAAACTGAAGAAAAATCAATAAAGAAAAATGAACGAAATCCTTAAGAAATATAGGATCATGTAAAGAGACAAAAATCACACACTCATTGGTGTCCCTGAAGGAGAGGGAGAGAAAGCAAGCAACTTGGAAAACATATTTCAGAATACTGTCCATGAAAATTTTCCAAACTTACCAGAGAGGACAACATTCAAATTCAGGAAATGCAGAGAACCCCTATGAAACACTACTCAAGAAGATCATCCCCAAGACATTGTCATCACATTCTCCAAGGTCAAAAAAAAAAAAAAAAGTTAATCATAGCTAGAGAGAAGGGACAAGTAACATACAAATGGAACCCAATTAAGCTAAAAATAGACCTTTTAGCAAACCGTGAAAGCCAGAAGAGAATGGTGGTCAATTTTCAGCTTTTTTTTTTTTTTTTTTAAGATGGAGTCTTTCTCTGTCACCCAGACTGGAGTGCCGTGGCACTATCTCAGCTCACTGCAACCTCCACCTCCCAGGTTCAAGTGATTCTTCTGCCTCAGCCTCCCGAGCAGCTGGCATTACAGGCATGCGCCACCATGCCTGACGAATTTTTGTGTTTTCAATAGAGACGGGGTTTTGTCATGTTGGCCAGGCTGGCCTCGAACTCCTGACCTCAGGTAATCCACCTGAGGCATCAGCCACCGCGTCTGGCAATTTTCCGCACTCTTAAAGAAGAAAATGTAAACAAGAATTTCATATCCAGCCAAAGTAAGCTTCGTAAGTGAAGGAGAAACATCCTTTTAAGACGTGTAAATACTGAGGCATTTTATTACCACCAGATTTGTCTTACAAGATGTCCTAAAGTGAGTGCTAAACAAGAAAAGGAAAAACCGTTACCAGCTACTACAAAAACATACTTACGTACATAGACCATTAACACTATAAAGCAGCCACACAAACAAGTTTACATAATAACCTGCTAACAACATGATGACAGGAACAACTTCACACATATCAATACTAATCTTGAAAATAAACAAGCTACATTCCCCAGTTGAATGGCACAGATTGCTAAGTTGAATAAAGAAGCAAGACCCAATGGTATGCTATCTTCAAGAGTCCCATCTCACATGCAATGACACCCATAGGCTCAAAATAAAGGGATAAAGAAAAATCTACCATGCAAACAGAAAATAGAAAAAAGCATTAGTTGCAATCATAATTTCAGAAAAAACAAACTTTAAACCAACAAAGATCAAAAAAAAAAAAAAAACAAAGAAGGGCATTACATAATGTTAAAGGACTCAACAAGAAGATCTAACTGTTAAATATTCTAACTATATATGCACCCAACACAGGAGCATACAGATTCATAAAGCAATTTCTTAGAGACCTACAAAGAGACTTAGGTAACAACAGAATAATAGTGGGAGACTTCAACACCCCACTGACAGTATTAGACATATCAGGATGGCAGAAAACTAACAAAGATATTCAGGACCTGAACTATGGGCCTAGAAGACATCTACCGAACATTCCACCCCAAACCAACAGAATATACGTTCTTCTGACCTGCACATGGCCTATACTCTAAAACTGACCACACACAAACCAACGCCAAAGCTAGAGGAAGGCAAGAAATAACCAAAATCAGAGCTGAACTGAAGGAGTCTGAGACATGAAAAATCATACAAAAGATCAATGAATTCAGGAGTCGGTCCTTGGAAAAATTCCTGAGATAAATAGACTGCTAGTTACACTGATAAAGAAAAAAAGAGAGAAGATCCAAATAAACACAATTAGAAATGACAAAGGGTACATTACCACTGACCCCACAGAAATACAAATAAGCATCAGAGACTACTATCAACACCTCTATGCACACAAACTGGAAAATCTAGGGGAAAAATGGGTAAATTTTTGGACACATACAATCTCCCAAGACTGAACCAGGAAGAAATTGAACATCTGAACAGACCAATAATGAGTTCCAATATTGAATCAGTAAGTAAAAATCCTGACAACCCCCAAAAAACCCAGGACCAGATGGATTCATTGCTGAATTCTACCAGATGTACAAAGAAAAGCTGGTATCATTCCTACTAAAACTATTCCAAACAATTGAGGAGAGGCTCCCCCACAACTCTATGAGGCCAGCATCATCTTGATACCAAAATCTTGCAGAGACACAACAAAAAAAGAAAGCTTCAGGACAATATTCTTTATGAGTATTGATGCAAAAAATTATCAACAAAATACTAGCAAATCGAATTCAGCAGCACATCAGAAAGCTACTACATCGTGATCAAGTAGGCTTTTTCCTTAGGACGCAAGGTTGGTTCAACATATGCAGATCAATAAACGTGATTCATCAGATAAACGAACTAAAGACAAAAACCACATGATTATCTCAATAGATGCAGAAAAGACTTTTGATAAACTTCAACATTGCTTCATGTTGAAAACTGTCAAAAAACTAAATGTTGAAGGAGTATAACTCAAAGTAATAAGAGTCATCTATGACAAACCCACAGACAACATCATACAGAATGGGCAAAAGCTGGAAGTATTCTCCTTGAAAACCAACATAAGACAAGGATGCCTTCTCTCACCACTCCTATTCAATCACCACTGAGTGCTCTGGCCTACTGGGTGTCCTGGTCTGAAAAATCAGGCAAGACAAGAAATAAAAGGCATCAAATTAGGAAGAAAGAAAATCATACTATCCCTGTTTGTGGATAATATGATTCTATAGCTAGAAAACCCCATAGCCTCTGCCCAAAACTCCTTGAGCTGAGAAACAACTTCAGCAAAGTTTCAGGATGCAAAATCAATGTATAAAAGCCAGTAGCATTCCTATACACCAACAACATCCAAGCTGAGAGCCTAATTAGGAACACAATTCCATTCACAATAGCCACAAAAAGAACAAAATAAAATACATAGGAAGTCAGCTAACCATGGAGGTGAAAGACCTCTACAATGAGAATTACAAAATACTTCTCAAAGAAATGAGAGATGATGCAAACAAGCAGAAAAACATTCTATGCTCATGGATAGAAAGAATCGATACAAAATGGCAATACTACCCAAAATAATTTACAGATTCAATGCTATTCTTATCATACTACTAATGACATTCTTCACAGAATTAGAAGAAACTATTTTAAAATTCATATGGAACAAAGGAAAAAGAGCCTGAATATTAATACTATTCGAACAGGCAATACTAAGCTAAAAGAACAAAGCTGGAGGCATCATATTACCTGACTTCAAACCATATTACAAGGCTACAGTAACCAAAACAGCATGGTACTGGGACATAAACAGAAATGTAGACCAGTGGAACTGAATAAAGACCCCAGAAATAATGCTGCACACCAACAACCATCTGATCTTTGGCAAAGTTGACAAAAATAAGCAATGGGGAAAGGACTCCCTATTCAATAAATGGTGTTGAGATAAATGGCCAGTCATATGCAGAAGATTGAAACTATACTCCTTCCTTATAACATATACAAAAGTCTCAAGATGGATTAAAGACTTAAATATAAAACCTAAAACTGTAAAAACCATAGAAGGTAACCTAAGAAATTCAATCCTGGACATAGGGCCTGGCAAAGATTTTATGACAAAGATGCCAAAGCAATTGCAACAAAAACAAAAATTAATAAATAAGGCCTAATTAAACTAATGTACTTCTGGCCAACAAAAGAAACCATCAACAGAATAAACAGACAACCTACGGAATGGGAGAAAAATTTTGCAAACTATGCATCTGACAAAGGTTTAATATCCAGAGTACGTAAGAAACTTAAACAAATTTACAAGCAAAAAACAAACAACCCCATTAAAAAGTGGGCAAAGGACATGATCAAACACTTGTGATCAAACACAAGCATATTAAAAAATGCTCAATATCACTGATTATTAGGGAAAAGCAAATCAAAACCACAGTGAGATACCATCTCACACCAGTCAGAATGGTTATTATTTAAAAATCTAAAAATAACAGGTGCTAGCAAAGTTGTGGAGAAAAGGGAATGCTTACACACTTCGGGAGGAAATATAAATTAGTTCAGTCATTGTGAAAAGCAGTTTGGCGTTTTCTGAAAGATCTTAAAACTGAACTACTGTTCAAACTAGCAATCCTGTTATCAGGTATATACCCAAAGGAATATATATCATCCTACTATAAAGACACAGGCATGTGTCCATTCATTGCAGCAGTATTTGCAATAGCACAGACATGGATTCAACCTAAAGGCCTATCAATGGTAAACTGGAAAAAGAAATGTAGTACATATACACTACGGAATACTATGCAGCCATAGAAAAGAATGAAATCATGTTCTTTGCAGCAATATGGATGGACCTGGAGGACATTATCTTAAGCAAACTAACATAGGAACAGAAAACCAAATATTGCATGCTCTCACTTACAAGTGGAAGCTAAACATTGCATACATATGAACACAAAGACGACAGCAACATATCAGGGCCTACTTAGGGTGCAAGGTGGGAGAACAGTGATGATCAAAAAGTTACCTTTTGGGTACTATGCTTATTACTTAAGTGATGAAATAATCTGTACACTGAATCTCCATGACACACAATTTACATATATGATGAACCTGCACACATACCCCTGAACCTCAAATAAAAGTTAAAAATAACTTCCATATTTTTGCCTTCACTCAAGTGTTAAATATTGTTAGTAGTAAAATGTACATACTTCAGAAATAATTTTATATGTGCCTCTACATACATATGTGAACATATTAATATATACATCATTATATTATTGAATTCATACTGCATTTTTTCATAATCTGTTTCATTTACAGATAATATATTTTGAATAATAATCATAGGTTCCACTTATACACCACTTTTTATGGATGAGGCAACATCTCTAAGTCCTCTGTAGCTCTTAACATAATCCTCAAAAAAACCCGGAGATAAGTAGTATTATTGTTCACATTTCAGGATGATGAAACTGAAGTATGTGGAGTTTAATAAATTTGGCCAAGTTTGCACAGCTGGAAGCTGCTAATTTAACTCTGGAAAAACTGGAAGAACTTGATCTCTCCATAGAAGAGCATATTTTCCTCCTCTTCCTCCTTCTTCTTTTTTTTCTTTTTCTTTTTCTTTTTTTTTTTTTTTTGACAGTGTCTTGCTCTGTTGCCCAGGCTGGAGTACAGTGGTGTGATCTTAGCTTACTGCTACCTCCGTCTCACGTGTGCAAGCAATTCTCCTGCCTCAGCCTCCCAAGTAGCTGAGATTACAGGTGCGTATCACCACGCTCGGCTATGTTTTGTATTTTTAGTAGAGCTGGGGTTTCACCATGTTGACCAGGCTGGTCTTGAACTCCTGACCTCAGATGATCCAAAGCTTTGCCTACCAAAGTGCTGGGGTGACAGATATGAGCCACCAGGTCCTGCCCTTCTGTTTTACTACAGCCCCATTTCAGCAACAATTAGCATGTTTTCTACTTAACTATATTTATCGTTCAAGAAATGGAGACATAATCATTTAAGCTGGGTCTTTTTGTACTATTTCAAGTAGTGCTACATGAACATCTTGACAACGCTTATCTTACTGTATGGAATGAGGTAAAGATCACATTATCTTTTCTTGATTGCCAGCCAGAATTTTATTTATGATATTTATGTATTTATTTGTCTGCCTATCCATGACATGATCAGGAACTGTCTTTTATCTTATGCCTAGCTAAGTGACTACAATTGTCCACTAAATGAATGAATGAATAAATAACCTATCCCTTTTATGAATTATTTGCTCATTGAGGATAAATCAAATGAGTCACAAAATCGTGAAGATCAGATGAATAAACTACAACATGCTGAGAAATTAAAAGTTTTATATCGTTCTCCGTCTTTGTGATTTGATGTGAAGTCTTTGTGTAGGTAGTTAAAAGATTCCTGACCACGTATTCAAAATCTTCAACATTCTTTAAGTTCAAAGTCGCTACTTCCTGACTCCTCTAAAATGTCTCCAACTTTTTTGGTTTCTCTGATTCTTCATTTTAATAAAAACTTTCTTCTTTCATTAAATTTCATTTGGCCTTTGAAAAGACACTCTAGCTTTCGGGCTATGCTTTGCTTTGCATCCTGTCTGCCACTCTGAGTTTAAAAGGAGGAAGCACGAGGCCGCTCCACATCTGATTGGCTGTAGTCCCCTCTCTGGTACTGTGCTGACGCAGCTGACAGTGCTGAGATGATTAAAGGGTTCTGGGAATCTGTGAAGAACTGAGTACAGATATTTGAATGTGTAACCACTTGTCAAAATTTTACAGTAATTAGGAGCTAAGAAAAGGAAAAAGAATGTGGCTGCTCAGAACTTGGTAGAATCTCAATGTGATGAATATTCCTTTTGAAATTTTTAAATGACCTGAATTCATTAAGAAGACACATAAACTTCTCATTCCATTGAAAAGAAAAAATAAATACATTTATGTAGTGTCCTAGATAGTGGTATCCTTGAGATGGGGGCCAGTATTTAGAAGTGGTGTCTTGGAATTGATTGCATTTGAGCAGCTATCATCTTCCTTCTTTCTCCTAGGAGAGTAGTCAGATTCACCCGTTCGTTAATTTTCTCCTTCATTGCATTTATACTGCCAGACACTGTAGCAGGCATGGGAACAAAATGGTAAAGAGCATAGGTGCTGTATTGGACCTTTTCAACCTGATAGCTTGTTTAGGACCTTTTATCACAATTTTCTCTGTGTCATTTACAACTACTGTATTTAAACACAATTTTTGAAGCTTTGTGATCTCTTATGATTGAGAGCTATCATCGTTTACCTAATTGTTTATTTGAGAAGATTAAGATTGCTTCTATTTTTTAAATTATTACATATAATTTGGATACAAATATTATTGTATTTAAATATTTATTTGCTTTGTCAAAAGAAGAGTTTTGAAGTAAAATTTATCACTTACCACAGGTGGCTTCTTCTTACCTACAGAGAGCCTCCTATTTGCTGCCATGTTTGTAGTCAGGGAACATGGCGTGGTGTCTTGGTTTGTTTCATGTGACTGTATGATGATGGATACTTTTTGCAGCATCTGAGGTTCCAGAGAAATTGAGCAACTTGAATACTTGCGAATGTTTTAGAAGTTCTGAATTATGATTCTACAATACTGGAAATCTCTATGATACAAAATAGAAAAAAAAAATGAAGTTGCTAACGGACCTTCTTAGAGAGATGTATGGGTTTGAGGACTATATATAAGATTCAAACGATCTAGAATTCAAGGTTTGTTGTTCAGGAATGGAGTCTCCCACCATGACTTGGCAATGAATCCTAGAAAACCATTCTCTCCGGTCTGTCCCCATTGGAATGGTGTAACCAGCTCAATCTAACCCCAACAAGAAGGAATAAATGTAATTACTGTTTCTCCTGTTACAAAAACCTCAGGACAGAGAACAGATCCCAGCTATTCCAACTAAAAATACACATCCCTTAGCTTAGTTTTACCCATCCTTTTGCCATGTCCTTAGGCTGTAGAAAATTGGAAGTGACACAAAGTACCCAGCTCTCATTATATCTCATAGTGAAAAAGAAAAACGAAAACGAAAGAAAAATTATACTAAAAATGCACTTGTGGGGAGAGAGTCTAAAGTTAACCACATTGTATCAGAGCAAATAGAATGTGTAGACAAATACTCTCAAAAAGAAGAAAAATGGAAACTAAAACAAAATCTTGGCAACTAGAAAAACCTAAGATAAAAAGAACAAATTTTTAAAATCAAGAAGCCAGGAAAGAAGGAAAAAAGTCATATTATCTAATGTAATAAATAAATAAATAATACACTGTTCCAATTATTAAAAGATGAATAAAAATAATAAAATAAAAATTTTGGGAACAGGGAAATGTGTTAAAGGATTACTGCTTCATACTGTCAAAAGACAAAATTACAACAAATTTATTTTTTATGCTTATTTGAATATAAAGTTTCAGGGTTTTATTTTTATTTTTAATTTTGTCAGGCATAAAGTTTCAATTTATATAGTTTAAAGATTTGATTGACTTCTATTGGAAATTCTAGATTTGGACAACACATTCTATAAAACATAATTAGTGATTTGATGAGCTGAGCAGAGGCTTGGTTTTATAGACAGAAAAGAGCTGAAAAAAGCAGAAACAGGGAATAAGAAATAGATTGGTCATTTCAAAGTTACTTTCCTTATAGGGTTAAACACGAGGGACTTCCTTATTATGCTGACTTAAGTTGACTAAGATCTTCTGCATTTTGTTTTGAATTATTTTGGAATACTGGCCCACTTCAGCGTTCAGTTTGATTACATGGCACCTAGTACGAGTGGCTTCATTCTGGTTTGGTCTGGCCTGCTGGGATCTAGTACAGGAGGCTAGTCCAAAAAAATGGTCTCCCATAAATTTTGTTTAACACTAGTATATCAACTAAATGTAGGAGTAAAACCAATTATTAGAATTATGGTTAACAACTAAATGCTGATATTATAAAAGTTGATCTTGACAGGAATACCAGTAACCAAAAATCCAGAGGAAGAGTTGAGGAGAGTTGATAAGATTGGTGAGATTGGTGGCATCCTTCTAAAGCAGAGTAAATTATAGAAATGGCTTAAAATTGAAGCACATTGTTTAAAAAAAGGATAGTGACTCCAACTTTTACCAAAAATTTCATAGCATCTTTTTGAAACCATAGTTGAGAATATTAATTTTAATTTTTTCAGCTTTACTTCTATATTTTAACCTCAAGTAAAATTTACTTTATTATCAAAATAGCATGTACTTTATAAATTCTTTTATATAAATATTTATATTTGTTTATTTATTCTCATCCATCTGCATATAAATCCATCAATCTACTTGTATATTCAGAATATAGCACCCGACTATTTCAATAATAAAAATGCATGGATGGTGAGAATTAAGTTTAAAATAATACTTTACCTTTGTGGTTTTTTTCAAAATAGACGATTTTTTTAGAACAGTTTTAGGTTCACAGCAAAGAGAATTCCCATATACTCCCTGACCTCACACACAGGTAGTCTCTACAGATATCAATATCCCACATCAGAGTGATTCGTTTGTTAAAACTGACAAACTTACATTGACATCATTATCACCCAGCCTTCATAGTTTGTATTAAGGCTCACTCAGAGTTGTACATCTTATGAGTTTTGACATACTGTGTAATGACATGTTTTAGTTCATTCAGGATCCTATAACAAAACATCAAACACTGGATAACTTATAAACAATAGAAATTTCCCAGTTCTAGAGACTGGGAAGTACAAGATCAAGGGACCAGTAGATTTAGTGTCTGGTGATGGCCCATTTGATTCATAAGTGATGCCTTCTCACTGTGTCCTCACCGGATAAATTAAAAGTTTTATATTTTTTCACTGGTGAAAGGGACAAGACAGCTCTCTGAGGCCACTTTTCTTTTATCTTTTTTTTTTTTTTTTTGAGATGGAGTTTCATTCTTGTTGCCCAGACTGGGGTGCAATGGTGTGGGGTGTGGTCTGGGCTCACTGCAACCTCCGCCTCATGGGTTCAAGCTATTCTCCTGTCTGAGGCCACTTTTATAAAGGCACTAATCCTATTCATGAGAGTTCCCTGCTCATGATCTAATAGTCTCATAAAAGCCTTATCTACTAATATTATCACATAGGTGAATAGGTTTCAACATGTAAATTTGCGGATGAGGGGATACAACATTCACACTACAGAAGCATGTATCTGTCATTATAGTTTCATACATAGGACAGCTTTACTGTCCTAAAAAATCTATTTATTCTACTTACTCCCTGGCCCCTGAAAATCACTAACTGTTTTACTGTCTGTATAATGTTGCCTTTTTCAGAATGTCATATAATTGGAAATATATGGTATCTAGGCTTTTCAGATTGGCTTTGTTCACTTAGTAATATACACTTCAGTTTCTTTCATGTCTTTTTCATGGCTCTGAATTATATTCCATTGTCTGGATGTACCAGTTTTTGTTTGTTTGTTTGTTTGCTTTGGGTTTTTTAAAAAACGTATTCATCTACTAAAGGACATTTGGCTGCTTCCAAGTTTTAGCAATTATAAATAAAGCTGCTCTAAACAACTATATACATTTTTGTGTCAATGTAAGTTTTCAACTTCTTTAGATAAATACCAAGGAGCATGATTACTGGATCACATGGTATGACTATGTTGGATTTTATAGGAAATTGCTCAATTGTCCTCCAAAGTGGTTGTACAATTTTACATTCTCACTGGCAATGAATGAGAGTTCCTGTTGCTCCATATTCCTGCCAGCATTTGGTGGTGGCAGTGTTCTGGATTTTAGCCATTTGAATAGGTAGGCAGTGGTATCTTTCTTGTTTTAATTAAAAATTCTCTAATGAGAGTATCATCTTGAGCATCTTTTTGAATGCTCCTTTTGATTTTCAATTCTTAAAAATTCTGTTAAAGCAGTTTTCAATTTTATGAAATCAATTGAGAAATATTAACTTTAAAGGAAAAAAAAAAAACAAAAAACCTTGAAGCAAATATGCCAAGATTTAACAGTGGTTAATTCAGAACATGAAATATGAACCATAAGTTATCCCACTTTCTCTTTCGTATTTTAAAAATTCAACAAAGTAAGAAAAATTGTGAGATAATTTTAATCTACTAAACCAGGCACAGATGAGGGGATATCTAGGTGTGGGATTAGGGATATTACCCTACCTTCCCATTTTTACCCTGGATTTTTTGTCTTTGTCTCTACCCTTGAGCATATCTTGTCAGAGCCTACATGCGTTAAGGAGACCCTTTGACATAGCATTTCAACACCACTCATACCCAAAAAGAGATTGGAGAGTGGTATCCTTCTGGGCCTGGAGGAACTTGGCTTCATTTTATTCAAACCTTAGCAAAGCTACATTAAAAGAACTGCTTCTCTTATTTTGAAATTTGCTATACTTCCCTTTTCTCTTTCCATCACCAATCTTGCTCTTTTTGTAACATTTTCTCAATAGCAAGAAAAATGCTAATTTTTGGAACGAGTCCTTAACAAGTAACTTTCTCATGTTAAGTCTGTAAGTGCAATGCAGAAGAGCCTGTCCTACCTAAACAGCTGAGGCCACAGAGGGGTGTCAGTTCTGACTCATTTCCAATTTATCTACATGAATAGTTTATGAGAAGGCTGGGGTATGGGTTAGAGAAACTCTAAGCCTTAAACACTTGCGAGGCAAAAAGCAAAGAAGAGAAGAGAGAGACGGAAACATGCACCCACAATGGCGGTTGGTTAATGTAGGCTGCTGATGAAGGGAGCTTAACAAGAAGCTGACTGTCCTTTGATTCACTGGGTCTTGGTGGGGCGTGAGGGGACTTCTCCTTCCTGGTATTTTGCTAGTTTACCCTAAGATGACATAGCTAGTGTCCCAGTGCTTGTTCACTGGCATTCAAGCAGCTTTCTGCTTGATAATTCTGTTTTATATGCTAAGCTGAGGAAACCACCTCAGCAAGACAGAACAACCATCACGATTAAAAGGCCCTGGCCCCAGCACTATCAACAGCCCTGCAGTGTTTGTTGCATGAATGAGTGCTAACCTCCCCCCCACCCATTAAACACCTCATCAGAAGGCCCACGTAATCCTAGATCTTCACAGAATCACATAGCATCTGTCTTCTTAGCTCAGCTTTGGGAACAGTGACAACAGGAGGGAACCTGATCCTCACAGTGGAGTAGAAATGTTTTCTCAAGATAGGAGAACATTAGGAATTATCTATTCAATTTGAAGGCTGCATAGGGCCTAAAAAATTAGAGTTCCTCAGAAATGCTATGGAACCAGGCTGATTTGAGTCTGCCAGAAAGGCCATGCTTTTTTCCTATTTCTTAACATACCCAAGGACAGAGACAGTGTGAATTTCTGTGTTAAATAACCAAAGAAGTACTTTTGTTAAATTTTAGAGATTCACAGAAAATAATGGTAATTTGAAACACAAAATGCAATAATAGGAAAGTGTATGGGCTGTAGAGTTCATAAGCCACAACTTACATCTGAGTGACTTTCACTGCCTTGTTTAACCTCTTGGAGTCTCAGTTTCCTCAATTGTAAAATGAGAACGTCTAGCCTGGAGTATTTATATAAGAATTAGAGACAGTGAGTGTAAATTGGTACAGTGGTCAGCACACCTTAGGCACATTATCATGATGATTTAAGTACTCTTTATATATATTTTTCTTCAGATCAACATTAAGGATTAGCCATTATTGGAAAAAAGAGATGCAATTTTAGCCATGTACATCAGTGGGTTTAGGAATATATAAAAACCATAAGTAAGTAAGAAGATATGGGTAACAGATATTGGTCCCAATTTTGCTATTATCTTAATAAAGGATAAGCATTGTGACAGAAATGAAAAGACAAACAAACTACCACAAAAAAGGGAGACTGCAAGAGGAGAACTGAAACTGCCCCTTAAATCAGTCAACTTCAGCCCACAGAGAGGGCATCAGAACAAGACTGAGGAGCAATTTTGTGGCCATTACTTTATAACCACTTTGTCATTCTGAAGCAGCGCTAATGGTATTTAGAAATTTCCTGTAGCACCACAGTTCTCTCACATCCTGTTTTCCCATAGCTACGGCAAATTTTGGAAGTATTATAGAGAGTTTTATGTACCAAGAAATCATTGCCCAGACACAACGGTAACTGCCTTTAACACCGATGCTCTCTGCTTGGTGCACTGGGTAACATTTCCCCAACACAGGCAAAGAAATCCATGTTGGAGCCAGATCAGAGCTTGCACATATGTGACAAAAGCTCAAAATACCTCATTATTCTCTAACTGTCATTGGAGTCCAAAGTCTTCCTGAGAATGGCTCTGCTTCACTCACCAGAACTTCATGTTATGATGTGCCTCTGGAATTAACAGTTAGAATTAAAAATTTAAGATGGAATAGTTTTAGAATAACTCTGCTTATGAAGAATGTTGACTGTCTCCACTTAATGTGGCATTTGTTTGTCCCCTGCAGACATCATATTCTGAGAGAGAATATTTATTATTTATTTCATTTTTAAAAATTTATGATTTTTTTCCTCAAAGGATATATCCCAAACTCCAAACTCTTAATAGTTTATATGGCAAGATAGTGAAAAATACACATGGAAGAATTTTCCTTGTCACTTTCTTGCTTTTATGGGTGTGAATTTTTATGTTCACCTGTTTATTTAGTTAGAAGTTAAATAAGTTCAAACATGTATGCCCCAAAAGTCGTAGTTTTGCTCAGTCATTCTACAGAGATGCTGATAATTTATAGCACTCTAATGATAAAGGTTGACTGGCTTAGTTAGGTCCTCAGCATTAGTCATAAAGGTCTTTTAAAAGAATAAATGATTTAATTTATTTAAAACCCAATGACCATTTTTTAGTGCCAACTCTTTTCCAGCTAGTGGAGATACAGAGGTAAATCAGATTGGTCCATACTTTCCAGAAGGATACTCTCTATTGATAATACTAATTTCATAAAGAATAATTATGATAATGCTACCAGTTGTTGATTCTCACCACAGGCCTGGCACTGTGCTGAGCCCTTCATTCACATTCATTTATAGAAACTTTTCATTAACAAGATGAAAAAGATAACTATTAGTATCTCAATTTTACCAAAGGAAAAAACTGAAGACATAGACAGTTTACACAAATCTGTCAATACGTTTTAAAATGTAGGTTTTTTTTACATTATTCAGGTATGGTGAGGCCAGTGGATCAGGAGAAGACTGCCATGGAACAGAGAGTTGTTACTCATAGTTCCCAAGAGGAGGGAGAAGAACCCACTACCCAGGTCCACATGAGGAAGCGCCAGCGCCAATGAGAAGGCAGAGGAAGCAGGAGGAAAATGTGGGCAAGAGCTTTTGTTTTGGCTTTCATGGGAAGAAATGGGCATTGCACCTACAGGCTGAACATGAGGATTTTACTTGTTAAAGACTCAGCACCAACAACCACCCTACTACTTTTGTTGCTATTAAGAAACGTTACAAAAAGAGCAAGACTGGCTCTTTCAGGGTTCACAGTGAAATGCTTTAGTGTTCCTTTATCCTGTGCATTCTCTGTCGACTTTGCTCCATGTGGAGGCCTCCAATTAGCATAGCACAGGATGCTACTTTTCCATTCATATCTATGAACAAAGGCAGAACCTGGTTCTTCAGATTTTAATTTTGCTGCCTCTGCTGACCAGACTTTTTAGCCCTACATATAAATTACAAACCTCACTGAGCTTTAGTCTTCTTACTTACAAAGAGGAAGTATGTAATAATGCTGTTGACCTAAAAAGAAGAAACTGAGGCAAACTTAATATGAGGAAAGAGTTTATTGGGCTAAGGTTGAGGACTAAAGCACAAGAATCATAGATTCAAGTTGTCCCGAACATACGCTCCCATTAGCAGCAGTTATGAGTGGGTTTTTAAAGGAGAACAATAAGAAGTTAAGGGGCAGTTCCTAAGTTGTTCCCCAAGAATTTACATTGGTTCATTAAATTAACATAAGCTATCTACTGGCTATACATTGATCTTTGTGTCACAAATTCCACAAACATAGAGATAGTGAGCAGGGGTCACCTTGTGCACCTTGTGGTAGCACTTAGGTAATTTATCACCTAGTCTGAAACTTCCAAGAAGGAAGGGAAAACCAAAATGCCTTTAAACAACTACCTCTCCACCCCCACCCAAGTATGGGTTCAGAGACCATGACTGAAGTTCTTTTAGAGTAAACAGTTTTTTGCAGTACACTTATACACTCTACGTAGGGATGCAGTAGAACAGGTTTTTGCATAGGTTGGAGAGTATAGTAAGTGCTCAGTAAGCACTATATATTTTAAAATTATTCAGGAAATTTCCCTGTGAGATTCTTGCTGGAAGACAAACATTAGCAGATAGTTACTAACTACTTTTTTTTTTACGTTTTTATTTTTATAGATTCAGGAGATGTGTTGCAGCTTTGTTATGTGGATATATTGCATAATGATGAAGTTTGAGCTTCTAGTGTGCCCATCACCTGAATAGTGAATGCTGTATGCAGTAGGTTTTTTTTCAACCCTCACCCCATTCCCACCCTCTCCTCTTTAGAAGTCCCCAGTGTTTGTTATTTCCCTCTGTAGGTCCGTATGTACCCACTGTTTAGCTTCCACTTATAGGTGACAACAAAGCCCCATCCACATTGCTGCAAAAAAAACCTATTTCATTCTTTTTCATGGTTGTGTAATATTTCAGTGTATATATATATGCACTGTATATATATATGACTGATATATATATATCAGTCATCCACATCCATCAGATCCATCCTTAGGTTGGCTCTATGACTTTGCTATTGTGAGTAGTGCTGTGCTGTGATAAACATATGAATACAGGTGTCTTTTTGATAAATTAATTTCTTTTCTTTCAGCACATACCCAGTACTGGGATTACTGGGTCAAATGGTAGTTCTATTTTTAGTTCTCTGAGAAATCTCCATACTGTTTTTCATAGAAGTTGTACTGATTTACATTCCTACCTAGAGTGTATAAGTGTTCTCTTTTCTCTGCATCCTCACTACCATCTGTTTTTTAAAAAACCTTTTAATAATAGCCTTTCTGACTGGTGTGGGATGGTATCTCATTGCAATTTTAATTGCGTTTCTTTTGTGATTAGTGATGTTGAGCATTTTTTTCATATATTTGTTGGCCACTTGGATGTCTTCTTTTGAGGCATGTCTGTTTCTGTCCTTGGTCCAATTTTTAATGGGGTTCTTTCATTTTTTTCTTGTTGTTTGAGTTCCTTGTAGGTTCCGGATATTAGTCCTTTGTTACACGCATAGTTTGCAAATATTTTCTCCCATTCTTTACATTGTCTATTTACTCTGTTGATTATTTATTTTGCTATGCAGAAGCTAGTTTGAGTCCCATTTATCTATTTGTCTTTTTGTTGCATTTGCTTTTGAGGTCTTAGCCATAAATTCTATGCCTGAGCCAATGTTCAGAAGTTTTGTCTAGGTTTTCTTTTAGGCTTTTTATAGTTTCAGGTCATACATTTAATTGCGAGCTACTATTTAGTGAGGATAATAGTAGTCATGGTTAGACAAAATGTGTTTGAATGCTTCTGGGTAAAGAGTATCTTTTTCTGAATTACACAAAATCATAGAAGCATATCAGTCAGAGTTCTAGAAATTATCTACCATCTAGTAAACAATCCTAACATAATTAAATACCTTTAAAAACCTCCACTTCAACAACTGACTATGATAAGGTTCCTTGTATTCAATTCTTAGTAGAGTGCCCTTTCCTTTGTCTACATTGTCAGGGTTGGCTTTGTATGTACATAAAATGGCATCAAAATATTAGAGTATTATATGAAGTATGAAATATATAATTTCTCCCCTACAATTCCCTGTGTAGGGCCAAAAGGGTTAACCTCTCCTCCTGAAGTTTCACTGAAAAATCAAATTGCAAAAGGCAGGTTGATTAGCGAAAAGGCATATACATTTATTTAACATGTATACTTGGGAGCCTTTAGAATGAAGATCCCAAAATACAGGGGAAATTGTTCATTTTTATGCTTATGTTCAATAAAGTATAGAAAGCCATGTAAAAATGTGATTGGACAAAAGGGGTATGTGCTGATGCTAATAGACTGATTGGGAAATCCAGCAAAGCCAGTCTGTGTAGACTCTTGACCTCATTGTGTCTACATCTTTCCTTCTGGGTTTGGGGCAGGTCCCTCTCTGGAAGGGGGGTTTTATAACTTACAGTCAAATAAAGTTGGTCAGATAACTTGTGACTAGTTTTCACATAGGATATTTTTCTGTTTTATGGCTGCCTTTCAAAAAAAAGCATTCTGCTTTCTGTGACCTGCCTCGGGGAAGAAGGATTATAGTTTCTGTGGTTAGCCCTAGGGGAGAATGAGACTGAGAGATAGGAGAGCAAGAGAAAGTTAGAGGCAAACTTTTATTTCTAAGGTGTTTCTGAGGCCTTCATTTTGGGGTATTGTTTTTTGAGTCCTACTTGTCAGTTGGGACTGGGAATTCCAAACATTAGATTCATTCCACTAGGTTGAAAGAGTGCCACCTCACAGTCCTTGTTAAAATGCTCACAAATAATCTGAGTGCTAGCACCATGCATAAAACCTATCAGTCACAAAGTTAACACAGCAAGTGGCGTCCTCAACCAGGGGACTGTGGTTTGTTGTATTCTTTTCTCTTCATTGTAACCCCACCCTCCCATTGATAATTGGTTGCCTGACCAATTCATCTGGGTAGGTAGCCTGAACAGTTGAGGAAGTCATGATAGCATTTACATTTACCAAAAAGGGGGCAGGACTGATGTGTTAGGTTGGAAACTGTGGGGTATCAAGAGTGATGAATACCAGACACCATATGGGTTTTATTTCAAAAGTGTATGTCCTGGCCAGCGCCGTGGCTTACGCCTGTAATCCCAGCACTTTGGGAGGTTGGACAGGTGGATCACCTGAGGTCAGGAGTTCAAGACCAGCCTGACCTACATGATGAAACCCCATATCTACTAAATACAAAAAATTAACCAGACACGGTGGCACATTACTGTAATCCCAGCTACTTGGGAGGCAGAGGTTGCAGTGAGCAGAGATTGCCCCATGGCACTCCAGCCTGGGCAACAAGAGTGAAACTCTGTCTCAAAGAAAAAAAATATGTATGTCCTGACATTTTCTTAATCCTGTGGTGAAGAGTAGTGCTTTTTAAAATGGACTTGTCCCTGGATCCAATTGAATGGAAAATAAAAGAAGGCACATGGGAGAGGAGAGGTATGGCTGAAAATCCAGGACACGGCTGTGGGGTTGGATAAGGGCATCTCACTTCCTTCCACCTGAGCTGTTAGCCAGAAAGTGTCACCCAAGATTCACCACATAATGAGAGCTGCAGTGTCCATTTCAGGCTGCGGGAATTCTGCTGGGATTTTTTTAGGTGCTGAACATGAAAGGAAGTCCTACATCAGGCATCTCAGCAGGGTGCCTGGGGGGTCAGAGGGAAGATAGGAACACAGTTTCCGACAGTTTTGCCAGATTACCTGAGAGCATATTTAGGCTTGAAGTGATTATTTTCCTGAAAGGAAGCTTAGAGGTCTAGATGAGTAGCAAATGTGTCCATGAATAAGGTTTCAAACACTTTTAAAGTACAGATTTTCTGACCCCACTTTTATATTTCTTTTGCAGCCCAGGGAGGCAATACGAGGCAGTGGGTAATGGGATGGATTTTGAAACTGAATAGATTTGTGTTACAAACCCTAGCTCTGCCATGAATATGTTCCATAATGAGTATTGGAACCACAGTCTCCTAATCTGTAAAACATGGGGATAAGATCTACCTCATGTAATTATTGCAGATTTTAAATAAGCTTATACCAGTATTTAGCATAAAGCCTATATAATTGAAAGTGATAAATAAGTATTGTTGTTACTGTTATAATTATTTTCTTACTGGTCATGCCCACTTGTTCATGCTGGATCATTCTGGAGACACGGAGAGACTAAACAGAATGACCCATTAACTAAATTCAATTCTTAATTTCATTACTATGTCTCACTATTTTGTATGGATAGACTGCTTGTGCTGGTTTCACCTAGACCAAGGGTCCATAAGTGATACAGGCTAATCCATCCTAATGAGCTAATAAATCAGTTTAAGCAGGCATTCTACTGGTGCTTCCCTCATCTACTTTATCAGTTCTTTGTACTTTGTCTTCAGAGGGAAGTTTGTAAGCACAGTGAGAAGATTCGTAATTAAAATAGAAGGTTCATTTAACCCTAATATGCTAATTTGTCTTTGTGAGGAGATGAAAACATTATGGATACACTATCAGGAAATAAAATACAACCAGTTGCATTTTTTTTTCCTGAAATGATAACAAAGAAGATAACATTGGAGCAGTAACACTAAGTCTGAAATTGGGGTTAGCTTTATGTACTTAACACAAATGAAACAAGATTTCTCTTCTCTTCAGATCCTCTCTGTTAGGTTTTTTAACTTCCTGCTCATCCATGGAGACCATGTTTTCAGTTCTTCTTGTCTCCAGGATCTGTCGGCCTCCAGGCACTATAAAGTTTCTCTTGTATTCCTTTATTGGTAAGCTGTGTGTGATGAAAGTTAATTTCTGTGTAGCCTCCTTGTGTCACATCCTGGATCTTCTTTCCACCACCTTGGAATATTCCTCTCAATTAGTCAGGTTTGCCATCACACAGGGACCATGAAAAAGGTATGAATTACAGAATATTGGCTAATTAGAGTTCTTAGAATAATGTGAAACTACAAATATTTGCTGAGTCTACTGAAGTTTATGTTAATGAGTCAGGAAGTCATGTCAATTGGTTGCAGTTGAGCATTACTGTGTTTAAAGTAAAGATTAGTTTCTTAGTTTCAAGTGTACGTATAGGACCTTTTACTTCAAGGGACCTAGGGCAAGAAAAATAGGTGTAGATTAAATAGGGACTTTATAGTAAGCTATGAATTTATGTTAAGATATGCAATATGTGTATGACTTGGGGCTTGTTATAAAATGTTTCCAAACTATGACATTCTCATGTGAAAAATGTTATGTTAATAGGGTCTTTGTAGTACACTTCTGCTGTTTTTGCTTATTTGGAATTGCCAAATTTGACCAACAAAAGTAGAGGAAACACACTTTAATTTGAATTTAGATCAACAAGGAATAATTTTTTAGTATTGTTCCAAATATTGCATGGGACATATTTATAATAAAAATTATACAACATTTGGTACATAATTATAATCAAAATATTAATTATTGATCTGAAATTGAAATTTAAGTTGGTGCCTTCTATTCAGAACCCTATGCTTACCCCATCTCTTCCTTCTCTGATAATCTCTGACCTTTCCCTAGGAAAGCACTCCTCTCCCAATGGTAAGCCCATGTGCTTCAAGTAGAGTTTCTCCTGCGTGGCACTAAGCAGGGTAATAGGATGAAGGTTTGGTCAACTGGGCACCAAACTCTCTTTGTTTCTGTTTCTTGTTCAAAGTTGGTTATGAGACCAAGGTGTTCTAATTGAATTCAATGTGGGGACTCAATGAAACATCTCCGAAAGATGAATTTACTCTCTCTGGGATTGAAGAGCTACAGATGTAAACCAGCAGTTGCTGGATCTGTTTTGCTGACATGATTTGAGAGACTTCTGGAGAATTGAGCCAGGATGGCACAGTGTAGACCTCAGAGTTAAAGAGAGTTAGATTGTGTATTGATGATAAAACCACCTTCGCAAAGATTATGACACTGAAATAAATCTAACATGGCTGATTTCTTCTTGCTTCTAGCCTCACAGGCTGACTATCTTCATTCATTCCTGGACATAGGCCAAGTTAACTATGGAAGAAACTTAGTTTACAGTTTAACTTGAAATTAAAGATGATAATATTCTTTCCCAAAAACTAACCCCTCCTTCCTCAGAGACTGAAAACTAACAAAGGCCATGAGATTAGGCTTATGAAAGGGGTCTGACCTCTGAGATTAGGATTATAGAGGCATAGTTTCTATAATCCTTTACTACTTAGGAGTCATGTGGGCAGAGGTCACAAGATTTTTGACTTTCCCAATTGCTCCTATAGATAACATCACTGTTATAGAACTTAAGACTGAACTCTTGAGATATTTTTCAGACTTGCATTCTGGCAATGAACTGATCTCACCCAAACATGTGACTAATGATTCAAGCCGTCCTGTGCCCCCAACAAAGAGGTGGACTCAGTGCACAAGGACTGTTTTCCACACTCCTATGATTTCATCCACAACCAATTAGCAGCATTCATTCCCTAGTTCTCTGTCCATCAAAGTATCCTTTAAAAACCCTAACCTCTGAGCCTTGGAGGAGACTGAGTTGAATAATAACTCGTTCTTCCATGGAACAGGAAATTCCATGCATGTGGCTTGCCTTGCATTAATTAAACTCTTTTTTGCTGCAATACCACAGTTTCAGTGAGTTGGTTTTGTCTGTGCAGTGGACAGGAAGAACCCATCAGTTGGTTACAAATCTGGGGGTTCATCCAGGATCTGCCCTCCTTGGTCCAGATCCACATTTTGTTGGCCCCATGTGTGTGTGTTTATATATGTGGAGGAATCCCTGAAGGAATTGCTAATAGAAGTCCAGCAGGCCTTAATTTGGAGAATCCTCTTTTTTGGTCGGCTCACATTTGGTGAGCCCTGAAGAAAGCTCAACAGGTCTAACTCAGGATGACCATTTGCCCTTCCATCTTGCCCGGGTACTGACTGTTGAAATTCTGGGTTGGAGGTCATCCCTCCTGATCTTGAGTGGATCAAAGACAACAGAGGCCAGTGGGTGATGTTTGAGCTTTGCCAGGTTGATACTTCGGTGCTGAGTGGGATGACTACTGTCTGTGTTTTGTCACACGTATATCATTCTGGCCAGAATGGGAAATGTTAATTCAATTCCCCCATATAGCCTGTTGGGCTGCATCTTGTACGATTGAGAGGCTTTTTCCTATGATTCCATGAAATAGAAAAGGATGATTTCCTTCTGTATTGCAACTTGGCCCCCACAAATATGGTGCAGAGAGTGGTTTCATCAAACTCTACTCTACTCTTCTTGAAAAAGGGAGCCCAGAAACTTGGCAAGCTGGCAAAAGGGTAAGAATTTCTGACCAGCTTCTGGCTTCTCTCTCTCTCTCTCTCTCTGTGTGTATGTGTGTGTGTGTGTGTGTGTGTGCAAACCACTTGAGTAAATGGTAAAAATTAATGTTTTTCTCCTCTGAAAGGTTTTCATTGATGAGGGAAAGGATTTATGAGACTAATCTAAGGTTGTGGGGAATCTGGCATACAGCCTACTTTGTGCTATGCATTTATCTTTCTGAGTCATTCTGTCACAAAGAGGAATACCATAAGATAGAAGGTGGCCTAGGACCCCTATATACCCACCAATTGAGCTGGCCCTGCAGACTGGTCAGATACAAACTTTGCTGCAGGTCCCTGAAGCAAAAACTAGATAAGGTTTCTCTCTCATCTTGTTTCATGTTCTTGGGAGCTTGACTTTGTAACCATGTGGGCGTATTCTGCAATCCAGAAGGCAGAAATTTTCAGGTTCATATTAGGCAGCTTGTCTGAAAGACTGGGAGTCCAAGAAACATCAGCACATTCTCCATCCTAAATGTATCAGGCCCTTAGGTGAATTTTTTCTTAAAAGGACCCATTCCTATGGGGCCTTTGTTGTCTTTTGCTGCCTTAATCCCATTTCTGACAGGAAATTCTTGGAGAGCGTAAGGAGGCCTTTTCTACCCACTCTCTAGAAATACTTCTTGCTTGTATGGTGTATTAGTCCATTCTTGCACTACTATAAAGAAATACTTGAGACTGGGTAATTTATAAAGCAAACAGGTTTCATTGGCTCATGGTTCCACAGGCTGTACAAGAAATGTAGCAGCATCTGCTTCTGGGAAGGTCTCAGGGAGCTTTTACTTATGGCAGAAGGTAAAGCAGAAGTAGGCATCTTACATGGCGGAATCAGGGCCGAGAGAGAGACTGGGGAGAGGCTACACAATTTTAAACAACCAGATCTTGTGAGAATTCTATCTCAAGAACAAGACTGGGGGATGGTGCTAAGCCAT
The DNA here is from genome assembly GCF_049350105.2 of Macaca mulatta. NCBI lineage: Eukaryota > Metazoa > Chordata > Mammalia > Primates > Cercopithecidae > Macaca > Macaca mulatta. The sequence goes on from NC_133417.1 coordinate 29,421,638, forward strand.
TCATAAGTAACCACCCTCATTATCCAATCACCTCCCACCAGGCCCCACCTCCAGCATTGGGGATTACATTTCAACATAAGATTTGAGTGGAGACACTAATCCAAACCATATCATATGATGAACACCTGGAAAATTTTCATCCTGGCTTTAGAAAGGTTTGAGGTTGAGTTACTATTGAAACTAAGCACACCATTGAAAGAAAAAAAGATTTTAGAGTTCTCTTATTCCAAACAATTGAAAAGAGGTTAATAATAGTGTCATGGCTAGCCTTGAGAATTCCCTTAGGTAGTTTTAAAATCCTTTGCAAGTTCACAAATGACTGTTCCAGACTCCTGGGAAGAGGAATGAAAACTCACCCGTGCTATAGCTCAGCAGGTAAGGCTTTGCCCTTTTGTGGTGCTGGCATGGGATCAAGTCCTGGCTTAGGGAATAGATCCTCTTTATTCTGATACCTGTGTCAGTTTTGCCACTTATTGATCTTTTCCCTCCCATGTATGGTTTTGTTTTCCTGCCTTCCATCTGTGTGCACATATAGCGTTTTGGGACCTTTATATGTAGATGGGTAGCTGAGAAGCTGAGGCCCTGCAGAATATGACTGGATAGAAATGTAAGTTGTACCCCATTTATAGCCAGTGAAACTTTCCTTTCTCTGAGTTACCTTTAGGGTAGATCTTGTAAAAACTGCTTGCCACCTCTTTAGGGACACCTTGTGTGTCATAAATCATGGCCTTAGTTGGGGCTTATTGGTTTCACTTGGGAGAGTAAGTATAAGGAAAAAAAATACTTAAAAGCCAGAGGTTTTGGTGGTTTGTTCTGGCTACAGTCTGTTAATAAGAGATTTGAAAGGATTTTCTTACAGTTATAACCCAGCTCAATTAAAAGTGGATATTCAAATATATATATTTTATATATATTATAATATGTATACATATTATAATATGTATATATATAAGGCTTCTATGATTTTTCTCTCTTGATATCTTTTTGTAAGTTTTTTTTTCCTCAGTCAAACTGAATTCTGTTTCTCTATTTACTTCTGCCTGTCACTTCCTCTTGCTAAACTCAGTGTCCGTATGAGGGGATCTAAAGTAGTTTCTAACAGATGGGATCCCTTGGGGAAAATAGAGAAGGACCCTCAGACTTTGTTTTGGGAAAAACCTGTTTTCCTCTTGGATCCCCAAGAATTGTAAATAGACAGATCCCTCTCAAATTCTAAGGCTCTACACTGTTTTGCATTGTGTTACCTGACCTTTTTGACTTTTGAGGGCATCAGAAATTATTTTGCATTATGACAGAACATTTAGCTTGAGTGTGTAATAGCTATGTAGAAGATATATTTTTAAGGATGGCTAATGGCAGTTGCTTACAGTGAGTGGTTATTACTACAGGGTGATACTCCTTTCTTTGCATGTTTTGATAATAAAATCATGCTCTTGGGCACCTAGAAGGCATGGAATGAGGGATGGGCTGATTACAGAATAGGCTGATGGGTGATGGGTTACCCAGCAGCCATGGGAAAATGTTCGTGCAATGACATACATTGTGGAAGCATTGCACTGTCTCATCCCCCAGCATTTCTCTCTTTTGGGGGAGCCAGTGTATTACTATGTTCCTATATTGCTATAAAGATGAACCTGACACTTGGTAATTGTGAAGAAAATAGGTTTAATTGACACACAACTCTGTAGGTTGTATAGGAAGCATGATGCTGGCATCTGCTTGGCTTCTGGGGATGCCTTAGGAAACTTACAATCATGGCAGAATGTAGTAAGTGAGCAGGCACATCACATGGTGAAAGCAGGTGCAACCGGGAGAGTGGGGAGGTGCCACACATTCTTCAACAGCCAGATCTAATGAGAACTCATTCACTATCATGGGGACAGTACCAAAGGGGATGGGGATAAAGCATTCATGAGAAATCTGCCCCCAAATATTTTATTTAATTCCTTATAATTAATATAACTTCAGTAATCTTTGGTAAACAAAGATAGTTTTTAAGATTATTGGTAAAATTTAAAAAAAAAGTCTTCAGAATTTAGATACTTGGGCTATGACATTTTTGTATAACTTTTTGACTTGTCTGTTTTACAGCCATTTAAATACTAGTAAGGCCTGAGACATGTAGAGTTAGCCAAGTCCCCTGCCTATGCTGGGAAAAGTCAGATACTGTCTGTGGTCTGTCCTTTCCTTGGGCTCTGCAGCCTGATACATGGTTAAAATTTCTTACCAGGATTTTCACTAAAAGTAAAAGTTTCAAAGAGTTAACATTGTCAAATATGAAATTGAGACTACAAGAGAAACAGTTTTATATAAAAGATGTATAAAGAAAGAATGCATTTTTGGTAAAAGGTTATATAAGAAGTCATTGCAGTATGGTTTTTATTAAAGGGAAAGTAATTTTGTCAAGTTTAGCAGTTTTTAAGAATTGTCCTAAGTTTAAAAAAAGAGAAGACAAAATTGAAGATTTAAGCAAGTCGTAAAACATTTGTAAAAGATTGATCTTGTAAAGGAATTTCTGTGTGTGAGCAAGTTGTCCAAAATTTGAGGGAGATTATTTAGCTCTTCTCTGAACTGAACATTAATATGTAAAGCACATTGCTGCAGGCCCAGAATCTGGGCCACTGTGTCTGAAAAATAGAGTTTTGTGGATCATTAATTTGCCCTTTAATAAAAAATTATAAAAGGTAATAAAGGGTTTGTAGAAATCATACCTTACAGTTAAACTAATTAAAATTAGATATATTTATTTATAACATTGTAGTAAAAATTAACTTTTACATTAATAATGCACTAATGCAAAGGTAGAATTCGGTTTTCTCTTCTGAACAGAACTTTCCATGTAATACTTAAAAATAGTGGGGTTTCTTTATTTTTATTTTTATTTTTGGCTTTTTGAGTAAACTGCAGGTAAAAAGGAAAAAGGAATGGAGAGGAGAAGGACTGTCAGTTGATCTCAAGCTGTCTTTCTTGGATCTTGTTTGAAAAGCTGAGTCTCCTCTTTATCAGAGTAAAGGTTTTTGACTTCTTGAAATTTTGTCAGTTATCACTTTGACTAAATGAATGACCTGTGATCCAACTTTGTGGTATCAAGTGCTTTAAACATTTGATTTTTAACAAATCTTCCAAGATGAAAATTTCAAATTCTAAATTCAATCCTTTTTATCTTATTAACTTTTTAAAATATTAGGTCCCCTGAAGTCCAAAAGAGACATTTGGTTAATTTGTTGTGTTAAAATCATACAGGAGGTATTTTCAAGTATGAAATAGTGTTTGGCTTTCTATTTTTTATTATTATGATTATACTTTAAGTTCTAGAGTACATGTGCATAACGTGCAGGTTTGTTACAAATGTATACTTGTGCCATGTTGGTGTGCTGCACCCATCAACTCGTCAGCACCCATCAACTCGTCATTAACATCAGGTGTAACTCCCAATGCAATCCCTCTCCACCCCCCCCCCCCCCCCAGATAATAGGCCCCAGTGTGTGATGTTCCCCTTCCCGAGTCCAAGTGATCTAATTTTTCAGTTCTCACCTATGAGTGAGAACATGTGGTGTTTGGTTTTCTGTTCTTGCGATAGTTTGCTGAGAATGATGGTTTCCAGCTGCATCCGTGTCCCTACAAAGGACCCAAACTCATCCTTTTTTATGGCTGCATAGTATTCCATGGTGTATATGTACCATATTTTCTTAATCCAGTCTGTCACTGATGGACATTTGGGTTGATTCCAAGTCTTTGCTATTGTGCATAGTGCCATATGTCTTTAGAGCAGCATGAATTATAATCCTTTGGGTATATACCCAGTAATGGGAAGTCTGGGTCATATGGTACTTCTAGTTCTAGATCCTTGAGGAATAGCCATACTGTTTTCCATAATGGTTGAACTAGTTTACAATCCTACCAACAGTGTAAAAGTGTTCCTATTTCTCCACATCCTCTCCAGCACCTGTTGTTTCCTGACTTTTTACTGATTGCCATTCTAACTGGTGTGAGATGGTATCTCATTGTGGTTTTGATTTGCATTTCCCTGATGGCCAGAGATGACGAGCATTTTTTCATATGTCTGTTGGCTATATGCATGTCTTCTTTTGAGAAATGTCTGTTCATATCCTTTGCCCACTTTTTCATGGGGTTGTTTGTTTTTTTCTTGTAAATTTGTTTGAGTTCTTTGTAGGTTCTGGATATTAGCCCTTTGTCAGATGAGTAGATTGCAAAAATTTTCTCCCATTCTGTAGGTTGCCTGTTCACTCTGATGGTAGCTTCTTTTGCTGTGCAGAAGCTCTTTAGTTTAATTAGATCCCATTTGTCAATTTTGGCTTTTGTTGCAGTTGCTTTTGGTGTTTTAGACATGAAGTCCTTGCCCATGCCTATGTCCTGAATGGTATTGTCTAGGTTTTCATCTAGGGTTTTTATGGTACTAGGTCTAACATTCAAGTCTCTAATCCATCTTGAATTAATTTTCGTATAAGGAGTAAGGAAAGGATCCAGTTTCAGCTTTCTACTTATGGCTAGCCAATTTTCCCAGCACCATTTATTAAATAGGGAATCTTTTCCCCATTTCTTGTTTTTGTCAGGTTTGTCAAAGATCAGATGACTGTAGATGTGTGGTATTATTTCTGAGGACTCTGTTCTGTTCCATTAGTCCATATCTCTGTTTTGCTACCAGTACCATGCTGTTTTGGGTACTGTAGCCTTGTAGTATAGTTTGAAGTCAGGTAGCGTGATGCCTCCAGCTTTGTTCTTTTGGCTTAGGATTGTCTTGGCAATGCGGGCTCTTTTTTGGTTCCATATGAACTTTAAAGCAGTTTTTTCCAATTCTGTGAAGAAACTCATTGGTAGCTTGATGGGGATGGCATTGAATCTATAAATTTCCTCAGGCAATATGGCCATTGTCATGATATTGATTCTTCCTATCCATGAGTATGGTATGTTCTTCCATTTGTTTGTGTCCTCTTTTATTTCACTGAGCAGTGGTTTGTAGTTCTCCTTGAAGAGGTCCTTTACATCCCTTGTAAGTTGGATTCCTAGGTATTTCATTCTCTTTGAAGCAATTGTGAATGGAAGTTCATTCATGATTTGGTTCTGTGTTTGTCTCTTACTGGTGTATAAGAATGCTTGTGATTTTTGCACATTAATTTTGTATCCTGAGACTTTACTGAAGTTTCTTATCAGCTTAAGGAGATTTTGGGCTGAGATGATGGGGTTTTCTAAATACACAATCATGTCATCTGCAAACAGGGATAATTTGACTTCTTCTTTTCCTAACTAATACCCTTGATTTCTTTCTCTTGCCTGATTGCCCTAGCCAGAACTTTCAACACTATGTTGAATAGGAGTGGTGAGAGAGGGCATCCCTGTCTTGTGCCAGTTTTCAAAGGGAATTTTTCCAGTTTTTGCCCATTCAGTATGTTATTGGCTGTGGGTTTGTCATAAATAGCTCTTATTATTTTGAGATACGTTCCATCAATACCGAATTTATTGAGAGTTTTTAGCATGAAGGGCTGTTAAATTTTGTCAAAGGCCTTTTCTGCATCTATTGAGATAATCATGTGGTTTTTGTCTTTGGTTCTGTTTATATGCTGGATTATGTTTATTGATTTGAGTATGTTGAACCAGCCTTGCATCCCAGGGATGAAGCCCACTTGATCATGGTGGATAAGCTTTTTGATGTGCTGCTGGATTCGATTTGCCAGTATTTTATTAAGGATTTTTGCATCGATGTTCATCAGGGATATTGATCTAAAATTTTCTTTTTTTGTTGTGTCTCTGCCAGGCTTTGGTATCAGGATGATGTTGGCCTCATAAAATGAGTTAGGGAGGATTCTCTCTTTTTCTGTTGATTGGAATAGTTTCAGAAGGAATGGTACCAGCTCCTCCTTGTACCTCTGGTAGAATTCAGCTGTGAATCCATCTGGTCCTGGACTTTTTTTGGTTGGTAGGCTATTAATTATTGCCTCAATTTCAGAGCCTGCTATTGGTCTATTCAGGGATTCAACTTCTTCCTGGTTTAGTCCTGGGAGAGTGTAAGTGTCCAGGAATTTATCCATTTCTTCTAGATTTTCCAGTTTATTTGCGTAGAGGTGTTTATAGTATTCTCTGATGGTAGTTTGTATTTCTGTGGGGTCGGTGGTGATATCCCCTTTATCATTTTTAATTGCGTCGATTTGATTCTTCTCTCTTTTCTTCTTTATTAGTCTGGCTAGTGGTCTGTCAATTTTGTTGATCTTTTCATAAAACCAACTCCTGGATTCATTGATTTTTTTGGAGGGTTTTTTGTGTCTCTATCTCCTTCAGTTCTGCTCTGATCTTAGTTATTTCTTGCCTTCTGCTAGCTTTCGAATGTGTTTGCTCTTGCTTCTCTAGTTCTTTTAACTGTGATGTTAGAGTGTCAATTTTAGATCTTTCCTTCTTTCTCTTGTGGGCATTTAGTGCTATAAATTTCCCTCTACACACTGCTTTAAGTGTGTCCCAGAGATTCTGGTATGTTGTATGTTTGTTCTCATTGGTTTCAAAGAACATCTTTATTTCTGCCTTCATTTCGTTATGTACCCAGTAGTCATTCAGGAGCAGGTTGTTCAGTTTCCATGTAGCTGAGCGGTTTTGATTGAGTTTCTTAGTCCTGAGTTCTAGTTTGATTGCACTGTGGTCTGAGAGACAGTTTGTTATAATTTCAGTTCTTTTATATTTTCTGAAGTGTGCTTTACTTCCAACTATGTGGTCAATTTTGGAATAAGTGCAATATGGTGCTGAGTAGAATGTATATTCTGTTGATTTGGGGTGGAGAGTTCTGTTGATGTCTATTAGGTCTGCTTGGTGCAAAGATGAGTTCAATTCCTGGATATCGCTGTTAACTTTCTGTCTCATTGATCTGTCTAATGTTGACAGTGGGGTATTGAAGTCTCCCATTATCATTGTATGGGAATCTACGTGTCTTTGTAAGTCTCTAAGGACTTTCATTATGAATCTGGGTGCTCCTGTTTTGCATGCATATATATTTAAGATAGTTCGCTCTTCCTGTTGAATTGATCCCTTTACCATTATGTAATGGCCTTCTTTTCTCTTTTGATCTTTGATGGTTTAAAGTCTGTTTTATCAGAGACTAGGATTGCAGCCCCTGCTTTTTTTTGTTCTCCATGTGCTTGGTAGATCTTCCTCCATCCCTTTATTTTGAGCCTATGTATGTCTCTGCATGTGAGATGGGTCTCCTGAATACAGCAGACTGATGGGTCTTGACTCTTTATCCAGTTTGCCAGTCTGTCTTTTAATTGGACCATTTAGTCCATTTACATTTAAGGTTAATATTGTTATGTGTGAACTTGATCCTGCCATTATGATATTAACTGGTTATTTTGCTCGTTAGTTGATGCAGTTTCTTCCCAGCCTCGATGGTCTTTACATTTTGGCATGTTTTTGCAATGGCTGGTACCTGTTGTTCCTTTCCATGTTTAGTGCTTCCTTCACGGTCTCTTGTAAGGCAGGCCTGGTGGTGACAAAATCTCTAAGTATTTGCTTATCTGTAAAGGATTTTATTTCTCCTTCACTTATGAAACTTTATTTGGCTGGATATGAAACTCTGGGTTGAAAATTCTTTTCTTTAAGAATGTTGAATATTGTCCCCCACTCTCTTCTGGCTTGGAGAGTTTCTGTCAAGAGATCTGCTGTTAGTCTGATGGGCTTCCCTTTGTGGGTAACTCGACCTTTCTCTCTGGCTACCCTTAACAGTTTTTCTTTCATTTCAACTTTCATGAATCTGACAATTATGTGTCTTGGAGTTGCTCTTCTCAAGGAGTATATTTGTGGCATTCTCTGTATTTCCTGAATTTGAATATTGGCCTGCCTTACTAGGTTGGGAAAGTTCTCCTGGATGATATCCTGAAGAATGTTTTCCAACTTGGTTCCATTTTCCCCTCACTTTCAGGTACCCCAATCAGACGTAGATTTGGTCTTTTCACATAATCCCATACTTCTTGAAGGCTTTGTTCATTTCTTTTTCCTCTTTTTCCTTTAGCCTTTTCACTTCATTTCATTCATTTGATTCTCAATCGCTGATATTCTTTCTTCCAGTTGATTGAGTCAGTTACTGAAGCTTGTGCATTTTTCACATATTGCTTGTGTCATGGTTTTTATGTCTGTCAGTTCGTTTATGGCCTTCTCTGCATTGATTATTCTAGTTATCAATTCTTCCAGTCTTTTTTCAAGATTTTTAGTTTCTTTGTGCTGGGTACATAATTCCTCCTTTAGCTCTGAGAGGTTTGATGGACTGAAGCCTTCTTCTCTCAACTCGTCAAAGTCATTCTCTGTCCAGCTTTGATCCATTGCTGGCGATGAACTGTGTTCCTTTGGAGGGGGAGATTCGCTCTTATTTTTTGAATGTCCAGCTTTTCTGCCCTGCTTTTTCCCCATCTTTGTGGTTTTATCTGCCTTTGGTCTTTGATGATGGTGGTGTACTGATGGGGTTTTGGTGTGGGTGTCCTTCCTGTTTGTTAGTTTTCCTTCTAACAGTCAGGACCCTCAGCTGTAGGTCTGTTGGAGATTGCTTGAGGTCTACTCCAGACCCTGTTCACCTGGGTCTCAGCAGCAGAGGCTGCAGAAGATAGAATATTGCTGAACAGCGAGTGTACCTGTCTGATTCTTGCTTTGGAAGCTTCGTCTCAGGGTTGTACTCAGCCATGTGAGGTGTGGGGTGTCGGTCTGCCCCTAGTGGGGGATGTCTCCCAGTTAGGCTACTCAGGGGTCAGGGACCCACTTGAGCAGGCAGTCTTCCATTCTCAGATCTCAACTTCCGTGTTGGGAGATCCACTGCTCTCTTCAAAGCTGTCAGAAAGGGTCGTTTGCATCTGCAGAGGTTTCTGCTGCTTTTTTTGTTGTTGTTTAGCTGTGCCCTGTCCCCAGAGGTGGAGTCTACAGAGACAAGCAGGCCTCCTTGAGTTGCTGTGGGCTCCACCCAGTTCGAGCTTCCCAGCAGCTTTGTTTACCTACTTAAGCCTCAGCAATGGCGGCCACCCCTCCCCCAGCCTCCCTGCTGCCTTGCTGTTAGATCACAGACTGCTGTGCTAGCAATGAGGGAGGCTCTGTGGGCGTGTGACCCTCCTGGCCAGATGTGGGATATAATATCCTGGTGTGCCATTTGCTAAGACCCTTGGTAGAGCACAGTATTGCGGTGGGAGTTACCTGATTTTCCAGGTGTTGTGTGTCTCAGTTCCCCTGACTAGGAAATGGGATTCCCTTCCCCCTTGTGCTTCCCAGGTGAGGCAATGCCTCATCTTGCTTCAGTTCTCGCTGGTCGGGCTGCAGCAGCTGACCAGCACCGATTGTGCAGCACTCCCTAGTGAGATGAACCCAGTACCTCAATTGAAAATGCAGAAATCACCTGTCTTCTGTGTCCCTCACGCTGGGAGCTGGAGACTGGAGCTGTTCCTATTCGGCCATCTTGCTCCGTCCCCCATGTTTGGCTTTCTTTGGATCATATTTGTATGAATGTGTAATTATTGTGTGTTACAGAATTGCATGAGATTCTTGTATTCTGATATGTCTCTGTATATGTCAACAGTAATAATTATAATTATGTTAAAATTTTTATGCCACAAAATAAGCCCATTTTCACCAATTGTATCATTAACCTTGAATGTTCTAAAACTTTTGTCATCCACAAATGCTTTAGATAGATCCTTTTGAAAAGGTGATTTTATAATCAGCTAGAGAACTCTGACGGGTGCTCATGAATGCAAGTTTCTGATAACTTTAGAAATTGTGTATTTGAAATAGGAAAACTTCCCAGACTGTCATGGAAAGCTGATGTATTCATGAGATTTGAGCAAAACAGGAGTTATTGGCATGGACTGAACTAATAGAAGACTGAAATAATCTTTCTATGATTTATTGCTTGAAACATTGCTTGTCTTCCAGAGTCAAGAAAACTTATTTTCTTTTGAGCTGTTTACAACGTTTTAACAGCTGAGTAAAGTATACTCCCTTGAGCAACGTTTGGCATATATATCTTTCTCTCTACCTGAATTCTCCACAATTTGGATACTATTTATGAATATTCTTAACTTATGACAATATATTTATATGGAATAATTCAATGAGAATCTGTTTCCTTTTCTAACAGGAAACAATTGCAGACACTGATTATTTTACCAAGGCGTTGACTGGTATGACATGTTTTCAGACTGCTTTGAAGAATTGATATTGAACTACAGAGCCAACAAAAGTTCCTTGGGAAAATTGGTCTCATACCTTGTCGTTTACAGGTTTCCTAGCCTGTAGTAAGTAAAGAATGTCACATTCCGACAGGCCAAGGAACCCCAAGTTATTTTGGAAACATTGAGAAGGAAGGAATTCATTCAATTCATACAAAACATCTGCAGGCACAAATAAATCCTTGGCTGGGCTCAAGAGACTTTTAAAAGGTCTATTCTGAGATTCCTTATAAAAAAAAGTCCCAGAAAAGCCAATTTAAAAAAAGGATATATGGCTATTAATTATTCTCACCTCATTTTATGTGTATAATTATGCCAAGTATAATAAGGATAAAACTTATTTTGTAAATAAATTAGTCCTACTATGATGTGTCTTTGATAGAAATGAAAAAGTGAAGAGATAAACATTATTTCAGAAAAATTATAGTACACTTGTTATTAGATTCCATTCTTGTCCATTGTTTTTGAGTCTCCACTAACAACCCAATATCTAACTGGTTTTCACGGTCATTCACCTGGATCCCTCAAGGCCTCAGATCAGTTTTACAGAGACTCCTGAAGCTAAGAATTTTACCCCTTATGTTAGGGCTCATTATTATCTTATAGTCCACTGTTCTCTCAAGTGCTGTACGAAACCATAGATAAGAATATTAGTGTTTTTGTTATGCAGAACTTGAGACCCGAACTAGGCACCTGTGAATACATACAGACAACTGCAAAATGGTTTCACTCCTCTTGTCCTTGGGGAAACCCCATCCCAACTATGCCCACTGTCAACAGGAAGAAGTTAGAGAAGTCCTCAGTCTTTTTCCATCTCCATAGTTCATGCCTAAGTATTAAGGTAGGGTGAAGCCCAAGGAAGGAATTGAAACCACCTTTGCAGAGATTGAGGGTGAGAGAAATCTAACATGGCTGACTGCATCTTTCTTCTAGCCTCACAGACTGGCTGTCTTTTCTGTGCCAAACAAACCATGGGAAGAATTTAGTTTAAGTTGGAAACAAGTTCTATAATAGTCCTTCCCTAAAACTAATCCCCTCTTTGCTCAGGGACTGAAAACTAATGAAAGGCCATGAGATAAGAATTATGGGAGGGGCCTGAACTCTGCTGAGATGTAGGCATAGCTTGTATAATCCTATATTGCTCAGGAGTCATGTGGGCAGAAGTCAGAAGATTTGTAACTTCCCCAGTTGATCCTATAGATGACCTCACCATCGTAGAACTTGTGTTAGTTCATTTGCTGTGCTATAAAGAAATACCTTGAGGTTGGGTAATTGATAAAAAATAGACGTTTGTTCGGCTCACGGTTGTGCAGACATATAAGCATATAGGCATGACACCAACATCTGCTTGACTTCTGGTGAGGTCTTAGGAAGATTTTACTTATGGCAGAGGGTGAAGAGGAAACAAGCATGTCACATGTGAGAGAGGGAGCCAGAGAGCTCCCAGGCTCTTTGAAACAACCAGTTCCTCTGGGAAATGATATAAGAACTCACTCATTATTACTGTGTAAAGGGCCCCAAGTCATTCATGAGCAGTCTGTCTTCCCACCAGGCCCCACCTCCAACATTGGGGACCACATTTCAATATGAGATTTGGAGGGTAAAAACATACCAGCTATATCAGTGAGATTGGTCTTTTGAGATGCTTTCCAGACTTTTGCATGCTGGCAACTGACTGATCCCCACCTGGACTCATGACTCTTGATTCAACCAGTCCTATGGACCCCAACAGAGAGGTGGACACAGCACAAGAGGACTGTTTTCCACATCCTTATAATTGCATCTCCAACCAATCAAGAACACCTATTCCCTAGTCCCCTGCCCACCAAACTATCCTTGAAAAACCCTAACCTCCAAGCCTTCAGAGAGACTGATTTGAGTGATAACCTCAGTTATCCCATGTGGTCAGCCTTGCATTAATTAAACTCTTTTTTTTACTGCAAAATAACAGTCTCAGTGAATTGGTCTTGTCTGTGCAATGGGCAGGAAGAACCCATCAGGTGATTAATGACATTACATGAACCTCTGCCTGTGACTATAGCCAGCCTACCCTGCATTTCTGGCAGTATGAGCTTATTTTATAAACCACTTGCTTGCTTTAGCCATTTTGAATTGGGTTTCTGTCACTTGCAACAGGAGAGTTCTGAAAAATACAGAGCATAATCAAATTTTGTGAGTACTAAATGAAAAACAATGTAGAGAGCTAAAAGGAGCGTCTGTTACATAAAAGATATTCACTAAATATCAGTTCCCCTCTGCCTCCCCCCTCCCAATCTCTGCAACAACACACACAATCCCTGTTCATGCACAAACAATAATATATAAATGAGAATATATAGAGTTTTACATTTAAATTTATCCTCCATATGAGAAAGACACAAGTGAGAAAAATAACCTCTTAATAACTACAAGATCAGTCACATGTTTTCTTAATAAAGGAGACCACTACTTTTTTACTTACTTTAGACAAAGACATAGCAGCTTTTCTCCAAAAACATAAAAAGCAATTGCTGACTTACTGATAAGTAAGGCTCATAATGCTAAAATATGAAAAACTTTAATATTAAGCTCATGCAATGTTACCATAATTACTAGTTGGACTGGGATATTTACTTTCCTAAGCGTTTGTAGGGATGATAATTATTTACAAGCTTAGGCCAACTAGTAAATATTGGGAAAGATCATTTTTCCTTAATTCTGCATATTGAGATTAAAACATGGTTCTATTTGAGAGAGAGAGAGAGAGAGAGAGAGAGAGAGAGAGAGTGTGTGTGTGTAGAACACAGTGTAGTTTAGTGTTTCTACTGGGAAATTGAATGAGAATACATATAATAAAGAGAACCCAATGACCTGAACTTAGGGTAAGATGCTTAAATATTACCCAAATTGTAAGGCTAATCACTCTGGTTTTTAAAATTGCAATAATTACATCGTTCTTATATTTCACAATCATGAAACACAAGCAATGATTCATATTGAAGGCTTTGGAATTAGATAAACTTGGAATAAAATCCAGGTCTGAAAATTGTAAATTGCATGGGTATTTGCAATTACCTTAATTACTCTGATACTCTGTAATTTATTTAAAACAAGTTGCTGTGAGAATTAAAGTATGATGGGTACCTGGAACAAAGTAGGTGCTCACAAAATGGTGAGCTACAGAGATAGTCAAATCATGGCTCTGTTGGGATTTTACAGCATAGTCTCTGAGGAGATGGTTGCCAGATCCCCAAACTGGCAGTCTTTTTGCTGTTCTCTTCAATTCCCCTGGAGTTAGAACATGCTGTAATCTGGTGTCTTCCAGCTACACTTCAAATGATTGTTGTTCCATAAACTGAGGCAAGAGATTTTATAACACCCTAGCTAATTTTAAAACACCTCCCCCAATCGCAATTACTTTCTGGTATTTTAATGTGGTCTTTTTAATTTATTTCAATTGTTAAGAAGTTGACATTTTAGCTCTGGTATAATCATCTCTTTTGTTTCTTTGATTCACTCCTTTTCCTTATGCACATTTAGTCTGATGTATGTAGGTCTGAACTCTTCACTAGAACACAAATCAATGGTAAGAAAAGTGGCTATATCAGGGTAGGTGACACAGTAACACTCAGGATAGTGCAGTAGGCCATTTATTGGTAAAGAGCATAGAGCACAATTTGTAACTTGGGGCTGAAGCTGCTAGTGACATTGCTAGGCTGGGAAATTTAAGGAGACATTTGCTCTGAGGGTCCCACAAGTGCAGTGTCAGCCCTGGGAGCAAATGCCTCCAAAATTTTGAGCCCCAGGGCCTCACTCCCTTTACCCTAATCCTGGCTCTGAATTGCAACACTAAGTCACATTGGCTATAAATATAGAATAGCATTCAAAGCTTGGAAAAGTAAACATTTTAACTGTAACTTACAGTAGGTTGTATTAGAAGTCAGCAAAAAATTTTACACACACATGGGGATATATATATATATAAAATTATATATAAAGATATATATAAATATATATATAATTATATATATATTGCATTCTCTTTTTAGAGTATACGTTAAAAAATACTAGAAGAATTTAAAAATTTTATGTCCAGGTTTAAAAATACATGAATAATAATGTTAGAACCACTAGTATACCTCAACAAACATTGAGCAAATTAAGTGTGTCCACATCTTTATCTTGCCATTAGTTTGGTGACTTGAAATAAATATTACGTTAAACATTATGAGCAAATTGAAAGGTTCAACAGAGAAAATTAAGTACTTGTGTTTTTAAAAGTTTCAGTAGGACATATATTTCTGTATTAGTCCATCTGCATACTGCTATGAAGAAATACCTGAGACTGGGTCATTTATAAAGAAAAAGAGGTTTAATGGACTCACAGTTCCACACGGCTGGGGAGGCCTCAGAATTATGGCAGAAGGCAAAAGAGGAGCAAAGGCACATCTTACATTGCAGCAGGCAAGACAGTGTGTGCAGGGTAACTGCCTTTTATAAAACCATCAGATCTCAGGAGACTTATTCACTATCACAAGAACAGCATGGGAAAAACCAGCCCCCATGATTGAATTATCTCCCACTAGGTCCCACCCATGACAAGAGTATTAAGGAGCTACAATTCAAAATGTGATTTGGGTGGGGACACAGCAAAACCATATCATTCTGCTCCTGGCCCCTCCCAAATCTCATATCCTCACATTTCAAAACCAATCATGCCTTTCCAACAGTCTCCCAAAGTCTTAACTCATTTCAGCATTAACTTGAAAGTCCACAATCCAAAGTCTCATCTGAAACAAGGCAAGTTCCTTCTGCCTATGAGCCTGTAAAATAAAAAGTGAGTTAGTTACTTCCTAGATACAGTGGGGTATAGGCATTTGGTAAATATACCCATTCCAAATGGAAGAAACTGGCCAAAAGAAAGGGGCTAAAGGCCCATGCAAGTCCAAAATCCAGTGGGGCAGTACAAATCGTAAAGTTCCAAAATGACCTCTTTTGACTACATGTCTCACATCCAGGTCATGCTGATGAAAGAGGTGGGCTCCTTTGGTCTTGGGAAGCTCTGCTGCTGTGGCTTTGAAGGGTACAGCCCCCCTTCTGGCTGCTTTAATGGGCTGGCGTTGAGTGTCTGTGACTTTTCCAAGTGCACAATGCAAACTGTCTATTAATCATTCTGGGGTCTGAAAGACAGTGACCCTCTTCTCACAGCTCCACTGAGCAGTGCCCCAGTGGGGACTCTGTGCGAGGCTCCAACTCCACATTTCCCTTCTAGACTGTCCTAGCAGAGGTTCTCCATGAGGGCTCTGCCCCTGCAGCAAACTTCTGTCTGGATATCTAGGTGTTTCTATACATCCTCTGCAATCTAGGCAGAGGTTCCCAAACCTCAATTCTTGACTTCTGTGCACCCACAAGTCCAGCACCACATGTAAGCTGCCAAGGCTTGGGGCCTACACCCTCTGAAGCAATGGCCTGAGCCCTACTGTGGTCCCTTTTAGCCACAGCTGGAATGCAGAGCACCAAGTCCTGAGACTGCACACAGCAGCAAGACCATGGGCATGACCCACAAAACCATTTTTAACTCGTAGGCCTCCCAGCTTGTCATGGGAGGGGCTGCCATTAGGGTCTCTGACATGCCCTGGAGACATTTCTCATTGTCTTGGCAATTAACATTTGGCTCCTCATTACTTATGCAAATTTCTGCAGCTAGCTTGAATTTTTCCTCAGAAATGGGTTTTTCTTTTCTACCACATGTTCAGGCTGCAAATTTTCCAAACTTTTATGCTCTGTTTCCCTTTCAAATATAAGTTCCAATTCCAAGCCTTATCTTTGTGAATGAATAAAGCTGAATGCTTTTAAGAGCACTCAAGTCATATCTTGAATGCATTGCTGCTTAGAAATTTCCTCCATCAGATGCACTAAGTCATCTCTCTCAAGTTCAAAGTTCCACAGATCTCTAGGGCAGGGACAAAATACCGCCAGTCTCTTTGCTAAAGCATAGCAAGAATCACCTTTGCTCCAGTTCCCAATAAGTTCCTCATCTCATTGAAGACTACCTTAGCCCGGACTTTTTTTTAAATCAAAACCATTCAACAAGTCTTTAGGAAGCTCCAAACTTTCTCACATCTTTCTGTCTTGTTCTGAGTCCTCCAAACTCTTCCAATCTCTTCCTGTTACCCAGTTCCAAAATCTCTTCCACATTTTTGGGTATCTTAATAATAGTACCTCACTGTACTGGTACAAATTTACTGTATTAGTCAATTTTCATACTACTATGAAGAAATATCTGAGATGGGGTAATTTATTTAAAGAAAAAAAAAAGAGGCTTAATGGACTCAGTTCCACATTGCTGGGGAGGCTTCACAATCATAGCAGAAGGCAAAGGAGGGGCAAGGGCACAACTTACGTGACAGCAGGCAAGAGAGCAGGGTCAGGGGAACTTCCCTTTATAAAACCATCAGATCTTGGGAAACTTATTCACTATCATGAGAACAGCACAGGAGAAAACCTGGCTCCATAATTTAATTTCCTCCCACCAAGCCCCTCCCATGACATGTGGGGATTATGGAAGCTACAATTCAAGATGAGATTTGAGTGGGGACATAGCAAAACCATATCAATCTCTGATCGGTATAACTAAAATGAAGGAAAAAAGCACAAAAGATACTGTATTGTATTAATTTTCAGAAGCTTGCTCCCTCAAAAAACACATTAACATTTCTTTTACAGTATTGTTACATGTGACTTATTTTGCTTATATATAAAGTAACCAGAGAGTTTTTATTCTTCCTAATAAGTACTTAAAACACATTTCTAGGTATTAAGTTTAAATGTTAATATATGACACCCTTAAAAGTCTTTTGTATGGCAGACTCATCTGACAGCAATAATTTAAAGACCCCATCATCTAAGAAGAATGTGTGTTCAGAGGTCCAAGCTAAGGAACCTGGAAGCAGACAACTTGGAGATTTATTCCTTATTGATGAGGAACAGCTGAACCCCTGGCCCATCATGTAGGCCTTACAGTGGATCAAGGCCTTTTGTTTTGGGTTAAGTGAAGGTTGCCAGGTGGAGGGTGCTAGGGGGAGGGTGCTAAGATAAAACGCTATATCAACTGTGTGTTTTTTACAAACAGTAGTGGTTCTGCTATCCAGCCCATTACCACTGGGCTACACTGTAGTATAAGTCTCCTCAATAAACTCTATGTCTTGTTTGCTGGTTCTATGTCTCTTCTCCTGCCTCTTTGAACATGGTGTCATTCCTATGGAAGAGTCAATAGGGGTCCAGCACAACCTCTATGAACTTCTAAAAAACAATTTCTACATATATACAGATACTTATATTTTAGTAGCAAATTGTCATATAATTAATCAGCGCCATGTAAAGACATATTTATTTGCTTTGGTTCTAGAAATAACTTTGGTTCAGTATAATAAGAAAATCATGGGTTTTGGAGGAGTGGTCTTCGACAAGTCGAAAGCACAAATTGTTTCCTAACTTTTTTTAGTTGTCAGGTAACACGTTAATTTTTTCCTGAGATATCCAAACCATAAAACCTAGCATTTTCTCTCTGATATGAACTGATATTTTACAAATTGATACATTTCAGAAATTCAACTTTGTGAGTGCATTTGAAAAGAAAGAAATACAAGACAGTACTTTAAGGCAGTTCAGATAGCTTTCTAGCCTAGCAGAAAGAACAAAAATGCTGGTCTGAAACAAACTTAAAAATCAAGGAGTTGATTAGCTAGCCTTTAAGTTTGTAAACCTAGGGGTAATTGGATGGTTAACTCTTTTCCCTTAAGATTAAAGCTCTGCTATTTTTTTTTTTTAGGGCTCAAAAAATTTATACTGATATGAATTTTAGAGAATGCATGCCCAAGTCCTCATCCTTGATACATTCAAGAAGCTTCTTTCTCTATGCTCAATTTGCACTCTCTGTATAAGACTCCTTGAGGCTAATCTGTGTTGTCAGGTTTTAAAGAATCCAGTGGTTGTGCATTTTCAGCAGCTCACACCTAAGTCTGCATACTGGCATTTGTCATTTATGTGTGGGTGAGGTTTGAGGTGGGGGTCAGGCAATATTGGGTTTGCAAAAGGAGGACTTATCTATTGCTTTCAATTCCTTTGAGTTTTTTCTCTGCTCTTTCCCTTTCTTTTCTTACTGTGTGTTTGTTCCTTTTTCCTTGGAAGAAAGTTTATATGCTGCTGGGATAATGCTGAGTGATCTATAGCTGGAAGGAACAGGCAGGTTTTTGATGAAGTCTCAAGTTGTAGCTAGACTTTTTTCACCTGTCACTTGGAACCAAATTTATATACTTCCTAACTACTAGAGAAGACAGAAAGATGGTCCTGCAGTCAGGTAGAGTGATATACTTTAAATGATATCAATGCCCTTCTTCTTGCTGATTATTAGAAAGAACCAAAAGCAGAGGCATTCATTAGAAAAACCAAAAACCTCTGCTTAGACTAAAACAGGTTAAATGTTCTTTTGAGTGAAACCTTTTAGTTTGCTCTTTAAAGATGGCCTACCTTCTAGAAAATGTAGTAGGTTCCAATCCTTTTGTTTCGAGGAATGCCCCTAAACATTCAAGAACTTCAAAGTGATTAAATTTGTATAATTATATATCACATCTTGGAGGCTATATGGTATGAGAGAAAAAACATTAGTTTTGGGTCAGAATTTTTTTTTTTTTTTTTTTTTTTTTTGAGACGGAGTCTCGCTCTGTCACCCAGGATGGAGTGCAGTGGTACAATCTTGGCTCACTGCAAGCTCCATCTCCTGGGTTCAAGCCATTCTCCTGCCTCAGCCTCCCGAGTAGCTGGTACTACAGGCACCTGCCACCATGCCCGGCTAATTTTTTGTATTTTTTGTAGAGATGGGTTTTCACCATGTTAGCCAGGACGGTGTTGATTTCCTGACCTCATGATCCACCCACCTAGGCCTCCCAAAGTGCTAGGATTACAGGTGTGAGCCTGGCTGGGTCAGAAATTTTATACTCCAGTTTGACACTGTAATTAACTCTTTGAAAGGCACTAGAAAAGTTTTTTTTTTTGCTTTGTTTCGTTTTTTATTTTTCCTGGGTGTCAGTGCTGGGATTACAGGTGTGTGCCTGGCTGGGTCAGAAATTTTATACCCCAGTTTTGTCACTGTAATTAATTCTTTGAAAGGCACTAGAAAAGTTTTTTGGTTTTTTTTGTTTGTTTGTTTTTCCTGGGTGTCAGTTGCCTCATCCCTCGATGCTGGACTTAAATCAAATCTCTGTTTCAGCTCAAACATTCTGTGAATTCTTGTTACTCTAGGTTTAATATTACGAGCATAGTACAGAAGTGTAAATCATAGTCATGACTGGAGGAAACTGCAATCCTACTGCAGAGATAAGGCTGTCCCTGTGAAATAATAGCATGCACTACAGAACAGACTACATTTTAGTAATGAATTTAGTGGAACAGATCACAAGTGTCAAAACATTTCAGAATAGCAAGAGAGAGTAAGGCAGACTCAAATGATAAAGTTCCTTAGAGAGAGTTAGACTTGGGTTGGGCCTTTGAGGTAGGCATTGTGTAGATGGATAAAATAGCAAATGTAACAGGTAACAGTAATTCAATTAATGGGGAATACACAACAGGGCCCAGATATGAGAGGGAGCATGGTAAAGCCAAGTAAGGAGATAGCTCAATATATCTTTTGTTTCAAAGGGTAAAACGTTGTTTATTTTTCACTTGTATGCTTTAGTCAGTTTGGACTGCCTTAGAGAATACCATAGACTAGATGGGTTAAGCAACAAACACTTATTTCTCACAGTTCTGAAGGATGGAAAGTCCAAGAACAAAGTGCCAGCAAATTCACTGTCTGATGGAGGCCCACTTCCTGACTCATAAATGACCAACTTCTTGCGGTATCCTCTCATAGTGAATGTGACAAGGGAGTTCTCTAGGGTCTCTTTTATAAGGATATTAATCCTATTCATGAGCGGTTATCCTCATGACTTAGCTCCCAAAGACACCATCTTATACAATCATCACATTGTGGATTGTGGGTTAGGATTTCAAAACATGAATTTGGGTGGGGGCACGTAAACATTCAGTCCAGAACATTGCAGAGCCCCTATTTCCAACTTTCTTCCCAGTTTATATAAGAAGCAAACTTAGGACGTAGAGTATGGACAGATCAACTGTGCTATCTTACACAATTGTATCTTACTCACTTCTTAGAAGAACTTCTCTAGATTACAGCCAGTCTTGCCTTGCTTCCTCTCTGAATGAGTCTTTTCCACCTAAATTTCTCTTGAAACTATTGCACCACCACAATTTCAATTGCTAGAACTAACGAGTTTATTGCATTCTCTTCATGACCTCCCAACATTTTAGTTACAATGAAAGTTTTAGAAAAGTCCAAAGAACAGATCATCTTCTCACTTTTGCATCCCAGAACACAGCCATTGCATCTCAATTTACTGCCTGATTCCACATGACCTCATCTTCCATAAGCCCTCTATGGAAGTTCCTTGTGTTTTTCCCTGGTTCTCTGTCTTTCAAGAGCATAGGGAACCTCAGAACATCCATTGTTATTACTATTTGGAAGTCCTAAGATTGATGCTATTCTTTAATTGCAGATTTATACTTAGCCTGCCAAGCAGAGAGCAATGGAGTAACTACCAATTCATTTATTTTCATAATTTAGCTACATAGGATCATATGAGTTGCTTTCTTCCTTTTCTTACCCATTTTATAGATTCTCAAAATTATGCCTTCTACCTAGTGAGAGAGAAGAAAAACTGCTTGAAGATATTTGACATAAAGTTATAGAATCTTTCATTAGAAACAGATGGTGTAAGGTCTGGGTATAATAGAAGTCAAGGTGTGCATCCAGGTTTCCTCCAAAATATGTAAAAATGTATCTAAGGACCTTCTTTCCTTCTTTGAACCAAGACTAGGGGAGGTAAAACTTTTCAAGCTCTGCCTCATTTAACTCTGAGGAAACACCTCCTGATGGATGTGGCAGTGTTTGTTTCATATTCCATCTGGTGTTCATTAATTACTGAGAGCATTAATGATGACTCAAAAGCCATTTTGCAAAACAGTAAAGTAGAATATAGTCCACAGAATATTTAAAGTTCTACACATTTATTTTATTCTGCCAATTTTAAACAGGTGGATCTATTATGGTTTTGGCTATTCATCTCATATGACTGACTCTCACTCTTACGACTTTCACAACTTCATGCTAACTGATTAAAAAGGTGCTTAATTAAATGTGTACTTGGTAATTAGAGAGTTTTCACAAGCAAGTACAGATGGAGCAAATGTAATTGAATCGAGGGACATAGCAATTCAGTGAGCTTTTATATAGATGTGGAATAGTATGAGCAAGATAGTATGAGGAGATCTTTGTAGAAGTTTAACAGTAGAAGTTTTTTTATCCCTCCCTAAAAATTTAACAGTTTTGAACTATTCAGATTTATACTCAACTCAAGAGGAGATGCCCTAATACATGGGGCAATTAGTAGGAAGATCATATGGCCTAGTTTCCCTGGGACCATCTTAGGAAACACCTTATAGTAGATGTTGTTGGTTTCCACCTATGACGCATCGGGTGTTCACATTCAAGTCTATGTCTAAGACATCCCAACATAAGCACTTGTGACTCTCTCCATAAGGCTTCCTCTAGGCTAGAAAGAATGGCAGGCCAGAATTGTGTAGTTGTTTATGCTCTTGAGTGTGGCCCTTAGATGATAAAAGATGGAAGTTGAGGGATAAATAGCCCAGTTTCTTATCTCCTTGGGGATACATCTGGGTTATGTTCTAGATCAATTTTCACAGTTTTTCAGCAAGATTGAGTCCCTGTTACCCACAGTGGTAACTGACTTGATACATAACTATTATTGTGTCCTATCCTTTTCTTGCCTTAGTTCCTCACTCTCATGCTTGTGCTTCCTGGGATAGTCTCCCAAATAAATGGCTTGTACTCAAATTCTTGCCCTCAAGTCTGCACCTGGGGGAAGACAGCCCAATGTTTGCTATTGCTGGGTAATTCTGAAGTTTCCTTTGTCTCTCAAAATTTCTCAGCTTAGATATAAAATAAATAGCATTCTAATCCTTACATATCAGGATACACTCTTGCTAGACTCATCTAAAACTGTAGACAATTTTGTTCTCATTATTTCAAGATTTAGTTTCGAGTCAACAGTTTCAAATAGTTTTTTACTTCCTCTTTTTGCAGTCTTACAGGAGACAGATAACTAGAGTATTCCAACACCCACAGACACCTCCAGGGAGTTCAACTTATTTCTCTCTGTGCATTTCCATAACATTTTATTCATACATCTGTGAATTGCATGCTTAGCAAAATTACAATGACAATTTGTATAACTGTCTCTTCTATGAGGTTGTAGGTTTCTCTAGTTATGAGGACCTTAGTTTATTTACCTTTTATTTTCCACAGTATAAATAAGTAGCTGACATCTTTAAGTGATATCTACTCAATGAGTTAATAAGTAAATCAATGAATAAATGAACTGCATGCATAAATTCTAGGGTCTATTCCCTTTGAAATTGGGTTGAATTTCTGAATCCAGAAAGGATATTTACTGGGTGATATGGTTTGGCTCTGTGAGCCCACCCAAATCTCATGTGGAATTGTAATCCCCACATGTCAGGAGAGGGTCTGGGTGGGAGATGATTGGATCATGGGGGTGGATTTCTCCCATTCTGTTTTCATGACAATGAGTGAGTTCTCATGAAATCTGATGGTTTAAAAGTGTGGCACGTCTCCTCCCTTACACACTCTCTCTCCTGATACTTTGTGAAGAAGGTGTTTGCTTACCCTTTGCCATCCACCATGATTGTAGGTTTCCTGAGGCCTCCCTGTTAAGCATGCAGAACTGAGTCAATTAAACCTCTTTTTTTCATAAATTACCCAGCCTCAGGTAGTTCTTTACAGCAGTGTGAAAACACACTAATACAGAAAATTGGTACTGGGAGAGTGGGCAGTACTATAAAGATATCTGAAAATGTGGAAATGACTTTGGAACTGGGTAACAGGCAGAGAGGTTGAATCAGTTTGGACGGCTCAGAAGACAGGAAGATGTGGGAGAATTTGGAACTTCCTAGAGGCTTGTTGAACAGTTTTAAACAAAATGCTGATAGCAATATGGACCACAAAATTCAGGCTGAGGTGGTCTCAGACAGAGATGAGGAACTTATTGGGAATTGGAGTAAAGGTCACTCTTGCTATGCTTTAGCAAAGAAACTAGCAGCATTTTGCCCCTGCCCTACAGAACTTGAGAGACATGATTTAGGCTGTCTGGTGGAAGAAATTTCTAAGCAGCAAAGCATCCAAGATATGACCTGGCTGTTACTAACAACATACAGTCATATGTGTTCACAAGAGATGTTCTGAATTTGGAATTTAAACTAAAAAGGAAGCAGAACATGAAACTGTGGAAAATTTCCATCCTAGGGTGATCAGAAAAGAAAAACCCACTTTTCTGGGGAGAAATTCAAGCCACTGGCTACAGAAATTTGTATAAGTAATGAGGAGCCAAATGTTAACAGTCAAGACCATGGAAAAAATGTCTCCAGGGCATTTCAGAGATCTTCACAGCAGCCCCTTCCATCGCAGGCCTGGAAGCCTAGGAGGGAAAAATAGTTTCATAGGCCAGGCCCAGGGCCCTGCTGCTCTGTGTAGCCTCAGGACCTGGCATCCAGCATCTCAGCAACTCAAGCACCAACCATGGCTAAAAGGAGCCAAGGTACAGCTTGGGCCATTGCTTCAGAGGGTGTAAGCCCCAACCCTTAGTAGCTTCCATGTTGTATTGGGCCTGTGGGTGTGCAGAAGGCAAGAGTTTGGAAACCTCCACCTAGATTTCAGAGGATGTATGGAAATGTCTGGATATCCAGGCAGAAATGTGCTGCAGGGGCAGAACCTCTGCTAGGGCAATGCCAAAGGGGAATTTGGGGCTGGAGCCCCCACACGGAGTTCCCACTGGAGCACTACCTAGTGGGGCTGTGAGAAGAAGGTCACTGTTCTCTAGATTCCAGAATGGTCGATCCACTGACAGCTTGCACTGTTCACCCTGAAAAGCTTCAGGCACTCAGCAACAGTGCATGAAAACAGCCAATGGGGCTGTACTCTGCGGAGCCACAGGGGTTGAGCTGCTGCCCAAGGTGCTGGGAGCCCACCCCTTGCATCAGCATGTCTTGGATGTGAGACAAGGAGCCAAAGGAAATTATTTTGGAGCTCTAAGATTTAATAACTTCTCTGCTAGGTTTTGGACTTGCATGGGACCTGTGGTCCCTTTGTTTTGGCCAATTTCTCCCATTTGCAAGGGGAGCACTTGCCCCATCCCTGTACTCCCCATCATGTCTTGGAAGTAATTAACTTGTTTTTGATTTTATAGGCTCATAGGCAAAAGGGATATGCCTTGACTCAGATGAGACTTTGGACTTGAACTTTTGAGTTAATGCTGGAATGTGTTAAGACTTTGGGGGACAGTTGGGAAGGGATAACTGAATTTTGCAATGTAAAAAGAACATGAGATTTGGGAGGGTCTGGGACCAGGGGTGGAATGATATGATTTGGCTCTGTGTCCCAACCCAAATTTCAGATGGAATTGTAATACCCATATATCAGAGGGGAGACCTGGTGGGAGGTGATTAGCTCATGGGAGCAGATTTTCCCCATGCAGTTTTGTGATAGTGAGTAAGTTCTCAGGAGATCTGATGGTTTAAAAGTGTGGTTCTTCCCCTACCCCTCCTGCCGTCTTGTGAAGAATGTGCTTGCTTCCTTTTCACCTCCTGACATGATTGTATGTTTCCTGAGGCCTCTCAGTCATGCTTCCTGTTAAGGCTGTGGAACTGTCAGTAAATTAAACCTCTTTTCTTCATAAACTCCCAGTCTTAGGCAATTCTTTATGGCAGTGAAAACGCTGGGTAACACACTGGGTAATGAAGCCATGTGTTCCCGTCATAAAGGCATCTTCTGTTGTAGGAAAGAAGTTGCAGAAATAACCATGGCTCATATATTGAGTAATATCAAACTTTTCTCTTTGTTAACTCACTAGGTCAGAGATTAGCACTTGAAGAAAAAAGGTTCTCTAAAAGCACATAGGAGTCCAATTGCCCCAAAAATAACTTGGGGTAAAATTCCACCCATTAGGGTTGCTTGGCATTTACATGGTGATTAAACATCCTATCAGTTCCACTCTTCTGGAAATGAATTCCTACCTAAAAAGTGAAGGCAATAAGTATACATATAGTGTGACCCTTGAAGAATCCTGAGGCATTTTTCCAGTTTCCCATGAGACCTGCTGTATATCTGCCATATATGTTGGAAGTACTGGAAGCCTAAAACATTATCTATATGAAACATTGAAGTGCTTTGTCTCTCTACATTTTTCAGTATCTTTGAAAAGGCAGTTTTACCAAATGCAACATTTTATGCCTCTTGCTTGCAAATCTTAAAGAACCAAGCAAATGCAGATAGATGAGTGGATAAATGAGTTGGGGCCAAAGTAAAAGGTCAATGTGTAAAAATAAGCAGTGCACAGGAGCAGGAAGATAACTTCTGGAATAAGTTCTTTCAACCTCTTTTGTTTTCTGACTTTACATCTGGCTGCTATGACCCTCAGATTTCAGCTTTTGTTACCTGGTATCTGTAGGTATCTTAGCTCACTTGCTTTAGAAGGAACTGAGGAATAATGAGTGCTATTCCTAGTCCGCTTTGGGATTACAAAACCGCCCTTGCAGAAACAGTGAGATAAATCCAGTATGGCTGACCCCGTCTTGCTTCAAGCCTCATAGGCTGGCTGTCCTTTCTCATTCCTGGGCATAGGTCCAGCTAACCATGGAAGGAATTTAGTTTATAGTTTAACTTTGAAGAAAGGATAATAGTCATTCTCTAAAACTGACCTCTTCTTGTTCAGGGACTGTAACCACCACAAGATTAGGATTATGAGAAGAACCTGAATTCTGCTAAAATGCAAACATAGTTTGCCCTTCTATAATCATTCACTATGCTGGAGTTTACAATATTTGTGACTTCCCCAATTGCTTCTATAGATAACATCACTATTGTAGAACCTAAGATTGGTCTTTTGAGATGTTTTTCAGACTTTTGTATTCTGGGGACTGGCTGACTCCACCTATACTCATGATGCATGACTCAATAGGTCCTATGACCCCACCCAGCCACTCAGAGGCAGACTAAGAGCACAAAGACATTTTCCAGACCCCTGGGATTTCATCCACAACCAATCAGCAGCACCCATTCCCTAATCCCATGCCCAGCAAATCATCCCTAAAATCCTTAGTCTCTGAGTTCTCAGAGAGGCTGACTTGTTTATTACTCTACAGAGTAATAAACTCTGCCTTCTTCTTGGCTAGCCCTGTGTTAATTAACCTCTTTTCTTTATGCAAAAACCTTCTGTTCTCAGTGCATTGACTTTTCTGGGCAGCAGGCAAGATGAACCCAGTGGGTTATTACAATTACACTAAGGACCCCAGGATACAGAGAACCTTTTAAACTCAAGACAGGGTGACTTAAACAAAGAAAGAAGACACCATGCAATAGACTGTCTAGTCAGGGGCATGTGGCAAGATCTGCAGCCCTCTCCTGGGACATGCAGAGAGTGATACTTCTCCAGAACTGCTGGGGCTTACTGACATCTATGATGCAACTTTCTGTTACAGCACAGCAGAAATTTTCCTATTTTGAAACTCAACTTTCTCAGTTGTAAAATGATCCCAGAAGTCATCTCAGTCAGTCTTTATCTTGGTAAAGAAAAAACTACAACAATCAAAAGCTTAAAGTCAACAAACAAAACTTGGAAAAAATCAACACCCTAATTATGTACAGCATTCTAAAAGATTTCAAATGATTTCTCTGTTATCTCATTATATTTGATTATCACAATACATCTTTTAGGTGGGAAAGAAAATGAAGATCCTGAGACACAGGATAGGTAAGCCTTTCTGCTAGTTATTGGTTAAGTGGAACACAAGTTCTTTGCTATCTCACTATACTTAGAGTACATCTGCAGGTATAACCACTGTTGATCTCCCTGGCTCCTCCAGAAACCACTCCTTCCTTAATCTACTTTCCTCAGGCTATAAGAATGACCACCTACTCCAAGTCTGGGTAATTATTATATCACTCTCACTGAACGAAAGTGATTGGTCCAAGAGGTAGACATTACCTTTTTTGTTTGTTGTCTTTCAGCTTGTGAAAGGAAAATAAAATCTTGGGACCCCAAACTCACAATGCCAAAGGGAAAAGTTAAGCTTTGGAACTGAGTCATGCAAAACACAAAAGCAGAAACAAAACAAAAACCTGTCTTCCGTTTGTTCCCAGATAGCTATAATGTCATATGCTTACTTTATCTTACATAAAATGTAGATTTACTGAGCATACGACAGATACATAATTGACTTGTTCCCCACTACTCCCTTTTCACCTGTAAAATGTGGATTTCTCATTACTTATCCTCTCCCTTTTTTCTTTCCTTCTTCCTCTCCTGTCCAGTCTTTCCCTTTAAATATTGAAGTCCATCATGAACAGACACTTTTCAAAAGAAAACATACATGTGGCCAAAAGTATATGAAAAAATGCTCAACATTGCTAATCATTAGAGAAGTGAAAATCAAAACCAGAGTGAGATACCATCTCACACCAATCAGAATGGCCATTACTAAAAGTCAAAGAATAACAGATGTTGGCAAGGTTGTGGAGAAACAGGAATACTTATACACTGCTGGTGGCAATGGAAATTAGTTAAGCCAATGTGAAAAGTAGTTGGAATATTTTTGAAAGAACTTTAAACAAAACTACCATTCAACTCAGCAAAGCCGTAACTGGGTATATAACCAAAGGAATACAAATTGTTCTACCACAAAGACACACATATGCATTTGTTCACTGTAGCACTTTTCACAATAGCAAAGATATGGATTCAACTGAAATGCCCATCAATTGTAAACTCGATAGAAAATGTGATACATATGCACCTTGGAATACTATGCAGCAATAAGAACAAATGAAATCATGTCCTTTGCAGGAACACGAATGGAGCTGGAAATCATTATCCTCAGCAAACTAATTCAGGAACAGAAAACCAAATAGTGCCTGTTCTCACTTATAAGTGAGAGCTAAATAGCTAAATAATGAGAATACATGAA
Source organism: Macaca mulatta (assembly GCF_049350105.2). NCBI lineage: Eukaryota > Metazoa > Chordata > Mammalia > Primates > Cercopithecidae > Macaca > Macaca mulatta. Next base: position 29,449,993 of record NC_133417.1, read on the forward strand.
AACAAAAAGGGTACCAAGAGACACTGGGTCCTACTTGAGGGTGGAGTGTGGGAAGAGGGAGAGGATCAGAAAAAATATCTATGGGGTACCATGCTTGGTACCTGTGTGATGAAATCATCTGTATATACATCAAATCTCCATAACATAAGTTACCTGTATAACAAATCTGCACATCTACTCCTGAACCTAAAATAAAAGTTAAAAGAAAAGAAATGAGTAAGTAAATAAATAAATATTGAAGTCCTTAAAACCTTATTTTGAAAAAAGCACAGGCCACAGATCCTACTATAATTTGTGTTTCTTTTTCCCAGGCATGTTCTCAAACTTGGCAAAATAAATTTCTTAATTAATTGGGATCAGTCTCAGACACTTTTTGGTTTACAAGTTCATAATTTTTTAGCTAGTGTTTTTTTGTTTGTGGTTTGTTTGTTTTTTGCTATGCAGATGTTGAAAGAATGATGTCATCTTTTTACTGGGATTGCTAAACCGCTGGTATCAATATTGAGCTGTTAAGGGTATCTGCCAAGCTGTTGAAAGATACATCTTCAAAATTGATTTTATTTTATTTTATTTATTATTATTATACTTTAAGTTCTAGGGTACATGTGCACAACGTGCAGGTTTGTTACATATATATACATGTGCCATGTTGGTTGCTGAACCCATTAACTCATCATTTATATTAGGTATATCTCCTAATGCTATCCCTGCCCCTTCCCCTGACCCCACGACAGTCCCTGGTGTGTGAGGTTCCCCACCCTGTGTCTAAGTGTTCTCATTGTTCCAAAGAACTTAAACAAATTTACAAGAAAAAATCAAACAACCGCATCACAAAGTGGGCAAAGGATATGAACAGACACTTCTCAAAAGAAGACATTTATGCAGACAACAGACACATGAAAAAATGCTCATCATCACTAGCCATCAGAGAAATGCAAATCAAAACCACAATGAGATACCATGTCACACCAGTTAGAATGGCGATCATTAAAAAGTCAGGAAACAACAGGTGCTGGAGAGGATGTGGAGAAATAGGAAAACTTTTACACTGTTGGTGGGACTGTAAACTAGTTCAACCATTGTGGAAGACAGTGTGGCAATTCCTCGAGGATATAGAACTAGAAATGCCATTTGACCCAGCCATCCCATTACTGCGTATATACCCAAGGGATTATAAATCATGCTACTATAAAGACACATGCACACATATGTTTATTGCAGCACTATTCACAATAGGGAAGACTTGGAACCAACCCAGATGTCCACCAATGATAGACTGGGTTAAGAAAATGTGGCACATAGACACCAAGAAATACTATGCAGCCATAAAAAAAGGATGAGTTCATGTGGTTTGTAGGGGCATGGATGAAGCTGGAAACCATCATTCTGAGCAAACTATTGCAAGGATAGAAAACCAAACACTGCATGTTCTCACTCATAGGTGGGAATTGAACAATGAGAACACTTGGACACAGGGTGGGGAACATCACACACCAGGGCCTGTCATGGGATTGGGGGAGAGGGGAGGGATAGCACTAGGAGGTATACCTAATGTAAATGACGAGTTCATGGGTACAGCACACCAACATGCCACATGTATACATATGTAACAAACCTGCACATTGTGCACATGTACCCTAGAACTTAAAGTATAATAACAATAATAAAAACCTTTTTTAAAAAAATATAAAAGAAAAATAAAAAGAAGAACAAAAATAGGATTTGAATTTCCATGTTAGCATGTGAAGTGAGGCCTTCATTCTTGCATCTCTGTCTCAGCCTGGGTATCGTTTCTCGCTTCCTAAACCAATAAATGCTTCCAAGTGTGTTTAAGTTGCTTTAAGTGGTGGTGTTCTCCCTTGCAACTTTTGACCTATTATGAAGATAAATAATAGATGCTGACAAGGTTGTGGGGAAAAGAGAACACTTGCACACTTCCAGCTAAAACACTCTTCTAGTTAGAGTACAAATATGGCTCAACCACTCCTAAGATTATGAGGCTTAAAAACAGAGATAGATGAGTGAATTTAGCCAGAAAATGAAGGCAGAGTTGCTAGAGGGGAATAAAGGATGTATATATGCCATGGAAGGGAGTCCCAAGACACACAGGAGAGGTAGAGAGAAAGGAAGTTGGGGAAGATAGAGCCGAGAAAGAGGTTGAGGAATGTTTTAGCTTCAAAGGTTTTAGAATACACCTCAGGTCAGGAAATAGTCTAATGCACACAACTTCGTCAACTCACCCAATTCATCATCTGATGGCTATGCTAGTTCATAAATACCCAGGAACCAAGGTCTCTGCCTCTTTGCTTGTAATTCTGACTGTTGCTCTCTGCTAGCCAGCCTCAGTGCTATCTTTGGTTTACTACTAAAATGCTTCTTCTTGGACAGGGGTAACAATCAGTCTTATTTAACATTACGATGCTACACAAAACTCCAGAGCATGTATAAGCCTGATTTCTTAAGAAAGCACCACAAGGCTTATTTAAATCATATTAAAGAAGCCAAGAAATTAAAGATTCAGCAAAATGGGGATTATCATATTTTATACTCATTTAAGCATTCATAGGTTTAGGGAGGGGCTGAGTGAAGCATAGAAAGTCAGATACCTTGATACAAAGCCTGCTTCTGTCACAGAACATTATGACATGTTTTTTTAAAGGTCTGTTTTGAAAACATGTCAGTTCTGAAGTTGATTTGGTAAGTAGAGTCTTCATATTAAATATCAGTTCAGAGATGCTTGGGCCAGAAAGCCCTGGAGTTGAAATCTGATCTTTGCTACCTTAGAGAACACCAATTTAATCCTACCAGGCTTATTTATTTATTTATTTATTGCTAGTCATTGTGATAGCTTCTGAAGATACCATGGAACACAAATGATAGTCCACAGTGTCATAGAACTGCTAGTCTAACAGGAAGGAAGACAGGCAAGTAATAGTTACAATATGAGGAGGCACTAATGAGGAAGCTTAGGGAACTAGGTTAAGTTGTAGCAGGAAGCCTGACTAATCTAGGGGAAGAGAAGACTTTCCTTTCAAAATTGATGCTTAAGCCAAGACTGTAGGGACAACTAACACCAGCCAAGTAAAAGTGGCTCTAGAGAGTGTTTTACAGAGCAAGAAAAGTGTGTGTGAAGAATAAGAAGAGAAGGGGAGCACTGACCCTGGTGGAACGACAATATGTCCATTATGGTTTTCATGTAATGATGCAGCAAGAGGACATTGGGGGAAGATGGAGCTAGCTAGTAACTATCATAAGTAGGTACTAAAAATATTAAAACAGTTGATGTCTAGCATCACACCAGTGTTCTATGGGGAGAGTCATATTCCAACTTCAAGGTTTTCTCACTCAGCAAGTCATTATATGGTTACCAGGAGCCAGATTGTGGAAGGCCTTGTAAATTGTTTTAAGGAATTTGGATTTTGTGTTTGAAGTTTCTTTGAGATAGCTATGTATCCAACCACCCACATATCCATCTGCTTATTTAACAAGTACTTATTAAGCTTCTATTACATGACAGGCATTGAGGCAGGAATTAGCTTTAGATTAGAGAAAAAACTAGACACACTTCCTAACTGTGAAATTTATAGAGAACGTGGGGAAATGAACAATAAACAAGCAAAGAAACAAATATGTCATATGACTTATTGGTACAATAAAGGAAACAACTTTCATATAATGATAGAAGATAATGGAAATTAACTCATGTACATAAGGGGGTGTGAATGGTTTCTCTAGGGAAATATAATTTATGATGATAAATGAAGGGTAAGAAGATAGAAGCCTTGTGAAGAAGATTATAGGCTAAAGGACACCTCTTTGAAGACCCAAAGGCAAAAAATATCTTGAGATGTTTAAGGAAATAAATACAGCTACTGTGATGTAGATGGAGAGGGAAAGAGTGGTTCAAGGTGAAGTTAAAGGTTTACCAGGTTAGACAGGGACTTTGTAGACAATATCAATGAGTTTGGATTTTATCTGAACAGCAAGAAGAAACCATTGAAAGTTTAAACAGAAAGTAGTGGCCAAGGTACTAAAACATTGGGTTCTGGTGAGGACCCTGTTCCTGGCTTGCAGGTGGATACCTTCTCACTGTGTTCTCACAAGGCCTTTTGTTGTGCATACAACGAGTGGGGTGGGGGAGAGAGAAAGACAGACAGAGAGAGAGAGAGAGAGAGAGAGAGAGAGAGAGAGAGAGAGGTGTCTCCAGTGTCTCTTTCTCTTCTTATAAGATGATACCATGGTATCTTCAGGAGCTATCACAGGGACTAGCAAAAAGTACCTGATTGGTGTTCTCTAAGATAGCAAAATCAGATTTCATTCCTATCAAGGTGAGGTTCATCCTTATGATCCCGTTAACCATAACTATGTCCTAAAGGCACTATCTCCAAATACAGTCATACTGAGGATTAGGGCTTCAACATACACACACATTTGAAGGAAACAAAATTCGGTACACAACCAGACAATGGATCAAGTCTAGAAATGGAAAGACACAAGTATGCTAAGATCTTGACTGTGCCTTGAAATGAGTAGTGCTCATGCATTGAAGAGAAGTAGGTGAACTCAAAATATGTTTAGAAACAGTAGAACTTGCAGATTGTTTGGGTGTGGGAAGTGGTACCACTACTAAAGTGGGAAAGCTTTGAGAGGAAAGATTTGTAAGAAGGAAACAATGGCATGGTATCTTAATTTCTATATTTGGGAAATCTATGACCCACCAAACTGGAGATGTGTTTTGAAAATTGAGGGGCAGAGCGAGATGGCTGAATAGGAACAGCTCCAGTCTCCAACTCCCAGTGCGAGCGACACAGAAGACAGGTGATTTCTGCATTTTCAACTGAGATACTGGGTTCATCTCACTAGAGAGTGTGGGACAGTTGGTACTGGTAGCTGCTGCAGCCTGACCAGCAAGAGCTGAAGCAGGGCGAGGCATCGCCTCACCTGGGCAAGGGGGAAGGGAATCCCTTTTCCTAGTCAGGGGAACTGAGACACACAACATCTGGAAAATCGGGTAACTCCCACCCCAATACTGCGCTCTACCAAGGATCTTAGCAAACGGGCACATGAGGAGATTATATTCCACACCTGGCCAGGAGGGTCCCACGCCCACGGAGCCTCCCTCATTGCTAGCACAGCAGTCTGTGACCTCGTGGCATGGCAGCAGCAAGGCTGGGGTAGGGGCGCCCACCATTGCTGAGGCTTAAGTAGATAAACAAAGTGGCTGGGAAGCTCGAACTGGGTGGAGCTCACAGCAGCTCAAGGAGTCCTGCCTGTCTCTGTAGACTGCACTTCTGGGGACAGGGCACAGCTAAACAACAACAACAACAACAACAACAACAACAACAACAACAAAAAGCAGCTCAAACCTCTGTAGATGCAAACAACTCTGTCTGACAGCTTTGAAGAGAGCAGTGGATCTCCCAACACGGAGGTTGAGATCTGAGAATGGACAGACTGTCTGCTCAGGTGGGTCCCTGACCCCTGAGTAGCCTAACTGGGAGACATCCCCCACTAGGGGCAGACCGACACCCCACACCTCACATGGTGGGGTACACCCCTGAGACGAAGCTTCCAAAGCAAGAATCAGACAGGTACACTGCTATTCAGCAATATTCTATCTTCTGCAGCCTCTGCTGCTGATACCCAGGTGAACAGGGTCTGGAGTGGACCTCAAGCAATCTCCAACAGACCTACAGCTGAGGGTCCTGACTGTTAGAAAGAAAACTAACAAACAGGAATGACACCCACACCAAAACCCCATCAGTACGTCACCATCATCAAAGACCAGAGGCAGATAAAACCACAAAGATGGGGGAAAAGCAGGGCAGAAAAGCTGGAAATTCAAAAAGTAAGAGCGCATCGCCCCCTGCAAAGGAACGCAGCTCATCGCCAGCAATGAATCAAAGCTGGATGGAGAATGACTTTGACGAGATGAGAGAAGAAGGCTCCAGTCCATCAAACTTCTCAGAGCTAAAGAAGGAATTAGGTACCCAGCGCAAAGAAACTAAAAATCTTGAAAAAAGACTGGAAGAATTGATAACTAGAATAATTAATGCAGAGAAGGCCATAAACGAATTGACAGAGGTGAAAACCGTGGCACGAGAAATACGTGACAAATGCACAAGCTTCAGTAACCGACTCGATCAACTGGAAGAAAGAGTATCAGCGATTGAGGATCAAATGAATGAAATGAAACGAGAAGAGAAACCTAAAGAAAAAAGAAGAAAAAGAAATGAACAAAGACTGCAAGAAGTATGGGATTATGTAAAAAGACCAAATCTACATCTGATTGGGGTGCCTGAAAGTGAGGGGGAAAATGGAACCAAGTTGGAAAACACTCTTCAGGATATCATCCAGGAGAACTTTCCCAACCTAGTAGGGCAGGCCAACATTCAAATTCAGGAAATACAGAGAATGCCACAAAGATACTCCTGGAGAAGAGCAACTCCAAGACACATAAATGCCAGATTCACCAAAGTTGACATGAAGGAAGAAATGATAAGGGCAGCCAGAGAGAAAGATCGGGTTACCCACAAAGGGAAGCCCATCAGACTAACAGCAGATCTCTCGGCAGAAACTCTCCAAGCCAGAAGAGAGTGGGGACCAATATTCAACATTCATAAAGAAAAGAATTTTCAACCCAGAATTTCATATCTGGCCAAACTAAGTTTCATAAGTGAAGGAGAAATAAAATCCTTTACAGATAAGCAAGTGCTTAGAGATTTTGTCACCACCAGGCCTGCCTTACAAGAGATCCTGAAGGAAGCACTAAACATGGAAAGGAACAACCAGTACCAGCCATTGCAAAAACATGCCAAAATGTAAAGACCATTGAGGCTAGGAAGAAACTGCATCAACTAACGAGCAAAATAACCAGTTAATATCATAATGGCAGGATCAAGTTCACACATAACAATATTAACCTTAAATGTAAACGGACTAAATGTTCCAATTAAAAGACACAGGCTGGCAAAATGGATAAAGAATCAAGACCCATCAGTTTGCTGTATTCAGGAGATCCATCTCACATGCAGAGACATATATAGACTCAAAATAAAGGGATGGAGGAAGATCTACCAAGCAAATGGAGAATAAAAAAAAACAGGGGTTGCAATACTAGTCTCTGATAAAACAGACTTTAAACCATCAAAGATCAAGAGACAAAGAAGGTCATTACATAATGGTAAAAGGATCAATTCAACAGGAAGAGCTAACTATCCTAAATATATATGCACCCAATACAGGAGCACCCAGATTCATAAAGCAAGTCCTTAGACACTTAAAAAGAGACTTAGACTCCCGTACAATAATAATGGGAAACGTCAACACCCCACTGTCAACATTAGACAGATCAATGAGACAGAAAGTTAACAAGGATATCCAGGAATTGAACTCATCTCTGCAGCAAGCAGACCTAATAGACATCTACAGAACTCTCCACCCCAAATCAACAGAATATACATTCTACTTAGCACCACACCACACTTATTCCAAAATTGACCACATAATTGGAAGTAAAGCACCCCTCAGCAAATGTACAAGAACAGAAATTATAACAAACTGTCTCTCAGACCACAGTGCAATCAAACTAGAACTCAGGACTAAGAAACTCAATCAAAACCGCTCAACTACATGGAAACTGAACAACCTGCTCCTGAATGACTACTGGGTACATAACGAAATGAAGGCAGAAATAAAGATGTTCTTTGAAACCAATGAGAACAAAGATACAACATACCAAAATCTCTGGGACACATTAAAAGCAGTGTGTAGAGGGAAATTTATAGCACTAAACGCCCACAGGAGAAAGCTGGAAAGATCTAAAATTGACACTCTAACATCACAATTGAAAGAACTAGAGAAGCAAGAGCAAACGCATTCAAGAGCTAGCAGGAGGCAGGAAATAACTAAGATCAGAGCAGAACGGAAGGAGATAGAGACACAAAAACCCTCCAAAAAAATCAATGAATCCAGGAGTTGGTTTTTTGAAAAGATCAACAAAATTGATAGACCGCAAGCAAGACTAATAAAGAAGAAAAGAGAGAAGAATCAAATAGATGCAATAAAAAATGATAAAGGGGATATCACCACTGACCCCACAGAAATACAAACTACCATCAGAGAATACTATAAACACCTCTACGCAAATAAACTAGAAAATCTAGAAGAAATGGATAAATTCCTGGACACCTACACTCTCCCAAGACTAAACGAGGAAGAAGCTGAATTCCTGAATAGACCAATAGCAGGCTCTGAAATTGAGGCAATAATTAATAGCCTACCAACCAAAAAAAGTCCAGGACCAGATGGATTCACAGCTGAATTCTACCAGAGGTACAAGGAGGAGCTGGTACCATTCCTTCTGAAACTATTCCAATCAATAAAAAAAGAGGGAATCCTCCCTAACTCATTTTATGAGGCCAACATCATCCTGATACCAAAGCCTAGCAGAGACACAACAAAAAAAGAGAAAATAGACCAATATCCCTGAAGAACATCGATGCAAAAATCCTCAGTAAAATACTGGCAAACCAGATCCAGCAGCACATCAAAAAGCTTATCCACCATGATCAAGTTGGCTTCATCCCTGGGATGCAAGGCTGGTTCAACATACGCAAATCAATAAACATAATCCAGCATATAAACAGAACCAAAGACAAAAACCACATGATTATCTCAATAGGTGCAGAAAAGGCCTTTGACAAAATTTAACAGCCCTTCATGCTAAGAATGCTCCATAAATTCAGTATTGATGGAACGTATCTCAAAATCATAAGAGCTATTTATGAAAAACCCACAGCCAATAACATACTGAATGGGCAAAAACTGGAAAAATTCCCTTTGAAAACTGGCACAAGACAAGGATGCCCTCTCTCACCACTCCTATTCAACATAGTGTTAGAAGTTCTGGCTAGAGCAATCAGGCAAGAGAAAGAAATCAAGGGTATTCAGTTAGGAAAAGAAGAAGTCCAATTGTCCCTGTTTGCAGATGACATGATTGTATATTTAGAAAACCCCATTGTCTCAGCCCAAAATCTCCTTAAGCTGATAAGAAACTTCAGCAAAGTCTCAGGATACAAAATTAATGTGCAAAAATCACAAGCATTCTTGTACACCAGTAACAGACAAGCAGAGAGCCAAATCATGAATGAACTTCCATTCACAATTGCTTCAAAGAGAATGAAATACCTAGGAATCCAACTTACAAGGGATGTAAAGGACCTCTACAAGGAGAACTACAAACCACTGCTCAGTGAAATAAAAGAGGACACAATCAAATGGAAGAACATACCATGCTCATGGATAGGAAGAAACAATATTGGGAAAATGGTCATACTGCCCAAGGTAATTTATAGATTCAATGCCATCCCCATCAAGTTACCAATGAGTTTCTTCACAGAATTGGAAAAAACTGCTTTAAAGTTCATATGGAACCAAAAAAGAGCCCGCATTGCCAAGACAATCCTAAGTCAAAAGAACAAAGCTGGAGGCATCACGCTACCTGACTTCAAACTATACTACAAGGCTACAGTAGCCAAAACAGCATGGTACTGGTAGCAAAACAGAGATATAGACCAATGGAACAGAACAGAGCCCTCAGAAATAATACTACACATCTACAGCTGTCTGATCTTTGACAAACCTCAGAAAAACAAGAAATGGGGAAAAGATTCCCTATTTAATAAATAGTGCTGGGAAAATTGGCTAGCCATAAGTAGGAAGCTGAAACTGGATCCTTTCCTTACTCCTTATATGAAAATTAATTCAAGATGGATTAGAGACTTAAATGTTAGATCTAATATCATAAAAACCCTAGAAGAAAACCTAGGCAATACCATTCAGGACATAGGCATGGGCAAGGACTTCATGTCTAAAACACCAAAAGCAACCGCAACAAAGGCCAAAATTGACAAATGGGATCTCATTAAACTAAAGAGCTTCTGCACAGCAAAAGAAACTACCATCAGAGTGAACAGGCAACCTACAGAATGGGAGAAAATTTTTGCAATCTACTCATCTGACAAAAGGCTAATATCCAGAACCTACAAAGAACTCAAACAAATTTCCAAGAAAAAAACAAACAACCCCATCAAAAAGTGGGTAAAGAATATGACAGACAGTTCTCAAAAGAAGACATTCATACAGCCAACAGACACATGAAAAAATACTCATCATCACTGATCATCAGGGAAATGCAAATCAAAACCACAATGAAATACCATCTCACACCAGTTAGAATGGCGATCATTAAAAAGTCAGGAAACAACAGGTGCTGGAGAGGATGTGGAGAAATAGGAACACTTTTACACTGTTGGTGGGATTGTAAACTAGTTCAACCATTATGGAAAACAGTATGGCGATTCCTCAAGGATCTAGAACTAGAAGTACCATATGACCCAGCCATCCCATTACTGGGTATATACCCAAAGGATTATAAATCATGCTGCTATAAAGACACATGCACACGTATGTTTATTGTGGCACTATGCACAATAGCAAAGACTTGGAAGCAACCCAAATGTCCATCAGTGACAGACTGGATTAAGAAAATATGGTACATATACACCATGGAATACTATGCAGCCATAAAAAAGGATGAGTTTGTGTCCTTTGTAGGGACATGGATGCAGCTGGAAACCATCATTCTCAGCAAACTACCGCAAGAACAGAAAACCAAACACCGCATGTTCTCACTCATAGGTGGGAACTGAACAATTAGATCACTTGGACTCGGGAAAGGGAACATCATACACCCGGGCCTATTATGGGGAGGCGGGATGGGGGAGGGATTGCACTGTGACTTATACCTTATGTTTATGACGAGTTGTTGGGTGCTGACGAGTTAATGGGTGCAGCACACCAACATGGCACAAGTATACATATGTAACAAACCTGCATGCTATGCACATGTACCCTAGAACTTAAAGTATAATAGAAAAAGAAAAGAAAGAAAGAAAATTGAATGTAATAATCTGGAACTCAGAATATAGAACTAGAGAAAAGTGAAAATTTTGGAAATCATTGGCATCAATGCAGAATGAAGTATCACCAAGAGAGACCACAGAGTGAGTGGAGTAGAACATCCACAGTACATTAACACTTAGAGGAGGGGAAAGAAAAAGTCATCTAAAAATAAATTAAGATGATATATATGTATCATATTTTCTTTACCCAATCTTCTGTTGATTGGCAACTGGGTTGATTTTACATCTTTGACACTGTGAATAGTGTTGTGATGAACACACAAGTGCATATGTCCTTTTGGTAGAACAATTTATTTTCCTTTGGGTATATACCCAGTAACACGATGCTGGGTTGAGTGGTAGGTCAACTCTTAGTTCCTTGAGAAATCTTCAAATGGTTCTCCACGGTGGCTGGACTAGTTTATATTCCCAGCAACAGTGTATAAATTTCCTCTTTTCTCCGTAGTCTTGCCAACATCTGTTGTTATTATTATTATTATTTTACTTTTTAACAGAAGCTACTCTGACTGGTGTGGGATGGTATCTCATTGTGGTTTTGATTTGCATTTCCTGATGGTTAGTGATAATCAGCATTTTTCATATGTTTATTGGCCTCTTTTATGTCTTCTTTTGAGAAGTGTTTGTTCATGTCCTTTGTCCATTTTTTAATGGAGTTATTTCTTTTTTTTTCTTGTTGATTTAAGTTCCTTATAAATTCCAGTTATTAGACCTTTGCCAGATCGATAGTTTGTGAATATTTTCTCTTGTTATGTAGGTTTTCTGTGTACTGCTTTGATGTTTTCTCTTGCTGTGTAGAAGCTCTTCAGCTTAATTAGGTCTCACTTATTTTTTTGTTTTTATTGCCGTTGCTATTGAGGAATGATGGAATACTATGCAGCCATAAAAAAGAATGAAATCATGTCCTCTGCAGCATTATGGATGTAGCTAGAGGCTATTTTCTTCAGGGAACTAATGCAGAAACAGAAAACCCAATACTGTATGTTCTTACGTATAAGTGGGAGCTAAACATTGGGAACACATGGACACAAAAATATGAAGCATAGACACTGGGGACTATTAGAGCATGAAGAGAGGAAGTGGGGCAAGGGCTGAAAAACAAACTATTGGATACTATGATTAATAACTGGATGATGGATTCAGTCATATCTCAAACTTCAGCATCACACAATATACCCATGTAACAAACCCACATATGTTGTCCCTGGTTCCAAACTAAAAGTTGAAAAAATAAAATAGAAATTTAAGAACAAAACTATAAATAAATACAATTTTTAAAAAATAAGAAAGACAGAACAGCAGGAATAAAACCAGGAAATGTGTTGCCAGAAGCGGAGGGAGTTTCTAAAAATGAATATCTGTGTTGAGGTCCCCAAGCCCACTCCAAGGTTCAGTGATTCTCTAGGAAGCCTCACAGGACTCAACATAAATTGTGCTTACAACTATGATTAATTATATGATAGGAAAGAATATAAAGCAAATTCAGCAAAATTAAAGGCAGATGGATAAATTCCAGAGGAAAGCAGGTGCAAGCTTCCCAGGATCCTCTCCCAGGGGAGTTGCAGAGAACACAGGTAATTTCCCCCAGCATCAAGCTGTGACAACAAATATGAAATGTTGCCAACCTAGAGAGCTTGTACGACACTCAGTGCTGAGAGTTTTTACTGGGGGTTTATCATACAGGCAACCAATTCCTGGCATGTATGAAAATTCCAGACTCCCTGAAGGAAATCAGGTGATCAGTATAAATCGTATTGTGTGCATAGGCAGTTTAGGTACTGTTAGCTACTCTTAAAGAAATAAAATAAAATAAAATAATAAAAAAAAAGCTTTATTGAGGCATAATTAACATACAAAAATCTGCACACATTGATTGTATATTTTTGGACATATGCATATACCTGTGAAACCATCACTACAATCAAAGTAAAAGACTTATCTATCACCACCAAAAATTTTCTTGTGTCCCTTGTGAATTTGTTTGTTTCTGTGATAAGAATACTTAATATGAAATCTGCCCTCTAAACAAATATTGAAGTGCATAATACAATATTGTTGACTATAAGCACTATGCTGCACAACAGATCTCTAGAGCTAATTCTTCTTGCATGATTGTAATTTCCTACCAACTGAGAAGCAACTCCCTATTTTCTCCTCCCCCCATTCCCTGGTAATCACTGTTCTTTTCACTGTTTCTAGGAGTTTGACTATTTAGGGTGCCTCATATAAGTGGAATAATGCAGTGTCCAGCCGTGCCTGGCTTATTTCATTCAGCATAATGTCCCCCAGGTTCATCCATGTTGCTTGAAATGGCAGGATTTCTCTCTTGTTTAAGGCTGAATAATATTCCATTGTACTTATATATCACAATGTCTTTTACCCACTCATCTGTCTGTAAACTTTCAGGTTGCTTCCAATCTTGGCTATTATGAATAATGCTGCAATAAACATGGGAGTACAGATATCTCTTCACAATCCTGATTTCAATAATTACTTCTGGGAATGCTGGGAATTCTGCTCAAATTAAGATTCTCAGATGCCGGCCAAGGGCAACCTTGTAAGCAGGACTTTCTAAGGATAAGTGGTCAGGTCTACTTTATATATTTTCTGTGCAGCACCAAAGTGTCAGATGCTGTTTGGGAGGATTAAAGCTAAAGAGAATCAAAGACTGTCATTGAATTAATTGATAAGGAAGTTATTCATGACAGTACAAAAGCAGTTTTCATACAGGGCAGAGTAAGGCAATTTTCCAAGGGTTGAGGCATAATAAAGGGATAGAATAAATAATAAAGACAGAAGAGAGTCAGTGTAGACAACTCTTTCAAGAAGACTTGTTATGAAGGTAGGAACAGGGAATGTAGTAGCTAGAAGTAAAAGTGCAGTAAAAGGTGTAATTTTTGTTTTTGTTCTTTGATGCAGAAGTCTGGAACATATTGAAAATCTGGTATGCACAAGTTGGTAGAGAAAGAGGTTGAAGGCACCAGGCAGAAAGAAGACAATCAAATGGATGAGAGTTCTGAAGAGTCAGAGGGAAGGTTGGCTTTAGACTGAGGAAGGGACTTTCCTTTCATTTTGATGGGAGACCAGGCAGAATGGATGGATTCAAGGGCACAGAAATCTGAGGTTTTCATAGCAAGAAGTTGAAATGATTTTTTTCTGGTAGAATTTGTTTCCTTAAAGACATAGGAAGTTAGATTTCTACTGTGAGATCTATGAAGATCTATGGATGTGGGTGTTGGAGGATTAACTAAAATGAGAGAGAGTGGAGTAAAGAAACACAGTAGGACTGACAGTCTGCTTAATGTTGGTGACCACAAATTTATAACTGCGATAAATGGCTAATTGGGTGCTTTCTTCACAGACAGTTCAGTAGGAGAAGGTTGATGTTGGATGTAGTCAGAGGCACACTGTGGTTCAGCTTAGGAAACCATGTGAATATGATGTGGCCTTGAGAAAGCCCTGAAGAGGGCAAAGGTGGGCAGTAGGGGATACATTTAAAAAATTTATTTTGAATTGGCTTTCCTGTCTTGTGTCTCAGGATAGACCTAGAAATTTGATTCTGTTCAACCAGTGTTTATTGAACACTTTATATTGTGCCATACACGTGTTCTAGATAATAGAGATAGGGACATAGAGAAAGATTATTTTACATAGTAAAATAACCACAAGTGTCATTTGCCACAGTATAAAAGAGGTAATTCAAAGAACAAAAGTAAAGGTGATAAAATAATTTCTTATCTGCTCTCCCACAGGTAAATCAATGCTTTATATTATCTGAAGTTAGCATGATAGTTTCCTGTATTTTTCTTGTGACAATATACAAAATATCATGGCATTATGTAATTAATGATTTATTTTGAACTTCTCTTTCTTCATTATAATGCATTTTGCTAATTAATTATTTTCTTACGCTACAGCCATTCAAGTTTACTTACTGGGTTTGTTGTTAAAGATGGTGCACATTATAGAAGCAATGCTGGGAGTTGCAATTTCCTCTATTTTAATAAACCAAGGCTTTAATGAGGTGTCTGGTTGATCCATAGCCCAGAATTTAGAAGAGAAATCAAGCCTTCATTGGAAAATAAGGATCTAGACATTGCTAAAAATGCCACAATACTTTGGCAGTCTGGACTGACAAGAGAACGAAAGTTATTTTTAACATTAATTTTATGATGTTATTCTTGAATATGTAGGCATATTCTGATGAAAGCATTTCCATTTTGAACTTAGAGAAAGTGTTGAGTGTTAAAATAAATTGACAAAGTACTGTAGCATTTCATTTTTATTTCTTATTTAACTCAGCAACCCTAAAAAGGGAAAAATTCTAGAATCCGATGTGCAAAACTTCATATGGAATAAATAAATACATCAACAATGACACTGTGTTTATCCATTTTGCTGACATCATATGAAGTATACTATCACAGATTTATCAAGCTGTATTTAACAAATATGTTCCCAAATATATAGTTGTTGCAATAAAATATTTATCTTATGTATACTAAGAACTATGCTAACATCCATGAAAGATGCAAATGAACTGTAGTCTCTGCCTTCTGGATTATAGATTCTTACTGTAGAAAAAAGTAATGTATCACACAGTTTGAGAGGTGTCTAAGACAACATCAGTAATACCCTAAATATGTGGCAAAGAAAAGTTTGAGTAGAGTGCGATTACTCTGAACTGTGGGATCCAGTTACTATTTCAAGAAGCAGCATCTCCAGGATAAAGTTCCAGGGTAAACTTTGCCATGATTGAGCTATTTCCAGTTCTGGCTTAATCCTCTCTCACTCTCTCACATGAAAATGCTAGACTTAATGCTACTTAATGCACTAAGAATACTTAATGCTACTCCAAAACCTCATCTGGGTTTGATGCCTACATGATTTGTACTTACAACTTCCTCTGCCTGGAAAGTCACACCCAATTCTTCAACCTGCTTTTATGACTAATTTCTAGCCTTTCAGTAGCAACTAAAAAATCTCTCACTCAGGGGTGCTTCTCAGACCTGGTTTGGCTGGGTTAGGAAACCCCTTCTCTGTGTTGTTAAAATATCTTCACTTACTTCTGCCCTTAAGGTTGCCTCCTCACTGATAGGCTGCAAACTCTTTGAAGGCAGTATATTCCTGGTAACCATGAGTATACTGTACAAATGGGGGTCATGATCAGCTCCTAGAATAATGCCTGGTACATAATGGTCTCTCTAAAAATTATCCCATGGTTGAATGAAAGAGAACATTTGATATGGAGAATGCTCTAGTTAAATGGGACATCAACTTTCAATTGTTCCAGAAAAAATGCATCAAAGGCATAATGTTTAACAACACTATGACTTCCTCTATGGCCTGTGAGGAGATAAATCTGATTGCAATAAAAGAATAAAACTTGGCTCTGGACAAAATGAGTCCCATAAATTGTGAAAAAACTCTACACCACAGAATTTTGTGGATATATATCTATCATGTGCCCATCATTTCTGTTACCTTATTTAATCTGCAAACAACTTTGCCAAATATCTTGTTGTGATAACTTCTAGACACTTTATAATTTAAAATTGTCTAAATTCTATTATCTACTTGCTCTAATTTGATCAATATTTTATTATAAAAACAACATATGCACATAATGAGCCATTGCCATTTCCAGTTAGCTCATAGGTAGCCTCTTTTAACTACCTGTGTTTTTCAGTTTCTGATGATTAATAATATCTTAGTAATATCAATATGACTTCATTGCTTGACTTACCAACTTAGGATAGTTTTCTTTTATTTAAGCTATTAATGACGAAAAATTCAGCTTACTTATTCTGCCATCTGCCAAATATTTCCCCTCATTCTGAATTTCAAGAATTATACTATCATTTTAGTTATGCTGCAGGTTTTAAAACACAATGTAAATAAAGTATCTGGGCCTACATATTTGTTCCATCAGCTTGAAACCTAAAAAAAGACAAGGCAATGTACTTCCCCTACACTAATCTACTCCATTTACCACTATCGTACCTACTGTACTATTACTGAAGTATCAAGACTTGTACAATTTTCCTTCCGATAAAACTGTAATTCATTCAAGTATGTTAATAGTTTGAGATTCTACATATCTAAATGCCAATAAATAGCATTAATAATATTTGGATTATCCAAATACTACTTTTTACAAGAACAAAGGAGTATGGTCAAAACCATGAAAAGAAACCCATAGAAAGAAATATAATTCAACATCACGTAAGATATGCTAATGAGAAGAGAATTAGCCAGCATCAATCAAAATAATTCTCTTTTAAAATTTTCTATCATTCGAACATGACGTATTTTGCTTTGCTTTTTTGAGCATCACCTTCATGGATAGCTCTTTGTTTTTTGGAGGATTCAATCATATCTCAATGCTTCTTTTGTGATGCAACTGATATCTTCCAGCTTTTAAGTCATAAAATTTGACAAATAATGTCACTTTGATCTTTCCATCATTGTTCTTTATGCATTCTTTCCCTCTTCCAGCAGAAGAGCCATGTCCCAGAAAAGGACCTGGATCCTAGGGTGAAGACAATGTAGAAGAGAGCTACAGTCAGCCCACAGTGGGCATGTGACTTAGACATTTGCTACCTTAAGAGTTCTTACTCTGTTCTGATACAGGCTTGCCATGTATGGTTGAGAATTTTTTTATATATAATTTTGAATTACTGTTCTAGCATCCAGTGCTTTTGAAGAAAGATTTGATACCAATTTAACTATAATTTCTCTGCTAATTGATTGATATATTTTATCATATTCTTTCAGAAAAGTTTTAGAATCTTTAATCATTGGTGTCTTGAACTCTTCCAAGGATTGTCTAAGTGTCAACTTTGTTTCATTCATACTTCAATTAAACATTTGTCTCTCTCTAGTTCTAATAAATTTCTTCTTTTCCTCCCTTAATTTTTCCCTCTATGTTCCCTAGTCTTTTTTTTTTTTTTTTTTTTGAAATGGAGTCTGGCTCTGTCGCCCAGGCTGGAGTGCAGTGGCCGGATCTCAGCTCACTGCAAGCTCCGCCTCCCGGGTTCCCACCATTCTCCTGCCTCAGCCTCCCGAGTAGCTGGGACTACAGGCGCCCGCCACCACGCCCGGCTAATTTTTTTTTTTTTTTTTTTTTTTTAGTAGAGACGGCGTTTCACTGTGTTAGCCAGGATGGTCTCGATCTCCTGACCTCGTGATCCGCCCGCCTCGGCCTCCCAAAGTGCTGGGATTACAGGCGTGAGCCACCGCGCCCGGCCTATGTTCCCTAGTCTTAATTGAAGTCTTCTAGCTTTTAAGTCATAATATTGAAATTTTTATTAGAAACAGATCTTCCTAATTTTATATTTTGAATTTCTGTCCTGTAGTTTTAACTGTTAATTTAATTGGAAATTAAATTAATTGCAGTTTAAACAAATTGTCCCAGTCATAACGTAACATTCTATTGGCTTTAGGTTATATGTGATTTCCTCAATTCATTTCTCATTTTTTCTTTTTGTTTTATTAATGACATTTCTAGTGTAAGTACTATGATCTTTTTTCCTAGAAGTCTTTTTGCAATGAAGATAAATGTCTTTTCAATTCTATTTGAAAAGAAAAATTGAAATTAAAAATATTACGTTAACTTTGCTGAATTGTATCTGCTTTCCTCTTGATCAGTTGATTTGTGTGTTCATTTTGGTACTTCTGTATCAGGTCATTTGTTTTCCTCAAATGCTTAGTCGTCTTTAATTTTCTATCATATTTACGAGTAAATGGTGAGGTGGATGATCATAGATAATTAGAGACCTGTTCTAAGCTTCTGACAAGTCTAATACCTATTTTTTTTTTTTGTTAAAACAATCAAAACATCCTTCTTGTAAATGAAGGACTGACAGCGATGACTATAAGTCCTGGGTGTCGGGACAAGGTGAGCTGGCTTTCAGGTTTCCTATTAGGGTACACAGATGGGGTGTAGGTAGCAAACTGTCCTTCTCCTCTACTGAAAGAAATGTGTTTCCCTCTTAAGATACATACCACCTTAGGAATCCTAACCTTACATGAATAGGTTGTTCAAACTCAATGGAAAACTCTTTTTCTAGTTTTAGCTACAGAGGCAACTCTACTGCTCTCTGATTTTTGGTATATGTAGGTTTGCTTAAATTTAAAAGGATCAATTGACTTAGTATTTATATAGACAGTTTTAAAATTATTTATTCAGATTATTACTCTACAACCCTCTGTACCTTCCCTGCCTAATGATTCTGAGCCTGGGTTTTGCCAGGGTTTTGCCATTCTTTCCAGGGTTTTGCCAGGAAGCTCAGCTTCTACTTTTTAATTTTTTTTTGAGACTGGTCATCCAGGCTGGAGTGGAGTGGTGTGATTTCAGCTCACTGCAGCCTCAACCTCCCAGGCTCAATGGATCCTCCCACCTCAGCCTCCCAAGTAGCTGGGACTACAGACACATGCCACCATGCCCAGGTAATTTCTTGCATTTTTTTGTAGAGACAGGGTTTCATCATGTTGCCCAGACTCATATACGGTTCCAGGGCTCAAGCAATCTTCCCACCTCAGCCTCCCAAAATGTAGCTTCAATGTAGCCTTCTTTGGGCTTTTTCTTTCTATTATGACTTGCATGTTAATGTGGTCCCATTCACGTTCCAAAATGTCCTGTTTCCTGAGATGCTTGGCCTATTCTCTGTATTATTAAGGATATATTTCATTTTGTACCTTCTTACTAGAATCTCAAACATATTTTGGCATGTGTGTGTCTCAATCTCCCATCATGAACAGGAAGCTACCAAATTTATTTTCCCAGACATTGGGGAAAGCTATGCATTTATTCATTGCTGGATAAAAAATTAAATTGTAATAAGAAACTTACGCAAAAATGATATAGAAAAGGGAGGAAGGAAGACTAACATTTGCTGATGACATTCTCCTAGCCAAGAATTGAATAAGAGACTTTTTTTTTTTTTTGCTTTCATTATCTAATTTGATCTACACAATAACCCTAAGTGGTGTCATTATCCAGTTTTTAAATGTATGTCAGGAAATTCAAATAAACCCAGGGAGCTCAAAGAGTTTAAATAAATTGTCCCAGTCGAGTCATAGGACTAATAAATTGTAGAACTGATCCTGGGCGTGTCTAGCTCTAAATCATCTGCTAGTTGCTTCATAGTATGCTAAATGACTTTGAGTGGTTTAGACTCAATGCCGGAATATTGTTAGTTGTTTCTAAGTTATTACTGTTGTTGTTGTTTTAAAACAGGAAAATAACACGTGAAATATTAGATTTTATTTGCAATCTTCAAACTCAGAGAAATTCTATATAAAGGGAAAATGTATTTTAAAGTACATTTTCAGACTAGCATAAACAGTAGAATCCTTTTCACTGAAATTCAACCAGTGACACATATTTTCCCTCCCCATAATTGGATTATGCATAGATAGTAACAAACATGTATGTGTTAGTGTTCTTTAATGACAAATCAAGGCTAAAACAAGAGATGCTGCGATCTGGTGCCCATAGACTATGAGACAGAGACAGTAAAGTGGGTAAATGTAGTTCAGTCTTCCCCCAAAATAGTCTACATGCCAAAACAAGGTGACAAAGGCTAGCTCAAGTGTCATGGTCTTCATTCAGTCAAGAAATGCTGTTTTTCTTTCTTCCCCAGTGAATTAGGTATATATGACACTCTCAGTGTATGTGGATCTATCAGTCTATCTTCATCCTATATGATTCTTCCCATAAGCAATGGGAGCTGAAAAATAGCAAAAAGCAGTAGAAACAAAGAAGTAAACAAACCCTTTCTGTTAGATGGTTTGTGAGGCAGAATAACATTAGGTTTTTCATAGAAAAAAATATACTGACCACATTACTGGTCAACTTATTATTAAAGACTTCTCACAAACAAAAACAAATATTTGCTATTTTGATATGGCTGGGTTAAAATATACCATATTGCTGGATTTTTTTCATTTATTCAATCTATTCTTGCTTAATTTTCCCCATTTGTTTGAAGAATACATGTTTATTCTAGTTTATCTCCTTTATTGACTTATTAGTTATGCACCTCTGTTTTGTTTTTAGTGGTTGCTCTATTTTTTGTCCAATAAAACCTTATATGATTATGAAAATGTTCTATTATCTGCACCGCCCAACACTATTCTCTAGTTACATATGACTATTGTGTCTTTGAAAAGTAGATTTAAATTTAATATCAAATAGATACATACAGCTATCAAATGCTATACCATGAAGCTTAAGGGATTACTATGTATACTTTTAACTTATCCAGGTTTACCTTCAAATAATATTACTTTACCTACCTGGTGATGTGTGCCTGTAGTTCCGGTTACTTGGGGGGATTCTAATTCCAGCTGAGGCAGGAGGATTGCCTAAGTGCAAGAATTTGAGACTGCATTGAGCTATGATCACACCACTGTGCTCCAGTCTTGATGGCAAAGTGAGACCCTGTCTCTAATAAGAAAGAAAAGAAATTACTTTACCTAGAGTATAAGAATCTTATATCTATGCTGTAAGTTTAAGACTAGACTAGTCTAGTTCAATTGTCATTATGCATTTTATGTCATAAGCCCTATTGTCATAAGCCCCCATTATACATTGCTATCGTTTTTGGTTTAAGCAATCATATTTTAAAGATACTTTTAAATAAAAAGAAGTATCTTATATGTTCCCACATATTTAACTTTTTAAGTGTTCTTCATTCTTTTATAAATTTCTACCCATCTAAAGGACTTCTTTCTTTCTTCTTTTAGTGAAGATCTGCAGATAATGAATTGCCTCCCTCCGCTTTGTATGTCTTAAAAAGTGTTTATTTCACTTTCGTTTTAAAAGTTGTTTCGGCCCGGCGCGGTGGCTCAAGCCTGTAATCCCAGCACTTTGGGAGGCCAAGACGGGCAGGTCACGAGGTCAGGAAATCCAGACCATCCTGGCTAACAAAGTGAAATCTCGTCTCTGCTAAAAATACAAAAAATTAGCCAGGCGTGGTGGCGGGCGCCTGTAGTCCAGCTACTCGGGAGGCTGAGGCAGGAGAACGGCGTGAACCCAGGAGATGGAGCTTGCAGTGAGCCGAGATTGCACCACTGCACTCCAGCCTGGGAGACAGAGCAAGACTCCATCTAAAAATAAAATAAAATAATAATAATAAAAAAGTTCTTTCTACTGTGTATAGAATTCTAGGTTGACACTTTTCATTCAACATTTTAAAGATGTTGCTCTACTCTTTTCTGGTTTGCATTATTTCTGACAAAATGCCTGCTGTCACCTTTTTTCATTTGTACAAATGGTCTTTTTTTCGTGACTGCTTTTAAGATTTTTCTCTTTATCACTGAGTTTCAGCAATTTGATTACGATGTGCCTTGCTGTGTCTTTCTTCAGTCTCTTGTGTTGAGGTTGGTTGAGCTTTTCACATTTGTGGGGTTATAGTTTTCATTAAATTTTTAAAAATTGAACAGTATTTCTTCAAATATCTTTCTGTCTCCACCCTATTATTGTTTCTCTCCTTCAGGGATTCTAATTATAGATCTATTAGGCTACTTGATATTGTATTGTCCCACAGCATGTTCACTTTAAAAAAAATCTTTTGTTCCCTGCATGTTTAATAAGTTTATCAATTTTTTTTAGGCAGGGTCTAAAATGTTGCTAATATGATACAGGGTGTTTGTTTGTTTGTTTGTTTTTTGTCTTAGCTGCTACATTTTTCATCCCTAGAAGTTAAATTTTGGTCTTTCTTTTATAAATTGTATTTCTCTCTTTGACATATTTATGCTTTCCTTCATGTTAATGAGCATACAGAAGACATTTTTAATAGGTATGCAATTGTTCTTTTTAGATGAATTCTATCATCCATGCCGTTTTCTGTATCTGTGTCTATTGAATAATTTTTCTCCTCATTATGGGTCATATTTTCCTGCTTCTTTTGTACCTAGTAATTTTGTGTTGGGTACCAGACATTGTGGATTTTGTATTGGGTGCTGAATATTTTTTAACTTCTTTAAATACTTGAGAGGTTTTTCTTTTCCCCTCGATGCAGTTAAGTCACTTGTTTTATCCTTTTGAGGCTTGTTTTTTAATATGTGTTAGTTTGGGATAGAGCACCCTTTATTCTAGGGCTAACTTATTCTGCTTCTAAGGTAGGACCCTTTTAAAGACTTCACTTGATGCATATTGTTAAGATATATTTTCATTCTGGCTGGTGAAAGCAGTAATTATTCCTGGCCCTGTGTAAGCTCTGAATATTATTTTTACTGTCTTTTTCTGATGGTTCTTTGCTTAGTCTTGGTAGTTTGTTCACATGCATGCAGTGATCAGTACACAGCTAAAGGCTTAAGGAAACCCTCTGAAGATCTTTGGAACCCACCTTCTCTAGAGGATCTTTTATCCCTGGTATTCTGCTCCATAAATTTGAGTTGCTTTGGCCTTCCTGAACTCCAGCTTTGTCTCCTCAACTCAAGAAAACTTTAAGCTCCAGTTTGGTTACTCCTATGTGATGGTTAATTTTTTGTGTTAACTTGTCTGGAGAAAGGGATATCCAGATGGCTGTTAAACATTATGTATTAGTCCATTCTCATGCTGCTAACAAAGACATGCCTGAGGCTGGGTAATTTATACAGGAAAGAGATTTAATTGATTCAGTTCAGCATGGCTGGGGAGGCCTCAGGAAACTTAACAATCTTGGCAGAAAGGGAAACAAACATGTCCTTATTCACATGGCAATAGGAAGGAAAGAATGAGAGCCCAGTGAAGGGGGAAGCCCCTCATAAGACCATCAGATCTTGTAAGAACTTATTCACTATCATGAGAATAGTGTAGGGGAGCCACCCCATGATTCAATTACCTCCACAGGGTCCCTCCTACCTCACTTGGAAATAATGGGAACTGCAATTCAAGATGAGATTTATGTGGAAACAGAGAAAACCATATCACATTATTTCTGGGTGTGTCTGAGAAGTTGTTTCCAGAAGACATTAGCATTTGAATTGGTCACCTGAGTAAAGATCACCCTTACTAACATGGATCAACATCTTTCAATCCACTGAGAGCCCAAAACAGCAAAAAGTGGAGGAGAGCAGATTCACTCTCTCTTCTTGAGCTGGGACATCAATCTTTTCCTGACCTTAGATATCAGAGATCCTGGTTCTTAGGTCTTTAGCCTCCTATACCAACTCTTTAGACTTTATATCATCTCTTTAGATTATGACATCAAGAGCCCCCTGATTACTAGGTCTCCAAATTTGGATTGTTTCCCAGCTTGCTAATGGCAGACGATGGAACTTCTCTGCCTCCATAATTACATAAGCCAATTTCCATAATAAATTAAACCAATCATCTTCTCTCTCCATCCCCATCTGCCTGTTCCTCTTCTCACCCTTTTCTCTCTTATATATAGATAGATAGATATAGATATAAATATCTTTTACCAGTTCTGTTCCTTTGGAGAACCCCGGCTAATATACCTTTACTACCATTTTGCCTAAAATCCTCTCCAGTCAATACCTCTCCAGTCAATAGGCTGTGGATGTCATTGGTCTCATCTTGCTTATTTTTGTTCTCTCAGTTGTCACTATTCCTTACTCTCTGCTGTACAATGTCTGAAAACCATTGCTTCACAAATTTTGTCTTGTTTCTTAGTTTAAGAAGGGGGATAAATTCAGTTCCTGTTACTCTTTTTTTTTTTTTTAATTGTACTTTAAGTTCTAGGGTACATGTGCACAATGTGCAGGTTTGTTATGTAGGTATACATGTGCCATGTTGGTGTGCTGCACCCATTAACTTGTCATTTATATTAGGTATTTCTCCTAATGCTATCCCTCCCCCGACCTCCACTCCATGACTGAGTGAAAAGTCATGACTGTTTTCATGACTGTGATTTTTACTTACCTCATGCCTGCTTGCATTTGGTAAAAAACAAACAAAAAACAATCCTAGCTGTTAGAATCTGTGTGTGGTTGGAATTCTTACACAAGAGCTGGGACCACGCTCTGTAGCCTTTCTGTCCAAACAACTTTACCTTACTGTTTTAGCCTAGCCCTCATGTCTGCGTGCGGTTGCTGCTGCTGCTTTAATACTTTTAGAGGCCCTCAAAATCACAAACTATGCTCAACTCACTTTCTGCAGTTCTCATAACTTCCAAAATCTATTTTCTTCCTCCCACCTGACTCATACTTTCTGCTCCGCGGTTCCTTCGGCTATACTCACTCTTTGTTAAGTCTCCCACAATTACCATTGTTCCTGGCCCAGACTTCAATCCAGCCTCCCACATTATTCCTGATACCATATCTGAACCCCATGGCTGTATCTCTCTGATCCACCAGGCATTCACTCCATTTCCCCATATTTCCTTCTTTCCTGTTTCTCACCTTGAACACACTTGGTTTATTGATGGCAGTTCCACCAGGCCTAATCGCCACTCACCAGCAAAGGCAGACTATGCTATAATATCTTCCACACCTATCATTGAGGCTACCACTCTGCCCCCTCCACTACCTCTTAACAAGCCAAACTCATTGCCTTAACTCGAGCCCTCACTCTTGCAAAAGGACTACGCGTCAATATTTATACTGACTCCTTTTTCAGACTCAGCTCGCCTGCACCCAGGTGAAATAAACAGCCTTGTTGCTCACACAAAGCCTGATTGATGGTCTCTTCACGCAGACACGTGAGACAGTATGGATATAGGCAGCTTTTCTTTTTACTCATTTCTAGTTTAGTCCACAATAAATCAATCCAATAATCATAAATTTAAAAATGAGATTTATTTTAAAGGTACCATGCATTTTGGGAGAGAAAAAGGGTAAACCTTGGAGGATATATGGCTTATGTCTAATATCTACATTGTTTTGATGTTACATCCAGAACTTTTACACTTCTTACCATAGCCTTATTTTACATAAGATGAAGGACATTTTATCAGGAAGACTTCTTCTAAAGTAGTCACTCATATTTGAGACATATTTGAATACAAAAGACAATAAAGCAGTGAAAGAGGGGCAGTGGTCCACATACAAGACTAAGCTGGTGTTTTTTATAAGCAGGCTGGCTAGGAAATGAGGCCCTCCGTGCAGCAAAAATTGCTTGAGAGTAATTTAAGTACCAAACACAATCAATAAAAATATCAGGGCTATTTATAATGTGTCGCTAAGAAAGACCACAAACAAAAACTCATTTCAGAGTACTTGCCAGCCATTCAGAGGGGGAAGACACATCTACAATGAGTCAGAATGGCAAAAAAATGCTGTGGTTGTCACTGGCATTCAGCAAATCATTGGCTTTTGCAGTCTTTAAAACCGAAGAAAAGCTTTGTGCTCATTTTTAAAGCTCCAAGCATTTAAATGGACCGTGTTTTTCTTTATATATGCTATGAAACATAAGTTCTATGTTACCACACATTTATTGACCACTTCAAGCTTAGTAGTGTGTGCTGACTATTTGGATGTATAATGATGGGTAACAGCAGTTTTATCCCTGAATAATTTTATGATAAAAAGGGTTAAGAATTTATGTCCAAATATTCACAATCCAAGTCATGATATGCTAAGCGCCATAAGGATAGTCTGAGGAAGGATGTCCGGGGCAGAGATCTCACCTGAATTGTCTCTAATGGATGCTTTCTTGGAGGAGGTAGTTTTAGAGTAGATGACAGAAGGTGGGCAGGATTTTCACAGGAAGAGGTAGGAGTGGATGATAACTTATTAAGAGCAGAGGCAACAAATCACCAGGTAGTGATTTAAAGGTATAAGTACATAGAAGGCTAAGGGAAGAGGGACTAATGGAAGAAGACACTGGAGAGAAAAGTTGGGCATAGGATTATAAAGAACTTTATATGGCAGGCTGAAAGGTTTTTGTGCAAGATAGGTAGGTCCCTTCTGAGTTTCCATGACAGTGCATTACAGCGCTAGGATTTGATGCTAAATTTATCACTTTACATAGTATGGATTTAAAAAACAAAAACAAAAACAAACAAACAAACAAAAAACAGGCTTTTCGGAGAAACTTAAATAAGCCCATATACAAGGAAAAAGACATCATGTGAGTTCTGATGTTCCTTTCACCCCAAAGAGAGATGTATAGAGGCCAAGGCAATGCTGAGCCTGCAGCAGATCCAACTGGTAACACTTTACCTTGTTACTCTCATTTTTTCCAGAAAAAGTATGATAAATTAGCCTATCAGTGGGTGAATTCACAGATTAATTAGTCACGTGGTGTCTGAATTCATAGGAAGTGTCTGGAGAAGCCAGATAGCTGGAACTTAAAGACCGTGGGTCCCCTGAATGTTACTGTGTGACCCCTAGGAGGCCACATGGGAAGCTGAATTTGGACCCAGCAACTCTCATTGGGACATAGCGGTCCTAAGTTCCAGCTAACTTTCTGGGTCACTTTTTGGACGATTATGCTCATTATACCATCAAAGGATTGGAATTAATAAGGTTAATGGATGTTGCAAATTCAAAAAAATTTCTAAAGCCAAACAGAATTTTAAAGAAAAAAGAGGGCAGGGCTTAAGGCATATTGAAAAGATTAACAACATTCAAAGTTAAATGTAGCAAGAACCTGCGTAACAAAAGTCAAGATTATCCTGACCCATCCATTGTTCAGATGAGGAGTGAAAAGGATAATAGAGTCAGGATGACTCAATCATGAAAACAGGTAATTAAAAATGTGCCAGTACCATCAGTAGTGCTAAGAAATTTAGAAGAGCTAGTTTGGGTGGAAAGAAGGCAGTAAGTCTGGATTTTAGATATTTTGGATTGGAGAGGTCAAATAGAATCGCTAAACACATTTTGTGTTGTTTTTTTTGCCTCAGGTGCACTTCTTTTCTTTTCTTTTCTTTTCTTTTCCTTTCTTTTCTTTTTTGAGACAGAGTCTCACTCTGTCACCCAGGCTGGAGTGCAGTGGTACGATCACAGCTCACTGCAGCCTCCAACTCTTGGGCTCAAGCTATCTTCCTGCTACACCTTTCCAAGTAGATGGGACTACAGGCATGCACCACTCCCAGCGAATTTCTTTTGCTTTTTCTTTAGAGATGGGGTCTCGCCATGTTACCCAGGCTGGTCTCCAATTCCTGGACTCAAGCAATTCTTCTGCCTCGGCCTCCCAAAGTGCTGGAATTACAGGCATGAGCCATCGCACTTGGCCCATTTAAGTCTTACAATTACTCTTTGAAGTGGAAACTATTATTATTATCCCCATTTTACTGGGAGAACAACTAAGACTTAGAGATATTAAAAATGACTAATTATACCATTCAGCTAGTAAGTGGCAAAATCCAAATGAAGACAGTCTTCTGATGCAAAACTGATCAACCACTGAGTCAGAGAGCAAATTCCAACCACAAAGTCTACCTGAGAGTAGCCAGAGGCTTTGGTTTATCCACCTAGTCATGGCAGAAGGAGCTACAGGAGGAAGACAAAATTGTTCAAAGGGAAATAGAGATATTAAAAGACAGATAACCCTGAAGAAAATGTTGGGACAGACCAATTTGAGTGAATAGTGAGAAAGAGGAAGGAGTAAGAATATGGAGAATGGAGAAATTAGAGAAGACAGGATGTGTGTTATGAAAAACAAGAAACAAAGTTTAGAGAAAAATTCATAATCCAAAATGTAAATTGTTGCCAAAGGGAATAACAACTAGAAGGTTATGGGGAACTTTGGGATAATAATGACAAACAAGTAAAACATGCTTATTACGTGTTGGGAACTGTTTTAAGTACTTTACACGTATTAATCATATAGTCATCAGAGCAAGTTTATTACCCCATTTCACAGATAGAAGCTGATGCACAGAGAAGCAATGCCTTGCTAAAATAATTAAATGGGAGGAACTTTGACTGAGATGGCTCTGACACCCTGGGTTCTGGAGTAAGCAAGCCAAAACTCAATACAGAACTTAAAAGAAAACAAAACTTAATCTCAGCCAATCACAGGCACCCTCCTGGGCATTAGGTAATGTTGTCTTGAACTTCCTGTCAAGATATTCTAAATAAGGCATTTGCTCACACTTTAGCCAATCAAATAATTTATTTTATTTGCTCTTACATTCACTCTACAAAAGCTTCCCCTCATGTCTCTTTTTAGTGCTATGAACCATTTCTAGTTTTAAGCTGTCTGATTCATGAATTACTATCTGCTCAAATAAACTCTATCTTTTAAAAGCCAAAAGTCACTCAGCTCGTAAGTAGCAGAGATGTGATGCAACCCAGTGAGTCCAATCCAAGTATGTATGTCCTTCATTGTGCCACAGTTTCAGGAGAATGGCACCTGCACTGACCAGATGGTAGCATGTTAACAAATGACTAAATTACATTATTTTCCATCTTGCTATCCAGTGGTTAACGGGATAACCTGGCTTAGGGATCTTCCTTTCTTGACAACTCACTTTTTAAAAAGCTGAAGAGCTGGAGTCCAGCAAGCGTCAGTTTAGTTGTGCTGCAATGACCACACTGCAGCTTCTGTGGCTCTGGGGACTCCTGGACTCTTTTGACAAGTGATCCAAAGCCTTAAAGGCCAGGATCAGTATTCCTTTGGGAGTTGCTTAACTCCCTCGCCCTTTTTTTCCTGATGTATTTTCCTTCAAAATAGCAGAGAAGCCAAGTAGACTCACATATTTGGTAAGAAGTAGAAGAGAGGATGCTGGTGAAGAACAGGAGTCTGAGTCAGTGCTAAACAAGAGGAGGTCCCAGTGTCAAATACAAGGGCCTTTTTCATTTTGAGTCAGGCCTTTGCTACTTGATTTGAGGCACCGTACATAGAGGTTTAGGGTTAACCTTACCTAACCACAGAGAGGCAGCTACTGGCACCAATGAAAAGGAATGACTACAGATAACACTCACCAAACCTTTGTCTCCACAGGAAGACCCTCATAGTCATTCCTTACTGTTCCTATTTATTAATCCCTTTGAAAAGCTCAGCATTTTTCCTGAGAGGAATTCTACGTTATCCCATTAGCTGGAGCAAAGTGGGAGTGAGGCCATTCTGCAGGTCCCAAAAGGGGTCTGGCTCTGGGGAGGAACTGACCATCATTTGAATAACTGCTCTTGCCAGCTCAGCCACAAAGCCTCAAATTTCTCGTCTCTTATGTTGCTGAATTTATGGCTTCTTCTACAGCCTCCCCCACTTGCTCTCTCCTTAGGAGCCCAATTTTTTTCTTCCTTCAGCATCTTATTGAAGAGCTGTTTGTCAAGATTCCCAATGATGGAGTCCAGGTACCAAGGGGAGGATGGAATACCAGGCAAAGGAGCCTTAGTTACTGCCCTCCCCTTGTGGGGGGTGGAGTGCGTGTGGAGAGACACTGGTCCTACAAATAGAAGTTGGAAGAATTGAAAGCAACTCTGTCTGTATCAGTGGTTCCCAAACTTTGCTGCATGTTGAAATCCAAAGGGACCTTTGGAAAATATGGCTGCCTCATTTCCACTCCCAGACATTCTGATTAAACTAGGGTGGGATGGGCATTGGAAGTTTGGAAAGCTGTCCAGTTGATTCTAATATGCAGCAAAGTTTGGGAATCACCAGTCTATACTCCACTTGCCTCCCCTGTCCTAGATTCTTGAAGAATATCTTTGAATGTGTGGTCTTGTGTTGACTTAAGGAAGTCTGGATCCCACAAACATACTTATTCAAGTTGGCCTGGTGGGCTTTTTCCGTTTGTATCTGGTATGGCGTCGTACTTGTTGGAAGGGCCTTTCTGATACCTCAATCTCTTCGCAAAAGTGTACAACAGTTAGGCTTAGTCAGCTGGGAAGGGAGCTTAAAGGAGAGGCAGCAGGTGGCAGAGTCCAAATCTTTAAGTTCTAAAAGCTGACAGAAGTCCCCGGAGGCAGGCGGTGAAGAATACCAGAAGAATGGAGGAGGCAGATAATATGTGTTAATCCGGCAAGTTTTGGTGAATGATAAATAGCAGCTTTGATAGGGATACAGCTTGATTCTAGAACAAAGAATGTTCAGGTGGAAGGGTAATCACAACCATGTGAACTGGCCTGGAAGCAGGAGGAGGGAATCTGGTAGCCATGGGAGATGCATTGACACCAATTTTCTGGTCTTCGTTGTACTCATTTTGTGTGAATGTGAGTAATCTGTGTACAGAGATAACAAAACTCTAATGAATATTATCATACAACAACATTGGGAATACGTATTTGGGTGGTGTCATCTACTGGGTGATACATAAGCACCTAGCACAGCTGGGAAGACTTTGCAAAAGAAGCTTGTTGTAGTGTTGTGTAAGCGAATGAACTCCCCAGTGAGACAGACCTGGGAGAACATGGCCTGAACACTTGCTAGTTGTGTGATATTGGCCAAGTTACTAAGCTTTCTGAGCCTCATTATCTGTATCTGTAAAGTGAGAATACGGTTTGCTCTCATAACTTTTTTTGTTGGATTAAGTAAGATAATGGCATAAACATCTTGTACATTTCTTGGCATATAACATGAGTTCAACAAATACCAGTTGCCTAGCCTTTGAAGGAAGCCAAAATAGTCCTCTCCAGAATACTGAGGATTGTTAAGCTGAAGAATGCATGGGGTATCCTGCCCCTCCCTCTGCCTGCATGATGTCAGGACAGCAATTTATAAAGACAAAAGTCGACCTTCCCTCCTCCGCCTTTCCCACCTAAAGATAGGCTGCTTTATGAATGTCTTCTTTTGAGAAATGTCTGTTCATATCCTTTGCCCACTTTTTGATGGGGTTGTTTGTTTTTTTCTTGTAAATTTGTTTGAGTTCTTTGTAGGTTCTGGATATTAGCCCTTTGTCAGATGAGTAGATTGCAAAAATTTTCTCCCATTCTGTAGGTTGCCTGTTCACTCTGATGGTAGTTTCTTTTGCTGTGCAGAAGCTCTTTAGTTTAATGAGATCCCATTTGTCACAACTTAAAGTATAATAATAATAAATAAATTTAAAAAAAAAAAAAAAAAAAAAAAAAAAAAAAAGATAGGCTGCTTTCCAATGCTTGCTTATCAGCTCAGAGACAGCAACACCAGAGCATCTAGGAGCAGACTTTACTCTTCCCATAAATTTACATTCTCATGTTTTCCTGCCTTTAGGAAGCCTGAAGATATTCTCTTCTTTATCGTGTTACTATACAGGATTTATGGCTCTTTGACAAAATACTATATAAGTAAATCCCCCAAGCCACTGCCTTGAGAGAGAAATACTTTGAACTGAGGCCTCTTCTGTGTGATGGGTACTGTACACATTACTAAACTTCTCCTGGCTTTTCTCTTGTTAATCTGACTTTTGTTTTCAGGAAAATGTCTCAATTAAGAGCCTATGAGGGAAAGACAAGAAATCATATTCTCTCCTTTACACTTTTCTCTGTCATCTTGTTCTTTTATCTCTAGAATAGAAACATATTAAAACATTTTTATAATATGCAGCAGGTTTAGTATCACTTAAATTTAAAAATATTATAGGTGATTAAATATAATAACATACATAAAAGTGTTTTGAAAATTATAAAGTACTAAGCGACTCTAAGGTATCATTATTTTAATTACATAATTACACAGGAGCAGCTCCTATCTCATGGTTCTGCCTATTACCGCCTGCTGCTGACTCTCGAATCTGCATTTCTAGGACAAATCCCTGAAGGCTCCTTCTCCTCAGGGGCACTCACAAGTCTCCACTTTGCATTTCCGTAAATGGACTCATTACCTTCCCCCTATGTGTTTTCTTCTATGAGTTGGTGCAAAAGTAATTGCGGTTTTGTCCATTGCTCTTAATGACAATTAAATGGTGCAATTACTTTTCCATCAACCAGACACTTCCATTGGCACTTTGGATGAAGTGATCCTGTCTGTATTTGTGTGAAGAAGGATCTGTCTGTGAATTCAGCTTAGAGTGGTGGAGTGAGCTGAGGAGGATGACTGAATTAGAAAGTCATAATTTGAAATCTTGTAGGGGCAGAACAGTATATGGTGAAATAATATATTCTGGAATCTAATTGTCTTGGTTCAAATCCCAGCCTCACCTCCTATAAGCTGTGTGACCTCAGACAAGCTTCCAGATTTCCCTGTGCCTCAGTTGCCTCAGCTGTGAAATGGGGATAATAATAACAGCACTTACCTTATAGGGCTACAGTGATAATTAAATGGCCTAACACAGTTAATCTACTTACAATACGTTCATTATTTATTTGCTTGGTGCTGCCTTTATAGCCACATAGTCTTTACAAAAGTAGCTCAACTTGGAGCCTATTAGCTTGTCCATGAAGTAGAATAAAAATGCTTGCCTGTTAGAGACTGTGATGATTAAGTGAGAAAGTAAATTTGCTGCCAAAGAGTTGGAGTCATTCTCTAGTTTAGTTGACATCAAGGAAGATGGTGCCTGTTGCCCACTGAAGACAGAAAATATAGATGGGCACCCGCTTCCTGCTTCTCCTTTCTGCATCTAGACTGGTCATCTTACCTGGGATTGGCCAGTTACATTGACTTTGGAAGCCATTACCTTGGATTGGCCAGTTACCCTGGATTTACCTTCTATTACCTGAGTTTGGCCAGTTCCCCCTGAAACTGTGCATCTCACATGGGAGCCGGTGAGTCTAGTGTCCAGGTACCTGGGCAGGCTGGTTCGGCAGAGACACTGTGGACAGCACTTTCTCACTTGCTGTCTGGCTGCTTCCATTCCCCCATCATGGAGATTCAGAATTAAACTTAAGGAAAGGGCTTCTCACCTGAGCAAAATGAGTGCTATACATGGTAGGCCTCAGATTACTACAGGACTTGCAGAGAACCCCCACAATAATCAAGAATAATTTCCCTTCTAAAAACCTGGTCTAGGTTAACTTGGGTATCCCTAGACTCTGGCTATCTTGTTGCCATAGGAGGATCTCAATCTGTTTGTGTTTTCTGTCATGAGCACTGGGATTGGTATTCATTCTATTTCCACGTGTGATGTGGTCAGTCATGCCGGAAAGGGGGCATTTTCCTCCTCCCTACCTGTTTGACGTGCTTACCTCCTGAAGTCCATGGCCAATATGATGTGGACACACTTTCTTCCAGACAGTAGCTGTTTTCTTGCCAAAGCCTCTGCTGTATATTCTCTTGGTCACATGAGCTCCACATCCCTGTGAATTTGGGCTGCTTCTTCTCTGTCATTGTCCATATTGTGTTGGTCATCTAATAAGTGGTGATACTCCCTCCAATGGCTCTCTCTTCTGCGGTGTTTAAATAGTGGTCTCTCCACATTCATTGGGTTTCTAGTCATTGCAAAACTGGATTCCATTTCCTTAAAGCAACAGTTCTGATGCCTCACTGCAATGATTCTCCCATCGTCCATGTGCAGAAGTGGATTTGCCATGAAGCTAATGAGGCATAAGGTTGAGGGCACTCACAGGCAGGGCCCCTGGCATTATGTTTGTATGGTCATATGTCACTGTAAAATAAATAAAAGTAAGATATTTAACCTAAATAAATTCATACCTCCATGCCTCTCTGCTTTGGTTCTCCCTACGTACACACCCCCTTGTGTCAGAAGGTGATGTCGTAGTGTGGATATTTTAGATTCGTGTAACAGGAATTTCAGCTGAGCGTATATTACAATCCAGTTTGGTGCCATATATCCTTTTTTGATTCATAGCCACATTGTGCCATTATGCTATTTTCCTGAATTTTGTGATGTTTTTGAAATCTGTCAGCTGTGAAAAAAAACTGGAGCATGTTGTGGCTTATTTCCTTACATAAAATAATGTGTTTATTTTTATTTTATTTTTTGAGATGGAGTTTTGCTCCTGTTGCCCAGGCTGGAGTGCAATGGTGCCATCTTGGCTCACCGCGACCTCCACTTCCCGGGTTCAAGCGATTCTCCTGCCTCAGTCTCCTGAGTAGCTGGGATTACAGGTACCTGCCACCATGCCCAGCTAATTTAGAGATGGGGTTTCCCCATGTTGGCTAGGCTAATCTCAAACTCTTGACCTCAAGTGATCCACCCACCTCAGCCTCCCAAAGTGCTAAGATTACAGGCATGAACCACTGCGCCTTGCCCATGATGTTTATTGTTGTACCTAATTTTGTAACAGAAGTTTTATGATGGTGCCTCAAATTATACAAGCTGCAAGCTTCCAACAACAACAAGAAAGATTCACCCTTGCTCGTATTTTTTAAAGAACACACTAGCTCCGGATTCTCATCTCACCTTTCTGGGCTGCTCATGTATTTTCCAAATTTTCCCAACCTCTACCACTGTCAGTGAGGAACTTCTACTCCTGCTATTTACTCCTTTTCCCCTCAACATGTCTTACATGGATTTCAAGTCCTGTGTGTCTCTAAATCCCACCCATCACTTTAGGCCCTCACCACATTGCATACCAAGGATAAACATGACAAAGTCACAGTTACCGACTATTTCCTATAGGACAGGTGGTCTATATACTTTATCTTTAGTTCTTACAGCCACGTGGAGAGGGAGGCATCATTAGGATCATTCTGTAGTTGAAGAAAGATAATCTGCAGTTATTTTTCCCACTGTCATGGCACACAAAGGCCAAGAGCCAGCATTTGCTATTGCCTTGAAGCAGCAACTCTTTAGAATGAGAACTCACCTCCCACCATCAGTCCAGAGTTATCTCTGATCCCTAAAGTATGATGGTGCCTATCTTGTAAATAACTAATCAGAATCTTAACTGTTTCATAGACACACTTAATTCCTCCTTCTTCCTCCACCCCAACTAGAGCACAATAACCTGGAAAACTTGGACAAAATTTATGTTTCCATTATATCTCCTGTAGGGCCCATGGCATGCAGACAGGTTAAGGTTTATTAAATCAAGGTACAAATGAAATGCTTTATTAGAAAACTAAAATAAAAGCAATTGGAGGAAGCGTTCAATTTTAATTCATAAGAGTTAGGAAACTTGAGAATAAGAGTCTCTGTTGTAACATTTTAATCCCAAAATAGAAGACAGAAGTTAAATGATGCATAAGAGTAGAAATATATTTGAATCTACAATGTCAAGAAATATTAACTAAAAATGTTTTTGGCACAAAAAGTAATTCACTTGTGTCTGGAGACTGACACTTCAGTGTAGGTGATTAGACTGAGAGGAATTTGTAGTTTTTAGAATATAGCTGAAAAATTACGTAGAAATTTTGAAATCAACTTCTGTTCTTCAACCTGAAAATGCATATTTTCAAAACCCAATCAAATACAATGATAATGAAGATTAACAAATAAGTTGCTCATCAGAAAGATGACAATGCCATTATGGTTTTCTTTTTTATCTCTCTCTCTCTCTTTTTTTTTTTTTTTTTACCTAATTGTCCATATGTTGTTTCATGGAATAGTGGGATTGAAATATACAAGCTTCAAGTTTTCATTGTCTCTCTCTCTCTCTCCCTCTCTCTCTCTCTCTCACTCTCTCTCACTCACTACTCCTCCATGCCTCCTCTCTTACTCCTATTACACTTCCTTCCTCTCTATCCTTCTCTCTTTCAAATTATTAATGTATTAAATTAAATGGAACATTTTGTTTCCATACACAAGCTATAGGTATCTGTCTCCAAAGAGCATGCTGGGAAAATTTCTTGATAACCTGCTGTTGCTCAGTCATTGGATCACAAAATCTCAGGTTTATTCTTATAGTGTCTAACATCTTAGATATTACATAGCTCAAAGCATTTCATCAAATTAATAAACATAGTTGTTTAGTATGTCAAGTACCATATTAAATACAATACATATTTTATTTTTTTAAAGGAAATCCATAAGGCACATATTATCTTTACTGTAGAGGAAACATAGGTTGAGATAGTTGAATAATAATTAACATTTGACTGGACATGGTGGCTCATGCCTGTAATTCCAATACTTTGGGAGACTGAGTCGGGCAGATCACCTGAGGTCAGGAGTTTGAGACCAGCCTGACCAACATAGTGAAACCTCATCTCTATTAAAATACAAAAATTAGCTGGACATGGTGGCATATGCCTGTAATTTCAGCTACTTAGGAGGCTGAGGCAGGAGAATCACTTCAATCCAGGAGGCGGAGGTTTCAGTGAGCTGAGATTGCACCACTGCAGCCTGGGTAACAGAGCTGAACTCTGTCTCAAAAACAAATAAACAAATGTGTTAACATTATTTAGGTACTCACTATATGCCAGGTAATGTTCTGAGTTTTATGTTTGCTGACTTGTTTGATCCTCACACAATGCTCGTAATAGTACTTACAAGACAGATAGTATTGCTGTCCACATTTTGTAGATGAGATTATTGAGGCCAGGAGACATTCAGTGCCATGCCAAGGTCATACAGCGGGTAAGTGCAGTCTAGATTGAAAACCAGGCTATCCAGCTTCAGAAACCACCACTCAGCTCAAAACAATGTATCTATTTAGAGAAAGTCTTTGAACTTGTCTTTTTTTTTTCCCAAAGCCCATTTTCTTAGTTACATTGTTTCAATCTTCTTTCCAATTACCTTACAAAAGGTTATTAAGCCTTGGCTAGAACCCCTGAATGGCTGGGGGGAGATAGGCTGCTTCTGCTTCTGAAGAAAGTTCATTCTACTTTCCGACAGCTCTGTTAGAAAATTCTTCCTTATACTGAGCTAAAATGTTCCTCCCCATTACCTGTGTGAAGGGAGCAGGTTGGCAGAAAATATCACTAGATGTGAGGCTGGACAGGAAGGTAAAGGCTGGAGTGTGCAGTACCTTGAGGCCATTCCAGCCTCTGAAGCTACTGTGGGGAGTGATCCCTGAAACAAGTCCAGTGTTAGCACACATCTTCCCATGCTGCACCTGGACAGCAGGTTTCCACCTTTGCAGCAGGAATCTACTTTCATCTATGCTCCATTTAACAGTGTTGGCTTCTGCTTATCATTCCAAGGTAAAGATGTTTTGCCTCCCAACTCTGACTTTCAGTATTTTACCTACCCTTTTCAGCTTTCTACATTCATCAGTATTTTTTTCAAGCTATTGATAAGCTTGATAGCAAGCTTGATACCAAGAAAGATGTTACTGGATGTTGCCTGAAAAAAATAGACTTGAATTTCTCAATCACCATTAAGTTGTAGTATTCTTGCCTTGCAATATATTGCCAGAGATTCTCTTCTCTTTTTCTCACCAGGCAGTGTCCTGGGTGCTTCACCAGCTAAGAGATCACTGGGTGAGAAATAGTAAAAATCATAAAACTTGGACCTCTGTAGCCAAGGAGGATGTTTAATGGTGTTACAGAGGAAATAAAATTGTATTTATGTTTCTGCTTAATGGAGAATCAATATTTAGCTATGACCTAATTGGAAACTTCTTTGAATGACAAAGGGGGAAAAAGCTATGGATCATAAAAGTCTACTCACTGCCACAGCTTTGAGAAGAACAAAAAGTTGACTGGGCAGAACACAGAGCAAGTACATGAGGCCAAGCCAAGACAAGGGTACTGACCCAAGAAAGCAGAGCCAGGTGCCTTTCTGGATCCATTCATAACTCATAGCCAGTAGGCTGGGTGCTCGCAGGCTGCAGGCGAAAAAGCCTCTTCTTAGAAATACCTGGTAAGGGCTTTATTAATTAACGTCTAAACTCTCTCTCAGTGGCTATAGCTACAGAGAGGGTAAACTCTCTGTAACTACAATGAAGATCATGATACCAGGAAGCAATCTTCCCAGCCACCTGGGAAGGGTCCAGAGAGGTATCTATCTCATAAGGAAATTAACAAGTTCTGTTCAGAGGAATAAATAAGACATTCTGAGTTAAAGCAGAACAAGACCATTCCCAACGGGCCAAGATATTAGTAAAGGCAGAATGAAATTTAACACAGAGTGTGCCATTTAGATCTTTCAGTTTATTATGCAGTCATTCTCACATTGCTATTTTAATAATCTGCATATCATTTTCATTTTGAAAAGGCTCATATGTTTTCTCGAAGTACTCTATTATGAAAAATTAATAGTAATAACTCTCCATGTACCGTATTAGAGAGATGTCTGATCTGAGCAAACCCAAACTAAAAATCACATGTAAGACTCACATTTACCACTCTGGAGCCAAGGTGGGCAGACTAGACAAGCAATTTTTTTTTAGAATGTTCAAAACAGCTATTCCCAACTAGTTGTGCTCCATTATTATATTTCCACGCATAAGTGGGTATATGTCCATACAAAATTCAATTTGGGAGTTCAGAGCTTGCCTCTCTTACTGAGACATCTGATGCTTTTGAGTGAGATGTCCATTTCAATGTTGTTTCTCATCCCAAGACTCACCCTACCCAGTCCCAGCAATTCCATGTGATACATTGTCAATAGCTGTAACCAGGATAGTTACAATTTCCGCTGCATTTAGTATTTGAAGTATGTGTCCTCGTTTTAAAGTAATGGCTTTGATTTACTGCTTTCTGAATTCTCATAATAACGCTTTGACATATATTTAATCATCCTGATTTTACATTTTAAGAAATTTCAGTTCAAGACTTTAAGCTTCTTTTCTAAAGTTGAAGAGCCAGGAGATGGGGGACCTGGTATCTGCTGTCTGTGATGTAGTCATTTCCATGCTTGGTGTGATGCTTGGATTTTACTACCAATTCCTTTTCTAGGTTTTTTTTTTTTTTTCTTTTTTCTTTTTTTTCCTTGTGGGCACCTCCAGCACTGGGATTCTGCTTTTATGTCCTGCCTTTTATGGCCTGCCGTTCACACACTACTCCAGCTTTCCAGAGTGCTCCTATAGCGTTGCCTGTCTCAGAGGCAGGGCCGCCTCGTGTTTGGCTGGTCCCAACGAAAGGATGCAAATGTAAGGCCCACATTCCATTTGTCTAAATATTTTAATTTATAAGCCAAGTTAACTAATCATTTAATAAAATACGTTCAATCCTCCTACCTTGACAAATATGCAAAAGAGACCAGAAAGGCCACATTTGAGTTCAGAATCATCAAATTCTTCAGCCAGAACCTGGTGGTGCCAGAAAAGAAGGGTCCTGGGTCCCAGCAAGCCACCTGTCTGTACCTCTAGCTCCGTTCTGTCCTGCGAAGGGCCTCACACATTCACCACCCCCAGCCTAGGAGTGTGCACAGTATGGTGCTAGCCACCCCAGAGAGGGCAGATCTAGAGGAGAAGCCTGCAGGGGCCTTGGGGAAAGGCTGGGAGACCATGTGGGTGAAGAATTCTGGGATCTGGGCACCACCTGCATCACAGCAGGGAGGAGAAGATGCTAATTCTGGGGACATGTTCCATTAGCCCCGTGGGCACATCCTCTATGGAAAGGGGCCTCCAGAAATTAGTCCGGAGTGGGGTCTTAGATGGGTCTAAAGGCAATACTGCTTGGGGTTTCTCCAAACTTTGGCTTCTTTCATTGAAGACCACTGAAGTAATGAGGAACCTCTGGGTCAAACACCAGACAAGTTTCCTTGCAGCCAGGCAAGTTAGTCTGCTAGAGCCAGTGCCCTACAACCCTACAACCCTTTAGAATTGTTTCCTTCCAAATATTCAGTGCTTTTCTGTAGATATGAGCCATCCATTCACAGAGGCTGTGGTGTGAACATTCGTTCTCTAAAATAGGACACCTTTCCCAGGACCTTGTGTATTTTATTTTTAAAGAATCTGCAATGAAAACCAAAGGAATAAATTTGCTAATCATGGAATTTCTAGCATACTGGAAAAAAATACGTGGGGATAGGAATTTTCTTGATATACACCTGTACTAGTTTCCTAGAGTTCCCATTTCAAAAGGCCACAAAGTTGGTAGCTTAGCACGATAAGAATTTATAATATTTACTCAGAGTTGTGGCGTACAGGATTCTGAAATTAGGGCGCTGGCCAAAAACCACACGCCTCCCAAAGGCTCTAGGGGGAAATCCTTCCCTGCCTCTTCAGGCTTCTGGGCGCTCAGGTGTTCCTGGGTTTGTGGCCACATCACTGCAATCTCTGTCCCTGTCTTCACACGGCAGAATCCTCTCTGTCACAAATCTCCCTATGCCTTTCTAAGGACACTGGCCATTAGATTTAGATCTCACTTGGATAATACAGGATGAGCTCATCTCAGGATACTTAACTTCATTACATCTTGAAAGAGCTTCCCCCCCCCCCATATAAGGTCACATTCATTGGTTCTATGTGGACATATTTTGGTAGATCTTCCATTAACTCACTATGAACTCACGCATTCACAAACTAAAGGCAGATGTAGGAAGAGGGAAATGGCGAGCACCGGCGTCCATACTGTGACCTCCTGCCTGTGCAAAGGCCGTAAACGTTAGTCCAACATTGCAGACCTCTCAAAAGTTGGCAATGCTCCTCACAGGAGAGGAACTTCACGTGTCAAGGAGAGATGGTAAGGGGAGCAACTGCATTTGAGAACGTGAAGAAGAGGTTATTGTGACACTTTGTGGGGAAGT
The DNA here is from genome assembly GCF_049350105.2 of Macaca mulatta. Lineage (NCBI taxonomy): Eukaryota > Metazoa > Chordata > Mammalia > Primates > Cercopithecidae > Macaca > Macaca mulatta. The sequence continues at coordinate 29,491,271 of NC_133417.1, forward strand.
TTTAGCCACATTGAAGCAGAGTAAAGAATAAATCTTCTCTCTTTACTTTTCAAGACCCACATTTTCCTCACAACCATACCTGGAGATTAGATTAGTTTAGGACCTAAAATCTAAATTCTATTATTTTTTCCCTACCCAAAGGAGACACAGAGCTATTAATAATTGACTGCTTATTAAATCTTACATGTTTTAATAATATTACTCCGTTTTACTTCATTTTTCTTTCCCTTGTAAGAAAGATAACATTCCCACCCATTATATACATGCGAACACTGAGGCCTTGTGATGTTAAGCAACTTGCCAGGATCTCATAGCTAAGAATTACAGGAGCTGAGATACACAGAGTCCATGCTCTTTCTAGCCGTGGAGTCAATCTAGAACAGCCCTGGCCCTCTAAGTTGACTGCCTTAACATGACTGAATTTCCTCCTTTTCTCCTGAAACAGCGACAAAACATCCTTTACCAACAGCCAGAGAAGCTTGGGGCTGAGGGAATAGATTTTCTTTTTGCTTACACTATACTGCCATCTAGTGGATATATAATTAATTACAAATAATACCGTTTCTGGTGTCTTCGTTCTTCTTGGGGGTGAGGGGGAGGGTATTGGTAATTAACTGATATTCAAATATGGCTTTTAAGCATTGTGATTCTATAAAATCTACATCAACTTCATGCCTTCGCTTCCATATATGCACGCAGGGCTTCTCCTGTACACCTGTCCTACATCTGTGTACCCCACTTGGTCATATTTTGTGTAGCAGAGAAGTGAGTTAGGCCTACCTTCGGTACTCAGAATATGACTTGAAACATCCAGAAATTAAAATCGGATGCAAACACACCACATGCTCCCCCTCCTCCTTCCTCATGGAACTGTGCTCCTTTGGCATGATCTAAATAAAGCTTATCCAACCTGCGGCCTGCAGGACACATGGGGCTCAGGACAGTTTTGAATGTGGCCAAATTCATAAAGTTTCCTAAAATATTGTAAGCATTTTTGCAATTTTTTAAGCTCATTAGCTATCATTAATGTTCGTATATTTTATGTGTGGCCCAAGACAATTCTTCCAATGTGACCCAGGGAAGTCAAAAGATTGTATACCCCTGGTAAATTGACAGAAATGTTAGGAATAGTTTAGATGAAAATGACCTATAGACTTGCTTTTGATTACTTTTTTAGATCTGAATACACGATTTTTGTCCTACCAAAGATGGCATCTGCACTAAGCAGTGGCAGAACTGCCTCTGGTACTGACTGCCCAGCGCACATGCCGGAGTGAGATCACCCATTCAGGGATATGTGCTGAGTGTCTCTGTGTACATGTGGAGTGGAAGGAGGTCTCACCGCCCCGTTACAAAATATACATTCTGAGGCTGCAAGACACCAACTAGTGCTAGTATTAATCTCCTACTGTAGCTGTTGTAAAAAATTACCACAAATTTAGTGGCTTCAAACAATGCATTTTTATTATCTTACTGTTCTGGAGATCAGAAATTTAAAATAGGTTTCACGGGCCAAAAACCAAGGAGTAGGTGTTCTGGTGTCTTCTGGAGGCTCTAGGGGAGCGTCTGTTCCCTGACCTCTTCCGACCTCTGGGGGTTGTCTGCATTCTTTGGCTTAGGGCCCCTTCTTCTCTCTTCAAAACCAGCAACATAGCTCCAGTCCTACTCACATTGCTATCTTTCTGGTTTGCTTTCTTTTGTCGTCCTCTTCTCCACTGAAAAATCCTTGCCGGTTATATTGAGACCACTACAATAATCCAGGATAATGGCCCATCTCCCTATTTTATGGGTAGCTGATTAACCACCTTAATTCCATCTGCGACCTTAATTCCCCTTTGCCATGGAACATAACATATTCACAGGTCCCAGGGATTGAGGCTTGGACATCTTTGGTGGTGTGGGTGGGGCATTATTGTGCTTACTCAATGCTCAAGAGAAGGGAAATCTGGACTGAAGTGTTTCTTGCTGGGCCATGGTGGTGATGGGACAGGCAGGTTCCACCCAGAGATCATTCTTTCACTTCTCGCTGCCTCTCCATCTTCACAGACTGCAGAGAGGCTTGTAAGCATGAGGACACACCCACCCTTAGATTCTGCCCACACTGTTTTGGAAGCCACACTTGATAATAGATGGGAGCATAGATTTAGACAGATTTCAATTTAAATCCCAGATTTATTCCTAGATGTAAGAACTTGAGCATATTACTAAGCTCAGTTTCTTCATTATTAAAATGGGTGTAATACCTTCCTCCTAGTATTGTTGTAAGGCTTAAATAAAAGAGTCTCCAAAGAGCACATAGCAGAGCACGTGGCATATATTAGGACTTCATAAAGAACAGTTTCTGCAAATGAAGGTTTTTCTATTCAATATTTAAGGGGAGATTAACTAAACACCCAACTAAACACTTTGCTGGTGCTTGGGGAACAAGGAAAGGACAGTGTATATCCTCACTGAGTTAACTGCAAGTGGATGAAAAAAGATTTCATGTGTGAAATTAGAGACCAAGTTATAGCCTATGATACGTATAGAATTTGCCAAATCATATACCTTTAGGTGCAGGTGCATTTGTAGAGAACATTGAAGAGAAAGACATAGCCATTAAAAGGAATTAAACAATGACATTTGCAGCAACTTAGATGGAGTTGGAGGCTATTATTCTAAGTAAAGTAACTCAGATATAGAAAACTAAATATTGTATATTCTCACTTATAAGCAGGAGCTAAGCTATGAGGATAGAAAGGCGTAAGAATGATAATTTGGACTATGGGGTCTTGGGGGGAAGGGTGAGAGGGGGTGTACACTGCTCGGTGACAGGTGCACCCCATGATCACCACTAAATCACCACTAAATAACTTATCCATGAATCAAAAACCACCTGTTCCCCAAAAGCGATTGAAACAAAAAAAATCAAATTACAAAAGGAGGAAGATAATCTTTCCGTAATTCTTTCTATTCTTCATTTTCTAGAACATGCATACCAATGTACCCACCTGGGTGACTATTTCCATACTGTATAAGAATATACATGGAAATGTGGTCATTTTGACCTGTTTCCTAATGGTGGTTGGATACATATATATGTATTGCTTCCACACACATGCACACACACATACATTCACGCACACGCCATTAAGTTATATCAAGACCTATTTTAGCCCTAAAAAGCAGTAAACATTTGGCAATAAAAATAAAAATGTCTTTAAAACCATCTTATTATACTAAAGGGTATTGTCTGTGGAAGTCCTGAAATAATGAGTTTAAAAGTTCATTGATTATGAGCTACCCCAAAACAATTTACTTAAATTATTTTTTTAAAATCTGTGCTTTTAGGTAGGCTAAATCTATGTGTTCCCTAAAGTCTTGTTTCAATAACTTTATTTATGCATATGTTCCTTAGAGAAGGTACTTTTTACAACTATTGTAAATGTTTTTGAATTTGTGACATCTAATGATATGGTTTGGCTGTGTCCCCACCCAAATCTCATCTTGAGCTCCCATGTGTTGTGGGAGGGACCTGCTGGGAGGTAATTGAATCATGGGGGCAAGTCTTTCTCATGCTGTTCTCATGATAGTGAATAAGTCTGATGAGATCTGATGGTTTTAAAAAGAGGCATTCCCCTGCACACGCTCATTTTCTGTCTACTGCCATCTACACAAGATGTGACTTGCTCCTCCTTGCCTTCCGCCATAGTTGCGAGGCTTTCCCAGTCACGTGGAACTGTAAGTCCAATTAAACCTGTTTCGTTTGTAAATTGCTCAGTCTTGGGTATGTCTTTATCAGTGAAAGTGGACTAATACATCTAGTACGTTTGAAGATATATTTCATTTTAGAATTTTATGTAACGTTCATGGTTATAATGCATTAATTCCTTGAATACAGAAACTAAACAGTAAAATGCTAATTTGCACATTACAAATATTAAAAAGACACCAAATACAAAGTTTTACTTTGGCCCTGATGATCTTTTTAATTGCCTCAGTAGAATCAGAAAACAGAACTCTGTTTCCCAGGTCTGTCAGACCTTCCTGGAACAAACAGAGAACATTTGGCCGTGACCAGTTCTGCTTGGATCTTTGCCAACTCTCTCACTTAGATGGCAGCATTGAGAAGGGTCACCAGGTTTTTATTGTGGCCTCAGTTCCACTCCTGCTCACTGGAAACCTTAGGACTTGGAGGACTAGATGAGGACTGGAAAACCTAGTACCAACAACAAGATCACAGTTCTCAGATTTGCATGAGCTTGACATTCATTACATACCAGGGACTTTGGCATGAGGACATTAAAAGTAGATGGACAAACCCAATCTCCATCCTGAGTTTACATAGCTGAGGCTGAAACTGATGTGGTAGGGAGGTGGTCATAGCTTGGGTAATGAGGCCTTTGCAGACTGCATGTGCAACTGTACTTTGAGGCACTGTTGTGAATACACCCAGTACCTCCTCAGAGAAAGCCATGGAGTTTTATCTTTGAGAATTGTTCAACGCTAAGCTCAATGTGCATGCCAAGTCCAGCATGCTAATTCAGTGTGACAAGACTGTCAACCTGGTCCACTTAAGCAGTGGCTAAGGCCACATTCCAGCATAACCTGAGTCAACCCTGCCAGAGGAAGACTGGAAAGGATACACTCAAGAATCCATCATATGTTGTTCCTCTGTGCCTCACTGGAACTTTTTTAAACTGCAGCTGTCCTGAATTTAGTTTTTAGAAAGTAATGGCTAGTTCTTTTCAGTATTTGATAGATAAATTGGACTAGTTGGTAACATTTATTTAGTACTTAATATATGGCAAGCACTTGACTAAGAAACATATGTACATTATTTATGTAAAGTAGTCAACAACACTATTAAGTGAGTAGAATTAGTGATTGATTAATCTGAGGCCTGAAGAAGTCAGATGACTTCCCCAAGTTCACATAGGGAGTAAAGAATTGTATTAATGTTCCCCTCACAGCTCTAACCCTTTTGAGTTCTACTGTTACTTGAGAACACAGAAGTTAAATAGAAACAAACAAACAAACAAACAAACAAACAAATCTTAATCAAATTTCACTAGCCTTTCTATTTTTTATTCAACGGATTGGTTTTTCTCAGACATAGTCTATCTTTGTCCACTTCCCTACCAAATCAGTTTCCGCCTCAATCATGTAAACTCGGGATAGAGGTTGGGTTTGTCCATCTGCTTTTAATGTCCTCATGCCAAAGATAGACTATGTCTGGCACCTCCGTATCCTTCGTGCTAGAATGTGTAATATTGTCACTCTGAGAGGGGTCACATTTGAATTCTTCATGGGATAGATTTTCATTAAGACCATTCATTTTTTAAAAAAGAGTATTTATAATGGGTCAGGAACTATCATTTGTCCTTTGTTCTAGATTAGGTCATCCAGGAAATAACAGGTTTATTAAACAAAATAAGAAATAGGTAGATGAGCCAATGAGGGTAATAATTGTTAGAAAGAATGCATGGAAGAGACAGGGGATCAATAGACTCTTTTATCCCATCCATGAGATCACGGAAGGGCAATGGTGTGATCATTTCTATTACATGTTATGTATCAATTCTGACCAAACTTCTTAGTTTCCTCAGTCAACTCACTGAATTAAAATTCTTTCTACTCCAGTGACTGGCACATACTAGCCAACAAATCATTGTTGTTATTGTTATCACTGTTCTTATTGTTATCACTGTTGTTATTGTTACGACCGTCAATAGAACTCAAATTTTTTTGACCAAAAAAAAAAAATTCTTTCTACTCTATGATTATTTATTTCTACAATCAACAGAAAGGAATAAATAAGTCTTTGTGTCAAGCCTCTGAGAATATGTTCAGTAAATGAAAAAGATTGTTTTGAAGTGGATTCTTAATGTTTTCTGCTTCATTGGCCTAGATTGGAAGTGAAACTCAATTGTCCATTAGGATGAACTTCTCTCTTCAATAATGAGGAGGTGATGATTAGGAGAAATACATTAGCACATAAGAAGGTCAAATATGTACCACAAAATATTAGCTAATGCTTTCCCTTTCCTGGTAATAGAGTTTGGGAGCGTTTCTCATCTATTTAAGAAATAGGCTACATTAGTCTTCAGGTCGTGTGACTCAACATTCTATCATTTTCATAGATCCAGTCCTAAGCTAAGGTGCTTGTTGCTGCTAAAGCTATTACATTTTTTGGATGATTAAAAACAAGAGCTAAGGATTAACAATAATTAAATGTCTCTTCAAAAAGGTCAGTGGTACAAAGAAATGGTTAATTACAGTGAGAGAATAATAAGAAGGAAGTTGAAGAGGATGTATTTTTTTCAACAACAAAATTGAGTAAAAGCTATCCAAGCAATGAGATTCACTAATTCATAGCAACTAAGTAGCTAATTAGAAGTCTGTAATTATCTTTGCCACTTAATTAAGAACTCTGTACAGATTTCTCAATATAACTTGTTGGAAACTCTACTTATCTTGGTTATTGGGATTTCATGAGGAAACTGCTTTCAGTGTGTTAGATTGTCTCATTAAAACTTTGCTCAGCCATCCGTGGAAGCATGAGTTGATTCCTAAGAGTCTAATAGTTCAGGGTTTGCTGGTGAAGTGTGACTGAAAGGGCATAAGACAGCACAAATAAATTTCTAAAGCTCAATCACTAAGGTGGATATTAACCCACTATGCACAACTATGGCATTATTACTTACTTATGTTGGTATTGATTCTTATTGACTGTAGGCATCCATTCTTACCGTTTACTGCCCAGGCTGTATTAGATCATTGTAAAGCTCACCTATTCTACAAACGGATGACTACCTGGATGGAAAAACAGAACCCACAAGATACTGACTTCAGGTTAGCTAATTTGACTCTTTAATAAGAGAGCTCAAACTTACTTCCATCTATAATAGCCAAAACTCATGAAAACAAGCCTCCAGGAAAGAAATCAAGATGCAAAATTGTGGTAGCATCATCGGTGACTCTACTTTTCTGTATTTTTTTTAATAGACAAATCCTGTGATTATTATCAACATTGTCAATAATCTTTCTTAGAGAGCTTGCAAATGTAGTGGCTACAGTGCTGTAAACAGATGAATAATAAAATAGTAGAAATTCCATTGTCATCAGGTAATATAGAAAAAATGAAGTTAATGGATATGTGTAGCCTCTTAGCCCAACTCTGGAATAAAGTACGTTCTCAGTAAATAGTAAGAAATATAAGAAGAAGCATTTCCCCATGTTTTTCAGACTGATTACTACCTAATTTTTAATAACATATATTTCTTCACCAAGTGAATGCATTGTGATTTTTTAACCACCTTATTATAGTTGGACGTTTAGGTCATTTCAAAATTTATACGACTGAAAACAGTAACAATCTCCTCATGGACATCTGTATGTATCATGAACATTGTTTTTGCATTTTGAATTATTTCTCATTCTATTCCAAGTGGATTGGCTGGGTCTAGTGTGCGAATTTGTTAAAGAGTCCATTGCAATTGGTCCTACTCTCCTTATTTATTGTCTACTTACTGATAATGGTGAACTGCATATGGTACCTAACTAAGTTTAAAGATTTGTCATGTTTGTAATAAAGATTAATAAAAATACAAAATAGTATGTCGTAAATGTGGTAGAAAACAATGAAGTAGAAACTAAGGGCCACTGATTTTTAGACTTTAAATAGAGATTGAAGCTGGAATTAAGAATTCAAGGAGAACTTTTTATCATTTCATCAGTAAAAGGATAGGGACAGGATATATAACAGTGGACTGACAGACAATAAGAAGATGAATTTTGCTGACATGGTTTATTCATATACAGAAATAATAGGACATCAATGGAGAATCAGGAGTAGGTAGAGGCCAGATAGGAAAGCACTTTCAACATAATTTAAGGCATTTAGACTTTCTTATTCAGTCAATTGGAAGAAATATGATTTCTCATTATGAGGTTGATACTCAAAAAGGCATTATAGGAATCTATACTTTTTAGGGGTGTGAATTGCAAGTGGTTAAAAATAGAGAAAAATATTTTTTTTTCATATACTTGTTGGCTATTTGTATGTCTTCTTTTAAGAAAAGGCTATTCAACTCCTTTGCCCATTTTCAAAATCGAGTTACTTGTTTTCTTGCTATTGAGTTGAATTCCTTATGTATTTTGGATATGAATCCCTTATATGATGTATGGTTTGCAAATTTTTTTCTCTCAATCTGCAGGTTGTCTCTTCACTCTGCTAGCATTGTTTCCCTTGCTGTCCAGAAGCTTTTTAGTGTGAAGCAATCTCATTTGTTTATTTTTTTTTTTATTGACTAAGCTTTTGGGATCAAATCTAAAACATCATTCCACAGACAACTGGTGCAGAGCTTTTCACTTATGTTTTATTCCAGTGGTATTACAGTTTCCATTATTATGTCTAGGCCTTTTATCTATTTTGAGTTTATTTCTGTATGTGCTGTAAGATAAAGGTCTAAATTTATTCTTCTGCATGAGGATATCCAGTTTTCCCAGCACCACTTATTGAATTGAAGAGATCAAACTTTTCGGTTGTGTGTTCTTGCCATCTTTGACAAAAATCAATTGATTGTAAATATGTAGGTTTATTTTGGGTTTTTCTAATCTGTTTTATTGTGGTGTGTTTTTATGCCAATACTACACTGTTTTAATTACTATAACTTTGTAACATATTTTAAAATCAGGTAGTTTGATGCCTCCAGCTTTGTTCTCAAAATTGCCTTGGCTATTCAGAATAATTTGCAGTTCCATATGAATTTTAGACATTTTTTTTTCTATTTCTGTGGAAAAGGACTTGGAATTTTGATAGGGATTGATTTAATCTATAGATTTTGGAAGGTGGTATGGAGATTTTAACAATATTAATTATTCCCAGTTATGAACACAGAATTTCCTTTCATTTATTTTCAATTTGCTTTATCCAAGGTTTACAGATCTTTTACCTCCTTGGCTAAGTTTAGTCCTAAGTGCTTTTTTTTTCCGTAGCTACTGTCAATGGAATTTTTTTCTTGATTTTTTTTTTGGATAGTTTATTGTTAGTGTATATAAATACTACTAATTTTTGGATATTAATTTTTGCATATTGCAACTTTCCTGAATTTATGTATCAATACTAACAGACTTTGGTAGAGTCTTTAGAGATTTTTTGTACAGAGTATCACTAATCACTAGGAAAATACAAATTAAAACCACAATGAGATATCACTTTACTCCTTTTAGCATAGCTATTATTAAAAAGACGAAAGGAGAGTAGTTGGTGAGGATGTGCAGAAAAGGGAAACTCTTGTACAGTGTTGTTGGAAATGTGAGTTAGTAACGTTATTAAGGAAAACTAAGGAGAGTGCTCGAGAAACTAAAAATAGAACTACCGTATGACTCAGCAATCTTATATCTAGCTATATATTCAAAGGAATTGAAATCAGCATGTCCAAGAGGTAGCTGCATTCCCACGTTCATTGCAGCATTAGTCACAATAGTCAAGATATGGAATCAATAGATAAATGGATAAATAAAATGTAGTGTATTCACACAGAAACACACACACATACACACGTGCGCGTGCACACGAATATTATCCAGTCTTTAACAAACGGGCAAAATCATATCCTTTGCAACAACATAGATGAACCTGGAGGATATTGTGCTAAGTAAAATAACCAGGCACAAAAAGGCAAATACCACATGATTTCACTTACATGTTGAAATTAAAAAGTCAAACTCAAAGTAAGATAGTCATTATTAGAGGCTGGGTGTGGGGAAAAAGGAATGGAAAGTTGTTATATAAAATTCCAGTTAGATTGGAGTTACAAGTTTTTGAGATTGATCGAACAACATGGTAACTACATAGTTAATAACAACATATTGCATATTTCAAAACTAAGAAAGTAAATTTCAAATGTCATTACGAAAAATGGTAAGTATGTGAGGTGATGGATATGTTAATTTAGCTTGAATTAATCATTGCACATTGTAGACATATATCAAAAGATCACATCGCACCCCATAACTGTATACAATTATAATTTGTCTTTTAAAGTCTTCGAAAAATAGAGACGGTAAAATGTTAGTAACCATGGATTTGTCATTAAGAATCTAGAAGCGGCTTCTTGCTATGCAAAAGAGACACACTTGATAGAAATAACTATAGCTTTTATTTTATGTGTTAAGAATGTTGGGTTAAATGTAATAATGTAAAAGTTGACAGGCAGTACAATTTTAACATAGTAATAGTTAACATTTTTTACTATTTAGGACCTACTATGTGGCAGGTACTGTGTGAAGCATTTTACATTCCTTTTTAAAATTCCTCCAAACCATATATGGTAAGAACTATGATTATCTCAACTTTACAAAAGAAATAATAACTTAAAGAGGTTAAGTAAGTTCCTTATTTAATGTAGATATTTAGGGGCAAAGCCAGGATTTGAACTTGGTTCTGCATGGCACCAGAGTATTTGGACTATCTTCCTCCAGGCATGGGTACGGTCATGGCAAACATGATTCATTTATTAAAATAACATTATAGAAGTCCAGGAAAAGGGTGGCTCCAGCGTAAATGGAAAAGAGGAAAAGACGTAAGATAAATTACTAAATTGAATACAAGCAGAGAGATGAGGATCTGAGAATAATTTCAAGTGTTTAAACAAGAGATAAAAGGAGAGCAGTAGTACCACTAGTGGAAATAGTAAAACTAGAGCATAAACTTGTTTCCAGTAATAAAATGTTTTGGCTTGACAATGATAAAACAGTTTGGGCTTATTTTAGACCAAAGTCCAAGTTTTATAATTGTATCCCTTGAGTCCAGCAATTCCCCAAATAATGTTATTAAGGATGAGGTGTTTCCAGGGGGTGACTTGACCACAGTGCCTATCTTCTCTTCTTCCTAAGATCAGCATACACAGCAATCACTCAACACACTATTTCGTGAACTAGCTCTACTACCGTGGGCATTAGTATCCTGGATCAAGGATATTCAGTTTCAATTACATTGAATTTCCCTAACTAATGAGATTACTTCTCTTTAGGTATTCCTGTTGATTATCAGTCCTCCTTCATGTAAACCAAAGTCCCCATCAAGTTTCAAATGCCTTGTTTTTAAATAGGAACAACAACAACAACAACAAAAAACCCAAGAAGCTACAAGCACACAAGAAAATTAATATATAAATGCAAAAGAAAAATTAAGTATAAAATAGGAAGAAAGAATGGAAGGAAGGAAAAAAGAAAAGAGGAGGGAAGGAAGGGAGGAAGGAAGGAAGGGAGGGAGGAAGGAAGGGAGGGAGGAAGGAAGGGAGGGAGGGAGGGAAGGAAGGACGGACCAGAGAAAGTTGATATTTAAAAGAACAGAAAATAGTTTAAAATAATAAAATAAAATATTGATTACTGTTCTCAGAGACAGTCCTGAAGATATTTAATTTATAAAACCCGTGTTGTGGCCCTTAGAAATCATTACTTCTAAGTAATAGCGTTTGATAGCGTTTATTGAAAAGAAAAGTATTTGGATGAATGCTAGTTTCTTAAGGGTTTTTGCTTGAAAATTGCAATATTAATTGTCAGTACTTTTAAAGAAAATATCATTGAATGACTACATCCGTGACACAAAAATGAAGGGAATAGTTTTAATGTGAAGCATTTTCTTTATCACAAATTACATATCTAGCAGAATTCACAGCCCTTTAAATAAGGTTTGCATTTATAGGAAAGTATCTCTAGAAGCCCCTTGAGAAGCCCTGGATTGGATTCCATGATTCCAGCAGGTATCTCTTAGAGGCATCACCTCTTATATGACTCACCAAAGCTCTTGCTAGGTAATCCGTAGAAGTATAATAAACTTTAAATAATAGCCTCATGAAGCCATCACAGTTTACTGGAAGTCACTATTTTGGGCAACTAATCTACAAAGTACATTTTCTTATATCGTCCAAACTTTGCAGCTGTGCTACAAAAATCTAGGTATGGAATTAGGAAATGAGCATTAAATTTACAACTGTTTACCATTTGATTTTAAATAAGTCAATTACCATTCGAGTTGTGGTTTCTATGTAAACCACGAGTACAGTAATACCCATTTAGCATTAATTGCTAAAAGAATAAATAAATTAAAAAATTTTAAAGCCCTATTTTGATAAATAGCATATAGAAGCATATATTGAAGATAATTTGTTACATGGGCATTAACTAAAATTCTCATATAAAATCAAGATCATTACACATTATCATAAAAATTGAATATATCTGTTATTTTATCCACCCCAAACAGGTCTAGCTTTATTTTTTTAAAAATCCATGTATACCCCAAACCCTCTCTCTTCTATTAGAGAGATAGACATTAATTTTGAGCAGATAACCCCTACTAAAACAAAAACAAATACACAATATGACATACATGGTCTTAATGATAAAATATGAGGTTTCAACAATATAAAAACCCAAGATTAATCTCCAATTCAGTCATATTTGGAAGATAATGACTTTATCTCTTTAAATGTAAGATATAGACATTTGAAATGATGATTTATAAGATCTATCTACAACACTTTGAAACTTAAGCTCTAAATATTTGTAATAATAGTCCAACCTGGCCATAACTGTGAATAAAATTGGTCTGAAACATATATTTTATTTTTTTCTAGATTTCTCTTTATATCTATAAATATTTTTAGAATAGTAAATTTACCTTTTCAGCAAAATTATATCTCTCAATTAATCATGTTAAGAAAATATTTATGATCTTCATAAAACTTTCTTTGCCTTATAAACTCCACAATACTACAGAAAATGTCACCAATAAATTACAGCCAATTGAATATTCTTGGAAAAGTTTCTCAAAATGTTAAACATTAGAGTTAGTACATGACCCAACAATTTCACTCCTATATATCCTAAAGAAGTGAAGATATATATTCACACAGAAAATTTTGCATAGGTTATAGCAGCATTATTCATAATAGCCAAAAAGTAGAAACTGTACAAATATGCATGGACTGATGAATAGTTAAGCAACATGTGGTATATCTATACAATAGAATATCACTTTGCAACAAAAAGGAATGAAGTACTGACACATGTTACAACATCATGAACCTTGAAAACATTAGGTTAAGTGAAAGAAGCTGGTCACAAAAGACCACATATTGTATGATTCCATTCATATGAAATGTACCGACTAGACAAATCTATAGAGACAGAAATGGGAGGCAAGAAAGGGGACCTTTGAGCATTCTATTCTGTGTGCTTTATATCATTTGAATCTTAGGAAAAATAACATATTCCTATGCTACTCATGGCATTGGAAACGGAGACTTATGTTTTAAGTATCTATAAACTTGCCTATTCTGAAGGATTTTTTTTTTTTTTTTTTTTTTTTTTTGATATGGAGTCTCACTCTGTCACCCAGGCTGGAGTGAAGTGGCATGATCTCCGCTCACTGCAAGCTCTGCCTCCCGGGTTCACGCCATTCTCCTGCCTCAGCGTCCTGAGTAGCTGTGACTATAGGCACCCACCACCAAGCCCAGCTAATTTTTTGTATTATTAGTAGAGACGGGGTTTCACCGTGTTAGCCAGGATGGTCTCTATCTCTTGATCTTATGATCTGCTCACCTTGACCTCCCAAAGTTCTGGTATTACAGGCATGAGCCACCGTGCCCGGCCAGGATTTTTTTTTTTTTTTTTTTTTTTTTTTTTTAAGTAAATAGATGGTCCCAATATGCTTAAGAATCCAAGCAAGCAGAAAAGCTGCCTGGTTTCTCTCAACAGATAGCAGGTTCCACCAATATTGAGGAGAAAAGGGGGAGAGGGGTAGACTGAGGCTTGGCCAGACCATGGTCATCCCCTCAGCTCTCAGAAGAACATGGGGGACAAGTCTACTAGAAAGAAAGGGTGAATGAGCTGAATCTTACCTTTATGATGTGAAATGACTGGTCAGTTGGAAAACTATCATTGACTGTCATCTTGACCATTTTTATTTTAAAACTTTTGTAGGACACGGCACATGATAGATGATATTATAAGCCATAGTATAAGCCATGGTCCTGGACAGTGAAGAAATGACATTGTCACAGGGTCATGGAATGAGTAATGAAAGGACTAGTTAGAAAGTTGGAGGCAGGGTTAAGGGAACCAACAAGAGAAGGTGAACCACAGAGGAGTAGGATGGTATGAAGCCTGACCATTTCAAGGCCTGAGTGGAAGCAGAGTAAGTGGTTGCTAAAACCTGTGAGAACTGCCCCTATGAGTGAGGGTCCACCCCACAGGAGCTGTGGCTGTTGATGAAGTATCACTGCTGTTATTAACTGCTATCCAGCCAGAGAAGCAACTTGAGAAGTACAGAACTTTCTCTCCTCCTGCTCTCTACTGCCAGTGCCCTCTTCTAACCAAATCTAAAGGTCACATGATACAACAGCAGGATGAAGAAGGACTGAGAGGGACTAATTAATTACCAAGGCTATTGCCTATTTAAAATGAACTGTGTCTTTAAAATGAACTGATATGTAGGATATTACTATGTTATTCTGGTTGTGTCTTACTTTGCCATTGTCATGCAAATATCAAGGGAAATAAAATGCAAAATGAGATACACTTAACTACTCAAACATAATGGAAATGTGTTTAAAAGATGCAGGCAGAGTTTCTGCAAAAACGAAAATATTTCAGGGAGAATTCACATGTCTGCTCTAGCTAGTATAATTAGAAACCATAAAGTGATTCTCCCATCTTTGTCATGAAGCTGAAACAATTTTCAGCTGTCCCATTATTCCCTGTGATAAAGAAGATAATATGTAAGCTATAGTGTTATTTTGCAAGGGTCTTTTTTTTTTATTTTTGCAGCAAGACATTGCCAGATTTGAAATTCAAATGATTCAAATGATCAGAATAAGCCAATTGGCACTCTTCAGGAATGCTAAATATCAGCCAGGATGATCCTATGTGGATGTAATTTCCTTTGGATATCAGAAAAACAAAATTTTGAAAAACAATTCATTCTTTTGACTAATCTAAAAAAAGACCCAACTCATTCTATTATAAATTCAATTATCATCCTATATGACTTTAAAAAGCAAGTAAAACTTAATATTGAATAATAAGAGATTCATCAAATCATCTCTCGAGTTTCCTTTGCAAATAATGAATGAATGTCTCCAAGTAGAAGAAACAGCCATTTGAGAGTCACAGCAACGTGGGAATGCTCAGTGTGTTTGAAGAATAGCAAAAGGCCAGCATGGCTGCAGCCAAGGGAGCAAGGGGAGATACAGAGATGAAAATGCAGGAGGGGAGCTGAACAAATCATATAGGATCCTGGAGGCCAAAGGCAGAACTTTGGTTTTTGTTCTAGGTGAAAAGTAGCAGAGGCTTCAAGAAGCCTTGCCTGTTTCTGCCTGTTTTTTCTTATCTGTCTAATGTCTGTCATGAGTAGAGCAGAACTCAAATAGCTGCTGCCCTTTTACCCTGGCTCCCAGCAGATTGTTGAAACTGCTTCTTGTGGTGTATCATGCATGTTTTGAAGTTGGTTTGTTGCTACAGCATAAATTGAGTAATACTTTCTTTTTGTGTGCATGTTTATGTCTGTTTTTGACCAACATGTGGATTCCCAGTGCTAGCATGGTTCCCTTCAAATAGTAGGTGCTCAGAAAATGAATGAGGGTAGTGAAAAGCCCAGGCTACTGCAACAAAATGCACAGACTGTGTGGCTTAAACAACAGGGCAAGATAGAGGAGGTATTACTCTTGATTGGTTACTTTGCTTATCAAAAACATGCTCCCTGCTGAGCCCTTTGTTATCTCTAAGAAATGGCTACACCAGGAGAGTCAGTCTGTCCCCAACCAGAAGAGTTTTTTAAGATGTTGAAATACAATATACTGATAACAAAAATAAAAACAATATATTCCCTATTCTCTTACTAATAATGTTTGTATACTCCATATATTTTTATGCATATATGTATGTACTTACACAGATATGTGCATTTATGCTTATAAGTATGTGTGTATATTTACCCATACATATATTTCATAGTGATATTATAACATATATATTGATTCGCAATTTATCACATAAATTGAAGACATTTTTATGCTTCTTAAAATTTATTTTTAAAAGTTTCATGTTTTATTTTATATACACACACACACACACACTCACACACACACACACACACACACACACACACAGATATATACCAGTATGTGTTTAAGAAACATTCTATTGATATTTATGTTTTTCTGGATATTTTTCTAAGATATGCCTGTGTATTTCTACTTGGATATATGTAGTGCAAATTTGTAAAAGTAGAATTACTGGATGCCATATACATGATTTATATTTAGATAGTGCCAGATTGTTCTCCAAAAGATTGTTCCAGTCTTTCATGTTTATTATTAAAATATTCATTGATGATAAGAATGAACCCTTGTGGTTATAAACCACTGGGTGAGATGAAGAAATACAGAGAAATCTTGACATAGGAAGAATAACTTTTCCAATCATGTCACATGCTTAGCCAGAAGTGAATAAAAGGACACTTTGCCATTTACCCCTTTGAATTGACTCTTTTTACATTTTTAAATTTATTTTGGTTACCTTCTTTTTTTTTTTTTGCTCTTTTTATTCTTATCATCTTTTCTCCTAATGAACTTTCAGTAATACCTATTTTCTCTGGAGCTCCTTGTAACTTTTTATCTTCTCAGATGATTATATTTATTTATTCATTTATTTATTTACCAGCTCCTTTTTACCATTTCAAAATTATTTGATTCTAAGGAAAACTCATCTGGACATCAGCTACCCCATTATCGTAAACCCAGAAAAAGTTATTTCCCAGGGCTGCCTCCTCTGGTAATTCACATATTCCAAACTGTTTTTTTTTGTAAATTCCCAGTAGTAAGTCTTCTGATACACCAGATTTCAAACATATTCTCCATATTGTGTTGTAGAGAATATGTTTGAAACCTGGCATATCAGAGGACTGACTACTGTGGTATATTTCAGACATATTCTTTGCCCAATCAGTGGGTCTCTTTTCTTAGAAGGGTCAATCCTATTTGATGTAATCTTTGTTCTCCCATGGAACTCTCACATATCTCCTCTTTTCTGTGCAGTCCACACATGACCAGCAACGAATGCATAAACTCTATACATAACTCTAATGTTCTCGCTTATTTATGTGCTTACTTAGATATAACTTGAAGTTTGTAATATTTCAGTCTTTTAGTTATCTGTGGCTATGCATTCTGGGAGATTTTATTTTCATTGGTAATTGGTATGATTTTTTGATGACATGGTAAGACTCAAAGTTAGGAAGCTATCACCTTTGCACAATTTTTCTTCATGAGAACTTTCCAAATTAACAAGTTTGTTCTATATTAATTAGGATAACTTCTGAATTGGTAGGAATTAAATAAATGCTAGTCTAATAGTAATAACGATAATGATAACAACAAGATAATATGCAGAGCTTTATATTTAGATTATTCACAGTACTTTGAGATTTTTCAAAATCCTGTTAGAAAGGTATCCACAGGCTGGAATCTGATACTATTATTATTATTTGGCCAAACCTTAAGCCGGTAAAATTGATAATATGCTCTTTGAGCTAACTTGATATATGGTCTATTAGGTTCTGTTAAACGGCACATTACAGCTTGTGAGAGAAAATAAAAAGAAGAAAATGTAAGCCATGCCAGTCGGGGAAACATTCTCACTTTGCAATAATTTTTTGATATTGTAGTTGAATTGCCATTTTATATAACTTCAATCTATTTGGTTGAATAGATAATTCATTACATACTTTATCCCTCTTTGTCTACCCTTCAATACTATTATACAGGCTGCTCATATCTTGAAATATTGGCTAGTGAATCTTTAGCTATCACTCCAAGGTCATCGTGGCATTTAGATAATTAAGATTTAATACAATATATTACACTTTCAACAAAAATTAAACTCCTCAGATTTAAGAAATATAGCCAAAGAGTGAATTCATCAATTATAATGTCTTGCCATCTTCCTTGGAGATTGGTGTTTCCAATAAAAGTGATCATGTAATTTCCCTTTGTCACTACATGGACATGTACTATTAATTTCAAATATTTGTCTGAAAGAAGGTAGTAACCCAAAATTTGCCGGTATACAACACCTATTAAAAGGAAATGTTTTAAAATCTATTTTCAGATTTTCTCTAAACCTAAAAAATATTAGATGTTTTTATCTATCTTAGTTCAGTGAGGCTTAATGTAGTTTTAGTACATTGACACTTGGCTATAAAGGACATTATATCTGGACTATGTTTTAAAAGCTAAGAATTGAAGAAATCCATTTAGATTGTTTGCATTTGATACCCTTAATGATCAAAGGTAAAAATTTTGCTGGTTGTATGGAAAATTATAGCGCAAGTTTAGTAAATTTCTAAACTAGAATCTGTTCCTGAGAAAGCCGAAAGATGGCAAAGTGTCATTTTCTTCACTTCTGGCTAAGCATGTGGCATGAGTGGAAAAGTTATTCCTCTTACTTCAAGATTTCTTTGAATTTCTTTATCTCACCCAGTGGTTTATAACAACAAGGGTTCATTCTTATCATCAATGAAGATTTTAACAATAAACATGGAAAACTGGGAGAATCTTTTGGAGAACAATCTGTCACTATCTAAATACAAATCGTGTGTACCCTGGAGTCCAGCAATTCTACTTTTACAAATTTGCACTACAGATACCCAAGTAGAAATGCACAAGCATACCTGTAGAAAAATACCTAGAAAAAAACATAAATATCAATAGGATGTTGGTTAAACACATACTGGTACAGATATGTAATAAAACATGCAGCTTTTTAAAAGATGTAGGAAAAACAGCATTAAAATGTTTTAGTTTGTTATGTGATAAAACAAGTTGCAAATCAATATATATGCTGTAATGTCACTTATGAAATCTATGTATGGGTAAATATACACACATACTGTAAGCATATATGCACATATATGTATAAGTACATACATATATGCATAAAATATATGGAGTATACAAAAATTACTAGTAAGATAATAGGGGATATATTGTTTATGTTTTTGTTTTCGGTATGTTATGATATTTTGACATCTTAAAAAACCCTTCTGGTTGGGGACAGGCTGCCCCTCCTGGACTAGCCATTTCTTAGAGATGACAAACGGCTCAGCAGGGAGCATGTATTTGACAAGCAAAGTAACCAATCAAGAGCAACACCTCCTCTATCTTGCCCTGTTGTTTAAACCACACAGGCTGTGGCATTTTGTTGCAGTAGCCTGGGCTTTTCAAAACCCTCATTCATTTCCTGAGCACCTACTATTTGATGGGAACCACATGTTGGTCAAAAACAGACATAAACATGCACACAAAAAGAAAGTATCACTCAATTTATGCTGTAGCAACAAACCAACTTCAAAACATGCATGATACACCACAAGAAGCAGTTTCAACAATCTGCTGGGAGCCAGGGTGAAAGGGCAGCAGCTATCTGAGTTCTGCTCTACTCATGACAGACATTAGACAGTTAAGAAAAAACAGGCAGAAACAGGCAAGGCTTCTTGAAGCCTCTGCTACTTTTCACCTAGGATAAAAACCTAAGTTCTGCTTTGGCCTCCAGGATCCTATATGATTTGTTCAGCTCCCCTCCTGCGTTTTCATCTCTGTATCTCCCCTTGCTTCCTTGGCTGCAGTCATGCTGGCCTTTTGCTATTCTTCAAATACACCAAGCATGCCGATGTTGCTGTGACTCTCAAATGGCTGTTTCTTCTACTTGGAGACATTCATTCATTATTTGCAAAGGAAACTTGAGTTGAGAGAAGATTCAATGAATCTGTTATTATTCAATATTAAGTTTTACAAAGTTTGAAAAGGGACAAAATAAGTAGTGTCAAGGCAAAAAATCATTGAAACAGAAAAGTTATAAAGAATCATAGGAAAGTCCAAAAACTTATTTGTAACGCTTTTTTCTCCTATCTTATATAAAACACAATCACATAAAGTGCTTATTATAAATGTGCTTGGATAGACATACAATGTGGAAGGATATAAATCATACAACAATAATAGCACAAAGATGAAAGAGGAAAGGTTGCTATATAGAAGCAATTTTTGTATGTTATTGAAATTAAGTTGCTATTAATCCAAACTATGTGGTTAGAGATTAAGATGTTAATTAATCTGCAAGGCCAGAACTAAGAAAATATATTTTATTCTTTTTATTATATTCATCATTTTTCTGTTTTTTTAATTTACATATATGTAGGGGGTACAAGTTCAATTTTGTTACATGCATAGATTGCATAGTACGCAAGTAAGGGTTTTAAGGGTATCTATCACTCTAATAATGTACATTGTACCCATTAAGTGGTTTCTCATATCTACCCCCACTGCCATCCCCTCAATCTTTTGAGTCTTCTTTGTCTATCATTCCACTCTTTATGTCTATCTAAACACATATTTTAGCTCCTACTTATGAGTGAGAAAGGCAGTATTTATTTTATTGTGTCTGACTTGTTTTACTTAAGATAATGACCCCCAGTTTCATCCATATTTCTGTAAAAGACATGATTTCATTCTTTTTATGGCTGAATATATTCCTTGTGTATTTATACCCCGTTTTCTTTATCCAATCATCTACCAATGGACACTTAGTTTGATTTGGTATCTGCTATTGTGAACAGTGCTGTTATAAACAGACAAGCGCAAATATCATTTTGATATATTGATTTGTTTTCCTTTGGGTAGATACCCAGTAGCAGAATTGCCGAATCAAATGGTAGTTTTATTTTTAGTTCTTTGAGAAACCTCCATACTGTTTGAGATTGTACTTACTTACATTCTCACCAAAAATGTATGAGTTCCCTTTTCTCTGTATCTTTGCCAACATCTGTTATTTTTTTACTTTTTAATAGTAGCCATTCTGACTGGTATAAGATGATATCTCATTGTGGTTTAAATATGTGTTTATTTAATGATCAGTAATGTTGAGCATTTTCTTCATATACCTGTTGGCCATTTGTATGTTTTCTTTTGAAAAATACCTATTCATGTATTTTGCCCACTTTTTGATGGGATTATTTGTTGCTGTTGTTGTTGCTGCTGTCGAGTTGTTTGTGTTCCTTGTGTATTCTGGATATTAGTCCACTGCTGGAAGCATAGTTTGCAATTTTTTTTTTCCCATACTGCAGGTTGTTTGTTCACTCTACTGATTTATTTTGCTGTTCAAGAAGCTTTTTAATTTAATTAAGTCCCATTTGTTTATTTTTGTTTTTGTTTCCTCTGCTGTCAAGGTCTTAGTAATAAATTATTTGTCTAAAGGGATCTCCAGAACAGTTTTTGCCAGGTTTTCTTCAAGTATTTTTACTTTTGGGTCTTATGTTTAGGTCTTTAATCCATCTTGAGTTGATTTTTTTGTGTATCGTGAGAGACAGGGGCTCAGTTTCATTCTTCTGCATATGGCATTCCAATATTCCCAGCACCATTTATTGAAGTGTCCTTTATCTGATATATGTTCATGTCAACTTTGTCAAAGATGAGCTGGTTGTGAATATGTGGCTTTATTTCTGTCTTCTCTATTCTGTTCCATTGATCTATGTGTCTATTTTTATACCAGTACCACACCATTTGGCATGGCTTATCAGTTCATCAACTGGTTAAACATATATTTACCATATGACCCAGAAACTTCATAATTAAGTATACATCCAAGGGAAATGAAAACATGTAACTACACAAAAACTTGTACATGAATGCTTATGGCATCATTATTCATAAGAGCCAAAAGATGAAAATGACCCAAATTCACCTGTCAGTTGATGAATTAATAGAATGTGATATATCCAGACAATGGAATAATATTTTGTAATTTAAAAAGAAGGAATCATTGATACCTGTCATAAAATAGTTGAACCTTGAAAGCATTCTAAGTGAAAGAAACCAGTCCCAAAAGACAATATATTATATAATTCTGTAATATGATATTTTCAGAATAGGCAAATCTATAGAGACAAAAAAGAGACAAAAAGTACACGAATAGTTATCTAGGACTAGTGGGGAGGAGTAAGAGGGATGGAGGATTGTAGGATTAGGGCTAACAAGAGCAGTGTTTCTTTTGGAGACAATGAAAATGCTCTAAGGTTTATTTTGGTGATAGTCAACTTTGTGAATACGCTAAAAGCCATTGAATTTTACACTTTAAATGTGTGCATTGTCTAGTATGTGAATTGTATCTCTATAGAACCGTTAAAAGTTTGGTGAGGGAGTACTCATACACACTGCTGTGTGGATGAATCTTGAAACTATTATGCTAAATGAAGTAAGTCAGACACAAAAAGACACATATTGTAAAATTCAATTTATGTGAAATGTCCAAAATAGGCTAATCGATAGAGGCTGAATGTTGATTAACACTTGCAAGGGACTAGGGGAAAAAAGGCATGGGGAGTGACAATTTTTTTTTTTTTTTAACTTTTGAGTTCAAGGGTACATGTGCAGGTTTGTTACACAGGTAATCTTGGGTCATGGGGTTTGTTGTACAGATTATTTCATCACCGAGGTATTCAGCCTATCTGGAAGTGACTATGAATGGGCATGAAGTTTGTTTCAGGGTAGATGGAAATTCCCTGAAATTAGACAGTAAGGATTGTTGCAGAACCCTATGAACCCTGTGATTGTGGCAGAATTAAAAACCACTGAATTGTACATTTTTAAACAGAAAATAGGTACAATCTTTTAGTTAAAAAATAAATAAATTATCTCTTTTTAGTGTATACTGCTGAAGTTAATGGTAAGTGTACTTATCTGACTATATTTACTTTTAGCTTTCTAAAGATATTTCTAGTTGTTTCTGAAGCAATTAGGTGTTTCTTTCCAACTAAAGTGCATTAAGCTCTAAAGTAAATGTTTAATAATTAACATTTATAGATTTAAAAAGTACTTTCTTAATTAACAGCATGTAGGATTAATGTAACACTATGACTCACTCACACTGTAATGTTTTTGCCCAAAACCATATTAGCTCCAGATTCAAATGTAGAACCTGGTTGAGTCATGAATGGACATTTATGGGCTCTGACTGCATCCAGTCAAGCAATTAGGAACTTGGTAAGAGCAACTCTGTGCAAAGAATAATCAGTTTACTTGTGTTTAGATAATAAATCTGATGACAAGAGTTCAACAGCCATGATTATGATTATATTAATTTTAACTGCTATCTGAAAATGCAGATTATATTGACCCACTCAGAGTTGTTTCACATAAAATCTCCTAAGGAACAATTTAGTTGAATTTAATCAAATAATCTATATTTTTTTCTTAATCAAGTTCATAAAGCATTATTTGAATTTTTAACTTTTTCAACAACTTGTTTAGACAATGGGCATTTACAAGCAGAATCAATGACAGACAGGAAGATTGACTAAGTGGCATTTAAGAATGTTGGAAAGTTTTTAAAAATTCACTGAATAAGTAACATGAGTTGAAATTGTGGAATCTCTGTTTTAGCCACAATACTGAAAAGGACAAGACAAGGATTTAGTTTTCTATTGAGCTTATATTTTAAATGGGGAGTAAAATATAAACTTAAACAAACTAATGAATGGATGAACAAATAACTGAAATAGCATAGTATACTTGAGGTGAGAAACTGTACAGAGATAATGAGTACAGTAAGTAGAAAGGAGTGTTCAAGGGAAGAGATGGGGCTATGCTGCAGTGTTAAATAGTGTGATCAGAAAAGGGCTTCATTATGAGATGAGAATTGTATGGAGATTTCTCTAAAAATTAAAAATAGAACTACAGTATGATGCAGCAATCCTACCACTGGGTATGTATCCAAAGGAAATACAATCAGTGTTCCTATGTTAATTGCAACATTATTCACAAAAGTCAAGATATGAAAGTTACCTAAGCATCCATAAATAGATAAATAAATAAAGAAAATGTGGTATATATTATATATACAATAGATTATTATTCATTCTTGAAAGAAGGAAATCCTGTCATTTGTGATAACATGGATGAACCTAGAGGATGTTATACTAAGTGATATGAGCCAGACACAGAAAGACAAGTCAGTACTGCATTATCTTACATATATGTGGAATCTAAAAATGACCAATTCATAGAAGTAGAAGACAGAATAGTGGTTACCAGGGGTTGGCAAAAAGGTGAAGGATGGGGGGGATCGGGAAGATGTTGATCAAAAGATACTATATTTCAGTTAGATAGAAGAAATAAGTTCAAGAGATCTGTTGTACCACATGGTGACTAGGGTTAGTAACAATATATTGCACACTTGAAAATGGCTAAGAAAGTAAATTTTAAGTGTTTTCATCACAAATAAATAAGTTCATGAGGTAATGTATGTGTTAATTAGCTTTATTTAGCCATTCCACAATGTATACATATATAAAAACATGATAAATATGTATTAGGTTGATGCAAAAACCACGATTTTTGCTAATATAATTTTTGTTAATTAAAAAATAAATTTAAAAAAAGCATGTCTATCAATTGGGTGGTTAATAAACAGTTAAAATGAATAAAGAGGAAATGAGAGTTAAACAAGGTACTCAAAGGGTGGTAAGAGAATAGTTCTGAAAGAGCTACCAGCAAGAGTGAAATCCCTAATGTGCAGTCATGTGGAAACTGGCTTGTAACTGTTCACAAACGCTCATTGTTAAATTATCAGAAATTGTTTGAGCCAGTTGTTAAATATGGTCATTATTAAACATTATATTACATACACTTAAAATTAAATAAAATACATGAGAAACAAAGATATTCATTACTTCTTAATCATTTTACTACATTTTATCGATGATCTTGAAATTATTTACTCCTGTTCTTTCTGTATTGTAAATACAATATAATGATGTACTTCTGTGCATTTCTTCTCAATTCTGTGTTCAAAGATATCACAATGCTCATTTGAAATCTCCAATGGTGAATGCCATCCCCATCAAGCTACCAATGAGTTTCTTCACAGAATTGGAAAAAACTGCTTTAAAGTTCATATGGAACCAAAAAAGAGCCCGCATCTCCAAGACAATCCTAAGTCAAAAGAACAAAGCTGGAGGCATCACGCTACCTGACTTCAAACTATACTACAAGGCTACAGTAACCAAAACAGCATGGTACTGGTACCAAAACAGAGATATAGACCAATGGAACAGAACAGAGTCCTCAGAAATAATACCACACATCTACAGCCATTTGATCTTTGACAAACCTGAGAGAAACAAGAAATGGGGAAAGGATTCCCTATTTAATAAATGGTGCTGGGAAAATTGGCTAGCCATAAGTAGAAAGCTGAAACTGGATCCTTTCCTTACTCCTTATATGAAAATTAATTCAAGATGGATTAGAGACTTAAATGTTAGACCTAATACCATAGAAATCCTAGAGGAAAACCTAGGTAGTACCATTCAGGACATAGGCATGGGCAAAGATTTCATGTCTAAAACACCAAAAGCAACGGCAGCAAAAGCCAAAATTGACAAATGGGATCTCATTAAACTAAAGAGCTTCTGCACAGCAAAAGACACTACCATCAGAGTGAACAGGCAACCTACAGAATGGGAGAAAATTTTTGCAATCTACTCATCTGACAAAGGGCTAATATCCAGAACCTACAAAGAACTCAAACAAATTTACAAGAAAAAAACAAACAACCCCATCAAAAAGTGGGCAAAGGACATGAACAGACATTTCTCAAAAGAAGACATTCATACAGCCAACAGACACATGAAAAAATGCTCATCATCACTGGCCATCATAGAAATGCAAATCAAAACCACAATGAGATACCATCTCACACCAGTTAGAATGGCAATCATTAAAAAGTCAGGAAACAACAGGTGCTGGAGAGGATGTGGAGAAATAGGAACACTTTTACACTGTTGGTGGGATTGTAAACTAGTTCAACCATTATGGAAAACAGTATGGCGATTCCTCAAGGATCTAGAACTAGATGTACCATATGACCCAGCCATCCCATTACTGGGTATATACCCAAAGGATTATAAATTATGCTGCTATAAAGACACATGCACACGTATGTTTATTGCAGCACTATTCACAATAGCAAAGACTTGGAATCAACCCAAATGTCCATCAGTGACAGATTGGATTAAGAAAATGTGGCACATATACACCATGGAATACTATGCAGCCATAAAAAAGGATGAGTTTGAGTCCTTTGTAGGGACTTGGATGCAGCTGGAATCCATCATTCTTAGCAAACTATCACAAGAACAGAAAACCAAACACCGCATGTTCTCACTCATAGGTGGGAACTGAACAATGAGATCACTCGGACTCAGGAAGGGGAACATCACACACCGGGGCCTATCATGGGGAGGGGGGAGGGGGGAGGGATTGCATTGGGAGTTATACCTGATGTAAATGACGAGTTGATGGGTGCAGCACAGCAACATGGCACAAGTATACATATGTAACAAACCTGCACGTTATGCACATGTACCCTACAACTTAAGGTATAATAATAATAAATAAATTAAAAAAAAAAAACAAACAAAAAAAAAAAAAAAAAAAGAAATCTCCAATGGTGGAAGTACTTACATCACAGAAGTTGGCAAACACTACAAATCAGGGCTTTCTTTCATGTTGTATTAATTATCTAGACACAAGAAAGAGAAGAATGTTAGTAATGCATATTGAACTTAAAAGTGTGCTTTATCCTATTATTTCAAGATCTTAGTCAACTTCATATATAAAGCATGCCGTGCTTCTGGGTTAATTTTTCTAGGAAATTGCTGTAGTTTCTTCTTCTTTTGTATATGTCAGTATCTTAGTCTGTTTTGTGTTGCTATAAAAGAATACCCAAGACTGAGTAACTTATTAATTAAAGAGTTTTATTTAGCTCTTTTTTCTGCAGGCTGGACAAGAGGCATGACACCGGCATCTGCTTTTGGTGAAAGCCTCAGACTGCTTCCAATCATGACAGAAGGCAAAAAGGAGCCAGTCTGAACAGAGATCACATGGTGAGAGAAGATGCAAAAGAAAGAGGGAGGTACCAGACTCTTTTTAACAACCAGCTCTCACAGAAACTAATAGTGAGAACGCACTCATTCCTGTAAGGGTGACACCAAACCTTTCATGACTAGGCCCCACATCCAACATTGAGAATAAAATTTCAGCATGAGCATTGTGAGGGACAGACATCCAAACTACAGCAGTGAGTCTCACTTGACTAAGGAGTTTTACCTATACACTGAAGGAAGATCAGAGAGGCTAAATAGATAAAACATGCTTAACTTTAGGGTGACAGAATGGAGATAGAACTATAAGCTGAGTGGAATGCATATGCCAGAAAGAGTGGAATGCCAACATCTATCCTAGGAATCATAATTCCCAAACAAGTAATTTTTACCTCTGTCAAAAAGAACCCTGTTAATTTTTCCTGGGAGTAAATGCTGCATTACAAGCAATTGTAAAGGGGATGTGGAGAGAAAACTGGGGTATTTGACCTATAGGTAGACTTTTAATTAATTACCCTGATTACCCTGCTTTGATTTCCCTTTGATATGGTTGAGCTGTGTCTCCACCCAATTCTCACCTCGAATTGTGATCTCTATTATCTCCATGAATTGAGGGAGTGATCAGGTGGGAGGTGATTGGATCATGGGATGATTTCCCCCATGCTGTTCTTATGATAGTGAATGAGTTCTCGTGAGATCTGATGGTTTTATAAGGCAGTTTTCCCTGCTCTTGCTAGCTCCCATGTGAAGGTCTTTGCTTTCTCTTTGCCTTCCGCCATGATTGTAAGTTTCCTGAGGCCTCCCCAGCCATGTGGAACTGGGAGTCAATTAAACCTCTCTATGTAAGAAAGGGCAGCATATAAGCCTACACCAAATGGTTAATAGGAGTTCTTTCTGTGCAATAGTACTAAGTTAACTTTTTTTCTTTTCTATATTTCCCAATTTTGCAAATAAACATATTTACTTGCTTAATACAATTGCTTTTAAGGACATGTTACTTTCTGATTTTAAGTTTGCAACTGGTAACATTACTGCTGCCTTCACCAGTTGTCTAGAACTGGCTGATTGGTTATTTTTAATAATAACATTAACCAGTACTGTCTCAGAAGATTAATTTGTCTTTCAGAACTGGGGTAATTTTTGTTCGTTCATGTTACTTTAGCTGCAATCAATGAAAGGGAGTTTTTACAAAGATAATCAGAGCGTAGATAAGCTTTCACAGGATATTCTTATTTTCTACTTTCATGTTTTTCCTCAACAGTACCTTAAATGGCAGCATACAGATGAATGAAGATCTGTTAATGTCAGCATTGGTTTTATAATCCCGAAGCACAAACTCAAATGGGATCTGATGTCTGCCATGACTTTTTTATTCTTATGGAAAAAGTATGGTTTAAGAAACTATGGCTTCGTTGTTTGTAAGGCAAATATTTCCAACTTTGCTGCATTCCTTGACAATCTGCCTTAAGGAAGAATATGTGACTTACTTTTTGCCTAAAAATTTTGTTTGGTGGATTTTTTGATGTAGGTATGTATACATATATATTTATAAAATGTATATTAACAAATATTTCTTTATATCCCAAACAATTAAAAATATATTGTCATAGACACCATTATTCTGCAATTCCTTCTGGGGGAGATAAGAGGTGTTAGAACATCAATCTCACTTATTTGGAGGAACAATAACCTGGTTATACCAATAGCTTGGCTGTAGGGTGTAAGAAATACGTTCCTCACTAGGAAATACATAACTGCCTTTGTGACATTGCAGTTAACTCTCAAGTTGGAGACATCTGGTTGTGTGGGGTGTGAGAGTGAGGAGAGATGTCTTTTCTAGTTTCTTCATAATATTTTGCATTCAGGGGTCTCAATTAACAACAATTTATTGATGTTCATATGTATTATTAGATACATTTGGGTGTATGGGAATAACTGCCTTAGTCTCAAAGTGAATCATGTTGAAGCAAAATGTTAAATGAATGTATTTTGAACTATCTGTATCAAATAGATGATATGTCCTCCTCAGATTAATTCAAAAGTCATTCTTTAAATATGTATTCAGTGAAGTTGTCAGTCCCTCACATTTGTGGCCAGTGAAGAGCAAAAGTATGAAAAGGTTGCCAGAGTCCATAGCATATCACTTGCATGACAACAGAGCTGCTGCTAGCGAGACAAATATTAGTGGAAAATTCAAAAACCTAGGGTTGAGGGCATAATTGCATCTGCCAAATCATGCTTAAAACTTAAAAGAGGTTACAGAGCATTGGATGGGGAGAGAGAATGCAAAGCCAAATTCTAGGTGAAAGGCATAGAAGCATAGGGATTGTAAGAAAGACTTTGTGAAAATCATTCTGGTGGAATTTCTGTCCCTAATTCAAACTCAGACTGATAAGCACCATACTCGTCCCCCATATTCTAAACTAGTCACGTCAGTCAGTCAAGCCATTGTTGAGAAGACTTAAATGATTACTTCATGGAGAACTCTCTGGAGCAGTGGACTGGCAAAGAAATATGTGTAGATATAATAGTTAATCGGACTTAATATTTTATGTTAAATTTGGAATCTGTGTATATTATTTAAAATATTTGTACTAAAAATAATTGATATATTAGCTTTCTGGGTTTTAGCTGTGAGAAAATAGGATGTTTTTATAAACTGAATTGTGATATTTTTAAGAACTCAGTTCCTGGCTTGTGTTAATTTATTTATTAGATTAATAACGTGTAATATCATGTTTAAATATATATACGTTTAATTCATAAAATTTAGTTTAGTATGCTTAAGAGAATGTACTTCACTAAGTTTGTAGACAAGAACTACTGGTTAGGAAACGTTAACTGCTTAACTTGGGTTAACCATTAATTTTAAATAAGATGAAAGAGACTAATCTCATTTTTATCTAAATATTGCTTATAAGTTAATAAAACATAGATGAACTAAAAGGTCTAAGGAAAACTAATCTTTTAGTAAAATTGAATATTAATTTGAAACTCGCAAATATTAAAACTCATGTCAGCCTGCCGCAACTGATAACATAAATTTGTATATAATACAATTGATAATGGCATTCTATTCCTCATCAAGTGTCAGAGAAAGTTTATAGTTCTAGGTATTTATGGAAGTGGGAAAAAGTGGACAGAGCGTCCAAAGAAATGAGGTCAGGTATGGAAACATTGAGGTCAAAGTCTACCCATCCACAAGACCTCAAATCATCCCCATCAGTATTTAACTCAAAGTGGGCGATAGCCACTAGGTGGTGCCAAACTACAGCCCAAACCAGTTATGGATTTAGCTCACACAGACAAATCACTGGGCCTCATTCTGACTAAATACATGAACTTGAACCAATTAATTCATTAACCTCACATTAATTGAATTGCACATTTTCATAAAATTCAATTTCTGCCCTTCAATCACAGTGTAATGTTGGGATTTTACTGTGACTATAAATAGATTTTTGATTCTCAAGGTTTCACCTAACGCATTTAAAAAATTTGCATTCATAGACATAGTTGCCTTATAGAAGATGGGAATTGTACAATGCTCCAACTTTTCTCTGTCTGAAGTTATTTGGACTCAGTACAATTTATCTGGTGTTATTAAGAATATTAACGTGGTCTACATAATCAATGGTACCTAGGGAGTATTCCACAAAAGTATTCTGTTTATAAAGTTGGTAAAATAATTTAGTAATACTTTACCCCAAATATCAAATATACTATACATAATTTGTTACATATTTACATGAAGATAAATATGTTTAACAAATTGTGTATGATATCTACAAGTAACTAATGAAATTGAAACTCTAATTGGCATTCAATGTCAGTCCATTTGTAGTGTAGTCATGATTATGATGGGAGTAAATAGGCAAAAGTCTTTATAGCTTTCCTTTTCCTGGACGTCAGGTTTCATCATATGTTAAAGGAGAGTAAATGAGTTGTCTCCTGGAAGTAAAGCTGATATGCAAATTGTAAGAGGTTCCTTTATCTCTGTATAGTTATCCAATGTTCAGATCTGTGCATGTCTATGTACTCTAAGTATACATAATCAACTTAATTTTTATGTTCTGATATTATCTTTATTTTACTAATTGGTGTTAATCCATGAATTACAGAAACACTTTCTTATATGCCATGAATGCCTGCAAATGTGTGTATCTGTGCTATATCTATCTATGAGAAAGGTTTATCACCCAGGCTGAACACTTGGGTTTCTCCCGTGGGTTTTTTTCTTTCTCTTTGTAAAGATGACCTGTCTTCAAAATAATCTCTTGCTCTTAGGGGTGAGACTAATCTAACTGACTGAACTAAAACTTCACTATAAAGAGATTTTATGTTCTTTACATGCTAATTACCGTAGTGCTGTGAAAAACCACCCAGGAAAATAGGTCCAAGACAAGCATGAAGCTATGAAATACATGCCAATTTATGTGAACCTGTACAATACTAGTTCATCCAACCACCCAACACTCTCCAAAAGGATCCCTTAATATATTAGAATACAGACTGGCTCACAATTAAAATTTACCATTTGCTTTTAAAAAATATCTTTTAAATTTTTTTGACTTAATTGTATTTTTTAATTGACAAATAGTAATTGCCATATTAATACATATTCATGGAGTACATAGTAATATTTGGATACCTATAATGTATGGTGATTAGATGAGGGTAATTATCTCAAAGCTTTATCATTTATTTGTGTTGGGAACATTCAATATCCTCTTCCTAGCTATTTGAAACTACATCATACATTGTGGTTAACTATAGTCATCCTACAATGGCATAGATTTCATTATGATATAAATTTAGTTGGTGGCAGCCTACCAGGTACATAGGTCAGAGGGGAGACAAACCTGTAATCAATTATATGACCCAGAGAGCAGACGGTGATCATTGAAACAAATTTATAAAATAAGCATAGACCTGACCTTGGAGGCCCTTGTTTGAACATATCTTTACAATCGTTTCAATGGCATGCCTCCAAAAAATTCAGCAATACCCCATTGGTTTTCTTCCCAAGATGTTAAGAGCAGTAAGCAGTTAGTATTTAAGATAACTGATAGGATCATGAAGAAGTTTCATGGAATTTTAATGATAAAATCTGAGTTGAGGGGAAGCACATTTTAAAGTGCTTGCATTTCTTTCTATGGGACAGTAATTCAAACTATTTTTTGTAAAATATATAAGGCTAAAGTGTTAACATCAAGTATGTTAGCAAAATGAGTAAAAGTTTAGCGTTATGAAAGCAATATCAGCCAAGAAGAAAGTAAAAGTATTTCTACTCAAGGCGTATAAATTTCTGTATTAGAAAATAGACCCCTGACTTTGTTGAGGGGTGGTCCATTTGTCAAGTTGTAAGTAGTCAATAACTGTCTATCTCTTGAAGACATAGAGAATACCTAATGTCTAAATTATATCCCAAGTACCTAATATTGTGCTATGACCTTTTGGATCTTCAATAAAATCTAGTGATTGACAACGAAAATAGATCATACTTTTCACAGTCTCCGTATCAAGAGCTTTTAGTTTGGTAGGTTTGTTTGGCTTCCTTATTGTCAAGTTTGCGCATAACAAAATGGGATAAGAGAAACAGGTCTCTTTTGATCTTTAAAACTATACGGATTTGCCCCACCAATTCCAAGTCCAATAAATAATCAATTAACAGCCTCTTTCTGGATATATACGTATATGTAAGTGTATGTTTTAACAAAGTGAATGTTTTAACTAAATGGCATAAAAATGAAAAAGATGCAATTCCTACCTTCAAGGCACTACAGTCCCTAAGGGAGACAGGTTCATAATGGTGTAACAGAGGAATAGACATGTGCTTAGTCATATGCAAGTTATAGAAATAAGATGAGGTAACAGTTTTCAAGGGCTTTGAAAAGTTAAGTACATGCACAATAAACCTATTGTTATTAGTACGAGGAATTGCCTTAATTTGAAGGTAAATAAATTGAAAAGAATTTTAAATTTTCTTACACTATATTCCACATTCTTGACGAATTGTGTATCGTACATCCTTCTTGGTATCTCTGGATCTATACAACTTTGTTCCAATTGTCTTTGTATCCAGATTGGCTATGTTCACTGAGCAGAAAAAATGAAAATTGTTTTTTCAGAATGATGGAGTCCAATGGTAATTTGCAATAATATTGATTGGGAAAACAAATATACCTGTATTCAACATGGTCAATTGATATTCTCTGGAACACAGGTAGATCTCAAATTATGTGTTTAATTTGATCAATATTATGCTGCAGTGTCAATAAATGCATAATTTTATTTCATCTCAACAATGTGAGTAGAATCAAAGTCCTAGTTTAAACGAATCTATTGGGTAATTAGTTCTCTTTCAACTCAGTAGTGACATTCATTCATTGGCTTCTGTAACATGTTTTTATTGAATCCTTACAATGCAACAAGCACTGTACCAGGTGGAGAGTATACAGACATGGAGCAAACAGATAAATGTTTGCCTTGGTCAAAATCTTTTTTACTGTGAGAGGAAAACCCAAACAGGATAAATATAGAAAATATATAACATTAAATACTACCAAAAAAAAAAATCAATCAATAGAGAGCATTGGCAAAGTTTTTGGTGAAAGGATGTTTGTTATACTTTTAGACAGTCTAGCCATAGAAAGTCTCACTGAGAAGGTGATGTTTGATTAAAGACCTGGAGGGGAGAAATTATATAAATATGTAGATAATGTCATAAACTCAACCAGTATATGTGGTAGAAGTAGAACCAATTACACCACCCTGTCTGCTCAGTAAAGAGAAATTACAAATTCAAACTATCTTTCCTCTGAATTGGCAGTCTATAGAGTCGTTTTAGCAGGTAGTTACTGTGTGGCTTTTTGTTCGAAAAAGATTGACTATCAACAGTTATGGTGGGCACCATGGGTTTACAAATCGAAAATATATTCTCAATTCTTCTCTCTCTTGCTCACCTCTGCATTTAGATGCTAGAAAATCTCCATACATTTCTGCCCACTAAAGTAGCCATACAGGACAGTGGCAGTTAAAAGAGAAACATATTTAATTTCTTGAAAGACAATGGGCTCAGTGTCTTGGTACCCTGTCCTTTTGTTATGGCTTTGAATGCAAATAACCTAACTGCACATGGGTAGATACCCTGGACCACAGGGTAGCGAGGATGAAGGAAAGGCCCAAAGAATCTCAGAGACATTAACCCTACAGTCAAGCTGTTAAACTAACACTAAAGCTGCTTTACTCAAGGCTTAAAAATATATATACTTGAGAAAAATACACCCCGATTCATTTGAACTTCTGTAACTCAAGTTTTCATTTATTTATGGCTAAAATCTTTTCTAATGTTTACAGACAGAAAGAGCTAAACCCATGCAATTGTAAGATTAAACAAAAGCCCGTTCCTGTGCCTAAGACTAACAAAACCTCCATGAATTCTTGAACTCATTCACCTCTTTGTTTTTTTGTGACTTATCTTACGGATAATGAGACCTTAATAACAAATAAGTGTAAAAAATTTTCATATTGAAATGATACAAACATTTGATGTAATAAAACCTTGTTGGCTTGATAAACACATCACATTCATTATCTCTTTTATTTAATAACTGTTTTTTATTTAAAAACACTTGACATAATTTTGATCTCACAAAGGAAGAAGACAGTTAGATACAAATTCAGGAAACATAATCAAATTCTGATATTAGGAGCTAAAAGACTTTACTTGATATACGTTGTTCTTTTAGTCA
Organism: Macaca mulatta; assembly: GCF_049350105.2. Taxonomy (NCBI): domain Eukaryota; kingdom Metazoa; phylum Chordata; class Mammalia; order Primates; family Cercopithecidae; genus Macaca; species Macaca mulatta. Next base: position 29,526,011 of record NC_133417.1, read on the forward strand.
CAAAAAAAGGGGTTCAATGTTTTGAGAAAATGATATTGATCAAAGTCCAATGACACTAAATAAATATATCATTATGGAATAAGAATGCCATTTCTATATGGATTTGGTCTTTTGTTGCCAACAGGAGTGTAAACTGTCATTCAACTGCAAAGTGTTATTTAGTAGCTCATGCTTAAAGAAAACAAATCATAACCACAGGTTATTTGCTGACTCTTACTGGGAAAAATAATAAGGTTTATTCTTTTGGTAAAATTAAACCATGCATGGTATGAGATAGTGTGACTTGCATTAGGTATCCTATAACAGGAAATTGTATCACATATTCTCACATATTTTATTATTATTTATTTATGAGGGCTCAAAAGTCCTTTGCTCCGCCACCATAACAAGTTCCACTCCACCTTCCCCCTCTACCCAGTTTTATAGTCAGAAATACAGAAGAAGTAAATGTAATTAGATAAATTTTATTTAATATTTGTTTTATCCACCGAATGATATTGCTGCTCTCAAGTTTTCTAAAATTGCTTTACGTTATCATACTTACGTCAATTTTATAGCCATCTGCAAATTGAAATGTACATGAAACATAAACTTTAAAGAATCAATACAGTCATGGACATGTTAAAAGAGTTCTGTGATTTGTTTCCACTTTTGGAATTGGTAAGTCTTTTAAAAATTGTGTGTGTGTGTGTGTGTGTGTGTGTGTGTGTGTGTGCATGCACGCATGGCTGTGTATTTTATAAATTTAATTTAAAAGTAACTAGAAATGACAACAATTAAGGCTTCACAATTAAATATGAATTCTGCCTGTTGTTATTAAGGCCTATTTAAGAAAGAAAAGCTTAAATTCCCTAATTTCTGAGGTTCTAAGCAGATGTTTCCACAACAGGAGAGCAGTCTATGTAACTATATAAAATTTTAAAAAATCTTCTTGATGAATTATATTCATTAGCAGCAAAAGTTTGAAGTAGAGCTCTGTACAGAAGAATTCCCCAGGACTCAGAGACTTACTTCTGCCTCTTCTGTCATTGGTTAACAAAGTTTCAGGATGGTGTATGTTTACTAGATACAACTCTCTCTCAATATGAGTCAAGATAACATTCTGAGATTTATGAAGCCTAACGTGTCTGATGTTTCTTGGTATTTACTTTACAGCTGTCTTTGTAGTTTATTTACTGTAGGCTCAACTGACTGGAATAGTAAAAGTAGAAATCCTCAATACTTCCTCCCAGGGCTATTTATAAAAGTGTCTTTGTTTATTACAAACATATTTGAAATTATTCAGACCAAAAATTGCAGTGCTGTGTTTCTAATCACTATATCACTATTATTTGAGCATCAAGGAAGTAGTATACATTGGTGTACTATTAACATGGCATGCTTATTATAAATGGGGTTTATAATTGTTCTATTCTAATTGTTAATTCTATTAAGCAACGCATAGTTGCAATGAAATATCGTATTTTAAATACTCTACAAATATAAAATTAAAATGATTAATTTGAGGCATGGGGAAAGCTGAACACACATAAGTTTATTAGATGCAAAGTTAATCTCCAAATCTTGAATTCAAAGATTGGAAACACTGACTATCTATTGGAATGGACAGTTTATTTGTCCATGGTGTTCTTGCCTAGTAAACTCTCTGAAGGCTGCCACCATATTTATACTAATCTCTATTTTATTCAGTGACTAGCATGCTGCCTAATATGTAGTGTGATTAAACACATACATACATATACTTTATATATACAATAATCAACTTGTTGGATGACTACATGCATAAAAAAAGAAGAAAATATTTCGTTTCTCTATGCAGGTACAGGGATGAACAGGGAGGCTGTGAATGAGGATATGGGTGAAAAATTAGGACAAATTGGTAGAAACAAGAAGACATTAGTAAACCTAACCTTTAAAAGAGTTGTTCAAAAAGAGAAACACCTATGTTGGTAATAGAGCTTTCTCTGTAACAAGATATGTTCAACTGAGGCTAGATTGTTCCTGGACCAAACCAAGGGTTGGACTGCTTATTCTTGTGGCCCAATAACGAGATGCAGATGAACTGGGAGAGAAGGGAGTTTACTTCAATAACGGCGCAGGGATAAAGCCTGGAAATTATCACCAGACCAACTGAAAATTGCAAAGTTTTCCAGAGCTTATATACCTTCTAAGCTATATTTCTATGTATAAGTGTGCATTCATCTAAAGACATAAGTGATTAACTTCTTCTAACTATAATGAAAGTCTCAGTTTTGAACACCTTCCTCTGGAGCTTTAGCCATAGTAAATTTACTTAATCTAAATGGGTCCAGGTGCTGGAGTGACTACCTTATCTTGTCTCCTGCTAAATCCTGGAGGTTTGGGGAATTCCTTCAGACCCACAACAAACTTCTCTGTGAAGTTCTGGGGAGTTTCTTCAGACCCACAGGAAAACTTGTTTAATCCTAAACTGGTCCTGTTAAGAATTCCTTCAATACCTTGTCATAGTTCGAGGCCCAGGAAAGGCCCAGGCAAAACTCTTGGTGGGCTTTTGCTATATTCCAGCCTTTGTATGAGGGCACTGGCTCTATCAGCTTTTAATATTTAACTTAACCACTCAGTCAGTGCTGAAACAGTTGTTATGGAAGCCTGTATTCGTGAGACCTGGCCTGCCACAAGATGACCCCCTATACTGGATATTCTAGAATTCACTGCACTGGCCGAGTGGATGTTCAAGGTAACACCTCAGATCTCTTTTAGTAGTCGAATGTATTTCAAACCAAAATAAAAACAACAAACTTCTTGGATACCAAATTACTAAGACATTTGAATAAATTAGCTGGTCAATTTAATTAATATAATTGATCCCATTATCTTGGAATCAAATCCAAAGATTGTTTTCTGTATCTGACAATTTTGCATGACTTATAATGGCATGAGGCAATGAATGAACTAGTAAGTGTTGGGAAAGTGTTAGTACTACTAGTATGGTTTGACTCTGTCACCACCCAAATCTCACCTTGAACTATAATAATCCCCACGTGTCGTGGGAGGCACCTGGTAGGAGGTAATTGAATCATGGGAGCACGTTTTCTCATGCTGTTCTTGTGATAATGAACAAGTCTCACAAGATCTGATAGTTTTATAAAGGGGAGTTCCCCCACACAAGCTCTCTTGGCTGTCACCACGTAAGAGGTGACTTTGCTCCTCATTCACCTTCCACCATGATTGTGAGGCTTCCCTAACCATGTGGAACTGTGAGTATATTCAACCTCTTTCCTTTATAAACTACCCAGTCTCAGGTATGTCTTTGTAAGCAGCGTGAGAACAGACTAATACAACTACCTCCCTTTTATAGGCAGTAGTGTTGTTTGCTATTTCCTTAGTGCAAATAGAGCTTCTCAAAAAACATTTGCCTTCTTATCAGATGGAATTTGACTAAATTTTTTTAAAGAATTAACAGGGACAAAGGACTTTATGAATGTGACCTGTCTTGATCTTTAATGTCTTTCAAAAGCTCTCAAAAGATGCCCCTTGCCATTGTCAGTGTTCTGGAAGTAAAAGTGGGAACTGGCTGGCACCAAGCACAGAGTAACAGTCATTAGTTCTAAATGCTGAGTAATGGAGCATGACATTTTTCATCAAGAACATCAAAGAGAAATGGTCCTTAAAATATCTACAGCATCAAGTACTGTACATGGACAATTACCATGTGATAGTTAAGTAAAGTGGTTACGCATAGGTTGTTTGTTATCACTGCAGTTCTCTCAGAATCCAGAGAGAATGATACTCCCTTTTTACTTAGGAACAGTTTTATATATGAAGCTTAACTCCTCAAACAGCAGTGCAACGTAGTCTTAGTGAACTGCTTCAGTTAAATGCACTGTTAAAAACCACAGTCATGAAATTAGAGAAGTGATAAGAACTTCAGAAATCAACCCTTTTTATCTCATATTTCATGTGAGAAACCTGAAGCCCAGATTGATTGTCTTGTACAAGATCATGTAGACAGTTATTAGTAAGTCTGTTTGCCTTTGTCTTAGGCCCATACACTTAATGATTACATTGCCAATTCATTGAAAGATTAATATGGTTAATTAAATAGTCTAAATTAACTAAATGACATATGTCAATATTACAGGGTGAGTTGAACTTGCACATTTAACCTCTTTCCTCACCACCTTTCCAACTCCCTGAAATCCATAGCAAAATATTTATACCACATTGGAAATTGAGGAGGAGTGCTGGTTACATGCCAGAAATTTTATGGAATCTTTGCAAGATATGGGATAAATGAGATCAGAATGAGAGGTAGGCTAGGACATCAAGGGCAAAGTCAAAGTCTGATAAATATCTGGCAGAATCTAGCACCAATGTCAAGTTCAGAAGGAAGGTGTTGGGCACAAGGGCAGTAGATGAGAAGTAAACATTAGTCTTTTCAGTTCTTCTTAGAGTAGTATTTATGTGCTAGTACACATAATGTCATCCAGGGTACTCATTTCTAGCTTGCACTTACTGTGGAATAAAGGATTCTATGTGTGTATATTTGGTGGGTGGCAGAGGGTCAGGCACTGCCATCCGAAGTCTTACAGAAATAAAGCAGCACTCCAGCTAACCTGGTTTGTAACAACCAACATGAATAATATAACTTCAGCACAGTGCAAACACTTCCCCTAACCAAGTCTTATCTTTTACGGATCGCAAAACAAATGGACTTGTCATCTGGCATCGTAGCAATGTAATTGATCTAAATCTAAATCTAATTGATTTCAATTCATTATTTTCTGGGATGCAAGTATTTGAATAAAGACTCAGACCAATCTGATGGAAACCATGTTATAGCCATAAACATAAGAAATTTGTCTTTCAAAATAAGAAACTTGTATTATGTGTAGCTATAATCTGTTTTAGAATAATTACAAAATAATAATAATTATTAGGTTGGTGCAAAAGTAATTGTAGTTTTGCCATTACTTTCAGTGGCAAAACCACAATTACTTTTGCACAAACCTAATAAAATAAATCTAAAGAAAAGTCTGTATTCCAAGAAAAAGAACATAAATTACACAGGTTGGAGCAAGTGTTAAAGCAGCCATGGCTAATGGAAATAGAAGATTTGCAGTTCAGGCCATCAGTTTTCATAAAGAATAAGGTTTGCAGTCCATCTCAAGTGTCTATTTTGTTTTGGGGTCAGAAACTTATAGCATGTTATTGATATGACTCAAATCTTTAACACAAAAGAGAAAATTAAATGCAAAGTATTAAAAAAGAGAACTTCAGACTATAAAGCCTAGAACATTAAATATTCTTTCTTTTTTACTCATTCAATATAAAACTTATGTTGTCTCACTTAACAAAATACTGTTAAGTGTCTTCTCATCCAATTACCTCCTTTTACCTGATTCTTTATTCACAATCAAACATCTCATTATTATAGTAAAGCTCTGCCTGTAGTGAGGAAAATATCCTACGGACATCCATGCAAGTGTTTCATTTTATTTTATGGGCTGGTGTGGAGGAGGAGGCATGGACACCTACACGCATTAATAGAGCAAAGGAACAATGATATTAATGTATGATGAAGAGAACTTAAGGCCAAACAATAAAGTTGATATGAAGTTTTCCATGGATAATTGTATTGTTTGTAAACCCTTAACCATATAATAACATGACATTGCAATACATAAAATAAAATGAAATTTTTAGGAAATTATTTTAACATACATTCTTAAGTCATTTGCAAACGATTTAAACCAAAGGAAAACATGGATATAGCATATTTAAATAATGTAATCAGTAACATATATCTTATGTGAAATCGTATAAAAGATGTACAAATATTCTTTTCTAATGGAGCTTTTATACAAATTGACATACTAAACCATACAGAAAAATCGGTCATGAAATTTTAGTGCCAATGTTCCCAGGCCACATTGGAATAAATTGAGAGATAACAAAAATAGAAAAAAAAATCAAAAACATTTTAGCTCCAAAATATTTGAGTAAAATATTTTTAAAAATTTCAACACATCAAGTAAGAAATAAGAGCTGCAATGGCATATTACTCTAAAAATGAAACAGTCAAAGAATTATTTTTTCCAAAACTTGTAAATAGCCCCCCCCCTTTTTTTTTTTTTTTTGCTTCAGCTGTTGTTTACTGACATACAGGTAGGCTCTATAGCAACAGGCCTGGAGGCGCTGCAGTAGTCTGCAGTAGTGGGGGAAAATGGAAGGTGGAGGGTGGAGTGTTTGCTGCAGGACAGCTGAGTGGAGGGCGTGGACAGGTGCGAACTGGGGAGGCCCAGGGGCCTGGGGAAGCAAGTAAGGGCCAGGGCCAGAGTCAGCTTCAAGGGAACAACAGCCCTGTGCCCTAAGGCCCCTAACTCTCTAGCTGTTTCCTGACCCCAGGCCAGGGTTGGGAGTGCTCTGGGCATCCATTTTTCTCAAGGAACTGGACGGAGTATACACAGGAAAGGAAGCTGTCACCCTCTTGCCATCTGGCTCCAGGGGCCTCCAGTCCAGCATTCCTCCTTCATCCCTTGATTGGGTGGGGCCACATGATGGGCAGCCAGGCTCTGTGCTGTCCCACTAGAGCAGGCTGCAAACACAGCCATGTTTCAGCGAGGCACTAATCTTCTTCCCTGGTGTCCCAGCCCACCAGTGCCACATGACAGCCCAGAGTGAGTTCTGCAAGCGTTGCTGGCCTAATGGATGAGTTGGGGGAAGGGGGTGGGACAGGGGCTGGAGGAAGGGCTCTCAGGTTCATCACGGCACAGGAACAACACGCATGGTGTTGGTGAAGCCGGAGCCAGGGCGACATCCGGTCAGCACAATGACCACATCTCCCTTCTTGAAGAAGCCTCGGGCCTTGCCAACATTCATGGCAAAGTTCACCCGGAGGTCCACGTCCTCAGCCCAGGCCTCCTGGACTGGGTCCTTGCACAGCACAGGGAAGATGCCACAGTACAGGTGGGCCTGACGAGCTGTCTGGGGATTCCGGGTCCCAGCAATGATGGGGGCACGTGGGCAGTATCTGGCCACCTGATGAGCAGACCTGCCAGACTTGGTGGGGACGATTATGGCCCCACTGCAGCACTTGAAGGAGGCCTCCACGGCACCCACGGTGGTGGCTTCTGTGGGGTCGCTGGTAATGGGCGCCAGGCGGTGGAGTTCCTCAAATAATTGCAAGTGGTAGATGGCGGCCTCTGCTTCACGGGCTATCAGGTGCTGCATGCGCACAGCCTCCAGAGGATAGTCCCCTTTGGCTGTTTCTCCAGACAGCATGATGCAGTCGGCTCCATCCAGAATTGCATTGGCCACATCACTGCCTTCAGCCCGGGTGGGGCGGGGCTTCTTGATCATGCTCTCCAGCATCTGAGTAGCACAGATGACAGGCTTCCCAGCTCGGTTGCACCGCCCAATCATCATCTTCTGAGCAAGGAAGACCTTCTCCGCAGGAATCTCAATGCCTACATCACCACGAGCCACCATGATCCCATCACTGGCCTCCAGGATTTCATCAAACCTCCGAACCCCCTCATGATTCTCGATTTTGCTGATTATCTTGATGTCGTTTCCCTTCTCTCCCAGGACCTTCCTAACTTCATGGACATCAGCTGCCTTGAGGATGAATGACGCAAGCACCATATCAACATCCTGCTCGACCCCAAACTTCAGATCCTGGATGTCCTTTTCCGACACAGCAGGCAAGTCCACAGCAGCCCCAGGAAGGTTTACACCCTTCTTGCTGCCCGAGGAGCCACCATTTTCCACCTCCGTCACCAGGAAGTCAGCACCTTTCTGCTTCACCTGAAGAGAAATAAGTCCATCATCCACGTAGATCTTGCTGCCCACTTCCACCACTTTGCAGATGTTCTTGTAGTCCAGCCACAGGATGTTCTCGTCACACTTTTCCATGTAGGCGTTATCCAGCGTGATTTTGAGAGTGGCTCCCTTCTTCAGCTCCACCTCTGCAGTGCCGCTGCCCTTGATGAGCCCAGTTCGGATCTCAGGTCCTTTAGTGTCCAGAGCCACAGCAACGGGCCGGTAGAGGATGGGGTCAGAAGCAAAGCCTTCCGTGGCTGTGCGCACATTCTTGATGGTCTCCGCGTGGTACTCATGAGTTCCATGAGAGAAGTTCAGACGAGCCACATTCATTCCAGACTTAATCATCTCCTTCAACGTCTCCACTGATCGGGAAGCTGGGCCAATGGTACAGATGATGCCAGTGTTCCGGGCTGTGGCGGGTGGTGAGTCAATGTCCAGGCGGCACATGTGCTCCAGGAATGTGTCAGCCATGGCTGCGTGCAGCTGCTGGGTCTGAATGACGGCAGTCCCGGCTTCACCATGGGGCTTCGACATGGCTGCTGAGGTCCTCCGGCGCTGACCGACTCGGGCTACGCTGCAAACTGGAAGAGATGTGGATCCCAGGGACGTGCAGCTGCTGTGCCATAGCCAAATTTTACTCAGAACAATATAACTTTAAATGTCTCTATTATTTGATGAAAGACATAAAAATTTATTTCTCTGAGCTGCACAAGACCCAGAATGCTCTAACCAAGAGTACATTTAAATATTGAAGCAACAGATTCTAGGCTATTTAAACTCTTCCAGGATATAAAAACAAGTAAATAAATAAAAATATTAAAAACAGCTTAAAATTCCATTTGAGAAGTTCATGTTAACAAAAAGAAACATTAAAAATAAATTATGATTAAAAACAAAATGAAAAACTGTAACTATTAAAAATTCAATTTAGTAAATTTAAAAAAGAGTATAAAATAGGGTCAGGCAGAGGTTACTCGAGAACTTAAAGAATAATTCAATATTAAGTCACTATATTTTTCATCATATCAGTAAATCAGATGAAAAAAATTTGACGTTATGAATAGAGGCCAAAATAGTGTTTGATTAAATATTAAATTCATTCTTGATGTAAAACAATATAAAAATAAACATTTAAAATGTGAGCGTAAGAACATATAACTTGACCCAGTCAGTATTATGCAATATTGGAAGAAAACAAAAGCTTTTCATAAACGTGCTGTTACTTCTCTAATAAAAAATTTGGAAGGAGGAGGATAAAAGAGGGAAGAGTGGTAATTTGATGGTGTCTTAGATTTGATGAAGTACTATTCACAGCTGTTAAAATCTTGTCCATAAATAGAACATTTTCTCGGCTAATCACATGAAAATCAAATTTATAACCAATTACAAAAGGAGTACATGCAATCAGGGCCTATGCATACATCATCTCTGAACTTTCTTCAGTGTTTAAATACAAGACTAGATGAAAGAGGTAGAAATTACTGAAAGTAGAATTTCCCTCCATACATTTTCTTCTTAACAAGAAAGAAGATCCCTTACCAAATTGTTTAGCTGAGAAAAAAATCAGTATATCCAAGAAATGTATATGTTTGTGTTAATTAAACTGATTGTTTTCTTAATACATACTATGAAATGTAATAATCACTGATCTACCTATAAGAGTAAATTACAACATTCTATAGCCCCTGTCTAATTACAAAATCTCTTAAAACCTTTGGAAGCCTTTGGAAATTAAAACCTTTGGAAATTCTCTTAAAACCTTTGGATTCAGAGAAATCTGACGAATTTTGACTCCAGCATAAAATATATTGTTTAACATGTGTGACAGCAGCAAATTAAAATCAGATTATAAAAATAGGAAACTTAAAGGGGTCAAATCTCAATATGTTTCCAAAAACTAAATGTTTCTGCTTAAGGAAGAAAACTTTTACTTCTGATTTTAAAAAGAAAATATAAATCTCAAAATAGTTACAGTAGTCTCCCAAAATTTTATTGTATGATTATAGGAGTTTATTTTTGACTGTGTCTTTGAAAGTTTATTTTGATAATATATTTCAAACAGAAATGCTTTGTACTAGTGCTATGTGTAAGTACTAGTGACTATTTCAGACTCAAAGTTGTATTGAAGTAGTGAAAACTATATTGTGTTTTTGAATCCTTGACATTCTTGTTTACAGAATTGGCATCGCTATTGCCTTAGTCCGTTTAATACTGATACAAAAGAATACCTGGGGCTGGGTAATTTCTAAGGAAAAAAGACCTATTTGGTTCACTCTTCTTATGGTGGGAAAGTTCAAGATCGGGCATCTGCATCTGGTGAAGGTCTTAGGCTGCTTCCACTCATGGCAAAAGGCATCAGCCAGCACAGAGATTACCTGACGAGAGAGGAGGCAAGAGGGTGAGGGGGAGGTGCCCGGCTCTTTCAACAACCAGCTCTTGCAGAAATTAAGAGTGGGAACTCATTCACACTGAGGGAGGGCATTGGTCTATTCACGAGAGATCTGCTCCTATGACCCAAACACTTCTCAATAGACACCACCTCCAACACTGGGGATCCAAGTGAAACATGAGGCAAAGGGCATACATCCAAACCACAGCAGCTAGTTATATCATCTAGAACATCCAGAAGATATCTGATAACTTACGAGTACACTGGTTTCTAGTCTTTGAAGCCATGTATTGGGACATATTGTAATATGTGGTATCTTCTAGTTGCTGGGGTTTTTGTGATATGCAGAGCTTTTGAACTTTTTTCAGGATTAGAATAAATAATTGTGCATCAACTTTGTAACCTAACTTGGTGCCCTCCTGCTCTGACTGAAAGTCTCTCTTCCTGATTCTATCATTGACAAAACTGAAAGAAGCCACAGAACATATTTGCTTTGGCATTTGTCGAGACTTCCTAATTTTTTTTAAGAAAAGAAATTTTAAAGCAGAATAAAAAAGTCTTTGACTCATGGACTCTTGATAAATCAAGTATATGATCCAGTGTCTTTGCCGTGTGACTATAAAATAATGTCAATTAAACTTACGAAGAATTAACAAGATCTGTAGTTAATTCAAAAATGTAATGTGGAGTAAAAGAAGCAAGTGACAAAATATCATTTTATTTAAATATGAAGCACAATATATTTTTATTAATACCTTTATTATGAAAATGTGCAGATTGAAAGTACAAGCACCAAGTTTGCAATATTGGGACAAAAGGGGGGTCTAGATGTGGACAGAAATCTAGAAAAGGTTTTACATTTTGTAATACTCTAAAAAGGAATATACATCTATTTATGTATTTGTGTATGTATATGTTTGCATGTGTTCAGAGATAGCATATATAGTTGTGTATTGTAATTACACAGCATGTTGCAGATAGATTGATAGGATTAAGAGTATAGGCTTTCAGCTTGATTTGTTGAATTTGAAGCCTCTTCTCCTAGCTTTGGGGAAAATATTTGGGAGCAATATTCATTATCTCTTTAGGAAAGGATTAGAATTCTCTACCTCATGCATATCTATCTTCTCCTTTCAACTTGCTTTGATCAATTAACTGTGAGGGAAATTGACATGTGTCTCCTGAGCAAAATCTTGTAAAACCAGGATGTCCTTCGCATTTCCCTCCCTTTCCACCTGTGTTTGTGGTCATGGAAACGGGTGGAGATGGACCCTCAGTCAGCCTGGATCCCTGAGTCATTATGATGCACAAAACTCCATTGCAATGCACATGTAGCATGCATGAGAAATGAGGCTTTTGTATTTTAAGTCACTGAGGCTATTGTTTTATATACAATTGTAGCATAAGCTAGCTTATTCTGACAGATACAGATGCATTGCTGTTGTACTTTTATACATGTCTAAATTAGAATAAGTTTAGAAAACTGGTGTGTTGTTCCTAAATGAATATAAACTCTCAAGAATTGTTTTCCAGCAATCAGTCCATATCAGATCTGAGCACTTAGGATACAAATACATGCATCTCAGTCTGTTCTCCATGTGTGAATAAAGTAGGGCGTAGAGAGAAAAGTAGTCATGTGAAAAAATAAATAAAAATACGTTTTATGTTTTATAACAGGATGTTAAGTGCATTTTCTCCAGTGATGTCCATTATTCTTTTGATACTCCACAGTAAGGACAATGGGCATTAGTTGAAGAGGACAGACCATCTCATCTGACTTCTCAGTCAGGGAGGTCTTGGAGCTGATTCTGCAAACCTTAACCTATAGCCACCTCCAAACAAGAGCATCTGCAAAGAGGAGGCCAGGATATTGAGAAAATGAAATTGGTGGGGTTTTCCTTGAAGAGAATTGTGGGCAAATTGTGCTCTTCTCCTTTCCTTGGACCCCTGCTCCCCCATCACCTCAAGAAGAGTGAAAGGGCATCCAAAGAATGGCTTAATGAACAGAAGCTGGGGCTGCGCGGTGGCTCATGCCTGTAATCCCAGCACTTTGGGAGGCCGAGGTGGGTGGATCACAAGGTCAGGAGATCGAGACCATCCTGGCTAACACGGTGAAAACCCGACTCTACTAAAAATACAAAAAATACAAAAAATAAGCTGGGCATGGTGGTGGGCGCCTGTATTCCCAGCTACTTGGGAGGCTGAGGCAGGACAATGGCGTGAACCCGGGAGGCGGAGCTTGCAGTGAGCTGAGATAGAGCCACTGCACTCCAGCCTGGGCGACAGAGCAAGACTTTGTCTCAAAAACAAAACAAAACAAAACCAGAAGCCCTGGAGTTGAGGAGTCAGGAACAGGGCGTGACTCTTGTTGACAGCAGTCCTCTCTGTGAAAGAAGCTGAAGTGTTTTGTGTGATGGAGCGCAGGCAGAACGACATGATAAGAAGAGTTCATAATTCTATAGAGACAGAAGTAGCGGGATTTTCGTGTAGGAAGAGTTTAGCGCATGGGAGGTAGCAGAACTGTAGTCATCTTTTTATTTTTTATTTTTTATTTTTTATTTTTTTAGGTATTCTTTTTTTTAATATTATTATACTTTAAGTTCTAGGGTACATGTGCATAACGTGCAGGTTTGTTACATATGTATACTTGTGCCATGTTGGAATAACTGTAGTCATCTTAAGAGACTTGGCCCCAGAGAGCTGGCTCCAGGTAAGGTGACTGAGAGCCGCCTGGGCAGGGGCACCGCACCGCCGGGAAGAGTCCGCCCTGGAGGGCTCTGCTCCTGCAAAGGCTCAGTGCCGTGGGAGGCTGTCCAGTACACAGTCACCACTCAAGGATTAAAGGGGCAGAATTTCGGAATTTGTCACACAAGCCCCAGTCCAGAAACATCTGGCCTTTTCTTCAAATCCTCTTTCACTGCTATGCCTGACCTGAAGGTCAGCTAGAAAGCAGGTAAGGCTGGAATAAAGGAAGAAAGAAGAAAAGTGCACGTGCTCCTCCCTACCCCTCTGCAAGCCTGGAGAACCTCACATCAAGCCTGGGAGTGGGACGGGGAGCTGGAAATGAAGTTATTTTAGACTAGGCTGCACTTTTTTCTTTTTTGCAAACATGCAATGCATAAGTCAATAATTCTAAATGTACAGCTGGATGACTTTTTTCTTATCTCTACCCATGTAAACCCTAGCCAGAACTTCTCAGGAAACAAAACAATATCCTGACTTCTATCACTTTAGATGGCTAACTCTTCTTGAACTCTCCATAAACGGAATTATCCATTATGAAATCTTTTGTGTCTGGCTTCTTTCCCCTACATTATGTCTGTGGGTGTCACACTGAGGGTTGGGTGGTCAGCAGTGTGTTTTTACTGCTGCATAGATTCCCGTGGTGGGAACGTATCACCACTGGTTTATCCATTCCACTAGTGATGGAAGGGTTGTTTTCAGGCTTTGACTATTAGGGGTTAAACTACTATGAACATATTTGTACATGTGTTTCTCACAGGTAAAGTGCATAAGAGCGGACTTGCTGGGTCACAGAAGACCACATTAAACACTGGTAATATAGGGAAAGGCAGTCTCATACTCACCCCCACTCAGGTACATAAGAATGGGCTTGGGCCTGGAACACTTCCTTATCAAGAGATAGAGTCCTTGCACCTTGAACTGGGCTTGTCACCTTGTGTGGGTCTATCTTTCCCTGCCTCCAACTCAGTGTGTGCACTCCTTTGTTCTGATTAAGTGAATGTATCATTGGTTGTCCCCGGCTTTTCGTATTTCAGATCCCACAGTTGGGGGAGGGAATGGGAAGGGTGGGTGTTGGGGGGCGGCCTTCTACTGCAGCATGAAGTGGGATGCCTGCAGCCATACTGCCCTCCTTGGCTTTGGAGTGGATCTGCTGTCTATGGCGGACTGGCACATTTCAAGGGACTGGATCTTGTAAACACTCTCTCTCTCATTTTGGTGTAAGTAAACACTGTATCATTTGAGCCTGCTAAGCAGCTTGTCTGCTCTCAGTGACCTCAAATCATGCACTGGTCTCGCCGCTGGGTGGCACTTCTTTGCCTGTTAACCTTGACCACATTTGACCACATTCATGTGATAGTCTATCCTGCAGCACAACCTGACCACCAGTGAACACTGAAACAAGTAGATTCTGCTAAACAAGTTTCCTAAGTGTATGTAAAATTTTATACTGTAGTCAGCAGTGTATGAGAGTTCTAGTTGCTCCATTTCCTCACTTATTAAATTTTACATTGAATAGTCTTTTAAGTTTGAGTCATTGTGTAGTGGTGTCTCATTGCATTTCCCCAATAAGTAATGATGTCGTATTGACTCTGTGTGTGTGTGTGTGTGTGTGTGTGTCTGTCTGTGTGTGTGTGTGTCTGTCTGTGTGTGTGAAGTTCCTGTTCTAGTCTTTTGACCACTTTGATCATTTTTATTGAGTAGCTTCTTTTTATATATTCAGGATACAAATCCTTAGTTTTATATATAAATTTTCCCCAGTGTGTGGCTGAGCTTTTCACTCTCTAAATGGTGTGTTTTGATAAGCAGAAATTAATTTTATGAAAATTTAATTTATCAATTACAGTTAGTTACAGTTGTGTACAGTTTGGAAAATCGTTGCCTATCCCAACATTACAAAAATAATGTCCTATGTTCTCTTTTAAGAGGCTACATTATTTTACATTTCTCACCAAGGTCTCAGATATAGTTGATGTGATTTTTGCAAATCACAAACTTGCTTTTTTATAGGGTAGGAGGAGGGGTAAAAATAAATTTTTCCTCATAGATACCCAGTTGATGAAGCACCTTTTATTGAAAAGGCCATTCTACACATTAAATTGTAGTAGGACTTTTGTCAAAAATCAGGTGACTATACATAGAAATGTCTGTTTCTGATCTATTTTCTGTTTTATTATTCTATGTGTCCATGCTTGTTCTAATACCTTACTGTTTGATTTACTTTAGCTTTATAGTAAGTCTTGATATTTAATCATGTAAATCCTCAAAGTTTGTTCTTTTTCAAAGTTACCTTGGCTATTAAATTCTTGATGTTTCCAAATATAGTTTTAAAACAGTGTCAGATAATGCTTTTTTGTTACTTGAAGGTGAGATACTCAGTACCTGAACACAATGGCAAATTCTATGATCTTCTGAAACTAACCTCTGGGTGTGGGAATTTAAAAGTTAGTGGATAAAGTGAGTAGCTATGTTTTCTGCTTTCATCTCACGAAATCTAGTTTATTTAATAATCAGATTGCAATAACATAATAAATTCTATAGTAAGATTGAATATAATTAGCTATATATTGGAAGAGTAAGAAAAAGTTGTAACAGTGATTGCTGATGAAGCTAACATCTTCCCTGCATTTTGAAGTGTGAATAAACATTCAGCAGGAAGAAAAGGCAGAAAAAAATGTACTTATTTCATGGAATAAGATGTAAGAGATATGAAAGAAAAATATGCGTAATGTAATCAGTAATACTGTAAAAAAAAAAAAAAGAAAAAAAGTAAGGAAGCCATTAATCTACCATGGCTGTTACACTGATGTTCAAAATGAGAACTAAAGCCATATTCAACTGCAGCCTCCCATACTTTTATCGTACCATTCTTATATCTGTTCTTTCTTTCTCTTTCTTTCTTTCTTTCTTTCTTTCTTTCTTTCTTGCTTTCTTGCTTTCTTGCTTTCTTGCTTTCTTGCTTTCTTGCTTTCTGGCTTTCTGGCTTTCTGGCTTTCTGGCTTTCTTTTCCTTTCTTCCTTCTTTCTTTCTTTTCTTTTTTTTTTTTTTTTTTTTTTTTTTTTTTTTTTTTTTTGACAGAGTCTCGCTCTGTTACCCAGGCTGGAGTGCAGTGGCACGATCTTGGCTCACTACAACCTCCACCTCCTGGGGCTAAGCAATTCTCCTGCCTCAGCCTCCTGAGTAGCTGGGATTACAGGCGTGTGCCACCGTATCCAGCTGATTTTTGTATTTTTAGTAGAGGCGGGGTTTCACCATGCTGCCCAGGCTGGTCTCAAATTCCTGACCTCATGATCCCACCGACTTGATCTTCCAAAGTTCTGGGATTACAGGCGTGGGCCACCGTGCCCAGCCTTAGATCTGTACTTTCTAACAGAGCACCACAAGTAGCATTTCTAACAAATGCTGCAAATCTTAAAGACAATTGTGTTCAGCATAATCTAAGAATACAGAGCATAAAAGCCTATTTTAGAAAAAATATTAAAGGCATAATGTTAAAATTCAACACTTATTTTTAGAACCTACTGTGTGCCAGGCACTTTAAAAAATGTTTTTAATACAAGGATGAGCAAAATTGGCAAAATCTCTGCCCCTGTGGAGTGTCCATTCTAATGAAGAAAACAGTAAGCAAGTTAAGAAGCAAATGCATAACATAGTGTTAGGTTGTGATAAGGGCTGTGTGGAAAAAATAAAGTGTGATTGAATATGGAATGACACAATGTGTGTGTAGAGAGAGTATTGTTGGAGAGAAGGTTCAGAAGTGAAAGAAATGATGAAAGAACCACAGCAATATCTGGGGCAAGAGGGAATAGCCAAGCAGAAGCCTTAAGGCCGCAAGAGCTGGGAGGTTTAATAAATGGCAAGAAAAATAGTGCAAAAGTGATATAGAGTGGCAGAGGGAAAAGTAGTAAGTAACAGACACAAAAGATAAGCAGGGCCTAGATTCCCTGTGGCCTGGGAGATAATGGTGAAAACTTATGGATTTGTTTCATGTGATGAAAATCTGTTATAGAATTTGAGCAGGAAATGATGTGATCTGATCTATGTTTTTGAAAGAATCATTCTGGCTGTTGTTTGGAAAATAGCCAGGGATTGAGGTGGTGAAAAAAATAGTAATGGAAGTAGAGGGAACAGTCAGAAGTGACTGCAGTAATTTAGAAGAGAGATAATGGAAGCATGGCCTGGGGTAGTAGCTACAAAAAAGGTGAGGACTCGATTTAGGATGTGTTGTGAAGAAAAAGTTGACAGGCTTTGCCAATGGAATGGACGTGGAGTGTGTTAGAAATAGGGAATCCAGGCTGATTTTTAAATTGAGGGCCTGCGCCACTGGATAGTTAGAGATGATATTTCCACTAAGATTGGAAGTGAGAGGAAGCATCATATTTGGGGCAGGGAGGAATCAAAGTTTCTGTTTGGAGTGGTTGAATTCAGAATGCTTCTCAGATATCCCAGGAGAGGTATTAATTTGGCAGTCAGGTATCTGAATCTGCACACAGAGGGGAGGTCAAAACTGGATGTGTTAGTTTAGAAATAACCAGCATTTGGGTAAGATTTAAACCTATGACATAGGATAAAATTATCTAGAGATAGCATTTACTCAAAGAACTCTCAGTATTCAGGAACACAAGCCTATCCGGACTGGCTCGGGATAAATACAGTTTTATGTGGAAGACCAAGAGGTGTCCATGTAGAACCAAAGAAAAGGCACAAATAAATAGAAGTCTATCATCTCTCTTGGTTATACAGAATACATGAGGCAGTAAAGGACAAAGGATTAAGCTCTCAACATGTGAATGTCTTGAATTCAGACGTCAAACAGAACTGAATTTGAATCTGTTTCCCACCAGCCAAATGAGTGTTTGGTGAAGATGACCGTGATGATGACGATGACTTACATTTCTTAATGTTTCCCCTATGTGTGTTGGACTTTTAAACTTGTTCCAGTACAGGTAGGGAAAGGAAATTCACATTAGTTTTTATGTTTTTTTACTATATATATGACACACACACATATATACACCACACACACACACATATATACACCACACACACACACACACGCATATATACACCACACACACACACACACACATATACACCACACACACACACACACACACACACACACACATAGAGATGGGGTCTCTGTGTGCTGCCCAGGCTGGTCTCAAACTCCTGGGCTCAAGTAATCCTCCTGCCTAGGCCTCCAAAAGTGCTGGGATTACAGGCATGATCCACTGTGCCCTGCCCTAAATATATTTTTTATATAGCAGGAAATCAAAAAAGAACATGAAGATGACAAATTTTAATCACAGAGGAAAGATTTTGTGAGATAGCATAATTTCATATTCAGGCAGCAAGTCTTTAGCTAATTCTTTAATTAAAGCCGTGACAAAACCATTTTGAAAAAAAAAATGTTTTTGTGATACTTTACCTGTGAAGTGTTGAAAGATCTGCACTTGGTAAATTTAGCGTTATTTAATTTTTCTTTTCCCTACAGTAATTACAAAATTCTGGAGGGAGGAAAAAATGTAATATTCTCCAGGAATGAGAAGGGAAGATAATACTTTGAGCTATACTAAACATGATCATTTTTGTACATGCACTTTCAGAAGAGGTCCCATGCTGTGGACTGAAGTTGAAATGAAATAGAATAATTGTCTCCAGCACTAAATACCCATAGGCATATTTTTACAAGAACATACATTAGTATATGCCTGCTACATACATAACAATGTGTGTGTATATTTTAAGAGAATCTTAATGTGACTAACAAATAGCAACCAAATTGTTCAAAATTTCAGGCTCAAAATTGAAGAGAAAATTTTTTTACTAAAAAATTATATACACAGAGACAGTGATGCAATGTTGAGCACTAATGTAAATTAGGATGAAATATGAGAAGTAATCAGTGCCAACCATCTGCCTAGCTTCTCCTCACTTCTGCCCTTCCCTAGCAGGGGTGAGCTAAAATTTTTACCTCCTGGGGAGATGGGAAATGACAGCGAGTGAGAGGCTAGTGGGAAAGTTGCAGGCACCCCCTTCTCTAAAAGCAGGAGGCTGTGGGTGAGTACTGCAATTTAAAAAAAAATTTTTTTTTGAGGTTTCTCTCTGGAAAATGGCTATGAATGCTAACCCCGCATTGACAGGGCTCCAGTGATTTGGTCATGGATGTCTACAGTGACTTCTTTATCCTAGTGGATGGCCTAATGCCTAAGTGTTGCCTAATGCCTAAGAGTTCAACCCATGACCAGGTGTCCCACTCACAGGAAACATGCTTATACCAGCAGCCCCCCTTGTGGCTCTTGTCTGACCTATGTCCAGTTTATTTCTACCAAGATATCCATTGTCTAGGAGAGCTTTACCTTGGAAAGAAGTTAGGTTCAAGTGTGTCAGTCAAGTGAGATGCAGAGGAGGCAATGCAACTAAAACCATATAATAGTAGAAGGAGTGTACTACTTACAGATTAAGAGAAAAGGGCAGCACTCCTTGTAGGGCCAATGGGTAGGGGGAGCCATTCTAGACGTACATGCTCAACCAGAACCAGAAAGTGGAGAGCAAAAGAGAGAGTGAGGGGCCTGTGTGCTAAAGCTTTTATTGGACTCCAAGGTATTACCTAGGTGGGTTTCCATGGGAGTTCTAATTTTCGAGTTCAAAGCAGCAAGCTGTTGCAAGTTCTATGTGGCCACACTATTACCGAGAGGTTGTCGCTGCAGCATATTGGTGCAGTCTGTGGGGGATGGAGGAGTCAGTGGGGTAAGCCAATAGGTGATATATAGCTATCCCATAGGGAAGGTGGTCAACAGGGGGCAATCGTATAAGGCAGATATCTGGATTGACCACATTAAGGAACTCGGATGAAATAGAGAACTGGAAATTGTGCCAAGGGTGACTAAGCCCTGTTTCTTGTATGAGAAAGTCCAACTTATATTCAAAATGAATGCCAAGGCAATATAACATTATAGGAATTCACTACCGTGCATCCCCATGCTCCTGAATTTTCAAGTCCAAACTCCCTATATCTAGCTGATAATATGGGTGCCAAGTAATCTGGAAATTCCTGGAATTTCTGCTGTTAATTGGAAGTCCCAGCCCATTTCATTCAAGGTAATTTGTCTTCGGGTCCAAAGTCAGCATTTTATGACACTTAGGTGCTCTCATCAAAGATGTGTGTATGAAAAGGCTTAAGGAGAAAATAGACACAGAACAGCCTGCCTTCGCCCTGTAGGGCTCTCAGATGGGTCCAACCCACCCTAGGGCTTGGAGTGATTTCAGATACTCTGAATGCCTCTGGTTCCCAAACTGCCATGGCTTACTGGTGGAGAAAAACAGACCTTGATACCCTTACTATGAATTATATATATGATTGGCTAACTGAAAGCAAAACCATAATGGAACATGACTGCAGACAGGTATATATTCTCCAGGGGGTCCGTGTTTCGTTAGGGCAAACACATCTCACCAGGTGAATGGCCTCAATGGCTGGAGGCAGCATGAACTCTAGACTCTTGGATACTTGGATAATTCATTAGGAACAACAGCAGACAGAGTTGAAGCTAGTCTTTGAGAATATTCCTTACAAACCAGTACAGACCAAAATCTTTCAGGTATAACATTCTCTTCTTTCTTACTGTAGTGTATCTTTGGCAACAGGGGTACACAGATTATGGAAAACTGAAGAATGTAAGTTACATTTTAGTAGCTCCATTCGCTTCCAGGAGTAAGGTGGAATATATATGTGTCCAGAGAGCTTTCTTAATTGGATGTGAGCTTACCCTGATCTACTTTAGTCCAGATTCCTTGTTTTAATAACAATAAATCTTGTTGTTGTTATTTAATAACAATCTTGTTATTGTTATTTAATAACAATAAATATTTAGAGAATATGCTGTAGCATATTCTCTAAATATAATTTACTCATGATAATAATTAATCAACATTACAGAAGAAAGCTATAAATGTAAGGTGATAATATAACATAAAATATATACTTATATGTCACATATTACATAGTAAATAAAATAAATACTGAATCAAAAGTAATATAATACAATAAAAATAGATATTATAGGCTAAAATATATATGTACACATAAACATTTAGTGTAAATGTGCATATAAAATGAGAAAAAGAAAAACATTAAAATGATAGTACTGTAGGTAGGTAGGGGGATTGTGGTGGTTTAATTTTTCACATATTCCAAAATCTTTAATTACTATTTTATAAGTTACATAAATTGTAGAATAACTTTTCTTGTTTAGTAACAGCATAAAGGAGAGTAAAACTGGCAGAAATGGGTATGTTTGATCAATGTTGATCTTTCAAACTATAGTGATCCACTTCTGAGAACGAGGAGCTCACGTTTGAGCAAGCCAGGTTCTTACAGAGCGTGAGATTCAGCTTCTCCTGTCATGAAGCGAGGTCAGGCTCTGGGCCAGGAGAGCATTGGTCAGCTTTGGAAACCATATCTCAGGTCACATTCAAAAGCACACATTTCCAAGTCTTTTCCCAACACTGCTTTTGTCACATTAGAATGAAATTTGCCCTCTGAGTTGAAATATTCTATAAAAAACACAAATCTGCTTAAGTTAAAATTTAAAGTTAGCTTCTCTGACAGCCAGGATGTGAAGAGACAGTAAAGAGATTCCGACTTTTGGCATTGTCAGCAGTTTCCCCTGACAGTGGAGCTCTGTCTTCCTGCAACCTGCAGCTCTCGCTTTCCTGCTGTGACTGAGCCAGTGGGATCATTGGCCAGGAGAGGGCGGCCTCACCCAGTGAGACATAAGTCCAGAAGCGCCCTATGAAAGCACTAGGAAGGTGAAATGCGATCATCACCTACACTTGCTCTGCTTTCTGCGGTTTCAGCATTCCACCTTAGAGCGTCAGGCTTAACTTTGGAGGTGTTAAATTTCCATGTGTCCGTGAAACACGGCAAGTACTATTTCAGCAGCTTGGAGAGATCCCAAATACAAGTCAGAAAGTTACCTCCGTCAGAGGCTTGCCGCCTCACCCCTGCATGGGTATCAGAAAAAGCTTCCTTTCTGCAACACACATTCCAATCATCACACCGTGGCTAAAAGGCCAAATATAGGAGAGACATTTGCCCAGATACAGCAAAGCTGATGTTGGTTTGCCTAGGCAATTTTATAAATGATGATTGTGTGCAGGTGTTGGCTAAATAGCCATAGACTACATACTAAGATAACTTCTGAGGTCTGTTGGAAAGAACGGGAAAGTGGGTGTGTGTGGATGTTTGGCACAGCTTGGGGCTATGGCTATAAGAACCTGAGTCTAGAATTTGCTACAGAATATTCTGTGAGCAAAAAAGACACCTACTTCTCAGTTATAATTCTCATTAGGATTTTTGTAACTTTTTTAAAGCTGTGAAATCCACAGCTGTGTAACTCTGAGAAAAATCAATTAACCTGTCTGAACCTCGGTTTCCTCAAATATATTCAGTCTGCACTCCCAGGACCTCACTTTAAGAGAAACCTGAATCTCTTGAGCACAAGCATTTGGATGGGTGTTATTCCTTTCCTGCACACCTGCTGTGTTTCAAGTAGAGAACTGATGTAACCTTTTTCCTCATGTATCCCTGCTTTGAAATCTGTAAATTTCTATCTTGCTCTACCCCTTTCTGATTTCTTTTTATTATTATTTTCAACTTCATCGATTCCTTCAAACTACTTTCCATCCACTAAATATTTCTAATGAGCCCCGTAAATTTTTCTTTACCGCTGTGGAAAAATGTAAAATATTTTTTGTTCTCAACAAAGGACTGCCAACCCCATCTAGCATTAAAAGGAAGAAGAAAAAGTGTGACACATTAAAAACAATAAGCACTGATTTCTCTGGCTCTACTTACAGATCTGTTTTTGTGAGGCCTTTTGTCCATCTTCACCGCCGCTTCTCTTGCATTTGTCCTTTAAAGTTTCAAGGGACTCTACAAATAGGGTCTTACTCAGGGCCTCCTGCTGCTGCTGTTTGGCATTGCTGAGCCCGTGGGGCTCGTTCCTGTGGCTCCTGCTGGCCAGTTGTCCACTGCAGGTGCCACGGATCCAAGAATTACCTCTGCCGGGCACCTCCGTCTCACACAATGGCACCCTGATTCCAGGACATGCTGAGTCCCATCTCAAGGCATTCTTGGTCTTCCCTCAATGTTCAAGAGTAATATTGTTTTATCTAAAACATTCCTGTGTTGACGCTCAGTAACTGTCAGAACAAGTGGGCAGAAGTGTATTGCTTTGGGTAGTGAACTCTCTCCATGCTCTCCCCGGGCCCCTTCTTATCCACTTTACCAGCCATGGGCATGCATCCTGTAGCTTCTCTGTGCTTTGTTCCAAATGGCTTGCTCCTGTGACCTTCTTCAGAGGCTGACCTTGGGCCAGTCCAACCCTCCCAAAGAGAGAGCCTGGAATGCCTGGTACTGTACATCTGTCTAGGGAAGCATATAGCCAATGACTACGCAAGATTCTGAAAGCCTGATTCCCTTTCCTCAAAATGGGGCAAATTCTGACATAATTTATGGTCTAGAGCTCCCCAAAAGATCTGGCTAAGGCCAGGGAGTTGGCTAAAATTGTGCCTTTCTCTGTTCTTCATTTTCTTTTCTCTTGCGTTCTTCTCTTGGCCCTTAATAAATACCTTGTTCATGATTTGTGTCTCAGAGTCGGCTTCTGGAAGTCCAGCCTAAGGTATTTGGTCAGGAGGGCAGGGATGATTTTTGAAGGCAGATTCTGAGGATGGGATTCTAGAGTTAAGTCACCAGCTAAGTGGCAATAGATACCCCATCAGAGTGGTATCTGGAGCCCAGAGGGTCCCTGACACACTAGAGCATTGCAGTTGCTAAAACTTTCACCTGGAGCGAATTAAGATGATGTTACGGGTTGAATTAAGTAACCTCAAAAGATGTTGAATTTCACCCCCAGTACCTGGGAATGTGATATTACTGGGAAATAATATATTTGCAGATAATCAAGTTAAAATGATATCATTAGGGTGTGCCATAATTCAATATCACTATTGCCCTCACAAAAATGTGAAATTTGAACACGGAGACATACATGCTTAGAGGAAAGATGGTGTGAAGACACAGGGCATCCACAAGAACAATTTGAGGCCAACGGGGAGGTCATGGAACAGTTTCTTCCCTACAGTTCTCAAAACCAACCTTGCCGACACCTTGATTTTCAACTTCTAGTCTCCAAAACAGCAATGCAATGAATTCCTCATGTTCTATGCCACCCAGGTTACTGTATTTTGTTATAGAAGCTCTAGGAAACTAATACAGATGGGATTCTGACAGAAGGGGTATGCTAGATTGTGCCATTTTCTTCGGCTTTTGAAGGTACAAGGTAAATGGTCATTACAAAGGCTGTGGATGGGTTCCATGATAAATGGAAAGGAGAAAAGGGCAGACTCCAGTTGGTCGGCATAAGGCAAAGTGAGAAAGTCAGAAAGTCCCTTGGCAGCTCTCAAACAAACTACCCTTTCCTACAGCCAAGGAAGACCATGCTGAAGACCAGGCTAGGACCAACTATAAGAACAGTGAACCTTTGGTGACTCATGCCTGTAATCCTGGCACTTTGGGAGGCCGAGGCAGATGGGTCACCTGAAGACAGGAGTTCAAGACCAGCCTGACCAACATGGAGAAACCCCATCTCTACTAAAAATACAAAATTAGCCAGGCGTGGTGGCACGTGCCTGTAATCCCAGTTACTCAAGAGGCTGAGGCAGGAGAATCCCTTGAACCTGGGAGGCAGAGTTTGCAGTGAGCTGCGATCGTGCCATTGCACTGCAGCCTGGGCAGCAAGAGTGAGACTCCATCTCAAAAACAAAAACAAAACAGTAGACCTTAAAAGAAGCCTAATTTACATCCTCAGCAATCCTATGCAACAGCCAGGACCTTGGTAAGGAAGAAATGGCATCTTGAGACTTGGAATCAGAAAATGTGAATAGATGCCATTGAGAAATGTGAACCTGCAGCAGTCCCTGCATTCTCTGGGCCTGCAGAATGGGCCCACACCTTCTTTCTAGAGGCAGAGCTCTCTTGCTTGAAGATGGTAAACAAGTGTACACATGTAAGCATAGAAGCCTAACAAGAGATTAATTTTATGGTTTATATCCTTTATTATGCCTTAAGTCCAATATGTTTATTCGACCTTGCAGGTCTGTCTTTGAGAGAAAAGAGGGATATGTTAAAGTCCTCACTCCGCAAGATTTGTGACCATAGGCAAGCTACTTAATGGATTTGAGTCTCAATTTTCTTATCTGACAAAAAGTGGTTAATGACACCATAATGTATGCAATGTAAAACGACTTCTCAAAGATGGTGCTTGGTAATTCTAATCTATTAAATTTTTCCTAACTTCAAATGTTCCTGATTCTAATAATGGATAAGATGTCTACCACCTAGCAAAGACCCCTGCTGAAAGGTAGCCAGGCAGGGGATATGGAAGGAAGCTTTTCTTTTTACCTTTTTCTTTTTATCCATTGAGAGGGAGATGAAGTCAACAGCTGTTGAAACAAACAAGCTCACTTAGTGAGTTGAATAATATCAAACTATTGCTCAAATGAAAAGAGCAGCTGGCTTTTTACCAAGGCATCATTGTCAAACACACCCTCACGTTTGGGATCATTGGAAATTTACATGGGGTGAATAGCCTTGGAAAACTATATTTACTTTTTCATAAATCATCAGAAAAATGCTAGCATACTCTCAGTGAGATAAAGATGATAAAAGAAACACACACACAGTAGCAGCAGTGGCAGCAGATGTGTATTTTTCATGTGAATGTGAAGAAAAGTGCTGGAAATAAATTTAAGCTTTCTTGAGACAAAGAAGTGGCAGGCATTCAAAGGAAGATAGATGCTTGAAGGAAAATGGAGAAGTGAAGCAGAGAAAAATGCTTTTATGATAAATGCTTTTTATCTATTTAAAAGCATAAATTAGTTCCAATGTTTTAGATAGAACTAATTATTCCTAGGCCTGCTAAGAAGTACGACCTCGGGATTTCAAATTGCCTTCAAATTGTATTAAGTTTACCTTTGCCTGATTGTGAAAATTCAGTACAGAATGTACATAAGATATAAATAACAAAAAAGTTCATAATCTCACAGTCTAGTGAAAATTAAGTAACAGTTATAACAGTGTAATAATTCCTTTTTGTATTTTCTATACATTTTGATATAGTGGATATCAAATAGTAAATAAAGTTTTGAACCCTGCCTTTGTTATTTGATATATTTTTCAATGTCATACAAAACACTTCATAGACATTATTTCTTTCTTTTTTTCTTTTCTTTTTTTTTTTTTTTTTTTTTGAGGCGGAGTCTCGCTCTCATCCAGGCTGGAGTGCAGTGGCGCGATCCCGGCTCATTGCAAGCTCCGCCTCCCAGGTTCACGCCTTTCTCCTGCCTCAGCCTCCCAAGTAGCTGGGACCACAGGCGCCCGCCACCATGCCTGGCTAATTTTCTGTATTTTTAGTAGAGATGAGGTTTCACTGTGTTAGCCAAGATGGTCTCGATCTCCTGACCTCGTGATCCGCCTGCTTTGGCCTCCCAAAGTGCCGGGATTACAGGCCTGAGCCACCGCGCCCGGCTCATAGACATTATTTCTAATGACTGCACAATATTCCCTGGCATAATTGTTCATAGTCTCTAAATTTCCTAAAAGTGGAAATTTTGTTTTAGGTGTACAGTATTATAACTGTAAAGTTTTGCAGTAACCAAAATTTAATTTACTTTTTTAGATTATAAAACTAATACATGTTATGGAAAATATGGAGAATAAAGAAAATTACAGTAAATCAAAAACAAGTTTATCTCCATTTCTTTCCTTCCTAGGTTAATCACTTGTAACACTTTATTTTATTTTTTCCAGGTTCCAGAAGTCTTTCTGCCATCTTTGGCTCTTTGCAGATCTCTTTCCTATGCTTCATTGCCTCAGCTCTCCTAGACAAAACTGCATCTGAAATTCAATAAATTTCTATAATTATATTTCAGGCTTTGCATAAAACCTGTAAAGGATATATTTTATGGCACTGTGTTCCAAATTTATACATAAAACAGATTTCTGCTATTGCATTCCAAATTCAGACATAAAACAGATTGCCAACTTCTTTCACCTGTTGGGCTGGTCCCATGTCACATACTCAATGTGCAGTACTCACTTCTTTGGGCCTCAGTAACTCGTGAGTAGAAATGGGATCATTGTAATAAATCTACTTGCATCAATTTATGTTCCTTGTTTTATAACAGCCATTTCTCCCCAACCTTACTTAAATATTTCTGAGAGTAACTAAAGAATATTGGATTGCTTTTGGTTTGAGATGAAATCTATGCAGAGTCTGTGCCATGAAGGGCTCTGCCTATATTTTGGTTACAGAAGTTATCTTATTTTGGCAGGGTGCAGTGGCTCATGCTTGTGATTCCAGCACTTTGGGAGGTGGAGGTAGGAGAACTGCTTGAGCCCAAGAATTTGAGACCAGCCTGGGTAACATAGCAAGATCCCATCTCTACTAAAAAAATTTTAATTTTAAAAATTTTAGTGTAAAGCTCTTTGTGCATATATTGTCTTATGTCATGTTCTCCTCAAGCAGCCCCTGAGATGAGGAGTCATGTGGGAGTAATTTATTAAGAAGGTGATCTCAAAGGAAGACAGAGAAAGAGAAGGGAAAGAAGGATATGGAAGAGAGAGAAACCAATAAAGTGTGTGATTTTTTCAAAGTCCAGTTTCAGCCTCATTCAACTTGAGGCCAGGGAATCAGACTTTCAGACACTTAGACTAGTCAGTCACTGCCTAAGAACTGCACAGAGGGTTAAAACGCCCCATTCTTCCAGCTCTGTGCAGATATCCTTAAAGACAGTCCCAGCTGCGGTCAGGTGTGGTGGCTCACTCCTGTAATCCCAGAACTTTGGGAGGTCAAGGCAGGTGGATCAAGAGGTCAGAAGTTCGAGACCAACCTGGCCAATATAATGAAACCCCGTCTCCACTAAAAATACAAACATTAGCTGAGTTTGATGGCAGTTGCCTGTAATCCCAGCTACTCAGGTGGATCGTTTGAACCCAGGAGGGGGAGGTTGCAGGGAGCTGAGACCTCGCCACTGCACTCCGGCGAGCAAGACTCAGACTCAGGGGAAAAAAAAAAAAAAAGACAGTCTCAGTTGCAGGCCTTCAGAAGCAAAGCAGAAAGCAGCTGGAAGAGGCTTACAGAAAGAGCAAAAGGAATGCAGGGTATCTGTGTGGTGTCAACAGTGCTCACTATTACTGTGAATGAATATCTGAGTCCCCCCAAAATTCATATATTGAAGCCTAACCCCCAAGTTGTTGATATTTGGAGGTGGGGCCTTGGGGAGGTGACAAGGTCATGAGCGTGAAACCCTCATAGATGTGATTTCTGCCTTTACAAGAAAAGATGATCTCCCTCTCTCCACCATCTAAGGATACAAGATGACAGCTGTCTGCAAATCAGGAGGTGGGTCTTCGCCAGTCACGGAGTCTGCTGACACCTGATCCTGGACTTCCTAGGCTCCAGAACTCCAGAAATCAATCTCTGTTGTTTAAATCACTCAGTCTATGGTATCTCGTTATAGCAGCCCAAACTGACGAAGAAAATTATACATGTCAAAATCCTTTCTAATCTGGGGGTCTCAGCTTTGTGACTTTGCGTGTCTCACAGCCAGCAGAGGATTGTATTATTAATGGTAATCCATGTTGAATTTAATACTAATACCATAAGAATTTTTCATAAAATCAATTTGTTTTTAATCATTTGACTATCAAACTAGTTGTGATTTGAAATCCAAGACAATTAAATTTTTGTAAAATTTGGGTCTTTTTGTAAGATGACTTTAACCACAGAGAAAATGTAAAATTTTAGAAGGTGTAAGACTATAGTTAGCACTGAGATTAGTATGTAAGGTCTAATGTCATCTATGTGTAGGGCAATTATCAGTGTTACACTTCATTAGAAAGATTGCTTTTAAAAAACAACCAGCGCCTAGGCAGATGGATCACGTGAGGTCAGGAGTTCGAGATCAGCCTGCCCAACATGGTGAAACCCTGTCTCTACTAAAAATACAAAAAACTAGCTGGGTGTGGTGGCAGACACCTGCAATCCCAGCTACGTGGGAGGCTGAGGCAGGAAAATCGCTTGAATCTCCGACCTGGGAGGGTCGGAGATTGCAGTGAGCTGAGATCGCACAACTGCACTCCAGCCTGGGCGACAAGAGTAAAACTCTGTCAAAAACAAACAAACAAACAAACAAAAAATAAGCCAGCTTCACAATGGAGGCAGTTCTATAATTTGTTGGGATTTTGGAACGGCAGTGAGCTACATATCTTTTCTTTCATGTTCTAACATATAGAAGACAAACTAAGTCTTTGTATGTTGGCTAACTCAGCAGGACAGTCTGTGGGAGATTATATTGATCTTTAATACATAGTGTACCCATATTGGATATTGATGCATAATTTGGGTCTAATTTCTTCTCATATCTAAATACCTGTAAACATTTAGAATGAGTTAAATGTATAGGCTCAGAATGACTTTAATAGGCCCTTTTAAATTTATATTTATATACTTAAATAAGTACTGATGGCATTGTTGTTTATAATATTAGGTTTCTTTCTGACCTCTCAGAATTTTCCTTAGAGCCTGAGACAGGCAGACTGATTGGTTCCCTATCTTAAGAAAGTCTGAAGGAAAAGGATAAAAGCCCTTCAACTCAAGCTCTAACTTATCTAACTCTCAGCCAATCAGCAATAAAAGACCCAGGAAGCTATTAACTGCAAATTTCTATTTCAGGGGGCTGGAGACTTCCCCAGAGTCCCACATGCAGAGTCAGACTCAAACTCCAACCTAAAGTTACCTTTTCCTCATTTTAACACTAAAGTTCATGCCCAGGGGTGGAGATTTAAAACGCTAATGCTACATGCAATGTATGAATAAAGATGTTGAGCCATTATGCAGGTGCTAGCAAAACTCCCCCTATACATTCCCTGATGTAACCCTTCCCTATAGAAAGATCCTATACATAACCGAACACACAGTAGCTTCGGGGAGCAGTCCACTCCTTTTTCCTCTCTCATGGCTGGCTCCCTGAGAGGTAATAAACTCTCCTTCATTACTGCATCTGGTGATCTCTCTTGATTTCTGTCCGGGGAGATCACAAGATCCCAGGGCACTGGTAACAAGCTTATCACAGATTCTTTGACTTTCTTCAATGGTTCTGAAATGGGAGAGTTCCCTTGACCCCTTTGCTGGACTTGTGACATGGGTGGCTTGTTTACTTGGTTACCATGCTGAATCCCTTATGGAAGGAAGCACATGAGTGGGTGGGTGTGGGAACCAGAGCAAATGAATGCTGGAACTGGCCTGTTGCTCCTCTCCAGCGGGAGCAAGCTTTGTGTGGGTTCTGCAGCAGTGTCAAAATGTGTTACAATGGTCTTTTACCTCTGCTGCCTGGGAGGGGCTGTCTGCAAACCCCAGAGCCCCAGAGGGTATGTGTTACAATCAGCGCTCCTTGAGCATTTGCTGTCTGTGGATGGCTAAGTGTTAACCAGCTCAGCGGAGGGTCAGGGTGACAGCCTTTTACACTTTGCTCTCTTGGTACCTGAGTCCAGGTACCAGGAAGCATCAGGTCACATGAACAAATTGAAGGTAGTGAATGTGGAGGACTTTATTGAGTGGTAAAAGTGGCCCTCAGTAGGAAGGGGAGCTGAAATAGGGGTGGAGCCGGAAGATAATCTTACCTTGGAGCCTGCTGTGTCTGGCTGAACTCTTCTCTGACCGTAGTAGTCCCTGACCTCCAGCTGCTGCTTCTCATTTCAACATCTAGACACTTCTCTCTTATGTGTGTGTGTCCACTGAGTCTGGTGCTTGGGGTTCTTATGGGCACAGGATAGAGGGTGGGGTGGGGGTGGGCCAAAAGGCAATATTCAGGCGGGAAAACAGGGATAGTTCTCACTTTGGGCTGTAGGTCCAGGCTTGTGGGTCGAGCCCTTGCCAAAGACCCTGCCGTCTTCTACTAGTATTTGCCCGCCTTCTGTCCATATCAGTCAAAGACAGTCGGTGCAATTTGGAAGCAGCCAAATCTAAACAGTGTAAAATCTGAATAGTCAGGCAGAATAAGATTGGAAAAAAATACATAGTTATATAGAATAAAGCTGAAAAAATTAGCTGAGTAATACCCTGTGTGTGCACCTATGTGCACATACAACAAAGTAATAAGTTCTATTTCCTTAGATGTCTCAAAATGTGTCTTGAACATATGACAAATAGTCAATGTTCTCTGGGTGACTGCACTGAAGCCCACCACTCACATGGCACACAAATGTCATTTTTTGGTGTGTGATTATACTTGCCATCTTATAATCACAACTTTTAAATACTACATAGAAGCATTAATGTTTTTATTTTTCCTTTTAGCTCCTTCACTGAAATCAACCCAATCTGCTCAACAATTCACCAAGGGTCTTGCTATCTCCAATTTCAGGATACATTTTTCATCACCAATATTCAGGTTAATGGACACTCCTCAACCCTTTGTCAGTCCCTGCCCAGGGTCGCTTTTGAGACTGAACTCTGGACTGCCCTTCTATGTTCTCTTTTCTGTAAAAAGGAGACTTTTCATTTCTGGCAGCACCTAGGAGACAGCAAAGTTAAACATTGTGTTTCATCACAATCAGTCTTAACTAGCTAAAACTAATTAAACACTAGGAATTTTGAGTAACCCACCTACCCTCACTAGACCCTTTCTGCATCTAACTGAAGATGTTCATGATCAAGAAGCAAGAGGCTGTTTCAGCTCTCATGTACAGATCTCAGCCTTGTATGAAAGCTAGTTCTCAGTGCTTAATTAGCACCAGCAGCATGGCCCTACACTTCGTAGCATTTAAAACCTTGAGTTTTGTCCTTTGGTCCACATATGCAGTTGTTCCGTAATAAGCTCATCTCACCTCCAGGCCCCCCTTGGCTCTGTGGCCCATGGTTTTTGTATTTGTCTTTGTCATCTCTAATTACCCTCTTCTGCCTCACCACTACTTAATTATTTATCCTTCTCAGAACCTCTGGAGTGTATTGTACTATATTTTCCTTTTAAAATATGTTGCCAGTGTTCTTAGTTTGTCATTTATATGACATTTTCTATGGCAAAGTACATCCCCTAATACAAAACCTTAAGCAACCTCATTAAGGGCAGATTGCTGATATCTAATTTCTTTTCCCATTCCTAGAGGCGGTGGTCTTCAATGTGTGGCCTCCAGACAGCAATATCAATATCGTCTGGGAATTTGCTAGAAATGTAAATTCTCAAGCCACAGCTCAAACTCAATGAATTAGAAACTCGGGGTGTGGGGCTCAGCAGTCCTTCAGGTGTTTCTAACCACATATTCAAATTTGGCAATCATTTACTCAGGATATTATCCCTGGTAGTGTCTTAATAAATGCCTATTGGGTTGACTCTGATAATCCTTTCTCTCAAGCTGTCTTAAAAAGAGGGGAATCCAAAAATTCCAGAAAGAAATGAGAAAAAAGTTACAAAGAATGAAGTAGGGATTTTAGGTTTATGAGCCATTAGAGGGAACTGAGTCTTCACAAAGAGACACAGTACCCTGATTTCCTATCTCATGCTTAATTTTCCTACATTGTCTCACCTCAGCTGCGTGATTCCATGTATCTTGCTAACCCTTCTGTTTGCCTTCTGTAAGGTTACATGTGAATTCTGAGAAAATTCTTTTTCAACTTTCTATCCCTTATTCCCATTTCAGTCTATGTCTTCACAGAAAATTATCACTGCAAAGCTGAGCAGTTTCTGTAGAATCTTGGTTCATTCACCGAAGTTTTCAGCAAGGGCTTGTTCGCTTCACTAAACTTGGAGCTTTTTGATGACTCTCATTTTCTATCACCACCATAGTCTTTAGATGTTCAGTGGAGCAGGGAACCATTAGGTTCCCCACACAGGTTGCTTGGGGCAAAGATGGAAGTTGGAAGTAGGAAAAGAGTGGAGTTGGAATTGGATGATGAATGCTGAAGCAAAAGAGGACTCAACGTCTCTATGGTTTTGCTTTGTGCTGGGCCTTCCTAAGTCTACGTGAGCACCTGATAATTGTTCATTTGATTATGTCGAGCTCTTCGGAGCAGTGGCTCTCAACCCTGATTAGGATGTCAGAATCCTTTGGAAGAATTTTTTAAAAAAATCTATGGGCATGGAACCAGCCATAAGTATTTTAAAAAAATTCCCAGATGGTTTCCATGAGTAGCCAAGTTTGAGAACCATGGTTTTGGATTTCCCAATTGAAGATTGTAAACCATGACATCACTTTGCCTATTTTTCTAAATATTCATCTTTCTAAAAGTGAGCTTTCAAAAGTGAGACTACAACTGGATCAAAGAATTACACAAGAAAAGGGAAACTGAGCCATTCTTCAGCAATTCCAGGAGAAAAATCAAGGTCCATACAATGATGGGGTAGTAAATGCTAATACCGTCTATCTCCTTCCCTTGTATTTATCCCTGGTTTCCCCGCGCCCCCCCCACTTTCCTCTCTGGCTTCCTATTCTCCCTTTGTGGCAAAATATCCACTATTCTTGAAGAAAGCTAACCAGCAAACCTGCTAATATTTAAGCTTCAGTGACCCAAAAGGTAACTAAACTTTGATGAACATTTGTATTTCCAAAGAAATTATCTGAAGACAAAAATGTCTAATTCAAAGGACTGAAATGCAAATTGTTATATTTCAGGCTAGAAAGGTATCTAATCCAAGGAACTTCCTTATCACACTCTGGAAGACAGTATGCTGCCTCATGGAAGGCCGTTGTAGATGTCCAACTCAACATTGCAAACACACACACACACACACACACACACACACACACACACACACAAAAACGGTATAGAAGCATTGGCTTGGGACTGAGAAATGATATTAGTATGGTGCAAAAGTAATTGCATTTTTTGCCCTTGAAAGTGATTATTAAAACCGCAATGACTTTTGCACCAACCTATGGATTAGTAATTGATTCACAAAGACATGACACATAAGAAAACCAAGCGCACTGCTTGGCACATAGTAGACATTCAACAAATGCTTTCACTGACAACTTTTGCTTTCCTCCTCAATCATTCACTTTTTAGAATCCTTGAAAAATATTTTACAAATTTTTCAAATATTCAGGAAACATAAAATAACACCAGATTTAGAGAAGAATTATTGACTGTAGCCAATTTTTGGACCTATAAATTTTTTTAAACTATGTGATGGGAATCTCTTCATTTTTTAGAGCAATATGGATGCATATCAATTACAAACCTTGCTAAATATCCTTTCCATCTCTGAGGCAATAAAAATTCATTATCCTGGTTAGTTTGAGGATATACTTAACACATAAACACCAAAAGCAAGTATAGATTCAGACATTTGTATCTATAACTTAGACAATTTAAAATGCAATATTAAATAATCCAAAAAATTGTTCAAAGCTCAGTACCTTTTCACACATTAGTACTTTAATTATCAACTTTCTTTTAAAGAGTAAGTGAGTAGAAAAGAGTAAGTAGAAAAGAGTAAAAGAGGTCTTTCTTTCACAATTTGCCAAGACATGCATCACTTATTTAAAATCAAACAAAATGCTGTTTGAAAAACAAGAAGGATGGCAAGAATGAAGCTCCTTCATGCAAGGTACCTCTGACTACTCTCTAAAGACAGATACTATGGCATGGTCATAGAATTATTGCAGAAAAAATGTGTCCACTGAGGCCACTTCCTCCAGAGGTAAGGTTTAACTTATGGTAACGTGCTATGGGTCAACAGCTCAAGACGAGGTGTGTGGGCAATTTAAGTGTAAAATTAGATTTCGGCATAATCAATCATCTGATAGCACATCCAAATGTATTCTGCATTTGCACATTTAATTAATTATGTCTTAATTGAAAACATTTTGCTCATAATGATCAGTTCTAATTTTATTCCAAATTAGTAGGGGAAAAATTTAGTTTGGGAATTTGTTTATTTATATATATAAAGAAAAAGTAAAAATAATGGATTTTCTCTTTTCTTCTTAAAAGGAAGTGTCTTTCTGCTCATTTAGAGGCACAAAGGAAAACATTTAAAACATTCCAGATAAATAAGTTGCATTTCATCTGAATGAACATCTAACTTTGGAGACGGAGAAAACCTTCTTTTGTATTGTTGCAGATATGCCTATTATAATATTGGTATAATTACTTTTTCAGCTACAACTCAGATTTCCTGGGTCAGTGCAAAAGATCTTGTTTATTTAGAAGAAGAGATTCTCTGAGAAAGTGGCTCATTAGTCTTAGATTCCTGGACTACACAGTCTGATCTACAAATTAAAAGAGCAACTTAAATTCCCTTTATGAAAATTGTGCCTGATAGGGCACTTCCATATGCAATGAGGTTTGTATTTGCACATCTAGAGCATCCAGGAAATCAGAGAAGGTGGGTTTTGTGTCTTTAGATATGCTACAGTTGATAAACCCTAAGATTCAGATATTAACTGTTGGATAAGCTCTTGCATTTCCCACAACTGTAGCTTTAAAGTCTTTCATTACCTTAATACTAAGGAAAGAAAGTCAGAAAATCCAAAGAGAGAATTCTTAGTTTTGATTTTTGGACATATAATTAGAAAGAAGTCAGATTTGGCTTTTACAATTAATGCCATATAATGCCACACAAAGTATTTCCTGCAGTGTGCTCAAAGAGGTCAATTTGTGATTTATTTGCGAGTCATAGATCTGAAATTACTGACTTGTGTGTGTAACAATTTAGCTTTAACTTGGGCATTTAATTTAGCATTATGCATAGCTCCTCTTCAATACTGATCCTTGCCCTGAACAAGATGTCATTTCATAAACCCAATTAAACATGGTACTTACTGTGGTTTAAATACCAAGACAGATTAAATGTATTGTCCAATTTCACAGATCAGCAATGCTTCTCTTCCTGTATCACTAGCTCATGATGGTAACATAAGGGACCAGTCTGTGCCAGTGGATGGGCCAGAATTAAAAGAAGAAATATGTTGCTGTCCTGCCTGAAATAAAACTGGGCACCCAAGGTGTCAGAGAGTTGTCTGATATGCTGTGAAATGAATGTCCCATATATATACATTTCAGCCTTTGTTAAATAAGGTAGAATTTTTTCTGGAAGATTAAAATCTCTCTTTCCAAATCATTGAATTAAAATATTTAGTCAATAAGTAAATCATTGCTATTTTCATCAATATTGGAGTTGTTTCTTCAAGTTTGTGCATTTTCTCAATTAGAAAAAAAGCCTAATTTGTTTAAATAATGAGAAGTCAACATTGAACTGTTGTCTACTCAATAGCCACAATTCCTTATTTCTTGTTTACAATGATCATAGATTGTTTATGTTTGTATTGTTGCAACAATTTCACAGAATATGGATTCCTCTCCCAATCTGAGAGGATGAGCCATGACTGGTCTAGGCCATGAATATTGTGGTAGATTGTATTGTGTGTTCATAATTCTTTGTTCTCCGGCCAGGTGCAGTGTCTCACACCTGTACTCCTAGCACTTCGGGAAACTGAGGCAGGCAGATTGCCAGAGCTCAGGAGTTCAAGAATGGCCTGGGCAATATGACGAAACCCCTCTCTACTAAAAATACAAAGAATTAGCTGGGTATACTGCTGCGCACCTGTAATCCCAGCTACTTGGGAGGCTGGGGTGTGAGAATCGCTTGAATCTGGGAGGTGAATGATGCAGTGAGCCAAGATTGCGCCACTGCACTCCAGCCTAGATGACAGAGGAGCAAGACTGTGTCTCGGGAAAAAAAAAAAATTAAAAAAGAGGATTCTTGTTCCCTCCCCATCCTTACCATGCTTTTATGAGGAAAGATAATATTTCCCTGTATCATTGACTTTGGGCTTGACTATGAGATTGCTCTACCCAGTAGAATTTGGGTAGGTTAATAGTAATAGAAGTAACTGAGCAGAACTTTAAAGAAGCTTCTCCACTTCAACTCTTGCTCAGCATTATAAAAATCAAATGCCCTAAGTAGTCTGTGTCCTTCAACATGGGTCCAGGAATGAGAGTCTCCTGGAGCACACCTGAATCTCATCTGTAGTCTAAGGTAGAAGTGCTGCAACCAATTCACAAAATTCATGAGCAAGGAGTAAACGCTTGCTATTATAGGTCATTAGCTTCTGATCATGTTTCTTAAGCATCATGGGAGCAAAAGCAAACTAATGCAAACGTTAATGTAATTCCCTTTGCTTGTGATTGATTTAGAGATGAACATTTGTCCTGTTTCCAGCTAATAGAATGTGTTTAGGAAGAATGCCAAAGGAGGGAGCTAATTCGTAGGATTTTGACCTCTAATGAAAATGATGGCCAAATATATGAAATTTTTCTTTCTTTGGTTTTATTGTTTAAAGACATAATTATTTAAGTTCTGTTAGTTGTGTGTGATCTTATAACTGTGAGGAATTACATAGAATGAAAATGGAATGTGTTGTGGTGGCAGAACAGAAAGAAGTTGGGTGATTGACATTGTTGAGCTGCTGCAGGAAATCTGGTAGTCTCCATTTCCAGAGGTATTGTAATGTAGAAAAGTTGAATAACTTTATTGCTTAAGTCACTATAAGAATGTCTTCTGTTACTTGCAACGCAATGCACTCAACTAATAAAATATGTTTCTAGAAATA
Organism: Macaca mulatta; assembly: GCF_049350105.2. Taxonomy (NCBI): domain Eukaryota; kingdom Metazoa; phylum Chordata; class Mammalia; order Primates; family Cercopithecidae; genus Macaca; species Macaca mulatta. The sequence goes on from NC_133417.1 coordinate 29,563,630, forward strand.
CACTTGCCTGCACTCTTTTTAAGACACACAGACCACATACACACAGATATTTTTAAAGGTCTCATACTACATAAATTATACTATTTTTTAATTTAAAAAGATAATATGGGCCAGGCACAGTGGCTCACACCTGTAATCCCAGCACTTTGGGAGGCCAAGGCAGGTGGATAATGAGGTCAGGACATCAAGACCATCCTGGCTAACATGGTGAAACCCCATCTCTACTAAAATACAAAAAACTAGCTGGGCATGGTGGTGCACACCTGTAGTCCCAGCTACTTGGGAAGCTGAGGCAGGGGAATTGCTTGAACCCGGGAGGCAGAGGTTGCAGTGAGCTGAGATCGCACCACTGCACTCCAGCCTGGTGACTGGAGCAAGACTCCGTTTCAAAAAAATAAAATAAAATAAAATATAAATAGATAAATAGAATAGAATATGATATTTTTTACATTGTAACACCTGTAGATTATAAGACTAAAATCTATCTCATATTTTAAAGTAACTGCCTAGTACTTTGTGCATGAACACCCTATGCCTTCAAATTGAATTTGAGGATCAACCTCAGTTAGCTATTTTCATAAAATAAATTTAAAAATACATAAAAAGATGAAAAATGTGAGAGAAACATTAAGTGAAATGGAATTTGAATTCATAAGTTGTGATATCCACCTAAATGAGTCACCAAGAGATAAAACATGAAAAATGAAAAACAAATACAGAAATAATAGAAGAAAACTTTAAAAGGTGAAGAATAAAGAAACACATAGTATAATGTCACTACCCACTCAGTGCTAAGTTAAATGGATTTCTTGAGAAGACTCCAAAAGCAGGTACAAATTTTGAGTATGTGTGTGCACGTGTGTATGTATGCGTGCACACATATGTTAAATGTGTACAAAATGTTTTAAAAATCACTTTTATTGAAATATTGCATAAGCACATCTAAGAACAAATTTTAAGCTTGATGAATTTTTACATTTTTAACACAGCCATTTAACTATCAGCTAAGACAGGAAATAAAACATAACCGGCAACTATCACCTTGTTTTATATTCACTATCAATCCTTACTCTTTTTTTAATTTGAGACAGAGTCTCATTCTGTTGCTCAGGCTGGAGTGCAGTGGCATGATCTTGGCTCATTGCAACATCCACCCCCTGGGTTCAAGCAATTCTCATGCCTCAGCCTCCCAAGTAGCTAGGATTACAGGCACCCTCCACAATGCCCAGCTAATTTTTTAAAATTCGGTAGAGACAGCGTTTTGCCATATTGGCCAGGCTGACCTCTAACTCCTGGCTTCAAGCAATTTGCCCACCTCAGCCTCCTAAAGTGCGGGGATTACAGGCATGAGTTAACCAAGCCTGGCCCATTACTCTCTTTTTAATACCCCAAAGGCAACTAATATCCTAATTTCTCACACAAGAGATTGGTTTTGCCTGGGTGTTGAACTTTCTGTAAAGGGAATATCAGTATATTGTTTGCCATATTGATCTATGTTGTTTTATGTAACAATAATGCGTATTTATTCATTGTTCCACAGTATTCAATGTAGAAATAGATCACAATTTATTTCCTATTTCTTCTCCTAATGGATATATTTGGGTTGGTTTCAGTTATTGTTATTAAGAATATGATGCTTTAAATATTCTTGGATTTTTAAGTAAAAATATGTGCAGATTTATAGCTCAACAGAAAAAGCTCTTTTTACCTGGATATCTGGATTTTTTACTCTTGGTGAAGATAACCGCAATGAGATTTATCATGTATGATTTAAAGTCAGGAAATGCCTCCTGGTAACCTGCAGGGTCAGTTTTTCACTGATGGTTTACAACTGGCCTAATTGGTTTGACAAACCTAGCTTGATTATATGGACAAGGAGACACAGAAGGCTTGTTGAGAACTTCTCTTCCAAGCCCTCCTGAAAGCAAGATTGCTAGCACAGAATCTTGGTGTTTCACACTGGAGACAGAATGCACACTCTGTGTCTGTGAATACTTGTAGCCTTGGGTAGCTTTCAACATGGGATGTCTTTCAGACTCCCAGTCCATGCCTGCGCTCTCTTTCACTTGCTGCACCATATCTTTGCCTTTAAATAAAAGCCCCACGTAAATATGTTCTGTGGAATGTGGTGGTTCCTTTCAAATATCCAAACAAGAAGCTTTTCAGTATGTATACATTTCTATTGAGAATATACCTAAGAATGAATTTGCTATTTGCTGGTTCATAAAAATATATATATTGATATATTGATATTTAGACAAAATTTGCAAGTAAAATACACACAAAAAATTTCTTGAACCATTAGAGAATAAGTTACTGACCTGATTCCCAATTACCATCAGATATTTTGGGATTTATTCCTGACAAACAGGATTTCTCCTTCATATTCACAACTATCAGCGTTGGTTGTATTCCCGCTAATACCCTGTTACTGTCTAATCCCAAGACCCCATTCAAGACCCTGGCACTCTACATTAAGCTAACCCCTGTGTGTAGTTACCCTTTTCACTCTACTCTGGCTCCAACACCTCATGCTTGGCCACCCTCATTCTTGGATGCCATCCTTGGGCTCCGACCTAACCCCTAGATTATTATCCATTTCACATAGATACTCTTCTCATCCTTCCTCAGCTAAACCCGTGTGGGTGCTCACCCAACCCTGCTCAGTTAGGCTCTGACACGCCAAACATGCTACATCACTGTGATGATGCCCTTTTCATCTTGCCTGGATTCTGCCACCACTTTTGCACGGACTCCTTCTCCTGTTCTTTGGCTTTGATACCTGGCACCTTGGAGCCCTCTTATACAGATGCCCCTTTCATTCGATTTAGACCAGAAAAATCCCACAATTATCTACCTCTTCTACATGCAAATCCTTTTTATCCCATTCTGTGCCATTGCCTTACATAGGTACTAATAGCCTGTTGAGTTTAGACACCAGGTGATGGATAATACATCTATCTGGATGCTTCCTCACTTTGTTTTGATTCTGACACCCCACGTGGGTCACCTACATGCATTGAAGCCGTTACTCAGTTGTGGCTTCAATCCACATGAGGCAGCCTTCTTCTGTAGACAGAGGAATTAACCATTTTTCCCTATTCCAAAAATTAACCATTTCCCCCAAAGAGCATGGGTTTCTGCCATGGAGAAATAGTGCTTGGATACAAAGGTCTAGAAGCTAGGTGTTCTAGGTTTTCTCACTTCACAAAGCTAAGAAATACATATGCATATGCCAACCAAAGCATACCATAAGGGTAAAATGATGACCTTTTTGAGGTTGGGGGTCACTATCTTTCCATTCCTCTCTTCCTTAGAGTATTTCCTTGAAATCTTAATAGGTCCAAATAATTTTACTCTTTTAATTTTGCAATGGAAGAATGCAGACTTTCTGATCCTTGGAATTGTAAATAAATGCCTTCAAAACTTACTTGGGAGTTTTTCCCAAGAAGACTATCTTAGGATGTAACCCTTTGTCTCTTGAGGAGATGAGAAGTTATTTTCACTTCTGCTTTGCTAAATAAATTATGTGAAAGTCTCTATAGACTTTTTAGTCACTTTTGTAGTACCTACGAGCATAGAAATCTGACCATGTTCATGTAGTAATAAACTGTGTTTTCTTTTCTATGTTGGTTCAGAGAGGTCTTTGTTAGTATTATTTTATTTCCAACAAACACACACCCTATATTTCTGTATTGTTACTTTCTAGAGATGGATGATTTTGGATGGTCAAATGTTGATAGAAAGGCACTAATGAAAAGTAATTAAGAAAAAACGCATTTACAGATTTGGTGACAGGAAATAAAGAAATTTTTCATGTTGAGCTCTAATTATCTCTGAAAGGTAGAAGGGAAGTCATTAGTTGAGAGTATACATGGAATTGGAGGTGGAAGTTTTGAGAAAAAGGGAGGCTTATAAAATTAAAATAGGTGTTTCCAATAATGTGAAACAGAACTGATTAAAGAACAAAGCAGACATGATTGCCGAGGAGTCTCTCAGATGAGTTCACGTTGATCACTGTAGTCTATTGTTTCACAATAACTCATTCCAAAGCAAGCTGCATATTGGATTCACCTGGGATCTTTTAAGTTATACTGATTCCTGGGTCCCACCTGCAGAGATTCTGTTGTAATCACTCAGGAGTCTGACATCAGCATGCAGATTTCAAAAGTTCCCCAAGTGATTTTAAAGAGTCTTGAAGATCAAGAACCATTGACCCAGACAGAATGTTCATCACCTTTATTGTTTTCCACAAAAACCTACCATGTAAAGAATTTGTGAAGATAGAAAAGTTTATTGCAAATTACAAATTGAGAGTTGAATTGGCAAACAAATTGAGTCAAATTAAATTCTGAGTTTTAAAACTTTCCTATGGCCACCCCAAGAGTGTGGAACCTTCCCTGGGCCTTCACCCCATTGTCTCCAAAGTCAAATCATTTCACTAACTCTTCTCCACTTCCCCAGTCTCTGCTTTCTGCCTGCCTTTACCTAGTCTACCTGACTCTGTGAACTATAGGTTGGTGCAAAGGTAATTGCAGTTTTTGCCATTAAAATTGATGTAAAAAACCGCAAATTACTTTTGCACCAACCTAATAAAACTTCTCACTCCATCACTCAGAGTGATTCAGCTCTCACTAACAACTTGGTGTTCTCAATTTTCCTTTAGCATGGACTACAGCTATTCATCACTTTTGAGAATTTTTAAGAAGCAACATTCTTGCATGTGATCTGGTTTATAGAACCAGGATAAAAGGTCAGTGCTGACTCCAAAGTTTCCCAGACCCAGGAGCTCCTCAGAAATATGTGGCAGAGACAGACCTGCAGGATAAAGACAAGATATGCATTATTTTCTAATTCATTCCATAGATAGCTAGTCCCAGCCTACCGTATCTCAGTATAGAGAGCTGGTCCCAGCCTACCGTATCTCTCAGTATAGAGAGCTCGTCTCAGCCTACTGTATATATCTCAGTATAGAGAGCTCGTCCCAGCCTACATTTATCTATCTCAGTATAGACAGCTGGTCCCAGCCTACTGCATCTATCTCAGTATAGAAAGCTTGTCTCAGCCTACTGTATATACCTCAGTATATTGAGCTCGTCCCAGCCTACCATTATCTATCTCAGTATAGAGAGCTGGTCCCAGCCTACCGTATCTATCTCAGTATAGAGAGCTCGTCTCAGCCTACTGTATATATCTCAGTATAGAGAGCTCATCCCAGCCTACCATATCTCAGTTCAATGAAAGAAAAAAGATAGACAAATAGATACAGTAGAGTGTAGTCCATATAATGGTTTAGTGTACATAGGAAGTACGCAAGTACAGTAACATATGGACAAACCAGAGGATGGGAGAAGGAGGAAATTGAGAGAGCATTGCAAGAAGTGAAGAACCCAGGGTTTGAGCTAGCCTCTTGAATCCACATGTATAGAGTTGTAGAATTGGAGTACTATAAAGGATGTTAGAAATCGTCTAATGTAATCACCCTTTGTTACAGATTAGAAAATAGAAGTTTCATAACCTAGGAGTTGAACTGCATTGCAGAAAGTCCCATAACAAGTCAGGGGCAATGCCAGGATTAAATTGGAATCTGGGTTCATTGACGACTGGCCCAGTGATACTCCCTCAACAGGTGAATTTCTAAGGTTCTATGAGCTCTGCTACAGGAGGGAATAGGCCATCAATAGGGTCGCTGGTGGCAGTAGAGGCCTAAACCTGCATGGCTTACACCTGTGTCTGCAAAGTGACTGACTCATTCCAGTCCCATCTGTCCACTCTGCAGTACTTCTTCTCAGAAGTTACCAATGGGGGACATGCTGGATAGATAATTTGGCTTGAGCATAGGGTGTGAGGGAAGGGCACATACTGAAAATAGGAAGGAGAATGAGAAACCTGAAACAAGAACCAGCCTAACAAATACTATACCTTTGAATGGTAAAGCAGGCATATGGTATGGCTTTAGAAAATGACAAGATAACAAAGAAGAGCAAGTAAGACTAGAAAATTGTGACTTTGGGATCTTGTGTCTGAAATAAATGGAGAGACACTTTGGGGAGTGGCAGGCAATGAAGACACATCTACCGTCTGAGGAGGTGACTCAGAGAAATTCAAAAGAGGTTTTTTTTTTTTTGTTTGTTTGTTTTTAAAGTCTGATTCAAATATAGTGAAGTGAAGGAGGGTAGATCATTCATTCTCAACTCACTGTGCTTAGTTTCTTAAACGCTGGCCGAATTGTAAAAAACATTTTTGAATGGGACAGTTCTGGTGTCAGCTGTTCTTTCTTTTCTTTTTATTTACCCACTGCTAAAGACTACCATAGAGACATTCTCTACATTCAGTTAGTTAGTTTGACATTTCCCAATTTTCACATTTTAAATTATAGCCTAGGAAACTTCTTTACTTGGAGAAAGATACTCTTATATTAAAACATAAAACTTTTCCCAAGCATCCACTAGTTCATCCAGTAAGCAATTTCTTCATTACACACCAGGGGTCAGTATTGGATTATTAATTTACATGAGCTATTAATTTTTACTTTCCCAGTAATAAAAATGAGAAACAAAATACCAAAAATTGTTATTGTATTAGAGCTTTAGTGTTAGTTCCTTAAGCAAGTATCATCTGTGCAGACATGCATAGATCATGAACGGCTTAAGAAAAATACAAAAGAAAAAGAAAAAAAGCCATCACAATGAAGGCAGTCTTTGTTCTTGAGAAAGGTGGCCTTTGTTCTTTAGGAAGACATTCATGACTCATTCCAGGCACATTAATTATGCTGCTTTTACACAAAAGTTAGTTACTTTTATATGTGAGAATTGTTCACAACTAGTAGTATTAACAGACATGCTAGTAGTGAATTGGAAAGATAACGATAGTTTTTAGAGCCTCATTCAAATCTGCATATCTAAAACAGTGTATCAATTTGGGATGGCCAAAGTTACAGATAATTTGGAGAAATAAAATAGGGGCCCAGCAGTAAAATAATGACTGTATCTCCAGAAGCTTTAAAATTAAATGGAAAGAAGAAAAGACTAAAGGCAGATCAAGCTATTATACTGACTACAGACATATTAAAGGCTTTCCACAGAAAGAGAAAATAGATTAGTCTTGTTTTACTCTAGTCAACAGAGGGTAGAATTATAGAACTGGAGATTGCAGCTGCATATAAGATAGAATTTTTTTTTTTTTTTTTTTCCTGAGACGGAGTCTCGCTCTGTCACGAGGCTGGAGTGCAGTGGTGCGATCTTGGCTCACTGCAAGCTCTGCCTCCCGGGTTCATACCATTCTCCTGCCTCAGCCTCCCGAGTAGCTGGGACTACAGGCACCCGTCACCATGCCTGGCTAATGTTTTTAAAATTTATTTTTAGTAGAGATGGGATTTCATAAGATAGAATTTGTAAGACTCATAGCTATTCCAACATTTTTGTTTAAGGTGCTATAGGGAGTGCCAACATCTAGTATCAGAACAAACTAGATGAATGCCAAAATCTCTTCTATTTTAAGGTTATATGAGTAGGTGATTATGATGCCAAATCCAAATTCCAAACCTCCTTCCAGGCATATATATTCAGGTGGCACCTGCTTTAAGAAGTCTCCCTTAACCTGCCAGAATACAGTTTGCTCATGCTTCTAATACTATGAGCATAAATTGTCTTTTGTCACCTTTTGAACCATATTGTACATTTAGTATTATTTAACTTTGTGTTGTTATGTCTTATCTAAAACCAAGATTCTTCTTTTAGGAATATATGTTATTTTATCCTCTGTGACACCTCACGCAATACGATGGAGTTAGTAGATACTCGGATAATATTTGTAGTCTGAACCTATTTCCTTATCTAAAAAGAAATGAATAAAAACACCTACTTTACCTGCCTCACTGAGCTGTTTTGAAGATCAAATGAAATAATGTGCCTGAAAGCACTTTGAAAAGTATAAAACATTATACAAACGTAAGGCATTATTATTTCAGAGGGGGATTCTCTCAGTTATAACCTCCATGTCAGCTTGAACATAACAGCAATAAAGGAACATTTTTTAAAACTTAATCTGAAAAGAAACTTGTCCCTTCTGGGCACAAATTATAAAACTCCCCCAAAAAATGTTTGTATGCATTTTTGTTTGCTTGTTTCTAAATAGCATAATGAGCTATGGTCTTTCAGGGAAAATGTTGCTCTGATAGAAGCAATTCACAATGTAGAAAATTGCCCTTGTGTACTTTCAGGAAAGAATTGCAAACAAATGAGCTATTTTGTCTTCTCAAGCAAAGGGACTTCCCAAGCATGGGTGGCAGCTGCTCAAGTCTATCTGGTCAAGAATTCACTAAGATCATAATGTGAAAGTTCCTCAAATGCAGATTTGCATAACAGCCTGCAAATGTTCCTTTGGAGATGAAATGGTTTCTCAGGCCAATAATCTGCATATTTAAAAGTCTCTAAATACATGTTTATGGAATAATTCGTAACAGCTTAAAGGAACTATCATGGTGCACTGGGAAAGTCATCTATATTGCAGGATAGATTTCTTCTGTTGGTTGGTGAGCATTTGTTTATAGTCTGCCTTGACTGTACCACGATTTTATAAGCAGTTCTTTTATTTTTTCAAAAGCATCATTCTGGGACAAAATATTGTGAACAAATAGGGAATATTACTATATTTGTGAAACCCCTTGTTAATTTCCAAGTGATATTTTAAACCTTGAATAAGACATGTATGCTCATAAATAAGGAGGGAAAAGAAATAATTAACTCAATGTTCATAAGAGCTTCTCTTATGAATAAGAAAGAGATAAGTGATAGAACTATAATCTACAATCTACTCTGATAGTATATTTGCATCACATCTTAAGCTTTGTTTAGTATTTTAACATGCTGTTTCTTATTATATGTGAAGAATGCTGTGAAGTAGCATGTCAATGTTTTGCAGATGAATAAACTGATGTTAAAAGAGGTTAAGTGATGGATTTTGTACTTCCATTATCTCAAAAGTGCAACTAAAACTGCACTTAGGATTGCCACTCCTGTCTGGGGCCATGGCTTTGGTCCTATTTTCTGCAAGTCTCTGGATGACCTCTGTCCACCCACTGCCTCTGAGTGCTCTCCTCTCCTTGGCCTTCCTCCCTGGTTTCAGTCCAACACCAGTCACCGCTCTTCAGAATCCTCATGAAACTTCAGGAAAATTGACTGGGTAGGGCTTGTTTCAGAATTATCCTCCAGCGATCTAGGGCTGATTTAGAATTCAGAGAAAGAAGAAAAGTGCTTATCAAAATGTCTGTTCTAGAGGTAAGCTCAGAGGCACCATGGCAATCCCCACATTTCCCTAGGATGTCTTCAGAAATACCTGATATTGCCATCTCAGGCCCAGATATCATCCATCAGCCGAAGGTCATGGGCAACATTCACATTTTCAGAGTAAAGATGGTTTTAGAAGTCCGTGGGCAATCATCAGTCATGCAGGGAGTTCCAGGGACCAGCCAGTTGTTCCTTTCATGAGTTAGGAGGCAGTAAGGACATCACTGTGATCATTTCCACTGAAGACACAAATTTAAGTCCACTCTGCTACTCAGCAGTTAATGCTGACTTTTGAAAATTATGAAGCAATTATCACCATGGTCTCCTTCTAGGTTTATCAGTGCAGTCAGCTCCATGGTCTCCTTCTAGGTTTATCAGTGCAGTCAGCTCAGAAAACTTTCATTCCTTCAGTATATCCAGCTCCAGCTAAACAGAAAGGGAACAAAGAAAACAGGCTGACATTTGATTCAGAGGTTCTGGAAAGAAAGTGGAAGTGGCAACAAAGTGACTGCACTTAAAATCCTCCAACCTAACATCATCAGGGTCCAGGGTAGACCATCTGGGGCTACAGGGGAGAGAAGCCAGTTTCCGAAGCTGTCTATTATAAGCAGCTCTGATTAACGTCTTTGGACCACAAGACAAATTATCATTGGTATTTGGAGGCGAAAGGTCTTGGATGCTCTGGGCTTGGGTGAATATCTGGGTCTAACTCACAATTCTCAGAAAGGCCTTCTGGGTCCATTCCTGATGTATTAACAAAATGCCTGAAACACAGTGGGGTTTGAGCAAATGATAGAATGAATGTTTATGGAAGGACAATTCTTTGACCTCTTCTACTACGTCCTTTAAAGAAAGGTTTTCAGAATTTATGGTTAAAGTATTGTGTAGGTTGAGCATTCCTAATCCAAAAATCTGAAATTCACATTTTTTGAATGCTGACACGATGCTCAAAGGTCATGCTCAAAAGGAAATGCTCATTAAAGCTTTTCAGATTTCAGATTTTTGAATTTGGGATATCAACCAGTAAGTTTAATGAAAATATTGAAGATTTTTTAAAAAATCCAAAACACATCTTATCCCAAGAGTTTTGGATAAGGAATACTCAACCTGTATTTCAATTGTTTGCTTGTTTGCCCTGTCATCAAAAATGAGCCAGGTACGGTGGCTCATACCTGTAATCCCAGCACTTTGGGAGGCTGAGGCAGGCAGATCACTTGAGGTCAGGAGTTAGAGACCCACCGGGACAATATGGCAAAACTCTGTCTCTACTAAATATATATTAAAAAATTAGTCTGGCATGATGGCAGACTGATTTTGTAATCCCAGCTACTCAGGAGGCTGAAGTAGAAGAATCACTTGAGCCTAGGAAGTGGAGGTTGCAGTGAGCCAAGATTATGCACTGCACTCCAGCCTGGGTGAGAGAGTGGGACTCTGTCAAAAAAAAAAAGACAGACAGACAGACAGACAGAAAGAAAAAGAAAGAAAGAAAGAAAGAAAGAAAGAAAGAAAGAAAGAAAGAAAGAAAGAAAGAAAGAAATTAAGTTTCTTCAGGAGAGAAATTGTACCTTGTTCATGTCCATCACTCCCATGTATAATATGGCTCCATAAGAACTCCGTCCTTATGAAACTCTATTCAGTAAGGACTCAGTTTTTTCAGAATGAACAGACCAAGTAAGACCAATTAATTACTTATTGTCATGTAGCTCAGATGAGGAAGGGCTGGGATTTGAGAAAAGGCTCTATTACTGAATAGGATCTGGGTGGATAGATTCCATCACAGTTGTAAAGCGAGACTACACTAGCCTGTCCGACAAGATGAAGCGATAGTAGGTTGTAGTTCAGTTAAGTAGATACCCATGAAGGGTTACAAATTAAGTGTTGGCCTGTCCAAACAGATGGATGCAGTATGAGACAATTCATCCTTACAAGAAGGATAGCAAATTGAAATTAGAAATATTTGGCATTTCAGAGGAGGGTCCCAGACAATGGTCCAGGATCCAGGACTGGGGTACCCTTTCCTGAAGGCAATGACACGTAACAAAAAAGAATCAAGCTGAGGAATCAGATTTGGGTGCTCAGGAATCAGACTTGGGTGACTGGAGAGCAGGAGACTAAGTAACAGACTGAGATCCACTTAGCAGAACCAGGGTGTTTTCTCGGCATTAGCTCAGAGACAAAGAAAAAAATGATGAAACCACAGCTTGTAGACATGTAGTCATGTACATCTCCTTAGCATCATTTCAGGATTTGTGCTGAAAGTTAAGGCAATGGTGAAGCTGCAGGAGGACTTTAGGTGGTCATAGCTCAGGAAGGAAGGGTCTTTCAGAGACTTGAAATTAGGCCTGAGCTAAAACATTTGCAATCTTGGATTTGCTTGCGGATGTTCATTCTAGTAACAAACACACACCAATTTAATTTCCTGATGTTTATTTCAGGAGATTTACAAGAACTAATTGCCTTGGAAGTGATTTTTTTAAACATCCATTATAGAAAATTCTTTTTCTCACCTGTGAACCCCTCTGAGAAAGAAGTATTATTTATGCAAGTTGATACCTGTTGAACTATTAGAGAGTTGCGGGGAAAAGCCTTCACAATGTTCACAAGAAAAAGCCTTCAACTATGTCTTACAGATGTATTCTTAAAATAATGACTTGACATATTTATATGTACATCTTTAGTTTAATATCTTACCTAATTGTCCAAAAACTAATTCAATGTTGTTTGTGATGCATTAAATGAACAAAAGATAAACTGGGTAATAGAGAATCCAGAGAGCCTAGTGGCCCATGAAATCACTGAATTTGCAAAGTGATTTTCTCTTCAGTGCTGTGCACTATCTGAGAACAAAATCCGTTGGCAAAGCACTTTAGTGGCAACCAATGGATTAGAACACAGAGATATTAGGAATGCCACATGGGGTCCAACCAATGGGCCATCCAGGCCAGCTTAGTGCAAAGGCAACATGAGAGGATTTTGGAGAGTGAGGTTGCCCGATGTGGTATCAGTTTATAATGTTGGGATTATTTAATGTATCTTCCAGAAATCATTTTGTGAACTAACACGTAACTGTAATCTATCATTTTATATAACTCCCTTGACTTTGTCCCACAGCGCTCCCTCTTTGTGTTCCATAAATGTAATGCACAATATGTGAAGAGAAAATTAACATTCCCTTTTTTTCTACTTGCAGACTTCCAGACATTTCCTGAAACCTTAAACTCTTACTGATTCATTAAACTATCCCCATTCCACTTTTCTAAGCAGCAAGTAGCTCTCAATGTGTAGTCCTCAGATGGGCAGCATCCACTGGAAAAGTGCTAGAAATGCACATTCTCGGGCCTCACCCCAGATCTGCTGAAACAGCTCTGGGGTGGGACCCGACAACCTACATTTTAACAAGCCCTCCAGATGACTCTGAAGCATGCTCAAGACTGAGAAGACTGCATTATGGTAAATTTACCCACCTACCCTCGGGCAAAAATAATGTGGAATTGCATTTACTTTTTAGTTTGATGAGTACTTATCTTGGTGTCTTTTAATTCACCTGATGTTTCCGTTGGTAACAAAACCAACAAAAACATTGTAAATTTGGTATACTGAAATACAAAATAAGAGTGAAGGAGAGAACACAGGTAGTGAAATCAACTACTATAAAGTAGTTTGGGGCAATTCAGTTTAGAGACAAGCATTATACCTCAAAAACCCAATGAGCATCACATTATAAAAGCATAGCTCCAAAGCTGATGATTTTGAGTGAGAATCCTTGAGTCACAAAGAGATTAGCTCACATTCATTATTTCCAAATTTCCCTCACTAAAGCGCAAATTACTAAGGCATTTTTGAGACATTTTTATCAAAATGAAAATAAATGTGTTTGACAAATAATGGAGCAAACTGAGATATATAAGATATTTACTTGTTGGAATATCTGAACATATTAGAAATGTGTCCTTAATTTACTCTATTTGTCTTATATGAAATGTAAAACAATTTTATCCATTAGCTTTTAAACATGTTCCAACTGACGCATGTTCCAACTGACGCATGTTCCAACTGCTCCAGCCCTGTTGCATAGGACAAGACTCAGTTTTTTCAGAATGAGCAGACCAAATAAGAACAATTACTTATTGTCATAAAGTTTGTGGGTTTTGATCACATTTTATAAGGGCACAATATAATGTGTTTAATCATCATGGCGGCCACTCTTTATACATGACTTTTTAAAAACTTTTAAATGCAAACTTCAAAACTTTTGCCTCATCCTGAATGAGGCCTCATAACAAGCCCTCCAGATGACTCTGTACCAGTGGAAGTACTGGTACCTCAGTATCAGTAGAAGTCTGATTTCATATTCGATGAGTATTTGTTGAAGGAGAATATTTGTGCCTGTGTTCTGCTGGGCATTTCTGAAGGATATTGACCAGCACAGCATATAAATACTACGCTAGCTGTGTCATAGATTGGCACAATGGCAGAAAGAGTATCTCTGAGAATTTTACATCCTGGCAGAGGCAAATTATTCAATCAGTCAACTAAGGAGCAAAACATTGTTAAATTCAATTGGAAAAAAAGTTGAAATTTTCTCATATTCTCTGTCATCTAATATCTGATATGTTTTTAATCCATTCAGTTACTCTTCTCTGGATTTCAAATAGAATTTCTAATAAAATGTGTACCAATTCTATCATCAAGCTATTTATGTTCTTTACATTTCTGTTCTTGATAATTATATGCTAGTCTTTGAATATGAAGATAATGCTTCTGACCCAATATTCATAATGCATGTGCCTCAAGTTGCTATGCTTTGCAAGAGAAATAAGTTTATATTGATCTGATGCACTCTCTTTCCCAGTCTTCATGTGACCAATAGCAGCAACTGCAAGACTGTCTGTCACCTGAGTGTGGCTTGCAACCAAGCACATGTGGGAATTCAGTGAAGGCCCTGGTCTTGGCCTCATTATCAACAAAAACCAGCCAAAGACAGTGGTCACTCTTTATCCATGTAAATAGACACTATAATTTATTTTCAAAAAATCCAAAGGACAAAATCTAAAACCATTGTAATACCAGAAATCTGCACTGTGGGTACTTGGATGATGACAGTTGATAAACCTGGGAGGTTTACAATGGCTAGATTGTCAGAAGGCATTAAATGTATGTTCTAATAATAAGAGAACAAGAAAAAAGAATGTCCTGGTGATGTGTAAATTTAAAATACAGTGGTACATGTTAGGAAAACCAAAAACCATTCCATGAACTTTGAAATGAAGGGAGATAGTTCTGAGAGAACTAAAGGAACTGGACTTGAGATCCAAGTTCACAATTTACTCAATTTATTTTTTTTTATACTTTAAGTATGGAAAATTTAAGTTTATTATTATAGATAGTAAGGTATAATAGAGAATATAAAGTCCCTTAAATTAAAGTGGTTATAGATCCTGGTTTTCATGACACTCCTATATTATGCTGATGGTTCCTATGTCAACATTAACATTACCCCCTTCAATTTACAAGTGTCTTGCAGTGAATATGCATGCACGTGTGTAGTTTTCATTTTTATTCTTGTTTCTTTTGCGAAAATGAAATGATAGCAAACGTGATTCTGAAACTTTCCTCACTGAATATGTACCTTAGAATCTTTATTTTTCTTATTATTCAAAATAATTCCTTTTTTAACCTACTACTTACTCATCATTAAATATAGTTACTTAATCCTCTTTTAAAACCATTTGCATTGTTTTAAATTTTGCCCTACTGCAGATAATTTCACCACATTCTTTTAAGCTATAACTGCACATGTTTTAGTATTTCTGCAGTTTAAGTTTTTGGAAATGGTATTGGCTCAAAAAAATTAACATTAAAATCATAATGAATATTCCCAAATATAGACACATTTTTGAATCTTCAATTTAATCACTATCATAAAATTTCAACTTTCCTTAATAATACTTCGAGTTTAAACTAAGGAGTTTTAATTGTTTAAGACCACAAAGATTTCTATCAGAGGGAGGACAAGATGTGTAATATTTTGTTTTGTAATTCATCTGTTGCAGAAAACATCACTGCTGTTTGGAAATTGAGAAATTGTCCAAACAAGTACACTATGGACAACAAATGTGGTGAACTGCCCATCCACACTGAAGTTTCAGAGCCATGGGAGACTTGAGACATCTTCTAAGACAGTTTAAAGAAGTCTCATTTATTTGTCTTTTTATACAATGTAGCAAATCAATATATTAAATAATATAAGAACACCAAGTTTTCTTACATATAAAACTAAAATAACCTATCAAACAAAGCTGTTCCATGTAACTAAGAACTCATTAACCCTGAGGTTCTAGGACTTAATGAAGTCAGTGAAATAGCAGATGATAGTCTCTCATGTGCAACTAGGGCTGCTGATGGGAAAAATATACAATATCACAGATTCGTCAGCGATGTGGCTGGATCGTTGGGTGTGCGAAATGCATCAGCCCTGACTCAGAGATGCCCTCTCTTGCTCATCTTCCTGTCGTTCTGGTGCTGAACACCTGTGCCCACCCATAGCGATCGGTGACCGAGGGCATGAGCACAAACACCTTCCCTTTCTCCCTTATTTCTTTCCCTCTTTTCCCTTTATTCATTTCTCTACCCTTCTTCCTCCCCTTCACAACCCCAACTCTTTTCATATCATCAACAAATGGCAAGTACAGGCCCTAAGGAAGACACAGATGACTAAGAAGCTTCTGCCCTTAAGAAGCCCATGATCTAGTCTGGAAGACTGACATATAATCTGAGGATCAGACAGCCTGATGAACACCATGATCATGTGCCTGACACCTTAGAATAAAGAAAATGCGGCAACTCATGTTGCTAGGAGGAATCGGGAGAGCTTTGCAGAGCATCTGGCATTTGTGACGTGTCTGGAAGTTCATTGTCTTTGAGTGTAGGAGACCACCGTTGGGGCACGTAGGCTGGACCCAGGAACCTTGGACCCTGCATCCAACACAGGCTGCTGAATGGAAGACAGGTGACATTCTCTCTGCCCTCAGTCACTGCCCTGGCTTGCCCAGAAGGCAAGAAATTAAATTGTTATAGGTGGTGTGTACTTGTACCTAAAGATGTCACTGCTAGCTGAGGGGAAATAAGGCCCTGAAGATTGTTAGGGCAGTGAAACTATTCTTTATGATACTGTAATGGGAAATATATGACATAGTACATTTAGCAAATCCCATAGAACTGTACAACACAGAGACTACACCCTAAAATAAACTATGGATGCTAGTTAATCACAATGCATGAATATTCATTCATCAATTGTACCAAATATGCCACACCAACACAAAATGTTAATAGTAGGAAAAACCAGAGGCCAGTGGGGGGACAGAGTGTACAGGAACCCAATATATTTGGATCACATTTTCTGTAAACCTAAAACTGGTATAAAAGTCAAAGTCTATTAATTTTTTAAACACTCTGATATAGTATGTCTACGTTCTCTTAGCCCCTTGTCTTTGTGAAAATAAGAGCAGAATTTTGGTTTTCCTTCTTTAGGACAAGAATTACATTTTAAAAAGCTCCTCCATTACTTTTGATATATCTATTTTTTAAATAACTGGTCAAACACTTTAATATTAATGAATGTAGAGCCAACAGGATATCCTGGTAGATTGGAAATGGGAGAAACAGAGGCATAAAGGATGATGCTGAACTTTTTGGCTTGAGCAAGAAGAAGCAGCGATGGTACTAGGGTGAGCCAAGTGAGATGTTGAGGGCATAAAATTTAAGGAGGACCTTGCGTAGCCATACAAAAGTAAGGCCAGCACTTTCCTGATGCTCCGAATGCCTTAAACGTTGTGCCCAACTGGCTGGCTTGCTTCACCCTTTTCCTAGTCCTGACTGGAACAATGGTGTCACGATCCACTGAGTCGGGGCAGGCTAAGCAGAAGCATGTTTGGGGAGGTTGGATTGAATATAGAAGCCTTGTTCTGGATATGTTGACTCTGAGATGGCCGTTGAACATTCAAGTGTAGACATCAGGTAGTCAGTTCATCTCTGAGTCTATACCTCAGGAAAGAGGCTGAGACTAAAATTATGTATTTATAAGCTATCACAAAACTAGATGAACCCATGAAGAAAGTGAATGCGAATGGATAGATAGATAGATAAGGGAAGAGTTTCAAGGCCTGGCCATGAAATACTTCTATTTGTCACAAAGAAAAAGAGGAACCAGCAAGGAACCTTGAAAAAAAGCAAGCAATAAGAGAAGGAACACTGGCAGTGTATATTCCTGGAAGACAAGACAATGCTTCAAGGAGCAGAGAGTAATAAATTCTGTTTCATGCTGCTACAGTTGAATTAGACAAAGCTTGAAACTAGAACTTTGGTGTAGCATTGAGATCATCGACAATGTTGACTAAAACAGTTTTAACGGAGAGATAACAACAAAAGGCTGAACAGTGTGCCCTGAAGAGAGGAGAGAGGAGAGAGGAGAGAAATTTGATTCTGCAAATACATACAACTCTTTCAAAGGCTTCTTTTAGAAAGAAGAAGAAAGAGAGAGAGAGAGAGAGAGAGAGAGAGTGAGAGAGAGGTGAGAGAGAAGCCAGGGGGGAAGAGAGGTCCAGAATTTAGTACTTTCCCAGTTTTTCCAACTTGCATCCCAACCCCTTATCTCTGGGTTTAGCAATGAATACTTTGAGATTTTAATATTTCTCTCCTCAGAAGGTGAGATGCAGAAGAGGAGATAGGAAATTGAAATAACAACTTTATCCTGATGGGTGGGACAAATTCTATATGAGAGTTTTTCTACCAAGACACTTGTGAAAGGAAGGGGCAACATGTGGCAATTCATCTAAGATCAGCAACTTTTTTTCTCTGTTTGAATTTGTTGATTTGGAAATTATTTTTCTGGCTCTGCAACTGAATCATCATTTGCTCTACCAGTTTTTCTAAAGTTTCACATGCTGATGCTAGTTAAGAAAGAATACATTTTAGCCTGCCAACTTCTGCTTACCAATGAGGATCTAAAAATGTGTTCAAAGGTAATTTGAACAGACTCTTTCAAGATAGTGCATCTTTTACTAGATCCGCAGAACAGTAAATATAACTTGATAATCACGCCAAACATTTCTTTGCATTGTAAAATTGAATTGTCAGCTTTGCATAATAAAGGGCTAAAATTATGAACCACACAAGATTTGCCTGAAACTTGATGGTTCAGGCTCAAAACTCTCTACTGAATACTCTTGTGCCTGCTTTTGTATTTATCCATTTTCATGTAACTGCTTACAGCAGACATTTCTTTTTTAAATCTTTTTTCATAAAAATAAATTTTAATAAATATGCCAAACCCACTCCAATAGCATTCATCATATCATATGTATTATATAAATACATATTTTACCATTATAATTGACAAATCAACATTTGTGAAGTTGGTTCTTTGTGGATGCATTAGGAGCAGTGTTTCTTCATAGTATATAATATTTTATAATTTCTTATTCTTTACTGCTTGCTGTGCTGTACAAGCGTTTATAAAATGAGTTGCTTTTGGGGTGTGAAATGAGTAATCATCAGAGGAAAAGCATTAGGGACGAGATAGTGGAGTGAGGATCATGAAGCATTTGCATGTCTTTCTCAAGGTCATGGATAAATTTCAGCCCCATGGAAAATCTTGAGAAACAATCCAGCAAGAATGAAATCATTAAATGTTAGCTTTCCCCAAGTAGAAATTCCATAATAGAACTATAAAATTGCTGCTTGCAAATTTTATCTTCCAACTTGTATGCGAAATTAGGAAACTGAAAGGGCCAGGAGGGACCTTGGAACTCATCTAGTCTGAACTTATTGTGCATAGGGAAAGCTAAGCTGAGCCATTCTGCAAGTCACACTAATGTGACATAGAAAATACTAGAACCTAAGGTTCAGTATTACTGTTTCAGGTGTTCATCTGCTACAACAAACATTTATCAAACAACTAGTAGGTATAAGAGATCATTTAAATCCACCCCAAAGGAAACAAAGTTGAGGAAAGTATTCTTTGGCTTTGCAGAAATCACCATCTATTATCAAAGCATAGGAGAGAAATTTCAATATCTAAAACACAAGATCTAATTTGTTAAGTGCCATGAAAATGATATAAGAATTTAAGAAGGGAGAGATACAATGAAGTTTGGGCAAGCCAGTATGTTTCTTGAAGGAATAATTGCGAAGGTAAAATCTCAGTAAAGAAAAATGGGGAAGAAGACGTTAAGCCTGGCAGAAGGAATATTATTAGCAAGTGCAGAAAAATATGCTGTAATAAAAAAGAGCAAGTAGCCTAATGTGACTGGATTTCAATTTACCTTTATATTTTTCTGTCATGTTATTCCATGCTCATAAATTATGGCAATAGTCTAAAGAAACTTGAGTATCAGACCAAATTCCCTTGTCTTATATTGTAACCCACTCAAGTCTCTAAGGAGGAAATAACCTGACCCCCATTCTCTGAGATTTGACAAAAAAAAAAAATGTGTAGCCTTCCTACAGTTTGTAATGCATTTCGGAAGGAAAGAGGAAAAAAGAACGAGTGTGTCCTATGTCCTGACCATGTGTTTTACTTGTTTGCTCTGAAAGCCATATCCTGCCCCATTTCCTGCTTAGCTCTGAATGTTGGTCTCAGAGTTAGGTTTAGCTAAGTGAAGGCAGAGGAGCGGGCATCCAAAGGGTGGAAGGCAAGGAGAAGCCAGACTATTTCTTCTCACTCTCTGTACTTGAGGTCGTATTTCTTCTCTGGTTTCGGTTCCTGTTGTGCAATCTTTGCCATGGTTCCAGCCTGGAAGCTTCAGCATTTCCTAAGCAGTTCCTTCTCCATGATTTCAGGTCCTACTGAGGCCCCAACTCAGAGAATTCCATAGTGCCATAGCCTCCCTTTGACCTCCATTTCTGGTATGATAGAGACTTTCTGCTGTTGCTGAGTGCTTCATATTTCCTTATTAACCTTTGCGACTCTTCCAATATAGGATATTAAAGAATCATATTACTGAAATGTTAAAAAGCATAACTGCCTTTAGATGTAATTAAACAAACGGCTTCAAACAAAGTCACCATGGGCCTCCGTCTTTCTCCCTATTCCTGGACTCTTCTTTGCTCTTTTTGCATTGTCTTTGCTGTCAGGTCAGTTATTTCTACATAGTTGGAAAGGTGACTTGTTTGGCCCAAGTCTACATCCTTATGGCTCATAATCCAAATGAAAAAGAGATTATCTATTTTCCAGAGACCCTGTATTAAATCTCAAAGTTGAATTTGATTGATTGGCTAGAGGGTAGGGAGATGAAATTCTCTGGTCTTGGTCATTGGAGGAGGGTAACATGTTATTTCAGCCTCATTCAAGTTTTATAGTCAAAAGAAGAGATACTGGGCAAACAACAGCCATCTAAGACAGAGAGATGCTGAAAATTTTCCGTTTCCTCCTCCATATCCACTCTTGATCCTTTTCTAACCTGATTTTGTGCAAAGGAAGCTCACTTCCTTAGCCACTCTCTTCCTTTATCTTCTGACTTTATGTCAAGGGCAGCCAATGAAGCACACTGCTGTGGGATTGGAAAGCAAGAGGAAAGAGCCTTAGTGGGGTTTATTCCACCCCCACCTGGCCAGACAGTGATGTGGCAGTGGTGGTGGCAGTATTCCTCACTGAAGCAGCTCTTGCTGGGTGGTCTCTCCCATGTGCAAGTTCCCCAATGCTCTGATAAGAGCTCTCACCTCCCACATCCCCACAGGCCTGATGGTGGGAATAGCCTTCACTACCACTAGTCCCTGGGCACCTCCCTACTCTTAGTGGGTTCCTTAACTTTGTCCACACCCTGAATCAACTCTTGATAAAACCCCCTTCAGGTAACCGTTTTTTAGCATGCCAATTGACCCAGCCAGGACTTGGTACTTATGGCTTAAATGATTATTTCCACTTTCTAGCTGACAAAGCCAAAGCTTAAACATTTTCAGAAACTTACTAAAGACTACACAATGAGGAGGATGTGGGGTTGGGACTGAAATTTTTGTTTATTTGCCTTCAAAGTCTGGATCCTAAAAGAACAATTTCTTCCCTTTTGACAGGCATAAACCCAACAGGATCTATGCCATTGTCATGTGCCTTGTCTGTCTATATTCTACTGAGTGTGATGGGCCAAGCAGGTGGGGATTTTTGCTTCCTTAGTAAAAATGTCTCTTAAGTTAAAACGAAAATCAAAATAAGATGGAGAATCCCCTCTCTTACATTCACAACTTCATGGCTGACTCCAGTTTGCTTTTTGATAATGTACATATTCCATTTCTTTCTTTCTTTCTTTCTTTTTTTTTTTTTTTTTTTGAGACGGAGTCTTGCTTTGCCACCCAGGCTGGAGTGCAGTGGCTGGATCTCAGCTCACTGCAAGCTCTGCCTCCTGGGTTTAGGCCATTCTCCTGCCTCAGCCTCCCGAATACCTGGGACTACAGGCGCCCACCACCACGCCCGGCTAGTTTTTTGTATTTTTTAGTAGAGACGGGGTTTCACCATGTTAGCCAGGATGGTCTCGATCTCCTGACCTCGTGATCCACCCGTCTTGGCCTCCCAAAGTGCTGGGATTACAGGCTTGAGCCACCGCGCCCAGCCCATATTCCATTTCTTATACTCTGTGAGTAAATGGGCCCTTCATAAGCCCATCCAAAGGGGAACTTACAATTTTCATTCTATCCCCTCTCCTTGTACTTTTCTTAAAGTGAATTGCTAGTTAATGCCTGAGAGAGTAAAATTCCTGATCCAATTTTTTAAACAAAACGTGTAGTTTTATGTGGAGGAAAATAGGAGTCTAGAGGATACTGGGTCTCGGTGAACTTCACTCTTCTGAGGAAGGTTAGCAACGGGGATAGGAGTCAGTAGAGTCACCCTCATTAGTCATCAGCTCTGACTGTAAACAGTGGAATAATCGGTTATCATTCTTTACCATAGAACTTTCTCTGGCACCAGATTCATGTAAGTATAATTCAGAAATACAAAGTGGATAACAGCTTATTGTCCAAGGCTCCCAGGGACCAAAAAAGAAGATGCAAAAACAAATGCTTAAAAGTAGCCAAGTAACTTTGACCTGGAGTGCTGAAGTTCATTCCAACATCATTTCTATAATATCTCCATACCCAAATGGTATCCCAAAATACATTAAGGAATTAACTAAGAAGTTAGATGGAAAATAATAGCCGGGGTAATGTGCAATTAATGTCATAGGCAGGAAAGGCAAATGTGCAATTAATGTCATAGGCAGGAAAGGCGTGGTGGCTTATGCCTGTAATCCCAGCACTCTGGTTGTGCTGAGGTGGGAGGATCACCTGAGGTCAAGATTTTCAGACCAGCCTGGCCAACATGGTGAAATCCCTCTCTACTAAAAACACAAAAATTAGCTGGGCGTGGTGGCATGTGCCTGTAATCCCAGCTACCAAGGAGGCTGAGGCAGGAGAACCACTTGAACCTGGGAGGCAGAGGTTGCAGTGAGCTGAAATGGTGCCACTGCACTCCATTCTGGGTAACGGAGCAAGACTCTGCCAAAAAAAAAAAATAAAAAAATAAAATAAATAAATAAATAAAAAGTTTGAACATATGAATTTTGGGGGTATACAAACATTCAGACCATTCCAACCTGGAACATCAGAATGTGACCTTATTTGAAAATAGAATCTTTGTAGATATATTTGGGATACAAAAAAGATTCTGGGATAAAACCACCCTGGATTTGTGGTGCATACAAAAATCTAATGACTGGTGTCTGTATGAGAAGAGAGGAAAACACAGAGACACTGGGGATAAGACCGTTTGTAAACCCTAGCAGAGATTGTAGTCATGCTGCCACAGACCAAGAAATGCAAAGACCCACAAGAAGCTGAAAGAGGCAAGGAAGGATTGCAGCTTTCCAAGGAAGGGTGTCCCTGCTAGCACACCTTGATTTTGGACTTCTGACCTTCACAACAGTGAGAGAATACATTCCTGTTGTTTAAGCCACCCAGTTTGTGGTACTTTGTTATGGTGGCCTCAGGAAACTAATATAGGAGGGTTTTTGTGTTACAGGATATTGACTTGAGTAGGAGCTCAGATTCCACAGAGAGACAGTTGGATGAGGTCTATGTATTAACACCATATTGAATATAAACTCTGTAAATGGGAAGCATTGTTTTCAGGAAGAGAAAATACCACATTCCAACCATATTTATGGTTGATAAGTCAGGGAGATTCCTGTCAAAACTACCTTATCAGCAACTGTCTGGCCGAGAGGAAGAATAATCTTTTGCCTCTTTTATGTACAGATTTTATGTAGTTAATTAAATAAATGTTAACTTAATAAAAACCATACTAAAGCAATTTCTAAAAATATCTTTATTAGCCACTTTTTTTAAGGTCTTCAATAGAATAATCAAATCCATGAAAAATCCTAGGCCTTCAGGGTTTCATCGTGATATCATTTTGTCAAACTACAGGCTGAGGGAGAAACATTTTCCCTTAGAAGACCTGCTTTTGATCCATCTTTCCACAGAGGCATTTTTCAGGATTCCTGTGTCTAGATTTCACCCTGGGAAACCAGGGATAAAACCATCAGTCACATTAATTGCAGCCCAGGGAATGTTTAGCTGGCACACATGACTAGACCAGTGGTAGAAGCCAAGCAGGACTTAGGATTTTACATTTCTTTACATTTGACCTTTACTTTTCTTGTTATAGATATTGTTTATTAATGTCACCATTTTACACTAAAAAAATGAAGATCAGGATATTTAAGTGAATTGCTCAAGATTACACAGCTAGTAAATGGCAGACTCAAGTCCTGAGCCCAACATAGTCTTGCCCCAGGGCTGTGCACCATATTGCTTTTCTCAAAATGTGCTTAAGCCTATTTGCTTGATCACTCTCCTTCTTGAGCTCTAGAAGGGCAAATACCATCTGTCTACTGAAAACAAAATGAGAGCGCCTATTTTTTGCCAGACACTGTGAGAGTAAACAGTGGTTTATAATCCAAGCTCAAACAGTGTATTGGCTGAGTAAAGTTTAATAATTACTTTACATCATTTAGATAGTCTGCTTGGATGACTGGCAGTAATTTTCCTACGTTTTTCACTCTTTTGAGGAACAGCCTGGCCCTGGGAGATGGGAGATGGGATGGAGTGAGAAGGAAGAAAAGGCCACATAGCTTTTATAAATCTCATCAAAGTCAAAGGTCTTATGGACATACCTTTGCAATACCTCCCGTGGAACTGACTTAAGTGTTATGTGTTTTCACATGCTCTTGTTTTAGTAATTTCTCCTTGGGAAAACAAACTCATGATTCAGTAAAATTTGAAAAAGTAAATCACCTAAAATTTCACAACAGAATTTCCCCCAAAATGGTGGTGGGAAGCCACCGTTAGAAATAAATTTTGGTCTACTATTTTTCAACTAATTTTTTAAATAGTTGTAAAATACACATAACATAGCATTTACCATCTTAACCATTTTTAAGTGTGCAGTTCAATCGTGTTAAGTGAATTTACATTGTTGTGTAATCAAGGTCCAGAACTTTTCCATCTGTCACAACTGAAACTCTATCTCCATTAAACAACTCCTCATTTTCCCCTTTCCTCAGCTCCTGGCAAACATAATTCTACTTTCCATTTCTATGAATTTTATTACTTATAGTATTTATCTTTTTGTGGCTTGCTTATTTCACTTAGCATGTCTGCAAGATGTATCCACATTGTAGCGTTGTGTCAGAGTCTCATTCCCATTTAAGGCTAAATAATATTCCACTGTATATATATATA
Source organism: Macaca mulatta (assembly GCF_049350105.2). Lineage (NCBI taxonomy): Eukaryota > Metazoa > Chordata > Mammalia > Primates > Cercopithecidae > Macaca > Macaca mulatta. The sequence goes on from NC_133417.1 coordinate 29,588,691, forward strand.
TTTATATATATATATAAAAATTATTTTTCCATTCTCCTGTAGATGAACACTTGGGTAGTTTCTAATCTTGACTATTGACTATTATAAGTAATGCTGCTATGCACTCTACCTATTACTTTTAACCACAATTTAAACTCTTCTATTTTGAGAAAAGTTGTAAATTAACAGAATATGTTTTATTTAGAAATTTATCATTTTTATCCTCAGATATAATGAGAACAACACAAAAAAAGTATTTTTTCTTTGAAGTTCATAAAGTGCCATTGCATAATTTATTTTTACATAAAAATACTTTCTGGGTTGAGCATGGTGACTCACACCTACGATCCCAACACTTTGGGAGGCTAAGGTGGGAAGATCACTTGAGGCCAAGAGTTCAAGACCAACCTGGGCAAGAGAGTGAGACCCTGTCTCTACAAAAACTTTAAAAAATTAACCAGGCATGGTGGTGGATGCCTGAGGACCCAGCTACTCAGGAGGCAGAGGTGGGAGGATAGTTTGAGGCCAAGATTTCAAGGCTGTAGTAAGGTGTAATCATACCATTGCACTCTAGCCTGGGCAACAGAGTAAGACCCTGTCTCAGGAAGAAGAAAAATGAAGGAAGGAAGGAAGGAAGGAAGGAAGGAAGGAAGGAAGGAAGGAAGGAAGGAAGGAAAGAAGGGAGGGAGGGAGGGAAAGAGGGAAGGAAGAAAGAAAGATGAAATTTCAGAGTACATTGTTGCTTTGAATTGAGTTGTGCATTGGGAAGCATCAGTCTCCCAGGGAGGAACAGCAAGCTGATAAGGTAGCATGCATTCTTCAAAATCTGTCCCACCCAGAGAATAATGTCCTAGATTTTTCTGACATGTTTCTGGAGGGTGATAATGCTGAAAGTCCCTCGCAGAATCATTTCCCATTACTAAATTCACCTGCTTTATTACATCTCAGGAATGAAATTTTTCAATTAAGTCTTGCCATTGTTTTTGTTGGGTTGTAACTACTTCAGGATGACTGCCCTACTTAGGGATGGTATCTTAGTCCATTTGCGCTGTTACAAAAATTTTTGTTACAAAAATACCATAAACAGGGTAGTTTATAAAGAACATAAATTTATTTCTTACAGTACTAGAGGCTCAGAAGGTTGAGATTAAGTCACTATCAGCATCGTTATCTGGTGAGGCTCAGTTTTCTGGTTCACAGACAATGACTGTCTTCTCACTGTGTCTTCTCTTACAATGGATTTCTCTTGCAATGAATCTCTTTTGCATCTCTTTAATAAGAGCACTAATCTCATTCACCGATTCATGAATCACTAATCACTTATGAAAGACCCCATTTCCTAATACCATCATATTGGGAATTAGAATTTCAATACAGGAATTTGGGGGGAATATTAGTCTATTGTTGATGGTTTAATGACCTAATTCTCATGGTGGTTTTAACCCCTGCTCTCTTTTAATAAAAATAAAATGTTGTAAAATTATATATTTTTTTCTGATGGACAGCTCCCTCCCTTCCTCAAACTTTATCCTCTAAAATCACTGATATATTTAGAAGATGATTTATTTTCTAGGCATTTCTGCAAATTGATTAGGTAGAACTTTTATTTTTCTTTGGCCATATTTTTTTTTTTTTTTTTGAGAGGGAGTCTCCTTCTGTCGCCCAGGCTGGAGTGCGGTAGCGCGATCTCGGCTCACTGCAAGCTCCACCTCCCGGGTTCACGACATTCTCCTGCCTCAGCCTCCGGAGTAGCTGGGGCTGCAGGCGCCTGCCACCGCGCCCGGCTAATTTTTTGTATTTCTTTTAATTAGAGACGGGGTTTCACCGTGTCAGCCAGGATGGTCTCGATCTCCTGACCTCGTGATCCGCCGGCCTCCGCCTCCCAAAGTGCTGGGATTACAGGCGTGAGCCACCAAGCCCGGCCATCTTTGGCCAAATATTATATTTATTTTCAAATATATGCATTCTATTTTGATCCTCCTGATCCTCCTTCCATTACCCCCCAAAAAACCTTTAAAGGATCATACCATTTTAATTAGGAATTTCTTTGGCTACATTCAAAACATGATTTTTCTTTGTAAAATTGGACTCCAGTTTGTGCAGACCACGTCTGAAGAATGTTACAAACATGTGTGAACTCTGTAAGGCTCCCAGTCCAACTTTCTCTGTGTGTGTGTGTGTGTGTGTGTGTGTGTGTGTGTGTGTGTGTGTGTGTTTTGAGTCAGAGTTTCACTCTTGTCACCCAGGCTGGAGTGCAGTGGTGTGATCTCGGCTCACTGCAACCTCTGCCTCCTGGGTTCAAGTGATTCTCCCTACCTCTGCCTCCCGAGTAGCTGGGATTACAGGCACGCACCACCACGCCCAGCTCATTTTTGTATTTTTAGTAGAGATGGAGTTTCACCTTGTTCGCCAGGATGGTCTCAATCTCTTGACCTCATGATCTGCCTGCCTTGGCCTCCCAAAGTGCTGGGATTACTGGCGTGAGCCACTGTGCCTGGCCGCAGTCCAACTTTTATTTCTTCATTTAAATCTTTCCTAATCCAGCCTTGTGTCGGAAGCTTCTTCAGATTAAGCCAAGTACACCTTAGGTCTTCATGTTCATATGGGGACCTTAATATTGATATGGTGCTTGTACACTTTAAAATATTTCCATATATGTTAACCTTGTGGTGATTCTCTGAGGCATGACAGATACTATTTTCCTTGTTTCATAGAAGAGAAAACTTGAATTACAGAGAGGTGAAGTGACTGCCCTGAAGGCTTCCTCAGGTAGCAAGTTCAGGATAGGCTGAACTGGATCCCAGATTCCCTGGCTTCCAGTCTGGTACTCTTCCTGCCATTCCATGCTGTGTTCTCTGATTGGAAAATAATAAGTCTTTGGTATTCCTCAGCTTGGTCATATCTGTTTAAAAATCACTTAGTCCACTTTTGTCTGAGTCCTTTTGAACCAAGTGATCCTTTAATCTGCCTTACTGAGTAAATGCTCCCTTCCTGAAGTAAGTGAGTGCCCTACAGAGTTAGATGCCAAGCTGAGTTGCAGTCATGGGTTATTTATTGCCAATCTGGCATCACCAACACTCCCTTCTAAGGGTTCCTCTGTCTTTCAGAGAAGTTGGGAGCTATATTTGTAGAATTCCCTTCCGCATATGCTTACAGGTTGATTGACCAAGAAGTCCCTTCCCTTGCTGAAGATTTGGAAGGCTGAAATGAACAACAGGCTAGAGGTGGTTATAGGCAGAAATGTGGACAGCCGTGAGATTCTAAGAGGCTCCACCAGAAAACAATGCCCTTCATCACTGCAGACTGTGATGGCTGAAGAGAAATGTCTAGAAGTTCAAGGATAATGGACAATGAACAGGGAACTCTTCAGTTGGGAGCCGAGGCTGAGGTTGTCTACCATGGCTTCGTTGACCTCAGTTTCCTCCAGTTTTCCATTGGTTGTGTAGGCTTCTCGACATCTGCATTAAACCTTTTTAGTTTGGACTATCTAGAGCAATCAGTTTTTCTTGACTAAACCCTGACTGATAGAATTATTCCCATGCTAATTGCTAACATTTTGATTATGACTTTTATTCTTACTGCTAAAGTATAATTTCAAAAGATATAATTAGGACACCGATGTAAATATAATATGAATACATGGTAAGGATATTGTTCAACTCATTATTAGATGGAGAAACAATTAGATATTAAGAATAGTTCACACAGTATTTGAGGAGGTGGGTATTTATAGAACATTTAATTTTAAAATGTTAATATATTTGGGTTATATATAAAACTTCTTAATATCTTACAGAGCAATACATAATAACCTTTGGGGTTATATTTTCTGCCAAATCATATGCCTTTCATGGGATAAAAATCAATATGTTAAAGTAAAACTTCTGGGACTTTCAATAGATATATGTATTTTTATTATTATACTTTAAGTTCTAGGGTACCTATGCACAATGTGCAGGTTTGTTACATATGTATACATGTGCCATGTTGGTGTGCTGCACCCATTAACTCGTCATTTACATTAGGTATATCTCCTAATGCTATCCCTTCCCCAACCCCATGACAGGCCCCGGTGTGTGATGTTCCCCACCCTGTGTCCAGGTGTTCTCATTGTTCAATTCCCACCTATGAGTGAGAACATGCGGTGTTTGGTTTTCTGTTCTTGCGATAGTTTGCTGAGAGTGATGGTTTCCAGCTGCATCCATGTCCGTAAAAAGCACATGAACTCATCCTTTTTTATGGCTGCATAGTATTCCATGGTGTATATGTGCCACATGTTCTTAATCCAGTCTGTCATTGATGGACATTTGGGTTGGTTCCAAGCCTTTTCTATTGTGAATAGTGCCGCAATAAACATACGTGTGCATGTGTCTTTATAGCAGCATGATTTATAATCCTTTGGGCATATACCCAGTAATGGGATGGCTGGGTCAAATGGCATTTCTAGTTCTAGATCCTTAGGAATCGCCACACTGTTTTCCACAATGGTTGAACTAGTTTACAATCCCACCAACAGTGTAAAAGTGTTCCTATTTCTCCACATCCTCTCCAGCATCTGATGTTTCCTGACTTTTTAATGATCACCATTCTAACTGGTGTGAGATGGTATCATTGTGGTTTTGATTTGCATTTCTCGATGGCTAGTGATGATAAGCATTTTTTCATGTGTCTGTTGGCTACATAAATGTCTTCTTTTGAGAAGTGTCTGTTCATATCCTTTGCCCACTTTTTGATGGAGTTGTTTGTTTTTTTCTTGTAAATTTAGGTTCTTTGTAGGTTCTGGATATTAGCCTTTTGTCAGATGAGTAGATTGCAAAAATTTTCTCCCATTCTGTAGGTTGCCTGTTCACTCTGATGGTAGTTTCTTTTTCCATGCAGAACCTCTTTAGTTTAATTAGATCCCATTTGTCAATTTTGGCTTTCGTTGCCATTGCTTTTGGTGTTTTTGACATGAAGTCCTCACCCATACCTATGTCCTGAATGGTATTGCCTAGGTTTTCTTCTAGGGTTTTTATGATTTTAGGTCTAACATTTAAGTCTCTAATCCATCTTGAATTAATTTTTGTATAAGGTGTAAGGAAGGGATCCACTTTCAGCTTTCTACTTATGGCTAGCCAGTTTTCCCAGCACCATTTATCAAATAGGGAATCCTCCTCCCCTTTCTTGTTTTTGTCAGGTTTGTCAAAGATCAGATGGTTGTAGAGGTGTGGTATTATTTCTAAGGGCTCCGTTCTGTTCCATTGGTGGTATATATGCCTGTTTTGGTACCTGTACCATGCTGTTTTGGTTACTGTAGCCTTGTAGTATAGTTTGAGGTCAGGTAGTGTGATGCCTCCAGCTTTGTTCTTTTGGCTTAGGACTGTCTTGGCAATGCGGGCTCATTTTTCGTTTCATACGAACTTTAAAGTAGTTTTCTCCAGTTTTGTGAAGAAAGTCATTGGTAGCTTAATGGGGATGGCATTGAATCTGTAAATTACCTTGGGCAGTATGGCCATTTTCACAATAATGATTCTTCTTATCCATGAGCATGGAATGTTCTTCCATTTGTTTGTGTCCTCTTTTATTTCATTGAGCAGTGGTTTGTAGTTCTCCTTGAAGAGGTCCTTCACATCCCTTGTAAGTTGCATTCCTAGGTATTTTATTCTCTTTGAAGCAATTGTGAATGGGAATTCACTCATGATTTGGCTCTCTGTTTCTCTGTTATTGGTGTATAAGAATGCTAGTGACTTTTGCACATTGATTTTGTATCCTGAGACTTTGCTGAAGTTTCTTATCAGCTTGAGATTTTGGGCTGAGACAATGGGGTTTTCTAAATATACAATCATGTCATCTGCAAACAGGGACAATTTGACTTCCTCTTTTCCTAATTGCATACCCTTTATTTCATTCTTTTGCCTGATTGCCCTGGCCAGAGCTTCCAACACTATGTTGAATAGGAGTGGTGAGAGAGGGCATCCCTGTCTTGTGCCAGTGTTCAAGGGGAATGCTTCCAGTTTTTGCCCATTCAGTATGATATTGGCTGTGGGTTTGTCATAAATAGCTCTTATTATTTTGAGATACATTCCATCAATACTGAATTTATTGAGCGTTTTTAGCATGAAGGGCTGTTGAATTTTGTCAAAGGCCTTTTCTGCATCTATTGAGATAATCATGTGGTTTTTGTCTTTGGTTCTGTTTATATGCTGGATTACGTTTATTGATTTGCGTATGTTGAACCAGCCTTGCATCCCAGGAATGAAGTCCGCTTGATCATGGTGGATAAGCTTTTTGATGTGCTGCTGGAATCAGTTTGCCAGTATTTTATTGAGGATTTTTGCACTGATGTTCATCAGGTATATTGGTCTAAAATTATCTTTTTTTGTTGCATCTCTGTCAGGCTTTGGCATCAGGATGATGTTGGCCTCATAAAATCAGTTAGGGAGGATTCCCTCTTTTTCTATTGATTGGAGCAGTTTCAGAAGGAACGGTACCAGCTCCTCCTTGTACCTCTGGTAGAATTCGTCTGTGAATCTCTCTGGTCCTGGACTTTTTTTTGGTTGGTAGGGTATTAATTATTGCCACAATTTCAAAGCCTGTTATTGGTCTATTCAGGGATTCAACTTCTTCCTGGTTTAGTCTTGGGAGAGTGTATGTGTCCAGGAATTTATCCATTTCTTCTAGGTTTTCTAGTTTATTTGTTTAGAGGTGTTTATAGCATTCTCTGGTGGTAGTTTGTATTTCTGTGGGGTTGGTGATGATATCCCCTTTATCGTTTTTTATTGCATATATTTGATTCTTCTCTCTTCTTTATTAGTCTTGCTAGCAGTCTATCAATTTCATTGATCTTTTCAAAAAACCAACTCCTGGATTCATTGATTTTTTGAAGGGATTTTTTTGTGTCTTTATCTCCTTCCATTCTGCTCTGATCTTAGTTATTTCTTGCTTTCTGCTAGTTTTTGAATTTGTTTGCTCTTGCTTCTCCAGTTCTTTTAATTGCGATGTTAGGGTGTCAATTTTAGATCTTTCCTCTTCCTCTTGTGGGCATTTAGTGCTATAAATTTCCCTCTACACACTGCTTTAAATGTGTCCCAGAGATTCTAGCATGTTGTATCTTTGTTCTCATTGGTTTCAAAGAACATCTTTATTTCTGCCTTCATTTCGTTATGTACCCAGTAGTCATTCAGGAGCAGGTTGTTCAGTTTCCATGTAGTTGAGCGGTTTTGATTGAGTTTCTTAGTCCTGAGTTCTAGTTTGATTGCACTGTGGTCTGAGAGACAGCTTGTTATAATTTTTATTCTTTTACATTTGCTGAGGAGTGCTTTACTTCCAACTATGTGGTCGATTTTGGAATAAGTGTGATGTGGTGCTGAGAAGAATGTATATTCTGTTGATTTGGGGTAGAGAGTTCTGTAGATGTCTATTAGGTCCACTTGGTGCAGAGTTGAGTTCAATTCCTGGACATCCTTGTTAACTTTTTGTCTTGTTGATCTGTCTAATGTTGACAGTGGAGTGTTAAAGTCTGATATTCTTTTAATTAGCACCATCATCATCATCATCATTTGCTATACACTTGATAGTTTATAAACACTACAGTAACATGTTCTCAAAGAAGTAATTGTCCTTTCAACAATTTTGTGAGGTACATATGGTCACTTACATTTTAGAGATTTGGAAACTGAGCCCAGTGAACCTAACTGACCTCCTCAAGGTCATGGACTGTGTTAGAGCTAGGATTTAAATCCAGATTTGTCTCACACTGAGGCCTGTGATTTCCTCCTGGTTCACTATAACCTAATTACTTCAGATACTCCTGACCCTCTCTGCATTAATTAATAAAATCAGTTTGGAGAATAACAAAGCTGAAAACTAAGTGAAAGGACATAACTGAATACAAAGTGTTATTACAAAAGATTAACTGCCTTGAAAAGTAAAAGCAGTATGAAGTAAGCCAGGTAAACCTTAGGGGGATAAGGGCCTTAGATTATTCAAAAGATAAATATATTCGGAAAAATTTTGACAACTGAGATTAAAAATCCAAAGTTGCCATTTTCACCAGATTATTTTTTCATGGTCTGTGATGTGCCAAGTATAAAGCATAGGAGTAACATTAATGCAGGCTCACGCCCTTGAGCAGGCCCCAATCAAGCAGAGTCTCTCAAACTTGAATAGAATATGGAACCTTCTTAGCAGAGGGAGTGAGGGAGAGAGATTTCTCAGACTCTGAGCCCATGCCCTCTCATCCCAAGGTCTAGAGAGCACAGTTTGCAAGATTCATGGTGAAAATAGGCCTGATCATTTCTGGTTGTAGAATAAGATAAATTGTGTCTTTCAATTAACATTTTTCTATTTGCAATATTCTTAAGTCATCCTCCGCAAGTGTAAAAATCAAAGTTTTATTGTAGGTTAAAGAAAATAAATGAAAACATGGACAAAACAAACCATAAATGAATTAGTATGAGTAGTGGTTAAGGGGATAGACTCTAGAGTCAGAATGTCTGTGTTCAAATCCTGACTCTACTGTGTCCTGTGAAACTTTGGGTTGGTCACTCAGCCTCTCTGTGCCTCAGGGTTGTAACCATCCAGTGGGTTTACCTCGCCAACTGCCTAGACAGAGCCAATTGATCAAGACAGCGGAATTGCAATAGAGAAAGAGAAAATTCACACACAGCCGGCTGTGCAGGAGACTGAAGTTTTATTATTTCTCAAATCCATCTCCCAGAGCATTCAGAGTTTTTAAGGATAATTTAGTGGGTGGAGGAAGGCCAGTGAGTCTAGAGTGCTGATTGGTTAGGTTAGAGATAAAATCATAGGGAATTGAAGCTGTCCTTTCTCACTGAGTCCGTTCCTGGGTGGGGGCCACAAGATCTCACTGAGTCCGTTCCTGGGTGGGGACCACAAGATCTCACTGAGTGTGTTCTTGGGTGGGGGCCACAAGATCAGATGAGCCAGTTTATTGATCTGAATGTTTCAGTGAACTGGGTGCCAGCTGATCCCTCAAGTGCAGGGTCTGCAAAATCTCAAGCACTGATCTTAGGAGCAGTTTAGGGAGGATCAGATCTTGTAGCTTCCAGCTGCATGACTCCTAAACCATGACTTCTAATCTTTTTTATTTATTTATTTATTTATTATTATTATACTTTAAGTTCTAGGGTACACGTGCATAACGTGCAGGTTTGTTACATATGTATACTTGTGCCATGTTGCTGTGCTGCACCCATCAACTCGTCAGCACCCATCAACTCGTCATTTACATCAGGTATAACTCCCAATGCAATCCCTCCCCCCTCCACCTTCCCCCCTCCCCATGATAGGCCCCGGTGTGTGATGTTCCCCTTCCCGAGTCCAAGTGATCTCATTGTTCAGTTCCCACCTATGAGTGAGAACACGTATGTTTATTGCAGCACTATTCACAATAGCAAAGACTTGGAATCAACCCAAATGTCCATCAGTGACAGATTAGATTAAGAAAATGTGGCACATATATACCATGGAATACTATGCAGCCATAAAAAAGGATGAGTTTGTGTCCTTTGTGGGGACATGGATGCAGCTGGAAACCATCATTCTTAGCAAACTATCACAAGAACAGAAAACCAAACACCGTATGACTTCTAATCTTGTGGCTAACTTGTTAGTCTTACAAAAGCAGTCTAGTCCCCAGGCAAGAAGGAGGTTTGTTTTGAGAAAGGGCTGCTAACATCTTTGTTTTACACTATAAAGTAAGTTCCTCCCAAAGTTAGTTCTACACCCTACACCCAGGAATGAACAAGGACAGCTTGGAGGTTAGAAGCAAGATGGGGTTGGTTAGGTCAGATCTCTTTCTTAGTTATGATTTTGCAATAGCTATTTCAGTGTCTCCATCTATAAAACAGGGATAATAAGAATTATACCTCATAGATTTCTATGAGAATGAAATGAACTAAGAGTCATAAAATGTTTGAAAAATTAGCTGGCCTAAATAAGTACTCTTATTTTTTAAATATCTGTTAATGAAGTATTAGTTAGCTTTTTTGTGTGTGTGTGTGATAATCTTGGGTGCTGACCCTAAGGAATCTTTTGCACTAAGGCAGAGTTTGCATATAAAACTCCAGCTTGGGCCGGGCGCAGTGGCTCGTGCCTGTAATCCCAGCACTTCGGGAGGCCGAGGTGGGCGGATCATGAGGTCAGAAGATTGAGACCGTCCTGGCTAACAAGGTGAAACCCCATCTCTACTAAAAATACAAAAAATAAGCCTGGTGTGGTAGCGGGTGCCTGTAGTCCCAGCTACTCAGGAGGCTGAGGCAGGAGAATGACGTGAACCTGGGAGGTGGAGCTTGCAGTGAGCCCAGATAGCGCCACTGCACTCCAGCCTGGGCAACAGAGCAAGACTCCATTTCAAAGAAAAAAAAATCCAGCCTGTACATTTTGAGAAAAGGGATATCACACACTTGATTAGCTCTGCACGGTCTTTGTATCAGAAATGTAAACACTAACTGTGTAAGAGATAAAGCCTGACATCTCAATGGCTTAACAACAAAAAAAAGACATTTATTTTTCATCATGTAAAATTCAATCTGCAACAAGGATTGGGGCGAGAGTAGGACCTATGGTTGTATCAGTCTGCTCAGGCTGCCATCACAAAATAACCATAGACTGTTTGGCTTAAACAACACATTTTAAAATCACAGTTCTGGAGGCTAGAAAGCCAAGATTAAGATGCTGTCAGGGTTGTTGTCTAGCAAGGACTGGCCTCCTTCTCACCATGCTCTCACATCATCTTTCCTGTGTGCTCTCAATGCTAGGCAGGGGGAGAGACAGCATGCTCTGGTCTGTCTTCTACTTATAAGGAGAAGAGGAGAGAAGGGTTTAGAGAGTCTTTCAGAGATCCAGGCTGAAAGAGGATCCGCCATTTTCAGCATGGAGCTTCTGGGATCTCCCTGAGTGTCAATAATCAGCAGCAAGTGAAGAGAAAGAATTGTACACAGGAGGGTAAGTGGCCAAGGTGAGTAATCACTTCTGCCCACTTCCCACTGGCTGAATGCAGTTGTATGCCACCTAACTGCAAGGGAGATTGGGAAATGCTATCTACAGTGTGGAAGGAAATAAATTTTGTGAATAACTAGCTATTGAATAGTCCTATTGAATCTTCCTCACAGTCCATGGACCTCCTAGATATAAGGGGGAAAAAAGTGCACCTTTTCTTAACTCTTCCAGAGTGTTCTCTAGTTCATGCTACTTTCAAGTTCTTTCCCCAAGATTTTCTCACCTGTTTGCCTATGGGGCTATGTGACTTGAAAGTTCATGGCAATGTGTTCCTATGAAGGAGTGTAGGGCCACTTTTGGTTTATGTTTTAGCTCTAGAGGATGAAGGAAGAGCCAACATGTGTCAGTTTGAGGATGGATGTACAGGAACCATGAGGGGCGTTTTCCACCTTGAACGCATGAGCGCTCTTGAGACCCTCCCACTGCACATTCAGAGTTACCAGATTTGTGCATGATATCTCTGCACATACAAGAAAAGAGTTCCTTTGATTGCTCCATATTTTCTGTCATGGTAAAAATGAAGAGCAAGAGAGCTAAGGCCCTAGGAAAAGGCAATGGCAAAGCACAGATATGTGCCTCTCACCCCTGCCACTATCTTTCCAGAAAATCCCATGTAAACCTTGAGCACACTGCAAAGTCATGGTTTGGAAGGTTTCTTTCTCTAGTGAGAAATCCCCATGCCACCCTGCCGGTTCACTGGGGCCTCTCAGGCACCATTCTCAGCATGAGCTATTGGTTGGGTCAGGTATGTAGGGGAGCTGCCAGTGCCACTGACGTCATGGGATAATTGTGGGCTCCTGGCCAGGAAACAGCTAATCTAGTTTGGGGACAGGGTGGGCAGGATGTGCCATTGATTCCCTTATGAGAAATTCCTAAGAACCTACTCTCCATCTGCAGTTAATTCTACCAGGAGAATTAAGGGATTTTTTTTTTCTCTCTCTTCTCTAAAGGGAACAAATAAAGGCCCAATTATTTTTCCAGCATTCTGAGTTTAAGAATCTACGAACTCTAATTTTTTGTTTCCTGGAAACAGTAAAATTCAATTGACATTTGTTTTCTTCTTTAAAACCCCCTTTACTGCACTTTCAAAGTAAGCTTTTCTCATAGCCCTGAAGAGCCTTTGTCTTTAGGTTGTTAGTAAAAACAAGTTGGCCCCTTTGACTCAGTTGGTTGAGATATGAGTGCACTGAAATGTGTCCAACAGGCCATTGCCAAAGTTGTGGTTTTTCAATTTATGTTCGAGACGAAAGAGTCCAAGGAGAATTCCACTTGTGTAGGTTGCATAAGAGCCGACAAACAAAGCTGAACTGGATAAGAGTAAAAAGAAAATAAGAGAAGCAAAATGTGTGATAGAGGCCACAGATACTGCCGTAGAGAGCAAGATGGTGACAAGGTGAGAAGGGGCTGCAAATTTATTAACTGGCTCAGCCCTTCCTGAGAGCTCTGCACCATATCTCCTCCACACAGGTGCAGATTTTGCATTTAGTTTGACAAAGATTAGAGCAAGAAAGAAGCTGCTTTTAAAACAAGAAGAAAAAAATCAGTTTCAGTGCACCATCTTGTGTAATATTACATCCTATTGTACCCTGTTGTGGTTTAGGTATCACTGTATTCTCTCATTGTGTCATGTATATATTAAGAGCTAAATAAATGTCTGTTTCATTGAATAGTTCAGCTCTGCTCTCACCTCTCCTAATTAAACCAACACCACATGCCACTTGCTACCTCCTGAAGAATCATTATTTTTGTTTCTTCATTTCTCCAACAAACAGCTCCAAAGATGTAACGTTCAGCTCTAACATTAACCCTGTTGCTTCTAGAGGCTCTGCACCCATCTCTCTGTTATGCCACAGTGACATTTAGACCTACTAGATGACAATCCTTTGTCCTTCCTTTTTGTCTCCTTACAGGTCCCAATAAGAGTCCCTGAAGACAAAAGGCACATTGCATACCCAACATCGATTACATTTATCTTCCTTCATACACAAAGCGTCATATGTTTCCACATTCAAGAAACAAAGAAACTCATAAGTCATCATGGGAAGAACATGATATTTAGATTCAGACTGATCTATATGCAAATGTGAAACTAATTTCACATTACATGTCCAGCTGTAAAACTGGGAGTAAAGTATATGACCTCTTTGGATCTGTTTTTTTCATTGGAGTAATAGGAATACTTACCTTGCAGGTTTGATCTGGGAATTCAATGAAATGACACACGTGCAGTGGAGCTGCAAATGTGCTCATGTTAGAGTCAAATGAGGGAGAAACAGGGGCCTTTTAGAGTTCTATATGTAGACTAGCCTTTGTAAACTTGCACCCCCATTGATAGTGGAGGCAGTCGTGTGATCTTGGTTTGATCTAGTAATTGACATGTCATTTAGTTAACAGAATCTGTTTTAGATGCTTTTCAGACTTTCAGATTCTCTCTCCTACCCCTGAACTTCCCTGGAATGACACCAAGGTGTGTGAGGGGTTTGCTCTGTCCTTGTGACAGTGGAGAGAAAAAAAGTCAGATTAAGCAGTGTTCTCAGATGCCCTCTATGCCCAGCTGTGGACAGACCGGTCGACCTCTCCTTGTCTGAGGACTGCTGAGCTCTGCCTGGCTCTGCCTATCCTTTTGGAGTGAAGCTTTGGCTTCCTGGAATCCAAGGTTTCAGACATTTGTGTGTATTCAAGTCCACCCTCACTTTATCCTATCCACCCTGACTCCAGGCCTCTGACAGGTTGCCTACTCCTTTCTCGACATTTCCGCATCCCTTCTGGAGCATTTGGGAAATCTTAAATCCCCGTCATAACAACTGCAGACAACGGAGAGCCAGAGCTTCATTGTGGACTCATCACCTGAACCTATTCTGCAGTCTTCCCACAGAATTGCTCTGGAGCCAGAATGGATCTGGCACCTGGCTGAAGGCACAAGTTGTTCTAGGTGCCTGCAGGCTCTGCCTTGGAAAATAATCTACTCCTCTGATATTTGTGTATTGCTCCGTACTTACTTCTATGTTTGTAAAAGACATTTTTGCATTTGATGTATGATTCTTATGTGGGGCAGCGGGAATAAGAACCTTTTTGTTCTACTTTTTTTTTTCTGCCTCCATTATCTGACAGGATGGGAAGGGGTAAGCTTTTCTGTTAGTTTCCCTTCCTGTCTGAATGCAACTGTCCTATATCATTTTCTCCTCATTTCTTTTAAGATTTCAGTCTCAAAGTTCAGCCCAAATGATGAAATTGGCTATATCTTAGTTTATTCCAGCTACTAGGACAAAATACCATAGAATGGGTACCTTATAAAAAACAAAAATTTATTTCTCACCGTTCTGAAGTCTGGGAAGTCCAAGATGAAGGCACCAGCAAATTCCATGTCTGCTGAGGGCCTGTTTTCTGGTTCATAGTTGGTGCCTTCTCACTGTGTCCTCACATGGCAGAAGAGGTGAGGGCTTTCTCTTGAGTGACTTATAAGGGCACTAATCCCATTCATGTGGATCTGCACCCATGACCTAATCAGCTCCCTAAGTTTACTTCACCTTCTGATACCATCACCTTAGGAGTTAAAATTTCAACATAAAAAATTCTTAGGAGGCAGAAACAGTCAGACCCTAACAGGGTGCAAGGAAAGAAATCAGTCCAACCATAAGAAAACTTAGTGAGAAAATACTTCTAAAACTTTATCTCTGTTATAGATGCAAAATACCTGGTGCAGAGCCTGGAATCTTCTACGAACTTGGATAGGTGAATAACACTGTACTACATGGTGATATATGTGAAAGATCGAAGTGTTACACTTAGAACTGACAAATTCAAAACATTTTATAAGACAAACATTGGGCTCATTCTATCCATTCCACAGTCTATAGGCTGAACTCTGCTAAACCTAGCTGATTAAATAAAGACATCCGTAAAAGTCTTAATGATGGTCACACTACAAAGCTCTTTGAGTAACTAATCCCAGTGTTAGCCAGCAATGTGTCTTAGGGAAGTTCTTCACATTGACCTGGAATCCAAATACCTAATGAAAAAGAGCAAGTATCAAACTCGGAGTATGTGTCTCTCTCTTCCTGTTTATTTGTGAATAACTTTTAGTGATTAGGAAAATAACAAAAACTATAAATGCAGCCTGTCAACCACAACAATGTACCTTTTCAACTTTTGGCTGATCAAGACATGAAAAGGTTATTATTTCACTACTTTTTATATAAACATAACTGCATATTTTCACAGCTTTGCTTTAAGACTTAAGCTCCTCCAGCTGATCATAAATTGCCAGGAAATGTCTGCCCAGTCTATCACAGTGTCTTAATTAAGCAAAGGCATAGAAATTATATGGGGGTCTTGGCCCATGGGACTCACCAGGTGTAATGAATTCTGAAGAAGCAGTAGTTACAGATTTCCCAGGGCACGCTAATAATAAATACCAGTTAAAGGACAACAGAAATAAAGAAGTTTTTTCTCTTTTCTACCAATATCTTCCTTTTTAAAAAGATAGCAACTATTAGATCTTTAAGCCTCAATTTTGATGCCATTTCTTTCCAGAGAATTTCTTGGTTTCTCCTTTCCACACTCCATTATAGGCTGTGCTAAGGCACCCTCCTCTGCACTCCTATTGGTAAACAACATTTTTATGGCAGTATTCACACTTGCTATAATTGTCTTCTTACATATTTGTCTCCCCCAGTAAGTCTGTGGCCTTGCCTTGCAGTTATTTTATTCATCAAAATATCACTAGAATTATAGAAAATATGTGGTCCCTAGTTATTTCTCAAAAAAAGATCAAATAAAACATACAAAAATTACCTTTTTAAGCTCCCAGAGCACTTTAGTAACCATAGATGCAGGGAAGTTACTTATTTTTTGTTTTTATTTTTGGCTATGAACGAGCCTTCAGTGAGTAAACCTTCAGTTAGTTCGCTACCTGTTTCTGCCAAGCTGGGAACTAAAAGATTTGCATTGTATTTTCTGTGGATGCTTGTGTTTCCAATAATTCACTCCTCAGAGGGCTTTCCCAGGGGGCTGGAGGCGGAGAGGGGCCCACTGATAAACAGCAGATGTCCAGCAGGCCTGAGGCATGTCTGACACATGGATGATGAAGGAGATGGGACAAAAGGAGCAGCAGCTCCTGGGATGACATATTTATGAGCCCAAGGAGGTGCGTTGCTTTAAAATTACCGATCATAAGAAATAGCTCCTGCAAATGGTGTGGGGTATGCACCCTTCTGTCCATGCCAATTCAGTTGGTAAACACACAGAAACAGAATTCTCATGGAGTACTTGAAGCTCATAGAAATGTCAAGAGTAAAAGGAATGGGGCAGTTGGAATTCCTGTGCAATTTGAAGCTCTCACTTGAAAATGAGAGAGGTACAAGGAGCCAGGAGTGAACAAACTAGGGGATCAAGCAGGAATAATATATGGTTCAATACTTGTCCGAAGTAAGAGAGATGAAATATTCACTACCTTAGAAAAAGTAAAGTGCTCACCTTTCTGAGGTCATGGCCTTCCAAGAAGAGATATTTTAGTTTCAATAAATGAGCTCTTTCCACATGAGGCTGAGGGTTAACTTTCTTAATCCTGCTTAAAAAATTTAAAAAATAAAAAAAATTAAAAAGAGACAGAGAGGGAGAGAAATAAAATGCACCCACTGATGTTCAAAGAGGAAGAGCAAAAGCCTGAACCTGCTATATCAATGACTAACTACAGAGTTATTCAATGGAATAAGATACATAGGATTTGCATCCCAAGAGAGGGCACTGACCCTGTTTGAGAAAGATCATTTGGTTAAGAATTGTTTAATTTCCTTCCTTTTAGAATTTGAAACAACAGAATCTATTAAGCAAATAGTGGTAAGGGAGCACAAGATGCAGGAGACTTTCTTTGTCCTGAAGTACCTTACAGACTTGTTGAGAAGATTGTATAAATAGGTGAAAGTCACCAAACAATGGCATATGTGCTTGGCATAGAGTGAGCAACTGGTTAATATCTATATAGATTGCTGCTTAGCTAATGAAGTCTATGGTGTATTTACTAGCCTTAAGTACATAATGTTGACTAAACTGTGCTCTGCCCAGACAGACAATGAGGGCTGGTCTTCCAGCTGACCCAACCTTGGGCCTTTACAATGAGTCCCTGAGCTCCCCGTCCTCAGGAGCCACTGCCCTTTGGTCTTGTGAAAACTTTCAGACCACAACCCTTCTGCCCTAACCTTCTCACTTAATTGCCGCAATTCTAGTTTATTTGCCAAAGGAAACTAATCTGTGTGATTATGAAAGTAAGAAGTAATATGAAGTAATATAAACAAGTGGGATAAGGTGTGATGATTTTGTATTTAGATGAGAAGTTAATCAGTTTGAATTACAGAGGGAAGGTAGTGCCCTTGAAGTCTGAAGTATAAATTGATGATCTAAGTGTGCACCCTTGAGCAACTCACCAATTCACAAAACCCGAGTTTCCTCATGTTAGCAGAGAAGGGATCCTAACTGTAGCACAGGCTTTGTTGGGCCAGTGGAGTGAGCCCAGCTGGAGTGAACAGCCTTAAGTCATTTTGCATGAACAATGGCTTGTTTGAATAGAAATGCTGGTAGGACCTTTACTGGTGGTGAGAGAAGGCAATAACAAGTAGAATGTAAGTGATAGTCAATCAATTATTTCAACTCACTGGTGACGGTCATTTGGGAAATGCAGGTTACATACAACTGGGAGGTAATGTAATTTCCCTCATAAGGTTATTATGAGGATTAACCAGCAACCACAGTATCCAACAGAGGCTAACGATTTTGTTTGTACATTATTTGAATCTTCTATTTTGCAACTAAAATTATTAAGGAAAAACTTCTGTTGATAGTAAAAATATAAGGCTTAGAGTGAAGCAAAGTAATTTGGAGTTTGTATTCTTAACTCCATGATGGTGACTGCACACATTACATTCCTCTAGAGGTCACCCTAGCTGCCAGCTTCCAGTACCTTGAGGCATAGACTCTATCTTATTTATCTATATGTATGCCACAGCATCTAATAATGCAGCTTATTGCACTAGAAGCTCACTATGGATATGCCAAATGAAAAATGAATAAAATTACAATTGGAAGTACATACCAGAAAGGAGCAGCAGTACTGTGTTCACTGAGGTCTTATTTAGTAACCCACAGTTTGGAAATGCTATGCTCATGGGGTGCAACGTCAATTAATGAACAGCCATGTGCTGACTTCAGGAACAGCAGAAGACAATTATACCTCTGCTGGTGCAGCAGCTCTTTCATCCACATGTGAGCTCTGCATAAAGCCTTGGAAATTTCCATTATAATAAAAACAACCTTGGAGGATCACTGGAGATAGGAGAATCTGTTCTTTATCCCCGACAGTATGGTTGTCTCCTAAAACGAGGTTTTGCCAGCCTGATGCAAAATCCTTGTTGCAAGTTTTGTTTTACATTTACAGGCCACCTCCCAGTGCTCCGTAAAAGAGATCAGATAGAGGTTATGGACATTAAACTCCCACCAAGCCTCCTTTCATGCTGATCTGAGCATAATTTGATTTTAGTCTTAGGTCAGAGGAAAATGGGTGATTGGGGCAAATTGGTATTGATCCAGGGACTTTGTTATATGACTTAGATTCTGAACTCAGGTGAACTTGACCTTGCCCACAGATTCCCCATCTCTTCTAGATCTCTCCTATCACTCGTGTTGTCTCCCCCATTACTAATGGCTCTGGGCACTCAGGAGCCCAGTCTGGGATCCCTTAGTCATTATGTACTTCTTGATAAATCCACTTACGC
Source organism: Macaca mulatta (assembly GCF_049350105.2). Classification (NCBI taxonomy): domain Eukaryota; kingdom Metazoa; phylum Chordata; class Mammalia; order Primates; family Cercopithecidae; genus Macaca; species Macaca mulatta. The sequence goes on from NC_133417.1 coordinate 29,607,437, forward strand.
TTTTCCCCTTAAATATCTCGCTGAAGATCGCAGTTTTCAGCAGTCTTTACAATCCTTTGCAACTCTGAAAGAAAGGATCCTTACTCAATAATTATTTGTGCATTGGTGGGAACTGAACACCAGTGGTGTAGTCTTTGTGACTGACATCAAGGATTTAGCCAGAGATGAGCTGGCTAATTGACAGCATTTTTGTTGTTTATTGTTATTGTTTAAAAACTGTGCATAAAGAATTGAATCAAGATAATTAAGATTCATGTGTTAAAAAGTCACAGAAGTGCATTGAGCCCCAAGGGGGCAGAGTGGGAGGGAGACATAGTACAGGTCCTCTTTGTCTGTATAATAATGCCAAAGAAGCTCTTGGGGGTCAGCGCGGACTGTTAGTGTTCTTGTCAATGCTGTCTTTATTAGGGGCTAAGGGCGGGACAACTCCCACCTTTAGGGCAGCCTGTGTCTGGGATAACTCTATGACACTCTGGCATCCAGAGAATCAGGAGCCAACAAGGAGTTAGGACTGCAGTGAGCAGAGATGGCTGGATGCGGAACAGAGACTATGGGAAGGATAAACTCCTGGGGATCAAGGATTAAGGATGAAGGGCACAGGACTAGAGTAAATGTGATGAAACCACCACTGAAGATAATGAGTGGCAAATGCAATATGATCCTTTTTAGTTTTCTATGGCTGCTGTAATAAATTACTACAAACTTAGGAGCTTAAAACAACCTAACTTTATAATCTTATAGTGCTAGGATAAGAAGTCTAAAATGCATCTCACTAGGCTCACATCAAGGTGTTGGCAGGGCTGCATTTCTTTCTGGAGGCTCTAGAAGAGAACTGATTTTCTGTTTTTTTTCTGTTTTCTAGAGGCTGCCCACATCTTTCAGCATGGCTCTTTCATCAAGTTTTTTTCATAATGCCATCTTTCTGGTTGTACTCCTTCTGAATCCCTCTTCTACTTTTTTTTTCTTTTTTCTTTTTTTGCTATATTTTTAAGAGATATCCTTAATTTTATCTCCTAACCCTTTTACTGAATCTATCTTGGCTATTGTAATTCAAATTTTAAATTTTCTTTTTCATAGCACTCTTGTCCTCTGGATATAAACCTTTTCTTATCAATTTGAGATTGCTCTTGGTAGTATTTTGCTTTTCAGTCTTTATTTCTTGGACTGCCTCTGTTTCCTCCATGTTCTGAATACTTAACTTCAGGCTTCTCGGACATCCTCTTTTACCTTGTAACCAGAACGTGGATAGGTGGTTGGGAGCTAAACCTCTGGTAAAGATGGAGGCGTTCTTTATAAAGAAATGGAGGAGCCCCAGAAACTATGTCTACATGTTGTTAATGAATGGATCCTTAATAAAAGAGCCAAGCCCTTTGTTATCCTTCATGATGAAACTCACTTGTTAGGTTTCTGAGCTCTAATACCACCTATGTTTTCTGAGCCCTGAGAAACTGATTAAAAGTTCAGGGTTCATGAATGTTACAAGTATGCAAACTCTTACAGAAATTCTGCATTTACCTCCTACCCCTCATAAAATTATATGTTCTCAAGGTCTGTCAAATGCTTATTCAATTTCTCCCTAGAATTGTCATCCTGGAGGGTGGGATAGAGGCATTGTCTATTCTAGTAGCCATCAACCAAAAGAATATCTGGAATACAGATTTGAAAGACACAGTGTTTGATCCTGAGAAGGCTAAAGTGCAGTGATACTGATACACATTTAAGCAGATGTTGTACATGCTATGATTCAAATGTTTGTGTCACCCCAAAATTCACATGTTGAAACCCTAGCCCCAAGGTGATATTATTAGGAGGTGGTGGCCTTTAAGAGATGATTAGATCACATGGGAGAAACCTCATGAATGAAATTAGTGTTTTTATAAAAGAGACTTCCCTTGCGCCTTCCACAATGAGAATACATATTTAAAAGGCTCCGTCTATGAAAAAGCAAACTGTCACTGGACATGGAACCTGCCAATGCCTTGATCTTGGACTCCCTAGCCTTTAGAACTATAAGAAATAAATTTCTATTGTTTATAAGATACCTAGTTTATAGCATTTTATTATAGGGACTCAAACAGACTAAGACAGTGCATGTTGTTTAGATAGGAGTATAATGAGGGTTTAGTAAGAATACAGTAAGGTGAAAACAAAATGCAATCGATTGTGGAACACAAGGGAGAAATGTTGCCTCTGCTTGGAGAGAGTGTTGGAAGCCTTTATAGCAGGGGTAACCTTTGAACTAGGGATTTCTGAAATAAATGTGTACAGAAAAGAATTTCCAGGCCGCAGAACGCATTAAGAAAAGCATCAAGAAGCTGTAAAATAGCTTGTTGTTGGCAAATGATATAAAGTTATAGGTGAGGAAATGTTGGTCGTGAGAGGGAGTTTCGTTCTCAGAATCAAAATCAGTAGCAGCTATGTGTATTCATCCCACAATGTTGCTTCAGAAAAATACAATTGTAAACTTATTCCTTGAAATATTGCAGGCTGCTCATTTTTCCTGGCTTTCTCACTGTGACTGTCTCTCCACCTATCACTTCCTCTTTCCTTAGCTACTGTGCTTGCCATATCTTCTATTACTCAGTAACTCAGGAGAGAGATATGGGCTTAAACTACCAAGGTCTAACAGGATGGGAGACATGAGGCTTGTTGAATCAAAAAAACAAAAGGAGTAATTCAACATACATGATGGGATTTGAAGATTTTAATTCATGTCAGAATTCTTTCTGGATTCCAGCTTTGGCTGCAAATTTCATAAGAAATCATTAAAGTATAGGTATTTTTAGTTAATGGATCTCGATGGACAAGATGTATTATGGTCTTTAACCTCTGTGCTCCAGAAACTTAGATCCCTGGTGTTCCAGGCCAGTGTTCTTTTTATCCTGTTTTATCCCTGCTTAGGTCTGCAAAATCAAGACCAAACAGGGTTTCTTCCTTCAGTGGAAACAGGGTCGCAAGCCACCAGGTGGCAGTGGTCGTTAAAAGTGGATACAAGTTACTGGACAAGAATATTCTGTACTCCTTCCTCTTTTCATTCTGTCTGTATTGGAAAAGTTTTTCATGTTCTAAAATTTCACTGAGTGTCTCCAGCTGGATCCTACTTTTCTATGGGCAAAGCCATTCTTTCAGTTTCTCAAGTTCATGTATTTTTTACCTTTCTAATTACCTATTTTTTAATGCAATTACTCTGCTTCTTACTAACACATTGTTTTTCATCACATGAATTTTCTCAACTTGCAATGGCTTCTTAGCAACTACTTTGTTCTTGGGAAGTTGCTGTGAAGTTGTTAGCAATTGCTTTGTAGTTAAGTAGTTTTCAAGCTCTTCAGGCTAATAACCAAAACTCATACAACCTAGACCAATCCACCTTTACATAAAATAAGCATAGAATCACACAGTGTTGTACATTGAAAGTACTTAATAAAATTCATAGAAATTATAAATGTACAAATTAGTAAAATAATCACTACACATAAAAAATATATAAATGTTATTCAAGTCTATCAAAATATGTATTTAAAATACCAACCATTGAAACGGCATATAATTGATATTTGTATATAATTATAAATATACACATGTATACAAATGAAAATATAAGGGTTTTGGCACTTACATCTTTTATCACAAGTAAGTCACTTAAAGCTGTCAACTGAAAAGTGAAATAACAGGCACTAAAACTCAGAAAAATTATGGTTAGGTATATTTTGAGCCACGTTTGAGGTCTTAAGCCTGGAAACACAGACTCAGTGCAGAGTGAGAATGAGTCTCCAAAGTAGGTTCCATGAGGCACAGTATATAATTTCCTAATAGAAGGATGCAGGTGATACAGAAGGTGGGAGAAGCAGGGCCAAGAAGCAGCAGTTACATTCCTGTGATTCTGACTGGTGCTCAGCGACACTGAGGGAAGACAGAGACCTTCTCATATTGTTTTATATTGTTTTATACTCAGAAAAGGAAAGAGAAGTGAAACTATAGGCAGGTAGCCCCGTGCCTAGGAACCAGACCCCAAACCAAGGAACCAGGCCTGGGCCTACCTGACCTAAGCCTGGTAGTTAAAATTTGACCCCTGACCTAGCAACTGATGTTATCTGTAGATTCCAGACATTGTATGGAAGGACATTGTGAAATCTCCCGATCTGTTCTGTTTCACTCTGACCACCAGTGCTTACGGTCCCTGTCACGTACCCCCTGGCTTGCTCAATCAATCACGACCCTCTCACGTGGACCCCCTTAGAGTTGTGAGCCCTTAAAAGGGACAGAAGTTGAGCGCCTGATGAGCTCGGATTTTCAGATGCTAGCCTGCTAATGATGCTCCCAGCTGATTAAAGCCACTCCCTTCAGTATCTCAGTGTCTGAGAGGTTTTGTCCATGGCTCATCCTGCTACAACACTATCCATAGAAGATATATATATATATATATATATATGAGGTGTACATGCAGTTGAGCAGGTAGGACTAAGGTTAGTCACCTGACAGGGTGACTGATTCCATTTTGTCTTTGTTCTACCTCCGATACACATGTTTATAACCTGTACCTGTCAGTGAAATACTGAACAAACTCCAGTTACACAGGTAAGAGGTCAAATTTACTTTATAGGCCTAGGATTTATTACCCATGTGCCTGACTGCAACCATTGCAGCCACTGTCAAAATTTTCTTTTTTTTTTTTTTTTCTGACAAAGCCTGTAGGCCCTTGAGGTTTAAAGATTACACATTATAAAATTTCAGCAGGGTACACTGGCTCACGTCTGGAATCCCATAGCTTTGGGAGGCTGTGGTGGAAGGATGGTGGGAGGCGAGGAGTTCAAGGCTAGCCTGGGCAACATTGAAAGATCCCGTGTCTAAGAAAATAAAACAAAACAAAATAAAACATCAGTGTCATATCAGAATTTAACCACAGAGCTGTAGTATAAGTCAATGCATCCTCCTGTGAAAAGAGCTAGCTGTTTTTACATAGAATAGACTAGCTTAATTCATTCACATCCAGGAAACAAGCTCACCAACTGATTTAAGATTTTATACTGTAATAGTTATAATAGTTTCATCTTGTATGTATAGAATAATTTATAAATGCATAAGGTGATACTTATTAGATCATTTGAGCCTCACAGGTATCATATGAGGTTGACAGAATAGTATTATTCATGTTCTATTTTACAGAGAGAAGAATTTAAGTTCAGCAGAAGTAAGGTATTTGTCCAAAATGAGACGGCTAAGAAGTGGCAGAAATCAGACCCAGTCTCCAAGACCCAGGTAACAAAGAGAAGCATGATCAGCTCTGGCTGCTGAGGAGATAGCAGGCAGCTGCTTGGACTCTTTACTACTAGATCTTCCATGGGAACCTGGAGGACTTGGGTCTGAAAGTCTCTGTGTTGGTATGCAGAGAAAGTCTAGAAAAAGTCAAGAAAGATAAAATAACTTCTTTCCTGTCATCCGCATGTAGTTTCCAGATCTTTTTTTTTTTTTTTGGTGTAGCAGAAATTCTTTTTCACAAGAAAACTAAGTTGATCTGCTCTGGTTGAAGGAGAACCCAGGAAGCTGCTGGCTTGGGTTAACTCTACCCTCTCCACATGGCTCCTGAGAGACCTGCAGAATGGAAAGGTCCCAAGAAATACGGTCAGAAAAAAATTGTTTAAAAACACTGTGGTATTCAGGATCCCCCTTTATAAGCAATAGAAACAGACGTTAGCCCACCTAGGCAGAGAAGGCATTTATCTGAATCCTCTGAATGATTTTGTTTCACTCTCAGCATCAGGGGTCGACCTGGAGAAGTGGACCTGGTAGCTGCTTGCCGAACGGAAGCCTGAAACAGCACCTGGAATAGGTGTGGTGAGGAGACCTCTGCTTCATGTCTTGTTCTCTATTGGGCTTTAGTGCTTTGAGCCCATTCATATCTCTCCCCTGAGTTACTGAGTAATAGAAGACATGGTAAGCACAGTAGCTAAGAAAAGAGGAAGTAATAGGTAGGCAGAGTCACTATAAGAAAGATAGGAAAAATAAGCAGCCTGAAATATTTCAAGGAATAACTTTAAAAATTGCATTTTTCTGAAGCAACATAGTGACATAGATACCCAGTGGCTACTGACTTTGATTCTGAGAATGAACGTTTCCTCTCACAGTCAACATTCCATCATCTATAACTTCTTATCATTTCCCAAGAGCAACAGGCCTTTTTTTTTTTTTTTTTTTGACAGACTCTTGCTCTGTTGCCGGGGCTGGACTGCAGTGGAGCGATCTTGGCTTGCTGCAACCTCCACCTCCTGGGTTCAAGCGATTCTCCTGCCTCTGCCTCACAAGTAACTGGGATTACAGGTGCATGCCACCACACCCGGCTAATTGTTGTATTTTCAGGAGAGATGCGGTTTCACCATATTGGCCAGGCTGGTCTTCAACTCCTGACCACAAGTGATCCACCTGGCCTCCCAAACTGTTGAGATTACAACTTGGCCTCCCAAACTGTTGAGATTACAGGCATGAGCCACTGCACCCGGCCTAAAATTTCTTGATGTCTTTATTTTTTAAATGTTTTTAAAATTTCAATAGCTTTTGGGATACAAGAGGGCTTTGGTTACATGGATGAATTGTATAGTGGTGAAGTCTGAGATTGTAGTGTGCCTGTCGCCTGAGTAGTGTGCACTGTACACAGTATGTAGTTTTTTAATCTCTCGCCCCCCCCGACCCTCCTACTTCTGAGTCTCCAATGTCATGCCTTTGTGTACCTATAGCTCAGCTCCCGCTTATAAGTGAGAACACGTAGTATTTGGTTTTCCATTCCTGAGTTACTTCACTTAGGATAATGACCTCCAGCTCCATCCAAGTTGCTGCAAGATGTTACTTTGTTCTTTTTTATGGCTGAGTAGTATTCCACAGTGTATATATACCACATTTTCTTTATCCAATCATTGGGAGATAGGCACCTAGGTTGGTTCCATAACTTTGCAATTGTGAATTGTGCTTTAAAAACGTATGTGTGCAGGTGTCTTTTTGCTATAATGACTTCTTTTCCTTTGAGTAGATGCCCAGTAGTGGGATTGCTGGATCACATGGTACGCCTTCTTTTAGTTCTTTAAGAAATCTCCACACTGTTTTCCATATAGGTTGTAGTAAATTACATTCCCACCAGCAGTGTATTAGCGTTCGTTTTTCACCACATCCACACTAACGTCTGTGCAGGAGTAAGATGGTGTCTCTTGATGCCTTTCTTAATGCCTGGAAATTCGACCCTGCCACCTACACATTTCTTTCAGAAACTCTTAGCTCAGAGGTTACCCATGGTGAAAAACATAATTCATACCTCAAGCCAAACTTTCACATCCTAGTCCCGTGACCATTCACTGTTCTGGGCCATGGTCTTTTCATCTGGAAAATGCGGCAATGCAGGTTGATGGAGTATTAAAGAAGTTAATTGAAGATGACTATAAACTATAACACAGTTTACAAATATAAGGTATGATTATTATAATATCCTCCTCTTCTTCCCTCTGTTTAGACTCACAGGGTTCTTGCAGAAAATAAAAAAATAATAAAAATAAAAGAGTGAAAGTATGCCCCTCTCCCACCCACACACACTTTCCCTATGATCTTTTTCCATCAGCACATTCTCCTGACTTTTGGAACATTCCTTCTCAGGCGTGAATTCTTTAATCACCATGATTAATCTGAGGCCTTGGCTCTCAAAGTTGGTGTTTTTCTGTTTGTTTTGTTTGTTTGTTTTGGTGTGTGTGCAAAGGAAGAGAAGTCAGGAAATCCTAGAAAAATTTAAGGAAGTGAGAAACTGAGGAGAGGTGGGAAGAAGGAATTAGGGAGGTGGAGGGGACAGGTTAAACGTCAAGCCTCCTGATGAGCCTGTCTAACCTAAAGCAAAACTGACACACTTTTTCAAAGCTTCCAAGTTGACAATGCTTATTTGTTTATTTTTAAAAATTTACATACAGTAAAATCGTTTTTGGTGTACAGTTCTAGGAGTTTTGACAAATGCCAGTGAGACGAGAAGTCTTCTCCCGATTGAAGGTCTTTTCTCGATCCAAGGGTTCGTGGTCTCACCAGCTTCAAGGAATGAAGCCGACTGCAGCAGCGAATGTTATAGCTCCATGAGAGAAACGCGCGGATCCAAAGAGTGTGCAGGGCGACAAGATTTATCAAAGTGAAAACTAAGGTAAAACGAAAGCGAAAGCAGTTTCCTTGTGTGCCCTGGAAGGCTAGCCCTTTCTGGGTTAGGTGTCTTATGCTTATATCCCCTTAGGACCCCTCCTTTTTTCCTTTTTTTGTCCTATAGAATTAGCTTATTTTCTATCCACTCGTGGATTGGCGGGCCTGATTGGTTAAAAACATCAGGCTGCAGCCCAGAGCTTAAACTCCCTATATGATTGGTTGAAGTATCACCTAGCTTGCAGCTGTGACTCATTTTGGCTTAGGGGAAAGTCTTCTTTGATTGGTTGAAGTTTCAATCCCTTAGCTCGCAGCTATGACTCATTTTGGCTTAGAGGAAAGTCCCCTTAGGGAGGTCCCTATTGACCCAGGAAGTCCAGCCAACTTAGCCAATTAGTCCCTCACCACCATCATGTTCAGAATGCAGAATGGTGCCATCTCTCCATACAGACTCCCTCTTGCTGTTCTTTTGTAGCTCACCCTCCCACAGCCTTTAACCCCGGAAAGTCACTGATCTGCTCTGGTTCTCTCTCGGAATTTAAAAGTTGGAAACGAAAATGTTTTATCTGAGCAGCAGATGTGATTTGCCTCTTACCTCAGTATTGCCTGTAGTCTGGATTTTTGTCGTACTGTACTTATAGTAATAAAATTTAGAGACGAGCTATTGTCTTCAGAGCATTCCTATCATTATTTTGGCAAATGCTGTCCTGTCTGGGTGCTAAAGGAAGGTCCTGAGGGCAGGGAGGATATATTGTGTTTGCAAAAACGAACAAGATCTCATAGAAAGGTCATTTTCAGCACAGAATTGCAACCCTGGTCAAAAATTAAAATTGCTTCTCCATGAGAAACAACCTTTATTAAAGTAAGAACAAATTCTTTCAGGAGAATCCCAGGTTTGATATAATTTTTAATTAAATTTCTCAAAAGCTGGAGCTCATTTATTCTTCCCTCTGTCTGCCACCTAGCAGCAGGTGCAACACCCTGTATTCATGGAGATCTTGCTTTGAATTCTAATTCCAAGTTGAATTTTCATACATGATTTTGGCTCGTTTGAAATTTACTGAAATTATTTTCTTGAATATCATCAATATCTACTTTCGGCTCACATTTTCACTATGGAAGTCTCCCTGGATATGGCTATTAAGAAGTTTGAGCTGTATCGCCTTTCAATACCAGATTGCAGTTAGTATTTTAAAACAAATTAAATGAAATGAATTCCCCAAACAAATTAAATTCCAATATGCATTAATTTCCTATCCTGACTAGAGATAAAATGGTGATAAAAATGAAACTTAGAAAAATGATTCTAGCAGCAATATTATGAAAAACATGAGCTTTTCACTGTTTATCTGACTAGTAAAAGGCCAAATATGTACTGTGAAAAGTTTTAATTAACTTTGACATTTTGTTTCTGGTCCAAACTCAGGGTAGGGCAGCTATTTCTTGTGGGCCAATAACAAGATGCAGATGAATTGGGGAGAAAATGAAAAGAGTTTTTATTTCCGTAACCAGTTACAGGGAGAAGGCCTGGATCACCAGACCAACTCAAAATGACAAAGTTTTCCAAAGCTTATATACCTTCTAAGCTGTATGTCTACATGTAAGTGTGCATTCATCTAATGATGTAAGTGATTACCTTCTTTTAATCTGTACCTAAGGCCTGAGTCCTGAAGACCTTTCTCTGGAGCCTCGGTAAATTTACTTTATGTAAATGGGTTCAGGTACCGGTGTGATTACCCTTATCTTGTCTCCTGCTAAATCATGTAGGTTCCCGGAGTTCCCACAGACCTCCAATAAACTTGTTTGTGGAGGTCTGGGGAGTTGCTTCAGACCCACAATAAAACTTGTTTAATCCTGAATAGATTCTGTTAAGAGTTCCTTTGTTATTTTGTCATGTTTTAAGGCCCAGGAAAGGCCTAAGCAAAACTCCTGGTGGGTGTTTGTTACATTCCAGCAGTTATGTAAGGGTACCGGCTTCTAATATTTAACTTAACCACTCAGCCAGTACTGAAACAGTTGCTATGGAGGCCTGCATTAGTGAGGCCTGGCCAGCCAATATTTCAACTAATTTCATTAGGCACCATAACTAGAAACACAGTATAAAACAGAGCATACATTTGTGAGAGACAAAAATCACTGTACTTTAAGCAATTGTCTTTTCTTCCTTTTTTTTTTTTTCTGTTTTAGTAGTATGGAGTTTTGGAGACAAGATAATCCACAAATCAATTCAGAATTATCGAAAAGCAAATTTTCAAAAATTATTGAGTTAATCTCCATAAACTTTCACCATCTCTGACCCAATCTGCGTTTCACTACTGCTAGAACTGCACCAGTGGAAGTATTAATTTGGAGTAGTAGAGCAGAAAGGCTTTAAATACACTTTTGGGAACATTACGCCTCTGTTTTGAACCATAAATTTGTGTTTATTAACTGCAAATTTCACTCGATGGCACAAAATGTGTGCCAAATTGATAACTCTGAAATGTATTTTGCCAGAGATGATCTTTGAGCCACTTGAAGAGACTGACACCCCATGCATCCTGGTAGAAGAGCTACTACTTCTATTGGCATTGACTACATTTAAAAACAACTGCTTTGGGAGGCCAATGCAGCAGGATTGCTTGAGGCCAGGAGTTCAAGACCAGACTGGGCAATACAGTGAGACTTCCCAACTCTACAAAAAAAAAAAAAAAAAAACATAGCCAGGCATGGTGGCTTGTGCCTGTAGTCCTAGCTACTTAGGAGGCTTAGGCAAGGGGATTGCTTGAGCCCAGGAGTTCAAGGCTGCAGTATGTGATGACTGTGCCACTGTACTCCAGCCTGGAGACCCTGTCTCTAAAGACAACAACAATAACAACAACAGCTCTTAGAGTCCTATGTAGGAAATAATAAAATAAACATTGAATACATATGCCTTTTGTTTTTAGCCATATTGATAAACAGACTTTAATTATTTTCTACTGCCTGAGAACATATGGGTAATTACTTTGATCCCCTTATGTTTTCCAAATTGTTAGTGCATCACAATCGTATAATCTATGCTTAGAAATGCAAAGTAGCTTTGAATTTGTATTAGGGAAGGAGGAGCACCAAAGAGTCAGAGAATGAGACACATCGAGTGCCAAATGTCTTACAAATGGCATCCATAATTCCAGCCTGAAATATGAGCCGTGTCTCTGATTAACAGCTGTAAACTCAAGTAATCTTAGAATTTTAGAACTGGAAGTGAATGATGGCATCGAGTTCTCTACAATTGAAGAAATTCAAGGCAACTGAATTAAGTGCTTGCTCAAAGTCACACAGGAAGTTAGTAAGCAGAGTAACATGGAGAAACAGGAGTGGGAGTCGCCCATTAATCTATCTCCTGATCCCCTGGGAGCACAGGAGGAGAAAGGGACAGACAGCTCTGAAATTCTCACATCTGAAAAGGAATCCCATCATCATGGGACTCCTAATGACCTCCCATTATCGGGTGCCCACTGATGAGTTTCCCAAAACCCTGATAGATTCCCAAGAAATAGTTTTCAGTCAAATACCCTCATCAAATAAAGGCAGTCTTCTTAAAGAGTTCATGAGTACTAGTCCTCAATGACCTGTAGCTATCATAATAGTCACCTTTTGTTTTCACTATTTTATCTGGCATTCAGTGAGTACTTAATACATTCTTGGTATTTTGCTTTATGCTTTTTTTTTTCCTTTTTCTTTTTCCACTCTCACAACAAATTAATTTACTATAGTAGGCAGTTGTTCTGATTATTGCCTGTTTGATGCTAGATACCATTCTGGTCCTTCCCATCCTCTACTAAGTACTTCAAAAAGTTGAATCCTGCAAGTTATATCACCCATGCTTTTTTGCCAATTGGGTTTCAGCTAGTTTTAGGAAAGTGGAAAAACTGGTAGAGATGAGGGGTAGGAAGAGGAGACACTGGGTACTTCTGCCCATGTCCTGGTGTTTCAGGCAGCATCCTCAAGAGTGCTTGTGTCCCCTCCATTGTTCTACCTCCCACTAGGCAGCTTGAGCTCCAGATAACACCTGCTCCTACAGGTGGTACAGGTGGCAAGGGCATGCTGTCCTGAGGGCTTGCTCACTTTCCTTGTTTGCTTTTCAGTTCCAACACCTTTATCATGAGCTACCCGTATTAAAAATTATCTCTGGAACCCTGGACAGAGATTTTGCCATTTGTATTGAAACCTGACTAATACAGCATTACTGTGTTCATCCCATAAATGAAGGAACTGAAAGTTAAAGAAGTCAACCTCACACCAGAGAGTTTATTATATGCCAGGCATTAGGCTGAAACTTGATACGTATTATTTCTTTTAATCCTCGCAAATTTTTATGAGGTAGGAATTATTATCTCTATTTCATAGGTAAGAAAATAAAGCTCAGGGAACATAAATAACCTGCTCAATGCCATACTAGTAACTGGTAGACATAGGAACAATGATATCTCTGTCTCTAGATCATAGCAAGGGTACAACCAATTAATTAAGAGATGCTGGAAGATGGCACCTCCCCTTCCGGTGGTTCCCACATACAGTCATTAGCCACACGCTTCAGGAAGTTCATGATGGGGACTGGAGAAAGGTAGCCTGTACGGCATTACCACAACTCAGCCAGTTTAAAAGAAGGTTCAGGTTCTCCAAAGCCACTTTGCAAATAACCACAGGGCTAAAAACAATAGTGCACTGCTAATTGTTTAACAATCTGCTCTCCAAGGAGATTTTTTTTAAAAGATCTGATTCATAGAGTTTTCCAGTCTTCATGGTGTAAATGTAACTGGGCAGCTTAACTTCAAAATGCATTTTAAACTTTTTTTTTTTCCTTTCTCTTGGGTTTTAAGATATAACCTTGCAGCAAACTGCAGAAGCCTTTTTCCTTAGTCTTAAAATATACTTCATGTCCCTTTTTTTCTCACCATATACTCCCCTTCACATTTATCTAAACTGGACACTAGTATCCAAGTATGTGCCTTCTTAGAAGTCCCAGGGGTTAGTCATGAGATAGACCAAGTCTGAAGACCCAGTTGCAAAATTCTAGAGATATGTCAAGGCCGCTAGTTAACAACTGGCCATTGTTGAGAACACATCTGCCAGAGATCAAGGTGGACCAGGACTCAAGATAGCCACTAGAACAAGACACACAGACACTGTACTCAGGCCAATTCTTGCCTGCATTCCTTAGTAAGTTTTCCTTCTTTAAATTCCTGCCTTCCCACAAAAAATCAAAGTGGTTGCTTTATATGGGAATCTGGCCACTTCCACTTTGCTCGTATTGGTTAACAAAGTCTCTATTTCTTTCTACCAGATATTGCTCTTGTTACTTGGACTCTGCAAGCAGTGAGCATCCAGAACTGTGTTCAGTTACATAAATACTCCCACCATGGCTCATTTCAAGCTACTCATGTGATATCAACCAGCTCACAAAGTTCCTGAAATTCTAACAATCAGCTCCACCATACCATTGGTTAAATATCTAAAAGGCAGTCAGTATTTGTTGACTAAAATATAGACACTGCTACATACTCCCAGAAGGGTAAAGCAAATGTGACTGGCAATCCAAAAAATGTCCTATGACACAGCAAATTCACTCATGATAATAGAAATGAGTGCATATATCCACAAAAGACAGGTGCAGAAATGTTTCTGCCAGCATTGCTCCTAATAGCCCAAACTGGAAGAAAGAGTGCCAATGCCCAATTAAGTAAAAGAAAATGGTTTTAAAAATTATGGAATATTTATATAATGGAATGTGTATTGACATGAATGAACTGCCGATGCACAAAATGTGGGTGTATTTCAAACATATTATGTAGAGCTAAAGAAGGCAGACACAAAAGACTATAGTATGCATAGTACTCTGTATGACCTTTTCATATGATGGTCAAGACAAGCAAAACGTATCTGGGAAAGTTAAAGTCCAAATGGTGTTTGTCTCGGGGTGGAGAGAGTATTGTTGATTGCAGACATGAGTTAATCCTCTAGGAGACTAGAAATGTAAATATTATAGAAAGGAGACTTGATCTGGGCAATGGTTATATAGATATATACATATATGAAATTTCCTCCACCTGTACCCTTGAGATTTGTATAGTTTATCATATGAAAATTATGCTTAAAAGTTTTAAAAAGTAGTCTTTGGGCCCCGCAGGCATATGTTCTCAGATCATGCCCAAGCAAGGTGTATTAATCTGTTTTCACGCTGCTGATGAAGACATACCCAAGACTGGGAAATTTACAAAAGAAAGAGGTTTAATTTGACTCATGGTTCCATGTGGCTGGGGAGGCCTCACAATCATGGCAGAAGGCAAAGAGGAACAAATTACATTTTACGTGGATGACAGTAGGCAGAGAGAGAACTTGTGTAGGGCAACTCCCAGTTTTAAAACCATCAGATCTAGAGAGATCCATTCACTATCATGATAAGAGCATGGGAAAGACCTGCCCCTATAATTCAGTCACCTCCCACTGGGTTCCTCCCATGACATGTGGATAGTGGGAGTTATAATCAAAGATGAGATTTGGGTGGGAACTCAGCCAAATCATATTACAAGGCATCTCAGATAAGAATGTTCTAGCCCAGGAGAATGTTCTAGTCCTGAGGTTTCATAGACTATATTTTTTGGTATATTGAGCACATACTTCTTCACCAGATGCCAGAGAAGTTTGCTTACCACAATCCCTCTATTTATAAAATTCCTTTTACATGAAGCTTTTCCCTTCACCAGATCCCCACCTCCACACTACTACTACCCCTTACAGTAGTCACTGAAGTTTGCATCATCTGTAACAACGACAGTGAGGCAAAATCTCAGTTCACGAATTGTATTATTGTAGTTTTGTTTGTTTTTTTGTTTTGATAGCTGTCCAGTTCTTGCTAATTTTTCAGGTTCTAAATACTTACTGACCTTTACCTTTGAGAGGAGATCTGGTACTTTCAAGGTGACTTAAAAATTTTTTTATTATTAAATGGAAAGTTAGTTCACAGACTCTTTTTTGTTGTGCCTTATTCTTTGTTCACATCCTAAATATTTCATATAAGCTTTATATCTCTAGAATTTCACTGATTACTCTTTATGTCTTTTAACAGGATTTGTCTGTCCATCTTCTCTCTTCCTTCTCAATTAATTATCATCCAAGTATTTCATCTGCATCACAAGATGGTTTGGTTTGTCCCTGATTGGGTATTTTGGGCCTTTCTTGTTTTAAGTTAATTAAAACGAAATTATCATAAACTCCACATTAATAAAGTGTAATTGAAACAACTAAGTTATTAATAGTAACAAGATATATGGCATTATTACCAGCTGTGTGACCTTAAGCAACTCACATTGGTAAATTTGCCTAATACCAGAAAGTCAAGGGGCTTCTTACCCAGAGACCATCTTTAGGTTACCATTTACGATTTATTGACAATCTTTAGATACAGTGGCTCTACTAGCTATGAATATATATACAACTACTTTTAGTTTCACAAGCTCACAAAAACTTATCTTTTTAAAAGATGGAAGGCATTTAACGAGAACTTCAAGAAAGCTTAAAGATCATCTCACCTCTCATCTTTCCACATATTTTTTATGTATGGAAAAAAAAGTTTAGAGCAGATTTACCTAGTAAGAGGCAAGGCTTGTATAGCATTCAATTTTTTTGCTTCTTATTTCCATGTTTATGAGAAACTTACCTAAGTCTCTTGTGGAATGTAAGATTCCTGATGCCTATTATATTTTACTGAAATTACCAGTCTAATCAAGCTCTAAAATTTTATGTGCTATAATTCCAATCCTTCCTTTGAGACCACAGTTGGATCAGTCTTCCTGATAAATTTCAAATAAGCTAGCAGATCAAGTAAATCAATCAATTTGTATAAAATACTGTCTTCCTCCATTCTTGTCAAGTGAAAAGAAAATGGGATTCTTTGACCTATTTGACTAAGATATTTTAGCAATATTGCTGTTAACATATACCTACTATGGATTATGCTATTTAGATGATCGGACATAAGAATAAGAAGCTAGACCAATGAGTATGGTGTCGGAAGACTAAAGACCAGGATGAACAGAAATATTGGAACAATGCTGTGCAGAAGAAAAAGGGTCCTGAAGCCTTTGCTATTGTTTTTTCTTCTCTTTTGTTCATTTGTTTATTTTTTGGTATACCACATACAGAGGAAGAAGAATGAACAAGGGAAAGCCTTTGTTTTTTGACCTAGCAAAGATGGTGTTCCATTAAAAGGTGATAGAAAGAACACAGAATTATTCCACTTTTTCTTTGCTCCTATCTGCTGTAACATGGAAAATAATCTTCATGTTGGAAAGACACAGAAAGGTGAGAGGTAATATGGTATAATTTTTTTAAATGAGCCTTGGAATCAAACATTAATTTGAACCCAGGCTCTTCTCTTAGGACTTATGAGGTCTTATACTATTTATCTGCTCTGAGTCTCACTTGATGGTATCAATAGTTCCATCCCCCAGAGTGTTAGAAGTATATAAGGCACTTTGACACAGTAACAGCTTAATAATTGATATGTAATAGGGGATGGATGTCCAAAATAGGTAAGAAAATAAATAACAATTTTAAATTAGGTGATAATTTAAAGTCTAAAAAAATTACATTTCAGTGTGCTGAAAGAACTCGTAAAAGCAATACTGATGTCATTGCTGGTAACTTTTGAAAAGTCATGGCAAATGATAGATGTGCTAGATTGTTGCTTCAATTTTCCAAAAAAAAAAAAAAAGGGAAAAAAAGATTTTCAAGATTCGGTAATTCCAACCAGCCAGCTAGAAGGAAATTCCAGATGCAGTATGGATTATGAAACAGATATTCTATATGCAATTTTAAAAGGAAGTTTTGATTGCTGAAACCAGCACTTAATCAAACACAAATCATGCTGAAAGCAACAAGATTTCCTCTTTTTTTTGGTCTTTTGAGGGACTGCAAGATTAATCAGAGAAATGCCGTAGCCATGATATATTTGCATCTGAAGAGGACATGTGACAAAGGTTTTATGAATCTTTAATATACTAATGTGCATTATAAATATCCAGAGGAAGCTACTCAATTCAGCACTTTTTAAATTATTTGACTGTGGAACCCTTTTTTTTGCAGAGTAAAATCTGAAAGAAGTTGGGTTGGGTGGAACTTTGGGAAACACTAGTGTAAGCCTGGAAAATACATCGCCACTTTTTAGGTAGCTTTGGGGATATTGTGTTTATTTTCAAACATCACCATTTAAAGGAACCCAGACAAACTAGAGTATTTCCAAAGGAGGGGCCAGAGTAATGAATTACATAACGCTATATTGCAGAAGAAATAATTAGGAGCTATGAAAGAGACACTTTGGGGAGTAAGGTTGTCCTGATGGTTGATTTCAATTTTTTTTATGGTTGTTATATGGAGAAAGAACTGAATTACTTCTGTTTAGTTTAAGCAACCAGAAATAGGAGTACTATCTAAGAATTACAGGGCAGCAAGTTTTGGCTGAATATAAAGATTTTTGTGAGAGCGCTAGTCCTGGGATTTGACAGACCTACAATTCAACACCAGTCCTGCAGTTTTTGGCTAGGTAGCTTAATCTCTCAGAAACTTGGTTTTCTCATTTGTAATAGGGGGAAGTTGATGGAGGTACTACAAAGAGTAAATCCTTGGATATACTCCAAGTAAATGTAGGATTTACATTAAATTTTATAAGGTCCATACAATTTCTGGCACATAGTAAGTGCTCAAGAAATGGAAGTCTGGTGTTATTGGTAACATATAGAGCTACTCAATAATGAAAAGGATGGAGGACATCTGATAGCAGACAACATCTCAAGAGTGTAAATGCTCAAGCACATTGTTAATTATTTAAAAAAGAACTGAAAGTCTACTTTGGGCAACACATCAGGGAAGTAGCTGTGACTCAGTTCCTGTCTTTATGAGCTAAGTCACATGGGGACAAGCAGGGGAGTTAAGGCGAATATATTAAACAACAATAACACAAGGATGAATGCTTGCAAGAATATCAGAAATTATGAGCATGAGTGCTGAATTTTTTGAGGGAAATATGGAAGGATATATGAAAGTGGTAGCATATGAAGAATAGAAAATTTTTCAATGGATGTGGTAAGAAAGGAAGCAGCATGTTACAGAAGGAACTATTGTGAGGAGAGGCTGTAGGCAAAAAAGCATAGGAACGTATCCAGAGAAGCAGCACAATTTGAAGGGGATATAAATGCAAAACTAGAGATAAATGAGACACAATTCTGGATAATTATTGGGGGAGCTACAGAGTGGATCTTGTACTTGCCTTGGGGGTCAGTGGGGAGACTAAATATTATAAGAGAAAGAAAAGAGTGTCTATCTAAACTTACTTAAAAAAAAAAAAAGAAACATGAAGTTGACAAGGCAATAAAATTGGTTAGGATCTGTGTGATTCCTAAAGCAGGAAACCCAATTAACAAAACAGCACAGTATAGGATAACTGGCCAGACAAATGCAGAAGGTTGCAACTGCACCCCTTCTTTACACCATATATAAAAATTAACTCAAGATGGATTAAAGACTTAAATATAAAACGCAAAACTATAGAAACCCTGGAAGACAACCTAGGCAATACCATGCAGGACATACACATGGACAAAGATTTCATGACGAAGACATCAAAAGCAAAAGTTCACAAATGAGAACTAATTACACTAAGGATCTTCTCTATAGCAAAAGAAAACTATAAACAGAATAAACAACCTACAGAATGGGAGAAAAATTTTGCAAACTATGCACTTAACAAAGGTCTAGTATCCATCATCTATAAAGAACTTATATAAATTTACAAGAAAAAAAACATTAAAAAGTGGATAGAGGACATGAATAGATACTTTTCAAAAGAAGACATGTATGCAGCCAACAATCATATGAATAAAAAGTTCAACATCACTTATCATTAGAGAAATGCAAATAAAAACTACAATGAGATACCACCTCACACCGGTCACAGTGGCTATTATGAAAAAGTTAAAAAATAACAGGTGCTGGCAAGGTTGTGGAGAAAAGGAAACACTTATACCCCATTGGTAGGAGTGTAAATTAGTTCAACCATTGTGGAAGACAGTGTGGCGATTCCTCAAAGACCTAAAGACAGAAATCCCATTCAACCCAGCAATCCCATTACTGGGTATATACCCAAAGGAATATAAATTGTTCTGTTATAAAGACACAAGTATGTGAAGGTTTATTGCAACACTATATGCAATAACAAATACATGGAAACAACCTAAATGCTCATCAATGACAGACTGGACAAAGAAAATGTGATATATGTATACCATGGAATACTAAGCAGCCATAAAAAAGGATGAGATCATGTCCTTTGTGGGGACATGGATGGAACTGGAGGCCATTATCCTTAGCGAACTAATGCAGGAACAGAAACCCAAATACTGCATATTCTCACTTACAAGTGGGAGCTAAATAATGAGAAAATATGGAAACATTAGATGGGAAAAACACATACTGGGCCTATTGGAGGTGGAGTGTGGGAAGAAGGAGAGAATCAGGAAAAATAACTAGTGGGTACTAGGCTTAATACCTGAGTGGTGAAATGATCTGTAAAACAAGCCCCCATGAAACATGTTTACCTATGTAACAAATCTGCACAGGTACCCTTGAACTTAAAAGTTTTTTTTTGTTTTTGTTTTGTTTTGTTTTGTTTTTAAATAGCACAATAAGTGAAAAATAAAGAAAATCTCAAGTAGGGTGGAAACAGTGGGAATGGAAAGGAAGTCCTCAATGGGATCCACATGAAGAACAGGCTTTGTTGGAGAATATCTGACAGCAGACAAGAGAGGTGATAGTCTCAGAAGACCAAGTTTCAGTTAAGGGAGGTCTTAGCAGCAGCTTTCCAAGAGAAAGTCATGTCAGGAGTATTCCTCAGCAGAATAGCCAACAGCAACTCTTACTGAACATTTATTCAATAGATGAATACATTATTGGCCATTTTTGGTTTGGGTTAAAATGAAACAAAAACAGATAGATGTACACATGAATGAATGAATGAATGATTTGGGTTGAGCTCTAAAGAGAAAAATGGAAGATGGTAATACAAGCAAAAGTTTGTCAGAGCCAATCTGAGGAAATGGAAGGCTGGTTGGATAGAGATGTGAGTAGAGAACTAGCAAAGACCTTATCCAAGGATGAGTGAAGGGCAGAGGAGCTAAATCAGGGCCTGACCAAATAGGGCCTGTGGCCGAACCCAGCCCTACCCACCTGTTTTGTGCAGCCCATGAGCTACCAATAACTTTTATGTTTTTAAATGGTTAAAGTAAATTCAAAGAAGGATAGTATTTCATGACATGAGAAAATGATATGAAACTCAAATTTCAACGTCCATGAATAAAGTGACGATTGTTTTTGTTATTTTATTATTATTACTATTTTTTTCTGCGGAAGGGACTGGCTTGCACTTTTTAAACATTAGTTATGCTATTCTCACTACAACCCTATGAGATAAAATTCGTTGTTCCCATTTTACTAATGAGCAAACTGCAGCTTATATTTCAGCCAAAGTCACATAGTTCATTAAGGACAGAGTCATCCATGGCAATCTGCCTATCCAGGTGTTCCATTTTCCCCTAGGGTAAAAGCACTGGCTCTAAGAATAGTGAGAACAAAACATACTTATAAAAGAGAGTTGGGGGAGGGGGTTGGGGGCTGGGCATGGTGGCTCATGCCTGTAATCCCAGCACTTTGGGAGGCCAAGGTGGGTGGATCACTTGAGGTCAAGAGTTCAACCCCAGCCTGACCAACATGGTGAAACCCCATCTCTACTAAAAATATAAAAATTAGCCAGGCGTGGTGGCGGGCGCCTGTAATCCCAGTTATTCGGGAGGCTGAGACAGGAGAATCACTTCAGCCCAGGAGGCAGAGGTTGCAGTCAGCGGAGATCGCACCATGGCACTCCAGGTTGGGCGACAGAGCGAGACTCCGTCTCAAAAAACAAAAACAAACAAACAAAAAACAAAGGGGGTTGGGAAGTGTTTTGAATGCTTAGAGGGCAGTTTGGGAACTCAATTAGAAGGGGACGGTTTAAGCAGACATATTTCTAAGAGACTTATAATGAGTTAACTCATTTGATCCTCACAACTCCTCCATGAGTTGGATGCTATTATTAAAAACTCAGTATTAGATAAAGAATTAGATACCTTCTTAAAGACCACTTCCCAGGAGAAAGACTGTGTGTGAGTACTCTGAAGCTTTGGGTCTTCTGGTGGGTGACACCACTGGGTTTCCAAAGGCTCAACCAGCCAAGCGAACTGTCTTTGACCTCGTCGTGTTCAAAGTGCTTAGGGAAGGATTCTACGGACTGGGCTTTTACCCTGGTGTCCTGCATTCTTGCTCCAAGACTTCTCTCACCACTCTCAATCCCCTAAATGCAGCTTCTGACAGCTTCTAGCTACGAGTTCTTGGGCTCCTCCTTGGTGACTTCTTCTTAAGATAATTTGAGTTACCACAAATCAGCATTTGAAGAAATGCAACAGATAAGTTGAAAATTCAAGTGCTGAGGGATGTAAAGGCCAAAACAATCCTGTAGAAAGCCCAGAGGCAGATGACAGTCTTTCGTCAAAGATTTCACTGCTGTAGATTTCTGAGAGTGCTGTGTAGCTGTCCTTTTCATCCTGCATTTGCCACTTTGAACAGTCACTTTCCCACTTGGAACTTACTTGTGGCTCTGCTGGCAAAACAGGAAGTGATTTGAATACAGTCTGTTTTTATGACCTTTCAACATCAGGAGTTTGAAAAGTTTTAGCAGTGTATTTACAGCCTTGCTTTAGTACTTCTATTTCTTATAAAACAACCGTGTAGGGGTTAAAGTATCAGTGCAAAGTGCTGTTCAAATATTGAGTCAGTAATGAGCTCTGCACGCCAGCCTTTGGTGCATGTTAAATTCAAAACAAGCTTAGCGTTTTTTTTTTTTTTGGATAGAAACTGGTGGGGGTGGGGAAAGAATGAGGGAACTGGGAAGAGAAGGAGGGGAAGTTAAACCTTGCTTCCCACTCTGTCTTTCTCAGAAAACCAAACATGGCATCTTCCATGAGGAGCTTGTTTTCTGACCACGGGAGATATGTTGAATCTTTCCGGAGGTTTCTCAGCCATTCCACGGAACACCAGTGCATGCAGGAATTCATGGACAAGAAGCTGCCAGGCATAATAGCAAGGTAACAAAAGGGACGTTGTTGTCAAAGGGACAAGCCTGAGACTCGCTGTGCGTCAGTGATAGATGGGTCTAGCTCAGCCTAGCAGGCTGGGCACGGGGATAAGGGCGAGTTACTGATAGCAACTCCCCCTCGTCCCCCTCCTCGCTGCCCTGCCCTGCCTTTCTCCTGCAGTGCTTTGGTTCTACGTTTGCTTTAAACACTTAAAGGCTCCCTTTTGTGCTGTATTTCCAGCTGCATACAGATAAGCGTTAACCATTTGAAGGCACAAATCCATGTTCATTTGGAAAAAGATAAGATGCTAATCTTCGAACTCAGACTTTTCAGCCCTCCTCCAAATTTTACATCCCCGAAAAGGCCCAAAGGGAGTCTGGTATACTTTTCATTAGAATCAAATATAAATAATTGCCAAAGTAAGATTTGCCCTGAGGACTGAGTCCCTCAGTTCTCATAATATCCATTTAAATTCATTTTCCTTATCCATTGTTATAGTTATCACTCTCTTCCCCAAAATTGTCTTTTTCTTTCAACTTAATATTAGCAACGTGTTCCTTAAAAAAAGAACCATTTTCCCATTATCAGTGAAACTCACTGGTTCCTATCCTTCTTGCAGAGTTCTTTTTTGGGGTGATTAATGTATTCAATTTGTGTCAGAGCTGATAAGCATTATGAGAGTAACAGATTCCACATGCTAAAGATAATCAAATCACCTATCTAGGGGTGATTTGCTGTAACTCACTCTGCTTCAGGAAATAATAATGGAAAACTGGGAAGAAATGACTATGGATCCAATTTGCAAACAGCAAAGGAAAGTGGTATTTTATCTTTTGCTAAATTTCTCTATTATAGGCCTGAAATTCTTTCACCAGGGCAGTACCTACGTCTGACCAGAGCAGGCATTATTAGATGTATATAAAATTTTATTTCCCTTTCTATTTAACATGATTCAGATTTTAAATGTTAGCTTTAAAAAAATAGGATACTATATATTAAAAATTAATATATAATAGGATAAGGATGCCAAACATCAAAGCAGATGGCAAATACAGATAACTTCTTATCTAGGAACTAATTATAGTTAACCTCTTTGGGTTTCCTTGCTCACTTCTAAAGTTAAAGGTAATGAGCTAATTTCTCAATTCTTTTCCAGTACCAAAAGTATTGCTCATGTCTGTAGCTTACCAGATCCTTGGTTTTCTTCAGCCATACAGAGTTTGGTTTGAAGAGGTGCTGTGGATGGAGATAACGTAATAAATGATGAATGACCCCTTCCTTATCTTCAAAGTTTAATCTAACTGGAAATATTATAAAATCTGTGAAAGACTAAAGAATTTTTAAGGGCACACTGTCTTTTAACAATAGTATATAGTTAGGAATGATCAGACTCAGTGTCATTTATTTAAAAAGTAATTTTTTCCTGAAGGTAGTGTTTGAAATAAGATTTAGCTGAAGAACCTTTAAAATTGTTGCTTAAAGTTGTCTATGAGTTATGAAGTACCAAAACGTGATTAGGATACGCTTTGTGTATGTTAGGGCAGGGTTTGTTGAGTTGGTGGCTCACTGTGCTAATTGAGTATGGAGCGAGCCTATTAAATTTTTATTAAAGCAAGACGTGCTCATGTTTTAAAACATCAAATGGTTCTAAAAACAATCAAATGGTTCTAAAGTGGGTGGGGCCTATAACAAATCCCACCCACTCCATTCTTGATTCTCACTCTCCAGAAGCAACCACTTTCAGCACTTTGAAATCTTTTAGTTATTTATGGAATTTTCTTTCATAATTCAAAATAACATGTTATTTTTCTATTTCTTCATTTTGCTGTACTAAACTAGCTAATTAGCATGCGTATTTCCCACCCTTTCATGTCACTATATTTAGTCAAAATTTTGGTTAAATAATTTGAGTGTTTATGTTATTTTGCCTATGTACATATTATTAATAATTAAGCAATATACTATGCTTACATTTCCTTTTATGTACAACTTTTTGTTTTCCCTAGAGTTGACTATTGCCTTAATTTTGGTTTCTTTTCTTAGTTCTCTATGTACCTATTACTACCTTGATTCCGAAGCAGATATACTAATCTCATCTCAATATATGCAAACATATCAAGGAATCTGTTTATTTTACCCCAAGGGAACAACTTTTCTGAAGCCTTCTGTTCTTTTTTTCGGTTTAGGAAGATCTGCTTTGGCCTGCTATACAACTATTAAGGAGGGGGGTTATTTCACTTTCTGAGAATCATTTTCTTTCTGAAGTATTTGATTTCCTGATTCTGTATCTCATGCCTTTCTTTTCTTTGTTTCCTCAGTCCTTTGTTTCCTGAACTAATTCTTTAAAAGCTTTAAGAGTGAATGAGAGGTAAACTTTTTGAGATTTTGAATGTTTAAAAATCCCTTGGTTCTATGTTCATCGGAGTTAGACAGTTTGACTGGATATAGAACTGTATACTGAAAATGGTTTTGTATCATACATCTAAAGGTACTTTTACATTGTCTTTTAGATACCAGAATTGCTGTTAACAAATAAAATACTGGCCAGGTGTGTTGGTTCGTGCCTGTAATCTCAGCACTTTGGGAGACTGAGGCAGGAAGATTACTTGAGCCCAGGAGTTTGAGACAAGCCTGGGCAACACAGCAAGATCCCATCTCTACAGAAAAAGTAAACAAAAATTAGCTGAACAAGGTGGCGTGCACCTGTAGCACTGGCTACTCCAGAAGCTGAAGTGGGAAGATTGCTTAAATCCGGGAGATCAAGGCTTCAGTGAGACATGATTGCGACACTGCACTCAGTCGAGATGACAGAGTGAGACCCTGTCTCACACAAGAGAAAAAAGAAATCAAATGCTACTCAAAATTCTCATCCTTGGGTTGTGGAATAACTTCACATTATGTGTTTTGTTTTCCCTATTTTGAACTTTTTAGAATCTTATCTCTAGTACTCTGAAATTTTAAAATAGTGAGTTGTGAAATGGTTCCTTTTCACCCATTTTGTGGGTACTCCCTGGGCTATTTCGGTTGAGATTCAGAACCTTCAGTTATGAGGAACTTTGGTAATCATTCCTCCCCTCTGTTTTCTTTTTCTGAAACTTTTACTCATCAAATACCTCCTGGATTGATTACCTAATTTTCTTGTATTTCCAGTTTGCTATGACTTTCTCTTTCAGCCCATCTATTAATTTTTTACTATTATATTTTTAATTTCCAAGAATGTTTTCTATAGCATTCTTTTCATCATTCTCAGACGTAATACCTTCTTATTCATTACAAAATGTTCCTCTGCTCTCTCTGCCTCTTTCAGTCTCTGTTTCTTATGTTTGACAGCTCCCCAACTGCCTAATGAGCCTTGGTTTTCTGTTCAATCAAATAATGACGCACTAAAAGGTAGTCAGATTCTCTTTGTGTAAGTCAGGGCAGGGTTTGTTGAGTGAGTAGCTCACTGAGTAATTGTGGACTCAGCTCTTTCCTGGGTGATCCTCAGATATGAAATCATGTTAACTTTATTACTGAGATGATTTGTTTCCCTATAGAGGAATTCTTCAATCCCCTATTTGGGGGTAGATGGTGGGGCAGAGCTTGGGGGCAGGAAAAATTATAGTATATAACTATAAATAGTAAACTTGGTTATTGGTGCTGCATATTAAACTTTTAAATCCTTGGCTAGAAAATAGTAAGTTTTCAATAATTATTTGATGTCATTATAATATGTGAAATGGGATGAATAATAGTATCTAACTCATAGAGGAATTTTAAGGATTCAAAGAGGTGATTCACGTAAGTCACTTACATGTGCCTAGAATCATAATAATTTCTAATATATGTGGAGTGCTTGTCATGTGCAGTTACATTTCTAAGAACTTTACATGAATTAAATAATTGAATCCTCACAATTTCTCCATGAATTAGAAACAGTTACTAATAATCCTACAAGAGAGGTGATGTTATTATCTTATTTCACAGAGATGTCAAATAACTTGCTCAAGGTAACATATCAGTAACCTGGGATTTCAACTTGGGTCCTCTGCTTCATAGCCTCCCTATGCTGTCATAGATGTAAGCATTTTAAAGAATGAACAAAAGGTTAAGATAGAAATGGATGTGTTAGGATGCAGGATTATGAACTGGAGGATAATTAGAACTGAAAAAGGCAACTCATTTATAGGTGTTCTTGATCCTAGACTTTGCAAGATTCCTTTAGAACCTTACTTCAACCTTTGTTCCCATCCTGTGACTGTGCAAGCTTTTGCAATGAAGAGAAAACACAGGTTTGTTTACCACCCCACAGTCCAAAGAAACAAACACCATCCTTTTCCCTTCATGGTTCCCCTGTAGCAGTCATCTCTTTTCCTTCTCTCTTTCATCCTTTTTCAACAGACTCCAGATCTGCTTCCTCATTTTTGAGCTCACTTTTAATCCCATTGCCATCTGACTGCAGTCTTCAGTCTTCTTTTAAAACTGCTATTATTAAAGACACTTATATTGCCAAATTTGGTATAGATTTTTCCTTTTTTAAGTAGTACACTCTGCTGCTTTTGCCACGACTAAGGGCTTTCTCTGCCTCCAGTTACTCTAGTACTTCTCTGTGCTTTCTTTTCTTCTCTGTCTTCTTTGTGTATTCTTCACAATCCAGTTATCTTTAGAAGTTGGTATTGCATCACCATCCACTACTACTCTAACTCTGCAATATCTTTGGGTGATGGAATCTACTCTTCTAGCATTGACCATTACTTTATGATGATGATTCTCCAGAATACATCACTGACCCTGATTTCTCTTCTCCCAGCTTAAATCTTGCAAATTCAAATGTTTGCCGAATTCGTATTTATTTTTTTAAAAAGCCCTGACAAAACATAAGTTTGCTGCCAAACTATATTTCTCAGCTTCCTTTTTGGCATCACCCTCTGCCCAGTCATCCAAGCCTGAAACAGGGAAGTCATTGCACGCTCATATTTTTTGTTTTCTTACGTCTTCACATCAATCTAACAGCAAGTTCTACTGGCTTATTTCCCAATCTATCTACTTCATTCTATTTCTAGTATCTGAGTCATAATTCAGGGCTTTATTATCTCACATTTCATTTTGAGAGCAAAGTGATATCTGTTTTTTTAATGCCTAGGATAGAATACACATAATACATGTTTAATAAACATTTGTTCATTAAAAGGAAGGTTAAAAAAAAAGGGGTGGGGGAGGAAAGAAGGCAGACATTATAGATAGTGGGAACCACCTGAGCCTTTTCCCTATCTACGATGGGTGGCTTATTATATTACCAGACTCAAAACTCCACTTTTTCTATTCTTGTTCTCCAAACAATATTCAAACAAATGGCATTTTCTACCTCTGAGATGTAATTACTGCCATTTCCAAGTCTCCCAGTTCAAGATTGTTAATGAATATAACCTGTATTTTGAAATATACTCTAAAGATGGCAATGTAACTGGTATAATTGGGAACTTTCATGTTGGCCTAGTTTTCATTCATTGTATTTTTAGTCTGTTCTCTTCAACACTAGACTAGATAATCAGATTTCACAAAGCACCTAACACATTTTTCTAAAACTACATAATTTTTTCTTTCAGGATTGGAGACACAAAATCAGAAATTAAGATTCTAAGCATAGGCGGAGGTGCAGGTATGAATAATATATTTTTAAAGTTTATATTTCACTTCAAACATTATGCTGTGTGATGACAATATTGTTCATTTTTTAAGGAAGGTTTCTTTTTTTTTTTTTTCTTTTTGCTGTTGGAAGAAATCAGCTTATTAAAACTAGCAATATTACTTCAACTAACATTAATGCCCCCAGAGATTTATAGGGTATAGGATACTAGCCTTCATTACTATCTCTATTGTGAAAAAGGGATGTGACTTATTCTTTTGATAAATGAAAAATCAAATAGGATAACTTTAAGGATAACTCTTATCCAAAATGATTAAAATACTCGCAGGAAAGGAAAATCTCATAAGAAGCTTCTTAAGCTTCTGCCACTTAAAGCCTTGTTCATGGACTGGTTACTGCTTTTCAAACTGTTATTTGTCCATGTGAAGATTAGAAATATGCACTGGAATATAAACTGGAATATAAAGTGATGCATAGCTTTTTTCATTGAGAAAGTCTCACCAAGGGGAAAAATTGTGCTCAACGACAGAGTTAATTTATACTCTTGTGGACACATTCTTTGAGTGCCATGGGCCTAATCTGTTCCCTTCCTCTTAGTTCTAAAACTGAATGCTTAGAATTACCTCTAGCATTCAGAACACTCCTAAGCACCCGCCGGTTTTTTTTTTTTTAACGGAGTCTCACTCTGTCGCCCAGCCTGGAGTGTGCAGTTGTGCAATCTTGGCTCACTGCAACCTCCACCTCCCGGGTTCAAGCAATTGTCTTGTCTCAGCATCCTGAGTAGTTGGGATTATAGGCGCCAACCACCGCACCTGGCTAAATTTTGTATTTTTAATAGAGACGGGGTTTCACAATCTTGGCCAGGCTGGTCTTGAACTCCTGACCTCATAATCCACTCACTTTGGCCTCCCAAAGTGCTGGGATTATAGGCGTGAGCCACCACACCCAGCCCTAAGCACCCTTTTACAGGCATTTTATAGTCTCATTACTTTTAGATCCAGCGTTTTCATTCTAGGGGAAAATTGAAAGTCTGGAAAGGTAGATGAACACAGGTAACTCAGCCTTCAATGAACTGTATGATCTTGGCTGAAACATCAGTAAAATGAGAAAATGAATTTTATCTTATAAGGTTGTAGTGAGAGTGATATAGGTAGCATTTACAAAGTGCTTAGGACATCTTATTGCTTCTGGAGGGTGAAGGCTATTCTCTTCTGCAAAAGTGAAATAAGTTTCATCTCAAGACTTTTCCTCATATCAACTCCTGAACAGTGTTTGCTTCATTTTTAAGTTGCTACTCATCTGGAAGTTTGGGTTAATGCATTAATGTATCAAATATGTAGATATATTATTGATATATTTATCTTTAGTTATTTTATTTTGCCTGAGTGATAGTTCAATAATGGTTACAATTTAATATCAAGTGGACCCTATTGCCACTTGTAACTTAATGCCAAGTGGTAATCCCTTGAACCTCTTAAGTATAAGTGTTCTAGTGCCCCATGAATGAGTTGAATTGTGGCTCATATTAACACAAAGATAACTAAGAGCTCTCTAATGAAATGAGATCACTGATTTTTTGTTTTTTTGTTTGTTTGTTTTTTGAGATGGAATCTCACTCTGTTGCCCAGGCTAGAGTGCAGTGGCATGATCTTGGCTCACTGCAACCTCTGACTCCCGGGTTCAAGCAATTCTCCCTGCCTCAGCCTCCCAAGTATCTGGGATTATAGGAACCTGCCACCACACCAGGCTAATTTTTGTATTTTTTAGTAGAGATGGGGTTTCACCATGTTGACCAGGCTGGTCTTGAACTCCTGACCTTGAGTGATTTGCCTGCCTCGGCCTCCCAAAGTGCTGAGATTGCAGGCATAAGCCACCATGCCTGACAGAGATCACAGATTTGTAATGTCATTATTTGTTAATTTTTCTTGAAATACACTGTGATATAGTGTAATAAGAACTAATCCTTCAAATCATTTTACTTTATTATCATCTTTCACCAAGAAAATAGAAACCAACAAAGACAGACAATGAAGGGGATTGTCATGAACAATACCATGGAGGGTATTTAAGCTTAAATACTTTGTTATTGGTTACGGATACTTTAAGTCCCCAAAATTATAATACTTATGAATTGTCTAAAGAATGTCTTATTAATTCACTTGACCAAGACAGTTATTTCCTGTGTGTTTTGGATATGAGTTTCAGGTAACCAACAGGCAATGAGGCTATCATTTGATAGTGTCACTTGTGCTTGGACAAGAAGAGAAGCCCTACAAGAAAAAGTAATTAAAAACAATCTCTATCATGGCCAGGTTAATTGACCTTTTAATATAAAGTTAATTGAATTTCTAATGCAAATTTATCCAGATGCTTATAAGCTATCTAGAGAAAAGAACATTTGGCCTGCACGGTGAGTCCTTACATAAAGGTGCACATAGAAGCTGATAGAGAGAACTTAACAAAATAAAGGGAGCAACTTTTGGAGTTCTTCTGACTGAGCCCTACTAACGTATTAATAACAAGCTCTGCCTTGGGGAGAATGTGGGTGCCCTTTAAGGTCACTTTTCATAAGAAATCAATCAGAAATGTAAGAAAAACTCCAAGAAAAATTCAAGTTATATATACTTAGCTTTCACTACCCAACTAAGTTATATGAAATCAAAAGCAATGCATTTAAAATCCCTAGGTCTAGGTGTCTGTTCCTTGAAAAACCAGTGTTTTGAGAGGAGAGGACACTCTACTTCAGTTAGTTTGAGTGCTCATGTAGCAACTGAGAGATGGTTATCTAATCACCTATTATTGGCCTGACTGCAAGCATCAGGCAGAACAATGCGTTACTATACAGCAAGGAACTTTGTATCCTTGCCTTAGAGAAATGATCTCCCCACATATTTTATGATCTACAGGGTGCCTGAAAGTTTTGTATTGTCCCATGGCTTGAGTATCCTTCCAAATCATTCATTAAACTCCAGTCCCTAGCAAATGAAGCCGTTGATCCTGTTCAGTCCTTTGTGCTCAGCTCCTGTAATGCATCTCATAGGGTCCCATTTCTGTCTTAGTTTACAGGTTTTACTACCTCAATTTTCTTTCCTTGTTTGCACAGATAGGTAGGCACATGGTTTGGTGCAAATATTCTCTAAGCATTCATAATGGTGCTACCACTTCTCCCACCGTGCTTCAAAAACACACAAAAGCAAACCAGCTAAAAGCCTTCCTAGATGAAATTGCTACTTTTATACCACTTAATTATCATGTTTTGAGGTGGGGGGGTCTATTTGATTTTTTTCAGAAACATGAACAGGGAGGGGATGCACATATGCCCTATCGATTAACTTCTCTTGAGTCTGGTGTTTGTGTGGAAAGAGTTTTCATAGTTTAAGAGAGAATGTAAGGTTTTTGCAAAAGCTGCTTGGCACTTCAGTTTAGAAGCCAAGCAATTATTAGGGCTCTGAGAAATTCAAAAGAAAGGAAATAAATGGCAAACTCTTTGAGTCATCTTCCATATCAATAAAATATAACTGATAAATAACACTGTTATCCATAGATTTTGCATTCTAATGTTAGGAAAATGTATGAAATAAATATTATATGAACCCAATAGGAATAAAGAGAGGAAAACAAACCATGAACAGAAAAACAGACCATGTAACTTTTACAGAGAACAAACTGGGAAGTGTAAAGTTATGCATGTATGTTCATGTATATGAGCTTGTGTGCTTTAATGAGACACAATGAGTGGCCAGAATTGCTTTATTCAGGGTCTTGAAGTATTCATGTTGTTAATTTCTGCAATTGTTTTTAGGTTTTGAGAGTAATGCATATATTCTAAATCTCATAGAACATACTTTTGGGTCCATCAGCATTGGTGGTCCCATAAATAAAACCACTCAATGGGTGTTCATTATATTCAACTTGTAATGAGTGTTGCCTTCATGCTAGATGGTACATGGGAAAAAAAAAAAAAAACTCATATTCTTTTTGGTAAGAGAGAATTAGCATTCTTTAGCATTAATTTACAGTGCATATATTTATACCTGAAACAATGTTCCGGAAAGCAGTCATGGCCAATGTGTTCTCCTTGCTCTGGGCTCTGCTGAAAGGATAATCGTTTTATCTTTCTCACTATTTGGTTCTTATTTTCAAATGCCAGAAAATTTTTTAAGAGAAAGAACTACAACTCAAATAATCACATTTAATCCAGCTTCCTGCTTCTATTTTCATTAACCTATTGTATACTAACTCAGCCACTATATCGTTGCTATACCAATAATTGTATTTACATTTATAATTTTTTAATCCACCCAAGCAACTTACATATGAAATACAGGTGTTATCAACCCTCATAATATTTTTTGTCATAATTTTTCTGACATATGTTGAGAGCAGTTTGATGGTTCTCTTGTTCTGCAGCATATAGACACCAGCATTTCTACAGACGTTAAAACCTAAAAGAAACTTAAGAGACCATCAACACTCTCACTTCACAAATAAGAAACCTGGGGACCAACAAGGCAGAACAAAACCCAGATCTCTTGACTTTAGTGCAGTCCAACAAATTGCACTAAACAGATTTAATAATTAATTCTTAACTTGCTAAGGGAGAAAGTGTCTGAGACAGCTCTCTATCAATTTAGAGGTTTATTTTACCAAGATTGAGGATGCAACTGAGAAAAAGAGACACAGGTTGCAGTAGCATCTGTGATCTGTGCTTTTTCCAAAGAGGTGTTTGAGGGCTTCAGTATTTAAAGGGGGAAAAGAAGCAGGAGAAAAGGAGGAAAGAAAGTAATAGGGAGGGTAGGTAGTGAGGTAAGTGGTCACTTTCTTGTGAGGGTTTGATTAGTACTCACTGAATCCACAAATTATATGTAAAAGGAGGGGGGCCACCTGGAGAAACAGTGGCCTTCTATCATTGCACCTATCTGTTTACATACAAAAGGGAAGGCAGATTTTGCGTGACCCAGTTCTCAAGTGTAACTCTTCCTTTTAACATAGTGAGTTTGGAGTCCCAAGATTTTATTTTCCTTTCACAAGAGAAATTAGGTATTTAGCAATGACTAGCTATTTGACAATCTAACCTTATCAGATTATTAATCTTGTCTCCTTTCATAAATGACATGTAAGGTAACACAGAAGCTTAATACTTTAAGCTGATTGGACAACAATAGAATGAATGTAATTCAAGTAGGAACTGGAAGATCCAGTGCGTCAGGTTTAGAAACTAGGAGGTGGCAGGAAGCAAAGGTTAATACTTACCAGTGATCCATAGTAAGCCAACAGTACAGATCAACAAATTTAAAATGTGTGAGAAAATGTAGGGAACTGAGGTATTTTTTGCTTGGAAAAAAGAATTTGATTGTGCTTATTGCCATTTTTGTATATTTTCTGATGGGCAAACAATAGAATATTTGCCCTCAAAGGGCCAATGGTTGAAAGCTTCAGAGACTGATTTCTTGGCTCAGTGTAAGAGCATGTTGGCCGGGCCTGGTGGCTCACGCCTTTAATCCCAGCACTTTGGGAGGCCGAGGTAGGCGGATCACCTGCTAGGTCAGGAGTTCGAGACTAGCCTGGCCAATATAGTGAAACCCCGGCTCTTCTATAAATACAAAAATCAGTTGGGCGTGGCGGCACACGCCTGTAATCCCAGCTACTTGGGAGGCTGAGGCAGGAGAATTGCTTGAACCCGGGAGGAGGAGGTTGCAGTGAGCCGAGATCAGGCCATTGCCCTCCAGCATGGGCGACAGAGCAAGACTCCATCTAAAAAAAAAAAAAGAAAGAAAAAGAGCATGTTAATGATGAAACCTGTCCATAAATAGAAAATAACTTCCACTCCTTGGGAGATAAAAAGTTATCTGTCATTCTAGTGGTGTCAGCATAGGTTGGAGAAATACTTTACAGATATGTTATGGAAGGGACTCAGGCGCTGATTTCTTGTGTGTTTGGGCCATTAAATGTGCTTTGAGTCTTGAAATCTTCTTTATGAGTCACCTTTTAGAGAAGAGGTAGGAATTTTTTTCAGAGTAGTGTGGCTATTACCATGTTTGTTGTATTGAGGAAGTGGTATTCTAGTGGGGTTTCTAGACCTGCAGACAACTTTGGGAATGGATTTTAATTGCTTATAATGAAAAATAAGTAAAAACTAATGTACTTATACACAGCATCATAGCAGTTACTCCTTTATCAGAAGGTTATATATTATAATCATAAACTAATCTACAAGATTTAGAACTACTTTAGATAAACGCAGTTATAGTTTGGGGCATCATTTTATTAAAGGCATTTATTAAATATATAATTAAAAATAAAATATTCTTCATAAACAATTTTACCAAAATTGTTTACCCCATTGTATTGTATTTAAAACTTTCAGTGAACATTGAGGTATTGTTAAAGACAGATGAGTTACAGATTTGAGAGAATGGAACATAGTGTTAGAACACCAGAGTGATTGTCATTAGAAGTAGAGCAAACAAGATTGTTTTGGCTAATTCAATAAGGTTTGAAACAGCATAACAAGGGATAATGAACCAAGTGAGGACAAAACTATCATTGCAGATTAAATGACTGTATACTTACAAAAGCAAATAAACTTAGTTCTAAAGCCTTAGAATTAATAAGAATGCAGCAATGGGCTTATACAGGTGACAAAGAAAAAAAGCAATATGGTAGGTTCTCATTTTGTTTTGTTTTTGTTAATGTTAGAGTGTTTTCCATTCCCAATTTTGATTATTTACAATCTACATAAAAGTCCATGGCATGTGTTTATCTGTAATTTTGCTGAAGGACAAATTTGTATCTTGCCAGTTTTTGTGCAATTTTGGTCTGCGGTGTCTTAATTAGTGAGTAAGTTTCCTCTTGACAGTCACACTGAATAAAACTTTGCAATTTAATATACACAGTCATGTAACTCTGGTATAGGCGACCTGTTGTTATCTTCATTTTATAGATGGTGAACCTAATAATATATGCCTGAAGGGAATTGGGGAGGTTACAGGGCTTGAGATCAATTCCCTGGGTCTCCTTCAGCTTGATCTCTTTTAACAATAACAATCTAAGAAAAATAATGAAAAAATATTTGGTTAATTAGCTAATAATATATTTATTCAAAATATTAAAAAAGGAAAGTTCAAATGTTTACTAAGAATAATTCAAGAAGACTTAAAAATCAATAATATATAATACTGATGAGGTTACAATGATATGGAAGCTTTCATGTGCAAAAGGTAAGGGTATGAAATTAAAATTTCCCTGAAAGTAATTTGGCATTCTATGGCAAGAACAGTTCTGATTTTCATCTAATATGTCCTGGCCTGGCCCTGCTGGTTGTTAAAAATATTGAAATTCTTGATAAACAGCTACTTTTCTTCCATATTACCGCAGTCCCAGATATTGCTTCAGTGCTTTCTCCTGGACATCCTGACTTGCCTCCCCACCCCCCATCTCCAGAGCTCCAGCAACTGGCCTGACTTTGCCAGTCCAGGAGGGCTGCTAGGACTGTGCTACAGTTTTTCAGCCTGCATCCTTTCTGAGCACCTGCCACCATTGTACTTGGGCTTTTTGTTGTTGTTGTTGTTGTTGTTGTTGTTTATCACTGTTTTTAAAAATATCATCACAGATCAAGAGTCTTATTCCAATCATTAATTTCCATTATGCGGATTAACTTTAAAAAATTAATATTTTTGCAAAAAAATTTATGGCTGATTTTCAGTCTCCTCACAATAGCAAAACATCTAAAAGTATATATGAGACTGACGACAGTCAATTTTAAGTATATTTACATGTGTTTATATTAACTATACTATAGTTATATGTGTCTATATTACCTATACTATACTATTTATAATATAATTATATAATATAGCATTATATAATTATAATTATATAATGTCATTATATTTATATAAATATAAATAGCATTATATAATTATTATATAATATATAATATAGTATTTTATAGTATAATTATATTATATAGCATATATAGTATATATTACATATAATACTATATATACTATTTTATATAGTATAATATAGTATATATAGTATATAATATATACTATAGTTATAACTATAGTATATAGTATATATTATACATAATACCATATATAATAAATAGTATATATAATATATACTATATAGTATATAATATTATATATAATACTATATATACTATATATTATATAATATAGTATTATATACTATACTATATTGTATTATACATACTATTATATACTATAGTATATAATATATAATAGTATTATATAATACTTTATGATTATGTAATATAATTATATAATATATAATACAGTCTTATATAATATATAGTATAAAGTATACTCCATATTACATAATAGGTAATATACACAAAATAGGTGATCTATTATATTATAAGTAATATATTATATAATATATAATTGGTAATACATTATATAATATATCATATACTGCATAAGCATACTATATTATATAATATAGTATATTGTATAATATATAGTATAGTTTATATATGTTATGTAGTATAGTTAGTATATATTATGTGTTATATATAGTATATAATATATAAAGTATAGTTTATGTATATATAAGACAAATTAAATGTAAAATTATATTTTCACATATAAACATATATCCATATATATTTCCATGTATAAAGTATATATAAATACAAATATAAATGTATTTTACATAAATGTATACTTTTATTTATATTATATATGAAAGGTTAATGATTAAATGAATTATTTCACATGTCCATTTAAGGCCTTAGTATAGCCACTACAAATAACACATTAAAATAAATTTTGATATATTCATAGTTTAACACTCAAGAGAGAGGCAAAATAATTTATATACATCATAATAATCTCACCTAGATAGACTAAGAAAAACCTTGATTTGATCAATGGAGAAAAATAAAAGTTTAGGGAGCAATGAGATGTTTCTTTTCTACTTTTTTACCTTTTTTTATGTCCCGAGTTTTCTGCATTATTAATTTTTAGCCAGAGAGAGAAAAAAACAAAACTATAGTTTTATATACGAGAGATGATGGTAGGGACTAGACCCCCTGGCCTCCCCTTCATCTTCAGCTAATTAGCTGAAGCCCAAAGCACTGCTCCAATAAGTGTGTTTTCCTGACAGCTTTTCTTCAGAAGATTTTGATTCACCTGTAACGGGTTTTTTTTGTTTTTTTTTGTTTTTGTTTTTGTTTTGTGACGTAGTCTACCTCTGTCACCCAGGTTGGAGTGCGGTGGCGCGATCTGGGCTTACGGCAAGCTCCGCCTCCCAGGTTCACGCCATTCTCCTGCCTCAGCCTCCCCAGTAGCTGGGACTACAGGCGCCCGCCACCAGGCCCGGCTAATTTTAAATATTTTTTGGTAGAGACGGGGTTTCACCGTGTTAGCCAGGATGGTCTCGATCTCCTGACCTCATGATCCTCCCACCTCGGCCTCCCAAAGTGCTGAGTTTACAGGCGTGAGCCACCGCGCCCGGCCCTGTAAAGGTTTTATACCTGTGCGAATACTTAAAGAGCTATCTCAGCTATGTTGTAGATTAGCAGAGCTTTTCTTCAGAGCAGGTAGATTGTCAGTGCCTAGAACCGAGTATTCTTCAGCTCTGAGGATGGTGAGGATGATGCTGATCAAGAGAATGGTGGTTACCCTCTGTTTCTTGAGGTATCTGATGTATCTTTTCTGAGTTTTCCATCAAATATCTGTACATTTCAATCTTCAGCACCCTTTGAAGCATTTTCTCTAAGTGTGTGTTTTGTAGAACATTTTTTCCTGCAGTTGCAAAACCCTTAGGCAGTAGATTTCCTGGGCCAAGGGCCAGAAGACACGTGAAAACAAATGGCAACAGCCTTTTGACGAAGGAT
Source organism: Macaca mulatta (assembly GCF_049350105.2). NCBI lineage: Eukaryota > Metazoa > Chordata > Mammalia > Primates > Cercopithecidae > Macaca > Macaca mulatta. The sequence goes on from NC_133417.1 coordinate 29,645,265, forward strand.
TTATATTTATAATCTCCTTCTTGAAACTCTATAGTTATTTTAATATTTTATACTCATATTTTCCTACAGACAGACTGCTTCAACACTGAGGTACCAGGGGATTGGAGGGAGAGAGAGAGAGAGAAAGAGAGAAGTAAAGAAAAGAAAGGATCTTGTCAGGAATCTTCTATCTTTCACATTGCAGTTCACAACCAGATTATTCTTGCGCTGGCTGCAAACCCACAGCTGAAATTATCTTTCATCTCCAAGCACGGAGTTACATGAGCAATCGCTCTTCCTAGAAACCATTTTTTTTACTGCCTGATATTCTAGTAGAGGGAACAAAAATGATAATAATCTTAATGCAACATGTAATAGAATTAATTTTTTCCTGCTGATAATATATATTTTGATATGAGAAATGAAGTAGGGATAGGCTGAAATAGAATGGCAGGAGATATGGCCACAGTCTTTAATCCCCTATTTTCTTGACCTGCAGATTTTCTCATCTGGGGAAGCTCCAGGGTTCTCAAGCAGAATTCGTGTTTCATTTTGTGTAGGACCTGTCAGAAAGACAAGCCAGGCATGAGGATACATGATGAGCACTCTTCCGAGTTGCCATTTGGAGCTGCCCGTTTAATAAGGCACATCTTCCTTTCCCTCATTCCTAGTTTCCTTTAGCCTCTTTTAAGTGTCACCTTTTCCTTGAAGCCTACTTGACCACACAGTTGAAAATTGCAAAGCCTTCACACTGCAGCTTCCCTTTTCTTTGTTGCTTTGGTTTTCTCTGTGGGACTTCTCACCATCCATAAAAAATAGGGTTTTTTTTTTTGCCGGTTTTATTCACTGCTACATCTCCAGTGGTTAGAACCTGACATTTAGTAGGTGCTCAAAAAATTGGTTGAATTAATGTATAATAGCTTCACTTTCTTGAGTAATTACTATATATCATGAACTGTGTGGTAAATTATCTCCATATAATGCCTGTAATATTTACAATGCCTCTAACTCTATAACATAAACCATTTTATATCCATTTTACACATATGCAATTTAAAGGACAGAGAGGCCCACACATTTGCATAGGATAATTCTGGTGAATAAGAAATTTGAGTTGTTTTGTCTTTCTATAGGCTTCTTCTTCTTATTATTATTATTACTATTTTGAAATGGAGTCTTTCTGGGTCACCCAGGTTGGAGTGGAGTGGCGCGATCTAGGCTCACTGCAACCTCTGTCTCGCAGGCTCAAGTGATTCTTGTGCCTCAGTCACCTGAGTAGTTGAGATTACAGGCTCACGCCACCACGCCCAGATAATTTTTGTATTTTTAGTAGAGAGTTCACCATGTTGGCCAGGCTGGTCATGAACTCCTGGCCTCAAGTGATCCACCAGCCTAGGCCTCCCTCCCAAAGTGCTGGGATTACAGGCAGGAGCCACTGCACCCAGCCTTAATTTTTTCTTTTCACAATTTTTTTCCATTTTAAATTAAATGTCTTTGGATTTTAAAAAATGCAGCATTTCTCTTCTATCTTATTAAATGTATCCTTGAACTTCAGGGAGTGGAGAATAGTTGTCTGGAAAATGAGACACTTCCTTTTCTTTGTTTTTGAACTTACAAGTTCCACATTCAGAGATCTCAATTATCCGCCCTTCACTGAATGTAAGTATGATGCATTTAAAATACGGCTTGTGTGAAAGCAGGATATTATAACCACAAAAATATCTGACTTTAAAATTAAGTAAAATACTCAACATAGCCCAGAATGGAGACACGGGAATTAATTCTATGGCTGTGGCAGATTTGAGGGACAGGGTGGTACCAAAAATTGAGATTTACAGGGAAGGAGATTTTTAAGAATTCAGTTTTCATTAACTTCCCAAATAAAAAAGCCAGCATATTCTGTTTGGTAGGAAATTACACAGGAGTGAAAAAAAAAAATCCACAATTCAGCTGATTAGAAAACAAGTTTTCATTAAACTAAAATTTATTAAATTTTTAAGAAATTTATAACCAGCTAGCTTCCAAAAATTTGCTCCTCAATATTGCTTAGTAAAAAGTTTTCTTTCCCTTTATATGCTATAATAACATAAACTGCCTACGTGCTATCTATTTTGGAAGCGGAATCACAGAGGGGCTAAGAGTTACTGAAGGCTTATTATTTTCCAGACACTTTGCTAGTCACTTGACATATGTGATCGCATTTTATTCTCATGGAGACTCTGTGGGGACTTCCTTTAAAAATGAAAGGGTTGAAGTTCAGATATTTTGAGGCTCAGATGGTTTAAGATGCATTTCATCATGTAATAGATGGTGGAGCCGATCTCCAAGCCCAGGTCGGATTTTTCCTGACGCACATGATTTTTTCCTATTATCCCAAAACCTCATCCATAAATATCATGCAGAACCTATGTAGTTGCTCATGATTATTATAGAGAAAGTTCTAGAGCCTAAAGTAGTCTAAAGTAAGTCACCCAAAACCAGGAAGAGAGCTAACAGTAGAATACACAGACTTGCCCAGGGGGTATATCCTCCATATCCTCCACAAAGTATTTCCTGCTCTTCTCCTTGGACTCAGCCTCCCTTGTCCTCACTACAGTCACTAACTCTGGCTTTGTATTTTCACTCTTTGCCCTGAAGAATTCCGTTATACCATTGTTATAATTTATTGCACTTAATGTGTTTTATGTTTCCCATTACCAATTTGTACATTTTTATTCTCCTATTGTATATTTTTATACAATATACATATAGTGTATACAATATACATATACAATATGTATTGTAGGGAACAAAAAAATTTCCCCCTCAACCCTCATGAATTCTTAGTTGGGATGGATCCCTATAACAAAAGATAGATTAATAAGACGGAAACAAACATGTTTATTAACGTTCAGTGCTCATCATATGGGACAAACCCCATGGAAGTGTAACTCGAAGTGGTGGTTTGGAACTCTGGCTTGTAGAGCACCTTCAAGAAAAAATAAATTTGTGGGGAAATGACAGGACAAAGGAAAATTATTTTAGGCTTCCAAGGCTGGGAAACTGTGGGAAGGTAAATATATGAGTGGAAAATATGAGTAAGTTTGTTTGCGGATTCCTCTGGTGCTGTCTCTGGGCTGGTAAGAGTTTAGAGTTGTCTCCAGTAAAGGAGAATTTATATCCTGCCCTTAGGCAGAAAAGCAGGAGGATAGGGAAAATTTTCCCTCCATTTGCTGCTTCTTCATTGCCTTTAGCTCAAAAATAATTTTCTTGTCAAAGAGGCAGATGTCGAGGTCACCTATTCTGGTTTCCCTCAATAGATTACTCTTTCTTGCATTGTCACTAAGTACTATACCCTGAAGATTACCTGTATTGCTAAGTATTGATCTGATCTATGCATTCTGACTATTACAGAATATTGAATGTTGTGCATCCACCACAATTTTTCTGCCTTATAACTTTCCATCTAACCCCCTTCTATCCCAAGCAATGCTGTAGTAAACGTGGTTCGATATCTCCTTATCCATCTATGTGAGAATTTCTTTGGCTTATGCATTTTTATTACATTCTCAATTCAGAACTCCTGGGTCATAGGTTATGCATATATTTAATTTGAATAAGTATTACCAAATTAGTCCCCATCGTGGCTGCTCCAGTCTATATTCTCAGTGGCCTCGATGAAATTTCTCTATCTGAATATCCCTGTCATTACTTAGCATTCTTTAGCTTTCCGATGTTTCACAAGTCCAACGAGCATCAGATGATATTGTATTGCCATTTTAATTTTCATCTCTGATTATTAGTGAGTTTGAGCAATGTCAATGTGCCTATTAACTTTTAAAGAAATTATCTCTGTAAGCCCAACAGTGGGCATTTCCTGGCATATAATGGATCCTTAGTGTATGATTGAAAGAAAGACAGTATAGCACACAAAATTCCCAAATTAGTCTCAGGCTTTGATTTTTGGTTCTTGTTGGTTATCTCAAAATCTGAACAATAAGTAAATATTGGAATTAAATTTTTGAGGTAATTAACTATATTAATCAGTTGTCCTGATTTTACAATAGAAGACTGTCGATAAGTTTGGCATAGAGAAATTAAACTTAAAAAATTTATAAAAATAGCATTTTTTAAAAGTTACCATATGATGTAAGGAGTGACTGTGAGTTATATTTTCCCATTTTGTAGATGAGCAAATGAGTTCAGGAGAGATTTAAATACCCTATGAAAAGCATGCAGAATTCTGGTAGCACTATAAGGATAAAGAAAAAAGATTGGGCCATTTAGCTAGGGCTGGCATGAGTTAATTATAATCATTATGTGATTAATAAAACGATATAACACCAATCATGTCATGAAGTTCTATTCTCTGCCTTTGAATAGTAGTAAACTAGGATTATAATTTTATAATGACAGACCAGTTTAAGACAGAAGAGACATGACACATAAGACTCTCAACTTCTCACTATCTGCCTAAAATGTGCATGGACAAAATTGGTGTGTGCTAAAGGCAGTGCCACAGGAACCGAAACTAAAAGAATAAAAAGAATTAAGAATGTATAAAACCGCTCTAACTCTATCCCTTGACTGCCTTGGGATCTCAAATAGCAGAAATGCATGTCCATCAAAATGTAAGTGGAAGTGTATGTTCAATTTGAAGCCGTGTCCTAAGAGTAGGATTTCACATAATGTGCTAGCTAAAGAGTAGAGGATTGGTAGAGCTTTTGTTAGGGATTTCCTTCCAGCCTATCTTCACATCCTACCCTTTAAACATGCTTTTTTAAATGTCACAGCAGAGCACCTAGAAAACCTATTTTTCCAAGTTATGACTTCTCTCTTTCCTACATACGTTTATTCTTCTAGTCATCCCAATTACTATCTTACTAGTAGCAGTCTGTGAGTCTGTCTGTGCATTCATGCATCCATCTAATCAGCTGTCTACCTACTTATCCATATATTTTAAGCAATAAAAATTTCATTTTGTAGCCTCTTTTACTAGTGCACTTACCCAGAACAGAAAGTCTTCCACTCAGAAGACCAGTTCTTGGAGTCACCAGATAAAGTTCATATATGATATAAGGTATAGTCACATCATCAGTATACTAACGTTTACTATAATACAGCCATGCCTTTTAAAATCAAATACATGTGATTTTATAAAACCAAATGTAAGCCTCCAGGATGTGAGAGAACAACTCTCATTGCAACATATCCTTGAACCCAGGAGGTGGAGCTTGCAGTGAGCCAAGATCACGCCACTGCACTCCAGCCTGGGTGAGAGAGCGAGACTCCATCTCAAAAAAAAAAAAAAAATTAATTAAAATAAAATAAAGATGTTTAATTAGATACTTAGTGGTAAATGTGGTACTAGTGTTAGTGGTAAATATGGTAATTAGTGTAGAGAGGTTAAATGATTACAGTAAGCTAAAGGCCAAATTGTTGCTAATGTGAGTTGTTTCATATATGTTGATAAATGCCTTGGGATAGTCATTTGCATGTAAAATAATAACAGAATAAATTTAGACCTGTAGTAATTAGTCAGGGTTCTCTGGAGAAGCAGAACCAACAAGATTATATATATATATATATATCCTATATATAGTATATATTTATAAAATATATTATATATAATATATATACATAGATATATATACACACACATATATACACACACACATATATATACACACACACATACACACACACACACACACACACACACACACACCCCTTAATATGTAAAATAAGGAATTAGCTCATGTGATGATGAAGGCTGACAAGTCCCAAGATCTGCAATCATTAGGCTGGAGACCCAGGAGAGCCCATGGTGTAAGTTCTAGTCTCAAAGCCAGCAGGCCTGAAGGCTTGAGACTCAACAAGGGTGGATATTTCAGTCTGAGTTTGAAGGCCAGAAATGACCAGTTCCAGCTCAAGCTGTTCTCTTCTGCTCTTGGATTGATTGCATGAGGAAAGGCAGTCTGCTTTACCCAGTCTACCAATTCAAACATTAATCTCATCCAAAAACACCCTCACGGACACATCCAGAATCATGTTTAACCAAATATCTGAGCACCCCATGGCCCAGCAGAGATGACACATAAAAGTAAGCATCACAGAAAGGTTTTCTAACTGGGAGATGAACACTTCGAGAATAATTAATTTGAATAAATTTTTATAGAAACATTTCAAATTATAAACAAAAAAGAATTAAAAATAACCTACAATTCTGTCACCATTAGATAACTCTTGATTTTAATTTGGTGCATATCTTTCTAAACATTGCTTATTGAAATTAAGTGCTCTGTATCCCATTGATTTATGCTGATACATATTTGGATTTGCCCAACTTTGCTAAAATTACACACATGGGATCAACTGAGAAAATCAGTTGCATCATCATCACAAGCACAGACTGAAAAATCATTAATTTGCCTTGCTATTCACAAAAGGGGAGAAAAGAAAAAAAGAAAGAAAATACTATGCTATGTTTGAATAGAGTTTGTTTAATCATCAAAATTATTTCTTTATTTGTCACAGAAAATTCTGTAGACTTTGTTTCTTTAGGGAGAAACATTTAATGTCACTTCTTAATAGGGCTTTTGTTAACCCGAACAGCTGTTGGTGTGTTTGTATCTAAAGGCCTTAGGAGGTCAAAACTAAGTAGTCCTCAATCATCAGAGTTATGACCAAGCAATGACCATGAGAGGTCACATGTCGGAAGAGACTGACTATAAACTGAGCATGTATTGCCCTACTCTCCTTAAATGCCATTTTCTGGATCTCAAGTTTAAGATTCCTAGAAAGTTTTGCAATGTACAATAAAAGTAGATTGTTGCCTTCCACATTTTTTTCACTTACCCCTGAATGTGTTGAGAATTTCTGAATTATTTGACTCAAGTCTAGTTTACTTTCTGCCATTATTTTGAAACATTAGTTTGGCTTGTGTTCTCTCTGAAAGCATTTGTAGAGCACTTCATACCTGATACTGGAACATATTCATAACCTTGTGGGTCCTGCTCTGAAGGATTCAGTTAGAAAGGACAAATGGCCACTGTTTTTTGTTTTTTTTGGTTTTTGTTTTTTTGTTTTTACTTTGAATCTCTTATTCTGATGGCTCATGGTTCTATAGGGTATAATAACCTCTCATATGCGTGCAGTGATTAATGATCAAACCAGCTCGGTTATTCAATCCAGCATTTAAGTATCCTTAGTTATTTTTAACAAACTTATTGAAACCAAGCCTTTGCTAGTATATCATATAAATGAAGAAAAGCAGTAATTTGGATCAGTAAAGACAAATGTGTTTTATCTGTGTTGCCAGCTCCAGCCAATTGATGGGTAGTGTCTAGAGGATTCTCATGCTGCTTCTGGGCTCTGTGGGAAAGACCACTAAGATTATCAGCTATGAGTGGTAGAGTTTTAGATGTGTAGGAGTTAGCCAGTTGAAGTGAATAAGTGAGGGAGAACTTTTTAGGCAGAGGAGAAAGCATGGGAGAGGATGGTACATAAAGGAAAGAGGGTAGAATGCAAGCAATTCAGGGCTTCTGGAGCCACAAATTTCAGAATATAAAACTGTGAAAGATGAGAATAAGGGCCAGGCAGATAGTCTATGTTTAGTGGAGCAGCTTGACCTTCATGCATTTTATAGTCACTAGAAGATTTTAAGCAGGGAAGTGATGGGTTGCTTAGCAGTGTTTAAAATGGTTGTCATGGTAAGGGCTTTGAGGAATACAAGACCAGAGGTAGGCTGACCTTTTAGAATATTATTGCAGTCCAAAGATGAATAATCTTGGCCTGCATAAGGGCATTGCCAGTAGGGACAGAAGAGACAAAGTAAACTTCTTGATGGCCAGGAAAGGAAGATAAAGGAAGAAGAAACTTTGAGTGATGATGGATAGCAAACAGCATGGGTGAATGTTTCAAGAAAAGATAATACTTAAAACTAAATGAACTAAATGTTAAATGGTTAAACAAGACTATAATATGACAGATCTGAACTATTGACCCCCCCCTTTCCTTTTTATAGGCAAGAGGATTATATAAATCTTTTGGTTGGCGAGGCATGATTACTCACGCCTGTAATCCCAGCACTTTGGGACGCCAACGTAGGCAGATCACCAGAGGTCAAGAGTTCGAGACCAGCCTGGCCATTATGGTGAAACCCCGTCTCTACTAAAAATATGAAAATTAGCCTGGCATGGTGGTATGTGTCTGTAATCCCAGCTACTTGGGAGGCTGAGGCAGGAGAATCACTTAAACCTGGGAGGGAGAGGTTGTAGTGAGATGAGATCGCACCACTGCACTCTAGTCTGGGCAACAGGGCAAGGCTGTCTCAAAAAAATAAAAATAAATATTTTTGTCCTTGTTGTTTTATTTTAAAGAAAGGTTTTTTAAAGAGAAGTTTAGGGTTTGCAGATAAATTGACAGCAAGGTACAGAGATTTCCCATACAACTCCTGCTCTCAAGCATGGATAGTCTCCCCATTATATATATATTCCCTCCCAGAATTACAGTCTGCTACAATTGATAAACATTCATTGACACATAATTACTAGAAGCTCATAGTTTACTTTAGGGTTTACTTTTGGTGTTGTATTCCATGAGTTTAAACAAATGTATAATGGCATGTATCCACCATTATAGTATTATACAGAGTAGTTTTACTGCCCCCAAAATCATCTATGCTCCATCCCTTCACCTCCACCCCTCACCCCCTGGCAACCACTGATCTTTTCACTGTTTCCATAATGTTGTCTTTTCACAGTGTCATCTAGTTGAAATCATACAGCATGTAAGCTTTTCAGATTGGCTCCCTCCAGTTAAAAATATGCATTTAAGTTTCTTCCATGTCTTTTCATGGCTTAGTAACTCATTTCTTTCTTGTGCTGAATGATGTTCTATTTTCTGCATGTACCACAGATTTTTTGTTTGTTTGTTCTTTTACTTATCAGTTTATATGCTGAACGACACATCTTGGTTACTTCCAAGCTTTGGCAATTATGAATAAAGCTAATAAACATCTATGTGCAGATTTTTGTGTGACTATAAGTTTTCAACTCCTTTGGGTAGAAACCAAAGAGCTTGATTACTGAATCCTATGGTAAGATTATGTTTAGTTTTTTAAGAAACTGCCAAATTGTATTCCAAAGTGGCCCCAGACTTACCTTTCCCACCAGCAGCGAATGAGGGTTCCTGTTGCTCCACATCTTCCCCAGCATTTGTTGTCATTAGTGCTCTGGATTTTGGCCCTTCCAGGTGTGTAATGGTATTTCGTTAATGTTTTAATTTGCATTTCATTGATGTCATATGATACGAAATATCTTTTTATATATTTATTTGTCATTTATATATCTTCTTTGGTGAGGTGTTTAGGTCTTTGACCCAATTGTTAATTGTGCTGGTTGTTTTCTTATTGTTGAGATTTAAGAGTTCTTTGTATACTTTGGATAATAGTCCTTTTTCAGATGTGCTCTTTTCAATTATTTTCTTTCATGGTTGTCATCTCGTTCTCTTGACATTTTCTTTTGTAGAGCAGAAGTTTTTAATTTTAATAAAGTTCAGCTTATTAATTACTTATTTCGTAGATGATGCCTTTGGTTTCTATCTAAAAAGTCATCGCCATACCCAAGGTCATCTAGGTTTTCCTGTATGTTATATTTTAGGAATTTTACAGTTTTATGTTTTACACATAGTTCTATGATTCATTTTGAGTTAATTTTTGTGAAGGACGTAAGGTCCGTTGTCTAGATTCATTTTTTTGCAGGTGGGTATCCAGTTGTTGCAGCACCATTTGTTGAAAAGACTATCTTTGCTCCATTGTATTGCCTTTGCTCCTTTGTCAAAGATTAGTTGACTATATTTATGTGGGTCTATTTCTGGTCCCTCTATTCTGTTCCACTGATCTATTTGTCTATTCTTTTGCCAATACCAGGCTGTTTTGATTAATATGGCTTTATGGTAAGTCTTGAAGTCAGGTAGTGTCAATTCTCCAACTTTGTTCTTCTCTTTCAATATTATGTTGGAGATTATGGGTATAAATTAGTTTTTAAAAATATATGTCTCCTATTTCTGAGGGATACTGAAAAGCAAATCATATAGAATACAATGTCAAGGAATATTTTATTTTATGATTTTATATCTTATGGATATGTATATATACACACATGTATTTATATGTACATACATATGTATATATTCTGAGGGAAAAACTCAAACTTTTTCCTCTGCTCTCTCACCACAACAATCAACACTGAAGACTTCTGTGACCAAATGCATGAAGTTTTTTTCTCCCAACACCAAGCAGCAGATACCATTAGGTGTCTTCCAATTCAATTCAATTCTGATGCTGTCTTCCTGAAAATAATGTCAGATCCCACGGGTTGAGGGCTCAGTTCCACAAAGACTGTCCCCTTTTCAGACACCAGTTGCAAGTTTGGGCCTCCAGAACTTCTGAGCAGCCAGCTTCAAGTTGAGGTTTCCACAACTCCTCTTTGGGTTTGATTAGTTTACTAAAGTGGCTCACAGGACTCAGGGAAACTGGCTTACATTTGCTTGTTTATTATATAGGATGTTACAAAGGCTACAGATGAAGAGATGCATAGGGTAAGGTATGAGAGAAGGTACACAGAGCTTTCATGCTCTACCTGGATATGCCACCCTTCAGGAGCCTACACATGTTCATTATCTGGAAGCTCTTCAAATCCTGTTCTCTTGGGCCTTTTATGAAAACTTCATTGGATAGGCATGACTGAAGCATGGACAACCATGTAGTAATGTGATTGGACAAAAAGGTTGTAATCTAATGCTGATAGACTGAGTGGGGAAACCTAGTGAGGCCTATCTGTTCAGATTCTTCTTGATCTCTCTGTGCAGCATTAATTCCTCTAGAATATGGGACAGGACCTCCTCTGAAATGAGGTTTTATGACCCTCAATCAGAAAGGTGGAAAAATGTTTTAGTCCTGTCTTGTGTAGGTGAAAGGTTTTCTAAGATCTGCTCCTGATGCCAAAAGCACCATAACATTATAATAAAAGACTATTAGTAAGGGCTATGGGAATCATAAGCCAGGAGCCATAGATAAAAACTAATATATATAGATATAAATAATATCACACATATTGATATATGCATTTCTATAAAGACATATATGTATGTAAATAGAAGTAGATATTTATATAGCTAGCTATCGATATAGATGATTGTATTATTTCTTGCATATATATCACAGTAAGAAATACTAATACCTATTATAAAAATAACACAGGGCGGGGCCAAGATGGCCAACTAGAAACAGCAGCGTTTGGAGGCTCTCATCGAAAAAAACCGTAATAACCTTGTGAATACTTCACCAGCAACCAAGGCATCCAGATTCTCTCATCAGAACTGACTAGGAGGCTGGCGTGAACCACGAAGAGAAAGAAGAACGGTGTGGTGTGGCGGCCCACACAAGAGCCCCATGGGATGGGGGAGTCCCCTCCCACCAGCCAAGAGAGGCAATGGGTGAGCGTGCTTTTTCCACAGAACTGTGCAACCCACAGATTGGAAGATCCCACTCGTGAACCCACACCACCAGGGACTAGCGTCCCAACCCAAGAATGCACAGACTCTTAGTCTCTCAGTTGGAAGGAATCTGTTTAAGCCTACCGAACTCCTGGGGGGAGGGGTGACCAGCACTGGCTCTGGCTGCCTGCTGTCAAAGCTATTTGAGCTCCCTGGGGGAGGAGCAGCAGACAGCACTGGAATTCGCATCTGCCTGACACAAAGCTCCCTGGGCAGCGGAAGGGCGGCATCCATCTCTATAGCCCCAGGCTGTGCTTTTCCCCTGCTGGAGAAAGGGAGGTTGGACAGCTTGGTCCCAAGACTTGTCCGTCCCAGTCCAACACACTGGCTGTGGCAGTCTGTGGCCAGAGTGCCTCTTCAGCCCTGACCCTGACCCATCCTTCCTCACTGGGTGAGTCTTCACCACCTGAACTCCAGTAACACCAGCCAGAGGCTCAGGGACAGAACCTGGATCTCCCTGGGCCTGAGTTCACTTTGGAGAGGGATGGCTGCAGTCTCTGTGGACCAGCAGACTTAGCCTTTCCTCTTGGTAGTTCTGAGGAATCCAGGCAGCCCAGACAAGTGGGTTCCCCCCAAGTGAGGCACTGTGTTCAACAGGTCCTGTTCCCTATGCCACCCAACTGGGTGAGACTCTTCAATAGAGGTGGTCAGACACCTTATACAGGAGTGTTACTACTGGCATCAGGCTGATGCCCCTCAAGGTCAGAAGTCCCAGAAGAAGAAACAGGCACTCAACTTTGCTGTTCTCTAGCCTCTTTGAGTAACATCTCCAGGGACAAGAGCGAATCAGAAAAATAGGTCCTGAAGTGAACCCCCAGCAAATGGCAGCAGCCCTACAGAAGAGGGACCTAAACATTGAAAGAAAAACAAACAAGCAGAAAGCAACAACAGCAGCATCAACAACAACAACAACAAGTCTCCACAAAAACCCTGTCCAAAGGTTAGCAGCCTCAAAGACCAAAACTAGACAAACTCAAGAAGTTGAGAAAATATCAATGAAACAATGCTAAAACCCCAAAAAGTCAGACTGTCTTTACTCCTCCAAATGATTTCAATGTTTCTCCATCAAGGTCACAGAACTGGAGGGAGGATCAGATGGACAAATTGACAGAAATAGGTTTCAAAAGATGGGTAATAAAAAACTATACAGATCTAAAGGAGCATGTTCTAACCCAATACAAAGAAGCTAAGAACCTTGATAAAATGTTAGAGGAATTGCTAACTAGAATAACCAGTTTAGAGAGGAGCATAAACAATGTGAGGGAGCTGAAAAACACAGCCCAAGAACTTCCTGAAGCATACACATATATCAATCGCTGAATCAACCAAGTGGAAGAAAGGATGTCAGAGTCTGAAGACCACCTTCCTGGAATAAGGCATGCAGATAAGATTAGAGAAAAAAGAATGAAGAGGAATGAACAAAGCTTCCAAGAAATATGGGACTTCATAGGAAGACCAAACCTACAATTGATTGGAGTACAAGAAGCAGATGGAGAGAATGGAAACAAGCTGGAAAACACACTTCAGGATATTATCCAGGAGAATTTCCTCAACCTAGCAAGACTGCCAACATGCAAATTCAGGAAATACAGGCAACATCATTAAGATACTCCACAAGAAAATCATAATAAGATACTCCCCAAGACACATAATCATCAGATTGAAGATTAAAATGAAGGAAAATTGTTAAGGGCAGCCAGAGAGAAAGGCCAGGTCACCTACAAAGGGAAACCCCTCAGACTAACAGCAGACCTCTCAGCAGAAACTCTACATGTCAGAAAAGTTTGGGGGCCAATACTCAACATTCTTAAAGAAAAAAAAAACTCAACCTAGAATTTCATATCCAGCCAAACTCGCTTCATAAGTGAAGGAGAAATAAAATCCTTTCCAGACAAGCAAATGCTGAGGAATTTTGTTGTCACCAGGCCTGTCCTGCAAGAGCTCCTGAAGGAAGCACTAAATATGGAAAGAAAAAGCCAGTAGCAGCCACTGCAAAAACACATCAAAATATAAAGACCAATGACACTATGAAGAAACTGCAACAACTAGTGTACAAAATAACCAAACAGCAGCATGATGATAGGGTCAAATTCACACATTATGATACTAACCTTAAATGTAAATGAGCTAAATGTCCCAATTAAAAGACACAGACTGGCAAATTGGATAAAGAGTCAAGACCCATCAGTGTGCTGTACTCAGGAGACCCATCTCATATGCAAAGACACACATAGGCTCAAAATAAAGGGATGGAGGAAAATTTACCAAGCAAATGGAAAGCAAAAAATAAGCAGGGGTTGCAATCCTAGTCTCTGACAAAACAGACTTTAAACCAACAAAGATCAAAAAAGACAGGGGCATTACATAATGGTAAAGGGAACAATTCAACAAGAAGAGCTAACTATTCTAAATATATATGCACCCAATACAAGAGCACCCAGATTCATAAAACAAGTTTTTAGAGACCTACAAAGAGAGGTGTACTCCCAGTCAATAATAGTGGAAGACTTTAACACCCCACTGTCAGTGGGTGTTATCAGTAGATCAATGAGACAGAAAATTAATAAGGATATTCAGGACCTAAACTCAGCTCTGGATCAAGTGGACCTAGTAGACATCTGCAAAATCAACAGAATATACATTCTTTGCAATGCCACTTGGCACTTATTCTAAAATCGACCACATAATTGGAAATAAAACACTCCTTAGCAAAAGCAAAATAACTGGAATCATAACAGCCTCTCAGACTACAGTGCAATCAAATTAGAACTCAGGATTAAGAAACTCACTCAAAACCACACAATTACATGGAAATTAAACAACCTGCTCCTGAATAACTCCTGGGTAAATAATGAAATTAAAGCAGAAATCAAGAAGTTCTTTGAAACTAACAAGAACAAAGAGACAACGTACCAGAATCTCTGGGACACAACTAAAGCAGTGTTAAGAGGGAAATTTATAGCACTAAATGGCCCTATGAGAAAGCTTGAAGATCTCAAGTTGACACCCTAACATCACAATTAAAAGAGTTACAGAGGCAAGAACAAACTAATCCAAAAGCTGGCAGAAGACTAGAAATAACTAAGATCAGAGAAGAATTAAAGGAGGTAGAGACCCAAAAAAACCTCAAAAAAAAAAATCAATGAGTTCAGGAGCTGGTTTTTTGAAAAAATTAACAAAATAGACAGACTGCTAGCTAGACTAATGAAGAAGAAAAGAGAGAAGAATCAAATAGACACAATAAAAAATGGTAAAGGGGATATCCCTACTGACCCCACAGAAATACAAACTACCATCAGAGAATACTATAAACACCTCTACATTATAAACTAGAAACTCTAGAAGAAATGGTTAAATTCCTGGGCACTTCCCCCCTCCCCCATTAAGACTAGACCAAGAAGAAGTGGAATCCCTGAATAGACCAATAACAAGTTCTGAAATTGAGGCAGTAATTAATAGCCTACCAACCAAAGAAAGTCCAGGACCAGATGGATTCACAGCTGAGTCCTACCAGAAATACAAAGAGGAGCTGGTACCATTTCTTCAGATACTATTACAAGCGATTGAAAAGGAGGGATGCCTCCCTAACTCATTTTATGAAGCCAGCATCATCCTGATAACAAAATCAGGAAGAGACACAACAAAAAAAAGGACACTTCAGGCCAATATCTCTGATCAGTATCGATGGGAAAATCCTCAATAAAATACTGGCAAATGGAATTCAGCAGCACATCAAAAAACTTATCTACCAGGATCAAGTCGGCTTCATCCCTGGGATGCAAGGCTGGTTCAACATACACAAATCAAAAAACATAATCTATCACATAAGCAGAATGAGAGACAAAAACCACATGATTATCTCAATAGATGCAGAAAAGGCCTTTGATAAAATTAAACATCTTTTCTTGTTAAAAACTCTCAATAAACTAGGTATTAATGGAACATATCTCAAAATAATAAAAACTATTTATGGTGAATTTACCCAACCAATATCATATTGACTGGGCAAAAGCTGGAAGCATTCTTGTTGAAAACTGGTACAAGACAAGGATGTCGTCTCTCACCACTCCTATTTAACATAGTATTGGAAGTTGTTGCCAGGGCAATCAGGCAATAGAAAGAAATAAAAGGTATTCAAATAGGAGGAGAGGAAGTCAAATCGTCTCTGTTTGCAGACAACATGATTGTATATCTAGAAAACCCCATCATCTCGGCCTAAAAACTTCTGAAACTGATAAGCAGCTTCAGCAAAGTCTCAGGATACAAAATCAATGTGCAAAAATCACAAGCATTCCTTTACACCAACAATAGACAAATACAGAGCCAAATCATGAATAAACTCCCAATCACAATTGCTACAAAGAGAATAAAATACCTAGGAATACAGCTAAAAGTGATGTGAAGAACCTCTTCAAGGAGAACTACAAAGCATTGTTCAAGGATGTAAGAGAGGATGCAATCGAATGGAAAAACATTCCATCCTCCTGGATAAGAAGAATCAATTTTATGAAAATGGCCATACTGCCCAAATTGATTTATAGATTCAATGCTATTCCCATCAAAATACCATTGACATTCTTCACAGAATTAGAAAAAAGCTATTTTAAGTTTCATATCTAATCAAAGAAGATCACATATAGCCAGGACAATCCTAAGCAAAAGGAACAAAGCTGGAGGCATCATGCTACCTGACTTCAAACTACAAGTCTACAGTAACCAAAACAGCATGGTACTGGTACCAAAACAGACATAGAGATCAATGAAACAGAACAGAGACCTCAGAAATAACACCACACATCTACAACCATCTGATCTTCAACAAACCTGACAAAAACAAGCAACAGGGAAAGGATCTCCTATCCAGTAAATGGTGCTGGGAAAACTGGCTAGCCATATGCAGAAAACTGAAACTGGACCCCTTCCTTACACCTTACACAAAAACTAACTCAAGGTGGATTAAAGACTTAAATGTAAAACCTAAAACCATAAAAACCTAGAAGAAAACCTAGTCAATACCATTCAGGACATAGGCATGGACAAAGACTTCATGACAAAAATGCCGAAAGCAATTGCAACAAAAGCCAAAATTTACAAATGGGATATAATTAAACTAAAAAGCTTCTGCACGGCAAAAGAAACTATCATCAGAGTGAACAGGCAACCTACAGAATGGGATAAAATTTCTGCACTCTACCCGTCTGACGAAGGTCTAATATCCAGAATTAACAAGGAACTTAAATGAATTTATAAGAAAAAAAAAAAACACCCCATCAAAAAGGGGGCAAAGGATATGAACAGACACTTCTCAAAAGAAGACATTTATGCAGCCAACAAACATATGAACAAGTTAGGACCAAAAAACAAAAGCAGATGGACACTAAAACAACAGGTATAAAATGGAAATGTCCCTGACAAACAAGTATGGTCACCCTACTTATGAGGTCAGAAATAGATTTTATGTTCTAATTGACTCTTAAGGAAATAGTTGCATTATCGCCTCTTCTTAAACTTAATTTATTTTTGCTAGGAATCCAGCACACATGGGCTTACACTCTAGAGGGTGTTATGCAAACCAATGGTTTCCGTATGTCAGTTGTGATTCTAGCATTGTGTCCTCTATCAGTGCCCCAGGAAGAGGGACTGCCTGGCTGTGAACATGTTCCAGATTGTGCTAGATATATTTTGCCAACCAGGCCAACCTGAAATGTCTAGGTCCATCTTTGGAGCAGAGCTCATCAAGTCCTGAGGGAATATAATTGCATTTCAGTTATCTTTTTCAAAATGTCAAATTTGAGATCCTCAAATTTTTCATTTAAAATGTGTAGCTAGGTTAATATGAGGCAAGAATAGAAAATTTTGGTCTCTAGTCTTTTGGGAGCAAACTAGAATCTATTTCCCATTAGCCCACAGCTATTCTTATCAGGCTTTTGTCTTAGTTATCTTTTTTTCCCTTCAAAATGGTCGCTGAACAGAAGAATAAAAGGCTTTTCATGTCTTTTTAGTGTTTGTTATCTTTCTACTTCTTATATGAAGTAGTTAGAAGAACAAATATTGTAGATTTAGACAAATGTGACTTAAACTTCAGGTATATCAATATCCCTTGAATGTCAACATAATCAAATCACCTAATCCAGTTGGGAATATTAATAATATCATGGAACTTGCTGTCAGGATTAATGAGATATTCCAGGTAAAGAGCCTAGCACAGTGTTTGGCAATTAGTAGGCGGCCAATAATAAATGGCAGCCATAGTTATCAATGAAGAAATACACGATTTTAAGTAGGTAGGGCTGGCTGTGAAGAAAATGGTCACATAAGTGACTTCATACTCTATTTCAGCTTCCTTCCCACTCTCCCTCCTTCCCTCCACACACACCATGTATGCCATCTCCTATTGCCAGTATTTGGGACTCATATGCTTCTGGACCACTGTCTTTTCCTAGTCTAGCATCTTCTATTCCTGGTTTATCTTCCTCATCTCTTTCCTTCCAGACCTCCCAGTCTTATGACCTCTGCTTTTGCTTCCTGCCATGTGCAACCTTGGAAAGGTTCTGTTAATGTCATTTATGCCAAATGTTAAAGACTAACATCATTTTCCTATGCTAATCTTGCCAGGAGGTATTTCCATTTTAATGAAGGTCAACATCGTAACCTAATTGAATAAAAGTGCAAAGCATAAGTTGGAGGTATCAGCAATAGGGAGAGAAGAGATTTTTTCAAGAGATGGACTCAAGATAACAATAAAAATAATGAACAGCTAACATTTATTCAGTGCCAACTTTATTTTGCACTGTGCATTATATGCATTACTTCATTTAACCTTCACAACTAATAAATTAGGTACTATTATTATTTTTATTTTTCTAATTAAAAAAATGAAGCTTGGAGAGGTAAAGCAAATTGCCCAAAGTTGTATATACCGAGTAAGTGAAGAAGACAGGTTTAAAACTCAAATCCATCTGATTATTGTCATCTCTCTTACACTATCCCTTACAGGCTGAATTTTCACCAGGGCAAGTATCTACTGACCCTTATAATCATTCTGTAGAGCCTAGTGCAGTGCCTGAAACATGGTATAATATGAATAATATATGTGAATAATATAATTATTATATTATATTCATATAATAATATGAATAATATAAGTATGAATAAATATCTGCCTTGCTCATAGTCACCTCATCATACCTTTCTGGAATCACCTCTTGCTTGGAGGCCCTGCCTTGCTCCATATTCTAAGAAATCCAGACTGCTGGTAGTTCCAAATACACTCTTCTATTTTCTGTGTGTGTGTCTGTCATCTTGTCCCCTGTATCTGCAATCCCTCACTTCCCCACAGTTTCTGGGCTAACTCCCATTTACCCTGAGAGTGACAGAGTTCACTAGTGATCTTCCCCCATGAAGCACCATCACCCTGGCCTCATCTCTCATCCTCTCCCCACATGTTCTCTTCCCCTTTCCTACCTTGATTCAACTGAGCCAGGGCTATTTCTGTGTCTGCGTTACAGATAATAGTGTTTATGAGGGCAGATATCTGACATGTTTTTCTTCTTTATTTTACCTGACTTATTTGTACCCTGTTTTAATCTGACTTTTTTTTCTTGTACTCTTCTGGCCTAGCCTACTCTACCAATTCTGAGGTGCATTTTTTTTTCATATTTTAATACCTCTGATATTGTTATGCTGTCCAGCTGATAAAATCTTAAAATTATAATTGACAGTGGCTTTTTTCTAACTTGGTGAAACAAAAATAAGGGTTAATTTCCTTCTACAATCAACAGCATCTTTGATTTGATGAAATATAGTGATAGATGTTAAAGATCATATGAACGAATGAATGGCACTCACAGCCCTCCTTGAGTCACATTACTATGCCTACTTAGAACCTAACTGTTCAGCATCACAGGCCTCATGGCAGGGCAGCAGTTGAACATTATTCTTTATTTATGCTAGGCTTTCCTAGTAAAGGTAGGGCAAATAATAAATCAGCTAAAATTGTTTTTAATCATTTCTTGCTGGAATGATGTGACCTGTCCCATATGTTTATCTTCCAGGTGAAATTGATCTTCAAATTGTCTCCAAAGTTCAGGCTCAATACCCAGGAGTTTGTATCAACAATGAAGTTGTTGAGCCAAGTGCTGAACAAATTGCCAAATACAAAGGTACCTGAAACTCCTGGTCCTCTACCCCAGATCCTATCCCAAAAGACTTAACTCAAATTGTTCCCTTGAATGATTAATAATATAGTTACTGTGGTATGCTTTTCATAAGCTTAGTGGGAGAAGAACTGAATTAGTTCTTGGCAGGCATGACTAAACATCTCAAAATGTGAACAGTGAATAATAAACTCCCTTTTCTATTGACGCTTAATCCATTCCCCAGTTGTCGTCAATGATTACCTTTTGATGTTTATGCTTAGATAGAGATTCATTCATTGGTCCAGAATTATTTAAACCAACCTTAAAGAGCTTATGTTTAGTGGGTTACAGTAAAAGTTCACAAACTTTTCCTGGCAAAGACCAAATAGGAAATATTTTAGACTCAGAAGGTCAGCCCAGTCTCTGTCACAACTAATCAACTTGCCATGTGCCACAAAGGCAGCCAAAAAAAGGTAAACTAATGAGCATGGCTGTGTTTGAATAAAACTTTATTTGTAAACACTAAAATTTGAATTTCATATCATTTTCACATATGAAATAGCATCTTTCTTTTGTTTTTTTAAATCATTCAAAAATATAATGACGTGAAACATGAATGGCAGTGACACAAAATCAGGAAGTAGAACAATTTTTAGCTTGCACTTCATACAAAAATAAGTAGCAGGCTAGATATAGTCCCTGGACAGTGGTTTGCCTACTCCTGAATTATACAAACATATCATCTGTTTCCAATTCACTTTCCATTGATAAAATTCACTGGTTGATTCTTCATTAATACTAAGACAATATAACCTATATCTGCCCAGGGTTCTTGTAATTATTTCTTACTGACTCTTTCTTTCACCTCTAATTTCGTTAAATACTAGAAAAAAAGCAGTATGAACTCTCTGGTCTCCCAGACATAAGAAAGAAAAATGTTCTTTCTATCAGTTTGTATATAACATTGATTGCATTAAAATTCTAAATGGAAATGGGTTCCACATTTGCAATTAAAATTGATGGTGTGTCACCTCTTCTCTGTATTTTAGAGCTTGTAGCCAAGACATCAAACCTTGAGAATGTAAAGTTTGCTTGGCATAACGAGACATCATCTGAATATCAAAGAAGAATGTTGGAGAAAAAGGAGGTTCAAAAGTGGGACTTTATTCATATGATTCAGGTAAGAATATGTATTATAAAAAGAAGACTTTTCCGATATATATAATATAATGAATACCTACTATTCTAACTTTTAAAAGGAAAATGAAAATCTTGTGATTTCTAATTTTACAAGTGACCATGATCTGCTGAAATAAAGGATAAAGATGTTTATAATACTAAGATTCTCTTTAACATTCAAAAAACCAGTTTTCTCTAATCAAAATACCTCTACAGTTATCCATTGTTAAAATGTTGGCTTAATTCTTATTTCTTTTTTTGAGATGGGAGTCTCGCTGTGTCACCCAGGCTGGAGTGTGGTGGCATGATCTTAGCTCACTGTAGCCTTAACCTCCTGAGCTTAAGCAATCCTCCCACTCCAACTTCCTGGTTAGTTGAGACCACAGGTGTGCACCACCACACCCAACTAATTTTTTTATTTTTTGTAGAGCTGCGGCCATACTATGTTGCCCAGACTGGTCTTGAAATCCTAGGCTCAAGTGATCTTCCCACCTCAACCTCCAACAGTGTTGGAATTACAGGTGTGAGTCACTGCACCCAGTCTTTAATTTATTTTTATATCATTGAATGTTTATATAGAGATTTGATAATGATAACATCATAACATATTCTCTAGTGACTCTAAAGGTTTGGGTGGACCAATGTCCCAGAGTGTTTCTATAGTGGACATATCGTCGAAGGGGCAGATTAAATGATGCCTCAGTTCGATAAATTTGTACTTCTATCATCCAGATCCAACAAACTGACTCACACATGTTATAGAAAAGGAGTGACTATTGAGTAGATAACATGGGGCTGGATTTCCAGAGATAACTAATATTTCTGAATAGCATAAGGGATGTATGGGTTTTGGATGCTGGTTACCATCGGGAAATGTACATATTTTGGCAATACCACTTGATTAACAACAAAACACTATTTTTCTTCCTGGTCTACAATGATAGTCACCCCAAAAGAATAAACTTACTACAAGTCAAAGGAAGAAATACTCCGATTTCGTCATATACAGGCAATTCTATGTCTCTGCTTCGTTAGCTGATGAAATCTTTTGCCTGTCAGATAGTACTTATCACTGTCCAGAATGCCAAGATATTTCTCTACCAGATTTGCTTTTGGTCCCACTTCCTCACATAACTGTTTTATAACTCCCCTCTCTCCTTACTACTCCTGCAATCTCTCCCAGATCATTCGTTCTGAACCGATGACCTCACTTCACAATGTATAGAGAAAATAGAAACTACCAGATAGAAACTCATTTTTCACCTGCTAACTTTGCAAACATAACTGCATTTGTGCACCATCTCCTTCTTCCATCTTATTGCAAAAACCTCCTTTTATCAAAAAACACTCCCACTGCTTAACCCTGGATCCCATTCTTTTCTCTGTTATAAATGTTGTGATTTCGGGAATCAACTTCTCTTTCCTATTTCTCTTAAAACTTCCATGTTTGTTCCTTTTTTCTTACAGCAATTCTGTTTTCCTCTGCATCTCTATCCTGTTCTTCTCTCTCCATCTCTGTCTACGCCCCATTTTTCTGTGCAGCATCTCTGCCTCTCTATTACTCACTATAGTCCTCACACTGTCATGATACTTTTACAACCTCACTGTTAATTCAGAAAATTTCACTGTCTTTGAGAAAAATTTAAGGGATCTTCTATGGGCCACCTCTGCATTTCTAGCCAGGTCATATTGCAGATTATTAGTCATCATATTGATTTGCTATATTTGGGTACCTGCCTGTGGTCCCTGTGGTGGAAAATGTGGAGTGTGGCCCCTAAGGCACCATGAGCCATGCACAGGTCAGGTCCATTTTATTTCATTCATTCATATGAAAGAGCCATAGCTAAAGTACTTTTCTTTTGTGCAATGAATTCTCTAAGGACAAGCTATATGGAACATTGAATTCTTGTCCAACAAAGATGAAGATGAGATATAAGAAGTGTCTATGGGGGTGGGATCCAAAGATGCAAGCCATGGGGAACAATTTCCCATTGTCAATACCTAAGTCCAAGCTCTGTGTTGGATGGAAAGGCCTGTATTTCACTAGAGATTGGTCCATAATTATTAAAAATGGGTGGCCTGACCCCTAAACTCCCTGTGGCCAAGCAGATAACCTCATGCTTTATTTAGTCCAACTTCCGACAGAATCTGACATCATCAGAGCCTGTCACATTTTCTGTGATTTTAAAAAAGCATCTGTGAGCATATGGAGAAGCTAGTGCAAAGGGCTTAATTGTAAAGCAACGTTCCATGAAATGGGATCTGTTTTTATGGTGCCGAAACCATTTTCTCCCAGAAGAACTGCAATTCAGAAATTATAGAATAGGCATAGGATTCATGTCCCTATGTGGAATGGTGACTAAGTGTCTCCAGCTATAAATGTGTGTGCTATGGAAGCCAGAAAGGGTAAATTTAAAACCATTTCACTCTAGTCGAACAAATACCATACTTTTCCATTTCCCCAAATATTTTCTCACATTATTGTTCTATGTCTTCATGCAACGTCTTTTATTTTTAAATTTCTTAAGTGTTTTCTTCGATAAAAATTAACTCAACTAGAAAATCAAACTTTCTAGGAGTATCTAGCCCAAGCAATAAAGACTTCAACATAAAGAAGCATCTCATTTCTTTTTCCTCATTTCTAGATGCTGTATTATGTAAAAGACATCCCAGCTACCCTGAAATTCTTCCATAGTCTCTTAGGTACCAATGCTAAGATTCTCATTATTGTTGTGTCAGGTAAGTTATTTTCATTCAGCCTGAATTTAAAAACAGCAATAGTACATGTATGCATGGATCCCTGTGTTTGAAAGAAGCCTATATATTTTGTCTTCATTATGAAATTCTTGCCTTGGCCTCTAATCATCACCAACTAATTTTCACAGTATTAGGGAAGTCATTCACAACAGTTCTCAATTTAGAAGGTATAGTGGAATTAAACATTTGTTTACTTCTTTCTTTTGGTAAAATATGTCTTTCTCTTCTATATAAGAATCCTTTTTGTAAAGCTTAGAGTAAATTCAACTGACAAAAGATTTTAAATGAGACCAAAAATAGTAAACATTTATTTTACCTACTTTGTGCCATTTGAATGTTTCTTTTCCCTCTGTGATGTTTATTAATAAATAAAGGTTTAAATATTTCAGATATCATCAAATTTAATTAACTTGCATTCTTAGAGCCATGATCAACACTGCTTGCTATAGGTTTTTTCAAATCAAAAACATTTCATTTGTTGTGTTTTGTGTTGGTGTTTTATTTTCTAGGGAGGCATGTGAGCATGACCAGTTGCTGCCAGGGATCTAGTGTCACACAGAGAACACAAGTAAACATTTTTAGATAATGAAACATTGACATTGTTGAGGACAATATTTATTACTTCTTTCATTCAGTAATCTTTATGGATTGTCCACCAGTAGTTATGGGTTGATTTTAGTTACACAGCAGACTCTGTCTCCCTAAGGTTATACCAGACCCCATACTTGGACACTGTATGTCAAAAAATTGATTTGTTCTTAAATATGAAGAATTGCTTTAAAGATGGCAAACATGGTTATAGCTTGTAATCCTGGGCTTGACCTTACGTGAAAGTTTGGCAATAGAGAGCTCCTGTACACAACCTCTCCCCGAAGGGAACATTTAGATACACTATTTTTATCTCTAATTCATTAAAAATACTCATTCATGTGGGAGAGGTCTTACTTCCCATTTAGAAGGGCTTATGGAAACTGGATTCATCCTACTAACCTCTCTCTGAGCTAATAAAGTGCTATGAACTGCATTTAGAATTGCAAAGTAAACTTAGTTATCAACATTGTAGGCAGCCTATTCTTGATGATATTCATCAATCATACAGAAAAAGTATTGTACACAGAAATAGCAATTCATTGAGAAGTCACATATTTTTTATCTTAGAATATGTTTCATCTCAATGGTAGGTCTAATCTCTTATTTATATTTGGTTTATTTCAACATATTTTCAGAAGTTAAGTATCTGAGCACCCAGAAGTTAGCTTTCTATGAGTATATATTACCAATAAGACAAAGCCAGCCTGAAGTTTAGAAGGGAGCATGAATAGTCCACATGTAACTGAAAAGTGACTAAGTGCCCTTATGGCTACAGTATTCTGCTGGCTGTATCATGAATGAATTAATTGATGATTATTGGCATCAAGAAGCTTGAAGACCAAAATAAACTCAATGAAATGTGTTGTGTGTTAATACACGGAGCAAGAATACTGAGGCACTTCTAACTATGTGAATTTGGTCTCTGCATCTCAGTTTATTCAAGGGCTATTTCTGGATAACCATATCTGCATTATATTACATCTTTTCATATATGTGGTTCATGAGTACCATCTGTAAATAAACATTCATCATTTAAAAAATCAAAAGAAAGGGAGTAAAGACTCAAAAATCAGTTAGCTTTTTTTGAAAAGTATTTTGAGTCAAAAATTATTTAATAAATGTTTTTGATGATGGAAATGTTTTATTCACTTTCTCAATATGCAGTTAACAATTCTTCATTACTGCTTATAGCACAGGAGACAGCTGTTCCAAAGACGAAAACGTTGTTAATAGACACAAGAATGCAATGAATAACA
The DNA here is from genome assembly GCF_049350105.2 of Macaca mulatta. NCBI lineage: Eukaryota > Metazoa > Chordata > Mammalia > Primates > Cercopithecidae > Macaca > Macaca mulatta. The sequence goes on from NC_133417.1 coordinate 29,670,703, forward strand.
TTTGACAGATTATTAAAGAGATTTTGATGATCTCCTTCCTTACCATACGCACTTCTTAGAAGAGATTTACACAGCTATAGCCATCCATTTTTTCCTAAAAGAAAAACCACTTAGCAAAAGTAGAAGAAAGATTTAGATATTTTATTTGGTGTTTTCTGCTTCTCTTTCTTCTAAGGCTAAGAATGTCTTGGCTTTTTTTGCCTCTATTTGTCAGAATGCTAAGTAAATAGATTAATTAAATATAAGTTAATTTTTTAAAAACCCACTTTTCACATTAATGATTACTTTGCAGTGAAAAATAATTCTACCTGAAAAGAGAAATAGAATTGTGAACTGTGTTGATCATTGTCATCAATTTAGTATAACTGGAATGTCCCCAGATTCTCCAGTCCTATGGGCATGTCATACTTAACTCTTAAACATCCAGAGTAAATGACGGAGCTCTCATTTCAAGTAACTTGGGTAATCCATCCCCTCATCACCATTCCTTTACTCCTGAGGATTCCTGGGGTCAGACTTAAATGTTCCTGGTGATTGCCATCCACTGCCTGCTCCAAGTTCAACTTTTGGTTTCTTCTCTCCAAATCTTGCATGTGATGCATCTGCCCTTTCTCATCTTGTTTCACATTGCCCTAAACATGGACATAGTCCTACCTCCTTCCTTCTCCAAAACACCATTCTTGCTTTTGACAGATGTTGAGACCTGTTGGGGAGAAAGAGGAACAAAGAACAGAATTCAGCATTAAGGTCCCACCGTGACTCTCTTTCTCACCTTTCTCTTGCTCAGTCTGGACTCCCTTCCATTGAACCTGTTCTCATAACTTCTCTCAGTCTTCCCTCATATCCTCTTAGTTCAGTGCTGAGATGCCACCTCCTCACTTTCTATTGCAACCCTCTTTTTTAACTTTTATTTTAAGTTCGGGGGTACATCTGAAGGTTTATCACATAGGTAAACGTGTCCGGTGGGGGGGGGCGGTAGTTAAACAGATTATTTCATCACCCAGGTATTAAACCCACTACCCAATAGTAATCTTTTCTGCTCCTTTTCCTCCTCCCACCCTCCTTCCTCAAGTAGACCTCAATGTCTGTTGTTTCCTTCTTTGTGTTCATCAGTTCTCATAATTTAGCTGTCACTTATAATTGAGAACATGCAGTATTTGGTTTTCTGTTTCTGCGTTAGTTTTCTAAGGCCAATAGTTTCTGGCTCCATCCATGTCCCCGGAAAAGATATGATCTCATTTTTTTTTATGACTGCATAGTGTTCCATAGTGTATATGTATCACATTTTCTTTAACCAGTCTGTCACTGATGGGTATTTAGGTTGATTCCATGTCTTTGCTATTGTGAATAATCTTGCAATGAACATTTATGTGCATGCGTCTTTATGATAGAATGATTAATATTCCTCTGGGTATATACCCAGTAATGAGATACTAAACTATACTATAGGGGGGTACAGTAACCAAACAGTATGGTACTGGTACCAAAACAGGCACATAGACCAATGGAACAGAATAGAGAAACCAGAAATAAGGCCACACACCTACGACCATCTGATCTTTGACAAAGCTGACAAAAACAAGCAATGGGGAAAAGACTTCCTATTCAATAAATGGTGCTGGGATAACTGGCTAGCCATATGCAGAAGATTGAGGCTGGACTCCTTCCTTATACTCTATACAAAAATCAACTCACTATGGCTTAAAGACTACCCAAAACTATAAAAACCCAGAAGACAACCTAGGCAATACCATCCTGCACATAGGAACAGGCAAAGATTCCATGACAAAGACACCTAAAGCAATAAAAACATTGGCAAATGGCATCTAATTAAACTTAAGAGCTTCTGTACAGCAAAAGAAACTATCAACAGAATAAACAGACAACCTACAGAAAGGGAGAAAATATTTGCAAACTATGCGTTTGACAAAGGTCTAATATCCATCATCTATAATGAACTTAAATTTACAAGAGAAAAACAACCCCATTGAAACGTGGGCAAAGGACATGAATAAACACTTCTCAAAAGAAGACAGAGTTGTGGCCAAAAAACATTTGAAAAAAAGCTCAGCATCACTGATCATTAGCAAAATGAAAATCAAAACCACAATGCAATACCATCTCATACCAGTCAGAATGACTATGTATTAAAAAGACAAAAAATAACAGATGCTGATGAAGTTGTGGAGTAAAAGGAACACTTATACATTGTTGGTGAGAGTGTAAAGTGGTTCAACCACTGTGGAAAGTAGTATGGCAATTTCTCAGAGAGTTAAAAGAAGAACTACCAGTTGACCCAGCAACCCTCTTATAGGCTAGTTTAATTCCCTTTTATTCTATTTCTGTCACCTAGATAAACCTGTGCATACATGAACTTGTCTTAATAACAACACATTTCCCTGAGATAAATTATTTTGCTCCCCTCCCTGAGATGAGCCTCATCTCATTCATAAAGCATCAGAAGAAGAGTTCAGTTCATGTCTATCTCCCTCAGATAAGGTATATGATGAAGGTGACTGTAGTTTCCTATTTTTTAAAAATAGTAATAGTTGCTTTGTTATATTAACATACCCAATACAAATATATTGGTTAGCTTTTGGAAAAATAGATAAAATCTAGTTTCCAACATTGGGAACAAATTTGATCCCAAGAAATTTCTAATCAGACATTTTCATATCCATGTCAGTGAACAAAATAATTATTTAAACCCCATTTTTCATTCACTCGACAGATTGAAACATTTCCTAAAGTTGAATATTGACCTAGAACTTGGAATATCTATACCACATTGGTTTACACTAGGTTCTGTTTTTATCAAGATTCTTTGGGTCACTTTCTCAATGGAATTTGCCTCATAATTACCTAAAAGGGAAGATGCTTCTGTGTATGTTCATTTGTTGCAGGGTAATATTGTCATCCATAGCTGCTCTGCAATGCACAAAACTGAGTACTCATGGTATACAGGGAGGCATATAGGGAGATTCATCTCTGTTCCTAGATCTTTGTAAAGACTTTGGCACAGAGACAATACTCAGTAAACATGTTTTAATTGAACTGACTAATTGTTTATTATTTCTGCCCTATGATATCAGAACTACAATAAGCTCTGAACATACATCCAAGGAAAAAGAGTATATTTCAACTAAAACTGACTTGATGAAATCAGAGAACACAGGAATTTCTGGATATTTGCAGATGGAGTTTAATAAATAGGAATAAAAGACTCAATAAAAAAGACACACACACACACACACACACACACACACACACACTGCAAATGGAAGTAGCCAGACAAAAGCAATGAAGAACAACTAAAACTAATTAGGGAAAGAAAAATAAATTGAAATCAGAATTAAATGACAACATTTACTGGTCAGCTTATTGAAATTTATGTTGCTTGATGGAAATCAACCTTTCCTCTGTGTTTGTAAATATCTATTACAGAATTACCCCAACTCAAGAGATAGTCATTTAGTGATAACTAGTAGAAGTTCCTGATAATGGAGATGAAAGAAATTTGATCTGGGGATAAAAAAGAAGAGACATAAGAACAAGGGAGTTGGATTTCTCAAAAAAATGTGGAGTATCCCACACTAAAATTGTATCAAAGAAATGTTTTTTCTGCAAATGTTATAGCCAAACATCAATTGGGAGGGTTGCTATTTAAAAGGCAGCCTGTCTGGTTAAGGGAGATGAGCCAGAAGGAGATCTCCTTCTGAAGAAGAAGATTCAGAGACTGAAGCTTCTGTCTGTCCTCTCCTTACCTGAGTAAGGAAGGAGGCAAATCATTGTGTGTTATTTTTAACGCAGTGAAAAAAAAATCTGGTTTACATCATGTTGAAAACAAAAGTAACACCATATGTCGTGCCCACCGAGAGCCATTATGATAATGCATCAGTCGGGAAGTGCATAATTGCTCAGCTCAGAAATGGCACCAAGTCACATCACTGACACCAGCACATTTTCTGCAGTTAGTGTTTGGTTCTTTTTTGTCTGCCAGGTTAAAAATAATAATAATGATGATAATAGAGCCTCTCTTCACCCACCGAAATGCTGATTTTCTTGTAATGTCTTGTTTGCCGGCAAATTCTTATTTAGGAAGACGATTCATTGTCTTTGGAATAAAATATTTTGTAATAAATACTCACAACCCTCATTTATTTTCATTGAACGGAAGTTTTATTCTTTCTACTTCATTCCAATTCCACCTTCTCCTAGAGCATATCCTATAGTTACCTCTCCCTCTTCTGAAATATAAGTAGAACATCAATTATCCTAGGCTATTTATTATTTAGCCTATTATTTGTCTTGGTTCATCTCTTGGGTTGAATTAAATCTGGGAACTTTAGCTTAATCCATGCATGAGAGTCAAGGGTCTTTGAGCATTCTATAATCATATGCAAAACTGTGTGGGTATGTATTGTTTGTGTATTTTTCTGGAGAGTCAGTTACTCTCACTAAATCATAAAGGGGACTTGGGAACCAAAAGTAGCTCAAGACATTTAATCCTAGAAGCACAAAGAAGGTGTAAGTTGTCTCTCATACTGCTTTTCCCAAATCCAGTTTAACACTTCAGTAATGCTAACTAATGTGTCATGGTTCTAAGGGCCTTTACTTTATTAGCTCAGTGAATCCTTGTAGCAGTCTATGAATGGATTATATTATCACCCCTGTTTTACAGATGATAAAACTGAGACAGGTTCATAAAGTTGGTAAGAGGGAAAGCCAGGCTTCATACTCAGGCAATTGGGTTTTAGAGACCATGCTCTTTATTACTGCCTGTACTGACTGTGTATGTAATATGCATGTATTAGAAGGCCCATAAATAGAAACTCATTATTATTGTAGATTTCTGAATAGCAGGTTTGCTTTTTAGTCTCAAGATTACAATCAGTGAAAATGCACTAGCAGACTAATTCATGTATTTTATAAGCACTTATTACACATCTTTCATCTGCTTACCATTGTGCAATAATTCACTTAAATTATCTCATGTAACGCTTGTAGTTGCATTCAAGGTAAGTAAGATAATCCACATTTTACAGATGAGGAAATTTAAGTTCTGAGAGGCTCATGTCACAAGCCTCATCTCATTCATAAAGCATCAGAAGAAGAGTTCAGTTCATGTCTGTCTCCCTCAGATAAGGTATTCCTTAGCTTCTCTGCAGGGTTAGAATTTCAGTTAAATACTACAAACATTACTAAAGGGTCTTCTGAACTTGGGGACAAGATTTATAGAAATCCACCTATTGTCAGTCCAAGGCAGCATCTTTTTTTATATAGAGACGAGAGTAAAAAATCATTTATTTGAGAAAAATCACCATTACCGTGCTCTTTTTTTCCATTTTAATTTTTACTGTTAAAGATTCTTGTCTGAATTCCAGACTAATAACTACCTTTCTCATGTCACCACCTGAATGTCCACTAAGTATCTCAAATCTATATTCCTGAAACCAGAGGCCTGATGATACAAAACTGCTCGTCCCTCATTCTTCTCCTCTCCAAAAATGGCAATTCTGTCTTCTCAGGCTCCTATGCAGAAATCACTGGGGTCATCACTGATTCTTCCCATTTACCCATATCCTACTTCCAAACTGTTGGCAAGCCTTGTTGGATCTAGGAGTATAATACATAAAAACTCCCACCACTTCTCTTCACCTCCCAGCTCTCTGGTCTATGGGACCTGCCCCCACCTATCCCCAGGTGATTATAGTAGCCTTCTCACTGTTCTCCCCACCTCTGCCCTTATGCTCCAGTACTCTCTTCTCATCTGTGTGGCCAGGGTGACCTTATTAAATGTATATTGAGTCATCCTAATGTGCTGTTCCATACAGAAACCATGTTTTGGTAGTGAAGTTGAAACTGTAATTAATTTAAATGAATGCAACTTAAAATTCAGGTCTTCAGTCATACTTGAAACTCAAGTCCTAAACCACCTTTCAAGTGCTCCATAGCAACAAGTGGTGAGTGACAATCCTGCTGGACAATGCAGATATAGATTGTGTCCATTGGTTCAGAAAGTTCTATCACACAGCATTATAGTGGTTTCTCATTGGGCCCCAAGTGATCTGGGCCCTTCATCCACTCCCCACCGCTAATCTCTCTAACCTCATCTCCTTCCCCTCTGCCATCACTCATTCAGCTCCAATTTCACTGGCTTCCCAGCTAGTTCTTTAACGGGCCAAGTATCATCCTGCTTCAGGTCCTTTGCAGCTGCTCATCTGTCTCCTGGAGTCATCTTCCCCCTGGAGTCATCTTCCCCCTGATATCTTCATGGCTTGCTGTCAGGTCTCTGCTCAAATGTCAGGTTATTAGAGAGACTCTGTGACCACCCTAGTTAAAACAGCAACCCATCAAAGTCTTTAACCCTCTTAGCACTTACTCAGATTACTTTTTCATTTAGCATTTATCACCATATATTTACTTATTTTTCTCTCTCCTCCCGTACTCCTTGAAATATGAGCTGCACAAAGGACAAGATTATTATTTTGTTCTATTCTAAGCATCTAGTGTACTTTCTGGCAGACTGCAAATGAAAGAGAGAATAAATGAAAGCATGAATTGTGTTTTATTGCACAGGAAGCAGTGGCTGGGACAAGCTGTGGAAAAAGTACAGATCACGCTTACCCCAGGATGACCTGTGCCTATATGTCACGTCAGATGACATCACTCAGATGCTGGACAACCTAGGGCTTAAGTATGAGTGCTACGACCTTTTGTCCACGTTGGACATATCTGATTGCTTTACTGATGGTAATGAAACTGCAGACCTGCTTTGGGATTTTTTGACTGAAACCTGCAACTTTAATGCCACAGCACCACCTGATCTCAAAGCAGAGCTTGTGAAAGATCTACAAGAGCCTGAATTTAGTACTAAGAAAGAGGGGAAGGTTCTTTTTAATAATAATCTGAGTTTCATAGTGATTGGGGCATAATTATCAATCACAAAAGTATATTCAAAAATTATATTTTGAACAACTCTGATTGCTCATTTATTTCCATATTAAAATTACAAACACATACATTAATGTAGATAAAGCACTGTTTGGATATGAGAAGTAGTGAATTCCAAGACATTATTGGACTTCCATTTGGAATCATATGGGATACTGCTGGTCTTATCCTGTCCCTCCTCCGGGAAGAGAGACCACATGCAGGCTCAATATAACATAAGCTAGGAAAATTAGAAGACTGAATTTCTATGGCATATTGATAATAAAATTCATTCCATTTGCTGATTGTCTGAAATTTTCTAGAATAATAATAAAATATATACTATAGATTCTTTATTAGTGAAGTATGCACTTATCAATACTTTGAACACAAAGCCTGTGTTACTGATTTGGCCATTTTGTGAAGAAATATTTCTCTTTGTACATTCTTCTATTGTACTTTTTATCTCACTTTTATTAATTTTTAAGAGTAAGCACCTTTAGAATATTAAAAATTAATTCTTTATCATGTGTTGTCATTTCTTCCCATTGTGTTTCTCTTGTAATTTTATCTGTGAATTAATAGCTTTTTGTTTGTATTTTTGATATACTGGAGTTTTCTATTATATTCAGCCAAATTTTTTAAAGTCTGGGCTTTGACACATTTTAAAAGAGCTTCTAAAACCAAGGTTTTAGAATACTAACATTTTATCAAAATATTATAGTTTTGTTTTTTTCAAAAAATGAAATCTTTAATATGTTTGAAATTTAGGTAAGTATAACAGTGAGAACAAACTGTTTCCCCTCAAAATAATAGCCAGATGTATAAACAAAATTTATTGAAGAACAAAAAAACACAAAACTAAAACCTGTTCTAGCTTAAAATGCACCTTTTACCAGATTTCTAGGAATTGCATAAATGCAAGATTCTAGAAAACCTTCAATGCATTTTGATACTTTATAGTTTCTTATGTCACTCTTAAGACCTCCTGTAAGACCAAGAGTCATTTGGACTGTAGGATTTCAGGGGGGTTGAAAACATATTTGATGTTTCTTATTTTTAATAATAACCCTCTATCATTTTTTACATAAACAGTACATATCTTTAGATAAGTAAATAGCTAATTTAATAATTAATAAATAAATATTTAAGTATACAAATAATTAGTACTCCCTGTCAGAAACAAAACAAAAGTAAGGTTTTACTAAACAGCTCATGAGCCCTCATTCTGCCAATGAGGAAGCCTTCAACACGGTGTGATACTCACTCTTTCATGTAATAGGACTTCCATGTAATGCTGATGTATAATCACTCTAAAAACTTAAACGATCCCTCTCAATCACCTAGTTTATCCCCAGGGAATATACTGGCATAGAGAGCCTATTTACACTAATAAGCTACCAAGCTTTGTTGTTCGTAATAAGTAAGATGGACTTGCATTGCTCTCTCTTTTTTTTGGACAACTTCACCAATGATTTTTGAATTATATGTTCCAACAAATGAAACCACAGGTCTCCAATCAGATTCCTGAGTATGAACACTGAATCATTAATCATACTGATATGTGCTACTGACAAAGGAAATCTGTGAGGCACATATGATTGATGGGTATGGGGCCATGAAGACCTGGAAGAGCTTCACCAGAAATATGGAAATCAAGACTTTACAGAGTCTTTTGTATAAAGCACACATGCAAAAACAAACAAAAATAGAACTAACAATCCCATTGAAAGATGCAAAACAATTGCAGTCCATAGATAGGTGTTTGTAAATATGGCCTTTTTCTCGTCCTTGTTAAACCTTTAGTATACAAGGATAAATAAATTCTCACCTGCTTAATTTTAATGCAATTGAAACACACAGCTTTTTTAAAGACAGAAATTCTGGGGAAAACCTACTAGTTAGCAATGGGAAGCTATATAATTTCAAGGGATAAACCTATCCCTGATTTCTTCTTGCACTGTATGATATTACCAAAATTTGGGGCAGTCACATACTGACTTTTCAGGTTTGTTCTTGTGTTTCAGAAAAAAGTGCTCGGGGTGAATTTGGAATGTTGTTTTATGTATCGTGGATCTCTCAGTGTTTAACATGGTGCCTTGGTAAATGTTAAGTAAAGGGGCATCAATGAATTCTTTCCTTCTCAAACATTTATTTTGTACCTTGTGTGTTCATATTATTATTATAAACAGAGCTCAAGAAAGCCAACAAAGTTATGTGTTGCCATTAGTATGAGTGTAAACCTTAACTTATTTAGGACTCTTTCAGACACTTTTTTGCATGTATTGTTAGGGCATATTGCCAAAACCCAAAGAGAAAGCATGATATGGAGCACAGCATTTTAGGGCTTGATATTTGCTTATTATAAAAATTGGTGACTTTCTTAATTAAAAACCCTGCCATTCTGGGCCATAAAAATTAAGTAATTTCTAATGCACATCCATAAAAAGAGATGCAAAGGCCATAGAGAATACTAGATCTTAAGTCTGTGGAACTGCACAGACCCAAATGTATATTTAATGTATTTTAAATGTTTGTTTAATGAGAATAGCTTGCACATAATACTTTATTATTGAAATCATATTTGTATGTTTCACCTCATCAGAATGTTACTTCTAAGAAAATGTGAACTTCTTGCGAAGTCCCACAGTGGAGTGAGTGGATTAAAATAACCTTGTTAAATAAAGCTGAAAAGCCGGACTTAACTGGGTACAAATTCTGGTTGTATTAATTACTCACCAAGTGACATTAGGCACTTTATTTTCTCTCTATTCTCATATTTCTTCATCTGCAAAATGAAGTGAATCATAGTATCTACCTCAGAAGATGGTTATGAGAAGCCCAGGAGTTAAGCTTCATAAATATGCACATAAAGTGTTAGACTCATCAGGAATACTCAAAAATATTAACCACTGCTGTTATTAGTTACTCATGGAAACTCAATACAAAATGCAGAGTAAATAAAAAGGTTAAGAAAAATTACAACTAAGGCCAGAGAGCTAGTACTTGTAGGATCTGGCCTAGTTTCTGACCTTGAGATTCTTAGCCACAGGAAGATGGCCCTCTGTGTCTTTCAGAGCTAAGCTGGTCGTCCGAGAGACTCAACATGCCTTCAGGATTGCACCATCCAAGCCCCAACTTAAGGGATCTGCCTCCCTTAGCTATCCATGCTCTAAGTGCCTGTGCTCAGTACTATGTGAAATGGCCCCATCTCAACCCTGCCTAATGAGACTGTCCAGCTGTCACATGGATAGAAACCTATAAGCAGAAATTGATGAAACTGTCTTTCTGAAAATTATGAAATGCATCCATTAAAAATTCTCTTAAAAATTTGAAACTACAAATCTGGGGCAATGAGACATTCACTCACTTATTCGTGATATATACAGTTAATCAGTATCTATTGAGTTCCTCTTAGGTGTGAGGGAGTTTTCGAAGCAAAGGACATATCACAGGAAAACAACAACAACAACAACAACAACGAAGTTCCAGACCTCATTGACCTGATTTCTAATGGGTGAAATAGACAAAAAATAAATATATGGCAGAGAATGATAGGTGGTATTAAGAAAATAAAAGTAAATAAGGGGAAAAGAGTACCAGATGGTGTAATATTAAGTGGAGTGATCAGGGAAGCTATCTTTAAACAAATGAGATTTGAACAGAGATTGAAATGCAGTGAAGGAGCAAACCATGCATAGAGTTGGGAGAAGAGCATTTGAAGAAGTGCGAATACAAAGGCCCTGAAGTGGAAATGAGCTTGACATATCTAAAGGACAATAAGGAGGCGAGTTGGCTTTCTATAGTAGCTGAGCTGAAGGGTCCTAAGATAGATTCAAGTCTAGAGTCGCCACTGTGGGCCACATGTGGGAGGACCTCACTGGGTTGCCATGGTTTGAAGGTGAGGCATGGAACCAACTTGCAGAGAGAATGAGAGATGCCAGGAGTGTAGGACCACATGGGCTTGGAATGGGAGATGAGCTTTGGCTGTCTCAAGGAAGGGTCCTTGCAATTTCTATTCCCGTCTGTGTCTAACCTGAAAACAAATACCATTTTACTCCAGGTGTCCTTGTGGATGTCTGCTTCTTGCCTCCCAAATGTCTTAGGTAGAGCAAAATAGAAGATCTTATTTGGTTCTTACCTCATGAATTAGAAAGATTATTTATTATTATCCTATTTCATAGGTGAGGAAACTGAGATACTAATACATTGAACAATTTAACCCAACTCCCAAAGCAAGTTGATAACAGGAAATTAGTCAAACCCTATATCTACCGACTCACACTGTATGTCTACATATTGGACAAGTTAAATATGTGATAATCATTCATCTTAGATGCAGAGTATGACTTCATAGAACTAAATTACCATTGCCCCCATTTGCACATTAAAGGGGATCTGATCATAAAAGGGAAGAAGAAGCAATTAGAGGATCAGAGTACTATGAAAAAAAATCACCTCCTTGAATAACGAGGTAGGACTCTTTCTAAATACTACACTTCACTAACAAGTTCATTTTAAGCTTGTCATAAATGTCTGATTTTTCCATCCCATTGCCTTGACTTTTGCCTGTATTTCTCTGCCTCACCTCCTACCAGGTCCCAGACATCACCAATTTCATGTTTAATTTATCTGTCATCCATACCCTAGCTCCCCTATGATACATAAACTGTGCAATACACATCCATAGTACGCGATCAACTAATGCAGGATAGTTAAAGCTAAGGATCCTGTAATCCATTTCTCAATGTGATATACACCATAAAAAGGCAACTGCAGTAAAAGGGGGGTTGATTTAAGAGGCTCCCTGGCTAATGACAGTCACAATTTCTAAATGTGCCAAAAATTAGTTAGGACTCTGAGTCAGACTGTAGTAATCTCTGTGGCAATGGATTAATAAATACAACAAGACACTGTTCTGGAGGCTGCACTGACACACGGGGATACTCTGTATAAGCAGTGTCTTTCCATGATCATATTCTTCTCTTGAAGAATTATCTGTGTTTCCTGATTTGTCTTAATGATACTTGAAGGACTTTGCAAACAACCTGCTTAGGATAGAAAATGTTGAAATAAATCACAGGAGCCATCAGGTATAGTCCAAGTTTGGTGAGTTCTCCAAAGACATTTGCTATAGAAGATGCAGAAAAGTGTCAGTACCTTTATTTATGTTCTACAGCTAATTTCATGCTAATTTCATTTCTGTACTGTGATTTATTTTTCTGCATGTGTTGATATATGAGTTTCATGAGTTAATTCTCTGGTTTTCAATGCAGGCAGACTGGACATAAATCCCAGGGTTTTGTAGAAGAGGCAGTTGTTCCATGCTGCTTGTTATCAGCATGAGCACACTGCAGCCTTAGCTTATTTATCAAGATATTGCTGCCATGCTGCACATTTCCCAACAGACTTCATCTACCCCACAATAGCCTTTAATGGAAGGTGCATTACCCTCCTCGTGGTTTGTTTATAATTATTTTTATTAGGGTTTTTATTTCTCCAGGACTGACTGGGAGAAGAGTTTGGACTTATTCCTCATTGTATAAGTTACCCAGGCAAGGAAATTAGCCAGTGCTTACTAATCCAGGAGAAGCCTCATGGCATGAATTTGTTTGGGCAAGGTTGGCAACTTTTGAGTTTCCCATCTGTGTGTCCTAGGAATGGTGGAGCAAAAACTGGCTCTTCAGGTTGGCTGCTTCCTTCTGTTTTCTTTGGCCAATCTAATTCATAGTTTCCAGCTTGAAAAAGAGTTAATCATGGAGGAAGATTATTTGCTAAATAAAACAGACCATAGGGGATTTAAAAGACCCCATTTTAATAATAGTTAACATTTATTGAGGGCTTATTATGTGTCGTACTCATGTTAAGTGTTTATAGGCATTATACAATCTAATCCTCATAACAAGCTTATGAGTGAGTTAGTTACAATTTCTATTCCAGTTTCACAAAGAAGGAAACTGAGGTTTAAATTGTATATTAAATTATATAATGTGTGCCACATTCTCACATCTGGAGAATTCTGATACACAGGAATTAACCCCAGGGCCATGTTCATAACCACTACATTTTGCTGCCTTTAATGTTGACCTTCATTGACTCTCTGTCCCTTTTCCTCCTCTTTAAGTTTCATATAGGAATTATCTCCTAGCTTCTTAATTTGTATTCTATTTCCCAGGATGGTTCTCACCTGGTCACTCTAGTATAAAGATAGTACCTGTTTGACTTGATCAGCTTTGGCCCAGAATATATTATCTTCAAGAGGCAAAATACATTATCTTCAAGAGGCAACTCCTGTATGATTGTGGCTTGGTCTCTTGGGCAAGAAAGAACAATCTCAGCGAACCGATCCATTACTTTGACCTTGTATAAACGTATCCTCAGTTACTGAGTATCTGATAACAAGAGCCTATTTTATTTTATTTTATTTTTATTTATTTTTTATTTTATGAGACGGAGCTTGCTGTGTTGGCCAGGCTGGAGTGCAGTGGTGCAATCTCGGTTCACTGCAAGCTCTACCTCCCAGGTTCACATCATTCTCCTGCCTCAGCCTCTCAAGTAGCTGGGACTACAGGCGGCCGCCACCTCGCCTAACTAATTTTTTTTTGTATTTTTAGTAGAGACAGAGTTTCCCCTTGTTAACCAGGATTGTCTCAATCTCCTGACCTCGTGATCCGCCCGCCTCAGCCTCCCAAAATGCGGGATTACAGGCGTGAGCCACTGCGCCTGGCTGCAAGAGGCTTTTTAACAGCAAATATTGAGCCCAGTGTAGCTCCAGCTGGACAGAGTCATGAGGTGAGGTGGCAGAGACTAGCCCTCTCTCCCTTCTTTCTATGGTAGTAGAATGTCTAATTTTTAACTAGCTACAAGCCTGCCCAGATAAGACTACATTTCTTATACGCCCTTGGAGTTTGATATAGCCATATGACTAAGTTCTAGACAATAGAATGTGAGAAGAAATAACACAATTTGTGGAACATGATGACAAAGGAAGAGATAGCTTCTCCTCTTCTACTTTCTTTCCTACTGGATGGCTGGAATGTTACTGTGGTAGTCAGCTATGTCAGACCATGCAGACAAGGACAGCAACACCCTTGGAAATGTGGCGGAACAAGGTACAAGAAGCCACATCCCTGGACCTGACGGAGCAGAGTTGCCATTTTGGGGTGGACTGCCTGCCCTCTGAGTGTTACCTGAGAGAGAAAGGTCATTCTACCTTGTACGTACGACGTTAACTTTCTTAGAGTTACAGCAGCTGAAACCATGCCCAAACTACCATAGGTAGCTTAATCTGACCCACGTATTTCCCATCTGTTTCAGAATCTTTTTTGTAATCCGCAAAGGAAGCCAAAAGAAATATTATGAAAATGGTAAAAAAAAAAAAAAATTGGAAAATATAACATAAGTTATATTGAGGGTAGCAAAGTGGATGACTGCACTGGAAGAAAAACGTTTTTTCAAAAGGGGCCAAAATATCAAGATGAGAAGTGCACTCATCTTACCTGTCACCTGAGTCCTAGACATTTAATCTGCATTATGTCAAATACCCAAAAGATGAGCAGATGACTTAGTCATTCATCACGGTATTTAGTTAGATTTCAATAAAACATAAAAATACGAACATTAACAGATTCTATGCATGGTGCCCATGCACTGCTTTTAAAATTTCTGTGGACTGAAGAAAGACCTGGGAGGCTTTTTAGATACGTAAATTTCTTGGTTCCATCCCAAATCTGAACCATGTGTGCAGTTCAGGAATCTGTCTTTGTGAACTAACCAGGTGATTTTCTGGCTCACCAAAACACCTAAACCTGCAATATATTGAGGTTTGCAAAGAATATTATAACAATTAAAAATAGTAATAATTATAGAAACATTAAAATCATACGCTTACCTATCTCGACAAGTATTTATCGAATTGCTGCAATTAATAATAATATTATCTACAGTGAATGGAGTATTTATATTTTCTGGGGACTATATAAAATTCTTGACTTATTATTTCATTTTGTTTTCACAATAAAAAGTCAGTCTTTAAAATTATCATTTTTCAGATGAAGACTCTGAGGTTTAATAGGTTTAGATAGACTTGCTCACAGGCTAAGTTAAAAAGTGATAGCATGGGGCCATTTCTGGATTTTTCTCCCTTCACAGTCCAGGGGCTTGACTCTTAGACAGGAAGGTCTTTCACGGAATCTTGGAGCCATCATCATTCAGAGAGAAAAATCATGGCTCAAAGGTTATTCAAGTAAGCAGTAGTGAGCACATAGGTGTTCAGCATGTCTGTACCTGCCATTTGCAAGATATCATATAGGATTTGTGAAAAGACGTGAGTTCAGGGATTAGAATAAAAGAGAGAACATAAAAACACATTTTCTGAGTTAAAAGGCCAAGCTTTGTATAAATCATTTTAGCGATTTTAAACACACACACACACACGTGCACACGCACACACACACACACAGACTTTAGAGATGTAAAAATACTTACAGTGGGTTCCCAAGATTGTGACAACTCTAGTTTCAGAATTTTAAATTCATAAGGATTTAACAAAATCTTGTGAATAGTTTCAAATTTATAGTTTAATTTTATTGATTTTTTTGTCTGCGTTTGGCTAAGTTATGGTCACATTTTTCAATTTTTTTTTTTTTTTTTTAAAGATGAAGTCTTGCTCTGTCTCCCAGGCTGGAATACAGTGGTACTCTCAGCTCACTGCAACCTTTGCCTCCTGGGTTCAAGGGATTCTCGTGCTTCAGCCTCCCTAGTATCTGGGACTACAGGTGCACACCACCACTCCCAGTAAATATTTTGTATTTTTTGTGGAGATGAGGTTTTACCATGTTGGCCAGGCCAGTCTCAAAATCTTGACCTCCAGTGATCAGCCGGCCTCAGCCTCCCAAAGTACTGGGATTACAGATGTGAGCCACCACACCTGGCCTACATGTAATATCTGTGGGTGTGTGCCATACACATTCAGACATAAAGACACACACAAATCATTTATATATGCACTTCCACATTTGTATCCCAGCTCTATAGTGACAGAAAGCATGACGTGGATTACAAATCCATTTTAATTTAAGATGAATACTTGTGTATTTTCTTAATTTAAAATAATACTTGCATAAGGACACCAGTATACATCAAATTTTAATGGGATTCTTAATTACAGAAGGAAGTTAAACAAAGAAATTAACATAAAAGATGTTACATTTAACTCAAAGACCTCAATGTATTTTATGCTTTTGTTTTATAGTAAGAATTTTTAACCAACCGTACTACCAGGTAGAGGAAAAAAGTCTTCACTTTCAATAAAAATAAAAATGCTAGAATTAAATAGATTAGTATCTAATATTATACCTTCATTTATTTTATGTGCAAAATTATCTTAAATATTTGTTATGGATGAAGTGGCTTTCTACCAAATTGGGCCTTTTCATAGTAGAAAATGTTAACATAAATTGTAGCATAAATCATTGCCTCATAGAATACCAGAAGGCGCATATAAAAACCCATATCTTTACTGCACATATTTTCCATTAACCATAATCTATTAGTAATTGAAGTTCATTACAAATTCTTGTAGACTTTATTGCTATGATGCGGCATGACATACCGGACCTGGCTTGCATAACAAGAAGTCCTAGCTGGGAAATATCCTATTAACAATGACAGTGCATTTGTCATTGTGATAATAAACCTGAGAGCTGTCTGTAGACTATAAATTATCAAGGCGCCATTGTGCTGCCCTGGCTTGAAGGTTTGTCAGTGTTTCCATTTTAAACCCTTGATTTTCAGTGAGTTGTAACTCAACTATCGGAATCTGCAGTGAGCTGCAACTTTACATCCAAGGACCCAGCTCGTGACTTTTTTGAAACAATTCTTAAATATGACTTACATTTTCCTATCAGGAAGAACAGAGGTCTGCTGGCTTGAGCACAATAGTATCAAAGAGATCTGCAAAACATACTCACTTCTGGCCAAAAATATATATATATATATGTTTAGATCTGGTCCAGAATACCTATGGATATTTAAAATCAGAGTTTGTAATGGTCCCTTTTTTATGCCTTAAAAGGACATTATTTATTTTTTAGAAGGGTAACAACTAAAAGCAAATGTCAGACTTTCAAGGTAACTACATATGTCAGGGGATTTTTCCTTTCATGCAAGAGCCTCCATTTCCATCCCTTTCAGATTAATAATTTGAAAAATAGAAGAATTTACATGGAGCAGTGAGACACATTGCTGTCAAGGGAGGGGAACATTTGAGAAGCAGGTGTATATTTGAAACAGAAATAGTAATGATTGTGTAAATAGATGTGCCTTTGGCTTGGAGGTGAGCTTTACCAGTCTGTGACATTTCTCAGCCAAGGAGCTGGAAGCCCGCAGAACCAGAAAATGCTTTCTGCATTACATGAAGGACTGGTTCCACAACCTGCAATCTTTCTTACCTCAAACTGGGCTGGTAGACAATTACAATTACTTGAAAAATTTTCCCAATTCCCATATTAAGGGCATTCACTTCTATGGATACACTGACAGCAACTAAAACTCTCGAGTCTTAAGGTTCTATAGAGGGTGATTAACTGATCTGAGTATTAGGACACCAGTTGCATACAAGCCTGGATGCTGGGTACCACATGAAAGGGAAAAGTGAAGAAAAAGACTGGCTTCAGCTCTCAGAAAGGTTGCTAATTCCTAAGGAAGACTGACAAGTAAGAACACAAATATTATACAAGACAGAGTGAGATGTAAATGGAAAATTGAGCTGTAAAAATTACTTGAGGAAAGGTAAAGCGATTAATTTTTACTAGAGGCCTAAAGAAACAGACTTCATGGACAGGACACATTTAAGCAGTATCTTCAAGAGTTTCATCATTTTAGAGACCACCATACTCCCCGCTTCCACCCCTTACCCCACCATGTAACACAATGCCCTTTCCTGGGATGCGTTACAATGTGAGGAGAATAAGACATTCCTACTATAGGAATGACCTAGACTAGCTTGGATGGGGTGGACTAGCAGATATTTGCCCAACTTCTAACAATTACAAATACAAAATAATTTTCAGAGTATACCAATTGCTTAGAGTGATTGGGAACAACCAAAGCGTAGCCAGCTAGAATAAACCTTCTTTTATTTTAGGGAAATCCTAATGTCTGGGTCCTTCTAGATCCCTTTTAACGAGACACTGGGCCTTCAGTTTTACTCAGTCATTAAGTGAGAGAAAACACAGCACATATTCGTTATATTGAATTTATTCTCAAATGTGTTAAAGAAAAATCAAATAGTTCAGACAATATCAAATCAGTGCTTTGGGTAGATAATTAACTGAGACTACATACAAAATCCCATATCTGTGTCCCAGACACTATGCTAAATGATTGCAAATCATGAAGTAAGTTTTAATATTTCCATTTTATAGAATAGGAAACTGAAACTTAGGCAAATGACAAGTTCTGAGACACGTTAAGATTTGCCTAATACTAAAGAGCTATTTGAAGGTACCACAGAAATTCAAGCTTTGGCTTCCTGACTGCATGGGCAGTCAGACCATGACCTCTAGCCTCCATACACTTCCACTGTTGTCTTTTAGTCTCAAATAATAAATAGGAGAGAGCATTAAGAATGTTAGTTCTCGCCCTCCAAAACTTAGTTCCTATTACCAATTAAATATCTTTCAAGTTTTTTCTTTTCTTTCTGAAATAATTTGACTGATGCTCTTCAGATATGTACCATTCTGCTTCAATTTTGTCCTCAAGAGCTATTTCAAAACAGTGATTTCATGTCAACATAAAAGCAAAATAGGCCGGGCGTGGTGGCTCATGCCTGTAATCCGAGCACTTTGGGAGGCCGAGGTGGGCAGATCACGACGTCAGGGGTTCGAGACCGGCCTGACCAACATGATAAAACGTTGACTAACCTAAAAATACAAAAATCAGCCAGGCATGGTGGCACGTGCCTGTAATCACAGCTACTCAGGAGGCTGAAGCAGGAGAATCACGCGAACTCAGGAGGCAGAGGTTGCAGTGAACTGAGATCGCACCACTGCACTCCAGCCTAGGCGACACAGCAAGACTCCATCTCAAAAAAAAAAAAAAGGCAAAATAAGTAAAATGTTATTTTCTCATAAAGGTTATTGATTATATCAAAATAATGTAATATTCTCTGACTTATTTAGAACAAAATTCATAATTCAGGATCCAATTCTCTTTTGAAAATAGCTCTGGTCTTTGGGACAATCATGCATATAAAATTTGCTCACATCTAGATAAAAGTTCCGCCACTTTAAATTCAAACTCCTTCCTAGTGCTCTAATACATTACATATTTTTTTCTATCAAGTTTAATGTCCTTTCAGAGTGGTGAACATGACTTGCAGAGTATACAATGCACTGAAAGATTCTCAGCAAACAGAGTATGGTCATTTTGATTCCAAATGTTTGCCCAGGCAATAGTTTGCCATTTGGAACCAACCCAAAGGCCAGCAAAAGCATGATGGGCCATCTGCTCATTCTTCCTTTCTTGTTTTCAAGAATTTAAAACAATTATTTCCATTCATAGAGCTTTTTACTTTCAAAGCATTTACCAATTCCTGTGCATATAATTTCATTTGTCAACTTAAGATTTCCACTAAAATAAAAATAGATAATTCAGGGGAAAGTGAAAATCTAACATTTCTCTTATCCAGTGATATCATCAGTTTTTTTTTTCTTTCTTTCATGGAGAACCAAAGAACAGGGGCATCAAATACCCCTCAGGGATAAAGCACATGACTTCAGTAAGTAATGTTTTGCTCTCCCTGCCTGGCCAAGTTCCTATGCCCTCATGAACCAAAGATGGTTCAAACTCAGAATAGGGAGGAGAGGAATTGGAAAAACCAGAATGTTAGATATAAGAGAGAACAATTGCTTGTTGTTGAGGGTTGGGAGAGAACATATGCTCAACTTTATGCCTTCATGTCTAAAACACCAAAAGCAACGGCAACAAGAGCCAAAATTGACAATTGGGGTCTAATTAAACTAAAGAGCTTCTGCACAGCAAAAGAAACTACCATCAGAGTGAACAGACAACCTACAGAATGGGAGAAAATTTTTGCAATCTACTCATCTGACAAAGGGCTAATATCAAGAACCTATAAAGAACTCAAACAAATTTACAAGAAAAAAACAAACAACCCCATCAAAAAGTGGGCAAAGTATATGAACAGACACTTCTCAAAAGAAGACATTCATACAGCCAACAGACACATGAAAAAATGCTCATCATCACTCGCCATCAGAGAAATGCAAATCAAAACCACAATGAGATACCATCTCACACCAGTTAGAATGGCAATCATTAAAAAATCAGGAAACAACAGGTGCTGGAGAGGATGTGGAGAAATAAGAACACTTTTACACTGTTGGTGGGACTGTAAACTAGTTCAACCATTGTGGAAAACAGTGTGGCGATTCTTCAAGGATCTAGAGCTAGGAATACCTTTTGACCCAGCCATCCCATTACTAGGGATATACCCAAAGGATTATAAGTCATGCTGCTATAAAGACACATGCACACATATGTTCATTGCGGCACTATTCACAATAGCAAAGACTTGGAATCAACCCAAATGTCCATCAGTGACAGACTGGATTAAGAAAATGTGGCACATATACAACATGGAATACTATGCAGCCATAAAAAAGGATGAGTTTGTGTCCTTTGTAGGGACATGGATGCAGCTGGAAACCATCACTCTCAGCAAACTATCGCAAGAACAGAAAACCAAATACCGCATATTCTCACTCATAGGTGGCAATTGAACAATGAGATCACTTGGACACAGGAAGGGGAGCATCACACACCGGGTCCTATTGTTGGGAGGGGGTAGGGGGGAGGGAGAGCATTAGGAGATGTACCTAATGTAAATGACGAGTTAATGGGTGCAGCACACCAACATGGCACATGTATACATATGTAACAAACCTGCATGTTATGCACATGTACCCTAGAACTTAAAGTATAATAATAATAATAAAAGTTTAACATAAAAAAAACTTTATGCCAAATATGTGCAGTAACACAAAAGTCCATTTTAAATTTAGAGATATGATAGCACAGCATATCTGGCTTCCATGCTGGGTGAAGCCCAGGAAGATAGCAAACTTCACGAAGAAATTTTTCTGTCATCACGGGCAGCTACTGTAGAGTAAAACTGTCACTTCTAATATGGCATAGCCAAGCCTGAAGGGGAAGAGAGGGGCCACAGAGGACACTACACTCCAAGGTGTGTATTTCTACAGGCTCAAATGTGTCTGAGACAGCATTCCAAAGATTCCTCCCACTGTACCTACTGCCACCCAAATGGGTGCTGTGAAAGGTCTGAGAGGTTCCTCAATGAATCTTATGTTTATGATGAGGAGATGCAGCCCTAGAGGGCAGAACTGCTGGGGTACACTAAACCCTCTAAAGTCCATTTCAGATCACATCTTCTAACTATCCTCACTTCCTAAAACTCTTCCACTGTGAATTTTAGAAGTTCTTGTCTCTTATCATTAACAGAATTGGTATTCTCGATCCCCTGTGTTCCAGTACCTGGTCCTGTCTTGAGGATACCATTTTCCCCATAGCCCTTTCAAATGATAGCTCTTATCCCATTGCATTGTTGTAAGCCTCGCTTGAAGGAAGAATGGTGTCCTCTTATCCCCTCATTGTCACTTCCTTCCTATCTTCTCTTCTTTCTCCATGAAAACAATCGACTTTGAATCTCAGGTCATCAGCCTATTCCAAATACCAGTCCTCCTTGTTTCTGTTATTAACTCATACTTGGAGACCATTTTCTCTTAATTTTTGAGGATTTTTGATCCTGGCTCATTGTCCCTCTTTTTCATACCACTCCTGCTTTTTGGTGATTTCAATTTCCCTCCAACCTAATGTTATCCTGCTAATATCCTGGCTTCTAAGTCACTGACCTCCTCTCTTCCTGTGTTCCTCTCATCTATATTTCTCAGCCATTCGCTCACATTTGCTCTCTTGTCTTACCCTAACCACGTGCCCTCCATATTTTCCATTTCCAGCATCACATTCTGCTATGTTTCCAGCCCACTCCCTCTAGGAACTCCTCTCCAACCTCCCTTTGACCCCATAAGAATCTACAATTTTTCAGTGATATCAATTTACACTTTTCCTGGCTTGCCTTCAATTCAATCCTTTTGTAATCCAGCTTAAATTCTGGTGACCAATAATTATAATCCCTCCCTTGCATGTATCCACAAATTTTTGGTCACTCTCTCACTTCATCATAGGCAAAAACACAGCCCTACTTAAATCTAACTCTTTGTCTACTCCATGCCTGCAACTGTGCAACTGAACACGACTGAAGAAAAGCGTAAAACCATGGTGAATGGCCTCACTTTAAATTCATGACCACTAATCTCAAGTGGGCTCTTAATGTTAACTGGAAAATATATTTCCATATCCATTTCTCTCTCACTCTACCAGTGGAGTATGTCATATTTTTAGTTCTTTCCTTAAACCTTCAATACCTCTTCCCCCATCCTTATTAGTTGGTGACTTGGTTCCTTCTTCTCAGCAACATATTTTACTGATAAAATAAAAGTAACCAGAAAAGAACTTCTGTAAACTCCAACCACATCTACTCGCTTGCCTGCACCTGTGCCTGTTATACTCTACTTTTCCTTCTGGTGCTGATATGATTCCGATAACTGGAGGAACACCCGGGTTCTTAGTCTGGCACCGATTTTGATAGTGACACAGATCCTGTGGAGTGGTTTTATGGAGCAGAGAGTTTAATAAGAAGGAAAGAAGAAGCTCCCCCATACAGAGACAGAGGGAGGGGAACTCCAAAACTGCACGAGGAAACCCTGTGTGCTGTGGAAAAGTGACTGCTTATATAAGGAGGCTGGAGGAGGCAGTGTCTGATTTGTGTAGGACTCAGGGTATTGGTTTGACTAGGTATGGCCCTCCCACTCTAGCCTTTTGATATGCAAATGCAGGCCACCATGATGTTCTATACACCTGGGGATATGTGGGGGAGGCATGTTGTCAGGCACATGTTGGGCCAAGGGCCCAAGAAGACTGCAGAAATCGCCTTGTTTGGGTGGACCCAGTTTCTAATGGCTAGCATGGCCCATCTAAGAGCTGGGTTTTTCCTGCTAGACAAGAAACATTTCTGGAGTTGCTTTAAAAGAAACAAAAGCTTCCCAAGGAACCCTTTTCCTCTCTATCTGCCAAAAATAACTTCTTAATAACTCCTATAACAGTACCATAGATGCACTATCCATGCTTCTAGCTGATATGAGTGTCTCCACTTGTGCACCAAGTCCCAACTCCTCTGCACTGTCTGAAGACATCATGGCAGCAATTATACCCTCTTTTTCCAAACCATGTTTTTCTTTTCTCTATTAAGTCTTTCTCTCCAACATAATAACTTGCTTTTTATTCTTCTACCTTCTTTTTACCTCTACTTCATTCTTGAGCCACTATTTATTTCTGCCTTTCCCTTTACAGAAACTTTCCTGGAAAGTGTTTTCTGTCTTTGATAGGATTCATTTTCTTTCTTAATTCTTCCTTGATTCCACCCCCTGTTTTCTCCACACCACTCCATTAATGTTGCTCTTGGCAGCCCCATCAAGTACCTCAGATCCAGTGGTAAGTCCTTGGTGCTCACCTTATTCCATCTACTAGCAGTATGTTACATGGTCTATCTTGAAACACATTCTTCAATTGACTTTCCGGACACCCCCTACTCAATGTTTTGCCTCACACCTCATTTGCCACTACCTCTAAAGCTTCTTTTCAAGTTTCTCCTCATCTTCCTAACCTCTTAATATTGGAGTACCAAGGACTTCATTTTGGAATTTTTATTTTCCTGTTTATGCTCACTTTCATTCTCTTGGGGCTTTACATATTGCTTAAGTACTCGTGATATGCTGACAACTCTAGGATCTCTCTCTCTCTCTCTATGAATTCTAGATTCATAGAAGCAGCTACCTATGTCACACCCCCTGTTAAATGTCTAATAGGCTTACCAAGTTTAATGTGTCTAAATATTAAGCTTCTAATCTTCCTGACCCCAACCCCAAGCAAATATCCTCTATCTCATCTTTGCCCCATTTCAACTAATGCCATTCTTCCAGAAGCTCTGGCCAGAAACCTTGAATTCTTCTTGGAGTCCTTTCTATTTGTCACATCCTATCCCAAAATGATGCTAAATATTTTCCACCTCTTTTCCTGAATGTCCTTTACCCAGAAAACTCATGACTCTCTTCTTTACCTCCATTGGCTCTTTACTTAAATGCCACTCTGAGGCCCTCCCTGACCTTGTATTTAAAACATCAACACCCTATTCTCAACACTTACTATCCACTTCCCTGCATTATTTTTCTCTGTAGCATATATCACCATTTTAAAAAATGTTATTTATTTATTTTGTTTATTGTCTGTTTGTCTCTCCCATCCTTCCACTGTCATATTATACACTCTTTGAAGATAGGGCATTGTTTTATTTGCTCACTGCTCTATCCCCAGTACCTAAAACAACACAACACATGGTAGGAACTCACTAATAGTTATAGAATATGTTAGGAATACCACTTTCAAGTAACCATTTTGAAGTTTGCATCCCCATCACCCATCCTGAATATCACAAGGTCTCTTGTCTACTCCCTGAGTGACAGGATCCCTTTGCTTTCCTGCTGAGAGTGAAGCAGTTCTGGAACGGGAAGCCCAGTAATGTACTCTTGCATGAAAGAAAGTCTGTGGTTTTGATGTGTTAAGGGCTTAGGTATGATGGTTCGCTAGCATTAAAGTGGTGGTGAATAATTCTCTTCTTCCCTGCAATGCAGCATTTTGGTAGATAACGACATCTTATTTTCAGTCTGAATCATTTCTGATGACCTGTTCATTTCTAACAGCATGCTCATTTTTCTGCATACCACAGTCAAAGGTTTTTGTTCATCTCTGCACTGCCCCGCCCCATCCCACTCACCTTTTCTAAAGTCAGCCTTGATCAGCCAGGGTCCCACTAGAAGTACAGAACCCACTCTGAGGAGTTAACACAAACACAGAGAATTGTTTCCACAGCTATATAGAATGCAGGGAGGATGCTGAGAAAGCATCCAGTACAGAGGGAGGCAAACCAGAAATGAATGATGGTAGGAAGCTCCTACCCTAAGTCTGAAGGGACCAGAGGGGAGTGTTGTTACTGGAGCACTAGGGGGACAGTCACCTGGTGAAAAAATGGAATCAGGGCTGCTCATCACAGGGTTTTCTGGAGACCAAGAAGAGAAACAGTGGCTTCTGGGAATCATACCATAAACGTAGAAGTGGGAATTTCTCCCTCCTTCCCACTAATGGAACCTCCAATCTTCCATTAGTACCTTTCTTGGCATAGGATACTGGAAAACACAGTCTGCAGAGGTCAGCTAGTCTTCTCCCTTCACTGCTTCCCCACCCTTTGTGAAACAGCAGAGCAGGAGGAAATTCGAGAAACAGATCTTAAGGTAAACAGCTCCATGAACAGGCACGCAAGTTGGGATTTTGGTCATTTCTAGCAGTCAGAAGTTAATTGCCCAGACGATCTGAAGATGCCTATAAGAATCTTCAAGATATGAAGTACAACCAAGCTTACTCTTAACATCTTGGGGTAAGGTGGTGAGGTTTTGTTGTGGGGTGCTGACAGAAACTTAGGATAGTGCAGAAGGGGAGGAGAGGAGGGCCTCCAGCTCTGAGGCTGTTTCAGTTCCCACTAGGGTCATCCCTCTCTCACTAAGGAGCCCATTCTGTGGGAGGTCATGTCTGGGACTTGGGCACCAACACTCAGTTTCCCACTCACTTCCCATGTTCACAGTTGTTGGCAAACTTCCTTTGCATTAGTGGGGCTCTGATTTTCAAGAATCCAGAAATTCTCAAAAGGACTATTAAGCTATTAACTATAGTTCTAAAGGATCATATTGTGAAAGCTATAATTGCCTACAGTAGGTCCCAAATAGAAAAGTAAATATGAAACTTTCTTTTACAAAAAGTTAAATGATGGGAAATAACTAATTTTGATTAGTTCTCTGATTAACCTTTATCTCTTGACTTACTATCTGAGTAGAATGACAAACTGAATTGCAAACTGAGGAGAATCACATGACTTTCTGGATGGAACTGTACATATATTTTCATCTACCTGCAAAAATAGCATGTATGTTTATTACATCTCCCACCTAATAACAGATTATTTTATAGCTACTTTTTATTTAGTTAAATCTCAGCATTGACAGCTGGGTGCGGCCAGGAGAGGAACACAAGCTTAGAGGAATCCTAAAGAAGTTGATCATTCCCTACCTGTTCAATGCTGTGTTCCCAGCCCAAGGCAGATCCAAGCTGGCGGAGATAAAAAGCTTTAAACAGTATAAGTCAAAGATATTAAAAGTGTGGATGTTTCACTGGATTGGAATTTTTAATATCTGAGAGAAGCTGAAGAAGCAATGGGATTATCCAGTGGGGAGGATAATGAGTCAAAAGATCAAGGTTAATAGAAAACTGTTTTCTGCTTTCATACACCAAATCTAGCTCATTCAATAGTTAGGTTTTTCAGAGAACAAATAATCTTGTAGATTGTGATTACTGCTGTGAACAAGGTGAGATCAAAAGAGGTCTCTTTCAGGCAATTGTCTTTGAACCTGAGACCTGAGTGATGAGAACAAACAAAATAAACGGAGACCTAGAAAAAAACGTTCTTAGCGGAACACAGTGGCTCATGCCTGTAATCTCAGTGCTTTGGGAGGCCAAGGTGGGTGGATCACTTGAGGTCAGCAGTTTGAGACCAGCCTGGGCAACATATGAAACCTTATCTCCACTAAAAATACCAAAATCAGCTGGGTGTGGTGGCATGCACTTGTGATTCCAGCTACTTGAGAGGCTGAGGCAGGAGAATCACTTAAACCCAGGAGGCAAAGGTTGCAATGAGCTGAGGTCATACCACTGTACTCCAGTCTGGGTGACAGAGTAAGACTCTATCTCAAAAATATATATATATATAGTATTCTCATTTCATTAGTGGAAATAACATGAGTGAAAGTCACAAGGCAGAACCTTCTAGTGATATAGGTATGGACCAAAGTACTAGAAGCATCAGATGCATAGTACATCAGAGGGAGAGGTCATTGGAGAGTGCATTGGAGTCAGGGGCCTAATGCCACAGTGGCACTGAGAACTGGGCCTTGATTTTGAAATTAGTTATAAAGGAAATAAGAAGACATTAAAGCATTTGGAGCCACCAGATTTGTGTTTAAAAAAAATAATAATCCTGGATTTTCTGAGGTCAGTGTATTGCCGATGAGTAAGGTGGACATAGAGGCATGTGTTGGAAGCATTTTACTAGTTGAAATAAGACGTGGTAGTAGCTTGGCCTAGTGATAGTGGCAGAAGGCAGACAGGAGAGGGTCCCCTGTGAGACCTTCCCTTCAAGCTGAGACAGTTTAAAGCCTGGAAGCCAAGCTACAAGTCAAATCCATGGACTGGATTGAGAGTCTCCTTTCCCATTTGGTGGCTTTCTTCTGATTGATCCTCACCCTTTACCTATTTTACATATACCTACCCTTCCCTAACTGGTTTTCTACACTGTCATGCCCACCTTTGAGTGGTGCCTTTGTTTTAACCTTTTTTGCATACACATATGCACAAACCAGTTAGCATGTACTACCCATTCTGAGCTCATAAAAGCCGTGGACCCAGCTACACTGGGAGGGAGACCACCCAACTTAGGGTGGGGTTTCAGGGATGGTGGATATCAGGGAGAATTGGTAGGTAGAACTTTGACCACGTAGTGTGGGATTAATTAAGAAGCTATACCCTTGCAGACATTGGCAGGTCTGTGCTCCCTCTGAAGGCTCCAATGGAGAGTCTTTTCTTGCTCTTCCAGCTTCTGGTCACTCCATACATTCCTCAGCTTGTGAGGAACTGAGAGCTGTTCTGTCACTCAGTAGAATTCTTCTCTGCCCTCCTCACCCTTTGATTGTCAACATAACCTTATTCTTCTTGGATGCAGGACAAGGACATGAGAACCACCAAACACGGGTACGAGCCGTAACACAGGCGGGCTGGGGCATGCCCAGCCCAGCCGCAGGCTAAGCATGGAACCTGCGGTGAGTGCAGGATCCAGGCTGGTGTGTAAGCCAGGTGTGGCCCAGCAGTGAATGGGGTACCTCCTGTGTCAGGCCCAGGACTGAGCAAGGCCCAGGTGGGGACATCACTGACTGTGGAGGTCCCTGGCTGGTAAAGTGACTGAGAAAAATCCTGCACACTAGGTTATTGGGAGAAGAAATAGAGAGATGGTGGATATCAGGGAGAATTGGTAGGTAGAACTTTGACCACGTAGTGTCGGATTAATTAAGAAGCTATAGTGGATGTTATTGATGCCCTGTTCTTGCCTTCTCTCTTGGCAGATTTCCCCTTTTTCCAGCTGCTGTGAGTGCTGGATGCTAGTTGCTCATAGCTGCCACCTTCTCTGGAGCTTTTCCCCAGCAAGACACTAGCTGCAGTGTTGGGGGGGTTAGGTCCTACAACCTCTCACTCCTGAGGAAGCTGGAAACCTGACATGTGGTAACAAAAGGTCAGTCTCCTTGCCTCAAGGTGGGATCAGCTGAGTGCACAATTTGCATTCCAGAGCTTCCTTATGGGATCATGTTGAATCTAGACTCACTCACATTTTTTGCCCAGCCCTCTCCTGTTTTTCTCGCTTCCCTTCTGAGAGGACTAATTAAATAAATCACTTGACTATCACTAAATCAATTTCAATATTATAAGTTACTTGAGAATTCTTGTCTGAACTTCTGCTTTTAGGGAACCCAACCTAAAAGAGAATTAATTTTCAGCAGATTACTTTTGACATGACTATGAGGTATCCAAGTAATGACATTAAATAAGTAGATTGATATAGGACTCAACCTTAGAGAGATAGAGTATTTTGGCATTAGTAGCATGTGAATAATATTAGCAGCCAGAGGAATGGATGGAATTTCCAAGGAGGTATGTAACTAGATAGGAGGGTTTAGGGCTGAGCCATGAGATCTCTGACATTTAGAGGTAGAAGTTAAGGATTCAGCAAAAGAGAGAGTGTCGTGTCTTGGAAACTGAAGAAACTCTATGTCTAGATTTTGAGGTTGTAATAGGGTTCTATCAAATGAAATTATATAAAGTATTAGACTAACTAGTGGTCACTGACTGTCTTCTTTAATATACAATATGCAGAAAATTCAAGAAATGTGATGTTCTGTTGAAGAATCTTTTAATCATTGATACCTGCAAACTGATACTTTCAGAGTCTTTATAATTCTAGGTAGGGTTATTTTATGTTAACTGCACAATTAACTTATGTCATCAATGAAGGTTTTTTCATTTGAATTAAGTCCCCAGTCCCTATAAAATGAGAACTTTCCTCATTTGCTGAAGTCTTCCAATTACTTTCTAAGTTGAATTAGTAGTACACTAAACTTTTATTTCCAGAGAAATGAGTTCAAGTAGAGGTCATCCATGCAAATGAGTTGAGTGATCTCAAACTAGCTTTTAAGGGTGTCAGAAAGTTCTATCTATATTGGTTTATTTTTAAAGGCAAAGGAAAGGTTAAAATATGGATTTGATGTATTTATTTAAAGTGAGGTTTGAAAATGGCTGTACTTTTGTCTAAATCCCAGCACCCATCCAGCTACTTATCAGGGAGCAAAGTTCATGACAGGCCTGAGAATCCCAAGATGAAGAGGCAACAAACCAAAGGTGTGAGGCGAGTATCAAGATCCCGTGAGTTCAAGACACTATGGACAGTGAGGCTATAAATTATGTAAGTTTATATAATACCAAGATATAAGGCTTTTATTACTACAAAACCCAAAGCTCTCAATTCTTGTTTAGTCTCTGCAATATTTTGAGTTAGATGGTATTTTTTTCAGCTTAATAACGGTGCAAATGATTTTTTTAAAAAAAGCAAAGCAACTGGAATAAATCATCTTGCGAAAGTTGGCTCATGGTAGTTACCAATATACTAGTGTGGTGGACTAAATGGTGTTTCTCAAAAAAATATGTCCATGTCTTAATCTCCAGAACTTGTGAATGTGCCCTTATTTGGAAAAAGAATCTTTGAGGATGCCATTAAGTAAAGAATTTCAAGATGATATCAGCCTGGGTTATCTGGGTGTGCCTTAAATTCAGTGACCAGTGTTCCTGTAACAGGCAAAACAGGAGAAGACAAACAGAAGAAAGCCACATGAAGACAAAGACAGAGATTAGAGTTTTACAGCCACAAGCTGAGGAACATATGGAGTGACCAGAAGCTGGAAGAGCCAGAAAAGGCTCTCCACTAGAGCCTTCAGAGGGAGCACAGACCTGCCAACATCTTAATCTCAGATATCTGGCCTCCAGAGCTCTAAGAGAAAAAACTTTTGTTACTGTAAGCCACCAAGTGTGTGGTGATTTGTCACAGCAGCCACAGAAAACAAATATAAGTAACAGCATTTAAACTGTATGATAACTATAACACAAATAATAGTAAAACATGGAACATGTACTCTGTGAGAGAGGTTACTGAGCACCTACGCACGTTCTACCGGCACTATGTACTCAGAACTACAGGTTCTTTTTGTCAGCTCAAGCTTATGAAACCCTAGGCAAGATTATCCCCATTTTACACTCATGAAATGGGGGCTCGAAAAGGTTAAAATATTTTCCAGAAGGCCACGACAAGTAAGTGAGACAGTGGGGATTTGTGTCCAAGTCTGTCTAACCTCAAAACCTTTGCTCTTTCTAATATACCATTTAGCTTCTTCCACCTGGGGCTCATTTATTTTAGACCACTTTAAAATTACAGTAAACTGTTCTCATAGCTAGATTAGTCTTATGCAAATATTGGCTGCCAGACAGAGATTTAGTGTCATTAAAGGCACTGTAGTCATCTTTCTGCCTGAAAACATTTTTTTTCTGACATCTTCATTCTCTTTGTAGAGAAAGGTTACACGTCAACTATTGCCGAGTCAGACTTGCAACCTTCCTTGCTTAACATTGTCAGAAAGATTTTTAGAAAGCTGAAAACAAGTCCTGAGACTGACAAGTCAATCATAAGTAGTTATCAAAAAAAATAGGCAAAAGTTATATTTGTTGGGTATGAATTCCTTGTATAACCTGTTAGACTAAGTTTGTCAAAGTCTGACCTAAACGCTCGGCGCGTTTTGGGGAGGATTGAAAAAGTTTCCCTGTTTATCATTGTCAGAAGATGGACGTTCCTTGCACTAGAAATTGCACCGAAAAATACCCTCTTGAAATGATAACTTTAAGGAAAATAAGATAATGGTGTAACCACCCCTCAAAAGCCCTTCCTAAATTGTTAATTCACTCCTGGTTTTCCTCAAAGTGGGCAAATTGCTGAGACTGTGAACATTTGTTATTGTCATAGCAGAAGGTAAACTATTTTCATAAATACGCAACTATCTCCTACTGGGCTTCTATAATACTTCCAGCAACTCTGCTGCTGCGTATGTCTATTTCAAATTTGATGATATGAAAAAAGAGGAGAAAGTGCAGAGCATGCAGCTTGGAATTATTTCTGCCCAGGAAAGCTGGCAATTAGAGCCGGGATAGGCAAGCAGGCCTGGGGTAATGGACAGTACCAAGATAACCTCCTTAATTTGATCTTCCTCAGAGCCTGAAGATGTTGCAAAGTAATTAGTGTTATTTCTGCATGAAAAAACAAAACAAAACAATAACAATCTTTTTATGATTTCACTGCGATATACTGAGAGCTTTGCAGTCTGTAAAAGAACAGTGCTATGAATTCAGATCGAAGACAAGAGTCCCTTATCATTACTGGATTGTATTTGCCTGTTTATTTTTTGCAGTACTGGAGCCTTTCTCTTTACCTTTCTGTGAGCTTGTGGAAGTCAGAAATCCCTGAAGGGTATTCCCTCAGGACGTCCACATGCTTAGCCACACTGTGGAAGCAGTAAGGACAAGGCTCTCCTTAAGTGACTTATGTGTAGGTTAAATGAATGAATGAATGAATAAGAGAGGGAGACAGATATAATGGCAAGAATAATTTTCTCATTATATGACAAACTACTGGGGTTAAGACTGGGATTCAGTCCTGGGGTTCGGTCCCGGCTCCACCACTTGGACAAGAGAAAACTCTGTGCCTCAATTTCCTCACCTAGGATAATGTCTGTAACTCACCAGGCACTGTGCCTGGTTTATGTCAGGTATTGGATTCATGGCAGCTGTTATTAACTTCTCAAGATGGTGAGCTCCCTGACGGACCTTGGAAGAGTACGCTTAGAAAGAATTTTTTTTGTTGTTGAAAAGATATTTTTGAGCACCTCTGATGTGACAGCTGCTGCATCTGTCTCTTGAAATACACAGAAGGTCCCTACTCTACCTAGTGGAGAGATGTGCCCCAAAATAGATAA
Source organism: Macaca mulatta (assembly GCF_049350105.2). NCBI lineage: Eukaryota > Metazoa > Chordata > Mammalia > Primates > Cercopithecidae > Macaca > Macaca mulatta. The sequence goes on from NC_133417.1 coordinate 29,703,075, forward strand.
TAATAAGTATAAAATGTATTATCTATTATTATACAAATTATTCTTAGTGTTGAATTATTCTTAATATTAATGTGATAAATATTACATTTATCACACGTGAAAAAAACCTGAGTTAAGATTGCGGAGCATTCAGGAATTATAACTATGACTAAGCATTGCAAAGATGCAGAAGCAGTTCCTAGTGTTCCTAGAATGGCTGGCAGCTTGCCCCCAAGATGCAGGATCATCTTTCTCCTGCAGATAATCCCTTTTCTGTTGAACACAGTTTTGTCCCCTGAAAACCATCCTAGGAAGTTAGAACACCAAAGCTCTGAGGCCTCAGAGGACACAGGTATAATAGACGCAATTCTCTTTGGAAAAGACCGAGTTTCCCCAGGTAAGGGTAGCTGAGCATGCAGCAAAGAGAGTGCCAGGTTACGTAACACGTGCAGTTTTTCATACATTTGCCATGAAGTAGCCCTGTGGAATTCCCTGTGATTGAGGGGAATATATTAATAACTAGCTTCCTACACCATTCCTAGACATCTAAGCTTCAGATCTTGAGCTCCCTTAAAAAGTTGCTGCCTCTTCCCTGTCTACATCCACATTTGGATTTGGAGGAGGGCTGGGACAGGCCCTGAGATTTCCCAAGGCAGATATCCATTCGTGTGCATTCCCCAACCCCACTACCCACTTCTGATTCTGCAAATATTCAAAAGTCCCCTTTTTATGTGGAGATCAGTGAACATCTCACCCTAAAATCGAGCTTCAGGAATTATAGAAAATTTGAGCAGAAATGGTGGAGGGAAAATGTCTTCCTGTGATGAGGATTCAAATCTTGGAAAAACATTGATCTAGAACAGAGGTTCTCAAACTTCAGCAGGCATTAGAGTCAACTGAAGAACTTATTAGAACACAGATTGCTAGTCCTACTCCCAGAGATTCTGATTCAGTAGGTTTTGGATGGGGCTGTGAGAGTTTGCATTTCTAGCAGGTTGCAAATGACGCTGCTGCTGCTGGTCTGGTGATTGGACTTAATCAATGGCCTAGCAGGTTATAGTAAAGGAAACAAAACTGGATGGAGAGAAGGGGGTTCTAGATTCTTAGCTTAAATATGTCACGAATTCGTAGTAAAAATTTTAAGAAATTCTGCTCTTCCTCTCTGGGTTTCAGACTCTACAACTGTAAAATTGGTGAGATTGGGAGCCATACTTTTCCAGATGCTTGTGACAGAAAACTGATTCCTATTAGCTTAAAAATAAAATGGAGCTGATTGGGTCATGAACTAGAAAAGGCCATGTGCAGATATTTGACTTCACGTGTGCCTGGGTTCCGCTCTCAAACAATGTCACTGGGCTTCTGTACCTTTCTGTCTCTCAGCTGGGCTTCATTCTCAGGCAAGTTCTCACCTTGCCTGAGAGTGGTGCCAAGAGGACCACTAAGAGAGTGTAGCCTATCTGCTTAGCTGCTATAGTGAGGATCTCTCTCTCTCAGTAGCTTCAGACAAAAGTACTGGAGCTGGCATTCATTTCTTGGAGTGGGACTTGTGAACCAATTTGGGACATGTTGCCCAGGCCAGGGGCATGTGCGAACTCATGAAACTAAAGGGTAAGGTAAATACAGTTTAGGCCACATGGACCAAAAGTAGGGGAGAGCTGACTCCACAGTAACACCAAGATGTTGCCCTCAGAAGAAAGGGAAATAGAGGGGCCACAGCAGAAGATTGTAACTTGGGGATGGATAAACCAGATGTTTCAACTTGTTTATCAACTTGTTTTTTTTACCCTGCGGACCAGCAGCCAAGAAGATTACTTTAAAAGAGTTCCTGCTTTGAAAGTCAGTGTACGTTTTTTTCTCCTCTTTTGTGATACAAAATTATGTTGACTATTTTATGTTTTTAAAATACCACCCCCTCCTGGGGGATGTGACTCCCTGGATGGGATCAGGGCAGATATCGTTGCCAGTGAGGGAGCAGGGAGCTTGTCAGACCTGAGTTTAAGTCCCAGTAACACCATTGGCTGTCTGTGTAACCCTGAGCAAATAGCCTTGTCCTTTCAGTTTCTGTGGAATGGGATATCAATACCTATCTTCCCGGGTGATGGTGGGAATCAAATTAGGTGATGTCTATAAAGCACCTGTCCCATACAAATACTCAACAGATGGAAACTACTTTTATTATTATTGCTAAACTCAGTGAGGTCCATTTGTCAAAATAGTCTTGATTCCAGCTAGAAGCTAAGGATTATTTCAGTCTGTGGACACCGAGACCCAGAGAGCCAATTTGAATAAAATCACCAATTTGGCAGACTTGGGTTATTTTCTTCTCTTCCCAACTCACAGTGAGCACTGATATCTTTTTAATAAGGAATCTGGAGCATTTCTGGGAGTTTACAAAATAAGGTAGAAAGTAGCCTGGGTGCGATGAACATAAAAAATAGAGGGAACACAAAGGGAACCTGGAATCAATGGGAAACTTCATTTTCTTTAATTAGCATATTTAAGTGAAGCTTAGAAGCTGCTCCTTCCCTGAAACATTGCATTTTATTAAAAGCTGTTTAGAGCTCGTAACCATTCTGCTGATTTTCTCAAAACATGTTCTCCTTATAGGCTGGTGCTAAACTGTGCATATGAAATGAGCTCAGTTTAATGTTGTGTTAAAAGAATTTGGTCTCCAGAGCTGTCTCTCTTCTTAATAATATGTAATCATACTCCATCTATTTAGTTTTCATTTAACTTGCCCCCTGCAGGCAATGAATCCAGTTTAATTAAATGTGCCTTTAAATAGTCAAACGGCACTCATTTGCACCTAGCAAGCCTCCCTTTCATCCTATTAAGACCCCCTCAAGATATAAAAACCCAATAAAGAGGCCATGTAAGATGTGTGTCTGATAATGCGAGGGAAGTCTGACATTTGCTCCATAGTTTAGTGAAACCTGCAGTAGCTTTTGGGCACATTGTCACAGCTGAATGGAGCTGGTGTGGGGCCTCAGGTTCTGGAGGGCTGTATCTGGATGAATCGTCATAAATAGCACATTTGAAGATGAGTCGGTGATCTTCTGGGTTGAAGCCAGCAGCAAAGGAAGTGAGGCAACTGAGACACCAGACAGTTACCCAGGGGAGCTCTCAGAGTGTCTTTAAAGAGGGCCTGGCCTGTGCCTCTGGTCATACTCTCTGGGGACAATGGGTGGATGAGGCCGCAGCTTTCCCTATTATAAGATGTGCTAAGAGGGAAGGGAAACCCATCCTGAAAACTGAGAGCAGAAAATTAGGCAGTATTTTGTAGTCAAGAAGGGGTAACAGTAGAATACATAATTGTTACAGTGACCATCCTAATCTGAGTCCCTCAGTTAAGGACTGGATTCAGTTCAATCTAGCGCTTCATGATTCACGCAAGTAACACATTATTTCTGCAGCAACTGCCAAGTGCTAGCCCCTGCTACAGACCAGAGACACAACAAGCAGATGACAAGCAGAAAATTAGATGGTGTCAGGTGGTGAGAAGAAAGAGAAGAAAAAGAATACATCTCAGGTGGTGAGAAGAAAGAGAATACATTAACCATGGAGGTTAATGGAGTGGGCAATTGTAGGAGCGGGGTGGACATATTGTCAGCGGAGACCTCATTCGTTAGGTACAATTTGGTAAACTCAGATTTGACACACTCCTGTTGGTTACGTGCTCAGGGCTAAGTTCTAGGGGCTTTTACATTGTATGTCAGAGACTGTCTACAGTGTGTTACTCCATTGGTTGACTTAGTTGATCGTGTTGATTGGTTGGGGCCGCCTTCCTTCATTTCTTTATATTGTGTCCTTCTTCAACAGCATGCAAAACAAGAATTTTTCAGCAATATTCTATCTTCTGCAGCCTCTGCTGCTGATACCCAGGCAAACAGGGTCTGGAATGGACCTCAAGCAATCTCCAACAGACCTACAGCTGAGGGTCCTGACTGTTAGAGGGAAAACTAACAAACAGGAAGGACACCCACACCAAAACCCCATCAGTACGTCACCATCTTCAAAGACCAGAGGCAGATAAAACCACAAAGATGGGGAAAAAGCAGGCAGAAAAGCTGGAAATTCAAAAAATAAGAGCACATCTCCCCCTGCAAAGGAATGCAGCTCATCGCCAGTAACGGATCAAAGCTGGACGGAGAATGACTTTGATGAGATGAGAGAAGGCTTCAGTCCATCAAACTTCTCAGAGCTAAAGGAGGAATTAAGTATCCAGCACAAAGAAACTAGAAACCTTGAAAAAAGAGTGGAAAAATTGATAACTAGAATAATTAATGCAGAGAAGGCCATAAATGAACTGACAGAGATGAAAACCATGACACGAGAAATACGTGACAAATGCACAAGCTTCAGTAACCAACTCCATCAACTGGAAGAAAGAGTATCAGCGATTGAGGATCAAATGAATGAAATGAAGCGAGAAGAGAAATCTAAAAAAAAGAAGAAAAAGAAATGAACAAAGCCTGCAAGAAGTATGGGATTATGTAAAAAGACCAAATCTACGTCTGATTGGGGTGCCTGAAAGTGAGGGGGAAAATGGAACCAAGTTGGAAAACACTCTCCAGGATATCATCCAGGAGAACTTCCCCAACCTAGTAGGGCAGGCCAACATTCAAATTCAGGAAATACAGAGAACGCTACAAAGATACTCCTTGAGAAGAGCAACTCCAAGACATGTAATTGCCAGATTCACCAAAGTTGAAATGAAGGAAAAAATCTTAAGGGCAGCCATAGAAAAAGGTCGGATTACCCACAATGGGAAGCCCATCAGACTAACAGCAGACCTCTCGGCAGAAACTCTCCAAGCCAGAAAAGAGTGGGGGCCAATATTCAACATTCTTAAAGAAAAGAATTTTCAACCCAGAATTTCATATCCAGCCAAACTAAGTTTCATAAGTGAAGGAGAAATAAAATCCTTTACAGATAAGCAAGTGCTTAGAGATTTTGTCACCACCAGGCCTGCCTTACAAGAGATCCTGAAGGAAGCACTAAACATGGAAAGGAACAACTGGTACCAGCCATTGCAAAAACATGCCAAAATGTAAAGACCATCGAGGCTAGGAAGAAACTGCATCAACTAACGAGCAAAATAACCAGTTAATATCATAATGGCAGGATCAAGTTCACACATAACAATATTAACCTTAGATGTAAATGGACTAAATGGTCCAATTAAAAGACAGACTGGCAAACTGGATAAAGAGTCAAGACCCATCAGTCTGCTGTATTCAGGAGACCCATCTCACACGCAGAGACATACAGAGGCTCAAAATAAAGGGATGGAGGAAGATCTACCAAGCAAATGGAGAACAAAAAAAAGCAGGGGTTGCAATACTAGTCTCTGATAAAACAGACTTTAAACCATCAAAGATCAAAAGAGAAAAAGAAGGCCATTACATAATGGTAAAGGGATCAATTCAACAGGAAGAGCTAACTATCCTAAATATATATGCACCCAATAACAGGAGCACCCAGATTCATAAAGCAAGTCCTTAGAGACTTACAAAGAGATTTAGACTCCCATACAATAATAATGGTAGACTTCAACACTCCACTGTCAACATTAGACAGATCAACGAGACAGAAAGTTAACAAGGATATCCAGGAATTGAACTCATCTCTGCAGCAAGCAGACCTAATAGACATATACAGAACTCTCCACCCCAAATCAACAGAATATACATTCTTCTCAGCACCACATCACACTTATTCCAAAATTGACCACATAATTGGAAGTAAAGCACTCCTCAGCAAATGTACAAGAACAGAAATTATAAAAAACTGTCTCTCAGACCACAGTGCAATCAAACTAGAACTCAGGACTAAGAAACTCAATCAGAACTGCTCAACTACATAGAAACTGAACAACCTGCTCCTGAATGACTACTGGGTATATAACGAAATGAAGGCAGAAATAAAGTTGTTCTTTGAAACCAATGAGAACAAAGATACAACATACCAGAATCTCTGGGACACATTTAAAGCAGTGTGTAGAGGGAAATTTATAGCACTAAATGCCCACAAGAGAAAGCTGGAAAGATCTAAAATTGACACCCTAACATCACAATTAAAAGAACTAGAGAAGCAAGAGCAAACACATTTAAAAGCTAGCAGAAGGCAATAAATAACTAAGATCAGAGCAGAACTGAAGGAGATAGAGACACAAAAAACCCTCCAAAAAATCAATGAATCCAGGGCTTGGTTTTTTGAAAAGATCAACAAAACTGATAGACTGCTAGCAAGATTAATAAAGAAGAAAAGAGAGAAGAATCAAATAGATGCAATAAAAAATGATAAAGGGGATATCACCACCAACCCCACAGAAATACAAACTACCATCAGAGAATACTATAAACACCTCTATGCAAAAAAACTAGAAAATCTAGAAGAAATGGATAATTTCCTGGACACTTACACTCTCCCAAGACTAAACCAGGAAGAAGCTGAATCCCTGAATAGATCAATAGCAGGCTCTGAAATTGAGGCAATAATTAATAGCCTACCAACCAAAAAAAGTCCAGGACCAGATGGATTCACAGCTGAATTCTACCAGAGGTACAAGGAGGAGCTGGCACCATTCCTGCTGAAACTATTCCAATCAATAGAAAAAGAGAGAATCCTCCCTAACTCATTTTATGAGGCCAACATCATACTGATACCAAAGCCTGGTAGAACAACAAAAAAAGAGAATTTTAGACCAATATCCCTGATGAACATCGATGCAAAAATCCTTAATAAAATACTGGCAACCCGGATCCAGCAGCACATCAAAAAGCTTATCCACCATGATCAAGTGGGCTTCATCCCTGGGATGCAAGGCTGCTTCAACATACGCAAATCAATAAACATAATCCAGCGTATAAATAGAACCAAAGACGAAAACCACATCATTATCTCAATAGATGCAGAAAAGGCCTTTGACAAAATTCAACAGCCCTTCATGCTAAAAATGCTCAATAAATTCGGTATTGATGGAACGTATCTCAAAATCATAAGAGCTATTTATGACAAACCCACAGCCAATATCATACTGAATGGTCAAAAACTGGAAAAATTCCCTTTGAAAACTGGCAGAAGACAAGGATGCCCTCTGTCACCACTCCTATTCAACATAGTGTTGGAAGTTCTGGCTAAAGCCATCAGGCAAGAGAAAGAAATAAAGGTTATTCAGTTAGGAAAAGAAGAAGTCAAATTGTCCCTGTTTGCAGATGACATGATTGTATATTTAGAAAACCCCATTGTCTCAGCCAAAAATCTCCTTAAGCTGATAAGCAACTTCAGCAAAGTTTCAGGATACAAAATTAATGTGCAAAAATCACAAGCATTCTTATACATCAGTAACAGACAAACAGAGAGCCAAATCATGAATGAATTTCCATTCACAATTGCCTCAAAGAGAATGAAATACCTAGGGATCCAACTTACAAGGGATGTAAAGGACCTCTACAAGGAGAACTACAAACCACTGCTCAGTGAAATAAAAGAGGACACAAACAAATGGAAGAACATACCATGCTCACGGATAGGAAGAATCAATATTGTGAAAATGGCCATACTGCCCAAGGTAATTTATAGATTCAATGCCATCCCCATTAAGCTACCAATGAGTTTCTTCACAGAATTGGAAAAAACTGCTTTAAAGTTCATATGGAACCAAAAAAGAGCCCGCATTGCCAAGACAATCCTAAGCCAAAAGAACAAAGCTGGAGGCATCACACTACCTGACTTCAAGGCTACAGTAACCAAAACAGCATGGTACTGGTAGCAAAACAGAGATACAGACCAATGGAACAGAACAGAGTCCTCAGAAATAATACCACACATCTACAGCCATCTGATCTTTGACAAACCTGGCAAAAACAAGAAATGGGGAAAGGATTCCTTATTTAATAAATGGTGCTGGGAAAATTGGCTAGGCATAAGTAGAAAGCTGAAACTGGATCCTTTCCTTACTCCTTATATGAAAATTAATTCAAGATGGATTAGAGACTTAAATGTTAGACCTAATACCATAAAAACCCTAGAAGAAAACCTAGGTAATACCATTCAGGACATAGGCATGGGCAAGGACTTCATGTCTAAAACACCAAAAGCAATGGCAACAAAATCCAAAATTGACAAGTGGGGTCTAATTAAACTAAAGAGCTTCTGCACAGCAAAAGAAACTACCATCAGAGTGAACAGACAACCTACAGAATGGGAGAAAATTTTTTCAATCTACTCATCTGACAAAGGGCTAATATCCAGAACCTACAAAGAACTCAAACAAATTTACAAGAAAAAAACAAACAACCCCATCAAAAAGTGGGCAAAGTATATGAACAGACATTTCTCAAAAGAAGACATTCATACAGCCAACAGACACATGAAAAAATGCTCATCATCACTGGCCATCAGAGAAATGCAAATCAAAATCACAATGAGATACCATCTCACACCAGCTAGAATGGCAATCATTAAAAAATCAGGAAACAACAGGTGCTGGAGAGGCTGTGGAGAAATAGGAACACTTTTACACTGTTGGTGGGATTGTAAACTAGTTCAACCATTATGGAAAACAGTATGGCGATTCCTCAAGGATCTAGAACTAGATGTACCATATGACCCAGCCATCCCATTACTGGGTATATACCCAAAGGATTATAAATCATGCTGCTATAAAGACACATGCACACGTATGTTCATTGCAGCACTATTCACAATAGCAAAGACTTGGAATCAACCCAAATGTCCATCAGTGATAGATTGGATTAAGAAAATGTGGCACATATACACCATGGAATACTATGCAGCCATAAAAAATGATGAGTTTGTGTCCTTTGTAGGGACATGCATGCAGCTGGAAACCATCACTCTCAGCAAACTATCACAAGAACAGAAAACCAAACACCACATGTTCTCACTCATAGGTGGGAACTGAACAATGAGATCACTTGGACTCGGGAAGGGGAACATCACACACCGGGGCCTATCATGGGGAGGGGGGAGTGGGTAGGGATTGCATTGGGAGTTATACCTGATGTAAATGACGAGTTGATGGGTGCTGATGAGTTAATGGGTGCAGCACACCAACATGGCAGAAGTATACATATGTAACAAACTTGCACGTTATGCACATGTACCCTAGAACTTAAAGTATAATAATAATAATAATAAAAAGAAAAGAAAATGTGGCACATGTACACCATGGAATACTATGCAGCCATAAAAAAGGATGAGTTAATGTCCTTTGTAGGGACATGGATGAAGCTGGAAACAATCATTCTGAGCAAACTATCGCAAAGACAGAAAACCAAACACTGCATGTTCTCACTCTTAGGTGGGAATTGAACAATGAGAACATTTCACACAGGGCAGGGAACATCACACACTGGGGCCTGTTGGGGGGTGGGAGCACGGGGAGGGATGGCATTGGCAGAAATACCTAATGTAAACCTGTTGGTTACCCATGCAGCAAACCAACATGGCACATGTATATGTCTATAACAAACCTGCATGTTGTGCACATTTACCCTAGAACTTAAAGTGTATATATATATATATATATATATATCTGTGAAGAGCACATTCCAGGCAGAAGAAGCAGTACATACAAGGGACCTGAAGCAGCTTCATGAATAGCATTGATAAGAAACATCAATGAACACTCAGCATTGCTTGAGTGGAATGCATGAAGTAAAACAGGGTAGTAGGTGAGGTCAGAGTGGTGAAGAGGGGTGGTAGGGTAGATCATGTCAGGCTTTGGAAATCTTTTTTCAAAGACAGTCTTTTCCTCTAAGTTGCAAGGTATTTGGGAGGTTTCTATCAGAAGCTGCTGCAAGGTGGACCGGGTAGAAGCAGAGAAATCCATTGGGGGCTATCGTTGTCATTCAGGTAAGAGATAATAGCAGCTTGCACCAGATGGTAGTAGTCAAATGGTGAGAAAAAATCAAATTCTGAAAATATTTTAAAGCTAAAGGTAATGCAATTTACTAATAAACTGGATGTTAAGTATGAGTGACGGAAAAAAGTCAAGGATGACTACATAAATGATTTGGGAAGTTGACTGTGAAGAAGGGTTCAAAATATTAGACAATGGCTGGAAGGGACAGGGAAAAAGGTGAGCAGTTTAAGAATATGATTGCCTGAAAATGAGAAGAAACCTGTATTACCTCAGCTAAGACTGCTGTAACATAATACCACAGACAGGGTGGTTTAAGAACAGAAATTTGGCCTGGTGTTGGGGCTCACGCCTGTAGTCCCAGCACTTTGGGAGGCCAAGGTAAGTGGATCACAAGGTCAGGAGTTCAAGACCAGCCTGGCCAAGGTGATGAAACCCCATCTCTACTAAAAACACAAAAATTAGCCAGGTGCGGTGGCAGGTGCCTGTAATCCCAGTTACTCGGGTGGCTGAGGCAGGAGAATTACTTGAACACAGGGGGCAGAGGTTGCAGTGAGCTGACAGTACCACCGTACTCCAGCCTGGGTGACAGAGTGAGACTCCGTCTCAAAAAAAAAAAAAAAAAAAAAAAAGAAATTTATTTTCTAACAGTTCTGGAGGCTGCACGTTCAAGACCAAGATGGCAGCAGGGTAGGTCTCTTCTGAGGCCTCTCTCCTTGGCATCCAGATGGCTATCCCTTTACTGTCTTTTCACACGGTCGCCCTCTGTGCACGCACATCCCTGGTGTGTCTGTGTGCTGAATCTCCTCTTCTTCTAAAAACACCAGTCCTATTGGAATAAGGCACAACCTAATGCTGTCATTTTAACATAATTACCTTTATAAAGGCCCTATATCCAAATGTGGTCACATTCTGACTTACTGTGGGTTAGAGCGTTAATACATGGATTTTGGGGAAAACACTATAAAATGCGTATCTTTGTGATTTTGACTTAGTAGCCATAGAAGAAGAGGAATCACATGAAAGTGTACTGCTCTCCTTTTCAGACTGAAATATCATCTAAGATCAGTATTTGCAATGACCCACGTGGTAGTCGAGGGAGAGAGTGTCTTGCAGCAAGGCTTTTGGATTGTTCTTGGACATAAAGGGTGAATTATATAAAGAAGAGTTTTTGGAAATATTTGCAGGATTGTTATGGAAGCCACATGTCCTTTTATGGAATCAGGTTCTAGAAATTGAAACCTACAGATTTTGAACTTGCCACCTGTACCACACACATTTTTCTAAACCTAGTCTCAGATTGAGAAAGAGAGACAGAAAATGAGATCAGGAAATTAAAATAATAAAAAGTGAATGAAAGTGCAGTTTTGTGATGTGTGAGTAGGATGCAAGCCAGGACAGAAGGTTACAGGGCCATATGTGGGTAAAAATGGCCATACTGAAGTAGGGACTCTGTGATATATACCTCATTCTTACTCGGGGCAGTGATAAAAAAGGGAGAGCATTGTTCAAAAAAACTGGACAACAGTGTCATTATAGGGGAAAACATTTAACTTTTTTTCCATAGACATCCTTTGTTCAACCCCATGCTTCAAGGTTGCACATTCAAAACATACCTTCAAAGATTACAGCTTTTAGAGTTTCAAGACAGCAACAGAAGAGTGTTCAACCATGTGGGGGCTCTTCATAGGCCCTGTTCTCCCTGTTCCACTGTAATCCATAAATGGTTGGAAATGCAGACCACTGAAGAGAATTAATTAGGACTTTTCAGATTAAATGGGAACAATTCAAAGAGTCTAAGTTTCTTTTCCATCCAGTGTGAGTTTCCTATTTAGTTCAGTAAAGCTCAACTTTTATCAATAGTTTCATTCTCTTGTGGTATGTAAAACCTACACACACTCAGAGGCACCCAGAGGGAACTACATTCTGAGTTATTAGTAAATTCTCTCCAAGTGAAGCTGCCAAACACAGCAGCTTAAAACTAGATATAGCTTCTCAGGAAGCAGCCCAAGCTCAGGCTCTGCCACTGAGATTGGATTAACAGGAGCTCACAGGGCTCTCTTGGATAAGCTGCATGGACCCAGGGTTGTTAATTTGGGAACTTTATTAAATAGTGGATTAGGATTGAAAGGGAAGGCATCCAAATGTAAGAAGCCCTAGTTTGTTGAAATGAGAAAATTGATACTGAATGAGGTTATCTCTTGAATCTGGGCAGACTTGTTTTGGCTGCCCCACTGCTCAACTCCTAATTAGTAGGGCAGAGAAACAAGTCCACGTAGTCTAAATGGCCAAGAACAGATGAAAATCAGCTAATAAAATAGTAGTTAGGAATAAAGCCAAAGCAGGACCTGCAGATGCCCAAAGTTAAAGAGATGCAAAGAAAAGTGTTGCTATCTTAAAAAAACAAAAACAAAAACAAAACAAAACAACAAAACAGGACTGGTCAGAACAAGTTTTTCAACAGCATATACTTTTAGACTAAGATTGAGGATGAAGGTAACAGTAAAATGATTAGCCCCATAGTTAGGATTACTTATATTTAGAAAAATATTTCAAAGCTTTCTTTCTTTCATATCATAATGAACACTGAAATTGTGTTGTTTTCCAACATAGCTGTTAATATTTGCAAAGTAATAATTTTGCAAAGGAAACGGCTTGAAATAAAGCATGCCTGATGCTTAGGAGAAAGCAAAGAATGCTATCTTTGAGTAGTTACTTAGGTAGCTTTTGATCAGAAGGAAGTGGCATAGAAACATCCGATTCCAGCCTCATTGGTGCTATTTACTCCATGTGACCATTATCATGTCTCACTTCTGCACTGGCTTTAGGGTACTTCTACATCATATGAAAGTACTGTACAATTTCCAAGTTCCTTCTAAGTCAAACATTCTGTTACTCTTCCCTCCAAAAGATCCTTCAAGACAATGGAAGACTAAATAGCAACTAGAACTTGCTTTGAAGTAAGGCCGACATTGTCTGCAAACAGGTTAAATCACTATGCTTATATTGTATACTGTTATATATTTTCCCATTGCATCTTCACAGTTTTCCCCAGACCTTATCTGTGTATATAGGTACACACGCATAACTGCCTTAACAGTAAAAACATGGTCAGAAATGTAAAAGTTCAAGTTGCAAGTTTGATAACATATTCTATTTCTCCAAATTAAATTAAAACTAGATCAATCCCTTACAGGAAGTTTAGAAAAGTGTTAGCCATCTCTTCCTCTTTGATTTCCATGTAAAAGATGGAGAAGCTGCCTTTCTAATCCTTCTGTTTCAGTTTCTTTAGCCAATGGGTCTTTATTAGCAAAAAGTGTCACTGAAGAATCTGGCTGATAATGTCCAGCACTGCAGTTTTTTACTAGACCAATAATATGGTTTGGCTTTGTCCTCACCCAAATCTCACCTTGAATTGTAATTCCCATAATCCCTACATGTCCTGGGAAGGACTTGGTGGGAGGTAATTGAATCATGGGGGCAGGTTTTTCTCATGCTGTTCTTGTGATAGTAAGTCTCATGAGATCTGATGGTTTTATAAAGGGGAGTTCCCCTACACAAGCCTTCTTGCCTGCCACCAAGTAACAAGTGACTTTGCTCCTCGTTTGTCTTCAGCTATGATTGTGAGGCCACGCCAGCCATGAGGAACTGTGAGTCAATTAAACCTCTTTCCTTTTTAAATTACCCAGTCTCAGGTATGTCTTTATTAGCAGTGTGAGAACAGACTAATACCACCAGCATCCATCAGTGATCTTTCAAGAGAAGAAGAAATTGAAAGTGCTTTTTGGTGCTGCATTCAACTCAAGTGTAGCCTACACCTAAGAAGTTTCCAATGTGGTTCCAGAAACCCTTTATAAAAATAAATAAGTTATATGATGAAATAACTCCATATTCCATTAAAATCCTTTAACTCTCTATGCTTAATTAACAAAGGGTAGGAATATGAGACAAAATAATAATCACTGTTTAGCTCAAGCCAACAAATATTTGCTGAAATTCTTCTCCATATAAGCAACTTATTTTTATGTGGGTAACACAAAGATGAAACCAAATCTGACTTCTATAGAGAAAGAAGACTACAATGGAGATGACAACAGTGTGAAACTGTTATTGGTGCAATAAGCGGAAAACAAAGCATCATGGTGTTGACGGTGGAAGGTGATAGTGGGGAATTCATTTGTTGGGAGCATTCGTATTTCATTTTGACTTGGAGGTTAAGTAGAACTTCAACAGTGAGAGAAGTAAAGGAAAAAACAAAGATAATAATAATGGTGAATATTTTCTGCGTAATTGCTTGATAATATTACTGATTTTTATTTTAGGGAGGAAATCTTGACCAATATATCTTATCTGTGACATTGCGCAGCCAGAACTTGAAAGCATATTTGGCGTCAGGGCCTGAATTTATAAAACTGAGAAGGACAAATAGAATAATATATTTGTGCAAAGCCTGTAGTGTCCAGTGTGGTTGTGGCATCTGGTGAGGGAGAAAATGTAGCAGAAGATGAAATGGTAATTTAGTCCAGATTTTAGAAGGCTTTGACTATCAGACAATATCTGACACCATTTATTGAACAAGAGTCCCTGATACTGTCCATTCCAGGAAAGGAGGGAACCTTTACTATGGCACGTAGTTAAATGTTAATACCACAGGTGCCCCCCAGGTAGGCTAATAACTAGGTGCATCTTCAAAATAATTTACTTTTTGGGCTGGGCATGGAGGCTCACACCTGTAATCCCAGCACTTTGAGAGGCCAAGGCAGGCAGATCACTTGGGGTCAGGAGTTGGAGACCAGCTTGGCCAACATGGTGAAACTCCACCTCTACTAAAATACAAAAATTAGCCAAGCATGTTGGCATGCGCCTATAGTCCCAGCTACTAGGGAGGCTGAGGAAGGGAAATTGCTTGAACCCAGGAGGCAGAGGTTGCGTTGAGCCAAGATGGTGCCACTGCACTCCATTCTGGGTGACAAAGCAAGACTCCATCTCAAGAAAACAAACAAACAAAAAACAAATTGCTTTTCATGTATACTCAGCATTGAAAAGAGAAGCAGAGCACTGTTTGGGGAATGTTGAATAAAAGAAGCTTATAGTGGAAATACTTGGACTTGCATATATTTTTTCTGAGTTCTGGCTCCAAACTTTCATGTAAAATAAAAAAGAAAAACTGTTTTATGTCTTAGTTCATTTGAAATGCTATTTAAAAAAAGCCATAAACTGGGTGTCTTATGAAAAACAAAAATATTATTTTTCACAGTTCTGGAGACCAGGAAGTCCAAGATCAAGGAGACAGCAGATGCAGTGTCTGGTGAGGGTTTGCTTTCTGGTTCATAGATGGCACCTTCTTGCTGTGTTCTCACGTTGTGAAAGGGGCAAGGATGCTCTCTGGAACCTCTTTTATAAAAGCATTAAGCCCATCACCTAATCTCCCAAGGGCTTTACCTCCTAATATACCATATTGGTGATCAGGTTTCAGTGTATGAATTTAGGGGGAACACTAGCATTCAGACTATAGCAAAACCTCTCCATTAATTTGAAACAGAAACGCCTTATAAGATATTTTGTGATATCAATCGTTATTTAATCAAGTTTTTTAAAGAGTTTCACTCCTCCTCCAAAGTTATCATTAGTATATAGACATTTGCCATGTTTTCTGATTGACTAAGACTTTCCCAACACCACTCCAACAAAGAAGCCATAGAAATGGCTTTGCCAGCTTCATTGCAGCTTGAATTCAGGCATGTTACCTAGAAAACATCAAGTGAATGCACTTTGCAAAATATGATAGAAAGCAAGCAGTGTGAGGAAGAAAGAATTGCACATAATCAATTTTGTTTTTGTTGCCAAGATTAGTGAAGTATCCAGCATCTGAAGTTTGCAGTGGCTGCAGAAGTTGCAAAGGTGCTTTTCTCACGTCAAAGGGGCATTGTGAAGGAATCAATAGTGCTTTCAGAAGCAGTGAGTTCTTGATGCACAAGCGGTGTTGGTACAAATTGTATTATCTAGTGAGTGTGCAGTTGTCTTACCAGACCCGTTTCACAGTGTGGTTTAAAGGCATTTCCCTGAACACTTAGCCTCCAATTTTCTTTTAATAATTCTGTGACTTGTTAAATAAATGTAATACATTCCTTTTCTGTTTAGTTGTCCTAAGCTAGCTACTGTTGCCTGGATCTGCAAATCTCATCTAGTACACAATGTCCTTTCTTTTCTGAGAATCTTAATTTTCTCTACCTTATTCCATATCCAGTGATGTTTTCAATCCTCAACTGATGGTTTGGCAGCTCATATGGATGGGTGCTTCAGGTAGCTGTTGTACCAACCTGTTATTGAATCTGGAACTAAATATTGGATGGAGCAACTCTAGGAGGGCAGCCAGTGAAAGGACATGGGTCACTATGTGGCAGAAAAATGGTGGGGAGCAGTAACAGGAAGGCTTAGCTGTAGGGCTGAAAAATATTAGGCTCAGATTCACAATTTATCTTGGACTAGCCTTGTGTACAACTGTAGTAACATTTTAATTGTCAGTTGCTCCCATCTCTAAGTTTCCACAGCATATCACAGCTTGGTTGTATCACATAATCTGCTACAATTATCAGTTTATTCATCTGCCTCTACCATTAGACTGAAGCCAGAACCGTAATACTCTTGTGTGTCTGTAACTAGTACTGATTGTTGGACTTCATGGAAGACTCAACAGCTTCTCTCATCACCACCCCACAAATTTTGAACAAATTGATAGATAAGATAAAATATTAATAGAAAACACTGATATAGTATTTTTCTAAGCATTTTCCATTAATTCATTTAGTCTATAACAATCTTGTAAAAGTAGGTACCTGTAATACCTACCTATTTTCTCAGCACATTGCCAAATATAAATCAACAGGAAATGTAAAATCAACACAATAATAAAATTCCAAATAGCTGAATATAAACTTCTTTCCAGGATCAAATTACTTGAGAGAAAATAAGGTCCATAGATTAGATCCCCTTGAAAATTCAAATTTAGATACAACAAAATTCAAAGTAATTGAAGTCCAAAATCGAGTATTATTATCCTTGGCCATGTAAAGCCAAAGAAAGTGAAGCCCTTTTTGTATTCTACTCGGTCTTAGCTCAAGAGATTTTCAATGCCTGGCTTCCTTTAGAAGCCACAGCCAGTGTTATCCATCGCTAGAATACAGGCCATTTCTCTGAACCTCAGGAACTGAATTAGTTCAACATCAAGTCTGTCATGTACCTCATTTTTTAATGAGTCCAAAGATAATTTAAAACACAAGAGTTTATCCCAGTACTGCTGCAAACCTTAAACATGTAGAAACAAAGGGAATTCCTACTCCTCAAGACCTCATTTTAGATAAAGAAACCCAGAATTTAGGGCTTCCAAAGACTATAGCAAGGATTTGATGGTATCTGAAAAAAAGTGAGTAGATAAAGAAAATTCTAATTTCAGCTCCAAATGTACCAATCAGGCCTTTCTTGTTTAAGAAGATGATCAACTGTAAATTTAAACTCAATTAGGAGATCTTTTTGAACAATAGTTAACTTGGGCACTGTACATTTATCTTATCTGAGATGGAATTTCACTCAGGGATTCTGTCTCCCATTGCAGAAAGGGCTATTTGACATCACATTGTGTCTTCTAGAGTTTACAAATATGCAGTGGTGGCGGTCCAATCATCAAGCCTTTCTTGAAGTAACATTATTTCCCATTAAGTGCATTTAAACCTCCCTAATTTCCATGTTTCCTTTGATCCCTGTGTCCCTGGCATCCTTGTCCCCTACGGAGCATGGGTTTTTCTAGAAGCATATTTGCTCTCTCCCATGCCAGCAGGCATTCTTATTCTCCGATGTCTATTAACAAAACTCCTTGACAGGGAATTGATGAGGCCTAAAACACCTGCCTCCTAGAGGAAGTTTCTCCCTTGTCGTATCTGACTTTCAGTCGAACCAATATCTGGAAACTGAAATGGTTTTTGCTGCTTCTGAAACTTGTAATGAGGGGCCCTGATGACCAAAATTTCTAACATGTGCTCTTCAAATACAATAAAATACAAAAAAAAGTTTAGTAATTAATCCAGGACAAATGTGAGGTCAATTTGTGTGTGTGTGTGTGTGTGTGTGTGTGTGTGTGTGTAAGAGAAGGGTGATTCTTGGGGCACCTAATAAGCCCCAGGGCTGTGGAGTTTTCTCCACATTCCCAATATTGAATTGAATTTGGAGTAACAGATCCAATACAATCCAGCATATTTTAATACTAGAACCTTACCAGAGCTTTGTGTATAGATCTCAGCCACCTTAGGGCTTAAAAGTGGCAAATATTCCACATATTATATCTAAAATGATCTTCCAATACCTGTTCTAGTTGAACTTGAATAGTTTAAGATTTAGCCATGCAGCTGGTACCATAAGTAAGTACCCTCCATTGGGCTAAATCTTTGGCAAGATCCATGACATAATTTGTGGGGATTAGTGCAAAATGGAAATGTGGGCTCCTTCAAGTCAGAGGCCCTGTGTGACTGCACTGCCCCTACACCCATGACAAGGGCCTGCACTGTGATGACCTATAGGTTGTTTGTAGACTTAGCAACCCTTTGTCTAACTTCAGCCCACTTCATTACCAATATAACTGATAGGAAACTTCACATAGATGTGAGACAAATTTGGTTTCACGATGTGGAGCCTTCATATTAGACAGATTGACAGTTCTGGTCACAAACAGTGAGGGGAAACCACACACTAACCCCCATTAGAATGGAAACTTTACTGCTCAGCTTAACACATGACCAAGAGCTGTGCAGGCAGGTTTCAAAAAGAAGGAAACGAATAAGGGGAAGAGTTATGCCAAATTTCTATTTGAAACTTCCTCGTGGTAAGTCACTCTCACCTCAACTCCCAGCCTGGGAAACTGTGAGTGTGGAGGTTTAGAGATGCCAAGTGTGATATATTTGCTGATGTTCTCCTTCTTGTAGGAACAGTGAGCCAGGGAAGGGAGGTCCCCACCCCAGTTTCCTATATTCCTAGACAACATTGATGATAATGTCTAGCATGTGATAAGTGTTTAATAAATATTTTCCTAAAGAATAAATGTCCCAAAGCTAGTACACATGTAACTTGGTCTATGTTAGGATTTCAGGTAGAACTCCTTATTCTCCACAGAATCAAATAATTAATTTCCTGGCAGCACAGTATTAGACAACATCATTCACTATATATGTCATGAATTTCTTCCTCAATTCCTTTTCCTATCTTGGTTTGCTGAAGAACAGCTGCTTCTAAACCCTGCTCTTAGTCAATGTGCAGCATAGAGTACCGGACAGAGAATCAAGAAAATTCAGTTTGAGTCTAAGTTTTGCCTCTGATTTGCCCAAGAATTTAAGACAACCAACTCATCTTTTAACCTTAGCTTTCTACTTCAACATGAAGAGGTCAAATTATAAACAAAGCTTTCAACATTTCACATTGCCCAGCCATCTCTCAATCTAAAGCCCAGAACGTCCAAGGCAAAAGAAAGGCAGCTCACTTCATCTGCAAAAGATATGTGTATACAGACATTCTATATTAGGTTGAATATTTAAAGTAGATCCTCACAGGCATATTAAAAATGTCTGCCATTAAACAAAAGAGAGAGATGATTTAGTATGATAATATATGACAAGATAATTCTTCATATTTCAAAAGGTCATGGATAAATTATTCAGTGGTAAGTAATATTTTTAATATATAGCACATCATACTTCATGGAGGTTGACTGAAAACTAATTTTTTTGTCATTGTTATGAAATCCTGCTTATGCCCATAGAGAACCTCTGCGTCCTGCCAGTAGCCATTCACTCCGCTGGTGGTGAGTCCATGAATCGGGTGATGATGGTGCTATGCTTCTATAGTGCTGACTAGTGGAGCTGTGATGGCAACAGAGCCACCACCACACTGTCGTTAGGACTTTTCCTTAGACTCAGGGCTGACTCAGGGCAAAACTGTGAAATAGATGAGGTTTTATCTTGGGAACCATGTCACATGTCCCATGAACAATTCTACTTGACCACTGCCTCTGTGTCAGTATAAGGGACTGAGAGTACTGTCCCTACAACAGCATGGCACATGCCAGTGCACGATTTATAGCAAGGAACAGGAATGCAAATGTAGCATGTTCTTTGGGTTTTATATCTTATAGTGTGTCCTGTAAACTTCACCTGCTTTTTACTTTGTAAAACCTGTGTAACGGAAAGGAGAGAGCCTACCTGTTACTCTCAAATGAGAAATGAAATGATGTATAGTTATTATTCCTGCTAATAGTCTTGAGTATAACAGAGAATGAGTCCCCTCAAGAAGGAAGAAGCATAAGCAACAGTTTAACAACAGAAATTTTTTTTGTTTCCTTCTTCTAAAAAAGAACAGATCTTGAATCTATACTCCAATAAAAAAAATAAATAAGTAAGGCCTAAAAGACTCATTCAGAGCAAACTGAGAAATCAATGTGGGTAATGTCTGATTATTAATGTCATTTTGAGTAGGAAATAAAAGGACTTTGATGAAAACCTGTCTAAAATGTCTCTTAAATTTTCTGAATCATCCCCAATGTTTTATAAAATGAATGAATAAATTTAAACTCTGACAGAGAGTGTGAATCTTCCAAAATATTTTGATAACTCCCCTAAAATAAATACATATGCCCTAGTTCTCTCGGCGGGGAGGGGTGGTGTTGTTGGACTTATCTCCCATCATCCCGCCACTCCCATGTCAGGGCCACACAATAGGCCAAGAGTTTCAACATCCTGAACACCAAACTTGCCAGAATTTACCACATTGATCATATTCTTTTACACCAGTTGATGGGAGCAAAGCTACATTCCAGGTAGTTAGATTCAAGCACTATACATCCCTCTCCTCAATGCATCTTTTCCTGTCACCAGGCTATGCCCAGTACTCTGGTTACAAATTCCACTCCCTCACTTTTTCCGTTCCCCATCTCAACTTAGGCATTAGACTTATTTATTTATTTATTTTTGGCATATCTTCATTTAAAAAAAAATAAATTTCTTTTTTTTTTTTTGGTTGAAAAATCTCTTTTTTACTCCCTTCAAGATCTTTTTCAAGGATCCTTTCCTACTCTTTGTCACCCAAGACCAATATTACTCCTTACCTACTCTAATGTTTAAGGCAATGGATAGCGCTGTACCTGATGGGTCTGGCAATCTTATGCATGATATGATGAAGTAGGGCAGGAAACATTGGAATGAATCAAGTACTCTGCTAATACCTGGAGGCCCGGAATCTTGGAAGGCAAGGATCTCCACTATGTATATTTTTTGCACTGGTTCCTATGCCACAATTCCACTGAAGGTGTCCAACATATTCAGACTTTCCACCTATTTACTCAAGGAAAATGGATCTAATAACATTGAACACACAGACACGGTGGTGGCCTAATGTAGCCTTCCTATCAGGAGTCTTTGCTTTATTAGAAAAGATGTTGTGGGGCCAGGCACAGTGGCTCATGCCTGTAATTCCAGCACTTTGGGAGGCTGAGGCAGGAGGATCACTTGAGGTCAGGAGTTTGAGACCAGCCCGGCCAACATGGTAAAACCCTGTGTCTACCAAAAATACAAAAATTAGTCGGGCATGGTGGTGCACACCTAATCCCAGCTACTCGGGAGGCTGAGCAGGGCAATTACTTGAATCCAGGAGGTGGAGATTTCAGTGAGCCAAGATTGCACCATTGCACTCCACCTGGGCAACAGAGGGAGACTCTGTCCCCCTCCCCCCACCCAAAAGAAAGGAAGAACAATGTTTAGGAAGCACAGGGAGATATGCTTAATTAAAAGGCATGGCATAAGTCCCTAGCATAAAAATCCAGATGGAAAGTCACTGGGGAAGGCAACTTCTTATTTCCTCTGCTTATAAAACCAAAACAATTTACTATGAAGCCACCTGATGGTCACCTGGGCTCCGTTTTTAGGGAGGCATTTGAGAAAGTAGTAGAGAGTGCAGGATGGAGAAAGATACATTTGCCAGCCTTCTTATTGTAACTGAAGGCCTTTCCACTTCTGTGTCTTTTAAAATAGAAGCTCCAGAGTAAATCACAACACAAGAAAACTAAGCAACCTCAAGTGGAAGCACAAGTTGTTGAATTTTGCAGTCAGTAATAAAACATCAAAGTAGTGGCAAATCCAAAGAAGTGAACTGATTGAGGATGTGAGATATTTTTCTTTTTTGAGGTTCAAGAAATTTTTTTGACGATTTTTTTCTTCCCTTTCTTTCTTTCTCTATCTTTCCTTCCTTCCTTCTCTTTCTCCTTCCTTCCCTCCTTCCTTTTCTTTCTTTCTTTTCCTTCCTTCCTTCCTTCCTTCCTTCCTTCCTTCCTTCCTTCCTTCCTTCCTTCCTTCTTTCCTTCCTTCCTTCCTACCTTCCTTCCCTCCCTCCCTCCCTCCCTCCCTCCCTCCCTTCTTTCTTTCTTTCTTCCTTTCTTTCTTTCTTTCTTTCTTTCTTTCTTTCTTTCTTTCTTTCTTTCTTTCTTTCTTTCTTTCTCTTTCTTTCTTTTCTTTCTTTCTTTCTTTCTTTCACTCTTTCTCTCTCTCTCTCTTTCTTTCTTTCTTTCTCCTTTCCTTTCCTTCCCTTCTCTTCTCTTCCCTTTTTCCTTCCTTCCTTCCTTCTCTACCTTTCCTTTCTTCCTTTCTTCTCTACCTCTCTTTTCTTTCTCTTTCTTCTTCTTTCCTTTTTTCCTTTGTTTCTTTCCTTCCTTCCTTCTCTCTTTCTTTCTCCCTTCTCTTCTCTCCTTCCTTTCTTTTCTTTCTCTCTTTATTTTATTTTGAGAAAATGTCACCCTCTATGGCCCCTGCTGGAGTACAGTGGTGTGATCACAGCTCGCTGCAGCCTCTGCCTCCCAGGTTCCAGTGATTCTCCTGCTTCAGCCTCCCAGCTAGCTGGGATTACAGGCACGTGCCACCATGCCTGGCTAATTTTTTTTTTTTTATTTTTAATAGAGACAGGGCTTCACCATGTTGGCCAGGCTGGTCTTGAACTCCTGACCTCAGGTGATCCACCTACCTCGGCCTCCCAAAGTGACAGGATTACAGGAGTGAGCCACTACACCCGGCCTCTTCTCTCTCTTTCTTTCTCTTGCTCTCCTTTTCTGTCTCTCTCTTTCTTTATCTCTTTCAATTTTACCCTTGACTAAAAACTTACTTGATTCTCAGCCCTAGCTGTCTTGATAAGCTAGATGGATTGACAACTTTGGCACAGAAAAAGAGTAAAAATTCTTTGTCTCTGTTTCTTGATGCCTACATGGAGCATGTTTTGGGGAAGGAAAAAAATGTGTTGTCTAGTCGTATGATCCACTGAAAGAAATTTGACTTGTTCTTGTGAGGCATAGTTGCTCTCCAGGTAATAACACCAAATTTCAAGCTAAAAGTCAGGAAGGAGTGCATAAAAGACAGAGAATGAGTAAATTCATAATCAGGGTAAAATGGACAACAATGTAGACCACACACATGGGTATATAGGTGGTGGATATGAAAAATAGCCTTGGAAACATTCACATATAATATAGGCCTAGGAAACACTCATATTTAATTTTAATTATATTGCATGGGAATGATGATTAATCTTTCAAAAGACTGTTGTGAAACTCTGTCATTCTATGTCACCCACTTTGTGACTATCCTGGTACAAACCTTTAACATCTTTCCCTGAGCCTATAGCTACTTGAGTGTTCACAACTCCACTGTTTCTATCTTCTTGTCCACCCTGTCAACAAAGGTTGTTCATAAACCACAAATGTCATTATGGTGCTCTGCTGCTGAATTGCCTCAATAGCCTGTTATTATCTAGAAGATTAAGCCCAAAGTCCTTGGGAAGGGCTTGGCTTACCCATTTCCTAGAAATATCTAACACTTAGACTCTATCAATATACTTATCTGCCAAATGTACACTTCAGTATCTTAAATTTGCATTTCCTTTTTTTTTCAACTCTTAAATTTTGAACCAATTTTAAGCTTACAGAAAAGTTCAAAAAATATTACAGAGACTTTTTGTATATTCCTCACTCCTCTTCCCCTTCCATCTTGCATAACAATACTTCATTTATCAAGTAAAAGGAATTGACATGAGGGAATACTATTAACTAAAGACCTTATTCAAATTCAACCCTTTTTTCCACTAACTTTTTTCTGAGTCCATACCATATTCAGGATCCCAACTTACATTTTAGTTGTTATTTCCTCCTAGTCTCCGACAGTCTGTAATAGTTCCTTAATCTTTCCTTCTCTTCCCTGACATTGACACTCTTGAAGAGCAATGATCAGTTGTTTTGCTAAATGTACCTCAGGTGTGGTGTGTCTCATGTGTTTTCTTGGGATCAGAGTAAAGTTACATTACTTTATTTATTTAATTTTTTTTTTTTTTTTTTTTGGCAAGAACACCACAAAATGATATTGTGTTTTTCTCAGTGCATCATATCACGGAGCTCATAATGTTGATACGTCTTATTATTGGCAAAGCTATTTTCTATCCATTAGAAGGTTGTTTCTGCCAGATTTTACTTCTGTAAAGTTATCTTTGCTTTTGTAGTCAATCATACCCTGGAGGAGATGCTTTGAGGATATGTAAATTTTGTTTTTTCTTAAGCTTTTACCCAATAAATTTAAGACTCATCAGTGAATTTTACTTGCAATAATTATTACTGATGCATGATCAGCTTCTCTTTTTTTTCCTCTTTGCCTTAAATGCCTAGTTCCATTTTTTTTCTTCTATCCAATTACTCCTTATATGGCTTATCCCAGCTGAAGATTGTTTCTTCTCTGAGAAACCTTTTCACACAGTCCCAGGCAGACCAAGATTTCATCTTTCCATACTTTCTTAGCATCTTCTCACATAGCTCCACAATACTCGCCACCATGGTTACTGGTTGTTTTTATTACCCTGGGAGTCACTCTGTGTGACTTTACACTCCTTGAGGGAGACAACATTGTCTTAGCATTTTTTCTACCAATACCTAGCATGGGATCTGGTCTATAAGAGAATACCAGTATGTGCTTAGAGAATAAATGAATGCATCTATAATATTATTTCCAAAATTCATTTTCCAGCTGAAAAATTTAGAGTTTTTTGGTTACAGTTAGAAGAATAATGTTCCATTCTAAAACTGTGATTCTGATTTTCTGCCAAAATTTTCCCCCTTTGGGAAATTTATGATGTGTGTGGAATCAGCCCTATTTAATCTAAAAACAAGTCAAAATCTTGTTTTCTACTTTTTTTCCCTACCTTCCCTCCTTATACAATGGTCTACTCTTTTTTCCTCCACTTGTGATTCTGTTTGTACATATATATTCAGGAATAAAACTAAATAAACTACTCATTCATTCATTTTGCTAAGCTTCTGGGTATCTCCTGCCCTGATCCTGACATGAGCTTCTTTAATCCTTGGTGGTATATTTCCTCCTGTGTATTTGCTTTATTCTGTAAATTTAAGGGAGGTTTTGTAAAACTGCCTTTAATCCCCTGAAGATACAAAACAAACAGTGGAAATTGACTCTTTGCCTAACAGTTATTATCATTATTATTGCATAATCAGTGGTTTGAGTCATTAATGCAGGAAACTAGGCATGAATGTGGATGAATGGCCTGCCTGGCCATGTGCCCACAGACATTAGCAGTAGCTGATAAAACTGTAAATGCTAAAAGGAACTTGTCCTCCTTTTCCATCACCATCGTCATCATCATCATCATTATCACAGTCATCATCACTGTCTTCATCACGAAAACCTATACCACGTTGTCTGTGGTCTGCACAGAAACATGACTAATACCAACCATGCCTAATCCTTTAACATCACTCTTTTGAACCCTCTTAGCACTTTGAACCCTCATACCACCTGATTTTGACAGTTCCTTTAGACTGCATTTGGTGCTGCGATCTTGTCCTTCTTGACCTACTTTTCTCTTACTAGGCCAGGAATTTCATAAAGACTGAGATAAAAGATTATACTCCTCTTTATCGTTAGCATTTGTTGCTGTATGAAAACATAATAGTGGCTCAATAACTGTTTGTGGAATTAAACTATTTGTCTTCCGTGTAGATAAAGAAATGATAAATTGGGGAAAGGCATGTAAAAAATTAATAATTCCAGAATCAAAGCTCAGCTTTTTCATTGATAAAATGTTATTGATAAGCACATTTTGTGTACAGACAAGGCTTCTAGATGTTCTGAGAAGTTGGAAACATGGATTCTAGAATGAGACCTGCAAATACCAAAGATTCATTCAAAGGTGATTTATGTCATACTTTTTTAATAGTGGGAGACATTCAACAAAAGGAATAGTCTAAATGTTATTCTTTTTGCATCCACAACAGTACTAATTTTAAGATTCTACCACCTCTTAATTCCTATTTACGGTGTCTTAGTTCTGATCTTCATTATTTTTCACCTGGATAATTGTAATACCTTCAAATGATTTTCCAGCTTCTAATTTCTTCTCCCTACAGTTCATAAGAGATGATTCCCCATTGATCATAAGACCAAGTTCTAATTTCTTTTAATAGCATATTCAATTTCAACTACCAGTCTATTTTATTGGGCTTCTCTGTTACCATGCTCTGAGAGCTGCACTGCAGCTACCTAGAACTTCACAAATCTCCAGAGAAAGTGCACCATGCTCTTTATTATTCCATGCATTTCTTCATAGTGTTTCTATAACTTGAAAGGCCCATCCATTTGATTTGATCTTTCAGGATCCACATAAAAATATTGTCCTCTCAATGAGGTATTCTGTAAGTTTATAAGACAGAATTATTCTGCCTCCATCATTTGCCATAGAACTCCATTTGTAGCTTTATAACATTTGTCATACTGTGTTAGAGTTACAGTTTATCCTTGAACAGCACAGATTTGGACAGCACAGGTCACTTATATGTCGATTTTTTTTCAATAGAATGTACACTCAGTGTTCCTGCCTTTTCTGCCTCACCTTCTACCTCCTCGATCACTTCTGCCTCTGCTACCCCTGAATCAGCAAGAGCAATCCTTCCTCTTTCCCTCCTCAGTCCACTCAACATGAAGATGATGAGTATGAAGATCTTTATGAAGATCTACTTCCACTTAATAAATAGTAAAGCCGGGAGCGGTGGCTCAAGCCTGTAATCCCAGCACTTTGGGAGGCCGAGGCGGGTGGATCACGAGGTCAGGAGATCGAGACCATCCTGGCTAACACGGTGAAACCCTGTCTCTACTAAAAATACAAAAAACTAGCTGGGCGTGGTGGCGGGCGCCTGTAGTCCCAGCTACTCGGAGGCTGAGGCAGGAGAATGGCGTGAACCCGGGAGGCGGAGCTTGCAGTGAGCTGAGATCGCGCCACTGCACTCCAGCCTGGGCGACACAGCGAGACTCCGTCTCAAAAAAAAAAAAAAAAAAAAAAAAAAATAGTAAAAATATTTTATCTTCCTTGTAATTTTCTTAATAAAACTATCTTTTTTCTAGCATACATTATTGTAACAATATAGTATATATTACAGATAGCATACAAATTATGTATTAACTGACTGTTTATGTTATTGGTAAAGGTTCTGGCCAACATTAGGCTGCTGCTAGTTAAGTTTTTGGGGAGTCAAGAGTTATACTCAGATTTTTGACTGTGCAGGGAGTCAGCACCACAAAGCCTCTCGTTCAAGGATCAACTGCATTTGTTTATCAAACTGAAGTTCCCTAAGGCTAATAGCTGTTCATCTCTGCACCAACACCTAGAGAAAAATTGTAGTAGGCTGAGGTGCTCTAACAAACCCTGAAACCTCTGTTGTCTATCACAATGAGAACTTAATGTTTACTCGTGAAAGACCATTGTGATAGCAGGGGGTGTGTGTGGGGGTGGGGTGAGATTTTCTGTTCCACAAAGTCACTCAGGGACCCAGGCTTCTTATGTATTATGACAACTCTATGTTCAATATGTAGAGTCCAAATGTTCCACAGGAGCAGTAAGTGGAAGGTTGCATGTGGGAGATTTTTATAGGTGAGACCTGGAAATGGCATACAATTTTATATCACATTCCAGTGCCATAATAGATGCTATCTAACTTAAAGCATTCTGGGAAATATAGTTTAGCTGCGTGCCCAGAGAACAGAAGAGAAACATGGATATTTGAAGGGACAGCATCCTCTGCCATTCTGCTGAGTAAATGGGTGCAGAATGAGTACAATGGAAGGCTCTTTTTAATCTGAAGTCATTGTGGTGAATGGAGGAACAAAGAAAATAGTTTTTGAATCTAAAAGTCTTGGTTTCAGACTATAGCAATGCAAGCCAATTAGAAGCTCTGTGACCATGGCAGGTACCTAAAACTCTCTAAACCTCAAGTTATTCATCTGTAAATGAAGTTGGTATGGGGATTACTGAGAAATACATGAAAAGCATCTGGAACATAGGAGGAACTATTTAATAATTATTCTCATTTCATTCAAATCAATATTTTTAAGAATATGCAATGTGCTAGAGCAACGTGCTAAGCATTAGGAATAGAAAAATATATTCAAAGCATCCCTCACCTTTAGGAAATCAGAGACCAATTTTTAGGACATAATTGTAGATAAGAAAACGAACATTTAAAACACACAGTGATAAACAGGCTTTTTATTATAGAGGGTAGCAAAATACCCAATGAACATGAAAAATGACTCAAATCATGAATCATCTTTACATATGTATAGGAACTCATCATGGTTGTACGTTGGGTAAAATTAAAGATACGAACAATACAAAGTGTTGGCAAGTTTATGAAGCAACTGTGACTCTCTTGCCTAGCTGGAGGAGTGGAAATTGGTCCAATTATATTGAAAAAATATTTTAAAGTATTTACTAAATCTTAACATACACATATCCTGCAACCTAGCAATTGCACTCCTAGACATATGCCCAACAGAAATGAGTGCTTATGTTCACCATAATATACAAGAACAGCCTCTTTATGCATAGAAGTGTTAAACTGGAAAGAAACCAAATTAGCTGGGAAGAAGCCTGAATGAATTTTCTGGGGTGATGAAAATGTTCCATATCTTCATATGGATGCCAGTTACATCTAAACAGTTAAGATCTGTGTGTTTCAATGTATATAAATGAAGGTTTAACAATAACAGTAATAATAATAATGTCAACAATATTAAAAAATACATTTTAAAACAGGTGCTTCCAAATTGGCAGTACAAGGGTCTGTTATCACATTTCAGTTGTAGTTTTTGATGGTGACTCCTATATCCTAGGGTATGCCAGAGCTCCTCCTGCACC
Organism: Macaca mulatta; assembly: GCF_049350105.2. Taxonomy (NCBI): domain Eukaryota; kingdom Metazoa; phylum Chordata; class Mammalia; order Primates; family Cercopithecidae; genus Macaca; species Macaca mulatta. Next base: position 29,732,209 of record NC_133417.1, read on the forward strand.
CAAAGAAAGTTCACCAATGACACAGACTATCTCAATAATTCTCTCCACATTATTAGAGTTATTTGTATTAAAAACTCATCCACAGTTGTGGCATTAAGGCAATCTAGCTATTTCATGGCTGTTCTTCATACTAACCAGGTTACAGTTCAAAACAGACCCAAACATACCCTCCATTTTGGACAAGAACTCAGATAGCTATTTTGTTTCTCTGCTTGCCAAACAAACTTCACTATATAAATTAATCTTCTTCATTAAAAAAGGGATAATCTTCACGTCAGTGATAAAACACACCAAGTAGGGAAGAAAATATTTTACTGCAAATTTGACTTAAAATAAGAGGTAATAAAACCAATTTCATCTAAGTCCTCTAAAGCACTGTCTTTTAAAGGCTATATCTTGTTCCCTAATTATATGGTAATACATGAATACAGTAAAAATATTTGGAAATATAAAATATACTATATATAACATATATAAAATATATGTTCTCTTTTAAAAGCTAAATTTAGACTAAAAAATTACAAAGTAAAGAATAAAAATTAGAAAAAATATCAAAATCACTCACAATTTCTCTGTGCAAATGAAGTAAACATTATAAATATAATGCCATAGAAGAATTGCTTATTGCTTTGGCTGTCCAGGTGTTAGGTCTTTGCGTCTGTGAATAGAGTGATGGAATGGGGAGTGTCTTCCCATCTGGCTCCATTGGCAATATAAATATTATAATTTTTCTTTGATCACATTATTTTCCAATTTTTCTTTATCCTAAATTTACATATTTTGCTATTTCCATATTTTCACTTGCATATACTAACAATTGTATTTTAATGATAGTTGGAAGAGGTTACCCACCCCTTTAAATCAGAAATCTATTATTTTTAGGATGGGGAATACCAATGAATTGATAGTAAGATCTACTGCCAAACAGTATAAGGGTTTCCATAAAGTATGGGTTGTTAAGGATGCTAGATGCAATTTCTGGCAGAAAAAGCCAAAGTAAAAAATTTCTAAAGGCAAAGAAAAACATGGAGAAAATTGTCCTATAATCATTATACAACAACAGATTCCTCTGTTGGCCACCTCGCAGATTCCTATGTGAAAAGATGTGGTAGAGTTGACTTGCCCATTTAGTCTCATTGGAATCATTCCTCTTTTCTCCTTGGTGACATTTGCCTCAGATCATTAGCAACCAAGACAGCAGTATATAAGGTGGCAAAAAAATTGAAATGGACACTCTGGTGTATTGTTTCCTACTAAAGATCAAGGTTCAGATACTCAGGGATGTAAAACAGACAAAAAAGCAGGCGCCTATGGCAAATATGATGTGAACTTTATGCCAATAATGTAATATTATTTGGTATAGAAATCATTTCCTTCACCTCCAAGAGGAAAGCTTTGAATATAATTTACCTGACTTCTGTAGCTCTTGGTGGTGGTTTCTCATGGAGAGACTTGTCAGTTGGTCTCTGCCAAATGTGCCACTTTTATGGAATCATAAATAGTGCTTTCCTTGGAGAAGAGGACTAATTTAATCAGAAATGGAATTCTAAACCTCTTAATATTCCTTTGGGCTCTTATAAAGTTTGACATTGTAAAATCTGAAATAGCTCACAGAAAAGTAAAAAAAAAAAAAAAAAAAAAAAAAAAAAAAAACAACTTTGGATTTCAGATAAGAAATGTAACATCTTTATACTTGGGAGAGGGAGAAACCTAGAAGTAGAGCATTGGACAAAATACCCTATCTCATGCACATCTGGTCTAACCCTGGTTACATTGAAATCTCTACCTACTCTACACCTGCTTCCCAGCAAGAAGTTCTTGCTTCTTAGCAAGAACTTCCTAAGCAGTTGAACATGGCTAGAGGAAAAACACACAGCTGTATTAACTGGCATCATTTCATCTCTAGGACTGTAAATGTGAAATTGTCCATTGTTAGGCTATCCTCATGATACCAGCTGACACTTCAAAGTGCCAGGCTCTGTTTTGAACTCCCAAGCAACTCTGTGGCATAACTACTATTATTATGTCAGTTTTACAGATCAGAAAACTAAGGCACTTAGCTGGTAAGTATGTTACTTGAGGCCATGATCATAAGTGAACCAGCCAGACTGGATCACAGTCTGACTCCACAGTCCATGACTAGTAACCAGCCCACTATACTGCCTCTGCCATCTTCTCTCATGTTTCTAGTAAACTTGGTTCTCCACTGTTAGAGACCAATATTTACACACATACTTTCTCTTAAAACCTACAAGAATCATTCCCTTTTCTTCATTCTTAATTGATGACCACCGTTTTATTTCTCTGAGAAAATAAATTATTCAGAAAAGGACACATTCATCTTTCCATCTCCCAGGTTCCATGAATTTCTGTCCATTTACCCCATTCTGTTTCCTGACACAGTGGGTAGGGTAAAACATCTTTATTCAGTCAAGGCTGCTGGAAACTGTTCTTCCAAAGTGTACTGATTTCCATTTCCTCTTGCCTGCTCTGGAATTTGGCTCTTACATCAAATTTATACTTTCTATTGGATAATCCCCATCAACTTATGTAGTAGAGGCAGTGATGCCACAAAAGATTTCCTTTGCTATCCTATATTTACCATGGGCCTTTGCAGGTAGGCAGGTCATGTGATTAGTTTTGACCAATCAGATGCGCATCACTTGCAGACTGAGAGTGAAAATCCCATTCATTCTTTTCTAGTGTTTATCTCCTGGTGCAGCAATGAGGTGGCTCCATATTTCAGATATGGAGCAGATATACAACAGGTATAAAACAACAGAGCCTCAATCAGACTGTGACCCTGAGAAACTAGGGAGCATAGCCTTCAGCCAACCCTCCTTGAACATATAGCATAAGTGAAAAATAAACGTTTTTTGTAGATCACTGAGATTTAGGGTCCAATTTGTTACTGCAGCATAATTTAGCCTATCCTGACCACTGAAGCATGTAAACACATTGTGAAAAAAAGTCTTGATCCTACATCTCCTTCTAGCTATCTTCAATTTTTTCTGCTATGTTTAGAAAAAAAAGCAATGAGTGCATTTTCTATAGTCACTCTTCACTTCCTCACCTTCCGTTTTCTTTTAACTCTATAATCACGCTTTTATCCTCACTCATCACTCTTACTAGTGTTGCCAATGCTTTTATTGCCATAAATTCATCAGTCAGTTCTATGTCCTTGTATTACTCAAACATTCAGAAGCTCAGAATACTCTCTTTACTTTATTCTCAATGAAGTTTATTTTTTTCACAGATGGCTCCTCTTCAGTTCTGTTTGCTGGTTTCTTTTTCTATATCCTTCTTTGAATGTTGTCCTGCCCCCATTCTTGGTCCTTCACCCTGTTCTCTCTCTGAGTCCCTCAGCAATCTGCCATTTCCGTGATCTTATATAGAATCTACATGTTGATAATGTCCCAATTTGTATTCCCCATCCAGACCTCTTCCAGACTCCAGACTCATCTCTAACTTACTGTTACTAGTACTAGCAGTAGTTCACAGGTGCTTGAAATCTCACTTGTTCATATCCACATTTTTTTCCACCTCAAATCCCCAAAAGGTCCCCTCCCTCACTGTCTTCTTCATCTCAGCTACCAACATTCTTCTACTTGCTGAAGTTCAATCACAGCCTGTGCTTAAAGGAAGGTAGTACATTGCTCCATTCTAGATGCCTAGATATTGAAATGATTCATCCCATAATCTCAAATCTTTCTCTCACCTCAACAGCCCCACATCCAGGCCGCCAGAAAGCCCTATTGGATTTACTCTCAAAATATATCCAAGTCCCATTACTTTTGTTCACTTCTTCAAATATCACACTTCTCTGAGATACCATCTCCTTCACAGACTTTAGATATTATCTCAAAACTGTGTTGCTTCTACTCTTGCCATTTGATAGTCTATTCTCCACACAGTCACCAGATAGAGCTGGGTTCTATCCCTTCTCCTGCAACACTCTACCACAGCTTCTCATTACACGGGGGAGGACAGCCCAGCTCATTGCCATGGGCTGCCTTGGTCTCTGTGGCTCTCCAACCTAACTCCTGCTTTGCTTATCCTCACCCCCTCCACTTCAACCACACTAGCTCCTTAAAGTTTTTGCAATACCATGAGCTCATTTTCTGCTCCCAGACCCTTACATCTGCCATCCCCTCCCTTTTGAATACTACTTTGTCAGAACTTTATATAGCTTGCTCTTTCATATCTTCAGGTCTCTGCTCCAATATCACCTCCTCAGGTGCCTCTCAGAGCCTCTCCTGACATCTAAAGTAGTCTTACCACTTCCTACACTGCACCTCCTTTAATTTCTTGGTAACATCATAATATGAAAGTATATTTTGGTGTTTTTTTTGAGACAGAGTTTCACTCTGTTGCCCAAGCTTGAGTGCAGTGGTGCAATCTCGACTCACTGCAACCTCCATCTCCTGGGTTCAAGTGATTCTCATCCCTCAGCCTACTAAGTAGCTAGGATTACAGGTGTGTGCCACCACATCCAGCCAATTTTTGTATTTTTATTAGAGATGGAGTTTTGCCATGTTGGCCAGGCTGCCCTTGAACCTCTGACCTCAAGTGATCTGCCGGCATTGGCCTCACAAAGTCCTGGGATTACAGGCATAAGCCACAATACCCAGTCCCAAATTATATTTTTGCATATCCTTCTTTGCCTAACTATTCAGTTTTTTTCTTCCCTACAGTAATTTAAATATAAGGAGTTGTTTTGTTTGTCCCTGGATTTCTAGTGCTCTGAACAGAACCTGGAATCTAGTATGTGTTCCATGCCTCTCTGTTGTATTACAACCATACATCTAACTTTGCATATAGTACTTTTAAAATTGTATCATTTTTCTTCAGATTTTAATTCCCAAAGAAAGGGAAAGATTCAATGAAGCAAAAAATCTCTCTGATATAGAAAAGATCACGAATCATCCCTATCTGAGCAGAAACCAAGTCTACAAATAGTTGACAAATTGTCTGGGTTTTGGTCAATTCATTTTTTTTTAAATTATACTTTATGTTTTGGGGTACATGTGCAGAATGTGCAGGTTTGTTACATAGGTATACACGTGCCACGGTGGTTTGCTGCACCTGTCAACCCGTCATCTACATTAGGTATTTCTCCTAATGCTATCTCTTCCCTATTCCCCTACCCCCTACAGGCCCCAGTGTGTGATGTTGTCCTCCCTGTGACCAGTGGAGTGTTAAAGTCTCCCACTATTATTTTGTGGAAGTCTAAGTCTCTTTGTAGGTCTCTAATAATTTTCTTTATGAATCTGGGTGCTCCTGTATTGGGTGCATATATATTCATGATAGTTAGCTCTTCCTGTTGTGTTAATCCCTTTACCATTATGTAATGCCCTTCTTTGTCTTTTTTGATCTTTGTTGGTTTAAAGTCTGTTTTATCAGAGACAAGGATTGCAACCCCTGCTCTTTTTTTTTTCTTTCCATTTGCTTGGTAAATAGTCCTCCATCCCTTTATTTTGAGCCTATGTGTGTCTTTGCATGTGAGATGGGTCTCCTAAATACAGGACACAGATGGGTCTTGACTCTTTATCCAATTTGCCAGTCTGTGTCTTTTAATTGGAAAATTTAGCCTGTTTACATTTAAGGTTAATATTCTTATGTGTGAATTTGGTCCTGTCATTATGATGCTAGCTGTTTATTTTGCCTGTTAGTTGATGCGGATTCTTCATAGTGTCGACTGTCTTTACAATTTGGTATGTTTTTGTCATGGCTGGTACCAGTTTTTCCTTTCCATATTTAGTGCTTCCTTCAGGAACTCTTGTAAGGCAGGCCTGATGGTGACAAAATCCCTCAGCATTTGCTTGTCTGTAAAGGATTTCATTTCCTCTTAGCTTATGAAGCGAAATTTGACTGGATATGGAATTCCAGGTTGAAAATTCTTAAGAATGTTGGGTATTAGTTGAAAATTCTTTTCTTTAAGAATGTTGAAATTGGTTGAAAATTCTTTTCTTTAAGAAGGTTGAATATTGGCACCCACTCTTTTCTGGCTTGTAGGGTTTCTGCTGAGAGATCCTCTGTTAGTCTGATGGGTTTCCCTTTGTAGGTAACCCGACCTTTCTTTCTGTCTGCCCTTAATATTTTTTCGTTCATTTCAACCTTGGTGAATCTGATGATTATGTGTGTTGGGGTTGCTCTTCTCAAGGAGTATCTCTCTAGTGTTCTCTGTATTTCCTGAATTTCAATCTTGGCCTGTCTTGCTAGGTTGGGGAAGATCTCCTGGATAATATCCTGAAGAGTGTTTTCCAACTTGGTTCCATTCTCCCTGTCACTTTTAGGTACACCAATCAAACGTAGGTTTGGTCTTTTCACACAGTCCCAAGTTTCTTGGAGGCTTTGTTCTTTCCTTTTCATTCTTGTTTCTCTTGTCTGCATGCTTTATTTCATTAAGTTGATCTTCAATCTTTGATATCCTTTCTTCCACTTGATTGATTTGACTAGTGATACCCGTGTGTGCTTTACGAAGCTTTTATGCTGTGTTTTTTAGCACCATCAGGTCATCTATGTTCTTCTCTAAAGTAGTTATACTAGTTAACAATTCCTCTAACCTTTTCTCAAGGTTCTTAGCTTCTTTGCATTGGGTTAGAACATGTTCCTTTTGCTTGGAGTAGTTTGTTATTATTACCCACCTTCTGAAGCCTACTTCTGTCAATTCGTCAAACTCATTTGCTGTCCAGATGTGTTCCCCTGCTGGCAAGGAGTTGTGATCCTTTGGAGGAGAATAGGTGTCCTGGTTTTTGGAATTTTCAGCCTTTTGACGCTATTTTTTTGCCTTGTCTTCTTCGATTTATCTACCTTTGGTCTTTGATTTTGGTGACCTTTGAATAAGGTTTTGGTATGGACATCATTTTGGTTGATGTTGATGCTCTTCCTTTCCGTTTGCTTGTTTCCCTCCTAACAGGCCCCTCTGCTGCAGGTCTGCTGAAATTTTTCTGGAGGTCAACTCTAGACCCTATTTGCCTGGGTGTCACCAGCAGAGGCTGCAGAACAGCAAAGATTGCTACCTGTTCCTTCCTCTGGAAGCTTCGTCCCAGAGGGGCACCTGCCAGATGCCAGCCAGACCTCTCCTGTATGAGGTATGTCTTGACCTCTGCTGGGAGGTGTCTCCCAGTCAGGAGGCATGGGGGTCAGGGGCCCACTTGAGGAGGCAGTCTGTCCCTTAGCAAAGCTTGAGTGCTGTGCTGGGAGATCCTCTGCTCTCTTCAGAGCTGGTAGGCAGGAACGTGTAAGTCTGCTGAAGCTGCACCCACAGCCTCCTCTTCCCTCAGGTGCTGTGTCTCAGAGAGATGGGTGTTTTATCTGTAAGCTCCTGACTAGGGCTGCTGCCTTTCTTTCAGAGATGCCCTGCCCAGAGAGAAGGAATCTAGAGAGGCAGTCTGGCTATAGCAACTTTGTGGTGCTGTGGTGGCCTTCACCCTGTCCAGACTTCCTGGTGGCTTTGTTTACACTGTGAGTGGAAAACCGCCTACTCAAGCCTCAGTAATGGCTGATGCCCCTCCCCACAACAAGTTTGATGGTCCCAGATAGACATCAGACTGTCTGCTGGCAACAACAATTCCAAGCTAGTGGATCTTAGCTTGCTGGGCTCCATGGGGGTGGGATCCACTGGGCAAGACCACTTGGCTTGCTGATTTCAGCTCCCTTTCCAGGGAGTGAATTGTTCTGTCTAGCTGCCATTCCAGGTGCCACTAGGGTATGAGAAAAACGTCCTGCAGCTAATTGGGTGTCTGCCCAAATGGCCGCCCAGTTTTGTGCTTGAAACCCCGGGCCCTGGTGGTATAGGCACCCGAGGGAATCTCCTGGTCTGTGAGTTGTGAAGACCATGGGAAATGTGTAGTATCTGGGCCAGAGTGCACCATTCCTCACGGCACAGTCCCTCAGGGCTTCCCTTGGCTAAGGCAGGGAGTTCCCAACCCCTTGCACTTCCCTGGGTGAAGCGACGCCCCACCCTGCTTTGGCTCACCCTCCGTGGGCTGCACCCACTGTCTAACAAGTCCCAGTGAGATGAACCGGGTACTTCAGTTGGAAATGCAGAAGTCACCTGCCTTCTGCATTGATCTCTCTGGGAGCTGCAGACTGGAGCTGTTCCTGTTCTGCCATCCTGCCTGCCACACTGTCAATTCATTTTGTAAAAGTCACCCCCTGAATGTGTAGGTTTTTGCAGTCACTGGATCAGCCATGCAGTCAATTCAGTTTAGTCTCAGAAGGGGTAGGGATTGAATGTTTTAAAACCTTTTTTTTTTTTTTTAACTTTCCCAACATGGGCAGTCTTTACTTTGAACAATTTCCAACACAGAAACCACAATTTATGAAAAGCTCTGCAGGCATTAACCTTGTTGCATCCCCTTTCTTGCTGTATGATTTCCTTTTCACCTTCAAGTACTTAAAAAGCACATTTGCCCTTGTTACTAGAAAAACTAATGTTGGGCAATTGATTAGAAACTTTACTAATCTTCATGTTTCCTGAATTCATATTAACAAAAGAGTGAAAAACCAATGGCCTAATTTGAGGTCATTCCGAATAAAGCCTCATCTTCATCTTACCATTTGAGCACTCAATTTAAGAGCAAAACTCATCACAGAGCAGAAAAAAGGGCAAATTTTAGCTGTTAAGCTTCAGGCTGACTTGATCCAAAATAAATGCTTTGTAATCTCTCTTTAAACAAAAGCTTTAGTTTCTGTAATCCTCTTCTTTATCTATTCCTATGAAGCCTCCTGAGGCTGAAGCTGCTGTTCATGTCATTTTTATAAACAGCCTAGATCTCTGCCCACAAATTGCATTCCAAGGGTGATGGCAGTGGTGCCGATTTAGCTCAAGGCTCAAGTGTCATGAGTCATGTTTCCCTCCCTTTGGAGACACCTGCCCAAGCAATCCCAAGCATCCTCTGCTTGTTTTCTCATTGCACAGACGTCCTGCTACTGAGCATCCATTCAGCCAAGAACCCTGGCTCATTAAAGCATGAGTAAGAGACTATTGTGTCTGTCTGCACCTTCTGTTCTTGAAAAGCCTTCCATTTGGTGTGTAAATACTCACTGTGCCACATTGCATTCAGGGCTCCATCCAAAGCCTGGTGCCTTTGACAGGGTCCTTCAGTGCCTGTAAATTTCCACTGCCTTTCCTAAAGGAAACAGCAAGGAGACTTAGGGCCCATGACATCAAACTGATGGTCTTAGGAATGATGATCTAACCAGAATTGAAATGGCTTACACTGGCTGAGTCACCATGGACTTTCAAACAGGTATCTGAAGATACATGTTGTTAAAAGCCTTCATGTGGAGACAATGAAAAGCTGTACTTCAAATAAATGGCAAAAAATAAAAATAAAAACATAGCTCTGTGCATAAATGTTAGAGGCAATATCCATCATTTGCTGCACTTCTTATAGCAGAGCCATGTGTGCTCCTGCCTAAGTGCAACACGCATACACCCTACACACAAGGACCCTTTCCCAATAGCTACCCTTCTACCTTCTCACGAGCTCAACTTCTAGCTATTTGCATGAGAAAAGCAATCTCTGGGTAAATCCTTACAAGACTGACTTGGACTTAGAACCTGGGTCAGACTCATTGCTAAAATAGAAGCCATAGCTGGGAATAAAGAGATCTGGATTCTTAAGTAGTGCCTAGTTAATGAAAGGGGCATAGGCTATTGAATTAAACAGACCTTGATTTAAATCCCCCATACGTTATTTATTAGTTGTGTTAATAAGCAAGTACCTTAAAGTTTGAGTCTCACTTTCCTCTTATATATAAGGCTTCCTGAAAGCATTAACAGTGATGTATATGAAGTGGCCAATACAAAGTAAGACCTCAATAAATGGTGAGCACGTTCTTTTATGTGCTACTCTTATTCTTATTGGACAAGGTATGCAACCTCTTTGGGCCCCAATTTCTTTCTCAAAGAATCAGTTCTAGTGCTCAAAGATTCAGAACTCAGTGCTTACACTTTGGGAAGGAGGACTGATGTAAAGAATCAGGATTTTCTGGACAAGTTGATAAATCTCCTCCCTCTCTTTGGTGTCCTTGAATGAGTGGTAGATGGATAAAAGTCCAGTGTCCACATATGAACAGATGCTAATAAAGTGAGGTGGGATGATGGTAATGCCTTAAAGTAGACAGTATAAAACCTCCACTTTTGTCTTGGCCTTCTCTATTTCCCTCGCTTACTCACTCTATCTCCTTCTCTCTCTCCCTTTCTCCAAATGTCAAATGTAGTCTCAGCCTTGAATTTCATAAAACCATTAATGCCCTTGTGAAACAACATACAAACATAAGTTATTACTGTTAACTATGTAATCATTCTTGCAGACATACTTTTAAGTCAGTGTCTCCAATCTTCCTTGACTGTAAACTACATTCAACTCTGTATTTTCCTAGAAAGCAGTAATTGAAGAAAAGTTAATGCTCTTAGAGGGCTTTATTTGGCAAATACGGGGTAAAGGAATCATGTCTTTTTGCATTTGGGGAGTTTTCTGAAAGTTCTCTTTTCCACACCCATACTTTACTCAGAAAAATGGCAGGGTTTTCACACTCTGCCCTAATTTGTAAAAGTTTCAAAAAAGCTTTAAAAAATGAGAGTAATTTTGTGAAGATTTTCTTGACTGCCATTAGAAAAATTAAGTTCTTACAAAAGAAATAAATGCAGCTGTACCCAAAATGACATCGTTTTAAAAACTGCATATACAGGGACTCTCTTGGTCCTTTATTATAGGTAAAGGATAATAGAATTGAAATGGGATTAATCAGTGTGTATATGTGTATTCTGTTTTGAGTTTATCAACTGGCATCTTTCTTTTTGTAAGGTGGTCAATCTATACTAAAATTGCCTTCAAAAGACATGAATTTGTCTGGCTTACACATTGGAATTTTCATCCTTTCTCCTACTGATTTTAGTACTACGGTAACAAACTGATACCTTAGGCTGCCTGCAGTTCCTCACCTTATGGATATTTCCAAAAAGGGTGCTAACTTTGAGTTAGCAAGGTGCATCTCTAGAGCAACTCTAATAGTAAGTAATCATGGAGTAATATCCATTAATATTCCATATGCTATTGGTTAGAAGCAAGTCCCAGGTCCCACTCATGCCAGGAGGCAGGGTGTATGAGGGTGGAGTTCACCTTAGAATATGTCCACCACAATTAGTATAGAAGACAAAATCCTGGATGGGGTTAAAGGACCCTTCCGGAGTAATCAATACCCTTCAGTAAGGCAAGATTTGAGGTGGTAATAGAGATAATAATGTGGCCAGTCCAGAGGTGCTCATACCTGGCACATCATTAAACCCATATTTTAAAAGTATTTGTTCTTTGTTTTTTAAGAGAAGAAATGAAGACATTTGAGGGGAGAAAACAAGAAAAAAAGAATGCTGAAGACAATAGTCAAGTTTGGACGTGTGCTTATTTAAATAAATCTTTGCATTTAACTTCTACTTTCTAAAGAATCTGGTCTAGTGATCATCTGCTGTTACTCAGCTATGTTCTCCATGGCTTCTCTATCCTAACCCAGAAGCAGACTATAACATTATTGCTTTTAACTACAAATAATACTCATTCTAAGAGAAATTTTGGTAAATTTAATTTTCTCTCTTTCCATTTCCAGTGATACTCTAGCAGTGTCTAACATATCAATTTCTAAGTAAAAGACTGTATCCTTAGTTGGGCTATGCTTTTATATTCATATGGCAGTCTTCAAACTCAGCAATATGAAAGAATTAAGGTGGGTAGTAGTCTTAAATACTATTAGGGTTTTTTTTTGTTGTTGTTGTTGTTCTGTTTTTTGTTGGTTTTTTTGAAACACCACCTAGGACAGCTTTTAGCTCCATAGGTCTAGGCTGTTTCAGTGACCCAGAAATCATGCCAAAAGAGTGTTAGCTTCATTGTTAATATAGTCGTAATAGTCTCCTAATTGTCTCAAATTTAAAACTACCAAGAATTTCCTTTGGTTACAAAACAAATAAATATCCCCTAATCGCTATGCATAATATTGTAAAATTATAGTGTGAAGATGATCAACTTGTCTCTTGGAAATTTATGGCAACCACTTTTTATGGCTCTTTCCTAGGGTTCCCACACAGTCTCTGGTTCCTGGGTCATTTCTCTCCTCCCCTATAGCTACCATTCCATAAAAGGGGATTATCCTCACCCCTCCTTTGACTCCTTACCCTACGGCTATATGGTATCAGCTTTAGATATTGTTGACAAATGCTGTGATTTCAATAACAACATTCTGATAATGACAATTTTATTAGTCTGCTAAGACTTCCAGAACAATATACCACAGACTGGGGAGCTCAAACAATAGGAATATATTTCTCACAGTTCTGGAGGCTGGAATCCAGGGTCAAGGCGGCAAACAGTTTGGTTTCTCCTGAGACTGCTCTCCTTGGCGAGCAGGTGGCCACCATCTTGCTACGTCCTCACATGGTCTCTCACCTGTATGAGTGCACCCCAATGCCTTTCTCTCTTCTTATGAGAACACCAGTCCCACTGGATCAGGGCCCCATCCTTATGATTTCATTTAACTTTCATCACCTCTTTTGAGATCCTATCTCCAAATACAGTCATACTGGGAATTGAGGCTTCAACATATTAATTTGGTGGAAGGGGCACAGTTCAGTCAATAGCAACCATCCTGCCTACAAATTTGATAACAGTTATTCAGGCTTTACTTGAATAATGCATTTTACTTCATACTCTTGACAACTCCCTTATTTAAAAAACTTTTAATCGCCCTCAGTTTCTGCAACACTACCCTTTCCTGGTTCTGCTTATTTTCTTGGCCACTCCTACTCATTTTCCATCCAAATTTCTCTTCTCACACCTTCCCCTAACTGTTGTTAATTTCTGTGCTCAATCCCAAGCCCTGTTCTTATCTCACTTAAAATGATTTCCCTATGGCAGGGCATATTAATCATGCCACAGCTTCAAACATGATCTACTTGCTACAGACACACACTCATAACTCTAGCGTAGACCCTCTCTTGTTCCTAAAATTATATGATTCACTTTGTGCTGAACATCCTGGGACACAGTAGGCATGCAATCTATACCTGTAAATTCATTCACTCATCCATTCTTTCCAAAATTATTCACTGATCACCTGCTAAATAGAAGGCACTGCTTTAAGTGCTTGAGATACGCCATTAAACAGAAGAGACCAAGGTCCTTGTCCATAGGGAGCTTCCATTCTAGCAGAGGTCAAGCAGTGGTCAATAAGCATCCTGAATAAGTGAATTACACAACATGACAGAAGGTGTAAAGTGCTATGAGGAAAGACAAAGTAGAGCAAATAAAGGAGGATTAAAGATGGGTCAAGGGGGAAGTTGAGGGATTAAATTAGATAGTCAGGGGAAGCTCAATGAAAAGGGAATGTTTGAACAACAGTTTAAAGGAAGTGAGTGAATAAATAAAATTGTAACATAGGCATTTCAGATATAATGGGTCTAAAACCTCCTTTCAGCTCGTGTCTTCCCTGAAGTTCCCAGTGTGATTGTGATTGCCATTCATTCTTTTACTAGAGTGACCATATAAATTTGTCCACCAAACTGAAACACATTGGAAAATAAAAGGATGGTACTACAGACATAAATCCAGCTCCAGACCAGCTTGAATATACAGATGCTTGGGAGACTAGCTGTCACCCAAGACAGAAACTTGCTAGCAATCCTTGCTTTTTCTTTCTCCCTCATACTATTTTTTCCCAACTTGTCCCATATTATTTTATCACCAAGCTTTTTGATATGACCTCTAGAATATCTCTTCTCCGTTTTTACTACTGCTGTCTTACTTGAGGATCTTAGGATCTCTGACTAGGACAGACACATGGCCCCAAAAATGCCACTGTCTCTCAGTCTGTTCCCTCTCAAGTCACTATGCTGCAAGTCAGACAGAATCTTCTTAAATACTCATCTCTTATCTTGACATTCTCATTTAAATCTTCTGGAGAAAGAGGGGAAGGAAAAGTTTGGATAGAGAACATTTGCAGAGGTTGAGAAAAGCAGGCCCTGGTGAATCCAGGCACCCTCCCTGCTCTGCTGATGCAGAAGCCAACACAGCCTGTGGGTTCCTGCTGCAATCTAGACTGGTGAATACCTTCCCTGAAAGGTAAGAACACAGGGGGAATCAGCCACTTATCTCCAAAATCCATAATTTCTGCAGTTTCAAGTCTAAAACTCAGTGTCTCACTAAGATTAAATGCCCATTATTATTCTTTAGATTTGGGAAATTAAAAAATATCAGATCTCTCTATATTTCCTATTTCAGCCCAAATGAATCCAATTAGATTTCACTGCAAACTGTAAAATAGGCCTATTTCCTCTTTAAATTGATTATAAATGTTGATGCTCTTAAGTATAAGTGCAAATTAATCTAGGGAATTCCATGAAATTTTATTTCTTAATTAAGCAATTTAAACTAAATTACTTAACTGAAATGACTACTCTGGCTCCTAAGATTGTTCAAGGTCAGACAAATGTAATCAAATATAACATATTGATTTTTCACTTGCCATAACCCTTTTCATCAAACTCATTTCACTGCTTTGGACTTGATAGAAAGGAGAATTTGCACTCTTCAACTCTCTAGAGACTGAGATCAAGATTATGGGAGGCAAGACAAGGTGACAACAATCAGGCCAATTGGAGAAGTTTCTGGAAAACAGAAATGTGGTCTCTATTACACTGAAAAAGGAGGTGGGTGTTAGGCTGCCCAGAAATTAAACTTTCTGCTGGTATACGTGTGGCATTGCTCTAGTGAGCACAATCCATTTGGCCAGCCAGATGGACCAGTCCTGGCAGCTTTTCAGTCTCATGCACAAAACACTTCAGCTTAGGAAAGAAAAAAATCCCCAAACAAAAATATAAATAGAGAAGATTCAGCATTGTGGCGAAACAATGGGGAAGACTCATGGTCTTACAAATGAGGTTTCTACAACATTGTCTGTGCATTTCACACATTCTGTTTCTTTTTTCATGATTTTTATAGCTTACTTATCATAGGTGAAGGATGAGATTACTTATCTGAGGAGGCTCCATGCTTTTGGCAGAAAACCTTTATAATGCTCAGTTACTCTCACCTACAGGAAAGAAGGCAATTTTTAGCCTCTTTCTGTGAAAATATACTAAATAATAGCAACAAAGAACATTGATAATAATCTAAACTGAAAAAAATTACTTGAAGGTGCAAACTTTTATACTGCCAACTATCAAAGAAACTCAGGCTAAAAGGATGAACTCACCAAAGAGATGTTTGTTTTTGTTTTTTTTTTTCATTTAGGAAGACTTACCTTTTCCTCACTTTCTAACACCATTGAGTCCAATTCAAGTTCCCCATTAGCTTGAATGATGATTACCTTCTGTCAATCAAGCTCTGCATCTGAGTTGAAGTCCATTGATCATCCTTCAGCTGAACTGCCATGCCTACTCAATAATCATGGCCAGTTTCTATTTCTTAAGTCAAATGCTTAGATGAGAAAATGGCATCAATGTAGTCTAACCATGTTTCTTCCTTCCCCACCCAGAGTTTTCTGAGGGAGGGAGAGAGAGAAAGAAATCTATTTTAAACAGTCATCTCAATTTATACTTTTCACAATTATTAACTTTTGAAATTATTGTAAATGTATATTTTAACTCACTAATCAATGGCTTACTGAGGAGAGGGTTGGAAGGTATGAAGTAAGAGATGAAATGTCAATGTCTTTTACTTATTAAACATTTTAATCAAACACATTTTATTTTTTGTCTTTAGGGGTATAAATTCAGCTAAAGCTTAAAATATGGTCTTTCTCCCCTCTTTCCTCCTTTTCCTTCCTTCCTGTCTTCTTTTTGTGTGCCCTTTCCTCTTGCAAAGATTTATTTAGCTCCTACTTTATGCCAGGTACACACTAGGGAACCTGTGTGACTTATCAATAAAATAAAACATTTTTGGCGAATTCCAGGTATTACACACAAACTGCCTACATTGTCATTAGCCAATCTTCAAGTTCCTCCATTATTTGCATATTGATGGGATATCAAGTTTCAGATCAAATATCACAAATAAAAGCTCATAGGTAGAATAATCTCCAAGTTTAGATTTCGTTTTGTTTTTAGTTATGGTTAGACCGTACTTTGACTTGTTTAGAGGACTAGATTCCTTAACCCAATCTCAACAATTCATTCCGAAATGTTGAAATTCTTTTTTAATTTCAGATGAAGAATAATATAATTTTCTGTCTGTAATATTGTAAAATACATATTTGGTGTTCAATCCTCTTTCCTGGCATACAACTTCTGAAATCTTTAGAAACTCCAAAGTGATGTCTTTTGGTATGCTAATGAGTTGACGGATGACTGGCAGGCCCTAGCTGCTTCAGGATGGAGCTGATCACAGGAAAGGCCAAAGCAGAATTAAAGGATTGGAACTTTTACCCCCACCACCAACCACTGGGGAGGAAAGTGGAGTTGAAAGTTAAGTTGATTGCCAGTGGCCAATAGTTTAGTCAATTATCTATATGTAATAAAGCTTCCATAAATACTCAAAAGGACTAGTTTCAGAGAGCTCCTGGATAGCTGAACATATGGAGGATTACAGGAAGGTGAGCAAGAACTCAAACATGTGCTGGGAGGACGGCACACCCCAACTGCACAGGGACAGAAGCTCCTGTGCTTGGGACACTTCCAGACTTTGCCATACGTATCTCCTCATCTGGCTATTTTTTTTTTTTTTTTGAGATGGAGTCTCGCTCTGTCGCCCAGGCTGGAGTGCAGTGGCCGGATCTCAGCTCACTGCAAGCTCCGCCTCCTGGGTTCACGCCATTCTCCTGCCTCAGCCTCCCGAGTAGCTGGGACTACAGGCGCCCGCCACCTCGCCCGGCTAGTTTTTTGTATTTTTCTTTAGTAGAGACGGGGTTTCACCGTGTTAGCCAGGATGGTCTCGATCTCCTGACCTCGTGATCCGCCCGTCTCGGCCTCCCAAAGTGCTGGGATTACAGGCTTGAGCCACCGCGCCCGGCCCTCATCTGGCTATTTATTTATATCCTTTAAAATATCCTTTGTAATAAGCTAGTAAATGAGAGTAAGTGTTTCCCTGAAGTTTGTGAGCTACTCCAGCAAAGGTAATCATATCCCAGGAAATGGTTGTGAATTTTTATAGCTGGTCAGTAAGAAGCATAGTAAAAATAACCTGGGGCTTGCAATTGGCATTGGAAGTGAGAGGTTGTCTTGGGGACTGAGTCCCACCTTGTGGGATCTGATGCTAACTCCAAGTAGATAGTGTTGGAAATTAATTAAGGACACCCAGCTGGTGTCTGCTGCAGGTTAATTACTTGCTTGTTGGTGGGGAGAACCCCTTCACACATTTGGTCACTGAAGTGTTCTGTGTTGATTATTGTTGTGGTGTGAGAGCAGAGGAAAAACAGTTTCAGTTTTTTGTTTTTTGTTTTTTTCCTATGACTGTCCTTTTGTACCAACTGCCTTTTCAGAAGCAATCCACTTATTCATGTTTTCCTGTCACTTCTGCAACCAGTCCTTTGCCACCATGGGCTCAAGTTCTTGATAAAATCCTCAGAATCCAATGACATGTTAAAGTCTCCTTGAGGGATCAATTCTTTAATTATGTTTTCCACCATAGTATGAGCTCTGTATGTTTCTCATGTTGCTCTCTTGTAAAGCCTCTGTGAAACAAATCTGGAATATGAAACTAGAATTCTTCAGGCTCAGTCCTTGACACACTTATCCCTTGTCAGATAGTTTTCAGAGACATGAGAAAGCCTGCTGTCCTCAGGCCCTCAGCATGTTTGCAAAGTGAACATAGTTTTACCATATTCCATTACCTGGTACCTTTCTTTCCCAAGTGCCGTTTGCTGGCCAAAGCTTGCCAGTTTGATAAATGCTAGATTATTTCAAGAATCACATGCTTCAAAAAGATCCCTTCCCAAGTCTTTAGTAACCGTTATTATTATTTCTTATCAATAATAGTTACTATCGATAAAAAACAACCATGAAAGAAGCTGATCTCAGCTTTTTAGGAATAATACAATCTCAATATGGTAATTTAGTTCTAACTTAGAAATGATTGCTAAACCTAATAAATACAAGTTCTTATTGAGTTATATTGGGATAATTGTAGCTTTACATGAAGTCATAAGGAATAATACAGAGAGAGCTCATGTACTATTTACCCAGTCTTACCCTTACATTTTTTTTTTTTTTTTTTTTTTGAGAGGGAGTCTCGCTCTGTCGCCCAGGCTGGGATGCAGTGGCCGGATCTCAGCTCACTGCAAGCTCCGCCTCCCGGGTTTACGCCATTCTCCTGCCTCAGCCTCCCGAGTAGCTGGGACTACAGGCGCCCGCCACTTCGCCCGGCTAGTTATTTTTTGTATTTTTTAGTTGAGATGGGGTTTCACCTTGTTAGCCAGGATGGTCTCGATGTCCTGACCTCGTGATCCGCCCGTCTCGGCCTCCCAAAGTGCTGGGATTACAGGCTTGAGCCACCGCGCCCGGCCAACCTTACATTTTGTAATAGCAAAATCCACAATCAGAATATTGACACTGATATAACTCACCAGTCTCATTCAGAGTTCTCTAGTTTTACTTGTACAGACGTGAATCGTGAATGTGTGTGTATTTACCTCTATATGATATATGACTTGTTTCTATTTTTTGTTGTATTACTTAAGTAAATCTGTTATGAACTTATATGTATAAATCTTTATGTGGATACGTCAGGGTTCTTTGGCAAGCAGAAATAGAAAAGGAATATTCCAGGACCATAAGTTGAGATGCCAAAGGGAAGTGGCAGGTAACAAAAATCAGTGAAGCAGATTAGATATAAGATAAAAGGTGTGATGAGGACTACAGCGACTTGCCACAGATCCAGTGTTTAACTCTTAACTTATGGAAATAATGTTAAGAAAGCTGAAGTGATTACACACAACCCCCTCAAAACAAAAAGTACTATAGATAAACTAATTCTTTGGATCAGATGACAAGCAACTCTTTTCAGAACTTTTACTTCCCATAGGCTACAGTATCATTAAGAAAGAATAGTTAAGAAAATAGGCCAGGTGAGATGGCTTATACCTGTAATCTCAACAATGTGGGGGGCTGAGGCAGGAGGATCACTCGAGACAGGAGTTCGAGACCAGCCTGGGCAACATAGAGAGACTCACCTCTACAAAAAATAAAATAACCAAGTGTGTCGATGCATGCTTATAGTACCAGCTACTCCAGCTACTCTGCAGTCTAAGGTGAGAGGATCGCTTGAGCCCAGGAATTAGAGGTTGCAGTGAGCCGCAATCACATGACTGCACTCTGGCTTGAGTGACCATGAGCCCTGTCTCAAAAAAAAAAAAAAAAAAAAAAAAAAAAAAAAAAAAAAAAAAGAAAGAAAAAAGAAAAAACAGAAAAGAAACTTGGTTTTAGGCAGCTTTAGCTTTGAATTCATCATCTATAGCTACTAACTGTATAAGCATGTTTCTTCACCTTTTTGAACATTTTTTTCTTAACAAAGGAAGAATAATAATATTATTCACTTCATAGCATACAGGTAAAGCAGCGTATCTGGAATTCTAAACATTCTAAAGTTATAGCACAAACTACAATTTTATTTCTCGTCTTCCACATGCCAGGCCCTGAGTGAAGCCTCTTTACTCTCCTTATCTCATTCTATTAAATCCTCACCCCATTGCTACACAAGAAACTGAGGCCAAGAGAGAAGGAAAGCCCTGTAATGGGAGCAAAAAGCAAGAAGCACTTGCTCTGGCTGGATTTTTCCAGACTTCCTCAAAATATATGAGACAACAGCATGATAATTTTTTTTCTTCGACTTTTATTTTAAGTTTATAGGCACATGTGTAGGATGTGCAGGTTTATTACCTAGGTAAACGTGTGTCATGGTGGTTTGCTGTGCACATTATCCCACTGTCTATGTATTAAGCCCAGCATCCATTGGCTATTTTTCCTGATACTCTTTCCTCCTGCAACCCCACTGACAGGCCCCAGTGTGTATTGTTCCCTGCCATGTGTGCATGTGTTCTCATCATTCAGCTACCACTTACAAGTGAGAATATGTGATGTTTGGTTTTCTGTCCCTGCATTAGTTTGCTAAGGATAATGGCTTCCAGCTCCACCCATTTCCCTGCAAATGACAAAAACTTGTTGCTTTTTTTGACCACATAGTATTCCATGGTGTATATGTACCACATTTTCTTTATCTAGTCTATCATTGATGGCCATTTAGGTTGATTCTGTGTCTTTGTTATTGTGCTGCAGTGAACATATGTATGCCTGTATCTTTGTAATAGAATGATTTATATTCCTTTGGGTATATACTCAGTAATGGGGTTGCTGGGTCAAACGGTATTTCCCCCTCTAGGTCTTTGAGGAATTGCCACACTGTCTTCCACAATGGTTGAACTAATTTACACTCCCGCCAACAGTGTAAAAGTGTTTCTTTTTCTCTGCAGCCTCACCAGCATTCGTTGTTTTTTGACTTTTTAATAATAGCCATTCTGATTGGCATGAGATGGTATCTCATTGTGGTTTTGATTTGCATTTCTCTAATGATCAGTAATGTTGAGCTTTTTTTCATGTTTGTTGACTATATAAATATCTTCTTTGAGAGTGTCTGTTCAGGTCTTTGACCCACTTTTAAATGAGGCTGTTTGTTTTTTCTTGTAAATTTGTTTAAGTTCCTTGTAGACTCTGGATATTAGACCTTTGTCAGGTGGATAGATTGCAAAAATTTTCTCCCATTTTATAGGCTGTCTGCTCACTCTAATGATAGTTTCTTTTGCTGTGCAGAAGCTCTTTAGTTTAATTAGACCCCATTTCTCAGTTTTAAGCATAACAATTTTTATTGACCTTAGACCTTAGACATATCTCTACGTTTGCCAAGGACTGGGCATATTTGCCAGTAAGTCCACTTCTTTGCAATCTTTTCAGTTTCTGTCAATTGACTGATATGCCATAAAAAGCTCCAGCAGGCAGAGTTTTTCTAAAAACTTCCCTTCAGCCAACTCTATACTGTCAAAAGTGAATCTCCTTCACTGGACTGTAAGCTATTTCCCCAGGACCTTGTACAGTGCCCGGCACATAGTAGGAAGACATCACTTAGATGAAGCACAATTTGAAGTCAGCAACCAGAATCTTTAGATAAAGAAAAGTGTTCACTTCTTAATTTCATTTTGTATATCACTACAATATTTTTAGTATCTTTAGTAGCTGAAACAACCACTTGGGTGGTTTTAGATGACTTTGTGACCGAATATTTGCAACATCAACTCACTTATTTTAAAAATGATATTACTACCCCTCATTAGATCTCTGTTATTTCTTTGTTTATAAAATAAGGGTGTGGACTAAATGGTTTATAAGATCCTTTGTATCTTAAATTCTCTATAATTCAAATAGCACCCACTGGCTCCTCTCTCATCTCCAGTAATTCTGGGGTAATCTGGCACTTTTCTTATGCAGGTTCCATTAGAGCAATGGACCAGCGACATCAACAACAACCAG
The DNA here is from genome assembly GCF_049350105.2 of Macaca mulatta. Classification (NCBI taxonomy): domain Eukaryota; kingdom Metazoa; phylum Chordata; class Mammalia; order Primates; family Cercopithecidae; genus Macaca; species Macaca mulatta. The sequence goes on from NC_133417.1 coordinate 29,753,720, forward strand.
AAACTTGTAAAAAGTACAAATTCTCAGAATTCACCTCATCCCCACAGTCTATTCTAAGGAATTTTAAGTTTGACAACTGGCCCCTGCTTCAAGAGATGACATCATTCTTCTCCCTTCAGTCTGAGTCCTTTTTTCAAACATCAACACTGGCTCCAACACTACAGCAGCTGCCAGCAAACACCTTCCTGTGTTCTTCAGAGAGGAGAGTACCTGGAGAGTTCTTTACATTCTACTTGCCCTGCCTCTATGACCGAATAAAATGTCTTTGTCAGATTCGTTAAAGAATTATAAGGTTAATTTTACTTCCCCCCAAGTACACAACTTCTTTCCAAAATGGAGTGTCAGTTGATAAGCAAAGGCTATTGACTTGAATGGCATTGAATGGCTTCTGCCTGGCTAAGGAAAAAATGGAGAGAGGGTGTTCATTGTATGTGTATGTGGTGTAGGATCAAATCAGAGACAAAAATCAAGCAAAGCTACTGTGCAGGCATCACATTCATGAAGAAGCTTCAATTAGAACTTTGACATAATTTTTAAATTACTTCGTGTAAACTCACAGAAGTATACTGTCAAAACTGAAAGAAGACCATCATTTCTCTTGTGTCTCATACTGGATCACACTGCTTGTGGTGTATTGTGAATTATTAAAAAAATTAAAATTTACCTCATAGACAACATAATTGTATTGCGGTGGGTTTTCATAAAGGTCTTTATTTTGTTCGTCTATGAAATTATTGGGGCCCATTTTTGCAATTATTCACTGTAATTGACCAGGATCTTCAATATATTGAGTTGTCCTGTCCACTCTGAGGGACTCTGGAGAGATACTTGGGATACTCTGTGTGCAGATGTGCAAGTGTAAGCACCCAAAATTAGGCCCCAGATGGATACAATTGAACCTATGCTAATAACCTCCCCCATAAAACTAGACTCCATGAAGCATTCAAGGCACTTCCTAATTTTGTGTCTTGTCTAATTCTCTTCAAAAGTCAACAAACATTCCCCAAATTCTTACTGCTGCCAGACCCTGTTTAATGCTGAGGAAACAAAAATGAAAATGACAGGCTGTATTCTCAAAATGCTCACAGACTGCCAGGGAAAAAGACTTGACCAATAGGCACAATTTATTATAATAAATAGCATAAGGGTAGTATGTACACAATACAGACATTCACTTTAATTAGGGGAAGAGAAAACTTGCTGAAAAAGACATCCCCAAATAATGGTTATGGCACATTGCCATTACACCTTGTAGCACAGGGACAGTTCTGGCAGAGGCCAGGGTGTCTGAAATCAGAGAGCTATTGCAAGGAGCCACAGCAAGCAGCTGGGTTTTGCGCAGGATAAAGGGGGTGATGGGGGAGTGGGAGCAGATGAACCCACTGCTGCCTCATGGGTTTCTTAAATCTCTAAACTGCTCATTCACTCCAACACCTATTCTACATTTGTTGAGAGTTTTATGGCCAAGAAAATCCAGAATACCGAACACAGAGACTTGTTAAGTTCCACCCAGGAGGTCTACCGGGGCGCCCAGAAGCTGGCAGCCAGGCTACTCAACGGCTGGGAAGCCGCAGGCTGACACCAAGCTCCGAGTTCTTCTCCCTGGAAGGTGTAGAAGACCGAAAAATATTTTTAAAAAAGGCAAAAAGGTCTATGTTAGTGCAAATAGATCCGTATATCAACAAAGAGTTATCAAGGTTAATGAGAAAAATTATCTCATCATAGCAAACCCCGGTTGGAGGCACGGGCGCCGAGCTACAGCCTCTCTAATCTGGGAGCGCTGGGTCTCCCGTGCAAAGCGATCCATCAAAGTCACTTGCTGGCCTTCCCGACTTCCTCCGGAGCATGGCCCCTTTTCTCTGGCTAGGAAGGAAGGCAGGCAGCAGTGAGAGGAAGGGTCCCCGCAGGAGGCAGCAGAAGTGGACACCAGGTCCACAGAAAAGCAGAGAAGGAAACAGGTGCCGCGCCCCAAACCTCCTTCTGCCTGTGAAGGAACCAAGAACTGAAGACGCCCAAGCAGGTGTCAGAGGAAGGAGAAAAATGTGTGCCTTACACACACACACCCGCACTCTACAGCACACCACACATACACATAATAACATGGGCATATACTATACACTCACCCGCCCACGCGCGCGCGCGCACACACACATACTACAGCACACCACACATACACACAACATGGGCATACACTGTACACTCACCCCACCCACCTGCGCGCACACACACACACACACTCTCACACTCTACAGCACACCACACACACACAACATGGGCATATACTTACACTCATCCACCTAACCGCATGCGCGTGTGCACACACACACACACACACTCTACAGCACACTACACATACACACAACATGGGCATACATTGTACACTCACCCACTCACCTGCGCGCACACACACACACACTGCAGCACACTACATATACACACAACATGGGCATATACTGTACACTCACCCACCACCCGCACACACACGCACTCTACAGCACACCACACATACACACAACATGGGTATATACTTGTACACCCACACAAAGGTGCACACAGTACACACATATGCACACACAGTCATGCTCTGTGTCCTGCTGTCATTTGTTTTTAGTCTCTCATCCTTTATGGGAAATAACTCTTTAGCCAGACATATTTTCATAAACACTTGTCTTTATGGTTCCTTTAGCAAGAGCATGGGATCTTCACCTGCTGCCCATCCTGTGGGAAGAGAATTTTGTTGTTTGGTGGTGTTGGTTTGTTCTGGGGAAGGCAGGAGGCAATAAACAAGTAGAGGGGAAGTCACAGATTTTGCAGAACCATTCAACATGCAGCACAGTGTGCCAGACCCGGTGTCGTTCAAGTTTCCCACCTCCCTCATCGCCCACTTATGTTCGTGTCCTTGCATTACCTCCTTCTGGGAACTGCAAGCCTATCACCGGCAGGAACCATGCCCCGACCCGGACCTGACCCCTTCTAGCCACTCCTCCCGGATTCCAAGTCTCTTCTACTCTTTGTCAATCTCCACCTCCTGGAGGAAGCTTTTAGCCTTCACTGATCTTCCCCCCACTCGGATGTCCTGTATTTAAGTTAAAGTAACTTTACAACTCTCCCCTAAAACACAATTTAGCCTGTAATTTATATCGACTTGGATTCTCACTAGATTTCAAGGATGTCAGTCTTGAAGTGTTGAGCCAGTTTGCAAGCGGCTGCAGGGCATAATCAACTTTCCAATGCATTCTGGCATGCTCCTTCAATTCCTGCTGGAACGGGGAGGCCGGCTGGGATTCTAATCCTAAAGCATGGCCAATAGATTTTAGTATACATCTATAAATACATATATATAGAGAGAGACAGAGGCTTCATTTAAGAAGCTACCTGTTTTTCTAAATATTCTCTTTCCATGCATTTGCTAAGAACTTTTGAAGATGGTTTAGACTTACAAATTGTTCTGCAAGCACAGAATATAGTTGTCATAATCTTCAGTGGTGAAGCCATTAGGAATGGGAGACAGAAGAAAAGTCTAGAAAGGATGATCGCTATACCTGAAGCTAAGAGACAAACATTCTCTTCAAAGTTTCTGGGTGACTTGGTGAAATCAAACAACTCCTAGAATTCCTAGGCAAATTAGCTGTCCAGTATGATCAAAACATAGTGTCATTTATCCATTCTTCAGGTATTTATGAATTGCTTGTTATCCATGTTTCGGACTCTAGGCACTGGACATATAACTCTGAACAAGACAATTATGGGACTTGAACTCTAGAATTACAAATGCTGATCAACATCATGAAGGGACGGCAACGTTGAGATAACAAGGGGGAGGTAAGTGGGGAATGGGGAAGGTGTGGTGAGAATTGATTTAGACAGAGTGACTGAAGAAGGTGAGGATGTGCAAAGTAAGACCTGAAGAATGAGAAGCAGGCTGACCTCAGAGAGTAGAGAAAGGCGGTTTGTCAAGTGGAAGAGTTGTTTTGTTCAGATCTGTAGCCACCTGTTATTCAGGGCAGCTGCCTAAACAATGAGAGTCCTGGGTCACAATCATAACAGTAAACAAGCATTTTTTGTTCATCTACAAAATGCCATCCTTAGAATATCACTCCAGGCAAGTTTATCACAAATGAGGAAATGGAGACTCCTAGAGGTAAAGGGAAGCAGTATAGATTCAGTCTGGGCCTAAAGGCCTCCTAAAGGCCTCTTGCTCCTTGCTAATCATACATAGGCAAGTGAGCATGGCTCAGAGTCACCTAACTCTAGACTCTGAAAAACTGTTCAGTGGGTATGTCTTACCGATACCATGTCTGCAAATAAGGTCTTAAATACATCACAACTATTCTACTTATAAAACTCAGAGATCACAACTATTCTACTTGTAAAAACCAGAGATATGCATAAAGTAACTGTAGGAGTAGGAAAGGGTCAAAGAATTAAGCAAATAATCCAAGAAGTTCAGAATGGCTGCCTTGGAGCTTACTGCTAAGTATTATGTATTAATGTTTACTGGAACCTGTCTTGATAGACAATAGACAGTCATTACCCATTCTTATCTTCTTATCTTTTCTTCCTTCATTCCACAGACATTTTTTGAGAACGTGTTATATGCCAGACACCATGGTAGGAGCTCAGGATACAGATAAATACCATGTTGACATCCTAGAATTTACCAATATTATTTTGTTGAACAAAGAGAAGATGCATAAGAAAGGCTGAGATAGAAGTCACCAAAAGATTCTGTAGGGCATCCAGTGCATCCTGGGAGAAGGAAGTGTTAGGGAGAGTGTCAGTGAAGGCTCCTTGGAGCAGGTGATATCTGAGCTGAATCTCTGAAGCATCAGTACAAATTAATTAGGTGAGAGCTAGAGGTGAGGAGGATAGTCCAGAAAGAAATAGCATAGAATATTATGGCGGTTGCTAGGTGGCCAATATGACTGCCCCTACAATGTGGGGCATGAGGATAAACACAACAGCTGCAGTTTGAAATCTAACCAAAGACCAGGCCATGAAAAGCTTTCTGTCCTGCCGTAACAAGTTTGGTCTGTACTGAGGACTAGGGAAAATCACTGCAACTAGATAAGCATTGTTTTTACAGTACTCCCTCTGACAGCTGTGAGAAGAACGAATTCGAGGGAGGCCAGGTTAGAGGCAGGATGGGGATGAGGTGCCTGCTGTGTGCCAGGCACTGTCCTAGCCACAGAACTCTCACTATGAACAAGACCAAGATGGAGCGAACCAGGTACTTAGAGAGACAAAGTTTCCCTGACAGATCACCTTTGATCTTCATGACTGGGAATGGGCTCTCTGTGCTGCCCAGCAATCAGGCTACATGGCCATTCACTCCTCCACCTTCCAGATATTTACCACTCCTCTTCTTCCCTCAAACTGCCTCTTCCTCTCCAACCTCACACTTAGTGGTTGACGTTGCTTCCTACTTTACTGAGGAAATGGAAGCAACTAGAGGAAACCTCCACAGACTCTCAGCACCACATCTACATGCTTTCAGAGCTTGCATGTCCTGGACCCCCTACCTGACATCAGCAGTGAGCTTGCCGTGCACCTGCCAAAAGCCAGTCTCTCCATGTAGGCACTACTAGATGCCGTTCCCTCTCACCTGCTCCAAGCAATTCTCTCTGCCTCTTGCAAGACATTTTTCTTTTCCCATGAATCATTCCCATCATCATATACATATGCTGTCATTCTTCCCATCCTAAAAATCTTTCTCTTGACTCATTTTCCCCACCAGCTACTGTCATGTTTTTCTGTTCCCTTTGTTGGACATCTCGCAAGAGTTGTCCATACTCACTGCCCCATTTTGTCTTCTCCCACTTATTTTTGTAAACCTATTTTCAACATGATTTGGGCCCCACTATTCCACAGAAATTATTCATCTAAATCCAATGGACTATTCTTAGTCCTCATGTTAAGTGACCTATTTATTATCAACATAATACAGTTGCATAAATCCTCTTCTTAAATATCTTTTCTTGATCTTGGTTCCAAGGCACACATTTTCTTGCTTTTCTCTATCTCACTGGTCATTGCTTTTTTTGTTTTGGGGGAGATTTCAGATTTTTCCCACAACTCTCTATGTTAGAAAGTCTTAGGGTATCACCCTTGATTCTCTTCTCTCTGTATAGTTGTAACATCTATATGTCAACACTTCAACTGTGTGTGTGTGTATATATATATACACACTGAACAAATATATCTGAACAAATATATATATACACACACACATCTATATATGAATAAAAATCTCACCCATTCCTTCAAATTCCAGCCTCACATGTGCAACTGCCTCCTTAATGCCGCCTCCACTAGAGCATCTAATAGAAACCTCAAACTTCACATGTCCAAAACTGAACTCCTGGTCTTACCTTACAAAACCTGCTCTACTGGCAGCCTTGTCCATCTCAAGGGATAGCAACTTCACTGTTTCTAGTTGTTCAGACCAAAACTCTTGGGTATCACCTTAACTTACCTCTGTTTTATATGCCCCGCATTCAATCCTTAAGCAAATCCTATTCTACTGTCATAAGGTAGCTAAACTTCTACTTCTGGCCGCCTTCACTGCTGCTACTTGACCAGAGAGCCATCATCACCTATTTCAAAAACTTCCTGAGAGGTCTCTGTGCTTTCATTCTTACTCCCTAAAACTCTGTACTCAGCACTAGAACAATCCTCTTGAGACATGAATATCACTCTTTGCTAAAAAAAAAAAAAAACACTCTGAGTAACAGCAAAGGTACCCGAAATACCTACCTTGCCTTCCCCATCACTTTTTAAACCTCAATCTACTTTCTCTCTTTGCTCACTCTGCTTCTGCCATTCTGGCCTTCTTACTGGTTGGTGGGCTACTTCAAACTCTTCAAGTATACTTTTTCCTTAAGTTCTTTCTATTGAATGCTTCTGTTTTTCTTCTAGATTTCTCCTCTCTATATTCCCTCACCTCATTTAAGTCTTTGCCCAAGTGTCACCTTTTTTGGGGAAGGCTTACCTTGAGCATCCTATCTTAAATGGTAACCTTTGACCCCACCAAATTTCTTGGTTCTCCTTATCCGTTCTATTCCATAGCACTTGCCACATTTTAATTTACAATATAACAAAGTACTTGCTTATTATATTTTATGTTTGTTATTGCTCTCTGCCAACTAGAATATAGGCCTCTCAAGAGGAGAGAGTAGAGATCCTCAAGAACACATTTGGTTTCCCTACGTGTTTCATCTATCTAAAACAGAGTCTGCCATATAATAGCATTTAATGAATATTTGCTGACCGAACACATTTCAGGTAAGAAGTCTTAAGAAGAAACTGAAGAATGTGGGCCAAATACAGGACAGTGTCAATGCAGAAAAGGGATGAGATACAAGAGATTTTAAAAGGTAAACTTCAAAGTTCTCTTTGAGTGGATTCAGTGACAGAAGACAGGAGTAAAGGGTCATTCTAGGGAAGTGTGTCTGCTTCAGCCTAGAAAAGCAGGCAGTTAACACCGTTTAAGGAAGATGTGGGGAAAACAGCTTAGATGAGATCAAGAACTCCTTCTACATTGGTGTTTGGGGTGTAGCAAGGATGGAAGGCTGCAAAGATAATTTGGTAAGTGTTAAGACCAGAGTGGGTAGGGGAAAAAAAAAAAAAAAACAACTTTAAGGAAACCCTTAGGAAGGCATCTGTTTTCTGTGACAGAGGAAGAAATGCATTGAAAGGCAATCACTGGGTATGAAGCAGAATGCTGAGCAGAGAGGGTACTTGAGGAAATTAATGTAGGCATGGGGAAAGACAAGATGCTGATGGGAAAGTTCAGACTTATGTACAGCATCAGGCGCTCAGCAGAGGTTGAAGGTCTTGTATTAGTGAAAATTCCTGGGGCGCTTTCCAATGGCAGGCTGGGAGAAGAGCAAAGAAAGCAAACATCTGAGCTCTTCCAGCATCAGATTTCTGTAAGGGGAGGACTTCAGAAGGCTAAGAGGTGAAAAGGAGTGAGGTGTTTGAATGTGGGTCATGATATGTTGGCTGAACAGGAGAGAACTGATCCTAAACTTTCTAAATTTATTTTTCCTCTTCTTGTAGTCAGTTAAACTTTAGCATACAAAAAGCAGTAAGCAAAACACAACAAAGGCACAACAGGGAGCCTGGCTTATTTTTTCTGTAGGTGTTCACCCTCAAAACACATAAATAAAAAGCACTTTAGATGTTTTCTTAACACTGAACTATGAATAGTTATAAAACATCATAAATATTCGTTTACATTGCAATCTGCTCACAGAAAAGAGATGAGTTTAGTTGTAATAAAATTAAATCGACCAAGCATTGAAATCTAATGGGAATCTTTTGTTCATTTATGTTGCATTGCTAAGTATTCAGGCTCATATTGACTCTTTCACAATAAATATTTCATTTCTTCTTAAATTTATGATCAGTCGAGTTGCATTTATTATTAGCCTCACATGATCGATAAGACTGGACAGTATTGTTTATTTGCGTTTTATTGTTAAACTTTCTATTGTTAATTTTGATAACTTGTGCAAAGCGTGGAACAATTTTTGATATTTTTGATTTATATGGGGTGTCAATCTTCTGGAACAGTTCCTGAGTTTCTCATTCCATTAAAGATAAGGTATTATGATAAAGGAAAAACTAGGATTCTAAAACTGAGCTTCAGAGTGACTATACCTGAACTTTCTTAAAATGTTAGTTAAAACAAAAGTGTTATTGGCAAAAGCAAGTCAGCCCCCCTCCCTATCTAATGAATGGAATAACTGAAGGAACAAATGTGTTTTTGTATCACATAGTTATCATATAAATCTGCTCTACATCATGATCTTGCTCTAGTTGATGCTATGGTCTTCCTCACCATTCTGTTCACGTAAATACTACTTATTTGAGCAACTCATCAGTTTAAGTTCCACTCCCTCTGATCGCCTTCCAGTAGAATATACACCAATCACATATTATGAGCTATTCTACCCACACAGCTCAGAGTGATCTGAACCCAGCATTCTTCAATTTCTTCTCACACTATTCTGTCCCTTAGACACCATGATCCAATCTCACTGGCTTTCTTATTAGCTCTTTCCTGCCTCAGGGCCTTCTTATGTGCTCTCTCCTTTGATAGAAGCCCTCTTTCTCAGATCTTCCCATGACTGTGTTCTCATCATTTAAAAATCTGCTCAAGTGTCACCTCCTCCTGGAAGTCTTCCTGACTACTCCAATAAAGCTCCTGTTCCTGTCACTCCACAAATGTTGATTCTCTAAGAAGCCACACTGTTTTCTTCTTGGTACTTATCAAGTCTGGAAATTGCATTGTTTATTTTTGTATTTGCTTTTGGTCTGTCTTCTTTCATCCTTAGTGTTACATTCCAAAAGAAGCAAAACATCTCATTCTTCTTCATCACAGCATTCCTGGGCCCAGAGAAGACCCTACCACATATTAGCTACTTGAAAAATACATTATCTGATATTTAATGGTACGAGGAACTCAGGAACAGTTCCAGAAAATTGAAATACCCTATAATTATTTTATGTAGCTCTTTGTCCATGGCACTAAACTTAGAGAAAAAGTTAGAGGCTAGGATGGGAAAACATCAGCTTTGAATCTCTTTCTTTATCAACTCAAGAAGACAAGTAGGTAATGCTTCCCCTTCCTACCAAATAAGAGTTAAATGAGTAATGAACGAGGAAGTGCCCTGAATATACAAACTGTGATTAAATATGATCATTTGGTGGGTAAACTCTTATTATGCCTTGCTATTCCATGTTGTATCATGTTTTATTTCTATTTGAGACTTTTTGCATATTTGAGAACTTTTGCATATTATTAAATATTCTTTGAAAACATGATTTAGTGACTATGTAAAATGCTTTTAAGTGTATGAATGTATAATTTTAAATCTTCCATAATATAGTAAATTGAGCATTTATCTGATTATTGTTTCAGGATGGGTCTCCAAGAATTAATACATAAAAAGATAAATTCTGTGGTACTCTGAATAAAATGACAGACTGGTAATATCTTCCCATTATTAAACGAGAATTTTTTTTTCCTTAGCACTCTTAAGGGTGGGAAATAATTTTCCATAGTTGTATAATGTGCATTTCTTGGATTATAAATGAAACTGAGCATTTTTATATATTTATTGAATATTTGTATTTCTTTTTCAAAGAATAGCTTATGACATTTTAACCATTTTTCTCTTGGGTTTAAGGACTTTTTTCATTTAATCAATTTGTGTGAGCATGTTATAGATTGATAGCTTCTATCATTTGTCATGAATGTTTCAAATACTTTCCTAATGTGTCATTCATCTTTTTTTTAAAATTTATTATTATTATTATACTTTAAGTTCTAGGGTACATGTGCATAACGTGCAGGTTTGTTACATATGTATATTTGTGCCATCTTGGTGTGCTGCACCCATCAACTCGTCAGCACCCATCAACTCGTCATTTACATCAGGTATAACTCCCAATGCAATCCCTCCCCCCTCCCCTCTCCCCATGATAGGCCCTGAGGTGTGATGTTCCCCTTCCCGAGTCCAAGTGATTTCATTGTTCAGTTCCCACCTATGAGTGAGAACATGCGGTGTTTGGTTTTCTGTTCTTGTGATAGTTTGCTAAGAATGATGGTTTCCAGCTGCATCCATGTCCCCACAAAGGACACAAACTCATCCTTTTTTATGGCTGCATAGTATTCCATGTTGTATATGTGCCACATTTTCTTAATCCAGTCTGTCACTGATGGACATTTGGGTTGATTCCAAGTCTTTGCTATTGTGAATAGTGCCGCAATGAACATATGTGTGCATGTGTCTTTATAGCAGCATGATTTATAATCCTTTGGGTATATCCCTAGTAATGGGATGGCTGGGTCAAATGGTATTCCTAATTCTAGATCCTTGAGGAATCGCCACACTGTTTTCCACAATGGTTGAACTAGTTTACAGTCCCACCAACAGTGTAAAAGTGTTCCTATTTCTCCACAGCCTCTCCAGCACCTGTTGTTTCCTGACTTTTTAATGATCGCCATTCTAACTGGTGTGAGATGGTATCTCATTGTGGTTTTGATTTGCATTTCTCTGATGGCCAGTGATGATGAGCATTTTTTCATATGTCTGTTGGCTGTATGAATGTCTTCTTTTGAGAAATGTCTGTTCATATACTTTGCCCACTTTTTGATGGGGTTGTTTGTTTTTTCCTTTAATGTTATATATGACTCAGAATTTTCCATTTTTAAGCATATTTATTGATGATTTTTCTGGCTGTGATTCTCTTTGTTGCTGTTATGCTTAGACAGTCCTTCCTTATTTTTAGATCAAATAATTATTGATATTCTTTTTTCCCCCCAGTTCTGACAGGATTTCATTAACTTCTAATTTGCCTGTATGTTTTTCGGTAGGTAAAGGGGAAATTTTGCTTGTTCCCCACTCCTATATCTACCTAAACATTGTGTGCTCATGTTTGCTTTCATCTTCCATGTACTAAATATTCCATAGGCAGTGCTGCATGTTCTATTCTGATTTACTGGTTGAATCTTGCACCAGCACCATTCTGTTTAAGATTATTAGATAAATTACTACATGGTTTGTTATCAAAGTGAGATGCCCATTTTTAAGTGAACTCTTTTTCTTTTTAAAACCTGCATTGGCTATCTCTATATGTTAACTCATTCAGATGAAATTTAGATTATTTAAGTTATAAAAGGTTAAGAATTTTTTTATTGAAATTATATGAAACCTACAAATTTATTTGGTAAAATTTTATACGTTTACAATTTCAGTCTTCCGTTACAAAGTCAAGAACCTATGCTTCTCTATTTATTTCAAAAAATAAATAGAGAGAAATGCACACTAATGTTATCATTTAGCATCAGATCATTAAATATTTTAATAGGTAAAGTATCAAGGAGTGGTCATTCTGTTGATTTAAGGTATAGTATATTGAAAAATCCATTGTAAAAATGCACATGATTATTATCATCTAATATCGCATCATTAAATATTTTAGCAGGTAAAGGATGAAAGAATTGATAACAAGTGAGTGAGATCAGACCAATAATAATGCAGGTGTGTTAGACGACAAGGCCAGTCCTAATATTCCTGTGCTAACCATGGTTCTGAGGTGATGGGAGTCTAAAACCAATGTATTAAGCAAATAGTTGTTAGAAATAGAAGCTAGGACCCCAGTCAAAACCAGAAATATAGTCATTAGTCACTGGACAGAAGTGTTGAGCAGAAGCATTAGCCAATAAAAAATGAAAGACTCAATACAAGGTATTATGGCAATTTCAAAAGAATTCAAGACAGAGGAAGAAGGTAATAAGGTGGCATAGAAGTTAAGCTACCAGTCAAAAAAATTTTTTTAAAAGGAAGTACCATAATGGAAATAACAAAATAGTTCCAGAAAGGAGGACACTACTTGGAGTCCTTGGAATCTTAGCCAAACATCATGAACTTTTCTATTCACTAATTCCAGGCTCAAAGATTAGCTTTTGGCTGCTTAAGTCACTCTCTTCCTCTCATCATCTGAATACAGTGAAAGCAGAGCAGAATGGTGATTAGGACTATGGTCCTGGACAGTCAACGAATATTGTGAAGACATTGGGAATCGTGTCATAAGCACCGAGAGAGAAGAGAGTGGCCAAAAAACAAGTTTGAGAGAGTCTGCCTATCACAAATATCATGCAGCTCACAAATTTGTGAATGGTGTTTGAGTGAAAAGGGAGATAGGAGAATTTGAAAAAACTGGCCTTTCTACCGTATAACATTCTACCATAAAACACTTCACATTTAAATTGTGTGCTATAGTCAGAGTGTTTCCAAAACCACAAAACCATGATATCCTAAATCCCCTGCAGAATTCTGAGGGTTAGCCTAGGAAGTAATAATCAACTCCATTTTCTCACTAACAAAAACAAGGCAGTAAGAGGTTTAATGACTTACCCAAAGGAGCAAAGCTAGTGAGGTGAAGAGATCCTGAATCCAGTTTTCTATGCTGTACGGCTAACTCCATCTCCACAATGTCTCCATTTCTGTTGCTTTTCTTGGCCAAAACCACGGCTCTCAAACTTGTCTACACCTTGAAATCACCTGGAGAGTTTTAATACTGATGCCCCGGATCTACTCCTAGAGACTCGGATTTAATTGGCATGACATGCAACCTAGATTGGATTTTCTGAAAGCTGCAAGATGATTCTAATGGAGCAAAGTTTGACAACGACAGTCACCAAACAAATGCTTCCTTCACAAAGATAACTGAGGATTTAGTAATTCCCATATCAACCAACATATGCCATTCCAAATCAACTGGTGGGGTTAGCAGGGGTGGGTGGTCTGACTTAGAGAGATAACTCTGTTAAGCAAGGATAGGGTTAATAAGAGTTAACTGGTAAGTAAAAGCAGATTTATGGAGATTCAGTGTTCAGAGTAAGAGCCAGGGTAAAAGAGCTAAAAAAGTGAAGAGATAAACCAGGAGTAGAAATAAAGTTTGGCATGTGGATGCATGGTGAGTAGATAGGGCATGGTACTACCTGGGGAAGGGCATTTAAGTAAATTTGCATGTGCCCTCAAAGCCAGTCAGGTTCAGTGAACCAACTGTGCATGGATAGCAAGGACAGAACCAGAGAAAAATGTCCAAAGCATTGGTGAGATGTCTTCAGCCAAAGGCAGAACTGGCATTTTCAGGTACTCACATATAGAGTGAACACTGAACTCTCTGCAAACAGGGAGCCTTCTACCCTTCTCCCCATCCCCAGCTCTTCTCACTTTTAAAGTGAATCAGAGAAGTCAGATATTTGAATGAATGCATTCAGAAAAGCACTTTTTAGTGCTAGATTGGTGCTCAAAATACTCTTTTTCCTACATTAAAAAAAAAGAATAATATAAATACTAGCAAAATAAATGTTGAAATAGCCTTATAGAAATATGTCTTAGTTTGAAGGATAAAGGAAGTGTGGTACATATACACCATGGAATACTATGCAGCCATAAAAAGAAAGAAGATCATGTCCTTTCCAGGGAGTTTGATGGAGCTGAAAGCCATTATCCTCAACAAACTAATGCAGAAACAGAAAATCAAACACTGCATGTTTTCAGTTTTAAGTGGGAACTGAATGATAAAAACACATGGATACATGGCGGGAAACAACATACACTGGGGCCTGCCAGTGTGGGGAGGGAGAACAACAGGAAGAATAGTTAATGGATGCTGGGCTTAATACCTAGGTGATGGGGCTGGGTATAGTGGCTCATGCCTTTAATCCCAGCACTTTGGGAGGCCAAGGCGGGTGGATCATTTGAGGTCAAGAGTTCGAGACTAGCCTGGCCAACATGTTGAAACCTTGTCTCCACCAAAAATACAAAAATTAGCTGGGTGTGGTGGTGTGCGCCTATAATCCCAGCTGCTTAGGAGGCTGAGATAGAATTGCTTGAACCTGGGAGGCAGAGGTTTCAGTGAGCCGAGATTGCGCCACTGCACTCCAGCCTGGGTGACAGAGTGAGATGCTGTCTCAGAAAAAAAAAAAAAAAAGAAAAAAAAAAAAACCTAGGTGATGGGATGATCTGGGCAGCAAACCCCCATGGCAAAATGGCAAACATTTACCTATGTAACACACCTACACATCCTGCACACGTACCTCTGAACTTAAAATGAAAATTGAAGATAAAGGAAGAAAATAAAAGAAATATATCTTAGTTTGTTAGAGCTGGTATATCAACATATAAGTTGAATAGGTGGCCTGTAAACAGCAGAAATGTATTTCTCACAGTTCTGGAGGCGGGAAAGTCCAAGATCAAGGCTAGTTAGGACACACTCCTGATTTATAGAAACCGTACTTTCTAGCTATGTCCTTCCTCACATGGTAGAAGGAGCCTGGTAGCTCTCTGAATCCCTTTATAAGGGCAATAATCCTATTCATGAGGGTTTTACCCTCATGACCTAATCACCTCCCAAAAGCCCCATCTCCTAACACCATCGCCCTGGGGGTTAGAATTTTAACATGAATTTCGGGGTACACAAACATTCAGACTATAACAGAATTATGTTTCAGGAACAAAGGAATTGTGAACTGAAAACGAACTGTCATGTTTAACACTAACTCTATGGAGATGGCATTATAAGTTTCAAACTAACTTTCAAATAAACTTTTGGTTCCATTGCCATGACTTTCTTAAGAACAGGGTCTGTGTCTTACTCATCATTGTACCACTTGGGTTTTGCACAGAGCACACTTATGTTGAATTGTTCAAAGGTGGACTTGTTTATAAGTTGTGACTGCCTCTTCTTAACACAGGAATAAGTAATGCCCCTCTCAAATATTTTCGTGCACCTTTTTCCCCTCTTTTATTTTGAAATAAAGTAAATTGAAGACTAAGTGTTTTATTCATCAAATATAAATTCAAGCACTGGAAGGCAAGTCTAAAGACCTCTTGCTTTCTTGGCATTATGATTTCTGGATGGGAGGAGGTTTCCATCCATCTTCAGTCCAAGGCACCCACAGGCAATATTCTGAGGCTCCCCCTTCTATTTAATGTATTGGTTCTTGTACTGGTTTTATCTATGACATAGTGCCCTTCATCCAATTTCTCTCTTTCCTTTTTCCTCACCCTGTTTTATGGAGGTGCAGCCCTTTTTATCTGCTCACAAAAGGGAACTCCTAAGTGCTGGTTTGTGATCAAGAAGCAGCAAAGCTATCATCTCTATAAATATATTTTTATATTTTGCTTGGGGTTGTCACTATAAATAAGAAAAAGTATTGCTGATAGGGCTTTTCATGTGTGTACTCTCTTTCTCTCTCCATCCTCATTCACTTCATCATCCTTAGGCCCCCAGAGCTGTGTCACCACCCTGAAACAAATGGGGGAAAGCAACCAATTACATTAAAATGCAATATAAATAGAGGGAACAGGCAACGTTTAATGTGGATTTCCTGAGCAACTCTTCCCATTCTGGGGGCTGGTCAAGCAAAGGAAACAGATAAGGAAGCCATTGGCTGTCATTTCGCTTGAACTATTGTGAGGATCTCAGGACCTAGGGAAAGAATCCTCCTGAGTCTTTCCTCCTTCATAATAGTTTCATTTTTGTCCTTGTCATTCATTTGCAAGAAAACAGAGACTGATGTGAGGCATCTCTGGAATAGTCTTAGGAAAATTATTCTGGGAACAGGATCAATGAAGAGGACTGTGAAAATGAACATGGAGACTTGAATCCCCTGTGCTTTCTAGAAATGGAAGGACAGAAAAATATAGCAATAGTCTTATGCAAAAATTGTCATACACATGCCAACCTCTTAAAACAGACAATGCCACCAAGCATCAAGGTGACCTTAGAACCTAAGAATGTGGAAAGAAGAAGTCACACATTTGGCAGGCTACCCAGACCCATGTGGAGCAGAGGTGGTAAATCTGTCACATGTTGCAATCTCCCTGGTTGTGTCCGTGGTAGATATTGTTAATGAATCACAACTTTCTCTCCCCCTCAGCCCAAATTTAGCTTTAAAATCTATTTTAACACAGTATGCCAGACACATTGCCCATCAAATGCCACCAGTATTCCAGAAGAAATCTATCTGCTATCCATGATCAAGGCTATTGCAAAACTTCTGTCTATTAATTCAGGTCAGAGGAAGTGTGATCTAGGCTTGATTCAAGCCAGCAAGCTACCTGCCTTTTGAATCTGAGCCTTCTTCTTCTGCTCTAAGTAGTCACATTCCTTACCATGATGGCCCATCATGGGTCTTTTCTTTCTCTCATCATCACATCCTTTTAACTTGCTTTCTACTCTTCCCTGTTACCTTCTGCCTCCACAGTATCCAGACAAGATTCAGCAGGGGCTGCTTTGTTGAGAAGGGAATGGAATGGATTTGAAGATGATGTTGGGGGAGAGCTACCATTTTTCTCTTAGGTGGAATAAGGGAGGAACAGTGAATGGTTTCATGTTCTGTGTTTCTAACACAGTTGCATATGTTCTTTATTGTACTCAAATTGCACATGTTCACCCTCATCCCACATAAGAAGCTCAGGGTCATCTTTGAGACTCAGCTATCTCAAGCTACACCCGAGTGTGCAGTGTGCCTTTAAATGTTCCATTCTGCTAATGGAGATATGCAAGAAAAGTCCCCAGGTACCCCAATTACCATTCTGGTCAGCTGCTATGATATCTATTTCTCATTTTTAGGTTATCTGTGGAAACACCAAACTAATAATAGCCATTCTAATGACATCTACAAATACTTTGCTCACAAATAATAAACTGCTAGGCACTGCAAAGATAATAATTGAGCTTCACTATTTTTAGACAAAGCCTGCAAACCTGCCTTGATAGTTATCATATCCATAATGCTGACTTATACATATTTTTTAGATATGCTTTATGGCGTATGCTACCTCCTCTAATACAAAGAACACCACAAAAGTTTGATCACAGTGTCTGAAAATTGATCTCTGAAGATTAGGTCTAATCAAATTATATTTGTCCACACTAATGCAAATAAATTTTAGCATTGATCATTTAAAATAATTTTTAATTATGATAAAAAACTCTCTGAGTCATACTTATTTTCATAGTGGATATTGTATTTATCGAACTACTAAAATAAGCTTATTACCCCAAAACCTATCCATACACTGGGGGACAAAGAGTGCTAGCAGCTCACAAGTGCTTGGGGGATGTTTTCTAAGATTTTTGATTTTCAGAAGATTCTTTCCTTCAAATGTGATTTTAAAAATAAAGATAATTGAGAATAGGAGAAATAGAAGAAAGTGGTTCAGTCTCCAGATCAGGCATATGACTCAGGGTAAGTGGGATTGGCAACTATTTTCAGCTGTTAGGAGTTCTGAAATTCTTGCCTATTTCAAACTTGCTTCTCAAATTTCCCACTCATTCAGGACAACTCTCTTTTCCGGGAAGAGGCACTCATTAAACAGTCACTGTTTTATTATCTCCTGATGAATGGCAAGGTTGGAGGGAACGGGACTTCTGTCAGGTAAACCTTGATAAGGGGGAAGCATCCTCTTTAACCAGCTTTGTAAATACTTTAGGGACATCTTGAAGTCATGGGAACCACATTTTTCCTTGAAAACTTTTATATTACCAGAACATTTTCACAAGCCAGATTTCTAGCTTAGCCATATCCTCTGTGGAAGTTCAGCTCCTCACCTCGTCACTTCCCCACTAACATCCTCCCCCAGTCGCTAAGTGCTAAGCTAGATCCTACACACAGCCTCCACCAGTGCCTAGTTTTACTTTGAAGCTACCTTCACCCATCTCCTTTTTCCTCATGATCTTGAACAAGCAGCTGGTCTTTTCCTATTTCATAGCTCATAATCTTTGCTGCGATGCTCACTGCACTGCCATCTCCTAGTAAAATAACATCCTCTCAGCATTCTTCAAGCAACGGTGACTGACGCCACTTGAAGGCAATGACATGAAGCCCATCAGATTCTACAATTTTTAAAAAAGAAAAATCTGGTTTTTAGTTAGCCAGAGGGAAAGCATTAACAACATAGCTGTGCCTTGAGCTACATGCAGCAGGACAGACTCCTAGCAGACTTAACTGACTTACAAACACAAACGAAAAACATTTTGAAAGTTTCAGAAACACTGGTGGCATGGAGGGAGTGCAAGACCCTGAAGAGAATATGTTGAGGTTCTGAAGTGTGCAGGTGGGGCTTAATGAGCTAGATAAGGCTTAATGTTCATTTGACCTCACTGGCACTGGCCAACTGGTGCCTAGGAATCTTGAGTTTACCACTACTACGTGACTTCCCTGGGTATAGAATCAAGTTTTCTTCTTGAAAAATATGAGACTCCTCATGAGCTCCTGAAATAACTTTAATTTCTACAGTGTCCACAAGAAAAGAATATTGATAAAAGGTCTTCTAGGTTTATTTTAATAAGTGAACCAATTCAATAATTAGTCTCTGAGAACCTCTGTGAGCCTAAATCCTGTTTCTGTTTGGCTTCATAAAAGATAGGTAGATGGCCGGGCATGGTGGCTCATGCCTGTAATCCCAGCATGTTGGGAGGCCTAGGCAGGCAGATCACGAGGTCAGGAGTTCGAGACCATTCTGGCCAATATAGTGAAACCCCCTCTCTACTAAAAATACAAAAATTAGCCTGGTGTGGTGGCACGTGCCTGTAGTCCCAGCTACTTGGGAACTGAGGCAGGAGAATCACTGGAACCCGGGAGGCGGAGGTTGCAGTGAACCAGGATTGCACGCCACTGCACTCCAGCTTGGGCAACAGAGCAAGACTTCATCTCAAAAACAAACAAACAAAAAAAGATAGGTAGATGTAGATTTCTATATCTGCTTCTGGGCTCAATCTGCTGTATGTTGTTTTATGAAAATATGTGAAGGAAATGTGGCCTCAGACCAATATGTAGATGGAAAAGTAAGAAGAATTCTAATGGCTTTTCAGATGATTGTAGATATTCTTTTTTGATAGTATACCAAAACTCAACAAGTAGTAGTGTCTTAAAGGTTAGTTGTGTGTGGAATTTGAAACCATATCAATAAGCTTTTCTTACTCTGTTATATTACAATTAATTAGCCCATTTGGTATTTTGAATGTTTCTTTTAACCAAGCATAATTTCATAACATCATGGTGTCTTGGAAAATATTGGTTCACTGAATTATGCAGGTTTTTAAAATATTGACACATTTCATTTTACAACATCAAAAAATCACATTTATTATTAATACCACCAATTTCATTAGAGAACACTTTAAATATTATGAAGCTAGTAAGCTCATGGTGATGGAAATAAGTTTTCCAAAATTCAAATTTTCCCTTGAAAGTTTGGATTTTACCGCTGGCAAAAAATACCACCACTCATTTTCCTAGAAATGAAAGACTCATGCTGTTCATTTTTATGGCAAATCCTAAAAGCTTAACTCTGAATTCGTATAGTTTGTCTCTCTTTTATACTTTCAGATAAAACTGACATTCCATAAGAGAAATGAGTAATTCAACCTGAAACTCAAATAATTACGCAAGTATTTTTCTTCAAGATAATCATCACACTTTGTTATGGAGCAGAAATACAGCTCTTCCTGCTTCCTTTTCATTTTGTCGCCCAGAATATTTGTCTTAGTTAATTATATGTGTCTACTCGAAGGGTGTTTTTGGATGACTCCACTCTCTCTCATCTCTTCTGAAAAATAAAAGGAATCAGAAATTTCTAGAAACCAAGAACCAAATGAATGAAGTCAATATTATGCCCTAAGGCAAGCTTTCCCCTACATGCTTAGAGGTAGCTCAAGGGGTGTGAATGCCTCTCCAGGTCCAGTCTCTTGGTGCCACAGATGGGTCAGCATTGACTCTTACTCTGCGCAATTTGCTTCAACCCAGTGGGGCCTTGTTAAAAAAGAGCAAGAATGTCTGCAATTCCAGATCTCATTTCGTGCATAGTTGGCAGTGCATAAGCAATTTATCAGATTCCAAAATATATTTTTAAAAAGTCGATGAGGCTGAGGTCCTTTATGATTGTTGTGGATCCACATCAGGAAGAGAAACCCTTTAAGGAGAAGAATATGATATTTTCATTTGCATAAAAACAATAAAACTCCTTCAGCAGCAATTTCCCCAATATAAAAAGTGAGAACACAGCACCTTGGTGACACAGACATCTGTTACTTAAACAGATGCCACCTTCTAAACTCACTCAAGCAACCCTCTGCTCAACCAGAGACCCCTAAACCAAAATTCAGTTCGTGGATAGAGCAATATGTGCAAAGGGTGCTTTGAATAACGATTGGTTTTACCTCCCAGCATCATTATGAATTTGCTTGACTTTTGTGTGTTGTTACTTTAGGAAAATCTCCTCCACCATTTCTCTCAGTAATGTCTTTCTTCTAACTTAACCTCCACAATCTGCAAAATCAAATGGTTCCTTCTAAGATTTATTGCTGATTAGCATTAACCCTTCAAAAGCTAAACCATGGCTTTTGTTTGTTTCTTTCTTTCTTTTTGCACATGCACTTTAATGACTTCACAGGACAAGGCTCCAACACTATTTAGGAGAGAAATGAAAGTTAGTTCCTTTTTTTATTTTTTATTTTTTATTTTTTTCTAGTGGCACAAAGGGTCCCTGCTAATGTTTTCCAGTGAAGCAATACCTCCCTAGCCTGAGACTGATAAGCGCCTTCAGAAGTTAGGCTTACACTTCTAAATCAGCAGTTCATGAAAGGCATTACGAAAAACTATTACACTGCTATAATGGATGACAGCACAGTTGTATATGTTACACCTTGAAGTAAGCAGTCGGATTTTCCATCACTTGATAACCTTGAAACTCCTACAATATCAAATTGCTATCATGAATATTGTGCAGGAGCAGAAATAACCCAGGAAGCTGCCTTTGTGAATAATAATCAGAAAACTGCAACAGTTTTACTGAGAAAATGGATTTGAGGCACTGGTGTATTGACAAGCTTTCTAACAGGAAACTAAGGTAGACATTACAAGTACATTCCCATTGAGCTATGCATCAATCCATCATTCAGCATTAAATTTGTAAGTTCTAATTAGTTAAAAATATTATTAGCAAAGAATTATGTGGTACGTTAAAATTTCCAGGATATAGGGTAAGGAGAGCCCACATGTTATTTTGTAGCTGAAAACAATAAATAAAAACATTTGTTTAATATTTCAACTTCTCGACGTACTCTGAAATCTAACTCTTTCCAGCAGAGTATAGAGATGAGGTTTGGGAAGTGAGGATTTGTTTAATAGGCATTTAAATCAATTGCAACACGAAGACATGGTAGAAACAGAGATAGTAAATGTTTATTACACCTCTCTTTCTTTTTTTCTAAAATACATGTGTTTAATTTTGCCAAATCCTGGCTTTGCTCATGAACAGAGCACCTAGTATTGGTCTGTAGCATTTTCAGATGACAAAGTCTACTGAGAACCCTCGACAGCTATGTGAAAACTCAATGTCTGGAGTGATTCATCATTATGTCAGACTGGCCAGCACTTTGTCACAGTGACTGACAATGGGAGAAACTTGGAAATAATACAAAGATTCTCTGTTCACTGATAGTGTCTGTAGTGTGATTAGAGAAGAAAGCTTTGAGACTGTGAGGAGAATCTTAATTTTCCCCCAAAATTAATTTTGATATTTTACCCTTTGTTGGACAAATTCCACCTAGCTTTTTCAATGTCTTACTCAAAAGTGGTCATTTTTATTTAAAATAGTGCCTGGAGCCTAATTATTGAACATCACTGCACATTCAACAGCTTAGTAGGTGGGGTGAATAATTTTTCAATAGTGTAAGACCAGCTACACTGGCTTTATAGTGGACTACTCTATCCAGACAAGACAAGTAAATGCCCTCCAGTTAATGGTTGAAAGTGGTGTCAATGCAACCTAAATTAACTCATGCCTAACCCTTTTCTTGGAATCTGGAATCATTTTATACTATTCAATCTAGCAAAATCCTAAAACGGTAATGATATTAATTCCTTACTTCAGGTAAACTATTGCTAGACAAAGTAATGTAATACATGGGCATTATTTTTAGAGGTGCTTGGAAGCAAAGTTAATGGCTTTCGTTTATTTCCCATTCCCTCTATGGGAAATAAATGAAATAGCATCTTCTATGGATAGTAGATCAATAATTCCACCTTCTTATTAAAAAATTCAAAAAGCTAAAGTGGATCCCATCCAGAAAAAATGTGATTACAAGAGGAGCAAATTATTAGAGGGGATAATAATAAAAACTAGTGTTTGTTGACATTGTGTGCCAGAAATTACATAGATACTATCTCATATATTCCTAAGAAATTCTGAGAGAAGAATTACCATAACCATTGCACAGTTTAGAAAATGGAGAATCAGAGAAGAATAAGTATACAATTGGTGAATGGTAGAGCTTGAATTTATGTCCAAATATGCCTGCTTCCAAAGACAATAACCATCAGAGTAAACAGAATATTTAAAGTGAGATACATGAAAGATAAAGTTAAGGAATATAAAAAGATG
Organism: Macaca mulatta; assembly: GCF_049350105.2. Taxonomy (NCBI): domain Eukaryota; kingdom Metazoa; phylum Chordata; class Mammalia; order Primates; family Cercopithecidae; genus Macaca; species Macaca mulatta. The sequence continues at coordinate 29,776,696 of NC_133417.1, forward strand.
TGCAGTCAAATATCTATCAAAGTGATGGTCTCAAGATGCACATCACTTCCCTTCATCACTCTCTCATCTCCCTCAAAATCTCACTGCTTTAGGTTAAAGCAGAAAGTCCTCACCATAACCAATGTAGCAATGTGTGATCCAGGTCAGACCTGCCTTCCAAGCCTCATTTTCCAGCACCTTGTCCTTCTCTCTATTGCAGCCTCACTGGCTTACTGGTGGTGCTTTTTATCTGTCATGCCCTCTCCTGACTTTTGCTGTTTCTAGTTACTAAAATTCTCTTCTCTATCCTCTTACCTGGTTAAATTCTTTCCATCCTCCACAGCTCAGTTAAAGAACACCATCAGGAGGTTGGATTCCCCTTATCATATGAACCACATACCTTTCTTTTATTGCGTTTGTCAGAATTGTAACTTACATTTGTTAGAATGATTATTTCATTTATACCTGAATAATTCACTTGACTAATATCTCCAGCGACTAGCTCTCCGTGATACATAAATAGAGGTTCAATAACTCTGAGAGAATGAATGAGTGAATGGATAAATAGTTTTTATCTGTATTCCCTCTTATAGTTTGTATTTCGAGTTTTATTTGATTTTTATTGCAACTCAAGGACAAAACAAATTAGGTATCGCTTTCTCATTTTACTGAAGAAGAAATTAATGCTCAGAGATGTTTAATACTTAACTAAATTTACATGGGTAGTGGCAGAGCCTGCTAAAATCTGAGCCTTCTGAATCTCAGATCAACGAGGATTATACCAAAGCCTTACTGTGTCATCAGTGGAAATTCAAATTTCTACTCATAACAAAACACAGAAAATGCCAAAAAAAAAAAAAAAATGAGCACCTCATTGACCATGGAGATAGCATGCATGAATTAGGGAATACACCTTGAAAATAGCAGCATTGCTTTCCCCTGTGGTCTGCCTGGGCCAGTTTAGGGTTACGTGTAAGCTCAGACTCTCATTGAGGTCCTGCAGGAAGAATCTAAGCCTTGAGTCAGGAGTGATGTCTCTCATGTCAAGCAGCTGATCGTAAACTCCAGGTGAGTGGCGGTAAAGTGGCCAAGGTTCAAAACCATGAAACGCACTTCTGGCCAAGGCTTTGTGGACAGGGAGGTAATATATTCCACAAAATATTATAAAAACGGCCTCTGGCTTTGGAGCACAGCAGCCTCCCATGTGGGGTAGCGGTGACAGGTGCCTTTGAGCCCAAATATACCAAAGGCCCATTGAGAGTTTATTGTTTCCTGAAAACACACAGTTCAGGCCCAATAATAACTCATGCCATTAACTTGTAGGCTCAGCCGACCTGATTTTTGATCCAGTTTGGACCAGTGTGGAGAGTATATTGGTAGCTTCAGATACGGCGAGTCTGGAACGAGTGGTCCAAGAGCAAGCAAGGCGCAGAGACCAGGGTTTCTCTAACCACAGCTGGCGATGCTCAGCCTGAATGATTGTACTTGAGCTTAGTTTCCCTGTTGACTTCTCTTAAAAGAGAATGTTGCTAATAACCATAAGTACTTGTTGGTTTCCTCTGTCCTTTTTCCCAGGAGTTGGACCCTTTTTCAGTTCTCCCAGATATTGGTTATGATCTACTTAAATTGAATTGACCCCTCCATCACCCAGAACCATAAATCAATTACCCATCTACTTTTGAGAATCATCATTACCACGACCTAGGAGGAGGCCTGGGTTGGTTCTGCTTCCTGAGCTCTTCTCAATAATGTCTGGTTGTCTTATGGTCATAATCTCAGGGACTGGGGCTAACCCCTAGCTCCAGCCTTGTCTTTCACAAAGGCCCACCTGAGAAAAATTAGATTATCTTTCAGTGGAGCATTTGTGAATTCTGATGAATTCCACCTTAGATTTCTACATGGTAGATTTTGCCTAGGGAATGTACAGATTGTCCATTGTGATTGTTCAAGCAAGCACCAGGGCTCTGTCCTCACCCAGCAAAGAGGAAAATCCTTGGGCGAGTCTAAGAATGTAAGAAAAGTGTCAACCAAGGAGAAATGTCTAGTATACTAATTGCATATGCACCCAGACCAGTCATTCTGTTTAATCTGTACTCACCTATTGACCCTGAAGTTCTGCACCAAATTCCAGCTTTTATCCCCAAACTGTATTGACCTCATTGTGGTTTTCCTGCTCTTGTTTGGACATCCAGATCTTACATGAAATGTCAGGTTCTCGGCTACTTTGTTATTGATTGTTTCTTGCCTGTTTGAGCTAATTTCTTAACTCTAGAGTCTACCCTGGCCTTTCTAAATGTCACTAGAGAGTCAAAAAATTGATAGCACTCGTGAGGACATTATTGCCATATAAACTGGTATGGTGTGAGTAATGACACAGGTGATTCCAGTGTGGAGTAAAGGTTAGAAGCTACTGTTTTATCTTCTCAATATTCCGCTGAAACTGAATTTCAGAGAGAATGGCCATTGCGAGGGAGAGTGGGTTCAAGAAGCAGAGGGAATAAGCAAGTGGGAAAGTGATTTTTACAAAGGGATGATGCCAGTGTGGTAAGGAGGAGATGGAATAAAAGAGAGAAGAGCATGTCCTGGAAACTGTGTCCAGAAAAAATGTGCTCAGCACATAGACAGAAGGAGTGAATCCAACCTAGACCCTTAGATGAAAACCACTGGTACAAGCAGCACATACTGGACACAGTGAACTCATACTTAGTCACACTATATATCTGGTTAGAGCACCAGTGAGCCCTAGGCTTATATGCAACCCTAAAGGCCACACAGTCTATCTTCCTGTCTCCTCATGGACTCTCTGAGCATCAAGAATTACCACTTAGTTCTAACAACCCACTAGTTGACAAAATCCGATCTCATACGGTTATCATTTTTTTTTAGCAATTCTGTGACGCAGACAGGACAGTTATTATTACTTTTATCTCCATTTTACTGATAAGGATAATGAGACCCAGAGTGGGAAAGTGACTTGGCCAAGGTCACATAGCAGCCGAATTCCAGGCAGGACTCAGAATGGAGCTTAAGTCTTCTCATTCTAAATCCACAGCTCCTTTATTTCACCATTCTGCCTGAAAAGATTGAGAATTACATCAAAATACAGATATCAGTTTACATTATGACATCTGTATTTTGTAGGCTCTTCATGGGTTGCTGTCCTTAAGTAGGTGGGGAAGGATATCAAGACCACTGTGTCTGTTTCCTCAAGTTTCATCGGTGATCAACTGATTAAGGGATATGGTACTATCCTTCTGGATGCCTCTGGAAATTTACAGAGAGGATTTTTTATTGTCACAATGATGAGGAGTCACTACTGGCATTTACTGAATGGGGACCAGGGAGAGTGGTAAAGTCACAGTGCATATTACATTTTCACACAGTAAAACATTCTAACTTCATTCATGATGTTGAGTGCTCAGTGTACATCATGTAGGTAAAAAAAATCTGTTTACAATTATCTGACTCAATAATCTAACTCCAGTAGTTTTGCATGGCTTTAATAGTTACTGAGTTTTCAGCAATGTGACTCTGAAATAGATCCAGGAAAATTTTATATTTTTGTCAAAAAATTAGGAAGAGTCGTTCACCACCTTAGAAAATCACAATGCGTGTGATTTTACCTTCCTTTGCTGGCTGAGTTTATAATCTTGCCCAAGAGTGTGGATTGAAGGAGGTTTGCAGTATAGCTGCCAGAAATCAACTCTCCCTCTTCTTTAACATGATAATTTTGGATGCCTGAGAAACCAAGAGCATAATTATAAGATATTGAACTTCATTCTGGAAAGACAACTAGTTTAATGACATTGTGCTTCATTAATAAAAAGTCTTGATTTTGTCTGAAATGATTGGAGGATGAACTCGCTTTTCACTGGATTATCCAGAAACTCAGGTGACAAGTTTGAATTTGAAATGGAAATGCCTTAGTTGGAAAACATTTCACAAAGTCGGCTTGTTTTTCTATCCTTTCTCCAAGAAAAGACGAGAAGTTGCGTTTGGATGAAACATTCTGTCACAGATTCATTTCAGCTTCATGTCAGAGTTTGTGTATTATTTAGAGATAATTTAAGATTCCTATATATGGTAACACATATTGAAACTTTCATTTCACCTACTGCACTCTCTCCCTGCACTTTCCAATTCCAGTCTTTGTTTTGGAATGAAACTATTAAACTGCCATATGAAGTTAAACACACTTGACAGGGAAAGGTGTGTGAGTCAGCAGTTTGTAGCCGCCAAGAAAGGAAGAGAGGGCTTTCAAATTCATGTTATTGATGTGAATTATTTTGAAGAATGTATGGTTGGCAGTTTCAGTAAACTTTGGCAAGGATCAGCAATTTACTGATGATGAAAATAAACTAACAAACAACACTACGTCCTCTAACCAGGCAGCAAAACTGATCATTTGATAATCAAAAGTAAAGCAGAGAGAGCTATAGGTGATCATTTCAGAGTGACCCATAGAGAGCCCCCTGAAGTCAGCTCTTTATCTTAAATGGGCAGATATCATCTTCACAGTGAATGACAAGTCTGCCAAATATGACATCTGGGCTACAATTTTCTTAGAATCTTTAGTTCTTTAGTGACAACTGCTTTGGAATATTTTCTAATCATTATGTTTTCAATAATTGTGGGAAGACCCAAAGATAATTCTGGAATATCTTATCCATGTCAATTGCATTAAAATCTTCTGGGAAGTTATAAAGAAAAAACAAAACAAACAAAAAGGCAATTCCAAGGTCTAAGTCCCAGCACTCAGGATTTAGTAGCTCTGATGCAAGGCTTGAGAATATTTATATTAAAAATACTCCGTGGTAATGTCTAAGGAGCCAACAGATGTGGTATCTACCGGTTTGATCACTTGTCTATTAAACGACAGAATAAAAAGAACAATGTAGAATTTCTCTGGGTTCATTTCAATAATTTGTAGTTAATTCTAATTATCCTCAATAATTTTACACAATTTATAAGAATATAAAACATTTAATATTGAGGATGTTAAAAATAAAGGTAGCTTACTTACTGTGGAGAAGGACACAAAGAAAGAGATGGAAAGAGTGTTTATAGCGCACACTTTCTGGCCCAGGGTGGGATAACGTATGAACTGCTGGGAACACTTTCTCAGGGCCTAGATGTACCTTAACAGTAGCACAATGTTAATAGCTATTCCTGGGCTGTGGCTTAGCTCTTAATGGACACAATATTTCAGTCATAGGGAGAGCTAATGAAGGAAGACTTGGTTTCAGAGCATCAAAGGAGATGAATGCAGCACCACTGCCTAGATAGTTTCAGACTCAGATGGAATATGGAGCCACCAATCCTTCAGCTTACCAGACCAGGAAGAACCATTCTTTCAGTAGTTCCTGACAGAGCAGTAGCATCACCATCTTAGACAAACACTGCCATTTTAAGTTCCCCTTGATTAAAAACCGCCTAAATCCAGCCCAAAAAACATCAGCCTAATGGCTAATGTTAGCATGACCATAAACCACAAGTGACACCTCTGATCAGAAACATTCCAACCCTGAGATAAACCCATTCTGATCAGAATCATGCCAACCCTGAGATAACCTCCCCTCCAACCAGAAACGTGCCATCCCCAAGATAACCTCCCTTCCTACCAGAGACATTCCAGCCCTGTAATAAAACTCTCCTCCACACAGAAACATTCTGAGCCTGCAATAGCTCTCCCTTCCTATACCCTTAAATACTCTTATTCTGTAAGAGAGAAGGCTCCTAACCAAAAAATAAGCCAGAAGCCCCTCTCAGGTTTATTCTCCCAAATAAACTGGTTTTTGACCATTGAGCCACTTTTCATGTTTTTCTTTCTTTAACCCTTACAGTTCCTTCTCCCTTCTTAAAAAGCAGAGGCTTATAATTTGGTGAGTTTGGGTTAAAATACTTTACTATTCACCCAAGAGAGGTAAGGTTAATAATTTAGCACCCTCACACAAAATTATTTGTTGATTATACCCATTGAGGCAGTGCATATTCTCACAGCTCTGGTTTCAGTCTCTGCTTTTCCAAAGGGCGACAAACTTTGTGCAGCAGTATACTGTAAAACCTAGGTGAAACCTGCTTTATGCATTTTATTCCAGCACCCAAGTTTTGAAGATCACAATTAGTACACATCATTTATAATTATACAATCATAAAATATTGAGAAGAGATCTTATATATGATCTGGTCCACCTCTAACTGGGAGTCATCTCTGACCCCTCTCTTTCTATTACACATTCCAGATTCATCAAACAGAGTTAATCAGAAATTCTTTTGCTTCTACCTTAAAAATATATCCAGAATAGGCCAGGCGCAGTGACTCATGCCTGTAATCCCAACACTTTGGGAGGCCGAGGCAGGTGGATCACCTGAGGTTGGGAGTTCGAGACCAGCCTGACCAACATGGAGAAACCCTGTCTCCATTAAAAAGGCAAAATGAGCTGGGTATGGTGGTGCATGCCTGTAATCCCAGCTGCTTGGGAGGCTGAGGCAGGAGAATTGCTTGAACTCGGGAGGTGGAGGTTGCGGTGAGCTAAGATCAGGCCATTGCACTCCAGCCAGAGCAAAAAAAGCAAAACTCCATCTCAAACATGTATACAATATATAATATTATATAAAATATTATACATTAATATATTAATATATAATGTGCCATATAATACCTAAATATATAATATATAAGGTTATATATATAATATATATATATATCTCTCTCTCTCCACAATAAGACCATTTCTCATAACCTCCACTGCAGTGACCTTGGCCAGAGAAACCATCAAGATTCACTTGCATTACAGCAATTCCTAACTGGTGTTTCTACTTCTATCTTTGCCCACTAAAGACTTGCCATATCATATCACAGCAGAAAGATATTTTCAAAATAGAAACTACATCATGTCATTCTTCTGGGCAAAAAGCCAGTCCTTACAATGACTTACAGGATTCTGAATGATTTGTTTCTAGTTACTTCTCCAATCTCATCTCCTAACTTTTCACTCCACTGAAGACATACTGGCCTCCCAGCTGTTTGCTGAGCATCTCAACTATTCTTTCACCTCAAGTCCAAGGTCCTGGTGTTTCTCCTGCTTGGAACAGTTCTCCATAGCCAGTTTCTTCAACTCCTTTAAGTCTTTGTTCAGAGGACTTTCCTAGTGAGGCTGTGTTACAGGTTTATCAGACCCTTTTCTGAAAGCAGGCTGTGAATGGAAAATTGAGTGAGAGGATCCAGGCACCTGTATTGCAGGGAGTTTATGAGAATGACAAGATATTGTCTAACCTTGGGATTGTCAGAACACCTCTGATCCTCTGGTTTATCTTCTACACTGTGAAAATAATACTTGCCTCACAGATTAGATGTGAAAATGAATAGACATATAAACTAAGAAAGTTCCTGGCATAGTGTATGTGGTCAGAGTGCTTTGGTTTATTTGCTTTTTAAAGAAAAATAGTATATTTTTCAAGTAAAATATTCAGAAAGATGTATAAATCATAAAGGCACAGTTTATGAGCCAGTACAAAGTGATGCACCTGCCTTTTTACTCCCCAGGTCAAGAAAAAGATAACCAGCACCTCAGAAGTTATCTTCATACACCCTTCAATCACTACTCACTGGATTTGTTTGGCCTGTTTTCAAACATTGTATCTATAGTAAAATCATATAGTATGCATTATTTTGTGTTTTGCTTTTCCATTCCACATTACGTTTGTGAGATATATCAATATGACTGTAGGTGGTAGTAGTTTGACCTTTTTCATTGTTGTATGGTATTTCATCTTATGCCTATACCATGATTTATCTATTCTTCTCTTGGTTAACATGTAATTTGTTTTCAGTTTGGGAACAGTATAAAGTTTTGTTGCTATAAAACATTTTTGCTTGGCTTCTGGAACTAATAAATACTTATTCTTTGTTGACTCTATAACATGGAGTATTAATTGCTGGACCACAGGGTGTGTGTATGTTTAACTTTAGTTCATAGTATCAATTCCTTTTCAAAAGTGGTTGTACAGGTACCAAATTTATTCTCACGATAGTTATTTATGCAGAATCCAGTGGCTCCATATCTTTGCCAACGCTTTGTATCTCATTATGGTTTTAATTTTCCTGTTCCTAATCACTAAAGAAATTAAGCTTTTTTTTTTAATACCAACACTACTTTAACAGAATTGACCTTCTGATGTCATTGATTTATCTTGATCTAGAACTCTCTTCCTGGTAGGCAACTGATTAGTTAATGCCCTTAAAACTTGTCCTTAGAGAGTACAGATTTCTAATGTAAAAATTAGCAAGTGTGTTATAGGGACATTTCCTTTGTATAACAACAACACAGGTAAAAGTAAACAACTTTCTAAATATTAATACCGCTTTTAAAAGCTATCCTGAAATTCTTTATTCTTATAAGTATTTGGTGAAAAGGTGAGGTAATTTTATTGGTATAAATGTATATCTCATAATTATCAACAAACACAATCAATTCCAACTGTAATACTCAGACATGTTTTGCATGAAAAGTAGCATGCAATGGCAAATGCAATAGTATCTCCTTATTTTTTAGGCCATTAAAAATCAGTGCCAGCTGGGCATGGTGACTCACACCTGTAATCCCAGCACTTTGGGAGGCCAAGGCGGGCAGATCCCCTGAGGTCAGGAGTTTGAGACTGGCCTGCCCAACATGGTGAAACCCCATCTTTACTAAAAATACAAAAATTAGCCAGGTGTGATAGCACATGCCTGTAATCCCAGCTATTGGGAGGCTGAAGCAGGAGAATCACTTGAACCCGGGAGGCAGAGGTTGTGGTGAGCCGAGATGGCGCCATTGCACTCCAACTTGGATGACAGAGCAAAACTTCATCTCAAAAAAAAAATAATAATAATAATTCCCACTTCCACCCACATCATCAATGAAAAAAGGCAGCAACAAATTTGGCTACATAAAGATGACAAATGTACAAAGGACAGCCTGTGAGAAGGGACAGGTTTAGATTTTTGGCTTCATGTTCAGGTTTCATATTTTCTAATTTGAATTTTTACTGATTTTGATATCCTTTTTATGCTCTGATTAGGCAGATTAAATATGTCTATAAAGAATTTTCCAGATACACGATATTTCATGAGATCATAATAAAATTATTTGAAGACACAGACAACATGTTTGATTTTTTTTTTAAGGTTCTGTGTGTTTCTGAGAGAACCTTTGTTTATATCACTTTACTAGCTGTCAAAGAATCCCTGGTGAGGACTGTAAATTGAAAACCAGAAACAATGCCAACATTATTATTATACCTGGAGCATTTAATCTTGTCTATTCACTGTTCTTTACAGTAAAGAAAACTCTGTACCTATTCTCGACAGTCTCCTTTAGCAGAATATTTGTGATGGTTTGGATTATTGTTCAGAAAATATTAATTCCCTTACAACTCCAACTGTGGGCAGAGAAAACTTTCTTGCCTTGTTGATATTGGGCTTGGAAAGTTAGCAAATGTAACACAGGCAGAGGCTTTACATATGTCTATATGGTTTGCCTTGGCTTCGGGACTCCTGGTATTCATCTTGAGAATAAAATTGTCAGATGGCCAGTGATTTAAAGAGTGTGAAAATTATGTGTAACACATCAAATCCTGGAGCCCAGAGCCTGGAGCTGGGCCAAGCTAAGCTGTAGTCAACCTACAAACCCATGAATGAGAAAGAAGATCTTGATGTTTTAAGTCACTACATCTTGGTGTGGTTTGTTATGCATCATTATTGTGACAAAAGCTGACTGAGACAGCTTCTGAGTCTGTTGGTTAAAAATATTAACATTAAAGTTCTCAAATATAAAATGTATTTAGTAAATTAGTCAAAAGTACCACTCAGTCAAAAGATAGTTATTGAACACTTAGAATGTGCCAATCACTGTGCTACACACCGGAGATGGATGGTAAACAAAATAGACATGGGGAAACTTGACAAGGTAATTGAAATATAATGTGACCTATTCTGATAGGGACAAGCAAGCATCAATTACGGGATGATTTAGAAGGGGGACTAGAACTAGTCTTGACAAGTCAAGGAAGTTTTGTCAGAGATGAAGCATGAGTAGGGATTATTTACATTGCTGTAGGAAGAAGCAATAACATCCTCAAAAACTCAGAAATAAAAAGATATAATAATTCAGTGGACTACAAGAAATAATGCATGACAGGGAGTGAGTGGAGTACATAAAAGTAAGGATGTGTGTAGTAGAAAATAGTTTGAGGGGGCAGAGCAGGTAGGAAGTGTGTCTGGGTCTTCTGGCAGCCACCCCACACCCTAAATGTAAAGAAACATAAAGCTCAGATGATGTCATTGGTTGCTAGGATTCAGCTATGCATGAAACCAAAGATAAGACTCTGGGTAACACCTACATTTACTACATTTAGAAAGAGGCAGTAGATTCATTAGCAGATATTTGTTGAGCATTGTGAACGTGATGCTAAGTGAAAATAATACACTTTCCTCAGAAAGATTATTAGCTGGTTATAAATACAGAGAAGTAAAGAGGCAATTTTAACACATAGTGTTGTGTTACAGGACAATATGGGAAGAGAGTCAGATAAATTCCAAAGAGAAAGTAACACCTAAGCTGAGAACATAAAGGAGAAAAGGTATTTGCTCAGTCCAGGCACGGTGGCTTACACCTGTAATCCCAACAATTTGGGAGGCTGAAGCAGGAGGATTACTTGAACCCAGAAGTTCTAGACCTGTCTAGGTAACATGATGGGACTCAGTCTCTATAAACACTTTTAAAAACTAGCCAGGCATGGTGGTATGTACCTATGGTCCCAGATACTTGGGAGGCTGAGGCAGGATGATTGCTTGAACCTAGGATGATGAGGCTACAGTGAGCCATGTTTATGTCACTGAACTCCAGCCTGGGTGACAAAGTAAGAACTTTTCTCACAAAAGAAAAAAAGAAGATTTACTTAAGAATAAGAAGATATTATTCTACATAGAGTAAATGGGATGTTTAAGATTTTCCAGGCTGAAAAGAAAGATAGTCTGTATAGGGGGTGATTTCCTTTAAGAGACAAAATGGGGGAAGTGAATAGGACCAGATCATAAATCATGTTATGGAGTTTGGACATGAATTTGAGAACAAGGAAAATCAATTAAGGGATTTCAAGGATAATTGAGAAACGCATAGCGGAGAGAACTGGCAGGACTTGACAACTGACTACATGCCTGTGTTAAAGGAAAGGGAAGACAAGGAGGATACTCAGCAAACTGACTTGGGCAAATCGGTGAAGAGCAATGTCATTGGGAGCACAGATGTGGCACAAGGTGGTGAGGAGGATTTAGTGGTGACATTAAAAAAAATAAATAGATAAAAGAGGTGGACAAACAGCCATTAGGGCAAAGTAAGAGAATCAGTGTAATGCTAAGTCACTAATCCAGGAGAAGACTTATTACTAAGAAAAAGGAGTTTTTCTTCAGTGCCAATATGGCAAATTTGAGGATACCAGTAAGAAACCATATTCCAATTTGGATATTAGGAATTTGGGAATGACTTTTGATAAAGTAGCTTCAGCAATCTGGTGTGGAGACCAGATTATAAAAGCATGAGGGATGAGTGAGTGGTGAAGAACTGGGAGAGAAAGCAGAAGAAATAATGGAGTGGCATCCTAAAAATGTAGCTGTGTGGAGAGAAGGTAGTATTAGGAGAAGAATCCAAGACAGGTTGTGTGCTGAGAGACAGGGGAGAGAAAGAGATTTAAGATATAATTGCATGTGTGTGGTGGGGTTGAGGGTGGGAATTCTAGAGCAATATTCCAGAGAAAGCAGAAGTCTTGAGCTCAACCTCAAGGCTGGAAAACTCATCTCAGATAAGGAGCAGGGACAGAGAACAGAGGGGCAGACTAGTGATAACTAGAAAAGGAATTCTGAGTGATGGAAAGGAAGACTAAGGAGTTGTTGTTCATTAACTTTTACTCTTAAAGGAAGCAGAGTATGGATATCTGAGTTTGAAAAACAGAAATATTTAGTCATTTTTTAAGGGAACTGGTAAAGAGATGTTTCTTAGCTGCAAACTATAGACTGTATCTAGTTAATTTTGGTAGAGGTAAAATTTATTCAGGATACTGGGTAGCTGACAGTATTATCAGGAGGTCCAAAGAGCCACAGAGAGTCATGGGACGATACTCAATGCATGAAAATGACCCATGAAAACACCACTGCTGTCAACATATGTCACCTATATCTCAGTTCATTGAAATATCACAGTTTAAGATTGGACGTTAAATGTCTCTGTGGAGCCAAATGCTTAGAAGCACTTGGAACCACTAATTGCTGCAAGATAGATTCAATCAGTGTCTATGACATCATATTGCTCCCTTCTGTAGGAAAGACTGCTGTTGTACCCCAACATACATTCACTCCGTCTCTCATTGTAATAAAACACTTAGTTGGTCACACGGCCAGCTGCTCAGAGTAAAAACTACATTTCCTAGCCCCTACTTAATCAAATTGTGGCCATGTGATTCAGTTTAGGCCAGTGGAAAATAGAAGTTATTTTATATTAGCTTTTAATATAGTGAAGATGAGTCACACTCCCTAGGGTTGTGAAATAATCACTTGAAAGGAGTCTTGTCCCTATGGACTGCTGAGACTAAAGCGTGGTATCGGTTTACAATGATAGATCTTTACTCTTCAATAAGAGCAAGTAAACTTCTATCTTATTTTCCTAACTCAAAAAAATCTTTTCATGGCTGTGTCTGATGGGCAGCCCAGATCCCTTTCCTGCACCCAGACAGCCAGGGAGAGTGAGGGAATGAATTCAGCTCCCACTCTGGCAGCCAGGTTTATAACGCTGAGAATGTCTCCCAAATAGAAGAGCTATTCAAAAGTTGTTAGGCAACCACTAACAAAACAGTTGTTTGTTTATAAAGGGAGTGGGGAGGGGGGATGGAGAGGGGAAGGAAAGGAGAAGGGAAGGAGGGAGACAGGAAGAAGAAAATAATAATTAGTAGCAAAAGGGCACAAAAGAGCATGAATTAATCCAGGTCTGATTTTATGGTATTTTTTTTTAATCTTAGAACCCTGGAATTGGGAACAGAAACTAGTCTTTGCCTAGCGAAAATGCAGTTGAATCACCAAACTGTAAAATTCAGATTTGATATAGAAACCAAGATGGAAAGAAATGAAAGGCAGGACAACATTTCTTCCCTGTGCTTCTTCAGCCCCTGTAGGAGGATAGGTATGAGAAGGAGTATTGGGGACTGAGTGGTGATAGAAGCAGGCAGGGGTTTGAAGTCAGATGTGGATGTGACCCTAACTCTGCCTAACATACTAACCCTAAAAAGTTAGGCAAGTTAATTGCCCATTTGAGCTCATTTCTTCATTAGTAAAATGGAAATAGTTGCAGTACAAGCCAACAGAAGTATAGTACCAGCTCAGTGCTTAGTGCGTTGTGTAAACCCTCAAATTCTTAGTAAACACTTTTAAATAAAGCTCAAGTACTTCTCTTACTCTTCCACTCTCATCTCATGCCATAGGTTTAGGCAAACAAAGATATCTAGTCCTATCTGGAACCAGAAACCACCCCATATAATTCAAGCCATTCTCAGAAATAGTGTTTGGACAAAGGGAAGAAAAGTCATGACTCATAATTAGAGGACGGAATCCTCAGGAAAAACCAACATTAGCATCTAAATGAGAAAATTAGCTTATTGACATTGAAAAATGTTACTACATTTTCAATTTCATTAAAGCCTCCAATAGACAAACACATTTATTTCTGTGCTATGTGTCTGATAGCAAGAAGGGCCAAAAACATCAGTCTACAAGCTCTGGGACTCTAGACTGTGACAGTGCTGATGAGATATATGTTTCTTGAGAAGACGTACAATCTCGACTATCTGTGACCATTGAAATATTAAGGAAATTACTTATAAAACAGATAAAAATCCATTAAGAGAATATAGCCTAGAAACCACAGAGGAAGATGGGAAGGACTAATTTCCAATCCTCCTTGAAAATAAAAAAAAGAATTTTTTCCCCTTGCTATTATCCTCATGAAATTAAATTTCATTGTGCAGTTCTCATCTTCATAATTACTAGGTTGCTTTCAGAATTAGATGTAAAAAGCCGCCTCATATACAGGTAGCTGCTGATTTTTCTAAATATTATATTTTAAAAATGATAAAAGAGGAAGGAATAACATTTCAAATGATCATTATAATCACCAGGCTTGTTCTGTGTCAGCCCACCCACCTGACTCAATGCAATTCATTTACAGGCACTGAGGCAGGACACCTACAAGTATCCCCGCCCCCAACCGTAAAACCATCTGGATCCATACAGAAATAGGATCCCCGAGAATATGTACTTCAGTTTTAGAAGTCCAGAGGCTGGAAGCCTGGAAACCTGTAGATACGTCTTGAGAGGTGTAGTACACTGAATAATTGCCCAAAGATGTCCATACCTTAATCACCTGGAACACATTAGTATGTTGCCTTATGTGGCAAAAGGGATTTGGCAGATGTGAGGAAGCTTATGGACTTTGAGATGGGCAAGTGTCCTGGATTAGCTAGGTGGGTCCAATCTAATCACATGAGTGCTTAAAAGCAAAGGCCCTTCCCTCCCTCTGGTTACTCAGAGAAAGGTGATAATGATGATGGAAAAGAACCAAAGAGATGGCAATATGAGAAGGATTCAACCCGAAGTTGGTGTTGAAGGCAGAGGGGACATGAGCATAGGCATGCAGGCAGCCTCTAGAAAAAATGAGGATATTCTTTCCTAGAGACCTCAAAATTAATGCAGACTTGCCTACACCTTGATTTTAACCGAGTGGGACCTGTATAAGACTTCTGACCTACAGAACTGTAAGATAATAAATGTATGTTTTTTCTTCCACTAAGGTTGTAGTAACTTGTTACAGCAACATAGAAAACCAATAGAGTGATTCTCACAACCAATGCTTGTGAGGATCCATTAAATAACATGACTTTTTTTTTCCTAATTCTTACTTCATTTGTCTAATCTTATTACACTCTGCTTTTCCTGTCTATCTGCTCCACTTACCAGTGTGCACACTGGGTTTGGAGCTCTGCTCCCATCCCAGCTCTTCAGAACAGGTGCTGACAATATGCCTGCCTCTTACTACCTTTTGTTTGGGAACTAAATTCTCTCAGTGAAAGCAGTAGCTAGCTGCTATACTGTTCCAGCTGAAATGAATCACACTGCATCCAGTCCTGAAGATTCCCACAGCTCCTCTTTGTTTTCACCATATAAGACCCATTTGAACATCAAGCGTATCCAGGACCGAGTCTTACTCATAAAGCTCTTCTTCCGTCCTTCTTGCTTCCTCCTTTCCTTCCTCTTTTCCTTCCTTCCCTCCCTTTCTGCCTCCTTCCCTTCTTTGTTTTCTTTCATCCCAGTGATGATGCTCTTTATACAAACATCTTAACAAGTACTACACACACATACACACACACACACACATATTATGGAAGTGTAACATGAGACATTAAAATCATCCAAAAAGGGTGGTTTTAATTTCTATTATATTTCATTAAATTATTAAATTGTAGATTAACAATGACTGAATTTTAATATATGCAAGTTACACTTCAATGAAGCTGTTTTTTACAAAAAGAAAGTTTTGTTCTAAAGCCTTTATCATCATCATCGCTATCAATTACATACATGCACACAGGAGAAAAAAGCAAATAGTAAGAAAAGCATAAGCATATTTAGCTGCCTTATCACCAGTCTTATGCCCAATATACGAATGCTTTTATCAAACTCTTGCTTTTTTATGTATATAAGTTTTAAATTTTGGAATAAATTTGTAGGAAAGTTGCAGATAGTACCAAAAGTTCTCATACATCCTTCACTGAATTTCTCCTAATGTTAAGATCTTACACAGGCATCCCACACTTGTTTAAAAAAATCTGTTCTTAATTCTTCTAGATATTTCTTCCATATTTCTAAACATGCTTATATCTCTATTAACCAATTTATCAAATATAAACCAGAACCATTGTCTCCGTCACTGTGAAGGTAAGGAAACAGTTCACATACTCCATTGGAGAAGGTAAACTTCCCTCATCTTAATGCTTTTAGTATTAAGCATTTTTAGCATTTGATTGGTTCACTTTTTACTTTAAATAATGAATGTAAGAAAAAGTTCTATTTTCAGTCATTATTATATCCTGTCTTTTAAAATTCTACTTGTATATTTAAGAAATTGGCATCCCTGCATTTCCTTCTTTTCTACTTTCTGTTTGAACAACTCAGCTTTCATTCATTTATTAAATTGATACTTGTTGAGTATGTGCTATACTTCAGGATTTTCTTAGGCTCTGAGGATACACTCATAAAGGCATGAGCAAATGATTTCCCTGCTCTCACAAGGCTTGCATTCTAGAATTGGAATAAGACCAATAAAAGACAACAAAAACATGTAAAGATAAGGGTGATGCAGATAAACAGACCTCAAGTGATGGAGTAGTTAGTTTTCCTTAGACCAAATGGTCAGAAAAGACCTCTCAGGAGATGACTTTTCACTTCAGAGGGAATGGTTAATGCAACGGCCCTGAGGTGGGAGTGAGAAACAAAGGGACAGGCAAGCAGAGAAGAGAGAGTGGCAAGAGATGAAGTCAGTTTAGTGCCAGGAGCCAAACAATGATTTTTATGCAGGGCAAGGAGTTTGAATTTTATTCTATGGGTAATGGGAAGTCTTTGTAGGGGGTTAAATATGTTGTGCATATGTAGGGACACGGTCTGATTTACCTTCTTGAAGTTTACTTCAGCTGATGTGTGGAGAATGAATGTAGTGACAGGTTTGCAACAGAGAAGCCACTTGGGAAGTTACGGCCATAGTTCAAGTGAAATATGGGAATTATTGGACTGATTTGGGATATGCTTTTGATGGTAGAGTTCGCAAAACTTACAGATGAATTAGATGCTAGGTGTGAGTAAATGAATAAAGATAGTACTAGAAGCTGTACAGTGGATGATACTGTTTACTGAGATAGAGAAGTCTAAGAGAAGCCACTTTAGGTCAAAGTGTTGAGGTAATCAATGGTTCCGTGGTGTCCACATTAAATTTGAGATGCCCAAAAGATATCTAAGTGGAGATGTTAAGCAGACAGTAGGTTATTCTCACTAGGGATTTCAGTAGGGGTCAGACTAGAGCTACATATTTAAAGTTATTTCTAATAGTTTACATTTAAAACAATAAGACTGGATGAGGTTATCTAGGGAGGAGATGGGTAGATAGAGAAGAAAAATAGCTAAGAAGGAGCCCTGAAGCATTCTTATATTTAAATGTCAAGCAGAAGAGAAACCAGCAACAGATTCTGAGAAGTGGCCAATAAGAAGGAAGGAAAGCAGGAGTGCAAGGAAACCCAAGAAAAAAATGTTTCAAGAAAGAACATATGGTGAACAGTGTCCAGTGGTCCTGGGAAGTCAAGTGAGTGGAAGGAACTATTGGCCTGGCCATTGGCAAGTCACTGATGACACTCAGAAGTGGGTTATCAGAGAAGTGTCAAAGTCAAAATAAAAAAGTAGAGACAAACTTCTAAAGTTAATGTTTTATTTGAGAAGGAAGAATTGCAATTCAGGGCATACACACAGACCAGGTGGTCTTTGGAATGTCCGAAGAACAAAGAGAAGATTGGGGGTTTTACCAAAAAAAAGGGAATGTTGTATGTTATGTGTGGTCCAGAGGGAAAATCTTCCTTATGTCAAATGACTTTCATACTTTGAATCTTAACTCTTGGCTCTGACTTTCAGATCCACAATTAAATGGCTCAAGCGATTAGTTCAAGCCCACCTGAATAATCTCTTTTTATTGACTCAAAATCAACTGATTAGCAATCTTAGTTACATGTGCAAAATCTTCTGCCATATAATATAACCTAATTATGGCACAAAACTGGTGGAAGAAGTCATGGGGACAGTCTTAGAATTCTGCCTAAGTCTTCCAAAAGAGGCTAGAATATGGGGACCTTATTATAGGACACCAATATTCCCATTAGAAGCAATTATTATTATTATCGTCATTATTGTTATTATTATTAGAGATAGGGCATCACTCTGTTGCCCAAACTGGAGTTCAGTGGTGCAATCATAGCTCACTGTAGCTCAAATTCTTGGGCTCAACTCATTCTCCTGCCTCAGCCTCCCAAGTAGCCAGGAATACTGGCATGCATCTATTTTTTAATTGAATACATTTTCATTTAAACCTCAATATAATTTTAGTGTATGTTTTTAAGTGTAAAAATGTATTAGTATAAAATGTGTGTAATGTGTATATAAGTGTAATATTTACATTAACTTTTACTTTCTGTTTTACAACTCCTACAGTGCATAGTAAAAAATGTCTGGAGAGAATTTGTTCATAAAATTTGGAAGCATGAGCTGAGATCACTTTCTATATAATGACAATACTAATAATGATAATTATTATAACTTGTTGAACACTTACTATGTGCCTCGCTCTGTTCTTGAGAATTAATATAGTTATAAATGTTCCTTACAACATTCCTGTGGGATTTATATTATTATTATGAATGAAGAAAACAATGTCCATAGAATTTAATTAATTTCACCAAGATTGTCTTAAATAAATTGTTCTTTCAGTGGAGTCAAGGCTGTTTCCAGCCTCTCATTGGGAAGCAGAATGGGAGAAATAGGTTTAGCTAACCGTAGATTGATGCTTCATGCTGCTGAACCCCCTGAGTGTCCCATTTAAACTAGTTTGTTTATTTCAAGCCACCCTTGAATTACGATTGCTCTAAGAAATGGAACTTAAAAATCACAGACCTGAGGCTAATGGTTCTCAATTTCTGGCATCTATGCTGACATTTATTTTTCCTCTCTTGGCTCCATTTCAGTGTGAGGAACTCTTAAAAGTAGTAAGGAGATCTGCTCTGCTTACCTACCTCCCAGTATAAATGAATGAATACAGTAATTCAGTTTAACCCACAAACATGGATAGGAGAGAAAATGAATGTGAAATAACAATCTTGTAGATTTTATAGACACACCTGTGCTCTTGCTTCAATTCTCTGTAAAACATCTAAGTATTAAGCATTTAGAACTCGGTTTACATAGCACCTCCTCAAAGAAGCTTTCCTGACCTCCCAAGATGAGATTGAATCAGTTTGTCCTCTTTTGTGCTCCCATTCCTCCCAACACTCTGTTCACCATAGCCCATACAACACTGTTACAATTGTTAGTTTTCTTGTCTGTCATCATCACTATACTAGTGTCGAATGCAGGGGCAGGCTTCTGGCTGTATCCTCAAAGCTTTTATACTAGAAGGTTGCAGATAGTAGCAACATAAAAAAACCACAAAATATGATTTTAAAAAAACACATATGGACGAACAAAAAAAATAGCAACTTGTTAAACCAACGAATGAACAGGTTAAAAGTAGGCAAATTAAACATGGTTCAGGAAATCAAAAAATTAGGACCATCAAGTAAATGAGAAAAACTTTGCTGCAGTGACCTCCTCCAGACTTTTACACACAGAAAAATGTAGAAATAAACTATTCAGTTTTCTCATACATGTAAGTGAGTTGTGGAATAATTTGGCATTGATGATTGCTGTTCATTTATAGGACGATTGCACACACACACAAAGCTTTGTTAGTGGCCTGAAGAGACAGCTGCATGAAGAACTGAGCTCTTCTAATCTCACATAAACCATACTGTAATTTTGGTTCATGCAATATTCCATCCTCATGTTGTGTGTGTTTAATTCAACGTGAAGATCCAAAGACAGGTTGAGGAAAATCAATCAGTTTTTGACACCCTTCTTCTTGAAATTACAAATCATCCATGGTTCAATGGCCACTCCAGCCACAGTTATACCTGGTCCTTCCTTCTCTCCAATCCCCCAAAGGTTAAAGGCATTCCTCCCAATCTGAGAGTTTTTACTAGAACTTTTCAAATCTCTTCCAACTTTAGAATGACTGAGTAGCTCAAGCACTTGAGGAAAAGCTGAAGAGGTAGTGTCCTAAATTGCTATTTAGCCTCACCTGGCAGGAGTTGATGAAGACTACTAGTGAGAAAATAATGAAATATTTTTGAACCCCTCTCATTCTATCCATCTAATAATTGAGCACAACTATCACAGTATCATAGCAACAATAATTTTACAAATCGGATTTCCATTTGTTTGTGTTAGAATCCTATACTGTCCTAGGTCATTTTAACAGCTGTTTTTAAGAAGCTGGACAAAAGTTGTTTTAAATGAAGAAAAATGTCAGGTCTCATTGTGCTCTAATTGGCCATGAATAGCATGGCTCCTAATAGGGTTTCACAGCTAGCCATTGACAATCATTTGTATTTAGACTGCTTTTCTAAAAGTGCAATGATTTCTGGGTGGTGGAAAGCTCTGGAGACTAACAGAGAAGTCGTAATAATGTAAACTCATCTGGTAGTTTCTACTACTGACAAATGCCTTTGTCCATGTTAGATATAGTGATGGGATTTCTTTAAATCTAGGTGCAAATATAGGCTTTCCAGAAATACAAACTTTTTTCTGGGACCTCTCTAGAAATGTATAGAAGCGGTAGTAAAATTAATAAGATAAAAGTTAAAGTACTTAAATTCAAAAGCCTTAGCAAAGCAAAAATGGAACTCTATTTAACATTAGAGGAGAACAACATAGACATTTCAAACCTCTTTGGAGACAGAAAATGATCAGAACACAAAACACACATGACTGTCTGTTAGTGACAGGGTGAACTTGGGTGGAAAATTGGAAACAAATGAATTATCAATTGAGTGACATTTTGTGCTCTGATGTAAGCAGTGTGATGCCCTTATCAACAATCGAGCCAAGGTAATGAGGGGCCATCTGAAAGGCTGGTTGGAAGCAGTGTAGGAACATAGCAGAGCAACTCTACTAAACAGAGTGCTAGAGAAGGCTAGAAAGGTAGTCAGTTTGGGTGTTGCCCCAGTGACACTTCCTAACTTGGAGTCCTTGTATGTTTGCAAAGGTTATTCAAATAATTTATACTTCTTCCAGTTTTCAAACTCTGTTGTCCAAATGAAGTATATTATTTGGCTGGGTTCTGGAAAATAGCATACGGTTTGGTAAAAGGAATAATTGGGAATAATCAACAACAATAATAATAACTCAGCACTGACTGAGGACATTCTTGCGTCAGAAACCTCTAGGTACTACAGGTTTATGCTCTCATTAATTTGCAAAACATCCCAATGTTGAACGCACCACAGGGCAAGACAATCTTCTACAGCATTAGGTCCTAAGATCACCCCTAAACTATTTGCTAAATATTATGATAACTAGAGAAAATCCTAGAGATAAATGTGAGATGGCTGAATAATTCCAGAGCCCCTGCATTTCTAAAGAGTTTACTTCTTTCTGTCTTGATATTTAGTCTCAATAACCTTAATACATGTAATTTAAACTAATTACCTAGTAAACTCCCAGAGGAAGAATTAAAATACTTAGTGGAACCCTGGGGAAAGTTGTATTATAAAAGAAGCACACCCATTAACTACATCACAAGATGCAGCCTCCCCTGTATTTTACATTAGAGAAAATTCAAGCTAGAGAAAATAAGTACATTCTCCAAGGTCAAGAATGAAGCAAGTGGTAGAATTGGGATCTAAGCCAGGGCCCATCTGTATATCACCACTGTATAATTAACAATACTAGTGGACATAGCATTGTGTATACACTTCAAATAGATAGAAACTGTTTCTTTTATTAGCAAAGAGTCTGGAAACAGAATGTTTGTAAAGCAGATGATAATGTGATATATTTAAGCAAAAACAGAATACAGAAAAGATTATGAGTAAAAGTAAGGAAGGAATGTTGGCAAATTTATTAATTCTTTGGAAGGATAATTTTGTGAACTGAAATAAAAGTCCATGCTTTGATGAATAAGTCAAAGTAGTAACTACTTCCTATGTGCTAAGTTTTAAAAATGCTAAATTTGTAAGATATTTGTGAAAAAGATGATTCAATGACAAAATTTCAATAAAGCCTCAAGAATTTGGTATTTGAGACACTGAAGTATAATTTCCCAATTGATCTTTTCTACTAGTCACACACATTCCCAGCCAAACCAAAGCATTTTTCTACTCTAAATGAAAATTGGTTTTCAACTTTCCGAAAAATTTAGAGTCAACGGCACAAATCAGCAAGTCTTTGGGTAACTTGACCAAGTTGAATTGCAAATTTCCCCAGAACTGGGACAGGCTCACCTCCCTGCTAGGCCTTTTCTGCATGTGAACTTCATATGCAACTCATTTTTATTGATATAACCCATAACTATTTCATTTCCAGCGAGTTCTTACATTGAATTTTAGGATCCCAGTTGTAGTCTTTGCTTGATTTCTACTTAAGCCCTGCAAGAAATTCTCCAGGAGTTGGTATACCAGGTGGCTGGAAGTGTTCTGCACATCTTTGTTTTAGCTTTCTCTGTAACAAAATAAAACTCTTAAACACGGACACATATACGTTTAATTTTAAAAGTTAATTATAATTCATTTTTGCTTTAGCCTTTTTAAAAATTAATTCCTAATTATCATAGCTGTCAACACTTCTGCTTTTAAGTATTTCATATTCAGTTTTTTAAAAAATAGTAAAATATGAATCCGTAAAGCAGTAAAATGCTTTGTTTCTGTTTTAAAGAGCAAATGTTCGGGCTTCTCTCAAAGACCATCCATCTACTTGTCATGTGGACATTATGGTGGTTTGCCAGGACTTCGCTCCTGAAATTATGCACTATGTGTCCCTCTCAATCACTTGTATCCTTCTCTTCAACTTACAAACAAGTTCTGTCAACCATTTTTGAAAACTCCTTTCTTGACACCAAATTTCTCCACTAATCCTGCCCACGTCTCACCCTTCAATTCACAAAAGAGTTGGAAAAATTGTTGTCAGTATTGTCTTCTTCTTTTCCTATTCTTATTCATTTACCTTCTACTATTCTCTTTATAATTTATTTTGAAGCAAATTTAAACTAAGAGAACATTTGCAAGAAGAACACAAAGAACTCCCGGATCTACTTCACCTAGCTTCCCCAACTGTTTATATTTTACCACATTTGCCCCATGTCTCGTTCCTTGTGAATACATACAACACATGATTATCATTCTTATTTTTCTGAATAACTATGGGCAACGTGACCCCTGCCTCCTTAAATACTACAGTGTATTTTCCAAAAACAAGGACAGTTTCCAACATGACTGCCATGCAATCATCCCAAACAGGAAATCTACACTGATGCATCACTATAATCCAAACCTGAAACCCAGTCACATTTTTCCAATCACCCTGATTAGATCTCTTCTCTATTTCTGGTCAAGGATGCCATTCAAAATCAAGCTTTGCATTTGGTTCTGATGTTGCTTTAGTCTCCTTCAATCTGCAAAAGTTCTGCAGCTTTTTTCTTGCCTTTTATGTCCTTGATGGTTTTAAAGAGTAGAGAGCTTTCATTCTGTAGGATGTCTCTCAGGCAGCATCCTGAGGTTTCCTCATGACCAGAAAGAATGATGTATTCTTAGCAGGAGTGCCACAGAATTGATACTGTACCCTTCTCAAGACATCTGAACACCCATAGGATGATTCTTCCCACAGATGTGATATAAACATCAGGTTAGTGTCTGCCAGGTTTTTCACCCTAAAGTCACCATTTTCTCCTTTGTAAATGATAAGTATTTTGTGGGAAGATACACCACATCTAAACCAATGGTGGCTTAGTCATGCATTAACTTGGCTAGGCTGAATGTTTCAAGCAAGTTAGTCCAGGCCACAACCACCTTCTTGTGGGCAATTAAGAGGGTGGCAGTAAAGCTGCACTCATTCTGTATCTCTCACATTGTCACTCACCCACTGGCCTAGCTCATTGGTGCGCAGGAGCCAGGACTGCAACTGCTCACCTCTTCCTGATTTCTTTTCAACTTCTCTGACCTGCGAGCCAGGTAGGAGGGCCCTGACTTCTGCAGTACATTCATACCATCAAAGGCAGAAGCAACAAGAACTGACACAGGTTTCAGTTCATCTTCTGATCTGCAGCTTATGCTTGTGAATTTCAGCTTGCTCTGCTTGCCATTCAGTTTATATATATTTCCTTTTGCCTACTGCCTACACTTTGGACTTCAAGCATCACAGAGACAACAGCTTGCTTAAGTCGCTTAACTGACTTTCATAATTGCAGAAGGCTAAGTGCCTGTCAAAAATCATATGTATGTCTATGTTTTTATATAGAAATATTTGCTATATGTAATCTTTTTATGACTCTGTTTTCCTACTTGGACCATGACTGATCTACTGCTTTTTGTCAAGTCTCCACCCCAAAGTCTTATCATCCATTTATACCTCCCATCTGAATCAACTATGACTATGATGGTTATCAAATGGTGAGTTTTCTATATTCATAACTCCTTCAAAATGTATTGGTATTCTTTTGGAGGGAAGAACTATCAGTTCTCCCTAATTTACTTGTCTCTTCATTCATTTATATAAAATAGACTTATGAGTTGATATTTTAATGGGTCATAAACCATTATTCATTATTGATTTTGCTGCTCAGGTGGTCTTTGAGTTGGCCAGCAGAAGTCCCCTCCAATCTAGTCCAATGTCTCTTTGGATCTATCCCCTCATTTTTTGAATATTTCCTTACTTTGTAACACAAACATATGTTTATGGATCTTTTTGTTAATTCTCTGATTTAGCCCCAGAATCAGCTATTTTTCCAAGGGACACTCTTTCTTTTAGTGGAGGATATTTAGAAACCAATGCCAAAAATCTTGAACTTCCTGTTTTATCCCTATCTTTGATCTTCTCTGTTACAAACTATGTATTCGTTTTCAGTTGCCACACAACAAATCACTATACACTTAGCAACTTAAAACAATGCAAATTTATTATCTCTCGGTTTCCACAGA
Source organism: Macaca mulatta (assembly GCF_049350105.2). Taxonomy (NCBI): domain Eukaryota; kingdom Metazoa; phylum Chordata; class Mammalia; order Primates; family Cercopithecidae; genus Macaca; species Macaca mulatta. The sequence goes on from NC_133417.1 coordinate 29,801,575, forward strand.
TCAGGAGTCAGGGCACTGGTTGGCATTCAGGGTGTCACAGGCTGTCATCAACGTGCCCCTTGGGCTGCCATCTCAAGTGAGGCTTGGGGCTCTCCTCCAAGCTCCTTTAGATTGTTGGTAGAATTTAGATCTTTGTGATTGTAGAGTTGAAGTCCCTATTACCTGGAGTTACGCTCAGTACCTAGCAGCCATCCACCCTCAGGTCCTGGCCATGGGTCCTCCTACAACACGGCCAGCAGGAAAATTTCCCTTCAGTGTGCTATGAGGAGTCCTATACAATAAATATACTGTAGTCATGGGAATGAGTATCCCATCATAGTCACAGGTCCTGTTCACACTCAAGGGCAAGAGACTATACAAGGCATGCATATTGCCAGGGACAGGAATCTTAGAGGCCACTGTAGAACTGTGTCTAGCACCAACCATCAGCAATTTGTGGGGGTTCTACATCTGATACATGCCCAAATCTGGTCCCTTCTCTGCATTTCCATGGCTAGCTTTCCAGCCCACACCACTTCCATCTCTCTTCTTTATTCTAATAGTTTCCCTCTCTCCTTCCCTCTACTTTTGCTTCCCTGTGCCATCATCTAAAACTAACCAAAGTGATCTTTTAAAAACTTACGTAAGATGATGCCTTTAACCTTCTTAAAATCTTCAACAATGTCCTATTGCATTCAAAACCAAATCTACAATTCTTCCCACAGCTTCTACATTTTCATCCCCTACCTGCATCTTATATCAACTTCCTTTTGCTCCCTATGCAACAGCCTCCATAGCCTATGTATTTTCCTGTTTCTCAAATGAGCCAGTTGTTCCTTCCCTATAGCTTTGCACATCCTCTGAAGTACTTGGTCCTTGTGCTGAACAAATTTAGTTGGCTATCTGCATCTCAGTTCACATGTCACTTCTCTAGAAGTCTTTCTGACAGTGTAAAGCAACAACATTCACTTAGTCACTCTGAATTACATCAGCTTATTTCCTTCATAGTGTTTATCAGAAAGTATATTCTTTATCTGTTTACTTCTATATCATTTGCCTGTCCCAAGTAGAATGTTTGCTCCATGAGGCCAGAGACCATGTCTATTTTATTCACTGGTGTGTTGCCAGTACCTAGTACAGTACTATTTCATGCTAAGCAGATGCTTCATAGATAGTAGTAGTGAACGGGTCTCACAAGACTTACGTACTACATAGAAAAATTAAAATTATGTTTTAAATATGTTAAATATGTTAAAATAAAAATTAAAAATGATGTTACTTATAAGGACTAAAACTCTAAGGTCATTTTGTATGTGGAAAATTATACATGCATATATATGTATACACACAGACTTTCTCTAAATTATTTGTCTAAAAGTAGACTATTTAAATATTTAAGAATAATATTAAATTATTCCACTTGATAATATTAAAACCCCCCTTGGACTCTGGAAAGAAGGCATCGATACAGAAAAAATTGTCACCCCTTTTCTCATTGGTGGCCTGACATTTTTGCAATGAACATCTGGCAATTATTTCCTACAGTGAATTAATGTTCTGCTTCAGAAATTTAGCTTATCATCGTGAGCAACAATAATAAAAATCCTAGCCAGGTGATCGTCATGTGCCTGTAGTCCCAGCTACTCAAGAGGCTGAGGTGCAAGGATCACTTAAGCCCAGGAGTTCAACGCTATAGTGAACCATAATTGCATCACTGTACTCCATCCAGCCTGGCTGACACAGTAAGACCCCATCTGAAAACAATAATAATAATTTTTTTAAAACCTATATTCCAGAGACTCTATAGGTGGAAATCTCTTAACAGCTTCAAATTCTTTTGCCACCAACAAGAAATAAATCAAACCTTTCAGAAGGGATGCCTCTCTATCTTATTGGGAACATCTCAGTAGAGAGGATACAGTGGGCTTGGTTGCTAGCTCCAGTGTGAAGTTATAGTCACAAGGGTCCTGCACCAAGAGGAAGGAGTGTGGTTAATTCACCTTGAATATGATCTTTGAGAGCTTTACCTGGGGTGGCTCCCTGTGATCCAAATCATTCTATTATCCCCCAGGTATTTCCTTGCAGTCCTTCGGAACCTGACTGAAAACAATATTCATGATGACATTTTCTGTGCCCCGTTTGCCAACTTAAACTACTATATACAGCTTAAGAAATTTTAAAGCCTCTGGCTAAAGGGCTAAAATGTAACAGGAATGCTTCGAAACTGTTTGTATGCTTGATTTGTTTTACAGTGTTTTTGGTCTTTAGTTTTGATTGGATTGTTTTACTGAAACATGAAGGGCATTTAGAAGGCAAGAAAGTGAAAAGGATATATTTGCAACAATGTGCCCTAAAGCAACATCTTAATGTCAGAAGTAAATTATAACAACTTACATTACTGATGACATACATTATAATTCAAAGCCAGAGGAATTATATCAAGGTTGTTCTCACTATGATATAAAAAGGGTTTTCTTTGTATCTTTTGCAGCCAGACAAAGACCTTTATTGATAAAAATGGTATCAGCGAAAGGTAATAGAAGAAAATACATACCTTTTGTAATGCATGAAACAGTTTCTTTCTGAAGCTTCCCAATGCCTTTGCATCAATTTCACTGAAAAATGTTTTTTATTTCATAGACAGCATGGAATGGCTTTCTTCCAATGTTATATATGTTCCTCCCAAGATGTCAAGAGAAAGTATATCTAGAGTTTGACCTGATCCATTTCTGATGTAAGTATTCAACTGATGATAGCACAAGCAGTGATGACATAGAATAATGCTCGTGATTATTACAACTGTTAGAAGACTATGTTATTTAGATATATTTGTTTACATAGTCTTTAGCCCCTTAAATGAAAAAGAAAATTTTTGCATATTCTTCCTGGTCATGTTTGTATTGACATTCAAATTTTTAAATATCTAATTCAAAGCCTGAGTTGGCTTTCAAAGTATTAACAAAGTAGTTAATTTATTAAACTTTATTATTACTATAAACATATTAAGATGTTATGAGGTCACATGTTCAGACAAAAACCCTGGAGACATTACAGAATTATCACTTGATGAAAACAGTAAACTGTGCATTCTTTAGTTATAGAGTATGCCGAGTCTAACAATTATAACTTTGATAGGTGTAAGAACCCAATGAGATAATCTATATCAATTAAATATATTTGGTAATTGTCAAATCTCTGTTACTGAGGGCACTTATTTTTCTTCTGTGAGTGCATGTGTATATGTGCATGCATGTTCATGATACAGCTAAGTGACACCAGGGTGTCAGGCACACCTAAAGTGCTGAGGGTTCAGTGAAGCATTTTAGCCAGGACAGATTCAACCATCCTCAAGCAGCCTTGGCTTCCACTGAACACTATGACTTGAAAGCTTAAGGAAAATCCATCCCTTTTTTAAAATTTGATTGTACTAGCCCAACTGTCCCATCACTTTGCCAACTCCTGCTGGTATCCCCAGGACCCAACAAAGAATCCTGGATTTCAGACCAGAAAGAAATTTAGAAATCATCTAGAACATTGGTAGCAGCTATGGTGATGCATTCTCAGGAGTGATCCAGCTAATAATAACCATTTACTCAAATATCATGAATACATGTAATAATGACAGGATTATGTCTGTAGGTATGCTGGTATCATTGATTTTCTGGAAAACCCAGAAGAGAGAATATACTCTTTTGTTTGTTTTTTTCGCTGATCTAAGGACATCTTGAGTTGAAGACTTCTTACCCTCACAGCGAGAGGATAGGAGAGGTGAAGTTTGCTTATGTCTGTGGTGATGTGCCTTTGACCTTAAACAGACTCAGACCCATGCATGGGAATGATGTGGCAATTACATGACTGTTGAGAAAAAAATGTGTTGGTTGGGGCTTGTAGCCCATCTCATTAAATATCAGGATGAAGTAGCCTCTGAGTGCTTTGAAATGATATTAGGTCCGGCAGCATTATCTAAAGGAAAAGGCCAAATTAGAGTCAGGAGGATGGAGTCTAGCAGAAAATGTATTAAAACCACCCAATATTTGTGGAACATCATTATCTTCACATAGTACTTTTAAGATAGTAAGGGCAGGTATTATTAAGCTACCCTTCTAATGAGGAACCTGAAGCCCATGCTTACTGACTTATGATAATATAGTCAATGAAAACTAACTTTCCTACTATGTGCATAGCCTCACACATTCTGTAGAAAACACATACTTCCTAAACTGGAGGCACTTGTGATGTAAGGCAGGGCACAACACTATCTGTTTGTAAGGGACTATAAAATGATCTGTGCCAATGTGTCCAAGTATTTATTAATCTACGCACAGACATGGGATCTTGGGTTGTTGCAATGTCATTCTTTACATTGAGCCACAGTTGGGTTTGACATGAACACGCAGTTTGAGTATTATTATATCCTCAATGCAATGACCTTATGCAGTGACCAGGGACCCAGGCTTTTCTATCAAAAGGTTTGGACATCGTTAATGGTTCTTCCTTAAAATCTGTGCTGCAGGCAACTACAGTCATCACTGTGATAAAACTTGCCATACTTGATTGTGTAAGTATTTGCTATGGTTTGAATGTGTCCCCTAAATTACAAGTGTTGAAAATTCATCTCCAATGTGACATTATGGAAAGGTGGGGTCTCTAAGAGTTTATTGGATAATGAGGGCTCCGTCTCATGAATGGATTGGTGGGTTAATGAATTAATAGCTTATCCTGGAAATGGAACTGATGGATTTATAAGAAGAGGAAGACCTGAGCAAGCACGCCCTCACACTCAGCCTTCTCACTATGTGATGCTCTTGCTACCTTGGGTCTCTGTAGAGAGACCTCACCAGAAAGAAGGCCCTCCCCAGAAGCCAATCCATGCCCTTGGATTTCCTAGCCTCCAGAACTGTAAGAAATACAATTCTTTACTTTATTAATTACCCAGTTTCAGATATTCTGTTATAAGCAACACAAAATGACTGTTATAAGACAGTATCGAATGAGGTCATGAAGCTGAAATTGCTTTATTAGTTCTAGCACTCCAGATGGATATTGTAGTTATTATAACTATTTTAAAGCTATAATCATCAAGAAAAAAGATGAAAATGAAATTCCAAACTTGAATTTTTGGATATTTCTCAGTCTTGTAATTCCCTATAATCAATAAACCGAGTGAGACTGGTCTCTTCATCAGTATTTATGATAAAATTCTTAAAATTCATGTGGAAATACCAATTGTGTCTTAAATAAGAAGAAATACCTATTATTTTTATGTGACATATATTTCTTATTTGACCTCAGTTTTTCTCTGTTCATTAAAAGTTTATCTTACTACCATTAAAGTGTGCCACTCCCCAAACCAAAATGATGAAAATTAAATTTTAAAATTATTTTGCCTATAACTGAATTTCTTCACAATCATTCAAAGAAACTAATCAGATTGGGTTTTATTCAGAATATTGTTATAAAAGGTTAAACAGCAGTAAAGAAAATTTGCTTTTCTATCGTAATAATACAGGATTTAATTACAGGAGCTTATAAACCCTAGGTTAAAAAGTTTTCAGGTTGATTCTATAATTGAGCTTTTTTTTTTCAGTTTTACCCAAGAGAGAAAAAATAATGCATTATGTTTGCATAACACCTTATAAAGTATGATGCAGTTTTATGTGTTATTTGATCTCTGCATAATAACTCTGGGAAGGTGAAGGACAGGCATAGAGGTGGATGTTTCAGCTAAGAAAGCTCAAGAGGTTTGCCCCAGGCTGCACTCTTTTCAAGCAAGTAACAGGGCTTCTACTTAAACCAAGCACTTCTGACCTCTAAGTCTATGTTCTCCATCTCATAGCATGATCAGTGTCTCTCACACATCATGTTCCTGCCATGGTACCTGTGATTTTTCTTGTTTGGAAGGCTTTGTCAGGGAATTGGGTTTTTATTACACTGTTTTGAATATACTGTAGGTCACTTGTTCTCTCTGTAACTTCACTGACTCAAATTGTAAAGTGTCTGGTGCCACAGTGGCTCTAGAGGTATCAGTAGCCTTATCATTCAAAACCAGTGAAATAAAAGGATTTTTCTGTTTCAAATACATAAAAAGCAAAAGACCATCTTATTGCTGAAGAATTGTTTGCTACATGTAATCTAATGACAAAATATACCTTAAATTTAATGAGGAACAAGTTTTTTAATTCTTCTGGTTTTTGTTTACAAACGTTAAGATGTACCACATGACTATTTATTTTCTGCTAAGCTATTAAGGACTTGGAACTTCTGCTTTCTTTCTGTGCTAATACAGACCAACATATTATAATTGATGTCCTTAGCCAGTCATCTGAAAAGGTCATGATCTTTTCATGAATTCATTTCTAAGTCTTTGACTTCCTTTGCCAAAACCTACATGCCTTCCCACATCCTCAAACCAAAAAAACAAAACAAAAAAGCTAAAACAAAAAAACACAAAACTAGCCAGTGAATGTTCAGGTATATTCCAGTGTATGAAGTTTTGTTTTTTTTCTTCCTATCTCTTGTCATTAACTTTTTTATCAGTAATAATCAAATATATTTGTATTCTGGAAACTGTTTCTCTGTGTGTGAATCCAACAAATTCTGTTGAGAATGAACAAGAATTAAGTTTAATAATAAAGAATCTTATAAAGTGCTTTATTTCCATCTATCTGGGCATAGTTGTGGCTCTTTGTGATCGTTTGGGGAGGCAGGTGAAAGTGAAAGGTTTTTTTTTTTGTTTTTTGGTTTTTTTTGAGACGGAGTCTCGCTCTGTCGCCCAGGCTGGAGTGCAGTGGCGCAATCTCGGCTCACTGCAAGCTCCGCCTCCCGGCAGGAAAGTGAAGGGTTTTTAAAGGGGTCTAATAGAGAATGTGAAATTGATTCATTTAGCCAGATTAGAGTCCACCCGTAGCTTTCATCAACTTTCTGGTCGACATCTCCATATGCATAGGTCTCATGTTTTGTCCTAGTTTCTTTCTTTCTTTTTTTTTTTTTTAAACCAGTGTAAGTCCATTTAATCCTAAGCAAAGTACCAATGTATTCTGAAAAAAAAGGTTATGGATAATGAAATAAGGACTTACTAATATGTTTGTACTAATTGGGGGGATGGGCACGGTGTCCTACTCATGTTCCAATGACTTTGAAAGGAGCAGAGTCTGTTTCTGTATGCAATAAAGTCATCATGTCCAAGTGGTTGATTTTCTGTTTTATTTTAAATACTCCTTCTAGGTCTTTCCACATGAAGAAAGCTCATTTGATGGAAATACTTAGCAAGTTATTTACATTTTTAATAGGTTGCTGATAAAGTTTATTATCAAAATCAGACTCAGAAGCAATGCTACAATGATCAAAATTATGATCGATTTTTATTTAAAGTTACTATAAAGTGTATTATTCTGAACATTTACCACTACATTCCATGGCACAAAGTATAATTAATTAATTGCTACATATATTGTTTACTAAAGAACTTCCTTATACATGTTTCAGTTAATAGTCACAACAATACAAGAAAACTTGTGGCACAAAGTTGAATGGACAGTGTGATGGGAATATCACCTGAACCCACGTTAGCTGTGCTTAGCTGTCTTTATTTACATGCTTTTGTCTAGCCACTGTGTTATTATAGATCAGATATTGATTGTAGTATGTTTATTCATATATTTATTCATTTAAGTGAATATTCATTATGAAAACATAATTTTCCCCTCTGAAGTCCCTAGTTTGATCCAACATATGCAATGTTATGCTGTGGATATACTCAGGACATAGTATCATTCAAAACCAGTGAAATATTAGGAGCCAAATCATCAGGTGTATTGATGGGGACCCTCTTTCACTGTAGGTGACTGGCTGTTGGAAAAATCAAACACAAAAGCTTCCAAATTTTGGAAAGTTGGTCCAGATTGGAAAAATATACCTTTAAAGTTATATAAGACGTATTTGCCCAATTCTACCAAACTACTCTCCCTTAGAACCTACAAGTTACAGGATTCTTGAATTTGCAGTTGAGTGGCAAAAAATATAAAATCTTAAAAGGCAAGTAAAGATTTTTTCCTCATGAACCTCTACTTTCAGTCGACTTAAAGTGAGCCCTTCTCATCCATTTTCGATTAGGTTGGTGCAAAAGTATTTGCGGTTTTTGCTGTTATTTTGAATTACTAATTACTTATTGAGCCACAAGGGCCAGACACAAAAGTCAACCTCTGAAATACGCATTCTTGTCTACTTTGGGGAAAACGTGAGTACGTATCAGTGTATATAGTATCTGTGTACATGTTTTTATTAAAATGACCTAAAAGTGTATTAAATTTTATCAAAGGAATGCATGTACATAATTTTGGAAAGGAAATTGTACTGTTAGGTTTTCATTAAGAGCAAGCAGTATATTCTTTTCCCCCAGTCCTGCTCCCCAAAGACTGCCATTTTTCACCTTAGATGTGTTTTCTGCTATTTATGTTTCTGCTAAAATATAATCATTAAATTGAAATTCCTTATTTTGTTAATTTTAGAATCTATTTGTGCAGCTTTATTTATTTATTTATTTACTTATTTGAGACAGAATCTCTCTTTGTTGCCCATGCTGGAGTGCAGAAGCAAGACCTCGGCTCACTGCAACTTCCGCTTCCCAGATTCAAGTGATTCTCATGTCTCAGCCTCCAGAGTATCTAGGATTACAGGCATGAGTTACCATGTATGGCTAATTTTTGTGTTTTTTTAGTAGAAATGGGGTTTTGCCATATTTGCCAGGCTAGTCTTGAACTCCTGGCCTCAAGTGATCCACCTGCTTCGGCCTCCCACAATGCTGGGATTACAGGCGTGAGCCACCACTCCTGGCCTATTTTTGTAGCTTTATTAAGGTATAATTAATATACGATAAGCCACACATATTTAAAGTTTACAATTTAATACATTTTGACATACACACACACACACACACACACACACATACATACACATACCCATAAAATAATCACCTCAGTGAAGATAATGAACTTTCCCGTCGTCCCCAAAGGCTTTTTCATGCCTCTTTGAAACCCAGTTTTTCCTCCATACCTCCCTTATTCCCAGACCCATGTAACCACTGACCTACTTTCTATCACTAAACGTTAGTTTATTCTTCCTAGAGATTTCTATAAATTGAATCATACTGTAAGTTTCTTCAATATTTTTTCATTCAGTGTAAACATTTTGATATCTATGCATTTTGAGCGTAAATCAAGAGTTTGTTGATTTTTATGACTATTAGTCCATTATAAGGATATATCACTATTTAATTTATCCATTCAACTATTTGTTGATGGGCATTTAGCTATTAAAAAGTAAGCTAGGGCCAGGTGCAGTGGCTCACACCTCTAATTATGACACATTGGGAAGCCAAGACTGGAAGATGGCTTGAGGCCAGGAATTTGAGACCAGCCTGGGCAAGAAAGCCAGAGCCTGCCTCTACAAAAAAATTTAAAAAGGAAAAATAGCTGGGCATGGTGGCATGCACCTGTGGTAGCTACTCAGGAGGTTGAAGTGGGAGGATCCCTTGAGCCTGGGATTTTGAGGCTGTAGTGAGCTATTGCCGGGCTACTGCACTCCAGCCTGGATGACAGAGCAAGGCTCTATATCAAAAAAAAAAAAAAAAAAAAAGTAAGCTGCTATGAGCTGTTGTTTGATATTATATTTTGGCTTCTTACTTGGTAGCTAAGGCTTTAACTCTCTTGCACAATTATCCTTGTTCATTGTTTTCTCTCCCCAACAAAGTTCAGTTATATTTCACATTTTGGACTTATGTGAATATTCAGTATTTACATTATTTTCACAAAGTAGTATTGTTTATTGCTGAGCCAAATAGTGGGAAATACTAATTTTACTTTCTGATAAAACTTTTCTTAATTAAGTTGCCTCACTTTTCTCCATATTTTTATTCTTGTATTGACCTATAATTACTTTTGATCATCTGTCAGCCCCTCAATACCATTCCTGTCCACACTGACCGCTTGCTCTCCCGGGTAAATGCATAGCTGCATTCCCGTTGCTCTTGTTCTGGGAATTTCCTTCATTTCCCTCCAGTGTCAGGACCCTGTATCTCATGTCTTTCTCTTCGGTTTTATTTTGGTGAGACATATGCCCCGGTATATTCTTGAGATAGTGCATGAACAAGAGGGTAAAAAGAAATGCATACATATATGTGTGTGTGTATGCGTGTATGCATATGTACACACATATGTATATAGTACACATCTGTAAATTCTTTCATCCAGTTTGGCTGGGGGAAAATTGGTGGTTGAAAATTAGTCAAATGCATACCCGTCATAATTACATATGTCTTTTTCTACCTTAATCGCACACAGATGAATATATGCATTCTTCCTGGTGAGAGTGGCAGAGGAGTCATATGCCGTTAACACTCAAAAGAAAACAATTGTAGATATTTTGGGGGCACAGATCTGAATGAAAGTAAGAGGGAGACTAGTGTACTTCACAATATATTTAACTATGTCGGCCAATATCAGAGCTATTTTTGTTGATAAGCAACCATGCCAAAAACCATAAGAATATACTATAACATACTACTCAAAAATTTTTAATTGGCTCCTATCATTTTTCGAAAAGTAAGAAACACGGGGAAAGTAAATCTACTAGTTTTCCTGAAGCAAGAGAAGAGAAAAATGAGAAATTTGATATTTGACCAAGTGATTTCTGCCCAAAGTGCTACAAATGACTGTGTAAAAACATCAGAGAGGCTAAATATTGTGGCAGATGTTCTTTTAATGGCTGCTGATAAAGCATGACAATCATTTTGAGAGCATCTGATATATTTCTCAAAAGTATCCACTACTCTCTTTGTAAATATTGGGGGAGAGAAGTATACAACATATCTTTCCAAATTTCTAAACATATGTGTTTTAATACTCTTAACTTTAAGGTGTACAGAGATACAAATATCTTGTATTTATATTCAGCAAACAAGTCTTTATCTCCTAGTTGGAACTACAAACTCAAATGCCTACAGAAGCCAGGCTGGCATATAAACATGGATGTAAGTAAATAGGGAGTGTTGAACTGCAGAATGGCATAGCCTCCCAAAGGCACTCAAGTTTAAAATATGTTTAAGATGTATAAATGAAAAGAAACAAAAAATTAAAAATAAATAAGTTTAAAAACAGATAAATAAATAAAGTAAATCCAACTTTGAGGGCCTTGTTGACTGCAGGTCACCAGTTTAACTTCTAGTTTAGGAAATGGTGGGTGAGTTCTCAGTTGCTCCCAGCTCAAAGGAGCAGCAGATTATGTCCTCCACCTAATTCTCAACTAAACATTTACTTAACTTTCTTATGTAGGCTGACTGCAGCAGCTCGTGCCTGTAATTCCAGCACTTTGGGAGGCTGAGGTGGGAGGATTGCTTGAGGCTAGGAATTTGAGACTAGCCAGGACAATATAGTGAGACCCCCATCTCTACAAAAAAAAAAAAAAACATTATTAAAAAGTATCCAAGCATGGTGGCACATGTCTGTAATCACAACTGCTCAGGAGGCTGTGGCAGGAGGGTCACTTGCTCCCAGGAGTTCAAGGCTGCAGTGAGCTAAGATTGTAGCACTGTACTCCAGCCAAGGTGACAGATCGAGACTTAAAAACAAAACAAAAGCCTCCTATTCCATCCTAGTCCTGCTTTGATTCCTTGCTCAGAATATGTTTCTCCCCTTTCCTGCTTCTCTAGTGTTCACTCTTATGCCTGTATCTCCTTCTTTCTTCTTCCCCCTTACCTTGCCCCTCTTCAACTCACCAAAGTGTAATGGAATGAAGTTTTGTGCTTATGTATTCCTATAAGGGTTGCATCAAGTCGAATACCTCAATGGGCTCATCTCCCTTGTTAGAAACCAGTGAAGGATTCTCCTTACCTGTAGCCCAAAGCCCATACTGCTCAGCCTCCTGCTCAAGCCATTCCACTGATCCCGGCTTGCTTTGCCAGCCTTTCCTCCCAGGACAGCCGTTCCTTCAGTGTCCCAGATCCACAAGGCCGCCGCAGCCAGCCAGCACACCATGCAGACTGCTTACTCTCTACCAGTCATCCTTGTTCCTTTATTTTGCCTGGAACATGTCTTGAATATTGTAGGTGCTTAATAAGTATGAGGTGAATTTGAATTTTGTTATCAGTTTGAAAACAAATGAGTTGAATTATTATTATTTCTCAATTTACTATTTTAAAGCCAATTAAATTAAGTCACATTTTGCTTATGGTTCATTTTTTTCCCTCCTTAACAACATCGAAATAAAGACTTTTTTAAAAGTATGAAAAGCAGCCTCATCTGTATTTCCATGTCCTGTTGCTTTATCAGTCTGATTAGACAGATGGCAGTAGGTGTTTGATTCTGGCATGAGGTTAATGGGCATGGATAAGAAACAAGAAGTGAGATAGACTTCCAACTTCAGAAATTGTTGACTAGTAGACCGTAGTTCACCTTCACTGCTAAGAGCATTTGCTGCCAATGTTTTAATCATTCTGGGCTCTTCTCCATTACATGAATTTGCTGTATAAATTTTTATTTTTTCATTCACATAGTACACCCTTTCTTTGCCCAGTTCTCTGAATAGAATCTTGCAAAGACAGTAAACACACATTTCTTAGCCATTTACAAAGGGGTTTTTTTTTGTCCAAGAAGTCCACAATTTAGTCACTAATGAAATATGAAATATGTCACATTATACTTTGAAAATAACTTGAGTCAATGTCAAATATGTCAAATGAGTGTTCAGCGAATTTCAAGGATCTTATCCAAATTTTATGCCTACTTTATAGAATCTCTTTTCTGCACTTATATGTCCTGATGTTTTTATAGACATTAATATCAGAAGAACAATTTAGATTGTTTAAAAAAATCTAAAGTCTGATTTATCTTTGAGATGTACTTCAGAACACAAACCAATTTTGCCATAGTAATACCATATCAATATTTTTTGACGGAAGACAAATGTTGTTATTAATTCACCAATTCTTACCTTTGTAAAAGTTTAGAATTTTACAAAATGACTCTTCTTTACATGTCAAAATAGTAACCTGATGAAAACAAAAAAAGTTGCAATTTTTATATCTGGTGGCAATGATGAATCATCCAAGTATGTTGGGTTATAAATGGGGCACAAACCATATTGACATTTTTTTTTAAAGTAAATACAGTTTTAATGGAGAAATGTATCTTTTCACCAAAATCACAAATAACATTGTTTTTAAAAAAGTTTACCTTGACTTGTCTCACTTCCTATTTGATTGGTTATTCTCCACGATAGAAGATTGAAAGTAGGACTGTCTTAAAGGCATCAGTCTCTATCCAGTAGTTCATTGTCTGTAATATAAAATAACTAGTGGGGGAATTAGCACCCAGAAAATTGTGAGAGATAAGACTATACTTCAGGCTGGCTACTTTTTCTTTTCTGAGCTCTTTTCTATAACACCTTTCCTATTATCTATCCCCGTCACTCACACAGAGTCACTCAGTGTTCTTATACTATTTTAGCCCTTTCAAAGACGAAATCTGAGACATTATTTCAAGACAGGTACTTTGAAATTTTATGTGCTACAATGATCTTTTATGTTTGAATTCAAACTTCATAAAAAAGCCTAAGAGAAAAGACAATGAAGACAATGCGTAATTCAGTAATTGTAGAATTCCAAAATATAATTTGGGGGGAACCTTCCCAGCACTTTATTTTTTATTTTTTTTTAATTTATTATTATTATACTTTAAGCTGTAGGGTACATGTGCATAACGTGCAGGTTTGTTACATATGTATACTTGTGCCATGTTGGTGTGCTGCACCCATCAACTCGTCATTTACATCAGGTATAACTCCCAATGCAATCCCTCCCCCCTCCCCCCTTCCCCATGATAGGCCCCAGTGTGTGATGTTCCCCTTCCTGAGTCCAAGTGATCTCATTGTTCAGTTCCCACCTATGAGTGAGAACATGCGGTGTTTGGTTTTCTGTTCTTGTGATAGTTTGCTAAGAATGATGGTTTCCAGCTGCATCCATGTCCCTACAAAGGACACAAACTCATCCTTTTTTATGGCTGAATAGTATTCCATGGTGTATATGTGCCACATTTTCTTAATCCAATCTGTCACTGATGGACATTTGGGTTGATTCCAAGTCTTTGCTATTGTGAATAGTGCTGCAATAAACATACGTGTGCATGTGTCTTTATAGCAGCATAATTTATAATCCTTTGGGTATATACCCAGTAATGGGATGGCTGGGTCATATGGTACTTCTAGTTCTAGATCCTTGAGGAATCGCCATACTGTTTTCCATAATGGTTGAACTAGTTTACAATCCCACCAACAGTGTAAAAGTGTTCCTATTTCTCCACATCCTCTCCAGCACCTGTTGTTTCCTGACTTTTTAATGATTGCCATTCTAACTGGTGTGAGATGGTATCTCATTGTGGTTTTGATTTGCATTTCTCTGATGGCCAGTGATGATGAGCATTTTTTCATGTGTCTGTTGGCTGTATGAATGTCTTCTTTTGAGAAATGTCTCTTCATATCCTTTGCCCACTTTTTGATGGGGTTGTTTGTTTTTTTCTTGTAAATGTGTTTGAGTTCTTTGTAGGTTCTGGATATTAGCCTTTTGTCAGATGAGTAGATTGCAAAAATTTTCTCCCATTCTGTAGGTTGTCTGTTCACTCTGATGGTAGTTTCTTTTGCTGGGCAGAAGCTCTTTAGTTTAATTAGATCCCATTTGTCAATTTTGGCTTTTGCTGCCGTTGCTTTTGGTGTTTTAGATATGAAGTCTTTGCCCATGCCTATGTCCTGAATGGTACTACCTAGGTTTTCCTCTAGGATTTTTATGGTATTAGGTCTAACATTTAAGTCTCTAATCCATCTTGAATTAATTTTCGTATAAGGAGTAAGGAAGGGATCCAGTTTCAGCTTTCTACTTATGGCTAGCCAATTTTCCCAGCACCATTTATTAAATAGGGAATCCTTTCCCCATTTCTTGTTTCTCTCAGGTTTGTCAAAGATCAGATGGCTGTAGATGTGTGGTATTATTTCTGAGGACTCTGTTCTGTTCCATTGGTCTATATCTCTGTTTTGGTACCAGTACCATGCTGTTTTGGTTACTGTAGCCTTGTAGTATAGTTTGAAGTCAGGTAGCGTGATGCCTCCAGCTTTGTTCTTTTGACTTAGGATTGTCTTGGAGATGCGGGCTCTTTTTTGGTTCCATATGAACTTTAAAGCAGTTTTTTCCAATTCTGTGAAGAAACTCATTGGTAGCTTGATGGGGATGGCATTGAATCTATAAATTACCTTGGGCAGTATGGCCATTTTCACGATATTGATTCTTCCTATCCATGAGCATGGTATGTTCTTCCATTTGTTTGTGTCCTCTTTTATTTCACTGAGCAGTGGTTTGTAGTTCTCCTTGAAGAGGTCCTTTACATCCCTTGTAAGTTAGATTCCTAGGTATTTGATTCTCTTTGAAGCAATTGTGAATGGAATTTCATTCCTGATTTGGCTCTCTGTTTGTCTGTTACTGGTGTATAAGAATGCTTGTGATTTTTGCACATTAATTTTGTATCCTGAGACTTTGCTGAAGTTGCTTATCAGCTTAAGGAGATTTTGGGCTGAGACGATGGGGTTTTCTAAATATACAATCATATCATCTGCAAAGAGGGACAATTTGACTTCTTCTTTTCCTAAATGAATACCCTTGATTTCTTTCTCTTGCCTGATTGCCCTAGCCAGAACTTCCAACACTATGTTGAATAGGAGTGGTGAGAGAGGGCATCCCTGTCTTGTGCCAGTTTTCAAAGGGAATTTTTCCAGTTTTTGCCCATTCAGTATGATATTGGCTGTGGGTTTGTCATAAATAGCTCTTATTATTTTGAGGTACGTTCCATCAATACCGAATTTATTGAGCGTTTTTAGCATGAAGGGCTGTTGAATTTTGTCAAAAGCCTTTTCTGCATCAATTGAGATAATCATGTGGTTCTTGTCTTTGGTTCTGTTTATATGCTGGATTATGTTTATTGATTTGTGAATGTTGAAGCAGCCTTGAATCCCAGGGATGAAGCCCACTTGATCATGGTGGATAAGCTTTTTGATGTGCTGCTGAATCCGGTTTGCCAGTATTTTATTGAGGATTTTTGCATCGATGTTCATCAGGGATATTGGTCTAAAATTCTCTTTTTTTGTTGTGACTCTGCCAGGCTTTGTATCAGGATGATGTTGGCCTCATAAAATGAGTTAGGGAGGATTCCCTCTTTTTCTATTGATTGGAATAGTTTCAGAAGGAATGGTACCAACTCCTCCTTGTACCTCTGGTAAAATTCAGCTGTGAATCCATCTGGTCCTGGACTTTTTTTGGTTGGTAGGCTATTAATTATTGCCTCAATTTCAGAGCCTGCTATTGGTCTATTCAGGGATTCAACATCTTCCTGATTTAGTCTTGGAAGAGTGTAAGTGTCCAGGAATTTATCCATTTCTTCTAGATTTTCTAGTTTATTTGCGTAGAGGTGTTTATAGTATTCTCTGATGGTAGTTTGTATTTCTGTGGGGTTGGTGGTGATATCCCCTTTATCATTTTTAATTGCGTCGATTTGATTCTTCTCTCTTTTCTTCTTTATTAGTCCTGCTAGTGGTCTGTCAATTTTGTTGATCTTTTCAAAAAACCAACTCGTGGATTCATTGATTTTTTGGAGGGTTTTTTGCATCTCTATCTCCTTCAGTTCTGCTCTGATCTTAGTTATTTATTGCCTTCTGCTAGCTTTCAAATGTGTTTGCTCTTGCTTCTCTAGTTCTTTTAATTGTGATGTTAGAGTGTCAATTTTAGATCTTTCCTGCTTTCTCTTGTGGGCATTTAGTGCTATAAATTTCCCTCTACACACTGCTTTAAATGTGTCCCAGAGATTCTGGTATGTTGTATCTTTGTTCTCATTGGTTTCAAAGAACATCTTTATTTCTGCCTTCATTTCATTATGTACCCAGTAGTCATTCAGGAGCAAGTTGTTCAGTTTCCATGTAGTTGAGCGGTTTTGATTGAGTTTCTTAGTCCTGAGTTCTAGTTTGATTGCACTGTGGTCTGAGAGACAGTTTGTTATAATTTCTGTTCTTGTATATTTGCTGAGGAGTGCTTTACTTCCAATTACGTGGTCAATTTTGGAGTAAGTATGATGTGGTGCTGAGAAGAATGTATATTCTGTTGATTTGGGGTGGAGAGTTCTATAGATGTCTATTAGGTCTGCTTGCTGCAGAGATGAGTTCAATTCCTGAATATCCTTGTTAACTTTCTGTCTCGTTGATCTGTCTAATGTTGACAGTGGAGTGTTGAAGTCTCCCATTATTATTGTATGGGAGTCTAAGTCTCTTTGTAAGTCTCTAAGGACTTGCTTTATGAATCTGGGTGCTCCTGTATTGGGTGCATATATATTTAGGATAGTTAGCTCTTCCTGTTGAATTGATCCCTTTACCATTATGTAATGGCCTTCTTTGTCTCTTTTGATCTTTGATGATTTAAAGTCTGTTTTATCAGAGACTAGTATTGCAACCCCCGCTTTTTTTTGTTCTCCATTTGCTTGGTAAATCTTCCTCCATCCCTTTATTTTGAGCCTATGTATGTCTCTGCATGTGAGATGGGTCTCCTGAATACAGCAGACTGATGGGTCTTGACTCTTTATCCAGTTTGCCAGTCTGTGTCTTTTAATTGGAGCATTTAGTCCATTTACATTTAAGGTTAATATTGTTATGTGTGAACTTGATCCTGCCATTATGATATTAACTGGTTATTTTGCTCGTTAGTTGATGCAGTTTCTTCCTAGCCTCAATGGTCTTTACATTTTGGCATGTTTTTGCAATGGCTGGTACCGGTTGTTCCTTTCCATGTTGAGTGCTTCCTTCAGGGTCTCTTGTAAGGCAGGCCTAGTGGTGACAAAATCTCTAAGCATTTGCTTATCTGTAAAGGATTTTATTTCTCCTTCACTGATGAAACTTAGTTTTGCTGGATATGAAATTCTGGGTTGAAAATTCTTTTCTTTAAGAATGTTGAATATTGGCCCCCACTCTCCTCTGGCTTGTAGAGTTTCTGCCGAGAGATCTGCTGTTAGTCTGATGGGCTTCCCTTTGTGGGTAACCCGACCTTTCTCTCTGGCTGCCCTTAAGATTTTTTCCTTCATTTCAACTTTGGTGAATCTGGCAATTATGTGTCTTGGAGTTGCTCTTTTCAAGGAATATCTTTGTGGCATTCTCTGTATTTCCTGGATTTGAATGTTGGCCTGCCCTACTGGGTTGGGGAAGTTCTCCTGGATGATATCCTGAAGAGTGTTTTCCAACTTGGTTCCATATTCCCCCTCACTTTCAGGCACCCCAATCAGACGTAGATTTGGTCTTTTTACATAATCCCATACTTCTTGCAGGCTTTGTTCATTTCTTTTTCTTCTTTTTTCTCTTGGTTTCTCTTCTCGCTTCATTTAGTTCATTTGCTCCTCAATCGCTGATACTCTTTCTTCCAGTTGATCGAGTCGGTTACTGAAGCTTGTGCATTTGTCACGTATTTCTCGTGTCATGGTTTTCATCTCTTTCATTTCATTTATGACCTTCTCTGCATTAATTACTCTAGCCATCAATTCTGCCACTTTTTTTTCAAGATTTTTAGTTTCTTTGCACTGGGTATGTAATTCCTCCTTTAGCTCTGAGAAGTTTGATGGACTGAAGCCTTCTTCTCTCATCTCATCAAAGTCATTCTCTGTCCAGCTTTGATCCATTGCTTGTCAAATAATTATTTGTCAAATAATTACCATATGAGTGTGCATTTATATGCCTAATATTTAGAATTACTTAAAGTATGTTTGTGACCTCTTTTGAGCCCAATTTAAGATTCTATTATTACTTTTATTATTATTAAATGATCAGCTACTGATGCAATCACCCTGAGAAGCAGACTTCTACAGAATGTCAGTGGAGGAGCTCCTTTGGCTGGCAAACTAACATTATGTGAAGTCAGAGCATATGCTATGAAGTTGGGAGTGAAAAAAAAGCTGCTGATTCAAGAAAAAAATCCACCCTTTCTGGCTCTTTCTCATATACAGTACTAACATTTTTAGTGACAACACAATACATAAATACCTCTATGAAAGAGAATATACAAAGCGGTGGGTGATCAAGATCAAGTTTCATAAGTGGGGAGAGGAGAAAAAGCAGACAGCTGTCTGTGGTTTCTGTAGAAGTGGTGTCTCAATGGGTTTGTAACAAGTGAGAATTCAGAATGAGGGCTGGTTTATCTATATTGTGGTTGAGCTGAATCTCCAATACTTTCTCAATGAAGTCAAGGATAGGCAGGATTTATGTTGCATTCGCTGAGGGTCAGGTCATGCAATATGTGCCTGGGAGACACAGCAACAAGCAGCACTGGAGGAAACAGGCTTCCACCATGGTCAGGTTTCTCCTTCCCTCAATAGCTGTCATGAATGCAAAGGGGAGAATTAACATTTTATTCAAGAAGGACTTCATTGAGCCTGAGACCATCACTAAAGCCATTGCTATAGTCTGAATGTTTGTGTCCCCTCAAAATTTATATATTGAAATCCTAACCTCCAAGGTGATAGTATTAGGAGGCATGAACTTTTGGGAAGTGGTGAGACCATGAGGGTGGAGCCCTCAGGAGTGGGATTAGTGCCCTTGTGAAAGAGACCACATAGAGCTAGTTACCCTTTTCTACCATGTGAGGACACAGCAAGAAGCCACCATCTATGAACCAGAAATCAGACCCTCTCCAGATACCAAATCTTAGAGTTCCCAACTCCAGAACTGAAAGAATAAATTTCTGTTGTTTGTAATACCAAGTCTACGCTATTTTGTTAAAACAGCTCAGAGTAAGATAGCCATCTGCTACTTCAAATACAAAATTTCTTTTGTTTGATTGTTTTCTCATTTCTCTTCCAACTAAAATATAAGCTCCATGGGCAAGAAACATATTTCTTATGCCTGGAAAAAAGCCTAAAATATTGATAATATTCAATAAATATTTATTGAATCATGATTTCGATTTTTTTTTTCACCCTTATTAACCTACCCTGCCCTTGTTTTCTCTTCCACCTGTCTTTTAGTTCTGACAACAATCGTCAGATCCCTCTATGGTCAATAAAGACAGAATTAAAGACTTTTATCCATCCCCAAGATGATGATTTGGTTATTTGTTTCACAAATAGCACTGTTAAAACTTCAGACAAATTAAATTTAGCAGACTTAATTGAGCAAGAAAAAACAAGCAAAAACAAAAACAAGATTCGTGAATCAGAATTAATAGAATCAGAGAGACTCCAGGCATGCCTCGTCGTCAAAACAAATTCGTAGACAAAAAAAGGAAAATGACCTACAGAAATCGGAAGTGAGGTACAGAAACAGCGGGATTGGTTACAGGTTGGTTTTTGCCTTATTTGAATACAGTTTGAACATTTAGCAGTGTATGAGTGATTGAAGTATGACTTCTGGGATTGGCCAAGACTCAGCCATTATTACAGAGACATATTCCTAAATTAGATTGCTATTGATCCACAAGGACTCAAATATAGAAGTACGGAGTCTTTCTCAGGCCACATTTAGTTTACTTTAACAACACTCTGCATGGTGTTAAAAATTATTTTGAGGATCCTTGAATGGAAGGCAATGAAAGGGTAGATATGAATATACCACTTCTGTGTTAGGTCAAGTTTCCCAGAAGCGGATGCTTAGACAAGGATTTGCACACAAACGATTTAATAGAAGAATGGTGCCGGAAGAAACAGGGAAGGCAGTGGGAGACGTTGGATCGGGAGAAGTGTTGCCCTAGCCTCTGCCTGATCTCATGGGGAGCTCTAGAGATTAAAGACTACAGAGGGCTTCCCCCTCCTCCTTCCCCCCAGGACCAGGAATCAGATTTTTGTACCCTGTCTTCTGTAAGTCAATAGCTACAGACCTCCCCAGGTGCTACGAAATTCTAAGATGCTTCCAGGAAAGTGGCACTTAAGAGTCTAAGTCCAAGTCCTCTGAAGAATGTTGTTGGAGTAAGCTGCAACAGCTAACACGTAGAGGTTGCTGTATGGACACATAAAACCAGCAAGAGGGATCCAGAGGAGCTGACAAAAACATTAATATCTCTCTCTTTTTTTTTCTTTTTCTTTTTCTCTTTTCTTTTTTTCTTTTGAGACGGAGTCTCGCTCTGCCGCCCAGACTGGAGTGCACTGGCGATCTTGGCTCACTGCAAGCTCCGCCTCCCGGGTTCACGCCATTCTCTTGCTTCAACCTCCCGAGTAGCTGGGACTACAGGAACCCACCACCACACCCGGCTAAGTTTTTGTATTTTTAGTAGAGACGGGGTTTCACCATGTGAGCCAGGATGGTCTGGATCTCCTGACCTCGTGATCCGCCCACCTCGGCCTCCCAAAGTACTGGGATTACAGGCTGAGCCACCACGTCCGACCGCATTAATATCTCTCAATGCCAAAAGCTATACCTGACAAAAGACTCATTTGTCACCTTTTGGTCTGGTTGGCAAAGGCACATACACGGCTATACAGCATTCTTCCGCGTTCCACCTGATACTTTCATTCCTGTGTAGAGTTCTCCCGGTGACTCACACTTACCAATGCTATCACTTTGAGCTCTGCCTCTACAGTCTATTTTATTGTTAGATCACTACCATTAGAGGAGAGAATAGTCCATTGATCACTCTACACTTTTCTTAGCTTAGGCTAGGGACATTTTTAATGTTTCTAAAATAAGTCCCATGTGGTTAGGTATGAACATTAAAATGACCCATTAACAACTGTAATGTGCTATAAGATTTGGATTCCTACTAATTACTGTAATCTATCTCCCAGTTTCACTGAGTATGTAAATGAGAAAAATTATTACTTTTATGGTGCTGAAACTGTGACTATTCTCTAACATCTAATATGCAGTTTGACATGGATTTCTAAAAATGGCATAGTAAGGATGCCAATCTTAGCATAAGTATACTAACATCTGTTCTACATTTCTTTAATTCTTTTGACTTTCTTATTACTATTCATAAAAAAGTAATGGTTTTCTTCAGAAATGAAACTTTGTTTAGTTTTATCTTTCACTTAGAAGCAACATTGGTCATATAATTATAACCTTTTTATATATAATAATATGCACATATTATATATAATAGATACACATAAATATATATGCCTAGAGGTCAGTATTATAGCAAATAATCAAAGCACAAACATGCTTTATGAAGAAAAATTGTTTTAAATGTCATGCTCTACAATGAAAAAAAGCCACAAAGCCCTTGTGCCCTTATTATTCTATTGTCTTTGTGTTATAACATCAAAATTACTTATTCAGTTATCTTAATTACCTTTTTCATTAGAAAACTAATATTATTTGCCAAACTAATCCAGAGAGATTATTAATAGGTAAGGTATGAGGAGGAGCTTCCAGACACTGACATAGTTACAGAAGATAAGAAGGCAAAAGAAACACTAACTAAATAGTCTGACAGACATGTGGTCTTGTATATGCAAATTTTTAAAAATTCTCATAATGAACTAACTATGACATTAGATTCATAGTATTGCTCATTAAAAGTGTAATTTTAATAGATTTCCATCAAAATAGTTAAATATTTTGAGTCTTTGATAAACATGTTATTTTGCAAATTTCACTCATGTAAAGTATTTCATTCCTGAAAACAGTGGGAAAGTTAAATACTGTCATCTGTCTGTCTTGAAGTAGCATGAGATTATGTTTGCATTAATATTCACACATATCTCAAATAACTAGGATTTTTATGCATACATGAATTTCTAATCAACAGAGTAAAGATATAACATGCATGAAAAAGTTTTCAGTTTTGTTAAGTTCCAAATTACTGAATTCAAACAGAAAGTGAAGGGAGCAAGGTAACCCCTGGAGTGAACCCCTTAGGTAAAAGTATTCACTTTGTATAGATCAAAGTGGACATGTCACCAAAGTGGACATGTATATAAGATGCTTCAGAGTATTTCAAAACATGAGCTGTGTGATCAGAGAGTAACTTAGGCTTATGTGAGGCCAGATGCTCTCCTGGATGTGTTTATTAAAGTGGTTAATTCAAATACAAAAACCTGAGGAGGACCTTCACCCTGCCCACATACTATGAAGTATTTACCTCCAATATTGGTTCACTGATTAAACGCACACCTTAGAGAGAGAGGAAAGCAAGTTATAAACCTGCTGCAGATTCCCCATTGAAGACATTTCTCTACTAAGTACTCCTAGTTAGACTTTTACCTTGATGCAAATTCATGGTGATATGGTTTCTGGGTTAGTGTGATTCTGCTAGACTATGAGTTCCAAAAGAACAAGACCTTGACTTTGTGTTCACTGCATTTGTCTAATATTTAAATAAGAGACTGGGAGATACCCATCTTATAATGACATTGGATGAATGAACAAACTATCCATTGTCACCCTGAACACATCCCTTTCCATGAAATAAGGAAATGGCACTGAAAACAACTCTTAGAAAATGGTCCCAAGAATAAACAGGAATGATGCTCCACGAAACTGGGAGCAGAGGATGTTTATGCTGCAGTATGAGGACTGCAAGGACCAACTACACACGAAACAATTTTGATACTCAGACTTTGAGAGTGCCTGCTTTATTGTTCTCACAAGGGCTAGTCTTTCTGATGTACAATAAATTAGAAACTGAAAATGCAAATTTGTCACTCAATTTGCATTTATTGTGGTAGCATACTTAACCCCTGAAAAGATCCACAGAACTCAAATAAGCAACTGCAAAGAAAATATTAGAACTGTGATAACTGGGCAACAATATTAGAAGACAGATCAGCTCATCTTTAACATTCCTGTAGCAGCTTAGGGTTTGAACTTGCAGGAAAAGTTCTAATGTGTTGGAAAGAACAACATCATAGCAATACCCTGACTCCTTTTTAGAAACAGTTTTCAATCTCCTCTTCAGAACCAGGACAGATAGCACTCATTTCTAGGGCACATTGTCAAAGGTGTGTCCGTGCTTATTCAAAGCATAATCTGTTTATAACTGTATCTAATTCTCTGACACTCAAAACCTACATTGAAATTTTAAAAATATAAATGTGATCTTATTTTATGGAGAAGTTTTAATCTACCTTGTTTATCTTAAAATAGTAAAGTACAAGGAATTCAGTTTTCCACCATGATGGAATAAATATATGGTACTAGACTCACTCTCTTATTGTGAGTTACCATAACATTAAACAAAATACATAAGGCAATAAATAAATGAAATAAAATGTAGTCTTTTATATTTTTAGGTATTTATTTTTAAGTATTTATTAAGTAGCAAGAAGAGCAGGACTGCAATTCTTAAGAGAAAGCAATCATGAGGTTTGTCCCACATTCATTCATGCTTTCTGCCACAATCAGGAAGGCAGAAGCCAAGTCTATCCTCCTATTTCTCAATCTCCTATCCAGAGATAGGAGATCAATACTAAGAAATCTGGAATTTGTAGGGCGTTTCACCAGAGAAGAGGAAGCTTGGGGGAACGGGGAGGAGTGTAGAAGTCATGCCGACATTCAGTGCTGTTCTCAATGAAGCACTGACACGTGCATGCACAAAGTAAGACTCTACATGCCTAAGCACCATAGGACTAAGGGCAAAACTGAAACAGACGCAGCCTAACAGCAGATAGAAATACAGTTCTACAGGAAAAAAAAAAAAAAGCACATGAAAAGGTAAAACATGCATAATATAAAGGACTACTAAAAGACTACATTTTTATTTCTTCTATTAATTTCATTTTATGTAAAGTATTAACTGTAAGCAGACTATAATATATTATGACACATAATGAACAAAAGCTTAAAAAACAAAGAAATGAAAATAGAATACCGAAACATGCATTAAGCACAATGTAAGTCAGAAAGGGAAGAATAGAGAAACAAAACCAGATAGGAAAAAGAGAACACAAAGGATATCATTTTAAATATAAAGATACAGATAAGAGGAAAGTAAAAGGATGCGGAAAAAAGACATACCATGCAATAGTAAGTAAATATAATAAAGCTAGTAGGAATGCATCGATATAAGACAGAGTAGACATTAAGACTAGACATAACTTACTATGGAAATGAAATGTGGAAAAACTAGAAATATAAGCAGAAATAAAGAAAGATATTTCATAATGTGGGAAGGAATAAGTAATCAAGAATGCATAACAATTATAAATATGTAGATACATAGCAACAGAGTTCCAAAATGCATTAAACAAAAACTGACAAAACTAATGATAAAAATAGACAAATTTATCATTGTAGTTGGAGATGTCAGTACATTTCTTTCAGTATTAATTGAAATAGGAATACAGAAGATTTGAACAACTTGATTAACCAACTTGACCTAATTGACATTTATAGATAATGCATCTAACAACTACAGAATAGACCTTCTTTTCATGTCTGCATGGAACAGTCATTAAGAAAGACAATATACTGGGCCATAAACCAAGTCTCAATGCCTTTTAAAGGATGGAAATTATATAGAGCTCTGACTACAGCTGAATTAAAGTAGAAGTCAGTTACAAAAAAATAGACATAAAAAATCCTCAAATATTTGGAGATTAAACAACACTCTTAAGTAATTCATGGGTCAAAGAAGAATCACAGAAAAATAAGAATTTTAAACTGAATGTTAAGAAAAATAAAATATGTCAATATCTACTAGATGCAGTTAAAATAGTACTTAAGGAAATAATACTTAAAGGAAAATGTACTTAAAATAGTACTTAAAGGAAAATGTGTAGCTTTACATGATTATGTCAAAAAGAAAAAAATGATTTGAAATCAAGGCTTTGATTTTCAACCTTATAAGCCTATAAAAAAATAAAAACTAAAGTGAATAGTAAAAAGAAAAAATAAAAAAGCAGAAAACAATAAAATTAAAAGCAAGAAAATAATAAATACAAATAACAAAGCAAAAGTGTCTTTTTAAAAGTTTAATGAAATATAAATTGTCAAAAATAATTCAATTTTAAAATAGAAATTTTCCATAAAGAAAAGTAAGCACAGATAGTTTTATTGGTGAATTCTATCCTATTTAAAGAACATATAAAACCAGTCTTAGACTGGGTGCCACAGCTCATGCCTGTAATCCCAGCACTTAGGGAGGCTGAGGCATGTGGATCGCTTTGAGCTCAGGAGTTTGAAAACAGCCTTGGCCAAATGGCGAAACTGTGAGTCCACAAAAAATAAAAAAGTTAGCCAGGCATGGTGGCTCATGCCTGTGGGCCCAGCTACTCGAAAGGCTGAGGCTGGAGGATAACTTGAGCCTAGGAAGCAAAGGTTGCAGTGAACCAACATCGTGCCACTGCCCACCAGCCTGAGAGACAGAGTGAGAGTCTGTCTCAAAAATAAATAAATAAATAACAAAATAAATAAAACCAATTTTGCACAAAATATATCAGAAAATAGAGAAGAATACTTCCCAACAGATTTTGTGAAGCCAGCCTAACATTTATGCTAAAGTCCAATATTAACATTAAAAGTGCACAAACAGCAATTCAAAAATTCTTAATAAAGATGGGTGCTGACGAGTTGATGGGTGCAGCACACCAACATGGCACAAGTATACATATGTAACAAACCTGCACGTTATGCACATGTACCCTAGAACTTAAAGTATCATAATAATAAAAAATAAATAAATAAAAATAAAACAATTAACAAATTAAATATAGCAATATATAGCATATTAGAGACAGGTAAAATTTTTTTCAGAAATCTTAGTTTGGTTAAACTTTCAAAACTGACTCAAGTGATTTACAGTATTAACAAAAGACATATTTTTATGTCAATAGATACAGTAAAAAGCATTTGACAAAATCCAACACTCAATTGTTATAAAGCTCTTAGCCAAATAGGAACAGAATTTAACTTTCTCCATCTGATAAAATACAACTTTGAAAAACCTACAACTAACATAATACTTATTTGTGAAACTGAATACTTTCCAGCCAAGACTGTGAACAATGCAAGGATCTATACTCTCTGTACTTGTATTCAACATTCTATTAGAAGTTCTAGCTAGTGCCACAAGGCAAGAAAAAGAAGTAAATGGCATAATAAGTAAGTGGAAGATGGGAGGCAAGCTTTATTTCTGGACAACAGGATTGTATAACATAGGCATCTTTTTGCATCTACAGAAAAAATAGTTAGAACCAATAAATTAATTTATCATTATAGTAGTGTATGAGGGTTAATACACAAAAGTCATTGTATTTTTTATGTTTTGTATATTTATCTGTAAAATAATTGTATTTCTAATATTAGTGAGCAATTAAAAAAAACAGCTATTTTAGTTGCTTAAAAAAATACTTGAAATTATTTTAATAAAAATGTGTAAGATGTTCATTGAAGGTCAATTCATAGTAGCTGCAAATTAAAAACGACCCAAACATTCATCTGCAAGAGAATTAGTAAACAAAGTGTGCTATATTCATTTGATGAAATACTATTCAGCAATGAATAAATAAAATAAATACTGAAATACACAACATGCATGAATCAAAATTGTTGCATTGAAGAATAGAAGTCATATACAAAATGTCACTGAACTTTCATAAATCTCAAAAGCACCTTTTTTCCACCTGGCTTTTAGCATGTCTTGGGAACTTGGAAATAGCAAGATAATAAATAAAATAAAGATCAACTCTGTGAGCTTTAATTCAAGAAGGAAAATGGGAATCCACCAGAATTGTGAAGGAGTTCCTGGGGAGCAGAATATGGGCAAACATCTTCTTTTATGACATCTAGCTGCAAAAGGTGAGTAAAGCCTCAGTACTGAGAAAAGCAGAAAGCCTTCCTCTGTGACTTACCTTTCCACTAAGGATCTGAACAACCCAGGCTGTGGGAGAGCACTTTGTTTCCCGAAAGTCCTGGAGCTAACTTGGGGAGAGAAGAGGTTTAGAGGAAAGAGAGACACTGGGAAAAGTTACAGGCATTTTCCCAAATCTGGGACCAAGAGAAAGACACTATTTTTAATTTGAGCTCATACAAAGTCAACCATTTTTGGTGACCCAGCATTGTGGTTGTGCTGGCATTTTAGTCTTGGGCCAAATATTAGAGCTCTTGTTCTGTATTTAGGTAGGGGCTGCTGAAGCCAGAACTATGGAAAGCACCTCAGCAGTAGGAGCTGGAATTGTGCTGTCCCCCAATATAAGCCTGGAGTGGGAGGGGAGCTGCTACAGCTGCAGTTTCTTCTGGGCAGTGAGACTTGCAGCCAGGGCCAGCTTGGTGACCTGAAACCAGCCTGTCAGTGTCATTGCTGGGTGCCAAAGCTGGTTGCCCTGAGGTCATAGTGCACCAGAGCCCTCTCCACTCCACTCTCTGTCAGAAATCCAGGCATTTGGAGTATACACTTGCCTGGAACAGCAGCCTGAGCCACCCCACCTTTCCTGGATATAAATTGTGGTACAGTGGAGCCATCTCCACTCTACACATAGGCAAATCGGCAGGCATTTGGAGCATTCATTCATGTGAACTAGTAACCTGAGTTACTAGTTCCTACATCCTTCCTATACAGAGATCCTGGTGTAGGGAGGCTGTCTCCCTTCTATGGAGAGACAGGCAAATCTCCAGGCATTCAGAGCACTCATTTACTTAGATTAGAAGCCTGTGCTGCTCCAACCATCCTGTACAGAGACCCTTGTGCAGGGGGTGCCCTCTACAGTCCATGCTCATCATGCAGATCTTCAGGTACTAAAGCACTCAGTCCCCTGGATTAGGAGTTCAGGCTGTACCACCTGCCCATGAAGAGAACTTGAGGCTGAGAAGGTTTTGCAGCTCCACACCTAGGGACATGTCTGTGTGTTTGGTGGCCACCCACTGTATTCTCCATTGAGACTGGCACTTGTGCCTGCCATCAGGGGACCTATAAGCCAACCTGTCTGATCAAGCCCTGCCTATCTTTCTCCACAACCCCCAAGGGCTGGACATGGTGCTCAGCCCACTGGGCACTCCATGAATTGACCTATTGCCTGTGCAACAGAGAGCTTCTTTGAGTAAAAAAGGCCAGTAGATATCCAGCCACATTGGCCACAGCCCATTCTTACCCATAAGTGCCATGGACTGGCTTATAGGTCAGACTGCACAGCCCAGTAAAAAAACATGCTGACAGAATTGCATACAGCTTTAGAAGCAAACCTAAAAGACGCCATCCAGCATTTTCTACAGTCACACCTACTGGGAAGGGGTGGAAAAGGAAAGAGAAATAAATAAATCATTATAATATTTTAAGGAAAGAAAGACAAGCAGAAAAAATCCTACCTGCATAAAAATAATTACAAATATTAGAAGTGCCTGCATCTCCAGATGAGAAGGAACCAGCAAAGGACTTCTGGTACTATGAAAAATATAAATGTAGTGACACCACCAAAGAAGTACACTAGCTCTTCAGCAATGGTACCTAACCAAAATGACAGATAAGCAGAAGTGACAGATAAAGGATTCAAAGCAAGGATTGCAAGGAAGTTCAATGAAATCTAAGAAACAGTTGAAAATCAACACACAAATCTTCTAAAGCAATCCAGAAAATGAAAGAAGAAATAAACATCTTAAGAAGAAATCAATCAGAGCTTCTGGAATTGAAAAACACACTTAAATTTTTTCAAAATACAGTTGAAAGCTTTATCAACAGAATGGATCAACCAAAAAAGAGAATCTCAGACTTTGAAGACTGGTCTCTCAAACTAACCCAGTCAAAATAAATAAATAAATAAATAAATAAATAAATAATAAGGCAATAAAAATAAATTTAAAAAGTAAATAAAATCTTCAAGAAATATTAGATTATGTGAAGCAACCAAATCTACAAATTATTAGTATTCCTGAGAGAGAAGGAGAAAATGTAAACAAACTGAAAATATATTTGAGGGAAATTCAAGAAAATTTCCCCATTTTTGCTAGATGGATAGACATCTAGATACAAGAAATCCAGAGAACACCTGTGAGATACCCTACAAAATGAGCATAACTGAGGTATATAGTCATCATACTGTCCAAGGCAAACACTGAAGAAACAAAATCTTAAAGGCAGCTGAAGAAAAATGTTAAATTACATACAAAAGGAATCTTTTCAGGCTAACAGCTGGCTTCTGAGCAGAAACCTCAAACGCCAAAAGAGTTTGGGGACCATTTTAAGTATTCTTAAAGAAAAGAAATTCCAACCAAGAATTTTATATCTTATATCCTGCCAAACTAAGCTTCATAAGTGAAGAAGAAAAAATCTTTTTCAGACAAGCAAGTGCTAAGACAATTTGTTACAACTACACCAGAATTACAAGAGATCCTTCAGGGAGTTTTGAACATGAAAATGAAAGAAAAATAGCTACTTCCATAAAAACACACTTAATTACATAGCCCACAGACCCTAAAAAGCAACCACATAGTAGGGACTAGAAAACAACAAACTGACAACTTCACAATGGGATAAAACCTCATATATCAATATTAACCTCAAAATTATTCCCTCAAATGATCTAAATACTCTTCTTCAGAGGCATAGAGTGATAAATTGAATTTTTTAAAAGACCCATCCATCTGCTTTCTTCAAGAGACTCATCTCACATGTAATGACACCCATGGGCTCTATGTAGAGAATTGGAGAAAGATCTACCACACGTATGAAAAACAAAAAAAGCAAGGGTCCCTATTCTTATATTGGATAAAAACAGATTTTAAACCAACCACAGTAAAAAAGAACAAGGAAGGGTATTGCATAATGATAAAGGGTTCAATTTAACAAGAAGACCTAGCTATCCTAAATATATACATACCCACCATGGGAGCTCCCAAATTCATAAAACGAGTACTTCTACATCCACAAAAAGACTTAGATGGCCACACAACAATAGTGGGGAACTACATGACATGACCCCATTGACTGCATTAAACAGATAATTGAGGAAGAAAACTGACAAAGAAATTATGGACTTAAATTACATATTTGACTAATTGGAACTAACAGACATCTACAGAATACTCCATCCAGTAACCACAGAATATGCATTTTTCTCAACTGTTGGAATATACTTCAAAATTGACTACATGCTCAGCCATAAAGCAAGTCTAAATAAATTCAAAAAAAATCTAAATGATACCAACCATATTCTTGGTCCACAGTAGAATAAAAATAGAAATCAATACCAAGATAATCACTCAAAATTACACAATTACATTGAAATTAATCATCTTGCTCCTGAATGACTTTTGTGTAAACAGTGAAATTAAGGCAGAAATCAATAAATTATTTTAAATAAGTGAAAACAGAAACACAATATACCAAAATTTCTAGGAGACAGCAAAACTATACCTATCTCAAAAAGTTGGAAATATCCCAAATTAATGATTTAACATCACTACTAGAGGAACTAGAAAATCAAGAACAAACTGACTCCGAAACTAGCAGAAGAAAAGAAATAACTAAAACCAGAGCAGCACCAAATGAAAATGAGACCCCAAAATCTATACAAGGAATTAATGAAATCAAAGGTTGAAAAAATAAACAAGGTTGAGGGACTGCTAGCTAGGTTAGCAAAGAATAAAAGAAGATCAGAATAAGCACAATCAGAAATAACAAAGGTGGCATTACAACTAATCCCACAGAACTAAAGAGATTCTCAAGAACTATTGTGAACACTGCTATGGACACAAACTAGAAAATCTAGATGAAATTGACAAATTCCAGGAAACATACAGCCTCCCAAAATTGAATCAGGAAGAAATTAAAACTCTAGACAGATGAATATCAAGTTTCAAAATTGAATCAATAATTCAAAAACCTACCAACCAAACAAAGCCACAGGCCAGATGGATTCACAGTCAAGTTCTACCAGACATAAAAAGATCTGATCCCAGTTCTACTGAAACTAGTCTAAGAAATCAAAGATGGGGACTCCTCCCTGACTCATTCTACAAAGCCAGCATTACCCTGATACCAAAACCTGACAAACACACAAAAACAACAAAAAGAAAACTATAAGCCAAGCCAATATCCCTGATGAACAGATACAAAAATTCTCAACAACATATTAGTAAACAGAATCAAGTAGCACATCAAAAAGTTAATTCACCATGATTAAGTAGGATTTCTTCCCAGAATGCAAGGTTGACTAAACATACACA
This sequence comes from Macaca mulatta, assembly GCF_049350105.2. Lineage (NCBI taxonomy): Eukaryota > Metazoa > Chordata > Mammalia > Primates > Cercopithecidae > Macaca > Macaca mulatta. Next base: position 29,833,705 of record NC_133417.1, read on the forward strand.
AATCAGTAAATGTAATTCACCACATATAATTGAAAACAAAAACTATGATTATCTCAATAGATGTGGAAAAAACTTTTGATAAAATCAAATATCCCTTCATGATAAAAACCCTGAAGAATGTAGACATTGATGGAACATACCCTAAAATAATAAGAGCCATTTATGAAAAATCCACAGCCAACACCATACCGAATGATTAAAACTGGAAGTATGCCCCTTGAGGTCTGGAATAAGATAAGCATGTCCTCTCTCATGACTCCTATTCAACATAGTACTAAAAATCCTAGCCAGAGCAATCAGGCAAGACAAAGAAATAAAAGGTATCTAAGTAGGAAAAGAAAAAGTCAAACTCTCCCTCTTTGCAGACAATATGATTGTATACCTAGAAAACCCTAAAGACTCCACCAAAAAGACTCTTGGAACTGATAAATGAACTCAGTAAAGTCTCGGGATACAAAAATTAATGTACAAAAATCAGTAATATTTCTACCACACCAGTAGTGTTCAAGCTGAGAGCCAAATCAAGAACACAATACCATTTACAATAACTACAAAATCACACACACACAACAACCACCACCACCACCTAGGAATACGTCTAACCAAGAAGGTGAAAGATCTCTACAAGAAGAATTACAAAATACTGCTGAAATAAATCATAGGTGATATAAACAAATGGAAAAACATTACATACTCATGAATTAAAAGACTCATTCTCACTTAATTGGTCATACTGTCAAAAGTAATTTATAGATTTAATCCTATTCCTATCAAACTACCAACATCCATTTTTCACAGAACTAGAAAAAAACTATTCTAAAATTCATATGGAACTAAAAGGAGCCCAAATAGTCAAAGCAATTCTAAGCAAAAAGGCCAGTGCTGGAGGCATCATGTATCCAAATTGAAAGTATATAATATAAGGCTACAGTAACCAAAACAGCATAGTTCTGGTACAAAAACTGACACATAAATCAATGAACAGAATAGAGAAACCAGAAATAAAGCTATAAACTTTCAGTCATCTGATCTTTGAAAAAGTCTACACAAATAAGTGATGAGGAAAGGACTCCCTATTCAATAATTGGTTCTAAGATAGCTGGCTAGCAATATGCAGAAGAATGAAACTGGACATTGCCTTGCACCATATACACAAATTAGCTCAAGATGGATTAGAGATTTAAATATAAGACCTCAAACTATAAGAATCATACAAGAAAATCTAGGATACACCATTATGGATATCAACCTTGGAAAATAATTTATGACCAAGTCCTGAAAAGCAATTGCAAACAACAACAACAACAACAACAACAACAACAACAAAACTGAAAGGAGGATCTAATTAAAGATCTTCTGCACAGAAAAAGAAACAATCAATAGAATAAATAAATAGGAGAAAATATTTGCAAACTATGCCTCTGACCAGGATTTAACATCCAGAATGTATAAGGAACTTAAATTAACAAGCCAAAATAAAACCATTAAAAATACACAAAAGATGCAAACAGACACTTCTCTAAAGAAGACATACAAGCAACCAACAAATATGAAAAACTATTCAATATCATGAATCATCAGAGAAATGCAAATCAAAACCACAATGAAATATAATCTCACAGCAGTCAGAATTGGCTATTTTTAGAAAAATAAAACAAAATAAATAAAATCAGATGCTGGTGAAGCGTGGAGAAAAAGGGATGCATATACATTGTTGATGGGAAAGTAAATTAGTTCAGCCACTGTGGAAAGCCATTTGGAGATTTCTCAAAGAACTTAAAACAAAACTATCATGTGATCCAGCAATTGCATTACTGGGTAATATCCAAAAGAAAATAAAACATCCTACCAAAAGGACATATGCACTCATATGTTAATCACAGCACTATTCACAACAGCAAAGACATGGAGTCAACCCAGGTGCCAATCAATGGTGGACTCAATTTAAAAAATGTGGTACGTATATGTCATGAAATACTATGCAGCCATAAAAAAGAACAAAATAATGTCATTTGCAGGAAAATGGATGGAACTGGAGGTCATTATTCTAAGTGAATTAAAGCAGGAACAGAAAACTGAACACCTCATGTTTTCACTTGAAAATGGGAGCTAAAACTTGGGAATGATTGGACATAGAGATGGCAACAATAGACACTTGGGACTACTAGAAGGAGGAAGGGTTGAAAAACTAGCTATTCAGTACTATGTTCACCATCTGGGTGACAGGATCAGTTGTACCCCAAACCTCAGCATCATGCAATATATCCAGATAACAAAACTTGTACATGTACACCCTAAATCTAAACTAAAAGTTAAAAATACTTTTTAAAAAGGATTCAAGAACAGGCAAACTAATCTATGGTGACATAAATCAGAACAGGGAATGCCTGTGGAAGTTGTAGATTAAATGGAGGTAAGAGATGACTTTCTGGGATGATGGAAGTGTTCTATTAATGGGCATAGTTGTACATTTGTCAAGTCTCCATTAAATTATGTTCTTGAGAGTGTGCATTTCACTGTCTATAAACTTTACTTAACAAATACAAATAACATGTCTCTTGCAAATTTGTGGCCTTTCTACTTCTATCAGTAACAAATTACTTAGAATACTTTTTACCCTATGAGTTACCAGGGTTGAGAATTACTCCTCTCAGGCATACAACAACAACAACAACAACAACAACAACAACAACAACAAAACATGCTGGAAGTCACTCATAGGAAGTGGTCTAGAGAATCTCATAGCTATATTACCTTAGCATAGTTGCAAGAGTGAGAAGCATTGAGTCAACAAATGTGAAAATCTATGGATAGAAGTGGCCGATTTCTACCATTGCTCACATGATAAGAAGTTGTAAGCTGCTACTAGAAGCTGTTTATTCATTTATTCAATCAAATATTTAACCGGTGGTGACTACGAATAATATGGTTTTGTCCCTGCATCCCACCTGCTCCAAATCCACCTGTGGCTAAAAGCGGCCCGGGTACAGCTTAGGTCACTGCTTCAGTGTGTTTAAGCCATAAGCTTTTGTGGCTTCTATGTGGTGATAAGCCTGTGGATGCACAGAATGGAAGAGCTGAGGCTTGGAAGCTTCCACCTAGATTTCAGAGGATGTTTGGAAAAGCCTGGATGTCCAGGCAGAAGCCTGCTGCAAAAGCAGAGCCCTCACAGAGAACCTCTGCTAGGGCAGTGCAGATGGAAAATGTGGGGTTGAAGCCCTCACACAGAGTCCTAACTGGGGCACTGATAGTGGAGCTGTGAGAAGAGGGCCACTGTTCTCCAGGCTGTGGAATGGCAGAATCATCATCAGCTTGCACCATGCACCAGGAGAAGCCACAAGCACTCAACACTAGCCCATGAGAGAAGCCATGGGGGTTGATCCCTGTAAAGCCACAGGGGAGGAGATTCCCAAGGCCTTGGAAGCCCACCCCTTGCACCAGTATTCCCTGGATGTGAGACATTGAGTTAAAAGAGATTATTTTGGAGCTTGAAGATTTAATGACCGCCCTTCTGGGTTTTGGACTTGTGTGGGGCCTGTAGCCCTTTTTTCCTGACTGATTTCTCCCTTTCAGAATCGGAGTATTTGCCCAACGTCTATCTCCTGACTGTATCTTGGAAGTAACTAACTCGTTTTTGATTTTACAGGCTTGTAGGGACTAGTCTTGTCTCAGATGAGACTTTGGACTTTTGAATGAATGCTGAAAATGAGTTAAGACTTTGGAGGACTGTTAGGAAAGCATGGTTGTATTTTGCAATGTGAGAAGAACATGAGATTTTGTAGGGGCTGAGGGAAGATTTATATGGTTCTGATCTGTGTCCCCAACCAAATCTTATGTCAAATTATAAGCATCAGTGTTGGAGGTGAGGCCTGCTGGGTGGTGGCTGGATCATTGTGGGGCAAGATTTCCCCACATGGTGCCATTCTAACGATAGTGACTGAGTTCTCATGAGATCTTGCTGTTTAAAAGTGTGCGGCACCTTCCTGCCCCCTTTCCTCCTGCTCTAGTCATGTGAAGTGCTGATTTCCTCTTTAACTTCCACCATGATTGTAAGTTTCCTGAGGCCTCATCAGAAGCTGAGCAGTGGGCAGCAGAATACTTCCTGTACAGCCTGTGGAACTGTGAGCCAATTAAACCTCTTTTCTTTATAAATTACCCAGTCTCAGGTATTTATAGAAGTGAGAATGAATTATCACTGCTCTAGGCTCTGGAGATCCAATGGTAATTCCCCTAACATTATGACACTTACAGTATTGTGAGAGAGACAGATATCTATCAAATAGTCACAAAAAAATGTGATAATATGTACGCATACTAACGTGTACTAATTAATACTAAAAATATCAATATGAAGAGAGTAATGAAGGAAAGTTACACAGGGCCATATGAGCTTAAAACAATGATATAAATCCCTTATATTTATTTCTTACAACAACACTACAAAATAAGCGCAATCATTATTCTTTCCACATAATAGCTGAAGAGCTTAAGGCTGTGAGAGCATTAGCAACTTGCTGAAGGTTACAGAGCTAGGGAATGGCTGTGCCAGTGTTTTCATTTAGGCCTTTTATCTCTAGATTCTATTGCCTTAACAACAGTGATACCAGTGCATATCTACCTGGTCTGGAGATTCAGGAAGATGTTTCTGAAAAATAAACCTATTTAAGCTGAGATCTGAAGGATGGGTAAGAATTATGTAGAAGGAAGAGAAGAGAGTACGTGTGTAAATCCCCCTGGCATGGCTTGAGCCTGATGTAGTTGATGGATGAGAAAGCTGTGTATATCTGTTAATTTGATGAGATTTAGAGAAGGGTCTAAAGATGACTTGACTAGTCATAAAAAAATTAGAATTTAAAATTTCAAGGCCAGGAGCAGTGGCTCATGCCTGTAATCCCAGCACTTTGGGAGGCCGAGGCAGGCAGATCACAAGGTCAGGAGTTAGAGTTCGAGACCAACCTGACCAATATGGTGCAACCCCCTCTCTACTAAAATACAAATATACAAAAAAAAAAAAAAAATAGCCAGGGTGATGGCTTGCGCCTATAATCCCAGTTATTCAGGAGACTGAGGCAGGAGAATTGTTTGAATCTGGGAGGCTGAGGTTGCAGTGTGCCGAGATCATGCCATTGTACTCCAGTCTGCGTGACAGAGTGAGACTCCATCTCAAAAAAGAAAAATAAAATAAAGTTTTATTAATTTGTATTGTTCTAAATATTTTTAAAAGGACCTCTTCTACTTTAAGAGTTAGACCCACATTTTCCACGAGCCACTGAATCCCATTGGTGTTCCATCCTCAGTAAGGATGAGGAATGGGCCATCTTTCGCTGTACAAGGACCCTTTCAAACTTAGATACCAACACTTTTCACTGATTTTTATGCACTGTGATTGCAGTATCAATGAAATCTTTAGCCCAATTCTTTTTTCTAATCCAGTTGAGGAAAGTTATTTTCCCAACAACTGCAGCTCCTTGTTCCACAAAGACTCTTCTTTAGGAAACATGAAGCAGTTAATTACCCCTGCCAAACAGCAGGAAGGTAATACTTTTTTTCAAATATCAAATCAGTCCAATTTCATTTAGAATTAAATGATTTTTCTGGCCCCACTTCATGTAGACACCTCCTCAGTCAATTAGCATTGTCACTTGTAATCTTCTGTAGTCAGATCCTGGTCATTTCCCATTAGAGTTCTATTAAATAGATATTACGGCCTGGCTGAACTGACTGCAGTGCAGTATCTGCAGAAAGCATGCCAGCCATCATTATGTAGCTGGCATTTATTAAAGGTTAGATATTACTGAGAACCTTAATCAGGAATTACACTACATTGACTGAAAATTCACTCCTGGATTTCCTTGACGACAAACTCAAATGCTCCCAGTATACTCAGGCTATGCCTGGATGGAAAGGCACCTTGAATTATGCATCTGAACTCAAACCGTTTTAAACTCCATGGCCTTTGAGTCAAGATCATGGAGCTGTCAGGTGCAGAAGAGCCTGTATCTAGCTGCAATGCCAAGTGTGCTCTAACTAAAAAGGAGAGAGGGAACAATGTCCTCAGGAAAAGAGATCCCTATTCTACTGTGGCTTAGTTGAGCCTTGCAAATAAATGTCATATCAATGAGACTGTGGAAAACTAAAGGACGGAAAAAACATATAGAAAATTTACATTTTCTAAGTGGAAATAAATACAAGGTAAATTCAGAGTAACTCAAAACGTATGGCAAAGATGAAAAAGCATCCTCTAACAGAGAAAACAATATGCCAGGTGTCAGACACATGGCTTCCAAAAACCCAGTGCTAACTGCTGGTGTGACTTTGAGAAAATCACCTAATTCCTCCAGGCCTCTTGCTCTGCAAGTCCCTGGTTCAACATAAACAGGGTACTGAGAAGTGACTGCAGCTGATTAGCACAACTCTCAGTAGCAGAATAGGGATCCAGAAAATAAAATAGAAGATAGAGGAGACCAGCATGAATGGTCCAGTACTCTGCAGCTGGACAGGCGCTTGCTGTGGAGTGGCTGAGGGCAAACAGGTCTTACCAAGTACTAGGAAAAGAGAGGCAGGGAAGGCAGCACTGAAAGACAGCTATGTCTACTACAAGTTTTGGTTGGCAGCCTGTCCTAAGGGATATAAACCCTCAAACAGACACAGCAGTAGTACAAGTTATCTAATGGACTGCTTTCTCCTTTCTTCATCCATTGTTAAGGTTTATTCGATAAGTTTCTTAAGCACTTATTAAATAATATCTCTGCTCTTTAAGGGCTTACTCTTTACAAAAAAAAAAAAAAAAAAAAAGGCTGACTTTGAACAGATGATCCCAGAGAAAATGATAAAACTCACATCATTAACTTTCTCTTAGACTGAAGTCCTTGATCTAAACATGGACCCATTCTAGACTGGATTACCCCCAACTTCCCTCTTACAAAGCTCCATCAATTTCCTTCTAAGCTGTCTCAGAGAAATTTTCCAGACATAAACTTCTAGAATTAAACAACAAATGAGACTTGTTGGTAGATAGAGAGATTTGAAATGCTGCGGAATATTTCTAAAGAAATGCAGTGGCTTGGGTTTAGCACACCAGCAACTCACTAAAGACCATAAAAACCTCTCCCCAGGAGAGGTCTTGCTGGAACTATTTTAATAAGGGGCTTAGGATAATTTATAATTAGCCTAGTAGTCAATGTTTGCTAAAGGGCTTGAAAACGATTTTCTTAAACATTTTTGAGCACAATTTCTGAAAATTGTTCTGTCCTATGATCTTCCATCAACTTAATTTTTTTCATGCAGCCAACATAAATCAGTTGTGATCACTTTGATGTACTAAAGCAGATGGAAGAGGTGAAAAACCAGTGTTTTTGGAACTGTCAGAGAAGGTTTACCAGAGGACACCTAAGTTGGACATTAAAGGGTAGAGAAGAGTCAAATTAAATTAGAAAAAAAGAACAATTATTACCAGGAGGCAGGACCCATATTGATAACATTGGCCAGAGGAGTGCTGTTCTGCCTGCTTTTCAAAAAGTCCAGTGCAGAGACAATAAAAGATCTCTGGGACAACAGTTTTCCATAGTTAAAATGAAAATATTTGCATTGAGTACCAGGATTGTAAAATGTCTATTCTTACAGAATATTCAATAGAAAAATCTAAATAAATGAAAACAAGTGACATTGTTTTTAGCCACAATGATATCATCATCCCAATAGGCATATTTTGCATACTTGCAAATTTCTTATATTTTATCCTTGTTATCTTGGGTCCATTGAGAAGCAGATGCTAAAATGGGATAAGACATGCAAGAAATGTATCAGGGCAAATGCCTGAGAGAGAAGAGAAAAGGATCTAAGAAGGGGAGATGGGAGCTGTCAGGCTGTGATATAAACCTGACTCTGACTGAAGGGGAGAGAGAAGGGAAAGAAGGTTGGGTGGAAGTTTCATGGGCTGCCTGAAATTCTAAGGAAAGGTTGGCAAAGCCATCAAAGATTCCTCTAGGTAAGGTCAGCCTTCAGCAAAGTCCCATATCTCCTTGGCATGGGCCTGATTTAGTATTCCCTCTGCCCAATCACTGTCTGGGGGAAGCACACAGAAAGCATGGCCTCTGTGCAAACATAGTATCGGGCTTCAGGGAACAGCAGCTGAGGCCGTTGTTCAGTCACACTCCCGGCATTTAAAAACCTAAGAGGCACATTCTCCTGCTCACCAAATCTTGAAACTAGACTTTGGACCATACCACAAATCTTGGGTCACATGTGACTTACCCTGAATTCTAATAATTTTGATCCAAAGGGCACATAACACTGGTAAGGTGCTTTGCATACTTATAACCTCACCACAGAGAAGATATTGCCGTGCTTATTTAATAGACGAGCAAATCTTGTTGACGTGCCTAGTAGGATAAGAACAGAGAACACCAACACAGGTCTTTTGACTCCATACCCCATGACACATTAAGGTGAGCAGTATACCACAAACTTTCAGGGATAATGAGGAGTACTCTGAATAGTGCATGATTAAAGTAACAATATAAATTATCAACAAAATTAGGATGCTTATGAAAGAGAAAGGAGCAGTATTAATAATTGCATCAGGGCAATAATGCTTTCTTCACTGACATTTTTCTCACTTCAGTCTATAATCCCACAACTTCCTTTGTGGACGGGTATTTAACATCAATCCTATCCAAATTGCACACAGGCTTAGGTCATCCCTACCAGGAGAACCATCCTGAGGCTCAGGGAAGAATTATCTACATTTTCTTTCTCACTCTTGCTTCTTTTCCCAGGAAACAATTCAGAGACTCTGGGCCAATCCTCCAGGCCCATCAAAGCAACTGGGATCCCTGACTCTGTACTTAGAAGATTTGTTTTAGATCATAATTACAGATTAAATTTCACATTTATTTAGCATCTTTGCCACTAACCCTACATTTCATTTGCAAATAGATATTTGCCTACAGTATCTTATTTATTTAATTGATTGCCTGTCTCAGTTTTCAGAGTAATTGTTTATCTCAAGTGGCATAACAGCATGCTCTGTTCCTATGCTCTACTCTGGAAGACAGTGATGGCTGTTTGGAATAATTCAACGTCTCATTAAAGTAAAGAGACTGAAACTTAGCTCCAAAAACCCTCAGCCAAGGTACATGTTCTTGACAGCTTTGCAGATTTCACTTTTCCGGATGAACTTGCACACAGGAAGAATGCTAGCTCAAGTCTAAGTCAATCAAATATTCAGAGAAACCATGGACTTCACAATTCTGTCTCCCAATCTGCTTAGCATCTTTCCTTTTTCTCATACATTATGATTTTTATCTCTTGCTGTTAATGATTTCACAAAACTTAGGAGTTTCCACTGTATGGCTGCAGGAAATAAGGATTCATTTAAATGCAATCATAGATGCATTCTGGCTTCCACATTATGCTTCTGAATTGGCAGTTGGCTGACTTGAGCCAGTAATTTTAAATATTCACTGCATCGATGGCACCAACCAAAGCTATTGTCTTTTAAATTATAATTGCAGCCTTATTGCTCCAAAAGTTGGGATAACACATAAGTCAGTGCCACCTCTTCTACGTCTATGCCTTTCTAATTTACCATAGCCTAGGTTCTTACAGAAACTTATGCTACAGTATGTCAAGGGTTATCAACACTGTGCTTCCCACCAACAAGTCTCCTTTAGGAGACTATTTATGGCCAGCAAATAATCCCATTTGAGAATCTCTTCCTGAAAAGCTTCTTGTTATTAATAGAAAACCTGGTCTGAAAACTTCTGGCATAAATTCTTCTACTTCGGGTGGTCCCAGAAAAATTTGAGTGCTAATAGAAGTGCAGAGACCACCACTAGGGAAGTGAAAAATGACACAGGAAAAGAAAGGCAGCCAAAAAGTGGTGTGTTATCAAGCTTGCTATCACACATAGGAAACAGAACCTTAGCCTATAGGAAAACTGGGGGGAAAGTACAAAACACATGTCAGGATTCTGCATGAGTGGCAAGGGACCTGGGATATTTTTATACCAACTTCCAAGAATCACTGATTGAAGGATCTTCTCAGGAGTGTTAATTTCTGGTGCTTGTGGCTTACCAAACATGAGGGCAGTGTGGCCTTCTGCACTTCCAGGTGTGGGTACCAGCAATTGCAAATCACCCAGAGCATCTTGAAATGGTAGAGTTTAAGGGATATGGATGGGGCACTGACAGTATCCACTGAGTTCACACTTTGAAGGATAAACATGTTAAACATCTTTGATTTAAACTAAATATTATAACTCAGTTCTGACTCAAATTCTGTTGTCTCCTCTGAGTAGTAACATTATACACAGCCATGATTTTCCATAAGTGATTTCTTAGATTGCTGTGTCGTTGAATCTGCACTAAATTGTAATGATGAGAAAGAGTCTAGGTTTGGAGTCACTCAGGCTGAACTTTGAATATAAGCTCTCCTGCCTCTTACCTGTGGTCTTGGCAAGGTTTTGAGAGCTAGACATCTCAGTTTTTGTGTTTTGTCTTTTTTTTTGTTGTTGTTGTTTGCCTGTAAAATACGAATAATAGTACCTTCCTCATAGCAATTATTGTGATGAAGACATGATACTTTTAGAGTTTGAAATAGCAAGCCTTCATTAAATAGCAATGCAAAGGGATTCAGAGGTAATTTAGAATTTGCATTAGTGCAATCCTTACTGCTTTCCCTAACTTTGATTGGCCCTTCTGACAATTCACAGATATGCCAATCTATTTGCCTAACTAGCTGTCTTCTGTTTGCCACTCTAGATGCACTCTTTGCCTTTCTTCACCCTTCTCTGCACCCCTGGAAGTTGACCTGTGTCTCCTACTTCTGTGGGTTCTCAAGCCCCCCAGCTTCCTATTGGACTGGCCAAAAGGATGCAAGGGGAAGAAATCAGAGAACAGAAGGAAATGAGGTCAAGACATCTATTCGCCCCATAACCTTCCTTTTGGGTCATCATATGTTGGCTGCATGCCTCTATTAAAGGTCAAAGCTGTTGACAGGTGACTCTCTTCATACAGCCTCTATCTGGATTCCAATAGCTTCTCAGTCCCATTGCTTTTCAAACCTGGGTGTGATAATGGCTTCCCAGTGTTTCTATACTCTCTTGATTTCCTAACCACATCTTCGTAAATAATCTCTCCCTAATTATTCCCAGTTCGAGTGTGTCACCTTTTTCCCACCAGGATCTTCACTAAGATATTCACAAATGGGCAGATTTCCTCATACCAGCCTCATAGGTATGATAATAGATTTGCCAGCGGGGAAAGGGACAGAAGTGGATGCGTTATGTACATGTAAATATAGACCAAGACAGCTGTCATTAATTCCAGTGTATTTCAAGACACTACATGTAGTGCATCAGGTACACACATGCACACACATACATACACACACACACACACACACACACACACAACCTGAATCATGCAACATGGAAAAAGTGTTGTATAAGAAGATGTCAAGATCAGTACCTCTCAGCTTTTTGCTGCTAAGAGATAGTCGAGTCTCCCATGAGTAATTCTCTTTCACCATGTCCATGATTTTCTTTTTTTTTTTTTTTTTAATTTATTTATTATTATTATACTTTAAGTTGTAGGGTACATGTGCATAACGTGCAGGTTTGTTACATATGTATACTTGTGCCATGTTGCTGTGCTGCACCAATCAACTCGTCATTTACATCAGGTATAACTCCCAGTGCAATCCCTCCCCCCTCCCCCCTCCCCATGATAGGCCCCGGTGTGTGATGTTCCCCTTCCTGAGTCCGAGTGATCTCATTGTTCAGTTCCCACCTATGAGTGAGAACATGCAGTGTTTGGTTTTCTGTTCTTGTGATAGTTTGCTAAGAATGATGGTTTCCAGCTGCATCCAAGTCCCTACAAAGGACTCAAACTCATCCTTTTTTATGGCTGCATAGTATTCCATGGTGTATATGTGCCACATTTTCTTAATCCAGTCTGTCACTGATGGACATTTGGGTTGATTCCAAGTCTTTGCTATTGTGAATAGTGCTGCAATAAACATACGTGTGCATGTGTCTTTATAGCAGCATAATTTATAATCCTTTGGGTATATACCCAGTAATGGGATGGCTGGGTCATATGGTACATCTAGTTCTAGATCCTTGAGGAATCGCCATACTGTTTTCCATAATGGTTGAACTAGTTTACAATCCCACCAACAGTGTAAAAGTGTTCCTATTTCTCCACATCCTCTCCAGCACCTGTTGTTTCCTGACTTTTTAATGATTGCCATTCTAACTGGTGTGAGATGGTATCTCATTGTGGTTTTGATTTGCATTTCTCTGATGGCCAGTGATGATGAGCATTTTTTCATGTGTCTGTTGGCTGTATGAATGTCTTCTTTTGAGAAATGTCTCTTCATATCCTTTGCCCACTTTTTGATGGGGTTGTTTGTTTTTTTCTTGTAAATGTGTTTGAGTTCTTTGTAGGTTCTGGATATTAGCCCTTTGTCAGATGAGTAGATTGCAAAAATTTTCTCCCATTCTGTAGGTTTCCTGTTCACTCTGATGGTAGTTTCTTTTGCTGGGCAGAAGCTCTTTAGTTTAATTAGATCCCATTTGTCAATTTTGGCTTTTGCTGCCGTTGCTTTTGGTGTTTTAGACATGAAGTCTTTGCCCATGCCTATGTCCTGAATGGTACTACCTAGGTTTTCCTCTAGGATTTTTATGGCATTAGGTCTAACATTTAAGTCTCTAATCCATCTTGAATTAATTTTCGTATAAGGAGTAAGGAAAGGATCGAGTTTCAGCTTTCTACTTATGGCTAGCCAATTTTCCCAGCACCATTTATTAAATAGGGAATCCTTTCCCCATTTCTTGTTTCTCTCAGGTTTGTCAAAGATCAGATGGCTGTAGATGTGTGGTATTATTTCTGAGGACTCTGTTCTGTTCCATTGGTCTATATCTCTGTTTTGGTACCAGTACCATGCTGTTTTGGTTACTATAGCCTTGTAGTATAGTTTGAAGTCAGGTAGCGTGATGCCTCCAGCTTTGTTCTTTTGACTTAGGATTGTCTTGGAGATGCGGGCTCTTTTTTGGTTCCATATGAACTTTAAAGCAGTTTTTTCCAATTCTGTGAAGAAACTCATTGGTAGCTTGATGGGGATGGCATTGAATCTATAAATTACCTTGGGCAGTATGGCCATTTTCACGATATTGATTCTTCCTATCCATGAGCATGGTATGTTCTTCCATTTGTTTGTGTCCTCTTTTATTTCACTGAGCAGTGGTTTGTAGTCCTCCTTGAAGAGGTCCTTTACATCCCTTGTAAGTTGGATTCCTAGGTATTTGATCCTCTTTGAAGCAATTGTGAATGGAAGTTCATTCCTGATTTGGCTCTCTGTTTGTCTGTTACTGGTGTATAAGAATGCTTGTGATTTTTGCACATCAATTTTGTATCCTGAGACTTTGCTGAAGTTGCTTATCAGCTTAAGGAGATTTTGGGCTGAGACAATGAGGTTTTCTAAATATACAATCATGTCATCTGCAAACAGGGACAATTTGACTTCTTCTTTTCCTAACTGAATACCCTTGATTTCTTTCTCTTGCCTGATTGCCCTAGCCAGAACTTCCAACACTATGTTGAATAGGAGTGGTGAGAGAGGGCATCCCTGTCTTGTGCCAGTTTTCAAAGGGAATTTTTCCAGTTTTTGCCCATTCAGTATGATATTGGCTGTGGGTTTGTCATAAATAGCTCTTATTATTTTGAGGTACGTTCCATCAATACCGAATTTATTGAGCGTTTTTAGCGTGAAGGGCTGTTGAATTTTGTCAAAAGCCTTTTCTGCATCTATTGAGATAATCATATGGTTCTTGTCTTTGGTTCTGTTTATATGCTGGATTATGTTTATTGATTTGCGAATGTTGAACCAGCCTTCCATCCCAGGGATGAAGCCCACTTGATCATGGTGGATAAGCTTTTTGATGTGTTGCTGAATCCAGTTTGCCAGTATTTTATTAAGGATTTTTGCATCGATGTTCATCAGGGATATTGGTCTAAAATTCTCTTTTTTTGTTGTGTCTCTGCCAGGCTTTGGTATCAGGATGATGTTGGCCTCATAAAATGAGTTAGTGAGGATTCCCTCTTTTTCTATTGATTGGAATAGTTTCAGAAGGAATGGTACCAACTCCTCCTTGTACCTCTGGTAGAATTCAGCTGTGAATCCATCTGGTCCTGGACTTTTTTTGGTTGGTAGGCTATTAATTGTTGCCTCAATTTCAGAGCCTGCTATTGGTCTATTCAGGGATTCAACTTCTTCCTGGTTTAGTCTTGGAAGAGTGTAAGTGTTCAGGAAATTATCCATTTCTTCTAGATTTTCCAGTTTATTTGCGTAGAGGTGTTTATAGTATTCTCTAATGGTAGTTTGTATTTCTGTGGGGTCGGTGGTGATATCCCCTTTATCATTTTTAATTGCATCGATTTGATTCTTCTCTCTTTTCTTCTTTATTAGTCTGGCTAGTGGGCTGTCAATTTTGTTGATCTTTTCAAAAAACCAACTCCTGGATTCATTGATTTTTTGGAGAGTTTTTTGTGTCTCTATCTCCTTCAGTTCTGCTCTGATCTTAGTTATTTCTTGCCTTCTGCTAGCTTTCGAATGTGTTTGCTCTTGCTTCTCTAGTTCTTTTAATTGTGATGTTAGAGTGTCAATTTTAGATCTTTCCTGCTTTCTCTTGTGGGCATTTAGTGCTATAAATTTCCCTCTACACACTGCTTTAAATGTGTCCCAGAGATTCTGGTATGTTGTATCTTTGTTCTCATTGGTTTCAAAGAACATCTTTATTTCTGCCTTCATTTCGTTATGTACCCAGTAGTCATTCAGGAGCAGGTTGTTCAGTTTCCATGTAGTTGAGCGGTTTTGATTGAGTTTCTTAGTCCTGAGTTCTAGTTTGATTGCACTGTGGTCTGAGAGACAGTTTGTTATAATTTCTGTTCTTGTACATTTGCTGAGGAGTGCTTTACTTCCAATTACGTGGTCGATTTTGGAGTAAGTATGATGTGGTGCTGAGAAGAATGTATATTCTGTTGATTTGGGGTGGAGAGTTCTATAGATGTCTATTAGGTCTGCTTGCTGCAGAGATGAGTTCAATTCCTGGATATCCTTGTTAACTTTCTGTCTCGTTGATCTGTCTAATGTTGACAGTGGAGTGTTGAAGTCTCCCATTATTATTGTATGGGAGTCTAAGTCTCTTTGTAAGTCTCTAAGGACTTGCTTGATGAATCTGGGTGCTCCTGTATTGGGTGCATATATATTTAGGATAGTTAGCTCTTCCTGTTGAATTGATCCCTTTACCATTATGTAATGGCCTTCTTTGTCTCTTTTGATCTTTGATGGTTTAAAGTCTGTTTTATCAGAGACTAGTATTGCAACCCCCGCTTTTTTTTGTTCTCCATTTGCTTGGTAAATCTTCCTCCATCCCTTTATTTTGAGCCTATGTATGTCTCTGCGTGTGAGATGGGTCTCCTGTATACAGCAGACTGATGGGTCTTGACTCTTTATCCAGTTTGCCAATCTGTGTCTTTTAATTGGAGCATTTAGTCCATTTACATTTAAGGTTAATATTGTTATGTGTGAACTTTATCCTGCCATTATGATATTAACTAGTTATTTTGCTCGTTAGTTGATGCAGTTTCTTCCTAGCCTCAATGGTCTTTACATTTTGGCATGTTTTTGCAATGGCTGGTACCGGTTGTTCCTTTCCATGTTTAGTGCTTCCTTCAGGGTCTCTTTTAAGGCAGGCCTAGTGGTGAAAAAATCTCTAAGTATTTGCTTATCTGTAAAGGATTTTATTTCTCCCTCACTTATGAAACTCAGTTTGGCTGGATATGAAATTCTGGGTTGAGAATTCTTTTCTTTAAGAACGTTGAATATTGGCCCCCACTCTCTTCTGGCTTGGAGAGTTTCTGCCGAGAGATCTGCTGTTAGTCTGATGGGCTTCCCTTTGTGGGTAACCCGACCTTTCTCTCTGGCTGCCCTTAAGATTTTTTCCTTCATTTCAACTTTGGTGAATCTGGCAATTATGTGTCTTGGAGTTGCTCTTCTCGAGGAGTATCTTTGTGGCGTTCTCTGTATTTCCTGGATTTGAATGTTGGCCTGCCCTACTAGGTTGGGGAAGTTCTCCTGGATGATATCCTGAAGAGTGTTTTCCAACTTGGTTCCATTTTCCCCCTCACTTTCAGGCACCCCAATCAGACATAGATTTGGTCTTTTTACATAATCCCATACTTCTTGCAGGCTTTGTTCATTTCTTTTTCTTCTTTGTTCTTTTGGTTTCTCTTCTCGCTTCATTTCATTCATTTGATCCTCAATCGCTGATACTCTTTCTTCCAGTTGATCGAGTCGGTTACTGAAGCTTGTGCATTTGTCACGTATTTCTCGTGTCATGGTTTTCATCTCTTTCATTTCGTTTAGGACCTTCTCTGCATTAATTACTCTAGCCATCAATTCTTCCACTTTTTTTTCAAGATTTTTAGTTTCTTTGCGCTGGGTACGTAATTCCTCCTTTAGCTCTGAGAAATTTGATGGACTGAAGCCTTCTTCTCTCATCTCGTCAAAGTCATTCTCCGTCCAGCTTTGATCCGTTGCTGGCGATGAGCTGCGCTCCTTTGCCGGGGGAGATGCGCTCTTATTTTTTGAATTTCCAGCTTTTCTGCCCTGCTTTTTCCCCATCTTTGTGGTTTTATCTGCCTCTGGTCTTTGATGATGGTGATTGACTGATGGGGTTTTGGTGTAGGTGTCCTTCCTGTTTGATAGTTTTCCTTCTAACAGTCAGGACCCTCAGCTGTAGGTCTGTTGGAGATTGCTTGAGGTCCACTCCAGACCCTGTTTGCCTGGGTATCAGCAGCAGAGGCTGCAGAAGATAGAATATTTCTGAACAGCGAGTGTACCTGTCTGATTCTTGCTTTGGAAGCTTCCTCTCAGGGGTGTACTCCTCCCTGTGAGGTGTGGGGTGTCAGACTGCCCCTAGTGGGGGATGTCTCCCAGTTAGGCTACTCAGGGGTCAGGGACCCACTTGAGCAGGGAGTCTGTCCCTTCTCAGATCTCAACCTCCGTGTTGGGAGACCCACTGCTCTCTTCAAAGCTGTCAGACAGAGTCGTTTGCATCTGCAGAGGTGTCTGTTGCGTTTGTTTAGTTTACTGTGCCCTGTCCCCAGAGGTGGAGTCTACAGAGACAGGCAGGTTTCCTTGAGCTGCTGTGAGCTCCACCCAGTTCGAGCTTCCCAGCAGCTTTGTTTACCTACTTAAGCCTCAGCAATGGCGGGCGCCCCTCCCCCAGCCTCACTGCTGCCTTGCCGGTAGATCACAGACTGCTGCGCTAGCAATGAGGGAGGCTCCGTGGGTGTGGGACCCTCCGGGCCAGGTGTGGGATATGATCTCCTGGTGTGCCTGTTTGCTTAAAGCGCAGTATTGGGGTGGGAGTTATCCAATTTTCCAGGTGTTGTGTGTCTCAGTTCCCCTGGCTAGGAAAAGGGATTCCCTTCCCCCTTGCGCTTCCCAGGTGAGGCGATGCCTGGCCCTGCTTCAGCTCTCGCTGGTCGGGCTGCAGCAGCTGACCAGCACCGATCGTCCGGCACTCCCCAGTGAGATGAACCCAGTACCTCAGTTGAAAATGCAGAAATCACCGGTCTTCTGTGTCGCTCGCGCTGGGAGTTGGAGACTGGAGCTGCTCCTATTCGGCCATCTTGCTCCGCCCCCCCACCATGTCCATAATTTTCAAAAGTGGATTAGTAGTGTTTTAGAATTAATGCAGCTTAAAGAGAGATTTTAAAATTTTTCCAGGAGATTCTCACATGGCTCTTATTCCAGGAACAGAATAAAAGAAAATGAATAACAGTACAAATATTGGGGCTTTGGGATCTTACATAACTGAACACAAATCCTAAATTAGCCACTCTTTTTAGCGCTGTTCAGACTGTTTTTCATCTGTAAAGTTAGAGCATTGAAGTATTGTTATAAGAATAAAGAGATTTATGGGCATTATTTATTTTACACATATGTATTAACATAATACCTTTAAAGTGACGTTTCCTAAATGCTCACTGTATCACTGGAAGGCAGCTATCGACATTACCAGGATATAGAAGCAGTGTGTATGCAGAAGCAGAGGGTAGGTGGCTCCCTTTCACTCCATTCCAGGAAGCCTGGAATATGGGGAAATTTGGAGTGATAGTATGAAAATGAAAACACAAAGGAGAAGGTCTGACATGCAGCCGCAGAAGGGATCCTTCCGGACACTGAAAATCTGTTATTAGGGACTTCTGATCCATTATCGTTTTCTGCCTTCCTTAGATCAGTATTCCCTTTAGACAGTTCTTTTCAGTCCCCACTATTCCTCAACATTCATGGTGATGTCCCTTATCCAGTGTAACCTTTGTGGCCTGTTATTGAGTGCCACACAGAAAAAGCAAGGAAAGACCTTGCTGCTAACAATGTCAATAAATTGAGCAGTCCTGTAACCCAGAGCTAAATCTCAGAAGAGGAAATCGGATGCTCAGATGATTTCTACTGAGAAACTGAACTCAAACACTTCCCACATTCCTGTATCAAATGCGATCTATAGTGCCATTGCTCAAAAAAAACCAAAACCAAAAACAAAAACAAACAAACAAACACAAAACTGACTTTATGGAATTGACAAGTATATAATTACATAAAAAAAGAAAAACCTTCCAGCTTCAATATTCTACAAATCCGTTTAATTAGTTCTTACCCTTCATAGGGCACAAAACATTTAGAAATATTTAGCATCAAACCCACCCTAATTGGCAGCCCATCTCCTAACAGGTTTAAATTTCTGAATATTTTCAATCTGTTAGCACATCAATTAAAAAAATTAATTGCTAAGGGCACTTCACTAGATACCTTTAATGTAGCAAATAAACCTCAGGCCTAGCCTTTGCTACTCATATATAATTGAGGCATGACCTGCCATGTGTCAGGACATAGTTAGCAATGGACATGTGGTTATACACATCCAGATGAGGAAAGTAGCAGAGGCAAAAGTGGAGGCAGGTACTCTTCAGGAACTAACTCAAAGGAAAAACCTACTCTCTAACAGTCACTTTTGATATATATATTACTTTGTTAAACCCTCATAACAACTTTGTGGGGCAGACATTATCATCTCTGCTTTATGGAAGTAAACCAAGGTTAAATAGAGGTAGCATATAACAAACTGGAATTCAATCCCAGATATCTTAGATTGTAAAGCCTTTGTACTTTTAATCAGGCCACACTGCATGTTCCCTTCCTAAGAGAACAGTTCTTAAAGGAGAGAATCAAGGCCCTAAAGAATAAAGACAGTTTGCAGATAAATAAAGCATAGCTGTATAAAGTGGAAAGAAGAGCTAACAAGTAGAAAATAGTCCCCCTCATGTCAAGGTCCAACACATCTCAAGAAAGGAACTGTGCATCCTTCTATTTTCAAGTTCAGAATTAAGCAAGCATCAGAGTATATGGGAGGTGAAGGTGGTAGTGGTCTAGCACTGCAGACTGGCTGATTCAGAGTATTCTAAGAGGGCGACAAACATACACCTGTTACAAAGAACATCATCAGCAAACAAAAAACCTGCAGGTTGGTTTAACATGAAGGTGGGATTCTATTAGTGACCAAACAATGAGAATTCCTACAGATATCCTGGAACAAAAGAGACTTCCAACATTTACCTTGCATCTCAGATTACTTTTTTTCAGAGAGTTCCAGGGGAAAAAAAAAAAAAAAAGATGTTTAAATTAAGTTTGTTGCAGCTGCTCTGTCAGGAACTTACCAAGTGCTATAGCCATCAGAGCAATTTAAAAAAATTGCACAGAAGGTAATTAAAAGCCTTACTGGTTCTTGCGATTAGACTGACATTTTAAATGCCTCTGGATGTTTTATTGTGCCAATAACCTATTTCCCTCGTCTCCAAGAGAAATACAACTGACATCAGTAATTTACCCAAATACTCTACAGGTAACGTGTGCCAAATACAAACCTGCACTAAATTAGGGCCAGAATTCTCCTCTGTGCATTCTGCATGATACATCTTAACGGGAAAGCTGCTATTTGCAAATTCCTTCTAAATGTTTGTGTTTTTTGGTGTTCGTTGTCCTTTTTGCTTGGCTCTGAGAACACAGCCTAAAGATGGTTCCTAGCTGGAATATCCCAGACCTATGGGCAGGGCAATCCTTTCCAATTTCCACATGGTTATGCAAGAACAAGGTTCTTGCTTGGGAGGACAGGGCCTTATTTTGTCATCATTCTTGACTGGTGATGATTATTGTAGAATGTGAATCCTTTAATAGGCTACTCCTGCCAAAGAAATTCTGCCCTTCTCCAGTGTGAGTCCTCAATTCAGGATTAGAACATGAGTTTGTTATTTTTACAACAACCTAATGAAAATTTTGCCATATGATTGAATTTAAAAAGCTACCCTGGCTCAGAGGCTAGAAACTTGAAAATACCTCCTAATAGGAAGCTTAGGAAGCTTACTTACTCTCAACTTTCTGTTCTTTTTTTTTTTTTTTTTTTTTTTTTGAGTGGAAGAATTCCCAGGAGAGTTGTTGGGTCTACTGCATCAGGACAAACACAGAGATAGATCTTTCCCCAGGAATGTAAACCCAAAAGAGAAACAAACAAATAAAAACAGAAAAGGAGATAGATGGAACTGAAGGTAGCAAGATGTTTTCTTCATAATAAAATGTTATGAGAAAATAAGAATTAAAGTCACCCTCAAAACTTCAAACCCAGGTAAGAAAAAACTGCTCCAGTTTTGGGGAAATACTGAGAAACTGAATTCAGAGTTCAGTTTCTCAGGGAAATACGGAAGACTAAGGGTGAAGTAATTTGTAAGCAATTGTCTTCTGACTTTCTAGGAAAAACATTTTAATTTGCTCTCTTAATTTCTCCCTGTGTGATTTATTTTTTCTAGGATGTTGAGTAATCTATAACAACTGTAAGTGGTTCTCAGTTCTCCTGTGAACCATATAAGCAGCCTTTTATACTGGTATCTAGTCATGTGATCCACCTATTCTCAGTTCCCTCCAGAACCCTGGCTCCCACTGTGTGTGAATGACAGGCACGGCCCGTCACATCTTCAATCCTTGGGGCTCACAGACCACGAAGCAGTAAGACTGAAGATTGTTGAACTTCAAATAAGACTTTGTATAAGGATGAAATAAATGACTTAACAGAGTTAAACAGATTAAATAGCTTCAGGTTTTTTTTCCTTTTTTTTGAGACAGTCTCGCTCTGTTTCCCCGGCTGGAGTGCAATGGCATGATCTCAGCTCACTGCAATTTCCTCTTGGGTTCAAGTGATTCTTGTGCCTCAGCCTCCCAAGCAGCTGGGATTAGAGGTGTACAACATCATGCTCAGCTAATTTTTTTTATTTTTAGTAGAGACGGGATTTTGCCATGTTGGCCAGGCTGGTCTCGAACCCCTGACCCCAAGTAATCCTCCAGCCTCAGCCTCCTAAAGTGCTAGAAATACAGACATGAGCCACCACACCCAGCCAGGGTTTTTTTAAGGTTAAAATAAGATGATCAGATCTGATGAACCTGACAGAAAACTTCATACAAAGAAGGCATCAAGAACGGCAAACTAAGATGGCCTAATAGGAACAGCTCCAGTCTCCAGCTCCCAGCGCCTGTGACACAGAAGACAGGTGATTTCTGCATTATCAACTGAGGTACTGGGTTCATCTCACTGGGGAGTGCCGGACAATCAGTGCTGGTCAGCTGCTGCAGCCCGACCAGCCAGAGCTGAAGCAGGGCGAGGCATCGCCTCACCTGGGAAGCGCAAGGGGGAAGGGAATCCCTTTTCCTAGCCAGGGGGACTGAGACACACAACACCTGGAAAATTGGGTAACTCCCACCCCAATACTGCACTTTAAGCAAACAGGCACACCAGGAGATCATATCCCACACCTGGCCGGGAGGGTCCCACACCCACGGAGCCTCCCTAATTGCTAGCACAGCAGTCTGTGATCTACCAGCAAGGCAGCAGCGAGGCTGGGGGAGGGGCGCCCGCCATTGCTGAGGCTTAAGTAGGTAAACAAAGCTGCTGGGAAGCTCGAACTGGGTGGAGATCAGAGCAGCTCAAGGAAACCTGCCTGTCTCTGTAGACTCCACCTCTGGGGACAGGGCAATAGCAAACACAGCCGAAACCTCTGCAGATGCAAACGACTCTGTCTGACAGCTTTGAAGAGAGCAGTGGATCTCCCAACACGGAGGTTGAGATCTGAGAAGGGACAGACTCCCTGCTCAAGTGGGTCCCTGACCCCTGAGTAGCCTAACTGGGAGACATCCCCCACTACGGGCAGTCTGACACCCCACACCTCACAGGGTGGAGTACACCCCGAGAGGAAGCTTCCAAAGCAAGAATCAGACAGGTACACTCGCTGTTCAGAAATATTCTATCTTCTGCAGCCTCTGCTGCTGATACCCAGGCAAACAGGGTCCGGAGTGGACCTCAAGCAATCTCCAACAGACCTACAGCTGAGGGTCCTGACTGTTAGAAGGAAAACTATCAAACAGGAAGGACACCTACACCAAAACCCCATCAGTACATCACCATCATCAAAGACCAGAGGTAGATAAAACCAAAAAGATGGGGAAAAAGCAGGGCAGAAAAGCTGGAAATTCAAAAAATAAGAGCGCATCTCCCCCGGCAAAGGAGCGCAGCTCATCACCAGCAACGGATCAAAGCTGGACGGAGAATGATTTTGATGAGATGAGAGAAGAAGGCTTCAGTCCATCAAATTTCTCAGAGCTAAAAGAGGAATTACGTACCCAGCGCAAAGAAACTAAAAATCTTGAAAAAAAAGTGGAAGAATTGATGGCTAGAGTAATTAATGCAGAGAAGGTCATAAGTGAAATGAAAGAGATGAAAACCATGACACGAGAAATACGTGACAAATGCACAAGCTTCAGTAACCGACTCAATCAACTGGAAGAAAGAGTATCTGCGATTGAGGATCAAATGAATGAAATGAAGCGAGAAGAGAAACCAAAAGAACAAAGAAGAAAAAGAAATGAACAAAGCCTGCAAGAAGTATGGGATTATGTAAAAAGACCAAATCTACGTCTGATTGGGGTGCCTGAAAGTGAGGGGGAAAATGGAACCAAGTTGGAAAACACTCTTCAGGATATCATCCAGGAGAACTTCCCCAACCCAGTAGGGCAGGCCAACATTCAAATCCAGGAAATACAGAGAACGCCACAAAGATACTCCTCGAGAAGAGCAACTCCAAGACACATAATTGCCAGATTCACCAAAGTTGAAATGAAGGAAAAAATCTTAAGGGCAGCCAGAGAGAAAGGTCGGGTTACCCACAAAGGGAAGCCCATCAGACTAACAGCAGATCTCTCGGCAGAAACTCTCCAAGCCAGAAGAGAGTGGGGGCCAATATTCAACATTCTTAAAGAAAAGAATTTTCAACCCAGAATTTCATATCCAGCCAAACTGAGTTTCATAAGTGAAGGAGAAATAAAATCCTTTACAGATAAGCAAATGCTTAGAGATTTTGTCACCACCAGGCCTGCCTTACAAGAGACCCTGAAGGAAGCACTCAACATGGAAAGGAACAACCGGTACCAGCCATTGCAAAAACATGCCAAAATGTAAAGACCATCGAGGCTAGGAAGAAACTGCATCAACTAACGAGCAAAATAACTAGTTAATATCATAATGGCAGGATCAAGTTCACACATAACAATCTTAACCTTAAATGTAAATGGACTAAATGCTCCAATTAAGAGACACAGACTGGCAAACAGGATAAAGAGTCAAGACCCACCAGTCTGCTGTATACAGGAGACCCATCTCACACGCAGAGACATACATAGGCTCAAAATAAAGGGATGGAGGAAGATTTAACAAGCAAATGGAGAACAAAAGAAAGCGGGGGTTGCAATACTAGTCTCTGATAAAACAGACTTTAAACCATCAAAGATCAAAAGAGACGAAGAAGGCCATTACATAATGGTAAAGGGATTAATTCAACAGGAAGAGCTAACTATCCTAAATATATATGCACCCAATACAGGAGCACCCAGATTCATCAAGCAAGTCCTTAGAGACTTACAAAGAGACTTAGACTCCCATACAATAATAATGGGAGACTTCAACACTCCACTGTCAACATTAGACAGATCAACGAGACAGAAAGTTAACAAGGATATCCAGGAATTGAACTCATCTCTGCAGCAAGCAGACCTAATAGACATCTATAGAACTCTCCACCCCAAATCAACAGAATATACATTCTTCTCAGCACCACATCATACTTACTCCAAAATCGACCACGTAATTGGAAGTAAAGCACTCCTCAGCAAATGTACAAGAACAGAAATTATAACAAACTGTCTCTCAGACCACAGTGCAATCAAACTAGAACTCAGGACTAAGAAACTCAATCAAAACTGCTCAACTACATGGAAACTGAACAACCTGCTCCTGAATGACTACTGGGTACATAACGAAATGAAGGCAGAAATAAAGATGTTCTTTGAAACCAATGAGAACAAAGATACAACATACCAGAATCTCTGGGACACATTTAAAGCAGTGTGTAGAGGGAAATTTATAGCACTAAATGCCCACAAGAGAAAGCAGGAAAGATCTAAAATTGACACTCTAACATCACAATTAAAAGAACTAGAGAAGCAAGAGCAAACACATTCGAAAGCTAGCAGAAGGCAAGAAATAACTAAGATCAGAGCAGAACTGAAGGAGATAGAGACACAAAAAACTCTCCAAAAAATCAATGAATCCAGGAGTTGGTTTTTTGAAAAGATCAACAAAATTGACAGACCACTAGCAAGACTAATAAAGAAGAAAAGAGAGAAGAATCAAATCGACGCAATTAAAAATGATAAAGGGGATATCACCACCGACCCCACAGAAATACAAAGTACCATCAGAGAATACTATAAACACCTCTATGCAAATAAACTGGAAAATCTAGAAGAAATGGATAATTTCCTGGACACTTACACTCTTCCAAGACTAAACCAGGAAGAAGTTGAATCCCTAAATAGACCAATAGCAGGCTCTGAAATTGAGGCAACAATTAATAGCCTACCAACCAAAAAAAGTCCAGGACCAGATGGATTCACAGCTGAATTCTACCAGAGGTATATGGAGGAGTTGGTACCATTCCTTCTGAAACTATTCCAATCAATAGAAAAAGAGGGAATCCTCACTAACTCATTTTATGAGGCCAACATCATCCTGATACCAAAGCCTGGCAGAGACACAACAAAAAAAGAGAATTTTAGACCAATATCCCTGATGAACATCGATGCAAAAATCCTCAATAAAATACTGGCAAACTGGATTCAGCAACACATCAAAAAGCTTATCCACCATGATCAAGTGGGCTTCATCCCTGGGATGCAAGGCTGGTTCAACATTCGCAAATCAATAAACATAATCCAGCATATAAACAGAACCAAAGACAAGAACCACATGATTATCTCAATAGATGCAGAAAAGGCTTTTGACAAAATTCAACAGCCCTTCATGCTAAAAACGCTCAATAAATTCGGTATTGATGGAACGTACCTCAAAATAATAAGAGCTATTTATGACAAACCCACAGCCAATATCATACTGAATGGGCAAAAACTGGAAGCATTCCCTTTGAAAACCGGCACAAGACAGGGATGCCCTCTCTCACCACTCCTATTCAACATAGTGTTGGAAGTTCTGGCCAGGGCAATCAGGCAAGAGAAAGAAATCAAGGGTATTCAGTTAGGAAAAGAAGAAGTCAAATTGTCCCTGTTTGCAGATGACATGATTGTATATTTAGAAAACCCCATTGTCTCAGCCCAAAATCTCCTTAAGCTGATAAGCAACTTCAGCAAAGTCTCAGGATACAAAATTGATGTGCAAAAATCACAAGCATTCTTATACACCAGTAACAGACAAACAGAGAGCCAAATCAGGAATGAACTTCCATTCACAATTCCTTCAAAGAGAATCAAATACCTAGGAATCCAACTTACAAGGGATGTAAAGGACCTCTTCAAGGAGAACTACAAACCACTGCTCAGTGAAATAAAAGAGGACACAAACAAATGGAAGAACATACCATGCTCATGGATAGGAAGAATCAATATCGTGAAAATGGCCATACTGCCCAAGGTAATTTATAGATTCAATGCCATCCCCATCAAGCTACCAATGAGTTTCTTCACAGAATTGGAAAAAACTGCTTTAAAGTTCATATGGAACCAAAAAAGAGCCCGCATCTCCAAGACAATCCTAAGTCAAAAGAACAAAGCTGGAGGCATCACGCTACCTGACTTCAAACTATACTACAAGGCTATAGTAACCAAAACAGCATGGTACTGGTACCAAAACAGAGATATAGACCAATGGAACAGAACAGAGTCCTCAGAAATAATACCACACATCTACAGCCATCTGATCTTTGACAAACCTGAGAGAAACAAGAAATGGGGAAAGGATTCCCTATTTAATAAATGGTGCTGGGAAAATTGGCTAGCCATAAGTAGAAAGCTGAAACTCGATCCTTTCCTTACTCCTTATACGAAAATTAATTCAAGATGGATTAGAGACTTAAATGTTAGACCTAATGCCATAAAAATCCTAGAGGAAAACCTAGGTAGTACCATTCAGGACATAGGCATGGGCAAAGACTTCATGTCTAAAACACCAAAAGCAACGGCAGCAAAAGCCAAAATTGACAAATGGGATCTAATTAAACTAAAGAGCTTCTGCCCAGCAAAAGAAACTACCATCAGAGTGAACAGGAAACCTACAGAATGGGAGAAAATTTTTGCAATCTACTCATCTGACAAAGGGCTAATATCCAGAACCTACAAAGAACTCAAACACATTTACAAGAAAAAAACAAACAACCCCATCAAAAAGTGGGCAAAGGATATGAAGAGACATTTCTCAAAAGAAGACATTCATACAGCCAACAGACACATGAAAAAATGCTCATCATCACTGGCCATCAGAGAAATGCAAATCAAAACCACAATGAGATACCATCTCACACCAGTTAGAATGGCAATCATTAAAAAGTCAGGAAACAACAGGTGCTGGAGAGGATGTGGAGAAATAGGAACACTTTTACACTGTTGGTGGGATTGTAAACTAGTTCAACCGTTATGGAAAACAGTATGGCGATTCCTCAAGGATCTAGAACTAGATGTACCATATGACCCAGCCATCCCATTACTGGGTATATACCCAAAGGATTATAAATTATGCTGCTATAAAGACACATGCACACGTATGTTTATTGCAGCACTATTCACAATAGCAAAGACTTGGAATCAACCCAAATGTCCATCAGTGACAGATTGGATTAAGAAAATGTGGCACATATACACCATGGAATACTATGCAGCCATAAAAAAGGATGAGTTTGTGTCCTTTGTAGGAACATGGATGCAGCTGGAAACCATCATTCTTAGCAAACTATCACAAGAACAGAAAACCAAACACCACATGTTCTCACTCATAGGTGGGAACTGAACAATGAGATCACTCGGACTCAGGAAGGGGAACATCACACACCGGGGCCTATCATGGGGAGGGGGCGGGGGCAGGGATTGCATTGGGAGTTATACCTGATGTAAATGACGAGTTGATGGGTGCAGCACACCAACATGGCACAAGTATACATATGTAACAAACCTGCACGTTATGCACATGTACCCTACAACTTAAAGTATAATAATTAAAAAAAAAAAAAAAAAAAAAAAAAGAAGGGCAAAGTAGAAGACGCTCCAACCTATCAAACGGGAATATAGAGGACACAATGTGAGGATGTCACAATGGAGAAAAAGATGCAATAGGCAACAGGTACAAATTACTTTATGCTGTTAAGAGTTACTGCACAGAGCAATTGACTCCCCAGCACTAGGGGGACTGCAACTCTGGTCTTTGAGCACACAATGCCAACAGTGATCAAAGTGAGGGGGCCATGGATCTATTGAACAACTTCTGTGCCACATACTTGAGTTTTTATTTATATATTTTTAACATATTCTCACAACAGTCCTGGAGACTCTGGCCACTTACCTGCTTGCCCACCCATTGCATATCACTAGTAACACCTAAAGACCTTCTAAAGGCTCCAGTGAAACAAAGGTCGCTTCCCCACAACTCACTTCCCAGGTGCTCCATGTATCTGCAGTCCCAAGCACTAGTATACTCCCACAGACATTTTGAAAGAGCATTGAGAGTATGAGTTCTTCATACAGAATTAGTAACAAGGAAAAGTCATAAAATCTACTCCTCTAGGAAATTTTCAAAAGAGTATGAATCCCAGTGGACCCGAGAGAGAGAGATGTGAGATCTTCTTTCACTAAATAGAGTGGAAAAAATAATAGAAATGAGTTTAATTCAGTGAAATATTCTTTGGGAGAACCATTAGGCCATTATGTTATTATTTTTTAAAAGTTGATTTAAGTGAAATTTTATTTTTTATTTGCTTACTTTAGTGTTGTAAAATATGAAAGTCATCTGAACATAATGCAAGAAGAACAAATTGATTTCTCAAGATACTGAATGGCCCAACAGTGATATAACCTCTCAAAAAATGTTAATTGAGTTTACTTTATTATGCAGGTCAATAAGAGAAACTTATGGTACTTTCATCATGTCATCTTAAATTTAAACTAGTTCATTAAATCCTTTTTGTCGGGTGTGAAAACAGTCTCATGTAGGACATGTTTTACATGAAAAAGTAAACTTCACAAATGATAATTTACGTCAAAATTTCTAAAATATTTGATTTGCATTATATATATGCGGATAGTAAAAATGTGGTTGATCCCTTTAAATCCATTATAATAACAATGTCCGATATTACATTTTCAGGTATTTCATTTCAGGTATGTAAATTACCCATACATGCAAGCCTACAAGGCAATAAGCAATTCAGTTCCCCAAAAAATCATTTTGAAAACAATTGCTAATAACTTTAACAATGGGTAAGTAAGACATGCATAAGATGTAGAATGTGCTACAACTAGGGATGGATAGAATTCAGCCACACTGAGAAGGTCTGTCCTTTTTGCACCCAACCATCTGTGTTTCTGAAGTGAATTCAAAATGTGCAAATAAATAAATGTATCTGTATTAGTCAGGGTTCTCCAGAGAAACAGAACCAATAAGGTGTGTGTATGTGTGTGTGTTTAATAAAGGGATTTATTATAAGGAATTGGTTTATGTGACGATAGAGGCTGACAAGTTCCAGGATCTGCAGTCAGCAAGCTGGAGACCAAAGAGAACCCGGATGATGTAGTTTCACTCCGAATGCCAGTAGGCTCAAGACCAAGAAAGAACCAATGTTTCAGTTTGAGTTCAAAGGCAGAAAAACATCAGTGTCCAGTTCAAGGCATTCAAGTAAGAGAACTTCCCCCGTATGAGTGAGGGATAGGGATGGCCTTTTTGTTCTATTTAGGTCTTCTGATTGGATGAGGCTACCCCATGTGAAGGAGGGCAATCTGCTTCATTCAGTCTGCCAACTCAAACGTTAATCTCATCCAAAATGCCCTCACAGACACACCCAGAATAGTTTGACCAAATATCTGGGCACCCATGTCCCAGTGAAGTTGACAGATAAAATTAATAATTTCACTACTCTGAGAAAACAATCAGACTTTAAAAAAAGAAAAAAGAGCTCTATATGTACACACATTTGGAACAATTTCTTGTACAATTCAATTATGCTGAACTACTTGCCACAGAATATAGGAATGGTAAAATACCCAACAGTTAAATACAAGATAGAGTGTGATGTATTCATTAGAAATCATGTTTTTTCAAGATTTTTAAATGTCATAAACACTTTAATATAATATTAAGTGAGAAAAGTGGGACACTAAATTTTTAAATGATTTCAACGTTAAAAATTAATTACCTGTAAACTAAAATGTTACCAACAGTTTATCTCCCAGTAGTGGGATTATGAGTGGCATTTTTTTCTTTTGAGACAGGGTCTAACTGTTGCTCAAGCTGAGTGCTGTGGCACAATCATAGCTCACTACAGCCTCGACTTCCTGGGCTCAAGCAATTCTCCTGCCTCAGCCTCCCAAGTGGCTGGGACTATAGCACACACCACCACACCCGGATAATGTTTTATTGTTTGTAGAGACAGAGTCTCACTGTGTTGCCCAGGCTGGTCATAAACTCCTGGAATCAAGCTTTTCTCCCCCGTCATCCTCCCAAAATGCTGAAATTGTAGGCATGAGATGCTACACCCAGTCCTATGAGTGGCTTTTCTATTTATCTTTGTACTTTTTCACATATTTCAACTTCTCTATGAACATTTTTCCTTTTTCTAACAAAAAAACCCATGATTTAAATATTTTCAAATACATATATCTTAATAGCCATGTTTCCGATGGTAACTTTCAGCCCGGCCACTTGCACCACTCCATTCTGGGATGCACTTGCTCCCAGAGCATCTATGAATGCATACCTCCTCTCTGCTCTCCATTTCCAGACAGCTAAGTTCTATTGACCCTCAGTGTCTCAGGAACCTTCTCCTCCATCACGTCTGCCACACCGTGGTTCATGCCCTAATCATTTTTCTCTGCTTTTCTTGTATTCTATCCCTGCAATTCTCAAATGCTTCCTTCATTCAGCGTCCACAGTGATCAGCCTGAGGCACTACTTCCCCAAAGGTCCAACATGTTCTCATCACCAAGCAGGACTGCTTCATAAGACAGAAAACCCTTTGTAACCATGTGTCTGCCTGCCTCAGCTCCTGCCACATATTGCTACAGCCTTGCACTTCATGGTAGCACCATTCTGAACTCTGTAATTTTCCTCTCATGGTGCTTTTTTTCTCCTTGGCACTTTTGCAAGTTCTGTTCCTTCTGCCTGGAATGCCCTTGTTGTTCTCATTTCCCACACCTCTACATTGTCTGCCTCACTAAATTCTATGCTTATCATCAGCCTCCTTGTGAGCCTATCTCATCTACCCCAAAGAGAGAATTAGGTATGTTTTTCCTCATAATACTTCCCAATCTATACATAATTTTATCACTGCAGAGGACAAAATACATTGCATCCATTTGTTTACGTGTCTTTGTCTCCAACAAGATGTACACTCTCAGAGAACAGTGACTATGTCTATCCAACAGAATTCATTGTATGCTTATATGCAGCATATAGCTACTATATTACACAAAGCAATAGATGTGATCTTCTGTAGATCTTCAAAATAATTCCAGCAAATTTGACATGAACATATTCTGTGACATTTGGTTAAAAACTGAATATTTAAATATAACAACCTTTTCTTGTTTTCTGCTTCCAAATAGTTATTTTTTACAGATTTGTTCCTCATTATAATATTGTGATATGAGAAAGATATAGTTGATCTTTGTCCCTGGTTCCTTGTAATTTCCTGTGACGGGGATGAGAAGAGCATCTTTTGTTATTCATAACAAGAACCTTTAAACAGGTCTGAGTTTACACTAATGAGGTGACTCTTGGAGGGCCCCAAGATAGCTTCAGGATGGGAGCCACCTGCCAGAGAAACCAGCCACCTGATTAGATAGTTGTTCCTTTCAGCCTCACTGACCTCGAACCTCCAGAGAGGAGTAAGGGGAGAAGAACTGGAGGTTGAGTTAATCACTGATGGGAAATTATTTAATCAATAATGCCTATGTAATAGAACCTCCATAAAACCCCTGAATAAACAGGTTTGGAGAGCTTCAGGATTAATGAACATATCAAAGAACCCGGAGGGTGGTGCACCCAGGGGGGGCATGAAAGCTCTGCACCTCACAACTCCCTCCTTGCTATATGCATGTCTTCTTCCACCTGATTGTTCCTGCATTGTATCTTTTGTAAAAATCCAGTAG
Organism: Macaca mulatta; assembly: GCF_049350105.2. Lineage (NCBI taxonomy): Eukaryota > Metazoa > Chordata > Mammalia > Primates > Cercopithecidae > Macaca > Macaca mulatta. The sequence goes on from NC_133417.1 coordinate 29,865,571, forward strand.
TAGTTAAAAAAAAAAAATTCTTGAGTTCTGGGAGCCACTCTAGCAAATTATTGAATCTGAGGAGACAGTCATAGAAATCCCAATTTATAGCTGGCCAGTCAGAAGTAAGGTTGGTCCAAACTTGTGATTGGCATCTCAACTGGGGGAAGTCTTGTGAGACTGAGCCCTTAACCTGTGGGGCCTGTGCTAACTCTAGGTAGTTAGTGTCTGAGTTGAATTGAATCATTGCATAACCAGTTAGTTCCCAGAGAGTTGGAGAATTGGTTGGTACGAGGAGAAATCTCACATATTTTGTGAGAAAGTACAGATCATAACTGCACCCACTGAGTAAATTCTTTATTTGACTAGAGATACTAATTTCAGCTAGTTGATTTAGTTAATTGAATGAAGAAAGAAAAAAAAAAATCCAGTGAACTTGTGGTTTCCAGGGAATGACTTGCCAGTCTATTCCAAATAGTTTTGCATATAGATGTCCACAGGCCAACTAAATCTACCTACCAACCCAATCTTGGAAATCTCAGTTCTTTTACTACTGTCCTGTAACTACAGTAAAAAAAAAAAAAAAGGTTGAGTTTTAATTTGCCCACACTCAAGAAGTAACACAAATCGAGTCCAACATTAAACAGCCTCACCTTAAAATCTCAGCTTACTTTATCTACTAATCACCAGTGGACAATTATTTAATCAGTAATACCTATGTAGACAACTCTTTGACTTAATCTCTGCCTTTTCTAGTCCCTTCCTGCTCTATTCAACTTCTTTGTACTTAGTATTTTGTCTTTCAGTTTGTTTGTTCGCTTTAGTAAGATGTCTTTGGACTCTGGTTCTAGTCTTATTTTGCTAGCCTACTCTGGCTACTCCCAGTTGCCACATAACAGAGAAAACAAGAATAGTGTAGAGCAGACCGGGCACAGTGGCTCATGCCTTTAATCTCAGCACTTTGGGAGGCTGAAGCTGGTGGATCACAAGGTCAAGAGATCTAGACCATCCTGGCCAACATGGTGAAACCCCATCTCTACTAAAAATACAAAAAATTAGCTGGGTGTGGTGGCGTGCTCCTGTAATCCCAGCTACTCGGGAGTCTGAGGCAGAAGAATCACTTGAATCCGGGAGGCAGAGCTTGCAGTGAGACCAGATTGGGTGCCACTGCACTCCAGCCTGGTGACAGAGCATGACTCTGTCTCAAAAACAAAACAAAACAAAACAAAAAGGGTATAGCAAGGCAGGGATTGTTGAGAAAATTGTTTTCTCCAAAAGTATTCACTGATCAGTTGGTAGTGGTGTTCTATAATATGCTGAAAAGGATTCTGAAACTATGCTCAGTGGAAATTATTGATTAGTAATGTTCAAAATGGGTGCAGGGAGAGGAAGATGGGGAGAAGTTCTTTTTAATATACTGGAAAGAATTCAGGGCACCAGAAAGAGACACACAGGTATGAGCCTGCATTTATAAAAACTTGTTGTATGATCTAAACAAGTTCTTTCAACTCTATAAAACATTGTTTCATCATGGAACTTTTAATTAAATGAGGATGAAAAAGTCACACTATAGGCTTCTTATTTAGATTAAATGTACAGTATGCAAAGTGTTTTTCAGAGAACACATAATAGGTGTTCAATAAATAAAGGGAAGATGCTGACAATGATGATGGCAGACTCCTTTCAAAACTAGTCTGCATCTTTTGCTCTCTTTCCAGGATTATCTACTCTCGTTAAATAAGCATTTCTGTTAAGTTCTAAAGTGTTGACAACATAAAAGATGATCATTTTCTCAGTAAGGCAATCGTCTTCACTGGATGCCTCTTTTTGTTGTTTTTATTTTTGTTTTGTTTTCTTATTCTTTTTTTATTTTTTATTTACTTATTTTTTCATTCACTTGATGCTTCTTGATGGCTGTCTGAGGCTATCTCATCTTCTGAAAAATATGCTTTGGTTATATTTGGGTCTCTTGAACATTTCCCAGATGGTAAGCACCAGTTCCATTTTGAAACCTCTCGTTAACTCCTGCTTTCCCTCCAGTGGTATTTCACTTGGACTTCTGTTCCATTCCTAGTGCTGTCTTGAGAAGATTTCTCCTTCAGGCACTCTGACTTGCCCCATTGTGGACTTCTACTCAGAAAACTGACTTCACATCCACACTATAGCCCCAGCTTCTCTCTCTACCTCCTCCTGGCTCCAAACTTCCATTTCATTATTCTCCAGCCTAAGTTTTGGTAGGGAACCCAATAATGATGACTTAGATCTTAAACTTATTTAAAAAAAATTAACTTCCCAATACAAAGTATCACGATCATCTTCCCCTTGGCACCAAGATATAGCCCCAGAAGTTAAGATTGCACTTGGTTCAGATTATGTAGCCTTGAAGATTTAAGGTGAGTCACACATGAGCTGCGGGTGGCTTTATAACACACAGAAAGGGACAAGGTATTTCTGTGAGCTTGACTCACATCCGAGATGTTTTTCCCAGTATTTGGGGATGGTGTTAAATGAATATCACCTGGGTCTTTTTATCTTCCCTCACTTCTAAATCTATTTCTCACCATTCTCATTCAAAAATTAAAGTCCTGAGGGCCTGTCATGATAACAGATGTTTCATTCCTTTACATTTTAAAATTAACATAGCACTTGAGTCATAGCCTCTGAGGGCTTTGGGAAAGAAACATGAGCTTAGTACTCATGAAAATAATAAAATTAGATGAAAAGTTAAAAAAAAAAAAACAAACCACACACACACACACAACAAATGTATCTGGTTCTGTAAAAACAGAACAGTTACCACCCCCAACCAGACCTGTCTGAGAAAAGTAGCGGATAGTGTTTTGCGGGTAAAATGGTTGCTCTCTATGATATTACACCCATAAAGTCAGAGGAAATAGTAATATTTTGGTAGAAAGATTAACTGAACTGAGTGTAGGTAAACCTAGAGTTTAGATGTCATCTATATACTTCCAACATGAGCTTCATTTGGCCATTACTATGTTTTCCAAAGTGTATGCCATGAAGAACTAGACTTTTTGATATCTCCTTTTTTTTTTTTTTTTTTTTTTTAAAAAAAAAAGGAGTCCTGAAGACATTATTATTTGAGAAATAATATATACTATAACTCTCAGGTTAGAGAGACATGATTCTTAAAATCATATTTGAAAGAGACCTAATTGATTTATTTAACTCAGTGTTGTTTCCAAAATATTTTTGACAATGTGGTATTTTTGTTCAGTTGTATTTGATTTATTGCCGGACCTCTATTATTTCTAAGGTCTATTTCCCAACCATTTCATCTTGTTTAATTATAATCCAATAACACAAATATACTTATCATTTTTTAAAAGCAAAATCACTGTAAATGTAGCTGAATTTTGTTTATTACTCATTGTATTCAGTATTCTTATTTTTGTTTTACCTAAGTGTACCCATTTACAAGGTAATTCATGTGTCGACTATTCCAGGATTTCATAAACATAAACTTGTTTACTTCATTCATGACATTTACTATTATGATGATGCTTAGATAAAAAAGCCTTCACTAATTTCATGTTCATTATCATTGATGTTCTCACAGCTACCATTTATTAACCACCCACTATGTGTCAGGGAGCATGCTAAGTGTATTTTGTGCATTTCCCACTAAATACTCACAACCACTATGGCAGGTATGCGTTATAATTTCCATTTAATGAGAAAAACCTTATATAGCTTGCTTAAGTAGGTGGTAAGTGGCAGAGCTGAGAATGTACTTATGTCTCCCTCTGGCTTCAAAGCCTAAAATGTTCTTTTAACTACACTGTTGTTCATGCATGTGCCTTAAAGATTTTAGTGTGTTTCCATATGGAAGCAAGGAAGCCTATAGTTCACACAACAAAGGAGGTAAGATATCTTTAAAACAAAGCAGAAAAGCTTCATATCAGCATTCCAAGAAGTTCCTCTTCAGCCCAACACACTGAAACACAATGGCTTGTGTATTTTTGTGTGTCTTTTGATTTTATTCCAGAGACCTGGTCTGTCATTCAGTCCATCCCTAATTCGGCTCTGGGATTCACTTTTGTGTTCTGGCATCTTTATTTCCACGCTCAGCTCTGATTTGATGGTTCTTATATTTGGTCTGTCTTCTGGCATCAGCTTTCCATTCTCCACAAATGGATCTTTCAGTTTCATCTTTGATATTATTGGATGGTCTCCGTGGTTTTCCTTTTGAACCCAGATCCAGCTTTGCCGCCTAAACTATTCCCTTCTGCTCCTTGCCTTAGGGGGATTATCCAGCATGGGTTGATCCTGCCAATACCTGATCTCCAGTGCTGGATGGGCTTAACTCTGTGCATCCCAACTGGACTAATCTTGGGACTGAGAAGAACCTCCAAACCTCCTTGCCCATTCTTCAGGCTCTTCTTTCCATAGTCTCCATGTTTTTATTGGTGGTGGAAACCACATGCACGATCCCACTGCAGGAACACCATGGTTAAAAGGCGGATAAGGTGGGTAGGTTTTCTCCTTCTTCTAACTCGCCCCCTGACAATATTCCATTGCTTTGTTTACCTCTTGAGTTATTGTAACAAATTCAGCTAATTTTTATCAAGCAAATTATTCTCCAAGAAGTTCTCTAAATATTTACCTATCAGGTTATAAATCAAAATACAACTATCTTTCTGGCTTCCTTTGAGACCTTGAACTAGTAATGAAAATATCTGGGCCCCATTTTTCCTCATCTATGAAATTAGAGGAAGGAAGGCCACATTAGTTGTCTTCAAGGGGGTTCCAAAAATCCTTATGTTCTGCAGCAGTGCCTATGGGAGATATTAAGCAGGAGAAAAGGTGAGTATTATGGAGCAAACACTGGCAAAAAAAAAAAAGGTCTGTTTTAATCTGTCGTAATTACAAGTTAGGTTTCTGGACAGCATTTTACTTAGGAAACAGAATAAAGATTAAAAAATAAGCCTGAACAAACTAAATCTAGCATTGCACTTCCTGGCTTTCCCCCTTCATGGAAAACTTCCCCTTCCTCTCCTGGCCTTTAAGTTGTAGCTCAAATGTCACCTACTTGGAGAAGCTGAACTTTGGTCCCTCAGGCTCCGCTTTCTGTGTTCCCGGAGCTCTTGATTATTGTTCTGGAAAACACTTGTTACATGATATTGCAAGGTAAATGGTTCTGTCTCCCCCTCGTAGGGCAGCAACTATTTTGCTCCATAGTTCAGCTAAATCCGGGTTCTTGTCTCATGACCAGAAAATACTAGGCACACGGACGTGTTGAAAGGTAAGGAAGTTAGAATTTATTAAGAGAAAGGAAAGCTCTCCACAAAAACAGGGGTCTCGCATGCAGGTTTCCACCTGACAAACTGAATATCAGACCACCACACACAGGCAAGGCTCCTCCTCAGCATAAGGCATGAATTCCTGGTGGCTCCACCCTGTCCTTCCAGTGAGCATGTGGGCCCTTAGTCTGAGCCACTCCACATTGATTTATTTCCCTTACTGTACATGTGGTAAAGAATGGAATTTTTCACTGTGGGCATGTTTAAACAAGCTTCCTGTGCACAATGACATGCGTGGGTCAGAGGTTCTCCTGGGACCCTTCCCTATCTGCCTAAGCATTTGGTTGTCTCCTGCCTCTATCACAACCACGTACTATGTGCCTTACCATCCCCAGTGCCCAACACTGTGCTGTGGGCATAGTAGGTGCTCAATAAATTTTTACATAAAGAATGAATGACTCACCCAATACATAAAGTTTCCATTATTTACCCCACATCTAACACACTGCCTTATTCTTTCTGAAACTGAAGCTCAGTTACTATTTTTCAGCTTACTCCCACAGTCTCTCAAGATGTTCCTGCAATTTATTCATGTCATCCTGGCATTTCACTATCAGGAAAAACCAGTGTCATCAGCAAATTTGAAGATGTCACTGTGCACTCCATCTTCTAGATCACATCTAAAAATGTTCTCTGAAACTAATCCTCAAAGGACTTCTCAGTTTACATTTCCTGTATCTAGACATGTTTATTCTTACTCCTGGTGCATGGATAGAAATTCAGTCCATAGGGATGCATGACAATATTGTTTTTCCAAGTCTGATGATTATTTAATTTTAAAAACAGCTGTTTGGACTTGATCAAAAGTTTTTGAAGGTCAAATAATTTGCATTCTCTCTGCTCCAAAACATGAAGAGCAGTGGATACATTTAAAGCTTTACTATTAGGTATGTACCTAAATGTTTCTGTATGGAGTCAAAAACACCAGGTTATTTTGAGAGGCAATGAAGTGATGAATAATCTTAGGTGGTTATGGATATGATCTTCCTGGAGGTATTATCCGGCTGTATGACCACATGCCAAACTACCCATTACCCCACTTAGATGTCTATTCAAAACAAAATGTAAAGTTGTATATAGCTCTGTGGATATCTTTCAGAGCTACTTTTTAATCTCTCAGTTTACTGATAATTTTTACATTCTAATCTTATTGTGCAATCTAAGATATGAGCTTGAATTAGAATTCATCACATTTTTCATCTAACCCCAACACACACACACATTCACACACATACACAGCACATAATGATGATAATTTGGGCTTCAGTCACCACACCTGTTTTCTATTAAGAAAAATTAACCCAGGCATGGTGGTTAATGCCTGTAATCCCAGCACTTTGCAGGGCTAAGAAGGGCGAATCACCTGAGGTCAGGAGTTCAAGACCATCCTGGCTAACATGGCGAAACCTCATCTCTACTAAAATTACAAACAAATTAGCCAGGCGTGGTGGCAGGCACCTGTAATCCCAGCTACTCGGGAGGCTGAGGCAGGAGAATGGCTTGAACCCTGGAGGCAAAGGTTGCATTGAGCAGAGATCATGCCACTGCACTCCAGCCTGGGCATAAGAGCAAAACTCTGTTTCAAAAAAAACAACAAGAAAGAAAAACTAATCCTTATTTCATATTCATCTCCTTGAAATTTATACCTGTATTTGATAATTGACATATCTTCAAAGTAATTTTTTTTTTTTTTTTTTTTTTTTTTCTTTTTGAGACGGAGTCTCGCTCTGTCACCCAGGCTGGAGTGCAGTGGCCAGATCTCAGCTCACTGCAAGCTCCGCCTCCCAGGTTCCCGCCATTCTCCTGCCTCAGCCTCCCGAGTAGCTGGGACCACAGGCGCCGCCACCTCGCCTGGCTAATTTTTTGTGTTTTTTTTTTTAGTAGAGACGGGGTTTCGCCGTGTTAGCCAGGATGGTCTCGATCTCCTGACCTAGTGATCCGCCCGTCTCGGCCTCCCAAAGTGCTGGGATTACAGGCTTGAGCCACCGCGCCCGGCCCAAAGTAATTTTAATATTTAACCTACAGCCAGTATAGATTGTCAAATGTCAAAATATGATATCAGAAGCAAAAATGCCCCTCATCTGGAACCATAGAATATAGTTTCCTGCTTAAGATTTTTTATTTTTTCAAATTGCCATTGCAATTTGAATAAAGACCTCAGACGTTCCAAAACATAATAGTTTTCAAATTGCATTGATTGTCTCTGGAATAGCTTTCTTTCTTTTTTCATGTAGCTTTTATTTGAGGTATTTATCCTAGTGACCATTATTGTTGATTTACCTGGGTGAAATTGAATTTACTTTTGATGACCTCAATTTAAATCCCCTCAATAGCAACTTCATTGTTTATTTCATGGTGCTACACCATTTTTTCATGGAGGAGTTTGCTAGCACTGATTTTGTGGAATCTCAGAAGTGATATCTTGGATATCATTGAATCCCATGGTGAATAATGAAATATCCTCAGACAAAAACTGCAGAGAAGCCTTCTCAGAAACTGCTTTGTTGTGGGTGAATTCAGCTCACAGAGTTACATCATTGTTTTCATTGAGAAGCTTGCTAACAGTGTTTTCCCACAACCTGCAATGAGACACACGGGGGCGCTATGAGACCACAAATATCCTCACCTCAAAAAAGAAAGCTTTCTGAGAAACTGCTTTGTGATGTGTGAATTCAACTCACTGAGTTACACCTGTATTTCATGGAGCTGTTTGCTAGCCCCGTTTTTGTGGAATCTGAGAATCGATATTTTGGATCACTTTGAACACTATATGGCCAAAGGAAATATCCTCAGATAAAAACCAGAATGCTTTCTGAGAAACTGCTTTGTGACATGTGAATTAATCTCACAGAGTTACACGTGTATTTCGTGGAGTCATTTGCTAGAACTGTTTTTGTGGAATCTGAGAAGTGATGTTTTGAATCACTATGAAGAACCCTCGGACAAAGGAAATATCCTCAGATAAAAACCAGAGAGAAGCTTTCTGAGAAACTGCTTTATGATGCATAAATTCATCTCACAAAGTTACACCACTGTTTCATGGGGGAGTTTGCTAGCACTATTTTTGAGGATCTCAGAAGTGATATTTTGGATATCATTGAATCCCACGGTGAAAAATGAAACATCGTCAGATAAAACCTGGAGAGAAGCCTTCTCAGAAACTGCTTTGTGGTGCCTGAATTCATCTCACAGAGTTGCACTATTGCTTTCATTGAGAAGTTTGCTAACACTGTTTTCACAGAATCTGCAATGAGATAGATGGGAGTGCATTGAGAACTGAAATATCCTCAGATAAAAATGGGAAAGAAGCTTTCTGAAAACGTCTTTGTGATCTGTGAATTCATCTAACAGAGTTACATCTTTCTCTTCATGAAGCTGTCTGCTAACACTGTTCTTGTGGAATCTGCAAAGTGATATTTGGGAGCTCATTGAGGGCTATGATGAAAAAGGAACTATCCTCGAATAAAAACTGGAAGGAAGCATTCTGAGAAACTGCATCATGAGGTGTGAATGCAACTCACGGAGTTACACTTTTCTTTTCATTGATCAGTTTGCTAACACTGTTTTCATGAAATCTGCAATGGGATATTTCTTAGCGCAATGAAGCTTATGGTGACAAAGGAAATATCCTCAGATAAAAACGTGAAAGAAGCTTTCTGAGAAACTGCTTTGTGATGGGTGATTTCGTCTCACAGAGTCACACTTTCATTTCATGGAGCAGTCTATTACCACTGTCTTTGGGAAATCTGAGAAGGGATACTTTGGATCGCTTTGAGGCCTATGCTGATAAAGGAAATATCCTCAATTAAAAACTTGAAAGAAGCTTTCTGAGAAACTTCTTTGTGATACGTGAATTCAGCTCACAGAGTCACAACTTAGTCTTCATGAAGCAGTTTGCTAACACTGTTTTCGTGGAATCTGCAAAGTGATATTTGGGAACGCATTGAGGCCTATGGTAAAAAAGGAAGTATCCTCAGATAATAACTAGAAAGAAGCTTTCTGAGAAATTGTTTTCTGATGTGTGAATCCACCACACAGAGTTACACTTTCTTTTCATGGAGCAGTCTGTTACCACTGTCTTTGGGGAAACTGAGAAGGGATACTTTGGATCGCATTGAAGACTATGCTGACAAAGGAAATATCCTCAAATAAAAACGAGCAACAAGCTTTCTGAGAAACTTCTTTGTGATGTGTGAATTCATCACACAGAGATTCACCTTTCCCTTCTTGTAGCAGTTTGCTAACACTGTTTTCGTGGAATATGCAAACTGATATTTGGGAATGCTTTGAGGCCTATGGTGAAAAAGGAATTATCCACAGATACAAACTGGAAAGAAGCGTTCTGAGAAACTGCATTGTGATGTGTGAAAGCAACTCACTGAGTTACACTTTTCTCTTCATTGATCAGTTTGCTAACACAGTTTTCTTAAAATCTGCAATGGGATACTTCTTAGTGCAATGAAGCTTATGGTGACAAAGGAAATATTCTCAGATAAAAAAGTGAAAAAAGCTTTCTGAGAAATTGTTTTCTGATATGTGACTTCATCTCACTGAGTTACAACACTATTTCGTGGACCGTTTGCTAGCACTATTTTTGTGGATTCTGAGAACTGGTATTTCGGATGGCTTTGAAGACCTGAGGATATTAATGCTGTCAAAGCGCCCCCATGTGTCTCATTGAAGATTCTGCGAAAACACTGTTAGCAAGCTTCTCAATGAAAACAATGATGTAACTCTGTGAGCTGAATTCACCCACAACAAAGCAGTTCCTGAGAAGGCTTCTCTGCAGTTTTTGTCAGAGGATATTCCATTATTCATCATGGGATTCAACGATATCCAGGATATCACTTCTGAGATTCCACAAAATCAGTGCTAGAAAACTCCTCCATGAAAGAGTGGTGTAACACTGTGAAATGAATTGACATATCAAAAGCAGTTTCTAAAAAGCTTCATTACAGTTTTTATCAGAGGATATTTCCTTTGTCTTTATACTCTTCAAACCCATCTGAAATATCAGTTCTCACAATCCACAAAAACAGTGCTAGCAAACGGCTCCACGAAATACTGGTATAACTCTGTGAAATGAAGTCACATATCAGAAAGCAATTTCTCAGAAAGATTCTTTCACGTTTTTATCTGAGGATATTTACTTTGTTGCCATAAGCTTCATTGCACTAAGAAGTATCCCATTGCAGATTTCAAGAAAACTGTTAGCAAATTGATCAATGAAAAGTGTAACTCTCTGAGTGCATTCACACATCACAATACAGTTTCTCAGAATGCTTCCTTCCAGTTTTTATATGTGGATAATTCCTTTTTCACCATAGGCCTCAATGCGCTCCCAAATATCACTTAGCAGATTCCACGAAAACAGTGTTAAGCAAACTGTTTCATGAAGACTAAGTTGTAACTCTGTGAGATGAATTCATATATCACAAAGAAGTTTCTCAGAAAGCTTCTTTCACATTTTTAATTGACAATATTTCCTTCATTAATGCAGGCCTCAATACGATCCAAAGTATCCCTTTTCATATTCCCCAAAGACAGTGGTAACAGACTTCTTCAGGAAATGAAAGTGCAACTCTGTGAGATGAATTCACACATCACAAGGAAGTTTCTCTGAAAGTTTCTTTCTCCTTTTTATCTGAGGAAATTTCCTTTGTCCCTATAGTCTTCAAAGTGATTCGAAATATTAGTTCTCAGATTCCACAAAAACAGGGTTAGCCAACAGCTCCACGAAACACAGCTGTAACTCAGTAAGTTGAAATCACACATCACAAAGCAGTTTCTCAGAAGTCTTATTTCTAGTTTTTATCTGAGGATATTTCCTTTGTCACCGTAAGTCTCATTGCACTATGAAATATGGCATTGCAGATTTCAAGAAAACTGTTAGCAACCTGATCAATGAAGAGAAAAGTGCAACTCTATGAGTTGCATTCACACATCACAATGCAGTTTCTCAGAAAGCTTCTTTCCAGTTTTTATCTGTGGATATTTCCTTTTTCACCATAGCCCTCAATGTGCTACCAAATATCACTTTGCAGATTCCACAAGAACAGTGTTAGCAAACTGCTACAAGAAGAGAAAGGTGAATATCTGTGTGATGAATTCACACATCAGAAAGCAAGTTCTCAGAAAGTTTCTTTCTAGTTATTGTCTGAGGACACATCCTTTTTCACCATTGGCCTCAATGCGTTCCCAAATATCACTTGGCAGATTCCTCAAAAATAGTGTTAGCAAACTGTTCCATAAAAAGAAAGTGTAACTCTGTGAGATGAATTCACATCACAAAGCAGTTTCTCAGAACGCTTCTTTCTAGTTTTTATTTAAGGATATTCCCTTTGTCACCGTGAACTTCATTGCGCTAAGAAATATCCCATTGCAGATTTTAAGAAAACTGTGTTAGCAACCTGATCAATGAAGACAAAAGTATAACTCTGTGGGTTGCATTCACACATCACAATGCAGTTTCTCAGAACGCTTCTTTCCAGTTCTTATCTATGGATATTTCCTTTTACATCACAGGCCTCAAATCGCTCCCAAATATCATTTTGCATATTTCACGAAAACAGTGTTATCAAACTGCTACAAGAATGGAAAGGTGAATCTCTGTGTGTTGAATTCACACATCAGAAAGCAAGTTCTCAGAAAACTTCTTTCCAGTTTTTATCTGAGAATATTTCCTTTGTCACCATAAGCTTCATTGGGCTAAGAAATATACCATTGCAGATTTCTAGAAAACAGTGTTAGCAAACTGATCAATGAAGAGAAAAGTGTACTTCGGTGAGTTGCATTCACACATCACAATGCAGTTTCTCAAAATACTTCTTTCCAGTTTTTATCTGAGGATATTTCCTTTTTCACCATAGCCCTCAATGTGCTCCCAAATATAACTTTGCAGATTCCACGAGAACAGTGGTAGTAAACGGCTTCAGGAAGAGAAAGGTGCAACTCTGTGAGATGGATTCACTCATCACAAAGAAGTTTCTCAGATAGCTTCTTTCTTGTGTTTATCTGAGGATATTTCCTTTGTCCTTATACTCCTCAAAGAGATCTGAAATATCAGTTCTCAGGTTCCACAAAAACAGGGCTTGCAAAGGGCTCCACGAAATACAGGTGTAGCTCTGTGAGTTGAATAAACACATCACAATGCAGTTTCTCAGAATGCTTCTTTCCAATTTTTATCAGTGGATATTTCCTTCTTCAAAATAGCCCTCAGTGCGTTCCCAAATATCACTGTTCAGACTCCACGAAAACAGTGTTAGCAAACTGCTACAAGAAGGGAAAGGTGAATCTCTGTGTGATGAATTCACACATCAGAAAGCAATTTCTCAGAAAGCTTCTTTCTAGTTATTATCTGAGCATACTTCCTTTTTTACCATAGTCCTCAATGTGCTCCCAAATATCACTTTGCAGATTCCATGAAAACAGTGTTAGCAAACTGCTTCATGAAGACTAAGTTGTAACTCTGTGAGATGAATTCACATATCACAAAGAAGTTTCTCAGAAAGCTTCTTTCAAGTTTTTAATTGAGGATATTTCCTTTATCAGCATAGGCCTCAATGCGATCCAAAGTATCCCTACTCAGCTTCCCCAAAGACAGTGGTAATAGACTGCTCCGTGAAACAAAAGTGTAAATCTCTGAGATGAATTCACACATCACAAAGGAGTTTCTCAGAAAGCTTCTTTCCAATTTTCATCTGAGGATATTTCCTTTGTCACCGTAAGCTTCATTGCGTTAAGAAATATTCATTGCAGATTTCAAGAAAACAGTGTTAGCAAACAAAGCAATGAAAAGAAAAGTGTAACTCTGTGAGTTGCATTCACACGTCACAATGCAGTTTCTCAGAACGCTTCTTTCCCCTTTTTAATCTGTGGATATTTCCTTTTTCACCATAGACCTCAAAGCTCTCCCAAATATCACTTTGTATATTCCATGAAAACAGTGTTAGCAAACTGCTACAAGAACGGAAAGGTGAATCTCTGTGTGTTGAATTCACACATCAGACAGCAAGTTCTCAGAAAGCTTCTTTCTAGTTATCATCTGCAGACACTTCCTTTTTCACCATAGGCCCCAATGCACTCCCAAATATCACTTTGCAGATTCCACGAGAACACTGTTAGCAAAAGGCTTCATATAGAGAAAGGTGTAACTCTGTGAGATGAATTCATACATCACAAAGAAGGTTCTCAGAAAGCTTCTTTCCCGTTTTATCTGAGGATATTTCTTTTGTCCTTATACTCCTCAAAGTGATCTGAAATAACTGTTCTCAGATTCCATGAAAACTGGACTAGCAATCGGCTCCATGAAATACAGGTGTAACTCAGTGAGTTGAATTCACACATCACAAAGCAATTCTCAGAATGCTTCTTTCTAGTTTTTATCTGAGGATATTTCCTTTGTCACCGTAAGCTTCATTGCGCTAAGAAGTATCCCATGTCAGATTTCAAGAAAACTGTGTTAACTAACTGATCAATGAAAAGGAAAGTGTAACTCTCTGAGTTGCATTCACACGTCACAATGCGGTTTCTCTGAACACTTCTTTCCAGTTTTTATCTGAGGATATCCGTAAACTTCATTACGCTAAGAAATACCCCACTGCAGATTTCAAGAAAACAGTGTTAGTAAACTGATCAATGAAAAGAAAAGTGTAACTCTGTGAGTTCCATTCACAAGTCACAATGCAGTTTCTCAGAATGCTTCTTTCCAGTTTTTATCTGTGGATATATCTTTTATCACCATCTCCCTCAGGGCGCTCCTGAATATCACTTTGCAGATTCCACAAAATCAGTGTTAGCAAACTGCTACAAGAAGGGAAACGTGAACTTCTTTGTGATGAATTCACACATCAGAAAGCAATTTCTCAGAAAGCTTCTTTCTAGTTATTATCTGAGGATATTTCCTTTTTCACCATAGGTCTCAATGCGCTCCCAAATATTACTTCACAGATTCCACGAGAACAGTGTTAGCAAAAGGCTTCATGAAGAGAAAGGTGTAACTCTTTGAGATGAATTCACACATCACAAAGAAGTTTCTCAGAAATCTCCTTTCTCGTTTTTATCTCAGGATAATTCCTTTCTCCTTATACTCTTCAGAGCGATCTGAAATATCAGTTCACAGATTCCACAAAAACAGGGCTAGCCAAAGGCTCCATGAAATAAAGGTGTAACTCAGTGAGTTGAATTCACACATCACAAAGTAGTTTCCCAGAATGCTTCTTTCTAGTTTTTATCTGAGGATATTTCCTTTGTCACCGTAAGTCTCATTGCACTGTGAAATATGGCATTGCAGATTTCAAGAAAACTGTGTTAGCAACCTGATCAATGAGGAGAAAAGTGTAACTCTGTGAGTTGCATTCACACATCACAATGCAGTTTCTCAGAACACTTCTTTCCAGTTTTTATCTGTGGATATTTGCTTTTTCACCATAGGCCTCAAAGCGCTCCCAAATATCACTTTGCAGATTCCACGAAAACAGTGTTAGCAAACTGCAACAAGAAAGGAACGGTGAATCTCTGTGTGTTGAATTCACAAATCAAAAAGCAAGTTCTCAGAAAGCCTCTTTCTAGTTTTCATATGAGGATATTTCCTTTGTCACCCTAACCTCATTGCGCTAAGAAATATCCCATTGCAGATTTCAAGAAAACAGTGTTAGCAAACTGATCAATGAAGAGAAAAGTGCAACTCTGTGAGTTGCATTTGCACTTCACAATGTAGTTTCTCAGGACGCTTCTTTCAAGTTTTTATCTGTGGATATTTCCTTTTTCACCATGGCCCTTAATGCGCTCTCAAATAACACTTAGCAGATTCCACGAGAACAGTGTTAGCAAACGGCTTCATGAAGAGAAAGATGTAACTCTGAGGTGAATTCACACATCACAAGGAAGTTTCTCAGAAAGTTTCTTTCTTGTTTTTATCTGAGGATAATTCCTTTGTCCTTATAATCTTCAAAGCGATCTGAAATATCAGTTCTGAGATTTGACAAAAACAGGGCTAGCAACCGGCTCCACAAAATACAGGTGAAACTCTGTGAGTTGAATTCACACATCACAAAGTGGTTTCTCAGAAAGCTTCTTTCTAGTTTTTCTCTGAGGATACTTCCTTTGTCACGGTAAAGTTACATTGTGCTAAGAAATATCCCATTGCAGATTTAGAAAACATGTTAGCAAACTGATCAATGAAAAGAAAAGTGTAACTCGGTAAGTTGCATTCACACATCACAATGCAGTTTCTCAGAACGCTTCTTTCTAGTTTTTATCTGAGGATATTTCCTTAGAAATATCTCATTGCAGATTTCAAGAAAACAGTGTTAGCAAACTGATCAATGAAAAGAAAAGTGTACCTCTGTGAGTTGCATTCACACATCACAATGCAGTTTCTCAGAACATTTCCTCTAAGTTTTTATCTGTGGATATTTCCTTTTTCATCACAGGCCTCAAATCGCTCCCAAATATCACTTTGCAGATTCCATGAAAACAGTGTTAGCTAACTGCTACAAGAAGGGAAAGGTGAATCTCTGTGTGTTGAATACACACATCAGAAAGCAAGTTCTCAGAGAGCTTCTTTCTAGTTATTATCTGAGGTCACTTCCTTTTTCACCATAGGCCTCAATGCGCTCCCAAATATCACTTTGCAGATTCCAGCAAAACAGTGCTAACAAATAGCTTCATGAAGAGAAATGTGGACCCCTGTGATATGAATTCACACATCACAAAGTAGTTTCTCAGAAAGCTTCTTTCCTGTTGTTAATTGATTATATTTTCTTTATCAGCATAGACCTCAATGCGATCCATGGTATCCATTCTCAGTTTCCCCAAAGAGAGTGGTAAGAGACTGCTCCATGAAATGACACTATAACTCTGTGAGATGAATTCACACATCACAAAGAAATTTCTCAGAAAGGCTCTTTCACATTTTTATCTGAGGATATTTCCTTTGTCCTTATATTATTCAAAGCAGTTCGAAATACCAGTTCTCAGATTCCACAAAAAAAGGGCTACCAAACGGCTCCACGAAATACAGGTGTAACTCAGTGAGTTGAATTCACACATCACAAAGCAGTTTCTCAGAAACTTTCTAGTTTTTATCTGAGGATATTTCCTTTGTTAGCATAAGCTTCATTGGGCTAAGAAATATCCCATTGCAGATTTCAAGAAAACTGTGTTAGCAACCTGATAAATGAAGAGAAAAGTATAACTCTGTGAGTTGCATTCACACATCATAATGCAGTTTCTCAGAACGCTTATTTCCAGTTGTTATCTGTGGATATTTGCTTTTTCACCATAGGCCTCAAAGTGCTCCCAAATATCACTTTGCAGATTCCACGAAAACAGTGTTAGCAAACTGTAACAAGAAGGGAAAGGTGAATCTCTGTGTGTTGAATTCACACATCAGAAAGCAAGTTCTCAGAGAGCTTCTTTCCAGTTTTTATCTGAGGATATTTCCTTTGTCACCATAAGCTTCATTGCGTTAAGAAATATCCCATTGCAGATTTCAAGAATACAATGTTAGCAAACTGATCAATGAAAATAAAAGTGTAACTCTGAGAGTTGCATTCACACGTCACAATGCAGTTTCTCAGAACGCTTCTTTCTAGTTTTTATCTGAGGATATTTCCTTTGTCACCGTAAGTTCATTGTGCTATGAAATATGGCATTGCAGATTTCAAGAAAACAGTGTTAGCAAGCTGATTAATCAAAACAAAAGTATACCTCTGTGTGTTGCATTCACATGTCACAATGCAGTTTCTCAAAATGCTTCTTTCCAGTTTTTATGTGAGGACATTTCCTTTTCCACCATAGGCCTCAATGCACTTCCAAATATCACATTGCAAATTCCACGAGAACAGTGATAGCAAACGGCTTTATGTAGAGAAATGTGTAACTTTCTGATATGAATTCACTTATCACAAAGAAGTTTCTCAGAAAGCTTTTTTCATGTTTTTAATTGATTATATTTCCTTTATCAGCATAGGCCTCAATGTGATCCATGGTATCCCTTCTCAGATTCCCCAAAGAGAGTGGTAAGGGACTGCTCCATGAAACGACAGTGTAACTCTTTGAGATGAATTCACACATCACAAAGAAGTTTCTCAGAAAGCTTCTTTCACATTTTTATCTGAGGATATTTCCTTTGTCCTTATACTCTTCAAAGCGATTCGAAATATCAGTTCTCAGATTCCACAAAAACAGGGCTAGCAAACGGCTCCATGAAATACAAGTGTAACTCAGTGAGTTGAATTTACACATCACAAAGCAGTTTCTCTGAGGATATTTCCTTTGTCACCGTAAGCTTCATTGCACTAAGAAATATCAGATTGCAGATTTCAAGAAAACTGTGTTAGCAAAGTGATCGATGAAGAGAAATGTGTATCTCTGTGAGTTGCATTCACATACCACAAAGAAGTTTCTCAGAAAGCTTCTTTCATGTTTTTAATTGAGGATATTTCTTTATCATCGTAGGCCTCAAGGCCATCCAAGGTATGCCTTCTCAGCTTCCCCAAAGACAGTGGTAATAGACTCCACCTTGAAAGGAAAGTGTAACTCTGTGAGATGAATTCACACATCACAAAGCAGTTTTCAGAAAGCTTCTTTTTAGTTTTTATCTGAGGATATTTCCTTTGTCCTTATAGTCTTCAAAGCGATCCGAAATATCTGTTCCCAGATTCCACAAAAACAGGGCTAGCAAACGGCTCCACGAAATACAGCTGGAACTCGGTGAGTTGAATTCACACATCACACACAGAGTAGTTTCTCAGAACGCTTCTTTTTAGTTTTTCTCTGAGGACATTTCCTTTGTCACTGTAAGCTTCATTGAGCTAAGAAGTATCCCATTACAGATTTCAGGAAAACTGTTAGCAAACTGATCCATGAAGAGAAAAGTGTAACTCTGTGAGTTGCATTCACACATCACAATGCAGTTAATCAGAACGCTTCTTTCCAGTTTCTATCTGTGGATATTTCCTTTTTTACCATAGGCCTCAAAGCGCTTCCAAATATCACCTTGCAGACTCCACGAGAACAGTGTTAGGAAATGGCTTCGTGGAGGGAAAGATGTAACTCTCTGAGATGAATTCACACATCACGACGAAGTTTCTCAGAAATCTTCTTTCTCGTTTTTATCTGAAGACATTTCCTTTGCCGTATACTCTTCAAGCTATCTGAAATATCAATTCTCAAATTCCACAAAAACAGGACTAGCAAATGGCTGCATGAAATACTGGTGTAACTCACTGCGTTGAATTCACACATCAAAAAGCAGTTTCTCAGAAAGCTTCTTTCTATGTTTTTTCTGAGGATATTTCCTTTGTCACCATATGCTTCATTGCGCTAAGAAGAACCAGAGGGCAGATTTCAAGAAAACTGTGTTAGCAAAAAATCGATGAAAAGAAATGTGTATATTTGTGAGTTGCATTCACACATCACAACGCAGTTTCTCACAATGCTTCTTTCCTGTTCATGTCTGTGGATATTTTCTTTTTCACCGGAGCCCTCAATGCGCTCCCAGTTATAACTTTGCAGATTCCATGAAAACAACGTTAGCAAACTACTATGAGAAGGGAAATATGAATATCTGTGTGATGAATACAGACATCAGAAAGCTAGTTCTCAGAAAGCTTCTTTCTATTTATTATGTGAGGATACTTCCTTTTTCACCATAGGCCTCAATGAGCTCCCAAATATCACTGAACAGATTCCATGAAAACAGTGTTAGCAAACTGCTTCATGAAGACTAAGTTGTAACTCTGTGAGATGAATTCACATTCCACAAAGAAGTTTCTCAGAAAGCATCTTTCATGTTTTTAATTGAGGATATTTCTTTATCAGCATAGGCCTCAATACCATCCAAATTATGCCTTCTCAGCTTCCCCAAAGACAGTGTTTATAGACTGCACCATGAAAGGAAACTGTAACTCTGCGAAATGAATTCACGCATCACAAAGCAGTTTATCAGAAAGCTTCTTTTTAGTTTTTATTTGAGGATATTTCCTTTGTCCTTATAGTCTTCATAGCGATCCGAAATATCAGTTCCCAGATTCCACAAAAACAGGGCTAGCAAATGGCTCCACGAAATGCAGGTATAACTCAGTGAGTTGAATTCACACATCAAAAAGCAGTTTCTCAGAAAGCTTCTTTCTAATTTTTCTCTGAGGATATTTCCTTTGTCACCATAAGCTTCATTGCGCTAAGAAGTATCTGACGGCAGATTTCAAGAAAACTGTGTTAGCAAACTGATCGATGAAGAGAAATATGTATCTCTGTGAGTTGCATTCACACATCACAGACCAGTTTCTCAGAAAGCTTCTTTCTAGTTTCTCTCTGAGGAAATTTCTTTGTCACCATAAGCTTCATTGTGCTAAGAAGTATCCCATTACAGATTTCAGGAAAACTGTTTTAGCAAACTGATCAATGAAGAGAAAAGTGTAGCTCTGTGAGTTACATTCACACATCACAATGCAGTTAATCAGAACGCTTCTTTCCAGTTTGTATCTGTGGATATTTCCTTTTTCACCAAAGCCCTCAATGCGCTTCCAAATATCACTTTGCAGACTCCACGAGAACAGTGTTAGGAAACGGTTTCATGAAGGAAAAGATGTAACTCTCTGAGATGAATTCACACATCACAAAGAAGTTTCTCAGAAAGCTCCTTTCACGTTTTTATCTGAGGATATTTCCTTTGTCACCGTAAGCTTCATTGCGCTAAGAAGTATCATATGGCAGATTTCAAGAAAACTGTGTTAGCAAACTGATCGATGAAGAGAAATGTGTATCTCTATGAGTTGCATTCACACATCACAATGCAGTTTCTCAGAACTCTTCTTCCTCGTTTTTATCTGAGGATATTTCCTTTGTCCTTATAGTCTTCAAAGCGATCTGAAATATCAGTTCCCAGATTCCACAAAAATAGAGGTAGCAAACGGCTCCACGAAATACAGGTGTAACTCAGTGAGTTGAATTCACACATCACAGAGGAGTTTCTCAGAACATGTCTTCCTAGTTTTTCTCTTAGGATATTTCCTTTGTTACCGTAAGCTTCATTGCGCTAAGAAGTATCCCATTACAGATTTCAAGAAAACTGTGTTAGCAAACTGATCAATGAAGCGAAAAGTGTAACTCCGTGAGTTGCATTCACACATCACAATGCAGATCTCAGAACGCTTCTTTCCAGTTTGTATCTGTGGATATTTTCTTTTTCACCATAGCCCTCATTGCGCTTCCAAATATCACTGTGCAGACTCCACGAGAACACTGTTAGAAATGGCTTCGTGAAGAGAAAGATGTATTTATCTGAGATGAATTCACACGTCTCAACGAAGTTTCTCAGAAGCCTCTTTCTCGTTTTTATTTGAGGATATTTCCCTTGGCCATAGAGTCTTCAAAGCGATCCGAAATATCCGTTCTCAGATTCCACAGAAACAAGACTGGCAAACGGCTCCTCGACATACAGGTGTAACTCAGTGAGTTGAATTCACACATGACAAAGCAGTTTCTCATAAAGCTTTTTTCTAGTTTTTCTCTGAGGATATTTCCTTTGGCACAATAAGCTTCATTGCGCTAAGAAGAGTCAGATGGCAGATTTCAAGAAAACTATGTTAGCAAACTAATGGATGAAGAGAAATGTGTATCTCTGTGAGTTGGATTCACACATCACAGTGCAGTTTCTCTGAACGCTTCTTTCCTGTTGTTGTCTGTGGATATTTGCTTTTTCACCGCAGCCCTCAAAGCACTCCCAAATATCACTTCGCAGGTTCCACCAAAACAATGTTAGCAAACTACTACAAAAGGGAAAGGTGAATCTCTGTGTGATGAATTCAGACATCAGAAAGCTAGTTCTCAGAAAGCTTCTTGTTGGTTATTATCTGAGGATACTTCCTTTTTCACCATAGGACTGAAGGTGCTCCCAAATATCACTGAACAGATTCCACGAAAACAGTGTTAGCAACTGCTTCATGAATTCTAAGTTGTAACTCTGTGCGATGAATTCCCATATCACAAAGAAGTTTCTCAGAAAGCTTCTTTCACGTTTTTAATTGAGGATATTTCTTGATCAGCATAGGCTTCAATGCCATCCAAAGTATCCCTTCTCAGCTATCCCAAAGACAGTGGTAATAGACTGCTCCAGGAAAGGAAAGTGTAACTCTGTGAGATGAATTATCACATCACAAAGCAGTTTACCAAAAAGCTCCTTTTTAGTTTTTATCTGCGGATATTTCCTTTGTCCTTATATTCTTCAAAGTGATCCGAAATATCAGTTCCCAGATTCTCGAAAAACAGGACTAGCAAAAGGCTCCATGAAATACAGGTGTAACTCAGTGAGTTGAATTCACACGTCACAAAGTAGTTTCTCAGAAAGCTTCTTTCCAGTTTTTCTCTGAGGATACCTCCTTTGGTACAATAAGCTTCATTGCACTAAGAAGTATCAGATGGCAGATATCAAGAGAACTGGTTTAACAAACTGATCGATGAAGAAAAATGTGTATCTCTCTGAGCTGGATTCCCACATCACAATGCAGATTCTCAAACGCTTCTTTCCTGTTCATATCTGTGGATATTTTGTTTTCCACCAAAGCCCTCAATGCGCTCCCAATTATCACTTTGCAGATTCCATGAAAACAATGTTAGCAAACTACTACAAGAATCGAAAGGTGAATCTCTGTGTGATGAATAGAGACATTAGAAAGCTAGTTCTCAGAAAGCTTCTTTCTAGTTATTATCTGAGGATACTCTCTTTTTCACCATAGGCCTCAATGCGCTCCCAAATATCATTGAACAGATTCCAAGAAAACAGGGTTAGCAAACTGCTTCATGAAGACTAAGTTGTAACTCTGTGAGATGAATTCACATATCACAAAGAAGTTTCTGAGAAAGTTTTTTTCACGTTTTTAATTGAGGATATTTCTTTATCAGCGAAAGTCTCGATGCCATCCAAAGTATGATTTCTCAGCTTCCCCAAAGACAGTGGTAATAGACTGCTCCATGAAAGGTAAGTTTAAGTCTGTGAGAAGAATTCACACATCACAAAGCATTTGCCCAGAAAGCTTCTTTTTAGTTTTTATCTGAGGATATTTCCTTTGTCCTTATAGTCTTCAAAGCGATCCGAAATATCAGTTCCCAGATTCCACAAAAACAGGGCTAGCAAATGGCTCCACGAAACACAGGTGTAACTCAGTGAGTTGAATTCACACATCACAGAGCAGTTTCTCAGAACGCTTCTTTTTAGTTTTTCTCTGAGGATATTTCCTTTGTCACCGTAAGCTTCATTGAGCTAAGAGGTATCCCATTACAGATTTCAAGAAAACTGTGTTAGCAAACTGATCAATGAAGAGAAAAGTGTAACTCTATGAGTTGCATTCACACATCACAATGCAGTTTCTCAGGACGCTTCTTTCCAGTTTGCATCTGTGGATATTTTCTTTTTCACCATAGCCCTCAAAGCGCTTCCAAATATCACTGTGCAGACTCCACGAGAACAGTGTTAGGAAAAGACTTCGTGAAGGGAAAGATGTAACTCTGAGATGAATTCACACATCACAACCAAGTTTCTCAGAAAGCTTCTTTCTCATTTTCATCTCAGGATATTTCCTTTGACCATAGAGTCTTCAAAGCGATCCGAAATATCAGTTCTCAGATTCCACAAAAACAGTACTGGCAAACAGCTCCTGGAAATACAGTGTAACTCAGTGAGTTGAATTCACACATCACAAAGCAGTTTATCAGAAAGTTTCTTTCCAGTTTTTCTGTGAGGATACTTCCTTTGACACAATAAGCTTCATTGCGCAAAGATGTATCAGATGGCAGATATCAAGAAAACCGGGTTAGCAAACTGATCGATGAAGAGAAATGTGTATCTCCCTGAGTTGGATTCACACATCACAATGGAGTTTCTCAGAACGATTCTTTCCTGTTTTTATCTGCGGATATTTCATTTTCCACCGGAGCCCTCAATACGCTCCCAATTATCACTTTGCAGATTCCATGAAAACAAAGTTAGCAAACTACTAAAAGAGGGAAAGGTGAATCTCTGTGTGATGAATGGAGCCATCGGAAAGCTAATTCTCAGAAAGCTTCTTTCTAGCTATTATCTGAGGATACTTCCTTTTTCACCATAGGCCTCAATGCGCTCCCAAATATCACTGAACAGATTCCACGAAAACAGTGTTAGCGAACTGCTTCATGAAGACTAAGTTGTAACTCTGTGACATGAATTCCCATACCACAAAGAAGTTTCTCAGGAAGTTTTTTTCACGTTTTTAATTGAAGATATTTCTTTATCAGCGTAGGTCTCAATGCCATCCAAAGTATGCCTTCTCAGCTTCCCCAAAGATAGTGGTAATAGACCGCTCCATGAAAGGAAAGTGTAACTCTGTGAGATGAATTCACATATCACAAAGGAGTTTCTCAGAAAGCTTCTTTTTAGTTTTTATCTGAGGATATTTCCTTTGTCCTTATAGTCTTCAAAGTGATCCGAAATATCAGTTCCCAGATTCCACAAAAACAGGGCTAGCAAATGGCTCCATGAAATACAGGTGTAACTCAGTGAGTTGAATTCACACATCACAGAGCAGTTTCTCAGGACGCTTCTTTCTAGTTTTCTCTGAGGATATTTCTTTTTTCACTGTAAGCTTCATTGCACTAAGAAGTATCCCATTACAGACTTCAAGAAAACTGTCAGCAAACTGATCAATGAAGAGAAAAGTGTCACTCTGTGAGTTGCATTCACACATCACAAAGCAGTTTCTCAGAAAGCTTCTTTCCAGTTTTTCTCTGAGGATATTTCCTTTGTCACTGTAAGCTTCATTGAGCTAAGAAGTACTAGATGGCAGATTTCAAGAAAACTGTGTTAGCAAACTGATCGATGATGAGAAATGTGTATCTCTGTGAGTTGCATTCACACATCACAACGCAGTTTCTCAGAATGCTTCTTTCCTGTTCATATCTGAGGATATTTTCTTCTTCACCCGAGCCTTCAATGTGCTCCCAATTATCACTTTGCAGATTCCATGAAAACAATGTTAGCAAATTACTACAAGAAGGGAAAGGTGAATCTTTGTGTGATGAATATAGACATCAGAAAGCTAGTTCTCAGAAAGCTTCTTTTTAATTATTATCTGAGGATACTTCCTTTTTCACCATAGGCCTCAATGCGCTCCCAAATATCACTGAACGGATTCCACGAAAACAGTGTTAGCAAAGTGCTTCATGAAGACTAAGTTGTAACTCTGTGAGTTGAATTCACGTATCACAAAGAAGTTTCTCAGAAAGCTTCTTTCACGTTTTTAATTGAACATATTTCCTTTATCAGCGTAAGCCTCAATGCCATCCAAAGCATACTTTCTCAGCTTCCCCAAAGACAGGTTTAATAGACTGCTTCATGAAAGGAAAGTGTAACTCTGTGAGATGAATTCACACATCACAAAACAGTTTCTCAGAAAGCTTCCTTTTAGTTTTTATCTGAGGAAATTTCCTTTGGCGGTATAGTCTTCAAAGCGATCCGAAATATCAGTTCTCCGATTCCACAAAAACAGGGCTAGCATACGGAGCCAGGAAATATAGGTGTAACTCAGTGAGTTGAATTCACACATCAAAAAGCAGTTTCTCAGAAAGCTTGTTCCTTTATTGAGCTGAGGATATTTGTGGTCTCAAAACGCCCCCTTGTGTCTCATTGCAGCTTCTGCGAAAATACTGTTAGCAAGTTTCTCAATGAAAACAATGATGTAACAATGTGAGGTGAATTCTCCCACAACAAAGCAGTTCCTGAGAAGGCTTCTCTGCAGCTTTTGTCTGTGGATATTTCATTGTTCACCATGGGATTCAACGATATCCAAGACATCAATTCTGAGATTCCTCCAAATCAGTGCTTGCAAACTCTTCCATGAAAGAGTGGTGTATCACTGTGAAATGAATTGACATATCAAAAGCAGTTTCTTAGAAAGCCTCATTACAGTTTTTATCAGAGGATATTTCCTTTGTCCTTATACTCTTCAAACCCATCTGAAATATCAGTTCTCAGAATCCACAAAAACAGGGCTAGGAAACGGTTCCACGAAATACAGGGGTAACTCAGTGAGTTGGATTCACACATCACAAAGCAGTTTCTCAGAAAGCTTCTTTTTACTTATTACCTGAGGATAATTCTTTTGTCACCGTAATCTTCATAGCGCTAAGGATTATCCCATTGCAGATTTCAAGTAAACAGTGTTAGGAAACTGATCATTGAAGAGAAAAGTGTAACTCTGTGAGTTGCATTCACACATCACAATGCAGATCTCAGAACGCTTCTTTCCAGTTTCTATCTGTGGATATTTCCTTATTTACCATAGCCCTTTATGTGCTTCCAAATATCACTTTGCAGACTCCACGAGAACAGTGTAACGAAATGGCTTCGTGAAGGGAAAGATGTAACTCTCTGTGATGAATTCACACATCACAACGAAGTTTCTCAGAAAGATTCTTTCTCGTTTTTATCTGAGGATATTTCCTTTGACCTTATAGTCTTCATAGCGATCCGAAATATCAATTCTCAGATTCCACAAAAACAGGGCTAGCAAATGGCTCCACGAAATGCAGGTATAACTCAGTGAGTTGAATTCACACATCAAAAAGCAGTTTCTCAGAAAGCTTCTTTCTAATTTTTCTCTGAGGATATTTCCTTTGTCACCATAAGCTTCATTGCGCTAAGAAGTATCTGACGGCAGATTTCAAGAAAACTGTGTTAGCAAACTGATCGATGAAGAGAAATATGTATCTCTGTGAGTTGCATTCACACATCACAGACCAGTTTCTCAGAAAGCTTCTTTCTAGTTTCTCTCTGAGGAAATTTCTTTGTCACCATAAGCTTCATTGTGCTAAGAAGTATCCCATTACAGATTTCAGGAAAACTGTTTTAGCAAACTGATCAATGAAGAGAAAAGTGTAGCTCTGTGAGTTACATTCACACATCACAATGCAGTTAATCAGAACACTTCTTTCCAGTTTGTATCTGTGGATATTTCCTTTTTCACCAAAGCCCTCAATGCGCTTCCAAATATCACTTTGCAGACTCCACGAGAACAGTGTTAGGAAACGGCTTCATGAAGGAAAAGATGTAACTCTCTGAGATGAATTCACACATCACAAAGAAGTTTCTCAGAAAGCTTCTTCCACATTTTTATCTGAGGATATTTCCTTTGTCCTTATACTCTTCAAAGCAATTCGAAATATCAGTTCTCCGATTCCACAAAAACAGGGCTAGCAAACGGCTCCATGAAATACAAGTGTAACTCAGTGAGTTGAATTTACACATCACAAAGCAGTTTCTCTGAGGATATTTCCTTTGTCACCGTAAGCTTCATTGCACTAAGAAGTATCAGATGGCAGATTTCAAGAAAACTGTGTTAGCAAACAGATCGATGAAGAGAAATGTGTATCTCTGTGAGTTGCATTCACACATCACAATGCAGTTTCTCAGAACGCTTCTTTCCTGTTTTTATCTGTGGATATTTGCTTTTTCACCGGAGCCCTCAATGCGCTCCCAATTATCACTTTGCAGATTCCATGAAAACAATGTTAGCAAAGTACTACAAGAAGGAAAAGGTGAATCTCTGTGTGATGAATACAGACATCAGAAAGCTAGTTCTCAGGAAGCTTCTTTCTGGTTATAATCTGAGAATGCTTCCTTTTTCACCATAGGCCTCAATGCTCTCCCAAATTTCTCTGAACAGATTCCATAAAAATAGTTTTAGCAATCTGCTTCATGAAGACTAAGTTTTAACTCTGTGAGATGAATTCAGACATCACAACGAAGTTTCTCAGAAAGCTTCTTTCACGTTTTTAATTGAAGATATTTCTTTATAAGCATAGGCCTCAGTGCCTTCCAAAGTATGTCATATCATCTCCCCAAAGACAGTGGTAATAGACTGCACCATGACAGGAAAGTGTAACTCTGTGAGATGAATTCACACATCACAAAGCAGTTTCTCAGAAAGCTTCTTTTTAGTTTTTATCTGAGGATATTTCCTCTGTAATTATAGTCTTCAAAGTG
Source organism: Macaca mulatta (assembly GCF_049350105.2). Lineage (NCBI taxonomy): Eukaryota > Metazoa > Chordata > Mammalia > Primates > Cercopithecidae > Macaca > Macaca mulatta. Next base: position 29,892,895 of record NC_133417.1, read on the forward strand.
ATGTGAAATACCAGTTCCCAGATTCCACAAAAACAGGGCTAGCAAACGGCTCCACGAAATACAGGTGTAACTCAGTGCGTTGAATTCACACATCTCATAGCACTTTCTCAGAACACTTCTTTCTATTTTTTTTCTGAGGATATTTCCTTTGTCACCGTAAGCTTCATTGCACTAAGAAGTTTCAAAAGGCAGATTTCAAGAAAACTGTGTTAGCAAACTGATCAATGAAGAGAAAAGTGTAACTCTGTGAGTTGCATTCACATATTACAATGCAGTTTCTCAGAACGCCTCTTTCCAGTTTATATTTGTGGATATTTCCTTTTTCACCATAGCCCTCAATGCGCTTCCAAATATCATTTTGCAGACTCCACGAGAACAGTGTTAGGAAATGGCTTTGTGAAGAGAAAGATGTAACTCTCTGAGATGAATTCACACATCACAACGAAGTTTCTCAGAAAACTTTCACGTTTTTAATTGAGGATATTTCTTTATCAGTGAAGGCTTCACTGCCATCCAAAGTATGCCTTCTCAGCTTCCCCAAACACAATGGTAATAGACTGCTCCATGAAAGGAAAGTGTAACTTTGTGAGATAATTCACACGTCACAAAGCAGTTTCTCAGAAAGCCTCTTTTTAGTTTTTATCTGAGAATATTTCCTTTGTCCATATAGTCTTCAAAGCGATCCGAAATATCAGTTCCCAGATTCCACAAAAACATGGCAGGCAAACGGCTCCAAGAAACACAGGTGTAACTCAGTGAGTTGAATTCACACATGACAGAGCGGCTTCTCAGAACGCTTCTTTCTAGTTTTTCTCTGAGGATATTTCCTTTGTCACCATAAGCTTCATTGAGCTAAGTGGTATCCCATTACAGATTTCAAGAAAACTATGTTAGCAAACCGATCAATGAAGCGAAAAGTGTAACTCTGTGAGTTGCATTCACACATCACAATGCAGTTTCTCAGGACGCTTCTTTCCAGTTTGTATCTGTGGATATTTTCTTTTTCACCATAGTCCTCAATCCGCTTCAAATATCACTTTGCAAACTCCACGGGGACTGTGTTAGAAATGGCTTCGTGAAGGGAAAGATGTAACTCTGAGATGAATTCACACATCACAACCAAGTTTCTCAGAAAGCTTCTCTCTCGTTTTTATCTGAGGATATTTTCTTTGGCCGTAGTCTTCAAAGGGATCCAAAATATCACTTTTCAGATTCCACAAAAACAGGACTGGCAAACAGCTCCTGGAAATACAGTGTAACTCAGTGAGTTGAATTCACACATCACAAAGCAGTTTCTCATAAAGTTTTTTCTAGTTTTTTTCTGAGGATATTTCCTTTGGCACAGTAAGCTTCATTGCGCTAAGAAGAATCAGATGGCAGATTTCAAGAAAACTGTGTTAGCAAACTGATCGATGAAGAGAAATGTGTATCTCTGTGAGTTGGATTTACACATCACAATGCAGTTTATCGGAACGCTTCTTTCCTGTTTTTATCTGTGGATATTTGCTTTTTCAACGGAGCCCTCAATGCGCTCCCAAATATCACTTTGCAGGTTCCTCGAAAACAATGTTAGCAAACTACTACAGGAAGGGAAAGGTGAATCTCTGTGTGATGAATTCAGACATCAGAAAGCTAGTTCTCAGAAAGCTTCTTGCTGGTTATTATCTGAGGATACTTCCTTTTTCACCATAGTACTGAAGGCGCTCCCAAATATCACCGAACAGATTGCATGAAAACAGTGTTAGCAAACTGCTCCATGAAGACTAAGTTGTAACTCTGTGAGATGAATTCCCATATCACAAAGAAGTTTCTCAGAAAGCTTCTTTCACGTTTTTAATTGAGGATATTTCTTTATCAGCATAGGCCTCAATGCTATCCAAAGTATGCCTTCTCAGCTTCCTCAAAGACAGTGGTAATAGACTGCTCCATGAAAAGAAAGTGTTACTCTGTGAGATGAATTAACACATCGCAAAACAGTTTATCAGACAGCTCCTTTTTGTTTTTATCTGAGGATAATTCCTTTGCCCTTATAGTCTTCAAATCGATCCGAAATATCAGTTCCCAGATTCCAGAAAAACAGGGCTAGCAAATGGCTCCAGAAAGTACTCACTCAGTGAGTTGAATTTACACATCACAAAGCAGTTTCTCAGAAAGCTTCTTTTTAGTTTTTATCTGAGGATATTTCCTTTGTCAACGTAAGCTTCATTGCACTGGAAGTATCCAACTTCAGATTTCAAGAAAACTGTTTTAGCAAACTGATCAATGAAAAGAAAAGTGTAACTCTGTGAGTTGCATTCAAACATCACAATGCAGTTTCTCAGAATGCTTCTTTCCTGTTTGTATCTGTGGATATTTTCTTTTTCACCGTAGCTCTCAATGCGCTTCCATATATCACTTTGCAGACTCCAAGAGAACAGTGTTAGGAAATGGCTTCGTGAACGGAGAGATGTAACTCTCTGAGATGAATTCACACATCACAACGAAGTTTCTCAAAAAGCTCCTTTTTAGTTTTTACCTGAGGATATTTCCTTTGTCCTTATAGTCTTCAAAGCTATCCGAAACATTAGTTCCCAGATTCCAGAAAAACAAGGCTAGCAAACGGCTCCACGGAATACAGATGTAACTCAGTGAATTGAATTCACACATCACAGAGCAGTTTCTCAGAACGCTTCTTTCTAGTTTTTCTCTGAGGATATTTCCTTTGTCACCGTAAGCTTCTTTGCACTAAGAAGTATCCCATTACAGATTTCAAGAAAACTGTGTTAGCAAACTGATCAATGAAGAGAAAACTGTAACCCTGTGAGTTGCATTTACACATCACAATGCAGTTTCGCAGAACGCATCTTTCCTGTTTTTATCAGTGGATATTTGCTTTTTCACCGGAGCCCTCAAAGCCCTCCCAAATATCACTTGGCAAGTTCCACGGAAACAATGTTAGCAAACTGCTTCAAGAAGGGAAAGGTGAATCTCTGTGTGATGAATTCAGACATCAGAAAGCTAGTTCCCAGAAAGCTTCTTGCTGGTTATTATCTAAGGATACTTCCTTTTTCACCAAAGGAATGAATGCGCTCCAAAATATCACTGAAGAGATTCCAGGAAAACAGTGTTAGCAAACTGTTTCATGAAGACTAAGTTGTAACTCTGTGAGATGAATTCCTAAATCACAAAGAAGTTTCTCAGAAAGCTTCTTTCACGTTTGTAATTGAGGCTATTTCCTTTATCAGTGCAGGCCTCAATGCCATACAAAGTATGCCTTCTCAGGTTCCCAAAAGACAGTGGTAATAGACTGCTTCATGAAAGGAAAGTTTAACTCTGTGAGATGAATTCACACATCACAAAACAGTTTCTTAGAAAGCTTCTTTTTTTTTTTTTTTTTTTTTCCTGAGGAGATTTCCTTTGACCGTATAGTCTTCAATGCGATCCCAAATATCAGTTCTCCGATTCCGCAAAATCAGGGCTAGCACATGGAACCAGAAAATACAGGTGTAACTAAGTGAGTTGAATTCACACATCACAAAGCAGTTGCTCAGAAAACTTGATTCTTTTTTGAGCGGAGGATATTTGTGGTCTCATGGCGCCACCGTGTGTCTCATTACAGATTCTGCGAAAATACTGTTAGCAAGTTTCTCATTGAAAACAATGATGTAACTCTGTGAGCTGAATTCACCCACAACAAAGAAGTTTCTGAGAAGGCTTCTCTGCAGATTTGTCTGAGGATATTTCATTATTCACCGTGGGATTCAATGATAGCCAACGTATCCCTTCTGAGATTCCACAAAACCAGTGCTAGCAAACTCCTCCATGAAAGAGTGGGGAAACACGGTGAAATCAATTCACACCTCACAAAGCAGTTTCTCAGAAAGCTTCATTCCGCTTTTTCTCGGAGGATATTTCCTTTGTCCTTATACTCTTCCAACCCATCCGAAATATCAGTTCTCAGAATCCACACGAACAGTGCTAGCAAACGACTGCACGAAATACTGGTGTAACGCTGTGAGATGAAGTCACATATCAGAAAGCAATTTCTCAGAAAGCTTCTTTCAGGTTTTATCTGAGGATATTTCCTTTGTCACTGTAAGCTGCATAGCGCTAAGAAGTATCCCACTGCAGATTTCAAGAAAACTGTGTCAGCAAACTGATCAGTGAAGAGAAAAGCATAACTCTGTGAGTTGCATTCACACAGCGCAATGCAGTTTCTCAGAACGCTTTTTTCCAGTTTTTATCTGAGGAGATTTCCTTTTTCACCATAGCCCTCCATGAGCTCCCAAATATCAATTCCCAGAATCCACACAAGAAGGGAAAGGTGAATCTCTGTGTGACGAATTCACACATCAGAAAGCAATTTCTGAGAAAGCTTCTTTCTAGTTATTCTCTGAGGATATTTCCGTTTTCACCATAGGCCTCAATGCGCTCCCAAATATCACTTTGCAGATTCCACGAAAACAGTGTTAGCAAACTCCTTCATGAAGACTAAGTTGCAACCCTGTGAGGTGAATGCACATATCACAAAGAAGTTTCTCACAAAGCTTCTTTCACGTTTTTAATGGAGGATATTACCTTTATCAGCGTAGGCCTCAATGCGATCCTAAATCGCCCTTCTCAGGTTCCTCAAAGACAGTGTTAATCGACTGCTCCATGAAACGTAAGTGTAACTCTGTAAGATGAGTTCACATATCACAAATAAGTTTCTAAGGAAGCTTTTTTCTAGTTTTTATCTGAGGATATCTCCTTTGTCAACGAAAGCTTCCTTGTGCGAAGAAGTATCCCATTGCAGATTTCAAGAAAACTGTGTCAGCCCACTGATCACTGAAGAGAAATGTGTAACTCTGTGAGTTGCACTCACACATCGCAATGCAGTTTCTCAGAACGGTTCCTTTCAGTTTTTATCTGAGGAGATTTCCTTTTTCACCATAGCCCTCCATGGGCTCCCAAATATCACTTTCCAGAATCCACGAGAACTGTGTTAACAAACTGCTACAAGAAGGGAAAGGTGAAACTCTGTGTGAAGAGTTCACGCATCAGAAAGCAATTTCTGAGAAAGCTTCTTTCTAGTAATTATCTGAGCATATTTCCGTTTTCACCATGGACCTCAACGCGCTCCCAAATCTCACTTTGCAGATTCCACAAAAACCGTGTTAGCAAACTGCTTCGTGAAGACAAAGTTGTAACTCGGTGAGATGAATTCACATATCACAAAGAAGTTTCTCAGAAAGCTACTTTCTAGTTTTTATTTGAGTATATTTCCTTTGTCACCGTAAGCTTCATTGCGCTAAGAAATATCCCAATGCAGATTTCAAGACAACAGTGTTAGCAAACGGATCAATGAAAAGGAAAGTGTAACTCTGTGAGTTGCATTCACATGTCACAAGGCAGTTTCTCAGAAAGCTTCTTTCCAGTTTTTATCTGAGGAGAATTCCTTTCTCACCATAGCCCTCCACGGGCTCCCAAATATCACCTTGCAAATTCCACGAGAACAGTCTTAGCGAATGGCTTCATGAGGAGAAAGGGGTAACTCTGTGAGATGAATTCACAGATGACGAAAAGTTTCTCAGAAAGCTTCTTTCTCATTTTATTGGAGGATATTTCCTTTGGCCCTATAGTCTTCCAAGGGATCCGAAATATCGGTTCTCAGATTCCACAAAAACAGGGCTAGCCAACGGCTCCGCGAACTACAGGTGTAACTCAGTGAGTTGAAGTCACACATCACAAAGCAGTTACTCAGAAAGCTTCTTGCTTTTGAGAGCTGAGGTTATTTGTGGTCTCGGAGCGCCACCGTGTGTCTTACGGCAGATTCTGCGAAAACACCGTTAGCAAGCTTCTCAATGAAAACATTGATGTAATCCTGTGAGCTGAATTCACCCACAACGAAGAAGTTTCTGAGAAGGCTTCTCTGCAGATTTGTCTGAAGATATTTCATTCTTCACTGTGGGATTAACGATAGCCAAGGTATCCCCTCCGAGATTCCACAAAATCAGTGTTAGCAAACTCCTCCATGAAAGAGTGGGGTAACACTGTGAAATGAATTTACACATCACAAAGCAGTTTCTCAGAAAGCTTCATTCCGCTTTTTCTCGGAGGATATTTCCTTTGTCCTTACACTCTTCCAACCCATCCGAAATATCAGTTCTCAGAATCCATACGAACAATGCTAGCAAACGACTGCACGAAATACTGGTGTAACTCTGTGAGATGAAGTCACATATCAGAAAGCAATTTCTCAGAAAGCTTCTTTTAGGTTTTTTTCTGAGGATATTTCCTTTGTCACTGTAAGCTGCATAGCGCTAAGAAGTATCCCATTGCAGATTTCAAGAAAACTGTGTCCACAAACTGAACACTGAAGAGAAAAGCGTAACTCTGTGAGTTGCGTTCACATGCACAATGCAGTTTCTCAGAACGGTTCTTTCTAGTTTTAATCTGAGGAGATTTCCTTTTTCACCGTAGTCCACAATGAGCTCCCAAATATCAGTTTCCAGAATCCACGAAAACAGTGTTAGCAAACTGCCACAACAAGGGAAAGGTGAATCTCTGTGTGATGAATTCACATATCACAAAGCAATTTCTGAGAAACCTTCTTTCTAGTTATTCTTTGAGGATATTTCCATTTTCACCGTAAGCTTCATTACTCTAAGAAATATTACAATGCAGATTTCAAGACAACAGTGTTAGCAAACGGATCAATGAAAAGGAATGTGTAACTCAGTGAGTTGCATTCACATGTCGCAAGGCAGTTTCTCAGAACGCTTCTTTCCAGTTTTTATCTGAGGAGATTTCCTTTCTCATCATAGCCCTTCACGGGCTCCCAAATATCACCTTGCAAATTTCACGAGAAGAGTCTTAGCGAACGGCTTCATGAGGAGAAAGGGGTAACTCTGTGAGATGAATTCACAGATAACAAAGAAGTTTCTCCGAAAGATTCTTTCTCATTTTTATCCGAGGATATTTCCTTTGGCCCTGTAGTCTTCCAAGGGATCCGAAATATCGGTTCTCAGATTCCACAAAAACTGTGCTAGCCAACGGCTCCACGAAATACAGGAGTAACTCAGTGAGTTGAAGTCACACATCACAAAGCAGTTATTCAGAAAGCTTCTTGCTTTTGTGAGCTGAAAGATGTCACCGTGTGTCTCGGGGCACCACCGTGTGTCTTGGGGCGCCACCGTGTGTCTTATGGCAGATTCGGTGAAAACACTGTTAGCAAGCTTCTCAATAAAAACAATGATGTAATTCTGTGAGCTGAATTCACCCACAACAAAGAAGTTTCTGAGAAGGCTTCTCTGCATATTTGTCTGAGGATATTTCAGTATTCACCGTGGGATTCAACGATAACCAAGGTATCCCTTCTAAGATTCCACAAAACCAGTGCTAGGAAACTCCTCCATGAAAGAGTGGGGTAACACCGTGAAATCAATTCACGCCTCACAAAGCAGTTTCTCAGAAAGGTTCATTCCGGTTTTTCTCCGAGGATGTTTCCTATGTCCTTATATTCTTCCAACTCATCCGAAATATCAGTTCTCAGAACCCACACGAACAGTGCTAGCAAACGACTGCACGAAATAGTAGTGTAACTCTGTGAGATAAAGTCACATATCAGAAAGCAATTTCTCAGAAAGTTTTCTTCAGGTTTTTATCTGAGGATATTTCCTTTGTCACCGTAAGCTGCATAGCGCTAAGAAGTATCCCATTGCAGATTTCAAGAAAACTGTGTCAGCAAACTGCTCACTGAAGAGAAAAGCGTAACTCTCTGAGCTGCATTCACACAGCCCAATGCAGTTTCTCAGAATGCTTCTTTCCAGTTTTTATCTGAGGAGATTTCCTTTTTCACCATAGCCCTCCATGAGCTCCCAAATATCACTTCTCAGAATCCACGAAACCAGTGTTAGCAAACTGCCACAAGAAGGGAAAGGTGAATCTCTGTGTGATGAATTCACACATCAGAAAGCAATTTCTGAGAAAGCTTCTTTCTAGTTATTCTCTGAGGATATTTCCATTTTCACCATAGGCCTCAATGCGCTCCCAAATATCACTTTGCAGTTTCCACAGAACAGTGTTAGCAAACTGCTTCATGAAGACTAAGTTGCAACCCTGTGAGGTGAATGCACATATCACAAAGAAGTTTCTCACAAAGCTTCTTTCACGCTTTTAATGGAGGATATTACCTTTATCAGCGTAGGCCTCAATGCGATCCAACGTCGCCCTTCTCAGGTTCCTCAAAGACAGTGTCAATAGACTGCTCCAGAAATGTAAGTGGAACTCTGTGAGATGAATTCACACATCACAAAGAAGTTTCTAAGAAAGCTTCTTTCTAGTTTTTATCTGAGGATATTTCCTTTGTCACCGTAAGCTTCAAGGCGCGAAGAAGTATCCCATTGCAGATTTCAAGAAAACTGTGTCAGCAAACTGATGCCTGAAGAGAAAATTGTAACTCTGTGAGTTGCACTCACACATCGCAATGCAGTTTCTCAGAATGCTTCTTTCCAGTTTTTATCTGAGGAGATTTCGTTTTTTACCACAGCCCTCCATGGGCTCCCAAATATCACTTTCCAGAATCCACGAGAACAGTGTTGGCAAACTGCTACAAGAAGGGAAAGGTGAAAATGTGTGTGATGAGTTCACACATCAGAAAGCAATTTCTGAGAAAGCTTCTTTCTAGTTATTATCTGAGCATATTTCCGTTTTCACTGTGGGCCTCCATGCGCTCAAAAATATCACTTTGCAGATTCCACGGAAACAGTGTTAGCAAACTGCTTCATGAAGACTAAGTTGTAACCCTGTGAGGTGAATGCACATATCACAAAGAAGTTTCTCACAAAGCTTCTTTCACGCTTTTAATGGAGGATATTACCTTTATCAGTGTAGGCCTCAATGCGATCCTAAGTCGCCCTTCTCAGGTTCCTCAAAGACAGTGTTAATCGACTGCTCCATGAAACGTAAGTGTAACTCTGTGAGATGAATTCACACATCACAAAGAAGTTTCTAAGAAAGCTTCTTTCTAGTTTTTATCTGAGGATATCTCCTTTGGCACCGTAAGCTTCATTGCGCTAAGAAGTATCCCGTTGCAGATTTCAAGAAAACTGTCTTAGCAAACTGATGCCTGCAAAGAAATGTGTAACTCTGTGAGTTGCATTCACACATCGCAGCGCCGTTTCTCAGAACGCTTCTTTCCAGTTTTAATCTGAGGATATTTCCTTTTTCACCATAGCCCTCAATGAGCTCCCAAATATCACGTTGCAGAATCCACGAACACAGTATTAGCAAACTGCTACAAGAATGGAAAGGTGAAACTCTGTGTGATGAAGTCACACATCAGAAAGCAATTTCTGAGAAAGCTTCTTTCTCGTTATTATCTGAGGATAGTTCCTTTATCACCATAGGCCTCAAGGCGTTCCCAAATGTCACTTTGCAGTTTTCACGAAAACAATGTTAGCAAATTGCTTCATGAAGACTAAGTTGTGACTCTGTGAGATGAATTCACATATCACAAAGCAGTTTTTCACAAAGCTTCTTTCACGTTTTTAATTGAGGAAATTTCCTCTATCAAGGTAGGCCTCAATGTGGTCCAAAGTAGCCTTCCTCAGGTTCCTCAAAGACAGTGTTAATCGACTGCTCTACGAAACGTAAGTGTAACTCTGTGAGATGAATTCATACATCACAAAGAAGTTTCTAAGAAAGCTTCTCTCTAGTTTTTATCTGAGGATATCTCCTTTCTCACTGTAAGCTTCATTGCGCTAAGAAATGTCCTGTTGAAGATTTCAAGAAAACTGTGTTCGCAAACGGATGTCTGAAGAGAAATGTGTAACTCTGTGAGTTTTATTCACATGTCACAATGCAGTTTCTCAGAAGGCTTCTTTCCAGGTTTTATGTGAGGATATTTCCTTTTTCACCATAGCCCTCCATGGGCTCCCAAATATCACTTTGCCAATTCCACGAGAACAGTCTTAGCTAACCGCTTCATGAGCAGAGAGGTGTAACTCCGTAAGATGTATTCACAGATCACAAAGAAGTTTCTCAGAAAGCTTCTTTCTCAGTTTTATCGGAGGATATTTCGTTTGGCCCTACAGTCCTCAAAGGGATGCGAAATATCAGTTCTCATATTCCACAAAAATCGGGCTAGCCAACGGATCCACGAAATACAGCTGTAACTCAGTGAGTTGAATGCCCACGTCACAAAGCAGTTTCTCAGAAAGTGACTTTCTTTTTTGAGCTGAGGTTATTTGTGGTCTGGGTAGGCCATGGTGTGTCTATTGCAGATTCTGCGAAAACACTGTTAGCAAGCTTCTCAATGAAAACAATGATGTAATCCTCTGAGCTGAATTCACCCACACCAAAGAAGTTTCTGAGAAGGCTTCTCTGCAGATTTGTCTGAGGTTCTTTCATGATTCACCATGGGATTCAACGATATCTAGGATATCACTTCTGAGATTCCACAAAATCAAGGCTAGCAAACTCCTCCATGAAAGAGTGGTGTAACACTGTGAAGTGAATTCACATCACAAAGCGGTTTGTCAGAAACCTTCATTCCGGTTTTTCTTGGAGGATATTTCCTTTATCCTTCTACTCTTCAAACCCATCCGAAATATCAGTTCTCAGAATTCACAAAAAGAGGTCTAGCAAACGGCTGCAAGAAATAGTGGTGTAACTCTGGGAGACGAAGTCACATATCAGAAAGCAATTTCTCAGAAAGCTTCTTTCACGTTTTTATGTGAGGAGATCTCCTTTGTCATCATAAGCTGCATAGCGCTAAGATGTATCCTGTGGCAGATTTCAAGAAAACTGTGTTAGCAAACTGATGCCTGACGAGAAATGCGTAACTCTGTGAGTTGCATTCACACATCGCAGTGCAGTTTCTCAGGATGCTTCTTTCCAGTTTTAATCTGGGGATATTTCCTTTTTCACCATAGCCCTCTAAGAGCTCCCAAATATCACTTTGCAGAATCCACGAACACAGTGTTAGCAACCCGATGCCTGAAGAGAAATGTGTAACACTGTGAGTTGCATTCACACATTGCAGTGCAGTTTCTCAGAACGCTTCTTTCCAGTTTTATTCTGAGGATATTTCCTTTTTCATCATAGCTTTTAATGACCTCCCAAATATCACTTTGCAGAATCCACAAACACAGTGTTAGCAACCTGATTCCTGAAGAGAAATGTGTAACTCTGATTTGCATTCACACATCGCAGTGCAGTTTCTCAGAACGGTTCTTTCCAGTTTTAATCTGAGGATATTTCCTTTTTCACCGTAGACCTCAATGAGCTCCCAAATATCACTTTGCAGAATCCACGAACACAGTGTTAGCAAACTGATGCCTGAAGAGAAATGTGTAACTCTGTGAGTTGCATTCACACTTCGCAGTGCAGTTTCTCAGAAAGTCTCTTTCAAGTTTTCATCTGAGCATAATTCCTTTTTCACCATAGCCCTCAATGAGCTCCCAAATATCACTTTGCAGAATCCGTGAACACAGTGTTAGCAAACTAATGCATGAAGAGAAATGTGTAACTCTGTGAGTTGCATTCACATGTCACAATGCAGTTTCTCAGAAGGCTTCTTTCCAGGTGTTATCTGAGGATATTTCCTTTCTCACCATAGAACTCCATGGGCTTCCAAATATCACTTTCCCAATTCCACGAAAACAGTCTTAGCGAACCGTTTCATGAGGAGAGAGGTGTAACTCTGTGAGATGAATTCGCAGATCACAAAGAATTTCCTCTGCAAGGTTCTTTCTCATTTTTATCCGAGGATATTTCCTTTGGCCCTATACACCTCAAAGGGATATGAAATATCAGGTCTCAGATTCCACAAAAACCGGGATAGCCAACGGATCCAGGAAATACAGCTGTAATTCATTGAGTTGAATGCACACATCCAAAGCAGTTTCTCAGAAAACGTCTTTCTTTTTTGAGCTGAGGTGATTTGTGGTCTCAGAGCCCCACCCTGTGTCTTATTGCAGATTCTGCGAAAACACTTTTAGCAAGCTTCTCAATGAAAACAATGATGTAACCCTGTGAGCTGAATTCACCCACACCAAAGAAGTTTCTGAGAAGGCTTCTCCGCAGATTTGTCTGAGGTTCTTTCATGATTCACCATGGGATTCAACGATATCTAGGATATCACTTCTGAGATTCCACAAAATCAGTGCTAGCAAACTCCTCCATGAAAGAGTGATGTAACACTGTGAAATAAATTCACACATCACAAAGCGGTTTGTCAGAAACCTTCATTCCGGTTTTTCTTGGAGGATATTTCCTTTATCCTTCTACTCTTCAAACCCATCCGAAATATCTGTTCTCAGAATCCACAAAAACAGGGGTAGCAAACGGCTGCACGAAATACTTTTGTAACTCTGGGAGACGAAGTCACATATCACAAAGCAATTTCTCAGAAAGCTTCTTTCACGTTTTTATGTGAGGAGATCTCCTTTGTCACTGTAAGCTGCATAGTATCCTGTGGCAGATTTCAAGAAAACTGTGTAAGCAAACTGATGCCTGAAGAGAAATGTGTAACTCTGTGAGTTACATTCACATATCGCTGTGCAGTGTCTCAAAACGCTTCTTTCCAGTTTTAATCTGGGGATATTTCCTTTTTCACCATAGCTTTCAATGAGCTCCCAAATATCCCTTTGAAGAATCCACGAACACAGTGTTAGCAACCTGATGCCTGAAGAGAAATGTGTAACTCTGTGAGTTGCATTCACACATCGCAGTGCAGTTGCTCAGAGCGCTTCTTTCCAGTTTTAATCTGAGGATATTTCCTTTTCCACCATAGCCCTCAATCCGCTCCCAAATATCACTTTGCAGAATCCAGGAGCACAGTGTTAGCAAACTGATTTCGGAAGAGAAATGTGTAACTCTGTGAGTTGCATTCACATGTCACAATACACTTTCTCAGAAGGCTTCTTTCCAGTTTTAATCTGAGGATTTTTCCTTTTTCACCAAAGCCCTCAATGAGCTCCCAAATATCACTTTGCGGAATCCACGAACACAGTGTTCGCAAACTGATGCCTGAAGAGAATTGTGTATCTCTGTGAGTTGCATTCACACATCGCAGTGCAATATTACAGAACGTTTCTTTCCAGTTTTAATCTGAGAATATTTCGTTTTTCACCATAGACCTCAATGAACTCCCAAATATCAGTTTACAGAATCCACGAACACAGTGTTCGCAAACTGATGTCTGAAGAGAAATGTGTAACTCTGTGAGTTGCATTCACATGTCCCATGCAGTTTCTCAAAAGACTTCTTTCCATGTTTTATCGGACGATATTTCTTTTTTCACCATAGCCCTCCATGGGCTCCCAAATATCACTTTGCCAATTCCATGGGAACAGTCTTAGCGAACCGCTTCATGAAGAGAGAGGTGTAACTCTGTGAGATGAATTCACAGATCACAAAGAAGTTTCTCAGAAAGTTTCTTTCTCATTTTTATCGGAGGATATTTCCTTTGGCTCTATACTTCTCTAAGGGATATGAAATATCAGCCTCAGATTCCACAAAAACCGGGCTAACGAATGGATCCACGAAATACAGGTGTAACTCAGTGAGTTGAATGTACACATCACAAAGCAGTTTCTCAGAAAGCATCTTTCTTTTTTGAGTTGAGGTTATTTGTGGTCTTGGACCGCCACCGTGTGTCTTATTGCAGATTCTCTGAAATCACTGTTAGCAAGCTTCTCAATGAAAACAATGATGTGAACCTGTGAGCTGAATTCACCCACACCAAAGAAGTTTCTGAGAAGACTTCTCTACAGATGTGTCTGAGGTTCTTTCATGATTCACCATGGGATTCAACGATATCCAGGATATCACTTCTGAGATTCCACAAAATCAGTGCTGGCAAACTCCTCCATGAAAGAGTGGTGTAACACTGTGAAATGAATTCACACATCACAAAGCGGTTTCTCAGAAAGCTTCATTCCGATTTTTCTGGGAGGATATTTCCTTTATCCTTCTACTCTTCAAACCCATCCGAAATATCAGTTGTCAGAATCCACACAAACAGGGCTAGCAAACGGCTGCAGAAAATACTGGTGTAACTCTGGGAGACTAGTCACATGTTAGAAAGCAATTTCTCAGAAAGCTTCTTTCACGGTTTTCTCTGAGAAGATCTCGTTTGTCGCTGTAAGCTACATAGCGCTAAGAAGTATCCTGTGGCAGATTTCAAAAAAACTGTGTTAGGAAAATGATGCCTGAAAAGAAATGTGTAACTCTGTGAGTTGCATTCACACATCGCAGTGCAGTTTCACAGAAAGCTTCTTTCCAGTTTTAATCTAACGATATTTCGTTTTTCACCATAGGTTTCAATGAACTCCCAAATATAACTTTGCAGAATCCACGAACACAGTGTTAGCAACCTGATGCCTGAAGAGAAATGTGTAACTCTGTGAGTTGCTTTCACACATCACAGTGCAGTTGCTCAGAGCGCTTCTTTCCAGTTTTAATCAAGGATATTTCCTTTTTCACCATAGCCCTCAATGAGCTCCCAAATATCACTTTACAGAATCCACAAACACGGTGTTAGCAAACCGATGACTGAAGAGAAATGTGAAACTCTGTGAGTTGCATTCACACATCGCAGTGCAGTTTCTCAAAACGTTTCTTTCCAGTTTTAATCTAGGGATATTTCCTTTTTATCCATAGCCCTCAATGAGATCCCAAGTATCATTTTGCAGAATTCATGAACACATTTAAGCAAACTGATGCCTGAAGAGAAATGTGTAACAATGTGAGTTGCATTCACACATCGCAGTGCAGTTTCTCAGAACGCTTGTTTCCAGTTTTAATCTGAGGATATTTCCTTTTTCAACATAGCCCTCAATGAGCTCCCTAATATCACTTTGCAGAATACACGAACACAGTGTTAGCAAACTGATGCCTAAAAAGAAATGTGTAACTCTGAGAGTTGCATCCACACATCGCAGTACAGTTTCTCAGAACGGTTGTTTCCACTTTTAATCTGAGGATATTTCTTTTTTCACCATAGCCCTCAATGAGCTCCGAAATATCACTTTGCAGAATCCACGAACACAATGTTAGCAGACCGATGCCTGAAGAGAAATGTGTAACTCTGTGAGTTGCATTCACACATCACAGTGCAGTTTCTCAGAACGCTTCTTTCCAGTTTTAATCTGAGGATATTTCCTTTTTCACCATAGCCCTCAAAGGGCTCCCAAATATCACTTCACAGAATCCACGAACACAGTGTTAGCAAACTGATGCCTAAACAGAAATGTGTAACTCTGTGTGTTGCAGTCACATGTCACAATGCAGTTTCTCAGAAGGCTTCTTTCCAGGTGTTATCTGAGGATATTTCCTTTTTCACCATAGCCCTCCATGGGCTCCCAAATATCACTTTGCCAATTCCATGAGAACAGTCTTAGCGAAACGCTTCATGAGGAGAGAGGTGTAACTCTGTGAGATGAATTCACAGATCACAAAGAAGTTTCTCAGAAAGCTTCTTTCTCATTTTTCTCGGAGGATATTTCCTTTGGCCCTATAGTCCTCAAAGAGATCCGAAATATCAGTTCTCAGATTCCACAAAAAGCAGGCTAGCCAACGCATCCACGAAATACAGCTGTAACTCAGTGAGTTGAATGCACACACCACAAAGCCGTTTCTCAGAAAGCCTCTTTCCTTTTTGAGCTGAGGTGATTTGTGGTCTCGGTAGGCCACGGTGTGTCTTATTGCAGATTCTGCAAAAACACTGTTAGCAAGCTTCTCAATGAAAACTATGATGTAACCCTGTGAGCTGAATTCACCCACACCAAAGAAGTTTCTGAGAAGGCTTCTCTGCAGATTTGTCTGAGGTTCTTTCATGATTCACCATGGGATTCAACGATATCTAGGATATCACTTCTGAGATTCCACAAAATCAAGGCTAGCAAACTCCTCCATGAAAGAGTGGTGTAACACTGTGAAGTGAATTCACGCATCACAAAGCGGTTTGTCAGAAAGCTTCTTTCCGGTTTTTCTTGGAGGATATTTCCTTTATCCTTCTACTCTTCAAACCCTTCCGAAATATCTGTTCTCAGAACCCACAAAAACAGGGATAGCAAACGGCTGCACGAAATAGTGTCGTAACTCTGGGAGACGAAGTCACATATCACAAAGTAATTTCTCAGAAAGCTTCTTTCACGTTATTATCTGAGGAGATCTCCTTTGTCACTGTAAGATGTATAGCGCTAGGAAGTATCCTGTGGCAGATTTCAAGAAAGCACTGTTAGCAAACTGATGCCTGAAGAGAAATGTGTAACTCTGTGAGTTGCATTCACCTGTCACAATGCAGTTTCTCAGAAGACTTCTTTCCAGGTGTTATCTGAGGATATTTCCTTTTTCACCATAGCCCTTCATGGGCTCCCAAATATCACTTTGCAAATACCACAAGAACAGTCTTAGCGAAAGGCTTCTTGAGGGGAAAGCTGTAACTCTCTGAGATGAATTAACAGAACACAAAGCAGTTTCTCAGAAAGCTTCTTTACAGTTTTTATCTGAGGATATTTTCTTTTTCACCATAGCCCTCCATGGGCTTCCAAATGTCACTTTGCAAATTCCACAAGAACAGTCTTAGCGAAAGTCTTCTTGAGGGGAAAGCTGTAACTCAGTGAGATGAATTCATAGATCACAAGGAAGTTTCTCAGAAGCCTTCTTTCTCATATTTATCTGAGGATATTTCCTCTGGCCCTACACTCTTCAAAGGGATCCGAATTATCAGATCTCAGATTCCACAGATAAGGCTAGCAAACAGCTCCATGAAATACAGCTGTAACTCAGTGAGAGGAAGTCACACATCACAAAGCAGTTTCTCAGAAAGCTTCTTTACAGTTTTTATCTGAGGATATTTTCTTTTTGAACATAGCCCTCTATGGGCTTCCAAATATTACTTTGCAAATTCCACAACAACTGTCTTAGCGAAGGGCTTCTTGAGGGGAAAGCTGTAACTCTGTGAGATGAACTAACAGAACACAAAGTAGCTTCTCAGAAAGCTTCTTTCCAGTTTTTATCTGAGGATATTTTCTTTCTCACTATAGCCCTCCATGGGCTTCCAAATATCACTTTGCAAATTCCACAATAACAGTCTCAGCGAAAGGCTTCTTGAGGGGAATGCTGTAACTCTGTGAGATGAATTCACAGATCACAAAGAAGTTTCTCAGAAAGCTTCTTTCTCATTTTTATCGGAAGATATTTCCTTTGGCCCTATAGTCTTCAAAGGGATCGAAATATCAGTTCTCAGATTCCACAGAAATAAGGCGAGCGAACAGCTCCACGAAATACAGCTGTAACTCAGTGAGTGGAAGTCACACATCACAAAGCAGTTTCTCAGAACGCTTCTTTCCAGCTTTAGTCTGAGCATATTTCCTTTTTCACCATAGCCCTCAATGAGCTCCGAAATATCACTTTGCAGAATCCACGAACACAGTGTTAGCAAACTGATGTCTGAAGAGAAATGTGTAACTCTGTGAGTTGCATTCACGTGTCACAGTGCAGTTTCTCAGAAGGCTTCTTTCCAGGTTTTATCTGAGGATATTTCCTTTTTCACCATAGCACTCGATGGGCTCCCAAATACCACTTTGCAATTCCACGAGAACAGTCTTAGCGAACCGCTTCACGAGGAGAGAGGTGTAACTCTGTGAGATGAATTCACAGATCACAAAGAAGTTTCTCAGAAAGCTTCTTTCTCATTTTTCTCGGAGGATATTTCCTTTGGCCCTATAGTCCTCAATGGGATCCGAAATACCAGATCTCACATTCCACAAAAACCGGGCTAGCCAATGGATCCACGAAATATAGCTGTCACTCAGTGAGTTGAATGCACACATCACAAAGCAGTTTCTCAAAAAGCGTCTTTCTTTTCTGAGATGAGGTGATTTGTGGTCTCGGAACGCCTCCGTGTGTCTTATTGCAGATTCTGCGAAAACACTGTTAGATAGCTTCTCAATGAAAACTATGATGTAACCCTGTGAGCTGAATTTACCCACACCAAAGAAGTTTCTGAGAAGGCTTCTCTGCAGATTTGTTTGAGGTTCTTTCATGATTCACCATGGGATTCAACGATATCCAGGATATCACTTCTGAGATTCCACAAAATCAGTGCTAGCAAACTCCTCCATGAAAGAGTGGTGTAACACTGTCAAATGAATTCACACATCACAAAGCGGTTTGTCAGAAAGCTTCATTCCGGTTTTTCTTGGGGGATATTTCCTTAGTCCTTCTACTCTTCAAACCCATCCGAAATATCTGTTCTCAGAATCCACAAAAAACAGGGCTAGCAAACGGCTGCACGAAATACTGGTGTAACTCTGGAAGACGAAGTCACATATCACAAAGCAATTTCTCAAAAGGCTTCTTTCACGTTTTTATCTGAGGAGATCTCCTTTGTCATTGTAAGCTGCATAGCGCTAAGAAGTATCTTGTGGCAGATTTCAAGAAAAATGTGTTTGCAAAATGATGCCTGAAAAGAAATGTGTAACTCTGAGTTGCATTCACACATCGCAGTGCAGTTTCTCAGAACGCTTGTTTCCAGTTTTAATCTGGGGATATTTCCTTTTTCACCATAGCCCTCAATGAGCTCCCTAATATCACTTTGCAGAATCCATGAACACAGTGTTAGCAAACTGATGCCTGAAGAGAAATGTGTAACTCTGTGAGTTGTATTCACACACCGCAGTGCAGTTTCTCAGAACGCTTCTTTCAGTTTTAATCTGAGGATATTTCCTTTTTCACCAGAGCCCACAATGAGCTTCCAAATATCACTTTGCAGAATCCACGAACACAGTGTTAGCA
Source organism: Macaca mulatta (assembly GCF_049350105.2). NCBI lineage: Eukaryota > Metazoa > Chordata > Mammalia > Primates > Cercopithecidae > Macaca > Macaca mulatta. Next base: position 29,911,663 of record NC_133417.1, read on the forward strand.
AACTCATGCCTGAAGAGAAATGTGTAACTCTGTGAGTTGCATTCACACATCGCTGTGTAGTATCTCAGAACGGTTCTTTCCAGTTTTAATCTGAGGATATTTCCTTTTTCACCATAGCCCTCAAAGAGCTCCCAAATATCACTTTGCAGAATCCACGAACACAGTTTTAGCAACCTGATGCCTGAAGAGAAATGTGTAACTCTGTGAGTTGCATTCACACATCGCAGTGCAGTTTCTCAGAACGCTTCTTTCCAGTTTTAATCTCAGGATATTTCCTTTTTCACCATAGCCCTCAATGAGCTCCCAAATATTACTTTGCAGAATTCATCAACACAGTGTTAGCAAACTGATGCCTGAAGAGAAATGTGTAACTCTGTGAGTTGCCTTGACATTTCATAATGCAGTTTCTCTGAAGGCTTCCTTCCAGGTGTTATCTGAGGATATTTCCTTTTTCACCATAGCCCTCAATGAGATCCCAAATATCACTTTGCAGAATCTGTGAACACAGTGTTAGCAAACTGATGCCTGAAGAGAAATGTGTAACTCTGTGAGTTGCATTCACACATCGCAGTGCAGTTTCTCAGAACGCTTCTTTCCAGTTTTAATCTGAGGATATTTCCTTTTTCACCATAGCCCTCAGAGAGCTCCCAAATATCACTTTGCAGAATCCACCAACACAGTGTTAGCAAACTGACAACTGAAGAGACATGTGTAACTATGTGAGTTGCATTCACCTGTCACAATGCAGTTTCTCAGAAGACTTCTTTCCAGGTGTTATTTGAGAATATTTCCTTTTTCACCATAGCCCTCCATGGGCTCCCAAATATCACTTTGCCAATGCCATGAGAACAGTCTTAGCGAACCGCTTCATGAGGAGAGAGGTACAACTGTGTGAGATGAATTCACAGATCACAAAGAAGTTCCTCAGAATGCTTCTTTCTCATTTTTCTCGGAGGATATTTCCTTTGGCCCTATAATCCTCAAAGGGTTCCGAAATACCAGTTCTCAGATTCCACAAATATCGGGCTAGCCAACGGATCCACGAAATTCAGCTGTCACTCAGTGGGTTGAATGCACACATCACAAAGCAGTTCCTCAGAAAGCGACTTTTTTTTTTTTTTTTTTTTTTTTTTTGAGCTGAGGTGATTTGTGGTCTCGGAGCTCCACCATGTTTCTTATTGCAGATTCTGCGGAAACACTTTAGCAAGCTTCTCAATGAAAACAATGATGTAACCCTGTGAGCTGAATTCACACACACCAGAGAAGATTCTGAGATTGCTTCTCTGCAGATTGGTCTGAGATTCTTTCATGATTCACCATGGGATTCAACGATATCCAGGATATCACTTCTGAGATTCCACAAAATCAGTGCTAGCAAACTCCTCCGTGAAAGAGTGGTGTAACACTGTCAAATGAATTCACACATCACACAGTGGTTTCTCAGAAAGCTTCATTCCGGTTTATCTCGGAGGATATTTCCTTTGTTCTACTCTTCAAACCCATCCGAAATATCAGTTCTGAGAATCCACAAAAAACAGGGCTAGCAAACGGCAGCATGAAATAGTGGTGAAACTCTGGGAGACGAAGTCACATATCAGAAAGCAATTTCTCAGAAAGCTTCCTTCACGTTTTTATCTGAGGAGATCTAAATTGTCAATGTAAGCTGCATAGAGCTAGAAGTATCCTGTGGCAGATTTCAAGAAAAATGTGTTAGCAAACTGATGCCAGAAGACAAATGTTTAGCTCTGTGAGTTGCATTCACACATCGCAGTGCAGTTTCTCAGAACACTTCTTTCCAGTTTTAATCTGAGGATATTTCCTTTTTCACTATAGCCCTCAAAGAGCTCCCAGATATCACTTTGCAGAATCCACCAACACAGTGTTAGCAAACTGACAACTGAAGAGAAATGTGTAACTATGTGAGTTGCATTCACCTGTCACAATGCAGTTTCTCAGAAGACTTCTTTCCAGGTGTTATCTGAGGATATTTCCTTTTTCACCATAACCCTTCATGGGCTCCCAAATATCACTTTGCAAATACCACAAGAACAGTCTTAGCAAAAGGCTTCTTGAGGGGAAAGCTGTAACTCTGTGAGATGAATTAACAGAACACAAAGCAGTTTCTCAGAAAGCTTCTTTACAGTTTTTATCTGAGGATATTCTCTTTTTCACCATAGCCCTCCATGGGCTTCCAAATGTCACTTTGCAAATTTCACAAGAACAGTCTTAGCGAAAGTCTTCTTGAGGGGAAAGCTGTAACTCAGTGAGATGAATTCATAGATCACAAAGAAGTTTCTCAGAAACCTTCTTTCTCATATTTATTTGAGGATATTTCCTCTGGCCCTACACTCTTCAAAAGTATCCGAATTATCAGATCTCAGATTCCACAGACAAGGCTAGCAAACAGCTCCATGAAATACAGCTGTAACTCAGTGAGAGGAAGTCACACATCACGAAGCAGTTTCTCAGAAAGCTTCTTTACAGTTTTTATCTGAGGATATTTTCTTTTTCAACATAGCCCTCTATGGGCTTCCAAATATTACTTTGCAAATTCCACAACAACTGAATTAGCGAACGGCTTCTTGAGGGGAAAGCTGTAACTCTGTGAGATGAACTAACAGAACACAAAGTAGCTTCTCAGAAAGCTTCTTTCCAGTTCTTATCTGAGGATATTTTCTGTCTCACTATAGCCCTCCATGGGCTTCCAAATATCGCTTTGAAAATTCCACAATAACACTCTAAGCAAAAGGCTTCTTGAGGGGAATGCTGTAACACTGTGAGATGAATTCACAGATCACAAAGAAGTTTCTCAGAAAGCTTCTTTCTCATTTTTATCGGAGGATATTTCCTTTGGCCCTATAGTCTTCAAAGGGATCGAAATATCAGTTCTCAGATTCCACAGAAATAAGGCGAGCAAACAGCTCCACGAAATACAGCTGTAACTCAGTGAGTGGAAGTCACATATCACAAAGCAGTTTCTCAGAACGCTTCTTTCCAGTTTTTATCTGACGATATTTTCTTTTTCACCATAGCCCTCTATGAGCTTCCAAATATCACTTTGCAAATTATACAAGAACATTCTTAGCGAACGGCTTTTGAGGGGAAAGCTGTAACTCTGTGAAATGAATCCACAGATCACAAAGAAGTTTCTCAGAAATCTTCATTATCATTTTTATCGGAGGATATTTCCTTTGGCCCTATAGTCTTCAAAGGGATCCGAAATATCAGTTCTCAGATTCCATAGAAATAAGGCTAGTAAACAGCTCCAGGAAATACAGCTGTAATTCAGTGAGTGTAAGTCACACATCACAAAGCAGTTTATGAGAAATCTTCTTTCCAGTTTTTATCTGAAGATATTTCCTTTTTCACCATAGCCCACTATTGGCTTCCAAATATCACTTTGAAAATTACACAAAAAATGTCTTAGCGAACGGTTTATTGAAGGGAAAGCTGTACATCTGTGAGATGAATTAACAGAACACAAAGCAGTTTCTCAGAAAGCTTTTTTCCAGTTTTTTTTTTTTTTTTTTTTTTTTTTTTTGAGACGGAGTCTCACGCTGTTGCCCAGGCTGGAGTGCAGTGGCGCGATCTCGGCTCACTGCAAGCTCCGCCTCCCGGGTTCCCGCCATTCTCCTGCCTCAGCCTCCTGAGTAGCTGGGACTACAGGCGCCCGCCACCGCGCCCGGCTAATTTTTTTTGTATTTTTAGTAGAGACGGGGTTTCACTGTGGTCTCGATCTCCTGACCTTGTGATCCGCCCGCCTCGGCCTCCCAAAGTGCTGGGATTACAGGCTTGAGCCACCGCGCCCGGCCTTTTTTCCAGTTTTTATCTGAGGATATTTTCTTTCTCACCATAGCCCTCAATGATTTTCCAAATATCACTTTGCAAATTCCACAAGAACAGACTTAACGAACGACTTCCTGAGGGAAAGCTGTAACTCTGTGAGATGAATTTACTGATCACAAAGAAGTTTCTCAGAAAGTTTCTTTCTCATATTTATCGGAGGATATTTACTTGGCCTTATAGTCTTCAAACTGATCCGATATATCAGTTCTCAGATTCCACAGAAATAAGGCTAGCAAACAGCTCCATGAAATACAGCTGTAATTCAGTGAGTGGAAGTGACACATCACAAAGCAATTTCTCAGAAAGCTGATTTCCAGTTTTTATCTGAGGATATTTTCTTTTTTAACCATAGTCCTCCATGGGCTTCAAATATCACTTTGCAAATTCCACAAGAACAGTCGTAGCGAGCGTCTTCTTGAGGAGAATTCTGTAACTCTTTGAAATGAATTAGCAGAACACAAAGCAGTTTCTCAGAAAGCTTCTTTCCAGTTTTTATCTGAGGATATTTTCTTCTTCAGCATAGCCATCTATGGGCTTCCAAATATCACTTTGCAAATTCCACTAGAACAGTTTTAGTGAAAGGCTTCTGGAGTCGAAAGCTGTAACTCAGGTATTGGAAGTCACACATAACAAAGCATTTCCTCGGAAAGCTTCTTTCCAGTTTTTATCTGAGGATATTCGCTTTTTGACTGCAGCCCTCTGTGGGTCTCCAAATATCACTTTGCAAATTCCACAAGAACAGTCTTAGCGAAAGGTTTCTGAGGGGAAAACTGTAACTCTCTGAGATGAATTCTCAGATCACAAAGATGTTTCTCAGAAAGCTTCCTTCTCACTTTTATGGGAAGATATTTCCTTTGGCCCTATAGTCTACAAAGGGATCCGAAATATCAGTTCTCAGATTCCACAGAAATAAGGCTAGCAAACATCTCCAGGAAATACAGCTGTAACTCAGTGAGTGGAAGTCACACATCACAAAGTAGTTTCTCAGAAAGCTTCTTTCCAGTTTTTATCTGAGGATATTTTCTTTTTCACCGTAGCCCTCCATCGGCTTCCAAATATCACTTTGCAAATTCCACAAAAACAGTCTTAGCGAAAGGTTTCCTCAGGGGAATGTTTTCATTCTGTGAGATGAATTCACAGATCACAAAGAAGTTTCTCAGAAAGCTTCTTTCTCATTTTTATCGGAGGATATTTCCTTTGGCTGTATAGTCTTCAAAGGGTTCGGAAATATCAGGTCTCAGATTCCACAGAAATAAGGCTGGCAAAGAGCTCCACGAAATACAGCTGTAACTCAGTGAGTGGAAGTCACACATCACAAAGCAGTTTCTCACAAAGCTTCTTGCCAATTTTTATCTGAGAATATTTTATTTTTCATCATAGCCCTCTATGGGGTTCCAAATATCACTTTGCAAATTCCTCAAGAACAGTCTTAGAGAAAGGCTTCTTGAGGGTAAAGCTGTAACTCTGTGACATGAATTAACAGAACACAAAGCAGTTTCTCAGAAAGCTTCTTTCCAGTTTTTATCTGAGGAGATTGTCTTTGGCCCTATAGACTTCAGAGGGATCCGAAATATCCGTTCTCAGATTCCACAGAAATAAGGCTAGCAAACAGCTCTCCGAAATACAGCTGTAACTCAGTGATTGGAAATCACACATCTCAGCTTCCAAATATCACTTTGCAAATTCAAAAGAACAGTCTTAGTGAAAGGCTTCTTGAGGGGAAAGCTGTAAATCTGTCAGATGAATTAACAGAACACTAAGCTGTTTCTCAGAAAGCTTCTTTCCAGTTATTATCTGTGGATATTTTCTTTTACACCATAGCCCTACATGGGCTTCCAAATATCACTTTGCAAATTGCACACATACAATCTTAGCGAAAGGCTTCTTGATGGGAAAGGTGAATCTCTGTGAGATGAATTCACAGATCAAAAGGAAGTATCTCAGAAAGCTTCTTTCTCATTTTTATTGGAGGATATTTACTTTGGCCCCATAGTTTTCAAAGGGATCCGATCCGAAATATCAGTTCTCAGATTCCACAGAAATAAGGCTAGCAAAAGCTCCAGGAAATACAGCTGTAACATAGTGAGTGGAAGTCACACATCACAAAGCAGTTTCTCAGAAAGCTTCTTTCCAATTTTTATCTGAGGATATTTTCTTTTTCACCGTAGCCCTCTATGGGCTTCCAAATACCACTTTGAAAATTCCCCAAGAACAGTCTTAGTGAACGGCTTCTTAGGGGGAATGCTGTTATTATGTGAAATGAATTAACAGAACAAAAAGCAGTTTCTCAGAAAGCTTCTTTCCAGTTTTTATCTGAGGATATTTTCTTTTTCAACATGGCACTCCATCGGCTTCCAAATATCACTTTGCAAATTCCACAAGAACAGTCTTATCCAAAGGCTTCTTGAGGGGAAAGCTGTAACTTTGTGAGATGAATTCACAGATCTCAAGGAAGTTTCTCAGAAAGTTTCATTCTCATTTTTCTCAGAGGACATTTCCTTTGGCCCCATAGTCTTCAAAGGTATCCGAAATATCAGTTCTTCGATTCCACAGAAATAAGGCTAGCAAAAACTCCACGAAATACACATGTAACTCTGTGAGTGAAAATCCCACATCACAACGAAGTTTCTCAGAAAGCTTCTTTCCAGTTTTTATCTCAGGATATTTTCTTTTTCACCATAACCCTCTAAGGGCTTTGAAATATCACCTTGCAAATTCCACAAGAACTGTCTTAGCGAACGGCTTCTTGAGGGGAAAGCTGTAACTCTGTGGGATGAATTAACAGAACACTAAGCAGTTTCTCAGAAAGGTTCTTTCCAGTTTTTATCTGTGGATATTTTCTTTTTCACCATAGCCCTACATTGGTTTCCAAATATCACTTTGCATATTCCACAAGTACAATCTTAGAGAAAGGCTTCTTGAGGGGAAAGGTGAATCTCTGTGAGATGAATTCACAGATCACAAGGAAGTTTCTCAGAAAGCTTCTTTCTCATTTTTATCGGAGGATATTTACTTTGGCCCTATAGTCTTCAAAGGGATCTGATCCGAAATATCAGTTCTCACATTCCACAGAAATAAGGCTAGCAAAAGCTCCTCGAAATACAGCTGTAACTCAGTGAGTGGAAGTCACACATCACAAAGCAGTTTCTCAGAAAGCTTCTTTCCAGTTTTTTCTGAGGATGTTTTATTTTTCACCAGAGCCCTCTATGGGCTTCCAAATATCACCTTGCAAATTCCACAAGAACAGTCTTAGCGAACGGCTTCTTGATGGGAAAGCTGTAACTTTATGAAATGAATTCACAGAACACAGAGTAGATTCTCAGAAAGCTTCTTTCCAGTTTTTATCTGAGGATATTTTCTTTTTAACCATACCCCACCATGGGCTTCAAAATATCACTTTGCAAGTTCCACAAGAACAGTCTTAACCAAAGGCTTCTAGAGGGCAAAGCTGTAACTTAGTGAGATGAATTCACCGATCACAAAGAAGTTTCATAGAAAGCTTCATTCTCATTTTTATAGGAGGATATTTCCTTGGGCCCCATAGTCGTCAAAGGGATCCGAAATATCAGTTCTCAGATTCCACAGAAATAAGGCTATCAGAAGCTCACTAAATACAGCTGTAACTCAGTGAGTGAAAGTCCCACATCGCAATGCAGTTTCTTAGAAAGCTTCTTTCCAGTTTTTATCTGAGGATATTTTCTTTTTCACCATAGCCCTCTATGGCTTCCAAATATCAGTTTGCAAATTCCACACAAAAAACTTAGCCAACGGCTTCTTGAGGGGAAAGCTGTAACTCTGTACGATGAATTCAGAGAACACAAAGATGTTTCTCAGAAATCTTCTTTCTCATTTTTATCGGAGTATATTTTCTTTGGCCCTATAGTCTTCAAGAGATCCGAAATATCAGTTTTTAGTTTTCACAGAAATAAGGCTAGCAAGCAGATCCACGAAATACGGCTCTAACTCAGTGAACGAAAGTCACACATCACAGAGCAGTTTCTCAGAAAGTTTTTTCTAGTTTTAATCTGATGATATTTTCTTTTTCACTGTAACCCTCTATGCGCTTCCAAATATCTCTTTGCAAATTCCACAAGAAGAGTCTTAGCGAACGGCTTCTTGAGGGGAAAGCTGTAACCCTGTGAGATGACTTCACAGAACACAAAGAAGTTTCTCAGAAAGCTTCTTTCTCATTTTTATCGGAGAATATTTCCTTTGGCCCCATATTCTTCAACGGGATCCGAAATATCAGATCTCAGATTCCATAGAAATAAGGCTAGCAAACAGCTCCGGGAAATACAGCTGTAACTGAGTGAGTGGAAGTCACACATCACTAAGCAGTTTCTCCGAAAGCTTCTTTCCAGTTTTTATCTCATCATATTTTGTTGTTCACCACAGCCTTCTATGGGCTTCCAAATACCTCTTTGCAAATTCCACAAAAACAGCCTTAGCGAAAGGCTTTTTGAGGGTAAAGCTGTAACACTGTGAAATAAATTAACAGAACACAATGTGGCTTCTCAGAAGGCTTCTTTCCAGTTTTTATCTGAGGATATTATCTTTTGCACTGTAGCCCTCTATGTGGTTCCAAACATCACTTTGCAAATTCCACAAGAACAGTCTTAGCGAACGGCTTCTTGAGGGGAAAGCTGTAACTCTGTGAGATGAATAAACAAAACACTACGCAGGTTCTCAGAAAGCTTCTTTCCAGTTTTTATCTGAGGATATTTTCTTTTTAGTCATAGCCCTCCATGGGCTTCCAAACATCACTTTGCAAATTCCACAAGAACAGTCTTAGTGAAAGGCTTCTTGAGAGGAATGCTGTAATTCTGTGAGATGAATTCACAGATCACAAAGAAGTCGGTCAGAAAGCTTCTTTCTCATTTTTATCGGAGGATATTTCCTTTGGCCCTGTAATGTTCAAAGGGATCCGAAATATCAGTTCTCAGATTCCACAGAAATAAGGCTAACAAATAGCTACAAGAAATACAGCTGTAACTCAGTGAGTGGAAGTCACACATCACAAAGCAGTTTCTCAAAAGCTTCTTTAAAGTTTTTATCTGTGGATATTATCTTTTTCACAATAGCCCTTCATTGGTTTCCAAATATCACTTTGAAAATTGCACAAATATAATCTTAGCGAAAGGCTTCTTGATGGGAAAGGTGAAACTCTGTGAGATAATTTCACAGATCACAAGAAAGTTTCTCAGAAAGTTTCTTTCTCATTTTTATTGGAGGATATTTACTTTGGCCCTATAGTCTTCAAAGGGACCGATCCGAAATATCAGTTCTCAGATTCCACAGAAATAAGGGAAGCAAACAGCTCCACGAAATACAGCTGTAACTCAGTGAGTGGAAGTCACACATCACACAGTAGTTTCTCAGAAAGCTTATTTCCATTTTTTATCTGAGGATATTTTCTTTTTCACTATAGCCCTTTATGGGCTTCCAAATATCACTTTGTAAATTCCCCAGGAACAGTCTTAGCGAACGACTTCTTGAGGGGAAACCTGAAACTCTGTGAGATGAATTAACAGAACACTATGCAGTTTCTCAGAAAGCTTCTTTCCAGTTTTTATCTGTGGATATTTTCTTTTTCACCATAGCCGTACATGGGCTTCCAATTATCACTTTGCAAATTCCACAAGTACAATCTTAGTGAAAGGCTTCTTGATGGGAAAGGTGAAACTCTGTGAGTTGAATTCACAGACCACAAGGAAGGTTTTCAGAAAGGTTCTTTCTCATTTTTATCGGAGGATATTTACTTTGAGCCTACAGTCTTCAAAGGGATCCAATCCGAAATATCAGTTCTCAGATTCCACAGAAATAAGGCTAGCAAACAGCTCAACGATATACAGATGTAACTCAGTGAGTGGAAGTCACACATCACAAAGCAGTTTCTCAGAAATCTTCTTTCTAGTTTTTATCTGAAGATATTTTCTTTCTCACCATAGCCCTCTATGGGCTTCCAAATATCACTTTGCAAATTCCACAAGAACAGTATTAGCGAACGGCTTCTTCAGGGGATATCTGTAACTTTATGAAATGAATTAACAGAACACTAAACAGTTTCTCAGAAAGCTTCTTTCCAGTTTTTATGTGAGGATATTTCTTTTTCACCATAGCCCCCCATGGGCTTCCAAAAATCAGTTTGCAAATTCCTCAAGAACAGTCTAAACGAAAGACTTCTTGATGGGAAAGGTGTAACTCTGTGAGATGAATTCACAGATCACAAAGTAGTTTCTCAGAAAGCTTCTTTCTCATTTTTTTCAGAGGATATTTCCTTTGGCCCTATTGTCTTCTAAGGGATCCGAAATATCTGTTCTCAGATTGCACAGAAATAAGGCTAGCAAAGAGATCCACGAAATACAGATGTAACTCTGTGAGTGGAAGTCACATATCACAGAGCAGTTTCTCAGAAAGCTTCTTTCCAGATTTCATCTGAGGATATTTCCTTTTTCACCATAGCCATTTATGGGCTTCCAAATATCACTTTGGCAATTCCAAAAGAACAGTATTAGCGAACGGCTTCTTGAGGGGAAAGCTGTAACTCTGTGAGATGAAATAACAGAACACTAAGCAGTTTCTCAGAAAGCTTCTTTCCAGTTTTTATCTGTGGAAATTTTCTTTTTTACGATAGCCCTACATGGGCTTCATATTATCACTTTGCAAATTCCACAAGTACCGTCTTAGCGAAATGTTTCTTGAGGGGAAAGGAGAAACTCTGCAGATGAATTCACAGATAACAAGGAAGTTTCTCAGAAACCTTCTTTCTCATTTTTATCAGAGGATATTTACCTTGGCCCTATAGTCTTCAAAGGGATCTGATCCGAAATATCAGTTTTCAGATTCCACAGAAATAAACCTAGCAAACAGCTCCACGAAATACAGATGTAACTCAGTGAGTGGAAGTCCCACATCACAAAGCAGTTTCTCAGAAAGCTTCTTTCCAGTTTTTTTCTGAGGATATTTTCTTGTTCACCATAGCCCTCTAATGGCTTCCAAATATCACTTTGCAAATTCCACAAGAACAGTCTTAGGGAACGCATTCTTGAAGGGAAAGCTGTAACTCTGTGAAATGAATTAACAGAACACTAGGAAGTTTTTCAGAAAGCTTCTTTCCAGTTTTTATCTGAGCATATTTTCTTTTTCATCATAGCCCCCCATGGCCTTCAAAATATAACTTTGCAAATTCCACAAGAACAGTCTAGCCAAAGGCTTCTTGAGGGGAAAGCTGTAACTTTGTGAGATGAATTCACCGATCACAAAGAAGTTTCATAAAAAGCTTCATTCTCATTTTTATCAGAGGATATTTCCTTGGCCCCTAAGTCTTCAAAGGGATCCGAAATATCAGTTCTCATTTTCCACAGAAATAAGGCTAGGAAAACTCCATGAAATAGGTCTGTAACACAGTGAGTGAATTTCCCAAATCACAGAGCAGTTTCTCAGAAAGCTTCTTTCCAGTTTTTATCTGAAGATATTTTCTTTTTCACCATAGCCCTCTATGAGCTTCCAAATATCACTTTGCAAATTCCACAAGAACAGTCTTAGCGAACGGCTTCTTGAGGGGGAAGCTGTAACTCTGTGAGATGAATTCACAGATCACAAGGAAGTTTCTCAGAGAGCTTCTTTCTCATTTTTATCCGAGGATATTTACTTTGGCCCTATAGTCTGCAAAGGGATACGAAATATCAGTTCTTATTTTCCACAGAAATGAGGTTAGCAAACAGTTCCGTGAAATACAGTTTCAACTCAGTGAGTGGAAGTCACACTTTACAAAGCATTTCACCGAAACTTTCTTTCCAGTTTTTATCTGAGGATATTTTCTTTTTCACCATAGCCCTCCAAGGGCTTCCAAATATCACTTTGCCAATTCCAAAAGAACAGTCTTAGTGAAAGGTTTCTTGAGGGGAAAGTTGTAACTCTGTCAGATGAATTAACAGAACACTAAGCAGTTTCTCAGAAAGCTTCTTTCCAGTTATTATCTGTGGATATTGTCTTTTTCACCATCGCCCTACATGGGCTTCCAAATATCACTTTGCAAATTGCACAAGTACAATCTTAGCGAAAGGCTTCTTGATGGGAAAGGAGAAACTCTGTGAGATAAATTCACAGATCACAAGAAGTTTCTCAGAAAGCTTCTATCTCATTTTTATCAGAGGATATTTACTTTGGCCCCATAGTCTTCAAAGGGATCTGATCCGAAATATCAGTTCTCACATTCCACAGAAATAAGGCTAGCAAAAGCTCCAGTAAATACAGCTGTAACATAGTGAGTGGAAGTCACACATCACAAAGCAATTTCTCAGAAAGCTTCTTTCCAGTTTTTATCTGAGGATATTTTATTTTTCACCAGAGCCCTCTATGGGCTTCCAAATATCACTTTGCAAATTCCACAAGAAGAGTCTTAGCGAAAGGCTTTTTGAGGGGAAAGCTGTAACTCTCTGCGATGAATTCACAGATCACAATGTAATTTCTCAGAAAACTTCTCTCTCCTTTTTATCAGAGGATATGTCCTTAGGCCCTATAGTCTTCTAAAGCACCCGAAATATCAGTTCTCAGATTCCACAGAAATAAGGCTACCAAACAGTTCCATGAAATACAGCTGTAAATCAGTGAGTGGAAGTCGCACATCACAAAGCAGTTTCTCAGAAAGCATCTTTACAGTTTTTATCTGAGGATATTTTCTTTTTCACCATAGCCCTAAAAGGGCTTCAAAATATCACCTTGCAAATTAAACAAGAACAGTCTTAGCGAAAGGCTTCTTGAGACGAAAGCTGTAACTCTATGAGATCAATTAACAGTACACAAAGCAGTTACTCAGAATGGTTCTTTCCGGTTTTTATCTGAGGATATTTTCTTTTTCACCATAGCCCTCAATGATTTTCCAAATATCACTTTGCAAATTCCAGAAGAACAGTCTTACCCAAAGGCTTTTTGAGGAGAAAGCTGTAATTCTGTGAAATGAATTCACAGAACACAAAGAAGTTTCTCAGAAAGCTTCTTTCTCATTTTTATCGTAGGATATTTCCTTTGGCCCTATAGACTTCAAAGGGATCCGAAACATCCGTTCTCAGATTCCACAGAAATAAGGCTAGTAAACAGCTCCATGAAATATAGCTGTAATTCAGTGAGTGGAAGTCACACATCACAAAGCAGTTTCTCAAAAAGCTTCTTTACAGTTTTTATCTGAGGATATTTTCTTTTTCAGCATAGCCATCCATGGGTTTCCAAATATCACTCTGCAATTTCCACAAGAACAGTCTTAGCAAAGGCTTCTTAGGGGAAAGCTGTAACTCTGTGAGATGAATTATCAAAACACTAAGTAATTTCTCAGAAAGCTTGTTTCCAGTTTTTATCTGAAGATGTTTTCTTTTTCACCATAGCCCTCCCTGGGCTTCCAAGTATCACATTGCACATTCCACAAGAACAGTCTTACCGAAAGGATTCTTGAGAGGAAAGCTGTAACTCTGTGACATGAATTCACAGAGTACAAAGAAATTTCTCAGAAATCTTCTTTCTCGTATTTATCAGAGGATATTTCCTTTATCCCTATAGCCTTCAAAGGGATCCAAAATATCCATTCTCAGATTCCACAGAAATAAGGCTAGCAAACAGCTCCACGAAACAAAGCTGTAACACAGTGAGTGGAAATCACACATCACAAAGCAGTTTCTCAGAAAGCTTCTTTCCAGTTTTTATCTGAGAATACTTTCTTTTTCACCATAGCCCTCTATGGGCTTCAAATTATCACTTTGCAAATTCCAAAAGAACACTCTTAGCGAACGGCTTCTTCAGGGGGAATCTGTAACTCTGTGAGATGAATTAACAGAACACTAAGTAGTTTTTCAGAAAGCTTCGTTCCAGTTTTTATCTGAGAATATTTTCTTAGGACCTATAGTCTTCAAAGGGATCTGAAATATCTGTTCTCAGATTCCACAGAAATAAAGCTAGCAAACAGCTCCACGAAATACAGCTGTAACTCAGTGAGTGGAAGTCACACATCACAAAGCAGTTGCTCAGAAGGCTTCTTTCCAGGTTTTACCTGAGGATATTTTCTTGTTCACTATAGCCCTGTGTGGGCTTCCAAATATCACTATGGAAATTACACAAAAACAGTGTTAGCGAATGGCTTCTTGAGAGGAAAGCTATAACTCGGTGAGATGAATTAACAGAACACTAAGCAGTTTCTCAGAAAGCTTCCTTCCAGTTTTTATCTGAGGATATTTTCTTTTTCACCATAGCCCTCCATGGGCTTCCAAATATCACTTTACAAATTCCACAAGAACAGTCTTAGCGAAAGGCTTCTTGAGGGGAATGTTTTCACTCTGTGAGATGAATTCACAGATCACAAAGAAGTTTCTCAGAAAGCTTCTTTCTCATTTTTATCGGAGGATATTACCTTTGTCCCTATAGTCTTCAATGGGATCCCAATTATCAGTTCTCAGATTCCACAGAAATAAGGCTAACAAACAGCTTCAGGAAATACAGTTGTAACTCAGTGAGTGGAAGTCACATATCACAAAGCAGTTTCTCAAAAAACTTCATTCCAGTTTTTATCTGAGAATACTTTCTTTTTCTCCCTAGCACTCTATGGGTTTTCAAATATTGCTTTGCATATTACACAAGAACAGTCTTAGCGAGCGGCTTCTTGAGGAGAATTCTGTAACTCTGTGAAATGAATTAGCAGAACACAAAGCAGTTTCTCAGAAAGGTTCTTTCCAGTTTTTATCTGAGGATATTTTCTTCTTCAGCATAGCCATCAATGGGCTTCCAAATATCACTTTGCAAATTCCACTAGAACAGTTTTAGTGAAAGGCTTCTTGAGTCGAAAACTGTAACTCAGGTATTGGACGTTACACATAACAAAGCATTTCGTCAGAAAGCTTCTTTCCAGATTTTATCTGAGGATATTTGCTTTTTTAACTGCAGCCCTCTGTGGGCCTCCAAATATCACTTTGCAAATTACACAAGAACAGTCTTAGCGAAAGGCTTTCTGAGGAGAAAACTATAACTCTCTGACATGAATTCACTGATCACAAAGAAGTTTCTCAAAAATCTTCTTTCTCATTTTGATCAGAGGATATTTCCGTTGGCCCTATAGTCTTCAAAGGGATCCGAATAATCTGTTCTCAGATTCCACAGAAATAAGGCTAGCAAACATCAACACGAAATACAGCTGTAACTCAGTGAGTGGAAGTCGCACATCACAAAGTAGTTTCTCAGAAAGTTTCTTTCCAGTTTTTATCTGAGGATATTTTCTTTTTCACCGTAGCCCTCCATCGGCTTCCAAATATCCCTCTGCAAATTCCACAAAAACAGTCTTAGCAAAAGGTTTCCTCAGAGGAATGTTTTCACTCTGTGAGATGAATTCACAGATCACAAAGAAGTTTCTCAGAAAGCTTCTTTCTCATTTTTATCAGAGGATATATCCTTTGGCCCTATAGCCCTCAAAGGGATCCGAAATATCATTTCCACATTGCACAGAAATAAGGCTAGCAAATAGTCATACGAAATACAGCTGTAACTCAGTGAGTGGAAGTCACACATCACAAAGCAGTTTCTCAAAAGCTTTTTTCCAGTTTTTATCTGAGGATATTTTCTTTTTCACCATAGCCCTCTATGGGCTTCCAAATATCACTTTGCACATTCCACGTGAACAGACTTAGCTAAAGGTTTCTTGAGGGGAAAGCTGTACCTCTGTATGATGAATTCACAGATCACAAAGAATTTTCTCAGAATGCTTCTTTCTCATTTTTATCAGAGGATATTTCCTTTGACCGTATAGTCTTCCAAGGGTTTGGAAATATCAGGTCTCAGATTCCACAGAAATAAGGCTGGCAAAGAGCTCCACGAAATACAGCTGTAACTCCGTGAGTGAAATCACACATCACAAAGCAGTTTCTCACAAACTTCTTTCCAATTTTTATCTGAGGATATTTTCTTTTTCATCATAGCCCTCTATGGGATTCCAAATATCACTTTGCAAAATCCACAAGAACAGTCTTAGCGAAAGGCTTCCTGAGGGGAAAGCCGTAACTCTGTGACATGAATTAACAGAACACAAACAGTTTCTCAGAAAGCTTCTTTCCAGTTTTTATCTGACGATATTTCCCTTTTCACCATAGCCCTCCATGGGGTTCCAAATATCACTTTGCCAATTCCACAAGAACAGTCTTAGCGAAAGGCTTCTTGAGGGGAAAGCTGTAACTTTGTGAGATGCTTTCACAGAACACAGAGCAGTTTCTCAGAAAGCTTCTTTCCAGTTTTTATCTGAGGATATTTCCCTTTTCACCATAGCCCTCCATGGGCTTCCAGATATCACTTTGCTGATTCCACAAGAACAGTCTTAGCGAAAGGCTTCTTGAGGGGAAAGCTGTAACTCTGTGACATGAATTAACAGAACACAAACAGTTTCTCAGAAAGCTTCTTTCCAGTTTTTATCTGAGGATATTTTCTTTGGCCCAATAGTCTTCTAAAGGAATCCAAAATATCCGTTCTCAGATTCCACAGAAATAAGCCTAGCAAACAGCTCCCCGAAATACAGATGTAACTCAGTGATTGGAAATCACACATGTCAAAGCAGTTTCTCAGAAAGCTCTTTCCAGGATTTATATGAGGATAATTTCTTTTTCATCATAGCCCTCTATGGGCTTCCAAATACCACTTTGCAAATTCAAAAGAACAGTCTTAGGGAAAGGCTTCTTGAGGGGAAAGCTGTAAATCTGTCAGAAGAATTAACAGAACATTAAGCTGTTTCTCAGAAAGCTTCTTTCCAGTTATTATCTGTGGATATTTTCTTTTACACCATAGCCCTACATGGGCTTCCAAATATCACTTTGCAAATTGCACACGTACAATCTTAGCGAAAGGCTTCTTGATGGGAAAGGTGAAAATCTGTGAGATGAATTCACAGATCACAAGGAAGTTTCTCAGAAGGCTGCTTTCTCATTTTTATCGGAGGATATTTACTTTGGCCCTATAGTCTTCAAAGAGATTCGATCCGAAATATCAGTTCTCAGATTTCACAGAAATAAGGCTAGCAAAAGCTCCACGAAATACAACTGTAACTTAGTGAGTGGAAGTCACACATCACAAAGCAGTTTCTCAGAAAGCTTCTTTCCAGTTTTTATCTGAGGATATTTTCTTTTTCACCAGAGCCCTCTATGGGCTTCCAAATATCACCTTGCAAATTCCACAAGAACAGTCTCAGCGAACGGCTTCTTGAGGGGAAAGCTGTAACTTTATGAAATGAATTAACAGAACACTAAGCAGTTTCTCAGAAAGCTTCTTTCCAGTTTTTATCTGAGGATATTTTCTTTTTAACCATAGCCCAACATGAGTTTCCAAATATCACTTTGCAATTTCCACAAGAACAGTCTTAGCCAAAGGCTTTTTGAGGGGAAAGCTATAACTCTGTGACATGAATTCACAGAACACAAAGAAGTTTCTCCGTAAGCTTCTTTCCAGTTTTTATCTGAGGATATTTTCTTTTTCACCGGAGCCTTACATCAGCTACCAATATCACCTTGCAAATTCCCCCCGAACAGTCTTAGCGATAGGTTTCTTGTGGGAAAAGCTGCAGCTCTGTGAGATGAATTCACTGATCACAAAGAAGTTTCTCGGAAAGCTTCCTTCTCATTTTTATGGGAGGATATTTCCTTTGGACCTGTAGTCTTCAAAGGGTTCCGAAATATCAGTTCTCAAATTCCACATAAATAAGGCTAGCAAACAACTCCACGAAATACACTTGTAACTCAGTGAGTGGAAGTCACACATCACGAAGCAGTTTCTCAAAAACCTTCTTTCAAGTTTTTATCTGAGAATATTTTCTTTTTCACCGTAGCCCTCTATGGGCTTCCAAATACCACTTTGAAAATTCCCCAAGAACAGTCTTAGTGAACGGCTTCTTAGGGGAATGCTGTTATTCTGTGTAATGAATTAACAGAACAAAATGCAGTTTCTCAGAAAGCTTCTTTCCAGTTTTTATCTGAGGATATTTTCTTTTTCAACATGGCACTCCATTGGCTTCCAAATATCACTTTGCAAATTCCACAAGAACAGTCTTATCCAAAGGCTTCTTGAGGGGAAAGCTGTAACTCTGTGAGATGATTTCACAGAACACAAAGAAGTTTCTCAGAAAGCTTCTTTCTCTTTGTTATCGGAGGATATTTCCTTTGGCTCTATAGTTTTCAAAGGGATCCGAAATATCAGATCTCAGATTCCACAAAAAGAAGCCTAGCATACACTTCCACGAAATACAGCTGTAACTCAAAGAGTGGAAGTCACACATCAAAAAGCAGTTTCTCAGAAATCTTCTTTCCTGGTTTTATCTGAGGATATTTTCTTTTTCACCATAGCCCTCTAGGGGTTCCAAATATCACTTTCCAAATTCCTCAAGAACAGTCTTAGCAAAAGGCTTCTTGAGGGGAAAGCTGTAACTCTGTGACATGAATTCAAAGAACACAAAGAAGTTTCTCAGAAAGCTTCTTTCTCATTTTTATCAGAGGATATTTTCTTTGGCCCTATAGTCTTCGAAGGGATCCGAAATATCAGTTCTCAGATTCCACAGAAATTAGGCTAGCAAACATCGGAAAAATATACAGCAGTAGCTCAGTGTATGAAAGTCACACATCAGAAAGCAGATTCTCAGAAAGCTTCTTTCCAGTTTTTATCAGAGAATATTTTCTTTTACACCATTGCCATCTAAGGGATTCCAAATATCACTTTGAAAATTCCAAAAAACAGTCTTAGCGAATGGCTTCTTGAGAGGAAAGCTGTAATACTGTGAGGGGAATTAACAGAACCCCAAGCAGTTTCCAGAAAACTTCTTTCCAGATTTTATCTGAGGATATTTTCTTTTTCACCATAGCCTTATGGGCTTCCACATATCACTCTTCAAATTCCACAAGAATATTCTTCGTGAACGGCTTCTTGAAAGAAAAACTGTAACTCTGTGACATGAATTAACAGAACACTAAGCAGTTTCTCAGAAAGCTCCTCCCAGTTTTTATCTGAGGATGATTTCTTTTTCACCATAGCCCTCCATGGGCTTCCAAATATCATTTTGCTAATACCACAAGAACAGTCTTAGCGAAAGGCTTCTTGAGGGTAAAGCTGTAACTCTGTGAGATGATTTCACAGAACACAAAGACGTTTCTCAGAAAGCTTCTTTCTCATATTCTTTGGAGGATATTTCCTTTGGCCCTCTAGACTTCAAAGGAATCCGAAATATCAGTTATCAGATTCCACAGAAATAGGGCTAGCAAACAGCTCCACCAAATACAGCTGTATCTCAGTGAGTGGAAGTCACTTATCAAACTGCAGTTGCTCAGAAAGCATCTTTCCAGGTTTTATCTGAGGATATTTTCTTTTTAACCATACCCCTTTATGGGCTGCCAAATATCACTTTGCCATTTCCACAAAAACAGTCTTAGCAAAAGGCTTCTTGAGGGGAAAGCTGTAACTCTGTGAGATGAATTCACAGAACACTAAGCAGTTTCTCAGAAAGCTTCTTTCCAGTTTTTGTCTGAGGATATTTTCTTTTTCACCATAGTCCTCCATGGGCTTCCAAATATCACTTTGCAAATTCCACAAGAAGAGCTTAGCGAAAGGCTTCCTGAGGGGAAAGCTGTAACTCTGAGGGATGAATTCACAGATCACAAAGAAGATTCTCATAAAGTTTCTCTCTCATTTTTATCGGAAGATATTTCCTTTGGCCCTATAGACTTCAAGGGGATCTGAAATATCCATTTTCAGATTCCACAGATATAAGGGTAGCAAATATCTCCACGAAATACAGCTGTACTCAGTGAGTGGAAGTCACACATCACAAAGCAGTTTCTCAGAAACCTTCTTTACAGGTTTTACCTGAGGATATTTTCTTTTTCACCATAGCCCTCTATGGGCTGCCAAATATCACTTTGCAAATTCCACTAGAACAGTCTTAGCGAAAGGCTTCTTGAGGAGAAAGCTGTAACTCTGTGAGATGAATTCACAGATCACTAAGTAGTTTCTTAGAAAGCTTCTTTCCACTTTTTATCTGAGGATATTTTCTTTTTCACCGTAGCCCTCCATGGACTTCCAAATATGGCTTTGCAAATTCCACAAGAACAGTCTTAGCGAAAGGTTTCCTGAAGAGAAAGCTGTAGCTCTCTCAGACGAATTCACAGAACACAAAGAAGTTTCTCAGAAAGCTTCTTTCCCATTTTTATCGGACGATATTTCCTTTGGCCCTATAGACTTCAAAGGGATCCTACACATCAGTTCTCAGATTCCACAGAAATAAGGATAGCAAACAGCTCCCCGAAATACTGCTGTAACTCAGTGAGTGGAAGTCGGACATCACACAGCAGTTTCTCAGAAAGCTTCTTTCCAGGTTATATCTGAGGATATTGTCTTTTTCACCATGGCCCTCAACGGGCTTCCAAATATCACTTTGGAAATTCCACAAGAACCATCTTACTGAACAGCTTCTTGAAAGGAAAGCTGTAACTCTGTGAGATGAATTAACAGACCTCAGAAAGCCTCTTTCCAGTTTTTATCTGAGGATATTTTCTTTTTCACCATACACCCCTATGGGCTGCCAAATATCACATTGCAAATTCCACAAGAACAGTCTTAGCGAAAGGCTTCTTGAGGAGAAATCTGTAAGTCTGTGAAATGAGTTAACAGAACACTAAGCAGTTTCTTAGAAAGCTTCTTTTCAGTTTTTATGTGAGGATATTTCCTTTTTCACCATAGCCCTCCATGGCCTTCCAAATATCACTTTGCAAATTCCACAAGAACAGTCATAGCGAAAGGCTTTTTGAGGAGAAAGCAGTAAGTATGTGACATGAAATCACAGAAGACTAAGAAGTTTCTCAGAAATCTTCTTTCTCATTTTTATCAGAGGATATTTCCTTTGGCCCTATTGTCTTCAATGGGATCTGAAATATCAATTCTCAGATTCCACAGAAAAAAGGCTAGCAAAAATCTCCACGAAATACAGCTGTAACTCAGTGAGTGGAAGTCACGCATCCAAAAGCAGTTTCTCAGAAAGCTTCTATCCAGTTTTCATCTTAGGATATTTTCTTTTTCACCATAGCACTCCATGGGTTTCCAAATATCACTTTGCAAATTCCACAAGAACAGTCTTAAGCAACGGTTTCTTGAGAGAAAAGCTGTAGCTCTGTGAGATGAATTAACAGAACACTAAGAAGTTTCTCAGAAAGCTTCTTCCCAGTTTTTGTTTTTTAAATTTATTTATTATTATTATACTTTAAGTTGTAGGGTACATGTGCCTAACGTGCAGGTTTGTTACGTATGTATACTTGTGCCATGTTGGTGTGCTGCACCCATCAAATCATCATTTACATCAGGTATAACTCCCAGTGCAATCCCTCCCCCCTCCCCCCTCCCCATGATAGGCCCCGGTGTGTGATGTTCCCTTTCCTGAGTCCGAGTGATCTTATTGTTCAGTTCCCACCTATGAGTGAGAACATGCGGTGTTTGGTTTTCTGTTCTTGTGAAAGTTTGCTAAGAATGATGGTTTCCAGCTGCATCCATGTCCCTAAAAGGACGCAAACTCATCCTTTTTGATGGCTGCATAGTATTCCATGGTGTATATGTGCCACATTTTCTTAATCCAATCTGTCACTGATGGACATTTGGGTTGATTCCAAGTCTTTGCTATTGTGAATAGTGCCACAATAAACATATGTGTGCATGTGTCTTTATAGCAGCATAATTTATAATCCTTTGGGTATATACCCAGTAATGGGATGGCTGAGTCATATGATACATCTAGTTCTAGATCCTTGAGGAATCGCCATACTGTTTTCCATAATGGTTGAACTAGTTTACAATCCCACCAACAGTGTAAAAGTGTTCCTATTTCTCCACATCCTCTCCAGCACCTGTTGTTTCCTGACTTTTTAATGATCGCCATTCTAACTGGTGTGAGATGGTATCTCCTTGTGGTTTCTTTTTTTTTTTAAATTTATTTATTATTATTTACTTTAAGTTGTAGGGTACATGTGCATAACATGCAGGTTTGTTACATATGTATACTTGTGCCATGTTGCTGTGCTGCACCCATCAACTCGTCATTTACATCAGGTATAACTCCCAATGCAATCCCTCCCCCCTTCCCCCCCCATGATAGGCCCCGGTGTGTGATGTTCCCCTTCCTGAGTCCGAGTGATCTCATTGTTCAATTCCCACCTATGAGTGAGAACATGCGGTGTTTGGTTTTCTGTTCTTGTGATAGTTTGCTAAGAATGATGGATTCCAGCTGCATCCAAGTCCCTACAAAGGACTCAAACTCATCCTTTTTTATGGCTGCATAGTATTCCATGGTGTATATGTGCCACATTTTCTTAATCCAATCTGTCACTGATGGACATTTGGGTTGATTCCAAGTCTTTGCTATTGTGAATAGTGCTGCAATAAACATACGTGTGCATGTGTCTTTATAGCAGCATAATTTATAATCCTTTGGGTATATACCCAGTAATGGGATGGCTGGGTCATATGGTACATCTAGTTCTAGATCCTTGAGGAATCGCCATACTGTTTTCCATAATGGTTGAACTAGTTTACAATCCCACCAACAGTGTAAAAGTGTTCCTATTTCTCCACATCCTCTCCAGCACCTGTTGTTTCCTGACTTTTTAATGATTGCCATTCTAACTGGTGTGAGATGGTATCTCATTGTGGTTTTGATTTGCATTTCTCTGATGGCCAGTGATGATGAGCATTTTTTCATGTGTCTGTTGGCTGTATGAATGTCTTCTTTTGAGAAATGTCTCTTCATATCCTTTGCCCACTTTTTGATGGGGTTGTTTGTTTTTTTCTTGTAAATTTGTTTGAGTTCTTTGTAGGTTCTGGATATTAGCCCTTTGTCAGATGAGTGGATTGCAAAAATTTTCTCCCATTCTGTAGGTTGCCTGTTCACTCTGATGGTAGTTTCTTTTGCTGTGCAGAAGCTCTTTAGTTTAATGAGATCCCATTTGTCAATTTTGGCTTTTGCTGCCGTTGCTTTTGGTGTTTTAGATATGAAGTCTTTGCCCATGCCTATGTCCTGAATGGTACTACCTAGGTTTTCCTCTAGGATTTTTATGGCATTAGGTCTAACATTTAAGTCTCTAATCCATCTTGAATTAATTTTCGTATAAGGAGTAAGGAAAGGATCGAGTTTCAGCTTTCTACTTATGGCTAGCCAATTTTCCCAGCACCATTTATTAAATAGGGAATCCTTTCCCCATTTCTTGTTTCTCTCAGGTTTGTCAAAGATCAGATGGCTGTAGATGTGTGGTATTATTTCTGAGGACTCTGTTCTGTTCCATTGGTCTATATCTCTGTTTTGCTACCAGTACCATGCTGTTTTGGTTACTGTAGCCTTGAAGTATAGTTTGAAGTCTGGTAGCGTGATGCCTCCAGCTTTGTTCTTTTGACTTAGGATTGTCTTGGAGATGCGGGCTCTTTTTTGGTTCCATATGAACTTTAAAGCAGTTTTTTCCAATTCTGTGAAGAAACTCATTGGTAGCTTGATGGGGATGGCATTGAATCTATAAATTACCTTGGGCAGTATGGCCATTTTCACGATATTGATTCTTCCTATCCATGAGCATGGTATGTTCTTCCATTTGTTTGTGTCCTCTTTTATTTCACTGAGCAGTGGTTTGTAGTTCTCCTTGAAGAGGTCCTTTACATCCCTTGTAAGTTGGATTCCTAGGTATTTTATTCTCTTTGAAGCAATTGTGAATGGAAGTTCATTCCTGATTTGGCTCTCTGTTTGTCTGTTATTGGTGTATAAGAATGCTTGTGATTTTTGCACATTAATTTTGTATCCTGAGACTTTTCTGAAGTTGCTTATCAGCTTAAGGAGATTTTGGGCTGAGACAACGGGGTTTTCTAAATATACAATCATGTCATCTGCAAACAGGGACAATTTGACTTCTTCTTTTCCTAACTGAATACCCTTGATTTCTTTCTCTTGCCTGATGGCTTTAGCCAGAACTTCCAACACTATGTTGAATAGGAGTGGTGAGAGAGGGCATCCCTGTCTTGTGCCAGTTTTCAAAGGGAATTTTTCCAGTTTTTGGCCATTCAGTATGATATTGGCTGTCGGTTTGTCATAAATAGCTCTTATTATTTTGAGGTACGTTCCATCAATACCGAATTTATTGAGGGTTTTTAGCATGAAGGGCTGTTTAATTTTGTCAAAAGCCTTTTCTGCATCTATTGAGATAATCATGTGGTTCTTGTCTTTGGTTCTGTTTATATGCTGGATTATGTTTATTGATTTGCGAATGTTGAACCAGCGTTGCATCCCAGGGTTGAAGCTCACTTGATTATGGTGGATAAGCTTTTTGATATGTTGCTGAATCCGGTTTGCCAGTATTTTATTGAGGATTTTTGCATCGATGTTCATCAGGGATATTGGTCTAAAATTCTCTTTTTTTGTTGTGTCTCTGCCAGGCTTTGTATCAGGATGATGTTGGCCTCATAAAATGAGTTAGGGAGGATTCTCTCTTTTTCTATTGAATGGAATAGTTTCAGAAGGAATGGTACCAACTCCTCCTTGTACCTCTGGTAGAATTCAGCTGTGAATCCATCTGGTCCTGGACTTTCTTTGGTTGGTAGGCTATTAATTATTGCCTCAATTTCAGAGCCTGCTATTGGTCTATTCAGGGATTCAACTTCTTCCTGGTTTAGTCTTGGAAGAGTGTGAGTGTCCAGGAAATTATCCATTTCTTCTAGATTTTCCAGTTTATTTGCGTAGAGGTGTTTATAGTATTCTCTGATGGTAGTTTGTATTTCTGTGGGGTCGGTGGTGATATCCCCTTGATCATTTTTAATTGCGTCGATTTGATTCTTCTCTCTTTTCTTCTTTATTAGTCTGGCTAGTGGTCTGTCAATTTTGTTGATCTTTTCAAAAAACCAACTCCTGGATTCATTGATTTTTTGGAGGGTTTTTTGTGTTTCTATCTCCTTCAGTTCTGCTCTGATCTTAGTTATTTCTTGCCTTCTGCTAGCTTTCGAATGTGTTTGCTCTTGCTTCTCTAGTTCTTTTAATTGCGATGTTAGAGTGTCAATTTTACATCTTTCCTGCTTTCTCTTGTGGGCATTTAGTGCTATAAATTTCCCTCTACACACTGCTTTAAATGTGTCCCAGAGATTCTGGTATGTTGTATCTTTGTTCTCATTGGTTTCAAAGAACATCTTTATTTCTGCCTTCATTTCGTTATGTACCCAGTAGTCATTCAGGAGCAGGTTGTTCAGTTTCCATGTAGTTGAGCGGTTTTGATTGAGTTTCTTAGTCCTGAGTTCTAGTTTGATTGCACTGTGGTCTGAGAGACAGTTTGTTATAATTTCTGTTCTTTTACATTTGCTGAGGAGTGCTTTACTTCCAATTACGTGGTCGATTTTGGAGTAAGTACGATGTGGTGCTGAGAAGAATGTATATTCTGTTGATTTGGGGTGGAGAGTTCTATAGATGTCTATTAGGTCTGCTTGCTGCAGAGATGAGTTCAATTCCTGGATATCCTTGTTAACTTTCTGTCTCGTTGATCTGTCTAATGTTGACAGTGGAGTGTTGAAGTCTCCCATTATTATTGTATGGGAGTCTAAGTCTCTTTGTAAGTCTCTAAGGACTTGCTTGATGAATCTGGGTGCTCCTGTATTGGGTGCATATATATTTAGGATAGTTAGCTCTTCCTGTTGAATTGATCCCTTTACCATTATGTAATGGCCTTCTTTGTCTCTTTTGATCTTTGATGGTTTAAAGTCTGTTTTATCAGAGACTAGTATTGCAACCCCCGCTTTTTTTTGTTCTCCATTTGCTTGGTAAATCTTCCTCCATTCCTTTATTTTGAGCCTATGTATGTCTCTTCGTGTGAGATGGGTCTCCTGAATACAGCAGACTTATGGGTCTTGACTCTTTATCCAGTTTGCCAGCCTGTGTCTCTTAATTGGAGCATTTAGTCCATTTACATTTAAGGTTAATATTGTTATGTGTGAACTTGATCCTGCCATTATGATATTAACTGGTTATTTTGCTCGTTAGTTGATGCAGTTTCTTCCTAGCCTCGATGGTCTTTACATTTTGGCATGTTTTTGCAATGGCTGGTACCGGTTGTTCCTTTCCATGTTTAGTGCTTCCTTCAGGGTCTCTTGTAAGGCAGGCCTGGTGGTGACAAAATCTCTAAGCATTTGCTTATCTGTAAAGGATTTTATTTCTCCTTCACTTATGAAACTCAGTTTGGCTGGATATGAAATTCTGGGTTGAAAATTCTTTTCTTTAAGAATGTTGAATATTGGCCCCCAATCTCTTCTGGCTTGTAGAGTTTCTGCCGAGAGATCTGCTGTTAGTCTGATGGGCTTCCCTTTGTAGGTAACCCGACCTTTCTCTCTGGCTGCCCTTAAGATTTTTTCCTTCATTTCAACTTTGGTGAATCTGGCAATTATGTGTCTTGGAGTTGCTCTTCTCGAGAAGTATCTTTGTGGCATTCCCTGTATTTCCTGGATTTGAATGTTGGCCTGCCCTACTAGGTTGGGGAAGTTCTCCTGGATGATATCCTGAAGAGTGTTTTCCAACTTGGTTCCATTTTCTCCCTCACTTTCAGGCACCCCAATCAGACGTAGATTTGGTCTTTTTACATAATCCCATACTGCTTACAGGCTTTGTTCATTTCCTTTTCTTCTTTGTTCTTTTGGTTTCTCTTCTCGCTTCATTTCATTCATTTGATCCTCAATTGCAGATACTCTTTCTTCCAGTTGATCGAGTCGGTTACTGAAGCTTGTGCATTTGTCACGTATTTCTTGTGTTATGGTTTTCATCTCTTTCATTTCGTTTATGACCTTCTCTGCATTAATTACTCTAGCCATCAATTCTTCCACTTTTTTTTTCAAGATTTTTAGTTTCTTTGCGCTGGGTACGTAATTCCTCCTTTAGCTCTGAGAAATTGGATGGACTGAAGCCTTCTTCTCTCATCTCGTCAAAGTCATTCTCCATCCAGCTTTGATCCATTGCTGGCGATGAGCTGCGCTCCTTTGCCGGGGGAGATGCGCTCTTATTTTTTGAATTTCCAGCTTTTCTGCCCTGCTTTTTCCCCATCTTTGTGGTTTTATCTGCCTCTGGTCTTTGATGATGGCGATGTACTGATGGGGTTTTGGTGTAGGTGTCCTTCCTGTTTGATAGTTTTCCTTCTAACAGTCAGGACCCTCAGCTGTAGGTCTGTTGGAGATTGCTTGAGGTCCACTCCAGACCCTGTTTGCCTGGGTATCAGCAGCAGAGGCTGCAGAAGATAGAATATTTCTGAACAGCGAGTGTACCTGTCTGATTCTTGCTTTGGAAGCTTCCTCTCAGGGGTGTACTCCACCCTGTGAGGTGTGGGGTGTCAGACTGCCCCTAGTGGGGGATGTCTCCCAGTTAGGCTACTCAGGGGTCAGGGACCCACTTGAGCAGGGAGTCTGTCCCTTCTCAGATCTCAACCTCCTTGTTGGGAGATCCACTGCTCTCTTCAAAGCTGTCAGACAGAGTCATTTGCGTCTGCAGAGGTTTTGGCTGTGTTTGTTATTGCCCTGTCCCCAGAGTTGGAGTCTACAGAGACAGGCAGGTTTCCTTGAGCTGCTGTGAGCTCCACCCAGTTCGAGCTTCCCAGCAGCTTTGTTTACCTACTTAAGCCTCAGCAATGGCGGGTGCCCCTCCCCCAGCCTCGCTGCTGCCTTGCCGGTAGATTACAGACTGCTGTGCTAGCAATGAGGGAGGCTCCGTTGGTGTGGGACCCTCCCGGCCAGGTGTGGGATATGATCTCCTGGTGTGCCTGTTTGCTTAAAGCGCAGTATTGTGGTGGGAGTTACCCGATTTTCCAGGTGTTGTGTGTCTCAGTTCCCCTGGCTAGGAAAAGGGATTCCCTTCCCCCTTGCACTTCCCAGGGGAGGCAATGCCTCGCCCTGCTTCAGCTCTCGCTGGTCGGGCTGCAGCAGCTGACCAGCACCGATCGTCTGGCACTCCCCAGTGAGATGAACCCAGTACCTCAGTTGAAAATGCAGAAATCACCGGTCTTCTGTGTCACTCGCGCTGGGAGTTGGAGAGTGGAGCTGTTCCTATTCGTCCATCTTGCTCCGCCCCCCCCTTCGCTGTTTTTATCTGAGGATATTTTCTTTGTCACCATAGCTCTCCTTGGGCTTCCAAATATCACTTTGCAAATTCCACAAGAACAGTCTTAGCAAAAGGCTTCTTGAGGGGAAAGCTGTAACTCTGTGAGATGAATTCACAGAACAGAAAGAAGTTTCTTAGAAGGCTTCCTTCTCATTTTTATTGGAGTATATTTCCTTTGGCCCTGTAGACTTCAAAGGGATCCGAAATATCAGTTGTCAGAATCCACAGAAATAAGGCTAGCAAACAGCTAGATGAAATACAGTTGTAACTCAGTGAGTACAAGTCACACATCACAAAGCAGTTTCTCAGAAAACTTCTTTCCAGTTTTCATCTGAGGATATTTACTTCTTCACCATAGCCCTCCAGGGGTTGCCAAATATCACTTTGATAATTACACAAGAACAGTCATAACGAAAGGCTTCTTGAGGGAAAAGCTGTAACACTCTGAGATGAATTAACAGAACATTAAGCAGTTTCTCAGAAAGCTTCTTTCCAGTTTTTATCTGAGGATATTTTCTTTTTCACCATAGCCCTCTATGGCCTTCCAAATATCAATTTGCAAATTCCACGAGAACAGTCTTAGTGAATGGCTTCTTGAGGGGAAAGCTGTAACTCTGTGACATGAATTCACAGAACAAAAAGAAGTTTTCCAGAATCCTTCTTTTCCATATTTATCAGAGGATATATCCTTTGGGCCTATAGTCTTTAAAGCGATCCCTAATATGCATTCTCATATTCCACAGAAATAACGCTATCAAACAGCTCCATGAAATACAGCTGTATCTCAGTGAGTGGAAGTCACACATCACAAAGCAGTTTCTCAGAGAGCTTCTTTCCAGGTTTTATCGGAGGATATTTTCCTTTTCACCATATCCCTTTACGGGCTTCCAAATATCACTTTGCAAAACCACAAGATCAGTCTTAGCGAAAGGCTTCTTGACAGAAAAGCTGTAACTCTGTGAGATGAATTAACAGAACACTAAGCAATTTCTCAGAAAGCTTCTTTCCAGTTTTTATCTTAGGATATTTTCTTTTTCACCATATCCCTCCATGGGTTTCCAAATTTCACTTTCCAAATTCCACTAGAACAGTCTTAGTGAAAGGCTTCTTGAGGGGAAAACTGTAACTCTGAGAGATGAATTCAGAAAACTCAAAGAAGTTTCTCATAAACCTTCCTTCTCATTTTTATTAGAGGATGTAACCCTTTCACCCAACAGTCTTCAAAGGGATTCGAAAAGTCACTTCTAAGATTCCACAGAAATAAGGCTAGCAATTAGCCCCTCGAAATACAGCTGTAACTAGAGGGGAAGTCACACATCACAAAGCAGTTTCTCAGAAAGCTTCTTTCCAGGTTTTATCTGTCAACATTTTCTTATTCACCATAGTCCTTTATGGGCTTCCAAATATCACTTTGTGAATTCCACAAGATCAGTCGTGGAGAACGGCTTCTTGAGAGAAAAGCTGTAACTCTGTGAGACGAATTAACAGAACACTAAGCTGTTTCTCAGAAAGCTTCTTTCCAGTGTCTATCTGAGGATATTTTCTTTTCCACCATAGCCCTCCATGGGCTTCCAAATATCACTTTGCAAATTCCACAAAAACAGTCTTAGCGAAAGGCTTCTTGAGGGGGAAAGCTATAACTCTGTGAGATGAATATACGGAACACAAAGAGGTTACTCAGAAAGCTTCTTTCTCATTTTTATAGGAGGACATTTCGTTTGGCCCTATAGTTTTCAAAGGGATCCTAAATATCAGTTCTCAGATTCCACAGAAATAAGGCTAGCAAACAGCTCCACGAAATACAGCTGTAACTCAGTGAGTGGAAGTCACACATCAAAAAGTAGTTTCTCAAAAACTTCTTTCCAGTTTTTCTCTGAGGATATTTCCTTTTTCACCATAGCCCTCCATAGGGTTCCAAAATTAACTTTGCAAATTCCACAAGAGCAGTCTTAGAGAAAAACTTCTTGAGGGGAAAGCTGAAAATCTGTGAGATGAATTCACAGAACACAAAGAAGTTTCTCAGAAAGCTTCTTTCCAGTTTTTATCTGAGGATATTTTCTTTTTCACAACAGTCCTCCATGGGCTTCGAAATATCATTTTGCAAATTCCACAAGAACAGTCTTAGCGAAAGGCTTCTTGAGGGCAAAGCTGTAACTCAGTGACATGAATTCACAGAACACAAAGAAGTTTCTCAGAAAGCTTCTTTCTCATTTTTAAAAGAGCTTATATCCTTTGGCCCTATAGACTTCAAAGGGATCCGAAATATCAGTTCTCAGATTCCACAGAAATAACACTATCAAACAGCTCCAAGAAATACAGCTGTTACTCAGTGAGTGGAAGTCACACATCACAAAGCAGTTTCTCAGAAAGCTTCTTTGTAGGTTTTATGTGAGGATATTTTATTTTACGCCATAGCTCTCTATGGGCTTCCAAATATCACTTTGCAAATTCCACAAGAACTTTCTTAGCCAAAGGCTTCTTGAGGCGAAAGTGTAACTCGGTGAGATGAATTCACAGAACACAAAGTAGTTTCTCATAAAGCTTCCTTCTCATTTTTATCAGAGGATAAATTCCTTTCGCCCTATAGCCTTAAAAGGAATCCGAAATATCAGTTCTCAGATTCCACAGAAATAACGCTAGCAATCAGCTCCATGAAAAACAGCTATCTCAGTGAGTGGAAGTCACACATTACAAAGCCATTTTCCAAAAAGCTGCTTTCCAGGCTTTCTCTGAGGATATTTTCTTTTTTACCACAGCCCTCTAGGGGCTGACAAATATCAATTTTCAAATTCCACCAGAACACTCTTAGCGAACGGCTTCTTGAGAGAAAAGCAGTAACTCTGTGAGATGAATTAACAGAACACTAAGCAGTTTCTCAGAAAGCTTCTTTCCAGTTTTTATCTGAGGATATGCCCCTTTTCACCATAGCCCTCCATGGGCTTCCAAATATCACTTTGCAAATTCCACAAGAATAGCCTTAGTGAAAGGCTTCTTGAGGTGAAAGCTGTAACTCTGTGAGAAGAATTCTCAGATCACAAAGAAGTTTCTCAGAAAGCTTCTTTGTCATTTTTATCGTAGGATATTTCCTTTGGCCCTATATACTTCAAAGGATCCGAAATATCAGTTCTCAGATCGCACTAAAATAAGGCTAGCAAACAGCTCCACGAAATACAGCTGTAACTCAGTGAGTGGAAGTCACACATCACAAAGCAGTTTCTCAGAAAGCTTCTTTCCAGTTTTTATCTGAGGATATTTTCTTTTTCACCATAATCCTCTATGGTTTGCCAAATATCATTTTGCAAATTCCACAAAAACAGTCTTTGCGAAAGGCTTCTTGAGAGGAAATTTGTAACTCTATGAGATGAAAAAACAGAACACTAAGCAGTTTATCAGAAAGCTTCTTTCCACTTTTTATCTGAGGATATTTCCCCGTTCACCATAGCCCTCCATGGGCTTCCAAATATCACTTTGCAAATTCCAGAAGAAAAGCCTTAGCGAAAGGCTTCTTGAGTGGAAAGCTGTAACTCTGTGAGATGAATTCACTGAACACAAAGAAGTATCTCAGAAAGCTTCTTTCTCATTTTTATCAGAGGATATTTCCTTTGGCCCTATAGACTTCATCGGGATCCGAAATATGAGTTCTCAGATTCCACAGAAATAAGGCTAGCAAGCAACTCCAGGAAATACAGCTGTAACTCAGTGAGTGGAAGTCACACATCACAGAGCAGTTCCTCAGAAAGCTTTTTTCCAGGTTTTATCTGAGGATTTTCTTTTTTCAGCATAGCCCTCTATGGGCTTCCAAATATTACTTTGCAAATTCCACAAGAACAGTCTTAGCGAACGGCTTCTTGAGGAGAAAGCTGTAACTCTGTGACATGAATTCACAGAAAACAAAGAAGTTTCTCAGAATGTTTCTTTCCTATTTTTATCAGAGGATATGTCCTTTGGGCCTATAGTCTTTAAGGGCATCCCAAATATCCATTCTCATATTCCACAGAAATAACGCTATCAAACAGCTGCAAGAAATACAGCTGTAATTCAGTGAGTGGAAGTCACACATGACAAAGCAGTTTCTCTGAAAGCTGATTTCCAGATTTTATCAGAGGATATTTTCTTTTTCAACATTGCCCTACATGGGCTTCCAAATATCACTTTGCAAATTCCACAAGAACAGCCTTAGCGAAAGGCTTCTTGAGTGGAATTCTGTAACTCTGTGAGCTGAATTCACCGAACACAAAGACGTTTCTCAGAAAGCTTCTTTGTCATTTTTATCGGAGGACATATCCTTTGGCCCTATATACTTCAGAGGGATCCGAAATATCAGTTCTCTGATTCCACAGAAATAAGGCTAGAAAACTGCTCCACGGAATACAGCTGTAACTCAGTGAGTGGAAGTCACACATCACAAAGCAGTTTCTCAGAAAGCTTCCTTCCAGTTTTTATCTGAGAATATTTTCTTTTTCACCATAGCCCTCTATGGAATTACAAATATCACTTTGCAAATTCCACAAGAAAAGTCTTAGCGAATGGCTTCTTGCGGGGAAAGCTGTACCTCTGTGACATGAATTCACAGAACAGAAAGAAGTTTCTCAGAATGCTTCTTTCTCATTTTATCAGAGGATATATCCTTCAGGCGCATAGCCTTTAAAGGCATCCCAAATATCCATTCTAATATTCCACAGAAATAATGCTATCAACAGCTCTAAGAAATACAGCTGTAACTCAGTGAGTGGAAGTCACACATCACAAAGCAGTTTCTCAGAAAGCTTCTTTCCAGGTTTTATCTGAGGATATTTTCGTTTTCTAAATAGCCCTCTACGGGCTTCCCAATATCACTTTGCAAATTCCACAGGAAAAGTCTTAGCGAACGGCTTCTTGAGGGGGAAGCTGTAACTCTGTGAGATGAATTAAGAGAACACTAAGCAGTTTCTCAGAAAGCTTCCTTCCAGTTTTTATCTGAGGATATTTCCTTTGGCCCTACAGACTTCAAAGAGATCGGAAATATCTTTTCTCAGATTCCACAGAAATAAGGCTAGCAAAGAGCTGCATGAAATACAACTGTAACTCAGTGAGTGGAAGTCACACATCACAAAGCAGTTTATCAGAAAGCTTCTTTCCAGATTTTATGTGAGGATATTTTCTTTTTCACCAAAGCCCTCTCTGGGATGCCAAATATCACATTGCAAATTCCACAAGAACAGTCTTAGCGAAAGGCTTTTGAGGGGAAAGCTGTAGCTCTGTGAGATGAATTAACAGAACACTAAGCAGTTTCTCTGAAAGCCTCTTCCCAGTGTTTATCTGAGGATATTTTCTTTTTCACCACAGCCCTCCATGGGCTTCCAAATATCACTTTGCAAATTCCACAAGAACAGTCCTAGTGAAAGGTTTTTGAGGGGAAAGCTGTAACTCTGTGAGATGAATTCACAGAACTAAAAGACGTATATGAGAATGCTTCTTTCTCATTTTTATCGGAAGATATTTCCTTGGGGCCTATAGACTTCAAAGGGATCCGAAATATCAGTTCTCAGATTCCACAGAAATAAGACTAGTAAACATCTCCAGGAAATACAGCTGTAACTCAGTGATAGGAAGTCACACATCACAAAGCAGTTTCTCAGAAAGCTTCTTTCCAGTTTTTATCTGCGGATATTTACTTTTTCACCATAGCCCACTATGGTGTACCAAATATTACTTGGCAAATTCCACAAAAACAGTCTTAGCGAAAGGCTTCTTGAGGGGAAAGCTGTAACTCTGTGAGATGAATTCACAGGACACAAAGACGTTTCCCCGAAAGCTTATTTCCCCTTTTTATTGGAGGATAATTCCTTTGGCCCAATAGACTTGAACGGGATCCGAAATATCAATTCTCAGATTCCACAGAAATAAGGCTAGCAAGAAACTCCAGGAAATACAGCTGTAACTCAGTGAGTGGAAGTCACACATCACAAAGCAGTTTCTCAAAAAGCTTCTTTCCAGTTTTCATCTGAGTATATTTTCTTTTCCACCATAGCCCTCCATGGGCTTCCAAATATCACTTTGCCAATTCCACAAGAGTAGTCTTAGTAAACGGCTTCTTGAGGGGAAAGCTGTAACTCTTTGAGATGAATTCCCAGATCACAAAGAAGTTTCTCAGAAAGCTTCTTTCTCATTTTGATCGGTGGATATTTTCTTTTTCCCCTATGGTCTTCAAAGGCATCCGAAATGCCAGCTCTCAGATTCCGTAGAAATAGGCTAGCAAACAGCTCCATGAAATACAGCTGTAACTCAGTGAGTGGAAGTAACACATCACAAAGCAGTTGCTCAGAAATCTTCTTTCCAGTTTTCATCTGAGGATATTCTCTTTTTCACAATAGGCCTCTATGGGCTTGCAAATATCCCTTTGCAAATTCCACAAGAACAGTCTTCGCGAAAGACTTCCGGTGGGGAAAGCTGTAACTCTGTGAGATGAATTCACAAAACACAGAGCAGTTTCTCAGAAAGCTTCTTTCCAGTTTTCATCGGAGGATATATCCCTTTTCAACAGAGCCCTATATGGGCTTCCAAATATCACTTTGCCAATTCCACAAGAACAGTCTTAGCGAAAGACTTCTTGAGGCGAAAGCTGTAACTCTGTGAGATGAATTCACAGATCACAAAGAAGTTTCTCACAAAGCTTCTTTCTCATTTTGATCGGAGGATATTTCCTTTGACCTTATAGTCTTCAAAGGGATCCGAAATATCACTTCTCAGATTCCACAGAAATAAGGCTAGCAAGGAGCTCCACGAAATACAGAAGAAACACAATGAGTGGAAGTCACACATCACAAAGCAGTTGCTCAGGCAGCTTCTTTCCACTTTCCATCTAAGGATATTTTCCCTTTCAACGTATGCTTGTATGGGCTTCGAAATACCCGTTGCAAAATCTACAAGAAGAGTTTTATCGAACGACTTCTGGAGGGGAAAGCTGTAACTCTGTGAGATGAATTCACAGAACATGGAGCAGTTTCTCAGAAAGCTTCTTTCCAGTTTTTATCTGACGATATTTCCCTTTTCACCATAGCCCTCCATGAACTTCCAAATATCACTTTGCCAATTCCACAAGAATAGTCTTAGCGAAAGGCTTCTTGAGGGGAAAGCTGTAACTCTGTGAGATGAATTCACAGAACACAGAGCAGTTTCTCAGAAACCTTCTTTCCAGTTTTTATCTGACGATATTTCCCTTTTCACCATAGCCCTCCATGGGCTTCCAGATATCACTTTGCCAATTCCACAAGAACAGTCTTAGCGAAAGGCTTCTTGAGGGGAAAGCTGTATCTTTGTGAGATGAATTCACAGATCACAAACAAGTTTCTCAGAAAGATTCTTTTTCATTTTGATCGGAGGATATTTCCTTTAGCCCTATAGTCCTCACAGGGATCCGAATTATCAGTTCTCAGATTCCAAAAAAATAAGGCTAGCAAACAGCTCCAGGAAATACAGCTGCAACTCAGTGACTGGAAATCACACATAACAAAGCAGTTGCTCAAAAAGCTTCTTTTCAGTTTTCATCGGAGGATATTCTCTTTTTCACCATAGGCCTCTATGGGCTTCCAAATATCCCTGTGCAAATTCCACAGGAACAGTCTTAGCGAACGGCTTCTGCAGGGGAATGCTGTAACTCTGTGAAATGAATTCACAGAACACAGAGAAGTTTCTCAGAAAGCTTCTTTCCAGTTTTTATGTGAGGATATTTCCCTTTTCACCAAAGCCCTCCATGGGCTTCCAAATATCACCTTGCAAATGCCACAAGAACAGTCTGAGAGAGAGGATTCTTGAGGAGAAAGCAGTAACTCTGTGGGATGAATTCACAGATCACAAAGAAGTTTCTCAGAAAGATTCTTTCTCATTTTGATCGGAGGATATTTCCTTTGGCCCTATAGTCTTCAAAGGGATCCGAAATATCAGTTCTCAGATTCCACAGAAATAAGGCTAGCAAACAGCTGCAGGAAATACAGCTGTAACTCAGTGAGTGGAAGTCACACATCACAAAGCAGTTGCTCAGAGGGCTTCTTTCCAGTTTTCATCTGTAATTATTCTCTTTTTCACCGTATTCCTCTTTGGGCTGACAAATGTCCCTTTGCAAATTCCACAAAAACAGTCTTAGCGAACGGCTTCTGGAGGGGAATGCTGTAAATCTGTGAGATGAATTCACAGAACACAGAGAAGTTTCTGAGGAATCTTCTTTCCACTTTTTATGTGAGAATACTTCCTTTTTCACCAGAGCCCTCCATGGGCTTCCAAATATCACTTTGCCAATTCCACAAGAACAGTCTTAGCGAAAGGCTTCTTGAGGGGAAAGCTGTAACACTGTGAGATGAATTCACAGACAACAAGGAAGTTTCTCAGAAAGCTTCTTACTCAGTTTGATCGGAAGATATTTCCTTTAGCCCTATAGTCTTCAAAGGGATCCGAAATATCAGTTCTCATTCCACAGAAATAGGGCTAGCAAACAGCTCCACGAAACACAGGTGTAACTCAGTGACTGGAAGTCACACATCACAAAGCAGTTGCTGAGAAAGCTTCTTTCCAACTTTCATCTGAGGATATTTTCTTTTTCACCATAGGACTGTATGGGCTTCCAAATATCCCTCTGCAAATTCCACAAGAACAGTCTTAGCGAACGGCTTCCGGAGGGGTATGCTGTAACTCTGTGAGATTAATTCACAGAACACAGCGCAGGTTCTCAGAAAGCTTATTTCCAGTTTTTCTATGAGGATATTTCCCTTTTCACCATAGCCCTCCATGGGCTTCCAAATATCACTTTGCAAATTCCACAAGAACAGTCTTAGCGAACGGCTTCTGGAGGGGAAAGCTGTAACTCTGTGAGATTAATTCAGAGAACAGAGAGAAGTTACTCAGAAAGCTTCTTTCCAGTTTTTATCTGAGGATATTTCCCTTATCAGCATAACCCTCCATGGGCTTCCAAATATCAATTTGCAAATTCCACAAGACCAGTCATAGCGAAAGGCTTCTTAAGGCGAAAGCTGTAACTCTGTGAGATGAGATCACAGATCATAAAGAACTTTCTCAGAAACTTCTTTGTCATTTTAATCGGAGGATAATTCTTTGGCCTTATAGTCTTCAAAGGGATCCGATATATTACTTCTCATTCCACAGAAATAAGGCTAGCAAACAGCTCTACGAAATACAGGTGTAACTCAGTGACTGGAAGTCACACATCACAAAGCAGTTGCTCAGAAAGCTTCTTTCCAGTTTTCATCTTATGATATTCTCTTTTTCTCCTTAGGCCTCTATGGGCTTCCAAATATCCCTTTGCAAATTCCACAAGAACAGTCTTAGCGAACGGCTTCTGTAGGGGAAAGTGGTAACTCTGTGAGATGAATTCACAGAACACAGAGCAGTTTCTCAGAAAGCTTCTTTCCACTTTTTATCTGAGGATATTTCCCTTTGCACCTTAGCCCTCAATGGGCTTCCAAATATCACTTTCCAAATTCCACAAGAACAGTCATAGCGAAAGGCTTCTTGAGGCGAAAGCTGTAACTCTGTGAGATGAGATCACAGATCTTAAAGAAGTTTCTCAGAAAGCTTCTTTGTCATTTTAATCGGAGGATAATTCTTTGGCCCTATAGTCTTCAAAGGGATCCGATATATTAGTTCTCATTCCACAGAAATAAGGCTAGCAAACAGCTCTACGAAATACAGGTGTAACTCAGTGACTGGAAGTCACACATCACAAAGCAGTTGCTCAGAAAGCTTCTTTCCAATTTTCATCTGAGGATATTTTCTTTTTCACCGTAGGCCTGTATAGGCTTCCAAATATCCCTTTGCAAATTCCACAAGAACAGTCTTAGCGAACAGATTCTTGAGGGAAAAGCTGTAATTCTGTGAGATGAATTCACAGAACACAGAGCAGTTTCTCAGAAAGCTTCTTTCCAGTTTCTTTTTGAGGATATTTCCCTTTTCAAAATTGCCCTCCAAGGGCTTCCAAATATCACTTTGCAAATTCCACAAGAACAGTCTTAGTGAAAGGCTTCTGGAGGGAAAGGTGTAACTCTGTAAGAAGAATTCGCAGATCAAAAAGAAGTTTCTCAGAAAGTTTCTTTCTCATTTTATTGGAGGATATTTCCTTTGGCCTTACAGTCTTCAAAGGCATCCGAAATATCAGTTCTCAGATTCCACAGAAATAAGGCAAGGAAACAGCTCCACGAAATACAGCTGTAACTCAGACACTGGAAGTCACAAATCACAAAGCAGTTGCTCAGAAAGCTTCTTTCCCCTTTTCATCTTATGATATACTCTTTTCCAACTTAGGACTCTGTGGGCTCCCAAATATCACTTTCCAAATTCCACAAGAACAGTCTTAGCGAAAGTCTTCTTGAGGCGAATGCTGTAACTCTGTGAGACGAATTCACAGATCACAAAGAAGTTTCTCAGAAAGCTTCTTTCTCATTTTAATCGGAGGATATTTCCTTTGGCCCTATAGTCTTCAAAGGTATCCCAAGTATACATTCTCAGATTCCACAGAAATAAGGCTAGCAAACAGATCCACGAAATACACCTGTAACTCAGTGAGTGGTAGTCACACATCCAAAGCAGGTGCTCAGAAAGCTTCTTTCCAGTTTTCATCTGAGGATATTCTCTTTTTGACAATAGGCCTCTATGGGCTTCCAAATATCCCTTATCAAATTCCACAAGAACAGTCTTAGCGAACGGCTTCTGGAGGGGAAAGCTGTAACTCTGTGAGATGAATTCACAGAACACAGAGCACTTTCTCAGAAAGCTTCTTTCCAGTTTTTATCAGAGGATATTTCCCTTTTCACCGTAGCCCTCCATGGGCTTGAAAATATCATTTTGCCAATTCCACAAGAAAAGTCTTACTGAAAGGCTTCTTGAGGGGAAAGCTGTAAATCTGTGAGATGAATTCACAGATCACAGAGCAGTTTCTCCGAAAGCTTCTTTCCACTTTTTATCTGAGGATATTTCCCTTTGCACCTTAGCCCTCAATGGGCTTCCAAATATCACTTTCCAAATTCCACAAGAACAGTCATAGCGAAAGGCTTCTTGAGGTGAAAGCTGTAACTCTGTGACATGAGATCACAGATCATAAAGAAGTTTCTCAGAAAGCTTCTTTGTCATTTTAATTGGAGGATAATTCTTTGGCCCTATAGTCTTCAAAGGGATCCGATATATTAGTTCTCATTCCACAGAAATAAGGCTAGCAAACAGCTCTACGAAATACAGGTGTAACTCAGTGACTGGAAGTCACACATCACAAAGCAGTTGCTCAGAAAGCTTCTTTCCAGGTTTCATCTGAGGATATTCTCTTTTTCAACATAGGCCTCAATGGGCTTCCAAATATCCCTTTGCAAATTCCACAAGAACAGTCTTAGCGAACGGCTTCTGGAGGGGAAAGCTGTAACTCTGTGAGATGAATTCACGGAACACAGAGCAGTTTATCAGAAAGCTTCTTTCCAGTTTTTATCTGAGGATATTTCCGTTTTCTGCAT
This sequence comes from Macaca mulatta, assembly GCF_049350105.2. Taxonomy (NCBI): domain Eukaryota; kingdom Metazoa; phylum Chordata; class Mammalia; order Primates; family Cercopithecidae; genus Macaca; species Macaca mulatta. The sequence continues at coordinate 29,951,137 of NC_133417.1, forward strand.
AACCCTCCAAGGTCTTCCAAATATCAATTGGCAAATTCCACAAGACCAGTCTTAGCGAAAGGCTTCTTGAGGGGAAAGCTGTAACTCTGTGAGATGAATTCACAGATCACAAAGAAGTTTCTCAGAAAGCTTCTTACTCATTTTGATCGGAGGATATTTTCTAGGCCCTATTGTCTTCAAAGGGATACGAAATATCAGTACTCAGATTCCACAGAAATAAGTCAAGCAAACAGCTCCACGATATACAGCTGGAACTCAGTGAGTGGAAGTCACACATCACAAAGCAGTGGCTCAGAAAGCTTCTTTCCAGTTTACATCTGAGGATATTCTCTTTTTCACCATAGGCCTCCATGGGCTACCAAATATCCCTTTGCAAATTCCACCATAAGAGTCTTAATGAATGGCTTCTAAAGGGGAAAGCTGTAACTCTGTGAGCTGAATTCACAGAAGACAGCAGTTTCTCAGAAAGCTTCTTTCCAGTTTTGATCTGGGGATATTTCCCTATTCACCATAGTCCTCCATGGGCTTCCAAATATCACTTTGCCAATCCCACATGAACAGACTTAGTGAAAGTCTTCTTGAGGGGAAGGCTGTAACTGTTTGGGATGAATTCACAGATCTCAAAGAAGTGTCTCAGAAAGATTCTTTCTCATTTTTATCGGAGGATATTTACTTTGGCTCTATAGCCTTCAAAGGGATCCGAAATATCCGTTCTCAGATTCCACAGAAATAAAGCTAGCAAACAGCTCCATGAAATACAGTTGTAATTCAGTGACTGCAAGTCACACATCACAAAGCAGTTGCTCAGAAAGCTTCTTTCCAGTTTTCATCTGAGGATATTCTCTTTTTCACCAGAGGCCTCCATGGGATTCCAAATATCCCTTTGCAAATTCCACAAGAACAGTCTTAGCGAACGGCTCCTGGAGGGGAAAGCTGTAAATCCGTGAGATGAATTCACGGATCACAAAGAAGTTTCTCAGAAAGCTTCTTTCTCATTTTGATCGGAGGATATTTCCTTTGGCCCTATAGTCTTCAAAGGGATCCGAAATATCAGTTCTCACATTCCACAGAAATAAGGCTAGGAAACAGCTCCACGAAATACGGCTGTAACTCAGTGAGAGGAAGTCACACATCACAAAGCAGTTGTTCAGAAAGCTTTTTTCCAGGTTTCATCTGAGGATATTCTCTTTTTCACCTTAGGCCTCTATGGGCTTCCAAATATCCCTTTGCAAATTCCACAAGAAGAGTCTTAGCGAACGGCTTCTGGAGGGGAAAGCTGTAACTCGTGAGATGAATTCATACAGATCACAAAGAAGTGTCTCAGAAAGCTTCTTTCCAGTTTTTATGTGAGGATATTTTTCTTTTCACCAGAGCCCTCCATGGGCTTCAAAATATCACTTTTCCAATTCCACAAGAACTGCCTTGCGAAAGGCTTCTTGAGGGAAAAGCTGTAACTCTGTGAGATGAATTCACAGATCACAAAGAAGTTTCTCAGAAAGATTCTTTCTCATTTTGATCGGAGGATATTTCCTTTGGCCCTATAGTCTTCAAAGGGATGCGAAATATCAGTTCTCAGATTCCACAGAAATAAGGCCAGCAAACAGCAGCACGAAATACAGCTGTAACTCAGTGAGAGGAAGTCACACGTCACAAAGCAGTTGCTCAGAAAGCTTCTTTCCAGTTTTTATCTGAGGATATTTCCCTTTTCACAATAGCCGTCCATGCGCTTCCAAATATCACTATGCAAATTCCACAAGCACAGTCTTAGCGAAAGGCTTCTTGAGGGGAAAGCTGTAACTCTGTGAGATGAATTCACAGATCACAAAGAAGTTTCTCAGAAATCTTCTTTCTCATTTTGATCAGACGATATTTCCTTTGGCCCTATAGTCTCCAAAGGGAACCGAAATATCAGTTCTCAGATTCCACTGAAATAAGGCTGGCAAACAGCTCCACGAAATACAGCTGGAACTCAGTGACTGGAAGTCACACATCACAAAGCAGTGATTCAGAAAACTTCTTTGGAGTTTTCATCTGAGAATATTTTCTTTTTCACCGTATTCCTCTTTGGGCTTCCAAATATCCCTTTGCAAATTCCACAAGAACAGTCTTAGCGAACGGCTTCTGGAGGGGAAAGCTGTAACTCTGTGAGATAAATTCACAGAACACACAGCAGTTACTCCGAAAGCTTCTTTCCAGTTTTTATCTGAGGATATTTCACTTTTCACCAGAGCCCTTCATGGGCTTCCAGTTATCACTTTGCCAATTCCACAAGAACATTCTTAGCGAAAGGCTTCTTGAGGGGAAAGCTGTAACTCTGTGAGATGAATTCACAGATCACAAAGAAGTTTGTCAGAAAGCTTCTTTCTCATTTTGATCAGAGGATATTACCTTTGGCCCTATATTCTTCAAAGGTATCCCAAGTATACATTCTCAGATAACACAGAAATAAGGCTAGCAAACAGATCCACGAAATACACCTGTAACTCAGTGAGTGGAAGTCACACATCCAAAGCAGGTGCTCAGAAAGCTTCTTTCCAGTTTTCATCTGAGGATATTCTCTTTTTGACAATAGGCCTCTATGGGCTTCCAAATATCCCTTAGCAAATTCCACAAGAACAGTCTTAGCGAACGGCTTCTGGAGGGGAAAGCTGTAACTCTGTGAGATGAATTCACAGAACACAGAGCACTTTCTCAGAAAGCTTCTTTCCAGTTTGTATCAGAGGATATTTCCCTTTTCACCGTAGCCCTCCATGGGCTTCAAAATATCATTTTGCCAATTCCACAAGAAAAGTCTTAGCGAAAGGCTTCTTGAACAGAAAGATGTAACTCTGTGAGATGAATTCACAGATCACAAAGAACTTTCTCAGAAAGCTTCTTTCTCATTTTTATCGGAGGATATTTCCTTTGGCCCTATAGTCTTCACAGAGATCCGAAATATCAGTTCTCAGATTCCACAGAAATAAGGCTAGCAAACAGCTCCACGAAATACAGCTGTAACTCAGTGACTGGAAGTCACACATCACAAAGCAGTTGCTCAGAAAGCTTCTTTCCAACTTTCATCTGAGGATATTTACTTTTTCACCATAGGCCTGTATAGGCTTCCAAATACCCCTTTGCAAATTCCACAAGAACAGCCTTAGGGAACGGCTTCTGGAGGGGAAAGCTGTAACTCTGTGATATGAATTCACAGAACACAGAGTAGTTTCTCAGAAAACTTCTTTCCAGTTTTTATGTGAGGATATTTCCCTTTTCAAATTTGCCCTCCATGGGCTTCCAAATATCACTTTGCCAATACCACAAGAACAGTCTTAGCGAAAGGCTTCTTGAGGGGAAGCTGTAACTCTGTGAGGTGAATTCACAGATCAGAAATAAGATTCTCAGAAAGCTTCTTTCTCATTTTAACCGGAGGATATTGCCTTTGGCCCTATAGTCTTCAAAGGGATCCGAAATAGCAGTTCTCAGATTCCACAGAAATAAGGCTAGCAAACAGCTCCACGAAATACAGCTGTAACTCAGTGACTCGAAGTCACACATCACAAAGCATTGGCTCAGAAAGCTTCTTTACAGTTTTCATCTGAGGATATTCTCTTTTTCACCATAGGCCTCTAGGGGCTTCCAAACATCCCTTTGCAAATTCCACAAGAACAGCCTTAGCAAATGGCTTCTGAAGGGGAAAGCTGTAACTCTGTGAGATGAATTCAAAGAAAACAGAGCAGTTTCCCAGAAAGCTTCTTTCCACTTTTGATCTGGGGATATTTCCCTTTTCACCATAGTCCTCCATGGGCTTCCAAATATCACATTGCCAATCCCACATGAACAGACTTAGCGAAAGGCTTTTTGAGGGGAAGGTTGTAACTGTGTGAGATGAATTCAAAGATCACAAAGAAGTTTCTCAGAAAGCTTCTTTCTCATTTTTATCGAAGGATATTTACTTTGGCTCTATAGCCTTCAAAGGGATCCGAAATATCCGTTCTCAGATTCCACAGAAATAATGCTAGAAAACAGCTCCATGAAATACAGTTTTAATTCAGTGACTGCAAGTCACACATCACAAAGCAGTTTCTCAGAAAGCTTCTTTCCAGTTTTTATCTGAGGATATATCCCTTTTCAAAATAGCCGTACCTGGACTTCCAAATATCACTTTTCAAATTCCACAAGCACAGTGTTAGCGAAAGGCTTCTTGAGGGGAAAGCTGTAACTCTGTGAGATGAATTCACAGTTCACAAAGAAGTTTCTCACAACGCTTCTTTCTCATTTTGATCGGACGATATTTCCTTTGTCCCTAGAGTCTCCACAGGGAACCGAAATATCAGTTCTCAGATTCCACTGAAATAAGGCTAGCAAACAGCTCCAGGAAATACAGCTGTAACTCAGTGAGTGGAAGTCACACATCACAAAGCAGTGGCTAAGAAAACTTCTTTCCTGTTTTCATCTGAGAATATTTTCTTTTTCACCGTATTCCTCTTTGGGCATCCAAATATCCCTTTGCAAATACCACAAAAACAGTCTTAGCGAACGGCTTCTGGAGGGGAAAGCTGTGACTCTGTGAGATGAATTCACAGAACACAGAGCAGTTTCTGAGAAAGCTTCTTTCCAGTTTTTATATGAGGATATTTCCCTTTTCACCAGAACACTCCATGGGATTCCAAATATATCTTTGCCAATTCCACAAGAACAGTGTTAGCGAAAGGCTTCTTGAGGGGAAAGCTGTAAATCTGTGAGATGAATTCACAGAACACAGAGCAGTTTCTGAGAAAGCTTCTTTCCAGTTTTTATCTGAGGATATTTCCCTTTTCACCATAGCCCTCCAAGGCCTTCCAATTATCACTTTGCAAATTCCACAAGAACAGTCTTAGCGGAAGGCTGCTTGAAGGGTAATGCTGTAACTCTGTGAGATGAATTCACAGATCACAAAGAAGTTTCTCAGAAAGTTTCTTTCTCATTTTGATCGGAGGATATTTCCTTTGGCCCTATAGTCTTCAAAGGGATCCGAAATATCAGTTCTCAGATTCCACAGAAATAAGGCTAGCAAACAGCTCCACGAAATAGACCTGTAACTCAGTGAGTGGAAGTCACACATCACAAAGCAGTTGCTCAGAAAGCTTCCTTTCAGTTTTCATCTGAGGATATTTTCTTTTTCACCGGAGGACTCTATGGGCTTCCAAATATCTCTTTGCAAATTCCACAAGAAGAGTCTTAGCGAACGGCTTCTGGAGAGGAAAGCTGTAACTCTGTGATATGAAATCACAGAACACAGAGCAGTTTCTCAGAAAGCTGCTTTCCAATTTTTATCTGAGGATATTTCCCTTTTCACCATATCCCTCCATGGGCTTCCAAATACCACTTTGTCAATTCCAGAAGAAGAGTCTTAGGGAAAGGCTTATTGAGTGAAAGCTGTAACTCTGTAAGATGAATTCACAGATCACAAAAAAGTTTCTCAGAAACCTTCTTTCTCATTGTGATTGGAGGATATTTCCCTTGGCCCTATAGTCTTCAAAGGGATCCGAAATATCAGATCTAAGAACCCACAGAAATAAGGCTACCAAACAGCTCCAAGAAATACAGCTGTAACTCAGTGAGTGGAAGACACACATCACAAAGCAGTTCCTCAGAAAGCCTCTTTCCAGTTTTCATCTCACGATATTTTCTTTTTCACCATATGCCTGTATAGGCTTCCAAAAATCCCTTTGCAAATTCCACAAGAACTGTCTTATCGAACTGCTTCTGGAGGGGAAAGCTGTAAGTTTGTGAGATGAATTCACAGATCACAAAGAAGTTTCTCAGAAAGCTTCTTTCTCATTTTGATCGGAGGATATTTCCTTTGACCCTATAGTCTTCAAAGGGATCCGAAATATCAGTTCTCAGATTCCACAGAAATAAGGCTAGCAAACATCTGCAGGAAATACAGCTGTAACTCAGTGAGTGGAAGTCACACATCACAAAGCAGTTGCTCAGAGGGCTTCTTTCCAGTTTTCATCTGTAATTATTCTCTTTTTCACCGTATTCCTCTTTGGGCTGACAAATATCCCTTTGCAAATTCCACAAAAACAGTCTTAGCGAACGGCTTCTGGAGGGGAATGCTATAAATCTGTGAGATGAATTCACAGAACACAGAGAAGTTTCTGAGGAATCTTCTTTCCACTTTTTATGTGAGAATACTTCCTTTTTCACCAGAGCCCTCCATGGGCTTCCAAATATCACTTTGCCAATTCCACAAGAACAGTCTTAGCGAAAGGCTTCTTGTGGGGAAAGCTGTAACACTGTGAGATGAATTCACAGACAACAAGGAAGTTTTTCAGAAAGCTTCTTTCTCAGTTTGATCGGAAGATATTTCCTTTGGCCCTATAGTCTTCAAAGGGATCCGAAATATCAGTTCTCATTCCACAGAAATAGGGCTAGCAAACAGCTCCACGAAATACAGGTGTAACTCAGTGACTGGAAGTCACACATCACAAAGCAGTTGCTGAGAAAGCTTCTTTCCAACTTTCATCTGAGGATATTTTCTTTTTCACCATAGGACTGTATGGGCTTCCAAATATCCCTCTGCAAATTCCACAAGAACAGTCTTAGCGAACGACTTCTGGAGGGGTATGCTGTAACTCTGTGAGATTAATTCACAGAACACAGCGCAGGTTCTCAGAAAGCTTATTTCCAGTTTTTCTATGAGGATATTTCCCTTTTCACCATAGCACTCCATGGGCTTCCAAATATCACTTTGCAAATTCCACAAGAACAGTCTTAGCAAACGGCTTCTGGAGGGGAATGCTATAAATCTGTGAGATGAATTCACAGAACACAGAGAAGTTTCTGAGGAATCTTCTTTCCACTTTTTATGTGAGAATACTTCCTTTTTCACCAGAGCCCTCCATGGGCTTCCAAATATCACTTTGCCAATTCCACAAGAACAGTCTTAGCGAAAGGCTTCTTGAGGGGAAAGCTGTAACACTGTGAGATGAATTCACAGACAACAAGGAAGTTTCTCAGAAAGCTTCTTTCTCAGTTTGATCGGAAGATATTTCCTTTGGCCCTATAGTCTTCAAAGGGATCCGAAATATCAGTTCTCATTCCACAGAAATAGGGCTAGCAAACAGCTCCACGAAATACAGGTGTAACTCAGTGACTGGAAGTCACACATCACAAAGCAGTTGCTGAGAAAGCTTCTTTCCAACTTTCATCTGAGGATATTTTCTTTTTCACCATAGGACTGTATGGGCTTCCAAATATCCCTCTGCAAATTCCACAAGAACAGTCTTAGCGAACAGCTTCTGGAGGGGTATGCTGTAACTCTGTGAGATTAATTCACAGAACACAGCGCAGGTTCTCAGAAAGCTTATTTCCAGTTTTTCTATGAGGATATTTCCCTTTTCACCATAGCACTCCATGGGCTTCCAAATATCACTTTGCAAATTCCACAAGAACAGTCTTAGCGAACGGCTTCTGGAGGGGAAAGCTGTAACTCCGTGAGATTAATTCAGAGAACAGAGAGCAGGTTCTCAGAAATCTTCTTTCCAGTTTTTATCTGAGGATATTTCCCTTTTCAGCATAACCCTCCATGGGCTTCCAAATGTCAATTTGCAAATTCCGCAAGACCCGTGTTAGCGAAAGGCTTCTTGAGGGGAAAGCTGTAACTCTGTGAGATGAATTCACAGATCACAAAGACGTTTCTCAGAAAGCTTCTTTCTCATTTTGATCGGAGGAGATTTCCTTTGGCCCTATAGCCTTCAAAGGGATCCCATATATCCGTTCTCAGATTCCACAGAAATAAGGCTAGCAAACAGCGCCACGAAATACAGTTTTAATCAGTGACTGCAAGTCACACATCACAAAGCAGTTGCTCAGAAAGCTTCCTTCCAGTTTTCATCTGAGAATATTCTCTTTTTCACCAGAGGCCTCTATGTGATTCCACATATCGCTTTGCAAATTCCACAAGAACAGTCTTAGCGAACGGCTTCTGGAGGGGAAAGCTGTAACTCCATGAGGTGAATTCACAGATCACAAAGAAGTTCCTCAGAAAGCTTCTTTCTCATTTTGATCGGAGGATATTTCCTTTGGCCCTATAGTCTTCAAAGGGATCCGAAATATCAGTTCTCAGATTCCACAGAAATAAGGCTAGCAAAGAGCTCCACGAAATAGACCTGTAACTCAGTGAGTGGAAGTCACACATCACAAAGCAGTTGCTCAGAAATCTTCCTTTCAGTTTTCATCTGAGGATATTTTCTTTTTCACCATAGGACTCTATGGGCTTCCAAATATCCTTTTGCAAATTCCAAAAGAAGAGTCTTAGCGAACGGCTTCTGGAGAGGAAAGCTGTAACTATGTGAGATGAATTCACAGAACACAGAGCAGTTTCTCAGAAAGCTGCTTTCCAGTTTTTATCTGAGGATATTTCCCTTTTCACAATAGCCCTCCATGTGCTTCAAATACCACTTTGTCAATTCCAGAAGAACAGTCTTAGGGAAAGGCTTAATGAGGGGAAGCTGTAACTCTGTGAGATGAATTCACAGATAACAAGGAAGTTTCTCAGAAAGCTTCTTCCTCATTTTCATTGGAGGATATTTCCTTGAGCCCTATCGTCTTCAAAGGGATCTGAAATATCCATTCTCAGATTCCACAGAAATAAGGCTAGCAAACAGCTCCACGAAATAAATCTGTAACTCAGTGACTGGAAGTCACACATCACAAAGCAGTTGCTCAGAACGCTTCTTTCCAGTTTTCATCTGAGGATATTTTCTTTTTCACCATAGGCCTCTATGGGCTTCCAAATATCCCTTTGCAAATTCCACAAGAAGAGTCTTAGCGAACGGCTTCTGGAGGGGAAAGTTGTAACTCAGTGTGATGAATTCACAGAACACAGAGCAGTTTCTCAGAAAGCTTCTTAGCAGTTTTAATCTGAGGATATTTCCCTTTTAACCGTAGCCCACCATTGGCTTCCAAATATCACTATGCAAATTCCACAACAACAGTCTTAGCGAAAGACTTCTTAAGGGGAAAGCTGTAACTACCTGAGATGAATTCCCAGATCACAAAGAAGATTCTCAGAAAGCTTCTTTATCATTTTCATCAGAGGATATTTCCTTTGGCCCTATTTCTTCAAAGGGATCTGAAATATCACTTCTCAGATTCCACAGAAATATGGCTAGCAAACAGCTCCAAGAAATACAGGTGAAACTCAGTGAGTGGAAGTCACACAACACAAAGCAGTTGCTCAGAAAGTTTCTTTCCAGTTTCCATCTGAGGATATTCTCTTTTTCACCATAGGCCTCTATGGGCTTCCAAATATCCCTCTGCAAATTCCACAAGAACAGTCTTAACGAATGGCTTCTGGAAGGGAAAGCTGTAACTCTGTTAGATGAATTCACAGAACACAGGGCAGTTTCTCACAAAGCTTCTTTCCAGTTTTTATCTGAGGATATTTCCCTTTTCACCATAGCCCTCCATGGGCTTCCAAATATCACTTTGCAAATTCAATAAGAACAGTTTTAGCGGAAGGATGCTTGAAGGGGAAAGCTGTAACTTTATGAGATGAATTCACAGATCACAAAGAAGTTTCTCAGAAAGATTCTTTCTCATTTTCATCGGAGGATATTTCCTTTGGCCCTATAGTCTTCAAAGGGATCCGAAATATCAGTTCTCACATTCCACAGATATAAGGCTAGCAAACAGCTCCACGAAATACAGCAGTTACTCAGTGAGAGGAAGACACACATCACAAAGCCGTTGCTCAGAAAACTTCTTTCCAGTTTTTATCTGAGATTATTCTCCTTTTCACCGTAGGCCTCTATGGGCTTCCAAATATACCTTTGCAAATTCCACAAGAACAGTCTTAGCGAATGGCTTCTGAAGGGGAAAGTTTTATCTCTGTGAGATGAATTCACGGAACACAGAGCCGTTTCTCAGAAAGATTCTTTCCAGTTTTTTTCTGAGGATATTTCATATTTCACCATAGCCCTCCATGGGCTTCCAAATATCACTTTGCAAATTCCACAAGAACGGTTTTAAAGAAAGGCTTCCTGAGAGGAAAGCTATATCACTGTGAGATGAATTCACAGATTACAAAGAAGTTTCTCAGAAAACTTCTTTCTCATTTTGATTGGATTATATTTCCTTTGGCCCTATAGGCTTCAAACGGATCCAAAATATCCGTTCTCAGATTTCACAGAAATAATGCTAGCAAACAGCTCCACGAAATACAGCTGTAACTCAGTGAGTGGAAGTCGCACATCACAAAGCAGTTGCTCAGAAAGCTTCTTTCCAGTTTTCATCTGAGGATATTCTCTTTTTCACCATAGGCCTGTATGGGCTTCCAAATATCACTTTGCCAATTCCACAAGAACAGTCTTAGTGAAAGGCTTCTTGGGGGTAAGCTGTAACTCTGTGAGATGAATTCACAGATCACAAAGAAGTTTCCCAGAAAGCTTCTTTCTCATTTTGATCAGAGGATATTTCCTTTGGCCCTACAGTCTTCAAAGGGATCCGAAATATCAGTTCTCAGATTCCACAGAAATAAGTGTAGCAAACAGCTAAACGAAATACAGCTGTAACTCAGTGAGTGGAAGTCACACATCACAAAGCAGTTGCTCAGAAAGTTTCTTTCCTGATTACATCAGAGGATATTCTCTTTTTCACCTTAGGCCTCTATGGGCTTCCAAATATCCCTTTGCAAATTCCGCATGAACAGTCTTAGCGAATGGCTTCAGGAGGGGTAAGCTGTAACTCTGTGAGCTGAATTTACAGAACCCAGAGCTGTTTCTCAGAAAGCTTCTTTCCTGTTTTTATCTGAGGATATAACCCTTTTCACCATAGCCCTCCATGGGCTTCCAAATATCACTTTGCAAATTCCACAAGAACAGTCTTAGCGGAAGGCTGCTTGAAGGGGAAAGCTGTGACTCTGTGAGTTGAATTCACAGATCACAAAGAAGTTTCTCAGAAAGCTTCTTTCTCATTTTCATCGGAGGACATTTCCTTTGGCCCTATCGTCTTCAAAGGGATCTGAAATATCAGTTCGCACATTCCACAGAAATAAGGCTACAAAACAGCTCCAAGAAATATAGCTGTAACACAGTGAGTGGAAGTCACACATCACAAAGCAGTTGCTCAGGCATCTACCTTCCACTTTTCATCTAAGAATATTTTCTTTTTCAACGTTGGCCTGTATGGGCTTCCACATATCCTGTTGCAAAATCCACAAGAACAGTCTTAGTGAACGGCTTCTGGAGGGGAAAGATGTAACTCTGTGAGATGAATTCACAGAACATAGAGCAGTTTCTCCGAAAGCTTCTTTCCAGTTTTGATCTGGGGATATTTCCCTTTTCACCCTAGCCCTCCATGGGCTTCCAAATATCACTTTGCCAATCCCGCATGAACACTCTTAGCGAAAGGCTTCTGGAGGGGAAGCTGTAACTGTGTGAGGTGAATTCACAGATCACAAACAAGTTTCTCAGAAAGCTTCTTTCTCATTTTGATAGGAGGATATTTCCTTTGGCCCTATAGTCTTCAAAGGTATCTGAAATAACAGTTCTCATATTAAACACAAATAAGGCTAGCAAAAAGCTCCACGAAATACACCTGTGACTCAGTGAGTGAAAGTCACACATCACAAAGCAGGTGCTCAGAAAGCTTCTTTCCAGTTTTCATCAGAGGATATTCTCTTTTTGACAATAGGCCTATAAGGGCTTCCAAATATCCCTTTGCAAATTCCGCAAGAACAGTCTTAGCGGACGGCTTCTGGAGGGGAAAGCTGTAACTCTGTGAGATTATTTCACAGAACACAAGGAAGTTTCTCAGAGAGCTTCTTTCTCATTTTCATCGGAGGATATTTCCTTTGGCCCTACAGTCTTCAAAGGGATCTGAAATATCAGTTCGCACATTCCACAGAAATAAGGCTACAAAACAGCTCCAAGAAATACAGCTGTAACACAGTGAGTGGAAATCACACATCGCAATGCAGTTGCTCAGGCAGCTTCTTTCCACTTTTCATCTACGGATATTTTCTTTTTCAACGTTGGCCTGTATGGGCTTACACATATCCCGTTGCAAAATCCACGAGAACAGCCTTAGTGAACGGCTTCTGGAGGGGAAAGCTGTAACTCTGTGAGATGAATTCACAGAACACAGAGCAGTTTCTCAGAAAGCTTCTTTCCATTTTTTATCTGAGGATATTTCCCTTTTCACCATAGCCCTCCACGGGTTTCCAAATATCACTTTGCAAATTCCACAAGAACAGTCTTAGTGAAAGGCTTTTTGAGGGGAAAGCTGTAGCTCTGTGAGATGAATTCACAGATCACAAAGCCGTTTCTCAGAGAGCTTCTTTCTCATTTTGATTGGAGGGTATTTCCTTTGGCTCTACCCATCAAAGGGATCCGAAATATCCGTTCTCAGATTCCACAGAAATAAGGCTAGCAAACAGCTCCACGAAATACAGCTGTAACTCAGTGAGTGGAAGTCACACATCACAAAGCAGTTGCTCAGACAGCTTCTTTTCAGTTTTCATCTGAGGATATTCTCTGTTTCACCATAGGCTTCTAGGGGCTTCCAAATATCCCTTTGCATATTCCACAAGAACAGTCTTAGCGAACGGCTTCTGCAGGGGAAAGCTGTAACTCTGTGAGATGAATTCACAGAACACAGAGCAGTTTCTCAGAAAGCTTCTTTCCAGTTTTGATCTGGGGATATTTCCCTTTTCACCCTAGCCCTCCATGGGCTTCCAAATATCACTTTGGCAATCCCGCATGAACAGTCTTAGCGAAAGGCATCTGGAGGGGAAAGCTGTCACTGTGTGAGGTGAATTCACAGATCACAAACAAGTTTCTCAGAAAGCTTCTTTCTCATTTTGATCGGAGGATATTTCCTTTGGCCCTATAGTCTTCAAAGGGATCCGAAATATGAGTTCTCAGATTTCACAGAAATAAGGCTAGCAAACAGCTCCATGAAATACAGCTGTAACTCAATGAGTGGAAGACACACATCAGAAAGCAGTTGCTCAGAAACCTTTTTTCCAGTTTTTATCTGAGATTATTCTCCTTTTCAGCGTAGGCCTCTATGGGCTTCCAAATATCCCTTTGCAAATTCCACAAGAACAGTCTTAGCGAACGGCTTCTGGAGGGGAAAGCTGTAAATCTGTGAGATGTATTCACAGAACACAGAGCAGTTTCTCAGGAAGCTTCTTTACAGTTTTTATCTGAGGATAATTCTCTTTTCACCATAGCCCTCCACGGGCTTCCAAATATCACTTTGCCAATACCACAAGAACACTCTTACCGAAAGGCTTCTTGAGCAGAAAGCTGTAACTCTGTGAGATGAATTCACAGATCACAAAGCAGTTTCTCAGAAAGCTTCTTTCTCATTTTGATCAGAGGATATTTCCTTTGGCTCTATAGCCTACAAAGTTATCCGAAATATCCGTTCTTAGATTCCACAGAAATAAGGCAAGCAAACAGCTGCACGAAATACAGCTGTAACTCAGTGACTGGAAGTCACACATAACAAAGCAGTTGCTCAGAAAGCTTCTTTCCAGTTTTCATCTGAGGATATTTCCTTTTTCACAATAGGCCTGTATGGGCCTCCAAATAACCCTTTGCAAATTCTACAAGAACAGTCTTAGCGAAAGGCTTCTGGAGGGGAATGCTGTAACTCTGTGAGATGAATTCACAGAACACAGAGTACTTTCTCATGAAGCTTCTTTCCAGTTTTTATGTGAGGATATTTCCCTTTTCACCAGAGCCGTCCATGGGCTTCCAAATGTCACTTTGCCAATTCCACAAGCACAGTCTTTATGAAAGTGTTCTTGAGGGGAAAGCTGTATCTCTGCGAGATGAATTCACAGATCACACAGAAGTTTCTCAGAAAGCTTCTTTCTCATTTTAATCGCAGGATATTCCCTTTGGCCCAATAGTCTTCAAAGGGATCCGAAATATCAGTTCTCAGATTACACAGAAAAAGGGCACGCAAACAGCTCCACGAAATACAGCTGCAACACAGTGACGGGAAGTCACACATCACAAAGCAGTTGGACAGAAAACTTCTTTCCAGTTTTCATCTGAGGATAATCTCTTTTTCACCATAGGCCTCTCTGGGTTTCCAAATACCCTTTTGCAAATTCCACAAGAACAGTATTAGCAAATGGCTTCTGGAGGGGAACACTGTAACTCTGTGAGATGAATTCACAGAACACCGAGCAGTTTCTCAGAAAGCTTCTTTCCAGTTTTTATCTGAAGATATTTCCCTTTTCACCACAGCCCTCCATGGGCTTCCAAATATCACTTTACAAATTCCACAAGAACAGTCTTAGCGAAAGGCTTCTTGAGAGGAAAGCTGTAAGTTTGTGAGATGAATTCGCAGATCACAAAGAAGTTTCTCAGAAAGCTTCTTTCTCATTTTGATCGGAGGATATTTCCTTTGTCCCTATTGTCTTCAAAGGGATCTGAAATATCAGTTCTCAGATTCCACAGAAATAAGGCTAGCAAACAGCTCCACGAAATACAGCTGTAACTCAGTGAGTAGAAGTCACACATCACAAAGCAGTTGCTCAGAAATCTTCTTTCCAGTTATCATCTGAGTATATTTTCTTTTTCACCTTTGGCCTCTTTGGGCTTCCAAATATCCCTTTGCAAACTCCACAAGAACAGTCTTAGCGAACGACTTCTGGAGGGGAAATCTGTAACTCTGTCAGATGAATTCAAGGAACACAGAGCAGTTTCTCAGAGAGCTTCCTTCCAGTATTTATCTGAGGATATTTTCCTTTTCTAAATAGCCATCCATGGGCTTCCAAATATCACTTTGCCAATTCCACAAGAACAGTCTTAGCGAAAGGCTTTTTGAGGGGAAAGCTGTAACTCTGTGAGATGAATTCACAGATCACAAAGAAGTTTCTCAGAAAGTTTCTTTCTCATTTTAATCGGAGGATATTACCTTTGGCCCTATAGTCTTCAAAGTTAACCGAAATATCAGTTCTCAGATTCCACAGAAATAAGGCTCACAAACAGCTCCACGAAATACAGCTGTAACTCAGTTAGTTGAAGTCACACATCACAAAGCAGTGGCTCAGAAAGCTTCTTTCCAGTTTTCATCTGAGAATATTTTCTTCTTTACTGTAGGCCTCTAAGGACTTCCAAATATCCCTTTGCAAATTCTACAAAAACAGTCTCAGCAAACGGCTTCTTGGGGGGGAATCCGTAACTCTGTGAGATGAATTCAGAGAATACAGAGCAGTTTCTCTGAAAGCTTCTTTCCAGTTTTTATGTGACGATAATTCCCTTTTCAAAATAGCCATCCATGGGTTTCCAAATATCTTTTTGCCAATTCCAGAAGAACAGTCTTAGCGAAAGGCTTCTTGAGGGGAAATCTGTACCTCTCTGAGATGAATTCACAGACCACAAAGAACTATTTCAGAAAGTTTCTTTCTCATTTTGATCGGAGGATATTTCCTTTGGCCCTACAGTCTTCAAAGGGATCCGGAATATCAGTTCTCAGATTCCACAGAAATAAGGCTCACAAAGATCTCCACGAAATACATCTGAAACTCAGTGAGTGGAAGTCACACATCAGAAAGCAGTTGCTCAGAGGGCTTCTTTCCAGTTTTCATCTGACGATATTCTCTTTTTCACCATAGACCACTATGGGCCTCCAAATATCCCTTTTCAAAATCCACAAGAACAGTCTTAGCGAACGTCTTCCGTAGGTGAAAGCTGTGACTCTTTGAGATGAATTCACAGAACACAGAGCAGTTTCTCAGAAAGCTTCTTTTCAGTTTTTATATGAGGATATTTCCCTTTTCACCATCGCCCTCCATGGACTTCCAAATATCACTTTGCAAATTCCACAAGAACAGTCTTAGCGAAATTCTTCTTGAGGGGAAAGCTGTAACTTTTTTAGATGAATTCGCAGATCACAAAGAAGTTTCTCAGAAAGCTTCTTTCTCATTTTGAACGGAGGATATTTCCTTTGGCCCTATAGTCTTCAAAGGGATCCGAAATATCAGTTCTCAGATTCCACAGAAATAAACCTAGCAAACAGTTCCACGAAATACAGCTGTAACACAGTGAGTGGAATTCCCACATCACAAAGCAGTTGCTCAGAAAGCTTTTTTCCAGATTTCATCTGAGGATAATCACTTTTTCACCGTAGGATCTATGGCCTTCCAAATATCCCTTTGCAAATTGTACAAGAACAGTCTTAGCGAATGGCTTCTTGAGGGGAACGCTGTACCACTCTGAGATGAATTCACAGATCACAAAGAAGTTTCTCAGAAAGATTCTTTCTCATTTTGATAGGAGGATATTTCCTTTGGCACTATAGTCTTCAAAGGGATTCGAAATATTAGTTCTCAGATTCCACAGAAATAAGGCTAGCAAAGAGCTCCCTGAAAAAAAGCTGTTATTCAGTGAGTGGAAGTCACACATCACAAAGCAGCTGCTCAGAAAGCTTCTTTCCAGTTTTCATCTGAGGATATTGTCTTCTTCACTCTAGGTCTCTGTGGGCTTCCAAATATCCCTTTGCAAATTCCACAAGAACAGTACTAGCAAACGGCTTCTGGAAGGGAAAGCTGTAACTCTGTGAGATGAATTCACATAACACAGAGCAGTTTCTCAGAAATCTTCTTTCCTGTTGTTATCTGAGGAAATTACCCTTTTCACTGTAGCCCTCCATGGGCTTCCAAATATCACTTTGCAAATTCCACAAGATCAGTCTTAGAGAAAGGCTTCTTGAGGGAAAAGCTGTATCTCTGTGAGATGAATTCACAGATCACAAAGAAGTATCTCAGAAAGCTTCTTTCTCATTGTGATCGAAGATATTTCCCTTGCCTTTAGTCTTCAAAGGGATCCGAAATATCAGTTCTCAGATTCCACAGAAATAAGGCTAGCAAACAGCTCCACGAAATACAGCTGTAACTCAGTGAGTGGAAGTCTCACATCACAAAGCATTTGCTCAAAAAGCTTCTTTCCAGATTTCATCTGAGGATATTTTCTTTTTCACAATAGGCCTCTATGGGCTTCCAAATATCCCTTTGCAAATTCCACAGAAACAGTCTTAACGAACGGCTCTGGAGGAGAAAGCTGTAACTCTGTGAGATGAATTCACAGAACACAGAGCAGTTGCGCAGAAAGCCTCTTTCCAGTTTTTATCGGAGGAAATTTCCCTTTTCAAGATAGCCCTCCATGGGTTTCCAAACACAACTTGGCAAATTCCACAAGAACAGTCTTAGTGAAAGGATTCTTGAGGGGAAAGCTGTATATCTGTGAGATGAATTCACGGATCACAAAGAAGTTTCACAGAAAGCTTCTTTCTCATTTTGATCGGAAGATTTTTCCTTTGGCTCTATAGTCTTCAAAGGGATCCGAAATATCAGTTCTCAGATTCCAAAAAAATAAGGCTAGCAAACTGCTCCACGAAATACAGCTGTAATTCAGTGTGTGGAAGTCACACATCACAAAGCAGTTGCTCAGAACTTCTTTCCAGTTTTCATCTGAGGATATTTTCTTTTTCACACTAGGCGTCTATGGCCTTCCAAATATCCCTTTGTAAATTCCACAAGAACAGTCTTAATGAACGGCTTCTGGAGGGAAAAGCTGTAAGTCTGTCAGATGAATTCACAGAACACAGAGCAGTTTCTCACAAAGCTTCTTTCCAGTTTTTATCTGAGGATATTTCCCTTTTCATCATAGCCCCCCATGGGCTTCCAAATATCACTTTGCCAATTCCAGAAGAACAGTCTTAGTGAACGGCTTCTGGAGGGGTAAGCTGTAAGTCTGTGAGATGAATTCACAGATCACAAACAAGTTTCTCAGAAATCTTCTGTCTCATTTTGATCGGAGTATATTTCCTATGGCCCTATAGTCTTCAAAGGGATCCGAAATAACATTTTTCAGATTCCACAGAATTAAGGCTAGCAAACAGCTGCATGAAATACAGATGTAACTCAGTGAGTGGAAGTCACACATCACAAAGCAGTTGCTCAGCAAGCTTTTTTCCAGTTTTCATCTGAGGATATTTTCTTTTTCACCATAGGCCTCTATGGGCTTCAAAATATGCCTTTCCAAATTCCCCAAGAAGAGACTTAGCTAAAGGCTTCTGGAGGGGAAAGGTGTAACTCTCTAAGATGAGTTCACAGAACACAGAGCAGTCTCACAGAAAGCTTCTTTCCAGTTTTTATCTGAGGATATTTCCCTTTTCAACATAGCCCTCCATGGGCTTCCAAATATCACTTTGCAAATTCCACAAGACCAGTCTTAGCAAAAGGCTTCTTGAGGGGAAAGCTGTCACTCTGTGAGATGAATTCACAGATCACAAAGAAGTTTCTCAGAAATATTCTGTCTCATTTTGATCGTAGGGAATTTCCTTTGGACCTATAGTCTTCAAAGGGATCCGAAATATCAGTTCTCAGATTCCACAGAAATAAGGCTAACAAACAGCTACACGAAATACCGCTGTAACTCAGTGAGTGGAAGTCACACATCACAAATCACTTGCTCAGAAAGTTTCTTTCCAGTTTTCATCTGACGATATTTTCTTTTTCTCCATAAGCCTCTATGGGCTTCCAAATATCTCTTTGCAAATTACACAAGAACAGTCTTAGGAAATGGCTTCTGGAGAGGAAAGCTGTAACTCTGTGTGATGAATGCACAGAAGACAGAGCACTTTCTGAGAAATCTTCTTTCCAGTTTTTATCTGAGGATATTTCCCTGTTCACCATAGCCCTCCATGGGCTACCAAATATCACATTGTAAATCCCAAAGAACAGTCTTAGCGAACGACTCCTTGAGAGGAACGCTGTACCTCTCTGAGATGAATTCACAGATCACAAAGAAGTTTCTCAGAAAGCTTCTTTCTCATTTGGTCGGAGGATATATCCTTTGGCACTATAGTCGTCAAAGGGATCCGAAATATCAGTTCTCAGATTCCACAGAAATAAGGCTAGCAAAGAGCTCCCCGAAAGACAGCTGTAACTCAGTGAGTGGAAGTCACACATTACAAAGCAGCTGCTCCGAATGCTTCTTTCCAGTTTTCATCTGAGGATATTGTCTTTTTCACCCTAGGCCTCTGTGGGCTTCCAAATATCCCTTGGTAAATTACACAAGAACAGTCTTAGCGAACGGCTTCTGGAGGGGAAAGCTGTAACTCTGTGAGATGAATTCACAGAACACAAACAGTTTCTTAGACAGCTTCTTTCTAGTTTTTATCTGAGGATATTTCCCTTTTCATCCTAGCCCTACATGGGCTTCAAAATATCACTTTGCCAATTCCACCAGAACAGTCTTAGGGAAAGACTTCTTGAGGGGAAACCTGTAACTTTGTGAGATGGATTCACGGATCACAAAGAAGTTTCTCTGAAAGCTTCTTTCTCATTTGGTCAGAGGATATTTCCTTTGGCACTATAGTCGTCAAAGGGAACCGAAATATCGGTTCGCAGATTCCACTGAAATAAGGCTAGCAAACAGCTCCACGAAATACAGCTGTAACTCAGTGAGTGGAAGTCACACATCACAAAGCAGTTGCTCAGAAAGCTTCTTTCCAGTTTTCATCTGACGATATTTTCTTTTTCACCGTAAGCCTCTATGGGCTTCCAAATATCCCTTTGCAAATTGCACAGGAACAATCTTAGCGAACGGCTTCTGGTGGGGAAGTCTGTAACTCTGTGAGATGAATTAGCAGAACACATAGCAGTTTCTCAAAATGCTTCCTTCCAGTTTTTATCTGAGGATATTTCCCTTTTCAAAATAGCCCTCCATGGGATTCCAAATATCTCTTTGCAAATTCCACAAGAACAGTGTTAGCGAAAGGCTTCCTGAGGGGAAAGCTGTAATTCTGTGAGATGAATTCAGAGATCACAAAGAAGTTTCTCAAAAAGATCCTTTCTCATTTTGATCGGTGGATATTTCCTTTGGCCCTATAATCTTCAAAGGGATCCGAAATATCAGTTCTCAGATTCCACAGAAATAAGGCTAGCAAACAGCTCCCCGAAAAACAGCTGTAACTCAGTGAGTTGAAGTCACACATCACAAAGCAGTTGCTCTGAAAGGTTCTTTCCAGTTTTCATGTGAGGATATTCTCTTATTCACCATAGGCCTCTATGGCCTTCCAAATATCCCTTTGCAAACTCCACAAGAACAGTCTTAGCGAACGGCTTCTGGAGGGGAAACCTGTATCTCATTGAGATGAATTCACAGAACACAAACAGTTTCTTAGAAACCTTCTTTCTAGTTTTTATCTAAGGATATTTCCATTTTCAGCATAGCCCTCCTTGGGCTTCAAAATATCACTTTGCAAATTCCACAAGAACAGTCTTAGCGAAAGACTTGTTGATGGGAAAGCTGTAAGTCTGTGAGATGAATTTACAGATCACAAAGAAGTTTCTCAGAAAGCTTTTTTCTCACTTTGATCGGAGGATATTTGCTTTGGCCCTATAGTCTCCAAAAGCATCCGAAATATCATTTCTCAGTTTACACAGAAATAAGCCTAGCAAAGAGCTCCACGAAATACCGCTGTAACAGAGTGAGTGGAAGTCACACATCAAAAAGCATTTGCTCAGAAAGCTTTTTTTCCAGATTTCATTTGAGGATAATTTCTTTTTCACCCTAGGCCTCTATGGGCTTCCAAATATCCCTTTGCAAATTCCACAGGAACAGTCTTATCGAACGGCTGCTGGAGGGGAAAGGTGTAACTCTGTGAGATGAATTCACTGAACACAGAGCAGTTTCACAGAAAGCTTCATTACAGTTTTTATCTGAGGTTGTTTCCCTTTTCACCATAGCCCTACATGGGCTTCGAAATATCACTTTGCCAATTCCTCAAGAACAGTCTTAGCGAAAGGCTTCTCGAAGGGAACGCTGTAACTCTGTGAGATGAATTCACGGATCACAAAGAAGTTTCTCAGAAAGCTTCTTTCTCACTTTCATCGGAGGATGTTTCCTTTGGCCCTATAATCTTCAAAGGCATCCGAAATATCATTTCTCAGTTTACACAGAAATAAGGCAGGCAAACAGCTCCACGAAATACAGCTGCAACACAGTGAGTGGAAGTCACACATCTCAAAGCAGTCGCTCAGAAAGCTTTTTTCCAGATTTCATTTGAGGATAATCTCTTTTTCACCCTAGGCCTCTATGAGCTTCCAAATATCCTTTTGCAAATTCCACAAGAACAGTCTTAGCGAAAGGCTTCTTGAGAAAAAAGTTGTAACACTGTGAGGTGAATTCACAGATCACAAAGAAGTTTCTCAGAAAGCTTCTTTCTCATTTTGATCGGAGGATATTTCCTTTGTCCCTATATCCTTCAAACGGATCCGAAATATAAGTTCTCAGATTCCACAGAAATAAGGCTAGCAAACAGCTCCAAGAAATACAGCTGTAACTCAGTGACTGGAAGTCACACATCACAAAGCAGTTGCTCAGAAATCTTCTTTCTAGTTTTCATCTGAGGATATTTTCTTTTTCACCCAAGGCCTCTATGGCCTTCCAAATATCCCTTTGTCAATTTCACAAGAACAGTCTTAACGAATGGCTTCTGGAGGGAAGCGCTGTAAATCTGTGAGATGCATTCACAGAACACAGAGCATTTTTTTGGAAACCTTCTTTCCAGTTTTTATGTGAGGATATTTCCCTTTTCACCATAGACCTCCATGGGCTTCCAAATATCACTTTGCCAATTCCACAAGAACAGTCTTAGCAAATGGCTTCTTGTGCGGAAAGCTGTGCCTCTCTGAGATGAATTCATAGATCACAAAGAAGTTTCTCAGAAAGCTTCTTTCTCATTTCGGTCAGAGGATATTTCCTTTGTCTCTATAGCCTTCAAAGGGATTCGAAGTATCAGTTCTCAGATTTCACAGAAATAAGGCTAGCAAATAGCTCCACGAAATACAGCTGTAACTCAGTGAGTGGAAGTCCCACATCACAAAGCAGTTGCTCAGAAAGCTTCATTCCAGTTTTCATTTCAGTATATTTTCTTTTTCACCATAGGCCTCTATGGGCTTCCAAATACCCTTTGCAAATTCCACAAGAATAGTCTTAGGAAATGGCTTCTGGAGGGAAAACTCTAACTCTGTGAGATGAATGCACAGAAGACAGAGCACTCTGATAAATCTTCTTTCTAGGTTTTATCAGTGGATATTTCCCTTTTCACCTTAGCCCTCCATGGGCTTCCCAATATCACTTTGCCAATTCCTCAAGAACAGTCTTAGCGAAAGTCTTCTTGATAGGAAAGCTATAACTCTGTGAGATGAATTCGCAGATCACAAAGAAGTTTCACAGAAAGCTTCCTTCTCATTTTGATCGGAGGATATTTCCTTTGGCCCTATAGTCTTCAAAGGGATCCGAAATATCAATTCTCAGATTCCACAGAAATAAGGCTAGCAAACAGTACCAGGAAATACAGCTGTAACTCAGTGAGTGGAAGTCACACATCACAAAGCAGTAGCTCAGAAAGCTTCTTTCCGGTTTTCTTCTGAGGATATTTTCTTTTTCACTGTAGGCCTTTTTGGGCTTCCAAATATCCCTTTGCAAATTCCAAAAGAACAGTCTTAGCGTACGGCTTCTGGAGGGGAAAGCTGTAACTCTGTGAGATGAATTCACATAACACAGAGCTGTTTCTCAGAAAGCTTCTTTCCAGTTTTTATCTGATTATATTTCCTTTTAACCGTAGCCCTCCATGGGCTTCCAAATATCACATTGTAAATCCCACAAGAACTGTCATAGCGAACGACTTCTTGAGGGGAACGCTGTACCACTCTGAGATGAATTCACAGATCACAAAGAAGTTTCTCAGAAAGCTTCTCTCTCATTTTGACCAGACAATATTTACTTTGGCACTATAGTCTTCAAAGGTATCCGAAATATCAGTTCTCAGATACCACAGAAATAAGGCTAGCGAAGAGCTCCCCGAAAGACAGCTGTAACTCAGTGAGTGGAAGTCACACATTCCAAAGCAGCTGCGCAGAATGCTTCTTTCCAGTTTTCATCTGAGGATATTGTCTTTTTCACCCTAGGCCTCTGTGGCCTTCCAAATTACCCTTTGCAAATTCCAAAAGAACAGTCCTAGTGAACGGCTTCTGGAGGGGAAAGCTGTAACTCTGTGAGATGAATTCACAGAACACAGAGCAGTTTCTCAGAAATCTTCTTTCCAGTTTTTATCTGAGGATATTTCCCTTTTCACTGTAGCCCTCCATGGGCTTCCAAATATCACTTTGCAAATTCCACAAGAACAGTCTTAGCGAAAGACTTCTTGAGGGGAAAGCTGTACCTCTTTGAGATAAATTCACACAACACCGAGCAGTTGCTCAGAAAGCTTCTTTCCAGTTTTCATCTGAGGATATTTTCTTTTTCAAAATAGGACCCTAAGGGCTTCGAAATATACCTTTGCAAATTCCACAAGAAGAGTCTTAGCGAACGGCTTCCGGAGGGGAAAGCTGTACCTCTGTGAGATGAATTCACAGAACACAGAGGAGTTTCTCAGAAAGCTTCTTTCCAGTTTTTATCTGAGGATATTTACCTTTTAAGCATAGCCCTCCATGGGCTTCCAAATATCACTTTACAAATTCCACAAGAACACTCTTTGTGAAAGGCTTCTTGAGGAGAAAGCTGTCACACTGTGAGATGAATTCACAGATCACAAAGAAGTTTCTCAGAAAGCTTCTTTCTCATTTTGATTGGAGGATATTTCCTTTGGCCCTATTGTCTTTAAAGGGATCCGAAATATCAGTTTTCACATTCCACAGAAATAAGGCTACCAAAGAGCTCCACGAAATACAACTGAAACTCAGTGAGTGGAAGTCCCACATCACAAAGCAGTTGCTCAGAAAGATTCTTTCCAGTTTTCATCGGACGATACTCTCTTTTTCACCATAGGCCTCTATGCGCTCCGAAATATCCCTTTTCAAATTCCACAAGAGCAGTCTTAGCATACTGCTTCTGGAGGGAAAAGCTGTAAATCTGGGAGATGAATTCACGGAACACAGAGCAGTTTCTCATAAAGCTTCTTTCCAGTTTTTATTTGAGGATATTTAGCTTTTCACCACAGCCCTCCATGGGTTCCCAAATATCACTGTGCGAATTCCACAAGAGCAGTCTTAACGAAAGGGTTATTCAGGAGAAAGCTGTAACTCTGGGAGATGTATTCACAGATCACAAAGAAGTTTCTCAGAAAGCTTCTTTCTCATTTTGATCGGAGGATATTTACTTTGGCCCTGTTGTCTTCAAAGGTTTCTAAAATATCAGTTCTCAGATCCAACAGAAATAAGGCTCACAAACAGCTCCACGAAATACAGCTGTAACTCAGTGAGTGGAAGTCACACATCACAAAGCATTTACTCAGAAAGCTTCTTTCCATTATTCATCTGAGGATATTTTCTTCTTCACCCTAGGCCTCTATGGGCTTCCAAATATCCCTTTGCAAATTCCACAAGAACAGTCTTAGCGAATGGCTTCTGGGGGGTAAAGCCGTAACTCTTTGAGATCAATTCAGAGAACACAGAGCAGTTTCTCAGAAACCTTCTTTCTAGTTTTTATCTGAGGATATTTCCCTTTCACCATAACCCTCCATGGGCTTCCAAATATCACTTTGCAAATTCCACAAGAACAGTCTTAGCGAAAGGCTTCCTGAGGGGAAAGCTGTACTTCTCTGAGATGAATTCATAGATCACAAAGAAGTTTCTCAGAAAGCTTCTTTCTCATTTTAATCGGAGGAAATTTCCTTTGCCCCTATGGCCTTCAAAGGGATCCGAAATATCAGTTCTCAGATTCCACAGAAATAAGGCTAGCAAACAGCTCCAAGAAATACAGCTGTAACTCAGTGAGTGGAAGTCTCACATCACAAAGCAGTTGCTCAGAAAGCTTCTTTCCAGTTTTCATCTGAAGATATTTTCTTTTTCAACATAGGCCTCTATGTGCTTCCAAATATCCCTTTGCAAATTCCACAAGAACAGTCTTAGCGAACGGCTTCTGGAGAGAAAAGCTGTAACTCTGTGAGATGAATTCACAGAACACAGAGCAGTTTCTCAGAAAGCTTCTTTCCAGTTTTTATCTGAGGATATTTCCCTTTTAACCATAGCCCTGCATGGGCTGCCAAATATCACTTTGCAAATTCCACAAGAACAGTCATACTGAAAGGCTTCTTTAGAGGAAAACTGTAACTGTGTGAGTTGAAGTCAGAGATCACAAAGAAGTTTCTCAGAAAGCTTCTTTCTCATTTTGATCAGAGGATATTTCCTTTCGCCCTATAGTCTTCAAAGGGATCTTAAATATCAGTTCTCAAATTCCACAGAAATAAGGCTAAGAAACCGTTACACGAAATACAGCTGTAACTCAGGGAGTGGAAGTCACACATCACAAAGCAGTTGCTCAGAAAGCTTCTTTCCAGTTTTCATCTGACGATATTTTCTTTTTCACCATAGGCCTCTATGGGCTTACAAATATCCCATTGTAAATTCCACAGGAACAGCCTTAGTGAACGGCTTCAGGAGGAGAAAGGTGTAACTTTCTGAGATGAGTTCACAGAACACAGAGCAGTTTCACAGAAAGCTTCTTTCCAGTTTTTATCTGAGGATATTTCCCTTTTCAAATAGCCCTCCATGGGATTCCAAATATCCCTTTGCAAATTCCACAAGACCAGTCTTAGCAAAAGGCTTCTTGAGGGGAAAGCTGTCACTCTGTGAGATGAATTCACAGATCACAAAGAAGTTTCTCAGAAATATTCTGTCTCATTTTGATCGTAGGGAATTTCCTTTGGACCTATAGTCGTCAAAGGGATCCGAAATATCAGTTCTCAGATTCCACAGAAATAAGGCTAGCAAACAGCTACACGAAATACAGCTGTAACTCAGTGAGTGAAAGCCACACATCACAAATCACTTGCTCAGAAAGCTTCTTTCCAGTTTTCATCTGACGATATTTTCTTTTTCACCATAGGCCTCTATGGGCTTCCAAATATCTATTTGCAAATTCCACAAGAACAGTCTTAGGAAATGGCTTCTGGAGGGGAAAGCTATAACTCTGTGAGATGAATGCACAAAAGACAGAGCACTTTCTGATAAACCTTCTTTCCAGTTTTTATCTGAGGATATTTCCCTTTTAACCATAGCCCTCCATGGGCTTCCAAATATCACTTTGCCAATTCCTTAAGAACAGTCTTAGCGAAAGGCTTCTTGATATGAATGCTGTAATTCTGTGAGATGAATTCGCAGATCACAAAGAAGTTTCACAAAAAGCTTCCTTCTCATTTTGATCAGAGGGTGTTTCCTTTGGCCCTATAGTCTTCAAAGGGATCCGAAATATCCGTTCTCAGGTTCCACAGAATTAAGGCTAGCAAACAGCGCCACGAAATACAGCTGTAACTCAGTGAGTGGAAGTCACACATCACAAAGCACTTGCTCAGAAAGCTTCTTTCCATTTTTCTTCTGAGGATATTTTCTTTTTCAAGGTGGACTTCCATCAGCTTCCAAATATCCCTTTGCAAATTCCACAATAAAAGTCTTAGCGTACGGCTTCTGGAGGGGAAAGCGGTAACTCTGTCAGATGAATTTACAGAACACAGTGTAGTTTCTCAGAAAGCTTCTTTCCAGTTTTTATCTGAGGATATTTCCCTTTTCACCATAGCCCCTCATGGGCTTCCAAATATCACATTGTAAATCCCAAAGAACAGTCTTAGCGAACGACTTCTTGAGGAGAACGCTGTACCTCTCTGAGATGAAATCACAGATCACAAAGAAGTTTCTCAGAAAGCTTCTTTCTCGTTCGGTCGGAGGATATTTCCTTTGGAACTATAGTCTTCAACGGGATCCGAAATATGAGTTCTCAGATTCCACAGAAATAAGGCTAGCAAAGAGCGCCCCGAAAGACAGCTGTAACTCAGTGAGTGGAAGTCACACATCACAAAGCAGCTGCTCAGAATGCTTCTTTCCAGTTTTCATCTGAGGATATTGTCTTTTTCAGCCTAGGGCTCTGTGGGCTTCCAAATATCCCTTTGCAAATTCCACAAGAACAGTCTTAGTGAACGGCTTCTGGAGGGGAAAGCTGTAACTCTGTGAGTGGAAGTCACACATCACAAAGCAGCTGCTCAGAATGCTTCTTTCCAGTTTTCATCTAAGGATATTGTCTTTTTCAGCCTAGGCCTCTGTGGGCTTCCAAATATCCCTTTGCAAATTCCACAAGAACAGTCTTAGCGAACGGCTTCTGGAGGGGAAAGCTGTAACTCTGTGAGATGAATTCACAGATCACAAAGAAGTTTCTCAGAAAGCTTCTTTCTCATTTTGATCGGAGGATATTTCCTTTGGCCCTATATTCTTCACAAGGATCCGATATATTAGTTCTCAGATTCCACAGATATAAGGCTAGCAAAAAGCTCCACGAAATACAGCTGTAACACAGTGAGTGGAAGTCACACATCACAAAGCAGTTGCTCAGAAAGCTTCTTTCCATTTTTCATCTGAGGATATTTTCTCTTTCACCATAGGCCTCTGTGGGCTTCCAAATATCCCTTTGCAAATTCCACAAGAACAGTCTTAGCGAACGGCTTCTGTAGGAGAAATCTGTAACTCTGTGAGATGAATTCACAGATCACAGAGAAGTTTCTCAGAAATCTTCTGTCTCATTTTGATTGGAGGATATTTCCTTAGGCCCTATAGTCTTCAAAGGGATCCAAACATCATTTCTCAGATTCCACAGAAATAAGGCTAGCAAACACCTCCACGAAATACATCTGTATCTCAGTGAGTGGAAGTCACACATCACAAAGCAGTTGCTCAGAAAGCTTCTTTCCATTTTTCGTCTGAGTATATTTTCTTTTTCACCATAGGCCTCTGGGGGCGTTCAAATATCCCTTTGCAAATTCCACGAGAACAGTCTTAGCGAACGGACTCTGGAGGTCAAAGCTGTAACCCTGTGAGATGAATTCACAGAACAGAAACAGTTTCTTAGAGAGCTTCTTTCAAGTTTTTATCTGACGATATTTCCCTTTTCATCATAGCCCTACATGGGCTTCCAAATATCACTTTGCAAATTCCACAAGAACAGTCTTCGGGAAAGGCTTCTTGAGGGGAACCTGTAACTCTGTGAGATGAATTCATGGATCACAAAGAACTTTCTCAGAAAGCTTCTTTCTCATTTTGATGGTAGGATGTTTCATTTGGCCCTATAGTCTTCAAAGGGAACCGAAATATCGGTTCGCAGATTCCACAGAAATAAGGCTAGCAAACAGCTACACGAAATACAGCTGTAACTCAGTGAGTGGAAGTCACACATCACAAAGCAGTTGCTCAGAAAGCTTCTTTCCAGTTTTCATCTGACGATATTTTCTTTTTCACCGTAGGCCTCTTTGGGCTTCCAAATTTCCCTTTGCAAATTGCACAGGAACAGTCTTAGTGAACGGCTTCTGGTGGGGAAGTCTGTAACTCTGTGAGATGAATTAGCAGAACACAGAGGAGTTTCTCAGAAAGCTTCCTTCCAGT
The DNA here is from genome assembly GCF_049350105.2 of Macaca mulatta. Lineage (NCBI taxonomy): Eukaryota > Metazoa > Chordata > Mammalia > Primates > Cercopithecidae > Macaca > Macaca mulatta. Next base: position 29,979,563 of record NC_133417.1, read on the forward strand.
TTTTATCTGAGGATATTTCCCTTTTCAAAATAGCCCTCCATGGGATTCCAAATATCTCTTTGCAAATTCCACAAGAACAGTGTTAGCGAAAGGCTTCTTGAGGGGAAAGCTGTAACTCTGTGAGATGAATTCACAGATCACAAAGAAGTTTCTCAGAAAGATCCTTTCTCCTTTTGATCGGTGGATATTTCCTTTGGCCCTATAGTCTTCAAAGGCATCCGAAATATCATTTCTCAGTTTACACAGAAATAAGCCTAGCAAAGAGCGCCACGAAATACAGCTCTAACAGAGTGAGTGGAAGTCACACATCACAAAGCACTAGCTCAGAAACCTTTTTTCCAGATTTCATTTGTGGATAATCTCTTTTTCACACTAGGCCTCCATGGGCTTCCAAATATCACTTCGCAAATTCCACAAGAACAGTCTTAGCGAAAGGCTTCTTGAGGGGAAAGCTGTAACTCTGTGAGATGAATTCACAGATCACAAAGAAGTTTCTCAGAAAGCTTCTTTCTCATTTTGATAGGAGGATATTTCTTTGGACCTATATTCTTCACAGGGATCCGAAATAGTAGTTCTCAGATTCCACAGAAATAAGGCTAGCAAACAGCTCCAGCAAATATAGCTGTAACTCAGTGAGTGGAAGTCACACATCACAAAGTAGTTGCTCTGAAACGTTCTTTCCAGTTTTCATGTGAGGATATTTTCTTTTTCACCGTATGCCTCTATGTGCTTCCAAATATCCCTTTGCAAATTCCACAAGAACAATGTTAGCGAACGGCTTCTGGAGGTGAATGCTGTAACTCTGTGAGTTGAATTCACAGAACACACAGCAGTTTTTCACAAAGCTTCTTTCCAGTTTTTATCTGAGGATATTTCGCTTTTCACCATAGCCCTCCATGGACTTCCAAATATCACTTTGCCAATTCCACAAGAACAATCTTAGCGAACGGCTCCTGGAACGGAAAGCTTTACCTCTGTGAGATGAATGCACACAGGACAGAGCACTTTCTCAGAAAAGATCTTTCCAGTTTTTATCTGGCGGTATTTCCCTTTTCACCATAGCCCTCCATGGGCTTCCAAATATCACCTTGCCAATTCCACAAGAACAGTCTTAGCAAACGGCTTCTGGAGGGGAAAGCTGTAACTCTGTGAAATGAATTCACTGATCACAGAGAAGTTTCTCAGAAATCTTCTGTCTCATTTTGAATGGAGGATATTTCCTTAGGCCCTATAGTCATCAAAGGGATCCAAACATCATTTCTCAGATTCCACAGAAATAAGGCTAGCAAACACCTCCACGAAATACATCTGTATCTCAGTGAGTGGAAGTCACACATCACAAAGCAGTTGCTCAGAAAGCTTCTTTCCATTTTTCATCTGAGTATATTTTCTTTTTCACCAAAAGCCTCTGTGGGCGTTCAAATATCCCTTTGCAAATTCCAGGAGAACAGTCTTAGCGAACGGCTTCTGGAGGGGAAAGCTGTAACTCTGTGAGATGAATTCACAGAACACAAACAGTTTCTTAGAAAGCTTCTTTCTAGTTTTTATCTGAGGATATTTCCCTTTTCATCATAGCCCTACATGGGCTTCAAAATATCACTTTGAAATTCCACAAGAACAGTCTTCGGGAAAGGCTTCTTATGGTGAACCTGTAACTCTGTGAGATGAATTCACGGATCACAAAGAAGTTTCTCAGAAAGCTTCTTTCACATTTTGATGGTAGGATGTTTCATTTGGCCCTATAGTCTTCAAAGGGAACCGAAATATTGGTTGGCAGATTCCACAGAAATAAGGATAGCAAACAGTTACACGAAATACAGCTGTAACACAGTGAGTGGAACTCACACATCACAAAGCAGTTGCTCAGAAAGCTTCTTTCCAGTTTTCATCTGACGATATTTTCTTTTTCACCGTAGGTCTCTATGGGATTCCAAATTTCCCTTTGCAAATTGCACAGGAACAGTCTTAGCGAACGGCTTCTGGTGGGGAAGTCTGTAACTCTGTGAGACGAATTAGCAGAACACAGAGCAGTTTCTCAGAATGCTTCCTTCCAGTTTTTATCTGAGGATATTTCCCTTTTCAAAATAGCCCTCCATGGGATTCCAAATATCTCTTTGCAAATTCCACAAGACCAGTGTTAGCGAAAGGCTTCTTGAGGGGAAAGCTGTAACTCTGTGAGATGAATTCACAGATCACAAAGAAGTTTCTGCGAAAGATCCTTTCTCATTTTGATCGTTGGATATTTCCTTTGGCCCTATAGTCTTCAAAGGCATCCGAAATATCATTTCTCAGTTTACAAGAAATAAGCCTAGCAAAGAGCTCCACGAAATACAGCTGTAACAGAGTGAGTGGAAGTCACACATCACAAACCAGTTGCTCAGAAAGCTTTTTTCCAGATTTCATTTGAGGATAATCTCTTTTCCACCCTAGGCCTCCATGGGCTTCCAAATATCTCTTTGCAAATTCCACAAGAACAGTGTTATCGAAAGGCTTCTTGAGGGGAAAGCTGTAACTCTGTGTGATGAATTCACAGAACAGAGAGCAGTTTCACAGAAAGCTTCTTTCAACTTTTTATCTGAGTATATTTCCCTTTTCAACATAACCCTCCATGGGCTTCCAAATATCACTTTGCAAATTCCACAAACCATTCTTAGCAAAAGGCTTCTTGAGGGGAAAGCTGTCACTCTGTGAGATGAATTCACAGAATACAAAGAAGTTTCTCAGAAAGCTTCCTTCTCATTTTGATCAGGGGATATTTCCTTTGGCCCTATAGTCTTCAAAGGGATCCGAAATATCAGTTCTCTGATTTCACAGAAATAAGGCTAGCACACAGCTACACGAAATAGAGCTGTAACTCAGTGAGTGGAAGTCACACAACACTAAGCAGTTGCTCAGAAAGCTTCTTTCCAGTTATCATCTGACGATATTTTCTTTTTCATCATAGGCCTCTATGGGCTTCCAAATATCCCTTTGTAAATTCCACAAGAACAGTCTAAGCGAACGGCTTCTGGAGGGGAAAGCTGTAACTCTGTGAGATGAATGCAGAGAAGACAAAGCACTATCTCAGAAAGTTTCTTTCCAGTTTTTATCTGAGGATATTTCCCTTTTCAACATAGCCCTCCATGGGCTTCCAAATATCACCTTGCCAATTCCTCAAGAACAGTCTTAGCGAAAGGCTTCTTGAGAGGAAAGCTGTAACTCTGTGAGAGGAATTCGCAGTTCACAGTGAAGTTTCACAGAAAGCTTCTTTCTCACTTTGATCGGAGGATATTTCCTTTGGCCCTATAGTCTTCAAAGGGATCCGAAATATCAGTTCTCAGATTCCACAGAAATAAGGCTCGGAAACAGCTGCACGAAATACACCTGTAACTCAGTGAGTGGAAGTCACACATCACAAAGCAGTTGCTCAGAAAGCTTCTTTCAAGTTTTCATCTGAAGATATTTTCTTTTTCACTGTAGGCCTCTATGGGCTTCCAAATATCCCTTTGCAAATTCCACAAGAGCAGTCTTAGCGAACGGCTTCTGGAGTGGAAAGCTGTAACTCTGTGAGAAGAATTCAAGGAACAGAGAGCAGTTTCTCAGAAAGCTTCTTTCCAGTTTTTATCTGAGGATATTTCCCTTTTCACCATACCCCTCCATGGGCTGCCAAATATCACTTTGGAAATTCCACAAGAACAGTCTTAGCGAAAGGCTTCTTGAGGGGAAAGCTGTAACTTTGTCTGATATAAATTCACAGATCACAAAGAAGTTTCTCAGAAAACTTCTTTCTCATTTTGATCGGAGGATATTTCCTTTGGCCCTATAGTTTTCAAAGGGATCAGAAATATCAGTTCTCAGATTCCACACAAATAAGGCTAGCAAGCAGCTCCACGAAATACAGCTGTAACTCTGTGAGTGGAAGTCACACATCACAAAGTAGTTGCTCAGAAAGCTTCTTTCCAGTTTTCATCTGAGGATATTTTCTTGTTCACCGTAGGCCCCTAATGGCTTCCAAATATCCCTTTTTAAATTCCACAAGAACAGTCTTAGCGAACGGCTTCAGGAGGAGAAAGCTGTAAATCTGTGAGATGAATTCACAGAACACAGAGGAGTTTCTCACAAATCTTCTTTCCAGTTGTTATCTGAGGATATTTCCCTTTTCACTGTACCCTCCATGATCTTCCAAATATCACTTTTTAAATTCCACAAGAACACTCTTAGCGAAAGGCTTCAGGAGGAGAAAGCTGTAACTCTGTGAGATGAATTCACAGAACACTAAGCAATTTCTCAGAAAGCTTCTTCCCAGATTTCATCTGAGGATATTTCCTTTTTCACCGTAGCCCTCTATGTGCATCGAAATATCACTTTGCCAATTGCACAAGAAAAGGCTTAGTGAAAGGCTTCTTGTGGGGAAAGATTTAACTCTGTGAGATGATTTCACAGAACACAAAGAAGTTTCTCAGAAAGCTTCTTTCTCTTTGTTATCAGAGGATATTTCCTTTGGCCCTATAGTCTTCAAAGGGATCCTAAATATCAGTTCTCAGATTCCACAGAAATAAGGCTAGGAAACAGATCCACGAAATACAGATGTACCTCTGTGAGTGGAAGTCACACATCACAAAGCAGTTTCTCAGAAAGCTTCTTTCCAGTTTTTCTCGGAGGATATTACTTTTTTCACCATAGCCCTCTACGGGCCTCCAAGTATCACTTTGCCAATTCCACAAGAACAAGCTTAGCAAACGGCTTCTTGAGGGGAAAGCTGTAACTCTGTGAGATGATTTCACAGAACACAAAGAAGTTTCTCAGAAAGCGTCTTTCTCTTTGTTATCGGAGGATATTTCCTTTGGCCCTATAGTCTTCAAAGGGATCCGAAATATAAGTTCTCAGATTCCACAGAAATAAGGCGAGCAAACAGATCCACGAAATACAGATGTAACTCTGTGAGTGGAAGTAACACATCAAAAAGCAGTTTCTCAGAAAGATTCTTTTAAGTTTTTCTCGGAGAATATTTTCTTTTTCACCATAGCCCTCTATGGGCTTCCAAATATCACTTTGCCAATTCCACAAGAACAGGCTTAGCGAACGGCTTCTTGAGGGGAAAGCTGTAACTCTGTGAGATGAATTAACACAACACTAAGCAGTTTCTCAGAAAGCTTGTTTCCAGATTTCGTCTGAGGATATTTCCTTTTTCAGCGCAGCCCTCCATGGGTATCGAAATATCCCTTTGCCAATTCACAAGAACAGGCTTAGCGAAAGGTTCCTTGAGTGGAAAGATGTATCTCTGTGAGATGATTTCACAGAACACAAAGAAGTTTCTCAGAAAGCTTCTTTCTCTTTCTTATCGGAGGATATTTCCTTTGGCCCTATAGTCTTCAAAGGGATCCGAAATATCAGTTCTCAGATTCCACAGAAATAAGGCTAGCAAACGGAACCACGAAATACAGATGTAACTCTGTAAGTGGAAGTCACACATCACAAAGCAGTTTCTCAGAAAGCTTCTTTCCAGATTTCATCTGAGAATATTTCCTTTTTCACCGCAGCCCTCTATGGGCTTCCAAATATCACTTTGCGAATTCCACAAGAACAGGCTTAGCGAACGCCTTCTTGAGGGGAAAGCTGTGACTCTGTGAGATGAATTTACAGAACACTAAGCAGTTTCTCAGAAATTTTCTCTCCAGATTTCATCTGAGGATATTTAATTTTTCAGCGCAGCCCTCTATGGGCATCGAAATATCACTTTTCCAATTCCACAAGAACAGGCTTAGCGAAAGGTTTCTGGAGGTGAAAGCTGTAACTCTGTGAGATGATTTCACAGAACACAAAGAAGTTTCTCAGAAAGCTTCTTTCTTTTTGTTATCAGAGGATATTTCCTTTGGCCCTATAGTCTTAAAAGGGATCCGAAATATCAGTTGTCAGTTTCTACAGAAATACGGCTAGGAAACAGATACAGGAAATACAGATGTAACTCTGTGAGTGGAAGACACACATCACAAAGCAGTTAATAAGAAAGCTTCTTTCTAGTTTTTCTCAGCGGATATTTTCTTTTTCACCATAGCCCTCTAGGGGCTTCCAAATATCACCTTGCCAATTCCACAAGAACAGGCTTAGTGAACGGCTTCTTGAATTGAAAGCTGTAACTCCATGAGATGAATTAACAGAAACTAAGCAATTTCTCAGAAAGCTTCTTTCCAGATTGCATGCGAGGATATTTCCTTTTTCACCGTAGCCCTCTATGGGCATCGAAATATCACTTTGCCAATTCCACAAGAACAGACTTAGCGAAGGGCTTCTTGAGCGGAAAGCTGTAACTCTGTGAGATTATTTCACATAACACAAAGAAGTTTCTCAGAAAGCTTCTTTCTCTTTGTTATCAGAGTATATTTCCTTTGGCCCTATAGTCTTCAAAGGGATCCGAAATATCAGTAATAAGATTTCACAGAAATAAGGCTAGCAAACTGATCCACGAAATACAGATGTAACTCTTTGAGTGGAAGTCACACATCACAAAGCAGTTTCTCAAAAGCTTCTTTCTAGTTTTTCTCTGAGGATATTTTCTTTCTCAGTTTACCCTCTATGGGCTTCCAAATATCACTTTGTCAATTCCACAAGAACAAGTTTAGCGAATGGCTTCTTGAGGGGAAACCTGTAACCCTGTGAGATGAATTCACAGAACACTAAGCAGTTTCTCAGAAAGCTTCTTTCCAGATTTCATCTGAGGATATTTCCTTTTTCAACTTAGCCCTCTATGGGCTTCCAAATATCACTTTGCCAATTGCACAAGAACAGGCTTAGTGAAAGGCTTCTTGCGGGGAAAGCACTCACTCTGTGAGATGATTTCAGAGAACACAAAGAAGTTTCTCAGAAAGCTTCTTTCTCTTTGTTGTCAGAGGATATTTCCTTTGGTCCTCTAGTCTTTAAAGGGATCCGAAATATCAGTTCTCAGATTCCACAGAAATAAGGCTAGCAAAACATGTCCACAAAATATAGATGTAACTCAGTCAGTGGAAGTCAGACATCACAAAGCAGTTTCTCAGAAAGCTTCTTTTAAGTTTTTCTCTGAGGATATTTTCTTTTTCACCATAGCCCTCTATGGGCTTCCAAATATCACTTTGCCAATTCCACAAGAACAGGCTTAGCGAAAGACTTTTTGAGGGGAAAGCTGTTACTCTGTGAGATGAATTAACAGAACACTAAGCAGTTTCTCAGAAAGCTTCTTTCCAGATTTCATCCAGGATATTTCCTTTTTCACCGTAGCCCTCTATGGGCATCGAAATATCACTTTGCCAATTCCACAAGAACAGGCTAAGCGAAAGGCTTCTTGAGGGTAAAGCTGTAACTCTGTGAGATGTTTTCACAGAACTCAAAGAAGTTTCTCCCAAAACCTTTTTGTCTTTGTTATCGGAGGATATTTGCTTTGGCCCTATAATCTTCAGAGGGATCCGAAATATCAGTTCTCAGATTCCACAGAAATAAGGCTAGCAAACAGATCCACGAAATACAGATGTAACTCTGTGAGTGGAAGTCACACATCACAAAGTAGTTTCTCAGAAAGCTTCTTTCCAGTTTTTCTCGGAGGATATTTTCTTTTTCACCGTAGCCCTCTATGGGCTTCCAAGTATCACTTGGCCAATTCCACAAGAACAGGCTTAGCGAACGGCTTCTTGAGTGGAAAGCTGTAACTCTGTGAGATGAATTATCAGGACACTAAGCAGTTTCTCAGAAAGCTTCTTTCCAGATTTCATCTGAGGATATTTCCTTTTTCACCGTAGCCCTCTATGGGCATCGAAATATCACTTTGCCAATTCCATTAGAACAGGCTTAGCGAAAGGCTTCTTGAAGGGAAAGCTGTAACTCTATGAGGTGATTTCAAAGAACACAAACAAGTTTCTCAGAAAGCTTCTTTCTCTTTGATTTCGGAGGATATTTCCTTTGGCCCTATAGTCTTCAAAGGGATCCGAAATATCAGTACTGAGATTCCACAGAAATAAGGCTAGCAAACAGATCCACGAAATACAGATGTAACTCTGTGAGTGGAAGTCACACATCACAAACCAGTTTCTCAGAAAGCTTCTTTCCAGTTTTTCTCTGAGGATATTTTCTTTCTCACCATAGCCCTCTGTGGGCTTACACGTATCACTTTGCAAATTCCACAAGAACAGGCTTAGCGAAAGGCTTCTTGAGGGGAAAGCTGTAACTCTGTGAGATGATTACACAGAACACAAAGAAGTTTCTCAGAAAGCTTCTTTCTCTTTGTTATCGGAGGATATTTCGTTTTGCCCTATAGCCTTCAAAGGGATCTGAAATATCACTTCTCAGATTCCACAGAAATAAGGCTAGCAAACAGATCCACGAAATACAGATGTAACTCTGTGAGTGGAAGTCACACATCAGAAAGCAGTTTCTCAGAATGCTTCTTTCCATTTTTTCTCAGAGGATATTTTCTTTTTCACCGTAGCCCTCTATGGGCTTCCAAATATCACTTTGCCAATTCCACAAGAACAGGCTTAGCTAACAGCTTCTTGAGGGGAAAGCTGTAACACTGTGAGATGAATTAACAGAACACTAAGCAGTTTCTCAGAAAGCTTCTTTCCAGATTTCATATGAGGATATTTCCTTTTTCACCGTAGCCCTGTAAGCGCATTGAAATATCACTTTGCCAATTCCACAAGAACAGGCTTAGCGAAAGGCTTCTTGAGGGGAAAGCAGTCACTCAGAGATGATTTCAATGAACACAAAGAAGTTTCTCAGAAAGCTTCTATCTCTTTGTTGTCCAAGGATATTTCCTTTGGTCCTATAGTCTTCAAAGGGATCCGAAATATCAGTTCTCAGATTCCACAGAAATAAGGCTAGCAAACAGATCCATGAAATACAGATGTAACTCGGTCAGTGGAAGTCAAACATCACAAAGCAGTTCATCAGAATGCTTCTTTTAAGTTTTTCTCTGAGGATATTTTCTTTTTCACTATAGCCCTCTATGGGCTTCCAAATATCACTTTGCCAATTCCACAAGAATAGGCTTAGCGAACGACTTCTTGAGGGGAAAGCTGTTACTCTGTGAGATGAATTAAGAGAACACTGAGCAGTTTCTCAGAAAGCTTCTTTTCAAATTTCATCCGAGGATATTTCCTTTTTCACCGTAGCCCTCTATGGGCATCGAAATATCACTTTGCCAATTCCACAAGAAGAGGCTTAGCGAAAGGCTTCTTGAGGGGAAAGCTGTAAGTCTGTGAGATGTTTTCACAGAACAGAAAGAAGTTTCTCAGAAAGCGTCTTTCTCTTTGTTTTCGGAGGATATTTCCTTTGGCCCTATAGTCTTCAAAAGGATCCGAAATATCAGTTCTCAGATTCCACAGAAATAAGGCGAACAAAGAGATCCACGAAATACAGACGTAACTCTGTGAGTGGAAGTCACACATCACAAGGAGTTTCTCAGAAAGTTTCTTTCCAGTTTTTCTCTGAGGATATTTTCTTTCTCACCATAGCTGTCTATGGGCTTCCAAATATCACTTTGCCAATTCCACAAGAACAGGCTGAGTGAACGGCTCCTTGAGGGGAAAGCTGTAACTCTGTGAGATGATTTCACAGAACACAAAGTCGTTTCTCAGAAAGCTTCTTTCTCTTTGTTATCGGAGGATATTTCCTTTGTCCCTGTAGTATTCAAAGGGATCCGAAATATCAGTTGTCAATTTCCACAGAAATAAGGCTAGCAAACAGATCCACGGAATACAGATTTAACTCTGTGAGTGGAAGTCACACATCACAAAGCAGTTTCTCAGAAAGCTTCTTTCTAGTTATTCTCTGAGAATTTTCTTTTTCAACATAGCCCTCTTTGGGCTTCCAAATATCACTTTGCCAATTCCACAAGAACAGTCTTAGCGAATGGCTTCTTGAGGGGGAAGCTGTAACCCTGTGAGATGAATTAACAGAACACTATACAGTTTCTCAGAAAGCTTCCTTCCAAATTTCATCTAAGAATATTTCCATTTTCACCGTAGCCCTCTATGGTCATGGAAATATCACTTTGCCAATTCCACAAGAACAGGCTTAGCGAAAGGCTTCTTGAGGGGAAAGCTGTCACTCTGTGACATGACTTCCCAGAAAACAAAGAAGTTTCTCAGAAAGCTTCTTTCTCTTTGTTATCGGAGGATATTCCCTTTGGCCCTATAGTCTTCAAAGGGATCCGAAATATCAGTTCTCAGATTCACAGAAATAAGGCTAGCAAACAGTTGCACGAAATACAGATGTAACTCTGTGAGTGGAAGTCACACTTCAGAAAGCAGTTTCTCAGAAAGCTTCTTTCCAGTTTTTCTCTGAGGATATTTTCTTTTTCACGAAGCCCTCTATGAGCCTCAAAATGTCACTTTGCCAATTTCACAATAACAGGGTTAACGAACGGTTTCTTGAGGGGAAAGCTGTAACTCTGTGAGATGAACTAACAGAACACTTAGCAGTTTCTCAGAAAAGTTCTTTCCAGATTTCAACTAAGGATATTTCCTTTTTCACCGTAGCCCTCCATGGGCATCGAAATATCACTTTGCCAATTCCACAAGAAGAGGCTTAGCGAAAGGCTTCTTGAGGGGAAAGCTGTAACTCTGTGAGATAAATTCACAGATCACAAAGAAGTTTCCCAGAAAGCTTCTTTCTCATTTTTTGTGGAGGATATTTCCTTTTGCCCTATGGTCTTCAAAGGGATCCGAAATATCAGTTGTCTTATTCCACAGAAATAAGGCTAGCAAACAGATCCAGGAATACAGCTGTAACTCAGTGAGTGGAAGTCACACTTCAAAAAGCAGTTGCTCAGAAAGCTTCTTTCCAGTTTTCATCGGAGGATATTTTCTTTTTCACCATAGTCCTCTATGGGCTTCCAAATATCCCTTTGCAAATTCCACAAGAACAGTCTTAGCGGACGACTTCTGGAGGGGAAAGCTGTGACTCTGTGAGATGAATTCACAGAACACAGAGTAGTTTCTCAGAAAGCTTCTTTCCAGTTTTTATCTGAGGTTATTTCCCTTTTCACCATAGCCCACCATGGGGTTCCAAATATCACTTTCCCAATTTCACGAGAACAGTGTTAGCGAAAGACTGCTTCAGGGGAAAGCTATAACTCTGTGAGATGAATTCACAGATCACAAAGAAGTTTCTCAGAAAGCTTCTTTCTCTTTGTTATCGGAGGATATTTCCTTTGGCCCTATAGTCTTCAAAGGGATCCGAAATATCAGTTCTCAGATTGCACAGAAATAAGGCTATCAAACAGCTCCACGAAATACAGCTGTAACTCAGTGAGTGGAAGTCACACATCACAAAGCAGTTTCTCAGAAAGCTTCTTTTTGTTTTTATGTGAGGATATTTCCCTTTTCACCATAGCCCTCCATGGGCTTCCAAATATCCCTTTGCAAATTCCACAAGAACAGTGTTAGCGAACGGCTTCTGAAGGGGAAAGCTGTATCTCTGTGAGATGAATTCACAGAACACAGAGCAGTTTCTCAGAAAGCTTCTTTCCAGTTTTTATCTAGGGATAGTTCATTTTTTACCATAGGCCTCTATGGGCTTCCAAATATCCCTATGCAAATTCCACAAGAACAGTCATAGCCAACGGCTTCTGGAGGGAAATGCTGTAACTCTATGAGATGAATTCACAGGACCCAGAGCAGTTTCTCAGAAAACTTCTTCCAGTTTTTATCTGAGAATATTTTCTTGTCACCATAGCCCTCCATGGGTTTCCAAATATCTCTCTGCAAATTCCACAGCAACTATCTTAGTGAAAGGCTTCTTTTGAGGAAAGCTGTAACTCTGTTAGATGAATTCACAGAACACAGAACAGTTTCTCGGAAAGCTTCTTTCCACTTTTTATCTGAAGATATTTACCTTTTCACCATAGCCCTCCATGGGCTTCAAAATACACTTTGCAAATTACACAAGAACAGTCTTAGCGAACGGCTTCTTGAGGTGAAAGCTGTATCTCTGTGAGATGAATTCACAGATGACAAAGAAGCTTTTCAGAAAGCTTCTTTCTCTTTTTGATCAGAGGATATTTCCTTTGGCCCTATACTATTCAAAGGGATCCGAAATATCAGTTCGCAGATTCCACAGAAATAAGGCTAGCGAACACCACCACGAAATACAGCTGTAACTCAGGGATTGCAAGTCACACATCACAAAGCAGTTGCTCAGAAGGCTTCTTTCCACTTTTCATCTGAGATTATTTTTTTTCATCATAGGCCTCTATGGGCTTCCAAATATCCCTTTGCAAATTCCACAAGAACAGTCTTAGCGAACGCCTTCTGGAGGGCAAAGCTGTAACTCTGTTAGATGAATTCACAGAACACAGAGCAGTTTCTAAGAAAACTTCTTTCCAGTTTTTATTTCAGGATATTTCCCTTTTCACCATAGCCCAACATAGGCTTCCAAATATCACTTTGTTAATTCCACAAGAACAGTCTTAGCGAAAGGCTTCTAGAGGGAAAACCTGTACCTCTGTGAGATGAATTCACAGATCACAAAGAAGTTTCTCAGAAAGATTCTTTCTCATTTTGATCAGAGGATATTTCCTTTGGCCCTATAGTCTTCAAAGTTATCCGAAATATCTGTTCTCAGATTCCACAGAAATAAGTCTAGAAAACAACTCTAGGAAATACAGCTGTAATTCACTGAGTGGAAGTCACACATCACAAAGCAGTTGCACAGAAAGCTTCTTTCTAGTTTTCATCGGAGGATATTTTCTTTTTCACCATAGGACTCTATTGGCTTCCAAATATCCGTTTGCAAATTCCACAAGAAGAGTCTTAGCGAACGGCTTCTGGAGGGGAAATCTGTAACTCAATGACATTTATTCACAGAACACAGAGCAGTTTCTCACAAAGCTTCTTTCCAGTTTCTATCTGAGGATATTTCCCTTTTCGCCATAGCCCTCCATAAGCTTCCAAATATCACTTTGCGAATTCCACAAGAACCGTCTTAGCGAAAGGCTTCTTCAGAGTAAAGCTGGAACTCTGTGAGATGAATGCACAGATCACAAAGAAGACTCTCAGAAAGCTTCTTTCTGTATTTGATCGGAGGATATTTCCTTTGGCCTTGTACTCTTCAAAGGGATCCGAAATATCAGTTCTAAGATTCAACAGAAATAAGGTGAGCAAACTGCTCCAAGAAATACAGCTCTAACTCAGTGAGTTGAAGTCATACATCACAAAGCAGTTGCTCAGAAAGCTTCTTTCCACTTTTCATCTGAGCATATTTTCTTTTTCACCACAGGCTCCTATCGTCTTCCAAATATCCCTTTGCAAATTGCACAAGAACAGTCTTAGCGAACGGCTTCTGGAGGGTAAGCTGTAACTCTGTGAGATGGGTTCACAGAACTCAGAGCAGTTTCTCAGAAAACTTGTTTCCAGTTTTTATCTCAGGATATTTCCCTTCACACCATAGCCCTCCATGGGCTTCCAAATATCACTTTGCCAATTCCACAAGAAGAGTCTTAGCGAACGGCTTCTGGAGGGGAAAGCTGTAACACTGTGAGATGAATTCACAGAAGAAAGAGCAGTTTCTCAGAAAGCTTCTTTCCAGTTTTTATCTGAGGATATTTCCCTTTTCACCACACACTCCATTGGCGTCCAAATATCACTTTGCCAATTCCTGAAAAACAGTCTTAGCGAAAGAATTATTGAGGGGAAGCTGTAACTCTATGAGATGAATTCACAGATCACAAAGAAGTTTCTCAGAAAACATCTTTCTCATTTTGGTCGGAGGATATTTCCTTTGGCCCTATAGCCTTCAAAGGGATCCGAAATATCAGTTCTCAGATTCCACAGAAATATGGCTAGCAAACAGCTCCATGAAACACAGCTGTAACACAGTGAGTGGAAGTCACACATCACAAAGCAGTTGCTCAGAAAGCTTCTTTCCACTTTTCATCTGAGATTATTTTCTTTTTCAGGATACGCCTCTATGGGCTTCCAAATATCCCTTTGCAATTTCCACATAACAGTCTTAGCGAACGGCTTCTTGAGGGAAAGCTGTAACTATGTGAGATGAATTCACAGAACACAGAGCAGTTTCTCAGAAAGCTTCTTTCCAGTTTTTATCTGAGGATATTTCCCTTTTCACCCTAGCCCTCAATGGGCTTCCAAATATCACTTTGCAAATTCCACAAGAACAGTTTTAGCGAAAGGCCTCTTGAGGGGAAAGCTGTAACTATTTGAGATGAATTCACAGATCACAAAGAAGTTTCTCAGAAAGTTTCTTTCTCATTTTGATCGGAAGATATTTTCTTTGTCCCTATGGTCTTCAAAGGTATCCGAAATATCAGTTCTCTAATTCCACAGAAATTAGGGTAGCAAACAGCTGCAGGAAATACAGCCATAACTCGGTGAGTGGTGGTCACACGTCACAAAGCAGTTTCTCAGAAAGCTTCTCTGCAGTTTTCATCTCAGTATATTTTCTTTTTCACCATAGGCCTCTATGGGCTTCAAAATCCCTTTGCAAATTCCATAAGAACAGTCTTTGGGAAGGGCTTCTGGAGGGAAAAGCTGTAACTATGTGAAATGAATTCACAGAACACAGAGCAGTTTCTCAGAAAGCTTCTTTCCAGTTTTTATCTGAGGATATTTCCCTTTTCACCATAGCCCTCCATGGGCTTCTAAATATCACTTTGCAAATTCCACAAGAACAGTTTTAGCGAAAGGCTTCTTGAGGGGAAAACTGTAACTCTTTGAGATGAATTCACAGATCACAAAGAAGTTTCTCAGAAAGTTTCTTTCTCATTTTGATCGGAAGATATTTTCTTTGGCCCTATGGTCTTCAAAGGTATCCGAAATATCAGTTCTCTAATTCCACAGAAATTAGGGTTGCAAACAGCTCCAGGAAATACAGCCATTACTCAGTGAGTGGTAGTCACACGTCACAAAGCAGTTTCTCAGAAAGCTTCTTTCCAGTTTTCATCTCAGTATATTTTCGTTTTCACCATAGGCCTCTATGGGCTTCAAATATCCCTTTGCAAATTCCATAAGAACAGTCTTAGCGAACGGCTTCTGGAGGGGAAAGCTGTAACTATGTGAGATGAATTCAGAGAACACAGATCATTTTCTCAGAGAGCTTCTTTCCAGTTTTTATCTGAGGATATTTCCCTTTCCAACATAGTCCTCCATGGGCTTCCAAATATCACTTTGCTAATTCCACAAGAACAGTCTTAGCGAACGGCTTCTTGAGGGGAAAGTTGTAACTCTGTGAGATGAATTCACAGATGACAAAGAAGTTTTTCAGAAAGCTTCTTTCTCATTTTGGTCAGATGATATTTCCTTTGGCCCTATACTCTTCAAATGGATCCGAAATATCTGTTCTCAGATTCCACAGAAATAAGGCTAGCAAACACCACCACGAAATACAGCTGTAACTCAGTGAATGGAAGTCACACATCACAAAGAAGTTGCTCAGAAAGCTTCTTTCCACTTTTCATCTGAGATTATTTTCTTTTTCATCATAGGCCTCTATGGGCTTCCAAATATCCCTTTGAATTTCCACAAGAACAGTCTTAGTGAACGCCTTCTGGAGGGCAAAGCTGTAACTCTGTGAGATGAATTCACAGAACACAGAGCAGTTTCTCAGAAGGCTTCTTTCCAGTTTTTATCTGAGGATATTTCCCTTTTCACCGTAGCCCTCCATGGGCTTCCAAATATCACTCTGCAAATTCCACAAGAACAGTCTAGGCGAAAGGCTCCTAGAGGGGAAAGCTGTGCCTCTGTGAGGTGAATTCTCAGATCACAAAGAAGTTTCTCAGACAGCTTCTTTCTCATTTTGATCAGAGGATATTTTCTTTGGCCCCATAGTCTTCAAAGGGATCCGAAATATCAGTTCTCAAATTCCACAGAAATAAGGCTAGCGAAGAGCTCCACGAAATACAGCTGTAACTCAGTGAGTGGAAGTTACACATCACAAAGCAGTTTCTCAGAAAGCTTCTTTCCAGTTTTTATCTGAGGATATTTTCATTTTCACCGTAGGCCTGTAAGGGCTTCCAAATACCCCTTTGCAAATTCCACAAAAAGAGTCTTAGCGAACGGATTCTGGAGGGGAAAGCTGCAATTCGGTGAGATGAATTCACAGATCACAAAGAAGTTTCTCAGAAAGCTTCTTTCTCATTTTGATCGGAGGATATTCCCTTTCGCCCTATAGTCTTCAAAGGGATCCGAAATATCAGTTTGCAGATTCCACAGAAATAAGGCTAGCAAACAGCACCCCGAAATACAGCTGTAACTCAGTGAGTGGAAGTCACACATCACAAAGCAGTGGCTCAGAAAGCGTCTATCCAGTTTTCATTTGAGGATATTTTCTTTTTCACCATAGGCCTCTATTGGCTTCCAAATATCCCATTGCAAATTCCACAAGACAATCTTAATGAACGGCTTCAAGAGGGGAAAGCTGTAACTCTGTGAGATAAATTCACAGAACACAGAGCAGTTTCTCAGAAAGATTCTTTCCAGTTTTTATCTGAGGATATTTCCCTTTTCCCACAGCCCTCCATTGGCTTCCAAATATCACTTTGCCAATTCCACAAGAACAATCTTAGCAGAAGGTTTCTGGAGTGATAAGCTGTAACTCTGTGAGATGAATTCACAGATCACAAAGAAGTCTCTCAGAAAGCTTCTTTCTCATTTTGATCGGAGGATATTTCCTTAGGTCCTATAGTCTTCAAAGGGATCCGAAATATAAGTTCTCAGACTCCACAGAAATAAGGCTAGCAAACAACTCCACGAAATACAGCTGCAACTCAGGGAGTGGAAGTCATATAGCACAAAGCAGTTGCTCAGAAAGCTTCCTTCCAGTTTTCATCTGAGGATATTTTCATTTTCACCGTAGGCCTGTATGCTCTTCCAAATATCCCTTTGCAAATTCCACAAGAACAGTCTTAGCGATCGGCTTCTGGAGGCGAAAGCTGTAACTCTGTGAGATGAATTCACAGAACTCAGAGCAGTTTTTCAGAAAGTTTCTTTCTAGGTTTTATCTCAGGATATTTCCCTTTTCACCAATGCCCTCTATAGGCTTCCAAATATCACTTTGCAAATTCCACAAAAACAGTCTTAGCAAACGGCTTCTGGAGGGTAAAGCTGTAACTCAGTGAGATGAATTCACAGGACACAGAGTAGTTTCTAAGAAAGCCTCTTTCTAGTTTTTATCTGAGAATATTTTTCTTTTCACCATAGCCCTCCATGGGCTTCCAAATATCACTTTGCAAATTCCACTAGAACTGTCTTAGTGAAAGGCTTCTTGAGGGGAAAGCTGTAACTCTGTGAGGTGAATTCACAGATCACAAAGAAGTTTCTCAGAAAGCTTCTCTCTCATTTAGATCGGAGGATATTTGCTTTGGCCCTATACTCTTCAAAGGGATCCCAAATATCAGTTCTCAGATTCCACAGAAATAAGGCTTGCAAACAGCTCCAGGAAATAACGCTGTAACTCAGTGAGTGGAACTCAATCTTCATAAAGCAGTTGCTCAGAAAGCTTCTTTCCAGTTTTCATCTGAGGATATTTTCTCTTTCAATATAGGCCTCTATGGACTTCCAAATATCCCTATGCAAATTCCACAAGAACAATGTTAGCGAACTTCTTCTGGAGGGAAAAGCTGTAACTCTGTGAGATGAATTCAAAAACACAGAGTAGTTTCTCAGGAAGTTTCTTTCCACTTTATATCTGAGGATATTTCCCTTTTCACCCTAGCCCTCCATGGGCTTCCAAATATAACCTTGTCAATTCCTCCAGAATAGTCTTAGCGAAAGGCTTCTTGAGGGGAAAGCTGTAACTCTGTGAGGTGAATTCACAGATCACAAAGAAGTTTCTCAGAAGGCTTCTTTATCATTTTGATCGGAGGATATTTCCTTTGGCCCTATTGTCTTCCAAGGGATCCGAAATATCAGTTCTCAGATTCCAAAGAAATAAGGCTAGCAAACAGCTCCAAGATATACAGTTTTAACTCAGTGAGTGGAAGTCACACATCACAAAGCAGTTGCTCAGAAAGCTTCTTTCCAGTTTTCAAATGAGGATATTTAATTTTTCACCACAGGCCCCTATAATCTTCCAAATATCCCTTTGCAAATTCCACAAGAACAGTCTTAGCGAACGGCTGCTGGAGGCGACAGCTGTAACTCTGTGAGATGTATTCACAGAATATAGAGCAGTTTCTTCGAAAGCTTCTTTCCAGTTCTTATCTGAGGATGTTTCCCTTTTCACCATAGCCCTCCACAGGCTTCCAAATATCACTTTGCCAATTCCACATGAATAGTCTTAGCAAAAGTCTTCTTGAGGGGTAAGCTGTAACTCTGAGATGAATACACAGATCACAAAGAAGTTTCTAGAAAGCTTCTTCCTCACTTTGATCGGAGGATATTTGCTTTGGCCCTATAGTCTTCAAAGGGATCCGAAATATCAGTTCTCAGATTCCACAAAAATAAGGCTAGGAAACAGCTCCACGAAATACAGCTGTAACTCAGTGAGTGGAAGTCACACATCACAAAGCAGTTGCTCTGAAAGGTTCTTTCCAGTTTTCATGTGAGGATATTCTCTTATTCACCATAGGCCCCTATGGGTTCCAAATATCCCTTTGCAAATTCCACAAGAACAGTCTTAGCGAACGGCTTCTGCAGGGGAAAGCTGTAACTCTGTGAGATGAATTCACAGAACACAGAGCAGTTTCTCAGAAAGCTTCTTTCCATTTTTTATCTGAGGATATTTCCCTTTTCACCATAGCCCTCCACGGGTTTCCAAATATCACTTTGCAAATTCCACAAGAACAGTCTTAGTGAAAGGCTTTTTGAGGGGAAAGCTGTAGCTCTGTGAGATGAATTCACAGATCACAAAGCCGTTTCTCAGAGAGCTTCTTTCTCATTTTGATTGGAGGGTATTTCCTTTGGCTCTACCCATCAAAGGGATCCGAAATATCCGTTCTCAGATTCCACAGAAATAAGGCTAGCAAACAGCTCCACGAAATACAGCTGTAACTCAGTGAGTGGAAGTCACACATCACAAAGCAGTTGCTCAGACAGCTTCTTTTCAGTTTTCATCTGAGGATATTCTCTGTTTCACCATAGGCTTCTAGGGGCTTCCAAATATCCCTTTGCATATTCCACAAGAACAGTCTTAGCGAACGGCTTCTGGAGGGGAAAGCTGTAACTCTGTGAGATGAATTCACAGAACACAGAGCAGTTTCTCAGAAACCTTCTTTCCAGTTTTTATCTGACGATATTTCCCTTTTCACCATAGCCGACCATGGGCTTCCAAATGTCACTTTGCAAATTCCACAAGACCATTCTTAGCGAAAGGCTTTTTAGGGGAAAGCTGTAACACTGTGAGATGAATTCACAGATCACAAAGCAGTTTCTCAGAAAGCTTCTTCCTCACTTTGATCGGAGGGTATTTCCTTTGGCCCTATACTCTTCAAAGGGATCCGAAATATCAGTTCTCAGATTCCACAAAAATAAGGCTAGGGAACAGCTCCACGAAATACAGCTGTAACTCAGTGAGTGGAATTCACACATCACAAAGCAGTTGCTCTGAAATGTGCTTTCCGGTTTTCATCTGAGGATATTCTGTTTTTCAACATAGGCCTCTAGGGGTTCTAAATATCCCTTTGCAAATTCCACGAGAACAGTCTTAGCGAACGACTTCTGGAGGGGAAAGCTGTAACTCTGTGAGATGAATTCATAGAACCCAGAGCAGTTTCTCTGAAAGCTTCTTTCGAGTTTTTCTCTGAGGATATTTCCCTTTTCACCCTAGTCCTCCATGGGCTTCAAAATATCACCTTGCAAATCCTACAAGAACAGTATTAGCGAAAGGCTTCTTGAGGGGAAAGCTGTAACTCGCTGAAATGAATTCACAGATCACAAAGAAGTTTCTCAGAAAGCTTCTTTATCATTTTCATCGGAGGATATTTCCTTTGGCTCTATAGCCTTCAAAGGGATCTGAAATATCCGTTCTCAGATTCCACAAATATAAGGCTAGCAAACAGCACCACGAAATACAGCTGTAACTCAGTGAGTGGAAGTCACACATCACAAAGCAGTTGCTCAGAAAGCTTCTTTCCAGTTTTCATCTGAGGATATTTTCTTTTTCACCATAGGCCTCTTTGGGCTTCCAAATATCCCTTTGCAAATTCCACAAGAACAGTCTTAGCGAACGGCTGCTGGAGGCGACAGCTGTAACTCTGTGAGATGTATTCACAGAATATAGAGCAGTTTCTTCGAAAGCTTCTTTCCAGTTCTTATCTGAGGATGTTTCCCTTTTCACCATAGCCCTCCACAGGCTTCCAAATATCACTTTGCCAATTCCACATGAATAGTCTTAGCAAAAGTCTTCTTGAGGGGTAAGCTGTAACTCTGAGATGAATACACAGATCACAAAGAAGTTTCTAGAAAGCTTCTTCCTCACTTTGATCGGAGGATATTTGCTTTGGCCCTATAGTCTTCAAAGGGATCCGAAATATCAGTTCTCAGATTCCACAAAAATAAGGCTAGGAAACAGCTCCACGAAATACAGCTGTAACTCAGTGAGTGGAAGTCACACATCACAAAGCAGTTGCTCTGAAAGGTTCTTTCCAGTTTTCATGTGAGGATATTCTCTTATTCACCATAGGCCCCTATGGGTTCCAAATATCCCTTTGCAAATTCCACAAGAACAGTCTTAGCGAACGGCTTCTGCAGGGGAAAGCTGTAACTCTGTGAGATGAATTCACAGAACACAGAGCAGTTTCTCAGAAAGCTTCTTTCCATTTTTTATCTGAGGATATTTCCCTTTTCACCATAGCCCTCCACGGGTTTCCAAATATCACTTTGCAAATTCCACAAGAACAGTCTTAGTGAAAGGCTTTTTGAGGGGAAAGCTGTAGCTCTGTGAGATGAATTCACAGATCACAAAGCCGTTTCTCAGAGAGCTTCTTTCTCATTTTGATTGGAGGGTATTTCCTTTGGCTCTACCCATCAAAAGGATCCGAAATATCCATTCTCAGATTCCACAGAAATAAGGCTAGCAAACAGCTCCACGAAATACAGCTGTAACTCAGTGAGTGGAAGTCACACATCACAAAGCAGTTGTTCAGACAGCTTCTTTTCAGTTTTCATCTGAGGATATTCTCTGTTTCACCATAGGCTTCTAGGGGCTTCCAAATATCCCTTTGCATATTCCACAAGAACAGTCTTAGCGAACGGCTTCTGGAGGGGAAAGCTGTAACTCTGTGAGATGAATTCACAGAACACAGAGCAGTTTCTCAGAAACCTTCTTTCCAGTTTTTATCTGACGATGTTTCCCTTTTCACCATAGCCGACCATGGGCTTCCAAATGTCACTTTGCAAATTCCACAAGACCATTCTTAGCGAAAGGCTTTTTAGGGGAAAGCTGTAACACTGTGAGATGAATTCACAGATCACAAAGCAGTTTCTCAGAAAGCTTCTTCCTCACTTTGATCGGAGGGTATTTCCTTTGGCCCTATACTCTTCAAAGGGATCCGAAATATCAGTTCTCAGATTCCACAAAAATAAGGCAAGGGAACAGCTCCACGAAATACAGCTGTAACTCAGTGAGTGGAATTCACACATCACAAAGCAGTTGCTCTGAAATGTGCTTTCCGGTTTTCATCTGAGGATATTCTGTTTTTCAACATAGGCCTCTAGGGGTTCTAAATATCCCTTTGCAAATTCCACGAGAACAGTCTTAGCGAACGACTTCTGGAGGGGAAAGCTGTAACTCTGTGAGATGAATTCACAGAACACAGAGCAGTTTCTCAGAAACCTTCTTTCCAGTTTTTCTCTGAGGATATTTCCCTTTTCACCATAGCCGACCATGGGCTTCCAAATGTCACTTTGCAAATTCCACAAGACCATTCTTAGCGAAAGGCTTTTTAGGGGAAAGCTGTAACACTGTGAGATGAATTCACAGATCACAAAGCAGTTTCTCAGAAAGCTTCTTCCTCACTTTGATCGGAGGGTATTTCCTTTGGCCCTATACTCTTCAAAGGGATCCGAAATATCAGTTCTCAGATTCCACAAAAATAAGGCTAGGGAACAGCTCCACGAAATACAGCTGTAACTCAGTGAGTGGAATTCACACATCACAAAGCAGTTGCTCTGAAATGTGCTTTCCGGTTTTCATCTGAGGATATTCTGTTTTTCAACATAGGCCTCTAGGGGTTCTAAATATCCCTTTGCAAATTCCACGAGAACAGTCTTAGCGAACGACTTCTGGAGGGGAAAGCTGTAACTCTGTGAGATGAATTCATAGAACCCAGAGCAGTTTCTCTGAAAGCTTCTTTCGAGTTTTTCTCTGAGGATATTTCCCTTTTCACCCTAGTCCTCCATGGGCTTCAAAATATCACCTTGCAAATCCTACAAGAACAGTATTAGCGAAAGGCTTCTTGAGGGGAAAGCTGTAACTCGCTGAAATGAATTCACAGATCACAAAGAAGTTTCTCAGAAAGCTTCTTTATCATTTTCATCGGAGGATATTTCCTTTGGCTCTATAGCCTTCAAAGGGATCTGAAATATCCGTTCTCAGATTCCACAAATATAAGGCTAGCAAACAGCACCACGAAATACAGCTGTAACTCAGTGAGTGGAAGTCACACATCACAAAGCAGTTGCTCAGAAAGCTTCTTTCCAGTTTTCATCTGAGGATATTTTCTTTTTCACCATAGGCCTCTTTGGGCTTCCAAATATCCCTTTGCAAATTCCACAAGAACAGTCTTAGCGAACGGCTGCTGGAGGCGACAGCTGTAACTCTGTGAGATGTATTCACAGAATATAGAGCAGTTTCTTCGAAAGCTTCTTTCCAGTTCTTATCTGAGGATGTTTCCCTTTTCACCATAGCCCTCCACAGGCTTCCAAATATCACTTTGCCAATTCCACATGAATAGTCTTAGCAAAAGTCTTCTTGAGGGGTAAGCTGTAACTCTGAGATGAATACACAGATCACAAAGAAGTTTCTAGAAAGCTTCTTCCTCACTTTGATCGGAGGATATTTGCTTTGGCCCTATAGTCTTCAAAGGGATCCGAAATATCAGTTCTCAGATTCCACAAAAATAAGGCTAGGAAACAGCTCCACGAAATACAGCTGTAACTCAGTGAGTGGAAGTCACACATCACAAAGCAGTTGCTCTGAAAGGTTCTTTCCAGTTTTCATGTGAGGATATTCTCTTATTCACCATAGGCCCCTATGGGTTCCAAATATCCCTTTGCAAATTCCACAAGAACAGTCTTAGCGAACGGCTTCTGCAGGGGAAAGCTGTAACTCTGTGAGATGAATTCACAGAACACAGAGCAGTTTCTCAGAAAGCTTCTTTCCATTTTTTATCTGAGGATATTTCCCTTTTCACCATAGCCCTCCACGGGTTTCCAAATATCACTTTGCAAATTCCACAAGAACAGTCTTAGTGAAAGGCTTTTTGAGGGGAAAGCTGTAGCTCTGTGAGATGAATTCACAGATCACAAAGCCGTTTCTCAGAGAGCTTCTTTCTCATTTTGATTGGAGGGTATTTCCTTTGGCTCTACCCATCAAAGGGATCCGAAATATCCGTTCTCAGATTCCACAGAAATAAGGCTAGCAAACAGCTCCACGAAATACAGCTGTAACTCAGTGAGTGGAAGTCACACATCACAAAGCAGTTGCTCAGACAGCTTCTTTTCAGTTTTCATCTGAGGATATTCTCTGTTTCACCATAGGCTTCTAGGGGCTTCCAAATATCCCTTTGCATATTCCACAAGAACAGTCTTAGCGAACGGCTTCTGGAGGGGAAAGCTGTAACTCTGTGAGATGAATTCACAGAACACAGAGCAGTTTCTCAGAAACCTTCTTTCCAGTTTTTATCTGACGATATTTCCCTTTTCACCATAGCCGACCATGGGCTTCCAAATGTCACTTTGCAAATTCCACAAGACCATTCTTAGCGAAAGGCTTTTTAGGGGAAAGCTGTAACACTGTGAGATGAATTCACAGATCACAAAGCAGTTTCTCAGAAAGCTTCTTCCTCACTTTGATCGGAGGGTATTTCCTTTGGCCCTATACTCTTCAAAGGGATCCGAAATATCAGTTCTCAGATTCCACAAAAATAAGGCTAGGGAACAGCTCCACGAAATACAGCTGTAACTCAGTGAGTGGAATTCACACATCACAAAGCAGTTGCTCTGAAATGTGCTTTCCGGTTTTCATCTGAGGATATTCTGTTTTTCAACATAGGCCTCTAGGGGTTCTAAATATCCCTTTGCAAATTCCACGAGAACAGTCTTAGCGAACGACTTCTGGAGGGGAAAGCTGTAACTCTGTGAGATGAATTCATAGAACCCAGAGCAGTTTCTCTGAAAGCTTCTTTCGAGTTTTTCTCTGAGGATATTTCCCTTTTCACCCTAGTCCTCCATGGGCTTCAAAATATCACCTTGCAAATCCTACAAGAACAGTATTAGCGAAAGGCTTCTTGAGGGGAAAGCTGTAACTCGCTGAAATGAATTCACAGATCACAAAGAAGTTTCTCAGAAAGCTTCTTTATCATTTTCATCGGAGGATATTTCCTTTGGCTCTATAGCCTTCAAAGGGATCTGAAATATCCGTTCTCAGATTCCACAAATATAAGGCTAGCAAACAGCACCACGAAATACAGCTGTAACTCAGTGAGTGGAAGTCACACATCACAAAGCAGTTGCTCAGAAAGCTTCTTTCCAGTTTTCATCTGAGGATATTTTCTTTTTCACCATAGGCCTCTTTGGGCTTCCAAATATCCCTTTGCAAATTCCACAAGAACAGTCTTAGCGAACGGCTGCTGGAGGCGACAGCTGTAACTCTGTGAGATGTATTCACAGAATATAGAGCAGTTTCTTCGAAAGCTTCTTTCCAGTTCTTATCTGAGGATGTTTCCCTTTTCACCATAGCCCTCCACAGGCTTCCAAATATCACTTTGCCAATTCCACATGAATAGTCTTAGCAAAAGTCTTCTTGAGGGGTAAGCTGTAACTCTGAGATGAATACACAGATCACAAAGAAGTTTCTAGAAAGCTTCTTCCTCACTTTGATCGGAGGATATTTGCTTTGGCCCTATAGTCTTCAAAGGGATCCGAAATATCAGTTCTCAGATTCCACAAAAATAAGGCTAGGAAACAGCTCCACGAAATACAGCTGTAACTCAGTGAGTGGAAGTCACACATCACAAAGCAGTTGCTCTGAAAGGTTCTTTCCAGTTTTCATGTGAGGATATTCTCTTATTCACCATAGGCCCCTATGGGTTCCAAATATCCCTTTGCAAATTCCACAAGAACAGTCTTAGCGAACGGCTTCTGCAGGGGAAAGCTGTAACTCTGTGAGATGAATTCACAGAACACAGAGCAGTTTCTCAGAAAGCTTCTTTCCATTTTTTATCTGAGGATATTTCCCTTTTCACCATAGCCCTCCACGGGTTTCCAAATATCACTTTGCAAATTCCACAAGAACAGTCTTAGTGAAAGGCTTTTTGAGGGGAAAGCTGTAGCTCTGTGAGATGAATTCACAGATCACAAAGCCGTTTCTCAGAGAGCTTCTTTCTCATTTTGATTGGAGGGTATTTCCTTTGGCTCTACCCATCAAAGGGATCCGAAATATCCGTTCTCAGATTCCACAGAAATAAGGCTAGCAAACAGCTCCACGAAATACAGCTGTAACTCAGTGAGTGGAAGTCACACATCACAAAGCAGTTGCTCAGACAGCTTCTTTTCAGTTTTCATCTGAGGATATTCTCTGTTTCACCATAGGCTTCTAGGGGCTTCCAAATATCCCTTTGCATATTCCACAAGAACAGTCTTAGCGAACGGCTTCTGGAGGGGAAAGCTGTAACTCTGTGAGATGAATTCACAGAACACAGAGCAGTTTCTCAGAAACCTTCTTTCCAGTTTTTATCTGACGATATTTCCCTTTTCACCATAGCCGACCATGGGCTTCCAAATGTCACTTTGCAAATTCCACAAGACCATTCTTAGCGAAAGGCTTTTTAGGGGAAAGCTGTAACACTGTGAGATGAATTCACAGATCACAAAGCAGTTTCTCAGAAAGCTTCTTCCTCACTTTGATCGGAGGGTATTTCCTTTGGCCCTATACTCTTCAAAGGGATCCGAAATATCAGTTCTCAGATTCCACAAAAATAAGGCTAGGGAACAGCTCCACGAAATACAGCTGTAACTCAGTGAGTGGAATTCACACATCACAAAGCAGTTGCTCTGAAATGTGCTTTCCGGTTTTCATCTGAGGATATTCTGTTTTTCAACATAGGCCTCTAGGGGTTCTAAATATCCCTTTGCAAATTCCACGAGAACAGTCTTAGCGAACGACTTCTGGAGGGGAAAGCTGTAACTCTGTGAGATGAATTCATAGAACCCAGAGCAGTTTCTCTGAAAGCTTCTTTCGAGTTTTTCTCTGAGGATATTTCCCTTTTCACCCTAGTCCTCCATGGGCTTCAAAATATCACCTTGCAAATCCTACAAGAACAGTATTAGCGAAAGGCTTCTTGAGGGGAAAGCTGTAACTCGCTGAAATGAATTCACAGATCACAAAGAAGTTTCTCAGAAAGCTTCTTTATCATTTTCATCGGAGGATATTTCCTTTGGCTCTATAGCCTTCAAAGGGATCTGAAATATCCGTTCTCAGATTCCACAAATATAAGGCTAGCAAACAGCACCACGAAATACAGCTGTAACTCAGTGAGTGGAAGTCACACATCACAAAGCAGTTGCTCAGAAAGCTTCTTTCCAGTTTTCATCTGAGGATATTTTCTTTTTCACCATAGGCCTCTTTGGGCTTCCAAATATCCCTTTGCAAATTCCACAAGAACAGTCTTAGCGAACGGCTGCTGGAGGCGACAGCTGTAACTCTGTGAGATGTATTCACAGAATATAGAGCAGTTTCTTCGAAAGCTTCTTTCCAGTTCTTATCTGAGGATGTTTCCCTTTTCACCATAGCCCTCCACAGGCTTCCAAATATCACTTTGCCAATTCCACATGAATAGTCTTAGCAAAAGTCTTCTTGAGGGGTAAGCTGTAACTCTGAGATGAATACACAGATCACAAAGAAGTTTCTAGAAAGCTTCTTCCTCACTTTGATCGGAGGATATTTGCTTTGGCCCTATAGTCTTCAAAGGGATCCGAAATATCAGTTCTCAGATTCCACAAAAATAAGGCTAGGAAACAGCTCCACGAAATACAGCTGTAACTCAGTGAGTGGAAGTCACACATCACAAAGCAGTTGCTCTGAAAGGTTCTTTCCAGTTTTCATGTGAGGATATTCTCTTATTCACCATAGGCCCCTATGGGTTCCAAATATCCCTTTGCAAATTCCACAAGAACAGTCTTAGCGAACGGCTTCTGCAGGGGAAAGCTGTAACTCTGTGAGATGAATTCACAGAACACAGAGCAGTTTCTCAGAAAGCTTCTTTCCATTTTTTATCTGAGGATATTTCCCTTTTCACCATAGCCCTCCACGGGTTTCCAAATATCACTTTGCAAATTCCACAAGAACAGTCTTAGTGAAAGGCTTTTTGAGGGGAAAGCTGTAGCTCTGTGAGATGAATTCACAGATCACAAAGCCGTTTCTCAGAGAGCTTCTTTCTCATTTTGATTGGAGGGTATTTCCTTTGGCTCTACCCATCAAAGGGATCCGAAATATCCGTTCTCAGATTCCACAGAAATAAGGCTAGCAAACAGCTCCACGAAATACAGCTGTAACTCAGTGAGTGGAAGTCACACATCACAAAGCAGTTGCTCAGACAGCTTCTTTTCAGTTTTCATCTGAGGATATTCTCTGTTTCACCATAGGCTTCTAGGGGCTTCCAAATATCCCTTTGCATATTCCACAAGAACAGTCTTAGCGAACGGCTTCTGGAGGGGAAAGCTGTAACTCTGTGAGATGAATTCACAGAACACAGAGCAGTTTCTCAGAAACCTTCTTTCCAGTTTTTATCTGACGATATTTCCCTTTTCACCATAGCCGACCATGGGCTTCCAAATGTCACTTTGCAAATTCCACAAGACCATTCTTAGCGAAAGGCTTTTTAGGGGAAAGCTGTAACACTGTGAGATGAATTCACAGATCACAAAGCAGTTTCTCAGAAAGCTTCTTCCTCACTTTGATCGGAGGGTATTTCCTTTGGCCCTATACTCTTCAAAGGGATCCGAAATATCAGTTCTCAGATTCCACAAAAATAAGGCTAGGGAACAGCTCCACGAAATACAGCTGTAACTCAGTGAGTGGAATTCACACATCACAAAGCAGTTGCTCTGAAATGTGCTTTCCGGTTTTCATCTGAGGATATTCTGTTTTTCAACATAGGCCTCTAGGGGTTCTAAATATCCCTTTGCAAATTCCACGAGAACAGTCTTAGCGAACGACTTCTGGAGGGGAAAGCTGTAACTCTGTGAGATGAATTCATAGAACCCAGAGCAGTTTCTCTGAAAGCTTCTTTCGAGTTTTTCTCTGAGGATATTTCCCTTTTCACCCTAGTCCTCCATGGGCTTCAAAATATCACCTTGCAAATCCTACAAGAACAGTATTAGCGAAAGGCTTCTTGAGGGGAAAGCTGTAACTCGCTGAAATGAATTCACAGATCACAAAGAAGTTTCTCAGAAAGCTTCTTTATCATTTTCATCGGAGGATATTTCCTTTGGCTCTATAGCCTTCAAAGGGATCTGAAATATCCGTTCTCAGATTCCACAAATATAAGGCTAGCAAACAGCACCACGAAATACAGCTGTAACTCAGTGAGTGGAAGTCACACATCACAAAGCAGTTGCTCAGAAAGCTTCTTTCCAGTTTTCGTCTGAGGATATTTTCTTTTTCACCATAGGCCTCTTTGGGCTTCCAAATATCCCTTTGCAAATTCCACAAGAACAGTCTTAGCGAACGGCTGCTGGAGGCGACAGCTGTAACTCTGTGAGATGTATTCACAGAATATAGAGCAGTTTCTTCGAAAGCTTCTTTCCAGTTCTTATCTGAGGATGTTTCCCTTTTCACCATAGCCCTCCACAGGCTTCCAAATATCACTTTGCCAATTCCACATGAATAGTCTTAGCAAAAGTCTTCTTGAGGGGTAAGCTGTAACTCTGAGATGAATACACAGATCACAAAGAAGTTTCTAGAAAGCTTCTTCCTCACTTTGATCGGAGGATATTTGCTTTGGCCCTATAGTCTTCAAAGGGATCCGAAATATCAGTTCTCAGATTCCACAAAAATAAGGCTAGGAAACAGCTCCACGAAATACAGCTGTAACTCAGTGAGTGGAAGTCACACATCACAAAGCAGTTGCTCTGAAAGGTTCTTTCCAGTTTTCATGTGAGGATATTCTCTTATTCACCATAGGCCCCTATGGGTTCCAAATATCCCTTTGCAAATTCCACAAGAACAGTCTTAGCGAACGGCTTCTGCAGGGGAAAGCTGTAACTCTGTGAGATGAATTCACAGAACACAGAGCAGTTTCTCAGAAAGCTTCTTTCCATTTTTTATCTGAGGATATTTCCCTTTTCACCATAGCCCTCCACGGGTTTCCAAATATCACTTTGCAAATTCCACAAGAACAGTCTTAGTGAAAGGCTTTTTGAGGGGAAAGCTGTAGCTCTGTGAGATGAATTCACAGATCACAAAGCCGTTTCTCAGAGAGCTTCTTTCTCATTTTGATTGGAGGGTATTTCCTTTGGCTCTACCCATCAAAGGGATCCGAAATATCCGTTCTCAGATTCCACAGAAATAAGGCTAGCAAACAGCTCCACGAAATACAGCTGTAACTCAGTGAGTGGAAGTCACACATCACAAAGCAGTTGCTCAGACAGCTTCTTTTCAGTTTTCATCTGAGGATATTCTCTGTTTCACCATAGGCTTCTAGGGGCTTCCAAATATCCCTTTGCATATTCCACAAGAACAGTCTTAGCGAACGGCTTCTGGAGGGGAAAGCTGTAACTCTGTGAGATGAATTCACAGAACACAGAGCAGTTTCTCAGAAACCTTCTTTCCAGTTTTTATCTGACGATATTTCCCTTTTCACCATAGCCGACCATGGGCTTCCAAATGTCACTTTGCAAATTCCACAAGACCATTCTTAGCGAAAGGCTTTTTAGGGGAAAGCTGTAACACTGTGAGATGAATTCACAGATCACAAAGCAGTTTCTCAGAAAGCTTCTTCCTCACTTTGATCGGAGGGTATTTCCTTTGGCCCTATACTCTTCAAAGGGATCCGAAATATCAGTTCTCAGATTCCACAAAAATAAGGCTAGGGAACAGCTCCACGAAATACAGCTGTAACTCAGTGAGTGGAATTCACACATCACAAAGCAGTTGCTCTGAAATGTGCTTTCCGGTTTTCATCTGAGGATATTCTGTTTTTCAACATAGGCCTCTAGGGGTTCTAAATATCCCTTTGCAAATTCCACGAGAACAGTCTTAGCGAACGACTTCTGGAGGGGAAAGCTGTAACTCTGTGAGATGAATTCATAGAACCCAGAGCAGTTTCTCTGAAAGCTTCTTTCGAGTTTTTCTCTGAGGATATTTCCCTTTTCACCCTAGTCCTCCATGGACTTCAAAATATCACCTTGCAAATCCTACAAGAACAGTATTAGCGAAAGGCTTCTTGAGGGGAAAGCTGTAACTCGCTGAAATGAATTCACAGATCACAAAGAAGTTTCTCAGAAAGCTTCTTTATCATTTTCATCGGAGGATATTTCCTTTGGCTCTATAGCCTTCAAAGGGATCTGAAATATCCGTTCTCAGATTCCACAAATATAAGGCTAGCAAACAGCACCACGAAATACAGCTGTAACTCAGTGAGTGGAAGTCACACATCACAAAGCAGTTGCTCAGAAAGCTTCTTTCCAGTTTTCATCTGAGGATATTTTCTTTTTCACCATAGGCCTCTTTGGGCTTCCAAATATCCCTTTGCAAATTCCACAAGAACAGTCTTAGCGAACGGCTGCTGGAGGCGACAGCTGTAACTCTGTGAGATGTATTCACAGAATATAGAGCAGTTTCTTCGAAAGCTTCTTTCCAGTTCTTATCTGAGGATGTTTCCCTTTTCACCATAGCCCTCCACAGGCTTCCAAATATCACTTTGCCAATTCCACATGAATAGTCTTAGCAAAAGTCTTCTTGAGGGGTAAGCTGTAACTCTGAGATGAATACACAGATCACAAAGAAGTTTCTAGAAAGCTTCTTCCTCACTTTGATCGGAGGATATTTGCTTTGGCCCTATAGTCTTCAAAGGGATCCGAAATATCAGTTCTCAGATTCCACAAAAATAAGGCTAGGAAACAGCTCCACGAAATACAGCTGTAACTCAGTGAGTGGAAGTCACACATCACAAAGCAGTTGCTCTGAAAGGTTCTTTCCAGTTTTCATGTGAGGATATTCTCTTATTCACCATAGGCCCCTATGGGTTCCAAATATCCCTTTGCAAATTCCACAAGAACAGTCTTAGCGAACGGCTTCTGCAGGGGAAAGCTGTAACTCTGTGAGATGAATTCACAGAACACAGAGCAGTTTCTCAGAAAGCTTCTTTCCATTTTTTATCTGAGGATATTTCCCTTTTCACCATAGCCCTCCACGGGTTTCCAAATATCACTTTGCAAATTCCACAAGAACAGTCTTAGTGAAAGGCTTTTTGAGGGGAAAGCTGTAGCTCTGTGAGATGAATTCACAGATCACAAAGCCGTTTCTCAGAGAGCTTCTTTCTCATTTTGATTGGAGGGTATTTCCTTTGGCTCTACCCATCAAAGGGATCCGAAATATCCGTTCTCAGATTCCACAGAAATAAGGCTAGCAAACAGCTCCACGAAATACAGCTGTAACTCAGTGAGTGGAAGTCACACATCACAAAGCAGTTGCTCAGACAGCTTCTTTTCAGTTTTCATCTGAGGATATTCTCTGTTTCACCATAGGCTTCTAGGGGCTTCCAAATATCCCTTTGCATATTCCACAAGAACAGTCTTAGCGAACGGCTTCTGGAGGGGAAAGCTGTAACTCTGTGAGATGAATTCACAGAACACAGAGCAGTTTCTCAGAAACCTTCTTTCCAGTTTTTATCTGACGATATTTCCCTTTTCACCATAGCCGACCATGGGCTTCCAAATGTCACTTTGCAAATTCCACAAGACCATTCTTAGCGAAAGGCTTTTTAGGGGAAAGCTGTAACACTGTGAGATGAATTCACAGATCACAAAGCAGTTTCTCAGAAAGCTTCTTCCTCACTTTGATCGGAGGGTATTTCCTTTGGCCCTATACTCTTCAAAGGGATCCGAAATATCAGTTCTCAGATTCCACAAAAATAAGGCTAGGGAACAGCTCCACGAAATACAGCTGTAACTCAGTGAGTGGAATTCACACATCACAAAGCAGTTGCTCTGAAATGTGCTTTCCGGTTTTCATCTGAGGATATTCTGTTTTTCAACATAGGCCTCTAGGGGTTCTAAATATCCCTTTGCAAATTCCACGAGAACAGTCTTAGCGAACGACTTCTGGAGGGGAAAGCTGTAACTCTGTGAGATGAATTCATAGAACCCAGAGCAGTTTCTCTGAAAGCTTCTTTCGAGTTTTTCTCTGAGGATATTTCCCTTTTCACCCTAGTCCTCCATGGGCTTCAAAATATCACCTTGCAAATCCTACAAGAACAGTATTAGCGAAAGGCTTCTTGAGGGGAAAGCTGTAACTCGCTGAAATGAATTCACAGATCACAAAGAAGTTTCTCAGAAAGCTTCTTTATCATTTTCATCGGAGGATATTTCCTTTGGCTCTATAGCCTTCAAAGGGATCTGAAATATCCGTTCTCAGATTCCACAAATATAAGGCTAGCAAACAGCACCACGAAATACAGCTGTAACTCAGTGAGTGGAAGTCACACATCACAAAGCAGTTGCTCAGAAAGCTTCTTTCCAGTTTTCATCTGAGGATATTTTCTTTTTCACCATAGGCCTCTTTGGGCTTCCAAATATCCCTTTGCAAATTCCACAAGAACAGTCTTAGCGAACGGCTGCTGGAGGCGACAGCTGTAACTCTGTGAGATGTATTCACAGAATATAGAGCAGTTTCTTCGAAAGCTTCTTTCCAGTTCTTATCTGAGGATGTTTCCCTTTTCACCATAGCCCTCCACAGGCTTCCAAATATCACTTTGCCAATTCCACATGAATAGTCTTAGCAAATGTCTTCTTGAGGGGTAAGCTGTAACTCTGAGATGAATACACAGATCACAAAGAAGTTTCTAGAAAGCTTCTTCCTCACTTTGATCGGAGGATATTTGCTTTGGCCCTATAGTCTTCAAAGGGATCCGAAATATCAGTTCTCAGATTCCACAAAAATAAGGCTAGGAAACAGCTCCACGAAATACAGCTGTAACTCAGTGAGTGGAAGTCACACATCACAAAGCAGTTGCTCTGAAAGGTTCTTTCCAGTTTTCATGTGAGGATATTCTCTTATTCACCATAGGCCCCTATGGGTTCCAAATATCCCTTTGCAAATTCCACAAGAACAGTCTTAGCGAACGGCTTCTGCAGGGGAAAGCTGTAACTCTGTGAGATGAATTCACAGAACACAGAGCAGTTTCTCAGAAAGCTTCTTTCCATTTTTTATCTGAGGATATTTCCCTTTTCACCATAGCCCTCCACGGGTTTCCAAATATCACTTTGCAAATTCCACAAGAACAGTCTTAGTGAAAGGCTTTTTGAGGGGAAAGCTGTAGCTCTGTGAGATGAATTCACAGATCACAAAGCCGTTTCTCAGAGAGCTTCTTTCTCATTTTGATTGGAGGGTATTTCCTTTGGCTCTACCCATCAAAGGGATCCGAAATATCCGTTCTCAGATTCCACAGAAATAAGGCTAGCAAACAGCTCCACGAAATACAGCTGTAACTCAGTGAGTGGAAGTCACACATCACAAAGCAGTTGCTCAGACAGCTTCTTTTCAGTTTTCATCTGAGGATATTCTCTGTTTCACCATAGGCTTCTAGGGGCTTCCAAATATCCCTTTGCATATTCCACAAGAACAGTCTTAGCGAACGGCTTCTGGAGGGGAAAGCTGTAACTCTGTGAGATGAATTCACAGAACACAGAGCAGTTTCTCAGAAACCTTCTTTCCAGTTTTTATCTGACGATATTTCCCTTTTCACCATAGCCGACCATGGGCTTCCAAATGTCACTTTGCAAATTCCACAAGACCATTCTTAGCGAAAGGCTTTTTAGGGGAAAGCTGTAACACTGTGAGATGAATTCACAGATCACAAAGCAGTTTCTCAGAAAGCTTCTTCCTCACTTTGATCGGAGGGTATTTCCTTTGGCCCTATACTCTTCAAAGGGATCCGAAATATCAGTTCTCAGATTCCACAAAAATAAGGCTAGGGAACAGCTCCACGAAATACAGCTGTAACTCAGTGAGTGGAATTCACACATCACAAAGCAGTTGCTCTGAAATGTGCTTTCCGGTTTTCATCTGAGGATATTCTGTTTTTCAACATAGGCCTCTAGGGGTTCTAAATATCCCTTTGCAAATTCCACGAGAACAGTCTTAGCGAACGACTTCTGGAGGGGAAAGCTGTAACTCTGTGAGATGAATTCATAGAACCCAGAGCAGTTTCTCTGAAAGCTTCTTTCGAGTTTTTCTCTGAGGATATTTCCCTTTTCACCCTAGTCCTCCATGGGCTTCAAAATATCACCTTGCAAATCCTACAAGAACAGTATTAGCGAAAGGCTTCTTGAGGGGAAAGCTGTAACTCGCTGAAATGAATTCACAGATCACAAAGAAGTTTCTCAGAAAGCTTCTTTATCATTTTCATCGGAGGATATTTCCTTTGGCTCTATAGCCTTCAAAGGGATCTGAAATATCC
Source organism: Macaca mulatta (assembly GCF_049350105.2). Classification (NCBI taxonomy): domain Eukaryota; kingdom Metazoa; phylum Chordata; class Mammalia; order Primates; family Cercopithecidae; genus Macaca; species Macaca mulatta. The sequence goes on from NC_133417.1 coordinate 30,014,367, forward strand.
GTTCTCAGATTCCACAAATATAAGGCTAGCAAACAGCACCACGAAATACAGCTGTAACTCAGTGAGTGGAAGTCACACATCACAAAGCAGTTGCTCAGAAAGCTTCTTTCCAGTTTTCATCTGAGGATATTTTCTTTTTCACCATAGGCCTCTTTGGGCTTCCAAATATCCCTTTGCAAATTCCACAAGAACAGTCTTAGCGAACGGCTGCTGGAGGCGACAGCTGTAACTCTGTGAGATGTATTCACAGAATATAGAGCAGTTTCTTCGAAAGCTTCTTTCCAGTTCTTATCTGAGGATGTTTCCCTTTTCACCATAGCCCTCCACAGACTTCCAAATATCACTTTGCCAATTCCACATGAATAGTCTTAGCAAAAGTCTTCTTGAGGGGTAAGCTGTAACTCTGAGATGAATACACAGATCACAAAGAAGTTTCTAGAAAGCTTCTTCCTCACTTTGATCGGAGGATATTTGCTTTGGCCCTATAGTCTTCAAAGGGATCCGAAATATCAGTTCTCAGATTCCACAAAAATAAGGCTAGGAAACAGCTCCACGAAATACAGCTGTAACTCAGTGAGTGGAAGTCACACATCACAAAGCAGTTGCTCTGAAAGGTTCTTTCCAGTTTTCATGTGAGGATATTCTCTTATTCACCATAGGCCCCTATGGGTTCCAAATATCCCTTTGCAAATTCCACAAGAACAGTCTTAGCGAACGGCTTCTGCAGGGGAAAGCTGTAACTCTGTGAGATGAATTCACAGAACACAGAGCAGTTTCTCAGAAAGCTTCTTTCCATTTTTTATCTGAGGATATTTCCCTTTTCACCATAGCCCTCCACGGGTTTCCAAATATCACTTTGCAAATTCCACAAGAACAGTCTTAGTGAAAGGCTTTTTGAGGGGAAAGCTGTAGCTCTGTGAGATGAATTCACAGATCACAAAGCCGTTTCTCAGAGAGCTTCTTTCTCATTTTGATTGGAGGGTATTTCCTTTGGCTCTACCCATCAAAGGGATCCGAAATATCCGTTCTCAGATTCCACAGAAATAAGGCTAGCAAACAGCTCCACGAAATACAGCTGTAACTCAGTGAGTGGAAGTCACACATCACAAAGCAGTTGCTCAGACAGCTTCTTTTCAGTTTTCATCTGAGGATATTCTCTGTTTCACCATAGGCTTCTAGGGGCTTCCAAATATCCCTTTGCATATTCCACAAGAACAGTCTTAGCGAACGGCTTCTGGAGGGGAAAGCTGTAACTCTGTGAGATGAATTCACAGAACACAGAGCAGTTTCTCAGAAACCTTCTTTCCAGTTTTTATCTGACGATATTTCCCTTTTCACCATAGCCGACCATGGGCTTCCAAATGTCACTTTGCAAATTCCACAAGACCATTCTTAGCGAAAGGCTTTTTAGGGGAAAGCTGTAACACTGTGAGATGAATTCACAGATCACAAAGCAGTTTCTCAGAAAGCTTCTTCCTCACTTTGATCGGAGGGTATTTCCTTTGGCCCTATACTCTTCAAAGGGATCCGAAATATCAGTTCTCAGATTCCACAAAAATAAGGCTAGGGAACAGCTCCACGAAATACAGCTGTAACTCAGTGAGTGGAATTCACACATCACAAAGCAGTTGCTCTGAAATGTGCTTTCCGGTTTTCATCTGAGGATATTCTGTTTTTCAACATAGGCCTCTAGGGGTTCTAAATATCCCTTTGCAAATTCCACGAGAACAGTCTTAGCGAACGACTTCTGGAGGGGAAAGCTGTAACTCTGTGAGATGAATTCATAGAACCCAGAGCAGTTTCTCTGAAAGCTTCTTTCGAGTTTTTCTCTGAGGATATTTCCCTTTTCACCCTAGTCCTCCATGGGCTTCAAAATATCACCTTGCAAATCCTACAAGAACAGTATTAGCGAAAGGCTTCTTGAGGGGAAAGCTGTAACTCGCTGAAATGAATTCACAGATCACAAAGAAGTTTCTCAGAAAGCTTCTTTATCATTTTCATCGGAGGATATTTCCTTTGGCTCTATAGCCTTCAAAGGGATCTGAAATATCCGTTCTCAGATTCCACAAATATAAGGCTAGCAAACAGCACCACGAAATACAGCTGTAACTCAGTGAGTGGAAGTCACACATCACAAAGCAGTTGCTCAGAAAGCTTCTTTCCAGTTTTCATCTGAGGATATTTTCTTTTTCACCATAGGCCTCTTTGGGCTTCCAAATATCCCTTTGCAAATTCCACAAGAACAGTCTTAGCGAACGGCTGCTGGAGGCGACAGCTGTAACTCTGTGAGATGTATTCACAGAATATAGAGCAGTTTCTTCGAAAGCTTCTTTCCAGTTCTTATCTGAGGATGTTTCCCTTTTCACCATAGCCCTCCACAGGCTTCCAAATATCACTTTGCCAATTCCACATGAATAGTCTTAGCAAAAGTCTTCTTGAGGGGTAAGCTGTAACTCTGAGATGAATACACAGATCACAAAGAAGTTTCTAGAAAGCTTCTTCCTCACTTTGATCGGAGGATATTTGCTTTGGCCCTATAGTCTTCAAAGGGATCCGAAATATCAGTTCTCAGATTCCACAAAAATAAGGCTAGGAAACAGCTCCACGAAATACAGCTGTAACTCAGTGAGTGGAAGTCACACATCACAAAGCAGTTGCTCTGAAAGGTTCTTTCCAGTTTTCATGTGAGGATATTCTCTTATTCACCATAGGCCCCTATGGGTTCCAAATATCCCTTTGCAAATTCCACAAGAACAGTCTTAGCGAACGGCTTCTGCAGGGGAAAGCTGTAACTCTGTGAGATGAATTCACAGAACACAGAGCAGTTTCTCAGAAAGCTTCTTTCCATTTTTTATCTGAGGATATTTCCCTTTTCACCATAGCCCTCCACGGGTTTCCAAATATCACTTTGCAAATTCCACAAGAACAGTCTTAGTGAAAGGCTTTTTGAGGGGAAAGCTGTAGCTCTGTGAGATGAATTCACAGATCACAAAGCCGTTTCTCAGAGAGCTTCTTTCTCATTTTGATTGGAGGGTATTTCCTTTGGCTCTACCCATCAAAGGGATCCGAAATATCCGTTCTCAGATTCCACAGAAATAAGGCTAGCAAACAGCTCCACGAAATACAGCTGTAACTCAGTGAGTGGAAGTCACACATCACAAAGCAGTTGCTCAGACAGCTTCTTTTCAGTTTTCATCTGAGGATATTCTCTGTTTCACCATAGGCTTCTAGGGGCTTCCAAATATCCCTTTGCATATTCCACAAGAACAGTCTTAGCGAACGGCTTCTGGAGGGGAAAGCTGTAACTCTGTGAGATGAATTCACAGAACACAGAGCAGTTTCTCAGAAACCTTCTTTCCAGTTTTTATCTGACGATATTTCCCTTTTCACCATAGCCGACCATGGGCTTCCAAATGTCACTTTGCAAATTCCACAAGACCATTCTTAGCGAAAGGCTTTTTAGGGGAAAGCTGTAACACTGTGAGATGAATTCACAGATCACAAAGCAGTTTCTCAGAAAGCTTCTTCCTCACTTTGATCGGAGGGTATTTCCTTTGGCCCTATACTCTTCAAAGGGATCCGAAATATCAGTTCTCAGATTCCACAAAAATAAGGCTAGGGAACAGCTCCACGAAATACAGCTGTAACTCAGTGAGTGGAATTCACACATCACAAAGCAGTTGCTCTGAAATGTGCTTTCCGGTTTTCATCTGAGGATATTCTGTTTTTCAACATAGGCCTCTAGGGGTTCTAAATATCCCTTTGCAAATTCCACGAGAACAGTCTTAGCGAACGACTTCTGGAGGGGAAAGCTGTAACTCTGTGAGATGAATTCATAGAACCCAGAGCAGTTTCTCTGAAAGCTTCTTTCGAGTTTTTCTCTGAGGATATTTCCCTTTTCACCCTAGTCCTCCATGGGCTTCAAAATATCACCTTGCAAATCCTACAAGAACAGTATTAGCGAAAGGCTTCTTGAGGGGAAAGCTGTAACTCGCTGAAATGAATTCACAGATCACAAAGAAGTTTCTCAGAAAGCTTCTTTATCATTTTCATCGGAGGATATTTCCTTTGGCTCTATAGCCTTCAAAGGGATCTGAAATATCCGTTCTCAGATTCCACAAATATAAGGCTAGCAAACAGCACCACGAAATACAGCTGTAACTCAGTGAGTGGAAGTCACACATCACAAAGCAGTTGCTCAGAAAGCTTCTTTCCAGTTTTCATCTGAGGATATTTTCTTTTTCACCATAGGCCTCTTTGGGCTTCCAAATATCCCTTTGCAAATTCCACAAGAACAGTCTTAGCGAACGGCTGCTGGAGGCGACAGCTGTAACTCTGTGAGATGTATTCACAGAATATAGAGCAGTTTCTTCGAAAGCTTCTTTCCAGTTCTTATCTGAGGATGTTTCCCTTTTCACCATAGCCCTCCACAGGCTTCCAAATATCACTTTGCCAATTCCACATGAATAGTCTTAGCAAAAGTCTTCTTGAGGGGTAAGCTGTAACTCTGAGATGAATACACAGATCACAAAGAAGTTTCTAGAAAGCTTCTTCCTCACTTTGATCGGAGGATATTTGCTTTGGCCCTATAGTCTTCAAAGGGATCCGAAATATCAGTTCTCAGATTCCACAAAAATAAGGCTAGGAAACAGCTCCACGAAATACAGCTGTAACTCAGTGAGTGGAAGTCACACATCACAAAGCAGTTGCTCTGAAAGGTTCTTTCCAGTTTTCATGTGAGGATATTCTCTTATTCACCATAGGCCCCTATGGGTTCCAAATATCCCTTTGCAAATTCCACAAGAACAGTCTTAGCGAACGGCTTCTGCAGGGGAAAGCTGTAACTCTGTGAGATGAATTCACAGAACACAGAGCAGTTTCTCAGAAAGCTTCTTTCCATTTTTTATCTGAGGATATTTCCCTTTTCACCATAGCCCTCCACGGGTTTCCAAATATCACTTTGCAAATTCCACAAGAACAGTCTTAGTGAAAGGCTTTTTGAGGGGAAAGCTGTAGCTCTGTGAGATGAATTCACAGATCACAAAGCCGTTTCTCAGAGAGCTTCTTTCTCATTTTGATTGGAGGGTATTTCCTTTGGCTCTACCCATCAAAGGGATCCGAAATATCCGTTCTCAGATTCCACAGAAATAAGGCTAGCAAACAGCTCCACGAAATACAGCTGTAACTCAGTGAGTGGAAGTCACACATCACAAAGCAGTTGCTCAGACAGCTTCTTTTCAGTTTTCATCTGAGGATATTCTCTGTTTCACCATAGGCTTCTAGGGGCTTCCAAATATCCCTTTGCATATTCCACAAGAACAGTCTTAGCGAACGGCTTCTGGAGGGGAAAGCTGTAACTCTGTGAGATGAATTCACAGAACACAGAGCAGTTTCTCAGAAACCTTCTTTCCAGTTTTTATCTGACGATATTTCCCTTTTCACCATAGCCGACCATGGGCTTCCAAATGTCACTTTGCAAATTCCACAAGACCATTCTTAGCGAAAGGCTTTTTAGGGGAAAGCTGTAACACTGTGAGATGAATTCACAGATCACAAAGCAGTTTCTCAGAAAGCTTCTTCCTCACTTTGATCGGAGGGTATTTCCTTTGGCCCTATACTCTTCAAAGGGATCCGAAATATCAGTTCTCAGATTCCACAAAAATAAGGCTAGGGAACAGCTCCACGAAATACAGCTGTAACTCAGTGAGTGGAATTCACACATCACAAAGCAGTTGCTCTGAAATGTGCTTTCCGGTTTTCATCTGAGGATATTCTGTTTTTCAACATAGGCCTCTAGGGGTTCTAAATATCCCTTTGCAAATTCCACGAGAACAGTCTTAGCGAACGACTTCTGGAGGGGAAAGCTGTAACTCTGTGAGATGAATTCATAGAACCCAGAGCAGTTTCTCTGAAAGCTTCTTTCGAGTTTTTCTCTGAGGATATTTCCCTTTTCACCCTAGTCCTCCATGGGCTTCAAAATATCACCTTGCAAATCCTACAAGAACAGTATTAGCGAAAGGCTTCTTGAGGGGAAAGCTGTAACTCGCTGAAATGAATTCACAGATCACAAAGAAGTTTCTCAGAAAGCTTCTTTATCATTTTCATCGGAGGATATTTCCTTTGGCTCTATAGCCTTCAAAGGGATCTGAAATATCCGTTCTCAGATTCCACAAATATAAGGCTAGCAAACAGCACCACGAAATACAGCTGTAACTCAGTGAGTGGAAGTCACACATCACAAAGCAGTTGCTCAGAAAGCTTCTTTCCAGTTTTCATCTGAGGATATTTTCTTTTTCACCATAGGCCTCTTTGGGCTTCCAAATATCCCTTTGCAAATTCCACAAGAACAGTCTTAGCGAACGGCTGCTGGAGGCGACAGCTGTAACTCTGTGAGATGTATTCACAGAATATAGAGCAGTTTCTTCGAAAGCTTCTTTCCAGTTCTTATCTGAGGATGTTTCCCTTTTCACCATAGCCCTCCACAGGCTTCCAAATATCACTTTGCCAATTCCACATGAATAGTCTTAGCAAAAGTCTTCTTGAGGGGTAAGCTGTAACTCTGAGATGAATACACAGATCACAAAGAAGTTTCTAGAAAGCTTCTTCCTCACTTTGATCGGAGGATATTTGCTTTGGCCCTATAGTCTTCAAAGGGATCCGAAATATCAGTTCTCAGATTCCACAAAAATAAGGCTAGGAAACAGCTCCACGAAATACAGCTGTAACTCAGTGAGTGGAAGTCACACATCACAAAGCAGTTGCTCTGAAAGGTTCTTTCCAGTTTTCATGTGAGGATATTCTCTTATTCACCATAGGCCCCTATGGGTTCCAAATATCCCTTTGCAAATTCCACAAGAACAGTCTTAGCGAACGGCTTCTGCAGGGGAAAGCTGTAACTCTGTGAGATGAATTCACAGAACACAGAGCAGTTTCTCAGAAAGCTTCTTTCCATTTTTTATCTGAGGATATTTCCCTTTTCACCATAGCCCTCCACGGGTTTCCAAATATCACTTTGCAAATTCCACAAGAACAGTCTTAGTGAAAGGCTTTTTGAGGGGAAAGCTGTAGCTCTGTGAGATGAATTCACAGATCACAAAGCCGTTTCTCAGAGAGCTTCTTTCTCATTTTGATTGGAGGGTATTTCCTTTGGCTCTACCCATCAAAGGGATCCGAAATATCCGTTCTCAGATTCCACAGAAATAAGGCTAGCAAACAGCTCCACGAAATACAGCTGTAACTCAGTGAGTGGAAGTCACACATCACAAAGCAGTTGCTCAGACAGCTTCTTTTCAGTTTTCATCTGAGGATATTCTCTGTTTCACCATAGGCTTCTAGGGGCTTCCAAATATCCCTTTGCATATTCCACAAGAACAGTCTTAGCGAACGGCTTCTGGAGGGGAAAGCTGTAACTGTGTGAGATGAATTCACAGAACACAGAGCAGTTTCTCAGAAACCTTCTTTCCAGTTTTTATCTGACGATATTTCCCTTTTCACCATAGCCGACCATGGGCTTCCAAATGTCACTTTGCAAATTCCACAAGACCATTCTTAGCGAAAGGCTTTTTAGGGGAAAGCTGTAACACTGTGAGATGAATTCACAGATCACAAAGCAGTTTCTCAGAAAGCTTCTTCCTCACTTTGATCGGAGGGTATTTCCTTTGGCCCTATACTCTTCAAAGGGATCCGAAATATCAGTTCTCAGATTCCACAAAAATAAGGCTAGGGAACAGCTCCACGAAATACAGCTGTAACTCAGTGAGTGGAATTCACACATCACAAAGCAGTTGCTCTGAAATGTGCTTTCCGGTTTTCATCTGAGGATATTCTGTTTTTCAACATAGGCCTCTAGGGGTTCTAAATATCCCTTTGCAAATTCCACGAGAACAGTCTTAGCGAACGACTTCTGGAGGGGAAAGCTGTAACTCTGTGAGATGAATTCATAGAACCCAGAGCAGTTTCTCTGAAAGCTTCTTTCGAGTTTTTCTCTGAGGATATTTCCCTTTTCACCCTAGTCCTCCATGGGCTTCAAAATATCACCTTGCAAATCCTACAAGAACAGTATTAGCGAAAGGCTTCTTGAGGGGAAAGCTGTAACTCGCTGAAATGAATTCACAGATCACAAAGAAGTTTCTCAGAAAGCTTCTTTATCATTTTCATCGGAGGATATTTCCTTTGGCTCTATAGCCTTCAAAGGGATCTGAAATATCCGTTCTCAGATTCCACAAATATAAGGCTAGCAAACAGCACCACGAAATACAGCTGTAACTCAGTGAGTGGAAGTCACACATCACAAAGCAGTTGCTCAGAAAGCTTCTTTCCAGTTTTCATCTGAGGATATTTTCTTTTTCACCATAGGCCTCTTTGGGCTTCCAAATATCCCTTTGCAAATTCCACAAGAACAGTCTTAGCGAACGGCTGCTGGAGGCGACAGCTGTAACTCTGTGAGATGTATTCACAGAATATAGAGCAGTTTCTTCGAAAGCTTCTTTCCAGTTCTTATCTGAGGATGTTTCCCTTTTCACCATAGCCCTCCACAGGCTTCCAAATATCACTTTGCCAATTCCACATGAATAGTCTTAGCAAAAGTCTTCTTGAGGGGTAAGCTGTAACTCTGAGATGAATACACAGATCACAAAGAAGTTTCTAGAAAGCTTCTTCCTCACTTTGATCGGAGGATATTTGCTTTGGCCCTATAGTCTTCAAAGGGATCCGAAATATCAGTTCTCAGATTCCACAAAAATAAGGCTAGGAAACAGCTCCACGAAATACAGCTGTAACTCAGTGAGTGGAAGTCACACATCACAAAGCAGTTGCTCTGAAAGGTTCTTTCCAGTTTTCATGTGAGGATATTCTCTTATTCACCATAGGCCCCTATGGGTTCCAAATATCCCTTTGCAAATTCCACAAGAACAGTCTTAGCGAACGGCTTCTGCAGGGGAAAGCTGTAACTCTGTGAGATGAATTCACAGAACACAGAGCAGTTTCTCAGAAAGCTTCTTTCCATTTTTTATCTGAGGATATTTCCCTTTTCACCATAGCCCTCCACGGGTTTCCAAATATCACTTTGCAAATTCCACAAGAACAGTCTTAGTGAAAGGCTTTTTGAGGGGAAAGCTGTAGCTCTGTGAGATGAATTCACAGATCACAAAGCCGTTTCTCAGAGAGCTTCTTTCTCATTTTGATTGGAGGGTATTTCCTTTGGCTCTACCCATCAAAGGGATCCGAAATATCCGTTCTCAGATTCCACAGAAATAAGGCTAGCAAACAGCTCCACGAAATACAGCTGTAACTCAGTGAGTGGAAGTCACACATCACAAAGCAGTTGCTCAGACAGCTTCTTTTCAGTTTTCATCTGAGGATATTCTCTGTTTCACCATAGGCTTCTAGGGGCTTCCAAATATCCCTTTGCATATTCCACAAGAACAGTCTTAGCGAACGGCTTCTGGAGGGGAAAGCTGTAACTCTGTGAGATGAATTCACAGAACACAGAGCAGTTTCTCAGAAACCTTCTTTCCAGTTTTTATCTGACGATATTTCCCTTTTCACCATAGCCGACCATGGGCTTCCAAATGTCACTTTGCAAATTCCACAAGACCATTCTTAGCGAAAGGCTTTTTAGGGGAAAGCTGTAACACTGTGAGATGAATTCACAGATCACAAAGCAGTTTCTCAGAAAGCTTCTTCCTCACTTTGATCGGAGGGTATTTCCTTTGGCCCTATACTCTTCAAAGGGATCCGAAATATCAGTTCTCAGATTCCACAAAAATAAGGCTAGGGAACAGCTCCACGAAATACAGCTGTAACTCAGTGAGTGGAATTCACACATCACAAAGCAGTTGCTCTGAAATGTGCTTTCCGGTTTTCATCTGAGGATATTCTGTTTTTCAACATAGGCCTCTAGGGGTTCTAAATATCCCTTTGCAAATTCCACGAGAACAGTCTTAGCGAACGACTTCTGGAGGGGAAAGCTGTAACTCTGTGAGATGAATTCATAGAACCCAGAGCAGTTTCTCTGAAAGCTTCTTTCGAGTTTTTCTCTGAGGATATTTCCCTTTTCACCCTAGTCCTCCATGGGCTTCAAAATATCACCTTGCAAATCCTACAAGAACAGTATTAGCGAAAGGCTTCTTGAGGGGAAAGCTGTAACTCGCTGAAATGAATTCACAGATCACAAAGAAGTTTCTCAGAAAGCTTCTTTATCATTTTCATCGGAGGATATTTCCTTTGGCTCTATAGCCTTCAAAGGGATCTGAAATATCCGTTCTCAGATTCCACAAATATAAGGCTAGCAAACAGCACCACGAAATACAGCTGTAACTCAGTGAGTGGAAGTCACACATCACAAAGCAGTTGCTCAGAAAGCTTCTTTCCAGTTTTCATCTGAGGATATTTTCTTTTTCACCATAGGCCTCTTTGGGCTTCCAAATATCCCTTTGCAAATTCCACAAGAACAGTCTTAGCGAACGGCTGCTGGAGGCCACAGCTGTAACTCTGTGAGATGTATTCACAGAATATAGAGCAGTTTCTTCGAAAGCTTCTTTCCAGTTCTTATCTGAGGATGTTTCCCTTTTCACCATAGCCCTCCACAGGCTTCCAAATATCACTTTGCCAATTCCACATGAATAGTCTTAGCAAAAGTCTTCTTGAGGGGTAAGCTGTAACTCTGAGATGAATACACAGATCACAAAGAAGTTTCTAGAAAGCTTCTTCCTCACTTTGATCGGAGGATATTTGCTTTGGCCCTATAGTCTTCAAAGGGATCCGAAATATCAGTTCTCAGATTCCACAAAAATAAGGCTAGGAAACAGCTCCACGAAATACAGCTGTAACTCAGTGAGTGGAAGTCACACATCACAAAGCAGTTGCTCTGAAAGGTTCTTTCCAGTTTTCATGTGAGGATATTCTCTTATTCACCATAGGCCCCTATGGGTTCCAAATATCCCTTTGCAAATTCCACAAGAACAGTCTTAGCGAACGGCTTCTGCAGGGGAAAGCTGTAACTCTGTGAGATGAATTCACAGAACACAGAGCAGTTTCTCAGAAAGCTTCTTTCCATTTTTTATCTGAGGATATTTCCCTTTTCACCATAGCCCTCCACGGGTTTCCAAATATCACTTTGCAAATTCCACAAGAACAGTCTTAGTGAAAGGCTTTTTGAGGGGAAAGCTGTAGCTCTGTGAGATGAATTCACAGATCACAAAGCCGTTTCTCAGAGAGCTTCTTTCTCATTTTGATTGGAGGGTATTTCCTTTGGCTCTACCCATCAAAGGGATCCGAAATATCCGTTCTCAGATTCCACAGAAATAAGGCTAGCAAACAGCTCCACGAAATACAGCTGTAACTCAGTGAGTGGAAGTCACACATCACAAAGCAGTTGCTCAGACAGCTTCTTTTCAGTTTTCATCTGAGGATATTCTCTGTTTCACCATAGGCTTCTAGGGGCTTCCAAATATCCCTTTGCATATTCCACAAGAACAGTCTTAGCGAACGGCTTCTGGAGGGGAAAGCTGTAACTGTGTGAGATGAATTCACAGAACACAGAGCAGTTTCTCAGAAACCTTCTTTCCAGTTTTTATCTGACGATATTTCCCTTTTCACCATAGCCGACCATGGGCTTCCAAATGTCACTTTGCAAATTCCACAAGACCATTCTTAGCGAAAGGCTTTTTAGGGGAAAGCTGTAACACTGTGAGATGAATTCACAGATCACAAAGCAGTTTCTCAGAAAGCTTCTTCCTCACTTTGATCGGAGGGTATTTCCTTTGGCCCTATACTCTTCAAAGGGATCCGAAATATCAGTTCTCAGATTCCACAAAAATAAGGCTAGGGAACAGCTCCACGAAATACAGCTGTAACTCAGTGAGTGGAATTCACACATCACAAAGCAGTTGCTCTGAAATGTGCTTTCCGGTTTTCATCTGAGGATATTCTGTTTTTCAACATAGGCCTCTAGGGGTTCTAAATATCCCTTTGCAAATTCCACGAGAACAGTCTTAGCGAACGACTTCTGGAGGGGAAAGCTGTAACTCTGTGAGATGAATTCATAGAACCCAGAGCAGTTTCTCTGAAAGCTTCTTTCGAGTTTTTCTCTGAGGATATTTCCCTTTTCACCCTAGTCCTCCATGGGCTTCAAAATATCACCTTGCAAATCCTACAAGAACAGTATTAGCGAAAGGCTTCTTGAGGGGAAAGCTGTAACTCGCTGAAATGAATTCACAGATCACAAAGAAGTTTCTCAGAAAGCTTCTTTATCATTTTCATCGGAGGATATTTCCTTTGGCTCTATAGCCTTCAAAGGGATCTGAAATATCCGTTCTCAGATTCCACAAATATAAGGCTAGCAAACAGCACCACGAAATACAGCTGTAACTCAGTGAGTGGAAGTCACACATCACAAAGCAGTTGCTCAGAAAGCTTCTTTCCAGTTTTCATCTGAGGATATTTTCTTTTTCACCATAGGCCTCTTTGGGCTTCCAAATATCCCTTTGCAAATTCCACAAGAACAGTCTTAGCGAACGGCTGCTGGAGGCGACAGCTGTAACTCTGTGAGATGTATTCACAGAATATAGAGCAGTTTCTTCGAAAGCTTCTTTCCAGTTCTTATCTGAGGATGTTTCCCTTTTCACCATAGCCCTCCACAGGCTTCCAAATATCACTTTGCCAATTCCACATGAATAGTCTTAGCAAAAGTCTTCTTGAGGGGTAAGCTGTAACTCTGAGATGAATACACAGATCACAAAGAAGTTTCTAGAAAGCTTCTTCCTCACTTTGATCGGAGGATATTTGCTTTGGCCCTATAGTCTTCAAAGGGATCCGAAATATCAGTTCTCAGATTCCACAAAAATAAGGCTAGGAAACAGCTCCACGAAATACAGCTGTAACTCAGTGAGTGGAAGTCACACATCACAAAGCAGTTGCTCTGAAAGGTTCTTTCCAGTTTTCATGTGAGGATATTCTCTTATTCACCATAGGCCCCTATGGGTTCCAAATATCCCTTTGCAAATTCCACAAGAACAGTCTTAGCGAACGGCTTCTGCAGGGGAAAGCTGTAACTCTGTGAGATGAATTCACAGAACACAGAGCAGTTTCTCAGAAAGCTTCTTTCCATTTTTTATCTGAGGATATTTCCCTTTTCACCATAGCCCTCCACGGGTTTCCAAATATCACTTTGCAAATTCCACAAGAACAGTCTTAGTGAAAGGCTTTTTGAGGGGAAAGCTGTAGCTCTGTGAGATGAATTCACAGATCACAAAGCCGTTTCTCAGAGAGCTTCTTTCTCATTTTGATTGGAGGGTATTTCCTTTGGCTCTACCCATCAAAGGGATCCGAAATATCCGTTCTCAGATTCCACAGAAATAAGGCTAGCAAACAGCTCCACGAAATACAGCTGTAACTCAGTGAGTGGAAGTCACACATCACAAAGCAGTTGCTCAGACAGCTTCTTTTCAGTTTTCATCTGAGGATATTCTCTGTTTCACCATAGGCTTCTAGGGGCTTCCAAATATCCCTTTGCATATTCCACAAGAACAGTCTTAGCGAACGGCTTCTGGAGGGGAAAGCTGTAACTCTGTGAGATGAATTCACAGAACACAGAGCAGTTTCTCAGAAACCTTCTTTCCAGTTTTTATCTGACGATATTTCCCTTTTCACCATAGCCGACCATGGGCTTCCAAATGTCACTTTGCAAATTCCACAAGACCATTCTTAGCGAAAGGCTTTTTAGGGGAAAGCTGTAACACTGTGAGATGAATTCACAGATCACAAAGCAGTTTCTCAGAAAGCTTCTTCCTCACTTTGATCGGAGGGTATTTCCTTTGGCCCTATACTCTTCAAAGGGATCCGAAATATCAGTTCTCAGATTCCACAAAAATAAGGCTAGGGAACAGCTCCACGAAATACAGCTGTAACTCAGTGAGTGGAATTCACACATCACAAAGCAGTTGCTCTGAAATGTGCTTTCCGGTTTTCATCTGAGGATATTCTGTTTTTCAACATAGGCCTCTAGGGGTTCTAAATATCCCTTTGCAAATTCCACGAGAACAGTCTTAGCGAACGACTTCTGGAGGGGAAAGCTGTAACTCTGTGAGATGAATTCATAGAACCCAGAGCAGTTTCTCTGAAAGCTTCTTTCGAGTTTTTCTCTGAGGATATTTCCCTTTTCACCCTAGTCCTCCATGGGCTTCAAAATATCACCTTGCAAATCCTACAAGAACAGTATTAGCGAAAGGCTTCTTGAGGGGAAAGCTGTAACTCGCTGAAATGAATTCACAGATCACAAAGAAGTTTCTCAGAAAGCTTCTTTATCATTTTCATCGGAGGATATTTCCTTTGGCTCTATAGCCTTCAAAGGGATCTGAAATATCCGTTCTCAGATTCCACAAATATAAGGCTAGCAAACAGCACCACGAAATACAGCTGTAACTCAGTGAGTGGAAGTCACACATCACAAAGCAGTTGCTCAGAAAGCTTCTTTCCAGTTTTCATCTGAGGATATTTTCTTTTTCACCATAGGCCTCTTTGGGCTTCCAAATATCCCTTTGCAAATTCCACAAGAACAGTCTTAGCGAACGGCTGCTGGAGGCGACAGCTGTAACTCTGTGAGATGTATTCACAGAATATAGAGCAGTTTCTTCGAAAGCTTCTTTCCAGTTCTTATCTGAGGATGTTTCCCTTTTCACCATAGCCCTCCACAGGCTTCCAAATATCACTTTGCCAATTCCACATGAATAGTCTTAGCAAAAGTCTTCTTGAGGGGTAAGCTGTAACTCTGAGATGAATACACAGATCACAAAGAAGTTTCTAGAAAGCTTCTTCCTCACTTTGATCGGAGGATATTTGCTTTGGCCCTATAGTCTTCAAAGGGATCCGAAATATCAGTTCTCAGATTCCACAAAAATAAGGCTAGGAAACAGCTCCACGAAATACAGCTGTAACTCAGTGAGTGGAAGTCACACATCACAAAGCAGTTGCTCTGAAAGGTTCTTTCCAGTTTTCATGTGAGGATATTCTCTTATTCACCATAGGCCCCTATGGGTTCCAAATATCCCTTTGCAAATTCCACAAGAACAGTCTTAGCGAACGGCTTCTGCAGGGGAAAGCTGTAACTCTGTGAGATGAATTCACAGAACACAGAGCAGTTTCTCAGAAAGCTTCTTTCCATTTTTTATCTGAGGATATTTCCCTTTTCACCATAGCCCTCCACGGGTTTCCAAATATCACTTTGCAAATTCCACAAGAACAGTCTTAGTGAAAGGCTTTTTGAGGGGAAAGCTGTAGCTCTGTGAGATGAATTCACAGATCACAAAGCCGTTTCTCAGAGAGCTTCTTTCTCATTTTGATTGGAGGGTATTTCCTTTGGCTCTACCCATCAAAGGGATCCGAAATATCCGTTCTCAGATTCCACAGAAATAAGGCTAGCAAACAGCTCCACGAAATACAGCTGTAACTCAGTGAGTGGAAGTCACACATCACAAAGCAGTTGCTCAGACAGCTTCTTTTCAGTTTTCATCTGAGGATATTCTCTGTTTCACCATAGGCTTCTAGGGGCTTCCAAATATCCCTTTGCATATTCCACAAGAACAGTCTTAGCGAACGGCTTCTGGAGGGGAAAGCTGTAACTGTGTGAGATGAATTCACAGAACACAGAGCAGTTTCTCAGAAACCTTCTTTCCAGTTTTTATCTGACGATATTTCCCTTTTCACCATAGCCGACCATGGGCTTCCAAATGTCACTTTGCAAATTCCACAAGACCATTCTTAGCGAAAGGCTTTTTAGGGGAAAGCTGTAACACTGTGAGATGAATTCACAGATCACAAAGCAGTTTCTCAGAAAGCTTCTTCCTCACTTTGATCGGAGGGTATTTCCTTTGGCCCTATACTCTTCAAAGGGATCCGAAATATCAGTTCTCAGATTCCACAAAAATAAGGCTAGGGAACAGCTCCACGAAATACAGCTGTAACTCAGTGAGTGGAATTCACACATCACAAAGCAGTTGCTCTGAAATGTGCTTTCCGGTTTTCATCTGAGGATATTCTGTTTTTCAACATAGGCCTCTAGGGGTTCTAAATATCCCTTTGCAAATTCCACGAGAACAGTCTTAGCGAACGACTTCTGGAGGGGAAAGCTGTAACTCTGTGAGATGAATTCATAGAACCCAGAGCAGTTTCTCTGAAAGCTTCTTTCGAGTTTTTCTCTGAGGATATTTCCCTTTTCACCCTAGTCCTCCATGGGCTTCAAAATATCACCTTGCAAATCCTACAAGAACAGTATTAGCGAAAGGCTTCTTGAGGGGAAAGCTGTAACTCGCTGAAATGAATTCACAGATCACAAAGAAGTTTCTCAGAAAGCTTCTTTATCATTTTCATCGGAGGATATTTCCTTTGGCTCTATAGCCTTCAAAGGGATCTGAAATATCCGTTCTCAGATTCCACAAATATAAGGCTAGCAAACAGCACCACGAAATACAGCTGTAACTCAGTGAGTGGAAGTCACACATCACAAAGCAGTTGCTCAGAAAGCTTCTTTCCAGTTTTCATCTGAGGATATTTTCTTTTTCACCATAGGCCTCTTTGGGCTTCCAAATATCCCTTTGCAAATTCCACAAGAACAGTCTTAGCGAACGGCTGCTGGAGGCGACAGCTGTAACTCTGTGAGATGTATTCACAGAATATAGAGCAGTTTCTTCGAAAGCTTCTTTCCAGTTCTTATCTGAGGATGTTTCCCTTTTCACCATAGCCCTCCACAGGCTTCCAAATATCACTTTGCCAATTCCACATGAATAGTCTTAGCAAAAGTCTTCTTGAGGGGTAAGCTGTAACTCTGAGATGAATACACAGATCACAAAGAAGTTTCTAGAAAGCTTCTTCCTCACTTTGATCGGAGGATATTTGCTTTGGCCCTATAGTCTTCAAAGGGATCCGAAATATCAGTTCTCAGATTCCACAAAAATAAGGCTAGGAAACAGCTCCACGAAATACAGCTGTAACTCAGTGAGTGGAAGTCACACATCACAAAGCAGTTGCTCTGAAAGGTTCTTTCCAGTTTTCATGTGAGGATATTCTCTTATTCACCATAGGCCCCTATGGGTTCCAAATATCCCTTTGCAAATTCCACAAGAACAGTCTTAGCGAACGGCTTCTGCAGGGGAAAGCTGTAACTCTGTGAGATGAATTCACAGAACACAGAGCAGTTTCTCAGAAAGCTTCTTTCCATTTTTTATCTGAGGATATTTCCCTTTTCACCATAGCCCTCCACGGGTTTCCAAATATCACTTTGCAAATTCCACAAGAACAGTCTTAGTGAAAGGCTTTTTGAGGGGAAAGCTGTAGCTCTGTGAGATGAATTCACAGATCACAAAGCCGTTTCTCAGAGAGCTTCTTTCTCATTTTGATTGGAGGGTATTTCCTTTGGCTCTACCCATCAAAGGGATCCGAAATATCCGTTCTCAGATTCCACAGAAATAAGGCTAGCAAACAGCTCCACGAAATACAGCTGTAACTCAGTGAGTGGAAGTCACACATCACAAAGCAGTTGCTCAGACAGCTTCTTTTCAGTTTTCATCTGAGGATATTCTCTGTTTCACCATAGGCTTCTAGGGGCTTCCAAATATCCCTTTGCATATTCCACAAGAACAGTCTTAGCGAACGGCTTCTGGAGGGGAAAGCTGTAACTCTGTGAGATGAATTCACAGAACACAGAGCAGTTTCTCAGAAACCTTCTTTCCAGTTTTTATCTGACGATATTTCCCTTTTCACCATAGCCGACCATGGGCTTCCAAATGTCACTTTGCAAATTCCACAAGACCATTCTTAGCGAAAGGCTTTTTAGGGGAAAGCTGTAACACTGTGAGATGAATTCACAGATCACAAAGCAGTTTCTCAGAAAGCTTCTTCCTCACTTTGATCGGAGGGTATTTCCTTTGGCCCTATACTCTTCAAAGGGATCCGAAATATCAGTTCTCAGATTCCACAAAAATAAGGCTAGGGAACAGCTCCACGAAATACAGCTGTAACTCAGTGAGTGGAATTCACACATCACAAAGCAGTTGCTCTGAAATGTGCTTTCCGGTTTTCATCTGAGGATATTCTGTTTTTCAACATAGGCCTCTAGGGGTTCTAAATATCCCTTTGCAAATTCCACGAGAACAGTCTTAGCGAACGACTTCTGGAGGGGAAAGCTGTAACTCTGTGAGATGAATTCATAGAACCCAGAGCAGTTTCTCTGAAAGCTTCTTTCGAGTTTTTCTCTGAGGATATTTCCCTTTTCACCCTAGTCCTCCATGGGCTTCAAAATATCACCTTGCAAATCCTACAAGAACAGTATTAGCGAAAGGCTTCTTGAGGGGAAAGCTGTAACTCGCTGAAATGAATTCACAGATCACAAAGAAGTTTCTCAGAAAGCTTCTTTATCATTTTCATCGGAGGATATTTCCTTTGGCTCTATAGCCTTCAAAGGGATCTGAAATATCCGTTCTCAGATTCCACAAATATAAGGCTAGCAAACAGCACCACGAAATACAGCTGTAACTCAGTGAGTGGAAGTCACACATCACAAAGCAGTTGCTCAGAAAGCTTCTTTCCAGTTTTCATCTGAGGATATTTTCTTTTTCACCATAGGCCTCTTTGGGCTTCCAAATATCCCTTTGCAAATTCCACAAGAACAGTCTTAGCGAACGGCTGCTGGAGGCGACAGCTGTAACTCTGTGAGATGTATTCACAGAATATAGAGCAGTTTCTTCGAAAGCTTCTTTCCAGTTCTTATCTGAGGATGTTTCCCTTTTCACCATAGCCCTCCACAGGCTTCCAAATATCACTTTGCCAATTCCACATGAATAGTCTTAGCAAAAGTCTTCTTGAGGGGTAAGCTGTAACTCTGAGATGAATACACAGATCACAAAGAAGTTTCTAGAAAGCTTCTTCCTCACTTTGATCGGAGGATATTTGCTTTGGCCCTATAGTCTTCAAAGGGATCCGAAATATCAGTTCTCAGATTCCACAAAAATAAGGCTAGGAAACAGCTCCACGAAATACAGCTGTAACTCAGTGAGTGGAAGTCACACATCACAAAGCAGTTGCTCTGAAAGGTTCTTTCCAGTTTTCATGTGAGGATATTCTCTTATTCACCATAGGCCCCTATGGGTTCCAAATATCCCTTTGCAAATTCCACAAGAACAGTCTTAGCGAACGGCTTCTGCAGGGGAAAGCTGTAACTCTGTGAGATGAATTCACAGAACACAGAGCAGTTTCTCAGAAAGCTTCTTTCCATTTTTTATCTGAGGATATTTCCCTTTTCACCATAGCCCTCCACGGGTTTCCAAATATCACTTTGCAAATTCCACAAGAACAGTCTTAGTGAAAGGCTTTTTGAGGGGAAAGCTGTAGCTCTGTGAGATGAATTCACAGATCACAAAGCCGTTTCTCAGAGAGCTTCTTTCTCATTTTGATTGGAGGGTATTTCCTTTGGCTCTACCCATCAAAGGGATCCGAAATATCCGTTCTCAGATTCCACAGAAATAAGGCTAGCAAACAGCTCCACGAAATACAGCTGTAACTCAGTGAGTGGAAGTCACACATCACAAAGCAGTTGCTCAGACAGCTTCTTTTCAGTTTTCATCTGAGGATATTCTCTGTTTCACCATAGGCTTCTAGGGGCTTCCAAATATCCCTTTGCATATTCCACAAGAACAGTCTTAGCGAACGGCTTCTGGAGGGGAAAGCTGTAACTCTGTGAGATGAATTCACAGAACACAGAGCAGTTTCTCAGAAACCTTCTTTCCAGTTTTTATCTGACGATATTTCCCTTTTCACCATAGCCGACCATGGGCTTCCAAATGTCACTTTGCAAATTCCACAAGACCATTCTTAGCGAAAGGCTTTTTAGGGGAAAGCTGTAACACTGTGAGATGAATTCACAGATCACAAAGCAGTTTCTCAGAAAGCTTCTTCCTCACTTTGATCGGAGGGTATTTCCTTTGGCCCTATACTCTTCAAAGGGATCCGAAATATCAGTTCTCAGATTCCACAAAAATAAGGCTAGGGAACAGCTCCACGAAATACAGCTGTAACTCAGTGAGTGGAATTCACACATCACAAAGCAGTTGCTCTGAAATGTGCTTTCCGGTTTTCATCTGAGGATATTCTGTTTTTCAACATAGGCCTCTAGGGGTTCTAAATATCCCTTTGCAAATTCCACGAGAACAGTCTTAGCGAACGACTTCTGGAGGGGAAAGCTGTAACTCTGTGAGATGAATTCATAGAACCCAGAGCAGTTTCTCTGAAAGCTTCTTTCGAGTTTTTCTCTGAGGATATTTCCCTTTTCACCCTAGTCCTCCATGGGCTTCAAAATATCACCTTGCAAATCCTACAAGAACAGTATTAGCGAAAGGCTTCTTGAGGGGAAAGCTGTAACTCGCTGAAATGAATTCACAGATCACAAAGAAGTTTCTCAGAAAGCTTCTTTATCATTTTCATCGGAGGATATTTCCTTTGGCTCTATAGCCTTCAAAGGGATCTGAAATATCCGTTCTCAGATTCCACAAATATAAGGCTAGCAAACAGCACCACGAAATACAGCTGTAACTCAGTGAGTGGAAGTCACACATCACAAAGCAGTTGCTCAGAAAGCTTCTTTCCAGTTTTCATCTGAGGATATTTTCTTTTTCACCATAGGCCTCTTTGGGCTTCCAAATATCCCTTTGCAAATTCCACAAGAACAGTCTTAGCGAACGGCTGCTGGAGGCGACAGCTGTAACTCTGTGAGATGTATTCACAGAATATAGAGCAGTTTCTTCGAAAGCTTCTTTCCAGTTCTTATCTGAGGATGTTTCCCTTTTCACCATAGCCCTCCACAGGCTTCCAAATATCACTTTGCCAATTCCACATGAATAGTCTTAGCAAAAGTCTTCTTGAGGGGTAAGCTGTAACTCTGAGATGAATACACAGATCACAAAGAAGTTTCTAGAAAGCTTCTTCCTCACTTTGATCGGAGGATATTTGCTTTGGCCCTATAGTCTTCAAAGGGATCCGAAATATCAGTTCTCAGATTCCACAAAAATAAGGCTAGGAAACAGCTCCACGAAATACAGCTGTAACTCAGTGAGTGGAAGTCACACATCACAAAGCAGTTGCTCTGAAAGGTTCTTTCCAGTTTTCATGTGAGGATATTCTCTTATTCACCATAGGCCCCTATGGGTTCCAAATATCCCTTTGCAAATTCCACAAGAACAGTCTTAGCGAACGGCTTCTGCAGGGGAAAGCTGTAACTCTGTGAGATGAATTCACAGAACACAGAGCAGTTTCTCAGAAAGCTTCTTTCCATTTTTTATCTGAGGATATTTCCCTTTTCACCATAGCCCTCCACGGGTTTCCAAATATCACTTTGCAAATTCCACAAGAACAGTCTTAGTGAAAGGCTTTTTGAGGGGAAAGCTGTAGCTCTGTGAGATGAATTCACAGATCACAAAGCCGTTTCTCAGAGAGCTTCTTTCTCATTTTGATTGGAGGGTATTTCCTTTGGCTCTACCCATCAAAGGGATCCGAAATATCCGTTCTCAGATTCCACAGAAATAAGGCTAGCAAACAGCTCCACGAAATACAGCTGTAACTCAGTGAGTGGAAGTCACACATCACAAAGCAGTTGCTCAGACAGCTTCTTTTCAGTTTTCATCTGAGGATATTCTCTGTTTCACCATAGGCTTCTAGGGGCTTCCAAATATCCCTTTGCATATTCCACAAGAACAGTCTTAGCGAACGGCTTCTGGAGGGGAAAGCTGTAACTCTGTGAGATGAATTCACAGAACACAGAGCAGTTTCTCAGAAACCTTCTTTCCAGTTTTTATCTGACGATATTTCCCTTTTCACCATAGCCGACCATGGGCTTCCAAATGTCACTTTGCAAATTCCACAAGACCATTCTTAGCGAAAGGCTTTTTAGGGGAAAGCTGTAACACTGTGAGATGAATTCACAGATCACAAAGCAGTTTCTCAGAAAGCTTCTTCCTCACTTTGATCGGAGGGTATTTCCTTTGGCCCTATACTCTTCAAAGGGATCCGAAATATCAGTTCTCAGATTCCACAAAAATAAGGCTAGGGAACAGCTCCACGAAATACAGCTGTAACTCAGTGAGTGGAATTCACACATCACAAAGCAGTTGCTCTGAAATGTGCTTTCCGGTTTTCATCTGAGGATATTCTGTTTTTCAACATAGGCCTCTAGGGGTTCTAAATATCCCTTTGCAAATTCCACGAGAACAGTCTTAGCGAACGACTTCTGGAGGGGAAAGCTGTAACTCTGTGAGATGAATTCATAGAACCCAGAGCAGTTTCTCTGAAAGCTTCTTTCGAGTTTTTCTCTGAGGATATTTCCCTTTTCACCCTAGTCCTCCATGGGCTTCAAAATATCACCTTGCAAATCCTACAAGAACAGTATTAGCGAAAGGCTTCTTGAGGGGAAAGCTGTAACTCGCTGAAATGAATTCACAGATCACAAAGAAGTTTCTCAGAAAGCTTCTTTATCATTTTCATCGGAGGATATTTCCTTTGGCTCTATAGCCTTCAAAGGGATCTGAAATATCCGTTCTCAGATTCCACAAATATAAGGCTAGCAAACAGCACCACGAAATACAGCTGTAACTCAGTGAGTGGAAGTCACACATCACAAAGCAGTTGCTCAGAAAGCTTCTTTCCAGTTTTCATCTGAGGATATTTTCTTTTTCACCATAGGCCTCTTTGGGCTTCCAAATATCCCTTTGCAAATTCCACAAGAACAGTCTTAGCGAACGGCTGCTGGAGGCGACAGCTGTAACTCTGTGAGATGTATTCACAGAATATAGAGCAGTTTCTTCGAAAGCTTCTTTCCAGTTCTTATCTGAGGATGTTTCCCTTTTCACCATAGCCCTCCACAGGCTTCCAAATATCACTTTGCCAATTCCACATGAATAGTCTTAGCAAAAGTCTTCTTGAGGGGTAAGCTGTAACTCTGAGATGAATACACAGATCACAAAGAAGTTTCTAGAAAGCTTCTTCCTCACTTTGATCGGAGGATATTTGCTTTGGCCCTATAGTCTTCAAAGGGATCCGAAATATCAGTTCTCAGATTCCACAAAAATAAGGCTAGGAAACAGCTCCACGAAATACAGCTGTAACTCAGTGAGTGGAAGTCACACATCACAAAGCAGTTGCTCTGAAAGGTTCTTTCCAGTTTTCATGTGAGGATATTCTCTTATTCACCATAGGCCCCTATGGGTTCCAAATATCCCTTTGCAAATTCCACAAGAACAGTCTTAGCGAACGGCTTCTGCAGGGGAAAGCTGTAACTCTGTGAGATGAATTCACAGAACACAGAGCAGTTTCTCAGAAAGCTTCTTTCCATTTTTTATCTGAGGATATTTCCCTTTTCACCATAGCCCTCCACGGGTTTCCAAATATCACTTTGCAAATTCCACAAGAACAGTCTTAGTGAAAGGCTTTTTGAGGGGAAAGCTGTAGCTCTGTGAGATGAATTCACAGATCACAAAGCCGTTTCTCAGAGAGCTTCTTTCTCATTTTGATTGGAGGGTATTTCCTTTGGCTCTACCCATCAAAGGGATCCGAAATATCCGTTCTCAGATTCCACAGAAATAAGGCTAGCAAACAGCTCCACGAAATACAGCTGTAACTCAGTGAGTGGAAGTCACACATCACAAAGCAGTTGCTCAGACAGCTTCTTTTCAGTTTTCATCTGAGGATATTCTCTGTTTCACCATAGGCTTCTAGGGGCTTCCAAATATCCCTTTGCATATTCCACAAGAACAGTCTTAGCGAACGGCTTCTGGAGGGGAAAGCTGTAACTCTGTGAGATGAATTCACAGAACACAGAGCAGTTTCTCAGAAACCTTCTTTCCAGTTTTTATCTGACGATATTTCCCTTTTCACCATAGCCGACCATGGGCTTCCAAATGTCACTTTGCAAATTCCACAAGACCATTCTTAGCGAAAGGCTTTTTAGGGGAAAGCTGTAACACTGTGAGATGAATTCACAGATCACAAAGCAGTTTCTCAGAAAGCTTCTTCCTCACTTTGATCGGAGGGTATTTCCTTTGGCCCTATACTCTTCAAAGGGATCCGAAATATCAGTTCTCAGATTCCACAAAAATAAGGCTAGGGAACAGCTCCACGAAATACAGCTGTAACTCAGTGAGTGGAATTCACACATCACAAAGCAGTTGCTCTGAAATGTGCTTTCCGGTTTTCATCTGAGGATATTCTGTTTTTCAACATAGGCCTCTAGGGGTTCTAAATATCCCTTTGCAAATTCCACGAGAACAGTCTTAGCGAACGACTTCTGGAGGGGAAAGCTGTAACTCTGTGAGATGAATTCATAGAACCCAGAGCAGTTTCTCTGAAAGCTTCTTTCGAGTTTTTCTCTGAGGATATTTCCCTTTTCACCCTAGTCCTCCATGGGCTTCAAAATATCACCTTGCAAATCCTACAAGAACAGTATTAGCGAAAGGCTTCTTGAGGGGAAAGCTGTAACTCGCTGAAATGAATTCACAGATCACAAAGAAGTTTCTCAGAAAGCTTCTTTATCATTTTCATCGGAGGATATTTCCTTTGGCTCTATAGCCTTCAAAGGGATCTGAAATATCCGTTCTCAGATTCCACAAATATAAGGCTAGCAAACAGCACCACGAAATACAGCTGTAACTCAGTGAGTGGAAGTCACACATCACAAAGCAGTTGCTCAGAAAGCTTCTTTCCAGTTTTCATCTGAGGATATTTTCTTTTTCACCATAGGCCTCTTTGGGCTTCCAAATATCCCTTTGCAAATTCCACAAGAACAGTCTTAGCGAACGGCTGCTGGAGGCGACAGCTGTAACTCTGTGAGATGTATTCACAGAATATAGAGCAGTTTCTTCGAAAGCTTCTTTCCAGTTCTTATCTGAGGATGTTTCCCTTTTCACCATAGCCCTCCACAGGCTTCCAAATATCACTTTGCCAATTCCACATGAATAGTCTTAGCAAAAGTCTTCTTGAGGGGTAAGCTGTAACTCTGAGATGAATACACAGATCACAAAGAAGTTTCTAGAAAGCTTCTTCCTCACTTTGATCGGAGGATATTTGCTTTGGCCCTATAGTCTTCAAAGGGATCCGAAATATCAGTTCTCAGATTCCACAAAAATAAGGCTAGGAAACAGCTCCACGAAATACAGCTGTAACTCAGTGAGTGGAAGTCACACATCACAAAGCAGTTGCTCTGAAAGGTTCTTTCCAGTTTTCATGTGAGGATATTCTCTTATTCACCATAGGCCCCTATGGGTTCCAAATATCCCTTTGCAAATTCCACAAGAACAGTCTTAGCGAACGGCTTCTGCAGGGGAAAGCTGTAACTCTGTGAGATGAATTCACAGAACACAGAGCAGTTTCTCAGAAAGCTTCTTTCCATTTTTTATCTGAGGATATTTCCCTTTTCACCATAGCCCTCCACGGGTTTCCAAATATCACTTTGCAAATTCCACAAGAACAGTCTTAGTGAAAGGCTTTTTGAGGGGAAAGCTGTAGCTCTGTGAGATGAATTCACAGATCACAAAGCCGTTTCTCAGAGAGCTTCTTTCTCATTTTGATTGGAGGGTATTTCCTTTGGCTCTACCCATCAAAGGGATCCGAAATATCCGTTCTCAGATTCCACAGAAATAAGGCTAGCAAACAGCTCCACGAAATACAGCTGTAACTCAGTGAGTGGAAGTCACACATCACAAAGCAGTTGCTCAGACAGCTTCTTTTCAGTTTTCATCTGAGGATATTCTCTGTTTCACCATAGGCTTCTAGGGGCTTCCAAATATCCCTTTGCATATTCCACAAGAACAGTCTTAGCGAACGGCTTCTGGAGGGGAAAGCTGTAACTCTGTGAGATGAATTCACAGAACACAGAGCAGTTTCTCAGAAACCTTCTTTCCAGTTTTTATCTGACGATATTTCCCTTTTCACCATAGCCGACCATGGGCTTCCAAATGTCACTTTGCAAATTCCACAAGACCATTCTTAGCGAAAGGCTTTTTAGGGGAAAGCTGTAACACTGTGAGATGAATTCACAGATCACAAAGCAGTTTCTCAGAAAGCTTCTTCCTCACTTTGATCGGAGGGTATTTCCTTTGGCCCTATACTCTTCAAAGGGATCCGAAATATCAGTTCTCAGATTCCACAAAAATAAGGCTAGGGAACAGCTCCACGAAATACAGCTGTAACTCAGTGAGTGGAATTCACACATCACAAAGCAGTTGCTCTGAAATGTGCTTTCCGGTTTTCATCTGAGGATATTCTGTTTTTCAACATAGGCCTCTAGGGGTTCTAAATATCCCTTTGCAAATTCCACGAGAACAGTCTTAGCGAACGACTTCTGGAGGGGAAAGCTGTAACTCTGTGAGATGAATTCATAGAACCCAGAGCAGTTTCTCTGAAAGCTTCTTTCGAGTTTTTCTCTGAGGATATTTCCCTTTTCACCCTAGTCCTCCATGGGCTTCAAAATATCACCTTGCAAATCCTACAAGAACAGTATTAGCGAAAGGCTTCTTGAGGGGAAAGCTGTAACTCGCTGAAATGAATTCACAGATCACAAAGAAGTTTCTCAGAAAGCTTCTTTATCATTTTCATCGGAGGATATTTCCTTTGGCTCTATAGCCTTCAAAGGGATCTGAAATATCCGTTCTCAGATTCCACAAATATAAGGCTAGCAAACAGCACCACGAAATACAGCTGTAACTCAGTGAGTGGAAGTCACACATCACAAAGCAGTTGCTCAGAAAGCTTCTTTCCAGTTTTCATCTGAGGATATTTTCTTTTTCACCATAGGCCTCTTTGGGCTTCCAAATATCCCTTTGCAAATTCCACAAGAACAGTCTTAGCGAACGGCTGCTGGAGGCGACAGCTGTAACTCTGTGAGATGTATTCACAGAATATAGAGCAGTTTCTTCGAAAGCTTCTTTCCAGTTCTTATCTGAGGATGTTTCCCTTTTCACCATAGCCCTCCACAGGCTTCCAAATATCACTTTGCCAATTCCACATGAATAGTCTTAGCAAAAGTCTTCTTGAGGGGTAAGCTGTAACTCTGAGATGAATACACAGATCACAAAGAAGTTTCTAGAAAGCTTCTTCCTCACTTTGATCGGAGGATATTTGCTTTGGCCCTATAGTCTTCAAAGGGATCCGAAATATCAGTTCTCAGATTCCACAAAAATAAGGCTAGGAAACAGCTCCACGAAATACAGCTGTAACTCAGTGAGTGGAAGTCACACATCACAAAGCAGTTGCTCTGAAAGGTTCTTTCCAGTTTTCATGTGAGGATATTCTCTTATTCACCATAGGCCCCTATGGGTTCCAAATATCCCTTTGCAAATTCCACAAGAACAGTCTTAGCGAACGGCTTCTGCAGGGGAAAGCTGTAACTCTGTGAGATGAATTCACAGAACACAGAGCAGTTTCTCAGAAAGCTTCTTTCCATTTTTTATCTGAGGATATTTCCCTTTTCACCATAGCCCTCCACGGGTTTCCAAATATCACTTTGCAAATTCCACAAGAACAGTCTTAGTGAAAGGCTTTTTGAGGGGAAAGCTGTAGCTCTGTGAGATGAATTCACAGATCACAAAGCCGTTTCTCAGAGAGCTTCTTTCTCATTTTGATTGGAGGGTATTTCCTTTGGCTCTACCCATCAAAGGGATCCGAAATATCCGTTCTCAGATTCCACAGAAATAAGGCTAGCAAACAGCTCCACGAAATACAGCTGTAACTCAGTGAGTGGAAGTCACACATCACAAAGCAGTTGCTCAGACAGCTTCTTTTCAGTTTTCATCTGAGGATATTCTCTGTTTCACCATAGGCTTCTAGGGGCTTCCAAATATCCCTTTGCATATTCCACAAGAACAGTCTTAGCGAACGGCTTCTGGAGGGGAAAGCTGTAACTCTGTGAGATGAATTCACAGAACACAGAGCAGTTTCTCAGAAACCTTCTTTCCAGTTTTTATCTGACGATATTTCCCTTTTCACCATAGCCGACCATGGGCTTCCAAATGTCACTTTGCAAATTCCACAAGACCATTCTTAGCGAAAGGCTTTTTAGGGGAAAGCTGTAACACTGTGAGATGAATTCACAGATCACAAAGCAGTTTCTCAGAAAGCTTCTTCCTCACTTTGATCGGAGGGTATTTCCTTTGGCCCTATACTCTTCAAAGGGATCCGAAATATCAGTTCTCAGATTCCACAAAAATAAGGCTAGGGAACAGCTCCACGAAATACAGCTGTAACTCAGTGAGTGGAATTCACACATCACAAAGCAGTTGCTCTGAAATGTGCTTTCCGGTTTTCATCTGAGGATATTCTGTTTTTCAACATAGGCCTCTAGGGGTTCTAAATATCCCTTTGCAAATTCCACGAGAACAGTCTTAGCGAACGACTTCTGGAGGGGAAAGCTGTAACTCTGTGAGATGAATTCATAGAACCCAGAGCAGTTTCTCTGAAAGCTTCTTTCGAGTTTTTCTCTGAGGATATTTCCCTTTTCACCCTAGTCCTCCATGGGCTTCAAAATATCACCTTGCAAATCCTACAAGAACAGTATTAGCGAAAGGCTTCTTGAGGGGAAAGCTGTAACTCGCTGAAATGAATTCACAGATCACAAAGAAGTTTCTCAGAAAGCTTCTTTATCATTTTCATCGGAGGATATTTCCTTTGGCTCTATAGCCTTCAAAGGGATCTGAAATATCCGTTCTCAGATTCCACAAATATAAGGCTAGCAAACAGCACCACGAAATACAGCTGTAACTCAGTGAGTGGAAGTCACACATCACAAAGCAGTTGCTCAGAAAGCTTCTTTCCAGTTTTCATCTGAGGATATTTTCTTTTTCACCATAGGCCTCTTTGGGCTTCCAAATATCCCTTTGCAAATTCCACAAGAACAGTCTTAGCGAACGGCTGCTGGAGGCGACAGCTGTAACTCTGTGAGATGTATTCACAGAATATAGAGCAGTTTCTTCGAAAGCTTCTTTCCAGTTCTTATCTGAGGATGTTTCCCTTTTCACCATAGCCCTCCACAGGCTTCCAAATATCACTTTGCCAATTCCACATGAATAGTCTTAGCAAATGTCTTCTTGAGGGGTAAGCTGTAACTCTGAGATGAATACACAGATCACAAAGAAGTTTCTAGAAAGCTTCTTCCTCACTTTGATCGGAGGATATTTGCTTTGGCCCTATAGTCTTCAAAGGGATCCGAAATATCAGTTCTCAGATTCCACAAAAATAAGGCTAGGAAACAGCTCCACGAAATACAGCTGTAACTCAGTGAGTGGAAGTCACACATCACAAAGCAGTTGCTCTGAAAGGTTCTTTCCAGTTTTCATGTGAGGATATTCTCTTATTCACCATAGGCCCCTATGGGTTCCAAATATCCCTTTGCAAATTCCACAAGAACAGTCTTAGCGAACGGCTTCTGCAGGGGAAAGCTGTAACTCTGTGAGATGAATTCACAGAACACAGAGCAGTTTCTCAGAAAGCTTCTTTCCATTTTTTATCTGAGGATATTTCCCTTTTCACCATAGCCCTCCACGGGTTTCCAAATATCACTTTGCAAATTCCACAAGAACAGTCTTAGTGAAAGGCTTTTTGAGGGGAAAGCTGTAGCTCTGTGAGATGAATTCACAGATCACAAAGCCGTTTCTCAGAGAGCTTCTTTCTCATTTTGATTGGAGGGTATTTCCTTTGGCTCTACCCATCAAAGGGATCCGAAATATCCGTTCTCAGATTCCACAGAAATAAGGCTAGCAAACAGCTCCACGAAATACAGCTGTAACTCAGTGAGTGGAAGTCACACATCACAAAGCAGTTGCTCAGACAGCTTCTTTTCAGTTTTCATCTGAGGATATTCTCTGTTTCACCATAGGCTTCTAGGGGCTTCCAAATATCCCTTTGCATATTCCACAAGAACAGTCTTAGCGAACGGCTTCTGGAGGGGAAAGCTGTAACTCTGTGAGATGAATTCACAGAACACAGAGCAGTTTCTCAGAAACCTTCTTTCCAGTTTTTATCTGACGATATTTCCCTTTTCACCATAGCCGACCATGGGCTTCCAAATGTCACTTTGCAAATTCCACAAGACCATTCTTAGCGAAAGGCTTTTTAGGGGAAAGCTGTAACACTGTGAGATGAATTCACAGATCACAAAGCAGTTTCTCAGAAAGCTTCTTCCTCACTTTGATCGGAGGGTATTTCCTTTGGCCCTATACTCTTCAAAGGGATCCGAAATATCAGTTCTCAGATTCCACAAAAATAAGGCTAGGGAACAGCTCCACGAAATACAGCTGTAACTCAGTGAGTGGAATTCACACATCACAAAGCAGTTGCTCTGAAATGTGCTTTCCGGTTTTCATCTGAGGATATTCTGTTTTTCAACATAGGCCTCTAGGGGTTCTAAATATCCCTTTGCAAATTCCACGAGAACAGTCTTAGCGAACGACTTCTGGAGGGGAAAGCTGTAACTCTGTGAGATGAATTCATAGAACCCAGAGCAGTTTCTCTGAAAGCTTCTTTCGAGTTTTTCTCTGAGGATATTTCCCTTTTCACCCTAGTCCTCCATGGGCTTCAAAATATCACCTTGCAAATCCTACAAGAACAGTATTAGCGAAAGGCTTCTTGAGGGGAAAGCTGTAACTCGCTGAAATGAATTCACAGATCACAAAGAAGTTTCTCAGAAAGCTTCTTTATCATTTTCATCGGAGGATATTTCCTTTGGCTCTATAGCCTTCAAAGGGATCTGAAATATCCGTTCTCAGATTCCACAAATATAAGGCTAGCAAACAGCACCACGAAATACAGCTGTAACTCAGTGAGTGGAAGTCACACATCACAAAGCAGTTGCTCAGAAAGCTTCTTTCCAGTTTTCATCTGAGGATATTTTCTTTTTCACCATAGGCCTCTTTGGGCTTCCAAATATCCCTTTGCAAATTCCACAAGAACAGTCTTAGCGAACGGCTGCTGGAGGCGACAGCTGTAACTCTGTGAGATGTATTCACAGAATATAGAGCAGTTTCTTCGAAAGCTTCTTTCCAGTTCTTATCTGAGGATGTTTCCCTTTTCACCATAGCCCTCCACAGGCTTCCAAATATCACTTTGCCAATTCCACATGAATAGTCTTAGCAAAAGTCTTCTTGAGGGGTAAGCTGTAACTCTGAGATGAATACACAGATCACAAAGAAGTTTCTAGAAAGTTTCTTCCTCACTTTGATCGGAGAATATTTGCTTTGGCCCTATAGTCTTCAAAGGGATCCGAAATATCAGTTCTCAGATTCCACAAAAATAAGGCTAGGAAACAGCTCCACGAAATACAGCTGTAACTCAGTGAGTGGAAGTCACACATCACAAAGCAGTTGCTCTGAAAGGTTCTTTCCAGTTTTCATGTGAGGATATTCTCTTATTCACCATAGGCCCCTATGGGTTCCAAATATCCCTTTGCAAATTCCACAAGAACAGTCTTAGCGAACGGCTTCTGCAGGGGAAAGCTGTAACTCTGTGAGATGAATTCACAGAACACAGAGCAGTTTCTCAGAAAGCTTCTTTCCATTTTTTATCTGAGGATATTTCCCTTTTCACCATAGCCCTCCACGGGTTTCCAAATATCACTTTGCAAATTCCACAAGAACAGTCTTAGTGAAAGGCTTTTTGAGGGGAAAGCTGTAGCTCTGTGAGATGAATTCACAGATCACAAAGCCGTTTCTCAGAGAGCTTCTTTCTCATTTTGATTGGAGGGTATTTCCTTTGGCTCTACCCATCAAAGGGATCCGAAATATCCGTTCTCAGATTCCACAGAAATAAGGCTAGCAAACAGCTCCACGAAATACAGCTGTAACTCAGTGAGTGGAAGTCACACATCACAAAGCAGTTGCTCAGACAGCTTCTTTTCAGTTTTCATCTGAGGATATTCTCTGTTTCACCATAGGCTTCTAGGGGCTTCCAAATATCCCTTTGCATATTCCACAAGAACAGTCTTAGCGAACGGCTTCTGGAGGGGAAAGCTGTAACTCTGTGAGATGAATTCACAGAACACAGAGCAGTTTCTCAGAAACCTTCTTTCCAGTTTTTATCTGACGATATTTCCCTTTTCACCATAGCCGACCATGGGCTTCCAAATGTCACTTTGCAAATTCCACAAGACCATTCTTAGCGAAAGGCTTTTTAGGGGAAAGCTGTAACACTGTGAGATGAATTCACAGATCACAAAGCAGTTTCTCAGAAAGCTTCTTCCTCACTTTGATCGGAGGGTATTTCCTTTGGCCCTATACTCTTCAAAGGGATCCGAAATATCAGTTCTCAGATTCCACAAAAATAAGGCTAGGGAACAGCTCCACGAAATACAGCTGTAACTCAGTGAGTGGAATTCACACATCACAAAGCAGTTGCTCTGAAATGTGCTTTCCGGTTTTCATCTGAGGATATTCTGTTTTTCAACATAGGCCTCTAGGGGTTCTAAATATCCCTTTGCAAATTCCACGAGAACAGTCTTAGCGAACGACTTCTGGAGGGGAAAGCTGTAACTCTGTGAGATGAATTCATAGAACCCAGAGCAGTTTCTCTGAAAGCTTCTTTCGAGTTTTTCTCTGAGGATATTTCCCTTTTCACCCTAGTCCTCCATGGGCTTCAAAATATCACCTTGCAAATCCTACAAGAACAGTATTAGCGAAAGGCTTCTTGAGGGGAAAGCTGTAACTCGCTGAAATGAATTCACAGATCACAAAGAAGTTTCTCAGAAAGCTTCTTTATCATTTTCATCGGAGGATATTTCCTTTGGCTCTATAGCCTTCAAAGGGATCTGAAATATCCGTTCTCAGATTCCACAAATATAAGGCTAGCAAACAGCACCACGAAATACAGCTGTAACTCAGTGAGTGGAAGTCACACATCACAAAGCAGTTGCTCAGAAAGCTTCTTTCCAGTTTTCATCTGAGGATATTTTCTTTTTCACCATAGGCCTCTTTGGGCTTCCAAATATCCCTTTGCAAATTCCACAAGAACAGTCTTAGCGAACGGCTGCTGGAGGCGACAGCTGTAACTCTGTGAGATGTATTCACAGAATATAGAGCAGTTTCTTCGAAAGCTTCTTTCCAGTTCTTATCTGAGGATGTTTCCCTTTTCACCATAGCCCTCCACAGGCTTCCAAATATCACTTTGCCAATTCCACATGAATAGTCTTAGCAAAAGTCTTCTTGAGGGGTAAGCTGTAACTCTGAGATGAATACACAGATCACAAAGAAGTTTCTAGAAAGCTTCTTCCTCACTTTGATCGGAGGATATTTGCTTTGGCCCTATAGTCTTCAAAGGGATCCGAAATATCAGTTCTCAGATTCCACAAAAATAAGGCTAGGAAACAGCTCCACGAAATACAGCTGTAACTCAGTGAGTGGAAGTCACACATCACAAAGCAGTTGCTCTGAAAGGTTCTTTCCAGTTTTCATGTGAGGATATTCTCTTATTCACCATAGGCCCCTATGGGTTCCAAATATCCCTTTGCAAATTCCACAAGAACAGTCTTAGCGAACGGCTTCTGCAGGGGAAAGCTGTAACTCTGTGAGATGAATTCACAGAACACAGAGCAGTTTCTCAGAAAGCTTCTTTCCATTTTTTATCTGAGGATATTTCCCTTTTCACCATAGCCCTCCACGGGTTTCCAAATATCACTTTGCAAATTCCACAAGAACAGTCTTAGTGAAAGGCTTTTTGAGGGGAAAGCTGTAGCTCTGTGAGATGAATTCACAGATCACAAAGCCGTTTCTCAGAGAGCTTCTTTCTCATTTTGATTGGAGGGTATTTCCTTTGGCTCTACCCATCAAAGGGATCCGAAATATCCGTTCTCAGATTCCACAGAAATAAGGCTAGCAAACAGCTCCACGAAATACAGCTGTAACTCAGTGAGTGGAAGTCACACATCACAAAGCAGTTGCTCAGACAGCTTCTTTTCAGTTTTCATCTGAGGATATTCTCTGTTTCACCATAGGCTTCTAGGGGCTTCCAAATATCCCTTTGCATATTCCACAAGAACAGTCTTAGCGAACGGCTTCTGGAGGGGAAAGCTGTAACTCTGTGAGATGAATTCACAGAACACAGAGCAGTTTCTCAGAAACCTTCTTTCCAGTTTTTATCTGACGATATTTCCCTTTTCACCATAGCCGACCATGGGCTTCCAAATGTCACTTTGCAAATTCCACAAGACCATTCTTAGCGAAAGGCTTTTTAGGGGAAAGCTGTAACACTGTGAGATGACTTCACAGATCACAAAGCAGTTTCTCAGAAAGCTTCTTCCTCACTTTGATCGGAGGGTATTTCCTTTGGCCCTATACTCTTCAAAGGGATCCGAAATATCAGTTCTCAGATTCCACAAAAATAAGGCTAGGGAACAGCTCCACGAAATACAGCTGTAACTCAGTGAGTGGAATTCACACATCACAAAGCAGTTGCTCTGAAATGTTCTTTCCGGTTTTCATCTGAGGATATTCTGTTTTTCAACATAGGCCTCTAGGGGTTCTAAATATCCCTTTGCAAATTCCACGAGAACAGTCTTAGCGAACGACTTCTGGAGGGGAAAGCTGTAACTCTGTGAGATGAATTCATAGAACCCAGAGCAGTTTCTCTGAAAGCTTCTTTCGAGTTTTTCTCTGAGGATATTTCCCTTTTCACCCTAGTCCTCCATGGGCTTCAAAATATCACCTTGCAAATCCTACAAGAACAGTATTAGCGAAAGGCTTCTTGAGGGGAAAGCTGTAACTCGCTGAAATGAATTCACAGATCACAAAGAAGTTTCTCAGAAAGCTTCTTTATCATTTTCATCGGAGGATATTTCCTTTGGCTCTATAGCCTTCAAAGGGATCTGAAATATCCGTTCTCAGATTCCACAAATATAAGGCTAGCAAACAGCACCACGAAATACAGCTGTAACTCAGTGAGTGGAAGTCACACATCACAAAGCAGTTGCTCAGAAAGCTTCTTTCCAGTTTTCATCTGAGGATATTTTCTTTTTCACCATAGGCCTCTTTGGGCTTCCAAATATCCCTTTGCAAATTCCACAAGAACAGTCTTAGCGAACGGCTGCTGGAGGCGACAGCTGTAACTCTGTGAGATGTATTCACAGAATATAGAGCAGTTTCTTCGAAAGCTTCTTTCCAGTTCTTATCTGAGGATGTTTCCCTTTTCACCATAGCCCTCCACAGGCTTCCAAATATCACTTTGCCAATTCCACATGAATAGTCTTAGCAAAAGTCTTCTTGAGGGGTAAGCTGTAACTCTGAGATGAATACACAGATCACAAAGAAGTTTCTAGAAAGCTTCTTCCTCACTTTGATCGGAGGATATTTGCTTTGGCCCTATAGTCTTCAAAGGGATCCGAAATATCAGTTCTCAGATTCCACAAAAATAAGGCTAGGAAACAGCTCCACGAAATACAGCTGTAACTCAGTGAGTGGAAGTCACACATCACAAAGCAGTTGCTCTGAAAGGTTCTTTCCAGTTTTCATGTGAGGATATTCTCTTATTCACCATAGGCCCCTATGGGTTCCAAATATCCCTTTGCAAATTCCACAAGAACAGTCTTAGCGAACGGCTTCTGCAGGGGAAAGCTGTAACTCTGTGAGATGAATTCACAGAACACAGAGCAGTTTCTCAGAAAGCTTCTTTCCATTTTTTATCTGAGGATATTTCCCTTTTCACCATAGCCCTCCACGGGTTTCCAAATATCACTTTGCAAATTCCACAAGAACAGTCTTAGTGAAAGGCTTTTTGAGGGGAAAGCTGTAGCTCTGTGAGATGAATTCGCAGATCACAAAGCCGTTTCTCAGAGAGCTTCTTTCTCATTTTGATTGGAGGGTATTTCCTTTGGCTCTACCCATCGAAGGGATCCGAAATATCCGTTCTCAGATTCCACAGAAATAAGGCTAGCAAACAGCTCCACGAAATACAGCTGTAACTCAGTGAGTGGAAGTCACACATCACAAAGCAGTTGCTCAGACAGCTTCTTTTCAGTTTTCATCTGAGGATATTCTCTGTTTCACCATAGGCTTCTAGGGGCTTCCAAATATCCCTTTGCATATTCCACAAGAACAGTCTTAGCGAACGGCTTCTGGAGGGGAAAGCTGTAACTCTGTGAGATGAATTCACAGAACACAGAGCAGTTTCTCAGAAACCTTCTTTCCAGTTTTTATCTGACGATATTTCCCTTTTCACCATAGCCGACCATGGGCTTCCAAATGTCACTTTGCAAATTCCACAAGACCATTCTTAGCGAAAGGCTTTTTAGGGGAAAGCTGTAACACTGTGAGATGAATTCACAGGTCACAAAGCAGTTTCTCAGAAAGCTTCTTCCTCACTTTGATCGGAGGGTATTTCCTTTGGCCCTATACTCTTCAAAGGGATCCGAAATATCAGTTCTCAGATTCCACAAAAATAAGGCTAGGGAACAGCTCCACGAAATACAGCTGTAACTCAGTGAGTGGAATTCACACATCACAAAGCAGTTGCTCTGAAATGTGCTTTCCGGTTTTCATCTGAGGATATTCTGTTTTTCAACATAGGCCTCTAGGGGTTCTAAATATCCCTTTGCAAATTCCACGAGAACAGTCTTAGCGAACGACTTCTGGAGGGGAAAGCTGTAACTCTGTGAGATGAATTCACAGAACACAGAGCAGTTTCTCAGAAACCTTCTTTCCAGTTTTTATCTGACGATATTTCCCTTTTCACCATAGCCGACCATGGGCTTCCAAATGTCACTTTGCAAATTCCACAAGACCATTCTTAGCGAAAGGCTTTTTAGGGGAAAGCTGTAACACTGTGAGATGAATTCACAGATCACAAAGCAGTTTCTCAGAAAGCTTCTTCCTCACTTTGATCGGAGGGTATTTCCTTTGGCCCTATACTCTTCAAAGGGATCCGAAATATCAGTTCTCAGATTCCACAAAAATAAGGCTAGGGAACAGCTCCACGAAATACAGCTGTAACTCAGTGAGTGGAATTCACACATCACAAAGCAGTTGCTCTGAAATGTGCTTTCCGGTTTTCATCTGAGGATATTCTGTTTTTCAACATAGGCCTCTAGGGGTTCTAAATATCCCTTTGCAAATTCCACGAGAACAGTCTTAGCGAACGACTTCTGGAGGGGAAAGCTGTAACTCTGTGAGATGAATTCATAGAACCCAGAGCAGTTTCTCTGAAAGCTTCTTTCGAGTTTTTCTCTGAGGATATTTCCCTTTTCACCCTAGTCCTCCATGGGCTTCAAAATATCACCTTGCAAATCCTACAAGAACAGTATTAGCGAAAGGCTTCTTGAGGGGAAAGCTGTAACTCGCTGAAATGAATTCACAGATCACAAAGAAGTTTCTCAGAAAGCTTCTTTATCATTTTCATCGGAGGATATTTCCTTTGGCTCTATAGCCTTCAAAGGGATCTGAAATATCCGTTCTCAGATTCCACAAATATAAGGCTAGCAAACAGCACCACGAAATACAGCTGTAACTCAGTGAGTGGAAGTCACACATCACAAAGCAGTTGCTCAGAAAGCTTCTTTCCAGTTTTCATCTGAGGATATTTTCTTTTTCACCATAGGCCTCTTTGGGCTTCCAAATATCCCTTTGCAAATTCCACAAGAACAGTCTTAGCGAACGGCTGCTGGAGGCGACAGCTGTAACTCTGTGAGATGTATTCACAGAATATAGAGCAGTTTCTTCGAAAGCTTCTTTCCAGTTCTTATCTGAGGATGTTTCCCTTTTCACCATAGCCCTCCACAGGCTTCCAAATATCACTTTGCCAATTCCACATGAATAGTCTTAGCAAAAGTCTTCTTGAGGGGTAAGCTGTAACTCTGAGATGAATACACAGATCACAAAGAAGTTTCTAGAAAGCTTCTTCCTCACTTTGATCGGAGGATATTTGCTTTGGCCCTATAGTCTTCAAAGGGATCCGAAATATCAGTTCTCAGATTCCACAAAAATAAGGCTAGGAAACAGCTCCACGAAATACAGCTGTAACTCAGTGAGTGGAAGTCACACATCACAAAGCAGTTGCTCTGAAAGGTTCTTTCCAGTTTTCATGTGAGGATATTCTCTTATTCACCATAGGCCCCTATGGGTTCCAAATATCCCTTTGCAAATTCCACAAGAACAGTCTTAGCGAACGGCTTCTGCAGGGGAAAGCTGTAACTCTGTGAGATGAA
The DNA here is from genome assembly GCF_049350105.2 of Macaca mulatta. NCBI lineage: Eukaryota > Metazoa > Chordata > Mammalia > Primates > Cercopithecidae > Macaca > Macaca mulatta. Next base: position 30,052,570 of record NC_133417.1, read on the forward strand.
TTCACAGAACACAGAGCAGTTTCTCAGAAAGCTTCTTTCCATTTTTTATCTGAGGATATTTCCCTTTTCACCATAGCCCTCCACGGGTTTCCAAATATCACTTTGCAAATTCCACAAGAACAGTCTTAGTGAAAGGCTTTTTGAGGGGAAAGCTGTAGCTCTGTGAGATGAATTCACAGATCACAAAGCCGTTTCTCAGAGAGCTTCTTTCTCATTTTGATTGGAGGGTATTTCCTGTGGCTCTACCCATCAAAGGGATCCGAAATATCCGTTCACAGATTCCACAGAAATAAGGCTAGCAAACAGCTCCACGAAATACAGCTGTAACTCAGTGAGTGGAAGTCACACATCACAAAGCAGTTGCTCAGACAGCTTCTTTTCAGTTTTCATCTGAGGATATTCTCTGTTTCACCATAGGCTTCTAGGGGCTTCCAAATATCCCTTTGCATATTCCACGAGAACAGTCTTAGCGAACGGCTTCTGGAGGGGAAAGCTGTAACTCTGTGAGATGAATTCACAGAACACAGAGCAGTTTCTCAGAAACCTTCTTTCCAGTTTTTATCTGACGATATTTCCCTTTTCACCATAGCCGACCATGGGCTTCCAAATGTCACTTTGCAAATTCCACAAGACCATTCTTAGCGAAAGGCTTTTTAGGGGAAAGCTGTAACACTGTGAGATGAATTCACAGATCACAAAGCAGTTTCTCAGAAAGCTTCTTCCTCACTTTGATCGGAGGGTATTTCCTTTGGCCCTATACTCTTCAAAGGGATCCGAAATATCAGTTCTCAGATTCCACAAAAATAAGGCTAGGGAACAGCTCCACGAAATACAGCTGTAACTCAGTGAGTGGAATTCACACATCACAAAGCAGTTGCTCTGAAATGTGCTTTCCGGTTTTCATCTGAGGATATTCTGTTTTTCAACATAGGCCTCTAGGGGTTCTAAATATCCCTTTGCAAATTCCACGAGAACAGTCTTAGCGAACGACTTCTGGAGGGGAAAGCTGTAACTCTGTGAGATGAATTCATAGAACCCAGAGCAGTTTCTCTGAAAGCTTCTTTCGAGTTTTACTCTGAGGATATTTCCCTTTTCACCCTAGTCCTCCATGGGCTTCAAAATATCACCTTGCAAATCCTACAAGAACAGTATTAGCGAAAGGCTTCTTGAGGGGAAAGCTGTAACTCGCTGAAATGAATTCACAGATCACAAGGAAGTTTCTCAGAAAGCTTCTTTATCATTTTCATCGGAGGATATTTCCTTTGGCTCTATAGCCTTCAAAGGGATCTGAAATATCCGTTCTCAGATTCCACAAATATAAGGCTAGCAAACAGCACCACGAAATACAGCTGTAACTCAGTGAGTGGAAGTCACACATCACAAAGCAGTTGCTCAGAAAGCTTCTTTCCAGTTTTCATCTGAGGATATTTTCTTTTTCACCATAGGCCTCTTTGGGCTTCCAAATATCCCTTTGCAAATTCCACAAGAACAGTCTTAGCGAACGGCTGCTGGAGGCGACAGCTGTAACTCTGTGAGATGTATTCACAGAATATAGAGCAGTTTCTTCGAAAGCTTCTTTCCAGTTCTTATCTGAGGATGTTTCCCTTTTCACCATAGCCCTCCACAGGCTTCCAAATATCACTTTGCCAATTCCACATGAATAGTCTTAGCAAAAGTCTTCTTGAGGGGTAAGCTGTAACTCTGAGATGAATACACAGATCACAAAGAAGTTTCTAGAAAGCTTCTTCCTCACTTTGATCGGAGGATATTTGCTTTGGCCCTATAGTCTTCAAAGGGATCCGAAATATCAGTTCTCAGATTCCACAAAAATAAGGCTAGGAAACAGCTCCACGAAATACAGCTGTAACTCAGTGAGTGGAAGTCACACATCACAAAGCAGTTGCTCTGAAAGGTTCTTTCCAGTTTTCATGTGAGGATATTCTCTTATTCACCATAGGCCCCTATGGGTTCCAAATATCCCTTTGCAAATTCCACAAGAACAGTCTTAGCGAACGGCTTCTGCAGGGGAAAGCTGTAACTCCGTGAGATGAATTCACAGAACACAGAGCAGTTTCTCAGAAAGCTTCTTTCCATTTTTTATCTGAGGATATTTCCCTTTTCACCATAGCCCTCCACGGGTTTCCAAATATCACTTTGCAAATTCCACAAGAACAGTCTTAGTGAAAGGCTTTTTGAGGGGAAAGCTGTAGCTCTGTGAGATGAATTCACAGATCACAAAGCCGTTTCTCAGAGAGCTTCTTTCTCATTTTGATTGGAGGGTATTTCCTTTGGCTCTACCCATCAAAGGGATCCGAAATATCCGTTCTCAGATTCCACAGAAATAAGGCTAGCAAACAGCTCCACGAAATACAGCTGTAACTCAGTGAGTGGAAGTCACACATCACAAAGCAGTTGCTCAGACAGCTTCTTTTCAGTTTTCATCTGAGGATATTCTCTGTTTCACCATAGGCTTCTAGGGGCTTCCAAATATCCCTTTGCATATTCCACAAGAACAGTCTTAGCGAACGGCTTCTGGAGGGGAAAGCTGTAACTCTGTGAGATGAATTCACAGAACACAGAGCAGTTTCTCAGAAACCTTCTTTCCAGTTTTTATCTGACGATATTTCCCTTTTCACCATAGCCGACCATGGGCTTCCAAATGTCACTTTGCAAATTCCACAAGACCATTCTTAGCGAAAGGCTTTTTAGGGGAAAGCTGTAACACTGTGAGATGAATTCACAGATCACAAAGCAGTTTCTCAGAAAGCTTCTTCCTCACTTTGATCGGAGGGTATTTCCTTTGGCCCTATACTCTTCAAAGGGATCCGAAATATCAGTTCTCAGATTCCACAAAAATAAGGCTAGGGAACAGCTCCACGAAATACAGCTGTAACTCAGTGAGTGGAATTCACACATCACAAAGCAGTTGCTCTGAAATGTGCTTTCCGGTTTTCATCTGAGGATATTCTGTTTTTCAACATAGGCCTCTAGGGGTTCTAAATATCCCTTTGCAAATTCCACGAGAACAGTCTTAGCGAACGACTTCTGGAGGGGAAAGCTGTAACTCTGTGAGATGAATTCATAGAACCCAGAGCAGTTTCTCTGAAAGCTTCTTTCGAGTTTTTCTCTGAGGATATTTCCCTTTTCACCCTAGTCCTCCATGGGCTTCAAAATATCACCTTGCAAATCCTACAAGAACAGTATTAGCGAAAGGCTTCTTGAGGGGAAAGCTGTAACTCGCTGAAATGAATTCACAGATCACAAAGAAGTTTCTCAGAAAGCTTCTTTATCATTTTCATCGGAGGATATTTCCTTTGGCTCTATAGCCTTCAAAGGGATCTGAAATATCCGTTCTCAGATTCCACAAATATAAGGCTAGCAAACAGCACCACGAAATACAGCTGTAACTCAGTGAGTGGAAGTCACACATCACAAAGCAGTTGCTCAGAAAGCTTCTTTCCAGTTTTCATCTGAGGATATTTTCTTTTTCACCATAGGCCTCTTTGGGCTTCCAAATATCCCTTTGCAAATTCCACAAGAACAGTCTTAGCGAACGGCTGCTGGAGGCGACAGCTGTAACTCTGTGAGATGTATTCACAGAATATAGAGCAGTTTCTTCGAAAGCTTCTTTCCAGTTCTTATCTGAGGATGTTTCCCTTTTCACCATAGCCCTCCACAGGCTTCCAAATATCACTTTGCCAATTCCACATGAATAGTCTTAGCAAAAGTCTTCTTGAGGGGTAAGCTGTAACTCTGAGATGAATACACAGATCACAAAGAAGTTTCTAGAAAGCTTCTTCCTCACTTTGATCGGAGGATATTTGCTTTGGCCCTATAGTCTTCAAAGGGATCCGAAATATCAGTTCTCAGATTCCACAAAAATAAGGCTAGGAAACAGCTCCACGAAATACAGCTGTAACTCAGTGAGTGGAAGTCACACATCACAAAGCAGTTGCTCTGAAAGGTTCTTTCCAGTTTTCATGTGAGGATATTCTCTTATTCACCATAGGCCCCTATGGGTTCCAAATATCCCTTTGCAAATTCCACAAGAACAGTCTTAGCGAACGGCTTCTGCAGGGGAAAGCTGTAACTCTGTGAGATGAATTCACAGAACACAGAGCAGTTTCTCAGAAAGCTTCTTTCCATTTTTTATCTGAGGATATTTCCCTTTTCACCATAGCCCTCCACGGGTTTCCAAATATCACTTTGCAAATTCCACAAGAACAGTCTTAGTGAAAGGCTTTTTGAGGGGAAAGCTGTAGCTCTGTGAGATGAATTCACAGATCACAAAGCCGTTTCTCAGAGAGCTTCTTTCTCATTTTGATTGGAGGGTATTTCCTTTGGCTCTACCCATCAAACGGATCCGAAATATCCGTTCACAGATTCCACAGAAATAAGGCTAGCAAACAGCTCCACGAAATACAGCTGTAACTCAGTGAGTGGAAGTCACACATCACAAAGCAGTTGCTCAGACAGCTTCTTTTCAGTTTTCATCTGAGGATATTCTCTGTTTCACCATAGGCTTCTAGGGGCTTCCAAATATCCCTTTGCATATTCCACAAGAACAGTCTTAGCGAACGGCTTCTGGAGGGGAAAGCTGTAACTCTGTGAGATGAATTCACAGAACACAGAGCAGTTTCTCAGAAACCTTCTTTCCAGTTTTTATCTGACGATATTTCCCTTTTCACCATAGCCGACCATGGGCTTCCAAATGTCACTTTGCAAATTCCACAAGACCATTCTTAGCGAAAGGCTTTTTAGGGGAAAGCTGTAACACTGTGAGATGAATTCACAGATCACAAAGCAGTTTCTCAGAAAGCTTCTTCCTCACTTTGATCGGAGGGTATTTCCTTTGGCCCTATACTCTTCAAAGGGATCCGAAATATCAGTTCTCAGATTCCACAAAAATAAGGCTAGGGAACAGCTCCACGAAATACAGCTGTAACTCAGTGAGTGGAATTCACACATCACAAAGCAGTTGCTCTGAAATGTGCTTTCCGGTTTTCATCTGAGGATATTCTGTTTTTCAACATAGGCCTCTAGGGGTTCTAAATATCCCTTTGCAAATTCCACGAGAACAGTCTTAGCGAACGACTTCTGGAGGGGAAAGCTGTAACTCTGTGAGATGAATTCATAGAACCCAGAGCAGTTTCTCTGAAAGCTTCTTTCGAGTTTTTCTCTGAGGATATTTCCCTTTTCACCCTAGTCCTCCATGGGCTTCAAAATATCACCTTGCAAATCCTACAAGAACAGTATTAGCGAAAGGCTTCTTGAGGGGAAAGCTGTAACTCGCTGAAATGAATTCACAGATCACAAAGAAGTTTCTCAGAAAGCTTCTTTATCATTTTCATCGGAGGATATTTCCTTTGGCTCTATAGCCTTCAAAGGGATCTGAAATATCCGTTCTCAGATTCCACAAATATAAGGCTAGCAAACAGCACCACGAAATACAGCTGTAACTCAGTGAGTGGAAGTCACACATCACAAAGCAGTTGCTCAGAAAGCTTCTTTCCAGTTTTCATCTGAGGATATTTTCTTTTTCACCATAGGCCTCTTTGGGCTTCCAAATATCCCTTTGCAAATTCCACAAGAACAGTCTTAGCGAACGGCTGCTGGAGGCGACAGCTGTAACTCTGTGAGATGTATTCACAGAATATAGAGCAGTTTCTTCGAAAGCTTCTTTCCAGTTCTTATCTGAGGATGTGTCCCTTTTCACCATAGCCCTCCACCGGCTTCCAAATATCACTTTGCCAATTCCACATGAATAGTCTTAGCAAAAGTCTTCTTGAGGGGTAAGCTGTAACTCTGAGATGAATACACAGATCACAAAGAAGTTTCTAGAAAGCTTCTTCCTCACTTTGATCGGAGGATATTTGCTTTGGCCCTATAGTCTTCAAAGGGATCCGAAATATCAGTTCTCAGATTCCACAAAAATAAGGCTAGGAAACAGCTCCACGAAATACAGCTGTAACTCAGTGAGTGGAAGTCACACATCACAAAGCAGTTGCTCTGAAAGGTTCTTTCCAATTTTCATGTGAGGATATTCTCTTATTCACCATAGGCCCCTATGGGTTCCAAATATCCCTTTGCAAATTCCACAAGAACAGTCTTAGCGAACGGCTTCTGCAGGGGAAAGCTGTAACTCTGTGAGATGAATTCACAGAACACAGAGCAGTTTCTCAGAAAGCTTCTTTCCATTTTTTATCTGAGGATATTTCCCTTTTCACCATAGCCCTCCACGGGTTTCCAAATATCACTTTGCAAATTCCACAAGAACAGTCTTAGTGAAAGGCTTTTTGAGAGGAAAGCTGTAGCTCTGTGAGATGAATTCACAGATCACAAAGCCGTTTCTCAGAGAGCTTCTTTCTCATTTTGATTGGAGGGTATTTCCTTTGGCTCTACCCATCAAAGGGATCCGAAATATCCGTTCTCAGATTCCACAGAAATAAGGCTAGCAAACAGCTCCACGAAATACAGCTGTAACTCAGTGAGTGGAAGTCACACATCACAAAGCAGTTGCTCAGACAGCTTCTTTTCAGTTTTCATCTGAGGATATTCTCTGTTTCACCATAGGCTTCTAGGGGCTTCCAAATATCCCTTTGCATATTCCACAAGAACAGTCTTAGCGAACGGCTTCTGGAGGGGAAAGCTGTAACTCTGTGAGATGAATTCACAGAACACAGAGCAGTTTCTCAGAAACCTTCTTTCCAGTTTTTATCTGACGATATTTCCCTTTTCACCATAGCCGACCATGGGCTTCCAAATGTCACTTTGCAAATTCCACAAGACCATTCTTAGCGAAAGGCTTTTTAGGGGAAAGCTGTAACACTGTGAGATGAATTCACAGATCACAAAGCAGTTTCTCAGAAAGCTTCTTCCTCACTTTGATCGGAGGGTATTTCCTTTGGCCCTATACTCTTCAAAGGGATCCGAAATATCAGTTCTCAGATTCCACAAAAATAAGGCTAGGGAACAGCTCCACGAAATACAGCTGTAACTCAGTGAGTGGAATTCACACATCACAAAGCAGTTGCTCTGAAATGTGCTTTCCGGTTTTCATCTGAGGATATTCTGTTTTTCAACATAGGCCTCTAGGGGTTCTAAATATCCCTTTGCAAATTCCACGAGAACAGTCTTAGCGAACGACTTCTGGAGGGGAAAGCTGTAACTCTGTGAGATGAATTCATAGAACCCAGAGCAGTTTCTCTGAAAGCTTCTTTCGAGTTTTTCTCTGAGGATATTTCCCTTTTCACCCTAGTCCTCCATGGGCTTCAAAATATCACCTTGCAAATCCTACAAGAACAGTATTAGCGAAAGGCTTCTTGAGGGGAAAGCTGTAACTCGCTGAAATGAATTCACAGATCACAAAGAAGTTTCTCAGAAAGCTTCTTTATCATTTTCATCGGAGGATATTTCCTTTGGCTCTATAGCCTTCAAAGGGATCTGAAATATCCGTTCTCAGATTCCACAAATATAAGGCTAGCAAACAGCACCACGAAATACAGCTGTAACTCAGTGAGTGGAAGTCACACATCACAAAGCAGTTGCTCAGAAAGCTTCTTTCCAGTTTTCATCTGAGGATATTTTCTTTTTCACCATAGGCCTCTTTGGGCTTCCAAATATCCCTTTGCAAATTCCACAAGAACAGTCTTAGCGAACGGCTGCTGGAGGCGACAGCTGTAACTCTGTGAGATGTATTCACAGAATATAGAGCAGTTTCTTCGAAAGCTTCTTTCCAGTTCTTATCTGAGGATGTTTCCCTTTTCACCATAGCCCTCCACAGGCTTCCAAATATCACTTTGCCAATTCCACATGAATAGTCTTAGCAAAAGTCTTCTTGAGGGGTAAGCTGTAACTCTGAGATGAATACACAGATCACAAAGAAGTTTCTAGAAAGCTTCTTCCTCACTTTGATCGGAGGATATTTGCTTTGGCCCTATAGTCTTCAAAGGGATCCGAAATATCAGTTCTCAGATTCCACAAAAATAAGGCTAGGAAACAGCTCCACGAAATACAGCTGTAACTCAGTGAGTGGAAGTCACACATCACAAAGCAGTTGCTCTGAAAGGTTCTTTCCAGTTTTCATGTGAGGATATTCTCTTATTCACCATAGGCCCCTATGGGTTCCAAATATCCCTTTGCAAATTCCACAAGAACAGTCTTAGCGAACGGCTTCTGCAGGGGAAAGCTGTAACTCTGTGAGATGAATTCACAGAACACAGAGCAGTTTCTCAGAAAGCTTCTTTCCATTTTTTATCTGAGGATATTTCCCTTTTCACCATAGCCCTCCACGGGTTTCCAAATATCACTTTGCAAATTCCACAAGAACAGTCTTAGTGAAAGGCTTTTTGAGGGGAAAGCTGTAGCTCTGTGAGATGAATTCACAGATCACAAAGCCGTTTCTCAGAGAGCTTCTTTCTCATTTTGATTGGAGGGTATTTCCTTTGGCTCTACCCATCAAAGGGATCCGAAATATCCGTTCACAGATTCCACAGAAATAAGGCTAGCAAACAGCTCCACGAAATACAGCTGTAACTCAGTGAGTGGAAGTCACACATCACAAAGCAGTTGCTCAGACAGCTTCTTTTCAGTTTTCATCTGAGGATATTCTCTGTTTCACCATAGGCTTCTAGGGGCTTCCAAATATCCCTTTGCATATTCCACAAGAACAGTCTTAGCGAACGGCTTCTGGAGGGGAAAGCTGTAACTCTGTGAGATGAATTCACAGAACACAGAGCAGTTTCTCAGAAACCTTCTTTCCAGTTTTTATCTGACGATATTTCCCTTTTCACCATAGCCGACCATGGGCTTCCAAATGTCACTTTGCAAATTCCACAAGACCATTCTTAGCGAAAGGCTTTTTAGGGGAAAGCTGTAACACTGTGAGATGAATTCACAGATCACAAAGCAGTTTCTCAGAAAGCTTCTTCCTCACTTTGATCGGAGGGTATTTCCTTTGGCCCTATACTCTTCAAAGGGATCCGAAATATCAGTTCTCAGATTCCACAAAAATAAGGCTAGGGAACAGCTCCACGAAATACAGCTGTAACTCAGTGAGTGGAATTCACACATCACAAAGCAGTTGCTCTGAAATGTGCTTTCCGGTTTTCATCTGAGGATATTCTGTTTTTCAACATAGGCCTCTAGGGGTTCTAAATATCCCTTTGCAAATTCCACGAGAACAGTCTTAGCGAACGACTTCTGGAGGGGAAAGCTGTAACTCTGTGAGATGAATTCATAGAACCCAGAGCAGTTTCTCTGAAAGCTTCTTTCGAGTTTTTCTCTGAGGATATTTCCCTTTTCACCCTAGTCCTCCATGGGCTTCAAAATATCACCTTGCAAATCCTACAAGAACAGTATTAGCGAAAGGCTTCTTGAGGGGAAAGCTGTAACTCGCTGAAATGAATTCACAGATCACAAAGAAGTTTCTCAGAAAGCTTCTTTATCATTTTCATCGGAGGATATTTCCTTTGGCTCTATAGCCTTCAAAGGGATCTGAAATATCCGTTCTCAGATTCCACAAATATAAGGCTAGCAAACAGCACCACGAAATACAGCTGTAACTCAGTGAGTGGAAGTCACACATCACAAAGCAGTTGCTCAGAAAGCTTCTTTCCAGTTTTCATCTGAGGATATTTTCTTTTTCACCATAGGCCTCTTTGGGCTTCCAAATATCCCTTTGCAAATTCCACAAGAACAGTCTTAGCGAACGGCTGCTGGAGGCGACAGCTGTAACTCTGTGAGATGTATTCACAGAATATAGAGCAGTTTCTTCGAAAGCTTCTTTCCAGTTCTTATCTGAGGATGTTTCCCTTTTCACCATAGCCCTCCACAGGCTTCCAAATATCACTTTGCCAATTCCACATGAATAGTCTTAGCAAAAGTCTTCTTGAGGGGTAAGCTGTAACTCTGAGATGAATACACAGATCACAAAGAAGTTTCTAGAAAGCTTCTTCCTCACTTTGATCGGAGGATATTTGCTTTGGCCCTATAGTCTTCAAAGGGATCCGAAATATCAGTTCTCAGATTCCACAAAAATAAGGCTAGGAAACAGCTCCACGAAATACAGCTGTAACTCAGTGAGTGGAAGTCACACATCACAAAGCAGTTGCTCTGAAAGGTTCTTTCCAGTTTTCATGTGAGGATATTCTCTTATTCACCATAGGCCCCTATGGGTTCCAAATATCCCTTTGCAAATTCCACAAGAACAGTCTTAGCGAACGGCTTCTGCAGGGGAAAGCTGTAACTCTGTGAGATGAATTCACAGAACACAGAGCAGTTTCTCAGAAAGCTTCTTTCCATTTTTTATCTGAGGATATTTCCCTTTTCACCATAGCCCTCCACGGGTTTCCAAATATCACTTTGCAAATTCCACAAGAACAGTCTTAGTGAAAGGCTTTTTGAGGGGAAAGCTGTAGCTCTGTGAGATGAATTCACAGATCACAAAGCCGTTTCTCAGAGAGCTTCTTTCTCATTTTGATTGGAGGGTATTTCCTTTGGCTCTACCCATCAAAGGGATCCGAAATATCCGTTCTCAGATTCCACAGAAATAAGGCTAGCAAACAGCTCCACGAAATACAGCTGTAACTCAGTGAGTGGAAGTCACACATCACAAAGCAGTTGCTCAGACAGCTTCTTTTCAGTTTTCATCTGAGGATATTCTCTGTTTCACCATAGGCTTCTAGGGGCTTCCAAATATCCCTTTGCATATTCCACAAGAACAGTCTTAGCGAACGGCTTCTGGAGGGGAAAGCTGTAACTCTGTGAGATGAATTCACAGAACACAGAGCAGTTTCTCAGAAACCTTCTTTCCAGTTTTTATCTGACGATATTTCCCTTTTCACCATAGCCGACCATGGGCTTCCAAATGTCACTTTGCAAATTCCACAAGACCATTCTTAGCGAAAGGCTTTTTAGGGGAAAGCTGTAACACTGTGAGATGAATTCACAGATCACAAAGCAGTTTCTCAGAAAGCTTCTTCCTCACTTTGATCGGAGGGTATTTCCTTTGGCCCTATACTCTTCAAAGGGATCCGAAATATCAGTTCTCAGATTCCACAAAAATAAGGCTAGGGAACAGCTCCACGAAATACAGCTGTAACTCAGTGAGTGGAATTCACACATCACAAAGCAGTTGCTCTGAAATGTGCTTTCCGGTTTTCATCTGAGGATATTCTGTTTTTCAACATAGGCCTCTAGGGGTTCTAAATATCCCTTTGCAAATTCCACGAGAACAGTCTTAGCGAACGACTTCTGGAGGGGAAAGCTGTAACTCTGTGAGATGAATTCACAGAACACAGAGCAGTTTCTCAGAAACCTTCTTTCCAGTTTTTATCTGACGATATTTCCCTTTTCACCATAGCCGACCATGGGCTTCCAAATGTCACTTTGCAAATTCCACAAGACCATTCTTAGCGAAAGGCTTTTTAGGGGAAAGCTGTAACACTGTGAGATGAATTCACAGATCACAAAGCAGTTTCTCAGAAAGCTTCTTCCTCACTTTGATCGGAGGGTATTTCCTTTGGCCCTATACTCTTCAAAGGGATCCGAAATATCAGTTCTCAGATTCCACAAAAATAAGGCTAGGGAACAGCTCCACGAAATACAGCTGTAACTCAGTGAGTGGAATTCACACATCACAAAGCAGTTGCTCTGAAATGTGCTTTCCGGTTTTCATCTGAGGATATTCTGTTTTTCAACATAGGCCTCTAGGGGTTCTAAATATCCCTTTGCAAATTCCACGAGAACAGTCTTAGCGAACGACTTCTGGAGGGGAAAGCTGTAACTCTGTGAGATGAATTCATAGAACCCAGAGCAGTTTCTCTGAAAGCTTCTTTCGAGTTTTTCTCTGAGGATATTTCCCTTTTCACCCTAGTCCTCCATGGGCTTCAAAATATCACCTTGCAAAACCTACAAGAACAGTATTAGCGAAAGGCTTCTTGAGGGGAAAGCTGTAACTCGCTGAAATGAATTCACAGATCACAAAGAAGTTTCTCAGAAAGCTTCTTTATCATTTTCATCGGAGGATATTTCCTTTGGCTCTATAGCCTTCAAAGGGATCTGAAATATCCGTTCTCAGATTCCACAAATATAAGGCTAGCAAACAGCACCACGAAATACAGCTGTAACTCAGTGAGTGGAAGTCACACATCACAAAGCAGTTGCTCAGAAAGCTTCTTTCCAGTTTTCATCTGAGGATATTTTCTTTTTCACCATAGGCCTCTTTGGGCTTCCAAATATCCCTTTGCAAATTCCACAAGAACAGTCTTAGCGAACGGCTGCTGGAGGCGACAGCTGTAACTCTGTGAGATGTATTCACAGAATATAGAGCAGTTTCTTCGAAAGCTTCTTTCCTGTTCTTATCTGAGGATGTTTCCCTTTTCACCATAGCCCTCCACAGGCTTCCAAATATCACTTTGCCAATTCCACATGAATAGTCTTAGCAAAAGTCTTCTTGAGGGGTAAGTTGTAACTCTGAGATGAATACACAGATCACAAAGAAGTTTCTAGAAAGCTTCTTCCTCACTTTGATCGGAGGATATTTGCTTTGGCCCTATAGTCTTCAAAGGGATCCGAAATATCAGTTCTCAGATTCCACAAAAATAAGGCTAGGGAACAGCTCCACGAAATACAGCTGTAACTCAGTGAGTGGAATTCACACATCACAAAGCAGTTGCTCTGAAATGTGCTTTCCGGTTTTCATCTGAGGATATTCTGTTTTTCAACATAGGCCTCTAGGGGTTCTAAATATCCCTTTGCAAATTCCACGAGAACAGTCTTAGCGAACGACTTCTGGAGGGGAAAGCTGTAACTCTGTGAGATGAATTCATAGAACCCAGAGCAGTTTCTCTGAAAGCTTCTTTCGAGTTTTTCTCTGAGGATATTTCCCTTTTCACCCTAGTCCTCCATGGGCTTCAAAATATCACCTTGCAAATCCTACAAGAACAGTATTAGCGAAAGGCTTCTTGAGGGGAAAGCTGTAACTCGCTGAAATGAATTCACAGATCACAAAGAAGTTTCTCAGAAAGCTTCTTTATCATTTTCATCGGAGGATATTTCCTTTGGCTCTATAGCCTTCAAAGGGATCTGAAATATCCGTTCTCAGATTCCACAAATATAAGGCTAGCAAACAGCACCACGAAATACAGCTGTAACTCAGTGAGTGGAAGTCACACATCACAAAGCAGTTGCTCAGAAAGCTTCTTTCCAGTTTTCATCTGAGGATATTTTCTTTTTCACCATAGGCCTCTTTGGGCTTCCAAATATCCCTTTGCAAATTCCACAAGAACAGTCTTAGCGAACGGCTGCTGGAGGCGACAGCTGTAACTCTGTGAGATGTATTCACAGAATATAGAGCAGTTTCTTCGAAAGCTTCTTTCCAGTTCTTATCTGAGGATGTTTCCCTTTTCAACATAGCCCTCCACAGGCTTCCAAATATCACTTTGCCAATTCCACATGAATAGTCTTAGCAAAAGTCTTCTTGAGGGGAAAGCTGTAACTCGCTGAAATGAATTCACAGATCACAAAGAAGTTTCTCAGAAAGCTTCTTTATCATTTTCATCGGAGGATATTTCCTTTGGCTCTATAGCCTTCAAAGGGATCTGAAATATCCGTTCTCAGATTCCACAAATATAAGGCTAGCAAACAGCACCACGAAATACAGCTGTAACTCAGTGAGTGGAAGTCACACATCACAAAGCAGTTGCTCAGAAAGCTTCTTTCCAGTTTTCATCTGAGGATATTTTCTTTTTCACCATAGGCCTCTTTGGGCTTCCAAATATCCCTTTGCAAATTCCACAAGAACAGTCTTAGCGAACGGCTGCTGGAGGCGACAGCTGTAACTCTGTGAGATGTATTCACAGAATATAGAGCAGTTTCTTCGAAAGCTTCTTTCCAGTTCTTATCTGAGGATGTTTCCCTTTTCACCATAGCCCTCCACAGGCTTCCAAATATCACTTTGCCAATTCCACATGAATAGTCTTAGCAAAAGTCTTCTTGAGGGGTAAGCTGTAACTCTGAGATGAATACACAGATCACAAAGAAGTTTCTAGAAAGCTTCTTCCTCACTTTGATCGGAGGATATTTGCTTTGGCCCTATAGTCTTCAAAGGGATCCGAAATATCAGTTCTCAGATTCCACAAAAATAAGGCTAGGAAACAGCTCCACGAAATACAGCTGTAACTCAGTGAGTGGAAGTCACACATCACAAAGCAGTTGCTCTGAAAGGTTCTTTCCAGTTTTCATGTGAGGATATTCTCTTATTCACCATAGGCCCCTATGGGTTCCAAATATCCCTTTGCAAATTCCACAAGAACAGTCTTAGCGAACGGCTTCTGCAGGGGAAAGCTGTAACTCTGTGAGATGAATTCACAGAACACAGAGCAGTTTCTCAGAAAGCTTCTTTCCATTTTTTATCTGAGGATATTTCCCTTTTCACCATAGCCCTCCACGGGTTTCCAAATATCACTTTGCAAATTCCACAAGAACAGTCTTAGTGAAAGGCTTTTTGAGGGGAAAGCTGTAGCTCTGTGAGATGAATTCACAGATCACAAAGCCGTTTCTCAGAGAGCTTCTTTCTCATTTTGATTGGAGGGTATTTCCTTTGGCTCTACCCATCAAAGGGATCCGAAATATCCGTTCTCAGATTCCACAGAAATAAGGCTAGCAAACAGCTCCACGAAATACAGCTGTAACTCAGTGAGTGGAAGTCACACATCACAAAGCAGTTGCTCAGACAGCTTCTTTTCAGTTTTCATCTGAGGATATTCTCTGTTTCACCATAGGCTTCTAGGGGCTTCCAAATATCCCTTTGCATATTCCACAAGAACAGTCTTAGCGAACGGCTTCTGGAGGGGAAAGCTGTAACTCTGTGAGATGAATTCACAGAACACAGAGCAGTTTCTCAGAAACCTTCTTTCCAGTTTTTATCTGACGATATTTCCCTTTTCACCATAGCCGACCATGGGCTTCCAAATGTCACTTTGCAAATTCCACAAGACCATTCTTAGCGAAAGGCTTTTTAGGGGAAAGCTGTAACACTGTGAGATGAATTCACAGATCACAAAGCAGTTTCTCAGAAAGCTTCTTCCTCACTTTGATCGGAGGGTATTTCCTTTGGCCCTATACTCTTCAAAGGGATCCGAAATATCAGTTCTCAGATTCCACAAAAATAAGGCTAGGGAACAGCTCCACGAAATACAGCTGTAACTCAGTGAGTGGAATTCACACATCACAAAGCAGTTGCTCTGAAATGTGCTTTCCGGTTTTCATCTGAGGATATTCTGTTTTTCAACATAGGCCTCTAGGGGTTCTAAATATCCCTTTGCAAATTCCACGAGAACAGTCTTAGCGAACGACTTCTGGAGGGGAAAGCTGTAACTCTGTGAGATGAATTCATAGAACCCAGAGCAGTTTCTCTGAAAGCTTCTTTCGAGTTTTTCTCTGAGGATATTTCCCTTTTCACCCTAGTCCTCCATGGGCTTCAAAATATCACCTTGCAAATCCTACAAGAACAGTATTAGCGAAAGGCTTCTTGAGGGGAAAGCTGTAACTCGCTGAAATGAATTCACAGATCACAAAGAAGTTTCTCAGAAAGCTTCTTTATCATTTTCATCGGAGGATATTTCCTTTGGCTCTATAGCCTTCAAAGGGATCTGAAATATCCGTTCTCAGATTCCACAAATATAAGGCTAGCAAACAGCACCACGAAATACAGCTGTAACTCAGTGAGTGGAAGTCACACATCACAAAGCAGTTGCTCAGAAAGCTTCTTTCCAGTTTTCATCTGAGGATATTTTCTTTTTCACCATAGGCCTCTTTGGGCTTCCAAATATCCCTTTGCAAATTCCACAAGAACAGTCTTAGCGAACGGCTGCTGGAGGCGACAGCTGTAACTCTGTGAGATGTATTCACAGAATATAGAGCAGTTTCTTCGAAAGCTTCTTTCCAGTTCTTATCTGAGGATGTTTCCCTTTTCACCATAGCCCTCCACAGGCTTCCAAATATCACTTTGCCAATTCCACATGAATAGTCTTAGCAAAAGTCTTCTTGAGGGGTAAGCTGTAACTCTGAGATGAATACACAGATCACAAAGAAGTTTCTAGAAAGCTTCTTCCTCACTTTGATCGGAGGATATTTGCTTTGGCCCTATAGTCTTCAAAGGGATCCGAAATATCAGTTCTCAGATTCCACAAAAATAAGGCTAGGAAACAGCTCCACGAAATACAGCTGTAACTCAGTGAGTGGAAGTCACACATCACAAAGCAGTTGCTCTGAAAGGTTCTTTCCAGTTTTCATGTGAGGATATTCTCTTATTCACCATAGGCCCCTATGGGTTCCAAATATCCCTTTGCAAATTCCACAAGAACAGTCTTAGCGAACGGCTTCTGCAGGGGAAAGCTGTAACTCTGTGAGATGAATTCACAGAACACAGAGCAGTTTCTCAGAAAGCTTCTTTCCATTTTTTATCTGAGGATATTTCCCTTTTCACCATAGCCCTCCACGGGTTTCCAAATATCACTTTGCAAATTCCACAAGAACAGTCTTAGTGAAAGGCTTTTTGAGGGGAAAGCTGTAGCTCTGTGAGATGAATTCACAGATCACAAAGCCGTTTCTCAGAGAGCTTCTTTCTCATTTTGATTGGAGGGTATTTCCTTTGGCTCTACCCATCAAAGGGATCCGAAATATCCGTTCTCAGATTCCACAGGAATAAGGCTAGCAAACAGCTCCACGAAATACAGCTGTAACTCAGTGAGTGGAAGTCACACATCACAAAGCAGTTGCTCAGACAGCTTCTTTTCAGTTTTCATCTGAGGATATTCTCTGTTTCACCATAGGCTTCTAGGGGCTTCCAAATATCCCTTTGCATATTCCACAAGAACAGTCTTAGCGAACGGCTTCTGGAGGGGAAAGCTGTAACTCTGTGAGATGAATTCACAGAACACAGAGCAGTTTCTCAGAAACCTTCTTTCCAGTTTTTATCTGACGATATTTCCCTTTTCACCATAGCCGACCATGGGCTTCCAAATGTCACTTTGCAAATTCCACAAGACCATTCTTAGCGAAAGGCTTTTTAGGGGAAAGCTGTAACACTGTGAGATGAATTCACAGATCACAAAGCAGTTTCTCAGAAAGCTTCTTCCTCACTTTGATCGGAGGGTATTTCCTTTGGCCCTATACTCTTCAAAGGGATCCGAAATATCAGTTCTCAGATTCCACAAAAATAAGGCTAGGGAACAGCTCCACGAAATACAGCTGTAACTCAGTGAGTGGAATTCACACATCACAAAGCAGTTGCTCTGAAATGTGCTTTCCGGTTTTCATCTGAGGATATTCTGTTTTTCAACATAGGCCTCTAGGGGTTCTAAATATCCCTTTGCAAATTCCACGAGAACAGTCTTAGCGAACGACTTCTGGAGGGGAAAGCTGTAACTCTGTGAGATGAATTCATAGAACCCAGAGCAGTTTCTCTGAAAGCTTCTTTCGAGTTTTTCTCTGAGGATATTTCCCTTTTCACCCTAGTCCTCCATGGGCTTCAAAATATCACCTTGCAAATCCTACAAGAACAGTATTAGCGAAAGGCTTCTTGAGGGGAAAGCTGTAACTCGCTGAAATGAATTCACAGATCACAAAGAAGTTTCTCAGAAAGCTTCTTTATCATTTTCATCGGAGGATATTTCCTTTGGCTCTATAGCCTTCAAAGGGATCTGAAATATCCGTTCTCAGATTCCACAAATATAAGGCTAGCAAACAGCACCACGAAATACAGCTGTAACTCAGTGAGTGGAAGTCACACATCACAAAGCAGTTGCTCAGAAAGCTTCTTTCCAGTTTTCATCTGAGGATATTTTCTTTTTCACCATAGGCCTCTTTGGGCTTCCAAATATCCCTTTGCAAATTCCACAAGAACAGTCTTAGCGAACGGCTGCTGGAGGCGACAGCTGTAACTCTGTGAGATGTATTCACAGAATATAGAGCAGTTTCTTCGAAAGCTTCTTTCCAGTTCTTATCTGA
The DNA here is from genome assembly GCF_049350105.2 of Macaca mulatta. Classification (NCBI taxonomy): domain Eukaryota; kingdom Metazoa; phylum Chordata; class Mammalia; order Primates; family Cercopithecidae; genus Macaca; species Macaca mulatta. Next base: position 30,070,582 of record NC_133417.1, read on the forward strand.
GGATGTTTCCCTTTTCACCATAGCCCTCCACAGGCTTCCAAATATCACTTTGCCAATTCCACATGAATAGTCTTAGCAAAAGTCTTCTTGAGGGGTAAGCTGTAACTCTGAGATGAATACACAGATCACAAAGAAGTTTCTAGAAAGCTTCTTCCTCACTTTGATCGGAGGATATTTGCTTTGGCCCTATAGTCTTCAAAGGGATCCGAAATATCAGTTCTCAGATTCCACAAAAATAAGGCTAGGAAACAGCTCCACGAAATACAGCTGTAACTCAGTGAGTGGAAGTCACACATCACAAAGCAGTTGCTCTGAAAGGTTCTTTCCAGTTTTCATGTGAGGATATTCTCTTATTCACCATAGGCCCCTATGGGTTCCAAATATCCCTTTGCAAATTCCACAAGAACAGTCTTAGCGAACGGCTTCTGCAGGGGAAAGCTGTAACTCTGTGAGATGAATTCACAGAACACAGAGCAGTTTCTCAGAAAGCTTCTTTCCATTTTTTATCTGAGGATATTTCCCTTTTCACCATAGCCCTCCACGGGTTTCCAAATATCACTTTGCAAATTCCACAAGAACAGTCTTAGTGAAAGGCTTTTTGAGGGGAAAGCTGTAGCTCTGTGAGATGAATTCACAGATCACAAAGCCGTTTCTCAGAGAGCTTCTTTCTCATTTTGATTGGAGGGTATTTCCTTTGGCTCTACCCATCAAAGGGATCCGAAATATCCGTTCTCAGATTCCACAGGAATAAGGCTAGCAAACAGCTCCACGAAATACAGCTGTAACTCAGTGAGTGGAAGTCACACATCACAAAGCAGTTGCTCAGACAGCTTCTTTTCAGTTTTCATCTGAGGATATTCTCTGTTTCACCATAGGCTTCTAGGGGCTTCCAAATATCCCTTTGCATATTCCACAAGAACAGTCTTAGCGAACGGCTTCTGGAGGGGAAAGCTGTAACTCTGTGAGATGAATTCACAGAACACAGAGCAGTTTCTCAGAAACCTTCTTTCCAGTTTTTATCTGACGATATTTCCCTTTTCACCATAGCCGACCATGGGCTTCCAAATGTCACTTTGCAAATTCCACAAGACCATTCTTAGCGAAAGGCTTTTTAGGGGAAAGCTGTAACACTGTGAGATGAATTCACAGATCACAAAGCAGTTTCTCAGAAAGCTTCTTCCTCACTTTGATCGGAGGGTATTTCCTTTGGCCCTATACTCTTCAAAGGGATCCGAAATAGCAGTTCTCAGATTCCACAAAAATAAGGCTAGGGAACAGCTCCACGAAATACAGCTGTAACTCAGTGAGTGGAATTCACACATCACAAAGCAGTTGCTCTGAAATGTGCTTTCCGGTTTTCATCTGAGGATATTCTGTTTTTCAACATAGGCCTCTAGGGGTTCTAAATATCCCTTTGCAAATTCCACGAGAACAGTCTTAGCGAACGACTTCTGGAGGGGAAAGCTGTAACTCTGTGAGATGAATTCACAGAACACAGAGCAGTTTCTCAGAAACCTTCTTTCCAGTTTTTATCTGACGATATTTCCCTTTTCACCATAGCCGACCATGGGCTTCCAAATGTCACTTTGCAAATTCCACAAGACCATTCTTAGCGAAAGGCTTTTTAGGGGAAAGCTGTAACACTGTGAGATGAATTCACAGATCACAAAGCAGTTTCTCAGAAAGCTTCTTCCTCACTTTGATCGGAGGGTATTTCCTTTGGCCCTATACTCTTCAAAGGGATCCGAAATATCAGTTCTCAGATTCCACAAAAATAAGGCTAGGGAACAGCTCCACGAAATACAGCTGTAACTCAGTGAGTGGAATTCACACATCACAAAGCAGTTGCTCTGAAATGTGCTTTCCGGTTTTCATCTGAGGATATTCTGTTTTTCAACATAGGCCTCTAGGGGTTCTAAATATCCCTTTGCAAATTCCACGAGAACAGTCTTAGCGAACGACTTCTGGAGGGGAAAGCTGTAACTCTGTGAGATGAATTCATAGAACCCAGAGCAGTTTCTCTGAAAGCTTCTTTCGAGTTTTTCTCTGAGGATATTTCCCTTTTCACCCTAGTCCTCCATGGGCTTCAAAATATCACCTTTCAAAACCTACAAGAACAGTATTAGCGAAAGGCTTCTTGAGGGGAAAGCTGTAACTCGCTGAAATGAATTCACAGATCACAAAGAAGTTTCTCAGAAAGCTTCTTTATCATTTTCATCGGAGGATATTTCCTTTGGCTCTATAGCCTTCAAAGGGATCTGAAATATCCGTTCTCAGATTCCACAAATATAAGGCTAGCAAACAGCACCACGAAATACAGCTGTAACTCAGTGAGTGGAAGTCACACATCACAAAGCAGTTGCTCAGAAAGCTTCTTTCCAGTTTTCATCTGAGGATATTTTCTTTTTCACCATAGGCCTCTTTGGGCTTCCAAATATCCCTTTGCAAATTCCACAAGAACAGTCTTAGCGAACGGCTGCTGGAGGCGACAGCTGTAACTCTGTGAGATGTATTCACAGAATATAGAGCAGTTTCTTCGAAAGCTTCTTTCCTGTTCTTATCTGAGGATGTTTCCCTTTTCACCATAGCCCTCCACAGGCTTCCAAATATCACTTTGCCAATTCCACATGAATAGTCTTAGCAAAAGTCTTCTTGAGGGGTAAGTTGTAACTCTGAGATGAATACACAGATCACAAAGAAGTTTCTAGAAAGCTTCTTCCTCACTTTGATCGGAGGATATTTGCTTTGGCCCTATAGTCTTCAAAGGGATCCGAAATATCAGTTCTCAGATTCCACAAAAATAAGGCTAGGGAACAGCTCCACGAAATACAGCTGTAACTCAGTGAGTGGAATTCACACATCACAAAGCAGTTGCTCTGAAATGTGCTTTCCGGTTTTCATCTGAGGATATTCTGTTTTTCAACATAGGCCTCTAGGGGTTCTAAATATCCCTTTGCAAATTCCACGAGAACAGTCTTAGCGAACGACTTCTGGAGGGGAAAGCTGTAACTCTGTGAGATGAATTCATAGAACCCAGAGCAGTTTCTCTGAAAGCTTCTTTCGAGTTTTTCTCTGAGGATATTTCCCTTTTCACCCTAGTCCTCCATGGGCTTCAAAATATCACCTTGCAAATCCTACAAGAACAGTATTAGCGAAAGGCTTCTTGAGGGGAAAGCTGTAACTCGCTGAAATGAATTCACAGATCACAAAGAAGTTTCTCAGAAAGCTTCTTTATCATTTTCATCGGAGGATATTTCCTTTGGCTCTATAGCCTTCAAAGGGATCTGAAATATCCGTTCTCAGATTCCACAAATATAAGGCTAGCAAACAGCACCACGAAATACAGCTGTAACTCAGTGAGTGGAAGTCACACATCACAAAGCAGTTGCTCAGAAAGCTTCTTTCCAGTTTTCATCTGAGGATATTTTCTTTTTCACCATAGGCCTCTTTGGGCTTCCAAATATCCCTTTGCAAATTCCACAAGAACAGTCTTAGCGAACGGCTGCTGGAGGCGACAGCTGTAACTCTGTGAGATGTATTCACAGAATATAGAGCAGTTTCTTCGAAAGCTTCTTTCCAGTTCTTATCTGAGGATGTTTCCCTTTTCAACATAGCCCTCCACAGGCTTCCAAATATCACTTTGCCAATTCCACATGAATAGTCTTAGCAAAAGTCTTCTTGAGGGGAAAGCTGTAACTCGCTGAAATGAATTCACAGATCACAAAGAAGTTTCTCAGAAAGCTTCTTTATCATTTTCATCGGAGGATATTTCCTTTGGCTCTATAGCCTTCAAAGGGATCTGAAATATCCGTTCTCAGATTCCACAAATATAAGGCTAGCAAACAGCACCACGAAATACAGCTGTAACTCAGTGAGTGGAAGTCACACATCACAAAGCAGTTGCTCAGAAAGCTTCTTTCCAGTTTTCATCTGAGGATATTTTCTTTTTCACCATAGGCCTCTTTGGGCTTCCAAATATCCCTTTGCAAATTCCACAAGAACAGTCTTAGCGAACGGCTGCTGGAGGCGACAGCTGTAACTCTGTGAGATGTATTCACAGAATATAGAGCAGTTTCTTCGAAAGCTTCTTTCCAGTTCTTATCTGAGGATGTTTCCCTTTTCAACATAGCCCTCCACAGGCTTCCAAATATCACTTTGCCAATTCCACATGAATAGTCTTAGCAAAAGTCTTCTTGAGGGGTAAGCTGTAACTCTGAGATGAATACACAGATCACAAAGAAGTTTCTAGAAAGCTTCTTCCTCACTTTGATCGGAGGATATTTGCTTTGGCCCTATAGTCTTCAAAGGGATCCGAAATATCAGTTCTCAGATTCCACAAAAATAAGGCTAGGAAACAGCTCCACGAAATACAGCTGTAACTCAGTGAGTGGAAGTCACACATCACAAAGCAGTTGCTCTGAAAGGTTCTTTCCAGTTTTCATGTGAGGATATTCTCTTATTCACCATAGGCCCCTATGGGTTCCAAATATCCCTTTGCAAATTCCACAAGAACAGTCTTAGCGAACGGCTTCTGCAGGGGAAAGCTGTAACTCTGTGAGATGAATTCACAGAACACAGAGCAGTTTCTCAGAAAGCTTCTTTCCATTTTTTATCTGAGGATATTTCCCTTTTCACCATAGCCCTCCACGGGTTTCCAAATATCACTTTGCAAATTCCACAAGAACAGTCTTAGTGAAAGGCTTTTTGAGGGGAAAGCTGTAGCTCTGTGAGATGAATTCACAGATCACAAAGCCGTTTCTCAGAGAGCTTCTTTCTCATTTTGATTGGAGGGTATTTCCTTTGGCTCTACCCATCAAAGGGATCCGAAATATCCGTTCTCAGATTCCACAGAAATAAGGCTAGCAAACAGCTCCACGAAATACAGCTGTAACTCAGTGAGTGGAAGTCACACATCACAAAGCAGTTGCTCAGACAGCTTCTTTTCAGTTTTCATCTGAGGATATTCTCTGTTTCACCATAGGCTTCTAGGGGCTTCCAAATATCCCTTTGCATATTCCACAAGAACAGTCTTAGCGAACGGCTTCTGGAGGGGAAAGCTGTAACTCTGTGAGATGAATTCACAGAACACAGAGCAGTTTCTCAGAAACCTTCTTTCCAGTTTTTATCTGACGATATTTCCCTTTTCACCATAGCCGACCATGGGCTTCCAAATGTCACTTTGCAAATTCCACAAGACCATTCTTAGCGAAAGGCTTTTTAGGGGAAAGCTGTAACACTGTGAGATGAATTCACAGATCACAAAGCAGTTTCTCAGAAAGCTTCTTCCTCACTTTGATCGGAGGGTATTTCCTTTGGCCCTATACTCTTCAAAGGGATCCGAAATATCAGTTCTCAGATTCCACAAAAATAAGGCTAGGGAACAGCTCCACGAAATACAGCTGTAACTCAGTGAGTGGAATTCACACATCACAAAGCAGTTGCTCTGAAATGTGCTTTCCGGTTTTCATCTGAGGATATTCTGTTTTTCAACATAGGCCTCTAGGGGTTCTAAATATCCCTTTGCAAATTCCACGAGAACAGTCTTAGCGAACGACTTCTGGAGGGGAAAGCTGTAACTCTGTGAGATGAATTCATAGAACCCAGAGCAGTTTCTCTGAAAGCTTCTTTCGAGTTTTTCTCTGAGGATATTTCCCTTTTCACCCTAGTCCTCCATGGGCTTCAAAATATCACCTTGCAAATCCTACAAGAACAGTATTAGCGAAAGGCTTCTTGAGGGGAAAGCTGTAACTCGCTGAAATGAATTCACAGATCACAAAGAAGTTTCTCAGAAAGCTTCTTTATCATTTTCATCGGAGGATATTTCCTTTGGCTCTATAGCCTTCAAAGGGATCTGAAATATCCGTTCTCAGATTCCACAAATATAAGGCTAGCAAACAGCACCACGAAATACAGCTGTAACTCAGTGAGTGGAAGTCACACATCACAAAGCAGTTGCTCAGAAAGCTTCTTTCCAGTTTTCATCTGAGGATATTTTCTTTTTCACCATAGGCCTCTTTGGGCTTCCAAATATCCCTTTGCAAATTCCACAAGAACAGTCTTAGCGAACGGCTGCTGGAGGCGACAGCTGTAACTCTGTGAGATGTATTCACAGAATATAGAGCAGTTTCTTCGAAAGCTTCTTTCCAGTTCTTATCTGAGGATGTTTCCCTTTTCACCATAGCCCTCCACAGGCTTCCAAATATCACTTTGCCAATTCCACATGAATAGTCTTAGCAAAAGTCTTCTTGAGGGGTAAGCTGTAACTCTGAGATGAATACACAGATCACAAAGAAGTTTCTAGAAAGCTTCTTCCTCACTTTGATCGGAGGATATTTGCTTTGGCCCTATAGTCTTCAAAGGGATCCGAAATATCAGTTCTCAGATTCCACAAAAATAAGGCTAGGAAACAGCTCCACGAAATACAGCTGTAACTCAGTGAGTGGAAGTCACACATCACAAAGCAGTTGCTCTGAAAGGTTCTTTCCAGTTTTCATGTGAGGATATTCTCTTATTCACCATAGGCCCCTATGGGTTCCAAATATCCCTTTGCAAATTCCACAAGAACAGTCTTAGCGAACGGCTTCTGCAGGGGAAAGCTGTAACTCTGTGAGATGAATTCACAGAACACAGAGCAGTTTCTCAGAAAGCTTCTTTCCATTTTTTATCTGAGGATATTTCCCTTTTCACCATAGCCCTCCACGGGTTTCCAAATATCACTTTGCAAATTCCACAAGAACAGTCTTAGTGAAAGGCTTTTTGAGGGGAAAGCTGTAGCTCTGTGAGATGAATTCACAGATCACAAAGCCGTTTCTCAGAGAGCTTCTTTCTCATTTTGATTGGAGGGTATTTCCTTTGGCTCTACCCATCAAAGGGATCCGAAATATCCGTTCTCAGATTCCACAGGAATAAGGCTAGCAAACAGCTCCACGAAATACAGCTGTAACTCAGTGAGTGGAAGTCACACATCACAAAGCAGTTGCTCAGACAGCTTCTTTTCAGTTTTCATCTGAGGATATTCTCTGTTTCACCATAGGCTTCTAGGGGCTTCCAAATATCCCTTTGCATATTCCACAAGAACAGTCTTAGCGAACGGCTTCTGGAGGGGAAAGCTGTAACTCTGTGAGATGAATTCACAGAACACAGAGCAGTTTCTCAGAAACCTTCTTTCCAGTTTTTATCTGACGATATTTCCCTTTTCACCATAGCCGACCATGGGCTTCCAAATGTCACTTTGCAAATTCCACAAGACCATTCTTAGCGAAAGGCTTTTTAGGGGAAAGCTGTAACACTGTGAGATGAATTCACAGATCACAAAGCAGTTTCTCAGAAAGCTTCTTCCTCACTTTGATCGGAGGGTATTTCCTTTGGCCCTATACTCTTCAAAGGGATCCGAAATATCAGTTCTCAGATTCCACAAAAATAAGGCTAGGGAACAGCTCCACGAAATACAGCTGTAACTCAGTGAGTGGAATTCACACATCACAAAGCAGTTGCTCTGAAATGTGCTTTCCGGTTTTCATCTGAGGATATTCTGTTTTTCAACATAGGCCTCTAGGGGTTCTAAATATCCCTTTGCAAATTCCACGAGAACAGTCTTAGCGAACGACTTCTGGAGGGGAAAGCTGTAACTCTGTGAGATGAATTCATAGAACCCAGAGCAGTTTCTCTGAAAGCTTCTTTCGAGTTTTTCTCTGAGGATATTTCCCTTTTCACCCTAGTCCTCCATGGGCTTCAAAATATCACCTTGCAAATCCTACAAGAACAGTATTAGCGAAAGGCTTCTTGAGGGGAAAGCTGTAACTCGCTGAAATGAATTCACAGATCACAAAGAAGTTTCTCAGAAAGCTTCTTTATCATTTTCATCGGAGGATATTTCCTTTGGCTCTATAGCCTTCAAAGGGATCTGAAATATCCGTTCTCAGATTCCACAAATATAAGGCTAGCAAACAGCACCACGAAATACAGCTGTAACTCAGTGAGTGGAAGTCACACATCACAAAGCAGTTGCTCAGAAAGCTTCTTTCCAGTTTTCATCTGAGGATATTTTCTTTTTCACCATAGGCCTCTTTGGGCTTCCAAATATCCCTTTGCAAATTCCACAAGAACAGTCTTAGCGAACGGCTGCTGGAGGCGACAGCTGTAACTCTGTGAGATGTATTCACAGAATATAGAGCAGTTTCTTCGAAAGCTTCTTTCCAGTTCTTATCTGAGGATGTTTCCCTTTTCACCATAGCCCTCCACAGGCTTCCAAATATCACTTTGCCAATTCCACATGAATAGTCTTAGCAAAAGTCTTCTTGAGGGGTAAGCTGTAACTCTGAGATGAATACACAGATCACAAAGAAGTTTCTAGAAAGCTTCTTCCTCACTTTGATCGGAGGATATTTGCTTTGGCCCTATAGTCTTCAAAGGGATCCGAAATATCAGTTCTCAGATTCCACAAAAATAAGGCTAGGAAACAGCTCCACGAAATACAGCTGTAACTCAGTGAGTGGAAGTCACACATCACAAAGCAGTTGCTCTGAAAGGTTCTTTCCAGTTTTCATGTGAGGATATTCTCTTATTCACCATAGGCCCCTATGGGTTCCAAATATCCCTTTGCAAATTCCACAAGAACAGTCTTAGCGAACGGCTTCTGGAGGGGAAAGCTGTAACTCTGTGAGATGAATTCACAGAACACAGAGCAGTTTCTCAGAAACCTTCTTTCCAGTTTTTATCTGACGATATTTCCCTTTTCACCATAGCCGACCATGGGCTTCCAAATGTCACTTTGCAAATTCCACAAGACCATTCTTAGCGAAAGGCTTTTTAGGGGAAAGCTGTAACACTGTGAGATGAATTCACAGATCACAAAGCAGTTTCTCAGAAAGCTTCTTCCTCACTTTGATCGGAGGGTATTTCCTTTGGCCCTATACTCTTCAAAGGGATCCGAAATATCAGTTCTCAGATTCCACAAAAATAAGGCTAGGGAACAGCTCCACGAAATACAGCTGTAACTCAGTGAGTGGAATTCACACATCACAAAGCAGTTGCTCTGAAATGTGCTTTCCGGTTTTCATCTGAGGATATTCTGTTTTTCAACATAGGCCTCTAGGGGTTCTAAATATCCCTTTGCAAATTCCACGAGAACAGTCTTAGCGAACGACTTCTGGAGGGGAAAGCTGTAACTCTGTGAGATGAATTCATAGAACCCAGAGCAGTTTCTCTGAAAGCTTCTTTCGAGTTTTTCTCTGAGGATATTTCCCTTTTCACCCTAGTCCTCCATGGGCTTCAAAATATCACCTTGCAAATCCTACAAGAACAGTATTAGCGAAAGGCTTCTTGAGGGGAAAGCTGTAACTCGCTGAAATGAATTCACAGATCACAAAGAAGTTTCTCAGAAAGCTTCTTTATCATTTTCATCGGAGGATATTTCCTTTGGCTCTATAGCCTTCAAAGGGATCTGAAATATCCGTTCTCAGATTCCACAAATATAAGGCTAGCAAACAGCACCACGAAATACAGCTGTAACTCAGTGAGTGGAAGTCACACATCACAAAGCAGTTGCTCAGAAAGCTTCTTTCCAGTTTTCATCTGAGGATATTTTCTTTTTCACCATAGGCCTCTTTGGGCTTCCAAATATCCCTTTGCAAATTCCACAAGAACAGTCTTAGCGAACGGCTGCTGGAGGCGACAGCTGTAACTCTGTGAGATGTATTCACAGAATATAGAGCAGTTTCTTCGAAAGCTTCTTTCCAGTTCTTATCTGAGGATGTTTCCCTTTTCACCATAGCCCTCCACAGGCTTCCAAATATCACTTTGCCAATTCCACATGAATAGTCTTAGCAAAAGTCTTCTTGAGGGGTAAGCTGTAACTCTGAGATGAATACACAGATCACAAAGAAGTTTCTAGAAAGCTTCTTCCTCACTTTGATCGGAGGATATTTGCTTTGGCCCTATAGTCTTCAAAGGGATCCGAAATATCAGTTCTCAGATTCCACAAAAATAAGGCTAGGAAACAGCTCCACGAAATACAGCTGTAACTCAGTGAGTGGAAGTCACACATCACAAAGCAGTTGCTCTGAAAGGTTTTTTCCAGTTTTCATGTGAGGATATTCTCTTATTCACCATAGGCCCCTATGGGTTCCAAATATCCCTTTGCAAATTCCACAAGAACAGTCTTAGCGAACGGCTTCTGCAGGGGAAAGCTGTAACTCTGTGAGATGAATTCACAGAACACAGAGCAGTTTCTCAGAAAGCTTCTTTCCATTTTTTATCTGAGGATATTTCCCTTTTCACCATAGCCCTCCACGGGTTTCCAAATATCACTTTGCAAATTCCACAAGAACAGTCTTAGTGAAAGGCTTTTTGAGGGGAAAGCTGTAGCTCTGTGAGATGAATTCACAGATCACAAAGCCGTTTCTCAGAGAGCTTCTTTCTCATTTTGATTGGAGGGTATTTCCTTTGGCTCTACCCATCAAAGGGATCCGAAATATCCGTTCTCAGATTCCACAGGAATAAGGCTAGCAAACAGCTCCACGAAATACAGCTGTAACTCAGTGAGTGGAAGTCACACATCACAAAGCAGTTGCTCAGACAGCTTCTTTTCAGTTTTCATCTGAGGATATTCTCTGTTTCACCATAGGCTTCTAGGGGCTTCCAAATATCCCTTTGCATATTCCACAAGAACAGTCTTAGCGAACGGCTTCTGGAGGGGAAAGCTGTAACTCTGTGAGATGAATTCACAGAACACAGAGCAGTTTCTCAGAAACCTTCTTTCCAGTTTTTATCTGACGATATTTCCCTTTTCACCATAGCCGACCATGGGCTTCCAAATGTCACTTTGCAAATTCCACAAGACCATTCTTAGCGAAAGGCTTTTTAGGGGAAAGCTGTAACACTGTGAGATGAATTCACAGATCACAAAGCAGTTTCTCAGAAAGCTTCTTCCTCACTTTGATCGGAGGGTATTTCCTTTGGCCCTATACTCTTCAAAGGGATCCGAAATATCAGTTCTCAGATTCCACAAAAATAAGGCTAGGGAACAGCTCCACGAAATACAGCTGTAACTCAGTGAGTGGAATTCACACATCACAAAGCAGTTGCTCTGAAATGTGCTTTCCGGTTTTCATCTGAGGATATTCTGTTTTTCAACATAGGCCTCTAGGGGTTCTAAATATCCCTTTGCAAATTCCACGAGAACAGTCTTAGCGAACGACTTCTGGAGGGGAAAGCTGTAACTCTGTGAGATGAATTCATAGAACCCAGAGCAGTTTCTCTGAAAGCTTCTTTCGAGTTTTTCTCTGAGGATATTTCCCTTTTCACCCTAGTCCTCCATGGGCTTCAAAATATCACCTTGCAAATCCTACAAGAACAGTATTAGCGAAAGGCTTCTTGAGGGGAAAGCTGTAACTCGCTGAAATGAATTCACAGATCACAAAGAAGTTTCTCAGAAAGCTTCTTTATCATTTTCATCGGAGGATATTTCCTTTGGCTCTATAGCCTTCAAAGGGATCTGAAATATCCGTTCTCAGATTCCACAAATATAAGGCTAGCAAACAGCACCACGAAATACAGCTGTAACTCAGTGAGTGGAAGTCACACATCACAAAGCAGTTGCTCAGAAAGCTTCTTTCCAGTTTTCATCTGAGGATATTTTCTTTTTCACCATAGGCCTCTTTGGGCTTCCAAATATCCCTTTGCAAATTCCACAAGAACAGTCTTAGCGAACGGCTGCTGGAGGCGACAGCTGTAACTCTGTGAGATGTATTCACAGAATATAGAGCAGTTTCTTCGAAAGCTTCTTTCCAGTTCTTATCTGAGGATGTTTCCCTTTTCACCATAGCCCTCCACAGGCTTCCAAATATCACTTTGCCAATTCCACATGAATAGTCTTAGCAAAAGTCTTCTTGAGGGGTAAGCTGTAACTCTGAGATGAATACACAGATCACAAAGAAGTTTCTAGAAAGCTTCTTCCTCACTTTGATCGGAGGATATTTGCTTTGGCCCTATAGTCTTCAAAGGGATCCGAAATATCAGTTCTCAGATTCCACAAAAATAAGGCTAGGAAACAGCTCCACGAAATACAGCTGTAACTCAGTGAGTGGAAGTCACACATCACAAAGCAGTTGCTCTGAAAGGTTCTTTCCAGTTTTCATGTGAGGATATTCTCTTATTCACCATAGGCCCCTATGGGTTCCAAATATCCCTTTGCAAATTCCACAAGAACAGTCTTAGCGAACGGCTTCTGCAGGGGAAAGCTGTAACTCTGTGAGATGAATTCACAGAACACAGAGCAGTTTCTCAGAAAGCTTCTTTCCATTTTTTATCTGAGGATATTTCCCTTTTCACCATAGCCCTCCACGGGTTTCCAAATATCACTTTGCAAATTCCACAAGAACAGTCTTAGTGAAAGGCTTTTTGAGGGGAAAGCTGTAGCTCTGTGAGATGAATTCACAGATCACAAAGCCGTTTCTCAGAGAGCTTCTTTCTCATTTTGATTGGAGGGTATTTCCTTTGGCTCTACCCATCAAAGGGATCCGAAATATCCGTTCTCAGATTCCACAGAAATAAGGCTAGCAAACAGCTCCACGAAATACAGCTGTAACTCAGTGAGTGGAAGTCACACATCACAAAGCAGTTGCTCAGACAGCTTCTTTTCAGTTTTCATCTGAGGATATTCTCTGTTTCACCATAGGCTTCTAGGGGCTTCCAAATATCCCTTTGCATATTCCACAAGAACAGTCTTAGCGAACGGCTTCTGGAGGGGAAAGCTGTAACTCTGTGAGATGAATTCACAGAACACAGAGCAGTTTCTCAGAAACCTTCTTTCCAGTTTTTATCTGACGATATTTCCCTTTTCACCATAGCCGACCATGGGCTTCCAAATGTCACTTTGCAAATTCCACAAGACCATTCTTAGCGAAAGGCTTTTTAGGGGAAAGCTGTAACACTGTGAGATGAATTCACAGATCACAAAGCAGTTTCTCAGAAAGCTTCTTCCTCACTTTGATCGGAGGGTATTTCCTTTGGCCCTATACTCTTCAAAGGGATCCGAAATATCAGTTCTCAGATTCCACAAAAATAAGGCTAGGGAACAGCTCCACGAAATACAGCTGTAACTCAGTGAGTGGAATTCACACATCACAAAGCAGTTGCTCTGAAATGTGCTTTCCGGTTTTCATCTGAGGATATTCTGTTTTTCAACATAGGCCTCTAGGGGTTCTAAATATCCCTTTGCAAATTCCACGAGAACAGTCTTAGCGAACGACTTCTGGAGGGGAAAGCTGTAACTCTGTGAGATGAATTCATAGAACCCAGAGCAGTTTCTCTGAAAGCTTCTTTCGAGTTTTTCTCTGAGGATATTTCCCTTTTCACCCTAGTCCTCCATGGGCTTCAAAATATCACCTTGCAAATCCTACAAGAACAGTATTAGCGAAAGGCTTCTTGAGGGGAAAGCTGTAACTCGCTGAAATGAATTCACAGATCACAAAGAAGTTTCTCAGAAAGCTTCTTTATCATTTTCATCGGAGGATATTTCCTTTGGCTCTATAGCCTTCAAAGGGATCTGAAATATCCGTTCTCAGATTCCACAAATATAAGGCTAGCAAACAGCACCACGAAATACAGCTGTAACTCAGTGAGTGGAAGTCACACATCACAAAGCAGTTGCTCAGAAAGCTTCTTTCCAGTTTTCATCTGAGGATATTTTCTTTTTCACCATAGGCCTCTTTGGGCTTCCAAATATCCCTTTGCAAATTCCACAAGAACAGTCTTAGCGAACGGCTGCTGGAGGCGACAGCTGTAACTCTGTGAGATGTATTCACAGAATATAGAGCAGTTTCTTCGAAAGCTTCTTTCCAGTTCTTATCTGAGGATGTTTCCCTTTTCACCATAGCCCTCCACAGGCTTCCAAATATCACTTTGCCAATTCCACATGAATAGTCTTAGCAAAAGTCTTCTTGAGGGGTAAGCTGTAACTCTGAGATGAATACACAGATCACAAAGAAGTTTCTAGAAAGCTTCTTCCTCACTTTGATCGGAGGATATTTGCTTTGGCCCTATAGTCTTCAAAGGGATCCGAAATATCAGTTCTCAGATTCCACAAAAATAAGGCTAGGAAACAGCTCCACGAAATACAGCTGTAACTCAGTGAGTGGAAGTCACACATCACAAAGCAGTTGCTCTGAAAGGTTCTTTCCAGTTTTCATGTGAGGATATTCTCTTATTCACCATAGGCCCCTATGGGTTCCAAATATCCCTTTGCAAATTCCACAAGAACAGTCTTAGCGAACGGCTTCTGGAGGGGAAAGCTGTAACTCTGTGAGATGAATTCACAGAACACAGAGCAGTTTCTCAGAAACCTTCTTTCCAGTTTTTATCTGACGATATTTCCCTTTTCACCATAGCCGACCATGGGCTTCCAAATGTCACTTTGCAAATTCCACAAGACCATTCTTAGCGAAAGGCTTTTTAGGGGAAAGCTGTAACACTGTGAGATGAATTCACAGATCACAAAGCAGTTTCTCAGAAAGCTTCTTCCTCACTTTGATCGGAGGGTATTTCCTTTGGCCCTATACTCTTCAAAGGGATCCGAAATATCAGTTCTCAGATTCCACAAAAATAAGGCTAGGGAACAGCTCCACGAAATACAGCTGTAACTCAGTGAGTGGAATTCACACATCACAAAGCAGTTGCTCTGAAATGTGCTTTCCGGTTTTCATCTGAGGATATTCTGTTTTTCAACATAGGCCTCTAGGGGTTCTAAATATCCCTTTGCAAATTCCACGAGAACAGTCTTAGCGAACGACTTCTGGAGGGGAAAGCTGTAACTCTGTGAGATGAATTCATAGAACCCAGAGCAGTTTCTCTGAAAGCTTCTTTCGAGTTTTTCTCTGAGGATATTTCCCTTTTCACCCTAGTCCTCCATGGGCTTCAAAATATCACCTTGCAAATCCTACAAGAACAGTATTAGCGAAAGGCTTCTTGAGGGGAAAGCTGTAACTCGCTGAAATGAATTCACAGATCACAAAGAAGTTTCTCAGAAAGCTTCTTTATCATTTTCATCGGAGGATATTTCCTTTGGCTCTATAGCCTTCAAAGGGATCTGAAATATCCGTTCTCAGATTCCACAAATATAAGGCTAGCAAACAGCACCACGAAATACAGCTGTAACTCAGTGAGTGGAAGTCACACATCACAAAGCAGTTGCTCAGAAAGCTTCTTTCCAGTTTTCATCTGAGGATATTTTCTTTTTCACCATAGGCCTCTTTGGGCTTCCAAATATCCCTTTGCAAATTCCACAAGAACAGTCTTAGCGAACGGCTGCTGGAGGCGACAGCTGTAACTCTGTGAGATGTATTCACAGAATATAGAGCAGTTTCTTCGAAAGCTTCTTTCCAGTTCTTATCTGAGGATGTTTCCCTTTTCACCATAGCCCTCCACAGGCTTCCAAATATCACTTTGCCAATTCCACATGAATAGTCTTAGCAAAAGTCTTCTTGAGGGGTAAGCTGTAACTCTGAGATGAATACACAGATCACAAAGAAGTTTCTAGAAAGCTTCTTCCTCACTTTGATCGGAGGATATTTGCTTTGGCCCTATAGTCTTCAAAGGGATCCGAAATATCAGTTCTCAGATTCCACAAAAATAAGGCTAGGAAACAGCTCCACGAAATACAGCTGTAACTCAGTGAGTGGAAGTCACACATCACAAAGCAGTTGCTCTGAAAGGTTTTTTCCAGTTTTCATGTGAGGATATTCTCTTATTCACCATAGGCCCCTATGGGTTCCAAATATCCCTTTGCAAATTCCACAAGAACAGTCTTAGCGAACGGCTTCTGCAGGGGAAAGCTGTAACTCTGTGAGATGAATTCACAGAACACAGAGCAGTTTCTCAGAAAGCTTCTTTCCATTTTTTATCTGAGGATATTTCCCTTTTCACCATAGCCCTCCACGGGTTTCCAAATATCACTTTGCAAATTCCACAAGAACAGTCTTAGTGAAAGGCTTTTTGAGGGGAAAGCTGTAGCTCTGTGAGATGAATTCACAGATCACAAAGCCGTTTCTCAGAGAGCTTCTTTCTCATTTTGATTGGAGGGTATTTCCTTTGGCTCTACCCATCAAAGGGATCCGAAATATCCGTTCTCAGATTCCACAGGAATAAGGCTAGCAAACAGCTCCACGAAATACAGCTGTAACTCAGTGAGTGGAAGTCACACATCACAAAGCAGTTGCTCAGACAGCTTCTTTTCAGTTTTCATCTGAGGATATTCTCTGTTTCACCATAGGCTTCTAGGGGCTTCCAAATATCCCTTTGCATATTCCACAAGAACAGTCTTAGCGAACGGCTTCTGGAGGGGAAAGCTGTAACTCTGTGAGATGAATTCACAGAACACAGAGCAGTTTCTCAGAAACCTTCTTTCCAGTTTTTATCTGACGATATTTCCCTTTTCACCATAGCCGACCATGGGCTTCCAAATGTCACTTTGCAAATTCCACAAGACCATTCTTAGCGAAAGGCTTTTTAGGGGAAAGCTGTAACACTGTGAGATGAATTCACAGATCACAAAGCAGTTTCTCAGAAAGCTTCTTCCTCACTTTGATCGGAGGGTATTTCCTTTGGCCCTATACTCTTCAAAGGGATCCGAAATATCAGTTCTCAGATTCCACAAAAATAAGGCTAGGGAACAGCTCCACGAAATACAGCTGTAACTCAGTGAGTGGAATTCACACATCACAAAGCAGTTGCTCTGAAATGTGCTTTCCGGTTTTCATCTGAGGATATTCTGTTTTTCAACATAGGCCTCTAGGGGTTCTAAATATCCCTTTGCAAATTCCACGAGAACAGTCTTAGCGAACGACTTCTGGAGGGGAAAGCTGTAACTCTGTGAGATGAATTCATAGAACCCAGAGCAGTTTCTCTGAAAGCTTCTTTCGAGTTTTTCTCTGAGGATATTTCCCTTTTCACCCTAGTCCTCCATGGGCTTCAAAATATCACCTTGCAAATCCTACAAGAACAGTATTAGCGAAAGGCTTCTTGAGGGGAAAGCTGTAACTCGCTGAAATGAATTCACAGATCACAAAGAAGTTTCTCAGAAAGCTTCTTTATCATTTTCATCGGAGGATATTTCCTTTGGCTCTATAGCCTTCAAAGGGATCTGAAATATCCGTTCTCAGATTCCACAAATATAAGGCTAGCAAACAGCACCACGAAATACAGCTGTAACTCAGTGAGTGGAAGTCACACATCACAAAGCAGTTGCTCAGAAAGCTTCTTTCCAGTTTTCATCTGAGGATATTTTCTTTTTCACCATAGGCCTCTTTGGGCTTCCAAATATCCCTTTGCAAATTCCACAAGAACAGTCTTAGCGAACGGCTGCTGGAGGCGACAGCTGTAACTCTGTGAGATGTATTCACAGAATATAGAGCAGTTTCTTCGAAAGCTTCTTTCCAGTTCTTATCTGAGGATGTTTCCCTTTTCACCATAGCCCTCCACAGGCTTCCAAATATCACTTTGCCAATTCCACATGAATAGTCTTAGCAAAAGTCTTCTTGAGGGGTAAGCTGTAACTCTGAGATGAATACACAGATCACAAAGAAGTTTCTAGAAAGCTTCTTCCTCACTTTGATCGGAGGATATTTGCTTTGGCCCTATAGTCTTCAAAGGGATCCGAAATATCAGTTCTCAGATTCCACAAAAATAAGGCTAGGAAACAGCTCCACGAAATACAGCTGTAACTCAGTGAGTGGAAGTCACACATCACAAAGCAGTTGCTCTGAAAGGTTCTTTCCAGTTTTCATGTGAGGATATTCTCTTATTCACCATAGGCCCCTATGGGTTCCAAATATCCCTTTGCAAATTCCACAAGAACAGTCTTAGCGAACGGCTTCTGCAGGGGAAAGCTGTAACTCTGTGAGATGAATTCACAGAACACAGAGCAGTTTCTCAGAAAGCTTCTTTCCATTTTTTATCTGAGGATATTTCCCTTTTCACCATAGCCCTCCACGGGTTTCCAAATATCACTTTGCAAATTCCACAAGAACAGTCTTAGTGAAAGGCTTTTTGAGGGGAAAGCTGTAGCTCTGTGAGATGAATTCACAGATCACAAAGCCGTTTCTCAGAGAGCTTCTTTCTCATTTTGATTGGAGGGTATTTCCTTTGGCTCTACCCATCAAAGGGATCCGAAATATCCGTTCTCAGATTCCACAGAAATAAGGCTAGCAAACAGCTCCACGAAATACAGCTGTAACTCAGTGAGTGGAAGTCACACATCACAAAGCAGTTGCTCAGACAGCTTCTTTTCAGTTTTCATCTGAGGATATTCTCTGTTTCACCATAGGCTTCTAGGGGCTTCCAAATATCCCTTTGCATATTCCACAAGAACAGTCTTAGCGAACGGCTTCTGGAGGGGAAAGCTGTAACTCTGTGAGATGAATTCACAGAACACAGAGCAGTTTCTCAGAAACCTTCTTTCCAGTTTTTATCTGACGATATTTCCCTTTTCACCATAGCCGACCATGGGCTTCCAAATGTCACTTTGCAAATTCCACAAGACCATTCTTAGCGAAAGGCTTTTTAGGGGAAAGCTGTAACACTGTGAGATGAATTCACAGATCACAAAGCAGTTTCTCAGAAAGCTTCTTCCTCACTTTGATCGGAGGGTATTTCCTTTGGCCCTATACTCTTCAAAGGGATCCGAAATATCAGTTCTCAGATTCCACAAAAATAAGGCTAGGGAACAGCTCCACGAAATACAGCTGTAACTCAGTGAGTGGAATTCACACATCACAAAGCAGTTGCTCTGAAATGTGCTTTCCGGTTTTCATCTGAGGATATTCTGTTTTTCAACATAGGCCTCTAGGGGTTCTAAATATCCCTTTGCAAATTCCACGAGAACAGTCTTAGCGAACGACTTCTGGAGGGGAAAGCTGTAACTCTGTGAGATGAATTCATAGAACCCAGAGCAGTTTCTCTGAAAGCTTCTTTCGAGTTTTTCTCTGAGGATATTTCCCTTTTCACCCTAGTCCTCCATGGGCTTCAAAATATCACCTTGCAAATCCTACAAGAACAGTATTAGCGAAAGGCTTCTTGAGGGGAAAGCTGTAACTCGCTGAAATGAATTCACAGATCACAAAGAAGTTTCTCAGAAAGCTTCTTTATCATTTTCATCGGAGGATATTTCCTTTGGCTCTATAGCCTTCAAAGGGATCTGAAATATCCGTTCTCAGATTCCACAAATATAAGGCTAGCAAACAGCACCACGAAATACAGCTGTAACTCAGTGAGTGGAAGTCACACATCACAAAGCAGTTGCTCAGAAAGCTTCTTTCCAGTTTTCATCTGAGGATATTTTCTTTTTCACCATAGGCCTCTTTGGGCTTCCAAATATCCCTTTGCAAATTCCACAAGAACAGTCTTAGCGAACGGCTGCTGGAGGCGACAGCTGTAACTCTGTGAGATGTATTCACAGAATATAGAGCAGTTTCTTCGAAAGCTTCTTTCCAGTTCTTATCTGAGGATGTTTCCCTTTTCACCATAGCCCTCCACAGGCTTCCAAATATCACTTTGCCAATTCCACATGAATAGTCTTAGCAAAAGTCTTCTTGAGGGGTAAGCTGTAACTCTGAGATGAATACACAGATCACAAAGAAGTTTCTAGAAAGCTTCTTCCTCACTTTGATCGGAGGATATTTGCTTTGGCCCTATAGTCTTCAAAGGGATCCGAAATATCAGTTCTCAGATTCCACAAAAATAAGGCTAGGAAACAGCTCCACGAAATACAGCTGTAACTCAGTGAGTGGAAGTCACACATCACAAAGCAGTTGCTCTGAAAGGTTCTTTCCAGTTTTCATGTGAGGATATTCTCTTATTCACCATAGGCCCCTATGGGTTCCAAATATCCCTTTGCAAATTCCACAAGAACAGTCTTAGCGAACGGCTTCTGCAGGGGAAAGCTGTAACTCTGTGAGATGAATTCACAGAACACAGAGCAGTTTCTCAGAAAGCTTCTTTCCATTTTTTATCTGAGGATATTTCCCTTTTCACCATAGCCCTCCACGGGTTTCCAAATATCACTTTGCAAATTCCACAAGAACAGTCTTAGTGAAAGGCTTTTTGAGGGGAAAGCTGTAGCTCTGTGAGATGAATTCACAGATCACAAAGCCGTTTCTCAGAGAGCTTCTTTCTCATTTTGATTGGAGGGTATTTCCTTTGGCTCTACCCATCAAAGGGATCCGAAATATCCGTTCTCAGATTCCACAGAAATAAGGCTAGCAAACAGCTCCACGAAATACAGCTGTAACTCAGTGAGTGGAAGTCACACATCACAAAGCAGTTGCTCAGACAGCTTCTTTTCAGTTTTCATCTGAGGATATTCTCTGTTTCACCATAGGCTTCTAGGGGCTTCCAAATATCCCTTTGCATATTCCACAAGAACAGTCTTAGCGAACGGCTTCTGGAGGGGAAAGCTGTAACTCTGTGAGATGAATTCACAGAACACAGAGCAGTTTCTCAGAAACCTTCTTTCCAGTTTTTATCTGACGATATTTCCCTTTTCACCATAGCCGACCATGGGCTTCCAAATGTCACTTTGCAAATTCCACAAGACCATTCTTAGCGAAAGGCTTTTTAGGGGAAAGCTGTAACACTGTGAGATGAATTCACAGATCACAAAGCAGTTTCTCAGAAAGCTTCTTCCTCACTTTGATCGGAGGGTATTTCCTTTGGCCCTATACTCTTCAAAGGGATCCGAAATATCAGTTCTCAGATTCCACAAAAATAAGGCTAGGGAACAGCTCCACGAAATACAGCTGTAACTCAGTGAGTGGAATTCACACATCACAAAGCAGTTGCTCTGAAATGTGCTTTCCGGTTTTCATCTGAGGATATTCTGTTTTTCAACATAGGCCTCTAGGGGTTCTAAATATCCCTTTGCAAATTCCACGAGAACAGTCTTAGCGAACGACTTCTGGAGGGGAAAGCTGTAACTCTGTGAGATGAATTCATAGAACCCAGAGCAGTTTCTCTGAAAGCTTCTTTCGAGTTTTTCTCTGAGGATATTTCCCTTTTCACCCTAGTCCTCCATGGGCTTCAAAATATCACCTTGCAAATCCTACAAGAACAGTATTAGCGAAAGGCTTCTTGAGGGGAAAGCTGTAACTCGCTGAAATGAATTCACAGATCACAAAGAAGTTTCTCAGAAAGCTTCTTTATCATTTTCATCGGAGGATATTTCCTTTGGCTCTATAGCCTTCAAAGGGATCTGAAATATCCGTTCTCAGATTCCACAAATATAAGGCTAGCAAACAGCACCACGAAATACAGCTGTAACTCAGTGAGTGGAAGTCACACATCACAAAGCAGTTGCTCAGAAAGCTTCTTTCCAGTTTTCATCTGAGGATATTTTCTTTTTCACCATAGGCCTCTTTGGGCTTCCAAATATCCCTTTGCAAATTCCACAAGAACAGTCTTAGCGAACGGCTGCTGGAGGCGACAGCTGTAACTCTGTGAGATGTATTCACAGAATATAGAGCAGTTTCTTCGAAAGCTTCTTTCCAGTTCTTATCTGAGGATGTTTCCCTTTTCACCATAGCCCTCCACAGGCTTCCAAATATCACTTTGCCAATTCCACATGAATAGTCTTAGCAAAAGTCTTCTTGAGGGGTAAGCTGTAACTCTGAGATGAATACACAGATCACAAAGAAGTTTCTAGAAAGCTTCTTCCTCACTTTGATCGGAGGATATTTGCTTTGGCCCTATAGTCTTCAAAGGGATCCGAAATATCAGTTCTCAGATTCCACAAAAATAAGGCTAGGAAACAGCTCCACGAAATACAGCTGTAACTCAGTGAGTGGAAGTCACACATCACAAAGCAGTTGCTCTGAAAGGTTCTTTCCAGTTTTCATGTGAGGATATTCTCTTATTCACCATAGGCCCCTATGGGTTCCAAATATCCCTTTGCAAATTCCACAAGAACAGTCTTAGCGAACGGCTTCTGCAGGGGAAAGCTGTAACTCTGTGAGATGAATTCACAGAACACAGAGCAGTTTCTCAGAAAGCTTCTTTCCATTTTTTATCTGAGGATATTTCCCTTTTCACCATAGCCCTCCACGGGTTTCCAAATATCACTTTGCAAATTCCACAAGAACAGTCTTAGTGAAAGGCTTTTTGAGGGGAAAGCTGTAGCTCTGTGAGATGAATTCACAGATCACAAAGCCGTTTCTCAGAGAGCTTCTTTCTCATTTTGATTGGAGGGTATTTCCTTTGGCTCTACCCATCAAAGGGATCCGAAATATCCGTTCTCAGATTCCACAGAAATAAGGCTAGCAAACAGCTCCACGAAATACAGCTGTAACTCAGTGAGTGGAAGTCACACATCACAAAGCAGTTGCTCAGACAGCTTCTTTTCAGTTTTCATCTGAGGATATTCTCTGTTTCACCATAGGCTTCTAGGGGCTTCCAAATATCCCTTTGCATATTCCACAAGAACAGTCTTAGCGAACGGCTTCTGGAGGGGAAAGCTGTAACTCTGTGAGATGAATTCACAGAACACAGAGCAGTTTCTCAGAAACCTTCTTTCCAGTTTTTATCTGACGATATTTCCCTTTTCACCATAGCCGACCATGGGCTTCCAAATGTCACTTTGCAAATTCCACAAGACCATTCTTAGCGAAAGGCTTTTTAGGGGAAAGCTGTAACACTGTGAGATGAATTCACAGATCACAAAGCAGTTTCTCAGAAAGCTTCTTCCTCACTTTGATCGGAGGGTATTTGCTTTGGCCCTATACTCTTCAAAGGGATCCGAAATATCAGTTCTCAGATTCCACAAAAATAAGGCTAGGGAACAGCTCCACGAAATACAGCTGTAACTCAGTGAGTGGAATTCACACATCACAAAGCAGTTGCTCTGAAATGTGCTTTCCGGTTTTCATCTGAGGATATTCTGTTTTTCAACATAGGCCTCTAGGGGTTCTAAATATCCCTTTGCAAATTCCACGAGAACAGTCTTAGCGAACGACTTCTGGAGGGGAAAGCTGTAACTCTGTGAGATGAATTCATAGAACCCAGAGCAGTTTCTCTGAAAGCTTCTTTCGAGTTTTTCTCTGAGGATATTTCCCTTTTCACCCTAGTCCTCCATGGGCTTCAAAATATCACCTTGCAAATCCTACAAGAACAGTATTAGCGAAAGGCTTCTTGAGGGGAAAGCTGTAACTCGCTGAAATGAATTCACAGATCACAAAGAAGTTTCTCAGAAAGCTTCTTTATCATTTTCATCGGAGGATATTTCCTTTGGCTCTATAGCCTTCAAAGGGATCTGAAATATCCGTTCTCAGATTCCACAAATATAAGGCTAGCAAACAGCACCACGAAATACAGCTGTAACTCAGTGAGTGGAAGTCACACATCACAAAGCAGTTGCTCAGAAAGCTTCTTTCCAGTTTTCATCTGAGGATATTTTCTTTTTCACCATAGGCCTCTTTGGGCTTCCAAATATCCCTTTGCAAATTCCACAAGAACAGTCTTAGCGAACGGCTGCTGGAGGCGACAGCTGTAACTCTGTGAGATGTATTCACAGAATATAGAGCAGTTTCTTCGAAAGCTTCTTTCCAGTTCTTATCTGAGGATGTTTCCCTTTTCACCATAGCCCTCCACAGGCTTCCAAATATCACTTTGCCAATTCCACATGAATAGTCTTAGCAAAAGTCTTCTTGAGGGGTAAGCTGTAACTCTGAGATGAATACACAGATCACAAAGAAGTTTCTAGAAAGCTTCTTCCTCACTTTGATCGGAGGATATTTGCTTTGGCCCTATAGTCTTCAAAGGGATCCGAAATATCAGTTCTCAGATTCCACAAAAATAAGGCTAGGAAACAGCTCCACGAAATACAGCTGTAACTCAGTGAGTGGAAGTCACACATCACAAAGCAGTTGCTCTGAAAGGTTCTTTCCAGTTTTCATGTGAGGATATTCTCTTATTCACCATAGGCCCCTATGGGTTCCAAATATCCCTTTGCAAATTCCACAAGAACAGTCTTAGCGAACGGCTTCTGCAGGGGAAAGCTGTAACTCTGTGAGATGAATTCACAGAACACAGAGCAGTTTCTCAGAAAGCTTCTTTCCATTTTTTATCTGAGGATATTTCCCTTTTCACCATAGCCCTCCACGGGTTTCCAAATATCACTTTGCAAATTCCACAAGAACAGTCTTAGTGAAAGGCTTTTTGAGGGGAAAGCTGTAGCTCTGTGAGATGAATTCACAGATCACAAAGCCGTTTCTCAGAGAGCTTCTTTCTCATTTTGATTGGAGGGTATTTCCTTTGGCTCTACCCATCAAAGGGATCCGAAATATCCGTTCTCAGATTCCACAGAAATAAGGCTAGCAAACAGCTCCACGAAATACAGCTGTAACTCAGTGAGTGGAAGTCACACATCACAAAGCAGTTGCTCAGACAGCTTCTTTTCAGTTTTCATCTGAGGATATTCTCTGTTTCACCATAGGCTTCTAGGGGCTTCCAAATATCCCTTTGCATATTCCACAAGAACAGTCTTAGCGAACGGCTTCTGGAGGGGAAAGCTGTAACTCTGTGAGATGAATTCACAGAACACAGAGCAGTTTCTCAGAAACCTTCTTTCCAGTTTTTATCTGACGATATTTCCCTTTTCACCATAGCCGACCATGGGCTTCCAAATGTCACTTTGCAAATTCCACAAGACCATTCTTAGCGAAAGGCTTTTTAGGGGAAAGCTGTAACACTGTGAGATGAATTCACAGATCACAAAGCAGTTTCTCAGAAAGCTTCTTCCTCACTTTGATCGGAGGGTATTTCCTTTGGCCCTATACTCTTCAAAGGGATCCGAAATATCAGTTCTCAGATTCCACAAAAATAAGGCTAGGGAACAGCTCCACGAAATACAGCTGTAACTCAGTGAGTGGAATTCACACATCACAAAGCAGTTGCTCTGAAATGTGCTTTCCGGTTTTCATCTGAGGATATTCTGTTTTTCAACATAGGCCTCTAGGGGTTCTAAATATCCCTTTGCAAATTCCACGAGAACAGTCTTAGCGAACGACTTCTGGAGGGGAAAGCTGTAACTCTGTGAGATGAATTCATAGAACCCAGAGCAGTTTCTCTGAAAGCTTCTTTCGAGTTTTTCTCTGAGGATATTTCCCTTTTCACCCTAGTCCTCCATGGGCTTCAAAATATCACCTTGCAAATCCTACAAGAACAGTATTAGCGAAAGGCTTCTTGAGGGGAAAGCTGTAACTCGCTGAAATGAATTCACAGATCACAAAGAAGTTTCTCAGAAAGCTTCTTTATCATTTTCATCGGAGGATATTTCCTTTGGCTCTATAGCCTTCAAAGGGATCTGAAATATCCGTTCTCAGATTCCACAAATATAAGGCTAGCAAACAGCACCACGAAATACAGCTGTAACTCAGTGAGTGGAAGTCACACATCACAAAGCAGTTGCTCAGAAAGCTTCTTTCCAGTTTTCATCTGAGGATATTTTCTTTTTCACCATAGGCCTCTTTGGGCTTCCAAATATCCCTTTGCAAATTCCACAAGAACAGTCTTAGCGAACGGCTGCTGGAGGCGACAGCTGTAACTCTGTGAGATGTATTCACAGAATATAGAGCAGTTTCTTCGAAAGCTTCTTTCCAGTTCTTATCTGAGGATGTTTCCCTTTTCACCATAGCCCTCCACAGGCTTCCAAATATCACTTTGCCAATTCCACATGAATAGTCTTAGCAAAAGTCTTCTTGAGGGGTAAGCTGTAACTCTGAGATGAATACACAGATCACAAAGAAGTTTCTAGAAAGCTTCTTCCTCACTTTGATCGGAGGATATTTGCTTTGGCCCTATAGTCTTCAAAGGGATCCGAAATATCAGTTCTCAGATTCCACAAAAATAAGGCTAGGAAACAGCTCCACGAAATACAGCTGTAACTCAGTGAGTGGAAGTCACACATCACAAAGCAGTTGCTCTGAAAGGTTCTTTCCAGTTTTCATGTGAGGATATTCTCTTATTCACCATAGGCCCCTATGGGTTCCAAATATCCCTTTGCAAATTCCACAAGAACAGTCTTAGCGAACGGCTTCTGCAGGGGAAAGCTGTAACTCTGTGAGATGAATTCACAGAACACAGAGCAGTTTCTCAGAAAGCTTCTTTCCATTTTTTATCTGAGGATATTTCCCTTTTCACCATAGCCCTCCACGGGTTTCCAAATATCACTTTGCAAATTCCACAAGAACAGTCTTAGTGAAAGGCTTTTTGAGGGGAAAGCTGTAGCTCTGTGAGATGAATTCACAGATCACAAAGCCGTTTCTCAGAGAGCTTCTTTCTCATTTTGATTGGAGGGTATTTCCTTTGGCTCTACCCATCAAAGGGATCCGAAATATCCGTTCTCAGATTCCACAGGAATAAGGCTAGCAAACAGCTCCACGAAATACAGCTGTAACTCAGTGAGTGGAAGTCACACATCACAAAGCAGTTGCTCAGACAGCTTCTTTTCAGTTTTCATCTGAGGATATTCTCTGTTTCACCATAGGCTTCTAGGGGCTTCCAAATATCCCTTTGCATATTCCACAAGAACAGTCTTAGCGAACGGCTTCTGGAGGGGAAAGCTGTAACTCTGTGAGATGAATTCACAGAACACAGAGCAGTTTCTCAGAAACCTTCTTTCCAGTTTTTATCTGACGATATTTCCCTTTTCACCATAGCCGACCATGGGCTTCCAAATGTCACTTTGCAAATTCCACAAGACCATTCTTAGCGAAAGGCTTTTTAGGGGAAAGCTGTAACACTGTGAGATGAATTCACAGATCACAAAGCAGTTTCTCAGAAAGCTTCTTCCTCACTTTGATCGGAGGGTATTTCCTTTGGCCCTATACTCTTCAAAGGGATCCGAAATATCAGTTCTCAGATTCCACAAAAATAAGGCTAGGGAACAGCTCCACGAAATACAGCTGTAACTCAGTGAGTGGAATTCACACATCACAAAGCAGTTGCTCTGAAATGTGCTTTCCGGTTTTCATCTGAGGATATTCTGTTTTTCAACATAGGCCTCTAGGGGTTCTAAATATCCCTTTGCAAATTCCACGAGAACAGTCTTAGCGAACGACTTCTGGAGGGGAAAGCTGTAACTCTGTGAGATGAATTCATAGAACCCAGAGCAGCTTCTCTGAAAGCTTCTTTCGAGTTTTTCTCTGAGGATATTTCCCTTTTCACCCTAGTCCTCCATGGGCTTCAAAATATCACCTTGCAAATCCTACAAGAACAGTATTAGCGAAAGGCTTCTTGAGGGGAAAGCTGTAACTCGCTGAAATGAATTCACAGATCACAAAGAAGTTTCTCAGAAAGCTTCTTTATCATTTTCATCGGAGGATATTTCCTTTGGCTCTATAGCCTTCAAAGGGATCTGAAATATCCGTTCTCAGATTCCACAAATATAAGGCTAGCAAACAGCACCACGAAATACAGCTGTAACTCAGTGAGTGGAAGTCACACATCACAAAGCAGTTGCTCAGAAAGCTTCTTTCCAGTTTTCATCTGAGGATATTTTCTTTTTCACCATAGGCCTCTTTGGGCTTCCAAATATCCCTTTGCAAATTCCACAAGAACAGTCTTAGCGAACGGCTGCTGGAGGCGACAGCTGTAACTCTGTGAGATGTATTCACAGAATATAGAGCAGTTTCTTCGAAAGCTTCTTTCCAGTTCTTATCTGAGGATGTTTCCCTTTTCACCATAGCCCTCCACAGGCTTCCAAATATCACTTTGCCAATTCCACATGAATAGTCTTAGCAAAAGTCTTCTTGAGGGG
This sequence comes from Macaca mulatta, assembly GCF_049350105.2. Lineage (NCBI taxonomy): Eukaryota > Metazoa > Chordata > Mammalia > Primates > Cercopithecidae > Macaca > Macaca mulatta. The sequence goes on from NC_133417.1 coordinate 30,098,381, forward strand.
TAAGCTGTAACTCTGAGATGAATACACAGATCACAAAGAAGTTTCTAGAAAGCTTCTTCCTCACTTTGATCGGAGGATATTTGCTTTGGCCCTATAGTCTTCAAAGGGATCCGAAATATCAGTTCTCAGATTCCACAAAAATAAGGCTAGGAAACAGCTCCACGAAATACAGCTGTAACTCAGTGAGTGGAAGTCACACATCACAAAGCAGTTGCTCTGAAAGGTTCTTTCCAGTTTTCATGTGAGGATATTCTCTTATTCACCATAGGCCCCTATGGGTTCCAAATATCCCTTTGCAAATTCCACAAGAACAGTCTTAGCGAACGGCTTCTGCAGGGGAAAGCTGTAACTCTGTGAGATGAATTCACAGAACACAGAGCAGTTTCTCAGAAAGCTTCTTTCCATTTTTTATCTGAGGATATTTCCCTTTTCACCATAGCCCTCCACGGGTTTCCAAATATCACTTTGCAAATTCCACAAGAACAGTCTTAGTGAAAGGCTTTTTGAGGGGAAAGCTGTAGCTCTGTGAGATGAATTCACAGATCACAAAGCCGTTTCTCAGAGAGCTTCTTTCTCATTTTGATTGGAGGGTATTTCCTTTGGCTCTACCCATCAAAGGGATCCGAAATATCCGTTCTCAGATTCCACAGAAATAAGGCTAGCAAACAGCTCCACGAAATACAGCTGTAACTCAGTGAGTGGAAGTCACACATCACAAAGCAGTTGCTCAGACAGCTTCTTTTCAGTTTTCATCTGAGGATATTCTCTGTTTCACCATAGGCTTCTAGGGGCTTCCAAATATCCCTTTGCATATTCCACAAGAACAGTCTTAGCGAACGGCTTCTGGAGGGGAAAGCTGTAACTCTGTGAGATGAATTCACAGAACACAGAGCAGTTTCTCAGAAACCTTCTTTCCAGTTTTTATCTGACGATATTTCCCTTTTCACCATAGCCGACCATGGGCTTCCAAATGTCACTTTGCAAATTCCACAAGACCATTCTTAGCGAAAGGCTTTTTAGGGGAAAGCTGTAACACTGTGAGATGAATTCACAGATCACAAAGCAGTTTCTCAGAAAGCTTCTTCCTCACTTTGATCGGAGGGTATTTCCTTTGGCCCTATACTCTTCAAAGGGATCCGAAATATCAGTTCTCAGATTCCACAAAAATAAGGCTAGGGAACAGCTCCACGAAATACAGCTGTAACTCAGTGAGTGGAATTCACACATCACAAAGCAGTTGCTCTGAAATGTGCTTTCCGGTTTTCATCTGAGGATATTCTGTTTTTCAACATAGGCCTCTAGGGGTTCTAAATATCCCTTTGCAAATTCCACGAGAACAGTCTTAGCGAACGACTTCTGGAGGGGAAAGCTGTAACTCTGTGAGATGAATTCATAGAACCCAGAGCAGTTTCTCTGAAAGCTTCTTTCGAGTTTTTCTCTGAGGATATTTCCCTTTTCACCCTAGTCCTCCATGGGCTTCAAAATATCACCTTGCAAATCCTACAAGAACAGTATTAGCGAAAGGCTTCTTGAGGGGAAAGCTGTAACTCGCTGAAATGAATTCACAGATCACAAAGAAGTTTCTCAGAAAGCTTCTTTATCATTTTCATCGGAGGATATTTCCTTTGGCTCTATAGCCTTCAAAGGGATCTGAAATATCCGTTCTCAGATTCCACAAATATAAGGCTAGCAAACAGCACCACGAAATACAGCTGTAACTCAGTGAGTGGAAGTCACACATCACAAAGCAGTTGCTCAGAAAGCTTCTTTCCAGTTTTCATCTGAGGATATTTTCTTTTTCACCATAGGCCTCTTTGGGCTTCCAAATATCCCTTTGCAAATTCCACAAGAACAGTCTTAGCGAACGGCTGCTGGAGGCGACAGCTGTAACTCTGTGAGATGTATTCACAGAATATAGAGCAGTTTCTTCGAAAGCTTCTTTCCAGTTCTTATCTGAGGATGTTTCCCTTTTCACCATAGCCCTCCACAGGCTTCCAAATATCACTTTGCCAATTCCACATGAATAGTCTTAGCAAAAGTCTTCTTGAGGGGTAAGCTGTAACTCTGAGATGAATACACAGATCACAAAGAAGTTTCTAGAAAGCTTCTTCCTCACTTTGATCGGAGGATATTTGCTTTGGCCCTATAGTCTTCAAAGGGATCCGAAATATCAGTTCTCAGATTCCACAAAAATAAGGCTAGGAAACAGCTCCACGAAATACAGCTGTAACTCAGTGAGTGGAAGTCACACATCACAAAGCAGTTGCTCTGAAAGGTTCTTTCCAGTTTTCATGTGAGGATATTCTCTTATTCACCATAGGCCCCTATGGGTTCCAAATATCCCTTTGCAAATTCCACAAGAACAGTCTTAGCGAACGGCTTCTGCAGGGGAAAGCTGTAACTCTGTGAGATGAATTCACAGAACACAGAGCAGTTTCTCAGAAAGCTTCTTTCCATTTTTTATCTGAGGATATTTCCCTTTTCACCATAGCCCTCCACGGGTTTCCAAATATCACTTTGCAAATTCCACAAGAACAGTCTTAGTGAAAGGCTTTTTGAGGGGAAAGCTGTAGCTCTGTGAGATGAATTCACAGATCACAAAGCCGTTTCTCAGAGAGCTTCTTTCTCATTTTGATTGGAGGGTATTTCCTTTGGCTCTACCCATCAAAGGATCCGAAATATCCGTTCTCAGATTCCACAGGAATAAGGCTAGCAAACAGCTCCACGAAATACAGCTGTAACTCAGTGAGTGGAAGTCACACATCACAAAGCAGTTGCTCAGACAGCTTCTTTTCAGTTTTCATCTGAGGATATTCTCTGTTTCACCATAGGCTTCTAGGGGCTTCCAAATATCCCTTTGCATATTCCACAAGAACAGTCTTAGCGAACGGCTTCTGGAGGGGAAAGCTGTAACTCTGTGAGATGAATTCACAGAACACAGAGCAGTTTCTCAGAAACCTTCTTTCCAGTTTTTATCTGACGATATTTCCCTTTTCACCATAGCCGACCATGGGCTTCCAAATGTCACTTTGCAAATTCCACAAGACCATTCTTAGCGAAAGGCTTTTTAGGGGAAAGCTGTAACACTGTGAGATGAATTCACAGATCACAAAGCAGTTTCTCAGAAAGCTTCTTCCTCACTTTGATCGGAGGGTATTTCCTTTGGCCCTATACTCTTCAAAGGGATCCGAAATATCAGTTCTCAGATTCCACAAAAATAAGGCTAGGGAACAGCTCCACGAAATACAGCTGTAACTCAGTGAGTGGAATTCACACATCACAAAGCAGTTGCTCTGAAATGTGCTTTCCGGTTTTCATCTGAGGATATTCTGTTTTTCAACATAGGCCTCTAGGGGTTCTAAATATCCCTTTGCAAATTCCACGAGAACAGTCTTAGCGAACGACTTCTGGAGGGGAAAGCTGTAACTCTGTGAGATGAATTCATAGAACCCAGAGCAGCTTCTCTGAAAGCTTCTTTCGAGTTTTTCTCTGAGGATATTTCCCTTTTCACCCTAGTCCTCCATGGGCTTCAAAATATCACCTTGCAAATCCTACAAGAACAGTATTAGCGAAAGGCTTCTTGAGGGGAAAGCTGTAACTCGCTGAAATGAATTCACAGATCACAAAGAAGTTTCTCAGAAAGCTTCTTTATCATTTTCATCGGAGGATATTTCCTTTGGCTCTATAGCCTTCAAAGGGATCTGAAATATCCGTTCTCAGATTCCACAAATATAAGGCTAGCAAACAGCACCACGAAATACAGCTGTAACTCAGTGAGTGGAAGTCACACATCACAAAGCAGTTGCTCAGAAAGCTTCTTTCCAGTTTTCATCTGAGGATATTTTCTTTTTCACCATAGGCCTCTTTGGGCTTCCAAATATCCCTTTGCAAATTCCACAAGAACAGTCTTAGCGAACGGCTGCTGGAGGCGACAGCTGTAACTCTGTGAGATGTATTCACAGAATATAGAGCAGTTTCTTCGAAAGCTTCTTTCCAGTTCTTATCTGAGGATGTTTCCCTTTTCACCATAGCCCTCCACAGGCTTCCAAATATCACTTTGCCAATTCCACATGAATAGTCTTAGCAAAAGTCTTCTTGAGGGGTAAGCTGTAACTCTGAGATGAATACACAGATCACAAAGAAGTTTCTAGAAAGCTTCTTCCTCACTTTGATCGGAGGATATTTGCTTTGGCCCTATAGTCTTCAAAGGGATCCGAAATATCAGTTCTCAGATTCCACAAAAATAAGGCTAGGAAACAGCTCCACGAAATACAGCTGTAACTCAGTGAGTGGAAGTCACACATCACAAAGCAGTTGCTCTGAAAGGTTCTTTCCAGTTTTCATGTGAGGATATTCTCTTATTCACCATAGGCCCCTATGGGTTCCAAATATCCCTTTGCAAATTCCACAAGAACAGTCTTAGCGAACGGCTTCTGCAGGGGAAAGCTGTAACTCTGTGAGATGAATTCACAGAACACAGAGCAGTTTCTCAGAAAGCTTCTTTCCATTTTTTATCTGAGGATATTTCCCTTTTCACCATAGCCCTCCACGGGTTTCCAAATATCACTTTGCAAATTCCACAAGAACAGTCTTAGTGAAAGGCTTTTTGAGGGGAAAGCTGTAGCTCTGTGAGATGAATTCACAGATCACAAAGCCGTTTCTCAGAGAGCTTCTTTCTCATTTTGATTGGAGGGTATTTCCTTTGGCTCTACCCATCAAAGGGATCCGAAATATCCGTTCTCAGATTCCACAGAAATAAGGCTAGCAAACAGCTCCACGAAATACAGCTGTAACTCAGTGAGTGGAAGTCACACATCACAAAGCAGTTGCTCAGACAGCTTCTTTTCAGTTTTCATCTGAGGATATTCTCTGTTTCACCATAGGCTTCTAGGGGCTTCCAAATATCCCTTTGCATATTCCACAAGAACAGTCTTAGCGAACGGCTTCTGGAGGGGAAAGCTGTAACTCTGTGAGATGAATTCACAGAACACAGAGCAGTTTCTCAGAAACCTTCTTTCCAGTTTTTATCTGACGATATTTCCCTTTTCACCATAGCCGACCATGGGCTTCCAAATGTCACTTTGCAAATTCCACAAGACCATTCTTAGCGAAAGGCTTTTTAGGGGAAAGCTGTAACACTGTGAGATGAATTCACAGATCACAAAGCAGTTTCTCAGAAAGCTTCTTCCTCACTTTGATCGGAGGGTATTTCCTTTGGCCCTATACTCTTCAAAGGGATCCGAAATATCAGTTCTCAGATTCCACAAAAATAAGGCTAGGGAACAGCTCCACGAAATACAGCTGTAACTCAGTGAGTGGAATTCACACATCACAAAGCAGTTGCTCTGAAATGTGCTTTCCGGTTTTCATCTGAGGATATTCTGTTTTTCAACATAGGCCTCTAGGGGTTCTAAATATCCCTTTGCAAATTCCACGAGAACAGTCTTAGCGAACGACTTCTGGAGGGGAAAGCTGTAACTCTGTGAGATGAATTCATAGAACCCAGAGCAGCTTCTCTGAAAGCTTCTTTCGAGTTTTTCTCTGAGGATATTTCCCTTTTCACCCTAGTCCTCCATGGGCTTCAAAATATCACCTTGCAAATCCTACAAGAACAGTATTAGCGAAAGGCTTCTTGAGGGGAAAGCTGTAACTCGCTGAAATGAATTCACAGATCACAAAGAAGTTTCTCAGAAAGCTTCTTTATCATTTTCATCGGAGGATATTTCCTTTGGCTCTATAGCCTTCAAAGGGATCTGAAATATCCGTTCTCAGATTCCACAAATATAAGGCTAGCAAACAGCACCACGAAATACAGCTGTAACTCAGTGAGTGGAAGTCACACATCACAAAGCAGTTGCTCAGAAAGCTTCTTTCCAGTTTTCATCTGAGGATATTTTCTTTTTCACCATAGGCCTCTTTGGGCTTCCAAATATCCCTTTGCAAATTCCACAAGAACAGTCTTAGCGAACGGCTGCTGGAGGCGACAGCTGTAACTCTGTGAGATGTATTCACAGAATATAGAGCAGTTTCTTCGAAAGCTTCTTTCCAGTTCTTATCTGAGGATGTTTCCCTTTTCACCATAGCCCTCCACAGGCTTCCAAATATCACTTTGCCAATTCCACATGAATAGTCTTAGCAAAAGTCTTCTTGAGGGGTAAGCTGTAACTCTGAGATGAATACACAGATCACAAAGAAGTTTCTAGAAAGCTTCTTCCTCACTTTGATCGGAGGATATTTGCTTTGGCCCTATAGTCTTCAAAGGGATCCGAAATATCAGTTCTCAGATTCCACAAAAATAAGGCTAGGAAACAGCTCCACGAAATACAGCTGTAACTCAGTGAGTGGAAGTCACACATCACAAAGCAGTTGCTCTGAAAGGTTCTTTCCGGTTTTCATGTGAGGATATTCTCTTATTCACCATAGGCCCCTATGGGTTCCAAATATCCCTTTGCAAATTCCACAAGAACAGTCTTAGCGAACGGCTTCTGCAGGGGAAAGCTGTAACTCTGTGAGATGAATTCACAGAACACAGAGCAGTTTCTCAGAAAGCTTCTTTCCATTTTTTATCTGAGGATATTTCCCTTTTCACCATAGCCCTCCACGGGTTTCCAAATATCACTTTGCAAATTCCACAAGAACAGTCTTAGTGAAAGGCTTTTTGAGGGGAAAGCTGTAGCTCTGTGAGATGAATTCACAGATCACAAAGCCGTTTCTCAGAGAGCTTCTTTCTCATTTTGATTGGAGGGTATTTCCTTTGGCTCTACCCATCAAAGGGATCCGAAATATCCGTTCTCAGATTCCACAGAAATAAGGCTAGCAAACAGCTCCACGAAATACAGCTGTAACTCAGTGAGTGGAAGTCACACATCACAAAGCAGTTGCTCAGACAGCTTCTTTTCAGTTTTCATCTGAGGATATTCTCTGTTTCACCATAGGCTTCTAGGGGCTTCCAAATATCCCTTTGCATATTCCACAAGAACAGTCTTAGCGAACGGCTTCTGGAGGGGAAAGCTGTAACTCTGTGAGATGAATTCACAGAACACAGAGCAGTTTCTCAGAAACCTTCTTTCCAGTTTTTATCTGACGATATTTCCCTTTTCACCATAGCCGACCATGGGCTTCCAAATGTCACTTTGCAAATTCCACAAGACCATTCTTAGCGAAAGGCTTTTTAGGGGAAAGCTGTAACACTGTGAGATGAATTCACAGATCACAAAGCAGTTTCTCAGAAAGCTTCTTCCTCACTTTGATCGGAGGGTATTTCCTTTGGCCCTATACTCTTCAAAGGGATCCGAAATATCAGTTCTCAGATTCCACAAAAATAAGGCTAGGGAACAGCTCCACGAAATACAGCTGTAACTCAGTGAGTGGAATTCACACATCACAAAGCAGTTGCTCTGAAATGTGCTTTCCGGTTTTCATCTGAGGATATTCTGTTTTTCAACATAGGCCTCTAGGGGTTCTAAATATCCCTTTGCAAATTCCACGAGAACAGTCTTAGCGAACGACTTCTGGAGGGGAAAGCTGTAACTCTGTGAGATGAATTCATAGAACCCAGAGCAGCTTCTCTGAAAGCTTCTTTCGAGTTTTTCTCTGAGGATATTTCCCTTTTCACCCTAGTCCTCCATGGGCTTCAAAATATCACCTTGCAAATCCTACAAGAACAGTATTAGCGAAAGGCTTCTTGAGGGGAAAGCTGTAACTCGCTGAAATGAATTCACAGATCACAAAGAAGTTTCTCAGAAAGCTTCTTTATCATTTTCATCGGAGGATATTTCCTTTGGCTCTATAGCCTTCAAAGGGATCTGAAATATCCGTTCTCAGATTCCACAAATATAAGGCTAGCAAACAGCACCACGAAATACAGCTGTAACTCAGTGAGTGGAAGTCACACATCACAAAGCAGTTGCTCAGAAAGCTTCTTTCCAGTTTTCATCTGAGGATATTTTCTTTTTCACCATAGGCCTCTTTGGGCTTCCAAATATCCCTTTGCAAATTCCACAAGAACAGTCTTAGCGAACGGCTGCTGGAGGCGACAGCTGTAACTCTGTGAGATGTATTCACAGAATATAGAGCAGTTTCTTCGAAAGCTTCTTTCCAGTTCTTATCTGAGGATGTTTCCCTTTTCACCATAGCCCTCCACAGGCTTCCAAATATCACTTTGCCAATTCCACATGAATAGTCTTAGCAAAAGTCTTCTTGAGGGGTAAGCTGTAACTCTGAGATGAATACACAGATCACAAAGAAGTTTCTAGAAAGCTTCTTCCTCACTTTGATCGGAGGATATTTGCTTTGGCCCTATAGTCTTCAAAGGGATCCGAAATATCAGTTCTCAGATTCCACAAAAATAAGGCTAGGAAACAGCTCCACGAAATACAGCTGTAACTCAGTGAGTGGAAGTCACACATCACAAAGCAGTTGCTCTGAAAGGTTCTTTCCGGTTTTCATGTGAGGATATTCTCTTATTCACCATAGGCCCCTATGGGTTCCAAATATCCCTTTGCAAATTCCACAAGAACAGTCTTAGCGAACGGCTTCTGCAGGGGAAAGCTGTAACTCTGTGAGATGAATTCACAGAACACAGAGCAGTTTCTCAGAAAGCTTCTTTCCATTTTTTATCTGAGGATATTTCCCTTTTCACCATAGCCCTCCACGGGTTTCCAAATATCACTTTGCAAATTCCACAAGAACAGTCTTAGTGAAAGGCTTTTTGAGGGGAAAGCTGTAGCTCTGTGAGATGAATTCACAGATCACAAAGCCGTTTCTCAGAGAGCTTCTTTCTCATTTTGATTGGAGGGTATTTCCTTTGGCTCTACCCATCAAAGGGATCCGAAATATCCGTTCTCAGATTCCACAGAAATAAGGCTAGCAAACAGCTCCACGAAATACAGCTGTAACTCAGTGAGTGGAAGTCACACATCACAAAGCAGTTGCTCAGACAGCTTCTTTTCAGTTTTCATCTGAGGATATTCTCTGTTTCACCATAGGCTTCTAGGGGCTTCCAAATATCCCTTTGCATATTCCACAAGAACAGTCTTAGCGAACGGCTTCTGGAGGGGAAAGCTGTAACTCTGTGAGATGAATTCACAGAACACAGAGCAGTTTCTCAGAAACCTTCTTTCCAGTTTTTATCTGACGATATTTCCCTTTTCACCATAGCCGACCATGGGCTTCCAAATGTCACTTTGCAAATTCCACAAGACCATTCTTAGCGAAAGGCTTTTTAGGGGAAAGCTGTAACACTGTGAGATGAATTCACAGATCACAAAGCAGTTTCTCAGAAAGCTTCTTCCTCACTTTGATCGGAGGGTATTTCCTTTGGCCCTATACTCTTCAAAGGGATCCGAAATATCAGTTCTCAGATTCCACAAAAATAAGGCTAGGGAACAGCTCCACGAAATACAGCTGTAACTCAGTGAGTGGAATTCACACATCACAAAGCAGTTGCTCTGAAATGTGCTTTCCGGTTTTCATCTGAGGATATTCTGTTTTTCAACATAGGCCTCTAGGGGTTCTAAATATCCCTTTGCAAATTCCACGAGAACAGTCTTAGCGAACGACTTCTGGAGGGGAAAGCTGTAACTCTGTGAGATGAATTCATAGAACCCAGAGCAGTTTCTCTGAAAGCTTCTTTCGAGTTTTTCTCTGAGGATATTTCCCTTTTCACCCTAGTCCTCCATGGGCTTCAAAATATCACCTTGCAAATCCTACAAGAACAGTATTAGCGAAAGGCTTCTTGAGGGGAAAGCTGTAACTCGCTGAAATGAATTCACAGATCACAAAGAAGTTTCTCAGAAAGCTTCTTTATCATTTTCATCGGAGGATATTTCCTTTGGCTCTATAGCCTTCAAAGGGATCTGAAATATCCGTTCTCAGATTCCACAAATATAAGGCTAGCAAACAGCACCACGAAATACAGCTGTAACTCAGTGAGTGGAAGTCACACATCACAAAGCAGTTGCTCAGAAAGCTTCTTTCCAGTTTTCATCTGAGGATATTTTCTTTTTCACCATAGGCCTCTTTGGGCTTCCAAATATCCCTTTGCAAATTCCACAAGAACAGTCTTAGCGAACGGCTGCTGGAGGCGACAGCTGTAACTCTGTGAGATGTATTCACAGAATATAGAGCAGTTTCTTCGAAAGCTTCTTTCCAGTTCTTATCTGAGGATGTTTCCCTTTTCACCATAGCCCTCCACAGGCTTCCAAATATCACTTTGCCAATTCCACATGAATAGTCTTAGCAAAAGTCTTCTTGAGGGGTAAGCTGTAACTCTGAGATGAATACACAGATCACAAAGAAGTTTCTAGAAAGCTTCTTCCTCACTTTGATCGGAGGATATTTGCTTTGGCCCTATAGTCTTCAAAGGGATCCGAAATATCAGTTCTCAGATTCCACAAAAATAAGGCTAGGAAACAGCTCCACGAAATACAGCTGTAACTCAGTGAGTGGAAGTCACACATCACAAAGCAGTTGCTCTGAAAGGTTCTTTCCGGTTTTCATGTGAGGATATTCTCTTATTCACCATAGGCCCCTATGGGTTCCAAATATCCCTTTGCAAATTCCACAAGAACAGTCTTAGCGAACGGCTTCTGCAGGGGAAAGCTGTAACTCTGTGAGATGAATTCACAGAACACAGAGCAGTTTCTCAGAAAGCTTCTTTCCATTTTTTATCTGAGGATATTTCCCTTTTCACCATAGCCCTCCACGGGTTTCCAAATATCACTTTGCAAATTCCACAAGAACAGTCTTAGTGAAAGGCTTTTTGAGGGGAAAGCTGTAGCTCTGTGAGATGAATTCACAGATCACAAAGCCGTTTCTCAGAGAGCTTCTTTCTCATTTTGATTGGAGGGTATTTCCTTTGGCTCTACCCATCAAAGGGATCCGAAATATCCGTTCTCAGATTCCACAGAAATAAGGCTAGCAAACAGCTCCACGAAATACAGCTGTAACTCAGTGAGTGGAAGTCACACATCACAAAGCAGTTGCTCAGACAGCTTCTTTTCAGTTTTCATCTGAGGATATTCTCTGTTTCACCATAGGCTTCTAGGGGCTTCCAAATATCCCTTTGCATATTCCACAAGAACAGTCTTAGCGAACGGCTTCTGGAGGGGAAAGCTGTAACTCTGTGAGATGAATTCACAGAACACAGAGCAGTTTCTCAGAAACCTTCTTTCCAGTTTTTATCTGACGATATTTCCCTTTTCACCATAGCCGACCATGGGCTTCCAAATGTCACTTTGCAAATTCCACAAGACCATTCTTAGCGAAAGGCTTTTTAGGGGAAAGCTGTAACACTGTGAGATGAATTCACAGATCACAAAGCAGTTTCTCAGAAAGCTTCTTCCTCACTTTGATCGGAGGGTATTTCCTTTGGCCCTATACTCTTCAAAGGGATCCGAAATATCAGTTCTCAGATTCCACAAAAATAAGGCTAGGGAACAGCTCCACGAAATACAGCTGTAACTCAGTGAGTGGAATTCACACATCACAAAGCAGTTGCTCTGAAATGTGCTTTCCGGTTTTCATCTGAGGATATTCTGTTTTTCAACATAGGCCTCTAGGGGTTCTAAATATCCCTTTGCAAATTCCACGAGAACAGTCTTAGCGAACGACTTCTGGAGGGGAAAGCTGTAACTCTGTGAGATGAATTCATAGAACCCAGAGCAGTTTCTCTGAAAGCTTCTTTCGAGTTTTTCTCTGAGGATATTTCCCTTTTCACCCTAGTCCTCCATGGGCTTCAAAATATCACCTTGCAAATCCTACAAGAACAGTATTAGCGAAAGGCTTCTTGAGGGGAAAGCTGTAACTCGCTGAAATGAATTCACAGATCACAAAGAAGTTTCTCAGAAAGCTTCTTTATCATTTTCATCGGAGGATATTTCCTTTGGCTCTATAGCCTTCAAAGGGATCTGAAATATCCGTTCTCAGATTCCACAAATATAAGGCTAGCAAACAGCACCACGAAATACAGCTGTAACTCAGTGAGTGGAAGTCACACATCACAAAGCAGTTGCTCAGAAAGCTTCTTTCCAGTTTTCATCTGAGGATATTTTCTTTTTCACCATAGGCCTCTTTGGGCTTCCAAATATCCCTTTGCAAATTCCACAAGAACAGTCTTAGCGAATGGCTGCTGGAGGCGACAGCTGTAACTCTGTGAGATGTATTCACAGAATATAGAGCAGTTTCTTCGAAAGCTTCTTTCCAGTTCTTATCTGAGGATGTTTCCCTTTTCACCATAGCCCTCCACAGGCTTCCAAATATCACTTTGCCAATTCCACATGAATAGTCTTAGCAAAAGTCTTCTTGAGGGGTAAGCTGTAACTCTGAGATGAATACACAGATCACAAAGAAGTTTCTAGAAAGCTTCTTCCTCACTTTGATCGGAGGATATTTGCTTTGGCCCTATAGTCTTCAAAGGGATCCGAAATATCAGTTCTCAGATTCCACAAAAATAAGGCTAGGAAACAGCTCCACGAAATACAGCTGTAACTCAGTGAGTGGAAGTCACACATCACAAAGCAGTTGCTCTGAAAGGTTCTTTCCGGTTTTCATGTGAGGATATTCTCTTATTCACCATAGGCCCCTATGGGTTCCAAATATCCCTTTGCAAATTCCACAAGAACAGTCTTAGCGAACGGCTTCTGCAGGGGAAAGCTGTAACTCTGTGAGATGAATTCACAGAACACAGAGCAGTTTCTCAGAAAGCTTCTTTCCATTTTTTATCTGAGGATATTTCCCTTTTCACCATAGCCCTCCACGGGTTTCCAAATATCACTTTGCAAATTCCACAAGAACAGTCTTAGTGAAAGGCTTTTTGAGGGGAAAGCTGTAGCTCTGTGAGATGAATTCACAGATCACAAAGCCGTTTCTCAGAGAGCTTCTTTCTCATTTTGATTGGAGGGTATTTCCTTTGGCTCTACCCATCAAAGGGATCCGAAATATCCGTTCTCAGATTCCACAGAAATAAGGCTAGCAAACAGCTCCACGAAATACAGCTGTAACTCAGTGAGTGGAAGTCACACATCACAAAGCAGTTGCTCAGACAGCTTCTTTTCAGTTTTCATCTGAGGATATTCTCTGTTTCACCATAGGCTTCTAGGGGCTTCCAAATATCCCTTTGCATATTCCACAAGAACAGTCTTAGCGAACGGCTTCTGGAGGGGAAAGCTGTAACTCTGTGAGATGAATTCACAGAACACAGAGCAGTTTCTCAGAAACCTTCTTTCCAGTTTTTATCTGACGATATTTCCCTTTTCACCATAGCCGACCATGGGCTTCCAAATGTCACTTTGCAAATTCCACAAGACCATTCTTAGCGAAAGGCTTTTTAGGGGAAAGCTGTAACACTGTGAGATGAATTCACAGATCACAAAGCAGTTTCTCAGAAAGCTTCTTCCTCACTTTGATCGGAGGGTATTTCCTTTGGCCCTATACTCTTCAAAGGGATCCGAAATATCAGTTCTCAGATTCCACAAAAATAAGGCTAGGGAACAGCTCCACGAAATACAGCTGTAACTCAGTGAGTGGAATTCACACATCACAAAGCAGTTGCTCTGAAATGTGCTTTCCGGTTTTCATCTGAGGATATTCTGTTTTTCAACATAGGCCTCTAGGGGTTCTAAATATCCCTTTGCAAATTCCACGAGAACAGTCTTAGCGAACGACTTCTGGAGGGGAAAGCTGTAACTCTGTGAGATGAATTCATAGAACCCAGAGCAGCTTCTCTGAAAGCTTCTTTCGAGTTTTTCTCTGAGGATATTTCCCTTTTCACCCTAGTCCTCCATGGGCTTCAAAATATCACCTTGCAAATCCTACAAGAACAGTATTAGCGAAAGGCTTCTTGAGGGGAAAGCTGTAACTCGCTGAAATGAATTCACAGATCACAAAGAAGTTTCTCAGAAAGCTTCTTTATCATTTTCATCGGAGGATATTTCCTTTGGCTCTATAGCCTTCAAAGGGATCTGAAATATCCGTTCTCAGATTCCACAAATATAAGGCTAGCAAACAGCACCACGAAATACAGCTGTAACTCAGTGAGTGGAAGTCACACATCACAAAGCAGTTGCTCAGAAAGCTTCTTTCCAGTTTTCATCTGAGGATATTTTCTTTTTCACCATAGGCCTCTTTGGGCTTCCAAATATCCCTTTGCAAATTCCACAAGAACAGTCTTAGCGAACGGCTGCTGGAGGCGACAGCTGTAACTCTGTGAGATGTATTCACAGAATATAGAGCAGTTTCTTCGAAAGCTTCTTTCCAGTTCTTATCTGAGGATGTTTCCCTTTTCACCATAGCCCTCCACAGGCTTCCAAATATCACTTTGCCAATTCCACATGAATAGTCTTAGCAAAAGTCTTCTTGAGGGGTAAGCTGTAACTCTGAGATGAATACACAGATCACAAAGAAGTTTCTAGAAAGCTTCTTCCTCACTTTGATCGGAGGATATTTGCTTTGGCCCTATAGTCTTCAAAGGGATCCGAAATATCAGTTCTCAGATTCCACAAAAATAAGGCTAGGAAACAGCTCCACGAAATACAGCTGTAACTCAGTGAGTGGAAGTCACACATCACAAAGCAGTTGCTCTGAAAGGTTCTTTCCGGTTTTCATGTGAGGATATTCTCTTATTCACCATAGGCCCCTATGGGTTCCAAATATCCCTTTGCAAATTCCACAAGAACAGTCTTAGCGAACGGCTTCTGCAGGGGAAAGCTGTAACTCTGTGAGATGAATTCACAGAACACAGAGCAGTTTCTCAGAAAGCTTCTTTCCATTTTTTATCTGAGGATATTTCCCTTTTCACCATAGCCCTCCACGGGTTTCCAAATATCACTTTGCAAATTCCACAAGAACAGTCTTAGTGAAAGGCTTTTTGAGGGGAAAGCTGTAGCTCTGTGAGATGAATTCACAGATCACAAAGCCGTTTCTCAGAGAGCTTCTTTCTCATTTTGATTGGAGGGTATTTCCTTTGGCTCTACCCATCAAAGGGATCCGAAATATCCGTTCTCAGATTCCACAGAAATAAGGCTAGCAAACAGCTCCACGAAATACAGCTGTAACTCAGTGAGTGGAAGTCACACATCACAAAGCAGTTGCTCAGACAGCTTCTTTTCAGTTTTCATCTGAGGATATTCTCTGTTTCACCATAGGCTTCTAGGGGCTTCCAAATATCCCTTTGCATATTCCACAAGAACAGTCTTAGCGAACGGCTTCTGGAGGGGAAAGCTGTAACTCTGTGAGATGAATTCACAGAACACAGAGCAGTTTCTCAGAAACCTTCTTTCCAGTTTTTATCTGACGATATTTCCCTTTTCACCATAGCCGACCATGGGCTTCCAAATGTCACTTTGCAAATTCCACAAGACCATTCTTAGCGAAAGGCTTTTTAGGGGAAAGCTGTAACACTGTGAGATGAATTCACAGATCACAAAGCAGTTTCTCAGAAAGCTTCTTCCTCACTTTGATCGGAGGGTATTTCCTTTGGCCCTATACTCTTCAAAGGGATCCGAAATATCAGTTCTCAGATTCCACAAAAATAAGGCTAGGGAACAGCTCCACGAAATACAGCTGTAACTCAGTGAGTGGAATTCACACATCACAAAGCAGTTGCTCTGAAATGTGCTTTCCGGTTTTCATCTGAGGATATTCTGTTTTTCAACATAGGCCTCTAGGGGTTCTAAATATCCCTTTGCAAATTCCACGAGAACAGTCTTAGCGAACGACTTCTGGAGGGGAAAGCTGTAACTCTGTGAGATGAATTCATAGAACCCAGAGCAGCTTCTCTGAAAGCTTCTTTCGAGTTTTTCTCTGAGGATATTTCCCTTTTCACCCTAGTCCTCCATGGGCTTCAAAATATCACCTTGCAAATCCTACAAGAACAGTATTAGCGAAAGGCTTCTTGAGGGGAAAGCTGTAACTCGCTGAAATGAATTCACAGATCACAAAGAAGTTTCTCAGAAAGCTTCTTTATCATTTTCATCGGAGGATATTTCCTTTGGCTCTATAGCCTTCAAAGGGATCTGAAATATCCGTTCTCAGATTCCACAAATATAAGGCTAGCAAACAGCACCACGAAATACAGCTGTAACTCAGTGAGTGGAAGTCACACATCACAAAGCAGTTGCTCAGAAAGCTTCTTTCCAGTTTTCATCTGAGGATATTTTCTTTTTCACCATAGGCCTCTTTGGGCTTCCAAATATCCCTTTGCAAATTCCACAAGAACAGTCTTAGCGAACGGCTGCTGGAGGCGACAGCTGTAACTCTGTGAGATGTATTCACAGAATATAGAGCAGTTTCTTCGAAAGCTTCTTTCCAGTTCTTATCTGAGGATGTTTCCCTTTTCACCATAGCCCTCCACAGGCTTCCAAATATCACTTTGCCAATTCCACATGAATAGTCTTAGCAAAAGTCTTCTTGAGGGGTAAGCTGTAACTCTGAGATGAATACACAGATCACAAAGAAGTTTCTAGAAAGCTTCTTCCTCACTTTGATCGGAGGATATTTGCTTTGGCCCTATAGTCTTCAAAGGGATCCGAAATATCAGTTCTCAGATTCCACAAAAATAAGGCTAGGAAACAGCTCCACGAAATACAGCTGTAACTCAGTGAGTGGAAGTCACACATCACAAAGCAGTTGCTCTGAAAGGTTCTTTCCGGTTTTCATGTGAGGATATTCTCTTATTCACCATAGGCCCCTATGGGTTCCAAATATCCCTTTGCAAATTCCACAAGAACAGTCTTAGCGAACGGCTTCTGCAGGGGAAAGCTGTAACTCTGTGAGATGAATTCACAGAACACAGAGCAGTTTCTCAGAAAGCTTCTTTCCATTTTTTATCTGAGGATATTTCCCTTTTCACCATAGCCCTCCACGGGTTTCCAAATATCACTTTGCAAATTCCACAAGAACAGTCTTAGTGAAAGGCTTTTTGAGGGGAAAGCTGTAGCTCTGTGAGATGAATTCACAGATCACAAAGCCGTTTCTCAGAGAGCTTCTTTCTCATTTTGATTGGAGGGTATTTCCTTTGGCTCTACCCATCAAAGGGATCCGAAATATCCGTTCTCAGATTCCACAGAAATAAGGCTAGCAAACAGCTCCACGAAATACAGCTGTAACTCAGTGAGTGGAAGTCACACATCACAAAGCAGTTGCTCAGACAGCTTCTTTTCAGTTTTCATCTGAGGATATTCTCTGTTTCACCATAGGCTTCTAGGGGCTTCCAAATATCCCTTTGCATATTCCACAAGAACAGTCTTAGCGAACGGCTTCTGGAGGGGAAAGCTGTAACTCTGTGAGATGAATTCACAGAACACAGAGCAGTTTCTCAGAAACCTTCTTTCCAGTTTTTATCTGACGATATTTCCCTTTTCACCATAGCCGACCATGGGCTTCCAAATGTCACTTTGCAAATTCCACAAGACCATTCTTAGCGAAAGGCTTTTTAGGGGAAAGCTGTAACACTGTGAGATGAATTCACAGATCACAAAGCAGTTTCTCAGAAAGCTTCTTCCTCACTTTGATCGGAGGGTATTTCCTTTGGCCCTATACTCTTCAAAGGGATCCGAAATAACAGTTCTCAGATTCCACAAAAATAAGGCTAGGGAACAGCTCCACGAAATACAGCTGTAACTCAGTGAGTGGAATTCACACATCACAAAGCAGTTGCTCTGAAATGTGCTTTCCGGTTTTCATCTGAGGATATTCTGTTTTTCAACATAGGCCTCTAGGGGTTCTAAATATCCCTTTGCAAATTCCACGAGAACAGTCTTAGCGAACGACTTCTGGAGGGGAAAGCTGTAACTCTGTGAGATGAATTCATAGAACCCAGAGCAGCTTCTCTGAAAGCTTCTTTCGAGTTTTTCTCTGAGGATATTTCCCTTTTCACCCTAGTCCTCCATGGGCTTCAAAATATCACCTTGCAAATCCTACAAGAACAGTATTAGCGAAAGGCTTCTTGAGGGGAAAGCTGTAACTCGCTGAAATGAATTCACAGATCACAAAGAAGTTTCTCAGAAAGCTTCTTTATCATTTTCATCGGAGGATATTTCCTTTGGCTCTATAGCCTTCAAAGGGATCTGAAATATCCGTTCTCAGATTCCACAAATATAAGGCTAGCAAACAGCACCACGAAATACAGCTGTAACTCAGTGAGTGGAAGTCACACATCACAAAGCAGTTGCTCAGAAAGCTTCTTTCCAGTTTTCATCTGAGGATACTTTCTTTTTCACCATAGGCCTCTTTGGGCTTCCAAATATCCCTTTGCAAATTCCACAAGAACAGTCTTAGCGAACGGCTGCTGGAGGCGACAGCTGTAACTCTGTGAGATGTATTCACAGAATATAGAGCAGTTTCTTCGAAAGCTTCTTTCCAGTTCTTATCTGAGGATGTTTCCCTTTTCACCATAGCCCTCCACAGGCTTCCAAATATCACTTTGCCAATTCCACATGAATAGTCTTAGCAAAAGTCTTCTTGAGGGGTAAGCTGTAACTCTGAGATGAATACACAGATCACAAAGAAGTTTCTAGAAAGCTTCTTCCTCACTTTGATCGGAGGATATTTGCTTTGGCCCTATAGTCTTCAAAGGGATCCGAAATATCAGTTCTCAGATTCCACAAAAATAAGGCTAGGAAACAGCTCCACGAAATACAGCTGTAACTCAGTGAGTGGAAGTCACACATCACAAAGCAGTTGCTCTGAAAGGTTCTTTCCGGTTTTCATGTGAGGATATTCTCTTATTCACCATAGGCCCCTATGGGTTCCAAATATCCCTTTGCAAATTCCACAAGAACAGTCTTAGCGAACGGCTTCTGCAGGGGAAAGCTGTAACTCTGTGAGATGAATTCACAGAACACAGAGCAGTTTCTCAGAAAGCTTCTTTCCATTTTTTATCTGAGGATATTTCCCTTTTCACCATAGCCCTCCACGGGTTTCCAAATATCACTTTGCAAATTCCACAAGAACAGTCTTAGTGAAAGGCTTTTTGAGGGGAAAGCTGTAGCTCTGTGAGATGAATTCACAGATCACAAAGCCGTTTCTCAGAGAGCTTCTTTCTCATTTTGATTGGAGGGTATTTCCTTTGGCTCTACCCATCAAAGGGATCCGAAATATCCGTTCTCAGATTCCACAGAAATAAGGCTAGCAAACAGCTCCACGAAATACAGCTGTAACTCAGTGAGTGGAAGTCACACATCACAAAGCAGTTGCTCAGACAGCTTCTTTTCAGTTTTCATCTGAGGATATTCTCTGTTTCACCATAGGCTTCTAGGGGCTTCCAAATATCCCTTTGCATATTCCACAAGAACAGTCTTAGCGAACGGCTTCTGGAGGGGAAAGCTGTAACTCTGTGAGATGAATTCACAGAACACAGAGCAGTTTCTCAGAAACCTTCTTTCCAGTTTTTATCTGACGATATTTCCCTTTTCACCATAGCCGACCATGGGCTTCCAAATGTCACTTTGCAAATTCCACAAGACCATTCTTAGCGAAAGGCTTTTTAGGGGAAAGCTGTAACACTGTGAGATGAATTCACAGATCACAAAGCAGTTTCTCAGAAAGCTTCTTCCTCACTTTGATCGGAGGGTATTTCCTTTGGCCCTATACTCTTCAAAGGGATCCGAAATATCAGTTCTCAGATTCCACAAAAATAAGGCTAGGGAACAGCTCCACGAAATACAGCTGTAACTCAGTGAGTGGAATTCACACATCACAAAGCAGTTGCTCTGAAATGTGCTTTCCGGTTTTCATCTGAGGATATTCTGTTTTTCAACATAGGCCTCTAGGGGTTCTAAATATCCCTTTGCAAATTCCACGAGAACAGTCTTAGCGAACGACTTCTGGAGGGGAAAGCTGTAACTCTGTGAGATGAATTCATAGAACCCAGAGCAGTTTCTCTGAAAGCTTCTTTCGAGTTTTTCTCTGAGGATATTTCCCTTTTCACCCTAGTCCTCCATGGGCTTCAAAATATCACCTTGCAAATCCTACAAGAACAGTATTAGCGAAAGGCTTCTTGAGGGGAAAGCTGTAACTCGCTGAAATGAATTCACAGATCACAAAGAAGTTTCTCAGAAAGCTTCTTTATCATTTTCATCGGAGGATATTTCCTTTGGCTCTATAGCCTTCAAAGGGATCTGAAATATCCGTTCTCAGATTCCACAAATATAAGGCTAGCAAACAGCACCACGAAATACAGCTGTAACTCAGTGAGTGGAAGTCACACATCACAAAGCAGTTGCTCAGAAAGCTTCTTTCCAGTTTTCATCTGAGGATATTTTCTTTTTCACCATAGGCCTCTTTGGGCTTCCAAATATCCCTTTGCAAATTCCACAAGAACAGTCTTAGCGAACGGCTGCTGGAGGCGACAGCTGTAACTCTGTGAGATGTATTCACAGAATATAGAGCAGTTTCTTCGAAAGCTTCTTTCCAGTTCTTATCTGAGGATGTTTCCCTTTTCACCATAGCCCTCCACAGGCTTCCAAATATCACTTTGCCAATTCCACATGAATAGTCTTAGCAAAAGTCTTCTTGAGGGGTAAGCTGTAACTCTGAGATGAATACACAGATCACAAAGAAGTTTCTAGAAAGCTTCTTCCTCACTTTGATCGGAGGATATTTGCTTTGGCCCTATAGTCTTCAAAGGGATCCGAAATATCAGTTCTCAGATTCCACAAAAATAAGGCTAGGAAACAGCTCCACGAAATACAGCTGTAACTCAGTGAGTGGAAGTCACACATCACAAAGCAGTTGCTCTGAAAGGTTCTTTCCGGTTTTCATGTGAGGATATTCTCTTATTCACCATAGGCCCCTATGGGTTCCAAATATCCCTTTGCAAATTCCACAAGAACAGTCTTAGCGAACGGCTTCTGCAGGGGAAAGCTGTAACTCTGTGAGATGAATTCACAGAACACAGAGCAGTTTCTCAGAAAGCTTCTTTCCATTTTTTATCTGAGGATATTTCCCTTTTCACCATAGCCCTCCACGGGTTTCCAAATATCACTTTGCAAATTCCACAAGAACAGTCTTAGTGAAAGGCTTTTTGAGGGGAAAGCTGTAGCTCTGTGAGATGAATTCACAGATCACAAAGCCGTTTCTCAGAGAGCTTCTTTCTCATTTTGATTGGAGGGTATTTCCTTTGGCTCTACCCATCAAAGGGATCCGAAATATCCGTTCTCAGATTCCACAGAAATAAGGCTAGCAAACAGCTCCACGAAATACAGCTGTAACTCAGTGAGTGGAAGTCACACATCACAAAGCAGTTGCTCAGACAGCTTCTTTTCAGTTTTCATCTGAGGATATTCTCTGTTTCACCATAGGCTTCTAGGGGCTTCCAAATATCCCTTTGCATATTCCACAAGAACAGTCTTAGCGAACGGCTTCTGGAGGGGAAAGCTGTAACTCTGTGAGATGAATTCACAGAACACAGAGCAGTTTCTCAGAAACCTTCTTTCCAGTTTTTATCTGACGATATTTCCCTTTTCACCATAGCCGACCATGGGCTTCCAAATGTCACTTTGCAAATTCCACAAGACCATTCTTAGCGAAAGGCTTTTTAGGGGAAAGCTGTAACACTGTGAGATGAATTCACAGATCACAAAGCAGTTTCTCAGAAAGCTTCTTCCTCACTTTGATCGGAGGGTATTTCCTTTGGCCCTATACTCTTCAAAGGGATCCGAAATATCAGTTCTCAGATTCCACAAAAATAAGGCTAGGGAACAGCTCCACGAAATACAGCTGTAACTCAGTGAGTGGAATTCACACATCACAAAGCAGTTGCTCTGAAATGTGCTTTCCGGTTTTCATCTGAGGATATTCTGTTTTTCAACATAGGCCTCTAGGGGTTCTAAATATCCCTTTGCAAATTCCACGAGAACAGTCTTAGCGAACGACTTCTGGAGGGGAAAGCTGTAACTCTGTGAGATGAATTCATAGAACCCAGAGCAGTTTCTCTGAAAGCTTCTTTCGAGTTTTTCTCTGAGGATATTTCCCTTTTCACCCTAGTCCTCCATGGGCTTCAAAATATCACCTTGCAAATCCTACAAGAACAGTATTAGCGAAAGGCTTCTTGAGGGGAAAGCTGTAACTCGCTGAAATGAATTCACAGATCACAAAGAAGTTTCTCAGAAAGCTTCTTTATCATTTTCATCGGAGGATATTTCCTTTGGCTCTATAGCCTTCAAAGGGATCTGAAATATCCGTTCTCAGATTCCACAAATATAAGGCTAGCAAACAGCACCACGAAATACAGCTGTAACTCAGTGAGTGGAAGTCACACATCACAAAGCAGTTGCTCAGAAAGCTTCTTTCCAGTTTTCATCTGAGGATATTTTCTTTTTCACCATAGGCCTCTTTGGGCTTCCAAATATCCCTTTGCAAATTCCACAAGAACAGTCTTAGCGAACGGCTGCTGGAGGCGACAGCTGTAACTCTGTGAGATGTATTCACAGAATATAGAGCAGTTTCTTCGAAAGCTTCTTTCCAGTTCTTATCTGAGGATGTTTCCCTTTTCACCATAGCCCTCCACAGGCTTCCAAATATCACTTTGCCAATTCCACATGAATAGTCTTAGCAAAAGTCTTCTTGAGGGGTAAGCTGTAACTCTGAGATGAATACACAGATCACAAAGAAGTTTCTAGAAAGCTTCTTCCTCACTTTGATCGGAGGATATTTGCTTTGGCCCTATAGTCTTCAAAGGGATCCGAAATATCAGTTCTCAGATTCCACAAAAATAAGGCTAGGAAACAGCTCCACGAAATACAGCTGTAACTCAGTGAGTGGAAGTCACACATCACAAAGCAGTTGCTCTGAAAGGTTCTTTCCGGTTTTCATGTGAGGATATTCTCTTATTCACCATAGGCCCCTATGGGTTCCAAATATCCCTTTGCAAATTCCACAAGAACAGTCTTAGCGAACGGCTTCTGCAGGGGAAAGCTGTAACTCTGTGAGATGAATTCACAGAACACAGAGCAGTTTCTCAGAAAGCTTCTTTCCATTTTTTATCTGAGGATATTTCCCTTTTCACCATAGCCCTCCACGGGTTTCCAAATATCACTTTGCAAATTCCACAAGAACAGTCTTAGTGAAAGGCTTTTTGAGGGGAAAGCTGTAGCTCTGTGAGATGAATTCACAGATCACAAAGCCGTTTCTCAGAGAGCTTCTTTCTCATTTTGATTGGAGGGTATTTCCTTTGGCTCTACCCATCAAAGGGATCCGAAATATCCGTTCTCAGATTCCACAGAAATAAGGCTAGCAAACAGCTCCACGAAATACAGCTGTAACTCAGTGAGTGGAAGTCACACATCACAAAGCAGTTGCTCAGACAGCTTCTTTTCAGTTTTCATCTGAGGATATTCTCTGTTTCACCATAGGCTTCTAGGGGCTTCCAAATATCCCTTTGCATATTCCACAAGAACAGTCTTAGCGAACGGCTTCTGGAGGGGAAAGCTGTAACTCTGTGAGATGAATTCACAGAACACAGAGCAGTTTCTCAGAAACCTTCTTTCCAGTTTTTATCTGACGATATTTCCCTTTTCACCATAGCCGACCATGGGCTTCCAAATGTCACTTTGCAAATTCCACAAGACCATTCTTAGCGAAAGGCTTTTTAGGGGAAAGCTGTAACACTGTGAGATGAATTCACAGATCACAAAGCAGTTTCTCAGAAAGCTTCTTCCTCACTTTGATCGGAGGGTATTTCCTTTGGCCCTATACTCTTCAAAGGGATCCGAAATATCAGTTCTCAGATTCCACAAAAATAAGGCTAGGGAACAGCTCCACGAAATACAGCTGTAACTCAGTGAGTGGAATTCACACATCACAAAGCAGTTGCTCTGAAATGTGCTTTCCGGTTTTCATCTGAGGATATTCTGTTTTTCAACATAGGCCTCTAGGGGTTCTAAATATCCCTTTGCAAATTCCACGAGAACAGTCTTAGCGAACGACTTCTGGAGGGGAAAGCTGTAACTCTGTGAGATGAATTCATAGAACCCAGAGCAGCTTCTCTGAAAGCTTCTTTCGAGTTTTTCTCTGAGGATATTTCCCTTTTCACCCTAGTCCTCCATGGGCTTCAAAATATCACCTTGCAAATCCTACAAGAACAGTATTAGCGAAAGGCTTCTTGAGGGGAAAGCTGTAACTCGCTGAAATGAATTCACAGATCACAAAGAAGTTTCTCAGAAAGCTTCTTTATCATTTTCATCGGAGGATATTTCCTTTGGCTCTATAGCCTTCAAAGGGATCTGAAATATCCGTTCTCAGATTCCACAAATATAAGGCTAGCAAACAGCACCACGAAATACAGCTGTAACTCAGTGAGTGGAAGTCACACATCACAAAGCAGTTGCTCAGAAAGCTTCTTTCCAGTTTTCATCTGAGGATATTTTCTTTTTCACCATAGGCCTCTTTGGGCTTCCAAATATCCCTTTGCAAATTCCACAAGAACAGTCTTAGCGAACGGCTGCTGGAGGCGACAGCTGTAACTCTGTGAGATGTATTCACAGAATATAGAGCAGTTTCTTCGAAAGCTTCTTTCCAGTTCTTATCTGAGGATGTTTCCCTTTTCACCATAGCCCTCCACAGGCTTCCAAATATCACTTTGCCAATTCCACATGAATAGTCTTAGCAAAAGTCTTCTTGAGGGGTAAGCTGTAACTCTGAGATGAATACACAGATCACAAAGAAGTTTCTAGAAAGCTTCTTCCTCACTTTGATCGGAGGATATTTGCTTTGGCCCTATAGTCTTCAAAGGGATCCGAAATATCAGTTCTCAGATTCCACAAAAATAAGGCTAGGAAACAGCTCCACGAAATACAGCTGTAACTCAGTGAGTGGAAGTCACACATCACAAAGCAGTTGCTCTGAAAGGTTCTTTCCGGTTTTCATGTGAGGATATTCTCTTATTCACCATAGGCCCCTATGGGTTCCAAATATCCCTTTGCAAATTCCACAAGAACAGTCTTAGCGAACGGCTTCTGCAGGGGAAAGCTGTAACTCTGTGAGATGAATTCACAGAACACAGAGCAGTTTCTCAGAAAGCTTCTTTCCATTTTTTATCTGAGGATATTTCCCTTTTCACCATAGCCCTCCACGGGTTTCCAAATATCACTTTGCAAATTCCACAAGAACAGTCTTAGTGAAAGGCTTTTTGAGGGGAAAGCTGTAGCTCTGTGAGATGAATTCACAGATCACAAAGCCGTTTCTCAGAGAGCTTCTTTCTCATTTTGATTGGAGGGTATTTCCTTTGGCTCTACCCATCAAAGGGATCCGAAATATCCGTTCTCAGATTCCACAGAAATAAGGCTAGCAAACAGCTCCACGAAATACAGCTGTAACTCAGTGAGTGGAAGTCACACATCACAAAGCAGTTGCTCAGACAGCTTCTTTTCAGTTTTCATCTGAGGATATTCTCTGTTTCACCATAGGCTTCTAGGGGCTTCCAAATATCCCTTTGCATATTCCACAAGAACAGTCTTAGCGAACGGCTTCTGGAGGGGAAAGCTGTAACTCTGTGAGATGAATTCACAGAACACAGAGCAGTTTCTCAGAAACCTTCTTTCCAGTTTTTATCTGACGATATTTCCCTTTTCACCATAGCCGACCATGGGCTTCCAAATGTCACTTTGCAAATTCCACAAGACCATTCTTAGCGAAAGGCTTTTTAGGGGAAAGCTGTAACACTGTGAGATGAATTCACAGATCACAAAGCAGTTTCTCAGAAAGCTTCTTCCTCACTTTGATCGGAGGGTATTTCCTTTGGCCCTATACTCTTCAAAGGGATCCGAAATATCAGTTCTCAGATTCCACAAAAATAAGGCTAGGGAACAGCTCCACGAAATACAGCTGTAACTCAGTGAGTGGAATTCACACATCACAAAGCAGTTGCTCTGAAATGTGCTTTCCGGTTTTCATCTGAGGATATTCTGTTTTTCAACATAGGCCTCTAGGGGTTCTAAATATCCCTTTGCAAATTCCACGAGAACAGTCTTAGCGAACGACTTCTGGAGGGGAAAGCTGTAACTCTGTGAGATGAATTCATAGAACCCAGAGCAGCTTCTCTGAAAGCTTCTTTCGAGTTTTTCTCTGAGGATATTTCCCTTTTCACCCTAGTCCTCCATGGGCTTCAAAATATCACCTTGCAAATCCTACAAGAACAGTATTAGCGAAAGGCTTCTTGAGGGGAAAGCTGTAACTCGCTGAAATGAATTCACAGATCACAAAGAAGTTTCTCAGAAAGCTTCTTTATCATTTTCATCGGAGGATATTTCCTTTGGCTCTATAGCCTTCAAAGGGATCTGAAATATCCGTTCTCAGATTCCACAAATATAAGGCTAGCAAACAGCACCACGAAATACAGCTGTAACTCAGTGAGTGGAAGTCACACATCACAAAGCAGTTGCTCAGAAAGCTTCTTTCCAGTTTTCATCTGAGGATATTTTCTTTTTCACCATAGGCCTCTTTGGGCTTCCAAATATCCCTTTGCAAATTCCACAAGAACAGTCTTAGCGAACGGCTGCTGGAGGCGACAGCTGTAACTCTGTGAGATGTATTCACAGAATATAGAGCAGTTTCTTCGAAAGCTTCTTTCCAGTTCTTATCTGAGGATGTTTCCCTTTTCACCATAGCCCTCCACAGGCTTCCAAATATCACTTTGCCAATTCCACATGAATAGTCTTAGCAAAAGTCTTCTTGAGGGGTAAGCTGTAACTCTGAGATGAATACACAGATCACAAAGAAGTTTCTAGAAAGCTTCTTCCTCACTTTGATCGGAGGATATTTGCTTTGGCCCTATAGTCTTCAAAGGGATCCGAAATATCAGTTCTCAGATTCCACAAAAATAAGGCTAGGAAACAGCTCCACGAAATACAGCTGTAACTCAGTGAGTGGAAGTCACACATCACAAAGCAGTTGCTCTGAAAGGTTCTTTCCGGTTTTCATGTGAGGATATTCTCTTATTCACCATAGGCCCCTATGGGTTCCAAATATCCCTTTGCAAATTCCACAAGAACAGTCTTAGCGAACGGCTTCTGCAGGGGAAAGCTGTAACTCTGTGAGATGAATTCACAGAACACAGAGCAGTTTCTCAGAAAGCTTCTTTCCATTTTTTATCTGAGGATATTTCCCTTTTCACCATAGCCCTCCACGGGTTTCCAAATATCACTTTGCAAATTCCACAAGAACAGTCTTAGTGAAAGGCTTTTTGAGGGGAAAGCTGTAGCTCTGTGAGATGAATTCACAGATCACAAAGCCGTTTCTCAGAGAGCTTCTTTCTCATTTTGATTGGAGGGTATTTCCTTTGGCTCTACCCATCAAAGGGATCCGAAATATCCGTTCTCAGATTCCACAGAAATAAGGCTAGCAAACAGCTCCACGAAATACAGCTGTAACTCAGTGAGTGGAAGTCACACATCACAAAGCAGTTGCTCAGACAGCTTCTTTTCAGTTTTCATCTGAGGATATTCTCTGTTTCACCATAGGCTTCTAGGGGCTTCCAAATATCCCTTTGCATATTCCACAAGAACAGTCTTAGCGAACGGCTTCTGGAGGGGAAAGCTGTAACTCTGTGAGATGAATTCACAGAACACAGAGCAGTTTCTCAGAAACCTTCTTTCCAGTTTTTATCTGACGATATTTCCCTTTTCACCATAGCCGACCATGGGCTTCCAAATGTCACTTTGCAAATTCCACAAGACCATTCTTAGCGAAAGGCTTTTTAGGGGAAAGCTGTAACACTGTGAGATGAATTCACAGATCACAAAGCAGTTTCTCAGAAAGCTTCTTCCTCACTTTGATCGGAGGGTATTTCCTTTGGCCCTATACTCTTCAAAGGGATCCGAAATATCAGTTCTCAGATTCCACAAAAATAAGGCTAGGGAACAGCTCCACGAAATACAGCTGTAACTCAGTGAGTGGAATTCACACATCACAAAGCAGTTGCTCTGAAATGTGCTTTCCGGTTTTCATCTGAGGATATTCTGTTTTTCAACATAGGCCTCTAGGGGTTCTAAATATCCCTTTGCAAATTCCACGAGAACAGTCTTAGCGAACGACTTCTGGAGGGGAAAGCTGTAACTCTGTGAGATGAATTCATAGAACCCAGAGCAGTTTCTCTGAAAGCTTCTTTCGAGTTTTTCTCTGAGGATATTTCCCTTTTCACCCTAGTCCTCCATGGGCTTCAAAATATCACCTTGCAAATCCTACAAGAACAGTATTAGCGAAAGGCTTCTTGAGGGGAAAGCTGTAACTCGCTGAAATGAATTCACAGATCACAAAGAAGTTTCTCAGAAAGCTTCTTTATCATTTTCATCGGAGGATATTTCCTTTGGCTCTATAGCCTTCAAAGGGATCTGAAATATCCGTTCTCAGATTCCACAAATATAAGGCTAGCAAACAGCACCACGAAATACAGCTGTAACTCAGTGAGTGGAAGTCACACATCACAAAGCAGTTGCTCAGAAAGCTTCTTTCCAGTTTTCATCTGAGGATATTTTCTTTTTCACCATAGGCCTCTTTGGGCTTCCAAATATCCCTTTGCAAATTCCACAAGAACAGTCTTAGCGAACGGCTGCTGGAGGCGACAGCTGTAACTCTATGAGATGTATTCACAGAATATAGAGCAGTTTCTTCGAAAGCTTCTTTCCAGTTCTTATCTGAGGATGTTTCCCTTTTCACCATAGCCCTCCACAGGCTTCCAAATATCACTTTGCCAATTCCACATGAATAGTCTTAGCAAAAGTCTTCTTGAGGGGTAAGCTGTAACTCTGAGATGAATACACAGATCACAAAGAAGTTTCTAGAAAGCTTCTTCCTCACTTTGATCGGAGGATATTTGCTTTGGCCCTATAGTCTTCAAAGGGATCCGAAATATCAGTTCTCAGATTCCACAAAAATAAGGCTAGGAAACAGCTCCACGAAATACAGCTGTAACTCAGTGAGTGGAAGTCACACATCACAAAGCAGTTGCTCTGAAAGGTTCTTTCCGGTTTTCATGTGAGGATATTCTCTTATTCACCATAGGCCCCTATGGGTTCCAAATATCCCTTTGCAAATTCCACAAGAACAGTCTTAGCGAACGGCTTCTGCAGGGGAAAGCTGTAACTCTGTGAGATGAATTCACAGAACACAGAGCAGTTTCTCAGAAAGCTTCTTTCCATTTTTTATCTGAGGATATTTCCCTTTTCACCATAGCCCTCCACGGGTTTCCAAATATCACTTTGCAAATTCCACAAGAACAGTCTTAGTGAAAGGCTTTTTGAGGGGAAAGCTGTAGCTCTGTGAGATGAATTCACAGATCACAAAGCCGTTTCTCAGAGAGCTTCTTTCTCATTTTGATTGGAGGGTATTTCCTTTGGCTCTACCCATCAAAGGGATCCGAAATATCCGTTCTCAGATTCCACAGAAATAAGGCTAGCAAACAGCTCCACGAAATACAGCTGTAACTCAGTGAGTGGAAGTCACACATCACAAAGCAGTTGCTCAGACAGCTTCTTTTCAGTTTTCATCTGAGGATATTCTCTGTTTCACCATAGGCTTCTAGGGGCTTCCAAATATCCCTTTGCATATTCCACAAGAACAGTCTTAGCGAACGGCTTCTGGAGGGGAAAGCTGTAACTCTGTGAGATGAATTCACAGAACACAGAGCAGTTTCTCAGAAACCTTCTTTCCAGTTTTTATCTGACGATATTTCCCTTTTCACCATAGCCGACCATGGGCTTCCAAATGTCACTTTGCAAATTCCACAAGACCATTCTTAGCGAAAGGCTTTTTAGGGGAAAGCTGTAACACTGTGAGATGAATTCACAGATCACAAAGCAGTTTCTCAGAAAGCTTCTTCCTCACTTTGATCGGAGGGTATTTCCTTTGGCCCTATACTCTTCAAAGGGATCCGAAATATCAGTTCTCAGATTCCACAAAAATAAGGCTAGGGAACAGCTCCACGAAATACAGCTGTAACTCAGTGAGTGGAATTCACACATCACAAAGCAGTTGCTCTGAAATGTGCTTTCCGGTTTTCATCTGAGGATATTCTGTTTTTCAACATAGGCCTCTAGGGGTTCTAAATATCCCTTTGCAAATTCCACGAGAACAGTCTTAGCGAACGACTTCTGGAGGGGAAAGCTGTAACTCTGTGAGATGAATTCATAGAACCCAGAGCAGTTTCTCTGAAAGCTTCTTTCGAGTTTTTCTCTGAGGATATTTCCCTTTTCACCCTAGTCCTCCATGGGCTTCAAAATATCACCTTGCAAATCCTACAAGAACAGTATTAGCGAAAGGCTTCTTGAGGGGAAAGCTGTAACTTGCTGAAATGAATTCACAGATCACAAAGAAGTTTCTCAGAAAGCTTCTTTATCATTTTCATCGGAGGATATTTCCTTTGGCTCTATAGCCTTCAAAGGGATCTGAAATATCCGTTCTCAGATTCCACAAATATAAGGCTAGCAAACAGCACCACGAAATACAGCTGTAACTCAGTGAGTGGAAGTCACACATCACAAAGCAGTTGCTCAGAAAGCTTCTTTCCAGTTTTCATCTGAGGATATTTTCTTTTTCACCATAGGCCTCTTTGGGCTTCCAAATATCCCTTTGCAAATTCCACAAGAACAGTCTTAGCGAACGGCTGCTGGAGGCGACAGCTGTAACTCTGTGAGATGTATTCACAGAATATAGAGCAGTTTCTTCGAAAGCTTCTTTCCAGTTCTTATCTGAGGATGTTTCCCTTTTCACCATAGCCCTCCACAGGCTTCCAAATATCACTTTGCCAATTCCACATGAATAGTCTTAGCAAAAGTCTTCTTGAGGGGTAAGCTGTAACTCTGAGATGAATACACAGATCACAAAGAAGTTTCTAGAAAGCTTCTTCCTCACTTTGATCGGAGGATATTTGCTTTGGCCCTATAGTCTTCAAAGGGATCCGAAATATCAGTTCTCAGATTCCACAAAAATAAGGCTAGGAAACAGCTCCACGAAATACAGCTGTAACTCAGTGAGTGGAAGTCACACATCACAAAGCAGTTGCTCTGAAAGGTTCTTTCCGGTTTTCATGTGAGGATATTCTCTTATTCACCATAGGCCCCTATGGGTTCCAAATATCCCTTTGCAAATTCCACAAGAACAGTCTTAGCGAACGGCTTCTGCAGGGGAAAGCTGTAACTCTGTGAGATGAATTCACAGAACACAGAGCAGTTTCTCAGAAAGCTTCTTTCCATTTTTTATCTGAGGATATTTCCCTTTTCACCATAGCCCTCCACGGGTTTCCAAATATCACTTTGCAAATTCCACAAGAACAGTCTTAGTGAAAGGCTTTTTGAGGGGAAAGCTGTAGCTCTGTGAGATGAATTCACAGATCACAAAGCCGTTTCTCAGAGAGCTTCTTTCTCATTTTGATTGGAGGGTATTTCCTTTGGCTCTACCCATCAAAGGGATCCGAAATATCCGTTCTCAGATTCCACAGAAATAAGGCTAGCAAACAGCTCCACGAAATACAGCTGTAACTCAGTGAGTGGAAGTCACACATCACAAAGCAGTTGCTCAGACAGCTTCTTTTCAGTTTTCATCTGAGGATATTCTCTGTTTCACCATAGGCTTCTAGGGGCTTCCAAATATCCCTTTGCATATTCCACAAGAACAGTCTTAGCGAACGGCTTCTGGAGGGGAAAGCTGTAACTCTGTGAGATGAATTCACAGAACACAGAGCAGTTTCTCAGAAACCTTCTTTCCAGTTTTTATCTGACGATATTTCCCTTTTCACCATAGCCGACCATGGGCTTCCAAATGTCACTTTGCAAATTCCACAAGACCATTCTTAGCGAAAGGCTTTTTAGGGGAAAGCTGTAACACTGTGAGATGAATTCACAGATCACAAAGCAGTTTCTCAGAAAGCTTCTTCCTCACTTTGATCGGAGGGTATTTCCTTTGGCCCTATACTCTTCAAAGGGATCCGAAATATCAGTTCTCAGATTCCACAAAAATAAGGCTAGGGAACAGCTCCACGAAATACAGCTGTAACTCAGTGAGTGGAATTCACACATCACAAAGCAGTTGCTCTGAAATGTGCTTTCCGGTTTTCATCTGAGGATATTCTGTTTTTCAACATAGGCCTCTAGGGGTTCTAAATATCCCTTTGCAAATTCCACGAGAACAGTCTTAGCGAACGACTTCTGGAGGGGAAAGCTGTAACTCTGTGAGATGAATTCATAGAACCCAGAGCAGTTTCTCTGAAAGCTTCTTTCGAGTTTTTCTCTGAGGATATTTCCCTTTTCACCCTAGTCCTCCATGGGCTTCAAAATATCACCTTGCAAATCCTACAAGAACAGTATTAGCGAAAGGCTTCTTGAGGGGAAAGCTGTAACTCGCTGAAATGAATTCACAGATCACAAAGAAGTTTCTCAGAAAGCTTCTTTATCATTTTCATCGGAGGATATTTCCTTTGGCTCTATAGCCTTCAAAGGGATCTGAAATATCCGTTCTCAGATTCCACAAATATAAGGCTAGCAAACAGCACCACGAAATACAGCTGTAACTCAGTGAGTGGAAGTCACACATCACAAAGCAGTTGCTCAGAAAGCTTCTTTCCAGTTTTCATCTGAGGATATTTTCTTTTTCACCATAGGCCTCTTTGGGCTTCCAAATATCCCTTTGCAAATTCCACAAGAACAGTCTTAGCGAACGGCTGCTGGAGGCGACAGCTGTAACTCTGTGAGATGTATTCACAGAATATAGAGCAGTTTCTTCGAAAGCTTCTTTCCAGTTCTTATCTGAGGATGTTTCCCTTTTCACCATAGCCCTCCACAGGCTTCCAAATATCACTTTGCCAATTCCACATGAATAGTCTTAGCAAAAGTCTTCTTGAGGGGTAAGCTGTAACTCTGAGATGAATACACAGATCACAAAGAAGTTTCTAGAAAGCTTCTTCCTCACTTTGATCGGAGGATATTTGCTTTGGCCCTATAGTCTTCAAAGGGATCCGAAATATCAGTTCTCAGATTCCACAAAAATAAGGCTAGGAAACAGCTCCACGAAATACAGCTGTAACTCAGTGAGTGGAAGTCACACATCACAAAGCAGTTGCTCTGAAAGGTTCTTTCCAGTTTTCATGTGAGGATATTCTCTTATTCACCATAGGCCCCTATGGGTTCCAAATATCCCTTTGCAAATTCCACAAGAACAGTCTTAGCGAACGGCTTCTGCAGGGGAAAGCTGTAACTCTGTGAGATGAATTCACAGAACACAGAGCAGTTTCTCAGAAAGCTTCTTTCCATTTTTTATCTGAGGATATTTCCCTTTTCACCATAGCCCTCCACGGGTTTCCAAATATCACTTTGCAAATTCCACAAGAACAGTCTTAGTGAAAGGCTTTTTGCGGGGAAAGCTGTAGCTCTGTGAGATGAATTCACAGATCACAAAGCCGTTTCTCAGAGAGCTTCTTTCTCATTTTGATTGGAGGGTATTTCCTTTGGCTCTACCCATCAAAGGGATCCGAAATATCCGTTCTCAGATTCCACAGAAATAAGGCTAGCAAACAGCTCCACGAAATACAGCTGTAACTCAGTGAGTGGAAGTCACACATCACAAAGCAGTTGCTCAGACAGCTTCTTTTCAGTTTTCATCTGAGGATATTCTCTGTTTCACCATAGGCTTCTAGGGGCTTCCAAATATCCCTTTGCATATTCCACAAGAACAGTCTTAGCGAACGGCTTCTGGAGGGGAAAGCTGTAACTCTGTGAGATGAATTCACAGAACACAGAGCAGTTTCTCAGAAACCTTCTTTCCAGTTTTTATCTGACGATATTTCCCTTTTCACCATAGCCGACCATGGGCTTCCAAATGTCACTTTGCAAATTCCACAAGACCATTCTTAGCGAAAGGCTTTTTAGGGGAAAGCTGTAACACTGTGAGATGAATTCACAGATCACAAAGCAGTTTCTCAGAAAGCTTCTTCCTCACTTTGATCGGAGGGTATTTCCTTTGGCCCTATACTCTTCAAAGGGATCCGAAATATCAGTTCTCAGATTCCACAAAAATAAGGCTAGGGAACAGCTCCACGAAATACAGCTGTAACTCAGTGAGTGGAATTCACACATCACAAAGCAGTTGCTCTGAAATGTGCTTTCCGGTTTTCATCTGAGGATATTCTGTTTTTCAACATAGGCCTCTAGGGGTTCTAAATATCCCTTTGCAAATTCCACGAGAACAGTCTTAGCGAACGACTTCTGGAGGGGAAAGCTGTAACTCTGTGAGATGAATTCATAGAACCCAGAGCAGTTTCTCTGAAAGCTTCTTTCGAGTTTTTCTCTGAGGATATTTCCCTTTTCACCCTAGTCCTCCATGGGCTTCAAAATATCACCTTGCAAATCCTACAAGAACAGTATTAGCGAAAGGCTTCTTGAGGGGAAAGCTGTAACTCGCTGAAATGAATTCACAGATCACAAAGAAGTTTCTCAGAAAGCTTCTTTATCATTTTCATCGGAGGATATTTCCTTTGGCTCTATAGCCTTCAAAGGGATCTGAAATATCCGTTCTCAGATTCCACAAATATAAGGCTAGCAAACAGCACCACGAAATACAGCTGTAACTCAGTGAGTGGAAGTCACACATCACAAAGCAGTTGCTCAGAAAGCTTCTTTCCAGTTTTCATCTGAGGATATTTTCTTTTTCACCATAGGCCTCTTTGGGCTTCCAAATATCCCTTTGCAAATTCCACAAGAACAGTCTTAGCGAACGGCTGCTGGAGGCGACAGCTGTAACTCTGTGAGATGTATTCACAGAATATAGAGCAGTTTCTTCGAAAGCTTCTTTCCAGTTCTTATCTGAGGATGTTTCCCTTTTCACCATAGCCCTCCACAGGCTTCCAAATATCACTTTGCCAATTCCACATGAATAGTCTTAGCAAAAGTCTTCTTGAGGGGTAAGCTGTAACTCTGAGATGAATACACAGATCACAAAGAAGTTTCTAGAAAGCTTCTTCCTCACTTTGATCGGAGGATATTTGCTTTGGCCCTATAGTCTTCAAAGGGATCCGAAATATCAGTTCTCAGATTCCACAAAAATAAGGCTAGGAAACAGCTCCACGAAATACAGCTGTAACTCAGTGAGTGGAAGTCACACATCACAAAGCAGTTGCTCTGAAAGGTTCTTTCCGGTTTTCATGTGAGGATATTCTCTTATTCACCATAGGCCCCTATGGGTTCCAAATATCCCTTTGCAAATTCCACAAGAACAGTCTTAGCGAACGGCTTCTGCAGGGGAAAGCTGTAACTCTGTGAGATGAATTCACAGAACACAGAGCAGTTTCTCAGAAAGCTTCTTTCCATTTTTTATCTGAGGATATTTCCCTTTTCACCATAGCCCTCCACGGGTTTCCAAATATCACTTTGCAAATTCCACAAGAACAGTCTTAGTGAAAGGCTTTTTGAGGGGAAAGCTGTAGCTCTGTGAGATGAATTCACAGATCACAAAGCCGTTTCTCAGAGAGCTTCTTTCTCATTTTGATTGGAGGGTATTTCCTTTGGCTCTACCCATCAAAGGGATCCGAAATATCCGTTCTCAGATTCCACAGAAATAAGGCTAGCAAACAGCTCCACGAAATACAGCTGTAACTCAGTGAGTGGAAGTCACACATCACAAAGCAGTTGCTCAGACAGCTTCTTTTCAGTTTTCATCTGAGGATATTCTCTGTTTCACCATAGGCTTCTAGGGGCTTCCAAATATCCCTTTGCATATTCCACAAGAACAGTCTTAGCGAACGGCTTCTGGAGGGGAAAGCTGTAACTCTGTGAGATGAATTCACAGAACACAGAGCAGTTTCTCAGAAACCTTCTTTCCAGTTTTTATCTGACGATATTTCCCTTTTCACCATAGCCGACCATGGGCTTCCAAATGTCACTTTGCAAATTCCACAAGACCATTCTTAGCGAAAGGCTTTTTAGGGGAAAGCTGTAACACTGTGAGATGAATTCACAGATCACAAAGCAGTTTCTCAGAAAGCTTCTTCCTCACTTTGATCGGAGGGTATTTCCTTTGGCCCTATACTCTTCAAAGGGATCCGAAATATCAGTTCTCAGATTCCACAAAAATAAGGCTAGGGAACAGCTCCACGAAATACAGCTGTAACTCAGTGAGTGGAATTCACACATCACAAAGCAGTTGCTCTGAAATGTGCTTTCCGGTTTTCATCTGAGGATATTCTGTTTTTCAACATAGGCCTCTAGGGGTTCTAAATATCCCTTTGCAAATTCCACGAGAACAGTCTTAGCGAACGACTTCTGGAGGGGAAAGCTGTAACTCTGTGAGATGAATTCATAGAACCCAGAGCAGTTTCTCTGAAAGCTTCTTTCGAGTTTTTCTCTGAGGATATTTCCCTTTTCACCCTAGTCCTCCATGGGCTTCAAAATATCACCTTGCAAATCCTACAAGAACAGTATTAGCGAAAGGCTTCTTGAGGGGAAAGCTGTAACTCGCTGAAATGAATTCACAGATCACAAAGAAGTTTCTCAGAAAGCTTCTTTATCATTTTCATCGGAGGATATTTCCTTTGGCTCTATAGCCTTCAAAGGGATCTGAAATATCCGTTCTCAGATTCCACAAATATAAGGCTAGCAAACAGCACCACGAAATACAGCTGTAACTCAGTGAGTGGAAGTCACACATCACAAAGCAGTTGCTCAGAAAGCTTCTTTCCAGTTTTCATCTGAGGATATTTTCTTTTTCACCATAGGCCTCTTTGGGCTTCCAAATATCCCTTTGCAAATTCCACAAGAACAGTCTTAGCGAACGGCTGCTGGAGGCGACAGCTGTAACTCTGTGAGATGTATTCACAGAATATAGAGCAGTTTCTTCGAAAGCTTCTTTCCAGTTCTTATCTGAGGATGTTTCCCTTTTCACCATAGCCCTCCACAGGCTTCCAAATATCACTTTGCCAATTCCACATGAATAGTCTTAGCAAAAGTCTTCTTGAGGGGTAAGCTGTAACTCTGAGATGAATACACAGATCACAAAGAAGTTTCTAGAAAGCTTCTTCCTCACTTTGATCGGAGGATATTTGCTTTGGCCCTATAGTCTTCAAAGGGATCCGAAATATCAGTTCTCAGATTCCACAAAAATAAGGCTAGGAAACAGCTCCACGAAATACAGCTGTAACTCAGTGAGTGGAAGTCACACATCACAAAGCAGTTGCTCTGAAAGGTTCTTTCCGGTTTTCATGTGAGGATATTCTCTTATTCACCATAGGCCCCTATGGGTTCCAAATATCCCTTTGCAAATTCCACAAGAACAGTCTTAGCGAACGGCTTCTGCAGGGGAAAGCTGTAACTCTGTGAGATGAATTCACAGAACACAGAGCAGTTTCTCAGAAAGCTTCTTTCCATTTTTTATCTGAGGATATTTCCCTTTTCACCATAGCCCTCCACGGGTTTCCAAATATCACTTTGCAAATTCCACAAGAACAGTCTTAGTGAAAGGCTTTTTGAGGGGAAAGCTGTAGCTCTGTGAGATGAATTCACAGATCACAAAGCCGTTTCTCAGAGAGCTTCTTTCTCATTTTGATTGGAGGGTATTTCCTTTGGCTCTACCCATCAAAGGGATCCGAAATATCCGTTCTCAGATTCCACAGAAATAAGGCTAGCAAACAGCTCCACGAAATACAGCTGTAACTCAGTGAGTGGAAGTCACACATCACAAAGCAGTTGCTCAGACAGCTTCTTTTCAGTTTTCATCTGAGGATATTCTCTGTTTCACCATAGGCTTCTAGGGGCTTCCAAATATCCCTTTGCATATTCCACAAGAACAGTCTTAGCGAACGGCTTCTGGAGGGGAAAGCTGTAACTCTGTGAGATGAATTCACAGAACACAGAGCAGTTTCTCAGAAACCTTCTTTCCAGTTTTTATCTGACGATATTTCCCTTTTCACCATAGCCGACCATGGGCTTCCAAATGTCACTTTGCAAATTCCACAAGACCATTCTTAGCGAAAGGCTTTTTAGGGGAAAGCTGTAACACTGTGAGATGAATTCACAGATCACAAAGCAGTTTCTCAGAAAGCTTCTTCCTCACTTTGATCGGAGGGTATTTCCTTTGGCCCTATACTCTTCAAAGGGATCCGAAATATCAGTTCTCAGATTCCACAAAAATAAGGCTAGGGAACAGCTCCACGAAATACAGCTGTAACTCAGTGAGTGGAATTCACACATCACAAAGCAGTTGCTCTGAAATGTGCTTTCCGGTTTTCATCTGAGGATATTCTGTTTTTCAACATAGGCCTCTAGGGGTTCTAAATATCCCTTTGCAAATTCCACGAGAACAGTCTTAGCGAACGACTTCTGGAGGGGAAAGCTGTAACTCTGTGAGATGAATTCATAGAACCCAGAGCAGTTTCTCTGAAAGCTTCTTTCGAGTTTTTCTCTGAGGATATTTCCCTTTTCACCCTAGTCCTCCATGGGCTTCAAAATATCACCTTGCAAATCCTACAAGAACAGTATTAGCGAAAGGCTTCTTGAGGGGAAAGCTGTAACTCGCTGAAATGAATTCACAGATCACAAAGAAGTTTCTCAGAAAGCTTCTTTATCATTTTCATCGGAGGATATTTCCTTTGGCTCTATAGCCTTCAAAGGGATCTGAAATATCCGTTCTCAGATTCCACAAATATAAGGCTAGCAAACAGCACCACGAAATACAGCTGTAACTCAGTGAGTGGAAGTCACACATCACAAAGCAGTTGCTCAGAAAGCTTCTTTCCAGTTTTCATCTGAGGATATTTTCTTTTTCACCATAGGCCTCTTTGGGCTTCCAAATATCCCTTTGCAAATTCCACAAGAACAGTCTTAGCGAACGGCTGCTGGAGGCGACAGCTGTAACTCTGTGAGATGTATTCACAGAATATAGAGCAGTTTCTTCGAAAGCTTCTTTCCAGTTCTTATCTGAGGATGTTTCCCTTTTCACCATAGCCCTCCACAGGCTTCCAAATATCACTTTGCCAATTCCACATGAATAGTCTTAGCAAAAGTCTTCTTGAGGGGTAAGCTGTAACTCTGAGATGAATACACAGATCACAAAGAAGTTTCTAGAAAGCTTCTTCCTCACTTTGATCGGAGGATATTTGCTTTGGCCCTATAGTCTTCAAAGGGATCCGAAATATCAGTTCTCAGATTCCACAAAAATAAGGCTAGGAAACAGCTCCACGAAATACAGCTGTAACTCAGTGAGTGGAAGTCACACATCACAAAGCAGTTGCTCTGAAAGGTTCTTTCCAGTTTTCATGTGAGGATATTCTCTTATTCACCATAGGCCCCTATGGGTTCCAAATATCCCTTTGCAAATTCCACAAGAACAGTCTTAGCGAACGGCTTCTGCAGGGGAAAGCTGTAACTCTGTGAGATGAATTCACAGAACACAGAGCAGTTTCTCAGAAAGCTTCTTTCCATTTTTTATCTGAGGATATTTCCCTTTTCACCATAGCCCTCCACGGGTTTCCAAATATCACTTTGCAAATTCCACAAGAACAGTCTTAGTGAAAGGCTTTTTGAGGGGAAAGCTGTAGCTCTGTGAGATGAATTCACAGATCACAAAGCCGTTTCTCAGAGAGCTTCTTTCTCATTTTGATTGGAGGGTATTTCCTTTGGCTCTACCCATCAAAGGGATCCGAAATATCCGTTCTCAGATTCCACAGAAATAAGGCTAGCAAACAGCTCCACGAAATACAGCTGTAACTCAGTGAGTGGAAGTCACACATCACAAAGCAGTTGCTCAGACAGCTTCTTTTCAGTTTTCATCTGAGGATATTCTCTGTTTCACCATAGGCTTCTAGGGGCTTCCAAATATCCCTTTGCATATTCCACAAGAACAGTCTTAGCGAACGGCTTCTGGAGGGGAAAGCTGTAACTCTGTGAGATGAATTCACAGAACACAGAGCAGTTTCTCAGAAACCTTCTTTCCAGTTTTTATCTGACGATATTTCCCTTTTCACCATAGCCGACCATGGGCTTCCAAATGTCACTTTGCAAATTCCACAAGACCATTCTTAGCGAAAGGCTTTTTAGGGGAAAGCTGTAACACTGTGAGATGAATTCACAGATCACAAAGCAGTTTCTCAGAAAGCTTCTTCCTCACTTTGATCGGAGGGTATTTCCTTTGGCCCTATACTCTTCAAAGGGATCCGAAATATCAGTTCTCAGATTCCACAAAAATAAGGCTAGGGAACAGCTCCACGAAATACAGCTGTAACTCAGTGAGTGGAATTCACACATCACAAAGCAGTTGCTCTGAAATGTGCTTTCCGGTTTTCATCTGAGGATATTCTGTTTTTCAACATAGGCCTCTAGGGGTTCTAAATATCCCTTTGCAAATTCCACGAGAACAGTCTTAGCGAACGACTTCTGGAGGGGAAAGCTGTAACTCTGTGAGATGAATTCATAGAACCCAGAGCAGTTTCTCTGAAAGCTTCTTTCGAGTTTTTCTCTGAGGATATTTCCCTTTTCACCCTAGTCCTCCATGGGCTTCAAAATATCACCTTGCAAATCCTACAAGAACAGTATTAGCGAAAGGCTTCTTGAGGGGAAAGCTGTAACTCGCTGAAATGAATTCACAGATCACAAAGAAGTTTCTCAGAAAGCTTCTTTATCATTTTCATCGGAGGATATTTCCTTTGGCTCTATAGCCTTCAAAGGGATCTGAAATATCCGTTCTCAGATTCCACAAATATAAGGCTAGCAAACAGCACCACGAAATACAGCTGTAACTCAGTGAGTGGAAGTCACACATCACAAAGCAGTTGCTCAGAAAGCTTCTTTCCAGTTTTCATCTGAGGATATTTTCTTTTTCACCATAGGCCTCTTTGGGCTTCCAAATATCCCTTTGCAAATTCCACAAGAACAGTCTTAGCGAACGGCTGCTGGAGGCGACAGCTGTAACTCTGTGAGATGTATTCACAGAATATAGAGCAGTTTCTTCGAAAGCTTCTTTCCAGTTCTTATCTGAGGATGTTTCCCTTTTCACCATAGCCCTCCACAGGCTTCCAAATATCACTTTGCCAATTCCACATGAATAGTCTTAGCAAAAGTCTTCTTGAGGGGTAAGCTGTAACTCTGAGATGAATACACAGATCACAAAGAAGTTTCTAGAAAGCTTCTTCCTCACTTTGATCGGAGGATATTTGCTTTGGCCCTATAGTCTTCAAAGGGATCCGAAATATCAGTTCTCAGATTCCACAAAAATAAGGCTAGGAAACAGCTCCACGAAATACAGCTGTAACTCAGTGAGTGGAAGTCACACATCACAAAGCAGTTGCTCTGAAAGGTTCTTTCCAGTTTTCATGTGAGGATATTCTCTTATTCACCATAGGCCCCTATGGGTTCCAAATATCCCTTTGCAAATTCCACAAGAACAGTCTTAGCGAACGGCTTCTGCAGGGGAAAGCTGTAACTCTGTGAGATGAATTCACAGAACACAGAGCAGTTTCTCAGAAAGCTTCTTTCCATTTTTTATCTGAGGATATTTCCCTTTTCACCATAGCCCTCCACGGGTTTCCAAATATCACTTTGCAAATTCCACAAGAACAGTCTTAGTGAAAGGCTTTTTGAGGGGAAAGCTGTAGCTCTGTGAGATGAATTCACAGATCACAAAGCCGTTTCTCAGAGAGCTTCTTTCTCATTTTGATTGGAGGGTATTTCCTTTGGCTCTACCCATCAAAGGGATCCGAAATATCCGTTCTCAGATTCCACAGAAATAAGGCTAGCAAACAGCTCCACGAAATACAGCTGTAACTCAGTGAGTGGAAGTCACACATCACAAAGCAGTTGCTCAGACAGCTTCTTTTCAGTTTTCATCTGAGGATATTCTCTGTTTCACCATAGGCTTCTAGGGGCTTCCAAATATCCCTTTGCATATTCCACAAGAACAGTCTTAGCGAACGGCTTCTGGAGGGGAAAGCTGTAACTCTGTGAGATGAATTCACAGAACACAGAGCAGTTTCTCAGAAACCTTCTTTCCAGTTTTTATCTGACGATATTTCCCTTTTCACCATAGCCGACCATGGGCTTCCAAATGTCACTTTGCAAATTCCACAAGACCATTCTTAGCGAAAGGCTTTTTAGGGGAAAGCTGTAACACTGTGAGATGAATTCACAGATCACAAAGCAGTTTCTCAGAAAGCTTCTTCCTCACTTTGATCGGAGGGTATTTCCTTTGGCCCTATACTCTTCAAAGGGATCCGAAATATCAGTTCTCAGATTCCACAAAAATAAGGCTAGGGAACAGCTCCACGAAATACAGCTGTAACTCAGTGAGTGGAATTCACACATCACAAAGCAGTTGCTCTGAAATGTGCTTTCCGGTTTTCATCTGAGGATATTCTGTTTTTCAACATAGGCCTCTAGGGGTTCTAAATATCCCTTTGCAAATTCCACGAGAACAGTCTTAGCGAACGACTTCTGGAGGGGAAAGCTGTAACTCTGTGAGATGAATTCATAGAACCCAGAGCAGTTTCTCTGAAAGCTTCTTTCGAGTTTTTCTCTGAGGATATTTCCCTTTTCACCCTAGTCCTCCATGGGCTTCAAAATATCACCTTGCAAATCCTACAAGAACAGTATTAGCGAAAGGCTTCTTGAGGGGAAAGCTGTAACTCGCTGAAATGAATTCACAGATCACAAAGAAGTTTCTCAGAAAGCTTCTTTATCATTTTCATCGGAGGATATTTCCTTTGGCTCTATAGCCTTCAAAGGGATCTGAAATATCCGTTCTCAGATTCCACAAATATAAGGCTAGCAAACAGCACCACGAAATACAGCTGTAACTCAGTGAGTGGAAGTCACACATCACAAAGCAGTTGCTCAG
Source organism: Macaca mulatta (assembly GCF_049350105.2). NCBI lineage: Eukaryota > Metazoa > Chordata > Mammalia > Primates > Cercopithecidae > Macaca > Macaca mulatta. The sequence continues at coordinate 30,141,179 of NC_133417.1, forward strand.
AAAGCTTCTTTCCAGTTTTCATCTGAGGATATTTTCTTTTTCACCATAGGCCTCTTTGGGCTTCCAAATATCCCTTTGCAAATTCCACAAGAACAGTCTTAGCGAACGGCTGCTGGAGGCGACAGCTGTAACTCTGTGAGATGTATTCACAGAATATAGAGCAGTTTCTTCGAAAGCTTCTTTCCAGTTCTTATCTGAGGATGTTTCCCTTTTCACCATAGCCCTCCACAGGCTTCCAAATATCACTTTGCCAATTCCACATGAATAGTCTTAGCAAAAGTCTTCTTGAGGGGTAAGCTGTAACTCTGAGATGAATACACAGATCACAAAGAAGTTTCTAGAAAGCTTCTTCCTCACTTTGATCGGAGGATATTTGCTTTGGCCCTATAGTCTTCAAAGGGATCCGAAATATCAGTTCTCAGATTCCACAAAAATAAGGCTAGGAAACAGCTCCACGAAATACAGCTGTAACTCAGTGAGTGGAAGTCACACATCACAAAGCAGTTGCTCTGAAAGGTTCTTTCCAGTTTTCATGTGAGGATATTCTCTTATTCACCATAGGCCCCTATGGGTTCCAAATATCCCTTTGCAAATTCCACAAGAACAGTCTTAGCGAACGGCTTCTGCAGGGGAAAGCTGTAACTCTGTGAGATGAATTCACAGAACACAGAGCAGTTTCTCAGAAAGCTTCTTTCCATTTTTTATCTGAGGATATTTCCCTTTTCACCATAGCCCTCCACGGGTTTCCAAATATCACTTTGCAAATTCCACAAGAACAGTCTTAGTGAAAGGCTTTTTGAGGGGAAAGCTGTAGCTCTGTGAGATGAATTCACAGATCACAAAGCCGTTTCTCAGAGAGCTTCTTTCTCATTTTGATTGGAGGGTATTTCCTTTGGCTCTACCCATCAAAGGGATCCGAAATATCCGTTCTCAGATTCCACAGAAATAAGGCTAGCAAACAGCTCCACGAAATACAGCTGTAACTCAGTGAGTGGAAGTCACACATCACAAAGCAGTTGCTCAGACAGCTTCTTTTCAGTTTTCATCTGAGGATATTCTCTGTTTCACCATAGGCTTCTAGGGGCTTCCAAATATCCCTTTGCATATTCCACAAGAACAGTCTTAGCGAACGGCTTCTGGAGGGGAAAGCTGTAACTCTGTGAGATGAATTCACAGAACACAGAGCAGTTTCTCAGAAACCTTCTTTCCAGTTTTTATCTGACGATATTTCCCTTTTCACCATAGCCGACCATGGGCTTCCAAATGTCACTTTGCAAATTCCACAAGACCATTCTTAGCGAAAGGCTTTTTAGGGGAAAGCTGTAACACTGTGAGATGAATTCACAGATCACAAAGCAGTTTCTCAGAAAGCTTCTTCCTCACTTTGATCGGAGGGTATTTCCTTTGGCCCTATACTCTTCAAAGGGATCCGAAATATCAGTTCTCAGATTCCACAAAAATAAGGCTAGGGAACAGCTCCACGAAATACAGCTGTAACTCAGTGAGTGGAATTCACACATCACAAAGCAGTTGCTCTGAAATGTGCTTTCCGGTTTTCATCTGAGGATATTCTGTTTTTCAACATAGGCCTCTAGGGGTTCTAAATATCCCTTTGCAAATTCCACGAGAACAGTCTTAGCGAACGACTTCTGGAGGGGAAAGCTGTAACTCTGTGAGATGAATTCATAGAACCCAGAGCAGTTTCTCTGAAAGCTTCTTTCGAGTTTTTCTCTGAGGATATTTCCCTTTTCACCCTAGTCCTCCATGGGCTTCAAAATATCACCTTGCAAATCCTACAAGAACAGTATTAGCGAAAGGCTTCTTGAGGGGAAAGCTGTAACTCGCTGAAATGAATTCACAGATCACAAAGAAGTTTCTCAGAAAGCTTCTTTATCATTTTCATCGGAGGATATTTCCTTTGGCTCTATAGCCTTCAAAGGGATCTGAAATATCCGTTCTCAGATTCCACAAATATAAGGCTAGCAAACAGCACCACGAAATACAGCTGTAACTCAGTGAGTGGAAGTCACACATCACAAAGCAGTTGCTCAGAAAGCTTCTTTCCAGTTTTCATCTGAGGATATTTTCTTTTTCACCATAGGCCTCTTTGGGCTTCCAAATATCCCTTTGCAAATTCCACAAGAACAGTCTTAGCGAACGGCTGCTGGAGGCGACAGCTGTAACTCTGTGAGATGTATTCACAGAATATAGAGCAGTTTCTTCGAAAGCTTCTTTCCAGTTCTTATCTGAGGATGTTTCCCTTTTCACCATAGCCCTCCACAGGCTTCCAAATATCACTTTGCCAATTCCACATGAATAGTCTTAGCAAAAGTCTTCTTGAGGGGTAAGCTGTAACTCTGAGATGAATACACAGATCACAAAGAAGTTTCTAGAAAGCTTCTTCCTCACTTTGATCGGAGGATATTTGCTTTGGCCCTATAGTCTTCAAAGGGATCCGAAATATCAGTTCTCAGATTCCACAAAAATAAGGCTAGGAAACAGCTCCACGAAATACAGCTGTAACTCAGTGAGTGGAAGTCACACATCACAAAGCAGTTGCTCTGAAAGGTTCTTTTCGGTTTTCATGTGAGGATATTCTCTTATTCACCATAGGCCCCTATGGGTTCCAAATATCCCTTTGCAAATTCCACAAGAACAGTCTTAGCGAACGGCTTCTGCAGGGGAAAGCTGTAACTCTGTGAGATGAATTCACAGAACACAGAGCAGTTTCTCAGAAAGCTTCTTTCCATTTTTTATCTGAGGATATTTCCCTTTTCACCATAGCCCTCCACGGGTTTCCAAATATCACTTTGCAAATTCCACAAGAACAGTCTTAGTGAAAGGCTTTTTGCGGGGAAAGCTGTAGCTCTGTGAGATGAATTCACAGATCACAAAGCCGTTTCTCAGAGAGCTTCTTTCTCATTTTGATTGGAGGGTATTTCCTTTGGCTCTACCCATCAAAGGGATCCGAAATATCCGTTCTCAGATTCCACAGAAATAAGGCTAGCAAACAGCTCCACGAAATACAGCTGTAACTCAGTGAGTGGAAGTCACACATCACAAAGCAGTTGCTCAGACAGCTTCTTTTCAGTTTTCATCTGAGGATATTCTCTGTTTCACCATAGGCTTCTAGGGGCTTCCAAATATCCCTTTGCATATTCCACAAGAACAGTCTTAGCGAACGGCTTCTGGAGGGGAAAGCTGTAACTCTGTGAGATGAATTCACAGAACACAGAGCAGTTTCTCAGAAACCTTCTTTCCAGTTTTTATCTGACGATATTTCCCTTTTCACCATAGCCGACCATGGGCTTCCAAATGTCACTTTGCAAATTCCACAAGACCATTCTTAGCGAAAGGCTTTTTAGGGGAAAGCTGTAACACTGTGAGATGAATTCACAGATCACAAAGCAGTTTCTCAGAAAGCTTCTTCCTCACTTTGATCGGAGGGTATTTCCTTTGGCCCTATACTCTTCAAAGGGATCCGAAATATCAGTTCTCAGATTCCACAAAAATAAGGCTAGGGAACAGCTCCACGAAATACAGCTGTAACTCAGTGAGTGGAATTCACACATCACAAAGCAGTTGCTCTGAAATGTGCTTTCCGGTTTTCATCTGAGGATATTCTGTTTTTCAACATAGGCCTCTAGGGGTTCTAAATATCCCTTTGCAAATTCCACGAGAACAGTCTTAGCGAACGACTTCTGGAGGGGAAAGCTGTAACTCTGTGAGATGAATTCATAGAACCCAGAGCAGCTTCTCTGAAAGCTTCTTTCGAGTTTTTCTCTGAGGATATTTCCCTTTTCACCCTAGTCCTCCATGGGCTTCAAAATATCACCTTGCAAATCCTACAAGAACAGTATTAGCGAAAGGCTTCTTGAGGGGAAAGCTGTAACTCGCTGAAATGAATTCACAGATCACAAAGAAGTTTCTCAGAAAGCTTCTTTATCATTTTCATCGGAGGATATTTCCTTTGGCTCTATAGCCTTCAAAGGGATCTGAAATATCCGTTCTCAGATTCCACAAATATAAGGCTAGCAAACAGCACCACGAAATACAGCTGTAACTCAGTGAGTGGAAGTCACACATCACAAAGCAGTTGCTCAGAAAGCTTCTTTCCAGTTTTCATCTGAGGATATTTTCTTTTTCACCATAGGCCTCTTTGGGCTTCCAAATATCCCTTTGCAAATTCCACAAGAACAGTCTTAGCGAACGGCTGCTGGAGGCGACAGCTGTAACTCTGTGAGATGTATTCACAGAATATAGAGCAGTTTCTTCGAAAGCTTCTTTCCAGTTCTTATCTGAGGATGTTTCCCTTTTCACCATAGCCCTCCACAGGCTTCCAAATATCACTTTGCCAATTCCACATGAATAGTCTTAGCAAAAGTCTTCTTGAGGGGTAAGCTGTAACTCTGAGATGAATACACAGATCACAAAGAAGTTTCTAGAAAGCTTCTTCCTCACTTTGATCGGAGGATATTTGCTTTGGCCCTATAGTCTTCAAAGGGATCCGAAATATCAGTTCTCAGATTCCACAAAAATAAGGCTAGGAAACAGCTCCACGAAATACAGCTGTAACTCAGTGAGTGGAAGTCACACATCACAAAGCAGTTGCTCTGAAAGGTTCTTTTCGGTTTTCATGTGAGGATATTCTCTTATTCACCATAGGCCCCTATGGGTTCCAAATATCCCTTTGCAAATTCCACAAGAACAGTCTTAGCGAACGGCTTCTGCAGGGGAAAGCTGTAACTCTGTGAGATGAATTCACAGAACACAGAGCAGTTTCTCAGAAAGCTTCTTTCCATTTTTTATCTGAGGATATTTCCCTTTTCACCATAGCCCTCCACGGGTTTCCAAATATCACTTTGCAAATTCCACAAGAACAGTCTTAGTGAAAGGCTTTTTGCGGGGAAAGCTGTAGCTCTGTGAGATGAATTCACAGATCACAAAGCCGTTTCTCAGAGAGCTTCTTTCTCATTTTGATTGGAGGGTATTTCCTTTGGCTCTACCCATCAAAGGGATCCGAAATATCCGTTCTCAGATTCCACAGAAATAAGGCTAGCAAACAGCTCCACGAAATACAGCTGTAACTCAGTGAGTGGAAGTCACACATCACAAAGCAGTTGCTCAGACAGCTTCTTTTCAGTTTTCATCTGAGGATATTCTCTGTTTCACCATAGGCTTCTAGGGGCTTCCAAATATCCCTTTGCATATTCCACAAGAACAGTCTTAGCGAACGGCTTCTGGAGGGGAAAGCTGTAACTCTGTGAGATGAATTCACAGAACACAGAGCAGTTTCTCAGAAACCTTCTTTCCAGTTTTTATCTGACGATATTTCCCTTTTCACCATAGCCGACCATGGGCTTCCAAATGTCACTTTGCAAATTCCACAAGACCATTCTTAGCGAAAGGCTTTTTAGGGGAAAGCTGTAACACTGTGAGATGAATTCACAGATCACAAAGCAGTTTCTCAGAAAGCTTCTTCCTCACTTTGATCGGAGGGTATTTCCTTTGGCCCTATACTCTTCAAAGGGATCCGAAATATCAGTTCTCAGATTCCACAAAAATAAGGCTAGGGAACAGCTCCACGAAATACAGCTGTAACTCAGTGAGTGGAATTCACACATCACAAAGCAGTTGCTCTGAAATGTGCTTTCCGGTTTTCATCTGAGGATATTCTGTTTTTCAACATAGGCCTCTAGGGGTTCTAAATATCCCTTTGCAAATTCCACGAGAACAGTCTTAGCGAACGACTTCTGGAGGGGAAAGCTGTAACTCTGTGAGATGAATTCATAGAACCCAGAGCAGTTTCTCTGAAAGCTTCTTTCGAGTTTTTCTCTGAGGATATTTCCCTTTTCACCCTAGTCCTCCATGGGCTTCAAAATATCACCTTGCAAATCCTACAAGAACAGTATTAGCGAAAGGCTTCTTGAGGGGAAAGCTGTAACTCGCTGAAATGAATTCACAGATCACAAAGAAGTTTCTCAGAAAGCTTCTTTATCATTTTCATCGGAGGATATTTCCTTTGGCTCTATAGCCTTCAAAGGGATCTGAAATATCCGTTCTCAGATTCCACAAATATAAGGCTAGCAAACAGCACCACGAAATACAGCTGTAACTCAGTGAGTGGAAGTCACACATCACAAAGCAGTTGCTCAGAAAGCTTCTTTCCAGTTTTCATCTGAGGATATTTTCTTTTTCACCATAGGCCTCTTTGGGCTTCCAAATATCCCTTTGCAAATTCCACAAGAACAGTCTTAGCGAACGGCTGCTGGAGGCGACAGCTGTAACTCTGTGAGATGTATTCACAGAATATAGAGCAGTTTCTTCGAAAGCTTCTTTCCAGTTCTTATCTGAGGATGTTTCCCTTTTCACCATAGCCCTCCACAGGCTTCCAAATATCACTTTGCCAATTCCACATGAATAGTCTTAGCAAAAGTCTTCTTGAGGGGTAAGCTGTAACTCTGAGATGAATACACAGATCACAAAGAAGTTTCTAGAAAGCTTCTTCCTCACTTTGATCGGAGGATATTTGCTTTGGCCCTATAGTCTTCAAAGGGATCCGAAATATCAGTTCTCAGATTCCACAAAAATAAGGCTAGGAAACAGCTCCACGAAATACAGCTGTAACTCAGTGAGTGGAAGTCACACATCACAAAGCAGTTGCTCTGAAAGGTTCTTTCCGGTTTTCATGTGAGGATATTCTCTTATTCACCATAGGCCCCTATGGGTTCCAAATATCCCTTTGCAAATTCCACAAGAACAGTCTTAGCGAACGGCTTCTGCAGGGGAAAGCTGTAACTCTGTGAGATGAATTCACAGAACACAGAGCAGTTTCTCAGAAAGCTTCTTTCCATTTTTTATCTGAGGATATTTCCCTTTTCACCGTAGCCCTCCACGGGTTTCCAAATATCACTTTGCAAATTCCACAAGAACAGTCTTAGTGAAAGGCTTTTTGAGGGGAAAGCTGTAGCTCTGTGAGATGAATTCACAGATCACAAAGCCGTTTCTCAGAGAGCTTCTTTCTCATTTTGATTGGAGGGTATTTCCTTTGGCTCTACCCATCAAAGGGATCCGAAATATCCGTTCTCAGATTCCACAGAAATAAGGCTAGCAAACAGCTCCACGAAATACAGCTGTAACTCAGTGAGTGGAAGTCACACATCACAAAGCAGTTGCTCAGACAGCTTCTTTTCAGTTTTCATCTGAGGATATTCTCTGTTTCACCATAGGCTTCTAGGGGCTTCCAAATATCCCTTTGCATATTCCACAAGAACAGTCTTAGCGAACGGCTTCTGGAGGGGAAAGCTGTAACTCTGTGAGATGAATTCACAGAACACAGAGCAGTTTCTCAGAAACCTTCTTTCCAGTTTTTATCTGACGATATTTCCCTTTTCACCATAGCCGACCATGGGCTTCCAAATGTCACTTTGCAAATTCCACAAGACCATTCTTAGCGAAAGGCTTTTTAGGGGAAAGCTGTAACACTGTGAGATGAATTCACAGATCACAAAGCAGTTTCTCAGAAAGCTTCTTCCTCACTTTGATCGGAGGGTATTTCCTTTGGCCCTATACTCTTCAAAGGGATCCGAAATATCAGTTCTCAGATTCCACAAAAATAAGGCTAGGGAACAGCTCCACGAAATACAGCTGTAACTCAGTGAGTGGAATTCACACATCACAAAGCAGTTGCTCTGAAATGTGCTTTCCGGTTTTCATCTGAGGATATTCTGTTTTTCAACATAGGCCTCTAGGGGTTCTAAATATCCCTTTGCAAATTCCACGAGAACAGTCTTAGCGAACGACTTCTGGAGGGGAAAGCTGTAACTCTGTGAGATGAATTCATAGAACCCAGAGCAGTTTCTCTGAAAGCTTCTTTCGAGTTTTTCTCTGAGGATATTTCCCTTTTCACCCTAGTCCTCCATGGGCTTCAAAATATCACCTTGCAAATCCTACAAGAACAGTATTAGCGAAAGGCTTCTTGAGGGGAAAGCTGTAACTCGCTGAAATGAATTCACAGATCACAAAGAAGTTTCTCAGAAAGCTTCTTTATCATTTTCATCGGAGGATATTTCCTTTGGCTCTATAGCCTTCAAAGGGATCTGAAATATCCGTTCTCAGATTCCACAAATATAAGGCTAGCAAACAGCACCACGAAATACAGCTGTAACTCAGTGAGTGGAAGTCACACATCACAAAGCAGTTGCTCAGAAAGCTTCTTTCCAGTTTTCATCTGAGGATATTTTCTTTTTCACCATAGGCCTCTTTGGGCTTCCAAATATCCCTTTGCAAATTCCACAAGAACAGTCTTAGCGAACGGCTGCTGGAGGCGACAGCTGTAACTCTGTGAGATGTATTCACAGAATATAGAGCAGTTTCTTCGAAAGCTTCTTTCCAGTTCTTATCTGAGGATGTTTCCCTTTTCACCATAGCCCTCCACAGGCTTCCAAATATCACTTTGCCAATTCCACATGAATAGTCTTAGCAAAAGTCTTCTTGAGGGGTAAGCTGTAACTCTGAGATGAATACACAGATCACAAAGAAGTTTCTAGAAAGCTTCTTCCTCACTTTGATCGGAGGATATTTGCTTTGGCCCTATAGTCTTCAAAGGGATCCGAAATATCAGTTCTCAGATTCCACAAAAATAAGGCTAGGAAACAGCTCCACGAAATACAGCTGTAACTCAGTGAGTGGAAGTCACACATCACAAAGCAGTTGCTCTGAAAGGTTCTTTCCAGTTTTCATGTGAGGATATTCTCTTATTCACCATAGGCCCCTATGGGTTCCAAATATCCCTTTGCAAATTCCACAAGAACAGTCTTAGCGAACGGCTTCTGCAGGGGAAAGCTGTAACTCTGTGAGATGAATTCACAGAACACAGAGCAGTTTCTCAGAAAGCTTCTTTCCATTTTTTATCTGAGGATATTTCCCTTTTCACCATAGCCCTCCACGGGTTTCCAAATATCACTTTGCAAATTCCACAAGAACAGTCTTAGTGAAAGGCTTTTTGAGGGGAAAGCTGTAGCTCTGTGAGATGAATTCACAGATCACAAAGCCGTTTCTCAGAGAGCTTCTTTCTCATTTTGATTGGAGGGTATTTCCTTTGGCTCTACCCATCAAAGGGATCCGAAATATCCGTTCTCAGATTCCACAGAAATAAGGCTAGCAAACAGCTCCACGAAATACAGCTGTAACTCAGTGAGTGGAAGTCACACATCACAAAGCAGTTGCTCAGACAGCTTCTTTTCAGTTTTCATCTGAGGATATTCTCTGTTTCACCATAGGCTTCTAGGGGCTTCCAAATATCCCTTTGCATATTCCACAAGAACAGTCTTAGCGAACGGCTTCTGGAGGGGAAAGCTGTAACTCTGTGAGATGAATTCACAGAACACAGAGCAGTTTCTCAGAAACCTTCTTTCCAGTTTTTATCTGACGATATTTCCCTTTTCACCATAGCCGACCATGGGCTTCCAAATGTCACTTTGCAAATTCCACAAGACCATTCTTAGCGAAAGGCTTTTTAGGGGAAAGCTGTAACACTGTGAGATGAATTCACAGATCACAAAGCAGTTTCTCAGAAAGCTTCTTCCTCACTTTGATCGGAGGGTATTTCCTTTGGCCCTATACTCTTCAAAGGGATCCGAAATATCAGTTCTCAGATTCCACAAAAATAAGGCTAGGGAACAGCTCCACGAAATACAGCTGTAACTCAGTGAGTGGAATTCACACATCACAAAGCAGTTGCTCTGAAATGTGCTTTCCGGTTTTCATCTGAGGATATTCTGTTTTTCAACATAGGCCTCTAGGGGTTCTAAATATCCCTTTGCAAATTCCACGAGAACAGTCTTAGCGAACGACTTCTGGAGGGGAAAGCTGTAACTCTGTGAGATGAATTCATAGAACCCAGAGCAGTTTCTCTGAAAGCTTCTTTCGAGTTTTTCTCTGAGGATATTTCCCTTTTCACCCTAGTCCTCCATGGGCTTCAAAATATCACCTTGCAAATCCTACAAGAACAGTATTAGCGAAAGGCTTCTTGAGGGGAAAGCTATAACTCGCTGAAATGAATTCACAGATCACAAAGAAGTTTCTCAGAAAGCTTCTTTATCATTTTCATCGGAGGATATTTCCTTTGGCTCTATAGCCTTCAAAGGGATCTGAAATATCCGTTCTCAGATTCCACAAATATAAGGCTAGCAAACAGCACCACGAAATACAGCTGTAACTCAGTGAGTGGAAGTCACACATCACAAAGCAGTTGCTCAGAAAGCTTCTTTCCAGTTTTCATCTGAGGATATTTTCTTTTTCACCATAGGCCTCTTTGGGCTTCCAAATATCCCTTTGCAAATTCCACAAGAACAGTCTTAGCGAACGGCTGCTGGAGGCGACAGCTGTAACTCTGTGAGATGTATTCACAGAATATAGAGCAGTTTCTTCGAAAGCTTCTTTCCAGTTCTTATCTGAGGATGTTTCCCTTTTCACCATAGCCCTCCACAGGCTTCCAAATATCACTTTGCCAATTCCACATGAATAGTCTTAGCAAAAGTCTTCTTGAGGGGTAAGCTGTAACTCTGAGATGAATACACAGATCACAAAGAAGTTTCTAGAAAGCTTCTTCCTCACTTTGATCGGAGGATATTTGCTTTGGCCCTATAGTCTTCAAAGGGATCCGAAATATCAGTTCTCAGATTCCACAAAAATAAGGCTAGGAAACAGCTCCACGAAATACAGCTGTAACTCAGTGAGTGGAAGTCACACATCACAAAGCAGTTGCTCTGAAAGGTTCTTTCCAGTTTTCATGTGAGGATATTCTCTTATTCACCATAGGCCCCTATGGGTTCCAAATATCCCTTTGCAAATTCCACAAGAACAGTCTTAGCGAACGGCTTCTGCAGGGGAAAGCTGTAACTCTGTGAGATGAATTCACAGAACACAGAGCAGTTTCTCAGAAAGCTTCTTTCCATTTTTTATCTGAGGATATTTCCCTTTTCACCATAGCCCTCCACGGGTTTCCAAATATCACTTTGCAAATTCCACAAGAACAGTCTTAGTGAAAGGCTTTTTGAGGGGAAAGCTGTAGCTCTGTGAGATGAATTCACAGATCACAAAGCCGTTTCTCAGAGAGCTTCTTTCTCATTTTGATTGGAGGGTATTTCCTTTGGCTCTACCCATCAAAGGGATCCGAAATATCCGTTCTCAGATTCCACAGAAATAAGGCTAGCAAACAGCTCCACGAAATACAGCTGTAACTCAGTGAGTGGAAGTCACACATCACAAAGCAGTTGCTCAGACAGCTTCTTTTCAGTTTTCATCTGAGGATATTCTCTGTTTCACCATAGGCTTCTAGGGGCTTCCAAATATCCCTTTGCATATTCCACAAGAACAGTCTTAGCGAACGGCTTCTGGAGGGGAAAGCTGTAACTCTGTGAGATGAATTCACAGAACACAGAGCAGTTTCTCAGAAACCTTCTTTCCAGTTTTTATCTGACGATATTTCCCTTTTCACCATAGCCGACCATGGGCTTCCAAATGTCACTTTGCAAATTCCACAAGACCATTCTTAGCGAAAGGCTTTTTAGGGGAAAGCTGTAACACTGTGAGATGAATTCACAGATCACAAAGCAGTTTCTCAGAAAGCTTCTTCCTCACTTTGATCGGAGGGTATTTCCTTTGGCCCTATACTCTTCAAAGGGATCCGAAATATCAGTTCTCAGATTCCACAAAAATAAGGCTAGGGAACAGCTCCACGAAATACAGCTGTAACTCAGTGAGTGGAATTCACACATCACAAAGCAGTTGCTCTGAAATGTGCTTTCCGGTTTTCATCTGAGGATATTCTGTTTTTCAACATAGGCCTCTAGGGGTTCTAAATATCCCTTTGCAAATTCCACGAGAACAGTCTTAGCGAACGACTTCTGGAGGGGAAAGCTGTAACTCTGTGAGATGAATTCATAGAACCCAGAGCAGTTTCTCTGAAAGCTTCTTTCGAGTTTTTCTCTGAGGATATTTCCCTTTTCACCCTAGTCCTCCATGGGCTTCAAAATATCACCTTGCAAATCCTACAAGAACAGTATTAGCGAAAGGCTTCTTGAGGGGAAAGCTGTAACTCGCTGAAATGAATTCACAGATCACAAAGAAGTTTCTCAGAAAGCTTCTTTATCATTTTCATCGGAGGATATTTCCTTTGGCTCTATAGCCTTCAAAGGGATCTGAAATATCCGTTCTCAGATTCCACAAATATAAGGCTAGCAAACAGCACCACGAAATACAGCTGTAACTCAGTGAGTGGAAGTCACACATCACAAAGCAGTTGCTCAGAAAGCTTCTTTCCAGTTTTCATCTGAGGATATTTTCTTTTTCACCATAGGCCTCTTTGGGCTTCCAAATATCCCTTTGCAAATTCCACAAGAACAGTCTTAGCGAACGGCTGCTGGAGGCGACAGCTGTAACTCTGTGAGATGTATTCACAGAATATAGAGCAGTTTCTTCGAAAGCTTCTTTCCAGTTCTTATCTGAGGATGTTTCCCTTTTCACCATAGCCCTCCACAGGCTTCCAAATATCACTTTGCCAATTCCACATGAATAGTCTTAGCAAAAGTCTTCTTGAGGGGTAAGCTGTAACTCTGAGATGAATACACAGATCACAAAGAAGTTTCTAGAAAGCTTCTTCCTCACTTTGATCGGAGGATATTTGCTTTGGCCCTATAGTCTTCAAAGGGATCCGAAATATCAGTTCTCAGATTCCACAAAAATAAGGCTAGGAAACAGCTCCACGAAATACAGCTGTAACTCAGTGAGTGGAAGTCACACATCACAAAGCAGTTGCTCTGAAAGGTTCTTTCCAGTTTTCATGTGAGGATATTCTCTTATTCACCATAGGCCCCTATGGGTTCCAAATATCCCTTTGCAAATTCCACAAGAACAGTCTTAGCGAACGGCTTCTGCAGGGGAAAGCTGTAACTCTGTGAGATGAATTCACAGAACACAGAGCAGTTTCTCAGAAAGCTTCTTTCCATTTTTTATCTGAGGATATTTCCCTTTTCACCATAGCCCTCCACGGGTTTCCAAATATCACTTTGCAAATTCCACAAGAACAGTCTTAGTGAAAGGCTTTTTGAGGGGAAAGCTGTAGCTCTGTGAGATGAATTCACAGATCACAAAGCCGTTTCTCAGAGAGCTTCTTTCTCATTTTGATTGGAGGGTATTTCCTTTGGCTCTACCCATCAAAGGGATCCGAAATATCCGTTCTCAGATTCCACAGAAATAAGGCTAGCAAACAGCTCCACGAAATACAGCTGTAACTCAGTGAGTGGAAGTCACACATCACAAAGCAGTTGCTCAGACAGCTTCTTTTCAGTTTTCATCTGAGGATATTCTCTGTTTCACCATAGGCTTCTAGGGGCTTCCAAATATCCCTTTGCATATTCCACAAGAACAGTCTTAGCGAACGGCTTCTGGAGGGGAAAGCTGTAACTCTGTGAGATGAATTCACAGAACACAGAGCAGTTTCTCAGAAACCTTCTTTCCAGTTTTTATCTGACGATATTTCCCTTTTCACCATAGCCGACCATGGGCTTCCAAATGTCACTTTGCAAATTCCACAAGACCATTCTTAGCGAAAGGCTTTTTAGGGGAAAGCTGTAACACTGTGAGATGAATTCACAGATCACAAAGCAGTTTCTCAGAAAGCTTCTTCCTCACTTTGATCGGAGGGTATTTCCTTTGGCCCTATACTCTTCAAAGGGATCCGAAATATCAGTTCTCAGATTCCACAAAAATAAGGCTAGGGAACAGCTCCACGAAATACAGCTGTAACTCAGTGAGTGGAATTCACACATCACAAAGCAGTTGCTCTGAAATGTGCTTTCCGGTTTTCATCTGAGGATATTCTGTTTTTCAACATAGGCCTCTAGGGGTTCTAAATATCCCTTTGCAAATTCCACGAGAACAGTCTTAGCGAACGACTTCTGGAGGGGAAAGCTGTAACTCTGTGAGATGAATTCATAGAACCCAGAGCAGTTTCTCTGAAAGCTTCTTTCGAGTTTTTCTCTGAGGATATTTCCCTTTTCACCCTAGTCCTCCATGGGCTTCAAAATATCACCTTGCAAATCCTACAAGAACAGTATTAGCGAAAGGCTTCTTGAGGGGAAAGCTGTAACTCGCTGAAATGAATTCACAGATCACAAAGAAGTTTCTCAGAAAGCTTCTTTATCATTTTCATCGGAGGATATTTCCTTTGGCTCTATAGCCTTCAAAGGGATCTGAAATATCCGTTCTCAGATTCCACAAATATAAGGCTAGCAAACAGCACCACGAAATACAGCTGTAACTCAGTGAGTGGAAGTCACACATCACAAAGCAGTTGCTCAGAAAGCTTCTTTCCAGTTTTCATCTGAGGATATTTTCTTTTTCACCATAGGCCTCTTTGGGCTTCCAAATATCCCTTTGCAAATTCCACAAGAACAGTCTTAGCGAACGGCTGCTGGAGGCGACAGCTGTAACTCTGTGAGATGTATTCACAGAATATAGAGCAGTTTCTTTGAAAGCTTCTTTCCAGTTCTTATCTGAGGATGTTTCCCTTTTCACCATAGCCCTCCACAGGCTTCCAAATATCACTTTGCCAATTCCACATGAATAGTCTTAGCAAAAGTCTTCTTGAGGGGTAAGCTGTAACTCTGAGATGAATACACAGATCACAAAGAAGTTTCTAGAAAGCTTCTTCCTCACTTTGATCGGAGGATATTTGCTTTGGCCCTATAGTCTTCAAAGGGATCCGAAATATCAGTTCTCAGATTCCACAAAAATAAGGCTAGGAAACAGCTCCACGAAATACAGCTGTAACTCAGTGAGTGGAAGTCACACATCACAAAGCAGTTGCTCTGAAAGGTTCTTTCCAGTTTTCATGTGAGGATATTCTCTTATTCACCATAGGCCCCTATGGGTTCCAAATATCCCTTTGCAAATTCCACAAGAACAGTCTTAGCGAACGGCTTCTGCAGGGGAAAGCTGTAACTCTGTGAGATGAATTCACAGAACACAGAGCAGTTTCTCAGAAAGCTTCTTTCCATTTTTTATCTGAGGATATTTCCCTTTTCACCATAGCCCTCCACGGGTTTCCAAATATCACTTTGCAAATTCCACAAGAACAGTCTTAGTGAAAGGCTTTTTGAGGGGAAAGCTGTAGCTCTGTGAGATGAATTCACAGATCACAAAGCCGTTTCTCAGAGAGCTTCTTTCTCATTTTGATTGGAGGGTATTTCCTTTGGCTCTACCCATCAAAGGGATCCGAAATATCCGTTCTCAGATTCCACAGAAATAAGGCTAGCAAACAGCTCCACGAAATACAGCTGTAACTCAGTGAGTGGAAGTCACACATCACAAAGCAGTTGCTCAGACAGCTTCTTTTCAGTTTTCATCTGAGGATATTCTCTGTTTCACCATAGGCTTCTAGGGGCTTCCAAATATCCCTTTGCATATTCCACAAGAACAGTCTTAGCGAACGGCTTCTGGAGGGGAAAGCTGTAACTCTGTGAGATGAATTCACAGAACACAGAGCAGTTTCTCAGAAACCTTCTTTCCAGTTTTTATCTGACGATATTTCCCTTTTCACCATAGCCGACCATGGGCTTCCAAATGTCACTTTGCAAATTCCACAAGACCATTCTTAGCGAAAGGCTTTTTAGGGGAAAGCTGTAACACTGTGAGATGAATTCACAGATCACAAAGCAGTTTCTCAGAAAGCTTCTTCCTCACTTTGATCGGAGGGTATTTCCTTTGGCCTTATACTCTTCAAAGGGATCCGAAATATCAGTTCTCAGATTCCACAAAAATAAGGCTAGGGAACAGCTCCACGAAATACAGCTGTAACTCAGTGAGTGGAATTCACACATCACAAAGCAGTTGCTCTGAAATGTGCTTTCCGGTTTTCATCTGAGGATATTCTGTTTTTCAACATAGGCCTCTAGGGGTTCTAAATATCCCTTTGCAAATTCCACGAGAACAGTCTTAGCGAACGACTTCTGGAGGGGAAAGCTGTAACTCTGTGAGATGAATTCATAGAACCCAGAGCAGTTTCTCTGAAAGCTTCTTTCGAGTTTTTCTCTGAGGATATTTCCCTTTTCACCCTAGTCCTCCATGGGCTTCAAAATATCACCTTGCAAATCCTACAAGAACAGTATTAGCGAAAGGCTTCTTGAGGGGAAAGCTGTAACTCGCTGAAATGAATTCACAGATCACAAAGAAGTTTCTCAGAAAGCTTCTTTATCATTTTCATCGGAGGATATTTCCTTTGGCTCTATAGCCTTCAAAGGGATCTGAAATATCCGTTCTCAGATTCCACAAATATAAGGCTAGCAAACAGCACCACGAAATACAGCTGTAACTCAGTGAGTGGAAGTCACACATCACAAAGCAGTTGCTCAGAAAGCTTCTTTCCAGTTTTCATCTGAGGATATTTTCTTTTTCACCATAGGCCTCTTTGGGCTTCCAAATATCCCTTTGCAAATTCCACAAGAACAGTCTTAGCGAACGGCTGCTGGAGGCGACAGCTGTAACTCTGTGAGATGTATTCACAGAATATAGAGCAGTTTCTTCGAAAGCTTCTTTCCAGTTCTTATCTGAGGATGTTTCCCTTTTCACCATAGCCCTCCACAGGCTTCCAAATATCACTTTGCCAATTCCACATGAATAGTCTTAGCAAAAGTCTTCTTGAGGGGTAAGCTGTAACTCTGAGATGAATACACAGATCACAAAGAAGTTTCTAGAAAGCTTCTTCCTCACTTTGATCGGAGGATATTTGCTTTGGCCCTATAGTCTTCAAAGGGATCCGAAATATCAGTTCTCAGATTCCACAAAAATAAGGCTAGGAAACAGCTCCACGAAATACAGCTGTAACTCAGTGAGTGGAAGTCACACATCACAAAGCAGTTGCTCTGAAAGGTTCTTTTCGGTTTTCATGTGAGGATATTCTCTTATTCACCATAGGCCCCTATGGGTTCCAAATATCCCTTTGCAAATTCCACAAGAACAGTCTTAGCGAACGGCTTCTGCAGGGGAAAGCTGTAACTCTGTGAGATGAATTCACAGAACACAGAGCAGTTTCTCAGAAAGCTTCTTTCCATTTTTTATCT
Source organism: Macaca mulatta (assembly GCF_049350105.2). NCBI lineage: Eukaryota > Metazoa > Chordata > Mammalia > Primates > Cercopithecidae > Macaca > Macaca mulatta. Next base: position 30,158,302 of record NC_133417.1, read on the forward strand.
GAGGATATTTCCCTTTTCACCATAGCCCTCCACGGGTTTCCAAATATCACTTTGCAAATTCCACAAGAACAGTCTTAGTGAAAGGCTTTTTGCGGGGAAAGCTGTAGCTCTGTGAGATGAATTCACAGATCACAAAGCCGTTTCTCAGAGAGCTTCTTTCTCATTTTGATTGGAGGGTATTTCCTTTGGCTCTACCCATCAAAGGGATCCGAAATATCCGTTCTCAGATTCCACAGAAATAAGGCTAGCAAACAGCTCCACGAAATACAGCTGTAACTCAGTGAGTGGAAGTCACACATCACAAAGCAGTTGCTCAGACAGCTTCTTTTCAGTTTTCATCTGAGGATATTCTCTGTTTCACCATAGGCTTCTAGGGGCTTCCAAATATCCCTTTGCATATTCCACAAGAACAGTCTTAGCGAACGGCTTCTGGAGGGGAAAGCTGTAACTCTGTGAGATGAATTCACAGAACACAGAGCAGTTTCTCAGAAACCTTCTTTCCAGTTTTTATCTGACGATATTTCCCTTTTCACCATAGCCGACCATGGGCTTCCAAATGTCACTTTGCAAATTCCACAAGACCATTCTTAGCGAAAGGCTTTTTAGGGGAAAGCTGTAACACTGTGAGATGAATTCACAGATCACAAAGCAGTTTCTCAGAAAGCTTCTTCCTCACTTTGATCGGAGGGTATTTCCTTTGGCCCTATACTCTTCAAAGGGATCCGAAATATCAGTTCTCAGATTCCACAAAAATAAGGCTAGGGAACAGCTCCACGAAATACAGCTGTAACTCAGTGAGTGGAATTCACACATCACAAAGCAGTTGCTCTGAAATGTGCTTTCCGGTTTTCATCTGAGGATATTCTGTTTTTCAACATAGGCCTCTAGGGGTTCTAAATATCCCTTTGCAAATTCCACGAGAACAGTCTTAGCGAACGACTTCTGGAGGGGAAAGCTGTAACTCTGTGAGATGAATTCATAGAACCCAGAGCAGTTTCTCTGAAAGCTTCTTTCGAGTTTTTCTCTGAGGATATTTCCCTTTTCACCCTAGTCCTCCATGGGCTTCAAAATATCACCTTGCAAATCCTACAAGAACAGTATTAGCGAAAGGCTTCTTGAGGGGAAAGCTGTAACTCGCTGAAATGAATTCACAGATCACAAAGAAGTTTCTCAGAAAGCTTCTTTATCATTTTCATCGGAGGATATTTCCTTTGGCTCTATAGCCTTCAAAGGGATCTGAAATATCCGTTCTCAGATTCCACAAATATAAGGCTAGCAAACAGCACCACGAAATACAGCTGTAACTCAGTGAGTGGAAGTCACACATCACAAAGCAGTTGCTCAGAAAGCTTCTTTCCAGTTTTCATCTGAGGATATTTTCTTTTTCACCATAGGCCTCTTTGGGCTTCCAAATATCCCTTTGCAAATTCCACAAGAACAGTCTTAGCGAACGGCTGCTGGAGGCGACAGCTGTAACTCTGTGAGATGTATTCACAGAATATAGAGCAGTTTCTTCGAAAGCTTCTTTCCAGTTCTTATCTGAGGATGTTTCCCTTTTCACCATAGCCCTCCACAGGCTTCCAAATATCACTTTGCCAATTCCACATGAATAGTCTTAGCAAAAGTCTTCTTGAGGGGTAAGCTGTAACTCTGAGATGAATACACAGATCACAAAGAAGTTTCTAGAAAGCTTCTTCCTCACTTTGATCGGAGGATATTTGCTTTGGCCCTATAGTCTTCAAAGGGATCCGAAATATCAGTTCTCAGATTCCACAAAAATAAGGCTAGGAAACAGCTCCACGAAATACAGCTGTAACTCAGTGAGTGGAAGTCACACATCACAAAGCAGTTGCTCTGAAAGGTTCTTTTCGGTTTTCATGTGAGGATATTCTCTTATTCACCATAGGCCCCTATGGGTTCCAAATATCCCTTTGCAAATTCCACAAGAACTGTCTTAGCGAACGGCTTCTGCAGGGGAAAGCTGTAACTCTGTGAGATGAATTCACAGAACACAGAGCAGTTTCTCAGAAAGCTTCTTTCCATTTTTTATCTGAGGATATTTCCCTTTTCACCATAGCCCTCCACGGGTTTCCAAATATCACTTTGCAAATTCCACAAGAACAGTCTTAGTGAAAGGCTTTTTGCGGGGAAAGCTGTAGCTCTGTGAGATGAATTCACAGATCACAAAGCCGTTTCTCAGAGAGCTTCTTTCTCATTTTGATTGGAGGGTATTTCCTTTGGCTCTACCCATCAAAGGGATCCGAAATATCCGTTCTCAGATTCCACAGAAATAAGGCTAGCAAACAGCTCCACGAAATACAGCTGTAACTCAGTGAGTGGAAGTCACACATCACAAAGCAGTTGCTCAGACAGCTTCTTTTCAGTTTTCATCTGAGGATATTCTCTGTTTCACCATAGGCTTCTAGGGGCTTCCAAATATCCCTTTGCATATTCCACAAGAACAGTCTTAGCGAACGGCTTCTGGAGGGGAAAGCTGTAACTCTGTGAGATGAATTCACAGAACACAGAGCAGTTTCTCAGAAACCTTCTTTCCAGTTTTTATCTGACGATATTTCCCTTTTCACCATAGCCGACCATGGGCTTCCAAATGTCACTTTGCAAATTCCACAAGACCATTCTTAGCGAAAGGCTTTTTAGGGGAAAGCTGTAACACTGTGAGATGAATTCACAGATCACAAAGCAGTTTCTCAGAAAGCTTCTTCCTCACTTTGATCGGAGGGTATTTCCTTTGGCCCTATACTCTTCAAAGGGATCCGAAATATCAGTTCTCAGATTCCACAAAAATAAGGCTAGGGAACAGCTCCACGAAATACAGCTGTAACTCAGTGAGTGGAATTCACACATCACAAAGCAGTTGCTCTGAAATGTGCTTTCCGGTTTTCATCTGAGGATATTCTGTTTTTCAACATAGGCCTCTAGGGGTTCTAAATATCCCTTTGCAAATTCCACGAGAACAGTCTTAGCGAACGACTTCTGGAGGGGAAAGCTGTAACTCTGTGAGATGAATTCATAGAACCCAGAGCAGTTTCTCTGAAAGCTTCTTTCGAGTTTTTCTCTGAGGATATTTCCCTTTTCACCCTAGTCCTCCATGGGCTTCAAAATATCACCTTGCAAATCCTACAAGAACAGTATTAGCGAAAGGCTTCTTGAGGGGAAAGCTGTAACTCGCTGAAATGAATTCACAGATCACAAAGAAGTTTCTCAGAAAGCTTCTTTATCATTTTCATCGGAGGATATTTCCTTTGGCTCTATAGCCTTCAAAGGGATCTGAAATATCCGTTCTCAGATTCCACAAATATAAGGCTAGCAAACAGCACCACGAAATACAGCTGTAACTCAGTGAGTGGAAGTCACACATCACAAAGCAGTTGCTCAGAAAGCTTCTTTCCAGTTTTCATCTGAGGATATTTTCTTTTTCACCATAGGCCTCTTTGGGCTTCCAAATATCCCTTTGCAAATTCCACAAGAACAGTCTTAGCGAACGGCTGCTGGAGGCGACAGCTGTAACTCTGTGAGATGTATTCACAGAATATAGAGCAGTTTCTTCGAAAGCTTCTTTCCAGTTCTTATCTGAGGATGTTTCCCTTTTCACCATAGCCCTCCACAGGCTTCCAAATATCACTTTGCCAATTCCACATGAATAGTCTTAGCAAAAGTCTTCTTGAGGGGTAAGCTGTAACTCTGAGATGAATACACAGATCACAAAGAAGTTTCTAGAAAGCTTCTTCCTCACTTTGATCGGAGGATATTTGCTTTGGCCCTATAGTCTTCAAAGGGATCCGAAATATCAGTTCTCAGATTCCACAAAAATAAGGCTAGGAAACAGCTCCACGAAATACAGCTGTAACTCAGTGAGTGGAAGTCACACATCACAAAGCAGTTGCTCTGAAAGGTTCTTTCCGGTTTTCATGTGAGGATATTCTCTTATTCACCATAGGCCCCTATGGGTTCCAAATATCCCTTTGCAAATTCCACAAGAACAGTCTTAGCGAACGGCTTCTGCAGGGGAAAGCTGTAACTCTGTGAGATGAATTCACAGAACACAGAGCAGTTTCTCAGAAAGCTTCTTTCCATTTTTTATCTGAGGATATTTCCCTTTTCACCCTAGTCCTCCACGGGTTTCCAAATATCACTTTGCAAATTCCACAAGAACAGTCTTAGTGAAAGGCTTTTTGAGGGGAAAGCTGTAGCTCTGTGAGATGAATTCACAGATCACAAAGCCGTTTCTCAGAGAGCTTCTTTCTCATTTTGATTGGAGGGTATTTCCTTTGGCTCTACCCATCAAAGGGATCCGAAATATCCGTTCTCAGATTCCACAGAAATAAGGCTAGCAAACAGCTCCACGAAATACAGCTGTAACTCAGTGAGTGGAAGTCACACATCACAAAGCAGTTGCTCAGACAGCTTCTTTTCAGTTTTCATCTGAGGATATTTTCTTTTTCACCATAGGCTTCTAGGGGCTTCCAAATATCCCTTTGCATATTCCACAAGAACAGTCTTAGCGAACGGCTGCTGGAGGCGACAGCTGTAACTCTGTGAGATGTATTCACAGAATATAGAGCAGTTTCTTCGAACGCTTCTTTCCAGTTCTTATCTGAGGATGTTTCCCTTTTCACCATAGCCGACCATGGGCTTCCAAATATCACTTTGCCAATTCCACATGAATAGTCTTAGCAAAAGTCTTCTTGAGGGGTAAGCTGTAACTCTGAGATGAATACACAGATCACAAAGAAGTTTCTAGAAAGCTTCTTCCTCACTTTGATCGGAGGATATTTGCTTTGGCCCTATACTCTTCAAAGGGATCCGAAATATCAGTTCTCAGATTCCTCAAAAATAAGGCTAGGAAACAGCTCCACGAAATACAGCTGTAACTCAGTGAGTGGAATTCACACATCACAAAGCAGTTGCTCTGAAAGGTTCTTTCCAGTTTTCATGTGAGGATATTCTCTTATTCACCATAGGCCCCTATGGGTTCCAAATATCCCTTTGCAAATTCCACAAGAACAGTCTTAGCGAACGGCTTCTGCAGGGGAAAGCTGTAACTCTGTGAGATGAATTCACAGAACACAGAGCAGTTTCTCAGAAAGCTTCTTTCCATTTTTTATCTGAGGATATTTCCCTTTTCACCATAGCCCTCCACGGGTTTCCAAATATCACTTTGCAAATTCCACAAGAACAGTCTTAGTGAAAGGCTTTTTGAGAGGAAAGCTGTAGCTCTGTGAGATGAATTCACAGATCACAAAGCCGTTTCTCAGAGAGCTTCTTTCTCATTTTGATTGGAGGGTATTTCCTTTGGCTCTACCCATCAAAGGGATCCGAAATATCCGTTCTCAGATTCCACAGAAATAAGGCTAGCAAACAGCTCCACGAAATACAGCTGTAACTCAGTGAGTGGAAGTCACACATCACAAAGCAGTTGCTCAGACAGCTTCTTTTCAGTTTTCATCTGAGGATATTCTCTGTTTCACCATAGGCTTCTAGGGGCTTCCAAATATCCCTTTGCATATTCCACAAGAACAGTCTTAGCGAACGGCTTCTGGAGGGGAAAGCTGTAACTCTGTGAGATGAATTCACAGAACACAGAGCAGTTTCTCAGAAACCTTCTTTCCAGTTTTTATCTGACGATATTTCCCTTTTCACCATAGCCGACCATGGGCTTCCAAATGTCACTTTGCAAATTCCACAAGACCATTCTTAGCGAAAGGCTTTTTAGGGGAAAGCTGTAACACTGTGAGATGAATTCACAGATCACAAAGCAGTTTCTCAGAAAGCTTCTTCCTCACTTTGATCGGAGGGTATTTCCTTTGGCCCTATACTCTTCAAAGGGATCCGAAATATCAGTTCTCAGATTCCACAAAAATAAGGCTAGGGAACAGCTCCACGAAATACAGCTGTAACTCAGTGAGTGGAATTCACACATCACAAAGCAGTTGCTCTGAAATGTGCTTTCCGGTTTTCATCTGAGGATATTCTGTTTTTCAACATAGGCCTCTAGGGGTTCTAAATATCCCTTTGCAAATTCCACGAGAACAGTCTTAGCGAACGACTTCTGGAGGGGAAAGCTGTAACTCTGTGAGATGAATTCATAGAACCCAGAGCAGTTTCTCTGAAAGCTTCTTTCGAGTTTTTCTCTGAGGATATTTCCCTTTTCACCCTAGTCCTCCATGGGCTTCAAAATATCACCTTGCAAATCCTACAAGAACAGTATTAGCGAAAGGCTTCTTGAGGGGAAAGCTGTAACTCGCTGAAATGAATTCACAGATCACAAAGAAGTTTCTCAGAAAGCTTCTTTATCATTTTCATCGGAGGATATTTCCTTTGGCTCTATAGCCTTCAAAGGGATCTGAAATATCCGTTCTCAGATTCCACAAATATAAGGCTAGCAAACAGCACCACGAAATACAGCTGTAACTCAGTGAGTGGAAGTCACACATCACAAAGCAGTTGCTCAGAAAGCTTCTTTCCAGTTTTCATCTGAGGATATTTTCTTTTTCACCATAGGCCTCTTTGGGCTTCCAAATATCCCTTTGCAAATTCCACAAGAACAGTCTTAGCGAACGGCTGCTGGAGGCGACAGCTGTAACTCTGTGAGATGTATTCACAGAATATAGAGCAGTTTCTTCGAAAGCTTCTTTCCAGTTCTTATCTGAGGATGTTTCCCTTTTCACCATAGCCCTCCACAGGCTTCCAAATATCACTTTGCCAATTCCACATGAATAGTCTTAGCAAAAGTCTTCTTAAGGGGTAAGCTGTAACTCTGAGATGAATACACAGATCACAAAGAAGTTTCTAGAAAGCTTCTTCCTCACTTTGATCGGAGGATATTTGCTTTGGCCCTATAGTCTTCAAAGGGATCCGAAATATCAGTTCTCAGATTCCACAAAAATAAGGCTAGGAAACAGCTCCACGAAATACAGCTGTAACTCAGTGAGTGGAAGTCACACATCACAAAGCAGTTGCTCTGAAAGGTTCTTTCCAGTTTTCATGTGAGGATATTCTCTTATTCACCATAGGCCCCTGTGGGTTCCAAATATCCCTTTGCAAATTCCACAAGAACAGTCTTAGCGAACGGCTTCTGCAGGGGAAAGCTGTAACTCTGTGAGATGAATTCACAGAACACAGAGCAGTTTCTCAGAAAGCTTCTTTCCATTTTTTATCTGAGGATATTTCCCTTTTCACCATAGCCCTCCACGGGTTTCCAAATGTCACTTTGCAAATTCCACAAGACCATTCTTAGCGAAAGGCTTTTTAGGGGAAAGCTGTAACACTGTGAGATGAATTCACAGATCACAAAGCAGTTTCTCAGAAAGCTTCTTCCTCACTTTGATCGGAGGGTATTTCCTTTGGCCCTATACTCTTCAAAGGGATCCGAAATATCAGTTCTCAGATTCCACAAAAATAAGGCTAGGGAACAGCTCCACGAAATACAGCTGTAACTCAGTGAGTGGAATTCACACATCACAAAGCAGTTGCTCTGAAATGTGCTTTCCGGTTTTCATCTGAGGATATTCTGTTTTTCAACATAGGCCTCTAGGGGTTCTAAATATCCCTTTGCAAATTCCACGAGAACAGTCTTAGCGAACGACTTCTGGAGGGGAAAGCTGTAACTCTGTGAGATGAATTCATAGAACCCAGAGCAGTTTCTCTGAAAGCTTCTTTCGAGTTTTTCTCTGAGGATATTTCCCTTTTCACCCTAGTCCTCCATGGGCTTCAAAATATCACCTTGCAAATCCTACAAGAACAGTATTAGCGAAAGGCTTCTTGAGGGGAAAGCTGTAACTCGCTGAAATGAATTCACAGATCACAAAGAAGTTTCTCAGAAAGCTTCTTTATCATTTTCATCGGAGGATATTTCCTTTGGCTCTATAGCCTTCAAAGGGATCTGAAATATCCGTTCTCAGATTCCACAAATATAAGGCTAGCAAACAGCACCACGAAATACAGCTGTAACTCAGTGAGTGGAAGTCACACATCACAAAGCAGTTGCTCAGAAAGCTTCTTTCCAGTTTTCATCTGAGGATATTTTCTTTTTCACCATAGGCCTCTTTGGGCTTCCAAATATCCCTTTGCAAATTCCACAAGAACAGTCTTAGCGAACGGCTGCTGGAGGCGACAGCTGTAACTCTGTGAGATGTATTCACAGAATATAGAGCAGTTTCTTCGAAAGCTTCTTTCCAGTTCTTATCTGAGGATGTTTCCCTTTTCACCATAGCCCTCCACAGGCTTCCAAATATCACTTTGCCAATTCCACATGAATAGTCTTAGCAAAAGTCTTCTTAAGGGGTAAGCTGTAACTCTGAGATGAATACACAGATCACAAAGAAGTTTCTAGAAAGCTTCTTCCTCACTTTGATCGGAGGATATTTGCTTTGGCCCTATAGTCTTCAAAGGGATCCGAAATATCAGTTCTCAGATTCCACAAAAATAAGGCTAGGAAACAGCTCCACGAAATACAGCTGTAACTCAGTGAGTGGAAGTCACACATCACAAAGCAGTTGCTCTGAAAGGTTCTTTCCAGTTTTCATGTGAGGATATTCTCTTATTCACCATAGGCCCCTGTGGGTTCCAAATATCCCTTTGCAAATTCCACAAGAACAGTCTTAGCGAACGGCTTCTGCAGGGGAAAGCTGTAACTCTGTGAGATGAATTCACAGAACACAGAGCAGTTTCTCAGAAAGCTTCTTTCCATTTTTTATCTGAGGATATTTCCCTTTTCACCATAGCCCTCCACGGGTTTCCAAATATCACTTTGCAAATTCCACAAGAACAGTCTTAGTGAAAGGCTTTTTGAGGGGAAAGCTGTAGCTCTGTGAGATGAATTCACAGATCACAAAGCCGTTTCTCAGAGAGCTTCTTTCTCATTTTGATTGGAGGGTATTTCCTTTGGCTCTACCCATCAAAAGGATCCGAAATATCCATTCTCAGATTCCACAGAAATAAGGCTAGCAAACAGCTCCACGAAATACAGCTGTAACTCAGTGAGTGGAAGTCACACATCACAAAGCAGTTGCTCAGACAGCTTCTTTTCAGTTTTCATCTGAGGATATTCTCTGTTTCACCATAGGCTTCTAGGGGCTTCCAAATATCCCTTTGCATATTCCACAAGAACAGTCTTAGCGAACGGCTTCTGGAGGGGAAAGCTGTAACTCTGTGAGATGAATTCACAGAACACAGAGCAGTTTCTCAGAAACCTTCTTTCCAGTTTTTATCTGACGATATTTCCCTTTTCACCATAGCCGACCATGGGCTTCCAAATGTCACTTTGCAAATTCCACAAGACCATTCTTAGCGAAAGGCTTTTTAGGGGAAAGCTGTAACACTGTGAGATGAATTCACAGATCACAAAGCAGTTTCTCAGAAAGCTTCTTCCTCACTTTGATCGGAGGGTATTTCCTTTGGCCCTATACTCTTCAAAGGGATCCGAAATATCAGTTCTCAGATTCCACAAAAATAAGGCTAGGGAACAGCTCCACGAAATACAGCTGTAACTCAGTGAGTGGAATTCACACATCACAAAGCAGTTGCTCTGAAATGTGCTTTCCGGTTTTCATCTGAGGATATTCTGTTTTTCAACATAGGCCTCTAGGGGTTCTAAATATCCCTTTGCAAATTCCACGAGAACAGTCTTAGCGAACGACTTCTGGAGGGGAAAGCTGTAACTCTGTGAGATGAATTCACAGAACACAGAGCAGTTTCTCAGAAACCTTCTTTCCAGTTTTTATCTGACGATATTTCCCTTTTCACCATAGCCGACCATGGGCTTCCAAATGTCACTTTGCAAATTCCACAAGACCATTCTTAGCGAAAGGCTTTTTAGGGGAAAGCTGTAACACTGTGAGATGAATTCACAGATCACAAAGCAGTTTCTCAGAAAGCTTCTTCCTCACTTTGATCGGAGGGTATTTCCTTTGGCCCTATACTCTTCAAAGGGATCCGAAATATCAGTTCTCAGATTCCACAAAAATAAGGCTAGGGAACAGCTCCACGAAATACAGCTGTAACTCAGTGAGTGGAATTCACACATCACAAAGCAGTTGCTCTGAAATGTGCTTTCCGGTTTTCATCTGAGGATATTCTGTTTTTCAACATAGGCCTCTAGGGGTTCTAAATATCCCTTTGCAAATTCCACGAGAACAGTCTTAGCGAACGACTTCTGGAGGGGAAAGCTGTAACTCTGTGAGATGAATTCATAGAACCCAGAGCAGTTTCTCTGAAAGCTTCTTTCGAGTTTTTCTCTGAGGATATTTCCCTTTTCACCCTAGTCCTCCATGGGCTTCAAAATATCACCTTGCAAATCCTACAAGAACAGTATTAGCGAAAGGCTTCTTGAGGGGAAAGCTGTAACTCGCTGAAATGAATTCACAGATCACAAAGAAGTTTCTCAGAAAGCTTCTTTATCATTTTCATCGGAGGATATTTCCTTTGGCTCTATAGCCTTCAAAGGGATCTGAAATATCCGTTCTCAGATTCCACAAATATAAGGCTAGCAAACAGCACCACGAAATACAGCTGTAACTCAGTGAGTGGAAGTCACACATCACAAAGCAGTTGCTCAGAAAGCTTCTTTCCAGTTTTCATCTGAGGATATTTTCTTTTTCACCATAGGCCTCTTTGGGCTTCCAAATATCCCTTTGCAAATTCCACAAGAACAGTCTTAGCGAACGGCTGCTGGAGGCGACAGCTGTAACTCTGTGAGATGTATTCACAGAATATAGAGCAGTTTCTTCGAAAGCTTCTTTCCAGTTCTTATCTGAGGATGTTTCCCTTTTCACCATAGCCCTCCACAGGCTTCCAAATATCACTTTGCCAATTCCACATGAATAGTCTTAGCAAAAGTCTTCTTGAGGGGTAAGCTGTAACTCTGAGATGAATACACAGATCACAAAGAAGTTTCTAGAAAGCTTCTTCCTCACTTTGATCGGAGGATATTTGCTTTGGCCCTATAGTCTTCAAAGGGATCCGAAATATCAGTTCTCAGATTCCACAAAAATAAGGCTAGGAAACAGCTCCACGAAATACAGCTGTAACTCAGTGAGTGGAAGTCACACATCACAAAGCAGTTGCTCTGAAAGGTTCTTTCCAATTTTCATGTGAGGATATTCTCTTATTCACCATAGGCCCCTATGGGTTCCAAATATCCCTTTGCAAATTCCACAAGAACTGTCTTAGCGAACGGCTTCTGCAGGGGAAAGCTGTAACTCTGTGAGATGAATTCACAGAACACAGAGCAGTTTCTCAGAAAGCTTCTTTCCATTTTTTATCTGAGGATATTTCCCTTTTCACCATAGCCCTCCACGGGTTTCCAAATATCACTTTGCAAATTCCACAAGAACAGTCTTAGTGAAAGGCTTTTTGAGGGGAAAGCTGTAGCTCTGTGAGATGAATTCACAGATCACAAAGCCGTTTCTCAGAGAGCTTCTTTCTCATTTTGATTGGAGGGTATTTCCTTTGGCTCTACCCATCAAAGGGATCCGAAATATCCATTCTCAGATTCCACAGAAATAAGGCTAGCAAACAGCTCCACGAAATACAGCTGTAACTCAGTGAGTGGAAGTCACACATCACAAAGCAGTTGCTCAGACAGCTTCTTTTCAGTTTTCATCTGAGGATATTCTCTGTTTCACCATAGGCTTCTAGGGGCTTCCAAATATCCCTTTGCATATTCCACAAGAACAGTCTTAGCGAACGGCTTCTGGAGGGGAAAGCTGTAACTCTGTGAGATGAATTCACAGAACACAGAGCAGTTTCTCAGAAACCTTCTTTCCAGTTTTTATCTGACGATATTTCCCTTTTCACCATAGCCGACCATGGGCTTCCAAATGTCACTTTGCAAATTCCACAAGACCATTCTTAGCGAAAGGCTTTTTAGGGGAAAGCTGTAACACTGTGAGATGAATTCACAGATCACAAAGCAGTTTCTCAGAAAGCTTCTTCCTCACTTTGATCGGAGGGTATTTCCTTTGGCCCTATACTCTTCAAAGGGATCCGAAATATCAGTTCTCAGATTCCACAAAAATAAGGCTAGGGAACAGCTCCACGAAATACAGCTGTAACTCAGTGAGTGGAATTCACACATCACAAAGCAGTTGCTCTGAAATGTGCTTTCCGGTTTTCATCTGAGGATATTCTGTTTTTCAACATAGGCCTCTAGGGGTTCTAAATATCCCTTTGCAAATTCCACGAGAACAGTCTTAGCGAACGACTTCTGGAGGGGAAAGCTGTAACTCTGTGAGATGAATTCACAGAACACAGAGCAGTTTCTCAGAAACCTTCTTTCCAGTTTTTATCTGACGATATTTCCCTTTTCACCATAGCCGACCATGGGCTTCCAAATGTCACTTTGCAAATTCCACAAGACCATTCTTAGCGAAAGGCTTTTTAGGGGAAAGCTGTAACATTGTGAGATGAATTCACAGATCACAAAGCAGTTTCTCAGAAAGCTTCTTCCTCACTTTGATCAGAGGGTATTTCCTTTGGCCCTATACTCTTCAAAGGGATCCGAAATATCAGTTCTCAGATTCCACAAAAATAAGGCTAGGGAACAGCTCCACGAAATACAGCTGTAACTCAGTGAGTGGAATTCACACATCACAAAGCAGTTGCTCTGAAATGTGCTTTCCGGTTTTCATCTGAGGATATTCTGTTTTTCAACATAGGCCTCTAGGGGTTCTAAATATCCCTTTGCAAATTCCACGAGAACAGTCTTAGCGAACGACTTCTGGAGGGGAAAGCTGTAACTCTGTGAGATGAATTCATAGAACCCAGAGCAGTTTCTCTGAAAGCTTCTTTCGAGTTTTTCTCTGAGGATATTTCCCTTTTCACCCTAGTCCACCATGGGCTTCAAAATATCACCTTGCAAATCCTACAAGAACAGTATTAGCGAAAGGCTTCTTGAGGGGAAAGCTGTAACTCGCTGAAATGAATTCACAGATCACAAAGAAGTTTCTCAGAAAGCTTCTTTATCATTTTCATCGGAGGATATTTCCTTTGGCTCTATAGCCTTCAAAGGGATCTGAAATATCCGTTCTCAGATTCCACAAATATAAGGCTAGCAAACAGCACCACGAAATACAGCTGTAACTCAGTGAGTGGAAGTCACACATCACAAAGCAGTTGCTCAGAAAGCTTCTTTCCAGTTTTCATCTGAGGATATTTTCTTTTTCACCATAGGCCTCTTTGGGCTTCCAAATATCCCTTTGCAAATTCCACAAGAACAGTCTTAGCGAACGGCTGCTGGAGGCGACAGCTGTAACTCTGTGAGATGTATTCACAGAATATAGAGCAGTTTCTTCGAAAGCTTCTTTCCAGTTCTTATCTGAGGATGTTTCCCTTTTCACCATAGCCCTCCACAGGCTTCCAAATATCACTTTGCCAATTCCACATGAATAGTCTTAGCAAAAGTCTTCTTGAGGGGTAAGCTGTAACTCTGAGATGAATACACAGATCACAAAGAAGTTTCTAGAAAGCTTCTTCCTCACTTTGATCGGAGGATATTTGCTTTGGCCCTATAGTCTTCAAAGGGATCCGAAATATCAGTTCTCAGATTCCACAAAAATAAGGCTAGGAAACAGCTCCACGAAATACAGCTGTAACTCAGTGAGTGGAAGTCACACATCACAAAGCAGTTGCTCTGAAAGGTTCTTTCCAATTTTCATGTGAGGATATTCTCTTATTCACCATAGGCCCCTATGGGTTCCAAATATCCCTTTGCAAATTCCACAAGAACTGTCTTAGCGAACGGCTTCTGCAGGGGAAAGCTGTAACTCTGTGAGATGAATTCACAGAACACAGAGCAGTTTCTCAGAAAGCTTCTTTCCATTTTTTATCTGAGGATATTTCCCTTTTCACCATAGCCCTCCACGGGTTTCCAAATATCACTTTGCAAATTCCACAAGAACAGTCTTAGTGAAAGGCTTTTTGAGGGGAAAGCTGTAGCTCTGTGAGATGAATTCACAGATCACAAAGCCGTTTCTCAGAGAGCTTCTTTCTCATTTTGATTGGAGGGTATTTCCTTTGGCTCTACCCATCAAAGGGATCCGAAATATCCATTCTCAGATTCCACAGAAATAAGGCTAGCAAACAGCTCCACGAAATACAGCTGTAACTCACTGAGTGGAAGTCACACATCACAAAGCAGTTGCTCAGACAGCTTCTTTTCAGTTTTCATCTGAGGATATTCTCTGTTTCACCATAGGCTTCTAGGGGCTTCCAAATATCCCTTTGCATATTCCACAAGAACAGTCTTAGCGAACGGCTTCTGGAGGGGAAAGCTGTAACTCTGTGAGATGAATTCACAGAACACAGAGCAGTTTCTCAGAAACCTTCTTTCCAGTTTTTATCTGACGATATTTCCCTTTTCACCATAGCCGACCATGGGCTTCCAAATGTCACTTTGCAAATTCCACAAGACCATTCTTAGCGAAAGGCTTTTTAGGGGAAAGCTGTAACACTGTGAGATGAATTCACAGATCACAAAGCAGTTTCTCAGAAAGCTTCTTCCTCACTTTGATCGGAGGGTATTTCCTTTGGCCCTATACTCTTCAAAGGGATCCGAAATATCAGTTCTCAGATTCCACAAAAATAAGGCTAGGGAACAGCTCCACGAAATACAGCTGTAACTCAGTGAGTGGAATTCACACATCACAAAGCAGTTGCTCTGAAATGTGCTTTCCGGTTTTCATCTGAGGATATTCTGTTTTTCAACATAGGCCTCTAGGGGTTCTAAATATCCCTTTGCAAATTCCACGAGAACAGTCTTAGCGAACGACTTCTGGAGGGGAAAGCTGTAACTCTGTGAGATGAATTCACAGAACACAGAGCAGTTTCTCAGAAACCTTCTTTCCAGTTTTTATCTGACGATATTTCCCTTTTCACCATAGCCGACCATGGGCTTCCAAATGTCACTTTGCAAATTCCACAAGACCATTCTTAGCGAAAGGCTTTTTAGGGGAAAGCTGTAACACTGTGAGATGAATTCACAGATCACAAAGCAGTTTCTCAGAAAGCTTCTTCCTCACTTTGATCGGAGGGTATTTCCTTTGGCCCTATACTCTTCAAAGGGATCCGAAATATCAGTTCTCAGATTCCACAAAAATAAGGCTAGGGAACAGCTCCACGAAATACAGCTGTAACTCAGTGAGTGGAATTCACACATCACAAAGCAGTTGCTCTGAAATGTGCTTTCCGGTTTTCATCTGAGGATATTCTGTTTTTCAACATAGGCCTCTAGGGGTTCTAAATATCCCTTTGCAAATTCCACGAGAACAGTCTTAGCGAACGACTTCTGGAGGGGAAAGCTGTAACTCTGTGAGATGAATTCATAGAACCCAGAGCAGTTTCTCTGAAAGCTTCTTTCGAGTTTTTCTCTGAGGATATTTCCCTTTTCACCCTAGTCCTCCATGGGCTTCAAAATATCACCTTGCAAATCCTACAAGAACAGTATTAGCGAAAGGCTTCTTGAGGGGAAAGCTGTAACTCGCTGAAATGAATTCACAGATCACAAAGAAGTTTCTCAGAAAGCTTCTTTATCATTTTCATCGGAGGATATTTCCTTTGGCTCTATAGCCTTCAAAGGGATCTGAAATATCCGTTCTCAGATTCCACAAATATAAGGCTAGCAAACAGCACCACGAAATACAGCTGTAACTCAGTGAGTGGAAGTCACACATCACAAAGCAGTTGCTCAGAAAGCTTCTTTCCAGTTTTCATCTGAGGATATTTTCTTTTTCACCATAGGCCTCTTTGGGCTTCCAAATATCCCTTTGCAAATTCCACAAGAACAGTCTTAGCGAACGGCTGCTGGAGGCGACAGCTGTAACTCTGTGAGATGTATTCACAGAATATAGAGCAGTTTCTTCGAAAGCTTCTTTCCAGTTCTTATCTGAGGATGTTTCCCTTTTCACCATAGCCCTCCACAGGCTTCCAAATATCACTTTGCCAATTCCACATGAATAGTCTTAGCAAAAGTCTTCTTAAGGGGTAAGCTGTAACTCTGAGATGAATACACAGATCACAAAGAAGTTTCTAGAAAGCTTCTTCCTCACTTTGATCGGAGGATATTTGCTTTGGCCCTATAGTCTTCAAAGGGATCCGAAATATCAGTTCTCAGATTCCACAAAAATAAGGCTAGGAAACAGCTCCACGAAATACAGCTGTAACTCAGTGAGTGGAAGTCACACATCACAAAGCAGTTGCTCTGAAAGGTTCTTTCCAGTTTTCATGTGAGGATATTCTCTTATTCACCATAGGCCCCTGTGGGTTCCAAATATCCCTTTGCAAATTCCACAAGAACAGTCTTAGCGAACGGCTTCTGCAGGGGAAAGCTGTAACTCTGTGAGATGAATTCACAGAACACAGAGCAGTTTCTCAGAAAGCTTCTTTCCATTTTTTATCTGAGGATATTTCCCTTTTCACCATAGCCCTCCACGGGTTTCCAAATATCACTTTGCAAATTCCACAAGAACAGTCTTAGTGAAAGGCTTTTTGAGGGGAAAGCTGTAGCTCTGTGAGATGAATTCACAGATCACAAAGCCGTTTCTCAGAGAGCTTCTTTCTCATTTTGATTGGAGGGTATTTCCTTTGGCTCTACCCATCAAAAGGATCCGAAATATCCATTCTCAGATTCCACAGAAATAAGGCTAGCAAACAGCTCCACGAAATACAGCTGTAACTCAGTGAGTGGAAGTCACACATCACAAAGCAGTTGCTCAGACAGCTTCTTTTCAGTTTTCATCTGAGGATATTCTCTGTTTCACCATAGGCTTCTAGGGGCTTCCAAATATCCCTTTGCATATTCCACAAGAACAGTCTTAGCGAACGGCTTCTGGAGGGGAAAGCTGTAACTCTGTGAGATGAATTCACAGAACACAGAGCAGTTTCTCAGAAACCTTCTTTCCAGTTTTTATCTGACGATATTTCCCTTTTCACCATAGCCGACCATGGGCTTCCAAATGTCACTTTGCAAATTCCACAAGACCATTCTTAGCGAAAGGCTTTTTAGGGGAAAGCTGTAACACTGTGAGATGAATTCACAGATCACAAAGCAGTTTCTCAGAAAGCTTCTTCCTCACTTTGATCGGAGGGTATTTCCTTTGGCCCTATACTCTTCAAAGGGATCCGAAATATCAGTTCTCAGATTCCACAAAAATAAGGCTAGGGAACAGCTCCACGAAATACAGCTGTAACTCAGTGAGTGGAATTCACACATCACAAAGCAGTTGCTCTGAAATGTGCTTTCCGGTTTTCATCTGAGGATATTCTGTTTTTCAACATAGGCCTCTAGGGGTTCTAAATATCCCTTTGCAAATTCCACGAGAACAGTCTTAGCGAACGACTTCTGGAGGGGAAAGCTGTAACTCTGTGAGATGAATTCACAGAACACAGAGCAGTTTCTCAGAAACCTTCTTTCCAGTTTTTATCTGACGATATTTCCCTTTTCACCATAGCCGACCATGGGCTTCCAAATGTCACTTTGCAAATTCCACAAGACCATTCTTAGCGAAAGGCTTTTTAGGGGAAAGCTGTAACACTGTGAGATGAATTCACAGATCACAAAGCAGTTTCTCAGAAAGCTTCTTCCTCACTTTGATCGGAGGGTATTTCCTTTGGCCCTATACTCTTCAAAGGGATCCGAAATATCAGTTCTCAGATTCCACAAAAATAAGGCTAGGGAACAGCTCCACGAAATACAGCTGTAACTCAGTGAGTGGAATTCACACATCACAAAGCAGTTGCTCTGAAATGTGCTTTCCGGTTTTCATCTGAGGATATTCTGTTTTTCAACATAGGCCTCTAGGGGTTCTAAATATCCCTTTGCAAATTCCACGAGAACAGTCTTAGCGAACGACTTCTGGAGGGGAAAGCTGTAACTCTGTGAGATGAATTCATAGAACCCAGAGCAGTTTCTCTGAAAGCTTCTTTCGAGTTTTTCTCTGAGGATATTTCCCTTTTCACCCTAGTCCTCCATGGGCTTCAAAATATCACCTTGCAAATCCTACAAGAACAGTATTAGCGAAAGGCTTCTTGAGGGGAAAGCTGTAACTCGCTGAAATGAATTCACAGATCACAAAGAAGTTTCTCAGAAAGCTTCTTTATCATTTTCATCGGAGGATATTTCCTTTGGCTCTATAGCCTTCAAAGGGATCTGAAATATCCGTTCTCAGATTCCACAAATATAAGGCTAGCAAACAGCACCACGAAATACAGCTGTAACTCAGTGAGTGGAAGTCACACATCACAAAGCAGTTGCTCAGAAAGCTTCTTTCCAGTTTTCATCTGAGGATATTTTCTTTTTCACCATAGGCCTCTTTGGGCTTCCAAATATCCCTTTGCAAATTCCACAAGAACAGTCTTAGCGAACGGCTGCTGGAGGCGACAGCTGTAACTCTGTGAGATGTATTCACAGAATATAGAGCAGTTTCTTCGAAAGCTTCTTTCCAGTTCTTATCTGAGGATGTTTCCCTTTTCACCATAGCCCTCCACAGGCTTCCAAATATCACTTTGCCAATTCCACATGAATAGTCTTAGCAAAAGTCTTCTTGAGGGGTAAGCTGTAACTCTGAGATGAATACACAGATCACAAAGAAGTTTCTAGAAAGCTTCTTCCTCACTTTGATCGGAGGATATTTGCTTTGGCCCTATAGTCTTCAAAGGGATCCGAAATATCAGTTCTCAGATTCCACAAAAATAAGGCTAGGAAACAGCTCCACGAAATACAGCTGTAACTCAGTGAGTGGAAGTCACACATCACAAAGCAGTTGCTCTGGAAGGTTCTTTCCAGTTTTCATGTGAGGATATTCTCTTATTCACCATAGGCCCCTATGGGTTCCAAATATCCCTTTGCAAATTCCACAAGAACAGTCTTAGCGAACGGCTTCTGCAGGGGAAAGCTGTAACTCTGTGAGATGAATTCACAGAACACAGAGCAGTTTCTCAGAAAGCTTCTTTCCATTTTTTATCTGAGGATATTTCCCTTTTCACCATAGCCCTCCACGGGTTTCCAAATATCACTTTGCAAATTCCACAAGAACAGTCTTAGTGAAAGGCTTTTTGAGGGGAAAGCTGTAGCTCTGTGAGATGAATTCACAGATCACAAAGCCGTTTCTCAGAGAGCTTCTTTCTCATTTTGATTGGAGGGTATTTCCTTTGGCTCTACCCATCAAAGGGATCCGAAATATCCGTTCTCAGATTCCACAGAAATAAGGCTAGCAAACAGCTCCACGAAATACAGCTGTAACTCAGTGAGTGGAAGTCACACATCACAAAGCAGTTGCTCAGACAGCTTCTTTTCAGTTTTCATCTGAGGATATTCTCTGTTTCACCATAGGCTTCTAGGGGCTTCCAAATATCCCTTTGCATATTCCACAAGAACAGTCTTAGCGAACGGCTTCTGGAGGGGAAAGCTGTAACTCTGTGAGATGAATTCACAGAACACAGAGCAGTTTCTCAGAAACCTTCTTTCCAGTTTTTATCTGACGATATTTCCCTTTTCACCATAGCCGACCATGGGCTTCCAAATGTCACTTTGCAAATTCCACAAGACCATTCTTAGCGAAAGGCTTTTTAGGGGAAAGCTGTAACACTGTGAGATGAATTCACAGATCACAAAGCAGTTTCTCAGAAAGCTTCTTCCTCACTTTGATCGGAGGGTATTTCCTTTGGCCCTATACTCTTCAAAGGGATCCGAAATATCAGTTCTCAGATTCCACAAAAATAAGGCTAGGGAACAGCTCCACGAAATACAGCTGTAACTCAGTGAGTGGAATTCACACATCACAAAGCAGTTGCTCTGAAATGTGCTTTCCGGTTTTCATCTGAGGATATTCTGTTTTTCAACATAGGCCTCTAGGGGTTCTAAATATCCCTTTGCAAATTCCACGAGAACAGTCTTAGCGAACGACTTCTGGAGGGGAAAGCTGTAACTCTGTGAGATGAATTCACAGAACACAGAGCAGTTTCTCAGAAACCTTCTTTCCAGTTTTTATCTGACGATATTTCCCTTTTCACCATAGCCGACCATGGGCTTCCAAATGTCACTTTGCAAATTCCACAAGACCATTCTTAGCGAAAGGCTTTTTAGGGGAAAGCTGTAACATTGTGAGATGAATTCACAGATCACAAAGCAGTTTCTCAGAAAGCTTCTTCCTCACTTTGATCAGAGGGTATTTCCTTTGGCCCTATACTCTTCAAAGGGATCCGAAATATCAGTTCTCAGATTCCACAAAAATAAGGCTAGGGAACAGCTCCACGAAATACAGCTGTAACTCAGTGAGTGGAATTCACACATCACAAAGCAGTTGCTCTGAAATGTGCTTTCCGGTTTTCATCTGAGGATATTCTGTTTTTCAACATAGGCCTCTAGGGGTTCTAAATATCCCTTTGCAAATTCCACGAGAACAGTCTTAGCGAACGACTTCTGGAGGGGAAAGCTGTAACTCTGTGAGATGAATTCATAGAACCCAGAGCAGTTTCTCTGAAAGCTTCTTTCGAGTTTTTCTCTGAGGATATTTCCCTTTTCACCCTAGTCCACCATGGGCTTCAAAATATCACCTTGCAAATCCTACAAGAACAGTATTAGCGAAAGGCTTCTTGAGGGGAAAGCTGTAACTCGCTGAAATGAATTCACAGATCACAAAGAAGTTTCTCAGAAAGCTTCTTTATCATTTTCATCGGAGGATATTTCCTTTGGCTCTATAGCCTTCAAAGGGATCTGAAATATCCGTTCTCAGATTCCACAAATATAAGGCTAGCAAACAGCACCACGAAATACAGCTGTAACTCAGTGAGTGGAAGTCACACATCACAAAGCAGTTGCTCAGAAAGCTTCTTTCCAGTTTTCATCTGAGGATATTTTCTTTTTCACCATAGGCCTCTTTGGGCTTCCAAATATCCCTTTGCAAATTCCACAAGAACAGTCTTAGCGAACGGCTGCTGGAGGCGACAGCTGTAACTCTGTGAGATGTATTCACAGAATATAGAGCAGTTTCTTCGAAAGCTTCTTTCCAGTTCTTATCTGAGGATGTTTCCCTTTTCACCATAGCCCTCCACAGGCTTCCAAATATCACTTTGCCAATTCCACATGAATAGTCTTAGCAAAAGTCTTCTTGAGGGGTAAGCTGTAACTCTGAGATGAATACACAGATCACAAAGAAGTTTCTAGAAAGCTTCTTCCTCACTTTGATCGGAGGATATTTGCTTTGGCCCTATAGTCTTCAAAGGGATCCGAAATATCAGTTCTCAGATTCCACAAAAATAAGGCTAGGAAACAGCTCCACGAAATACAGCTGTAACTCAGTGAGTGGAAGTCACACATCACAAAGCAGTTGCTCTGAAAGGTTCTTTCCAATTTTCATGTGAGGATATTCTCTTATTCACCATAGGCCCCTATGGGTTCCAAATATCCCTTTGCAAATTCCACAAGAACTGTCTTAGCGAACGGCTTCTGCAGGGGAAAGCTGTAACTCTGTGAGATGAATTCACAGAACACAGAGCAGTTTCTCAGAAAGCTTCTTTCCATTTTTTATCTGAGGATATTTCCCTTTTCACCATAGCCCTCCACGGGTTTCCAAATATCACTTTGCAAATTCCACAAGAACAGTCTTAGTGAAAGGCTTTTTGAGGGGAAAGCTGTAGCTCTGTGAGATGAATTCACAGATCACAAAGCCGTTTCTCAGAGAGCTTCTTTCTCATTTTGATTGGAGGGTATTTCCTTTGGCTCTACCCATCAAAGGGATCCGAAATATCCATTCTCAGATTCCACAGAAATAAGGCTAGCAAACAGCTCCACGAAATACAGCTGTAACTCACTGAGTGGAAGTCACACATCACAAAGCAGTTGCTCAGACAGCTTCTTTTCAGTTTTCATCTGAGGATATTCTCTGTTTCACCATAGGCTTCTAGGGGCTTCCAAATATCCCTTTGCATATTCCACAAGAACAGTCTTAGCGAACGGCTTCTGGAGGGGAAAGCTGTAACTCTGTGAGATGAATTCACAGAACACAGAGCAGTTTCTCAGAAACCTTCTTTCCAGTTTTTATCTGACGATATTTCCCTTTTCACCATAGCCGACCATGGGCTTCCAAATGTCACTTTGCAAATTCCACAAGACCATTCTTAGCGAAAGGCTTTTTAGGGGAAAGCTGTAACACTGTGAGATGAATTCACAGATCACAAAGCAGTTTCTCAGAAAGCTTCTTCCTCACTTTGATCGGAGGGTATTTCCTTTGGCCCTATACTCTTCAAAGGGATCCGAAATATCAGTTCTCAGATTCCACAAAAATAAGGCTAGGGAACAGCTCCACGAAATACAGCTGTAACTCAGTGAGTGGAATTCACACATCACAAAGCAGTTGCTCTGAAATGTGCTTTCCGGTTTTCATCTGAGGATATTCTGTTTTTCAACATAGGCCTCTAGGGGTTCTAAATATCCCTTTGCAAATTCCACGAGAACAGTCTTAGCGAACGACTTCTGGAGGGGAAAGCTGTAACTCTGTGAGATGAATTCACAGAACACAGAGCAGTTTCTCAGAAACCTTCTTTCCAGTTTTTATCTGACGATATTTCCCTTTTCACCATAGCCGACCATGGGCTTCCAAATGTCACTTTGCAAATTCCACAAGACCATTCTTAGCGAAAGGCTTTTTAGGGGAAAGCTGTAACACTGTGAGATGAATTCACAGATCACAAAGCAGTTTCTCAGAAAGCTTCTTCCTCACTTTGATCGGAGGGTATTTCCTTTGGCCCTATACTCTTCAAAGGGATCCGAAATATCAGTTCTCAGATTCCACAAAAATAAGGCTAGGGAACAGCTCCACGAAATACAGCTGTAACTCAGTGAGTGGAATTCACACATCACAAAGCAGTTGCTCTGAAATGTGCTTTCCGGTTTTCATCTGAGGATATTCTGTTTTTCAACATAGGCCTCTAGGGGTTCTAAATATCCCTTTGCAAATTCCACGAGAACAGTCTTAGCGAACGACTTCTGGAGGGGAAAGCTGTAACTCTGTGAGATGAATTCATAGAACCCAGAGCAGTTTCTCTGAAAGCTTCTTTCGAGTTTTTCTCTGAGGATATTTCCCTTTTCACCCTAGTCCTCCATGGGCTTCAAAATATCACCTTGCAAATCCTACAAGAACAGTATTAGCGAAAGGCTTCTTGAGGGGAAAGCTGTAACTCGCTGAAATGAATTCACAGATCACAAAGAAGTTTCTCAGAAAGCTTCTTTATCATTTTCATCGGAGGATATTTCCTTTGGCTCTATAGCCTTCAAAGGGATCTGAAATATCCGTTCTCAGATTCCACAAATATAAGGCTAGCAAACAGCACCACGAAATACAGCTGTAACTCAGTGAGTGGAAGTCACACATCACAAAGCAGTTGCTCAGAAAGCTTCTTTCCAGTTTTCATCTGAGGATATTTTCTTTTTCACCATAGGCCTCTTTGGGCTTCCAAATATCCCTTTGCAAATTCCACAAGAACAGTCTTAGCGAACGGCTGCTGGAGGCGACAGCTGTAACTCTGTGAGATGTATTCACAGAATATAGAGCAGTTTCTTCGAAAGCTTCTTTCCAGTTCTTATCTGAGGATGTTTCCCTTTTCACCATAGCCCTCCACAGGCTTCCAAATATCACTTTGCCAATTCCACATGAATAGTCTTAGCAAAAGTCTTCTTGAGGGGTAAGCTGTAACTCTGAGATGAATACACAGATCACAAAGAAGTTTCTAGAAAGCTTCTTCCTCACTTTGATCGGAGGATATTTGCTTTGGCCCTATAGTCTTCAAAGGGATCCGAAATATCAGTTCTCAGATTCCACAAAAATAAGGCTAGGAAACAGCTCCACGAAATACAGCTGTAACTCAGTGAGTGGAAGTCACACATCACAAAGCAGTTGCTCTGAAAGGTTCTTTCCAGTTTTCATGTGAGGATATTCTCTTATTCACCATAGGCCCCTATGGGTTCCAAATATCCCTTTGCAAATTCCACAAGAACAGTCTTAGCGAACGGCTTCTGCAGGGGAAAGCTGTAACTCTGTGAGATGAATTCACAGAACACAGAGCAGTTTCTCAGAAAGCTTCTTTCCATTTTTTATCTGAGGATATTTCCCTTTTCACCATAGCCCTCCACGGGTTTCCAAATATCACTTTGCAAATTCCACAAGAACAGTCTTAGTGAAAGGCTTTTTGAGGGGAAAGCTGTAGCTCTGTGAGATGAATTCACAGATCACAAAGCCGTTTCTCAGAGAGCTTCTTTCTCATTTTGATTGGAGGGTATTTCCTTTGGCTCTACCCATCAAAAGGATCCGAAATATCCATTCTCAGATTCCACAGAAATAAGGCTAGCAAACAGCTCCACGAAATACAGCTGTAACTCAGTGAGTGGAAGTCACACATCACAAAGCAGTTGCTCAGACAGCTTCTTTTCAGTTTTCATCTGAGGATATTCTCTGTTTCACCATAGGCTTCTAGGGGCTTCCAAATATCCCTTTGCATATTCCACAAGAACAGTCTTAGCGAACGGCTTCTGGAGGGGAAAGCTGTAACTCTGTGAGATGAATTCACAGAACACAGAGCAGTTTCTCAGAAACCTTCTTTCCAGTTTTTATCTGACGATATTTCCCTTTTCACCATAGCCGACCATGGGCTTCCAAATGTCACTTTGCAAATTCCACAAGACCATTCTTAGCGAAAGGCTTTTTAGGGGAAAGCTGTAACACTGTGAGATGAATTCACAGATCACAAAGCAGTTTCTCAGAAAGCTTCTTCCTCACTTTGATCGGAGGGTATTTCCTTTGGCCCTATACTCTTCAAAGGGATCCGAAATATCAGTTCTCAGATTCCACAAAAATAAGGCTAGGGAACAGCTCCACGAAATACAGCTGTAACTCAGTGAGTGGAATTCACACATCACAAAGCAGTTGCTCTGAAATGTGCTTTCCGGTTTTCATCTGAGGATATTCTGTTTTTCAACATAGGCCTCTAGGGGTTCTAAATATCCCTTTGCAAATTCCACGAGAACAGTCTTAGCGAACGACTTCTGGAGGGGAAAGCTGTAACTCTGTGAGATGAATTCACAGAACACAGAGCAGTTTCTCAGAAACCTTCTTTCCAGTTTTTATCTGACGATATTTCCCTTTTCACCATAGCCGACCATGGGCTTCCAAATGTCACTTTGCAAATTCCACAAGACCATTCTTAGCGAAAGGCTTTTTAGGGGAAAGCTGTAACACTGTGAGATGAATTCACAGATCACAAAGCAGTTTCTCAGAAAGCTTCTTCCTCACTTTGATCGGAGGGTATTTCCTTTGGCCCTATACTCTTCAAAGGGATCCGAAATATCAGTTCTCAGATTCCACAAAAATAAGGCTAGGGAACAGCTCCACGAAATACAGCTGTAACTCAGTGAGTGGAATTCACACATCACAAAGCAGTTGCTCTGAAATGTGCTTTCCGGTTTTCATCTGAGGATATTCTGTTTTTCAACATAGGCCTCTAGGGGTTCTAAATATCCCTTTGCAAATTCCACGAGAACAGTCTTAGCGAACGACTTCTGGAGGGGAAAGCTGTAACTCTGTGAGATGAATTCATAGAACCCAGAGCAGTTTCTCTGAAAGCTTCTTTCGAGTTTTTCTCTGAGGATATTTCCCTTTTCACCCTAGTCCTCCATGGGCTTCAAAATATCACCTTGCAAATCCTACAAGAACAGTATTAGCGAAAGGCTTCTTGAGGGGAAAGCTGTAACTCGCTGAAATGAATTCACAGATCACAAAGAAGTTTCTCAGAAAGCTTCTTTATCATTTTCATCGGAGGATATTTCCTTTGGCTCTATAGCCTTCAAAGGGATCTGAAATATCCGTTCTCAGATTCCACAAATATAAGGCTAGCAAACAGCACCACGAAATACAGCTGTAACTCAGTGAGTGGAAGTCACACATCACAAAGCAGTTGCTCAGAAAGCTTCTTTCCAGTTTTCATCTGAGGATATTTTCTTTTTCACCATAGGCCTCTTTGGGCTTCCAAATATCCCTTTGCAAATTCCACAAGAACAGTCTTAGCGAACGGCTGCTGGAGGCGACAGCTGTAACTCTGTGAGATGTATTCACAGAATATAGAGCAGTTTCTTCGAAAGCTTCTTTCCAGTTCTTATCTGAGGATGTTTCCCTTTTCACCATAGCCCTCCACAGGCTTCCAAATATCACTTTGCCAATTCCACATGAATAGTCTTAGCAAAAGTCTTCTTGAGGGGTAAGCTGTAACTCTGAGATGAATACACAGATCACAAAGAAGTTTCTAGAAAGCTTCTTCCTCACTTTGATCGGAGGATATTTGCTTTGGCCCTATAGTCTTCAAAGGGATCCGAAATATCAGTTCTCAGATTCCACAAAAATAAGGCTAGGAAACAGCTCCACGAAATACAGCTGTAACTCAGTGAGTGGAAGTCACACATCACAAAGCAGTTGCTCTGAAAGGTTCTTTCCAGTTTTCATGTGAGGATATTCTCTTATTCACCATAGGCCCCTATGGGTTCCAAATATCCCTTTGCAAATTCCACAAGAACAGTCTTAGCGAACGGCTTCTGCAGGGGAAAGCTGTAACTCTGTGAGATGAATTCACAGAACACAGAGCAGTTTCTCAGAAAGCTTCTTTCCATTTTTTATCTGAGGATATTTCCCTTTTCACCATAGCCCTCCACGGGTTTCCAAATATCACTTTGCAAATTCCACAAGAACAGTCTTAGTGAAAGGCTTTTTGAGGGGAAAGCTGTAGCTCTGTGAGATGAATTCACAGATCACAAAGCCGTTTCTCAGAGAGCTTCTTTCTCATTTTGATTGGAGGGTATTTCCTTTGGCTCTACCCATCAAAGGGATCCGAAATATCCGTTCTCAGATTCCACAGAAATAAGGCTAGCAAACAGCTCCACGAAATACAGCTGTAACTCAGTGAGTGGAAGTCACACATCACAAAGCAGTTGCTCAGACAGCTTCTTTTCAGTTTTCATCTGAGGATATTCTCTGTTTCACCATAGGCTTCTAGGGGCTTCCAAATATCCCTTTGCATATTCCACAAGAACAGTCTTAGCGAACGGCTTCTGGAGGGGAAAGCTGTAACTCTGTGAGATGAATTCACAGAACACAGAGCAGTTTCTCAGAAACCTTCTTTCCAGTTTTTATCTGACGATATTTCCCTTTTCACCATAGCCGACCATGGGCTTCCAAATGTCACTTTGCAAATTCCACAAGACCATTCTTAGCGAAAGGCTTTTTAGGGGAAAGCTGTAACACTGTGAGATGAATTCACAGATCACAAAGCAGTTTCTCAGAAAGCTTCTTCCTCACTTTGATCGGAGGGTATTTCCTTTGGCCCTATACTCTTCAAAGGGATCCGAAATATCAGTTCTCAGATTCCACAAAAATAAGGCTAGGGAACAGCTCCACGAAATACAGCTGTAACTCAGTGAGTGGAATTCACACATCACAAAGCAGTTGCTCTGAAATGTGCTTTCCGGTTTTCATCTGAGGATATTCTGTTTTTCAACATAGGCCTCTAGGGGTTCTAAATATCCCTTTGCAAATTCCACGAGAACAGTCTTAGCGAATGACTTCTGGAGGGGAAAGCTGTAACTCTGTGAGATGAATTCACAGAACACAGAGCAGTTTCTCAGAAACCTTCTTTCCAGTTTTTATCTGACGATATTTCCCTTTTCACCATAGCCGACCATGGGCTTCCAAATGTCACTTTGCAAATTCCACAAGACCATTCTTAGCGAAAGGCTTTTTAGGGGAAAGCTGTAACACTGTGAGATGAATTCACAGATCACAAAGCAGTTTCTCAGAAAGCTTCTTCCTCACTTTGATCGGAGGGTATTTCCTTTGGCCCTATACTCTTCAAAGGGATCCGAAATATCAGTTCTCAGATTCCACAAAAATAAGGCTAGGGAACAGCTCCACGAAATACAGCTGTAACTCAGTGAGTGGAATTCACACATCACAAAGCAGTTGCTCTGAAATGTGCTTTCCGGTTTTCATCTGAGGATATTCTGTTTTTCAACATAGGCCTCTAGGGGTTCTAAATATCCCTTTGCAAATTCCACGAGAACAGTCTTAGCGAACGACTTCTGGAGGGGAAAGCTGTAACTCTGTGAGATGAATTCATAGAACCCAGAGCAGTTTCTCTGAAAGCTTCTTTCGAGTTTTTCTCTGAGGATATTTCCCTTTTCACCCTAGTCCTCCATGGGCTTCAAAATATCACCTTGCAAATCCTACAAGAACAGTATTAGCGAAAGGCTTCTTGAGGGGAAAGCTGTAACTCGCTGAAATGAATTCACAGATCACAAAGAAGTTTCTCAGAAAGCTTCTTTATCATTTTCATCGGAGGATATTTCCTTTGGCTCTATAGCCTTCAAAGGGATCTGAAATATCCGTTCTCAGATTCCACAAATATAAGGCTAGCAAACAGCACCACGAAATACAGCTGTAACTCAGTGAGTGGAAGTCACACATCACAAAGCAGTTGCTCAGAAAGCTTCTTTCCAGTTTTCATCTGAGGATATTTTCTTTTTCACCATAGGCCTCTTTGGGCTTCCAAATATCCCTTTGCAAATTCCACAAGAACAGTCTTAGCGAACGGCTGCTGGAGGCGACAGCTGTAACTCTGTGAGATGTATTCACAGAATATAGAGCAGTTTCTTCGAAAGCTTCTTTCCAGTTCTTATCTGAGGATGTTTCCCTTTTCACCATAGCCCTCCACAGGCTTCCAAATATCACTTTGCCAATTCCACATGAATAGTCTTAGCAAAAGTCTTCTTGAGGGGTAAGCTGTAACTCTGAGATGAATACACAGATCACAAAGAAGTTTCTAGAAAGCTTCTTCCTCACTTTGATCGGAGGATATTTGCTTTGGCCCTATAGTCTTCAAAGGGATCCGAAATATCAGTTCTCAGATTCCACAAAAATAAGGCTAGGAAACAGCTCCACGAAATACAGCTGTAACTCAGTGAGTGGAAGTCACACATCACAAAGCAGTTGCTCTGAAAGGTTCTTTCCAGTTTTCATGTGAGGATATTCTCTTATTCACCATAGGCCCCTATGGGTTCCAAATATCCCTTTGCAAATTCCACAAGAACAGTCTTAGCGAACGGCTTCTGCAGGGGAAAGCTGTAACTCTGTGAGATGAATTCACAGAACACAGAGCAGTTTCTCAGAAAGCTTCTTTCCATTTTTTATCTGAGGATATTTCCCTTTTCACCATAGCCCTCCACGGGTTTCCAAATATCACTTTGCAAATTCCACAAGAACAGTCTTAGTGAAAGGCTTTTTGCGGGGAAAGCTGTAGCTCTGTGAGATGAATTCACAGATCACAAAGCCGTTTCTCAGAGAGCTTCTTTCTCATTTTGATTGGAGGGTATTTCCTTTGGCTCTACCCATCAAAGGGATCCGAAATATCCGTTCTCAGATTCCACAGAAATAAGGCTAGCAAACAGCTCCACGAAATACAGCTGTAACTCAGTGAGTGGAAGTCACACATCACAAAGCAGTTGCTCAGACAGCTTCTTTTCAGTTTTCATCTGAGGATATTCTCTGTTTCACCATAGGCTTCTAGGGGCTTCCAAATATCCCTTTGCATATTCCACAAGAACAGTCTTAGCGAACGGCTTCTGGAGGGGAAAGCTGTAACTCTGTGAGATGAATTCACAGAACACAGAGCAGTTTCTCAGAAACCTTCTTTCCAGTTTTTATCTGACGATATTTCCCTTTTCACCATAGCCGACCATGGGCTTCCAAATGTCACTTTGCAAATTCCACAAGACCATTCTTAGCGAAAGGCTTTTTAGGGGAAAGCTGTAACACTGTGAGATGAATTCACAGATCACAAAGCAGTTTCTCAGAAAGCTTCTTCCTCACTTTGATCGGAGGGTATTTCCTTTGGCCCTATACTCTTCAAAGGGATCCGAAATATCAGTTCTCAGATTCCACAAAAATAAGGCTAGGGAACAGCTCCACGAAATACAGCTGTAACTCAGTGAGTGGAATTCACACATCACAAAGCAGTTGCTCTGAAATGTGCTTTCCGGTTTTCATCTGAGGATATTCTGTTTTTCAACATAGGCCTCTAGGGGTTCTAAATATCCCTTTGCAAATTCCACGAGAACAGTCTTAGCGAACGACTTCTGGAGGGGAAAGCTGTAACTCTGTGAGATGAATTCATAGAACCCAGAGCAGTTTCTCTGAAAGCTTCTTTCGAGTTTTTCTCTGAGGATATTTCCCTTTTCACCCTAGTCCTCCATGGGCTTCAAAATATCACCTTGCAAATCCTACAAGAACAGTATTAGCGAAAGGCTTCTTGAGGGGAAAGCTGTAACTCGCTGAAATGAATTCACAGATCACAAAGAAGTTTCTCAGAAAGCTTCTTTATCATTTTCATCGGAGGATATTTCCTTTGGCTCTATAGCCTTCAAAGGGATCTGAAATATCCGTTCTCAGATTCCACAAATATAAGGCTAGCAAACAGCACCACGAAATACAGCTGTAACTCAGTGAGTGGAAGTCACACATCACAAAGCAGTTGCTCAGAAAGCTTCTTTCCAGTTTTCATCTGAGGATATTTTCTTTTTCACCATAGGCCTCTTTGGGCTTCCAAATATCCCTTTGCAAATTCCACAAGAACAGTCTTAGCGAACGGCTGCTGGAGGCGACAGCTGTAACTCTGTGAGATGTATTCACAGAATATAGAGCAGTTTCTTCGAAAGCTTCTTTCCAGTTCTTATCTGAGGATGTTTCCCTTTTCACCATAGCCCTCCACAGGCTTCCAAATATCACTTTGCCAATTCCACATGAATAGTCTTAGCAAAAGTCTTCTTGAGGGGTAAGCTGTAACTCTGAGATGAATACACAGATCACAAAGAAGTTTCTAGAAAGCTTCTTCCTCACTTTGATCGGAGGATATTTGCTTTGGCCCTATAGTCTTCAAAGGGATCCGAAATATCAGTTCTCAGATTCCACAAAAATAAGGCTAGGAAACAGCTCCACGAAATACAGCTGTAACTCAGTGAGTGGAAGTCACACATCACAAAGCAGTTGCTCTGAAAGGTTCTTTCCGGTTTTCATGTGAGGATATTCTCTTATTCACCATAGGCCCCTATGGGTTCCAAATATCCCTTTGCAAATTCCACAAGAACAGTCTTAGCGAACGGCTTCTGCAGGGGAAAGCTGTAACTCTGTGAGATGAATTCACAGAACACAGAGCAGTTTCTCAGAAAGCTTCTTTCCATTTTTTATCTGAGGATATTTCCCTTTTCACCATAGCCGACCATGGGCTTCCAAATATCACTTTGCAAATTCCACAAGAACAGTCTTAGCGAAAGGCTTTTTAGGGGAAAGCTGTAACACTGTGAGATGAATTCACAGATCACAAAGCAGTTTCTCAGAAAGCTTCTTCCTCACTTTGATCGGAGGGTATTTCCTTTGGCCCTATACTCTTCAAAGGGATCCGAAATATCAGTTCTCAGATTCCACAAAAATAAGGCTAGGGAACAGCTCCACGAAATACAGCTGTAACTCAGTGAGTGGAATTCACACATCACAAAGCAGTTGCTCTGAAATGTGCTTTCCGGTTTTCATCTGAGGATATTCTGTTTTTCAACATAGGCCTCTAGGGGTTCTAAATATCCCTTTGCAAATTCCACGAGAACAGTCTTAGCGAACGACTTCTGGAGGGGAAAGCTGTAACTCTGTGAGATGAATTCATAGAACCCAGAGCAGTTTCTCTGAAAGCTTCTTTCGAGTTTTTCTCTGAGGATATTTCCCTTTTCACCCTAGTCCTCCATGGGCTTCAAAATATCACCTTGCAAATCCTACAAGAACAGTATTAGCGAAAGGCTTCTTGAGGGGAAAGCTGTAACTCGCTGAAATGAATTCACAGATCACAAAGAAGTTTCTCAGAAAGCTTCTTTATCATTTTCATCGGAGGATATTTCCTTTGGCTCTATAGCCTTCAAAGGGATCTGAAATATCCGTTCTCAGATTCCACAAATATAAGGCTAGCAAACAGCACCACGAAATACAGCTGTAACTCAGTGAGTGGAAGTCACACATCACAAAGCAGTTGCTCAGAAAGCTTCTTTCCAGTTTTCATCTGAGGATATTTTCTTTTTCACCATAGGCCTCTTTGGGCTTCCAAATATCCCTTTGCAAATTCCACAAGAACAGTCTTAGCGAACGGCTGCTGGAGGCGACAGCTGTAACTCTGTGAGATGTATTCACAGAATATAGAGCAGTTTCTTCGAAAGCTTCTTTCCAGTTCTTATCTGAGGATGTTTCCCTTTTCACCATAGCCCTCCACAGGCTTCCAAATATCACTTTGCCAATTCCACATGAATAGTCTTAGCAAAAGTCTTCTTGAGGGGTAAGCTGTAACTCTGAGATGAATACACAGATCACAAAGAAGTTTCTAGAAAGCTTCTTCCTCACTTTGATCGGAGGATATTTGCTTTGGCCCTATAGTCTTCAAAGGGATCCGAAATATCAGTTCTCAGATTCCACAAAAATAAGGCTAGGAAACAGCTCCACGAAATACAGCTGTAACTCAGTGAGTGGAAGTCACACATCACAAAGCAGTTGCTCTGAAAGGTTCTTTCCGGTTTTCATGTGAGGATATTCTCTTATTCACCATAGGCCCCTATGGGTTCCAAATATCCCTTTGCAAATTCCACAAGAACAGTCTTAGCGAACGGCTTCTGCAGGGGAAAGCTGTAACTCTGTGAGATGAATTCACAGAACACAGAGCAGTTTCTCAGAAAGCTTCTTTCCATTTTTTATCTGAGGATATTTCCCTTTTCACCATAGCCCTCCACGGGTTTCCAAATATCACTTTGCAAATTCCACAAGAACAGTCTTAGTGAAAGGCTTTTTGAGGGGAAAGCTGTAGCTCTGTGAGATGAATTCACAGATCACAAAGCCGTTTCTCAGAGAGCTTCTTTCTCATTTTGATTGGAGGGTATTTCCTTTGGCTCTACCCATCAAAGGGATCCGAAATATCCGTTCTCAGATTCCACAGAAATAAGGCTAGCAAACAGCTCCACGAAATACAGCTGTAACTCAGTGAGTGGAAGTCACACATCACAAAGCAGTTGCTCAGACAGCTTCTTTTCAGTTTTCATCTGAGGATATTCTCTGTTTCACCATAGGCTTCTAGGGGCTTCCAAATATCCCTTTGCATATTCCACAAGAACAGTCTTAGCGAACGGCTTCTGGAGGGGAAAGCTGTAACTCTGTGAGATGAATTCACAGAACACAGAGCAGTTTCTCAGAAACCTTCTTTCCAGTTTTTATCTGACGATATTTCCCTTTTCACCATAGCCGACCATGGGCTTCCAAATGTCACTTTGCAAATTCCACAAGACCATTCTTAGCGAAAGGCTTTTTAGGGGAAAGCTGTAACACTGTGAGATGAATTCACAGATCACAAAGCAGTTTCTCAGAAAGCTTCTTCCTCACTTTGATCGGAGGGTATTTCCTTTGGCCCTATACTCTTCAAAGGGATCCGAAATATCAGTTCTCAGATTCCACAAAAATAAGGCTAGGGAACAGCTCCACGAAATACAGCTGTAACTCAGTGAGTGGAATTCACACATCACAAAGCAGTTGCTCTGAAATGTGCTTTCCGGTTTTCATCTGAGGATATTCTGTTTTTCAACATAGGCCTCTAGGGGTTCTAAATATCCCTTTGCAAATTCCACGAGAACAGTCTTAGCGAACGACTTCTGGAGGGGAAAGCTGTAACTCTGTGAGATGAATTCATAGAACCCAGAGCAGTTTCTCTGAAAGCTTCTTTCGAGTTTTTCTCTGAGGATATTTCCCTTTTCACCCTAGTCCTCCATGGGCTTCAAAATATCACCTTGCAAATCCTACAAGAACAGTATTAGCGAAAGGCTTCTTGAGGGGAAAGCTGTAACTCGCTGAAATGAATTCACAGATCACAAAGAAGTTTCTCAGAAAGCTTCTTTATCATTTTCATCGGAGGATATTTCCTTTGGCTCTATAGCCTTCAAAGGGATCTGAAATATCCGTTCTCAGATTCCACAAATATAAGGCTAGCAAACAGCACCACGAAATACAGCTGTAACTCAGTGAGTGGAAGTCACACATCACAAAGCAGTTGCTCAGAAAGCTTCTTTCCAGTTTTCATCTGAGGATATTTTCTTTTTCACCATAGGCCTCTTTGGGCTTCCAAATATCCCTTTGCAAATTCCACAAGAACAGTCTTAGCGAACGGCTGCTGGAGGCGACAGCTGTAATTCTGTGAGATGTATTCACAGAATATAGAGCAGTTTCTTCGAAAGCTTCTTTCCAGTTCTTATCTGAGGATGTTTCCCTTTTCACCATAGCCCTCCACAGGCTTCCAAATATCACTTTGCCAATTCCACATGAATAGTCTTAGCAAAAGTCTTCTTGAGGGGTAAGCTGTAACTCTGAGATGAATACACAGATCACAAAGAAGTTTCTAGAAAGCTTCTTCCTCACTTTGATCGGAGGATGTTTGCTTTGGCCCTATAGTCTTCAAAGGGATCCGAAATATCAGTTCTCAGATTCCACAAAAATAAGGCTAGGAAACAGCTCCACGAAATACAGCTGTAACTCAGTGAGTGGAAGTCACACATCACAAAGCAGTTGCTCTGAAATGTGCTTTCCGGTTTTCATCTGAGGATATTCTGTTTTTCAACATAGGCCTCTAGGGGTTCTAAATATCCCTTTGCAAATTCCACGAGAACAGTCTTAGCGAACGACTTCTGGAGGGGAAAGCTGTAACTCTGTGAGATGAATTCATAGAACCCAGAGCAGTTTCTCTGAAAGCTTCTTTCGAGTTTTTCTCTGAGGATATTTCCCTTTTCACCCTAGTCCTCCATGGGCTTCAAAATATCACCTTGCAAATCCTACAAGAACAGTATTAGCGAAAGGCTTCTTGAGGGGAAAGCTGTAACTCGCTGAAATGAATTCACAGATCACAAAGAAGTTTCTCAGAAAGCTTCTTTATCATTTTCATCGGAGGATATTTCCTTTGGCTCTATAGCCTTCAAAGGGATCTGAAATATCCGTTCTCAGATTCCACAAATATAAGGCTAGCAAACAGCACCACGAAATACAGCTGTAACTCAGTGAGTGGAAGTCACACATCACAAAGCAGTTGCTCAGAAAGCTTCTTTCCAGTTTTCATCTGAGGATATTTTCTTTTTCACCATAGGCCTCTTTGGGCTTCCAAATATCCCTTTGCAAATTCCACAAGAACAGTCTTAGCGAACGGCTGCTGGAGGCGACAGCTGTAACTCTGTGAGATGTATTCACAGAATATAGAGCAGTTTCTTCGAAAGCTTCTTTCCAGTTCTTATCTGAGGATGTTTCCCTTTTCACCATAGCCCTCCACAGGCTTCCAAATATCACTTTGCCAATTCCACATGAATAGTCTTAGCAAAAGTCTTCTTGAGGGGTAAGCTGTAACTCTGAGATGAATACACAGATCACAAAGAAGTTTCTAGAAAGCTTCTTCCTCACTTTGATCGGAGGATATTTGCTTTGGCCCTATAGTCTTCAAAGGGATCCGAAATATCAGTTCTCAGATTCCACAAAAATAAGGCTAGGAAACAGCTCCACGAAATACAGCTGTAACTCAGTGAGTGGAAGTCACACATCACAAAGCAGTTGCTCTGAAAGGTTCTTTCCAGTTTTCATGTGAGGATATTCTCTTATTCACCATAGGCCCCTATGCGTTCCAAATATCCCTTTGCAAATTCCACAAGAACAGTCTTAGCGAACGGCTTCTGCAGGGGAAAGCTGTAACTCTGTGAGATGAATTCACAGAACACAGAGCAGTTTCTCAGAAAGCTTCTTTCCATTTTTTATCTGAGGATATTTCCCTTTTCACCATAGCCCTCCACGGGTTTCCAAATATCACTTTGCAAATTCCACAAGAACAGTCTTAGTGAAAGGCTTTTTGAGAGGAAAGCTGTAGCTCTGTGAGATGAATTCACAGATCACAAAGCCGTTTCTCAGAGAGCTTCTTTCTCATTTTGATTGGAGGGTATTTCCTTTGGCTCTACCCATCAAAGGGATCCGAAATATCCGTTCTCAGATTCCACAGAAATAAGGCTAGCAAACAGCTCCACGAAATACAGCTGTAACTCAGTGAGTGGAAGTCACACATCACAAAGCAGTTGCTCAGACAGCTTCTTTTCAGTTTTCATCTGAGGATATTCTCTGTTTCACCATAGGCTTCTAGGGGCTTCCAAATATCCCTTTGCATATTCCACAAGAACAGTCTTAGCGAACGGCTTCTGGAGGGGAAAGCTGTAACTCTGTGAGATGAATTCACAGAACACAGAGCAGTTTCTCAGAAACCTTCTTTCCAGTTTTTATCTGACGATATTTCCCTTTTCACCATAGCCGACCATGGGCTTCCAAATGTCACTTTGCAAATTCCACAAGACCATTCTTAGCGAAAGGCTTTTTAGGGGAAAGCTGTAACACTGTGAGATGAATTCACAGATCACAAAGCAGTTTCTCAGAAAGCTTCTTCCTCACTTTGATCGGAGGGTATTTCCTTTGGCCCTATACTCTTCAAAGGGATCCGAAATATCAGTTCTCAGATTCCACAAAAATAAGGCTAGGGAACAGCTCCACGAAATACAGCTGTAACTCAGTGAGTGGAATTCACACATCACAAAGCAGTTGCTCTGAAATGTGCTTTCCGGTTTTCATCTGAGGATATTCTGTTTTTCAACATAGGCCTCTAGGGGTTCTAAATATCCCTTTGCAAATTCCACGAGAACAGTCTTAGCGAACGACTTCTGGAGGGGAAAGCTGTAACTCTGTGAGATGAATTCATAGAACCCAGAGCAGTTTCTCTGAAAGCTTCTTTCGAGTTTTTCTCTGAGGATATTTCCCTTTTCACCCTAGTCCTCCATGGGCTTCAAAATATCACCTTGCAAATCCTACAAGAACAGTATTAGCGAAAGGCTTCTTGAGGGGAAAGCTGTAACTCGCTGAAATGAATTCACAGATCACAAAGAAGTTTCTCAGAAAGCTTCTTTATCATTTTCATCGGAGGATATTTCCTTTGGCTCTATAGCCTTCAAAGGGATCTGAAATATCCGTTCTCAGATTCCACAAATATAAGGCTAGCAAACAGCACCACGAAATACAGCTGTAACTCAGTGAGTGGAAGTCACACATCACAAAGCAGTTGCTCAGAAAGCTTCTTTCCAGTTTTCATCTGAGGATATTTTCTTTTTCACCATAGGCCTCTTTGGGCTTCCAAATATCCCTTTGCAAATTCCACAAGAACAGTCTTAGCGAACGGCTGCTGGAGGCGACAGCTGTAACTCTGTGAGATGTATTCACAGAATATAGAGCAGTTTCTTCGAAAGCTTCTTTCCAGTTCTTATCTGAGGATGTTTCCCTTTTCACCATAGCCCTCCACAGGCTTCCAAATATCACTTTGCCAATTCCACATGAATAGTCTTAGCAAAAGTCTTCTTGAGGGGTAAGCTGTAACTCTGAGATGAATACACAGATCACAAAGAAGTTTCTAGAAAGCTTCTTCCTCACTTTGATCGGAGGATATTTGCTTTGGCCCTATAGTCTTCAAAGGGATCCGAAATATCAGTTCTCAGATTCCACAAAAATAAGGCTAGGAAACAGCTCCACGAAATACAGCTGTAACTCAGTGAGTGGAAGTCACACATCACAAAGCAGTTGCTCTGAAAGGTTCTTTCCAGTTTTCATGTGAGGATATTCTCTTATTCACCATAGGCCCCTATGGGTTCCAAATATCCCTTTGCAAATTCCACAAGAACAGTCTTAGCGAACGGCTTCTGCAGGGGAAAGCTGTAACTCTGTGAGATGAATTCACAGAACACAGAGCAGTTTCTCAGAAAGCTTCTTTCCATTTTTTATCTGAGGATATTTCCCTTTTCACCATAGCCCTCCACGGGTTTCCAAATATCACTTTGCAAATTCCACAAGAACAGTCTTAGTGAAAGGCTTTTTGAGGGGAAAGCTGTAGCTCTGTGAGATGAATTCACAGATCACAAAGCCGTTTCTCAGAGAGCTTCTTTCTCATTTTGATTGGAGGGTATTTCCTTTGGCTCTACCCATCAAAGGGATCCGAAATATCCGTTCTCAGATTCCACAGAAATAAGGCTAGCAAACAGCTCCACGAAATACAGCTGTAACTCAGTGAGTGGAAGTCACACATCACAAAGCAGTTGCTCAGACAGCTTCTTTTCAGTTTTCATCTGAGGATATTCTCTGTTTCACCATAGGCTTCTAGGGGCTTCCAAATATCCCTTTGCATATTCCACAAGAACAGTCTTAGCGAACGGCTTCTGGAGGGGAAAGCTGTAACTCTGTGAGATGAATTCACAGAACACAGAGCAGTTTCTCAGAAACCTTCTTTCCAGTTTTTATCTGACGATATTTCCCTTTTCACCATAGCCGACCATGGGCTTCCAAATGTCACTTTGCAAATTCCACAAGACCATTCTTAGCGAAAGGCTTTTTAGGGGAAAGCTGTAACACTGTGAGATGAATTCACAGATCACAAAGCAGTTTCTCAGAAAGCTTCTTCCTCACTTTGATCGGAGGGTATTTCCTTTGGCCCTATACTCTTCAAAGGGATCCGAAATATCAGTTCTCAGATTCCACAAAAATAAGGCTAGGGAACAGCTCCACGAAATACAGCTGTAACTCAGTGAGTGGAATTCACACATCACAAAGCAGTTGCTCTGAAATGTGCTTTCCGGTTTTCATCTGAGGATATTCTGTTTTTCAACATAGGCCTCTAGGGGTTCTAAATATCCCTTTGCAAATTCCACGAGAACAGTCTTAGCGAACGACTTCTGGAGGGGAAAGCTGTAACTCTGTGAGATGAATTCATAGAACCCAGAGCAGTTTCTCTGAAAGCTTCTTTCGAGTTTTTCTCTGAGGATATTTCCCTTTTCACCCTAGTCCTCCATGGGCTTCAAAATATCACCTTGCAAATCCTACAAGAACAGTATTAGCGAAAGGCTTCTTGAGGGGAAAGCTGTAACTCGCTGAAATGAATTCACAGATCACAAAGAAGTTTCTCAGAAAGCTTCTTTATCATTTTCATCGGAGGATATTTCCTTTGGCTCTATAGCCTTCAAAGGGATCTGAAATATCCGTTCTCAGATTCCACAAATATAAGGCTAGCAAACAGCACCACGAAATACAGCTGTAACTCAGTGAGTGGAAGTCACACATCACAAAGCAGTTGCTCAGAAAGCTTCTTTCCAGTTTTCATCTGAGGATATTTTCTTTTTCACCATAGGCCTCTTTGGGCTTCCAAAT
Organism: Macaca mulatta; assembly: GCF_049350105.2. Taxonomy (NCBI): domain Eukaryota; kingdom Metazoa; phylum Chordata; class Mammalia; order Primates; family Cercopithecidae; genus Macaca; species Macaca mulatta. The sequence continues at coordinate 30,197,676 of NC_133417.1, forward strand.
ATCCCTTTGCAAATTCCACAAGAACAGTCTTAGCGAACGGCTGCTGGAGGCGACAGCTGTAACTCTGTGAGATGTATTCACAGAATATAGAGCAGTTTCTTCGAAAGCTTCTTTCCAGTTCTTATCTGAGGATGTTTCCCTTTTCACCATAGCCCTCCACAGGCTTCCAAATATCACTTTGCCAATTCCACATGAATAGTCTTAGCAAAAGTCTTCTTGAGGGGTAAGCTGTAACTCTGAGATGAATACACAGATCACAAAGAAGTTTCTAGAAAGCTTCTTCCTCACTTTGATCGGAGGATATTTGCTTTGGCCCTATAGTCTTCAAAGGGATCCGAAATATCAGTTCTCAGATTCCACAAAAATAAGGCTAGGAAACAGCTCCACGAAATACAGCTGTAACTCAGTGAGTGGAAGTCACACATCACAAAGCAGTTGCTCTGAAAGGTTCTTTCCAGTTTTCATGTGAGGATATTCTCTTATTCACCATAGGCCCCTATGGGTTCCAAATATCCCTTTGCAAATTCCACAAGAACAGTCTTAGCGAACGGCTTCTGCAGGGGAAAGCTGTAACTCTGTGAGATGAATTCACAGAACACAGAGCAGTTTCTCAGAAAGCTTCTTTCCATTTTTTATCTGAGGATATTTCCCTTTTCACCATAGCCCTCCATGGGTTTCCAAATATCACTTTGCAAATTCCACAAGAACAGTCTTAGTGAAAGGCTTTTTGAGGGGAAAGCTGTAGCTCTGTGAGATGAATTCACAGATCACAAAGCCGTTTCTCAGAGAGCTTCTTTCTCATTTTGATTGGAGGGTATTTCCTTTGGCTCTACCCATCAAAGGGATCCGAAATATCCGTTCTCAGATTCCACAGAAATAAGGCTAGCAAACAGCTCCACGAAATACAGCTGTAACTCAGTGAGTGGAAGTCACACATCACAAAGCAGTTGCTCAGACAGCTTCTTTTCAGTTTTCATCTGAGGATATTCTCTGTTTCACCATAGGCTTCTAGGGGCTTCCAAATATCCCTTTGCATATTCCACAAGAACAGTCTTAGCGAACGGCTTCTGGAGGGGAAAGCTGTAACTCTGTGAGATGAATTCACAGAACACAGAGCAGTTTCTCAGAAACCTTCTTTCCAGTTTTTATCTGACGATATTTCCCTTTTCACCATAGCCGACCATGGGCTTCCAAATGTCACTTTGCAAATTCCACAAGACCATTCTTAGCGAAAGGCTTTTTAGGGGAAAGCTGTAACACTGTGAGATGAATTCACAGATCACAAAGCAGTTTCTCAGAAAGCTTCTTCCTCACTTTGATCGGAGGGTATTTCCTTTGGCCCTATACTCTTCAAAGGGATCCGAAATATCAGTTCTCAGATTCCACAAAAATAAGGCTAGGGAACAGCTCCACGAAATACAGCTGTAACTCAGTGAGTGGAATTCACACATCACAAAGCAGTTGCTCTGAAATGTGCTTTCCGGTTTTCATCTGAGGATATTCTGTTTTTCAACATAGGCCTCTAGGGGTTCTAAATATCCCTTTGCAAATTCCACGAGAACAGTCTTAGCGAACGACTTCAGGAGGGGAAAGCTGTAACTCTGTGAGATGAATTCATAGAACCCAGAGCAGTTTCTCTGAAAGCTTCTTTCGAGTTTTTCTCTGAGGATATTTCCCTTTTCACCCTAGTCCTCCATGGGCTTCAAAATATCACCTTGCAAATCCTACAAGAACAGTATTAGCGAAAGGCTTCTTGAGGGGAAAGCTGTAACTCGCTGAAATGAATTCACAGATCACAAAGAAGTTTCTCAGAAAGCTTCTTTATCATTTTCATCGGAGGATATTTCCTTTGGCTCTATAGCCTTCAAAGGGATCTGAAATATCCGTTCTCAGATTCCACAAATATAAGGCTAGCAAACAGCACCACGAAATACAGCTGTAACTCAGTGAGTGGAAGTCACACATCACAAAGCAGTTGCTCAGAAAGCTTCTTTCCAGTTTTCATCTGAGGATATTTTCTTTTTCACCATAGGCCTCTTTGGGCTTCCAAATATCCCTTTGCAAATTCCACAAGAACAGTCTTAGCGAACGGCTGCTGGAGGCGACAGCTGTAACTCTGTGAGATGTATTCACAGAATATAGAGCAGTTTCTTCGAAAGCTTCTTTCCAGTTCTTATCTGAGGATGTTTCCCTTTTCACCATAGCCCTCCACAGGCTTCCAAATATCACTTTGCCAATTCCACATGAATAGTCTTAGCAAAAGTCTTCTTGAGGGGTAAGCTGTAACTCTGAGATGAATACACAGATCACAAAGAAGTTTCTAGAAAGCTTCTTCCTCACTTTGATCGGAGGATATTTGCTTTGGCCCTATAGTCTTCAAAGGGATCCGAAATATCAGTTCTCAGATTCCACAAAAATAAGGCTAGGAAACAGCTCCACGAAATACAGCTGTAACTCAGTGAGTGGAAGTCACACATCACAAAGCAGTTGCTCTGAAAGGTTCTTTCCAGTTTTCATGTGAGGATATTCTCTTATTCACCATAGGCCCCTATGGGTTCCAAATATCCCTTTGCAAATTCCACAAGAACAGTCTTAGCGAACGGCTTCTGCAGGGGAAAGCTGTAACTCTGTGAGATGAATTCACAGAACACAGAGCAGTTTCTCAGAAAGCTTCTTTCCATTTTTTATCTGAGGATATTTCCCTTTTCACCATAGCCCTCCACGGGTTTCCAAATATCACTTTGCAAATTCCACAAGAACAGTTTTAGTGAAAGGCTTTTTGAGGGGAAAGCTGTAGCTCTGTGAGATGAATTCACAGATCACAAAGCCGTTTCTCAGAGAGCTTCTTTCTCATTTTGATTGGAGGGTATTTCCTTTGGCTCTACCCATCAAAGGGATCCGAAATATCCGTTCTCAGATTCCACAGAAATAAGGCTAGCAAACAGCTCCACGAAATACAGCTGTAACTCAGTGAGTGGAAGTCACACATCACAAAGCAGTTGCTCAGACAGCTTCTTTTCAGTTTTCATCTGAGGATATTCTCTGTTTCACCATAGGCTTCTAGGGGCTTCCAAATATCCCTTTGCATATTCCACAAGAACAGTCTTAGCGAACGGCTTCTGGAGGGGAAAGCTGTAACTCTGTGAGATGAATTCACAGAACACAGAGCAGTTTCTCAGAAACCTTCTTTCCAGTTTTTATCTGACGATATTTCCCTTTTCACCATAGCCGACCATGGGCTTCCAAATGTCACTTTGCAAATTCCACAAGACCATTCTTAGCGAAAGGCTTTTTAGGGGAAAGCTGTAACACTGTGAGATGAATTCACAGATCACAAAGCAGTTTCTCAGAAAGCTTCTTCCTCACTTTGATCGGAGGGTATTTCCTTTGGCCCTATACTCTTCAAAGGGATCCGAAATATCAGTTCTCAGATTCCACAAAAATAAGGCTAGGGAACAGCTCCACGAAATACAGCTGTAACTCAGTGAGTGGAATTCACACATCACAAAGCAGTTGCTCTGAAATGTGCTTTCCGGTTTTCATCTGAGGATATTCTGTTTTTCAACATAGGCCTCTAGGGGTTCTAAATATCCCTTTGCAAATTCCACGAGAACAGTCTTAGCGAACGACTTCTGGAGGGGAAAGCTGTAACTCTGTGAGATGAATTCATAGAACCCAGAGCAGTTTCTCTGAAAGCTTCTTTCGAGTTTTTCTCTGAGGATATTTCCCTTTTCACCCTAGTCCTCCATGGGCTTCAAAATATCACCTTGCAAATCCTACAAGAACAGTATTAGCGAAAGGCTTCTTGAGGGGAAAGCTGTAACTCGCTGAAATGAATTCACAGATCACAAAGAAGTTTCTCAGAAAGCTTCTTTATCATTTTCATCGGAGGATATTTCCTTTGGCTCTATAGCCTTCAAAGGGATCTGAAATATCCGTTCTCAGATTCCACAAATATAAGGCTAGCAAACAGCACCACGAAATACAGCTGTAACTCAGTGAGTGGAAGTCACACATCACAAAGCAGTTGCTCAGAAAGCTTCTTTCCAGTTTTCATCTGAGGATATTTTCTTTTTCACCATAGGCCTCTTTGGGCTTCCAAATATCCCTTTGCAAATTCCACAAGAACAGTCTTAGCGAACGGCTGCTGGAGGCGACAGCTGTAACTCTGTGAGATGTATTCACAGAATATAGAGCAGTTTCTTCGAAAGCTTCTTTCCAGTTCTTATCTGAGGATGTTTCCCTTTTCACCATAGCCCTCCACAGGCTTCCAAATATCACTTTGCCAATTCCACATGAATAGTCTTAGCAAAAGTCTTCTTGAGGGGTAAGCTGTAACTCTGAGATGAATACACAGATCACAAAGAAGTTTCTAGAAAGCTTCTTCCTCACTTTGATCGGAGGATATTTGCTTTGGCCCTATAGTCTTCAAAGGGATCCGAAATATCAGTTCTCAGATTCCACAAAAATAAGGCTAGGAAACAGCTCCACGAAATACAGCTGTAACTCAGTGAGTGGAAGTCACACATCACAAAGCAGTTGCTCTGAAAGGTTCTTTCCAGTTTTCATGTGAGGATATTCTCTTATTCACCATAGGCCCCTATGGGTTCCAAATATCCCTTTGCAAATTCCACAAGAACAGTCTTAGCGAACGGCTTCTGCAGGGGAAAGCTGTAACTCTGTGAGATGAATTCACAGAACACAGAGCAGTTTCTCAGAAAGCTTCTTTCCATTTTTTATCTGAGGATATTTCCCTTTTCACCATAGCCCTCCACGGGTTTCCAAATATCACTTTGCAAATTCCACAAGAACAGTCTTAGTGAAAGGCTTTTTGAGGGGAAAGCTGTAGCTCTGTGAGATGAATTCACAGATCACAAAGCCGTTTCTCAGAGAGCTTCTTTCTCATTTTGATTGGAGGGTATTTCCTTTGGCTCTACCCATCAAAGGGATCCGAAATATCCGTTCTCAGATTCCACAGAAATAAGGCTAGCAAACAGCTCCACGAAATACAGCTGTAACTCAGTGAGTGGAAGTCACACATCACAAAGCAGTTGCTCAGACAGCTTCTTTTCAGTTTTCATCTGAGGATATTCTCTGTTTCACCATAGGCTTCTAGGGGCTTCCAAATATCCCTTTGCATATTCCACAAGAACAGTCTTAGCGAACGGCTTCTGGAGGGGAAAGCTGTAACTCTGTGAGATGAATTCACAGAACACAGAGCAGTTTCTCAGAAACCTTCTTTCCAGTTTTTATCTGACGATATTTCCCTTTTCACCATAGCCGACCATGGGCTTCCAAATGTCACTTTGCAAATTCCACAAGACCATTCTTAGCGAAAGGCTTTTTAGGGGAAAGCTGTAACACTGTGAGATGAATTCACAGATCACAAAGCAGTTTCTCAGAAAGCTTCTTCCTCACTTTGATCGGAGGGTATTTCCTTTGGCCCTATACTCTTCAAAGGGATCCGAAATATCAGTTCTCAGATTCCACAAAAATAAGGCTAGGGAACAGCTCCACGAAATACAGCTGTAACTCAGTGAGTGGAATTCACACATCACAAAGCAGTTGCTCTGAAATGTGCTTTCCGGTTTTCATCTGAGGATATTCTGTTTTTCAACATAGGCCTCTAGGGGTTCTAAATATCCCTTTGCAAATTCCACGAGAACAGTCTTAGCGAACGACTTCTGGAGGGGAAAGCTGTAACTCTGTGAGATGAATTCATAGAACCCAGAGCAGTTTCTCTGAAAGCTTCTTTCGAGTTTTTCTCTGAGGATATTTCCCTTTTCACCCTAGTCCTCCATGGGCTTCAAAATATCACCTTGCAAATCCTACAAGAACAGTATTAGCGAAAGGCTTCTTGAGGGGAAAGCTGTAACTCGCTGAAATGAATTCACAGATCACAAAGAAGTTTCTCAGAAAGCTTCTTTATCATTTTCATCGGAGGATATTTCCTTTGGCTCTATAGCCTTCAAAGGGATCTGAAATATCCGTTCTCAGATTCCACAAATATAAGGCTAGCAAACAGCACCACGAAATACAGCTGTAACTCAGTGAGTGGAAGTCACACATCACAAAGCAGTTGCTCAGAAAGCTTCTTTCCAGTTTTCATCTGAGGATATTTTCTTTTTCACCATAGGCCTCTTTGGGCTTCCAAATATCCCTTTGCAAATTCCACAAGAACAGTCTTAGCGAACGGCTGCTGGAGGCGACAGCTGTAACTCTGTGAGATGTATTCACAGAATATAGAGCAGTTTCTTCGAAAGCTTCTTTCCAGTTCTTATCTGAGGATGTTTCCCTTTTCACCATAGCCCTCCACAGGCTTCCAAATATCACTTTGCCAATTCCACATGAATAGTCTTAGCAAAAGTCTTCTTGAGGGGTAAGCTGTAACTCTGAGATGAATACACAGATCACAAAGAAGTTTCTAGAAAGCTTCTTCCTCACTTTGATCGGAGGATATTTGCTTTGGCCCTATAGTCTTCAAAGGGATCCGAAATATCAGTTCTCAGATTCCACAAAAATAAGGCTAGGAAACAGCTCCACGAAATACAGCTGTAACTCAGTGAGTGGAAGTCACACATCACAAAGCAGTTGCTCTGAAAGGTTCTTTCCAGTTTTCATGTGAGGATATTCTCTTATTCACCATAGGCCCCTATGGGTTCCAAATATCCCTTTGCAAATTCCACAAGAACAGTCTTAGCGAACGGCTTCTGCAGGGGAAAGCTGTAACTCTGTGAGATGAATTCACAGAACACAGAGCAGTTTCTCAGAAAGCTTCTTTCCATTTTTTATCTGAGGATATTTCCCTTTTCACCATAGCCCTCCACGGGTTTCCAAATATCACTTTGCAAATTCCACAAGAACAGTCTTAGTGAAAGGCTTTTTGAGGGGAAAGCTGTAGCTCTGTGAGATGAATTCACAGATCACAAAGCCGTTTCTCAGAGAGCTTCTTTCTCATTTTGATTGGAGGGTATTTCCTTTGGCTCTACCCATCAAAGGGATCCGAAATATCCATTCTCAGATTCCACAGAAATAAGGCTAGCAAACAGCTCCACGAAATACAGCTGTAACTCAGTGAGTGGAAGTCACACATCACAAAGCAGTTGCTCAGACAGCTTCTTTTCAGTTTTCATCTGAGGATATTCTCTGTTTCACCATAGGCTTCTAGGGGCTTCCAAATATCCCTTTGCATATTCCACAAGAACAGTCTTAGCGAACGGCTTCTGGAGGGGAAAGCTGTAACTCTGTGAGATGAATTCACAGAACACAGAGCAGTTTCTCAGAAACCTTCTTTCCAGTTTTTATCTGACGATATTTCCCTTTTCACCATAGCCGACCATGGGCTTCCAAATGTCACTTTGCAAATTCCACAAGACCATTCTTAGCGAAAGGCTTTTTAGGGGAAAGCTGTAACACTGTGAGATGAATTCACAGATCACAAAGCAGTTTCTCAGAAAGCTTCTTCCTCACTTTGATCGGAGGGTATTTCCTTTGGCCCTATACTCTTCAAAGGGATCCGAAATATCAGTTCTCAGATTCCACAAAAATAAGGCTAGGGAACAGCTCCACGAAATACAGCTGTAACTCAGTGAGTGGAATTCACACATCACAAAGCAGTTGCTCTGAAATGTGCTTTCCGGTTTTCATCTGAGGATATTCTGTTTTTCAACATAGGCCTCTAGGGGTTCTAAATATCCCTTTGCAAATTCCACGAGAACAGTCTTAGCGAACGACTTCTGGAGGGGAAAGCTGTAACTCTGTGAGATGAATTCACAGAACACAGAGCAGTTTCTCAGAAACCTTCTTTCCAGTTTTTATCTGACGATATTTCCCTTTTCACCATAGCCGACCATGGGCTTCCAAATGTCACTTTGCAAATTCCACAAGACCATTCTTAGCGAAAGGCTTTTTAGGGGAAAGCTGTAACACTGTGAGATGAATTCACAGATCACAAAGCAGTTTCTCAGAAAGCTTCTTCCTCACTTTGATCGGAGGGTATTTCCTTTGGCCCTATACTCTTCAAAGGGATCCGAAATATCAGTTCTCAGATTCCACAAAAATAAGGCTAGGGAACAGCTCCACGAAATACAGCTGTAACTCAGTGAGTGGAATTCACACATCACAAAGCAGTTGCTCTGAAATGTGCTTTCCGGTTTTCATCTGAGGATATTCTGTTTTTCAACATAGGCCTCTAGGGGTTCTAAATATCCCTTTGCAAATTCCACGAGAACAGTCTTAGCGAACGACTTCAGGAGGGGAAAGCTGTAACTCTGTGAGATGAATTCATAGAACCCAGAGCAGTTTCTCTGAAAGCTTCTTTCGAGTTTTTCTCTGAGGATATTTCCCTTTTCACCCTAGTCCTCCATGGGCTTCAAAATATCACCTTGCAAATCCTACAAGAACAGTATTAGCGAAAGGCTTCTTGAGGGGAAAGCTGTAACTCGCTGAAATGAATTCACAGATCACAAAGAAGTTTCTCAGAAAGCTTCTTTATCATTTTCATCGGAGGATATTTCCTTTGGCTCTATAGCCTTCAAAGGGATCTGAAATATCCGTTCTCAGATTCCACAAATATAAGGCTAGCAAACAGCACCACGAAATACAGCTGTAACTCAGTGAGTGGAAGTCACACATCACAAAGCAGTTGCTCAGAAAGCTTCTTTCCAGTTTTCATCTGAGGATATTTTCTTTTTCACCATAGGCCTCTTTGGGCTTCCAAATATCCCTTTGCAAATTCCACAAGAACAGTCTTAGCGAACGGCTGCTGGAGGCGACAGCTGTAACTCTGTGAGATGTATTCACAGAATATAGAGCAGTTTCTTCGAAAGCTTCTTTCCAGTTCTTATCTGAGGATGTTTCCCTTTTCACCATAGCCCTCCACAGGCTTCCAAATATCACTTTGCCAATTCCACATGAATAGTCTTAGCAAAAGTCTTCTTGAGGGGTAAGCTGTAACTCTGAGATGAATACACAGATCACAAAGAAGTTTCTAGAAAGCTTCTTCCTCACTTTGATCGGAGGATATTTGCTTTGGCCCTATAGTCTTCAAAGGGATCCGAAATATCAGTTCTCAGATTCCACAAAAATAAGGCTAGGAAACAGCTCCACGAAATACAGCTGTAACTCAGTGAGTGGAAGTCACACATCACAAAGCAGTTGCTCTGAAAGGTTCTTTCCAGTTTTCATGTGAGGATATTCTCTTATTCACCATAGGCCCCTATGGGTTCCAAATATCCCTTTGCAAATTCCACAAGAACAGTCTTAGCGAACGGCTTCTGCAGGGGAAAGCTGTAACTCTGTGAGATGAATTCACAGAACACAGAGCAGTTTCTCAGAAAGCTTCTTTCCATTTTTTATCTGAGGATATTTCCCTTTTCACCATAGCCCTCCACGGGTTTCCAAATATCACTTTGCAAATTCCACAAGAACAGTCTTAGTGAAAGGCTTTTTGAGGGGAAAGCTGTAGCTCTGTGAGATGAATTCACAGATCACAAAGCCGTTTCTCAGAGAGCTTCTTTCTCATTTTGATTGGAGGGTATTTCCTTTGGCTCTACCCATCAAAGGGATCCGAAATATCCGTTCTCAGATTCCACAGAAATAAGGCTAGCAAACAGCTCCACGAAATACAGCTGTAACTCAGTGAGTGGAAGTCACACATCACAAAGCAGTTGCTCAGACAGCTTCTTTTCAGTTTTCATCTGAGGATATTCTCTGTTTCACCATAGGCTTCTAGGGGCTTCCAAATATCCCTTTGCATATTCCACAAGAACAGTCTTAGCGAACGGCTTCTGGAGGGGAAAGCTGTAACTCTGTGAGATGAATTCACAGAACACAGAGCAGTTTCTCAGAAACCTTCTTTCCAGTTTTTATCTGACGATATTTCCCTTTTCACCATAGCCGACCATGGGCTTCCAAATGTCACTTTGCAAATTCCACAAGACCATTCTTAGCGAAAGGCTTTTTAGGGGAAAGCTGTAACACTGTGAGATGAATTCACAGATCACAAAGCAGTTTCTCAGAAAGCTTCTTCCTCACTTTGATCGGAGGGTATTTCCTTTGGCCCTATACTCTTCAAAGGGATCCGAAATATCAGTTCTCAGATTCCACAAAAATAAGGCTAGGGAACAGCTCCACGAAATACAGCTGTAACTCAGTGAGTGGAATTCACACATCACAAAGCAGTTGCTCTGAAATGTGCTTTCCGGTTTTCATCTGAGGATATTCTGTTTTTCAACATAGGCCTCTAGGGGTTCTAAATATCCCTTTGCAAATTCCACGAGAACAGTCTTAGCGAACGACTTCTGGAGGGGAAAGCTGTAACTCTGTGAGATGAATTCATAGAACCCAGAGCAGTTTCTCTGAAAGCTTCTTTCGAGTTTTTCTCTGAGGATATTTCCCTTTTCACCCTAGTCCTCCATGGGCTTCAAAATATCACCTTGCAAATCCTACAAGAACAGTATTAGCGAAAGGCTTCTTGAGGGGAAAGCTGTAACTCGCTGAAATGAATTCACAGATCACAAAGAAGTTTCTCAGAAAGCTTCTTTATCATTTTCATCGGAGGATATTTCCTTTGGCTCTATAGCCTTCAAAGGGATCTGAAATATCCGTTCTCAGATTCCACAAATATAAGGCTAGCAAACAGCACCACGAAATACAGCTGTAACTCAGTGAGTGGAAGTCACACATCACAAAGCAGTTGCTCAGAAAGCTTCTTTCCAGTTTTCATCTGAGGATATTTTCTTTTTCACCATAGGCCTCTTTGGGCTTCCAAATATCCCTTTGCAAATTCCACAAGAACAGTCTTAGCGAACGGCTGCTGGAGGCGACAGCTGTAACTCTGTGAGATGTATTCACAGAATATAGAGCAGTTTCTTCGAAAGCTTCTTTCCAGTTCTTATCTGAGGATGTTTCCCTTTTCACCATAGCCCTCCACAGGCTTCCAAATATCACTTTGCCAATTCCACATGAATAGTCTTAGCAAAAGTCTTCTTGAGGGGTAAGCTGTAACTCTGAGATGAATACACAGATCACAAAGAAGTTTCTAGAAAGCTTCTTCCTCACTTTGATCGGAGGATATTTGCTTTGGCCCTATAGTCTTCAAAGGGATCCGAAATATCAGTTCTCAGATTCCACAAAAATAAGGCTAGGAAACAGCTCCACGAAATACAGCTGTAACTCAGTGAGTGGAAGTCACACATCACAAAGCAGTTGCTCTGGAAGGTTCTTTCCAGTTTTCATGTGAGGATATTCTCTTATTCACCATAGGCCCCTATGGGTTCCAAATATCCCTTTGCAAATTCCACAAGAACAGTCTTAGCGAACGGCTTCTGCAGGGGAAAGCTGTAACTCTGTGAGATGAATTCACAGAACACAGAGCAGTTTCTCAGAAAGCTTCTTTCCATTTTTTATCTGAGGATATTTCCCTTTTCACCATAGCCCTCCACGGGTTTCCAAATATCACTTTGCAAATTCCACAAGAACAGTCTTAGTGAAAGGCTTTTTGAGGGGAAAGCTGTAGCTCTGTGAGATGAATTCACAGATCACAAAGCCGTTTCTCAGAGAGCTTCTTTCTCATTTTGATTGGAGGGTATTTCCTTTGGCTCTACCCATCAAAGGGATCCGAAATATCCGTTCTCAGATTCCACAGAAATAAGGCTAGCAAACAGCTCCACGAAATACAGCTGTAACTCAGTGAGTGGAAGTCACACATCACAAAGCAGTTGCTCAGACAGCTTCTTTTCAGTTTTCATCTGAGGATATTCTCTGTTTCACCATAGGCTTCTAGGGGCTTCCAAATATCCCTTTGCATATTCCACAAGAACAGTCTTAGCGAACGGCTTCTGGAGGGGAAAGCTGTAACTCTGTGAGATGAATTCACAGAACACAGAGCAGTTTCTCAGAAACCTTCTTTCCAGTTTTTATCTGACGATATTTCCCTTTTCACCATAGCCGACCATGGGCTTCCAAATGTCACTTTGCAAATTCCACAAGACCATTCTTAGCGAAAGGCTTTTTAGGGGAAAGCTGTAACACTGTGAGATGAATTCACAGATCACAAAGCAGTTTCTCAGAAAGCTTCTTCCTCACTTTGATCGGAGGGTATTTCCTTTGGCCCTATACTCTTCAAAGGGATCCGAAATATCAGTTCTCAGATTCCACAAAAATAAGGCTAGGGAACAGCTCCACGAAATACAGCTGTAACTCAGTGAGTGGAATTCACACATCACAAAGCAGTTGCTCTGAAATGTGCTTTCCGGTTTTCATCTGAGGATATTCTGTTTTTCAACATAGGCCTCTAGGGGTTCTAAATATCCCTTTGCAAATTCCACGAGAACAGTCTTAGCGAACGACTTCTGGAGGGGAAAGCTGTAACTCTGTGAGATGAATTCATAGAACCCAGAGCAGTTTCTCTGAAAGCTTCTTTCGAGTTTTTCTCTGAGGATATTTCCCTTTTCACCCTAGTCCTCCATGGGCTTCAAAATATCACCTTGCAAATCCTACAAGAACAGTATTAGCGAAAGGCTTCTTGAGGGGAAAGCTGTAACTCGCTGAAATGAATTCACAGATCACAAAGAAGTTTCTCAGAAAGCTTCTTTATCATTTTCATCGGAGGATATTTCCTTTGGCTCTATAGCCTTCAAAGGGATCTGAAATATCCGTTCTCAGATTCCACAAATATAAGGCTAGCAAACAGCACCACGAAATACAGCTGTAACTCAGTGAGTGGAAGTCACACATCACAAAGCAGTTGCTCAGAAAGCTTCTTTCCAGTTTTCATCTGAGGATATTTTCTTTTTCACCATAGGCCTCTTTGGGCTTCCAAATATCCCTTTGCAAATTCCACAAGAACAGTCTTAGCGAACGGCTGCTGGAGGCGACAGCTGTAACTCTGTGAGATGTATTCACAGAATATAGAGCAGTTTCTTCGAAAGCTTCTTTCCAGTTCTTATCTGAGGATGTTTCCCTTTTCACCATAGCCCTCCACAGGCTTCCAAATATCACTTTGCCAATTCCACATGAATAGTCTTAGCAAAAGTCTTCTTGAGGGGTAAGCTGTAACTCTGAGATGAATACACAGATCACAAAGAAGTTTCTAGAAAGCTTCTTCCTCACTTTGATCGGAGGATATTTGCTTTGGCCCTATAGTCTTCAAAGGGATCCGAAATATCAGTTCTCAGATTCCACAAAAATAAGGCTAGGAAACAGCTCCACGAAATACAGCTGTAACTCAGTGAGTGGAAGTCACACATCACAAAGCAGTTGCTCTGAAAGGTTCTTTCCAGTTTTCATGTGAGGATATTCTCTTATTCACCATAGGCCCCTATGGGTTCCAAATATCCCTTTGCAAATTCCACAAGAACTGTCTTAGCGAACGGCTTCTGCAGGGGAAAGCTGTAACTCTGTGAGATGAATTCACAGAACACAGAGCAGTTTCTCAGAAAGCTTCTTTCCATTTTTTATCTGAGGATATTTCCCTTTTCACCATAGCCCTCCACGGGTTTCCAAATATCACTTTGCAAATTCCACAAGAACAGTCTTAGTGAAAGGCTTTTTGAGGGGAAAGCTGTAGCTCTGTGAGATGAATTCACAGATCACAAAGCCGTTTCTCAGAGAGCTTCTTTCTCATTTTGATTGGAGGGTATTTCCTTTGGCTCTACCCATCAAAGGGATCCGAAATATCCGTTCTCAGATTCCACAGAAATAAGGCTAGCAAACAGCTCCACGAAATACAGCTGTAACTCAGTGAGTGGAAGTCACACATCACAAAGCAGTTGCTCAGACAGCTTCTTTTCAGTTTTCATCTGAGGATATTCTCTGTTTCACCATAGGCTTCTAGGGGCTTCCAAATATCCCTTTGCATATTCCACAAGAACAGTCTTAGCGAACGGCTTCTGGAGGGGAAAGCTGTAACTCTGTGAGATGAATTCACAGAACACAGAGCAGTTTCTCAGAAACCTTCTTTCCAGTTTTTATCTGACGATATTTCCCTTTTCACCATAGCCGACCATGGGCTTCCAAATGTCACTTTGCAAATTCCACAAGACCATTCTTAGCGAAAGGCTTTTTAGGGGAAAGCTGTAACACTGTGAGATGAATTCACAGATCACAAAGCAGTTTCTCAGAAAGCTTCTTCCTCACTTTGATCGGAGGGTATTTCCTTTGGCCCTATACTCTTCAAAGGGATCCGAAATATCAGTTCTCAGATTCCACAAAAATAAGGCTAGGGAACAGCTCCACGAAATACAGCTGTAACTCAGTGAGTGGAATTCACACATCACAAAGCAGTTGCTCTGAAATGTGCTTTCCGGTTTTCATCTGAGGATATTCTGTTTTTCAACATAGGCCTCTAGGGGTTCTAAATATCCCTTTGCAAATTCCACGAGAACAGTCTTAGCGAACGACTTCTGGAGGGGAAAGCTGTAACTCTGTGAGATGAATTCACAGAACACAGAGCAGTTTCTCAGAAACCTTCTTTCCAGTTTTTATCTGACGATATTTCCCTTTTCACCATAGCCGACCACGGGCTTCCAAATGTCACTTTGCAAATTCCACAAGACCATTCTTAGCGAAAGGCTTTTTAGGGGAAAGCTGTAACACTTTGAGATGAATTCACAGATCACAAAGCAGTTTCTCAGAAAGCTTCTTCCTCACTTTGATCGGAGGGTATTTCCTTTGGCCCTATACTCTTCAAAGGGATCCGAAATATCAGTTCTCAGATTCCACAAAAATAAGGCTAGGGAACAGCTCCACGAAATACAGCTGTAACTCAGTGAGTGGAAGTCACACATCACAAAGCAGTTGCTCAGAAAGCTTCTTTCCAGTTTTCATCTGAGGATATTTTCTTTTTCACCATAGGCCTCTTTGGGCTTCCAAATATCCCTTTGCAAATTCCACAAGAACAGTCTTAGCGAACGGCTGCTGGAGGCGACAGCTGTAACTCTGTGAGATGTATTCACAGAATATAGAGCAGTTTCTTCGAAAGCTTCTTTCCAGTTCTTATCTGAGGATGTTTCCCTTTTCACCATAGCCCTCCACAGGCTTCCAAATATCACTTTGCCAATTCCACATGAATAGTCTTAGCAAAAGTCTTCTTGAGGGGTAAGCTGTAACTCTGAGATGAATACACAGATCACAAAGAAGTTTCTAGAAAGCTTCTTCCTCACTTTGATCGGAGGATATTTGCTTTGGCCCTATAGTCTTCAAAGGGATCCGAAATATCAGTTCTCAGATTCCACAAAAATAAGGCTAGGAAACAGCTCCACGAAATACAGCTGTAACTCAGTGAGTGGAAGTCACACATCACAAAGCAGTTGCTCTGAAAGGTTCTTTCCAGTTTTCATGTGAGGATATTCTCTTATTCACCATAGGCCCCTATGGGTTCCAAATATCCCTTTGCAAATTCCACAAGAACAGTCTTAGCGAACGGCTTCTGCAGGGGAAAGCTGTAACTCTGTGAGATGAATTCACAGAACACAGAGCAGTTTCTCAGAAAGCTTCTTTCCATTTTTTATCTGAGGATATTTCCCTTTTCACCATAGCCCTCCACGGGTTTCCAAATATCACTTTGCAAATTCCACAAGAACAGTCTTAGTGAAAGGCTTTTTGAGGGGAAAGCTGTAGCTCTGTGAGATGAATTCACAGATCACAAAGCCGTTTCTCAGAGAGCTTCTTTCTCATTTTGATTGGAGGGTATTTCCTTTGGCTCTACCCATCAAAAGGATCCGAAATATCCATTCTCAGATTCCACAGAAATAAGGCTAGCAAACAGCTCCACGAAATACAGCTGTAACTCAGTGAGTGGAAGTCACACATCACAAAGCAGTTGCTCAGACAGCTTCTTTTCAGTTTTCATCTGAGGATATTCTCTGTTTCACCATAGGCTTCTAGGGGCTTCCAAATATCCCTTTGCATATTCCACAAGAACAGTCTTAGCGAACGGCTTCTGGAGGGGAAAGCTGTAACTCTGTGAGATGAATTCACAGAACACAGAGCAGTTTCTCAGAAACCTTCTTTCCAGTTTTTATCTGACGATATTTCCCTTTTCACCATAGCCGACCATGGGCTTCCAAATGTCACTTTGCAAATTCCACAAGACCATTCTTAGCGAAAGGCTTTTTAGGGGAAAGCTGTAACACTGTGAGATGAATTCACAGATCACAAAGCAGTTTCTCAGAAAGCTTCTTCCTCACTTTGATCGGAGGGTATTTCCTTTGGCCCTATACTCTTCAAAGGGATCCGAAATATCAGTTCTCAGATTCCACAAAAATAAGGCTAGGGAACAGCTCCACGAAATACAGCTGTAACTCAGTGAGTGGAATTCACACATCACAAAGCAGTTGCTCTGAAATGTGCTTTCCGGTTTTCATCTGAGGATATTCTGTTTTTCAACATAGGCCTCTAGGGGTTCTAAATATCCCTTTGCAAATTCCACGAGAACAGTCTTAGCGAACGACTTCTGGAGGGGAAAGCTGTAACTCTGTGAGATGAATTCACAGAACACAGAGCAGTTTCTCAGAAACCTTCTTTCCAGTTTTTATCTGACGATATTTCCCTTTTCACCATAGCCGACCATGGGCTTCCAAATGTCACTTTGCAAATTCCACAAGACCATTCTTAGCGAAAGGCTTTTTAGGGGAAAGCTGTAACACTGTGAGATGAATTCACAGATCACAAAGCAGTTTCTCAGAAAGCTTCTTCCTCACTTTGATCGGAGGGTATTTCCTTTGGCCCTATACTCTTCAAAGGGATCCGAAATATCAGTTCTCAGATTCCACAAAAATAAGGCTAGGGAACAGCTCCACGAAATACAGCTGTAACTCAGTGAGTGGAATTCACACATCACAAAGCAGTTGCTCTGAAATGTGCTTTCCGGTTTTCATCTGAGGATATTCTGTTTTTCAACATAGGCCTCTAGGGGTTCTAAATATCCCTTTGCAAATTCCACGAGAACAGTCTTAGCGAACGACTTCAGGAGGGGAAAGCTGTAACTCTGTGAGATGAATTCATAGAACCCAGAGCAGTTTCTCTGAAAGCTTCTTTCGAGTTTTTCTCTGAGGATATTTCCCTTTTCACCCTAGTCCTCCATGGGCTTCAAAATATCACCTTGCAAATCCTACAAGAACAGTATTAGCGAAAGGCTTCTTGAGGGGAAAGCTGTAACTCGCTGAAATGAATTCACAGATCACAAAGAAGTTTCTCAGAAAGCTTCTTTATCATTTTCATCGGAGGATATTTCCTTTGGCTCTATAGCCTTCAAAGGGATCTGAAATATCCGTTCTCAGATTCCACAAATATAAGGCTAGCAAACAGCACCACGAAATACAGCTGTAACTCAGTGAGTGGAAGTCACACATCACAAAGCAGTTGCTCAGAAAGCTTCTTTCCAGTTTTCATCTGAGGATATTTTCTTTTTCACCATAGGCCTCTTTGGGCTTCCAAATATCCCTTTGCAAATTCCACAAGAACAGTCTTAGCGAACGGCTGCTGGAGGCGACAGCTGTAACTCTGTGAGATGTATTCACAGAATATAGAGCAGTTTCTTCGAAAGCTTCTTTCCAGTTCTTATCTGAGGATGTTTCCCTTTTCACCATAGCCCTCCACAGGCTTCCAAATATCACTTTGCCAATTCCACATGAATAGTCTTAGCAAAAGTCTTCTTGAGGGGTAAGCTGTAACTCTGAGATGAATACACAGATCACAAAGAAGTTTCTAGAAAGCTTCTTCCTCACTTTGATCGGAGGATATTTGCTTTGGCCCTATAGTCTTCAAAGGGATCCGAAATATCAGTTCTCAGATTCCACAAAAATAAGGCTAGGAAACAGCTCCACGAAATACAGCTGTAACTCAGTGAGTGGAAGTCACACATCACAAAGCAGTTGCTCTGAAAGGTTCTTTCCAGTTTTCATGTGAGGATATTCTCTTATTCACCATAGGCCCCTATGGGTTCCAAATATCCCTTTGCAAATTCCACAAGAACAGTCTTAGCGAACGGCTTCTGCAGGGGAAAGCTGTAACTCTGTGAGATGAATTCACAGAACACAGAGCAGTTTCTCAGAAAGCTTCTTTCCATTTTTTATCTGAGGATATTTCCCTTTTCACCATAGCCCTCCACGGGTTTCCAAATATCACTTTGCAAATTCCACAAGAACAGTCTTAGTGAAAGGCTTTTTGAGGGGAAAGCTGTAGCTCTGTGAGATGAATTCACAGATCACAAAGCCGTTTCTCAGAGAGCTTCTTTCTCATTTTGATTGGAGGGTATTTCCTTTGGCTCTACCCATCAAAGGGATCCGAAATATCCGTTCTCAGATTCCACAGAAATAAGGCTAGCAAACAGCTCCACGAAATACAGCTGTAACTCAGTGAGTGGAAGTCACACATCACAAAGCAGTTGCTCAGACAGCTTCTTTTCAGTTTTCATCTGAGGATATTCTCTGTTTCACCATAGGCTTCTAGGGGCTTCCAAATATCCCTTTGCATATTCCACAAGAACAGTCTTAGCGAACGGCTTCTGGAGGGGAAAGCTGTAACTCTGTGAGATGAATTCACAGAACACAGAGCAGTTTCTCAGAAACCTTCTTTCCAGTTTTTATCTGACGATATTTCCCTTTTCACCATAGCCGACCATGGGCTTCCAAATGTCACTTTGCAAATTCCACAAGACCATTCTTAGCGAAAGGCTTTTTAGGGGAAAGCTGTAACACTGTGAGATGAATTCACAGATCACAAAGCAGTTTCTCAGAAAGCTTCTTCCTCACTTTGATCGGAGGGTATTTCCTTTGGCCCTATACTCTTCAAAGGGATCCGAAATATCAGTTCTCAGATTCCACAAAAATAAGGCTAGGGAACAGCTCCACGAAATACAGCTGTAACTCAGTGAGTGGAATTCACACATCACAAAGCAGTTGCTCTGAAATGTGCTTTCCGGTTTTCATCTGAGGATATTCTGTTTTTCAACATAGGCCTCTAGGGGTTCTAAATATCCCTTTGCAAATTCCACGAGAACAGTCTTAGCGAACGACTTCTGGAGGGGAAAGCTGTAACTCTGTGAGATGAATTCATAGAACCCAGAGCAGTTTCTCTGAAAGCTTCTTTCCAGTTTTTCTCTGAGGATATTTCCCTTTTCACCCTAGTCCTCCATGGGCTTCAAAATATCACCTTGCAAATCCTACAAGAACAGTATTAGCGAAAGGCTTCTTGAGGGGAAAGCTGTAACTCGCTGAAATGAATTCACAGATCACAAAGAAGTTTCTCAGAAAGCTTCTTTATCATTTTCATCGGAGGATATTTCCTTTGGCTCTATAGCCTTCAAAGGGATCTGAAATATCCGTTCTCAGATTCCACAAATATAAGGCTAGCAAACAGCACCACGAAATACAGCTGTAACTCAGTGAGTGGAAGTCACACATCACAAAGCAGTTGCTCAGAAAGCTTCTTTCCAGTTTTCATCTGAGGATATTTTCTTTTTCACCATAGGCCTCTTTGGGCTTCCAAATATCCCTTTGCAAATTCCACAAGAACAGTCTTAGCGAACGGCTGCTGGAGGCGACAGCTGTAACTCTGTGAGATGTATTCACAGAATATAGAGCAGTTTCTTCGAAAGCTTCTTTCCAGTTCTTATCTGAGGATGTTTCCCTTTTCACCATAGCCCTCCACAGGCTTCCAAATATCACTTTGCCAATTCCACATGAATAGTCTTAGCAAAAGTCTTCTTGAGGGGTAAGCTGTAACTCTGAGATGAATACACAGATCACAAAGAAGTTTCTAGAAAGCTTCTTCCTCACTTTGATCGGAGGATATTTGCTTTGGCCCTATAGTCTTCAAAGGGATCCGAAATATCAGTTCTCAGATTCCACAAAAATAAGGCTAGGAAACAGCTCCACGAAATACAGCTGTAACTCAGTGAGTGGAAGTCACACATCACAAAGCAGTTGCTCTGGAAGGTTCTTTCCAGTTTTCATGTGAGGATATTCTCTTATTCACCATAGGCCCCTATGGGTTCCAAATATCCCTTTGCAAATTCCACAAGAACAGTCTTAGCGAACGGCTTCTGCAGGGGAAAGCTGTAACTCTGTGAGATGAATTCACAGAACACAGAGCAGTTTCTCAGAAAGCTTCTTTCCATTTTTTATCTGAGGATATTTCCCTTTTCACCATAGCCCTCCACGGGTTTCCAAATATCACTTTGCAAATTCCACAAGAACAGTCTTAGTGAAAGGCTTTTTGAGGGGAAAGCTGTAGCTCTGTGAGATGAATTCACAGATCACAAAGCCGTTTCTCAGAGAGCTTCTTTCTCATTTTGATTGGAGGGTATTTCCTTTGGCTCTACCCATCAAAGGGATCCGAAATATCCGTTCTCAGATTCCACAGAAATAAGGCTAGCAAACAGCTCCACGAAATACAGCTGTAACTCAGTGAGTGGAAGTCACACATCACAAAGCAGTTGCTCAGACAGCTTCTTTTCAGTTTTCATCTGAGGATATTCTCTGTTTCACCATAGGCTTCTAGGGGCTTCCAAATATCCCTTTGCATATTCCACAAGAACAGTCTTAGCGAACGGCTTCTGGAGGGGAAAGCTGTAACTCTGTGAGATGAATTCACAGAACACAGAGCAGTTTCTCAGAAACCTTCTTTCCAGTTTTTATCTGACGATATTTCCCTTTTCACCATAGCCGACCATGGGCTTCCAAATGTCACTTTGCAAATTCCACAAGACCATTCTTAGCGAAAGGCTTTTTAGGGGAAAGCTGTAACACTGTGAGATGAATTCACAGATCACAAAGCAGTTTCTCAGAAAGCTTCTTCCTCACTTTGATCGGAGGGTATTTCCTTTGGCCCTATACTCTTCAAAGGGATCCGAAATATCAGTTCTCAGATTCCACAAAAATAAGGCTAGGGAACAGCTCCACGAAATACAGCTGTAACTCAGTGAGTGGAATTCACACATCACAAAGCAGTTGCTCTGAAATGTGCTTTCCGGTTTTCATCTGAGGATATTCTGTTTTTCAACATAGGCCTCTAGGGGTTCTAAATATCCCTTTGCAAATTCCACGAGAACAGTCTTAGCGAACGACTTCTGGAGGGGAAAGCTGTAACTCTGTGAGATGAATTCATAGAACCCAGAGCAGTTTCTCTGAAAGCTTCTTTCGAGTTTTTCTCTGAGGATATTTCCCTTTTCACCCTAGTCCTCCATGGGCTTCAAAATATCACCTTGCAAATCCTACAAGAACAGTATTAGCGAAAGGCTTCTTGAGGGGAAAGCTGTAACTCGCTGAAATGAATTCACAGATCACAAAGAAGTTTCTCAGAAAGCTTCTTTATCATTTTCATCGGAGGATATTTCCTTTGGCTCTATAGCCTTCAAAGGGATCTGAAATATCCGTTCTCAGATTCCACAAATATAAGGCTAGCAAACAGCACCACGAAATACAGCTGTAACTCAGTGAGTGGAAGTCACACATCACAAAGCAGTTGCTCAGAAAGCTTCTTTCCAGTTTTCATCTGAGGATATTTTCTTTTTCACCATAGGCCTCTTTGGGCTTCCAAATATCCCTTTGCAAATTCCACAAGAACAGTCTTAGCGAACGGCTGCTGGAGGCGACAGCTGTAACTCTGTGAGATGTATTCACAGAATATAGAGCAGTTTCTTCGAAAGCTTCTTTCCAGTTCTTATCTGAGGATGTTTCCCTTTTCACCATAGCCCTCCACAGGCTTCCAAATATCACTTTGCCAATTCCACATGAATAGTCTTAGCAAAAGTCTTCTTGAGGGGTAAGCTGTAACTCTGAGATGAATACACAGATCACAAAGAAGTTTCTAGAAAGCTTCTTCCTCACTTTGATCGGAGGATATTTGCTTTGGCCCTATAGTCTTCAAAGGGATCCGAAATATCAGTTCTCAGATTCCACAAAAATAAGGCTAGGAAACAGCTCCACGAAATACAGCTGTAACTCAGTGAGTGGAAGTCACACATCACAAAGCAGTTGCTCTGAAAGGTTCTTTCCAGTTTTCATGTGAGGATATTCTCTTATTCACCATAGGCCCCTATGGGTTCCAAATATCCCTTTGCAAATTCCACAAGAACTGTCTTAGCGAACGGCTTCTGCAGGGGAAAGCTGTAACTCTGTGAGATGAATTCACAGAACACAGAGCAGTTTCTCAGAAAGCTTCTTTCCATTTTTTATCTGAGGATATTTCCCTTTTCACCATAGCCCTCCACGGGTTTCCAAATATCACTTTGCAAATTCCACAAGAACAGTCTTAGTGAAAGGCTTTTTGAGGGGAAAGCTGTAGCTCTGTGAGATGAATTCACAGATCACAAAGCCGTTTCTCAGAGAGCTTCTTTCTCATTTTGATTGGAGGGTATTTCCTTTGGCTCTACCCATCAAAGGGATCCGAAATATCCGTTCTCAGATTCCACAGAAATAAGGCTAGCAAACAGCTCCACGAAATACAGCTGTAACTCAGTGAGTGGAAGTCACACATCACAAAGCAGTTGCTCAGACAGCTTCTTTTCAGTTTTCATCTGAGGATATTCTCTGTTTCACCATAGGCTTCTAGGGGCTTCCAAATATCCCTTTGCATATTCCACAAGAACAGTCTTAGCGAACGGCTTCTGGAGGGGAAAGCTGTAACTCTGTGAGATGAATTCACAGAACACAGAGCAGTTTCTCAGAAACCTTCTTTCCAGTTTTTATCTGACGATATTTCCCTTTTCACCATAGCCGACCATGGGCTTCCAAATGTCACTTTGCAAATTCCACAAGACCATTCTTAGCGAAAGGCTTTTTAGGGGAAAGCTGTAACACTGTGAGATGAATTCACAGATCACAAAGCAGTTTCTCAGAAAGCTTCTTCCTCACTTTGATCGGAGGGTATTTCCTTTGGCCCTATACTCTTCAAAGGGATCCGAAATATCAGTTCTCAGATTCCACAAAAATAAGGCTAGGGAACAGCTCCACGAAATACAGCTGTAACTCAGTGAGTGGAATTCACACATCACAAAGCAGTTGCTCTGAAATGTGCTTTCCGGTTTTCATCTGAGGATATTCTGTTTTTCAACATAGGCCTCTAGGGGTTCTAAATATCCCTTTGCAAATTCCACGAGAACAGTCTTAGCGAACGACTTCTGGAGGGGAAAGCTGTAACTCT
The DNA here is from genome assembly GCF_049350105.2 of Macaca mulatta. Taxonomy (NCBI): domain Eukaryota; kingdom Metazoa; phylum Chordata; class Mammalia; order Primates; family Cercopithecidae; genus Macaca; species Macaca mulatta. The sequence goes on from NC_133417.1 coordinate 30,220,824, forward strand.
GTGAGATGAATTCATAGAACCCAGAGCAGCTTCTCTGAAAGCTTCTTTCGAGTTTTTCTCTGAGGATATTTCCCTTTTCACCCTAGTCCTCCATGGGCTTCAAAATATCACCTTGCAAATCCTACAAGAACAGTATTAGCGAAAGGCTTCTTGAGGGGAAAGCTGTAACTCGCTGAAATGAATTCACAGATCACAAAGAAGTTTCTCAGAAAGCTTCTTTATCATTTTCATCGGAGGATATTTCCTTTGGCTCTATAGCCTTCAAAGGGATCTGAAATATCCGTTCTCAGATTCCACAAATATAAGGCTAGCAAACAGCACCACGAAATACAGCTGTAACTCAGTGAGTGGAAGTCACACATCACAAAGCAGTTGCTCAGAAAGCTTCTTTCCAGTTTTCATCTGAGGATATTTTCTTTTTCACCATAGGCCTCTTTGGGCTTCCAAATATCCCTTTGCAAATTCCACAAGAACAGTCTTAGCGAACGGCTGCTGGAGGCGACAGCTGTAACTCTGTGAGATGTATTCACAGAATATAGAGCAGTTTCTTCGAAAGCTTCTTTCCAGTTCTTATCTGAGGATGTTTCCCTTTTCACCATAGCCCTCCACAGGCTTCCAAATATCACTTTGCCAATTCCACATGAATAGTCTTAGCAAAAGTCTTCTTGAGGGGTAAGCTGTAACTCTGAGATGAATACACAGATCACAAAGAAGTTTCTAGAAAGCTTCTTCCTCACTTTGATCGGAGGATATTTGCTTTGGCCCTATAGTCTTCAAAGGGATCCGAAATATCAGTTCTCAGATTCCACAAAAATAAGGCTAGGAAACAGCTCCACGAAATACAGCTGTAACTCAGTGAGTGGAAGTCACACATCACAAAGCAGTTGCTCTGAAAGGTTCTTTCCAGTTTTCATGTGAGGATATTCTCTTATTCACCATAGGCCCCTATGGGTTCCAAATATCCCTTTGCAAATTCCACAAGAACTGTCTTAGCGAACGGCTTCTGCAGGGGAAAGCTGTAACTCTGTGAGATGAATTCACAGAACACAGAGCAGTTTCTCAGAAAGCTTCTTTCCATTTTTTATCTGAGGATATTTCCCTTTTCACCATAGCCCTCCACGGGTTTCCAAATATCACTTTGCAAATTCCACAAGAACAGTCTTAGTGAAAGGCTTTTTGAGGGGAAAGCTGTAGCTCTGTGAGATGAATTCACAGATCACAAAGCCGTTTCTCAGAGAGCTTCTTTCTCATTTTGATTGGAGGGTATTTCCTTTGGCTCTACCCATCAAAGGGATCCGAAATATCCGTTCTCAGATTCCACAGAAATAAGGCTAGCAAACAGCTCCACGAAATACAGCTGTAACTCAGTGAGTGGAAGTCACACATCACAAAGCAGTTGCTCAGACAGCTTCTTTTCAGTTTTCATCTGAGGATATTCTCTGTTTCACCATAGGCTTCTAGGGGCTTCCAAATATCCCTTTGCATATTCCACAAGAACAGTCTTAGCGAACGGCTTCTGGAGGGGAAAGCTGTAACTCTGTGAGATGAATTCACAGAACACAGAGCAGTTTCTCAGAAACCTTCTTTCCAGTTTTTATCTGACGATATTTCCCTTTTCACCATAGCCGACCATGGGCTTCCAAATGTCACTTTGCAAATTCCACAAGACCATTCTTAGCGAAAGGCTTTTTAGGGGAAAGCTGTAACACTGTGAGATGAATTCACAGATCACAAAGCAGTTTCTCAGAAAGCTTCTTCCTCACTTTGATCGGAGGGTATTTCCTTTGGCCCTATACTCTTCAAAGGGATCCGAAATATCAGTTCTCAGATTCCACAAAAATAAGGCTAGGGAACAGCTCCACGAAATACAGCTGTAACTCAGTGAGTGGAATTCACACATCACAAAGCAGTTGCTCTGAAATGTGCTTTCCGGTTTTCATCTGAGGATATTCTGTTTTTCAACATAGGCCTCTAGGGGTTCTAAATATCCCTTTGCAAATTCCACGAGAACAGTCTTAGCGAACGACTTCTGGAGGGGAAAGCTGTAACTCTGTGAGATGAATTCATAGAACCCAGAGCAGCTTCTCTGAAAGCTTCTTTCGAGTTTTTCTCTGAGGATATTTCCCTTTTCACCCTAGTCCTCCATGGGCTTCAAAATATCACCTTGCAAATCCTACAAGAACAGTATTAGCGAAAGGCTTCTTGAGGGGAAAGCTGTAACTCGCTGAAATGAATTCACAGATCACAAAGAAGTTTCTCAGAAAGCTTCTTTATCATTTTCATCGGAGGATATTTCCTTTGGCTCTATAGCCTTCAAAGGGATCTGAAATATCCGTTCTCAGATTCCACAAATATAAGGCTAGCAAACAGCACCACGAAATACAGCTGTAACTCAGTGAGTGGAAGTCACACATCACAAAGCAGTTGCTCAGAAAGCTTCTTTCCAGTTTTCATCTGAGGATATTTTCTTTTTCACCATAGGCCTCTTTGGGCTTCCAAATATCCCTTTGCAAATTCCACAAGAACAGTCTTAGCGAACGGCTGCTGGAGGCGACAGCTGTAACTCTGTGAGATGTATTCACAGAATATAGAGCAGTTTCTTCGAAGGCTTCTTTCCAGTTCTTATCTGAGGATGTTTCCCTTTTCACCATAGCCCTCCACAGGCTTCCAAATATCACTTTGCCAATTCCACATGAATAGTCTTAGCAAAAGTCTTCTTGAGGGGTAAGCTGTAACTCTGAGATGAATACACAGATCACAAAGAAGTTTCTAGAAAGCTTCTTCCTCACTTTGATCGGAGGATATTTGCTTTGGCCCTATAGTCTTCAAAGGGATCCGAAATATCAGTTCTCAGATTCCACAAAAATAAGGCTAGGAAACAGCTCCACGAAATACAGCTGTAACTCAGTGAGTGGAAGTCACACATCACAAAGCAGTTGCTCTGAAAGGTTCTTTCCAGTTTTCATGTGAGGATATTCTCTTATTCACCATAGGCCCCTATGGGTTCCAAATATCCCTTTGCAAATTCCACAAGAACAGTCTTAGCGAACGGCTTCTGCAGGGGAAAGCTGTAACTCTGTGAGATGAATTCACAGAACACAGAGCAGTTTCTCAGAAAGCTTCTTTCCATTTTTTATCTGAGGATATTTCCCTTTTCACCATAGCCCTCCACGGGTTTCCAAATATCACTTTGCAAATTCCACAAGAACAGTCTTAGTGAAAGGCTTTTTGAGGGGAAAGCTGTAGCTCTGTGAGATGAATTCACAGATCACAAAGCCGTTTCTCAGAGAGCTTCTTTCTCATTTTGATTGGAGGGTATTTCCTTTGGCTCTACCCATCAAAGGGATCCGAAATATCCGTTCTCAGATTCCACAGAAATAAGGCTAGCAAACAGCTCCACGAAATACAGCTGTAACTCAGTGAGTGGAAGTCACACATCACAAAGCAGTTGCTCAGACAGCTTCTTTTCAGTTTTCATCTGAGGATATTCTCTGTTTCACCATAGGCTTCTAGGGGCTTCCAAATATCCCTTTGCATATTCCACAAGAACAGTCTTAGCGAACGGCTTCTGGAGGGGAAAGCTGTAACTCTGTGAGATGAATTCACAGAACACAGAGCAGTTTCTCAGAAACCTTCTTTCCAGTTTTTATCTGACGATATTTCCCTTTTCACCATAGCCGACCATGGGCTTCCAAATGTCACTTTGCAAATTCCACAAGACCATTCTTAGCGAAAGGCTTTTTAGGGGAAAGCTGTAACACTGTGAGATGAATTCACAGATCACAAAGCAGTTTCTCAGAAAGCTTCTTCCTCACTTTGATCGGAGGGTATTTCCTTTGGCCCTATACTCTTCAAAGGGATCCGAAATATCAGTTCTCAGATTCCACAAAAATAAGGCTAGGGAACAGCTCCACGAAATACAGCTGTAACTCAGTGAGTGGAATTCACACATCACAAAGCAGTTGCTCTGAAATGTGCTTTCCGGTTTTCATCTGAGGATATTCTGTTTTTCAACATAGGCCTCTAGGGGTTCTAAATATCCCTTTGCAAATTCCACGAGAACAGTCTTAGCGAACGACTTCAGGAGGGGAAAGCTGTAACTCTGTGAGATGAATTCATAGAACCCAGAGCAGTTTCTCTGAAAGCTTCTTTCGAGTTTTTCTCTGAGGATATTTCCCTTTTCACCCTAGTCCTCCATGGGCTTCAAAATATCACCTTGCAAATCCTACAAGAACAGTATTAGCGAAAGGCTTCTTGAGGGGAAAGCTGTAACTCGCTGAAATGAATTCACAGATCACAAAGAAGTTTCTCAGAAAGCTTCTTTATCATTTTCATCGGAGGATATTTCCTTTGGCTCTATAGCCTTCAAAGGGATCTGAAATATCCGTTCTCAGATTCCACAAATATAAGGCTAGCAAACAGCACCACGAAATACAGCTGTAACTCAGTGAGTGGAAGTCACACATCACAAAGCAGTTGCTCAGAAAGCTTCTTTCCAGTTTTCATCTGAGGATATTTTCTTTTTCACCATAGGCCTCTTTGGGCTTCCAAATATCCCTTTGCAAATTCCACAAGAACAGTCTTAGCGAACGGCTGCTGGAGGCGACAGCTGTAACTCTGTGAGATGTATTCACAGAATATAGAGCAGTTTCTTCGAAAGCTTCTTTCCAGTTCTTATCTGAGGATGTTTCCCTTTTCACCATAGCCCTCCACAGGCTTCCAAATATCACTTTGCCAATTCCACATGAATAGTCTTAGCAAAAGTCTTCTTGAGGGGTAAGCTGTAACTCTGAGATGAATACACAGATCACAAAGAAGTTTCTAGAAAGCTTCTTCCTCACTTTGATCGGAGGATATTTGCTTTGGCCCTATAGTCTTCAAAGGGATCCGAAATATCAGTTCTCAGATTCCACAAAAATAAGGCTAGGAAACAGCTCCACGAAATACAGCTGTAACTCAGTGAGTGGAAGTCACACATCACAAAGCAGTTGCTCTGAAAGGTTCTTTCCAGTTTTCATGTGAGGATATTCTCTTATTCACCATAGGCCCCTATGGGTTCCAAATATCCCTTTGCAAATTCCACAAGAACAGTCTTAGCGAACGGCTTCTGCAGGGGAAAGCTGTAACTCTGTGAGATGAATTCACAGAACACAGAGCAGTTTCTCAGAAAGCTTCTTTCCATTTTTTATCTGAGGATATTTCCCTTTTCACCATAGCCCTCCACGGGTTTCCAAATATCACTTTGCAAATTCCACAAGAACAGTCTTAGTGAAAGGCTTTTTGAGGGGAAAGCTGTAGCTCTGTGAGATGAATTCACAGATCACAAAGCCGTTTCTCAGAGAGCTTCTTTCTCATTTTGATTGGAGGGTATTTCCTTTGGCTCTACCCATCAAAGGGATCCGAAATATCCGTTCTCAGATTCCACAGAAATAAGGCTAGCAAACAGCTCCACGAAATACAGCTGTAACTCAGTGAGTGGAAGTCACACATCACAAAGCAGTTGCTCAGACAGCTTCTTTTCAGTTTTCATCTGAGGATATTCTCTGTTTCACCATAGGCTTCTAGGGGCTTCCAAATATCCCTTTGCATATTCCACAAGAACAGTCTTAGCGAACGGCTTCTGGAGGGGAAAGCTGTAACTCTGTGAGATGAATTCACAGAACACAGAGCAGTTTCTCAGAAACCTTCTTTCCAGTTTTTATCTGACGATATTTCCCTTTTCACCATAGCCGACCATGGGCTTCCAAATGTCACTTTGCAAATTCCACAAGACCATTCTTAGCGAAAGGCTTTTTAGGGGAAAGCTGTAACACTGTGAGATGAATTCACAGATCACAAAGCAGTTTCTCAGAAAGCTTCTTCCTCACTTTGATCGGAGGGTATTTCCTTTGGCCCTATACTCTTCAAAGGGATCCGAAATATCAGTTCTCAGATTCCACAAAAATAAGGCTAGGGAACAGCTCCACGAAATACAGCTGTAACTCAGTGAGTGGAATTCACACATCACAAAGCAGTTGCTCTGAAATGTGCTTTCCGGTTTTCATCTGAGGATATTCTGTTTTTCAACATAGGCCTCTAGGGGTTCTAAATATCCCTTTGCAAATTCCACGAGAACAGTCTTAGCGAACGACTTCTGGAGGGGAAAGCTGTAACTCTGTGAGATGAATTCATAGAACCCAGAGCAGTTTCTCTGAAAGCTTCTTTCGAGTTTTTCTCTGAGGATATTTCCCTTTTCACCCTAGTCCTCCATGGGCTTCAAAATATCACCTTGCAAATCCTACAAGAACAGTATTAGCGAAAGGCTTCTTGAGGGGAAAGCTGTAACTCGCTGAAATGAATTCACAGATCACAAAGAAGTTTCTCAGAAAGCTTCTTTATCATTTTCATCGGAGGATATTTCCTTTGGCTCTATAGCCTTCAAAGGGATCTGAAATATCCGTTCTCAGATTCCACAAATATAAGGCTAGCAAACAGCACCACGAAATACAGCTGTAACTCAGTGAGTGGAAGTCACACATCACAAAGCAGTTGCTCAGAAAGCTTCTTTCCAGTTTTCATCTGAGGATATTTTCTTTTTCACCATAGGCCTCTTTGGGCTTCCAAATATCCCTTTGCAAATTCCACAAGAACAGTCTTAGCGAACGGCTGCTGGAGGCGACAGCTGTAACTCTGTGAGATGTATTCACAGAATATAGAGCAGTTTCTTCGAAAGCTTCTTTCCAGTTCTTATCTGAGGATGTTTCCCTTTTCACCATAGCCCTCCACAGGCTTCCAAATATCACTTTGCCAATTCCACATGAATAGTCTTAGCAAAAGTCTTCTTGAGGGGTAAGCTGTAACTCTGAGATGAATACACAGATCACAAAGAAGTTTCTAGAAAGCTTCTTCCTCACTTTGATCGGAGGATATTTGCTTTGGCCCTATAGTCTTCAAAGGGATCCGAAATATCAGTTCTCAGATTCCACAAAAATAAGGCTAGGAAACAGCTCCACGAAATACAGCTGTAACTCAGTGAGTGGAAGTCACACATCACAAAGCAGTTGCTCTGAAAGGTTCTTTCCAGTTTTCATGTGAGGATATTCTCTTATTCACCATAGGCCCCTATGGGTTCCAAATATCCCTTTGCAAATTCCACAAGAACAGTCTTAGCGAACGGCTTCTGCAGGGGAAAGCTGTAACTCTGTGAGATGAATTCACAGAACACAGAGCAGTTTCTCAGAAAGCTTCTTTCCATTTTTTATCTGAGGATATTTCCCTTTTCACCATAGCCCTCCACGGGTTTCCAAATATCACTTTGCAAATTCCACAAGAACAGTCTTAGTGAAAGGCTTTTTGAGGGGAAAGCTGTAGCTCTGTGAGATGAATTCACAGATCACAAAGCCGTTTCTCAGAGAGCTTCTTTCTCATTTTGATTGGAGGGTATTTCCTTTGGCTCTACCCATCAAAGGGATCCGAAATATCCGTTCTCAGATTCCACAGAAATAAGGCTAGCAAACAGCTCCACGAAATACAGCTGTAACTCAGTGAGTGGAAGTCACACATCACAAAGCAGTTGCTCAGACAGCTTCTTTTCAGTTTTCATCTGAGGATATTCTCTGTTTCACCATAGGCTTCTAGGGGCTTCCAAATATCCCTTTGCATATTCCACAAGAACAGTCTTAGCGAACGGCTTCTGGAGGGGAAAGCTGTAACTCTGTGAGATGAATTCACAGAACACAGAGCAGTTTCTCAGAAACCTTCTTTCCAGTTTTTATCTGACGATATTTCCCTTTTCACCATAGCCGACCATGGGCTTCCAAATGTCACTTTGCAAATTCCACAAGACCATTCTTAGCGAAAGGCTTTTTAGGGGAAAGCTGTAACACTGTGAGATGAATTCACAGATCACAAAGCAGTTTCTCAGAAAGCTTCTTCCTCACTTTGATCGGAGGGTATTTCCTTTGGCCCTATACTCTTCAAAGGGATCCGAAATATCAGTTCTCAGATTCCACAAAAATAAGGCTAGGGAACAGCTCCACGAAATACAGCTGTAACTCAGTGAGTGGAATTCACACATCACAAAGCAGTTGCTCTGAAATGTGCTTTCCGGTTTTCATCTGAGGATATTCTGTTTTTCAACATAGGCCTCTAGGGGTTCTAAATATCCCTTTGCAAATTCCACGAGAACAGTCTTAGCGAACGACTTCTGGAGGGGAAAGCTGTAACTCTGTGAGATGAATTCATAGAACCCAGAGCAGTTTCTCTGAAAGCTTCTTTCCAGTTTTTCTCTGAGGATATTTCCCTTTTCACCCTAGTCCTCCATGGGCTTCAAAATATCACCTTGCAAATCCTACAAGAACAGTATTAGCGAAAGGCTTCTTGAGGGGAAAGCTGTAACTCGCTGAAATGAATTCACAGATCACAAAGAAGTTTCTCAGAAAGCTTCTTTATCATTTTCATCGGAGGATATTTCCTTTGGCTCTATAGCCTTCAAAGGGATCTGAAATATCCGTTCTCAGATTCCACAAATATAAGGCTAGCAAACAGCACCACGAAATACAGCTGTAACTCAGTGAGTGGAAGTCACACATCACAAAGCAGTTGCTCAGAAAGCTTCTTTCCAGTTTTCATCTGAGGATATTTTCTTTTTCACCATAGGCCTCTTTGGGCTTCCAAATATCCCTTTGCAAATTCCACAAGAACAGTCTTAGCGAACGGCTGCTGGAGGCGACAGCTGTAACTCTGTGAGATGTATTCACAGAATATAGAGCAGTTTCTTCGAAAGCTTCTTTCCAGTTCTTATCTGAGGATGTTTCCCTTTTCACCATAGCCCTCCACAGGCTTCCAAATATCACTTTGCCAATTCCACATGAATAGTCTTAGCAAAAGTCTTCTTGAGGGGTAAGCTGTAACTCTGAGATGAATACACAGATCACAAAGAAGTTTCTAGAAAGCTTCTTCCTCACTTTGATCGGAGGATATTTGCTTTGGCCCTATAGTCTTCAAAGGGATCCGAAATATCAGTTCTCAGATTCCACAAAAATAAGGCTAGGAAACAGCTCCACGAAATACAGCTGTAACTCAGTGAGTGGAAGTCACACATCACAAAGCAGTTGCTCTGAAAGGTTCTTTCCAGTTTTCATGTGAGGATATTCTCTTATTCACCATAGGCCCCTATGGGTTCCAAATATCCCTTTGCAAATTCCACAAGAACAGTCTTAGCGAACGGCTTCTGCAGGGGAAAGCTGTAACTCTGTGAGATGAATTCACAGAACACAGAGCAGTTTCTCAGAAAGCTTCTTTCCATTTTTTATCTGAGGATATTTCCCTTTTCACCATAGCCCTCCACGGGTTTCCAAATATCACTTTGCAAATTCCACAAGAACAGTCTTAGTGAAAGGCTTTTTGAGGGGAAAGCTGTAGCTCTGTGAGATGAATTCACAGATCACAAAGCCGTTTCTCAGAGAGCTTCTTTCTCATTTTGATTGGAGGGTATTTCCTTTGGCTCTACCCATCAAAGGGATCCGAAATATCCGTTCTCAGATTCCACAGAAATAAGGCTAGCAAACAGCTCCACGAAATACAGCTGTAACTCAGTGAGTGGAAGTCACACATCACAAAGCAGTTGCTCAGACAGCTTCTTTTCAGTTTTCATCTGAGGATATTCTCTGTTTCACCATAGGCTTCTAGGGGCTTCCAAATATCCCTTTGCATATTCCACAAGAACAGTCTTAGCGAACGGCTTCTGGAGGGGAAAGCTGTAACTCTGTGAGATGAATTCACAGAACACAGAGCAGTTTCTCAGAAACCTTCTTTCCAGTTTTTATCTGACGATATTTCCCTTTTCACCATAGCCGACCATGGGCTTCCAAATGTCACTTTGCAAATTCCACAAGACCATTCTTAGCGAAAGGCTTTTTAGGGGAAAGCTGTAACACTGTGAGATGAATTCACAGATCACAAAGCAGTTTCTCAGAAAGCTTCTTCCTCACTTTGATCGGAGGGTATTTCCTTTGGCCCTATACTCTTCAAAGGGATCCGAAATATCAGTTCTCAGATTCCACAAAAATAAGGCTAGGGAACAGCTCCACGAAATACAGCTGTAACTCAGTGAGTGGAATTCACACATCACAAAGCAGTTGCTCTGAAATGTGCTTTCCGGTTTTCATCTGAGGATATTCTGTTTTTCAACATAGGCCTCTAGGGGTTCTAAATATCCCTTTGCAAATTCCACGAGAACAGTCTTAGCGAACGACTTCTGGAGGGGAAAGCTGTAACTCTGTGAGATGAATTCATAGAACCCAGAGCAGTTTCTCTGAAAGCTTCTTTCGAGTTTTTCTCTGAGGATATTTCCCTTTTCACCCTAGTCCTCCATGGGCTTCAAAATATCACCTTGCAAATCCTACAAGAACAGTATTAGCGAAAGGCTTCTTGAGGGGAAAGCTGTAACTCGCTGAAATGAATTCACAGATCACAAAGAAGTTTCTCAGAAAGCTTCTTTATCATTTTCATCGGAGGATATTTCCTTTGGCTCTATAGCCTTCAAAGGGATCTGAAATATCCGTTCTCAGATTCCACAAATATAAGGCTAGCAAACAGCACCACGAAATACAGCTGTAACTCAGTGAGTGGAAGTCACACATCACAAAGCAGTTGCTCAGAAAGCTTCTTTCCAGTTTTCATCTGAGGATATTTTCTTTTTCACCATAGGCCTCTTTGGGCTTCCAAATATCCCTTTGCAAATTCCACAAGAACAGTCTTAGCGAACGGCTGCTGGAGGCGACAGCTGTAACTCTGTGAGATGTATTCACAGAATATAGAGCAGTTTCTTCGAAAGCTTCTTTCCAGTTCTTATCTGAGGATGTTTCCCTTTTCACCATAGCCCTCCACAGGCTTCCAAATATCACTTTGCCAATTCCACATGAATAGTCTTAGCAAAAGTCTTCTTGAGGGGTAAGCTGTAACTCTGAGATGAATACACAGATCACAAAGAAGTTTCTAGAAAGCTTCTTCCTCACTTTGATCGGAGGATATTTGCTTTGGCCCTATAGTCTTCAAAGGGATCCGAAATATCAGTTCTCAGATTCCACAAAAATAAGGCTAGGAAACAGCTCCACGAAATACAGCTGTAACTCAGTGAGTGGAAGTCACACATCACAAAGCAGTTGCTCTGAAAGGTTCTTTCCAGTTTTCATGTGAGGATATTCTCTTATTCACCATAGGCCCCTATGGGTTCCAAATATCCCTTTGCAAATTCCACAAGAACAGTCTTAGCGAACGGCTTCTGCAGGGGAAAGCTGTAACTCTGTGAGATGAATTCACAGAACACAGAGCAGTTTCTCAGAAAGCTTCTTTCCATTTTTTATCTGAGGATATTTCCCTTTTCACCATAGCCCTCCACGGGTTTCCAAATATCACTTTGCAAATTCCACAAGAACAGTCTTAGTGAAAGGCTTTTTGAGGGGAAAGCTGTAGCTCTGTGAGATGAATTCACAGATCACAAAGCCGTTTCTCAGAGAGCTTCTTTCTCATTTTGATTGGAGGGTATTTCCTTTGGCTCTACCCATCAAAGGGATCCGAAATATCCGTTCTCAGATTCCACAGAAATAAGGCTAGCAAACAGCTCCACGAAATACAGCTGTAACTCAGTGAGTGGAAGTCACACATCACAAAGCAGTTGCTCAGACAGCTTCTTTTCAGTTTTCATCTGAGGATATTCTCTGTTTCACCATAGGCTTCTAGGGGCTTCCAAATATCCCTTTGCATATTCCACAAGAACAGTCTTAGCGAACGGCTTCTGGAGGGGAAAGCTGTAACTCTGTGAGATGAATTCACAGAACACAGAGCAGTTTCTCAGAAACCTTCTTTCCAGTTTTTATCTGACGATATTTCCCTTTTCACCATAGCCGACCATGGGCTTCCAAATGTCACTTTGCAAATTCCACAAGACCATTCTTAGCGAAAGGCTTTTTAGGGGAAAGCTGTAACACTGTGAGATGAATTCACAGATCACAAAGCAGTTTCTCAGAAAGCTTCTTCCTCACTTTGATCGGAGGGTATTTCCTTTGGCCCTATACTCTTCAAAGGGATCCGAAATATCAGTTCTCAGATTCCACAAAAATAAGGCTAGGGAACAGCTCCACGAAATACAGCTGTAACTCAGTGAGTGGAATTCACACATCACAAAGCAGTTGCTCTGAAATGTGCTTTCCGGTTTTCATCTGAGGATATTCTGTTTTTCAACATAGGCCTCTAGGGGTTCTAAATATCCCTTTGCAAATTCCACGAGAACAGTCTTAGCGAACGACTTCTGGAGGGGAAAGCTGTAACTCTGTGAGATGAATTCACAGAACACAGAGCAGTTTCTCAGAAACCTTCTTTCCAGTTTTTATCTGATGATATTTCCCTTTTCACCCTAGTCCTCCATGGGCTTCAAAATATCACCTTGCAAATCCTACAAGAACAGTATTAGCGAAAGGCTTCTTGAGGGGAAAGCTGTAACTCGCTGAAATGAATTCACAGATCACAAAGAAGTTTCTCAGAAAGCTTCTTTATCATTTTCATCGGAGGATATTTCCTTTGGCTCTATAGCCTTCAAAGGGATCTGAAATATCCGTTCTCAGATTCCACAAATATAAGGCTAGCAAACAGCACCACGAAATACAGCTGTAACTCAGTGAGTGGAAGTCACACATCACAAAGCAGTTGCTCAGAAAGCTTCTTTCCAGTTTTCATCTGAGGATATTTTCTTTTTCACCATAGGCCTCTTTGGGCTTCCAAATATCCCTTTGCAAATTCCACAAGAACAGTCTTAGCGAACGGCTGCTGGAGGCGACAGCTGTAACTCTGTGAGATGTATTCACAGAATATAGAGCAGTTTCTTCGAAAGCTTCTTTCCAGTTCTTATCTGAGGATGTTTCCCTTTTCACCATAGCCCTCCACAGGCTTCCAAATATCACTTTGCCAATTCCACATGAATAGTCTTAGCAAAAGTCTTCTTGAGGGGTAAGCTGTAACTCTGAGATGAATACACAGATCACAAAGAAGTTTCTAGAAAGCTTCTTCCTCACTTTGATCGGAGGATATTTGCTTTGGCCCTATAGTCTTCAAAGGGATCCGAAATATCAGTTCTCAGATTCCACAAAAATAAGGCTAGGAAACAGCTCCACGAAATACAGCTGTAACTCAGTGAGTGGAAGTCACACATCACAAAGCAGTTGCTCTGAAAGGTTCTTTCCAGTTTTCATGTGAGGATATTCTCTTATTCACCATAGGCCCCTATGGGTTCCAAATATCCCTTTGCAAATTCCACAAGAACAGTCTTAGCGAACGGCTTCTGCAGGGGAAAGCTGTAACTCTGTGAGATGAATTCACAGAACACAGAGCAGTTTCTCAGAAAGCTTCTTTCCATTTTTTATCTGAGGATATTTCCCTTTTCACCATAGCCCTCCACGGGTTTCCAAATATCACTTTGCAAATTCCACAAGAACAGTCTTAGTGAAAGGCTTTTTGAGGGGAAAGCTGTAGCTCTGTGAGATGAATTCACAGATCACAAAGCCGTTTCTCAGAGAGCTTCTTTCTCATTTTGATTGGAGGGTATTTCCTTTGGCTCTACCCATCAAAGGGATCCGAAATATCCGTTCTCAGATTCCACAGAAATAAGGCTAGCAAACAGCTCCACGAAATACAGCTGTAACTCAGTGAGTGGAAGTCACACATCACAAAGCAGTTGCTCAGACAGCTTCTTTTCAGTTTTCATCTGAGGATATTCTCTGTTTCACCATAGGCTTCTAGGGGCTTCCAAATATCCCTTTGCATATTCCACAAGAACAGTCTTAGCGAACGGCTTCTGGAGGGGAAAGCTGTAACTCTGTGAGATGAATTCACAGAACACAGAGCAGTTTCTCAGAAACCTTCTTTCCAGTTTTTATCTGACGATATTTCCCTTTTCACCATAGCCGACCATGGGCTTCCAAATGTCACTTTGCAAATTCCACAAGACCATTCTTAGCGAAAGGCTTTTTAGGGGAAAGCTGTAACACTGTGAGATGAATTCACAGATCACAAAGCAGTTTCTCAGAAAGCTTCTTCCTCACTTTGATCGGAGGGTATTTCCTTTGGCCCTATACTCTTCAAAGGGATCCGAAATATCAGTTCTCAGATTCCACAAAAATAAGGCTAGGGAACAGCTCCACGAAATACAGCTGTAACTCAGTGAGTGGAATTCACACATCACAAAGCAGTTGCTCTGAAATGTGCTTTCCGGTTTTCATCTGAGGATATTCTGTTTTTCAACATAGGCCTCTAGGGGTTCTAAATATCCCTTTGCAAATTCCACGAGAACAGTCTTAGCGAACGACTTCTGGAGGGGAAAGCTGTAACTCTGTGAGATGAATTCATAGAACCCAGAGCAGTTTCTCTGAAAGCTTCTTTCGAGTTTTTCTCTGAGGATATTTCCCTTTTCACCCTAGTCCTCCATGGGCTTCAAAATATCACCTTGCAAATCCTACAAGAACAGTATTAGCGAAAGGCTTCTTGAGGGGAAAGCTGTAACTCGCTGAAATGAATTCACAGATCACAAAGAAGTTTCTCAGAAAGCTTCTTTATCATTTTCATCGGAGGATATTTCCTTTGGCTCTATAGCCTTCAAAGGGATCTGAAATATCCGTTCTCAGATTCCACAAATATAAGGCTAGCAAACAGCACCACGAAATACAGCTGTAACTCAGTGAGTGGAAGTCACACATCACAAAGCAGTTGCTCAGAAAGCTTCTTTCCAGTTTTCATCTGAGGATATTTTCTTTTTCACCATAGGCCTCTTTGGGCTTCCAAATATCCCTTTGCAAATTCCACAAGAACAGTCTTAGCGAACGGCTGCTGGAGGCGACAGCTGTAACTCTGTGAGATGTATTCACAGAATATAGAGCAGTTTCTTCGAAAGCTTCTTTCCAGTTCTTATCTGAGGATGTTTCCCTTTTCACCATAGCCCTCCACAGGCTTCCAAATATCACTTTGCCAATTCCACATGAATAGTCTTAGCAAAAGTCTTCTTGAGGGGTAAGCTGTAACTCTGAGATGAATACACAGATCACAAAGAAGTTTCTAGAAAGCTTCTTCCTCACTTTGATCGGAGGATATTTGCTTTGGCCCTATAGTCTTCAAAGGGATCCGAAATATCAGTTCTCAGATTCCACAAAAATAAGGCTAGGAAACAGCTCCACGAAATACAGCTGTAACTCAGTGAGTGGAAGTCACACATCACAAAGCAGTTGCTCTGAAAGGTTCTTTCCAGTTTTCATGTGAGGATATTCTCTTATTCACCATAGGCCCCTATGGGTTCCAAATATCCCTTTGCAAATTCCACAAGAACAGTCTTAGCGAACGGCTTCTGCAGGGGAAAGCTGTAACTCTGTGAGATGAATTCACAGAACACAGAGCAGTTTCTCAGAAAGCTTCTTTCCATTTTTTATCTGAGGATATTTCCCTTTTCACCATAGCCCTCCACGGGTTTCCAAATATCACTTTGCAAATTCCACAAGAACAGTCTTAGTGAAAGGCTTTTTGAGGGGAAAGCTGTAGCTCTGTGAGATGAATTCACAGATCACAAAGCCGTTTCTCAGAGAGCTTCTTTCTCATTTTGATTGGAGGGTATTTCCTTTGGCTCTACCCATCAAAGGGATCCGAAATATCCGTTCTCAGATTCCACAGAAATAAGGCTAGCAAACAGCTCCACGAAATACAGCTGTAACTCAGTGAGTGGAAGTCACACATCACAAAGCAGTTGCTCAGACAGCTTCTTTTCAGTTTTCATCTGAGGATATTCTCTGTTTCACCATAGGCTTCTAGGGGCTTCCAAATATCCCTTTGCATATTCCACAAGAACAGTCTTAGCGAACGGCTTCTGGAGGGGAAAGCTGTAACTCTGTGAGATGAATTCACAGAACACAGAGCAGTTTCTCAGAAACCTTCTTTCCAGTTTTTATCTGACGATATTTCCCTTTTCACCATAGCCGACCATGGGCTTCCAAATGTCACTTTGCAAATTCCACAAGACCATTCTTAGCGAAAGGCTTTTTAGGGGAAAGCTGTAACACTGTGAGATGAATTCACAGATCACAAAGCAGTTTCTCAGAAAGCTTCTTCCTCACTTTGATCGGAGGGTATTTCCTTTGGCCCTATACTCTTCAAAGGGATCCGAAATATCAGTTCTCAGATTCCACAAAAATAAGGCTAGGGAACAGCTCCACGAAATACAGCTGTAACTCAGTGAGTGGAATTCACACATCACAAAGCAGTTGCTCTGAAATGTGCTTTCCGGTTTTCATCTGAGGATATTCTGTTTTTCAACATAGGCCTCTAGGGGTTCTAAATATCCCTTTGCAAATTCCACGAGAACAGTCTTAGCGAACGACTTCTGGAGGGGAAAGCTGTAACTCTGTGAGATGAATTCATAGAACCCAGAGCAGTTTCTCTGAAAGCTTCTTTCGAGTTTTTCTCTGAGGATATTTCCCTTTTCACCCTAGTCCTCCATGGGCTTCAAAATATCACCTTGCAAATCCTACAAGAACAGTATTAGCGAAAGGCTTCTTGAGGGGAAAGCTGTAACTCGCTGAAATGAATTCACAGATCACAAAGAAGTTTCTCAGAAAGCTTCTTTATCATTTTCATCGGAGGATATTTCCTTTGGCTCTATAGCCTTCAAAGGGATCTGAAATATCCGTTCTCAGATTCCACAAATATAAGGCTAGCAAACAGCACCACGAAATACAGCTGTAACTCAGTGAGTGGAAGTCACACATCACAAAGCAGTTGCTCAGAAAGCTTCTTTCCAGTTTTCATCTGAGGATATTTTCTTTTTCACCATAGGCCTCTTTGGGCTTCCAAATATCCCTTTGCAAATTCCACAAGAACAGTCTTAGCGAACGGCTGCTGGAGGCGACAGCTGTAACTCTGTGAGATGTATTCACAGAATATAGAGCAGTTTCTTCGAAAGCTTCTTTCCAGTTCTTATCTGAGGATGTTTCCCTTTTCACCATAGCCCTCCACAGGCTTCCAAATATCACTTTGCCAATTCCACATGAATAGTCTTAGCAAAAGTCTTCTTGAGGGGTAAGCTGTAACTCTGAGATGAATACACAGATCACAAAGAAGTTTCTAGAAAGCTTCTTCCTCACTTTGATCGGAGGATATTTGCTTTGGCCCTATAGTCTTCAAAGGGATCCGAAATATCAGTTCTCAGATTCCACAAAAATAAGGCTAGGAAACAGCTCCACGAAATACAGCTGTAACTCAGTGAGTGGAAGTCACACATCACAAAGCAGTTGCTCTGAAAGGTTCTTTCCAGTTTTCATGTGAGGATATTCTCTTATTCACCATAGGCCCCTATGGGTTCCAAATATCCCTTTGCAAATTCCACAAGAACAGTCTTAGCGAACGGCTTCTGCAGGGGAAAGCTGTAACTCTGTGAGATGAATTCACAGAACACAGAGCAGTTTCTCAGAAAGCTTCTTTCCATTTTTTATCTGAGGATATTTCCCTTTTCACCATAGCCCTCCACGGGTTTCCAAATATCACTTTGCAAATTCCACAAGAACAGTCTTAGTGAAAGGCTTTTTGAGGGGAAAGCTGTAGCTCTGTGAGATGAATTCACAGATCACAAAGCCGTTTCTCAGAGAGCTTCTTTCTCATTTTGATTGGAGGGTATTTCCTTTGGCTCTACCCATCAAAGGGATCCGAAATATCCGTTCTCAGATTCCACAGAAATAAGGCTAGCAAACAGCTCCACGAAATACAGCTGTAACTCAGTGAGTGGAAGTCACACATCACAAAGCAGTTGCTCAGACAGCTTCTTTTCAGTTTTCATCTGAGGATATTCTCTGTTTCACCATAGGCTTCTAGGGGCTTCCAAATATCCCTTTGCATATTCCACAAGAACAGTCTTAGCGAACGGCTTCTGGAGGGGAAAGCTGTAACTCTGTGAGATGAATTCACAGAACACAGAGCAGTTTCTCAGAAACCTTCTTCCCAGTTTTTATCTGACGATATTTCCCTTTTCACCATAGCCGACCATGGGCTTCCAAATGTCACTTTGCAAATTCCACAAGACCATTCTTAGCGAAAGGCTTTTTAGGGGAAAGCTGTAACACTGTGAGATGAATTCACAGATCACAAAGCAGTTTCTCAGAAAGCTTCTTCCTCACTTTGATCGGAGGGTATTTCCTTTGGCCCTATACTCTTCAAAGGGATCCGAAATATCAGTTCTCAGATTCCACAAAAATAAGGCTAGGGAACAGCTCCACGAAATACAGCTGTAACTCAGTGAGTGGAATTCACACATCACAAAGCAGTTGCTCTGAAATGTGCTTTCCGGTTTTCATCTGAGGATATTCTGTTTTTCAACATAGGCCTCTAGGGGTTCTAAATATCCCTTTGCAAATTCCACGAGAACAGTCTTAGCGAACGACTTCTGGAGGGGAAAGCTGTAACTCTGTGAGATGAATTCATAGAACCCAGAGCAGTTTCTCTGAAAGCTTCTTTCGAGTTTTTCTCTGAGGATATTTCCCTTTTCACCCTAGTCCTCCATGGGCTTCAAAATATCACCTTGCAAATCCTACAAGAACAGTATTAGCGAAAGGCTTCTTGAGGGGAAAGCTGTAACTCGCTGAAATGAATTCACAGATCACAAAGAAGTTTCTCAGAAAGCTTCTTTATCATTTTCATCGGAGGATATTTCCTTTGGCTCTATAGCCTTCAAAGGGATCTGAAATATCCGTTCTCAGATTCCACAAATATAAGGCTAGCAAACAGCACCACGAAATACAGCTGTAACTCAGTGAGTGGAAGTCACACATCACAAAGCAGTTGCTCAGAAAGCTTCTTTCCAGTTTTCATCTGAGGATATTTTCTTTTTCACCATAGGCCTCTTTGGGCTTCCAAATATCCCTTTGCAAATTCCACAAGAACAGTCTTAGCGAACGGCTGCTGGAGGCGACAGCTGTAACTCTGTGAGATGTATTCACAGAATATAGAGCAGTTTCTTTGAAAGCTTCTTTCCAGTTCTTATCTGAGGATGTTTCCCTTTTCACCATAGCCCTCCACAGGCTTCCAAATATCACTTTGCCAATTCCACATGAATAGTCTTAGCAAAAGTCTTCTTGAGGGGTAAGCTGTAACTCTGAGATGAATACACAGATCACAAAGAAGTTTCTAGAAAGCTTCTTCCTCACTTTGATCGGAGGATATTTGCTTTGGCCCTATAGTCTTCAAAGGGATCCGAAATATCAGTTCTCAGATTCCACAAAAATAAGGCTAGGAAACAGCTCCACGAAATACAGCTGTAACTCAGTGAGTGGAAGTCACACATCACAAAGCAGTTGCTCTGAAAGGTTCTTTCCAGTTTTCATGTGAGGATATTCTCTTATTCACCATAGGCCCCTATGGGTTCCAAATATCCCTTTGCAAATTCCACAAGAACAGTCTTAGCGAACGGCTTCTGCAGGGGAAAGCTGTAACTCTGTGAGATGAATTCACAGAACACAGAGCAGTTTCTCAGAAAGCTTCTTTCCATTTTTTATCTGAGGATATTTCCCTTTTCACCATAGCCCTCCACGGGTTTCCAAATATCACTTTGCAAATTCCACAAGAACAGTCTTAGTGAAAGGCTTTTTGAGGGGAAAGCTGTAGCTCTGTGAGATGAATTCACAGATCACAAAGCCGTTTCTCAGAGAGCTTCTTTCTCATTTTGATTGGAGGGTATTTCCTTTGGCTCTACCCATCAAAGGGATCCGAAATATCCGTTCTCAGATTCCACAGAAATAAGGCTAGCAAACAGCTCCACGAAATACAGCTGTAACTCAGTGAGTGGAAGTCACACATCACAAAGCAGTTGCTCAGACAGCTTCTTTTCAGTTTTCATCTGAGGATATTCTCTGTTTCACCATAGGCTTCTAGGGGCTTCCAAATATCCCTTTGCATATTCCACAAGAACAGTCTTAGCGAACGGCTTCTGGAGGGGAAAGCTGTAACTCTGTGAGATGAATTCACAGAACACAGAGCAGTTTCTCAGAAACCTTCTTTCCAGTTTTTATCTGACGATATTTCCCTTTTCACCATAGCCGACCATGGGCTTCCAAATGTCACTTTGCAAATTCCACAAGACCATTCTTAGCGAAAGGCTTTTTAGGGGAAAGCTGTAACACTGTGAGATGAATTCACAGATCACAAAGCAGTTTCTCAGAAAGCTTCTTCCTCACTTTGATCGGAGGGTATTTCCTTTGGCCCTATACTCTTCAAAGGGATCCGAAATATCAGTTCTCAGATTCCACAAAAATAAGGCTAGGGAACAGCTCCACGAAATACAGCTGTAACTCAGTGAGTGGAATTCACACATCACAAAGCAGTTGCTCTGAAATGTGCTTTCCGGTTTTCATCTGAGGATATTCTGTTTTTCAACATAGGCCTCTAGGGGTTCTAAATATCCCTTTGCAAATTCCACGAGAACAGTCTTAGCGAACGACTTCTGGAGGGGAAAGCTGTAACTCTGTGAGATGAATTCATAGAACCCAGAGCAGTTTCTCTGAAAGCTTCTTTCGAGTTTTTCTCTGAGGATATTTCCCTTTTCACCCTAGTCCTCCATGGGCTTCAAAATATCACCTTGCAAATCCTACAAGAACAGTATTAGCGAAAGGCTTCTTGAGGGGAAAGCTGTAACTCGCTGAAATGAATTCACAGATCACAAAGAAGTTTCTCAGAAAGCTTCTTTATCATTTTCATCGGAGGATATTTCCTTTGGCTCTATAGCCTTCAAAGGGATCTGAAATATCCGTTCTCAGATTCCACAAATATAAGGCTAGCAAACAGCACCACGAAATACAGCTGTAACTCAGTGAGTGGAAGTCACACATCACAAAGCAGTTGCTCAGAAAGCTTCTTTCCAGTTTTCATCTGAGGATATTTTCTTTTTCACCATAGGCCTCTTTGGGCTTCCAAATATCCCTTTGCAAATTCCACAAGAACAGTCTTAGCGAACGGCTGCTGGAGGCGACAGCTGTAACTCTGTGAGATGTATTCACAGAATATAGAGCAGTTTCTTCGAAAGCTTCTTTCCAGTTCTTATCTGAGGATGTTTCCCTTTTCACCATAGCCCTCCACAGGCTTCCAAATATCACTTTGCCAATTCCACATGAATAGTCTTAGCAAAAGTCTTCTTGAGGGGTAAGCTGTAACTCTGAGATGAATACACAGATCACAAAGAAGTTTCTAGAAAGCTTCTTCCTCACTTTGATCGGAGGATATTTGCTTTGGCCCTATAGTCTTCAAAGGGATCCGAAATATCAGTTCTCAGATTCCACAAAAATAAGGCTAGGAAACAGCTCCACGAAATACAGCTGTAACTCAGTGAGTGGAAGTCACACATCACAAAGCAGTTGCTCTGAAAGGTTCTTTCCAGTTTTCATGTGAGGATATTCTCTTATTCACCATAGGCCCCTATGGGTTCCAAATATCCCTTTGCAAATTCCACAAGAACAGTCTTAGCGAACGGCTTCTGCAGGGGAAACTGTAACTCTGTGAGATGAATTCACAGAACACAGAGCAGTTTCTCAGAAAGCTTCTTTCCATTTTTTATCTGAGGATATTTTCCTTTTCACCATAGCCCTCCACGGGTTTCCAAATATCACTTTGCAAATTCCACAAGAACAGTCTTAGTGAAAGGCTTTTTGAGGGGAAAGCTGTAGCTCTGTGAGATGAATTCACAGATCACAAAGCCGTTTCTCAGAGAGCTTCTTTCTCATTTTGATTGGAGGGTATTTCCTTTGGCTCTACCCATCAAAGGGATCCGAAATATCCGTTCTCAGATTCCACAGAAATAAGGCTAGCAAACAGCTCCACGAAATACAGCTGTAACTCAGTGAGTGGAAGTCACACATCACAAAGCAGTTGCTCAGACAGCTTCTTTTCAGTTTTCATCTGAGGATATTCTCTGTTTCACCATAGGCTTCTAGGGGCTTCCAAATATCCCTTTGCATATTCCACAAGAACAGTCTTAGCGAACGGCTTCTGGAGGGGAAAGCTGTAACTCTGTGAGATGAATTCACAGAACACAGAGCAGTTTCTCAGAAACCTTCTTTCCAGTTTTTATCTGACGATATTTCCCTTTTCACCATAGCCGACCATGGGCTTCCAAATGTCACTTTGCAAATTCCACAAGACCATTCTTAGCGAAAGGCTTTTTAGGGGAAAGCTGTAACACTGTGAGATGAATTCACAGATCACAAAGCAGTTTCTCAGAAAGCTTCTTCCTCACTTTGATCGGAGGGTATTTCCTTTGGCCCTATACTCTTCAAAGGGATCCGAAATATCAGTTCTCAGATTCCACAAAAATAAGGCTAGGGAACAGCTCCACGAAATACAGCTGTAACTCAGTGAGTGGAATTCACACATCACAAAGCAGTTGCTCTGAAATGTGCTTTCCGGTTTTCATCTGAGGATATTCTGTTTTTCAACATAGGCCTCTAGGGGTTCTAAATATCCCTTTGCAAATTCCACGAGAACAGTCTTAGCGAACGACTTCTGGAGGGGAAAGCTGTAACTCTGTGAGATGAATTCATAGAACCCAGAGCAGTTTCTCTGAAAGCTTCTTTCGAGTTTTTCTCTGAGGATATTTCCCTTTTCACCCTAGTCCTCCATGGGCTTCAAAATATCACCTTGCAAATCCTACAAGAACAGTATTAGCGAAAGGCTTCTTGAGGGGAAAGCTGTAACTCGCTGAAATGAATTCACAGATCACAAAGAAGTTTCTCAGAAAGCTTCTTTATCATTTTCATCGGAGGATATTTCCTTTGGCTCTATAGCCTTCAAAGGGATCTGAAATATCCGTTCTCAGATTCCACAAATATAAGGCTAGCAAACAGCACCACGAAATACAGCTGTAACTCAGTGAGTGGAAGTCACACATCACAAAGCAGTTGCTCAGAAAGCTTCTTTCCAGTTTTCATCTGAGGATATTTTCTTTTTCACCATAGGCCTCTTTGGGCTTCCAAATATCCCTTTGCAAATTCCACAAGAACAGTCTTAGCGAACGGCTGCTGGAGGCGACAGCTGTAACTCTGTGAGATGTATTCACAGAATATAGAGCAGTTTCTTCGAAAGCTTCTTTCCAGTTCTTATCTGAGGATGTTTCCCTTTTCACCATAGCCCTCCACAGGCTTCCAAATATCACTTTGCCAATTCCACATGAATAGTCTTAGCAAAAGTCTTCTTGAGGGGTAAGCTGTAACTCTGAGATGAATACACAGATCACAAAGAAGTTTCTAGAAAGCTTCTTCCTCACTTTGATCGGAGGATATTTGCTTTGGCCCTATAGTCTTCAAAGGGATCCGAAATATCAGTTCTCAGATTCCACAAAAATAAGGCTAGGAAACAGCTCCACGAAATACAGCTGTAACTCAGTGAGTGGAAGTCACACATCACAAAGCAGTTGCTCTGAAAGGTTCTTTCCAGTTTTCATGTGAGGATATTCTCTTATTCACCATAGGCCCCTATGGGTTCCAAATATCCCTTTGCAAATTCCACAAGAACAGTCTTAGCGAACGGCTTCTGCAGGGGAAAGCTGTAACTCTGTGAGATGAATTCACAGAACACAGAGCAGTTTCTCAGAAAGCTTCTTTCCATTTTTTATCTGAGGATATTTCCCTTTTCACCATAGCCCTCCACGGGTTTCCAAATATCACTTTGCAAATTCCACAAGAACAGTCTTAGTGAAAGGCTTTTTGAGGGGAAAGCTGTAGCTCTGTGAGATGAATTCACAGATCACAAAGCCGTTTCTCAGAGAGCTTCTTTCTCATTTTGATTGGAGGGTATTTCCTTTGGCTCTACCCATCAAAGGGATCCGAAATATCCGTTCTCAGATTCCACAGAAATAAGGCTAGCAAACAGCTCCACGAAATACAGCTGTAACTCAGTGAGTGGAAGTCACACATCACAAAGCAGTTGCTCAGACAGCTTCTTTTCAGTTTTCATCTGAGGATATTCTCTGTTTCACCATAGGCTTCTAGGGGCTTCCAAATATCCCTTTGCATATTCCACAAGAACAGTCTTAGCGAACGGCTTCTGGAGGGGAAAGCTGTAACTCTGTGAGATGAATTCACAGAACACAGAGCAGTTTCTCAGAAACCTTCTTTCCAGTTTTTATCTGACGATATTTCCCTTTTCACCATAGCCGACCATGGGCTTCCAAATGTCACTTTGCAAATTCCACAAGACCATTCTTAGCGAAAGGCTTTTTAGGGGAAAGCTGTAACACTGTGAGATGAATTCACAGATCACAAAGCAGTTTCTCAGAAAGCTTCTTCCTCACTTTGATCGGAGGGTATTTCCTTTGGCCCTATACTCTTCAAAGGGATCCGAAATATCAGTTCTCAGATTCCACAAAAATAAGGCTAGGGAACAGCTCCACGAAATACAGCTGTAACTCAGTGAGTGGAATTCACACATCACAAAGCAGTTGCTCTGAAATGTGCTTTCCGGTTTTCATCTGAGGATATTCTGTTTTTCAACATAGGCCTCTAGGGGTTCTAAATATCCCTTTGCAAATTCCACGAGAACAGTCTTAGCGAACGACTTCTGGAGGGGAAAGCTGTAACTCTGTGAGATGAATTCATAGAACCCAGAGCAGTTTCTCTGAAAGCTTCTTTCGAGTTTTTCTCTGAGGATATTTCCCTTTTCACCCTAGTCCTCCATGGGCTTCAAAATATCACCTTGCAAATCCTACAAGAACAGTATTAGCGAAAGGCTTCTTGAGGGGAAAGCTGTAACTCGCTGAAATGAATTCACAGATCACAAAGAAGTTTCTCAGAAAGCTTCTTTATCATTTTCATCGGAGGATATTTCCTTTGGCTCTATAGCCTTCAAAGGGATCTGAAATATCCGTTCTCAGATTCCACAAATATAAGGCTAGCAAACAGCACCACGAAATACAGCTGTAACTCAGTGAGTGGAAGTCACACATCACAAAGCAGTTGCTC
This sequence comes from Macaca mulatta, assembly GCF_049350105.2. NCBI lineage: Eukaryota > Metazoa > Chordata > Mammalia > Primates > Cercopithecidae > Macaca > Macaca mulatta. The sequence goes on from NC_133417.1 coordinate 30,245,825, forward strand.
AGAAAGCTTCTTTCCAGTTTTCATCTGAGGATATTTTCTTTTTCACCATAGGCCTCTTTGGGCTTCCAAATATCCCTTTGCAAATTCCACAAGAACAGTCTTAGCGAACGGCTGCTGGAGGCGACAGCTGTAACTCTGTGAGATGTATTCACAGAATATAGAGCAGTTTCTTCGAAAGCTTCTTTCCAGTTCTTATCTGAGGATATTTCCCTTTTCACCATAGCCCTCCACAGGCTTCCAAATATCACTTTGCCAATTCCACATGAATAGTCTTAGCAAAAGTCTTCTTGAGGGGTAAGCTGTAACTCTGAGATGAATACACAGATCACAAAGAAGTTTCTAGAAAGCTTCTTCCTCACTTTGATCGGAGGATATTTGCTTTGGCCCTATAGTCTTCAAAGGGATCCGAAATATCCGTTCTCAGATTCCACAGAAATAAGGCTAGCAAAGAGCTCCACGAAATACAGCTGTAACTCAGTGAGTGGAAGTCACACATCACAAAGCAGTTGCTCAGAAAGCTTCTTTCCAGTTTTCATGTGAGGATATTCTCTTTTTCACCATAGGCCTTTATGGGCTTCCAAATATCCCTTTGCAAACTCCACAAGAATAGTCTTAGCGAATGGCTTCTGGAGGGGAAAGCTGTAACTCTGTGAGATGAATTCACAGAACACAGAGCAGTTTCTCAAAAAGCTTCTTTCCATTTTTTATCTGAGGATATTTCCCTTTTCACCAGAGCCCTCCCGGGGCTTCTAAATATCACTTTGCCAATTCCACAAGAAGAGTCTCAGTGAAAGGCCTCTTTAGGGGAAAGCTGTAACTCTGTAAGATGAATTCACAGATCACAAAGAAGGATCTCAGAAAGCTTCTTCCTCATTTTGAACAGAGGATATTTCCTTTGGCACTATAGTCTTCAAAGGGATCCGAAATATCAGTTCTCATATTCCACAGAAATAAGGCTAGCAAACAGCTCCACAAAATACAGCTGCAACTCAGTGAGTGGATGTCACACATCACAAGGCAGTTGCTCAGAAAGCTTCTTTCCAGTTTTCATTTGAGAATATTTTCTTTTTCACCTTAGGCCTGTATGGGCTTCCAAATATCCCTTTGCAAATTCCACAAGAACAGTCTTAGCCAATGACTTCTGGAGGGGAAATCTGTAACTCTGTCAGATGAATTCACAGAACACAGAGCAGTTTCTCAGAAAGCTTCTTTCCAGTTTTTATGTGTGGATATTTCCCTTTTCACCAGAGCCCTCGATGGGCTTCCTAATATCACTTTGCCAATTCCACAAGAAAAGTCTTAGTGAAAGGCTTCTTGAGGGGAAAGCTGTAACTCTGTGAGATGAATTCACAGATCACAAAGAAGTTTCTCAGAAAGCTTCTTACTCATTTTGATCGGAGGATATTTCCTTTGGGCCTGTAGTATTCAAAGGGATCCGAAATATCAGTTCTCAGATTCCACAGAAACAAGGCTAGCTGACAACTCCACGAAATACTGCTGTAACACAGTGAGTGGAAGTCACACATCACAAAGCTGTTGCTCAGGCAGCTTCTTTTCACTTTTCATCTAAGGATATTTCCTTTTTCAACGTTGTCCTATATGGGCTTCCAAATACCCGTTGCAAAATCCACAAGAAGAGTTTTAGCGAACGGCTTCTGCACGGAAAGCTGTAATTCTGTGAGGTGAATTCACAGAACACAGAGCAGTTTCTCAGAAAGCTTCTATCCTATTTTTTTCTGACGATATTTCCCTTTTCACCATAGCCCTCCAAGGGCTTCCAAATATCACATTGCCAATTCCCCAAGAACAGTCTTAGCGAAAGGCTTCTTGAGGGAAACCTGTAACTCTGTGAGATGAATTCACAGATCACAAAGAAGTTTCTCAGAAAGCTTCTTTCTCATTTTGATCAGTGGATATTTGCTTTTTTCCCTACAGTCTTCAAAGGGATCCGAAATGCCAGTTCTCAGATTCCCCAGAAATAAGGCTAGCAAACAGCCCCAAGAAATACAGCTGTAACTCAGTGAATGGATGTCACACATGACAAAGCAGTTGCTCAGAAAGCTTTTTTCCAGTTTTCGTGTGAGGATATTCTCTTTTTCACCATATGCCTCTATGGGCTTCCAAATATCCCTTTGCAAATTCCACAAGAACAGACTTAGCGAACCTCTTCTGGAGGGGAAAGCTGTAACTCTGTGAGATGAATTCCCAGAACACAGAGCAGTTTCTGAGAAAGCTTCTTTCCATTTTTTATCTGAGGATATTTCCCTTTTCACCATAGCCGACCATGGGCTTCCAAATGTCACTTTGCAAATTCCACAAGCACAGTCTTAGCGAAATGGTTATTGAGGGGAAAGCTGTAACTCTGTGAGATAAATTCACAGATCACAAAGCAGGTTCTCAGAAAACTTCTTTCTCATTTTGATCGGAGGATATTTCCTTTGGCACCATAGTCTTCAAAGGGATCCGAAATATCAGTTCTCAGATTCCACAGAAATAAGGCTAGCAAACAGCTCCACAAAATACATCTGTAACTCAGTGAATGGATGTCACACATCACAAAGCAGTTGCTCAGAAAGCTTCTTTCCAGTTTTCATCTGAGGATATTTTCTTTTTCACCATAGGCCTGTATGGGCTTCCAAATATCCCTTTGCAAATTCCACAAGAACATTCTTAGCGAACGACTTATGGACGGGAAAGCTGTAACTCTGTGAGAAGAATTCAGAGAACACAGAGCAGTTTCTCAGAAAGCTTCTTTCCAGTTTTTATGTGAGGATATTTCCCTTTTCACCAGAGCCCTCCTTGGGCTTTGTAATATCACTTTGCCAATTCCACAAGAACAGTCTTAGCGAAAGGCTTCTTGAGGGGAAAGCTGTAACTCTGTGAAATGAATTCACATATCAGAAAGCAGGTTCTCAGAAAGCTTCTTTATCATTTTGATCGGAGGATAAGTCCTTTGGGCCTATAGTCTTCAAAGGGATCCGAAATATCAGTTCTCAGATTCCACTGAAATAAGGCGAGCTAACAGCTCCACGAAATACAGCTGTAACACAGTAAGTGGAAGTCACACATCACAAAGCAGTTGCTCAGAAAGCTTCTTTCCAGTTTTCATTTGAGGATATTCTCTTTTTCACCATAAGCCTCTATGGGCTTCCAAATATCCCTTTGCAAATTCCACAAGAACAGTCTTAGCAAACGGCTGCTGGAGGCGAAAGCTGTAACTCTGTGAGATGTATTCACAGAACATAGAGCAGTTTCTCCGAAAGCTTCTTTCCAGTTTTTATCTGAGGATGTTTCCCTTTTCACCATAGCCTCCATGGGCTTCCAAATATCACTTCGCCAATTCCACAAGAATAGTCTTAGCGAAAGGCTTCTTGAGGGGAAAGCTGTAACTCTGTGAGATGAATTCACAGATAACAAAGAAGTTTCTCAGAAAACTTCCTCCTCACTTTGATCGGAGGATATTTCCTTTGGCCCTATAGTCTTCAAAGTAATCCGAAATATCAGTTCTCACATTCCACAGAAATAAGGCTAGCAAACAGCTCCAAGATATACAGTTTTAACTCAGTGAGTGGAAGTCACACATCACAAAGCAGTTGCTCAGAAAGCTTCTTTCCAGTTTTCAAATGAGGATATTTAATTTTTCACCACAGGCCCCTATAGTCTTTTTCACCATAGGCCTCTATTGGCTTCAAAATATCCCCTTTCAAATTCCACAAGAACAGTCTTAGCGAACGGCTTCTGGAGGGGAAAGCTGTAACTCTGTGAGATGAATTCACAGAACACAGAGCAGTTTCTCAGAATGCTTCTTTCCAGTTTTTATCTGAGGATATTTCTCTTTTCACCATAGCCCTCCTTGGGCTTCCAAATGTCACTTTGCCAATTGCACAAGAACAGTCTTAGCGAAAGACTTCTGGAGGGGAAAGCTGTATCTCACTGAGATGAATTCACAGATCACAAAGAATTTTCTCAGAAAACTTCCTTCTGATTTTGATCGGAGGATATTTCCTTTGGCCCTATATTCTTCAAAGAGATCCGAAATATCAGTTCCCAGATTCCAGAGAAATAAGCCTCACAAACAGCTCCACGAAATACAGCTGTAACTCAGTGAGTGGAAGTCACACATCACAAAACAGTTGCTCAGAAAGCTTCTTTCCAGTTTTCATCTGACGATATTTTGTTTTTCACTATAGGCCTCTATATGCTTCCAAATATCCCTTTCCAAATTCCTCAAGAACAGTCTTAGCGAACGGCTTCTAGAGGGGAATGCTGTAACTCTGTGAGATGAATTCACAGAACACGGAGCAGTTTCTCAGAAAGCTTCTTTCCAGTTTTCATCTGAGGATATTTTCCTTTTCACCATAGCCCTCCATGGGCTTCCAAATATCACTTTGCCAATTCCTCAAGAATAGTCTTAGCGAAATGCTTCTTGAGGCTAAAGCTGTAACTCTGTGAGATGAATTCACAGATCACAAAGAAGTTTCTCAGAAAGCTTCTTTCTCATTTTGATCAGAGGATATTTCCTTTTTCCCTATAGTCTTCAAAGTGATCTGAAATGTCAGTTTTCACGTTCCACAGAAATAAGGCTAGCAAACAGCTCCAAGAAATACAGCTGAAACTCAGTGAGTGGAAGTCCCACATCACAAAGCAGTTGCTCAGAAATCTTCTTTCCAGTATTCATCTGAGTATATTTTCTTTTTCACCATAGGCATCTATGGGCTTCCAAATATCTCTTTGCAAATTCCACAAGAACAGTCTTAGCGAACCGCTTCTGGAGAGAAAATCTGTAACTCTGTGAGGTGAATTCATTGAACACAGACCAGTTTCTCAGAATGCTTCTTTCCAGTTTTTATCTGAGGATATTTCCCTTTTCACCATAGCCCTCCATGGGGTTCCAAATATCACTTTGCAAATTCCACAAGAACAGTCTTAATGAAAGTGTTCTTTAGGGGAAAGCTGTAACTCTGTGAGATGTTTTCATAGATCACAAAGAAGTTTCTCAGAAAGCTGCTTTCTCATTTTGATCGGAGGATATTTCCTTTGACCCTATTGTCTTCAAAGGCATCTGAATATCAGCTCTCAGATTCCACAGAAATAAGGCTCACAAACAGCTCCATGAAATACAGCTCTAACTCAGTGACTGGAAATCACACATCACAAAACACTTGCTCAGAATGCTTCTTTCCAGTTTTCTTCTGAGTATACTTTCTTTTTCACCATAAGCCTCTATGGGCTTCCAAATATCCCTTTGCAATTACCACCAGAACAGTCTTAGCAAACGCCTTCTGGGGGGGAAAGCTGTAGCTCTGTGAGATGAATTCACAGAACACACAGCTGTTTCTCAGACAGCTTCTTTCTAGTTTTTATCAGAGGATATTTCCCTTTCACCATAACCCTCTATGGGCTCCCAAATATCACTTTGCAAATTCCACAAGAACAGTCTTAGCGAACAGCTTCTGGAAGGGAAAGCTGTAACTCTGTGAGATGAATTCACAGACCACAGAGCAGTTTCTCAGAATGCTTCTTTCCAGTTTTTATCTGAGTTTATTTCCCTTTTCACCCTAGCCCTCCATGGGCTTCCAAATATCACTTTGCCAATTGCACAAGAACAGTCTTAGCGAAAGACTTCTGGAGGGGAAAGCTGTACCTCACTGAGATGAATTCACAGATCACAAAGAAGTTTCTCAGAAAGCTTCTTTCTGATTTTGATCAGAGGATATTTCCTTTGGCCGTATATTCTTCAAAGGGATCCGAAATATCAGTTCTCATATTCCACAGAAATAAGGCTCACAAACAGCTCCACGAAATACAGCTGTAACTCAGTGAGTGGAAGTCACACATCCCAAAGCAGTTGCTCAGAATGCTTCTTTCCAGTTTTCATCTGACGATATTTTGTTTTTCACTATAGGCCTCTATGGAGTTCCAAATATCCCTTTTCAAATTCCACAAGAACAGTCTTAACGAACGGCTTCTAGAGGGGAATGCTGTTACTCTGTGAGATGAATTCACAGAACACAGAGCAGTTTCTCAGAAAGCTTCTTTCCAGTTTTCATCTGAGGATATTTCCCTTTTAACCATTGCCCTCCATGGGCTTCCAAATATCACTTTGCCAATTCCTCAAGAACAGTCTTAGCGAAATGCTTCTTGAGGCTAAAGCTGTAACTCTGTGAGATGAATTCACAGATTCCAAAGAACTTTCTCAGAAAGCTTCATTCTCATTTTGATCGGAGGATATTTCCTTTGGCCCTATAGTCTTCAAAGGGATCCGAAATATCAGTTCTCAGATTCCACAGAAATAAGGCTAACAAACAGCTCCACAAAATACAGCTGTAACTCAGTGAGTGGAAGTCCCACATCACAAAGCAGTTGCTCAGAAAGCTTCTTTCCAGTATTCATCTGAGTATATTTTCTTTTTCAGCATAGGCCTCTATGGGCTTCCAAATATCCCTTTGAAAATTCCACATGAACAGTCTTATCGAACCGCTTCTGGAGGGAAAAGCTGTAACTCAGTGAGATGAATTCATTGAACACAAAGCAGGTTCTCACAAAGCTTCTTTCCAGTTTTTATCTGAGGATATTTCCCTTTTCACCATAGCCTTCCATGGGCTTCCAAATATCACTTTGCAAATTCCACAAGAACAGTCTTAATGAAAGGGTTCTTTAGGGGAAAGCTGTAACTCTGTGAGATGGATTCTCAGATCACAAAGAAGTTTCTCAGAAAGCTGCTTTCTCATTTTCATCGGAGGATATTTCCTTTGGCCCTATTGTCTTCAAAGGGATCTGAATATCAACTCTCAGATTCCACAGAAATAAGGCTCACAAACAGTTCCATGAAATACAGCTGTAACTCAGTGAGTTGAAATCACACATCACAAAGCAGTTGCTTAGAATGCTTCCTTCCAGTTTTCATCGGAGGATATTTTCTTTTTCAGCATAGGCCTCTATGGGCTTCCAAATATCCCTTTGAAATATTACAAGAACAGTCGTAGCGAACGCCTTCTGGGGGGGAAAAGCTGTAACTCTGTGAGATGAATTCACAGAACACAGAGCAGTTTCTCAACAGCTTCTTTCTAGTTTTTATCAGAGGATATTTCCCTTTCACCATAACCCTCTATGGGCTTCCAAATATCACTTTGCAAATTCCACAAGAACATTCTTAGCGAAAGGCTTCTTCAGGGGAAAGCTATAATTCTGTGAGATGAATTCACAGATCACAAAGAAGTTTCTCAGAAAGCTTCTTTCTCATTTTGATTGGTGGATATTTCCTTTGTCCCTATAGTCTTCAAAGGGATCCGAAATATCAGTTCTCATATTCCACAGAAACAAGGCTAGCAAACAGCTCCACGAAACACAGCTGTAACTCAGTGAGTGGATGTCACACATCACAAAGCAGTTGCTCAGAAAGCTTCTTTCCAGGTTTCATGTGAGGATATTTTCCTTTTCACTGTAGGCCTCTATGGGTTTTCAAATATCCCTTTGCAAATTCCACAAGAACAGTCTTACCATGCGGTTTCTGGAGGGAAAGCTGTAACTCTGTGAGATGAATTCACAGAACACAGAGCAGTATCTCAGAAAGCTTCTTTCCACTTTTTATGTGAGGATATTTCCCTTTTCACCATAGCCCTCCACGATCTTCCAAATATCACTTTGCCTATTCCTCAAGAACAGTCTTCGCGAAGTGCTTCTTAAGGGGAAAGCTGTAACTCAGTGAGATGACTTCACAGATCACAAAGAAGTTTCTCAGGAAGCTTCTATCTCATTTTGATCGGAGGATATTTCCTTTGGCCCTATAGTCTTCAAAGGGATCCGAAATATCAGTTCTTAGATTCCACAGTAATAAGGCTGGCAAACAACTCCACGAAATACAGCTGGAACTCAGTGAATGGAAGTCACACATCACAAAGCAGATGCTCAGAAAGATTCTTTCCAGTTTTCATCTGAGGATATTTTCTTTTTCACCATAAGCCCCTAAGGGCTTCCAAATATCCCTTTGCAAATTCCACAAGAACAGTCTTACCGTACGGCTTATGGAAGGGAAATCTCTAACTCTGTGAGATGAATTCACAAAACACCGAGTAGTTTCTCAAAAAGCTTCTTTCCAGTTTTCATCTGAGGATATTTACTTTTTCACCATAGGACTCTATGGGCTTCCAAATATTCGTTTGCACATTCCACAAGAACCGTCTTAGCCAACGGCTTCTGCAGGGGAAAGATGCAACTCTGTGAGATGAATTCACAGAACACTGAGCAGCTTCTCAGAAACCTTCTTTCCAGTTATTATCTGAGGATATTTCCCTTTTCACCATAGCCCTCCATCGGTTTCCAAATATCACTTTGCCAATTCCACAAGAACAGTCTTAGCGAAAGGCTTCTTGTGGAAAAGCTGTAACTCTGTGAGATAAATTCGCAGATCACAAAGAAGTTTCTCAGAAAGCTTCTTTCTCATTTTGATCGGAGGATATTTCCTTCAGCCCTACAGTCTTCAAAGGGATCCGAAATATCATTTCTCAGATTCCACAGAAATAAGGCTAGCAAACAGCTCCAAGAAATACAAGTGAAACTCAGTGAGTGGAAATCACACATCACAAAGCAGTTGCTCAGAATGCTTCTTTCCATTTTTCATCTGAGGATATTCTTTTTTTCACCGTAGGCCTCTATGGGCTTCCAAATATCCCTTTGAAAATTCGACAAAAACAGTCTTACCGTGCGGTTTCTGGAAGGGAAAGCTGTAACACTGTGAGATGAATTCACAGAACACAGAGCAGTGTCTCAGAAAGCTTCGTTCCACTTTTTATGTGAGGATATTTCCCTTTTCACCATAGCCCTCCATGGGCTTCCAAATATCACTATGCAAATTCCACAAGAACACTTTTAGCGAAAGGCTTCTTGAGGGGAAAGCTGTACCTCTCTGAGATGAATTCACAGATCACAAAGAAGTTTTCAGAAAGCTTCTTTCTCATTTTGATCGGAGGCTATTTCCTTTGGCCCTATAGTCTTCAAAGGGTTCTGAAACATCAGTTCTCAGATTCCTCAGAAATAAGGCTAAGAAACAGCTCCACGAAATACAGCTGTAACTCAATGAGTGGAAGTCACACATCACAAAGCAGTTTCTCAGAAAGCTTCTTTCTAGTTTTTCTCTGAGGATATTTTCTTTTTCACCATAGCCCTCTATGGGCTTCCAAGTATCACTTTGTCAATTCCACAAGAACAGGCTTAGCGAACGGCTTCTTGAGGGGAAAGCTGTAACTCTGTGAGATGAATTAACAGAAACTAAGCAGTTTCTCAGAAAGCTTCTTTCTAAATTGCATGCGAGGATATTTCCTTTTTCACCGTAGCTCTCTATGGGCATCGAAATATCACTTTGCGAATTCCACAAGAACAGAGTTAGCGAAAGGCTTCTTGAGGGGAATGCCGTAACTCTGTGAGATGATTTCAGAGAACACTAAGAAGTTCCTCAGAAAGCTTCTTTGTCTTTGTTATCGGAGGATATTTCCTTTGGCCCTATAGTCTTCAAAGGGATCCGAAATATCAGTTCTCAGATTCCACAGAAATAAGGTTAGCAAACTGATCCACGAAATACAGATGTAACTCTTTGAGTGGATGTCACACATCACAAAGCAGTTTCTCAAAAAGCTTCTTTCTAGTTTTTCTCTGAGGATATTTTCTTTCTCACCGTAGCCCTCTATGGGCTTCCAAATATCACTTTGCCAATCCCACAAGAACAACCTTAGCAAACGGCTTCCTGAGGGGAAAGCGGTAACTCTGTGAGATGAATTAACAGATCACTAAGGAGTTTCTCTGGAAGCTTCTTTCCAGATTTCATCTGAGGATATTTCCTTTTTCACCGTAGCCCTCTAAGCGCATCGAAATATCACTTTGCGAATTCCACAAGAACGTGTTTTGCGAAAGGCTTCTTGAGGGTAAAGCTGTTACTCTGTGAGATGTTTTCACAGAACACAAAGAAGTTTCTCAGAAAGCCTTTTTGTCTTTGTTATCGGAGGATATTTCCTTTGGCCCTAGAGTTTTCAAAGGGATCCGAAATATCAGTTCTCAGATTCCACAGAAATAAGGCTAGCAAACAGATTCACGAAATACAGATGTAACTCTGTGAGTGGAAGTCACACATCACAAAGCAGTTTCTCAGAAAGCTTCTTTCCAGTTTTTCTCTGAGGATATTTGCTTTCTCACCATAGCCCTCTAAGGACTTCCAAGTATCACTTTGCCAATTCCACAAGAACAAGCTTAGTGAACGGCTGCTGGAGGGGAAAGCTGTAACTCTGTGAGATGATTTCACAGAACACAAAGAAGTTTCTCAGAAAGCGTCTTTCTCTTTGTTATCGGAGGATATTTCCTTTGGCCCTATAGTCTTCAAAGGGATCGGAAATATCAGTTCTAAGATTCCGCAGAATTGAGGCTAGCAAACTGATCCACGAAATACACATGTAACTCTTTGAGTGGAAATCACACATCACAAAGCAGTTTCTCAAGAAGCTTCTTTCTAGTTTTTCTCTGAGGATATATTCTTTCTCACCGTAGCCCTCTAGGGGCTTCCAAATATCACTTTGCCAATTCCACAAGAACAGGCTTAGCAAACAGCTTCTTGAGGGGAAAGCTGTAACTCTGTGAGATGAATTAACAGAACACTAAGCAGTTTCTCAGAAAGCTTCTTTCCAAATTTCATCTGAGGATATTTCCTTTTTCACCGTAGTCCCGTAAGCGCATCGAAATATCACTTTGCCAATTCCACAAGAACAGGCTTAGCGAAAGGCTTCTTGAGGGGAAAGCAGTCACTCTCTGAGATGATTTCAATGAACACAAAGAAGTTTCTCAGAAAGCTTCTTTCTCTTTCTTGTCGGAGGATATTTCCTTTCGTCCTATAGTCTTCAAAGGGATCCGAAATATCAGTTCTCAGATTCCACAGAAGTAAGGCTATCAAACAGATCCACGAAATACAGATGTAACTCTGTCAGTGGAAGTCACACATCACAAAGCAGTTTCTCAGAAAGCTTCTTTCCAGTTTTTCTCGGAGGATATTTTCTTTTTCACCATAGCCCTCAAGGGGCTTCCAAATATCACTTTGCCAATTCCACAAGAACAGGCTTAGCGAACGGCTTCTTGAGCGGAAAGCTGTAACTCTGTGAGATGAATTAACAGAACACTAAGCAGTTTCTCAGAAATCTTCTCTCCAGATTTCATCTGAGGATATTTCCTGTTTCAGCGCAGCCCTCTATGGGCATCGAAATATCACTTTGCCAATTCCACAAGAACAGGCTTAGCGAAAGGCTTCTGGAGGTGAAAGCTGTAACTCTGTGAGATGATTTCACAGAACACAAAGAAGTTTCTCATAAAGCTTCTTTATCTTTGTTATCAGAGGATATTTCCTTTGGCCCTATAGTCTTCAAAGGGATCCGAAATATCAGTTCTAAGATTCCACAGAAATAAGGCTAGCTAACAGAACCACTAAATACAGATGTAACTCTGTGAGTGGAAGTCACACATCACGAAGCAGTGTCTCAGAAAGCTTCTTTCCAGTTTTTCTCGGAGGGTATTTTCTTTTTCACCAAGACCTCAAAGGGCTTCCAAATATCACTTTGCCAATTCCACAAGAACAGGCTTAGCGAACGGCTTCTTGAGCGGAAAGCTGTAACTCTGTGAGATGAGTAAACAGGACACTAAGTAGTTTCTCAGAAAGCTTCTTTCCAGATTTCATCTGAGGATATTTCCTTTTTCACCATAGCCCTCTATGTGCATTGAAATATCACTTTGCCAATTGCACAAAAAAAGGCTCAGTGAAAGGCTTCTTGAGGGGAAAGCTGTAACTCTGTGGGATGATTTCACAGAACACAAAGAAGTTTCTAACAAAGCTTCTTTCTCTTTGTTATCGGGGGATACTTCCTTTGGCCCTAATGTCTTCAAAGGGATCCGTAAAATCAGTGTGCAGATTCCACAGAAATAAGGCTACCAAAGCGATCCACGAAATACAGATGTAAGTCTGTGAGTGGAAGTCACACATCACAAAGCAGTTTCTCAGAAAGCTTATTTTTAGTTTTTCTCAGAAGATATTTTCTTTTTCACCATAGCCCTCTAGGGGAATTCAAATATCAGTTTGCCAATTCCACAAGAACAGACTTAGCGAAAGGCTTCTTGAGGGGAAACCTGTAACTCTGTGAGATGATTTAACAGAACACAAACAAGTTTCTCAGAAATCTTCTTTCTCTTTGTTATCGGAGGATATTTCCTTTGGCCCTATAGTCTTCAAAGGGATCGGAAATATCAGTTCAAAGATTCCACAGAAATGAGGCTAGCAAACTGATCCACGAAATACACATGTAACTCTTTGAGTGGAAATCACACATCACAAAGCAGTTTCTCAAGAAGCTTCTTTCTAGTTTTTCTCTGAGGATATATTCTTTCTCACCGTAGCCCTCTAGGGGCTTCCAAATATCACTTTGCCAATTCCACAAGAACAGGCTTAGCAAACAGCTTCTTGAGGGGAAAGCTGTAACTCTGCGAGATGAATTAACAGAACACTAAGCAGTTTCTCAGAAAGCTTCTTTCCAAATTTCATCTGAGGATATTTCCTTTTTCACCGTAGCCCCGTAAGTGCAACGAAATATCACTTTGCCAATTCCACAAGAACAGGCTTAGCGAAAGGCTTCTTGAGGGGAAAGCAGTCACTCTCTGAGATTATTTCAATGAACACAAAGAAGTTTCTCAGAAAGCTTCTTTCTCTTTTTTGTCGGAGGATATTTCCTTTGGTCCTATAGTCTTCAAAGGGTTCCGAAATATCAGTTCTCAGATTCCACAGAAGTAAGGCTATCAAACGGATCCACGAAATACAGATGTAACTCGGTCAGTGGAAGTCACACATCACAAAGCAGTTCCTCAGAATGCTTCTTTTACGTTTTTCTCTGAGGATATTTTCTTTTTCACCATAGCCCTCTATGGGATTCCAAATATCACTTTGCCAATTCCACAAGAACAGGCTTAGCGGACGACTTCTTGAGGGGAAAGCTGTTACTCTGTGAGATGAATTAAGAGAACACTAAGCAGTTTCTCAGAAAGCTTCTTTCCAGATTTCATCCGAGGATATTTCCTTTTTCACCGTAGCCCTCTATGGGCATCAAAATATCACTTTGCCAATTCCACAAGAACAGGCTTAGCGAAAGGCTTCTTGAGGGGAAAGCTCTAACTCTGTGAGATGTTTTCACAGAACACAAAGAAGTTTCTCAGAAAGCCTTTTTGTCTTTGATATCGGAGGATATTTCCTTTGGCCCTATAGTCTTCAAAGGGATCCAAAATATCAGATCTCAGATTCCACAGAAATAAGGCTAGCAAACAGATCCACGAAATACAGATGTAACTCTGTGAGTGGAAGTCACACATCAAAAAGCAGTTTCTTAGAAAGATTCTTTCCAGCTTTTCTCTAAGGATATTTTCTTTCTCACCATAGCCCTCTAGGGGTTCCAAGTATCACTTTGCCAATTCCACAAGAACAGGCCTAGCGAATGGCTTCTTGACGTGAAAGCTGTAACTCTGTGAGATGATTTCACAGAACACAAAGAAGTTTCTCAGAAAGCGTCTTTCTCTTTGTTTTCGGAGGATATTTCCTTTGGTCCTATAGTCTTCAAAGGGATCCAAAATATCAGTTCTCAGATTTCACAGAAATAAGGCGAGCAAAGATATCCACGAAATACAGATGTAACTCTGTGAGTGGAAGTCACACATCAGAAAGCAGTTTCTCAGAAAGCTTCTTTCCAGTTTTTCTCGGAGGAGATTTTCTTTTTCACCGTAGCCATCCAGGGGCTTCCAAATATCACTTTGCCAATTCCACAAGTACAGGCTTAACGAACGGCTTCTTGAGGGGAAAGCTGTAACTCTGTGAGATGAACTAACACAACACTTAGCAGTTTCTCAGAAAGCTTCTTTCCAGATTTCATCTAAGGATATTTACTTTTTCACCGTAGCCCTCCTTGGGCATCGAAATATCACTTTGCCAATTCCACAAAAAGAGGCTTAGCAAAAGGCTTCTTGAGGGGAAAGCTGTAACTCTGTGAGATGAATTCACAGATCACAAAGAAGTTTCCCAGAAAGCTTCTTTCTCATTTTGATCAGAGGATATTTCCTTTTTCCCTATGGTCTTCAAAGGGATCCGAAATGTCAGTTCTCTCATTCCACAGAAATAAGGCTAGCAAACAGCTCCAGGAAATACAGCTCTAACTCAGTGAGTGGAAGTCACACGTCAAAAAGCCGTTGCTCAGAAAGCTTCTTTCCAGTTTTCATCTGAGGATATTTTCTTTTTCACTATAGGCCTCTAGGGGCTTCCAAATATCCCTTTGCAAATTCCACAAGAACTGTCTTAGCGAACGGCTTCTGGAGGGGAAAGCTGTAACTCTGTGAGATGAATTCACAGGACACAGAGCAGTTTCTCAGAAAGCTTCTTTCCAGTTTTTATCTGAGAATATTTTTCTTTTCACCATAGCCCTCCGTGGGCTTCCAAATATCTCTTTGCAATTTCCACAAGAACTGTCTTAGCGAAAGGCTTCTTGAGGTGAAAGCTGTAACTTTGTGAGATGAATTCACAAAACACAGAGTAGTTTCTCAGGAAGTTTCTTTCCAGTTTTTATGTGAGGATATTTCCCTTTTCACCCTAGCCCTCCATGGGCTTCCAAATATAACTTTGTCAATTCCACCAGAATAGTCTTAGCGAAAGGCTTCTTGAGGGGAAAGCTGTAACTCTGTGAGGTGAATTCACAGATCACAAAGAAGTTTCTCAGAAGACTTCTTTTTCATTTTGATCGGAGGATATTTCCTTTGGCCCTATTGTCTTCCAAGGGATCCGAAATATCAGTTCTCAGATTCCACAGAAATAAGGCTAGCAAAGAGCTCCACGATATACAGTTTTAACTCAGTGAGTGGAAGTCACACATCACAAAGCAGTTGCTCAGAAAGCTTCTTTCCAGTTTTCAAATGAGGATATTTAATTTTTCACCACAGGCCCCAAAGGTCTTCCAAATATCCCTTTGCAAATTCCGACAGAACAGTCTTAATGAACGGCTTCTCGAGGGGAAAGCTGTAACTCTGTGAGTGAACTCACAGAACAAATAGTAGATTCTCAGAAAGCTTCTTTCCAGTTTTTATCTGAGGATATTTAACTTTTCACTATAGCCCTCGTTGCGCATCCAAATATCACTTTGCCAATTCCACCAGAATAGTCTTAGCGAAAGGCTTCTTGAGGGGAAAGCTGAACTCTGTGAGATGAATTCACAGATCACAAAGAAGTTTCTCAGAAGGCTTCTTTCCCATTTTGATCGGAGGATTTTTCCTTTGGCCCTATAGTCTTCCAAGGGATCCGAAATATCAGTTCTCAGTTTCCACAGAAATAAGGGTAGCAAACAGCTCCACGTAATACAGTTTTAACTCAGTGAGTGGAAGTCACACATCACCAAGCAGTTGCTCAGAAAGCTTCTTTCCAGTTTTCAAATGAGGATATTTACTTTTTCACCACAGGCCCCTATGGTCTTACAAATATTCCTTTGCAAATTCCACAAAAACAGTCTTAGCAAAAGGCTTCTTGAGGGGAAAGCTGTATCTCTGTGAGATGAATTCGCAGAACAAAGAGCAGTTTCTCAGAAAGCTTCTTTCCAGTTTTTATCTGGGGATAGTTCCCTTTTCATCATAGGCCTCTCTGGGCTTCCAAATATCCGTATGCAAATTCCACAAGAACAGTCTTAGCGAACGGCATCTGGAGGGAAAAGCTGTAACTCTGTGAGATGAATTCACAGGACACAGAGCAGTTTCTCAGAAAGCTTCTTTCCAGTTTTTATCTGAGAATATTTTTCTTTTCACCATAGCCCTCCGTGGGCTTCGAAATATCACTTTGCAATTTCCACAAGAACTGTCTTAGCGAAAGCCTTCTTGAGGGGAAAGCTGTAACTTTGTGAGATGAATTCACAAAACACACAGTAGTTTCTCAGGAAGTTTCTTTCCAGTTTTTATATGAGGATATTTCCCTTTTCACCCTAGCCCTCCATGGGCTTCCAAATATAACTTTGTCAATTCCACCAGAATAGTCTTAGCGAAAGGCTTCTTGAGGGGAAAGCTGTAACTCTGTGAGGTGAATTCACAGATCACAAAGAAGTTTCTCAGAAGACTTCTTTCTCATTTTGATCGGAGGATATTTCCTTTGGCCCTATTGTCTTCCAAGGGATCCGAAATATCAGTTCTCAGATTCCACAGGAATAAGGCTAGCAAACAGCTCCACGATATACAGTTTTAACTCAGTGATTGGAAGTCACACATCACAAAGCAGTTGCTCAGAAATCTTCTTTCCAGTTTTCAAATGAGGATATTTAATTTTTCACCACAGGCCCCTAAGGTCTTCCAAATATCCCTTTGCAAATTCCATCAGAACAGTCTTAGCAAACGGCTTCTGGAGTGGAAAGCTGTAACTCTGTGAGTGAACTCACAGAACAAATAGTAGTTTCTCAGAAAGCTTCTTTCCAGTTTTTATCTGAGGATATTTTACTTTTCACTATAGCCCTCGTTTGGCTTCCAAATATCACTTTGCCAATTCCACAAGAACAGTCTTAGCGAAAGGCTTCTTGAGGGGAAAGCTGTAACTCTGTGAGATGAATTCACAGATAACCAGAAGTTTCTCAGAAAGCTTCTTTGTCATTTTGGTCGGAGGATATTTCCTTTTTTGGCCCTATAGTCTTCGAAGGGATCCGAAATATAAGTTCTCAGTTTCCACAGAAATAAGGGTAGCAAACAGCACCACGAAATACAGCTGTAACTCAGTGAGCGGAAGTTACACATCACAAAGTAGTTGCTTAGAAAACTTCTTTCCACTTTTCATCAGAGGATATTTTCATTTTCACCGTAGGCCTCTATGGGCTTCCAAATATCTCTATGCAATTTCCACAAGAACAGTCTTAGCGAATGGCTTCTGGAGGGGAAAGTTGTAACACTGTGAGATGAATTCACAGGACACAGGGCAATTTCTCAGAAAGGTTCTTTCCAGTTTTTATATGAGGATATTTTTCTTTTCACCATAGCCCTCCATGAGCTTCCAAATATCACTTTGCCAATTCCACAAGAACAGTCTTAGCGAAAGGCAACTTGAGTGGAAAGCTGTAACTCTGTGAGATGAATTCACAGATCCCAAAGAAGTTTCCAGAAAGCTTCTTTCTCCTTTTGATCAGAGGATATTTTCTTTGGCCCTATAGTCTTCAAAGTGATCCGAAATATCAGTTCTCAAATTCCACAGAAATAAGGCTAGCAAACAGCTCCACGAAATAAAGCTGTAACTCAGTGAGTGGAAGTCACACTTCACAAAGCAGTTGCGCAGAAAGCTTCTTTCCAGTTTTAATCTTAGGATATTTTCTTTTTCACCATAGCCCTCCATGGGCTTCCAAATATTACTTTGCAAATTCCACAAGAACAGTATTAGTGAAAGGCTTCCTGATTGGAAAGCTGTAACTCTGTGAGATGAATTCACAGATCACAAAGAAGTTTCTCAGAAAGCTTCTTTCTGTATTTGATCGGAGGATATTACTTTGACCTTACACTCTTCAAAGACCTCTGCAATATCTGTTCTCAGATTCCACAGAAATAAGGCTAGCAAACAGCTCAGCAAATATAGCAGTACCTCAGTGAGTGGAAGTCACATATCACAAAGCAGTTGCTCAGAAATCGTCTTTCCTATTTTCTTCTGAGGATATTTTCTTTTTCATTATAGGCCTCTATGGGCTTCCAAATATCCCTTTGCAAATTCCACAAGAACAGTCTTAGCGAACGACTTCTGGAGGGGAAAGCTGTAACTCTGTGAGATGAATTCATAGAACACAGAGCAGTTACTCAGAAAGCTGCTATCCAGTTTTTATCTGAGGATATTTCCCTTTTCACCATAGCCCACCAGGGGCTTCCAAGTATCAGTTTGCCAATTCCACAAGAACACACTTAGCAAAAGGCTACTTGAGGGGAAAGCTGTAACTCTGTGAGATGAATTCACAGATCACAAAGAAGTTTCTCAGAAAGCTTCTTTCTCATTTTGATCAGAGGAAATTACATTTGGCCCTATAGTCTTCAGAGGGATCCAAAACATCAGTTATGAGATTCCACAGAAATAAGGCTAGCAAACAGCTCCACGAAATACAGATGTAACTAAGTGAATGGAAGTCACACATCACAAAGCAGTTGCTCAGAAAACTTCTTTCCAGTTTTTATCTGAGGATATTTCCCTTTTCACCATAGCCCTCCATGGGCTTCCAAACATCACTTTTCCAATTCCACCAGAATAGTCTTAGCGAAAGGCTTCTTGAGGGGAAAGCTGTACCTCTGTGAGATGTATTCACAGATCTCAAGGAAGTTTCTCAAAAAGCTTCTTTCTCATTTTGATCGGAGGATATTTCCTTTGGTCCTATAGTCTTCAAAGGGATCCGAAATATCAGTTCTCAGATTCCTCAGAAATAAGGCTTGCAAAGAGCTCCAGGAAATAAAGCTGTAACTCAGTGAGTGGAACTCACTCTTCACAAAGCAGTTGCTCAGAAAGCTTCTTTCCAGTTTTCATCTGAGGATATTTTCTTTTTCACGATAGGCCTCTAAGGGCTTCCAAATATCCCTATGCAAATTCCACAAGAACAATCTTAGCGAATGGCTTCTGGAGGGACAAGCTGTAACTCTGTGTGATGAATTCACAGGACACAGAGTAGCCTCTCAGAAAGCTTCTTTCCAGCTTTTATCTTAGGATATTTCCCATTTCAACATAGACCTCCATGGGCTTCCAAATATCACTTTGTAAATTTCACAGGAACTGTCTTAGCGAAAGGCTTCTTGAGGGGAAAGCTGTACAACTGTGAGATGAATTCACAGATCACAAAGAAGTCTATCAGAAAGCTTCTTTCTCATTTTGATCGGAGGATATTTCTTTAGGTCCTATAGTCTTCAAAGAGATCCGAAATATAAGTTCTCAGATTCCACAGAAATAAGGCTAGCAAACAACTCCACGAAACACAGCTGTAACTCAGGGAGTGGAAGTCATATATCACAAAGCAGTTGCTCAGAAAGCTTCCTTCCAGTTTTCATCTGAGGATATTTTCATTTTCACCGTAGGCCTGTATGCTCTTCCAAATATCCCTTTGCAAATTCCACAAGAAGAGTCTTATCGATTGGCTTCTGGAGTGGAAAGCTGTAACTCTGTGAGATGAATTCACAGAACACAGAGCAGTTTTTCAGAAAGTTTCTTTCTAGTTTTTATCTCAGGATATTTCCCTTTTCACCATAGCCCTCTATAGGCTTCCACATATCACTTTGCAAATTCCACAAAAAGAGTCTTATCGAACGGCTTCTGGAGGGGAAAGCTGTAACTCAGTGAGATGAATTCACAGGACACAGAGCAGTTTCTAAGAAAGCTTCTTTCTAGTTTTTATCTGAGAATATTTTTCTTTTCACCACAGACCTCTATGGGCTTCCAAATATCACTTTGCAAATTCCACTAGAACTCTCTTAGCGAAAGGCTTCTTGAGGGGACAGCTGTAACTCTGTGAGATGAATTCACAGATCACAAAGAAGTTTCTCAGAAAGCTTCTTTCTCATTTTGATCGGAGGATATTTCCTTTGGTACTATACTCTTCAAAGGGATCCGAAATATCAGTTCTCAGATTCCACAGAAATAAGGCTAGCAAACAGCTCTACGAATTACAGCTGCAACTCAGTTAGTGGAAGTCACACATCACAAAGCAGTTGCTCAGAAAGCTTCTTTCCAGTTTTCATCTGAGGATATTTTCTTTTACACCTTTGGCCTCTATAGGCTTCTAAATTTCCCTTTGCAAATTCTAAAAGAAAAGTCTTAGCGAATCGTTTGTGGAGGGGAATGCTGTAACTCTGTGAGAAGAATTCACAGAACACAGATCAGTTTCTCAGAAAGCTTCTTTCCAGTTTCTATCTGAGGATATTTCCCTTTTCACCTTAGCCCTCCATGGGCTTCCAAATATCACTTTGCAAATTCCACAAGAATAGTCTTAGAGAAAGGCTTCTTGAGGGGAAAGCTGTAACTCTGTGAAATGAATTCACAGATCACAAAGAAGTTTCTCAGAAAGCTTCTTTCTCATTTTGATCAGAGTATATTACCTTTGGCCCTATAGACTTCAATGGCATCCAAAATATCAGTTCTGAGATTCCACAGATATAAGGCGAGCAAGCTGCTCCAATAAATATAGTTGTAACTCAGTGAGTGTAAATTACTAATCACAAAGCAGTTGCTCAGAAAGCTTCTTTCCAATTTTCATCTGACGATATTTTCTTTTTCACCATAGGCCACTATTGGCTTCAAAATATCCCTTTGCAATTTTACCAGAACAGTCTTAGCAAACGGCTTCTGGAGGGGAAAGCTGTAACTCTGTAGATGAATTCGTAGAACATAGATCAGTTTCTCAGAAAGCTTCTTTCCAGTTTTTATCTGAGGATGTTTCCCTTTTCACCATAGCCCTCCATGGGCTTCCAAATATCACTTTGCCAATTCCACCAGTATAGTCTTAGCAAAAGGCTTCTTGAGGGGAAAGGTGTACCTCAGTGAGATGAATTCACAGATCACAAAGAAGTTTCTCAGAAGGCTTCTTTCTCATTTTCATAGGAGGATATTTCCTTTGGCCCTATAGTCTTCAAAGGGATCCGAAATATCAGTTCTCAGACTCCACAAAAATAAGGCTAGCAAAGAGCTCCACGAAATACAGCTGTAACTCAGTTAGTGGAAGTCACACATCACAAAGCAGTTGCTCAGAAAGCTTCTTTCCTCTTTTCATCTCAGGATATTTTCTTTTTCACCACAGGCCCCTGTGGTCTTCCAAATATCCCTTTGCAAATTCCACAAGAACAATCTTAGCGAACGGCTTCTGGAGTTGATAGCTGTAACTCTGTGAGATGAATTCACAGAACACAGAGCATTTTCTCAGAAAGCTTCTTTCTAGTTTTTATCTCAGGATATTTCCCTTTTCACCTTAGCCCTCCATGGGCTTCCAAATATCACGTTGCAAATTCCACAAAGAACAGTCTTAGAGAAAGGCTTCTTGAGGGGAAAGCTGTATCTCTGTGAGATGAATTCGCAGAACACAGAGCAGTTTATCAGAAAGCTTCTTTCCAGTTTTTATCTGAGGATATTTACCTTTTCACCATAGCCCTCAATGGGCTTCCAAATATCACTTTGCCAATTCCACAAGAACAGTCTTAGCGAATGTCTTTTTAAGGGAAAGCTATAACTCTGTGAGATGAATTCACAGATCATAAAGAGGTTTCTCAGAAAGCTTCTTTCGCATTTTGATCGGAGGATATTTCCTTTGGCCCTATGGTCTTCAAAGGTATTCGAAATATCAGTGCTCTGATTCCACAGAAATTAGGCTAGCAAACAGCTCCAGGAAATAGAGCTGTAACTCAGTGAGTGGATGTCACATGTCACAAAGCAGTTGCTCAGAAATCTTCTTTCCAGTTTTCATCTCAGGATATTTTCTTTTTCACCATAGGCCTCTATGGACTTAAAAATATGTCTTTGCAATTTCCACAAGAACGGCCTTAGCGAACCGCTTCTGGAGGGGAATGCTGTAACTCTGTTGGATGAATTCACAGAACACAGAGCAGTTTCTCAGAAAGTTTCCTTCCAGTTTTTATCTGAGGATATTTCCCTTTTCACCATAGCCCTCCATGGGCTTCCAAATATCACTTTGCCAATTCCACAAGAACAGTCTTAGCGAAAGGCTACTTGAGGGGAAATCTGTAACTCTGTGAGCTGAATTCACCGATCACAAAGAAGTTTCCCAGAAAGCTTCTTTCTCATTTTGATCGGAGGAAATTCCCTTTGGCCCTATAGTCTTCAGAGGGATCCGAAATATCAGAACTCAGATTTCACAGAAATAAGGCTAGGAAAGAGCTCCACGAAATACAGCTGTAACTCAGTGAGTGGAAGTCACACATCACAAAGCATTTGCTCAGAAAGCTTCTGTCTGGTTTTTATCTGAGGATATTTCCCTTTTCACCATAGCCCTCCAAGGGCTTCCAAATATCACTTTGCAAATTCCACAAGGACAGTCTTAGCGAAAGGCTTCTTGAGGGTAAAGCTGTAACTCTGTGAAATGAATTCACAGATCACAAAGAAGTTTCTCAGAAACCTTCTTTCTCATTTTGATCGGAGGATATTTCCTTTGGTCCTATAGTCTTCAAAGGGATCCGAAATATCAGTTCTCAAATTCCACAGAAATAAGGCTAGCAAACAGATCCATGAAATACAGCTGTATCTCAGTGAGTGGAAGTCACACATCACAAAGCAGTTGCTCATAAAGCTTCTTTCCAGTTTCATCTGAGGATATTTTCTTTTTCACCATAGGCCTCTTTGGGCTTCCAAATATCCCTTTGCAAATTCCACAAGAACATTATTAGCAAACAGCTTCTCGAGGGGAAAGCTGTAACTCTGTGAGATGAATTCACAGAAAAAAGAGCAGTTTCTCAGAAAGCTTCTTTCCAGTTTTTATCTGAGGATATTTCCCTTTTCAACATAGCCCTCATGGGCTTCCAAATATAACTTTGCAAATGACAGAAGAACAGTCTTAGCGAAAGGCTTTTTGAAGGGAAAGCTGTACCTCTGTGAGATGAATTCACAGATCACAAAGAAGTTTCTCAGAAAGATTCTTTCTGTGTTTGATCGGGGGATACTTCCTTTGACCTTATACTCTTCAAAGGGATCTGAAATATCAGTTCTCAGATTCCACAAAAATAGGGATAGCAAACAGCTCCACGAAACACAGCTGTAACTCAGTGAGTAGAAGTCACACATCACAAAGCAGTTGCTCAGAAAGCTTCTTTCCAGTTTTCATGTGAGGATATTTTCTTTTTCACCACAGGCCTGATGGTCTTCCCAATATCCCTTTGCAAATTCCACAAGAAAAGTCTTATCAAACGCCTTCTGTAGTAGAAAGCTGTCACTCTGTGAGATGAATTCACAGAACAAATAGCAGTTTCTAAGAAAGCTTCTTTCCAGTTTTTATCTCAGGATATTTCCATTTTCACCATAGCCCACCAGGGGCTTCCAAATATCACTTTACAAATCCCACAAGAACAGTCTTAGCGAATGGCTTCTGGAGGGGAAAGCTGCAACTCTGTGAGATGAATTCACAGAACTCAGAGCAGTTTCTCAGAAAGCTTCCTTCTAGTTTTTATGTCAGGATATTTCCCTTTTCAACATAGCCCTCCATAGGCTTCCAAAATCACTTTGCAAATTCCACAAGTACAGTCTTAGGGAAAGTCTTCTTGAGGGGAATGCTGTAACTCTGTGAGATGAATTCACAGATCACAAAGAAGTTTCTCAGAAAGTTTCTTTCTGTATTTGATCAGAGGATACTTCCTTCGGCCTTATATTCTTCAAAGGGATCCGAAATATCAGTTCTCATATTCCACAGAAATAAGGCTAGCAAACAGCTGCAGGAAATGCAGCTGTAACTCAGTGAGTGGAAGTCACACTTCACAAAGCAGTTGCTTAGAAAGCTTCTTTTCAGTTTTCATCTAAGGATATTTTCTTTTTCATCTAGGCTTCTATGGGCTTCCAAATATCCCTATGCAAATTCCACAAGAACAGACTTAGCGAACGGTTTCTGGAGGGAAATGCTGTAACTCTGTGAGATGAATTCACAGGACACAGAGGAGTTTCTCAGAAAGCTTCTTTCCAGTTTTTATCTGAGAATATTTTTCTTTTCTTCATAGCCCTCCATGGGCTTCGAAATATCACTTTGCCAATTCCACAAGAAAAGTCTTAGCGAAAGGATTATTTTGGGAAAGCTGTAACTCTGTGAGATGAATTCACAGGTCACAAAGAGTTTCCCAGAAAGCTTCTTTCTCATTTTGATAGGAGGATATTTCCTTTGGCCCTATGGTCTTCAAAGGGAACCGAAATATCAGTTTTCTGATTCCACAGAAATAAGGCTAGCAAACAGCTCCACGAAATATAGCTGTAACTCAGTGAGTGGAGGTCACACATAACAAAGCAGTTGCTCAGAAAGCTTCTTTCCAGTTTTCATCTGAGAATATTTTCTTTTTCACCACAGGCCCCTATGGTCTTCGAAATATCCCTTTCCAAATTCCACAAGAACAGTCTTAGCGAACGGCTTCTGGAGGGCAAACCTGTAACATTGTGAGATGTATTCACATAACAGAGAGAAGTTTCTCAGAAAGCTTCTTTCCAGTTTTTATCTGGGGATATTTCCCTTTTCACCATAGGTCTCTATGGGCTTCAAAATATCAATATGCAAATTCCACAAGAACTGTCTTAGCGAATGGCTTCTGGAGGGAAAAGCTGTAACTCTGAGAGATGAATTCACAGGACACACATCAGTTTCTCAGAAAGCTTCTTTCCAGTTTTTATCTTAGAATATTTTCTTTTCACCATAGCCCTCAATGGGCTTCCAAATATAACTTTGCAAATTCCACAACATCTATCTTAGCGAAAGGCTTCTTGAGGGGAAAGCTGTAACTCTGTGAGATGAATTCACAGAACACAGAGCAGTTTCTCAGAAAGCTTCTCTCCAGTTTTTATCTGAGGATATTTCCCTTTTCACCATAGCCATCATGGGTTTCCAGTATCACTTTGCAAATTCCACCAGAATAGTCTTAGCGAAAGGCTTCTGGAGGGGAAAGCTGTAACTCTGTGAGATGAATTCACGATCACAAAGAAGTTTCGCAGAAAGCTTCTTTCTCATATTGATCGGAGGATATTTCCTTTGGCCCTATACTCTACAAAGGGATCCGAAATATCAGTTCTCAGATTCCACAGAAATAAGGCAAGCAAACACCTCCACCAAATATAGCTGTAACTCAGTGAGTGGAAGTCACACATCACAAAGCAGTTGCTCAGAAAACTTCTTTTTAGTTTTCATCTGAGGATATTTTCTTTTTAATCACAGACCTCTATGGGCTTCCAAATATCACTTTGCCAATTCCACAAGAACAGGCTTAGCGAACGGCTTCTTGAGGGGAAAGCTGTAACTCTGTGAGATGGATTCAGAGAACACAAAGCAGTTTCTCAAAAAGCTTCTTTCCAGATTTCATATGAGGATATTTCCTTTTTCACCTTAGCCCTCTATGGGCATCGATATATCACTTTGCCAATTCCACAGAAACCGGCTTAGCGAAAGGCTTCTTGAGGGGAAAGCTGTAACTCTGTGAGATGATTTCACAGAACATAAAGAAGTCTCTCCAAAAGCTTCTTTCTCTTTGTTATCAGAGGATATTTGTTTTGGCCCTATAGTCTTCAAACGGATCCGAAATATCAGTTCTCAGATTCCCCAGAAATAAGGCTAGCAAACAGATCCACGAAATACAGATGTAACTCTGTGAGTGGAAGTCACACATCACAAAGGAGTTTCTCAGAAATCTTCTTTCCAGTTTTTCTCGGGGGATATTTTCTTTATCACCTTAGCCCTCTATGGGCTTCCAAATATCCCTTTGCCAATTCCCCAAGAACAGGCTTAGCCAACGGCTTCTTGAGGGGAAAGCTGTAATTCTGTGAGATAAATTCACAGAACACCGAGCAGTTTCTCAGAATGTTTCTTTCCAGTTTTTATCTCAGGATATTTCCCTTTCCACCATAGCCCTCCATGGGCTTCCTAATATCCTTTTGCCAATTCCACAAGAACAGTCTTAGTGAAAGGATTATTGAGGGCAAGCTGTAAGTCTGTTAGATGAATTCACAGATCAAAATGAAGTTTCTCAGAAAACTTCTTTCTCATTTTGATCGGAGGATATTTCCCTGGCCCTATAGTCTTCAAAGGGATCCGAAATATCAGTTCTCAGATTCCACAGAAATAAGGCTAGCAAACAGCTCCACGAAATACAGCTGTAATATAGTGAGTGGAAGTCACACATCATAAAGCAGTTGCTCAGAAAGCTTCTTTCCAGTTTTCATCTGAGGATATTTTCTTTTTCACCATAGGCCTTTATAGGCTTCCAAATATCCCTTTGCAAATTCCGCGAGAACAGTCTTAGCAAACGGCTGCTGGAAGGGAAATCTGTAACTCTGTCAGATGAATTCCCTGAACACAGAGGAGTTTCTCAGAAAGCTGCTCTCCAGTTTTTATCTGATTATATTTCCCTTTTCACCATAGCCCTCCATGGGCTGCCAAATATCACTTTGGAAATTCCACAAGAAAAAACTTAGCGAAAAGCTTCTTGATCGGAAAGCAGTAACTCTGTGAGATGAATTCACAGATCACAAAGAAGTTTCTCAGAAAGCTTCTTTCTCATTTTGATCGGAGGATATTTCCCTTGGCCCCATGGTCTTCAAAGGTATCCGAACTATCAGTCCTCTGTTTCCACAGAAATTAGGCTAGCAAACAGCTCCAGGAAATACAGCTGTAACTCAGTGAGTGGAAGTCACACGTCACAAAGCACTTGCTCAGAAAGCTTCTTTCCAGTTTTCATCTCAGGATATTTTCTTTATCACCTTAAGCCTGTATGGGCTTCCAAATATCCCTTTGCAAATTCCACAACAACAGTCTTAGAGAACGGCTTCTGGAGGGGAAAGCTGTAACTCGGTGAGATGAATTCACAGAACTCATAGCAGTTTCTCAGAAAGCTTCTTTCTAGTTTTTATCTCAGGATATTTCCCTTTCCACCATAGCCCTCCATTGGCTTCCAAAATCACTTTGCAAATTCCACAAGAAGAGTTTAGCAGAAGGCTTCTTGAGCGGAAAGCTGTAACTCTGTGAGATGAATTCACAGATCACAACGAAGTTTCTCAAAAACTTCTTTCTGTATTTGATCGGACGATATTTCCTTTGGCCTTATACTCTTCAAAGGGATCCGAAATATCAGTTCTCATATTCCACAGAAATAAGGCCAGCAAACAGCTCCTCGAAATACAGCTGTAACTCAGTGAGTGGAAGTCACACATCACAAAGCAGTTGCTCAGAAAGCTTCTTTCCAGTTTTCATCTGAGGATATTTCTTTTTCACCACAGGCCCCTATGGTCTTTCAAATATCCCTTTGCAAATTCCACAAGAACAGTCTTAGCGAATGGCTTCTTGAGGGGAAAGCTGTAACTCTGTGAGATGAATTCACATAACACAGAGCAGTTTCTCAGAAAGCTTCTTTCCAGTTTTTATCTCAGGATATTTCCCTTTTCACAATAGCCCTCCATGAGCTTCCAAATATCACTTTTGAAATTTCACAAGAACTGTCTTAGCGAAAGGCTTCTTCAGGAGAAAGCTGTCACTCTGGGAGATGAATTCACAGATCACAAAGAAGTTTCTCAGAAAGCTTCTTTCTCATTGTTATCAGAGGATATTTCCTTTGACACTGAAGTCTTCAAAGGGATCCGAAATATCAGTTCTCAGATTCCACAGAAATAAGGCGAGCAAACAGCTCCACGAAATACAGCTGTAACTCAGTGAGTGGAAGTCACTCATCACAAAGCAGTTGCTCAGAAAGCTTCTTTCCAGTTTTCATCTGAGGATATTTTCTTTTTCACCACGGGCCCCTATGGTCTTCAAATATCCCTTTGCAAATTCCACAAGAACAGTCTTAGCGAACGGCTTCTGGAGCGGAAATCTGTAACTCTGTGAGATGAATTCACAGAACCAATAGCAGTATCTCAGAAAGCTTCTTTCCAGTTTTTATCTCAGGATATTTCCCTTTTCACCATAGCCCTCCGTGGGCTTCCAAATATCACTTTGCCAATTCCACAAGAAGAGTCTTTGCGAACGGCTTCAGGAGGGGAAAGCTGTAACACTGTGAGATGAATTCACAGAACACAGAGCAGTTTCTCAGAAAGCTTCTTTCCAGTTTTTATCTGAGGATATTTCCCTTTTCACCATAGCCCTCATGGGCTTCCAAATATAACTTCGCAAATTACACAAAAACAGTCTTAGCGAAATGCTTCTTGAGGGGAAAGCTGTAACTCTGTGAGATGAATTTACAGATCACAAAGAAGTTTCTCAGAAAGCTTCTTTCTCATTTTGATCGGAGGATAATTCCTTTGGCCCTATAGTCTTCAAAGGGATCCGAAATATGTGTTCTCAGATTACACAGAAATAAGGCTACTAAACAGCTCCACCAAATAAAGCCGTAACTCAGTTAGTGGAAGTCACACTTCACAAAGCAGTTGCTCAGAAAGTTTCTTCTCAGTTTTCATCTCAGGATATTTTCTTTTTCATCATAGGCCTCTATGGACTTCCAAATATCCCTATGCAAATTCCACAAGAACAGTCTTAGCGAAGGGCTTCTGGAGGGCAAAGCTATAACTCTGTGAGATGACTTCACAGAACACAGAGCAGTTTCTCAGAAAGCTTCTTTCCAGTTTTTATCCGAGAATATTTTTCTTTTCACCATAGCCCTCCATGGGCTTCCAAATATCACTTTGCAAATTCCTCAAGAAATGTCTTAGCGAAAGGCTTCTTGAGGGGAAACGTGTAACTCAGTGAGATGAATTCACAGATCACAAAACGGTTTCTCAGAAAGCTTCTTTCTCATTTTGATCGGAGGATATTTCCTTTGGCCCTATACTCTACAAAGGGATCCGAAATATCAGTTCTCAGATTCCACAGAAATAAGGCAAGCAAACACCTCCACGAAATATAGCTGTAACTCAGTGAGTGGAAGTCACACATCACAAAGCAGTTGCTCAGAAAACTTCTTTTTAGTTTTCATCTGAGGATATTTTCTTTTAAATCACAGGCCTCTATTGGCTTCCAAATATCACTTTGCCAATTCCACAAGAACAGGCTTAGCGAACGGCTTCTTGAGGGGAAAGCTGTAACTCTGTGAGATGGATTCACAGAACACAAAGCAGTTTCTCAAAAAGCTTCTTTCCAGATTTCATATGAGGATATTTCCTTTTTCACCGTAGCCCTCTATGGGCATCGATATATCACTTTGCCAATTCCACAGAAACCGGCTTAGGGAAAGGCTTCTTGAGGGGAAAGCTGTAACTCTGTGAGATGATTTCATAGAACATAAAGAAGTTTCTCCGAAAGCTTCTTTCTCTTTGTTATCAGAGGATATTACCTTTGGCCCTATAGTCTTCAAATGGATCCGAAATATCAGTTCTCAGATTCCCCAGAAATAAGGTTAGCACACAGATCCACGAAATACAGATGTAACTCTGTGAGTGGAAGTCACACATCACAAAGCAGTTTCTCAGAAATCTTCTTTCCAGTTTTTCTCGGGGGATATTTTCTTTATCACCTTAGCCCTCTATGGGCTTCCAAATATCCCTTTGCCAATTCCCCAAGAACAGGCTTAGCCAAAGGCTTCTTGAGGGGAAAGCTGTAATTCTGTGAGATGAATTCACAGAACACCGAGTAGTTTCTCAGAATGTTTCTTTCCAGTTTTTATCTCAGGATATTTCCCTTTCCACCATAGCCCTCCATGGGCTTCCTAATATCCTTTTGCCAATTCCACAAGAACAGTCTTAGCGAAAGGATTATTGAGGGCAAGCTGTAAGTCTGTGAGATGAATTCACAGATCAAAATGAAGTTTCTCAGAAAACTTCTTTCTCATTTTGATCGGAGGATATTTCCCTGGCCCTATAGTCTTCAAAGGGATCCGAAATATCAGTTCTCAGATTCCACAGAAATAAGGCTAGCAAACAGCTCCACGAAATACAGCTGTAATACAGTGAGTGGAAGTCACACATCACAAAGCAGTTGCTCAGAAAGCTTCTTTCCAGTTTTCATCTGAGGATATTTTCTTTTTCACCATAGACCTTTATGGGCTTCCAAATATCCCTTTGCAAATTCCGCGAGAACAGTCTTAGCGAACGGCTGCTGGAAGGGAAATCGGTAACCCTGTCAGATGAATTCCCTGAACACAGAGGAGTTTCTCAGAAAGCTGCTCTCCAGTTTTTATCTGATTATATTTCCCTTTTCACCATAGCCCTCCATGGGCTGCCAAATATCACTTTGGAAATTCCACAAGAAAAAACTTAGCGAAAAGCTTCTTGATCGGAAAGCAGTAACTCTGTGAGATGAATTCACAGATCACAAAGAAGTTTCTCAGAAAGCTTCTTTCTCATTTTGATCGGAGGATATTTCCCTTGGCCCCATGGTCTTCAAAGGTATCCGAACTATCAGTCCTCTGTTTCCACAGAAATTAGGCTAGCAAACAGCTCCAGGAAATACAGCTGTAACTCAGTGAGTGGAAGTCACACGTCACAAAGCACTTACTCAGAAAGCTTCTTTCCAGTTTTCATCTCAGGATATTTTCTTTATCACCGTAGGCCTGTATGGGCTTCCAAATATCCCTTTGCAAATTCCACAACAACAGTCTTAGAGAACGGCTTCTGGAGGGGAAATCTGTAACTCAGTGAGATGAATTCACAGAACTCATAGCAGTTTCTCAGAAAGCTTCTTTCTAGTTTTTATCTCAGGATATTGCCCTTTTCACCATAGCCCTCCATTGGCTTCCAAAATCACTTTGCCAATTCAACAAGAAGAGTTTAGCAGAAGGCTTCTTGAGCGGAAAGCTGTAACTCTGTGAGATGAATTCACAGATCACAACGAAGTTTCTCAAAAACTTCTTTCTGTATTTGATCGGAGGATATTTCCTTTGGCCTTATACTCTTCAAAGGGATCCGAAATATCAGTTCTCATATTCCACAGAAATAAGGCCAGCAAACAGCACCTCGAAATACAGCTGTAACTCAGTGAGTGGAAGTCACACATCACAAAGCAGTTGCTCAGAAAGCTTCTTTCCAGTTTTCATCTGAGGATATTTCTTTTTCACCTCAGGCCCCTATGGTCTTTCAAATATCCCTTTGCAAATTCCACAAGAACAGTCTTAGCGAATGGCTTCTTGAGGGGAAAGCTGCAACTCTGTGAGATGAATTCACATAACACAGAGCAGTTTCTCAGAAAGCTTCTTTCCAGTTTTTATCTCAGGATATTTCCCTTTTCACAATAGCCCTCCATGGGCTTCCAAATATCACTTTTGAAATTTCACAAGAACTGTCTTAGCGAAAGGCTTCTTCAGGAGAAAGCTGTCACTCTGGGAGATGAATTCACAGATCACAAAGAAGTTTCTCAGAAAGCTTCTTTCTCATTGTTATCAGAGGATATTTCCTTTGGCACTACAGTCTTCAAAGGGATCTGAAATATCAGTTCTCAGATTCCACAGAAATAAGGCGAGCAAACAGCTCCACGAAATACAGCTGTAACTCAGTGAGTGGAAGTCACTCATCACAAAGCAGTTGCTCAGAAAGCTTCTTTCCAGTTTTCATCTGAGGATATTTTCTTTTTCACCACGGGCCCCTATGGTCTTCAAATATCCCTTTGCAAATTCCACAAGAACAGTCTTAGCGAACGGCTTCTGGAGCGGAAATCTGTAACTCTGTGAGATGAATTCACAGAACCAATAGCAGTATCTCAGAAAGCTTCTTTCCAGTTTTTATCTCACGATATTCCCTTTTCACCATAGCCCTCCATGGGCTTCCAAATATCACTTTGCCAATTCCACAAGAAGAGTCTTTGCGAACGGCTTCTGAAGGGGAAAGCTGTAACACTGTGAGATGAATTCACAGAACACAGAGCAGTTTCTCAGAAAGCTTCTTTCCAGTTTTTATCTGAGGATATTTCCCTTTTCACCATAGCCCTCATGGGCTTCCAAATATCACTTTGCCAATTCCACAAGAAGAGTCTCAGTGAAAGGCTTCTTGAGGGGAAAGCTGTAAATCTGTGAGATGAATTTACAGATCACAAAGAAGTTTCTCAGAAAGCTTCTTTCTCATTTTGATCAGAGGATAATTCCTTTGGCCCTATAGTCTTCAAAGGGATCCGAAATATGTGTTCTCAGATTACACAGATATAAGGCTACTAAACAGCTCCACCAAATAAAGCTGTAACTCAGTAAGTGGAAGTCACACTTCACAAAGCAGTTGCTCAGAAAGTTTCTTCTCAGTTTTCATCTCAGGATATTTTCTTTTTCATCATAGGCCTCTATGGACTTCCAAATATCCCTATGCAAATTCCACAAGAACAGTCTTAGCGAAGGGCTTCTGAGGGCAAAGCTATAACTCTGTGAGATGAATTCACAGAACACAGAGCAGTTTCTCAGAAAGCTTCTTTCCAGTTTTTATCCGAGAATATTTTTCTTTTCACCATAGCCCTCCATGGGCTTCCAAATATCACTTTGCAAATTCCTCAAGAAATGTCTTAGCGAAAGGCTTCTTGAGGGGAAACGTGTAACTCAGTGAGATGAATTCACAGATCACAAAGCGGTTTCTCAGAAAGCTTCTTTCTCATTTTGATCGGAGGATATTTCCTTTGGCCCTGTATTCTACAAAGGGATCCGAAATATCAGTTCTCAGATTCCACAGAAATAAGGCTAGCAAACAGTACCAGGAAATACAGCTGTAACTCAGTGAGTGGAAGTCACTCATCACAAAGCAGTTCCTCAGAAAGCATCTTTCCAGTTTGTATCTGAGGATTTTTTCTTTTTCACCATAGGCTTCTAGGGGCTTCCAAATATCCCTTTGCAAATTCCACAAGAACAGTCTTAGCGAATGGCTTCTGGAGGGAAAAGCTGTAACTCTGTGAGATGAATTCACAGAACACAGAGAAGTTTCTCAGAAAGCTTCTTTCCAGTTTTTTTCTGGGGATAATTCTCTTTTCACCATAGGAGTCTATGGGCCTCCAAATATCCCTATGCAAGTTCCACAAGAACAGTGTTAGCGAACGGCTTCAGGAGGGAAAAGCTGTAACTCTGTGAGATGAATTCACAGGACACAGAGCAGTTTTTCAGAAAGCTTCTTTCCAGTTTTTATCTGAGAATATTTTCTTTTCACCATAGCCCTCCATGGGCTTGCAAATATCACTTTGTAAATTCCACAACAACTGTCTTAGCGAAAGGCTTCCTGTGGGGAAAGCTGTAACTCTGTGAGATGAATTCACAGAACACAGAGCAGTTTCTCAGAAAGCTTCTTTCCAGTTTTTATCTGAGGATATTTCCCTTTTCACCATAGCCCTCCAATGGCTTCCAAATATCACTTTGCCAATTCCACCAGAATAGTCTTAGGGAAAGCTTCTTGAGGCGAAAGCTATACCTCTATGAGATGAATTCACAGATCACAAGGAAGGTTCTCAAAAAGCTTCTTTCTCATTTTGATCGGAGGATATTTCCTTTGGCCCTATACTCTTCAAAGGGATCTGAAATATCAGTTCTCAGATTCCACAGAAATTAGGCAAGAAACAGCTCGTTGAAATTTAGCTGTAACTCAATGAGTGGAAGTCAAACATCACAAAGCTGTTGCTCCGATAGCTTCTTTCCAGTTTTCATCTGAGGATATTCTCTTTTTCACCATAGGCCTCGATGGGCTTCCAAATATCCCTTTGCAAATTCCACAAGAAGAGCCTTTCTGAAGGGATTCTGTAGGGGAAAGCTGTAACTCTGTGAGATGAATTCACATAACACAGAGCAGTTTCTCAGAATGGTTCTTTTCAGTTTTTATCTGACGATATTTCTCTTTTCCCATAGCCCTCCATGGGCTTCCAAATATCACTTTGCCAATTCCACAAGAACAATCTTAGCCCAAAGTTTCTTGAGGGGTAAGATGTAACTCTGTGAGATGAATTCACAGATCACAAAGAAGTTTCTCAGAAAGCTTCTTTCAATTTTTTTCTGGGGATATTTCCCTTTTCACCATAGCCATCCATGGGCTTCCAAATATCCCTTTGCAATTTCCACAAGAATAGTCTAAGCGAACGGCTTCTGGAGGGGAAAGCTGTAACTCTGTGAGATGAATTCACAGATCACAAAGAAGTTTCCAGAAATCTCCTTTCTCATTTTGATCGGAGGATATTTCCTTTGGCCCTATTGTCTTCAAAGTGATCCGAAATATCAGTTCTCAATTTCCAAAGAAATAAGGCTGGCAAACAGCTCCACGAAATAAAGCCATAACTCAGTGAGTGGAAGTCACACATCATAAAGCAGTTGCGCAGAAAGCTTCTTTCCAGTTTTCATCTGAGGATATTTTCTTTTTCACCATAGCCCTCCATGGGTTTCCAAATATCACTTTGCAAATTCCACAACAACAGTCTTAGCGAAAGGCTTCCTGAGTGGAAAGCTGTAACTCTGTGAGATGAATTCACAGATCACAAAGAAGTTTCTCAGAAAGCTTCTTTCTGTATTTGATCGGAGGATATTACTTTGGCCTTATACTCTCCAAAGGCATCCGAAATATCAGTTCTCAGATTCCACAGA
Source organism: Macaca mulatta (assembly GCF_049350105.2). NCBI lineage: Eukaryota > Metazoa > Chordata > Mammalia > Primates > Cercopithecidae > Macaca > Macaca mulatta. Next base: position 30,280,049 of record NC_133417.1, read on the forward strand.
AATAAGGTTAGGAAACAGCTCCAGCAAATATAGCTGTAACTCAGTGAGTGGAAGTCACACATCACAAACCAGTTGCTCAGAAAGCCTCTTTCCTGTTTTCATCTGAGGATATTTTCTTTTTCATCATAGTCCTCTATGGGCTTCCAAATATCCCTTTGCAAATTCCACAAGAACAGTCTTAGCGAACGACATCTGGAGGGGAAAGCTGTACCTCTCTGAGGTGAATTCACAGAACAAAGAGCAGTTTCTCAGAAAGCTTCTTTCCATTTTTATCTCAGGATATTTCCTTTTTCTGCGCAGCCCTCTATGGGCATCGAAATATCACTTTGCCAATTCCACAAGAACAGGCTTAGCGAAAGGCTTCTTGAGGGGAAAGCTGTAGCTCTGAGAGATGAATTCACAGATCCCAAAGAAGTTGCTCAGAAAGCTTCATTCTCATTTTGATCGGAGGATATCTCCTTTGGACCTAGAGTCTTCAAAGGGATCCGAAATATCAGTTCTCAGATTCCACAGAAATAAGGCGAGCAAACAGCACCACGAAATAAAGCTGTAACTCAGTGAGTGGAAGTCACACATGACAAAGCAGTTGCTCAGAAAGCTTCTTTCCAGTTTTTATCTGAGGATATTTTCTTTTTCACCACAGGTCCCTAATGTCTTCCAAATATCCCTTTGCAAATTCCACAAGAACAATCTTAGCGATTGGCTTCTGGAGGGCAACGCTGGAACTCTGTGAGATGAATTCACAGGACACAGAGCAGTTTCTCAGAATGCTTCTTTTCAGTTTTTATCTGAGGATAATTCCCTTTTCACCATAGCCCTCCATGGACTTCCAAATATCACTTTGCAAATTCCACAAGAACAGTGTTAGCGAAAGGCTTCTTGAGGGGAAAGCTGTAACTCTGAGAGATGAATTCACAGATCACAAAAAAGTTTCTCAGAAAGCTTCTTTCTCATTTTGATCAGAGTATATTTCTTTTGGCCCTATAGAGTTCAGTGTTATCCAAAATATCAGTTCTCAGATTACACAGAAATAAGGCGAGCAAACTGCTCCACTAAATACAGTTGTAATTCAGTGAGTGGAAGTCACTCATGACAAAGCAGTTGCTCAGAAAGCTTCTTTCAAATTTTCATCTGACGATATTTTCTTTTTCACCATAGGCCGCTATTGGCTTCCAGATATCCCTTTGCAAATTCCACAAGAACTGTCTTAGCAAACGGCTTCTGGAGTGGAAAGCTGTAACCCTGTGAGATGAATTCGCAGAACAGAGATCAGTTTCTCAGAAAGCTTCTTTCCAGTTTTTATCTGAGGATATTTCCCTTTTCACCATAGCCCTCCATGGGCTTCCAAATATCACTTAGCAAATTTCACAAGAACAGTCTTCTCGAAAGTCTTCTTGAGGGGAAGCTGTAACTCTTTGAGATGAATTCACAGATCACAAAGAAGTTTCTCAGAAACCTGCTTTCTCATTTTGATGGGAGGATATCTCATTTGGCCTTAAATTCTTCAAAGGGATCCGAAATATCCGTTCTCAGATTCCACAGAAATAAGGCAAGCAAACAGCTCCACGAAATAAAGCTGTAACTCAGTGAGTGGAAGTCACACATCACAAAGCAGTTGCTCAGAAAGCTTCTTTCCAGTTTTCATCTGAGGATATTTTCTTTTTCACCATAGGCCTCTAAGGGCTTCAAAATATCCCTATGCAAATTCCACAAGAACAGTCTTAGCGAACGCCTTCTGTAGAGAAAAGCTGTAACTCTGTGAGATGAATTCACAGGACACAGAGTAGTCTCTCAGAAAGCTTCTTTTCAGTTTTTATCTTAGGATATTTCCCTTTTCAATATAGCCCTCCATGGGCTTCCAAATATCACTTTGCCAATTCCACAAGAACAGTCTTAGGGAAAGGCTTCTGGAGGGGAAATCTGTAACTCTGTGAGATGAATTCACAGATCACAAAGAAGCTTCAAGAAAGCTTCTTTCTCATTTTGATCGGAGGATATTTCCTTGGCCCTTTGGCCCTATAGTCTTCAAAGTGAACCGAAATATCAGTTCTCAAAATCCACAGAAATAAAGCTACCAAACAGCTCCACGAAATAAAGCTGTAACTCAGTGAGTGGAAGTCACACATCACAAAGCAGTTGCTCAGAAAGCTTCTTTCCAGTTTTCATCTGAGGATATTTTCTTTTTCACCATAGGTCTCTATGGGCTTCCAAATATCCCTATGCAAATTCCACAAAAACAGTCTTAGCGAACAGCTTAGGTAGGGAAAAGCTGTAACTCTGTGAGACGAATTCACTGGACACAGAGCAGTTTCTCAGAAAGCTTCTTTCCAGTTTTTATCTCAGGATATTTCCCTTTTCACCATAGCGCTACATGGGCTTCTAAATATCACTTTCCAAATTCCACAAGAACAGTCTTAGCCAAAGGCTTCTTGAGGGGAAAGCTGTAACTCTGTGAGATGAATTCACAGATCACAGAGAAGTTTCTCAGGAATCTTCTTTCTCATTTTGATCGGAGGATATTTCTTTTGGCCCTATAGTCTTCAAAGGGATCTGAAATATCAGAACTCAGATTTCACAGAAATAAGGCTAACAAACAGCTCCTCGAAATACAGCTGTAACTCAGTGTGTGGAAGTAACACAACACAAAGCAGTTGCTAAGAAAGCTTCCTTCCAGTTTTCACCTGAGGATATTCTTTTTTTCACGATAGGATTCTAAGGTCTTCCAAATATCCCTTTGCAAATTTCACAAGAATAGTCTTAGCGAAAGGCTTATGGAGGGGAAAGAAGTAACTCTGTGAGATGAATTCACAGAACACAGAGCAGTTTGTCAGAAAGCTTTTTTCCAGTTTTTATCTCAGGATATTTCCCTTATCAACATAGCCCTCAATGAGTTTCCAAATATCACTTTGCCAATTCCACAAGAACAGTCTTAGCGAAAGGCTTCTTGAGGGAAAAGCTGTAACTCTATGAGATGAATTCATAGATCACCAAGAAGTTTCTCAGAAAGCTTCTTTCTCATTTTGATCAGAGGATATTTCTTTTGACCCTATACTCTTCAAAGTGATCCGAAATATCAGTTCTCTGATTCCACAGAAATAAGGCTAGCAAGCAGTTTCAAGAAATATAGCTGTAACTCAGTGAGTGGAAGTCACACCTCACAAAGCACTTGCTTAGAAAGCTTCTATCCAGTTTTCATCTGAGGATATTTTCTTTTTCACCGTAGGCCTCTTCTAAGGGGTTCAGAATATCCCTTTGCAAATTCCACAACAACAGTCTTTGCGAACGGCTTCTGGAGGGGAAAGCTATAACTCTGTGAGATGAATTCACAGAACACAGAACAGTTTCTCAGAAAGCTTCTTTTCAGTTTTTATCTGAGGGTATTTCCCTTTTCACAATAGCCCTCCATGGACTTCCAAATATCACTTTGCAATTTCCACAAGAATAGTCTTAGCGAAAGGCTTCTTGAGGGGAAAGCTGTAACTCCGTGAGATGAATTCACAGATCACAAAGAAGTTTCCCAGAAAGCTTCTTTCTCATTTTGATTGGAGGATATTTACTTTGGCCCTATAGTCTTCAAAGGGATCCGAAATATCAGTTCTCAGATTCCACAGAAATACGTATAGAAAACAGCTTTAAGAAATACAGCTATAATTCAGTGACTGGAAGTCACACATCACAAAGCAGTTGCTCAGAAAGCTTCTTTCCAGTTGTCATTTGACGATATTTTCTTTTTCACCCTAGGCCTCTATGGGCTTCCAAATATCCCTTTGCAAGTTCCACAAAAAGAGTCTTAGCGAACGGCTTCTGGAGAGGAAAGCTGTAACGCTGTGAGATGAATCACAGAACGCAGAGCAGTTTCTCAGAAAGGTTCTTACCAGTTTTTATCTGAGGATATTTCCCTTTTCACCATATCCCTACATGGGCTTTCAAATATCCCTTTGCCAATTCCACAAGAACAGTCTTAGCAAAAGGCTTCTTGAAGGGAAGCTGTAACTCTGTGAGATGAATTCACAGATCACAAAGAAGTTTCTCAGAAAGCTTCTTTCCAATTTTTATCTGAGGATATTTCCCTTTCCACCATAGCTCTCCATGGGCTTCCAAATATCACTTTGCAAATTCCACAAGAACATTCTTAGCAAACGGCTTCTTGAGGCAACACTGTGAGATGAATTCACAGATGACAAAGAAGTTTTTCAGACAGCTACTTTCTCATTTTGATCTGAGTATACTTCCTTTGGCCGTATACACTTCAAAGGGATCCTAAATATCAGTTCTCAGATTCCACAGAAATAAGGCTAGCAAACACCTCCAGGAAATACAGCTGTAACTCAGTGAGTGGAAGTCACACATCAAAAAGCAGTTGCTCAGAAAGCTTCTTGTCAGTTTTCATCTGAGGATATTTTCTTTTTCACTATAGGCCTCTATGGGCTTCCAATTAGCCCTTTGCAAATTCTCAAGAACAGTCTTAGTGAATGGCTTCTGGAGGGGAAATCTGTAACCCTGTGGGATGAATTCACAGAACACAGAGCAGTTTCTCTGAAAGCTTCTTTCCAGTTTTTACCTGAGGATATTTCCCTTTGAAACATCGCCCTACATGGGCTTCCAAATATCACTTTGCCAATTCCACAAAAGTCTTAGCGAAAGGCTTCTTGAGGGGAAAGTGGTAAGTCTGTGAGATTTATTCACAGATCACAAGGAAGTATCTCAGAAAGATTCTTTCTCATTTTGATCAGAGGATATTTCCTTTGGCCCTAGAGTCTTCAAAGGGATCCGAAATATCAGTTCTCAGATTCCACAGAAATAAGGCTAGCAAACAGCTCCACGAAATACAGCTCTAGCTCAGTGAGTGGAAGTTACATATCACAAAGCAGCTGTTCAGAAAACTTCTTTCCAGTTTTCATTTGACGATATTTTCTTTTTCAACATAGGCCTCTATGGGCTTCCAAATATCCCTATGCAAATTCCACAAGTACAGTCTTAGCGAACGGCTTCTGGAGGGGAATGCTGTAACTCCGTGAGATGAACTCACAGAACACTGAACAGTTTCTCAGAAAGTGTCTTTCCAGTTTTCATCTGAGGATATTTCCTTTTTCATAAAAGGCCTCTATGGGCTTCCAAATATCCCTATGCAAATTCCACAAGAATGGTCTTATCTAACGGCTCCTGGAGGCAAAAGCTGTAACTCTGTGAGATGAATTCCGAGATCACAAAAAAGTTTCTCAGAAAGCTTCTGTTTCATTTTGATCGGTGGATATTTCCTTTGGCCCTATACTCTTCAAAGGGATCCCAAATATCAGTTCTCAGATTCCACAGAAGTAAGGCAAGCAAACAGCTCCACCAAATTCAGCTGTAACTCAGTGAGTGGAAGTCACACAACACAAAGCAGTTGCTCAGAAAGCTTCTTTCCAGTTTTCATCTGATTATATTTTCTTTTTCATCATAGGCCTCTAAGGGCTTCCAAATATCACTTTGCCAATTCTACAAGAACAGGCTTAGCGAACGGCTTCTTGAGGGGAAAGCTGTAACTCTGTGAGATGGATTCACAGAACACAAAGCAGTTTCTCAAAAAGCTTCTTTCCAGATTTCATGTGAGGATATTTCCTTTTTCACCGTAGCCCTCTATGGGCATCGAAATATCACTTTTCCAATTCCACAAGAACAGGCTTAGCGAAAGGCTTCTTGAGGGGAAAGCTGTAACTCTGTGAGATGATTTCACAGAACACAAAGAAGTTTCTCCGAAAGCTTCTTTCTCTTTGTTATCAGAGGATATTTCCTTTGGCCCTATAGTCTTCAAAGGGATCCGAAATATCAGTTCTCAGCTTCCCCAGAAATAAGGCTAGCAAATAGATCCACGAAATACAGATGTAACTCTGTGAGTGGAAGTCACACATCACAAAGCAGTTTCTCACAAATCTTCTCTCCAGTTTTTCTCGTGGGATATTTTCTTTATCACCTTAGCCCTCTATGGGCTTCCAAACATCACTTTGCCAATCCCCCAAGAACAGGCTTAGCGAACGGCTTCTTGAGGGGAAAGCTGTACTTCTGTGAGATGAATTCACAGAACACCGAGCGGTTTCTCAGAAAGTTTCTTTCCAGTTTTTATCTCAGGATATTTCTCTTTCCGCCATAGCCCTCCAGGGGCTTCCAAATATCCTTTTGCCAATTCCACAAGAACAGTCTTAGTGAAAGGATTATTGAGGGAAAGCTGTAAGTCTGTTAGATGAATTCACAGATCAAAGTGAAGTTTCTCAGAAAACTTCTTTCTCATTTTGATTGGAGGATATTTCCCTGGCCCTATAGTCTTCAAAGGGATCCGAAATATCAGTTCTCAGATTCCACAGAAATAAGGCTAGCAAACAGCTCCACGAAATACAGCTGTAATATAGTGAGTGGAAGTCACACATCACAAAGCAGTTGCTCAGAAAGCTTCTTTCCAGTTTTCATCTGAGGATACTTTCTTTTTTACCATAGGCCTCTACGGGCTTCCAAATATCCCTTTTCAAATTCCACGAGAACAGTCTTAGCGAACGGCTGCTGGAAGGGAAATCTGTAACTCTGTGAGATGAATTCCCTGAACACAGAGCAGTTTCTCAGAAAACTTCTCTCCAGTTTTTATCTGATTATATTTCCCTTTTCACCATAGCCCTCCATGGGCTGCCAAATATCACTTTGCAAATTCCACAAGAAAAAACTTAGCGAAAAGCTTCTTGATCGGAAAACAGTAACTCTGTGAGATGAATTCACAGATCACAAAGAAGTTTCTCAGAAAGCTTCTTTCTCATTTTGATCAGAGGATATTTCCTTTGGCCCCATGGTCTTCAAAGGTATCCGAACTATCAGTCCTCTGTTTCCACAGAAATTAGGCTAGCAAACAGCTCCAGGAAATACAGCTGTAACTCAGCGAGTGGAAGTCACACGTCACAAAGCAGTTGCTCAGAAAACTTCTTTCCAGTTTTCATCTGAGGATATTTTCTCTTTCATCATAGGCCACTATGGGTTTCCAAATATCCCTTTGCAAATTGTACAAGAACAGTCTTAGCGATCGGCTTCTGGAGGTGAAAGCTATAATTCTGTGAGATGAATTCACAGAACACAGAGCAGTTTCTCTGAAGGCTTCTTTCTAGTTTTTATCTCAGGATATTTCCCTTTTCACCATAGCCCTCCACGGGCTTCCAAATATCATTTTGCCAATTCAACCAGAATAGTCTTAGCAAAAGGCTTCTTGAGGGGAAAGCTGTACATCAGTGAGATGAATTCACAGGTCACAAAGAAGTTTCTCAGAAATCTTCTTTCTCATTTTGATCGGAGGATATTTCCTTTGGCCCTATAGTCTTCAAAGAGATCCGAAACATCCGTTCTCAAATTCCACAGAAATAAGACAAGCAAACAGCTCCACGAAATAAAGCTGTAACTCAGTGAGTGGAAGTCACACTTCGCAAAGCAGTTGCTCAAAAAGTTTCTTTCCTGTTTTCATCTGAGGATATTTTCTCTTCCACCATAGGCCTCTTTGGGGTTCCAAATATCCCTTTGCAAATTCCACAACAACAGTCCTAGCGTACGACTTCTGGAGGGTCAAGCTGTACCTCTGTGAGACGAATTCACAGAAGACAGAGCAGTTTCTCACAAAGCTTCTATTCAGTTTTTATCTGAGGATATTTCCCTTTTCACCGTAGCCCTCCATGAGCTTCCAAATATCACTTTGCAATTCCACAAGAAAGTCTTAGCGAAAGGCTACTTGAAGGGAAAGCTGTAACTCTGTGAGATGAATTTACAGATAACAAAGAAGTTTCTCAGAACTCTTCTTTCTCATTTTGATCGGAGGATAATTCCTTTGGCCCTATAGTCTTCAAAGATACCCTAAATATCAGTTCTCAGATTCCAAAGAAATAAGGCTAGCAAACAGCTCCACGAAATACAGCTGTAACGCAGTGAGTGGAAGTCACAAATCACAAAGCAGTTGCTCAGAAAGTTTCTCTCCAGTTTTCATCGGAGGGTATTTTCTTTTTCATAATAGGCCTCTGTGGTCTTGCAAATATCCCTGTGCAAATTCCACAAGAACAGTCTTAGCGATCGGCTTCTGGAGGGGAAAGCTGTAACTCTGTGAGATGAATCACAGATGACAAAGAAGTTTCTCAGAAAGCTTCTCTCTCATTTTGACCAGAGGATATTTCCTTAGGCCCTAGAGACTTCAAAGGGATCTGAAATATCAGTTGTCAGATTACACAGAAAAAAGGCTGTCAAACAGCTCCAAGAAATAAAGCTGTAACTCAGTGAGTGGAAGTCACACATCACAAAGCAGTTTCTCAGAAAGCTTCTTTCCAGTGTTCATCTGAGGATATATTTTTTTTTCACCATAGGCCTCTATGGGCTCCCAAATATCCCTTTTGAATTTCCACAAAAACAGTCTTAGCGAACGGCTTCTGGAGGGAAAACTGTAACTCTGTGAGACGAATTCACAGAACACAGAGCAGTTTCTCAGAAACCTTCTTTCCAATTTTTATATGAGGATATTTCCCTTTTCACCATAGCCCTCCACGGGTTTCCAAATATCACTTTGCAAATTCCACAAGAACAGTCTTAGTGAAAGGCTTTTTGAGGGGAAAGCTGTAGCTCTGTGAGATGAATTCACAGATCACAAAGCCGTTTCTCAGAGAGCTTCTTTCTCATTTTGATTGGAGGGTATTTCCTTTGGCTCTACCCATCAAAGGGATCCGAAATATCCGTTCTCAGATTCCACAGAAATAAGGCTAGCAAACAGCTCCACGAAATACAGCTGTAACTCAGTGAGTGGAAGTCACACATCACAAAGCAGTTGCTCAGACAGCTTCTTTTCAGTTTTCATCTGAGGATATTCTCTGTTTCACCATAGGCTTCTAGGGGCTTCCAAATATCCCTTTGCATATTCCACAAGAACAGTCTTAGCGAACGGCTTCTGGAGGGGAAAGCTGTAACTCTGTGAGATGAATTCACAGAACACAGAGCAGTTTCTCAGAAACCTTCTTCCCAGTTTTTATCTGACGATATTTCCCTTTTCACCATAGCCGACCATGGGCTTCCAAATGTCACTTTGCAAATTCCACAAGACCATTCTTAGCGAAAGGCTTTTTAGGGGAAAGCTGTAACACTGTGAGATGAATTCACAGATCACAAAGCAGTTTCTCAGAAAGCTTCTTCCTCACTTTGATCGGAGGGTATTTCCTTTGGCCCTATACTCTTCAAAGGGATCCGAAATATCAGTTCTCAGATTCCACAAAAATAAGGCTAGGGAACAGCTCCACGAAATACAGCTGTAACTCAGTGAGTGGAATTCACACATCACAAAGCAGTTGCTCTGAAATGTGCTTTCCGGTTTTCATCTGAGGATATTCTGTTTTTCAACATAGGCCTCTAGGGGTTCTAAATATCCCTTTGCAAATTCCACGAGAACAGTCTTAGCGAACGACTTCTGGAGGGGAAAGCTGTAACTCTGTGAGATGAATTCATAGAACCCAGAGCAGTTTCTCTGAAAGCTTCTTTCGAGTTTTTCTCTGAGGATATTTCCCTTTTCACCCTAGTCCTCCATGGGCTTCAAAATATCACCTTGCAAATCCTACAAGAACAGTATTAGCGAAAGGCTTCTTGAGGGGAAAGCTGTAACTCGCTGAAATGAATTCACAGATCACAAAGAAGTTTCTCAGAAAGCTTCTTTATCATTTTCATCGGAGGATATTTCCTTTGGCTCTATAGCCTTCAAAGGGATCTGAAATATCCGTTCTCAGATTCCACAAATATAAGGCTAGCAAACAGCACCACGAAATACAGCTGTAACTCAGTGAGTGGAAGTCACACATCACAAAGCAGTTGCTCAGAAAGCTTCTTTCCAGTTTTCATCTGAGGATATTTTCTTTTTCACCATAGGCCTCTTTGGGCTTCCAAATATCCCTTTGCAAATTCCACAAGAACAGTCTTAGCGAACGGCTGCTGGAGGCGACAGCTGTAACTCTGTGAGATGTATTCACAGAATATAGAGCAGTTTCTTTGAAAGCTTCTTTCCAGTTCTTATCTGAGGATGTTTCCCTTTTCACCATAGCCCTCCACAGGCTTCCAAATATCACTTTGCCAATTCCACATGAATAGTCTTAGCAAAAGTCTTCTTGAGGGGTAAGCTGTAACTCTGAGATGAATACACAGATCACAAAGAAGTTTCTAGAAAGCTTCTTCCTCACTTTGATCGGAGGATATTTGCTTTGGCCCTATAGTCTTCAAAGGGATCCGAAATATCAGTTCTCAGATTCCACAAAAATAAGGCTAGGAAACAGCTCCACGAAATACAGCTGTAACTCAGTGAGTGGAAGTCACACATCACAAAGCAGTTGCTCTGAAAGGTTCTTTCCAGTTTTCATGTGAGGATATTCTCTTATTCACCATAGGCCCCTATGGGTTCCAAATATCCCTTTGCAAATTCCACAAGAACAGTCTTAGCGAACGGCTTCTGCAGGGGAAAGCTGTAACTCTGTGAGATGAATTCACAGAACACAGAGCAGTTTCTCAGAAAGCTTCTTTCCATTTTTTATCTGAGGATATTTCCCTTTTCACCATAGCCCTCCACGGGTTTCCAAATATCACTTTGCAAATTCCACAAGAACAGTCTTAGTGAAAGGCTTTTTGAGGGGAAAGCTGTAGCTCTGTGAGATGAATTCACAGATCACAAAGCCGTTTCTCAGAGAGCTTCTTTCTCATTTTGATTGGAGGGTATTTCCTTTGGCTCTACCCATCAAAGGGATCCGAAATATCCGTTCTCAGATTCCACAGAAATAAGGCTAGCAAACAGCTCCACGAAATACAGCTGTAACTCAGTGAGTGGAAGTCACACATCACAAAGCAGTTGCTCAGACAGCTTCTTTTCAGTTTTCATCTGAGGATATTCTCTGTTTCACCATAGGCTTCTAGGGGCTTCCAAATATCCCTTTGCATATTCCACAAGAACAGTCTTAGCGAACGGCTTCTGGAGGGGAAAGCTGTAACTCTGTGAGATGAATTCACAGAACACAGAGCAGTTTCTCAGAAACCTTCTTTCCAGTTTTTATCTGACGATATTTCCCTTTTCACCATAGCCGACCATGGGCTTCCAAATGTCACTTTGCAAATTCCACAAGACCATTCTTAGCGAAAGGCTTTTTAGGGGAAAGCTGTAACACTGTGAGATGAATTCACAGATCACAAAGCAGTTTCTCAGAAAGCTTCTTCCTCACTTTGATCGGAGGGTATTTCCTTTGGCCCTATACTCTTCAAAGGGATCCGAAATATCAGTTCTCAGATTCCACAAAAATAAGGCTAGGGAACAGCTCCACGAAATACAGCTGTAACTCAGTGAGTGGAATTCACACATCACAAAGCAGTTGCTCTGAAATGTGCTTTCCGGTTTTCATCTGAGGATATTCTGTTTTTCAACATAGGCCTCTAGGGGTTCTAAATATCCCTTTGCAAATTCCACGAGAACAGTCTTAGCGAACGACTTCTGGAGGGGAAAGCTGTAACTCTGTGAGATGAATTCATAGAACCCAGAGCAGTTTCTCTGAAAGCTTCTTTCGAGTTTTTCTCTGAGGATATTTCCCTTTTCACCCTAGTCCTCCATGGGCTTCAAAATATCACCTTGCAAATCCTACAAGAACAGTATTAGCGAAAGGCTTCTTGAGGGGAAAGCTGTAACTCGCTGAAATGAATTCACAGATCACAAAGAAGTTTCTCAGAAAGCTTCTTTATCATTTTCATCGGAGGATATTTCCTTTGGCTCTATAGCCTTCAAAGGGATCTGAAATATCCGTTCTCAGATTCCACAAATATAAGGCTAGCAAACAGCACCACGAAATACAGCTGTAACTCAGTGAGTGGAAGTCACACATCACAAAGCAGTTGCTCAGAAAGCTTCTTTCCAGTTTTCATCTGAGGATATTTTCTTTTTCACCATAGGCCTCTTTGGGCTTCCAAATATCCCTTTGCAAATTCCACAAGAACAGTCTTAGCGAACGGCTGCTGGAGGCGACAGCTGTAACTCTGTGAGATGTATTCACAGAATATAGAGCAGTTTCTTCGAAAGCTTCTTTCCAGTTCTTATCTGAGGATGTTTCCCTTTTCACCATAGCCCTCCACAGGCTTCCAAATATCACTTTGCCAATTCCACATGAATAGTCTTAGCAAAAGTCTTCTTGAGGGGTAAGCTGTAACTCTGAGATGAATACACAGATCACAAAGAAGTTTCTAGAAAGCTTCTTCCTCACTTTGATCGGAGGATATTTGCTTTGGCCCTATAGTCTTCAAAGGGATCCGAAATATCAGTTCTCAGATTCCACAAAAATAAGGCTAGGAAACAGCTCCACGAAATACAGCTGTAACTCAGTGAGTGGAAGTCACACATCACAAAGCAGTTGCTCTGAAAGGTTCTTTCCAGTTTTCATGTGAGGATATTCTCTTATTCACCATAGGCCCCTATGGGTTCCAAATATCCCTTTGCAAATTCCACAAGAACAGTCTTAGCGAACGGCTTCTGCAGGGGAAACTGTAACTCTGTGAGATGAATTCACAGAACACAGAGCAGTTTCTCAGAAAGCTTCTTTCCATTTTTTATCTGAGGATATTTTCCTTTTCACCATAGCCCTCCACGGGTTTCCAAATATCACTTTGCAAATTCCACAAGAACAGTCTTAGTGAAAGGCTTTTTGAGGGGAAAGCTGTAGCTCTGTGAGATGAATTCACAGATCACAAAGCCGTTTCTCAGAAAACTTCTTTCTCATTTTGATTGGAGGATATTTCCCTGGCCCTATAGTCTTCAAAGGGATCCGAAATATCAGTTCTCAGATTCCACAGAAATAAGGCTAGCAAACAGCTCCACGAAATACAGCTGTAATATAGTGAGTGGAAGTCACACATCACAAAGCAGTTGCTCAGAAAGCTTCTTTCCAGTTTTCATCTGAGGATACTTTCTTTTTTACCATAGGCCTCTACGGGCTTCCAAATATCCCTTTTCAAATTCCACGAGAACAGTCTTAGCGAACGGCTGCTGGAAGGGAAATCTGTAACTCTGTGAGATGAATTCCCTGAACACAGAGCAGTTTCTCAGAAAACTTCTCTCCAGTTTTTATCTGATTATATTTCCCTTTTCACCATAGCCCTCCATGGGCTGCCAAATATCACTTTGCAAATTCCACAAGAAAAAACTTAGCGAAAAGCTTCTTGATCGGAAAACAGTAACTCTGTGAGATGAATTCACAGATCACAAAGAAGTTTCTCAGAAAGCTTCTTTCTCATTTTGATCAGAGGATATTTCCTTTGGCCCCATGGTCTTCAAAGGTATCCGAACTATCAGTCCTCTGTTTCCACAGAAATTAGGCTAGCAAACAGCTCCAGGAAATACAGCTGTAACTCAGCGAGTGGAAGTCACACGTCACAAAGCAGTTGCTCAGAAAACTTCTTTCCAGTTTTCATCTGAGGATATTTTCTCTTTCATCATAGGCCTCTATGGGTTTCCAAATATCCCTTTGCAAATTGTACAAGAACAGTCTTAGCGATCGGCTTCTGGAGGTGAAAGCTATAATTCTGTGAGATGAATTCACAGAACACAGAGCAGTTTCTCTGAAGGCTTCTTTCTAGTTTTTATCTCAGGATATTTCCCTTTTCACCATAGCCCTCCACGGGCTTCCAAATATCATTTTGCCAATTCAACCAGAATAGTCTTAGCAAAAGGCTTCTTGAGGGGAAAGCTGTACATCAGTGAGATGAATTCACAGGTCACAAAGAAGTTTCTCAGAAATCTTCTTTCTCATTTTGATCGGAGGATATTTCCTTTGGCCCTATAGTCTTCAAAGAGATCCGAAACATCCGTTCTCAAATTCCACAGAAATAAGACAAGCAAACAGCTCCACGAAATAAAGCTGTAACTCAGTGAGTGGAAGTCACACTTCGCAAAGCAGTTGCTCAAAAAGTTTCTTTCCTGTTTTCATCTGAGGATATTTTCTCTTCCACCATAGGCCTCTTTGGGGTTCCAAATATCCCTTTGCAAATTCCACAACAACAGTCCTAGCGTACGACTTCTGGAGGGTCAAGCTGTACCTCTGTGAGACGAATTCACAGAAGACAGAGCAGTTTCTCACAAAGCTTCTATTCAGTTTTTATCTGAGGATATTTCCCTTTTCACCGTAGCCCTCCATGAGCTTCCAAATATCACTTTGCAATTCCACAAGAAAGTCTTAGCGAAAGGCTACTTGAAGGGAAAGCTGTAACTCTGTGAGATGAATTTACAGATAACAAAGAAGTTTCTCAGAACTCTTCTTTCTCATTTTGATCGGAGGATAATTCCTTTGGCCCTATAGTCTTCAAAGATACCCTAAATATCAGTTCTCAGATTCCAAAGAAATAAGGCTAGCAAACAGCTCCACGAAATACAGCTGTAACGCAGTGAGTGGAAGTCACAAATCACAAAGCAGTTGCTCAGAAAGTTTCTCTCCAGTTTTCATCGGAGGGTATATTCTTTTTCATAATAGGCCTCTGTGGTCTTGCAAATATCCCTGTGCAAATTCCACAAGAACAGTCTTAGCGATCGGCTTCTGGAGGGGAAAGCTGTAACTCTGTGAGATGAATCACAGATGACAAAGAAGTTTCTCAGAAAGCTTCTCTCTCATTTTGACCAGAGGATATTTCCTTAGGCCCTAGAGACTTCAAAGGGATCTGAAATATCAGTTGTCAGATTACACAGAAAAAAGGCTGTCAAACAGCTCCAAGAAATAAAGCTGTAACTCAGTGAGTGGAAGTCACACATCACAAAGCAGTTTCTCAGAAAGCTTCTTTCCAGTGTTCATCTGAGGATATATTTTTTTTTCACCATAGGCCTCTATGGGCTCCCAAATATCCCTTTTGAATTTCCACAAAAACAGTCTTAGCGAACGGCTTCTGGAGGGAAAACTGTAACTCTGTGAGACGAATTCACAGAACACAGAGCAGTTTCTCAGAAACCTTCTTTCCAATTTTTATATGAGGATATTTCCCTTTTCACCATAGCCCTCCATGGGCTTCCAAATATCACTTTGCCAATTCCACAAGGACAGTCTTAGCGAAAGGCTTCTTGAGGAGAAAGCTGTACCACTGTGAGATGAATTCACAGATCAAAAAGAAGTTTCTCAGAAAGCTTTTTTCTCATTTTGGTTGGAGGATAGTTCCTTTGGCCCTGTAGTCTTCAAAGGGATCCGAAATATCTGTTCTCATATTACACAGGAATAAGGCTAGAAACAGCTCCACGAAATACAGTGGTAACTCCGTGAGTGGAAGTCCCCTATCACAAAGCAGTTGCTCAGAAAGCCTCTTTTCAGTTTTCATCTGAGGATACTTTCTTTTTCACCATAGGCCTGTATGAGCTTCCAAATAATCGTTTGCAAATTCCACAAGAACAGTCTTAGTGACCGGCTTCTGGAGGGGAATTCTGTAACTCTTTGAGATGAATTCACAGAACACAAAGCAGTTCCTCAAAAAGCTTCTTTCCTGTTTTAATCTGAGGATATTTCCCTTTTCACCGTAGCCTTCCATGGGCTTCAAAATATCACTTTGCAATTCCACAAGAACAGTCTTAGTGAAAGGCTTCTTGAGGGGAAATCTGTAACTCTGTGAGATGAATTCCCAGATCACAAAGAAGTTTCTCAGAAAGCTTCTTTCTCATTTTGATCATAGGATATTTCCTATGGCCCTATAGTCTTCAAAGGGACCCCAAATATCAGTTCTCAGATTCCACAGAAGTACGGATAGCAAACAGCTTCACGAAACACAGCTGGAACGTAGTGAGTGGAAGTCACACATAACAAGGCAGTTGCTCAGAAAGCTTCTTTCCAGTTTTCATCTGTGGATGTTTTCTGTTTCACCATAGGTCTCTAAGAGCTTAAAAATATCCGTTTGTAAATTCCACAAGAACAGTCTTAACGAACGGTTTCTGGAGGTGAAAGCTGTAACTCCGTGAGATGAATTCAGAGAACACAGAGCAGTTTCTCAGAACGTTTCTTTCCAGTTTTTAAATACGGATATTTCCCTTTTCAATATAGCACTCCAGAGGCTTCCAAATATAACTTTGCCAATTCCTCAAGAACAGTTTTAGCGAAAGACTTCTTGAGGGGACAGCTGTAACTCTGTGAGATGAATTCACAGATCACAAAGAAGTTTCTCAGAAAGCTTCGTTCTCATTTTGATCAAGGGATATGTCCTTTGGCCCTATAGTCTTCAAAGGGATCCGAAATATCAGTTCTCAGATTCCACAGAAATAAGCCTAGCAAACAGATCCACGAAATGCAGCTGTAACTCTGTGAGTGGAAGTCACACATCACAAAGCAGTTTCTCAGAAAGCTTCTTTCCAGTTTTTCTCTGAGGATATTTTCTTTTTCACCATAGCCCTCTATGGGCTTCCAAATATCACGGTGCCAATTCCACAAAAACAGCTTAGCGAACGGCTTCTTGAGGGGAAAGCTGTAACTCTGTGAGATGAATTAACAGAACACTAAGCAGTTTCTCAGAAAGCTTCTTTCCAGATTTCATCTGAGCATATATCCTTTTTCACCGTAGCCCTGAATGGGCATCAAAATATCACTTTGCCAATTCCAGAAGAACAGGCTTAGCAAAAGGCTTCTTGAGGGGAAAGCTGTAACTGTGAGATGATTTCAGAGAACACGAAGAAGTTTCTCAGAAAGCTTGTTTCTCTTTGTTATTGGAGGATTTTTCCTTTGGCCCTGTAGTCTTCAAAGGGATCCGAAATATCAGTTCTCATATTCTGCAGAAATAAGGTTAGCAAAGAGATCCACGAAAAAGAGACGTAGCTCTGTGAGTGGAGTCACAAATCACAAAGCAGTTTTCCAGAAAGCTTCTTTCCAGATTTTCTCTGAGGATATTTTCTGTTTCACCATAGCCCTCTATGGGCTTCCAAATATAACTTTGCCAATTCCACAAGAACAGGCCTAGGGAAATGCTTCTGGAGGGGAAAGCTGTAACTCTGTGAGATGATTTCACAGAACACGAAGAAGTTTCTCAGAAAGCTTCTTTCTCTTTGTTATTGGAGGATATTTCCTTTGGCCCTAGTCTTCAAAGGGATCCGAAATATCAGTTGTCAGATTCCACAGAAATAACGATAGCAAACAGATACACGAAATACAGATGTAATTGTGTGAGTGGAAGTCACACATCACAAAGCAATTTCTCAGAAAGCTTCTTTCCAGGTTTTCTCGGAAGATATTTTCGTTTTCACCATAGCCCTCTATGGGCTTCCAAATATCACTTTGCCAATTCCACTAAAACAGGCTTAGCTAACACCTTCTTGAGGAGAAAGCTGTAACTCTGTTAGATGAATTAACAGAATACTAAGCAGTTTCTCAGAAAGCTTCATTCTCTATGTTATCGGAAGATATTTCCTTTGGCCCTAGAGTCTTCAAAGGGATCCCAAATATCAGTTCTCAGATTCCACAGAAATAAGGCTAGCAAAGAGATCCACGAAATACAGATGTAACTCTGTGAGTGGAAGTCACACATCACAAAGCAGTTTCTCAGAAAGCTTCTTTCCAGATTTCATCTGAGGATATTTCCTTTTTCACCGTAGCCCTCTATGGGCAACAAAATATCACTTTGCCAATTCCACAAGAACAGGCTTAGTGAAAGGTTTCTTGGGGGAAAGCTGTAACTGTGAGATGATTTCACAGAACACGAAGAAGTTTCTCAGAAAGCCTCTTTGTCTTTGTTATCGGAGGATATTTCCTTTGGCCCTAGAGTCTTCAAAGGGATGCGAAATATAAGTTCTCAGTTTCCACAGAAATAAGGCTAGCAAACAGATCCACGAAATACAGATGTAACTCGGTGAGTGGAAATCACACATCACAAAGCAATTTCTCAGTAAGCTTCTTTCCAGATTTCATCTGAGGATATTTCCTTTTTCACCGTAGTCCTCTATGGGCATGGAAATATCACTTTGCCAATTGCAGAAAAACAGGCTTAGTGAAAGGCTTCTTGAGGGGAAAGCTGTAACTGTGAGATGATTTTACAGAACACGAAGACGTTTCTCAGAAAGTTTCTTTCTCTTTGTTATCAGAGGATTTTTTCTTTGGTCGTATAGTCTTCAAAGGGATCCGAAATATCAGATCTCAGATTCCACAGAAATAAGGCTAAGAAACAAATCCACGAAATACAGATGTAACTCTGTGAGTGGAAGTCACACTTCACAAAGCAGTTTCTCAGAAATCTTCTATCTGTTTTTTCTCGGAGGACATTTTCTCTTTCACGGTAGTCGTCTACGGGCTTCCAAATATCACTTTGCCAATTCCTCAAGAACAGGCTTAGCGAACGGCTTCTTGAGGGGAAAGCTATAAACCTGTGAGATGAATTAACAGAACACTAAGCAGTTTCTCAGAAAGCTTCTTTCCAGATTTCATCTGAGGATATTTCTTTTTTCACCGAACCCCTCTATGGGCTTCAAAATATCACTTTGCCAATTCCAAAAGAAAAGGCTTAGTGAACGTCTTCTTGAGGGAAAATCTGTAACTCCATGAGCTGAATTAACAGAACACTAAGCAGTTTCTCATAAAGCTTCTTTCCAGATTTTATCTGAGGATATTTCCTTTTTCACCGTAGCCCTCTATGGGCATCGAAATATCACTTTGTCAATTCCACAAGAAAAGGCTTAGGGAAAGGATTCTTGATGGGAAAGCTGTAACTCTGTCAGATGATTTCACAGAACACGAAGAAGTTTCTCAGAAAGCTTCTTTCTCTTCGTTATCGTAGGATATTTCCCTTGGCCCTAGAGTCCTCGCCGGGATACGAAATATCAGTTCTCAGATTCCACAAAAATAAGCTAGCAAACAGATCCACGAAATACGGATGTAACACTGTGAGTGGAAGTCACACATCACTAAGCAGTTTCTCAGAAAGCTTCTTTCCAGTTTTTCTCTGAGGATATATTCTGTTTCACCATAGCCCTCTATGGGCTTCCAAATATCACTTAGCCAATTACACAAGAACAGCATTAGCGAACAGCTTCTTGAGGGCAAAGCTGTAACTCTGTGAGATGAATTAACAGAACACTAAGCAGTTTGTCAGAATACTTCTTGCCAGATTTCATGTGAGGATATTTCCTTTTTCACCGTAGGCCTCTATGGGCATCGAAATATCACTTTACCAATTCCACAAGAAAAGGCTTAGCGAACATCTTCTTGAGGGAAAAGCTGTAACTCTGTGCGATGTATTAACAGAACACTAAGCAGTTTCTCATAAAGCTTCTTTCCAGATTTTATCTGAGGATATTTCCTTTTTCACCGTAGCCCTCTATGGGCATCGAAATATCACTTGGCCAATTTCACAAAAACAGGCTTAGCGAAAGGCTTCTTGAGGGGAAAGCTGTAACTGTGAGATGATTTCACAGATCACGAAAAAGTTTCTCACAATGCTTCTTTCTCTTTGTTATCAGAGGATTTTTCCTTTGGCCCTATAGTCTTCAAAGGGATCCGAAATATCAGTTCTCAGATTCCAGAGAAATAAGGCTAGCAAAGAGATCCACAAAACACAGATGTAACTCTAGTAGTGGAAGTCACACATCTCAAAGCACTTTCTCAGAAAGCTTCTTTCTCTTTGTTATCAGAGGATGTTTCCTTTGGCCCTAGAGTCTTCAAAGGGATCCGAAATATCAGTTCTCAGATTCCACAGAAATAAGCCTAGCAAACAGATCCACGAAATGCAGCTTTAACTCTGTTAGTGGAAGTCACAAATCACAAAGCAGTTTCTCAGAAAGCTTCTTTCCAGATTTTCTCTGAGGATATTTTCTGTTTCAAAATAGCCCTCTATGGGGTTCCAAATATAACTTTGCCAATTCCACAAGAACAGGCCTAGCGAAAGGCTTCTTGAGCGGAAAGCTGTAACTCTGTGAGATGATTTCACAGAACACGAAGAAGTTTCTCAGAAAGCTTCTTTCTCTTTGTTATTGGAGGATAGTACCTTTGGCCCTAGATTCTTCAAAGGGATCCGAAATATCAGTTCTCAGATTCCACAGAAATAAGGCTAGCAAACAGATCCACGAAATACAGATGTAACTCTGTGAGTGGAAGTCACACATCACAAAGCAGTTTCTCAGAAAGCTTCTTTCAAGTTTTTCTCGGAAGATATTTTCTTTTTCACCATAGCCCTCTATGGGCTTCCAAATAATACTTTGCCAATTCCACTAGAACAGGCTTAGCTAACGCCTTTTTGAGGAGAAAGCTGTAACTCTGTTAGATGAATTAACAGAATACTAAGCAGTTTCTCAGAAAGCTTCTTGCTCTATGTTATCGGAGGATATTTCCTTTGGCCCTAGAGTTTTCAAAGGGATGCGAAATATAACTTCTCAGTTTCCAGAGAAATAAGGCTAGCAAACAGATCCACGAAATACAGATGTAACTCGGTTAGTGGAAATCACACATCACAAAGCAGTTTCTCAGTAAGCTTCTTTCCAGATTTCATCTGAGGATATTTCCTTTTTCACCGTAGCCCTCTATAGGCATGGAAATATCACTTTACAAATTCCAGAAAAACAGGCTTAGCGAAAGGCTTCTTGAGGGGAAAGCTGTAACTGTGAGATGATTTCACAGAACACGAAGAGGTTTCTCAGAAAGATTCTTTCTCGTTGTTATCAGAGGATTTTTCCTTTGGCAATATAGTCTTCAAAGGGATCCGAAATATCAGTTTTCAGATTCCACAGAAATAAGACTAGGAAACAGATCTACGAAATACAGTTGTAACTCTGTAAGTGGAAGTCACACATCACAAAGCAGTTTCTCAGAAAGCTTCTTTCCAGTTTTTCTCGGAGGATATTTACTTTTCCACTATAGCCCCCTATGGGCTTCCAATTACCCTTGGCCAATTCCACAAGAACAGGCTTAGCGAATGGCTTCTTGAGGGGAAAGCTGTAACTCTGTGAGATGAATTAACAGAACACTAAGCAGTTTCTCAGAAAGCTTCTTTCCAGATTTTATCTGAGGATATTTCCGTTTCCACCGTTGCCCTCTATGGGCGTCGAAATATCACATTGCCAATTCCACAAGAACAGGCTTAGCGAAAGCTTTCTTGAGGGGAAAGTTGTAACTCTGTGAGATGATTTCACAGAACACAAAGAAGTTTCTCAGAAAGCTTCTTTCTCTTTGTTATCGGATAATAATTCCTTTGGCCCTATAGTCTTAAAAGGGATCCGAAATATCAGTTCTCCGATTCCACAGGAATAAGGCTAGCAAACAGATTCCCGAAATACAGATGTAACTCTGTGAGTGGCAGTCACACATCACAAAGCAGTTTCTGAGAAAGCTTCTTTCCGTTTTTTCTCGGAGGATATTTACTTTTTCACTATAGCTCTCTATGGGCTTCCAAATGTTGCTTTGCCAATTCCACAAGAACAGGCTGAGCGAAAGGCATCTTGAGGTGAAAGTTGTAACTCTGTGAGATGAATTAGCAGAACACTAAGCAGTTTCTCAGTAAGCTTCTTTCCAGATTTCATCTGAGGCTATTTCCTTTTTCACCGCAGCCATTTATGGGCATTAAAGTATCACTTTTCCAATTGCACAAGAACAGGCTTATCGAACGGCTTCTTGAGGGGAAAGCTGTAACTCTGTGAGATGAATTAACACAACACTAAGCAGTTTCTCAGAAAGCTTCTTTCCAGATTTCATCTGAGGATATTTCCTTTCTCCCCGTAGCCATCTATGGGCATCGAAATATCATTTGACATTTCCAGAATAACAGTATTAGGGAACGTCTTCTTGAGGGAAAAGCTGTAACTCTGTGAGATGATTTAACAGAACACTAAGCATTTTCTCAGAAAGCTTCTTTCCAGATTTAATCTGATGATATTTCCTTTTTCAAAGTAGCCCTCTATGGGCATCGAAATTTCACTTTGCCAATTCCACAAGAACAGGCTTAGCGAAAGGCTTCTTGAGGGGAAATCTTTAACTCTATGAGATGATTTCACAGAACACAAAGAAGTTTCTCAGAAAGCTTCTTTCTCTTTGTTCTCGGAGGGTATTTCCTCTGGCCCTAGAGTCTTCAAAGGGATCCGAAATATCAGTTCTCAGATTCCATAGAAATAAGGCTAGCAAACAGATCCACGAAATACAGATGTAACTCTGTGAGTGGAAGTCACACTTCACAAAGCAGTTTCTCAGAAAGCTTCCTTCCAGATTTCATCTGAGGATATTTCCTTTTTCACCGTAGCCCTCTATGGGTATCGAAATATCACTTTGCAATTCCACAACAACAGGCTTAGCGAAAGGCTTTTTGAGTGGAAAGCTGTAACTCTGTGAGATGATTTCACAGAACACAAAGAAGTTTCTCAGAAAGCTTCATTCTCTTTGTTATCGGAGGATATTTCCTTTGGCCCTATAGTCCTCAAACAGATCCGAAATAACAGTTTTCAGATTCCACAGAAATAAGGCTAGCAAACAGATCCACGAAATACAGATGTAACTCTGTGAGTGGAAGTCACACATCACAAAGCAGTTTCTCAGAAAGCTTCTTTCCAGTTTTTTTCTGAGGATATTTTCTGTTTCACCATAGCCCTCTATGGGCTTCCAAATATCACTTTGCCTATTCTACAAGAACAGGCTCAGCGAACGGCTTCTTGAGGGGAAGGCTGTAACCCTGTGAGATGAATTAAAAGACCACTAAGCAGTTTCTCAGAAAGCTTCTTCCAGATTTCATCGGAGGATATTTCCTTTTTCACCGTAGACCTCTATGTTCATCGAAATATCACTTTGCCAATTCCACAAGAAAAGGATTAGTGAGAGGCTTCTTGAGGGAAAAGCTGTAACTCTGTGAGATGATTTCACAGAACACAAAGAAGTTTCTCAGAAAGCTTCTTTCTCTTTGTTATCGGAGGATATTTCCTTTGGCTCTATAGTCTTCAAAGTGATCCGAAATATCATTTGTCAGATTCCACAGAAATAAGGCTAGCAAAGAGATCCACGAAATACAGATGTAACTCTGTGAGTGGAAGTCACATATCACAGAGCAGTTTCTCAGAAAGCTTCGTTCCAGTTTTTCTCGGAGGATATTTTCTTTTTCACCATAGCCCTCTATGGGCTTACAAATGTCACTTTGCCAATTCCACAAGAACAGTCGTAGCGAACGGCTTCTTGAGGGGTAAGCTGTAACTCTGTGAGATGAATTAACAGGACACTAAGCAGTTTCAGAGAAAGTTTCTTTCTTGATTTCATCTGAGGATATTTCCTTTTTCAGCACAGCCCTCTAAGGGCATCGAAATATCACATGCCAATGCCACAAGAACAGGCTTAGCGAAAGGCTTCTTGAGGGGAATGCTGAAACTCTGTGAGATGATTTCACAGAACCAAAGAAGTTTTTCAGAAAGCTTCTTTCTGTTTGTTATCGGAGGATATTTCCTGTGGCCCTATAGTCTTCAAAAGGATCCGAAATATCAGTTCTCAGACTCCACAGAAATAAGGCTAGCAAACAAATCCACGAAATACAGATGTAACTCTGTGAGTGGAAGTCACACATCACAAAGCAGTTTCTCAGAAAGCTTCTTTTCAGTTTTTCTTTGAGGATATTTTCTTTTTCACCGTAGCCCTCTAAGGAATTCCAAATACCACTTTGCCAATTCCACAAGAAGAGGCTCAGCAAAAGGCTTCTTCAGGGGAAATCTGTAACTCTGTGAGATGAATTAACAGAACACTAAGCAGTTTCTCAGAAAGCTTATTTCCAGATTTCATTTAGGATAATTCCTTTTTCACTGCTGTCCACTATGGGCATTGGAATATCACTTTGCCACTTCCACAAGTACAGGCTTAGCGAAAGGCTTCTTGAGGGGAAAGCTGTAACTCTGTGAGATGATTTCACAGAACACATAGAAGTTTCTCAGGAAGCTTCTTTCCAGTTTTTCTTGGAGGATATTTCCTTTTTCACCATAGCCCTCTATGGGCTTCCAAATATCACTTTGCCAATTCCACAAGAACAGGCGTAGCGAACGACTTCTTGAGGGGACAGCAGTAACACTGTGAGACGAATTAACAGGACACTAAGCAGTTTCTCAGAAAGCTTCTTTCCATATTTCATCTGAGGATATTTCCTTTTTCAGCGCAGCTCTCTATGGGCATCGACATATCAGTTTGCCAATTCCACAAGAACAGGCTTATCGAAAGGCTTCTTAAGGGGAAAGCTGTAACTCTGTGAGATGATTTCACAGAACACAAAGAAGTTTCTCAGAAAGCTTCTTTCTCCTTGTTATCGGAGGACATTTCCTTTGGCCCTATAGACTTCAAAGGGATCCGAAATATCATTTCTCAGATTCCACAGAAATAAGGCTAGCAAAGAGATCCACGAAATACAGATGTAACTCTGTGAGTGGAAGTCACACATCACAAAGCAGTTTCTCAGAAAACTTCTTTCCAGTTTTTCTCTGAGGATATTTTGTTTTTCACCGTTGCTCTCTATGGGCTTCCAAATATCACTTTGAGAATTCCAGAACAACAGAATTAGCGAACGGCTTCTTTAGGAGAAACAGTAACTCTGTGAGATGAATTAACAGGACACTAAGCAGTTTCTCAGAAAGCTGCTTTCCATATTTCATCTGAGGATATTTTCTTTGTCTCCATAGCCCTCTATAGGCGAGGAAATATCAGTTTGCCAATTCCACAAGAACAGGCTTAGCGAAAGGCTTCTTGAGGGGAAAGATGTAACTCTGTGAGATGATTTCACAGAACACAAAGAAGTTTCTCAGAAAGCTTCTTTCTCTTTGTTATCGGAGGATATTTCTTTTGGCCCTATAGGCTTCAAAGGGATCCGAAATATCAGTTCTTAGAATCCACAGAAATAAGGCTAGCAAACAGATCCACGAAATACAGATGTAACTCTGTGAGTGGAAATCACACATCAAAAGCAGTTTCTCAGAAAGCTTCTTTCCAGTTTTTCTCGGAGGATATTTTCTTTTTCACCATAGCCCTCTATGGGATTCCAAATAACACTTTGCCAATTCCACAAGAACAGGCTTAGCGAACGGCTTCTTGAGGGGAAAGCTGTAACTCTGTGAGATGAATTAACAGAACACTAAGCTGTTTCTCAGTCACCTTCTTTCCAGATTTCATCTGAGGATATTTCCTTTTTCACTGCAGCCCTCTATGGGCATAGAAATATCACTTTGCCAATTCCACGAGAACAGGCTTAGCGAACGGCTTTTTGAGGGGAAAGCTGTAACTCTGTGAGATGAAATAACAGAACACTAAGCAGTTTCTCAAAAAGATTCTTGTCAGATTTCTTCTGAGGTTATTTCCTTTTTCACTGCAGCCCACTATGGCCATCGAAATATCACTTTGCCAATTCCACAAGAACAGGCTTAGCGAAAGGCTTCTTGAGGGGGAAGCTGTAACTGTGAGATGATTTCACAGAACACGAAGAAGTTTCTCAGAAAGCTTCTTTCTCTTTGTTATCGGAGTCTATTTCATTTGGCCCCATAGTCTTCTAAGGGATCCGAAATATCAGTTCTCAGATTCCACAGTAATAAGGCTAGCAAACAGATTCACGATATAAAGATGTAACTCTGTTAGTGGAAGTCACACATCACAAAGCAGTTTCTAAGAAAGCTTCGTTCCAGTTTTTCTCTGAGGATATTTCCTTTTTCACCATAGCCCTCTATGGGCTTCCAAAGGTCACTTTGCCAATTCCACAAGATCAGGCCTAGCGAACGGCTTCTAGAGGGGAAAGCTGTAACTGTGTGAGATGAATTAACAGGACACTGAGCAGTTTCTCAGAAAGCTTCTTTACAAATTTCTTCTGAGGATATTTCCTTTTTCAGCGCTGCCCTCTATGGGCATCGAAATATCTCTTTGCCAATTACACAAGAACAGGCTTAGCGAAAGGCTTCTTGTGGGGAAAGCTGTAACTCTGTGAGATGATTTCACAGAACACCAAGAAGTTTCTCAGAAAGCTTCTTGCTCTTTGTTTTCGGAGGATATTTCCTTTGGCCCTATAGTCTTCAAAGGGATCCGAAATATCAGTTCTCAGATTCCACAGAAATAAGGCTAGCAAACAGATCCACGAAATACAGATGTAACTCTGTGAGTGGAAGTCACACATCACAAAGCAGCTTCGTAGAAACTTTCTTTCCAGTATTTCTCTGGATATATTTTCTTTTTCACCATAGTCCTCTATGGGCTTCCAAATATCACTTTGCCAATTCCAAAAGATCAGGCATAGAGAACGGCTTCTTGAGGTTAAAGCTGTAAATCTGTGAGATGAATTAACAGAACACTAAGCAGTTTCTCAGAAAGCTTCTTTCCAGATTTCATTTGAGGATATTTCCTTTTTCAGCTCAGCCCTCTATGGGCATCGAAATATGACTTTGCCAATTCCACAAGAACAGGCTTATCGAAAGGCTTCTTGTGGGGAAAGCTGTAACTCTGTGAGATGATTTCACAGAACACAAAGAACTTTCTCAGAAAGCTTCTTGCTCATTGTTATCGGAGGATATTTCCTTTGACCCTATGGTCTTCAAGTGGATCCAAAATATCAGTTGTCAGATTCCAAAGAAATAAGGTTAGGAAACAGATCCACGAAATACAGATTTAACTCTGTGAGTGGAGTCACACATTCCAAAGGAGTTTCTCAGAAAGCTTATTTCCAGTTTTCCTAGGAGGATATTTTCTCTTTCCACCATAGCCCTCTATGGGCTTCCAAATATCATTTTGCCAATTCCACAAGACCAGGCACAGCGAACGGCTTCTTGAGGGGAAAGCTGTTACTCTGTGAGATGAATGAACAGAACACTAAGCAGTTTCTCAGACAGCTTCTTTCCAGATTTCATCTGAGGATAGTTCCTTTTTCAGCGCAGCCCTCAATGGGCATCGAAATATGACTTTGCCAGTTCCACAAGAACAGGCTTATCGAAATGCTTCTTGGGGGAAAGCTCTAACTCTGTGAGATGATTTCACAGAACACGAAGAAGTTTCTCAGAAAGCTTCTTGCTCATTGTTATCGGAGAATATTTCCTTTGGACCTATAGTCTTCAAAGGGATCCGAAATATCAGTTCTCAGATTCCACAGAAATAAGGCTAGCAAACAGATCCACGAAACAGAGATGTAACTCGGTGAGTGGAAGTTACGCATCTCAAAGCAGTTTCTCACAAAGCTTCTTTCCATGTTTTCTCGGAGGATATTTTCTTTTTCACCCTAGCCCTCTATGTGTTTCCAAATATCACTTTGCCAATTCCACAAGAACAGGCTCAGCGAACGGCTTCTTGAAGGGATAGCTGTAACTCTGTGAGATGAATTAACAGAACACTAAGCTGTTTCTCAGAAAGCTTTTTCCAGATTTCATTTAGGATATTTCCTTTTTCACTGCAGTCCACTATGGGCATCGGAATATCACTTTGCCACTTCCACAAGTACAGGCTTAGGGAACGGCTTCTTGAGGGGAAAGCTGTAACTCTGTGAGATGATTTCACAGAATACATAGAAGTTTCTCAGAAAGCTTCTTTCCAGTTTTTCTCGGAGGATATTTCGTTTTTCACCATAGCCCTCTATGGGCTTCCAAATATCACATTGCCAATTCCACAAGAACAGGCGTAGCGAAAGGCTTCTTAAGGGGAAAGCTGTAACTCTGTGAGATGAATTAACAGGACACTAAGCAGTTTCTCAGAAAGCTTCTTTCCAGATTTCATTTGATGATATTTCCTTTCTAAGCGAAGCCCTCTATGGGCATCGAAATATCACTTTGCCCATTCCACAAGAACAGGCTTAGCGAAAGGCTTCTTAAGGGGAAAGCTGTAACTCTGTGATATGATTTCACAGAACACAAAGAAGTTTCTCAGAAAGCTTCTTTCTCTTTGTTATCGGAGGATATTTCCATTGGCCCTATGGTCTTCAAAGGGATCCGAAATATCAGTTCGCAGATTCCACAGAATTAAGGCTAGGCAACAGATCCACGTAATACAGATGTAACGCTGTGAGTAGAAGTCACGCATCACAAAGCAGTTTCTCAAAAAGCTTCTTTCCTGTTTTTCCCGGGGGATATTTTCTTTTTCACCATAGCCCTCTATGGGCTTCCAAATGTCACCTTGCCAAGTTCACAAGAACAGGCTAGCGAACGGCTTCTTGAGGGGAAAGCTGTAACTCTGTGAGATGAATTCACAGGATACTAAGCAGTTTCTCAGAAAGTTTCTTTCCCGATTTCATCTGAGGATATTTCCTTTTTCAGCGCTGCCCTCTATGGGCATCGAAATATCACTTTCCAATTCCACAAGAACAGGCTTAGCGAAAGGCTTCTTGTGGGGAAAGCTTTAACTCTGTGATATGATTTCTCAGAACACAAAGAAGTTTCTCAGAAAGCTTCATTCTCTTTGTTATCGGAGGATATTTCCTTTGGCCCTATACTCTTGAAAGGGATCCGAAATATCAGTTCTCAGATTCCACAGAAATAAGGCTAGCAAACAGATCCTCGAAATACAGATGTAACTCTGTGAGTGGAAGTCACACATCACAAAGCAGTTTGTCACAAAGCTTCTTTCCAGTTTTTCCAGGAGGATATTTTCTTTTTCACCTTACCTCTCTATGGGCTTCCAAATATCATTTTGCCAATTCCACAAGAACAGGCTTAGCGAACGGCTTCTTGAGGGGAAAGCTGTAATTCTGTGAGATGAATTAACAGAATACTAAGCAGTTTCACAGAAAGCTTCTTTACAGATTGCATCTGAGGATATTTCCTTTTTCACCGCAGCCCTCTATGGGCTTCCTAATGTCACTTTGCCAATTTCACAAGAACAGGCCTAGCGAACGGCTTCTTAAGGGGAAAGCTGTAACTCTGTGAGATGAATTTACAGGAATCTAAGCAGTTTCCCAGAAAGTTTCTTTCTCATTGTTATCGGAGGATATTTCCTTTGGACCTATAGTCTTCAAAGGAATCAGAAATATCAGTTCTCAGATTCCACAGAAATAAGGCTAGCAAACAGATCCACGAAATACAGATGTAACTCGGTGAGTGGAAGTTACACATCACAGCAGTTTCTCACAAAGATTCTTTCCAGGTTTTCTCGGAGGATATTTTCTTTTTCACCCTAGCCCTCTATGGGTTTCCAAATATCGCTTTGCCAATTCCACAAGAACAGGCTCAGCGAACGACTTCTTGAGGGGAAAGCTGTAACTCTGTGAGATGAATTAACAGAACACTAAGCAGTTTCTCAGAAAGCTTTTTCCAGATTTCATTTAGGATATTTCCTTTTTCACTGCAGTCCACTATGGGCATCGGAATATCACTTTGCAACTTCCACAAGTACAGGCTTAGCGAAAGGCTTCTTGAGGGGAAAGCTGTAACTCTGTGAGATGATTTCACAGAACACAAAGAAGTTTCTCAGAAAGCTTCTTTCTCTTTGTTATCGGAGGATATTTCCTTTGGCCCTATAGTATTCAAAGGGATCCGAAATATCTGTTCTCAGATTCCACAGAAATAAGGCTAGCAAAGAGATCCACGAAATACAGATGTAACTCTGTGAGTGGAAGTCACATATCACAGAGCAGTTTCTCAGAAAGCTTCTTTCCAGATTTCATCGGAGGATATTTCCTTTTTCACCATAGCCCTCTATGGGCTTCCAAATATCACTTTGCCAATTCCACAAGAACTGTCTTAGCGAAAGGCTTCTTGAGGGGAAAGCTGTAACTCTATGAGATGATTTCAAAGAACACAAAGAAGTTTCTCAGAAAGCTTCTTTCTCTTTGTTATCGGAGGATATTTCCTTTGGCCCTATAGTCTTCAAAGGGATCCGAAATATCTGTTCTCAGATTCCACAGAAATAAGGCTAGCATAGGGATCCACGAAATACAGATGTAACTCTGTGAGTGGAAGTCTCATATCACAGAGCAGTTTCTCAGAAAGCTTCTTTCCAGATTTCATCGGAGGATATTTCCTTTTTCACCATAGCCCTCTATGGGCTTCCAAATATCACTTTGCCAATTCCACAAGAACTGTCTTAGCGAAAGGCTTCTTGAGGGGATATTTGTAACTCTGTGAGATGATTTCAGAGAACACATAGAAGTTTCTCAGAAAGCTTCTTTCCAGTTTTTCTCGGAGGATATTTCGTTTTTCACCATAGCCCTCTATGTGCTTCCAAATATCACATTGCCAATTCCACAAGAACAGGCGTAGCGGAAGGCTTCTTAAGGGGAAAGCTGTAACTCTGTGTGATGAATTAACAGGACACTAAGCAGTTTCTCAGAAAGTTTCTTTCCAGATTTCATTGGAGGATATTTCCTTTTTAAGCGAAGCCCTCTATGGGAATCGAAATATCACTTTGCCCATTCCACAAGAACAGGCTTAGCGAAAGGCTTCTTAAGGGGAAAGCTGTAACTCTGTGATATGATTTCACAGAACACAAAGAAGTTTCTCAGAAAGCTTCTTTCTCTTTGTTATCGGAGGATATTTCCTTTGACCCTATAGTCTTCAAAGGGATCCGAAATATCAGTTCGCAGATTCCACAGAAATAAGGCTAGCCAACAGATCCACGTAATACAGATGTAACTCTGTGAGTGGAAGTCACACATCACAAAGCAGTTTCTCAAAAAGCTTCTTTCCTGTTTTTCCCGGAGGATATTTTCTTTTTCACCATAGCCCTCTATGGGCTTCCAAATGTCACTTTGCCAATTTCACAAGAACAGACCTAGCGAACGGCTTCTTGAGGGGAAAGCTGTAACTCTGTGAGATGAATTCACAGGATACTAAGCAGTTTCTCAGAAAGTTTCTTTCCCGATTTCATCTGAGGATATTTCCTTTTTCAGCGCTGCCCTCTATGGGCATCGAAATATCACTTTGCCAATTCCACAAGAACAGGCTTAGCGAAAGGCTTCTTGTGGGGAAAGCTCTAATTCTGTGATATGATTTCACAGAACACAAAGAAGTTTCTCAGAAAGCTTCTTTCTCTTTGTCATCGGAGGATATTTCTTTGGCCCTGTAGTCTTCAAAGGGATCCGAAATATCATTTCTCAGCTTCGACAGAAATAAGGCCTTGCAAACAGATCCACGAAATACAGATGTAACTCTGTGAGTGGAAGTCACACATCACAAAGCAGTTTCTCAAAGAGCTTCTTCCCAGATTTTCCCTGAGGATAATATTTTTCTCACCATAGCACTCTATGGGCTTCCAAATATCACTTTGTCAATTCAGCAAGTACAGGCTTAGCGAACGCCTTCTTTAGCGGAAAGCTGTAACTCTGTGAGATGAATTAACAGACCACTAAGCAGTTTCTCAGAAAGCTTCCTTCCAGATTTCATCTGAGGATATTTCCTTTTTCACCGCAGCCCTTTATGGCATTGAAATATCACTTCGCCAATTCCACAAGAACAGGCTAGCGTAAGGCTTCTTGAGGGGAATGCTGAAACTCTGTGAGATATTTTCACAGAACACAAAGAAGTTTCTCAGAAAGCTTCTTTCTCTTTGTTATCGGAGGATATTTCCTTTGGCCCTATAGACTTCAAAAGGATCCGAAATATCAGTTCTCAGATTCCACAGAAATAAGACTAGCAAACAAATCCACGAAATACAGCGGTAACTCTGTGAGTGGAAGTCACACATCGCAAAGCAGTTTCTCAGAAAACTTCTTTCCAGTTTTTCTCGGAGGATATTTTCTTTTTCACCATAGCCCTCTATGGGCTTCCAAATATCACTTTGCCAATTCCAGAAGAAAAGGCTTAGCGAACGGCTTCTTGAGGGGAAAGGTGTAACTCTGTGAGATGAATTAGTAGAACACTAAGCAGTTTCTCAGAAACCTTCTTTCCAGATTTCATCTGAGGATATTTCCTTTTTCAGCGCAGCCCTCTATGGGCATCGAAATATCACTTTGCCAATCACACAAGAACAGGCTTAGCGAAAGGCTTCTTGTGGGGGAAGCTGTAACTCTGTGAGATGATTACACAGAACACAAACAAGTTTCTCATAAAGCTTCTTTCTCTTTGTTATCGGAGGATATTTCCTTTGTACCTATAATCTTC
Source organism: Macaca mulatta (assembly GCF_049350105.2). Lineage (NCBI taxonomy): Eukaryota > Metazoa > Chordata > Mammalia > Primates > Cercopithecidae > Macaca > Macaca mulatta. Next base: position 30,312,039 of record NC_133417.1, read on the forward strand.
AAAGTGATCAGAAATATCAGTTGTCAGAACGACAGAAATAAGGCTAGCAAACAGATCCACAAAATACAGATGTAACTCTGTGAGTGGAAATCACACATCACAAAGCAGTTTGTCAGAAAGCTTCTTTCCAGTTTTTCTTTGAGTATATTTTCTTTTTCACCATAGCTCTACATGGACTTCCAAATATCACTTTGCCAATTCCACAAGGACAGGCTTAGGGAACGGCTTCTTGAGGGGAAAGCTGTAACTCTGTGAGATGATTTCACAGAATACATAGAAGTTTCTCAGAAAGCTTCTTTCCAGTTTTTCTCGGAGGATATTTCGTTTTTCACCATAGCCCTCTATGGGCTTCCAAATATCACATTGCCAATTCCACAAGAACAGGCGTAGCGAAAGGCTTCTTAAGGGGAAAGCTGTAACTGTGTGAGATGAATTAACAGGACACTAAGCAGTTTCTCAGAAAGCTTCTTTCCAGATTTCATTTGAGGATATTTCCTTTCTAAGCGAAGCTCTCTATGGGCATCGAAATATCACTTTGCCCATTCCACAAGAACAGGCTTAGCGAAAGGCTTCTTAAGGGGAAAGCTGTAACTCTGTGATATGATTTCACAGAACCCCAAGAAGTTTCTCAGAAAGCTTCTTTCTCTTTGTTATCGGAGGATATTTCCATTGGCCCTATGGTCTTCAAAGGGATCCGAAATATCAGTTCGCAGATTCCACAGAATTAAGGCTAGGCAACAGATCCACGTAATACAGATGTAACGCTGTGAGTAGAAGTCTCGCATCACAAAGCAGTTTCTCAAAAAGCTTCTTTCCTGTTTTTCCCGGGGGATATTTTCTTTTTCACCATAGCCCTCTATGGGCTTCCAAATGTCACCTTGCCAATTTCACAAGAACAGGCTAGCGAACGGCTTCTTGAGGGGAAAGCTGTAACTCTGTGAGATGAATTCACAGGATACTAAGCAGTTTCTCAGAAAGTTTCTTTCCCGATTTCATCTGAGGATATTTCCTTTTTCAGCGCTGCCCTCTATGGGCATCGAAATATCACTTTCCAATTCCACAAGAACAGGCTTAGCGAAAGGCTTCTTGTGGGGAAAGCTTTAACTCTGTGATATGATTTCACAGAACACAAAGAAGTTTCTCAGAAAGCTTCATTCTCTTTGTTATCGGAGGATATTTCCTTTGGCCCTATACTCTTGAAAGGGATCCGAAATATCAGTTCTCAGATTCCACAGAAATAAGGCTAGCAAACAGATCCTCGAAATACAGATGTAACTCTGTGAGTGGAAGTCACACATCACAAAGCAGTTTGTCACAAAGCTTCTTTCCAGTTTTTCCAGGAGGATATTTTCTTTTTCACCTTACCTCTCTATGGGCTTCCAAATATCATTTTGCCAATTCCACAAGAACAGGCTTAGCGAACGGCTTCTTGAGGGGAAAGCTGTAATTCTGTGAGATGAATTAACAGAATACTAAGCAGTTTCACAGAAAGCTTCTTTACAGATTGCATCTGAGGATATTTCCTTTTTCACCGCAGCCCTCTATGGGCTTCCTAATGTCACTTTGCCAATTTCACAAGAACAGGCCTAGCGAACGGCTTCTTGAGGGGAAAGCTGTAACTCTGTGAGATGAATTTACAGGAATCTAAGCAGTTTCCCAGAAAGTTTCTTTCTCATTGTTATCGGAGGATATTTCCTTTGGACCTATAGTCTTCAAAGGGATCAGAAATATCAGTTCTGAGATTCCACAGAAATTAGGCTAGCAAACAGATCCACGAAATACAGATGTAACTCGGTGAGTGGAAGTTACACATCACAGCAGTTTCTCACAAAGATTCTTTCCAGGTTTTCTCGGAGGATATTTTCTTTTTCACCCTAGCCCTCTATGGGTTTCCAAATATCGCTTTGCCAATTCCACAAGAACAGGCTCAGCGAACGACTTCTTGAGGGGAAAGCTGTAACTCTGTGAGATGAATTAACAGAACACTGAGCAGTTTCTCAGAAAGCTTTTTCCAGATTTCATTTAGGATATTTCCTTTTTCACTGCAGTCCACTATGGGCATCGGAATATCACTTTGCAACTTCCACAAGTACAGGCTTAGCGAAAGGCTTCTTGAGGGGAAAGCTGTAACTCTGTGAGATGATTTCACAGAACACAAAGAAGTTTCTCAGAAAGCTTCTTTCTCTTTGTTATCGGAGGATATTTCCTTTGGCCCTATAGTATTCAAAGGGATCCGAAATATCTGTTCTCAGATTCCACAGAAATAAGGCTAGCAAAGAGATCCACGAAATACAGATGTAACTCTGTGAGTGGAAGTCACATATCACAGTGCAGTTTCTCAGAAAGCTTCTTTCCAGATTTCATCGGAGGATATTTCCTTTTTCACCATAGCCCTCTATGGGCTTCCAAATATCACTTTGCCAATTCCACAAGAACTGTCTTAGCGAAAGGCTTCTTGAGGGGAAAGCTGTAACTCTATGAGATGATTTCAAAGAACACAAAGAAGTTTCTCAGAAAGCTTCTTTCTCTTTGTTATCGGAGGATATTTCCTTTGGCCCTATAGTCTTCAAAGGGATCCGAAATATCTGTTCTCAGATTCCACAGAAATAAGGCTAGCATAGGGATCCACGAAATACAGATGTAACTCTGTGAGTGGAAGTCTCATATCACAGAGCAGTTTCTCAGAAAGCTTCTTTCCAGATTTCATCGGAGGATATTTCCTTTTTCACCATAGCCCTCTATGGGCTTCCAAATATCACTTTGCCAATTCCACAAGAACTGTCTTAGCGAAAGGCTTCTTGAGGGGATATTTGTAACTCTGTGAGATGATTTCAGAGAACACATAGAAGTTTCTCAGAAAGCTTCTTTCCAGTTTTTCTCGGAGGATATTTCGTTTTTCACCATAGCCCTCTATGGGCTTCCAAATATCACATTGCCAATTCCACAAGAACAGGCGTAGCGGAAGGCTTCTTAAGGGGAAAGCTGTAACTCTGTGTGATGAATTAACAGGACACTAAGCAGTTTCTCAGAAAGCTTCTTTCCAGATTTCATTTGAGGATATTTCCTTTTTAAGCGAAGCCCTCTATGGGAATCGAAATATCACTTTGCCCATTCCACAAGAACAGGCTTAGCGAAAGGCTTCTTAAGGGGAAAGCTGTAACTCTGTGATATGATTTCACAGAACACAAAGAAGTTTCTCAGAAAGCTTCTTTCTCTTTGTTATCGGAGGATATTTCCTTTGACCCTATAGTCTTCAAAGGGATCCGAAATATCAGTTCGCAGATTCCACAGAAATAAGGCTAGCCAACAGATCCACGTAATACAGATGTAACTCTGTGAGTGGAAGTCACACATCACAAAGCAGTTTCTCAAAAAGCTTCTTTCCTGTTTTTCCCGGAGGATATTTTCTTTTTCACCATAGCCCTCTATGGGCTTCCAAATGTCACTTTGCCAATTTCACAAGAACAGACCTAGCGAACGGCTTCTTGAGGGGAAAGCTGTAACTCTGTGAGATGAATTCACAGGATACTAAGCAGTTTCTCAGAAAGTTTCTTTCCCGATTTCATCTGAGGATATTTCCTTTTTCAGCGCTGCCCTCTATGGGCATCGAAATATCACTTTGCCAATTCCACAAGAACAGGCTTAGCGAAAGGCTTCTTGTGGGGAAAGCTCTAATTCTGTGATATGATTTCACAGAACACAAAGAAGTTTCTCAGAAAGCTTCTTTCTCTTTGTTATCAGAGGATATTTCTTTGGCCCTGTAGTCTTCAAAGGGATCCGAAATATCATTTCTCAGCTTCGACAGAAATAAGGCCTTGCAAACAGATCCACGAAATACAGATGTAACTCTGTGAGTGGAAGTCACACATCACAAAGCAGTTTCTCAAAGAGCTTCTTCCCAGATTTTCCCTGAGGATAATATTTTTCTCACCATAGCACTCTATGGGCTTCCAAATATCACTTTGTCAATTCAGCAAGTACAGGCTTAGCGAACGCCTTCTTTAGCGGAAAGCTGTAACTCTGTGAGATGAATTAACAGACCACTAAGCAGTTTCTCAGAAAGCTTCCTTCCAGATTTCATCTGAGGATATTTCCTTTTTCACCGCAGCCCTTTATGGGCATTGAAATATCACTTCGCCAATTCCACAAGAACAGGCTAGCGTAAGGCTTCTTGAGGGGAATGCTGAAACTCTGTGAGATATTTTCACAGAACACAAAGAAGTTTCTCAGAAAGCTTCTTTCTCTTTGTTATCGGAGGATATTTCCTTTGGCCCTATAGACTTCAAAAGGATCCGAAATATCAGTTCTCAGATTCCACAGAAATAAGACTAGCAAACAAATCCACGAAATACAGCGGTAACTCTGTGAGTGGAAGTCACACATCGCAAAGCAGTTTCTCAGAAAACTTCTTTCCAGTTTTTCTCGGAGGATATTTTCTTTTTCACCATAGCCCTCTATGGGCTTCCAAATATCACTTTGCCAATTCCAGAAGAAAAGGCTTAGCGAACGGCTTCTTGAGGGGAAAGGTGTAACTCTGTGAGATGAATTAGTAGAACACTAAGCAGTTTCTCAGAAACCTTCTTTCCAGATTTCATCTGAGGATATTTCCTTTTTCAGCGCAGCCCTCTATGGGCATCGAAATATCACTTTGCCAATCACACAAGAACAGGCTTAGCGAAAGGCTTCTTGTGGGGGAAGCTGTAACTCTGTGAGATGATTACACAGAACACAAACAAGTTTCTCATAAAGCTTCTTTCTCTTTGTTATCGGAGGATATTTCCTTTGTACCTATAATCTTCAAAGTGATCAGAAATATCAGTTGTCAGAACGACAGAAATAAGGCTAGCAAACAGATCCACGAAATACAGATGTAACTCTGTGAGTGGAAATCACACATCACAAAGCAGTTTGTCAGAAAGCTTCTTTCCAGTTTTTCTTTGAGTATATTTTCTTTTTCACCATAGCTCTACATGGACTTCCAAATATCACTTTGCCAATTCCACAAGGACAGGCTTAGCGAACGGCTTCTTCACGGGAAAGCTATAACTCTGTGAGATGAGTTAAAAGAACACTTAGCAGTTTCTCAGAAAGCTTCTTTCCAGATTTAATCTGAGGATATTTCCTTTTTCAGCGCAGCCCTCTAAGGGCATCGAAATATCACTTTGCCAATTCCACAAGAACAGGCTTAGCGAAAGGCTTCTTGTGTTGAAAGCTGTAACTCTGTGAGATGATTTCACAGAACACAAAGAAGTTTCTCAGAAAGGTTCTTTCTGTTTGTTATCGGAGGATATTTCCTTTGGCACTAAAGCCTTCAAAGAGATCCGAAATATCAGTTCTCAGAGTCCACAGAAATAAGGCTAGCAAACAGATCCTCGAAACACAGATGTAAGTCTGTGAGTGGAAGTCACACATCACAAAGCAGTTTCTCAGAAATCTTCTTTCCAGTTTTTCTCTGGGTATATTTTCTTTTTCACCATAGCCCTCTATGGGCTTCCAAATATCACTTTTCCAATTGCACAAGAACAGGCTTAGTGAACGGCTTCTTGAGGGGAAAGCTGTAACTCTGTGAGATGATTTCACAGAACACAAAGAAGTTTCTCAGAAAGCTTCTTTCTCTTTGTTACAGGAGGATATTTCCTTTGGCCCTATAGTCTTCAAAGGGATCCGAAATATCTGTTCTCAGATTCCACAGAAATAAGGCTAGCAAAGAGATCCACGAAATACAGATGTAACTCTGTGAGTGGAAGTCACATATCACAGAGCAGTTTCTCAGAGAGCTTCTTTCCAGATTTCATCTGAGGATATTTCCTTTTTCACCATAGCCCTCTATAGGCTTCCAAATATCTCTTTGACAATTCCACAAGAACTGTCTTAGCGAAAGGGTTTTTGAGCAGAAAGCTGTAACTCTGTGAGATGATTTCACAGAACACAAAGAAGTTTCTCAAAAAGCTTCTTTCTCTTTGCTATCGGAGGATATTTCCTTTGGCTCTGTAGTCTTCAAAGGGATCCGAAATATCTGTTCTCAGATTCCACAGAAATAAGGCTAGCAAAGAGATCCACGAAATACAGATGTAACTCTGTGAGTGGAAGTCACATATCACAGAGCAGTTTCTCAGAAAGCTTCTTTCCAGATTTCATCTGAGGATATTTCGTTTTTCAAAATAGCCCTCTATGGGCTTCCAAATATAACTTTGCCAATTCCACAAGAACAGTCTTAGCGAAAGGCTTCTTGAGGGGAAAGTTTTAACTCTCTGACATGATTTCACAGAACACAAAAAAGTTTCTCAGAAAGCTTCTGTCTCTTTGTTATCGGAGAATATTTCCTTTGGCCCTATAGTCTTCAAAGGGATCCGAAATAGCTGTTTTCAGATTCCACAGAAATAAGGCGAGCAAAGTGATCCAAGAAATACAGATGTACTTCTGTGAGATGAATTAACAGACACTAAGCAGTTTCTCAGAGAGCTTCTTTCCAGATTTCATCTGAGGATACTTCCGTTTTCACCACAGCCCTCTATGGGCATCCAAATATCTCTTAGGCAGTTCCACAGGAACTGTCTCAGAGAAAGGCTTCTTTAGGGGAAAGCTGTAACTCTGTGAGATGATTTCACAGAACACAAAGAAGTTTCTCAGAAAGCTTCTTTCTCTTTGTTATCGGAGGATATATCTTTGGCCCTATAGACTTCAGAGGGATCCGAAATATCTGTTCTCAGATTCCACAGATATAAGACTAGCCAAGAGATCCACGAAATACAGATGTAACTCTGTGAGTGGAAGTCACATATCACAGAGCAGTTTCTCAGAAAGCATCTTTCCAGATTTCATCTGAGGATATTTCCTTTTTCACCATAGCCCTCTATGGGCTCCCAAATATCACTTTGCCAATTCCACAAGAACTGTCTTAGCGAAAGGCTTCTTGAGGGGAAAGTTGTAACTCTGTGACATGATTTCACAGCACACAAAGAAGTTTCTCAGAAAGCTTCTTTCTCTTTGTTATCGGAGAATATTTCCTTTGGCCCTATAGTCTCCTTAGGGATCCGAAATAGCTGTTCTCAGATTCCACAGAAATAAGGCTAGCAAAGTGATCCAAGAAATACAGATGTACCTCTGTGAGATGAATTAACAGAACACTAAGCAGTTTCTCAGAAAGCTTCTTTCCAGATTTTATCAGAGGATATTTCCCTTTTCACCATAGCCCTCTATGAGCTTCAAAATATCTCTTAGTCAGTTCCACAGGAACTGTCTTAGCGAAAGGCTTCTTGAAGGGAAAGCTGTAACTCTGTGAGATGATTTCACAGAACACAAAGAAGTTTCTCATAAAGCTTCTTTCTCTTTGTTATCGGAGGATATTTCCTTTGGCCCTGTAGTATTCAAAGGGATGCGAAATATCTGTTCTCAGATTCCACAGAAATAAGGCTAGCAAAGAGATACATGGAATACAGACGTAACTGTCTGAGTGGAAGTCAAATATCACAGAGTAGTTTCTCAGAAAGCTTCTTTCCAGATTTCATCTGAGGATAATTCCTTTTTCACCGTAGCCCTCTATGGGCTTCCAAATATCGCTTTGCCAATTCCACAAGAACTGTCTTAGGGAAAAGCTTCTTGAAGGGAAAGCTGTAACTCTGTAAGGCGATTTCACAGAACACAAAGAAGTTTCTCAGAAAGCTTCTTTCTCTTTGTTATCGGAGGATATTTCCTTTGGCACTATAGTCTTCAAAGGGATACGAAATATCTGCTCTCAGATTCCACCGAAATAAGGCTAGCAAAGAGATCCATGAAAAACAGATGTAACTCTGTGAGGTGAATTAACAGAACACTAAGCAGTTTCTCAGAAAGCTTCTTTCCAGATTTAATCTGAGGATATTTCCTTTTTCACCATAGCCCTCTATGGGCTTCCAAATATCACTTTGCCAATTCCACAAGAACAGGCTTAGCTAACGTCTTCTTGAGGAGAAAGCTGTAACTCTGTGAGCTGAATTAACAGAACTCTAAGCAGTTTCTCAGAAAGCTTCTTCCAGATTACACCTGAGGATATTTCCTTTTACACCGCAGCCTTCTATGAGCATGGAAATATCACTTTGCCAATTTCACAAGAAGAGACTTAGCTAAGGCTTCTTGAGGGGAAAGCTGTAACTGTGAGATGATTTCACAGAACACGAAGGCGTTTCGCAGAAAGCTTCTTTCTCTTTGTTATCGGAGGATATTTTCTTTGGCCCTAGAGTCTTCAAAGGGATCCGAAATATCAGTTCTGATTCCACAGAAATAAGGCTAGTAAACGGATGCACGAAATACAGATGTAACTGTGTGAGTGGAAGTCACACATCACAAGGCAGTTTCTCAGAAAGTTTCTTTCCAGTTGTTCTCTGAGGATATTTTCTGTTTCACCATAGCCCTCTATGGGCTTCCAAATATCTCTTTGCCAATTCCACAAGAATAGGCTTAGCGAACGGCTTCTTGAAGAGAAAGCTGTAACTCTGTGACATGAATTAACAGAACACTAAGCAGTTACTCAGAAAGCTTCTTTCCAGATTTCATCTGAGGATAATTCCTTTTTCACCGTAGCCTCTATGGGCATTGAAATATCACTTTGCCAATTCCAAAAGAAGAGACTTAGCGAAAGGCTTCTTGAGGGGAAACCTGTAACTGTGAGATGATTTCATAGAACACGAAGCCGTTTCTCAGAACGCTTCTTTCTCTTTGTTATCGGAGGATATTTTCTTTGGCCCTAGAGTCTTCAAAGGGATCCGAAATATCAGTTGTCAGATTCCACAGAAATAAGGCTACCAAACACATCCACGAAATACAAATGTAACTCTGTGAGTGGAAGTCACACATCACAAAGCAGTTTCTCAGAAATCTTCTTTCCAGTTTTTCTCAGAGGATATTTTCTTTCTCACCCTAGCCCTCTATGGGCTTCCAAATGTCACTTTGCCAATTCCAGAAGAACAGGCTTAGCGAACGGCTTCTTGAGGGGAAAGCTGTAATTCTGTGAGATGAACTAACAGAGCACTAAGCAGTTTCTCAGAAAGCTATGTTCCAGCTTTCATCTCAGGATATTTCCTTTTTCACCAAAGCCCTCTATAGGCATCGAAATATCACTTTGCCAATTCCACAAGAACAGGCTTCACGAAAGTCTTCTTGAGGGAAAAGCTGTCACTCTGTGAGAAGAATTAACAGAACACTAAGCGGTTTCTCATAAAGCTTCTTTCCAGATTTCATCTGAGGATATTTCCTTTTTCACCACAGCCCTCCATGGGCATCGAAATATCACTTTGTCAATTCCACAAGAACAGGCTTAGCGAAAGGCTTCTTGAGGGGAAAGATGTAACTCTGTGATATGATTTCACACAACACAAAGAAGTTTCTCAGAAAGACTTTTTCTCTTTTTTATCAGAGGATATTTCCTTTGGCCCTATAATCCTCAAAGGTATCCGAATATCAGTTCTCAGATTCCACAGAAATATGGCTAGCAAACCGATCCACGAAATACAGATGTAACTCTGTGAGTGGAAGTCACACATCACAAAGCAGTTTCTCAGAAAGCTTCTTTTCAGTTTTTCTCCGAGGAAATTTTCTTTTTCACCATAATCCTCTATCGGCTTCCAAGTATCACTTTGCCTATTCCACAGTAACAGGATTAGTGAACGGCTTCTTGAGGGGAAAGCTGTAACTCTGTGAGATGATTTCACAGAACCAAAGTAGTTTCTCAGAAAGCTTCTTTCTCTTTGTTACCGGAGGATATTTCCTTTGGCCCAATAGTCTTCAGTGGCATCCGAAATATCAGTTTTCATTTTCCACAGAAATAAGGCTAGCAAACAGATCCACGAAATACAGATAAAACTCTGTGAGTGGAAGTCACACATCACAAAACAGTTTCTCAGAAAGCTTCTTTCCAGTTTTTCTCAGAGGATATTTTCTTTTTCACCATAGCCCTGTGTTGGCTTCCAAATATCACTTTGCCAATTCCACAACAACAGGCTTAGCGAACGGCTTCTTGAGGGGAAAGGTGTAACTCTGTGAGATGAATTAACAAACACTAAGCAGTTTCTCAGAAAGCTATTTTCCAGATTTCATCTCAGGATATTTCCTTTTTCACCAAAGCCCTCTATGGGCGTCGAAATATCACTTTGCCAATTCCACAAGAACAGGCTACGCGAACGTCTTCTTGAGGGAAACGCTGTAACTCTGTGAGATGAATTAACAGAACACTAAGCAGTTTCTCAGAAAGCTTCTTTCCAGATTTCATCTGAGGTTATTTCCTTTTTCACCGCCGCCCTCTCTGGGCATCGAAATATCACTTTGCCAATTCCACAAGAACAGGCTTAGCGAAGGGCTTCTTGTGGGGAAAGCTGTAACTCTGTGAGATGATTTCACAGAACACAAAGAATTTTTTCGGAAAGCTCCTTTCTCTTTGTTATCGGAGGATATTTCCTTTGGTCCTAGAGTGTTCAAAGGGATCCGAAATATCAGTTCTCAGATTCAACAGAAATAAGGCTAGCAAACAGATCCACGAAATACAGATGTAACTCTGTGAGTGGAAGTCACACATCAAAAGCAGTTTCTCAGAAAGCTTCTTTCCAGTTTCTCTCGGAGGATATTTTCTTTTTCACCTTAGCCCTCTATGGGGTTCCAAATATCACTTTGCCAATTCCACAAGAACAGGCTTAGCGAACGGCTTCTTGAGGGGAAAGCTGTAACTCGGTGAGATTAATTAACAGATATGAAGCAGTTCCTCAGAAAGCTTCTTTCTAGATTTCATCAGAGGATATTTCCTTTTTCACCGTAGCCCTGTGTGGGCATCAAAATATCACTTTGGAATTTCCACAAGAATAGGCTTAGTGAAAGTCTTCTTGAGGGGAAAGTTGTAACTCTGTGAAATGATTTCACAGAACACAAAGAAGTTTCTCAGAAAGCTTCTTTCTCTTTGTTATCGGAGGATATTTCCTTTGGCACTAGAGTCTTCAAAGGGATCCGAAATATCAGTTCTCAAATTCAACAGAAATAAGACTAGCAAACAGATCCACGAAATACAGAAGTAACTCTGAGATGATTTCACAGAAGACCAAGAATTTTCTCAGAAAGCTTCTTTCTCTCTGTTATCGTAGGATGTTTCCTTTGGCCCTAGAGTCTTCAAAGGGATCTGAAATATCAGTTCTCAGATTGCACAAAAATAAGGCTAGCAAACAGAACCACGAAATACAGATGTAACTCTGTGAGTGGAAGTCACACATCACAAAGGAGTTTCTCAGAAAGCTTCTTTCCAGTTTTTCTCGGAGGATATTTTCTTTTTCACCATAGCCCCCTATGGGCTTCCAAATATCACTTTGCCAATTCCACAAGAACAGGCTTAGCGAACGGCTTCTTGAGGGGAAAGCGATAACTCTGTGACAAGAATTAACAGGACACTAAGCAGTTTCTCAGAAAGCTTTTTTCCAGATTTCATCTGAGGATATTTCCTTTTTAATGGTAGCACTCTATGGGTATCGAAATATCACTTTGGCAATTCCACAAGAACAGGCTTAGCGAAAGGCTTCTTGAGGGGAAAGCTGTATCCCTGTGAAATGATTTCACAGAACACGAAGAAGTTTCTCAGAAAACTTCTTTCTCTTTGTTATTGGAGGACATTTCCTTTGGCCCTAGAGTCTTCAAGGGATCCGAAATATCAGTTCTCAGATTCCACAGAAATAAGGTTAGCAAACAGTTCCACGAAAGACAGATGTAACTCTGTGAGTGGAAGTCACACATAACAAAGCAGTTTCTCAGAAAGCTTCCTTCCATTTTTTCTCTGAGGATATTTTCTTTTTCACCATAGACCTCTATGGGCTTCCAAATAACACTTTGGAATTCCACAAGAATAGGCTTAACGAACGTCTTCTTGAGGGAAAAGCTGTAACTCTGTGAGATCAATTAACAGAACACTAAGCAGTTTCTCAGAAAGCTTCTTTCCAGATTTCATCTGAGGTTATTTCCTTTTTCACCGCCGCCCTCTCTGGGCATCGAAATATCACTTTGCCAATTCCACAAGAACAGGCTTAGCGAAGGGCTTCTTGTGGGGAAAGCTGTAACTCTGTGAGATGATTTCACAGAACACAAAGAAGTTTTTCAGAAAGCTCCTTTCTCTTTGTTATCGGAGGATATTTCCTTTGGTCCTAGAGTGTTCAAAGGGATCCGAAATATCAGTTCTCAGATTCAACAGAAATAAGGCTAGCAAACAGATCCACGAAATACAGATGTAACTCTGTGAGTGGAAGTCACACATCAAAAGCAGTTTCTCAGAAAGCTTCTTTCCAGTCTTTCTCTGAGGATATTTTCCTTTTCACCATAGCCATCTATGGGCTCCCAAATATCACTTTGCCTATTCCACAAGAAAAGGCTTAGCGAACGGCTTCTTGAGGGGAAAGCTGGAACTCTGTGAGATGAATTAACAGAACACTAAGCAGTTTCTCAGAAGGCTTCTTTCCAGATTTCATCTGAGGATATTTCCCTTTTCACTGTAGCCCTCTATGGGCATCGAAATATCACGTTGCCAATTAAACAAGAACAGGCTTAGCGAAAGGCTTCTTGAGGGGAAAGCTGTAACTCTGTGAGATGATTTCTTAGAATCAAAGAAGTTTCTCAGAAAACTTCTTTCTCTTTGTTACCGGAGGATATTTCCTTTGGCCCAATAGTCTTCAGTGGATTCCGAAATATCAGTTCTCAGATTCCACAGAAATAAGACTAGCAAACAGATCCACGAAATACAGATGTAACTCTGTGAGATGATTTCACAGAAAACGAAGAATTTTCTCATAATGCTTCTTTCTCTTTTTTATCGGAGGATATTTCCTTTGGCCCTAGAGTCTTCAAAGGGATCTGAAATATCAGTTCTCACATTGCACAAAAATAAGGGTAGCAAACAGATCCACGAAATACAGATGTAACTCTGTGAGTGGAAGTCAAAGAACTCAAAGCAGTTTCTCAGAAAACTTCTTTCCAGTTTTTCTCGGAGGATATTTTCTTTTTCACCATAGCCCCCTATGGGCTTCCAAATATCACTTTGCCAATTCCACAAGAACAGGCTTAGCGAACGGCTTCTTGAGGGGAAAGCGATAACTCTGTGACAAGAATTAACAGGACACTAAGCAGTTTCTCAGAAAGCTTTTTTCCAGATTTCATCTGAGGATATTTCCTTTTTAAAGGTAGCACTCTATGGGTATCGAAATATCACTTTGGCAATTCCACAAGAACAGGCTTAGCGAAAGGCTTCTTGAGGGGAAAGCTGTATCCCTGTGAAATGATTTCACAGAACACGAAGAAGTTTCTCAGAAAACTTCTTTCTCTTTGTTATTGAAGGATATTTCCTTTGGCCCTAGAGTCTTTAAGGGATCCGAAATATCAGTTCTCAGATTCCACAGAAATAAGGTTAGCAAACAGTTCCACGAAATACAGATGTAACTCTGTGAGTGGAAGTCACACATAACAAAGCAGTTTCTCAGAAAGCTTCCTTCCAGTTTTTCTCTGAGGATATTTTCTTTTTCACCATAGACCTCTATGGGCTTCCAAATAACACTTTGGAATTCCACAAGAATAGGCTTAACGAACGTCTTCTTGAGGGAAAAGCTGTAACTCTGTGAGATCAATTAACAGAACACTAAGCAGTTTCTCAGAAAGCTTCTTTCCAGATTTCATCTGAGGTTATTTCCTTTTTCACCGCCGCCCTCTCTGGGCATCGAAATATCACTTTGCCAATTCCACAAGAACAGGCTTAGCGAAGGGCTTCTTGTGGGGAAAGCTGTAACTCTGTGAGATGATTTCACAGAACACAAAGAAGTTTTTCAGAAAGCTCCTTTCTCTTTGTTATCGGAGGATATTTCCTTTGGTCCTAGAGTGTTCAAAGGGATCCGAAATATCAGTTCTCAGATTCAACAGAAATAAGGCTAGCAAACAGATCCACGAAATACAGATGTAACTCTGTGAGTGGAAGTCACACATCAAAAGCAGTTTCTCAGAAAGCTTCTTTCCAGTCTTTCTCTGAGGATATTTTCCTTTTCACCATAGCCATCTATGGGCTCCCAAATATCACTTTGCCTATTCCACAAGAAAAGGCTTAGCGAACGGCTTCTTGAGGGGAAACCTGGAACTCTGTGAGATGAATTAACAGAACACTAAGCAGTTTCTCAGAAGGCTTCTTTCCAGATTTCATCTGAGGATATTTCCCTTTTCACTGTAGCCCTCTATGGGCATCGAAATATCACGTTGCCAATTAAACAAGAACAGGCTTAGCGAAAGGCTTCTTGAGGGGAAAGCTGTAACTCTGTGAGATGATTTCTTAGAATCAAAGAAGTTTCTCAGAAAACTTCTTTCTCTTTGTTACCGGAGGATATTTCCTTTGGCCCAATAGTCTTCAGTGGATTCCGAAATATCAGTTCTCAGATTCCACAGAAAAAAGACTAGCAAACAGATCCACGAAATACAGATGTAACTCTGTGAGATGATTTCACAGAAAACGAAGAGTTTTCTCATAAGGCTTCTTTCTCTTTGTTATCGGAGGATATTTCCTTTGGCCCTAGAGTCTTCAAAGGGATCTGAAATATCAGTTCTCACATTGCACAAAAATAAGGGTAGCAAACAGATCCACGAAATACAGATGTAACTCTGTGAGTGGAAGTCAAAGAACTCAAAGCAGTTTCTCAGAAAGCTTCTTTCCTGTTTTTCTCGGAGGATATTTTCTTTTTCACCATAGCCCTCTATGGGCTTCCAAATATCATTTTGCCAATTCCACAAGAACAGGCTTAGCGAACGGCTTCTTGAGGAGAAAGCTGTAACTCTGTGAGAAGAATTAACAGAACACTAAGCAGTTTCTCAGAAAGCTTCTTTCCAGATTTCATGGAAGGATATTTCCTTTCTCACTGTGGCCCTCTATGGGCAGCGAAATATCACTTTGCCAATTCCACAAGAAGAGGCTTAGGGAAAGGCTTCTTGAGGGGAAAGCTGTAACTCTGTGAGACGATTTCGCAGAACATGAAGAAGTTTCTCAGAAAGCTTCTTTCTCTTTGTTATTGGAGGATATTTCCTTTGCCCTATAGTCTTCAGTTGGATAAGAAGTATCAGTTCTCAGATTCCACAGAAATAAGGTTAGCAAACAGTTCCACGAAATACAGATGTAACTCTGTGAGTGGAAGTCACACATCACAAAGCAGTTTCTCAGGAAGCTTCTTTCCAGTTTTTCTCAGAGGATATTTTCTTTTTCACCATAGTCCTCTATGGGCTTCCAAATATCACTTTGCCTATTCCACAAGAACAGGCTTAGCGAAAGGCTTCTTGAGAGGAAAGCTGTAACTCTGTGAGATGAATTAACAGAACACTAAGCAGTTTCTCAGAAAGCTTCGTTCCCGATTTCATCTGAGGATTTTTCCTTTTTCACCGTAGCCCTTTATTGGCGTCGAAATATCACTTTGCCAATTCCACAAGAAGAGGCTTAGCGAAAGGCTTCTTGAGGGGAAAGATGTAACTCAGAGAGATGATTTCACGGAACACGAAGAAATTTCTCAGAAAGCTTCTTTCTCTTTGTTATCGGAGGATATTTCCTTTGGCCCTAGAGTCTTCAAAGGGATCCGAAATATCAGATCTCAGATTCCACAGAAATAAGGCTAGCTAACAGATCCAGGAAATACAAATGTAACTCTGTGAGTGGAAGTCACACATCACAAAGCAGTTTCTCAGAAAGCTTCTTTCCATTTTTTCTCGGAGGTTATTTTCTTTTTCACCATAGCCCTCAAAGGCCTTCCAAATATCACTTTGCCAATTCCACAAGAACTTGCTTAGCGAACGGCTTCTTGACGGGAAAGCTGCAACTCTGTGAGATGAATTAACAGAACACTAAGCAGTTTTTCAGAAAGCTATTTTCCAGATTTCATCTCATGATATTTCCTTTTTCAACTAAGACCTCTATGGGCATCGAAATATCACTTTGCCAATATCACAAGAACAGGCTTAGCGAACGGCTTCTTGAGGGAAACGCTGTAACTCTGTGAGATGAATTAACAGAACACTAAGCAGTTTCTCAGAAAGCTTCTTTCCAGAATTCATCTGAGGATAATTCCTTTTTCAACGTAGCCCTCTATGGGCATCGAAATATCACTTTGCCAATTAAACAAGAAGAGGCTTGGTGAAAGGCTTCTTGAGGGGAAAGGTGTAACTCTGTCAGTCTATTTCACAGAACCAATGACGTTTCTCAGAAAGCTTCTTTCTCTTTGTTATCGGAGGATATTTCCTTTGAACTATAGTCTTCAGATTGATAAGAAGTATCAGTTCTCAGATTCCACAGAAATAAGGTTAGCAAACAGTTCCACGAAATACAGATGTAACTCTGTGAGTGGAAGTCACACATCACATAGCAATTTCTCAGAAAGCTTCTTTCCAGTTTTTCTCGGAGAATATTTTCTTTTTCACCATAGTCCTCTATGGCCTTCCAAATATGACTTTGCCTATTCCACAAAAACAGGCTTAGCGAAAGGCTTCTGGAGAAGAAAGCTGTAACTCTGTGAGATGAATTAACAGAACACTAAGCAGTATCTCAGAAAGTTTCTTTCCAGATTTCATATGAGGATTTTTCCTTTTTCACCGTAGCCCTCTATTGGAGTCGAAATATCACTTTGCCAATTCCACATGAAGAAGCTTAGCGAAAGGCTTCTTGAGGGGAAAGCTGTAACTCTGTGAGTCTATTTCACAGAACCAATAACGTTTCTCAGAAAGCTTCTTTCCCTTTGTTATCGGAGGATATTTCCTTTGCCCTATAGTCTTCAGAGGGATAAGAAGTATTAGTTCTCAGATTCCACAGAAATAAGTTTAGCAAACAGTTCACGAAATACAGATGTAACTCTATGAGTGGAAGTCACACATCACAAAGCAGTTTCTCAGAAAGCTTCTTTCCAGTTTTTCTCATAGGATATTTTCTTTTCACCGTAGTCCTCTATGGGCTTCCAAATATCACTTTGCCAATTCCACAAGAAGGTCTTAGCGAAATTCTTCTTGAGGGGAATGCTGTAACTCTGTAAGATGATTTCACAGAAGACGAAAAATTTCTCAGAAAGCTTCTTTCTCTTTGTTTTCAGAGGATATTCCCTTTGGCCCAAAAGTCGTCAGTGGCATCCGAAATATCAGTTCTCAGATTCCACAAAAATAAGACTAGCAAACAGATCCACGAAATACAGATGTAACTCTGTGAGATGATTTCACAGAAAACGAAGAACTTTCTCAGAAAACTTCATTCTCTTTGTTATCGGAGGATATTTCCTTTGGACCTAGAGTCTTGAAAGGGATCTGAAATATCAGTTCTCACATTGCACAAAAATAAGGCTAGCAAACAGTTCCACGAAATACAGATGTTACTCTGTGAGTGGAAGTCACACAACTCAAAGCAGTTTCTCAGAAAGCTTCTTTCCAGTTTTTCTCGGAGGATATTTTCTTTTTCACCATTGCCCACTATGGGCTTCCAAATATCACTTTGCCAATTCCACAAGAGCAGGCTTAGCGAACGGCTTCATGAGGGAAACCTGTAACTCTGTGAGATGAATTAACAGAACACTAAGCAGTTTCTCCGAAAGCTTCTTTCCAGATTTCATCTGAGGATATTTCCTTTTTTCACAATAGCCCTCTATGGGCATCGAAATATCACTTTGCCAATTCCACAAGAAGAGGCTTAGGGAAAGGCTTCTTGAGGGGAAAGCTGTAACTCTGTGAGATGATTTCGCAGAACACGAAGAAATTTCCCAGAAACCTCTTTCTCTTTGTTATCGGAGGATATTTCCTTTGGCCCTAGAGTCTTCAAAGGGATCCGAAATATCAGTTCTCAAATTCCACAGAAATAAGGCTAGCAAACATGTCCACGAAAAACAAATGTAACTCTGTGAGTGGAAGTCACACATCACAAAGCAGTTTCTCTGAAAGCTTCTTTCCAGTTTTTCTCGGAGGATATTTTCTCTTTCACCATAGCCCTCTAAGGGCTTCCGAATATCACTTTGCCTATTACACAAGAACAGGCTTAGCGAACGGCTTCTTGAGGGGAAAGCTGTAACTCTGTGAGATGATTTCACAGAACACTAAGCAGTTTCTCAGAAACCTTCTTTCCATATTTCATCTGAGGATATTTCGTTTTTAACGGTATCCCTCTATGGGCATTGAAATATCACTTTGCCAATTACACAAGAGCAGGCTTAGCGAAAGGGTTCTTGAGGGGAAAGCTGTAACTCTGTGAGATGATTTCACAGAACACAAAGAAGTTTCTCAGAAAGATTTTTTCTCTTTGTTATAGGAAGATATTTCCGTTGGCCCTATAGTCTTCAAAGGGATCCGAAATATCAGTTCTCAGATTCCAAAGAAATAAGGCTACCAAACAGGTCCACGAAATATAGATGTAACTCTGAGAGTGGAAGCCACACATCACAAAGCAGTTACTCAGAAAGCTTCTTTCCAGATTTCATCTGAGGATATTTCCTTTTTCACTTTTGCCCTCTAAGGGCATCGAAATATCACTTTGCCAATTCCACAAGAACAGCCGTAGAGAAAGGCTTCTTGAGTGGAAAGCTGTAACTCTGAGAGATGATTTCACAGAACTCAAAGAGGTTTCTCAGA
The DNA here is from genome assembly GCF_049350105.2 of Macaca mulatta. Taxonomy (NCBI): domain Eukaryota; kingdom Metazoa; phylum Chordata; class Mammalia; order Primates; family Cercopithecidae; genus Macaca; species Macaca mulatta. The sequence continues at coordinate 30,330,648 of NC_133417.1, forward strand.
AAGCTTCTTTCTCTCTGTTATCGGAGGATATTTCCTTTGGCCCTATAGTCTTCAAAGGGATCCGAAATATCAGTTCTCAGATTGCACAAAAATAAGGCTAGCAAACAGATCAACGACATACAGATGAAACTCTGGGAGTGGAAGTCACACATCAAAAGCAGTTTCCCAGTAAGCTTCTTTTCATTTTTTCTCTGAGGATATTTTCTTTTTCACCATACCACTCTATGGGCTTCCAAATATCACTTTGCCAATTCCACAAGAACAGGCTTAGCGAACGGCTTCTTGAGGGGAAAGCTGGAACTCTGTGAGATGAATTAACAGAACACTAAGCAGTTTCTCAGAAAGCTTCTTTCCAGATTTCATCTGAGGATATTTCCTTTTTCAACGTAGCCATCTATGGGCATCGAAATATCACTTTGCCAATTCCACAACAACAGGCATAGCGAACGGCTTCTTGAGGGGAAAGCTGTATCTCTGTGAGATGAATTAACAGAAAATGAAGCAGTTTTTAGAAAGCTTCTTTTCAGGTTTCATATGAGGATATTTCTTTCTTAACCGTAGCACTCTATGGGCATCGAAATATCACTTTGCCAATTCCACAAGAAGAGGCTTAGTGAAAGGTTTCTTCAGGGAAAGTTGTAACTTTGTGAGATGATTTCACAGAAAACAAAGAATTTTCTCAGAAAGCTTCATTCTCTTTGTTATCAGAGGATTTTTCCTTTGACCCTATAGTCTTCAAAGGGAACCGAAATATGGGTTCTCAGATTCCACAGAAATAAGGCTAGCAAACAGATTCACGAAATACAGATGTAACTCTGTGAGTGGAAGTCACACATCATTAAGCAGTTTCTCAGAAAGCTTCTTTCCAATTTTTCTCCGAGGATATTTTCTTTTTCACCTTAGCCCTCTTTGGGGTTCCAAGTATAAGTTTGCCAATTCCACAAGAACAGGATTAGCGAACGGCTTCTTGAGGGGAAAGCTGAAACTCTGTGAGACGAATTAACAGAATATGAAGCAGTTTCTCAGAAAGCTTCTTTCCAGATTTCATCTGAGGTTATTTCCTTTTACACGGTAGCCCTCTGTGGGCATCAAAATATCACTTTGGCGATTCCACAAGAACAGGCTTAGTGAACGGCTTCTTGAGAAGAAAGCTGTAACTCTGTGAGATGAATTAACAGAACACTAAGCAGTTTCTCAGAAAGCTTCTTTCCAGATTTCATCTGAGGATATTTCCTTTTTCACCACAGCCCTCTATGGGCATCGAAATATCACTTTGCCAATTCCACAAGAACTGTCTTAGCGAAAGGCTTCTTGAGTGGAAAGCTGTAACTCTGTGAGATGATTTCACAGAACACAAAGAGGTTTCTCAGAAGGCTTCTTTCTCTTTGTTATTGGAGGATATTTCCTTTGGCCCTAGAGTCTTCAAAGAGATCCGAAATATCAGTTCTCAGATTCCACAGAAATAAGGCTAGTAAACTCATCCACGAAATACAGATGTAACACTGTGAGTGAAAGTCACGCATCACAAAGCAGTTTCTCAGATATATTCTTTCCAGTTTTTCTCTGAGGATATTTTCTTTTTCTCCATAGCCCTCTATGGGCTTCCAAATATCACTTTGCCAATTCCACAAGAACAGGTTAGCGAACAGCTACTTGATTGGGAAGCTCTAACTCTGTGAGATGAATTAACAGAACACTAAGCAGTTTCTCAGAAAGCTTCTTTCCAGATTTCATCTGAGGATATGTCCTTTTTCACCGTAGCCCTCTATGGGCTTCGAAATATCACTTTGCCAATTCCACAAGAACAGACTTAGAGAAAGGCTTCTTGAGGGGAAAGCTGTAACTCTGTGAGATGATATCACAGAACCAATGTAGTTTCTCAGAAAGCTTCTTTCTCATTGTTATAGGAGGATATTTCCTTTTTCCCTATAGTCTTCAGAGGGATAAAAAATATCAGTTCTCAGGTTCCACAGAAAAAAGGCTAGCATACAGATCCACGAAATACAGATGTAACTCTGTGAGTGGAAGTTACACATCACAAAACAGTTTCTCAGAAAGCTTCTTTCCAGGTTTTCACGGAGAATATTTTCTTTTTCACCACCGCCCTCCATGGGGTTCCAAATATCACTTTGCCTATTTCACAAGAAGAGGCTTAGCGAACGGCTTCTTGAGGGGAATGCTGTATATCTGTGAGATGTATTAACGGAACACTAAGCAGTTTCTCAGAAAGCTTCTTTCAATATTTCATCTGAGGATATTTCCTTTTTAACGGTAGCCCTCTATGGGCATCGAAATATCACTTTGCCAATTCCACAAGAACAGGCTTAGCGAAAGGCTTCTTGAGGGGAAAGCTGTAAATCTGTGAGATGATTTCACAGAACACAAAGAAGTTTCTCAGAAAGCTTCTTTCTCTTTGTTATCGGAGGATATTTCTTTTGGCCCTAGAGTTTCCAAAGGGATCCGAAATGTCAGTTCTCAGATTCCACAGAAATAAGGCTAGCAAACAATTACATGAAATACCTATGTAACTTTTTGAGTGGAAGTCACACACCACGAAGCAGTTTCTCAGAAATCTTCTTTCCACTTTTTCTCTTAGGATAATTTCTTTTTCACCTTAGCCCTCTATGGGCTTGCAAATATCACTTTGCCAATTCCACAAGAACAGGCTAAGCGAACGGCTTCTTGTGGGGAAAGCTGTAACTCTGTGAGATGAATTAACAGAACAATAAGCAGTTTTTCAGAAAGCTTCCTTCCAGATTTCATCTGAATATATTTCCTTTATTACCCTAGCCCGCTATGGACATTGAAATAGCACTTTGCCAATTCCACAAGAACAGGTTTAGCGAAAGGCTTCTTGAGGGGAAAGCTGTAACTCTGTGAGATGATTTCACAGAACTCAAAGGAGTTTCTCAGAAATCTTCTTTCTCTTTGTTACCAGAGTATATTTCCTTTGGCCCTAGTGTCTTCAACGGGATCCGAAATATCAGTTCTCAGATTCCAAAGAAATAAGGCTAGCAAACAGGTCCACGAAATATAGATGTAAATCTGAGAGTGGAAGCCACACATCACAAAGCAGTTTCTCAGAAAGCTTCTTTCCAGATTTCATCTGAGGATATTTCCTTTTTCACTTTTGCCCTCTAAGGGCATCGAAATATCACTTTGCCAATTCCACAAGAACAGGCTTAGAGAAAGGCTTCTTGAGGGGAAAGCTGTAACTCTGTGAGATGATTTCACTGATCCAAAGAAGTTTCCCAGAAAGCTTCTTTCTGTTTGTTATCGGAGGATATTTTCTTTGGCCCTAGAGTCTTCAAAGGGATCTGAAATATCAGTTCTCAGATTCCAAATAAATAAGGCTAGCAAACAGAACCACGAAATACAGATGTAACTCGGTGAGGGGAAATGACACATCACAAGGCAGTTTCTCAGAAAGCTTCTTTCCAGTTGTTCTCTGAGGACATTTTCTTCTTCACCATAGCCCTCTAAGGGCTTACAAATATCACTTTGCCTATTCCACAAGAACAGGATTAGTGAACGGCTTCTTGAAGGGAAAGCTGTAAATCTGTGAGCTGAATTAACAGAACACTAAGCAGTTTCTCAGAAAGTTATTTTCCAGATTTCATCTCAGGATATTTCCTTTTTCACCTTAGCCCTCTATAGGCATCGAAATATCACTTTGCCAATTCCACAAGAAGAAGCTAAGGAAAGGCGTCTTGAGGGGAAAGCTGTACCTCTGTGAGATGATTTCACAGAACACGAAGAAGTTTCTCAGAAAGCTTCTTTCTCTTTGTTATCGGAGGATATTTCCTTTGGCCCTATAGTCTTCAAAGGGATCCGAAATATCAGTTGTCAGATTCCACAGAAATAAGGCTAGCAAACAGATCCAAGAAACACAGATGTATCTCTGTGAGTGGAAGTCACACATCACAAAGCAGTTTCTCAGGAAGTTTCTTTCCAGTTTTTCTCTGAGGATATTTTCTTTTTACCATACTCCTCTATGGGCTTCCTAATATCACTTTTCCTATTCCACAAGAACAGGCTTAGCGAACGGCTTCTTGAGGGGAAAGTTGTAACTCTGTGAGATGAATCAACGGAACACTAAGGAGTTTCTCAGAAAGCTTCTTTCCATATTTCATCTGAGGATATTTCCTTTTTAATGGTAGCATCTATGGGCATCGAAATATCACTTTGCCAATTCCACAAGAACAGGCTTAGTGAAAGGCTTCTTGAGGGGAAAGCTGTAAATCTGTGAGATGATTTCACAGAACACAAAGCAGTTTCTCAGAAAGCTTCTTTCTCTTTGTTATCGGAGGATATTTCCTTTGGCCCTATAGACTTCAAAGGGATCCGAAATATCTGTTCTCAGATTCCACAGAAATAAGGCTAGCAAAGAGATCCACGAAATACAGATGTAACTCTGTGAGTGGAAGTCACACATCACACAGCAGTTTCTCAGAAAGCTTCTTTCCAGTTTATCTCCAAGGATATTTCCTTTTTCACCATAGCCCTCTATGGGCTTCCAAATATCACTTTGCCAAATCCACAAGAACAGGCTTAGCGAATGGCTACATGATTGGAAAGCTCTAACTCTGTGAGATGAATTAACAGAACACTAAGCAGTTTCTCAGAAAGCTTCCTTCCAGATTTCATCTGAGGATATTTCCTTTTTCACCGTAGCCCTCTATGGGCATCAAAATATCACTTTGCTAATTCCACAAGAACAGGCTTAGCGAAAGGCTTCTAGAGGGCAAGGTGTAACTCTGTGAGATGATTTCACAGAATACAAAGAAGTTTCTCAGAGAGATTCTTTCTCTTTGTTATGGGAGGATATTTCCTTTGGCCCTTCAGACTTCAAAGGGATCCGAAATATCAGTCCTCACATTCCACAGAAATAAGACTGAAAAACAGATCCACGAAATACACATGTAACTCTGTGAGTGAAAGTCTCTCATCAGAAGCACTTTCTCAGAACGCTTCTTTCCAGTTTTTGTCTAAGGATATTTTCTTTTTCACCATAGCCATCTACGGGCTTCCAAGTATCACTTTGCCAATTCCACAATAACAGGCTCAGCGAACGGCTTCCTGAAGAGAAAGCTGTAAATCTGTGAGACGAATTAACAGAACACTAAGCAGTTTCTCAGAAAGCTTCTTTCCAGATTTCATCAGAGGATATTTTCTTTTTAACCGTAGCTCTCTATGGGCATCGAAATATCACTTTGCCAGTTCCACAAGAACAGGCTTAGCGAAAGGCTTCTTCAGGGCAAAGCTGTAACTCTGTGACATGATTTCACAGAACACAAAGAAGTTTCTCAGAAAGCTGCATTCTCTTTGTTATCGGAAGATATTTCGTTTGGCCTTAGAGTCTTCAAAGGGATCCGAAATATCTGTTCTCAGATTGCAGAGAAAGAAGGCTAGCAAACAGATCCACGATATACAGATGTAACTCTGTGAGTGGAAGTCACACATCACAAAGCAGTTTCTCAGAAAGCTTCTTTCCAGTTTTTCTCGGTGCGTAATTTCTTTTTCACCATAGCCCTCTATGGACTTCCAAATATCACTTTGCCAATTCCACTAGAACAGGCTTAGCGAACGTCTTCTTGAGGGGAAAGCTCTAACTTTGTGAGTTGATTTCGCAAAACACAAAGAAGTTTCTCAGAAAGCTTCTTTCTTTTCGTTATCGGAGGATATTTCCTTTGGCACTATAGTCCGGAAAGAGATCTGAAATATCAGTTCTCAGATTCCACAGAAATAAGGCTAGCAAATGATCCACGAAATACAGATGTAACTCTGTGAGTGGAAGTCACACATCACAAAGTAGTTTCTCAGAAAGCTTCTTTCCAGTTTTTCTCGGAGGATATTTTCTTTTTCACCATAGTCCTCTATGGGCTTCCAAATATCACTTTGCCTATTCCACAAGAACAGGCTTAGCGAATGGCTTCTTGAGGGGAAAGCTGTAACTCTGTGAGATGCATTAACAGAACTCTAAGCAGTTTCTCAGAAATCTTCTTTCCAGATTTCATCTGAGGATATTTCCTTTTTCACCGTATCCCTCTATGGGCTTCCGTATAACACTTTGCCAATTCCACAAGAACAGGCTTAGAGAAGGACTTCTATTGGAGAAAGCTGTAACTCTCTGAGGTGAATTAACAGAACACGAAGCACTTTCTCAAAAAGCTTCTTTCTCTTTGTTATCGGAGGGAATTTCCTTTGGCCCTAGTGTCTTCAAAGGGATGCGAAATATCAGTTCTCAGATTCCACAGAAATATGGCTAGCAAACAGATCCATGAAATACAGATGTATATCTGTGAGTGGAAGTCACACATCACAAAGCAGTTTCTTGGAAAGCTTCTTGCAGATTTCATCTGAGGATATTTCCTTTTTCACCATAGCCCTCTATGGGCTTCCAAATATCACTCTGCCAATTCCACAAGAACTGTCTTAGCCAAAGGCTTCTTGAGGGAAAAGCTGTAACTCTGTGAGATGATTTCAGAGAACACAAGGAAGTTTCTCAGAAAGCTTCTTTCTCTTTGTTATCGGAGGATATTTCCTTTGGCCCTATAGTCTTCAAAGGGATCCGAAATATCAGTTCTCAGATTGCACAAAAGTAAGGCTAGCAAAGAGAACCACGAAATACAGAAGTAACTCTGTGACATGAATTACCAGAATACTAAGCAGTTTCCCAGAAAGCTTCTTTCCAGATTTCATCTGAGGATATTTCCTTTTTCACCATAGCTCTCTATGGGCTTCCAAATATCACTTTGCCAATTCCACAAGAACTGTATTAGTGAAAGACTTCTGGAGGGGAAAGCTGTAACTCTGTGAGATGCTTTCACAGAACACAAAGAAGTTTCTCAGCAAGATTCTTTCTCTTTGTTATCGGAGGATATTTCCTTTGGCCCTATAGTCTTCAAAGGGATCCGAAATATCTGTTCTCAGATTCCACAGAAATAAGGCTAGCCAAGAGATCCACCAAATACAGATGTAACTCTGTGAGTGGAAGTCAGACATCACAGAGCAGTTTCTCAGAAAGGTTCTTTCCAGATTTCATCTGAGAATATTTCCTTTTTCACCATAGCCCTCTAAGGGCTTCCAAATATCACTGTGCCAATTCCACAAGAATTGTCTTAGCGAAAGGCTTCTTGAGGGGAAAGCTGTACCTCTGTGAGATGATTTCACAGAACACAAAGAAGTTTTTCAGAAAGCTTCTTTCTCTTTGTTATCGGAGGATATTTCCTTTGGCCCTAGAGTCTTCAAAGGGATCCGAAATATCAGTTCTCAGATTCCAAGATTTAAAGCTAGCAAACAGATCCACGAAATACAGATGTAACTCTGTGAGTGGAAGTCCCACATCACAAAGCAGTTTCTCAGAAATCATCTTTCCAGTTTTTCATGGAGGATATTTTCTTTTTCACCGTAGCCCTCTAAGGGCTTGAAAATATCACTTTGCCAATTCCACAAGAACAGGCTTAGCGAACGACTTCTTGAGGGGAAAGCTGTAACTCTGTGAGATGAATTAACAGAACACTAAGATTTTTCGCAGGAAGCCTCTTTCCAGATTTCATCTGAGGTAATTTCCTTTTTCACCATAGCCCTCGATGGGCATCGAAATATCACTTTGCCAATTCCACAAGAACAGGCTTAGCGACAGGCTTATTGAGGGGAAAGCAGTAACTCTGTGAGATGATTTCACAGAACACAAAGAAGTTTCTCAGAAAGCTTCTTTCTCTTTGTTATGAGAGGATATTTCCTTTGACCCTTGAGTCTTCAAAGGGATCCGAAATATCAGTTCTCAGATTCCACAGAAATAAGGCTAGCAAACCGATACACGAAATACAGATGTAACTCTGTGAGTGGAAGTCACACGTCACAAAGAAGTTTCTCAGAAAGCTAGGTTCCAGATTACATCTGAGGATATTTCCGTTTTCACCGTATCCCTCGATGCGCATCGAAACATCACTTTGCCAATTCCACAAGAACAGGCTTAGAGAAGGGCTTCTATTGGAGAAAGCTGTAACTCTCTGAGGTGAATTAACAGAACACGAAGCACTTTCTCAAAAAGCTTCTTTCTCTTTGTTATCGGAGGGAATTTCCTTTGGCCCTAGTGTCTTCAAAGGGATCCGAAATATCAGCTCTCAGATTCCACAGAAATATGGCTAGCAAACAGATCCATGAAATACAGATGTATATCTGTGAGTGGAAGTCACACATCACAAAGCAGTTTCTCAGAAAGCTTCTTGCAGATTTCATCTGAGGATATTTCCTTTTTCACCATAGCCCTCTATGGGCTTCCAAATATCACTCTGCAAATTCCACAAGAAATGTCTTAGAGAAAGGCTTCTTGAGGGAAAAGCTGTAACTCTGTGAGATGATTTCAGAGAACACAAGGAAGTTTCTCAGAAAGCTTCTTTTTCTTTGTTATCGGAGGATATTTCCTTTGGCCCTATAGTCTTCAAAGGGATCCGAAATATCAGTTCTCAGATTGCACAGAAATAAGGCTAGCCAAGAGATCCACGAAATACAGATGTAACTCTGTGAGTGGAAGTCAGACATCACAGAGCAGTTTCTCAGAAAGGTTCTTTCCAGATTTCATCTGAGAATATTTCCTTTTTCACCATAGCCCTCTAAGGGCTTCCAAATATCACTGTGCCAATTCCACAAGAATTGTCTTAGCGAAAGGCTTCTTGAGGGGAAAGCTGTACCTCTGTGAGATGATTTCACAGAACACAAAGAAGTTTTTCAGAAAGCTTCTTTCTCTTTGTTATCGGAGGATATTTCCTTTGGCCCTAGAGTCTTCAAAGGGATCCGAAATATCAGTTCTCAGATTCCACAGATTTAAAGCTAGCAAACAGATCCACGAAATACAGATGTAACTCTGTGAGTGGAAGTCCCACATCACAAAGCAGTTTCTCAGAAATCATCTTTCCAGTTTTTCATGGAGGATATTTTCTTTTTCACCGTAGCCCTCTAAGGGCTTGAAAATATCACTTTGCCAATTCCACAAGAACAGGCTTAGCGAACGACTTCTTGAGGGGAAAGCTGTAACTCTGTGAGATGAATTAACAGAACACTAAGATTTTTCGCAGGAAGCCTCTTTCCAGATTTCATCTGAGGTAATTTCCTTTTTCACCATAGCCCTCGATGGGCATCGAAATATCACTTTGCCAATTCCACAAGAACAGGCTTAGCGAAAGGCTTATTGAGGGGAAAGCAGTAACTCTGTGAGATGATTTCACAGAACACAAAGAAGTTTCTCAGAAAGCTTCTTTCTCTTTGTTATGAGAGGATATTTCCTTTGACCCTTGAGTCTTCAAAGGGATCCGAAATATCAGTTCTCAGATTCCACAGAAATAAGGCTAGCAAACCGATACACGAAATACAGATGTAACTCTGTGAGTGGAAGTCACACGTCACAAAGAAGTTTCTCAGAAAGCTAGGTTCCAGATTACATCTGAGGATATTTCCGTTTTCACCGTATCCCTCGATGCGCATCGAAACATCACTTTGCCAATTCCACAAGAACAGGCTTAGAGAAGGGCTTCTATTGGAGAAAGCTGTAACTCTCTGAGGTGAATTAACAGAACACGAAGCACTTTCTCAAAAAGCTTCTTTCTCTTTGTTATCGGAGGGAATTTCCTTTGGCCCTAGTGTCTTCAAAGGGATCCGAAATATCAGCTCTCAGATTCCACAGAAATATGGCTAGCAAACAGATCCATGAAATACAGATGTATATCTGTGAGTGGAAGTCACACATCACAAAGCAGTTTCTCAGAAAGCTTCTTGCAGATTTCATCTGAGGATATTTCCTTTTTCACCATAGCCCTCTATGGGCTTCCAAATATCACCCTGCAAATTCCACAAGAAATGTCTTAGAGAAAGGCTTCTTGAGGGAAAAGCTGTAACTCTGTGAGATGATTTCAGAGAACACAAGGAAGTTTCTCAGAAAGCTTCTTTCTCTTTGTTATCGGAGGATATTTCCTTTGGCCCTATAGTCTTCAAAGGGATCCGAAATATCAGTTCTCAGATTGCACAGAAATAAGGCTAGCAAAGAGAACCACGAAATACAGATGTAACTCTGTGAGATGAATAAACAGAACACTAAGCAGTTTCCTAGAAAGTTTTTTTCCAGATATCATCTTTGGATATTTCCTTTTTCACCATAGCCCTCTAAGGGCTTCCAAATATCACTTTGCCTATTCCACATGAACTATCTTAGCGAAAGGCTTCTTGAGGGGAAAGCTGTAACTCTGTGAGATGGCTTCACAGAACACAAAGAAGTTTCTCAGCAAGATTCTTTCTCTTTGTTATGTGAGGATATTTCCTTTGGGGCTATAGTCTTCAAAGGGATCCGAAATATCTGTTCTCAGATTCCACAGAAATAAGGCTAGCCAAGAGATCCACGAAATACAGATGTAACTCTGTGAGTGGAAGTCAGACATCACAGAGCAGTTTCTCAGAAAGGTTCTTTCCAGATTTCATCTGAGAATTTTCCCTTTTTCACCATAGCCCTCTATGGGCTTCCAAATATCACTTTGCCAATTCCACAAGAACTGTCTTAGCGAAAGGCTTCTAGAGGGGAAAGCTGTAACTCTGTGAGATGATTTCACACAACACAAAGAAGTTTCTCAGAAAGCTTCTTTCTCTTTGTTATCGGAGGATATTTCCTTGGGCCCTATAGTCTTCAAAGGAATCCGAAATATCTGTTCTCAGATTCCACAGAAATAAGGCTTGCGAAGAGATCCACGAAATACAGATGTAACTCTGTGAGGGGAAGTCACATATCATAGAGCAGTTTCTCAGAAAGCTTCTTTACAGATTTCATCTGAGGACATTTCCTTTTTCACCATAGCCCTCTATGGGCTTCCAAATATCACTTTGCCAATTCCACAAGAACTGTCTTAGCGAAAGGCTTCTTGAGGGGAAAGCTGTAACTCTGTGACATGATTTCACAGAACACAAGGAAGTTTCTCAGAAAGCTTCTTTCTCTTTGTTATCGGAGGATATTTCCTTTGGGCCTATAGTCTTCAAAGGGATCCGAAATATCTGTTCTCAGATTCCACAGAAATAAGGCTAGCCAAGAGATCCACGAAATACAGATGAAACTCTGGAGGGGAAGTCACATATCATAGAGCAGTTTCTCAGAAACCTTCTTTCCAGATTTCCTCGGAGGATATTTCCTTTTTCACCATAGCCCCCTATGGGCTTCCAAATATCACTTTTCCAATTCCACAAGAACTGTCTTAGCGAAAGGCTTCTTGAGGGGATATTTGTAACTCTGTGAGATGATTTCACAAAACACAAAGAAGTTTCTCAGAAAGCTTCTTTCTCTTTGTTATCGGAGGATATTTCCTTTGGCCCTATAGTCTTCAAAGGGATCCGAAATATCTGTTCTCAGATTCCACAGAAATAAGGCTAGCAAAGAGATCCATGAAATACAGATGTAACTCTGTGAGTGGAAGTCACATATCAAAGAGCAGTTTCTCAGATAGCTTCTTTCCAGATTTCATCTGAGGATATTTCCTTTTTCACCATAGCCCTCTATGGGCTTCCAAATATCACTTTGCCAATTCCACAAGAACTGTCTTAGCGAAAGGCTTCTTGAGGGGAAAGCTGTAACTCTGTGACATGATTTCACAGAACACAAAGAAGTTTCTCAGAAAGCTTCTTTCTCTTTGTTATCGGAGGATATTTCCTTTGGCCCTATAGTCTTCCAAGGGATCCGAAATATCTGTTCTCAGATTCCACAGAAAAAAGGGTAGCAAAGAGATCCACGAAATACAGATGTAACTCTGTGAGATGAATTAACAGAACACTAAGCAATTTCCTAGAAAGTTTTTTTCCAGATTTTATCTTTGGATATTTCCTTTTTCACCATAGCCCTCTATGGGCTTCAAAATATCACTTTCCCAATTCCACAAGAACTGTCTTAGCGAAAGGCTTCTTGAGGGAAAAGCTGTAACTCTGTGAGATGATTTCACAGAACACAAGGAAGTTTCTCAGAAAGCTTCTTTCTCTTTGTAATCGGAGGATATTTCCTTTGGCCCTATAGTCTTCCAAGGGATCCGAAATATCTGTTCTCAGATTCCACAGAAATAAGACTAGCAATGAGAACCACGAAATACAGATGTAACACTGTGACATGAATTAACAGAATACTAAGCAATTTCCCAGAAAGCTTCTTTCCAGATTTCATCTGAGGATATTTCCTTTCTCACCATAGCCCTCTATGGACTTCCAAATATCACTTTGCCAATTCCACAAGAACTGTCTTAGCGAAAGGCTTCTTGAGGGGAAAGCTGTAACTCTGTGAGATGATTTCACAGAACACAAAGAAGTTTCTCAGAAAGCTTCTTTCTCTTTGTTATCGGAGGATATTTCCTTTGGCATAATGGTCTTCACAAGGATCCAAAATATCTGTTCTAAGATTCCACAGAAATAAGGCTAGCAAAGAGATCCACGAAATGCAGATGTAACTCTGTGAGTGGAAGTCACATATCACAGAGCAGTTTCTCAGAAAGCTTCTTTCCATGTTTCATCTGAGGATATTTCCTTTTTCACCATAGCCCTCTATGAGCTTCCAAATATCACTTTGCGAATTCCACAAGAACTGTCTTAGCCAAAGTCTTCTTGAGGGGAAAGCTGTAATTCTTTGTGATGACTTCACAGAACACAAAGAAGTTTCTCAGAAAGCTTCTTTTTCTTTGTTATCGGAGGATATTTCCTTTGGCCCTATAGTCTTCACAGGAATCCGAAATATCTGTTCTCAGATTCCACAGAAATAAGGCTAGCAAAGAGATCCACGAAATGCAGATGTAACTGTGTGATATGAATTAACAGAACACTAAGCAGTTTCTCAGAAAGCTTTTTTCCAGATTTCATCTGAGGATATTTCCTTTTTCACCTTAGCCCTCTATGGGCTTCCAAATATCACTTTGCAAATACCACAAGAACTGTGTTAGCGAAAGGCTTCTTGAGGGGAAAGCTGTAACTCTGTGAGATGATTTCACAGAACACAAAGAAGTTTCTCAGAAAGCTTCTTTCTCTTTGTTATCGGAGGATATTTCCTTTGGCCCTATAGTCTTCAAAGGGATCCGAAATATCTGTTCTCAGATTCCACAGAAATAACGCTAACAAAGAGATCGACGAAATACAGATGTAACTCTGTGAGTGGAAGTCACATATCACAGAGCAGTTTCTCAGAAAGCTTCTTTCCAGGTTTCATCTGAGGATATTTCCTTTTTCACCATAGCCCTCTATGAGCTTCCAAATATCACTTTGCCAATTCCACAAGAACTGTCTTAGCCAAAGTCTTCTGGAGGGGAAAGCTGTAATTCTTTGTGATGACTTCACAGAATACAAAGAAGTTTCTCAGAAAGCTTCTTTCTCTTTGTTATCGGAGGATATTTCCTTTGGCCCTATAGTCTTGAAAGGGATCCGAAATATCTGTTCTCAGATTCCTCAGAAATAAGGCTAGCAAAGAGATCCACGAAATACAGATGTAACTGTGTGATATGAATTAACAGAACACTAAGCAGTTTCTCAGAAAGCTTTTTTCCAGATTTCATCTGAGGATATTTCCTTTTTCACCTTAGCCCTCTATGGGCTTCCAAATATCACTTTGCAAATACCACAAGAACTGTGTTAGCGAAAGGCTTCTTGAGGGGAAAGCTGTAACTCTGTGAGATGATTTCACAGAACACAAAGAAGTTTCTCAGAAAGCTTCTTTCTCTTTGTTATCGGAGGATATTTCCTTTGGCCCTATAGTCTTCAAAGGGATCCGAAATATCTGTTCTCAGATTCCACAGAAATAACGCTAACAAAGAGATCCACGAAATACAGATGTAACTCTGTGAGTGGAAGTCACATGTCACAGAGCAGTTTCTCAGAAAGCTTCTTTCCAGGTTTCATCTGAGGATATTTCCTTTTTCACCATAGCCCTCTATGGTCTTCCAAATATCACTTTGCCAATTCCACAAGAACTGTCTTAGCGAAAGGCTTCTTGAGGGGAAAGCTGTAACTTTTTGAGATGATTTCACAGAACACAAAGAAGTTTCTCAGAAAGCTTCTTTCTCTTTGGTATCAGAGGATATGTCCTTTGGCCCTATAGTCTTCAAAGGGATCCGAAATATCTGTTCTCAGATTCCAAAGAAATAACGCTAGCAAAGAGATCCACGAAATACAGATGTAACTCTGTGAGTGGAAGTCACATATCACAGAGCAGTTTCTCAGAAAGCTTCTTTCCAGATTTCATCTGAGGATATTTCCTTTTTCACCATAGCCCTCTACGGGCTTCCAAATATCACTTTGCTAATTCCACAAGAACTGTCTTAGCGAAAGGCTTCTTGAGGGGAAAGCTGTAATCTGTGAGATGATTTCACAGAACACAAAGAAGTTTCTCAGAAAGCTTCTTTCTCTTTGTTATCGGAGTATATGTCCTTTGGCCCTATAGTCTTCCAAGGGATCCGAAATATCTGTTCTAAGATTCCACATAAATAAGGCTAGCAAAGAGATCCACGAAATACAGATGTAACTGTGTGATATGAATTAACAGAACACTAAGCAGTTTCTCAGAAAGCTTCTTTCCAGAATTCATATGAGGATATTTCCTTTTTCACCTTAGCCATCTATGGGCTCCCAAATATCACTTTGCCAATTCCACAAGAACTGTCTTAGCGAAAGGCTTCTGGAGGGGAAAGCTGTAACTCGGTGAGATGATTTCACAGAACCCTAAGAAGTTTCTCAGAAAGCTTCGTTCTCTTTGTTATAGGAGGATATTTCCTTTGGCTCTATAGTCTTCAAAGGGATCCGAAATATCTGTTCTCAGATTCCACAGAAATAAGGGTAGCAAAGAAACCCACGAAATACAGATGTAACTCTGTGAGTGGACGTCACATATCACAGAGCAGTTTCTCAGAAAGGTTCTTTCCAGATTTTATCTGAGGATATTTCCTTTTTCACCATAGCCCTCTATGGGCTTCCAAATATCACTTTGCCAATTTCACAAGAACTGTCTTAGCGAAAGGCTTCTTGAGAGGAAAGCTGTAACTCGGTGAGATGATTTCACAGAACACAAAGAACTTTCTCAGAAAGCTTCTTTCTCTTTGTTATCGGAGGATATTTCCTTTGGCCCTATAGTCTTCCAAGGGATCCGAAATATCTGTTCTCAGATTCCACAGAAATAAGGCTAGCAAAGAGAACAACGAAATACAGATGTAACTCTGTGAGATGAATTAACAGAACACTAAGCAGTTTTCCAGAAAGTTTTTTTCCAGATTTCATCTGAGGATATTTCCTTTCTCACCATAGCCCTCTATGGACTTCCAAATATCACTTTGCCAATTCCACAAGAACTGTCTTAGCGAAAGGCTTCTTGAGGGGAAAGCTGTAACTCTGTGAGATGATTTCACAGAACACAAAGAAGTTTCTCAGAAAGCTTCTTTCTCTTTGTTATCGGAGGATATTTCCTTTGGCCCTATGGTCTTCAAAAGGATCCGAAATATCTGTTCCAAGATTCCACAGAAATAAGGCTAGCAAAGAGATCCACGAAATACAGATGTAACACTGTGAGTGGAAGTCACATATCACAGAGCAGTTTCTCAGATAGCTTCTTTCCAGATTTCATCTGAGGATATTTCCTTTTTCACCATAGCCCTCTATGGGCTTCCAAATATCACTTTGCCAATTCCACAAGAACTGTCTTAGCCAAAGTCTTCTTGAGGGGAAAGCTGTAATTCTTTGTGATGACTTCACAGAACACAAAGAAGTTTCTCAGAAAGCTTCTTTCTCTTTCTTATCGGAGGATATTTCCTTTGGCCCTATAGTCTTCCAAGGGATCCGAAATATCTGTTCTCAGATTCCACAGAAATAAGGCTAGCAAAGAGAACAACGAAATACAGATGTAACTCTGTGAGATGAATTAACAGAACACTAAGCAGTTTCCCAGAAAGTTTTTTCCCAGATTTCATCTGAGGATATTTCCTTTCTCATCATATCCCTCTATGGGCTTCCAAATATCACTTTGCCAATTCCACAAGAACTGTCTTAGCGAAAGGCTTCTTGAGAGGAAAGCTGTAACTTTGTGAGATGATTTCACAGAACACAAAGAATTTTCTCAGAAAGCTTCTTTCTCTTTGGTATCAGAGGATATTTCCTTTGGCCCTATAGACTTCCAAGGGATCCGAAATAATTGTTCTCAGATTCCACAGAAATAAGGCTAGCAAAGAGAACAACGAAATACAGATGTAACTCTGTGAGTGGAAATCACATATCACAGAGCAGTTTCTCTGAAAGCTTCTTTCCAGATTTCATCTGAGGATATTTCCTTTTTCACCATAGACCTCTATGGGCTTCCAAATATCACTTTGCCAATTCCACAAGAACTGTCTTAGCGAAAGGCTTCTTGAGGGGAAAGCTGTAACTCTGTGACATGATTTCACAGAACACAAAGAAGTTTCTCTGAAAGCTTCTTTCTCTTTGTTATCGGAGGATATTTCCTTTGGGCCTATAGTCTTCAAAGGGATCCGAAATATCTGTTCTCAGATTCCACAGAAATAAGGCTAGCCAAGAGATCCACGAAATACAGATGAAACTCTGTGAGTGGAAGTCACATATCATAGAGCAGTTTCTCAGAAACCTTCTTTCCAGATTTCATTAGAGGATATTTCCTTTTTCACCATAGCGCCCTAAGAGCTTCCAAATATCACTTTGCCAATTCCACAAGAACTGTCTTAGCGAAAGGCTTCTTGAGGGGATATTTGTAACTCTGGGAGATGATTTCACAAAACACAAAGAAGTTTCTCAGGAAGCTTCTTTCTCTTTGTTATCGGAGGATATTTCCTTTGGCCCTATATTCTTCAAAGGCATCCGAAATAGCTGTTCTCAGATTCCACAGAAATAAGGCTAGCAAAGAGATCCATGAAATACAGATGTAACTCTGTGAGTGGAAGTCACATATCAAAGAGCAGTTTCTCAGATAGCTTCTTTCCAGATTTCATCTGAGGATATTTCCTTTTTCACCATAGCCCTCTATGGGCTTCCAAATATCACTTTGCCAATTCCACAAGAAGTGTCTTAGCGAAAGGCTTCTTGAGGGGAAAGCTATAACTCTGTGAGATGATTTCACAGAACACAAAGAAATTTCTCAGAAAGCTTCTTTCACTTTGGAATCAGAGGATATTTCCTTTGGCCCTATAGTCTTCAAAGGGATCCGAAATATCTGTTCTCAGATTCCACAGAAATAAGGTTAGCAAAGAGATCCACGAAATACAGATGTAACTCTGTGAGTGGAAATCATATATCACAGAGCAGTTTCTCAGAAAGCTTCTTTCCAGATTTCATCTGAGGATATTTCCTTTTTCACCATAGCCCTCTATGGGCTTCCAAATATCACTTTGCCAATTCCACAAGAACTGTGTTAGCGAAAGGCTTCTTGATGGGGAAGCTGTAACTCTGTGACATGATTTCACAGAACACAAAGAAGTTTCTCAGAAAGCTTCTTTCTCTTTGTTATCGGAGGATATTTCCTTTGGCCCTATAGTCTTCAAAGGGATCCGAAATATCAGTTCTCAGATTGCACAGAAATAAGGCTAGCAAAGAGAACCACGAAATACAGATGTAACTCTGTGAGATGAATTAACAGAACATTAAGCAGTTTCCTAGTAAGTTTTTTTCCAGATATCATCTTTGGATATTTCCTTTTTCACCATAGCCCTCTAAGGGCTTCCAAATATCACTTTGCCAATTCCACATGAACTGTCTTAGCGAAAGGCTTCTTGAGGGGAAAGCTGTAACTCTGTGAGATGGCTTCACAGAACACAAAGAAGTTTCTCAGCAAGATTCTTTCTCTTTGTTATCTGAGGATATTTCCTTTGGCGCTATAGTCTTCAAAGGGATCCGAAATATCTGTTCTCAGATTCCACAGAAATAAGGCTAGCCAAGAGATCCACGAAATACAGATGTAACTCTGTGAGTGGAAGTCAGACATTACAGAGCAGTTTCTCAGAAAGGTTCTTTCCAGATTTCATCTGAGAATATTTCCTTTTTCACCATAGCCCTCTATGGGCTTCCAAATATCACTTTGCCAATTCCACAAGAACTATCTTAGCGAAAGGCTTCTAGAGGGGAAAGCTGTAACTCTGTGAGATGATTTCACAGAACACAAAGAAGTTTCTCAGAAAGCTGCTTTCTCTTTGTTATCGGAGGATATTTCCTTTGGCCCTATAGTCTTCAAAGGAATCCGAAATATCTGTTCTCAGATTCCACAGAAATAAGGCTTGCGAAGAGATCCACGAAATACAGATGTAACTCTGTGAGGGGAAGTCACATATCATAGAGCAGTTTCTCAGAAAGCTTCTTTACAGATTTCATCTGAGGACATTTCCTTTTTCACCATAGCCCTCTATGGGCTTCCAAATATCACTTTGCCAATTCCACAAGAACTGTCTTAGCGAAAGGCTTCTTGAGGGGAAAGCTGTAACTCTGTGACATGATTACACAGAACACAAGGAAGTTTCTCAGAAAGCTTCTTTCTCTTTGTTATCGGAGGATATTTCCTTTGGGCCTATAGTCTTCAAAGGGATCCGAAATATCTGTTCTCAGATTCCACAGAAATAAGGCTAGCCAAGAGATCCACGAAATACAGATGAAACTCTGGAGGGGAAGTCACATATCATAGAGCAGTTTCTCAGAAACCTTCTTTCCAGATTTCCTCGGAGGATATTTCCTTTTTCACCATAGCCCCCTATGGGCTTCCAAATATCACTTTTCCAATTCCACAAGAACTGTCTTAGCGAAAGGCTTCTTGAGGGGATATTTGTAACTCTGTGAGATGATTTCACAAAACACAAAGAAGTTTCTCAGAAAGCTTCTTTCTCTTTGTTATCGGAGGATATTTCCTTTGGCCCTATAGTCTTCAAAGGGATCCGAAATATCTGTTCTCAGATTCCACAGAAATAAGGCTAGCAAAGAGATCCATGAAATACAGATGTAACTCTGTGAGTGGAAGTCACATATCAAAGAGCAGTTTCTCAGATAGCTTCTTTCCAGATTTCATCTGAGGATATTTCCTTTTTCACCATAGCCCTCTATGGGCTTCCAAATATCACTTTGCCAATTCCACAAGAACTGTCTTAGCCAAAGGCTTCTCTAGGGGAAAGCTATAACTCTGTGAGATGATTTCACAGAACACGAAGAATTTTCTCAGAAAGCTTCTTTCACTTTGGTATCAGAGGATATTTCCTTTGGCCCTATATTCTTCAAAGGGATCCGAAATATCTGTTCTCAAATTCCACAGAAATAAGGTTAGCAAAGAGATCCACGAAATACAGATGTAACTCTGTGAGTGGAAGTCACATATCACAGAGCAGTTTCTCAGAAAGCTTCTTTCCAGATTTCATCTGAGGATATTTCCTTTTTCACCATAGCCCTCTATGGGCTTCCAAATATCACTTTGCCAATTCCACAAGAACTGTCTTAGCGAAAGGCTTCTTGAGGGGAAAGCTGTAACTCTGTGACATGATTTCACAGAACACAAAGAAGTATCTCAGACAGCTTCTTTCTCTTTGTTATCGGAGGATATTTCCTTTGGCCCTATAGTCTTCCAAGGGATCCGAAATATCTGTTCTCAGATTCCACAGAAAAAAGGGTAGCAAAGAGATCCACGAAATACAGATGTAACTCTGTGAGATGAATTAACAGAACACTAAGCCGTTTCCTAGAAAGTTTTTTTCCAGATTTTATCTTTGGATATTTCCTTTTTCACCATAGCCCTCTATGGGCTTCAAAATATCACTTTCCCAATTCCACAAGAACTGTCTTAGCGAAAGGCTTCTTGAGGGAAAAGCTGTAACTCTGTGAGATGATTTCACAGAACACAAGGAAGATTCTCAGAAAGCTTCTTTCTCTTTGTAATCGGAGGATATTTCCTTTGGCCCTATAGTCTTCCAAGGGATCCGAAATATCTGTTCTCAGATTCCACAGAAATAAGACTAGCAATGAGAACCACGAAATACAGATGTAACACTGTGACATGAATTAACAGAATACTAAGCAATTTCCCAGAAAGCTTCTTTCCAGATTTCATCTGAGGATATTTCCTTTCTCACCATAGCCCTCTATGGACTTCCAAATATCACTTTGCCAATTCCACAAGAACTGTCTTAGCGAAAGGCTTCTTGAGGGGAAAGCTGTAACTCTGTGAGATGATTTCACAGAACACAAAGAAGTTTCTCAGAAAGCTTCTTTCTTTTTGTTATCGGAGGATATTTCTTTTGGCCCTATAGTCTACAAAGAGATCCGAAATATCAGTTCTCAGTTTCCTCAGAAATAAGGCTAGCAAAGAGATCCACGAAATACAGATGTAACTCTGTGAGGGGAAGTCAGAAATCACAGAGCAGTTTCTCAGAAAGGTTCTTTCCAGGTTTCATCTGAGGATATTTCCTTTTTCACCCTAGCCCTCTACGGGCTTCCAAATATCACTTTGCTAATTCCACAAGAACTGTCTTAGCGAAAGGCTTCTTGAGGGGAAAGCTGTAATCTGTGAGATGATTTCACAGAACACAAAGAAGTTTCTCAGAAAGCTTCTTTCTCTTTGTTATCGGAGTATATGTCCTTTGGCCCTATAGTCTTCCAAGGGATCCGAAATATCTGTTCTCAGATTCCACAGAAAAAAGGCTAGCATAGAGATCCACGAAATACAGATGTAACTCTGTGAGATGAATTAACAGAACACTAAGCAGTTTCCCAGAAAGTTTTTTTCCAGATTTCATCTGAGGATATTTCCTTTTTCACCACAGCCCGCTAAGGGCTTCCAAATATCACTTTGCCAATTCCACAAGAACTGTCTTAGCGAAAGGCTTCTTGAGACGAAAGCTGTAACTCTGTGAAATGACTTCACAGAACACAAAGAAGTTTCTCAGAAAGCTTCTTTCTCTTTGTTATCGGAGGATATTTCCTTTGGCCCTATAGTCTTCAAAGGGATCCGAAGTATCTGTTCTCAGATTCCACAGAAATAAGGCTAGCAAAGAGATCCACGAAATACAGATGTAACTGTGTGATATGAATTAACAGAACACTAAGCAGTTTCTCAGAAAGCTTCTTTCCAGAATTCATATGAGGATATTTCCTTTTTCACCTTAGCCATCTATGGGCTCCCAAATATCAGTTTGCCAATTCCACAAGAACTGTCTTAGCGAAAGGCTTCTGGAGGGGAAAGCTGTAACTCGGTGAGATGATTTCACAGAACACTAAGAAGTTTCTCAGAAAGCTTCGTTCTCTTTGTTATAGGAGGATATTTCCTTTGGCTCTATAGTCTTCAAAGGGATCCGAAATATCTGTTCTCAGATTCCACAGAAATAAGGGTAGCAAAGAAACCCACGAAATACAGATGTAACTCTGTGTGTGGACGTCACATATCACAGAGCAGTTTCTCAGAAAGGTTCTTTCCAGATTTTATCTGAGGATATTTCCTTTTTCACCATAGCCCTCTATGG
Source organism: Macaca mulatta (assembly GCF_049350105.2). Taxonomy (NCBI): domain Eukaryota; kingdom Metazoa; phylum Chordata; class Mammalia; order Primates; family Cercopithecidae; genus Macaca; species Macaca mulatta. Next base: position 30,352,130 of record NC_133417.1, read on the forward strand.
GCTTCCAAATATCACTTTGCCAATTTCACAAGAACTGTCTTAGCGAAAGGCTTCTTGAGAGGAAAGCTGTAACTCGGTGAGATGATTTCACAGAACACAAAGAACTTTCTCAGAAAGCTTCTTTCTCTTTGTTATCGGAGGATATTTCCTTTGGCCCTATAGTCTTCCAAGGGATCCGAAATATCTGTTCTCAGATTCCACAGAAATAAGGCTAGCAAAGAGAACAACGAAATACAGATGTAACTCTGTGAGATGAATTAACAGAACACTAAGCAGTTTTCCAGAAAGTTTTTTTCCAGATTTCATCTGAGGATATTTCCTTTCTCACCATAGCCCTCTATGGACTTCCAAATATCACTTTGCCAATTCCACAAGAACTGTCTTAGCGAAAGGCTTCTTGAGGGGAAAGCTGTAACTCTGTGAGATGATTTCACAGAACACAAAGAAGTTTCTCAGAAAGCTTCTTTCTCTTTGTTATCGGAGGATATTTCCTTTGGCCCTATGGTCTTCAAAAGGATCCGAAATATCTGTTCCAAGATTCCACAGAAATAAGGCTAGCAAAGAGATCCACGAAATACAGATGTAACTCTGTGAGTGGAAGTCACATATCACAGAGCAGTTTCTCAGAAAACTTCTTTCCAGATTTCATCTGAGGATATTTCCTTTTTCACCATAGCCCTCTATGGGCTTCCAAATATCACTTTGCCAATTCCACAAGAACTGTCTTAGCCAAAGTCTTCTTGAGGGGAAAGCTGTAACTCTGTGAGATGATTTCACAGAACATAGAGAAGTTTCTCAGAAAGCTTCCTTCTCTCTGTTATCGTAGGATATTTCCTTCGGCTCAATAGTCTTCAAAGGGAACCGAAATATATGTTCTTAGATTCCACAGAAACAAGGCTAGCAAAGAGATCCACGAAATACAGATGTAACGCTGTGAGTGGAAGTCACATATCACAGAGCAGTTTCTCAGAAAACTTCTTTCCAGATTTCATCTGAGGATATTTCCTTTTTCACCTTAGCCCTCTAAGGGCTTCCAAATATCACTTTGCCAATTCCACAAGAACTGTCTTAGCGAAAGCCTTCTTGAGGGGAAAGCTGTAACTCTGTGAGATGATTTCACAGAACACAAAGAATTTTCTCAGAAAGCTTCTTTCTCTTTGGTAACAGAGGATATTTCCTTGGGCCCTATAGTCTTCAAAGGGATCCGAAATATGTGTTCTCAGATTCCACCGTAATAAGGCTAGCAAAGAGATCCACGAAATACAGATGTAGCTCTGTGAATGGAAGTCACATATCACAGAGCAGTTTCTCAGAAAGCTTCTTTCCAGATTTCATCTGAGGATATTTCCTTATTCACATGGCCCTCTACGGGCTTCCAAATATCACTTTGCCAATTCCACAAGAACTGTCTTAGCGAAAGGCTTCTTGAGGGGAAAGCTGTAACTCTGAGATGATTTCACAGAACACAAAGAAGTTTCTCAGAAAGCTTCTTTCTCTTTCTTATCGGAGGATATTTCCTTTGGCCCTATAGTCTTCCAAGGGATCCGAAATATCTGTTCTCAGATTCCACAGAAATAAGGCTAGCAAAGAGAACAACGAAATACAGATGTAACTCTGTGAGATGAATTAACAGAACACTAAGCAGTTTCCCAGAAAGTTTTTTCCCAGATTTCATCTGAGGATATTTCCTTTCTCATCATATCCCTCTATGGGCTTCCAAATATCACTTTGCCAATTCCACAAGAACTGTCTTAGCGAAAGGCTTCTTGAGAGGAAAGCTGTAACTTTGTGAGATGATTTCACAGAACACAAAGAATTTTCTCAGAAAGCTTCTTTCTCTTTGGTATCAGAGGATATTTCCTTTGGCCCTATAGACTTCCAAGGGATCCGAAATAATTGTTCTCAGATTCCACAGAAATAAGGCTAGCAAAGAGAACAACGAAATACAGATGTAACTCTGTGAGTGGAAATCACATATCACAGAGCAGTTTCTCTGAAAGCTTCTTTCCAGATTTCATCTGAGGATATTTCCTTTTTCACCATAGACCTCTATGGGCTTCCAAATATCACTTTGCCAATTCCACAAGAACTGTCTTAGCGAAAGGCTTCTTGAGGGGAAAGCTGTAACTCTGTGACATGATTTCACAGAACACAAAGAAGTTTCTCTGAAAGCTTCTTTCTCTTTGTTATCGGAGGATATTTCCTTTGGGCCTATAGTCTTCAAAGGGATCCGAAATATCTGTTCTCAGATTCCACAGAAATAAGGCTAGCCAAGAGATCCACGAAATACAGATGAAACTCTGTGAGTGGAAGTCACATATCATAGAGCAGTTTCTCAGAAACCTTCTTTCCAGATTTCATTAGAGGATATTTCCTTTTTCACCATAGCGCCCTAAGAGCTTCCAAATATCACTTTGCCAATTCCACAAGAACTGTCTTAGCGAAAGGCTTCTTGAGGGGATATTTGTAACTCTGTGAGATGATTTCACAAAACACAAAGAAGTTTCTCAGGAAGCTTCTTTCTCTTTGTTATGGGAGGATATTTCCTTTGGCCCTATATTCTTCAAAGGCATCCGAAATAGCTGTTCTCAGATTCCACAGAAATAAGGCTAGCAAAGAGATCCATGAAATACAGATGTAACTCTGTGAGTGGAAGTCACATATCAAAGAGCAGTTTCTCAGATAGCTTCTTTCCATATTTCATCTGAGGAAATTTCCTTTTTCACCATAGCCCTCTATGGGCTTCCAAATATCACTTTGCCAATTCCACAAGAAGTGTCTTAGCGAAAGGCTTCTTGAGGGGAAAGCTATAACTCTGTGAGATGATTTCACAGAACACAAAGAAATTTCTCAGAAAGCTTCTTTCACTTTGGAATCAGAGGATATTTCCTTTGGCCCTATAGTCTTCAAAGGGATCCGAAATATCTGTTCTCAGATTCCACAGAAATAAGGTTAGCAAAGAGATCCACGAAATACAGATGGAACTCTGTGAGTGGAAATCATATATCACAGAGCAGTTTCTCAGAAAGCTTCTTTCCAGATTTCATCTGAGGATATTTCCTTTTTCACCATAGCCCTCTATGGGCTTCCAAATATCACTTTGCCAATTCCACAAGAACTGTGTTAGCGAAAGGCTTCTTGATGGGGAAGCTGTAACTCTGTGACATGATTTCACAGAACACAAAGAAGTTTCTCAGAAAGCTTCTTTCTCTTTGTTATCGGAGGATATTTCCTTTGGCCCTATAGTCTTCAAAGGGATCCGAAATATCTGTTCTCAGATTCCACAGAAATAAGGCTAGCAAAGAGATCCACGAAATACAGATGTAACTGTGTGATATGAATTAACAGAACACTAAGCAGTTTCTCAGAAAGCTTCTTTCCAGAATTCATATGAGGATATTTCCTTTTTCACCTTAGCCATCTATGGTCTCCCAAATATCACTTTGCCAATTCCACAAGAACTGTCTTAGCGAAAGGCTTCTGGAGGGGAAAGCTGTAATTCGGTGAGATGATTTCACAGAACACTAAGAAGTTTCTCAGAAAGCTTCGTTCTCTTTGTTATAGGAGGATATTTCCTTTGGCTCTATAGTCTTCAAAGGGATCCGAAATATCTGTTCTCAGATTCCACAGAAATAAGGGTAGCAAAGAAACCCACGAAATACAGATGTAACTCTGTGAGTGGACGTCACATATCACAGAGCAGTTTCTCAGAAAGGTTCTTTCCAGATTTTATCTGAGGATATTTCCTTTTTCACCATAGACCTCTATGGGCTTCCAAATATCACTTTGCCAATTTCACAAGAACTGTCTTAGCGAAAGGCTTCTTGAGAGGAAAGCTGTAACTCGGTGAGATGATTTCACAGAACACAAAGAACTTTCTCAGAAAGCTTCTTTCTCTTTGTTATCGGAGGATATTTCCTTTGGCCCTATAGTCTTCCAAGGGATCCGAAATATCTGTTCTCAGATTCCACAGAAATAAGGCTAGCAAAGAGAACAACGAAATACAGATGTAACTCTGTGAGATGAATTAACAGAACACTAAGCAGTTTTCCAGAAAGTTTTTTTCCAGATTTCATCTGAGGATATTTCCTTTCTCACCATAGCCCTCTATGGACTTCCAAATATCACTTTGCCAATTCCACAAGAACTGTCTTAGCGAAAGGCTTCTTGAGGGGAAAGCTGTAACTCTGTGAGATGATTTCACAGAACACAAAGAAGTTTCTCAGAAAGCTTCTTTCTCTTTGTTATCGGAGGATATTTCCTTTGGCCCTATGGTCTTCAAAAGGATCCGAAATATCTGTTCCAAGATTCCACAGAAATAAGGCTAGCAAAGAGATCCACGAAATACAGATGTAACTCTGTGAGTGGAAGTCACATATCACAGAGCAGTTTCTCAGATAGCTTCTTTCCAGATTTCATCTGAGGATATTTCCTTTTTCACCATAGCCCTCTATGGGCTTCCAAATATCACTTTGCCAATTCCACAAGAACTGTCTTAGCCAAAGTCTTCTTGAGGGGAAAGCTGTAATTCTTTGTGATGACTTCACAGAACACAAAGAAGTTTCTCAGAAAGCTTCTTTCTCTTTGTTATCGGAGGATATTTCCTTTGGCCCTATAGTCTTCATAGGGATCCGAAATATCTGTTCTCAGATTCCACAGAATTAAGGCTAGCCAAGAGATCCACGAAATACAGATGTAACTCAATGAGTGGAAGTCACATATCACAGAGCAGTTTCTCAGAAAGCTTCTTTCCAGATTTCATCTGAGGATATTTCCTTTTTCACCATAGCCATCTATGGGCTTCCAAATATTACTTTGCCAATTCCACAAGAACTGTCTTAGCGAAAGGCTTCTTGAGGGGAAAGCTGTAACCCTGTGAGGTGATTTCACAGAACACAAAGAAGTTTCTCAGACAGCTTCTATCTCTTTGTTATCGGAGGATATTTCCTTTGGCCCTATAGTCTTCAAAGGGATCCGAAATATCTGTTCTCAGATAACACAGAAATAAGGCTAGCAAAAAAATCCACGAAATACAGATGTAACTGTGTGATATGAATTAACAGAACACTAAGCAGTTTCTCAGAAAGCTTCTTTCCAGATTTCATCTGAGGATATTTCCTTTTTCACCTTAGCCCTCTATGGGCTTCCAAATAACACTTTGCCAAATCCACAAGAACTGTCTTAGCGAAAGCCTTCTTGAGGGGAAAGCTGTAACTCGGTGAGATGATTTCACAGAACACAAAGAACTTTCTCAGAAAGCTTCTTTCACTTTGGTATCAGAGGATATTTCCTTTGTCCCTATAGTCTTCAAAGGGATCCGAAATATATGTTCTCAGATTCCACAGAAATAAGGCTAGCAAAGAGATCCACGAAATACAGATGTAACTCTGTGAGTTGAAGTCACATATCACAGAGCAGTTTCTCAGAAAGCTTCTTTCCAGATTTCATCTGAGGATATTTCCTTTTTCACCATAGTCCTCTACGGGCTTCCAAATATCACTTTGCCAATTTCACAAGAACTGTCTTAGCGAAAGGCGTCTTGAGGGGAAAGCTGTAACTCTGTGAGATGATTTCACAGAACACAAAGAAGTTTCTCAGAAAGCTTCCTTCTCTTTGTTATTGGAGGATATTTCCTTCGGCCCTATAGTCTTCAAAGGGATCCGAAATATCTGTTCTCAGATTCCACAGAAACAAGGCTAGCAAAGAGATTCACGAAATACAGATGTAACTCTGTGAGTGGAAGTCACATATCACAGAGCAGTTTCTCAGAAAACTTCTTTCCAGATTTCATTGAGGATATTTCCTTTTTCACCATAGCCCTCTATGGGCTTCCAAATATCACTTTGCCAATTCCACAAGAACTGTCTTAGCGAAAGGCTTCTTGAGGGGAAAGCTGTAACTCTGTGAGATGATTTCACAGAACATGAAGAAGTTTTTCAGAAAGCTTCTTTCTCTTTGTTATCGGAGGATATTTCCTTTGGCCCTATAGTCTTCAAAGGGATCCGAAATATCTGTTCTCAGATTCCACAGAAATAAGGCTAGCAAAGAGATCCACGAAATACAGATGTAACTGTGTGATATGAATTAACAGAACACTAAGCAGTTTCTCAGAAAGCTTTTTTCCAGATTTCATCTGAGGATATTTCCTTTTTCATCTTAGCCCTATATGGGCCTCCAAATATCACTTTGCCAATTCCACAAGAACTGTCTTAGCGAAAGCCTTCTTTAGGGGAAAGCTGTAACTCTGTGAGATAATTTCACAGAACACAAAGAATTTTCTCAGAAAGCTTCTTTCTCTTTGGTATCAGAGGATATTTCCTTTGGCCCTATAGTCTTCAAAGGGATCCGAAATATCTGTTCTCAGATTCCACCGAAATAAGGCTAGCAAAGAGATCCATGAAATAGAGATATAACTCTGTGAGTGGAAGTCACATATCATAGAGCAGTTTCTCAGAAAGCTTCTTTCCAGATTTCATCTGAGGATATTTCCTTTTTCACCATGGCCCTCTACGGGCTTCCCAATATCACTTTGCCAATTCCACGAGAACTGTCTTAGCCAAAGGCTTCTTGAGGGGAAAGCTGTAACTCTGTGAGATGATTTCACAGAACACAAAAAAGTTTCTCAGAAAGCTTCTTTCTCTTTCTTATCGGAGGATATTTCCTTTGGCCCTATAGTCTTCCAAGGGATCCGAAATATCTGTTCTCAGATTCCACAGAAATAAGGCCAGCAAAGAGAACAACGAAATACAGATGTAACTCTGTGAGATGAATTAACAGAACACTAAGCAGTTTCCCAGAAAGTTTTTTTCCAGAATTCATCTGAGGATATTACCTTTCTCACCATAGCCCTCTATGGACTTCCAAATATCACTTTGCCAATTCCACAAGAACTGTCTTAGCAAAAGGCTTCTTGAGGGGAAAGCTGTAACTCTGTGAGATGATTTCACAGAACACAAAGAAGTTTCTCAGAAAGCTTCTTTCTCTTTCTTATCGGAGGATATTTCTTTTGGCCCTATAGTCTACAAAGGGATCGGAAATATCAGTTCTCAGTTTCCTCAGAAATAAGGCTAGCAAAGAGATCCACGAAATACAGATGTAACTCTGTGAGTGGAAGTCAGACATCACAGAGCAGTTTCTCAGAAAGGTTCTTTCCAGGTTTCATCTGAGCATATTTCCTTTTTCACCATGGCCCTCTATGGGCTTCCAAATATCACTTTGCCAATTCCCCAAGAACTGTCTTAGCGAAAGGCTTCTTGAGGGGAAAGCTATAACTCTGTGAGATGATTTCACAGAACACAAAGAAGTTTCTCAGAAAGCTTCTTTCTCTTTGTTATCGGAGGATATTTCCTTTGGCCCTATGGTATTCAAAAGGATCCGAAATATCTGTTCTAAGATTCCAGAGAAATAAGGCTAGCAAAGAGATCCACGAAATACAGATGTAACTCTGTGAGTGGAAGTCACATATCACAGAGCAGTTTCTCAGAAAGCTTCTTTCCAGATTTCATCTGAGGATATTTCCTTTTTCACCATAGCCCTCTATGGGCTTCCAAATATCACTTTGCCAATTCCACAAGAACTGTCTTAGCCAAAGTCTTCTTGAGGGGAAAGCTGTAACTCTGTGAGATGATTTCACAGAACACAGAGAAGTTTCTCAGAAAGCTTCCTTCTCTCTGTTATCGTAGGATATTTCCTTCGGCTCAATAGTCTTCAAAGGGAACCGAAATATATGTTCTTAGATTCCACAGAAACAAGGCTAGCAAAGAGATCCACGAAATACAGATGTAACTCTGTGAGTGGAAGTCACATATCACAGAGCAGTTTCTCAGAAAGCTTCTTTCCAGATTTCATCTGAGGATATTTCCTTTTTCACCTTAGCCCTCTAAGGGCTTCCAAATATCACTTTGCCAATTCCACAAGAACTGTCTTAGCGAAAGGCTTCTTGAGGGGAAAGCTGTAACTCTGTGAGATGATTTCACAGAACACAAAGAAGTTTCTCACAAAGCTTCTTTCTCTTTGTTATCGGAGGATATTTCCTTTAGCCCTATAGTCTTCAAAGGGATCTGAAATATCTGTTCTCAGATTCCACAGAAATAAGGCTAGGAAAGAGATCCACGAAATAAAGATGTAACACTGTGAGTGGAAGTTACATATCACAGAGCAGTTTCTCAGAAAGCTTCTTTCGAGATTTCATCTGAGGATACTTCCTTTTTCACCATAGCCCTCTAGGGGCTTCCAAATATCACTTTGCCAATTCCACAAGAACTGTCTTAGCGAAAGCCTTCTTGAGGGGAAAGCTGTAACTCTGTGAGATGATTTCACAGAACACAAAGAATTTTCTCAGAAAGCTTCTTTCTCTTTGGTAACAGAGAATATTTCCTTTGGCCCTATAGTCTTCAAAGGGATCCGAAATATGTGTTCTCAGATTCCACCGTAATAAGGCTAGCAAAGAGATCCACGAAATACAGATGTAGCTCTGTGAATGGAAGTCACATATCACAGAGCAGTTTCTCAGAAAGCTTCTTTCCAGATTTCATCTGAGGATATTTCCTTATTCACATGGCCCTCTACGGGCTTCCAAATATCACTTTGCCAATTCCACAAGAACTGTCTTAGCGAAAGGCTTCTTGAGGGGAAAGCTGTAACTCTGAGATGATTTCACAGAACACAAAGAAGTTTCTCAGAAAGCTTCTTTCTCTTTCTTATCGGAGGATATTTCCTTTGTCCCTATAGTCTTCCAAGGGTTCCGAAATATCTGTTCTCAGATTCCACAGAAATAAGGCTAGCAAAGAGAACAACGAAATACAGATGTAACTCTGTGAGATGAATTAACAGAACACTAAGCAGTTTCCCAGAAAGTTTTTTCCCAGATTTCATCTGAGGATATTTCCTTTCTCATCATATCCCTCTATGGGCTTCCAAATATCACTTTGCCAATTCCACAAGAACTGTCTTAGCGAAAGGCTTCTTGAGAGGAAAGCTGTAACTTTGTGAGATGATTTCACAGAACACAAAGAATTTTCTCAGAAAGCTTCTTTCTCTTTGGTATCAGAGGATATTTCCTTTGGCCCTATAGACTTCCAAGGGATCCGAAATAATTGTTCTCAGATTCCACAGAAATAAGGCTAGCAAAGAGAACAACGAAATACAGATGTAACTCTGTGAGTGGAAATCACATATCACAGAGCAGTTTCTCTGAAAGCTTCTTTCCAGATTTCATCTGAGGATATTTCCTTTTTCACCATAGACCTCTATGGGCTTCCAAATATCACTTTGCCAATTCCACAAGAACTGTCTTAGCGAAAGGCTTCTTGAGGGGAAAGCTGTAACTCTGTGACATGATTTCACAGAACACAAAGAAGTTTCTCTGAAAGCTTCTTTCTCTTTGTTATCGGAGGATATTTCCTTTGGGCCTATAGTCTTCAAAGGGATCCGAAATATCTGTTCTCAGATTCCACAGAAATAAGGCTAGCCAAGAGGTCCACGAAATACAGATGAAACTCTGTGAGTGGAAGTCACATATCATAGAGCAATTTCTCAGAAACCTTCTTTCCAGATTTCATTAGAGGATATTTCCTTTTTCACCATAGCGCCCTAAGAGCTTCCAAATATCACTTTGCCAATTCCACAAGAACTGTCTTAGCGAAAGGCTTCTTGAGGGGATATTTGTAACTCTGTGAGATTATTTCACAAAACACAAAGAAGTTTCTCAGGAAGCTTCTTTCTCTTTGTTATCGGAGGATATTTCCTTTGGCCCTATATTCTTCAAAGGCATCCGAAATAGCTGTTCTCAGATTCCACAGAAATAAGGCTAGCAAAGAGATCCATGAAATACAGATGTAACTCTGTGAGTGGAAGTCACATATAAAAGAGCAGTTTCTCAGATAGCTTCTTTCCAGATTTCATCTGAGGATATTTCCTTTTTCACCATAGCCCTCTATGGGCTTCCAAATATCACTTTGCCAATTCCACAAGAAGTGTCTTAGCGAAAGGCTTCTTGAGGGGAAAGCTATAACTCTGTGAGATGATTTCACAGAACACAAAGAAATTTCTCAGAAAGCTTCTTTCACTTTGGAATCAGAGGATATTTCCTTTGGCCCTATAGTCTTCAAAGGGATCCGAAATATCTGTTCTCAGATTCCACAGAAATAAGGTTAGCAAAGAGATCCACGAAATACAGATGTAACTCGGTGAGTGGAAATCATATATCACAGAGCAGTTTCTCAGAAAGCTTCTTTCCAGATTTCATCTGAGGATATTTCCTTTTTCACCATAGCCCTCTATGGGCTTCCAAATATCACTTTGCCAATTCCACAAGAACTGTCTTAGCGAAAGGCTTCTTGAGGGGGAAGCTGTCACTCTGTGACATGATTTCACAGAACACAAAGAAGTTTCTCAGAAAGCTTCTTTCTCTTTGTTATCGGAGGATATTTCCTTTGGCCCTATAGTCTTCAAAGGGATCCGAAATATCTGTTCTCAGATTCCACAGAAAAAACGCTAGCAAAGAGATCCACGAAATACAGATGTAACTCTGTGAGTGGAAGTCACATATCACAGAGCAGTTTCTCAGAAAGCTTCTTTCCAGATTTCATCTGAGGATATTTCCTTTTTCACCATAGCCCTCTACGGGCTTCCAAATATCACTTTGCTAATTCCACAAGAACTGTCTTAGCGAAAGGCTTCTTGAGGGGAAAGCTGTAACTCTGTGAGATGATTTCACAGAACACAAACAAGTTTCTCAGAAAGCTTCTTTCTCTTTGTTATCGGAGGATATTTCCTTTGGCCCTATAGTCTTCAAAGGGATCCGAAATATCTGTTCTGAGATTCCACAGAAATAAGGCTAGCAAAGAGATCCACGAAATACAGATGTAACTCTGTGAGATGAATTAACAGAACACTAAGCAGTTTCGCAGAAAGTTTTTTTCCAGATTTCATCTGAGGATATTTCCTTTTTCACCATAGCCCGCTAAGGGCTTCCAAATATCACTTTGCCAATTCCACAAGAACTGTCTTAGCGAAAGGCTTCTAGAGGCGAAAGGTGTAACTCTGTGAAATGACTTCACAGAACACAAAGAAGTTTCTCAGAAAGCTTCTTTCTCTTTGTTATCGGAGGATATTTCCTTTGGCCCTATAGTCTTCAAAGGGATCCGAAGTATCTGTTCTCAGATTCCACAGAAATAAGGCTAGCAAAGAGATCCACGAAATACAGATGTAACTGTGTGATATGAATTAACAGAACACTAAGCAGTTTCTCAGAAAGCTTTTTTCCAGATTTCATCTGAGGATATTTCCTTTTTCACCTTAGCCATCTATGGGCTTCCAAATATCACTTTGCCAATTCCACAAGAACGGTCTTAGCGAAAGGCTTCTGAAGGGGAAAGCTGTAACTCGGTGAGATGATTTCACAGAACACAAAGAAGTTTCTCAGAAAGCTTCTTTCTCTTTGTTATAGGAGGATATTTCCTTTGGCCCCATAGTCTTCAAAGGGATCCGAAATATCTGTTCTCAGAATCCATAGAAATAAGGGTAGCAAAGAAACCCACGACATACAGATGTAACTCTGTGAGTGGACGTCACATATCACAGAGCAGTTTCTCAGAAAAGTTCTTTCCAGATTTCATCTGAGGATATTTCCTTTTTCACCATAGCCCTCTATGGGCTTCCAAATAATACTTTGCCAATTCCACAAGAACTGTCTAAGCCAAAGGCTTCTTGAGGGGAAAGCTGTAATTCTTTGAGATGACTTCACAGAACACAAACAAGTTTTTCAGGAAGCTTCTTTCTCTTTGTTATCGGAGGATATTTCCTTTGTCCCTATAGTCTTCAAAGGGATCCGAAATATCTGTTCTCAGATTCCACAGAAATAAGGCTAGCAAAGAGATCCACGAAATAGAGATGTAACTGTGTGATATGAATTAACAGAACACTAAGCAGTTTCTCAGAAAGCTTTTTTCCAGATTTCATCTGAGGATATTTCCTTTTTCATCTTAGCCCTCTATGGGCTTCCAAATATCACTTTGCCAATTCCACAAGAACTGCCTTAGAGAAAGGCTTCTTAAGGGGAAAGCTGTAACTCGGTGAGATGATTTCACAGAACACAAAGAACTTTCTCAGAAAGCTTCTTTCACTTTGGTATCTGAGGATATTTCCTTTGTCCCTATAGTCTTCAAAGGGATCCGAAATATAGGTTCTCAGATTCCACAGAAATAAGGCTAGCAAAGAGATCCACGAAATACAGATGTAACTCTGTGAGTGGAAGTCACATATCACAGAGCAGTTTCTCAGAAATCTTCTTTCCAGATTTCATCGGAGGATATTTCCTTTTTCACCATGGCCCTCTACGGGCTTCCAAATATCACTTTGCCAATTCCACAAGAACTGTCTTAGCGAAAGGCTTCTTGAGGGGAAAGCTGTAACTCTGTGAGGTGATTTCAGAGAACACAAAGAAGTTTCTCAGAAAGCTTCTTTCTCTTTCTTATCGGAGGATATTTCCTTTGGCCCTCTAGTCTTGCAAGGGATCCGAAATACCTGTTCTCAGATTCCACAGAAATAAGTCTAGCAAAGAGAACAACGAAATACAGATGTAACTCTGTGAGATGAATTAACAGAACACTAAGCAGTTTTCCAGAAAGTTTTTTTCCAGATTTCATCTGAGGATATTTCCCTTCTCACCATAGCCCTCTATGGACTTCCAAATATCACTTTGCCAATTCCACAAGAACTGTCTTAGCGAAAGGCTTCTTGAGGGGAAAGCTGTAACTCTGTGAGATGATTTCACAGAACACAAAGAAGTTTCTCAGAAAGCTTCTTTCTCTTTGTTATCGGAGGATATTTCTTTTGGCCCTATAGTGTACAAAGGGATCCGAAATATCAGTTCTCAGTTTCCTCAGATATAAGGCCAGCAAAGAGATCCACGAAATACAGATGTAACTCTGTGAGTGGAAGTCAGAAATCACAGAGCAGTTTCTCAGAAAGCTTCTTTCCAGATTTCATCTGAGGATATTTCCTTTTTCACCATAGCCCTCTACGGGCTTCCAAATATCACTTTGCTAATTCCACAAGAACTGTCTTAGCGAAAGGCTTCTTGAGGGGAAAGCTGTAACTCTGTGAGATGATTTCACAGAACACAAAGAAGTTTCTCAGAAAGCTTCTTTCTCTTTGTTATCGGAGGATATTTCCTTTGGCCCTATAGTCTTCAAAGGGATCCGAAATATCTGTTCTCAGATTCCACAGAAATAAGGCTAGCAAAGAGATCCACGAAATACAGATGTAACTCTGTGAGATGAATTAACAGAACACTAAGCAGTTTCGCAGAAAGTTTTTTTCTAGATTTCATCTGAGGATATTTCCTTTTTCACCATAGCCCGCTAAGGGCTTCCAAATATCACTTTGCCAACTCCACAAGAACTGTCTTAGCGAAAGTCTTCTTGAGGCGAAAGCTGTAACTCTGTGAAATGACTTCACAGAACACAAAGAAGTTTCTCAGAAAGCTTCTTTCTCTTTGTTATCGGAGGATATTTCCTTTGGCCCTATAGTCTTCAAAGGGATCAGAAGTATCTGTTCTCAGATTCCACAGAAATAAGGCTAGCAAAGAGATCCACGAAATACAGATGTAACTGTGTGATATGAATTAACAGAACACTAAGCAGTTTCTCAGAAAGCTTCTTTCCAGATTTCATCTGAGGATATTTCCTTTTTCACCTTAGCCATCTATGGGCTTCCAAATATCACTTTGCCAATTCCACAAGAACGGTCTTAGCGAAAGGCTTCTTGAGGGGAAAGCTGTAACTCTGTGAGATGATTTCACAGAACACAAAGAAGTTTCTCAGAAAGCTTCCTTCTCTTTGTTATCGGAGGATATTTCCTTCGGCCCAATAGTCTTCAAAGGGATCCGAAATATCTGTTCTCAGATTCCACAGAAATAAGGCTAGCAAAGAGATCCACGAAATACAGATGTAACTGTGTGATATGAATTAACAGAACACTAAGCAGTTTCTCAGAAAGCTTCTTTCCAGATTTCATCTGAGGATATTTCCTTTTTCACCTTAGCCCTATATGGGCCTCCAAATATCACTTTGCCAATTCCACAAGAACTGTCTTAGCGAAAGCCTTCTTGAGGGGAAAGCTGTAACTCTGTGAGATGATTTCACAGAACACAAAGAATTTTCTCAGAAAGCTTCTTTCTCTTTGGTATCAGAGGATATTTCCTTTGGCCCTATAATCTTCAAAGGGATCCGAATTATCTGTTCTCAGATTCCACCGAAATAAGGCTAGCAAAGAGATCCACGAAATACAGATGTAACTCTGTGAGTGGAAGTCACATATCACAGAGCAGTTTCTCGGAAATCTTCTTTCCAGATTTCTTCTGAGGATATTTCCTTTTTCACCATGGCCCTCTACGGGCTTCCAAATATCACTTTGCCAATTCCACAAGAACTGTCTTAGCGAAAGGCTTCTTGAGGGGAAAGCTGTAACTCTGTGAGATGATTTCACAGAACACAAAGAACTTTCTCAGAAAGCTTCTTTCACTTTGGTATCAGAGGATATTTCCTTTGTCCCTATAGTCTTCAAAGGGATCCGAAATATATGTTCTCAGATTCCACAGAAATAAGGCCAGCAAAGAGATCCACGAAATACAGATGTAACTCTGTGAGTGGAAGTCACATATCACAGAGCAGTTTCTCAGAAAGCTTCTTTCCAGATTTCTTGTGAGGATATTTCCTTTTTCACCATAGTCCTCTATGGGCTTCCAAATATTACTTTGCCAATTTCACAAGAACTGTCTTAGCGAAAGGCTTCTTGAGGGGAAAGCTGTAACTCTGTGAGATGATTTCACAGAACACAAAGAAGTTTCTCAGAAAGCTTCCTTCTCTTTGTTATCGGAGGATATTTCCTTCGGCCCTATAGTCTTCAAAGGGATCCGAAATATCTGTTCTCAGATTCCACAGAAACAAGGCTAGCAAAGAGATCCACGAAATACAGATGTAACTCTGTGAGTGGAAGTCACATATCACAGAGCATTTTCTCAGAAAGCTTCTTTCCAGATTTCATCTGAGGATATTTCCTTTTTCACCATAGCCCTCTTTGGGCTTCCAAATATCACTTTGCCAATTCCACAAGAACTGTCTTAGCGAAAGCCTTCTTGAGGGGAAAGCTGTAACTCTGTGAGATGATTTCACATAACACAAAGAATTTTCTCAGAAAGCTTCTTACTCTTTGGTATCAGAGGATATTTCCTTTGGCCCTATAGTCTTCAAAGGGATGCGAAATATCTGTTCTCAGGTTCCACCGAAATAAGGCTAGCAAAGAGATCCACGAAATACAGATGTAACTGTGTGTTATGAATTAACAGAACACTAAGCAGTTTCTCAGAAAGCTTCTTTCCATATTTCATCTGAGGATATTTCCTTTTTCACCTTAGCCCTCTATGGGCTTCCAAATATCACTTTGCCAATTCCACAAGAACTGTCTTAGCGAAAGGCTTCTTGAGGGGAAAGCTGTAACTCGGTGAGATGATTTCACAGAACACAAAGAAGTTTCTCAGAAAGCTTCTTTCTCTTTCTTATCGGAGGATATTTCCTTTGGCCCTATAGTCTTCAATGGGATCCGAAATAGCTGTTCTCATATTCCACAGTAATAAGGCAAGCAAACAGATCCACGAAATACAGATGTAACTCTGTGAGTGGAAGTCGCATATCACAGAGCAGTCTCAGAAAGCTTCTTTCCAGATTTCATCTGAGGATATTTCCTTTTTCACCATAGCCCTCTATGCGCTTCCAAATATCACTTTGCCAATTCCACATGAACTGTCTTAGCGAAAGGTTTCTTGAGGGGAAATCTGTAACCCTGTGAGATGTTTTCACAGAACACAAAGTAGTTTCTCAGAAAGTTCTTTCCCTTTGTTATTGGAGGATATTTCCTTTGGCCCTATAGTCTTCAAAGGGATCCGAAATATCTGTTCTCATATTCCACAGACATAAGGCGAGCAAAGAGATCAACAAAATACAGATGTAACTCTGTGAGATGAATTAATAGAACGCTAAGCAGTTTCTCAGAAAGCTTCTTTCCAGATTTCATCTGAGGATATTTCCTTTTTCACCATAGCCCTCTAAGGGCTTCCAAATATCACTTTGCCAATTACACAAAAACAGTCTTAGCGAAAGGCTTCTGCAGGGGAAAGCTGTAACTCTGTGAGATGATTTCACAGAACACAAAGAAGTTTCTCAGAAAGCTTCTTTCTCTTTGTTATCGGAGGATATTTCCTTCGGCCCTATAGTCTTCAAAGCGATCTGAAATATCTGTTCTCAGACTCCACAGAAATAAGGCTAGCAAAGAGATCAACGAAATACAGATGTAACTGTGTGATATGAATTAACAGAACACTAAGCAGTTTCTCAGAAAGCTTCTTTCCAGATTTCATCTGAGGATATTTCCTTTTTCACCATAGCCCTCTATGGGCTTCCAAATATCTCTTTGCTAATTCCACAAGAACTGTCTTATCGAAAGGCTTCTTGAGGGGACAGCTGTAACTCTGTGAGATGATTTCACAGAACACAAAGAAGTTTCTCAGAAAGCTTCTTTCTCTTTGTTATCGGAGGTTATTTCCTTTGGCCCTATAGTCTTCAAAGGGATCCGAAATATCTGTTCTCAGATTCCACAGAAATAAGGCTAGCCAAGAGATCCACGAAATACGGATGTAACTCAGAGAGTGGAAGTCACATATCACAGAGCAGTTTCTCAGAAAGCTTCTTTCCAGATTTCATCTTAGGATATTTCCTTTTTCACCATAGCCCTATAAGGGCTTCCAAATATCACTTAGCCAATTCCACAAGAACAGTCTTAGCGAAAGGCTTCTTCAGGGGAAAGCTGTAAATGTGTGAGATGATTTCACAGAACAAAAATAAGTTACTTAGAAAGCTTCTTTCTCTTTGTTATCGGAGGATATTTCCTTTGGCCCTATAGTCTTCAAAGGGAACCGAAATATCTGTTCTGAGATTACACAGAAATAAGGCTAGCAAAGAGATCCACGAAATACAGATGTAACTCTGTGAGTGGAAGTCACACATCACAGAGCAGTTTCTCAGAAAGCTTCTTTCCAGATTTCATCTGAGGATATTTCCTTTTTCAGCATAGCCCTCTAAGCGCTTCCAAATATCACTTTGCCAATTCCACAAGAACTGTCTTAGCGAAAAGCTTCTTGAAGGGAAAGTTGTAACTCAGTGAGATGATTTCACAGAACACAAAGAAGTTTCTCAGAAAGTTTCTTTCCCTTTGTTATCGGAGGATATTTCCTTTGGCCCTATAGTCTTCAATGGGATCCGAAATAGCTGTTCTCATATTCCACAGTAATAAGGCCAGCAAACAGATCCACGAAATACAGATGTAACTCTGTGAGTGGAAGTCGCATATCACAGAGCAGTCTCAGAAAGCTTCTTTCCAGATTTCATCTGAGGATATTTCCTTTTTCACCGTAGCCCTCTATGCGCTTCCAAATATCACTTTGCCAATTCCACATGAACTGTCTTAGCGAAAGGTTTCTTGAGGGGAAATCTGTAACCCTGTGAGATGTTTTCACAGAACACAAAGTAGTTTCTCAGAAAGTTCTTTCCCTTTGTTATTGGAGGATATTTCCTTTGGCCCTATAGTCTTCAAATGGATCCGAAATATCTGTTCTCATATTCCACAGAAATAAGGCGAGCAAAGAGATCAACAAAATACAGATGTAACTCTGTGAGATGAATTAATAGAACGCTAAGCAGTTTCTCAGAAAGCTTCTTTCCAGATTTCATCTGAGGATTTTTCCTTTTTCACCATAGCCCTCTAAGGGCTTCCAAATATCACTTTGCCAATTACACAAGAACAGTCTTAGCGAAAGGCTTCTGCAGGGGAAAGCTGTAACTCTGTGAGATGATTTCACAGAACACAAAGAAGTTTCTCAGAAAGCTTCTTTCTCTTTGTTATCGGAGGATATTTCCTTCGGCCCTATAGTCTTCAAAGGGATCCGAAATATCTGTTCTCAGACTCCACAGAAATAAGGCTAGCAAAGAGATCCACGAAATAGATATGTAACTCTGTGAGTGGAAGTCACATATCACAGAGCAGTTTCTCAGAAACCTTCGTTCCAGATTTCATATGAGGATATTTCCTTTTTCACCATAGCCCTCTATGGGCTTCCAAATATCACTTTGCCAATTCCACAAGAACTGTCTTAGCGAAAGGCTTCTTGAGGGGAAAGCTGTAACTCTGTGAGATGATTTCACAGAACACTAAGAAGTTTTTCAGAAAGCTTCTTTCTCTTTGTTATCGGAGGATATTTTCTTCGGCCCTATAATCTTCAAAGGGATCCGAAATATCTGTTCTCAGATTCCACAGAAATAAGGCTAGCAAAGAGATCCAGGAAATACACATGGAACTGAGTGAGTGGAAGTCACATATCACAGAGCAGTTTTTCAGAAAGCTTCTTTCCAGATTTCATCTGAGGATATTTCCTTTTTCACCATAGCCCTCTATGGGCTTCCAAATATCACTTTGCCAATTCGACAAGAACTGTCTTAGCGAAAGGCTTCTTGAGGGGAAAGCTGTCACTCTGTGAGATGATTTCACAGAACACAATGAAGTTTCTCAGAAAGCTTCTTTCTCTTTGTTATCGGAGGATATTTCCTTTGGCCCTAAAGTCTTCAAAGGGATTCGAAATATCTGTTCTCAGATTCCACAGAAATAAGGCTAGCAAAGAGATCCAGGAAATGCAGATGTAACTGAGTGAGTGGAAGTCACATATCACAGAGCAGTTTCTCAGAAAGCTTCTTTCCAGATTTCATCTGAGGATATTTCCTTTTTCAACATAGCCCTCTATGGCCTTCCAAATATTTCTTTGCCAATTACACAAGAACTGTCTTATCGAAAGGCTTCTTGAGGGGAAAGCTCTAACTCTGTGAGATGATTTCACAGAACACAAAGAAATTTCTCAGAAAGCTACTTTCTCTTTGTTATCGGAGGATATTTTCTTTGGCCCTATAGTCTTCAAAGGGATCCGAAATATCTGTTCTCAGATTCCACAGAAATAACGATAGCAAAGAGATCCACGAAATACAGATGTAACTCTGTGAGTGGAAGTCACATATCACAGAGCAGTTTCTCAGAAAACTTCTTTCCAGATTTCATCTGAAGATATTTCCTTTTTCACCATAGCCCTCTATGGGCTTCCAAATATCACTTTGCCAATTCCACAAGAACTGTCGTAGCGAAAGGCTTCTTGAGGGGACAGCTATAACTCTGTGAGTTGATTTCACACAACACAAAGAAGTTTCTCAGAAAGCTTCTATCTCTTTGGTATCAGAGGATATTTCCTTTGGCCCTGTAGTTTTCAAAGGGATCCGAAATATCTGTTCTCCGATTCCAGAGAAATAACGCTAGCAAAGAGATCCACAAAATACAGATGTAACTGTGTGAGATGAATTAACAGAACGCTAAGCAGTTTCTCAGAAAGCTTCTTTCCAGAATTCATCTGAGGATATTTCCTTTTTCACCATAGCCCTCTAAGGGCTTCCAAATATCACTTTGCCAATTCCACAAGAACTGTCTTAGCGAAAGGCTTCTTCGGGGGAAAGCTGTAACTCTGTGAGATGATTTCACAGAACAAAAAGAAGTTACTCAGAAAGCTTCTTTCTCTTTGTTATCAGAGGATATTTCCTTTGGCCCTATAGTCTTCAAAGGGATCCGAAATATCTGTTCTCAGATTACAAAGAAATAAGGCTAGCAAAGAGATCCACGAAATACAGATGTAACACTCTGAGTGGAAGTCACACATCACAGAGCAGTTTCTCAGAAAGCTTCTTTCCAGATTTCATCCGTGGATATTTCCTTTTTCTGCATAGCCCTCTATGCGCTTCCAAATATCACTTTGCCAATTCCACAAGAACTGTCTTAGCGAAAAGCTTCTTGAGGGGAAAGTTGTAACTCTGTGAGATGATTTCACAGAACACAAAGAAGTTTCTCAGAAAGCTTCTTTTTCTTTGTTATCGGAGGATATTTCCTTTGGCCCTATAGTCTTCAACGGGATCCGAAATAGCTGTTCTCAGATTCCACAGAAATAAGGCTATCAAAGAGATCCAGGAAATACAGATGTAAGTCTGTGAGTGGAAGTCGCACATCACAGAGCAGTTACAGAAAGCTTCTTTCCAGATTTCATCTGAGGATATTTCCTTTTTCACCATAGCTCTATATGGGATTCCAAATATCACATTGCCAATTCCACATAAACTGTCTTAGCGAAAGGTTTCTTGAGGGGAAATCTGTAACCCTGTGAGATGATTTCACAGAACACAAAGAAGTTTCTCAGAAAGTTCTTTCTCTTTGTTATCAGAGGATATATCCTTTGGCCCTATAGTCTTCAAAGGGTCCGAAATATCTTTTCTCAGATACTACAGAAATAAGGCTAGCGAAGAGATCCACGAAATGCAGAGTAACTCTGTGAGTGGAAGTTACACATCACGGAGGAGTTTCTCAGAAAGCTTCTTTCCAGATTTCATCGGAGGATATTTCCTTTTTCACCATAGCCCTCTATGGGCTTCCAAATATCACTTTGCCAATTCCACAAGAACTGTCTTAGCGAAAGCCTTCTTGAGGGGAAAGCTGTAACTCTGTGAGATGATTTCACAGAACACAAAGAAGTTTCTCAGAAAGCTTCTTTCTCTTTGTTATCGGAGGATATTTCCTTCGGCCCTATAGTCTTCAAAGGGATCCGAAATATCTGTTCTCAGACTCCACAGAAATAAGGCTAGCAAAGAGATCCACGAAATACAGATGTAACTGTGTGATATGAATTAACAGAACACTAAGCAGTTTCTCAGAAAGCTTCTTTCCAGATTTCATCTGAGGATATTTCCTTTTTCACCATAGCCCTCTATGGGCTTCCAAATATCTCTTTGCTAATTCCACAAGAACTGTCTTATCGAAAGGCTTCTTGAGGGGACACCTCTAACTCTGTGAGATGATTTCACAGAACACAAAGAAGTTTCTCAGAAAGCTTCTTTCTCTTTCTTATCGGAGGATATTTCCTTTGGCTCTATAGTCTTCCAAGGGATCCGAAATATGTGTTCTCAGATTCCACAGAAATAAGGCTAGCCAAGAGATCCAAGAAATATGGATGTAACTCAGAGTGTGGAAGTCACATATCACAGAGCAGTTGCTCAGAAAGCTTCTTTCCAGATTTCATCTGAGGATATTTCCTTTTTCACCATAGCCCTCTATGGGCTTCCAAATATTAATTTGCCAATTCCACAAGAACTGTGTTAGCGAAAGGCTTCTTGAGGGGAAAGCTGTAACTCTGTGAGATGATTTCACAGAACACAAAGAAGTTTCTCAGAAAGCTTCTTTCTCTTTGTTATCGGAGGATATTTCCTTTGGCCCTTTAGTCTTCAAAGGGATCCGAAATATCTGTTCTCAGATTACACAGAAATAAGGCTAGCAAAAAAATCCACGAAATACAGATGTAACTCTGTGAGTGGAAGTCGCACATCACAGAGCAGTTTCTCAGAAAGCTTCTTTACAGATTCCATCTGAGGATATTTCCTTTTTCACCATAGCCCTCTATGGGCTTCCAAATATCATTTTGCCAATTCCACAAGAACTGTCTTAGCGAAACGTTTCTTGAGGGGAAATCTGTAACCCTGTGAGATGATTTCACAGAACACAAAGAAGTTTCTCAGAAAGTTCTTTCCCTCTGTTATCGGAGGATAGTTCCTTTGGCCCTATAGTCGTCAAAGGGATCCGAAATATCTGTTCTCAGATTCCACAGAAATAAGGCGAGCAAAGAGATCAACGAAATACAGATGTAACTCTGTGAGATGAATTAACAGAAAGCTAAGCAGTTTCTCAGAAAGCTTCTTTCCAGATTTCATCTTAGGATATTTCCTTTTTCACCATAGCCCTCTAAGGGCTTCCAAATATCACTTTGCCAATTCCACAAGAACAGTCTTAGCGAAAGGCTTCTTCAGGGGAAAGCTGTAAATCTGTGAGATGATTTCACAGAACAAAAAGAAGTTACTCAGAAAGCTTCTTTCTCTTTGTTATCGGAGGATATTTCCTTTGGCCCTATAGTCTTCAAAGGGATCCGAAATATCTGTTCTGAGATTACACAGAAATAAGTTTAGCAAAGAGATCCACGAAATACAGATGTAACTCTGTGAGTGGAAGTCAC
The DNA here is from genome assembly GCF_049350105.2 of Macaca mulatta. Lineage (NCBI taxonomy): Eukaryota > Metazoa > Chordata > Mammalia > Primates > Cercopithecidae > Macaca > Macaca mulatta. The sequence goes on from NC_133417.1 coordinate 30,374,325, forward strand.
ACATCACAGAGCAGTTTCTCACAAAGCTTCCTTCCAGATTTCATCTGAGGATATTTCCTTTTTCAGCATAGCCCTCTAAGCGCTTCCAAATATCACTTTGCCAATTCCACAAGAACTGTCTTAGCGAAAAGCTTCTTGAAGGGAAAGTTGTAACTCAGTGAGATGATTTCACAGAACACAAAGAAGTTTCTCAGAAAGTTTCTTTCTCTTTGTTATCGGAGGATATTTCCTTTGGCCCTATAGTCTTCAATGGCATCCGAAATAGCTGTTCTCATATTCCACAGTAATAAGGCCAGCAAACAGATCCACGAAATATGGTGTAATTCTGTGACTGGAAGTCGCATATCACAGAGGAGTCTCAGAAAGCTTCTTTCCAGATTTCATCTGAGGATATTTCCTTTTTCACCATAGCCCTCTATGGGCTTCCAAATATAACTTTGCCAATTCCACACGAACTGTCTTAGCGAAAGGTTTCTTGAGGGGAAATCTGTAACCCTGTGAGATGTTTTCACAGAACACAAAGTAGTTTCTCAGAAAGTTCTATCCCTTTGTTATTGGAGGATATTTCCTTTGGCCCTATAGTCTTGCAAGGGATCCGAAATATCTGTTCTCAGATTCCACAGAAATAAGGCTAGCAAAGAGATCCACGAAATACAGATGTAACTCTGTGAGATGAATTAACAGAACACTAAGCAGTTTCCAAGAAAGTTTTTTCCCAGATTTCATCTGAGGATATTTCCTTTCTCAACATAGCCCTCTATGGGCTTCCAAATATCACTTTGCCAATTCCACAAGAACTGTCTTAGCGAAAGGCTTCTTGAGAGGAAAGCTGTAACTCTGTGAGATGATTTCACAGAACACAAAGAATTTTCTCAGAAAGCTTCTTTCTCTGTGGTATCAGAGGATATTTCCTTTGGCCCTATAGTCTTCCAAGGGATCAGAAATAATTGTTCTCAGATTCCACAGAAATAAGGCTAGCAAAGAGAACAACGAAATACAGATGAAACTCTGTGAGATGAATTAACAGAACACTAAGCAGTTTCTCAGAAAGCTTCTTTCCAGATTTCATCTGAGGATATTTCCATTTTCACCATAGCCCTCTATGGGCTTCCAAATATCACTTTACCAATTCCACAAGAAATGTCTTAGCCAAAGGCTTCTTGAGGGGAAAGCTGTAATTCTTTGAGATGACTTCGCAGAACACCAAGAAGTTTCTCAGAAAGCTTCTTTCCCTTTGTTATCGGAGGATATTTCCTTCGGCCCTATAGTCTTCAAAGGGATCCGAAATATCTATTCTCAGATTCCACAAAAACAAGGCTAGCAAAGAGATCCACGATATACAGATGTAACTCTGTGATTGGAAGTCACATATCACAGAGCAGTTTCTCAGAAAGCTTGTTTCCAGATTGCATCTGAGGATATTTCCTTTTTCACCAAAGCATTCTATGGGCTTCCATATATCACTTTGCCAATACCAGAAGAACTGTCATAGCGAAAGGCTTCTTGAGGGGAAAAGTGTAACTCTGTGAGATGATTTCACAGAACATGAAGAAGTTTTTCAGAAAGCGTCTTTCTCTTTGTTATCGGAGGATATTTCCTTCGGCCCTATAGTCTTCAAAGGGATCCGAAATATCTGTTCTCAGATTCCACAGAAATAAAGCTAGCAAAGAGATCCACGAAATAGAGATGTAACTCTGTGAGGGGAACTCACATGTCACAGAGCAGTTTCTCAGAAAGCTTCTTTCCAGATTTCATATGAGGATATTTCCTTTTTCACCATAGCCCTCTATGGGCTTCCAAATATCACTTTGCCAGTTCCACAAGAACTGTCTTATCGAAAGGCTTCTTCAGGGGAAAGCTGTAACTCTGTGAGATGATTTCACAGAACATAAAGAAGTTTCTCAGAAAGCTTCTTTCTCTTTGTTATCGGAGGATATTTCCTTCGGCCCTATAGTCTTCAAAGGGATCCGAAATATCTGTTCTCAGATTCCACAGAAACAAGGCTAGCAAAGACATCCACGAAATGCCGATGTAACTCTGTGAGTGGAAGTCACATATCACAGAGCAGTTTCTCAGAAAGCTTCTTTCCAGATTTCATCTGAGAATATTTCCTTTTTCACCATAGCCCTCTATGGGCTTCCAAATATCACTTTGCCAATTCCAGAAGAACTGTCATAGCGAAAGGTTTCTTGAGGGGAAAGCTGTAACTCTGTGAGATGATTTCACAGAACACAAAGAAGTTTCTCAGAAAGCATCTTTCTCTTTGTTATCGGAGGATATTTCCTTCGGCCCTATAATCTTCAAAGGGATCCGAAATATCTGTTCTCAGATTCCACAGAAATAAGGCTAGCAAAGAGATCCACGAAATACAGATGTAACTCTGTGAGATGAATTAACAGAACACTAAGCAGTTTCCCAGAAAGTTTTCTTCCAGATTTCATCTGAGGATATTTCCTTTCTCACCATAGCCCTCTATGGACTTCAAATATCACTTTGCCAATTCCACAAGAACTGTCTTAGCAAAAGCCTTCTTGAGGGGAAAGCTGTAACTCTGTGAGATGATTTCACAGAACACAAAGAAGTTTCTCAGAAACCTTCCTTCTCTTTGTTATCGTAGGATATTTCCTTCGGCCCTATAGTCTTCAAAGGGATCCGAAATATCTGTTCTCAGATTCCACAGAAACAAGGCTAGCAAAGATATCCACGAAATACTGATGGAACTCTGTGAGTGGAAGTCACATATCACAGAGCAGTTTCTCAGAAAGCTTCTTTCCAGATTGCATCTGAGGATATTTCCTTTTTCACCTTAGCCCTCTATGGGCTTCCAAATATCACTTTGCCAATTCCACAAGAACTGTCTTAGCGAAAGCCTTCTCTAGGGGAAAGCTGTAACTCTGTGAGATAATTTCACAGAACACAAAGATTTTTCTCAGAAAGCTTCTTTCTCTTTGGTATCAGAGGATATTTCCTTTGGCCCTATAGTCTTCAAAGGGATCCGAAATATCTGTTCTCAGATTCCACCAAAATAAGGCTAGCAAAGAGATCCACGAAATACAGATGTAACTCTGTGAGTGGAAGTCTCATATCACAGAGCAGTTTCTCAGAAAGCTTCTTTCCAGATTTCATCTGAGGATATTTCCTTTTTCACCATGGCCCTCTACGGGCTTCCAAATATCACTTTGCCAATTCCACAAGAACTGTCTTAGCGAAAGGCTTCTTGAGGGGAAAGCTGTAACTCTGAGATGATTTCACAGAACACAAAGAAGTTTCTCAGAAAGCTTCTTTCTCTTTGTTTTCGGAGGATATTTCTTTTGGCCCTATAGTCTTCAAAGGGATCACAAATATCTGTTCTCAGATTCCACAGAAATAACGCTAGCAAAGAGAACAACGAAATACAGATGTAACTCTGTGAGATGAATTAACAGAATACTAAGCAGTTTCCCAGAAATTTTTTTCCACATTTCATCTGAGGATATTTCCTTTCTCACCGTAGCCCTCTATGGGCTTCCAAATATCACTTTGCCAATTCCACAAGAACTGTCTTAGCGAAAGGCTTCTTGAGAGGAAAGCTGTAACTCAGTGAGATGATTTCACAGAACACAAAGAAGTTTCTCAGAAAGCTTCTTTCTCTTTGTTATCGGAGGATATTTCCTTTGGCCCTAAAGTCTTGAAAGGTATCCGAAATAACTGTTCTCAGATTCCACAGAAATAAGGCTAGCCAAGAGATCCACGAAATGCCGATGTAACTCTGTGAGTGGAAGTCACATATCACAGAGCAGTTTCTCAGAAAGCTTCTTTCCAGATTTCATCTGAGAATATTTCCTTTTTCACCATAGCCCTCTATGGGCTACCAAATATCACTTTGCCAATTCCAGAAGAACTGTCATAGCGAAAGGCTTCTTGAGGGGAAAGCTGTAACTCTGTGAGATGATTTCACAGAACATGAAGAAGTTTTTCAGAAAGCTTCTTTCTCTTTGTTATCGGAGGATATTTCCTTCGGCCCTATAATCTTCAAAGGGATCCGAAATATCTGTTCTCAGATTCCACAGAAATAAGGCTAGCAAAGAGATCCACGAAATACAGATGTAACTCTGTGAGATGAATTAACAGAACACTAAGCAGTTTCCCAGAAAGCTTCTTTCCAGCTTTCATCTGAGGATATTTCCTTTTTCACCTTAGCCCTCTAAGGGCTTCCAAATATCACTTTGCCAATTCCACAAGAACTGACTTAGCGAAAGGCTTCTTGAGGGGAAAGCTGTAACTCGGTGAGATGATTTCACAGAAGACAAAGAAGTTTCTCAGAAAGCTTCGTTCTCTTTGTTATCGGAGGATATTTCCTTTGACCCTATAGTCTTCAAAGGGATCCGAAATACCTGTCTCAGATTCCACAGAAATAACGCTAGCAAAGAGATCCACGAAATACAGATGTAACTCTGTGAGTGGAAGTCACATATCACAGAGCAGTTTCTCAGAAAACTTCTTTCCAGATTTCATCTGAAGATATTTCCTTTTTCACCGTAGCCCTCTATGGGCTTCCAAATATCACTTTGCCAATTCCACAAGAACTGTCTTAGCGAAAGGCTTCTTGAGGGGACAGCTGTAACTCTGTGAGATGATTTCACAGAACACAAAGAAGGTTCTCAGAAAGCTTCTTTCTCTTTGGTATCAGAGGATATTTCCTTTGGCCCTATAGTCTTAAAAGGGATCCGAAATATCTGTTCTCAGATTCCAGAGAAATAACGCTAGCAAAGAGATCCACGAAATACATATGTAACTCTGTGAGTGGAAGTCACATATCCCAGAGCAGTTTCTCAGAAAGCTTCTTTCCAGATTTCAACTGAGGATATTTCCTTTTTCACCATAGCCCTCTATGGGCTTCCAAATATCACTTTGCCAATTCCACAAGAACTGTCTTAGCGAAAGGCTTCTGGAGGGGAAAGCTGTAACTCTGTGAGATGATTTCACAGAACACAAAGAAGTTTCTCAGAAAGTTTCTTTCTCTATGTTATCGGAGGATATTTCCTTTGGCCCTATAGTCTTCAAAGGGATCCGAAATATCTGTTCTCAGATGCCACAGAAACAAGGTTAGCAAAGAGATCCACGAAATACAGATGTAACTCTGGGAGATGAATTAACAGAACATTAAGCAGTTTCTCAGAAAGCTTCTTTGTAGATTTCTTCAGAGGATATTTCCGTTTTCACCATAGCCCTCTATGGGATTCCAAATATCACTTTGCCAATTCCACAAGAACTATATTAGCGAAAGGCTTCTTGAGGGGAAAGCTGTAACTCTGTGAGATGATTTCACAGAACACAAAGAAGTTTCTCAGAAAGCTTCGTTCTCTTTGTTATCGGAGGATATTTCCTTTGGCCCTATAGTCTTCAAAGGGATCCGAAATATCTGTTCTCAGATTCCACAGAAATAACGATAGCAAAGAGATCCACGAAATAGAGATGTAACTCTGTGAGTGGAAGTCACATATCACAGAGCAGTTTCTCAGAAAACTTCTTTCCAGATTTCATCTGAAGATATTTCCTTTTTCACCATAGCCCTCTATGGGCTTCCAAATATCACTTTGCCAATTCCACAAGAACTGTCTTAGCGAAAGGCTTCTTGAGGGGACAGCTATAACTTTGTGAGATGGTTTCACACAACACAAAGAAGTTTCTCAGAAAGCTTCTTTCTCTTTGGTATCAGAGGATATTTCCTTTGGCCCTATAGTCTTCAAAGGGATCCGAAATATCTGTTCTCAGATTCCAGAGAAATAACGCTAGCAAAGAGATCCAAAAAATACAGATGTAACTGTGTGAGATGAATTAACAGAACGCTAAGCAGTTTCTCAGAAAGCTTCTTTCCATATTTCATCTGAGGATATTTCCTTTTTCAGCATAGCCCTCTATGCGCTTCCAAATATCACTTTGCCAATTCCACAAGAACTGTCTTAGCGAAAAGCTTCTTGAGGGGAAAGTTGTAACTCTGTGAGATGATTTCACAGAACACAAAGAAGTTTCTCAGAAAGCTTCTTTTTCTTTGTTATCGGAGGATATTTCCTTTGGGCCTATAGTCTTCAACGAGATCCGAAATAGCTGTTCTCAGATTCCACAGAAATAAAGATGTCAAAGAGATCCAGGAAATACAGATGTAAGTCTGTGAGTGGGGTCGCACAAAACAGAGCAGTTACAGAAAGCTTCTTTCCAGATTTCATCTGAGGATATTTCCTTTTTCACCATAGCTCTCTATGGGATTCCAAATATCACATTGCCAATTCGACATGAACTGTCTAAGCGAAAGGTTTCTTGAGGGGAAATCTGTAACCCTGTGAAATGATTTCACAGAACACAAAGAAGTTTCTCAGAAAGTTCTTTCTCTTTGTTATCAGAGGATATATCCTTTGGCCCTATATTCTTCAAAGGGATCCGAAATATCTTTTCTCAGATTCTGCTGAAATAAGGCTAGCCAAGAGATCCACGAAATACAGATGTAACTCTGTGAGTGGAAGTCACACATCACAGAGCAGTTTCCCAGAAAGCTTCTTTCCAGATTTCATCTGAGGATATTTCCTTTTTCAGCATAGCCCGCTAAGCGCTTCCAAATATCACTTTGCCAATTCCACAAGAACTGTCTTAGCGAAAAGCTTCTTGAAGGGAAAGTTGTAACTCAGTGAGATGATTTCACAAAACACAAAGAAGTTTCTCAGAAAGTTTCTTTCCCTTTGTTATCGGAGGATATTTCCTTTGGCCCTATAGTCTTCAATGGGATCTGAAATAGCTGTTCTCATATTCCACAGTAATAACTCCAGCAAACAGACCCACGAAATACAGATGTAACTCTGTGAGTGGAAGTCGCATATCACAGAGCAGTCTCAAAAAGCTTCTCTCCAGATTTCATCTGAGGATATTTCCTTTTTCACCATAGCCCTCGATGGGATTCCAAATATCTCTTTGCCAATTCCACAAGAACTGTCTTAGCGAAAGGTTTCTTCATGGGAAAGCTGTAACTCTGTGAGATGATTTCACAGAACGCAAAGAAGTTTCTGAGAAAGCATCTTTCTCTTTGTTATCAGAGGATATTTCCTTTGGCCCTATAGTCTTCCAAGGTATCCGAAATATCTGTTCTCAGATTCCACAGAAATAAGGCTACCCAAGAGATACACGAAATACAGATGTTACTCTGTGAGTGGAAGTCACATATCACAGAGCAGTTTCTCAGAAAGCTTCTTTCCAGATTTCATCTGAGGATATTTCCTTTTTAACCGTAGCCCTCTATGGGCTTCCAAATATCACTTTGCCAATTCCACGAGAACTATCTTAGCGAAAGGATTTTTGAGGGTAAAGCTGTAACTCTGTGAGATGATTTCACAGAACACAAAGAAGTTTCTCAGAAAGCTTCTTTCTCTTTGTTATCGGAGGATATTTCCTTTGGCCCTATAGTCTTCAAAGGGATCCGAAATAACTGTTCTCAGATTCCACAGAAATAAGGCTAGCCAAGAGATCCACGAAATACAGATGTACCTCTGTGAGTGGAAGTCACATATCACAGAGCAGTTTCACAGAAAGCTTCTTTCCATATTTCATCTGAGGATATTTCCTTTTCCACCATAGACCTCTGTGGGCTTCCAAATATCACTTTGCCAATTCCACAAGAACTGTCTTAGCGAAAGGCTTCTTGAGGGGAAAGCTGTAACACTGTGAGATGATTTCACAGAACACAAAGAAGTTTCTCAGAAAGCTTCTTTCTCTTTGTTATCGGATGATATTTCCTTTGGCCCTATAGTCTTCTAAGGGATCCGAAATATCTCTTCGCAGATTCCTCAGAAATAATGCTAGCGAAGAGATCCACGAAATACAGATGTAACTCTGTGAGCTGAAGTCACATATCACAGAGCAGTTTCTCAGAAATCTTCTTTCCAGATTTCATCTGAGGATATTTCTTTTTCACCCTAGCCCTCTATGGGCTTCCAAATATCTCTTTGCCAATTCCACAAGAACTGTCTTAGCGAAAGGTTTCTTCAGGGGAAAGCTGTAACTCTGTGAGATGATTTCACAGATCACGAAGAAGTTTCTCAGAAAGCTTCTTTCTCTTTGGTATCGGAGGATATTTCATTGGCCCTATAGTCTTCCAAGGGATCCGAAATATCTGTTCTCAGATTCCACAGAAATAAGGCTAGCCAAGAGATCCAGGAAATATAGATGTACTTCTGTGAGTGGAAGTCACATATCACAGAGCAGTTTCCAGAAAGCTTCTTTCCAGATTTCATCTGAGGATATTTCCTTTTTCACCTTTGCCCTCTAAGGGCTTCCAACTATCACTTTGCCAATTCCACAAAACTATCTTAGCGAAAGGCTTCTTGAGGGGAAAGCTGTATCTCTGTGAGATGATTTCACAGAACACAGAGAAGTTTCTGAGAAAGCTTCTATCTCTTTGTTATCGGAGGATGTTTCCTTTGGCCCTATAGTCTTCAAAGGGATCCGAAATATCTGTTCTCAGATTCCACAGAAATAAGGCTAGCCAAGAGATCCACGAAATACAGATGTAACTCTGTGAGCTGAAGTCACATATCACAGAGCAGTTTCCAGGAAGCTTGTTTCCAGATTTCATCTGAGGTTATTTCCTTTTTGACCATTGCCCTCTAAGGGCTTTCAATTATCACTTTGCCAATTCCACAAAACTATCTTAGCGAAAGCCTTCTTGAGGGGAAAGCTGTAACTCTGTGAGATGATTTCACAGAACACAAAGAAGTTTCTCAGAAAGCTTCTTTCTCTTTGTTATCGGAGGATATTTCCTTTGGCCCTATAGTCTTCAAAGGGATCCGAAATATCTGTTCTCAGATTCCACAGAAATAAGGCTAGCAAAAGGATCCACGAAATACAGATGTAACACTGTGAGCTGAAGTCACATATCACAGAGCAGTTTCCAGAAAGCTTCTTTCCAGATTTCATCTGAGGATATTTCCTTTTTCACCATTGCCCTCTAAGGGCTTCCAATTATCACTTTGCCAATTCCACAAAACTATCTTAGCGAAAGGCTTCTTGAGGGGAAAGCTGTAACTCTGTGAGATGATTTCACAGAACACAAAGAAGTTTCTGAGAAAGCTTCTTTATCTTTGTTATGGGAGGATGTTTCCTTTGGCCCTATAGTCTTCAAAGGGATCCGAAATATCTGTTCTCAGATTCCACAGAAATAAGGCTAGCAAGAGATCCACGAAATACAGATGTAACTCTGTGAGCTGAAGTCACATATCACAGAGCAGTTTCCAGGAATCTTGTTTCCAGATTTCATCTGAGGATATTTCCTTTTTCACCATTGCCCTCTAAGGGCTTTCAATTATCACTTTGCCAATTCCACAAAACTATCTTAGCGAAAGGCTTCTTGAGGGGAAAGCTGTAACTCTGTGAGATGATTTCACAGAACACAAAGAAGTTTCTCAGAAAGCTTCTTTCTCTTTGTTATCGGAGGATATTTCCTTTGGCCCTATAGTCTTCAAAGGGATCCGAAATATCTGTTCTCAGATTCCACAGAAATAAGGCTAGCAAAGAGATCCACGAAATACAGATGTAACTCTGTGAGTGGAAGTCACACATCACAGAGCAGTTTCTCAGAAAGCTTCTTTCCAGATTTCATCTGAGTATATTTCCCTTTTCACCATAGCCCTCTATGGGCTTCCAAATATCACTTTGCCTATTCCACAAGAACTGTCTTAGCGAAAGCCTCCTTGAAGGGAAAGCTGGAACTCTGTGAGATGATTTCACAGAACACAAAGAAGTTTCTCAGAAAGCTTCTTTCTCTTTGTTATCGTAGGATATTCCTTTGGCCCTAGAGTCTTCAAAGGGATCCGAAATATCTGTTTTCAGATTCCACAGAAATAAGGCTAGCAAAGAGATCCACGAAATACAGATGTAACTCTGTGAGTGGAAGTCACATATCACAGAGCAGTTTCTCAGAAAGCTTCTTTCCAGATTTCATCTGAGGATAATTCCTTTTTCTCCATAGCCCTTTATGGGCTTCCAAATATCACTTTGCCAATTCCCCAAGAACTGTCCTAGCGAAAGTCTTCTGGAGGGGAAAGCTGTAACTCTGTGAGGTGATTTCACAGAACACAAAGAAGTTTCTCAGAAAGCTTCTTTCTCTTTGTTATCGGAGGATATTTCCTTTGGCCCTATAGTCTTCAAAGGGATCCGAAATATCTGTTCTCATATTCCGCAGAAATAAGGCTAGCAAAGAGATACACGAAATACAGATGTAACTCTGTGAATGGAAGTCACATATCACAGAGCAGTTTCTCAGAAATCTTCTTTCCAGATTTCATCTGAGGATATTTCCTTTTTCATCATAGTCCTCTATGGGCTTCCAAAAATCACTTTGCCAATTCCACAAGAATTGTCTTAGCGAAAGGCTTTTTCAAGGTAAATCTGTAACTCTGTGAGATGATTTCACAGAACACAAAGAAGTTTCTCAGAAAGCTTCTTTCTCTTTTTTATCTGAGGATATTTCCTTTGGCCCTATAGTCTTCAAAGGGATCCGAAATATCTGTTCTCAGATTCCACAGAAATAAGGCTAGCAAAGAGATCCACGAAATACAGATGTAACTGTGTGATATGAATTAACAGAACACTAAGCAGTTTCTCAGAAAGCTTCTTTCCAGATTTCATCTGAGGATATTTCCTTTTTCACCTTAGCCATCTATGGGCTTCCAAATATCACTTTGCCAATTCCACAAGAACTGCCTTAGGCTAAGGCTTCATGAGGGGAAAGCTGTAACTCTGTGAGATGATTTCACAGAACCACAAAGAAGTTACTCAGAAAGCTTCTCTCTCTCTGTTATCGGAGGGTATTTCCTTTGGCCCTATAGTCTTCAAAGGGATCCGAAATATCTGTTCTGTGATTCCACAGAAATAAGGCTAGCAAAGACATCCACGAAATACAGATGTAACCCTGTGACTGCAAGTCACATAACACAGAGCAGTTTCTCCGAAATCTTCTTTCCAGAATTCATCTGAGGATATTTCCTTTTTCACCATTGACCTCTATGGGCTTCCAAATATCACTTTGCCAATTCCAAAAGAACTGTCTTAGGGAAAAACTTCATGAGGGGAAAGCTGTAAAACTGTGAGATGATTTCAAAGAACACAAAGAATTTTCTCAGAATGCTTCTTTCTCTTTGTTATCGGCGAATATTTCCTTTGGCCCTATAATCTTCAAAGGAATCCGAAATATCCGTTCTCAGATTCCACAGAAATAAGGCTAGCAAAGAGATCCACGAAATACAGATGTAACTCTGTGAGTGGAATTCACATATCACAGAGCAGTTTCTCAGAAAGCTTCTTTCCAGATTTCATCTGAGGATATGTCCTTTTTCACCATAGACCTCGATGGGCGTCCAAATATCACTTTGCCAATTCCGCAAGAACTGTCTTAGCGAAAGGCTTCTTGAGGGGAAAGCTGTAACTCTGTGAGATGATTTCACGGAACACAAAAATTTTCTCAGAAAGCTTCTTTCTCTTTGTTATCAGAGGATATTTCCTTCGGCCCTATAATCTTCAAAGGGATCTGAAATATCTGTTCTCAGATTCCACAGAAATAAGGCTAGCAAAGAGATCCACGAAATACAGATGTAACTCTGTGAGATGAATTCACAGAACACTAAGCAGTTTCTCAGAAAGCTTCTTTCCAGATTTCATCTGAGGATATTTCGTTTTTCACCATAGCCCTCTATGGGCTTCCAAATATCACTTTGCCAACTCCAGAAGAACTGTCTTAGCGAAAGGCTTCTTGAGGGGAAAGCTGTATCTCTGTGAGATGATTTCACAGAACACAAAGAAGTTTCTCAGAAATCTTCTTTCTCTTTGTTATCGGAGGATATTTCCTTTTACCCTATGGTCTTAAATGGGATCCGAAATATCTGTTCTCACATTCCACAGAAATAAGGCTAGCAAAGAGATCCACGAAATACAGATGTAACTCTGTGAGTGGAAGTCACATATCACAGAGCAGTTTCTCAGAAAGCTTCTTTCCAGATTTCATCTGAGGATATTTCCTTTTTCACCAAAGACCTCTATTGGCTTCCAAAAATCACTTTGCCAGTTCCACAAGAACTGTCGTAGCGAAAGGCTTCAGGAGGGGAAAGCTGTAACTCTGTGAGATGATTTCAAAGAACACAAAGAAGTTTCTCAGAATGCTTCTTTCTCTCTGTTATCGGAGGATATTTCCTTTGGCCCTATAATCTTCAAAGGAATCCGAAATATCTGTTCTCAGATTCCACCGAAATAAGGCTAGCAAAGAGATCCACGAAATACAGATGTAACTCTGTGAGATGAAATAACAGAACACTAAGCACTTTCTCAGAAAGCTTCTTTCCAAATTTCATCTGAGGACGTTTCCTTTTTCACCATAGCCCTATATGGGCTTCCAAAAATCACTTTGCCAATTCCACAAAACTGTCTTAGCCGAAGGGTTTCTGAGGGGAAAGCTGTAACTCTGTGAGATGATTTCACAGAACACTAAGAAGTTTCTCAGAAAGCTTCTTTCTCTTTGTTATCGGAGGACATTCCTTTAGCTCTATAGTCTTCAAAGGGTTCCGAAATATCTGTTCCCAGATTCCACAGAAATAAGGCTAGCAAAGAGATCCACGAAACACAGACGTAACTTTGGGAATGGAGGTCACATATCACAGAGCAGTTTCTCAGAAAGCTTCTTTCGAGATTTCATCTGAGGATATTTCCTTTTTCAGCATAGCCCTCTATGGGCTTCCAAACATCACTTTGCCAATTCCACAAGAACTGTCTTAGCGAAAGGCTTCTTGACAGGAAAGCTGTAACTCTGTGAGATGATTTCACAGAACAGAAAGAAGTTTCTCAGAAAACTTCTTTTTCTTTGTTATCGGCGGATATTTCCTTTGGCCCTATAGTCTTCAAAGGGTTCCGAAATATCTGTTCTCAGATTCCACAGAAATAAGGCTAGCAAAGAGATCCACGAAATGCAGATGTAACTCTGTGAGTGGAGGTCACATATCACAGAGCAGTTTCTCAGAAAGCTTCTTTCCAGATTTCATCTGAAGATATTTCCTTTTTCACCATAGCCCTCTATGGGCTTCAAAACATCCCTTGCCAATTCCACAAGAAATGTCTTAGCGAAACGCTTCTTGAGAGGAAAGCTGTAACTCTGTGAGGTGATTTCACAGAACACAAAGAAGTTTCTCAGAAAGTTTCTTTCTCTTTGTTATCGGAGGATATTTGCTTTGTCCCTATAGTCTTCAAAGGGATCCGAAATATCTGTTCTCAGATTCCACAGAAATAAGGCTAGCAAAGAGATCCACGATTTACAGATGTAACTCTGTGAGTGGAAGTCACACATCACAGAGCAGTTTCTCAGAAGGCTTCTTTCCAGATTCCATTTGAGGATATTTCCTTTTTCACCATTGCCCTCTAGGGGCTTCCACATAGCACTTTGCCAATTCCACAAGAACTGTCTTAGCGAAAGGCTTCTTGAGGGGAAAGCTGTAACTATGTGAGATGATTTGACAGAACACAAAGAAGTTTCTCAGAAAGCTTCTTTCTCTTTGTTATCGGAGGATATTTCCTTTGGCCCTGTAGTCTTCAAAGGGATCTGAAATATCTGTTCTCAGATTCCACAGAAATCAGGCTAGCAAAGAGATCCACGAAATACAGATGTAACCCAGGGAGTGGAAGTCACATATTACGGAACAGTTTCTCAGAAAGCTTCTTTCCAGATTTCATCGGAGGATATTTCCTTTTTCACCATACCCTCTATGGGCTTCCAAATATCACTTTGCCAATTCCACAAGAACTGTCTTAAGGAAAGGCTTCTTGAGGGGAAAGCTGTAACTCTGTGAGATGATTTCACAGAACACAAAGAAGTTTCTCAGAAAGCTTCTTTCTCTAGGTTTTCGGAGGATATTTCCTTTGGCCCTATAGTCTTCAAAGAGGTCCGAAATAGCTGTTCTCAGATTCCACAGAAATAAGGCTAGCAAAGAGATCCACGAAATACAGATGTAACTCTGTGAGTGGAAGTCACAAATCACAGAGCAGGTTCTCATAAAGATCTTTCCAGATTTCATCTGAGGCTATTTCCTTTTTCACCATAGTCCTCTATGGGCTTCCAAATATCACTTTTCCAATTCCACAAGAACTGCCTTAGCAAAATGCTTCTTGAGGGGAAAGCTGAAACTCCGTGAGATGATTTCACAGAACACAACGAAGTTTCTCAGAAGGCTTCTTTCTCTTTGTTATCGGAGGATATTTCCTTTGGGCCTGTAGTCTTGAAAGGGATCCGAAATAGCTGTTCTCCAATTCCACCGAAATAAGGCTAGCAAAGAGATCCACGAAATACAGATGTAACTCTGTGAGTGGAAGTCACATATCGCAGAGCAGTTTCTCATAAAGCTTCTTTCCAGATTTCATCTGAGGATATTTCTTTTTTCACCATAGCCCTCTATGGGCGTCTAAATATCACTTCGCCAATTCCACAAGAACTGTCTTAGCGAAAGGCTTCCTGAGGGGAAAGCTGTAACTGTGTGAGATGATTTCACAGAACACAAAGAAGTTTCTCAGAAAGCTTCTTTCCCTTTGTTATCGGAGGATATTTTCTTTGGCCCTATTGTCTTCAAAGTGATCCGAAATATCTGTTCTCAGATTCCACAGAAATAAGGCTAGCAAAGAGATCCACGAAAAACAGATGTAACTCTGTGAGTGGAAGTCACATATCACAGCACAGTTTCTCAGAAATCTTCTTTGCAGATTTCCTCTGAGGATATTTCCTTTTTCACCGAAGACCTGTATGGGCTTCCAATTATCACTTTGCCAATTCCACAAGAACTGTCTTAGCAAAATACTTCTTGAGGGGAATGCTGTAACTCTGTGAGATGATTTCAAAGAACACAAAGAAGTTTCTCAGAAAGCTTCTCTCTCTTTGTTATCGGAGGATATTTCCTTTGGCCCTATGGTCTTCAAATGGAACCGAAATATCTGTTCTCAGATTCCACAGAAATAAGGCTAGCAAACAGATCCACGAAATACATTTGTAACTCTGTGAGTTGAATTAACAGAACACTAAGCAGTTTCTCAGAAAGCTTCTTTACAGATTTCATCTGAGGATATTTCCTTTTTCACCCTAGCCCTCTATGGGCTTCCAATTATCACTTTGCCAAATCCACAAGAACTGTCTTAGCGAAAGGCTTCTTGAGGGGAAAGCTGTAACTCTGTGAGATGATTTCACAGAACACAAAGAAGTTTCTCAGAAAGCTTCTTTCTCTTTGTAATCGGAGGATATTTCCTTTGGCCCTATAGTCTTCAAAGGGATCCGAAATATCTGTTCTCAGATTCCTCAGAAATAAGGATAGCAAAGAAATCCACGAAATACATTTGTCACTCTGTGAGATGAATTAACAGAACACTAAGCAGTTTCTCAGAAAGCTTCTTTCCAGATTCCATCAGAGGATATTTCCTTTTTCACCATAGCTCTCTATGGGCTTCCAAATATCACTTTACCAATTCCTCAAAAACTGTCTTAGCGAAAGGCTTCTTGTGGGGAAAGCTGTAACTCTGTTAGATGATTTCCAGAACACTACGAAGTTTCTCAGAAAGCTTCTTTCTCTTTGTTATCGGAGGATATTTCCTTTCGCCCAATAATCTTCAAAGGGATCCGAAATATCTGTTCTCAGATTCCACAGAAATAAGGGTAGCAAAGAGATCCACGAAATACAGATGTAACTCTGTCAGTGGAAGTCACATATCACAGAGCAGTTTCTCAGAAAGCTTCTTTCCAGATTTCATCTGAGGATATTTCCTTTTTCACCATAGCCCTCTATGGGCTTCCAAATATCACTTTACCAATTCCACAAGAACTGTGTTAGCGAAAGGCTTCCTGAGGGGAAAGCTGTAACTCTGTGAGATGATTTCACGGAACACAATGAAGTTTCTCAGAAAGCTTCTTTCTCTTCGTTATCGGAGGATATTTCCTTTAGCCCTATAGTCTTCAAAGGTATCCGAAATAGCTGTTCTCCGATTCCACCGAAATAAGGCTATCAAAGAGATCCACGAAATACAGATGTAACTCTGTGAGTGGAAGTCACATGTCACAGAGCAGTTTCTCAGAAAGCTTCTTTCTCTTTGTTATCGGAGGATATTTCCTTTGGCCCTATAGTCTTCAAATGAATCCGAAATATCTGTTCTCAGATTCCACAGAAATAAGACTAGCAAAGAGATCCACGAAATACATGTAACTCTGTGAGATGAGTTAACAGAACACTAAGCAGTTTCTCAGAAAGCTTCTTTCCAGATTTCTTCTGATTACATTTCCTTTTTCACCAAAGCCTTCTATGGGCTTCCAAACATCACTTTGCCAATTCCACAAGAACTGCCTTAGCGAAAGGCTTCTTGAGGGGAAAGCTGTAATTCTGTGAGGTGATTTCACAGAACACAAAGAAGTATCTCAGAAAGCTTCTTTCTCTTTGTTATCGGAGGATATTTCCTTTGGCCCTATAGTCTTCAAAGGGATCCGAAATATCTGTTCTCAGATTCCACAGAAATAAGGCTAGCAAAGAGATCCACGAAATACAGATGTAACTCTGTGAGATGAATTAACAGAACACTAAGCAGTTTCTCAGAAAGCTTCTTTCCAGATTTCATCTGAGGATATTTCCTTTTTCACCATAGCCCTCTATGGGATTCCAAATATCACTTTGCCAATTCCACAAGAACAAGAACTGTCTTAGCGAAAGTCTTCCTGAGGGGAAAGCTATAACTCTGTGAGATGATTTCACGGAACACAAAGAAGTTTCTCAGAAAGCTTCTTTCTCTTTGTTATCGGTGGATATTTCCTTTGGCCCTATAGTCTTCAAAGGGATCCGAAATAGCTGTTCTCAGATTCCACAGAAATAAGGCTAGCAAAGAGATCCACGAAATACAGATGTAACTCTGTGAGTGGAAGTCACAAATCACAGAGCAGGTTCTAATAAAGATCTTTCCAGATTTCATCTGAGGCTATTTCCTTTTTCACCATAGTCCTCTATGGGCTTCCAAATATCACTTTTCCAATTCCACAAGTACTGCCTTAGCAAAATGCTTCTTGAGGGGAAAGCTGAAACTCCGTGAGATGATTTCACAGAACACAACGAAGTTTCTCAGAAAGCTTCTTTCTCTTTGTTATCGGAGGATATTTCCTTTGGGCCTGTAGTCTTCAAAGGGATCCGAAATAGCTGTTCTCCAATTCCACCGAAATAAGGCTAGCAAAGAGATCCACGAAATACAGATGTAACTCTGTGAGTGGAAGTCACATATCGCAGAGCAGTTTCTCATAAAGCTTCTTTCCAGATTTCATCTGAGGATATTTCTTTTTTCACCATAGCCCTCTATGGGCGTCCAAATATCACTTCGCCAATTCCACAAGAACTGTCTTAGCGAAAGGCTTCCTGAGGGGAAAGCTGTAACTGTGTGAGATGATTTCACAGAACACAAAGAAGTTTCTCAGAAAGCTTCTTTCCCTTTGTTATCGGAGGATATTTTCTTTCGCCCTAATGTTTTCAAAGTGATCCGAAATATCTGTTCTCAGATTCCACAGAAATAAGGCTAGCAAAGAGATCCACGAAAAACAGATGTAACTCTGTGAGTGGAAGTCACATATCACAGCACAGTTTCTCAGAAATCTTCTTTGCAGATTTCCTCTGAGGATATTTCCTTTTTCACCGAAGACCTGTATGGGCTTCCAATTATCACTTTGCCAATTCCACAAGAACTGTCTTAGCAAAACACTTCTTGAGGGGAATGCTGTAACTCTGTGAGATGATTTCAAAGAACACAAAGAAGTTTCTCAGAAAGCTTCTCTCTCTTTGTTATCGGAGGATATTTCCTTTGGCCCTATGGTCTTCAAAAGGAACCGGAATATCTGTTCTCAGATTCCACAGAAATAAGGCTAGCAAACAGATCCACGAAATACATTTGTAACTCTGTGAGTTGAATTAACAGAACACTAAGCAGTTTCTCAGAAAGCTTCTTTACAGATTTCATCTGAGGATATTTCCTTTTTCACCCTAGCCCTCTATGGGCTTCCAATTATCACTTTGCCAAATCCACAAGAACTGTCTTAGCGAAAGGCTTCTTGAGGGGAAAGCTGTAACTCTGTGAGATGATTTCACAGAACACAAAGAAGTTTCTCAGAAAGCTTCTTTCTCTTTGTAATCGGAGGATATTTCCTTTGGCCCTATAGTCTTCAAAGGGATCCGAAATATCTGTTCTCAGATTCCACAGAAATAAGGATAGCAAAGAAATCCACGAAATACATTTGTCACTCTGTGAGACGAATTAACAGAACACTAAGCAGTTTCTCAGAAAGCTTCTTTCCAGATTCCATCAGAGGATATTTCCTTTTTCACCATAGCTCTCTATGGGCTTCCAAATATCACTTTACCAATTCCACAAAAACTGTCTTAGCGAAAGGCTTCTTGTGGGGAAAGCTGTAACTCTGTTAGATGATTTCCAGAACACTACGAAGTTTCTCAGAAAGCTTCTTTCTCTTTGTTATCGGAGGATATTTCCTTTTTCCCAATAATCTTCAAAGGGATCCGAAATATCTGTTCTCAGATTCCACAGAAATAAGGGTAGCAAAGAGATCCACGAAATACAGATGTAACTCTGTCAGTGGAAGTCACATATCACAGAGCAGTTTCTCAGAAAGCTTCTTTCCAGATTTCATCTGAGGATATTTCCTTTTTCACCATAGCCCTCTATGGGCTTCCAAATATCACTTTACCAATTCCACAAGAACTGTGTTAGCGAAAGGCTTCCTGAGGGGAAAGCTGTAACTCTGTGAGATGATTTCACGGAACACAATGAAGTTTCTCAGAAAGCTTCTTTCTCTTCGTTATCGGAGGATATTTCCTTTAGCCCTATAGTCTTCAAAGGTATCCGAAATAGCTGTTCTCCGATTCCACCGAAATAAGGCTATCAAAGAGATCCACGAAATACAGATGTAACTCTGTGAGTGGAAGTCACATGTCACAGAGCAGTTTCTCAGAAAGCTTCTTTCTCTTTGTTATCGGAGGATATTTCCTTTGGCCCTATAGTCTTCAAATGAATCCGAAATATCTGTTCTCAGATTCCACAGAAATAAGACTAGCAAAGAGATCCACGAAATACATGTAACTCTGTGAGATGAGTTAACAGAACACTAAGCAGTTTCTCAGAAAGCTTCTTTCCAGATTTCTTCTGATTATATTTCCTTTTTCACCAAAGCCTTCTATGGGCTTCCAAACATCACTTTGCCAATTCCACAAGAACTGCCTTAGCGAAAGGCTTCTTGAGGGGAAAGCTGTAATTCTGTGAGGTGATTTCACAGAACACAAAGAAGTATCTCAGAAAGCTTCTTTCTCTTTGTTATCGGAGGATATTTCCTTTGGCCCTATAGTCTTCAAAGGGATCCGAAATATCTGTTCTCAGATTCCACAGAAATAAGGCTAGCAAAGAGATCCACGAAATACAGATGTAACTCTGTGAGATGAATTAACAGAACACTAAGCAGTTTCTCAGAAAGCTTCTTTCCAGATTTCATCTGAGGATATTTCCTTTTTCACCATAGCCCTCTATGGGATTCCAAATATCACTTTGCCAATTCCACAAGAACAAGAACTGTCTTAGCGAAAGTCTTCCTGAGGGGAAAGCTATAACTCTGTGAGATGATTTCACGGAACACAAAGAAGTTTCTCAGAAAGCTTCTTTCTCTTTGTTATCGGTGGATATTTCCTTTGGCCCTATAGTCTTCAAAGGGATCCGAAATAGCTGTTCTCAGATTCCACAGAAATAAGGCTAGCAAAGAGATCCACGAAATACAGATGTAACTCTGTGAGTGGAAGTCACAAATCACAGAGCAGGTTCTAATAAAGATCTTTCCAGATTTCATCTGAGGCTATTTCCTTTTTCACCATAGTCCTCTATGGGCTTCCAAATATCACTTTTCCAATTCCACAAGAACTGCCTTAGCAAAATGCTTCTTGAGGGGAAAGCTGAAACTCCGTGAGATGATTTCACAGAACACAACGAAGTTTCTCAGAAAGCTTCTTTCTCTTTGTTATCGGAGGATATTTCCTTTGGGCCTGTAGTCTTCAAAGGGATCCGAAATAGCTGTTCTCCAATTCCACCGAAATAAGGCTAGCAAAGAGATCCACGAAATACAGATGTAACTCTGTGAGTGGAAGTCACATATCGCAGAGCAGTTTCTCATAAAGCTTCTTTCCAGATTTCATCTGAGGATATTTCTTTTTTCACCATAGCCCTCTATGGGCGTCCAAATATCACTTCGCCAATTCCACAAGACCTGTCTTAGCGAAAGGCTTCCTGAGGGGAAAGCTGTAACTGTGTGAGATGATTTCACAGAACACAAAGAAGTTTCTCAGAAAGCTTCTTTCCCTTTGTTATCGGAGGATATTTTCTTTCGCCCTAATGTTTTCAAAGTGATCCGAAATATCTGTTCTCAGATTCCACAGAAATAAGGCTAGCAAAGAGATCCACGAAAAACAGATGTAACTCTGTGAGTGGAAGTCACATATCACAGCACAGTTTCTCAGAAATCTTCTTTGCAGATTTCCTCTGAGGATATTTCCTTTTTCACCGAAGACCTGTATGGGCTTCCAATTATCACTTTGCCAATTCCACAAGAAATGTCTTAGCAAAACACTTCTTGAGGGGAATGCTGTAACTCTGTGAGATGATTTCAAAGAACACAAAGAAGTTTCTCAGAAAGCTTCTCTCTCTTTGTTATCGGAGGATATTTCCTTTGGCCCTATGGTCTTCAAAAGGAACCGGAATATCTGTTCTCAGATTCCACAGAAATAAGGCTAGCAAACAGATCCACGAAATACATTTGTAACTCTGTGAGTTGAATTAACAGAACACTAAGCAGTTTCTCAGAAAGCTTCTTTACAGATTTCATCTGAGGATATTTCCTTTTTCACCCTAGCCCTCTATGGGCTTCCAATTATCACTTTGCCAAATCCACAAGAACTGTCTTAGCGAAAGGCTTCTTGAGGGGAAAGCTGTAACTCTGTGAGATGATTTCACAGAACACAAAGAAGTTTCTCAGAAAGCTTCTTTCTCTTTGTAATCGGAGGATATTTCCTTTGGCCCTATAGTCTTCAAAGGGATCCGAAATATCTGTTCTCAGATTCCACAGAAATAAGGATAGCAAAGAAATCCACGAAATACATTTGTCACTCTGTGAGACGAATTAACAGAACACTAAGCAGTTTCTCAGAAAGCTTCTTTCCAGATTCCATCAGAGGATATTTCCTTTTTCACCATAGCTCTCTATGGGCTTCCAAATATCACTTTACCAATTCCACAAAAACTGTCTTAGCGAAAGGCTTCTTGTGGGGAAAGCTGTAACTCTGTTAGATGATTTCCAGAACACTACGAAGTTTCTCAGAAAGCTTCTTTCTCTTTGTTATCGGAGGATATTTCCTTTGGCCCAATAATCTTCAAAGGGATCCGAAATATCTGTTCTCACATTCCACAGAAATAAGGGTAGCAAAGAGATCCACCAAATACAGATGTAACTCTGTGAGTGGAAGTCACATATCACAGAGCAGTTTCTCAGAAAGCTTCTTTCCAGATTTCATCTGAGGATATTTCCTTTTTCACCATAGCCCACTATGGGCTTCCAAATATCACTTTACCAATTCCACAAGAACTGTCTTAGCGAAAGGCTTCCTTAGGGGAAAGCTGTAACTCTGTGAGATGATTTCACGGAACACAAAGAAGTTTCTCAGAAAGCTTCTTTCTCTTTGTTATCGGAGGATATTTCCTTTAGCCCTATAGTCTTCAAAGGGATCCGAAATAGCTGTTCTCAGATTCCACTGAAATAAGGCTATCAAAGAGATCCACGAAATACAGATGTAACTCAGTGAGTGAAAGTCACATATCACAGAGCAGTTTCTCAGAAAGCATCTTTCACTTTGTTATCGGAGGATATTTCCTTTGGCCCTATAGTCTTGAAATGGATCCGAAATATCTGTTCTCAGATTCCACAGAAATAAGACTAGCAAAGAGATCCACGAAATACATGTAACTCTGTGAGATGAGTTAACAGAACACTAAGCAGTTTCTCAGAAAGCTTCTTTCCAGATTTCTTCTGAGGATATTTCCTTTTTCACCAAAGCCTTCTATGGGCTTCCAAACATCACTTTGCCAATTCCACAAGAACTGTCTTAGCGAAAGGCTTCTTGAGGGGAAAGCTGTAATTCTGTGAGGTGATTTCACAGAACACAAAGAAGTATCTCAGAAAGCTTCTTTCTCTTTGTTATCGGAGGATATTTCCTTTGGCCCTATAGTCTTCAAAGGGATCCGAAATATCTGTTCTCAGATTCCACAGAAATAAGGCTAGCAAAGAGATCCACAAAATACAGATGTAATTCTGTGAGTGGAAGTCACATATCACGGAGCAGTTTCTCAGAAAGCTTCTTTCCAGATTTCATCTGAGGATATTTCCTTTTTCACCATAGCCCTCTATGGGCTTCTAAATATCACTTTGCCAATTCCACAAGAACTGTCTTAGCGAAAGGCTTCATGAGGGGAATGCTGTAACTCTGTGAGATGATTTCACAGAACACAAAGCAGTTTCTCAGAAAGCTTCTTTCTCTTTGTTATCAGAGGATATTTCCTTTGGCCCTATAGTCTTCAAAGGGATCCGAAATATCTGTTCTCAGATTCCACAGAAATAAGGCTAGCAAAGAGATCCACGAAATACAGATGTAACTCTGTGAGATGAATTAACAGAACACTAAGCAGTTTCTCAGAAAGCTTCTTTCCAGATTTCATCTGAGGATATTTCCTTTTTCACCATAGCCCTCTATGGGATTCCAAATATCACTTTGCCAATTCCACAAGAACAAGAACTGTCTTAGCGAAAGGCTTCCTGAGGGGAAAGCTATAACTCTGTGAGATGATTTCACGGAACACAAAGAAGTTTCTCAGAAAGCTTCTTTCTCTTTGTTATCGGTGGATATTTCCTTTGGCCATATAGTCTTCAAAGGGATCCGAAATAGCTGTTCTCAGATTCCACAGAAATAAGGCTAGCAAAGAGATCCACGAAATACAGATGTAACTCTGTGAGTGGAAGTCACATATCACAGAGCAGTTTCTCTGAAAGCTCCTTTCTCTTTTTTATCGGAGGATATTTCCATTAGCTCTATAGTCTTCAAATGGATCCGAAATATCTGTTCTCAGATTCCACAGAAATAAGGCAGCAAAGAGATCCACGAAATACAGTTGTAACTCTGTGAGGTGAATTAACAGAACACTAAGCAGTTTCTCCGAAAGCTTCTTTCCAGATTTCATCTGAGGATATTTCCTTTTTCACCATAGCCCTCTATGGGCTTCCAAATATCACTTTGCCAATTCCACAAGAACTGTCTTAGCGAAAGGCTTCTTGAGGGGAAAGCTGTAATTCTGTGAGGTGATTTCACAGAACACAAAGAAGTTTCTAAGAAAGCTTCTTTCTCTTTGTTATCGGAGGATATTTCCTTTGGCCCTATAGTCTTCAAAGGGATCCGAAATATCTGTTCTCAGATTCCACAGAAATAAGGCTAGCAAAGAGATCCACGAAATACAGATGTAACTCTCTGAGTGGAAGTCACATATCACAGAGCAGTTTCTCAGAAAGCTTCTTTCCAGATTTCATCTGAGGATATTTCCTTTTTCACCATAGCCCTCTAAGGGCTTCCAAATATCACTTTGCCAATTCCACAAGAACTGTCTTAGCAAAAGGCTTCCTGAGGGGAATGCTGTAACTCTGTGAGATGATTTCACAGAACACAAAGAAGTTTCTAAGAAAGCTTCTTTCCATTTGTTATCGGAGGATATTTCCTTGGGCCCTATGGTCTTCAAAGGGAACCGAAATATCTGTTCTGAGAATCCACAGAAATAAGGCTAGCAAAGAGATCCATGATACACATTTGTAACAATGTGAGTTGAATTAACAGAACACTAAGCAGTTTATCAGAAAGCTTCTTTCCAGATTTCATCTGAGGATAGTTCCTTTTTCACCCTAGCCCTCTATGTTCTTCCAATTATCACTTTGCCATATCCACAAGAACTGTCTTAGCGAAAGGCTTCTTGAGGGGAAATCTGTAACTCTGTGAGATGATTTCACAGAACACATTGAAGTTTCTCAGAAAGCTTCTTTCTCTTTGTTATCGGAGGATATTTCCTTTGGCCCTATAGTCTTCAAATGGATCCAAAATATCTGTTCTCAGATTCCACAGAAATAAGGCTAGCAAGGAGATCCACGAAATACAGATGTAACTCTGTGAGGGAAAGTCACGTATCACAGAGTTGTTTCTCAGAAAGCTTCTTTCCAGATTTCATCTGAGGATATTTCCTTTTTCAGCATAGCCCTCTAGGGGTTCCAAATATCACTTGACCAATTCCACAAGAACTGTCTTAGCGAAAGGCTTCCTTAGGGGAAAGCTGTAACTCTGTGAGATGATTTCACGGAACACAAAGAAGTTTCTCAGAAAGCTTCTTTCTCTTTGTTATCGGAGGATATTTCCTTTAGCCCTATAGTCTTCAAAGGGATCCGAAATAGCTGTTCTCAGATTCCACTGAAATAAGGCTATCAAAGAGATCCACGAAATACAGATGTAACTCAGTGAGTGAAAGTCACATATCACAGAGCAGTTTCTCAGAAAGCATCTTTCACTTTGTTATCGGAGGATATTTCCTTTGGCCCTATAGTCTTGAAATGGATCCGAAATATCTGTTCTCAGATTCCACAGAAATAAGACTAGCAAAGAGATCCACGAAATACATGTAACTCTGTGAGATGAGTTAACAGAACACTAAGCAGTTTCTCAGAAAGCTTCTTTCCAGATCTCTTCTGAGGATATTTCCTTTTTCACCATAGCCCTCTATGGGCTTCCAAACATCACTTTGCCAATTCCACAAGAACTGTTTTAGCGAAAGGCTTCTTGAGGGGAAAGCTGTAATTCCGTGAGGTGACTTCACAGAACACAAAGAAGTATCTCAGAAAGCTTCTTTCTCTTTGTTATCGGAGGATATTTCCTTTGGCCCTATAGTCTTCAAAGGGATCCGAAATATCTCTTCTCAGATTCCACAGAAATAAGGCTAGCAAAGAGATCCACGAAATAGAGATGTAACTCTGTGAGTGGAAGTCACATATCACGGAGTAGTTTCTCAGAAAGCTTCTTTCCAGATTTCATTTGAGGATATTTCCTTTTTCACCATAGCCCTCTATGGGCTTCTAAATATCACTCTGCCAATTCCACAAGAACTGTCTTAGCGAAAGGCTTCTTGAGGGGAATGCTGTAACTCTGTGAGATGATTTCACAGAACACAAACAAGTTTCTCAGAAAGCTTCTTTCTCTTTGTTATCGGAGGATATTTCCTTTGGCCCTATAGTCTTCAAAGGGATCCGAAATATCTGTTCTCAGATTCCACAGAAATAAGGCTAGCAAAGGGATCCACGAAATACAGATGTAACTCTGCGAGTGGAAGTCACATATCACAGAGCAGTTTCTCAGAAAGCTTCTTTCCAGATTTCATCTGAGGATATTTCCTTTTTCACCATAGCCCTCTATGGGCTGCCAAATATCACTTTGCCAATTCCACAAGAACTGTCTTAGCGAAGGGCTTCCTGAGGGGAAAGCTGTAACACTGTTAGATGATTTCACGGAACACAAAGAAGTTTCTCAGAAAGCTTCTTTCTCTTTGTTATCGGTGGATATTTCCTTTGGCCCTATACTCAACAAAGGGATCCGAAATAGCTGTTCTCAGATTCCACAGAAATAACGCTAGCAAAGAGATCCACGAAATACAGTTGTAACTCTGTGAGTGGAAGTCACATATCACCGAGCAGTTTCTCAGAAAGCTTCTTACTCTTTTGTTATCGGAGGATATTACCTTTGGCTCTAAGTCTTCAAATGGATCGGAAATATCTGTTCTCAGATTCCACCGAAATAACGCAGCAAAGAGATCCACGAAATACATTTGTAATTCTGTGAGATGAATTAACAGAACACTTAGCAGTTTCTCAGAAAGCTTCTTTCCAGATTTCATCAGAGGATAATTCCTTTTTCACCATAGCCCTCCAACGGCTTCCAAATATCACTTTTCCGATTCCACAAGAAATGTATTATCGAAAGGCTTCTTGAGGGAAAAACTGTAACTCTGCGAGATGATTTCACAGAATATATAGAAGTTTATCAGAAAGCTTCTTTCTCTTTGTTATCGGAGGATATTTCCTTTTTCACTATAGTCTTCAAAGGGATCCGAAATATCTGTTCTCAGATTCAAGAGAAATAAGGCTAGCAAAGAGATCCACGAAATACAGATGTAACTCTGTGAGTGGAAGTCACATATCACAGAGCAGTTTCTCAGAAAGCTTCTTTCCAGATTTCATCTGAGGATATTTCCTTTTTCACCGTAGCCCTCTATGGGCTTCCAAATATCACTTTGCCAATTCCACAAGAACTGTCTTAGCAAAAGGCTTCTGGAGGGGAAAGCTGTAATTCTGTGAGATGATTTCACGGAACACTAAGAAGTTTCTCAGAAAGCTTCTTTCTCTTTGTTATGGGAGGGTATTTCCTTTGGCGCTATAGTCTTCAAAGGGATCCGAAATAGCTGTTCTCAAATTCCACATAAATAAGGCTAGCAAAGAGATCCACGAAATACAGATGTAACTCTGTGACTGGAAGTCACATATCACAGAGCAGTTTCTCAGAAAGCTTCTTTCCAGATTTCATCGGAGGATATTTCCTTTTTCACCATAGCCCTCTATGGGCTTCCAAATATCACTTTACCAATTCCACAAGAACTGTCTTAGCGAAAGGCTTCTTGAGGGGAAAGCTGTAACTCTGTGAGATGATTTCACAGAACACAACGAAGTTTCTCAGAAGGCTTCTTTCTCATTGTTATCAGAGGATATTTCCAATGGCCCTATAGTCTTCAAAGGGGTCCGAAATAGCTGTTCTCAGATTCCACAGAAATAAGGCTAGCAAAGAGATCCACGAAATACAGATGTAACTCTGTGAGTGGAAGTCACATATCACAGAGCAGTTTCTCATAAAGCTTCTTTCCAGATTTCATCTGAGGACATTTCCTTTTCCACCATAACCCTCTATGGCCTTCCAAATATCACTTTTCCAATTCCACAAGAACTGTCTTAGCGACAGGCTTCTTGAGGGGAAAGCCATAACTCGGTGAGATGATTTCACAGAACACAAAGAAGTTTCTCAGAAAGCTTCTTTCTCTTTGTTATCGGATGATATTTCCTTTGGCCCTATAGTCTTCAAAGGGATCCGAAAAAGCTATTCTCAGATTCCACAGAAATAAGGCTAGCAAAGATATACACGAAATACAGATGTAACTCTGTGAGTGGAAGTCACATATCACAGAGCAGTTTCTCAGAAAGCTTCTTTCCAGATTTCATCTGAGGATAATTCCTTTTTCGCCATTGCCCTCTATGGGCTTCCAAATATTACCTTTCCAATTCCACAAGAACTGTCTTAGCAAAAGGCTTCTGGAAGGGAAAGCTGTAACTCTGTGAGATGATTTCACGGAACACTAAGAAGATTCTCAGAAAGCTTCTTTCTCTTTGTTATCGGAGGATATTTCCTTTGGCCCTATAGTCTTCAAAGGGATCCGAAATAGCTG
This sequence comes from Macaca mulatta, assembly GCF_049350105.2. Classification (NCBI taxonomy): domain Eukaryota; kingdom Metazoa; phylum Chordata; class Mammalia; order Primates; family Cercopithecidae; genus Macaca; species Macaca mulatta. The sequence goes on from NC_133417.1 coordinate 30,402,000, forward strand.
TTCTCAGATTCCACAGAAATAAGGCTAGCAAAGAGGTCCACGAAATACAGATGTAACTCTGTGAGTGGAAGTCACATATCACAGAGCAGTTTCTCAGAAAGCTTCTTTCCAGATTTCATCTGAGGATATTTCCTTTTTCACCATAGCCCTCTATGGGCTTCTAAATATCACTTTGCCAATTCCACAAGAACTGTCTTAGCGAAAGGCTTCATGAGGGGAATGCTGTAACTCTGTGAGATGATTTCACAGAACACAAAGCAGTTTCTCAGAAAGCTTCTTTCTCTTTGTTATCAGAGGATATTTCCTTTGGCCCTATAGTCTTCAAAGGGATCCGAAATATCTGTTCTCAGATTCCACAGAAATAAGGCTAGCAAAGAGATCCACGAAATACAGATGTAACTCTGTGAGATGAATTAACAGAACACTAAGCAGTTTCTCAGAAAGCTTCTTTCCAGATTTCATCTGAGGATATTTCCTTTTTCACCATAGCCCTCTATGGGATTCCAAATATCACTTTGCCAATTCCACAAGAACAAGAACTGTCTTAGCGAAAGGCTTCCTGAGGGGAAAGCTATAACTCTGTGAGATGATTTCACGGAACACAAAGAAGTTTCTCAGAAAGCTTCTTTCTCTTTGTTATCGGTGGATATTTCCTTTGGCCATATAGTCTTCAAAGGGATCCGAAATAGCTGTTCTCAGATTCCACAGAAATAAGGCTAGCAAAGAGATCCACGAAATACAGATGTAACTCTGTGAGTGGAAGTCACATATCACAGAGCAGTTTCTCTGAAAGCTCCTTTCTCTTTTTTATCGGAGGATATTTCCATTAGCTCTATAGTCTTCAAATGGATCCGAAATATCTGTTCTCAGATTCCACAGAAATAAGGCAGCAAAGAGATCCACGAAATACAGTTGTAGCTCTGTGAGGTGAATTAACAGAACACTAAGCAGTTTCTCCGAAAGCTTCTTTCCAGATTTCATCTGAGGATATTTCCTTTTTCACCATAGCCCTCTATGGGCTTCCAAATATCACTTTGCCAATTCCACAAGAACTGTCTTAGCGAAAGGCTTCTTGAGGGGAAAGCTGTAATTCTGTGAGGTGATTTCACAGAACACAAAGAAGTTTCTAAGAAAGCTTCTTTCTCTTTGTTATCGGAGGATATTTCCTTTGGCCCTATAGTCTTCAAAGGGATCCGAAATATCTGTTCTCAGATTCCACAGAAATAAGGCTAGCAAAGAGATCCACGAAATACAGATGTAACTCTCTGAGTGGAAGTCACATATCACAGAGCAGTTTCTCAGAAAGCTTCTTTCCAGATTTCATCTGAGGATATTTCCTTTTTCACCATAGCCCTCTAAGGGCTTCCAAATATCACTTTGCCAATTCCACAAGAACTGTCTTAGCAAAAGGCTTCCTGAGGGGAATGCTGTAACTCTGTGAGATGATTTCACAGAACACAAAGAAGTTTCTAAGAAAGCTTCTTTCCATTTGTTATCGGAGGATATTTCCTTGGGCCCTATGGTCTTCAAAGGGAACCGAAATATCTGTTCTGAGAATCCACAGAAATAAGGCTAGCAAAGAGATCCATGATACACATTTGTAACAATGTGAGTTGAATTAACAGAACACTAAGCAGTTTATCAGAAAGCTTCTTTCCAGATTTCATCTGAGGATAGTTCCTTTTTCACCCTAGCCCTCTATGTTCTTCCAATTATCACTTTGCCATATCCACAAGAACTGTCTTAGCGAAAGGCTTCTTGAGGGGAAATCTGTAACTCTGTGAGATGATTTCACAGAACACATTGAAGTTTCTCAGAAAGCTTCTTTCTCTTTGTTATCGGAGGATATTTCCTTTGGCCCTATAGTCTTCAAATGGATCCAAAATATCTGTTCTCAGATTCCACAGAAATAAGGCTAGCAAGGAGATCCACGAAATACAGATGTAACTCTGTGAGGGAAAGTCACGTATCACAGAGTTGTTTCTCAGAAAGCTTCTTTCCAGATTTCATCTGAGGATATTTCCTTTTTCAGCATAGCCCTCTAGGGGTTCCAAATATCACTTGACCAATTCCACAAGAACTGTCTTAGCGAAAGGCTTCCTTAGGGGAAAGCTGTAACTCTGTGAGATGATTTCACGGAACACAAAGAAGTTTCTCAGAAAGCTTCTTTCTCTTTGTTATCGGAGGATATTTCCTTTAGCCCTATAGTCTTCAAAGGGATCCGAAATAGCTGTTCTCAGATTCCACTGAAATAAGGCTATCAAAGAGATCCACGAAATACAGATGTAACTCAGTGAGTGAAAGTCACATATCACAGAGCAGTTTCTCAGAAAGCATCTTTCACTTTGTTATCGGAGGATATTTCCTTTGGCCCTATAGTCTTGAAATGGATCCGAAATATCTGTTCTCAGATTCCACAGAAATAAGACTAGCAAAGAGATCCACGAAATACATGTAACTCTGTGAGATGAGTTAACAGAACACTAAGCAGTTTCTCAGAAAGCTTCTTTCCAGATCTCTTCTGAGGATATTTCCTTTTTCACCATAGCCCTCTATGGGCTTCCAAACATCACTTTGCCAATTCCACAAGAACTGTTTTAGCGAAAGGCTTCTTGAGGGGAAAGCTGTAATTCCGTGAGGTGACTTCACAGAACACAAAGAAGTATCTCAGAAAGCTTCTTTCTCTTTGTTATCGGAGGATATTTCCTTTGGCCCTATAGTCTTCAAAGGGATCCGAAATATCTCTTCTCAGATTCCACAGAAATAAGGCTAGCAAAGAGATCCACGAAATAGAGATGTAACTCTGTGAGTGGAAGTCACATATCACGGAGTAGTTTCTCAGAAAGCTTCTTTCCAGATTTCATTTGAGGATATTTCCTTTTTCACCATAGCCCTCTATGGGCTTCTAAATATCACTCTGCCAATTCCACAAGAACTGTCTTAGCGAAAGGCTTCTTGAGGGGAATGCTGTAACTCTGTGAGATGATTTCACAGAACACAAACAAGTTTCTCAGAAAGCTTCTTTCTCTTTGTTATCGGAGGATATTTCCTTTGGCCCTATAGTCTTCAAAGGGATCCGAAATATCTGTTCTCAGATTCCACAGAAATAAGGCTAGCAAAGGGATCCACGAAATACAGATGTAACTCTGCGAGTGGAAGTCACATATCACAGAGCAGTTTCTCAGAAAGCTTCTTTCCAGATTTCATCTGAGGATATTTCCTTTTTCACCATAGCCCTCTATGGGCTGCCAAATATCACTTTGCCAATTCCACAAGAACTGTCTTAGCGAAGGGCTTCCTGAGGGGAAAGCTGTAACACTGTTAGATGATTTCACGGAACACAAAGAAGTTTCTCAGAAAGCTTCTTTCTCTTTGTTATCGGTGGATATTTCCTTTTGCCCTATACTCAACAAAGGGATCCGAAATAGCTGTTCTCAGATTCCACAGAAATAACGCTAGCAAAGAGATCCACGAAATACAGTTGTAACTCTGTGAGTGGAAGTCACATATCACCGAGCAGTTTCTCAGAAAGCTTCTTACTCTTTTGTTATCGGAGGATATTACCTTTGGCTCTAAGTCTTCAAATGGATCGGAAATATCTGTTCTCAGATTCCACCGAAATAACGCAGCAAAGAGATCCACGAAATACATTTGTAATTCTGTGAGATGAATTAACAGAACACTTAGCAGTTTCTCAGAAAGCTTCTTTCCAGATTTCATCAGAGGATAATTCCTTTTTCACCATAGCCCTCCAACGGCTTCCAAATATCACTTTTCCGATTCCACAAGAAATGTATTATCGAAAGGCTTCTTGAGGGAAAAACTGTAACTCTGCGAGATGATTTCACAGAATATATAGAAGTTTATCAGAAAGCTTCTTTCTCTTTGTTATCGGAGGATATTTCCTTTTTCACTATAGTCTTCAAAGGGATCCGAAATATCTGTTCTCAGATTCAAGAGAAATAAGGCTAGCAAAGAGATCCACGAAATACAGATGTAACTCTGTGAGTGGAAGTCACATATCACAGAGCAGTTTCTCAGAAAGCTTCTTTCCAGATTTCATCTGAGGATATTTCCTTTTTCACCGTAGCCCTCTATGGGCTTCCAAATATCACTTTGCCAATTCCACAAGAACTGTCTTAGCAAAAGGCTTCTGGAGGGGAAAGCTGTAATTCTGTGAGATGATTTCACGAAACACTAAGAAGTTTCTCAGAAAGCTTCTTTCTCTTTGTTATGGGAGGGTATTTCCTTTGGCGCTATAGTCTTCAAAGGGATCCGAAATAGCTGTTCTCAAATTCCACATAAATAAGGCTAGCAAAGAGATCCACGAAATACAGATGTAACTCTGTGACTGGAAGTCACATATCACAGAGCAGTTTCTCAGAAAGCTTCTTTCCAGATTTCATCGGAGGATATTTCCTTTTTCACCATAGCCCTCTATGGGCTTCCAAATATCACTTTACCAATTCCACAAGAACTGTCTTAGCGAAAGGCTTCTTGAGGGGAAAGCTGTAACTCTGTGAGATGATTTCACAGAACACAACGAAGTTTCTCAGAAGGCTTCTTTCTCATTGTTATCAGAGGATATTTCCAATGGCCCTATAGTCTTCAAAGGGGTCCGAAATAGCTGTTCTCAGATTCCACAGAAATAAGGCTAGCAAAGAGATCCACGAAATACAGATGTAACTCTGTGAGTGGAAGTCACATATCACAGAGCAGTTTCTCATAAATCTTCTTTCCAGATTTCATCTGAGGACATTTCCTTTTCCACCATAACCCTCTATGGGCTTCCAAATATCACTTTTCCAATTCCACAAGAACTGTCTTAGCGACAGGCTTCTTGAGGGGAAAGCCATAACTCGGTGAGATGATTTCACAGAACACAAAGAAGTTTCTCAGAAAGCTTCTTTCTCTTTGTTATCGGATGATATTTCCTTTGGCCCTATAGTCTTCAAAGGGATCCGAAAAAGCTATTCTCAGATTCCACAGAAATAAGGCTAGCAAAGATATACACGAAATACAGATGTAACTCTGTGAGTGGAAGTCACATATCACAGAGCAGTTTCTCAGAAAGCTTCTTTCCAGATTTCATCTGAGGATAATTCCTTTTTCGCCATTGCCCTCTATGGGCTTCCAAATATTACCTTTCCAATTCCACAAGAACTGTCTTAGCGAAAGGCTTCTGGAAGGGAAAGCTGTAACTCTGTGAGATGATTTCACGGAACACTAAGAAGATTCTCAGAAAGCTTCTTTCTCTTTGTTATGGGAGGGTATTTCCTTTGGCGCTATAGTCTTCAAAGGGATCCGAAATAGCTGTTCTCAAATTCCACATAAATAAGGCTAGCAAAGAGATCCACGAAATACAGATGTAACTCTGTGACTGGAAGTCACATATCACAGAGCAGTTTCTCAGAAAGCTTCTTTCCAGATTTCATCGGAGGATATTTCCTTTTTCACCATAGCCCTCTATGGGCTTCCAAATATCACTTTACCAATTCCACAAGAACTGTCTTAGCGAAAGGCTTCTTGAGGGGAAAGCTGTAACTCTGTGAGATGATTTCACAGAACACAACGAAGTTTCTCAGAAGGCTTCTTTCTCATTGTTATCAGAGGATATTTCCAATGGCCCTATAGTCTTCAAAGGGGTCCGAAATAGCTGTTCTCAGATTCCACAGAAATAAGGCTAGCAAAGAGATCCACGAAATACAGATGTAACTCTGTGAGTGGAAGTCACATATCACAGAGCAGTTTCTCATAAAGCTTCTTTCCAGATTTCATCTGAGGACATTTCCTTTTCCACCATAACCCTCTATGGCCTTCCAAATATCACTTTTCCAATTCCACAAGAACTGTCTTAGCGACAGGCTTCTTGAGGGGAAAGCCATAACTCGGTGAGATGATTTCACAGAACACAAAGAAGTTTCTCAGAAAGCTTCTTTCTCTTTGTTATCGGATGATATTTCCTTTGGCCCTATAGTCTTCAAAGGGATCCGAAAAAGCTATTCTCAGATTCCACAGAAATAAGGCTAGCAAAGATATACACGAAATACAGATGTAACTCTGTGAGTGGAAGTCACATATCACAGAGCAGTTTCTCAGAAAGCTTCTTTCCAGATTTCATCTGAGGATAATTCCTTTTTCGCCATTGCCCTCTATGGGCTTCCAAATATTACCTTTCCAATTCCACAAGAACTGTCTTAGCAAAAGGCTTCTGGAAGGGAAAGCTGTAACTCTGTGAGATGATTTCACGGAACACTAAGAAGATTCTCAGAAAGCTTCTTTCTCTTTGTTATCGGAGGATATTTCCTTTGGCCCTATAGTCTTCAAAGGGATCCGAAATAGCTGTTCTCAGATTCCACAGAAATAAGGCTAGCAAAGAGGTCCACGAAATACAGATGTAACTCTGTGAGTGGAAGTCACATATCACAGAGCAGTTTCTCAGAAAGCTTCTTTCCAGATTTCATCTGAGGATATTTCCTTTTTCACCATAGCCCTCTATGGGCTTCTAAATATCACTTTGCCAATTCCACAAGAACTGTCTTAGCGAAAGGCTTCATGAGGGGAATGCTGTAACTCTGTGAGATGATTTCACAGAACACAAAGCAGTTTCTCAGAAAGCTTCTTTCTCTTTGTTATCAGAGGATATTTCCTTTGGCCCTATAGTCTTCAAAGGGATCCGAAATATCTGTTCTCAGATTCCACAGAAATAAGGCTAGCAAAGAGATCCACGAAATACAGATGTAACTCTGTGAGATGAATTAACAGAACACTAAGCAGTTTCTCAGAAAGCTTCTTTCCAGATTTCATCTGAGGATATTTCCTTTTTCACCATAGCCCTCTATGGGATTCCAAATATCACTTTGCCAATTCCACAAGAACAAGAACTGTCTTAGCGAAAGGCTTCCTGAGGGGAAAGCTATAACTCTGTGAGATGATTTCACGGAACACAAAGAAGTTTCTCAGAAAGCTTCTTTCTCTTTGTTATCGGTGGATATTTCCTTTGGCCATATAGTCTTCAAAGGGATCCGAAATAGCTGTTCTCAGATTCCACAGAAATAAGGCTAGCAAAGAGATCCACGAAATACAGATGTAACTCTGTGAGTGGAAGTCACATATCACAGAGCAGTTTCTCTGAAAGCTCCTTTCTCTTTTTTATCGGAGGATATTTCCATTAGCTCTATAGTCTTCAAATGGATCCGAAATATCTGTTCTCAGATTCCACAGAAATAAGGCAGCAAAGAGATCCACGAAATACAGTTGTAGCTCTGTGAGGTGAATTAACAGAACACTAAGCAGTTTCTCCGAAAGCTTCTTTCCAGATTTCATCTGAGGATATTTCCTTTTTCACCATAGCCCTCTATGGGCTTCCAAATATCACTTTGCCAATTCCACAAGAACTGTCTTAGCGAAAGGCTTCTTGAGGGGAAAGCTGTAATTCTGTGAGGTGATTTCACAGAACACAAAGAAGTTTCTAAGAAAGCTTCTTTCTCTTTGTTATCGGAGGATATTTCCTTTGGCCCTATAGTCTTCAAAGGGATCCGAAATATCTGTTCTCAGATTCCACAGAAATAAGGCTAGCAAAGAGATCCACGAAATACAGATGTAACTCTCTGAGTGGAAGTCACATATCACAGAGCAGTTTCTCAGAAAGCTTCTTTCCAGATTTCATCTGAGGATATTTCCTTTTTCACCATAGCCCTCTAAGGGCTTCCAAATATCACTTTGCCAATTCCACAAGAACTGTCTTAGCAAAAGGCTTCCTGAGGGGAATGCTGTAACTCTGTGAGATGATTTCACAGAACACAAAGAAGTTTCTAAGAAAGCTTCTTTCCATTTGTTATCGGAGGATATTTCCTTGGGCCCTATGGTCTTCAAAGGGAACCGAAATATCTGTTCTGAGAATCCACAGAAATAAGGCTAGCAAAGAGATCCATGATACACATTTGTAACAATGTGAGTTGAATTAACAGAACACTAAGCAGTTTATCAGAAAGCTTCTTTCCAGATTTCATCTGAGGATAGTTCCTTTTTCACCCTAGCCCTCTATGTTCTTCCAATTATCACTTTGCCATATCCACAAGAACTGTCTTAGCGAAAGGCTTCTTGAGGGGAAATCTGTAACTCTGTGAGATGATTTCACAGAACACATTGAAGTTTCTCAGAAAGCTTCTTTCTCTTTGTTATCGGAGGATATTTCCTTTGGCCCTATAGTCTTCAAATGGATCCAAAATATCTGTTCTCAGATTCCACAGAAATAAGGCTAGCAAGGAGATCCACGAAATACAGATGTAACTCTGTGAGGGAAAGTCACGTATCACAGAGTTGTTTCTCAGAAAGCTTCTTTCCAGATTTCATCTGAGGATATTTCCTTTTTCAGCATAGCCCTCTAGGGGTTCCAAATATCACTTGACCAATTCCACAAGAACTGTCTTAGCGAAAGGCTTCCTTAGGGGAAAGCTGTAACTCTGTGAGATGATTTCACGGAACACAAAGAAGTTTCTCAGAAAGCTTCTTTCTCTTTGTTATCGGAGGATATTTCCTTTAGCCCTATAGTCTTCAAAGGGATCCGAAATAGCTGTTCTCAGATTCCACTGAAATAAGGCTATCAAAGAGATCCACGAAATACAGATGTAACTCAGTGAGTGAAAGTCACATATCACAGAGCAGTTTCTCAGAAAGCATCTTTCACTTTGTTATCGGAGGATATTTCCTTTGGCCCTATAGTCTTGAAATGGATCCGAAATATCTGTTCTCAGATTCCACAGAAATAAGACTAGCAAAGAGATCCACGAAATACATGTAACTCTGTGAGATGAGTTAACAGAACACTAAGCAGTTTCTCAGAAAGCTTCTTTCCAGATCTCTTCTGAGGATATTTCCTTTTTCACCATAGCCCTCTATGGGCTTCCAAACATCACTTTGCCAATTCCACAAGAACTGTTTTAGCGAAAGGCTTCTTGAGGGGAAAGCTGTAATTCCGTGAGGTGACTTCACAGAACACAAAGAAGTATCTCAGAAAGCTTCTTTCTCTTTGTTATCGGAGGATATTTCCTTTGGCCCTATAGTCTTCAAAGGGATCCGAAATATCTCTTCTCAGATTCCACAGAAATAAGGCTAGCAAAGAGATCCACGAAATAGAGATGTAACTCTGTGAGTGGAAGTCACATATCACGGAGTAGTTTCTCAGAAAGCTTCTTTCCAGATTTCATTTGAGGATATTTCCTTTTTCACCATAGCCCTCTATGGGCTTCTAAATATCACTCTGCCAATTCCACAAGAACTGTCTTAGCGAAAGGCTTCTTGAGGGGAATGCTGTAACTCTGTGAGATGATTTCACAGAACACAAACAAGTTTCTCAGAAAGCTTCTTTCTCTTTGTTATCGGAGGATATTTCCTTTGGCCCTATAGTCTTCAAAGGGATCCGAAATATCTGTTCTCAGATTCCACAGAAATAAGGCTAGCAAAGGGATCCACGAAATACAGATGTAACTCTGCGAGTGGAAGTCACATATCACAGAGCAGTTTCTCAGAAAGCTTCTTTCCAGATTTCATCTGAGGATATTTCCTTTTTCACCATAGCCCTCTATGGGCTGCCAAATATCACTTTGCCAATTCCACAAGAACTGTCTTAGCGAAGGGCTTCCTGAGGGGAAAGCTGTAACACTGTTAGATGATTTCACGGAACACAAAGAAGTTTCTCAGAAAGCTTCTTTCTCTTTGTTATCGGTGGATATTTCCTTTTGCCCTATACTCAACAAAGGGATCCGAAATAGCTGTTCTCAGATTCCACAGAAATAACGCTAGCAAAGAGATCCACGAAATACAGTTGTAACTCTGTGAGTGGAAGTCACATATCACCGAGCAGTTTCTCAGAAAGCTTCTTACTCTTTTGTTATCGGAGGATATTACCTTTGGCTCTAAGTCTTCAAATGGATCGGAAATATCTGTTCTCAGATTCCACCGAAATAACGCAGCAAAGAGATCCACGAAATACATTTGTAATTCTGTGAGATGAATTAACAGAACACTTAGCAGTTTCTCAGAAAGCTTCTTTCCAGATTTCATCAGAGGATAATTCCTTTTTCACCATAGCCCTCCAACGGCTTCCAAATATCACTTTTCCGATTCCACAAGAAATGTATTATCGAAAGGCTTCTTGAGGGAAAAACTGTAACTCTGCGAGATGATTTCACAGAATATATAGAAGTTTATCAGAAAGCTTCTTTCTCTTTGTTATCGGAGGATATTTCCTTTTTCACTATAGTCTTCAAAGGGATCCGAAATATCTGTTCTCAGATTCAAGAGAAATAAGGCTAGCAAAGAGATCCACGAAATACAGATGTAACTCTGTGAGTGGAAGTCACATATCACAGAGCAGTTTCTCAGAAAGCTTCTTTCCAGATTTCATCTGAGGATATTTCCTTTTTCACCGTAGCCCTCTATGGGCTTCCAAATATCACTTTGCCAATTCCACAAGAACTGTCTTAGCAAAAGGCTTCTGGAGGGGAAAGCTGTAATTCTGTGAGATGATTTCACGAAACACTAAGAAGTTTCTCAGAAAGCTTCTTTCTCTTTGTTATGGGAGGGTATTTCCTTTGGCGCTATAGTCTTCAAAGGGATCCGAAATAGCTGTTCTCAAATTCCACATAAATAAGGCTAGCAAAGAGATCCACGAAATACAGATGTAACTCTGTGACTGGAAGTCACATATCACAGAGCAGTTTCTCAGAAAGCTTCTTTCCAGATTTCATCGGAGGATATTTCCTTTTTCACCATAGCCCTCTATGGGCTTCCAAATATCACTTTACCAATTCCACAAGAACTGTCTTAGCGAAAGGCTTCTTGAGGGGAAAGCTGTAACTCTGTGAGATGATTTCACAGAACACAACGAAGTTTCTCAGAAGGCTTCTTTCTCATTGTTATCAGAGGATATTTCCAATGGCCCTATAGTCTTCAAAGGGGTCCGAAATAGCTGTTCTCAGATTCCACAGAAATAAGGCTAGCAAAGAGATCCACGAAATACAGATGTAACTCTGTGAGTGGAAGTCACATATCACAGAGCAGTTTCTCATAAATCTTCTTTCCAGATTTCATCTGAGGACATTTCCTTTTCCACCATAACCCTCTATGGGCTTCCAAATATCACTTTTCCAATTCCACAAGAACTGTCTTAGCGACAGGCTTCTTGAGGGGAAAGCCATAACTCGGTGAGATGATTTCACAGAACACAAAGAAGTTTCTCAGAAAGCTTCTTTCTCTTTGTTATCGGATGATATTTCCTTTGGCCCTATAGTCTTCAAAGGGATCCGAAAAAGCTATTCTCAGATTCCACAGAAATAAGGCTAGCAAAGATATACACGAAATACAGATGTAACTCTGTGAGTGGAAGTCACATATCACAGAGCAGTTTCTCAGAAAGCTTCTTTCCAGATTTCATCTGAGGATAATTCCTTTTTCGCCATTGCCCTCTATGGGCTTCCAAATATTACCTTTCCAATTCCACAAGAACTGTCTTAGCGAAAGGCTTCTGGAAGGGAAAGCTGTAACTCTGTGAGATGATTTCACGGAACACTAAGAAGATTCTCAGAAAGCTTCTTTCTCTTTGTTATCGGAGGATATTTCCTTTGGCCCTATAGTCTTCAAAGGGATCCGAAATAGCTGTTCTCAGATTCCACAGAAATAAGGCTAGCAAAGAGGTCCACGAAATACAGATGTAACTCTGTGAGTGGAAGTCACATATCACAGAGCAGTTTCTCAGAAAGCTTCTTTCCAGATTTCATCTGAGGATATTTCCTTTTTCACCATAGCCCTCTATGGGCTTCCAAATATCACTTTTCCAATTCCACAAGAACTATCTTAGCGAAAGGCTTCTTGAGGGGAAAGCTGAAACTCTGTGAGATGATTTCATAGAACACAACGAAGTTTCTCAGAAAGCTTCTTTCTCTTTGTTATCGGAGGATATTTCCTTTGGCCCTATAATCTTCAAAGGGATCTGAAATATCTGTTCTCAGATTCCACAGAAATAAAACTAGCAAAGAGATCCACGAAATACAGATGTACCTCTGTGAGTGGAAGTCACATATCACAGAGCAGTTTCTCAGAAAGCTTCTTTCTGGATTTCATCTGAGGATATTTCCTTTTTCACCATAGCCCTCTATGGGCTTCCAAATATCACTTTTCCAATTCCACAAGAACTGTCTTAGCGAAAGGCTTATTGAGGCGAAAGCTGTAACTCTGTGAGATGATTTCACAGAACACAACGAAGTTTCTCAGAAAGCTTCTTTCTCTTTGGTATCGGAGGATATTTCCTTTGGCCCTATAGTCTTCAAAGGGATCCGAAATATCTGTTCTCAGATTCCACAGAAATAAGGCTAGCAAAGAGATCCACGAAATACAGATGTAACTCTGTGAGATGAATTAAGAGAACACTAAGCAGTTTCTCAGAAAGCTTCTTTCCAGATTTCATCTGAGGATATTTCCTTTTTCAACATAGCCATCTATGGGCGTCCAAATATCACTTTGCCAATTCCACAAGAACTGTCTTAGCGAAAGGCTTCCTGACGGGAAAGCTGTAACTGTGAGATGATTTCACAGAACACAAAGAAGTTTCTAAGAAAGCTTCTTTCTCTGTGTTATCGGAGGATATTTCCTTTGGCCCTATGGTCTTCAATGGGATCCGAAATATCTGTTCTCAGATTCCACAGAAATAAGGCTAGCAAAGAGATCCACGAAATACAGATGTAACTCTGTGAGTGGAAGTCACATATCACAGAGCAGTTTCTCAGAAAGCTTCTTTCCAGATTTCATCTGAGGATAATTCCTTTTTTGCCATTGCCCTCTATGGGCTTCCAAATATTACTTTTCCAATTCCACAAGAACTGTCTTAGCGAAAGGCTTCTGGAAGGGAAAGCTGTAACTCTGTGAGATGATTTCACGGAACACTAAGAAGATTCTCAGAAAGCTTCTTTCTCTTTGTTATCGGAGGATATTTCCTTTGGTCCTATAGTCTACAAAGGGATCCGAAATAGCTGTTCTCAGATTCCACAGAAATAAGGCTAGCAAAGAGGTCCACGAAATACAGATGTAACTCTATGAGTGGAAGTCACATATCACAGATCAGTTTCTCAGAAAGCTTCTTTCCAGATTTCATCTGAGGATATTTCCTTTTTCACCATATCCCTCTATGGGCTTCCAAATATCACTTTTCCAATTCCACAAGAACCGTCTTACCGAAAGGCTTCTTGAGGCGAAAGCTGTAATTCTGTGAGACGATTTCACAGAACACAACGAAGTTTCTCAGAAAGCTTCCTTCTCTTTGTTATCGGAGGATATTTGCTTTGGCCCTATAGTCTTCAAAGGGATTCGAAATATCTGTTCTCAGATTCCACAGAAATAAGGCTAGCAAAGAGATCCACGAAATACAGATGTAACTCTGTGAGTGGAAGTCACATATCACAGAGCAGTTTCTCAGAAAGCTTCTTACTCTTTTGTTATCGGAGGATATTACCTTTGGCTCTAAGTCTTCAAATGGATCGGAAATATCTGTTCTCAGATTCCACCGAAATAACGCAGCAAAGAGATCCACGAAATACATTTGTAATTCTGTGAGATGAATTAACAGAACACTTAGCAGTTTCTCAGAAAGCTTCTTTCCAGATTTCATCAGAGGATAATTCCTTTTTCACCATAGCCCTCCAACGGCTTCCAAATATCACTTTTCCGATTCCACAAGAAATGTATTATCGAAAGGCTTCTTGAGGGAAAAACTGTAACTCTGCGAGATGATTTCACAGAATATATAGAAGTTTATCAGAAAGCTTCTTTCTCTTTGTTATCGGAGGATATTTCCTTTTTCACTATAGTCTTCAAAGGGATCCGAAATATCTGTTCTCAGATTCAAGAGAAATAAGGCTAGCAAAGAGATCCACGAAATACAGATGTAACTCTGTGAGTGGAAGTCACATATCACAGAGCAGTTTCTCAGAAAGCTTCTTTCCAGATTTCATCTGAGGATATTTCCTTTTTCACCGTAGCCCTCTATGGGCTTCCAAATATCACTTTGCCAATTCCACAAGAACTGTCTTAGCAAAAGGCTTCTGGAGGGGAAAGCTGTAATTCTGTGAGATGATTTCACGGAACACTAAGAAGTTTCTCAGAAAGCTTCTTTCTCTTTGTTATGGGAGGGTATTTCCTTTGGCGCTATAGTCTTCAAAGGGATCCGAAATAGCTGTTCTCAAATTCCACATAAATAAGGCTAGCAAAGAGATCCACGAAATACAGATGTAACTCTGTGACTGGAAGTCACATATCACAGAGCAGTTTCTCAGAAAGCTTCTTTCCAGATTTCATCGGAGGATATTTCCTTTTTCACCATAGCCCTCTATGGGCTTCCAAATATCACTTTACCAATTCCACAAGAACTGTCTTAGCGAAAGGCTTCTTGAGGGGAAAGCTGTAACTCTGTGAGATGATTTCACAGAACACAACGAAGTTTCTCAGAAGGCTTCTTTCTCATTGTTATCAGAGGATATTTCCAATGGCCCTATAGTCTTCAAAGGGGTCCGAAATAGCTGTTCTCAGATTCCACAGAAATAAGGCTAGCAAAGAGATCCACGAAATACAGATGTAACTCTGTGAGTGGAAGTCACATATCACAGAGCAGTTTCTCATAAAGCTTCTTTCCAGATTTCATCTGAGGACATTTCCTTTTCCACCATAACCCTCTATGGCCTTCCAAATATCACTTTTCCAATTCCACAAGAACTGTCTTAGCGACAGGCTTCTTGAGGGGAAAGCCATAACTCGGTGAGATGATTTCACAGAACACAAAGAAGTTTCTCAGAAAGCTTCTTTCTCTTTGTTATCGGATGATATTTCCTTTGGCCCTATAGTCTTCAAAGGGATCCGAAAAAGCTATTCTCAGATTCCACAGAAATAAGGCTAGCAAAGATATACACGAAATACAGATGTAACTCTGTGAGTGGAAGTCACATATCACAGAGCAGTTTCTCAGAAAGCTTCTTTCCAGATTTCATCTGAGGATAATTCCTTTTTCGCCATTGCCCTCTATGGGCTTCCAAATATTACCTTTCCAATTCCACAAGAACTGTCTTAGCAAAAGGCTTCTGGAAGGGAAAGCTGTAACTCTGTGAGATGATTTCACGGAACACTAAGAAGATTCTCAGAAAGCTTCTTTCTCTTTGTTATCGGAGGATATTTCCTTTGGCCCTATAGTCTTCAAAGGGATCCGAAATAGCTGTTCTCAGATTCCACAGAAATAAGGCTAGCAAAGAGGTCCACGAAATACAGATGTAACTCTGTGAGTGGAAGTCACATATCACAGAGCAGTTTCTCAGAAAGCTTCTTTCCAGATTTCATCTGAGGATATTTCCTTTTTCACCATAGCCCTCTATGGGCTTCTAAATATCACTTTGCCAATTCCACAAGAACTGTCTTAGCGAAAGGCTTCATGAGGGGAATGCTGTAACTCTGTGAGATGATTTCACAGAACACAAAGCAGTTTCTCAGAAAGCTTCTTTCTCTTTGTTATCAGAGGATATTTCCTTTGGCCCTATAGTCTTCAAAGGGATCCGAAATATCTGTTCTCAGATTCCACAGAAATAAGGCTAGCAAAGAGATCCACGAAATACAGATGTAACTCTGTGAGATGAATTAACAGAACACTAAGCAGTTTCTCAGAAAGCTTCTTTCCAGATTTCATCTGAGGATATTTCCTTTTTCACCATAGCCCTCTATGGGATTCCAAATATCACTTTGCCAATTCCACAAGAACAAGAACTGTCTTAGCGAAAGGCTTCCTGAGGGGAAAGCTATAACTCTGTGAGATGATTTCACGGAACACAAAGAAGTTTCTCAGAAAGCTTCTTTCTCTTTGTTATCGGTGGATATTTCCTTTGGCCATATAGTCTTCAAAGGGATCCGAAATAGCTGTTCTCAGATTCCACAGAAATAAGGCTAGCAAAGAGATCCACGAAATACAGATGTAACTCTGTGAGTGGAAGTCACATATCACAGAGCAGTTTCTCTGAAAGCTCCTTTCTCTTTTTTATCGGAGGATATTTCCATTAGCTCTATAGTCTTCAAATGGATCCGAAATATCTGTTCTCAGATTCCACAGAAATAAGGCAGCAAAGAGATCCACGAAATACAGTTGTAGCTCTGTGAGGTGAATTAACAGAACACTAAGCAGTTTCTCCGAAAGCTTCTTTCCAGATTTCATCTGAGGATATTTCCTTTTTCACCATAGCCCTCTATGGGCTTCCAAATATCACTTTGCCAATTCCACAAGAACTGTCTTAGCGAAAGGCTTCTTGAGGGGAAAGCTGTAATTCTGTGAGGTGATTTCACAGAACACAAAGAAGTTTCTAAGAAAGCTTCTTTCTCTTTGTTATCGGAGGATATTTCCTTTGGCCCTATAGTCTTCAAAGGGATCCGAAATATCTGTTCTCAGATTCCACAGAAATAAGGCTAGCAAAGAGATCCACGAAATACAGATGTAACTCTCTGAGTGGAAGTCACATATCACAGAGCAGTTTCTCAGAAAGCTTCTTTCCAGATTTCATCTGAGGATATTTCCTTTTTCACCATAGCCCTCTAAGGGCTTCCAAATATCACTTTGCCAATTCCACAAGAACTGTCTTAGCAAAAGGCTTCCTGAGGGGAATGCTGTAACTCTGTGAGATGATTTCACAGAACACAAAGAAGTTTCTAAGAAAGCTTCTTTCCATTTGTTATCGGAGGATATTTCCTTGGGCCCTATGGTCTTCAAAGGGAACCGAAATATCTGTTCTGAGAATCCACAGAAATAAGGCTAGCAAAGAGATCCATGATACACATTTGTAACAATGTGAGTTGAATTAACAGAACACTAAGCAGTTTATCAGAAAGCTTCTTTCCAGATTTCATCTGAGGATAGTTCCTTTTTCACCCTAGCCCTCTATGTTCTTCCAATTATCACTTTGCCATATCCACAAGAACTGTCTTAGCGAAAGGCTTCTTGAGGGGAAATCTGTAACTCTGTGAGATGATTTCACAGAACACATTGAAGTTTCTCAGAAAGCTTCTTTCTCTTTGTTATCGGAGGATATTTCCTTTGGCCCTATAGTCTTCAAATGGATCCAAAATATCTGTTCTCAGATTCCACAGAAATAAGGCTAGCAAGGAGATCCACGAAATACAGATGTAACTCTGTGAGGGAAAGTCACGTATCACAGAGTTGTTTCTCAGAAAGCTTCTTTCCAGATTTCATCTGAGGATATTTCCTTTTTCAGCATAGCCCTCTAGGGGTTCCAAATATCACTTGACCAATTCCACAAGAACTGTCTTAGCGAAAGGCTTCCTTAGGGGAAAGCTGTAACTCTGTGAGATGATTTCACGGAACACAAAGAAGTTTCTCAGAAAGCTTCTTTCTCTTTGTTATCGGAGGATATTTCCTTTAGCCCTATAGTCTTCAAAGGGATCCGAAATAGCTGTTCTCAGATTCCACTGAAATAAGGCTATCAAAGAGATCCACGAAATACAGATGTAACTCAGTGAGTGAAAGTCACATATCACAGAGCAGTTTCTCAGAAAGCATCTTTCACTTTGTTATCGGAGGATATTTCCTTTGGCCCTATAGTCTTGAAATGGATCCGAAATATCTGTTCTCAGATTCCACAGAAATAAGACTAGCAAAGAGATCCACGAAATACATGTAACTCTGTGAGATGAGTTAACAGAACACTAAGCAGTTTCTCAGAAAGCTTCTTTCCAGATCTCTTCTGAGGATATTTCCTTTTTCACCATAGCCCTCTATGGGCTTCCAAACATCACTTTGCCAATTCCACAAGAACTGTTTTAGCGAAAGGCTTCTTGAGGGGAAAGCTGTAATTCCGTGAGGTGACTTCACAGAACACAAAGAAGTATCTCAGAAAGCTTCTTTCTCTTTGTTATCGGAGGATATTTCCTTTGGCCCTATAGTCTTCAAAGGGATCCGAAATATCTCTTCTCAGATTCCACAGAAATAAGGCTAGCAAAGAGATCCACGAAATAGAGATGTAACTCTGTGAGTGGAAGTCACATATCACGGAGTAGTTTCTCAGAAAGCTTCTTTCCAGATTTCATTTGAGGATATTTCCTTTTTCACCATAGCCCTCTATGGGCTTCTAAATATCACTCTGCCAATTCCACAAGAACTGTCTTAGCGAAAGGCTTCTTGAGGGGAATGCTGTAACTCTGTGAGATGATTTCACAGAACACAAACAAGTTTCTCAGAAAGCTTCTTTCTCTTTGTTATCGGAGGATATTTCCTTTGGCCCTATAGTCTTCAAAGGGATCCGAAATATCTGTTCTCAGATTCCACAGAAATAAGGCTAGCAAAGGGATCCACGAAATACAGATGTAACTCTGCGAGTGGAAGTCACATATCACAGAGCAGTTTCTCAGAAAGCTTCTTTCCAGATTTCATCTGAGGATATTTCCTTTTTCACCATAGCCCTCTATGGGCTGCCAAATATCACTTTGCCAATTCCACAAGAACTGTCTTAGCGAAGGGCTTCCTGAGGGGAAAGCTGTAACACTGTTAGATGATTTCACGGAACACAAAGAAGTTTCTCAGAAAGCTTCTTTCTCTTTGTTATCGGTGGATATTTCCTTTTGCCCTATACTCAACAAAGGGATCCGAAATAGCTGTTCTCAGATTCCACAGAAATAACGCTAGCAAAGAGATCCACGAAATACAGTTGTAACTCTGTGAGTGGAAGTCACATATCACCGAGCAGTTTCTCAGAAAGCTTCTTACTCTTTTGTTATCGGAGGATATTACCTTTGGCTCTAAGTCTTCAAATGGATCGGAAATATCTGTTCTCAGATTCCACCGAAATAACGCAGCAAAGAGATCCACGAAATACATTTGTAATTCTGTGAGATGAATTAACAGAACACTTAGCAGTTTCTCAGAAAGCTTCTTTCCAGATTTCATCAGAGGATAATTCCTTTTTCACCATAGCCCTCCAACGGCTTCCAAATATCACTTTTCCGATTCCACAAGAAATGTATTATCGAAAGGCTTCTTGAGGGAAAAACTGTAACTCTGCGAGATGATTTCACAGAATATATAGAAGTTTATCAGAAAGCTTCTTTCTCTTTGTTATCGGAGGATATTTCCTTTTTCACTATAGTCTTCAAAGGGATCCGAAATATCTGTTCTCAGATTCAAGAGAAATAAGGCTAGCAAAGAGATCCACGAAATACAGATGTAACTCTGTGAGTGGAAGTCACATATCACAGAGCAGTTTCTCAGAAAGCTTCTTTCCAGATTTCATCTGAGGATATTTCCTTTTTCACCGTAGCCCTCTATGGGCTTCCAAATATCACTTTGCCAATTCCACAAGAACTGTCTTAGCAAAAGGCTTCTGGAGGGGAAAGCTGTAATTCTGTGAGATGATTTCACGAAACACTAAGAAGTTTCTCAGAAAGCTTCTTTCTCTTTGTTATGGGAGGGTATTTCCTTTGGCGCTATAGTCTTCAAAGGGATCCGAAATAGCTGTTCTCAAATTCCACATAAATAAGGCTAGCAAAGAGATCCACGAAATACAGATGTAACTCTGTGACTGGAAGTCACATATCACAGAGCAGTTTCTCAGAAAGCTTCTTTCCAGATTTCATCGGAGGATATTTCCTTTTTCACCATAGCCCTCTATGGGCTTCCAAATATCACTTTACCAATTCCACAAGAACTGTCTTAGCGAAAGGCTTCTTGAGGGGAAAGCTGTAACTCTGTGAGATGATTTCACAGAACACAACGAAGTTTCTCAGAAGGCTTCTTTCTCATTGTTATCAGAGGATATTTCCAATGGCCCTATAGTCTTCAAAGGGGTCCGAAATAGCTGTTCTCAGATTCCACAGAAATAAGGCTAGCAAAGAGATCCACGAAATACAGATGTAACTCTGTGAGTGGAAGTCACATATCACAGAGCAGTTTCTCATAAATCTTCTTTCCAGATTTCATCTGAGGACATTTCCTTTTCCACCATAACCCTCTATGGGCTTCCAAATATCACTTTTCCAATTCCACAAGAACTGTCTTAGCGACAGGCTTCTTGAGGGGAAAGCCATAACTCGGTGAGATGATTTCACAGAACACAAAGAAGTTTCTCAGAAAGCTTCTTTCTCTTTGTTATCGGATGATATTTCCTTTGGCCCTATAGTCTTCAAAGGGATCCGAAAAAGCTATTCTCAGATTCCACAGAAATAAGGCTAGCAAAGATATACACGAAATACAGATGTAACTCTGTGAGTGGAAGTCACATATCACAGAGCAGTTTCTCAGAAAGCTTCTTTCCAGATTTCATCTGAGGATAATTCCTTTTTCGCCATTGCCCTCTATGGGCTTCCAAATATTACCTTTCCAATTCCACAAGAACTGTCTTAGCGAAAGGCTTCTGGAAGGGAAAGCTGTAACTCTGTGAGATGATTTCACGGAACACTAAGAAGATTCTCAGAAAGCTTCTTTCTCTTTGTTATGGGAGGGTATTTCCTTTGGCGCTATAGTCTTCAAAGGGATCCGAAATAGCTGTTCTCAAATTCCACATAAATAAGGCTAGCAAAGAGATCCACGAAATACAGATGTAACTCTGTGACTGGAAGTCACATATCACAGAGCAGTTTCTCAGAAAGCTTCTTTCCAGATTTCATCGGAGGATATTTCCTTTTTCACCATAGCCCTCTATGGGCTTCCAAATATCACTTTACCAATTCCACAAGAACTGTCTTAGCGAAAGGCTTCTTGAGGGGAAAGCTGTAACTCTGTGAGATGATTTCACAGAACACAACGAAGTTTCTCAGAAGGCTTCTTTCTCATTGTTATCAGAGGATATTTCCAATGGCCCTATAGTCTTCAAAGGGGTCCGAAATAGCTGTTCTCAGATTCCACAGAAATAAGGCTAGCAAAGAGATCCACGAAATACAGATGTAACTCTGTGAGTGGAAGTCACATATCACAGAGCAGTTTCTCATAAAGCTTCTTTCCAGATTTCATCTGAGGACATTTCCTTTTCCACCATAACCCTCTATGGCCTTCCAAATATCACTTTTCCAATTCCACAAGAACTGTCTTAGCGACAGGCTTCTTGAGGGGAAAGCCATAACTCGGTGAGATGATTTCACAGAACACAAAGAAGTTTCTCAGAAAGCTTCTTTCTCTTTGTTATCGGATGATATTTCCTTTGGCCCTATAGTCTTCAAAGGGATCCGAAAAAGCTATTCTCAGATTCCACAGAAATAAGGCTAGCAAAGATATACACGAAATACAGATGTAACTCTGTGAGTGGAAGTCACATATCACAGAGCAGTTTCTCAGAAAGCTTCTTTCCAGATTTCATCTGAGGATAATTCCTTTTTCGCCATTGCCCTCTATGGGCTTCCAAATATTACCTTTCCAATTCCACAAGAACTGTCTTAGCAAAAGGCTTCTGGAAGGGAAAGCTGTAACTCTGTGAGATGATTTCACGGAACACTAAGAAGATTCTCAGAAAGCTTCTTTCTCTTTGTTATCGGAGGATATTTCCTTTGGCCCTATAGTCTTCAAAGGGATCCGAAATAGCTGTTCTCAGATTCCACAGAAATAAGGCTAGCAAAGAGGTCCACGAAATACAGATGTAACTCTGTGAGTGGAAGTCACATATCACAGAGCAGTTTCTCAGAAAGCTTCTTTCCAGATTTCATCTGAGGATATTTCCTTTTTCACCATAGCCCTCTATGGGCTTCTAAATATCACTTTGCCAATTCCACAAGAACTGTCTTAGCGAAAGGCTTCATGAGGGGAATGCTGTAACTCTGTGAGATGATTTCACAGAACACAAAGCAGTTTCTCAGAAAGCTTCTTTCTCTTTGTTATCAGAGGATATTTCCTTTGGCCCTATAGTCTTCAAAGGGATCCGAAATATCTGTTCTCAGATTCCACAGAAATAAGGCTAGCAAAGAGATCCACGAAATACAGATGTAACTCTGTGAGATGAATTAACAGAACACTAAGCAGTTTCTCAGAAAGCTTCTTTCCAGATTTCATCTGAGGATATTTCCTTTTTCACCATAGCCCTCTATGGGATTCCAAATATCACTTTGCCAATTCCACAAGAACAAGAACTGTCTTAGCGAAAGGCTTCCTGAGGGGAAAGCTATAACTCTGTGAGATGATTTCACGGAACACAAAGAAGTTTCTCAGAAAGCTTCTTTCTCTTTGTTATCGGTGGATATTTCCTTTGGCCATATAGTCTTCAAAGGGATCCGAAATAGCTGTTCTCAGATTCCACAGAAATAAGGCTAGCAAAGAGATCCACGAAATACAGATGTAACTCTGTGAGTGGAAGTCACATATCACAGAGCAGTTTCTCTGAAAGCTCCTTTCTCTTTTTTATCGGAGGATATTTCCATTAGCTCTATAGTCTTCAAATGGATCCGAAATATCTGTTCTCAGATTCCACAGAAATAAGGCAGCAAAGAGATCCACGAAATACAGTTGTAGCTCTGTGAGGTGAATTAACAGAACACTAAGCAGTTTCTCCGAAAGCTTCTTTCCAGATTTCATCTGAGGATATTTCCTTTTTCACCATAGCCCTCTATGGGCTTCCAAATATCACTTTGCCAATTCCACAAGAACTGTCTTAGCGAAAGGCTTCTTGAGGGGAAAGCTGTAATTCTGTGAGGTGATTTCACAGAACACAAAGAAGTTTCTAAGAAAGCTTCTTTCTCTTTGTTATCGGAGGATATTTCCTTTGGCCCTATAGTCTTCAAAGGGATCCGAAATATCTGTTCTCAGATTCCACAGAAATAAGGCTAGCAAAGAGATCCACGAAATACAGATGTAACTCTCTGAGTGGAAGTCACATATCACAGAGCAGTTTCTCAGAAAGCTTCTTTCCAGATTTCATCTGAGGATATTTCCTTTTTCACCATAGCCCTCTAAGGGCTTCCAAATATCACTTTGCCAATTCCACAAGAACTGTCTTAGCAAAAGGCTTCCTGAGGGGAATGCTGTAACTCTGTGAGATG
Source organism: Macaca mulatta (assembly GCF_049350105.2). Classification (NCBI taxonomy): domain Eukaryota; kingdom Metazoa; phylum Chordata; class Mammalia; order Primates; family Cercopithecidae; genus Macaca; species Macaca mulatta. Next base: position 30,425,049 of record NC_133417.1, read on the forward strand.
ATTTCACAGAACACAAAGAAGTTTCTAAGAAAGCTTCTTTCCATTTGTTATCGGAGGATATTTCCTTGGGCCCTATGGTCTTCAAAGGGAACCGAAATATCTGTTCTGAGAATCCACAGAAATAAGGCTAGCAAAGAGATCCATGATACACATTTGTAACAATGTGAGTTGAATTAACAGAACACTAAGCAGTTTATCAGAAAGCTTCTTTCCAGATTTCATCTGAGGATAGTTCCTTTTTCACCCTAGCCCTCTATGTTCTTCCAATTATCACTTTGCCATATCCACAAGAACTGTCTTAGCGAAAGGCTTCTTGAGGGGAAATCTGTAACTCTGTGAGATGATTTCACAGAACACATTGAAGTTTCTCAGAAAGCTTCTTTCTCTTTGTTATCGGAGGATATTTCCTTTGGCCCTATAGTCTTCAAATGGATCCAAAATATCTGTTCTCAGATTCCACAGAAATAAGGCTAGCAAGGAGATCCACGAAATACAGATGTAACTCTGTGAGGGAAAGTCACGTATCACAGAGTTGTTTCTCAGAAAGCTTCTTTCCAGATTTCATCTGAGGATATTTCCTTTTTCAGCATAGCCCTCTAGGGGTTCCAAATATCACTTGACCAATTCCACAAGAACTGTCTTAGCGAAAGGCTTCCTTAGGGGAAAGCTGTAACTCTGTGAGATGATTTCACGGAACACAAAGAAGTTTCTCAGAAAGCTTCTTTCTCTTTGTTATCGGAGGATATTTCCTTTAGCCCTATAGTCTTCAAAGGGATCCGAAATAGCTGTTCTCAGATTCCACTGAAATAAGGCTATCAAAGAGATCCACGAAATACAGATGTAACTCAGTGAGTGAAAGTCACATATCACAGAGCAGTTTCTCAGAAAGCATCTTTCACTTTGTTATCGGAGGATATTTCCTTTGGCCCTATAGTCTTGAAATGGATCCGAAATATCTGTTCTCAGATTCCACAGAAATAAGACTAGCAAAGAGATCCACGAAATACATGTAACTCTGTGAGATGAGTTAACAGAACACTAAGCAGTTTCTCAGAAAGCTTCTTTCCAGATCTCTTCTGAGGATATTTCCTTTTTCACCATAGCCCTCTATGGGCTTCCAAACATCACTTTGCCAATTCCACAAGAACTGTTTTAGCGAAAGGCTTCTTGAGGGGAAAGCTGTAATTCCGTGAGGTGACTTCACAGAACACAAAGAAGTATCTCAGAAAGCTTCTTTCTCTTTGTTATCGGAGGATATTTCCTTTGGCCCTATAGTCTTCAAAGGGATCCGAAATATCTCTTCTCAGATTCCACAGAAATAAGGCTAGCAAAGAGATCCACGAAATAGAGATGTAACTCTGTGAGTGGAAGTCACATATCACGGAGTAGTTTCTCAGAAAGCTTCTTTCCAGATTTCATTTGAGGATATTTCCTTTTTCACCATAGCCCTCTATGGGCTTCTAAATATCACTCTGCCAATTCCACAAGAACTGTCTTAGCGAAAGGCTTCTTGAGGGGAATGCTGTAACTCTGTGAGATGATTTCACAGAACACAAACAAGTTTCTCAGAAAGCTTCTTTCTCTTTGTTATCGGAGGATATTTCCTTTGGCCCTATAGTCTTCAAAGGGATCCGAAATATCTGTTCTCAGATTCCACAGAAATAAGGCTAGCAAAGGGATCCACGAAATACAGATGTAACTCTGCGAGTGGAAGTCACATATCACAGAGCAGTTTCTCAGAAAGCTTCTTTCCAGATTTCATCTGAGGATATTTCCTTTTTCACCATAGCCCTCTATGGGCTGCCAAATATCACTTTGCCAATTCCACAAGAACTGTCTTAGCGAAGGGCTTCCTGAGGGGAAAGCTGTAACACTGTTAGATGATTTCACGGAACACAAAGAAGTTTCTCAGAAAGCTTCTTTCTCTTTGTTATCGGTGGATATTTCCTTTTGCCCTATACTCAACAAAGGGATCCGAAATAGCTGTTCTCAGATTCCACAGAAATAACGCTAGCAAAGAGATCCACGAAATACAGTTGTAACTCTGTGAGTGGAAGTCACATATCACCGAGCAGTTTCTCAGAAAGCTTCTTACTCTTTTGTTATCGGAGGATATTACCTTTGGCTCTAAGTCTTCAAATGGATCGGAAATATCTGTTCTCAGATTCCACCGAAATAACGCAGCAAAGAGATCCACGAAATACATTTGTAATTCTGTGAGATGAATTAACAGAACACTTAGCAGTTTCTCAGAAAGCTTCTTTCCAGATTTCATCAGAGGATAATTCCTTTTTCACCATAGCCCTCCAACGGCTTCCAAATATCACTTTTCCGATTCCACAAGAAATGTATTATCGAAAGGCTTCTTGAGGGAAAAACTGTAACTCTGCGAGATGATTTCACAGAATATATAGAAGTTTATCAGAAAGCTTCTTTCTCTTTGTTATCGGAGGATATTTCCTTTTTCACTATAGTCTTCAAAGGGATCCGAAATATCTGTTCTCAGATTCAAGAGAAATAAGGCTAGCAAAGAGATCCACGAAATACAGATGTAACTCTGTGAGTGGAAGTCACATATCACAGAGCAGTTTCTCAGAAAGCTTCTTTCCAGATTTCATCTGAGGATATTTCCTTTTTCACCGTAGCCCTCTATGGGCTTCCAAATATCACTTTGCCAATTCCACAAGAACTGTCTTAGCAAAAGGCTTCTGGAGGGGAAAGCTGTAATTCTGTGAGATGATTTCACGAAACACTAAGAAGTTTCTCAGAAAGCTTCTTTCTCTTTGTTATGGGAGGGTATTTCCTTTGGCGCTATAGTCTTCAAAGGGATCCGAAATAGCTGTTCTCAAATTCCACATAAATAAGGCTAGCAAAGAGATCCACGAAATACAGATGTAACTCTGTGACTGGAAGTCACATATCACAGAGCAGTTTCTCAGAAAGCTTCTTTCCAGATTTCATCGGAGGATATTTCCTTTTTCACCATAGCCCTCTATGGGCTTCCAAATATCACTTTACCAATTCCACAAGAACTGTCTTAGCGAAAGGCTTCTTGAGGGGAAAGCTGTAACTCTGTGAGATGATTTCACAGAACACAACGAAGTTTCTCAGAAGGCTTCTTTCTCATTGTTATCAGAGGATATTTCCAATGGCCCTATAGTCTTCAAAGGGGTCCGAAATAGCTGTTCTCAGATTCCACAGAAATAAGGCTAGCAAAGAGATCCACGAAATACAGATGTAACTCTGTGAGTGGAAGTCACATATCACAGAGCAGTTTCTCATAAATCTTCTTTCCAGATTTCATCTGAGGACATTTCCTTTTCCACCATAACCCTCTATGGGCTTCCAAATATCACTTTTCCAATTCCACAAGAACTGTCTTAGCGACAGGCTTCTTGAGGGGAAAGCCATAACTCGGTGAGATGATTTCACAGAACACAAAGAAGTTTCTCAGAAAGCTTCTTTCTCTTTGTTATCGGATGATATTTCCTTTGGCCCTATAGTCTTCAAAGGGATCCGAAAAAGCTATTCTCAGATTCCACAGAAATAAGGCTAGCAAAGATATACACGAAATACAGATGTAACTCTGTGAGTGGAAGTCACATATCACAGAGCAGTTTCTCAGAAAGCTTCTTTCCAGATTTCATCTGAGGATAATTCCTTTTTCGCCATTGCCCTCTATGGGCTTCCAAATATTACCTTTCCAATTCCACAAGAACTGTCTTAGCGAAAGGCTTCTGGAAGGGAAAGCTGTAACTCTGTGAGATGATTTCACGGAACACTAAGAAGATTCTCAGAAAGCTTCTTTCTCTTTGTTATCGGAGGATATTTCCTTTGGCCCTATAGTCTTCAAAGGGATCCGAAATAGCTGTTCTCAGATTCCACAGAAATAAGGCTAGCAAAGAGGTCCACGAAAAACAGATGTAACTCTGTGAGTGGAAGTCACATATCACAGAGCAGTTTCTCAGAAAGCTTCTTTCCAGATTTCATCTGAGGATATTTCCTTTTTCACCATAGCCCTCTATGGGCTTCCAAATATCACTTTTCCAATTCCACAAGAACTATCTTAGCGAAAGGCTTCTTGAGGGGAAAGCTGAAACTCTGTGAGATGATTTCATAGAACACAACGAAGTTTCTCAGAAAGCTTCTTTCTCTTTGTTATCGGAGGATATTTCCTTTGGCCCTATAATCTTCAAAGGGATCTGAAATATCTGTTCTCAGATTCCACAGAAATAAAACTAGCAAAGAGATCCACGAAATACAGATGTACCTCTGTGAGTGGAAGTCACATATCACAGAGCAGTTTCTCAGAAAGCTTCTTTCTGGATTTCATCTGAGGATATTTCCTTTTTCACCATAGCCCTCTATGGGCTTCCAAATATCACTTTTCCAATTCCACAAGAACTGTCTTAGCGAAAGGCTTATTGAGGCGAAAGCTGTAACTCTGTGAGATGATTTCACAGAACACAACGAAGTTTCTCAGAAAGCTTCTTTCTCTTTGGTATCGGAGGATATTTCCTTTGGCCCTATAGTCTTCAAAGGGATCCGAAATATCTGTTCTCAGATTCCACAGAAATAAGGCTAGCAAAGAGATCCACGAAATACAGATGTAACTCTGTGAGATGAATTAAGAGAACACTAAGCAGTTTCTCAGAAAGCTTCTTTCCAGATTTCATCTGAGGATATTTCCTTTTTCAACATAGCCATCTATGGGCGTCCAAATATCACTTTGCCAATTCCACAAGAACTGTCTTAGCGAAAGGCTTCCTGACGGGAAAGCTGTAACTGTGAGATGATTTCACAGAACACAAAGAAGTTTCTAAGAAAGCTTCTTTCTCTGTGTTATCGGAGGATATTTCCTTTGGCCCTATGGTCTTCAATGGGATCCGAAATATCTGTTCTCAGATTCCACAGAAATAAGGCTAGCAAAGAGATCCACGAAATACAGATGTAACTCTGTGAGTGGAAGTCACATATCACAGAGCAGTTTCTCAGAAAGCTTCTTTCCAGATTTCATCTGAGGATAATTCCTTTTTCGCCATTGCCCTCTATGGGCTTCCAAATATTACTTTTCCAATTCCACAAGAACTGTCTTAGCGAAAGGCTTCTGGAAGGGAAAGCTGTAACTCTGTGAGATGATTTCACGGAACACTAAGAAGATTCTCAGAAAGCTTCTTTCTCTTTGTTATCGGAGGATATTTCCTTTGGTCCTATAGTCTACAAAGGGATCCGAAATAGCTGTTCTCAGATTCCACAGAAATAAGGCTAGCAAAGAGGTCCACGAAATACAGATGTAACTCTATGAGTGGAAGTCACATATCACAGATCAGTTTCTCAGAAAGCTTCTTTCCAGATTTCATCTGAGGATATTTCCTTTTTCACCATATCCCTCTATGGGCTTCCAAATATCACTTTTCCAATTCCACAAGAACCGTCTTACCGAAAGGCTTCTTGAGGCGAAAGCTGTAATTCTGTGAGACGATTTCACAGAACACAACGAAGTTTCTCAGAAAGCTTCCTTCTCTTTGTTATCGGAGGATATTTGCTTTGGCCCTATAGTCTTCAAAGGGATTCGAAATATCTGTTCTCAGATTCCACAGAAATAAGGCTAGCAAAGAGATCCACGAAATACAGATGTAACTCTGTGAGTGGAAGTCACATATCACAGAGCAGTTTCTCAGAAAGCTTCTTTCCAGATTTCATCTGAGGATATTTCCTTTTTCACCATAGCCCTCTATGGGCTTCCAAATATCAGTTTGCAAATTCCACATGAACTGTCTTAGCGAAAGGCTTCTTGAGGGGCAAGCTGTAATTCTGTTAGATGATTTCACAGAACACAAAGAAGTTTCTCAGAAAGCTTCTTTCTCTTTGTTATCGGAGGATATTTCCTTTGGCCCTATAGTCTTCAAAGGGATACGAAATATCTGCTCTCACATTCCACAGAAATAAGGCTAGCAAAGAGATCCACGAAATACAGATGTAACTCTGTGAGTGGAAGTCACATATCACAGAGCAGTTTCTCAGAAAGCTTCTTTCCAGATTTCATCTGAGGATATTTCCTTTTTCACCATTGCCCTCTATGGGCTTCCAAATATCACTTTTCCAATTACACAAGAACTGGCTTAGCGAAAGGCTTCTTGAGGGGAAAGCTGTAACTCTGTGAGATGATTTCATATTACACAACGAAGTTTCTCAGAAAGCTTCTGTCTCTTTGTTATCGGAGGATATTTCCTTTGGCCCTATAGTCTTCAAAGGGATCCGAAATATCTGTTCTCAGATTCCACAGAAATAAGACTAGCAAAGAGATCCACGAAATACAGATGTACCTCTGTGAGTGGAAGTCAGACATCACAGAGCAGTTTCTCAGAAAGCTTCTTTCCAGATTTCATCTGAGGATATTTCCTTTTTCACCTTAGCCCTCTATTGGCGTCCAAATATCACTTTGCCAATTCCACATGAACTGTCTTAGCGAAAAGCTTCTTGAGGTGAAAGCTGTAATTCGGTGAGATGATTTCACAGAACACGAAGAAGTTTCTCAGAAAACTTCTTTCTCTTTGTTATCGGAGGATATTTCCTTTGGCCCTATAGACTTCAAAGGCATCCGAAATATCTCTTCTCAGATTCCCCAGAAATAAGGCTAGCAAAGAGATCCACGAAATACAGATGTAACTCTGTGACATGAATTAACAGAACACTAAGCAGATTCTCAGAAAGCTTCTTTCCAGATTTCATCTGAGGATATTTCCTTTTTCACCATAGCCCTCTATGGGCTTCCCAATATCTCTTTGCCAATTCCACAAGAACTGTCTTAGCGAAAGGCTTCTTTAGGGGAAAGCTGTAACTCTGTGAGATGATTTCACGGAACCCTAAGAAGTTTCTCAGAATGCTTCTTTCTCTTTGTTATCGGAGGATATTTCCTTTGGCCCTATTTTCTTCAAAGGGATCCGAAATATCTGTTCTCAGATTCCACAGAAATAAATCTAGCAAAGAGATCCACGAAATACATTTGTAACTCTGTGAGATAAATTAACAGAACAATAAGCAGTTTCTCAGAAAGCTTCTTTCGAGATTTCATCTGAGGATATTTCCTTTTTCACCATAGTCCTCTATGGGCTTCCAAATATCACTTTGCCAATTCCACAAGAACTGTCTTAGCGAAAGGCTTCTTGAGGGGAAAGCTGTAACTCTGTGATTGATTTCACAGAACACAACGAAGTTTCTCAGAAAGCTTCTTTCTCTTTGTTATCGGAGGATACTTTCTTTGGCCCAATAGTCTTCAAATGGATCCGAAATATCTGTTCTCAGATTCCACAGAAATAAGGCTAGCAAAGAGATCCAAGAAATACTTTTGTTATTCTGTGAGATGAATTAACAGAACACTAAGCAGTTTCTCAGAAAGCTTCTTTCCAGATTTCATCTGAGGATATTTCCTTTTTCACCATAGCCCTCTATGGGCTTCCAAATATCACTTTGCCAATTCCACAAGAACTGTCTTAGTGAAAGGCTTCTTGAGGGGAAAGCTGTAATTCTGTGAGGTGATTTCACAGAACACAAAGAAGTTTCTCAGAAAGCTTCTTTCTCTTTGTTATAGGAGCATATTTCCCTTGTCCCTGTAGTCTTCAAAGGGATCTGAAATATCTGTTATCAGATTTCCCAGAAATAAGGCTAGCAAAGAGATCCACGAAATACAGATGTAACTCTGTGAGTGGAAGTCACATATCACAGAGCAGTTTCTCAGAAAGCTTCTGTCCAGATTTCATCTGAGGATATTTCGTTTTTATCATAGCCCTCTAAGAGCTTCCATATATCACTTTGCCAATTGCACAAGAACTGTCTTTGCGAAAGGCTTCTTGAGAGGAAAGCTGTAAGTCTGTGAGATGATTTCACAAACTCAAAGAAGTTTCTCAGAAAGTTTCTTTCTCTCTGTTATCGGAAGATATTTCCTTTGTCCCTATAGTCTTCAAAGGGATCCGAAATAGCTGTTTACAGATTCCACAGAAATAAGGCTAGCAAAGAAATCCACGAAATACAGATGTAACTCTGTGAGTGGAAGTCACATATCACAGAGCAGTTTCTCAGAAAGCTTCTTTACAGATGCCATCTGAGGATATTTCCTTTTTCACCATAGCCCTCTATGGGCTTCCAATTAATACTTTGCCAATTCCACAAGAACTGTCTTAGCGAAAGGCTTCCTGTCGGGAAAGCTGTAACACTGTGAGATGATTTTACAGAACACAAAGAAGTTTCTCAGAAAGCTTCTTTCTCTTTGTTATCGCAGGATATTACCTTTGGCCCTATAGTCTTCAAAGGGATCCGAAATATCTGTTCTCAGATTCCACAGAAATAAGGCTAGCAAAGAGATCCACGAAATACAGATGTAACTCTGTGAGTGGAAGTCACATATCACAGAGCAGTTTCTCAGAAAGCTTCTTTCCAGAATTCATCTGAGGATATTCCTTTTTTCACCATAGCCCTCTATGGGCTTCCAAATATCACTTTTCCAATTCCACAAGAACTCTCTTAGCGAAAGGCTTCTTTAGGGGAAAGCTGTAACTCTGTGAGATGATTTCACAAAACACAACGAAGTTTCTCAGAAAGCTTCTTTCTCTTTGTTATCGGAGGATATTTTCTTAGGCCCTATAGTCTTCGAAGGGATCCGAAATATCTGTTCTCAGATTCCACAGAAATAAGGCTAGCAAAGATATCCACGAAAAACAGATGTAACTCTGTGAATGGACGTCACATATCACAGAGCAGTTTCTCAGAAAGCTTCTTTCCTGATTTCATCTGAGGAGATTTAGTTTTTCACCTTAGCCCTCTATGGGCTTCCTATTATCACTTTGCCAATTCCATAAGAACTGTCTTACCGAAAGGCTTCTTGAGGGGAAAGCTGTAACTCTGTGAGGTGATTTCACAGAACACAAAGAAGTTTCTCAGAAAGCTTCTTTCTCTTTGTTATCGGAGGATATTTCCTTTGGCCCTATGGTCTTCAAAGGGATCCGAAATATCTGTTCTCAGATTCCACAGAAATAATGCCAGCAAAGGGATCCAGGAAATACATTTGTAACTCTGTGAGATGAATTAACAGAACACTAAGCAGTTTCTCAAAAAGCTTCTTTCCAGATTTCATCTGAGGATATTTCCTTTTTCACCATAGACCTCTATGGGCTTCCAAATACCACTTTGCAAATTCCAGAAGAACTGTCTTAGCGAAAGGCTTCCTGTCGGGAAAGCTGTTACTCTGTGAGATGATTTAACAGAACACAAAGAAGTTTCTCAGAAAGCTTCTTTCTCTTTGTTATCGCAGGATATTTCCTTTGGCCCTATAGACTTCAAAGGGATCCGAAATATCTGTTCTCAGATTCCACAGAAATAAGGCCAGCAAAGAGTTCCACGAAATACAGATGTAACTCTGGGAGTGGAAGTCACATATCACAGAGCAGTTTCTCAGAAAGCTTCTTTCCAGAATTCTTCTGAGGATATTTCCTTTTTCACCATAGCCCTCTATGGGCTTCCAAATATCACCTTTCCAATTCCACAAGAACTGTCTTAGCAAAAGGCTTCTGTAGGGGAAAGCTGTGACTCTGTGAGATAATTTCACAGAACACAAAGAAGTTTCTCAGAAAGCTTCTTTCACTTTGTTATCGGAGTGTATTTCCTTTGGCCCTATAGTCTTCAAAGGGATCCGAAATATCTGTTCTCAGATTCCACAGAAATAAGGCTAGCAAAGAGATCCACGAAATACATTTGTAACTCTGTGAGATGAATTAGCAGAACACTAAGCAGTTTCTCAGAAAGCTTCTTTCCAGATTTCATCTGAGGATATTTCCTTTTTCACCATAGCCCTCTATGGGCTTCCAAATATCACTTTTCCAATTCCACAAGAACTGTATTATCGAAAGGCTTCTTGAGGGGAAAGCTGTAACTCTGTGAGATGATTTCACAGAACTCAAAGAAGTTTCTCAGAAAGCTTCTTTCTCTTTGATATCGGAGGATATTTCCTTTGGCCCTATATTCTTCAAAGGGATCCGAAATATCTGTTCTCAGATTCGACAGAAATAAGTCTAGCAAAGAGATCCACGAAATACAGATGTAACTCTGTGTGTGTAAGTCACATATCACAGAGCAGTTTCTCGGAAAGCTTCTTTCCAGATTTCATCTGAGAATATTTCCTTTTTCACCATAGCCCTCTATGGGTTTCCAAATATCACTTTGCCAATTCTAAAAGAACTGTCTTAGGGAAAGGCTTCTTGAGGGGAAAGCTGTAACTCTGTGAGATGATTTCACGGAACACTAAGAAGATTCTCAGAAAGCTTCTTTCTCTTTGTTATCGGAGGATATTTCCTTTGGCACTATAGTCTTCAAAGGGATCCGAAATAGCTGTTCTCAGATTCCACAGAAATAAGGCTAGCAAAGAGATCCACGAAATACAGATGTAACTCTGTGACATGAATTAACAGAACACTAAGCAGATTCTCAGAAAGCTTCTTTCCAGATTTCATCTGAGGATATTTCCTTTTTCACCATAGCCCTCTATGGGCTTCCAAATATCTCTTTGCCAATTCCACAAGAACTGTCTTAGCGAAAGGCTTCTTGAGGGGAAAGCTGTAACTCTGTGAGATGATTTCACAGAACACAAAGAAGTTTCTCAGAAAGCTTATTTCTCTCTGTTATCGGAGGATATTTCCTTTGGCCCTATAGTCTTCAAAGGGATCCGAAATATCTGTTCTCAGATTCCACAGAAATAAGGCGGGCAAAGAGATCCACGAAACACAGATGTAACTCTGTGCGTGGAAGTCACCTATCACAGAGCAGTTTCTCAGAAAGCTTCTTTCCAGATTTCATCTGAGGATATTTCCTTTTTCACCATAGCCCTCTATGAGCTTTCAAATATCACTTTGCCAATTCCACAAGAACTGTCTTAGCGAAAGGCTTATAGAGGGGAAATCTGTAACTCTGTGAGATGATTTCACAGAACACAACGAAGTTTCTCAGAAAGCTTCTTTCTCTTTGTTATCGGAGGATACTTTCTTTGGCCCTATAGTCTTCAAATGGATCCGAAATATCTGTTCTCAGATTCCACAGAAATAAGGCTAGCAAAGAGATTCACGAAATACAGAAGTAAATCTGTGAGTGGAAGTCACTTATCACAGAGCAGTTTCTCAGAAAGCTTCTTTCCAGATTTCATCTGAGGATATTTCCTTTTTCACCAGAGCCCTCTATGGGCTTCCAAATATCACTTTGCCAATTCCACAAGAGCTGTCTTAGCGAAAGGCTTCCGGAGGGGAAAGCTGTAACTCTGTGAGATCATTTCACAGAACACAAAGAAGTTTCTCAGAAAGCTTCTTCCTCTTTGTTATCGGAGGATATTTCCTTTGGCCCTATAGTCTTCAAAGGGAACCGAAATAGCTGTTCTCAGATTCCACAGAAATAAGGCTAGCAAAGAGATACGCGAAATACAGATGTAACTCTGTGAGTGGACGTCACATATCACAGAGCAGTTTCTCAGAAAGCTTCTTTCCAGATTCCATCTGAGGATATTTCCTTTTTCACCATAGCGCTCTATGGGCTACCAAGTATCACTTTGCCAATTCCACAAGAACTGTCTTAGCGAAAGGCTTCTGGAGGGGAAAGCTGTAACTCTTTGAGATGATTTCACAGAACACAAAGAAGTTTCTCAGAAAGCTTCTTTCTCTTTGTTATCGGAGGATATTTCCTTTGGCCCTGTAGTCTTCAAAGGGATACGAAATATCTGTTCTCAGATTCCACAGAAATAAGGCTAGCAAAGAGATCCACGAAATACAGATGTAACTCTGTGACTGGAAGTCACATATCACAGAGCAGTTTCTCAGAAAGCTTCTTTCCAGATTTCATCTAAGGATATTTCCTTTTTCGCCATAGCCCTCGATGGGCTTCCAAATATCACCTTTCCAATTACACAAGAACTGGCTTAGCGAAAGGCTTCTTGAGGGGAAAGCTGTAACTCTTTGAGATGATTTCATATTACACAACGAAGTTTCTCAGAAAGCTTCTTTCTCTTTGTTATCGGAGGATATTTCCTTTGGCCCTATAGTCTTCAAAGGGATGCGAAATAGCTGTTCTCAGATTCCACAGGAATAAGGCTAGCAAAGAGATCCACGAAATACATTTGTAACTCTGTGAGATGAATTAACAGAACACTAAGCAGTTTCTCAAAAAGCTTCTTTCCAGATTTCATCTGAGTATATTTCCTTTTTCACCATAGCCCTCTATGGGCTACCAAGTATCACTTTGCCAATTCCACAAGAACTGTCTTAGCGAAAGGCTTCTGGAGGGGAAAGCTGTAACTCTTTGAGATGATTTCACGGAACACAAAGAAGTTTCTCAGAAAGCTTCTTTTTCTTTGTTATCGGAGGATAGTTCCTTTGGCCCTATAGTCTTCAATGGGATCCGAAATATCTGTTCTCAGATTCCAAAGTAATAAGGCTAGCAAAGAGATCCACGAAATACAGATGTAACTCTGTGAGTGGAAGTCACATATCACAGAGCAGTTTCTCAGAAAACTTCTTTCCAGATTTCATCTGAGGATATTTCCTTTTTCACCGTAGCCCTCTAAGGGTTTCCAAATATTACTTTGCCAATTCCACAACAACTGTCTTAGCGAAAGGCTTCTTGAGGGGAAAGCTGTAACTCTGTGAGATGATTTCACAGAACACAAAGAAGTTTCTCAGAAAGCTTGTTTCTCTTTGTTATCGGAGGATAATTCCTTTGGCCCTATAGTCTTCAAAGGGATACGAAATATCTGTTCTCAGATTCCACTGAAATAAGGCTAGCAAAGAGATCCACGAAATACAGATGTAACTCTGTGAGTGGAAGTCACATATCACAGAGCAGTTTCTCAGAAAGCTTCTTTCCAGATTTCATCTGAGGATATTACTTTTTTCACCATAGCCCTCTATGGGCTTCCAAATATCACTTTTCCAATTCCACAAGAACTGTCTTAGCGAAAGGCTTCTGGAGGGGAAAGCTGTAACTCTGTGAGATGATTTCACAGAACACAACGAAGTTTCTCAGAAAGCATCTTTCTCTTTGTTATCGGAGGATATTTTTTTTGGCCTTATAGTCTTCGAAGGGATCCGAAATATCTGTTCTCAGATTCCACAGAAATAAGGCTAGCAAAGAGATCCACGAAATACAGATGAAACTCTGTGAGATGAATTAAGAGAACACTAAGCAGTTTCTCAGAAAACTTCTTTCCAGATTTCATCTGAGGATAATTCCTTTTTCACCATTGCCTCTATGGGCTTCCAAATATCACTTTTCCAATTCCACCAGAACTGTCTTAGCAAAAGGCTTCTTGAGGGAAAGCTGTAACTCTGTGAGATGATTTCCCAGAACACCAAGAAGTTTCTCAGAAAGCTTCTTTCTCTTTGTTATCGGAGGATATTTCCTTTGGCCCTATAGTATTCAAAAGGATTCGAAATATCTGCTCTGAGATTCCACAGAAATAAGGCTAGCCAAGAGATCCAGGAAATACAGATGTAACTCTCTGAGTGGAAGTCACATATCACAGAGCAGTTTCTCAGAAAGCTTCTTTCCAGATTTCATCTGAGGATATTTCTTTTTTCACCATAGCCCTCTATGGGCTTCCAAATATCACTTTTCCAATTCCACAAGAACTGTCTTATCGAAAGGCTTCTAGAGGGGAAAGCTGTAACTCTGTGAGATGATTTCACAGAACACAACGAAGTTTCTCAGAAAGCATCTTTCTCTTTGTTATCGGAGGATATTTCCTTTGGCCTTATAGTCTTCGAAGGGATCCGAAATATCTGTTCTCAGATTCCACAGAAATAAGGCTAGCAAAGAGATCCACGAAATACAGATGTAACTCTGTGACATGAATTAAGAGAACACTAAGCAGTTTCTCAGAAAGCTTCTTTCCAGATTTCATCTGAGGATAATTCCGTTTTCACCATTGCCTCTATGGGCTTCCAAATATCACTTTTCCAATTCCACCAGAACTGTCTTAGCAAAAGGCTTCTTGAGGGAAAGCTGTAACTCTGTGATATGATTTCCCAGAACACCAAGAAGTTTCTCAGAAAGCTTCTTTCTCTTTGTTATCGGAGGATATTTCCCTTGGCCCTATAGTTTTCAAAGGGATCCGAAATACCTGCTCTGAGATTCCACAGAAATAAGGCTAGCAAAGAGATCCATGAAAAACAGATGTAACTCTGTGAGTGGACGTCACATATCACAGAGCAGTTTCTCAGAAAGCTTCTTTCCAGATTTCATCTGAGGATAATTCCTTTTTCACCATAGCCCTCTAAGGGCTTCCAATTATCACTTTGCCAATTCCACAAGAACTGTCTTAGCTAAAGGCTCCTGGAGGGGAAAGCTGTAACTCTGTGAGATGATTTCACAGAACACAACGAAGTGTCTCAGAAAGCTTCTTACTCTTTGTTATCGGAGGATATTTCCTTTGGCCGTATAGTCTTCAAAGGAAACGGAAATAGCTGTTCTCAGATTCCACAGAAATAAGGCTAGCGAAGAGATCCACGAAATACAGATGTAACTCTGTGAGTGGACGTCACATATCACAGAGCAGTTTCTCAGAAAGCTTCTTTCCAAATTTCATCTGAGGATATTTCCTTTTTCACCATAGCCCTCTATGGACTTCCAATTATCACTTTGCCAATTCCACAAGAACAGTCTTAGCGAAAGGCTTCTTGAGGGGAAAGCTGTAACTCTGTGAGATGATTTCACAGAACACAAAGAAGTTTCTCAGAAAGATTCTTTCTCTTTGTTATCGGAGGATATTTCCTTTGGCCCTATGGTCTTCAAAGTGATCCGAAATATCTGTTCTCAGATTCCACAGAAATAAGGCTAGCAAAGAGATCCACGACATACAGATGTAACTCTGTGAGTGGAAGTCACTTATCACAGAGCAGTTTCTCAAAAAGCTTCTTTCCAGATTTCATTTGAGGATATTTCCTTTTTCACCATAGCCCTCTATGGGCTTCCAAATATCACTTTTCCAATTCCACAAGAACTGTCTTAACGAAAGGCTTCTTGCGGGGAAAGCTGTAACTCTGTGAGATGATTTCACAGAACACAAAGAAGTTTCTCAGAAAGCTTCTTTCTCTTTGTTATCGGAGGATATTTCAATTGGCCCTATAGTCTTCCAAGGGATCCGAAATATCTGTTCTCAGTTTCCACAGAAATAAGGCTAGCAAAGAGATCCACGAAATACAGATGTAACTCTGTGAGTGGAAGTCACATATCACGGAGCAGTTTCTCAGAACGCTTCTTTCGAGATTTCATCTGAGGATATTTCCTTTCTCACCATAGCCCTCTATGGGCTGCCAAATATCACTTTGCCAATTCCACAAGAACTGTCTTAGCGAAAGGCTTCTTGAGGGGAAAGCTGTAACTCTGTGATTGATTTCACAGAACACAACGAAGTTTCTCAGAAAGCTTCTTTCTCTTTGTTATCGGAGGATACTTTCTTTGGCCCAATAGTCTTCAAATGGATCCGAAATATCTGTTCTCAGATTCCACAGAAATAAGGCTAGCAAAGAGATCCAAGAAATACTTTTGTTATTCTGTGAGATGAATTAACAGAACACTAAGCAGTTTCTCAGAAAGCTTCTTTCCAGATTTCATCTGAGGATATTTCCTTTTTCACCATAGCCCTCTATGGGCTTCCAAATATCACTTTGCCAATTCCACAAGAACTGTCTTAGTGAAAGGCTTCTTGAGGGGAAAGCTGTAATTCTGTGAGGTGATTTCACAGAACACAAAGAAGTTTCTCAGAAAGCTTCTTTCTCTTTGTTATAGGAGCATATTTCCCTTGTCCCTGTAGTCTTCAAAGGGATCTGAAATATCTGTTATCAGATTTCCCAGAAATAAGGCTAGCAAAGAGATCCACGAAATACAGATGTAACTCTGTGAGTGGAAGTCACATATCACAGAGCAGTTTCTCAGAAAGCTTCTGTCCAGATTTCATCTGAGGATATTTCGTTTTTATCATAGCCCTCTAAGAGCTTCCATATATCACTTTGCCAATTGCACAAGAACTGTCTTTGCGAAAGGCTTCTTGAGAGGAAAGCTGTAAGTCTGTGAGATGATTTCACAAACTCAAAGAAGTTTCTCAGAAAGTTTCTTTCTCTCTGTTATCGGAAGATATTTCCTTTGTCCCTATAGTCTTCAAAGGGATCCGAAATAGCTGTTTACAGATTCCACAGAAATAAGGCTAGCAAAGAAATCCACGAAATACAGATGTAACTCTGTGAGTGGAAGTCACATATCACAGAGCAGTTTCTCAGAAAGCTTCTTTACAGATGCCATCTGAGGATATTTCCTTTTTCACCATAGCCCTCTATGGGCTTCCAATTAATACTTTGCCAATTCCACAAGAACTGTCTTAGCGAAAGGCTTCCTGTCGGGAAAGCTGTAACACTGTGAGATGATTTTACAGAACACAAAGAAGTTTCTCAGAAAGCTTCTTTCTCTTTGTTATCGCAGGATATTACCTTTGGCCCTATAGTCTTCAAAGGGATCCGAAATATCTGTTCTCAGATTCCACAGAAATAAGGCTAGCAAAGAGATCCACGAAATACAGATGTAACTCTGTGAGTGGAAGTCACATATCACAGAGCAGTTTCTCAGAAAGCTTCTTTCCAGAATTCATCTGAGGATATTCCTTTTTTCACCATAGCCCTCTATGGGCTTCCAAATATCACTTTTCCAATTCCACAAGAACTCTCTTAGCGAAAGGCTTCTTTAGGGGAAAGCTGTAACTCTGTGAGATGATTTCACAAAACACAACGAAGTTTCTCAGAAAGCTTCTTTCTCTTTGTTATCGGAGGATATTTTCTTAGGCCCTATAGTCTTCGAAGGGATCCGAAATATCTGTTCTCAGATTCCACAGAAATAAGGCTAGCAAAGATATCCACGAAAAACAGATGTAACTCTGTGAATGGACGTCACATATCACAGAGCAGTTTCTCAGAAAGCTTCTTTCCTGATTTCATCTGAGGAGATTTAGTTTTTCACCTTAGCCCTCTATGGGCTTCCTATTATCACTTTGCCAATTCCATAAGAACTGTCTTACCGAAAGGCTTCTTGAGGGGAAAGCTGTAACTCTGTGAGGTGATTTCACAGAACACAAAGAAGTTTCTCAGAAAGCTTCTTTCTCTTTGTTATCGGAGGATATTTCCTTTGGCCCTATGGTCTTCAAAGGGATCCGAAATATCTGTTCTCAGATTCCACAGAAATAATGCCAGCAAAGGGATCCAGGAAATACATTTGTAACTCTGTGAGATGAATTAACAGAACACTAAGCAGTTTCTCAAAAAGCTTCTTTCCAGATTTCATCTGAGGATATTTCCTTTTTCACCATAGACCTCTATGGGCTTCCAAATACCACTTTGCCAATTCCAGAAGAACTGTCTTAGCGAAAGGCTTCCTGTCGGGAAAGCTGTTACTCTGTGAGATGATTTAACAGAACACAAAGAAGTTTCTCAGAAAGCTTCTTTCTCTTTGTTCTCGCAGGATATTTCCTTTGGCCCTATAGACTTCAAAGGGATCCGAAATATCTGTTCTCAGATTCCACAGAAATAAGGCCAGCAAAGAGTTCCACGAAATACAGATGTAACTCTGGGAGTGGAAGTCACATATCACAGAGCAGTTTCTCAGAAAGCTTCTTTCCAGAATTCTTCTGAGGATATTTCCTTTTTCACCATAGCCCTCTATGGGCTTCCAAATATCACTTTTCCAATTCCACAAGAACTGTCTTAGAAAAAGGCTTCTGTAGGGGAAAGCTGTGACTCTGTGAGATAATTTCACAGAACACAAAGAAGTTTCTCAGAAAGCTTCTTTCACTTTGTTATCGGAGTGTATTTCCTTTGGCCCTATAGTCTTCAAAGGGATCCGAAATATCTGTTCTCAGATTCCACAGAAATAAGGCTAGCAAAGAGATCCACGAAATACATTTGTAACTCTGTGAGATGAATTAGCAGAACACTAAGCAGTTTCTCAGAAAGCTTCTTTCCAGATTTCATCTGAGGATATTTCCTTTTTCACCATAGCCCTCTATGGGCTTCCAAATATCACTTTTCCAATTCCACAAGAACTGTATTATCGAAAGGCTTCTTGAGGGGAAAGCTGTAACTCTGTGAGATGATTTCACAGAACTCAAAGAAGTTTCTCAGAAAGCTTCTTTCTCTTTGTTATCGGAGGATATTTCCTTTGGCCCTATATTCTTCAAAGGGATCCGAAATATCTGTTCTCAGATTCGACAGAAATAAGTCTAGCAAAGAGATCCACGAAATACAGATGTAACTCTGTGTGTGTAAGTCACATATCACAGAGCAGTTTCTCGGAAAGCTTCTTTCCAGATTTCATCTGAGAATATTTCCTTTTTCACCATAGC
Source organism: Macaca mulatta (assembly GCF_049350105.2). Lineage (NCBI taxonomy): Eukaryota > Metazoa > Chordata > Mammalia > Primates > Cercopithecidae > Macaca > Macaca mulatta. The sequence goes on from NC_133417.1 coordinate 30,443,461, forward strand.
CCTCTATGGGTTTCCAAATATCACTTTGCCAATTCTAAAAGAACTGTCTTAGGGAAAGGCTTCTTGAGGGGAAAGCTGTAACTCTGTGAGATGATTTCACGGAACACTAAGAAGATTCTCAGAAAGCTTCTTTCACTTTGTTATCGGAGGATATTTCCTTTGGCACTATAGTCTTCAAAGGGATCCGAAATAGCTGTTCTCAGATTCCACAGAAATAAGGCTAGCAAAGAGATCCACGAAATACAGATGTAACTCTGTGACATGAATTAACAGAACACTAAGCAGATTCTCAGAAAGCTTCTTTCCAGATTTCATCTGAGGATATTTCCTTTTTCACCATAGCCCTCTATGGGCTTCCAAATATCTCTTTGCCAATTCCACAAGAACTGTCTTAGCGAAAGGCTTCTTGAGGGGAAAGCTGTAACTCTGTGAGATGATTTCACAGAACACAAAGAAGTTTCTCAGAAAGCTTATTTCTCTCTGTTATCGGAGGATATTTCCTTTGGCCCTATAGTCTTCAAAGGGATCCGAAATATCTGTTCTCAGATTCCACAGAAATAAGGCGGGCAAAGAGATCCACGAAACACAGATGTAACTCTGTGCGTGGAAGTCACCTATCACAGAGCAGTTTCTCAGAAAGCTTCTTTCCAGATTTCATCTGAGGATATTTCCTTTTTCACCATAGCCCTCTGAGCTTTCAAATATCACTTTGCCAATTCCACAAGAACTGTCTTAGCGAAAGGCTTATAGAGGGGAAATCTGTAACTCTGTGAGATGATTTCACAGAACACAACGAAGTTTCTCAGAAAGCTTCTTTCTCTTTGTTATCGGAGGATACTTTCTTTGGCCCTATAGTCTTCAAATGGATCCGAAATATCTGTTCTCAGATTCCACAGAAATAAGGCTAGCAAAGAGATTCACGAAATACAGAAGTAAATCTGTGAGTGGAAGTCACTTATCACAGAGCAGTTTCTCAGAAAGCTTCTTTCCAGATTTCATCTGAGGATATTTCCTTTTTCACCAGAGCCCTCTATGGGCTTCCAAATATCACTTTGCCAATTCCACAAGAGCTGTCTTAGCGAAAGGCTTCCGGAGGGGAAAGCTGTAACTCTGTGAGATCATTTCACAGAACACAAAGAAGTTTCTCAGAAAGCTTCTTCCTCTTTGTTATCGGAGGATATTTCCTTTGGCCCTATAGTCTTCAAAGGGAACCGAAATAGCTGTTCTCAGATTCCACAGAAATAAGGCTAGCAAAGAGATACGCGAAATACAGATGTAACTCTGTGAGTGGACGTCACATATCACAGAGCAGTTTCTCAGAAAGCTTCTTTCCAGATTCCATCTGAGGATATTTCCTTTTTCACCATAGCGCTCTATGGGCTACCAAGTATCACTTTGCCAATTCCACAAGAACTGTCTTAGCGAAAGGCTTCTGGAGGGGAAAGCTGTAACTCTTTGAGATGATTTCACAGAACACAAAGAAGTTTCTCAGAAAGCTTCTTTCTCTTTGTTATCGGAGGATATTTCCTTTGGCCCTGTAGTCTTCAAAGGGATACGAAATATCTGTTCTCAGATTCCACAGAAATAAGGCTAGCAAAGAGATCCACGAAATACAGATGTAACTCTGTGACTGGAAGTCACATATCACAGAGCAGTTTCTCAGAAAGCTTCTTTCCAGATTTCATCTAAGGATATTTCCTTTTTCACCATAGCCCTCGATGGGCTTCCAAATATCACCTTTCCAATTACACAAGAACTGGCTTAGCGAAAGGCTTCTTGAGGGGAAAGCTGTAACTCTTTGAGATGATTTCATATTACACAACGAAGTTTCTCAGAAAGCTTCTTTCTCTTTGTTATCGGAGGATATTTCCTTTGGCCCTATAGTCTTCAAAGGGATGCGAAATAGCTGTTCTCAGATTCCACAGGAATAAGGCTAGCAAAGAGATCCACGAAATACATTTGTAACTCTGTGAGATGAATTAACAGAACACTAAGCAGTTTCTCAAAAAGCTTCTTTCCAGATTTCATCTGAGTATATTTCCTTTTTCACCATAGCCCTCTATGGGCTACCAAGTATCACTTTGCCAATTCCACAAGAACTGTCTTAGCGAAAGGCTTCTGGAGGGGAAAGCTGTAACTCTTTGAGATGATTTCACGGAACACAAAGAAGTTTCTCAGAAAGCTTCTTTTTCTTTGTTATCGGAGGATAGTTCCTTTGGCCCTATAGTCTTCAATGGGATCCGAAATATCTGTTCTCAGATTCCAAAGTAATAAGGCTAGCAAAGAGATCCACGAAATACAGATGTAACTCTGTGAGTGGAAGTCACATATCACAGAGCAGTTTCTCAGAAAACTTCTTTCCAGATTTCATCTGAGGATATTTCCTTTTTCACCGTAGCCCTCTAAGGGTTTCCAAATATTACTTTGCCAATTCCACAACAACTGTCTTAGCGAAAGGCTTCTTGAGGGGAAAGCTGTAACTCTGTGAGATGATTTCACAGAACACAAAGAAGTTTCTCAGAAAGCTTGTTTCTCTTTGTTATCGGAGGATAATTCCTTTGGCCCTATAGTCTTCAAAGGGATACGAAATATCTGTTCTCAGATTCCACTGAAATAAGGCTAGCAAAGAGATCCACGAAATACAGATGTAACTCTGTGAGTGGAAGTCACATATCACAGAGCAGTTTCTCAGAAAGCTTCTTTCCAGATTTCATCTGAGGATATTACTTTTTTCACCATAGCCCTCTATGGGCTTCCAAATATCACTTTTCCAATTCCACAAGAACTGTCTTAGCGAAAGGCTTCTGGAGGGGAAAGCTGTAACTCTGTGAGATGATTTCACAGAACACAACGAAGTTTCTCAGAAAGCATCTTTCTCTTTGTTATCGGAGGATATTTTTTTTGGCCTTATAGTCTTCGAAGGGATCCGAAATATCTGTTCTCAGATTCCACAGAAATAAGGCTAGCAAAGAAATCCACGAAATACAGATGAAACTCTGTGAGATGAATTAAGAGAACACTAAGCAGTTTCTCAGAAAACTTCTTTCCAGATTTCATCTGAGGATAATTCCTTTTTCACCATTGCCTCTATGGGCTTCCAAATATCACTTTTCCAATTCCACCAGAACTGTCTTAGCAAAAGGCTTCTTGAGGGAAAGCTGTAACTCTGTGAGATGATTTCCCAGAACACCAAGAAGTTTCTCAGAAAGCTTCTTTCTCTTTGTTATCGGAGGATATTTCCTTTGGCCCTATAGTATTCAAAAGGATTCGAAATATCTGCTCTGAGATTCCACAGAAATAAGGCTAGCCAAGAGATCCAGGAAATACAGATGTAACTCTCTGAGTGGAAGTCACATATCACAGAGCAGTTTCTCAGAAAGCTTCTTTCCAGATTTCATCTGAGGATATTTCTTTTTTCACCATAGCCCTCTATGGGCTTCCAAATATCACTTTTCCAATTCCACAAGAACTGTCTTATCGAAAGGCTTCTAGAGGGGAAAGCTGTAACTCTGTGAGATGATTTCACAGAACACAACGAAGTTTCTCAGAAAGCATCTTTCTCTTTGTTATCGGAGGATATTTCCTTTGGCCCTATAGTCTTGAAAGGAATCCGAAATATATGTTCTCAGATTCCACAGAAATAAGGCTAGCAAAGGGATCCACGAAATACAGATGTAACTCTGTGAGATGAATTAACAGAACACTAAGTAGTTTCTCAGAAAACTTCTTTCCTGATTTCATCTGAGGATATTTCCTTTTTCACCATAGCCCTCTATGGGCTTCCAAATATCACTTTGCCAATTCCACAAGAACTGTCTTAGCGAAAGGCTTCTTGAGGGGAAAGCTGTAACTCTGTGAGATGATTACACAGAACACGAAGATGTTTCTCAGAAAGTTTCTTTCTGTTTTTTATGGGAGGATATTTCCTTTGGCCCTATAGTCTTCAAAGGGATCTGAAATATCTGTTCTCAGATTCCACAGAAATAAGGCTAGCAAAGAGATCCACGAAATACAGATGTAACACTGTGAATGGAAGTCACATATCACAGAGGAGTTTCTCAGAAAGCTTCTTTGCAGATTTCATGTGAGGATATTTCCTTTTTCACCTTAGCCGTCTAGGGGCTTCCAAATATCACTTTGCCAATTCCACAAGAACTGTCTAACGAAAGGCTTCTTGAGGGGAAAGCTGTAACTCTGTGAGATGATTTCACAGAACACAAAGAAGTTTCTCAGAAAGCTTCTTTCTCTTTGTTATCGGGAGATATTTCCTTTGGCCCTATAGTCTTGAAAGGAATCCGAAATATATGTTCTCAGATTCCACAGAAATAACGCTAGCAAAGGGATCCACGAAATGCAGATGTAACTCTGTGAGATGAATTAACAGAACACTAAGTAGTTTCTCAGAAAACTTCTTTCCTGATTTCATCTGAGGATATTTCCTTTTTCACCATAGCCCTCTATGGGCTTCCAAATATCATTTTGGCAATTCCACAAGAACTGTCTTAGCGAAAGGCTTCTTGACGGGAAAACTGTAACTCTGTGAGATGATTTCACAGAACACGAAGATGTTTCTCAGAAAGTTTCTTTCTGTTTTTTATGGGAGGATATTTCCTTTGGCCCTATTGTCTTCAAAGGGATCCGAAATATCTGTTCTCAGATTCCACAGAAATAAGGCTAGCAAAGAGATCCACGTAATACAGATGTAACTCTGTGAGTGGAAGTCACATATCACAGAGCAGTTTCTCAGAAAGCTTCCCTCCAGATTTCATCTGAGGATATTTCCTTTTTCACCATAGCCCTCTAAGGGCTTCCAAATATCACTTTGCCAATTCCACAAGAACTGCCTTAGCGAAAGGTTTCTTGAGGGGAAAGCTATAACACTGTGAGATGATTTCACAGAACACAAAGATGTTTCTCTGAAAGCTTCTTTCTCTTTGTTATGGGAGGATATTTCCTTTGGCCCTAGAGTCTTCAAAGAGATCCGAAATATCTGTTCTCAGATTCCACAGAAATAAGGCCAGCAAAGAGATCCACGAAATACAGATGTATCTCTGTGATTGGAAGTCACATATCACAGAGCAGTTTCTCAGAAAGCTTCTTTGCAGATTTCATCTGAGGATATTTCCTTTTTCACCCTAGCCCTCTAAGGGCTTCCAAATATCACTTTGCCAATTGCACAAGTACTGTCTTAGCGAAAGGCTTCTTGATGGGAAAGCTGTAACTCTGTTAGATGATTTCACAGAACACAAAGTAGTTTCTCAGAAAGCTTCTTTCTCTTTGTTATCGGAAGATATTTCCTTTGGCCCTATAGTCTTAAGGGATCAGAAATATCTGTTCTCAGATTCCACAGAAATAAGGCTACCAAAGAGATCCACGAAATACAGATGTAACTCTGTGTGTGGAAGTCACATGTCACAGAGCAGTTTCTCAGAAAGCTTCTTTCCAGATTTCATCTGAGGATATTGTCTTTTTCACCATAGCCCTCTATGGGCTTCCAAATATCACTTTGCCAATTCCACGAGAAGTGTCTTAGCGAAAGGCTTCTTGAGGGGAAAGCTGTAACTCTGTGAGATGATTTCACAGAACACAAAGAAGTTTCTCAGAAAGCTTCTTTCTCTTTGTTATCGGAGGATATTTCCTTTGACCCTATAGTCTTCAAAGGGATCCGAAATATCTCTTCTCAGATTCCACAGAAATAAGGCTACCAAAGTGATCCACGAAATACAGATGTAACTCTGTGAGAAGATTAACAGAACACTAAGCAGTTTCTCAGAAAGCTTCTTTCCAGATTTCATCAGAGGATATATCCTTTTTCACCATAGCCCTCTATGGGCTTCCAAATATCACTTTTCCAATTCCACAGTAACTGTCTTAGCCAAAGGCTTCCTGATGGGAAAGCTGTAAGTCTGTGAGATGATTTCACAGAATCCAAAGAAGTTTCTCAGAAAGCTTCTTTCTCTTTGTTATGAGAAGATATTTCCTTTGGCCCTATAGTCTTCAAAGTGATTTGAAATATCTGTTCTCATATGCCAAAGAAAAAATGCTCGCAAATAGATCCACGAAATACAGATGTAACACTGTGAGTGGAAGTCACATATCACAGAGCAGTTTCTCAGAAATCTTCTTTCCAGATTTCATCTGAGTATATTTCCTTTTTCACCATAGCCCTCAAAGGGCTTCCAAATATCACTTTGCCAATACCACAAGAACTGTCTTAGCGAAATGTTTCTTGAGGGGAAACCTGTAACACTGTGAGATGATTTCACAGAACACAAAGATGTTTCTCTGAAAGCTTCTTTCTCTTTGTTATGGGAGGATATTTCCTTTGGCCCTACAGTCTTCAAAGGGATCCGAAATATCTGTTCTCAGATCCACAGAAATAAGGCTAGCAAAGAGATCCACGAAATACAGATGTAACTCGGTGAGTGGAAGTCACATATCACAGAGCCGTTTCTCAGAAAGCTTCTTTCCATATTTCATGTGAGGATATTTCCTTTTTCACCATAGACCTCTAAGGGCTTCCAAATATCACTTTGCCAATTCCACAAGAACTATCTTAGCGAAAGGCTTCTTGAAGTGAAAGATGTAACTCTGTGAGTTGATTTCACAGAACACAAAGAAGTTTCTCAGAAAGCTTCTTTCTCTTTGTTATCGGAGGAAATTTCCTTTTTCCCTATAGTCTTCATAGGGAACCGAAATATCTGTTCTCAGATTCCACAGAAATAAGGCTATCAAAGAGATACACGAAATACAGATGTAACTCTGTGAGTTGAAGTCACATATCAGAGAGCAGTTGCTCAGAAAGATTCTTTCCAGATTTCATCTGAAGATATTTCCTTTTTCACCATAGCCCTCTAAGGGCTTCCAAATATCACTTTGCCAATTCCACAAGAACTGTCTTAGCGAAAGGCTTCTTGAGGGGAAAGCTGTAACTCTGTGAGATGATTTCACGGAACACAAAGAAGTTTCTCAGAAAGCTTCTTTCTGTTTTTTATGGGAGGATATTTCCTTTGGCCCAATAGTCTTCAAAGGTATCCGAAATATCTGTTCTCAGATTCCATAGAAATAAGGCTAGCAAAGAGATCCACGAAATACAGATGTAACTCTGTGAGATGAATTAACAGAACACTAAGCAGTCTCTCTGAAAGCTTCTTTCCAGATTTCATCTGAGGATATTTCCTTTTTCACCAGAGCCCTCTATGGGCTTCCAAATATCACTTTGTCAATTCCACAAGAACTGTCTTAGTGAAAGGCTTCTTGAGGGGAAAGCTGTAACTCTGTGAGACGATTTCAAAGAACACAAAGAAGTTTCTCAGAAAGCTTCTTTCTCTTTGTTATGGGAGGATATTTGCTTTGGCCCTATAGTCTTCAAAGGGATCCGAAATATCTGTTCTCAGATTCCACAGAAATAAGGCTAGCAAAGAGATCCACGAAATACAGATGTAACTCTGTGAGTGGAAGTCACATATCACCGAGCAGTTTCTCAGAAAACTTCTTTGCAGATTTCATGTGAGGATATTTCCTTTTTCACTCTAGCCGTCTATGGGCTTCCAAATATCACTTTGCCAATTCCACAAGTGCTGTCTTAACGAAAGGCTTCTTGAGGGGAAAGCTGTAACTCTGTGAGATGATTTCACAGAACACAAAGAACTTTCTCAGAAAGCTTCTTTCTCTTTGTTATCGGAGGATATTTCCTTTGGCCCTATAGTCTTCCAAGGGATCCGAAATATCTGTTCTCAGATTCCACAGAAATAAGGCTAGCAAAGAGATCCACGAAATACAGATGTAACTCTGTGAGATGAATTAACAGAACAATAAGCAGTTTCTCAGAAAGCTTCTTTCCAGATTTCATCTGAGGATATTTCCTTTTTCACCATAGCACACTATGGGCTTCCAAATATCACTTTGACAATTCCACAAGAACTGTCTTAGCGAAAGGCTTCTTGAGGGGAAACCTGCAACTCTGTGAGATGATTTCACAGAACACAAAAAAGTTTCTCAGAAAGCATCTTTCTGTTTGTTATCCGAGGATATTTCCTTTGGCCCTATATTCTTCAAAGGGATCCGAAATATCTGTTCTCAGATTCCACAGAAATAAGGCTAGCAAAGAGATCCACGAAACACAGATGTAACTCTGTGAGTGGGAGTCACATATCACAGAGCAGTTTCTCGGAAAGCTTCTTTCCAGATTTCATCTGAGAATATTTCCTTTTTCACCATAGCCCTCTCTGGGCTTCCCAATATCACTTTGCCAATTCCACGAGAACTGTCTTAGCGAAAGGCTTCTTGAGGGGAAAGCTGTAACTCTGTGAGATGATTTCACAGAACATAAAGAAGTTTCTCAGAAAGCTTCTTTCTCTTTGTTATGGGAGGATATTTCCTTTGGCCCTATAGTCTTCCAAGGGATCCGAAATATCTGTTCTTAAATACCAAAGAAATAAGGCTAGCAAAGAGATCCACGAAATACAGATGTAACTCGGTGAGTAGAAGTCACATATCACAGAGCAGTTTCTCGGAAAGCTGCTTTCCAGATTTCATCTGAGGATATTTCCTTTTTCACCATAGCCCTCTAAGGGCATCCAAATATCAGTTTGCCAATTGCACAAGAACAGCCTTAGCGAAAGGCTTCTTGAGGGGAAAGCTGTAACTCTCTGAGATGATTTCACAGAACACAAAGAAGTTTCTCAGAAAGCTTCTTTCTCTTTGTTATCGGAGGATATTTGCTTTGGCCCTATAGTCTTCAAAGGGATCCGAAATATCTGTTCTCAGATTCCACAGAAATAAGGCTAGCAAAGAGATCCTCGAAATAGAGATGTAACTCTGTGAGATGAATTAACAGAACACTAAGCAGTTTCTCGGAAAGCTTCTTTCCTGATTTCATCTGAGGATATTTCCTTTTTCACCATAGCCCTCTATGGGCTTCCAAATATCACTTTGCCAATTCCACAAGAACTGTCTTAGCGAAAGGCTTCTTGAGGGGAAAGCTGTTACTCTGTTACATGATTTCGCAGAACACAAAGAAGTTTCTCAGAAAGCTTCTTTCTCTTTGTTATCGGAAGATATTTCCTTTCGCCCTACAGTCTTAAAGGGATCAGAAATATCTGTTCTCAGATTCCACAGAAATAAGGCTAGCAAAGAGATCCACGAAATACAGATGTAACTCTGTGAGTGGAAGTCACATGTCACAGATCAGTTTCTCAGAAAGCTTCTTTCCAGATTTCATCTGAGGATATTTTCTTTTTCACCGTAGCCCTCTATGGGCTTCCAAATATCACTTTGCCAATTCCACGAGAACTGTCTTAGCGAAAGGCTTCTTGAGGGGAAAGCTGTAACTCTGTGAGATGATTTCACAGAACACAAAGAAGTTTCTCAGGAAGCTTCTTTCTCTTTGTTATCGGAGGATATTTCATTTGACTCTATAGTCTTCAAAGGGATCCGAAATATCTGTTCTCAGATTCCACAGAAATAACGCTACCAAAGTGATCCACGAAATACAGATGTAACTCTTTGAGAAGATTAACAGAACACTAAGCAGTTTCTCAGAAAGCTTCTTTCCAGATTTCATCTGAGGATATTTCCTTTTTCACCATAGCACTCTATGGGCTTCCAAATATCACTTTTCCAATTCCACAGGAACTGTCTTACCGAAAGGCTTCCTGAGGGGAAATCTGTAACTCTGTAAGATGATTTCACAGAATCCAAAGAAGTTTCTCAGAAAGCTTCTTTCTCTTTGTTATTGGAAGATTTTTCCTTTGGCCCTATAGTCTTCAAAGGGATTCGAAATATCTGTTCTCGTATTCCACAGAAATAAGGCTAGAAAAGAGATCCACGAAATACAGATGTAACACTGTGAGTGGAAGTCACATATCACAGAGCAGTTTCTCAGAAAGCTTCTTTCCAGATTTCATCTGAGGATATTTCCTTTTTCACCATAGCCCTCTAAGGGCTTCCAAATATCACTTTGCCAATTCCACAAGAACTGCCTTAGCGAAAGGTTTCTTGAGGGGAAAGCTATAACACTGTGAGATGATTTCACAGAACACAAAGATGTTTCTCTGAAAGCTTCTTTCTCTTTGTTATGGGAGGATATTTCCTTTGGCCCTAGAGTCTTCAAAGAGATCCGAAATATCTGTTCTCAGATTCCACAGAAATAAGGCCAGCAAAGAGATCCACGAAATACAGATGTAACTCTGTGATTGGAAGTCACATATCACAGAGCAGTTTCTCAGAAAGCTTCTTTGCAGATTTCATCTGAGGATATTTCCTTTTTCACCCTAGCCCTCTAAGGGCTTCCAAATATCACTTTGCCAATTGCACAAGTACTGTCTTAGCGAAAGGCTTCTTGATGGGAAAGCTGTAACTCTGTTAGATGATTTCACAGAACACAAAGTAGTTTCTCAGAAAGCTTCTTTCTCTTTGTTATCGGAAGATATTTCCTTTGGCCCTATAGTCTTAAAGGGATCAGAAATATCTGTTCTCAGATTCCACAGAAATAAGGCTACCAAAGAGATCCACGAAATACAGATGTAACTCTGTGTGTGGAAGTCACATGTCACAGAGCAGTTTCTCAGAAAGCTTCTTTCCAGATTTCATCTGAGGATATTGTCTTTTTCACCATAGCCCTCTATGGGCTTCCAAATATCACTTTGCCAATTCCACGAGAAGTGTCTTAGCGAAAGGCTTCTTGAGGGGAAAGCTGTAACTCTGTGAGATGATTTCACAGAACACAAAGAAGTTTCTCAGAAAGCTTCTTTCTCTTTGTTATCGGAGGATATTTCCTTTGACCCTATAGTCTTCAAAGGGATCCGAAATATCTCTTCTCAGATTCCACAGAAATAAGGCTACCAAAGTGATCCACGAAATACAGATGTAACTCTGTGAGAAGATTAACAGAACACTAAGCAGTTTCTCAGAAAGCTTCTTTCCAGATTTCATCAGAGGATATATCCTTTTTCACCATAGCCCTCTATGGGCTTCCAAATATCACTTTTCCAATTCCACAGTAACTGTCTTAGCCAAAGGCTTCCTGATGGGAAAGCTGTAAGTCTGTGAGATGATTTCACAGAATCCAAAGAAGTTTCTCAGAAAGCTTCTTTCTCTTTGTTATGAGAAGATATTTCCTTTGGCCCTATAGTCTTCAAAGTGATTTGAAATATCTGTTCTCATATTCCAAAGAAAAAATGCTCGCAAATAGATCCACGAAATACAGATGTAACACTGTGAGTGGAAGTCACATATCACAGAGCAGTTTCTCAGAAATCTTCTTTCCAGTTTTCATCTGAGTATATTTCCTTTTTCACCGTAGCCCTCAAAGGGCTTCCAAATATCACTTTGCCAATACCACAAGAACTGTCTTAGCGAAATGTTTCTTGAGGGGAAAGCTGTAACACTGTGAGATGATTTCAGAGAACACAAAGATGTTTCTCTGACAGCTTCTTTCTCTTTGTTATGGGAGGATATTTCCTTTGGCCCTACAGTCTTCAAAGGGATCCGAAATATCTGTTCTCAGATTCCACAGAAATAAGGCTAGCAAAGAGATCCACGAAATACAGATGTAACTCGGTGAGTGGAAGTCACATATCACAGAGCCGTTTCTCAGAAAGCTTCTTTCCATATTTCATGTGAGGATATTTCCTTTTTCACCATAGACCTCTAAGGGCTGCCAAATATCACTTTGCCAATTCCACAAGAACTGTCTTAGCGAAAGGCATCTTGAGGGGAAAGCTGTAACTCTTTGAGATGATTTCACAGAACACAAAGAAGTTTCTCAGAAAGCTTCTTTCTCTTTGTTATCGGAGGATATTTCCTTTGGTCCTATAGTCTTCAAAGGGGTCCGAAATATCTGTTGTCAGATTCCACAGAAATAGGCTAGGAAAGAGATCCACGAAGCACAGATGTAACTCTGTGAGTGGAAGTCACCTATCACAGAGCAGTTTCTCAGAAAGCTTCTTTCCAGATTTCATCTGAGGATATTTCCTTTTTCACCATAGCCCTCTATGGGCTTCCAAATATCACTTTGCCAAATCCACAAGAACTTTCTTAGCGAAAGGTTTCTTGAGGGGAAAGCTGTAACTCTATGAGATGATTTCACAGAACGCAATGAAGTTTCTCAGAAAGCTTCTTTCTCTTTGTTATCGGAAGATATTTCCTTTGGCCCTATTGTCTTCCAAAGGATCCGAAATATCTGTTCTCAGATTCCACAGAAATAAGGCTAGCAAAGAGATCCACGAAATACAGATGTAACTCTGTGAGTGGAAGTCCCATGTCACAGAGCAGTTTCTCAGAAAGCTTCTTTCCAGATTTCATCTGAGGATATTTTCTTTTTCACCATAGCCCTCTATGGGCTTCCAAATATCACTTTGCCAATTCCACGAGAACTGTCTTAGCGAAAGGCTTCTTGAGGGGAAAGCTGTAACTCTGTGAGATGATTTCACAGAACACAAAGAAGTTTCTCAGAAAGCTTCTTTCTCTTTGTTATCGGAGGATATTTCCTTTGACCCTATAGTCTTCAAAGGGATCCGAAATATCTGTTCTCAGATTCCACAGAAATAACGCTACCAAAGTGATCCACGAAATACAGATGTAATTCTGTGAGAAGATTAATAGAACACTAAGCAGTTTCTCAGACAGCTTCTTTCCAGATTTCATCTGAGGATATTTCCTTTTTCACCATATCCCTCTATGGGCTTCCAAATATCACTTAGCCAATTCCACAAGAACTGTCTTAGCGAAAGGCTTCTTGAGGGGAAAGCTGTAACTCTGTGAGATGATTTCACAGAACACAAAGAATTTTCTCAGAAAGCTTCTTTGTCTTTGTTATAGGAGGATATTTCCTTTGGCCCTACAGTCTTCAAAGGGATCCGAAATATCTGTTGTCAGATTCCACAGAAATAGGCTAGCAAAGAGATCCACGAAATACAGATGTAACTCTGTGAGTGGAAGTCACATATCACAGAGCAGTTTCTCACAACGTTTCTTTCCAGATTTCATCTGAGGATATTTCCTTTTTCACCATAGCCCTCTATGGGTTTCCAAATATCACTTTGCCAATTCCACGAGAACTGTCTTAGCGAAAGGCTTCTTGAGGGGAAAGCTGTAACTCTGGGAGATGATTTCACAGAACACAAAGAAGTTTCAAAGAAAGCTTCTTTCTCTTTGTTATCGGAGGATATTTCCTTTGGCCCTATAGTCCTCAAAGGGATCCGAAATATCTGTTCTCAGATTCCACAGAAATAAGGCTAGCAAAGAGATCCGCGATATACAGATGTAACTCTGTGAATGGAAGTCACATATCACAGAGCAGTTTCTCAGAAAGCTTCTTTCCAGATTTCATCTGAGGATATTTCCTTTTTCACCATAGCCCTCTATGGGCTTCCAAATATCACTTTGCCAATTCCACAAGAACTGTCTTAGCGAATGGCTTCTTCAGGGGAAATCTGTAACTCTGTGAGATGATTTCACAGAATACAAAGAAGTTTCTCAGAAAGCTTCTTTCCCTTTGTTATCGGAGGATATTTCCTTTGGCCCTATACTCTTCAAAGGGATCCGAAATATCTGTTCTCAGATTCCACAGAAATACGCTAGCATAGAGATCCACGAAATACAGATGTAGCTCTGTGAGTGGAAGTCACATATCACAGAGCAGTGTCTCATAAAGTTTCTTTCCAGATTTCATCTGAGGATACTTCCTTTTTCACCATAGCCCTCTATGGGTTTCAAAATATCACTTTGCCAATTCTACGAGAACTGTCATAGCGAAAGGCTCCTTGAGGGGAAAGCTTTAACTCTGGGAGATGATTTCACATAACACAAAGAAGTTTCTCAGAAAGCTTCTTTCTCTTTGTTATCGGAGGATATTTCCTTTGGCCCTATAGTCTTCAAAGGAATCTGAAATATCTGTTCTCAGATACCAAAGAAATAATGCTAGCAAAGATATCCACGAAATACAGATGTAACTGGGTGAGTAGAAGTCACATATCACAGAGCAGTTTCTCGGAAAGCTTCTTTTCAGATTTCATCTGAGGATATTTCCTTTTTCACCATAGCCCTCAATGGGCTTCCAAATATCAATTTGCCAATTCCACAAGAACTGTCTTAGCGAAAGGCTTCTCGAGGGGAAAGCTGTAACTCTTTGAGATGATTTCACAGAACACAAAGAAGTTTCTCAGAAAGCTTCTTTCTCTTTGTTATCGGAGGATATTTCCTTTGCCCATATAGTCTTCAAAGGGATCCGAAATATCTGTTCTCAGATTCCACAGAAATAAGGCTAGGAAAGAGATCCACGAAATACAGATGTAACTCTGTGAGATGAATTAACAGAACACTAAGCAGTTTCTCAGAAAGCTTCTTTCCAGATTTCATCTGAGGATATTTCCTTTTTCACCATAGCCCTCTATGGACTTCCAAATATCACTTTGCCAATTCCACAAGAACAGTCTTAGCGAAAGTCTTCTTGAGGGGAAAGCTGTAACTCTGTAAGATGATTTCACAGAACACAAAGAAGTTCTCAGAAAGCTTCATTCTCTTTGTTATCGGAGGATATTTCCTTTGGCCCTACAGTATTCAAAGGGATCCGAAATATCTGTTCTCAGATTCCAGAGAAATAAGGCCAGCAAAGAGATCCACGAAATACAGATGTAACTCTGTGAGTGGAAGTCACCTATCACAGAGCAGTTTCTCAGAAAGCTTCTTTCCAGATTTCATCTGAGGATATTTCCTTTTTCACCATAGCCCTCTATGGGCTTCCAAATATCACTTTGCCAAATCCACAAGAACTTTCTTAGCGAAAGGTTTCTTGAGGGGAAAGCTGTAACTCTATAAGATGATTTCACAGAACGCAATGAAGTTTCTCAGAAAGCTTCTTTCTCTTTGTTATCGGAAGATATTTCCTTTGGCCCTGTTGTCTTCCAAAGGATCCGAAATATCTGTTCTCAGATTCCACAGAAATAAGGCTAGCAAAGAGATCCACGAAATACAGATGTAACTCTGTGAGTGGAAGTCACATGTCACAGAGCAGTTTCTCAGAAAGCTTCTTTCCAGATTTCATCTGAGGATATTTTCTTTTTCACCATAGCCCTCTATGGGCTTCCAAATATCACTTTGCCAATTCCACGAGAACTGTCTTAGCGAAAGGCTTCTTGAGGGGAAAGGTGTAACTCTGTGAGATGATTTCACAGAACACAAAGAAGTTTCTCAGAAAGATTCTTTCTCTTTGTTATCGGAGGATATTTCCTTTGACCCTATAGTCTTCAAAGGGATCCGAAATATCTGTTCTCAGATTCCACAGAAATAACGCTACCATAGTGATCCAAGAAATACAGATGTAACTCTGTGAGAAGATTAATAGAACACTGAGCAGTTTCTCAGAAAGCTTCTTTCCAGATTTCATCTGAGGATATTTCCTTTTTCACCATATCCCTCTATGGGCTTCCAAATATCACTTAGCCAAGACCACAAGAACTGTCTTAGCGAAAGGCTTCTTGAGGGGAAAGCTGTAACTCTGTGAGATGATTTCACAGAACACAAAGAATTTTCTCAGAAAGCTTCTTTGTCTTTGTTATAGGAGGATATTTCCTTTGGCCCTACAGTCTTCAAAGGGATCTGAAATATCTGTTCTCAGATTCCACAGAAAAAAAGACTAGCAAAGAGATCCACGAAATGCAGATGTAACTCTTTGAGTAGAAGTCACATATCACAGAGCAGTTTCTCAGAAACATTATTTCCAGATTTCATGTGAGGATATTTCCTTTTTCACCATAGCCCTCTAAGGGGTTCCAAATATCACTTTGCCAATTCCACAAGAAATGTCTTAGCGAAAGGCTTCTTGAGGGGAAAGCTGTAACTCTTTGAGATGATTTCACAGAACACAAAGAAGTTTCTCAGAAAGCTTCTTTCTCCTTTTTATCGGAGGATATTTCCTTTGCCCCTATAGTCTTCAAAGGGATCCGAAATATCTGTTCTCAGATTCCACAGAAATAAGGCTAGCAAAGAGATCCACGAAATACAGATGTAACTCTGGGAGATGAATTAACAGGACACTAAGCAGTTTCTGGGAAAGCTTCTTTCCGGATTTCATCTGAGGATATTTCCTTTTTCACCATAGCCCTCTAAGGGCTTCCAAATATCACTTTGCCAATTCCACAAGAACTGTCTTTGCGAAAGGCTTCTTGAGGGGAAAGCTGTAACTCTGTGAGATGATTTCACAGAACACAAAGAAGTTTCTCAGAAAGCTTCTTTCTCTTTGTTACGGGAGGATATTTCCTTCGGCGCCATAGTCTTCAAAGGGTTCCAAATATCTGTCCTCAGATTCCACAGAAATAAGGCTAGTAAAGCGATCCACGAAACACAGATGTAACTCTGTGAGATGAATTAGCAGAACACTAAGCAGTTTCTCAGAAAGCTTCTTTCCAGATTTCATCTGAGGATATTTCCTTTTTCACCATAGCCCTCTAAGGGCTTCCAAATATCACTTTGCCAATTCCAGAAGAACTGTCTTAGCAAAAGGCTTCTTGAGGGGCAAGCTGTAACTTTGTTAGATGATTTCACAGAACCCAAAGAAGTTTCTCAGAAAGCTTCTTTCTCTTTGTTATGGGAGGATATTTCCTTTGGCCCTATAGTCTAAAATGGGATCCGAAATATCTGTTCTCAGATTCCACAGAAATAAGGCTAGCAAAGAGATCCACGAAATACAGATGTAACTCTGTGAGTGGAAGTCACATATCACAGAGCAGTTTCTCAGAAAGCTTCTTTCCAGATTTCATCTGCGCATATTTCCTTTTTCACCATAGCCCTCTAAGAGCTTCCAAATATCACTTTGCCAATTCCTCAAGAACTGTCTTAGCGAAAGGCTTCTTGAGGGGAAGGCTGTAACTCTGTTAGATGATATCACAGAACACTAAGAAGTTTCTCAGAAAGCTTCTTTCTCTTTGTTATCGGAGGATATTTCCTATAGCCCTATAGTCTTCAAAGGGATCTGAAATATCTATTCTCAGATTCCACAGAAATAAGGCTAGCAAAGAGGTCCACGAAATACAGATGTAACTCTGTGAGTGGAAGTCACATATCACAGAACAGTTTCTCAGAAAGCTTCTTTCCAGATTTCATCTGAGGATATTTCCTTTTTCACCATAGCCCTCTTTGTGCTTCCAAATATCACTTTGACAATTCCAAGAGAACTGTCTTAGCGAAAGGCTTTTTGAGGGGAAAGCTGTAACTCTGTGAGATGATTTCACAGAACACAAAGAAGTCTCTCAGAAAGCTTCTTTCTCTTTGTTATCGGAGGATATTTCCTTCGGCGCCATAGTCTTCAAAGGGTTCCAAATATCTGTTCTCAGATTCCACAGAAATATGGCTAGCAAAGAGATCCACGAAATACAGATGTAACTCTGTGAGATGAATTAGCAGAACACTAAGCAGTTTCTCAGAAAGCTTCTTTCCAGATTTCAATTCAGGATATTTCCTTTTTCACCATAGCCCTCTAAGGGCTTCCAAATATCACTTTGCCAATTCCACAAGAACTGTCTTAGCGAAAGGCTTCTTGAGGGGCAAGGTGTAACTTTGTTAGATGATTTCACAGAACACAAAGAAGTTTCTCAGAAAGCTTCTTTCTCTTTGTTATCGGAGGATATTTCCTTTGGCCCTACAGTCTTCAAAGGGATCTGAAATATCTGTTCTCAGATTCCGCAGAAATAAGGCTAGCAAAGAGATCCACGAAATACAGATGTAATTCTGTGAGATGAATTAACAGGACACTAAGCAGTTTCTCAAAAAGCTTCTTTCCAGATTTCATCTGAAGATATTTCCTTTTTCACCATAGCCCTCTATTGGCTTCCAAATATCACTTTGCCAATTCCACTCGAACTGTCTTAGCGAAAGGATTCCTGAAGGGAAAGCTGTAACACTGTGCGATGATTTCACAGAACACAAAGAAGTTTCTCAGAAAGCTTCTTTCTCTTTGTTATCGCAGGATATTTCCTTTGACCCTAAAGTATGCAAAGGGATCTGAAATATCTGTTCTCAGATTCCACAGAAATAAGGCTAGCAAAGAGATCCACGAAATATAGATATAACTCTGTGAGATGAATTAACAGTACACTAAGCAGTTTCTCAGAAAGCTTCTTTCCAGATTTCATCTGAGGATATTTCCTTTTTCACCATAGCCCTCTAAGGGCTTCCAAATATCACTTTGCCAATTCCACAAGAACTGTCGTAGCGAAAGGCTTCTTGAGGGGAAAGCTGTAACTCTGTGAGATGATTTCACAGAACACAAAGAAGTTTCTCAGAAAGCTTCTTTCTCTTGTTTTCGGAGGATATTTCCTTTGGCCCTATAGTCTTCAAAGGGATCCGAAATATCTGTTCTCAGATTCCACAGAAATAAGGCTAGCAAAGAGATCCACGTAATAGAGATGTAACTCTGTGAGTGGAAGTCACATATCACAGAGCAGTTTCTCAGAAAGCTTCTTTCCAGATTTCATCTGAGGATATTTCCTTTTTCACCATAGCCCTCTATGGGCTTCCAAATATCACTTTGCCAATTCCACAAGAACTGTCTTAGCAAAGGCTTCTTGAGGGGAAAGCTGTAACTCTGTGAGATGATTTCACAGAACACAAAGAAGTTTCTCAGAAAGCTTCTTTCTCTTTGTTATCGGAGGATATTTCCTTTGGCCCTATAGTCTTCTAAGGGATCCGAAATATCTGTTCTCAGATTCCACAGAAATAAGGCTAGCAAAGAGATCCAGGAAATACAGATGTAACTTTGAGAGTGGAAGTGACATATCACAGAGCAGTTTCTCAGAAGGCTTCTTTCTAGATTTCAATTCAGGATATTTCCTTTTTCAACATAGCCCTCTAAGGGCTTCCAAATATCATTTCGCCAATTGCACAAGAACTGTCTTAGCGAAAGGCTTCTTGAGGGGAAAGCTGTAACTCAGTGAGATGATTTCACAGAACACAAAGAAGTTTCTCAGAAAGCTTCTTTCTCTTTGTTATCGGAGGAAATTTCCCTTGGCCCTATTGTCTTCAAAGGGATCCGAAATATCTGTTATCAGATTCCACAGAAATAAGGCTAGCAAAGAGATCCACGAAATACAGATGTAACTCTGTGAGATGAATTAACAGAACACTACGCAGTTTCTCAGAAAGCTTCTTTCCAGATTTCATCTGAGGATATTTCCTTTTTCAGCATAGCCCTCTAAGGGCTTCGAAATATCACTTTGCCAATTCCACAAGAACTGTCTTAGCGAAAGGCTTTCTGAAGGGAAAGCTGTAACTCTGTGAGATGATTTCAGAGAACACAAAGAAGTCTCTCAGAAAGCTTCTTTCTCTTTGTTATGGGAGGATATTTCCTTCGGCGCCATAGTCTTCAAAGGGTCCGAAATATCTGTTCTCAGCTTCCACAGAAATAAGGCTAGCAAAGAGATCCACGAAATACAGATGTAACTCTGTGAGATGAATTAGCAGACACTAAGCAGTTTCTCAGAAAGCTTCTTTCCAGATTTCATCTGAGGATGTTTCCTTTTTCACCATAGCCCTCTAAGGGCTTCCAAATACCACTTTGCCAATTCCACAAGAACTGTCTTAGCGAATGGCTTCTTCAGGGGAAAGCTGTAACTCTGTGGGATGATTTCACAAAATACAAAGAAGTTTCTCACAAAGCTTCTTTCCCTTTGTTATCGGAGGATATTTCCTTTGGCCCTATACTCTTCAAAGGGATCCGAAATATCTGTTCTCAGATTCCACAGAAATACGCTAGCATAGAGATCCACGAAATACAGATGTAACTCTGTGAGTGGAAGTCACATATCACAGAGCAGTGTCTCATAAAGTTTCTTTCCAGATTTCATCTGAGGATACTTCCTTTTTCACCATAGCCCTCTATGGGTTTCAAAATATCACTTTGCCAATTCTACGAGAACTGTCATAGCGAAAGGCTCCTTGAGGGGAAAGCTGTAACTCTGGGAGATGATTTCACATAACACAAAGAAGTTTCTCAGAAAGCTTCTTTCTCTTTGTTATCGGAGTATATTTCCTTTGGCCCTATAGTCTTCAAAGGAATCTGAAATATCTGTTCTCAGATACCAAAGAAATAATGCTAGCAAAGATATCCACGAAATACAGATGTAACTCGGTGAGTAGAAGTCACATATCACAGAGCAGCTTCTCGGAAAGCTTCTTTTCAGATTTCATCTGAGGATATTTCCTTTTTCACCATAGCCCTCAATGGGCTTCCAAATATCAATTTGCCAATTCCACAAGAACTGTCTTAGCGAAAGGCTTCTCGAGGGGAAAGCTGTAACTCTGTTAGATGATTTCACAGAACACAAAGAAGTTTCTCAGAAAGCTTCTTTCTCTTTGTTATCGGAGGATATTTCCTTTGGCCCTATAGTCTTCCAAGAGATCCGAAATATCTGTTCTCAGATTCCACAGAAAAAGAGGCTAGCAAAGAGATCCACGAAATGCAGATGTAACTCTTTGAGTAGAAGTCACATATCACAGAGCAGTTTCTCAGAAACCTTCTTTCCAGATTTCATGTGAGGATATTTCCTTTTTCACCATAGCCCTCTAAGGGGTTCCAAATATCACTTTGCCAATTCCACAAGAACTGTCTTAGCGAAAGGCTTCTTGAGGGGAAAGCTGTAACTCTTTGAGATGATTTCACAGAACACAAAGAAGTTTCTCAGAAAGCTTCTTTCTCTTTGTTATCGGAGGATATTTCCTTTGCCCATATAGTCTTCAAAGGGATCCGAAATATCTGTTCTCAGATTCCACAGAAATAAGGGTAGCAAAGAGATCCACGAAATACAGATGTAACTCTGTGAGATGAATTAACAGAACACTAAGCAGTTTCTCAGAAAGCTTCTTTCCAGATTTCATCTGAGGATATTTCCTTTTTCACCATAGCCCTCTATGGACTTCCAAATATCACTTTGCCAATTCCACAAGAACAGTCTTAGCGAAAGTCTTCTTGAGGGGAAAGCTGTAACTCTGTAAGATGATTTCACAGAACACAAAGAAGTTCTCAGAAAGCTTCATTCTCTTTGTTATCGGAGGATATTTCCTTTGGCCCTACAGTATTCAAAGGGATCCGAAATATCTGTTCTCAGATTCCAGAGAAATAAGGCTAGCAAAGAGATCCACGAAATACAGATGTAACTCTGTGAGTGGAAGTCACCTATCACAGAGCAGTTTCTCAGAAAGCTTCTTTCCAGATTTCATCTGAGGATATTTCCTTTTTCACCATAGCCCTCTATGGGCTTCCAAATATCACTTTGCCAAATCCACAAGAACTTTCTTAGCGAAAGGTTTCTTGAGGGGAAAGCTGTAAATCTATAAGATGATTTCACAGAACGCAATGAAGTTTCTCAGAAAGCTTCTTTCTCTTTGTTATCGGAAGATATTTCCTTTGGCCCTATTGTCTTCCAAAGGATCCGAAATATCTGTTCTCAGATTCCACAGAAATAAGGCTAGCAAAGAGATCCACGAAATACAGATGTAACTCTGTGAGTGGAAGTCACATGTCACAGAGCAGTTTCTCAGAAAGCTTCTTTCCAGATTTCATCTGAGGATATTTTCTTTTTCACCATTGCCCTCTATGGGCTTCCAAATATCTCTTTGCCAATTCCACGAGAACTGTGTTAGCGAAAGGCTTCTTGAGGGGAAAGCTGTAACTCTGTGAGATGATTTCACAGAACACAAAGAAGTTTCTCAGAAAGATTCTTTCTCTTTGTTATCGGAGGATATTTCCTTTGACCCTATAGTCTTCAAAGCGATCCGAAATATCTGTTCTCAGATTCCACAGAAATAACGCTACCAAAGTGATCCACGAAATACAGATGTAACTCTGTGAGAAGATTAATAGAACACTAAGCAGTTTCTCAGAAAGCTTCTTTCCAGATTTCATCTGAGGATATTTCCTTTTTCACCATATCCCTCTATGGGCTTCCAAATATCACTTAGCCCAGTCCACAAGAACTGTCTTAGCGAAAGGCTTCTTGAGGGGAAAGCTGTAACTCTGTGAGATGATTTCACAGAACACAAAGAATTTTCTCAGAAAGCTTCTTTGTCTTTGTTATAGGAGGATATTTCCTTTGGCCCTACAGTCTTCAAAGGGATCCGAAATATCTGTTGTCAGATTCCACAGAAATAGGCTACCAAAGAGATCCACGAAATACAGATGTAACTCTGTGAGTGGAAGTCACATATCACAGAGCAGTTTCTCACAACGTTTCTTTCCAGATTTCATCTGAGGATATTTCCTTTTTCACCATAGCCCTCTATGGGATTCCAAATATCACTTGGCCAATTCTACGAGAACTGTCTTAGCGAAAGGCTTCTTGAGGGGAAAGCTGTAACTCTGGGAGATGATTTCACAGAACACAAAGAAGTTTCAAAGAAAGCTTGTTTCTCTTTGTTATCGGAGGATATTTCCTTTGGCCCTATAGTCCTCAAAGGGATCCGAAATATCTGTTCTCAGATTCCACAGAAATAAGGCTAGCAAAGAGATCCACGAAATACAGATGTAACTCTGTGAATGGATGTCACATATCACAGAGCAGTTTCTCAGAAAGCTTCTTTCCAGATTTCATCTGAGGATATTTCCTTTTTCACCATAGCCCTCTATGGGCTTCCAAATATCACTTTGCCAATTCCACAAGAACTGTCTTAGCGAAAGGCTTCTTCAGGGGAAAGCTGTAACTCTGTGAGATTATTTCACAGAATACAAAGAAGTTTCTCAGAAAGCTTCTTTCCCTTTGTTATCGGAGGATATTTCCTTTGGCCCTATAGTCTTCAAAGGGATCCGAAATATCTGTTCTCAGATTCCACAGAAATACGCTAGCATAGAGATCCACGAAATACAGATGTAACTCTGTGAGTGGAAGTCACATATCACAGAGCAGTTTCTCATAAAGTTTCTTTCCAGATTTCATCTGAGGATACTTCCTTTTTCACCATAGCCCTCTATGGGTTTCAAAATATCACTTTGCCAATTCTACGAGAACTGTCATAGCGAAAGGCTCCTTGAGGGGAAAGCTGTAACTCTGGGAGATGATTTCACATAACACAAAGAAGTTTCTCAGAAAGCATCTTTCTCTTTGTTATCGGAGGATATTTCCTTTGGCCCTATAGTCTTCAAAGGAATCCGAAATATCTGTTCGCAGATACCAAAGAAATAATGCTAGCAAAGATATCCACGAAATACAGATGTAACTCGGTGAGTAGAAGTCACATATCACAGAGCAGTTTCTCGGAAAGCTTCTTTTCAGATTTCATCTGAGGATATTTCCTTTTTCACCATAACCCTCAATGGGCTTCCAAATATCAATTTGCCAATTCCACAAGAACTGTCTTAGCGAAAGGCTTCTTGAGGGGAAAGCTGTAACTCTGTTAGATGATTTCACAGAACACAAAGAAGTTTCTCAGAAAGCTTCTTTCCCTTTGTTATCGGAGGATATTTCCTTTGGCCCTATAGTCTTCCAAGAGATCCGAAATATCTGTTCTCAGATTCCACAGAAAAAAAGGCTAGCAAAGAGATCCACCAAATGCAGATGTAACTCTTTGAGTAGAAGTCACATATCACAGAGCAGTTTCTCAGAAACCTTCTTTCCAGATTTCATGTGAGGATATTTCCTTTTTCACCATAGCCCTCTAAGGGGTTTCAAATATCACTTTGCCAATTCCACAAGAACTGTCTTAGCGAAAGGCTTCTTGAGGGGAAAGCTGTAACTCTTTGAGATGATTTCACAGAACACAAAGAAGTTTCTCAGAAAGCTTCTTTCTCTTTGTTATCGGAGGATATTTCCTTTGGCACTATAGTCTTCAAAGGGATCAGAAATATCTGTTCTCAGATTCCACAGAAATAAGGCTAGCAAAGAGATCCACGAAATACAGATGTAACTCTGTGAGATGAATTAACAGAACACTAAGGAGTTTCTCAGAAAGCTTCTTTCCGGATTTCATCTGAGGATATTTCCTTTTTCACCATAGCCCTCTAAGGGCTTCCAAATATCACTTTGCCAATTCCACAAGAACTGTCTTAGCGAAAGGCTTCTTGAGGGGAAAGCTGTAACTCTGTGAGATGATTTCACAGAACACAAAGAAGTTTCTCAGAAAGCTTCTTTCTCTTTTTTACGGGAGGATATTTCCTTTGGCCCTATAGTATTCAAAGGGATCCTTAATATCTGTTCTCTGATTCCACAGAAATAAGGCTAGCAAAGAGATCCACGAAATACAGATGTAACTCTGTGAGTGGAAGTCACATATCACAGAGCAGTTTCTCAGAAAGCTTCTTTCCAGATTTCATCTGCGCATATTTCCTTTTTCACCATAGCCCTCTAAGGGCTTCCAAATATCACTTTGCCAATTCCACAAGAACTGTCTTAGCGAAAGGCTTCTTGAGGGGAAGGCTGTAACTCTGTTAGATGATATCACAGAACACTAAGAAGTTTCTCAGAAAGCTTCTTTCTCTTTGTTATCGGAGGATATTTCCTTTAGCACTATAGTCTTCAAAGGGATCTGAAATATCTGTTCTCAGATTCCACAGAAATAAGGCTAGCAAAGAGGTCCACGAAATACAGATGTAACTCTGTGAGTGGAAGTCACATATCACAGAGCAGTTTCTCAGAAAGCTTCTTTCCAGATTTCATTTGAGGATATTTCCTTTTTCACCATAGCCCTCTATGGGCTTCCAAATATCACTTTGCCAATTCCAAGAGAACTGTCTTAGCGAAAGGCTTTTTGAGGGGAAAGCTGTAACTCTGTGAGATGATTTCACAGAACACAAAGAAGTCTCTCAGAAAGCTTCTTTCTCTTTGTTATCGGAGGATATTTCCTTCGGCGCCATAGTCTTCAAAGGTTTCCAAATATCTGTTCTCAGATTCCACAGAAATAATGCTAGCAAAGAGATCCACGAACTACAGATGTATCTCTGTGAGTGGAAGTCACATATCACAGAGGAGTTTCTCAGAAAGCTTCTTTCCAGATTTCATCTGAGGATATTTCCTTTTTCACCATAGCCCTCCGTGGGCTTCCAAATATAACTTTGCCAATTCCACAAAAACTGTCTTAGCGAAAGGATTCTTGAGGGGAAAGCTGTAACTGTGTGAGATGATTTCACAGAACACAAAGAAGTTTCTCAGAAAGCTTCTTTCTCTTTGTTATCGGAGGATATTTCCTTTGGCCCTATAGTCTTTAAAGGGATCCGAAATATCTGTTATCAGATTCCACAGAAATAAGGCTAGCAAAGAGATCCACGAAATACAGATGTAACTCTCTGAGATGAATTAACAGAACACTAAGCAGTTTCTCGGAAAGCTTCTTTCCAGATTTCATCTGAGGATATTTCCTTTTTCACCATAGCCCTCTAAGGGCTTCCAAATATCACTTTGCCAATTCCACAAGAACTGTCTTAGCAAAAGGCTTCTTGAGGGGCAAGCTGTAACTTTGTTAGATGATTTCACAGAACTCAAAGAAGTTTCTCAGAAAGCTTCTTTCTCTTTGTTATCGGAGGATATTTCCTTTGGCCCTACAGTCTTCAAAGGAATCTGAAATATCTGTTCTCAGATTCCGCAGAAATAAGGCTAGCAAAGAGATCCACGAAATACAGATGTAATTCTGTGTGATGAATTAACAGGACCCTAAGCAGTTTCTCAGAGAGCTTCTTTCCAGATTTCATCTGAAGATATTTCCTTTTTCACCATAGCCCTCTATTGGCTTCCAAATATCACTTTGCCAATTCCACTAGAACTGTATTAGCGAAAGGCTTCTTGAGGGGAAAGCTGTAACTCTGTGAGATGATTTCACAGAACACAAAGAAGTTTCTCACAAAGCTTCTTTCTCTTTGTTATGGGAGGATATTTCCTTTGGCTCTATAGTCTAAAATGGGATCCGAAATATCTGTTCTCAGATTCCACAGAAATAAGGCTAGCAAAGAGATCCACGAAATACAGATGTAACTCTGTGAGTGGAAGTCACATATCACAGAGCAGTTTCTCAGAAAGCTTCTTTCCAGATTTCATCTGCGGATATTTCCTTTTTCACCATAGCCCTCTAAGAGCTTCCAAATATCACTTTGCCAATTCCACAAGAACTGTCTTAGCGAAAGGCTTCTTGAGGGGAAGGCTGTAACTCTGTTAGATGATATCACAGAACACTAAGAAGTTTCTCAGAAAGCTTCTTTCTCTTTGTTATCGGAGGATATTTCCTATAGCCCTATAGTCTTCAAAGGGATCTGAAATATCTATTCTCAGATTCCACAGAAATAAGGCTAGCAAAGAGGTCCACGAAATACAGATGTAACTCTGTGAGTGGAAGTCACATATCACAGAACAGTTTCTCAGAAAGCTTCTTTCCAGGTTTCATCTGAGGATATTTCCTTTTTCACCATAGCCCTCTATGGGCTTCCAAATATCACTTTGACAATTCCAAGAGAACTGTCTTAGCGAAAGGCTTTTTGAGGGGAAAGCTGTAACTCTGTGAGATGATTTCACAGAACACAAAGAAGTCTCTCAGAAAGCTTCTTTCTCTTTGTTATCGGAGGATATTTCCTTCGGCGCCATAGTCTTCAAAGGGTTCCAAATATCTGTTCTCAGATTCCACAGAAATATGGCTAGCAAAGAGATCCACGAAATACAGATGTAACTCTGTGAGATGAATTAGCAGAACACTAAGCAGTTTCTCAGAAAGCTTCTTTCCAGATTTCAATTCAGGATATTTCCTTTTTCACCATAGCCCTCTAAGGGCTTCCAAATATCACTTTGCCAATTCCACAAGAACTGTCTTAGCGAAAGGCTTCTTGAGGGGAAAGCTGTAATTCTGTGAGATGATATCACAGAACACAAAGAAGTTTCTCAGAAAGCTTCTTTCTCTTTGTTATCGGAGGATATTTCCTTTGACCCTATAGTCTTCAAAGGGATCCGAAATATCTGTTCTCAGATTCCACAGAAATAAGGCTAGCAGAGTGATCCACGAAATACAGATGTAACTCAGTGAGGTGAATTAACAGGACACTAAGCAGTTTCTCAGAAAGCTTCTTTCCAGATTTCATCTGAGGATATTTCCTTTTTCACCATAGCCCTCTATGGGCTTCCAAATATCACTTTGCCAATTCCACAAGAACTGTCTTAGAGAAATGCTTCTTGAGGGGAAAGCTTTAACTCTGTGAGATGATTTCACAGAACACAAAGAAGTTTCTCAGAAAGTTTCTTTCTCTTTGTTATCGGAGGATATTTCCTTTGGCCCTATAGTCTTCCAAGGGATCCGAAATATCTGTTCTCAGATTCCACAGAAATAAGGCTAGCAAAGAGATCCACGAAATACAGATGTAACTGTGTGTGTGGAAGTCACATATCACAGAGTAGTTTCTCAGAATGCTTCTTTCCAGATATCATCAGAGGATATTTCCTTTTTCACCATAGCCCTCTAAGGGCTTCCAAATATCACTTTGCCAATTCCACAAGACTGTTTTTGCGAAAGGCTTCTTGAGGGGAAAGCTGTAACTCTGTTAGATGATTTCACAGAACACAAAGAAGTTTCTCAGAAAGCTTCTTTCTCTTTGTTATCGCAGGATATTTCCTTTGACCCTATAGTCTGCAAAGGGATCCGAAATATCTGTTATCAGATTCCACAGAAATAAGGCTAGCAAAGAGATCCACGAAATACAGATGTAACTCTGTGAGAGGAATTAACAGACACTAAGCAGTTTCTCAGAAAGCTTCTTTCCAGATTTCATGTGAGGTTATTTCCTTTTTCACCATAGCTCTCTAAGGGCTTCCAAATATCACTTTGCCAATTCCAGAAGAACTGTCTTAGCGAAAGGCTTCTTGAGGGGAAAGCTGTAATTCTGTGAGATGATTTCACAGAACACAAAGAAGTTTCTCAGAAAGCTTCTTTCTCTTTGTTATCGGAGGATATTTCCTTTGACCCTATAGTCTTCAAAGGGATCCGAAATATCTGTTCTCAGATTCCACAGAAATAAGGCTAGCAAAGTGATCCACGAAATACAGATGTAACGTTGTGAGGTGAATTAACAGGACACTAAGAAGTTTCTCAGAAAGCTTCTTTCCAGATTTCATCTGAGGATATTTCCTTTTTCACCATAGCCCTCTATGGGCTTCCAAATATCACTTTGCCAATTCCACAAGAACTGTCTTAGAGAAATGCTTCTTGACGGGAAAGCTGTAACTCTGTGAGATGATTTCACAGAACACAAAGAAGTTTCTCAGAAAACTTCTTTCTCTTTGTTATCGGAGGATATTTCCTTTGGCCCTATAGTCTTCCAAGGGATCCGAAATATCTGTTCTCAGATTCCACAGAAATAAGGCTAGCAAAGAGATCCACGAAATACAGATGTAACTGTGTGTGTGGAAGTCACATATCACAGCGTAGTTTCTCAGAATGCTTCTTTCCAGATTTCATCTGAGGATATTTCCTTATTCACCATAGCCCTCTATGGGCTTCCAAATATCACTTTGCCAATTCCAGAAGAACTGTCTTAGAGAAAGGTTTCTTGGGGGGAAAGCTGTAACTCTGTGAGATGATTTCACAGAACACAAAGAAGTTTCTCAGAAAGCTTTTTTCTCTTTGTTATCGGAGGATATTTCCTTTGGCCCTATAGTCTTCAAAGGGATCCGAAATATCTGTTCTCAGATTCCACAGAAATAAGGCTAGCAAAGAGATCCACGAAATACAGATGTAACTCTGTGAGTGGAAGTCACATATCTCAGAGCAGTTTCTCAGAAAGCTTCTTTCCAGATTTCAATTCAGGATATTTCCTTTTTCAACATAGCCCTCTGAGGGCTTCCAAATATCACTTTGCCAATTGCACAAGAACTGTCTTAGCGAAAGGCTTCTTGAGGGGAAAGCTGTAACTCTGTGAGATGATTTCACAGAACACAAAGAAGTTTCTCAGAAAGCTTCTTTCTCTTTGTTATCGGAGGATATTTCCCTTGGCCCTATAGTCTTCAAAGGGATCCGAAATATCTGTTATCAGATTCCACAGAAATAAGGCTAGCAAACAGATCCACGAAATACAGATGTAACTCTGTGAGATGAATTAACAGAACACTAAGCAGTTTCTCAGAAAGCTTCTTTCCAGATTTCATCTGAGGATATTTCCTTTTTCACCATAGCCCTCTAAGGGCTTCCAAATATCACTTTGCCAATTCCACAAGAAGTGTCTTAGCGAAAGCCTTCCTGAAGGGAAAGCTGTATCTCTGTGAGATGATTTCAGAGAACACAAAGAAGTCTCTCAGACAGCTTCTTTCTCTTTGTTATCAGAGGATATTTCCTTCGGCGCCATAGTCTTCAAAGGGATCCGAAATATCTGTTCTCAGCTTCCACAGAAATAAGGCTAGCAAAGAGATCCACGAAATACAGATGTAACTCTGTTAGATGAATTAGCAGAACACTAAGCAGTTTCTCAGAAAGCTTCTTTCCAGATTTCATCTGAGGATATTTCCTTTTTCACCATAGCCTTCTAAGGGCTTCCAAAAATCACTTTGCCAATTCCACAAGAACTGTCTTAGCAAAAGGTTTCTTGAGGGGAAAGCTGTAACTGTGTGAGATGATTTCACAGAACACAAAGAAGTTTCTCAGAAAGCTTCTTTCTCTTTGTTATCGGAGGATATTTCCTTTGGCCCTATAGTCTTCAAAGGGTTCCGAAATATCTGTTATCAGATTCCACAGAAAAAAGGCTAGCAAAGAGATCCACGAAATACAGATGTAACTCTGTGAGATGAATTAACAGAACAGTAAGCTGTTTCTCAGAAAGCTTCTTTCCAGATTTCATCTGAGGATATTTCCTTTTTCACCATAGCCCTCTAAGGGCTTCCAAATATCACTTTGCCAATTCCACAAGAACTGTCTTAGCGAAAGGCTTCCTGAAGGGAAAGCTGTAACTCTGTGCGATGATTTCACAGAACACAAAGAAGTCTCTCAGAAAGTTTCTTTCTCTTTGTTATCGGAGGATATTTCCTTCGGCGCCATAGTCTTCAAAGGGATCCGAAATATCTGTTCTCAGCTTCCACAGAAATAAGGCTAGCAAAGAGATCCACGAAATACAGATGTAACTCTGTGAGATGAATTAGCAGAACACTAAGCAGTTTCTCAGAAAGCTTCTTTCCAGATTTCATCTGAGGATATTTCCTTTTTCACTATAGCCCTCTAAGGGCTTCCAAAAATCACTTTGCCAATACCACAAGAACTGTCTTAGCGAAAGGCTTCTTGAGGGGAAAGCTGTAACTCTGTGAGATGATTTCACAGAACACAAAGAAGTTTCTCAGAAAGCTTTTTTCTCTTTGTTATCGGAGGATAATTCCTTCGGCCCTATAGTCTTCAAAGGGATCCGAAATATCTGTTATCAGATTCCACAGAAATAAGGCTAGCAAAGAGATCCACGATATACAGATGTAACTCTGTGAGATGAATTAACAGAACACTAAGCTGTTTCACAGAAAGCTTCTTTCCAGATTTCATCTGAGGATATTTCGTTTTTCACCATAGCCCTCTAAGGGCTTCCAAATATCACTTTGCCAATTCCACAAGAACTGTCTTAGCGAAAGGCTTCCTGAAGGGAAAGCTATAACTCTGTGCGATGATTTCACAGAACACAAAGAAGTTTCAAAGAAAGCTTCTTTCTCTTTGTTATCGCTGGATATTTCCTTTGACCCTATAGTCTGCAAGGAAATCCGAAATATCTGTTCTCCAATTCCACAGAAATAAGGCTAGCAAAGAGATCCACGAAATACAGATATAACTCTGTGACATGCATTAACAGGACACTAAGCAGTTTCTCAGAAAGCTTCTTTCCAGATTTCATCTGAGGATATTTCCTTTTTCACCATAGCCCTCTATGGGCTTCCAAATATCACTTTGCCAATTCCACAAGAACTGTCTTAGCGAAAGGCTTCTTGAGGGGAAAGCTGTAACTCTGTCAGATGATTTCACAGAACACAAAGAAGTTTCTCAGAAAGCTTCTTTCTCTTTGTTATCGCAGGATATTTCCCTTGGCCCAATAGTCTTCAAAGGGATCAGAAATATCTGTTATCAGATTCCACAGAAATAAGGCTAGCAAAGAGATCCACGAAACACAGATGTAACTCTGTGAGATGAATTAACAGAACACTAAGCAGTTTCTCAGAAAGCTTCTTTCCAGATTTCATCTGAGGATATTTCCTTTTTCACCATAGCCCTCTAAGGGCTTCCAAATATCACATTGCCAATTCCACAAGAACTGTCTTAGCGAAAGGCTTCCTGAAGGGAAAGCTGAAACTCTGTGAGATGATTTCAGAGAAAACAAAGAAGTCTCTCAGAAAGCTTCTTTCTCTTTGTTATCGGAGGATATTACCTTCGGCGCCATAGTCTTCAAAGGGATCCGAAATATCTGTTCTCAGCTTCCACAGAAATAAGGCTAGCAAAGAGATCCAAGAAATACAGATGTAACTCTGTGAGATGAATTAGCGGAACACTAAGCAGTTTCTCAGAAACCTTCTTTCCAGATTTCATCTGAGGATATTTCCTTTTTCACCATAGCCCTCTAAGGGCTTCCAAAAATCACTTTGCCAATTCCACCAGAACTGTCTTAGCGAAAGGCTTCTTGAGGGGAAAGCTGTAACTCTGTGAGATGATTTCACAGAACACAAAGAAGTTTCTCAGAAAGCTTCTTTCTCTTTGTTATCGGAGGATATTTCCTTTGGCCCTATAGTCTTCAAAGGGATCCGAAATATCTGTTATCAGATTGCACAGAAATAAGGCTAGCAAAGAGATCCACGAAATACAGATGTAACTCTGTTAGATGAATTAACAGAACACTAAGCTGTTTCTCAGAAAGCTTCTTTCCAGATTTCATCTGAGGATATTTCCTTTTTCACCATAGCCCTCTAAGGGCTTCCAAATATCACATTGCCAATTCCACAAGAACTGTCTTAGCGAAAGGCTTCTTGAGGGGAAAGCTGTAACTCTGTGAGATGATTTCACAGAACACAAAGAAGTTTCTCAGAAATCTTCTTTCTCTTTGTTATCGGAGGATATTTCCTTTGGTCCTATAGTCTTCAAAGGGATCCGAAATAGCTGTTCTCAGATTCCTCAGAAATAAGGCTAGCAAATAGATCCACGAAATACAGATGTAACTCTGTGAGATGACTTAACAGGATACTAAGCAGTTTCTCAGAAAGCTTCTTTCCAGATTTCATCTGAGGATATTTCCTTTTTCACCATAGCCCTCTATGGGCTTCCAGATATCACTTTGCCAATTCCACAAGAACTGTGTTAGCGAAAGGCTTCTTGAGGGGAAAGCTGTAACTCTGTGAGATGATTTCACAAAACACAAAGAAGTTTCTCAGAAGGCTTCTTTCTCTTTGTTATCAGAGGATATTTCCGTTGGCCCAATAGTCTTCAAAGGGATCCGAAATATCTGTACTCAGACTCCACAGAAATAAGGCTAGCAAAGAGATCCACGAAATACAGATGTAACTCTGTGAGTGCAAGTCACACATCACAGAGCAGTTTCTCAGAAAGCTTTTTTCCAGATTTCATCTGAGGATATTTCCTTTTTCACCATAACCCTCAAAGGGTTTCCAAATATCACTTTGCCAATTCCACAAGAACTGTCTTAGCGAAAGGCTTCTTGAGGGGAAAGCTGTAACTCTGTGAGATGATTTCACAGAACACAAAGAAGTTTCTCAGAAAGCTTCTTTCTCTTTGTTATCGGAGGATATTTCCTTTGGCCCTATAGTCTCCAAAGGGATCCGAAATATCGGTTCTAAGATTCCACAGAAATAATTCTAGCAAAGAGATCCACGAAATACAGATGTAACTCTGTGAATGGAAGTCACATATCACAGAGCAGTTTCTCAGAAAGCTTTTTTCCAGATTTCATCTGAGGATATTTCCTTTTTCACCATAGCCCTCTATGGGCTTCCAAATATCACTTTGCCAATTCCACAAGAACTGTCTTGGCGAAAGGCTTCTTGAGGTTAAAGCTGTAACTCTGTCAGATGATTTCACAGAACACAAAGTAGTTTCTCAGAATACTTCTTCCTCTTTGTTATCGGAGGATATTTCCTTTGGCCCTATAGTCTTCAAAGGGATCCGAAATATCTGTTCTCAGATTCCACAGAAATAAGGCTAGCAAAGAGATCCACGAAATACAGATGTAACTCTGTGAGTGGAAGTCACATATCACAGAGCAGTTTCTCAGAAAGCTTCTTTCCAGATTTCAATTCAGGATATTTCCTTTTTCAACATAGCCCTCTAAGGGCTTCCAAATATCACTTTGCCAATTGCACAAGAACTGTCTTAGCGAAAAGCATCTTGAGGGGAAAGCTGTAACTCTGTGAGATGATTTCACAGAACACAAAGAAGTTTCTCAGAAAGCTTCTTTCTCTTTGTTATCGGAGGATATTTCCCTTGGCCCTATAGTCTTCAAAAGGATCCGAAATATCTGTTATCATATTCCACAGAAATAAGGCTAGCAAAGAGATCCACGAAATACAGACGTAATTCTGTGCGATGAATTAACAGAACACTAAGCAGTTTCTCAGAAAGCTTCTTTCCAGATTTCCTCTGAGGATATTTCCTTTTTCACCATAGCCCTCTAAGGGCTTCCAAATATCACTTTGCCAATTCCACAAGAACTGTCTTAGCGAAAGTCTTCCTGAAGGGAAAGCTGTAACACAGTGAGATGATTTCAGAGAACACAAAGAAGTCTCTCAGAAAGCTTCTTTCTCTTTGTTATCGGAGGATATTTCCTTTGGCGCCATCTTCTTCAAAGGGATCCGAAATATCTGTTCTCAGCTTCCACAGAAATAAGGCTAGCAAAGAGATCCAAGAAATACAGATGTAACTCTGTGAGATGAATTAGCAGAACACTACGCAGTTTCTCAGAAACTTCTTTCCAGATTTCATCTGAGGATATTTCCTTTTTCACCATAGCCCTCTAAGGGCTTCCAAAAATCACTTTGCCAATTCCACAAGAACTGTCTTAGCGAAAGGCTTCCTGAAGGGAAAGCTGTAACTCTGTGAGATAATTTCACAGAACACAAAGAAGTTTCTCAGAAACCTTCTTTCTCTTTGTTATCGGAGGATATTTCCTTTGGCCCTATAGTCTTCAAATGAATCCGAAATATCTGTTATCAGATTCCACAGAAATAAGGCTAGCAAAGAGAGCCACGAAATACAGATGTAACTCTGTGAGTGGAAGTCACATATCACAGAGCAGTTTCTCAGAAAGCTTCTTTCCAGATTTCATCTGAGGATATTTCCTTTTACAGCATAGCCCTCTATGGGCTGCAAATATCACTTTTCCAATTCCACAATGACTGTCTTAGAGAAAGGCTTCTTGAGGGGAAGCTGTAACTCTGTCAGATGATTTCACAGAACACAAAGAAGTTTGTCAGAAAGCTTCTTTCTCTTTGTTATCGGAGGATATTTCCTTTGGCCCTATCGTCATCCATGGGATCCGAAATATCTGTTATCAGATTCCACAGAAATGAGGATAGCAAAGAGATCCACGAAATACAGATGTAACTCTGTGAGTTGAAATCACATATCACAGAGCAGTTTCTCAGAAAGTTTCCTTCCAGATTTCATCTGAGGATATTTCCTTTTTCAACTTAGCCCTCTATGGGCTTCCAAATATCACTTTTCCAATTCCACAAGAACTGTGTTAGCGAAAGGTTTCTTGAGGTGAAAGCTGTAACTCTGTGAGAAGATTTCACAGAACACAAAGAAGTTTCTCAGAAAGCTTCTTTCCCTTTGTTATCAGAGGATATTTCCTTTGGCCCTATAGTCTTCAAAGGGATCCGAAATATCTGTTCTCAGATTCCAAAGAAATAAGGTTAGCAAAGAGATCCACGAAATACAGATGTAACTCTGTGAGATGAATTAACACAACACTAAGCAGTTTCTTAGAAAGCTGCTTTCCAGATTTCATCTGAGGATATTTCCTTTTTCACCATAGCCCTCTATGGGCTTCCAAATAATACTTTGCCAATTACACAAGAACTGTCTTAGCGAAAGATTTTTGAGGGGAAAGCTGCAACTCTGTGAGATGATTTCACAGAACACAAAGAATTTTCTCAGAAAGCTTCTTTCTCTTTGTTATCGGAGGATATTTCCTTTGGCCCTATAGTCTTCCTAGGGATCCGAATTATCTGTTCTCAGATTCCACAGAAATAAGGTTAGCAAAGAGATCCACGAAATACAGAGGTAACTCTGTGAGTGGAAGTCACACATCACAGAGCAGTTTCTCAGAAAGCTTCTTTCCAGATTTCATCTGAGGATATTTCCTTTTTCACCATAGCCCTCTATGGGCTTCCAAATATCACTTTGCCAATTCCACAAGAACTGTCTTAGCGAACGGCTTCTTGAGGGGAAAGCTGTATCTCTGTGAGATAATTTCACAGAACACAAAGAAGTTTTTCAGAAAGCTTCTTTCTCTTTGTTATCGGAGGGTATTTCCTTTAGCCCTATAGTCTTCAAAGGGATCCGAAACAGCTGTTCTCAGATTCCACAGAAATAAGGCTGGCAAAGAGATCCACGAAATACAGATGTAACTCTGTGAGTGGAAGTCACATATCACAGAGCAGTTTCTCAGAAAGATTCTTTCTAGATTTCATCTGAGGATATTTCCTTTTTCACCATAGCCCTCTATGGGCTTCCAAATATCATTTGCCAATTTCCCAAGAAGTGTCTTAGCGAAAGGCTTCCAGAGGGGAAAGCTGTAACTCAGTGAGATGATTTCACAGAACACAGCGAAGTTTCTCAGAAAGCTTCTTTCTCTTTGTTATCGGAGGATATTTCCTTTGGCCCTATAGTCTTCAAAGGTATCCGAAATATCTGTTCTCAGATTCCACAAATATAAGGCTAGCAAAGAGATCCACGAAATACAGATGTAATTCTGTGAGATGAATTAACACAACACTAAGCACTTTCTCAGAAAGCTTCTTTCCAGATTTCATCTGAGGATATTTCCTTTTTCACCATAGCCCTCTATGGGCTTCCAAATATCACTTTGCCAATTCCACAAGAACTGTCTTAGCGAAAGGCTTCTTGAGGGGAAAGCTGTAACTCTGTGAGGTGATTTCACAGAACACAACGAAGTTTCTCAGAGTGCTTCTTTCTCTTTGTTATCGGAGGATATTTCCTTTGGCCCTATCGTCTTCAAAGGGATCCGAAATATCTTTTCTCCGATTCCACAGAAATAAGGCTAGCAAAGAGATCCACGAAATACAGATGTAACTCTGTGAGTGGGAGTCACATAAAACAGAGCAGTTTCTCAGAAAACTTCTTTCCAGATTTCATCTGAGGATATTTCCTTTTTCACCATAGCCCTCTAAGGGGTTCCAAATATCACTTAACCAATTCCAAAAGATCTGTCTGAGCGAAAGGCTTCTTGAGGGGACATCTGTAACTCTGTGAGATGATTTCACAGAACACAAAGAATTTTCTCAGAAACCTTCTTTCTCTTTGTTATCGGAGGATATTTCCTTTGGCCCTATATTCTTCAAAGGGATCCGAAATATCTGTTCTCAGATTCCACAGAAATAAGGCTACCAAAGAGATCCACGAAATACAGATGTAACTCTGTGAGATGAATTAACAGAACACTAAGCAGTTTCTCAGAAAGCTTCTTTCCAGATTTCATCTGAGGATATTTCCTTTTTCACCATAGCCCTCTATTGGCTTCCTAACATCACTTTGACAATTCCACAACAACTGTCTTAGCGAAAGGTTTCTTGAGGGGAAAGCTGTAAATCTGTTAGATGATTTCACTGAACACAAAGAAGTTTCTCAGAAAGCTTCTTTCTCTTTGTTATAGGAGGATATTTCCTTTGGCCCTATAGTCTTTAAAGGGATCCGAAATATCTGTTCTCAGATTCCACAGAAATAAGGCTAGCAAAGAGATCCACGAAATACAGATGTAACTCCCTGAGTGGAAGTCACATATCACAGAGCAGTTTCTCAGAAAGCTTCTTTCCAGATTTCATGTGAGAATATTTCCTTTTTCACCTTAGCCCTCTATTGGCTTCCTAACATCACTTTGACAATTCCACAACAACTGTCTTAGCGAAAGGTTTCTTGAGGGGAAAGCTGTAACTCTGTGAGATGATTTCACAGAACACAAAGAAGTTTCTCAGAAAGCTTCTTTCTCTTTGTTATCCGAGGATATTTCCTTTGGCCCTATAGTCTTCAAAGGGATCCGAAATATCTGTTCTCAGATTCCACAGAAATAAAGCTAGCAAAGAGATCCACGAAATACAGATGTAACTCTGTGAGTGGAAGTCACACATCACACAGCAGTTTCTCAGGAAGCTTCTTTCCAGATTTCATCTGAGGATATTTCCTTTTTCACCATTTCCCTCTATGGGCTTCCTAATATCACTTTGCCAATTCCACAAGAACTGTCTTAGCGAAAGGCTTCTTGAGGGGAAAGCTGTAACTCTGTGAGATGATTTCACAGAACCCAAAGAAGGTTCTAAGAAAGCTTCTTTGTCTTTGTTATCAGAGGATATTTCCTTTGGCCCTATAGTCTTCAAAGGGATCTGAAATATCTGTTCTCTGATTCCACAGAAATAAGGCTAGCAAAGAGATCCACGAAATACAGATGTAAATCTGTGAGTGGAAGTCACATATCACAGAGCAGTTTCTCAGAAACCTTCTTTCCAGATTTCATCTGAGGATATTCCTTTTTCACCATAGCCCTCTATGGGCTTCCAAATATCACTTTGCCAATTCCACAAGAACTGTCTTAGCGAAAGGCTTCTTGAGGGGAAAGCTGTAACTTTGTGAGATGATTTCACAGAACACGAAGAAGTTTCTCAGAAATCTTCTTTCTCTTTGTTATCGGAGGATATTTCCTTTGGCCCTATAGTCTTCAAAGGGATTGGAAATATCTGATCTCAGATTCCAAAGAAATAAGGCTTGCCAAGAGATCCACGAAATACAGATGTAACTCTGTGAGATGAATTAACAGAACACTAAGCAGTTTCTCATAAAGCTTCTTTCCAGATTTCATCTGAGGATATTTCTTTTTTCACCATAGCCCTCTATGGTCTTCCAAATATCACTTCGCCAATTCCACAATAACTGTCTTAGCGAAAGTCTTCTTGAGGGGAAAGCTGTAACTCTGTGAGATGATTTCACAGAACACAAAGAAGTTTCTCAGAAATCTTCTTTCTCTTTGTTATCGGAGGATATTTCCTTTGGTCCTATAGTCTTCAAAGGGATCCGAAATAGCTGTTCTCAGATTCCTCAGAAATAAGGCTAGCAAATAGATCCACGAAATACAGATGTAACTCTGTGAGATGACTTAACAGGATACTAAGCAGTTTCTCAGAAAGCTTCTTTCCAGATTTCATCTGAGGATATTTCCTTTTTCACCATAGCCCTCTATGGGCTTCCAGATATCACTTTGCCAATTCCACAAGAACTGTGTTAGCGAAAGGCTTCTTGAGGGGAAAGCTGTAACTCTGTGAGATGATTTCACAGAACACAAAGAAGTTTCTCAGAAGGCTTCTTTCTCTTTGTTATCAGAGGATATTTCCGTTGGCCCTATAGTCTTCAAAGGGATCCGAAATATCTGTACTCAGACTCCACAGAAATAAGGCTAGCAAAGAGATCCACGAAATACAGATGTAACTCTGTGAGTGCAAGTCACACATCACAGAGCAGTTTCTCAGAAAGCTTTTTTCCAGATTTCATCTGAGGATATTTCCTTTTTCACCATAACCCTCAAAGGGTTTCCAAATATCACTTTGCCAATTCCACAAGAACTGTCTTAGCGAAAGGCTTCTTGAGGGGAAAGCTGTAACTCTGTGAGATGATTTCACAGAACACAAAGAAGTTTCTCAGAAAGCTTCTTTCTCTTTGTTATCGGAGGATATTTCCTTTGGCCCTATAGTCTCCAAAGGGATCCGAAATATCGGTTCTAAGATTCCACAGAAATAATTCTAGCAAAGAGATCCACGAAATACAGATGTAACTCTGTGAATGGAAGTCACATATCACAGAGCAGTTTCTCAGAAAGCTTTTTTCCAGATTTCATCTGAGGATATTTCCTTTTTCACCATAGCCCTCTATGGGCTTCCAAATATCACTTTGCCAATTCCACAAGAACTGTCTTGGCGAAAGGCTTCTTGAGGTTAAAGCTGTAACTCTGTCAGATGATTTCACAGAACACAAAGTAGTTTCTCAGAATACTTCTTCCTCTTTGTTATCGGAGGATATTTCCTTTGGCCCTATAGTCTTCAAAGGGATCCGAAATATCTGTTCTCAGATTCCACAGAAATAAGGCTAGCAAAGAGATCCACGAAATACAGATGTAACTCTGTGAGTGGAAGTCACATATCACAGAGCAGTTTCTCAGAAAGCTTCTTTCCAGATTTCAATTCAGGATATTTCCTTTTTCAACATAGCCCTCTAAGGGCTTCCAAATATCACTTTGCCAATTGCACAAGAACTGTCTTAGCGAAAAGCATCTTGAGGGGAAAGCTGTAACTCTGTGAGATGATTTCACAGAACACAAAGAAGTTTCTCAGAAAGCTTCTTTCTCTTTGTTATCGGAGGATATTTCCCTTGGCCCTATAGTCTTCAAAAGGATCCGAAATATCTGTTATCATATTCCACAGAAATAAGGCTAGCAAAGAGATCCACGAAATACAGACGTAATTCTGTGCGATGAATTAACAGAACACTAAGCAGTTTCTCAGAAAGCTTCTTTCCAGATTTCCTCTGAGGATATTTCCTTTTTCACCATAGCCCTCTAAGGGCTTCCAAATATCACTTTGCCAATTCCACAAGAACTGTCTTAGCGAAAGTCTTCCTGAAGGGAAAGCTGTAACACAGTGAGATGATTTCAGAGAACACAAAGAAGTCTCTCAGAAAGCTTCTTTCTCTTTGTTATCGGAGGATATTTCCTTTGGCGCCATCTTCTTCAAAGGGATCCGAAATATCTGTTCTCAGCTTCCACAGAAATAAGGCTAGCAAAGAGATCCAAGAAATACAGATGTAACTCTGTGAGATGAATTAGCAGAACACTACGCAGTTTCTCAGAAACTTCTTTCCAGATTTCATCTGAGGATATTTCCTTTTTCACCATAGCCCTCTAAGGGCTTCCAAAAATCACTTTGCCAATTCCACAAGAACTGTCTTAGCGAAAGGCTTCCTGAAGGGAAAGCTGTAACTCTGTGAGATAATTTCACAGAACACAAAGAAGTTTCTCAGAAACCTTCTTTCTCTTTGTTATCGGAGGATATTTCCTTTGGCCCTATAGTCTTCAAATGAATCCGAAATATCTGTTATCAGATTCCACAGAAATAAGGCTAGCAAAGAGAGCCACGAAATACAGATGTAACTCTGTGAGTGGAAGTCACATATCACAGAGCAGTTTCTCAGAAAGCTTCTTTCCAGATTTCATCTGAGGATATTTCCTTTTACAGCATAGCCCTCTATGGGCTGCAAATATCACTTTTCCAATTCCACAATGACTGTCTTAGCGAAAGGCTTCTTGAGGGGAAGCTGTAACTCTGTCAGATGATTTCACAGAACACAAAGAAGTTTGTCAGAAAGCTTCTTTCTCTTTGTTATCGGAGGATATTTCCTTTGGCCCTATCGTCATCCATGGGATCCGAAATATCTGTTATCAGATTCCACAGAAATGAGGATAGCAAAGAGATCCACGAAATACAGATGTAACTCTGTGAGTTGAAATCACATATCACAGAGCAGTTTCTTAGAAAGTTTCCTTCCAGATTTCATCTGAGGATATTTCCTTTTTCAACTTAGCCCTCTATGGGCTTCCAAATATCACTTTTCCAATTCCACAAGAACTGTGTTAGCGAAAGGTTTCTTGAGGTGAAAGCTGTAACTCTGTGAGAAGATTTCACAGAACACAAAGAAGTTTCTCAGAAAGCTTCTTTCCCTTTGTTATCAGAGGATATTTCCTTTGGCCCTATAGTCTTCAAAGGGATCCGAAATATCTGTTCTCAGATTCCAAAGAAATAAGGTTAGCAAAGAGATCCACGAAATACAGATGTAACTCTGTGAGATGAATTAACACAACACTAAGCAGTTTCTTAGAAAGCTGCTTTCCAGATTTCATCTGAGGATATTTCCTTTTTCACCATAGCCCTCTATGGGCTTCCAAATAATACTTTGCCAATTACACAAGAACTGTCTTAGTGAAAGATTTTTGAGGGGAAAGCTGCAACTCTGTGAGATGATTTCACAGAACACAAAGAATTTTCTCAGAAAGCTTCTTTCTCTTTGTTATCGGAGGATATTTCCTTTGGCCCTATAGTCTTCCTAGGGATCCGAATTATCTGTTCTCAGATTCCACAGAAATAAGGTTAGCAAAGAGATCCACGAAATACAGAGGTAACTCTGTGAGTGGAAGTCACACATCACAGAGCAGTTTCTCAGAAAGCTTCTTTCCAGATTTCATCTGAGGATATTTCCTTTTTCACCATAGCCCTCTATGGGCTTCCAAATATCACTTTGCCAATTCCACAAGAACTGTCTTAGCGAAAGGCTTCTTGAGGGGAAAGCTGTATCTCTGTGAGATAATTTCACAGAACACAAAGAAGTTTTTCAGAAAGCTTCTTTCTCTTTGTTATCGGAGGGTATTTCCTTTAGCCCTATAGTCTTCAAAGGGATCCGAAACAGCTGTTCTCAGATTCCACAGAAATAAGGCTGGCAAAGAGATCCACGAAATACAGATGTAACTCTGTGAGTGGAAGTCACATATCACAGAGCAGTTTCTCAGAAAGATTCTTTCTAGATTTCATCTGAGGATATTTCCTTTTTCACCATAGCCCTCTATGGGCTTCCAAATATCATTTGCCAATTTCCCAAGAAGTGTCTTAGCGAAAGGCTTCCAGAGGGGAAAGCTGTAACTCAGTGAGATGATTTCACAGAACACAGCGAAGTTTCTCAGAAAGCTTCTTTCTCTTTGTTATCGGAGGATATTTCCTTTGGCCCTATAGTCTTCAAAGGTATCCGAAATATCTGTTCTCAGATTCCACAAATATAAGGCTAGCAAAGAGATCCACGAAATACAGATGTAATTCTGTGAGATGAATTAACACAACACTAAGCACTTTCTCAGAAAGCTTCTTTCCAGATTTCATCTGAGGATATTTCCTTTTTCACCATAGCCCTCTATGGGCTTCCAAATATCACTTTGCCAATTCCACAAGAACTGTCTTAGCGAAAGGCTTCTTGAGGGGAAAGCTGTAACTCTGTGAGGTGATTTCACAGAACACAACGAAGTTTCTCAGAGTGCTTCTTTCTCTTTGTTATCGGAGGATATTTCCTTTGGCCCTATCGTCTTCAAAGGGATCCGAAATATCTTTTCTCCGATTCCACAGAAATAAGGCTAGCAAAGAGATCCACGAAATACAGATGTAACTCTGTGAGTGGGAGTCACATAAAACAGAGCAGTTTCTCAGAAAACTTCTTTCCAGATTTCATCTGAGGATATTTCCTTTTTCACCATAGCCCTCTAAGGGGTTCCAAATATCACTTAACCAATTCCAAAAGATCTGTCTGAGCGAAAGGCTTCTTGAGGGGACATCTGTAACTCTGTGAGATGATTTCACAGAACACAAAGAATTTTCTCAGAAACCTTCTTTCTCTTTGTTATCGGAGGATATTTCCTTTGGCCCTATATTCTTCAAAGGGATCCGAAATATCTGTTCTCAGATTCCACAGAAATAAGGCTACCAAAGAGATCCACGAAATACAGATGTAACTCTGTGAGATGAATTAACAGAACACTAAGCAGTTTCTCAGAAAGCTTCTTTCCAGATTTCATCTGAGGATATTTCCTTTTTCACCATAGCCCTCTATTGGCTTCCTAACATCACTTTGACAATTCCACAACAACTGTCTTAGCGAAAGGTTTCTTGAGGGGAAAGCTGTAAATCTGTTAGATGATTTCACTGAACACAAAGAAGTTTCTCAGAAAGCTTCTTTCTCTTTGTTATAGGAGGATATTTCCTTTGGCCCTATAGTCTTTAAAGGGATCCGAAATATCTGTTCTCAGATTCCACAGAAATAAGGTTAGCAAAGAGATCCACGAAATACAGATGTAACTCCCTGAGTGGAAGTCACATATCACAGAGCAGTTTCTCAGAAAGCTTCTTTCCAGATTTCATGTGAGAATATTTCCTTTTTCACCTTAGCCCTCTATTGGCTTCCTAACATCACTTTGACAATTCCACAACAACTGTCTTAGCGAAAGGTTTCTTGAGGGGAAAGCTGTAACTCTGTGAGATGATTTCACAGAACACAAAGAAGTTTCTCAGAAAGCTTCTTTCTCTTTGTTATCCGAGGATATTTCCTTTGGCCCTATAGTCTTCAAAGGGATCCGAAATATCTGTTCTCAGATTCCACAGAAATAAAGCTAGCAAAGAGATCCACGAAATACAGATGTAACTCTGTGAGTGGAAGTCACACATCACACAGCAGTTTCTCAGGAAGCTTCTTTCCAGATTTCATCTGAGATTATTTCCTTTTTCACCATTTCCCTCTATGGGCTTCCTAATATCACTTTGCCAATTCCACAAGAACTGTCTTAGCGAAAGGCTTCTTGAGGGGAAAGCTGTAACTCTGTGAGATGATTTCACAGAACCCAAAGAAGGTTCTAAGAAAGCTTCTTTG
This sequence comes from Macaca mulatta, assembly GCF_049350105.2. Taxonomy (NCBI): domain Eukaryota; kingdom Metazoa; phylum Chordata; class Mammalia; order Primates; family Cercopithecidae; genus Macaca; species Macaca mulatta. The sequence continues at coordinate 30,487,114 of NC_133417.1, forward strand.
TCTTTGTTATCAGAGGATATTTCCTTTGGCCCTATAGTCTTCAAAGGGATCTGAAATATCTGTTCTCTGATTCCACAGAAATAAGGCTAGCAAAGAGATCCACGAAATACAGATGTAAATCTGTGAGTGGAAGTCACATATCACAGAGCAGTTTCTCAGAAACCTTCTTTCCAGATTTCATCTGAGGATATTCCTTTTTCACCATAGCCCTCTATGGGCTTCCAAATATCACTTTGCCAATTCCACAAGAACTGTCTTAGCGAAAGGCTTCTTGAGGGGAAAGCTGTAACTTTGTGAGATGATTTCACAGAACACGAAGAAGTTTCTCAGAAAGCTTCTTTCTCTTTGTTATCGGAGGATATTTCCTTTGGCCCTATAGTCTTCAAAGGGATTGGAAATATCTGATCTCAGATTCCAAAGAAATAAGGCTTGCCAAGAGATCCACGAAATACAGATGTAACTCTGTGAGATGAATTAACAGAACACTAAGCAGTTTCTCATAAAGCTTCTTTCCAGATTTCATCTGAGGATATTTCTTTTTTCACCATAGCCCTCTATGGTCTTCCAAATATCACTTCGCCAATTCCACAATAACTGTCTTAGCGAAAGTCTTCTTGAGGGGAAAGCTGTAACTCTGTGAGATGATTTCACAGAACACAAAGAAGTTTCTCAGAAAGCTTCTTTCTCTTTGTTATCGGAGGATATTTCCTTTGGACCTATAGTCTTCAAAGGGATCCTAAATAGCTGTTCTCAGATTCCACAAAAATAAGGCTAGCAAAGAGATCCACGAAATACAGATGTAATTCTGTGAGTGGAGGTCACATATCACAGAGCAGTTTCTCAGAAAGCTTCTTTAAAGATTTCATCGGAGGATAATTCCTTTTTCACCATAGCCGTTTATGGGCTTCCAAATATCATTTTGCCAATTCCACAAGAACTGTCTTAGCGAAAGGTTTCTTGAGGGGAAAGCAGTAACTCTGTGAGATGATTTCACAGAACACAAAGAAGTTTCTCAGAAAGCTTCTTTCTCTTTGTTATCGGAGGATATTTCCTTTGGCCCTATAGTCTTCAAAGGGATCCGAAATAGCTGTTCTCAGATTCCACACAAATAAGGCTAGCAAAGAGATCCACGAAATAAAGATGTAACTCTGTGAGTGGAAGTCACATATCAAAGAGCAGTCTCTCAGAAAGCTTCTTTCCAGATTTCATCTGGGGATATTTCCTTTTTCATCGTAGCCCTCTATGGGCTTCCAAATATCACTTTGCCAATTCCACAAGAACTGTCTTAGCGAAAGGCTTCTTAAGGGGAAAGCTGTTACTCTGTGAGATGATTTCAAAGACCACAAAGAAGTTTCTCAGATAGCTTCTTTCTCTCTGTTATCAGAGGATATTTCCTTTGGCCCTATAGTCTTCAAAGGGATCCGAAATATCTATTCTCAGATTCCAAAGAAATAAGGCTAGCAAAGAGATCCACGAAATAAACTTGTAACTCTGTGAGATGAATTAACAGAACACTAAGCAGTTTCTCAGAAAGCTTCTTTCCAGATTTCATCTGAGGATATTTCCTTTTTCACCATAGCCCTCTATGGGCTTCCAAATATCACTTTGCCAATTCCACAAGAACTGTCTTAGCCAAAGGCTTCTTGAGGGGAAAGCTGTAAATCTGTGAGATGATTTCACAGAACACAAAGAAGTTTCTCAGAAAGCTTCTTTCTCTTTGTTATCGGAGGATATTTCCTTTGGCCCTATAGTCTTCAAAGGGATCCGAAATAGCTGTTCTCAGATTCCACAGAAGGAAGGCTAGCAAAGATATCCACGAAACACAGATGTAATTCTGTGAGATGAATTAACAGAACACTAAGCAGTTTCTCACAAAGCTTCTTTCCAGATTTCATCTGAGGGTATTTCCTTTTTCACCATAGCCCTCTATGGGCTTCCAAATATCACTTTGCCAATTCCACAAGAACTGTCTTAGCGAAAGTCTTCTTGAGGGTAAAGCTGTAACTCTTTGAAATGATTTCACAGAACCCAAAGAAGTTTCTCAGAAAGCGTCTTTCTCTTTGTTATCGGAGTTTATTTCCTTTGGCCCTATAGTCTTCAGAGGGATCTGAAATGTCTGTTCTCAGATTCCACAGAAATAAGGCTAGCGAAGAGATTCACGAAATACAGATGTAACTCTGTGAGTGGAAGTCACATATCACAGAGCAGTTTCTCAGAAAGCTTCTTTCCAGATTTCATCTGAGCGTATTTCCTTTTTCACCATAGCCCTCTATGGGCTTCCAAATATCACTTTGCCAATTCCACAAGAACTGTCTTAGCGAAAGGCTTCTTGAGGGGAAAGCTGTAACTCTGTGAGATGATTTCACATAACACAAAGAAGTTTCTCAGAAAGCTTCTTTCTCTTTGTTACCGGAGGATATTTCCTTTGGTCCTATAGTCTTCCAAGGGATCCGAAATATCTTTTCTCAGATTCCACAGAAAAAAGGCTAGCAAAGAGATCCACGAAATACAGATGTAACTCTGGGAGTGGAAGTCACATAACTCAGATCAGTTTCTCAGAAAGCTTCTTTCCAGATTTCATCTGAGGATATTTCCTTTTTCAACATAGCCCTCTATGTGCTTCCAAATATCACTTTGCCAATTCCACAAGAACTGTCTTAGCGAAAGGCTTCTTTAGGGGAAAGCTGTAACTCTGTGAGAAGGTTTCACAGAACACAAAGAAGTTTCTCAGAAAGCTTTTTTCTCTTTGTTATCGGAGGATATTTCCTTTGGCCCTATGGACTGCCAAGGGATCCGAAATATCTGTTCCCAGATTCCACAGAAATAAGGCTAGCAAAGAGATCCACGAAATACAGAAGTAACTCTGGGAGATGCAGAAAAGTAAGCAGTTTCTCAGAGAGCTTCTTTCCAGATTTCTTCTGAGGATATTTCCTTTTTCACCATTGCCCTCTATGGGCTTCCAAATATCACTTTCCCAATTCCACAAGACTGTCTTAGCCAAAGGCTTCTTGAGGGGAAAGCTGTAACTCTGTGACATGATTTCACAGAACACAAAGAAGTTTCTCAGAAAGCTTCTTTCTCTTTGTTATCGGAGGATATTTCCTTTGGCCTTGTAGTCTTCAAAGGGATCCGAAATACCTGTTCTCATATTCCACAGAAAGAAGGCTAGCAAAGATATCCACGAAATACAGATGTAACTCTCTGAGATGAATTAACAGAACACTAAGCAGTTTCTCAGCAATCTTCTTTCCAGATTTCATCTGAGGGTATTTCCTTTTTCACCATTGCCCTCTAAGGGCTCCCAAATATCACTTTGCCAGTACCACAAGAACTGTCTTAGCCAAAGTCTTCTTGAGGGGAAAGCTGTAACTCTGTGAGATGATTTCACAGAACACAAAGAAGTTTCTCAGAAAGCTTCTTTCTCTTTGTTATCGGAGGATATTTCCTTTGGCCCTATAGTCTTCCAAGGCATCCGAAATATAGCTTCTCAGATTCCACAGAAATAATTCTAGCCAGGAGATCCACGAAATACAGATGTAACTATGTGAGTGGAAGTCACATATTACAGAGCAGTTTCTCAGAAAGCTTCTTTCCAGGTTTCATCTGAGGATATTTCCTTTTTCACCATAGCCCTCTAGGGGCTTCCATATATCACTTCGCCAATGCCACAAGGTCTGTCTTAGCGAAAGGCTTCTTGCGGGGAAAGCTGTAACTCTGTGAGATGATTTCACAGAACACAAAGAAGTTTCTCAGAAAGCTTCTTTCTCTTTGTTATCGGAGAACATTTCCTTTGGCTCTATAGTCTTCAAAGGGATCCGAAATAGCTGTTCTCAGATTCCACAGAAATAAGGCTAGCAAAGTGATCCAAGAAATACAGATGTGCCTCTGTGAGATGAATTAACAGAACACTAAGCAGTTTCTCAGAAAGCTTCTTTCCAGATATCATCTGAGGATATTTCCTTTTTCACCATAGCTCGCTACGGGCTTCCAAATATCACTTTGCCAATTCCACAAGAACTGTCTTAGCGAAAGGCTTCTTGAGGGGAAAGCTGTAACTCTGTGAGATGATTTCACAGAACACAAAGAAGTTTCTCAGAAAGCTTCTTTCTCTTTGTTATCGGAGGATATTTCCTTTGGCCCTATAGTCTTCAAAGGGATCCGAAATATCTGTTCTCAGATTCCACAGAAATAAGGCTAGCCAAGGGATACACAAAATACAAATGTAACTCTGTGAGTGGAAGTCACATATCACAGAGGAGTTTCTCAGAAATCTTGTTTTTCTTTGTTATCGGAGGATATTTCCTTTGGCCCTATAGTCTTCAAAGGGATCCGAAATATTTGTTCTCAGATTCCACAGAAATAAGGCGAGCAAAGAGATCAAGGAAATACAGATGTAACTCTTTCAGATGAATTAACAGATCGTTAAGCAGTTTCTCAGAAAGCTTCTTTCCAGATTTCATCTGAGGATATTTCCTTTTTCACCATAGCCCTCTTGGGGCTTCCAAATATCTCTTTGCCAATTCAAAAAGGATTGTCTTAGCGAAAGGCTTCTAGAGAGGAAAGCTGTAACTCCGTGAGATGATTTCACAGAACACAAAGAAGTTTCTCAGAAAGCTTCTTTCTCTTTGTTATCGGAGGATATTTCCTTTGGCCCTATAGTCTTCAAAGGGATCCGAAATATCTGTTCTCAGATTCCACAGAAATAAGGCTAGCAAGGGATCCACGAAATACAGATGTAACTCTGTGAGTGGAAGTCACATATCACAGAGCAGTTTCTCAGAAAGCTTCTTTCCAGATTTCATCTGAGGATATTTCCTTTTTCACCATAGCCCGCTACGGGCTTCCAAATATCACTTTGCCAATTCCACAAGATCTGTCTTAGCGAATGGCTTCTTGAGGGGAAAGCTGTAACTCTGTGAGATGATTTCACAGAACACAAAGAAGTTTCTCAGAAAGCTTCTTTCTCTTTGTTATCGGAGGATATTTCCTTTGGCCCTATAGTCTTCAAAGGGATCCGAAATATCTGTTCTCAGATTCCACAGAAATAAGGCTAGCCAAGGGATACACAAAATACAAATGTAACTCTGTGAGTGGACGTCATATATCACAGAGCACTTTCTCAGAAATCTTCTTTCCAGATTTCATCTGAGGATATTTCCTTTTTCACCATAGCCCTCTATGGCCTTCCAAATATCACTTTGCCATTTCCACAAGAAGTGTCTTAGCGAAAGGCTTCTTGAGGGGAAAGCTGTAACTCTGTGAGATGATTTCACAGAACACAAAGAAGTTTCTCAGAAAGCTTCTTTCTCTTTGTTATCGGAGGATATTTCCTTCGGCCCTTTAGTCTTCAAAGGCATCCAAAATATCTGTTCTCAGATTCCACAGCAATAAGGCTAGCAAAGCGATCCACGAAACACAAATGTAACTGTGTGACATGAATTAACAGAACACTAAGCAGTTTCGCAGAAAGCTTCTTTCCAGATTTCATCTGAGGATATTTCCTTTTTCACCACAGCCCTCTATGGGCTTCCAAATATCACTTTGCCAATTCCACAAGAACTGTCTTAGCGAAAGGCTTCTTGAGGGGAAAGCTGTGACTCTGTGAGATGATTTCACAGAACACAAAGAAGTTTCTCAGTAAGCTTCGTTCTCTTTTTTATAAGAGGACATTTCCTTTGGCCCTATAGTCTTCAAAGGGATCCGAAATATCTGTTCTCAGATTCCACAGAAATAAGGCTAGCAAAGAGATCCACGAAATACAGATGTAATTCTGTGAGTGGAAGTCACATATCACAGAGCAGTTTCTCAGAAAGCTTCTTTCCAGATTTCATCTGAGGATATTTCCTTTTTCACCATAGCCCGCTACGGGCTTCCAAATATTTCTTTGCCAATTCCACAAGAACTGTTTTAGAGAAAGTCTTCTTGGGAAAGCTGTAACTCTGTGAGATGATTTCACAGAACACAAAGAAGTTTCTCAGAAAGCTTCTTTCTCTTTGTTATCGGAGGATATTTCCTTTGGCCCTATAGTCTTCAAAGGGATCCGAAATATCTGTTCTCAGATTCCACAGATATAAGGCTAGCAAAGAGATCCACGAAATACAGATGCAATTCTGTGAGATGAATTAACACAACACTAAACAGTTTCTCAGAAAGCTTCTTTTCAGATTTCATCTGAGGATATTTCCTTTTTCACCATAGCCCTCTATGGGCTTCCAAATATCACTTTGCCAATTCAGCAAGAACTGTCCTAGCGAAAGGCTTCTTGGTGGGAAAGCTGTAACTCTGTGATATGATTTCACAGAACACAAAGAAGTTTCTCAGAAAGCTTCTTTCTCTTTGATATCGGAGGATATTTCCTTTGGCCCTATAGTCTTCAAAGGAATCCGAAATATCTTTTCTCAGATTCCACAGAAATAAGGCTAGCAAAGAGATCCACGAAATACAGATGTAACTCTGTGAGTGGAAGTCACATATCACAGAGCAGGTTCTCAGAAAGCTTCTTTCCAGATTTCATCTGAGGATATCTCCTTTTTCACCGTAGCCCTCTATGGGCTTCCAAATATCACATTGCTATTTCCACTAGAACTGTCTTAGCGAAGGCTTCTTGAGGGGAAAGCTGTAACTCTGTTAGATGATTTCACAGAACACAAAGAAGTTTCTGAGAAAGCTTCTTTCTCTTTGTTATCGGATGATATTTCCATTGGCCCTATAGTCTTCAAAGGGATCTGAAATACCTGTTCTCTGATTCCACAGAAATAAGGCTAGCAAAGAGATCCATGAAATACAGATGTAACTCTGTGAGTGGAAGTCACATATCACAGAGCAGTTTCGCAGAAAGCATCTTTCCAGATTTCATCTGAGGATATTCCTTTTTCACCATAGCCCTCTATGGTCTTCCAAATATCACTTTGCCAATTCCACAAGAACTGTCTTAGCGAAAGGCTTCTTGAGGGAAAAGCTGTAACTTTGTGAGATGATTTCACAGAAGACAAAGAAGTTTCTCAGAAAGCTTCTTTCTCTTTGTTATCGGAGGATATTTAATTTGGCCCTATAGTCTTCAAAGGGATCCGAAATATCTGATCTCAGATTCTAAGGAAATAAGGCTAGCAAAGAGATTCAGGAAATACAGATGTAACTCTGTGAGATGAATTAACAGAACACTAACCGGTTTCTCAGAAAGCTTCTTTCCAGATTTCATCTGAGGATATATCCTTTTTCACCATAGCCCACTAGGGGATTCCAAATATCACTTTGCCAATTCCACAAGAACTGTCTTAGCGAAAGGCTTCTTGAGGAGAAAGCTGCAACTCTGTGAGATAATTTTACAGAACACAAATAAGTTTCTCAGAAAGCTTCTTTCTCTTTGTTATCGGAGGATAATTCCTTTGGCCCTATAGTCTTCAAAGGAATCCGAAATAGCTGTTCTCATATTCCACAGAAATAAGGCTAGCAAAGAGATCCACGAAATACAGATGTAACTCTGTGAGTGGAAGTCACATATCACAGAGCAGTTTCTCAGAAAGCTTCTTTCCAGATTTCATCTGAGGGTATTTCCTTTTTCACCATAGCCCTCTATGGGCTTCCAAATATCACTTTGCCAATTCCACAAGAACTGTCTTAGCGAAAGTCTTCTTGAGGGGAAAGCTGTAACTCTGTGAAATGATTTCACAGAACCCAAAGAAAGTTTCTCAGAAAGCGTCTTTCTCTTTGTTATCGGAGTTTATTTCCTTTGGCCCTATAGTGTTCAGAGGGATCTGAAATGTCTGTTCTCAGATTCCACAGAAATAAGGCTAGCGAAGAGATTCACGAAATACAGATGTAACTCTGTGAGTGGAAGTCACATATCACAGAGCAGTTTCTCAGAAAGCTTCTTTCCCGATTTCATCTGAGCGTATTTCCTTTTTCACCATAGCCCTCTATGGGCTTCCAAATATCACTTTGCCAATTCCACAAGTACGGTCTTAGCGAAAGGCTTCTTGAGGGGAAAGCTGTAACTCTGTGAGATGATTTCACATAACACAAAGAAGTTTCTCAGAAAGCTTCTTTCTCTTTGTTGCCGGAGTTTATTTCCTTTGGCCCTATAGTCTTCCAAGGGATCCGAAATATCTGTTCTCAGATTCCACAGAAATAAGGCTAGCAAAGAGATCCACGAAATACAGATGTAACTCTGTGAGTGGAAGTCACATAACTCAGATCAGTTTCTCAGAAAGCTTCTTTCCAGATTTCATCTGAGGATATTTCCTTTTTCACCATAGCCCTCTATGGGCTTCCAAATATCACTTTGCGGATTCCACAAGAACTGTCTTAGCGAAAGTCTTCTTGAGGGGAAAGCTGTAACTCTGTGAGAAGGTTTCACAGAACACAAAGAAGTTTCTCAGAAAGCTTTTTTCTCTTTGTTATCGGAGGATATTTCCTTTGGCCCTATAGACTGCCAAGTGATCCGAAATATCTATTCGCAGATTCCACAGAAATAAGGCTAGCAAAGAGATCCACGAAATACAGATGTAACTCTGTGAGTTGAAGTCAAATATCACAGAGCAGTTTCTCAGAAAGTTTCCTTCCAGATTTCATCTGAGGATATTTCCTTTTTCAACATAGCCCTCTATGGGCTTCCAAATATCACTTTTCCAATTCCACAAGAACTGTCTTAGCGAAAGGTTTCTTGAGGTGAAAGCTGTAACTCTGTGAGAAGATTTCACAGAACACAAAGAAGTTTCTCAGAAAGCTTCTTCCACTTTGTTATCGGAGGATATTTCCTTTGGCCCTATAGTCTTCAAAGGGATCCGAAATATCTGTTCTCAGATTCCAAGGAAATAAGGCTTGCCTAGAGATCCACGAAATGCAGATGTAACTCTGTGAGTGGAAGTCACATATCACAGAGCAGTTTCTCAGAAAGCTTCTTTCCAGATTTCATCTGAGGATATTTCCTTTTTCACCATAGCCCTCTATGGGCTTCCAAATATCACTTTGCCAATTCCACAAGAACTGTCTTAGGGAAAGGCTTCTTGAGGGGAAAGCTGTAACTGTGTGAGATGATTTCACAGAACACAAAGAAGTTTCTCAGAAAGCTTCTTTCCCTTTGTTATCAGAGGATATTTCCTTTGGCCCTATAGTCTTCAAAGGGATCCGAAATATCTGTTCTCAGATTCAACAGAAATAAGGTTAGCAAAGAGATCCACGAAATACAGATGTAACTCTGTGAGATGAATTAACACAACACTAAGCAGTTTCTTAGAAAGCTTCTTTCCAGATTTCATCTGAGGATATTTCCTTTTTCACCATAGCCCTCTATGGGCTTCCAAATATCACTTTGCCAATTACACAAGAACTGTCTTAGCGAAAGACTATTTGAGGGGAAAGCTGCAATTCTGTGAGATGATTTCACAGAACACAAAGAATTTTCTCAGAAAGCTTCTTTCTCTTTGTTATCGGAGGATATTTCCTTTGGCCCTATAGTCTTCAAAGGTATCCGAAATATCTGTTCTCAGATTCCACAGATATAAGGCTAGCAAAGAGATCCACGAAATACAGATGTAATTCTGTGAGATGAATTAACACAACACTAAGCACTTTCTCATAAAGCTTCTTTCCAGATTTCATCTGAGGATATTTCCTTTTTCACCATAGCCCTCTATGGGCTTCCAAATATCACTTTGCCAATCCCACAAGAACTGCCTTAGCGAAAGGCTTCTTGAGGGGAATGCTGTAACTCTGTGAGATGATTTCACAGAACACAACGAAGTTTCTCAGAGTGCTTCTTTCTCTTTGTTATCGGAGATATTTCCTTTGGCCCTATAGTCTTCAAAGGGATCCGAAATATCTTTTCTCCGATTCCACAGAAATAAGGCTAGCAAAGAGATCCACGAAATACAGATGTAACTCTGTGAGTGGAAGTCACATATCACAGAGCAGTTTCTCAGAAAACTTCTTTCCAGATTTCATCTGAGGATATTTCCTTTTTCACCATAGCCCTCTAAGGGGTTCCAAATATCACTTAACCAATTCCACAAGAACTGTCTTAGCGAAAGGCTTCTTGAGGGGAAAGCTGTAACTCTGTGAGATGATTTCACAGAACACAAAGAATTTTCTCAGAATCCTTCTTTCTCTTTGTTATCACAGGATATTTCTTTTGGCCCTGTATTCTTCAAAGGGATCTGAAATATCTGTTCTCAGATTCCACAGAAATAAGGCTACCAAAGAGATCCACGAAATACAGATGTAACTCTGTGAGATGAATTAACAGAACACTAAGCAGTTTCTAAGAAAGCTTCTTTCCAGATTTCATCTGAGGATATTTCCTTTTTCACCACAGCCTTCTATGGGCTTCCAAATATCATTTGCCAATTCCACAAGAACTGTCTTAGCGAAAGGCTTCCTGAGGGGAAAGCTGTAACTCTGTGAGATGATTTCACAGAACACAACGAAGTTTCTCAGAAAGCTTCTTTCTCTTTGTTATCGTAGGATATTTCTTTGGCCCTATAGTCTTCAAAGGGATCCGAAATATCTGTTCTCAGATTCCACAGAAATAAGGTTTGCCAAGAGATCCACGAAATACAGATGTAACTCTGTGAGTGGAAGTCACATATCACACAGCAGTTTCTCAGACAGCTTCTTTCCAGATTTCATCTGAGGATATTTCCTTTTTCACCATAGCCCTCTAGGGGCTTCCAAATATCGCTTTGCCAATTCCACAAGAACTGTCTTAGCGAAAGGATTCTTGAGGGGAAAGCTGTAACTGTGTGAGATGATTTCACAGAACACAAAGAAGTTTCTCAGAAAGCTTCTTTCCCTTCGTTATCGGAGGATATTTCCTTTTGCCCTATAGTCTTCAAAGGGATCCGAAATATCTGTTCTCAGATTCCACAGATATAAGGCTAGCAAAGAGATCCACGAAATACAGATGTAATTCTGTGAGATGAATTAACACAACACTAAACAGTTTCTCAGAAAGCTTCTTTTCAGATTTCATCTGAGGATATTTCCTTTTTCACCATAGCCCTCTATGGGCTTCCAAATATCACTTTGCCAATTCCACAAGAACTGTCTTAGCGAAAGGCTTCTTGGAGGGAAAGCTGTAACTCTGTGAGATGATTTCAGAGAACACAGAGAAGTTTCTTAGAAAGCTTCTTTCTCTTTGATATCGGAGGATATTTCCTTTGGCCCTATAGTCTTCAAAGGGATCCGAAATATCTTCTCTCAGATTCCACAGAAATAAGGCTAGCAAAGAGATCCACGAAATACAGATGTAACTCTGTGAGTGGAAGTCACATATCACAGAGCAGTTTCTCAGAAAGCTTCTTCCAGATTTCATCTGAGGATATTTCCTTTTTCATCGTAGCCCTCTATGCGCTTCCAAATATCACTTTGCCAATTCCACAAGAACTGTCTTAGCGAAAGGCTTCTTAAGGGGAAAGCTGTTACTCTGTGAGATGATTTCAAAGACCACAAAGAAGTTTCTCAGAAAGCTTCTTTCTCTCTGTTATCACAGGATATTTCCTTTGGCCCTATAGTCTTCAAAGAGATCCGAAATATCTATTCTCAGATTCCAAAGAAATAAGGCTAGCAAAGAGATCCACGAAATAAACTTGTAACTCTGTGAGATGAATTAACAGAACACTAAGCAGTTTCTCAGAAATCTTCTTTCCAGATTTCATCTGAGGATATTTCCTTTTTCACCATAGCCCTCTATGGGCTTCCAAATATCACTTTGCCAATTCCACAAGAACTGTCTTAGCGAAAGACTTCTTCAGGGGAAAGCTGTAACTCTGTGAGATGATTTCACAGAACACAAAGAAGTTTCTCAGAAAGCTTCTTTCTCTTTGTTATCGGAGGTTATTTCCTTTGGCCCTATAGTCTTCAAAGGGATCCGAAATATCTATTCTCAGATTCCACAGAAATAAGGCTGGCAAAGATATCCACGAAATACAGATGTAACTCTGTGAGTGGAAGTCACATATCACAGAGCAGTTTCTCAGAAAGCTTCTTTCCAGATTTCATCAGAGGATATTTCCTTTTTCACCTTAGCCCTCTATGGGCTTCCAAATATCACTTTGCCAATTCCACAAGAACTGTCTGAGCGAAAGGCTTCTTGAGGGGAAAGCTGAAACTCTGTGAGATGATTTCTCAGAACACAAAGAAGTTTCTCAGAAAGCTTCTTTCTCTTTGTTATCGGAGGATATTTCCTTTGGCCCTATAGCCTTCCAAGGGATCCGAAATATCTGTTCTCAGATTCCACAGAAATAAGGCTAGCAAAGAGATCCACGAAATACAGATGTAACTCTGGGAGATGCAGAAAACTGAGCAGTTTCTCAGAAAGCTTCTTTCCAGATTTCATCTGAGGATATTTCCTTTTTCACCATAGCCCTCTATGGGCTTCCAAATATCACTTTGCCAATTCCACAAGAACTGTCTTAGCCAAAGGCTTCTTGAGGGGAAAGCTGTAAATCTGTGACATGATTTCACAGAACACAAAGAAGTTTCTCAGAAAGCTTCTTTCTCTTTGTTATCGGAGGATATTTCCTTTGGCCCTATAGTCTTCCAAGGGATCCGAAATATGTGTTCTCAGATTCCACAGAAAAAAGGCTAGCAAAGAGATCCACGAAATACAGATGTAACTCTGGGAGTGGAAGTCACATAACTCTGATCAGTTTCTCAGAAAGCTTCTTTCCAGATTTCATCTGAGGATATTTCCTTTTTCACCATAGCCCTCTATGGGCTTCCAAATATCACTTTGCCAATTCCACAAGAACTGTCTTAGCAAAAGGCTTCTTGAGGGGAAAGCTATAACTCTGTGAGAAGGTTTCAAAGAACACAAAGAAGTTTCTCAGAAAGCTTTTTTCTCCTTGTTATCGGAGGATATTTTCTTTGGCCCTATAGACTGCCAAGGGATCCGAAATATCTGTTCCCAGATTCCACGGAAATAAGGCTAGCAAAGAGATCCACGAAATACAGAAGTAACTCTGGGAGATGCAGAAAAGTAAGCAGTTTCTCAGAGAGCTTCTTTCCAGATTTCATCTGAGGATATTTCCTTTTTCACCATAGCCCTCTATGGGCTTCCAAATATCACTTTGCCAATTCCACAAGACTGTCTTAGCCAAAGGCTTCTTGAGGTGAAAGCTGTAACTCTGTGACATTATTTCACAGAACACAAAGAAGTTTCTCAGAAAGCTTCTTTCTCTTTGTTATCGGAGGATATTTCCTTTGGCCCTATAGTCTTCAAAGGGATCCGAAATACCTGTTCTCATATTCCACAGAAAGAAGGCTAGCAAAGATATCCACGAAATACAGATGTAACTCTGTGAGATGAATTAACAGAACACTAAGCAGTTTCTCAGCAATCTTCTTTCCAGATTTCATCTAAGGGTATTTCCTTTTTCACCATTGCCCTCTATGGGCTCCCAAATATCACTTTGCCAATACCACAAGAACTGTCTTAGCCAAAGTCTTCTTGAGGGGAAAGCTGTAACTCTGTGAGATGATTTCAAAGAACACAAAGAAGTTTCTCAGAAAGCTTCTTTCTCTTTGTTATCGGAGGATATTTCCTTTGGCCCTATAGTCTTCAAAGGGATCCGAAATATCTGTTCCGAGATTCCACAGAAATAAGGCTAGCAAAGAGATCTACGAAATGCAGATGTAACTCTATGAGTGGAAGTCACATATCACAGAGCAATTTCTCAGAAAGCTTCTTTCCAGATTTTATCTGAGGATATTTCCTTTTTCACCATAGCCGTCTATGGGCTTCCAAATATCACTTTGCATATTCCACAAGAACTGTCTTAGCGAAAGCCTTCTTGAGGGGAAAGCTGTAACTCTGTGAGACGATTTCACAGAAGGCAGAGAAGTTTCTCAGAAAGCTTCTTTCTCTTTGTTATCGGAGGATATTTCCTTTGGCCCTGTAGTCTTCAAAGAGATCCGAAATATGTGTTCTCAGATTCCACAGAAATAAGGCTAGCAAAGAGATCCACGAAATACAGATGTAACTCTGTGAGATGAATTCACAGAACACTAAGCAGTTTCTCAGAAAGCTTCTTTCCAGATTTCATCTGAGGAGATTTCCTTTTTCACCCTAGCCCTCTATGGGCTTCCAAATATCACTTTGCCAATTCCACAAGAACTGTGTTAGCGAAGGGCTTCTTTAGGGGAAAGCTTAACTCTGTGAGATGATTTCACAGAACACAAAGAAGTTTCTCATAAAGCTTCTTTCTCTTTATTATTGGAGGATATTTCCTTTGGCCGTATAGTCTTCAAAGGGATCCGAAATAGCTGTTCTCAGGTTCCACAGAAATAAGGCTAGCAAAGAAATCCACGAAATACAGATATAACTCTCTGAGTGGAAGTCACATATCAAAGAGCAGTTTCTCAGAAAGCTTCTTTCCAGGTTTCATCTGAGGATATTTCCTTTTTCACCATAGCCCTCTATGGGCTTCCAAATCTCACTTTTCCAATTCCACAAGAACTGTCTTAGCGAAAGGCTTCTTGAAGGGAAATCTGTAACTCTGTGAGATGATTTCACAGAACACAAAGAAGTTTCTCAGAAAGCATCTTTCTCTTTGTTATCGGAGGAAATTTCCTTTGGCCGTATATTCTTCAAAGGGATCCGAAATATCTGTTCTCAGATTGCACCGAAATAAGGCATGCCAAGTGATCCACGAAGTACAGAAGTAACTCTGTGAGTGGAAGTCACATATCACAGAGCAGTTTCTCATAAAGTTTCTTTCAAGATTTCATCTGAGGATATTTCCTTTTTCACCATAGCCCTCTATGGGCTTCCCAATATCACTTTGCCAATTCCACAAGAACTGTCTTAGCTAGAGGCTTCTTGAGGGGAAAGCTGTAACTCTGTGAGATGAATACACAGAACAAAAAGAAGTTTCTCAGAAAGCTTCTTTCTCTTTGTTATCGTAGGATATTTCCTTTGGCCCTATAGTCTTCAAAGGGATCCGAAATATCTGTTCTCAGATTCCACAGAAATAAGGATAGAAAAGAGATCCACGAAATGCAGATGTAACTCTGGCATATGAATTAACAGAACACTAAGCAGTTTCTCAGAAAGCTTCTTTCCAGGTTTCATCTGAGGATATTTCCTTTCTCACCATAGCCCTCTATGGGCTTCCAAATATCACTTTGCCAATTCCACAAGAACTGTCTTAGCGAAATGTTTCTTGAGGGGAAAGCTGTAACTCTGTGAGATGATTTCACAGAACACAAAGATGTTTCTCAGAAAGCTTCTTTCTCTTTGTTATCGGAGGATATTTCCTTTGGCCCTATAGTCTTCAAAGGGATCTGAAATATCTGTTCTCAGATTACACAGAAATAGGACTAGCAAAGAGATCCACGAAATACAGATGTAACTCTGTCAGTGGAAGTCACATATCACAGAGCAGTTTCTCAGAAAGCTTCTTTCTCTTTGTTATCGGAGGATATTTCCTTTGGCCCTATAGTCTTCAAAGGGATCCAAAGTATCTGTTCTCAGATTCCACAGAAATAAGGCTAGCAATGAGATCCACGAAATACAGATGTAACTCTGTGAGTGGAAGTCACATATCACAGAGCAGTTTCTCAGAAAGCTTCTTTACAGATTTCATCTGAGGATATTTCCTTTTTCACCATAGCCCTCTATGGCCTTCCAAATATCACTATGCCAATTCCACAAGAACTGTCTTAGCGAAAGGCTTCTTGAGGGGAAAGCTGTAACTCTGTGAGATGATTTCACAGAACACAAAGAAGTTTCTCAGAAAGCTTCTTTCTCTTTGTTATCGGAGGATATTTCCTTTGGCCCTATAGTCTTCCAAGGGATCCGAAATATCAGTTCTCAGATTCCACAGAAAGAAGGCTAGCCAAGAGATCCACGAAATACAGATGTAACTCTGTCAGTGGAAGTCACATATCACAGAGCAGTTTCTCAGAAAGATTTTTTCCAGATGTCATCTGAGTATATTTCCTTTTTCACCATAGCCCTCTATGGGATTCCAAATATCACTTTGCCAATTCCACAAGAAGTGTCTTAGCGAAAGGCTTCTTGAGGGGAAAGCTGTATCTCAGTGAGATGATTTCACAGAACACAAAGAAGTTTCTCAGAAAGCTTCTTTCTCTTTGTTATCGGAGGATATTTCCTTTGGCCCTATAGTCTTCAAAGGGATCCGAAATATCTGTTCTCAGATTCCACAGAAATAAAGCTAGCCAAGAGATCCTCGAAATACAGATGTAACTCTGTGAGCTGAAGTCACATATCACAGAGCAGTTTCCAGAAAGCTTCTTTCCAGATTTCATCTGAGGATATTTCCTTTTTCACCATAGCTCGCTACGGGCTTCCAAATATCACTTTGCCAATTCCACAAGAACTGTCTTAGCGAAAGGCTTCTTGAAGGGAAAGCTGTAACTCTGTGAGATGATTTCACAGAACACAAAGAAGTTTCTCAGAAAGCTTCTTTCTCTTTGTTATCGGAGGATAGTTCCTTTGGCCCTATAGTCTTCAAAGGGATCCGATATATCTGTTCTCAGATTCCACAGAAATAAGGCTAGCCAAGGGATACACAAAATACAGATGTAACTCTGTGAGTGGAAGTCACATATCACAGAGCACTTTCTCAGAAATCTTCTCTCCAGATTTCATCTGAGGATATTTCCTTTTTCACCATAGCCCTCTACGGCCTTCCAAATATCACTTTGCCAATTCCACAAAAAGTGTCTTAGCGAAAGGCTTGTTGAAGGGAAAGCTGTAACTCTGTGAGATGATTTCACAGAACACAAAGAAGTTTCTCAGAAAGCTTCTTTCTCTTTCTTATCGAAGGATATTTACTTCGGCCCTATAGTCTTCAAAGGGATCTGAAATATCTGTTCTCAAATTCCACAGAAATAAGGCTAGCAAAGAGATCCACGAAATACAGATGTAACTCTGTGAGTGGAAGTCACATATCACAGAGCAGTTTCTCAGAAATCTTCTTTCCAGATTTCATCTGAGGATATTTCCTTTTTCACCATAGCCAGCTACGGGCTTCCAAATATCACTTTGCCAATTCCACAAGAACTGTCTTAGCGAAAGGCTTCTTGAGGGGAAAGCTGTAACTCTGTGAGATAATTTCACAGAACACAAAGAAGTTACACAGAAAGCTTCTTTCTCTTTGTTATCGAGGATTATTTCCTTTGGCCCTCTAGTCTTCAAAGGGATCCGAAATATCTGTTCTCAGATTACACAGAAATAGGACTAGCAAAGAGATCCACGAAATACCGATGTAACTCTGTGAGTGGAAGTCACATATCACAGAGCAGTTTCTCAGAAACCTTCTTTCTCTTTGTTATCGGAGGATATTTCCTTTGGCCCTATAGTCTTCAAAGGGATCTGAAATATCTGTTCTCAGATTCCACAGAAATAAGGCTAGCAAAGAGATCCACGAAATACAGATGTAACTCTGTGAGATTAAGTCACATATCACCGAGCAGTTTCTCAGAAAGCTTCTTTCCAGATTTCATCTGAGGATATTTCCTTTTTCACCATAGCCCTCTATGGGCTTCCAAATTTCACTTTGCCAATTCCACAAGAACTGTCTTAGCGAAAGGCTTCTTGAGGGGAAAGCTGTAACTCTGTGAGATGATTTCACAGAACACAAAGAAGTTTCTCAGAAAGCTTCTTTCTCTTTGTTATCGGAGGATATTTCCTTCGGCCCTTTAGTCTTCAAAGGGATCCAAAATATCTGTTCTCAGATTCCACAGCAATAAGGCTATCAAAGAGATCCACGAAATACAAATGTAACTGTGTGAGATGTATTAACAGAACACTAAGCAGATTCTCAGAAAGCTTCTTTACAGATTTCATCTGAGGATATTTCCTTTTTCACCATAGCCCTCTATGGGCTTCAAAATCTCACTATGCCAATTCCACAAGAACTGTCTTAGCGAAAGGCTTCTTGAGGGGAAAGCTGTAACTCTGTGAGATGATTTCACAGAACACAAAGAAGTTTCTCAGAAAGCTTCTTTCTCTTTGTTATCGGAGGATATTTCCTTTGGCCCTATAGTCTTCCAAGGGATCCGAAATATGTGTTCTCAGATTCCACAGAAATAAGGCTAGCCAAGAGATCCACGAAATACAGATATAACTCTGTGAGATGAATTAACGGAACACTAAGCAGTTTCTCAGAAAGCTTCTTTCCAGATTTCATCTGAGGATATTTACTTTTTCACCATAGCCCTCTATGGGCTTCCAAATATCACTTTGCCAATTCCACAAGAACTGTCTTAGCCAAAGTTTTCTTGAGGGGAAAGCTGTAACTCTGTGAGATGATTTCTCAGAACACAAAGAAGTTTCTCAGAAAGCTTCTTTCTCTTTGTTATCGAAGGGTATTTCCTTTGGCCCTATACTCTTCAAATGGATGCGAAATATCTGTTCTCAGATTCCACAGAAATAAGGATAGCAAAGAGATCCACGAAATACAGATGTAACTCTGTGAGTGGAAGTCACACATCACAGAGCAGTTTATCAGAAAGCTTCTTTCCAGATTTCATCTGAGGATATTTCCTTTTTCACCATAGCCCTCTAGGGGCTTCCAAATATCACATTGCCAATTCCACCAGAACTGTATTAGGGAAAGGCATCTTGAGGGGAAAGCTGTAACTCTGTGAGATGATTTCACATAACACAAAGAAGTTTCTCAGAAAGCTTCTTTCTCTTTGTTATCGGAGGATATTTCCTATGGCACTATAGTCTTCAAAGGGATCCGAAATAGCTGTTCTCAGATTCCACAGAAATAAGGCTAGCAAAGAGATCTGCGAAATACAGATGTAACTCTGTGAGTGGAAGTCACACATCACAGAGCAGTATATCATAAAGCTTCTTTTCAGATTTCATCTGAGGATATTTCCTTTTTCACCATAGCCCTCTATGGGCTTCCTAATATCACTTTGCCAATTCCACAAGAACTGTCTCAGCGAAAGGTTCCTTGAGGGGAAAGCTGTAACTCTGAGATGATTTCACAGAACACAAAGAAGTTTCTCAAAAAGCTTCTTTCTCTTTGTTATCGGAAGATATTTCCTTTGGCCCTATAGTCTTCAAAGGGATCCGAAATATCTGTTCTCAGATTCCACAGAAATAAGGCGAACAAAGAGATCCACGAAATACAGATGTAACTCTGTGAGTGGAAGTCACACATCACAGAGCAGTTTCTCAGAAAGCTTCTTTTCAGATTTCATCTGAGGATATTTCCTTTTTCACCGTAGCCCTCTAGGGGCTTCCAAATATCACTTTTCCAATTCCACAAAACTGTCTTTGCCAAAGGCTTCTTGAAGCGAAAGCTGTAACTCTGTGAGATGATTTCACAGAACACAAAGAAGTTTCTCAGAAAGCTTCTTTCTCTTTGTTATCGGAGGATATTTCCTTTGGCCTTATAGTCTACAAAGGGATCCGAAATAGCTGTTCTCAGATTCCACAGAAATAAGGCTAGCAAAGAGATCCACGAAATACAGATGTAACTCTGTGAGTGGAAGTCACATATCACAGAGCAGTTTCTCAGAAAGCTTCTTTCCAGATTTCATCTGACGATATTTCCTTTTTCACAATAGCCCTCTATGGGCTTCCAAATCTCACTTTGCCAATTCCACAAGAACTGTCTTAGCGAAAGGCTTCTTGAGGGGAAAGCTGTAACTCTCTGAGATGATTTCACAGAACACAAAGAAGTTTCTCAGAAAGCTTCTTTCTCTTTGTTATCATAGTATATTTCCTTTGGCCCTATAATCTTCAAAGGGATCCGAATTATCTGTTCTCAGATTCCACAGAAATAAGGCGAGCAAAGAGATCAACGAAATACAGATGTAACTCTGTGAGTGGAAGTCACACATCACAGAGCAGTTTCTCAGAAATCTTCTATCCAGATTTCATCTGAGGACATTTCCTTTTTCACCATAGCCCTCTAGGGGCTTCCAAATATCACTTTGCCAATCCCACAAGAACTGTCTTAGCCAAAGGCTTCTTGAAGGGAAAGCTGTAACTCTGTGAGATGATTTCACAGAACACAAAAAAGTTTCCCAGAAAGCTTCTTTCTCTTTGTTATCGGAGGATATTTACTTTGGCCCTATATTCTTCAAAGGGATCCGAAATATCTGTTCTCAGATTCCACAGAAATAAGGCTAGCAATGAGATCCAAGAAATACAGATGTAACTCTGTGAGATGAATTAAGAGAACACTAACGAGTTTCACAGAAAGCTTCTTTCCAGATTTCATCTGAGGATATTTCCTTTTTCACCATAGCCCTCTAAGGGCTTCCAAATATCACTTTGCCAATTCCACAAGAACTATCTTAGCGAAAGGCTTCTTGAGGGGAAAGCTGTATCTCTGTGAGATGATTTCACAGAACACAAAGAAGTTTCTCGGAAAGCTTCTTTCTCTTTGTTATCTTAGGATATTTCCTTTGGCCCTATAACTTTAAAGGGATCCGATATATCTGTTCTCAGATTCCACAGAAACAAGGCTAGCCAAGAGTTCCACGAAATACAGATGTAACTCTGTGAGTGGAAGTCACATATCACAGAGCAGTTTCTCAGAAAGCTTCTTTCCAGATTTCATCTGAGGATATTTCCTTTTTCAGCAAAGCCCTCTATGGGCTTCCAAATATCACTTTGCCAATTCCACAAGAACTGTCTTAGCGAAAGGCTTCTTGAGGGGAAAGCTGTAACTCTTTGAGATGATTTCACAGAACACAAAGAAGTTTATCAGAAAGCTTCTTTCTCTTTGTTATCGGAGGATATTTCCTTTGGCCCTATAATCTTCAAAGGGATCCGAAATATCAGTTCTCAGATTCCACAGAAATAAGGCTAGCAGAGAGATCCACGAAATACAGATGTAACTCTGGGAACTGAAGTAACATATCACAGAGCAGTTTCCAGAAAGCTTCTTTCCAGATTTCCTCTGAGGATATTTCCTTTTTCACCATAGCCCGCTACTGGCTTCCAAATATCACTTTGCCAATTCCACAAGAACTGTCTTAGCAAAGGGCTTCTTGAGGGGAAAGCTGTAACTCTGTGAGATGATTTCACAGAACACAAAGAAGTTTCTCAGAAAGCTTCTTTCTCTTTGTTTTCGGAGGATATTTCCTTTGGCCCTATAGTCTTCAAGGGGATCCGAAATATCTGTTCTCAGATTCCACAGAAATAAGGCTAGCAAAGAGATCCACGAAATACAGATGTAACTCTGTGAGTGGAAGTCTCATATCACAGAGCAGTTTCTCAGAAAGCTTCTTTCCAGATTTCATCTGAGGATATTTCCTTTTTCACCATAGCCCTCTATGGGCTTCCAAATATCACTTTGCCTATTCCACAAGAACTGTCTTAACGAAAGCCTTCTTGAGGGGAAAGCTGGAACTCTGTGAGATGATTTCACAGAACACAAAGAAGTTTCTAAGAAAGCTTCTTTCTCTTTGTTTTCGGAGGATATTTCCTTTGGCCCTATAGTCTTCAAAGGGATCCGAAATATGTGTTCTCAGATTCCACAGAAATAAGGCTAGCAAAGAGATCCACGCAATACAGATGTAACTGTGTGAGTGGAAGTCACATATCACAGAGCAGTTTCTCAGAAAGCTTCTTTCCAGATTTCATCTGAGGATATTTCCTTTTTCACCATAGCCCTCTATGGGCTTCTAAATATCACTTTGCCAATTCCAAAAGAACTGTCTTAGCGAAAGACTTCTTGAGGAGAAAGCTGTATCCCTGTGAGATGATTTCACAGAACACAAAGAAGTTTCTGAGAAAGCTTCTTTCTGTTTGTTATCGGAGGATAGTTCCTTTGGCCCTATAATCTTCAAAGGGATAAGAAATATTTGTTCTCAGATTCCACAGAAATAAGGCTACCAAAGAGATCCACGAAATACAGATGTAACTCTGTAAGATGAATTAACAGAACACTAAGCAGTTTCTCAGAAAGCATCTTTCCAGATTTCATCTGAGGATATTTCCTTTTTCACCATTGCCGGCTACGGGCTTCCAAATATCACTTTGCCAATTCCACAAGAACTGTGTTAGCGAAGGGCTTCTTGAGGGGAAAGCTGTAACTCTTTGAGATGATTTCACAGAACACAAAGAAGTTTCTCAGAAAGCTTCTTTCTCTTTGTTATCGGAGGATATTTCCTTTGCCCTAGAGTCTTCAAAGGGATCCGAAATCTCTGGTCTCAGATTCCACAGAAATAAGGCTAGCAAAGAGATCCACGAAATACAGATGTAACTCTGTGAGATGAATTAACGGAACACTAAGCACTTTCTCACAAAGCGTCTTTCCAGATTTCATCTGAGGATATTTCCTTTTTCACCATAGCCCTCTATGGGGTTCCTAATATCACTTTGCCAATTCCACAAGAACTATCTTAGCGAAAGGTTTCTTGAGGGGAAAGCTGTAACTCTGTGAGATGATTTCACAGAACACAAAGAAGTTTCTCAAAAAGCTTCTTTTTCTTTGTTATCGGAAGATATTTCCTTTGGCCCTGTAGTCTTCAAAGGGATGCGAAATATCTCTTCTCAGATTCCACAGAAATAAGGCGAACAAAGAGATCCACGAAATACAGATGTAACTCTGTGAGTAGAAGTCACACATCACAGAGAAGTTTCTCAGAAAGCTTCTTTTCAGATTTCATCTGAGGATATTTCCTTTTTCACCATAGCCCTCTATGGGCTTCCTAATATCACTTTGCCAATTCCACAAGAACTGTCTTAGCGAAAGGTTCCTTGAGGGGAAAGCTGTAACTCTGTGAGATGATTTCACAGAACACAAAGAAGTTTCTCAAAAAGCTTCTTTCTCTTTGTTATCGGAAGATATTTCCTTTGGCCCTATAGTCTTCAAAGGGATCCGAAATATCTGTTCTCAGATTCCACAGAAATAAGGCGAACAAAGAGATCCACGAAATACAGATGTAACTCTGTGAGTGGAAGTCACACATCACAGAGCAGTTTCTCAGAAAGCTTCTTTTCAGATTTCATCTGAGGATATTTCCTTTTTCACCGTAGCCCTCTAGGGGCTTCCAAATATCACTTTTCCAATTCCACAAAACTGTCTTTGCCAAAGGCTTCTTGAAGCGAAAGCTGTAACTCTGTGAGATGATTTCACAGAACACAAAGAAGTTTCTCAGAAAGCTTCTTTCTCTTTGTTATCGGAGGATATTTCCTTTGGCCTTATAGTCTACAAAGGGATCCGAAATAGCTGTTCTCAGATTCCACAGAAATAAGGCTAGCAAAGAGATCCACGAAATACAGATGTAACTCTGTGAGTGGAAGTCACATATCACAGAGCAGTTTCTCAGAAAGCTTCTTTCCAGATTTCATCTGACGATATTTCCTTTTTCACAATAGCCCTCTATGGGCTTCCAAATCTCACTTTGCCAATTCCACAAGAACTGTCTTAGCGAAAGGCTTCTTGAGGGGAAAGCTGTAACTCTCTGAGATGATTTCACAGAACACAAAGAAGTTTCTCAGAAAGCTTCTTTCTCTTTGTTATCATAGTATATTTCCTTTGGCCCTATAATCTTCAAAGGGATCCGAATTATCTGTTCTCAGATTCCACAGAAATAAGGCGAGCAAAGAGATCAACGAAATACAGATGTAACTCTGTGAGTGGAAGTCACACATCACAGAGCAGTTTCTCAGAAATCTTCTATCCAGATTTCATCTGAGGACATTTCCTTTTTCACCATAGCCCTCTAGGGGCTTCCAAATATCACTTTGCCAATCCCACAAGAACTGTCTTAGCCAAAGGCTTCTTGAAGGGAAAGCTGTAACTCTGTGAGATGATTTCACAGAACACAAAAAAGTTTCCCAGAAAGCTTCTTTCTCTTTGTTATCGGAGGATATTTACTTTGGCCCTATATTCTTCAAAGGGATCCGAAATATCTGTTCTCAGATTCCACAGAAATAAGGCTAGCAATGAGATCCAAGAAATACAGATGTAACTCTGTGAGCTGAAGTCACATATCACAGAGCAGTTTCCAGAAAGCTTCTTTCCAGATTTCATCTGAGGATATTTCCTTTTTCACCATAGCTCGCTACGGGCTTCCAAATATCACTTTGCCAATTCCACAAGAACTGTCTTAGCGAAAGGCTTCTTGAGGGGAAAGCTGTAACTCTGTGAGATGATTTCACAGAACACAAAGAAGTTTCTCAGAAAGCTTCTTTCTCTTTGTTATCGGAGGATATTTCCTTTGGCCCTATATTCTTCAAAGGGATCCGATATATCTGTTCTCAGATTCCACAGAAACAAGGCTAGCCAAGAGTTCCACGAAATACAGATGTAACTCTGTGAGTGGAAGTCACATATCACAGAGCACTTTCTCAGAAAGCTTCTTTCCAGATTTCATCTGAGGATATTTCCTTTTTCACCATAGCCCTCTAGGGCCTTCCAAATATCACTTTGCCAATTCCACAAAAAGTGTCTTAGCGAAAGGCTTCTTGAAGGGAAAGCTGTAACTCTGTGAGATGATTTCACAGAACACAAAGAAGTTTCTCAGAAAGCTTCGTTCTCTTTCTTATCGAAGGATATTTACTTCGGCCCTATAGTCTTCAAAGGGATCTGAAATATCTGTTCTCAAATTCCACAGAAATAAGGCTAGCAAAGAGATCCACGAAATACAGATGTAACTCTGTGAGTGGAAGTCACATATCACAGAGCAGTTTCTCAGAAATCTTCTTTCCAGATTTCATCTGAGGATATTTCCTTTTTCACCATAGCCCGCTACGGGCTTCCAAATATCACTTTGCAAATTCCACAAGAACTGTCTTAGCGAAAGGCTTCTTGAGGGGAAAGCTGTAACTCTGTGAGATAATTTCACAGAACACAAAGAAGTTACACAGAAAGCTTCTTTCTCTTTGTTATCGAGGATTATTTCCTTTGGCCCTATAGTCTTCAAAGGGATCCGAAATATCTGTGCTCAGATTACACAGAAATAGGACTAGCAAAGAGATCCACGAAATACCGATGTAACTCTGTGAGTGGAAGTCACATATCACAGAGCAGTTTCTCAGAAAGCTTCTTTCTCTTTGTTATCGGAGGATATTTCCTTTGGCCCTATAGTCTTCAAAGGGATCCGAAATATCTGTTCTCAGATTCCACAGAAATAAGGCTAGCAAAGAGATCCACGAAATACAGATGTAACTCTGTGAGTGGAAGTCACATATCACAGAGCAGTTTCTCAGAAAGCTTCTTTACAGATTTCATCTGAGGATATTTCCTTTTTCACCATAGCCCTCTATGTTCTTCCAAATATCACTTTGCCCATTCCACAAGAACTGTCTTACCGAATGGCTTCTTAAGGGGAAAGCTGTAACTCTGTGAGATGATTTCACAGAACACAAGGAAGTTTCTCAGAAAGCTTCTTTCTCTTTGTTATCGGAGGATGTTTCCTTTGGCCCTATAGTCTTCAAAGGGATCCGAAATAGCTGTTCTCAGATTCCACAGAAATAAGGCTAGCAAAGAGATCCACGAAATACAGATGTAACTCTGTGAGTGGAAGTCACATATCACAGAGCAGTTTCTCAGAAAGCTTCTTTCCAGATTTCATCTGACGATATTTCCTTTTTCACAATAGCCCTCTATGGGCTTCCAAATCTCACTTTGCCAATTCCACAAGAACTGTCTTAGCGAAAGGCTTCTTGAGGGGAAAGCTGTAACTCTCTGAGATGATTTCACAGAACACAAAGAAGTTTCTCAGAAAGCTTCTTTCTCTTTGTTATCATAGGATATTTCCTTTGGCCCTATAATCTTCAAAGGGATCCGAATTATCTGTTCTCAGATTCCACAGAAATAAGGCGAGCAAAGAGATCAACGAAATACAGATGTAACTCTGTGAGTGGAAGTCACACATCACAGAGCAGTTTCTCAGAAATCTTCTATCCAGATTTCATCTGAGGACATTTCCTTTTTCACCATAGCCCTCTAGGGGCTTCCAAATATCACTTTGCCAATCCCACAAGAACTGTCTTAGCCAAAGGCTTCTTGAAGGGAAAGCTGTAACTCTGTGAGATGATTTCACAGAACACAAAAAAGTTTCCCAGAAAGCTTCTTTCTCTTTGTTATCGGAGGATATTTCCTTTGACCCTATAGTCTTCAAAGGGATCCGAAATATCTGTTCTCAGATTCCACAGAAATAAGGCTAGCAATGAGATCCAAGAAATACAGATGTAACTCTGTGAGATGAATTAAGAGAACACTAACGAGTTTCACAGAAAGCTTCTTTCCAGATTTCATCTGAGGATATTTCCTTTTTCACCATAGCCCTCTAAGGGCTTCCAAATATCACTTTGCCAATTCCACAAGAACTATCTTAGCGAAAGGCTTCTTGAGGGGAAAGCTGTATCTCTGTGAGATGATTTCACAGAACACAAAGAAGTTTCTCGGAAAGCTTCTTTCTCTTTGTTATCTTAGGATATTTCCTTTGGCCCTATAACTTTAAAGGGATCCGATATATCTGTTCTCAGATTCCACAGAAACAAGGCTAGCCAAGAGTTCCACGAAATACAGATGTAACTCTGTGAGTGGAAGTCACATATCACAGAGCAGTTTCTCAGAAAGCTTCTTTCCAGATTTCATCTGAGGATATTTCCTTTTTCAGCAAAGCCCTCTATGGGCTTCCAAATATCACTTTGCCAATTCCACAAGAACTGTCTTAGCGAAAGGCTTCTTGAGGGGAAAGCTGTAACTCTTTGAGATGATTTCACAGAACACAAAGAAGTTTATCAGAAAGCTTCTTTCTCTTTGTTATCGGAGGATATTTCCTTTGGCCCTATAATCTTCAAAGGGATCCGAAATATCAGTTCTCAGATTCCACAGAAATAAGGCTAGCAGAGAGATCCACGAAATACAGATGTAACTCTGGGAGCTGAAGTAACATATCACAGAGCAGTTTCCAGAAAGCTTCTTTCCAGATTTCCTCTGAGGATATTTCCTTTTTCACCATAGCCCGCTACTGGCTTCCAAATATCACTTTGCCAATTCCACAAGAACTGTCTTAGCAAAGGGCTTCTTGAGGGGAAAGCTGTAACTCTGTGAGATGATTTCACAGAACACAAAGAAGTTTCTCAGAAAGCTTCTTTCTCTTTGTTTTCGGAGGATATTTCCTTTGGCCCTATAGTCTTCAAGGGGATCCGAAATATCTGTTCTCAGATTCCACAGAAATAAGGCTAGCAAAGAGATCCACGAAATACAGATGTAACTCTGTGAGTGGAAGTCTCATATCACAGAGCAGTTTCTCGGAAAGCTTCTTTCCAGATTTCATCTGAGGATATTTCCTTTTTCACCATAGCCCTCTATGGGCTTCCAAATATCACTTTGCCTATTCCACAAGAACTGTCTTAGCGAAAGCCTTCTTGAGGGGAAAGCTGGAACTCTGTGAGATGATTTCACAGAACACAAAGAAGTTTCTAAGAAAGCTTCTTTCTCTTTGTTTTCGGAGGATATTTCCTTTGGCCCTATAGTCTTCAAAGGGATCCGAAATATGTGTTCTCAGATACCACAGAAATAAGGCTAGCAAAGAGATCCACGCAATACAGATGTAACTGTGTGAGTGGAAGTCACATATCACAGAGCAGTTTCTCAGAAAGCTTCTTTCCAGATTTCATCTGAGGATATTTCCTTTTTCACCATAGCCCTCTATGGGCTTCTAAATATCACTTTGCCAATTCCAAAAGAACTGTCTTAGCGAAAGACTTCTTGAGGAGAAAGCTGTATCCCTGTGAGATGATTTCACAGAACACAAAGAAGTTTGTGAGAAAGCTTCTTTCTGTTTGTTATCGGAGGATAGTTCCTTTGGCCCTATAATCTTCAAAGGGATAAGAAATATTTGTTCTCAGATTCCACAGAAATAAGGCTACCAAAGAGATCCACGAAATACAGATGTAACTCTGTAAGATGAATTAACAGAACACTAAGCAGTTTCTCAGAAAGCATCTTTCCAGATTTCATCTGAGGATATTTCCTTTTTCACCATTGCCGGCTACGGGCTTCCAAATATCACTTTGCCAATTCCACAAGAACTGTGTTAGCGAAGGGCTTCTTGAGGGGAAAGCTGTAACTCTTTGAGATGATTTCACAGAACACAAAGAAGTTTCTCAGAAAGCTTCTTTCTCTTTGTTATCGGAGGATATTTCCTTTGCCCTAGAGTCTTCAAAGGGATCCGAAATCTCTGGTCTCAGATTCCACAGAAATAAGTCTAGCAAAGAGATCCACGAAATACAGATGTAACTCTGTGAGATGAATTAATGGAACACTAAGCAGTTTCTCAGAAAGCTTCTTTCCAGATTTCATCTGAGGATATTTCCTTTTTCAGCATAGACCTCTATGGGCTTCTAAATATCACTTTTCCAGTTCCACAAGAACTGTCTTAGCGAAAGGCTTCTTGAGGGGAAAGCTGTAACTCTGGGAGATGATTTCACAGAACACAAAGAAGTTTCTCAGAAAGCTTCTTTCTGTTTGTTATCGGAGGATATTTCCTTTGGCCCTATAATCTTCAAAGGGATCCGAAATATCTGTTCTCAGATTCCACAGAAATAAGGCTAGCAAAGAGATCCACGAAATACAGATGTAACTCTGTGATATGAATTAACAGAAAACTAAGCAATTCCTCAGAAAGCTTCTTTCCAGATATCATCTGAGGTTATTTCCTTTTTCACCATAGCCCGCTACGGGCTTCCAAATATCACTTTGCCAATTCCACAAGAACTGTCTTAGCAAACAGCTTCTTGAGCGGAAAGCTGTAACTCTGTGAGATGATTTCACAGAACACAAAGAAGTTTCTCAGAAAGCTTCTTTCTCTTTGTTATCGGAGGATATTTCCTTTGGCCCTATAGTCTTCAAAGGGATCCGAAATATCTGTTCTCAGATTCCACAGAAATAAGGCTACCAAAGAGATCCACGAAATACAGATGTAACTCTGTGAGATGAATTAACAGAAGACTAAGCAGTTTCTCAGAAAGCTTCTTTCCAGATTTCATCTGAGGATATTTCCTTTTTCACCATAGCCCTCTATGGGATTCCAAATATCACTTTGCCAATTCCACAAGAAGTGTCTTAGCGAAAGGCTTCTTGAGGGGAAAGCTGTATCTCAGTGAGATGATTTCACAGAACACAAAGAAGTTTCTCAGAAAGCTTCTTTCTCTTTGTTATCGGAGGATATTTCCTTTGGCCCTATAGTCTTCAAAGGGATCCGAAATATCTGTTCTCAGATTCCACAGAAATAAAGCTAGCCAAGAGATCCTCGAAATACAGATGTAACTCTGTGAGCTGAAGTCACATATCACAGAGCAGTTTCCAGAAAGCTTCTTTCCAGATTTCATCTGAGGATATTTCCTTTTTCACCATAGCTCGCTACGGGCTTCCAAATATCACTTTGCCAATTCCACAAGAACTGTCTTAGCGAAAGGCTTCTTGAAGGGAAAGCTGTAACTCTGTGAGATGATTTCACAGAACACAAAGAAGTTTCTCAGAAAGCTTCTTTCTCTTTGTTATCGGAGGATAGTTCCTTTGGCCCTATAGTCTTCAAAGGGATCCGATATATCTGTTCTCAGATTCCACAGAAATAAGGCTAGCCAAGGGATACACAAAATACAGATGTAACTCTGTGAGTGGAAGTCACATATCACAGAGCACTTTCTCAGAAATCTTCTCTCCAGATTTCATCTGAGGATATTTCCTTTTTCACCATAGCCCTCTACGGCCTTCCAAATATCACTTTGCCAATTCCACAAAAAGTGTCTTAGCGAAAGGCTTGTTGAAGGGAAAGCTGTAACTCTGTGAGATGATTTCACAGAACACAAAGAAGTTTCTCAGAAAGCTTCTTTCTCTTTCTTATCGAAGGATATTTACTTCGGCCCTATAGTCTTCAAAGGGATCTGAAATATCTGTTCTCAAATTCCACAGAAATAAGGCTAGCAAAGAGATCCACGAAATACAGATGTAACTCTGTGAGTGGAAGTCACATATCACAGAGCAGTTTCTCAGAAATCTTCTTTCCAGATTTCATCTGAGGATATTTCCTTTTTCACCATAGCCAGCTACGGGCTTCCAAATATCACTTTGCCAATTCCACAAGAACTGTCTTAGCGAAAGGCTTCTTGAGGGGAAAGCTGTAACTCTGTGAGATAATTTCACAGAACACAAAGAAGTTACACAGAAAGCTTCTTTCTCTTTGTTATCGAGGATTATTTCCTTTGGCCCTCTAGTCTTCAAAGGGATCCGAAATATCTGTTCTCAGATTACACAGAAATAGGACTAGCAAAGAGATCCACGAAATACCGATGTAACTCTGTGAGTGGAAGTCACATATCACAGAGCAGTTTCTCAGAAACCTTCTTTCTCTTTGTTATCGGAGGATATTTCCTTTGGCCCTATAGTCTTCAAAGGGATCTGAAATATCTGTTCTCAGATTCCACAGAAATAAGGCTAGCAAAGAGATCCACGAAATACAGATGTAACTCTGTGAGATTAAGTCACATATCACCGAGCAGTTTCTCAGAAAGCTTCTTTCCAGATTTCATCTGAGGATATTTCCTTTTTCACCATAGCCCTCTATGGGCTTCCAAATTTCACTTTGCCAATTCCACAAGAACTGTCTTAGCGAAAGGCTTCTTGAGGGGAAAGCTGTAACTCTGTGAGATGATTTCACAGAACACAAAGAAGTTTCTCAGAAAGCTTCTTTCTCTTTGTTATCGGAGGATATTTCCTTCGGCCCTTTAGTCTTCAAAGGGATCCAAAATATCTGTTCTCAGATTCCACAGCAATAAGGCTATCAAAGAGATCCACGAAATACAAATGTAACTGTGTGAGATGTATTAACAGAACACTAAGCAGTTTCTCAGAAAGCTTCTTTCCAGATTTCATCTGAGGATATTTCCTTTTTCACCATAGCCCTCTATGGGCTTCCAAATTTCACTTTGCCAATTCCACAAGAACTGTCTTAGCGAAAGGCTTCTTGAGGGGAAAGCTGTAACTCTGTGAGATGATTTCACAGAACACAAAGAAGTTTCTCAGAAAGCTTCTTTCTCTTTTTTATCGGAGGACATTTCCTTTGGCCCTATAGACTTCAAAGGGATCCGAAATATCTGTTCTCAGATTCCACAGAAATAAGGTTAGCAAAGAGATCCATGAAATACAGATGTAACTCTGTGAGAGGAAGTCACATATCACAGAGCAGTTTCTCAGAAAGCTTCTTTCCAGATTTCATCTGAGGATATTTCCTTTTTCACCGTAGCCCTCTATGGGCTTCCGAATATCACTTTGCCTATACCACAAGAACTGTCTTAGCGAAAGGCTTCTTGAGGGGAAAGCTGTAACTCTGTGAGATGATTTCACAGAACACAAAGAAGTTACTCAGAAATCTTCTTTCTCTTTGTTATCGAGGATTATTTCCTTTGGCCCTATAGTCTTCAAAGGGATCCGAAATATCTGTTCTCAGATTACACAGAAATAGGACTAGCAAAGAGATCCACGAAATACAGATGTAACTCTGTCAGTGGAAGTCACATATCACAGAGCAGTTTCTCAGAAAGCTTCTTTCTCTTTGTTATCGGAGGATATTTCCTTTGGCCCTATAGTCTTCAAAGGGATCCGAAATATCTGTTCTCAGATTCCACAGAAATAAGGCTAGCAATGAGATCCACGAAATACAGATGTAACTCTGTGAGTGGAAGTCACATATCACAGAGCAGATTCTCAGAAAGCTTCTTTACAGATTTCATCTGAGGATATTTCCTTTTTCACCATAGCCCTCTATGGGCTTCAAAATCTCACTATGCCAATTCCACAAGAACTGTCTTAGCGAAAGGCTTCTTGAGGGGAAAGCTGTAACTCTGTGAGATGATTTCACAGAACACAAAGAAGTTTCTCAGAAAGCTTCTTTCTCTTTGTTATCGGAGGATATTTCCTTTGGCCCTATAGTCTTCCAAGGGATCCGAAATATGTGTTCTCAGATTCCACAGAAATAAGGCTAGCCAAGAGATCCACGAAATACAGATATAACTCTGTGAGATGAATTAACGGAACACTAAGCAGTTTCTCAGAAAGCTTCTTTCCAGATTTCATCTGAGGATATTTACTTTTTCACCATAGCCCTCTATGGGCTTCCAAATATCACTTTGCCAATTCCACAAGAACTGTCTTAGCCAAAGTTTTCTTGAGGGGAAAGCTGTAACTCTGTGAGATGATTTCTCAGAACACAAAGAAGTTTCTCAGAAAGCTTCTTTCTCTTTGTTATCGAAGGGTATTTCCTTTGGCCCTATACTCTTCAAATGGATGCGAAATATCTGTTCTCAGATTCCACAGAAATAAGGCTAGCAAAGAGATCTGCGAAATACAGATGTAACTCTGTGAGTGGAAGTCACACATCACAGAGCAGTATATCATAAAGCTTCTTTTCAGATTTCATCTGAGGATATTTCCTTTTTCACCATAGCCCTCTATGGGCTTCCTAATATCACTTTGCCAATTCCACAAGAACTGTCTCAGCGAAAGGTTCCTTGAGGGGAAAGCTGTAACTCTGAGATGATTTCACAGAACACAAAGAAGTTTCTCAAAAAGCTTCTTTCTCTTTGTTATCGGAAGATATTTCCTTTGGCCCTATAGTCTTCAAAGGGATCCGAAATATCTGTTCTCAGATTCCACAGAAATAAGGCGAACAAAGAGATCCACGAAATACAGATGTAACTCTGTGAGTGGAAGTCACACATCACAGAGCAGTTTCTCAGAAAGCTTCTTTTCAGATTTCATCTGAGGATATTTCCTTTTTCACCGTAGCCCTCTAGGGGCTTCCAAATATCACTTTTCCAATTCCACAAAACTGTCTTTGCCAAAGGCTTCTTGAAGCGAAAGCTGTAACTCTGTGAGATGATTTCACAGAACACAAAGAAGTTTCTCAGAAAGCTTCTTTCTCTTTGTTATCGGAGGATATTTCCTTTGGCCTTATAGTCTACAAAGGGATCCGAAATAGCTGTTCTCAGATTCCACAGAAATAAGGCTAGCAAAGAGATCCACGAAATACAGATGTAACTCTGTGAGTGGAAGTCACATATCACAGAGCAGTTTCTCAGAAAGCTTCTTTCCAGATTTCATCTGACGATATTTCCTTTTTCACAATAGCCCTCTATGGGCTTCCAAATCTCACTTTGCCAATTCCACAAGAACTGTCTTAGCGAAAGGCTTCTTGAGGGGAAAGCTGTAACTCTCTGAGATGATTTCACAGAACACAAAGAAGTTTCTCAGAAAGCTTCTTTCTCTTTGTTATCATAGTATATTTCCTTTGGCCCTATAATCTTCAAAGGGATCCGAATTATCTGTTCTCAGATTCCACAGAAATAAGGCGAGCAAAGAGATCAACGAAATACAGATGTAACTCTGTGAGTGGAAGTCACACATCACAGAGCAGTTTCTCAGAAATCTTCTATCCAGATTTCATCTGAGGACATTTCCTTTTTCACCATAGCCCTCTAGGGGCTTCCAAATATCACTTTGCCAATCCCACAAGAACTGTCTTAGCCAAAGGCTTCTTGAAGGGAAAGCTGTAACTCTGTGAGATGATTTCACAGAACACAAAAAAGTTTCCCAGAAAGCTTCTTTCTCTTTGTTATCGGAGGATATTTACTTTGGCCCTATATTCTTCAAAGGGATCCGAAATATCTGTTCTCAGATTCCACAGAAATAAGGCTAGCAATGAGATCCAAGAAATACAGATGTAACTCTGTGAGATGAATTAAGAGAACACTAACGAGTTTCACAGAAAGCTTCTTTCCAGATTTCATCTGAGGATATTTCCTTTTTCACCATAGCCCTCTAAGGGCTTCCAAATATCACTTTGCCAATTCCACAAGAACTATCTTAGCGAAAGGCTTCTTGAGGGGAAAGCTGTATCTCTGTGAGATGATTTCACAGAACACAAAGAAGTTTCTCGGAAAGCTTCTTTCTCTTTGTTATCTTAGGATATTTCCTTTGGCCCTATAACTTTAAAGGGATCCGATATATCTGTTCTCAGATTCCACAGAAACAAGGCTAGCCAAGAGTTCCACGAAATACAGATGTAACTCTGTGAGTGGAAGTCACATATCACAGAGCAGTTTCTCAGAAAGCTTCTTTCCAGATTTCATCTGAGGATATTTCCTTTTTCAGCAAAGCCCTCTATGGGCTTCCAAATATCACTTTGCCAATTCCACAAGAACTGTCTTAGCGAAAGGCTTCTTGAGGGGAAAGCTGTAACTCTTTGAGATGATTTCACAGAACACAAAGAAGTTTATCAGAAAGCTTCTTTCTCTTTGTTATCGGAGGATATTTCCTTTGGCCCTATAATCTTCAAAGGGATCCGAAATATCAGTTCTCAGATTCCACAGAAATAAGGCTAGCAGAGAGATCCACGAAATACAGATGTAACTCTGGGAACTGAAGTAACATATCACAGAGCAGTTTCCAGAAAGCTTCTTTCCAGATTTCCTCTGAGGATATTTCCTTTTTCACCATAGCCCGCTACTGGCTTCCAAATATCACTTTGCCAATTCCACAAGAACTGTCTTAGCAAAGGGCTTCTTGAGGGGAAAGCTGTAACTCTGTGAGATGATTTCACAGAACACAAAGAAGTTTCTCAGAAAGCTTCTTTCTCTTTGTTTTCGGAGGATATTTCCTTTGGCCCTATAGTCTTCAAGGGGATCCGAAATATCTGTTCTCAGATTCCACAGAAATAAGGCTAGCAAAGAGATCCACGAAATACAGATGTAACTCTGTGAGTGGAAGTCTCATATCACAGAGCAGTTTCTCAGAAAGCTTCTTTCCAGATTTCATCTGAGGATATTTCCTTTTTCACCATAGCCCTCTATGGGCTTCCAAATATCACTTTGCCTATTCCACAAGAACTGTCTTAACGAAAGCCTTCTTGAGGGGAAAGCTGGAACTCTGTGAGATGATTTCACAGAACACAAAGAAGTTTCTAAGAAAGCTTCTTTCTCTTTGTTTTCGGAGGATATTTCCTTTGGCCCTATAGTCTTCAAAGGGATCCGAAATATGTGTTCTCAGATTCCACAGAAATAAGGCTAGCAAAGAGATCCACGCAATACAGATGTAACTGTGTGAGTGGAAGTCACATATCACAGAGCAGTTTCTCAGAAAGCTTCTTTCCAGATTTCATCTGAGGATATTTCCTTTTTCACCATAGCCCTCTATGGGCTTCTAAATATCACTTTGCCAATTCCAAAAGAACTGTCTTAGCGAAAGACTTCTTGAGGAGAAAGCTGTATCCCTGTGAGATGATTTCACAGAACACAAAGAAGTTTCTGAGAAAGCTTCTTTCTGTTTGTTATCGGAGGATAGTTCCTTTGGCCCTATAATCTTCAAAGGGATAAGAAATATTTGTTCTCAGATTCCACAGAAATAAGGCTACCAAAGAGATCCACGAAATACAGATGTAACTCTGTAAGATGAATTAACAGAACACTAAGCAGTTTCTCAGAAAGCATCTTTCCAGATTTCATCTGAGGATATTTCCTTTTTCACCATTGCCGGCTACGGGCTTCCAAATATCACTTTGCCAATTCCACAAGAACTGTGTTAGCGAAGGGCTTCTTGAGGGGAAAGCTGTAACTCTTTGAGATGATTTCACAGAACACAAAGAAGTTTCTCAGAAAGCTTCTTTCTCTTTGTTATCGGAGGATATTTCCTTTGCCCTAGAGTCTTCAAAGGGATCCGAAATCTCTGGTCTCAGATTCCACAGAAATAAGGCTAGCAAAGAGATCCACGAAATACAGATGTAACTCTGTGAGATGAATTAACGGAACACTAAGCACTTTCTCACAAAGCGTCTTTCCAGATTTCATCTGAGGATATTTCCTTTTTCACCATAGCCCTCTATGGGGTTCCTAATATCACTTTGCCAATTCCACAAGAACTATCTTAGCGAAAGGTTTCTTGAGGGGAAAGCTGTAACTCTGTGAGATGATTTCACAGAACACAAAGAAGTTTCTCAAAAAGCTTCTTTTTCTTTGTTATCGGAAGATATTTCCTTTGGCCCTGTAGTCTTCAAAGGGATGCGAAATATCTCTTCTCAGATTCCACAGAAATAAGGCGAACAAAGAGATCCACGAAATACAGATGTAACTCTGTGAGTAGAAGTCACACATCACAGAGAAGTTTCTCAGAAAGCTTCTTTTCAGATTTCATCTGAGGATATTTCCTTTTTCACCATAGCCCTCTATGGGCTTCCTAATATCACTTTGCCAATTCCACAAGAACTGTCTTAGCGAAAGGTTCCTTGAGGGGAAAGCTGTAACTCTGTGAGATGATTTCACAGAACACAAAGAAGTTTCTCAAAAAGCTTCTTTCTCTTTGTTATCGGAAGATATTTCCTTTGGCCCTATAGTCTTCAAAGGGATCCGAAATATCTGTTCTCAGATTCCACAGAAATAAGGCGAACAAAGAGATCCACGAAATACAGATGTAACTCTGTGAGTGGAAGTCACACATCACAGAGCAGTTTCTCAGAAAGCTTCTTTTCAGATTTCATCTGAGGATATTTCCTTTTTCACCGTAGCCCTCTAGGGGCTTCCAAATATCACTTTTCCAATTCCACAAAACTGTCTTTGCCAAAGGCTTCTTGAAGCGAAAGCTGTAACTCTGTGAGATGATTTCACAGAACACAAAGAAGTTTCTCAGAAAGCTTCTTTCTCTTTGTTATCGGAGGATATTTCCTTTGGCCTTATAGTCTACAAAGGGATCCGAAATAGCTGTTCTCAGATTCCACAGAAATAAGGCTAGCAAAGAGATCCACGAAATACAGATGTAACTCTGTGAGTGGAAGTCACATATCACAGAGCAGTTTCTCAGAAAGCTTCTTTCCAGATTTCATCTGACGATATTTCCTTTTTCACAATAGCCCTCTATGGGCTTCCAAATCTCACTTTGCCAATTCCACAAGAACTGTCTTAGCGAAAGGCTTCTTGAGGGGAAAGCTGTAACTCTCTGAGATGATTTCACAGAACACAAAGAAGTTTCTCAGAAAGCTTCTTTCTCTTTGTTATCATAGTATATTTCCTTTGGCCCTATAATCTTCAAAGGGATCCGAATTATCTGTTCTCAGATTCCACAGAAATAAGGCGAGCAAAGAGATCAACGAAATACAGATGTAACTCTGTGAGTGGAAGTCACACATCACAGAGCAGTTTCTCAGAAATCTTCTATCCAGATTTCATCTGAGGACATTTCCTTTTTCACCATAGCCCTCTAGGGGCTTCCAAATATCACTTTGCCAATCCCACAAGAACTGTCTTAGCCAAAGGCTTCTTGAAGGGAAAGCTGTAACTCTGTGAGATGATTTCACAGAACACAAAAAAGTTTCCCAGAAAGCTTCTTTCTCTTTGTTATCGGAGGATATTTACTTTGGCCCTATATTCTTCAAAGGGATCCGAAATATCTGTTCTCAGATTCCACAGAAATAAGGCTAGCAATGAGATCCAAGAAATACAGATGTAACTCTGTGAGCTGAAGTCACATATCACAGAGCAGTTTCCAGAAAGCTTCTTTCCAGATTTCATCTGAGGATATTTCCTTTTTCACCATAGCTCGCTACGGGCTTCCAAATATCACTTTGCCAATTCCACAAGAACTGTCTTAGCGAAAGGCTTCTTGAGGGGAAAGCTGTAACTCTGTGAGATGATTTCACAGAACACAAAGAAGTTTCTCAGAAAGCTTCTTTCTCTTTGTTATCGGAGGATATTTCCTTTGGCCCTATATTCTTCAAAGGGATCCGATATATCTGTTCTCAGATTCCACAGAAACAAGGCTAGCCAAGAGTTCCACGAAATACAGATGTAACTCTGTGAGTGGAAGTCACATATCACAGAGCACTTTCTCAGAAAGCTTCTTTCCAGATTTCATCTGAGGATATTTCCTTTTTCACCATAGCCCTCTAGGGCCTTCCAAATATCACTTTGCCAATTCCACAAAAAGTGTCTTAGCGAAAGGCTTCTTGAAGGGAAAGCTGTAACTCTGTGAGATGATTTCACAGAACACAAAGAAGTTTCTCAGAAAGCTTCGTTCTCTTTCTTATCGAAGGATATTTACTTCGGCCCTATAGTCTTCAAAGGGATCTGAAATATCTGTTCTCAAATTCCACAGAAATAAGGCTAGCAAAGAGATCCACGAAATACAGATGTAACTCTGTGAGTGGAAGTCACATATCACAGAGCAGTTTCTCAGAAATCTTCTTTCCAGATTTCATCTGAGGATATTTCCTTTTTCACCATAGCCCGCTACGGGCTTCCAAATATCACTTTGCAAATTCCACAAGAACTGTCTTAGCGAAAGGCTTCTTGAGGGGAAAGCTGTAACTCTGTGAGATAATTTCACAGAACACAAAGAAGTTACACAGAAAGCTTCTTTCTCTTTGTTATCGAGGATTATTTCCTTTGGCCCTATAGTCTTCAAAGGGATCCGAAATATCTGTGCTCAGATTACACAGAAATAGGACTAGCAAAGAGATCCACGAAATACCGATGTAACTCTGTGAGTGGAAGTCACATATCACAGAGCAGTTTCTCAGAAAGCTTCTTTCTCTTTGTTATCGGAGGATATTTCCTTTGGCCCTATAGTCTTCAAAGGGATCCGAAATATCTGTTCTCAGATTCCACAGAAATAAGGCTAGCAAAGAGATCCACGAAATACAGATGTAACTCTGTGAGTGGAAGTCACATATCACAGAGCAGTTTCTCAGAAAGCTTCTTTACAGATTTCATCTGAGTATATTTCCTTTTTCACCATAGCCCTCTATGTTCTTCCAAATATCACTTTGCCCATTCCACAAGAACTGTCTTACCGAATGGCTTCTTAAGGGGAAAGCTGTAACTCTGTGAGATGATTTCACAGAACACAAGGAAGTTTCTCAGAAAGCTTCTTTCTCTTTGTTATCGGAGGATGTTTCCTTTGGCCCTATAGTCTTCAAAGGGATCCGAAATAGCTGTTCTCAGATTCCACAGAAATAAGGCTAGCAAAGAGATCCACGAAATACAGATGTAACTCTGTGAGTGGAAGTCACATATCACAGAGCAGTTTCTCAGAAAGCTTCTTTCCAGATTTCATCTGACGATATTTCCTTTTTCACAATAGCCCTCTATGGGCTTCCAAATCTCACTTTGCCAATTCCACAAGAACTGTCTTAGCGAAAGGCTTCTTGAGGGGAAAGCTGTAACTCTCTGAGATGATTTCACAGAACACAAAGAAGTTTCTCAGAAAGCTTCTTTCTCTTTGTTATCATAGGATATTTCCTTTGGCCCTATAATCTTCAAAGGGATCCGAATTATCTGTTCTCAGATTCCACAGAAATAAGGCGAGCAAAGAGATCAACGAAATACAGATGTAACTCTGTGAGTGGAAGTCACACATCACAGAGCAGTTTCTCAGAAATCTTCTATCCAGATTTCATCTGAGGACATTTCCTTTTTCACCATAGCCCTCTAGGGGCTTCCAAATATCACTTTGCCAATCCCACAAGAACTGTCTTAGCCAAAGGCTTCTTGAAGGGAAAGCTGTAACTCTGTGAGATGATTTCACAGAACACAAAAAAGTTTCCCAGAAAGCTTCTTTCTCTTTGTTATCGGAGGATATTTACTTTGGCCCTATATTCTTCAAAGGGATCCGAAATATCTGTTCTCAGATTCCACAGAAATAAGGCTAGCAATGAGATCCAAGAAATACAGATGTAACTCTGTGAGATGAATTAAGAGAACACTAACGAGTTTCACAGAAAGCTTCTTTCCAGATTTCATCTGAGGATATTTCCTTTTTCACCATAGCCCTCTAAGGGCTTCCAAATATCACTTTGCCAATTCCACAAGAACTATCTTAGCGAAAGGCTTCTTGAGGGGAAAGCTGTATCTCTGTGAGATGATTTCACAGAACACAAAGAAGTTTCTCGGAAAGCTTCTTTCTCTTTGTTATCTTAGGATATTTCCTTTGGCCCTATAACTTTAAAGGGATCCGATATATCTGTTCTCAGATTCCACAGAAACAAGGCTAGCCAAGAGTTCCACGAAATACAGATGTAACTCTGTGAGTGGAAGTCACATATCACAGAGCAGTTTCTCAGAAAGCTTCTTTCCAGATTTCATCTGAGGATATTTCCTTTTTCAGCAAAGCCCTCTATGGGCTTCCAAATATCACTTTGCCAATTCCACAAGAACTGTCTTAGCGAAAGGCTTCTTGAGGGGAAAGCTGTAACTCTTTGAGATGATTTCACAGAACACAAAGAAGTTTATCAGAAAGCTTCTTTCTCTTTGTTATCGGAGGATATTTCCTTTGGCCCTATAATCTTCAAAGGGATCCGAAATATCAGTTCTCAGATTCCACAGAAATAAGGCTAGCAGAGAGATCCACGAAATACAGATGTAACTCTGGGAGCTGAAGTAACATATCACAGAGCAGTTTCCAGAAAGCTTCTTTCCAGATTTCCTCTGAGGATATTTCCTTTTTCACCATAGCCCGCTACTGGCTTCCAAATATCACTTTGCCAATTCCACAAG
Organism: Macaca mulatta; assembly: GCF_049350105.2. Classification (NCBI taxonomy): domain Eukaryota; kingdom Metazoa; phylum Chordata; class Mammalia; order Primates; family Cercopithecidae; genus Macaca; species Macaca mulatta. The sequence continues at coordinate 30,527,609 of NC_133417.1, forward strand.
AACTGTCTTAGCAAAGGGCTTCTTGAGGGGAAAGCTGTAACTCTGTGAGATGATTTCACAGAACACAAAGAAGTTTCTCAGAAAGCTTCTTTCTCTTTGTTTTCGGAGGATATTTCCTTTGGCCCTATAGTCTTCAAGGGGATCCGAAATATCTGTTCTCAGATTCCACAGAAATAAGGCTAGCAAAGAGATCCACGAAATACAGATGTAACTCTGTGAGTGGAAGTCTCATATCACAGAGCAGTTTCTCGGAAAGCTTCTTTCCAGATTTCATCTGAGGATATTTCCTTTTTCACCATAGCCCTCTATGGGCTTCCAAATATCACTTTGCCTATTCCACAAGAACTGTCTTAGCGAAAGCCTTCTTGAGGGGAAAGCTGGAACTCTGTGAGATGATTTCACAGAACACAAAGAAGTTTCTAAGAAAGCTTCTTTCTCTTTGTTTTCGGAGGATATTTCCTTTGGCCCTATAGTCTTCAAAGGGATCCGAAATATGTGTTCTCAGATACCACAGAAATAAGGCTAGCAAAGAGATCCACGCAATACAGATGTAACTGTGTGAGTGGAAGTCACATATCACAGAGCAGTTTCTCAGAAAGCTTCTTTCCAGATTTCATCTGAGGATATTTCCTTTTTCACCATAGCCCTCTATGGGCTTCTAAATATCACTTTGCCAATTCCAAAAGAACTGTCTTAGCGAAAGACTTCTTGAGGAGAAAGCTGTATCCCTGTGAGATGATTTCACAGAACACAAAGAAGTTTGTGAGAAAGCTTCTTTCTGTTTGTTATCGGAGGATAGTTCCTTTGGCCCTATAATCTTCAAAGGGATAAGAAATATTTGTTCTCAGATTCCACAGAAATAAGGCTACCAAAGAGATCCACGAAATACAGATGTAACTCTGTAAGATGAATTAACAGAACACTAAGCAGTTTCTCAGAAAGCATCTTTCCAGATTTCATCTGAGGATATTTCCTTTTTCACCATTGCCGGCTACGGGCTTCCAAATATCACTTTGCCAATTCCACAAGAACTGTGTTAGCGAAGGGCTTCTTGAGGGGAAAGCTGTAACTCTTTGAGATGATTTCACAGAACACAAAGAAGTTTCTCAGAAAGCTTCTTTCTCTTTGTTATCGGAGGATATTTCCTTTGCCCTAGAGTCTTCAAAGGGATCCGAAATCTCTGGTCTCAGATTCCACAGAAATAAGTCTAGCAAAGAGATCCACGAAATACAGATGTAACTCTGTGAGATGAATTAATGGAACACTAAGCAGTTTCTCAGAAAGCTTCTTTCCAGATTTCATCTGAGGATATTTCCTTTTTCAGCATAGACCTCTATGGGCTTCTAAATATCACTTTTCCAGTTCCACAAGAACTGTCTTAGCGAAAGGCTTCTTGAGGGGAAAGCTGTAACTCTGGGAGATGATTTCACAGAACACAAAGAAGTTTCTCAGAAAGCTTCTTTCTGTTTGTTATCGGAGGATATTTCCTTTGGCCCTATAATCTTCAAAGGGATCCGAAATATCTGTTCTCAGATTCCACAGAAATAAGGCTAGCAAAGAGATCCACGAAATACAGATGTAACTCTGTGATATGAATTAACAGAAAACTAAGCAATTCCTCAGAAAGCTTCTTTCCAGATATCATCTGAGGTTATTTCCTTTTTCACCATAGCCCGCTACGGGCTTCCAAATATCACTTTGCCAATTCCACAAGAACTGTCTTAGCAAACAGCTTCTTGAGCGGAAAGCTGTAACTCTGTGAGATGATTTCACAGAACACAAAGAAGTTTCTCAGAAAGCTTCTTTCTCTTTGTTATCGGAGGATATTTCCTTTGGCCCTATAGTCTTCAAAGGGATCCGAAATATCTGTTCTCAGATTCCACAGAAATAAGGCTACCAAAGAGATCCACGAAATACAGATGTAACTCTGTGAGATGAATTAACAGAAGACTAAGCAGTTTCTCAGAAAGCTTCTTTCCAGATATCATCTGAGGATATTTCCTTTTTCACCATAGCCCGCTACGGGCTTCCAAATATCACTTTGCCAATTCCACAAGAACTGTCTTAGCAAAAGCCTTCTTGAGGGGAAAGCTGTAACTCTGTGAGATGATTTCCAGAACACAAAGAAGTTTCTCAGAAAGCTTCTTTCTCTTTGTTATCGGAGGATATTTCCTTTGGCCCTATAGTCTTCAAGGGGATCCGAAATATCTGTTCTCAGATTCCACAGAAATAAGGCTAGCAAAGAGATCCACGAAATTCAGATGTAACTCTGTGTGTGGAAGTCTCATATCACAGAGCAGTTTCTCAGAAACCTTCTTTCCAGATTTCATCTGAGCATATTTCCTTTTTCACCATAGCCCTCTAAGGGCTTCCAAATAGCACTTTGCCTATTCCACAAGAACTGTCTTAGCGAAAGCCTTCTTGAGGGGAAAGCTGAAACTCTGTGAGATGATTTCACAGAACACAAAGAAGTTTCTGAGAAAGCTTCTTTCTCTTTGTTATCGGAGGATATTTCCTTTGGCCCTATAGTCTTCAAAGGTATCCGAAATAGCTGTTCTCAGATTCCACAGAAATAAGGCTACCAAAGAGATCCATGAAATACAGATGTAACTCTGTGAGATGAATTAACAGAACACTAAGCAGTTTCTCAGAAAGCTTCTTTCCAGATTTCATCTGAGGATATTTCCTTTTTCACCATAGCCCGCTACGGGCTTCCAAATATCACTTTGCCAATTCCACAAGAACTGTCTTAGCAAAGGGCTTCTTGAGGGGAAAGCTGTAAGTCTGTGAGATGATTTCAGAGAACACAAAGAAGTTTCTCAGAACGCTTCTTTCTCTTTGTTATCGGAGGACATTTCCTTTGGCCCTATAGTCTTCAAGGGGATCCGAAATATCTGTTCTCAGATTCCAAAGAAATAAGGCTAGCAAAGAGATCCACGAAATTCAGATGTAACTCTGTGAGTGGAAGTCTCATATCACAGAGCAGTTTCTCAGAAAGCTTCTTTCCAGATTTCATGTGAGCATATTTCATTTTTCAACATAGCCCTCTAAGGGCTTCCAAATAGCACTTTGCCTATTCCACAAGAACTGTCTTAGCGAAAGCCTTCTTGAGGGGAAAGCTGAAACTCTGTGAGATGATTTCACAGAACACAAAGAAGTTTCTGAGAAAGCTTCTTTCTCTTTGTTTTCGGAGGATATTTCCTTTGGCCCTATAGTCTTCAAAGGGATCCGAAATATGTGTTCTCAGATTCCACAGAAATAAGGCTAGCAAAGAGATCCACGAAATACAGATGTAACACTGTGAGATGAATTCACAGAACACTAAGCAGTTTCTCAGAAAGCTTCTTTCCAGATTTCATCTGAGGAGATTTCCTTTTTCACCACACCCCTCTATGGGCTTCCAAATATCACTTTGCCTATTCCACAAGAACTGTCTTAGCGAAAGCCTTCTTGACGGGAAAGCTGTAACTCTGTGAGATGATTTCAGAGAACACAAAGAAGTTTCTAAGAAGGCTTCTTTCTCTTTTTTATCGGAGGATATTTCCTTTCGACCTATAGTCTTCAAAGGGATCCGAAATATGTGTTCTCAGATTTCACAGAAATAAGGCTAGCAAAGAGATCCACGAAATACAGATGTAACACTGTGAGATGAATTCACAGAACACTAAGCAGTTTCTCAGAAAGCTTCTTTCCAGATTTCATCTGAGGAGATTTCCTTTTTCACCATACCCCTCTATGGGCTTCCAAATATCACTTTGCCTATTCCACAAGAACTGTCTTAGCGAAAGCCTTCTTGAGGGGAAAGCTGTAACTCTGTGAGATGATTTCACAGAACACAAAGAAGTTTCTAAGAAAGCTTCTTTATCTTTGTTATCGGAGGATATTTCCTTTGGACCTATAGTCTTCAAAGGGATCCGAAATATCTGTTCTCAGATTCCACAGAAATAAGGCTAGCAAAGAGATCCACGAAATACAGATGTGACTGTGTGAGTGGAAGTAACATATCACAGAGCAATTTCTCAGAAAGCTTCTTTCCAGATTTCATCTGAGGATATTTCCTTTTTCACCATAGCCTCTATGGGCTTCCAAATATCACTTTGACAATTCCACAAGAACTGTCTTAAGGAAAGTTTTCTTGAGGGGAAAACTGTAACTCTGTGAGATGATTTCACAGAACACAAAGAAGTTTCTCAGAAAACTTCTTTCTGTTTGTTATCGGAGGATATTTCCTTTGGCCCTAGAGTCTTCAAAGGGATCCGAAATATCTGTTCTCAGATTCCACAGAAATAAGGAGAGCAAAGAGATCCACGAAATACAGATGTAACTCTGTGAGTGGAAGTCACACATCACAGAGCAGTTTATCAGAAAGCTTCTTTTCAGATTTCATCTGAGGATATTTCCTTTTTCACCATAGCCCTCTAGGGGCTTCCAAATATCACTTTGCCAATTCCACAAGAACTGTCTTAGCCAAAGGCTTCTTGAGGGGAAAGCTGTAAGTCTGTGAGATGATTTCACAGAACATAAAAAAGTTTCTCAGAAAGCTTCTTTCCCTTTGTTATCGGAGGATATTTCCTTTGGCCGTATAGCCTTCAAAGGGATCCGAAATATCTGTTCTCAGATTCCACAGAAATAAGGCTAGCAAAGAGATACACGAAACACAGATGTAACTCTGTGAGTGGAAGTCACATATCACAGAGCAGTTTCTCAGAAAGCTTCTTTCCAGATTTCATCTGAGGATATTTCCTTTTTCACCATAGCCCTCTATTATCTTCCAAATATCACTTTGCCAATTCCACAAGAAATGTCTTAGCGAAATGTTTCTTGAGCGGAAAGCTGTAACTCTGTGAGATGATTTCACAGAACACAGAGAAGTTTCTAAGAAAGCTTCTTTCTCTTTGTTTTCGGAGGATATTTCCTTTGGCCCTATAGTCTTCAAAGGGATCCGAAATATCTGTTCTCAGATTCCACAGAAATAAGGCTAGCAAAGAGATCAACGCAATACAGATGTAACTGTGTGAGTGGAAGTCACATATCACAGAGCAGTTTCTCAGAAAGCTTCTTTCCAGATTTCATCTGAGGATATTTCCTTTTTCACCATAGCCCTCTATGGGCTTCCAAATATCACTTTGCCAATTCCACAAGAACTCTCTTAGCGAAAGACTTCTTGGGGAGAAAGCTGTATCTCTGTGAGATGATTTCACAGAACACAAAGAAGTTTCTCAGAAAGCTTCTTTCTGTTTGTTATCGGAGGATATTTCCTTTGGCCCTATTGTCTTCAAAGGGATCCGAAATATCTGTTCTCAGATTCCACAGAAATAAGTCTAGCAAAGAGATCCACGAAATACAGATGTAACTCTCTGAGATGAATTAGCGGAACACTAAGCAGTTTCTCAGAAAGCTTCTTTCCAGATTTCATCGGAGGATATTTCCTTTTTCAGCGTAGCCCTCTATGGGCTTCTAAATATCACTTTTCCAGTTCCACAAGAACTGTCTTAGCGAAAGGCTTCTTGAGGGGAAAGCTGTATCTATGTGAGATGATTTCACATAACACAAAGAAGTTTCTCAGAAAGCTTCTTTCTGTTTGTTATCGGAGGATATTTCCTTTGGCCCTATAGTCTTCAAAGGGATCCGAAGTATCTGTTCTCAGATTCCACAGAAATAAGGCTACCAAAGAGATCCACGAAATACAGATGTAACTCTGTGAGATGAATTAACAGAAGACTAAGCAGTTTCTCAGAAAGCTTCTTTCCAGATATCATCTGAGGATATTTCCTTTTTCACCATAGCCCGCTACGGGCTTCCAAATATCACTTTGCCAATTCCACAAGAACTGTCTTAGCGAAAGCCTTCTTGAAGGGAAAGCTGAAACTCTGTGAGATGATTTCACAGAACACAAAGAAGTTTCTGAGAAAGCTTCTTTCTCTTTGTTTTCGGAGGATATTTCCTTTGGCCCTATAGTCTTCAAAGGGATCCGAAATATGTGTTCTCAGATTCCACAGAAATAAGGCTAGCAAAGAGATCCACGAAATACAGATGTAACACTGTGAGATGAATTCACAGAACACTAAGCAGTTTCTCAGAAAGCTTCTTTCCAGATTTCATCTGAGGAGATTTCCTTTTTCACCACACCCCTCTATGGGCTTCCAAATATCACTTTGCCTATTCCACAAGAACTGTCTTAGCGAAAGCCTTCTTGAGGGGAAAGCTGTAACTCTGTGAGATAATTTCACAGAACACAAAGAAGTTTCTAAGAAAGCTTCTTTCTCTTTTTTATCGGAGGATATTTCCTTTCGACCTATAGTCTTCAAAGGGATCCGAAATATCTGTTCTCAGATTCCACAGAAATAAGGCTAGCAAAGAGATCCACGAAATACAGATGTGACTGTGTGAGTGGAAGTAACATATCACAGAGCAGTTTCTCAGAAAGCTTCTTTCCAGATTTCATCGGAGGATATTTCCTTTTTCACCATAGCCTCTATGGGCTTCCAAATATCACTTTGACAATTCCACAAGAACTGTCTTAGGGAAAGATTTCTTGAGGGGAAAGCTGTAACTCTGTGAGATGATTTCACAGAACACAAAGAAGTTTCTCAGAAAGCTTCTTTCTCTTTGTTAAAGGAGGATATTTCCTTTGGCCCTAGAGTCTTCAAAGGGATCCGAAATATCTGTTCTCAGATTCCACAGAAATAAGGCGAGCAAAGAGATCCACGAAATACAGATGTAACTCTGTGAGTAGAAGTCACACATCACAGAGCAGTTTCTCAGAAAGCTTCTTTTCAAATTTTATCTGAGGATATTACCTTTTTCACCATAGCCCTCTAGGGGCTTCCAAATATCACTTTGCCAATTCCACAAGAACTGTCTTAGCCAAAGGCTTCTTGAGGGGAAAGCTGTAAGTCTGTGAGATGATTTCACAGAACACAAAATGTTTCTCAGAAAGCTTCTTTGCCTTTGTTATCGGAGGATATTTCCTTTGGCCGTATAGTCTTCAAAGGGATCCGAAATATCTGTTCTCAGATTCCACAGAAATAAGGCTATCAAAGAGATCCACGAAATACAGACGTAACTCTGTGAGTGGAAGTCACATATCACAGAGCAGTTTCTCAGAAAGCTTCTTTCCAGATTTCATCTGAGGATATTTCCTTTTTCACCATAGCCCTCTATTGGCTTCCAAATATCACTTTGCCAATTCCACAAGAAATGTCTTAGCAAAATGTTTCTTGAGCGGAAAGCTGTACCTCGGTGAGATGATTTCACAGAACACAAAGAAGTTTATCAGAAAGCTTCTTTCTCTTTGTTATCGGATGATATTTCCTTTGGCCCTATAGTCTTCAAAGGAATCCGAAATATCTGTTCTCAGATTCCACAGAAATAAGACTACCAAAGAGATCCATGAAATACAGATGTAACTCTGTGAGATGAATTAACAGAACACTAAGCAGTTTCTCAGAAAGCTTCTTTCCAGATTTCATCTGAGGATATTTTCTTTTTCACCATAGCCCGCTACGGGCTTCCAAATATCACTTTGCCAATTCCACAAGAAGTGTCTTAGCAAAGGGCTTCTTGAGGGGAAAGCTGTAAGTCTATGAGATGATTTTAGAGAACACAAAGAAGTTTCTCAGAAAGCTTCTTTCTGTTTGTTATCGGAGGATATTTCCTTTGACCCTATAGTCTTCAAAGGGATCCGAAATATCTGTTCTCAGATTCCACAGAAATAAGTCTAACAAAGAGATCCACGAAATACAGATGTAACTCTGTGAGATGAATTAATGGAACACTAAGCAGTTTCTCAGAAAGCTTCTTTCCAGATTTCATCTGAGGATATTTCCTTTTTCAGCATAGCCCTCTATGGGCTACTAAATATCACTTTTCCAGTTCCACAAGAACTGTCTTAGCGAAAGGCTTCTTGAGGGGAAAGCTGTATCTCTGTGAGATGATTTCACAGAACACAAAGAAGTTTCTCAGAAAGCTTCTTTCTCTTTGTTATCGGAGGATATTTCCTTTGGCCCTATAGTCTTCAAAGGGATCCGAAATATCTGTTCTCAGATTCCACAGAAATAAGGCTACCAAAGAGATCCACGAAATACAGATGTAACTCTGTGATATGAATTAACAGAAAACTAAGCAGTTTCTCAGAAAGCTTCTTTCCAGATATCATCTGAGGTTATTTCCTTTTTCACCGTAGCCCGCTACGGGCTTCCAAATATCACTTTGCCAATTCCACAAGAACTGTCTTAGCAAACAGCTTCTTGAGCGGAAAGCTGTAACTCTGTGAGATGATTTCACAGAACACAAAGAAGTTTCTCAGAAAGCTTCTTTCTCTTTGTTATCGGAGGATATTTCCTTTGGCCCTATAGTCTTCAAAGGGATCCGAAATATCTGTTCTCAGATTCCACAGAAATAAGGCTAGCAAAGAGATCCACGAAATACAGATGTAACTCTGTGAGTGGAAGTCTCATATCACAGAGCAGTTTCTCAGAAAGCTTCTTTCCAGATTTCATCTGAGGATATTTCCTTTTTCACCATAGCCCTCTATGGGCTTCCAAATATCACTTTGCCTATTCCACAAGAACTGTCTTCGCGAAAGGCTTCTTGAGGGGAAAGCTGGAACTCTGTGAGATGATTTCACAGAACACAAAGAAGTTTCTAAGAAAGCTTCTTTCTCTTTGTTTTCGGAGGATATTTCCTTTGGCCCTATGGTCTTCAAAGGGATCCGAAATATCTGTTCTCAGATTCCACAGAAATAAGGCTAGCAAAGAGATACACGAAATACAGATGTAACTCTGTGAGTGGAAGTCACATATCACAGAGCAGTTTCTCAGAAAGCTTCTTTCCAGATTTCATCTGAGGATATTTCCTTTTTCACCATAGCCCTCTATGGGCTTCCAAATATCACTTTGCCAATTCCACAAGAACTCTCTTAGCGAAAGACTTCTTGAGGAGAAAGCTGTATCTCTGTGAGATGATTTCACAGAACGCAAAGAAGTTTCTCAGAAAGATTCTTTCTGTTTGTTATCGGACGATATTTCCTTTGGCCCTATAGTCTTCAAAGGGATCCGAAATATCTGTTCTCAGATTCCACAGAAATAAGTCTAGCAAAGAGATCCACGAAATGCAGATGTAAGTCTCTGAGATGAATTAACGGAACACTAAGCAGTTTCTCAGAAAGCTTCTTTCCAGATATCATCTGAGGATATTTCCTTTTTCACCATAGCCCGCTACGGGCTTCCAAATATCACTTTGCCAATTCCACAAGAACTGTTTTAGCAAAAGGCTTCTTGAGGGGAAAGCTGTAACTCTGTGAGATGATTTCACAGAACACAAAGAAGTTTCTCAGAAAGCTTCTTTCTCTTTGTTATCGGAGGAAATTTCCTTTGGCCCTATAGTCTTCAAGGGGATCCGAAATATCTGTTCTCAGATTCCAAAGAAATAAGGCTAGCAAAGAGATCCACGAAATTCAGATGTAACTCTGTGAGTGGAAGTCTCATATCACAGAGCAGTTTCTCAGAAAGCTTCTTTCCAGATTTCATCTGAGCATATTTCCTTTTTCACCATAGCCCTCTAAGGGCTTCCAAATAGCACTTTGCCTATTCCACAAGAACTGTCTTAGCGAAAGCCTTCTTGAGGGGAAAGCTGAAACTCTGTGAGATGATTTCACAGAACACAAAGAAGTTTCTGAGAAAGCTTCTTTCTCTTTGTTTTCGGAGGATATTTCCTTTGGCCCTATAGTCTTCAAAGGGATCCGAAATATGTGTTCTCAGATTCCACAGAAATAAGGCTAGCAAAGAGATCCACGAAATACAGATGTAACACTGTGAGATGAATTCACAGAACACTAAGCAGTTTCTCAGAAAGCTTCTTTCCAGATTTCATCTGAGGAGATTTCCTTTTTCACCACACCCCTCTATGGGCTTCCAAATATCACTTTGCCTATTCCACAAGAACTGTCTTAGCGAAAGCCTTCTTGACGGGAAAGCTGTAACTCTGTGAGATGATTTCACAGAACACAAAGAAGTTTCTAAGAAGGCTTCTTTCTCTTTTTTATCGGAGGATATTTCCTTTCGACCTATAGTCTTCAAAGGGATCCGAAATATCTGTTCTCAGATTCCACAGAAATAAGGCGAGCAAAGAGATCCACGAAATACAGATGTGACTGTGTGAGTGGAAGTAACATATCACAGAGCAGTTTCTCAGAAAGCTTCTTTCCAGATTTCATCTGAGGATATTTCCTTTTTCACCATAGCCTCTATGGGCTTCCAAATATCACTTAGACAATTCCACAAGAACTGTCTTAGGGAAAGATTTCTTGAGGGGAAATCTGTAACTCTGTGAGATGATTTCACAGAACACAAAGAAGTTTCTCAGAAAGCTTCTTTCTCTTTGTTATCGGAGGATATTTCCTTTGGCCCTAGAGTCTTCAAAGGGATCCGAATTATCTGTTCTCAGATTCCACAGAAATAAGGCGAGCAAAGAGATCCACGAAATACAGATGTAACTCTGTGAGTAGAAGTCACACATCACAGAGCAGTTTCTCAGAAAGCTTCTTTTCAAATTTTATCTGAGGATATTACCTTTTTCACCATAGCCCTCTTGGGGCTTCCAAATATCACTTTGCCAATTCCACAAGAACTGTCTTAGCCAAAGGCTTCTTGAGGGGAAAGCTGTAAGTCTGTGAGATGATTTCACAGAACACAAAAAAGTTTCTCAGAAAGCTTCTTTGCCTTTGTTATCGGAGGATATTTCCTTTGGCCGTATAGTCTTCAAAGGGATCCGAAATATCTGTTCTCAGATTCCACAGAAATAAGGCTAGCAAAGAGATACACGAAATACAGATGTAACTCTGTGAGTGGAAGTCACATATCACAGAGCAGTTTCTCAGAAAGCTTCTTTCCAGATTTCATCTGAGGATATTTCCTTTTTCACAATAGCCCTCTATTGGCTTCCAAATATCACTTTGCCAATTCCACAAGAAATGTCTTAGCGAAATGTTTCCTGAGCGGAAAGCTGTAACTCTGTGAGATGATTTCACAGAACACAAAGAAGTTTATCAGAAAGCTTTCTCTTTGTTATCGGATGATATTTCCTTTGGCCCTATAGTCTTCACAGGGATCCGAAATATCTGTTCTCAGATTCCACAGAAATAAGGCTAGCAAAGAGATCAACGCAATACAGATGTAACTGTGTGAGTGGAAGTCACATATCACAGAGCAGTTTCTCAGAAAGCTTCTTTCCAGATTTCATCTGAGGATATTTCCTTTTTCACCATAGCCCTCTATGGGCTTCCAAATATCACTTTGCCAATTCCACAAGAACTCTGTTAGCGAAAGACTTCTTGAGGAGAAAGCTGTATCTCTGTGAGATGATTTCACAGAACACAAAGAAGTTTCTCAGAAAGCTTCTTTCTCTTTGTTATCGGAGGATATTTCCTTTGGCCCTGTAGTCTTCAAAGGGATCCGAAATATCTGTTCTCAGATTCCACAGAAATAAGTCTAGCAAAGAGATCCACGAAATACAGATGTAACTCTCTGAGATGAATTAACGGAACACTAAGCAGTTTCTCAGAAAGCTTCTTTCCAGATTTCATCTGAGGATATTTCCTTTTTCAGCGTAGCCCTCTATGGGCTTCTAAATATCACTTTTCCAGTTCCACAAGAACTGTCTTAGCGAAAGGCTTCTTGAGGGGAAAGCTGTATCTCTGTGAGATGATTTCACAGAACACAAAGAAGTTTCTCAGAAAGCTTCTTTCTGTTTGTTATCGGAGGATATTTCCAAAGGCCCTATAGTCTTCAAAGGGATCCGAAATATCTGTTCTCAGATTCCACAGAAATAAGGCTACCAAAGAGATCCACGAAATACAGATGTAACTCTGTGAGATGAATTAACAGAAGACTAAGCAGTTTCTCAGAAAGCTTCTTTCCAGATATCATCTGAGGATATTTCCTTTTTCACCATAGCCCGCTACGGGCTTCCAAATATCACTTTGCCAATTCCACAAGAACTGTGTTAGCAAAAGGCTTCTTGAGGGGAAAGCTGTAACTCTGTGAGATGATTTCACAGAACACAAAGAAGTTTCTCAGAAAGCTTCTTTCTCTTTGTTATCGGAGGATATTTCCTTTTGCCCTATAGTCTTCAAGGGGATCCGAAATATCTGTTCTCAGATTCCAAAGAAATAAGGCTAGCAAAGAGATCCACGAAATTCAGATGTAACTCTGTGAGTGGAAGTCTCATATCACAGAGCAGTTTCTCAGAAAGCTTCTTTCCAGATTTCATCTGAGCATATTTCCTTTTTCACCATAGCCCTCTAAGGGCTTCCAAATAGCACTTTGCCTATTCCACAAGAACTGTCTTAGCGAAAGCCTTCTTGAGGAGAAAGCTGAAACTCTGTGAGATGATTTCACAGAACACAAAGAAGTTTCTGAGAAAGCTTCTTTCTCTTTGTTTTCGGATTATATTTCCTTTGGCCCTATAGTCTTCAAAGGGATCCGAAATATGTGTTCTCAGATTCCACAGAAATAAGGCTTGCAAAGAGATCCACGAAATACAGATGTAACACTGGGAGATGAATTCACAGAACACTAAGCAGTTTCTCAGAAAGCTTCTTTCCAGATTTCATCTGAGGAGATTTCCTTTTTCACCACACCCCTCTATGGGCTTCCAAATATCACTTTGCCTATTCCACAAGAACTGTCTTAGCGAAAGCCTTCTTGAGGGGAAAGCTGTAACTCTGTGAGATGATTTCACAGAACACAAAGAAGTTTCTAAGAAAGCTTCTTTCTCTTTTTTATCGGAGGATATTTCCTTTCGACCTATAGTCTTCTAAGGGATCCGAAATATCTGTTCTCAGATTCCACAGAAATAAGGCTAGCAAAGAGATCCACGAAATACAGATGTGACTGTGTGAGTGGAAGTCACATATCACAGAGCAGTTTCTCAGAAAGCTTCTTTCCAGATTTCATCTGAGGATAATTCCTTTTTCACCATAGCCCTCTATGGGCTTCCAAATATCACTTTGCCAATTCCACAAGAACTCTCTTAGCGAAAGACTTCTTGAGGAGAAAGCTGTATCTCTGTGAGATGATTTCAAAGAACACAAAGAAGTTTCTCAGAAAGCTTCTTTCTCTTTGTTATCGGAGGATATTTCCTTTGTCCCTATAGTCTTCAAAGGGATCCGAAATATCTGTTCTCAGATTCCACAGAAATAAGTCTAGCAAAGAGATCCACGAAATACAGATGTAACTCTCTGAGATGAATTAACGGAACACTAAGCAGTTTCTCAGAAAGCTTCTTTCCAGATTTCATCTGAGGATATTTCCTTTTTCAGCGTAGCCCTCTATGGGCTTCTAAATATCACTTTTCCAGTTCCACAAGAACTGTCTTAGCGAAAGGCTTCTTGAGGGGAAAGCAGTATCTCTGTGAGATGATTTCACAGAACACAAAGAAGTTTCTCAGAAAGCTTCTTTCTGTTTGTTATCGGAGGATATTTCCAATGGCCCTATAGTCTTCAAAGGGATCCGAAATATCTGTTCTCAGATTCCACAGAAATAAGGCTACCAAAGAGATCCACGAAATACAGATGTAACTCTGTGAGATGAATTAACAGAAGACTAAGCAGTTTCTCAGAAAGCTTCTTTCCAGATATCATCTGAGGATATTTCCTTTTTCACCATAGCCCGCTACGGGCTTCCAAATATCACTTTGCCAATTCCACAAGAACTGTCTTAGCAAAAGGCTTCTTGAGGGGAAAGCTGTAACTCTGTGAGATGATTTCACAGAACACAAAGAAGTTTCTCAGAAAGCTTCTTTCTCTTTGTTATCGGAGGATATTTCCTTTGGCCCTATAGTCTTCAAGGGGATCCGAAATATCTGTTCTCAGATTCCAAAGAAATAAGGCTAGCAAAGAGATCCACGAAATTCAGATGTAACTCTGTGAGTGGAAGTCTCATATCACAGAGCAGTTTCTCAGAAAGCTTCTTTCCAGATTTCATCTGAGCATATTTCCTTTTTCACCATAGCCCTCTAAGGGCTTCCAAATAGCACTTTGCCTATTACACAAGAACTGTCTTAGCGAAAGCCTTCTTGAGGAGAAAGCTGAAACTCTGTGAGATGATTTCACAGAACACAAAGAAGTTTCTGAGAAAGCTTCTTTCTCTTTGTTTTCGGAGGATATTTCCTTTGGCCCTATAGTCTTCAAAGGGATCCGAAATATGTGTTCTCAGATTCCACAGAAATAAGGCTTGCAAAGAGATCCACGAAATACAGATGTAACACTGTGAGATGAATTCACAGAACACTAAGCAGTTTCTCAGAAAGCTTCTTTCCAGATTTCATCTGAGGAGATTTCCTTTTTCACCACACCCCTCTATGGGCTTCCAAATATCACTTTGCCTATTCCACAAGAACTGTCTTAGCGAAAGCCTTCTTGAGGGGAAAGCTGTAACTCTGTGAGAAGATTTCACAGAACACAAAGAAGTTTCTAAGAAAGCTTCTTTCTCTTTTTTATCGGAGGATATTTCCTTTCGACCTATAGTCTTCAAAGGGATCCGAAATATCTGTTCTCAGATTCCACAGAAATAAGGCTAGCAAAGAGATCCACGAAATACAGATGTGACTGTGTGAGTGGAAGTAACATAATACAGAGCAGTTTCTCAGAAAGCTTCTTTCCAGATTTCATCTGAGGATATTTCCTTTTTCACCATAGCCTCTATGGGCTTCCAAATATCACTTTGACAATTCCACAAGAACTGTCTTAGGGAAAGATTTCTTGAGGGGAAAGCTGTAACTCTGTGAGATGATTTCACAGAACACAAAGAAGTTTCTCAGAAAGCTTCTTTCTCTTTGTTATCGGAGGATATTTCCTTTGGCCCTAGAGTCTTCAAAGGGATCCGAAATATCTGTTCTCAGATTCCACAGAAATAAGGCGAGCAAAGAGATGCACGAAATACAGATGTAACTCTGTGAGTAGAAGTCACACATCACAGAGCAGTTTCTCAGAAAGCTTCTTTTCAAATTTTATCTGAGGATATCTCCTTTTTCACCATAGCGTTCTAGGGGCTTCCAAATATCACTTTGCCAATTCCACAAGAACTGTCTTAGCCAAAGGCTTCTTGAGGGGAAAGCTGTAAGTCTGTGAGATGATTTCACAGAATACAAAAAAGTTTCTCAGAAAGCTTCTTTGCCTTTGTTATCGGAGGATATTTCCTTTGGCCGTATAGTCTTCAAAGGGATCCGAAATATCTGTTCTCAGATTCCAAAGAAATAAGGCTAGCAAAGAGATACACGAAATACAGATTTAACTCTGTGAGTGGAAGTCACATGTCACAGAGCAGTTTCTCAGAAAGCTTCTTTCCAGATTTCATCTGAGGATATTTCCTTTTTCACAATAGCCCTCTATGGGCTTCCAAATATCACTTTGCCTATTCCACAAGAACTGTCTTAGCGAAAGGCTTCTTGAGGGGAAAGCTGGAACTCTGTGAGATGATTTCACAGAACACAAAGAAGTTTCTAAGAAAGATTCTTTCTCTTTGTTTTCGGAGGATATTTCCTTTGGCCCCATAGTCTTCAAAGGGATCCGAAATATCTGTTCTCAGATTCCACAGAAATAAGGCTAGCAAAGAGATCAACGCAATACAGATGTAACTGTGTGAGTGGAAGTCACATATCACAGAGCAGTTTCTCAGAAAGCTTCTTTCCAGATTTCATCTGAGGATATTTCCTTTTTCACCATAGCCCTCTATGGGCTTCCAAATATCACTTTGCCAATTCCACAAGAACTCTCTTAGCGAAAGGCTTCTTGAGGGGAAAGCTGGAACTCTCTGAGATGATTTCACAGAACACAAAGAAGTTTCTCAGAAAGCTTCTTTCTGTTTGTTATCGGAGGATATTTCCTTTGGCCCTATAGTCTTCAAAGGTATCCGAAATATCTGTTCTCAGATTCCACAGAAATAAGTCTAGCAAAGAGATCCACGAAATACAGATGTAACTCTCTGAGATGAATTAACGGAACACTAAGCAGTTTCTCAGAAAGCTTCTTTCAAGATTTCATCTGAGGATATTTCCTTTTTCAGCGTAGCCCTCTATGGGCTTCTAAATATCACTTTTCCAGTTCCACAAGAACTGTCTTAGCGAAAGGCTTCTTGAGGGGAAAGCTGTATCTCTGTGAGATGATTTCACAGAACACAAAGAAGTTTCTCAGAAAGCTTCTTTCTGTTTGTTATCGGAGGATATTTCCTTTGGCCCTATAGTCTTCAAAGGGATCCGAAATATCTGTTCTCAGATTCCACAGAAATAAGGCTACCAAAGAGATCCACGAAATACAGATGTAACTCTGTGAGATGAATTAACAGAAGACTAAGCAGTTTCTCAGAAAGCTTCTTTCCAGATATCATCTGAGGATATTTCCTTTTTCACCATAGCCCGCTACGGGCTTCCAAATATCACATTGCCAATTCCACAAGAACTGTCTTAGCAAAAGGCTTCTTGAGGGGAAAGCTGTAACTCTGTGAGATGATTTCACAGAACACAAAGAAGTTTCTCAGAAAGCTTCTTTCTCTTTGTTATCTTAGGATATTTCCTTTGGCCCTATAGCCTTCAAAGGGATCCGAAATATCTGTTCTCAGATTCCACAGAAATAAGGCTAGCAAAGAGATCCACGAAATACAGATGTAACTCTGTGAGTGGAAGTCTCATATCACAGAGCAGTTTCTCAGAAAGCTTCTTTCCAGAATTCATCTGAGGATATTTCCTTTTTCACCATAGCCCTCTACGGGCTTCCAAATATCACTTTGCCTATTCCTCAAGAACTGTCTTAGCGAAAGGCTTCTTGAGGGGAAAGCTGGAACGCTGTGAGATGATTTCACAGAACACAAAGAAGTTTCTAAGAAAGCTTCTTTCTCTTTGTTTTCGGAGGATATTTCCTTTGGCCCTATAGTCTTCAAAGGGATCCGAAATATCTGTTCTCAGATTCCACAGAAATAAGGCTAGCAAACAGATCAATGCAATACAGATGTAACTGTGTGAGTGGAAGTCACATATCACAGAGCAGTTTCTCAGAAAGCTTCTTTCCAGATTTCATCTGAGGATATTTCCTTTTTCACCATAGCCCTCTATGGGCTTCCAAATATCACTTTGCCAATTCCACAAGAACTCTCTTAGCGAAAGACTTCTTGAGGAGAAAGCTGTATCTCTGTGAGATGATTTCACAGAACGCGAAGAAGTTTCTCAGAAAGCTTCTTTCTGTTTGTTATCGGAGGATATTTCCTTTGGCCCTATAGTCTTCAAAGGGATCCGAAATATCTGTTCTCAGATTCCACAGAAATAAGTCTAGCAAAGAGATCCACGAAATACAGATGTAAGTCTGTGAGATGAATTAACAGAACACAAAGCAGTTTCTCAGACAGCTTCTTTCCAGATTTCATCTGAGGATATTTCCTTTTTCACCATAGCCCTCTATGGGCTTCCAAATATCACTTTGCCAATTCCACAAGAACTGTCTTAGCGAAAGGCTTCTTGAGGCGAAAACTGTAACTCTGTGAGATGATTTCACAGTACAAAAAGAAGTTTTTCAGAAAGCTTGTTTCTCTTTGTTATCGGAGGATATTTCCTTTGGCCCTATAGTCTTCAAAAGGATCCGAAATACCTGTTCTCAGATTCCACAGAAATAAGGTTAGCAAAGAGATCCACGAAATACTGTTGTAACTCTCTGAGATGAATTAACAGAACACTAAGCAGTTTCTCAGAAATCTTCTTTCCAGATTTCATCTGAGGATATTTCCTTTTTCACCATAGCCCTCTATGGGCTTCCAAATATCACTTTGCCAATTCCACAAGAAATGTCTTAGCGAAATGTTTCTTGAGTGGAAAGCTGTAACTCTGTGAAATGATTTCACAGAACACAAAGAAGTTTATCAGAAAGCTTCTTTCTCTTTGTTATCGGATGATATTTCCTTTAGCCCTATAGTCTTCAAAGGGATCCGAAATATCTGTTCTCAGATTCCACAGAAATAAGTCTAGCAAAGAGATCCACGAAATACAGATGTAACCCTGTGAGATGAATTAACGGAACACTAAGCAGTTTCTCAGAAAGCTTCTTTCCAGATTTCATCTGAGGAGATTTCCTTTTTCACCATAGCCCTCTATGGGCTTCCAAATATCACTTTGCCAATTCCAAAAGAACTGTCTTAGCGAAAGGATTCTTGAGGGGAAAGCTGTATCTCTGTGAGATGATTTCACAGAACACAAAGAAGTTTCTCAGAAAGCTTCTTTCTGTTTGTTATCGGAGGATATTTCCTTTGGCCCTATAGTCTTCAAAGGGATCCGAAATATCTGTTCTCAGATTCCACAGAAATAAGGCTACCAAAGAGATCCACGAAATGCAGATGTAACTCTGTGAGATGAATTACCAGAAAGCCAAGCAGTTTCTCAGAAAGCTTCTTTTCAGATTTCATCTGAGGATATTTCCTTTTTCACTATAGCCCTCTATGGGCTTCCAAATATCACTTTGCCAATTCCGCAAGAACTGTCTTAGCGAAAGGGTTCTTGAGGGGAAAGCTGTAACTCTGTGAGATAATTTCACAGAACACAAAGAAGTTTCTCAGAAAGCTTCTTTCTCTCTGTTATCGGAGGATATTTCCTTTGGCCCTATATTCTTCAAAGGGATCCGAAATATGTGTTCTCAGATTCCACAGAAATAAAGATAGCAAAGAGATCCACCTAATAAAGATGTAACTCTGGGACTGGAAGTCACATTTCACAGAGCAGTTTCTCAGAAATCTTCTTTCCAGATTTTATCTGAGGATATTTCCTTTTTCACCATAGCCCTCTATGGGCTTCCAAATATCACTTTGCCTATTCCACAAGAACTGTCTTAGCGAAAGGCTTCTTGAGGGGAAAGCTGTAACTCTGTGAGATGATTTCACAGAACGCAGAGAAGTTTCTCAGAAAGCTTCTTTCTCTTTGTTATCGGAGGATATTTCCTTTGGCCCTATAGTCTTCAAAGGGATCCGAAATATCTGTTCTCAGATTCCACAGAAATAAGGCTAGCAAAGAGATCCACGAAATACAGATGTAACTCTGTGAGTGGAAGTCACATATCACAGAGCAGTTTCTCAGAAAGCTTCTTTCCAGATGTCATCTGAGGATATTTCCTTTTTCACCATAGCCCTCTATGGGCTTCCAAATATCACTTTGCCAATTCCACAAGAACTGTCTTAGCGAAAGGCCTCTTGAGGGGAAAGCTGTAACTCTGTGAGATGATTTCACAGAACACAAAGAGGTTTCTGAGAAAGCTTCTTGCTCGTTGTTATCGGAGGATATTTCCTTTGGCCCTATAGTCTTCAAAGGGATCCGAAATATGTGTTCTCAGATTCCACAGAAATAAGGCTAGCAAAGAGATCCACGAAATACAGATGTAACTCTGTGAGATGAATTCACAGAACACTAAGCAGTTTCTCAGAAAGCTTCTTTCCAGATTTCATCTGAGGAGATTTCCTTTTTCACCATACCCCTCTATGGGCTTCCAAATATCACTTTGCCTATTCCACAAGAACTGTCTTAGCGAAAAGCTTCTTGAGGGTAAAGCTGTAACTCTGTGAGATGATTTCACAGAACGCAAAGAAGTTTCTCAGAAAGATTCTTTCTCTTTGTTATCGGAGGATATTTCCTTTGGCCCTATAGTCTTCAAAGATCCGAAATATCTGTTCTCAGATTCCACAGAAATAAGGCTACCAAAGAGATCCACGAAATACAGTTGTAACTCTGTGAGATGAATTAACAGAACACTAAGCAGTTTCTCAGAAATCTTCTTTCCAGATTTCATCTGAGGATATTTCCTTTTTCACCATAGCCCTCTATGGGCTTCCAAATATCGCTTTGCCAATTCCACAAGAAATGTCTTAGCGAAATGTTTCTTGAGGGGAAAGCTGTATCTCTGTGAGATGATTTCACAGAACACAAAGAAGTTTCTCAGAAAGCTTCTTTCTGTTTGTTATCGGAGGATATTTCCTTTGGCCCTGTAGTCTTCAAAGGGATCCGAAATATCTGTTCTCAGATTCCACAGAAATAAGGCTAGCAAAGAGATCCACGAAATACAGATGTAACTCTGTGAGTGGAGGTCACATATCACACAGCAGTTTCTCAGAAAGCTTCTTTCCAGATTTCATCTGAGGATATTTCCTTTTTCACCATAGCCCTCTATGGGCTTCCAAACATCACTTTGCCAATTCCACAAGAACTGTCTTAGCGAAAGGCTTCTTGAGGGGAAAGCTGTAACTCTGTGAGATAATTTCACAGAACACAAAGAAGTTTCTCAGAAAGCTTCTTTCTCTTTGTTATCGGAGGATATTTCCTTTGGCCCAGTAGTCTTCAAAGGGATCCGAAATATCTGTTCTCAGATTCCACAGAAATAAGGCTAGCAAAGAGATCCACGAAATACAGATGTAACTCTGTGAGTAGAAGTCACATATCAAAGAGCAGTTTCTCAGAAAGCTTCTTTCCAGATTTCATCTGAGGATATTTCCTTTTTCACCATAGCCCTCTATGGGCTTCCAAACATCACTTTGACAATTCCACAACAACTGTCTTAGCGAAAGCCTTCTGGAGGGGAAAAGTGTAACTCTGTGAGATGATTTCACAGAACACAAAGAAGTTTCTCAGAAAGCTTCTTTCTCTTTGTTATCGGAGGATATTTCCTTTGGCCCTATAGTCTTCAAAGGGATCCGAAATATCGGTTCTCAGATTCCACAGAAATAAGGCTAGCAAAGAGATCCACGAAATACAGATGTAACTCTGTGCGTGGAGGTCACATATCACAGAGCAGTTTCACAGAAAGCTTCTTTCAAGATTTCATCTGAGGATATTTCCTTTTTCACCATAGCCCTCTATGGGCTTCCAAACATCACTTTGCCAATTCCACAAGAACCTTCTTAGTGATAGGCTTCTTGAGAGGAAAGCTGTAACTCTGTGAGATGATTTCACAGAACACAAAGAAGTTTCTCAGAAAGCTTCTTTCTCTTTGTTATCGGAGGATATTTCCTTTGGTCCAGTAGTTCTCAAAGGGATCCGAAATGTCTGTTCTCAGATTCCACTGAAATAAGGCTAGCAAAGAGATCCACGAAATACAGATGTAACTCTGTGAGTGGAAGTCACCTATCAAAGAGCAGTTTCTCAGAAAGCTTCATTCCAGATTTCATCTGAGGATATTTCCTTTTTCACAATTGCCCTCTATGGGCTTCCAAATATCACTTTGTCAATTCCACAAGAACTGTCTTAGCGAAAGGCTTCTTGAGGGGAAAGCTGTAACTCTGTGAGATGATTTCACAGAACACAAAGAAGTTTCTCAGAAAGCTTCTTTCTCTTTGATATCGTAGGATATTCCTTTGGCCCTATAGTCTTCAAAAGGATCCGAAATATCTGTTCTCAGATTCCACAGAAATAAGGCTAGCAAAGAAATACACGAAATACAGATGTAACTCTGTGAGTGGAAGTCACATATCACACAGCAGTTTCTCAGAAAGCTTTTTTCCAGATTTCATCTGAGGATATTTCCTTTTTCACCGTAGCCCTCTATGGGCTTCCAAATATCACTTTGCCAATTCCACAAGAACTGTCTTAGCGAAAGGCTTCTTGAGGGGAAAGCTGTAACTCTGTGAGATGATTTCACAGAACACAAAGAAGTTTCTCAGAAAGCTTCTTTCTCTTTGTTATCGGAGGATATTTCCTTTGGCCCTATAGTCATCAAAGGGATACGAAATATCTGTTCTCACATTCCACAGAACTCAGGCTAGCAAAGAGATCCACGAAATACAGATGTAACACTGTGAGTGGAGGTCACATATCACAGAGCAGTTTCTTAGAAAGCTTCTTTCCAGATTTCATCTGAGGATATTTCCTTTTTCACCATAGCCCTCTAGGGGCTTCCACATATCACGTTGCCAGTTCCACAAGAACTGTCTTAGCGAAAGGCTTCTTGAGGGGAAAGCTGTAACTCTGTGAGATGATTTCACAGAACACAAAGAAGTTTCTCAGAAAGCTTCTTTCTCTTTGTTATCGGGGGATATTTCCTTTGGCCCAATAGTCTTCAAAGGGATCCGAAATATCTGTTCTCAGATTCCACAGAAATAAGGCTAGCAAAGAGATCCACGAAATACAGATGTAACTCTGTGAGTGGAAGTCACATATCACGGAGCAGTTTCTCAGAAAGCGTCTTTCCAGATTTCATCGGAGGATATTTCCTTTTTCACCATAGCCCTCTATGGGCTTCCAAATACCACTTTGCCAATTCCACAAGAACTGTCTTAGCGAAAGTCTTCTTCAGGGGAAAGCTGTAACTATGTGAGGTGATTTCACAGAACACAAAGAAGTTTCTCAGAAACCTTCTTTCTCTTTGTTATCGGAGGATATTTCCTTTGGCCCTATAGTCTTCAAAGGGATCCGAAATATCTGTTCTCAGATTCCATAGAAATAAGGCTAGCAAAGAGATCCACGAAATACAGATGTAACTCTGTGAGTGAAGGTCAAATATCACAGAGCAGTTTCTCAGAAAGCTTCTTTCCAGATTTCATCTGAGGATATTTCCTTTTTCACCAGAGCCCACTATGGGCTTCCAAATATCACTTTGCCAATTCCACAAGAACTATCTTAGCAAAAGGTTTCTTAAGGGGAAAGCTGTAACTCTGTGAGATGATTTCATGGAACGCAAAGAAGTTTCTCAGAAAGCTTCTTTCTCTTTGTTATCGGAGGATATTTCCTTCGGCCCTATAGTCTTCAAAGGGATCCGAAATATCTGTTCTCAGATTCCACAGAAATAAGGCAAGCAAAGAGACCCACGAAATACAGATGTAACTCTGTGAGTGGAAGTCACACATCACAGAGCAGTTTCTCAGAAAGCTTCTTTCCAGATTTCATCTGAGGATATTTCCTTTTTCACCATAGCCCTCTAGGGGCTTCCACATATCACTTTGCCAATTCCACAAGAACTGTCTTAGCGAAAGGCTTCTTGAGGGGAAAGCTGTTACTCTGTGAGATGATTTCACAGAACACAAAGAAGTTTCTCAGAAAGCTTCTTTCTCTTTGTTATCGGAGGATATTTCCTTTGGCCCTATAGTCTTCCAAGGGATCCGAAATATCTGTTCTCAGATTCCACAGAAATAAGGCTAGCAAAGAGATCCACGAAATGCAGATTTAACTCTGTGAGTGGAAGTCACATATCACAGAGCAGTTTCTCAGAAAGCTTCTTTCCATATTTCATCTGAGGATATTTCCTTTTTCACCATAGCCCTCTATGGGCTTCCAAATATCACTTTGCCAATTCCACAAGAACTGTCTTAGCGAAAGGCTTCTTCAGGGGAAAGCTGTAACTCTGTGAGATGATTTCACAGAACACAAAGACGTTTCTCAGAAAGCTTCTTTCCCTTTGTTATCGGAGGATATTTCCTTTGGCCCTATAGTCTTCAAAGGGATCTGAAATATCTGTTCTCAGATTCCACAGAAATCAGGCTAGCAAAGAGATCCACGAAATACAGATGTAACCCTGTGAGTGGAAGTCACATATCACGGAGCAGTTTCTCAGAAAGCTTCTTTCCAGATTTCATCTGAGGATATTTCCTTTTTCACCATAGCCCTCTAAGGGCTTCCAAATACCGCTTTGCCAATTCCACAAGAACTGTCTTATCGAAAGGCTTCTTGAGGGGAAAGCTGTAACTTTGTGAGGTGATTTCACAGAACACGAAGAAGTTTCTTAGAAAGCTTGTTTCTCTTTGTTATCGGAGGATATTTCCTTTAGCCCTGTAGTCTTCAAAGGGATCCGAAATATCTGTTCTCAGATTCCATAGAAATAAGGCTAGCAAAGAGATCCACGAAATACAGATGTAACTCTGTGAGTGGAAGTCACATATCAAAGAGCAGTTTCTCAGAAAGCTTCTTTCCAGATTTCATCTGAGGATGTTTCCTTTTTCACCTTAGCCCTCTATGGGCTTCCAAATATCACTTTGCCAATTCCACAAGAACTTTCTTAGCGAAAGGCTTCTTGAGGGGAAAGCTGTAACTCTGTGAGATGATTTCACAGAACACAAAGAAGTTTCTCAGAAAGCTTCTTTCTCTTTGTTATCGTAGGATATTCCTTTGGCCCTATAGTCTTCAAAAGGATCCGAAATATCTGTTCTCAGATTCCACAGAAATAAGGCTAGCAAAGGGATCCACGAAATACAGATGTAACTCTGTGAGTGGAAGTCACATATCACACAGCAGTTTCTCAGAAAGCTTTTTTCCAGATTTCATCTGAGGATATTTCCTTTTTCACCATAGCCCTCTATGGGCTTCCAAATATCACTTTGCCAATTCCACAAGAACTGTCTTAGCGAAAGGCTTCTTGAGGGAAAAGCTGTAACTCTGTGAGATGATTTCACAGAACACAAAGAAGTTTCTCAGAAAGCTTCTTTCTCTTTGTTATCGCAGGATATTTCCTTTGGCCATATAGTCATCAAAGGGATCCGAAATATCTGTTCTCACATTCCACAGAACTCAGGCTAGCAAAGAGATCCACGAAATACAGATGTAACTCTGTGAGTGGAGGTCACATATCACAGAGCAGTTTCTCAGAAAGCTTCTTTCCAGATTTCATCTGAGGATATTTCCTTTTTCACCATAACCCTCTAGGGGCTTCCACATATCACATTGCCAGTTCCACAAGAACTGTCTTAGCGAAAGGCTTCTTTAGGGGAAAGCTGTAACTCTGTGAGATGATTTCACAGAACACAAAGAAGTTTCTCAGAAAGCTTCTTTCTCTTTGTTATCGGGGGATATTTCCTTTGGCCCAATAGTCTTCAAAGGGATCCGAAATATCTGTTCTCAGATTCCACAGAAATAAGGCTAGCAAAGAGATCCACGAAATACAGATGTAACTCTTTGAGTGGAAGTCACATATCACAGAGCAGTTTCTCAGAAAGCTTCTTTCCAGATTTCATCTGAGGATATTTCCTTTTTCACCATAGCCCTCTACGGGCTTCCAAATATCACTTTGTCAATTCCACAAGAACTGTCTTAGCGAAAGGCTTCTTGAGGGGAAAGCTGTAACTCTGTGAGCTGATTTCACAGAACACAAAGAAGTTTCTCAGAAAGCTTCTTTCTCTTTGTTATCGGAGGATATTTCCTTCGGACCTATAGTCTTCAAAGGGATCCGAAATATCTGTTCTCAGATTCCACAGAAATAAGGCTAGCAAAGAGATCCACGAAATACAGATATATCTCTGTGAGTGGAAGTCACATATCACAGAGCAGTTTCTCAGAAAACTTCTTTCCAGATTTCATCGGAGGATATTTCCTTTTTCACCGTAGCCCTCTATGGGCTTCCAAATATCACTTTGCCAATTCCGCAAGAACTGTCTTAGCGAAAGGCTTCTTGAGAGGAAAGCTGTAACTCTGTGAGATGATTTCACAGAACACAAAGAAGTTTCTGAGAAAGCTTCTTCCTCTTTGTTTTCTGAGGATATTTCCTTTGGTCCTATAGTCTTCAAAGGGATCCGAAATATCTCTTCTCACATTCCACAGAAATAAGGCTAGCAAAGAGATCCAAGAAATACAGATGTAACTCTGTGAGTGGAAGTCACATATCACAGAGCAGTTTCTCAGAAAGCTTCTTTCCAAATTTCATCTGAGGATATTTCCTTTTTCACCATAGCCCTCTATGGGCTTCCAAATATCACTTTACCAATTCCACAAGAACGATCTTAGCAAAAGGGTTCTTAAGGGGAAAGCTGTAACTCTGTGAGATGATTTCACGGAACGCAAAGAAGTTTCTCAGAAAGTTTCTTTCTCTTTGTTATCGGAGGATATTTCCTTCGGCCCTATAGTCTTCAAAGGGATCCGAAATATCTGTTCTCAGACTCCACAGAAATAAGGCAAGAAAAGAGACCCACGGAATACAGATGTAACTCTGTGAGTGGAAGTCACACATCACAGAGCAGTTTCTCAGAAAGCTTCTTTCCAGATTTCATCTGAGGATATTTCCTTTTTCACCATAGCCCTATATGGGCATACAAATATCACTTTGCCAATTCCACAAGAACTGTCTTAGCGAAAGTCTTCTTGAGGGGAAAGCTGTAACTCTGTGAGATGATTTCACCGAACACAAAGAAGTTTCTGAGAAACCTTCTTTCTCTTTGTTTTCTGAGGATATTTCCTTTGGTCCTATAGTCTTCAAAGGGATCCGAAATATCTCTTCTCACATTCCACAGAAATAAGGCTAGCAAAGAGATCCACGAAATACGGATGTAACTCTGTGAGTGGAAGTCACATATCACAGAGGAGTTTCTCAGAAAGCTTCTTGCCAGATTTCATCTGAGGATATTTCCTTTTTCACCATAGCCCTCTATGGGCTTCCAAATATCACTTTACCAATTCCACAAGAACTATCTTAGCAAAAGGTTTCTTAAGGGGAAAGGTGTAACTCTGTGAGATGATTTCACAGAACGCAAAGAAGTTTCTCAGAAAGTTTCTTTCTCTTTGTTATCGGAGGATATTTCCTTGGGCCCTATAGTCTTCAAAGGGATCCGAAATATCTGTTCTCAGATTGCACAGAAATAAGGCAAGCAAAGCGACCCACGAAATACAGATGTAACTCTGTGAGTGGAAGTCCCACATCACAGAGCAGTTTCTCAGAAACTTCTTTCCAGATTTCATCTGAGGATATTTCCTTTTTCACCATAGCCCTCTAGGGGCTTCCACATATCACGTTGGCAGCTCCACAAGAACTGTCTTAGCGAAAGGCTTCTTGAGGGGAATGCTGTAACTCTGTGAGATGATTTCACAGAACACAAAGAAGTTTCTCTGAAAGCTTCTTTCTCTTTGTTATCGGAGGATATTTCCTTTGGCCCTATAGTCTTCCAAGGGATCTGATATATCTGTTCTCAGATTCGACAGAAATAAGGCTAGCAAAGAGATCCACGAAATACAGATGTTACTCTTTGAGTGGAAGTCACATATCACAGAGCAGTTTCTCAGAAAGTTTCTCTCCAGATTTCATCTGAGGATATTTCCTTCTTCACCATAGCCCTCTATGGGCTTCCAAATACCACTTTGCCAATTCCACAAGAACTGTCTTAGCGAAAGGCTTCTTCAGGGGAAAGCTGTAACTTTGTGAGGTGATTTCACAGAACACAAAGAAGTTTCTCAGAAAGCTTCTTTCTCTTTGTTATCGGAGGATATTTCCTTTGGCCCTATAGTCTTCAAAGGGATCCGAAATATCTGTTCTCAGATTCCACAGAAATAAGGCTAGCAAAGAGATCCACGAAATACAGATGTAACTCTGTGAGTGAAGGTCAAATATCACAGAGCAGTTTCTCAGATAGCTTCTTTCCAGATTTCATCTGAGGATATTTCCTTTTTCACCATAGCCCTCTAAGGGCTTCCAAATATCACTTTGCCAATTCCACAAGAACTGTCTTAGCGAAAGGCTTCTTCAGGGGAAAGCTGTAACTCTGTGAGATGATTTCACAGAAGACAAAGATGTTTCTCAGAAAGCTTCTTTTTCTTTGTTATCGGAGGATATTTCCTTTGGCCCTATAGTCTTCAAAGGGATCTGAAATATCTGTTCTCAGATTCCACAGAAATCATGCTAGCAAAGATATCCACGAAATACAGATGTAACCCTGTGAGTGGAAGTCACATATCACGGAGCAGTTTCTCAGAAATCGTCTTTCCAGATTTCATCGGAGGATATTTCCTTTATCACCATAGCCCTCTATGGACTTCCAAATATCACTATCCAATTCCACAATAACTGTCTTAGCGAAAGGCTTCTTCAGGGGAAAGCTGTAACTTTGTGAGGTGATTTCCCAGAACACAAAGAAGTTTCTCAGAAAGCTTCTTTCTCTTTGTTATCAGAGGATATTTCCTTTGGCCCTATAGTCTTCAAAGGGATCCGAAATATCTGTTCTCAGATTCCACAGAAATAAGGCTAGCAAAGAGATCCACGAAATACCGATGTAACTCTGTGAGTGGAAGTCCCACATCACCGAGCAGTTTCTCAGAAACTTCTTTCCAGATTTTATCTGAGGATATTTCCTTTTTCACCATAGCCCTCTATGGGCTTCCAAATATCACTTTGCCAACTCCACAAGAACTGTCTTAGCGAAAGGCTTCTTCAGGGGAAAGCTGTAACTGTGTGAGATGATTTCACAGAACACAAAGACGTTTCTCAGAAAGCTTCTTTCTCTTTGTTATCGGAGGATATTTCCTTTGGCCCTGTAGTCTTCAAAGAGATCTGAAATATCTGTTCTCAGATTCCACAGAAATCAGGCTAGCAAAGAGTTCCACGACATACAGATGTAACCCTGTGAGTGGAAGTCACATATCACGGAGCAGTTTCTCAGAAAGCTTCTTTCCAGATTTCATCTGAGGATATTTCCTTTTTCACCATAGCCCTATATGGGCATACAAATATCACTTTGCCAATTCCACAAGAACTGTCTTAGCGAAAGTCTTCTTGAGGGGAAAGCTGTAACTCTGTGAGATGATTTCACCGAACACAAAGAAGTTTCTGAGAAAGCTTCTTTCTCTTTGTTTTCTGAGGATATTTCCTTTGGTCCTATAGTCTTCAAAGGGATCCGAAATATCTCTTCTCACATTCCACAGAAATAAGGCAAGCAAAGAGATCCACGAAATACAGATGTAACTCTGTGAGTGGAGGTCACATATCACAGAGCAGTTTCTCAGAAAGCTTCTTTCCAGATTTCATCTGAGGATATTTCCTTTTTCACCATAGCCCTCTAGGGGCTTCCACATATCACGTTGCCAGTTCCACAAGAACTGTCTTAGCGAAAGGGTTCTGTAGGGGAAAGCTGTAACTCTGTGAGATGATTTAACAGAACACAAAGAAGTTTCTCAGAGAGCTTCTTTCTCTTTGTTATCGGGGGATATTTCCTTTGGCCCAATAGTCTTCAAAGGGATCCGAAATATCTGTTCTCAGATTCCACAGAAATAAGGCTAACAAAGAGATCCACGAAATACAGATGTAACTCTGTGAGTGGAAGTCCCACATCACAGAGCAGATTCTCAGAAAGCTTCTTTCCAGATTTCATCTGAGGATATTTCCTTCTTCACCATAGCCCTCTAGGGGCTTCAACATATCACGTTGCCAGTTCCACAAGAACTGTCTTAGTGAAAGGCTTCTTGAGGGGAAAGCTGTAACTCTGTGAGATGATTTCACAGAACACAAAGAAGTTTCTCAGAAAGCTTCTTTCTCTTTGTTATCGGAGGATTTTTCCTTTGGCCCTATAGTCTTCCAAGGATCCGAAATATCTGTTCTCAGATTGCACAGAAATAAGGCTAGCAAAGAGATCCACGAAATGCAGATGTAACTCTGTGAGTGGAAGTCACATATCACAGAGCAGTTTCTCAGAAAGCTTCTTTCCAGATTTCATCTGAGGATATTTCCTTTTTCACCATAGCCCTCTATGGGCTGCCAAATATCACTTTGCCAACTCCACAAGAACTGTCTTAGCGAAAGGCTTCTTGAGGGGAAAGCTGTAACTCTGTGAGATGATTTCACAGAACACAAAGACGTTTCTCAGAAAGCTTCTTTCTCTTTGTTATCGGAGGATATTTCCTTTGGCCCTATAGTCTTCAAAGGGATCTGAAATATCTGTTCTCAGATTCCACAGAAATCAGGCTAGCAAAGAGATCCACGAAATACAGATGTAACCCTGTGAGTGGAAGTCACATATCACGGAGCAGTTTCTCAGAAAGCGTCTTTCCAGATTTCATCGGAGGATATTTCCTTTTTCAACATAGCCCTCTATGGGCTTCCAAATACCACTTTGTCAATTCCACAAGAACTGTCTTAGCGAAAGGCTTCTTCAGGGGAAAGCTGTAACTTTGTGAGGTGATTTCACAGAACACAAAGAAGTTTCTCAGAAAGCTTCTTTCTCTTTGTTATCGGAGGATATTTCCTTCGGCCCTATACTCTTCAAAGGGATCCGAAATATCTGTTCTCAGATTCCACAGAAATAAGGCAAGCAAAGAGACCCACGAAATACAGATGTAACTCTGTGAGTGGAAGTCACACATCACAGAGCAGTTTCTCAGAAAGCTTCTTTGCAGATTTCATCTGAGGATATTTCCTTTTTCACCATAGCCCTCTAGGGGCTTCCACATATCACTTTGCCAATTCCACAAGAACTATCTTAGCGAAAGGCTTCTTGAGGGGAAAGCTGTAACTCTGTGAGATGATTTCACAGAACACAAAGAAGTTTCTCAGAAAGCTTCTTTCTCTTTGTTATCGGAGGATATTTCCTTTGGCCCTATAGTCGTCAAAGGGATCCGAAATATCTCTTCTCACATTCCACAGAAATAAGGGTAGCAAAGAGATCCACGAAATACAGATGTAACTCTGTGAGTGGAAGTCACATATCACAGAGCAGTTTCTCAGAAAGCTTCTTTCCAGATTTCATCTGAGGATATTTCCTTTTTCACCATAGCCCTCTATGGGCTTCCAAATATCACTTTACCAATTCCACAAGAACTATCTTAGCAAAAGGTTTCTTAAGGGGAAAGGTGTAACTCTGTGAGATGATTTCACGGAACGCAAAGAAGTTTCTCAGAAAGTTTCTTTCTCTTTGTTATCGGAGGATATTTCCTTCGGCCCTGTAGTCTTCAAAGGGATCCGAAATATCTGTTCTCAGATTCCACAGAAATAAGGCAAGCAAAGAGACGCACGAAATACAGATGTAACTCTGTGAGTGGAAGTCCCACATCACAGAGCAGTTTCCCAGAAACTTCTTTCCAGATTTCATCTGAGGATATTTCCTTTTTCACCGTAGCCCTCTAGGGGCTTCCACATATCACGTTGCCAGTTCCACAAGAACTGTCTTAGCGAAAGGCTTCTTGAGGGGAAAGCTGTAACTCTGTGAGATGATTTCACAGAACACAAAGAAGTTTCTCTGAAAGCTTCTTTCTCTTTGTTATCGGAGGATATTTCCTTTGGCCCTATAGTCTTCCAAGGGATCTGATATATCTGTTCTCAGATTCGACAGAAATAAGGCTAGCAAAGAGATCCACGAAATACAGATGTAACCCTGTGAGTGGAAGTCACATATCACGGAGCAGTTTCTCAGAAAGCGTCTTTCCAGATTTCATCGGAGGATATTTCCTTTTTCACCATTGCCCTCTATGGGCTTCCAAATACCACTTTGCCAATTCCACAAGAACTGTCTTAGCGAAAGGCTTCTTCAGGGGAAAGCTGTAACTTTGTGAGGTGATTTCACAGAACTCAAAGAAGTTTCTCAGAAAGCTTCTTTCTCTTTGTTTTCTGAGGATATTTCCTTCGGCCCTATAGTCTTCAAAGGGATCCGAAATATCTGTTCTCAGATTCCACAGAAATAAGGCAAGCAAAGAGACCCACGAAATACAGATGTAACTCTGTGAGTGGAAGTCACACATCACAGAGCAGTTTCTCAGAAAGCTTCTTTCCAGATTTCATCTGAGGATATTTCCTTCTTCACCATAGCCCTCTAGGGGCTTCCACATATCACGTTGCCAGTTCCACAAGAACTGTCTTAGTGAAAGGCTTCTTGAGGGGAAAGCTGTAACTCTGTGAGATGATTTCACAGAACACAAAGAAGTTTCTCAGAAAGCTTCTTTCTCTTTGTTATCGGAGGATATTTCCTTTGGCCCTATAGTCTTCCAAGGATCCGAAATATCTGTTCTCAGATTGCACAGAAATAAGGCTAGCAAAGAGTTCCCGAAATGCAGATGTAACTCTGTGAGTGGAAGTCACATATCACAGAGCAGTTTCTCAGAAAGCTTCTTTCCAGATTTCATCTGAGGATATTTCCTTTTTCACCATAGCCCTCTATGGGCTGCCAAATATCACTTTGTCAACTCCACAAGAACTGTCTTAGCGAAAGGCTTCTTCAGGGGAAAGCTGTAACTCTGTGAGATGATTTCACAGAACACAAAGACGTTTCTCAGAAAGCTTCTATCTCTTTCTTATCGGAGGATATTTCCTTCGGCCCTATAGTCTTCAAAGGGATCCGAAATATCTGTTCTCAGATTCCACAGAAATAAGGCAAGCAAAGAGACCCACGAAATACAGATGTAACTCTGTGAGTGGAAGTCACACATCACAGAGCAGTTTCTCAGAAAGCTTCTTTCCAGATTTCATCTGAGGATATTTCCTTTTTCACCATAGCCCTCTAGGGGCTTCCACATATCACTTTGCCAATTCCACAAGAACTGTCTTAGCGAAAGGCTTCTTGAGGGGAAAGCTGTAACTCTGTGAGATGATTTCAGGGAACACAAAGAAGTTTCTCAGAAAGCTTCTTTCTCTTTGTTATCGGAGGATATTTCCTTTGGCCCTATAGTCTTCAAAGGGATCCGAAATATCTGTTCTCAGATTCCACAGAAATAAGGGTAGCAAAGAGATCCACGAAATACAGATGTAACTCTGTGAGTGGAAGTCACATATCACAGAGCAGTTTCTCAGAAAGCTTCTTTCCAGATTTCATCTGAGGATATTTCCTTTTTCACCATAGCCCTCTATGGGCTTCCAAATATCACTTCACCAATTCCACAAGAACGATCTTAGCAAAAGGGTTCTTAAGGGGAAAGCTGTAACTCTGTGAGATGATCTCACGGAACACAAAGAAGTTTCTCAGAAAGTTTCTTTCTCTTTGTTATCGGAGGATATTTCCTTGGGCCCTATTGTCTTCAAAGGGATCCGAAATATCTGTTCTCAGATTCCACAGAAATAAGGCAAGCAAAGAGACCCACGAAATACAGATGTAACTCTGTGAGTGGAAGTCCCACATCACAGAGCAGTTTCTCAGAAACTTCTTTCCAGATTTCATCTGAGGATATTTCCTTTTTCACCATAGCCCTCTAGGGGCTTCCACATATCACGTTGCCAGTTCCACAAGAACTGTCTTAGCGAAAGGCTTCTTGAGGGGAAAGCTGTAACTCTGTGAGATGATTTCACAGAACACAAAGAAGTTTCTCAGAAAGCTTCTTTCTCTTTCTTATCGGAGGATATTTCCTTTGGCCCTATAGTCTTCCAAGGATCCGAAATATCTGTTCTCAGATTGCACAGAAATAAGGCTAGCAAAGAGATCCACGAAATGCAGATGTAACTCTGTGAGTGGAAGTCACATATCACAGAGCAGTTTCTCAGAAAGCTTCTTTCCAGATTTCTTCTGAGGATATTTCCTTTTTCACCATAGCCCTCTGGGGGCTTCCACATATCACGTTGCCAGTTCCACAAGAACTGTCTTAGCGAAAGGCTTCTTGAGGGGAAAGCTGTAACTCTGTGAGATGATTTCACAGAACACAAAGAAGTTTCTCTGAAAGCTTCTTTCTCTTTGTTATCGGAGGATATTTCCTTTGGCCCTATAGTCTTCAAAGGGATCCGAAATATCTGTTCTCAGATTCCACAGAAATAAGGCAAGCAAAGAGACCCACGAAATACAGATGTAACTCTGTGAGTGGAAGTCCCACATCACAGAGCAGTTTCTCAGAAACTTCTTTCCAGATTTCATCTGAGGATATTTCCTTTTTCACCATAGCCCTCTAGGGGCTTCCACATATCACGTTGCCAGTTCCACAAGAACTGTCTTAGCGAAAGGCTTCTTGAGGGGAAAGCTGTAACTCTGTGAGATGATTTCACAGAACACAAAGAAGTTTCTCAGAAAGCTTCTTTCTCTTTGTTGTCGGAGGATATTTCCTTTGGCCCTATAGTCTTCCAAGGGATCCGAAATATCTGTTCTCAGATTGCACAGAAATCAGGCTAGCAAGGAGATCCACGAAATACAGATGTAACCCTGTGAGTGGAAGTCACATATCACGGAGCAGTTTCTCAGAAAGCGTCTTTCCAGATTTCATCGGAGGATATTTCCTTTTTCACCATAGCCCTCTATGGGCTTCCAAATACCACTTTGCCAATTCCACAAGAACTTTCTTAGCAAAAGGCTTCTTGAGGGGAAAGCTGTAACTGTGTGAGATGATTTCAAAGAACACAAAGAAGTTTCTCAGAAAGCTTCTTTCTCTTTATTATCGGAGGATATTTCCTTTGGCCCTATAGTCTTCAAAGGGATCCGAAATATCTGTTCTCAGATTCCACAGAAATAAGGCTAGCAAAGAGATCCAAGAAATACAGATGTAACTCTGTGAGTGGAGGTCACATATCACAGAGCAGTTTCTCAGAAAACTTCTTTCCAGATTTCATCTGAGGATATTTCCTTTTTCACCATAGCCCTCTATGGGCTTCCAAACATCACTTTTCCAATTCCACAAGAACTGTCTTAGCGAAAGGCTTCTTGAGAGGAAAGCTGTAATTCTGTGAGATGATTTCACAGAACACAAAGAAGTTTCTCAGAAAGCTTCTTTCTCTTTGTTATCGGAGGATATTTCCTTTGGCACTATAGTCTTCAAAGGGATCCGAAATATCTGTTTTCAGATTCCACAGAAATAAGGCTAGCAAAGAGATCCACGAAATACAGATGTAACTCTGTGAGTGGAAGTCACATATCAAAGAGCAGTTTCTCAGAAAGCTTCTTTCCAGATTTCATCTGAGGATATTTCCTTTTTCACAATAGCCCTATAGGGGCTTCCAAATATCACTTTGTCAATTCCACAAGAACTGTCTTAGCGAAAGATTCTTGAGGGGAAAGCTGTAACTCTGTGAGATGATTTCACAGAACACAAAGAAGTTTCTCAGAAAGCTTCTTTCTCTTTGTTATTGTAGGATATTCCTTTGGCCCTATAGTCTTCAAAGGGATCCAAAATATCTGTTCTCAGATTCCCCAGAAATAAGGCTAGCAAAGAGATCCACGAAATACAGATGTAACTCTGTGAGTGGAAGTCACATATCACACAGCAGTTTCTCAGAAAGCTTTTTTCCAGATTTCATCGTAGGATATTTCCTTTTTCACCATAGCCCTCTATGGGCTTCCAAATATCACTTTGCCAATTCCACAAGAACTGTCTTAGCGAAAGGCTTCTTGAGGGGAAAGCTGTAACTCTGTGAGATGATTTCACAGAACACAAAGAAGTTTCTCAGAAAGCTTCTTTCTCTTTGTTATCGGAGGATATTTCCTTCGGCCCTATAGTCTTCAAAGGGATCCGAAATATCTGTTCTCAGATTCCACAGAAATAAGGCAAGCAAAGAGACCCACGAAATACAGATGTAACTCTGTGAGTGGAAGTCCCACATCACAGAGCAGTTTCTCAGAAAGCTTCTTTTCAGATTTCATTTGAGGATATTTCCTTTTTCACCATAGCCCTCTAGGGGCTTCCAAATGTCACTTTGCCAGTTCCACAAGAACTGTCTTAGCGAAAGGCTTCTTCAGGGGAAAGCTGTAACTCTGTGAGATGATTTCACAGAACACAAAGAAGTTTCTCAGAAAGCTTCTTTCTCTTTGTTATCGGAGGATATTTCCTTTGGCCCTATAGTCTTCCAAGGGATCCGAAATATCTGTTCTCAGAATGCACAGAAATCAGGCTAGCAAGGAGATCCACGAAATACAGATGTAACCCTGTGAGTGGAAGTCACATATCACGGAGCAGTTTCTCAGAAAGCGTCTTTCCAGATTTCATAGGAGGATATTTCCTTTTTCACCATAGCCCTCTATGGGCTTCCAAATACCACTTTGCCAATTCCACAAGAACTTTCTTAGCAAAAGGCTTCTTGAGGGGAAAGCTGTAACTGTGTGAGATGATTTCAAAGAACACAAAGAAGTTTCTCAGAAAGCTTCTTTCTCTTTGTTTTCGGAGGATATTTCCTTTGGCCCTATAGTCTTCAAAGGGATCCGAAATATCTGTTCTCAGATTACACAGAAATAAGGCTAGCAAAGAGATCCACGAAATACAGATGTAACTCTGTGAGTGGAGGTCACATATCACAGAGCAGTTTCTCAGAAAACTTCTTTCCAGATTTCATCTGAGGATATTTCCTTTTTCACCATAGCCCTCTATGGGCTTCCAAACATCACTTTGCCAATTCCACAAGAACTGTCTTAGCGAAAGGCTTCTTGAGAGGAAAGCTGTAACTCTGTGAGATGATTTCACAGAACACAAAGAAGTTTCTCAGAAAGCTTCTTTCTCTTTGTTATCGGAGGATATTTCCTTTGGCACTATAGTCTTCAAAGGGATCCGAAATATCTGTTCTCAGATTCCACAGAAATAAGGCTAGCAAAGAGATCCACGAAATACAGATGTAACTCTGTGAGTGGAAGTCACATATCAAAGAGCAGTTTCTCAGAAAGCTTCTTTCCAGATTTCATCTGAGGATATTTCCTTTTTCACAATAGCCCTATAGGGGCTTCCAAATATCACTTTGTCAATTCCACAAGAATTGTCTTAGCGAAAGGCTTCTTGAGGGGAAAGCTGTAACTCTGTGAGATGATTTCACAGAACACAAAGAAGTTTCTCAGAAAGCTTCTTTCTCTTTGTTATTGTAGGATATTCCTTTGGCCCTATAGTCTTCAAAGGGATCCGAAATATCTGTTCTCAGATTCCACAGAAATAAGGCTAGCAAAGAGATCCACGAAATACAGATGTAACTCTGTGAGTGGAAGTCACATATCACACAGCAGTTTCTCAGAAAGCTTTTTTCCAGATTTCATCGTAGGATATTTCCTTTTTCACCATAGCCCTCTATGGGCTTCCAAATATCACTTTGCCAATTCCACAAGAACTGTCTTAGCGAAAGGCTTCTTGAGGGGAAAGCTGTAACTCTGTGAGATGATTTCACAGAACACAAAGAAGTTTCTCAGAAAGCTTCTTTCTCTTTGTTATCGGAGGATATTTCCTTCGGCCCTATAGTCTTCAAAGGGATCCGAAATATCTGTTCTCACATTCCACAGAAATAAGGCAAGCAAAGAGACCCACGAAATACAGATGTAACTCTGTGAGTGGAAGTCACACATCACAGAGCAGTTTCTCAGAAAGCTTCTTTTCAGATTTCATTTGAGGATATTTCCTTTTTCACCATAGCCCTCTAGGGGCTTCCAAATATCACTTTGCCAATTCCACAAGAACTGTCTTAGCGAAAGGCTTCTTCAGGGGAAAGCTGTAACTCTGTGAGATGATTTCACAGAACACAAAGAAATTTCTCAGAAAGCTTCTTTCTATTTGTTATCGGAGGATATTTCCTTTGGCCCTATAGTATTCAAAGGAATCCGAAATATCTGTTCTCAGATTCCACAGAAATAAGGCTAGCAAAGAGATCCACGAAATACAGATGTAACTCTGTGAGTGGAAGTCACATATCACAGAGCAGTTTCTCAGAAAGCTTCTTTCCAGATTTCATCTGAGGATATTTCCTTTTTCACCATAGCCCTCTATGGGCATACAAATATCACTTTGCCAATTCCACAAGAACTGTCTTAACGAAAGGCTTCTTGAGGGGAAAGCTGTAACTCTGTGAGATGATTTCACAGAACACAAAGACGTTTCACAGAGAGCTTCTTTCTCTTTGTTATCGGAGGATATTTCCTTTGACCCTATAGTCTTCAAAGGGATCCGAAATATCTGTCCTCAGATTCCACAGAAATAAGGGTAGCAAAGAGATCCACGAAATACAGATGTAACCCTGTGAGTGGAAGTCACATATCACGGAGCAGTTTCTCAGAAAGCGTCCTTCCTGATTTCATCGGAGGATATTTCCTTTTTCACCATAGCCCTCTATGGGCTTCCAAATACCACTTTGCCAATTCCACAAGAACTGTCTTAGCGAAAGGCTTCTTCAGGGGAAAGCTGTAACTTTGTGAGGAGATTTCACAGAACACAAGGAAGTTTCTCAGAAAGCTTCTTTCTCTTTGTTATCGGAGGATATTTCCTTTCGCCCTATAGTCTTCAAAGGGATCCGAAATATCTGTTCTCAGATTCCATAGAAATAAGGCTAGCACAGAGATCCACGAAATACAGATGTAACTCTGTGAGTGAAGGTCAAATATCACAGAGCAGTTTCTCAGAAAGCTTCTTTCCAGATTTCATCTGAGGATACTTCCTTTTTCACCATAGCCCTCTTGGGGCTTCCACATATCACTTTGCCAATTCCACAAGAACTGTCTTAGCGAAAGGCTTCTTGAGGGGAAAGCTGTAACTCTGTGAGATGATTTCACAGTACACAAAGAAGTTTCTGAGAAAGCTTCTTTCTCTTTGTTTTCTGAGGATATTTCCTTTGGTCCTATAGTCTTCAAAGGGATCCGAAATATGTGTTCTCAGATTCCACAGAAATAAGGCTAGCAAAGAGGACCACGAAATACAGATGTAACTCTGTGAGTGGAAGTCACATATCACAGAGCAGTTTCTCAGAAAGCTTCTTTCCAGATTTCATCTGAGGATATTTCCTTTTTCACCATAGCCCTCTAGGGGCTTCCACATATCACGTTTCCAGTTCCACAAGAACTGTCTTAGCGAAAGGCTTCTTGAGGGGAAAGCTGTAACTCTGTGAGATGATTTCACAGAACACAAAGAAGTTTCTCAGAAAGCTTCTTTCTCCTTGTTTTCGGAGGATATTTCCTTTGGCCCAATAGTCTTCAAAGGGATCCGAAATATCCGTTCTCAGATTCCACAGAAATAAGGCTAGCAAAGAGATCCAAGACATACAGATGTAATTCTGTGAGTGGAAGTCACATATCACACAGCCGTTTCTCAGAAAGCTTCTTTCCAGATTTCATCTGAGGATATTTCCTTTTTCACCGTAGCCCTCTATGGGCTTCCAAATATCACTTTGTCAATTCCACAAGAACTGTCTTCGCGAAAGGCTTCTTCAGGGGAAAGCTGTAACTCTGTGAGATGATTTCACAGAACACAAAGAACTTTCTCAGAAAGCTTCTTTCTCTTTGTTATCCGAGGATATTTCCTTCGGCCCTATAGTCTTCAACGGGATCCGAAATATCTGTTCTCAGATTCCACAGAAATAAGGCAAGCAAAGAGACCCACGAAATACAGATGTAACTCTGCGAGTGGAAGTCACACATCACAGAGCAGTTTCTCAGAAAGCTTCTTTTCAGATTTCATCTGAGGACATTTCCTTTTTCACCATAGCCCTCTAGGGGCTTCCAAATATCACTTTGCCAATTCCACAAGAACTGTCTTAGCGAAAGGCTTCTTCAGGGGAAAGCTGTAACTCTGTGAGATGATTTCACAGAACACAAAGAATTTTCTCAGAAAGCTTCTTTCTATTTGTTATCGGAGGATATTTCCTTTGGCCCTATAGTCTTCAAAGGAATCCGAAATATCTGTTCTCAGATTCCACAGAAATAAGGCTAGCAAAGAGATCCACGAAATACAGATGTAAGTCTGTGAGTGGAAGTCACATATCACAGAGCAGTTTCTCAGAAAGCTTCTTTCCAGATTTCATCTGAGGATATTTCCTTTTTCACCATAGCCCTCTATGGGCATACAAATATCACTTTGCCAATTCCACAAGAACTGTTTTAACGAAAGGCTTCTTGAGGGGAAAGCTGTAACTCTGTGAGATGATTTCACAGAACACAAAGACGTTTCTCAGAGAGCTTCTTTCTCTTTGTTATCGGAGGATATTTCCTTTGACCCTATAGTCTTCAAAGGGATCCGAAATATCTGTCCTCAGATTCCACAGAAATAAGGGTAGCAAAGAGATCCACGAAATGCAGATGTAACTCTGTGAGTGGAGGTCACATATCACAGAGTAGTTTCTCAGAA
The DNA here is from genome assembly GCF_049350105.2 of Macaca mulatta. Lineage (NCBI taxonomy): Eukaryota > Metazoa > Chordata > Mammalia > Primates > Cercopithecidae > Macaca > Macaca mulatta. The sequence continues at coordinate 30,567,281 of NC_133417.1, forward strand.
AGCTTCTTTCCAGATTTCATCTGAGGATATTTCCTTTTTCACCATAGCCCTCTAGGGGCTTCCACATATCACGTTGCCAGTTCCACAAGAACTGTCTTAGCGAAAGGCTTCTTGAGGGGAAAGCTGTAACTCTGTGAGATGATTTCACAGAACACAAAGAAGTTTCTCTGAAAGCTTCTTTCTCTTTGTTATCGGAGGATATTGCCTTTGGCCCTATAGTCTTCCAAGGGATCCGAAATATCTGTTCTCAGATTGCACAGAAATAAGGCTAGCAAAGAGATCCACGAAATGCAGATGTAACTCTGTGAGTGGAAGTCACATATCACAGAGCAGTTTCTCAAGAAACTGCTTTCCAGATTTCATCTGAGGATATTTCCTTTTTCACCATAGCACTCTATGGGCATACAAATATCACTTTGCCAATTCCACAAGAACTGTCTTAGCGAAAGGCTTCTTCAGGGGAAAGCTGTAACTCTGTGAAATGATTTCACAGAACACAAAGACGTTTCTCAGAAAGCTTCTTTCTCTTTGTTATGGGAGGATATTTCCTTTGGCCCTATAGTCTTCATAGGGATCTGAAATATCTGTTCTCAGATTCCACAGAAATCAGGCTAGCAAAGAGATCCACGAAATACAGATGTAACCCTGTGAGTGGAAGTCACATATCACGGAGCAGTTTCTCAGAAAGCGTCTTTCCAGATTTCATCGGAGGATATTTCCTTTTTCACCATATCCCTCTATGGGCTTCCAAATACCACTTTGCCAATTCCACAAGAACTGTCTTAGCGAAAGGCTTCTTCAGGGGAAAGCTGTAACTTTGTGAGGAGATTTCACAGAACACAAAGAAGTTTCTCAGAAAGCTTCTTTCTCTTTGTTATCGGAGGATATTTCCTTTCGCCCTATAGTCTTCAAAGGGATCCGAAATATCTGTTCTCAGATTCCATAGAAATAAGGCTAGCAAAGAGATCCACGAAATACAGATGTAACTCTGTGAGTGAAGGTCAAATATCACAGAGCAGATTCTCAGAAAGCTTCTTTCCAGATTTCATCTGCGGATATTTCCTTTTTCACCATAGCCCTCTAGGAGCTTCCAAATATCACTTTGCCAATTCCACAAGAACTATCTTAGCAAAAGGTTTCTTAAGGGGAAAGCTGTAACTCTGTGAGATGATTTCATGGAACGCAAAGAAGTTTCTCAGAAAGCTTCTTTCTCTTTGTTATCGGAGGATATTTCCTTCGGCCCTATAGTCTTCAAAGGGATCCGAAATATCTGTTCTCAGATTCCACAGAAATAAGGCAAGCAAGGAGACCCACGAAATACAGATGTAACTCTGTGAGTGGAAGTCACACATCACAGAGCAGTTTCTCAGAAAGCTTCTTTCCAGATTTCATCTGAGGATATTTCCTTTTTCACCATAGCCCTCTAGGGGCTTCCACATATCACTTTGCCAATTCCACAAGAACTGTCTTAGCGAAAGGCTTCTTGAGGGGAAAGCTGTAACTCTGTGAGATGATTTCACAGTACACAAAGAAGTTTCTGAGAAAGCTTCTTTCTCTTTGTTTTCTGAGGATTTTTCATTTGGTCCTATAGTCTTCAAAGGGATCCGAAATATGTGTTCTCAGATTCCACAGAAATAAGGCTAGCAAAGAGATCCACGAAATACAGATGTAACGCTGTGAGTGGAAGTCACATATCACAGAGCAGTTTCTCAGAAAGCTTCTTTCCAGATTTCATCTGAGGATGTTTCCTTTTTCACCATAGCCCTCTAGGGGCTTCCACATATCACGTTGCCAGTTCCACAAGAACTGTCTTAGCGAAAGGCTTCTTGAGGGGAAAGCTGTAACTCTGTGAGATGATTTCACAGAACACAAAGAAGTTTCTGAGAAAGCTTCTTTCTCTTTGTTTTCGGAGGATATTTCCCTTGGCCCAATAGCCTTCAAAGGGATCCGAAATATCTGTTCTCAGATTCCACAGAAATAAGGCTAGCAAAGAGATCCAAGACATACAGATGTAACTCTGTGAGTGGAAGTCACATATCACACAGCAGTTTCTCAGAAAGCTTCTTTCCAGATTTCATCTGAGGATATTTCCTTTTTCACCGTAGCCCTCTATGGGCTTCCAAATATCACTTTGTCAATTCCACAAGAACTGTCTTCGCGAAAGGCTTCTTGAGGGGAAAGCTGTAACTCTGTGAGATGATTTCACAGAACACAAAGTACTTTCTCAGAAAGCTTCTTTCTCTTTGTTATCGGAGGATATTTCCTTTGGCCCTGTAGTCTTCAAAGGGATCCGGAATATCTGTTCTCAGATTCCACAGAAATAAGGCTAGCAAAGAGATCATCGAAATACAGATGTAACTCTGTGAGAGGAGGTCACATATCACAGAGCAGTTTCTCAGAAAGCTTCTTTCCAGATTTCATCTGAGGATATTTCCTTTTTCACCATAGCCATCCATGGGCTTCCAAATACCACTTTGTCAATTCCACAAGAACTGTCTTAGCGAAAGGCTTCTTCAGGGGAAAGCTGTAACTTTGTGAGGTGATTTCACAGAACACAAAGAAGTTTCTCAGAAAGCTTCTTTCTCTTTGTTATCGGAGGATATTTCCTTCGGCCCTATACTCTTCAAAGGGATCCGAAATATCTGTTCTCAGATTCCACAGAAATAAGGCAAGCAAAGAGACCCACGAAATACAGATGTAACTCTGTGAGTGGAAGTCACACATCACAGAGCAGTTTCTCAGAGAGCTTCTTTCCAGATTTCATCTGAGGATATTTCCTTTTTCACCATAGCCCTCTAGGGGCTTCCACATATCACTTTGCCAATTCCACAAGAACTATCTTAGCGAAAGGCTTCTTGAGGGGAAAGCTGTAACTCTGTGAGATGATTTCACAGAACACAAAGAAGTTTCTCAGAAAGCTTCTTTCTCTTTGTTATCGGAGGATATTTCCTTTGGCCCTATAGTCGTCAAAGGGATCCGAAATATCTCTTCTCACATTCCACAGAAATAAGGGTAGCAAAGAGATCCACGAAATACAGATGTAACTCTGTGAGTGGAAGTCACATATCACAGAGCAGTTTCTCAGAAAGCTTCTTTCCAGATTTCATCTGAGGATATTTCCTTTTTCACCATAGCCCTCTATGGGCTTCCAAATATCACTTTACCAATTCCACAAGAACTATCTTAGCAAAAGGTTTCTTAAGGGGAAAGGTGTAACTCTGTGAGATGATTTCACGGAACGCAAAGAAGTTTCTCAGAAAGTTTCTTTCTCTTTGTTATCGGAGGATATTTCCTTCGGCCCTGTAGTCTTCAAAGGGATCCGAAATATCTGTTCTCAGATTCCACAGAAATAAGGCAAGCAAAGAGACGCACGAAATACAGATGTAACTCTGTGAGTGGAAGTCCCACATCACAGAGCAGTTTCCCAGAAACTTCTTTCCAGATTTCATCTGAGGATATTTCCTTTTTCACCGTAGCCCTCTAGGGGCTTCCACATATCACGTTGCCAGTTCCACAAGAACTGTCTTAGCGAAAGGCTTCTTGAGGGGAAAGCTGTAACTCTGTGAGATGATTTCACAGAACACAAAGAAGTTTCTCTGAAAGCTTCTTTCTCTTTGTTATCGGAGGATATTTCCTTTGGCCCTATAGTCTTCCAAGGGATCTGATATATCTGTTCTCAGATTCGACAGAAATAAGGCTAGCAAAGAGATCCACGAAATACAGATGTAACCCTGTGAGTGGAAGTCACATATCACGGAGCAGTTTCTCAGAAAGCGTCTTTCCAGATTTCATCGGAGGATATTTCCTTTTTCACCATTGCCCTCTATGGGCTTCCAAATACCACTTTGCCAATTCCACAAGAACTGTCTTAGCGAAAGGCTTCTTCAGGGGAAAGCTGTAACTTTGTGAGGTGATTTCACAGAACTCAAAGAAGTTTCTCAGAAAGCTTCTTTCTCTTTGTTTTCTGAGGATATTTCCTTCGGCCCTATAGTCTTCAAAGGGATCCGAAATATCTGTTCTCAGATTCCACAGAAATAAGGCAAGCAAAGAGACCCACGAAATACAGATGTAACTCTGTGAGTGGAAGTCACACATCACAGAGCAGTTTCTCAGAAAGCTTCTTTCCAGATTTCATCTGAGGATATTTCCTTCTTCACCATAGCCCTCTAGGGGCTTCCACATATCACGTTGCCAGTTCCACAAGAACTGTCTTAGTGAAAGGCTTCTTGAGGGGAAAGCTGTAACTCTGTGAGATGATTTCACAGAACACAAAGAAGTTTCTCAGAAAGCTTCTTTCTCTTTGTTATCGGAGGATATTTCCTTTGGCCCTATAGTCTTCCAAGGATCCGAAATATCTGTTCTCAGATTGCACAGAAATAAGGCTAGCAAAGAGTTCCCGAAATGCAGATGTAACTCTGTGAGTGGAAGTCACATATCACAGAGCAGTTTCTCAGAAAGCTTCTTTCCAGATTTCATCTGAGGATATTTCCTTTTTCACCATAGCCCTCTATGGGCTGCCAAATATCACTTTGTCAACTCCACAAGAACTGTCTTAGCGAAAGGCTTCTTCAGGGGAAAGCTGTAACTCTGTGAGATGATTTCACAGAACACAAAGACGTTTCTCAGAAAGCTTCTATCTCTTTCTTATCGGAGGATATTTCCTTCGGCCCTATAGTCTTCAAAGGGATCCGAAATATCTGTTCTCAGATTCCACAGAAATAAGGCAAGCAAAGAGACCCACGAAATACAGATGTAACTCTGTGAGTGGAAGTCACACATCACAGAGCAGTTTCTCAGAAAGCTTCTTTCCAGATTTCATCTGAGGATATTTCCTTTTTCACCATAGCCCTCTAGGGGCTTCCACATATCACTTTGCCAATTCCACAAGAACTGTCTTAGCGAAAGGCTTCTTGAGGGGAAAGCTGTAACTCTGTGAGATGATTTCAGGGAACACAAAGAAGTTTCTCAGAAAGCTTCTTTCTCTTTGTTATCGGAGGATATTTCCTTTGGCCCTATAGTCTTCAAAGGGATCCGAAATATCTGTTCTCAGATTCCACAGAAATAAGGGTAGCAAAGAGATCCACGAAATACAGATGTAACTCTGTGAGTGGAAGTCACATATCACAGAGCAGTTTCTCAGAAAGCTTCTTTCCAGATTTCATCTGAGGATATTTCCTTTTTCACCATAGCCCTCTATGGGCTTCCAAATATCACTTCACCAATTCCACAAGAACGATCTTAGCAAAAGGGTTCTTAAGGGGAAAGCTGTAACTCTGTGAGATGATCTCACGGAACACAAAGAAGTTTCTCAGAAAGTTTCTTTCTCTTTGTTATCGGAGTATATTTCCTTGGGCCCTATTGTCTTCAAAGGGATCCGAAATATCTGTTCTCAGATTCCACAGAAATAAGGCAAGCAAAGAGACCCACGAAATACAGATGTAACTCTGTGAGTGGAAGTCCCACATCACAGAGCAGTTTCTCAGAAACTTCTTTCCAGATTTCATCTGAGGATATTTCCTTTTTCACCATAGCCCTCTAGGGGCTTCCACATATCACGTTGCCAGTTCCACAAGAACTGTCTTAGCGAAAGGCTTCTTGAGGGGAAAGCTGTAACTCTGTGAGATGATTTCACAGAACACAAAGAAGTTTCTCAGAAAGCTTCTTTCTCTTTCTTATCGGAGGATATTTCCTTTGGCCCTATAGTCTTCCAAGGATCCGAAATATCTGTTCTCAGATTGCACAGAAATAAGGCTAGCAAAGAGATCCACGAAATGCAGATGTAACTCTGTGAGTGGAAGTCACATATCACAGAGCAGTTTCTCAGAAAGCTTCTTTCCAGATTTCTTCTGAGGATATTTCCTTTTTCACCATAGCCCTCTGGGGGCTTCCACATATCACGTTGCCAGTTCCACAAGAACTGTCTTAGCGAAAGGCTTCTTGAGGGGAAAGCTGTAACTCTGTGAGATGATTTCACAGAACACAAAGAAGTTTCTCTGAAAGCTTCTTTCTCTTTGTTATCGGAGGATATTTCCTTTGGCCCTATAGTCTTCAAAGGGATCCGAAATATCTGTTCTCAGATTCCACAGAAATAAGGCAAGCAAAGAGACCCACGAAATACAGATGTAACTCTGTGAGTGGAAGTCCCACATCACAGAGCAGTTTCTCAGAAACTTCTTTCCAGATTTCATCTGAGGATATTTCCTTTTTCACCATAGCCCTCTAGGGGCTTCCACATATCACGTTGCCAGTTCCACAAGAACTGTCTTAGCGAAAGGCTTCTTGAGGGGAAAGCTGTAACTCTGTGAGATGATTTCACAGAACACAAAGAAGTTTCTCAGAAAGCTTCTTTCTCTTTGTTGTCGGAGGATATTTCCTTTGGCCCTATAGTCTTCCAAGGGATCCGAAATATCTGTTCTCAGATTGCACAGAAATCAGGCTAGCAAGGAGATCCACGAAATACAGATGTAACCCTGTGAGTGGAAGTCACATATCACGGAGCAGTTTCTCAGAAAGCGTCTTTCCAGATTTCATCGGAGGATATTTCCTTTTTCACCATAGCCCTCTATGGGCTTCCAAATACCACTTTGCCAATTCCACAAGAACTTTCTTAGCAAAAGGCTTCTTGAGGGGAAAGCTGTAACTGTGTGAGATGATTTCAAAGAACACAAAGAAGTTTCTCAGAAAGCTTCTTTCTCTTTATTATCGGAGGATATTTCCTTTGGCCCTATAGTCTTCAAAGGGATCCGAAATATCTGTTCTCAGATTCCACAGAAATAAGGCTAGCAAAGAGATCCAAGAAATACAGATGTAACTCTGTGAGTGGAGGTCACATATCACAGAGCAGTTTCTCAGAAAACTTCTTTCCAGATTTCATCTGAGGATATTTCCTTTTTCACCATAGCCCTCTATGGGCTTCCAAACATCACTTTTCCAATTCCACAAGAACTGTCTTAGCGAAAGGCTTCTTGAGAGGAAAGCTGTAATTCTGTGAGATGATTTCACAGAACACAAAGAAGTTTCTCAGAAAGCTTCTTTCTCTTTGTTATCGGAGGATATTTCCTTTGGCACTATAGTCTTCAAAGGGATCCGAAATATCTGTTTTCAGATTCCACAGAAATAAGGCTAGCAAAGAGATCCACGAAATACAGATGTAACTCTGTGAGTGGAAGTCACATATCAAAGAGTAGTTTCTCAGAAAGCTTCTTTCCAGATTTCATCTGAGGATATTTCCTTTTTCACAATAGCCCTATAGGGGCTTCCAAATATCACTTTGTCAATTCCACAAGAACTGTCTTAGCGAAAGATTCTTGAGGGGAAAGCTGTAACTCTGTGAGATGATTTCACAGAACACAAAGAAGTTTCTCAGAAAGCTTCTTTCTCTTTGTTATTGTAGGATATTCCTTTGGCCCTATAGTCTTCAAAGGGATCCAAAATATCTGTTCTCAGATTCCACAGAAATAAGGCTAGCAAAGAGATCCACGAAATACAGATGTAACTCTGTGAGTGGAAGTCACATATCACACAGCAGTTTCTCAGAAAGCTTTTTTCCAGATTTCATCGTAGGATATTTCCTTTTTCACCATAGCCCTCTATGGGCTTCCAAATATCACTTTGCCAATTCCACAAGAACTGTCTTAGCGAAAGGCTTCTTGAGGGGAAAGCTGTAACTCTGTGAGATGATTTCACAGAACACAAAGAAGTTTCTCAGAAAGCTTCTTTCTCTTTGTTATCGGAGGATATTTCCTTCGGCCCTATAGTCTTCAAAGGGATCCGAAATATCTGTTCTCAGATTCCACAGAAATAAGGCAAGCAAAGAGACCCACGAAATACAGATGTAACTCTGTGAGTGGAAGTCCCACATCACAGAGCAGTTTCTCAGAAAGCTTCTTTTCAGATTTCATTTGAGGATATTTCCTTTTTCACCATAGCCCTCTAGGGGCTTCCAAATGTCACTTTGCCAGTTCCACAAGAACTGTCTTAGCGAAAGGCTTCTTCAGGGGAAAGCTGTAACTCTGTGAGATGATTTCACAGAACACAAAGAAGTTTCTCAGAAAGCTTCTTTCTCTTTGTTATCGGAGGATATTTCCTTTGGCCCTATAGTCTTCCAAGGGATCCGAAATATCTGTTCTCAGAATGCACAGAAATCAGGCTAGCAAGGAGATCCACGAAATACAGATGTAACCCTGTGAGTGGAAGTCACATATCACGGAGCAGTTTCTCAGAAAGCGTCTTTCCAGATTTCATAGGAGGATATTTCCTTTTTCACCATAGCCCTCTATGGGCTTCCAAATACCACTTTGCCAATTCCACAAGAACTTTCTTAGCAAAAGGCTTCTTGAGGGGAAAGCTGTAACTGTGTGAGATGATTTCAAAGAACACAAAGAAGTTTCTCAGAAAGCTTCTTTCTCTTTGTTATCGGAGGATATTTCCTTTGGCCCTATAGTCTTCAAAGGGATCCGAAATATCTGTTCTCAGATTACACAGAAATAAGGCTAGCAAAGAGATCCACGAAATACAGATGTAACTCTGTGAGTGGAGGTCACATATCACAGAGCAGTTTCTCAGAAAACTTCTTTCCAGATTTCATCTGAGGATATTTCCTTTTTCACCATAGCCCTCTATGGGCTTCCAAACATCACTTTGCCAATTCCACAAGAACTGTCTTAGCGAAAGGCTTCTTGAGAGGAAAGCTGTAACTCTGTGAGATGATTTCACAGAACACAAAGAAGTTTCTCAGAAAGCTTCTTTCTCTTTGTTATCGGAGGATATTTCCTTTGGCACTATAGTCTTCAAAGGGATCCGAAATATCTGTTCTCAGATTCCACAGAAATAAGGCTAGCAAAGAGATCCACGAAATACAGATGTAACTCTGTGAGTGGAAGTCACATATCAAAGAGCAGTTTCTCAGAAAGCTTCTTTCCAGATTTCATCTGAGGATATTTCCTTTTTCACAATAGCCCTATAGGGGCTTCCAAATATCACTTTGTCAATTCCACAAGAATTGTCTTAGCGAAAGGCTTCTTGAGGGGAAAGCTGTAACTCTGTGAGGTGATTTCACAGAACACAAAGAAGTTTCTCAGAAAGCTTCTTTCTCTTTGTTATTGTAGGATATTCCTTTGGCCCTATAGTCTTCAAAGGGATCCGAAATATCTGTTCTCAGATTCCACAGAAATAAGGCTAGCAAAGAGATCCACGAAATACAGATGTAACTCTGTGAGTGGAAGTCACATATCACACAGCAGTTTCTCAGAAAGCTTTTTTCCAGATTTCATCGTAGGATATTTCCTTTTTCACCATAGCCCTCTATGGGCTTCCAAATATCACTTTGCCAATTCCACAAGAACTGTCTTAGCGAAAGGCTTCTTGAGGGGAAAGCTGTAACTCTGTGAGATGATTTCACAGAACACAAAGAAGTTTCTCAGAAAGCTTCTTTCTCTTTGTTATCGGAGGATATTTCCTTCGGCCCTATAGTCTTCAAAGGGATCCGAAATATCTGTTCTCACATTCCACAGAAATAAGGCAAGCAAAGAGACCCACGAAATACAGATGTAACTCTGTGAGTGGAAGTCACACATCACAGAGCAGTTTCTCAGAAAGCTTCTTTTCAGATTTCATTTGAGGATATTTCCTTTTTCACCATAGCCCTCTAGGGGCTTCCAAATATCACTTTGCCAATTCCACAAGAACTGTCTTAGCGAAAGGCTTCTTCAGGGGAAAGCTGTAACTCTGTGAGATGATTTCACAGAACACAAAGAAATTTCTCAGAAAGCTTCTTTCTATTTGTTATCGGAGGATATTTCCTTTGGCCCTATAGTATTCAAAGGAATCCGAAATATCTGTTCTCAGATTCCACAGAAATAAGGCTAGCAAAGAGATCCACGAAATACAGATGTAACTCTGTGAGTGGAAGTCACATATCACAGAGCAGTTTCTCAGAAAGCTTCTTTCCAGATTTCATCTGAGGATATTTCCTTTTTCACCATAGCCCTCTATGGGCATACAAATATCACTTTGCCAATTCCACAAGAACTGTCTTAACGAAAGGCTTCTTGAGGGGAAAGCTGTAACTCTGTGAGATGATTTCACAGAACACAAAGACGTTTCACAGAGAGCTTCTTTCTCTTTGTTATCGGAGGATATTTCCTTTGACCCTATAGTCTTCAAAGGGATCCGAAATATCTGTCCTCAGATTCCACAGAAATAAGGGTAGCAAAGAGATCCACGAAATACAGATGTAACCCTGTGAGTGGAAGTCACATATCACGGAGCAGTTTCTCAGAAAGCGTCCTTCCTGATTTCATCGGAGGATATTTCCTTTTTCACCATAGCCCTCTATGGGCTTCCAAATACCACTTTGCCAATTCCACAAGAACTGTCTTAGCGAAAGGCTTCTTCAGGGGAAAGCTGTAACTTTGTGAGGAGATTTCACAGAACACAAGGAAGTTTCTCAGAAAGCTTCTTTCTCTTTGTTATCGGAGGATATTTCCTTTCGCCCTATAGTCTTCAAAGGGATCCGAAATATCTGTTCTCAGATTCCATAGAAATAAGGCTAGCACAGAGATCCACGAAATACAGATGTAACTCTGTGAGTGAAGGTCAAATATCACAGAGCAGTTTCTCAGAAAGCTTCTTTCCAGATTTCATCTGAGGATACTTCCTTTTTCACCATAGCCCTCTTGGGGCTTCCACATATCACTTTGCCAATTCCACAAGAACTGTCTTAGCGAAAGGCTTCTTGAGGGGAAAGCTGTAACTCTGTGAGATGATTTCACAGTACACAAAGAAGTTTCTGAGAAAGCTTCTTTCTCTTTGTTTTCTGAGGATATTTCCTTTGGTCCTATAGTCTTCAAAGGGATCCGAAATATGTGTTCTCAGATTCCACAGAAATAAGGCTAGCAAAGAGGACCACGAAATACAGATGTAACTCTGTGAGTGGAAGTCACATATCACAGAGCAGTTTCTCAGAAAGCTTCTTTCCAGATTTCATCTGAGGATATTTCCTTTTTCACCATAGCCCTCTAGGGGCTTCCACATATCACGTTTCCAGTTCCACAAGAACTGTCTTAGCGAAAGGCTTCTTGAGGGGAAAGCTGTAACTCTGTGAGATGATTTCACAGAACACAAAGAAGTTTCTCAGAAAGCTTCTTTCTCCTTGTTTTCGGAGGATATTTCCTTTGGCCCAATAGTCTTCAAAGGGATCCGAAATATCCGTTCTCAGATTCCACAGAAATAAGGCTAGCAAAGAGATCCAAGACATACAGATGTAATTCTGTGAGTGGAAGTCACATATCACACAGCCGTTTCTCAGAAAGCTTCTTTCCAGATTTCATCTGAGGATATTTCCTTTTTCACCGTAGCCCTCTATGGGCTTCCAAATATCACTTTGTCAATTCCACAAGAACTGTCTTCGCGAAAGGCTTCTTCAGGGGAAAGCTGTAACTCTGTGAGATGATTTCACAGAACACAAAGAACTTTCTCAGAAAGCTTCTTTCTCTTTGTTATCCGAGGATATTTCCTTCGGCCCTATAGTCTTCAACGGGATCCGAAATATCTGTTCTCAGATTCCACAGAAATAAGGCAAGCAAAGAGACCCACGAAATACAGATGTAACTCTGCGAGTGGAAGTCACACATCACAGAGCAGTTTCTCAGAAAGCTTCTTTTCAGATTTCATCTGAGGACATTTCCTTTTTCACCATAGCCCTCTAGGGGCTTCCAAATATCACTTTGCCAATTCCACAAGAACTGTCTTAGCGAAAGGCTTCTTCAGGGGAAAGCTGTAACTCTGTGAGATGATTTCACAGAACACAAAGAATTTTCTCAGAAAGCTTCTTTCTATTTGTTATCGGAGGATATTTCCTTTGGCCCTATAGTCTTCAAAGGAATCCGAAATATCTGTTCTCAGATTCCACAGAAATAAGGCTAGCAAAGAGATCCACGAAATACAGATGTAAGTCTGTGAGTGGAAGTCACATATCACAGAGCAGTTTCTCAGAAAGCTTCTTTCCAGATTTCATCTGAGGATATTTCCTTTTTCACCATAGCCCTCTATGGGCATACAAATATCACTTTGCCAATTCCACAAGAACTGTTTTAACGAAAGGCTTCTTGAGGGGAAAGCTGTAACTCTGTGAGATGATTTCACAGAACACAAAGACGTTTCTCAGAGAGCTTCTTTCTCTTTGTTATCGGAGGATATTTCCTTTGACCCTATAGTCTTCAAAGGGATCCGAAATATCTGTCCTCAGATTCCACAGAAATAAGGGTAGCAAAGAGATCCACGAAATGCAGATGTAACTCTGTGAGTGGAGGTCACATATCACAGAGTAGTTTCTCAGAAAGCTTCTTTCCAGATTTCATCTGAGGATATTTCCTTTTTCACCATAGCCCTCTAGGGGCTTCCACATATCACGTTGCCAGTTCCACAAGAACTGTCTTAGCGAAAGGCTTCTTGAGGGGAAAGCTGTAACTCTGTGAGATGATTTCACAGAACACAAAGAAGTTTCTCTGAAAGCTTCTTTCTCTTTGTTATCGGAGGATATTGCCTTTGGCCCTATAGTCTTCCAAGGGATCCGAAATATCTGTTCTCAGATTGCACAGAAATAAGGCTAGCAAAGAGATCCACGAAATGCAGATGTAACTCTGTGAGTGGAAGTCACATATCACAGAGCAGTTTCTCAAGAAACTGCTTTCCAGATTTCATCTGAGGATATTTCCTTTTTCACCATAGCACTCTATGGGCATACAAATATCACTTTGCCAATTCCACAAGAACTGTCTTAGCGAAAGGCTTCTTCAGGGGAAAGCTGTAACTCTGTGAAATGATTTCACAGAACACAAAGACGTTTCTCAGAAAGCTTCTTTCTCTTTGTTATGGGAGGATATTTCCTTTGGCCCTATAGTCTTCATAGGGATCTGAAATATCTGTTCTCAGATTCCACAGAAATCAGGCTAGCAAAGAGATCCACGAAATACAGATGTAACCCTGTGAGTGGAAGTCACATATCACGGAGCAGTTTCTCAGAAAGCGTCTTTCCAGATTTCATCGGAGGATATTTCCTTTTTCACCATATCCCTCTATGGGCTTCCAAATACCACTTTGCCAATTCCACAAGAACTGTCTTAGCGAAAGGCTTCTTCAGGGGAAAGCTGTAACTTTGTGAGGAGATTTCACAGAACACAAAGAAGTTTCTCAGAAAGCTTCTTTCTCTTTGTTATCGGAGGATATTTCCTTTCGCCCTATAGTCTTCAAAGGGATCCGAAATATCTGTTCTCAGATTCCATAGAAATAAGGCTAGCAAAGAGATCCACGAAATACAGATGTAACTCTGTGAGTGAAGGTCAAATATCACAGAGCAGTTTCTCAGAAAGCTTCTTTCCAGATTTCATCTGCGGATATTTCCTTTTTCACCATAGCCCTCTAGGAGCTTCCAAATATCACTTTGCCAATTCCACAAGAACTATCTTAGCAAAAGGTTTCTTAAGGGGAAAGCTGTAACTCTGTGAGATGATTTCATGGAACGCAAAGAAGTTTCTCAGAAAGCTTCTTTCTCTTTGTTATCGGAGGATATTTCCTTCGGCCCTATAGTCTTCAAAGGGATCCGAAATATCTGTTCTCAGATTCCACAGAAATAAGGCAAGCAAGGAGACCCACGAAATACAGATGTAACTCTGTGAGTGGAAGTCACACATCACAGAGCAGTTTCTCAGAAAGCTTCTTTCCAGATTTCATCTGAGGATATTTCCTTTTTCACCATAGCCCTCTAGGGGCTTCCACATATCACTTTGCCAATTCCACAAGAACTGTCTTAGCGAAAGGCTTCTTGAGGGGAAAGCTGTAACTCTGTGAGATGATTTCACAGTACACAAAGAAGTTTCTGAGAAAGCTTCTTTCTCTTTGTTTTCTGAGGATTTTTCATTTGGTCCTATAGTCTTCAAAGGGATCCGAAATATGTGTTCTCAGATTCCACAGAAATAAGGCTAGCAAAGAGATCCACGAAATACAGATGTAACGCTGTGAGTGGAAGTCACATATCACAGAGCAGTTTCTCAGAAAGCTTCTTTCCAGATTTCATCTGAGGATGTTTCCTTTTTCAGCATAGCCCTCTAGGGGCTTCCACATATCACGTTGCCAGTTCCACAAGAACTGTCTTAGCGAAAGGCTTCTTGAGGGGAAAGCTGTAACTCTGTGAGATGATTTCACAGAACACAAAGAAGTTTCTGAGAAAGCTTCTTTCTCTTTGTTTTCGGAGGATATTTCCCTTGGCCCAATAGCCTTCAAAGGGATCCGAAATATCTGTTCTCAGATTCCACAGAAATAAGGCTAGCAAAGAGATCCAAGACATACAGATGTAACTCTGTGAGTGGAAGTCACATATCACACAGCAGTTTCTCAGAAAGCTTCTTTCCAGATTTCATCTGAGGATATTTCCTTTTTCACCGTAGCCCTCTATGGGCTTCCAAATATCACTTTGTCAATTCCACAAGAACTGTCTTCGCGAAAGGCTTCTTGAGGGGAAAGCTGTAACTCTGTGAGATGATTTCACAGAACACAAAGTACTTTCTCAGAAAGCTTCTTTCTCTTTGTTATCGGAGGATATTTACTTTGGCCCTGTAGTCTTCAAAGGGATCCGGAATATCTGTTCTCAGATTCCACAGAAATAAGGCTAGCAAAGAGATCATCGAAATACAGATGTAACTCTGTGAGAGGAGGTCACATATCACAGAGCAGTTTCTCAGAAAGCTTCTTTCCAGATTTCATCTGAGGATATTTCCTTTTTCACCATAGCCCTCCATGGGCTTCCAAACATCACTTTGCCAATTCCACAAGAACTGTCTTAGCGAAAGGCTTCTTAAGGGGAAAAGTGTAACTCTGTGAGATGATTTCACAGAACACAAAGAAGTTTCTCAGAAAGCTTCTTTCTCTTTGTTATCGGAGGATATTTCCTTTGGCCCTATAGTCTTCCAAGGGATCCGAAATATCTGTTCTCTGATTCCACAGAAATAAGGCTAGCAAAGAGATCCACGAAATACAGATGTAACTCTGTGAGTGGAAGTCACATATCACAGAGCAGTTTCTCAGAAAGCTTCTTTCCTGATTTCATCTGAGGATGTTTCCTTTTTCACCTTAGCCCTCTATGGGCTTCCAAATATCACTTTGCCAATTCCACAAGAACTGTCTTAGCGAAAGGCTTCTTGAGCGGAAAGCTGTAACTCTGTGAGATGACTTCACAGAACACAAAGAAGTTTCTCAGAAAGCTTCTTTCTCTTTGTTATCGGAGGATATTTCCTTTGGCCCTATAGTCTTCAAAGGGATCCGAAATATCTGTTCTCAGATTCCACAGAAATAAGGCTAGCAAAGAGATCCACGAAATACAGATGTAACTCTGTGAGTGGAGGTCACATATCACAGAGCAGTTTCTCAGAAAGCTTCTTTCCAGATTTCATCTGAGGATATTTCCTTTTTCACCATAGCCCTCTATGGGCTTCCAAACATCACTTTGCCAATTCCACAAGAACTGTCTTAGTGAAAGGCTTCTTGAGAGGAAAGCTGTAACTCTGTGAGATGATTTCACAGAACACAAAGAAGTTTCTCAGAAAGCTTCTTTCTCTTTGTTATCGGAGGATATTTCCTTTGGCTCAGTAGTCTTCAAAGGGATCCGAAATATCTGTTCTCAGATTCCACAGAAATAAGGCTACCAAAGAGATCCACGAAATACAGATGTAACTCAGTGAGTGGAAGTCACATATCAAAGAGCAGTTTCTCAGAAAGCTTCTTTCCAGATTTCATCTGAGGATATTTCCTTTTTCACAATAGCCCTCTAAGGGCTTCCAAATATCACTTTGTCAATTCCACAAGAACCGTCTTAGCGAAAGCCTTCTTAAGGGGAAAGCTGTAACTCTGTGAGATGATTTCACAGAACACAAAGAAGTTTCTCAGAAAGCTTCTTTCTCTTTGTTATCGTGGGATATTCCTTTGGCCCTATAGTCTTCAAAAGGATCCGAAATATCTGTTCTCAGATTCCACAGAAATAAGGCTAGCAAAGAGATCCAAGAAATACAGATGTAACTCTGTGAGTGGAAGTCACATATCACAGAGCAGTTTCTCAGAAAGCTTTTTTCCAGATTTCATCTGAGGATATTTCCTTTTTCACCATAGCCCTCTAAGGGCTTCCAAATATCACTTTGCCAATTCCACAAGAACTGTCTTAGCGAAAGGCTTCTTGAGGGGAAAGCTGTAAGTCTGTGAGATGATTTCACAGAACACAAAGAAGTTTCTCAGAAAGCTTCTTTCTCTTTGTTATCGGAGGATATTTCCTTTGGCCCTATAGTCATCAATGGGATCCGAAATATCTGTTCTCAGATTCCACAGAACTCAGGCTAGCAAAGAGATCCACGAAATACAGATGTAACTCTGTGAGTGGAGGTCACATATCGCAGAGCAGTTTCTCAGAAAGCTTCTTTCCAGATTTCATCTGAGGATATTTCCTTTTTCACCGTAGCCCTCTATGGGCTTCCAAATATCACTTTGTCAATTCCACAAGAACTGTCTTCGCGAAAGGCTTCTTGAGGGGAAAGCTGTAACTCTGTGAGATGATTTCACAGAACACAAAGAACTTTCTCAGAAAGCTTCTTTCTCTTTGTTATCGGAGGATATTTCCTTTGGCCCTGTAGTCTTCAAAGGGATCCGGAATATCTGTTCTCAGATTCCACAGAAATAAGGCTAGCAAAGAGATCATCGAAATACAGATGTAACTCTGTGAGAGGAGGTCACATATCACAGAGCAGTTTCTCAGAAAGCTTCTTTCCAGATTTCATCTGAGGATATTTCCTTTTTCACCATAGCCCTCCATGGGCTTCCAAACATCACTTTGCCAATTCCACAAGAACTGTCTTAGCGAAAGGCTTCTTAAGGGGAAAAGTGTAACTCTGTGAGATGATTTCACAGAACACAAAGAAGTTTCTCAGAAAGCTTCTTTCTCTTTGTTATCGGAGGATATTTCCTTTGGCCCTATAGTCTTCCAAGGGATCCGAAATATCTGTTCTCTGATTCCACAGAAATAAGGCTAGCAAAGAGATCCACGAAATACAGATGTAACTCTGTGAGTGGAAGTCACATATCACAGAGCAGTTTCTCAGAAAGCTTCTTTCCTGATTTCATCTGAGGATGTTTCCTTTTTCACCTTAGCCCTCTATGGGCTTCCAAATATCACTTTGCCAATTCCACAAGAACTGTCTTAGCGAAAGGCTTCTTGAGCGGAAAGCTGTAACTCTGTGAGATGACTTCACAGAACACAAAGAAGTTTCTCAGAAAGCTTCTTTCTCTTTGTTATCGGAGGATATTTCCTTTGGCCCTATAGTCTTCAAAGGGATCCGAAATATCTGTTCTCAGATTCCACAGAAATAAGGCTAGCAAAGAGATCCACGAAATACAGATGTAACTCTGTGAGTGGAGGTCACATATCACAGAGCAGTTTCTCAGAAAGCTTCTTTCCAGATTTCATCTGAGGATATTTCCTTTTTCACCATAGCCCTCTATGGGCTTCCAAACATCGCTTTGCCAATTCCACAAGAACTGTCTTAGTGAAAGGCTTCTTGAGAGGAAAGCTGTAACTCTGTGAGATGATTTCACAGAACACAAAGAAGTTTCTCAGAAAGCTTCTTTCTCTTTGTTATCGGAGGATATTTCCTTTGGCTCAGTAGTCTTCAAAGGGATCCGAAATATCTGTTCTCAGATTCCACAGAAATAAGGCTAGCAAAGAGATCCACGAAATACAGATGTAACTCAGTGAGTGGAAGTCACATATCAAAGAGCAGTTTATCAGAAAGCTTCTTTCCAGATTTCATCTGAGGATATTTCCTTTTTCACAATAGCCCTCTAAGGGCTTCCAAATATCACTTTGTCAATTCCACAAGAACCGTCTTAGCGAAAGCCTTCTTAAGGGGAAAGCTGTAACTCTGTGAGATGATTTCACAGAACACAAAGAAGTTTCTCAGAAAGCTTCTTTCTCTTTGTTATCGTGGGATATTCCTTTGGCCCTATAGTCTTCAAAAGGATCCGAAATATCTGTTCTCAGATTCCACAGAAATAAGGCTAGCAAAGAGATCCAAGAAATACAGATGTAACTCTGTGAGTGGAAGTCACATATCACACAGCAGTTTCTCAGAAAGCTTTTTTCCAGATTTCATCTGAGGATATTTCCTTTTTCACCATAGCCCTCTAAGGGCTTCCAAATATCACTTTGCCAATTCCACAAGAACTGTCTTAGCGAAAGGCTTCTTGAGGGGAAAGCTGTAACTCTGTGAGATGATTTCACAGAACACAAAGAAGTTTCTCAGAAAGCTTCTTTCTCTTTGTTATCGGAGGATATTTCCTTTGGCCCTATAGTCATCAATGGGATCCGAAATATCTGTTCTCAGATTCCACAGAACTCAGGATAGCAAAGAGATCCACGAAATACAGATGTAACTCTGTGAGTGGAGGTCACACATCGCAGAGCAGTTTCTCAGAAAGCTTCTTTCCAGATTTCATCTGAGGATATTTCCTTTTTCACCATAGCCCTCTAGGGGCTTCCACATATCACGTTGCCAGTTCCACAAGAACTGTCCTAGCGAAAGGCTTCTTGAGGGGAAAGCTGTAACTCTGTCAGATGATTTCACAGAACACAAAGAAGTTTCTCAGAAAGCTTCTTTCTCTTTGTTATCGGGGGATATTTCCTTTGGCCCAATAGTCTTCAAAGGGATTCGAAATATCTGTTCTCAGATTCCACAGAAATAAGGCTAGCAAAGAGATCCACCAAATACAGATGTAACTCTGTGAGTGGAAGTCACATATCACAGAGCAGTTTCTCAGAAAGCTTCTTTCCAGATTTCATCTGAGGATATTTCCTTCTTCACCATAGCCCTCTATGGGCTTCCAAATATCACTTTGTCAATTCCACAAGAACTGTCTTTGCGAAAGGCTTCTTGAGGGGAAAGCTGTAACTCTGTGAGCTGATTTCACAGAACACAAAGAAGTTTCTCAGAAAGCTTCTTTCTCTTTGTTATCGGAGGATATTTCCTTTAGCCCTATAGTCTTCAAGGGGATCCGAATTATCTGTTCTCAGAATCCACAGAAATAAAGCTAGCAAAGAAATCCACGAAATACAGGTGTAACTCTGTGAGTGGAAGTCACATATCACAGAGCAGTTTCTCAGAAAGCTTCTTTACAAATTTCATCTGAGGATATTTCCTTTTTCTCCATAGCCCTTTATGGGCTTCCAAATATCACTTTGCCAATTCCCCAAGAACTGTCTTAGCGAAAGGCTTCTGGAGGGGAAAGCTGTAACTCTGTGAGGTGATTTCACAGAACACAAAGAAGTTTCTTAGAAAGCTTCTTTCTCTTTGATATCGGAGGATATTTCCTTTGGCCCTATAGTCTTCTAAGGGATCCGAAATATCTGTTCTTAGATTCCGCAGAAATAAGGCTGGCAAAGAGATCCACGAAATACAGATGTAACTCTGTGAGTGGAAGTCACATAACACAGAGCAGTTTCTCAGAAAGCTTCTTTCCAGATTTCATCTGAGGATATTTCCTTTTTCACATTAGCCCTCTATGGGCTTCCAAATATCACTTTGCCAATTCCAGAAGAACTTTCTTAGCGAAAGGCTTCTTGAGGGGAAAGCTGTAACTATGTGAGATGATTTCACAGAACACAAAGAAGTTTCTCAGAAAGCTTCTTTCTCTTTGTTATCGGAGGATATTTCCTTTGGCCCTATAGTCTTCAAAGGGATCCGAAATATCTGTTCTCAGATTCCACAGAAATAAGGCTAGCAAAGAGATCCACGAAATACAGATGTAACTCTGTGAATGGAGGTCACATATCACAGAGCAGTTTCTCAGAAAGCTTCTTTCCAGATTTCATCTGAGGATATTTCCTTTTTCACCATAGCCCTCTAAGGGCTTCCAAACATCACTATGCCAATTCCACAAGAACTGTCTTAGCGAAAGGCTTCTTGAGAGGAAAGCGCTAACTCTGAGAGATGATTTCACAGAACACAAAGAAGTTTCTCAGAAAGCTTCTTTCTCTTTGTTATCGGAGGATATTTCCTTTGGCCCTATAGTCTTCAAAGGGATCCGAAATATCTGTTCTCAGATTCCACAGAAATAAGGCTAGCAAAGAGATCCACGAAACACAGATGTAACTCTGTGAGTAGAAGTCACATATCAAAGAGCAGTTTCTCAGAAAGCTTCTTTCCAGATTTCATCTGAGGATATTTCCTTTTTCACGATAGCCCTCTATGGGATTCCAAATATCACTTTGTCAATTCCACAAGAACTGTCTTAGCGAAAGGCTTCTTGAGGGGAAAGCTGTAACTCTGTGAGATGATTTCACAGAACACAAAGAAGTTTCTCAGAAAGCTTCTTTCTCTTTGTTATCGTAGGATATTCCTTTGGCCCTATAGTCTTCAAAGGGATCTGTAATATCTGTTCTCAGATTCCACAGAAATAAGGCTAGCAAAGAGATCCACGAAATACAGATTTAACTCTGTGAGTGGAAGTCACATATCACACAGCAGTTTCTCAGAAAGCTTTTTTCCAGGTTTCATCTGAGGATATTTCCTTTTTCACCACAGCCCTCTATGGGCTTCCAAATATCACTTTGCCAATTCCACAAGAACTGTCTTAGGGAAAGGCTTCTTGAGGGGAAAGCTGTAACTCTGTGAGATGATTTCACAGAACACAAAGAAGTTTCTCAGAAAGCTTCTTTCCCTTTGTAATCGGAGGATATTTCCTTTGGCCCTATAGTCTTCAAAGGGATCCGAAATATCTGTTCTCAGATTCCACAGAACTCAGGCTAGCAAAGAGATCCACGAAATACAGATGTAACTCTGTGAGTGCAGGTCACATATCACAGAGGAGTTTCTCAGAAAGCTTCTTTCCAGATTTCATCTGAGGATATTTCCTTTTTCACCATAGCCCTCTAGGGGCTTCCACATATCACGTTGCCAGATCCACAAGAACTGTCTTAGCGAAAGGCTTCTTGAGGGGAAAGCTGTAACTCTGTGAAATGATTTCACAGAACACAAAGAAGTTTCTCAGAAAGCTTCTTTCTCTTTGTTATCGGAGGATATTTCCTTTGGCCCTATAGTCTTCAAAGGGATCCGAAATATCTGTTCTCAGATTGCACAGAAATAAGGCTAGCAAAGAGATCCACGAAACACAGATGTAACTCTGTGAGTGGAGGTCATATATCACAGAGCAGTTTCTCAGAAAGCTTCTTTCCAGATTTCATCTGAGGATATTTCCTTTTTCACCACAGCCCTCTATGGGCTTCCAAACATCACTTTGCCAATTCCACAAGAACTGTCTTAGCGAAAGGCTTCTTGAGAGGAAAGCTGTAACTCTGTGAGATGATTTCACAGAAAACAAAGAAGTTTCTCAGAAAGCTTCTTTCTCTTTGTTATCGGAGGATATTTCCTTTGGCCCAGAAGTCTTCAAAGGGATCCGAAATATCTGTTCTCAGATTCCACAGAAATAAGGCTAGCAAAGAGATCCACGAAATACAGATGTAACTCTGTGAGTGGAAGTCACATATCAAAGAGCAGTTTCTCAGAAAGCTACTTTCCAGATTTCATCTGAGGATATTTCCTTTTTCACAATAGCCCTATATGGGCTTCCAAATATCACTTTGCCAATTCCCCAAGAACTGTCTTAGCGAAAGGCTTCTGGAGGGGAAAGCTGTAACTCTGTGAGATGATTTCACAGAACACAAAGAAGTTTCTAAGAAAGCTTCTTTCTCTTTGTTATCGGAGGATATTTCCTTTGGCCCTATAATCTTCAAAGGCATCCGAAATATCTGTTCTCAGATTCCACAGAAATAAGGCTAGCAAAGAGATCCACGAAATACAGATGTAACTCTGTGAGTGGATGTCATATATCACAGAGTATTTTCTCAGAAAGCTTCTTTAGAGATTTCATCTGAGGATATTTCCTTTTTCACCATAGCCCCCTATGGGCTTCAAAATATCACTTTGCCAATTCCACAAGAACTGTCTTATGCATAGGCTTCTTGAGGGGAAAGCTGTAACTCTGTGAGATGATTTCACAGAACACAACGAAGTTTCTTAGAAAGCTTCTTTCTCTTTGTTATCGGAGAATATTTCCTTTGGCCCTATAGTCTTCAAAGGGATCCGAAATATCTGTTCTCAGATTCCACAGAAATAAGGCTAGCAAAGAGATCCACGAAATACAGATGTAACTCTGTGAGTGGAGGTCACACATCACAGAGCAGTTTCTCAGAAAGCTTCTTTCCAGATTTCATCTGAGGATATTTCCTGTTTCACTATAGCCCTCTAGGGGCTTCCAAATATCACTTTGTCAATTCCACAAGAACTGTGTTAGCGAAAGGCCTCGTGAGAGGATAGCTTTAATTCTGTGAGATGACTTCACAGAACACAAAGAAGTTTCTCAGAAAGCATCTTTTTCTTTGTTATCGGAGGATATTTCCTTTGGCCCTATAGTCTTCAAGGGATCCGAAATATCTGTTCTCAGATTCCACAGAACTCAGGCAAGCAAAGAGATCCACGAAATACAGATGTAACTCTGTGAGTGGAAGTCACATATCACGGAGGAGTTTCTCAGAAAGCTTCTTTCCAGATTTCATCGGAGGATATTTCCTTTTTCACCATAGCCCTTTATGGGCTTCCAAATATCACTTTGCCAATTCCACAAGAACTGTCTTAGCGAAGGGCTTCTTGAGGGGAAAGCTGTAACTCTGTGAGATGATTTCACGGAACACAAAGAAGTTTCTCAGAAAGCTTCTTTCTCTTTGTTTTCGGAGGATATTTACTTTTTCCCTATAGTCTTCAAGGGGATCCGAAATATCTGTTCTGAGATTCCACAGAAATAAGGCTAGCAAAAAGATCCCCGAAATACAGATGTAACTCTGTGAGTGGAAGTCCCATATCACAGAGCAGTTTCTCAGAAAGCTTCTTTACAGATTTCATCTGAGGATATTTCCTTTTTCACCATAGCCCTTTATGGGCTTCCAAATATCACATTGCCAATTCGCCAAGAACTGTCTTAGCGAAAGGCTTCTTGAGGGGAAAGCTGTAAATCTGTGAGAATATTTCACAGAACACAAAGTAGTTTCTCAGAAAGTTTCTTTCTCTTTGTTATCGGAGGATATTTCCTTTGGCCCTACTGTCTTCAAGGGGATCCGAAATATCTGTTCTCAGATTCCACAGAAATAAGGCTAGCAAAGAGATCCACGAAATACAGTTGTAACTCTGTGAAGGGAAGTCACATATCACAGAGGACTTTCTACGAAATCTTCTTTCCAGACTTCATCTGAGGATATTTCCTCTTTCACCATAGCCCTCTATGGGCTTCCAAATATCACTTTGCCAATTCCACAAGAACTGTCTTAGTGAAAGGCTTTTTGAGGGGAAAGCTGTAATTCTGTGAGATGATTTCACAGAACACAAAGAAGTTTCTCAGAAAGCTTCTTTCTCTTTGCTAACGGAGGAGATTTCCTTTGGCCCTATAGTCTTCAAAGGGAAACGAAATATCTGTTCTCAGATTCCACAGAAATAAGGCTAGCAAAGAGATCCACGAAATACAGACGTAACTCTGTGAGTGGAGGTCACACATCACAGAGCTGTTTTTCAGAAAGATTCTTTCCAGATTTCATCTGAGGATATTTCCTTTTTCACCGTAACCCTCTGGGCTTCCAAATATCATTTTGCCAATTCCACAAGAACTGTCTTAGGCAAAGGCTTCTTGAGGGGAAAGCTGTAACTCTGTGAGATGATTTCACAGAACCACAAAGAAGTTACTCAGAAAGCTTCTCTCTCTTTGTTATCGGAGGATATTTCCTTTGGCCCTATAGTCTTCAAAGGGATCCGAAATATCTGTTCTGTGGTTCCACAGAAATAAGGCTAGCAAAGAGATCCACGAAATACAGATGTAACCCTGTGACTGCAAGTCACATATCAAAGAGCAGTTTCCCCGAAAGCTTCTTTCCAGAATTCATCTGAGGATATTTCCTTTTTCACCATTGACCTCTATGGGCTTCCAAATATCACTTTGCCAATTCCAAAAGAACTCTCTTAGGGAAAAGCTTCATGAGGGGAAAGCTGTAAATCTGTGAGATGATTTCAAAGAACACAAAAATTTTCTCAGAATGCTTCTTTCTCTTTGTTATCGGAGGATATTTGCTTTGGCCCTATAATCTTCAAAGGAATCCGAAATATCCGTTCTCAGATTCCACAGAAATAAGGCTAGCAAAGAGATCCACGATATACAGATGAAACCCAGTGAGTGGAAGTCACACATCACAGAGCAGTTTCTCAGAAAGCTTCTTTCCAGATTTCATATGAGGATATTTCCTTTTTCACCATAGACCTCTATGGGCTTCCAAATATCACTTTGCCAATTCCACAAGAAATATCTTAGCGAAAGGTTTCTTGAGGTGAATGCTGTAACTCTGTGAGATGATTTCACGGAACACAAAAAGTTTCTCAGAAAGCTTCTTTCTCTTTGTTATCGGAGGATATTTCCTTTGGCCCTATAGTCTTCAAAGGGATCCGAAATATCTGTTCTCAGATTCCACAGAAATAAGGCTAGCAAAGAGATCCACGAAATACAGATGTAACTCTGTGAGTGGAAGTCACATATCACAGAGCAGTTTCTCAGAAAGCTTCTTTCCAGATTTTATCTGAGGATATTTCCTTTTTCACCACAGTCCTCTATGGGATTCCAAATATCACTTTGCCAATTCCACAAGAACTGTCTTAGCGAAAGGCTTCTTCAGAGGAAAGCTGTAACTCTGTGAGATGATTTCACAGAACACAAAGAAGTTTCTCAGAAAGCTTCTTTCCCTTTTTTATCGGAGGATATTTCCTTTGGCCCTATAGTCTTCAAAGGGATCCGAAATATCTGTTCTCAGATTCCACAGAAATAGGGCTAGCAAAGAGATCCACGAAATACACATGTAATTCTCTGAGTGGAAGTCACATATCACAGAGCAGTTTCTCACAAAGCTTCTTTCCAGATTTCATCTGAGGATATTTCCTTTTTCACCATAGCCCTCTATGGGCTTCCAAATATCACTTTGCCAATTCCACAGGAACTGTCTTAACGAAAGGCTTTTTGAGGGGAAACTGTAACTCTGTGAGATGATTTCACAGAACACAAAGAGTTTCTCAGAATTCTTCTTTCTCTTTGTTATCGGAGGATATTTCCTTTTACCCTATGGTCTTCAAAGGGATCCGAAATATCTGTTCTCAGATTCCACAGAAATAAGGCTAGCAAAGAGATGCACGAAATACAGATGTAACTCTGTGAGTGGAAGTCACATATCACAGAGTAGTTTCTCAGAAATCTTCTTTCCAGATTTCATCTGAGGATATTTCCTTTTTCACCATAGACCTCTATTGGCTTCCAAATATCACTTTGCCAATTCCACAAGAACTGTCTTAGCGAAAGGCTTCATGATCGGAAAGCTGTAACTCTGTGACATGATTTCAAAGAACACAAAGAAGTTTCTCAGAATGCTTCTTTCTCTTTGTTATCGGAGGATATTTCCTTTGGCCCTATAATCTTCAAAGGAATCCGAAATATCTGTTCTCAGATTCCACAGAAATAAGGCTAGCAAAGAGATCCACGAAATACAGATGTAACTCTCTTAGATGAACTAACAGAACACTAAGTACTTTCTCAGAAAGCTTCCTTCCAAATTTCATCTGAGGACATTTCCTTTTTCACCATAGCCCTCTATGGGCTTCCAAAAATCACTTTGGCAATTCAACAAAACTGTCTTAGCCGAAGGGTTTCTGAGGGGAAAGCTGTAACTCTGTGAGATGATTTCACAGAACACTAAGAAGTTTCTCAGAAAGCTTCTTTCTCTTTGTTATCGGAGGGTATTTCCTTTGGCCCTATAGTCTTCAAAGGGATCCGAAATATCTCTTTTGAGATTCCACAGAAATAAGGCTAGCAATGAGATCCACAAAATACAGATGTAACTCTCTCAGTGGAAGTCACACATCACAAAGCAGTTTCTCAGAAAGCTTCTTTCCAGATTTCATCTGAGAATATTTCCTTTTTCACCATAGCCCTCAATGGGCTTCCAAATATCACTTTGCCAATTCCACAAGAACTGTCGTAGCAAAAGGCTTCGGGAGGGGAAAGCTGTAACTCTGTCAGATGATTTCACAGAACACAAAGAAGTTTCTCAGAAAGCTTCTTTCTCTTTGTTATCGGAGGACATTTCCTTTGGCCCTATAGTCTTCAAAGGGATCCGAAATATCTGTTCTCAGATTCCACAGAAATAAGGCTAGCAAAGAGATCCACGAAACACAGATGTAACTCTGTGAGAGGAGGTCACATATCACCGAGCAGTTTCTCAGAAAGCTTCTTTCTAGATTTCATCTCAGGATATTTCCTTTTTCACCATAGCCCTCTATGGGCTTCCAAACATCACTTTGCCAATTCCACAAGAACTGTCTTAGCGAAAGGCTTCTTGAGAGGAAAGCTGTAACTCTGTGAGATGATTTCACAGAACAGAAAGATGTTTCTCAGAAAACTTCTTTTTCTTTGTTATCGGCGGATATTTCCTTTGGCCCTATAGTCTTCAAAGGGTTCCGAAATATCGGTTCTCAGATTCCACAGGAATAAGGCTAGCAAAGAGATCCACGAAATACAGATGTAACTCTGTGAGTGGAAGTCACATATCACAGAGCAGTTTCTCAGAAAGCTTCTTTCCAGATTTCATATGAGGATATTTCCTTTTTCAGCATAGACCTCTATGGGCTTCCAAATATCACTTTGCCAATTCCACAAGAAATATCTTAGCGAAAGGTGTCTTGAGGTGAAAGATGTAACTCTGTGAGATGATTTCACGGAACACAAAAAGTTTCTCAGAAAGCTTCTTTCTCTTTGTTATCGGAGGATATTTCCTTTGGCCCTATAGTCTTCAAAGGGATCCGAAATATCTGTTCTCAGATTACACAGAAATAAGGCTAGCAAAGAGATCCACGAAATGCAGATGTAACTCTGTGAGTGGAGGTCACATATCACAGAGCAGTTTCTCAGAAAGCTTTTTTCCAGATTTCATCTGAGGATATTTCCTTTTTCTCCATAGCCCTCTATGGGCTTCCAAATATCACTTTGCCAATTCCACAAGAACTGTCTTAGCGAAAGTCTTCCTGAGGGGAAAGCTGTAACTCTGTCAGATGATTTCACAGAACACAAAGAAGTTTCTCAGAAAGCTTCTTTCTCTTTGTTATCGGAGGAAATTTCCTTTGGCCCTATGGTCTTCAAAGGGATCCGAAGTAGCTGTCCTCAGATTCCACAGAAATAAGGCTAGCAAAGAGATCCACGAAATACAGATGTAACTCTGTGAGTGGAAGTCACACATCACAGAGAAGTTTCTCAGAAAGCTTCTTTCCAGATTTCATCTGAGGATATTTCCTTTTTCACCATAGGCCTCTATGGGCTTCCAAATATCACTTTGCCAATTCCACAAGAACTGTCTTAGCGAAAGGCTTCTTGAGGGTAAAGCGGTAACTCTGTGAGATGATTTCACAGAACACAAAGAAGTTTCTCAGAAAGCTTCTTTCTCTTTGTTATCGGAGGATATTTCCTTTGGCCCTATAGTCTTCCAAGGGATCCGAAATATGTGTTCTCACATTCCACAGAAATAAGGCTAGCAAAGAGATCCACGAAATACAGATGTAACTCTGTGAGTCGAAGTCACATATCACAGAGCAGTTTCTCAAATAGCTTCTTTCCAGATTTCATCTGAGGATATTTCCTTTTTCACCATAGCCTTCTAAGGGCTTCCAAATATCACTTTTCCAATTCCACAAGAACTGTCTTAGCGAAAGGCTTCTTGAGGGGAAAGCTGTAACTCTGTGAGATGATTTCACAGAACACAAAGAAGATTTTCAGAAAGCTGCTTTCTCTTTCTTATCGGAGGATATTTCCTTTGGCCCTGTAGTCTTCAAAGGGATCCGAAATAGCTGTTCTCAGATTCCACAGAAATAAGGCTAGCAAAGAGATCCACGAAATACTGATGTAACTCTGTGAGTGGAAGTCACATATCACAGAGCAGTTTCTCAGAAAGCTTCTTTCCAGATTTCATCTGAGGATATTTTCCTTTTTCATCATAGCCCTCTATGGGCTTCCAAAAATCACTTTGCCAATTCCACAAGAATTGTCTTAGCGAAAGGCTTTTTGAGGGGAAATCTGTAACTCTGTGAGATGATTTCACAGAACACAAAGAAGTTTCTCAGAAAGCTTCTTTTTCTTTGTTATCGGAGGATATATCCTTTGGCCCTATAGTCTTCAAAGGGATCCGAAGAAGCTGTCCTCAGATTCCACAGAAATAAGGCTAGCAAAGACATCCACGAAATACAGATGTAACTCTGTGAGTGGAAGTCACACATCACAGAGAAGTTTCTCAGAAAGCTTCTTTCCAGATTTCATCTGAGGATATTTCCTTTTTCACCATAGCCCTCTATGGGCTTCCAAATATCACTTTGCCAATTCCACAAGAACTGTCTTAGCGAAAGGCTTCTTGAGGGGAAAGCGGTAACTCTGTGAGATGATTTCACAGAACACAAGAAGTTTCTCAGAAAGCTTCTTTCTCTTTGTTATCGGAGGATATTTCCTTTGGCCCTATAGTCTTCCAAGGGATCCGAAATATGTGTTCTCACATTCCACAGAAATAAGGCTAGCAAAGAGATCCACGAAATACAGATGTAACTCTGTGAGTCGAAGTCACATATCACAGAGCAGTTTCTCAAATAGCTTCTTTCTAGATTTCATCTGAGGATATTTCCTTTTTCACCATAGCCTTCTAGGGGCTTCCAAATATCACTTTTCCAATTCCACAAGAACTGTCTTAGCGAAAGGCTTCTTGAGGGGAAAGCTGTAACTCTGTGAGATGATTTCACAGAACACAAAGAAGATTCTCAGAAAGCTTCTTTCTCTTTCTTATCGGAGGATATTTCCTTTGGCCCTGTAGTCTTCAAAGGGAACCGAAATAGCTGTTCTCAGATTCCACAGAAATAAGGCTAGCAAAGAGATCCACGAAATACTGATGTAACTCTGTGAGTGGAAGTCACATATCACAGAGCAGTTTCTCAGAAAGCTTCTTTCCAGATTTCATCTGAGGATATTTCCTTTTTCATCATAGCCCTCTAGGGGATTCCAAAAATCACTTTGCCAATTCCACAAGAATTGTCTTAGCGAAAGGCTTTTTGAGGGGAAATCTGTAGCTCTGTGAGATGATTTCACAGAACACAAAGAAGTTTGTCAGAAAGCTTCTTTCTCTTTGTTATCAGAGGATATATCCTTTGGCCCTATAGTCTTCAAAGGGATCTGAAATATCCGTTCTCAGATTCCACAGAAATCAGGCTAGCAAAGAGATCTACGAAATACAGATGTAACCCTGTGAGTGGAAGTCACATATGACGGAGCAGTTTCTCAGAAAGCTTCTTTCCAGATTTCATCTGAGGATATTTCCTTTTTCACTGTAGCCCTCTATGGGCTTCCAAATATCACTTTGCCAATTCCACAAGAACTGTCTTAGCGAAAAGCTTCTTAAGGGGAAAGCTGTAACTCTGTGAGATGATTTCACAGAACACAAAGAAGTTTCTCAGAAAGCTTCTTTCTCTTTGTTTTCTGGGGATATTTCCTTTGGTCATATAGTCTTCAAAGGAATCCGAAATAGCTGTTCTCAGATTCCACAGAAATAAGGCTAGCAAAGAGATCCACGAAACACAGATGTAACTCTGTGAGTGGAAGTCACATATCACAGAGCAGTTTCTCAGAAAGCCTCCTTCCAGATTTCATCTGAGGATATTTCCTTTTTCACCAAAGCCCTCTAAGGGCTTCCAAATATCACTTTGCCAATTCCACAAGAACTGTCTTAGCGAAAGGCTTCTTGAGGGGAAAGCTAAAACTCTGTGAGATGATTTCTGGGAATACAAAGAAGTTTCTTAGAAAGCTTCTTTCTGTTTGTTATCGGAGGATATTTCCTTTGGCCCTATAGTCTTCAAAGGTATCCGAATATCTGTTCTCAGATTCCACAGAAATAAGGTTAGCAAAGAGATCCACGAAATACAGATGTAACTCTGTGAGTGGAAGTCACATGTCGCAGAGCAGTTTCTCAGAAAGCTTCTTTCCAGATTTCATCTGAGGACACTTCCTTTTTCACCTTAGCCCTCTATGGGCTTCCAAATATCATTATGCCAATTCCACAAGAACTGTCTTAGCGAAAGGCTTCTTGAGGGGAAAGCTGTAACTCTGTGAGATGATTTCAAAGAACACAAAGAAGTTTCTCAGAAAGCTTCTTTCTGTTGGTTATCAGATGATATTTCCTTTGGCCCTATAGTCTTCAAAGGGATCCGAAATATCTGTTCTCAGATTCCACAGAAATAAGGCTAGCAAAGAGATCCACGAAATACAGATGTAACTCTCTGAGATGAATTAATAGAACACTAAGCAGTTTCTCAGAAAGCTTCTTTCCAGATTTCATCTGAGGATATTTCCTTTTTCACCACAGCCCTCTATGGGCTTCGAAATATCACCTTGTCAATTCCACAAGAACTGTCTTAGCGAAAGGCTTCTTGAGGGGAAAGCTGTAACTCTGTGAGATGATTTCACAGAACACAAAGAAGTTACTCAGGAAGCTTCTTTCTCTTTGTTATCGGAGGATATTTCCTTTTTCCCTATAGTCTTCAAGGGGATCCGAAATATCTGTTCTCAGATTCCACAGAAATAAGGCTAGCAAAGAGATCCACGAAATACAGATGTAACTCTATGAGTGGAAGTCACATATCACAGAGCAGTTTCTCAGAAAGCTTCTTTGCAGATTTCATCGGAGGATATTTCCTTTTTCACCATAGCCCTCTATGGGCTTCCAAATATCACTTTGCCAATTCCACAAGAACTGTCTTACCGAAGGGCTTCTTGAGGGGAAAGCTGTAACTCTGTGAGATGATTTCACGGAACACAAACAAGTTTCTTAGAAAGCTTCTTTCTCTTTGTTTTCTGGGGATATTTCCTTTGGTCCTATAGTCTTCAAAGGGATCCGAAATATCTGTTCTCACATTCCACAGAAATAAGGCTAGCAAAGAGATGCACGAAATACAGATGTAACTCTGTGAGTGGAAGTCACATATCACAGAGCAGTTTCACAGAAAGCTTCTTTCCAGATTTCATGTGAGGACACTTCCTTTTTCACCATAGCCCTCTATGGGCTTCCAAATATCACTTTGCCAATTCCACAAGAACTGTCTTAGAAAAAGGCTTCTTGAGGGGAAAGCTGTAACTCTGTGAGATGATTTCACAGAACACAACGAAGTTTCTCAGAAAGCTTCCTTCTCTTTGTTATCGGAGGATACTTCCTTTGGCCCTATAGTCTTCAACGGGATCCGAAATATCTGTTCTCAGATTCCACAGAAATAAGGCTAGCAAAGAGATCCACGAAATACAGATGTAACTCTTTGAGTGGAGGTCACACATCACAGAGCAGTTTCTCAGAAAGCTTCTTTCCAGATTTCATCTGGGGATATTTCC
Organism: Macaca mulatta; assembly: GCF_049350105.2. Taxonomy (NCBI): domain Eukaryota; kingdom Metazoa; phylum Chordata; class Mammalia; order Primates; family Cercopithecidae; genus Macaca; species Macaca mulatta. Next base: position 30,598,850 of record NC_133417.1, read on the forward strand.
TTTTTCACTATAGCCCTCTATGGGCTTCCAAATATCACTTTGTCAATTCCACAAGAACTGTCTTAGCGAAAGGCCTCTTGAGGGGATAGCTTCAATTCTGTGAGATGACTTCACAGAACACAAAGAACTTTCTCAGAAAGCATCTTTTTCTTTGTTATCTTAGGATATTTCCTTTGGCCCTATAGTCTTCAAAGGGATCTGAAATATCTGTTCTCAGATTCCACAGAACTCAGGCTAGCAAAGAGATACACGAAATACAGATGTAACCCTGTGAGTGGAAGTCACATATCACGGAGCAGTTTCTCAGAAAGCTTCTTTCCAGATTTCATCGGAGGATATTTCCTTTTTCACCGTAGCCCCCTATGGGCTTCCAAATATCACTTTGCCAATTCCACAAGAACTGTCTTACCGAAGGGCTTCTTGAGGGGTAAGCTGTAACTCTGTGAGATGATTTCACGGAACACAAAGAAGTTTCTCAGAAAGCTTCTTTCTCTTTGTTTTCTGGGGATATTTCCTTTGGTCCTATAGTCTTCAAAGTGATCCGAAATATCTGTTCTCACATTCCACAGAAATAAGGCTTGCAAAGAGATCCACGAAATACAGATGTAACTCTGTGAGTGGAAGTCACATATCACAGAGCAGTTTCTCAGAAAGCTTCTTTCCAGATTTCATGTGAGGACACTTCCTTTTTCACCATAGCCCTCTAAGGGCTTCCAAATATTACTTTGCCAATTCCACAAGAACTGTCTTAGCGAAAGGATTCTTGAGGGGAAAGCTGTAACTCTGTGAGATGTTTTCACAGAACACAAAGAAGTTTCTCAGAAAGCTTCTTTCTCTTTGTTATCGGAGGAGATTTCCTTTGGCCCTATAGTCTTCAAAGGGATCCGAAATATCTGTTCTCAGATTACACAGAATTAAGGCTAGCAACGAGATCCACGAAATACAGACGTAACTCTATGAGTGGAGGTCACACATAACAGAGCAGTTTCTCAGAAAGCTTGTTTCCAGATTTCATCTGAGGATACTTCCTTTTTCACCATTGCCCTCTAAGGGCTTCCAAATATCACTTTGCCAATTCCACAAGAACTGTCTTAGCGAAAGCCTTCATGAGGGGAAAGCTGTAACTCTGTGAGATGATTTCACAGAACACAAAGAAGTTTCTCAGAAAGCTTCTTTCTCTTTGTTATCGGAGGATATTTCCTTTGGCCCTATAGTCTTCAAAGGGATCCGAAATATCTGTTCTCAGATTCCACAGAATTAAGGCTAGCAAAGAGATCCACGAAATACAGATGTAACTCCGTGAGTGGAAGTCACATATCACAGAGCAGTTTCTCAGAAAGCTTCTTTCCGGATTTCATCTGAGGATATTTTCTTTTTCACAATAGCCCTCTATGGGCTTCCAAATATCACTTTGCCAATTCAACAAGAACTGTCTTAGCGAAAGGCTTCATGAGGGCAAAGCTGTAACTCCGTGAGATGATTTCATAGAACACAAAGAAGTTTCTCAGAAAGCTTGTTTCTCTTTGTTATCGGAGGATATTTCCTTTGGCCCTATAGTCTTCAAAGGGATCCGAAATATCTGTTCTCAGATTCCACAGAAATAAGTCTAGCAAAGGGATCCACGAAATACAGATGTAACTCTGTGAGATGAATTAACAGAACACGAAGAAGTTTCTCAGAAAGCTTCTTTCCAGATTTCATCTGAGGATAATTCCTTTTTCACCATAGCCCTTTATGGGCTTGCAAATATCACTTTGCCAATTCCCCAAGAACTGTCTTAGGGAAAGGCTTCTTGAGGGGAAAGCAGTAACACTGTGAGATGATTTCACAGAACACAAAGAAGTTTCTCAGAAAGCTTCTTTCTCTTTGTTATCGGAGGATATTTCCTTTGGCCCTGTAGTCTTCAAAGGGATCCGAATTATCTGTTCTCAGATTATACAAAAATAAGGCTAGCAAAGAGATCCACGAAATACAGATGTAAGTCTGTGAGTGGAATCACATATCACAGAGCAGTTTCTCAGAATGCTTCTTTCCAGATTTCATCTGAGGATATTTCCTTTTTTACCTTAGCCCACTAAGAGCTTCCAAATATCACTTTGCCAATTCCAGAAGAACTGTCTTAGCGAAAGGCTTCTTGATGGGAAAGGTGTAATTCTGTGAGATGATTTCACAGAACACAAAGAAGTTTCTCAGAAAGCTTGTTTCTCTTTGTTATCGGAGGATATTTGCTTTGGCCCTATAGTCTTCAAAGGGAACCGAAATAGCTGTCCTCAGATTCCATAGAAATAAGGCTAGCAAAGAGATCCACGAAATACAGATGTATCTCTGTGAGTGGAAGTCACATATCACAGAGCAGTTTCTCAGAAAGCTTCCTTCCAGATTTCATCTGAGGATATTTCCTTTTTCACCATAGCCCTCTATGGGCTTCCAAATATCACTTTGCCAATTCCACAAGAACTGCCTTAGCGAAAGTCTTCTTGAGGGGAAAGCGGTAACTCTGTGAGATGATTTCACAGAACAGAAAGAAGTTTCTCAGAAAGCTTCTTTCTCTTTGTTATCGGAGAATATTTCCTTTGGCCCTATAGTCTTCCAAGGGATCCGAAATATGTGTTCTCAGATTCCACAGAAATAAGGCTAGCAAAGAGATCCACGAAATACAGATGTAACTCTGTGAGACGAAGTCCCATATCACAGAGCAGTTTCTCAAATAGCTTCTTTCCAGATTTCATCTGAGGATATTTCCTTTTTCACCATAGCCTTCTAAGGGCTTCCAAATATCACTTTTCCAATTCCACAAGAACTGTTTTAGTGAAAGGCTTCTTGAGGGGAAAGCTGTAACTCTGTGAGATGATTTCACGGAACACAAAGAAGATTCCCAGAAACCTTCTTTCTCTGTCTTATCGGAGGATATTTCCTTTAGCCCTGTAGTCTTCAAAGGGATCCGAAATAGCTGTTCTCAGATTCCACGGAAATAAGGCTAGTAAAGAGATTCACGAAATACTGATGTAACTCTGTGAGTGGAAGTCATATATCACAGAGCAGTTTCTCAGAAAGCTTCTTTCCAGATTTCATCGGAGGATATTTCCTTTTTCACCATAGCCCTCTATGGGCTTCCAAATATCACTTTGCCAGTTCCACAAGAACTGTCTTAGCGAAAGACTTCTTGAGGGGAAAGCTGTAACTCTGTGCGATTATTTCACAGAACTCAACGAAGTTTCTCAGAAAGCTTCTTTCTCTTGGTTATCGGAGGATATTTCCTTTGGCCCTATAGTCTTCAAAGGGATCTGAAATATCTGTTCTCAGATTCCACAGAAATAAGGCTAGCAAAGAGATCCACGAAAAACAGATGTAAGTCTGTGAGTGGGCGTCACATATCACAGAGCAGTTTCTCAGAAAGCTTCTTTCCAGATTTCATCTGAGGATATTTCCTTTTTCACCATACCCTCTAAGGGCTTCCAAATATCACATTACCAATTCCACAAGAATTGTCTTAGTGAAAGGCTTCTTGAGGGGAAAGCTGTAACTCTGTGAGATAATTTCACAAAACACAATGAAGTTTCTCAGAGAGGTTCTTTCTCCTTGTTATCGGAGGATATTTCCTTTGGCCCTATGGTCTTCAAAGGGATCCGAAATATCTGTTCTCAGATACCACAGAAATAAGGCAAGGAAAGAGATCCACGAAATACATTTGTAACTTTGGGAGATGAATTAACAGAACACTAAGCAGTTTCTCAGAAAGCTTTTTTCCAGATTTCATCTGAGGATATTTCCTTTTTCACCATAGCCCACTAAGGGCTTCCAAATATCACTTTTCCAATTCCACAAGAACTGTCTTAGCGAAAGGCTTCTTGAGGGGAAAGCTGTAACTCTGTGAGATGATTTCACGGAACGCAAAGAAGTTTCTCTAAAGCTTCTTTCTCTTTGTTATCGGAGGATATTTCCTTTGGCCCTATAATCTTCAAAGGGATCCGAAATATCTGTTCTCAGATTCCACAGAAATAAGGCTAGCAAAGAGGTCCACGAAATACAGATGTAACTCTGTGAGTGGAAGTCACATATCACAGAGCAGTTTCTCAGAAAGCTTCTTTCCAGATTTCATCGGAGGATATTTCCTTTTTCAACATAGCCCTCTATGGCCTTCCAAATATCACTTTGCCAATTCCACAAGAACTGTCTTTGCGAAAAGCTTCTTGAGGGGAAAGCTGTAACTCTGTGAGATGATTTCACAGAACACAACGAAGTTTCTCAGAAAGCTTCTTTCTCTTTGTTATCGGAGGATATTTCCTTTGGCCCTATAGTCTTCAAAGGGATCCGAAATAGCTGTTCTCAGATTCCACAGAAATAAGGCTATCAAAGAGATCCACGAAATACAGACGTAACTCTGTGAGTGGAAGTCACATATCACAGAGCAGTTTCTCAGAAAGATTCTTTCTCTTTGTTGTCTGAGGATATTTCCTTTGGCCCTATAGTCTTCAAATGGATCCGAAATATCAGTTCTCACATTCCACAGAAATAAGACTAGCAAAGTGATCCACGACATAAATTGGTAACTCTGTGAGATAAGTTAACAGAACACTAAGCAGTTTCTCAGAAAGCTTCTTTCCAGATTTCATCTGAGGATATTTCCTTTTTCACCATAGCCCTCTAAGGGCTTCCAAATATCACTTTTCCAATTCCACAAGAACTGTCTTAGCGAAAGGCTTTTTGAGGGGAAAGCTGTAACTCTGTGAGATGATTTCACGGGACACAAAGAAGTTTCTCAGAAAGCTTTTTTCTCTCTGTTATCGGAGGATATTTCCTTTGGCCCTGTAGTCTTAAAAGGGATCCGAAATAGCTGTTCTCAGTTTCCACAGAAATAAGGCTAGCAAAGAGATCCATGAAATACAGATGTAACTCTGTGAGTGGAAGTCCCATATCGCAGAGCAGTTTCTCAGAAAGCTTCCTTCCAGATTTCATCGGAGGATATTTCCTTTTTCAGCATACCCCTCTATGGACTTCCAAATATCACTTCACCTATTCCACAAGAACTGTCTTAGCGAAAGGCTTCTTGAGGGGAAAGCTGTAACTCTGTGAGATGATTTCACAGAACACAAAGAAGTTTCTCAGAAAGCTTCTTTCTCTTTGTTATCGGAGGATATTTCCTTTGGCCCTATATCTTCAACGGGATCCGAAATAGCTGTTCTCAGATTCCACAGATATAAGGCTAGCAAAGAGATCCACGAAATGCAGATGTAACTCTGTGAGTGGAAGTCACATATCAAGAGCAGTTTCTCAGAAAGCTTCTTTCTGTTTGTTATCCAAGGATATTTCCTTTGGCCCGATAGTCTACAAATCAATCCGAAATATCTGTTCTCAGATTCCACAGAAATAAGGCTAGCAAAGAAATCCACGAAATACATTTGTAACTCTGTGAGATGAATGAACAGAACACTAAGCAGTTTCTCAGAAAGCTTCTTTCCAGATTTCATCTGAGGGTATTTCCTTTTTCAACATGGCCCTCTATGGGCTTCCAAATATCACTTTGCCAATACCACAAGAACTGTCTTAGCGAAAGGATTCTTGAGGGGAAAGCTGTAATTCTGTGAGGTGATTTCACAGAACACAAAGAAGTTTCTCAGAAAGCTTCTTTCTCTTTGTTATCGGAGGATATTTCCTTTGGCCCTATAGTCTTCAAAGGGATCCGAAATATCTGTTCTCAGATTCCACAGAAATAAGGCTAGCAAAGAGATCCACGAAATACAGATGTAACTCTGTGAGTGGAAGTCACATATCACAGAGCAGTTTCTCAGAAAGCTTCTTTCCAGATTTCATCTGAGGATATTTCCTTTTTCACCATAGTCCTCTAAGGGCTTCCAAATATCACTTTTCCAATTCCACAAGAACTGTCTTAGCGAAAGGCTTCTTGAGGGGAAAGCTGTAACTCTGTGAGATGATTTCCTGGAACACAAAGAAGTTTCTCAGAAAGCTTCTTTCTCTTTGTTATCAGAGGATATTTCCTTTGGCCCTGTAGTCTTCAAAGGGATCCGAAATAGCTGTTCTCAGATTCCACAGAAATAAGGCTAGCAAAGAGATCCACGAAATACACATGTAACTCTGTAAGTGGAAGTCACATATCACAGAGCAGTTTCTCAGAAAGCTTCTTTCCATATTTCTTCGGAGGATATTTCCTTTTTCAGTATACCCCTCTATGGGCTTCCAAATATCACTTTGCCAATTCCACAAGAACTGTCTTAGCGAAAGGCTTCTTGAGGGGAAAGCTGTAACTCTGTGAGATGTTTTCACGGAACACAAAGAAGTTTCTCAGAAAGCTTCTTTCTCTTTGTTATCGGAGGATATTTCCTTTGGCCCTATATCTTCAACGGGATCCGAAATAGCTGTTCTCAGATTCCACAGATATAAGGCTTGCAAAGAGATCCACGAAACGCAGATGTAACTCTGTGAGTGGAAGTCACATATCAAGAGCAGTTTCTCAGAAAGCTTCTTTCTCTTTGTTATGCAAGGATATTTCCTTTGGCCCGATAGTCTTCAAATCGATCCGAAATATCTGTTCTCAGATTCCACAGAAATAAGGCTAGCAAAGAGATCCACGAAATACAGATGTAACTCTGTGAATGGAAGTCACATATCACAGAGCAGTTTCTCAGAAAGCTTCTTTCCAGATTTCATCTGAGGATATTTCCTTTTTCCCCATAGCCCTCTATGGGCTTCTAAATATCACTTTTCCAATTCCACAAGAACTGTCTTAGCGAAAGGCTTCTTGAGGGGAAAGCTGTAACTCTGTTAGATGATTTCACAGAACACAACGAAGTTTCTCAGAAAACTTCTTTCTCTTTGTTTTCGGAGGATATTTCCTTCGGCCCTATAGTCTTCAAAGGGATCAGAAATATCTGTTCTCAGATTCCCCAGAATAAAGGCTAGCAAAGAGATCCACGAAATACTGATGTAACTCTGTGAGTGGAAGTCACATACACAGAGCAGTTTCTCAGAAAGCTTCTTTCCAGATTTCATCTGAGGATATTTCCTTTTTCACCACAGCCCTCTATAGGCTTCCAGATATCACTTTGCCAATTCCACAAGAACTGTCTTAGCGAAAGGCTTCTTGAGGTGAAAGCTGTAACTCTGTGAGATGATTTCACAAAACACAAACAAGTTTCTCAGAAAGCTTCTTTCTCTTTGTTATCGGAGGATATTTCCTTTGGCCCTATAGTCTTCAAAGGGATCCGAAATAGCTGTTCTCAGATTCCACAGAAATAAGCCTAGCAAAGAGATCCACGATATACAGATGTAACTCTGTGAGTGGAAGTCACATATCACAGAGCAGTTTCTCAGAAAGTTTCTTTCCAGATTTCATCTGAGGATATTTCCTTTTTCACCATAGCCTTCTATGGGCTTCCAAATATCACTTTTCCCATTCCACAAGAACTGTCTTAGCAGAAGGCTTCTAGAGGGGAAAGCTGTAACTCTGTGCGATGATTTCACGGAACACAAAGAAGTTTTTCAGAAAGCTTCTTTCTCTTTGTTATCGGAGGATATTTCCTTTGGCCCTATAGACTTCAAAGGCATCCGAAATAGCTGTTCTCAGATTCCACAGAAATGAGGATAGCAAAGAGATCCACGAAATACAGATGTAACTCTGTGAGTGGAAGTCACATATCACACAGCAGTCTCTCAGAAAGCTTCTTTCCTGATTTCATCTGAGGATATTTCCTTTTTCACATTAGCCCTGTATGCCCTTCCAAATACCACTTTGCAAATTCCACAAGAACTGTCTTAGCCAAAGGCTTTTTGAGGGGAAAGCTGTAACTCTGTGAGATGATTTCACAGAACACAAAGAAATTTCTCAGAAATCTTCTTTCTCTTTGTTAACAGAGGATATTTCCTTTGGCCCTATAGTCTTCAATGGGATCCGAAATATCTGTTCTCAGATTCCACAGAAATAAGGCTAGCCAAGAGATGCACGAAATACAGACGTAACTGTGTGAGTGGAAGTCACATATCTCAGAGCAGTTTCTCAGAAAGCTTCTTTCCAGATTTCATCCGACGATATTTCCTTTTTCACCATAGCCCTCTAGGAGCTTCCAAATATCACTTTGCCAATTCCACAAGAAATGTCTTAGCGAAAGGCTTCTTGAGGGGAAAGCTGTAACTCTTTGAGATGATTTCACAGAACACAAAGAAGTTTCTCAGAAAACTTCCTTCTGTTTGTTATCAGAGGATATTTCCTTTGGCCCTATAGTCTTCAAACGGATCGAAATAGCTGTCCTCAGATTCCAGAGAAATGAGGCTAGCAAAGAGATCCACGAAATACAGATGTAACTCTGTGAGTGGAAGTCTCACATCACAGAGCAATTACTCGGAAAGCTTCTTTCAAGATTTCATCTGAGGATATTTACTTTTTCACCATAGACCTCTATGGGCTTCCAAATATCACTTTGCCAATTCCACAAGAACTGTCTTAGCGAAAGGCTTCGTCAGTGGAAAGCTGTAACTCTGTGAGATGATTTCACAGAACACAAAGAAGTTTCTCAGAAAGCTTCTTTCTCTTTGTTATCGGAGGATATTTCCTTTGGCCCTATAGTCTTCCAAGGGATCCGAAATATCTGTCCTCAGATTCCACAGAAATAAGGCTAACAAAGAGATCGACGAAATACAGATGTAACGCTGTGAGATGAATTAACAGAACACTAAGCAGTTTCTCAGTAAGTTTCTTTCCAGATTTCAACAGAGGATATTTCCTTTTTCTCCATAGCCCTATATGGGCTTCCAAATATCACTTTGCCAATTCCACAAGAACTGTCTTAGCGAAAGGCTTCTTGACGGGCAAGCTGTAACTCCCGGAGATGATTTCACAGAACACAAAGAAGTTTCTCAGAAAGCTTCTTTCGCTTTGTTATCGGAGGATATTTCCTTTGGCCCTATAGTCTTCCAAGGGATCCGAAATATGTGTTCTCAGATTCCACAGAAATAAGGCTAGCAAAGAGATCCACGAAATACAGATGTAACTCTGTGAGTCGAAGTCACATATCACAGAGCAGTTTCTCAAATAGCTTCTTTCCAGATTTCATCTGAGGATATTTCCTTTTTCACCATAGCCTTCTAAGGGCTTCCAAATATCACCTTTCCAATTCCACAAGAACTGTCTTAGCGAAAGGCTTCTTGAGGGGAAAGCTGTAACTTTGTGAGATGATTTCACGGAACACAAAGAAGATTCTCAGAAAGCTTTTTTCTCTTGCTTATCGGAGGATATTTCCTTTGGCCCTGTATTCTTCAAAGGGATCCGAAATAGCTGTTCTCATATTCCACAGAATTAAGGCTAGCAAAGAGATCCACGAAATACTGATGTAACTCTGTGAGTGGAAGTCACATATCACAGAGCAGTTTCTCAGAAAGCTTCTTTCCAGATTTCATCGGAGGATATTTCCTTTTTCACCATAGCCCTCTATGGGCTTCCAAATATCACTTTGCCAGTTCCACAAGAACTGTCTTAGCGAAAGGCTTCTGGAGGGGCAAGCTGTAACTCTGTGCGATGATTTCACAGAACACAACGAAGTTTCTCAGAAAGCTTCTTTCTCTTGGTTATCGGAGGATATTTCCTTTGGCCCTATAGTCTTCAAAGGGATCTGAAATATCTGTTCTCAGATTCCACAGAAATAAGGCTAGCAAAGAGATCTACGAAAAACAGATGTAAGTCTGTGAGTGGGCGTCACATATCACAGAGCAGTTTCTCAGAAAGCTTCTTTCCAGATTTCATTTGAGGATATTTCCTTTTTCACCATAGCCCTCTATGGGCTTCCAAATATCACTTTGCCAATTCCACAAGAACTGCCTTAGCGAAAGTCTTCTTGAGGGGAAAGCGGTAACTCTGTGAGATGATTTCACAGAACAGAAAGAAGTTTCTCAGAAAGCTTCTTTCTCTTTGTTATCGGAGAATATTTCCTTTGGCCCTATAGTCTTCCAAGGGATCCGAAATATGTGTTCTCAGATTCCACAGAAATAAGGCTAGCAAAGAGATCCACGAAATGCAGATGTAACTCTGTGAGTAGAAGTCACATATCAAGCAGTTTCTCAGAAAGCTTCTTTCCAGATTTCATGTGAGGATATTTCCTTTTTCACCATAGCCCACTAAGGGCTTCCAAATATCACTTTGCCAATTCCACAAGAACTGCCTTGGCGAAAGGCTTCTTGGGGGGAAAGCTGTAACTCTTTGAGATGATTTCACAGAACCCTAAGAAGTTTCTCAGAAAGCTTCTTTCTCTTTGTTATCAGAGGATATTTCCTTTGGTCCAATAGTCTTCAATGGGATCCGAAATATCTGTTCTCCGATTCCACAGAAAGAAGGCTAGCAAAGAGATCCACGAAATACAGACGTAACTCTGTGAGTGGAAGTCACATATCACAGAGCAGTTTCTCATAAAGCTTCTTTCCAGATTTCATCTGAGGATATTTCCTTTTTCACCATAGCCCTCTAAGGGCTTCCAAATATCACTTTGCCAATTCCACAAGAACTGTCTTAGCGAATGGCATTTGAGGGGAAAGCTGTAACTCTGTGAGATGATTTCACAGAACACAAAGAAGTTTCTCGGAAAGCTCCTTTCTCTTTGTTATCGGAGGATACTTCGTTTGGCCCTATAGTCTTCAAAGGGATCCGAAATATCTGTTCTCAGATTCCACAGAAATAAGGCTAACAAAGGGATCGATGAAATACAGATGTAACGCTGTGAGATGAATTAACAGAACACTAAGAATTTCTCAGAAAGCTTCCTTCCAGATTTCATCTGAGGATATTTCCTTTTTCGCCATAGCCCACTATGGGCTTCCAAATATCACTTTGCCAAATCCACAAGAACTGTCGTAGCGAAAGGCTTCTTGAGGGGAATGCTGTAACTCTGTGAGATTATTTCACAGAACACAAAGAGGTTTCTCAGAAATCTTCTTTCTCTTTGTTATCGGAGGATATTTCCTTTGGCCCTATAGACTTCAAAGGGATCCGAAATATCTGTTCTCAGATTCCAAAGAAATAAGGCTAGCAAAGAGATCCACGAAATACAGATGTAACTCGGTGAGATGAATTCACAGAACACTAAGCAGTTTCTCAGAAATCTTCTTTCCAGATTTCATCTGAGGATATTTCCTTTTTCACCATAGCCCGCTGTGGGCTTCCAAATATCACTTTGCCAATTCCACAAGAACTGTCTTAGGGAAAGTCTTCTTGAGGGGAAAGCTGTAACTCTGTTAGATGATTACACAGAACACAAAGAAGTTTCTCAGAAAGCTTCTTTCTCTTTGTTATCGGAAGATATTTTCCTTGGCCCTATAGTCTTCTAAGGCTTCTGAAATAGCTGTTCTCAGATTCCACAGAAATAAGTCTAGCAAAGAGATCCACGAAATACAGATGTAACTCTGTGAGTGGAAGTCACATATCACAGAGAAGTTTCTCAGAAAGCTTCTTTCCAGATTTCATTTGAGGATATTTCCTTTTTCACCATAGCCCTCTATAGGCTACCAATTATCGCTTTGCCAATTCCAGAAGAACTGTCTTTGCGAAAGGCTTCTTGAGGGGAAAGCTGTAACACTGTGAGATGATTACACAGGACACAAAGAAGTTTCTCAGAAAGCCTCTTTCTCTTTTTTATCGGAGGATACTTCCTTTGGCTCTATAGTCTTCAAAGGGAATCGAAATATCTGTTCTCAGATTCCACAGAAATAAGGCTAGCAAAGAGATCCGCGAAATACAGATGTCACTCTGTGAGATGAATTAACAGAACACTAAGCAGTTTCTCAGAAAGCTTCTTTCCAGATTTCATCTGAGGATATTTCCTTTTTCACCATAGCCCTCTTTGGGCTTCCAAATATCACTTTTCCAATTCCACAAGAACTCTAGTAGCGAAATGCTTTTGAGGGGAAGGCTGTAACTCTGTGAGATGGTTTCACAAAACACGAAGAAGTTTCTCAGAAAGCTTCTTTCTCTTTGTTATCGGAGGATATTTCCTTTGGCCCTGTAGTCTTCAAAGGGATCCGAAATATCTGTTCTCAGATTCCACAGAAATAAGGCTAGTAAAGAGATCCACGAAATACAGATGTACCTCTGTGAGTGGAAGTCACATATCACAGAGCAGTTTCTCAGAAAGCTTCTTTCCAGATTCCATCTGATGATATTTCCTTTTTTACCATAGCCCTCTATGGGCTTCCAAATATCACTTTGCAAATTCCACAGGAACTGTCTTAGCGAAAGGCTTCTTGAGATGAAAGCCGTAACTCTGTGAGATGATTTCACAGAACACAAAGATGTTCCTCAGAAGGCTTCTTTCTCTTTGTTATCGGAGGATATTTCCTTTGGCCCTATAGTCTTCAAAGGGATCCGAAATATCTGTTCTCACATTCCACAGAAATAAGGCTAGCAAAGAGATCCACGAAATACAGATGTAACTCTGTCAGTGGAAGTCACATATCACAGAGAAGTTTCTCAGAAAGCTTCTTTCCAAATTTCATCTGAGGATATTTCCTTTTTCACCGTAGCCCTCTATGGGCTAATAAATATCACTTTGCCATTTCCACGAGAACAGTCTTAGCGAAAGGTTTCTTGAGGAGAACGCTGTAACTCTTGGAGATGATTTCACAGAACACAAAGAACTTTCTCAGAAAGCTTCTTTCTCTTTGTTATCGGAGGATATTTTCTTTGGCCCTATAGTCTTCAAAGGGATCTGAAATATCATTTCTTAGATTCCACAGAATTAAGGCTAGCAAAGAGATCCACGAAATACAGTTGTATCTCTGTGAGATGAATTAATAGAACACTAAGCAGCTTCTCAGAAAGCTTCTTTCCAGATTTCATCTGAGGATATTTCCTTTTTCACCATAGCCCTCTATGTACTTCCAAATATCACTTTGCCAATTCCACAAGAACTGTCTTAGCGAAAGGCTTCTTGAGGGGAAAGCTGTAACTCTGTGAGATGATTTCACAGAACACAAAGAAGTTTCTCAGAAAGCTTCTTTCTCTTTGTTATGGGAAGATATTTCCTTTGGCCCTGTAGTCTTCCAAGGGATCCGAAATATCTGTTCTCAGATTCCACAGAAATAAGGCTAGCAAATTGATCCACGAAATACAGATGTAACCCTGTGAGATGAATTAACAGAACACTAAGCAGTTTCTCAGGAAGCTTCTTTCCAGGTTTCATCTGAGGATATTTGCTTTTTCACCATAGCCCTCTACGGGCTTCCAAATATCACTTTGCCAATTCCACAAGAACTGTCTTAGTGAAAGGCTTCTTGAGGGGAAAGCTGTAACTCTGTGAGATGATTTCACAGAACACAAAGTAGTTTCTCAGAAAGCTTCCTTCTCTTTGTTATCGGAGGATATTTTTTTGGCCCTATAGTCTTCCAAGGGATCTGAAATATCTGCTCTCAGATTCCACAGAAATAAGCCTAGCAAAGAGAACCACGAAATACAGATGTAACTCTGTGAGTGGAAGTCACATATAACAGAGCAGTTTCTCAGAAAGCTACTTTCCAGATTTATTCTGAGGATATTTCCTTTTTCACCATAGCCCTCTATGGGCTTCCAAATATCACTTTGCCAATTACAGGAGAACTGTCTTAGCGAAAGGCTTCTTCAGGGGAAAGCTGTAACTCTGTGAGATGATTTCACAGAACACAAAGAAGTTTCTCAGACAGCTTCTTTCTCTTTGTTATCGCAGGATATTTCCTTTGACCCTATAGTCTTCAAGGGATCCGAAATATCTGTTCTCGGATTCCACAGAAATAAGGCTAGCAAAGAGATGCACGAAATACAGATATAACTCTGTGAGATGAATTAACAGAACACTAAGCAGTTTCTCAGAAAGCTTCTTTCCAGATTTCATCTGAGGATATTTCCTTTTTCACCATAGCCCTCTTTGGGCTTCCAAATATCACTTTGCCAATTCCAGAAGAACTGTCTTAGCAAAAGACTTCTTGAGGGGAAAGCTCTACCTCTGTCAGATGATTTCACAGAAAACAAAGAAGTTTCTCAGAAAGCTTCTTTCTCTTTGTTATCGGAGGATATTTCCTTTGGCCCTATAGTCTTACAAGGGATCCGAAATATCTGTTCTCAGATTCCACAGAAAGAAAGCTAGCAAAGAGATCCACGAAATACAGATGTAACTCTGTGAGTGGAAGTCACATATCACAGAGCAGTTTCTCAGAAATCTTCTTTCCAGATTTCATCTGAGGATATTTCATTTTTCACCATAGCCCTCTATGGGCTTCCAAGTATCACTTTGCCAATTCCACGAGAACTGTCCTAGCCAAAGGCTTCTTGAGGGGAAAGCTCTAACTCTGTGAGATGATTTCACAGAACACAAAGAAGTTTCTCAGAAAGCTTCTTTCTCTTTTTTATCGGAGGATATTTCCTTTGGCCTTATATTCTTCAAAGGGATCCGAAATATCTGTTCTCAGATTCACCAGATATAAGGCTAGCAAAGAAATCCAGTTAATACAGATATAACTCTGTGAGATGAATTAACAGAACACTAAGCAGTTTCTCAGTAAGTTTCTTTCCAGATTTCAACAGAGGATATTTCCTTTTTCTCCATAGCCCTATATGGGCTTCCAAATATCACTTTGCCAATTCCACAAGAACTGTCTTAGCGAAAGGCTTCTTGACGGGCAAGCTGTAACTCCCGGAGATGATTTCACAGAACACAAAGAAGTTTCTCAGAAAGCTTCTTTCGCTTTGTTATGGGAGGATATTTCCTTTGGCCCTATAGTCTTCAAAGGGATCCGAAATATCTATTCTCAGATTCCACAGAAATGAGGCAAGCAAAGAGATCCACGAAATACAGATGTAACTCTGAGAGATGAATTAACAGAACACTAAGCAGTTTCTCAGAAAGCTTCTTTCCAGATTTCATCTGAGGATATTTCCTTTTTCACCATAGCCCTCTAAGGGCTTCCAAATATCACTTTGCCAATTCCACAAGAACTGACTTAGCGAATGGCTTCTTGAGGGGAAAGCTGTAACTCTGTGAGATGATTTCACAGAACACAAAGAAGTTTCTCGGAAAGCTCCTTTCTCTTTGTTATCGGAGGATACTTCGTTTGGCCCTATAGTCTTCAAAGGGATCCGAAATATCTGTTCTCAGATTCCACAGAAATAAGGCTAACAAAGAGATCGATGAAATACAGATGTAACGCTGTGAGATGAATTAACAGAACACTAAGAATTTCTCAAAAAGCTTCCTTCCAGATTTCATCTGAGGTTATTTCCTTTTTCTCCATAGCCCTCTATGGGCTTCCAAATATCACTTTGCCAATTCCACAAGAACTGTCTTAGCAAAAGACTTCTTGAGGGGAAAGCTCTACCTCTGTCAGATGATTTCACAGAACACAAAGAAGTTTCTCAGAAAGCTTCTTTCTCTTTGTTATGGGAGGATATTTCCTTTGGCCCTATAGTTTTCAAAGGGATCCGAAATACGTGTTCTCAGATTCCACAGAAATAAGGCTAGAAAATTGATCCACGAAATACAGATGTAACTCTGTGAGATGAACTAACAGAACACTAAGCAGTTTCTCAGGAAGCTTCTTTCCAGGTTTCATCTGAGGATATTTGCTTTTTCACCATAGCCCTCTATTGGCTTCCAAATATCACTTTGCCAATTCCACAAGAACTGTCTTAGCGAAAGGCTTCTTGAGGGGAAAGCTGTAACTCTGTGAGATGATATCACAGAACACCAAGAAGTTTCTCAGAAAGCTTCTTTCTCTTTGTTATCGGAGGATATTTCCTTTGGCCCTATAGTCTTCAACGGGATCTGAAATATGTGTTCTCAGATTCCACAGAAATAAGGCTAGCAAAGTGATCCACGTAATACAGATGTAACTCTGTGAGTGGAAGTCACATATCACAGAGCAGTTTCTCAGAAAGCTTCTTTCCAGATTTCATCTGAGGATATTTCCTTTTTCACCATAGCCCTCTATGGGCTTCCATATATCACTTTGCCAATTCCACAGGAACTGTCTTAGCGAAAGTCTTCTTGAGGGGCAAGCAGTAACTCTGTGAGATGATTTCACAGAACACAAAGATGTTCCTCAGAAAGCTTCTTTCTCTTTGTTATCGGAGGATATTTCCTTTGGCCCTATAGTCTTCAAAGGGATCCGAAATATCTGTTGTCAGATTACACAGAAATAAGGCTAGCAAAGAGATCCACGAAATACAGATGTAACTCTGTGAGTGGAAGTCACATATCACAGAGCAGTTTCTCAGAAAGCTTCTTTCCAGATTTCATCTGAGGATATTTCCTTTTTCACCATAGCCCTCTATGGTCTTCCAAATATCACTTTGCCAATTCCACAAGAACTGTCTTAGCGAAAGGCTTCTTGAGGGAAAAGCTGTAACTGTGTCAGATGATTTCACAGAACACAAAGAAGTTTCTCAGAAAGCTTCTTTCTCTTAGTTATCGGAGAATATTTCCTTTGGCCCTATAGTCTTCAACGGGATCCGAAATATCTGTTCTCAGATTCCACAGAAATAAGGCTAGCAAAGAGATCCACGAAATACAGATGTAACCCTGTGAGATGAATTAACAGAGCACTAAGCAGTTTATCAGCAAGCTTCTTCCCAGATCTCATCTAAGGATATTTCCTTTTTCACCATCGCCCTCTATGGGCTTCCAAATATCACTTTGCGAATTCCACAAGAACTGTCTTAGCGAAAGGCTTCTTGAGGGGAAAGCTGTAACTCTGTGAGATGATTTCACAGAACACAAAGAAGTTTCTCAGAAAGCTTCTTTCTCTTTGTTATGGGAGGATATTTCCTTTGGCCCTATAGTCTTCAAAGGGATCCATAAAATCTGTTCTCAGATTCCACAGAAATAAGGCTAGCAAAGAGATCCATGAAATACAGATGAACCTCTGTGAGTTGAAGTCATATATCACAGCGCAGTTTCTCAGAAATCTTCTTTCCAGATTTCATCAGAGGATATTTCCTTTTTCACCATAGCCCTCTATGGGCTTCCAAATATCACATTGCCAATTCCACAAGAACTGTCTTAGCAAAAGACTTCTTGAGGGGAAAGCTGTAACTCTGTGAGATGATTTCACAGAACACAAAGAAGTTTCTCAGAAAGCTTCTTTCTCTTTGTTATCGGAGGATATTTCCTTTGGCCCTATAGTCTTCAAAGAGATCCGAAACATCTGTTCTCAGATTCCACAGAAATAAGGCTAGCAAAGAGATCCAGGAAATAACGATGTAACTCTGTGAGTTGAGTTAACAGAACACTAAGCAGTTTCTCAGAAAGCTTCTTTCCAGATTTCATCGGAGGATATTTCAATTTTCACCATAGCCCTCTATGGGCTTCCAAATATCACTTTGCCAATTCCACATGAACTTTCTTAGCCAAAGGCTTCTTGAGCGGAAAGCTGTAACTCTGTGAGATGATTTCACAGAACACAAAGAAGTTTCTCAGAAAGCTTCTTTCTCTTTGTTATCGGAGGATATTTCCATTGGCCCTATAGTCTTCAAAGGGATCCGAAATATCTGTTCTCAGATTCCACAGAAATAAGGCTAGTAAAGAGATCCAGGAAATACAGATGTAACTCTGTGAGATGAATTAACAGAACACTAAGCAGTTTCTCAGAAAGCATCTTTCCAGGTTTCATCTGAGTATATTTCCTTTTGCACCATAGCCCTCTACCGGCTTCCAAATATCACTTTGCCAATATCACAAGAACTGTCTTAGCGAAAGGCTTCTTTAGTGGAAAGCTGTAACTCTGTGAGATGATTTCACAGAACACAAAGAAGTTTCTCAGAAAGCTTCTTTCTCTTTGTTATCGGAGGATATTTCCTTTGGCCCTGTAGTCTTCCAATGGATCCGAAATATCTGTTCTCAGATTCCACAGAAATGAGGCTAGCAAAGAGATCCACGAAATACAGATGAACCTCTGTGAGTTGAAATCACTTATCACAGCGCAGTTTCTCAGATATCTTCTTTCCAGATTTCATCTGAGGATATTTCCTTATTCACCATAGCCCTCTAAGGGCTTCCAAATATCACTTTGCCAATTCCACAAGAACTGTCTTAGCAAAAGGCTTCTTGAGCGGAAAGCTGTAACTCTGTGAGATGATTTCACAGAACACAAAGAAGTTTCTCAGAAAGCTTCTTTCTCTTTGTTATCGGAGGATATTTCCTTTGGCCCTATGGTCTTCAAAGGGATCCGAAATATCTGTTCTCAGATTCCACAGAAATAAGACTAGCAAAGAGATCCACGAAATACAGATGTAACCCTGTGAGATGAATTAACAGAACACTAAGCAGTTTATCAGCAAGCTTCTTTCCAGATTTCATCTGAGGATATTTCCTTTTTCACCATAGCCCCCTATGGGCTTCCAAATATCACTTTGCCAATTCCACAAGAACTGTCTTAGCGAAAGGCTTCTTGAGGGGAAAGCTGTAACTCTGTGAGATGATTTCACAGAACACAAAGAAGTTTCTCAGAAAGCTTCTTTCTCTTTGTTATCGGTGGATATTTCCTTTGGCCCTATAGTCTTCAAAGAGATCCGAAATATCTGTTCTCAGATTCCACAGAAATAAGGCTAGCAAAGAGATCCATGAAATAAAGATGTAACTCTGTGAGTTGAGTTAACAGAACAGTAAGCAGTTTCTCAGAAAGCTTCTTTCCAGATTTCATCTGAGGATATTTCCTTTTTCACCATAGCCCTCTATGGGCTTCCATATATCACTTTGCCAATTCCACAAGAACTGTCTTAGCGAAAGGCGTCTTGAGGGGAAAGCTGTAACTCTGTGAGATGATTTCACAGAACACAAAGAAGTTTCTCAGAAAGCTTCTTTCTCTTTGTTATCGGAGGATATTTCCTTTGGACCTATAGTCTCCAAAGGCATCCGAAATATCTGTTCTCAGATTCCACAGAAATAAGGCTAGCAAAGAGATCCACGAAATACAGATGTAACTCTGTGAGATGAATTAACAGAACACTAAGCAGTTTCTCAGAAAGCATCTTTCCAGGTTTCATCTGAGTATATTTCCTTTAGCACCGTAGCAATCTATGGGCTTCCAAATATCACTTTTCCAATTCCACAAGAACTGTCTTAGCGAAAGGCTTCTTGAGGGGAAAGCTGTAACTCTGTGAGATGCTTTCACAGAACACAAAGAAGTTTCTCAGAAAGCTTCCTTCTCTTTGTTATCGCATCCTATTTCCTTTGGCCCTATTCTCTTCAAAGGGATCGGAAATATCTGTTGTCAGATTCCACTAAAATAAGGCTAGCAAAGAGATCCCCGAAATACAGATGTAACTCTGTGTGTGGAAGTCACATATCACAGAGTAGTTTCTCAGAAAGCTTCTTTCCAGATTTCATCTGAGGATATTTCCTTTTTCACCGTAGCCCTCAAAGGGCTTCCAAATATCACTTTGCCAATTCCACAAGAACTGTTTTAGCGAAAGGCTTCTTGAGGGGAAAGCTGTAACTCTGTTAGATGACTTCACAGAACAAAAAGAAGTTTCTCAGAAAGCTTCTTTTTCTTTGTTATCGGAGGATATTTCCTTTGGCCCTATAGTCTTCAAAGGGATCCGAAATATCTGTTCTCCGATTCCACAGAAATAAGGCTAGCAAAGAGATCCACGAAATACAGATGTGACTCTGTGGGTGGAAGTCACATATCACAGAGCAGTTTCTCAGAAAGCTTCTTTCCAGATTTCATCTGAGGATATTTCCTTTTACACCATAGCCCTCTAAGGGCTTCCAAATATCACTTTGCCAAATCCACAAGAACTGTCTTAGCGAAAGGCTTCTTGAGGGGAAAGCTGTAACTCTGTGAGATGATTTCACAGAACACAAAGAAGTTTCTCAGAAAGCTTCTTTCTCTTTGTTATCGGTGGATATTTCCTTTGGCCCTATAGTCTTCAAAGAGATCCGAAATATCTGTTCTCAGATTCCACAGAAATAAGGCTAGCAAAGAGATCCATGAAATAAAGATGTAACTCTGTGAGTTGAGTTAACAGAACAGTAAGCAGTTTCTCAGAAAGCTTCTTTCCAGATTTCATCTGAGGATATTTCCTTTTTCACCATAGCCCTCTATGGGCTTCCATATATCACTTTGCCAATTCCACAAGAACTGTCTTAGCGAAAGGCTTCTTGAGGGGAAAGCTGTAACTCTGTGAGATGATTTCACAGAACACAAAGAAGTTTCTCAGAAAGCTTCTTTCTCTTTGTTATCGGAGGATATTTCCTTTGGACCTATAGTCTCCAAAGGCATCCGAAATATCTGTTCTCAGATTCCACAGAAATAAGGCTAGCAAAGAGATCCACGAAATACAGATGTAACTCTGTGAGATGAATTAACAGAACACTAAGCAGTTTCTCAGAAAGCATCTTTCCAGGTTTCATCTGAGTATATTTCCTTTGGCACCGTAGCCCTCTATGGGCTTCCAAATATCACTTTTCCAATTCCACAAGAACTGTCTTAGCGAAAGGCTTCTTGAGGGGAAAGCTGTAACTCTGTCAGATGCTTTCACAGAACACAAAGAAGTTTCTCAGAAAGCTTCCTTCTCTTTGTTATCGCATCCTATTTCCTTTGGCCCTATACTCTTCAAAGGGATCGGAAATATCTGTTGTCAGATTCCACAAAAATAAGGCTAGCAAAGAGATCCACGAAATACAGATGTAACTCTATGTGTGGAAGTCACATATCACAGAGCAGTTTCTCAGAAAGCTTCTTTCCAGATTTCAACTGAGGATATTTCCTTTTTCACCGTAGCCCTCAAAGGGCTTCCAAATATCACTTTGCCAATTCCACAAGAACTGTTTTAGCGAAAGGCTTCTTGAAGGGAAAGCTGTAACTCTGTTAGATGATTTCACAGAACACAAAGAAGTTTCTCAGAAAGCTTCTTTTTCTTTGTTATCGGAGGATATTTCCTTTGGCCCTATAGTCTTCAAAGGGATCCGAAATATCTGTTCTCCGATTCCACAGAAATAAGGCTAGCAAAGAGATCCACGAAATACAGATGTGACTCTGTGGGTGGAAGTCACATATCACAGAGCAGTTTCTCAGAAAGCTTCTTTCCAGATTTCATCTGAGGATATTTCCTTTTACACCATAGCCCTCTAAGGGCTTCCAAATATCACTTTGCCAAATCCACAAGAACTGTCTTAGCGAAAGGCTTCTTGAGGGGAAAGCTGTAACACTGTGAGATGATTTCACAGAACACAAAGAAGGTTCTCAGAAAGCTTCTTTCTCTTTGTTATCGGAGGATATTTCCTTTGGCCCTATACTCTTCAAAGGGATCCGAAATATCTGTTCTCAGATTCCACAGAAATAAGGCTAGCAAAGAGATCCACGAAATGCAGATGTAACTCTGTGTGTGGAAGTCATATATCACAGAGCAGTTTCTCAGAAAGCTTCTTTCCAGATTTCATCTGAGGATATTTCCTTTTTCACCATAGCTCTCTAAGGGCTTCCAAATATCACTTTGCCACTTCCACAAGAACTGTCTTAGCGAAAGGCTTCTTGAGGGGAAAGCTGTAACTCTGTGAGATGGTTTCACAGAACACAAAGAAGTTTCTCAGAAAGCTTCTTTCTCTTTGTTATCAGAGGATATTTCCTTTGGCCCTATAGTCTTCAAAGGGATCTGAGATATCTGTTCTCAGATTCCACAGAAATAAGGCTAGCAAAGAGATCCACGAAATACAGATGTAACACTGTGAGTGGAAGTCACATATCACAGAGGAGTTTCTCAGAAAGCTTCTTTGCAGATTTCATGTGAGGATATTTCCTTTTTCACCTTAGCCGTCTAGGGGCTTCCAAATATCACTTTGCCAATTCCACGAGAACTGTCTTAGCGAAAGGCTTCTTGAGGGGAAAGCTGTAACTCTGTGAGATGATTTCGCAGAACACAAAGAAGTTTCTCGGAAAGCTTCTATCTCTTTGTTATCGGAGGATATTTCCTTCGGCGCCATAGTCTTCAAAGGGATCCGAAATATCTGCTCTCAGGTTCCACAGAAATAAGGCTAGCAAAGAGATCCACGAAATACAGATGTATCGCTGTGAGTGGAAGTCACATATCACAGAGCAGTTTCTCAGAAAGCTTCATTCCAGGTTTCATCTGAGGATATTTCCTTTTTCACCATAGCCCTCTATGGGTTTCCAAATATCACTTTGCCAATTCCACAAGAACTGTCTTAGTCAAAGGCTTCCTGAAGGGAAAGCTGTAACTCTGTGAGATGATTTCACAGAACACAAAGAAGTCTCTCAGAAAGCTTCTTTCTCTTTGTTATCGTAGGATATTTCCTTTGGCCCTATAGTCTTCAAAGGGATCCGAAATATCTGTTCTCAGATTCCACAGAAATAAGGCTAGCAAAGAGATCCACGAAATACAGATGTACCACTGTGAGATGATTAACAGTACACTAAGCAGTTTCTCAGAAAGCTTCTTTCCAGATTTCATCTGAGGATATTTCCTTTTTCACCATAGCCCTGTATGGGGTTCCAAATATCACTTTTCCAATTCCACAGGAACTGTCTTAGCGAAAGGCTTCCTCAGGGGAAAACTGTAACTCTGTGAGATGATTTCACAGAATCCAAAGAAGTTTCTCAGAAAGCTTCTTTCTCTTTGTTATGGGAGGATATTTACTTTGGCCCTAGAGTCTTCAAAGGGATCCGAAATATCTGTTCTCAGATTCCACAG
Organism: Macaca mulatta; assembly: GCF_049350105.2. Classification (NCBI taxonomy): domain Eukaryota; kingdom Metazoa; phylum Chordata; class Mammalia; order Primates; family Cercopithecidae; genus Macaca; species Macaca mulatta. Next base: position 30,621,522 of record NC_133417.1, read on the forward strand.
AAATAAGGCTAGCAAAGAGATCCACGAAATACAGATGTAACTCTGTGAGTGGAAGTCACATATCACAGAGCCGTTTCTCAGAAATCTTCTTTCCAGTTTTCATCTGAGGATATTTCCTTTTTCACCGTTGCCCTCTAAGGGCTTCCAAATATCACCTTACCAATTCCACAAGAACTGTCTTAGCGAAAGGCTTCTTCAGGGGAAAGCTGTAACTCTGGGAGATGATTTCACGGAACACAAAGAAGTCTTTCAGAAAGCTTCTTTCTCTTTGTTATCAGAGGATATTTCCTTCGGCGCAATAGTCTTAAGAGGGATCCGAAATATCTGTTCTCAGATTTCACAGAAATAAGTCTAGCAAAGAGATCCACGAAATACAGATGTAACTCTGTGAGTGGAAGTCACATATCACAGAGCAGTTTCTCATAAAGTTTCTTTCCAGGTTTCATCTGAGGATATTTCCTTTTTCACCATAGCCCTCTATGGGTTTTCAAATATCACTTTGCCAATTCTACGAGAACTGTCTTAGCGAAAGGCTTCTTGAGGGGAAAGCTGTAACTCTGGGAGATGATTTCACAGAACACAAAGAAGTTTCTCAGAAAGCTTCTTTCTCTTTGTTATCGGAGGATATTTCCTTTGGCCCTATAGTCTTCAAAGGGATCCGAAATATCTGTTCTCAGATTCCACAGAAATAAGGCTAGCAAAGAGATCCACGAAATACAGATGTAACTCGGTGAGTAGAAGTCACATATCACAGAGCAGTTTCTCAGAAAACTTCTTTCCCGATTTCATCTGAGGATATTCCCTTTTTCACCATAGCCCTCTAAGGGCTTCCAAATATCACTTTGCCAATTCCACAAGAACTGTCTTAACGAAAGTCTTCTTGAGGGGAAAGCTGTAACTCTGCGAGATGATTTCACAGAACACAAAGAACTTTCTCAGAAAGCTTCATTCTCTTTGTTATCGGAGGATATTTCCTTTGGCCCTACAGTATTCAAAGGGATCCGAAATATCTGTTCTCAGATTCCACAGAAATAAGGCTAGCAAAGAGATCCACGAAATACAGATGTAACTCTGTGAGTGGAAGTCAAATATCACAGAGCAGTTTCTCAGAAAGCTTCTTTCCAGATTTCATATGAGGATATTTCCTTTTTCACCATAGCCCTCTAGGGGCTTCCAAATATCACTTTGCCAATTCCACAAGAATTGCCTTAGCGAAAGGCTTCTTCAGGGGAAAGCTGTAACTCTGTGAGATGATTTCACAGAACACAATGAAGTTTCTCAGAAAGCTTCTTTCTCTTTGTTATCGGAGGTTATTTCCTTTGGCCCTATTGTCTTCCAAGGGATCCGAAATATCTGTTCTCAGATTCCACAGAAATAAGGCTAGCAAAGAGATCCACGAAATACAGATGTAACTCTGTGAGATGAATTAAGAGAACAATAAGCAGTTTCTCGGAAAGTTTCTTTCCAGATTTCATCTGAGGATATTGCCTTTTTCACCATAGCCCTCTATGGGCTTCGAATTATCAATTTGCCAATTCCACAAAACTGTCTTAGCGAAAGTCTTCTTGAGGGGAAAGCTATAACTCTGTGAGACGATTTCACAGAATACAAAGAAGTTTCTCAGAAAGCTTCATTCTCTTTGTTATCGGAGGATATTTCATTTGTCCCTACAGTCTTCAAAGGGATCCGAAATATCTGTTCTCAGACTCCACAGAAATAAGGCTAGCAAAGAGATCCACGAAATACAGATGTAACTCTGTCAGATGATTAACAAAACACTAAGCAGTTTCTCAGAAACCTTCTTTCCAGATTTCATCTGAGGATATTTCCTTTTTCAACATAGCCCTCTATGGGGTTCCAAATATCACTTTTCCAATTCCACAGGAACTGTCTTAGCAAAAGGCTTCCTCAGGGGAAAGCTGTAACTCTGTGAGATGATTTCACAGAATCCAAAGAAGTTTCTCAGAAAGCTTCTTACTCTTTGTTATGGGAGGATATTTCCTTTGGCCCTATAGTCTTCAAAGGGATCCGAAATATCTGTTCTCAGATTCCACAGAAATAAGGGTAGCAAAGAGATCCACGAAATACAGATGTAACTCTGTGAGTGGAAGTCACATATCACAGAGCCGTTTCTCAGAAAGCTTCTTTCCAGATTTCATCTGAGGATATTTTCTTTTTCACCGTTGAACTCTAAGGGCTTCAAAATATCACTTTACCAATTCCACAAGAACTGTCTTACCGAAAGGCTTCTTCAGGGGAAAGCTGTAACTCTGTGAGATGATTTCACAGAACACAAAGAAGTTTCTCAGAAAGCTTCTTTCCAGATTTCCTCGGAGGATATTTCCTTTTTCACCATAGCCCTCTATGGGCTTCCAAATATGACTTTGCCAATTCCACGAGAACTGTCTTAGCGAAATGCTTTTTGAGGGGAAAGCTGTAACTCTGTGAGATGATTTCACAGAACACAAAGATGTTTCTCAGAAAGCTTCTTTCTCTTTGTTATCGGAGGATATTTCCTTTGGGCCTATAGTCTTCAAAGGGATCCGAAATATCTGTTATAAGATTCCACAGAAATAAGGCTAGCAAAGAGATACACGAAATACAGATGTAAGTCTGTGAGATGAATTAACAGAACACTAAGCAGTTTCTCAGAAAGCTTCTTTCCAGATTTCATCTGAGGATATTTCCTTTTTCACCATAGCCCTCTAAGGGCTTCCAAATATCACTTTGCCAATTCCACAAGAACTGTCTTAGCGAAAGGCTTCCTGAAAGGAAAGCTGTAACTCTGTGAGATGATTTCACAGAACACAAAGAAGATTCTCAGAAAGCTTCTGTCTCTTTTTATCGGAGGATATTTCCTTTGACCCTATAGTCTTCAAAGGGATCCGAAATATCTGTTCTCAGATTCCACAGAAATAAGGCTAGCAAAGTGATCCACGAAATACAGATGTAACTCTGTGAGATGAATTAACAGGACACTAAGCAGTTTCTCAGAAAGCTTCTTTCCAGATTTCATCTGAGGATATTTCCTTTTTCACCATAGTCCTCTGTGGGCTTCCAAATATCACTTTGCCAATTCCACAAGAACTATCTGAGCGAAAGGCTTCTTGTGGGGAAAGCAGTAACTCTGTGAGATGATTTCACTGAACACAAAGAAGTTTCTCAGAAAGCTTCTTTCTCTTTGTTATCGGAGGATATTTCCTTTGGCCCTATAGTCTTCCAAGGGATCCGAAATATCTGTTCTCAGATTCCACAGAAATAAGGCTAGCAAGGAGATCCACGAAATACAGATGTAACTCTGTGTGTGGAAGTCACATATCACATTTCAGTTTCTCAGAAAGCTTCTTTCCAGATTTCATCTGAGAATATTTCCTTTTTCACCGTAGCCCTCTAAGGGCTTCCAAATATCACTATGCCAATTCCACAAGAACTGTTTTTGCGAAAGGCTTCTTGAGGGGAAAGCTGTAATTCTGTGAGATGATTTCACAGAACACAAAGAAGTTTCTCAGAAGGCTTCTTTCTCTTTGTTATCAGAGGATATTACCTTTAGCCCTATAGTCTTCAAAGGGATCCGAAATATCTGTTCTCAAATTCCACAGAAATAAGGCTAGCAAGGAGATCCACGAAATACAGATGTAACTCTGTGAGTGGAAGTCACATATCACAGAGCAGTTTCTGAGAAAGCTTTCCAGATTTCATCTGAGGATATTTCCTTTTTCACCATAGCCCTCTATGGGCTTCCAAATATCACTTTGCCAATTCCACGAGAACAGTCTTAGCGAAAGGCTTTTTGAGGGGAAAGCTGTAACTCTGTGAGATGATTTCACAGAACACAAAGAAGTCTCTCAGAAAGCTTTTCTCTTTGTTATCGGTGGATATTTCCTTTGGCCCTATAGTCTTCAAAGGGATCCGAAATATCTGTTCTCAGATTCCACAGAAATAAGGCTAGCAAAGAGATCCATGAAATACAGATGTAACTCTGTTAGTGGAAGTCACATATCACAGAGCAGTTTCTCAGAGAGCTTCTTTCCACATTTCATCTGAGGATATTTCCTTATAGAGCATAGCCCTCTATGGGCTTCCAAATATCACTTTTCCAATTCCACAATGACTGTCTTAGCGAAAGGCTTCTTGAGGGGAAGCTGTAACTCTGTCAGATGATTTCACAGAACACAAAGAAGTTTCTCAGAAAGCTTCTTTCTCTTTGTTATCGGAGGATATTTCCTTTGGCCCTATCGTCTTCCAAGGGATCCGAAATATCTGTTCTCAGATTCCACAGAAATAAGGCTAGCAAAGAGATCCACGAAATACAGATGTAACTCTGTGAGTGGAAGTCACATAACACAGAGCAGTTTCTCAGAAAACTTCTTTCCAGATTTCATCTGAGGATATTTCCTTTTACACCATAGCCCTCTATGGGCTTCCAAATATCACTTTTCCAATTCCACAAGGACGGTCTTAGCGAAAGGCTTCTTAAGGGGAAAGCTGTAACTCTGTCAGATAATTTCAAAGAACACAAAGAAGTTTCTCAGAAAGCTTCTTTGTCTTTGTTATCGGAGGATATTTCCTTTGGCCATATAGTCTTCAAAGGGATCCGAAATATCTGTTCTCAGATTCCACAGAAATAAGGCTAGCAAAGAGATCCACGAAATACAGATGTAACTCTGTGAGTGGAAGTCACATATCACAGAGCAGTTTCTCAGAAAGCTTCTTTCCAGATTTCATCTGAGGATATTTCCTTTTTCAACATAGCCCTCTTTGGGCTTCCAAATATCACTTTGCCAATTCCACAAGAACTGTCTTAGCGAAAGGCTTCTTGAGGGGAAAGCTGTAACTCTGGGAGATGATGTCACAGAACACAAAGAATTTTCTCAGAAAGCTTCTTTCTCTTTCTTATCGGAGGACATTTCCTTTGACCCTATAGTCTTCAGAGAGATCCGAATTATCTGTTCTCAGATTCCACAGAAATAAGGCCAGCAAAGAGATCCACGAAATACAGATGTAACTCTCTGAGATGAATTAACAGAACACTAAGCAGTTTCTCAGAAAGCTTCTTTCTCTTTGTTATCGGAGGATATTTCCTTTAGCCCTATAGTCTTCAAAGGGATCTGAAATGTCTGTTCTCAGATTCCACAGAAATAAGTCTAGTAAAGAGATCCACGAAATACAGATGTAACTCTGTGATTGGAAGTCATATATCACAGAGCAGTTTCTCGGAAAGCTTCTTCCCAGATTTCAATTCAGGATATTTCCTTTTTCACCATAGCCCTCTAAGGGCTTCCATATATAACTTTGCCAATTGCACAAGAACTGTCTCAGCGAAAGGCTTCTTGAGGGGAAAGCTGTAACTCTGTTAGATGATTTCACAGAACACAAAGAAGTATCTCAGAAAGCTTGTTTCTCTTTGTTATCGGAGGATATTTCCTTTGGCCCTATAGTCTTCAAAGGGATCCGAAATATCTGTTCTCAGATTCCACAGAAATAAGGCAAATAAAGAGATCCACGAAATACAGATGTAACTCTGTGAGTGGAAGTCACATATCACAGAGCAGTTTCTCAGAAATCTTCTTCCCAGATTTCAATTCAGGATATTTCCTTTTTCGCCATAGCCCTCTAAGGGCTTCCATATATCACCTTGCCAATTGCACAAGAACTGTCTCAGCGAAAGTTTTCTTGAGGGGAGACCTGTAATTCTGAGAGATGATTTCACAGAACACAAAGAAGTTTCTCAGAAAGCTTCTTTCTCTCTGTTATCGGAGGATATTTCCTTTAGCCCTATATTCTTCAAAGGGATCTGAAATATTTGTTCTCAGATTCCACAGAAATAAGGCTAGCAAAGAGATCCACGAAATACAGATGTAACTCAGTGAGTGGAAGTCACATATCACAGAGTAGTTTCTCAGAAAGCTTCTTTCCAGATTTCATCTGAGGATATTCCTTTTTCACCATAGCCCTCTATGGGCTTCCAAATATCACTTTGCCAATTCCACGAGAACTGTCTTAGCGAAAGGCTTTTGGAGGGGAAAGCTGTAACTCTGTGAGATGATTTCACAGAACACAAAGAAGTCTCTCAGAAAGCTTCTTTCTCTTTGTTATCGGAGGATATTTCCTTCGGCGCCATAGTCTTCAAAGGGAACCGTAATATCTGTTCTCAGATTCCACAGAAATAAGGCTAGCAAAGAGATCCACGAAATACAGATGTAACTGTGAGTTGAATTAGCAGAACACTAAGCAGTTTCTCAGAAGGCTTCTTTCCAGATTTCATCTGAGGATATTTCCTTTTTCACCATAGCCCTCTAAGGGCTTCCAAATATCACTTGCCAATTCCACAAGAACTGTTTTAGGGAAAGGCTTCTTCAGGGGAAAGCTGTAACTTTGTGAGATGATTTCACAGAACACAAAGAAGTTTCTCAGAAAGCTTCTTTCTCTTTGTTATCGGAGGATATTTCCTTAGGCCCTATAACTTCAAAGGGATCCGAAATATCTGTTCTCAGATTCCACAGAAATAAGGCTATCAAAGAGATCCGCGAAATACAGATGTAACTCTGTGAGATGAATTAACAGAACACTAAGCAGTTTCTCAGAAAGCTTCTTTCCAGATTTCATCTGAGGATATTTCCTTTTTCACCATAGCCCTCTAAGGGCTTCCAAATATCACTTTGCCAATTCCACAAGAACTGTCTTAGCGAAAGGCTTCCAGAAGGGAAAGCTGTAACTCTGTGAGATGATTTCACAGAACACAAACAAGTTTCTCAGAAAGCTTCTTTCTCTTTGTTATCGGAGGATATTTCCTTTGACCCTATAGTCTGCAAAGGGATCCGAAATATCTGTTCTCAGATTCCACAGAAATAAGGCTAGCAAAGAGATCCACGAAATACAGATATAACTCTGTGAGATGAATTAACAGGACACTAAGCAGTTTCTCAGAAAGCTTCTTTCTCTTTCTTATCGGAGGATATTTCCTTTAGCCCTATAGTCTTCAAAGGGATCTGAAATGTCTGTTCTCAGATTCCACAGAAATAAGTCTAGCAAAGAGATCCACGAAATACAGATGTAACTCTGTGAGTGGAAGTCATATATCACAGAGCAGTTTCTCAGAAAGCTTCTTTCCAGATTTCATCTGAGGATATTTCCTTTTTCACCATAGCCCTCTATGGGCTTCCAAATATCACTTTGCCAATTCCACAAGAACTGTCTTTGCGAAAGGCTTCTTGAGGGGAAAGCTGTAACTCTGTTAGATGATTTCACAGAACACAAAGAAGTTTCTCAGAAAGCTTCTTTCTCTTTGTTATCGGAGGATATTTCCTTTGGCCCTATAGTCTTCAAAGGGATCAGAAATATCTGTTCTCAAATTCCACAGAAATAAGGCTAGCAAAGAGATCCACGAAATACAGATGTACCTCTGTGAGATGTATTAACATGACACTAAGCAGTTTCTCAGAAAGCTTCTTTCCAGATTTCATCGGAGGATATTTCCTTTTTCTCCATAGCCATCTATGGGCTTCCAAATATCACTTTGCCAATTCCAGAAGAACTGTCTTAGCGAAAGGCTTCCTGAAGGAAAAGTTGTAATTCTGTGAGATGATTTCACAGAACACAAAGAAGTTTCTCAGAAACCTTCTTTCTCTTTGTTATCGGAAGATATTTCCTTTGACCCTATAGTCTTCAAAGGGATCCGAAATATCTGTTCTCAGATTACACAGAAATAAGGCTAGCAAAGTGATCCACGAAATAGAGATGTAACTCTGTGAGATGAATTAACAGGACACTACGCAGTTTCTCAGAAAGCTTCTTTCCAGATTTCATCTGAGGATATTTCCTTTTTCACCATAGCCCTCTGTGGGCTTCCAAATATCACTGTGCCAATTCCAGAAGAACTATCTGAGCGAAAGGTTTCTTGTGGGGAAAGCAGTAACTCTGTGAGATGATTTCACAGAACACAAAGAAGTTTCTCAGAAAGCTTCTTTCTCTTTGTTATCGGAGGATATTTCCTTTGGCCCTATAGTCTTCCAAGGGATCCGAAATATCTGTTCTCAGATTCCACAGAAATAAGGCTAGCAAAGAGATCCACGAAATACAGATGTTAACTCTGTGTGTGGAAGTCACATATCACAGAGCAGTTTCTCAGAAAGCTTCTTTCCAGATTTCATCTGAGGGTATTTCCTTTTTCACCGTAGCCTTCTAAGGGCTTCCAAATATCACTTTGCCAATTCCACAAGAACTGTTTTTGCGAAAGGCTCCTTGAGGGGAAAGCTGTAATTCTGTTAGATGATTTCACAGAACACAAAGAAGTTTCACAGAAGGCTTCTTTCTCTTTGTTATCAGAGGATATTTCCTTTAGCCCTATATTCTTCAAAGGGATCTGAAATATCTGTTCTCAGATTCCACAGAAATAAGGCTAGCAATGAGATCCACGAAATACAGATGTAACTCTGTAAGTGGAAGTCACATATCACAGAGCAGTTTCTCAGAAAGCTTCTTTCCAGATTTCATCTGAGGATATTTCCTTTTTCACCATAGCCCTCTAAGGGCTTCCAAATATCACTTTGCCAATTCCACAAGAACTGTCTTAGCGAAAGGCTTCTTGAGGGGAAAGCTGTAAATCTGTGAGATGATTTGACAGAACACAAAGAAGTTTCTCAGAAAGCTTCTTTCTCTTTGTTATCGGAGGATATTTCCTTTAGCCCTATAGTCTTCAAAGGGATCTGAAATATCTGTTCTCAGATGCCACAGAAATAAGGCTAGCAAAGAGATCCACGAAATACAGATGTAACTCTGTGAGTGGAAGTCACATATCACAGAGCAGTTTCTGAGAAAGCTTCTTTCCAGATTTCATCTGAGGATATTTCCTTTTTCACCATAGCCGTGTATGGGCTTCCAAATATCACTTTGCCAATTCCACGAGAACAGTCTTAGCGAAAGGCTTTTTGAGGGGAAAGCTGTAACTCTGTGAGATGATTTCACAGAACACAAAGAAGTTTCTCAGAAAGCTTTTCTCTTTGTTATCGGTGGATATTTCCTTTGGCCCTATAGTCTTCAAAGGGATCCGAAATATCTGTTCTCAGATTCCACAGAAATAAGGCTAGCAAAGAGATCCATGAAATACAGATGTAACTCTGTTAGTGGAAGTCACATATCACAGAGCAGTTTCTCAGAAAGCTTCTTTCCACATTTCATCTGAGGATATTTCCTTTTGGAGCATAACCCTCTATGGGCTTCCAAATATCACTTTTCCAATTCCACAATGACTGTCTTAGCGAAAGGCTTCTTGAGGGGAAGCTGTAACTCTGTCAGATGATTTCACAGAACACAAAGAAGTTTCTCAGAAAGCTTCTTTCTCTTTGTTATCGGAGGATATTTCCTTTGGCCCTATCGTCTTCCAAGGGATCCGAAATATCTGTTCTCAGATTCCACAGAAATAAGGCTACCAAAGAGATCCACGAAATACAGATGTAACTCTGTGAGTGGAAGTCACATAACACAGAGCAGTTTCTCAGAAAACTTCTTTCCAGATTTCATCTGAGGATATTTCCTTTTACACCATAGCCCTCTATGGGCTTCCAAATATCACTTTTCCAATTCCACCAGGACGGTCTTAGCGAAAGGCTTCTTAAGGGGAAAGCTGTAACTCTGTCAGATGATTTCAAAGAACACAAAGAAGTTTCTCAGAAAGCTTCTTTGTCTTTGTTATCGGAGGATATTTCCTTTGGCCCTATAGTCTTCAAAGGGATCCGAAATATCTGTTCTCAGATTCCACAGAAATAAGGCTAGCAAAGAGATCCACGAAATACAGATGTAACTCTGTGAGTGGAAGTCACATATCACAGAGCAGTTTCTCAGAAAGCTTCTTTCCAGATTTCATCTGAGGATATTTCCTTTTTCAACATAGCCCTCTATGGGCTTCCAAATATCACTTTGCCAATTCCACAAGAACTGTCTTAGCGAAAGGCTTCTTGAGGGGAAAGCTGTAACTCTGTGAGATGATTTCACAGAACACAAAGAAGTTTCTCAGAAAGCTTCTTTCTCTTTCTTATCGGAGGATATTTCCTTTGACCCTATAGTCTTCAGAGAGATCCGAATTATCTGTTCTCAGATTCCACAGAAATAAGGCCAGCAAAGAGATCCACGAAATACAGATGTAACTCTCTGAGATGAATTAACAGAACACTAAGCAGTTTCTCAGAAAGCTTCTTTCTCTTTGTTATCGGAGGATATTTCCTTTAGCCCTATAGTCTTCAAAGGGATCTGAAATGTCTGTTCTCAGATTCCACAGAAATAAGTCTAGAAAAGAGATCCACGAAATACAGATGTAACTCTGTGAGTGGAAGTCATATATCACAGAGCAGTTTCTCAGAAAGCTTCTTCCCAGATTTCAATTCAGGATATTTCCTTTTTCACCATAGCCCTCTAAGGGCTTCCATATATAACTTTGCCAATTGCACAAGAACTGTCTCAGCGAAAGGCTTCTTGAGGGGAAAGCTGTAACTCTGTTAGATGATTTCACAGAACACAAAGAAGTATCTCAGAAAGCTTGTTTCTCTTTGTTATCGGAGGATATTTCCTTTGGCCCTATAGTCTTCAAAGGGATCCGAAATATCTGTTCTCAGATTCCACAGAAATAAGGCAAATAAAGAGATCCACGAAATACAGATGTAACTCTGTGAGTGGAAGTCACATATCACAGAGCAGTTTCTCAGAAATCTTCTTCCCAGATTTCAATTCAGGATATTTCCTTTTTCACCATAGCCCTCTAAGGGCTTCCATATATCACCTTGCCAATTGCACAAGAACTGTCTCAGCGAAAGTTTTCTTGAGGGGAGAGCTGTAATTCTGTGAGATGATTTCACAGAACACAAAGAAGTTTCTCAGAAAGCTTCTTTCTCTCTGTTATCGGAGGATATTTCCTTTAGCCCTATATTCTTCAAAGGGATCTGAAATATTTGTTCTCAGATTCCACAGAAATAAGGCTAGCAAAGAGATCCACGAAATACAGATGTAATTCAGTGAGTGGAAGTCACATATCACAGAGTAGTTTCTCAGAAAGCTTCTTTCCAGATTTCATCTGAGGATATTTCCTTTTTCACCATAGCCCTCTATGGGCTTCCAAATATCACTTTGCCAATTCCACGAGAACTGTCTTAGCGAAAGGCTTTTGGAGGGGAAAGCTGTAACTCTGTGAGATGATTTCACAGAACACAAAGAAGTCTCTCAGAAAGCTTCTTTCTCTTTGTTATCGGAGGATATTTCCTTCGGCGCCATAGTCTTCAAAGGGAACCGTAATATCTGTTCTCAGATTCCACAGAAATAAGGCTAGCAAAGAGATCCACGAAATACAGATGTAACTGTGAGATGAATTAGCAGAACACTAAGCAGTTTCTCAGAAGGCTTCTTTCCAGATTTCATCTGAGGATATTTCCTTTTTCACCATAGCCCTCTAAGGGCTTCCAAATATCACTTGCCAATTCCACAAGAACTGTTTTAGGGAAAGGCTTCTTCAGGGGAAAGCTGTAACTTTGTGAGATGATTTCACAGAACACAAAGAAGTTTCTCAGAAAGCTTTTTCTCTTTGTTATCGGAGGATATTTCCTTTGGCCCTATAACTTCAAAGGGATCCGAAATATCTGTTCTCAGATTCCACAGAAATAAGGCTAGCAAAGAGATCCGCGAAATACAGATGTAACTCTGTGAGATGAATTAACAGAACACTAACAAGTTTCCCAGAAAGCTTCTTTCCAGATTTCATCTGAGGATATTTCCTTTTTCACCATAGCCCTCTAAGGGCTTCCAAATATCACTTTGCCAATTCCACAAGAACTGTCTTAGCGAAAGGCTTCCTGAAGGGAAAGCTGTAACTCTGTGAGATGATTTCACAGAACACAAAGAAGTTTCTCAGAAAGCTTCTTTCTCTTTGTTATCGGAGGATATTTCCTTTGACCCTATAGTCTGCAAAGGGATCCGAAATATCTGTTCTCAGATTCCACAGAAATAAGGCTAGCAAAGAGATCCACGAAATACAGATATAACTCTGTGAGATGAATTAACAGGACACTAAGCAGTTTCTCAGAAAGCTTCTTTCTCTTTCTTATCGGAGGATATTTCCTTTAGCCCTATAGTCTTCAAAGGGATCTGAAATGTCTGTTCTCAGATTCCACAGAAATAAGTCTAGCAAAGAGATCCACGAAATACAGATGTAACTCTGTGAGTGGAAGTCATATATCACAGAGCAGTTTCTCAGAAAGCTTCTTTCCAGATTTCATCTGAGGATATTTCCTTTTTCACCATAGCCCTCTAGGGGCTTCCAAATATCACTTTGCCAATTCCACAAGAACTATCTGAGCGAAAGGCTTCTTGTGGGGAAAGCAGTAAATCTGTGAGATGATTTCACAGAACACAAAGAAGTTTCTCAGAAAGCTTCTTTCTCTTTGTTATCGGAGGATATTTCCTTTGGCCCTATAGTCTTCCAAGGGATCCGAAATATCTGTTCTCAGATTCCACAGAAATAAGGCTAGCAAAGAGATCCACGAAATACAGATGTTAACTCTGTGTGTGGAAGTCACATATCACAGAGCAGTTTCTCAGAAAGCTTCTTTCCAGATTTCATCTGAGGGTATTTCCTTTTTCACCGTAGCCTTCTAAGGGCTTCCATATATCACTTTGCCAATTCCACAAGAACTGTTTTTGCGAAAGTCTCCTTGAGGGGAAAGCTGTAATTCTGTTAGATGATTTCACAGAACACAAAGAAGTTTCTCAGAAGGCTTCTTTCTCTTTGTTATCAGAGGATATTTCCTTTAGCCCTATATTCTTCAAAGGGATCTGAAATATCTGTTCTCAGATTCCACAGAAATAAGGCTAGCAATGAGATCCACGAAATACAGATGTAACTCTGTAAGTGGAAGTCACATATCACAGAGCAGTTTCTCAGAAAGCTTCTTTCCAGATTTCATCTGAGGATATTTCCTTTTTCACCATAGCCCTCTATGGGCTTCCAAATATCACTTTGCCAATTCCACGAGAACAGTATTAGCGAAAGGCTTTTTGAGGGGAAAGCTGTAACTCTGTGAGATGATTTCACAGAACACAAAGAACTTTCTTAGAACTCTTTTCTCTTTGTTATCGGTGGATATTTCCTTTGGCCCTATAGTCTTCAATGGGATCCGAAATATCTGTTCTCAGATTCCACAGAAATAAGGCTAGCAAAGAGATCTATGAAATACAGATGTAACTCTATGAGTGGAAGTCACATATCACAGAGCAGTTTCTCAGAAAGCTTCTTTCCAGATTTCATCTGAAGATATTTCCTTTTAGAGCATAGCCCTCTATGGGCTTCCAAATATCACTTTGCCAATTCCACAATGACTGTCTTAGCGAAAGGCTTCTTGAGGGGAAGCTGTAACTCGGTCAGATGATTTCACAGAACACAAAGAAGTTTCTCAGAAAGCTTCTTTGTCTTTGTTATCGGAGGATATTTCCTTTGGCTCTATCATCTTCCAAGGGATCCGAAATATTTGTTCTCAAATTCCACAGAAATAAGGCTAGCAAAGAGATCCACGAAATACAGATGTAACTCTGTGAGTGGAAGTCACATATCACAGAGCAGTTTCTCAGAAAGCTTCTTTCCAGATTTCATCTGAGGATATTTCCTTTTCCACCATAGCCCTCTATGGGCTTCCAATTATCACTTTGCCAATTCCACAAGAACTGTCTTAGCGAAAGGCTTCTTGAGGGGAAAGCTGTAACTCTGTGGGATGATTTCACAGAACACAAAGAAGTTTCTCAGAAAGCTTCTTTCTCTTTCTTATCGGAGGATATTTCCTTTGAACCTATAGTCTTCAGAGAGATCCGAATTATCTGTTCTCAGATTCCACAGAAATAAGGCTAGCAAAGAGATCCACGAAATACAGATGAAACTCTGTGAGGTGAAATAACAGAACACTAAGCAGTTTCTCGGAAAGCTTCTTTCCAGATTTCATCTGAGGATATTTCCTTTTTCACCGTAGCCTTCTAAGGGCTTGAAATATCACTTTGCCAATTCCACAAGAACTGTCTCAGCGAAAGGTTTCTTGAGGGGAAAGCTGTAACTCTGTGAGATGATTTCACAGAACACAAAGAAGTTTCTCAGAAAGCTTCTTTCTCTTTGTTATCGGAGGATATTTCCTTTGGCCCTATAGTCTTCAAAGGGATCCGAAATATCTGTTCTCAGATTCCACAGAAATAAGGCTAGCAAAGAGATCCACGAAATAGAGATGTTACTCTGTGGGTGGAAGTCACATATCACAGAGCAGTTTCTCAGAAAGCTTCTTTCCAGATTTCATCTGAGGATATTTCCTTTTTCACCATAGCCCTCTAAGGGCTTCCAAATATCACTTTGCCAATTCCACAAGAACTGTCTTAGCGAAAGGCTTCTTGAGGGGAAAGCTGTAACTCTGTTAGAATATTTCACAGAACACAAAGAAGTTTCTCAGAAAGCTTGTTTCTCTTTGTTATCGGATGATATTTCCTTTGGCCCTATAGTCTTCATAGGGATCCGAAATATCTGTTCTCAGATTCCACAGAAATAAGGCTAGCAAAGATATCCACGAAATACAGATGTATCTCTGTGAGCGGAAGTCACATATCACAGATCAGTTTCTCAGAAAGCTTCTTTCCAGATTTCATCTGAGGATATTTCCTTTTACACCATAGCCCTCTACGGGCTTCCAAATATCACTTTTCCAATTCCACAAGGACGGTCTTAGCGAAAGGCTTCTTAAGGGGAAAGCTGTAACTCTGTCAGATGATTTCAAAAAACACAAAGAAGTTTCTCAGAAAGCTTCTATGTCTTTGTCATCGGAGGATATTTCCTTTGGCCCTATAGTCTTCAAAGGGATCCGAAATATCTGTTCTCAGATTCCACAGAAATAAGGCTAGCAAAGTGATCCACGAAATACAGATGTAACTCTGTGAGATGAATTAACAGGACACTACGCAGTTTCTCAGAAAGCTTCTTTCCAGATTTCATCTGAGGATATTTCCTTTTTCACCATAGCCCTCTGTGGGCTTCCAAATATCACTGTGCCAATTCCAGAAGAACTATCTGAGCGAAAGGCTTCTTGTGGGGAAAGCAGTATCTCTGTGAGATGATTTCACAGAACACAAAGAAGTTTCTCAGAAAGCTTCTTTCTCTTTGTTATCGGAGGATATTTCCTTTGGCCCTATAGTCTTCCAAGGGATCCGAAATATCTGTTCTCAGATTCCACAGAAATAAGGCTAGCAAAGAGATCCACGAAATACAGATGTTAACTCTGTGTGTGGAAGTCACATATCACAGAGCAGTTTCTCAGAAAGCTTCTTTCCAGATTTCATCTGAGGGTATTTCCTTTTTCACCGTAGCCTTCTAAGGGCTTCCAAATATCACTTTGCCAATTCCACAAGAACTGTTTTTGCGAAAGGCTCCTTGAGGGGAAAGCTGTAATTCTGTTAGATGATTTCACAGAACACAAAGAAGTTTCTCAGAAGGCTTCTTTCTCTTTGTTATCAGAGGATATTTCCTTTAGCCCTATAGTCTTCAAAGGGATCTGAAATATCTGTTCTCAGATTCCACAGAAATAAGGCTAGCAAAGACATCCACGAAATACAGATGTAACTCTGTGAGTGGAAGTCACATATCACAGAGCAGTTTCTGAGAAAGCTTCTTTCCAGATTTCATCTGAGGATATTTCCTTTTTTACCATAGCCCTCTATGGGCTTCCAAATATCACTTTGCCAATTCCACGAGAACAGTCTTAGCGAAAGGCTTTTTGAGAGGAAAGCTGTAACTCTGTGGGATGATTTCACAGAACACAAAGAACTTTCTTAGAAAGCTTTTCTCTTTGTTATCGGTGGACATTTCCTTTGGCCCTATAGTCTTCAATGGGATCCGAAATATCTGTTCTCAGATTCCACAGAAATAAGGCTGGCAAAGAGATCCATGAAATACAGATGTAACTCTGTTAGTGGAAGTCACATATCACAGAGCAGTTTCTCAGAAAGCTTCTTTACAGATTTCATCTGAGGATATTTCCTTTTAGTGCATAGCCCTCTATGGGCTTCCAAATATCACTTTTCCAATTCCACAATGAGTGTCTTAGCGAAAGGCTTCTTGAGGGGAAGCTGTAACTCTGTCAGATGATTTCACAGAGAACAAAGAAGTTTCTCAGAAAGCTTCTTTCTCTTTGTTATCGGAGGATATTTCCTTTGGCTCTATCGTCTTCCAAGGGATCCGAAATACTTGTTCTCAGATTCCACAGAAATAAGGCTAGCAAAGAGATCCACGAAATACAGATGTAACTCTGTGAGTGGAAGTCACATAACACAGAGCAGTTTCTCAGAAAACTTCTTTCCAGATTTCATCTGAGGATATTTCCTTTTACAACATAGCCCTCTATGGGCTTCCAAATATCACTTTTCCAATTCCACAAGGACGGTCTTAGCGAAAGGTTTCTTAAGGGGAAAGCTGTAACTCTGTCAGATGATTTCAAAGAACACAAAGAAGTTACTCAGAAAGCTTCTTTGTCTTTGTTATCAGAGGATATTTCCTTTAGCCCTAAAGTCTTCAAAGGGATCTGAAATATCTGTTCTCAGATTCCACAGAAATAAGGCTAGCAAAGAGATCCACGAAATACAGATGTAACTCTGTGAGTGGAAGCCACATATCACAGAGCAGTTTCTCAGAAAGCTTCTTTCCAGATTTCATCTGAGGATATTTCCTTTTTTCTCCATAGCCCTCTATGGGCTTCCAATTATCACTTTGCCAATTCCACAAGAACTGTCTTAGCGAAAGGCTTCTTGAGGGGAAAGCTGTAACTCTGTGAGATGATTTCACAGAACACAAAGAAGTTTCTCAGAAAGCTTCTTTCTCTTTCTTATCGGATGATATTTCCTTTGACCCTATAGTCTTCAGAGAGATCCGAATTATCTGTTCTCAGATTCCACAGAAATAAGGCTAGCAAAGAGATCCACGAAATACAGATGTAACTCTGTGAGAGGAAGTCACATATCACAGAGCAGTTTCTCACAAAGCTTATTTCCAGATTTCATCTGAGGATATTTCCTTTTTCACCATAGCCCTCTATGGACTTCCAAATATCACTTTGCCAATTCCACAAGAACTGTCTTAGCGAAAGGCTTCTTGAGGGGAAAGCTGTAACTCTGTGAGATGATTTCACAGAACACAAAGAAGTTTCTCAGAAAGCTTCTTTCTCTTTGTTATCGGAGGATATTTCCTTTGGCCCTATAGTCTTCAAAGGGATCCGAAATATCTGTTCTCAGATTCCAGAGAAATAAGGCTAGCAAAGAGATCCACGAAATAGAGATGTAACTCTGTGAGATGAATTAACAGAACACTAAGCAGTTTCTCGGAAAGCTTCTTTCCAGATTTCATCTGAGGATATTTCCTTTTCCACCATAGCCCTCTATGGTCTTCCAAATATCACTTTGCCAATTCCACAAGAACTGTCTTAGCGAAAGACTTCTTGAGGGGAAAGCTGTAACTCTGTGAGATGATTTCAGAGAACACAAAGAAGTCTCTCAGAAAGCTTCTTTCTCTTTGTTATCGGAGGATATTTCCTTTGACCCTATAGTCTTCAAAGGGATCTGAAATATCTGTTCTCAGATTCCACAGAAAAAAGGCCAGCAAAGAGATCCACGAAATACAGATGCAACTCTGTGAGTGGAAGTCACATGTCACAGAGCAGTTTCTCAGAAAGCTTCTTTCCAGATTTCATCTGAGGATATTTTCTTTTTCACCGTAGCCCTCTATGGGCTTCCAAATATCACTTTGCCAATTCCACGAGAACTGTCTCAGCGAAAGGCTTCTTGAGGGGAAAGCTGTAACTCTGTGAGATGATTTCACAGAACACAAAGAAGTTTCTCAGAAAGCTTCTTTCTCTTTGTTATCGGAGGATATTTCCTTTGACACTATAGTCTTCAAAGGGATCCGAAATATCTGTTCTCAGATTCCACAGAAATAAGGCTACCAAAGTGATCCACGAAATACAGATGTAACTCTGTGTGAAGATTAACAGAACACTAAGCAGTTTCTCAGAAATCTTCTTTCCAGATTTCATCTGAGGATATTTACTTTTTCACCATAGCACTCTATGGGGTTCCAAATATCACTTTTCCAATTCCACAGGAACTGACTTAGCGAAAGGCTTCTTGAGGGGAAAGCTGTAACTCTGTGAGATGATTTCACAGAATCCAAAGAAGTTTCTCAGAAAGCTTCTTTCTCTTTGTTATGGGAAGATATTTCCTTTGGCCCTATAGTCTTCAAAGGGATTCGAAATATCTGTTCTCATATTCCAAAGAAATAAGGCTCGCAAAGAGATCCACGAAATACAGATGTAACACTGTGAGTGGAAGTCACATATCACAGAGCATTTTCTCAGAAAGCTTCTTTCCAGATTTCATCTGAGGATATTTCCTTTTTCACCGTAGACCTCTAAGGGCTTCCAAATATCACTTTGCCAATTCCACAAGAACTGTCTTAGCGAAAGGTTTCTTGAGGGGAAAGCTGTAACACTGTGAGATGATATCACAGAACACAAAGAGGTTTCTCTGAAAGCTTCTTTCTCTTTGTTATCGGAGGATATTTCCTTTGGCTCTATAGTCTTCAAAGGGATCCGAAATATCTGTTCTCAGATACCAAAGAAATAAGGCTAGCAAAGAGATCCACGAAATACAGATGTAACTCTGTGAGTGGAAGTCACATATCACAGAGAAGTTTCTCATAAAGTTTCTTTCCAGATTTCTTCTTAGGATACTTCCTTTTTCACCATAGCCCTCTATGGGATTCCAAATATCACTTTGCCAATTCTACGAGAACTGTCTTAGCGAAAGGCTTCTTGAGGGGAAAGCTCTAACTCTGAGAGATGATTTCACAGAACACAAAGAAGTTTCTCAGAAAGCTTCTTTCTCTTTGTTATCGGAGGATATTTCCTTTGGCCCTATAGTCTTCAAAGGGATCCGAAATATCTGTTCTCAGATACCAAAGATATAAGGCTAGCAAAGAGATCCACGAAATGCAGATGTAACTCTGTGAGTAGAAGTCACATCTCACAGAGCAGTTTCTCGGAAAGCTTCTTTCCAGATTTCACCTGAGGATAGTTCCTTTTTCACCATAGCCCTCTAAGGGCTTCCAAATATCAATTTGCCAATTCCACAAGAACTGTCTTAGCGAAAGTATTCTTGAGGGGAAAGCTGTAACTCTGTTAGATGATTTCACAGAACACAAAGAAGTTTCTCAGAAAGCTTCTTTCTCTTTCTTATGGGAGGATATTTTCTTTGGCCCTATAGTCTTCAAAGGGATCCGAAATATCTGTTCTCAGATTCCACAGAAATAAGGCTAGCAAAGAGATCCACGAAATACAGATGTAAGTCTGTGAGTGGAAGTCACATGTCACAGAGCAGTTTCTCAGAAAGCTTCTTTCCAGATTTCATCTGAGGATATTTTCTTTTTCACCATAGCCCTCTATGGGCTTCCAAATATCACTTTGCCAATTCCACGAGAACTGTCTTAGCGAAAGGCTTCTTGAGGGGGAAGCTGTAACTCTGTGAGATGATTTCACAGAACACAAAGAAGTTTCTAAGAAAGCTTCTTTCTCTTTGGTATCGGAGGATATTTCCTTTGACCCTATAGTCTTCAAAGGGATCCGAAATATCTGTTCTCAGATTCCACAGAAATAAGCCCACCAAAGTGATCCACGAAATACAGATGTAACTCTGTGAGAAGATTAACAGAACACTAAGCAGTTTCTCAGAAAGCTTCTTTCCAGATTTCATCTGAGGATATTTCCTTTTTCACCATAGCACTCTATGGGCTTCCAAATATCACTTTTCCAATTCCACAGGAACTGTCTTAGCGAAAGGCTTCCTGAGGGGAGAGCTGTAACTCTGTGAGATGATTTCACAGAATCCGAAAAAGTTTCTCAGAAAGCTTCTTTCTCTTTGTTATTGGAAGATTTTTCCTTTGGCCCTATAGTCTTCAAAGGGATTCGAAATATCTGTTCTCGTATTCCACAGAAATAAGGCTAGCAAAGAGATCCACGAAATACAGATGTAACACTGTGAGTGGAAGTAGCATATAACAGAGCAGTTTCTCAGAAAACTTCTTTCCAGATTTCATCTGAGGATATTTCCTTTTTCACCATAGCCCTCTAAGGGCTTCCAAATATCACTTTGCCAATTCCACAAGAACTGTCTTAGCGAAAGGTTTCATGAGGGGAAAGCTGTAACACTGTGAGATGATTTCACAGAACACAAAGATGTTTCTCTGAAAGCTTCTTTCTCTTTGTTATGGGAGGATATTTCCTTTGGCCATATAGTCTTCAAAGGGATCCGAAATATCTGTTCTCAGATACCAAAGAAATAAGGCTAGCAAAGAGAACCACGAAATACAGATGTAACTCGGTGAGTAGAAGTCACATATCACAGAGCAGTTTCTCCGAAAGCTTCTTTCCAGATTTCATCTGAGGATGTTTCCTTTTTCACCATAGCCCTCTATGGGCTTCCAAATATCAATTTGCCAATTCCACAAGAACTGTCTTAGCGAAAGTCTTCTTGAGGGGAAAGCTGTAACTCTGTGAGATGATTTCACAGAACACAAAGAAGTTTCTCAGATAGCTTCATTCTCTTTGTTATCGGAGGATATTTCCTTTGTCCCTACAGTCTTCAAAGAGATCCGAAATATCTGTTCTCAGATTCCACAGAAATAAGGCTAGCAAAGAGATCCACGAAATACAGATGCAACTCTGTGAGTGGAAGTCACATATCACAGAGCAGTGTCTCAGAGAGCTTCTTTCCAGATTTCATCTGAGAATATTTCCTTTTTCACCATAGCCCTCTATGGGCTTCCAAATATCACTTTGCCAATTCCACAAGAACAGTCTTAGCGAAAGGCTTCTTGAGGGGAAAGCTGTAACTCTGTGAGATGATGTCACAGAACACAAAGAAGTTTCTCAGAAATCTTCTTTATCTTTGTTATCGGAGGATATTTCCTTTGGTCCTATAGTCTTCAAAGGGATCCGAAATATCTGTACTCAGATTCCACAGAAATAAGGCTAGCAAAGAGAGCCACGAAATACAGATGTAACTCTGTGAGTGGAAGTCACATATCACAGAGCAGCTTCTCACAAAGTTTCTTTCCAGATTTCATCTGAGGATATTTCCTTTTTCACCATAACCCTCTATGGGTTTCCAAATATCACTTTGCCAATTCTACGAGAACTGTCTTAGCGAAAGGCTTCTTGAGGGGAAAGCTGTAACTCTGTTAGATGATTTCACAGAACACAAAGAAGTTTCTCAGAAAGCTTCTTTCTCCTTGTTATCGGAGGATATTTCCTTTTGCCCTATAGTCCTCAAAGGGATCCGAAATATCTGTTCTCAGATTCCACAGAAATAAGGCTAGCAAAGAGATCCACGAAATACAGATGTAACTCGGTGAGTAGAAGTCACATATCACAGAGCAGTTTCTCAGAAAGCTTCCTTCCAGATTTCATCTGAGGATATTTCCTTTTTCACCATAGCCCTCTATGGGCTTCTAAATATCACTTTGCTAATTCCACAAGAACTGTCTTAGCGAAAGTCTTCTTGAGGGGAAAGCTGTAACACTGTGAGATGATTTCACAGAACACAAAGAAGTTCTCAGAAAGCTTCATTCTCTTTGTTATCGGAGGATATTTCCTTTGGCCCTACAGTATTCAAAGGGATCCGAAATATCTGTTCTCAGACTCCAGAGAAATAAGGCTAGCAAAGAGATCCACGAAATACAGATGTAACTCTGTGAATGGAAGTCACATATCACAGAGCAGTTTCTCAGAAAGCTTCTTTCCAGATTTCATATGAGGATATTTCCTATTTCACCATAGCCCTCTAAGGGCTTCCAAATATCACTTTGGCAATTCCACAAGAACTGTCTTAGCGAAAGGCTTCTGAGGGGAACGTTGTAACTCTGTGAGATGATTTCACAGAACACAAAGAAGTTTCTCAGAAAGCTTCTTTCTCTTTGTTATGGGAGGATATTTCCTTTGGCCCTATAGTCTTCCAAGGGATCCGAAATATCTGTTCTCAGATTCCACAGAAATAAGGCTAGCAAAGAGATCCACGAAATACAGATGTAACTCTGTGAGATGAATTAACAGAACACTAAGCAGTTTCTCAGAAAGCTTCTTTCCAGATTTCATCTGAGGATATTTCCTTTTTCACCATAGCCCTCTATGGGCTTCCAAATATCACTTAGCCAATTCCACAAGAACCGTCTTAGCGAAAGGCTTCTTGAGGGGAAAGCTGTAACACTGTGAGATGATTTCACAGAACACAAAGAAGTTTCTCAGAAAGCTTCTTTCTCTTTGTTATCGGAGGATATTTCCTTTGGCCCTACAGCCTTCCAAGGGATCCGAAATATCTGTTCTCAGATTCCACAGAAATAGGCTAGCATAGAGATCCACGAAATACAGATGTAACTCTGTGAGTGGAAGTAACATATCACAGAGCAGTTTCTCATAAACTTTCTTTCCAGATTTCATCTGAGGATACTTCCTTTTTCACCATAGCCCTCTATGGGTTTCAAAATATCACTTTGCCAATTCTACGAGAACTGTCTTAGCGAAAGGCTTCTTGAGGGGAAAGCTGTAACTCTGTGAGATGATTTCACATGACACAAAGAAGTTTCTCAGAAAGCTTCTTGCTCTTTGTTAACGGAGGATAATTCCTTTGGCCCTATAGTCTTCAAAGGGATCCGAAATATCTGTTCTCAGATACCAAAGAAATAATGCTAGCAAAGATATCCACGAAATACAGATGTAACTCGGTGAGTAGAAGTCACATATCACAGAGCAGTTTCTCGGAAAGCTTCTTTCCAGATTTCATCTGAGGATATTTCCTTTTTCACCATAGCCCTCTATGGGCTTCCAAATATCAATTTGCCAATTCCAGAAGAACTGTCTTAGCGAAAGTCTTCTTGAGGGGAAAGCTGTAACTCTGTGAGATGATTTCAGAGAACACAAAGAAGTTTCTCAGAAAGCTTCATTCTCTTTGTTATCGGAGGATATTTCCTTTGTCCCTACAGTCTTCAAAGAGATCCGAAATATCTGTTCTCAGATTCCACAGAAATAAGGCTAGCAAAGAGATCCATGAAATACAGATGTACCTCTGTGAGTGGAAGTCACATATCACAGAGCAGTGTTTGAGAAAACTTCTTTCCAGATTCAATCTTAGGATATTTCCTACTTCACCATAGCCCTCTATGGGCTTCCAAATATCACTTTGTCAATTCCACAAGAACTGTCTTAGCGAAAGGCTTCTTGAGGGGAAAGCTGTAACTCTGTTAGATGATTTCACAGAACACAAAGAAGTTTCTCAGAAAGCTTCTTTCTCTTTCTTATGGGAGGATATTTCCTTTGGCGCTATAGTCTTCCAAGGGATCCGAAATATCTGTTCTCAGATTCCACAGAAATAAGGCTAGCAAAGAGATCCACGAAATACAGATGTAACTCTGTGAGATGAATTAACAGAACACTAAGCAGTTTCTCGGAAAGCTTCTTTCCAGATTTCATCTGAGGATATTTCCTTTTTCACCATAGCCCTCTATGGGCTTCCAAATATCACTTTGCCAATTCCACAAGAACTGTCTTAGCGAAAGGCTTCTTGAGGGGAAAGCTGTAACTCTGTGAGATGATTTCACAGAACACAAAGAAGTTTCTCAGAAAGCTTCTTTCTCTTTGTTATCGGAGGATATTTCCTTTGGCCCTATAGTCTTCAAAGGAATCCGAAATATCTGTTCTCAGATACCAAAGAAATAAGGCTAGCAAAGAGATCCACGAAATACAGATGTAACTCTGTGAGAGGAAGTCACATATCAAAGAGCAGTGTCTCAGAAAGCTTCTTTCCAGATTTCATCTGTGGATATTTCCTTTTTCACCATAGACCTCTATGGGCTTTCAAATGTCACTTTGCCAATTCCACAAGAACTGTCTTAGCGAAAGGATTCTTGAGGGGAAAGCTGTAACTCTGTTAGATGATTTCACAGAACACAAAGAAGTTTCTCAGAAAGCTTCTTTCTCTTTCTTATGGGAGGATATTTTCTTTGGCCCTATAGTCTTCAAAGGGATCCGAAATATCTGTTCTCAGATTCCACAGAAATAAGGCTAGCAAAGAGATCCACGAAATACAGATGTAACTCTGTGAGTGGAAGTCACACATCACAGAGGAGTTTCTCAGAAAGATCTCTCCAGATTTCATCTGAGGATATTTCCTTTTTCTCCATAGCCCTCTAAGGGCTTCCAAATATCACTTTGCCAATAGCACAAGAACAGTCTTAGCGAAAGGCTTCTTGAGGGGAAAGCTGTAACTCTGTGAGATGATTTCAGAGAACACAAAGAAGTTTCTCAGAAAGCTTCTTTCTCTTTTTTATCGGAGGATATTTCCTTTGGCCCTATACTCTTCAAAGGGATCCGAAATATCTGTTCTCAGATTCCACAGAAATAAGGCTAGCAAAGAGATCCACGAAATAGAGATGTAACTCTCTGAGATGAATTAACAGAACACTAAGCAGTTTCTCGGAAAGCTTCTTTCCAGATTTCATCTGAGGATATTTCCTTTTCCACCGTAGCCCTCTATGGTCTTCCAAATATCACTTTGACAATTCCACAAGAACTGTCTTAGCGAAAGGCTTCTTGAGGGGAAAGCTGTAACTCTGTCAGATGATTTCACAGAACACAAAGAAGTTTCTCAGAAAGCTTCTTTCTCTTTGTTATCGGAGGATATTTCCTTTGGCCCTATAGTCTTCAAAGGGATCCGAAATATCTGTTCTCAGATTCCACAGAAATAAGGCTAGCAAAGAGATCCACGAAATACAGATGTAACTCTGTGGTGGAAGTCACATATCACAGAGCAGTTTCTCAGAAAGCTTCTTTCCAGATTTCATCTCAGGATATTTCCTTTTTCACCATAACCCTCTATGGGCTTCCAAATATCACTTTGTCAATTCCACAAGAACTGTCTTAGCAAAAGGCTTCTTGAGGGGAAAGCTGTAACTCTGTTAGATGATTTCACAGAACACAAAGAAGTTTCTCAGAAAGCTTCTTTCTCTTTCTTATGGGAGGATATTTCCTTTGGCCCTATAGTCTTCAAAGGGATCCGAAATATCTGTTCTCAGATTCCACAGAAATAAGGCTAGCAAAGAGATCCACGAAATAGAGATGTAACTCTGTGAGATGAATTAACAGAACACTAAGCAGTTTCTCGGAAAGCTTCTTTCCAGATTTCATCTGAGGATATTTAGTTTTTCACCATAGCCCTCTATTTGCTTCCAAATATCACTTTGCCAATTCCACAAGAACTGTCTTAGCGAAAGGCTTCTTTAGGGGAAAGCTGTAACTCTGTCAGATGATTTCAAAGAACACAAAGAAGTTTCTCAGAAAGCTTCTTTCTCTTTGTTATCGGAAGATATTTCCTTTGCCCCTGTTCTTCAAAGGTATCCGAAATATCTGTTCTCAGATTCCACAGAAATAAGGCCAGCAAAGAGATCCACGAAATACAGATGTAACTCTGTGAGTGGAAGTCGCATATCACAGAGCCGTTTCTCAGAAAGCTTCTTTCCAGATTTCATCTGAGGATATTTCCTTTTTAACCCTAGCCCTCTAAGGGCTTCCAAATATCACTTTGCCAATTGCACAAGAACTGTCTTAGCGAAAGGCTTCTTGAGGGGAAAGCTGTAACTCTGTTAGATGATTTCACAGAACACAAAGAAGTTTCTCAGAAACCTTCTTTCTCTTTGTTATCGGAAGATATTTCTTTTGGCCCTGTAGTCTTAAAGGGATCAGAAATATCTGTCCTCAGATTCCACAGAAATAAGGCTAGCAAAGATATCCACGAAATACAGATGAAACTCGGAGAGATGTATTAACAGAACACTAAGCAGTTTCTCGGAAAGCTTCTTTAAAGATTTCATCTGAGGATATTTCCTTTTTCACCATAGCCCTCTATGGGCTTCCAAATATCACTTTGCCAATTCCACAAGAACTTTCTTAGCGAAAGGCTTCTGGAGGGGAAAGCTGTAACTCTGTGAGATGATTTCACATAACACAAAGAAGTTTCTCTGAAAGCTTCTTTCTCTTTGTTATCGGAAGGTATTTCCTTTGGCTCTATAGTCTTCAAAGGGATCCGAAATATCTGTTCTGAGATACCAAAGAAATAAGGCTAGCAAAGAGATCCACGAAATACAGATGTAACTCTGTGAGTGGAAGTCACATGTCACAGAGCAGTTTCTCATAAAGTTTCTTTCCAGATTTCATCTGAGGATACTTCCTTTTTCACCGTAGCCCTCTATGAGTTTCCAAATATCACTTTGTCAATTCTACGAGAACTGTCTAAGCGAAAGGCTTCTTGAGGGGAAAGCTGTAACTCTGGGAGATGATTTCACAGAACACAAAGAAGTTTCTCAGAAAGCTTCTTTCTCTTTTTTATCGGAGGATATTTCCTTTGGCCCTATAGTCTTCAAAGGAATCCGAAATATCTGTTCTCAGATACCAAAGAAATAAGGCTAGCAAAGAGATCCACGAAATGCAGATGTAACTCTGTGAGTAGAAGTCACATCTCACAGAGCAGTTTCTCGGAAAGCTTCTTTCCAGATTTCATCTGAGGATATTTCGTTTTTCACCAGAGCCCTCTATGGGCTTCCAAATATCACTTTGCCAATTCCACAAGAACTGTCTTAGCGAAAGGCTTCTTGAGGGGAAGCTGTAACTCTGTCAGAAGATTTCGCAGAACACAAGGAAGTTTCTCAGAAAGCTTCTTTCTCTTTGTTATCGGAGGATATTTCCTTTGGCCCTATAGTCTTCAAAGGGATCCGAATTATCTGTTCTCAGATTCCACAGAAATAAGGCTAGCAAAGAGATCCACGAAATACAGATGTAACTCTGTGGGTGGAAGTCACATATCACAGAGCAGGTTCTCAGGAAGTTTCTTTCCAGATTTCATCTCAGGATATTTCCTTTTTCACCGTAACCCTCTATGGGCTTCCAAATATCACGTTGCCAATTCCACAAGAACTGTCTTAGCGAAAGGCTTCTTGAGGGGAATGCTGTAACTCTCTTAGAATATTAAAGAGAACACAGAGAAGTTTCTCAGAAAGCTTCTTTCTCTTTGTTATCGGAGGATATTTCCTTTGGTCCCTTAGTCTTCAAAGGGATCCGAAATATCTGTTCTCAGATTACACAGAAATAAGGCTAGCAAAGAGATCCAGGAAATACAGATGTAACTCTGTGAGTGGAAATCACATATCACAGAGCAGTTTCTCATAAAGTTTCTTTCCAGATTTCATCTGAGGATACTTCCTTTTTCACCATAGCCCTCTATGGGTTTCAAAATATCACTTTGCCAATTCTAAGAGAACTGTCTTAGCGAAAGGCTTCTTCAGGGGACAGCTGTAACTCTGTGAGATGATTTCACATACCACAAAGAAGTTTCTCAGAAAGCTTCTTTATCTTTCTTATGGGAGGATATTTCCTTTGGCCCTATAGTCTTCAAAGGGATCCAAAATATCTGTTCTCAGATTCCACACAAATAAGGCTAGCAAAGAGATCCACGAAATAGAGATGTAACTCTGTGAGATGAATTAACAGAACACTAAGCAGTTTCTCGGAAAGCTTCTTTACAGATTTCATCTGAGGATATTTCCTTTTTCACCATAGCCCTCTATTTGCTTCCAAATATCACTTTGCCAATTCCACAAGAACTGTCTTAGCGAAAGGCTTCTTTAGGGGAAATCTGTAACTCTGTCAGATGATTTCACAGAACACAAAGTAGTTTCTCAGAAAGCTTCTTTCTCTTTGTTATCGGAAGATATTTCCTTTGCCCCTGTTCTTCAAAGGTATCTGAAATATCTGTTCTCAGATTCCACAGAAATAAGGCCAGCAAAGAGATTCACGAAATACAGATGTAACTCTGTGTGTGGAAGTCACATATCACAGAGCAGTTTCTCAGAAAGCTTCTTTCCAGATTTCAATTCAGGATATTTCCTTTTTCAACATAGCCCTCTAAGGGCTTCCAAATATCACTTTGCCAATTCCACAAGAACAGTCTTAGCGAAAGGCTTCTTGAGGGGAAAGCTGTAACTCTGTGAGATGATTTCACAGAACACAAAGAAGTTTCTCAGAAAGCTTCTTTCTCTTTGTTATCAGAGGATATTTCCCTTGGCGCTATAGTCTTCAAAGGGATCCGAAATATCTGTTATCAGATTCCACAGAAATAATTCTAGCAAAGAGATCCACGAAATACAGATGTAACTCTGTGAGATGAATTAACAGAACACTAAGCAGTTTCTCAGAAAGCTTCTTACCAGATTTCATCTGAGGATATTTCCTTTTTCACCATAGCCCTCTAAGGGCTTCCAAATATCACTTTGCCAATTCCACAAGAACTGTCTTAGCGAAAGGCTTCCTGAAGGGAAAGCTGTAACTCTGTGAGATGATTTCAGAGAACACAAAGAAGTCTCTCAGAAAGCTTCTTTCTCTTTGTTATCGGAGGATATTTCCTTCGGCGCCATAGTCTTCAAAGGGATCCGAAATATCTGTTCTCACCTTCCACAGAAATAAGGCTAGCAAAGAGATCCACGAAATACAGATGTAACTCTGTGAGATGAATTAGCAGAACACTAAGCAGTTTCTCAGAAAGCTTCTTTCCAGATTTCATCTGAGGACATTTCCTTTTTCACCATAGCCCTCTAAGGGCTTCCAAATATCACTTTGCCAATTCCACAAGAACTGTTTTAGCGAAAGGCTTCTTGAGGGGAAAGCTGTAACTTTGTGAGATGATTTCACAGAACATAAAGAAGTTTCTCAGAAAGCTTCTTTCTCTTTGTTATTGGAGGATATTTCCTTTGGCCCTATAGTCTTCAAAGGGATCCGAAATTTCTGTTATTAGATTCCACAGAAATAAGTCTAGCAAAGAGATCCACGAAATACAGATGTGACTCTGTCAGTGGAAGTCATATATCACAGAACAGTTTCTCAGAAACTTCTTTCCAGATTTCATCTGAGGATATTTCCTTTTTCACCATAGCCCTCTATGGGCTTCCAAATATCACTTTGCCAATTCCACAAGAACTGTCTTAGCGAAAGGCTTCTTGAGGGGAAAGCTGTAACTCTGTGAGATGATTTCACAGAACACAAAGAAGTTTCTCAGAAAGCTTCTTTCTCTTTGTTATCGGAGGATATTTCCCTTGGCACTATAGTCTTCAAAGGGATCCGAAATATCTGTTATCAGATTCCACAGAAATAAGGCTAGCAAAGAGATCCACGAAATACAGATGTAACTCTGTGAGATGAATTAACAGAACACTAAGCAGTTTCTCAGAAAGCTTCTTTCCAGATTTCATCTGATGATATTTCCTTTTTCACCATAGCCCTCTAAGGGCTTCCAAATATCACTTTGCCAATTCCACAAGAACTGTCTTATCGAAAGGCTTCCTGAAGGGAAAGGTGTAACTCTGTGAGATGATTTCAGAGAACACAAAGAAGTCTCTCAGAAAGCTTCTTTCTCTTTGTTTTGGAGGATATTTCCTTCGGCGCCATAGTCTTCAAAGGGATCCGAAATATCTGTTCTCAGCTTCCACAGAAATAAGGCTAGCAAAGAGATCCACGAAATACAGATGTAACTCTGTGAGGTGAATTAACAGAACACTAAGCTGTTTCTCAGAAAGCTTCTTTCCAGATTTCTTCTGAGGATATTTCCTTTTTCACCATAGCCCTCTAAGGGCTTCCAAATATCACTTTGCCAATTCCACAAGAACTGTCTTAGCGAAAGGCTTCCTGAAGGGAAAGCTGTAACTCTGTGAGATGATTTCACAGAACACAAAGAAGTTTCTCAGAACGCTTCTTTCTCTTTGTTATTGGAGGATATTTCCCTTGGCCCTAGAGTCTTCAAAGGGATCCGAAATATCTGTTATCAGATTCCACATAAATAAGGCTAGCAAAGAGATCCACGAAATACAGATGTAACTCTGTGAGATGATTAACAGAACACTAAGCTGTTTCTCAGAAAGCTTCCTTCCAGATTTCATCTGAGGATATTTCCTTTTTCACCATAGCCCTCTAAGGGCTTCCAAATATCACTTTGCCAATTCCACAAGAACTGTCTTAGCGAAAGGCTTCCTGAAGGGAAAGCTGTAACTCTGTGCGATGATTTCACAGAACACAAAGAAGTTTCTCAGAAAGCTTCTTTCTCTTTGTTATCGCAGGATATTTCCTTTGGCCCTATAGTCTTCAAAGGGATCCGAAATATCTGTTCTAAGATTTCACAGAAATAAGGCTAGCAAAGAGATCCAGGAAATACAGTTTTAACTCTGTGAGTGGAAGTCACATATCACAGAGCAGTTTCTCAGAAAGCTTCTTTCCAGATTTCATCTGAGGATATTTCCTTTTTCACCATAGCCCTCAAAGGGTTTCCAAATATCACTTTGCCAATTCCACAAGAACTGTCTTAGCGAAAGGCTTCTTGAGGGGAAAGCTGTAACTCTGTGAGATGATTTCACAGAACACAAAGAAGTTTCTCAGAAAGCTTCTTTCTCTTTGTTATCGGAGGATATTTCCTCTCACCCTATAGTCTTCAAAGGGATCCGAAATATCTGTTCTCAGATTCCACAGAAATAAGGCTAGCAAAGAGATCCACGAAATACAGATGTAACTCTGTGAGATGAATTAACAGAACACTAAGCAGTTTCTCAGAAAGCTTCTTTCCAGATTTCATCTGAGGATATTTCCTTTTTCACCATAGCCCACTAAGGGCTTCCAAATATCACTTTGCCAATTACACAAAAACTGTCTTAGCGAAAGGCTTCCTGAAGGGAAAGCTGTATCTCTGTGAGATGATTTCAGAGAACACAAAGAAGTCTCTCAGAAAGCTTCTTTCTCTTTGTTATCGGAGGATATTTCCTTCGGCGCCATAGTCTTCAAAGGGATCCGAAATATCTGTTCTCAGCTTCCACAGAAATAAGGCTAGCAAAGAGATCCAAGAAATACAGATGTAACTCTGTGAGATGAATTAGCAGAACACTAAGCAGTTTCTCAGAAAGCTTCTTTCCAGATTTCATGTGAGGATATTTCCTTTTTCACCATAGCCCTCTAAGGGATTCCAAAAATCACTTTGCCAATTCCACAAGAACTGTTTTAGCGAAAGGCTTCTTGAGGGGAAGGCTGTAACTCTGTGAGATGATTTCACAGAACACAAAGAAGTTTCTCAGAAAGCTTCTTTCTCTTTGTTATCGGAGGATATTTCCTTTGGCCCTATAGTCTTCAAAGGGATCCGAAATATCGGTTATCAGATTCCACAGAAATAAGGCTAGCAAAGAGATCCACGAAATACAGATGTAACTCTGTGAGATGAATTAACAGAACACTAAGCTGTTTCTCAGAAAGCTTCTTTCCAGATTTCTTCTGAGGATATTTCCTTTTTCACCATAGCCCTCTAAGGGCCTCCAAATATCACTTTGCCAATTCCACAAGAACTGTCTTAGCGAAAGGCTTCCTGAAGGGAAAGCTGTAACTCTGTGAGATGATTTCACAGAACACAAAGAAGTTTCTCAGAACGCTTCTTTCTCTTTGTTATCGGAGGATATTTCCCTTGGCCCTAGAGTCTTCAAAGGGATCCGAAATATCTGTTATCAGATTCCACATAAATAAGGCTAGCAAAGAGATCCACGAAATACAGATGTATCTCTGTGAGATGAATTAACAGAACACTAAGCAGTTTCTCAGAAAGCTTCTTTCCAGATTTCATCTGAGGATATTTCCTTTTTCACCATAGCCCTCTAAGGGCTTCCAAATATCACTTTGCCAATTCCACAAGAACTGTCTTAGCGAAAGGCTTCCTGAAGGGAAAGCTGTAACTCTGTGAGATGATTTCAGAGAACACAAAGAAGTCTCTCAGAAATCTTCTTTCTCTTTGTTATCGGATGATATTTCCTTCTTCGCCATAGTCTTCCAAGGGATCCGAAATATCTGTTCTCAGCTTCCGCAGAAATAAGGCGAGCAAAGAGATCCACGAAATACAGATGTAACTCTGTGAGATGAATTAGCAGAACACTAAGCAGTTTCTCAGAAAGCTTCTTTCCACATTTCATCTGAGGATATTTCCTTTTTCACCATAGCCCTCTAAGGGCTTCCAAAAATCACGTTGCCAATAACACAAGAACTGTCTTAGCGAAAGGCTTCTTGAGGGGAAAGCTGTAACTCTGTGAGATGATTTCACAGTACACAAAGGAGTTTCTCAGAAAGCTTCTTTCTCTTTGTTATCGGAGGATATTTCCTTTGGCCCTATAGTCTTCAAAGGGATCCGAAATATCTGTTATCAGATTCCACAGAAATAAGGCTAGCAAAGAGATCCACGAAATACAGATGTAACTCTGTGAGATGAATTAACAGAACACTAAGCTGTTTCTCAGAAAGCTTCTTTCCAGATTTCATCTGAGGATATTTCCTTTTTCACCATAGCCCTCTAAGGGCTTCCAAATATCACTTTGCCAATTCCACAAGAACTGTCTTAGCGAAAGGCTTCCTGAAGGGAAAGCTGTAACTCTGTGAGATGATTTCACAGAACACAAAGAAGTTTCTCAGAAAGCTTCTTTCTCTTTGTTATCGGAGGATATTTCCTTTGGCCCTATAGTCTTCAAACGTATCCGAAATATCTGTTCTCCAATTTCACAGAAATAAGGCTAGCAAAGAGTTCCACGAAATACAGATGTAACTCTGTGAGATGAATTAACAGAACACTAAGCAGTTTCTCAGAAAGCTTCTTTCCAGATTTCATCTGAGGATATTTCCTTTTTCACCATAGCCCTCTATGGGCTTCCAAATATCACTTTGCCAATTCCACAAGAACTGTCTTAGCGAAAGGCTTCTTGAGGGGAAAGCTGTAACTCTGTGAGATGATTTCACAGAACACAAAGAAGTTTCTCAGAAAGCTTCTTTCTCTTTCTTATCGGAGTATATTTCCTTTGACCCTATAGTCTTCAGAGGGATCCGAAATATCTGTTCTCAGATTCCACAGAAATAAGGCCAGCAAAGAGATCCACGAAATACAGATGTAACTCTCCGAGATGAATTAACAGAACACTAAGCAGTTTCTCAGAAAGCTTCTTTCTCTTTGTTATGGGAAGATATTTCCTTTGCCCCTATAGTCTTCAAAGGGATCCGAAATATCTCTTCTCATATTCCAAAGAAATAAGGCTAGAAAAGAGATCCACGAAATACAGATGTAACTCTGTGAGTGGAAGTCACATATCACAGAGCAGTTTCTCAGAAAACTTCATTCCAGATTTCATCTGAGGATATTTTCTTTATCACCATAGCCCTCTAGGGGCTTCCAAATATCACTTTTCCAATTCCTCAAGAACTCTCTTAGCGAAAGGCTTCTTGAGGGGGAAGCTGTAACTCTGTCAGAAGAGTTCACAGAACACAAAGAAGTTTCGCAGAAAGCTTCTTTCTCTTTGTTTTCGGAGGATATTCCCTTTGACCCTATAGTCTTCAAAGGGATCCGAAAAATCTGTTCTCAGATTCCACAGAAATAAGGCTAGGAAAGAGATCCACGAAATACAGATGTAACTGGGTGAGTGGAAGTTACATATCACAGAGCATTTCTCAGAATGCTTCTTTCGAGATTTCATCTGAGGATACTTCCTTTTTCCCATAGCCCTCTAGGGGCTTCCAAATATCACTTTGTCAATTCCACAAGAACTATCTTACCGAAAGGCTTCTTGAGGGGAAAGCTGTAACTTTGTGAGGAGATTTCACAGAACACAAAGATGTTTTTGTGAAAGCTCATTTCTCTTTGTTATCGGAGGATATTTCCTTTGGCCCTATAGTCTTCAAAGGGATCCGAAATATCTGTTCTCAGATTCCACAGAAATAAGGCTAGCAAAGAGATCCACGAAATACAGATGTAACTCTGTGAGTGGAAGTTACATATCACAGAGCAGTTTCTCAGAAAGCTTCTTTGCAGATTTCATGTGAGGATATATCCTTTTACACCATAGCCCTCTATGGGCTTCCAAATATCACTTTTCCAATTCCACAAGGACTGTCTTTGCGAAAGGCTTCTTGAAGGGAAAGATGTAACTCTGTAAGATGATTTCGCAGAACACAAAGAAGTTTCTCAGAAAGCTTCTTTCTCTTTGTTATCGTAGGATATTTCCTTTGGCCCTATTGTCTTCAAAGGGATCCGAAATATCTGTTCTCAGATTCCACAGATATAAGGCTAGCAAAGAGATCCATGAAATCAAGAGGTAACTCTGTGAGTGGAAGTCACATATCACAGAGCAGTTTCTCAGAAAGCTTCTTTCCAGATTTCTTCTGAGGATATTTCCTTTTTTACCACAGCCCTCTAAGGGCTTCCAAATATCACTTTGCCAATTCCACAAGAACTGTCTTGGCGAAAGGCTTTTTGAGGGGAAAGCTGTAACTCTGTGAGATAATTTCACAGAACAGAAAGAAGTTTCTGACAAAGCTTCTTTCTCTTTGTTATCGGAGGATATTTCCTTTGGCCCTATATTCTTCAAAGGGATACGAAATATCTGTTCTCAGATTCCACAGAAAAAGGCTAGCATAGAGATTCAAGAAATACAGATGTAACTCTGTGAGATGAATTAACAGAACACTAAGCAGTTTCTCAGAAACCTTCTTTCCAGATTTCATCTGAGGATATTTCCTTTTTCACCATAGCCCATTATGGGCTCCAAATATCACTTTGCCAACTTCCAGAAGAACTGTCTTAGCGAAAGGCATCTTGAGGGGAAAGCTGTAACTCTGTGAAATGATTTCACAGAACTCAAAGAAGTTTCTCAGAAAGCTTCTTTCTCTTTGTTATGGGAGTATATTTCCTTTGGCCCTATAGTCTTCAAAGGGATTCGAAATATCTGTTCACAGATTCCACAGAAATAAGGCTAGCAAAGAGATTCACGAAATAGAGATGTAACTCTGTGAGTGGAAGTCAAATAATACAGAGCAGTTTCTCAGAAAGCTTCTTTCCAGATTTCATCTGAGGATACTTCCTTTTTCACCTTAGCCCTCTATGGGCCTCCAAATATCACTTTGCCAATTCCACAAGAACTGTCTTACCGAAAGGCTTCTTGAGGCGAAAGCTGTAACTCTGTGAGATAATTTCACAGAACACAAAGAAGTTTCTCAGAAAGCTTCTTTCTCTTTGTTATCGGAGGATATTTCCTTTGGCCCGATAGTCTTCAAAGGGATCCGAAATATCTGTTCTCAGATTCCACAGAAATAAAGCTATCAAAGAGATCCATGAAATACTGATGTAACTCTGTGAGTGGAAGTCACATATCACAGAGCAGTTTCTCAGAAAGCTTCTTTCCATATTTCATCTGAGGATATTTCCTTTTTCACCATAGCCCTCTATGGGCTTCCAATTATCACTTTGCCAATTCCACAAGAACTGTCTTAGCGAAAGTCTTCTTCAGGGGAAAGCTGTAACTCTGTGAGATGATTTCACAGAACACAAAGAAGTTTCTCTGAAAGCTTCTTTCTCTTTGTTATCGGAGGATATTTCCTTTGGCCGTATAGTCTTCAATGGGATCCGAAATACCTGCTCTCAGATTCCACAGAAATAAGGCTAGCAAAGAGATCCACGAAATACAGATGTAACTCTGTGAGTGGAAGTCACAAATCACAGAGCAGTTTCTCAGAAAGCTTCTTTCCAGATTTCAACTGAGGATATTTCCTTTTTCACCATAGCCCTCTATGGGCTTCCAAATATCACTTTGCCAATTCCACAAGACCTCTCTTAGCGAAAGGCTTCTTGAGGGGAAAGCTGAACCTCTGTGAGGTGATGTCACAGAACCCAAAGAAGTTTCTCAGAAAGCTTCTTTCTCTTTGTTATCGGAGGATATTTCCTTTGGCCCTGTGGTCTTCAAAGGGATCCGAAATATCTGTTCTCAGATTCCACAAAAATAAGGCTAGCAAAGAGATCCACAAAATACAGATGTAACTCTGTGAGATGAATTAACAGAACACTAAGCAGTTTCTCTGAAAGCTTCTTTCCAGATTTCATCTGAGGATATTTCCTTTTTCACCAAAGCCCTCTATGGGCTTCCAAATATCACTTTGCCAATTCCACAAGAACTGTCTTAGCTAACGGCTTCTTGAGGGTAAAGCTGTAACTCTGGGAGATGATTTCACAGAACACAGAGAAGTTTCTCTGAAAGCTTCCTTCTCTTTGTTATGGGAGGATATTACCTTTGGCCCTATAGTCTTCAAAGGGATCCGAAATATCTGTTCTCAGATTCCAAAGAAATAAGGCTAGCAAAGGGATCCACGAAATACAGATGTAACTCTGTGAGTGGATGTCACATATCACAGAGCAGTTTCTCAGAAAGCTTCTTTCCATATTTCATCTGAGGATATTTCCTTTTTCACCATAGCCCTCTATGGGCTTCCAAATATCACTTTGCCAATTCCACAAGAACTGTCTTAGCGAAAGGCTTCTTGAGCGGAAAGCTCTAACTCTGTGAGATGATTTCACAGAAAACAAAGTCGTTTCTCAGAAAGCTTCTTTCTCTTTGTTTTTGGAGGATATTTCCTTTGGCCCTATAGTCTTCCAAGGGATCCGAAATATCTGTTCTCAGATTACACAGAAATATGGCTAGCAAAGAGATCCACGAAATACAGATGTAACTCTGTGAGATGAATTAACAGAACACTAAGCAGTTTCTCAGAAAGCTTCTTTCCAGATTTCATTTGAGGATATTTCCTTTTTCACCATAGCCCTCTAAGGGCTTCCAAATATCACTTTGCCAATTCCGGAAGAACTGTCTTAGCGAAAGGCTTCTTGAGGGGAAAGCTGTAACTCTGTTAGATGATTTCACAGAACACAACGAACTTTTTCAGAAAGCTTCTTTCTCTTTGTTATCCCTGAATATTTCCTTTGGACCTATAGTCTTCAAAGGGATCCGAAATATCTGTCCTCAGTTTCCACAGAAATAAGGCTAGCAAAGAGATCCACCAAATACAGATGTAACTCTGTAAAATAAATTAACAGAACACTAAGTAGTTTCTCAGAAAGCTTCTTTCCAGATTTCATCTGAGGGTATTTCCTTTTTCACCATAGCCCTCTATGGGCTTCCAAATATCACTTTGCCAATTCCACAAGAACTGTCTTAGCAAAAGGCTTCCTGAGGGGAAAGCTGTAACTCTGTGAGATGATTTCACAGAACACAAAGGGGTTTCTCAGAAAGCTTCTTTCTCTTTCTTATGGGAAGATATTTACTTTGGCCGTATAGTCTTCAAAGTGATCCGAAATATCTGTTCTCATATTCCAAGGAAATAAGGCTAGCAAAGAGATCCAGGAAATACAGATGTAACTTTGTGAGTGGAAATCACACATCACTGAGCAGTTTCTCAGAAAGCTTCTTTCCAGATTTCATCGGAGGATATTTCCTTTTTCACCATAGCCCTCTATGGGTTTCCTAATATCACTTTGCAAATTCCACGAGAACTGTCTTAGCGAACGGATTCTTGAGGGGAAAGCTGTAACTCTGGGAGAAGATTTCACAGATCACAAAGAAGTTTCTCAAAAAGCATCTTTCTCTTTGTTATCGGAGGATAGTTCCTTTGGCCTAATAGTCTTCAAAAGGATCCGAAATATCTGTTCTCAGATTCCACAGAAATAAGGCTAGCAAAGAGATCCACGAAATACAGATGTAACTCTGTGAGAAGAAGTCACATATCACAGAGCAGTTTCTCAGAAATCTTCTTTCCATATTTCATCTGAGGATATTTCCTTTTTCACCATAGCCCTCTATGGGCTTCCAAATATCACTTTGCCAATTCCACAAGAACTGTCAAGGCGAAAGGCTTCTTGAGGGGAAAGCTGTAACTCTGTGAGATGATTTCACAGAACACAAAGAAGTTTCTCAGAAAGCTTCTTTCTCTTTGTTATCGGAGGATATTTCCTTTGGCCGTATAGTCTTCAATGGGATCCGAAATATCTGCTCTCAGATTCCACAGAAATAAGGCGGGCAAAGAGATCCACGAAATGCAGATGTAACTCGGTGAGATGAATTAACAGAACACTAAGCAGTTTCTCTGAAATCTTCTTTCCAGATTTCATCTGAGGATATTTCCTTTTTCACCAAAGCCCTCTATGGGCTTCCAAATATCACTTTGCCAATTCCACAAGAACTGTCTTAGCTAACGGCTTCTTGAGGGGAAAGCTGTAACTCTGGGAGATGATTTCACAGAACACAAAGAAGTTTCTCTGAAACCTTCTTTCTCTTTGTTATGGGAGGATATTTCCTTAGGCCCTGTAGTCTTCAAAGGGATCCGAAATATCTGTTCTCAGATTCCACAGAAATAAGGCTAGCAAAGAGATCCACGAAATACAGATGTAGCTCTGTGAGATTAACTAACAGAACACTAAACAGTTTCTCGGAAAACTTCTTTCCAGATTTCATCTGAGGATATTTCTTTTTTCACCATAGCCCTCTAGGGGCTTCCAAATATCACTTTGCCAATTCCACAAGAACTGTCTGAGCGAAAGGCTTCTTGAGGGGAAAGCTGTAACTCTGGGAGATGATTTCACAGAACACAAAGAAGTTTCTCCGAAAGCTTCTTTCTCTTTGTTATCGGAGGATATTTCCTTTGGCCGTATAGTCTTCAATGGGATCCGAAATATCTGCTCTCAGATTCAACAGAAATAAGGCGAGCAAAGAGATCCACGAAATACAGATGTAACTCTGTGAGTGGAAGTCACAAATCTCAGAGCAGTTTCTCAGAAAGCTTCTTTCCAGATTTCATCTGAGGATATTTCCTTTTTCACCATAGCCCTCTATGGGCTTCCAAATATCACTTTGCCAATTCCACAAGAACTGTCTTAGCGAAAGGCTTCTTGAGGGCAAAGCTGTAAATCTGTGAGATGATTTCACAGAATACAAAGAAGTTTCTCAGAAATCTTCTTTCTCTTTGTTATCGGAGGATATTTCCTTTGGCCCTATAGTCTTCAAAGGGATCCGAAATATCTGTTCTCAGATTCCACAGAAATAAGGCTAGGAAAGAGATCCACGAAATACAGATGTAACTCTGTGAGTGGAAGGCACATATCACAGAGCAGTTTCTCAGAGAGCTTCTTTCCAGATTTCATCTGAGGATATATCCTTTTTCACCATAGCCCTCTATGGGCTTCCAAATATCACTTTGCCAATTGCACAAGAACTGTCTAAGCGAAAGGCTTCTTGAGGGGAAAGCTGAACCTCTGTGAGATGATTTCACAGAACACAAAGAAGTTTCTCAGAAAGCTTCTTTCTCTTTGTTATCCGAGGATATTTCCTTTGGCCCTGTAGTCTTCAAACGGATCCGAAATATCTGTTCTTAGATTCCACAAAAATAAGGCTAGCAAAGAGATCCACGAAATACAGATGTAACTCTGTGAGATGAATTAACAGAACACTAAGCAGTTTCTCTGAAATCTTCTTTCCAGATTTCGTCTGAGGATATTTACTTTTTCACCAAACCCTCTATGGGCTTCCAAATATTACTTTGCCAATTCCACAAGAACTGTCTTAGCTAACGGCTTCTAGAGGGGAAAGCTGTAACTCTGGGAGATGATTTCACATAACACAAAGAAGTTTCTCTGAAATCTTCCTTCTCTTTGTTATGTGAGGATATTTCCTTAGGCCCTATAGTCTTCAAAGGGATCAGAAATATCTGTTCTCAGATTCCACAGAAATAAGGCTAGCAAAGAGATCCACGAAATACAGATGTAACTCTGTGAGTGGATGTCACATATCACAGAGCAGTTTCTCAGAAAGCTTCTTTCCAGATTTCATCTGAGGATATTTCCTTTTTCACCATAGCCCTCTAAGGGCTTCCAAATATCACTTTGCCAATTGCACAAGAACTGTCTTAGCGAAAGGCTTCTTGAGGGGAAAGCTGTAACTCTGTCAGATGATTTCACAGAACAAAAAGAAGTTTCTCAGAAAGCTTCTTTCTCTTTGTTATCGGAGGATATTTCCTTTGACCCTATAGTCTTCAAAGGGATCCGAAATATCTGTTCTCAGATTCCACAGAAATAAGGCTAGCAAAGAGATCCACGAAATACAGATGTAACTCTGTGAGAGAAAGTAACATATCACAGAGCAGTTTCTCAGAAAGATTCTTTCCAGATTTCATCTGAGGATATTTCCTTTTTCAACATAGCCCTCTATGGGCTTCCAAATATCACTTTGCCAATTCCACAAGAACTGTCTTAGCGAAAGGCTTCTTGAGGGGAAAGCTGTAACTCGGTGAGATGATTACACAGAACACAAAGTAGTTTCTCAGAAAGCTGCTTTCTCTTTGTTTTTGGAGGATATTTCCTTTGGCCATATAGTCTTCTAAGGGATCCGAAATATCTGTTCTCAGATTAGACAGAAATAAGGCTAGCAAAGAGATCCACGAAACACAGATGTAACTCTGTGAGTGGAAGTCACATATAACAGAGCAGTTTCTAAGAAAGCTTCTTGCCAGATTTCATCTGAGGATATTTCCTTTTTCACCATAGCCCTCTAAGGGCTTCCAAATATCACATTGTCAATTCCACAAGAACTGTCTTAGCGAAAGGCTTCTTGAGGTGAAAGCTGTAACTCTGTTAGATGATTTCACAGAACACAAAGAAGTTTCTCCGAAAGCTTTTTTCCCTTTGTTATCGGAGGATATTTCCTTTGGCTCTACAGTCTTCCAAGGGATCCGAAATATCTGTTCTCAGATTCCACAGAAATAATGCTAGCAAAGAGATCCACGAAATACAGATGTAACTCTGTGAGTGGAAGTCACGTATCACAGAGCAGTTTCTCAGAAAGCTTCTTTCCAGATTTCATCTGAGGATATTTCCTTTTTCACCATAGCCCTCTAGGGGCTTCCAAATATCACTTTGCCAATTCCACAAGAACTGTCTGAGCGAAAGGCTTCTTGAGGGGAAAGCTGTAACTCTGGGAGATGATTTCACAGAACACAAAGAAGTTTCTTAGAAAGCTTCTATGTCTTTGTTATGGGAGGATATTTCTTTGGCCCTATAGTCTTCAAAGGGATCCGAAATATCTGTTCTCAGATTCCACAGAAATAAGG
This sequence comes from Macaca mulatta, assembly GCF_049350105.2. Classification (NCBI taxonomy): domain Eukaryota; kingdom Metazoa; phylum Chordata; class Mammalia; order Primates; family Cercopithecidae; genus Macaca; species Macaca mulatta. The sequence goes on from NC_133417.1 coordinate 30,662,642, forward strand.
CTAACAAAGAGATCCACGAAATACAGATGTAACTCTGTGAGTGGAAGTCACATATCACAGAGCAGTGTCTCAGAAAGCTTCTTTCCATATTTCATCTGAGGATATTTCCTTTTTCATCATATCCCTCTATGGGCTTCCAAATATCACTTTGCCAATTCCACAAGAACTGTCTTAGCGAAAGGCTTCTTGAGGGGAAAGCTGTAACTCTGTGAGATGATTTCACAGAACACAAAGATGTTTCTCAGAAAGCTTCTTTCTCTTTGTTATAGGAGGATATTTCCTTTGGCCGTATAGTCTTCAATGGGATCCGAAATATCTGCTCACAGATTCCACAGAAATAAGGCTAGCAAAGAGATCCACGAAATACAGATGTAACTCTGTGAGATGAATTAACAGAACACTAAGGAGTTTCTCTGAAATCTTCTTTCCAGATTTCATCTGAGGATATTTCCTTTTTCACCAAAGCCCTCTATGGGCTTCCAAATATCACTTTGCCAATTCCACAAGAACTGTCTTAGCTAACGGCTTCTTGAGGGGAAAGCTGTAACCCTGGGAGATGATTTCACAGAACACAAAGAAGTTTCTCTGAAAGCTTCTTTCTCTTGGTTATGGGAGGATATTTCCTTAGGCCCTGTAGTCTTCAAAGGGATCCGAAATATCTGTTCTCAGATTCCACAGAAATAAGGCTAGCAAAGAGATCCACGAAATACAGATGTAACTCTGTGAGTGGAAGTCACATATCACAGAGCAGTTTCTCAGAAAGATTCTTTCCAGATTTCATCTGAGGATATTTCCTTTTTCAACATAGCCCTCTATGGGCTTCCAAATATCACTTTGCCAATTCCACAATAACTGTCTTAGCGAAAGGCTTCTTGAGGGGAAAACTGTAACTCTGTGAGATGATTTCACAGAACACAAAGAAGTTTCTCAGAAAGCTTCATTCTCTTTGTTTTTGGAGGATATTTCCTTTGGCCCTATAGTCTTCCAAGGGATCTGAAATATCTGTTCTCAGTTTACACAGAAATAAGGCTAGCAAAGAGATCCACGAAATACAGATGTAACTCTGTGTGCTGAATTAACGGAACACTAAGCAGTTTCTCAGAAAGATTCTATCCAGATTTCATCTGAGGATATTTCCTTTTTCACCATAGCGCTCTATGGGCTTCCAAATATCACTTTGCCAATTCCACAAGAACTGTCTTAGCGAAAGGCTTCTTGAGGGGAAAGCTGTAACTCTGTGAGATGATTTCACAGAACACAACCAAGTTTCTCAGAAAGCTTCTTTCTCTTTGTTATCAGAGGATATTTCCTATGGCCCTATAGTCTTCAAACTGATCCGAAATATCTGTTCTCAGATTCCACAGAAATAAGGCTAGCAAAGAGATCCACGAAATACAGATGTAACTCTGTGAGTGGAAGTCTCATATCACAGAGCTGCTTCTCAGAAAGCTTCTTTCCAGATTTCATCTGAGGATATTTCCTTTTTCACCGTAGCCCTCTATGGGCTTCCAAATATCACTTTGCCAATTCCACAAGAACTGTCTTAGCGAAAGGCTTCTTGAGGGGAAAGCTGTAACTCTGTGAGATGATTTCACAGAACACAAAGAAGTTTCTCAGAAAGCTTCTTTCTCTTTGTTTTCGGAGGATATTTCCTTTGGCCCTATGGTCTTCCAAGGGACCGAAATATCTGTTCTCAGATTCCACAGAAATAAGGCTAGCAAAGAGATCCACGAAATACGGATGTAACTCTGTGAGTGGAAGTCACATATCACAGAGTAGTTTCTCAGAAAGCTTCTTTCCCTTTTTAATCTGAGGATATTTCCTTTTTCACCATAGCCCTCTAAGGGCTTCCAAATATCACTTTGCCAATTCCACGAGAACTGCCTTAGAGAAAGGCTTCTTTAGGGGAAAGCTCTGACTCTGTGAGATGATTTCACAGAACACAAAGAAGTTTCTCAGAAAGCTTCTTTCTCTTTGTTATGGGAAGATATTTCCTTTGGCCCTATAGTCTTCAAAGGGATCCGAAATATCTGTTCTCATATTCCAAAGAAAGAAGGCTAGCAAAGAGATCCACGAAATACAGATGTAACTCTGTGAGTGGAAGTCACATATCACAGAGCAGTTTCTCAGAAAGCTTCTTTCCAGATTTCATCTGAGGATATTTCCTCTTTCACCATAGCCCTCTATGGGCTTCAAAATATCACTTTGCCAATTCCACAAGAGCTGTGTTAGCGAAAGGCTTCTTGAGGGGAAAGCTGTAAGTCTGTGAGGTGATTTCACAGAACGCAAAAATGTTTCTCAGAAAACTTCTTTATCTTTGTTATCGTAGGATATTTCCTTTGGCCCTATAGGCTTCAAAGGGAACCGAAATATCTGTTCTCAGATTCCACAGAAGAAATGCTTGCAAAGAGATCCACGAAATACAGATGTAACTCTGTGAGTGGAAGTCACATATCACAGAGCAGATTCTCAGAAAGCTTCTTTCCAGATTTCATCTGAGGATATTTCCTTTTACACCATAACCCTTTATGGGCTTCCAAATATCACTTTGCCAATTCCAGAAGAACTGTCTTAGCGAAAGGCTTCTTGAGGGGCAAGCTGTAACTCTGTCAGATGATTTCAGAGAACACAAAGAAGTTTCTCAGAAAGCTTCTTTCTCTTTGTTATCGGAGGATATTTCCTTTGGCCCTATAGTGTTCAAAGGGATCCGAAATATCTGTTCTCAGATTCCACAGAAATAAGGCTAGCAAAGTGATCCACGAAATACAGATGTAATGGGCTTCCAAATATCACTTTGCCATTTCCAGAAGAACTGTCTTAGCGAAAGGCTTCTTGAGGGGAAAGCTGTAACTCAGTGAGATGATTTCACAGAACACAACGAAGTTTCTCAGAAAGCTTCTTTCTCTTTGTTATCGGAGGATATTTCCTTTTTCCCTATAGTGTTCAAAGGGATCCGAAATATCTGTTCTCATATTCCACAGAAATTAGGCTAGCAAAGAGATCCACGAAATAGACATGTAACTCTGTGAGTGGAAGTCACATATCACAGAGCAGTTTCTCAGAAAGCTTCTTTCCAGATTTCATCTGAGGATATTTCCTTGTTCACCAAAGCCCTCTATGGGCTTCCAAATATCACTTTGCCAATTCCACAAGAACTGTCTTAGGGAAAGGCATCTTGAGGGGATAGCTGTAACTCTGTGAGATGATTTCACAGAACACAAAGATGTTTCTCAGAAAGCTTCTTTCTCTTTGTTATCGGAGGATATTTCCTTTGGCCCTATAGTCTTCAAACGTATCCGAAATATCTGTTCTCAGATTCTACAGAAGTAATGCTTGCAAAGTGATCCACGAAATTCAGATGTAACTCTGTGAGTGGAAGTCACATATCACAGAGCAGTTTCTCAGAAAGCTTCTTTCCAGATTTCATCTGAGGATATTTACTTTTTCACCAGAGCCCTCTATGGGCTTCCAAATATCCCTTTGCCAATTCCACAAGAACTGTCTTAGAGAAAGGTTTCTTGAGGGGAAAGCTGTAACTCTGTGAGATGATTTCACAGAACACAAAGAAGTTTCTCAGAAAGCTTCTTTCTCTTTGTTATCGGAGGATATTTCCTTTGGCCCTATAGTCTTCAAAGGGATCCGAAATATCTGTTCTCATATTCCACAGAAATAAGGCTAGCAAAGAGATCCACGAAATACAGATGTAATTCTGTGAGTGGAAGTCACATATCACAGAGCAGTTTCTCAGAAAGATTCTTTCCAGATTTCATCTGCGTATATTTCCTTTTTCACCTTAGCCCTCTAATGGCTTCCAAATATCACTTTGCCATTTCCACAAGAATTGTCTTAGCGAAAGCCTTCTTGAGGGGAAACTGAAACTCTGTTAGGTGATTTCACAGAACACAACGAAGTTTCTCAGAAAGCTTCTTTCTCGTTGCTATCGGAGGATATTTCCTTTGGCCCTATAGTCTTCAAAGGGATCTGAAATATCTATCTCAGATTCCACAGAAATAAGGCTAGCAAAGAGATCACGAAATACGGATGTAACTCTGTGAGTGGAAGTCACATATCACAGAGCAGTTTCTCAGAAAGCTTCTTTCCAGATTTCATCCGAGGATATTTCCTTTTTCACCAGAGCCCTCTATTTGCTTTCAAATATCACTTTGCCAATTCCACGAGAACTGTCTTAGCGAAAGGCATCTTGAGGGGAAAGCTGTGACTCTGTGAGATGATTTCACAGAACACAAAGAAGTTTCTCCGAAAGCTTCTTTCTCTTTGTTATGGGAGCATATTTCCTTTGGCCGTATAGTCTTCAAAGGGATTCGAAATATCTGTTCTCAGATTCCACTGAAATAAGACCAGCAAAGAAATCCACGAAATACAGATGTAACTCTGTGAGATGAATTAGTAGATCACTAAGCAGTTTCTCAGAAAGCTTCTTTCCATATTTCATCTGAGGCTATTTCCTTTTTCACCAGAGCCCTCTAAGGGCTTCCAAATATCACTTTGCCAATTCCACAAGAACTGTATTAGCGAAAGGCTTCTTGAGGGGAAAGCTGTAACTCTGTGAGATGATTTCACAGAACACAACCAAGTTTCTCAGAAAGCTTCTTTCTCTTTGTTATCGGAGGATATTTCCTTTGGCCCTATAGTCTTCAAAGGGATCTGAAATATCTGTTCCCAGATTCCACAGAAATAAGACTAGCAAAGAGATCCACGAAATACAGATGTAACTCTGTGAGTGTAAGTCACATATCACAGAGGAGTTTCTCAGAAAGCTTCTATCCAGATTTCATCTGAGGATATTTCCTTTTTCACCATAGCCCTCTATGGGCTTCCAAATATCTCTTTGCCAATTCCACGAGAACTGTCTTAGCGAAAGGCTTCTTGAGGGGAAAGCTGTGACTCTGTGACATGATTTCACAGAACACAAAGAAGTTTCTCAGAAAGCTTCTTTCTCTTTGTTATGGGAGCATATTTACTTTGGCCCTATAGTCTACAAAGGGATCCGAAATATCTGTTCTCAGATTACACAGAAATAAGGCTAGCAAAGAGATCCACGAAATACAGATGTGACTCTGTGAGATGAATTAACAGAACACTAAGCAGTTTCTCATAAAACTTCTTTCCAGATTTCATCTCAGGATATTTCCTTTTTCACCATATCCCTCTATGGGCTTCCAAATATCACTTTGCCAATTCCACAAGAACTGTCTTAGCGAAAGGTTTCTTGAGGGGAAAGCTGTAACTCTGTGAGATGATTTCACAGAACACAAAGAAGTTTCTCAGAAAGCTTCTTTCTCTTTGTTTTCGGAGGATATTTCCTTTGGCCCTATAGTCTTCAAAGGGATCCGAAATATCTGTTCTCAGATTCCACAGAAATAAGGCTAGCAAAGAGATCCACGAAATACAGATGTGACTCTGTGAGTGGAAGTCACATATCAAAGAGCAGTTTCTCAGAAAGATTCTTTCCATATTTCATCTGAGTATATTTCCTTTTTCACCTTAGCCCTCTAATGGCTTCCAAATATCACTTTGCCATTTCCACAAGAATTGTCTTAGCGAAAGGCTTCTTGAGGGGAAGCTGAAACTCTGTTAGATGATTTCACAGAACACAACGAAGTTTCTCAGAAAGCTTCTTTCTCTTTGTTATCGGAGGATATTTCCTTTGGCCCTATAGTCTTCAAAGGGATCTGAAATATCTGTTCTCAGATTCCACAGAAATAAGGCTTGCAAAGAGATCCACGAAATACAGATGTAACTCTGTGAGATGAATTAACAGAACACTAACCACTTTCTCAGAAAGCTTTTTTCCAGATTTCATCTGAGGATATTTCCTCTTTCACCAGAGCCCTCTAAGGGCTTCCAAATATCACTTTGCCAACTCCACAAGAACTGTCTTAGCGAAAGGCTTCTTGAGGGGAAAGCTGTAACTCTGTGAGATGATTTCACAGAACACAAAGAAGTTTCTCAGAAAGCTTCTTTCTCTTTGTTATCGGAGGATATTACCTTTGGCCTATAGTCTTCAAAGGGATCCGAAATATCTGTTCTCAGATTCCACAGAAATAAGGCTAGCAAAGAGATCCGCGAAGTACAGATTTAACTCTGTGAGTGGAAGACACATATCACAGAGCAGTTTCTCAGAAAGCATCTTTCCAGATTTCATCTGAGGATATTTCCTTTTTCACCATAGCCCTCCATGGAATTCCAAATATCCCTTTGCCAATTCCACAAGAACTGTCTTATCGAAAGGTTTCTTGAGGGGAAAGCTGTAACTCTGTGAGATGATTTCACAGAACACAAAGAAGTTTCTCAGAAAGCTTCTTTCTCTTTGTTATCGGAGGATATTTCCTTTGGCCTTATAGTCTTCAAAGGGATCCGAAATATCTGTTCTCATATTCCAAAGAAAGAAGGCTAGCAAAGAGATCCAAGAAATACAGATGTAACTCTGTGAGTGGAAGTCACATATCACAGAGCAGTTTCTCAGAAAGCTTCTTTCCAGATTTCATCTGAGGATATTTCCTTTTTCACCATAGCCCTCTATGGGCTTCCAAATATCACTTTGCCAATTCCACAAGAGCTGTGTTAGCGAAAGGCTTCTTGAGGGGAAAGCTGTAAGTCTGTGAGATGATTTCACAGAACGCAAAAATGTTTCTCAGAAAACTTCTTTATCTTTGTTATCGTAGGATATTTCCTTTGGCCCTATAGGATTCAAAGGGAACCGAAATATCTGTTCTCAGATTCCACAGAAGAAATGCTTGCAAAGAGATCCACGAAATACAGATGTAACTCTGTGAGTGGAAGTCACATATCACAGAGCAGATTCTCAGAAAGCTTCTTTCCAGATTTCATCTGAGGATATTTCCTTTTACACCATAACCCTTTATGGGCTTCCAAATATCACTTTGCCAATTCCACAAGAACTGTCTTAGCGAAAGGCTTCTTGAGGGGCAAGCTGTAACTCTGTCAGATGATTTCACAGAACACAAAGAAGTTTCTCAGAAAGCTTCTTTCTCTTTGTTATCGGAGGATATTTCCTTTGGCCCTATTGTGTTCAAAGGGATCCGAAATATCTGTTCTCAGATTCCACAGAAATAAGGCTAGCAAAGTGATCCACGAAATACAGATGTAATGGGCTTCCAAATATCACTTTGCCATTTCCAGAAGAACTGTCTTAGCGAAAGGCTTCTTGAGGGGAAAGCTGTAACTCAGTGAGATGATTTCACAGAACACAACGAAGTTTCTCAGAAAGCTTCTTTCTCTTTGTTATCGGAGGATATTTCCTTTGGCCCTATAGTGTTCAAATGGATCCGAAATATCTGTTCTCATATTCCACAGAAATTAGGCTAGCAAAGAGATCCACGAAATAGACATGTAACTCTGTGAGTGGAAGTCACATATCACAGAGCAGTTTCTCAGAAAGCTTCTTTCCAGATTTCATCTGAGGATATTTCCTTTTTCACCAGAGCCCTCTATGGGCTTCCAAATATCCCTTTGCCAATTCCACAAGAACTGTCTTAGAGAAAGGTTTCTTGAGGGGAAAGCTGTAACTCTGTGAGATGATTTCACAGAACAAAAAGAAGTTTCTCAGAAAGCTTCTTTCTCTTTGTTATCGGAGGATATTTCCTTTGGCCCTATAGTCTTCAAAGGGATCCGAAATATCTGTTCTCATATTCCTCAGAAATAAGGCTAGCAAAGAGATCCACGATATACAGATGTAATTCTGTGAGTGGAAGTCACATATCACAGAGCAGTTTCTCAGAAAGATTCTTTCCAGATTTCATCTGCGTATATTTCCTTTTTCACCTTAGCCCTCTAATGGCTTCCAAATATCACTTTGCCATTTCCACAAGAATTGTCTTAGCGAAAGCCTTCTTGAGGGGAAGCTGAAACTCTGTTAGGTGATTTCACAGAACACAACGAAGTTTCTCAGAAACCTTCTTTCTCGTTGCTATCGGAGGATATTTCCTTTGGCCCTATAGTCTTCAAAGGGATCTGAAATATCTGTCTCAGATTCCACAGAAATAAGGCTAGCAAAGAGATCACGAAATACGGATGTAACTCTGTGAGTGGAAGTCACATATCACAGAGCAGTTTCTCAGAAAGCTTCTTTCCAGATTTCATCCGAGGATATTTCCTTTTTCACCAGAGCCCTCTATGGGCTTCCAAATATCACTTTGCCAATTCCACGAGAACTGTCTTAGCGAAAGGCATCTTGAGGGGAAAGCTGTGACTCTGTGAGATGATTTCACAGAACACAAAGAAGTTTCTCCGAAAGCTTCTTTCTCTTTGTTATGGGAGCATATTTCCTTTGGCCGTATAGTCTTCAAAGGGATTCGAAATATCTGTTCTCAGATTCCACTGAAATAAGACTAGCAAAGAAATCCACGAAATACAGATGTAACTCTGTGAGATGAATTAATAGATCACTAAGCAGTTTCTCAGAAAGCTTCTTTCCATATTTCATCTGAGGCTATTTCCTTTTTCACCAGAGCCCTCTAAGGGCTTCCAAATATCACTTTGCCAATTCCACAAGAACTGTATTAGCGAAAGGCTTCTTGAGGGGAAAGCTGTAACTCTGTGAGATGATTTCACAGAACACAACCAAGTTTCCCAGAAAGCTTCTTTCTCTTTGTTATCGGAGGATATTTCCTTTGGCCCTATAGTCTTCAAAGGGATCTGAAATATCTGTTCCCAGATTCCACAGAAATAAGACTAGCAAAGAGATCCACGAAATACAGATGTAACTCTGTGAGTGGAAGTCACATATCACAGAGCAGTTTCTCAGAAAGCTTCCATCCAGATTTCATCTGAGGATATTTCCTTTTTCACCATAGCCCTCTATGGGCTTCCAAATATCTCTTTGCCAATTCCACGAGAACTGTCTTAGCGAAAGGCTTCTTGAGGGGAAAGCTGTGACTCTGTGACATGATTTCACAGAACACAAAGAAGTTTCTCAGAAAGCTTCTTTCTCTTTGTTATGGGAGCATATTTACTTTGGCCCTATAGTCTACAAAGGGATCCGAAATATCTGTTCTCAGATTACACAGAAATAAGGCTAGCAAAGAGATCCACGAAATACAGATGTGACTCTGTGAGATGAATTAACAGAACACTAAGCAGTTTCTTATAAAACTTCTTTCCAGATTTCATCTCAGGATATTTCCTTTTTCACCATATCCCTCTATGGGCTTCCAAATATCACTTTGCCAATTCCACAAGAACTGTCTTAGCGAAAGGATTCTTGAGGGGAAAGCTGTAACTCTGTGAGATGATTTCACAGAACACAAAGAAGTTTCTCAGAAACCTTCTTTCTCTTTGTTTTCAGAGGATATTTCCTTTGGCCCTATAGTCTTCAAAGGGATCCGAAATATCTGTTCTCAGATTCCACAGAAATAAGGCTAGCAAAGAGATCCACGAAATACAGATGTAACTCTGTGAGTGGAAGTCACATATCAAAGAGCAGTTTCTCAGAAATATTCTTTCCAGATTTCATCTGAGTATATTTCCTTTTTCACCTTAGCCCTCTAATGGCTTCCAAATATCACTTTGCCATTTCCACAAGAATTGTCTTAGCGAAAGGCTTCTTGAGGGGAAGCTGAAACTCTGTTAGATGATTTCACAGAACACAACGAAGTTTCTCAGAAAGCTTCTTTCTCTTTGTTATCGGAGGATATTTCCTTTGGCCCTATAGTCTTCAAAGGGATCTGAAATATCTGTTCTCAGATTCCACAGAAATAAGGCTTGCAAAGAGATCCACGAAATACAGATGTAACTCTGTGAGATGAATTAACAGAACACTAAGAAGTTTCTCAGAAAGCTTCTTTCCAGATTTCATCTGAGGATATTTCCTCTTTCACCAGAGCCCTCTAAGGGCTTCCAAATATCACTTTGCCAACTCCACAGGAACTGTCTTAGCGAAAGGCTTCTAGAGGGGAAAGCTGTAACTCTGTGAGATGATTTCACAGAACACAAAGAAGTTTCTCAGAAAGCTTCTGTCTCTTTGTTATCGGAGGATATTACCTTTGGCCTATAGTCTTCAAAGGGATCCGAAATATCTGTTCTCAGATTCCACAGAAATAAGGCTAGCAACGTGATCCACGAAGTACAGATTTAACTCTGTGAGTGGAAGACACATATCACAGAGCAGTTTCTCAGAAAGCATCTTTCCAGATTTCATCTGAGGATATTTCCTTTTTCACCATAGCCCTCCATGGAATTCCAAATATCCCTTTGCCATTTCCACAAGAACTGTCTTATCGAAAGGTTTCTTGAGGGGAAAGCTGTAACTATGTGAGATGATTTCACAGAACACAACGCAGTTTCTCAGAAAGCTTCTTTCTCTTTGTTATCGGAGGATATTTCCTTTGGCCCTATAGTCTTCAAAGGGATCCGAAATATCTGTTCTCAGATTCCACAGAAATAAGGCTAGCAAAGAGATCCACGAAATACAAATGTAACTCTGTGAGTGGAAGTCACATATCACAGAGTAGTTTCTCAGAAAGCTTCTTTCCGTTTTCATCTGAGGATATTTCCTTTTTCACCGTAGCCCTCTATGGGATTCCAAATATCACTTTGCCAATTCCACGAGAACTGTCTTAGCGAAAGGCTTCTTGAGGAGAAAGCTGTGACTCTGTGAGATGATTTCACAGAACACAGAGATGTTTCTCAGAAAATTTCTTTATCTTTGTTAACGTAGGATATTTCCTTTGGCCCTATAGTCTTCAAAGGGATCCGAAATATCTGTTCTCAGATTCCACAGAAGAAATGCTTGCAAAGAGATCCACGAAATACAGATGTAACTCTGTGAGTGGAAGTCACATATCACAGAGCAGTTTCTCAGAAAACTTCTTTCCAGATTTCATCTGAGGATATTTCCTTTTACAACATAACCCTCTATGGGCTTCCAAATATCACTTTGCCAATTCCACAAGAACTGTCTTAGCCAAAGGCTTCTTGAGGGAAAGCTGTAACTCTGTCAGATGATTTCTCAGAACACAAAGAAGTTTCTCAGAAAGCGTCTTTCTGTTTTTTATCGGAGGATATTTCCTTTGGCCCTATAGTCTTCAAAGGGATCCGAAATATCTGTTCTCAGATTCCACAGAAATAAGGGTAGCAAAGAGATCCACGAAATACAGATGTAATGGGCTTCCAAATATCACTTTGCCATTTCCAGAAGAACTGTCTTAGCGAAAGGCTTCTTGAGTGGAAAGCTGTAACTCACTGAGATGATTTCACAGAACACAACGCAGTTTCTCAGAAAGCTTCTTTGTTTTTGTTATCGGAGGATATTTCCGTAGGCCCTATAGTGTTCAAAGGGATCCGAAGTATCTATTCTCATATTCCACAGAAGTTAGGCTAGCAAAGAGATCCACGAAATAGACATGTAACTCTGTGAGTGGAAGTCACATATCACAGAGCAGTTTCTCAGAAAGCTTCTTTCCAGATTTCATCTTTGGGTATTTCCTTTTTCACCAGAGCCCTCTAGGGGTTCCAAATATCACTTTGCCAATTCCACAAGAACTGTCTTAGCGAAAGGCTTCTTGAGGGGAAAGCTGTAACTCTGTCAGACGATTTCACAGAACACAAAGAAGTTTCTCAGAAAGCTTCTTTCTCTTTGTTATGGGTGGATATTTCCTTTGGCCCTATAGTCTTCAAAGGTATCCGAAATATCTGTTATCAGATTCCACAGAAATAAGGCTAGCAAAGAGATCCACGAAATACAGATGTAACTCTGTGAGTGGAAGTCACGTATCACAGAGCAGTTTCTCAGAAAGCTTCTTGCCAGATTTCATCTGAGGATATTTCCTTTTTCACCGTAGCCTTCTATGGGCTTTCAAATATCTCTTTGCCAATTCCACAAGAAGTGTCTTAGCGAAAGGCTTCTTGAGGGGAAAGCTGTAACTCTGTGAGATGATTTCATAGAACACAAAGAAGTTTCTCAGAAAGCTTCTTTCTCTTTGTTATCGGAGGATATTCCCTTTGGCCCTATAGTCTACAAAGGGATCCGAAATATCTGTTGTCAGATTACACAGAAATAGTCTAGCAAAGAGATTCACGAAATACAGATGTAACTCTGTGAGTGGAAGTGACATATCACAGAGCAGTTTCTCAGAAACCTTCTTTCCAGATTTCATCTGAGTATATTTCCTTTTTCACCAAGGCCCTCTATGGGCTTCCAAATATCACTATGCCAATTCAACAAGAACTGTCTTAGCGAAAGGCTTTTTGAGGGGAAAGCGGTAACTCCGTGAGATGATTTCACAGAACACAAAGATGTTTCTCAGAAAGCTTCTTTCTCTTTGTTATCGGAGGATATTTCCTTTGGCCCTATAATCATCAATGGAATCTGAAATATCTGTTCTCAGATTCCACAGAAATAAGGCTAGCAAAGAGATCCACGAAATACAGATGTAACTCTGTGAGTCGAAGTCACATATCACAGAGCAGTTTCTCAGAAAGCTTCTTTCTAGATTTCATCTGAGGATATTTCCTTCTTCACCATAGCCCAGCATGGGCTTCCAAATATCACTTTGCCAATTCCACAAGAACGGTCTTAGCGAAAGGCTTCTTGAGGGGAAAGCTGTAACTTTGGGGGATGATTTCACAGAACACAAGGAAGTTCTTCAGAAAGCTTCTTTCTCTTTGTTATCGTAGGATATTTCCTTTGGCCCTATAGTCTTCAAAGGGATCCGAAATATCTGTTCTCAGATTCCACAGAAGAAATGCTTGCAAAGAGATCCACGAAATACAGATGTAACTCTGTGAGTGGAAGTCACATATCACAGAGCAGTTCCTCAGAAAACTTCTTTCCAGATTTCATCTGAGGATATTTGCTTTTACACCGTAACCCTCTATGGGCTTCCAAATATCACTTTGCCAATTCCACAAGAACTGTCTTAGCGAAAGGCTTCTTGAGGGGAAAGCTGTAACTCTGTCAGATGATTTCACAGAACACAAAGAAGTTTCTCAGAGAGCTTCTTTCTGTTTTTTATCGGAGGATATTTCCTTTGGCCCTATAGTCTTCAAAGGGATCCGAAATATCTGTTCTCAGATTCCACAGAAATAAGGCTAGCAAAGAGATCCACGAAATACAGATGTAATGGGCTTCCAAATATCACTTTGCCATTTCCAGAAGAACTGTCTTAGCGAAAGGCTTCTTGAGGGGAAAGCTGTAACTCACTGAGATGATTTCACAGAACACAACGCAGTTTCTTAGAAAGCTTCTTTGTTTTTGTTATCGGAGGACATTTCCGTTGGCCCTATAGTGTTCAAAGGGATCCGAAGTATCTATTCTCATATTCCACAAAAGTTAGGCTAGCAAAGAGATCCACGAAATAGACATGTAACTCTGTGAGTGGAAGTCACATATCACAGAGCAGTTTCTCAGAAAACTTCTTTCCAGATTTCATCTGTGGATATTTCCTTTTTCACCAGAGCCCTCTATGGGCTTCCAAATATCACTTTGCCAATTCCACAAGAACTGTCTTAGCGAAAGGCTTCTTGAGGGGAAAGCTGTAACTCTGTCAGATGATTTCACAGAACACAAAGAAGTTTCTCAGAAAGCTTCTTTCTCTTTGTTATGGGTGGATATTTCCTTTGGCCCTATAGTCTTCAAAGGTATCCGAAATATCTGTTATCAGATTCCACAGAAATAAGGCTAGCATAGAGATCCACGAAATACAGATGTAACTCTGTGAGTGGAAGTCACGTATCACAGAGCAGTTTCTCAGAAAGCTTCTTTCCAGATTTCATCTGAGGATATTTCCTTTTTCACCGTAGCCTTCTATGGGCTTTCAAATATCTCTTTGCCAATTCCACAAAACTGTCTTAGCGAAAGGCTTCTTGAGGGGAAAGCTGTAACTCTGTGAGATGATTTCATAGAACACAAAGAAGTTTCTCAGAAAGCTTCTTTCTCTTTGTTATCGGAGGATTTTCCCTTTGGCCCTATAGTCTACAAAGGGATCCGAAATATCTGTTGTCAGATTACACAGAAATAGTCTAGCAAAGAGATTCACGAAATACAGATGTAACTCTGTGAGTGGAAGTGATATATCACAGAGCAGTTTCTCAGAAACCTTCTTTCCAGATTTCATCTGAGGATATTTCCTTTTTCACCATGGCCCTCTATGGGCTTCCAAATATCACTTTGCCAATTCAACAAGAACTGTCTTAGCGAAAGGCTTTTTGAGGGGAAAGCGGTAACTCCGTGAGATGATTTCACAGAACACAAAGAAGTTTCTCACAAAGCTTCTTTCTCTTTGTTATCGGAGGATATTTCCTTTGGCCCTATACTCATCAATGGAATCTGAAATATCTGTTCTCAGATTCCACAGAAATAAGGCTAGCAAAGAGATCCACGAAATCCAGATGTAACTCTGTGAGTCGAAGTCACATATCACCTAGCAGTTTCTCAGAAAGCTTCTTTCTAGATTTCATATGAGGATATTTCCTTCTTCACCATAGCCCTCCATGGGCTTCCAAATATCACTTTGCCAATTCCGCAAGAACTGTCTTAGCGAAAGGCTTCTTGTGGGGAAAGCTGTAACTCTGTCAGATGATTTCACAGAACACAAAGAAGTTTCTCAGAAAGCTTCTTTCTCTTTGTTATGGGAGGATATTTCCTTAGGCCCTATAGTCCTCAAAGGGATCCGAAATATCTGTTCTCAGATTCCACAGAAATAAGGCTAGCAAAGAGATCCACGAAATACAGATGTAACTCTGTGAGAGAAAGTCACATATCACAGAGCAGTGTCTCAGAAAGCTTCTTTCCAGATTTCATGTGAGGATATTTCCTTTTTCACCGTAACCCTCTATGGGCTTCCAAATATCACTTTGCCAATTCCACAAGAACTGTCTTAGTGAAAGGCTTCTTGAGGGGAAAGCTGTAACTCTGTGAGATGATTTCACAGAACACAAAGAAGTTTCTCAGAAAGCTTCTTTCTCTTTGTTATCAGACGATATTTCCTATGGCCCTATAGTCTTCAAAGGGATCCGAAATATCTGTTCTCAGATTCCACAGAAATAAGGCTAGCAAAGAGATCCACGAAATACAGATGTAACTCTGTGAGTGGAAGTCACATATCACAGAGCAGTTTCTCAGAAAGCTTCTTTCCAGATTTCATCTGAGGATTTTTTCTTTTTCACCATAGCCCTCTATGGGCTTCCAAATATCACTTTGCCAATTCCACAAGAACTGTTTTAGCGAAAGGTTTCTTGAGGGGAAGGCTGTAACTCTGTGAGATGATTTCACAGAACACAAAGCAGGTTCTCAGAAAGCTTCTTTCTCTTTGTTATCGGAGGATATTTCCTTAGGCCCTATAGTCTTCCAAGGGATCCGAAATATCTGTTTTCAGATACCACAGAAATAAGGCTAGCAAAGAGATCCTCGAAACACAGATGTAAGTCTCTGAGATGACTAAACAGAACACTAAACAGTTTCTCAGAAAGCTACTTTCCAGATTTCATCTGAGGATATTTCCTTTTTCACCAGAGCCCTCTATGGGCTTCCAAATATCACTTTGCCAATTCCACAAGAACTGTCTTATCGAAAGGCTTCTTGAGGGGAAAGCTGTAACTCTGTGAGATGATTTCATAGAACACAAAGAAGTTTCTCAGAAAGCTTCTTTCTCTTTCTTATCGGAGTATATTTCCTTTGCCCCTATAGTCTTCAAAGGGATCCGAAATATCTGTTGTCAGATTCAACAGAAATAGGCTAGCAAAGAGATCCACGAAATACAGATGTAACTCGGTGAGTGGAAGTCAAATATCACAGAGCAGATTCTCATAAAGCTTCTTTCCATATTTAATCTGAGGATATTTGCTTTTTCACCATAGCCCTCTAAGGGTTTCCAAATAATACTATTCCAATTCTACGAGAACTGTCTTAGCAAAAGGCTTCTTGAGTGGAAAGCTGTAACTCTGGGAGATGATTTCACCGAACATAAAGCAGTTTCTAAGAAAGCTTCTTTCTGTTTGTTAGCTGAGGATATTTCCTTTGGCCCAAGAGACGTCAAAGGGATCCGAAATATCTGTTCTCAGATTCCACAGAAATAAGGCTAGCACAGAGATCCACGAAATACAGATGAAACTCTATGATTGGAAGTCACATATCACAGAGCAGTTTCTCAGAAAGCTTCTTTCCAGATTTCATCTGAGGATATTTCCTTTTTCACCATAGCCCTCTATGGGCTTCCAAATATCACATTGCCAATTCCACAAAACTGTCTTAGCGAAAGGATTCTTGAGGGGAAAGCTGTAACTCTGTGAGATGATTTCACAGAACACAAAGAAGTTTCTCAGAAACCTTCTATGTCTTTGTTATGGGAGGATATTTCTTTGGCCCTATAGTCTTCAAAGGGATCCGAAATATCTGTTCTCATATTCCACAGAAATAAGGCTTGCAAAGAGATCCACGAAATACAGATGTAACTCTGTGAGATGAATTAACAGAACACTAACCACTTTCTCAGAAAGCTTTTTTCCAGATTTCAACTGAGGATATTTCCTCTTTCACCAGAGCCCTCTAAGGGCTTCCAAATATCACTTTGCCAATTCCACAAGAACTGTCTTAGCGAAAGGCTTCTTGAGGGGAAAGCTGTAACTCTGTGAGATGATTTCACAGAACACAAAGAAGTTTCTCAGAAAGCTTCTTTCTCCTTGTTATCGGACTATATTTCCTTAGGCCCTATAGTCTTCAAAGGGATCCGAAATATCTGTTCTCAGATTTCACAGAAATAAGGCTAGCAAAGAGATACACGAAAAACAGATGTAACTCTGTGAGTGTCAGTCACATATCACAGAGCAGTTTCTCAGAAACCTTCTTTCCAGATTTCATCTGAGAATATTTCCTTTTTCAGCATAGCTCTCTATGGGCTTCCAAGTATCACTTTGCCAATTCCACAAGAAATGTCTTAGCGAAAGGCTTCTTGAGGGGAAAGCTGTAATTCTGTGAGATGATTTCCCAGAACACAAAGAAGTTTCTCAGAAACCTTCTTTCTCTTTTTTATCAGAGGATATTTCCTTTGGCGCTATAGTCTTCAAAGGGATCCGAAATATCTGTTCTCAGATTCCACAGAAATAAGGCTAGCAAAGAGATCCACCAAATACAGATGTAACTCTGTGAGTGGAAGTCACATATCACAGAGCAGTTTCTCAGAAAGCTTCTTTCCAGATTTCATCTGAGGATATTTCCTTTTTCACCATAGCCCTCTATGGGCTTCCAAATATCACTTTGCCAATTCCACAAGAACTGTCTTAGCGAAAGGCTTCTTGAGGGGAAAGCTGTAACTCTGTGAGATGATTTCACAGAACACAAAGAAGTTTCTCAGAAAGCTTCTTTCTCTTTGTTATCGGAGGATATTTCCTTTGCCCCTATATTCTTCAAAGGGATCCGAAATATCTGTTCTCAGCTTCCACAGAAATAAGGCTAGCAAAGAGATCCACGAAATACAGATGTAACTCTGTGAGATGAATTAGCAGAACACTAAGCAGTTTCTCAGAAAGCTTCTTTCCAGAAATCTTTTGAAGATATTTCCTTTTTCACCACAGCCCTATGGGCTTCCAAATATCACTTTTCCAATTCCACAAGAACTGTCTTAGCGAAAGGCTTCCTGAGGGGAAAGCTGTAACTCGGTGAGATGATTTCACGGACACAAAGATGTTGCTCAGAAAGCTTCTTTCACTTTGTTATGGGAAGATATTTCCTTTGGCCGTATAGTCTTCAAAGGGATCCGAAATATCTGTTGTCATATTTCAAAGAAATAAGGCTAGCAAAGAGATCCACGAAATACAGATGTAACTCTCTGAGTGGAAGGTTCATATCACAGAGCAGTTTCTCAGAAAGCTTCTTTCCAGATTTCATCTGAGGATATTTCCTTTTTCACCAGAGCCCTCTATGGGCTTCCAAATATCACTTTGCCAATTCCACAAGAACTGTCTTAGCGAAAGGCTTCTTGAGGGGAAAGCTGTAACTCTGTTAGATGATTTCACAGAACACAAAGATGTTTCTCAGAAAGCTTTTTTCTCTTTGTTATCGGAGATTATTTCCTTTGGCCCTATAATTTTCAAAGGGATCCGAAATATCTGTTATCCGATTCCACAGAAATAAGGCTAGCAAAGAGACCCACGAAATACAGATGTAACTCTGTGAGTGGAAGTCACATATCACAGAGCAGTTTCTCAGAAAGCTTCTTTGCAGGTTTCATGTGAGGATATTTCCTTTTTCACCATAGACCTCTATGGGCTTCCAAATATCACTTTGCCAATTCCACAAGAACTGTCTTAGCGAAAGGCTTCTTGAGGGGAAAACTGTAACTCTGTCAGATGATTTCACAGAACACAAAGAAGTTTCTCAGAAATCTTCTTTCTCTTTGTTATGGGTGGATATTTCCTTTGGCCCTATAGTCTTCAAAGGGATCCGAAATATCTGTTCTCAGATTGCACAGAAATAAGGCTAGCAAAGAGATCCACGAAATACAGATGTAACTCTGTGAGTGGGAGTCACGTATCACAGAGCAGTTTCTCAGAAAGCTTCTTTCCAGATTTCATCTGAGGATATTTCCTTTTTCACCATAGCCCTCTAAGGGTTTCCAAATATCACTTTGCCAATTCAACAAGAACTGTCTTACCGAAAGGCTTTTTGAGGGGAAAGCGGTAACTCCGTGAGATGATTTCACAGAACACAAAGATGTTTCTCAGAAAGCTTCTTTCTCTTTGTTATCGGAGGATATTTCCTTTGGCCCTATAGTCATCAATGGAATCTGAAATATCTGTTCTCAGATTCCACAGAAATAAGGCTAGCAAGGAGATCCACGAAATACAGATGTAACTCTGTGAGTCGAAGTCACATATCACAGAGCAGTTTCTCAGAAAGCTTCTTTCCAGATTTCATCTGAGGATATTTCATTTTTCACCGTAGCCCACTATGGGCTTCCAAATATCACTTTGCCAATTCCATAAGAAGTGTCTTAGCGAAAGGCTTCTTGAGGGGAAAGCTGGAACTCTGTGGGATGATTTCACAGAACACAAAGAAGTTTCCAAGAAAGCTACTTTCTCTTTCTTATCGGAGGATATTTCCTTTGGCCCTATAGTCTTCATAGGGATCCGAAATATCTGTTCTCCGATTCCACAGAAATAAGGCTAGCAAAGAGATCCACGAAATCCAGATGTAACTCTGTGAGTGGAAGTCACATATCACAGAGCAGTTTCTCAGAAAGCTTCTCTCCAGATTTCATCTGAGGATATTTCCTTTTTCACCAGAGCCCTCTACGGGCTTCCAAATATCACTTTGCCAATTCCACAAGAACTGTCTAAGCGCAAGTCTTCTTGAGGGGAAAGCTGTAACTCTGTGTGATGATTTCACAGAACACAAGGAAGTTTCTCAGAAAGCTTCTTTCTCTTTGTTATCGGAGGATATTTCCTTTGGCCCTTTAGTCTTCGAAGGGATCCGAAATATCTGTTGTCAGATTCCACAGAAATAGGCTAGCAAAGAGATCCACGAAATACAGATGTAACTCTGTGAGTGGAAGTCACATATCACAGAGCAGTTTCTCAGAAAGCTTCTTTCCAGATTTCATCTGAGGATATTTCTTTTTTCACCATAGCCCTCTAAGGGTTTCCAAATAATACGTTGCCAATTCTACGAGAACTGTCTTAGCGAAAGGCTTCTTGATTGGAAAGCTGTAACTCTGGGAGATGATTTCACAGAACACAAAGTAGTTTCTCAGAAAGCTTCTTTCTCCTTCTTATCGGAGGATATTTCCTTTGGTCCAATATTCGTCAAAGGGATCCGAAATATCTGTACTCAGATTCCACAGAAATAAGGCTAGCAAAGAGATCCACGAAATACACATGTAACTCTGTGAGATGAATAAACAGAACACTAAGCAGTTTCTCAGAAAGCTTCTTTCCATATTTCATCTGAGGATATTTCCTTTTTCACCATAGCCCTCTGAGGGTTTCCAAATAATACTTTGCCAATTCTACGAGAACTGTCTTAGTGAAAGTCTTCTTGAGTGGAACGCTCTAACTCTGGGAGATGATTTCACAGAACACAAAGCAGTTTTTCAGAAAGCTTGTTTCTCCTTGTTATCGGAGGATATTTCCTTTGGTCCAATAGTCTTCAAAGGGATCCGAAATATCTGTACTCAGATTCCACAGAAATAATGCTAGCAAAGACATCCACGAAATACAGATGTAACTCTGTGAGATGAATAAACAGACACTAAGCAGTTTCTCAGAAAGCTTCTTTCCAGATTTCATCTGAGGATATTTCCTTTTTCACAATAGACCTCTATGGGCTTCCAAACATTACCTTCTCAATTCCAGAAGAACTGTCTTAGCGAAAGGATTCTTGAGGGGAAAGCTGTAACTCTGTGAGATGATTTCACAGAACACAAAGAAGTTTCTCAGAAAGCTTCTTTCTCTTTGTTATCAGAGGATATTTCCTTTGACCCTATAGTCTTCAAAGGGATCCGAAATATCTGTTCTCAGATTCCACAGAAATAAGGCTAGCAAAGAGATCCACGAAATACAGATGTAACTCTGTGAGTGGAAGTGACATATCACAGAGCAGTTTCTCAGAAAGCTTCTTTGCCGGTTTCATGTGAGGATATTTCCTTTTACACCATAGCCCTCTATGGTATTCCAAATATCACTTTGCCAATTCCACAAGAACTGTGTTAGCGAAAGGCTTCTTGAGGGGAAAGCTGTAACTCTGTGACATGATTTCACAGAACACAAAGCAGTTTCTCAGAAGGGTTCTTTCTCTTTGTTATCGGAGGATATTTCCTTTGGTCCAATAGTCGTCAAAGGGATCCGAAATATCTGTACACAGATTCCACAGAAATAATGCTAGCAAAGAGATCCACGAAATACAGATGAAACTCTGTGAGATGAATAAACAGAACACTAAGCAGTTTCTCAGAAAGCTTCTTTCCAGATTTCATCTGAGGATATTTCCTTTTTCACCATAGCCCTCTATGGGCTTCCAAATATCACTTTGCCAATTCCACAAAAACTGTCTTAGCGAAAGTTTTCTTGAGGGTAAAGCTGTAACTCTGTGAGATGATTTCACAGAACACAAAGATGTTTCTCAGAAAGCTTCTTTCTCTTTGTTATCGGAGGATATTTCCTTTGTTCCAATAGTCGTCAAAGGGATCCGAAATATCTGTTCTCAGATTCAACAGAAATAAGGGTAGCAAAGAGATCCACGAAATACACATGTAACTCTGTGAGATGAATAAACAGAACACTAAGCAGTTTCTCAGAAAGCTTCTTTCCAGATTTCATCTGAGGATATTTCCTTTTTCACCATAGCCCTCTTTGGGCTTCCAAATATCACTTTGCTAATTCCAAAAGAACTATCTTAGCGAAAGGCTTCCTGAGGGGAAAGCTGTAACTCTGTGAGATGATTTCACAGAACACAAAGAAGTTGCTCAGAAAGCTTCTTTCTCTTTGTTATGGGAAGATATTTCCTTTGGCCGTATAGTCTTCAAAGGGATCCGAAATATCTGTTGTCATATTTCAAAGAAATAAGGCTAGCAAAGAGATCCAAGAAATACAGATGTAACTCTCTGAGTGGAAGGTTCATATCACAGAGCAGTTTCTCAGAAAGCTTCTTTCCAGATTTCATCTGAGGATATTTCCTTTTTCACCAGAGCCCTCTATGGGCTTCCAAATATCACTTTGCCAATTCCACAAGAACTGTCTTATCGAAAGGCTTCTTGAGGGGAAAGTTGTAACTCTGTTAGATGATTTCACAGAACACAAGGATGTTTCTCAGAAAGCTTTTTTCTCTTTGTTATCGGAGGTTATTTCCTTTGGCCCTATAGTCTTCAAAGGGATCCGAAATATCTGTTCTCAGATTCCACAGAAATAAGGCTAGCAAAGAGATCCACGAAATACAGAAGTAACTCTGTGAGTGGAAATCACATATCACAGAGCAGTTTCTCAGAAAGCTTCTTTGCAGGTTTCATGTGAAGATATTTCCTTTTTCACCATAGACCTCTATGGGCTTCCAAATATCACTTTGCCAATTCCACAAGAACTGTCTTAGCGAAAGGCTTCTTGAGGGGAAAGCTGTAACTCTGTCAGATGATTTCAGACAACACAAAGAAGTTTCTCAGAAAGCTTCTTTCTCTTTGTTATGGGTGGATATTTCCTTTGGCGCTATAGTCTTCAAAGGGATCCGAAATATCTGTTCTCAGATTCCACAGAAATAAGGCTAGCAAAGAGATCCACCAAATACAGATGTAACTCTGTGAGTGGAAGTCACATATCACAGAGCAGTTTCTCTGAAAGCTTCTTTCCAGATTTCATCTGAGGATATTTCCTTTTTCACCATAGCCCTCTAAGAGTTTCCAAATAATACTTTGCCAATTCTACGAGAACTGTCTTAGCGAAAGGCTTCTTGATTGGAAAGCTGTAACTCTGGGAGATGATTTCACAGAACACAAAGCAGTTTCTCAGAAAGCTTCTTTCTCCTTCTTATCGGAGGATATTTCCTTTGGTCCAATATTCGTCAAAGGGATCCGAAATATCTGTACTCAGAATCCACAGAAATAAGGCTAGCAAAGAGATCCACGAAATACACATGTAACTCTGTGAGATGAATAAACAGAACACTAAGCAGTTTCTCAGAAAGCTTCTTTCCAGATTTCATCTGAGGATATTTCCTTTTTCACCATAGCCCTCTATGGGCTTCCAAATATCACTTCGCCAATTCCACAAGAACTGTTTTAGCGAAAGGCTTCTTGAGGGGAAGGCTGTAACTCTGTGAGATGATTTCACAGAACACAAAGCAGTTTCTCAGAAAGCTTCTTTCTCTTTGTTATCGGAGGATATTTCCTTAGGCCCTATAGTCTTCCAAGGGATCCGAAATATCTGTTTTCAGATACCACAGAAATAAGGCTAGCAAAGAGATCCACGAAACACAGATGTAACTCTCTGAGATGACTAAACAGAACACTAAACAGTTTCTCAGAAAGCTTCTTTCCAGATTCATCTGAGGATATTTCCTTTTTCACCATAGCCCTCTAAGGAATTCCAAATATCACTTTGCCAATTCCACAAGAACTGTCTTAGCGAAAGGCTTCTTGAGGGGAAAGCTGTAACTCTGAGAGATGATTTCACAGAACACAAAGAAGTTTATCAGAAATCTTCTTTCTCTTTGTTATCGGAGGATATTTCCTTTGGCCCTATAGTCTTCAAAGGGATCCGAAGTATCTGTTCTCAGATTCCACAGAAATAAGGCTTGCAAAGAGATCCACGAAATACAGATGTAACACTGTGAGCTGAATTTACAGAACACTAAGCAGTTTCTCAGAAAACTTCTTTCCAGATCTCATCTGAGGATATTTACTTTTTCACCATAGCCCTCTAAGGGCTTCAAAATATCACTTTGCCAATTCCACAAGAACTGTCTTATCGAAAGGCTTCTTGAGGGGAAAGCTGCAACTCTGAGAGATGATTTCACAGAACACAAAGAAGTTTCTCAGAAAGCTTCTTTCTCTTTGTTATCGGAGGATATTTCCTTAGACCCTATAGTCTTCAAAGGGATCCGAAATATCTGTTCTCAGATTTCACAGAAATAAGGCTAGCAAAGAGATCCACGAAATACAGATGTAACTCTGTGAGTGAAAGTCACATATCACAGAGCAGTTTCTCAGAAAGATTCTTTCCAGATTTCATGTGAAGATATTTCCTTTTTCACCATAGCCCTCTATGGGCTTCCAAATATCACTTTGCCAATTCCAAAAGAACTGTCTTAGCGAAGGGCTTCTCGAGGGGAATGCTGTAACTCTGTGAGATGAGTTCACAGAACACAAAGAAGTTTCTCAGAAAGCTTCTTTCTCTTTGTTATCGGAGGATATTTCTTTGGCCCTATAGACTTCCAAGGGATCCGAAATATCTGCTCTCAGATTCCACAGAAATAAGGCTAGCAAAGAGATCTACGAAATACAGATGTAACTCTGTGAGTGGAAGTCACATATCACAGAGCAGTTTCTCAGAAAGCTTCTTTCCAGATTTCATCTGAGGATATTTCCTTTTTCACCATAGCCCTCTAAGGGCTTCCAAATATCACTTTGCCAATTCCACAAACACTGTCTTAGCGAAAGGCTTCTTGAGGGGAAAGCTGTAACTCTGTGAGATGATTTCACAGAACACAAAGAAGTTTTTCAGAAAGCTTCTTTCTCTTTGTTATCGGAGGATATTTCCTTTGGCCCTATAGTCTTCAAAGGGATCCGAAATATCTGTTTCAGATTCCAGAGAAAAAGGCTAGCAAAGAGATCCATGAAATACAGATGTAACTCTATGAGATGAATAAACAGTACACTAAGCAGTTTCTCATAAAATTTCTTTCAAGATTTCATCTGAGGATATTTCCTTTTTCACCGTCGCCCTCTATGGGCTTCGAAATATCACTTTGCCAATTCCACAAGAACTGTCTTAGCGAAAGTCTTCTTGAGGGGAAAGCTGTAACTCTGTGAGATGATTTCCCAGAACACAAAGAAGTTTCTCCGAAAGCTTCTTTCTCTTTGTTATCGGAGGATATTTCCTTTGGGCCTATAGTGTTCAAAGGGATCCGAAATATCTCTTCTCAGATTACACAGAAATAAGGCTAGCAAAGAGATCCACGAAATACAGATGTAACTCTGTGAGTGGAAGTCACATATCACAGAGCAGTTTCTCAGAAAGCTTCTTTCCAGATTTCATCTGAGGATATTTCCTTTTTCACCATAGCCCTCTAAGGGCTTCCAAATATCACTTTGCCAATTCCACAAGAACTCTCTTAGCGAAAGGCTTCTTGAGGGGAAAGCTGTAACTCTGTTAGATGATTTCATAGAACACAAAGAAGTTTCTCAGAAAGCTTCTTTCTCTTTCTTATCGGAGGATATTTCCTTTGGCCCTATAGTCTTAAAAGGGATCCGAAATATCTGTTGTCAGATTCCACAGAAATAGGCTAGCAAAGAGATCCACGAAATACAGATGTAACTCTGTGAGTGGAAGTCAAATATCACAGAGCAGTTTCTCGAAACGCTTCTTTCGAGATTTAATCTGAGGATATTTGCTTTTTCACCATAGCCCTCTAAGGGTTTCCAAATAATACTTTGCCAATTCTACGAGAACTGTCTTAGCGATAGGCTTCTTGAGTGGAAAGCTGTAACTCTGGGAGATGATTTCACCGAACATAAAGCAGTTTCTCACAAAGCTTCTTTCTCTTTGTTATGGGAGGATATTTCCTTTGGCCCAATAGACGTCAAAGGGATCCGAAATATCTGTTCTCAGATTCCACAGAAATAAGGCTAGCAAAGTGATCCACGAAACACAGATGTAACTCTCTGAGATGACTAAACAGAACACTAAACAGTTTCTCAGAAAGCTTCTTTCCAGATTTCATCTGAGGATATTTCCTTTTTCACCATAGCCCTCTAAGGAATTCCAAATATCACTTTGCCAATTCCACAAGAACTGTCTTAGCGAAAGGCTTCTTGAGGGGAAAGCTGTAACTCTGAGAGATGATTTCACAGAACACAAAGAAGTTTATCAGAAATCTTCTTTCTCTTTGTTATCGGAGGATATTTCCTTTGGCCCTATAGTCTTCAACGGGATCCGAAGTATCTGTTCTCAGATTCCACAGAAATAAGGCTTGCAAAGAGATCCACGAAATACAGATGTAACACTGTGAGCTGAATTTACAGAACACTAAGCAGTTTCTCAGAAAACTTCTTTCCAGATTTCATCTGAGGATATTTACTTTTTCACCATAGCCCTCTAAGGGCTTCAAAATATCACTTTGCCAATTCCACAAGAACTGTCTTAGCGAAAGGCTTCTTGAGGGGAAAGCTGCAACTCTGAGAGATGATTTCACAGAACACAAAGAAGTTTCTCAGAAAGCTTCTTTCTCTTTGTTATCGGAGGATATTTCCTTAGACCCTATAGTCTTCAAAGGGATCCGAAATATCTGTTCTCAGATTCCACAGAAATAAGGCTAGCAAAGAGATCCACGAAATACAGATGTAACTCTGTGAGTGAAAGTCACATATAACAGAGCAGTGTCTCAGAAAGCTTCTTTCCAGATTTCATGTGAGGATATTTCCTTTTTCACCATAGCCCTCTATGGGCTTCCAAATATCACTTTGACAATTCCACAAGAACTGTGTTAGTGAAAGGCTTCTTGAGTGGAAAGCTGTAAATCTGGGAGATGATTTCACCGAACATAAAGCAGTTTCTCAGAAAGCTTCTTTCTCTTTGTTATCGGAGGATATTTCCTTTGGCCCAATAGTCGTCAAAGGGATCCGAAATATCTGTTCTCAGATTCCACAGAAATAGGCTAGCAAAGAGATCCACGAAATACAGATGTAACTCTGTGAGTGGAAATCAAATATCACAGAGCACTTTCTCGAAAAGCTTCTTTCGAGATTTAATCTGAGGATATTTGCTTTTTCACCATAGCCCTCTAAGGGTTTCCAAATAATACTTTTCCAATTCTACGAGAACTGTCTTAGCGAAAGGCTTCTTGAGTGGAAAGCTATAACTCTGGGAGATGATTTCACCGTACATAAAGCAGTTTCTCAGAAAGCTTCTTTCTCTTTGTTATCGGAGGATATTTCCTTTGGCCCAATAGACGTCAAAGGGATCCGAAATATCTGTTCTCAGATTCCACAGAAATAAGGCTAGCAAAGAGATCCAGGAAATACAGATGTAACTCTGTGAGTGGAAGTCACATATCACAGAGCAGTTTCTCAGAAAGCTTCTTTCCAGATTTCATCTGAGGATATTTCCTTTTTCACCATAGCCCTCTATGGGCTTCCAAATATCACTTTGCCAATTCCAGAAGAACTGTCTTAGCGAAAGGCTTCTTGAGGGGAAAGCTGTAACTCTGTGAGATGATTTCACAGAACACAAAGAAGTTTCTCAGAAAGCTTCTTTCTCTTTTTTATCGGAGGATATTTCCTTTGGCCCTATAGTGTTCAAAGGGATCCGAAATATCTGTTCTCAGATTCCACAGAAATAAGGCTAGGAAAGACATCCACGAAATACAGATGTAACTCTGTGAGTGGAAGTCACATATCACAGAGCAGTTTCTCCGAAAGCTTCTTTCCAGATTTCATCTGAGGATATTTCCTTTTTCACCATAGCCCTCTATGTGCTTCCAAATATCACTTTGCCAATTCCACAAGAACTCTCTTAGCGAAAGGCTTCTTGAGGGGAAAGCTGTAACTCTGTGAGATGATTTCATAGAACAAAAAGAAGTTTCTCAGAAAGCTTCTTTCTCTTTCTTATCGGAGGATATTTCCTTTGCCCCTATAGTCTTCAAAGGGATCCGAAATATCTGTTGTCAGATTCCACAGAAATAGGCTAGCAAAGAGATCCACGAAATACAGATGTAACTCGGTGAGTGGAAGTCAAATATCACAGGGCAGATTCTCATAAATCTTCTTTCCATATTTAATCTGAGGATATTTGCTTTTTCACCATAGCCCTCTATGGGCTTCCAAATATCACATTGCCAATTCCACAAAACTGTCTTAGCGAAAGGCTTCTTGAGGGGAAAGCTGTAACTCTGAGAATTGATTTCACAGAACACAAAGAAGTTTCTCAGAAAGCTTCTATCTCTTTGTTATCGGACTATATTTCCTTAGGCCCTATAGTCTTCAAAGGGATCCGAAATATCTGTTCTCAGATTTCACAGAAATAAGGCTAGCAAAGAGATACACGAAAAACAGATGTAACTCTGTGAGTGTAAGTCACATATCACAGAGCAGTTTCTCAGAAACCTTCTTTCCAGATTTCATCTGAGAATATTTCCTTTTTCAGCATAGCTCTCTAAGGGCTTCCAAGTATCACTTTGCCAATTCCACAAGAAATGTCTTAGCGAAAGGCTTCTCAAGGGGAAAGCTGTAATTCTGTGAGATGATTTCCCAGAAAACAAAGAAGTTTCTCAGAAAGCTTCTTTCTCTTTGTTATCAGAGGATATTTCCTTGGCTCTATAGTCTTCAAAGGGATCCGAAATATCTGTTCTCAGATTCCACAGAAATAAGGCTAGCAAAGAGATCCACGAAATACAGATGTAACTCTGTGAGTGGAAGTCACATATCACAGAGCAGTTTCTCAGAAAGCTTCTTTCCAGATTTCATCTGAGGATATTTCCTTTTTCACCATAGCCCTCTAAGGGTTTCCAAATAATACTTTGCCAATTCTACGAGAACTGTCTTAGCGAAAGGCTTCTTGATTGGAAAGCTGTAACTCTGGGAGATGATTTCACAGAACACAAAGCAGTTTCTCAGAAAGCTTCTTTCTCCTTCTTATCGGAGGATATTTCCTTTGGTCCAATATTCGTCAAAGGGATCCGAAATATCTGTACTCAGATTCCACAGAAATAAGGCTAGCAAAGAGATCCACGAAATACACATTTAACTTGTGAGATGAATAAACAGAACACTAAGCAGTTTCTCAGAAAGCTTCTTTCCAGATTTCATCTGAGGATATTTCCTTTTTCACCAAAGCCCTCTATGGGCTTCCAAATATCACTTTGCTAATTCCACAAGAACTATCTTAGCGAAAGGCTTCTTGAGGGGAAAGCTGTAACTCTGTGAGATGATTTCGCAGAACACAAAGAAGTTTCTCAGAAAGCTTCTTTCTCTTTGTTATCGGAGGATATTTCCTTAGGCCCTATAGTCTTCAAAGGGATCCGAAATATCTGTTCTCAAATTCCAGAGAAAAAGGCTAGCAAAGAGATCCACGAAATACAGATGTAACTCTATGAGATGAATAAACAGTACACTAAGCAGTGTCTCAGAAAATTTCTTTCAAGATTTCATCTGAGGATATTTCCTTTTTCACCGTCGCCCTCTATGGGCTTCGAAATATCACTTTGCCAATTCCACAAGAACTGTCTTAGCGAAAGTCTTCTTGAGGGGAAAGCTGTAACTCTGTGAGATGATTTCCCAGAACACAAAGAAGTTTCTCAGAAAGCTTCTTTCACTTTGTTATCGGAGGATATTTCCTTTGGGCCTATAGTGTTCAAAGGGATCCGAAATATCTGTTCTCAGATTCCACAGAAATAAGGCTAGCAAAGAGATCCACGAAATACAGATGTAACTCTGTGAGTGGAAGTCACATATCACAGAGCAGATTCTCAGAAAGCTTCTTTCCAGATTTCATCTGAGGATATTTCCTTTTTCACCATAGCCCTCTATGGGCTTCCAAATATCACTTTGCCAATTCCACAAGAACTCTCTTAGCGAAAGGCTTCTTGAGGGGAAAGCTGTAACTCTGTTAGATGATTTCATAGAACACAAAGAAGTTTCTCAGAAAGCTTCTTTCTCTTTCTTATCGGAGGATATTTCCTTTGGCCCTATAGTCTTCAAAGGGATCCGAAATATCTGTTGTCAGATTCCACAGAAATAGGCTAGCAAAGAGATCCACGAAATACAGATGTAACTCTGTGAGTGGAAGTCAAATATCACAGAGCAGATTCTCGAAAAGCTTCTTTCGAGATTTAATCTGAGGATATTTGCTTTTTCACCATAGCCCTCTAAGGGTTTCCAAATAATACTTTGCCAATTCTACGAGAACTGTCTTAGCGAAAGGCTTCTTGAGTGGAAAGCTGTAACTCAGGGAGATGATTTCACCGAATATAAAGCAGTTTCTCAGACAGCTTCTTTCTCTTTGTTATCGGTGGATATTTCCTTTGGCCCATTAGTCGTCAAAGGGATCCGAAATATCTGTCCTCAGATTCCACAGAAATAAGGCTAGCAAAGAGATCCACGAAATATAGATGTAACTCTGTGAGATCAAAAAACAGTACACTAAGCAGTTTCTCATAAAGCTTCTTTCCAGATTTCATCTGAGGATATTTCCTTTTTCAACGAAGCCCTCTAAGCGCTTCGAAATATCACTTTGCCAATTCCACAAGAACTGTCTTAGCGAAAGGCTTCTTGAGGGGAAAGCTTTAGCTCTGTGAGATGATTTCACAGAACACAAAGAAGTTTCTCAGAAAGCTTCTTTCTCTTTGTTATCGGAGGACATTTCCTTTGGCCCTATAGTCTTCAAGGGATCCGAAATAACTGTTCTCAGATTCCACAGAAATAAGGCTAGCAAAGAGATCCACGAAATACAGATGTAACTCTGTGAGTGGAAGTCACGTATCACAGAGCAGTTTCTCAGAAAGCTTCTTTCCAGATTTCATCTGAGGAAATTTCCTTTTTCACCATAGCACTCTATGGGCTTCCAAATATCACTTTGCCAATTCCGCAAGAACTGTCTTAGCGAATGGCTTCTTGAGGGGATAGCTGTAACTGTGGGATGATTTCCCAGAACACAAAGAAGTTTCTCAGAAAGCTTCTTTCTCTTTGTTATCGGAGGATATTTCCTTTGGCCCTATAGTCTTCCAAGGGATCCGAAATATCTGTTCTCAGATTCCACAGAAATAAGGCGAACAAAGAGATCCACGAAATACAGATGTAACTCTGTGAGTGGAAATCACATATGACCGAGCAGTTTCTCAGAAAGCTTCTTTCAAGATTTCATCTGAGGATATTTAAATTTTCACCATAGCCCTCTATGGGCTTCCAAATATCACTTTGCCAATTCCACAAGAACTGTCTTAGCGAAAGTCTTCTTGAGGGGAAAGCTGTAACTCTGTGAGATGATTTCCCAGAACACAAAGAAGTTTCTCAGAAAGCTTCTTTCTCTTTGTTATCGGAGGATATTGCCTTTGGCCCTATAGTCTTCCAAGGGATCCGAAATATCTGTTCTTAGATACCACAGAAATAAGGCTAGCAAAGAGATCCACGAAATACAGATGTAACTCTGTGAGATGACTAAACAGAACACTAAACAGTTTCTCAGAGAGCTTCTTTCCAGATTTCATCTGAGGATATTTCCTTTTTCACCCTAGCCCTATAAGGGATTCCAAATATCACTTTGCCAATTCCACAAGAACTGTCTTAGCGAAAGGCTTCTTGAGGGGAAAGCTGTAACTCTGAGAGATGATTTCACAGAACACAAAGAAGTTTCTCAGAAAGCTTCTTTCTCTTTGTTATCGGAGGATATTTCCTTTGGCCCTATAGTCTTCAAAGGGATCCGAAATATCTGTTCTCAGATTCCACAGAAATAAGACTAGGAAAGAGATCCACGAAATGCAGATGTAACACTGTGAGTGGAAGTCATATATCACAGAGCTGTTTCTCAGAAAGCTTCTTTCCAGATTTCATCTGAGGATATTTCCTTTTTCACCGTAGCCCTCTATGGGCTTCCAAATATCACTTTGACAATTCCACAAGAACTCTCTTAGCGAAAGGCTTCTTGAGGGGAAAGCTGTAACTCTGTGAGATTATTTCATAGAACACAAAGAAGTTTCTCAGAAAGCTTCTTTCTCTTTCTTATCGGAGGATATTTCCTTTGGCCCTATAGTGTTCAAACGGATCTGAAATATCTGTTCTCAGATTCCACAGAAATAAGGCTAGCAAAGAGATCCACGAAATACAGATGTAACTCTGAGAGTGGAAGTCAAATATCACAGAGCAGTTTCTCAGAAAGCTTCTTTCCAGATTTAATCTGAGGATATTTGCTTTTTCACCATAGCCCTCTAAGGGTTTCCAAATAATACTTTGCCAATTCTACGAGAACTGTCTTAGCGAAAGGCTTCTTGAGTGGAAAGCTGTAACTCCGGGAGATGATTTCACCGAACATAAAGCAGTTTCTCAGAAAGCTTCTTTCTCTTTGTTATCGGAGGATATTTCGTTTGGCCCAATAGACGTCAAAGGGATCCGAAATATCTGTTCTCAGATTCCACAGAAATAAGGCTAGCAAAGAGATCCACGAAATACAGATGAACCTCTGTGAGTGGAAGTCACATATCACAGAGCAGTTTCTCAGAAAGCTCCTTTCCAGATTTCATCTGAGGATATTTCCTTTTTCACCATAGCCCTCTATGGGCTTCCAAATATCACTTTGCCAATTCCACAAGAACTGTCTCAGCGAAAGGCTTCTTGAGGGGAAAGCTTTAACTCTGTGAGATGATTTCACAGAACACAAAGAAGTTTCTCAGAAAGCTTCTTTCTCTTTCTTATCGGAGGATATTTCGTTTGGCCCTATAGTGTTCAAACGGATCTGAAATATCAGTTCTCAGATTCCACAGAAATAAGGCTAGCAAAGAGATCCACGAAATACAGATGTAACTCTGTGAGTGGAAGTCAAATATCACAGAGCAGTTTCTCAGAAAGCTTCTTTCCAGATTTAATCTGAGGATATTTGGTTTTTCACCATAGCCCTCTAAGGGTTTCCAAATAATACTTTGCCAATTCTACGAGAACTGTCTTAGCGAAAGGCTTCTTGAGTGGAAAGCTGTAACTCCGGGAGATGATTTCACCGAACATAAAGCAGTTTCTCAGAAAGCTTCTTTCTCTTTGTTATCGGAGGATATTTCCTTAGGCCCTATAGTCTTCCAAGGGATCCGAAATATCTGTTCTCAGATACCACAGAAATAAGGCTAGCAAAGAGATCCACGAAATACAGATGTAACTCTGTGAGATGACTAAACAGAACACTAAACAGTTTCTCAGAGAGCTTCTTTCCAGATTTCATCTGAGGATATTTCCTTTTTCACCATAGCCCTATAAGGGATTCCAAATATCACTTTGCCAATTCCACAAGAACTGTCTTAGCGAAAGGCTTCTGGAGGGGAAAGCTGTAACTCTGTGAGACGATTTCACAGAACACAAAGAAGTTTCTCAGAAAGCTTCTTTCTCTTTGTTATCGGAGGATATTTCCTTTGGCCCTATAGTGTTCAAAGGGATCTGAAATATCTGTTCTCAGATTCCACAGAAATAAGGCTAGCAAAGAGATCCACGAAATACAGATGTAACTCTGTGGGTGGAAGTCACATATCACAGAGCAATTTCTCATACAGCTTCTTTCCAGATTTAATCTGAGGATATTTCCTTTTTCTCCATAGCCCTCTAAGGGTTTCCAAATAATACTTTGCCAATTCTAAGAGAAGTGTCTTAGCGAAAGGCTTCTTGAGTGGAAAGCTGTAACTCTGGGAGATGATTTCACCGAACATAAAGCAGTTTCTCAGAAAGCTTCTTTCTCTTTGTTATCAGAGGATATTTCCTTTGGCCCAATAGACGTCAAAGGGATCCGAAATATCTGTTCTCAGATTCCACAGAAATAAGGCTAGCAAAGAGATCCACGAAATACAGATGTAACTCTGTGAGTGGAAGTCACATATCACAGAGCAGTTTCTCAGAAACCTTCTTTCCAGATTTCATCTGAGGATATTTCCTTTTTCAGCATAGCTCTCTATGGGCTTCCAAGTATCTCTTTGCCAATTCCACAAGAACTGTCTCAGCGAAAGGCTTCTTGAGGGGAAAGCTGTAATTCTGTGAGATGATTTCCCAGAACACAAAGAAGTTTCTCAGAAAGCTTCTTTCTCTTTGTTATCGAAGGATATTTCCTTTGGCCTATAGTCTTCAAAGGGATCCGAAATATCTGTTCTCAGATTCCACAGAAATAAGGCTAGCAAAGAGATCCACGAAATATAGATGTAACTCTGTGAGGTGAATTTACAGAACACTAAGCAGTTTCTCAGAAAACTTCTTTCCAGGTTTCATCTGAGGATATTTCCTTTTTCACCATAGCCCTCTAAGGGCTTCAAAATATCACTTTGCCAATTCCACAAGAACTGTCTTAGCGAAAGGCTTCTTGAGCGGAAAGCTGTAACTCTGAGAGATGAGTTCACAGAACACAAAGAAGTTTCTCAGAAAGCTTCTTTCTCTTTGTTATCGGAGGATATTTCCTTTGGCCCGATAGACTTCAACGGGATCCGAAATATCTGTTCTCCGATTCCACAGAAATAAGGCTAGCAAAGAGATCCACGAAATACAGATGTAACTCTGTGAGTGCAAGTCACAAATCACAGAGCAGTTTCTCAGAAAGCTTCTTTCCAGATTTCATCTGAGGATATTTTCTTTTTCACCATAGCCCTCTAAGGGCTTCCAAATATCACTTTGCCAATTCCACAAGAACTGTCTTAGCGAAAGGCTTCTTGAGGGGAAAGCTGTAACTCTGAGAGGTGATTTCACAGAACCCAAAGAAGTTTATCAGAAATCTTCTTTCTCTTTGTTATCGGAGGATATTTCCTTTGGCCCTACAGTCTTCCCAGGGATCCGAAATATCTGTTCTCAGATTCCACAGAAATAAGACTAGCAAAGAGATCCACGAAATGCAGATGTAACTCTGTGAGTGGAAGTCATATATCACAGAGCAGTTTCTCAGGAAGCTTCTTTCCAGATTAAATCTGAGGATATTTGCTTTTTCACCATAGCCCTCTAAGGGTTTCCAAATAATACTTTGCCAATTCTACGAGAACTGTCTTAGCGAAAGGCTTCTTGAGTGGAAAGCTGTAACTCTGGGAGATGATTTCACCGAACAGAAAGCAGTTTCTCAGAAAGCTTCTTTCTCTTTCTTATCGGAGGATATTTCCTTTAGCCCTATAGTCTTCAATGGGATCCGAAATATCTGTTCTCAGATTCCACAGAAATAAGGCTAGCAAAGAGATCCAAGAAATATAGATTTAACTCTGTGATTGGAAGTCACATATCACAGAGCAGTTTCTCAGAAAGCTTCTTTCCACATTTCTTCTGAGGACATTTCCTTTTTCACCAAAGCACTCTATGGGCTTCCAAATATCACTTTGCCAATTCCGCAAGAACTGTCTTAGCGAATGGCTTCTTGAGGTGTAAGCTGTAACTGTGGGATGATTTTCCAGAACACAACGAAGTTTCTCAGAAAGCTTCTTTCTCTTTGTTATCGGAGGATATTTCCTTTGGCCCTATAGTCTTCCATGGGATCCGAAATATCTGTTCTCAGATTCCACAGAAATAAGGCGAGCAAAGAGATCCACGAAATACAGATGTAACTCTGTGAGTGGAAGTCACACATCACAGAGCAGTTTCCCAGAAAGCTTCTTTCCAGATTTCATCTGAGGATATTTCCTTTTTCACCATAGCCCTCTATGGGCTTCCAAATATCACTTTGCCAATTCCACAAGAACTGTCTTATCGAAAGTCTTCTTGAGGGGAAACTGTAACTCTGTGAGATGATTTTCCAGAACACAAAGAACTTTCTCAAAAGCTTCTTTCTCTTTGTTATCGGAGGATATTTCCTTTGGCCTTATAGTCTTCAAAGGGATCCGAAATATCTGTTCTCCGATTCCACAGAAATAAGGCTAACAAAGAGATCCACGAAATACAGATGTAACTCTGTGAGTGGAAGTCACACATCACAGAGCAGTTTCTCAGAAAGCTTCTTTCCAGATTTAATCTGAGGATATTTCCTTTTTCACCATAGCCCTCTATGGGCTTCCAAATATCACTTTGCCAATACCACAAGAACTGTCTTAGCGAAAGGCTTCTTGAGGGGAATGCTGTAACTGTGGGATGATTTCCCAGAACACAACGAAGTGTCTCAGAAAGCTCCTTTCTCTTTGTTATCAGAGGATATTTCCTTTGGCCCTATAGTCTTCCAAGGGATCCGAAATATCTGTTCTCAGATTCCACAGAAATAAGGCGAGCAAAGAGATCCACGAAATACAGATGTAACTCTGTGAGTGGAAGTCACATATCACCGAGCAGTTTCTCAGAAAGCTTCTTTCAAGATTTCATCTGAGGATATTTCCTTTTTCACCGTAGCCCTCTATGGGCTTCCAAATATCACTTTGCAAATTCCGCAAGAACTCTCTTAGCGAAAGGATTCTTGAGGGGAAAGCTGTAACTCTGTGAGATGATTTCATAGAACACAAAGAAGTTTCTCAGAAAGCTTATTTCTCTTTCTTATCGGAGGATATTTCCTTTGGCCCTATAGTGTTCAAAGGGATCCGAAATATCTGTTCTCAGATTCCACAGAAATAAGGCTAGCAAAGAGATCCACGAAATACAGATGTAACTCTGTGAGTGGAAGTCAAATATCACAGAGCAGTTTCTCATAAAGCTTCTTTCCAGATTTAATCTGGGGATATTTGCTTTTTCACCATAGCCCTCTAAGG
This sequence comes from Macaca mulatta, assembly GCF_049350105.2. NCBI lineage: Eukaryota > Metazoa > Chordata > Mammalia > Primates > Cercopithecidae > Macaca > Macaca mulatta. Next base: position 30,698,697 of record NC_133417.1, read on the forward strand.
GTTTCCAAATAATACTTTTCCAATTCTACGAGAACTGTCTTAGCGAAAGGCTTCTTGAGGGGAAAGCTGTAGCTCTGGGAGATGATTTCACCGAGCATAAAGCAGTTTCTCAGAAAGCTTCTTTCTCTTTGTTATCGGAGGATATTTCCTTTGGCCCAATAGACGTCAAAGGGATCCGAAATATCTGTTCTCAGATTCCACAGAAATAAGGCGAGCAAAGAGATCCACGAAATACAGATGTAACTCTGTGAGTGGAAGTCACATATGACCGAGCAGTTTCTCAGAAAGCTTCTTTCCAGATTTCATCTGAGGATATTTCCTTTTTCACCATAGCCCTCTAAGGGATTCCAAATATCACTCTGCCAATTCCACAAGAACTGTCCTAGCGAAAGTCTTCTTGAGGGGAAAGCTGTAACTCTGTGAGATGATTTCACAGAACACAAAGAAGTTTCTCAGAAATCTTCTTTCTCTTTGTTTTTGGAGGATATTTCCTTTGGCCCTATAGTGTTCAAAGGGATCCGAAATATCTGTTGTCAGATTCCACAGAAATAAGGCTAGCAAAGAGATCCACGAAATACAGATATAACTCTGTGAGTGGAAGTCACAAATCACAGAGCAGTTTCTCAGAAAGCTTCTTTCCAGATTGCATCTGAGGATATTTCCTTTTTCACCATAGCCCTCTAGGGGCTTCCAAATATCACTTTGCCAATTCCACAAGAACTCTCTTAGCGAAAGGCTTCTTGAGGGGAAAGCTGTAACTCTGTGAGATGATTTCACAGAACACAAAGCAGTTTCTCAGAAAGCTTCTTTCTCTTTGTTATCGGAGGATATCCGAAATATCTGTTCTCAGATACCACAGAAATATGGCTAGCAAGGAGATCCACGAAATACAGATGTAACTCTGTGAGATGACTAAACAAAACGCTAAACAGTTTCTCAGAAAGCTTCTTTCCAGATTTCTTCTGAGGATATTTACTTTTTCACCATAGCCCTCTAAGGGCTTCAAAATATCACTTTCCAATTCCACAAGAACTGTCTTAGCGAAAGGCTTCTTGAGGGGAAAGCTGTAACTCTGAGAGATGATTTCACAGAACACAAAAAAGTTTCTCAGAAAGCTTCTTTCTCTTTGTTATCGGAGGATATTTCCTTAGGCCCTATAGTCTTCAAAGGGATCCGAAATATCTGTTCTCAGATTCCACAGAAATAAGGCTAGCAAAGAGATCCACGAAATACAGATGTAACTCTGAGAGTGAAAGTCACATATCACAGAGCAGTGTCTCAGAAAGCTTCTTTCCAGATTTCATGTGAGGATATTTCCTTTTTCACCATAGCCCTCTATGGGCTTCAAATATCACTTTGCCAATTCCACAAGGACTGTCTTAGTGAAAGGCTTCTTGAGGGGAAAGCTGTAACTCTGTGAGATGATTTCACAGAACACAAAGTAGTTTCTCAGAAAGCTTCTTTCTCTTTCTTATCAGAGGATATTTCCTTTGGCCCCAGAGTCTTCAAAGGGATCCGAAATATCTGTTCTCAGATTCCACAGAAATAAGGCTAGCAAAGAGATCCACGAAATACAGATGTAACTCTGTGAGTGGAAGTCACATATCACAGAGCAGTTTCTCAGAAAGCTTCTTTCCAGATTTCATCTGAGGATATTTCCTTTTTCACCATAGCCCTTTATGGGCTTCCAAATATCACTTTGCCAATTCCACAAGAACTGTCTTAGCGAAAGGCTTCTTGAAGGGAAAGCTGTAACTCTGTGAGATGATTTCACAGAACACAAAGCAGTTTCTCAGAAAGCTTCTTTCTCTTTGTTATCGGAGGATATTTCCTTAGGCCCTAGAGTCTTCCAAGGGATCCGAAATATCTGTTCTCAGATATCACAGAAATATGGCTAGCAAAGTGATCCACGAAATACAGATGTAACTCTGTGAGATGACTAAACAAAACGCTAAACAGTTTCTCAGAAAGCTTCTTTCCAGATTTCATCTGAGGATATTTACTTTTTCACCATAGCCCTCTAAGGGCTTCAAAATATCACTTTCCAATTCCACAAGAACTGTCTTAGCGAAAGGCTTCTTGAGGGGAAAGCTGTAACTCTGAGAGATGATTTCACAGAACACAAAGAAGTTTCTCAGAAAGCTTCTTTCTCTTTGTTATCGGAGGATATTTCCTTAGGCCCTATAGTCTTCAAAGGGATCCGAAATATCTGTTCTCAGATTCCACAGAAATAAGGCTAGCAAAGAGATCCACGAAATACAGATGTAACTCTGTGAGTGAAAGTCACATATCACAGAGCAGTGTCTCAGAAAGCTTCTTTCCAGATTTCATGTGAGGATATTTCCTTTTTCACCATAGCCCTCTATGGGCTTCAAATATCACTTTGCCAATTCCACAAGAACTGTCTTAGTGAAAGGCTTCTTGAGGGGAAAGCTGTAACTCTGTGAGATGATTTCACAGAACACAAAGTAGTTTCTCAGAAAGCTTCTTTCTCTTTCTTATCAGAGGATATTTCCTTTGGCCCCAGAATCTTCAAAGGGATCCGAAATATCTGTTCTCAGATTCCACAGAAATAAGGCTAGCAAAGAGATCCACGAAATACAGATGTAACTCTGTGAGTGGAAGTCACATATCACAGAGCAGTTTCTCAGAAAGATTCTTACCAGATTTCATCTGAGGATATTTCCTTTTTCACCATAGCCCTCTATGGGCTTCCAAATATCACTTTGCCAATTCCAGAAGAACTGTCTTAGCGAAAGGCTTCTTGAGGGGAAAGCTGTAACTCTGTGAGATGATTTCACAGAACACAAAGAAGTTTCTCAGAAAGCTTCTTTCTCTTCGTTATCAGAGGATAGTTGCTTTGGCCCTATAGTCTTCAAAGCGATCCGAAATATCTGCTCTCAGATTCCACAGAAATAAGGCTAGCAAAGAGATCCACGAAATACCGATGTAACACTGTGAGTGGAAGTCACATATCACAGAGCAGTTTCTCAGAAAGCTTCTTTCCAGATTTCATGTGAGGATATTTCCTTTTTCACCATAGCCCTCTATGGGCTTCCAAATATCACTTTTCCAATTCCACAAGAACTGTCTTAGCGAAAGGCTTCTTGAGGGGAAAGCTGTAACTCTGTGAGATGATTACACAGAACACAAAGAAGTTTCTCAGAAAGCTTCTTTCTCTTTGTTTTTGGAGGATATTTCCTTTGGCCCTATAGTCTTCAAAGGGATCCGAAATATCTGTTCTCAGATTCCACAGAAATAAGTCTAGCAAAGAGATCCAGGAAATACAGATGTAACACTGTGAGATGAATTAACAGAACACTAAGCAGTTTCTCAGGGAGCTTCGTTCCAGATTTCATCTGAGGATATTTCCTTTTTCACCATAGCCCTCTATTGGCTTCCAAATATCACTTTGCCAATTCCACAAGAACTGTTTTAGCCAAAGGCTTCTAGAGGGGAAAGCTGTAACTCTGTGAAATGATTTCACAGAATACAAAGAAGTTTCTCAGAAAGCTTCTTTCTCTTTGTTATCGGAGGATATTTCCTTTGGAACTATAATCTTCCAAGGGATCCGAAATATCTGTTCTCAGATTCCACAGAAATAAGGCTAGCAATGAGATCCACGAAATACAGATGTAACTCTGTGAGTGGAAGTCACATATCACAGAGCAGTTTCTCAGAAAGCTTCTTTCCAGATTTCATCTGAGGATATTTCCGTTTTCACTGTAGCCCTCTATGGGCTTCCAAGTATCACTTTGCCAATTCCACAAGAACTGTCTTAGTGAAAGGCTTCTTGAGGGGAAAGCTGTAACTCTGTGAGATGATTTCACAGAACACAAAGAAGTTTCTCAGAAAGCTTCTTTCTCTTTGTTATCGGAGGATATTTCCTTTGGACCGATAGTCTACAAAGGGATCCGAAATATCTGCTCTCAGATTCCACAGAAATAAGGCTAGCAAAGAGATCCACGAAATACAGATGTAACTCTGTGAGTGGAAGTCACATATCACAGAGCAGTTTCTCAGAAATCTTTTTTCCAGATTTCATCTGAGGATATTTCCTTTCTCACAATAGCCCTCTATTGGCTTCCAAATATCTCTTTCCCAATTCCACAAGAACTGTCTTAGCGAAAGGCTTCTTGAGGGGAAAGCTGTAACTCTGTGAGGTGATTTCACGGAACACAAAGAAGTTTCTCAGAAAGCTTCTTTCTCTTTGTTATCGGAGGATATTTCCTTTGGCCCTATAGTCTTCACGGGATCCGAAATAGCTGTTCTCAGATTCCACAGAAATAAGGCAAGCAAAGAGATCCACGAAATACAGATGTAACCCTTTGAGATGAATTAACAGAACACTAAGCAGTTTCTCGGAAAGATTCTTTCCAGATTTCATCTGGGGATATTTCGTTTTTCTCCATTGCCCTCTATGTTCTTCCAAATACAACTTGGCCAATTCCACAAGAACTTTCTTAGCGAAAGGCTTCTTGAGGGGCAAGCTGTAACTCTGTGAGATGATTTCACAGAACACAAAGAAGTTTCTCACAAAGCTTCTTTCTCTTTGTTATCGGAGGATATTTCCTTTGGCCCTATAGTCTTCAAAGGGATCCCAAATATCTCTTCTCAGATTCCACAGAAATAAGGCTAGCAGATATCCTCGAAATACAGATGTAACTCTGTGAGTGGAAGTTACATATCACAGAGCAGTTTCTCAGAAATATTCTTTCCAGATATCATCTGAGGATGTTTCCTTTTTCACCATAGCCCTCTATGAGCTTCCAAATATCACTTTGCCAATTCCACAAGAACTGTCTTAGCGAACGGCTTCTTGAGGGGAAATCTGTAACTCTGGGAGATGATTTCACAGAACACAAAGAAGTTTCTCAGAAACCTTCTTTCTCTTTGTTATCGGAGGATATTTCCTTTGGCCATATAGTCTTCAAAGGGATCCGAAATATCTGTTTCCATATTCCACAGAAATAAGTCTAGCAAAGAAATCCACGAAATACATATGAAACACTGTGAGATGAATTAACAGAACACTAAGCAGTTTCTCAGAAAACTTCTTTCCAGTTTTCATCGGACTATATTTCCTTTTTCACCATAGCCCTCTACGGGTTTGCAAGTATTACTTTGCCAATTCCACAAGAACTGTCTTAGCGGAAGTCTTCTTGAGGGGAAAGCTGTAACTCTGTGAGATGATTTCACAGAACACAAAGAAGTTTCTCAGAAAGCTTCTTTCTCTTTGTTATCGGAGGACATTTCCTTTGGCCCTATAGTCTTCAAAGAGATCCGAAATATCTGTTCTCAGATTCCAGAGAAATAAGGCTAGCAAAGAGATCCACGAAATACAGATGTAACTCTGTGAGTGGAAGTCACATATCACAGAGCAGTTTCTCAGAAAGCTTCTTTTCAGATTTCATCTGAGGATATTTCCTTTTTCACCATAGCCCTCTACGGGCTTCCAAATATCACTTTGCCAAATCCACAAGAACTGTCTTAGCGAAAGGCTTCTTTAGGCGAAAGCTGTAACTCTGTGAGATGATTTCACAGAACACAAAGAAGTTTCTCAGAAAGCTTCTTTCTCTTTGTTATCGGAGGATATTTCCTTTGGCCGTATAGTGTTCAAAGGGACTCGAAATATCTGTTCTCAGATTCCACAGATATAAGGCTGGCAAAGAGATCCAGGAAATACAGATGTAACTCTGTAAGTGGAAGTCAGACATCACAGAGCAGTTTCTCAGAAAGCTTCTTTTCAGATTTCATCTGAGGATATTTCCTTTTTCACCATAGCCCTTTATGGGCTTCCAAATATCACTTTGCCAATTCCACAAGAACTGTCTTAGCGAAAGGCTTCGTGAGGGGGAAGCTGTAACTCTGTGAGATGATTTCACAGAACACAAAGAGATGTCTCAGAAAGCTTCTTTCTCTTTGTTATCGGAGGATACTTCCTTTGGCCCTATAGTCTTCAAAGGGATCCGAAATATCTGTTCTCAGATTCCACAGAAATAAGACTAGCAAAGAGATCCACGAAATACAGATGTAACTCGGTGAGATGAATTAACAGAACACTAAGCAGTTTCTCGGAAAGCTTCTTTCCAGATTTCATCTGAGGATATTTCCTTTTTCTCCGTTGCCCTCTATGGGCTTCCAAATATCACTTTGCCAATTCCACAAGAACTGTCTTAGCAAAAGGCTTCTTGAGGGGCAAGCTGTAACTCTGTGAGATGATTTCGCAGAACACAAAGAAGTTTCTCAGAAAGCTTCTTTCTCTTTGTTATCGGAGGATACTTCCTTCGGCCCTATAGTCTACAAAGGGATCCGAAATATCTGTTCTCAGATTCCCCAGAAATAAGGCTAGCAAGGAGATTCAAGAAATACAGATGTAACTCTTTGAGTGGAAGTCACACATCACAGAGCAGTTTCTCAGAAAGCTTATTTCCAGATTTCATCTGGGGATATTTCGTTTTTCACCGTAGCCCTCTAAGGGCTTCCAAATATCACTTTGCCAATTCCACAACAACTGACTTTGCGAAAGGCTTCTTGAGGGGAAAGCTGTAACTCTGTGAGATGATTTCACAGAACACAAAGATGTTTCTCAGAAAGCTTCTGTCTCTTTATTATCGGTGGATGTTTCCTTTGGCCCCATAGTCTTCAAAGTGATCCGAAATATCTGTTCTCAGATTACACAGAAATAAGGCTAGCAAAGGGATCCACGAAATACAGATGTAACTCTGTGAGTAGAAGTCACATATCATAGAGCAGTTTCTCACAAAGCTTCTTTCCAGATTTCATCTGAGGATATTTCCTTTTTCACCATAGCCCTCTATGGGCTTCCAAATATCACTTTGCCAATTCCACAATAACTGTCTTAGTGAAAGGCTTCTTGAGGGGAAATCTGTAACTCTGGGAGATGATTTCACAGAACACAAAGAAGTTTCTCAGAAAGCTTCTTTCTCTTTGTTATCGGAGGATATTTCCTTTGACTCCATAGTATTCAAAGGGATCCGAAATATCTGTTCTCAGATTCCACAGAAATAAGGCTAGCAAAGAGAACCACGAAATACAGATGTAACTCTGTGAGTGGAAGTCACACATCTCAGAGCAGTTTCTCAGAAAGCTTCTTGCCAGATTTAATCTGAGAATATTTCCTTTTTCACCACAGCCCTGTATGTGCTTCCAAATATCACTTTGCCAATTCCACAAGAACTGTCTTAGTGAAAGGCTTCTTGAGGGGAAAGCTATAACTCTGTGAGATGAATTCACAGAACAAAAAGAAGTTTCTCAGAAAGCTTCTTTCTCTTTGTTATCAGAGGATATTTCCTTTGGCCCTATAGTCTTCAAAGGGATCCGAAATATCTGTTCTCAGATTGCACAGAAATAACTAGCAAAGAGATCCACGAAATACAGATGTAACTCTGTGAGATGAATTAACAGAACACTAAGCAGTTTCTCGGAAAGCTTCTTTCCAGATTTCATCTGAGGATATTTCCTTTTTCTCCGTTGCCCTCTATGGGCTTCCAAAAATCACTTTGCCTATTCCACAAGAACTGTCTTAGCGAAAGGCTTCTTAAGGGGCAAACTGTAACTCTGTGAGATAATTTCACAGAACACAAAGAAGTTTCTCAGAAAGCATCTTTCCATTTGTTATCCGAGGATACTTCCTTTGGCCCTATAGTCTTCAAAGGGATCCGAAATATCTGTTCTCAGACTCCACAGAAATAAGGCTAGCAAAGAGATTCACGAAATACACATGTAACTCTGTGAGTGGAAGTCACACATCACAGAGCAGTTTCTCAGAAAGCTTCTTTCCGGATTTCATCTGAGGATATTTCCTTTTTCACCATAGCCCTCAATGTACTTCCTTTGGCCCTATAGACTTTAAAGGGATCTGAAATATCTGTTCTCAGATTCCACAGAAATAAGGCTAGCAAAGAGAACCACGAAATACAGATGTAACTCTGTGAGTGGAAGTCATATATCACAGAGCAGTTTCTCAGAAAGCTTCTTCCCAGATTTCATGTGAGGATATTTCCTTTTTCACCATAACCCTCTATGGGCTTCCAAATATCACTTTGCCAATTCCACAAGAACTGTCTTAGCGAAAGGCTTCTTGAGGGGAAAACTGTAACTCGGTGAGGTGATTTCAAAGAACACAAAGAAGTTTCTCAGAAAGCTTCTTTCTCTTTGTTATCGGAGGATATTTCCATTGGCCCTATAGTCTTCAAAGGGATCCGAAATACCTGTTCTCAGATGCCAGAGAAATAAGGCTAGCAAAGAGATTCACGAAATACACATGTAACTCTGTGATTGGAAGTCACCCATCACAGAGCAGTTTCTCAGAAAGCTTCTTTCCAGATTTAATCTGAGGATATTTCCTTTTTCACCATAGCCCTCTATGGGCTTCCAAATATCTCTTTGCCAATTCCACAAGAACTGTCTTAGCGAAAGGCTTCTTGAGGGGAAAGCTGTATCTCTGTGAGATGATTTCACAGAACACAAAGATGTTTCTCAGAAAGCTTCTTTCTCTTTATTATCGGAGGATGTTTCCTTTGGCCCCATAGTCTTCAAAGTGATCCGAAATATCTGTTCTCAGATTCCACAGAAATAAGGCTAGCAAAGAGATCCACGAAATACAGATGTAACTCTGTGAGTAGAAGTCACATATCATAGAGCAGTTTCTCAGAAAGCTTCTTTCCAGATTTCATCTGAGGATATTTCCTTTTTCACCGTAGCCCTCTGTGGGCTTCCAAATATCACTTTGCCAATTCCACAATAACTGTCTTAGTGAAAGGCTTCTTGAGGGGAAATCTGTAACTCTGGGAGATGATTTCACAGAACACAAAGAAGTTTCTAGGAAAGCTTCTTTCTCTTTGTTATCGGAGGATATTTCCTTTGGCCCTCTAGTCTTCAAAGGGATCCGAAATATCTGTTCTCAGATTCCACAGAAGTAAGGCTAGCAAAGAGATCCGCGAAATACAGATGTAACTCTGTGAGTGGAAGTCACACATCACAGAGCAGTTTCTCAGAAAGCTTCTTTCCAGATTTCATCTGAGGATATTTCGTTTTTCACCATAGCCCTCTAAGGGCTTCCAAATATCACTTTGCCAATTCCACAACAACTGACTTTGCGAAAGGCTTCTTGAGGGGAAAGCTGTAACTCGGTGAGGTGATTTCACAGAACACAAAGAAGTTTCTCAGAAAGCTTCTTTCTCTTTGTTATCGGAGGATATTTCCTTTGGTCCTATAGTCTTCAAAGGGATCGGAAATATCTGTTGTCAGATTCCACAGAAATAAGGGTAGCAAACAGATCCACGAAATACAGATGTAACTCTTTCAGATGAATTTACAGAACACTAATCAGTTTCTCGGAAAGCTTCTTTCCAGATTTCATCTGAGGATATTTCCGTTTTCTCCATTGCCCTCTATGGGCTTCCAAATATCACTCTGCCAATTCCACAAGAACTGTCTTAGCGAAAGGCTTCTTGAGGGGCAAGCTGTAACTCTGTGAGATGATTTCACAGAACACAAAGAAGTTTCTCAGAAAGCTTCTTTCTCTTTGTTATCAGAGGATACTTCCTTTGGCCCTGTAATCTTCAAAGGGATCCGAAATATCTGTTCTCAGATTCCACAGAAATAAGGCTAGCAAGGAGATCCAAGAAATACAGATGTAACTCTGGGAGTGGAAGTCACATATCACAGAGCAGTTTCTCAGAAATCTTCTTTCCAGATTTCATCTGAGGATATTTCCTTTTTCACCATAGCCCTCTATGGGCTTCCAAATATCACTTTGCCAATTCCACAAGAACTGTCTTAGCGAAAGGCTTCTTGAGGGGAAAGCCGTAACTCTGGGAGATGATATCAGAGAAAACAAAGAAGTTTCTGAGAAAGCTTCTTTCTCTTTGTTATCGGAGGATATTTCCTTTGGCCCTATAGTCTTCAAAGGGATCCGAAATATCTGTTCTCAGATTCCACACAAATAAGACTACCAAAGAGATCCACGAAATACAGATGTAACTCTGTGAGATAAATTAACAGAACACTAAGCAGTTTCACGGAAAGTTTCTTTCCAGATTTCATCTGAGGATATTTCCTTTTTCTCCATTGCCCTCTATGGGCTTCCAAATATCACTTTGCCAATTCCACAAGAACTGTCTTAGCGAAAGGCTTCTTGAGGGGAAAGCTGTAACTCGGTGAGATGATTTCACAGAACACAAAGACGTTTGTCAGAAAGCTTCTTTCTCTTTGTTATCGGAGGATACTTCATTTGGCCCTATAGTCGTCAAAGGGATCCGAAATATCTGTTCTCTGATTCCACAGAAATAAGCCTAGCAAAGAGATCCACGAAATACAGATGTAACTCTGTGAGTGGAAGTCACATATCACAGAGCAGTTTCTCAGAAAGCTTCTTTCCAGATTTCATCTGAGGATATTTCCTTTTTCACCGTAGCCCTCTATGGGCTTCCAAATATCACTTTGCCAATTCCACAAGAACTGTCTTAGCGAAAGGCTTCTTGAGGGGAAAGCTGTAACTCGGTGAGATGATTTCACAGAACACAAAGAAGTTACTCAGAAAGCTTCTTTCTCTTTGTTATCGGAGGATATTTCCTTTGGCCCTATAGTCTTCAAAGGGATTCGAAATATCTGTTCTCAGATTCCACAGAAATAAGGCTGGCAAAGAGATCCACGAAATACTAATGTAACTCTGTGAGGTGAATTCAGAGAACACTAAGCAGTTTCTTAGAAAGCTTCTTCCCAGATTTCATGGGAGGATATTTCCTTTTTCACCATAGCCCTCTAAGGGCTTCAAAATATCACTTTGCCAATTCCACAACAACTGACTTTGCGAAAGGCTTCTTGAGGGGAAAGCTGTAACTCTGTGAGATGATTTCACAGAACACAAAGAAGTTTCTCAGAAAGCTTCTTTCTCTTTATTATCGGAGGATATTTCCTTTGACTCTATAGTATTCAAAGGGATCCGAAATATCTGTTCTCAGATTCCACAGAAATAAGGCTAGCAAAGAGATCCACGAAATACAGATGTAACTCTGTGAGTAGAAGTCACATATCACAGAGCAGTTTCTCAGAAAGCTTCTTTCCGGATTTCATCTGAGGATATTTCCTTTTTCACCATAGCCCTCAATGTACTTCCTTTGGCCCTATAGACTTTAAAGGTATCCGAAATATCTGTTCTCAGATTCCACAGAAATAAGGCTAGCAAACAGAACCACGAAATAGAGATGTAACTCTGTGAGTGGAAGTCACATATCACAGAGCAGTTTCTCAGAAAGATTCTTTCCAGATTTCATCTGAGGATATTTCCTTTTTCACCGTAGCCCTCTAGGGCTTACAAATATCACTTTGCCAATTCCACAAGAACTGTCTTAGCGAAAGGCTTCTTGAGGGGAAAGCTGTAACTCTGTGAGATGAGTTCACAGAACACAAAGAAGTTTCTCAGAAAGCTTTTTTCTCTTTGTTATCGGAGGATAGTTACTTTGGCCTTATAGTCTTCAAAGGGATCCGAAATATCTGCTCTCAAATTCCACAGAAATAAGGCTAGCAAAGAGATCCACGAAATACAGATGTAACTCTGTGAGTGGAAGTCACATTTCACAGAGCAGTTTCTCAGAAAGCTTCTTTCCAGATTTCATCTGAGGATATTTCCTTTTTCACCATAGCCCTCTATTGGCTTCAAAATATCACTTTGCCCATTCCACAAGAATTGTCTTAGCAAAACGCTTCTTGAGGGGAAAGCTGTAACTCTGTGAGATGATTTCCCAGAACACAAAGAAGTTTCTCACAAAGCTTCTTTCTCTTTGTTATCGGAGGATATATCTTTTTCCCTATAGTCTTCAAAGGGATCCGAAATATCTGTTCTCAGATTCCACAGAAATAAGTCTAGCAAAGAGATCCAGGAAATACAGATGTAACACTGTGAGATGAATTAACAGAACACTAAGCAGTTTCTCAGAGAGCTTCTTTCCAGATTTCATCTGACGATATTTCCTTTTTCACCATAGCCCTTTATGGGCTTCCAAATATCACTTTGCCAGTTCCACAAGAACTGTTTTAGCCAAAGGCTTCTATAGGGGAAAGCTGAAACTCTGTGAAATGATTTCACAGAACACAAAGAATTTTCTCAGAAAGCTTCTTTCTCTTTTTTATGGGAGGATATTTCCTTTGGCCCTATAGTCTTCTAAGGGATCCGAAATATCTGTTCTCAGATTCCACAGAAAGAAGGCTAGCAAGGAGATCCACAAAATACAGATGTAACTCTGTGAGATGACTAAACAGAACACTAAACAGTTTCTCAGAAAGCTTCTTTCCACATTTCATCTGAGGATATTTCCTTTTTCACCACAGCCCTCTAAGGGATTCCAAATATCAATTTGCCAATTCCACAAGAACTGTCTTAGCGAAAGGCTTCTTGAGGGGAAAGCTGTAACTCTGAGAGATGATTTCACAGAACACAAAGAAGTTTATCAGAAATCTTCTTTCTCTTTGTTTTCGGAGGATATTTCCTTTGGCCCTATAGTGTTCAAAGGGATCCGAAATATCTGTTCTCAGATTCCACAGAAATAAGGCTAGCAACGAGATCCACGAAATACAGATGTAACTCTGTGAGTGGAAGTCCCATATCACAGAGCAGTTTCTCAGAAAGCTTCTTTCCAGATTTCATGTGAGGATATTTCCTTTTTCACCATAGCCCTCTATGGGCTTCCAAATATCACTTTGCCAATTCCACAAGACCTGTCTTAGTGAAAGGCTTCTTGAGGGGAAATCTGTAACTCTGTGAGATGATTTCACAGAACACAAAGAAGTTTCTCAGAAAGCTTCTTTCTCTTTGTTATCAGAGGATATTTCATTTGGCCCTATAGTCTTCAAAGGGATCCGAATTATCTGTTCTCAGATTCCACAGAAATAAGAATAGGAAAGAGATCCACGAAATACAGATGTAACTCTGTGAGTGGAAGTCACATATCACAGAGCAGTTTCTCAGAAAGATTCTTTCCAGATTTCATCTGAGGATATTTCCTTTTTCACCGTAGCCCTCTATGGGCTTACAAATATCACTTTGCCAATTCCACAAGAACTGTCTTAGCGAAAGGCTTCTTGAGGGGAAAGCTGTAACTCTGTGAGATGAGTTCACAGAACACAAAGAAGTTTCTCAGAAAGCTTTTTTCTCTTTGTTATCGGAGGATAGTTACTTTGGCCTTATAGTCTTCAAAGGGATCCGAAATATCTGCTCTCAGATTCCACAGAAATAAGGCTAGCAAAGAGATCCACGAAATACAGATGTAACTCTGTGAGTGGAAGTCACATATCACAGAGCAGTTTCTCAGAAAGCTTCTTTCCAGATTTCATCTGAGGATATTACCTTTTTCACCATAACCCTCTATGGGCTTCCAAATATCACTTTGCCAATTCCACAAGAATTGTCTTAGCGAAACGCTTCTTGAGGGGAAAGCTGTAACTCTGTGAGATGATTTTCCAGAACACAAAGAAGTTTCTCAGAAAGCTTCTTTCTCTTTGTTATCGGAGGATATTTCCTTTGGCCCTATAGTCTTCCAAGGGATCCGAAATATCTGTTCTCCGATTCCACAGAAATAAGGGTAACAAAGAGATCCACGAAATACAGATGTAACTCTGTGAGTGGAAGTCACACATCACAGAGCAGTTTCTCAGAAAGCTTCTTTCCAGATTTAATCTGAGGATATTTCCTTTTTCACCATAGCGCTCTATGGGCTTCCAAATATCACTTTGCCAATTCCACGAGAACTGTCTTCGCGACAGGCTTCTTGGGGGGAAAGCTGTAACTCTGTGAGATGATTTCCCAGAGCACAAAGAAGTTTCTCAGAAAGCTTCTTTCTCTTTGTTATCGGAGGATATTTCCTTTGGCCCTAGAGTCTTCCAAGGGATATGAAATATCTGTTCTCAGATTCCACAGAAATAAGGCTAGCAAAGAGATCCACGAAATGCAGATGTAACTCTGTGAGTGGAAGTCATATATCACAGAGCAGTTTCTCAGAAAACTTCTTTCCAGATTTCATCTGAGCATATTTCCTATTTCACCATAGCCCTCTAAGGGCTTCCAAAATATCACTTTGCCAATTCCACAAGAACTGTCTTAGCGAAAGGCTTCTTGAGGGGAAAGTTGTAACTCTGTGAGATGATTTCACAGAACACAAAGAAGTTTCTCAGAAAGCTTCTTTCTCTTTGTTTTTGGAGGATATTTCCTTTGGCCCTATAGTCTTCAAAGGGATCCGAAATATCTGTTCTCAGATTCCACAGAAATAAGTCTAGCAAAGAGATCCAGGAAATACAGATGTAACACTGTGAGATGAATTAACAGAACACTAAGCAGTTTCTCAGAGAGCTTCGTTCCAGATTTCATCTGAGGATATTTCCTTTTTCACCATAGCCCTCTATGGGCTTCCAAATATCACTTTGCCAATTCCACAAGAACTGTTTTAGCCAAAGGCTTCTAGAGGGGAAAGCTGTAACTCTGTGAAATGATTTCACAGAATACAAAGAAGTTTCTCAGAAAGCTTCTTTCTCTTTGTTATCGGAGGATATTTCCTTTGGAACTATAATCTTCCAAGGGATCCGAAATATCTGTTCTCAGATTCCACAGAAATAAGGCTAGCAATGAGATCCACGAAATACAGATGTAACTCTGTGAGTGGAAGTCACATATCACAGAGCAGTTTCTCAGAAAGCTTCTTTCCAGATTTCATCTGAGGATATTTCCGTTTTCACTGTAGCCCTCTATGGGCTTCCAAGTATCACTTTGCCAATTCCACAAGAACTGTCTTAGTGAAAGACTTCTTGAGGGGAAAGCTGTAACTCTGTGAGATGATTTCACAGAACACAAAGAAGTTTCTCAGAAAGCTTCTTTCTCTTTGTTATCGGAGGATATTTCCTTTGGACCGATAGTCTACAAAGGGATCCGAAATATCTGCTCTCAGATTCCACAGAAATAAGGCTAGCAAAGAGATCCACGAAATACAGATGTAACTCTGTGAGTGGAAGTCACATATCACAGAGCAGTTTCTCAGAAATCTTTTTTCCAGATTTCATCTGAGGATATTTCCTTTCTCACAATAGCCCTCTATTGGCTTCCAAATATCTCTTTCCCAATTCCACAAGAACTGTCTTAGCGAAAGGCTTCTTGAGGGGAAAGCTGTAACTCTGTGAGGTGATTTCACGGAACACAAAGAAGTTTCTCAGAAAGCTTCTTTCTCTTTGTTATCGGAGGATATTTCCTTTGGCCCTATAGTCTTCACGGGATCCGAAATAGCTGTTCTCAGATTCCACAGAAATAAGGCAAGCAAAGAGATCCACGAAATACAGATGTAACCCTTTGAGATGAATTAACAGAACACTAAGCAGTTTCTCGGAAAGATTCTTTCCAGGTTTCATCTGGGGATATTTCGTTTTTCTCCATTGCCCTCTATGTTCTTCCAAATATCACTTTGCCAATTCCACAAGAACTTTCTTAGCGAAAGGCTTCTTGAGGGGCAAGCTGTAACTCTGTGAGATGATTTCACAGAACACAAAGAAGTTTCTCACAAAGCTTCTTTCTCTTTGTTATCGGAGGATATTTCCTTTGGCCCTATAGTCTTCAAGGGGATCCCAAATATCTCTTCTCAGATTCCACAGAAATAAGGCTAGCAGATATCCTCGAAATACAGATGTAACTCTGTGAGTGGAAGTTACATATCACAGAGCAGTTTCTCAGAAATATTCTTTCCAGATATCATCTGAGGATGTTTCCTTTTTCACCATAGCCCTCTATGAGCTTCCAAATATCACTTTGCCAATTCCACAAGAACTGTCTTAGCGAACGGCTTCTTGAGGGGAAATCTGTAACTCTGGGAGATGATTTCACAGAACACAAAGAAGTTTCTCAGAAACCTTCTTTCTCTTTGTTATCGGAGGATATTTCCTTTGGCCATATAGTCTTCAAAGGGATCCGAAATATCTGTTTCCATATTCCACAGAAATAAGTCTAGCAAAGAAATCCACGAAATACATATGAAACACTGTGAGATGAATTAACAGAACACTAAGCAGTTTCTCAGAAAACTTCTTTCCAGTTTTCATCGGACTATATTTCCTTTTTCACCATAGCCCTCTACGGGTTTGCAAGTATTACTTTGCCAATTCCACAAGAACTGTCTTAGCGGAAGTCTTCTTGAGGGGAAAGCTGTAACTCTGTGAGATGATTTCACAGAACACAAAGAAGTTTCTCAGAAAGCTTCTTTCTCTTTGTTATCGGAGGACATTTCCTTTGGCCCTATAGTCTTCAAAGAGATCCGAAATATCTGTTCTCAGATTCCAGAGAAATAAGGCTAGCAAAGAGATCCACGAAATACAGATGTAACTCTGTGAGTGGAAGTCACATATCACAGAGCAGTTTCTCAGAAAGCTTCTTTCCAGATTTCATCTGAGGATATTTCCTTTTTCACCATAGCCCTCTACGGGCTTCCAAATATCACTTTGCCAAATCCACAAGAACTGTCTTAGCGAAAGACTTCTTTGGCGAAAGCTGTAACTCTGTGAGATGATTTCACAGAACACAAAGAAGTTTCTCAGAAAGCTTCTTTCTCTTTGTTATCGGAGGATATTTCCTTTGGCCGTATAGTCTTCAAAGGGACTCGAAATATCTGTTCTCAGATTCCACAGATATAAGGCTGGCAAAGAGATCCAGGAAATACAGATGTAACTCTGTAAGTGGAAGTCAGACATCACAGAGCAGTTTCTCAGAAAGCTTCTTTTCAGATTTCATCTGAGGATATTTCCTTTTTCACCATAGCCCTTTATGGGCTTCCAAATATCACTTTGCCAATTCCACAAGAACTGTCTTAGCGAAAGGCTTCGTGAGGGGGAAGCTGTAACTCTGTGAGATGATTTCACAGAACACAAAGAGATGTCTCAGAAAGCTTCTTTCTCTTTGTTATCGGAGGATACTTCCTTTGGCCCTATAGTCTTCAAAGGGATCCGAAATATCTGTTCTCAGGTTCCACAGAAATAAGACTAGCAAAGAGATCCACGAAATACAGATGTAACTCGGTGAGATGAATTAACAGAACACTAAGCAGTTTCTCGGAAAGCTTCTTTCCAGATTTCATCTGAGGATATTTCCTTTTTCTCCGTTGCCCTCTATGGGCTTCCAAATATCACTTTGCCAATTCCACAACAACTGTCTTAGCAAAAGGCTTCTTGAGGGGCAAGCTGTAACTCTGTGAGATGATTTCGCAGAACACAAAGAAGTTTCTCAGAAAGCTTCTTTCTCTTTGTTATCGGAGGATACTTCCTTTGGCCCTATAGTCTACAAAGGGATCCGAAATATCTGTTCTCAGATTCCCCAGAAATAAGGCTAGCACGGAGATTCAAGAAATACAGATGTAACTCTTTGAGTGGAAGTCACATATCACAGAGCAGTTTCTCAGAAAGCTTCTTTCCAGATTTCATCTGAGGGTATTTCCTTTTTCACCATAACCCTCTATGGGCTTCCAAATATCTCTTTGACAATTCCACAAGAACTGTCTTAGCGAAAGGCTTCTTGAGGGGAAAGCTGTAACTCTGTGAGATGATTTCACAGAACACAAAGATGTTTCTCAGAAAGCTTCTGTCTCTTTATTATCGGAGGATGTTTCCTTTGGCCCCATAGTCTTCAAAGTGATCCGAAATATCTGTTCTCAGATTACACAGAAATAAGGCTAGCAAAGGGATCCACGAAATACAGATGTAACTCTGTGAGTAGAAGTCACATATCATAGAGCAGTTTCTCAGAAAGCTTCTTTCCATTTTTCATCTGAGGATATTTCCTTTTTCACCATAGCCCTCTATGGGCTTCCAAATATCACTTTGCCAATTCCACAATAACTGTCTTAGTGAAAGGCTTCTTGAGGGAAAATCTGTAACTCTGGGAGATGATTTCATAGAACACAAAGAAGTTTCTAGGAAAGCTTCTTTCTCTTTGTTATCGGAGGATATTTCCTTTGGCCCTCTAGTCTTCAAAGGGATCCGAAATATCTGTTCTCAGATTCCACAGAAATAAGGCTAGCAAAGAGATCCGCGAAATACAGATGTAACTCTGTGAGTGGAAGTCACACATCACAGAGCAGTTTCTCAGAAAGCTTATTTCCAGATTTCATCTGGGGATATTTCGTTTTTCACCGTAGCCCTCCAAGGGCTTCCAAATATCACTTTGCCAATTCCACAACAACTGACTTTGCGAAAGGCTTCTTGAGGGGAAAGCTGTAACTCTATGAGATGATTTCACAGAACACAAAGAAGTTTCTCAGAAAGCTTCTTTCTCTTTGTTATCGGAGGATATTTCCTTTGACTCCATAGTATTCAAAGGGATCCGAAATATCTGTTCTCAGATTCCACAGAAATAAGGCTAGCAAAGAGAACCACGAAATACAGATGTAACTCTGTGAGTGGAAGTCACACATCTCAGAGCAGTTTCTCAGAAAGCTTCTTGCCAGATTTAATCTGAGAATATTTCCTTTTTCACCACAGCCCTGTATGTGCTTCCAAATATCACTTTGCCAATTCCACAAGAACTGTCTTAGTGAAAGGCTTCTTGAGGGGAAAGCTATAACTCTGTGAGATGAATTCACAGAACAAAAAGAAGTTTCTCAGAAAGCTTCTTTCTCTTTGTTATCAGAGGATATTTCCTTTGGCCCTATAGTCTTCAAAGGGATCCGAAATATCTGTTCTCAGATTGCACAGAAATAACTAGCAAAGAGATCCACGAAATACAGATGTAACTCTGTGAGATGAATTAACAGAACACTAAGCAGTTTCTCGGAAAGCTTCTTTCCAGATTTCATCTGAGGATATTTCCTTTTTCTCCGTTGCCCTCTATGGGCTTCCAAAAATCACTTTGCCTATTCCACAAGAACTGTCTTAGCGAAAGGCTTCTTAAGGGGCAAACTGTAACTCTGTGAGATAATTTCACAGAACACAAAGAAGTTTCTCAGAAAGCATCTTTCCCTTTGTTATCCGAGGATACTTCCTTTGGCCCTATGGTCTTCAAAGGGATCCGAAATATCTGTTCTCAGACTCCACAGAAATAAGGCTAGCAAAGAGATTCACGAAATACACATGTAACTCTGGGAGTGGAAGTCACACATCACAGAGCAGTTTCTCAGAAAGCTTCTTTCCGGATTTCATCTGAGGATATTTCCTTTTTCACCATAGCCCTCAATGTACTTCCTTTGGCCCTATAGACTTTAAAGGGATCTGAAATATCTGTTCTCAGATTCCACAGAAATAAGGCTAGCAAAGAGAACCACGAAATACAGATGTAACTCTGTGAGTGGAAGTCATATATCACAGAGCAGTTTCTCAGAAAGCTTCTTTCCAGATTTCATCTGAGGATATTTCCTTTTTCTCCGTTGCCCTCTATGGGCTTCCAAATATCACTTTGCCAATTCCACAAGAACTGTCTTAGCAAAAGGCTTCTTGAGGGGCAAGGTGTAACTCTGTGAGATGATTTCACAGAACACAAAGAAGTTTCTCAGAAAGCTTCTTTCTCTTTGTTATCGGAGGATACTTCCTTTGGCCCTATAGTCTTCAAAGGGATCCGAAATATCTGTTCTCAGATTCCCCAGAAATAAGGCTAGCAAGGAGATTCAAGAAATACAGATGTAACTCTGTGAGTGGAAGTCACATATCACAGAGCAGTTTCTCAGAAAGCTTCTTTCCAGATTTCATCTGAGGATATTTCCTTTTTCACCATAACCCTCTATGGGCTTCCAAATATCACTTTGCCAATTCCACAAGAACTGTCTTAGCGAAAGGCTTCTTGAGGGGAAAACTGTAACTCGGTGAGGTGATTTCACAGAACACAAAGAAGTTTCTCAGAAAGCTTCTTTCTCTTTGTTATCGGAGGATATTTCCATTGGCCCTATAGTCTTCAAAGGGATCCGAAATACCTGTTCTCAGATGCCAGAGAAATAAGGCTAGCAAAGAGATACACGAAATACACATGTAACTCTGTGAGTGGAAGTCACCCATCACAGAGCAGTTTCTCAGAAAGCTTCTTTCCAGATTTAATCTGAGGATATTTCCTTTTTCACCATAGCCCTCTATGGGCTTCCAAATATCTCTTTGCCAATTCCACAAGAACTGTCTTAGCGAAAGGCTTCTTGAGGGGAAAGCTGTATCTCTGTGAGATGATTTCACAGAACACAAAGATGTTTCTCAGAAAGCTTCTTTCTCTTTATTATCGGAGGATGTTTCCTTTGGCCCCATAGTCTTCAAAGTGATCCGAAATATCTGTTCTCAGATTCCACAGAAATAAGGCTAGTAAAGAGATCCACGAAATACCGATGTAACTCTGTGAGTAGAAGTCACATATCATAGAGCAGTTTCTCAGAAAGCTTCTTTCCAGATTTCATCTGAGGATATTTCCTTTTTCACCGTAGCCCTCTATGGGCTTCCAAATATCACTTTGCCAATTCCACAATAACTGTCTTAGTGAAAGGCTTCTTGAGGGGAAATCTGTAACTCTGGGAGATGATTTCACAGAACACAAAGAAGTTTCTAGGAAAGCTTCTTTCTCTTTGTTATCGGAGGATATTTCCTTTGGCCCTCTAGTCTTCAAAGGGATCCGAAATATCTGTTCTCAGATTCCACAGAAATAAGGCTAGCAAAGAGATCCGCGAAATACAGATGTAACTCTGTGAGTGGAAGTCACACATCACAGAGCAGTTTCTCAGAAAGCTTCTTTCCAGATTTCATCTGAGGATATTTCGTTTTTCACCATAGCCCTCTAAGGGCTTCCAAATATGACTTTGCCAATTCCACAACAACTGACTTTGCGAAAGGCTTCTTGAGGGGAAAGCTGTAACTCGGTGAGGTGATTTCACAGAACACAAAGAAGTTTCTCAGAAAGCTTCTTTCTCTTTGTTATCGGAGGATATTTCCTTTGGTCCTATAGTCTTCAAAGGGATCGGAAATATCTGTTGTCAGATTCCACAGAAATAAGGGTAGCAAACAGATCCACGAAATACAGATGTAACTCTTTGAGATGAATTTACAGAACACTAATCAGTTTCTCGGAAAGCTTCTTTCAAGATTTCATCTGAGGATATTTCCGTTTTCTCCATTGCCCTCTATGGGCTTCCAAATATCACTCTGCCAATTCCACAAGAACTGTCTTAGCGAAAGGCTTCTTGAGGGGCAAGCTGTAACTCTGTGAGATGATTTCACAGAACACAAAGAAGTTTCTCAGAAAGCTTCTTTCTCTTTGTTATCAGAGGATACTTCCTTTGGCCCTGTAATCTTCAAAGGGATCCGAAATATCTGTTCTCAGATTCCACAGAAATAAGGCTAGCAAGGAGATCCAAGAAATACAGATGTAACTCTGGGAGTGGAAGTCACATATCACAGAGCAGTTTCTCAGAAATCTTCTTTCCAGATTTCATCTGAGGATATTTCCTTTTTCACCATAGCCCTCTATGGGCTTCCAAATATCACTTTGCCAATTCCACAAGAACTGTCTTAGCGAAAGGCTTCTTGAAGGGAAAGCCGTAACTCTGGGAGATGATATCAGAGAAAACAAAGAAGTTTCTGAGAAAGCTTCTTTCTCTTTGTTATCGGAGGATATTTCCTTTGGCCCTATAGTCTTCAAAGGGATCCGAAATATCTGTTCTCAGATTCCACACAAATAAGACTACCAAAGAGATCCACGAAATACAGATGTAACTCTGTGAGATAAATTAACAGAACACTAAGCAGTTTCACGGAAAGTTTCTTTCCAGATTTCATCTGAGGATATTTCCTTTTTCTCCATTGCCCTCTATGGGCTTCCAAATATCACTTTGCCAATTCCACAAGAACTGTCTTAGCGAAAGGCTTCTTGAGGGGAAAGCTGTAACTCGGTGAGATGATTTCACAGAACACAAAGACGTTTGTCAGAAAGCTTCTTTCTCTTTGTTATCGGAGGATACTTCATTTGGCCCTATAGTCGTCAAAGGGATCCGAAATATCTGTTCTCTGATTCCACAGAAATAAGCCTAGCAAAGAGATCCACGAAATACAGATGTAACTCTGTGAGTGGAAGTCACATATCACAGAGCAGTTTCTCAGAAAGCTTCTTTCCAGATTTCATCTGAGGATATTTCCTTTTTCACCATAGCCCTCTATGGGCTTCCAAATATCACTTTGCCAATTCCACAAGAACTGTCTTAGCGAAAGGCTTCTTGAGGGGAAAGCTGTAACTCGGTGAGATGATTTCACAGAACACAAAGAAGTTACTCAGAAAGCTTCTTTCTCTTTGTTATCGGAGGATATTTCCTTTGGCCCTATAGTCTTCAAAGGGATTCGAAATATCTGTTCTCAGATTCCACAGAAATAAGGCTGGCAAAGAGATCCACGAAATACTAATGTAACTCTGTGAGGTGAATTCAGAGAACACTAAGCAGTTTCTCAGAAAGCTTCTTCCCAGATTTCATGGGAGGATATTTCCTTTTTCACCATAGCCCTCTAAGGGCTTCCAAATATCACTTTGCCAATTCCACAGCAACTGACTTTGCGAAAGGCTTCTTGAGAGGAAAGCTGTAAATCTGTGAGATGATTTCACAGAACACAAAGAAGATTCTCAGAAAGCTTCTTTCTCTTTATTATCGGAGGATATTTCCTTTGACTCTATAGTATTCAAAGGGATCCGAAATATCTGTTCTCAGATTCCACAGAAATAAGGCTAGCAAAGAGATCCACGAAATACAGATGTAACTCTGTGAGTAGAAGTCACATATCACAGAGCAGTTTCTCAGAAAGCTTCTTTCCGGATTTCATCTGAGGATATTTCCTTTTTCACCATAGCCCTCAATGTACTTCCTTTGGCCCTATAGACTTTAAAGGGATCCGAAATATCTGTTCTCAGATTCCACAGAAATAAGGCTAGCAAACAGAACCACGAAATAGAGATGTAACTCTGTGAGTGGAAGTCACATATCACAGAGCAGTTTCTCAGAAAGATTCTTTCCAGATTTCATCTGAGGATATTTCCTTTTTCACCGTAGCCCTCTAGGGCTTACAAATATCACTTTGCCAATTCCACAAGAACTGTCTTAGCGAAAGGCTTCTTGAGGGGAAAGCTGTAACTCTGTGAGATGAGTTCACAGAACACAAAGAAGTTTCTCAGAAAGCTTTTTTCTCTTTGTTATCGGAGGATAGTTACTTTGGCCTTATAGTCTTCAAAGGGATCCGAAATATCTGCTCTCAAATTCCACAGAAATAAGGCTAGCAAAGAGATCCACGAAATACAGATGTAACTCTGTGAGTGGAAGTCACATATCACAGAGCAGTTTCTCAGAAAGCTTCTTTCCAGAATTCATCTGAGGATATTTCCTTTTTCACCATAACCCTCTATGGGCTTCCAAATATCTCTTTGCCAATTCCACAAGAATTGTCTTAGCGAAACGCTTCTTGAGGGGAAAGTTGTAACTCTGTGAGATGATTTTCCAGAACACAAAGAAGTTTCTCAGAAAGCTTCTTTCTCTTTGTTATCGGAGGATATTTCCTTTGGCCCTATAGTCTTCCAAGGCATCCGAAATATCTGTTCTCCGATTCCACAGAAATAAGGGTAACAAAGAGATCCACGAAATACAGATGTAACTCTGTGAGTGGAAGTCACACATCACAGAGCAGTTTCTCAGAAAGCTTCTTTCCAGATTTAATCTGAGGATATTTCCTTTTTCACCATAGCCCTCTATGGGCTTCCAAATATCACTTTGCCAATTCCACGAGAACTGTCTTCGCGACAGGCTTCTTGGGGGGAAAGCTGTAACTCTGTGAGATGATTTCCCAGAACACAAAGAAGTTTCTCAGAAAGCTTCTTTCTCTTTGTTATCGGAGGATATTTCCTTTGGCCCTAGAGTCTTCCAAGGGATCCGAAATATCTGCTCTCAGATTCCACAGAAATAAGGCTAGCAAAGAGATCCACGAAATACAGATGTAACTCTGTGAGTGGAAGTCACATATCACACAGCAGTTTCTCAGAAAACTTCTTTCCAGATTTCATCTGAGCATATTTCCTATTTCACCATAGCCCTCTAAGGGCTTCCAAAATATCACTTTGCCAATTCCACAAGAACTGTCTTAGCGAAAGGCTTCTTGAGGGGAAAGTTGTAACTCTGTGAGATGATTTCACAGAACACAAAGAAGTTTCTCAGAAAGCTTCTTTCTCTTTGTTATCGGAGGATATATCTTTTTCCCTATAGTCTTCAAAGGGATCCGAAATATCTGTTCTCAGATTCCACAGAAATAAGTCTAGCAAAGAGATCCAGGAAATACAGATGTAACACTGTGAGATGAATTAACAGAACACTAAGCAGTTTCTCGGAAAGATTCTTTCCAGATTTCAACTGGGGATATTTCGTTTTTCTCCATTGCCCTCTATGTTCTTCCAAATATCACTTTGCCAATTCCACAAGAACTTTCTTAGCGAAAGGCTTCTTGAGGGGCAAGCTGTAACTCTGTGAGATGATTTCACAGAACACAAAGAAGTTTCTCAGAAAGCTTCTTTCTCTTTGTTATCTGAGGATATTTCCTTTGACCCTATAGTCTTCAAAGGGACCCAAATATCTCTTCTCAGATTCCACAGAAATAAGGCTAGCAGAGATCCTCGAAATACAGATGTAACTCTGTGAGTGGAAGTTACATATCACAGAGCAGTTTCTCAGAAATATTCTTTCCAGATATCATCTGAGGATGTTTCCTTTTTCACCATAGCCCTCTATGAGCTTCCAAATATCACTTTGCCAATTCCACAAGAACTGTCTTAGCGAACGGCTTCTTGAGGGGAAATCTGTAACTCTGGGAGATGATTTCACAGAACACAAAGAAGTTTCTCAGAAACCTTCTTTCTCTTTGTTATCGGAGGATATTTCCTTTGGCCATATAGTCTTCAAAGGGATCCGAAATATCTGTTCTCAGATTCCACAGAAATAAGTCTAGCAAAGAAATCCACGAAATACATATGAAACACTGTGAGATGAATTAACAGAACACTAAGCAGTTTCTCAGAAAACTTCTTTCCAGTTTTCATCGGACTATATTTCCTTTTTCACCATAGCCCTCTATGGGCTTGCAAGTATTACTTTGCCAATTCCACAAGAACTGTCTTAGCGGAAGTCTTCTTGAGGGGAAAGCTGTAACTCTGTGAGATGATTTCACAGAACACAAAGAAGTTTCTCAGAAAGCTTCTTTCTCTTTGTTATCGGAGGATATTTCATTTGGCCCTATAGTCTTCAAAGAGATCCGAAATATCTGTTCTCAGATTCCAGAGAAATAAGGCTAGCAAAGAGATCCACGAAATACAGATGTAACTCTGTGAGTGGAAGTCACATATCACAGAGCAGTTTCTCAGAAAGCTTCTTTCCAGATTTCATCTGAGGATATTTCCTTTTTCACCATAGCCCTCTACGGGCTTCCAAATATCACTTTGCCAAATCCACAAGAACTGTCTTAGCGAAAGGCTTCTTTAGGCGAAAGCTGTAACTCTGTGAGATGATTTCACAGAACACAAAGAAGTTTCTCAGAAAGCTTCTTTCTCTTTGTTATCGGAGGATATTTCCTTTGGCCCTATAGTCTTCAAAGGGACTCGAAATATCTGTTCTCAGATTCCACAGATATAAGGCTGGCAAAGAGATCCAGGAAATACAGATGTAACTCTGTAAGTGGAAGTCAGACATCACAGAGCAGTTTCTCAGAAAGCTTCTTTTCAGATTTCATCTGAGGATATTTCCTTTTCCACCATAGCCCTTTATGGGCTTCCAAATATCACTTTGCCAATTCCACAAGAACTGTCTTAGCGAAAGGCTTCGTGAGGGGGAAGCTGTAACTCTGTGAGATGATTTCACAGAACACAACGAGGTGTCTCAGAAAGCTTCTTTCTCTTTGTTATCGGAGGATACTTCCTTTGGCCCTATAGTCTTCAAAGGGATCCGAAATATCTGTTCTCAGATTCCACAGAAATAAGACTAGCAAAGAGATCCACGAAATACAGATGTAACTCGGTGAGATGAATTAACAGAACACTAAGCAGTTTCTCGGAAAGCTTCTTTCCAGATTTCATCTGAGGATATTTCCTTTTTCTCCGTTGCCCTCTATGGGCTTCCAAATATCACTTTGCCAATTCCACAAGAACTGTCTTATCAAAAGGCTTCTTGAGGGGCAAGCTGAAACTCTGTGAGATGATTTCACAGAACACAAAGAAGTTTCTCAGAAAGCTTCTTTCTCTTTTTTATCGGAGGATACTTCCTTTGGCCCTATAGTCTACAAAGGGATCCGAAATATCTGTTCTCAGATTCCCCAGAAATAAGGCTAGCAAGGAGATTCAAGAAATACAGATGTAACTCTTTGAGTGGAAGTCACATATCACAGAGCAGTTTCTCAGAAAGCTTCTTTCCAGATTTCATATGAGGATATTTCCTTTTTCACCGTAACCCTCTATGGGCTTCCAATATCTCTTTGCCAATTCCACAAGAACTGTCTTAGCGAAAGGCTTCTTGAGGGGAAAGCTGTAACTCTGTGAGATGATTTCACAGAACACAAAGATGTTTCTCAGAAAGCTTCTTTCTCTTTATTATCGGAGGATGTTTCCTTTGGCCCCATAGTCTTCAAAGTGATCCGAAATATCTGTTCTCAGATTCCACAGAAATAAGGCTAGCAAAGAGATCCACGAAATACAGATGTAACTCTGTGAGATGAATTAACAGAACACTAAGCAGTTTCTCAGAAAGCTTCTTTCCAGATTTCATCTGAGGATATTTCCTTTTTCTCCGTTGCCCTCTATGGGCTTCCAAAAATCACTTTGCCTATTCCACAAGAACTGTCTTAGCGAAAGGCTTCTTAAGGGGCAAACTGTAACTCTGTGAGATAATTTCACAGAACACAAAGAAGTTTCTCAGAAAGCTTCTTTCCCTTTGTTATCCGAGGATACTTCCTTTGGCCCTATAGTCTTCAAAGGGATCCGAAATATCTGTTCTCAGATTCCACAGAAATAAGGCTAGCAAAGAGATTCACGAAATACACATGTAACTCTGTGAGTGGAAGTCACACATCACAGAGCAGTTTCTCAGAAAGCTTCTTTCCGGATTTCATCTGAGGATATTTCCTTTTTCACCATAGCCCTCAATGTACTTCCTTTGGCCCTATAGACTTTAAAGGGATCCGAAATATCTGTTCTCAGATTCCACAGAAATAAGGCTAGCAAAGAGAACCACGAAATACAGATGTAACTCTGTGAGTGGAAGTCATATATCACAGAGCAGTTTCTCAGAAAGCTTCTTCCCAGATTTCATGTGAGGATATTTCCTTTTTCACCATAGCCCTCTATGGGCTTCCAAATATCACTTTGCCAATTCCACAAGTACTTTCTTAGCGAAAGGCTTATTGAGGGGAAAGCTGTAACTCTGTGAGATGATTTCACAGAACACAAAGAAGTTTCTCAGAAAGCTTCTTTCTCTTTGTTATCGGAGGATATTTCCTTTGGCCCTATAGTCTTCAAAGGGATACGAAATATCTGTTCTCAGATTCCACAGAAATAAGGCTAGCAAAGAGATCCACGAAATACAGATGTAACTCTGTGAGTGGAAGTCACATATCACAGAGCAGTTTCTCAGAAAGCTTCTTTCCAGATTTCATCTGAGGATATTTCCTTTTTCACCATAGCCCTCTACGGGCTTCCAAATATCACTTTGCCAAATCCACAAGAACTGTCTTAGCGAAAGGCTTCTTGAGGCGAAAGCTGTAACTCTGTGAGATGATTTCACAGAACACAAAGAAGTTTCTCAGAAAGCTTCTTTCTCTTTGTTATCGGAGGATATTTCCTTTGGCCCTATAGTCGTCAAAGGGACTCGAAATATCTGTTCTCAGATTCCACAGATATAAGGCTGGCAAAGAGATCCAGGAAATACAGATGTAACTCTGTAAGTGGAAGTCAGACATCACAGAGCAGTTTCTCAGAAAGCTTCTTTTCAGATTTCATCTGAGGATATTTCCTTTTTCACCATAGCCCTCAATGGGCTTCCAAATATCACTTTGCCAATTCCACAAGAACAGTCTTAGCGAAAGGCTTCGTGAGGGGGAAGTTGTAACTCTGTGAGATGATTTCACAGAACACAAAGAGGTGTCTCAGAAAGCTTCTTTCTCTTTGTTATCGGAGGATACTTCCTTTGGCCCTATAGTCTTCAAAGGGATCCGAAATATCTGTTCTCAGATTCCACAGAAATAAGACTAGCAAAGAGATCCACGAAATACAGATGTAACTCGGTGAGATGAATTAACAGAACACTAAGGAGTTTCTCGGAAAGCTTCTTTCCAGATTTCATCTGAGGATATTTCCTTTTTCTCCGTTGCCCTCTATGGGCTTCCAAATATCACTTTGCCAATTCCACAAGAACTGTCTTAGCAAAAGGCTTCTTGAGGGGCAAGCTGTAACTCTGTGAGATGATTTCACAGAACACAAAGAAGTTTCTCAGAAAGCTTCTTTCTCTTTGTTATCGGAGGATACTTCCTTTGGCCCTATAGTCTTCAAAGGGATCCGAAATATCTGTTCTCAGATTCCCCAGGAATAAGGCTAGCAAGGAGATTCAAGAAATACCGATGTAACTCTGTGAGTGGAAGTCACATATCACAGAGCAGTTTCTCAGAAAGCTTCTTTCCAGATTTCATCTGAGGATATTTCCTTTTTCACCATAACCCTCTATGGGCTTCCAAATATCACTTTGGCAATTCCACAAGAACTGTCTTAGCGAAAGGCTTCTTGAGGGGAAAACTGTAACTCGGTGAGGTGATTTCAAAGAACACAAAGAAGTTTCTCAGAAAGCTTCTTTCTCTTTGTTATCGGAGGATATTTCCATTGGCCCTATAGTCTTCAAAGGGATCCGAAATATCTGTTCTCAGATGCCAGAGAAATAAGGCTAGCAAAGAGATTCACGAAATACACATGTAACACTGTGAGTGGAAGTCACCCACCACAGAGCAGTTTCTCAGAAAGCTTCTTTCCAGATTTAATCTGAGGATATTTCCTTTTTCACCATAGCCCTCTATGGGCTTCCAAATATCTCTTTGCCAATGCCACAAGAACTGTCTTAGCGAAAGGCTTCTTGAGGGGAAAGCTGTAACTCTGTGAGATGATTTCACAGAACGCAAAGATGTTTCTCAGAAAGCATCTTTCTCTTTATTATCGGAGGATGTTTCCTTTAGCCCCATAGTCGTCAAAGTGATCCGAAATATCTGTTCTCAGATTCCACAGAAATAAGGCTAGCAAAGAGATCCACGAAATACAGATGTAACTCTGTGAGTAGAAGTCACATATCATAGAGCAGTTTCTCAGAAAGCTTCTTTCCAGATTTCATCTGAGGATATTTCCCTTTTCACCATAGCCCTCTATGGGCTTCCAAATATCACTTTGCCAATTCCACAATAACTGTCTTAGTGAAAGGCTTCTTGAGGGGAAATCTGTAACTCTGGGAGATGATTTCACAGAACACAAAGAAGTTTCTAGGAAAGCTTCTTTCTCTTTGTTATCGGAGGATATTTCCTTTGGCTCTCTAGTCTTCAAAGGGATCCGAAATATCTGTTCTCAGATACCACAGAAATAAGGCTAGCAAAGAGATCCGCGAAATACAGATGTAACTCTGTGAGTGGAAGTCACACATCACAGAGCAGTTTCTCAGAAAGCTTATTTCCATATTTCATCTGAGGATATTTCCTTTTTCACCATAGCCCTCTAAGGGCTTCCAAATATCACTTTGCCAATTCCACAACAACTGACTTTGCGAAAGGCTTCTTGAGGGGAAAGCTGTAACTCGGTGAGGTGATTTCACAGAACACAAAGAAGTTTCTCAGAAAGCTTCTTTCTCTATGTTATCGGCGGATATTTCCTTTGGTCCTATAGTCTTCAAAGGGATCCGAAATATCTGTTGTCAGATTCCACAGAAATAAGGGTTGCAAACAGATCCACGAAATACAGATGTAACACTGTGAGATGAATTAACAGAACACTAAGCAGTTTCTCCGAAAGCTTCTGTCCAGATTTCATCTGAGGATATTTCCTTTTTCACCATAGCCCTCTAGGGGCTTCCAAATATCACTTTGCCTATTCCACAAGAACTGTCTTAGCGAAAGGTTTCTTGAGGGTGAAGCTGTAACTCTGTGAGTTGATTTCACAGAACACAAAGTAGTTTCTCAGAAAGCTTCTTTCTCTTTGTTATCGGAGGATACTTCTTTTGGCCCTATAGACTTCAAAGGGATACGAAATATCTGATCTCAGATTCCACAGAAATAAGGCTAGCAAAGAGATCCACGAAATACAGATTTAACTCTGTGTGTGGAAGTCACATATCACAGAGCAGTTTCTCAGAAAGCTTCTTTCTAGATTTCATCTGAGGATATTTCCTTTTTCACCATAGCC
Source organism: Macaca mulatta (assembly GCF_049350105.2). Classification (NCBI taxonomy): domain Eukaryota; kingdom Metazoa; phylum Chordata; class Mammalia; order Primates; family Cercopithecidae; genus Macaca; species Macaca mulatta. The sequence continues at coordinate 30,729,136 of NC_133417.1, forward strand.
CTCTATGGGCTTCCAAATGTCACTTTGCCAATTCCACAAGAACACTCTTAGCGAAAGGCTTCTTGAGGGGAAAGCTGTAACTCTGTGAGATGATTTCACAGAACACAAAGAAGTTTCTCAGAAAGCTTCTTTCTCTTTGTTATCGGAGGATAGTTCCTTTGGCCCTATAACTTTCAAAGGGATCCGAAATATCTGTTCTCAGATTCCACAGAAATAAGGCTAGCAATGAGATCCACGAAATACAGATGTAACACTGTGAGATGAATTAACAGAACACTAAGCAGTTTCTCCGAAAGCTTCTGTCCAGATTTCATCTGAGGATATTTCCTTTTTCACCATAGCCCTCTAGGGGCTTCCAAATATCACTTTGCCTATTCCACAAGAACTGTCTTAGCGAAAGGCTTCTTGAGGGGAAAGCTGTAACTCTGTGAGATGATTTCACAGAACACAAAGTAGTTTCTCAGAAAGCTTCTTTCTCTTTGTTATCGGAGGATATTTCCATTGGCCCTATACTCTTCAAATGGATCCGAAATATCTGTTCTCCGATTCCACAGAAATAAGGCCAGCAAATAGATCCACGAAATACAGATGTAACTCTGTGAGTGGAAGTCACATATCACAGAGAAGTTTCTCAGAAAGCTTCTCTCCAGTATTCATCTGAGGATATTTGTTTTTCACCATAGCCCTCTATGGGCTTCCAAATATCACTTTGCCAAAGCCACAAGAACTGTCTTATCGAAAGGCTTCTTGAGGGGAAAGCTGTAACTCTGTGAGATGATTTCACAGAACACAAAGAAATTTCTCAGAAAGCTTCTTTCTCTTTCTTACTGGAGGACACTTCCTTTGGACCTATAGTATTCAAAGGGATCCGAAATATCTGTTGTCAGATTCCACAGAAATAAGGCTAGCAAAGAGATCCACGAAATACAGATGTAACCTTGTGAGATCAATTAACAGAACACTAAGCAGTTTCTCAGAAAAATTCTTTCCAGATTTCATCTGAGGATATTTCGTTTTTCACCATAGCCCTCTAAGGGCTTCCAAATACCACTTTGCCATTTCCACAAGAACCGTCTTAGCGAAAGGCTTCTTGAGGGGAAAGCTGTAACTCTGTGAGATGATTTCACAGAACACAAAGAAGTTTCTCAGAAAGCTTCTTTCTCTTTGTTATCGGAGGACATTTCCTTTGGCCCTATACTCTTCAAAGGGATACGAAATATCTGTTCTCAGATTCCACAGAAATAAGGCTAGCAAAGAGATCCACGATATACAGATGTAACTCTGTGAGGTGAATTAACAGAACACTAAGCAGTTTCTCCGAAAACTTATTTCCAGATTTCATCTGAGGATATTTCCTTTTTCACGATAGCCCTCTATGGGCTTCCAAATATCACTTTGCCTATTCCACAAGAACTGTCTTAGCGAAAGGCTTCTTGAGGGGAAAGCTGTAACTCTGTGAGATGATTTCACAGAACACAGAGTAGTTTCTCAGAAAGCTTCTTTCTCTTTGTTATCATAGGATATTTCCTTTGGTCTTATACTCTTCAAAGGCATGCGAAATATCTGTTCTCAGATTCCACAGAAATAAGGCTAGCAAAGAGATCCACGAAATACAGATGTAACTCTGTGAGTGGAAGTCACATATCACAGAGCAGTTTCTCAGAAAGCTTCGTTCCAGATTTCATCTGAGGATATTTCCTTTTTCACCATAGCACTCTAAGGGCTTCCAAATATCACTTTGCAAAATCCACAAGGGCTGTCTTAGCGAAAGGCTTCTTGAGGGGAAAGCTGTAACTCTGTGAGATGATTTCACAGAACACAGACTAGTTTCTCAGAAAGCTTCTTTCTCTTTGTTATCATAGGATATTTCCTTTGGTCCTATAGTCTTCAAAGGCATCCGAAATATCTGTTCTCAGATTCCACAGAAATAAGGCTAGCAAAGAGATCCACGAAATACAGATGTAACTCTGTGAGGTGAATTAACAGAACACTAAGCATTTTCTCAGAAAGCTTCTTTCCAGATTTCATCTGAGGATATTTCCTTTTTCACCATAGCCGTCTATGGGCTTCGAAATATCACTTTGCCAATTCCACAAGAACTGTCTTAGCAAAAGGTTTCTTGAGGGTGAAGCTGTAACTCTGTGAGATGATTTCACAGAACACAAAGAAGTTTCTCAGAAAGCTTCTTTCTTTTTGTTATCGGAGGATACTTCCTTTGGCCCTATAGTCTTCAAAGGGATCCGAAATATCTGTTCTCAGATTCCACAGAAATAAGGCTAGCAAAGAGATCCACGAAATACAGATGTAACTCTGTGAGTGGAAGTCACATATCACAGAGCAGTTTCTCAGAAAGCTTCTTTCCAGATTTCATCTGAGGATAATTCCTTTTTCACCATAGCCCTCTATGGGCTTCCAAATATTACTTTGCGAAATCCACTAGAACTATCTTAGCGAACGGCTTCTTGAGAGGAAAGCTGTAACTCTGGGAGATGATTTCACAGAACACAAAGAAGTTTCTCAGAAACCTTCTTTCTCTTTGTTATCGGAGGAAATTTCCTTTGGCCATACAGTCTTCAAGGGCATCCGAAATATCTGTTCTCAGATTCCACAGAAATAAGTCTAGCAAAGAGATCCACGAAATACAGATTTAACACTGTGAGATGAATTAACAGAACACTAAGCAGTTTCTCGGAAAGGTTCTTTCCAGATTTCATCTGAGGATATTTCCTTTTTCACCATAGCCCTCTATGGGCTTCCAAATATCATTTTGCCAATTCCACAAGACTGACTTTGCGAAAGGCTTCTTGAGGGGCAAGCTGTAACTCTGGGAGGTGATTTCAGAGAACACAAAGAAGTTTCTCAGGAAGCTTCTTTCTCTTTGTTATCGGAGGATATTTCCTTAGACCCTATAGTCTTCCAAGGGATCCGAAATATCTGTTCTCAGATTCCACAGTAATAAGTCTAGCAAAGAGATCCAGGAAATACAGATGTAACTCTGTGAGATGAATTAAAAGAACACTAAGCAGTTTCTCAGAAAGCTTCTTTCAGATTTCATCTGAGGATATTTCCTTTTTCACCATAGCCCTCTATGGGCTTCCAAATATCACTTTGCCTATTCCACAAGAACTGTCTTAGCGAAAGGCTTCTTGAGGGGAAAGCTGCAACTCTGTGAGATGATTTCACAGAACACAAAGAAGTTTCTCAGAAAGCTTCTTTCTCTTTCTTACCGGAGGATACTCCCTTTGGACCTATAGTATTCAAAGGGATACCAAATATCTGTTCTCAGATTCCACAGAAATAAGTCTAGCAAAGAGATCCACGAAATACAGATGTAACACTGTGAGATGAATTAACAGAACACTAAGCAGTTTCTCGGAAAGCTTCTTTCCAGATTTCATCTGAGGATATTTCCTTTTTCACCATAGCCCTCTATGTGCTTCCAAATATCACTTTGCCAATTCCACAAGAACTGACTTAGCGAAAGGCTTCTTGAGGGGAAAGCTGTAACTCTGGGAGATGATTTCACAGAACACAAAGAAGTTTCTCAGAAAGCTTCTTTCTCTTTGTTATCGGAGGACATTTCCTTTGGCCCTATAGTCTTCAAAGGCATCCGAAATATCTGTTCTCACATTCCACAGAAATAAGGTTAGCAAAGAGATCCACGAAATACAGATGTAACTCTGTGAGGTGAATTAACAGAACACTAAGCATTTTCTCGGAAAGCTTCTTTCCAGATTTCATCTTAGGATATTTCCTTTTTCACCATAGCCCTCTTTGGGCTTCGAAATATCACTTTGCCAATTCCACAAGAACTGTCTTAGCGAAAGGTTTCTTGAGGGTGAAGCTGTAACTCTGTGAGTTGATTTCACAGAACACAAAGTAGTTTCTCAGAAAGCTTCTTTCTCTTTGTTATCGGAGGATACTTCTTTTGGCCCTATAGTCTTCAAAGGGATACGAAATATCTGATCTCAGATTCCACAGAAATAAGGCTAGCAAAGAGATCCACGAAATACAGATTTAACTCTGTGTGTGGAAGTCACATATCACAGAGCAGTTTCTCAGAAAGCTTCTTTCTAGATTTCATCTGAGGATATTTCCTTTTTCACAATAGCCCTCTATGGGCTTCCAAATGTCACTTTGCCAATTCCACAAGAACACTCTTAGCGAAAGGCTTCTTGAGGGGAAAGCTGTAACTCTGTGAGATGATTTCACAGAACACAAAGAAGTTTCTCAGAAAGCTTCTTTCTCTTTGTTATCGGAGGATAGTTCCTTTGGCCCTATAACTTTCAAAGGGATCCGAAATATCTGTTCTCAGATTCCACAGAAATAAGGCTAGCAATGAGATCCACGAAATACAGATGTAACACTGTGAGATGAATTAACAGAACACTAAGCAGTTTCTCCGAAAGCTTCTGTCCAGATTTCATCTGAGGATATTTCCTTTTTCACCATAGCCCTCTAGGGGCTTCCAAATATCACTTTGCCTATTCCACAAGAACTGTCTTAGCGAAAGGCTTCTTGAGGGGAAAGCTGTAACTCTGTGAGATGATTTCACAGAACACAAAGTAGTTTCTCAGAAAGCTTCTTTCTCTTTGTTATCAGAGGATATTTCCATTGGCCCTATACTCTTCAAATGGATCCGAAATATCTGTTCTCCGATTCCACAGAAATAAGGCCAGCAAATAGATCCACGAAATACAGATGTAACTCTGTGAGTGGAAGTCACATATCACAGAGAAGTTTCTCAGAAAGCTTCTCTCCAGTATTCATCTGAGGATATTTGTTTTTCACCATAGCCCTCTATGGGCTTCCAAATATCACTTTGCCAAAGCCACAAGAACTGTCTTATCGAAAGGCTTCTTGAGGGGAAAGCTGTAACTCTGTGAGATGATTTCACAGAACACAAAGAAATTTCTCAGAAAGCTTCTTTCTCTTTCTTACTGGAGGACACTTCCTTTGGACCTATAGTATTCAAAGGGATCCGAAATATCTGTTGTCAGATTCCACAGAAATAAGGCTAGCAAAGAGATCCACGAAATACAGATGTAACCTTGTGAGATCAATTAACAGAACACTAAGCAGTTTCTCAGAAAAATTCTTTCCAGATTTCATCTGAGGATATTTCGTTTTTCACCACAGCCCTCTAAGGGCTTCCAAATATCACTTTGCCATTTCCACAAGAACCGTCTTAGCGAAAGGCTTCTTGAGGGGAAAGCTGTAACTCTGTGAGATGATTTCACAGAACACAAAGAAGTTTCTCAGAAAGCTTCTTTCTCTTTGTTATCGGAGGACATTTCCTTTGGCCCTATACTCTTCAAAGGGATACGAAATATCTGTTCTCAGATTCCACAGAAATAAGGCTAGCAAAGAGATCCACGATATACAGATGTAACTCTGTGAGGTGAATTAACAGAACACTAAGCAGTTTCTCCGAAAACTTATTTCCAGATTTCATCTGAGGATATTTCCTTTTTCACGATAGCCCTCTATGGGCTTCCAAATATCACTTTGCCTATTCCACAAGAACTGTCTTAGCGAAAGGCTTCTTGAGGGGAAAGCTGTAACTCTGTGAGATGATTTCACAGAACACAGAGTAGTTTCTCAGAAAGCTTCTTTCTCTTTGTTATCATAGGATATTTCCTTTGGTCTTATACTCTTCAAAGGCATGCGAAATATCTGTTCTCAGATTCCACAGAAATAAGGCTAGCAAAGAGATCCACGAAATACAGATGTAACTCTGTGAGTGGAAGTCACATATCACAGAGCAGTTTCTCAGAAAGCTTCGTACCAGATTTCATCTGAGGATATTTCCTTTTTCACCATAGCACTCTAAGGGCTTCCAAATATCACTTTGCAAAATCCACAAGGACTGTCTTAGCGAAAGGCTTCTTGAGGGGAAAGCTGTAACTCTGTGAGATGATTTCACAGAACACAGACTAGTTTCTCAGAAAGCTTCTTTCTCTTTGTTATCATAGGATATTTCCTTTGGTCCTATAGTCTTCAAAGGCATCCGAAATATCTGTTCTCAGATTCCACAGAAATAAGGCTAGCAAAGAGATCCACGAAATACAGATGTAACTCTGTGAGGTGAATTAACAGAACACTAAGCATTTTCTCAGAAAGCTTCTTTCCAGATTTCATCTGAGGATATTTCCTTTTTCACCATAGCCGTCTATGGGCTTCGAAATATCACTTTGCCAATTCCACAAGAACTGTCTTAGCAAAAGGTTTCTTGAGGGTGAAGCTGTAACTCTGTGAGATGATTTCACAGAACACAAAGAAGTTTCTCAGAAAGCTTCTTTCTTTTTGTTATCGGAGGATACTTCCTTTGGCCCTATAGTCTTCAAAGGGATCCGAAATATCTGTTCTCAGATTCCACAGAAATAAGGCTAGCAAAGAGATCCACGAAATACAGATGTAACTCTGTGAGTGGAAGTCACATATCACAGAGCAGTTTCTCAGAAAGCTTCTTTCCAGATTTCATCTGAGGATAATTCCTTTTTCACCATAGCCCTCTATGGGCTTCCAAATATCACTTTGCGAAATCCACTAGAACTATCTTAGCGAACGGCTTCTTGAGAGGAAAGCTGTAACTCTGGGAGATGATTTCACAGAACACAAAGAAGTTTCTCAGAAACCTTCTTTCTCTTTGTTATCGGAGGAAATTTCCTTTGGCCATACAGTCTTCAAGGGCATCCGAAATATCTGTTCTCAGATTCCACAGAAATAAGTCTAGCAAAGAGATCCACGAAATACAGATTTAACACTGTGAGATGAATTAACAGAACACTAAGCAGTTTCTCGGAAAGGTTCTTTCCAGATTTCATCTGAGGATATTTCCTTTTTCACCATAGCCCTCTATGGGCTTCCAAATATCATTTTGCCAATTCCACAAGACTGACTTTGCGAAAGGCTTCTTGAGGGGCAAGCTGTAACTCTGGGAGGTGATTTCAGAGAACACAAAGAAGTTTCTCAGGAAGCTTCTTTCTCTTTGTTATCGGAGGATATTTCCTTAGACCCTATAGTCTTCCAAGGGATCCGAAATATCTGTTCTCAGATTCCACAGTAATAAGTCTAGCAAAGAGATCCAGGAAATACAGATGTAACTCTGTGAGATGAATTAAAAGAACACTAAGCAGTTTCTCAGAAAGCTTCTTTCAGATTTCATCTGAGGATATTTCCTTTTTCACCATAGCCCTCTATGGGCTTCCAAATATCACTTTGCCTATTCCATAAGAACTGTCTTAGCGAAAGGCTTCTTGAGGGGAAAGCTGCAACTCTGTGAGATGATTTCACAGAACACAAAGAAGTTTCTCAGAAAGCTTCTTTCTCTTTCTTACCGGAGGATACTCCCTTTGGACCTATAGTATTCAAAGGGATACCAAATATCTGTTCTCAGATTCCACAGAAATAAGGCTAGCAAAGAGATCCACGAAATACAGATGTAACTCTGTGAGTGGAAGTCACATATCACAGAGCAGTTTCTCAGAAAGCTTCTTTCCAGATTTCATCTGAGGATATTTCCTTTTTCACCATAGCCCTCTAGGGGCTTCCAAATATCACTTTGCCAAATCCAAAAGAACTGTCTTAGCGTAAGGCTTCTTAAGGGGAAAGCTGTAACTCTGTGAGATGATTTCACAGAACACAGACAAGTTTCTCAGAAAGCTTCTTTCTCTTTGTTATCATAGGATATTTCCTTTGGTCCTATAGTCTTCAAAGGCATCCGAAATATCTGTTCTCAGTTTCCACAGAAAAAAGGCTAGCAAAAAGATCCACGAAATACAGACGTAACTCTCTGAGGTGAATTAACAGAACACTGAGCATTTACTCGGAAAGCTTCTTTCCAGATTTCATCTGAGGATATTTCCTTTTTCACCATAGCTCTCTATGGACTTCGAAATATCACTTTGCCAGTTTCACAAGAACTGTCTTGGCGAAAGGATTCTTGAGGTTGAAGCTGTAACTCTGTGAGATGATTTCACAGAAGACAAAGAAGTTTCTCAGAAAGCTTCTTTCTCTTTGTTATCGGAGGATAGTTCTTTGGCCCTATAGTAATCAAAGGGATCCGAAATATCTTTTCTCAGATTACACAGAAATAAGGCTAGCAAAGAGATCCACGAAATACAGGTGTAACTCTGTGAGTGGATGTCACATATCACAGAGCAGTTTCTCAGAAATATTCTTTCCAGATTTCATCTGAGGATATTTCCTTTTTAAACATAGCCCTCTATGGGCTTCCAAATATCACTTTGCCAATTCCACAAGAACTGTCTTAGCGAAAAGCTTCTTGAGGGGAAAGCTGTAACTCGGTGAGGTGATTTCACAGAACACAAAGAAGTTTCTCAGAAAGCTTCTTTCTCTTTGTTATAGGAGGATATTTCCTTTAGCCCTGTATTCTTCAAAGGGATCCGAAATATCTGTTCTCAGATTCCACAGAAATAAGGCTAGCAAAGAGATCCACGAAATACAGATGTAACTCTCTGTGTGGAAGTGACATATCATAGAAAAGTTTCTCAGAAAGCTTCTTTCCAGATTTCATCTGAGGATATTTCCTTTTTCACCATAGCCCTCTATGGGCTTCAAATATCAGTTTGCCAATTCCACAAGAACTGTCTTAGCGAAGTGCTTCTTGAGGTGAAACCTGTAACTCTGTGAGATGATTTCACAGAACACAAAGAAGTTTCTCAGAAAGCTTCTTTCTCTTTGTTATCGGAGGATACTTCCTTTGGCCTTATAGTCTTCAAAGGGATCCGAAATATCTGTTCTTAGATTTCACAGAAATAAGGCTAGCAAAGAGATACACGAAATGCAGATGTAACTCTGTGAGTGGAAGTCACATATCACAGAGCAGTTTCTCAGAAAGCTTCTTTCCAGATTTCATCTGAGGATATTTCGTTTTTCACCATAGCCCTCTATGGGCTTCCAAATATCACTTTTCCAAATCCACAAGAACTGTCTTAGCCAAAGGCTTCTTGAGGGGAGAGCTGTAACTCTGTGAGATGATTTCACAGAACACAAAGAAGTTTCTCAGAAAGCTTCTTTCTCTTTGTTATCGGAGGATATTTCCATTGGCCCTATAGTCTTCAAAGGGATCCCAAATATCTGTTCTCAGATTCCACAGAATCAAGACTAGCAAAGAGATCCACGAAATACAGATGTAACTCTGTGAGATGAATTAACAGAACACTAAGCAGGTTCTCGGAAAGCTTCTTTCCTGATTTCATCTGAGGATATTTCCTTTTTCACCATAGCCCTCTATGGGCTTCCAAATATCACTTTGCCAATTCCACAAGAACTGTCTTAGCAAAAGTCTTCTTGAGGGGGAAGCTGTAACTCTGTGAGATGATTTCACAGAACACAAAGAAGTTTCTCAGAAAGCTTCTTTCTCTTTGTTATCGGAGGATAGTTCCTTTGACCCTATAGTCTTCAAAGGGATCCGAAATATCTGTTCTCAGATTCCACAGAAATAAGGCTAGCAAAGAGATCCACGAAATATAGATGTTACTCTGTGAGTGGAAGTCACATATCACAGAGGAGTTTCTCAGAAAGCTCCTTTCCAAATTTCATCTGAGGATATTTCCTTTTTCATCATAGCCCTCTATGGGCTTCCAAATATCACTTTGAAAATTCCACTAGAACTGTCTTAGCGAAAGGCTTCTTGAGAGGAAAGCTGTAACTCTGTGAGATGATTTCACAGAACACAAGGAAGTTTCTCAGAAAGCTTCTTTCTCTTTGTTATCATAGGATATTTCCTTTGGTCCTATAGTCTTCAAAGGGATCCGAAATATCTGTTCTCAGATTCCACAGAAATAAGGCTAGCAAAGAGATCCACGAAATATAAATGTAACTCTGTGAGGTGAATTAACAGAACACTAAGCATTTTCTCTGAAAGCTTCTTTCCAGATTTCATCTGAGGATATTTCCTTTTTCACCATAGCCCTGTAAGGGCTTCCAAATATCACTTTGCCAATTCCACAAGAACTGTCTTAGCGAAAGGCTTCTTGAGGGGGAAGCTGTAACTATGTGAGATAATTTCACAGAACACAAAGAAGTTTCTCAGAAAGCTTCTTTCTCTTTGTTATCGGGGAATACTTCCTTTGGCCCTATAGTCTTCAAATTGATGCGAATTATCTGTTCTCAGATTCCACAGAAATAAGGGTAGCAAAGAGATCCACGAAATACAGATGTAACTCTGTGAGTGGAAGTCACACATCACAGAGCAGTTTCTCAGAAAGGTTCTTTACAGATTTCATATGAGGATATTTCCTTTTTCATCATAGCCCTGTATGGGCTTCCAAATATCACTTTGCCAATTCCACAAGAACTGTCCTAGCGAAAGTCTTCTTGAGGGGAAAGCTGTACTCCCTGAGATGATTTCACAGAACACAAAGTACTTTCTCAGACCTTCTTTCTCTTTGTTATCGGAGGATATTTCCTTTGGACCTATAGTCTTCAAAGTAATCCGAAATATCTGTTCTCAGATTCCACAGAAATAAGGCTAAAAAAGAGATCCACGAAATACAGATGTAACTCTGTGAGATGAATTAGCAGAACACTAAGCAGTTTGTCGGAAACCTTCTTTCCAGATTTCATCTGAGGATATTTCCTTTTTCACCGTAGCCCTCTCTGGGCTTCCAAATTCACTTTGCCAATTCCACAAGAACAGTCTTAGCGAAAGGCTTCTTGAGGGGAAAGCTGTAACTCCGTGAGATGATTTCACAGAACACAAAGAAGTTTCTCAGAAAGGTTCTTTCTCTTTGTTATCGGAGGATACTTCCTTTGGCCCTATAGTCTTCAAAGTGATCCGAAATATCTGTTCTCAGATTCCACAGAAATAAGGCTAGCAAAGAGATCCACGAAATACAGATTTAACTCTGTGAGTGGAAGTCACATATCACAGAGCAGTTTCTCAGGAAGCTTCTTTCCAGATTTCATCTGAGGATATTTCCTTTTTCACCATAGCCCTCTATGGGCTTCCAAATATCACTTTGCCAATTCCACAAGAACTGTCTAAGCGAAAGGCTTTTTGAGGGGAAAGCTGTAACTCTGTGAGATGATTTCACAGAACACAAAGAAGTTTCTCACAAAGCTTCTTTCTCTTTGTTATCGGAGGATATTTCCTTTGGACCGATAGTCTTCAAAGGGACTCGAAATATCTGTTCTCAGATTGCACAGAAATAAGGCTAGCAAAGAGATCCACGAAATACAGATGTAACTCTGTGAGATGAATTAACAGAACAGTAAGCAGTTTCTCGGAAAGCATCTTTCCAGATTTCATCTGGGAATATTTCCTATTTCACCATAGCCCTCTATGGACTTCCAAATATCACTTTGCCAATCCCCCAAGAACTGTCTTAGCGAAAGGCTTCTTGAGGGGAAAGCTGTATCTCTGTGAGATGATTTCACAGAACACAAAGAAGTTTCTCAGAAAGCTTCTTTCTCTTTGTTATTGGAGGATACTTCCTTTGGCCCTATAGTCTTCAAAGGGATACGAAATATCTGTTCCCAGATTCCACAGAAATAAGGCTAGCAAAGAGATCCACGAAATACAGATGTAAATCTGTGACTGGAAGTCACATATCACAGAGCAGTTTCTCAGAAAGCTTCTTTCTAGATTTCATCTGAGGATATTTCCTTTTTCACCAGAGCCCTCTATGGGCTTCCAAATATCCCTTTGCCAATTCCCCAAAAACTGTCTTAGCGAAAGGCTTCTTGAGGGAAAAGCCGTAACTCTGTGAGATGATTTCACAGAACACAAAGAAGTTTCTCAGAAAGCTTCTTTCTCTTTGTTATCGGAGGATACTTCCTTTGGACCTATAGTATTCAATAGGATACGAAATATCTGTTCTCAGATTCCACAGAAATAAGGCTAGCAAACAGATCCACGAAATACAGATGTTACTCTGTGAGTGGAAGTCACATATCACAGAGCAGTTTCTCAGAAAGCTTCTTTCCAGATTTCATCTGAGGATATTTCCTTTTTCACCATAGCCCTGTTGGGGCTTCCAAATATCACATTGCCAAATCCACAGGAACGGTCTTAGCGAAAGGCTTCTTGAGAGGAAAGCTATAACTCTGTGAGATGATTTCACAGAACACAAAGAAGTTTCTCAGAAAGCTTCTTTCTCTTTGTTATCGGAGGATATTTCCTTTGGCCCTATCATCTTCAAAGGGATCCGAAATATCTGTTCTCAGATTCCACAGAAATAAGGCTAGCAAAGAGATCCACGAAATACAGATGTAACTCTGTGAGTGGAAGTCACATATCACAGAGCAGTTTCTCAGAAAGATTCTTTCCAGATTTCATCTGAGGATATTTCCTTTTTCAACATAGCCCTCTATGGGCTTCCAAATATCACTTTGCCAATTCCACAAGAACTGTCTTAGCGAAAGGCTTCTTGAGGGGAAAGCTCCAACTCGGTGAGGTGATTTCACAGAACACAAAGAAGTTTCTCAGAAAGCTTCTTTCTCTTTGTTATGGGAGGATATTTCCTTTAGTCCTATAGTCTTCAAAGGGATCCGAAATATCTGTTCTCAGATTCCACAGAAATAAGGCTAGCAAAGAGATCCACGAAATACAGATGTAACTCTCTGTGTGGAAGTGACATATCATAGAACAGTTTCTCAGAAAGCTTCTTTCCAGATTTCATCTGAGGATATTTCCTTTTTCACCATAGCCCTCTACGGGATTCAAATATCACTTTGCCAATTCCACAAGAACTGTCTTAAGGAAGTGCTTCTTGAGGTGAAACCTGTAACTCTGTGAGATGATTTCACAGAACACAAAGAAGTTTCTCAGAAAGCTTCTTTCTCTTTGTTATCGGAGCATACTTCCTTTGGCCTTATAGTCTTCAAAGGGATCCGAAATATCTGTTCATAGATTTCACAGAAATAAGGCTAGCAAAGAGATACACGAAATACAGATGTAACTCTGTGAGTGGAAGTCACATATCACAGAGCAGTTTCTCAGAAAGCTTCTTTCCAGATTTCATCTGAGGATATTTCGTTTTTCACCATAGCCCTCTATGGGCTTCCAAATATCACTTTTCCAAATCCACAAGAACTGTCTTAGCCAAAGGCTTCTTGAGGGGAGTGCTGTAACTCTGTGAGATGATTTCACAGAACACAAAGAAGTTTCTCAGAAAGCTTCTTTCTCTTTGTTATCGGAGGATATTTCCATTGGCCCTATAGTCTTCAAGGGGATCCCAAATATCTGTTCTCAGATTCCACAGAATCAAGACTAGCAAAGAGACCCACGAAATACAGATGTAACTCTGTGAGATGAATTAACAGAACACTAAGCAGGTTCTCGGAAAGCTTCTTTCCTGATTTCATCTGAGGATATTTCCTTTTTCACCATAGCCCTCTATGGGCTTCCAAATATCACTTTGCCAATTCCACAAGAACTGTCTTAGCAAAAGTCTTCTTGAGGGGGAAGCTGTAACTCTGTGAGATGATTTCACAGAACACAAAGAAGTTTCTCAGAAAGCTTCTTTCTCTTTGTTATCGGAGGATAGTTCCTTTGACCCTATAGTCTTCAAAGGGATCCGAAATATCTGTTCTCAGATTCCACAGAAATAAGTCTAGCAAAGAGAACCACGAAATACAGATGTAACTCTGTGAGATGAATTAGCAGAACACTAAGCAGGTTCTCGGGAAGCTTCTTTCCTGATTTCATCTGAGGATATTTCCTTTTTCTCCATAGCCCTCCATGGGCTTCCAAATATCACTTTGCCAAATCCACAAGAACTGTCTTAGCGAAAGACTTCTTGAGGGGAAAGCTGTAACTCTGCGAGATGATTTCATAGCACACAAAGAAGTTTCTCAGAAAGCTTCTTACTCTTTGTTATCGGAGGATACTTCCTTTGGCCCTATAGTCTTCAAAGGGATCCGAAATATCTGTTCTCAGATTCCACAGAAATAAGGCTAGCAAAGAGATCCACGAAATATAGACGTAACTCTGTGAGTGGAAGTCACATATCACAGAGGAGTTTCTCAGAAAGCTCCTTTCCAAATTTCATCTGAGGATATTTCCTTTTTCACCATAGCCCTCTATGGGCTTCCCAATATCAGTTTGCCAATTCCACAAGAACTGTCTTAGCGAAAGACTTCTTGAGGGGAAAGCTGTAACTCTGTGAGATGATTTCACAGAACACAAAGAAGTTTCTCACAAAGCTTCTTTCTCTTTGTTATCGGAGGATATTTCCTTTGGACCGATAGTCTTCAAAGGGACTCGAAATATCTGTTCTCAGATTGCACAGAAATAAGGCTAGCAAAGAGATCCACGAAATACAGATGTAACTCTGTGAGATGAATTAACAGAACAGTAAGCAGTTTCTCGGAAAGCATCTTTCCAGATTTCATCTGGGAATATTTCCTATTTCACCATAGCCCTCTATGGACTTCCAAATATCACTTTGCCAATCCCCCAAGAACTGTCTTAGCGAAAGGCTTCTTGAGGGGAAAGCTGTAACTCTGTGAGATGATTTCACAGAACACAAAGAAGTTTCTCAGAAAGCTTCTTTCTCTTTGTTATCGGAGGATACTTCCTTTGGCCCTATAGTCTTCAAAGGGATACGAAATATCTGTTCCCAGATTCCACAGAAATAAGGCTAGCAAAGAGATCCACGAAATACAGATGTAACTCTGTGACTGGAAGTCAAATATCACAGAGCAGTTTCTCAGAAAGCTTCTTTCTAGATTTCATCTGAGGATATTTCCTTTTTCACCAGAGCCCTCTATGGGCTTCCAAATATCCCTTTGCCAATTCCTCAAAAACTGTCTTAGCGAAAGGCTTCTTGAGGGAAAAGCTGTAACTCTGTGAGATGATTTCACAGAACACAAAGAAGTTTCTCAGAAAGCTTCTTTCTCTTTGTTATCGGAGGATACTTCCTTTGGACCTATAGTATTCAATAGGATACGAAATATCTGTTCTCAGAATCCACAGAAATAAGGCTAGCAAACAGATCCACGAAATACAGATGTTACTCTGTGAGTGGAAGTCACATATCACAGAGCAGTTTCTCAGAAAGCTTCTTTCCAGATTTCATCTGAGGATATTTCCTTTTTCACCATAGCCCTCTATGGGCTTCAAATATCACTTTGCCAATTCCACAAGAACTGTCTTAGCGAAGTGCTTCTTGAGGTGAAACTTGTAACTCTGTGAGATGATTTCACAGAACACAAAGAAGTTTCTCAGAAAGCTTCTTTCTCTTTGTTATCGGAGGATACTTCCTTTGGCCTTATAGTCTTCAAAGGGATCCGAAATATCTGTTCTTAGATTTCACAGAAATAAGGATAGCAAAGAGATCCACGAAATACAGATGTAGCTCTGTGAGATTAATTAACAGAACACTAAGCAGTTTCTCGGAAAGCTTCTTTCCAGATTTCATCTGAGGATATTTCCTTTTTCACCATAGCCCTCTATGGGCTTCAAATATCAGTTTGCCAATTCCAGAAGAACTGTCTTAGCGAAGTGCTTCTTGAGGTGAAACCTGTAACTCTGTGAGATGATTTCACAGAACACAAAGAAGTTTCTCAGAAAGCTTCTTTCTCTTTGTTATCGGAGGATACTTCCTTTGGCCTTATAGTCTTCAAAGGGATCCGAAATATCTGTTCTTAGATTTCACAGAAATAAGGCTAGCAAAGAGATACACGAAATACAGATGTAACTCTGTGAGTGGAAGTCACATATCACAGAGCAGTTTCTCAGAAAGCTCCTTTCCAAATTTCATCTGAGGATATTTCCTTTTTCACCATAGCCCTCTATGGGCTTCCAAATATCACTTTGCCAATTCCACAAGAACTGTCTTAGCGAAAGACTTCTTGAGGGGAAAGCTGTAACTCTGTGAGATGATTTCACAGAACACAAAGAAGTTTCTCAGAAAGCTTCTTACTCTTTGTTATCGGAGGATAGTCCCTTTGGCCCTATAGTCTTCAAAGGGATCCGAAATATCTGTTCTCAGATTCCACAGAAATAAGGCTAGCAAAGAGATCCACGAAATATAGATGTAACTCTGTGAGTGGAAGTCACATATCACAGAGGAGTTTCTCAGAAAGCTCCTTTCCAAATTTCATCTGAGGATATTTCCTTTTTCATCATAGCCCTCTATGGGCTTCCAAATATCACTTTGAAATTTCCACTAGAACTGTCTTAGCGAAAGGCTTCTTGAGAGGAAAGCTGTAACTCTGTGAGATGATTTCACAGAACACAAGGAAGTTTCTCAGAAAGCTTCTTTCTCTTTGTTATCATAGGATATACCCTTTGGTCCTATAGTCTTCAAAGGGATCCGAAATATCTGTTCTCAGATTCCACAGAAATAAGGCTAGCAAAGAGATCCACGAAATATAAATGTAACTCTGTGAGGTGAATTAACAGAACACTAAGCATTTTCTCTGAAAGCTTCTTTCCAGATTTCATCTGAGGATATTTCCTTTTTCACCATAGCCCTCTAAGGGCTTCCAAATATCACTTTGCCAATTCCACAAGAACTGTCTTAGCGAAAGGCTTCTTGAGGGGGAAGCTGTAACTATGTGAGATAATTTCACAGAACACAAAGAAGTTTCTCAGAAATCTTCTTTCTCTTTGTTATCGGAGGATACTTCCTTTGGCCCTATAGTCTTCAAATTGATGCGAAATATCTGTTCTCAGATTCCACAGAAATAAGGGTAGCAAAGAGATCCACGAAATACAGATGTAACTCTGTGAGTGGAAGTCACACATCACAGAGCAGTTTCTCAGAAAGGTTCTTTATAGATTTCATCTGAGGATATTTCCTTTTTCATCATAGCCCTGTATGGGCTTCCAAATATCACTTTGCCAATTCCACAAGAACTGTCCTAGCGAAAGTCTTCTTGAGGGGAAAGCTGTACTCTGTGAGATGATTTCACAGAACACAAAGAACTTTCTCAGACCTTCTTTCTCTTTGTTATCGGAGGATATTTCCTTTGGACCTATAGTCTTCAAAGTAATCCGAAATATCTGTTCTCAGATTCCACAGAAATAAGGCTAAAAAAGAGATCCACGAAATACAGATGTAACTCTGTGAGATGAATTAGCAGAACACTAAGCAGTTTGTCGGAAAGCTTCTTTCCAGATTTCATCTGAGGATATTTCCTTTTTCACCGTAGCCCTCTCTGGGCTTCCAAATTCACTTTGCCAATTCCACAAGAACAGTCTTAGCGAAAGGCTTCTTGAGGGGAAAGCTGTAACTCTGTGAGATGACTTCACAGAACACAAAGAAGTTTCTCAGAAAGCTTCTTTCTCTTTGTTATCGGAGGATACTTCCTTTGGCCCTATAGTCTTCAAAGTGATCCGAAATATCTGTTCTCAGATTCCACAGAAATAAGGCTAGCAAAGAGATCCACGAAATACAGATTTAACTCTGTGAGTGGAAGTCACATATCACAGAGCAGTTTCTCAGGAAGCTTCTTTCCAGATTTCATCTGAGGATATTTCCTTTTTCACCATAGCCCTCTATTGGCTTCCAAATATCACTTTGCCAATTCCACAAGAACTGTCTAAGCGAAAGGCTTTTTGAGGGGAAAGCTGTAACTCTGTGAGATGATTTCACAGAACACAAAGAAGTTTCTCACAAAGCTTCTTTCTCTTTGTTATCGGAGGATATTTCCTTTGGACCGATAGTCTTCAAAGGGACTCGAAATATCTGTTCTCAGATTGCACAGAAATAAGGCTAGCAAAGAGATCCACGAAATACAGATGTAACTCTGTGAGATGAATTAACAGAACAGTAAGCAATTTCTCGGAAAGCATCTTTCCAGATTTCATCTGGGAATATTTCCTATTTCACCATAGCCCTCTATGGACTTCCAAATATCACTTTGCCAATCCCCCAAGAACTGTCTTAGCGAAAGGCTTCTTGAGGGGAAAGCTGTAACTCTGTGAGATGATTTCACAGAACACAAAGAAGTTTCTCAGAAAGCTTCTTTCTCTTTGTTATCGGAGGATACTTCCTTTGGCCCTATAGTCTTCAAAGGGATACGAAATATCTGTTCCCAGATTCCACAGAAATAAGGCTAGCAAAGAGATCCACGAAATACAGATGTAAATCTGTGACTGGAAGTCACATATCACAGAGCAGTTTCTCAGAAAGCTTCTTTCTAGATTTCATCTGAGGATATTTCCTTTTTCACCAGAGCCCTCTATGGGCTTCCAAATATCCCTTTGCCAATTCCCCAAAAACTGTCTTAGCGAAAGGCTTCTTGAGGGAAAAGCTGTAACTCTGTGAGATGATTTCACAGAACACAAAGAAGTTTCTCAGAAAGCTTCTTTCTCTTTGTTATCGGAGGATACTTCCTTTGGACCTATACTATTCAATAGGATACGAAATATCTGTTCTCAGATTCCACAGAAATAAGGCTAGCAAACAGATCCACGAAATACAGATGTTACTCTGTGAGTGGAAGTCACATATCACAGAGCAGTTTCTCAGAAAGCTTCTTTCCAGATTTCATCTGAGGATATTTCCTTTTTCACCATAGCCCTGTTGGGGCTTCCAAATATCACATTGCCAAATCCACAAGAACTGTCTTAGCGAAAGGCTTCTTGAGAGGAAAGCTATAACTCTGTGAGATGATTTCACAGAACACAAAGAAGTTTCTCAGAAAGCTTCTTTCTCTTTGTTATCGGAGGATATTTCCTTTGGCCCTATAGTCTTCAAAGGGATCCGAAATATCTGTTCTCAGATTCCACAGAAATAAGGCTAGCAAAGAGATCCACGAAATACAGATGTAACTCTGTGAGTGGAAGTCACATATCACAGAGCAGTTTCTCAGAAAGATTCTTTCCAGATTTCATCTGAGGATATTTCCTTTTTCAACATAGCCCTCTATGGGCTTCCAAATATCACTTTGCCAATTCCACAAGAACTGTCTTAGCGAAAGGCTTCTTGAGGGGAAAGCTCCAACTCGGTGAGGTGATTTCACAGAACACAAAGATGTTTCTCAGAAAGCTTCTTTCTCTTTGTTATGGGAGGATATTTCCTTAACCCTATAGTCTTCCAAGGGATCCGAAATATCTGTTCTCAGATTCCACAGAAATAAGGCTAGCAAAGAGATCCACGAAATACAGATGTAACTCTCTGTGTGGAAGTGACATATCATAGAACAGTTTCTCAGAAAGCTTCTTTCCAGATTTCATCTGAGGATATTTCCTTTTTCACCATAGCCCTCTATGGGCTTCAAATATCAGTTTGCCAATTCCACAAGAACTGACTTAGCGAAGTGCTTCTTGAGGTGAAACCTGTAACTCTGTGAGATGATTTCACAGAACACAAAGAAGTTTCTCAGAAAGCTTCTTTCTCTTTGTTATCGGAGGATACTTCCTTTGGCCTTATAGTCTTCAAAGGGATCCGAAATATCTGTTCTTAGATTTCACAGAAATAAGGCTAGCAAAGAGATCCACGAAATACAGATGTAGCTCTGTGAGATTAATTAACAGAACACTGAGCAGTTTCTCGGAAAGCTTCTTTCCAGATTTCATCTGAGGATATTTCATTTTTCACCATAGCCCTCTATGGGCTTCCAAATATCACTTTTCCAAATCCACAAGAAATGTCTTAGCGAAAGTCTTCTTGAGTGGAAAGCTGTAACTCTGTGAGATGATTTCACAGAACACAAAGAAGTTTCTCAGAAAGCTTCTTTCTCTTTGTTATCGGAGGATATTTCCTTTGGCCCTATAGTCTTCAAAGGGATCCGAAATATCTGTTCTCAGATTCCACAGAAATAAGGCTGGCAAAGATAACCACGAAATACATTGTAACTTTGTGAGATGAATTAACATAACACTAAGCAGGTTCTCGGAAAGCTTCTTTCCTGATTTCATCTGAGGATATTTCCTTTTTCACCATAGCCCTCTATGGGCATCCAAATATCACTTTGCCAAATCCACAAGAACTGTCTTAGCGAAAGACTTCTTGAGGAGAAAGCTGTAACTCTGTGAGATGATTTCACAGAACACAAAGAAGTTTCTCAGAAAGCTTCTTACTCTTTGTTTTCGGAGGATAGTTCCTTTGGCCCTATAGTCTTCAAAGGGATCCGAAATATCTGTTCTCAGATTCCACAGAAATAAGGCTAGCAAAGAGATCCACGAAATATAGATGTAACTCTGTGAGTGGAAGTCACATATCACAGAGGAGTTTCTCAGAAAGCTCCTTTCCAAATTTCATCTGAGGATATTTCCTTTTTCACCATAGCCCTCTATGGGCTTCCAAATATCACTTTTCCAAATCCACAAGAACTGTCTTGGCGAAAGACGTCTTGAGGGGAAAGCTGTAACTCTGTGAGATGATTTCACAGAACACAAAGAAGTTTCTCAGAAAGCTTCTTACTCTTTGTTATCGGAGGATATTTCCGTTGGCCCTATAGTCTTCAAAGGGATCCGAAATATCTTTTCTCAGATTCCACAGAAATAAGGCTAGCAAAGAGATTCACGAAAAACAGATGTAACTCTGTCAGAAGAATTAACAGAACACTAAGCAGTTTCTCAGAAAGCTTCTTTACAGATTTCATCTGAGGATATTTCCTTTTTCACCATAGCCCTCTATGGGCTTCCAATTATCACTTTGCCAATTCCACAAGAACTGTTTTAGCCAAAGGCTTCTAGAGGGGAAAGCTGTAACTCTGTGAAATGATTTCAGAGATAAAGAAGTTTCTCAGAAAGCTTCTTTCTCTTTGTTATCGGTGGATATTTCCTTTGGCCCTATAGTCTTCAATGGGATCCGAAATCTCTGTTCTCCGATTCCACAGAAATAAGGCTAGCAAAGAGAAACACGAAATCCAGATGTAACTCTGTGAGTGGAAGTCACATATCGCAGAGCACTTTCTCAGAAAACTTCTATCCAGATTTCACCTGAGGATATTTCCTTTTTCACCATAGCCCTCTATGGGCTTCCAAGTATCACTTTACCAATTCCAAATAAACTGTCTTAGCGAAAGGCTTCTTGAGGGGAAAGCTGTAACTCTGTTAGATGATTTCACAGAACACAAAGAAGTTCCTCAGAAAGCTTCTTTCTCTTTGTTATCTGAGGATATTTCCTTTGGCCTATAGTCTTCAATGAGATCCGAAATATCTGTTCTCAGATTCCACAGAAATAAGGCTAGCAAAGAGATCCACGGAATACAGATGTAACTCTGTGAGGTGAATTAACAGAACACTAAGCAGTTTCTCAGAAAACTTCTTTCCAGATTTCATCAGAGGATATTTCCTTTTTCACCATAGCCCTCTAAGGGCTTCCAAATATCACTTTGCCAATTCCACAAGAACTGTCTTAGCGAAAGTCTTCTGGAGGGGAAAGCTGTAACTCTGTGAGATGATTTCACAGAACACAAAGAAGTTTCTCAGAAAGCTTCTTTCTCTTTGTTATCGGAGGATAGTTCCTTTGACCCTATAGTCTTCAAAGGGATCCGAAATATCTGTTCTCAGATTCCACAGAAATAAGGCTAGCAAAGAGAACCACGAAATACAGATGTAACTCTGTGAGATGAATTAGCAGAACACTAAGCAGGTTCTCGGAAAGCTTCTTTCCTGATTTCATCTGAGGATATTTCCTTTTTCACCATAGCCCTCTATGGGCTTCCAAATATCACTTTGCCAAATCCACAAGAACTGTCTTAGTGAATGGCTTCTTGAGAGGAAAGCTGTAACTCTGTAAGATGATTTCCCAGAACACAAAGAAGTTTCTCAGAAAGCTTCTTTCTCTTTGTTATCGGAGGACATTTCGTTTGGCCCTTTAGTCTTCAAAGGGATCCGAAATATCTGTTCTCAGATTCCACAGAAATAAGGATGGCAAAGAGATACACGAAATACAGATGTAACTCTGTGAGTGGAAGTCACATATCACAGAGCAGTTTCTCAGAAAGCTTCTTTCCAGATTTCATCTGAGGATATTTCCTTTTTCACCATAGCCCTCTATGGGCTTCCAAATATCACTTTTCCAAATCCACAAGAACTGTCTTAGCGAAAGGCTTCTTGAGGGGAAAGCTGTTACTCTGTGAGATGATTTCACAGAACACAAGTAGTTTCTCAGAAAGCTTCTTTCTCTTTGTTATCGGAGGATATTTCCTTGGGCCCTATAGTCTTCAAAGGGATCCGAAATATCTGTTCCCAGGTTCCACAGAAATAAGGCTACCGAAGAGATCCACGAAATACAGATGTAACTCTCTGAGATCAATTAAGAGAACACTAAGCAGTTTCCCAGAAAGGTTCTTTCCAGATTTCATCTGAGGATATTTCCTTTTTCACCATAGCCCTCTATGGGCTTCCAAATATCACTTTGCCAATTCCACAAGAACTGTCTTAGCTAACGGCTTCTTCAGGGGAAAGCTGTAACTCTGGGAGGTGATTTCACGGAACACAAAGAAGTTTCTCAGAAACCTTCTTTCTCTTTGTTATCGGAGGATATTTCCTTTGGCCATATAGTCTTCAAAGGGATCCGAAATATCTGTTCTCAGATTCCACCAAAATAAGTCTAGCAAAGAGATCCACGAAATACAGATGTAACACTGTGAGATGAATTAACAGAACACTAAGCTGTTTCTCAGAAAGCTTCTTTACAGATTTCATCTGAGGATATTTCCTTTTTCACCATAGCCCTCTATGGGCTTCCAATTATCACTTTGCCAATTACACAAGAACTGTTTTAGCCAAAGGCTTCTAGAGGGGAAAGCTGTAACTCTGTGAAATGATTTCACAGATAAAGAAGTTTCTCAGAAAGCTTCTTTCTCTTTGTTATCGGAGGATATTTCCTTTGGCCCTACAGTCTTCAAAGGGATCCGAAATCTCTGTTCTCTGATTCCACAGAAATAAGGCTAGCAAAGAGATCCACCAAATACAGATGTAACTCTGTGAGTGGAAGTCACATATCGCAGAGCACTTTCTCAGAAAGCTTCTTTCCAGATTTCACCTGAGGATATTTCCTTTTTCACCATAGCCCTCTGTGGGCTTCCAAGTATCACTTTACCAATTCCACAAAAACTGTCTTAGCGAAAGGCTTCTTCAGGGGAAAGCTGTAACTCTGTTAGATGATTTCACAGAACACAAAGAAGTTTCTCAGAAAGCTTCTTTCTCTTTGTTATCTGAGGATATTTCCTTTGGCCTATAGTCTTCAAAGAGATCCGAAATATCTGTTCTCAGATTCCACAGAAATAAGGCTAGCAAAGAGATCCACGAAATACAGATGTAACTCTGTGAGGTGAATGAACAGAACACTAAACAGTTTCTCAGAAAACTTCTTTCCAGATTTCATCGGAGGATATTTCCTTTTTCACCATAGCCCTCTAAGGGCTTCCACATATCACTTTGCCAATTCCACAAGAACTGTCTTAGCGAAAGGCTTCTTGAGGGGAAAGCTGTAACTCTGTGAGATGATTTCACAGAACACAAAGAAGTTTCTCAGAAAGCTTCCTTCTATTTGTTTTCGGAGGATATTTCCTTTGGCCCTATAGTCTTCAAAGGGATCCGAAATATCTGTTCTCAGATTCCACAGAAATAAGGCTAGCAAAGAGATCCACGAAATACAGATGTAACTCTGTGAGTGTAAGTCACATATCACAGAGCAGTTTCTCAAAAAGCTTCTTTCCAGATTTCATCTGAGGATATTTCCTTTTTCACCATAGCCCTCTATGGGCTTCCAAATATCACTTTGCCAAATCCACAAGAACTGTCTGAGCGAAAGACTTTTGAGGGGAAAGCTGTAACTCTGTGAGATGATTTCACAGAACACACAGCAGTTTCTCAGAAAGCTTCTTTCTCTTTGTTATCGGAGGAAATTTCCTTTGGCCCTATAGTCTTCAAAGGGATCCGAAATATCTGTTCTCAGATTCCACAGAAATAAGGCTAGCAAAGAGATCCACGAAATACAGATATAACTCTGTGAGATGAATTAACAGAACACTAAGCAGTTCCTCAGAAAGCTTCTTTCCAGATTTCATCTGAGGATATTTCCTTTTTCACCATAGCCCTCGATGGGCCTCCAAATATCAGTTTGCCAATTCCACAAGAACTGTCTTATCGAAAGGCTTTTTGAGGGGAAAGCTGTAACTCTGTGAGATGATTTCACAGAACACAAAGAAGTTTCTCAGAAAGCTTCTTTCTCTTTGTTATCGGAGGATACTTCCTTTGGCCCTATAGTCTTCCAAGGGATCCGAAATATCTGTTCTCAGATTCCACAGAAATAAGGCTAGCAAAGAGATACACCACATACAGAGGTAACTCTGTGAGAAGAATTAACAGAACACTAAGCAGTTTTTCGGAAAGATTCTTTCCAGATTTCATCTGAGGATATTTCCTTTTTCACCATAGCCCTCTATGGGCTTCCAAATATCACTTTGCCAATTCCACAAGAACTGTCTTAGCAAAAGTCTTCTTGAGGGGGAAGCTGTAACTCTGTGAGATGATTTCACAGAACACAAAGAAGTTTCTCAGAAAGCTTCTTTCTCTTTGTTATCGGAGGATAGTTCCTTTGGCCCTATAGTCTTCAAAGGGATCCGAAATATCTGTTCTCAGATTCCACAGAAATAAGGCTAGCAAAGAGATCCACGAAATACAGATGTAACTGTGAGTGGAAGTCAGACATCACAGAGCAGTTTCTCCGAAAGCTTTTTGCAGATTTCATGTGAGGATATTTCCTTTTTCACCGTAGCCCTCATTGGGCTTCCAAATATCACTTTGCCAATTCCAGAAGAACTGTCTTAGCGAAAGGCTTCTTGAGGGCAAAGCTGTAACTCTGTGAGATGATTTCACAGAACACACAGTAGTTTCTCAGAAAGCTTCTTTCTCTTTGTTATCGGAGGATATTTCCTTTGGCCCTATCGTCTACAAAGGGATCCGAAATATCTCTTCTCAGATTCCACAGAAATAAGGCTAGCAAAGAGATCCACGAAATACAGATATAACTCTGTGAGTGGAAGTCACATATCACAGAGCAGTTTCTCAGAAAGCTTCTTTCCAGATTTCATCTGAGGATATTTCCTTTTTCACCAAAGCCCTCTATGGGCTTCCAAATATCACTTTGCCATATCCACAAGAACTGTCTGAGCGAAAGGCTTCTCGAGGGGAAAGCTGTAACTCTGTGAGATGATTTCACGGAACACAAAGAAGTTTCTCAGAAAGCTTCTTTCTCTTTGTTATCGGAGGCTATTTCCTTTGGCCCTATAGTCTTCAAAGGGATTCCAAATGTCTGTTCTCAGATTACACAGAAACAATGCTAGCAAAGAGATCCACGAAATACAGATGTAAGTCTGTGAGATGAATAAACAGAAAACTAAGGAGTTTCTCAGAAATCTTCTTTTCAGATTTCATCTGAGGATATTACCTTTTTCACTATAGCCCTCTAGGGGTTCCAAATATCACTTTGCCAATTCCCCACGAACTGTTTTAGCGAAAGGCTTCTTGAAGGGAAAGCTGTAACTCTGTGAGATGATTTCACAGAACACAAAGAAGTTTCTCAGAAAGCTTCTTTCTCTTTGTTATCGGAGGATACTTTCTTTGGCCCTATAGTCTTCCAAGGGATACGAAATATCTGTTCTCAGATTCCACAGAAATAAGGCTAGCAAAGAGATCCACGAAATACAGATGTAACTCTGTGAGTGGAAGTCACATATCACAGAGCAGTTCCTCAGAAAGCTTCTTTCCAGATTTCATCTGAGGATATTTCCTTTTTCACCCTAGCCCTCTATGGACTTCCAAATATCACTTTTCCAAATCCACAAAAACTGTCTTAGTGAAAGGCTTCTTGAGAGGAAAGCTGTAACTCTGTGAGATGATTTCCCAGAACACAAAGAAGTTTCTCAGAAAGCTTCTTTCTCTTTGTTATCGGAGGACATTTCGTTTGGCCCTTTAGTCTTCCAAGGGATCCGAAATATCTGTTCTCAGATTCCACAGAAATAAGGATGGCAAAGAGATCCACGAAATACAGATGTAACTCTGTGAGATGAATTAACAGAACACTAAGCAGTTTCTCGGAAAGCTTCTTTCAAGATTTCATCTGAGGATATTTACTTTTTCACCATAGCCCTCTATGGGCTTCCAAATATCACTTTGCCAATTCCACAAGAACTGTCTTAGCGAAAGGCTTCTTGAGGGGAAAGCTGTAACTCTGTGTGAGGATTTCACACAACACAAAGAGGTTTCTCAGAAAGCTTCTTTCTCTTTGTTATCGGAGGATATTTCGTTTGGCCCTATAGTCTACAAAGGGATCCGAAATATCTGTTCTCAGATTCCACAGAAATAAGGCTAGCAAAGAGATCCACGAAATATAGATGTAACTCTGTGAGTGGAAGTCACATATCACAGAGCAGTTTCTCAGAAAGCTCCTTTCCAAATTTCATCTGAGGATATTTCCTTTTTCACCATAGCCCTCTATGGGCTTCCAAATGTCACTTTGAAAATTCCACAAGAACTGTCTTAGCGAAAGACTTCTCGAGGGGAAAGCTGTAACTCTGTGAGATGATTTCACAGAACACAAAGAAGTTTCTCAGAAAGCTTCTTACTCTTTGTTATCGGAGGATACTTCCTTTGGCCCTATAGTCTTCAAAGGGATCCGAAATATCTGTTCTCAGATTCCACAGAAATAAGGCTAGCAAAGAGATCCACGAAATATAGATGTAACTCTGTGAGTGGAAGTCACATATCACAGAGGAGTTTCTCAGAAAGCTCCTTTCCAAATTTCATCTGAGGATATTTCCTTTTTCATCATAGCCCTCTACGGGCTTCCAAATATCACTTTGAAAATTCCACTAGAACTGTCTTAGCGAAAGGCTTCTTGAGAGGAAAGCTGTAACTCTGTGAGATGATTTCACAGAACACAAGGAAGTTTCTCAGAAAGCTTCTTTCTCTTTGTTATCGGAGGATATTTCCTTTGGCCTACAGTCTTCAAAGGGGTCCGAAATATCTGTTCTCAGATTCCACAGAAATAAGGCTAGCAAAGAGATCCACGAAATACAAATGTAACTCTCTGAGGTGAATTAACAGAACACTAAGCATTTTCTCTGAAAGCTTCTTTCCAGATTTCATCTGAGGATATTTCCTTTTTCACCATAACCCTCTAAGGGCTTCCAAATATCACTTTGCCAATTCCACAAGAACTGTCTTAGCGAAAGGCTTCTTGAGGGGGAAGCTGTAACTATGTGAGATAATTTCACAGAACACAAAGAAGTTTCTCAGAAAGCTTCTTTCTCTTTGTTATCGGAGGATACTTCCTTTGGCGCTATAGTCTTCAAAGGGTACCGATATCTTGGTTCTCAGATCCCACAGAAATAAGGCTACCAAAGAGATCCGCGAAATACAAATGTAACTCTGTGAGTTGAATTAACAGAACACTAAGCATTTTCTCTGAAAGCTTCTTTCCAGCTTTCATCTGAGGATATTTCCTTTTTCACCATAGCGCTCTAAGGGCTTCCAAATATCACTTTGCCAATTCCACAAGAACTGTCTTAGGGAAAGGCTTCTTGAGGGGGAAGCTGTAACTATGTGAGATAATTTCACAGAACACAAAGAAGTTTCTCAGAAAGCTTCTTTCTCTTTGTTATCGGAGGATACTTCCTTTGGCCCTATAGTCTTCAAATTGATGCGAAATATCTGTTCTCAGATTCCACAGAAATAAGGGTAGCAAAGAGATCCACGAAATACAGATGTAACTCTGTGAGTGGAAGTCACACATCACAGAGCAGTTTCTCAGAAAGGTCCTTTCCAGATTTCATCTGAGGATATTTCCTTTTTCATCATAGCCCTGTATGGGCTTCCAAATATCACTTTGCCAATTCCACAAGAACTGTCCTAGCGAAAGTCTTCTTGAGGGGAAAGCTATACTCTGTGAGATGATTTCACAGAACACAAAGTACTTTCTCAGAAACCTTCTTTCTCTTTGTTATCGGAGGATATTTCCTTTGCACCGATAGTCTTCAAAGGGACTCGAAATATCTGTTCTCAGATCCCACAGAAATAAGGCTAGCAAAGAGATCCATGAAATACAGATGAACTCTGTGAGATGAATTAACAGAACAGTAAGCAGTTTCTCGGAAAGCATCTTTCCAGATTTCATCTGGGAATATTTCCTTTTTCACCATAGACCTCTATGGGCTTCCAAATATCACTTTGCCAATCCCCCAAGAACAGTCTTAGCGAAAGGCTTCTTGAGGGGAAATCTGTAACTCTGTGAGATGATTTCACAGAACACAAAGAAGTTTCTCAGAAAGCTTCTTTCTCTTTGTTATCGGAGGATAATTCCTTTGACCCTATAGTCTTCAAAGGGATACGAAATATCTGTTCCCAGATTCCACAGAAATAAGGCTAGCAAAGAGATCCACGAAATACAGATTTAACTCTGTGACTGGAAGTCACATATCACAGAGCAGTTTCTCAGAAAGCTTCTTTCTAGATTTCATCTGAGTCTATTTCCTTTTTCACCATAGCCCTCTATGGGCTTCCAAATATCCCTTTGCCAATTCTCCAAAAACTGTCTTAGCGAAAGGCTTCTTGAGGGAAAAGCTGTAACTCTGTGAGATGATTTCACAGAACACAAAGAAGTTTCTCAGAAACCTTCCTTCTCTTTGTTATCGGAGGATATTTCCTTTGGCCCTATAGTCTTCCAAGGGAACCGAATTATCTGTTCTCAGATTCCACAGAAATAAGGCTAGCAAAGAGATCCAGGAAACGCAGATGTAACTCTGTGTGTGAAAGTGACATATCACAGAACAGTTTCTCAGAAAGCTTCTTTCCAGATTTCATCTGAGGATATTTCCTTTTTCACCGTAGCCCTCTTGGGGCTTCCAAATATCACTTTTCCAATCCACAAGAACTGTCTCAGCGAAAGGCTTCTTTAGGGGAAAGCTGTAACACTGTGAGTTGATTTCACAGAACACAAAGAAGTTTCTCAGAAAGCTTCTTTCTCTTTTTTATCTGAGGATATTTCCTTTGGCCCTATAGTCTTCAATGGGATCCGAAATATCTGTTCTCAGATTCCACAGAAATAAGGCTAGCAAAGAAATCCACGAAATACAGATGTAACTCTGTGAGATGAATTAACAGAACACTAAGCAGTGTCTCGGAAAGCTTCTTTCCAGATTTCATGAGGATATTTCCTTTTTCACCATAGCCCTCTATGGGCTTCCAAATATCACTTTGCCAATTCTACAAGAACGGTCTTAGCGAAAGGCTTCTTGAGGGAAAGCTGTACCTCTGTGAGATGATTTCACAGAACACAAAGAAGTTTCTCAGAAAGCTTCTTTCTCTTTGTTATCGGGGGATATTTCCTTTGGCCCTATAGTCTTCAAAGGGATCCGAAATATCTGTTCTCAGCTTCCACAGAAATAAGGCTAGCAAAGAGATCCACGAAATAGAGATGTAACTCTGTGAGTGGAAGTCACACATCACAGAGCAGTTTCTCAGAAAGCTTCTTTCCAGATTTCATCTGAGGATATTTCCTTTTACACCATAGCCCTGTATGGGCTTCCAAATATCACATTGCCAATTCCAGAAGAACTGTCTTAGCGAAAGGCTTCTTGAGGGCAAAGCTGTAACTCCGTGAGAAGATTTCACAGAACACAAAGAATTTTCTCAGAAAGCTTCTTTCTCTTTGTTATTGCAGGATATTTCCTTTGTCCTTATAGTCTTCAAAGGGATCCGAAATATCTGTTCTCAGATTCCACAGAAATAAGGCTAGCAAAGAAATCCACGAAATACAGATGTAATTCTGTGAGTGGAAGTCACATATCACAGAGCAGTTTCTCAGAAAGCTTCTTTCCAGGTTTTATCAGACGATATTTCCTTTTTCACCATAGCCCCCTATGGGCTTCCAAATATCACTTTGCCAATTCCACAAGAACTGTCTTAGCGAAAGGCTTCTTGAGGGGCAAGCTGAAACTCCGTGAGATGATTTCACAGAACACAAAGAAGTTTCTCAGAAAGCTTCTTTCTCTTTGTTATCGGATTATACTTCCTTTGGCCCTATAGTCTTCCAAGGGATCCGAAGTATCTGTTCTCAGATTCCACAGAAATAAGGGTAGCAAATACATACACGAAATACAGATGTAACTCTGTGAGATGAATTAACAGAACACTAAGCAGTTTCTCAGAAAGCTTCTATCTCTTTGTTATGGGAGGATACTTCCTTTGGCCCTATAGTCTTCAAAGGGATACGAAATATCTGTTCTCAGATTCCACAGAAATAAGGCTAGCAAAGAGATCCACGAAATACAGATGTAACTCTGTGAGTGGAAGTCACATATCACAGAGCAGTTTCTCAGAAAGCTTCTTTCCAGATTTCATCTGAGGTTATTTCCTTTTTCACCCTAGCCGTCTATGGGCTTCCAAATATCACTTTTCCAAATCCACAAAAACTGTGTTAGCGAAAGGCTTCTTGAGGGGAAAGCTCTAACTCTGTGAGATGATTTCACAGAACACAAAGAAGTTTCTCAGAAAGCTTCTTTCCCTTGTTATCAGAGGATACATCCTTTGGCCCTATAGTATTCAAAGGGATCCGAAATATCTCTTCTCAGATTCCACAGAAATAAGGCTAGCAAAGAGATACACGAAATACAGATGTAACTCTGTGAGTGGAAGTCACATATCACAGAGCAGTTTCTCAGAAAGCATCTTTCCAGATTTCATCAGAGGACATTTCCTTTTTCACCTTAGCCCTCTATGGGCTTCGAAATATCACTTTGCCAATTCCACAAGAACTGTCTTAGCGAAAGGCTTCTTGAGGGGAGAGCTGTAACTCTGTGAGATGATTTCCCAGAACACCAAGAAGTTTCTCAGATACCTTCTTTGTCATTGTTATCGGAGGACATTTCCGTTGGCCCTATAGTCTTCAAAGGGATCCGAAATATCTTTTCTCAGATTCCACAGAAATAAGACTAGCAAAGAGATCCACGAAATATAGATGTAACTCTGTCAGAAGAATTAACAGAACACTAAGCAGTTTCTCGGAAAGCTTCTTTCCAAATTTCATCTGAGGTTATTTCCTTTTTCGCCATAGTCCTCTGTGGGCCTCAAATATCACTTTGCCAATTCCACAAGAACTGTCTTATCGAAAGGCTTCTTGAGGCGAAAGCTGTAACTTTGTGAAATGATTTCACGGAACACAAAGAAGTTTCTCAGAAAGCTTATTTCTCTTTGTTATCGGAGGATATTTCCTTTGGCCATATAGTCTTCAAAGGGATCCGAAATATCTGTTCTCAGATTCAACAGAAATAAGGCTACCGAAGAGATCCACGAAATACAGATGTAACTCTGTGAGATCAATTAACAGAACTCCAAGCAGTTTCCCAGAAAGGTTCTTTCCAGATTTCATCTGAGGATATTTCCTTTTTCACCATAGCCCTCTATGGGCTTCCAAATAGCACTTTGCCAAATCCACAAGAACTGTCTTAGTGAACGGCTTCTTCAGGGGAAAGCTGTAACTCTGGGAGGTGATTTCACGGAACACAAAGAAGTTTCTCGGAAACCTTCTTTCTCTTTGTTATCGGAGGATATTTCCTTTGGCCATAGAGTCTTCAAAGGGATCCGAAATATCTGTTCTCAGATTCCACCGAAATAAGTCTAGCAAAAAGATCCTCAAAATACAGATGTAACACTGTGAGATGAATTAACAGAACACTAAGCAGTTTCTCAGAAAGCTTCTTTACAGATTTCATCTGAGGATATTTCCTTTTTCACCATAGCCCTCTATGGGCTTCCAATTATCACTTTGCCAATTCCACAAGAACTGTTTTAGCCAAAGGCTTCTAGAGGGGAAAGCTGTAACTCTGTGAAATGATTTCACAGATAAAGAAGTGTCTCAGAAACCTTCTTTCTCTTAGTTATCGGAGGATATTTCCTTTGGCCCTATAGTGTTCAAAGGGATCCGAAATCTCTGTTCTCCGATTCCACAGAAATAAGGCTAGCAAAGAGAAACACGAAATCCAGATGTAACTCTGTGAGTGGAAGTCACATATCGCAGAGCACTTTCTCAGAAAGCTTCTTTCCAGATTTCACCTTGAGGATATTTCCTTTTTCACCATAGCCCTCTATGGGCTTCCAAGTATCACTTTACCAATTTCACAAAAACTGTCTTAGCGAAAGGCTTCTTGAGGGGAAAGCTGTAACTCTGTTAGATGATTTCACAGAACACAAAGAAGTTTCTCAGAAAGCTTCTTTCTCTTTGTTATCTGAGGATATTTCCTTTGGCCTATAGTCTTCAAAGAGATCCGAAATATCTGTTCTCAGATTCCACAGAAATAAGGCTAGCAAAGAGATCCACGAAATACAGATGAAACTCTGTGAGGTGAATTAACAGAACACTAAGCAGTTTCTCAGAAAACTTCTTTCCAGATTTCATCGGAGGATATTTCTTTTTTCACCATAGCCCTCTAAGGGCTTCCAAATATCACTTTGCCAATTCCACAAGAACTGTCTTAGCGAAAGGCTTCTTGAGGGGAAAGATGTAACTCTGTGAGATGATTTCACAGAACACAAAGAAGTTTCTCAGAAAGCTTCCTTCTCTTTGTTTTCGGAGGATATTTCCTTTGGCCCTATAGTCTTCAAAAGGATCCGAAATATCTGTTCTCAGATTCCACAGAAATAAGGCTAGCAAAGAGATCCCCGAAATACCGATGTAACTCTGTGAGTGGAAGTCACATATCACAGAGCAGTTTCTCAGAAAGCTTCTTTCCAGATTTCATCTGAGGATATTTCCTTTTTCACCATAGCCCTCTATGGGCTTCCAAATATCACTTTGCCAAATCCACAAGAGCTGTCTGAGCGAAAGGCTTTTGATGGGAAAGTTGTAACTCTGTGAGATGATTTCACAGAACACAAAGAAGTTTCTCAAAAAGCTTCTTTCTCTTTGTTATCGGAGGATATTTCCTTTGGCTCCGTAGTCTTCAAAGGGATTCGAAATATCTGTTCTCAGATTCCACAGAAATAATACAGATGTAATAATAATACAGATGTAATAATACAGATGTAATAATACAGATGTAATAATACAGATGTAAGTCTGTGAGATGAATTAACAGAACACTAAGCAGTTTCAAAGAAAGCTTCTTTCCAGATTTCATCTGAGGATATTTCCTTTTTCACTATAGCCCCATAGAGGTTCCAAATATCACTTTGCCAATTCCCCACGAACTGTCTTAGCGAAAGGCTTCTTGAGGGGAAAGCTGTAACTCTGTGAAAAGATTTCACAGAACACAAAGAAGTTTCTCAGAAAGCTTGTTTCTCTTTGTTATCGGAGGATATTTACTTTTTCCCTATATATGACCCAGCCATCCCATTACTGGGTATATACCCAAAGGATTATAAATTATGCTGCTATAAAGACACATGCACACGTATGTTTATTGCAGCACTATTCACAATAGCAAAGACTTGGAATCAACCCAAATGTCCATCAGTGACAGATTGGATTAAGAAAATGTGGCACATATACACCATGGAATACTATGCAGCCATAAAAAAGGATGAATTTGAGTCCTTTGTAGGGACTTGGATGCAGCTGGAATCCATCATTCTTAGCAAACTATCACAAGAACAGAAAACCAAACACCGCATGTTCTCACTCATAGGTGGGAACTGAACAATGAGATCACTCGGACTTAGGAAGGGGAACATCACACACCGGGGCCTATCATGGGGAGGGGGGAGGGGGGAGGGATTGCATTGGGAGTTATACCTGATGTAAATGACGAGTTGATGGGTGCAGCACAGCAACATGGCACAAGTATACATATGTAACAAACCTGCACGTTATGCACATGTACCCTACAACTTAAAGTATAATAATAATAAATAAATTAAAAAAAAAAAAAAAAAAAAAAAAAGGAATCCGAAATGTCTGTTCTCAGATTCCACAGAAATAAGGCTAGCAAAGAGATCCATGAAATACAGATGTAACTCTGTGAGTGGAAGGCACATATCACAGAGCAGTTTCTCAGAAAGCTTCTTTCCAGATTTAATCTGAGGATATTTCCTTTTTCACACTAGCCCTCTATGGGCTTCCAAATATCACTTTTCCAAATCCACAAAAACTGTCTTAGCAAAAGGCTTCTTGAGGGGAAAGCTCTAACTCTGTGAGATGATTTCACAGAACACAAAGAAGTTTCTTAGAAAGCTTCTTTCTCTTTGTTATCGGAGGATACTTCCTTTGGCCCTATAGTCTTCCAAGGGATCCGAAATATCTGTTCTCAGATTCCACAGAAATAAGGCTAGCAAAGCGATACACGAAATACAGATGTAACTCTGTGAGAAGAATTAACAGAACACTAAGCAGTTTCTCGGAAAGCTT
This sequence comes from Macaca mulatta, assembly GCF_049350105.2. Taxonomy (NCBI): domain Eukaryota; kingdom Metazoa; phylum Chordata; class Mammalia; order Primates; family Cercopithecidae; genus Macaca; species Macaca mulatta. The sequence goes on from NC_133417.1 coordinate 30,763,419, forward strand.
CTTTCCAGATTTCATCTGAGGTTATTTCCTTTTTCACGGTAGCCCTCTGTGGGCCTCCAAATATCACTTTGCCATTTCCACAAGAACTGTCTTAGTGAAAGGCTTCTTGAGGGGAAAGCTGTAACTCTGTGAAATGATTTCACGGAACACAAAGAAGTTTCTCAGAAAGCTTCTTTCTCTTTGTTATCGGAAGATATTTCCTTTGGCCCTACAGTCTTCAAAGGGATCCGAAATATCTGTTCTCAGATTCCACAGAAATAAGTCTAGCAAAGTGATCCAAGAAATACAGATGTAACTCTGTGAGGTGAATTAACAGAACACTAAGCAGTTTCTCAGAAATCTTCTTTCCAGATTTCATCTGAGGATATTTCCTTTTTCACCATAGCCCTCTATGGGCTTCCAAATATCACTTTTCCAATCCACAAGATCTGTCTTAGCGAAACGCTTCTTGAAGGGAAAGCTGTAACTCTGTGAGATGATTTCACAGAACACAAAGCAGTTTCTCAGAAAGCTTCTTTCTCTTTGTTATCGGAGGAAATTTCCTTTGTCCCTATAGTCTTCAAAGGGATCCGAAATATCTGTTCTCAGATTCCACAGAAATAAGGCTGGCAAAGAGATCCACGAAATACAGATATAACTCTGTGAGATGAATTAACAGAACACTAAGCAGTTTCTCAGAAAGCTTCTTTCCAGATTTCATCTGAGGATATTTCCTTTTTCACCATAGCCCTGGATGGGCTTCCAAATATCACTTTTCCAATCCACAAGATCTGTCTTAGCGAAACGCTTCTTGAGGGGAAAGCTGTAACTCTGTGAGATGATTTCACAGAACACAAAGCAGTTTCTCAGAAAGCTTCTTTCTCTTTGTTATCGGAGGAAATTTCCTTTGGCCCTATAGTCTTCAAAGGGATCCGAAATATCTGTTCTCAGATTCCACAGAAATAAGGCTGGCAAAGAGATCCACGAAATACAGATATAACTCTGTGAGATGAATTAACAGAACACTAAGCAGTTTCTCAGAAAGCTACTTTCCAGATTTCATCTGAGGATATTTCCTTTTTCACCATAGCCCTGGATGGGCCTCCAAATATCAGTTTGCAAATTCCACAAGAACTGTCTTAGCGAAAGGCTTTTTGAGGGCAAAGCTGTAACTCTGTGAGATGATTTCACAGAACACAAAGAAGTTTATCAGAAAGCTTCTTTCTCTTTGTTATCGGAGGATACCTCCTTTGGCCCTATAGTCTTCCAAGGGATCCGAAATATCTGTTCTCAGATTCCACAGAAATAAGGCTAGCAAAGAGATACACCAAATACAGAGGTAACTCTGTGAGAAGAATTAACAGAACACTAAGCAGTTTTTCGGAAAGATTCTTTCCAGATTTCATCTGAGGATATTTCCTTTTTCACCATAGCCCTCTATGGGCTTCCAAATATCACTTTGACAATTCCACAAGAACTGTCTTAGCAAAAGGCTTCTTGAGGGGAAGCTGTAACTCTGTGAGATGATTTCACAAAACACAAAGAAGTTTCTCAGAAAGCTTCTTTCTCTTTGTTATCGGAGGATATTTCCTTTGGCCCTATAGTCTTCAAAGGGATCCGAAATATCTGTTCTCAGATTCCACAGAAATAAGGCTAGCAAAGCGATCCACGAAATACAGATGTAACTCTGTGAGTGGAAGTCACACATCACAGAGCAGTTTCTCAGAAAGCTTCTTTGCAGATTTCATGTGAGGATATTTCCTTTTTCACCATAGCCCTCATTGGGCTTCCAAATATCACTTTGCCAATTCCACAAGAACTGTCTTAGCGAAAGGCTTCTTTTTTTTTTTTTTTTTTTTTTTTTGAGACGGAGTCTCGCTCTGTCACCCAGGCTGGAGTGCAGTGGCCGGATCTCAGCTCACTGCAAGCTCCGCCTCCTGGGTTCACGCCATTCTCCTGCCTCAGCCTCCTGAGTAGCTGGGACTACAGGCGCCTGCCACCTCGCCCGGCTAAGTTTTTGTATCTTTAGTAGAGACGGGGTTTCACTGTGTTAGCCAGGATGGTCTCGATCTCCTGACCTCGTGATCCGCCCGTCTCGGCCTCCCAAAGTGCTGGGATTACAGGCTTGAGCCACCGCACCCGGCCGCGAAAGGCTTCTTGAGGGGAAAGCTGTAACTCCGTGCGAGGATTTCACACAACACAAAGAAGTTTCTCAGAAAGCTTCTTTCTCTTTGTTATCGGATTATACTTCCTTTGGCCCTATAGTCTTCCAAGGGATCCGAAATATCTGTTCTCAGATTCCACAGAAATAAGGCTGGCAAAGAGATCCACGAAATACAGATATAACTCTGTGAGATGAATTAACAGAACACTAAGCAGTTTCTCAGAAAGCTACTTTCCAGATTTCATCTGAGGATATTTCCTTTTTCACCATAGCCCTGGATGGGCCTCCAAATATCAGTTTGCAAATTCCACAAGAACTGTCTTAGCGAAAGGCTTTTTGAGGGGAAAGCTGTAACTCTGTGAGATGATTTCACAGAACACAAAGAAGTTTATCAGAAAGCTTCTTTCTCTTTGTTATCGGAGGATACCTCCTTTGGCCCTATAGTCTTCCAAGGGATCCGAAATATCTGTTCTCAGATTCCACAGAAATAAGGCTAGCAAAGAGATACACCAAATACAGAGGTAACTCTGTGAGAAGAATTAACAGAACACTAAGCAGTTTTTCGGAAAGATTCTTTCCAGATTTCATCTGAGGATATTTCCTTTTTCACCATAGCCCTCTATGGGCTTCCAAATATCACTTTGACAATTCCACAAGAACTGTCTTAGCAAAAGGCTTCTTGAGGGGAAGCTGTAACTCTGTGAGATGATTTCACAAAACACAAAGAAGTTTCTCAGAAAGCTTCTTTCTCTTTGTTATCGGAGGATATTTCCTTTGGCCCTATAGTCTTCAAAGGGATCCGAAATATCTGTTCTCAGATTCCACAGAAATAAGGCTAGCAAAGCGATCCACGAAATACAGATGTAACTCTGTGAGTGGAAGTCACACATCACAGAGCAGTTTCTCAGAAAGCTTCTTTGCAGATTTCATGTGAGGATATTTCCTTTTTCACCATAGCCCTCATTGGGCTTCCAAATATCACTTTGCCAATTCCACAAGAACTGTCTTAGCGAAAGGCTTCTTTTTTTTTTTTTTTTTTTTTTTTTTTGAGACGGAGTCTCGCTCTGTCACCCAGGCTGGAGTGCAGTGGCGGGATCTCAGCTCACTGCAAGCTCCGCCTCCTGGGTTCACGCCATTCTCCTGCCTCAGCCTCCTGAGTAGCTGGGACTACAGGCGCCTGCCACCTCGCCCGGCTAAGTTTTTGTATCTTTAGTAGAGACGGGGTTTCACTGTGTTAGCCAGGATGGTCTCGATCTCCTGACCTCGTGATCCGCCCGTCTCGGCCTCCCAAAGTGCTGGGATTACAGGCTTGAGCCACCGCACCCGGCCGCGAAAGGCTTCTTGAGGGGAAAGCTGTAACTCCGTGCGAGGATTTCACACAACACAAAGAAGTTTCTCAGAAAGCTTCTTTCTCTTTGTTATCGGATTATACTTCCTTTGGCCCTATAGTCTTCCAAGGGATCCGAAATATCTGTTCTCAGATTCCACAGTAATAAGGGTAGCAAAGAGATCCACGAAATACAGATGTAACTCTGTGAGTGGAAGTCACATATCACAGGGCAGTTTCTCAGAAATCTTCTTTCCAGATTTCATTTAAGGATATTTCCTTTTTCACCATAGCCCTCTATGGGCTACCAAATATCACTTTGCCAAATCCACAATAACTGTCTTAGCGAAAGGCTTATTAAGGGGAAAGCTGTAACACTGTGAGATGATTTCACAGAACACAAAGAAGTTTCTCAGAAAGCTTCTTTCTCTTTGTTATCTGAGGATATTTCCTTTGGCCCTTTAGTCTTCAAAAGGATTCGAAATATCTGTTCTGAGATTAAACAGAAATAAGGCTAGCAAAGAGAACCACGAAATACAGATGTAACTCTGTGAGATGAATTAACAGAACACTAAGCAGTTTCTCAGAAAGCTTCTTTCTCTTTGTTATGGGAGGATACTTCCTTTGGCCCTATAGTCTTCAAAGGGATACGAAATATCTGTTCTCAGATTCCACAGAAATAAGGCTAGCAAAGAGATCCACGAAATACAAATGTAACTCGGAGTGGAAGTCACATATCATAGAGCAGTTTCTCAGAAATCTTCTTTCCAGATTTCATCTGAGGTTATTTCCTTTTTCACCCTAGTCCTCTATGGGCTTCGAAATATCACTTTGCCAATTCCACAAGAACTCTCTTAGCGAAAGGCTTCTTGAGGGGAAAGCTGTAACTCTTGAGATGATTTCCCAGAACACAAAGAAGTTCCTCAGAAAGCTTCTTTCTCTTTGTTATCGGAGTACATTTCGTTTGACCCTATAGTCTTCAAAGGGATCCGAAATATCTATTCTCAGATTCCACAGAAATAAGGCTAGCAAAGAGATCCCCGAAATACAGATGTAACTCGGTGAGATGAATTAACAGAACACTAAGCAGTTTCCCAGAAAGCTTCTTTCCAGATTTAATCTGAGGATATTTACTTTTTCACCATAGCCCTCTATGGGCCTCCAAATATCACTTTGCCAATTCCACAAGAAATGTCTTAGCGAAAGGCTTCTTGAGGGGAATGCTGTAACTCTGTGAGATGATTTCAACAACACAAAGAAGTTTCTCAGAAAGCTTCTTTCTCTTTGTTATCGGAGGATATTTCCTTTGGCCCTATAGTCTTCAAAGGGATCCGAATTATCTGTTCTCAGATTCCACAGAAATAAGGCTAGCAGAGAGATCCAGGAAATACAGAGGTAACTCTGTGAGTGAAAGTCACATATCACAGAGCAGTTTCTCAGAAAGCATCTTTCCAGATTTCATCTGAGGATATTTCCTTTTTAACCATAGCCCACTATGGGCTTCGAAATATCACTTTGCCAATTCCACAAGAACTGGCTTAGCGAAAGGCTTCTTTAGGGGAAAGCTGTAACACTGTGAGTTGATTTCACAGAACACAAAGAAGTTTCTCAGTAAGCTTCTTTCTCTTTTTTATCTGAGGATATTTAGTTTGGCCCTATAGTCTTCAAAGGGATTCGAAATATCTGTTCTCAGATTCCACAGAAATAAGGCTAGCAAAGAGATCCACGAAATACAGATGTAACACTGTGAGATGAATTAACAGAACACTAAGAGTTTCTCGGAAAGCTTCTTTCCAGATTTCATCTGAGGATATTTACTTTTTCACCATAGCCCTCTATGGGCCTCCAAATATCACTTTGCCAATTCCACAAGAACTGTCTTAGCGAAAGGCTTCTTGAGGGGAATGCTGTAACTCTGTGAGATGATTTCACACAACACAAAGAAGTTTCTCAGAACGCTTCTTTCTCTTTGTTATCGGAGGATATTTCCTTTGGTCCAATAGTCTTCAAAGGGATCTGAAATATCTGTTCTCAGATTCCACAGAAATAAGACTATCAAAGAGATCCACGAAAACAGATGTAACTCTGTGAGATGAATTAACAGAACACTAAGCAGTTTCTCGGAAAGCTTCTTTCCAGATTTCATCTGAGGATATTTCCTTTTTCACCATAGCCCTCTAAGGGCTTCCAAATATCACTTTGCCAATTGCACAAGAACTGTCTTAGCGAAAGGCTTCTTGAGGGGAAAGCTGTAACTCTGAGAGATGATTTCACAGAACACAAAGAAGTTTCTCAGAAAGCTTCCTTCTCTTTGTTATCGGAGTATATTTCCTTTGGCCCTATAGTCTTCAAAGGGATCCGAAATATCTGTTCTCAGATTCCACAGAAATAAGGCTAGCAAAGAGATCCACGAAATACAGATGTAACTCTGTGAGTGGAAGTCACATATCACAGAGCAGTGTCTCAGAAAGCTTCTTTCCAGATTTAATCTGAGGATATTTCCTTCTTCACCATAGCCCTCTATGGGCTTCCAAATATCACTTTGCCAATTCCACAAGAACTGTCATAGCGAAAGGCTTCTTGAGGGGAAAGGTGTAACTGTGTTAGATGATTTCACAAAACACAAAGAAGTTTCTCAGAAAGCTTCTTTCTCTTTCTTATTGGAGGATATTTCCTTTGGCCCTATAGTCTTCAAAGGGATCCGAAATATCTGCTCTCAGATTCCACAGAAATAAGGCTAGCAAAGAGATCCACGAAATACAGATGTAACTCTGTGAGAGGAAGTCACATATCACAGAGCAGTTTCTCAGAAAGCTTCTTTCCAGATTTCATCTGAGGATATTTCCTTTTTCACCATAGCCCTCTAAGGGCTTCCAAATATCACTTTGCCAATTGCACAAGAACAGTCTTAGGGAAAGGCTTCTTGAGGGGAAAGCTGTAACTCTGTTAGATGATTTCACAGAACAGAAAGAAGTTTCCCAGAAAGCTTCTTTGTCTTTGTTATCGGAGGATATTTCCTTTGGCCCAATAGTCTTTAAAGGGATCCGAAATATCTGTTCTCAGATTACACAGAAATAAGGCTAGCAAAGAGATCCACGAAATACAGATGTAACTCTGTGAGATGAATTAACAGAACACTAAGCAGTTTCTCGGAAAGCTTCTTTCCAGATTTCATCTGAGGATATTTCCTTTTTCACCATAGCCCTCTAAGGGCTTCCAAATATCACTTTGCCAATTCCACTAGAACTGTCTTAGCGGAAGACTTCTTGAGGGGAAAGCTGTAACTCTGTTAGAATATTTCACAGAACACAAAGAAGTTTCTCAGAAAGCTTCTTTGTCTTTGTTATCGGAGGATATTTCCTTTGGCCCTGTATTCTTCAAAGGGATCCGAAATATCTGTTCTCAGATTCCACAGAAATAAGGCTAGCAAAGAGATCCACGAAATACAGATGTAACTCTGTGAGATGAATTAAGAGAACACTAAGCAGTTTCTCAGAAAGCTTCTTTCCAGATTTCATCTGAGGCTATTTCCTTTTTCACCGTAGCCCTCTAGGGGCTTCCAAATATCACTTTGCCTATTCCACAAGAACTGTCTTAGCGAATGGCTTCTTGAGGGGAAAGCTGTAACTCTGCGATATAATTTCACAGAACACAAAGAAGTTTCTTAGAAAGCTTCTTTCTCTTTGTTATGGGAGGATATTTCCTTTGGCCCTATAGTCTTCAAAGGGATCCGAAATATCTGTTCTCAGTTTCCACAGAAATATGGCTAGCAAAGAGATCCACGAAATACAGATGTAACTCTGTGAGTGGAAGTCACATATCACAGAGCAGTTTCTCAGAAAGCTTATTTCCAGATTTCATCTGAGGATAGTTCCTTTTTCACCATAGCCCTCTATGGGCTTCCAAATATCACTTTGCCAATTCCACAAGAACTGTCTTAGCGAAAGGCTTCTTGAGGGGAAAGCTGTAACTCTGTGAGATGATTTCACAGAACACAAAGAAGTTTCTCAGAAAGCTTCTTTCTCTTTGTTATCGGAGGATATTTCCTTTGGCCCTATAGTCTTCCAATGGATCCGAAATATCTGTTCTCAGATTCCACAGAAGTAAGGCTAGGAAAGAGATCCACGAAATACAGATGTAACTCTGTGAGTGGAAGGCACATATCACAGAGCAGTTTCTCAGAAAGCTTCTTTCCAGATTTCATCTGAGGATATATCCTTTTTCTCCATAGCCCTCTATGGCCTCCAAATATCACTTTGCCAATTCCACAAGAACTGTCTTAGCGAAAGGCTTCTTAAGGGGAAAGCTGTAACTCTGTGAGATGATTTCACAGAACACAAAGAAGTTTCTCAGAAATCATCTTTCTCTTTGTTATCGGAGGATATTTCCTTTGGCCCTATAGTCTTCAAAGGGATCGGAAATATCTGTTCTAAGATTCCACAGAAATAAGGCTAGCAAAGAGATCCACGAAATACAAATGTAACTCTGTGAGATGAATTAACAGAACACTAAGCAGTTTCTCAGAAAGCTTCTTTCCAGATTTCATCTGAGGATATTTCCTTTTTCACCATAGCCCTCTAAGGGCTTCCAAATATCACTTTGCCAATTCCACAAGAACTGTCTTAGCGAAAGGCTTCTTGAGGGGAAAGCTGTAACTCTGTGAGATGATTTCACAGAACACAAAGAACTTTCTCAGAAAGCTTCTTTCTCTTTGTTATCGGAGGATATTTCCTTTGGCCCTATATTCTTCAAAGGTATCCGAAATATCTGTTCTCAGATTCCACAGAAATAAGGCTAGCAAAGTGTTCCACGAAATACAGATGTAACTCTGTGAGAGGAAGTAACATACCTCAGAGCAGTTTCTCAGAAAGCTTCTTTCCAGATTTCATCTGAGGATATTTCCTATTTCACCGTAGCCCTCTATGGGCTTCCAAATATCACTTTTCCAATTCCACAAGAACTGTCTTAGCGAAAGGCTTCTTGAGGGGAAAGCTGTAACTCTGGGATATGATTTCATAGAACACAAAGAAGTTTCTTAGAAAGCTTCTTTCTCTTTTTTATGGGAGGATATTTCCTTTGGCTCTATAGTCTACAAAGGGATCCGAAAAATCTGTTCTCACATTCCACAGAAATAAGGCTAGCAAAGAGATCCACGAAATACAGATGTAACTCTGTGAGTGGAAGTCTCATATCACAGAGCAGTTTCTCAGAACGCTTCTTTCCAGATTTCATCTGAGGATATTTCCTTTTTCACCATAGCCCTCTATGGGCTTCCAAATATCACTTTGCCAATTCCACAAGAACTGTCTTAGCGAAAGGCTTCTTAAGGGGAAAGCTGTAACTCTGTGAGATGATTTCACAGAACACAAAGAAGTTTCTCAGAAAGCTTCTTTCTCTTTGTTATCGGAGGATATTTCCTTTGGCCCTATAGTCTTCAAAGGGATCCGAAATATTTGTTCTCAGATTCCACAGAAACAAGGCTAGCAAAGAGATCCACGAAATACAGATGTAACGCTGTGAGATGAATTAACAGAACACTAAGCAGTTTCTCAGAAAGCTTCTTTCCAGATTTCATCTGAGGATATTTCCCTTTTCACCATAGCCCTCTAAGGGCTTCCAAATATCACTTTGCCAATTCCACAATAACTGTTTTAGCGAAAGGCTTCTCGAGGGGAAAGCTGTAATTCTGTGAGATGATTTCACAGAACACAAAGATGTTTCTCAGAAAGCTTCTTTCTCTTTGTTATCGGAGGATATTTCCTTTGGCCGTATAGTCTTCAATGGGATCCGAAATATCTGCTCTCAGATTCCACAGAAATAAGGCTAGCAAAGACATCTACGAAATACAGATGTAACTCTGTGAGTGGAAGTCACATATCACAGAGCAGTTTCTCAGAAAGCTTCTTTCCAGATTTCATCTGAGGATATTTCCTTTTTCACAATAGCCCTCTATGGGCTTCCAAATATCACTTTGCCAATTCCACAAGAACTGTCTTAGTGAAAGGCTTCTTGAGGGGAAAGCTGTAACTCTGTGAGATGATTTCACAGAACACTAAGAAGTTTCTCAGAAAGCTTCTTTCTCTTTGTTATTGGAGGGTATTTCCTTTGGCCCTATAGTCTTCCAATTGATCCGAAATATCTGTTCTCAGATTCTACAGAAATAAGTCTAGCAAAGAGATCCACGAAATACAGATGTAACTCTGTGAGTGGAAGTCACATATCACAGAGCAGTTTCTCAGAAAGCTTCTTTCCAGATTTCATCTGAGGCTATTTCCTTTTTCACCAGAGCCCTCTATGGGCTCCCAAATATCACTTTGCCAATTCCACAAGAACTGTCTTAGCGAAAGGCTTCTTGAGGGGAAAGCTGTAACTCTGTGAGATGATTTCACAGAACACAAAGAAGTTTCTCAGAAAGCTTCTTTCTCTTTGTTATCGGAGGATATTTCCTTTGCCCTATAGTCTTCCAATGGATCCGAAATATCTGTTCTCAGATTCCATAGAAATAAGGCTAGCAAAGAGATCCACGAAATACAGATGTAACTCTGTGAGATGAATTAACAGAACACTAAGCAGTTTCTCAGAAAGCTTCTTTCCAGATTTCATCTGAGGATATTCCCTTTTTCACCATAGCCCTCTCTGGATTCCAAATATCACTTTACCAATTCCACAAGAACTGTCTGAGCGAAAGGCTTCTTGAGGGGAAAGCTGTAACTCTGTGAGATGGTTTCAGAGAACACAAAGATGTTTCTCAGAAAGCTTCTTTCTCTTTGTTATGGGAGGATATTTCCTTTGGGCCTATAGTCTTCAAAGGGATCCGAATTATCTGTTCTCAGATTCCACAAAAATAAGGCTAGCAAAGAGATTCACGAAATACAGATGTAACCTTGTGAGTTGAAGTCACATATCACAGAGCAGTTTCTCAAAAAACTTCTTTCCAGTTTTCATCTGAGGATATTTCCTTTTTCACCATAGTCCTCTATGGGCTTCCAAATATCACTTTGCCAATTCCACAAGAACTGTCTAAGCGAAAGGCTTCTTTAGGGGAAAGCTGTAACTCTGTGAGTTGATTTCACATAACCCAAACAAGTTTCTCAGACAGCTTCTTTCTCTTTGTTATCGGAGGATATTTCCTTTGGCCCTATAGTCTTCAAAGGGATCCGAAATATGTTTTCTCAGATTCCACAGAAATAAGGCTAGCAAAGAGATCCACGAAATACAGATGTAAATCTGTGAGATGAATTAACAGAACACTAAGCAGTTTCTCAGAAATCTTCTTTCCAGATTTCATCTGAGGATATTTCCTTTTTCACCATAGCCCTCTACGGGCTTCCAAATATCACTTTGCCATTCCACAAGAACTGTCTTAGCGAAAGGCTTCTTGAGGGGAAAGCTGTAACTCTGGGAATTGATTTCACAGAACACAAAGAAGTTTCTCTGAAAGCTTCTTTCTCTTTGTTATGAGAGGATATTTCCTTTGGCCCTATAGTCTTCAAAGGGATCCAAAATATCTGTTCTCAGATTCCACAGAAATAAGGCTAGCAAAGAGATCCACGAAATACAGATGTAACTCTGTGAGTGGAAGTCCCATATCACAGAGCAGTTTCTCAAAAAGCTTCTTTCCAGATTTCATCTGAGGATATTTCCTTTTTCACCATAGCCCTCTATGGGCTTCCAAATATCACTTTGCCAATTCCACAAGAACTGTCTTAGCGAAAGACTTCTTGAGTGGAAAGCTGTAACTCTGTCAGATGATTTCACAGAACACAAAGAAGCTTCTCAGAAAGCTTCTTTGTCTTTGTTATCGGAGGATATTTCCTTTGGCCCTATAGTCTTCAAAGGGATACGAAATATCTGTTCTCAGATTCCACAGAAATAAGGCTAGCAAAGAGATCCACGAAATACACACGTAACTCTGTGAGTGGAAGTCACATATCACAGAGTAGTTTCTCAGAAAGATTCTTTCCAGATTTCATCTGAGGATATTTCCTTTTTCACCATAGCCCTCTATGAGCTTCCCAATATCACTTTGCCAATTAGACAAGAACTGTCTTAGTGAAAGGCGTCTTGAGGGTAAAGCGGTAACTCAGTGAGATGATTTCACAGAACACAAAGCTGTTTCTCAGAAAGCTTCTTTCTCTTTGTTATCGGAGGATATTTCCTTTGGCCCTATAGTCTTCCAAGGGATCCGAAATATCTGTTCTCAGATTCCACAGAAATAAGGCTAGCAAAGAGATCCACGAAATACAGATGTAACTCTGTGAGTGGAAGTCACATATCACAGAGCAGTTTCTCAGAAAGCTTCTTTCCAGATTTCATCTGAGGATATTTCCTTTTTCACCATAGCCCTCTATGGGCTTCCAAATATCACTTTGCCAATTCCACAAGAACTGCCTTAGCCAAAGGCTTCTTGAGGGGAAAGCTGTAACTCTGGGAGATGATTTCACAGAACACAAAGAAGTTTCTCAGAAAGCTTCTTTCTCTTTGTTATCGGAGGATATTTCTTTTGGCCCTATAGTCTTCAAAGGGATCCGAAATATCTGTTCTCAGATTCCACAGAAATAAGGCTAGCAAAGAGATCCACGAATTACAGATGTAACTCTGTGAGTGGAAGTCACATATCACAGAGCAGTTTCTCAGAAAGCTTCTTTCCAGATTTCATCTGAGGATATTTCCTTTTTCAGCATAGCCCTCTATGGGCTTCCAAATATCACTTTACCAATTCCACAAGAACTGTCTTAGCGAAAGGCTTCTTGAGTGGAAACCTGTAACACTGTGAGATAATTTCACAGAACACAAAGAAGTTTCTCAGAAAGCTTCTTTCTCTTTGTTACCGGAGGATATTTCCTTTGGCCCTATAGACTTCAAAGGGATCCGAAATATCTGTTCTCAGATTCCACAGAAATAAGGCTAGCAAAGAGATCCACGAAATACAGATGTAACTCTGTGAGTGGAAGTCACATATCACAGAGCAGTTTCTCAGAAAGCTTCTTTCCATATTTCATCTGAGGATATTTCCTTTTTCACCATAGCCCTTTAAGGGCTTCTAAATATCACTTTGCCAATTCCACCAGAACTGTCTTAGCGAAAGGCTTCTTGAGGGGAAAGCTGTAACTCTGTGAGATGATTTCACAGAACACAAAGAAGTTTCTCAGAAAGCTTCTTTCTCTTTGTAATCCGAGGATATTTCCTTTGGCCCTATAGTCTTCAAAGGGATCCGAAATATCTGTTCTCAGATTCCACAGAAATAAGGCTAGCAAAGAGATCCAAGAAATACAGATGTAACTCTGTGAGTGGAAGTCACATATCACAGAGCAGTTTCTCAGAAAGCTTCTTTCCAGATTTCATCTGAGGATATTTCCTTTTTCACCATACCCCTCTATGGGCTTCCAAATATCACTTTGACAATTCCTCAAGAACTGTCTTAGCGAAAGGCGTCTTGAGGGGAAAGCTGTAACTCTGTGAGATGATTTCACAGAACACAAAGAAGTTTCTCAGAAAGCTTCTTTCTCTTTGTTGTTGGAGGATATTTCCTTAGGCCCTATAGTCTTCCAAGGGATCCGAAATATCTGTTTTCAGATTACACAGAAATAAGGCTAGCAAAGTGATCCACGAAATACAGATGTAACTCTGTGAGTGGAAAACACATATCACAGAGCAATTTCTCAGAAAGCTTCTTTCCAGATTTCATCTGAGGATATTTCCTTTTTCACCGTAGCCCTCTATGGGCTTCCAAATATCACTTTGCCAATTCAACAAGAACTGTCTCAGCGAAAGGCTTCTTGAGGGGAAAGCTGTATCTCGGTGAGATGATTTCAGAGAACACAAAGAAATTTCTCAGAAAGCTTCTTTCTCTTTGTTATCGCAGGATATTTCCTTTGGCCCTATAGTTTTCAAAGGGATCCGGAATATCTGTTCTCAGCTTCCACAGAAATAAGGCTAGCAAAGAGATCCACGAAATACAGATGTAACTCTGTGAGATGAATTAAGAGAACACTAAACAGTTTCTCCGAAAGCTTCTTTCCAGTTTTCTTCTGAGGCTATTTCCTTTTTCACCATAGTCCTCTATGGGCTTCCAAATATCACTTTGCCAATTCCACAAGAACTGTCTTAGCGAAAGGCTTCTTGAGGGGAAAGCTGTAACTCTGTGAGATGATTTCAGAGAACACAAAGAAGTTTCTCAGAAAGCTTCTTTCTCTTTGTTATCGGAGGATATTTCCTTTGGCCCTATAGTCTTCAAAGGCATCCGAAATATCTGTTCTCAGATTCCACAGAAATAAGGCTAGCAAAGAGATCCACGAAATACAGATGTAACTCTGTGAGTGGAAGTCCCATATCACAGAGCATTTTCTCAGAAAGTTTCTTTCGAGATTTCATCTGAGGATATTTGCTTTTTCACCACAGCCCTCTATGGGTTTCCAAATATCACTTTGCCAATTCCACAAGAAGTGTCTTAGCGAAAGGCTTCTTGAGGGGAAAGTTGTAACTCTGTGAGATATTTTCACAGAACATAAAGAAGTTTCTCAGAAAGCTTCTTTCTCTTTGTTATCGGAGGATATTTCCTTTGGCCCTATAGTCTTCCAATGGATCCGAGATATCTGTTCTCAGATTCCACAGAAATAAGGCTAGCAAAGAGATCCACGAAATACAGATGTAACTCTGTGAGATGAATTAACAGAACACTAAGCAGTTTCTCAGAAAGCTTCTTTCCAGATTTCATCTGAGGATATTTCCTTTTTCACCATAGCCCTCTCTGGATTTCAAATATCACTTTAACTATTCCACAAGAACTGTCTGAGCGAAAGGCTTCTTGAGGGGAAAGCTGTAACTCTGTGAGATGATTTCAGAGAACACAAAGATGTTTCTCAGAAAGCTTCTTTCTCTTTGTTATGGGAGGATATTTTCTTTGGGCCTATAGTCTTCAAAGGGATCCGAATTATCTGTTCTCAGATTCCACAGAAATAAGGCTAGCAAAGAGATCCACGAAATACAGATGTAACCTTGTGAGTTGAAGTCACATATCACAGAGCAGTTTCTCAAAAAACTTCTTTCCAGATTTCATCTGAGGATATTTCCTTTTTCACCATAGTAATCTATGGGCTTCCAAATATCACTTTGCCAATTCCACAAGAACTGTCTAAGCGAAAGGCTTCTTTAGGGGAAAGCTGTAACTCTGTGAGTTGATTTCTCATAACCCAAACAAGTTTCTCAGACAGCTTCTTTCTCTTTGTTATCGGAGGATATTTCCTTTGGCCCTATAGTCTTCAAAGGGATCCGAAATATGTTTTCTCAGATTCCACAGAAATAAGGATAGCAAAGAGATCCACGAAATACAGATGTAACTCTGTGAGATGAATTAACAGAACACTAAGCAGTTTCTCAGAAATCTTCTTTCCAGATTTCATCTGAGGATATTTCCTTTTTCACCATAGCCCACTATGGGCTTCCAAATATCACTTTGTCAATTCCACAAGAACTGTCGTAGCGAAAGACTTCTTGAGGGGAAAGCTGTAACTCTGTGAGCGATTTCACAGAACACAAAGAAGTTTCTCTGAAAGCTTCTTTCTCTTTGTTATGGGAGGATATTACCTTTGGCCCTATAGTCTTCAAAGGGATCCGAAATATCTGTTCTCAGATTCCACAGAAATAAGGCTAGCAAAGAGATACACGAAATACAGATGTAACTCTGTGAGTGGAAGTCACATATCACAGAGCAGTTTCTCAGAAAGCTTCTTTCCAGATTTCATCTGAGGATATTTCCTTTTTCACCATAGCCCTCTATGGGCTTCCAAATATCACTTTGCCAATTCCACAAGAACTGTCTTAGCCAAAGGCTTCTTGAGGGGAAAGCTGTAACTCTGTGAGGTGATTTCAGAGAACACAAAGAAGTTTCTCAGAAAGCTTCTTTCTGTTTGTAATCGTAGCATATTTCCTTTGGCCCTATAGTCTTCAAAGGGATCCGAAATATCTGTTCTCAGATTCCACAGAAATAAGGCTAGCAAAGAGATCCACGAAATACAGATGTAACTCTGTGAGTGGAAGTCACATATCACAGAGCAGTTTCTCAGAAAGCTTCTTTCCAGATTTCATCTGAGGATATTTCCTTTTTCACCATAGCCCTTTAAGGGCTTCTAAATATCACTTTGCCAATTCCACCGAAATGTCTTAGCGAAAGGCTTCTTGGGGGGAAAGCGGTAACTCAGTGAGATGATTTCACAGAACACAAAGAAGTTTCTCAGAAACCTTCTTTCTCTTTGTTATCGGAGGATATTTCCTTTGTCCCTATAGTCTTCCAGGGGATCCAAAATATCTGTTCTCAGATTCCACAGAAATAAGGCTAGCAAAGAGATCCAGAAATAGAGATGTAACTCTGTGAGTGGAAGTCACATATCACAGAGCAGTTTCTCAGAAAGTTTCTTGCCAGATTTCATCTGAGGATATTTCCTTTTTCACCATAGCCGTCTAAGGGCTTCCAAATATCACATTGCCGATTCCACAAGAACTGTCTTAGCGAAAGGCTTCTAGAGCGGAAAGCTGTAACTCTGTGAGATGATTTCACAGAACACAAAGAAGTTTCTAAGAAAGCTTCTTTCTGTTTGTAATCGGAGGATACTTCCTTTGGCCCTATAGTCTTCAAAGGGATCCGAAATATCTGTTCTCAGATTCCACAGAAATAAGGCTAGCAAAGAGATCCACGAAATACAGATGTAACTCTGTGAGATGAATTAACACAACACTAAGCAGTTTCTCAGAAAGCTTCTTTCCAGTATTCATCTGAGGATATTTCCTTTTTCACCATAGCCCTCTATGGGCTTCCAAATATCACTTTGCGAATTCCACAAGAACTGTCGTAGCGAAAGGCTTCTTGAGGGGAAAGCTGTAACTCTGTGAGACGATTTCACAGAACACAGAGAAGTTTCTCAGAAAGCTTCTTTCTCTTTGTTATGGGAGGATATTACCTTTGGCCCTATAGTCTTCAAAGGGATCCGAAATATATATTCTCAGATTCCACACAAATAAGGCTAGCAAAGTGATCCACGAAATACAGATGTAACTCTGTGAATGGAAGTCACATATCACAGAGCAGTTTCTCAGAAAGCTTCTTTCCAGATTTCATCTGAGGATATTTCCTTTTTCACCATAGCCCTCTAGGGGCTTCCAAATATCACTTTGCCAATTCCACAAGAACTGTCTTAGCGAAAGGCTTCTTGAGGGGAAACCTGTAACACCATGAGATAATTTCACAGAACACAAAGAAGTTTCTCAGAAAGCTTCTTTCTCTTTGTTACCGGAGGATATTTGCTTTGGCCCCATAGACTTCAAAGGGATCCGAAATATCTGTTCTCAGATTACAAACAAATAAGGCTAGCAAAGAGATCCACGAAATACAGATGTAACTCTGTGAGTGGAAGTCACATATCACAGAGCAGTTTCTCAGAAAGCTTCTTTCCAGATTTCATCTGAGGATATTTCCTTTTTCACCATAGCCTTCTAAGGGCTTCCAAATATCACTTTTCCAATTAGACAAAACTGTCTTAGCGAATGGCTTCTTGAGGGGAAAGCTGTAACTCTGTGAGATGATTTCATAGAACACAAAGAAGTTTCTCAGAAAGCTTCTTTCTCTTTGTTATCGGAGGATATTCCCTTTGGCCCTATAGTCTTCAATGGGATCCGAAATATCTGTTGTCACATTCCACAGAAATAGGCTAGCAAAGAGATCCACGAAATACAGATGTAACTCTGTGAGTGGAAGTCACATATCACAGAGCAGTTTCTCAGAAAGCTTATTTCCAGATTTCATCTGAGGATATTTCCTTTTTCACCATAGCCCTCTATGGGCTTCCAAATATCACTTTGCCAATTCCACAAGAACTGTCTTAGCGAAAGGCTTCTTGAGGGGAAAGCTGTAACTCTGGGAGATGATTGCACAGAACACAAAGAAGTTTCTCTGAAAGCTTCTTTCTCTTTGTTATGGAGGATATTTCCTTTGGCCCTATAGTCTTCAAAGGGATCCGAAATATCTGTTCTCAGAATCCACAGAAATAAGGCTAGCAAAGAGATCCACGAAATATAGATGTAATTCTGTGAGTGGAAGTCACATGTCACAGAGCAGTTTCTCAGAAAGTTTCTTTCCATATTTCATCTGAGGATATTTCCTTTTTCACCATAGCCCTCTATGGGCTTCCAAATATCACTTTGCCAATTCCACAAGAACTGTCTTAGCGAAAGGCTTCTTGAGGGGAAAGCTGTAACTCTGTGAGATGATTTCACAGAACACGAAGAAGTTTCTCAGAAAGCTTCTTTCTCTTTGTTATCGGAGGATATTTTCTTTTGCCCTATAGTCTTCAAAGGGATCCGAAATATTTGTTCTCAGATTTCACAGAAATAAGGCTAGCAAAGAGATCCATGAAATACAGATGTAACCCTGTGAGATGAATTAACAGAACACTAAGCAGTTTCTCAGAAAGGTTCTTTCCAGATTTCTTCTGAGGATATTTCCTTTTTCACCATAGCCCTCTATGGGCTTCCAAATATCACTTTGCCAATTCCACAAGAACTGTCTTAGCGAAAGACTTCTTGAGTGGAAAGCTGTAACTCTGTGAGATGATTTCACAGAAGACAAAGAAGTTTCTCAGAAAGCTTCTTTCTCTTTGTTATCGGAGGATATTTCCTTTGTTCCTATAGTCTTCAAAGGGATCCGAAATATCTGTTCTCAGATTCCACAGAAATAAGGCTAGCAAAGAGATCCACGAAATACACACGTAACTCTGTGAGTGGAAGTCACATATCACAGAGCAGTTTCTGAGAAAGATTCTTTCCAGATTTCATCTGAGGATATTTCCTTTTTCACCATAGCCCTCTATGGGTTTCCCTATATCACTTTGCCAATTAGACAAGAACTGTCTTAGTGAAAGGCGTCTTGAGGGGAAAGCGGTAACTCTGTGAGATGATTTCACAGACCACAAAGACGTTTCTCAGAAAGCTTCTTTCTCTTTGTTATCGGAGGATATTTCCTTTGGCCCTATAGTCTTCCAAGGGATCCGAAATATCTGTTCTCAGATTCCACAGAAATAAGGCTAGCAAAGAGATCCACGAAATACAGATGTAACTCTGTGAGTGGAAGTCACATATCACAGAGCAGTTTCTCAGAAAGCTTCTTGCCAGATTTCATCTGAGGATATTTCCTTTTTCACCATAGCCCTCTAAGGGCTTCCAAATATCACATTGCCGATTCCACAAGAACTGTCTTAGCGAAAGGCTTCTTGAGCGGAAAGCTGTAACTCTGTGAGATGATTTCACAGAACACAAAGAAGTTTCTCAGAAAGCTTCTTTCTGTTTGTAATCAGAGGATATTTCCTTTGGCCCTATAGTCTTCAAAGGGATCCGAAATATCTGTTCTCAGATTCCACAGAAATAAGGCTAGCAAAGAGATCCACGAAATACAGATGTAACTCTGTGAGATGAATTAACACAACACTAAGCAGTTTCTCAGAAAGCTTCTTTCCAGTTTTCATCTGAGGTTATTTCCTTTTTCACCATAGCCCTCTATGGGCTTCCAAATATCACTTTGAAAATTCCACAAGAACTGTCGTAGCGAAAGGCTTCTTGAGGGGAAAGCTGTAACTCTGTGAGTCGATTTCACAAAACACAAAGAAGTTTCTCAGAAAGCTTCTTTCTCTTTGTTATCGGAGGATATTTCCTTTGGCCCTACAGTCTTGAAAGGGATCCGAAATATCTGTTCTCAGATTCCACAGAAATAAGGCTAGCAAAGAGATCCACGAAATACAGATGTAACTCTGTGAGTGGAAGTCACATATCACAGAGCAGTTTCTCAGAAAGCTTCTTTCCAGATTTCATCTGAGGATATTTCCTTTTTCACGATAGCCCTCTATGGGCTTCCAAATATCACTTTGCCAATTCCACAAGAACTGTCTTAGCGAAAGGCTTCCTGAGGGGAAACCTGTAACACTGTGAGATAATTTCACAGAACACAAAGAAATTTCTCAGAAAGCTTCTTTCTCTTTGTTACCGGAGGATATTTCCTTTGGCCTTGTAGACTTCAATGGGATCCGAAATATCTGTTCTCATATTACAAAGAAATAAGGCTAGCAAAGAGATCCACGAAATACAGATGTAACTCTGTGAGTGGAAGTCACATATCACAGAGCAGTTTCTCAGAAAGCTTCTTTCCAGATTTCATCTGAGGATATTTCCTTTTTCACCATAGCCTTCTATGGGCTTCCAAATATCACTTTTCCAATTCGACAAAACTTTCTTAGCGAAAGGATTCTTGAGAGGAAAGCTGTAACTCTGTGAGATGATTTCATAGAACACAAAGAAGTTTCTCAGAAAGCTTCTTTCCTTTTGTTATCGGAGGATATTCCCTTTGGCCCTATAGTCTTCAAAGGGATCCGAAATATCTGTTGTCAGATTCCACAGAAATATGCTAGCAAAGAGATCCACGAAATACAGATGTAACTCTGTGAGTGGAAGTCACATATCACAGAGCAGTTTCTCAGAAAGCTTCTTTCCAGATTTCATCTGAGGATATTTCCTTTTTCAACATAGCCCTCTATGGGCTTCCAAATATCACTTTGCCAATTCCACAAGAACTGTCTTAGCGAACGGCGACTTGAGGGGAAAGCAGTAACTCTGTGAGATGATTTCACAGAACACAAAGAAGTTTCTCAGAAAGCTTCTTTCTCTTTGTTACCGGAGGATATTTCCTTTGGCCCTATAGTCTTCCAAGGGATCCGAAATATCTGTTCTCAGATTCCACAGAAATAAGGCTAGCAAAGAGATCCACGAAATACAGATGTAACTCTGTGAGTGGGAGTCACATATCACAGAGCAGTTTCTCAGAAAGCTTCTTTCCAGATTTCATCTGAGGATATTTCCTTTTTCATCATAACCCTTTAAGGGCTTCTAAATATCACTTTGCCAATTCCACAAGAACTGTCGTAGCGAAAGGCTTCTTGAGGGGAAAGCTGTAACTCTGTGAGATGATTTCACAGAACACAAAGAAGTTTCTCAGAAAGCTTCTTTCTCTTTGTAATCGGACTATGTTTCCTTTGGCCCTATAGTCTTCAAAGGGATCCGAAATATCTGTTCTCAGATTCCACAGAAATAAGGCTAGCAAAGAGATTCACGAAATACAGATGTAACTCTGTGAGTGGAAGTCACATATCACAGAGCAGTTTCTCAGAAAGCTTCTTTCCAGATTTCATCTGAGGATATTTCCTTTTTCACCATAGCCCTCTATGGGCTTCCAAATATCACTTTGCCAATTCCACAAGAACTGTCTTAGAGAAAGGCTTCTTGAGCGCAAAGCTGTAATTCTGTGAGATGATTTCACAGAACACAAAGAAGTTTCTCAGAAAGCTTCTTTCTCTTTGTAATCGGAGGATATTTCCTTTGGCCCTATACTCTTCAAAGGGATCCGAAATATCTGTTCTCAGATTCCACAGAAATAAGGCTAGCAAAGAGATCCACGAAATACACACGTAACTCTGTGAGTGGAAGTCACATATCACAGAGCAGTTTCTCAGAAATCTTCTTTCCAGATTTCATCTGAGGATATTTCCTTTTTCACCATAGCCCTCTATGGGCTTCCAAATATCACTTTGCCAATTCCTCAAGAACTGTCTTAGCGAAAGGCGTCTTGAGGGGAAAGCTGTAACTCTGTGAGATGATTTCACAGAACTCTAAGAAGTTTCCAAGAAAGCTTCTTTCTCTTTGTTTTTGGAGGATATTTCCTTTGGCCCTATAGTCTTCCAAGGGATCCGAAATATCTGTTTTCAGATTACACAGAAATAAGGCTAGCAAAGTTATCCAGGAAATACAGATGTAACTCTGTGAGTGGAAGTAACGTATCACAGAGAAGTTTCTCAGAAAGCTTCTTGCCAGATTTCATCTGAGGCTATTTCCTTTTTCACCATAGCCCTCTAGGGGCTTCCAAATATCACTTTACCAATTCCACAAGAACTGTCTTAGCGAAAGGCTTCTTGAGGGGAAAGCTGTAACTCTGTGAGTTGATTTCACAGAACACAAAGATGTTTCTCAGAAAGCTTCTTTCTCTTTGTTATGGGAGGATATTTCCTTTGGGCCTATAGTCTTCAATGGGATCCGAATTATCTGTTCTTAGATTCCACAGAAATAAGGCTAGCAAAGAGATCCACGAAATACAGATGTAACCTTGTGAGTGGAAGTCACATATCACAGAGCAGTTTCTCAGAAAGCTTCTTTCCAGATTTCATTTGAGGATATTTCCTTTTTCACCCTAGTCCTCTATGGGCTTCCAAATATTACTTTGCCAATTCCACAAGAACTGTCTAAGCGAAAGGCTTCTTGAGGGGAAAGCTGTAACTCTGTGAGATGATTTCACAGAACCCAAAGAAGTTTCTCAGAAAGCTTCTTTCTCTTTGTTATCGGAGGATATTTCCTTTGGCCCTATAGTCTTCCAAGGGATCCGAAATATCTTTTCTCAGATTCCAAAGAAATAAGGCTAGCAAAGAGATCCACGAAATACAGATGTAACTCTGTGAGATGAATTAACAGAACACTAAGCAGTTTCTCAGAAATCTTCTTTCCAGATTTCATCTGAGGATATTTCCTTTTTCACCATAGCCCTCTATGGGCTTCCAAATATCACTTTGCCAATTCCACAAGAACTGTCTTAGCGAAAGGCTTCTTGAGGGGAAAGCTGTAACTCTGGGAGATGATTTCACAGAACACAAAGAAGTTTCTCTGAAAGCTTCTTTCTCTTTGTTATGGGAGGATATTTCCTTTGGCCCTATAGTCTTCAAAGGGATCCGAAATATCTGTTCTCAGATTCCACAGAAATAAGGCCAGCAAAGAGATCCACGAAATACAGATGTAACTCTGTGAGGGTAAGTCACATGTCACAGAGCAGTCTCTCAGAAAGCTTCTTTCCAGATTTCATCTGAGGATATTTCCTTTTTCACCATAGCCATCTAAGGGCTTCCAAATATCACTTTGCCTATTCCACAAGAACTGTCTTAGCGAAAGACTTCTTGAGTGGAAAGCTGTAACTCTGTGAGATGATTTCACAGAACACAAAGAAGTTTCTCAGAAATCTTCTTTCTCTTTGTTATCGGAGGATATTTCCTTCGGCCCTATAGTCTTCAAAGGGATACGAAATATCTGTTCTCAGATTCCACAGAAATAAGGCTAGCAAAGAGATCCACGAAATACACCCGTAACTCTGTGATAGGAAGTCACATATCACAGAGCAGTTTCTCAGAAAGATTCTTTCCAGATTTCATCTGAGGATATTTCCTTTTTCACCATAGCCCTCTATGAGCTTCCCAATATCACTTTGCCAATTAGACAAGAACTGTCTTAGTGAAAGGCGTCTTGAGGGGAAAGCGGTAACTCAGTGAGATGATTTCACAGAACACAAAGAAGTTTCTCAGAAAGCTTCTTTCTCTTTGTTATCGGAGGATATTTCCTTTGGCCCTATAGTCTTCCAAGGGATCCGAAATATCTGTTCTCAGATTCCACAGAAATAAGGCTAGCAAAGAGATCCACGAAATAGAGATGTAACTCTGTGATTGGAAGTCACATATCACAGAGCATTTTCTCAGAAAGCTTCTTGCCAGATTTCATCTGAGGATATTTCCTTTTTCACCATAGCCCTCTAAGGGCTTCCAAATATCACATTGCCGATTCCACAAGAACTTTCTTAGCGAAAGGCTTCTTGAGGGGAAAGCTGTAACTCTGTGAGATGATTTCACAGAACACAAAGAAGTTTCTCAGAAAGCTTCTTTCTGTTTGTAATCGGAGGATATTTCCTTTGGCCCTATAGTCTTCAAAGGGATCCGAAATATCTGTTCTCAGATTCCACAGAAATAAGGCTAGCAAAGAGATCCACGAAATACAGATGTAACTCTGTGAGATGAATTAACACAACAATAAGCAGTTTCTCAGAAAGCTTCTTTCCAGTTTTCATCTGAGGATATTTCCTTTTTCACCATAGCCCTCTATGCGCTTCCAAATATCACTTTGCCAATTCCACAAGAACTGTCGTAGCGAAAGGCTTCTTGAGGGGAAAGCTGTAACTCTGTGAGACGATTTCACAGAACACAAAGAAGTTTCTCAGAAAGCTTCTTTCTCTTTGTTATGGGAGGATATTACCTTTGGCCCTATAGTCTTCAAAGGGATCCGAAATATCTGTTCTCAGATCCCTCAGAAATAAGGCTTTCAAAGAGATCCACGAAATACAGATGTAACTCTGTGAGTGGAAGTCACATATCACAGAGCAGTTTCTCAGAAAGCTTCTTTCCACATTTCATCTGAGGATATTTTCTTTTTCACCATAGCCCTCTATGGGATTCCAAATATCACTTTGCGAATTCCACAAGAACTGTCTTAGCCAAAGGCTTCTTGAGGGGAAAGCTGTAACTCTGTGAGATGATTTCAGAGAACACAAAGAACTTTCTCAGAAAGCTTCTTTCTCTTTCTTATCGGAGGATATTTCTTTTGGCCCTATAGTCTTCAAAGGGATCCGAAATATCTGTTCTGAGATTCCACAGAAATAAGGCTAGCAAAGAGATCCACGAAATACAGATGTAACTCTGTGAGTGGAAGTCACATATCACAGAGCAGTTTCTCAGAAAGATTCTTTCCAGATTTCATCTGAGGATATTTCCTTTTTCAGCATAGCCCTCTAAGGGCTTCCAAATATCACTTTGCCAATTCCACAAGAACTGTCTTAGCGAAAGGCTTCTTGAGGGGAAACCTGTAACACTGTGAGATAATTTCACAGAACACAAAGAAGTTTCTCAGAAAGCTTCTTTCTCTTTGTTACCGGAGGATATTTCCTTTGGCCCTATAGACTTCAAATGGATCCGAAATATCTGTTCTCAGATTCCACAGAAATAAGGCTAGCAATGAGATCCACGAAATACAGATGTAACTCTGTGAGCGGAAGTCACATATCACAGAGCAGTTTCTCAGAAAGCTTCTTTCCAGATTTCATCTGAGGATATTTCCTTTTTCACCATAGCCCTTTAAGGGCTTCTAAATATCACTTTGCCAATTTCACCAGAACTGTCTTAGCGAAAGGCTTCTTGAGGGGAAAGCGGTAACTCAGTGAGATGATTTTACAGAACAAAAAGAAGTTTCTCAGAAAGCTTCTTTCTGTTTGTAATCGGAGGATATTTCCTTTGGCCCTATAGTCTTCAAAGGGATCCGAAATATCTGTTTTCAGATTCCACAGAAATAAGGCTAGCAAAGAGATCCACGAAATACAGATGTAACTCTGTGAGATGAATTAACACAACAATAAGCAGTTTCTCAGAAAGCTTCTTTCCAGTTTTCATCTGAGGATATTTCCTTTTTCACCATAGCTCTCTATGGGCTTCCAAATATCACTTTGCCAATTCCACAAGAACTGTTTAGCGAAAGGCTTCTAGAGCGGAAAGCTGTAACTCTGTGAGATGATTTCACAGAACACAAACAAGTTTCTCAGAAAGCTTCTTTCTGTTTGTAATCGGAGGATACTTCCTTTGGCCCTATAGTCTTCCAAGGGTTTCGAAATATCTGTTCTCAGATTCCACAGAAATAAGGCTAGCAAAGAGATCCACGAAATACAGATGTAACTCTGTGAGATGAATTGACACAAAACTAAGCAGTTTCTCAGAAAGCTTCATTCCAGTTTTCATCTAAGGATATTTCCTTTTTCACCATAGCCCTCTATGGGCTTCCAAATATCACTTTGCGAATTCCACAAGAACTGTCGTAGCGAAAGGCTTCTTGAGGGGAAAGCTGTAACTCTGTGAGACGATTTCACAGAACACAGAGAAGTTTCTCAGAAAGCTTCTTTCTCTTTGTTATGGGAGGATATTACCTTTGGCCCTATAGTCTTCAAAGGGATCCGAAATATATGTTCTCAGATTCCACAGAAATAAGGCTAGCAAAGAGATCCACGAAATACAGATGTAACTCTGTGAGTGGAAGTCACATATCACAGAGCAGTTTCTCAGAAAGCTTCTTTCCAGATTTCATCTGAGGATATTTCCTTTTTCACCATAGCCCTCTATGGGCTTCCAAATATCACTTTGCCAATTCCACAAGAACTGTCTTAGCCAAAGGCTTCTTGAGGGGAAAGCTGTAACTCAGTGAGATGATTTCACAGAACACAAAGAACTTCCTCAGAAAGCTTCTTTCTCTTTCTTATCGGAGGATATTTCTTTTGGCCCTATAGTCTTCAAAGGGATCCGAAATATCTGTTCTCAGATTCCAAAGAAATAAAGCTAGCAAAGAGATCCACGAAATACAGATGTAACTCTGTTAGTGGAAGTCACATATAACAGAGCAGTTTCTCAGAAAGCTTCTTTCCAGATTTCATCTGAGGATATTTCCTTTTTCACCATAGCCCTCTAGGGGCTTCCAAATATCACTTTGCCAATTCCACAAGAACTGTCTTAGCGAAAGGCTTCTTGAGGGGAAACCTGTAATACTGTGAGATAATTTCACAGAACACAAAGAAGTTTCTCAGAAAGCTTCTTTCTCTTTGTTACCGGAGGATATTTCCTTTGGCCCTATAGACTTCAAAGGGATCCGAAATATCTGTTCTCAGATTACAAAGAAATAAGGCTAGCGAAGAGATCCACGAAATACAGATGTAACTCTGTGAGTGGAAGTCACATATCACAGAGCAGTTTCTCAGAAAGCTTCTTTCCAGATTTCATCTGAGGATATTTCCTTTTTCACCATAGCCTTCTAAGGGCTTCCAAATATAACTTTTCCAATTCGACAAAACTGTCTTAGCGAATGGCTTCTTGAGGGGAAAGCTGTAACTCTGTGAGATGATTTCAGAGAACACAAAGAAGTTTCTCAGAAAGCTTCTTTCTCTTTGTTATCGGAGGATATTCCCTTTGGCCCTATAGTCTTCAATGGGATCCGAAATATCTGTTGTCAGATTCCACAGAAATAGGCCAGCAAAGAGATCCACGAAATGCAGATGTAACTCTGTGAGTGGAAGTCACATATCACAGAGCAGTTTCTCAGAAAGCTTATTTCCAGATTTCATCTGAGGATATTTCCTTTTTCACCATTGCCCTCTATGGGCTTCCAAATATCACTTTGCCAATTCCACAAGAACTGTCTTAGCGAAAGGCTTCTTGAGGGGAAAGCTGTAACTGTGTGAGATGATTGCACAGAACACAAAGAAGTTTCTCAGAAAGCTTCTTTCTCTTTGTTATCGGAGGATATTTCCTTTTGCCCTATAGTCTTCAAAGGGATCCGAAATATTTGTTCTCAGATTTCACAGAAATAAGGCTAGCAAAGAGATCCATGAAATACAGATGTAACCCAGTGAGATGAATTAACAGAACACTAAGCAGTTTCTCAGAAAGCTTCTTTCCAGATTTCTTCTGAGGATATTTCCTTTTTAACCCTAGCCCTCTATGGGATTCCAAATATCACTTTGCCAATTCCACAAGAACTGTCTTAGCGAAAGACTTCTTGTGTGGAAAGCTGTAACTATGTGAGATGATTTCACAGAAGATAAAGAAGTTTCTCAGAAAGCTTCTTTCTCTTTGTTATCGGAGGATATTTCCTTTGGCCCTATAGTCTTCAAAGGGATCCGAAATATCTGTTCTCAGATTCCACAGAAATAAGGCTAGCAAAGAGATCCACGAAATACACACGTAACTCTGTGAGTGGAAGTCACATATCACAGAGCAGTTTCTCAGAAAGATTCTTTCCAGATTTCATCTGAGGATATTTCCTTTTTCACCATAGCCCTCTATGGGCTTCCCAATATCACTTTGCCAATTAGAAAAGAACTGTCTTAGTGAAAGGCGTCTTGAGGGGAAAGCGGTAACTCTGTGAGATGATTTCACAGAACACAAAGAAGTTTCTCAGAAAGCTTCTTCCTCTTTGTTATCGGAGGATATTTCCTTTGGCCCTATAGTCTTCCAAGGGATACGAAATATCTGTTCTCAGATTCCACAGAAATAAGGCTAGCAAAGAGATCCACGAAATACAGATGTAACTCTGTGAGTGGGAGTCACATATCACAGAGCAGTTTCTCAGAAAGCTTCTTTCCAGATTTCATCTGAGGATATTTCCTTTTTCACCATAGCCCTTTAAGGGCTTCTAAATATCACTTTGCCAATTCCACAAGAACTGTCTTAGCGAAAGGCTTCTTGACGGGAAAGCTGTAACTCTGTGAGATGATTTCACAGAACACAAAGAAGTTTCTCAGAAAGCTTCTTTCTCTTTGTAATCGGAGGATATTTCCTTTGGCCTTATAGTCTTCAAAGGGATCCGAAATATCTGTTCTCAGATTCCACAGAAATAAGGCTAGCAAAGAGATCCACGAAATACAGATGTAACTCTGTGAGTGGACGTCACATATCACAGAGCAGTTTCTCAGAAAGCTTCTTTCCAGATTTCATCTGAGGATATTTCCTTTTTCACCATAGCCCTCTATGGGCTTCCAAATATCACTTTGTCAATTCCACAAGAACTGTCTTAGCGAAAGGCTTCTTGAGGGGAAAGCTGTAACTCTGTGAGATGATTTCACAGAACACAAAGAAGTTTCTCAGAAAGCTTCTTTCTCTTTGTTTTTGGAGGATATTTCCTTTGGCCCTATACTCTTCAAAGGGATCCGAAATATCTGTTCTCAGATTCCACAGAAACAAGGCTAGCAAAGAGATCCACGAAATACAGATGTAACTCTGTCAGTGGAAGTCACATATCACAGAGCAGTTTCTCAGAAATCTTCTTTCCAGATTTCTTCTGAGGATATTTCCTTTTTCACCATAGCCCTCTATGGGCTTCCAAATATCACTTTGCCAATTCCTCAAGAACTGTCTTAGCGAAAGGCGTCTTGAGCTGAAAGCTGTAACTCTGTGAGATGATTTCACAGAACACTAAGAAGTTTCTCAGAAAGCTTCTTTCTCTTTGTTTTTGGAGGATATTTCCTTTGGCCCTATAGTCTTCCAAGAGATCCGAAATATCTGTTTTCAGATTACACAGAATTAAGGCTAGCAAATTGATCCAGGAAATACAGATGTAACTCTGTGAGTGGAAGTCACATATCACAGAGCAGTTTCTCAGAAAGCTTCTTGCCAGATTTCATCAGAGGATATTTCCTTTTTCACCATAGCCCTCTAAGAGCTTCAAAATATCACATTGCCGATTCCACAAGAACTTTCTCAGCGAAAGGCTTCTTGAGCGGAAAGCTGTAACTCTGTGAGATGATTTCACAGGACACAAAGAAGTTTCTCAGAAAGCTTCTTTCTGTTTGTAATCGGAGGATATTTCCTTTGGCCCTATAGTCTTCAAAGGGATCCGAAATATCTGTTCTCAGATTCCACAGAAATAAGGCTAGCAAAGAGATCCACGAAATACAGATGTAACTCTGTGAGTGGAAGTCACATATAACAGAGCAGTTTCTCAGATAGCTTCTTTCCAGATTTCATCTGAGGATATTTCCTTTTTCACCATAGCCCTCTGGGGGCTTCCAAATATCACTTTGCCAATTCCACAAGAACTGGTTAGCGAAAGGCTTCTTGAGGGGAAACCTGTAACACTGTGAGATAATTTCACAGAACACAAAGAAGTTTCTCAGAAAGCTTCTTTCTCTTTGTTACCGGAGGATATTTCCTTTGGCCCTATAGACTTCAAAGGGATCCGAAATATCTGTTCTCAGATTCCAAAGAAATAAGGCTAGCAAAGAGATCCACGAAAAACAGATGTAACTCTGTGAGTGGAAGTCACATATCACAGAGCAGTTTCTCAGAAAGCTTCTTTCCAGATTTCATCTGAGGATATTTCCTTTTTCACCATAGCCTTCTAAGGGCTTCCAAATATCACTTTTCCAATTCGACAAAACTGTCTTAGCGAATGGCTTCTTGAGGGGAAAGCTGTAACTCTGTGAGATGATTTCATAGAACACAAAGAAGTTTCTCAGAAAGCTTCTTTCTCTTTGTTATCGGAGGATATTCCCTTTGGCCCTATAGTCTTCAATGGGATCCGAAATATCTGTTGTCAGATTCCACAGAAATAGGCCAGCAAAGAGATCCACGAAACACAGATGTAACTCTGTGAGTGGAAGTCACATATCACAGAGCAGTTTCTCAGAAAGCTTATTTCCAGATTTCATCTGAGGATATTTCCTTTTTCACCATTGCCCTCTATGGGCTTCCAAATATCACTTTGCCAATTCCACAAGAACTGTCTTAGCGAAGGGCGTCTTGAGGGGAAAGCAGTAACTCTGTGAGATGATTTCACAGAACACAAAGAAGTTTCTCAGAAAGCTTCTTTCTCTTTGTTTTTGGAGGATATTTCCTTTGGCCCTATAGTCTTCCAAGGGATCCGAAGTATCTGTTCTCAGATTCCAAAGAAATAAGGCTAGCAAAGAGATCCACGAAATACAGATGTAACTCTGTGAGATGAATTAACAGAACACTAAGCAGTTTCTCCGAAATCTTCTTTCCAGATTTCATCTGAGGATATTTCCTTCTTCACCCTAGCCCTCTATGGGCTTCCAAATATCACTTTGACAATTCCACAAGAACTGTCTTAGCGAAAGGCTTCTTGAGGGGAAAGCTGTAACTCTAGGAGATGATTTCACAGAACACAAAGAAGTTTCTCTGAAAGCTTCTTTCTCTTTGTTATGGAGGATATTTCCTTTGGCCCTATAGTCTTCAAAGGGATCCGAAATATCTGTTCTCAGATTCCACAGAAATAAGTCTAGCAAAGAGATCCACGAAATATAGATGTAACTCTGTGAGTGGAAGTCACATGTCACAGAGCAGTTTCTCAGAAAGTTTCTTTCCCGATGTCATCTGAGGATATTTCCTTTTTCACCATAGCCCTCTATGGGCTTCCAAATATCACTTTGCCAATTCCACAAGAACTGTCTTAGCGAAAGGCTTCTTGAGGGGAAAGCTGTAACTGTGTGAGATGATTGCACAGAACACAAAGACGTTTCTCAGAAAGCTTCTTTCTCTTTGTTATTGGAGGATATTTCCTTTTGCCCTATAGTCTTCAAAGGGATCCGAAATATTTGTTCTCAGATTTCACAGAAATAAGGCTAGCAAAGAGATCCATGAAATACAGATGTAACCCTGTGAGATGAATTAACAGAACACTAAGCAGTTTCTCAGAAAGCTTCTTTCCAGATTTCTTCTGAGGATATTTCCTTTTCCCCCATAGCCCTCTATGGGATTCCAAATATCACTTTGCCAATTCCACAAGAACTGTCTTAGCGAAAGACTTCTTGAGTGGAAAGCTGTACTCTGTGACATGATTTCACAGAAGATAAAGAAGTTTCTCAGAAAGCTTCTTTCTCTTTGTTATCGGAGGATATTTCCTTTGGCCCTATAGTCTTCAAAGGGATCCGAAATATCTGTTCTCAGATTCCACAGAAATAAGGCTAGCAAAGAGATCCACGAAATACAAACGTAACTCTGTGAGTGGAAGTCACATGTCACAGAGCAGTTTCTCAGAAAGCTTCTTTCCAGATTTCATCTGAGGATATTTCCTTTTTCACCATAGCCCTTTAAGGGCTTCTAAATATCACTTTGCCAATTCCACAAGAACTGTCTTAGCGAAAGGCTTCTTGAGGGGAAAGCTGTAACTCTGTGAGATGATTTCACAGAACACAAAGAAGTTTCTCAGAAAGCTTCTTTCTCTTTGTAATCGGAGGATATTTCCTTTGGCCCTATAGTCTTCAAAGGGATCCGAAATATCTGTTCTCAGATTCCACAGAAATAAGGCTAGCAAAGAGATCCACGAAATACAGATGTAACTCTGTGAGTGGAAGTCACATATCACAGAGCAGTTTCTCAGAAAGCTTCTTTCCAGATTTCATCTGAGGATATTTCCTTTTTCACCATAGCCCTCTATGGGCTTCCAAATATCACTTTGCCAATTCCACAAGAACTGTCTTAGCGAAAGGCTTCTTGAGGGGAAAGCTGTAACTCTGTGAGATGATTTCACAGAACACAAAGAAGTTTCTCAGAAAGCTTCTTTCTCTTTGTTTTTGGAGGATATTTCCTTTGGCCCTATACTCTTCAAAGGGATCCGAAATATCTGTTCTCAGATTCCACAGAAACAAGGCTAGCAAAGAGATCCACGAAATACAGATGTAACTCTGTGAGTGGAAGTCACATATCACAGAGCAGTTTCTCAGAAATCTTCTTTCCAGATTTCTTCTGAGGATATTTCCTTTTTCACCGTAGCCCTCTATGGGCTTCCAAATATCACTTTGCCAATTCCTCAGGAACTGTCTTAGCGAAAGGCGTCTTGAGGGGAAAGCTGTAACTCTGTGAGATTATTTCACAGAACACTAAGAAGTTTCTCAGAAAGCTTCTTTCTCTTTGTTTTTGGAGGATATTTCCTTTGGCCCTATAGTCTTCCAAGGGATCCGAAATATCTGTTTTCAGATTACACAGAAATAAGGCTAGCAAAGTGATCCAGGAAATACAGATGTAACTCTGTGAGTTGGAGTCACATATCACAGAGCAGTTTCTCAGAAAGCTTCTTGCCGGATTTCATCTGAGGATATTTCCTTTTTCACCATAGCCCTCTAAGAGCTTCCAAATATCACATTGCCGATTCCACAAGAACTTTCTTAGCGAAAGGCTTCTTGAGCGGAAAGCTGTAACTCTGGGAGATGATTTCACAGAACACAAAGAAGTTTCTCAGAAAGCTTCTTTCTGTTTGTAATCGGAGGATATTTCCTTTGGCCCTATAGTCTTCAAAGGGATCCGAAATATCTGTTCTCAGATTCCACAGAAATAAGGCTAGCAAAGAGATCCACGAAATACAGATGTAACTCTGTGAGTGGAAGTCACATATAACAGAGCAGTTTCTCAGAAAGCTTCTTTCCAGATTTCATCTGAGGATATTTCCTTTTTCACCATAGCCCTCTAGGGGCTTCCAAATATCACTTTGCCAATTCCACAAGAACTGTCTTAGCGAAAGGCTTCTTGAGGGGAAACATGTAACACTGTGAGATAATTTCACAGAACACAAAGAAGTTTCTCAGAAAGCTTCTTTCTCTTTGTTACCGGAGGATATTTACTTTGGCCCTATAGACTTCAAAGGGATCCGAAATATCTGTTCTCAGATTCCAAAGAAATAAGGCAAGCAAAGAGATCCACGAAATACAGATGTAACTCTGTGAGTGGAAGTCACATATCACAGAGCAGTTTCTCAGAAAGCTTCTTTCCAGATTTCATCTGAGGATATTTCCTTTTTCACCATAGCCTTCTAAGGGCTTCCAAATATCACTTTTCCAATTCGACAAAACTGTCTTAGCGAATGGCTTCTTGAGGGGAAAGCTGCAACTCTGTGAGATGATTTCATAGAACACAAAGAAGTTTCTCAGA
The DNA here is from genome assembly GCF_049350105.2 of Macaca mulatta. Taxonomy (NCBI): domain Eukaryota; kingdom Metazoa; phylum Chordata; class Mammalia; order Primates; family Cercopithecidae; genus Macaca; species Macaca mulatta. The sequence goes on from NC_133417.1 coordinate 30,796,261, forward strand.
AAGCTTCTTTCTCTTTGTTATCGGAGGATATTCCCTTTGGCCCTATAGTCTTCAATGGGATCCGAAATATCTGTTGTCAGATTCCACAGAAATAGGCCAGCAAAGAGATCCACGAAATACAAATGTAACTCTGTGAGTGGAAGTCACATATCACAGAGCAGTTTCTCAGAAAGCTTATTTCCAGATTTCATATGAGGATATTTCCTTTTTCACCATTGACCTCTATGGGCTTCCAAATATCACTTTGCCAATTCCACAAGAACTGTTTTAGCGAAGGGCGTCTTGAGGGGAAAGCAGTAACTCTGTGAGATGATTTCACAGAACACAAAGAAGTTTCTCAGAAAGCTTCTTTCTCTTTGTTTTTGGAGGATATTTCCTTTGGCCCTATAGTCTTCCAAGGGATCCGAAATATCTGTTCTCAGATTCCACAGAAATAAGGGTAGCAAAGAGATACACGAAATACAGATGTAACTCTGTGAGTGGAAGTCACATGTCACAGAGCAGTTTCTCAGAAAGCTTCTTTCCAGATTTCATCTGAGGATATTTCCATTTTCACCATAGCCCTCTATGGGCTGCCAAATATCACTTTGCCAATTCCACTAGAACTGTCTTAGCGAAAGGCTTCTTGAGGGGAAAGCTGTAACTCTGGGAGATGATTTCACAGAACACAAAGAAGTTTCTCTGAAAGCTTCTTTCTCTTTGTTATGGGAGGATATTTCCTTTGGCCATATAGTCTTCAAAGGGATCCGAAATATGTGTTCTCAGATTCCACAGAAATAAGGCCAGAAAGAGATCCACGAAATACAGATGTAACTCTGTGAGTGGAAGTCACATGTCACAGAGCAGTTTCTCAGAAAGCTTCTTTCCAGATTTCATCTGAGGATATTTCCTTTTTCACCATAGCCATCTAAGGGCTTCCAAATATCACTTTGCCAATTACACAAGAACTGTCTTAGCCAAAGACTTCTTGAGTGGAAAGCTGAAACTCTGTGAGATGATTTCACAGAACACAAAGAAGTTTCTCAGAAAGCTTCTTTCTCCTTGTTATCGGAGGATATTTCCTTTGGCCCTATAGTCTTCAAAGGGATATGAAATATCTGTTCTCAGATTCCACAGAAATAAGGCTAGCAAAGAGATCCACGAAATACACACGTAACTCTGTGAGTGGAAGTCACATATCACAGAGCAGTTTCTCAGAAAGCTTCTTTCCAGATTTCATCTGAGGATATTTCCTTTTTCACCATAGCCCTCTATGAGCTTCCCAATATCACTTTGCCAATTAGACAAGAACTGTCTTAGTGAAAGGCGTCTTGAGGGGAAAGCGGTAACTCTGTGAGATGATTTCACAGAACACAAAGAAGTTTCTCAGAAAGCTTCTTTCTCTTTGTTATCTGAGGATATTTCCTTTTGCCCTATAGTCTTCAAAGGGATCCGAAATATTTGTTCTCAGATTTCACAGAAATAAGGCTAGCAAAAAGATCCATGAAATACAGATGTAACCCTGTGAGATGAATTAACAGAACACTAAGCAGTTTCTCAGAAAGCTACTTTCCCGATTTCTTCTGAGGATATTTCCTTTTTCACCATAGACCTCTATGGGATTCCAAATATCAGTTTGCCAATTCCACAAGAACTGTCTTAGCGAAAGACTTCTTGAGTGGAAAGCTGTAACTCTGTGAGATGATTTAACAGAAGACAAAGAAGTTTCTCAGAAAGCTTCTTTCTCTTTGTTATCGGAGGATATTTCCTTTGGCCCTATAGTCTTCAAAGGGATCCGAAATATCTGTTCGCAGATTCCACAGAAATAAGGCTAGCAAAGAGATCCACGAAATACACACGTAACTCTGTGAGTGGAAGTCACATATCACAGAGCAGTTTCTCAGAAAGATTCTTTCCAGATTTCATCTGAGGATATTTCCTTTTTCACCAAAGCCCTCTATGGGCTTCCCAATATCACTTTGCCAATTAGACAAGAACTGTCTTAGTGAAAGGCGTCTTGAGGGGAAAGCGGTAACTCTGTGAGATGATTTCACAGAACACAAAGAAGTTTCTCAGAAAGCTTCTTTCTCTTTGTTATCGGAGGATATTTCCTTTGGCCCTATAGTCTTCCAAGGGATCCGAAATATCTGTTCTCAGATTCCACAGAAATCAGGCTAGCAAAGAGATCCACGAAATACAGATGTAACTCTGTGAGTGGAAGTCACATATCACAGAGCAGTTTCTCAGAAAGCTTCTTTCCAGATTTCATCTGAGGATATTTCCTTTTTCACCATAGCCCTCTATGGGCTTCCAAATATCACTTTGCCAATTCCACAAGAACTGTCTTAGCGAAAGGCTTCTTGAGGGGAAAGCTGTAACTCTGTGAGATGATTTCACAGAACACAAAGAAGTTTCTCAGAAAGCTTCTTTCTCTTTGTTTTTGGAGGATATTTCCTTTGGCCCTATACTCTTCAAAGGGATCCGAAATATCTGTTCTCAGATTCCACAGAAACAAGGGTAGCAAAGAGATCCACGAAATACAGATGTAACTCTGTGAGTGGAAGTCACATATCACAGAGCAGTTTCTCAGAAATCTTCTTTCCAGATTTCTTCTGAGGATATTTCCTTTTTCACCGTAGCCCTCTATGGGCTTCCAAATATCACTTTGCCAATTCCTCAGGAACTGTCTTAGCGAAAGGCGTCTTGAGGGGAAAGCTGTAACTCTGTGAGATGATTTCACAGAACACTAAGAAGTTTCTCAGAAAGCTTCTTTCTCTTTGTTTTTGGAGGATATTTCCTTTGGCCCTATAGTCTTCTAAGGGATCCGAAATATCTGTTTTCAGATTACACAGAAATAAGGCTAGCAAAGTGATCCAGGAAATACAGATGTAACTCTGTGAGTTGGAGTCACATATCACAGAGCAGTTTCTCAGAAAGCTTCTTGCCAGATTTCATCTGAGGATATTTCCTTTTTCACCATAGCCCTCTAAGAGCTTCCAAATATCACATTGCCGATTCCACAAGAACTTTCTTAGCGAAAGGCTTCTTGAGCGGAAAGCTGTAACTCTGTGAGATGATTTCACAGAACACAAAGAAGTTTCTCAGAAAGCTTCTTTCTGTTTGTAATCGGAGGATATTTCCTTTGGCCCTATAGTCTTCAAAGGGATCCGAAATATCTGTTCTCAGATTCCACAGAAATAAGGCTAGCAAAGAGATCCACGAAATACAGATGTAACTCTGTGAGTGGAAGTCACATATAACAGAGCAGTTTCTCAGAAAGCTTCTTTCCAGATTTCATCTGAGGATATTTCCTTTTTCACCATAGCCCTCTAGGGGCTTCCAAATATCACTTTGCCAATTCCACAAGAACTGTCTTAGCGAAAGGCTTCTTGAGGGGAAACCTGTAACACTGTGAGATAATTTCACAGAACACAAAGAAGTTTCTCAGAAAGCTTCTTTCACTTTGTTACCGGAGGATATTTACTTTGGCCCTATAGACTTCAAAGGGATCCGAAATATCTGTTCTCAGATTCCAAAGAAATAAGGCAAGCAAAGAGATCCACGAAATACAGATGTAACTCTGTGAGTGGAAGTCACATATCACAGAGCAGTTTCTCAGAAAGCTTCTTTCCAGATTTCATCTGAGGATATTTCCTTTTTCACCATAGCCTTCTAAGGGCTTCCAAATATCACTTTTCCAATTCGACAAAACTGTCTTAGCGAATGGCTTCTTGAGGGGAAAGCTGTAACTCTGTGAGATGATTTCATAGAACACAAAGAAGTTTCTCAGAAAGCTTCTTTCTCTTTGTTATCGGAGGATATTCCCTTTGGCCCTATAGTCTTCAATGGGATCCGAAATATCTGTTGTCAGATTCCACAGAAATAGGCCAGCAAAGAGATCCACGAAATACAGATGTAACTCTGTGAGTGGAAGTCACATATCACAGAGCAGTTTCTCAGAAAGCTTATTTCCAGATTTCGTCTGAGGATATTTCCTTTTTCACCATTGCCCTCTATGGGCTTCCAAATATCACTTTGCCAATTCCACAAGAACTGTTTTAGCGAAGGGCGTCTTGAGGGGAAAGCAGTAACTCTGTGAGATGATTTCACAGAACACAAAGAAGTTTCTCAGAAAGCTTCTTTCTCTTTGTTTTTGGAGGATATTTCCTTTGGCCCTATAGTCTTCCAAGGGATCCGAAATATCTGTTCTCAGATTCCACAGAAATAAGGGTAGCAAAGAGATACACGAAATACAGATGTAACTCTGTGAGTGGAAGTCACATGTCACAGAGCAGTTTCTCAGAAAGCTTCTTTCCAGATTTCATCTGAGGATATTTCCTTTTTCACCATAGCCCTCTATGGGCTTCCAAATATCACTTTGCCAATTCCACTAGAACTGTCTTAGCGAAAGGCTTCTTGAGGGGAAAGCTGTAACTCTGGGAGATGATTTCACAGAACACAAAGAAGTTTCTCTGAAAGCTTCTTTCTCTTTGTTATGGGAGGATATTTCCTTTGGCCCTATAGTCTTCAAAGGGATCCGAAATATGTGTTCTCAGATTCCACAGAAATAAGGCCAGAAAGAGATCCACGAAATACAGATGTAACTCTGTGAGTGGAAGTCACATGTCACAGAGCAGTTTCTCAGAAAGCTTCTTTCCAGATTTCATCTGAGGATATTTCCTTTTTCACCATAGCCATCTAAGGGCTTCCAAATATCACTTTGCCAATTACACAAGAACTGTCTTAGCCAAAGACTTCTTGAGTGGAAAGCTGAAACTCTGTGAGATGATTTCACAGAACACAAAGAAGTTTCTCAGAAAGCTTCTTTCTCCTTGTTATCGGAGGTTATTTCCTTTGGCCCTATAGTCTTCAAAGGGATATGAAATATCTGTTCTCAGATTCCACAGAAATAAGGCTAGCAAAGAGATCCACGAAATACACACGTAACTCTGTGAGTGGAAGTCACATATCACAGAGCAGTTTCTCAGAAAGCTTCTTTCTAGATTTCATCTGAGGATATTTCCTTTTTCACCATAGCCCTCTATGAGCTTCCCAATATCACTTTGCCAATTAGGCAAGAACTGTCTTAGTGAAAGGCGTCTTGAGGGGAAAGCGGTAACTCAGTGAGATGATTTCACAGAACACAAAGAAGTTTCTCAGAAAGCTTCTTTCTCTTTGTTATCTGAGGATATTTCCTTTTGCCCTATAGTCTTCAAAGGGATCCGAAATATTTGTTCTCAGATTTCACAGAAATAAGGCTAGCAAAGAGATCCATGAAATACAGATGTAACCCTGTGAGATGAATTAACAGAACACTAAGCAGTTTCTCAGAAAGCTTCTTTCCCGATTTCTTCTGAGGATATTTCCTTTTTCACCATAGCCCTCTATGGGATTCCAAATATCAGTTTGCCAATTCCACAAGAACTGTCTTAGCGAAAGACTTCTTGAGTGGAAAGCTGTAACTCTGTGAGATGATTTAACAGAAGACAAAGAAGTTTCTCAGAAAGCTTCTTTCTCTTTGTTATCGGAGGATATTTCCTTTGGCCCTATAGTCTTCAAAGGGATCCGAAATATCTGTTCTCAGATTCCACAGAAATAAGGCTAGCAAAGAGATCCACGAAATACACACGTAACTCTGTGAGTGGAAGTCACATATCACAGAGCAGTTTCTCAGAAAGATTCTTTCCAGATTTCATCTGAAGATATTTCCTTTTTCACCAAAGCCCTCTATGGGCTTCCCAATATCACTTTGCCAATTAGACAAGAACTGTCTTAGTGAAAGGCGTCTTGAGGGGAAAGCGGTAACTCTGTGAGATGATTTCACAGAACACAAAGAAGTTTCTCAGAAAGCTTCTTTCTCTTTGTTATCGGAGGATATTTCCTTTGGCCCTATAGTCTTCCAAGGGATCCGAAATATCTGTTCTCAGATTCCACAGAAATAAGGCTAGCAAAGAGATCCACGAAATACAGATGTAACTCTGTGAGTGGAAGTCACATATCACAGAGCAGTTTCTCAGAAAGCTTCTTGTCAGAATTCATCTGAGGATATTTCCTTTTTCACCATAGCCCTCTAAGGGCTTCCAAATATCACATTGCCGTTTCCACAAGAACTGTCTTAGCGAAAGGCTTCTTGAGCGGAAAGCTGTAACTCTGTGAGATGATTTCACAGAACACAAAGAAGTTTCTCAGAAAGCTTCTTTCTCTTTGTTTTTGGAGGATATTCCCTTTGGCCCTATAGTCTTCCAAGGGATCCGAAATATCTGTTCTCAGATTCCAAAGAAATAAGGCTAGCAAAGAGATCCACGAAATACAGATGTAACTCTGTGAGATGAATTAACAGAACACTAAGCAGTTTCTCAGAAATCTTCTTTCCAGATTTCATCTGAGGATATTTCCTTCTTCACCATAGCCCTCTATGGGCTTCCAAATATCACTTTGCCAATTCCACAAGAACTGTCTTAGCGAAAGGCTTCTTTAGGGGAAAGCTGTAACTCTGGGAGATGATTTCACAGAACCCAAAGAAGTTTCTCTGAAAGCTTCTTTCTCTTTGTTATGGAGGATATTTCCTTTGGCCCTATAGTCTTCAAAGGGATCCGAAATATCTGTTCTCAGATTCCACAGAAATAAGGCTGGCAAAGAGATCCAAGAAATATAGATGTAACTCTGTGAGTGGAAGTCACATGTCACAGAGCAGTTTCTCAGAAAGTTTCTTTCCAGATTTCATCGGAGGATATTTCCTTTTTCACCATAGCCCTCTATGGGCTTCCAAATATCACTTTGCCAATTCCACAAGAACTGTCTTAGCGAAAGGCTTCTTGAGGGGAAAGCTGTAACTGTGTGAGATGATTGCACAGAACACAAAGAAGTTTCTCAGAAAGCTTCTTTCTCTTTGTTATCGGAGGATATTTCCTTTTGCCCTATAGTCTTCAAAGGGATCCGAAATATTTGTTCTCAGATTTCACAGAAATAAGGCTAGCAAGGAGATCCATGAAATACAGATGTAACCCTGTGAGATGAATTAACAGAACACTAAGTAGTTTCTCAGAAAGCTTCTTTCCAGATTTCATCTGAGGATATTCCCTTTTTCACCATAGCCCTCTATGGGATTCCAAATATCACTTTGCCATTTCCACAAGAACTGTCTTAGCGAAAGGCTTCTTGAGCGGAAAGCTGTAACTCTGTGAGATGATTTCACAGAACACAAAGAAGTTTCTCAGAAAGCTTCTTTCTCTTTGTTTTTGGAGGATATTCCCTTTGGCTCTATAGTCTTCCAAGGGATCCGAAATATCTGTTCTCAGATTCCAAAGAAATAAGGCTAGCAAAGAGATCCACGAAATACAGATGTAACTCTGTGAGATGAATTAACAGAACACTAAGCAGTTTCTCAGAAATCTTCTTTCCAGATTTCATCTGAGGATATTTCCTCCTTCACCATAGCCCTCTATGGGCTTCCCAATATCACTTTGCCAATTAGACAAGAACTGTCTTAGTGAAAGGCGTCTTGAGGGGAAAGCGGTAACTCTGTGAGATGATTTCACAGAACACAAAGAAGTTTCTCAGAAAGCTTCTTTCTCTTTGTTATCGGAGGATATTTCCTTTGGCCCTATAGTCTTCCAAGGGATCCGAAATATCTGTTCTCAGATTCCACAGAAATAAGGCTAGCAAAGAGATCCAAGAAATACAGATGTAACTCTGTGAGTGGGAGTCACATATCACAGAGCAGTTTCTCAGAAAGCTTCTTTCCAGATTTCATCTGAGGATATTTCCTTTTTCACCATAGCCCTTTAAGGGCTTCTAAATATCAATTTGCCAATTCCACAAGAACTGTCTTAGCGAAAGGCTTCTTGAGGGGAAAGCTGTAACTCTGTGAGATGATTTCACAGAACACAAAGAAGTTTCTCAGAAAGCTTCTTTCTCTTTGTAATCGGAGGATATTTCCTTTGGCCCTATAGTCTTCAAAGGGATCCGAAATATCTGTTCTCAGATTCCTCAGAAATAAGGCTAGCAAAGAGATCCACGAAATACAGATGTAACTCTGTGAGTGGAAGTCACATATCATAGAGCAGTTTCTCAGAAAGCTTCTTTCCAGATTTCATCTGAGGATATTTCCTTTTTCACCATAGCCCTCTATGGGCTTTCAAATATCACTTTGCCAATTCCACAAGAACTGTCTTAGCGAAAGGCTTCTTGAGGGGAAAGCTGTAACTCTGTGAGATGATTTCACAGAACACAAAGAAGTTTCTCAGAAAGCTTCTTTCTCTTTGTTTTTGGAGGATATTTCCTTTGGCCCTATACTCTTCAAAGGGATCCGAAATATCTGTTCTCAGATTCCACAGAAACAAGGCTAGCAAAGAGATCCACGAAATACAGATGTAACTCAGTGAGTGGAAGTCACATATCACAGAGCAGTTTCTCAGAAATCTTCTTTCCAGATTTCATCTGAGGATATTTCCTTTTTCACCATAGCCCTCTATGGGCTTCCAAATATCACTTTGCCAATTCCACAAGAACTGTCTTAGCGAAAGGCTTCTTGAGGGGAAAGCTGTAACTCTGGGAAATGATTTCACAGAACACAAAGAAGTTTCTCAGAAAGCTTCTTTATCCTTGTTATCGGAGGATATTTCCTTTGGCCCTATAGTCTTCAAAGGGATATGAAATATCTGTTCTCAGATTCCACAGAAATAAGGCTAGCAAAGAGATCCACGAAATACACACGTAACTCTGTGAGTGGAAGTCACATATCACAGAGGAGTTTCTCAGAAAGATTCTTTCCAGATTTCATCTGAGGATATTTCCTTTTTCACCATAGCCCTCTATGAGCTTCCTAATATCACTTTGCCAATTAGACAAGAACTGTCTTAGTGAAAGGCGTCTTGAGGGGAAAGCGGTAACTCAGTGAGATGATTTCACAGAACACAAAGAAGTTTCTCAGAAAGCTTCTTTCTCTTTGTTATCTGAGGATATTTCCTTTGGCCCTGTAGTCTTCAAAGGGATCCGAAATATCTGTTCTCAGATTCCACAGAAATAAGGCTAGCAAAGAGATACACGAAATACAGATGTAACTCTGTGAGTGGGAGTCACATGTCACAGAGCAGTTTCTCAGAGAGCTTCTTTCCAGATTTCATCTGAGGATATTTCCTTCTTCACCATAGCCCTCTATGGGCTTCCAAATATCACTTTGCCAATTCCACAAGAACTGTCTTAGCGAAAAACTTCTTGAGGGGAAAGCTGTAACTCTGTGAGATGATTGCACAGAACACAAAGAAGTTTCTCAGAAAGCTTCTTTCTCTTTGTTATCGGAGGATATTCCCTTTTGCCCTATAGTCTTCAAAGGGATCCGAAATATTTGTTCTCAGATTTCACAGAAATAAGGCTAGCAAAGAGATCCATGAAATACAGATGTAACCCTGTGCGATGAATTAACAGAACACTAAGCAGTTTCTCAGAAAGCTTCTTTCCAGATTTCTTCTGAGGATATTTCCTTTTTCACCATAGCCCTCCATGGGATTCCAAATATCACTTTGCCAATTCCACAAGAACTGTCTTAGCGAAAGACTTCTTGAGTGGAAAGCTGTAACTCTGTGAGATGATTTCACAGAAGACAAAGAAGTTTCTCAGAAAGCTTCTTTCTCTTTGTTATCGGAGGATATTTCCTTTGGCCCTATAGTCTTCAAAGGGATCCGAAATATCTGTTCTCAGATTCCACAGAAATAAGGCTAGCAAAGAGATCCACGAAATACACACGTAACTCCGTGAGTGGAAGACACATATCACAGAGCAGTTCTCAGAAAGATTCTTTCCAGATTTCATCTGAGGATATTTCCTTTTTCACCATAGCCCTCTAAGGGCTTCCAAATATCACATTGCCAATTCCACAAGAACTGTCTTAGCGAAAGGCTTCTTGAGGGGAAAGCTGTAACTCTGGGAGATGATTTCACAGAACACAAAGAAGTTTCTCTGAAAGCTTCTTTCTCTTTGTTATGGAGGATATTTCCTTTGGCCCTATAGACTTCAAAGGGATCCGAAATATCTGTTCTCAGATTCCACAGAAATAAGGCTAGCAAAGAGATCCACGAAATATAGATGTAACCCTGTGAGTGGAAGTCACATGTCACAGAGCAGTTTCTCAGAAAGTTTCTTTCCAGATTTCATCGGAGGATATTTCCTTTTTCACCATAGCCCTCTATGGGCTTCCAAATATCACTTTGCCAATTCCACAAGAACTGTCTTAGCGAAAAACTTCTTGAGGGGAAAGCTGTAACTCTGTGAGATGATTGCACAGAACACAAAGAAGTTTCTCAGAAAGCTTCTTTCTCTTTGTTATCGGAGGATATTCCCTTTTTCCCTATAGTCTTCAAAGGGATCCGAAATATTTGTTCTCAGATTTCACAGAAATAAGGCTAGCAAAGAGATCCATGAAATACAGATGTAACCCTGTGCGATGAATTAACAGAACACTAAGCAGTTTCTCAGAAAGCTTCTTTCCAGATTTCTTCTGAGGATATTTCCTTTTTCACCATAGCCCTCCATGGGATTCCAAATATCACTTTGCCAATTCCACAAGAACTGTCTTAGCGAAAGACTTCTTGAGTGGAAAGCTGTAACTCTGTGAGATGATTTCACAGAAGACAAAGAAGTTTCTCAGAAAGCTTCTTTCTCTTTGTTATCGGAGGATATTTCCTTTGGCCCTATAGTCTTCAAAGGGATCCGAAATATCTGTTCTCAGATTCCACAGAAATAAGGCTAGCAAAGAGATCCACGAAATACACACGTAACTCCGTGAGTGGAAGACACATATCACAGAGCAGTTCTCAGAAAGATTCTTTCCAGATTTCATCTGAGGATATTTCCTTTTTCACCATAGCCCTCTAAGGGCTTCCAAATATCACATTGCCAATTCCACAAGAACTGTCTTAGCGAAAGGCTTCTTGAGCGGAAAGCTGTAACTCTGTGAGATGATTTCACAGAACACAAAGAAGTTTCTCAGAAAGCTTCTTTCTGTTTGTAATCGGAGGATATTTCCTTTGGCCCTATAGTCTTCAAAGGGATCCGAAATATCTGTTCTCAGATTCCACAGAAATAAGGCTAGCAAAGAGATCCACGAAATACAGATGTAACTCTGTGAGATGAATTAACAGAACACTAAGCAGTTTTTCAGAAAGCTTCTTTCCAGATTTCATCTGAGGATATTCCCTTTTTCACTAGAGCCCTCTAAGGGCTTCCAAATATCACATTGCCAATTCCACAAGAACTGTCTTAGCGAAAGGCTTCTTGAGGGGAAAGCTGTAACTCTGTGAGATGATTTCACAGAACACAAAGAAGTTTCTCAGAAAGCTTCTTTCTCTTTGTTATCGGAGGATATTTCCTTTGGCTCTATAGTCTTCCAAGGGATCCGAAATATCTGTTCTCAGATTCCACAGAAATAAGGCTAGCAAAGAGATCCACGAAATACAGATGTAACTCTGTGAGTGGGAGTCACATATCACAGAGCAGTTTCTCAGAAAGCTTCTTTCCAGATTTCATCTGAGGATATTTCCTTTTTCACCATAGCCCTTTAAGGGCTTCTAAATATCACTTTGCCAATTCCACAAGAACTGTCTTAGCGAAAGGCTTCTTGAGGGGAAAGCTGTAACTCTGTGAGATGATTTCACAGAACACAAAGAAGTTTCTCAGAAAGCTTCTTTCTCTTTGTTTTTGGAGGATATTTCCTTTGGCCCTATAGTCTTCAAAGGGATCCGAAATATCTGTTCTCAGATTCCACAGAAATAAGGGCAGCAAAGAGATCCACGAAATACAGATGTAACTCTGTGAGTGGAAGTCACATGTCACAGAGCAGTTTCTCAGAAAGCTTCTTTCCAGATTTCATCTGAGGATATTTCCTTTTTCACCATAGCCATCTAAGGGCTTCCAAATATCACTTTGCCAATTCCACAAGAACTGTCTTAGCGAAAGGCTTCTTGAGGGGAAAGCTGTAACTCTGTGAGATGATTGCACAGAACACAAAGAAGTTTCTCAGAAAGCTTCTTTCTCTTTGTTATCGGAGGATATTTCCTTTTGCCCTATAGTCTTCAAAGGGATCCGAAATATTTGTTCTCAGATTTCACAGAAATAAGGCTTACAAAGAGATCCATGAAATACAAATGTAACCCTGTTAGATGAATTAACAGAACACTAAGCAGTTTCTCAGAAAGATTCTTTCCAGATTTCTTCATAGGATATTTCCTTTTTCACGATAGCCCTCTAAGGGCTTCCAAATATCACTTTGCCAATTCCACAAGAACTGTCTTAGAGAAAGGCTTCTTGAGGGGAAAGCTGTAACTCTGTGAGATGATTTCACAGAACACAAAGAAGTTTCTCAGAAAGCTTCTTTCTCTTCGTTATCGGAGGATATTTCCTTTGGCCCGATAGTCTTCAAGGGATCCGAAATATCTGTTCTCAGATTCCACAGAAATAAGGCTAGCAAAGAGATACACGAAATACAGATGTAACTCTGTGAGTGGAAGTCACATATCACAGAGCAGTTTCTCAGAAAGCTTCTTTCCAGATTTCATCTGAGGATATTTCCTTTTTCACCATAGCCCACTCTGGGCGTCCAAATATCACTTTGCCAATTCCACGAGAACTGTCTTAGCGAACGGCGTCTTGAGGGGAAAGCAGTAACTCTGTGAGATGATTTCTCAGAACCCAAAGAAGTTTGTCAGAAAGCTTCTTTCTCTTTCTTATGGGAGGATATTTCCTTTGGGCCTATAGTCTTCAAAGGGATCCGAATTATCTGTTCTCAGATTCCACAGAAATAAGGCTAGCAAAGAGATCCACGAAATACAGATGTAACCTTGTGAGTGGAAGTCACATATCACAGAGCAGTTTCTCAGAAAGCTTCTTTCCAGTTTTCTTCTGAGGATATTTCCTTTTTCACCATAGTCCTCTATGGGATTCCAAATATCACGTTGCCAATTCCACAAGAACTGTCTAAGCGAAAGGCTTCTTTAGGGGAAAGCTGTAACTCTGTGAGTTGACTTCTCAGAACCCAAAAAAATTTCTCAGACAGCTTCTTTCTCTTTGTTATCGGAGGATATTTCCTTTGGCCCTATAGTCTTCAAAGGGATCCGAAATATGTTTTCTCAGCTTCCACAGAAATAAGGCTAGCAAAGAGGTCCAAGAAATACAGATGTAACTCTGTGAGATGAATTAACAGAACACTAAGCAGTTTCTCAGAAATCTTCTTTCCAGATTTCATCTGAGGATATTTCCTTTTTCACCATAGCCCTCTATGGGCTTCCAAATATCACTTTGCCAATTCCACAAGAACTGTCTTAGCGAAAGACTTCTTGAGTGCATAGCTGTAACTCTGTGAGATGATTTCACAGAACACAAAGAAGTTTCTCAGAAAGCTTCTTTCTCTTTGTTATCGGAGGATATTTCCTTTCGCTCTATAGTCTTCCAAGGCATCCGAAATATCTGTTCTGAGATTCCACAGAAATAAGGCTAGCAAACAGATCCACGAAATACAGATGTAACTCTGTGAGTGGAAGTCACATATCACAGAGTAGTTTCTCAGAAAGCTTCTTTCCAGATTTCATCTGAGGATATTTCCTTTTTCACCATAGCCCTTTAAGGGCTTCTAAATATCACTTTGCCAATTCCACAAGAACTGTCTTAGCGAAAGGCTTCTTGAGGGGAAAGCTGTAACTCTGTGAGATGATTTCACAGAACACAAAGAAGTTTCGCAGAAAGCTTCTTTCTCTTTGAAATCGGAGGATATTTCCTTTGGCCCTATAGTCTTCAAAGGGATCCGAAATATCTGTTCTCAGATTCCACAGAAATAAGGCTAGCAAAGAGATCCACGAAATACAGATGTAACTCTGTGAGTGGAAGTCACATATCACAGAGCAGTTTCTCAGAAATCTTCTTTCCAGATTTCATCTGAGGATATTTCCTTTTTCACCATAGCCCTCTATGGGCTTCCAAATATCACTTTGCCAATTCCTCAAGAACTGTCTTAGCGAAAGGCGTCTTGAGGGGAAAGCTGTAACTCTGTGAGATGATTTCACAGAACACAAAGAAGTTTCTCAGAAAGCTTCTTTCTCTTTGTTTTTGGAGGATATTTCCTTTGGCCCTATAGTCTTCCAAGGGATCCGAAATATCTGTTTTCAGATTACACAGAAATAAGGCTAGCAAAGTGATCCACGAAATACAGATGTAACTCTGTGAGTGGAAGTCACATATCACAGAGCAGTTTCTCAGAAAGCTTCTTGCCAGATTTCATCTGAGGATATTTCCTTTATCACCATAGCCCTCTAGGGGCTTCCAAATATCACTTTACCAATTCCACAAGAACTGTCTTAGCGAAAGGCTTCTTGAGGGGAAAGCTGTAACTCTGTGAGTTGATTTCACAGAACACAAAGATGTTTATCAGAAAGCTTCTTTCTCTTTGTTATGGGAGGATATTTCCTTTGGGCCTATAGTCTTCAATGGGATCCGAATTATCTGTTCTCAGATTCCACAGAAATAAGGCTAGCAAAGAGATCCACGAAATACAGATGTAACCTTGTGACTGGAAATCACATATCACAGAGCAGTTTCTCAGAAAGCTTCTTTCCAGATTTCCTCTGAGGATATTTCCTTTTTCACCGTAGTACTCTATGGGCTTCCAAATATCACTTTGCCTATTCCACAAGAACTGTCTAAGCGAAAGGCTTCTTGAGGGGAAAGCTGTAACTCTGGGAGATGATTTCACAGAACACAAAGAAGTTTCTCAGAAAGCTTCTTTCTGTTTGTAATCGGAGGATATTTCCTTTGGCCCTATAGTCTTCAAAGGGATCCGAAATATCTGTTCTCAGATTCCACAGAAATAAGGCTAGCAAAGAGAACCACGAAATACAGATGTAACTCTGTGAGTGGAAGTCACATATCACAGAGCAGTTTCTCAGAAAGCTTCTTTCCAAATTTCATCTGAGGATATTTCCTTTTTCAACATAGCCCTCTATGGGCTTCCAAATATCACTTTGACAATTCCACAAGAACTGTCTTAGCGAACGGCGACATGAGGGGAAAGCAGTAACTCTGTGAGATGATTTCACAGAACACAAAGAAGTTTCTCAGAAAGCTTCTTTCTCTTTGTTTTTGGAGGATATTTCCTTTGGCCCTATAGTCTTCCAAGGGATCCGAAATATCTGTTCTCAGATTCCACAGAAATAAGGCTAGCAAAGAGATACACAAAATACAGATGTAACTCTGTGAGATGAATTAACAGAACACTAAGCAGTTTCTCAGAAAGCTTCTTTCCAGATTTCTTCTGAGGATATTTCCTTTTTCACCATAGCCCTTTAAGGGCTTCCAAATATCACATTGTCAATTAGCCAAGAACTGTCTTAGTGAAAGGCGTCTTGAGGGGAAAGCGGTAACTCTGTGAGATGATTTCACAGAACACAAAGAAGTTTCTCAGAAAGCTTCTTTCTCTTTGTTATCGGAGGATATTTCCTTTGGCCCTATAGTCTTCAAAGGGATCCGAAATATCTGTTCTCAGATTCCACAGAAATAAGGCTAGCAAAGGGATCCACGAAATACAGATGTAACTCTCTGAGTGGAAGTCACATATCACAGAGCAGTTTCTCAGGAAGCTTCTTTCCAGATTTCATCTGAGGATATTTCCTTTTTCACCATAGCCCTTTAAGGGCTTCTAAATATCACTTTGCCAATTCCACAAGAACTGTCTTAGCGAAAGGCTTCTTGAGGGGAAAGCTGTAACTCTGTGAGATGATTTCACAGAACACAAAGAAGTTTCTCAGAAAGCTTCTTTCTCTTTGTAATCGGAGGATATTTCCTTTGGCCCTATAGTCTTCAAAGGGATCCGAAATATCTGTTCTCAGATTCCACAGAAATAAGGCTAGCAAAGAGATCCACGAAATACAGATGTAACTCTGTGAGTGGAAGTCACATATCACAGAGCAGTTTCTCAGAAAGCTTCCTTCCAGATTTCATCTGAGGATATTTCCTTTTTCACCATAGCCCTCTATGGGCTTCCAAATATCACTTTGCCAATTCCACAAGAACTGTCTTAGCGAAAGGCTTCTTGAGGGGAAAGCTGTAACTCTGTGAGATGATTTCACAGAACACAAAGAACTTTCTCAGAAAGCTTCTTTCTCTTTTTTTTTGGAGGATATTTCCTTTGGCCCTATACTCTTCAAAGGGATCCGAAATATCTGTTCTCAGACTCCACAGAAACAAGGCTAGCAAAGAGATCCACCAAATACAGATGTAACTCTGTGAGTGGAAGTCACATATCACAGAGCAGTTTCTCAGAAATCTTCTTTCCAGATTTCATCTGAGGATATTTCCTTTTTCACCATAGCCCTCTATGGGCTTCCAAATATCACTTTGCCAATTCCACAAGAACTGTCTTAGCGAAAAACTTCTTGAGGGGAAAGCTGTAACTCTGTGAGATGATTGCACAGAACACAAAGAAGTTTCTCAGAAAGCTTCTTTCTCTTTGTTATCGGAGGATATTCCCTTTTGCCCTATAGTCTTCAAAGGGATCCGAAATATTTGTTCTCAGATTTCACAGAAATAAGGCTAGCAAAGAGATCCATGAAATACAGATGTAACCCTGTGCGATGAATTAACAGAACACTAAGCAGTTTCTCAGAAAGCTTCTTTCCAGATTTCTTCTGAGGATATTTCCTTTTTCACCATAGCCCTCCATGGGATTCCAAATATCACTTTGCCAATTCCACAAGAACTGTCTTAGCGAAAGACTTCTTGAGTGGAAAGCTGTAACTCTGTGAGATGATTTCACAGAAGACAAAGAAGTTTCTCAGAAAGCTTCTTTCTCTTTGTTATCGGAGGATATTTCCTTTGGCCCTATAGTCTTCAAAGGGATCCGAAATATCTGTTCTCAGATTCCACAGAAATAAGGCTAGCAAAGAGATCCACGAAATACACACGTAACTCCGTGAGTGGAAGACACATATCACAGAGCAGTTCTCAGAAAGATTCTTTCCAGATTTCATCTGAGGATATTTCCTTTTTCACCATAGCCCTCTAAGGGCTTCCAAATATCACATTGCCAATTCCACAAGAACTGTCTTAGCGAAAGGCTTCTTGAGGGGAAAGCTGTAACTCTGGGAGATGATTTCACAGAACACAAAGAAGTTTCTCTGAAAGCTTCTTTCTCTTTGTTATGGAGGATATTTCCTTTGGCCCTATAGACTTCAAAGGGATCCGAAATATCTGTTCTCAGATTCCACAGAAATAAGGCTAGCAAAGAGATCCACGAAATATAGATGTAACCCTGTGAGTGGAAGTCACATGTCACAGAGCAGTTTCTCAGAAAGTTTCTTTCCAGATTTCATCGGAGGATATTTCCTTTTTCACCATAGCCCTCTATGGGCTTCCAAATATCACTTTGCCAATTCCACAAGAACTGTCTTAGCGAAAAACTTCTTGAGGGGAAAGCTGTAACTCTGTGAGATGATTGCACAGAACACAAAGAAGTTTCTCAGAAAGCTTCTTTCTCTTTGTTATCGGAGGATATTCCCTTTTTCCCTATAGTCTTCAAAGGGATCCGAAATATTTGTTCTCAGATTTCACAGAAATAAGGCTAGCAAAGAGATCCATGAAATACAGATGTAACCCTGTGCGATGAATTAACAGAACACTAAGCAGTTTCTCAGAAAGCTTCTTTCCAGATTTCTTCTGAGGATATTTCCTTTTTCACCATAGCCCTCCATGGGATTCCAAATATCACTTTGCCAATTCCACAAGAACTGTCTTAGCGAAAGACTTCTTGAGTGGAAAGCTGTAAGTCTGTGAGATGATTTCACAGAAGACAAAGAAGTTTCTCAGAAAGCTTCTTTCTCTTTGTTATCGGAGGATATTTCCTTTGGCCCTATAGTCTTCAAAGGGATCCGAAATATCTGTTCTCAGATTCCACAGAAATAAGGCTAGCAAAGAGATCCACGAAATACACACGTAACTCCGTGAGTGGAAGACACATATCACAGAGCAGTTCTCAGAAAGATTCTTTCCAGATTTCATCTGAGGATATTTCCTTTTTCACCATAGCCCTCTAAGGGCTTCCAAATATCACATTGCCAATTACACAAGAACTGTCTTAGCGAAAGGCTTCTTGAGCGGAAAGCTGTAACTCTGTGAGATGATTTCACAGAACACAAAGAAGTTTCTCAGAAAGCTTCTTTCTGTTTGTAATCGGAGGATATTTCCTTTGGCCCTATAGTCTTCAAAGGGATCCGAAATATCTGTTCTCAGATTCCACAGAAATAAGGCTAGCAAAGAGATCCACGAAATACAGATGTAACTCTGTGAGATGAATTAACAGAACACTAAGCAGTTTTTCAGAAAGCTTCTTTCCAGATTTCATCTGAGGATATTCCCTTTTTCACTAGAGCCCTCTAAGGGCTTCCAAATATCACATTGCCAATTCCACAAGAACTGTCTTAGCGAAAGGCTTCTTGAGGGGAAAGCTGTAACTCTGTGAGATGATTTCACAGAACACAAAGAAGTTTCTCAGAAAGCTTCTTTCTCTTTGTTATCGGAGGATATTTCCTTTGGCTCTATAGTCTTCCAAGGGATCCGAAATATCTGTTCTCAGATTCCACAGAAATAAGGCTAGCAAAGAGATCCACGAAATACAGATGTAACTCTGTGAGTGGGAGTCACATATCACAGAGCAGTTTCTCAGAAAGCTTCTTTCCAGATTTCATCTGAGGATATTTCCTTTTTCACCATAGCCCTTTAAGGGCTTCTAAATATCACTTTGCCAATTCCACAAGAACTGTCTTAGCGAAAGGCTTCTTGAGGGGAAAGCTGTAACTCTGTGAGATGATTTCACAGAACACAAAGAAGTTTCTCAGAAAGCTTCTTTCTCTTTGTTTTTGGAGGATATTTCCTTTGGCCCTATAGTCTTCAAAGGGATCCGAAATATCTGTTCTCAGATTCCACAGAAATAAGGGCAGCAAAGAGATCCACGAAATACAGATGTAACTCTGTGAGTGGAAGTCACATGTCACAGAGCAGTTTCGCAGAAAGCTTCTTTCCAGATTTCATCTGAGGATATTTCCTTTTTCACCATAGCCATCTAAGGGCTTCCAAATATCACTTTGCCAATTCCACAAGAACTGTCTTAGCGAAAGGCTTCTTGAGGGGAAAGCTGTAACTCTGTGAGATGATTGCACAGAACACAAAGAAGTTTCTCAGAAAGCTTCTTTCTCTTTGTTATCGGAGGATATTTCCTTTTGCCCTATAGTCTTCAAAGGGATCCGAAATATTTGTTCTCAGATTTCACAGAAATAAGGCTTACAAAGAGATCCATGAAATACAAATGTAACCCTGTTAGATGAATTAACAGAACACTAAGCAGTTTCTCAGAAAGATTCTTTCCAGATTTCTTCATAGGATATTTCCTTTTTCACGATAGCCCTCTAAGGGCTTCCAAATATCACTTTGCCAATTCCACAAGAACTGTCTTAGAGAAAGGCTTCTTGAGGGGAAAGCTGTAACTCTGTGAGATGATTTCACAGAACACAAAGAAGTTTCTCAGAAAGCTTCTTTCTCTTCGTTATCGGAGGATATTTCCTTTGGCCCGATAGTCTTCAAGGGATCCGAAATATCTGTTCTCAGATTCCACAGAAATAAGGCTAGCAAAGAGATCCACGAAATACAGATGTAACTCTGTGAGTGGAAGTCACATATCACAGAGCAGTTTCTCAGAAAGCTTCTTTCCAGATTTCATCTGAGGATATTTCCTTTTTCACCATAGCCCACTCTGGGCGTCCAAATATCACTTTGCCAATTCCACGAGAACTGTCTTAGCGAACGGCGTCTTGAGGGGAAAGCAGTAACTCTGTGAGATGATTTCTCAGAACCCAAAGAAGTTTGTCAGAAAGCTTCTTTCTCTTTCTTATGGGAGGATATTTCCTTTGGGCCTATAGTCTTCAAAGGGATCCGAATTATCTGTTCTCAGATTCCACAGAAATAAGGCTAGCAAAGAGATCCACGAAATACAGATGTAACCTTGTGAGTGGAAGTCACATATCACAGAGCAGTTTCTCAGAAAGCTTCTTTCCAGTTTTCTTCTGAGGATATTTCCTTTTTCACCATATTCCTCTATGGGATTCCAAATATCACGTTGCCAATTCCACAAGAACTGTCTAAGCGAAAGGCTTCTTTAGGGGAAAGCTGTAACTCTGTGAGTTGACTTCTCAGAACCCAAAAAAATTTCTCAGAAAGCTTCTTTCTCTTTGTTATCGGAGGATATTTCCTTTGGCCCTATAGTCTTCAAAGGGATCCGAAATATGTTTTCTCAGCTTCCACAGAAATAAGGCTAGCAAAGAGGTCCAAGAAATACAGATGTAACTCTGTGAGATGAATTAACAGAACACTAAGCAGTTTCTCAGAAATCTTCTTTCCAGATTTCATCTGAGGATATTTCCTTTTTCACCATAGCCCTCTATGGGCTTCCAAATATCACTTTGCCAATTCCACAAGAACTGTCTTAGCGAAAGACTTCTTGAGTGCATAGCTGTAACTCTGTGAGATGATTTCACAGAACACAAAGAAGTTTCTCAGAAAGCTTCTTTCTCTTTGTTATCGGAGGATATTTCCTTTGGCTCTATAGTCTTCCAAGGCATCCGAAATATCTGTTCTGAGATTCCACAGAAATAAGGCTAGCAAACAGATCCACGAAATACAGATGTAACTCTGTGAGTGGAAGTCACATATCACAGAGTAGTTTCTCAGAAAGCTTCTTTCCAGATTTCATCTGAGGATATTTCCTTTTTCACCATAGCCCTTTAAGGGCTTCTAAATATCACTTTGCCAATTCCACAAGAACTGTCTTAGCGAAAGGCTTCTTGAGGGGAAAGCTGTAACTCTGTGAGATGATTTCACAGAACACAAAGAAGTTTCGCAGAAAGCTTCTTTCTCTTTGAAATCGGAGGATATTTCCTTTGGCCCTATAGTCTTCAAAGGGATCCGAAATATCTGTTCTCAGATTCCACAGAAATAAGGCTAGCAAAGAGATCCACGAAATACAGATGTAACTCTGTGAGTGGAAGTCACATATCACAGAGCAGTTTCTCAGAAATCTTCTTTCCAGATTTCATCTGAGGATATTTCCTTTTTCACCATAGCCCTCTATGGGCTTCCAAATATCACTTTGCCAATTCCTCAAGAACTGTCTTAGCGAAAGGCGTCTTGAGGGGAAAGCTGTAACTCTGTGAGATGATTTAACAGAACACAAAGAAGTTTCTCAGAAAGCTTCTTTCTCTTTGTTTTTGGAGGATATTTCCTTTGGCCCTATAGTCTTCCAAGGGATCCGAAATATCTGTTTTCAGATTACACAGAAATAAGGCTAGCAAAGTGATCCACGAAATACAGATGTAACTCTGTGAGTGGAAGTCACATATCACAGAGCAGTTTCTCAGAAAGCTTCTTGCCAGATTTCATCTGAGGATATTTCCTTTATCACCATAGCCCTCTAGGGGCTTCCAAATATCACTTTACCAATTCCACAAGAACTGTCTTAGCGAAAGGCTTCTTGAGGGGAAAGCTGTAACTCTGTGAGTTGATTTCACAGAACACAAAGATGTTTATCAGAAAGCTTCTTTCTCTTTGTTATGGGAGGATATTTCCTTTGGGCCTATAGTCTTCAATGGGATCCGAATTATCTGTTCTCAGATTCCACAGAAATAAGGCTAGCAAAGAGATCCACGAAATACAGATGTAACCTTGTGACTGGAAATCACATATCACAGAGCAGTTTCTCAGAAAGCTTCTTTCCAGATTTCCTCTGAGGATATTTCCTTTTTCACCGTAGTACTCTATGGGCTTCCAAATATCACTTTGCCTATTCCACAAGAACTGTCTAAGCGAAAGGCTTCTTGAGGGGAAAGCTGTAACTCTGGGAGATGATTTCACAGAACACAAAGAAGTTTCTCAGAAAGCTTCTTTCTGTTTGTAATCGGAGGATATTTCCTTTGGCCCTATAGTCTTCAAAGGGATCCGAAATATCTGTTCTCAGATTCCACAGAAATAAGGCTAGCAAAGAGATCCACGAAATACAGATGTAACTCTGTGAGTGGAAGTCACATATCACAGAGCAGTTTCTCAGAAAGCTTCTTTCCAAATTTCATCTGAGGATATTTCCTTTTTCAACATAGCCCTCTATGGGCTTCCAAATATCACTTTGACAATTCCACAAGAACTGTCTTAGCGAACGGCGACATGAGGGGAAAGCAGTAACTCTGTGAGATGATTTCACAGAACACAAAGAAGTTTCTCAGAAAGCTTCTTTCTCTTTGTTTTTGGAGGACATTTCCTTTGGCCCTATAGTCTTCCAAGGGATCCGAAATATCTGTTCTCAGATTCCACAGAAATAAGGCTAGCAAAGAGATACACAAAATACAGATGTAACTCTGTGAGATGAATTAACAGAACACTAAGCAGTTTCTCAGAAAGCTTCTTTCCAGATTTCTTCTGAGGATATTTCCTTTTTCACCATAGCCCTTTAAGGGCTTCCAAATATCACATTGCCAATTAGCCAAGAACTGTCTTAGTGAAAGGCGTCTTGAGGGGAAAGCGGTAACTCTGTGAGATGATTTCACAGAACACAAAGAAGTTTCTCAGAAAGCTTCTTTCTCTTTGTTATCGGAGGATATTTCCTTTGGCCCTATAGTCTTCAAAGGGATCCGAAATATCTGTTCTCAGATTCCACAGAAATAAGGCTAGCAAAGGGATCCACGAAATACAGATGTAACTCTCTGAGTGGAAGTCACATATCACAGAGCAGTTTCTCAGGAAGCTTCTTTCCAGATTTCATCTGAGGATATTTCCTTTTTCACCATAGCCCTTTAAGGGCTTCTAAATATCACTTTGCCAATTCCACAAGAACTGTCTTAGCGAAAGGCTTCTTGAGGGGAAAGCTGTAACTCTGTGAGATGATTTCACAGAACACAAAGAAGTTTCTCAGAAAGCTTCTTTCTCTTTGTAATCGGAGGATATTTCCTTTGGCCCTATAGTCTTCAAAGGGATCCGAAATATCTGTTCTCAGATTCCACAGAAATAAGGCTAGCAAAGAGATCCACGAAATACAGATGTAACTCTGTGAATGGAAGTCACATATCACAGAGCAGTTTCTCAGAAAGCTTCCTTCCAGATTTCATCTGAGGATATTTCCTTTTTCACCATAGCCCTCTATGGGCTTCCAAATATCACTTTGCCAATTCCACAAGAACTGTCTTAGCGAAAGGCTTCTTGAGGGGAAAGCTGTAACTCTGTGAGATGATTTCACAGAACACAAAGAACTTTCTCAGAAAGCTTCTTTCTCTTTTTTTTTGGAGGATATTTCCTTTGGCCCTATACTCTTCAAAGGGATCCGAAATATCTGTTCTCAGACTCCACAGAAACAAGGCTAGCAAAGAGATCCACCAAATACAGATGTAACTCTGTGAGTGGAAGTCACATATCACAGAGCAGTTTCTCAGAAATCTTCTTTCCAGATTTCATCTGAGGATATTTCCTTTTTCACCATAGCCCTCTATGGGCTTCCAAATATCACTTTGCCAATTCCTCAAGAACTGTCTTATCGAAAGGCGTCTTGAGGGGAAAGCTGTAACTCTGTGAGATGATTTCACAGAACACAAAGAAGTTTCTCAGAAAGCTTCTTTCTCTTTGTTATGGGAGGATATTTCCTTTGGGCCTATAGTCTTCAATGGGATCCGAATTATCTGTTCTTAGATTCCACAGAAATAAGGCTAGCAAAGAGATCCACGAAATACAGATGTAACCTTGTGAGTGGAAGAACATATCACAGAGCAGTTTATCAGAAAGCTTCTTTCCAGATTTCATCTGAGGATATTTCCTTTTTCACCCTAGTCCTCTATGGGCTTCCAAATATTACTTTGCCAATTCCACAAGAACTGTCTAAGCGAAAGGCTTCTTGAGGGGAAAGCTGTAAATCTGTGAGATGATTTCACAGAACCCAAAGAAGTTTCTCAGAAAGCTTCTTTCTCTTTGTTATCGGAGGATATTTCCTTTGGCCCTATAGTCTTCCAAGGGATCCGAAATATATTTTCTCAGATTCCAAAGAAATAAGGCTAGCAAAGAGATCCACGAAATACAGATGTAACTCTGTGAGATGAATTAACAGAACACTAAGCAGTTTCTCAGAAATCTTCTTTCCAGATTTCATCTGAGGATATTTCCTTTTTCACCATAGCCCTATAAGGGCTTCCAAATATCACATTGCCGATTACACAAGAACTTTCTTAGCGAAAGGCTTCTTGAGCGGAAAGCTGTAACTCTGTGAGATGATTTCACAGAACACAAAGAAGTTTCTCAGAAAGCTTCTTTCTCTTTGTTATCGGAGGAAATTTCCTTTGGCTCTATAGTCTTCCAAGGCATCCGAAATATCTGTTCTGAGATTCCACAGAAATAAGGCTAGCAAACAGATCCACGAAATACAGATGTAACTCTGTGAGTGGAAGTCACATATCACAGAGTAGTTTCTCAGAAAGCTTCTTTCCAGATTTCATCTGAGGATATTTCCTTTTTCACCATAGCCCTTTAAGGGCTTCTAAATATCACTTTGCCAATTCCACAAGAACTGTCTTAGCGAAAGGCTTCTTGAGGGGAAAGCTGTAACTCTGTGAGATGATTTCACAGAACACAAAGAAGTTTCGCAGAAAGCTTCTTTCTCTTTGTAATCGGAGGATATTTCCTTTGGCCCTATAGTCTTCAAAGGGATCCGAAATATCTGTTCTCAGATTCCACAGAAATAAGGCTAGCAAAGAGATCCACGAAATACAGATGTAACTCTGTGAGTGGAAGTCACATATCACAGAGCAGTTTCTCAGAAATCTTCTTTCCAGATTTCATCTGAGGATATTTCCTTTTTCACCATAGCCCTCTATGGGCTTCCAAATATCACTTTGCCAATTCCTCAAGAACTGTCTTAGCGAAAGGCGTCTTGAGGGGAAAGCTGTAACTCTGTGAGATGATTTCACAGAACACAAAGAAGTTTCTCAGAAAGCTTCTTTCTCTTTGTTTTTGGAGGATATTTCCTTTGGCCCTATAGTCTTCCAAGGGATCCGAAATATCTGTTCTCAGATTCCACAGAAATAAGGCTAGCAAAGAGATACACAAAATACAGATGTAACTCTGTGAGATGAATTAACAGAACACTAAGCAGTTTCTCAGAAAGCTTCTTTCCAGATTTCTTCTGAGGATATTTCCTTTTTCACCATAGCCCTTTAAGGGCTTCCAAATATCACATTGCCAATTAGCCAAGAACTGTCTTAGTGAAAGGCGTCTTGAGGGGAAAGCGGTAACTCTGTGAGATGATTTCACAGAACACAAAGAAGTTTCTCAGAAAGCTTCTTTCTCTTTGTTATCGGAGGATATTTCCTTTGGCCCTATAGTCTTCAAAGGGATCCGAAATATCTGTTCTCAGATTCCACAGAAATAAGGCTAGCAAAGGGATCCACGAAATACAGATGTAACTCTCTGAGTGGAAGTCACATATCACAGAGCAGTTTCTCAGGAAGCTTCTTTCCAGATTTCATCTGAGGATATTTCCTTTTTCACCATAGCCCTTTAAGGGCTTCTAAATATCACTTTGCCAATTCCACAAGAACTGTCTTAGCGAAAGGCTTCTTGAGCGGAAAGCTGTAACTCTGTGAGATGATTTCACAGAACACAAAGAAGTTTCTCAGAAAGCTTCTTTCTCTTTGTAATCGGAGGATATTTCCTTTGGCCCTATAGTCTTCAAAGGGATCCGAAATATCTGTTCTCAGATTCCACAGAAATAAGGCTAGCAAAGAGATCCACGAAATACAGATGTAACTCTGTGAGTGGAAGTCACATATCACAGAGCAGTTAATCAGAAAGCTTCCTTCCAGATTTCATCTGAGGATATTTCCTTTTTCACCATAGCCCTCTATGGGCTTCCAAATATCACTTTGCCAATTCCACAAGAACTGTCTTAGCGAAAGGCTTCTTGAGGGGAAAGCTGTAACTCTGTGAGATGATTTCACAGAACACAAAGAACTTTCTCAGAAAGCTTCTTTCTCTTTTTTTTTGGAGGATATTTCCTTTGGCCCTATACTCTTCAAAGGGATCCGAAATATCTGTTCTCAGACTCCACAGAAACAAGGCTAGCAAAGAGATCCACCAAATACAGATGTAACTCTGTGAGTGGAAGTCACATATCACAGAGCAGTTTCTCAGAAATCTTCTTTCCAGATTTCATCTGAGGATATTTCCTTTTTCACCATAGCCCTCTATGGGCTTCGAAATATCACTTTGCCAATTCCTCAAGAACTGTCTTATCGAAAGGCGTCTTGAGGGGAAAGCTGTAACTCTGTGAGATGATTTCACAGAACACAAAGAAGTTTCTCAGAAAGCTTCTTTCTCTTTGTTATGGGAGGATATTTCCTTTGGGCCTATAGTCTTCAATGGGATCCGAATTATCTGTTCTTAGATTCCACAGAAATAAGGCTAGCAAAGAGATCCACGAAATACAGATGTAACCTTGTGAGTGGAAGAACATATCACAGAGCAGTTTATCAGAAAGCTTCTTTCCAGATTTCATCTGAGGATATTTCCTTTTTCACCCTAGTCCTCTATGGGCTTCCAAATATTACTTTGCCAATTCCACAAGAACTGTCTAAGCGAAAGGCTTCTTGAGGGGAAAGCTGTAAATCTGTGAGATGATTTCACAGAACCCAAAGAAGTTTCTCAGAAAGCTTCTTTCTCTTTGTTATCGGAGGATATTTCCTTTGGCCCTATAGTCTTCCAAGGGATCCGAAATATATTTTCTCAGATTCCAAAGAAATAAGGCTAGCAAAGAGATCCACGAAATACAGATGTAACTCTGTGAGATGAATTAACAGAACACTAAGCAGTTTCTCAGAAATCTTCTTTCCAGATTTCATCTGAGGATATTTCCTTTTTCACCATAGCCCTATAAGGGCTTCCAAATATCACATTGCCGATTACACAAGAACTTTCTTAGCGAAAGGCTTCTTGAGCGGAAAGCTGTAACTCTGTGAGATGATTTCACAGAACACAAAGAAGTTTCTCAGGAAGCTTCTTTCTCTTTGTTATCGGAGGAAATTTCCTTTGGCTCTATAGTCTTCCAAGGCATCCGAAATATCTGTTCTGAGATTCCACAGAAATAAGGCTAGCAAACAGATCCACGAAATACAGATGTAACTCTGTGAGTGGAAGTCACATATCACAGAGTAGTTTCTCAGAAAGCTTCTTTCCAGATTTCATCTGAGGATATTTCCTTTTTCACCATAGCCCTTTAAGGGCTTCTAAATATCACTTTGCCAATTCCACAAGAACTGTCTTAGCGAAAGGCTTCTTGAGGGGAAAGCTGTAACTCTGTGAGATGATTTCACAGAACACAAAGAAGTTTCGCAGAAAGCTTCTTTCTCTTTGTAATCGGAGGATATTTCCTTTGGCCCTATAGTCTTCAAAGGGATCCGAAATATCTGTTCTCAGATTCCACAGAAATAAGGCTAGCAAAGAGATCCACGAAATACAGATGTAACTCTGTGAGTGGAAGTCACATATCACAGAGCAGTTTCTCAGAAATCTTCTTTCCAGATTTCATCTGAGGATATTTCCTTTTTCACCATAGCCCTCTATGGGCTTCCAAATATCACTTTGCCAATTCCTCAAGAACTGTCTTAGCGAAAGGCGTCTTGAGGGGAAAGCTGTAACTCTGTGAGATGATTTCACAGAACACAAAGAAGTTTCTCAGAAAGCTTCTTTCTCTTTGTTTTTGGAGGATATTTCCTTTGGCCCTATAGTCTTCCAAGGGATCCGAAATATCTGTTTTCAGATTACACAGAAATAAGGCTAGCAAAGTGATCCACGAAATACAGATGTAACTCTGTGAGTGGAAGTCACATATCACAGAGCAGTTTCTCAGAAAGCTTCTTGCCAGATTTCATCTGAGGATATTTCCTTTATCACGATAGCCCTCTAGGGGCTTCCAAATATCACTTTACCAATTCCACAAGAACTGTCTTAGCGAAAGGCTTCTTGAGGGGAAAGCTGTAACTCTGTGAGTTGATTTCACAGAACACAAAGATGTTTCTCAGAAAGCTTCTTTCTCTTTTTTATGGGAGGATATTTCCTTTGGGCCTATAGTCTTCAATGGGATCCGAATTATCTGTTCTTAGATTCCACAGAAATAAGGCTAGCAAAGAGATCCACGAAATACAGATGTAACCTTGTGAGTGGAAGTCACATATCACAGAGCAGTTTCTCAGAAAGCTTCTTTCCAGATTTCATCTGAGGATATTTCCTTTTTCACCCTTGTCCTCTATGGGCTTCCAAATATTACTCTGCCAATTCCAAAAGAACTGTCTAAGCGAAAGGCTTCTTGAGGGGAAAGCTGTAACTCTGTGAGATGATTTCACAGAACCCAAAGAAGTTTCTCAGAAAGCTTCTTTCTCTTTGTTATCGGAGGATATTTCCTTTGGCCCTATAGTCTTCAAAGGGATCCGAAATATCTTTTCTCAGATTCCAAAGAAATAAGGCTAGCAAAGAGTTCCACGAAATACAGATGTAACTCTGTGAGATGAATTAACAGAACACTAAGCAGTTTCTCAGAAATCTTCTTTCCAGATTTCATCTGAGGATATTTCCTTTTTCACCATAGCCCTCTATGGGCTTCCAAATATCACTTTGCCAATTCCACAAGAACTGTCTTAGCGAAAGGCTTCTTGAGGGGAAAGCTGTAACTCTGGGAGATGATTTCACAGAACACAAAGAAGTTTCTCTGAAAGGTTCTTTCTCTTTGTTATGGGAGGATATTTCCTTTGGCCCTATAGTCTTCAAAGGGATCCGAAATATCTGTTCTCAGATTCCACAGAAATAAGGCCAGCAAAGAGATCCACGAAATACAGATGTAACTCTGTGAGTGGAAGTCACATGTCACAGAGCAGTTTCTCAGAAAGCTTCTTTCCAGATTTCATCTGAGGATATTTCCTTTTTCACCATTGCCATCTAAGGGCTTCCAAATATCACTTTGCCAATTCCACAAGAACTGTCTTAGCGAAAGACTTCTTGAGTGGAAAGTTGTAACTCTGTGAGATGATTTCACAGAACACAAAGAAGTTTCTCAGAAAGCTTCTTTCTCTTTGTTATCGGAGGATATTTCCTTTGGCCCTATAGTCTTCAAAGGGATTCGAAATATCTGTTCTCAGATTCCACAGAAATAAGGCTAGCAAAGAGATCCACGAAATACACACGTAACTCTGTGAGTTGAAGTCACATATCACAGAGCAGTCTCTCAGAAAGATTCTTTCCAGAATTCATCTGAGGATATTTCCTTTTTCACCATAGCCCTCTATGAGCTTCCCAATATCACTTTGCCAATTAGACAAGACCTGTCTTAGTGAAAGGCGTCTTGAGGGGAAAGCGGTAACTCAGTGAGATGATTTCACAGAACACAAAGAAGTTTCTCAGAAAGCTTCTTTCACTTTGATATCGGAGGATATTTCCTTTGGCCCTATAGTCTTCCAAGGGATCCGAAATATCTGTTCTCAGATTCCACAGAAATAAGGCTAGCAAAGAGATCCACGAAATACAGATGTAACTCTGTGAGTGGAAGGCACATATCACAGAGCAGTTTCTCAGAAAGCTTCTTGCCAGATTTCATCTGAGGATATTTCCTTTTTCACCATAGCCCTCTAAGGGCTTCCAAATATCACATTGCCGATTCCCCAAGAACTTTCTTAGCGAAAGGCTTCTTGAGCGGAAAGCTGTAACTCTGTGAGATGATTTCACAGAACACAAAGAAGTTTCTCAGAAAGCTTCTTTCTGTTTGTAATCGTAGGATATTTCCTGTGGCCCTATAGTCTTCAAAGGGATCCGAAATATCTGTTCTCAGATTCCACAGAAATAAGGCTAGCAAAGAGATCCACGAAATACAGATGTAACTCTGTGAGATGAATTAACACAACAATAAGCAGTTTCTCAGAAAGCTTCTTTCCAGTTTTCATCTGAGGATATTTCCTTTTTCACCGTAGCCCTCTATGGGCTTCCAAATATCACTTTGCCAATTCCACAAGAACTGTCTTAGCGAAAGGCTTCTTGAGGGGAAAGCTGTAACTCTGTGAGACGATTTCACAGAACACAAAGAAGTTTCTCAGAAAGCTTCTTTCTCTTTGTTATGGGAGGATATTACCTTTGGCCCTATAGTCTTCAAAGGGATCCGAAATATATGTTCTCAGATTCCACAGAAATAAGGCTAGCAAAGAGATCCACGAAATACAGATGTAACTTTGTGAGTATAAGTCACATATCACAGAGCAGTTTCTCAGAAAGCTTCTTTCCAGATTTCATCTGAGGATATTTCCTTTTTCACCATAGCCCTCTAAGGGCTTCCAAATATCACTTTGCCAATTCCACAAGAACTGTCTTAGCGAAAGGCGTCTTGAGGGGAAAGCTGTAACTCTGTGAGATGATTTCACAGAACACTAAGAAGTTTCTCAGAAAGCTTCTTTCTCTTTGTTTTTGGAGGATATTTCCTTTGGCCCTATAGTCTTCCAAGGGATCCGAAATATCTGTTTTCAGATTACACAGAAATAAGGCTAGCAAAGTGATCCAGGAAATACAGATGTAACTCTGTGAGTGGAAGTCACGTATCACAGAGCAGTTTCTCAGAAAGCTTCTTGCCAGATTTCATCTGAGGCTATTTCCTTTTTCACCATAGCCCTCTAGGGGCTTCCAAATATCACTTTACCAATTCCACAAGAACTGTCTTAGCGAAAGGCTTCTTGAGGGGAAAGCTGTAACTCTGTGAGTTGATTTCACAGAACACAAAGATGTTTCTCAGAAAGCTTCTTTCTCTTTTTTATGGGAGGATATTTCCTTTGGGCCTATAGTCTTCAATGGGATCCGAATTATCTGTTCTTAGATTCCACAGAAATAAGGCTAGCAAAGAGATCCACGAAATACAGATGTAACCTTGTGAGTGGAAGTCACATATCACAGAGCAGTTTCTCAGAAAGCTTCTTTCCAGATTTCATCTGAGGATATTTCCTTTTTCACCCTTGTCCTCTATGGGCTTCCAAATATTACTTTGCCAATTCCACAAGAACTGTCTAAGCGAAAGGCTTCTTGAGGGGAAAGCTGTAACTCTGTGAGATGATTTCACAGAACCCAAAGAAGTTTCTCAGAAAGCTTCTTTCTCTTTGTTATCGGAGGATATTTCCTTTGGCCCTATAGTCTTCAAAGGGATCCGAAATATCTTTTCTCAGATTCCAAAGAAATAAGGCTAGCAAAGAGATCCACGAAATACAGATGTAACTCTGTGAGATGAATTAACAGAACACTAAGCAGTTTCTCAGAAATCTTCTTTCCAGATTTCATCTGAGGATATTTCCTTTTTCACCATAGCCCTCTATGTGCTTCCAAATATCACTTTGCCAATTCCACAAGAACTGTCTTAGCGAAAGGCTTCTTGAGGGGAAAGCTGTAACTCTGGGAGATGATTTCACAGAACACAAAGAAGTTTCTCTGAAAGCTTCTTTCTCTTTGTTATGGGAGGATATTTCCTTTGGCCCTATAGTCTTCAAAGAGATCCGAAATATCTGTTCTCAGATTCCACAGAAATAAGGCCAGCAAAGAGATCCACGAAATACAGATGTAACTCTGTGAGTGGAAGTCACATGTCACAGAGCAGTTTCTCAGAAAGCTTCTTTCCAGATTTCATCTGAGGATATTTACTTTTTCACCATAGCCATCTAAGGGCTTCCAAATATCACTTTGCCAATTCCACAAGAACTGTCTTAGCGAAAGACTTCTTGAGTGGAAAGTTGTAACTCTGTGAGATGATTTCACAGAACACAAAGAAGTTTCTCAGAAAGCTTCTTTCTCTTTGTTATCGGAGGATATTTCCTTTTGCCCTATAGTCGTCAAAGGGATTCGAAATATTTGTTCTCAGATTTCACAGAAATAAGGCTAGCAAAGAGATCCATGAAATACAGATGTAACCCTGTGAGATGAATTAACAGAACACTAAGCAGTTTCTCAGAAAGCTTCTTTCCAGATTTCTTCTGAGGATATTTCCTTTTTCACCATAGCCCTCTATGGGATTCCAAATATCACTTTGCCAATTCCACAAGAACTGTCTTAGCGAAAGACTTCTTGAGTGGAAAGCTGTAACTCTGTTAGATGATTTCACAGAAGATAAAGAAGTTTCTCAGAAAGCTTCTTTCTCTTTGTTATCGGAGGATATTTCCTTTGGCCCTATAGTCTTCAAAGGGATCCGAAATATCTGTTCTCAGATTACACAGAAATAAGGCTAGCAAAGAGATCCACGAAATACACACGTAACTCTGTGAGTGGAAGTCACATATCACAGAGCAGTTTCTCAGAAAGATTCTTTCCAGATTTCATCTGAGGATATTTCCTTTTTCACCATAGCTCTCTAAGGGCTTCCCAATATCACTTTGCCAATTAGACAAGAACTGTCTTAGTGAAAGGCGTCTTGAGGGGAAAGCGGTAACTCTGTGAGATGATTTCACAGAACACAAAGAAGTCTCTCAGAAAGCTTCTTTCTCTTTGTTATCGGAGGATATTTCCTTTGGCCCTATAGTCTTCCAAGGGATCCGAAATATCTGTTCTCAGATTCCACAGAAATAAGGCTAGCAAAGAGATCCACGAAATACAGATGTAACTCTGTGAGTGGGAGTCACATATCACAGAGCAGTTTCTCAGAAAGTTTCTTTCCAGATTTCATCTGAGGATATTTCCTTTTTCACCATAGCCCTTTAAGGGCTTCTAAATATCACTTTGCCAATTCCACAAGAACTGTCTTAGCGAAAGGCTTCTTGAGGGGAAAGCTGTAACTCTGTGAGATGATTTCACAGAACACAAAGAAGATTCTCAGACAGCTTCTTTCTCTTTGTTATCGGAGGATATTTCCTTTGGCCCTATAGTCTTCAAAGGGTTCCGAAATATCTGTCCTCAGATTCCACAGAAATAAGCCTAGCAAAGAGATTCACGAAATACATATGTAACTCTGTGAGATGAATTAACAGAACACTAAGCAGTTTCTAATAAATCTTCTTTCCAGATTTCATCTGAGGATATTTCCTTTTTCACCATAGCCCTCTATGGGCTTCCAAATATCACTTTGCCAATTCCACAAGAACTGTCGTAGCGAAAGGCTTCTTGAGGGGAAAGCTGTAACTCTGTGAGACGATTTCACAGAACAAAAAGAAGTTTCTCAGAAAGCTTCTTTCTCTTTGTTTTTGGAGGATATTTCCTTTGGCCCTATACTCTTCAAAGGGATCCGAAATATCTGTTCTCAGATTCCACAGAAATAAGGCTAGCAAAGAGATCCACGAAATACAGATGTAACTCTGTGAGTGGACGTCACATATCACAGAGCAGTTTCTCAGAAATCTTCTTTCCAGATTTCATCTGCGGATATTTCCTTTTTCACCATAGCCCTCTATGGGCTTCCAAATATCACTTTGCCAATTCCTGAAGAACTGTCTAGCGAAAGGCGTCTTGAGGGGAAAGCTGTAACTCTGTGAGATGATTTCACAGAACACTAAGAAGTTTCTCAGAAAGCTTCTTTCTCTTTGTTTTTGGAGGATATTTCCTTTGGCCCTATAGTCTTCCAAGGGATCCGAAATATCTGTTTTCAGATTACACAGAAATAAGGCTAGCAAAGTGATCCAGGAAATACAGATGTAACTCTGTGAGTGGAAGTCACATATCACAGAGCAGTTTCTCAGAAAGCTTCTTGCCAGATTTCATCTGAGGATATTTCCTTTTTCACCATAGCCCTCTAGGGGCTTCCAAATATCACTTTAACAATTCCACAAGAACTGTCTTAGCGAAAGGCTTCTTGAGGGGAAAGCTGTAACTCTGTGAGTTGATTTCACAGAACACAAAGATGTTTCTCAGAAAGCTTCTTTCTCTTTGTTATGGGAGGATATTTCCTTTGGGCCTATAGTCTTCAATGGGATCCGAATTATCTGTTCTTAGATTCCACAGAAATAAGGCTAGCAAAGAGATCCACGAAATACAGATGTAACCTTGTGAGTGGAAGTCACATATCACAGAGCAGTTTCTCAGAAAGCTTCTTTCCAGATTTCATCTGAGGATATTCCCTTTTTCACCCTAGTCCGCTATGGGCTTCCAAATATCACTTTGCCAATTCCACAAGAACTGTCTAAGCGAAAGGCTTCTTGAGGGGAAAGCTGTAACTCTGTGAGATGATTTCACAGAACCCAAAGAAGTTTCTCAGAAAGCTTCTTTCTCTTTGTTATCGGAGATATTTCCTTTGGCCCTATAGTCTTCCAAGGGATCCGAAATATCTTTTCTCAGATTCCAAAGAAATAAGGCTAGCAAAGAGATCCACGAAATACAGATGTAACTCTGTGAGATGAATTAACAGAACACTAAGCAGTTTCTCAGAAATCTTCTTTCCAGATTTCATCTGAGGATATTTCCTTTTTCACCATAGCCCTCAATGGGCTTCCAAATATCACTTTGCCAATTCCACAAGAACTGTCTTAGCGAAAGGCTTCTTGAGGGGAAAGCTGTAACTCTGGGAGATGATTTCACAGAACACAAAGAAGTTTCTCTGAAAGCTTCTTTCTCTTTGTTATGGGAGGATATTTCCTTTGGCCCTATAGTCTTCAAAGGGATCCGAAATATCTGTTCTCAGATTCCACAGAAATAAGGCCAGAAAGGGATCCACGAAATACAGATGTAACTCTGTGAGTGGAAGTCACATGTCACAGAACAGTTTCTCAGAAAGCATCTTTCCAGATTTCATATGAGGATATTTCCTTTTTCAACATAGCCATCTAAGGGCTTCCAAATATCACTTTGCCAATTCCACAAGAACTGTCTTAGCGAAAGACTTCTTGAGTGGAAAGCTGAAACTCTGTGAGATGATTTCACAGAACACAAAGAAGTTTCTCAGAAAGCTTCTTTCTCTTTGTTATCGGAGGATATTTCCTTTGGCCCTATAGTCTTCAAAGGGATACTAAATATCTGTTCTCAGATTCCACAGAAATAAGGCTAGCAAAGAGATCCCCGAAATACACACGTAGCTCTGTGAGTGGAAGTCACATATCACAGAGCAGTTTCTCAGAAAGATTCTTTCCAGATTTCATCTGAGGATATTTCCTTTTTCACCATAGCCCTCTATGAGCTTCCCAATATCACTTTGCGAATTAGACAAGAACTGTCTTAGTGAAAGGCGTCTTGAGGGGAAAGCGGTAACTCAGTGAGATGATTTCACAGAACACAAAGAAGTTTCTCAGAAAGCTTCTTTCTCTTTGTTATCGGAGGATATTTCCTTTGGCCCTATAGTCTTCAAAGGGATCCGAAATATCTGTTCTCAGATTCCACAGAAATAAGGCTAGCAAAGAGATCCACGAAATACAGATGTAACTCTGTGAGATGAATTAACAGAACACTAAGTCGTTTCTCAGAAAGCTTCTTTCCGGATTTCATCTGAGGATATTTCCTTTTTCTCCATAGCCCTCTAGGGGCTTCCAAATATCAATTTGACAATTTGAGAATTCCACAAGAACTGTCTTAGCGAAAACCTTTTTGTGGCGAAAGCTGGAACTCTGTGAGGTGATTTCACAGAACACAAAGAAGTTTCTCAGAAAGCTTCTTTCTCTTTGTTATCGGAGGATATTTCCTTTGGCCCTATAGTCTTCAAAGGGATCCGAAATATCTGTTCTCAGATTCCACAGAAATAAGGCTAGCAAAGAGATCCACGAAATACAGATGTAACTCTGTGACTGGAAGTCATATATCACAGAGCAGTTTCTCAGAAAGCTTCTTTGCAGGTTTCATGTGAGGATATTTCCTTTTACGCCATAGCCCTCTATGGGCTTTCAAATATCACTTTGCCAATTCCACAAGAACTGTCTTAGTAAAAGCCTTCTTGATTGGAAAGCTGTAACTCTCTGGGATGATTTCACAGAACATAAAGAAGTTTCTCAGAAAGCTTCTTTCTCTTTGTTATCGGAGGATATTTCCTTTGGCCCTGTAGTATGTCAAGGGATCCGAAATATCTGTTCTCAGATTCCACAGAAATAAGGCTAGGAAAGAGATCCACGAAATACAGATGTAACTCTGTGAGATGAATTAACAGAACACTAAGCAGTTTCTCAGAAAGCTTCTTTCCCGATTGCATCTGAGGATATTTCCTTTTTCACCATTGCCTTCTATGGGCTCCCAAATATCACTTTGCCAACTCCACAAAACTGTCTTAGCGAAAGGCTTCTTGAGGGGAAAGCTGTAACTCCGTGAAATGATTTCACAGAACACAAAGAAGATTCTCAGACAGCTTCTTTCTCTTTGTTATCGGAGGATATTTCCTTTGGCCCTATAGTCTTCAAAGGGTTCCGAAATATCTGTCCTCAGATTCCACAGAAATAAGCCTAGCAAAGAGATTCACGAAATACAGATGTAACTCTGTGAGATGAATTAACAGAACACTAAGCAGTTTCTAATAAATCTTCTTTCCAGATTTCATCTGAGGATATTTCCTTTTTCACCATAGCCCTCTATGGGCTTCCAAATATCACTTTGCCAATTCCACAAGAACTGTCGTAGCGAAAGGCTTCTTGAGGGGAAAGCTGTAACTCTGTGAGACGATTTCACAGAACAAAAAGAAGTTTCTCAGAAAGCTTCTTTCTCTTTGTTATGGGAGGATATTACCTTTGGCCCTATAGTCTTCAAAGGGATCCGAAATATCTGTTCTCAGATTCCACAGAAATAAGGCTAGCAAAGAGATCCACGAAATACAGATGTAACTCTGTGAGTGGAAGTCACACATCACAGAGCAGTTTCTCAGAAAGCTTCTTTCCAGATTTCATCTGAGGATATTTCCTTTTTCACCATAGCCCTCTATGGGCTTCCAAATATCACTTTGCCAATTCCACAAGATCTGTCTTAGCCAAAGGCTTCTTGAGGGGAAAGCTGTAACTCTGAGAGATGATTTCACAGAAAAAAAAGAAGTTTCTCAGAAAGCTTCTTTCTCTTTGTTATCGGAGGATATTTCCTTTGGCCGTATAGTCTTCAAAGGGATCCGAAATATCTGTTCTCAGATTCCACAGAAATAAGGCTAGCAAAGAGATCCACGAAATATAGATGTAACTCTGTGAGTGGAAGTCACATATCACAGATCAGTTTCTCAGAAAGCTTCTTGCCAGATTTCATCTGAGGATATTTCCTTTTTCACCATAGCCCTCTATGGGCTTCCAAATATCACTTTGCCAATTCCACAAGAACTGTCTTAGCGAAAGGCTTCTTGAGGGGAAAGCTGTAACTCTGTGAGATGATTTCACAGAACACAACGAAATTTCTCAGAAAGCTTCTTTCTCTTTGTTATCCGTGGATATTTCCTTTGGCCCTATAGTCTTCAAAGGGATCCGAAATATCTGTTCTCAGATTCCACAGAAATAAGGCTAGGAAAGAGATCCACGAAATACAGATGTAACTCTGTGAGATGAATTAACAGAACACTAAGCAGTTTCTCAGAAAGCTTCTTTCCCGATTGCATCTGAGGATATTTCCTTTTTCACCATTGCCTTCTATGGGCTCCCAAATATCACTTTCCCAACTCCACAAAACTGTCTTAGCGAAAGGCTTCTTGAGGGGAAAGCTGTAACTCTGTGAGATGATTTCACAGAACACAAAGAAGATTCTCAGACAGCTTCTTTCTCTTTGTTATCGGAGGATATTTCCTTTGGCCCTATAGTCTTCAAAGGGTTCCGAAATATCTGTCCTCAGATTCCACAGAAATAAGGCTAGCAAAGAGATCCACGAAATAGAGATGTAACCCTGTGAGATGAATTAACAGAACACTAAGCAGTTTCTCAGAAAGTTTCTTTCCAGATTTCATCTGAGGATATTTCCTTTTTCACCATAGCCCTCTATGGGCTTCCAAATATCACTTTGCCAATTCCACAAGAACTGTCTTAGCGAAAGGCTTCTTGAGGGGAAAGCTGTAACTCTGTGAGATGATTTCACAGAACACAAAGAAGTTTCTCAGAAAGCTTCTTTCTGTTTGTTATTGGAGGATATTTGATTTGGTCCTATAATCGTCCAAGGGATCCGAAATATCTGTTCTCAGATTCCACAGAAATAAGGCTAGTAAAGAGATCCACGAAATATAGATGTAACTCTGTGAGTGGAAGTCACATATCACAGATCAGTTTCTCAGAAAGCTTCTTGCCAAATTTCATCTGAGGATATTTCCTTTTTCACCATAGCCCTCTAAGGGCTTCCAAATATCACATTGCCATTTCCACAAGAACTGTCTTAGCGAAAGGCTTCTTGAGGGGAAACCTGTAACACTGTGAGATGATTTCACAGAACACAAAGAAGTTTCTCAGAAAGCTTCTTTCTCTTTGTTACCGGAGGATATTTCCGTTGGCCCTATAGACATCAAAGGGATCCGAAATATCTGGTCTCAGATTACAAAGAAATAAGGCTAGCAAAGAGATCCACGAAATACAGATGTAACTCTGTGAGTGGAAGTCACATATCACAGAGCAGTTTCTCAGAAAGCTTCTTTCCATATTTCATCTGAGGATATTTCCTTTTTCACCATAGCCTTCTATGGGCTTCCAATTATCACTTTTCCAATTCTACAAAACTGTCTTAGCGAAAGGCTTCTTGAGGGGAAAGCTGTAACTCTGTGAGATGATTTCATAGAACACAAAGAAGTTTCTCAGAGAGCTTCTTTCTCTTTGATATCGGAGGATATTCCCTTTGGCCCTATAGTCTTCAAAGGGATCCGAAATATCTGTTGTCAGATTCCACAGAAATAGGCTAGCAAAGAGATCCACGAAATACAGATGTAACTCTGTGAGTGGAAGTCAC
Source organism: Macaca mulatta (assembly GCF_049350105.2). NCBI lineage: Eukaryota > Metazoa > Chordata > Mammalia > Primates > Cercopithecidae > Macaca > Macaca mulatta. The sequence continues at coordinate 30,835,153 of NC_133417.1, forward strand.
ATATCACAGAGCAGTTTCTCAGAAACCTTCTTTCCAGATTTCATCTGAGGATATTTCCTTTTTAACCATAGCCCTCTATGAGCTTCCAAATATCACTTTGCCAATTCCACAAGAACTGTCTTGGCGAAAGGCTTCTTGAGGGGAAAGCTGTAACTCTGAGAGAGGATTTCACAGAAAAAAAAGAAGTTTCTCAGAAAGCTTCTTTCCATTTTTTATCGGAGGATATTTCCTTTGGCCGTATAGTCTTCAAAGTAATCCGAAATATCTTTTCTCAGATTCCACAGAAATAAGGCTAGCAAAGAGATCCACGAAATACAGATTTAACCCTATGAGATGAATTCACAGAACACTAAGCAGTTTCTCAGAAAGCTTCTTTCCAGATTTCATCTGAGGATATTTCCTTTTTCACCATAGCCCTCTATGGGCTTCCAAATATCACTTTGCCAATTCCACAAAAACTGTCTTAGCGAAAGGCTTCTTGAGGGGAAATATGTAACTCTGAGAGATGATTTCACAGAACACAAAGAAGTTTCTCAGAAAGCTTCTTTCTGTTTGTTATTGGAGGATATTTGATTTGGTCCTATTGTCGTCCAAGGGATCCGAAATATCTGTTCTCAGATTCCACAGAAATAAGGCTAGCAAAGAGATCCACGAAATATAGATGTAACCCTGTGAGTGGAAGTCACATATCACAGATCAGTTTCTCAGAAAGCTTCTTGCCAGATTTCATCTGAGGATATTTCCTTTTTCACCATAGCCCTCTAAGGGCTTCCAAATATCACTTTGCCAATTCCACAAGAACTGTCTTAGCGAAAGGCTTCTTGAGGGGAAAGCTGTAACTCTGTTAGATGATTTCACAGAACACAACGAAATTCCTCAGAAAGCTTCTTTCTCTTTGTTATCCGTGGATATTTCCTTTGGCCCTATAGTCTTCAAAGGGATCCGAAATATCTGTTCTCAGATTCCACAGAAATAAGGCAAGCAAAGACATCCACGAAATACAGATGTAACTCTGTGAGTGGGAGTCACTTATCACAGAGCAATTTCTCGGAAAGCTTCTTTCCAGATTTCATCTGTGGATATTTCCATTTTCACCATAGCCCTCTCTGGGCTTCCAAGTATCACTTTGCCAATTCCACGAGAACTGTCTTAGCGAAAGGCTTCTTGAGGGGAAAGCTGTAACTCTGTGAGATGATTTCACAGAACATAAAGAAGTTTCTTAGAAAGCTTCTTTCTCTTTGTTATGGGAGGATATTTCCTTTGGCCCTCTAGTCTTCCAAGGGATCCGAAATATCTGTTCTCAGATTCCACAGAAATAAGGCTAGCAAAGAGATCCAGGAAATATAGATGTAACTCTGTGATCTGAATTAACAGAACACTAAGCAGTTCCTCAGAAAGCTTCTTTCCAGAACATCTCAGGATATTTCCTTTTTAACCATAGCCCTCTATGGGCTTCTAAATATCACTTTGCCAATTCCACAACAACTGTCTTAGCGAAAGGCTTCTTGAGGGGAAAGCTGTAACTCTGTGAGATGATTTCACAGAACACAAAGAAGTTTCTCAGAAAGCTTCTTTATGTTTGTTATTGGAGGATATTTGATTTGGTCCAATAGTCGTCCAAGGAATCCGAAATATCTCTTCTCAGATTCCACAGAAATAAGGCTAGCAAAGAGATCCACGAAATATAGATGTAACTCTGTGAGTGGAAGTCACATATCACAGATCAGTTTCTCAGAAAGCTTCTTGCCAGATTTCATCTGAGGATATTTCCTTTTTCACCATAGCCCTCTAAGGGCTTCCAAATATCACTTTGCCAATTCCACAAGAACTGTCTTAGCGAAAGGCTTCTTGAGAGGAAAGCTGTAACTCTGTTAGATGATTTCACAGAACACAACGAAATTTCTCAGAAAGCTTCTTTCTCTTTGTTATCCGTGGATATTTCCTTTGGCCCTATAGTCTTCAAAGGGATACGAAATATCTGTTCTCAGATTCCAAAGAAATTAGGCAAGCAAAGACATCCACGAAACACAGATGTAACTCTGTGAGTGGGAGTCACATATCACAGAGCAGTTTCTCGGAAAGCTTCTTTCCAGATTTCATCGGAGGATATTTCCATTTTCACCACAGCCCTCTATGGGCTTCCAAATATCACTTTGCCAATTCTACGAGACCTGTCTTAGCGAAAGGCTTCTTGAGGGGAAAGCTGTAACTCTGTGAGATGATTTCACAGAACACAAAGAAGTTTCTCAGAAAGCTTCTTTCTCTTTGTAATGGGAGGATATTTCCTTTGGCCCTCTAGTCTTCCAAGGGATCCGAAATATCTGTTCTCAGATTCCACAGAAATAAGGCTAGCAAAGAGATCCAGGAAATACAGATGTAACTCTGTGATATGAATTAACAGAACACTAAGCAGTTCCTCATAAAGCTTCTTTCCAGATTTCATCTCAGGATATTTCCTTTTTCACCATAGCCCTCTATGGGCTTCCAAATATCACTTTGACAATTCCACAAGAACTGTCTTAGTGAAAGGCTTCTTGAAGGGAAAGCTGTAACACTGTGAGATGATTTCACAGAACACAAGGAAGTTTCTCAGAAAGTTTCTTTCTCTTTTTTATCGGAGTATATTTCCTTTGGCCCTATAGACTTCAAATGGATCCGAAATATCTGTTCTCAGATTCCACAGAAATAAGGCTAGCAAAGAGATCCACGAAATACAGATGTAACTCTGTGAGTGGAAGTCACATATCACCGAGCAGTTTCTCAGAAAGATTCTTTCCAGATTTCATCTGAGGATATTTCGTTTTTCACCATAGCCCTCTCTGGGCTTCCAAATATCACTTTGCCAATTCCACGAGAACTGTCTTAGCGAAAGGCTTCTTGAGGGGAAAGATGTAACTCTGTGAGTTGATTTCACAGAACGTAAAGAAGTTTCTCAGAAAGCTTCTTTCTCTTTGTTATGGGAGGATATTTCCTTTGGCCCTATAGTCTTCCAAGGGATCCGAAATATCTGTTCTCAAACTCCACAGAAATAAGGCTAGCAAAGAGATCCACGAAATACAGATGTAACTCTGTGAGATTAATTAACAGAACACTAAGCAGTTTCTCAGAAAGCTTCTTTCCAGATTTCATCTGAGGATATTTCCTTTTTCACCATTGCCTTCTAAGGGCTCACAAATATCACTTTGCCAATTCCACAAAACTGTCTTAGCGAAAAGCTTCTTTAGGGGAAACCTGTAACTCTCTGAGATGATTTCACAGAACACAAAGAAGATTCTCAGACAGCTTCTTTCTCTTTGTTATCGGAGGATATTTCCTTTGGCCCTATAGTCTTCAAAGGGTTCCGAAATATCTGTCCTCAGATTCCACAAAAATAAGCCTAGCAAAGAGATTCACGAAATACAGATGTAACCCTGTGAGATGAATTAACAGAACACTAAGCAGTTTCTCATAAATCTTCTTTCCAGATTTCAACTGAGGGTATTTTCTTTTTCACCATATCCCTCTATGGGCTTCCAAATATCACTTTGCCAATTCCACAAGAACTGTCGTAGCGAAAGGCTTCTTGAGGGGAAAGCTGTAACTCTGTGAGCCGATTTCACAGAACACAAAGAAGTTTCTCAGAAAGCTTCTTTCTCTTTGTAATGGGAGGATATTTCCTTTGGCCCTGTAGTCTTCAAAGGGATCCGAAATATATATTCTCAGATTCCACAGAAATAAGGCTAGCAAAGAGATCCAAAAATACAGATGTAACTCTGTGAGTGGAAGTCACATACACACAGAGCAGTTTCTCAGAAAGCTTCTTTCCATATTTCATCTGAGGATATTTCCTTTTTCACCCTAGCCCTCTATGGGCTTCCAAATATCACTTTGCCAATTCCACAAGAGCTGTCTTAGCCAAAGGCTTCTTGAGGGGAAAGCTGTAACTCTGTGAGATGATTTCACAGAACACAAATAACTTTTTCAGAAAGTTTCTTTCTCTTTGTTATCGGAGGATATTTCTTTTGGCCCTATAGTCTTCAAAGGGATCCGAAATATCTGTTCTCAGATTCCACAGAAATAAGGCTAGCAAAGAGATCCACGAAAAACAGATGTAACTCTGTGAGTGGAAGTCACATATCACAGAGCAGTTTCTCAGAAAGCTTCTTTCCAGATTTCATCTGAGGATATTTCCTTTTTCACCATAGCCCTCTATGGGCTTCCAAATATCACATTGCCAATTCCACAAGAACTGTCTTAGCGAAAGGCTTCTTGAGGGGAAAGCTGTAACTCTGTGAGATGATTTTACAGAACACAAAGCAGTTTCTCAGTAAGCTTCTTTCTCTTTGTTATTGGAGGATATTTCCTTTGGCCCTATAGTCGTCCAAGGGATCCGAAATATCTGTTCTCAGATTCCACAGAAATAAGCCTAGCAAAGAGATCCGCGAAATACAGATGTAACTCTGTGAGTGGAAGTCACATGTCACAGAGCAGTTTCTCAGAAAGCTTCTTTCCAGATTTCATCTGAGGATGTTTCCTTTTTCACCATAGCCCTCTATGGGCTTCCAAATATCACTTTGCCAATTCCACAAGAACTGTCGTAGTGAAAGGGTTCTTGAGGGGAAAGCTGTAACTCTGTGAGATGATTTCACAGAACACAAAGAAGTTTCTCAGAAAGCTTCTTTCTCTTTGTTATCGGAGGATATTTACTTTGGCCCTATAGTCTTCAAAGTGATCCGAAATATCTGTTCTCAGATTCCACAGAAATAAGTCCAGCAAAGAGATCTACGTAATACAGATGTAACACTTTGAGATGAATTAACAGAACACTAAGCAGTTTCTCCGAAAAGTTCCTTCCAGATTTTATCTGACGATATTTCCTTTTTCACCATAGCCCTCTATGGGCTTCCAAATATCACTTTGCCAGTTCCACAAGAACTGTCTTAGCGAAAGGTTTCTTGAGTGGAAAGCTGTAATTCTGTGAGATGATTTCACAGAACACAAAGAAGTTTCTCAGAAAGCTTCTTTCTCTTTGTTTCGGAGGATATTTCCTTGGGTCTATAGTCTTCAAAGGGATCCGAAATATCTGTTCTCAGATTCAACAGAAATAAGGCTAGCAAAGAGATCCACAAAATACAGATGTAACTCTGTGACATGAATTAACAGAACACTAAGCTGTTTCTCAGAAAGCTTCTTTCCAGATTTCATCTGAGGATATTTCCTTTTTCACCATAGCTCTCTAGGGGTTCCAAATATCACTTTGCCAATTCCCCAAGAACTGTCTTAGCTAAAGGCTTCTTGAGGGGAAAGCTGTAACTCGGTGAGGTGATTTCACAGAACACAAAGAAGTTTCTCAGAAAGCTTCTTTCTCTTTGTTATCGGAGGATATTTCCTTTGGCCCTATGGACTTCAAAGGGATCCGAAATATCTGTTCTCCGATTCCACAGAAATACGACTAGCAAAGAGATCCACGAAATACAGATGTAACTCTGTGAGACGAATTAACTGATCACTAAGCAGTTTCTCAGAAAGCTTCTTTACAGATTTCATTGAATATATTTCCTTTTTCACCGTTGCCCTCTAGCGGTTCCAAATATCACTTTGCCAATTCCACAAGAACTGCCTTAGCGAAAGGCTTCTTGAGGGGAAAGCTGTAACTCGGTGAGATGATTTCACAGAACACAAAGAAGATTCTCTGAAAGCTTCTTTCTCTTTGTTATCGGAGGTAATTTCCTATGGCCCTATAGTCTTCAAAGGGATCCGAAATATGTGTTCTCAGATTCCACAGAAACAAGGCTAGCAAAGAGATCCACGAAATACAGATGTAACTTTTTAGTGGAAGTCACACATCACAGAGCAGTTTCTCAGAAAGCTTCTTTCCAGATTTCATCTGAGGATATTTCCTTTTTCACCATAGCCCTCCATGGGCTTCCAAATATCACTTTGCCAATTCCACAAGAACTGTCTTAGCGAAAGTGTATTTGAGGGGGAAGCTCTAACTCTGTGAGATGATTTCACAGAACACAAAGAAGTTTCTCAGAAAGCTTCTTTCTCTTTGTTATCGGAGGATATTTCCTTTGGCCCTATAGTCTTCAAAGGGATCCGAAATATCTGTTCTCAGATTCCACAGAAATAAGGCTAGCTAAGAGATGCACGAAATACAGATGTAACTCCGTGAGTGGAAGTCACATATCACATAGCAGTTTCTCAGAAAGCTTCCTTCCAGATTTCATCTAAGGATATTTCCTTTTTCACCATAGCCCTCTATGGGCTTCTAAATATCACTTTGCCAATTCCACAAGAACTGTCTTAGCGAAAGGCTTCTTGAGTGGAAAGCTGTAACTCTGGGAGATGATTTCACAGAACACAAAGAAGTTTCTCAGAAAGCTTCTCTCTCTTTGTTATCAGAGGATATTTCCTTAGGCCCCATAGTCTTCAAAGGGATCCGAAACATCTGGTCTCAGATTTCACAGAAATAAAGCTAGCAAAGAGATCCACGAAATACAGATGTAACTCTGTGAGTGGAAGTCACATATCACAGAGCAGTTTCTCAGAAAGGTTCTTTCCAGATTTCATCTGAGGATATTTCCTTTTTCACCATAGCCCACTATGGTCTTCCAAATATCACTTTGCCAATTCCACAAGAACTGTCTTAGCGAAAGGCTTCTTGAGGGGAAAGCTGTATCTCTGGGAGATGATTTCACAGAACACTAAGAAGTTTCTCAGAAACCTTCTTTCTCTTTGTTATTGGAGGATATTTCCTTTGGCCCTATAGTCTTCAAAGGGATCCGAAATATCTGTTCTCAGATTCCACAGAAATAAGTCTATCAAAGAGATCCAAGAAATACAGATGTAACTCTGAGTGGAAGTCACATATCACAGAGCAGTTTCTCAGAAAGCTTCTATCCAGATTTCATCTGAGGATATTTCCTTTTTCAGCATAGCCCTCTATGGGCTTCCAAATATCACTTTGCCAATTCCACAAGAACTGTCTTAGCGAAAGGCTTCTTGAGGGGAAAGCTGTATCTCTGGGAGATGATTTCACAGAACACTAAGAAGTTTCTCAGAAACCTTCTTTCTCTTTGTTATTGGAGGATATTTCCTTTGGCCCTATAGTCTTCAAAGGGATCCGAAATATCTGTTCTCAGATTCCACAGAAATAAGGCTAGCAAAGAGATCCACGAAATACAGATGTAAATCTGTGAGTGGAAGTCTCAAATCACAGAGCAGATTCTCCGAAAACTTCTTTCCAGATTTCATCTGAGGATATTTCCTTTTTCACGATAGCCCTCTATGGGCTTCCAAATATCACTTTGCCAATTCCACAAGAACTGTCTTAGCGAAAGGCTTCTTGAGGGGAAAGCTGTAACTCTGTGAGATGATTTCACAGAATACAAGGCAGTTTCTCAGAAAGCTTCTTTCTCTCTGTTATCGGAGGATATTTCCTTTGGCCCTATCGTCTTCAAAGGGATTCGAAATATCTGTTCTCAGATTCCACAGAAATAATGCTAGCAAAGAGATCCGCGGAATACAGATGTAACTCTGTGAGATGAATTAACAGAACACTAAGCAGTTTCTCAGAAATCTTCTTTCCAGATTTGATCTGAGGATATATCCTTTTTCACGATAGCCCTCTAGGGGTTCCAAATATCACTTTGCCAATTCCACAAGAACTGTCTTAGCGAAAGGCTTCTTGAGGGGAAAGCTGTAACTCTATTAGATGATTTCACAGAACACAAAGAAGTTTCTCAGAAAGCTTCTTTCTCTTTGTTATCGGAGGATATTTCCTTTGGCACTCTAGACTTCAAAGGGATCCGAAATATCTGTTCTCCGATTCCACAGAAATAAGGCTAGCAAAGAGATCCACGAAATGCAGATGTAACTCTGTGAGTGGAAGTCACACATCACAGAGCAGTTTCTCAGAAAGGTTCTTTCAAGATTTCATCTGAGGATATTACCTTTTTCACCATAGCCCTCTCTGGGCTTCCAAATATCACTTTGCCAATTCCACAAGAACTGTCTTAGCGAAAGGCCTCTTGAGGGGAAAGCTGTAACTCTGTGAGATGATTTCACAGAACACAAAGAAGTTTCTCAGAAAGCTTCTTTCTCTTTGTTATCGGAGGATATTTCCTTTGGCCCTATAGTCTTCAAAGTGATCCGAAATATCTGTTCTCAGATTCCACAGAAATAAGTCTAGCAAAGAGATCCACGAAATACAGATGTAACACTTTGAGATGCATTAACGGAACACTAAGCAGTTTCTCAGAAAAGTTCCTTCCAGATTTTATCTGAGGATATTTCCTTTTTCACCATAGCCCTCTATGGGCTTCCAAATATCACTTTGCCAGTTCCACAAGAACTGTTTTAGCGAAAGGCTTCTTGAGTGGAAAGCTGTAATTCTGTGAGATGATTTCACAGAACACAAAGAAGTTTCTCAGAAAGCTTCTTTCTCTTTGTTTCGGAGGATATTTCCTTGGGTCTATAGTCTTCAAAGGGATCCGAAATATCTGTTCTCAGATTCAACAGAAATAAGGCTAGCAAAGAGATCCACAAAATACAGATGTAATCTGTGACATGAATTAACAGAACACTAAGCTGTTTCTCAGAAAGCTTCTTTCCAGATTTCATCTGAGGATATTTGCTTTTTCTCCATAGCTCTCTAGGGGTTCCAAATATCACTTTGCCATTTCCCCAAGAACTGTCTTAGCGAAAGGCTTCTTGAGGGGAAAGCTGTAACTCGGTGAGGTGATTTCACAGAACACAAAGAAGTTTCTCAGAAAGCTTCTTTCTCTTTGTTATCAGAGGATATTTCCTTTGGCCCTATAGTCTTCAAAGGGATCCGAAATATCTGTTCTCAGATTCCACAGAAATAAGGCTAGCAAAGAGATCCACGAAATACAGATGTAACTCTGTGAGTGGAAGTCACATATCACCGAGCAGTTTCTCAGAAAGATTCTTTCCAGATTTCATCTGAGGATATTTCGTTTTTCACCATAGCCCTCTCTGGGCTTCCAAATATCACTTTGCCAATTCCACGAGAACTGTCTTAGCGAAAGGCTTCTTGAGGGGAAAGATGTAACTCTGTGAGTTGATTTCACAGAACGTAAAGAAGTTTCTCAGAAAGCTTCTTTCTCTTTGTTATGGGAGGATATTTCCTTTGGCCCTATAGTCTTCCAAGGGATCCGAAATATCTGTTCTCAAACTCCACAGAAATAAGGCTAGCAAAGAGATCCACGAAATACAGATGTAACTCTGTGAGATTAATTAACAGAACACTAAGCAGTTTCTCAGAAAGCTTCTTTCCAGATTTCATCTGAGGATATTTCCTTTTTCACCATTGCCTTCTAAGGGCTCACAAATATCACTTTGCCAATTCCACAAAACTGTCTTAGCGAAAAGCTTCTTGAGGGGAAACTTGTAACTCTCTGAGATGATTTCACAGAACACAAAGAAGATTCTCAGACAGCTTCTTTCTCTTTGTTATCGGAGGATATTTCCTTTGGCCCTATAGTCTTCAAAGGGTTCCGAAATATCTGTCCTCAGATTCCACAAAAATAAGCCTAGCAAAGAGATTCACGAAATACAGATGTAACCCTGTGAGATGAATTAACAGAACACTAAGCAGTTTCTCATAAATCTTCTTTCCAGATTTCATCTGAGGGTATTTTCTTTTTCACCATATCCCTCTATGGGCTTCCAAATATCACTTTGCCAATTCCACAAGAACTGTCGTAGCGAAAGGCTTCTTGAGGGGAAACCTGTAACTCTGTGAGACGATTTCACAGAACACAAAGAAGTTTCTCAGAAAGCTTCTTTCTCTTTGTAATGGGAGGATATTTCCTTTGGTCCTGTAGTCCTCAAAGGGATCCGAAATATATGTTCTCAGATTCCACAGAAATAAGGCTAGCAAAGAGATCCAAAAATACAGATGTAACTCTGTGAGTGGAAGTCACATACACACAGAGCAGTTTCTCAGAAAGCTTCTTTCCATATTTCATCTGAGGATATTTCCTTTTTCACCCTAGCCCTCTATGGGCTTCCAAATATCACTTTGCCAATTCCACAAGAGCTGTCTTAGCCAAAGGCTTCTTGAGGGGAAAGCTGTAACTCTGTGAGATGATTTCACAGAACACAAATAACTTTTTCAGAAAGTTTCTTTCTCTTTGTTATCGGAGGATATTTCTTTTGGCCCTATAGTCTTCAAAGGGATCCGAAATATCTGTTCTCAGATTCCACAGAAATAAGGCTAGCAAAGAGATCCACGAAAAACAGATGTAACTCTGTGAGTGGAAGTCACATATCACAGAGCAGTTTCTCAGAAAGCTTCTTTCCAGATTTAATCTGAGGATATTTCCTTTTTCACCATAGCCCTCTATGGGCTTCCAAATATCACATTGCCAATTCCACAAGAACTGTCTTAGCGAAAGGCTTCGTGAGGGGAAAGCTGTAACTCTGTGAGATGATTTTACAGAACACAAAGCAGTTTCTCAGTAAGCTTCTTTCTCTTTGTTATCGGAGGATATTTCCTTTGGCCCTATAGTCGTCCAAGGGATCCGAAATATCTGTTCTCAGATTCCACAGAAATAAGCCTAGCAAAGAGATCCGCGAAATACAGATGTAACTCTGTGAGTGGAAGTCACATATCACAGAGCAGTTTCTCAGAAAGCTTCTTTCCAGATTTCATCTGAGGATGTTTCCTTTTTCACCATAGCCCTCTATGGGCTTCCAAATATCACTTTGCCAATTCCACAAGAACTGTCGTAGTGAAAGGGTTCTTGAGGGGAAAGCTGTAACTCTGTGAGATGATTTCACAGAACACAAAGAAGTTTCTCAGAAAGCTTCTTTCTCTTTGTTTCGGAGGATATTTCCTTTGGTCTATAGTCTTCAAAGGGATCCGAAATATCTGTTCTCAGATTCAACAGAAATAAGGCTAGCAAAGAGATCCACAAAATACAGATGTAACTCTGTGACATGAATTAACAGAACACTAAGCTGTTTCTCAGAAAGCTTCTTTCCAGATTTCATCTGAGGATATTTCCTTTTTCACCATAGCTCTCTAGGGGTTCCAAATATCACTTTGCCAATTCCCCAAGAACTGTCTTAGCTAAAGGCTTCTTGAGGGGAAAGCTGTAACTCGGTGAGGTGATTTCACAGAACACAAAGAAGTTTCTCAGAAAGCTTCTTTCTCTTTGTTATCGGAGGATATTTCCTTTGGCCCTATGGACTTCAAAGGGATCCGAAATATCTGTTCTCAGATTCCACAGAAATACGACTAGCAAAGAGATCCACGAAATACAGATGTAACTCTGTGAGACGAATTAACTGATCACTAAGCAGTTTCTCAGAAAGCTTCTTTACAGATTTCATTGAATATATTTCCTTTTTCACCGTTGCCCTCTAGCGGTTCCAAATATCACTTTGCCAATTCCACAAGAACTGCCTTAGCGAAAGGCTTCTGGAGGGGAAAGCTGTAACTCGGTGAGATGATTTCACAGAACACAAAGAAGATTCTCTGAAAGCTTCTTTCTCTTTGTTATCGGAGGTAATTTCCTATGGCCCTATAGTCTTCAAAGGGATCCGAAATATGTGTTCTCAGATTCCACAGAAACAAGGCTAGCAAAGAGATCCACGAAATACAGATGTAACTTTTTAGTGGAAGTCACACATCACAGAGCAGTTTCTCAGAAAGCTTCTTTCCAGATTTCATCTGAGGATATTTCCTTTTTCACCATAGCCCTCCAAGGGCTTCCAAATATCACTTTGCCAATTCCACAAGAACTGTCTTAGCGAAAGTATATTTGAGGGTGAAGCTCTAACTCTGTGAGATGATTTCACAGAACACAAAGAAGTTTCTCAGAAAGCTTCTTTCTCTTTGTTATCGGAGGATATTTCCTTTGGCCCTATAGTCTTCAAAGGGATCCGAAATATCTGTTCTCAGATTCCACAGAAATAAGGCTAGCTAAGAGATGCACGAAATACAGATGTAACTCCGTGAGTGGAAGTCACATATCACATAGCAGTTTCTCAGAAAGCTTCCTTCCAGATTTCATCTAAGGATATTTCCTTTTTCACCATAGCCCTCTATGGGCTTCTAAATATCACTTTGCCAATTCCACAAGAACTGTCTTAGAGAAAGGCTTCTTGAGCGGAAAGCTGTAACTCTGGGAGATGATTTCACAGAACACAAAGAAGTTTCTCAGAAAGCTTCTCTCTCTTTGTTATCAGAGGATATTTCCTTAGGCCCCATAGTCTTCAAAGGGATCCGAAACATCTGGTCTCAGATTTCACAGAAATAAAGATAGCAAAGAGATCCACGAAATACAGATGTAACTCTGTGAGTGGAAGTCACATATCACAGAGCAGTTTCTCAGAAAGGTTCTTTCCAGATTTCATCTGAGGATATTTCCTTTTTCACCATAGCCCACTATGGTCTTCCAAATATCACTTTGCCAATTCCACAAGAACTGTCTTAGCGAAAGGCTTCTTGAGGGGAAAGCTGTATCTCTGGGAGATGATTTCACAGAACACTAAGAAGTTTCTCAGAAACCTTCTTTCTCTTTGTTATTGGAGGATATTTCCTTTGGCCCTATAGTCTTCAAAGGGATCCGAAATATCTGTTCTCAGATTCCACAGAAATAAGTCTATCAAAGAGATCCAAGAAATACAGATGTAACTCTGAGTGGAAGTCACATATCACAGAGCAGTTTCTCAGAAAGCTTCTATCCAGATTTCATCTGAGGATATTTCCTTTTTCAGCATAGCCCTCTATGGGCTTCCAAATATCACTTTGCCAATTCCAAAAGAACTGTCTTAGCGAAAGGCTTCTTGAGGGGAAAGCTGTAACTCTGTGAGATGATTTCACAGAACACAAAGAAGTTTCTCAGAAAGCTTCTTTCTCTTTGTTATCGGAGGATATTTCCTTTGGCCCTATAGACTTCAAAGGGATCCGAAATATCTGTTCTCAGCTTCCACAGAAATAAGGCTAGCAAAGAGATCCACGAAATACAGATGTAAATCTGTGAGTGGAAGTCTCAAATCACAGAGCAGATTCTCCGAAAACTTCTTTCCAGATTTCATCTGAGGATATTTCCTTTTTCACGATAGCCCTCTATGGGCTTCCAAATATCACTTTGCCAATTCCACAAGAACTGTCTTAGCGAAAGGCTTCTTGAGGGGAAAGCTGTAACTCTGTGAGATGATTTCACAGAATACAAGGCAGTTTCTCAGAAAGCTTCTTTCTCTTTGTTATCGGAGGATATTTCCTTTGGCCCTATCGTCTTCAAAGGGATTCGAAATATCTGTTCTCAGATTCCACAGAAATAATGCTAGCAAAGAGATCCGCGGAATACAGATGTAACTCTGTGAGATGAATTAACAGAACACTAAGCAGTTTCTCAGAAATCTTCTTTCCAGATTTGATCTGAGGATATATCCTTTTTCACGATAGCCCTCTAGGGGTTCCAAATATCACTTTGCCAATTCCACAAGAACTGTTTTAGCGAAAGGCTTCTTGAGTGGAAAGCTGTAATTCTGTGAGATGATTTCACAGAACACAAAGAAGTTTCTCAGAAAGCTTCTTTCTCTTTGTTTCGGAGGATATTTCCTTGGGTCTATAGTCTTCAAAGGGATCCGAAATATCTGTTCTCAGATTCAACAGAAATAAGGCTAGCAAAGAGATCCACAAAATACAGATGTAATCTGTGACATGAATTAACAGAACACTAAGCTGTTTCTCAGAAAGCTTCTTTCCAGATTTCATCTGAGGATATTTGCTTTTTCTCCATAGCTCTCTAGGGGTTCCAAATATCACTTTGCCATTTCCCCAAGAACTGTCTTAGCGAAAGGCTTCTTGAGGGGAAAGCTGTAACTCGGTGAGGTGATTTCACAGAACACAAAGAAGTTTCTCAGAAAGCTTCTTTCTCTTTGTTATCGGAGGATATTTCCTTTGGCCCTGTAGACTTCAAAGGGATCCGAAATATCTGTTCTCAGATTCCACAGAAATAAGACTAGCAAAGAGATCCACGAAATACAGATGTAACTCTGTGAGACGAATTAACTGATCACTAAGCAGTTTCTCAGAAAGCTTCTTTACAGATTTCATCTGAGGATATTTCCTTTTTCACCGTAGCCCTCTAGGGGTTCCAAATATCACTTTGCCAATTCCACAAGAACTGCCTTAGCGAAAGGCTTCTTGAGGGGAAAGCTGTAACTCGGTGAGATGATTTCACAGAACACAAAGAAGTTTCTTTGAAAGCTTCTTTCTCATTGTTATCGGAGGTAATTTCCTATGGCCCTATAGTCTTCAAAGGGATCCGAAATATGAGTTCTCAGATTCCAGAGAAACAAGGCTAGCAAATAGATCCACGAAATACAGATGTAACTCTTTTAGTGGAAGTCACACTTCACAGAACAGTTTCTCAGAAAGCTCCTTCCAGATTTCATCTGAGGATATTTCCTTTTTCACCATAGCCCTCTATGGGCTTCCAAATATCAATTTGCCAATTCCACAAGAACTGTCTTAGCGAAAGTATATTTGAGGGGGAAGCTCTAACTCTGTGAGATGATTTCACAGAACACAAAGAAGTTTCTCAGAAAGCTTCTTTCTCTTTGTTATCGGAGGATATTTCCTTTGGCCCTATAGTCTTCAAAGGGATCCGAAATATCTGTTCTCAGATTCCACAGAAATAAGGCTAGCTAAGAGATGCACGAAATACAGATGTAACTCCGTGAGTGGAAGTCACATATTACAGAGCAGTTTCTCAGAAAGCTTCTTTCCAGATTTACTAAGGATATTTCCTTTTTCACCATAGCCCTCTATGGGCTTCCAAATATCACTTTGCCAATTCCACAAGAACTGTCTTAGCGAATGGCTTCTTGAGCGGAAAGCTGTAACTCTGGGAGATGATTTCACAGAACACAAAGAAGTTTCTCAAAAAGCTTCTTTCTCTTTGTTATCGGAGGATATTTCCTTTGGCCCTATAGTCTTCAAAGGGATCCGAAATATCTGTTCTCAGATTCCTCAGAAATAAGGCTAGCAAAGAGATCCACGAAATACAGATGTAACTCTGTGAGTGGAAGTCACATACCACAGAGCAGTTTCTCAGAAAGCTTCTTTCCAGATTTCATCTGAGGATATTTCCTTTTTCTCCATTGCCCTCGATGGGGTTCCAAATATCACTTTGCCAATTCCACAAGAACTGTGTTGGCAAAAGGCTTCTTGAGGGGAAAGCTGTAACTCTGTGAGATTATTTCACAGAACACAAAGAAGTTTCTCAGAAAGCTTCTTTCTCTTTGTTTCGGAGGATATTTCCTTGGGTCTATAGTCTTCAAAGGGATCCGAAATATCTGTTCTCAGATTCAACAGAAATAAGGCTAGCAAAGAGATCCACAAAATACAGATGTAACTCTGTGACATGAATTAACAGAACACTAAGCTGTTTCTCAGAAAGCTTCTTTCCAGATTTCATCTGAGGATATTTCCTTTTTCACCATAGCTCTCTAGGGGTTCCAAATATCACTTTGCCAATTCCCCAAGAACTGTCTTAGCTAAAGGCTTCTTGAGGGGAAAGCTGTAACTCGGTGAGGTGATTTCACAGAACACAAAGAAGTTTCTCAGAAAGCTTCTTTCTCTTTGTTATCGGAGGATATTTCCTTTGGCCCTATGGACTTCAAAGGGATCCGAAATATCTGTTCTCCGATTCCACAGAAATACGACTAGCAAAGAGATCCACGAAATACAGATGTAACTCTGTGAGACGAATTAACTGATCACTAAGCAGTTTCTCAGAAAGCTTCTTTACAGATTTCATTGAATATATTTCCTTTTTCACCGTTGCCCTCTAGCGGTTCCAAATATCACTTTGCCAATTCCACAAGAACTGCCTTAGCGAAAGGCTTCTTGAGGGGAAAGCTGTAACTCGGTGAGATGATTTCACAGAACACAAAGAAGATTCTCTGAAAGCTTCTTTCTCTTTGTTATCGGAGGTAATTTCCTATGGCCCTATAGTCTTCAAAGGGATCCGAAATATGTGTTCTCAGATTCCACAGAAACAAGGCTAGCAAAGAGATCCACGAAATACAGATGTAACTTTTTAGTGGAAGTCACACATCACAGAGCAGTTTCTCAGAAAGCTTCTTTCCAGATTTCATCTGAGGATATTTCCTTTTTCACCATAGCCCTCCATGGGCTTCCAAATATCACTTTGCCAATTCCACAAGAACTGTCTTAGCGAAAGTGTATTTGAGGGGGAAGCTCTAACTCTGTGAGATGATTTCACAGAACACAAAGAAGTTTCTCAGAAAGCTTCTTTCTCTTTGTTATCGGAGGATATTTCCTTTGGCCCTATAGTCTTCAAAGGGATCCGAAATATCTGTTCTCAGATTCCACAGAAATAAGGCTAGCTAAGAGATGCACGAAATACAGATGTAACTCCGTGAGTGGAAGTCACATATCACATAGCAGTTTCTCAGAAAGCTTCCTTCCAGATTTCATCTAAGGATATTTCCTTTTTCACCATAGCCCTCTATGGGCTTCTAAATATCACTTTGCCAATTCCACAAGAACTGTCTTAGCGAAAGGCTTCTTGAGCGGAAAGCTGTAACTCTGGGAGATGATTTCACAGAACACAAAGAAGTTTCTCAGAAAGCTTCTCTCTCTTTGTTATCAGAGGATATTTCCTTAGGCCCCATAGTCTTCAAAGGGATCCGAAACATCTGGTCTCAGATTTCACAGAAATAAAGCTAGCAAAGAGATCCACGAAATACAGATGTAACTCTGTGAGTGGAAGTCACATATCACAGAGCAGTTTCTCAGAAAGGTTCTTTCCAGATTTCATCTGAGGATATTTCCTTTTTCACCATAGCCCACTATGGTCTTCCAAATATCACTTTGCCAATTCCACAAGAACTGTCTTAGCGAAAGGCTTCTTGAGGGGAAAGCTGTATCTCTGGGAGATGATTTCACAGAACACTAAGAAGTTTCTCAGAAACCTTCTTTCTCTTTGTTATTGGATTATATTTCCTTTGGCCCTATAGTCTTCAAAGGGATCCGAAATATCTGTTCTCAGATTCCACAGAAATAAGTCTATCAAAGAGATCCAAGAAATACAGATGTAACTCTGAGTGGAAGTCACATATCACAGAGCAGTTTCTCAGAAAGCTTCTATCCAGATTTCATCTGAGGATATTTCCTTTTTCAGCATAGCCCTCTATGGGCTTCCAAATATCACTTTGCCAATTCCAAAAGAACTGTCTTAGCGAAAGGCTTCTTGAGGGGAAAGCTGTAACTCTGTGAGATGATTTCACAGAACACAAAGAAGTTTCTCAGAAAGCTTCTTTCTCTTTGTTATCGGAGGATATTTCCTTTGGCCCTATAGACTTCAAAGGGATCCGAAATATCTGTTCTCAGCTTCCACAGAAATAAGGCTAGCAAAGAGATCCACGAAATACAGATGTAAATCTGTGAGTGGAAGTCTCAAATCACAGAGCAGATTCTCCGAAAACTTCTTTCCAGATTTCATCTGAGGATATTTCCTTTTTCACGATAGCCCTCTATGGGCTTCCAAATATCACTTTGCCAATTCCACAAGAACTGTCTTAGCGAAAGGCTTCTTGAGGGGAAAGCTGTAACTCTGTGAGATGATTTCACAGAATACAAGGCAGTTTCTCAGAAAGCTTCTTTCTCTCTGTTATCGGAGGATATTTCCTTTGGCCCTATCGTCTTCAAAGGGATTCGAAATATCTGTTCTCAGATTCCACAGAAATAATGCTAGCAAAGAGATCCGCGGAATACAGATGTAACTCTGTGAGATGAATTAACAGAACACTAAGCAGTTTCTCAGAAATCTTCTTTCCAGATTTGATCTGAGGATATATCCTTTTTCACGATAGCCCTCTAGGGGTTCCAAATATCACTTTGCCAATTCCACAAGAACTGTCTTAGCGAAAGGCTTCTTGAGGGGAAAGCTGTAACTCTATTAGATGATTTCACAGAACACAAAGAAGTTTCTCAGAAAGCTTCTTTCTCTTTGTTATCGGAGGATATTTCCTTTGGCACTCTAGACTTCAAAGGGATCCGAAATATCTGTTCTCCGATTCCACAGAAATAAGGCTAGCAAAGAGATCCACGAAATGCAGATGTAACTCTGTGAGTGGAAGTCACACATCACAGAGCAGTTTCTCAGAAAGCTTCTTTCAAGATTTCATCTGAGGATATTACCTTTTTCACCATAGCCCTCTCTGGGCTTCCAAATATCACTTTGCCAATTCCACAAGAACTGTCTTAGCGAAAGGCCTCTTGAGGGGAAAGCTGTAACTCTGTGAGATGATTTCACAGAACACAAAGAAGTTTCTCAGAAAGCTTCTTTCTCTTTGTTATCGGAGGATATTTCCTTTGGCCCTATAGTCTTCAAAGTGATCCGAAATATCTGTTCTCAGATTCCACAGAAATAAGTCTAGCAAAGAGATCCACGAAATACAGATGTAACACTTTGAGATGCATTAACGGAACACTAAGCAGTTTCTCAGAAAAGTTCCTTCCAGATTTTATCTGAGGATATTTCCTTTTTCACCATAGCCCTCTATGGGCTTCCAAATATCACTTTGCCAGTTCCACAAGAACTGTTTTAGCGAAAGGCTTCTTGAGTGGAAAGCTGTAATTCTGTGAGATGATTTCACAGAACACAAAGAAGTTTCTCAGAAAGCTTCTTTCTCTTTGTTTCGGAGGATATTTCCTTGGGTCTATAGTCTTCAAAGGGATCCGAAATATCTGTTCTCAGATTCAACAGAAATAAGGCTAGCAAAGAGATCCACAAAATACAGATGTAATCTGTGACATGAATTAACAGAACACTAAGCTGTTTCTCAGAAAGCTTCTTTCCAGATTTCATCTGAGGATATTTGCTTTTTCTCCATAGCTCTCTAGGGGTTCCAAATATCACTTTGCCATTTCCCCAAGAACTGTCTTAGCGAAAGGCTTCTTGAGGGGAAAGCTGTAACTCGGTGAGGTGATTTCACAGAACACAAAGAAGTTTCTCAGAAAGCTTCTTTCTCTTTGTTATCAGAGGATATTTCCTTTGGCCCTATAGTCTTCAAAGGGATCCGAAATATCTGTTCTCAGATTCCACAGAAATAAGGCTAGCAAAGAGATCCACGAAATACAGATGTAACTCTGTGAGTGGAAGTCACATATCACCGAGCAGTTTCTCAGAAAGATTCTTTCCAGATTTCATCTGAGGATATTTCGTTTTTCACCATAGCCCTCTCTGGGCTTCCAAATATCACTTTGCCAATTCCACGAGAACTGTCTTAGCGAAAGGCTTCTTGAGGGGAAAGATGTAACTCTGTGAGTTGATTTCACAGAACGTAAAGAAGTTTCTCAGAAAGCTTCTTTCTCTTTGTTATGGGAGGATATTTCCTTTGGCCCTATAGTCTTCCAAGGGATCCGAAATATCTGTTCTCAAACTCCACAGAAATAAGGCTAGCAAAGAGATCCACGAAATACAGATGTAACTCTGTGAGATTAATTAACAGAACACTAAGCAGTTTCTCAGAAAGCTTCTTTCCAGATTTCATCTGAGGATATTTCCTTTTTCACCATTGCCTTCTAAGGGCTCACAAATATCACTTTGCCAATTCCACAAAACTGTCTTAGCGAAAAGCTTCTTGAGGGGAAACTTGTAACTCTCTGAGATGATTTCACAGAACACAAAGAAGATTCTCAGACAGCTTCTTTCTCTTTGTTATCGGAGGATATTTCCTTTGGCCCTATAGTCTTCAAAGGGTTCCGAAATATCTGTCCTCAGATTCCACAAAAATAAGCCTAGCAAAGAGATTCACGAAATACAGATGTAACCCTGTGAGATGAATTAACAGAACACTAAGCAGTTTCTCATAAATCTTCTTTCCAGATTTCATCTGAGGGTATTTTCTTTTTCACCATATCCCTCTATGGGCTTCCAAATATCACTTTGCCAATTCCACAAGAACTGTCGTAGCGAAAGGCTTCTTGAGGGGAAAGCTGTAACTCTGTGAGACGATTTCACAGAACACAAAGAAGTTTCTCAGAAAGCTTCTTTCTCTTTGTAATGGGAGGATATTTCCTTTGGTCCTGTAGTCCTCAAAGGGATCCGAAATATATGTTCTCAGATTCCACAGAAATAAGGCTAGCAAAGAGATCCAAAAATACAGATGTAACTCTGTGAGTGGAAGTCACATACACACAGAGCAGTTTCTCAGAAAGCTTCTTTCCATATTTCATCTGAGGATATTTCCTTTTTCACCCTAGCCCTCTATGGGCTTCCAAATATCACTTTGCCAATTCCACAAGAGCTGTCTTAGCCAAAGGCTTCTTGAGGGGAAAGCTGTAACTCTGTGAGATGATTTCACAGAACACAAATAACTTTTTCAGAAAGTTTCTTTCTCTTTGTTATCGGAGGATATTTCTTTTGGCCCTATAGTCTTCAAAGGGATCCGAAATATCTGTTCTCAGATTCCACAGAAATAAGGCTAGCAAAGAGATCCACGAAAAACAGATGTAACTCTGTGAGTGGAAGTCACATATCACAGAGCAGTTTCTCAGAAAGCTTCTTTCCAGATTTAATCTGAGGATATTTCCTTTTTCACCATAGCCCTCTATGGGCTTCCAAATATCACATTGCCAATTCCACAAGAACTGTCTTAGCGAAAGGCTTCGTGAGGGGAAAGCTGTAACTCTGTGAGATGATTTTACAGAACACAAAGCAGTTTCTCAGTAAGCTTCTTTCTCTTTGTTATCGGAGGATATTTCCTTTGGCCCTATAGTCGTCCAAGGGATCCGAAATATCTGTTCTCAGATTCCACAGAAATAAGCCTAGCAAAGAGATCCGCGAAATACAGATGTAACTCTGTGAGTGGAAGTCACATATCACAGAGCAGTTTCTCAGAAAGCTTCTTTCCAGATTTCATCTGAGGATGTTTCCTTTTTCACCATAGCCCTCTATGGGCTTCCAAATATCACTTTGCCAATTCCACAAGAACTGTCGTAGTGAAAGGGTTCTTGAGGGGAAAGCTGTAACTCTGTGAGATGATTTCACAGAACACAAAGAAGTTTCTCAGAAAGCTTCTTTCTCTTTGTTATCGGAGGATATTTACTTTGGCCCTATAGTCTTCAAAGTGATCCGAAATATCTGTTCTCAGATTCCACAGAAATAAGTCCAGCAAAGAGTTCTACGTAATACAGATGTAACACTTTGAGATGAATTAACAGAACACTAAGCAGTTTCTCCGAAAAGTTCCTTCCAGATTTTATCTGACGATATTTCCTTTTTCACCATAGCCCTCTATGGGCTTCCAAATATCACTTTGCCAGTTCCACAAGAACTGTCTTAGCGAAAGGTTTCTTGAGTGGAAAGCTGTAACTCTGTGAGATGATTTCAAAGAACACAAAGAAGTTTCTCAGAAAGCTTCTTTCTCTTTGTTTCGGAGGATATTTCCTTTGGTCTATAGTCTTCAAAGGGATCCGAAATATCTGTTCTCAGATTCAACAGAAATAAGGCTAGCAAAGAGATCCACAAAATACAGATGTAACTCTGTGACATGAATTAACAGAACACTAAGCTGTTTCTCAGAAAGCTTCTTTCCAGTTTTCATCTGAGGATATTTCCTTTTTCACCATAGCTCTCTAGGGGTTCCAAATATCACTTTGCCAATTCCCCAAGAACTGTCTTAGCTAAAGGCTTCTTGAGGGGAAAGCTGTAACTCGGTGAGGTGATTTCACAGAACACAAAGAAGTTTCTCAGAAAGCTTCTTTCTCTTTGTTATCGGAGGATATTTCCTTTGGCCCTATGGACTTCAAAGGGATCCGAAATATCTGTTCTCAGATTCCACAGAAATACGACTAGCAAAGAGATCCACGAAATACAGATGTAACTCTGTGAGACGAATTAACTGATCACTAAGCAGTTTCTCAGAAAGCTTCTTTACAGATTTCATTGAATATATTTCCTTTTTCACCGTTGCCCTCTAGCGGTTCCAAATATCACTTTGCCAATTCCACAAGAACTGCCTTAGCGAAAGGCTTCTTGAGGGGAAAGCTGTAACTCGGTGAGATGATTTCACAGAACACAAAGAAGATTCTCTGAAAGCTTCTTTCTCTTTGTTAACGGAGGTAATTTCCTATGGCCCTATAGTCTTCAAAGGGATCCGAAATATGTGTTCTCAGATTCCACAGAAACAAGGCTAGCAAAGAGATCCACGAAATACAGATGTAACTTTTTAGTGGAAGTCACACATCACAGAGCAGTTTCTCAGAAAGCTTCTTTCCAGATTTCATCTGAGGATATTTCCTTTTTCACCATAGCCCTCCATGGGCTTCCAAATATCACTTTGCCAATTCCACAAGAACTGTCTTAGCGAAAGTATATTTGAGGGGGAAGCTCTAACTCTGTGAGATGATTTCACAGAACATAAAGAAGTTTCTCAGAAAGCTTCTTTCTCTTTGTTATCGGAGGATATTTCCTTTGGCCCTATAGTCTTCAAAGGGATCCGAAATATCTGTTCTCAGATTCCACAGAAATAAGGCTAGCTAAGAGATGCACGAAATACAGATGTAAATCCGTGAGTGGAAGTCACATATCACATAGCAGTTTCTCAGAAAGCTTCCTTCCAGATTTCATCTAAGGATATTTCCTTTTTCACCATAGCCCTCTATGGGCTTCTAAATATCACTTTGCCAATTCCACAAGAACTGTCTTAGAGAAAGGCTTCTTGAGCGGAAAGCTGTAACTCTGGGAGATGATTTCACAGAACACAAAGAAGTTTCTCAGAAAGCTTCTCTCTCTTTGTTATCAGAGGATATTTCCTTAGGCCCCATAGTCTTCAAAGGGATCCGAAACATCTGGTCTCAGATTTCACAGAAATAAAGCTAGCAAAGAGATCCACGAAATACAGATGTAACTCTGTGAGTGGAAGTCACATATCACAGAGCAGTTTCTCAGAAAGGTTCTTTCCAGATTTCATCTGAGGATATTTCCTTTTTCACCATAGCCCACTATGGTCTTCCAAATATCACTTTGCCAATTCCACAAGAACTGTCTTAGCGAAAGGCTTCTTGAGGGGAAAGCTGTATCTCTGGGAGATGATTTCACAGAACACTAAGAAGTTTCTCAGAAACCTTCTTTCTCTTTGTTATTGGAGGATATTTCCTTTGGCCCTATAGTCTTCAAAGGGATCCGAAATATCTGTTCTCAGATTCCACAGAAATAAGTCTATCAAAGAGATCCAAGAAATACAGATGTAACTCTGAGTGGAAGTCACATATCACAGAGCAGTTTCTCAGAAAGCTTCTATCCAGATTTCATCTGAGGATATTTCCTTTTTCAGCATAGCCCTCTATGGGCTTCCAAATATCACTTTGCCAATTCCAAAAGAACTGTCTTAGCGAAAGGCTTCTTGAGGGGAAAGCTGTAACTCTGTGAGATGATTTCACAGAACACAAAGAAGTTTCTCAGAAAGCTTCTTTCTCTTTGTTATCGGAGGATATTTCCTTTGGCCCTATAGACTTCAAAGGGATCCGAAATATCTGTTCTCAGCTTCCACAGAAATAAGGCTAGCAAAGAGATCCACGAAATACAGATGTAAATCTGTGAGTGGAAGTCTCAAATCACAGAGCAGATTCTCCGAAAACTTCTTTCCAGATTTCATCTGAGGATATTTCCTTTTTCACGATAGCCCTCTATGGGCTTCCAAATATCACTTTGCCAATTCCACAAGAACTGTCTTAGCGAAAGGCTTCTTGAGGGGAAAGCTGTAACTCTGTGAGATGATTTCACAGAATACAAGGCAGTTTCTCAGAAAGCTTCTTTCTCTTTGTTATCGGAGGATATTTCCTTTGGCCCTATCGTCTTCAAAGGGATTCGAAATATCTGTTCTCAGATTCCACAGAAATAATGCTAGCAAAGAGATCCGCGGAATACAGATGTAACTCTGTGAGATGAATTAACAGAACACTAAGCAGTTTCTCAGAAATCTTCTTTCCAGATTTGATCTGAGGATATATCCTTTTTCACGATAGCCCTCTAGGGGTTCCAAATATCACTTTGCCAATTCCACAAGAACTGTTTTAGCGAAAGGCTTCTTGAGTGGAAAGCTGTAATTCTGTGAGATGATTTCACAGAACACAAAGAAGTTTCTCAGAAAGCTTCTTTCTCTTTGTTTCGGAGGATATTTCCTTGGGTCTATAGTCTTCAAAGGGATCCGAAATATCTGTTCTCAGATTCAACAGAAATAAGGCTAGCAAAGAGATCCACAAAATACAGATGTAATCTGTGACATGAATTAACAGAACACTAAGCTGTTTCTCAGAAAGCTTCTTTCCAGATTTCATCTGAGGATATTTGCTTTTTCTCCATAGCTCTCTAGGGGTTCCAAATATCACTTTGCCATTTCCCCAAGAACTGTCTTAGCGAAAGGCTTCTTGAGGGGAAAGCTGTAACTCGGTGAGGTGATTTCACAGAACACAAAGAAGTTTCTCAGAAAGCTTCTTTCTCTTTGTTATCGGAGGATATTTCCTTTGGCCCTGTAGACTTCAAAGGGATCCGAAATATCTGTTCTCAGATTCCACAGAAATAAGACTAGCAAAGAGATCCACGAAATACAGATGTAACTCTGTGAGACGAATTAACTGATCACTAAGCAGTTTCTCAGAAAGCTTCTTTACAGATTTCATCTGAGGATATTTCCTTTTTCACCGTAGCCCTCTAGGGGTTCCAAATATCACTTTGCCAATTCCACAAGAACTGCCTTAGCGAAAGGCTTCTTGAGGGGAAAGCTGTAACTCGGTGAGATGATTTCACAGAACACAAAGAAGTTTCTTTGAAAGCTTCTTTCTCATTGTTATCGGAGGTAATTTCCTATGGCCCTATAGTCTTCAAAGGGATCCGAAATATGAGTTCTCAGATTCCAGAGAAACAAGGCTAGCAAATAGATCCACGAAATACAGATGTAACTCTTTTAGTGGAAGTCACACTTCACAGAACAGTTTCTCAGAAAGCTCCTTCCAGATTTCATCTGAGGATATTTCCTTTTTCACCATAGCCCTCTATGGGCTTCCAAATATCAATTTGCCAATTCCACAAGAACTGTCTTAGCGAAAGTATATTTGAGGGGGAAGCTCTAACTCTGTGAGATGATTTCACAGAACACAAAGAAGTTTCTCAGAAAGCTTCTTTCTCTTTGTTATCGGAGGATATTTCCTTTGGCCCTATAGTCTTCAAAGGGATCCGAAATATCTGTTCTCAGATTCCACAGAAATAAGGCTAGCTAAGAGATGCACGAAATACAGATGTAACTCCGTGAGTGGAAGTCACATATTACAGAGCAGTTTCTCAGAAAGCTTCTTTCCAGATTTACTAAGGATATTTCCTTTTTCACCATAGCCCTCTATGGGCTTCCAAATATCACTTTGCCAATTCCACAAGATCTGTCTTAGCGAAAGGCTTCTTGAGCGGAAAGCTGTAACTCTGGGAGATGATTTCACAGAACACAAAGAAGTTTCTCAAAAAGCTTCTTTCTCTTTGTTATCGGAGGATATTTCCTTTGGCCCTATAGTCTTCAAAGGGATCCGAAATATCTGTTCTCAGATTCCTCAGAAATAAGGCTAGCAAAGAGATCCACGAAATACAGATGTAACTCTGTGAGTGGAAGTCACATACCACAGAGCAGTTTCTCAGAAAGCTTCTTTCCAGATTTCATCTGAGGATATTTCCTTTTTCTCCATTGCCCTCGATGGGGTTCCAAATATCACTTTGCCAATTCCACAAGAACTGTGTTGGCAAAAGGCTTCTTGAGGGGAAAGCTGTAACTCTGTGAGATTATTTCACAGAACACAAAGAAGTTTCTCAGAAACCTTCTTTCTCTTTGTTATCGGAGGATATTTCCTTTGGCCCTATAGTCTTCAAAGGGATCCGAAATATCTGTTCTCAGATTCCACAGAAATAAAGCTAGAAAAGAGATTCACGAAATACAGATGTAACTCTGTGAGTGGAAGTCACACATCACCGAGCAGTTTCTCTGAAGGCTTCTTTCAAGATTTACTAAGGATATTTCCTTTTTCACCATAGCCCTCTATGGGCTTCCAAATATCACTTTGCCAATTCCACAAGAACTGTCTTAGCGAAAGGCTTCTTGAGCGGAAAGCTGTAACTCTGGGAGATGATTTCACAGAACACAAAGAAGTTTCTCAAAAAGCTTCTTTCTCTTTGTTATCGGAGGATATTTCCTTTGGCCCTATAGTCTTCAAAGGGATCCGAAATATCTGTTCTCAGATTCCTCAGAAATAAGGCTAGCAAAGAGATCCACGAAATACAGATGTAACTCTGTGAGTGGAAGTCACATACCACAGAGCAGTTTCTCAGAAAGCTTCTTTCCAGATTTCATCTGAGGATATTTCCTTTTTCTCCATTGCCCTCGATGGGGTTCCAAATATCACTTTGCCAATTCCACAAGAACTGTGTTGGCAAAAGGCTTCTTGAGGGGAAAGCTGTAACTCTGTGAGATTATTTCACAGAACACAAAGAAGTTTCTCAGAAACCTTCTTTCTCTTTGTTATCGGAGGATATTTCCTTTGGCCCTATAGTCTTCAAAGGGATCCGAAATATCTGTTCTCAGATTCCACAGAAATAAAGCTAGAAAAGAGATTCACGAAATACAGATGTAACTCTGTGAGTGGAAGTCACACATCACCGAGCAGTTTCTCTGAAGGCTTCTTTCAAGATTTCATCTGAGGATATTTCCTTTTTCAACACAGCCCTCTATGGGCTTCCAAATATCACTTTGCCAATTCCACAAGAACTGTGTTGGCAAAAGGCTTCTTGAGGGGAAAGCTGTAACTCTGTGAGATTATTTCACAGAACACAACGAAGTTTCTCAGAAAGCTTCTTTCTCTTTGTTATCGGGGGATATTTCCTTTGGCCCTATAGTCTTCAAAGGGATCGGAAAATAACTGTTGTCAGATTCCAAAGAAATAAAGCCAGCAAAGAGATCCACAAAATACAGATGTAACTCTGTGAGTGGAAGTCACATATCACAGAGCTGTTTCTCAGAAAGCTTCTTTCCAGATTTCATCTGAATATTTTCCTTTTTCACCGTAGCCCTCTATGGGCTTCGAAATATCACTTTGCCAATTCCACAAGAACTGTCTTAGCGAAAGGCTTCTTGATGGGAAAGCTGTAACTCGGTGAGGTGATTTCACAGAACACAAAGAAGTTTCTCAGAAAGCTTCTTTCTCTTTGTTATCGGAGGATATTTCCTTTGGCCCTATAGTCTTCAAAGGGATCCGAAATATCTGTTCTCAGATTCCACAGAAATAAGGCTAGCAAAGAGATCCACAAAATACAGATGTAACTTTGTGAGTGGACGTCACATATCACAGAGCAGTTTCTCAGAAAGCTTCTTTCCAGATTTCATCTGAGGATATTTCCTTTTTCACCATAGCCCTCTATGGGCTTCCAAGTATCACTTTGTCAATTCCACAAGAACTGTCTTAGCGAACGGCTTCTTGAGGGGAAAGCTGTAACTCTGGGAGATGATTTCACAGAACACAAAGAAGTTTCTCAGAAAGCTTCTTTCTCTTTGTTAACGGAGGTTATTTCCTTTGGCCATATAGTCTTCCAAGGGATCCGAAATATCTGTTCTCAGATTCCACAGAAATAAGGCTAGCAAAGAGATCCACGAAATACAGATGTAACTCTGTGAGGTGTATTAAGGGAACACTAAGCAGTTTCTCAGAAAACTTCTTTCCTGAATTCATCGGAGGATATTTCCTTTTTCACCATAGCCCTCTAGGGGCTTCCAAATATCACTTTGCCAATTCCACAAGAACTGTCTTAGCGAAAGGCTTTTTGAGGGGAAAGCGGTAACTCGGTGAGGTGATTTCACAGAACACAAAGAAGTTTCTCAGAAAGCTTCTTTCTCTTTGTTATCGGAGGATATTTCCTTTGGCCCTATAGTCTTCAAAGGGATCCGAAATATCTGTTCTCAGATTCCACAGAAATAAGGCTGGCAACGAGATCCACGACATACAGATGAAACTCTGTCAGTGGAAGTCACATATCACAGAGCAGTTTCTCAGAAAGCTTCTTTCCAGATTTCATCCGAGGATATTTCCTTTTTCACCGTAGCCCTCTATGGGCTTCCAAGTATCACTTTGCCAATTCCACAAGAACTGTTTTAGTGAAAGGCTTCTTGAGGGGAAAGCTGTAACTCTGGGAGATGATTTCACAGAACACAAAGAAGTTTCTCAGAAAGCTTCTTTCTCTTTCTTATCGGTGGATATTTCCTTTGGCCCTATAGTCTTCAAAGGGATCCGAAATATCTGTTCTCAGATTCCACAGAAATACGGTTAGCAAGGAGATCCACGAAATACAGATGTAACTCAGTGAGGTGAATTAAGAGAACACTAAGCAATTTCTCAGAAAACTTCTTTCCAGATTCATCGGAGGATATTTCCATTTTCACCATAGCCCTCTAAGGGCTTCCAAGTATCACTTTGCCAATTCCACAAGAACTGTCTTAGCGAAAGGCTTCTTCAGGGGAAAGCTGTAACTCGGTGAGGTGATTTCACAGAACACAAAGAAGTTTCTCAAAAAGCTTCTTTCTCTTTGTTATCGTAGGATATTTCCTTTGGCCCTATAGTCTTCAAAGGGATCCGAAATATCTGGTCTCAGATTCCACAGAAATAAGGCGAGCAAAGAGATCCACGAAATACAGATGTAACTCTGTGAGTGGAAGTCACACATCACAGAGCAGTTTCTCAGAAAGCTTCTTTCCAGATTTAATCTGAGGATATTTCCTTTTTCACTATAGCCCGCTATGGGCTTACAAATATCACTTTGCCAATTCCACAAGAACTGTCTTAGCGAAAGGCTTCTTGAGGGGAAAGCTGTAACTCTGTGAGATGATTTCACAGAACACTAAGAAGTTTCTCAGAAAACTTCTTTCTCTTTGTTATCGGAGGATATTTCCTTTGGCCCTATAGTCTTCAAAGGGATCCGAAGGATCTGTTCTCAGATTCCACAGAAATTAGGCTAGCAAAGAGATCCAGGAAATACAGATGTAACTCTGTGAGTGGAAGTCAGACATCACAGAGCAGTTTCTCAGAAAGCTTCTTTCCAGATTTCATCTGAGGGTATTTCCTTTTTCACCATAGCCCTCTAAGGGCTTCGAAATATCACTTTGCCAATTCCACAAGAACTGTCTTAGCGAAAGGCTTCTTGAGGGGAAAGCTGTAACTCAGGGAGATGATTTCATGGAACACAAAGAAGTTTCTCAGAAAGCTTCTTTCTCTTTGTTATCGGAGGATATTTCCTTTGGCCCTATAGTCTTCAAAGGGATCCAAAATATCTGTTCTCAGATTCCACAGAAATAAGGCTAGCAAAGAGATCCACGAAATACAGATGTAACTCTGTGAGTGGAAGTCAGACATCACAGAGCAGTTTCTCAGAAAGCTTCTTTCCAGATTTCATCTGAGGATATTTCCTTTTTCACCATAGCCCACTATGGGCGTCCAAATATCACTTTGCCAATTTCACGAGAACTGTCTTAGCGAAAGGCTTCTTGAGGGGGAAGCTGTAACTCTGTGAGATGATTTCACAGAACACAAAGAAGTTTCTCAGAAAGCTTCTTTCTCTTTGTTATCGGAGGATACTTCCTTTGGCCCTATAGTCTTCAAAGGGATCCGAAGGATCTGTTCTCAGATTCCACAGAAATAAGTCTAGCAAAGAGATCCACCAAATACAGATGTAACTCTGTGAGAGGAAGTCACATATCACAGAGCAGTTTCTCAGAAAGCTTCTTTCCAGATTTCATCTGAGGATATTTGCTTTTTCACCATAGCCCTCTAAGGGCTTCCAAGTATCACTTTGCCAATTCCACAAGAACTGTCTTAGCGAAACGTTTCTTGAGGGGTAAGGTGTAACGCTGTGAGATGATTTCACAGAACACAAAGAAGTTTCTCAGAAAGCTTCTTTCTCTTTGTTATCGGAGGATATTTCCTTTGTCCCTATAGTCTTCAAAGGGATCCAAAGTACCTGTTCTCAGATTCCACAGAAATAAGGCTAGCAAAGAGATCCACGATATACAGATGTAACTCTGTGAGTGGAAGTCAGACATCACAGAGCAGTTTCTCAGAAAGTTTCTTTCCCGATTTCATCTGAGGATATTTCCTTTTTCACCATAGCTCTCTATGGGCTTCCTAATATCACTTTGCCAATTCCACAAGAACTGTCTTAGCGAAAGGCTTCTTGAGGACAAAGCTGTAACTCGGTGAGGTGATTACACAGAGCACAAAGAAGTTTCTCAGAAAGCTTCTTTCTCTTTGTTATCGGAGGATATTTCCTTTGGCCCTATAGTCTTCAATGGGATCCGAAATATCTGTTCTCAGATTCCAAAGAAAAAGGCTAACAAAGAGATTCACGAAATACAGATGTAACTCTGTGAGTGGAAGTCACACATCACAGAGCAGTTTCTCAGAAAGCTTCTTTCCAGATTTAATCTGAGGATATTTCCTTTTTCACCGTAACCATCTATGTGCTTCCAAATATCACTTTGCCAATTCCACAAGAACTGTCTTAGCTAAAGGCTTCTTGAGGGGAAAGCTGTAACTCTGTGAGATGATTTCACAGAACACAAAGAAGTTTCTCAGAAAGCTTCTTTCTCTTTGTTATCGGAGGATATTTCCTTTGGTCCAATAATCTTCAAAGGGATCTGAAATATCTGTTCTCAGATTCCACAGAAATAAGACTATCAAAGAGATCCACGAAAACAGATGTAACTCTGTGAGATGAATTCACAGAACACTAAGCAGTTTCTCGGAAAGCTTCTTTCCAGATTTCATCTGAGGATATTTCCTTTTTCTCCATTGCTCTCTATGGGCTTCCAAATATCACTTTGCCAATTCAACAAGGACTGTCTTAGCGAAAGGCTTCTTGAGGGGCAAACTGTAACTCTGTGAGATGATTTCACAGAACACAAAGAAGTTACTCAGAAAGCTTCTTTCTCTTTGTTATCGGAGGATACTTCCTTTGGCCCTATAGTCTTCAAAGGGATCCGAAATATCTGTTCTGAGATTCCACAGAAATAAGGCTAGCAAAGAGATCCACGAAATACTGATGTAACTCTCTGAGTGGCAGTCACATGTCACAGAGCAGTTTCTCAGAAAGCTTCTTTCCAGATTTCATCTGAGGATATTTCCTTTTTCACTATAGCCCTCTATGGGCTTCCAAATATCACTTTGCCAATTCCACAAGAACGGTCTTAGCGAAAGGCTTCTTGAGGGGAAAGCTGTAACTCTGGGAGGTGATTTCACAGAACACAAAGAAGTTTCTCAGAAAGTTTTTTTCTCTTTGTTATCGGAGGATAATTCCTTTGGCCCTATAGTCTTCAAAGGGATCCGAAATATCTGTTCTCAGACTCCACAGAAATAAGGCCAGCAAAGACATCCACGAAATACAGATGTAAATCTGTGAGATGAATTACCAGAACACTAAGCAGTTTCTCAGAAAGCTTCTTTCCAGATTTCATCTGAGTATATTTCCTTTTTCACCATTGCCCTCTATGGGCTTCCAAATATCACTTTGCCAATTCCACAAGAACTGTCTTAGCGAAAGGCTTCTTGAGGGGGAAGCTGTAACTCTGTGAGACGATTTCACAGAACACAAAGAAGTTTCTCAGAAAGCTTCTTCTCTTTGTTATCGCAGGATACTTCCTTTGGCTCTATAGTCTTCAAACGGATCCGAAATATCTGTTCTCAGATTCCACAGAAATAAGGCTAGCAATTAGATCCAAGAAATACAGATGTAACTCTGTGAGTGGAAGTCACATATCAGAGACCAGTTTCTCAGAAAGCTTCTTTCCAGATTTCATCTGAGGATATTTCCTTTTTCTCCATTGCCCTCGATGGGGTTCCAAATATCACTTTGCCAATTCCACAAGAACTGTCTTAGCGAACGGCTTCTTGAGAGGAAAGCTGTAACTCCAGAAGATGATTTCACAGAACACAAAGAAGTTTCTCAGAAACCTTCTTTCTCTTTGTTATCGGAGGATATTTCCTTTGGCCCTATAGTCTTCAAAGGGATCCGAAATATCTGTTCTCAGATTCCACAGAAATAAAGCTAGAAAAGAGATTCACGAAATACAGATGTAACTCTGTGAGTGGAAGTCACACATCACCGAGCAGTTTCTCTGAAGGCTTCTTTCAAGATTTCATCTGAGGATATTTCCTTTTTCAACACAGCCCTCTATGGGCTTCCAAATATCACTTTGCCAATTCCACAAGAACTGTGTTGGCAAAAGGCTTCTTGAGGGGAAAGCTGTAACTCTGTGAGATTATTTCACAGAACACAAAGAAGTTTCTCAGAAAGCTTCTTTCTCTTTGTTATCGGGGGATATTTCCTTTGGCCCTATAGTCTTCAAAGGGATCGGAAAATAACTGTTGTCAGATTCCAAAGAAATAAAGCCAGCAAAGAGATCCACAAAATACAGATGTAACTCTGTGAGTGGAAGTCACATATCACAGAGCTGTTTCTCAGAAAGCTTCTTTCCAGATTTCATCTGAATATTTTCCTTTTTCACCGTAGCCCTCTATGGGCTTCGAAATATCACTTTGCCAATTCCACAAGAACTGTCTTAGCGAAAGGCTTCTTGATGGGAAAGCTGTAACTCGGTGAGGTGATTTCACAGAACACAAAGAAGTTTCTCAGAAAGCTTCTTTCTCTTTGTTATCGGAGGATATTTCCTTTGGCCCTATAGTCTTCAAAGGGATCCGAAATATCTGTTCTCAGATTCCACAGAAATAAGGCTAGCAAAGAGATCCACAAAATACAGATGTAACTTTGTGAGTGGACGTCACATATCACAGAGCAGTTTCTCAGAAAGCTTCTTTCCAGATTTCATCTGAGGATATTTCCTTTTTCACCATAGCCCTCTATGGGCTTCCAAGTATCACATTGTCAATTCCACAAGAACTGTCTTAGCCAACGGCTTCTTGAGGGGAAAGCTGTAACTCTGGGAGATGATTTCACAGAACACAAAGAAGTTTCTCAGAAAGCTTCTTTCTCTTTGTTAACGGAGGTTATTTCCTTTGGCCATATAGTCTTCCAAGGGATCCGAAATATCTGTTCTCAGATTCCACAGAAATAAGGCTAGCAAAGAGATCCACGAAATACAGATGTAACTCTGTGAGGTGTATTAAGAGAACACTAAGCAGTTTCTCAGAAAACTTCTTTCCTGAATTCATCGGAGGATATTTCCTTTTTCACCATAGCCCTCTAGGGGCTTCCAAATATCACTTTGCCAATTCCACAAGAACTGTCTTAGCGAAAGGCTTTTTGAGGGGAAAGCGGTAACTCGGTGAGGTGATTTCACAGAACACAAAGAAGTTTCTCAGAAAGCTTCTTTCTCTTTGTTATCGGAGGATATTTCCTTTGGCCCTATAGTCTTCAAAGGGATCTGAAATATCTGTTCTCAGATTCCACAGAAATAAGGCTGGCAACGAGATCCACGACATACAGATGTAACTCTGTCAGTGGAAGTCACATATCACAGAGCAGTTTCTCAGAAAACTTCTTTCCAGATTTCATCCGAGGATATTTCCTTTTTCACCGTAGCCCTCTATGGGCTTCCAAGTATCACTTTGCCAATTCCACAAGAACTGTCTTAGCTAAAGGCTTCTTGAGGGGAAAGCTGTAACTCTGTGAGATGATTTCACAGAACACAAAGAAGTTTCTCAGAAAGCTTCTTTCTCTTTGTTATCGGAGGATATTTCCTTTGGTCCAATAATCTTCAAAGGGATCTGAAATATCTGTTCTCAGATTCCACAGAAATAAGACTATCAAAGAGATCCACGAAAACAGAAGTAACTCTGTGAGATGAATTCACAGAACACTAAGCAGTTTCTCGGAAAGCTTCTTTCCAGATTTCATCTGAGGATATTTCCTTTTTCTCCATTGCTCTCTATGGGCTTCCAAATATCACTTTGCCAATTCAACAAGAACTGTCTTAGCGAAAGGCTTCTTGAGGGGCAAACTGTAACTCTGTGAGATGATTTCACAGAACACAAAGAAGTTACTCAGAAAGCTTCTTTCTCTTTGTTATCGGAGGATACTTCCTTTGGCCCTATAGTCTTCAAAGGGATCCGAAATATCTGTTCTGAGATTCCACAGAAATAAGGCTAGCAAAGAGATCCACGAAATACAGATGTAACTCTCTGAGTGGAAGTCACATGTCACAGAGCAGTTTCTCAGAAAGCTTCTTTCCAGATTTCATCTGAGGATATTTCCTTTTTCACTATAGCCCTCTATGGGCTTCCAAATATCACTTTGCCAATTCCACAAGAACGGTCTTAGCGAAAGGCTTCTTGAGGGGAAAGCTGTAACTCTGGGAGGTGATTTCACAGAACACAAAGAAGTTTCTCAGAAAGTTTTTTTCTCTTTGTTATCGGAGGATAATTCCTTTGGCCCTATAGTCTTCAAAGGGATCCGAAATATCTGTTCTCAGACTCCACAGAAATAAGGCCAGCAAAGACATCCACGAAATACAGATGTAAATCTGTGAGATGAATTACCAGAACACTAAGCAGTTTCTCAGAAAGCTTCTTTCCAGATTTCATCTGAGGATATTTCCTTTTTCACCATAGCCCTCTATGGGCTTCCAAATATCACTTTGCCAATTCCACAAGAACTGTCTTAGCGAAAGGCTTCTTGAGGGGGAAGCTGTAACTCTGTGAGACGATTTCACAGAACACAAAGAAGTTTCTCAGAAAGCTTCTTCTCTTTGTTATCGCAGGATACTTCCTTTGGCTCTATAGACTTCAAACGGATCCGAAATATCTGTTCTCAGATTCCACAGAAATAAGGCTAGCAATTAGATCCAAGAAATACAGATGTAACTCTGTGAGTGGAAGTCACATATCAGAGAGCAGTTTCTCAGAAAGCTTCTTTCCAGATTTCGTCTGAGGATATTTCCTTTTTCTCCGTTGCCCTCGATGGGGTTCCAAATATCACTTTGCCAATTCCACAAGAACTGTCTTAGCGAACGGCTTCTTGAGAGGAAAGCTGTAACTCCAGAAGATGATTTCACAGAACACAAAGAAGTTTCTCAGAAACCTTCTTTCTCTTTGTTATCGGAGGATATTTCCTTTGGCCCTATAGTCTTCAAAGGGATCCGAAATATCTGTTCTCAGATTCCACAGAAATAAAGCTAGAAAAGAGATTCACGAAATACAGATGTAACTCTGTGAGTGGAAGTCACACATCACCGAGCAGTTTCTCTGAAGGCTTCTTTCAAGATTTCATCTGAGGATATTTCCTTTTTCAACACAGCCCTCTATGGGCTTCCAAATATCACTTTGCCAATTCCACAAGAACTGTGTTGGCAAAAGGCTTCTTGAGGGGAAAGCTGTAACTCTGTGAGATTATTTCACAGAACACAAAGAAGTTTCTCAGAAAGCTTCTTTCTCTTTGTTATCGGGGGATATTTCCTTTGGCCCTATAGTCTTCAAAGGGATCGGAAAATAACTGTTGTCAGATTCCAAAGAAATAAAGCCAGCAAAGAGATCCACAAAATACAGATGTAACTCTGTGAGTGGAAGTCACATATCACAGAGCTGTTTCTCAGAAAGCTTCTTTCCAGATTTCATCTGAATATTTTCCTTTTTCACCGTAGCCCTCTATGGGCTTCGAAATATCACTTTGCCAATTCCAAAAGAACTGTCTTAGCGAAAGGCTTCTTGATGGGAAAGCTGTAACTCGGTGAGGTGATTTCACAGAACACAAAGAAGTTTCTCAGAAAGCTTCTTTCTCTTTGTTATCGGAGGATATTTCCTTTGGCCCTATAGTCTTCAAAGGGATCCGAAATATCTGTTCTCAGATTCCACAGAAATAAGGCTAGCAAAGAGATCCACAAAATACAGATGTAACATTGTGAGTGGAAGTCACATATCACAGAGCAGTTTCTCAGAAAGCTTCTTTCCAGATTTCATCTGAGGATATTTCCTTTTTCACCATAGCCCTCTATGGGCTTCCAAGTATCACTTTGTCAATTCCACAAGAACTGTCTTAGCGAACGGCTTCTTGAGGGGAAAGCTGTAACTCTGGGAGATGATTTCACAGAACACAAAGAAGTTTCTCAGAAAGCTTCTTTCTCTTTGTTAACGGAGGTTATTTCCTTTGGCCATATAGTCTTCCAAGGGATCCGAAATATCTGTTCTCAGATTCCACAGAAATAAGGCTAGCAAAGAGATCCACGAAATACAGATGTAACTCTGTGAGGTGTATTAAGAGAACACTAAGCAGTTTCTCAGAAAACTTCTTTCCTGAATTCATCGGAGGATATTTCCTTTTTCACCATAGCCCTCTAGGGGCTTCCAAATATCACTTTGCCAATTCCACAAGAACTGTCTTAGCGAAAGGCTTTTTGAGGGGAAAGCGGTAACTCGGTGAGGTGATTTCACAGAACACAAAGAAGTTTCTCAGAAAGCTTCTTTCTCTTTGTTATCGGAGGATATTTCCTTTGGCCCTATAGTCTTCAAAGGGATCTGAAATATCTGTTCTCAGATTCCACAGAAATAAGGCTGGCAACGAGATCCACGACATACAGATGTAACTCTGTCAGTGGAAGTCACATATCACAGAGCAGTTTCTCAGAAAACTTCTTTCCAGATTTCATCCGAGGATATTTCCTTTTTCAACGTAGCCCTCTATGGGCTTCCAAGTATCACTTTGCCAATTCCACAAGAACTGTTTTAGTGAAAGGCTTCTTGAGGGGAAAGCTGTAACTCTGGGAGATGATTTCACAGAACACAAAGAAGTTTCTCAGAAAGCTTCTTTCTCTTTCTTATCGGTGGATATTTCCTTTGGCCCTATAGTCTTCAAAGGGATCCGAAATATCTGTTCTCAGATTCCACAGAAATACGGTTAGCAAGGAGATCCACGAAATACAGATGTAACTCAGTGAGGTGAATTAAGAGAACACTAAGCAATTTCTCAGAAAACTTCTTTCCAGATTCATCGGAGGATATTTCCATTTTCACCATAGCCCTCTAAGGGCTTCCAAGTATCACTTTGCCAATTCCACAAGAACTGTCTTAGCGAAAGGCTTCTTCAGGGGAAAGCTGTAACTCGGTGAGGTGATTTCACAGAACACAAAGAAGTTTCTCAAAAAGCTTCTTTCTCTTTGTTATCGTAGGATATTTCCTTTGGCCCTATAGTCTTCACAGGGATCCGAAATATCTGGTCTCAGATTCCACAGAAATAAGGCTAGCAAAGAGATCCACGAAATACAGATGTAACTCTGTGAGTGGAAGTCACATATCACAGAGCAGTTTCTCAGAAATCTTCTTTCCAGATTTCATGTGAGGATATTTCCTTTTTCACTATAGCCCTCTATGGGCTTCCAAATATCACTTTGCCAATTCCACAAGAACTGTCGTAGCGAAAGGCTTCTTGAGGGGAAAGCTGTAACTCTGTGAGATGATTTCACAGAACACTAAGAAGTTTCTCAGAAAACTTCTTTCTCTTTGTTATCGGAGGATATTTCCTTTGGCCCTATAGTCTTCAAAGGGATCCGAAGGATCTGTTCTCAGATTCCACAGAAATTAGGCTAGCAAAGAGATCCAGGAAATACAGATGTAACTCTGTGAGTGGAAGTCAGACATCACAGAGCAGTTTCTCAGAAAGCTTCTTTCCAGATTTCATCTGAGAGTATTTCCTTTTTCACCATAGCCCTCTAAGGGCTTCGAAATATCACTTTGCCAATTCCACAAGAACTGTCTTAGCGAAAGGCTTCTTGAGGGGAAAGCTGTAACTCAGGGAGATGATTTCATGGAACACAAAGAAGTTTCTCAGAAAGCTTCTTTCTCTTTGTTATCGGAGGATATTTCCTTTGGCCCTATAGTCTTCAAAGGGATCCAAAATATCTGTTCTCAGATTCCACAGAAATAAGGCTAGCAAAGAGATCCACGAAATACAGATGTAACTCTGTGAGTGGAAGTCAGACATCACAGAGCAGTTTCTCAGAAAGCTTCTTTCCAGATTTCATCTGAGGATATTTCCTTTTTCACCATAGCCCACTATGGGCGTCCAAATATCACTTTGCCAATTTCACAAGAACTGTCTTAGCGAAAGGCTTCTTGAGGGGGAAGCTGTAACTCTGTGAGATGATTTCACAGAACACAAAGAAGTTTCTCAGAAAGCTTCTTTCTCTTTGTTATCGGAGGATACTTCCTTTGGCCCTATAGTCTTCAAAGGGATCCGAAGGATCTGTTCTCAGATTCCACAGAAATAAGGCTAGCAAAGAGATCCACCAAATACAGATGTAACTCTGTGAGAGGAAGTCACATATCACAGAGCAGTTTCTCAGAAAGCTTCTTTCCAGATTTCATCTGAGGATATTTGCTTTTTCACCATAGCCCTCTAAGGGCTTCCAAGTATCCCTTTGCCAATTCCACAAGAACTGTCTTAGCGAAAGGTTTCTTGAGGGGAAAGGTGTAACGCTGTGAGATGATTTCACAGAACACAAAGAAGTTTCTCAGAAAGCTTCTTTCTCTTTGTTATCGGAGGATATTTCCTTTGGTCCAATAATCTTCAAAGGGATCTGAAATATCTGTTCTCAGATTCCACAGAAATAAGACTATCAAAGAGATCCACGAAAACAGATGTAACTCTGTGAGATGAATTCACAGAACACTAAGCAGTTTCTCGGAAAGCTTCTTTCCAGATTTCATCTGAGGATATTTCCTTTTTCTCCATTGCTCTCTATGGGCTTCCAAATATCACTTTGCCAATTCAACAAGAACTGTCTTAGCGAAAGGCTTCTTGAGGGGCAAACTGTAACTCTGTGAGATGATTTCACAGAACACAAAGAAGTTACTCAGAAAGCTTCTTTCTCTTTGTTATCGGAGGATACTTCCTTTGGCCCTATAGTCTTCAAAGGGATCCGAAATATCTCTTCTGAGATTCCACAGAAATAAGGCTAGCAAAGAGATCCACGAAATACAGATGTAACTCTCTGAGTGGAAGTCACATGTCACAGAGCAGTTTCTCAGAAAGCTTCTTTCCAGATTTCATCTGAGGATATTTCCTTTTTCACTATAGCCCTCTATGGGCTTCCAAATATCACTTTGCCAATTCCACAAGAACTGTCTTAGCAAAAGGCTTCTTGAGGGGAAAGCTGTAACTCTGGGAGGTGATTTCACAGCACACAAAGAAGTTTCTCAGAAAGCTTCTTTCTCTTTTTTTTATCGGAGGATATTTCCTTTGGCCCAATAGTCTTCAAAGGGATCCGAAATATCTGTTCTCAGATTCCACAGAAATAAG
Source organism: Macaca mulatta (assembly GCF_049350105.2). Taxonomy (NCBI): domain Eukaryota; kingdom Metazoa; phylum Chordata; class Mammalia; order Primates; family Cercopithecidae; genus Macaca; species Macaca mulatta. The sequence goes on from NC_133417.1 coordinate 30,874,473, forward strand.
ACTAGCAAAGAGATCCACGAAATACAGATGTAACTCTTTGAGTGGAAGTCACATATCACAGAGCAGTTTCTCAGAAAGCTTCTTTCCAGATTTCATCTGAGGATATTTCCTTTTTCTCCATAGCCCTCTATGGGCTTCGAAATATCACTTTGCCAATTCCACAAGAACTGTCTTAGCGAAAGGTTTCTTGAGGGGAAAGCTGTAACTCTGTGGGATTATTTCACAGAACACAAAGAAGTTTCTCAGAAAGCTACTTTCTCTTTGTTATCGGAGGATATTTCCTTTGGCCCTATTGTCTTCAAAGGCATTCGAAATCTCTGTTCTCAGATTCCACAGAAATAAGGCTAGCAAAGAGATCCCCGAAATACAGATGTAATTCTGTGAGTGGAAGTCTGACATCACAGAGCAGTTTCTCAGAAAGCTTCTTTCCAGATTTCATCTGAGGATATTTCCTTTTTCACCATAGCCCTCTATGGGCTTCCAAATATCACTTTGCCAATCCCACAAGAACTGTCTCAGCGAAAATCTTCTTGAGGGAGAAGGTGTAACTCTGGGAGATAATTTCACAGAACACAAAGAAGTTTCTCAGAAAGCTTCTTTCTCTTTGTTATCGGAGGATACTTCCTTTGCCCCTATAGTCTTCAAAGGGATCCGAAATATCTGTCCTCAGATTCCACAGAAATAAGGCGCAAAGAGATCCACGAAATACAGATGTAACTCTGTGAGAGGAAGTCACATATCACAGAGCAGTTTCTCAGAAAGCTTCTTTCCAGATTTCATCTGAGGATATTTCCTTTTTCACCGTAGCCCTCTATGGGCTTCCAAATATCACTTTCCCAATTCCACAAGAACTTTCTTAGCGAAAGGCTTGTTGAGGGGAAAGCTGTAACTCTGGGAGATGATTTCACAGAACACAAAGAAGTTTCTCAGAAAGTTTTTTTCTCTTTGTTATCGGAGGATAATTCCTTTGGCCCTATAGTCTTCAAAGGGATCCGAAATATCTGTTCTCAGACTCCACAGAAATAAGGCTAGCAAAGAGATCCACGAAATACAGATGTAAATCTGTGAGATGAATTACCAGAACACTAAGCAGTTTCTCAGAAAGCTTCTTTCCAGATTTCATCTGAGGATATTTCCTTTTTCACCGTAGCCCTCTATGGGCTTCCAAATATCACTTTGCCAATTCCACAAAACTGTTTTAGCGAAAGGTTTCTTGAGAGGCAAGCTGTAACTCTGTGAGATGATTTCACAGAACACAAAGAAGTTTCTCAGAAAGCTTCTTTCTCTTTGTTATCGGAGGATACTTCCTTTGGCCCTATAGTCCTCAAAGGGATCCGAAATATCTGTTCTCAGATTCCACAGAAATAAGGCTAGCAAGGAGATCCAAGAAATACAGATGTAACTCTGTGAGTGGAAGTCACATATCACAGAGCAGTTTCTCAGAAAGCTTCTTTCCAGATGTCATCTGTGGATATTTCCTTTTTCTCCATTGCCTTCGATGGGCTTCAAAGATCATTTTGTCAATTCCACAAGAACTGTCTTAGCGAAAGGCTTCTTGAGAGGAAAGCTGTAACTCCGTAAGATGATTTCACAGAACACAACGAAGTTTCTCAGAAAGCTTGTTTCTCTTTGTTATCGGAGGATATTTCCTTAGGCCCTATAGTCTTCAAAGGGATCCGAAATATCTGTTCTCAGATTCCACAGAAATAAAGCTAGCAAAGAGATCCACGAAATACAGATGTAATTCTGTGAGTGGAAGTCACACATCACCGAGCAGTTTCTCTGAAGGCTTCTTTCAATATTTCATCTGAGGATATTTCCTTTTTCAACACAGCCCTCTATGGGCTTCCAAATATCACTTTGCCAATTCCACAAGAACTGTGTTGGCGAAAGGCTTCTTGAGGGGAAAGCTGTAACTCTGTGAGATTATTTCACAGAACACAAAGAATTTTCTCAGAAAGCTTCTTTCTCTTTGTTATCGGAGGATATTTCCTTTGGCCCTATAGTCTTCAAAGGGATCCGTAAATAACTGTTGTCAGATTCCAAAGAAATAAGGCAAGCAAAGAGATCCACAAAATACAGATCTACCTCTGTGAGTGGAAGTCACATATCACAGAGCAGTTTCTCAGAAAGCTTCTTTCCAGATTTCATCTGAATATATTTCCTTTTTCACCATAGCCCTCAATGGGCTTCCAAATATCACTTTGCCAATTCCACAAGAACTGTCTTAGCGAAAGGCTTCTTGATGGGAAAGCTGTAACTCGGTGAGGTGATTTCACAGAACACAAAGAAGTTTCTCAGAAAGCTTTATTCTCTTTGTTATCGGAGGATATTTCCTTTGGCCCTATAGTCTTCAAAGGGATCCGAAATATCTGTTCTCAGATTCCACAGAAATAAGGCTAGCAAAGAGATCCACAAAATACAGATGTAACATTGTGAGTGGAAGTCACATATCACAGAGCAGTTTCTCAGAAAGCTTCTTTCCAGATTTCATCTGAGGATATTTCCTTTTTCACCATAGCCCTCTACGGGCTTCGAAGTATCACTTTGTCAATTCCACAAGAACTGTCTTAGCGAACGGCTTCTTGAGGGGAAAGCTGTAACTCTGGGAGATGATTTCACAGAACACAAAGAAGTTTCTCAGAAATCTTCTTTCTGTTTGTTATCGGAGGTTATTTCCTTTGGCCATACAGTCTTCCAAGGGATCCGAAATATCTGTTCTCAGATTCCACAGAAATAAGGCTAGCAAAGAGATCCACGAAATACAGATGTAACTCTGTGAGTTGAATTAAGAGAACACTAAGCAGTTTCTCAGAAAACTTCTTTCCAGAATTCATCGGAGGATATTTCCTTTTTCACCAGAGCCCTCTAGGGGCTTCCAAGTATCACTTTGCCAATTCCACAAGAACTCTCTTAGCGAAAGGCTTCTTGAGGGGAAAGCTGTAACTCGGTGAGGTGATTTCACAGAACACAAAGAAGTTTCTCAGAAAGCTTCTTTCTCTTTATTATCGGAGGATATTTCCTTTGGCCCTATAGTCTTCAAAGGGATCCGAAATAGCTGTTCTCAGATTCCACAGAAATAAGGCTGGCAACGAGATCCACGACATACAGATGTAACTCTGTCAGTGGAAGTCACATATCACAGAGCAGTTTCTCAGAAAGCTTCTTTCCAGATTTCATCCGAGGATATTTCCTTTTTCACCGTAGCCCTCTATGGGCTTCCAATTATCACTTTGCCAATTTCACAAGAACTGTTTTAGCGAAAGGCTTCTTGAGGGGAAAGCTGTAACTCTGGGAGATGATTTCACAGAACACAAAGATGTTTCTCAGAAAGCTTCTTTCTCTTTGTTATCGGAGGATATTTCCTTTGGCCTATAATCTTCAAAGGGATCCGAAATATCTGTTCTCAGATTCCACAGAAATACGGCTAGCAAAGAGATCCACGAAATACATATGTAACTCTGTGAGGTGAATTAAGAGAACACTAAGCAATTTCTCAGAAAACTTCTTCCCAGATTCATCGGAGGATATTTCCTTTTTCACCATAGCCCTCTAAGGGCTTCCAAGTATCACTTTGCCAATTCCACAAGAACTGTCTTAGCGAAAGGCTTCCTCAGGGAAAAGCTGTAAATCGGTGAGGTGATTTCACAGAACACAAAGAAGTTTCTCATAAAGCTTCTTTCTCTTTGTTATCGGAGGATATTTCCTCTGGCCCTATAGTCTTCAAAGGGATCCGAAATATCTGTTCTGAGATTCCACAGAAATAAGGCTAGCAAAGAGATCCACGAAATACAGATGTAACTCTGTGAGTGGAAGTCACATATCACAGAGCAGTTTCTCAGAAAGCTTTTTTCCAGATTTCATCCGAGGATATTTCCTTTTTCACCATAGTCCTCTATGGGCTTCCAAATATCACTTTGCCAATTCCACAGGAACTGTGTTAGCGAAAGGCTTCTTGAGGGGAACGCTGTAACTCTGTGAGATGATTTCACAGAACACAAAGAAGTTTCTCAGAAAGCTTCTTTCTCTTTGTTATCGGAGGATATTTCCTTTGGCCCTATAGTCTTCAAAGGGATCCAAATTACCTGTTCTCAGATTCCACAGAAATGAGGCTAGCAAAGAGATCCACGAAATACAGTTGTAACTCTGTGAGTGGAAGTCAGACATCACAGAGCAGTTTCTCAGAAAGCTTCTTTCCAGATTTCATCTGAGGATATTTCCTTTTTCATCTTAGCCCTCTATGGGCTTCCAAATATCACTGTGCCAATTTCACAAGAACTGTCTTAGCGAAAGGCTTCTTGAGGGGGAAGCTGTAACTCTGTGAGATGCTTTCACAGAACACAAAGAAGTTTCTCACAAAGCTTCTTTCTCTTTGTTATCGGAGGATATTTCTTTGGCCCTATAGTCTTCAAAGGGATCCAAAGGACCTGTTCTCAGATTCCACAGAAATAAGGCTAGCAAAGAGATCCACGAAATACAGATGTAACTCTGTGAGTGGAAGTCAGACATCACAGAGCAGTTTCTCAGAAAGCTTCTTTCCAGATTTCATCTGAGGATATTTCCTTTTTCATCTTAGCCTTGAACGGGCTTCCAAATATCACTTTGCCAATTTCACAAGAACTGTCTTAGCGAAAGGCTTCTTGAGGGGGAAGCTGTAACTCTGTGAGATGGTTTCACAGAACACAAAGAAGTTTCTCAGAAAGCTTCTTTTTCTTTGTTATCGGAGGATATTTCCTTTGGCCCTATAGTCTTCAAAGGGATCCGAAAATATCTGCTCTCAGATTCCACAGAAATAAGCCTAGCAAAGATATCCACAAAATACGGATGTAACTCTGTGAGTGGAAGTCACATATCACAGAGCAGTTTCTCAGAAAGCTTCTTTCCAGATTTCATCTGAGGATATTTCCTTTTTCACCATAGCTCTCTATGGGCTTCCTAATATCACTTTGCCAATTCCACAAGAACTGTCTTAGCAAAAGGCTTCTTGAGGGGAAAGCTGTAACTCGGTGAGGTGATTACACAGAACACAAAGAAGTTTCTCAGAAAGTTTCTTTCTCTTTGTTATCGGAGGATATTTCCTTTGGCCCTATAGTCTTCAATGGGATCGGAAAAATCTGTTCTCAGATTCCAAAGAAATAAGGCAAACAAAGAGATTCATGAAATACAGATGTAACTCTGTGAGTGGAAGTCACATATCACAGAGCAGTTTCTCAGAAAGCTTCCTTCCAGATTTCATCTGAGGATATTTCCTTTTTCACCATAGCCCTCTAAGGGCTTCCAAATATCACTTTGCCAAATCCACAAGAACTGTCTTAGCGAAAGGTTTCTTGAGGGGAAAGCTGTAACTCTGTGAGATTATTTCACAGAACACAAAGAAGTCTCTCAGAAAGCTTCTTTCTCTTTGTTATCGGAGGATATTTCCTTTAGCCCAATAGTCTTCAAAGGGATCTGAAATATCTGTTCTCAGATTCCACAGAAATAAGACTAGCAAAGAGATCCACGAAATACAGATGTAACTCTGTGAGATGAATTCACAGAACACTAAGCAGTTTCTCGGAAAGCTTCTTTCCAGATTTCATCTGAGGATATTTCCTTTTTCTCCATTGCCCTCTATGGGCTTCCAAATATCACTTTGCCAATTCAACAAGAACTGTCTTAGCGAAAGGCTTCTTGAGGGGCAAACTGTAACTCTGTGAGATGATTTCACAGAACACAAAGAAGTTTCTCAGAAAGCTTCTTTCCCTTTGTTATCGGAGGATACTTCCTTTGGCCCTATAGTCTTCAAAGGGATCCGAAATATCTGTTCTGAGATTCCACAGAAATAAGGCTAGGAAAGAGATCCACGAAATACAGATGTAACTCTGTGAGTGGAAGTCGCATATCACAGAGCAGTTTCTCAGAAAGCTTCTTTCCAGATTTCAACTGAGGATATTTCCTTTTTCACCAAAGCCCTCTATGGGCTTCCAAATATCACTTTGCCAAATCCACAAGAACTGTCTTAGCGAAAGGTTTCTTGAGGGGAAAGCTGTAACTCTCTGAGATGATTTAACAGAACACAAAGCATTTTCTCAGAAAGCTTCTCTCTCTTTGTAATCGGAGGATATTTCTTTGGCCTTATAGTCTTCAAAGGGATCCAAAGGACCTGTTCTCAGATTCCACAGAAATAAGGCTAGCAATGAGATCCACGAAATACAGATGTAACTCTGTGAGTGGAAGTCAGACGTCACAGAGCAGTTTCTCAGAAAGCTTCTTTCCAGATTTCATCTGAGGATATTTCCTTTTTCATGTTAGCCTTCTATGGGCTTCCAAATATCACTTTGCCAATTTCACAAGAACTGTCTCAGCGAAAGGCTTCTTGAGGGGGAAGCTGTAACTCTGTGAGATGCTTTCACAGAACACAAAGAAGTTTCTCAGAAAGCTTCTTTCTCTTTGTTATCGGAGGATATTTACTTTGGCCCTATAGTCTTCAAAGGGATCCGAAAATATCTGTTCTCAGATTCCACAGAAATAAGGCTAGCAAAGAGATCCACAAAATTCAGATGTAACTCTGTGAGTGGAAGTCACATATCACAGAGCAGTTTCTCAGAAAGCTTCTTTCCAGATTTCATCTGAGGATATTTCCTTTTTCACCATAACTCTCTATGGGCTTCCTAATATCACTTTGCCAATTCCACAAGAACTGTCCTAGCAAAAGGCTTCTTGAGGGGAAAGCTGTAACTCGGTGAGGTGATTACACAGAACACAAAGAAGTTTCTCAGAAAGCTTCTTTCTCTTTGTTATCGGAGGATATTTCCTTTGGCCCTATAGACTTCAACGGGATCCGAAAAATCTGTTCTCAGATTCCAAAGAAATAAGGCAAACAAAGAGATTCACGAAATACAGATGTAACTCTGTGAGTGGAAGTCACACATCACAGAGCAGTTTCTCAGAAAGCTTCTTTCAAGATTTAATCTGAGGATATTTCCTTTTTCACCATAACCATCTACGTACTTCCAAATATCACTTTTCCAATTCCACAAGAACTGTCTTAGCGAAAGGCTTCTTGAGGGGAAAGCTGTAACTCAGGGAGATGATTTCACAGAACACAAAGAAGATTCTCAGAAAGCTTCTTTCTCTTTGTTATCGGAGGATATTTCCTTTGGCCCAATAGTCTTCAAAGGGATCTGAAATATCTGTTCTCAGATTCCACAGAAATAAGACTAGCAAAGAGATCCACGAAATACAGATGTAACTCTGTGAGATGAATTCACAGAACACTAAGCAGTTTCTCGGAAAGCTTTTTTCCAGATTTCATCTGAGGATATTTCCTTTTTCTCCATTGACCTCTATGGGCTTCCAAATATCACTTTGCCAATTCAACAAGAACGGTCTTAGCGAAAGTCTTCTTGATGGGCAAACTGTAACTCTGTGAGATTTCACAGAACACAAAGAAGTTTCTCAGAAAGCTTCTGTCTCTTTGTTATCGGAGGATACTTACTTTGGTCCTATAGTCTTCAAAGGGATCCGAAATATCTGTTCTGAGATTCCACAGAAATAAGGCTAGCAAAGAGATCCACGAAATACAGATGTAACTCTGTGAGTGGAAGTCGCATATCACAGAGTAGTTTCTCAGAAAGCTTCTTTCCAGATTTCATCTGAGGATATTTCCTTTTTCACCATAGCCCTCTACGGGCTTCCAAATAACACTTTGCCAAATCCACAAGAACTGTCTTAGCGAAAGGTTTCTTGAGGGGAAAGCTGTAACTCCATGAGATGATTTCACAGAACACAAAGAAGTTTCTCAGAAAGCTTCTTTCTCTTTGTTATCGGAGGATATTTCCTTTGGCCCTATATTCTTCAATGGGATTCGAAATATCTCTTCTCAGATTCCAGAATAATAAGGCTAGCAAAGAGATCCACGAAATACAGATGTAACTCTGTGAGTGGAAGTCAGACATCACAGAGCAGTTTCTCAGAAAGCTTCTTCCAGATTTCATCTGAGGATATTTCCTTTTTCACCATAGCCCTCTATGGGCTTCCAAATATCACTTTGCCAATTCCACAAGAACTGTCTTAGCGAAAGGCTTCTTGAGGGGGAAGCGGTAACTCTGTGAGACGAATTCACAGAACACAAAGAAGTTTCTCAGAAAGCTTCTTTCTCTTTGTTATCGGAGGATATTTCCTTTGGCCCTATAGTCTTCAAAGGGATCCGAAATATCTGTTCTCAGATTCCACAGAAATAAGGCTAGCAAAGAGATTCACAAAATACAGATGTAACTTTGTGAGTGGAAGTCACATATCACCGAGCAGTTTCTCAGAAAGCTTCTTTCCAGATTTCATCTGAGGATATTTCCTTTTTCACCATAGCCCTCTATGGGCTTCCAAATATCACTTTGCCAATTCCACAAGAACTGTCTTAGCGAAAGGTTTCTTGAGGGGAAAGCTGTAACTCTGTGAGATTATTTCACAGAACAGAAAGAAGTTTCTCAGAAAGTTTTTTTCTCTTTGTTATCGGAGGATAATTCCTTTGGCCCTATAGTCTTCAAAGGGATCCAAAATATCTGTTCTCAGACTCCACAGAAATAAGGCTAGCAAAGAGATCCACGAAATACAGATGTAAATCTGTGAGATGAATTACCAGAACACTAAGCATTTTCTCAGAAAGCTTCTTTCCAGATTTCATCTGAGGATATTTCCTTTTTCACCATAGCCCTCTATGGGCTTCCAAATATCACTTTGCCAATTCCACAAGAACTGTTTTGGCGAAAGGCTTCTTGAGGGGAAAGCTTTAACTCTGGGCGATGATTTCACAGAACACAAAGAAGTTTCTCAGAAACCTTCTTTCTCTTTGTTATCGGGGGATATTTCCTTTGGCCATATAATCTTCAAAGGGATCCGAAACATCTGTTCTCAGATTCCACAGAAATAAGGCTAGCAAAGAGATCCACGAAATACAGATGTAACTCTGGAGTGGAAGTCACATATCACAGAGCAGTTTCTCATAAGCTTCTTTCCAGATTTCATCTGAGAATATTTCCTTTTTCACCATAGCCCTCTAGGGGCTTCCAAATATCAGTTTTCCAAATCCACAAGAACTGTCTTAGCGAAAGGCTTCTTGAGGGGAAAGCTGTAACTCGGTGAGATGATTTCACAGAACACAAAGAAGTTTCTCAGAAAGCTTCTTTATCTTTGTTATCGGAGGATATTTCCTTGGGCCTATAGTCTTCAAAGGGATCCGAAATATCTGTTCTCAGATTCCACAGAAATAAGGCTAGCAAAGAGATCCACGAAATACAGATGTAACTCTGTGAGATGAATTCACAGAACACTAAGCAGTTTCTCGGAAAGCTTCTTTACAGATTTCATCTGAGGATATTTCCTTTTTCACCATAGCCCTCTATGGGCTTCCAAATATCACTTTGCCAATTCCACAAGAACTGTCATAGGGAAAGGCTTCTTGAGGGGAAAGCTGTAACTCTTGAGATGATTTCACAGAACACAACGAAGGTTCTCAGAAAGCTTCTTTCTCTTTGTTATCGGAGGATAGTTCCTTTGGCCCTATAGTCTTCAAAGGGATCCGAAATATCTGTTCTCAGATTCCACAGAAATAAGTCTAGCAAAGAGATCCACGATATACAGATGTAACTCTGTGAGTGGAAGTCACATATCACAGAGCAGTTTCTCAGAAAGCTTCTTTCCAGATCTCATCTGAGATTATTTCCTTTTTCACCATAGCCCTCTATGGGCTTCCAAATATCACTTTGCCAATTCCACAAGAACTGTATTAGCGAAGTTATTCATGAGGGGAAAGCTGTAACTCTGTGAGATGATTTCACAGAACACAAAGAAGTTTCTCAGAAAGCTTCTTTCTCTTTGTTATCGGAGGATATTTCCTTTGGCCCTATAGTCTTCAAAGGGATCCGAAATATCTGTTCTCAGATTCCACAGAAATAAGGCTAGCAAAGAGATCCACGAAATACAGATGTAACTCTGTGAGTGGAAGTCCCATATCACAGAGCAGCTTCTCAGAAAGCTTCTTTCCAGATTTCATCTGAGGATATTTCCTTTTTCACCATAGCCCTCTATTGGCTTCAAAATATCACTTTGCCAATTCCACAAGAACTGTTTTAGCCAAAGGTTTCTTGAGTGGGAAGCTGTAACTCTGTGAGATGATTTCACAGAACACAAAGAAGTTTCTCAGAAAGATTCTTTCTCTTTGTTATCGGGGTATACTTCTTTTGGCCCTATAGTCTTCAAAGGGATCCGAAATATCTGGTCTCAGATTCAAAGGAAATAAGGCTAGCAAAGAGATCCACGAAATACAGATGTAACTCTGTGAGTGGAAGTCACATATCACAGAGCAGTTTCTCAGAAATATTTTTCCAGATTTCATCTGAGGATATTTCCTTTTTCACCGTAGCCCTCTATGGGCTTCCAAATATCACTTTGCCAATTCCACAAGAACTGTCTTAGCGAAAGGCTTCTTGAGGGGAAAGCTGTAACTCTGTGAGATGATTTCACAGAACACAAAGAAGTTTCTCAGAAATCTTCTGTCTCTTTGTTATCGGAGGATATTTCCTTTGGACCTATAGTCTTCAAAGGGATCCGAAATATCTGTTCTCAGATTCCACAGAAATAAGGCTAGCAAAGAGATCCACGAAATACAGATGTAACTCTGTGAGATGAATTAACAGAACACTAAGCAGTTTCTCGGAAAGCTTCTTTCCAGATTTCATCTCAGGATATTTCCTTTTTCACCATAGCCCTCTATGGACTTCCAAATATCACTTTGCCAATTCCACAAGAACTGTCTTAGCGAAAAGCTTCTTGAGGGGAAAGCTGTAACTCTGTGAGATGATTTCACAGAACACAAAGAAGTTTCTCAGAAAGCTTCTTTCTCTTTGTTATCGGAGGATATTTCCTTTGGCCTATAGTCTTCAAAGGGATCCGAAATATCTGTTCTCAGATTCCACAGAAATAAGGCTAGCAAAGAGATCCACGAAATACAGATGTAACTCTGTGAGGTGAATTAAGAGAACACTAAGCAGTTTCTCAGAAAACTTCTTTCCAGAATTCATCGGAGGATATTTCCTTTTTCACCATAGCCCTCTATTGGCTTCGAAGTATCACTTTGCCAATTCCCCAAGAACTATCTTAGCGAAAGGCTTCTTGAGGGGAAAGCTGTAACTCTGTGAGATGATTTCACAGAACACAAAGAAGTTTCTCAGAACGCTTCTTTCTCTTTGTTATCGGAGGATATTTCCTTTTGCCCTATAGTCTTCAAAGGGATCTGAAATATCTGTTCTCAGATTCCACAGAAATAAGGCTAGCAAAGAGATCCACGAAATACACATGTAACTATGTGAGTTGAAGTCACATATCACAGAGCAGTTTCTCAGAAAGCTTCTTTCCAGATTTCATCCGAGGATATTTCCTTTTTCACCATAGCCCTCTAAGGGCTTCCAAGTATCACTTTTCCAATTCCACAAGAACTGTATTAGCGAAAGGTTTCTTGAGGGGAAAGCTGAAACTCTGTGAGATGATTTCACAGAACACAAAGAAGTTTCTCAGAAAGCTTGTATCTCTTTGTTATCGGAGGATATTTCCTTGGGCCTATAGTCTTCAAAGGGATCCGAAATATCTGTTCTCAGATTCCACAGAAATAAGGCTAGCAAAGAGATCCACGAAATACAGATGTAACTCTGTGAGGTGAATTAAGAGAACACTAAGTAGTTTCTCAGAAAACTTCTTTCCAGATTTCACCGGAGGATATTTACTTTTTCACCATAGCCCTGTAAGTGCTTCCAAATATCACTTTGCCAATTCCACAAGAACTGTCTTAGCGAAAGGCTTCTTGAGGGGAAAGCTGTAACTCTGTGAGATGATTTCACAGAACACGAAGAAGTTTCTCAGAAATCTTCTATGTCATTGTTATCGAAGGATATTTCCTTTGGCCCTATAGTCTTCAAAGGGATCCGAAATATCTGTTCTCAGATTCCACAGAAATAAGGCTAGCAAAGAGATCCACGATATACAGATGTAACTCTGTGAGTGGAAGTCACATATCACAGAGCAGTTTCTCAGAAAGGTTCTTTCCAGATTTCATCTGAGGATATATCCTTTTTCACCATAGCCCTCTATGGGCTTCCAAATATCGCTTTGCCAATTCCACAAGAACTGTCTTAGCGAACGGCTTCTTGAGGGGAAAGCTGTAATTCTGTGAGATGATTTCACAGAACACAAAGTAGTTTCTCAGAAATCTTCCTTCTCTTTGTTATCGGAGGATAATTCCTTTGGCCATAGAGTCTTCAAAGGGATCCGAAATATCTGTTCTCAGATTCCACAGAAATAGGTGTAGAAAAGAGATCCACGAAATACAGATGTAACACTGTGAGATGAATTAACAGAACACTAAGCAGTTTCTCAGAAAGCTTCTTTCCAGATTTCATCTGAGGATATTTTCTTTTTCACCATAGCCCTCTATGGGCTTCCAAATATCACTTTGCCAATTCCACAAGACCTGTCTTAGCGAAAGGCTTCTTGAGGGGAAAGCTGTAACCCTGGGAGATGATTTCACAGAACACAAAGAAGTTTCTCAGAAATCTTCTATGTCATTGTTATCGAAGGATATTTCCTTTGGCCCTATAGTCTTCAAAGGGATCCGAAATATCTGTTCTCAGATTCCACAGAAATAAGGCTAGCAATGTGATCCAGGAAATACAGATGTAACTCTGTGAGTGGAAGTCACATATCACAGAGCAGTTTCTCAGAAAGCTTCTTTCCAGATTTCATCTGAGGATATTTCCTTTTTCACCATAGCCCTCTATGGCCTTCCAAATATCACTTTGCCAATTCCACAAGAACTGTCTTAGCGAAAGGCTCCTTGAGGGGAAAGCTGTAACTCTGTGTGGTGATTTCCCACAACACAAAGAAGTTTCTCAGAAAGCTTCTTTCTCTTTGTTATCGGAGGATATTTCCTTCGGACCTATAGTCTTCAAAGGGATCCGAAATATCTGTTCTCAGATTCCACAGAAATAAGGCTAGCAAAGAGATCCACGAAATACAGATGTAACTCTGTGAGGTGAATTAAGAGAACACTAAGCAGTTTCTCAGAAAACTTCTTTCCTGAATTCATCGGAGGATATTTCCTTTTTCACCATAGCCCTCTATGGGCTTCCAAGTATCACTTTGCCAATTCCACAAGAAGTGTCTTAGGGAAAGGTTTCTTGAGGGGAAAGGTGTAACTCGGTGAGGTGATTTCACAGAACACAAAGAAGTTTCTCAGAAAGCTTCTTTCTCTTTGTTATCGGAGGATATTTCCTTTGGCCCCATAGTCTTCAAAGGGATCTGAAATATCTGTTCTGAAATTCCACAGAAATAAGGCTAGCAAAGAGATCCACGAAATACAGATGTAACTCTGTGAGTGGAAGTCACATATCACAGAGCAGTTTCTCAGAAACCTTCTTTCCAGATTTCATCCGAGGATATTTCCTTTTTCACCATAGCTCTCTAGGGGCTTCCAAGTATCACTTTTCCAATTCCACAAGAACTGTCTTAGCGAAAGGCTTCTTGAGGGGAAAGCTGTAACTCTGTGAGATGATGTCACAGAACACAAAGAAGTTTCTCGAAAGCTTGTTTCTCTTTGTTATCGGAGGATATTTCCTTGGGCTTATAGTCTTCAAAGGGACCCGAAATATCTGTTCTCAGATTCCACAGAAATAAGGCTAGCAAAGAGATCCACGAAATACAGAGGTAACTCTGTGAGATGAATTCACAGAACACTAAGCAGTTTCTCGGAAAACTTCTTTCCAGATTTCATCTGAGGATATTTCCTTTTTCACCATAGCCCTCTAAGGGCTTCCAAACATCACTTTGCCAATTCCACAAGAACTGTCTTAGCGAAAGGCTTCTTGAGGGGAAAGCTGTAACTCTGTGAGATGATTTCACAGAACACAACGAAGTTTCTCAGAAAGCTTCTTTCTCTTTGTTATCGGAGGATATTTCCTTTGGCCCTATAGTCTTCAAAGAGATCCGAAATATCAGTTCTCAGATTCCACAGAAATAAGGCTAGCAAAGAGATCCACGAAATACAGATTTAACTCTGTGAGTGGAAGTCACATATCACAGAGCAGTTTCTCAGAAAACTTCTTTCTAGATTTCATCGGAGGATATTTCGTTTTTCACCATAGCCCTCTATGGGCTTCCAAATATCACTTTGCCAATTCCACAAGAACTGTCTTAGCGAAAGGCTTCTTGAGGGGATAGCTGTAACACTGTGAGATGATTTCACAGAACACAAAGAAGTTTCTCAGAAAGCTTCTTTATCTTTGTTATCAGAGGATATTTCCTTTGGCCCTATAGTGTTCAAAGGGATCAGATTATGTATTCTCAGATTCCACAGAAATAAGGCTAGCAAAGAGATCCACGAAATACAGATGTAACTCTCTGTGTGGAAGTGACATATCACAGAACAGTTTCTCAGAAATCTTCTTTCCAGATTTCATCTGAGGATATTTCCTTTTTCACCATAGCCCTCTATGGGCTTCAAATATCACTTTGCCAATTCCACAAGAACTGTCTTAGCGAAATGTTTCTTGAGGGGAAAGTTGTAACTCTGTGAGATGATTTCACAGAACACAAAGAAGTTTCTCAGAAAGCTTCTTTCTCTTTGTTATCGGAGGACTTTTCCTTTGGCTCTATAGTCTTCAAAGGGATCCGAAATATCTGTTCTCAGATTCCACAGAAATAAGGCTAGCAAAGAGATCCACGAAATACAGATGTAACTCTATGAGTAGAAGTCACATATCACAGAGCAGTTTCTCAGAAATATTCTTCCCAGATTTCATCTGAGGATATTTCCTTTTTCACCATAGCCCCCTAGGGGCTCTCAAATATCACTTTGCCAATTCCACAAGAACTGTCTTAGCGAACGGCTTCTTGAGGGGAAAGCTTTAACTCTGGGAGATGATTTCACAGAACACAAAGAAGTTTCTCAGAAACCTTCTTTCTCTTTGTTATCGGAGGATATTTCCTTTAGCCATATAATCTTCAAAGGGAACCGAAATATCTGTTCTCAGATTCCACAGAAATAAGGCTAGCAAAGAGATCCACGAAATACAGATGTAACTCTGTGAGTGGAAGTCACATATCACAGAGCAGTTTCTCATAAGCTTCTTTCCAGATGTCATCTGAGGATATTTCCTTTTTCACCATAGCCCTCTAGGGGCTTCCAAATATCACTTTTCCAAATCCACAAGAACTGTCTTAGCGAAAGGCTTCTTGAGGGGAAAGCTGTAACTCGGTGAGATGATTTCACAGAACACAAAGAAGTTTCTCAGAAAGCTTGTATCTCTTTGTTATCGGAGGATATTTCCTTGGGCCTATAGTCTTCAAAGGGATCCGTAATATCTGTTCTCAGATTCCACAGAAATAAGGCTAGCAAAGAGATCCACGAAATACAGATGTAACTCTGTGAGGTGAATTAAGAGAACACTAAGTAGTTTCTCAGAAAACTTCTTTCCAGATTTCATCGGAGGATATTTCCTTTTTCAACATAGCCCTCTATGGGCTTCCAAATATCACTTTGCCAATTCCACAAGAACTGTCTTAGCGAAAGTCTTTTTGAGGGGAAAGCTATAACTCTGTGAGATGATTTCACAGAACACGAAGAGTTTCTCAGAAAGCTTCTTTCTCTTCGTTATCGGAGGATATTTCCTTTGGCCCTATAGTCTTCAAAGGGATCCGAAATATCTGTTCTCAGATTCCACAGAAATAAGGCTAGCAAAGAGATCCACGATATACAGATGTAACTCTGTGAGTGGAAGTCACATATCACAGAGCAGTTTCTCAGAAAGGTTCTTTCCAGATTTCATCTGAGGATATATCCTTTTTCTCCATAGCCCTCTATGGGCTTCCAAATATCGCTTTTCCAATTCCACAAGAACTGTCTTAGCGAACGGCTTCTTCAGGGGAAAGCTGTAATTCTGTGAGATGATTTCACAGAACACAAAGTAGTTTCTCAGAAATCTTCCTTCTCTTTGTTAGCGGAGGATAATTCCTTTGGCCATAGAGTCTTCAAAGGGATCCGAAATATCTGTTCTCAGATTCCACAGAAATAAGTGTAGAAAAGAGATCCACGAAATACAGATGTAACTCTCTGTGTGGAAGTGACATATCACAGAACAGTTTCTCAGAAATCTTCTTTCCAGATTTCATCTGAGGATATTTCCTTTTTCACCATAGCCCTCCTTGGGCTTCAAATATCACTTTGCCAATTCCACAAGAACTGTCTTAGCGAAGTGTTTCTTGAGGGGAAAGCTGTAACTCTGTGAGATGATTTCACAGAACACAACGAAGTTTCTCAGAAAGCTTCTTTCACTTTGTTATCGGAGGATAATTCCTTTGGCCCTATAGTCTTCAAAGGGATCCGAAATATCTGTTCTCAGATTCCACAGAAATAAGGCTAGCAAAGAGATACACGAAATACAGATGTAACCCTGTGACTGAAAGTCACATATCACAGAGCAGTTTCTCAGAAAGCATCTTTCCAAATTTCATCTGAGGATATTTCCTTTTTCACCATAGCCCTCTATGGGCTTCGAAATATCACTTTGCCAATTCCACAAGAACTGTCTTAGCAAAAGGCTTCTTGAGGGGAAAGCTGTAACTCTGTGAGATGATTTCACAGAACACAAAGAAGTTTCTCAGAAAGCTTCTTTCTCTTTGTTATCGGAGGACTTTTCCTTTGGCTCTATAGTCTTCAAAGGGATCCGAAATATCTGTTCTCAGATTCCACAGAAATAAGGCTAGCAAAGAGATCCACGAAATACAGATGTAACTCTGTGAGTAGAAGTCACATATCACAGAGCAGTTTCTCAGAAATATTCTTCCCAGATTTCATCTGAGGATATTTCCTTTTTCACCATAGCCCCATAGGGGCTCTCAAATATCACTTTGCCAATTCCACAAGAACTGTCTTAGCGAACGGCTTCTTGAGGGGAAAGCTTTAACTCTGGGCGATGATTTCACAGAACACAAAGAAGTTTCTCAGAAACCTTCTTTCTCTTTGTTATCGGAGGATATTTCCTTTAGCCATATAATCTTCAAAGGGATCCGAAATATCTGTTCTCAGATTCCACAGAAATAAGGCTAGCAAAGAGACCCACGAAATACAGATGTAACTCTGGGAGTGGAAGTCACATATCACAGAGCAGTTTCTCATAAGCTTCTTTCCAGATTTCATCTGAGGATATTTCCTTTTTCAAAATAGCCCTCTAGGGGCTTCCAAATATCAGTTTTCCAAATCCACAAGAACTGTCTTAGCGAAAGGCTTCTTGAGGGGAAAGCTGTAACTCGGTGAGATGATTTCACAGAACACAAAGAAGTTTCTCAGAAAGATTCTTTCTCTTTGTTATCGGAGGATATTTCCTTGGGCCTATAGTCTTCAAAGGGATCCGAAATATCTGTTCTCAGATTCCACAGAAATAAGGCTAGCAAAGAGATCCACGAAATACAGATGTAGCTCTGTGAGATGAATTCAGAGAACACTAAGCAGTTTCTCGGAAAGCTTCTTTACACATTTCTTCTGAGGATATTTCCTTTTTCACCATAGCCCTCTATGGGCTTCCAAATATCACTTTGCCAAATCCACAAGAACTGTCATAGCGAAAGGCTTCTTGAGGGGAAAGCTGTAACTCTGTGAGATGATTTCACAGAACACAACGAAGGTTCTCAGAAAGCTTCTTTCTCTTTGTTATCGGAGGATAGTTCCTTTGGCCCTATTGTCTTCAAAGGGATCCGAAATATCTGTTCTCAGATTCCACAGAAATAAGGCTAGCAAAGAGATCCACGATATACAGATGTAACTTTGTGAGTGGAAGTCAAATATCACAGAGCAGTTTCTCAGAAAGGTTCTTTCCAGATTTCATCTCAGGATATATCCTTTTTCACCATAGCCCTGTAGGGGCTCTCAAATATCACTTTGCTAATTCCACAAGAAGTGTCTTAGCGAACTGCTTCTTGAGGGGAAAGCTTTACCTCTGGGAGATGATTTCACAGAACACAAAGAAGTTTCTCAGAAAGCTTCTTTCTCTATGTTATCGGAGGATACTTCCTTTGGCCCTATAGTCTTCAAAGGGATCCGAAATATCTGTTCTCAGATTCCACAGAAATAAGGCCAGCAAAGAGATCCACGAAATACAGATGTAACTTTGTGAGTGGAAGTCACATATCACAGAGCAGTTTCTCAGAAAGCTTCTTTCCAGATTTCATCTGAGGATATTTTGTTTTTCACAATAGCCCTCTATGAGTTTCGAAATATCACTTTGCCAATTCCACAAGAACTGTCTTAGCGAAAGGCTTCTTGAGGGGAAACTGTAACTCTGTGAGATGATTTCACAGAACACAAAGAAGTTTCTCAGAAAGCTTCTTTCTCTTTGTTATCGGAGGACATTTCCATTGGCTCTATAGTCTTCAAAGGGATCCGAAATATCTGTTCTCAGAATCCACAGAAATAAGGCTAGCAAAGAGATCCACGAAATACAGATGTAACTCTGTGAGTGGAAGTCACATATCATAGAGCAGTTTCTCAGAAAGCTTCTTTCCAGATTTCATCTGAGGATATTTCCTTTTTCACCATAGCCCTTTAGGGGCTTCCAGATATCATTTTTCCAAATCCACAAGAAGTGTCTTAGCAAAAGGCTTCTTGAGGGGAAAGCTGTAACTCGGTGAGATGATTTCACAGAACACAAAGATGTTTCTAAGAAAGCTTCTTTCTCTTTGTTATCGGAGGATATTTCCTTGGGCCTATAGTCTTCAAAGGGATCCGAAATATCTGTTCTCAGATTCCACAGAAATAAGGCTAGCAAAGAGATCCACTAAATAGAGATGTAACTCTCTGAGATGAATTCACAGAACACTAAGCAGTTTCTCGGAAAGCTTCTTTCCAGATTTCATCTGAGGATATTTCCTTTTTCACCATAGCCCTCTATGGGCTTCCAAATATCACTTTGCCAATTCCACAAGAACTGTCTTAGCGAAAGGCTTCTTGAGGGGAAAGCTGTAACTCTGTGAGATGATTTCACAGAACACAACGAAGTTTCTCAGAAAGCTTCTTTCTCTTTGTTATCGGAGGATAGTTCCTTTGGCCCTATAGTCTTCAAAGGGATCCGATATATCTGTTCTCAGATTCTACAGAAATAAGGCTAGCAAGGAGATCCACGAAATACAGATGTAACTCTCTGTGTGGAAGTGACATATCACAGAACAGTTTCTCAGAAAGCTTCTTTCCAGATTTCATCTGAGGATATTTCCTTTTTCACCATAGCCCTCTAAGGGCTTCCAAATATCGCTTTACCAATTCCACAACAACTGTATTAGCGACGTGCTTCTTGAAGGGAAAGCTGTAACTCTGTGAGATGATTTCACAGAACACAAAGAAGTTTCTCAGAAAGCTTCTTTCTCTTTGTTATCGGAGGATACTTACTTTGGCCCTATAGTCTTCAAAGGGATCCGAAATATCTGTTCTAAGATTCCACAGAAACAAGGCTAGCAAAGAGATCCACGAAATACAGATGTAACTCTGTGAGTGGAAGTCACATATCACAGAGCAGTTTCTCAGAAAGCATCTTTCCAGATTTCATCTGAGGATATTTCCTTTTTCACCATAGCCCTTTATGCGCTTCCAAATATCACTTTACCAATTCCACAAGAACTGTCTTAGCGAAAGGCTTCTTGAGGGGAAAGCTGTAACTCTGTGACATGATTTCACAGAACACAAAGAAGTTTCTCAGAAAGCTTCTTTCTCTTTGTTATCGGACGACATTTCCTTTGGCTCTATAGTCTTCAAAGGGATCCGAAATATCTGTTCTCAGATTCCACAGAAATAAGGCTAGCAAAGAGATCCACGAAATACAGATGTAACTCCGTGAGATGTATTAACAGAACACTAAGCAGATTCTCGGAAAGCTTCTTTCCAGATTTCATCAGAGGATATTTCCTTTTTCACCATAGCCCTCTATGGGCTTCCAAATATCACTTTGCCAATTCCACAAGAACTGTTTTAGCCAAAGGCTTCTAGAGGGGAAAGCTGTAACTCTGTGAGATGATTTCACAGATCACAAAGATGTTTCTCAGAAAGCTTCTTTCTCTTTGTTATCGGAGGATACTTCCTTTGGACCTATAGTCTTCAAAGGGATCCGAAATATCTGTTCTGAGATTCCAAAGAAATAAGGCTAGCAAGGAGATCCACGAAATACAGATGTAACTCTGTGAGTGGAAGTCACATATCACAGAGCAGTTTCTCAGAAAGCATCTTTCCAGATTTCATCTGAGGATATTTTGTTTTTCACCATAGCCCTCTATGGGCTTCGAAATATCACTTTACCAATTCCACAAGAACAGTCTTAGCGAAAGGCTTCTTGAAGGGAAAGCTGTAACTCTGTGAGATGATTTCACAGAACACAAAGAAGTTTCTCAGAAAGCTTCTTTCTCTTTGTTATCGGAGGACATTTCCTTTGGCTCTATAGTCTTCAAAGGGATCCGAAATTTCTCTTCTCAGATTCCACAGAAATAAGGCTAGCAAAGAGAATCACGAAATATAGATGTAACTCTGTGAGTGGAAGTCACATATCACAGAGCAGTTTCTCAGAAATATTCTTTCCAGATTTCATCTGAGGATATTTCCTTTTTCACCATAGCCCTCTAGGGGCTCTCAAATATCACTTTGCCAATTCCACAAGAACTGTCTTAGCTAACTGCTTCTTGAGTGGAAAGCTTTACTTCTGGGAGATGATTTCACAGGACACAAAGAAGTTTCTCAGAAAGCTTCTTTCTCTATGTCATCGGAGGATAGTTCCTTTGGCCCTATAGTCTTCAAAGGGATCCGAAATATCTGTTCTCAGATTTCACAGAAATAAGGCTACCAAAGAGATGCATGAAATACAGATTTAACTCTTTGAGTGGAAGTCACATATCACAGAACATTTTCTCAGAAATCTTCTTTCAAGATTTCATCTGAGGATATTTTCTTTTTCGACATAGCCCTCTATGGGCTTCCAAATATCACTTTGCCAATTCCACAAGAACTGTCTTAGCGAAAGGCTTCTTGAGGGGAAAGATGTAACTCGGTGAGATGATTTCACAGAATACAAAGAAATTTCTCAGAAAGCTTCTTTCTCTTTGTTATCGGAGGATATTTTCTTTGCCCCATAGTCTTCAAAGGGATCCGAAATATCTGTTCTCAGATTCCACAGAAATAAGGCTAGCAAAGAGAATCACGAAATACAGATGTAACTCTGTGAGATGAATTAACAGAACACTAAGCAGTTTCTCCGAAAGCTTCTTTCCAGATTTATTCTGAGGATATTTCCTTTTTCACCGTAGCCCTCTATGGGCTTCCAAATATCACTTTGCCAATTCCACAAGAACTGTCTTAGCGAAAGTCTTCTTCAGGGGAAAGCTGTAACTCTGTGAGATGATTTCACAGAACACAAAGAAGTTTCTCAGAAATCTTCTTTCTCCTTGTTATCGGAGGATATTTCCTTTGGCCCTATAGTCTTCAAAGGGATCTGAAAAAATCTGTTCTCAGATTCCACAGAAATAAGGCAAGCAAAGAGATCCACAAAATAGAGATGTAACTCTGTGAGTGGAAGTCACATATCACAGAGCAGTTTCTCAGAAAGCTTCTTTCCAGATTTCATCTGAGGATATTTCCTTTTTCACCATAGCCCTCTATGGGCTTCCTAGTATCACTTTGCCAATTCCACAAGAACTGTGTTAGCGAAAGGCTTCTTGAGGGGAAAGCTGTAACTCTGTGAGATGATTTCACAGAACACAAAGAAGTTTCTCAGAAACCTTCTTTCTCTTTGTTATCGGAGGATATTTCCTTTGGCCCTATAGTCTTCAAAGGGAACCGAAAATAACTATTCTCAGATTCCAAAGAAATAAGTCTAGCAAAGAGATCCACGAAATACAGATGTAATACTGTGAGATGAATTAAAAGAACACTAAGCAGTTTCTCAGAAACCTTCTTTCCAGATTTCATCTGAGGATATTTCCTTTTTCACCATAGCACTCTATGGGCTTCCAAATATCACTTTGCCAATTCCACAAGAACTGTTTTGACCAAAGGCTTCTAGAGGGGAAAGTTGTAACTGTGTGAAATTATTTCACAGAACACCAAGAAGTTTCTCAGAAAGCTTCTTTCTCTTTGTTATCGGAGGATATTTCCTTTGGCTCTGTAGTCTTCAAAGGGATCCGAAATATCTGTTCTCAGATTCCACAGAAATAAGGCTAGCAAAGAGATCCACGAAATACAGATGTAACTCTGTGAGTGGAAGTCACATATCACAGAGCAGTTTCTCAGAAAGCTTCTTTCCAGATTTCATCTGAGATTATTTCCTTTTTCACCATAGCCCTCTATGGGCTTCCAAATATCACTTTTCCAAACCCACAAGAAATGTCTTAGCGAAAGGCTTCTTGAGGGGAAAGCTGTAACTCTGTGAGATGATTTCACAGAACACAAAGAAGTTTCTCAGAAAGCTTCTTTCTCTTTGTTATCGGAGGATATTTCCTTTGGCTCTATAGTCTTCAAAGGAATCCGAAATATCTGTTCTCAGATTCCACAGAAATAAGGCTAGCAAAGAGATCCACGAAATACAGATGTAACTCTGTGAGATGAATTAACAGAACACTAAGCAGTTTCTCGGTAAGCTTCTTTCCAGATTTCATCTGAGGATATTTCCTTTTTCACCATAGCCCTCTATGGGCTTCCAAATATCACTTTGCCAATTCCACAAGAACTGTTTTAGCCAAAGGCTTCTAGAGGGGAAAGCTGTAACTCTGTGAGATGATTTCACAGAACACAAAGATGTTTCTCAGAAAGCTTCTTTCTCTTTGTTATCGGAGGATACTTCCTTTGGACCTATAGTCTTCAAAGGGATCCGAAATATCTGTTCTGAGATTCCAAAGAAATAAGGCTAGCAAGGAGATCCACGAAATACAGGTGTAACTCTGTGAGTGGAAGTCACATATCACAGAGCAGTTTCTCAGAAACATCTTTCCAGATTTCATCTGAGGATATTTCGTTTTTCACCATAGCCCTCTATGGGCTTCGAAATATCACTTTACCAATTCCACAAGAACAGTCTTAGCGAAAGGCTTCTTGAAGGGAAAGCTGTAACTCTGTGAGATGATTTCACAGAACACAAAGAAGTTTCTCAGAAAGCTTCTTTCTCTTTGTTATCGGAGGACATTTCCTTTGGCTCTATAGTCTTCAAAGGGATCCGAAATTTCTCTTCTCAGATTCCACAGAAATAAGGCTAGCAAAGAGATCCACGAAATATAGATGTAACTCTGTGAGTGGAAGTCACATATCACAGAGCAGTTTCTCAGAAATATTCTTTCCAGATTTCATCTGAGGATATTTCCTTTTTCACCATAGCCCTCTAGGGCCTCTCAAATATCACTTTGCCAATTCCACAAGAACTGTCTTAGCGAACTGCTTCTTGAGTGGAAAGCTTTACTTCTGGGAGATGATTTCACAGGACACAAAGAAGTTTCTCAGAAAGCTTCTTTCTCTATGTTATCGGAGGATAGTTCCTTTGGCCCTATAGTCTTCAAAGGGATCCGAAATATCTGTTCTCAGATTCCACAGAAATAAGGCTACCAAAGAGATCAATGAAATACAGATTTAACTCTTTGAGTGGAAGTCACATATCACAGAACATTTTCTCAGAAATCTTCTTTCAAGATTTCATCTGAGGATATTTTCTCTTTCGACATAGCCCTCTATGGGCTTCCAAATATCACTTTGCCAATTCCACAAGAACTGTCTTAGCGAAAGGCGTCTTGAGGGGAAAGCTGTAACTCTGTGAGATGATTTCACAGAACACAAAGAAGTTTCTCAGAACGCATCTTTCTCTTTGTTATCGGAGGATACTTCCTTTGGCCCTATAGTCTTCAAAGGGATCCGAAATATCTGTTCTCAGATTCCACACAAATAAGGATAGCAAAGAGATCCACGAAATACAGATTTAACTCTGTGAGTGGAAGTCACAAATCACAGAGCAGTTTCTCAGAAAGCTTCTTTCCAGATTTCATCGGAGGATATTTCCTTTTTCAACATAGTCCTCTATGGGCTTCCAAATATCACTTTGCCAATACCACAATAACTGTCTTAGCGAAAGGCTTCTTGAGGGGAAAGCTGTAACTCTGTGAGATGGTTTCAAAGAACACAAGGAAGTTTTTCAGAAAGTTTCATTCTCCTTGTTATCGGAGGATATTTCCTTTGGCCCTATAGTCTTCAAAGGGATCCGAAATATCTGTTCTCAGATTCCACAGAAATAAGGCTAGCAAAGAGATCCACGAAATATAGATGTAACTCTGTGAGTGGAAGTCACATATCACAGGGCAGTTTCTCAGATATATTCTTTCCAGATTTCATCTGAGGATATTTCCTTTTTCACCGTAGCCCTCTACGGGCTTCCAAGTATCACTTTGTCAATTCCGAAGAACTGTCTTAGAGAACGGCTTCTTGAGGGGAAAGCTGTAACTCTGGGAGATGATTTCACAGAACACAAAGATGTTTCTCAGAAACCTTCTTTCTCTTTGTTATAGGAGGTTATTTCCTTTGGATATAGTCTTCAAAGGGATCCAAAATATCGGTTCTCAGATTCCACAGAAATAAGTCTAGCAAAGAGATACACGAAATACAGATGTAACACTGTGAGATGAATTAACAGAACACTAAGCAGTTTCTCAGAAATATTCTTTCCAGATTTCATCTGAGGATATTTCCTTTTTCATCATAGCCCTCTAGGGGCTCTCAAATATCACTCTGCCAATTCCACAAGAACTGTCTTAGGGAACTGCTTCTTGAGGGGAAAGTTGTAACTCTCGGAGATGATTTCACAGAACACAAAGAAGTTTCTCAGATACCTTCTTTCTCTTTGTTATCGGAGGATATTTCCTTTGGACATATAGTCTTCAAAGGTATCCGAAATATGTGTTCTCAGATTCCACAGAAATAAGGCTAGCAAAGAGATCCACGACATACAGATGTAACTCTGTGAGTGGAAGTCACATATCACAGAGCAGTTTCTCAGACAGCTTCTTTCCAGATTTCATCTGAGGATATTTCCTTTTTCACCATAGCCCTCTATGGGCTTCCAAATATCACTTTTCCAAATCCAGAAGAACTGTCTTAGCGAAAGGCTTCTTGAGGGGAAAGTTGTAACTCTGTGAGATGATTTCACAGAACAAAGAAGTTTCTCAGAAAGCTTCTTTCTCTTTGTTATCGGAGGATATTTCCTTTGGCCCTATAGTCTTCAAAGGGATCCGAAATATCTGTTCTCAGATTGCACAGAAATAAGGTTAGCAAAGAGATCCACGAAATACAGATGTAACTCTGTGAGATGAATTAACAGAACACTAAGCAGTTTCTCGGAAAGCTTCTTTCCAGATTTCAACTGAGGATATTTCCTTTTTCACCATAGCCCTCTATGGGCTTCCAAATATCACTTTGCCAATTCCACAAGAACTGTCAGCGAAAGGCTTCTTGAGGGTAAAGCTGTAACTCGGTGAGGTGATTACACAGAACACAAAGAAGTTTCTCAGAAAGCTTCTTTCTCTTTGATATCGGAAGATATTTCCTTTGGCCATATAGTCTTCAAACAAATCCGAAATATCTGTTCTCTGATTCCCCCGAAATAAGTCTAGCAAAGACATCCACGAAATACGGATGTAACACTGTGAGATGAATTAACAGAACACTAAGCAGTTTCTCAGAAAACTTCTCTCCAGAATTCATCGGAGGATTTTTCCTTTTTCACCATAGCCCTCTATGGGCTTCCAAGTATCACTTTGTCAATTCCACAAGAACTGTCTTAGCGAAAGGCTTCTTGAGGGGAAAGCTGTACCTCGGTGAGGTGATTTCACAGAACACAAAGAAGTTTCTCAGAAACCTTCTTTCTCTTTGTTAACGGAGGATATTTTTTTCGCCCTATAGTCTTCAAAGGGATCCGAAATATCTGTTCTCAGATTCCACAGAAGTAAGGCTAGCAAGGATATCCATGAAATACAGATGTAACTCTGTGAGTGGAAGTCACATATCGCAGAGCAGTTTCTCAGAAAGCTTCCTTCCAGATTTCATCTGAGGATATTTCCTTTTTCACCGTAGCCCTCTATGGGCTTCCAAGTATCACTTTGCCAATTCCACAAGAACTGTCTTAGCGAAAGGCTTCTTGAGGAGCAAGCTGTAACTCTGTGAGATGATTTCACAGAACACAAAGAAGTTTCTCAGAAAGCTTCTTTCTCTTTTTTATCAGAGGATTTTTCCTTGTCCTATAGTCTTCAAAGGGATCCGAAATATCTGTTCTCAGATTCCACAGAAAGAAGGCTAGCAAAGAGATCCACGAAATACAGATGTAACTCTGTGAGGTGAATTAAGAGAACACTAAGGAGTTTCTCAGAAAGCTTCTTTCCAGAATTCATCGGAGGGTATTTCCTTTTTCACCATTGCCTTCTATGGGCTTCCAAATATCACTTTGCCAATTCCACAAGAACTGTCTTAGCGAAAGGCTTCTTGAGGGGAAAGCTGTAACT
Organism: Macaca mulatta; assembly: GCF_049350105.2. NCBI lineage: Eukaryota > Metazoa > Chordata > Mammalia > Primates > Cercopithecidae > Macaca > Macaca mulatta. Next base: position 30,901,053 of record NC_133417.1, read on the forward strand.
CTGTGAGATGATTTCAAAGAATACAAAGAAGTTTCTCAGAAAACTTCTTTCTCTTTGTTATCGGAGGATATTTCCTTTTCCCTATAGTCTTCAAAGGGATCCGAAATATCTGTTCTCAGATTCCACAGAAATAAGGCTAGCAAAGAGATCCACGAAATACAGATGTAACTCTGTGAGATTAATTAACAGAACACTAAGCAGTTTCTCGGAAAGCTTCTTTCCAGATTTCATCTGAGGATATTTCATTTTTCACCATAGCCCTCAATGGGCTTCCAAATATCACTTTTCCAATTCCACCGGAACTGTCTTAGCGAAAGACTTCTTGAGGGGGAACCTGTAACTCTGTGAGATGATTTCACACAACACAAAGAAGTTTCTCAGAAAGCTTCTTTCTCTTTGTTATCGGAGGATACTTCCTTTGGCCCTATAGTCTTCAAAGGGATACGAAATATCTGTTCTCAAATTCCACAGAAATAAGGCTATGAAAGAAATCCACGAAATACAGATGTAACTCTGTGAGTGGAAGTCTCATATCACAGAGCAGTTTCTCAGAAAGGGTCTTTCCAGATTTCAGCTGAGGGTATTTCCTTTTTCACCATAGCCCTCTATGGGCTTCCAAATATCAGTTTTCCAAATCCACAAGAACTGTCTTAGGGAAAGGCTTCTTGAGGGGAAAGCTGTAACTCTGTGAGATGATTTCACAGAACACAAAGAAGTTTCTCAGAAATCTTTCTCTTTGTTATCGGAGGATATTTCCTTTGGCCCTATAATCTTCAAAGGGATCTGAAATATCAGTTCTCAGATTCCACAGAAATAAGGCTAGCAAGGAAACACACGAAATACAGATGTAACTCTGTGAGATGAATTAACAGAACACTTAGCAGTTTCTCAGAAGCTTCTTTCCAGATTTCATCTGAGGATATTTCCTTTTTCACCATAGCCCTCTATGGGCTTCCAAGTATCCCTTTGCCAATTCCACAAGAACTGTTTTAGCCAAAGGCTTCTAGAGGGGAAAGCTGTAACTCTGTGAAATGATTTCACAGAACACAAAGAAGTTTCTCAGAAAGCTTCTTTCTCTTTGTTATCGGAAGATATTTCCTTTGGCCGTATAGTCTTCAAAGGGATCCGAAATATCTGTTCTCAGATTCCACAGAAATAAGGCCAGCAAAGAGATCCACGAAATACAGATGTAACACTGTGAGTGGAAGTCACATATCACAGAGCAGTTTCTCAGAAAGCTTCTTTCCAGATTTCATCCGAAGATATTTCCTTTTTCTTCATATCCCTCTATGGGCTTCCAAGTATCACTTTGCCAATTCCCCAAGAACTGTCTTAACGAAAGGCTTCTTGAGGGGAAAGTTGTAATTCTGTGAGATGATTTCACAGAACACAAAGAAGTTTCTCAGAAAGCTTCTTTCTCTTTGTTATCGGAGGATATTTCCTTTGGCCCTATATTCTTCAAAGGGATCCTAAATATCTGTTCTCAGATTCCACAGAAATAAGTCTAGCAAAGAGATGCACGAAATACGGACGTAACTCTGTGAGATGAATTAAGAGAACACTAAGCAGTTTCCCGGAAAACTTCTTTCCAGAATTCATCGGAGGATATTTCCTTTTTCAACATAGCCCTCTATGGGCTTGCAAGTTTAACTTTGCCAATTCCAAAAGAACTGTCTTAGCGAAAGGCTTCTTGAGGGGAAAACTGTAACTGGGTGAGGTGATTTCACAGAATACAAAGAAGTTTCTCAGAAAGCTTCTTTCTCTTTGTTATCGGAGGATATTTCCTTTGGCCCTCTAGTCTACAAAGGGATTCGAAATATCTGTTCTCAGATTCCACAGAAATAAGGCTAGCAAAGAGATGCACGAAATACAGATGTAACTCTGTGAGTGGAAGTCACATATCACAGAGCAGTTTCTCAGAAAGCTTCTTTCCAGATTTCATCTGAGGATATTTCCTTTTTCACCATAGCCCTCTAAGGGCTTCCAAATATCACTTTGCCAATTCCACAAGAAATGTCTTAGCGAAAGGCTTCTTGAGGGGAAAGCTGTAACTCTGTCAGATGATTTCACAGAACACAAAGAAGTTTCTCAGAAAGTTTCGTTCTCTTTGTTATCGGAGCATATTTCCTTTGGCCCTATAGTCTTCAAAGGGATCCGAAATATCTGTTCTCAGATCCCACAGAAATAAAGCTAGCAAAGAGATCCACGAAATACAGATGTAACTCTGTGAGTGGAAGTCACACATCACAGAGCAGTTTCTCGGAAGGCTTCTTTCAAGATTTCATCTGAGAATATTTCCTTTTTCAACATAGCCCTCTCTGGGCTTCCAAATATCACTTTGCCAATTCCACAAGAACTGTGTTAGCGAAAGGCTTCTTGAGGGGAAAGCTGTAACTCTGTGAGAAGATTTCACAGAACACAAAGAAGTTTCTCAGAAAGCTTCTTTCTCTTTGTTATCAGAGGATATTTCCTTTGGCCCTATAATCTTCAAAGGGATCCGAAAATAACTGTTCTCAGATTCCAAAGAAATAAGGCTAGCAAAGAGATCAACAAAATACAGATGTAACTCTGCGAGTAGAAGTCACATATCACAGAACAGTTTCTCAGAAAGCTTCTTTCCAGATTTAATCTGAGGATATATCCTTTTTCACCACAGCCCTCTATGGGCTTCCAAATATCACTTTGCCAATTCCACAAGAACTGTCTTAGCGAAAGGCTTCTTGAGGGGAAAGCTGTAACTCTGTGAGATGATTTCACATTAAACAAAGAAGTTTCTCAAAAAGCTTCTTTCTCCTTGATATCAGAGCATATTTCCTTTGGCCCTATAGTCTTCAAAGGGATCCGAAAATATCTGTTCTCAGATTCCACAGAAATAAGGCTAGCAAAATGATCCACGAAATACAGATGTAACTCTGTGAGTGGAAGTCACACATCACAGAGCAGTTTCTCAGAAAGCTTCTTTCCAGATTTCATCTGAGGATATTTACTTTTTCACCATAGCCCTCTATGGGCTTCCAAATATCACTTTGCCAATTCCACAAGAACTGTCTTAGCGAAAGGCTTCTTTAGGGGAAAGCTGTAACTCTGTGAGATGATTTCACAGAACACAAAGAGGTTTCCCAGAAAGCTTCTTTCTCTTTGTTATCGGATGATACTTCCTTCGGCCCTATAGTCTTCAAAGGGATCAGAAATATCCGTTCTCAGATTCCACAGAAATAAGACTAGCAAATAGATCCACGAAATACAGATGTAACTCTGTGAGATAAATTAACAGAACACTAAGCAGTTTCTCGAAAAGCTTCTGTCCAGATTTCATCTGAGGATATTTCCTTTTTCTCCATTACCTTCTATGGGCTTCCAAATATCACTTTTCCAATTCCACAAGAACTGTCTTAGCGAAAGGCTTCTTGAGGGGAAAGCTGTAACTCAGTGACATGATTTCACAGAACACAAAGAAGTTTCTCAGAAAGCTTCTTTCTCTTTGTTATCGGAGGATACTTCCTTTTGCCCTATAGTCTTCAAAGGGATCCGAAATATCTGTTCTCAGACTCCACAGAAATAAGGCTAGCAAAGAGATCCACGAAATACACATGTAACTCTGTGAGTGGAAGTCACATATCACAGAGCAGTTTCTCGGAAAGCTTCTTTCCAGATTTCATCTGAGGATATTTCCTTTTTCACCATAGCCCTCTAAGGGCTTCAAAATATCACATTGCCAATTCCACAAGAACTGTCTTAGCGAAAGGCTTCTGGAGGGGAAAGCTGTAACTCTGGGAGATGATTTCACAGAACACAAAGCAGTTTCTCAGAAAGCTTCTTTCTCTTTTTCATCTGAGGATATTTCCTTTGGCCCTATAGTCTTCAGGGGAACCGAAATATCTGTTCTCAGATTCCACAGAAACAAGGCTAGCAAAGAGATCCACGAAATACAGATGTAACTCTGTGAGATGAATTAACAGAACACTAAGCAGTTTCTCGGAAAGCTTCTTTACAGATTTCTTCTGAGGATATTTCCATTTTCTCCATTGCCCTCTAAGGGCTTCCAAATATCACTTTGCCAATTCCACAAGAACTGTCGTAGCGAAAGGCTTCTTGAGGTACAAGCTGTAACTCTGTGAGATGATTTCACAGAACACAAAGAAGTTTCTCAGAAAGCTTCTTTCTCTTTGTTATCGGAGGATACTTCCTTTGGCCCAATATTCTTCAAAGGGATCCGAAATATCTGTTCTCAGATTCCACAGAAATAAGGCTAGCAAGGAGATCCAAGAAACACAGATGTAACTCTGTGAGTGGAAGTCACATATCACAGAGCAGTTTCTCAGAAAGCTTCTTTCCAGATATCATCTGAGGATATTTCCTTTTTCACCGTAGCCCTCTATGGGCTTCCAAATATCACTTTGCCAATTCCACAAGAACTGTCTTAGCGAAAGGCTTCTTGAGGGGAAAGTTGTAACTCTAGGAGATGAATTCACAGAACACAAAGAAGTTTCTCAGAAAGCTTCTTTCTCTTTTTTATCGGAGGATATTTCCTTTGGCCCTATAGTCTTCAAAGGGATCCGAAATATCTGTTCTCAGATTCCACAGAAATAAGACTAGCAAATAGATCCACGAAATACAGATGTAACTCTGTGAGATAAATTAACAGAACACTAAGCAGTTTCTCGGAAAGCTTCTTTCCAGATTTCATCTGAGGATATTTCCTTTTTCTCCATTGCCTTCTATGGGCTTCCAAATATCACTTTTCCAATTCCACAAGAACTGTCTTAGCGAAAGGCTTCTTGAGGGGAAAGCTGTAACTCTGTGACATGATTTCACAGAACACAAAGAAGTTTCTCAGAAAGCTTCTTTCTCTTTGTTTTAGGAGGATACTTCCTTTTGCCCTATAGTCTTCAAAGGGATCCGAAATATCTGTTCTCAGACTCCACAGAAATAAGGCTAGCAAAGAGATCCACGAAATACAGATGTAACTCTGTGAGTGGAAGTCACATATCACAGAGCAGTTTCTCAGAAAGCTTCTTTCCAGATTTCATCTGAGGATATTTCCTTTTTCACCATAGCCCTCTACGGGCTTCCAAATATCACTTTGCAAATTCCACAAGATCTGTCCTAGCGAAAGGCTTCTGGAGGGGAAAGCTGTAAATCTGGGAGATGATTTCACAGAACACAAAGCAGTTTCTCAGAAAGCTTCTTTCTGTTTGTTATCGGAGGATATTTCCTTTGGCCCTATAGTCTTCAAGGGAACCGAAATATCTGCTCTCAGATTCCACAGAAATAAGGCTAGCAAAGAGATCCACGAAATACAGATGTAACTCTGTGAGATGAATTAACAGAACAATAAGCAATTTCTCGGAAAGCTTCCTTCCAGATTTCATCTGAGGATATTTCCATTTTCTCCATTGCCCTCTAAGGGCTTCCAAATATCACTTTGCCAATTCCACAAGAACTGTCTTAGCGAAAGGCTTCTTGAGTGACAAGCTGTAACTCTGTGAGATGATTTCACAGAACACAAAGAAGTTTCTCAGAAAACTTCTTTCTCTTTGTTATAGGAGGATACTTCCTTTTGCCCTATAGTCTTCAAAGGGATCCGAAATATCTGTTCTCAGACTCAACAGAAATAAGCCTAGCAAAGAGATCCACGAAATACAGATGTAACTCTGTGAGTGGAAGTCACATATCACAGAGCAGTTTCTCAGAAAGCTTCTTTCCAGATTTCATCTGAGGATATTTCCTTTTTCACCATAGCCCTCTATGGGCTTCCAAATATCACTTTGCCAATTCCACAAGAACTGTCTTAGCGAAAGGCTTCTTGAGGGGAAAGCTGTAACTCTGGGAGATGATTTCACAGAACACAAAGCAGTTTCTCAGAAAGCTTCTTTCTCTTTGTTATCAGAGGATATTTCCTTTGGCCCTATAGTCTTCAAGGGAACCGAAATATCTGCTCTCAGATTCCACAGAAATAAGGCTAGCAAAGAGATCCACGAAATACAGATGTAACTCTGTGAGATGAATTAACAGAACAATAAGCAATTTCTCGGAAAGCTTCCTTCCAGATTTCATCTGAGGATATTTCCATTTTCTCCATTGCCCTCTAAGGGCTTCCAAATATCACTTTGCCAATTCCACAAGAACTGTCTTAGCGAAAGGCTTCTTGAGTGACAAGCTGTAACTCTGTGAGATGATTTCACAGAACACAAAGAAGTTTCTCAGAAAACTTCTTTCTCTTTGTTATAGGAGGATACTTCCTTTGGCCCTATACTCTTCAAAGGGATCCGAAATATATGTTATCACATTCCACAGAAGTAAGGCTAGCAATGAGATCCAAGAAATGCAGATGTAACTCTGTGAGTGGAAGTCACATATCACGGAGCAGTTTCTCCGAAAGCTTCTTTCCAGATTTCATCTGAGGATATTTCCTTTTTCACCATAGTCCTCTATGGGCTTCCATATATCACTTTGCCAACTCCACAAGAACTGTCTTAGCGCAAGGCTTCTAGAGGGGAAAGCTGTAACTCTCTGAGATGATTTCACAGAACACAAAGAAGTTTCTCAGAAAGCTTCTTTCTCTTTGTTATCGGAGGATATTTCCTTTGGCCCTATAGTCTTCAAAGGGATCCGAAATATTTGTTCTCCGATTCCACAGAAATAAGGCTAACAAAGAGATCCACGAAATACAGATGTAACTCTGTGAGTGGAAGTCACATATCACAGAGCAGTTTCTCAGAAAGCTTCTTTCCACGTTTCATCTGAGGATATTTCCTTTTTCACCATAGCCCTGTATGGCTTCCAAATATCGCTTTGCCAATTCCACAAGAACTGTCTTAGCGAAAGGCTTCCTGATGGGATAGCTGTAACTCTGCAAGATGATTTCACAGAACACAAAGAAGTTTCTCAGAAAGCTTCTTTCTCTGTGTTATCGGATGATATTTCCTTTGGCCCTATAGTCTTCAAAAGGGATCCGAAATATCTGTACTCAGATTCCACAGAAATAAGGCTAGCAAAGAGATCCTTGAAATTCAGATTTAACTCTGTGCGTGGAAGTCACACATCACAGAGCAGTTTCTCAGAAGGCTTCTCTCCAGATTTCATCGGAGTATATCTCCTTTTTCACCATAGCCCTCTATGGGCTTCCAAATATCACTTTGCCAATTCCACAAGAACTTTCTTAGCGAAAGGCTTCTTGTGGGGAAAGCTGTAACTCTGTGAGATGATTTCACAGAACACAAAGAAGTTTCTCAGAAAGCTTCTTTCTCTTTGTTATCGGAGGATATTTCCTTTGGCCTATAGTCTTCAAAGGGATCCGAAATATCTGTTCTCAGATTCCACAGAAATAAGTCTAGCAAAGAGATCCACGAAATACAGATGTAACACTGTGAGATGAATTAACAGAACACTAAGCAGTTTCTCAGAAAGCTTCTTTCCAGATTTCATCGGAGGATATTTCCTTTTTCACCATAGCCCTCCATGGGCTTCCAAATATCACTTTTCCAATTCCACAAGAACTGTCTTAGCGAAAGGCTTCTTGAGAGGAAAGCTGTAACTCTGTGAGATGATTTCACGGAGCACAAAGAAGTTGTTCAGAAAGCTTCTTTCTCTTTGTTATCGGAGGATATTTCCTTTGGCACAATAGTTTTCAAAGGGATCCGAAATATCTGTTCTCAGATTCCACAGAAATAAGCTAGCAAAGAGATCCACGAAATACAGATGTAACACTCTGAGATGAATTAACAGAACACTAAGCAGTTTCTCGGAAAACTTCTTTCTAGATTTCATAGGAGGATATTTCCTTTTTCACCATAGCCCTCTATGGGCTTCAAATATCACTTTGCCAATTCCACAAGAACTGTCTCAGTGAAACCCTTCTTGAGGCGAAAGCTGTAACTCTGTGAGATGATTTCACAGAACACAAGGAAGTTTCTCAAAAAGCTTCTTTCTCTTTGTTATCGGAGGACATTTCCTTTGGCCCTATAGTCTTCAAAGGGATCCGAAATATCTGTTCTCAGATTCCACAGAAATAAGGCTAGCAAAGAGATCCACGAAATACAGATGTAACTCTGTGAGTGGAAGTCACACATCACAGAGCAGTTTCTCAGAAAACTTCTTTCCAGATTTCATCTGAGGATATTTCCTTTTTCACCATAGCCCTCTATGGGCTTCCAAATATCACTTTGCCAATTCCACAAGAACTGTCTTAGCGAAAAGTTTCTTGAGGGTGAAGCTGTAACTCTGTGAGATGATTTCACAGAACACAAAGAAGTTTTTCAGGAAGCTTCTTTCTCTTTGTTATCGGAGGATACTTCCTTTGGCCCTATAGTCTTCAAAGGGATCCGAAATATCTGTTCTCAGATTCCACAGAAATAAGGCTAGCAAAGAGATCCACGAAATACAGATGTAACTGTCTGTGTGGAAGTGATATATCAGAGAACAGTTTCTCAGAAAGCTTCTTTCCAGATTTCATCTGAGGATATTTCCTTTTCCACATAGCCCTCTATGGGCTTCAAATATCACTTTGCCAATTCCACAAGAACTGTCTTAGCGAAAGGCTTCTAGGGGGAAAGCTGTAACTCTGTGAGATGATTTCACAGAACACAAAGAAGTTTCTCAGAAAGCTTCTTTTTCTTTGTTATCCGAGGATATTTCCTTTGGACCTGTAGTCTTCAAAGGGATCCGAAATATCTGTTATCAGATTCCACAGAAATAAGGCTAGCAAAGAGATGCACGAAACACAGATGTAACGCTGTGAGGGCAAGTCACATATCACAGAGCAGTTTCTCAGAAAGCATCTTTCCAGATTTCATCTGAGGATATTTCCTTTTTCACCATAGCCCTCTAAGGGCTTCCAAATATCACTTTGCCAATTCCACAGGAACTGTCTTAGAGAAAGGCTTCTTGAGGGGAAAGTTGTAACTCTGAGAGATGATTTCACAGAATACAAAGAAGTTTCTCAGAAAGCTTCTTTCTCTTTGTCATCGGAGGACATTTCCTTTGGCCCTATAGTCTACAAAGGGATCCGAAATATCTGTTCTCAGATTCCAAAGAAATAAGGCTAGCAAAGAGATCCACGAAATACAGAATTAACTCTGTGAGTGGAAGTCAGATATCACAGAGCAGTTTCTCAGAAAGCTTCTTTCTAGATTTCATCTGAGAATATTTCCTTTTTCACCATAGCCCTCTATGGGCTTCCAAATATCACTCTACCAATTCCACAAGAACTGTCTTAGCGAAAGGCTTCTTGAGGGGAAAGCTGTAACTCTGTGAGATGATTTCACAGAACACAAAGAAGTTTCTCAGAAAGATTCTTTCTCTTTGTTATCAGAGGACATTTCCTTTGGCCCTAGAGTCTTCAAGATATTACCTTTGGCCCTAGAGTCTTCAAAGGGATCCGAATTATCTGCTCTCAGATTCCACAGATATAAGGCTAGCAAAGAGATCCACGAAATACAGATGTAACTCTCTGTGTGGAAATGACATATCACAGAACAGTTTCTCAGAAAGCTTCTTTTCAGATTTCATCTGAGGATATTTCCTTTTTCACCATAACCCTCTATGGTCTTCAAATATCACTTTGCCAATTCCAAAAGAACAGTCTTAGCGAAGTGCTTCTTGAGGGGAAAGCTGTAACTCTGTGAGATGATTTCACAGAACACAAAGAAGTTTCTCAGAAAGCTTCTTTCTCTTTGTTTTCGGAGGATACTTCCTTTGGCCCTATAGTTTTCAAAGGGATACGAAATATCTGTTCTCAGATTCCACAGAAATAAGGCTATCAAAGAGATCCACGAAATACAGATGTAACTCTGTAAGTGGAAGTCACATATCACAGAGCAGCTCTCAGAAAGCATCTTTCCAGATTTCATATCAGGATATTTCCTTTTTCACCATAGCCCTCTATGGGCTTCGAAATATCACTTTGCCAATTCCACAAGAACTGTCTTAGCGAACGGCTTCTTGAGGGGAAAGCTGTAACTCTGTGAGATGATTTCATAGAACACAAAGAAGTCTCTCAGAAAGCTTCTTTCTCTTTGTTATCGGAGGATATTTCCTTTGGCCTATAGTCTTCAAAGGGATCCGAAATATCTGTTCTCAGATTCCACAGAATTAAGGCCAGCAAAGAGATCCACGAAATACAGATGTAACTCTGTGAGGTGAATTAAAAGAACACTAAGCAGTTTCTCAGAAAACTTCTTTCCAGATTTCATCTGAGGATATTTCCTTTTTCACCATAGCACTCTATGGGCTTCCAAACATCACTTTGCCAATTCCACAAGAACTGTCTTAGCGAAAGGCTTCTTGAGGGGAAAGCTGTAACTCTGTGAGATGATTTCACAGAACACAAAGAAGTTTCTCAGAAATCTTCTTTCTCTTTGTTATCGGAGGATATTTCCTTTGGCCCTATAGTCTTCAAAGGGATCCGAAATATCTGTTGTCACATTCCACAGAAATAAGGCTAGCAAAGAGATCCACGAAATACAGATGTAACTCTGTGAGTGGAAGTCACACATCACAGAGCAGTTTCTCAGAAAGCTTCTTTCCAGATTTCATCTGAGGATATTTCCTTTTTCACCATAGCCCTCTATGGGCTTCCAAATATCACTTTGCCAAATCCACTAGAACTGTCTTAGCGAACGGCTTCTTGAGGGCAAAGCTGTAACTCTGTGAGATGATTTCACAGAACACAAAGAAGTTTCTCAGAAACCTTCTTTCTCTTTGTTATCTGAGGATATTTCCTTTGGCCATATAGTCTTCAAAGGGATCCGAAATATCTGTTCTCAGATTCCACAGAAATCAGTCTAGCAAAGAGATCCACGGAATACAGATGTAACACTGTGAGATGAATTAACAGAACACTAAGCAGTTTCTCAGAAAGCTTCTTTCCAGATTTCATCTGAGGATATTTCCTTTTTCAACATAGCCCTCTATGGGCTTCCAAATATCACTTTGCCAATTCCACAAGAACTGTCCTAGCGAAAGTCTTCTTGAGGGGAAAGCTGTAATCTGTGAGATGATTTCACAGAACACAAAGTGGTTTCTCAGAAAGCTTCTTTCTCTTTGTTATCGGAGGATATTTCCTTTGGCACAATAGTCTTCAAAGGGATCCGAAATATCTGTTCTCAGATTCCACAGAAATAAGGCTAGCAAAGAGATCCACGAAATACAGATGTAACTCTGTGAGATGAATTAACAGAACACTAAGCAGTTTCTCGGAAAGCTTCTTTCCACATTTCATCTGAGGATATTTCCTTTTTCACCATACCCCTCAATGGGCCTCCAAATATCACTTTGCCAATTCCACAAGAACTGTCTTAGCGAAAGGCTTCTTCAGTGGAAAGCTGTATTTCCGTGAGGTGATTTCACAGAACGCAAAGAAGTTTCTCAGGAAGCTTCTTTCGCTTTGTTATCGGAGGATACTTCCTTTGGCCCTATAGTCTTCAAAGGGATCTGAAATATCTGTTCTCAGATTCCACAGAAATAAGGCTAGCAAAGTGATCCACGAAATACAGATGTAACTCTGTGAGATGAATTAACAGAACACTAAGAAGTTTCTCGGAAAGCGTCTTTCCAGATTTCATCTGAGGATATTTCTTTTTTCAACATAGCCCTCTATGGGCTTCCAAATATCACTTTGCCTATTCCACAAGAACTGTTTTAGCGAAAGCCTTCTTGAGGGGGAAGCTGTAACTCTGTGAGATGACTTCACAGAACACAAAGAAGTTTCTCAGAAAGCTTCTTTCTCTTTGTTATCGGAGGATACTTCCTTTGGCCCTATAGTCTTCAAAGGGATCCGAAATATCTGTTCTCAGATTCCACAGAAATAAGGCTAGCAATGAAATCCACGAAATACAGATGTAACTCTGTGAGATGAATTAACAGAACACTAAGCAGTTTCTCGGAAAGCTTCTTTCCAGATTTCATCTAAGGATATTTCCTTTTTCACCATAGCCCTCTATGGGCTTCCCAATATCACTTTGCGTATTCCTCAAGAACTGTCTTAGCGAAAGGCTTCTTGAGGGGAAAGCGGTAACTCAGTGAGATGATTTCACACAACACAAAGAAGTTTCTCAGAAAGCTTCTTTCTCTTTGTTATCGGAGGATACTTCCTTTGGCCCTATAGTCTTCAATGGGATCCGAAATATCTGTTCTCAGATTCCACAGAAATAAGGCTAGCAAAGAAATCCACGAAATACAGATGTAACCCTGTGAGTGGAAGTCACACATCACAGAGCAGTTTCTCAGAAAGCTTCTTTCCAGATTTCATCTGAGGATATTTCCTTTTTCAACATAGCCCTCTATGGGCTTCCAAATATCACTTTGCCAATTCCACAAGAACTGACTCAGCGAAAGGCTTCTGGAGGGGAAAGCTGTAACTCTGGGAGATGATTTCACAGAACACAAAGAAGTTTCTCTGGAAGCTTCTTTCTCTTTGTTATCGGAGGATATTTCCTTAGGCCCTATAGTCTTCCAAGGGATCCGAAATATCTGTTCTCAGACTCCACAGGAATAAGTCTAGCAAAGGATCCACGAAATACAGATGTAACTCTGTGAGATGAATTAACAGAACACTAAGCAGTTTCTCGTAAAGCTTCTTTCCAGGTTTCATCTGAGCATATTTCCTTTTTCAACATAGCCCTCTATGGGCTTCCAAATATCACTTTGCCTATTCCACAAGAACTGTCTTAGCGAAAGGCATCTTGAGGGGAAAGCTGTAACTCTGTGAGATGATTTCACAGAACACAAAGTAGTTTCTCAGAAATCTTGTTTCTCTTTGTTATCGGAGGATATTTCCTTAGGCCCTATAGTCTTCCAAGGGATCTGAAATATCTGTTCTCAGATTCCACAGAAATTAGGCTAGCGAAGAGATCCACGAAATACAGATGTAACTCTGTGAGTGGAAGTCACATATCACAGAGCAGTTTCTCAGAAAACTTCTTTCCAGATATCATCAGAGGATATTTCCTTTTTCACCATAGCCCTCTATGGGCTTCCAAATATCTCTTTGCCAATTCCACAAGAACTGTCTTAGCCAAAGGCTTCTTGAGGGGAAAGCTGTAACTCTGTGAGATGATTTCACGGAACACGGAGAAGTTTCTCAGAAAGCTTCTTTCTCTTTGTTATCGGAGGATATTTCCTTTGGCCCTATAGTCTTTAAAGGGATCCGAAATATCTGTTCTCAGATTCCACAGAAATAAGGCTAGCAAAGAGATCCACGAAATACAGATGTAACTCTGTGAGTGGAAGTCACACATCACAGAGCAGTTTCTCAGAAAGGTTCTTTCCAGATTTCATCTGAGGATATTTCCTTTTTCACCATAGCCCTCTAAGGGCTTCCAAATATCACTTTGCGAATTCCATAAGAACTGTCCTAGCGAAAGGCTTCTTGAGGGGAGAGCTGTAAGTCTGTGAGATGATTTCACAGAACACAAAGTAGTTTCTCAGAAAGCTTCTTTCTCTTTGTTATCAGAGGATATTTCCTTTGGACCTATAGTCTTCAAAGGGATCCGAAATATCTGTTCTCCGACTCCACAGAAATAAGGCTAGCAAAGAGTTCCACAAAATACAGATGTAACTCTGTGAGATCAATTAACAGAACACTAAGCAGTTTCTCCGAAAGCTTCTTTCCAGATTTCAACTGAGGATATTTCGTTTTTCACCATAGCCCTCTATGGGCTTACAAATATCACTTTGCCAATTCCACAAGAACTGTCTTAGCGAAAGGCTTCTTGAGGGGGAAGCTGTATCTCTGTGAGTTGATTTCACAGAACACAAAGAAGTTTCTCAGAAAGCTTCTTTGTCTTCGTTATAGGAGGATATTTCCTTTGGCCCTATAGTCTTCGAAGGGATCCGAAATATGTGTTCTCAGATTCCACAGAAATAAGGCTTGCAAAGATATCCACGAAATACAGATGTAACTATATCAGTGGAAGTCACATATCACAGAGCAGTTTTTCCGAAGGTTTCTTTCCAGATTTCATCTGAGGATATATCCTTTTTCATCATAGCCCTCTATGGGCTTCCAAATATCACTTTGCTAATTCCTCAAGAACTGTCGTAGCGAAAGGCTTCTTGAGGGGCAAGCTGTAACTCTGTCAGATGATTTCACAGAACACAAAGAAGTTTCTCAGAGAGCTTCTTTCTGTTTGTTATCGGAGGATACTTCCTTTGGCCCTATAATCTTCAAAGGGATCCGAAATATCTGTTCTCAGATTCCACAGAAATAAGGCTAGCAAAGAGATCCACGAAATACAGATGTAACTCTGTAAGATGAATTAACAGAACACTAAGCAGTTTCTCGGAAAGCTTCTTTCCAGATTTCATCTGAGGATATTTCCTTTTTCACCACAGCCCTCTAAGGGCTTCCAAATACCACTTTGCCTATTCCACAAGAACTGTCTTAGCGAAAGTCTTCTTGAGGGGAAAGCTGTAACTCTATTAGATGATTTCACAGAACACAAAGAAGTTTCTCAGAAAGCTTCTTTCTCTTTGTTATCGGAGGATATTTCCTTTGACCCTATAGTCTTCAAAGGGATCCGAAATATCTGTTCTCAGATTCCACAGAAATAAGGCTAGCAAAGAGATCCACGAAATACAGATGTAACTCTGTGAGTGGAAGTCACATATCACAGAGCAGTTTCTCAGAAAGCTTCTTTCCAGATTTCATCTGAGGATATTTCCTTTTTCACCTTAGCCCTCTATGGGCTTCCAAATATCACTTTGCCAAATCCACTAGAACTGTCTTAGCGAACGGCTTCTTGAGGGCAAAGCTGTAACTCTGGGAGATGATTTCACAGAACACAAAGAAGTTTCTCAGAAACCTTCTTTCTCTTTGTTATCTGAGGATATTTCCTTTGGCCATATAGTCTTCAAAGGGATCCGAAATATCTGTTCTCAGATTCCACAGAAATAAGTCTAGCAAAGAGACCAACGAAATACAGATGTAACACTGTGAGATGAATTAACAGAACACTAAGCAGTTTCTCGGAAAGCTTCTTTCCAGATTTCATCTGAGGATATTTCCTTTTTCAACATAGCCCTCTATGGGCTTCCAAATATCACTTTGCCAATTCCACAAGAACTGTCCTAGCGAAAGGCTTCTTGCGGGGAAAGCTGTAACTCTGAGAGATGATTTCACAGAACACAAAGAAGTTTCTCAGAAAGCTTCTTTCTCTTTATTATGGGAGGATATTTCCTTTGGCCCTATAGTCTTCCAAGGGATCCGAAATATCTCTTCTCAGATTCCACAGAAATAAGGCTAGCAAAGAGATCCACGAAATACAGATGTAAATCTGTGAGTGGAAGTCACATATCACAGAGCAGTTTCTCAGAAAACTTCTTTCCAGATTTCATCTGAGGATATTTCCTTTTTCACCATAGCCCTCTATGGGCTTCCAAATATCACTTTGCCAATTCCTCAAGAACTGTCTTAGCGAAAGGCTTCTTGAGGGGAAAGCTGTAATTCTGGGAGAAGATTTCACAGAACACAAAGAAGTTTCTCAGAAAGCTTCTTTCTCTTTGTTATCGGAGGATATTTCCTTTGGTCCTATAGTCTTCAAAGGGATCCGAAATATCTGTTCTCAGATTCCACAGAAATAAGGCTAGCAAAGAGATCCACGAAATACAGATGTAACTCTGTGAGTGGACGTCACACATCACAGAGCAGTTTCTCGGAAAGCTTCTTTCCAGATTTCATCTGAGGATATTTCCTTTTTCACCATAGAAATCTACCGGCTTCCAAATATCACTTTGCCAATTCCAGAAGAACTGTCTTAGCGAAAGGCTTCATGAGGGGAAAGCTGTAACTCTGTGAGATGATTTCACAGAACACAAAGAAGTTTCTCTGAAAGCTTCTTTCTCTTTGTTATCGGAGAATATTTCCTTTGGCCCTATAGTCTTCAAAGAGATCCGAAACATCTGTTCTCAAATTCCACAGAAATAAGGCTAGCAAAGAGATTCCACGAAATACAGTTGTAACCCTGTGAGATGAATTAACAGAACACTAAGCAGTTTCTCGGAAAGCTTCTTTCCAGATTTCTTCTGAGGATATTTCCTTTTTCACTATAGCCCTCTATGGGCTTCCAAATATCACTTTGCCAATTCCACAAGAACTGTCTTAGCGAAAGGCTTCTTGAGGAGAAAGCTGTAACTCGGTGAGATGATTTCACAGAACACAAAGAAGTTTCTCAGAAAGCTTGTTTCTCTTTGTTATCGGAAGATGTTTCCTTTGGCCCTATAGTCTTCAAAGGGATCCGAAAGTATCTGTTCTCAGATTCCACAGAAATAAGGGTAGCAAAGAGATCCACAAGATACAGATGTAACTCTGTAAGTGGAAGTCACATATCACAGAGCAGTTTCTCAGAAAGCTTCTTTCCAGATTTTATCTGAGGATATTTCCTTTTTAAACATAGCCCTCTATGGGCTTCCAAATATCACTTTGCCAATTCAACAAGAACTGTCTTAGCGAAAGACTTCTTGAGGGGAAAGCTGTAACTCGGTGAGTTGACTACACAGAACCCAAAGAAGTTTCTCAGAAAGCTTCTTTCTCTTTGTTATCGGAGGATATTTCCTTTGGCCCTATAGTCTTCAAAGGGATCCGAAATATCTGTTCTCAGATTCCACAGAAATAAAGCTAGCAAAGAGATCCACGAAATACAGATGTAACTCTGTGAGCTGAATTAAGAGAACACTAAGCAGTTTCACAGAAAACTTCTTTCCAGAATTCATCGGATTATATTTCCTTTTTCACCATAGCCCTCTATGGGCTTCCAAGTATCACTTTGCCAATTCCACAAGTACTGTATTAGCGAAAGCCTTCTTGAGG
The DNA here is from genome assembly GCF_049350105.2 of Macaca mulatta. Lineage (NCBI taxonomy): Eukaryota > Metazoa > Chordata > Mammalia > Primates > Cercopithecidae > Macaca > Macaca mulatta. The sequence goes on from NC_133417.1 coordinate 30,917,860, forward strand.
GGAAAGCTCTAAATCGGTGAGTTGATTTCACAGAACAAAAGAAGTTTCTCAGAAAGCTTCTTTCTCTTTGTTATCGGAGGATATTTCCTTTGGCCTGTACGCCTCAAACGGATCCGAAATATCTGTTCTCAGATTCCACAGAAATAAAGCTAGCAAAGAGATCCACGAAATAAAGATGTAACTCTGTGAGTGGAAGTCACATATCACAGAGCAGTTTCTCAGAGATATTCTTTACAGATTTCATCTGAGTATATTTCCTTTTTCACCATAGACTTCTGGGGGCTTCCAAATATCACTTTGCCAATTCCACAAGAACTGTCTTAGCGAAAGGCTTCCTGAGGGGAAAGCTGTAACTCGGTGAGGTGATTTCACAGAACACAAAGAAGTTTCTCAGAAAGCTTCTTTCTCTTTGTTATCGGAAGATGATTCCTTTGGCCCTATAGTCTTCAAAGGGATCCAAAAATATCTGTCCTCAGATTCCTCAGAAATAAGGCTAGCAAAGAGATCCACAAAATACAGATGTAACTCTGTGAGTGGAAGTCACATTCACAGAGCAGTTTCTCAGAAAGCTTCTTTCCAGAGTTCATCTGAGGATATTTTCTTTTTCACCATAGCCCTCTATGGGCTTCCAAGTATCACTTTGCCAATTCCACAAGAACTGTCTTAGCGAAAGGCTTCTTGAGGGGAAAGCTGTAACTCGGTGAGGTGATTTCACAGAACACAAAGAAGTTTCTCAGAAAGCTTCTTTCTCTTTGTAATCGGAGGATATTTCCTTTGGCCCTATACTCTTCAAAGGGATCCGAAGTATCTGTTCTCAGATTCCACAGAAATAAGGCTAGCAAAGAGATCCACGAAATACAGATGTAACTCTGTGAGTGGAAGTCACATATAACACAGCAGTTTTTCAGAAAGCTTCTTTCTAGATTTCATCCGAAGATATTTTCTTTTTCACCATAGCCCTCTATGGGCTTCCAAGTATCACTTTGCTAATTCGACGACAACTGTCTTAGCGAAAGGCTTCTTGAGGGGAAAGCTGTAACTCTGTGAGATGATTTCACAGAACACAAAGAAGTTTCTCAGAAAGCTTCTTTCTCTTTGTTATCGGAGGATATTTCCTTTGGCCTATAGTCTTCAAAGGGATCCGAAATATCTGTTCTCAGATTCCAAAGAAATAAGGCTAGAAAAGAGATCCGCGAAATACAGATGTAACTCGATGAGGTGAATTAAGAGAACACTAAGCAGTTTCTCAGAAAACTTCTGTCCAGAATTCATCGCAAGATATTTCCTTATTCACCATAGCCCTCTATGGGCTCCCAAGTATCACTTTTCCAATTCCACAAGAACTGTCTTAGCGAAAGGCTTCTTGAGGGGAAAACTGTAACTCGGTGAGGTGATTTCACAAAACACAAAGAAGTTTCTCAGAAAGCTTCTTTCTCTTTGTTATGGGAGGATATTTCCTTTGGCCCTATAGTCTTCAAAGGGATCCGAAATACCTGCTCTCAGAGTACATAGAAATAAGGCTCCAAAGAGATCCACGAAATACAGATGTAACTCTGTGAGTGGAAGTCACATATCACAGAACAGTTTCTCAGAAAGCTTCTTTCCAGATTTCATCTGAGGATATTTCCTTTTTCACCATACCCCTCTATGGGCTTCCAAGTATCACTTTGCCAATTCCACAAGAACTGTCTTAGCGAAAGGCTTCTTGAGGGGAAAGCTGTAACTCTGTGAGATGATTTCACATAACACAAAGAAGTTTCTCAGAAAGCTTCTTTCTCTTTGTTATCGGAGGATATTTCCTTTGGAATAGTCTTCAAAGGGATCCGAAATATCTGTTCTCAGATTCCACAGAAATAAGTCTAGCAAAGAGATCCACGAAATACAGATGTAACTCTGTGAGGCGAAATAAGAGAACACTAAGCAGTTTCTCAGAAAGCTTCTTTCCAGAATTCATCGGAGGATATTTCCTTTTTCACCCTAGCCATCTATGGGCTTCCAAGTATCACTTTGCCTATTCCACAAGAACTGTCTTAGCGAAAGGCTTCTTGAGGGGAAAACTGTAACTCGGTGGTGTGATTTCACAGATCACAAAGAAGTTTCTCAGAAAGCTTCTTTCTCTTTGTTATCGGAGGATATTTCCTTTGGCCCTATAGTCTTCAAAGCGATCCGAAATATCTGCTCTCAGAGTCCACAGAAATAAGGCTACCAAAGACATCCACGAAATACAGATGTAACTCTGTGAGTGGAAGTCACATATCACAGAGCAGTTTCTCAGAAAGCTTCTTTCCAGATTTCATCTGAGGATATTTCCTTTTTCACCATAGCCCTCTATGGGCTTCCAAGTATCACTGTGCCAATTCCACAAGAACTGTCTTAGCGAAAGGATTCTTGAGGGGAAAGCTGTAACTCTGGGAGATGATTTCACAGAACACAAAGAAGTTTCTCCGAAAGCTTCTTTCTCTTTGTTATCAGAGGATTTTTCCTTGGGCCTATAGTCTTCAAAGTAATCCGAAATATCTGTTCTCAGATTCCAAAGAAATAAGGCTAGAAAAGATATCCGCGAAATACAGATGAAACTCGGTGAGGTGAATTAAGAGAACACTAAGCAGTTTCTCAGAAAACTTCTGTCCAGAATTCATCGGAAGATATTTCCTTATTCACCATAGCCCTCTATGGGCTTCCAAGTATCACTTTTCCAATTCCACAAGAACTGTCTTAGTGAAAGTCTTCTTGAGGGGAAAACTGTAACTCGGTGAGGTGATTTCACAGAACACAAAGAAGTTTCTCAGAAAGCTTCTTTCTCTTTGTTATGGGAGGATATTTCCTTTGGCCCTATAGTCTTCAAAGGGATCCGAAATATCTCCTCTAAGAGTCCATAGAAATAAGGCTAGCAAAGAGATCCACGAAATACAGATGTAACTCTGTCAGTGGAAGTCACATATCACAGAGCAGTTTCTCAGAAAGCTTCTTTCCAGATTTCATCTGAGGATATTTCCTTTTTCACCGTAGCCCTCTATGGGCTTCCAAGTATCACTTTGCCAATTCCACAAGAACTGTCTTAGGGAAAAGCATCTTGAGGGGAAAGCTGTAACTCTGTGAGATGATTTCAGAGAACACAAAGAAGTTTCTCAGAAAGCTTCTTTCTCTTTGTTATCGGAGGATATTTCCTTTGGCCTATAGTCTTCAAAGGGATCCGAAATATCTGTTCTCAGATTCCACAGAAATAAGGCTAGCAAAGAGATCCACGAAATACAGATGTAACTCTGTGAGGTGAAATAAGAGAACACTAAGCAGTTTCTCAGAAAACTGCTGTCCAGAATTCATCGGAGGATATTTCCTTTTTCACCCTATCCCTCTATGGGCTTCCAAATATCACTTTGCCAAATCCACAAGAACTGTCTTAGCGAAAGGCTTCTTGAGGGGAAAGCTGTAACTCTGTGAGATGATTTCACAGAACACAAAGAAGTTTCTCAGAAAGCTTCTTTCTCTTTGTTATCAGAGGATATTTCCTTTGGCTCTATAGTCTTCAAAGGGATCCGAAAATATCTGTTCTCAGACTCCACAGAAATAAGGCCAGCAAGGAGATCCAGAAAATACAGACGTAACTCTGTGAGTGGAAGTCACATATCACAGAGGAGTTTCTCAGAAAGCTTCTTGCCAGATTTCATCTGAGGATATTTCCTTTTTCACCATAGCCCTCTATGGGCTTCCAAATATCACTTTGCCAATTCCAGAAGAACTGTCTTAGGGAAAGGCTTCTGGAGGGGAAAGCTGTAACTCGGTGAGGTGATTTCACAGAACACAAAGAAGTTTCTCAGAAAGCTTCTTTCTCTTTGTGATCGGAGGATATTTCCTTTGGCCCTATAGTCTTCAAAGGGACCCCAAATATCTGTTCTAAGATTCCACAGAAATAAGGCTAGCAAAGAGATCCACGAAATACAGATGTAACACTGTGAGATCAATTAACAGAACACTAAGCAGTTTCTCGGAAAGTTTCTTTCCAGATTTCATCTGAGGATATTTCCTTTTTCTCCATTGCCTTCTATGGGCTTCCAAATATCACTTTCCCAATTCCACAAGAACTGTCTTAGCGAAAGGCTTCTTGACGGGAAAGCTGTAACTCTGTGAGATGATTTCACAGAACACAAAGAATTTTGTCAGAAAGCTTCTTTCTCTTTGTTATCGGAGGATACTTCCTTTGGCCCTATAGTCTTCAAAGGGATCCGAAATATCTGTTCTCAGACTCCACAGAAATAAGGCTAGCAAAGAGATCCACGAAATACAGATGTAACTCTGTGAGTGGAAGTCACATATCACAGAGCAGTTTCTCAGAAAGCTTCTTTCCAGATTTCATCTGAGGATATTTCTTTTTTAACCATTACCCCCTATGGACTTCCAAATATCACTTTGCCAATTCCAGAAGAACTGTCTTAGCGAAAGGTTTCCTAAGGGGGAAGCTGTAACTCTGTGAGATGATTTCACAGAACCAAAGAAGTTTCTCAGAAAGCTTCTTTTTCTTTGTTATCGTAGGATATTTCCTTTGGCCCTATAGTCTTCAAAGGGATTCGAAATATCTGTTCTCAGATGCCACAGAAATAAGACTAGCAAAGAGATCCACGAAATAAGATGTAACTCTGTGAGATGAATTAAGAGAACACTAAGCAGTTTCTCGTAAATCTTCTTTCCAGATTTCATCTGAGAATATTTCCTTTTTCACCATAGCCGTCTATGGGCTTCCAAATATCATTTTGCCTATTCCACAAGAACTGTCTTAGCGAAAGGCTTCTTTAGGGGAAACCTCTAAGTCTGTGAGATGATTTCACAGAACACAAAGAAGTTTCTCAGAAAACTTCTTTCTCTTTGTTATCGGAGGATATTTCCTTTGGCCCTACAGTCTTTAAAGGGATCCGAAATATCTGTTCTCAGATTCCACAGAAATAAGGCTCGCAAAGAGATCCACGAAATACAGATGTAACTCTGTGAGATGAAATAATAGAACACTAAGCAGTTTCTCGGGAAGCTTCTTTCCAGATTTCATCTGAGGATATTTCCTTTTTCACCATAGCCCTCTATGGGCTTCCAAATATCACTTTGCCAATTCCACAAGAACTGTCTTAGCGAAAGGCTTCTTGAGGAGAAAGCTGTAACTCTGTGAAATGATTTCACAGAACACAAAGAAGTTTCTCAGAAAGCTTCTTTCTCGTTGTTATCGGAGGATATTTCCTTTGGCCCTATAGTCTTCAAAGGGATCCGAAATATCTGTTCTCAGATTCCACAGAAATAAGGCCAGCAAAGAGATCCACGAAATACAGATGTAACTCTCTGAGTGGAAGTCACATATCACAGAGCAGTTTCTCAGAAAGCTTCTTTCCAGATTTCATCTGAGGATATTTCCTTTTTCACCGTAGCCCTCTAGGGGCTTCCAAATATCACTTTGCCAATTCCACAAGAACTGTCTTAGCGAAACTTTTCTTGAGGGGAAAGCTGTAACTCTGTGAAATGATTTCACGGAACACAAAGAAGTTTCTCAGACAGCTTCTTTCTCTTTGTTATCGGAGGATATTTCCTTTGGCCCTATAGTCTTCAAAGGGATCCGAAATAACTGTTCTCAGATTGCACGGAAATAATGCTAGCAAAGAGATCCACGAAATACAGATGTAACTCCTTGAGTGGAAGTGACATATCACAGAGCAGTTTCTCAGAAAGCTTCTTCCTAGATTCATCTGAGGATATTTCCTTTTTCACCGTAGCCCTCTATTGGCTTCCAAATATCACTTTGCCAATTCCACAAGAACTGTCTTAGCGAAAGGCTTCTTGAAGGGAAAGCTGTAACTCGGTGAGGTGATTACACAGAAGACAAACAAGTTTCTCAGAAAGCTTCTTTCTCTTTGTTATCGGAGGACATTTCCTTTGGCCCTATAGTCTTCAAAGGGATCCGAAATATCTGTTCTCAGAATCCACAGAAATAAGGCTAGCAAAGAGATCCACGAAATACAGATGTAACTCTGTGAGATGAATTAACAGAACACTAAGCAGTTTCTCGGAAAGCTTCTTTCCAGATATCATCTGAGGATATTTCCTTTTTCTCCATTGCCCTCTATGGGCTTCCAAATATCACTTTGCCAATTCCACAAGAACTGTCTTAGCGAAAAGATTCTTGAGGGGCAAACTGTAACTCTGTGAGATGATTTCACAGAACACAAAGAAGTTTCTCAGAGAGCTTCTTTCTCTTTGTTATAGGAGGATACTTCCTTTGGCCCCATAGTCTTCAAATGCATCCGAAATATCTGTTCGCAGATTCCACAGAAATAAGGCTAGCAAAGAGATCCACGAAATACAGATGCAACTCTGTGAGGTGAATTAACAGAACACTAAGCAGTTTCTCGGAAAGCTTCTTTCCAGATTTCATCTGAGGATATTTCCTTTTTCACCGTAGCCCTCTACGGGCCTCCAAATATCACTTTGCCAATTCCACAAGAACTGTGTTACCGAAAGGCTTCTTGACGGGAAAGCTGTAACTCTATGAGATGATTTCACAGAACACAAAGATGTTTCTCAGAAAGCTTCTTTCTCTTTGTTATCGGAGGATACCTCCTTTGGCCCTATAGTCTTCAAAGGGATCCGAAATATCCGTTCTCAGATTCCACAGAAATAAGGCTAGCAAAGAGATCCACGAAATACAGATGTAACTCTGTGAGTGGAAGTCACATATCACAGAGCAGTTCCTCCGAAAACTTCTTTCCAGATTTCATCTGAGGATATTTCCTTTCTCACCATAGCCCTCTATGGGCTTCCAAATATCACTTTGCCAATTCCACAAGAACTGTCTTAGCGAAAGGCTTCTTGAGGAGAAAGCTGTGACTCTGAGAGATGATTTTACAGAACACAAAGAAGTTTCTCAGAAAGCTTCTTTATCTTTGTTATCGGAGGATATTTTCTTTGGCCCTATAGTTTTCAAAGGGATCCGAAATATCTGTTCTCCCATTCCACAGAAATAAGGCTAGCAAAGAGATCCACGAAATACAGATGTAACTCTGTGAGTGGAAGTCACATATCACAGAGCAGTTTCTCAGAAAGCTTCTTTCCAGATTTCATCTGAGGATAATTCCTTTTTCACCATAGCCCTCTATGGGCTACCAAATATCACTTTGCCAATTCCACAAGAACTGTCTTAGCGAAAGACTTCTTGAGGGGAAAGCTGTAACTCAGTGAAATGATTTCAGGGAACACAAAGAAGTTTCGCAGAAAGCTTCTTTCTCATTGTTATCGTAGGATATTTCCTTTGGCCCTATAGTCTTCAAAGGGATCCGAAGTATCTGTTCTCAGATTCCAGAGAAATAAGGCTAGCAAAGAGATCCACGAAATACAGATGTAACTCTGTGAGGTGAAGTAGCAGAACACTAAGCAGTTTATCAGAAAGCTTCTTTCCAGATTTCATCGGAGGATATTTCCTTTTTCACCATAGCCCTCTATGGTCTTCCAAATATCACTATGCCAAATCCACAAGAACTGTCTTAGCGAAAGGCTTCTTGAGGGGAAAGCTGTAACTCTGTGAGATGATTTCACAGAACACAAAGAAGTTTCTCAGATAGCTTCTTTCTCTTTCTTATCGGAGGATACTTTCTTTGGCTCTATAGTCTTCAAAGGGATCCGAAATATCTGTTCTCAGATTCCACAGAAATAAAGCTAGCAAAGAGATACACAAAATACAGCTGTAACTCTGTGACTGGAAGTCACATATCACAGAGCAGTTTCTCAGAAAGCTTCTTTCCAGATTTCTTCTGAGGAGATTTCCTTTTTCACTATAGCCCTCTATGGGCTTCCAAATATCACTTTGCCAATTCCACAAGAAGTGTCTTAGCGAAAGGCTTCTTGAGGGGAATGCTGTAACTCTGGGAGATGATTTCACAGAACACAAAGAAGTTTCTCAGAAAGCTTCTTTCTCTTTGTTATCGTAGGATATTTCCTTTGGCCCTATAGTCTTCAAAGGTGACCGAAATATCTGTTCTCAGATTCCACAGAAATAAGACTAGCAAAAGATCCACGAAATACAAATGTAACTGAGTGAGTTGAATTAACAGAACACTAAGCAGTTTCTCGGAAGGCTTCCTTCCAGATTTCATCTGAGGATACTTCCTTTTTCACCATAGCCCTCTATGGGCTTCCAAATATCACTTTGCGAATTCCATAAGAACTGTCTTAGCGAAAGCCTTCTTGAGGTGGAAGCTGTAACTCTGTGTGATGATTTCACAGAACACAAAAAAGTTTCTCAGAAACTTTTTTGTATTTTTTATCGGAGGATACTTCCTTTGGCCCTATAGTCTTCAAAGGGATCCGCAATATCTGTTCTCAGATTCCACAGAAATAAGGCTATCAAAGAGATCCATGAAATACAGATGTAATTCTGTGAGTGGAAGTCGCATATCACAGAGCAGTTTCTCAGAAAGCTTCTTTCCAGATTTCATCTGAGGATATTTCCTTTCTCACCATAGCCCTCTATGGGCTTCCAAATATCACTTTGCCAATTCCACAAGAACTGTCTTAGCGAAAGGCTTCTTGAGGGGAAAGCTGTAAGTCTGTGAGGTGATTTCACAGAACACAAAGAAGTTTCTCAGAAAGCTTCTTTCTCTTTGTTATCGGAGGATATTTCCTTTGTCCCTATAATCTTCAAACGGATCCGAAATATCTGTTCTCAGATTCCACAGAAATAAGGCTAGCAAAGAGATCCACGAAATACAGATGTAATTCTGTGAGTGGAAGTCACATATCACAGAGCAGTTTCTCAGAAAGCGTCTTTCCAGATTTCATCCGAGGATATTTCCTTTTTCACCATAGACCTCTATGGGCTTCCAAATATCACTTTGCCAATGCCACAAGAACTGTCTTAGCGAAAGGCTTCTTGAGGGGAAAGCTGTGACTCTGTGAGATGATTTACAGAACACAAAGAAGTTTCTCAGAAAGCTTCTTTCTCTTTGTTATCGGAGGATATTTCCTTTGGCCCTATAAACTTCAAAGGGATCCCGAATATCTGTTCCCAGATTCCACAGAAATAAGGCTAGCAAAGAGATCCGCGAAATACAGACGTAACTCTGTGAGTGGAAGTCACATATCACAGAGCAGTTCCTCCGAAAGCTTCTTTCCAGATTTCACCTGAGGATACTTCCTTTTTCACCATAGCCCTCTATGGGCTTCCAAATATCACTTTGCGAATTCCATAAGAACTGTCTTAGCGAAAGCCTTCTTGAGGTGGAAGCTGTAACTCTGTGTGATGATTTCACAGAACACAAAAAAGTTTCTCAGAAACTTTTTTGTATTTTTTATCGGAGGATACTTCCTTTGGCCCTGTAGTCTTCAAAGGGATCCGCAATATCTGTTCTCAGATTCCACAGAAATAAGGCTATCAAAGAGATCCACGAAATACAGATGTAATTCTGTGAGTGGAAGTCGCATATCACAGAGCAGTTTCTCAGAAAGCTTCTTTCCAGATTTCATCTGAGGATATTTCCTTTCTCACCACAGCCCTCTATGGGCTTCCAAATATCACTTTGCCAATTCCACAAGAACTGTCTTAGCGAAAGGCTTCTTGAGGGGAAAGCTGTAAGTCTGTGAGGTGATTTCACAGAACACAAAGAAGTTTCTCAGAAAGCTTCTTTCTCTTTGTTATCGGAGGATATTTCCTTTGTCCCTATAATCTTCAAACGGATCCGAAATATCTGTTCTCAGATTCCACAGAAATAAGGCTAGCAAAGAGATCCACGAAATACAGATGTAATTCTGTGAGTGGAAGTCACATATCACAGAGCAGTTTCTCAGAAAGCTTCTTTCCAGATTTCATCCGAGGATATTTCCTTTTTCACCATAGACCTCTATGGGCTTCCAAATATCACTTTGCCAATGCCACAAGAACTGTCTTAGCGAAAGGCTTCTTGAGGGGAAAGCTGTGACTCTGTGAGATGATTTACAGAACACAAAGAAGTTTCTCAGAAAGCTTCTTTCTCTTTGTTATCGGAGGATATTTCCTTTGGCCCTATAAACTTCAAAGGGATCCCGAATATCTGTTCTCAGATTCCACAGAAATAAGGCTAGCAAAGAGATCCGCGAAATACAGACGTAACTCTGTGAGTGGAAGTCACATATCACAGAGCAGTTCCTCCGAAAGCTTCTTTCCAGATTTCACCTGAGGATACTTCCTTTTTCACCATAGCCCTCTATGGGCTGCCAATTATCACTTTGCCAATTCCACAAGAACTGTCTTAGCGAAAGACTTCTTGAGGTGGAAGCTGTAATTCTGTGTGATGGTTTCACAGAACAGAAAGAAGTTTCTCAGAAAGCTTCTTTCTATTTTTTATCGGAGGTTAATTCCTTTGGCCCTATAGTCTTCAAAGGGATCCGAAATATCTGTTCTCAGATTCCACAGAATTAAGGCTAGCAAAGAGATCCACGAAATACAGATGTAATTCTGTGAGTGGAAGTCGCATATCACAGAGCAGTTTCTTAGAAAGCTTCTTTCCAGATTTCATCTGAGGATATTTCCTTTCTCACCATAGCCCTCTATGGGCTTCCAAATATCACTTTGCCAATTCCACAAGAACTGTCTTAGCGAAAGGCTTCTTGAGGGGAAAGCTGTGACTCTATGAGATGATTTTACAGAACACAAAGAAATTTCTCAGAAAGCTTCTTTCTCTTTTTTATCGGAGGATATTTCCTTTGGCCCTACAGTCTTCAAAGGGATCCGAAATATCTGTTCTCCAATTCCACAGAAATAAGGGTAGCAAAGAGATCCACGAAATACAGATGTAACTCTGTGAGTGGAAGTCACATATCACAAAGCAGTTTCTTAGAAAGCTTCTTTCCAGATTTCATCTGAGGATAATTCCTTTTTCACCATAGCCCTCTATGGGCTAACAAATATCACTTTGCCAATTCCACAAGAACTGTCTTAGCGAAAGGCTTCCTGAGGGGAAAGCTGTAACTCGGTGAAATGATTTCAGGGAACACAAAGAAGTTTCTCAGAAAGCTTCTTTCTCATTGTTATCGTAGGATATTTCCTTTGGCCCTATAGTCTTCAAAGGGATCCGAAGTATCTGTTCTCAGATTCCAGAGAAATAAGGCTAGCAAAGAGATCCACGAAATACAGATGTAACTCTGTGAGGTGAAGTAACAGAACACTAAGCAGTTTCTCAGAAAGCTTCTTTCCAGATTTCATCGGAGGATATTTCCTTTTTCACCATAGCCCTCTATGGTCTTCCAAATATCACTATCCCAAATCCACAAGAACTGTCTTAGCGAAAGGCTTCTTGAGGGGAAAGCTGTAACTCTGTGAGATGATTTCACAGAACACAAAGAAGTTTCTCAGAAAGCTTCTTTCTCTTTCTTATCGGAGGATACTTCCTTTGGCTCTATAGTCTTCAAAGGGATCCGAAATATCTGTTCTCAGATTCCACAGAAATAAAGCTAGCAAAGACATACACAAAATACAGCTGTAACTCTGTGACTGGAAGTCACATATCACAGAGCAGTTTCTCAGAAAGCTTCTTTCCAGATTTCATCTGAGGATATTTCCTTTTTCACCATAGCCCTCTATGGTCTTCCAAATATCACTTTGCCAATTCCACAAGAACTGTCTTAGCGAAAGGCTTCTTGAGGGGAAAGCTGTAACTCTGGGAGATGATTTCACAGAACACAAAGAAGTTTCTCAAAAAGCTTCTTTCTCTTTGTTATCGTAGGATATTTCCTTTGCCCCTATAGTCTTCAAAGGTGACCGAAATATCTGTTCTCAGATTCCACAGAAATAAGGCTAGCAAAAGATCCACGAAATACAGATGTAACTGTGTGAGATGAATTAACAGAACACTAAGCAGTTTCTCGGAAAGCTTCCTTCCAGATTTCATCTGAGGATATTTCCTTTTTCACCATAGCCCTCTATGGGCTTCCAAATATCACTTTGCCAATTCCACAAGAACTGTCTTAGCGAAAGGCTTCTTGAGGGGAAAGCTGTAACTCTGTGAGATGATTTCACAGAACACAAAGAAGTTTCTCAGAAAGCTTCTTTCTCTTTGTTATCGGAGGATATTTCCTTTGGCCCTATAGTCTTCAAAGGGATCCGAAATATCTGTTCTCAGATTCCACAGAAATAAGGCTCGCAAAGAGATCCAAGAAATACAGATGTAACTCTGTGAGTGGAAGTCACACATCACAGAGCAGTTTCTCAGAAAGCTTCTTTCCAGATTTCATCTGAGGATATTTCCTTTTTCACCATAGCCCTCTATGGGCTTCCAAATATCACTTTGCCAATTCCACAAGAACTGTCTTAGCGAAAGGCTTCTTGAGGGGAAAGCTGTAACTCGGTGAAATGATTTCAGGGAACACAAGGAAGTTTCGCAGAAAGCTTCTTTCTCATTGTTATCGGAGGATATTTCCTTTGGCCCTATAGACTTCAAAGGGATCCGAAGTATCTGTTCTCAGATTCCAGAGAAATAAGGCTAGCAAAGAGATCCACGAAATACAGATGTAACTCTGTGAGGTGAATAAACAGAACACTAAGCAGTTTCTCGGAAAGCTTCTTTCGAGATTTCATCTGAGGATAATTCCTTTTTCCCCATAGCCCTCTATGGGCTTCCAAATATCACTTTGCCAATTCCACAAGAACTGTCTTAGCGAAAGGCTTCTTGAGGGAAAAGCTGTAACTCTGTGAGATGATTTCTCAGAACACAGAGAAGTTTCTCAGAAAGCTTCTTTCTCTTTGTTATCGGAGGATACCTCCCTTGGCCCTATAGTCTTCAAAGGGATCCGAAATATCCGTTCTCAGATTCCACAGAAATAAGGCTAGCAAAGAGATCCACGAAAAACAGATGTAACGCTGTGAGTGAAGTCACATATCACAGAGCAGTTGCTCCGAAAGCTTCTTTCCAGATTTCATCTGAGGATATTTCCTTTTTCACCATAGCCCTCTATGGGCTGCCAAATATCACTTTACCAATTCCACAAGAACTGTCTTAGCGAAGGACTTCTTGAGGTGGAAGCTGTAATTCTGTGTGATGATTTCACAGAACACAAAGAAGTTTCTCAGAAAGCTTCTTTCTATTTTTTATCGGGGGATACTTCCTTTGGCCCTATAGTCTTCAAAGTGATCCGAAATATCTGTTCTCAGATTCCACAGAAATAAGGCTAGCAAAGAGATCCACGAAATACAGATGTAATTCTGTGAGTGGAAGTCTCATATCACAGAGCAGTATCTCAGAAAGCTTCTTTCCAGATTTCATCTGAGGATATGTCCTTTCTCAACATAGCCCCCTATGGGCTTCCAAATATCACTTTGCCAATTCCACAAGAACTGTCTTAGCGAAAGGCTTCTTGAGGGGAAAGCAGTGACTCTGTGAGATGATTTTACAGAACACAAAGAAGTTTCTCAGAAAGCTTCTTTCTCTTTGTTATCGGAGGATATTTCCTTTGGCCCTATAGTATTCAAAGGGATCCGAAATATCTGTTCACCAATTCCACAGAAATAAGGCTAGCAAAGAGATCCACGAAATACAGATGTAACTCTGTGAGTGGAAGTCACATATCACAGAGCAGTTTCTCAGAAAGTTTCTTTCCAGATTTCATCTGAGGATATTTCCTCTTTCACCATAGCCCTCTATGGGCTACCTAATATCAGTTTGCCAATTCCACAAGAACTGTCTTAGCGAAAGGCTTCTTGAGGGGAAAGCTGTAACTCGGTGAAATGATTTCAGGGAACACAAAGAAGTTTCTCAGAAAGCTTCTTTCTCATTGTTATCGTAGGATATTTCCTATGGCCCTATAGTCTTCAAAGGGATCCGAAGTATCTGTTCTCAGATTCCAGAGAAATAAGGCTAGCAAAGAGATCCACGAAATACAGATGTAACTCTGTGAGGTGAAGTAACAGAACACTAAACAGTTTCTCAGAAAGCTTCTTTCCAGTTTTCATCTGAGGATATTTCCTTTTTCACCATAGCCCTCGATGGGCTTTCAAATATCACTTTACCAATTCCACAAGAACTGTCTTAGCGAAAGGCTTTTTGAGAGGAAAGCTGTAACACTGTGAGATGATTTCACACAACACAAAGAAGTTTCTCAGAAACTTCTTTCTCTTTCTTATCAGAGGATATTTCCTTTGGCCTATAGTCTTCAAAGGGATTCGAAATATCTGTTCTCAGATTCCACGGAAATAAGACTAAAAAAGAGATCCATGAAATACCGTTGTAACTCTGTGAGGTTAATTAACAGAACACTAAGCAGTTTCTCAGAAAGCTTCTTTTCAGATTTCATCTGAGGATATTTCCTTTTTCACCATAGCCCTCTATGGGCTTCCAAATATCACTTTGCCTATTCCACAAGAACTGTCTTAGCGAAAGGCTTCTTGAGGGGAAAGCTGTAACTCGGTGAGGTGATTTCACAGAACACAAAGAAGTTTCTCAGAAAGCTTCTTTCTCTTTGTTATCGGAGGATATTTCCTTTGGCCCTGTAGTCTTCAGAGGTATCCGAAATATCTCTTCTCAGATTCCACAGAAATAAGGCTAGCAAAGAGATCCACGAAATACAGATGTAACTCTGGGAGATGAATTAACAGAACACTAAGCAGTTTCTCGGAAAGCTTCTTTCCAGATTTCATCTGAGGATATTTCCTTTTTCACCCTCGCCCTCTATGGGCTTCCAAATATCACTTTGCCTATTCCCCAATAACTGTCTTAGCGAAAGGCTTCTTGAGGGGAAAGCTGTAACTCTGTGAGATGATTTCACAGAACACAAAGAAGTTTCTCAGAAAGCTTCTTTCTGTTTGTTATCGGAGGATACTTCTTTGGCCCTGTAGTCTTCAAAGGGATCCGAAATATCTGTTCTCAGATTCCACAGAAATAAGGCTAGGAAACAGATCCACGAAATACAGATGTAACTCTGTGAGTGAAAGTCACATATCACAGAGCAGTTTCTCAGAAAGCTTCTTACCAGATTTCATCTGAGGATATTTCCTTTTTCACCGTAGCCCTCTATGGGCTTCCAAATATCACTTTGTCAAATCCACAAGAACTGTCTTAGCGATAGGCTTTTTGAGGGGAAAGCTGTAACTCGGTGAGATGATTTCACAGAACAAGAAGAAGTTTCTCAGAAAGCTTCTTTCTCTTTGTTATCGGAGGATATTTCCTTTGGCTCTATAGTCTTCAAAGGGATCCGAAATATTTGTTCTCAGATTCCATAGAAATAAGGCTCGCAAAGAGATCCACGAAATACAGATGTAACTCTGTGAGATGAATTAACAGAACCCTAAGCATTTACTCTGAAAGCTTCTTTCTAGATTTCATCCGAGGATATTTCCTTTTTCACCATAGCCCTCTATGGGCTTCCAAATATCACTTTGCCAATTCCACAAGAACTGTCTTAGCGAAAGGCTTCTTGATGTGAAAGCTGTAACTCTGTGAAATGATTTCACAGAACACAAAGAAGTTTCTCAGAAAGCTTCTTTCTCTTTGTTATCGGAGGATATTTCCTTTGGCCTATAGTCTTCAAAGGGATCCGAAGTATCTGTTCTCAGATTCCACAGAAATAAGGCTAATAAAGAGATCCATGAAATACAGATGTAACTCTGTGAGGTTAATTAACAGAACACTAAGCAGTTTCTCAGAAAGCTTCTTTCCAGATTTCATCTGAGGGTATTTCCTTTTTCACCATTGCCCTCTATGGGCTTCCAAATATCACTTTGCCAATTCCACAAGAACTGTCTTAGCGAAAGGCTTCTTGAGAGGAAAGCTGTATCTCTGTGAGATGATTTCACAGAACACAAAGAAGTTTCTCAGAAAGCTTCTTTCTCTTTCTTATCGGATGATACTTCTTTGGCCCTATAGTCTTCAAAGGGATCGGAAATATCTGTTCTCGATTCCACAGAAATAAGGCTAGCAAAGAGATCCACGAAATACAGATGTAACTCATTGAGTGGAAGTCACATATCACATAGCGGTTTCTCAGAAATCTTCTTTCCAGATTTCATCTGAGTATATTTCCTTTTTCACCACAGACCTCCATGGGCTTCCAAAGATCACTTTGCCAATTCCACAAGAACTGTCTTAGCGAAAGGCTTCTTGAGGGGAAAGCTGAAACTCTGTGAGATGATTTCACAGAACACAAAGAAGTTTCTCAGAAAGCTTCTTTCTCTTTGTTATCGGAGGATATTTCCTTTGGCCCTATAGTCTTCAAAGAGATCCGAAATATCTGTTCTCAGATTACACAGAAATAAGGCTAGCAAAGAGATCCACGAAATACATATGTAACCCTATGAGATGAATTAACAGAACACTAAGCAGTTTCTCAGAAAGCTTCTTTCCAGATTTCATCTGAGGATATTTCCTTTTTCACCATAGCCCTCGATGGGCTTCCAAATATCACTTTGCCAATTCCACAAGAACTGTCTTAGCGAAATGCTTCCTGAGAGGAAAGCTGTAACTCTGTGAGATGATTTCCCAGAACACAAAGAAGTTTCTCAGAAAGCTTCTTTCTCTTTGTTATCGGAGGATATTTCCTTTGGCCCTATAGTCTTCAAAGGAATCCGAAATATCTGTTATCAGATTCCACAGAAAAAAGGCAAGCAAAGAGATCCACGAAATAGAGATGTAACTCTGTGAGTGGAAGTCACATATCACAGAGCAGTTTCTCGGAAAGCTTCTTTCCAGATTTCAGCTGAGGATATTTCCTTTTTCAATATAGCCCTCGAAGGGCTTCCAAATATCACTTTACCAATTCCACAAGAACTGTCTTAGCGAAATGCTTCTTTAGGGGAAAGCTGTAACTCTGTGAGATGATTTCACAGAACACAAAGAAGTTTCTCAGAAAGCTTCTTTCACTTTGTTATCGGAGGATATTTCCTTTGGCCCTATAGTCTTCAAAGGGATCCGAAATATCTGTTCTCAGGTTCCACAGAAATAAGGCTAGCAAAGAGATACACGAAATACAGATGTAACTGTGTGAGTGGAAGTCACATATCACAGAGCAGTTTCTCAGAAAGCTTCTTTCCAGATTTCATCTGAGGATATTTCCTTTTTCACCCTAGCCCTCTATGGGCTTCCAAATATCACTTTGCCAATTCCACAAGAATTTTTCTTAGCGAAAGGTTTCTTGAGGGGAAAGCTGTAACTCTGTGAGATGATTTCACAGAACACAAAGAAGTTTTTCAGAAAGCTTCTTTCTCTTTGTTATCGGAGGATATTTCCTTTGGCCTATAGTCTTCAAAGGGATTCGAAATATCTGTTCTCAGATTCCACAGAAATAAGGCTAGCAAAGAGATCCACGAAATATAGATTTAACTCTGTGAGACGAATTAACAGAACACTAAGCAGTTTCTCGGAAAATTTCTTTCCAGATTTCATCTGAGGACATTTCCTTTTTCACCACAGCCCTCTATGGGCTTCCAAATATCACTTTTCCTATTCCAGAAGAACTGTCTTAGCGAAATGCTTCTTGAGGGGAAAGCTGTAACTCTGTGAGATGATTTCACAGAACACAAAGAAGTTTCTCAGAAAGCTTCTTTCTCTTTGTTGTCGGAAGATACTTCCTTTGGCCCTATAGTCTTCAAAGGGATCCGAAATATCTGTTCTCAGATTCCACAGAAATAAAGCTAGCAAAGACATCCACGAAACAGAGATGTAACTCTGTGAGATGAATTAAAAGAACACTAAGCAGTTTGTCGGAAAGCTTCTTTCCAGATTTCATCTGAGGATAATTCCTTTTTAACCATAGCCCTCTATGGGCTTCCAAATATCACTTTGCCAAATCCACAAGAACTGTCTTAGCGAAAGGCTTCTTGAGGGGAAAGCTGTAACTCTGTGAGATGATTTCACAGAAGACAAAGAACTTTCTCAGAAAGCTTCTTTCTCTTTGTTATCGGAGGATAATTCCTTTGGCCCTATAGTCTCAAAGGGATCCGAAATATCTGTTCTCATATTCCACAGAAATAAGACTAGCAAAGAGATCCACGAAATACAGATGTAACTCTCTCTGTGGAAGTCACATATCACAGAGCAGTTTCTCAGAAAGCTTCTTTCCAGATTTCATCTGAGGATATTTCCTTTTTCACCATAGCCCTCGATGGGCTTCCAAATATCACTTTGCCAATTCCACAAGAACTGTCTTAGCGAAAGGCTTCTTGAGGCAAAGCTGTAACTCTGAGAGATGATTTCACTGAACACAAAGACGTTTCTCAGCAAGCTTCTTTCTCTTTGTTATCGGAGGATATTTCCTTTGGCCCTATAGTCTTCAAAGGGATCCGAAATATCTGTTCTCAGATGTCACAGAAATAAGGCTAAAAAAGTGATCCACGAAATACAGATGTAACTCTGTGATGTTAATTAAGAGAACACTAAGCAGTTTATCAGAACGCTTCTTTCCAGATTTCATCTGAGGATATTTCCTTTTTCACCATAGCCCTCTATGGGCTTCCAAATATCAATTTGCCAATTCCACAAGAACTGTCTTAGCGAAAGGCTTCTTGAGAGGAAAGCTGTAACTCTGTGAGATGATTTCACAGAACACAAAGAAGTTTCTCAGAAAGCTTCTTTCTCTTTGTTATCGGAGGATACTTCTTTGGCCCTATAGTCTTCAAAGCTATCCGAAATATCTGTTGTCAGATTCCACAGAAATAAGGCTAGCAAAGAGATCCTCGAAATACAGATGTAACTCTGTTAGTGGAAGTCACATATCACGGGGCAGTTTCTCAGAAAGCTTCTTTCCAGATTTCATCTGAGGATATTTCCTTTTTCACCATCGCCCTCTATGGGCTTCCAAATATCACTTTGACAAATCCACAAGAACTGACTTAGCGAAAGGCTTCTTGAGGTGTAAGCTGTAACTCTGTGAGATGATTTTACAGAACACAAAGAAGTTTCTCAGAAAGATTCTTTCTCTTTGTTATCGGAGGATATTTCCTTTGGCCCTATAGTCTTCAAAGGGATCCGAAATATCTGTTCTCAGATTCCACAGAAAAAAGGCTAGCAAAGACAGACACGAAATACAGATATAACTCTGTGAAATGAATTAACAAAACACTAAGCAGTTTCTCGGAAAGCTTCTTTCCAGATTTTATCTGAGGATAATTCCTTTTTCACCATAGCCCTCGATGGGCTTCCAAATATCACTTTTCCAATTCCACAAGAACTGTCTTAGCGAAAGGCTTCTTGAGGGGAAAGCTGTAACTCTGTGAGATGATTTCACAGAACACAAAGAAGTTTCTCAGAAACCTTCTTTCTCTTTGTTATCGGAGGATACTTCCTTTGGCCCTATAGTCTTCAAAGGGATCCGAAATATCTGTTGTCAGATTCCACAGAAATAAGGCTAGCAAAGAGATCCACGAAATACAGATGTAACTCTGTGAGTGGAAGTCACATATCACAGAGCAGTTTCTCAGAAAGCTTCTTTCCAGATTTCATCTGAGGATATTTCCTTTTTTACCATAGCCCTCTATGGGCTTCAAATATCACTTTGCAAATTCCACAAGAACTGTCTTAGCGAAAGGCTTCTTGAGGGGAAAGCTGTAACTCTGTGAGATGATTTCACAGAACACAAAGAAGTTTCTCAGAAAGCTTCTTTCTATTTGTTATCGGAGGATATTTCCTTTGGCCCTATAGTCTTCAAAGGGATCCGAAATATCTGTTCTCAGATTCCACAGAAATAAGGCTAGCAAAGAGATCCACGAAATACAGATGTAACTCTGGGAGATGGATTAACAGAACACTAAGCAGTTTCTCGGAAAGCTTCTTTCCAGATTTCTTCTGAGGATATTTCCTTTTTAACCGTAGCCCTCTATGGGCCTCCAAATATCACTTTGCCAATTCCACAAGAACTGTCTTAGCGAAAGGCTTCTTGAGGGGAAAACTGTAACTCTGTGAGATGATTTCACACATCACAAAGAAGTTTCTCAGAAAGCTTCTTTCTCTTTGTTATCGGAGGACATTTCCTTTGGCCTATAATCTTCAAAGGAATCCGAAATATCTGTTCTTACCTTCCACAGAAATAAGGCTAATATAAGAGATCCAAGAAATACAGATGTAACTCTGTGAGGTGAATTAACAGAACACTAAGCAGTTTCACAGAAAGCTTCTTTCCAGATTTCTTCTGAGGATATTTCCTTTTTAACCGTAGCCCTCTATGGGCCTCCAAATGTCACTTTGCCAATTCCACAAGAACTGTCTTAGCGAAAGGCTTCTTGAGGGGAAAACTGTAACTCTGTGAGATGATTTCACACATCACAAAGAAGTTTCTCAGAAAGCTTCTTTCTCTTTGTTATCGGAGGATACTTCCTTTGGCCGTATAGTCTTCAAAGGGATCCGAAATATCTGTTCTCAGACTCCACAGTAATAAGGATAGCAAAGAGATCCACGAAATACAGATGTAACTCTGTGAGTGGAAGTCACATATCACAGAGCAGTTTCTCAGAAAGATTATTTCCAGATTTCATCTGAGGATATTTCCCTTTTCACTATAGCACTCTATGGGCTTCCAAATATCACTTTGCCAATTCCACAAGAATTGTCTTAGCGAAAGGCTTCTTGAGGGGAAAGCTGTAACTCTGTGAGATGATGTTACAGAACACAAAGAAGTTTCTCAGAAAGCTTCTTTCTCTTTGTTGTCGAGGATATTTCCTTTGGCCCTATAGTCTTCAAAGGGATCCGAAATATCTGTTCTCAGATTCGACCGAACTAAGGCTAGCAAAGAGATCCACGAAATACAGATGTAACTCTGTGAGTGGAAGTCACATATCACAGAGCAGATTCTCAGAAAGCTTCTTTCCAGAGTTCATCTGGGGATATTTCCTTTTTCAACATAGCCCTCTATGGGCATCCAAATATCACTTTGCCAATTCCACAAGAACTGTCTTAGCGAAAGTCTCCTTGAGGGGAAAGCTGTAACTCTGTTAGATGATTTCACAGAACACAAAGAAGTTTCTCAGAAAGCTTCTTTCTCTTTGTTATCGGAGGATATTTCCTTCGGCCTGTAGTCTTCAAAGGGATCTGAAATATCTGTTCTCAGATCTCACAGAAATAAGGCTAAAAAAGTGATCCACGAAATACAGATGTAACTCTGTGATGTTAATTAAGAGAACACTAAGCAGTTTCTCAGAAAGCTTCTTTCCAGATTTCATCTGAGGATATTTCCTTTTTCACCATAGTCCTCTATGGGCTTCCAAATATCACTTTGCCAAGTCCAAAAGAACTGTCTTAGGGAAAGGCTTCTTAGGGAGAAAGCTGTAACTCGGTGATTTGATTTCACAGAACACAAAGAAGTTTCTCAGAAAGCTTCTTTCTCTTTGTTGTCGGAGGATATTTCCTTTGGTCCTGTATCATTCAAAGGTATCCGAAATATCTGTTCTCAGATTCCACAGAAATAAGGCTAGCAAAGAGATCCACGAAATATAGATGTAACTCTGTGAGACGAATTAACAGAACACTAAGCAGTTTCTCGGAAAATTTCTTTCCAGATTTCATCTGAGGACATTTCCTTTTTCACCACAGCCCTCTATGGGCTTCCAAATATCACTTTTCCTATTCCAGAAGAACTGTCTTAGCGAAATGCTTCTTGAGGAGAAAGCTGTAACTCTGTGAGATGTTTTCACAGAACAGAAAGAAGTTTCTCAGAAAGCTTCTTTCTCTTTGTTATCGGAGGATACTTTCTTTGGCCCTATAGTCTTCAAAGGGATCCGAAATATCTGTTCTC
The DNA here is from genome assembly GCF_049350105.2 of Macaca mulatta. Classification (NCBI taxonomy): domain Eukaryota; kingdom Metazoa; phylum Chordata; class Mammalia; order Primates; family Cercopithecidae; genus Macaca; species Macaca mulatta. Next base: position 30,939,571 of record NC_133417.1, read on the forward strand.
AGATTCCACAGAAATAAGGCTAGCAAAGAGATACAAGAAATACAGATGTAACTCTGTGAGTGGAAGTCACATATTACAGAGCAGTTTCTCAGAAAGCTTCTTTCCAGATTTCATCTGGGGGATATTTCCTTTTTCACCATAGCCCTCTATGGGTTTCCAAATATCTCTTTGCCAATTCCACAAGAACTGTCTTAGCGAAATGCTTCTTGAGGGGAAAGCTGTAACTCTGTGAGATGATTTCACAGAACACAAAGAGTTTCTCAGAAAGCTTCTTTCTCTTTGTTGTCGGAAGATACTTCCTTTGGCCCTATAGTCTTCAAAGGGATCCGAAATATCTGTTCTCAGATTCCACAGAAATAAAGCTAGCAAAGACATCCACGAAACAGAGATGTAACTCTGTGAGATGAATTAAAAGAACACTAAGCAGTTTCTCGGAAAGCTTCTTTCCAGATTTCATCTGAGGATAATTCCTTTTTAACCATAGCCCTCTATGGGCTTCCAAATATCACTTTGCCAAATCCAAAAGAACTGTCTTAACGAAAGGCTTCTTGAGGGGAAAGCTGTAACTCTGTGAGATGATTTCACAGAACACAAAGAACTTTCTCAGAAAGCTTCTTTCTCTTTGTTATCGGAGGATAATTCCTTTGGCCCTATAGTCTCAAAGGGATCCGAAATATCTGTTCTCATATTCCACAGAAATAAGACTAGCAAAGAGATCCACGAAATACAGATGTAACTCTCTCTGTGGAAGTCACATATCACAGAGCAGTTTCTCAGAAAGCTTCTTTCCAGATTTCATCTGAGGATATTTCCTTTTTCACCATAGCCCTCGATGGGCTTCAAAATATCACTTTGCCAATTCCACAAGAACTGTCTTAGCGAAAGGCTTCTTGAGGCAAAGCTGTAACTCGGAGAGATGATTTCACTGAACACAAAGACGTTTCTCAGCAAGCTTCTTTCTCTTTGTTATCGGAGGATATTTCCTTTGGCCCTATAGTCTTCAAAGGGATCCGAAATATCTGTTCTCAGATTCCACAGAAATAAGGCTAGCAAAGAGATCCACTAAATACAGATGTAACTCTGTGAGATGAATTAACAGAACACTAAGCATTTTCTCGGAAAGCTTCTTTCCAGATTTCATCAGAGGATATTTCCTTTTTAACCATAGCCTTCTATGGGCTTCCAAATATCACTTTGCCAATTCCACAAGAACTGTCTTAGTGAAAGGCTTCTTGAGGGGAAAACTGTAACTTTGTGAGATGATTTCACACAACACAAAGAAGTTTCTCAGCAAGCTTCTTTCTCTTTGTTATCGGAGGATACTTCCTTTGGCCCTATAGTCTTCAAAGGGATCCGAAATATCTGCAGTTTCTCAGAAAGCTTCTTTCCAGATTTCATCTGAGGATATTTCCTTTTTCACCATAACCCTCTATGGGCTTCCAAATATCACTTTGCCAATTCCACAAGAACTGTCTTTGCGAAAGGCTTCTTGAGGGGAAAGCTGTAACTCTGTGAGATGATTTCACACATCACAAAGAAGTTTCTCAGAAAGCTTCTTTCTCTTTGTTATCAGAGGATATTTCCTTAGGCCTGTAGTCTTCAAAGGGATCTGAAATATCTGTTCTCAGATGTCACAGAAATAAGGCTAAAAAAGTGATCCACGAAATACAGATGTAACTCTGTGATGTTAATTAAGAGAACACTAAGCAGTTTGTCAGAACGCTTCTTTCCAGATTTCATCTGAGGATATTTCCTTTTTCACCATAGCCCTCTATGGGCTTCCAAATATCAATTTGCCAATTCCACAAGAACTGTCTTAGCGAAAGGCTTCTTGAGAGGAAAGCTGTAACTCTGTGAGATGATTTCACAGAACACAAAGAAGTTTCTCAGAAAGCTTCTTTCTCTTTGTTATCGGAGGATACTTCTTTGGCCCTATAGTCTTCAAAGCTATCCGAAATATCTGTTGTAAGATTCCACAGAAATAAGGCTAGCAAAGAGATCCTCGAAATACAGATGTAACTCTGTTAGTGGAAGTCACATATCACAGGGCAGTTTCTCAGAAAGCTTTTTTCCAGATTTCATCTGAGGATATTTCCCTTTTCACTATAGCACTCTATGGGCTTCCAAATATCACTTTGCCAATTCCACAAGAATTGTCTTAGCGAAAGGCTTCTTGAGGGGAAAGCTGTAACTCTGTGAGATGATGTTACAGAACACAAAGAAGTTTCTCAGAAAGCTTCTTTCTCTTTGTTGTCGAGGATATTTCCTTTGGCCCTATAGTCTTCAAAGGGATCCGAAATATCTGTTCTCAGATTCCACCGAACTAAGGCTAGCAAAGAGATCCACGAAATACAGATGTAACTCTGTGAGTGGAAGTCACATATCACAGAGCAGATTCTCAGAAAGCTTCTTTCCAGAGTTCATCTGGGGATATTTCCTTTTTCAACATAGCCCTCTATGGGCATCTAAATATCACTTTGCCAATTCCACAAGAACGGTCTTAGCGAAAGTCTCCTTGAGGGGAAAGCTGTAACTCTGTTAGATGATTTCACAGAACACAAAGAAGTTTCTCAGAAAGCTTCTTTCTCTTTGTTATCGGAGGATACTTCCTTTGGCCCTGTAGTCTTCAAAGGGATGCGAAATATCTGTTCTCAGATTCCACAGAAATAAGGCTAGCAAAGCGATCCACGAAACACCGAAGTAACACTGTGAGATGAATTAACAGAACACTAAGCAGTTTCTCAGAAAGCTTCTTTCCAGATTATATCTGAGGATAATTCCTTTTTCACCATAGCCCTCGATGGGCTTCCAAATATCACTTTGCCAATTCCACAAGAACTGTCTTAGCGAAAGGCTTCTTGAGGGGAAAGCTGTAACTCTGTGAGATGATTTCACAGAACACAAAGAAGTTTCTCAGAAACCTTCTTTCTCTTTGTTATCGGAGGATACTTCCTTTGGCCCTAGAGTCTTCAAAGGGATCCGAAATATCTGTTGTCAGATTCCACAGAAATAAGGCTAGCAAAGAGATCCACGAAATACAGATGTAACTCTGTGAGTGGAAGTCACATATCACAGAGCAGTTTCTCAGAAAGCTTCTTTCCAGATTTCTTCTGAGGATATTTCCTTTTTCAGCATAGCCCTCCATGGGCTTCCAAATATCACTTTGCCAATTCCACAAGAACTGTCTTAGCGAAAGGCTTCTTGAGGGGAAAGGTGTAACTCTGTGAGATGATTTCACAGAACACAAAGAAGTTTCTCAGAAAGCTTCTTTCTATTTGTTATCGGAGGATATTTCCTTTGGCCCTATAGTCTTCAAAGGGATCCGAAATATCTGTTCTCAGATTCCACAGAAATAAGGCTAGCAAAGAGATCCACGAAATACAGATGTAACTCTGGGAGATGGATTAACAGAACACTAAGCAGTTTCTCGGAAAGCTTCTTTCCAGATTTCTTCTGAGGATATTTCCTTTTTAACCGTAGCCCTCTATGGGCCTCCAAATATCACTTTGCCAATTCCACAAGAACTGTCTTAGCGAAAGGCTTCTTGAGGGGAAAACTGTAACTCTGTGACATGATTTCACACATCACAAAGAAGTTTCTCAGAAAGCTTCTTTCTCTTTGTTATCGGAGGACACTTCCTTTGGCCGTATAGTCGTCAAAGGGATCCGAAATATCTGTTCTCAGATTCCACAGTAATAAGGATAGCAAAGAGATCCACGAAATACAGATGTAACTCTGTGAGTGGAAGTCACATATCACAGAGCAGTTTCTCAGAAAGATTCTTTCCAGATTTCATCTGAGGATATTTCCCTTTTCACTATAGCACTCTATGGGCTTCCAAATATCACTTTGCCAATTCCACAAGAATTGTCTTAGGGAAAGGCTTCTTGAGGGGAAAGCTGTAACTCTGTGAGATGATGTTACAGAACACAAAGAAGTTTCTCAGAAAGCTTCTTTCTCTTTGTTGTCGAGGATATTTCCTTTGGCCCTATAGTCTTCAAAGGGATCCGAAATATCTGTTCTCAGATTCCACCGAACTAAGGCTAGCAAAGAGATCCACGAAATACAGATGTAACTCTGTGAGTGGAAGTCACATATCACAGAGCGGATTCTCAGAAAGCTTCTTTCCAGAGTTCATCTGAGGATATTTCCTTTTTCAACATAGCCCTCTATGGGCTTCCAAATATCACTTTGCCAATTCCACAAGAACTGTCTTAGCGAAAGTCTCCTTGAGAGGAAAGCTGTAACTCTGTTAGATGATTTCACAGAACACAAAGAAGTTTCTCAGAAAGCTTCTTTCTCTTTGTTATCGGAGGATACTTCCTTTGGCCCTGTAGTCTTCAAAGGGATGCGAAATATCTGTTCTCAGATTCCACAGAAATAAGGCTAGCAAAGAGATCCACGAAATACAGATGTAATTCTGTGAGTGGAAGTCACATATCACTGAACAGTTTCTCAGAAAGCTTCTTTCCAGATTTCATCTGAGGATATTTCCTTTTTCACCATAGCCCTCTATGGGTTTCCAAATATCACTTTGCCAAATCCATAAGAACTGTCTTAGCGAAAGGCTTCTCGAGAGGAAAGCTGTAACTCTGTGAGATGATTTCCCAGACACAAAGAAGTTTCTAGGAAAGCTTCTTTCTCTTTGTTATCGGAGGATATATCCTTTGGCCCTATAATCTTCAAAGGGATCCGAAATATCTGTTCTCAGATTCCACAGAAATAAGGCTAGCAAAGAGATCCACGAAATACAGATGTAACTCTGTGAGATGAATTAACAGAACACTAAGCAGTTTCTCGGAACGCTTCTTTCCAGATTTCATCTGAGGATATTTCCTTTTTCACCATAGCCCTCTATGGGCTTCCAAATATCACTTTGCCTATTCCACAAGAACTGAGTTAGCGAAAGGCTTCTTGAGGGGAAAGCTGGAACTCTGTGAGATGATTTCACAGAACACAAAGAAGTTTCTCAGAAAGCTTCTTTCTCTTTGTTATCGGAGGATACTTCTTTGGCCCTATAGTCTTCAAAGGGATACGAAATATCTGTTCTCAGATTACACACAAATAAGGCTAGCAAAGCGATCCACGAAATACAGAAGTAACTCTGTGAGATGAATTAACAGAACACTAAGCAGTTTCTCAGAAAGCATCTTTCCAGATTTCATCTGAGGATATTTCCTTTTCCACCCTAGCCCTCTATGGGCTTCCAAATATCACTTTGCCAAATCCTCAAGAACTGTCTCAGCGAAAGGCTTCTTGAGGGGAAAGCTGTAACTCTGTGAGATGATTTCAGAGAACACAAAGAAGTTTTTCAGAAAGCCTCTTTGTCTTTGTTATCTGAGGATACTTCCTTTGGCCCTATAGTCTTCAAAGGCATCCGAAATATCTGTTCTCAGATTCCACAGAAATAAGGCAAGCAAAGAGATACAAGAAATACAGATGTAACTCTGTGAGTGGAAGTCACATATCACAGAGCAGTTTCTCAGAAAGCTTCTTTCCAGATTTCATCTGGGGATATTTCCTTTTTCACCATAGCCCTCTATGGGCTTCCAAATATCACTTTGCCAATTCCACAAGAACTGTCTTAGCGAAATGCTTCTTGAGGGGAAAGCTGTAACTCTGTGAGATGATTTCACAGAACACAAAGAAGTTTCTCAGAAAGCTTCTTTCTCTTTGTTTTCGGAAGATACTTCCTTTGGCCCTATAGTCTTCAAAGGGATCCGAAATATCTGTTTTCAGATTCCACAGAAATAAAGCTAGCAAAGACATCCACGAAATAGAGATGTAACTCTGTGAGAAGAATTAAAAGAACACTAAGTAGTTTCTCGGAAAGCTTCTTTCCAGATTTCATCTGAGGATAATTCCTTTTTAACCATAGCCCTCTAATGGCTTCCAAATATCACTTTGCCAATTCCACAAGAACTGTCTTAGCCTAAGGCTTCTTGAGGGGAAAGTTGTAACTCTGTGAGATAATTTCACAGAACACAAAGAACTTTCTCAGAAAGCTTCTTTCTCTTTGTTATCGGACTATATTTCCTTTGGCCCTATAGTCTTCAAAGGGATCCGAAATATCTGTTCTCAGATTCCACAGAAATAAGGCTAGCAAAGAGATACAAGAAATACAGATGTAACTCTGTGAGTGGAAGTCACATATTACAGAGCAGTTTCTCAGAAAGCTTCTTTCCAGATTTCATCTGGGGATATTTCCTTTTTCACCATAGCCCTCTATGGGTTTCCAAATATCACTTTGCCATTTCCACAAGAACTGTCTTAGCGAAATGCTTCTTGAGGGGAAAGCTGTAACTCTGTGAGATGATTTCACAGAACACAAAGAAGTTTCTCAGAAAGCTTCTGTCTCTTTGTTTTCGGAGGATATTTCCTTTGGCCCTATAGTCTTCAATGGGATCCGAAATATCTGTTCTCAGATTCCACAGAAATAAGGCTAGCAAAGAGATCCACGAAATACAGATGTAACTCTGTGAGATGAATTAACAGACCACTAAGCAGTTTCTCGGAAAGCTTCTTTCCAGATTTCATCTGAGGATATTTCCTTTTTCACCATAGCCCTCTAATGTCTTCCATATATCACTTTGCCAATTCCACAAGAAGTGTCTTAGCGAAAGGCTTATTGAGGGGAAAGCTGTAACTCTGTGAGATGATTTCACGCAACACAAAGAAGTTTCTCAGAAAGCTTCTTTCTCTTTGTTATCGGAGGATATTTCCTTCGGCCTGTAGTCTTCAAAGGGATCTGAAATATCTGTTCTCAGATGTCGCAGAAATAAGGCTAAAAAAGTGATCCACGAAATACAAATGTAACTCTGTGAGTGGAAGTCACACATCACAGTGCAGTTTCTCAGAAAGCTTCTTTCCAGATTTCATCTGAGGATATTTCCTTTTTCAACATAGCCCTCCATGGGCTTCAAAATATCACTTTGCCAATTCCACAAGAACTGTCTTAGCGAAAGACTTCTTGAGGAGAAAGCTGTAACTCTGTGAGATGATTTCACAGAACACAAGGAAGTTTCTCAGAAAGCTTCTTTCTCTTTGTTATCAGAGGATATTTCCTTTGGCCCTCTAGTCTTCAAAGGGATCGGAAATATCTGTTCTCAGATTCCACAGAAATAAGGCTAGCAAAGAGATCCACGAAATACAGATGTAACTCTGGGAGATGAATTAACAGATCACTAAGCAGTTTCTCAGAAAGCTTCTTTCCAGATTTCATGTGAGGATATATCCTTTTTCACCATAGCCCTCTAAGGGCTTCCAAATATCACTTTGCCAAATCCACAAGAACTGTCTTAGCGAAAGGCTTCTTGAGGCTAAAGCTGTAACACTGTGACATGTTTTCACAGAACACAAAGAAGTTTCTCAGAAAGCTTCTTTCTCTTTGTTATCGGAGGATGTTTCCTTTGGCCCTGTAGTCTTCAAAGGGATCCGAAATATCTGTTCTCAGATTCCACAGAAATAAGGCTAGCAACGAGATCACCGAAATACAGATGTAACTCTGTGAGATGAATTAAAAGAACACTAACCAGTTTCTCGAAAGCTTCTTTCCAGATTTCATCTGAGGATATTTCCTTCTTCACCATAGCCCTCTAGGGGATTCCAAATATCACTTTGCCAATTCCACAAGAACTGTCTTAGCGAAAGATTTCTTTAGGGGAAAGCTGTAACTCTGTGAGATGGTTTCACAGAACACAAAGAAGTTTCTCAGAAAGCTTCTTTCTCTTTGTTATCGGAGGATATTTCCTTTGGCCCTATAGTCTTCAAAGGGATTCTAAATATCTGCTCTCAGATTCCACAGAAATAAGGCTAGCAAGGAGATCCACGAAATACAGATGTAACTCTGTGAGAGGAAGTCACATATCACAGAGCAGTTTCTCAGAAACTTCTTTCCAGATTTCATGTGAGGATAATTCCTTTTTCACCATAGCCCTCTAAGGGCTTCCAAATATCACTTTGCCAAATCCTCAAGAACTGTCTTAGCTAAATGCTTCTTGAGGGGAAAGCTGTAACTCTGTGAGATGATTTCACAGAACACAAAGAAGTTTCTCAGAAAGCTTCTTTCTCTTTGTTATCGGAGGATACTTCCTATGGACCTATAGTCTTCAAAGGGATCCGAAATATCTGATCTCAGATTCCCCAGAAATAAGGCTAGCAAAGAGATCCACGAAATACAGATGTATCTCTGTGAGATGAATTAACAGAACACTAAGCAGTTTCTCCGAAAGCTTCGTTCCAGATTTCATCTGAGGATATTTCCTTTTTCACCAGAGCCCACTATGGGCTTCCAAATATACCTCTCCCAAATCCAAAAGAACGGTCTTAGCGAAAGGCTTCTTGAGGGGAAAGCTGTAACTCTGTGAGATAATTTCACCCAACACAAAGAAGTTTCTCAGAAAGCTTCTTTCTCTTTGTTATCGGATGACATAGTCTTTGGCCTTATAGTCTTCAAAGGGATCCGAATTATCTGTTCTCAGATTCCACAGAAATAAGGCTAGCAAAGAGATCCACGAAATACCGATGTAACTCTGTGAGATGAATTAACAGAACACTAAGCAGTTTCTCAGAAACCTTCTTTCCAGATTTCATCTGAGGATATTTCCTTTTTCACCATAGCCCTCCATGGGTTTCCAAATATCACTTGGCCAATTCCACAAGAACTGTCTCAGCGAAAGGCTTCTTGAGGGGAAAGCTGTAACTCTGTGAGATGATTTCACAGAATAGAAAGAAGTTTCTCAGAAAGCTTCTTTGTCTTTGTTATCGGAGGATATTTCCTTTGGCCTATAGTCTTCAAAGGGATCCGAATATCTGTTCTCAGATTCCACAGAAATAAGGTTAGGAAAGAAATCCAAGAAATACAGATGTAACTCTGTGAGATGAATTAACAGACCACTAAGCAGTTTCTCGGAAAGCTTCTTTCCAGATTTCATCTGAGGATATTTCCTTTTTCACCATAGCCCTCTAAGGTCTTCCATATATCACTTTGCCAATTCCACAAGAACTGTCTTAGCGAAAGGCTTCTTGAGGGGAAAGCTGTAACTCTGCGAGATGATTTCACAGAACACAAAGAAGTTTCTCAGAAAGCTTCTTTCTCTTTGTTATCGGAGGATATTTCCTTTGGCCCTATAATCTTCAAAGGGATCCGAAATATCTGTTCTCAGATTCCACAGACATAAGGCTATCAAAGAGATCCACGAAATACAGATGTAACTCTTTGAGTGGAAGTCACATATCACAGAGCAGTTTCTCAGAAAGCTTCTTTCCAGATTTCATCTGAGGATATTTCCTTTTTCACCATAGCCGTCTATGGGCATTCAAATATCACTTTGCCAAATCCACAAGAACTGTCTTAGCGAAAGGCTTATTGAGGGGAAAGCTGTAACTCTGTGAGATGATTTCACGCAACACAAAGAAGTTTCTCAGAAAGCTTCTTTCTCTTTGTTATCAGAGGATACTTCCTTTGGCCCTATAGACTTCAAAGGGATCCGAAATATCTGTTCTCAGATTCCACAGAAATAAGGCTAGCAAAGAGATCCACGAAATACAGATTTAACTCTGTGAGTGGAAGTCACACATTACAGAGCAGTTTCTCAGAAAGCTTCTTTCCAGATTTCATCTGAGGATATTTCCTTTTTCACCATAGCCCTCTATGGGCTTCGAAATATCATTTTGCCAATTCCACAAGAACTGTCTTAATGAAAGGCTTCTTGAGGGGAAAGCTGTAACTCTGTGAGATGATTTCACAGAACAACAAGAAGTTTCTCAGAAAGCTTCTTTCTTTTTGTTATCGGAGGATATTTCCTTTGGCCCTATAGTCTTCAAAGGGATCCGAAATATCTGTTCTCAGATTCCACAGAAATAAGACTAGCAAAGAGATCCACGAAATACAGATGTAACTATGTGAGTGGAAGTCACACATTACAGAGCAGTTTCTCAGAAAGCTTCTTTCCAGAATTCATCTGAGGATATTTCCTTTTTAGCATAGCCCTCTATGGGCTTCCAAATATCATTTTGCCAATTCCACAAGAACTGTCTTAACGAAAGGCTTCTTGAGGGGAAATCTGTAACTCGGTGAGATGGTTTCACAGAACACAAAGAAGTTTCTCAGAAAGTTTCTTTCTCTTTGTTATCGGAAGATATTTCCTTTCACCCTATACTCTTCAAAAGGATCTGAAATATCTGTTCTCAGATACCCCAGAAATAAGCCTAGCAAAGAGATCCAGGAAATACAGATGTAAGTCGGTGAGATGAATTAACAGAACACTAAGCATTTTCTCGGAAAGCTTCTTTCCAGATTTCATCTGAGGATATTTCCTTTTTCACCATAGCCCTCTATGGTCTTCCAAATATCACTTTACCAATTCCACAAGAACTGTCTTTGCGAAAGGCTTCTTGAGGGGAAAGCTGTAACTCGGTGAGATGATTTCACAGAACACAAAGAAGTTTCTCAGAAAGCTTCTGTCTCTTTGTTATTGGAGGATACATCCTTTGGCCCTATAGTCCTCAAAGGGATCCGAAATATCTGTTCTCAGATTCCACAGACATAAGGCTAGCAAAGAGATCCACGAAATACAGATGTAACTCTGTGAGATGAATTAACAGAACACTAAGCAGTTTCTCGGAAAGCTTCTTTCCAGATTTCATCGAGGATATTTCCTTTATCACCCTAGCCCTCTATGGGTTTCCAAATATCACTTTGCCATTTCCACAAGAACTGTCTTAGCGAAAGGCTTCTTGAGGGGCAAGCTGTAACTCTGTGAGATGATTTCACAGAACACAAAGAAATTTCTCAGAAAGCTTCTTTCTCTTTGTTATCGGAGGATATTTCCTTTGGCCCTATAGTCTTCAAAGGGAACCGAAATGTATGTTCTCCAATTCCACAGAAATAAGGCTAGCAAAGAGATCCACGAAATACAGATTTAACTCTGTGAGTGGAAGTCACACATTACAGAGCAGTTTCTCAGAAAGCTTCTTTCCAGATTTCATCTGAGGATATTTCCTTTTTCACCATAGCCCTCTATGCACTTCCAAATATCACTTTGCCAATTCCACAAGAACTGTCTTAGCGAAAGGCTTCTTGAGGGGAAAGCTGTAACTCTGTGAGATGATTTCACAGAACACAAAGAAGTTTCTCAGAAAGCTTCTTTCTCTTTGTTATCGGAGGATACTTCCTTTGGCCCTAGAGTCTTCAAAGGGATCCGAAATATCTGATCTCAGATTCCCCAGAAATAAGGCTACCAAAGAGATTCAAGAAATAGAGATGTAACTCTGTGAGTGGAAGTCACATATCACAGAGCAGTTTCTCAGAAAGCTGCTTTCCAGATTTCATCTGAGGATATTTCCTTTTTCACCGTAGCCCACCATGGGCTTCCAAATATCACTTTGCAAAATCCACAAGAACTGTCTTAGCGAAAGGCTTCTTGAGGGGAAAGCTGTAACTCTGTGAGATGATTTCACAGCACACAAAGAAGTTTCTCAGAAAGCTTCTTTCTCTTTGTTATCGGAGGATATTTCCTTTGGCCCTATAGTCTTCAAAGGGATCCGAAATATCTGTTCTCTGATTCCACAGAAATAAGGCTAGGAAAGAGATCCACGAAATACAGATGTAACTCTGAGGCATGAATTAAAAGAACACTAAGCAGTTTCTCGGAAATATTCTTTCCAGATTTCATCTGAGGATATTTCCTTTTTCACCATAGCCCTCTATGGGCTTCCAAATATCACTTTGACAATTCCACAAGAACTGTCTTAGCGAAAGGCTTCTTGAGGGGAAAGCTGTAACTCTGTGAGATGATTTCACAGAACACAAAGATGTTTCTCAGAAAGCTTCTTTTTCTTTGTTATCGGAGGATACTTCCTTTGGCCCCATAGTCTTGAAAGGGATCCGAAATATCTGTTCTCAGATTCCATAGAAATAAGGCTAGCAAAGAGATCCACGAAATACAGATGTCATTCTGTGAGATGAAGTAACAGAACACTAAGCAGTTTCTCGGAAAGCTTCTTTCCAGATTTCATCTGAGGATATTTGCTTTTTCACCATAGCCCTCTATGGGCTTCCAAATATCACTTTGCCAATTTCACAAGAATGGTCTTAGAGAAAGGCTTCTTGAGGGGAAAGCTGTAACTCTGTGAGATGATTTCACAAAACACAAAGGAGTTTCTCAGAAACCTTCTTTCTCTTTGCTTTCGGAGGATAATTCCTTTGGCCCTATAGTCTTCAAAGGGATCCGAAATATCTGTTCTCAGATTCCACAGAAATAAGGCTAGCAAATAGATCCACGAAATACAGATGTAACTCTGTGAGTGGAAATCACATATCACAGAGCAGTTTCTCAGAAAGCCTCTCTCCAGATTTCATCTGAGGATATTTCCTTTCTCACCATAGGCCTCTATGGGCTTCCAAATATCATTTTGCCATTTCCACAAGAACTGTCTTAGCGAAAGGCTTCTTGAGGGGAAAGCTGTAACTCTGTGAGATGATTTCACAGAACACAAAGATGTTTCTCAGAAAGCTTCTTTCTCTTTGTTATAGGAGGATACTTCCTTTGGCCCTATAGTCTTCAAAGGGATCCGAAATATCTGTTCTCAGATTCCACAGAAATAAGGCTAGCAAAGAGATCCACGAAATACAGATGTAACTCTGTGAGTGGAAATCACATATCACAGAGCAGTTTCTCAGAAAGCCTCTCTCCAGATTTCATCTGAGGATATTTCCTTTCTCACCATAGCCCTCTATGGGCTTCCAACTATCATTTTGCCATTTCAACAAGAACTGTCTTAGCGAAAGGCTTCTTGAGGGGAAAGCTGTAACTCTGTGAGATGATTTCACAGAACACAAAGATGTTTCTCAGAAAGCTACTTTCTCTTTGTTATAGGAGGATACTTCCTTTGGCCCTATAGTCTTCTAAGGGATCCGAAATATCTGTTCTCAGATTCCACAGAAATAAGGCTAGCAAAGAGATCCACGAAATACAGTTGTAACTCTGTGAGTGGAAGTCACATATCACAAAGCAGTTTCTCAGAAAGCTTCTTTCCAGATTTCATCTGAGGATATTTCCTTTCTCACCATAGCCCTTTAAGGGCTTCCAAATATCAGTTTGCCAATTCCACGAGAACTGTCTTAGCGAAAGGCCTCTTGAGGGGAAAGCTGTAACTCTGTGAGATGATTTCACAACACAAAGAAGTTTCTCAGAAAGCTTCTTTCTCTTTGTTATCGGAGGATATTTCCTTTGGCCCTATAGTCTTCAAAGGGATCCGAAATATCTGTTCTCAGATTCCACGGAAATAAGGCTAGCAAAGAGATCCACGAAATGCAAATGTAACTCTTTGAGATGAATTAACAGAACACTAAGCAGATTTTCAGAAAGCTTCTTTCCAGATTTCATCTCAGGATATTTCCTTTTTCACCGTAGGCCTCTATGGGCTTCCAAATATCACATTGCCAATTCCAAAAGCACTGTCTTATCGAACGGCTTCTTGAGGGGAAAGCTGTAACTCTGTGGGATGATTTCACAGAACACAAAGAAGTTTCTCAGAAAGCTTCTTTTTCTTTGTTATCGGAGGATCCTTCCTTTGGCCCTATAGTCTTGAAAGGGATCCGAAATATCTCTTCTCAGATTCCACAGAAATAAGGCTAGCAAAGACATCCACGAAATACAGATGTAACACTGTGAGGTGAATTAACAGAACATTAAGCAGTTTCTCGGAAAGCTTCTTTCCAGATTTCATCTGAGGATATTTCCTTTTTCACCATAGCCCTCTATGGGATTCCAAATATCACTTTGCCAATTCCACAAGAACGGCCTTAGCGAAAGGCTTCTTGAGGGGAAAGCTGTTACTCTGTGAGATGATTTCACAGAACACAAAGAAGTTTCTCAGAAAGCTTCTTTCTCTTTGTTATCGGAGGATATTTCCATTGGCCCAATAGTCTTCAAAGGGATCCGAAATATCTGTTCTCAGATTCCACAGAAATAAGGCTAGCAAAGAGATCCACGAAATACAGATGTAACTCTGTGAGTGGAAGTCACATATCACAGAGCAGTTTCTAAGAAAGCCTCTCTCCAGATTTCATCTGAGGATATTTTCTTTCTCACCATAGCCCTTTATGGGCTTCCAAATATCACTTTGCCAATTCCACAACAACTGTCTTAGCGAAAGGCTTCTTGAGGGGAAAGCTGTAACTCTGTGAGATGATTTCACAGAACACAAAGAAGTTTCTCAGAAAGCTTCTTTCTCTTTGTTATCGGAGGATATTTCTTTTGGCCCTATAGTCTTCAAAGGGATCCGAAATATCTGCTCTCAGATTCCACGGAAATAAGGCTAGCAAAGAGATCCACGAAATACAAATGTAACTCTGTGAGATGAATTAACAGAACACTAAGCAGTTTTTCAGAAAGCTTCTTTCCAGATTTCATCTCAGGATATTTCCTTTTTCACCATAGCCCTCTATGGGCTTCCAAATGTCACATTGCCAATTCCAAAAGTACTGTCTTAGCGAAAGGCTTCTTGAGGGGAAAGCTGTAACTCTGTGAGATGATTTCACAAAACACAAAGGAGTTTCTCAGAAACCTTCTTTCTCTTTCCTTTCGGAGGATATTTCCTTTGGCCCTATAGTCTTCAAAGGAATCCGAAATATCTGTTCTCAGATTCCACAGAAATAAGACAAGCAAAGAGATCCACGAAATACAGATGTAACTCTGTGAGTGGAAGTCACATATCACAGAGCAGTTTCTCAGAAAGCCTCTCTCCAGATTTCATCTGAGGATATTTTCTTTCTCACCATAGCCCTCTAGGGGTTCCAAATATCACTTTGCCAATTCCAAAAGTACTGTCTTAGCGAAAGGCTTCTTGAGGGGAAAGCTGTAACTCTGTGAGATGATTTCACAGAACACAAAGAAGTTTCTCAGAAACCTTCTTTCTCTTTGTTATCGGAGGATATTTCCTTTGGCCCAATAGTCTTCAAGGGGATCCGAAATATCTGTTCTCAGATTCCACAGAAATAAGGCTAGCAAAGAGATCCACGAAATACAGATGTAACTCTGTGAGTGGAAGTCACATATCACAGAGCAGTTTCTCAGAAAGCCTCGGTCCAGATTTCATCTGAGGATATTTTCTTTCTCACCATAGCCCTCTATGGGCTTCCAAATATCACTTTGCCAATTCCACAAGAACTGTCTTAGCGAAAGGCTTCTTGAGGGGAAAGCTGTAACTCTGTGAGATGATTTCACAGAACACAAAGAAGTTTCTCAGAAAACTTCTTTCTGTGTGTTATCGGAGGATATTTCCTTTGGCCCTATAGTCTTCAAAGGGATCCGAAATATCTGTTCTCAGATTCCACGGAAATAAGGCTAGCAAAGAGATCCACGAAATACAGATGTAACTCTGTGAGTGGAAGTCACATATCACAGAGCAGTTTCTCAGAAACCTGCTTTCCAGATTTCATCTGAGGATATTTCCTTTTTCACCATAGCCCTCTATGGGCTTCCAAATATCACTTTGCAAAATCCACAAGAACTGTCTTAGCGAAAGGATTCTTGAGGGGAAAGCTGTAACTCTGTGAGATGATTTCACAGAACACAAAGAAGTTTCTCAGAAAGCTTCTTTCTCTTTGTTATCGGAGGATATTTCCTTTGGCCCTATAGTCTTCAAAGGGATCCGAAATATCTGTTCTCAGATTCCACAGAAATAAGGCTAGCAAAGAGATCCACGAAATACAGATGTAACTCTGTGAGTGGAAGTCACATATCCCAGAGCAGTTTCTCAGAAAGCTTCTTTGCAGATTTCATCTGAGGATATTTCCTTTCTCACCATAGCCCTCTATGGGCTTCCAACTATCATTTTGCCATTTCAACAAGAACTGTCTTCGCGAAAGGCTTCTTGAGGGGAAAGCTGTAACTCTGTGAGATGATTTCACAGAACACAAAGATGTTTCTCAGAAAGCTTCTTTCTCTTTGTTATAGGAGGATACTTCCTTTGGCCCTATAGTCTTCAAAGGGATCCGAAATATCTGTTCTCAGATTCCACATAAATAAGGCTAGCAAAGAGATCCACGAAATACAGTTGTAACTCTGTGAGTGGAAGTCACATATCACAGAGCAGTTTCTCAGAAAGCTTCTTTCCAGATTTCATCTGAGGATATTTCCTTTCTCACCATAGCCCTTTAAGGGCTTCCAAATATCAGTTTGCCAATTCCACGAGAATTGTCTTAGCGAAAGGCCTCTTGAGGGGAAAGCTGTAACTCTGTGAGACGATTTCACAACACAAAGAAGTTTCTCAGAAAGCTTCTTTCTCTTTGTTATCGGAGGATATTTCCTTTGGCCCTATAGTCTTCAAAGGGATCCGAAATATCTGTTCTCACATTCCACAGAAATAAGGCTATCAAAGAGATCCACGAAATACAGACGTAACTCTGAGGCATGAATTAACAGAACACTAAGCAGTTTCTCGGAAAGATTCTTTCCAGATTTCATCTGAGGATATTTCCTTTTTCACCATAGCCCTCTATGGGCTTCCAAATATCACTTTGACAATTCCACAAGAACTGTCTTAGCGAAAGGCTTCTTGAGGGGAAAGCTGAAACTCTGTGAGATGATTTCACAGAAAAAAAGAAGTTTCTCAGAAAGCTTCTTTTTCTTTGTTATCGGAGGATACTTCCTTTGGCCCTATAGTCTTGAAAGGGGATCCGAAATATCTGTTCTCAGATTCCATAGAAATAAGGCTAGCAAAGAGATCCACGAAATACATATGTAACTCTGTGAGATGAAGTAACAGAACACTAAGCAGTTTCTCGGAAAGTTTCTTTCCAGATTTCATCTGAGGATATTTCCTTTTTCACCATAGCCCTCTATGGGCTTCCAAATATCACTTTGCCAATTCCACAAGAATTGTCTTAGAGAAAGGCTTCTTGAGGGGAAAGCTGTAACTCTGTGAGATGATTTCACAAAACACAAAGGAGTTTCTCAGAAACCTTCTTTCTCTTTGCTTTCGGAGGATATTTCCTTTGGCCCTATAGTCTTCAAAGGGATCCGAAATATCTGTTCTCAGATTCCACAGAAATAAGGCTAGCAAAGAGATCCACGAAATACAGATGTAACTCTGTGAGTGGAAGTCACTTTTCACAGAGCAGTTTCTCAGAAAGCCTCTCTCCAGATTTCATCTGAGGATATTTTCTTTCTCACCATAGCCCTCTAGGGGTTCCAAATATCACTTTGCCAATTCCACAAGAGCTGTCTTAGCGAAAGGTTTCTTGAGGGGAAAGCTGTAACTCTGTGAGATGATTTCACAGAACACAAAGAAGTTTCTCAGAAACCTTCTTTCTCTTTGTTATCGGAGGATATTTCCTTTGGCCCAATAGTCTTCAAAGGGATCCGAAATATCTGTTCTCAGATTCCACAGAAATAAGGCTAGCAAAGAGATCCACGAAATACAGATGTAACTCTGTGAGTGGAAGTCACATATCACAGAGCAGTTTCTCAGAAAGCCTCGGTCCAGATTTCATCTGAGGATATTTTCTTTCTCACCATAGTCCTCTATGGGCTTCCAAATATCACTTTGCCAATTCCACAAGAACTGTCTTAGCGAAAGGCTTCTTGAGGGGAAAGCTGTAACTCTGTGAGATGATTTCACAGAACACAAAGAAGTTTCTCAGAAAGCTTCTTTCTCTTTTTTATCGGAGGATACTTCCTTTGGCCCTATAGTCTCCAAAGGGATCCGAAATATCTGTTCTCAGATTCCCCAGAAATAAGGCTTCCAAAGAGATTCAAGAAATAGAGATGTAAATCTGTGAGTGGAAGTCACATATCACAGAGCAGTTTCTCAGAAAGCTTCTTTCCAGATTTCATCTGAGGATATTTCCTTTCTCACCATAGCCCTCCATGGGCTTCCAAATATCACTTTGCCAAATACACAAGAACTGTCTTAGCGAAAGGCTTCTTGAGGGGAAAGCTGTAACTCTGTGAGATGATTTCACAGAACACAAAGAAGTTTCTCAGAAAGCTTCTTTCTCTTTGTTATCGGAGGATATTTCCTTTGGCCTACAGTCTTCAAAGTGATCCGAAATATCTGTTCTCAGATTCCACAGAAATAAGGCTAGCAAAGAGATCCACGAAATACAGATGTAACTCTGTGAGTGGAAGTCACATATCACAGAGCAGTTTCTCAGAAAGCTGCTTTCCAGAATTCATCTGAGGATATTTCCTTTTTCACCATAGCCCTCTATGGGCTTCCAAATATCACTTGCAACATCCACAAGAACTGTCTTAGCGAAAGGCTTCTTGAGGGGAAAGCTGTAACTCTGTGAGATGATTTCACAGAACACAAAGAAGTTTCTCAGAAAGCTTCTTTCTCTTTGTTATCGGAGGATATTTCCTTTGGCCCTATAGACTTCAAAGGGATCCGAAATATCTGTTCTCAGAATCCACAGAAATAAGGCTAGCAAAGAGATCCACGAAATACAGATGTAACTCTGTGAGTGGAAATCACATATCACAGAGCAGTTTCTCAGAAAGCCTCTCTCCAGATTTCATCTGAGGATATTTCCTTTCTCACCATAGCCCTCTATGGGCTTCCAACTATCATTTTGCCATTTCAACAAGAACTGTCTTAGCGAAAGGCTTCTTGAGGGGAAAGCTGTAACTCTGTGAGATGATTTCACAGAACACAAAGATGTTTCTCAGAAAGCTTCTTTCTCTTTGTTATAGGAGGATACTTCCTTTGGCCCTATAGTCTTCAAAGGGATCCGAAATATCTGTTCTCAGATTCCACAGAAATAAGGCTAGCAAAGAGATCCACGAAATACAGTTGTAACTCTGTGAGTGGAAGTCACATATCACAGAGCAGTTTCTCAGAAAGCTTCTTTCCAGATTTCATCTGAGGATATTTCCTTTCTCACCATAGCCCTTTAAGGGCTTCCAAATATCAGTTTGCCAATTCCACGAGAACTGTCTTAGCGAAAGGCCTCCTGAGGGGAAAGCTGTAACTCTGTGAGATGATTTCACAACACAAAGAAGTTTCTCAGAAAGCTTCTTTCTCTTTGTTATCGGATGATATTTCCTTTGGCCCTATAGTCTTCAAAGGGATCCGAAATATCTGTTCTCACATTCCACAGAAATAAGGCTAGCAAAGAGATCCACGAAATACAGATGTAACTCTGAGGCATGAATTAACAGAACACTAAGCAGTTTCTCGGAAAGATTCTTTCCAGATTTCATCTGAGGATATTTCCTTTTTCACCATAGCCCTCTATGGGCTTCCAAATATCACTTTGACAATTCCAGAAGAACTCTCTTAGCGAAAGGCTTCTTGAGGGGAAAGCTGTAACTCTGTGAGATGATTTCACAGAAAAAAAGAAGTTTCTCAGAAAGCTTCTTTTTCTTTGTTATCGGAGGATACTTCCTTTGGCCCTATAGTCTTGAAAGGGATCCGAAATATCTGTTCTCAGATTCCATAGAAATAAGGCTAGCAAAGAGATCCACGAAATACAGATGTAACTCTGTGAGATGAAGTAACAGAACACTAAGCAGTTTCTCGGAAAGCTTCTTTCCAGATTTCATCTGAGGATATTTCCTTTTTCACCATAGCCCTCTATGGGCTTCCAAATATCACTTTGCCAATTCCACAAGAATTGTCTTAGAGAAAGGCTTCTTGAGGGGAAAGCTGTAACTCTGTGAGATGATTTCACAAAACACAAAGGAGTTTCTCAGAAACCTTCTTTCTCTTTGCTTTCGGAGGATATTTCCTTTGGCCCTATAGTCTTCAAAGGGATCCGAAATATCTGTTCTCAGATTCCACAGAAATAAGGCTAGCAAAGAGATCCACGAAATACAGATGTAACTCTGTGAGTGGAATTCACATATCACAGAGCAGTTTCTCAGAAAGCCTCTCTCCAGATTTCATCTGAGGATATTTTCTTTCTCACCATAGCCCTCTAGGGGTTCCAAATATCACTTTGCCAATTCCACAAGAACTGTCTTAGCGAAAGGTTTCTTGAGGGGAAAGCTGTAACTCTGTGAGATGATTTCACAGAACACAAAGAAGTTTCTCAGAAACCTTCTTTCTCTTTGTTATCGGAGGATATTTCCTTTGGCCCAATAGTCTTCAAAGGGATCCGAAATATCTGTTCTGAGATTCCACAGAAATAAGGCTAGCAAAGAGATCCACGAAATGCAGATGTAACTCTGTGAGTGGAAGTCACATATCACAGAGCAGTTTCTCAGAAAGCCTCGGTCCAGATTTCATCTGAGGATATTTTCTTTCTCACCATAGTCCTCTATGGGCTTCCAAATATCACTTTGCCAATTCCACAAGAACTGTCTTAGCGAAAGGCTTCTTGAGGGGAAAGCTGTAACTCTGTGAGATGATTTCACAGAACACAAAGAAGTTTCTCAGAAAGCTTCTTTCTCTTTTTTATCGGAGGATACTTCCTTTGGCCCTATAGTCTTCAAAGGGATCCGAAATATCTGTTCTCAGATTCCCCAGAAATAAGGCTTCCAAAGAGATTCAAGAAATAGAGATGTAAATCTGTGAGTGGAAGTCACATATCACAGAGCAGTTACTCAGAAAGCTTCTTTCCAGATTTCATCTGAGGATATTTCCTTTCTCACCATAGCCCTCCATGGGCTTCCAAATATCACTTTGCCAATTACACAAGAACTGTCTTAGCGAAAGGCTTCTTGAGGGGAAAGCTGTAACTCTGTGAGATGATTTCAAAGAACACAAAGAAGTTTCTCAGAAAGCTTCTTTCTCTTTGTTATCGGAGGATATTTCCTTTGGCCTACAGTCTTCAAAGTGATCCGAAATATCTGTTCTCAGATTCCACAGAAATAAGGCTAGCAAAGAGATCCACGAAATACAGATGTAACTCTGTGAGTGGAAGTCACATATCACAGAGCAGTTTCTCAGAAAGCTGCTTTCCAGAATTCATCTGAGGATATTTCCTTTTTCACCGTAGCCCTCTATGGGCTTCCAAATATCACTTGCAACATCCACAAGAACTGTATTAGCGAAAGGCTTCTTGAGGGGAAAGCTGTAACTCTGTGAGATGATTTCACAGAACACAAAGAAGTTTCTCAGAAAGCTTCTTTCTCTTTGTTATCGGAGGATATTTCCTTTGGCCCTATAGTCTTCAAAGGGATACGAAATATCTGTTCTCAGAATCCACAGAAATAAGGCTAGCAAAGAGATCCACGAAATACAGATGTAACTCAGTGAGTGGAAATCACATATCACAGAGCAGTTTCTCAGAAAGCCTCTCTCCAGATTTCATCTGAGGATATTTCCTTTCTCACCATAGCCCTCTATGGGCTTCCAACTATCATTTTGCCATTTCAACAAGAACTGTCTTAGCGAAAGGCTTCTTGAGGGGAAAGCTGTAACTCTGTGAGATGATTTCACAGAACACAAAGATGTTTCTCAGAAAGCTTCTTTCTCTTTGTTATAGGAGGATACTTCCTTTGGCGCTATAGTCTTCAAAGGAATCCGAAATATCTGTTCTCAGATTCCACAGAAATAAGGCTAGCAAAGAGATCCACGAAATACAGTTGTAACTCTGTGAGTGGAAGTCACATATCACAGAGCAGTTTCTCAGAAAGCTTCTTTCCAGATTTCATCTGAGGATATTTCCTTTCTCACCATAGCCCTTTAAGGGCTTCCAAATATCAGTTTGCCAATTCCACGAGAACTGTCTTAGCGAAAGGCCTCTTGAGGGGAAAGCTGTAACTCTGTGAGATGATTTCACAACACAAAGAAGTTTCTCAGAAAGCTTCTTTCTCTTTGTTATCGGAGGATATTCCCTTTGGCCCTATAGTCTTCAAAGGGATCCGAAATATCTGTTCTCACATTCCACAGAAATAAGGCTAGCAAAGAGATCCACAAAATACAGATGTAACTCTGAGGCATGAATTAACAGAACACTAAGCAGTTTCTCGGAAAGATTCTTTCCAGATTTCATCTGAGGATATTTCCTTTTTCACCATAGCCCTCTATGGTCTTCCAAATATCACTTTGACAATTCCACAAGAACTGTCTTAGCGAAAGGCTTCTTGAGGGGAAAGCTGTAACTCTGTGAGATGATTTCACAGAAAAAAAGAAGTTTCTCAGAAAGCTTCTTTTTCTTTGTTATCGGAGGATAGTTCCTTTGGCCCTATAGTCTTGAAAGGGATCCGAAATATCTGTTCTCAGATCCAAAGAAATAAGGCTAGCAAAGAGATCCACGAAATACAGATGTAACTCTGTGAGATGAAGTAACAGAACACTAAGCAGTTTCTCGGAAAGCTTCTTTCCAGATTTCATCTGAGGATATTTCCTTTTTCACCATAGCCCTCTATGGGCTTCCAAATATCACTTTGCCAATTCCACAAGAATTGTCTTAGAGAAAGGCTTCTTGAGGGGAAAGCTGTAACTCTGTGAGATGATTTCACAAAACACAAAGGAGTTTCTCAGAAACCTTCTTTCTCTTTGCTTTCGGAGGACATTTCCTTTGGCCCTATAGTCTTCAAAGGGATCCGAAATATCTGTTCTCAGATTCCACAGAAATAAGGCTAGCAAAGAGATCCACGAAATACAGATGTAACTCTGTGAGTGGAAGTCACATATCACAGAGCTGTTTCTCAGAAAGCCTCTCTCCAGATTTCCTCTGAGGATATTTTCTTTCTCACCATAGCCCTCTAGGGGTTCCAAATATCACTTTGCCAATTCCACAAGGACTGTCTTAGCGAAAGGCTTCTTGAGGGGAAAGCTGTAACTCTGTGAGATGATTTCACAGAACACAAAGAAGTTTCTCAGAAACCTTCTTTCTCTTTGTTATCGGAGGATATTTCCTTTGGCCCAATAGTCTTCAAAGGGATCCGAAATATCTGTTCTCAGATTCCTCAGAAATAAGGCTAGCAAAGAGATCCACGAAATACAGATGTAACTCTGTGAGTGGAAGTCACATATCACAGAGCAGTTTCTCAGAAAGCCTCGGTCCAGATTTCATCTGAGGATATTTTCTTTCTCACCATAGTCCTCTATGGGCTTCCAAATATCACTTTGCCAATTCCACAAGAACTGTCTTAGCGAAAGGCTTCTTGAGGGGAAAGCTGTAACTCTGTGAGATGATTTCACAGAACACAAAGAAGTTTCTCAGAAAGCTTCTTTCTCTTTGTTATCGGAGGATACTTCCTTTGGCCCTATAGTCTTCAAAGGGATCCGAAATATCTGTTCTCAGATTCCCCAGAAATAAGGCTACCAAAGAGATTCAAGAAATAGAGATGTAAATCTGTGAGTGGAAGTCACATATCACAGAGCAGTTTCTCAGAAAGCTTCTTTCCAGATTTCATCTGAGGATATTTCCTTTCTCACCATAGCCCTCCATGGGCTTCAAAATATCACTTTGCCAATTACACAAGAACTGTCTTAGCGAAAGTCTTCTTGAGGGGAAAGCTGTAACTCTGTGAGATGATTTCACAGAACACAAAGAAGTTTCTCAGAAAGCTTCTTTCTCTTTGTTATCGGAGGATATTTCCTTTGGCCTACAGTCTTCAAAGTGATCCGAAATATCTGTTCTCAGATTCCACAGAAATAAGGCTAGCAAAGAGATCCACGAAATACAGATGTAACTCTGTGAGTGGAAGTCACATATCACAGAGCAGTTTCTCAGAAAGCTGCTTTCCAGATTTCATCTGAGGATATTTCCTTTTTCACCATAGCCCTCTATGGGCTTCCAAATATCACTTTGCCAATTCCACAAGAACTGTCTTAGCGAAAGGCTTCTTGAGGGGAAAGCTGTAACTCTGTGAGATGATTTCACAGAACACAAAGAAGTTTCTCAGAAAGCTTCTTTCTCTTTGTTATCGGAGGATATTTCCTTTGGCCCTATAGTCTTCAAAGGGATCCGAAATATCTGTTCTCAGATTCCACAGAAATAAGGCTAGCAAAGAGATCCACGAAATACAGATGTAACTCTGTGAGTGGAAATCACATATCACAGAGCAGTTTCTCAGAAAGCCTCTCTCCAGATTTCATCTGAGGATATTTCCTTTCTCACCATAGCCCTCTATGGGCTTCCAACTATCATTTTGCCATTTCAACAAGAACTGTTTTAGAGAAAGGCTTCTTGAGGGGAAAGCTGTAACTCTGTGAGATGATTTCCCAGAACACAAAGATGTTTCTCAGAAAGCTTCTTTCTCTTTGTTATAGGAGGATACTTCCTTTGGCCCTATAGTCTTCAAAGGGATCCGAAATATCTGTTCTCAGATTCCACAGAAATAAGGCTAGCAAAGAGATCCACGAAACACAGTTGTAACTCTGTGAGTGGCAGTCACATATCACAGAGCAGTTTCTCAGAAAGCTTCTTTCCAGATTTCATCTGAGGATATTTCCTTTCTCACCATAGCCTGTAAGGGCTTCCAAATATCACTTTGCCAATTCCACAAGAACTGTCTTAGCGAAAGGATTCTTGAGGTTAAAGCTGTAACTCGGTGAGATGATTTCACAGAACACAAAGAAGTTTCTCAGAAAGCTTCTTTCTCTTTGTTATGGGAGGATACTTCCTTTGGCCCTATAGTCTTCAAAAGGATCCGAAATATCTGTTCTCAGATTCCACAGAAATAAGGCTAGCAAAGTGATCCACGAAATACAGATGTAACTCTGTGAGATGAATTAACAGAACACTAAGCAGTTTCTCAGAAAGCTTCTTTCCAGATATCATCTGGGGATATTTCCTTTTTCACCGTAGCCCTCTATGGGCTTCCAAATATCACATTGCCAATTCCACAAGTACTGTCTAAGCGAAAGGCTTCTTGAGGGGAAAGCTGTAACTCTGTGAGATGATTTCACAGAACCAAAGAAGTTTCTCAGAAAGCTTCTTTTTCTTTGTTATCAGAGGATACTTCCTTTGGCCCTATAGTCTTGAAAGGAATCTGAAATATCTGTTCTCAGATTCCAGAGAAATAAGCTAGCAAAGAGATCCACGAAATACAGATGTAACTCTGTGAGATGAAGTAACAGACACACTAAGCAGTTTCTCGGAAAGCTTCTTTCCAGATTTCATCTGAGGATATTTCCTTTTTCACCGTAGCCCTCTATGGGCTTCCAAATATCACTTTGCCAATTCCACAAGAACTGTCTTAGAGAAAGGCTTCTTGAGGAGAAAGCTGTAACTCTGTGAGATGATTTCACAGAACAAAAGAAGTTTCTCAGAAAGCTTCTTTTTCTTTGTTATCGGAGGATACTTCCTTTGGCCCTATAGTCTTGAAAGGGATCCGAAATATCTGTTCTCAGATTCCATAGAAATAAGGCTAGCAAAGAGATCCACGAAATACAGATGTAACTCTGTGAGATAAAGTAACAGAACACTAAGCAGTTTCTCGGAAAGCTTCTTTCCAGATTTCATCTGAGGATATTTCCTTTTTCTCCATAGCCCTCTATGGGCTTCCAAATATCACTTTGCCAATTCCACAAGAATTGTCTTAGAGAAAGGCTTCTTGAGGGGAAAGCTGTAACTCTGTGAGATGATTTCACAAAACACAAAGGAGTTTCTCAGAAACCTTCTTTCTCTTTGCTTTCGGAGGATATTTCCTTTGGCCCTATAGTCTTCAAAGGGATCCGAAATATCTGTTCTCAGATTCCATAGAAATAAGGCTAGCAAAGAGATCCACGAAATACAGATGTAACTCTGTGAGTGGAAGTCACATATCACAGAGCAGTTTCTCAGAAAGCCTCTCTCCAGATTTCATCTGAGGATATTTTCTTTCTCACCATAGCCCTCTATGGGCTTCCAAATATCACTGTGCCAATTCCACAAGAACTGTCTTAGCGAAAGGCTTCTTGAGGGGAAAGCTGTAACTCTGTGAGATGATTTCACAGAACACAAAGAAGTTTCTCAGAAAACTTCTTTCTTTTTTTTATCGGAGGATATTTCCTTTGGCCCTATAGTCTTCAAAGGGATCCGAAATATCTGTTCTCAGATTCCACGGAAATAAGGCTAGCAAAGAGATCCACAAAATACAAATGTAACTCTGTGAGATGAATTAACAGAACACTAAGCAGTTTTTCAGAAAGCTTCTTTCCATATTTCATCTCAGAACATTTCCTTTTTCACCATAGTCCTTTAAGGGCTTCCAAATATCACTTTGCCAATTCCACAAGAACTATCTTAGCGAAAGGCTTCTTGAGGGGAAAGCTGTAACTCTGTGAGATGATTTCACAGAACACAAAGAAGTTTCTCAGAAAGCTTCTTTCTCTTTGTTATCGGAGGATATTACCTTAGGCCCTATATTCTTCAAAAGGATCCGAAATATCTGTTCTCAGATTCCACAGAAATAAGGCTAGCACAGAGATCCACGAAATACAGATGTAACTCTGTGAGATGAATTAACAGAACACTAAGCAGTTTCTCGGAAATCTTCTATCCAGATTTTATCTGAGGATATTTCCGTTGTCACCATAGCCCACTATGGGCTTCCAAATATCACTTTGCCAATTCCACAAGAACTGTCTTAGCGAAAGGCTTCTTGAGGGGAAAGCTGTAACTCTGTGAGATGATTTCGCAGAACACAAAGAAGTTTCTCAGAAAGCTTCTTTCTCTTTGTTATCGGAGGATACTTCCTTTGGCCCTATAGTCTTCAAAGGGATCCGAAATATCTGTTCTGAGATATCAACAGAAATAAGGCTAGCAAAGAGATCCACGAAATACAGATGTAACTCTGTGAGTTGAAGTCACATATCACAGAGCAGTTTCTCAGAATAGTTCGTTCAAGATTTAATCTGAGGATATTTCCTTTCTCACCATAGCCTGTAAGGGCTTCCAAATATCACTTTGCCAATTCCACAAGAACTGTCTTAGCGAAAGGCTTCTTGAGGTTAAAGCTGTAACTCGGTGAGATGATTTCACAGAACACAAAGAAGTTTCTCAGAAAGCTTCTTTCTCTTTGTTATGGGAGGATATTTCCTTTGGCCCTATAGTCTTCAAAAGGATCCGAAATATCTGTTCTCAGATTCCACAGAAATAAGGCTAGCAAAGTGATCCACGAAATACAGATGTTACTCTGTGAGATGAATTAACAGAACACTAAGCAGTTTCTCAGAAAGCTTCTTTCCAGATTTCATCTGAGGATATTTCCTTTTTCACCATAGCCCTCTATGGGCTTCCAAATATCACATTGCCAATTCCACAAGTACTGTCTTAGCGAAAGGCTTCTTGAGGGGAAAGCTGTAACTCTGTGAGATGATTTCACAGAACCAAAGAAGTTTCTCAGAAAACTTCTTTTTCTTTGTTATCGGAGGATACTTCCTTTGGCCCTATAGTCTTGAAAGGAATCCGAAATATCTGTTCTCAGATTCCGGAGAAATAAGCTATCAAAGAGATCCACGAAATACAGATGTAACTCTGTGAGATGAAGTAACAGACACACTAAGCAGTTTCTCGGAAAGCTTCTTTCCAGATTTCATCTGAGGATATTTTCTTTTTCACCATAGCCCTCTAAGGGCTTCCAAATATCACTTTGCCCATTCCACAAGAACTGTCTTTGCGAAAGGCTTCTCGAGGGGAAACCTGTAAGTCTGTGAGATGATTTTACAGAACACAAAGAACTTTCTCAGAAAGCTTCTTTCTCTTTGTTATCGGAGGACATTTCCTTTGGCCCTATAGTCTTCAAAGGGATCCGAAATATCTGTTCTCAGATTCCACAGAAATAAGGCTAGCAAAGAGATCCACGAAATACAGATGTAACTCTGTGAGATGAATTACCAGAACACTAAGCAGTTTCTCAGAAAGCTTCTTTCCAGATTTCATCTGAGGATATTTCCTATTTCACCATAGCCCTCTATGGGCTAACAAATATCACTTTGCCAATTCCACAAGAACTGTCTTAGCGAACGGCTTCTTAAGGTGAAAGCTGTAACTCTGTGAGATGATTTCACAGAACACAAAGAAGTTTCTCATAAAGCTTCTTTCTCTTTAATATCTGAGGATACTTCATTTGGCCCTATAATCTTCAAAGGGATCCGAAATATATCTTCTAAGATTCCACAGAAATAAGGCTAGCAAAGAGATCCACGAAATACAGATGTAACTCTGGGAGTGGAAGTCACATATCACAGAGCAGTTTCTCAGAAAGCTTCTTTCCAGATTTCATCTGAGGATATTTCCTTTTTCAACATAGCCCTCTATGGGCTTCCAAATATCACTTTGCCAATTACACAAGAACAGTCTTAGCGAAAGGCTTCTTGAGGGGAAAGCTGTAAATCTGTGAGATGATTTCACACAACACAAAGAACTTTCTCAGAAAGCTTCTTTCTCTTTGTTATCGGAAGATTTTTCCTTTGGCCCTAGAGTCTTCAAAGGGATCCGAAATATCTGTTCTCAGATTCCACAGAAATAAGGCTGGCAAAGAGATCCACGAAATACAGATGTAACTCTGTGAGGGGAAGTCACATATCACAGAGCAGTTTCTCAGAAAGCTTCTTTCCAGATTTCATCTGAGGATATTTCCTTTTTCACCATAGCCCTCTAAGGGCTTCCAAATATCACTTTGCCAATTCCACAAGAACTGTCTTAGCGAAAGGCTTCTTGAAGGGAAAGCTGTAACTCTGGGAGATGATTTCACAGAACACAAAGAAGTTTCTCAGAAAGCTTCTTTCTCTTTATTATCTGAGGATACTTCCTTTGGCCCTGTAGTCTTCAAAGGGATCCGAAATATATCTTCTCAGATTCCACAGAAATAAGGCTAGCAAAGAGATCCACGAAATACAGATGTATCTCTGTGAGTGGAAGTCACATATCACAGAGCAGTTTCTCAGAAAGCTTCTTTCCAGATTGCATCTGAGGATATTTCCTTTTTCACCGTAGCCCACTAAGGGCTTCCAAATATCACTTTGCCAAATCCACAAGAACTGTCTTAGCGAAAGGCTTCTTGAAGGGAAAGCTGTAACTCTTTGAGATGATTTCACAGAACACAAAGAAGTTTCTCAGAAAGCTTCTTTCTCTTTATTATCTGAGGATACTTCCTTTGGCCCTGTAGTCTTCAAAGGGATCCGAAATATATCTTCTCAGATTCCACAGAAATAAGGCTAGCAAAGAGATCCACGAAATACAGATGTATCTCTGTGAGTGGAAGTCACATATCACAGAGCAGTTTCTCAGAAAGCTTCTTTCCAGATTGCATCTGAGGATATTTCCTTTTTGACCATAGCCCTCTATGGGCTTCCAAATATCACTTTGCCAATTACACAAGAACAGTCCTAGCGAAAGGCTTCTTGAGGGGAAAGCTGTAACTCTGTGAGATGATTTCACACAACACAAAGAAGTTTCTCAGTAAGCTTCTTTCTCTTTCTTATCGGAAGATATTTCCTTTGGCCCTAGAGTCTTCAAAGGGATCCGAAATATCCGTTCTCAGATTCCACAGAAATTAGGCTGGCAAAGAGATCCACGAAATACAGATGTAACTCTGTGAGGGAAAGTCACATATCACAGAGCAGTTTCTCAGAAAGCTTCTTTCCAGATTTCATCTGAGGATATTTCCTTTTTCACCATAGCCCTCTATGGGCTTCCAAATATCACTTTGCCAATTCCACAAGAACTGTCTTAGCTAAAGGCTTCTTGCAGGGAAAGCTGTAACTCTGGGAGATGATTTCACAGAACACAAACAAGTTTCTGAGAAAGCTTCTTTCTGTTTCTTATCGGAGTATATTTCCTGTGGCCCTATAGTCTTCAAAGGGATCTGAAATATCTGTTCTCATATACCACAGAAATAAGGCTAGCAAAGAGATCCACGAAATACAGATGTAACGCTGTGAGTGGAATTCACATATCACAGAGCAGTTTCTCGGAAAGATTCTTTCCAGATTTCATCTCAGGATATTTCCTTTTTCACCATAGCCCTCTATGGGCTTCCAAATATCACTTTGCCAATTCCACAAGAAAGGTGTTAGGGAAAGGCTTCTTGAGGGGAAAGCTGTAACTCTGTGAGATGATTTCACACAACACGAAGAAGTTTCTCAGAAAGCTTCTTTCTCTTTTTTATCGCAGGATATTTCCTTTGGCCCTATAGTCTTCAAAGGGATCCGAAATATCGGTTCTCAGATTCCACAGAAATAAGGCTAGGAAAGAGATCCACGAAATACAGATGTAACTCTGTGAGATGAATTAACAGAACACTAAGCAGTTTCTCAGAAAGCTTCTTTCCAGATTTCATCTGAGGACATTTCCTTTTTCACCATAGCCCTCTATGGGCTTCCAAATATCACTTTGAAAATTCCACAATAACTGTCTTAGCGAAAGGCTTCTTGAAGGGAAAGCTGTAACTCTGTGAGATGATTTCACAGAACACAAACAAGTTCACAGAAAGCTTTTTTCTCTTTTTTTATCGGAGGATATTTCCTTTGGCCCTATAGTCTTCAAAGGGATCTGAAATATCTGTTCTAAGATTCCACAGAAATAAGGCTAGCAAAGAGATCCACGAAATACAGATGTAACTCTGTGAGATGAATTAACAGAACACTAAGCAGTTTCTCGGAAAGATTCTTTCCAGATTTCATCTGAGGATATTTCCTTTTTCACCATAGCACTCTATGGGCTTCCAAATATCACTTTGCCAATTCCACAAGAAAGGTCTTAGGGAAAGGCTTCTTGAGGGGAAAGCTGTAACGCTGTGAGATGAATTCAGAGAACACAAAGAAGTTTCTCAGAAAGCTTCTTTCTCTTTGTAATCTGAGGATATTTTCTTTGGCCCTATAGACTTCAATGGGATCCGAAATATCTGTTCTCAGATTCCACAGAAATAAGGCTAGCAAAGAGATCCACCAAATACAGATGTAACTCTGTGAGTGGAAGTCACATATCACAGAGCAGTTTCTCAGAAAGCTTCTTTACAGATTTCATCTGAGGATATTTCCTTTTTCACCATAGCCCTCTAAGGGCTTCCAAATATCACTTTGCCAATTCCACAAGAACTGTCTTTGCGAAAGGTTTCTTGATGGAAAGCTGTAACTCTCTGAGATGATTTCACAGAACACAAAGAAGTTTCTCATTTAGATCTTTATCTTTGTTATCGGAGGATATTTCCTTTGGCCCTATAGTCTTCAAAGGGATCCGAAATATCTGTTCTCAGATTCCACAGAAATAAGGCTAGCAAAGAGATCCACGAAATACAGATGTAACTCTGTGAATGGAAGTCACACATCACAGAGCAGTTTCTCAGAAAGCTTCTTTCCATATTTCATCTGAGGATATTTCCTTTATCACCATAGCCCTCTAAGGGCTTCCAAATATCACTTTGCCAATTCCACAAGAACTGTCTTAGTGAAAGGCTTCTCGAGGGGAAACCTGTAAGTCTGTGAGATGATTTCACAGAACACAAAGAAGTTTCTCAGAAAGCTTCTTTCTCTTTGTTATCGGAGGATATTTCCTTTGGCCCTATAGTCTTCAAAGGGATCCGAAATATCTGTTCTCAGATTCCACAGAAATAAGGCTAGCAAAGAGAACCACGAAATACAGATGTAACTCTGTGAGATGAATTAACAGAACACTAAGCAGTTTCTCGGAAAGATTCTTTCCAGATTTCATCTGAGGATATTTCCTGTTTCACCATAGCCCTCTATGGGCTTCCAAATATCACTATGCCAATTCCACAAGAAAGGTCTTAAGGAAAGGCTTCTTGAGGGGAAAGCTGTAACTCTGTGAGATGAATTCAGAGAACAGAAAGAAGTTTCTCAGAAAGCTTCTTTCTCTTTGTAATCGGAGGATATTTCCTTTGGCCCTATAGACTTCAAAGGGATCCGAAATATCTGTTCTCAGATTCCACAGAAATAAGGCTAGCAAAGAGATCCACCAAATACAGATGTAACTCTGTGAGTGGAAGTCACATATCACAGAGCAGTTTCTCAGAAAGCTTCTTTCCAGATTTCATCTGAGGATATTTCCTTTTTCACCATAGCCCTCTATGGGCTTCCAAATATCACTTTGCCAATTCCACAAGAACTGTCTTAGCGAAAGGCTTCTTGAGGGGAAAGCTGTAACTCTGTGAGATGATTTCACAGAACACAAATAAGTTTCTCAGAAAGCTTCTTTCTCTTTGTTATCAGAGGATATTTCCTTTGGCCCTATAGTCTTGAAAGGGATCCTAAATATCTGTTCTCAGATTCCACAGAAATAAGGCTAGCAAAGAGATCCAAGAAATACAGATGTAACTCTGTGACTGGAAGTCACACATCACAGAGCAGTTTCTCAGAAAGCTTCTTTCCATATTTCATCTGAGGATATTTCCTTTTTCACCATAGCCCTCTATGGGCTTCCAAATATCACTTTGCCCATTCCACAAGAACTGTCTTTGCGAAAGGCTTCTCGAGGGGAAACCTGTAAGTCTGTGAGATGATTTTACAGAACACAAAGAAGTTTCTCAGAAAGCTTCTTTCTCTTTGTTATCGGAGGACATTTCCTTTGGCCCTATAGTCTTCAAAAGGATCCGAAATATCTGTTCTCAGATTCCACAGAAATAAGGCTAGCAAAGAGATCCACGAAATACAGATGTAACTCTGTGAGATGAATTACCAGAACACTAAGCAGTTTCTCAGAAAGCTTCTTTCCAGATTTCATCTGAGGATATTTCCTATTTCACCATAGCCCTCTATGGGCTTACAAATATCACTTTGCCAATTCCACAAGAACTGTCTTAGCGAACGGCTTCTTAAGGTGAAAGCTGTAACTCTGTGAGATGATTTCACACAACACAAAGAACTTTCTCAGAAAGCTTCTTTCTCTTTAATATCTGAGGATACTTCATTTGGCCCTATAATCTTCAAAGGGATCCGAAATATATCTTCTCAGATTCCACAGAAATAAGGCTAGCAAAGAGATCCACGAAATACAGATGTAACTCTGGGAGTGGAAGTCACATATCACAGAGCAGTTTCTCAGAAAGCTTCTTTCCAGATTTCATCTGAGGATATTTCCTTTTTCAACATAGCCCTCTATGGGCTTCCAAATATCACTTTGCCAATTACACAAGAACAGTCTTAGCGAAAGGCTTCTTGAGGGGAAAGCTGTAAATCTGTGAGATGATTTCACACAACACAAAGAAGTTTCTCAGAAAGCTTCTTTCTCTTTGTTATCGGAAGATCTTTCCTTTGGCCCTAGAGTCTTCAAAGGGATCCGAAATATCTGTTCTCAGAATCCACAGAAATAAGGCTGGCAAAGAGATCCACGAAATACAGATGTAACTCTGTGAGGCGAAGTCACATATCACAGAGCAGTATCTCAGAAAGCTTCTTTCCAGATTTCATCTGAGGATATTTCCTTTTTCACCATAGCCCTCTAAGGGCTTCCAAATATCACTTTGCCAATTCCACAAGAACTGTCTTAGCGAAAGGCTTCTTGAAGGGAAAGCTGTAACTCTGGGAGATGATTTCACAGAACAAAAACAAGTTTCTCAGAAAGCTTCTTTCTCTTTGTTATCGGAGGATATTTCCTTTGGCCCTATAGTCTTCAAAGGGATCTGAAATATCTGTTCTAAGATTCCACAGAAATAAGGCTAGCAAAGAGATGCACGAAATACAGATGTAACTTTGTGAGATGAATTAACAGAACACTAAGAAGTTTCTCGGAAAGATTCTTTCCAGACTTCATCTGAGAATATTTCCTTTTTCACCATAGCCCTCTATGGGCTTCCAAATATCACTTTGCCAATTCCACAAAAAAGGTCTTAGGGAAAGGCTTCTTCAGGGGAAAGCTGTAACTCTGTGAGATGAATTCAGAGAACACAAAGAAGTTTCTCAGAAAGCTTCTTTCTCTTTGAAATCGGAGGATATTTCCTTTGGCACTATAGATTTCAAAGGGATCCGAAATATCTGTTCTCAGATTCCACAGAAATAAGGCTAGCACAGAGATCCACCAAATACAGATGTAACTCTGTGAGTGGAAGTCTCATATCACAGAGCAGTTTCTCAGTAAGCTTCTTCCCAGATTTCATCTGAGGATATTTCGTTTTTCACCATAGCCCTCTAAGGGCTTCCAAATATCACTTTGCCAATTACACAAGAACTGTCTTTCCGAAAGGCTTCTTGATGGGAAAGCTGTAACTCTGTGAGAAGATTTCACACAACACAAAGAAGTTTCTCAGAAAGCTTCTTTCTCTTTTTTATCGCAGGATATTTCCTTTGTCCCTATAGTCTTCAAAGGGATCCGAAATATCTGTTCTCAGATTCCACAGTAATAAGGCTAGGAAAGAGATCCACGAAATACAGATGTAACTCTGTGACTGGAAGTCACATATCACAGAGCAGTTTCTCAGAAAGCTTCTTTCCAGATTTCATCTGAGGATATTTCCTTTTTCACCATAGCCCTCTATGGGCTTCCAAATATCACTTTGCCAATTACACAAGAACAGTCTTAGCGAAAGGATTATTGAGGGGAAAGCTGTAACTCTGTGAGATGATTTCACCGAACGCAAAGAAGTTTCTCAGAAAGCTTCTTTCTCTTTGTTATCGGAAGATATTTCCTTTGGCCCTAGAGTCTTCAAAGGGATCCGAAATATCTGTTCTCAGATTCCACAGAAATAAGGCTAGCAAAGAGATCCACGAAATACAGATGTAACTCTGTGAGTGGAAGTCACATATCACAGAGCAGTTTCTCAGAAAGCTTCTTTCCAGATTTCAACTGAGGATATTTCCTTTCTCACCATAGCCCTCTAAGGGCTTCCAAATATCACTTTGCCAATTCCACAAGAACTGTCTTTGCGAAAGGCTTCTTGATGGGAAAGCTGTAACTCTGTGAGATGATTTCACAGAACACAAAGAAGTTTCTCAGAAAGATTCTTTCTCTTTGTTATCAGAAGATATTTCCTTTGGCCCTAGAGTCTTCAAAGGGATCCGAAATATCTGTTCTCATATTCCACAGAAATAAGGCTAGCAAAGAAATCCACGAAATACAGATGTAACTCTGTGAGGTGAATTAACAGAACACTAACAGTTTCTCAGAAAGCTTCTTTCCATATTTCATCTGAGGATATTTCCTTTTTCACCCTACCCTCTAAGGGCTTCCAAATATCACTTTCCAATTCCACAAGAACTGTCTTAGCGAAAGGCTTCTCGAGGAGAAAGTTGTAACTCTGTGAGATGATTTCACAGAACACAAAGAAGTTTCTCAGAAAGATTCTTTCTCTTTGTTATCAGAGTATATTTCCTTTGGCCCTATAGTCTTCCAAGGGATCGGAAATATCTGTTCTCAGATTCCACAGAAATAAGGCTAGCAAAGAGATCCACGAAATGCAGATGTAACTCTGTGAGGTGAATTAACAGAACACTAAGCAGTTTCTCGGAAAGCTTCTTTCCAGATTTCATCTGAGGATATTTCCTTTTTCACCATAGCCCTCTAGGGGCTTCCAAATATCACTTTGCCAATTCCACAAGAACTGTCTTAGTGAAAGGCTTCCTGTGGGAAAAGCTGTAACTCTCTGAGATGATTTTACAGAACACAAAGAAGTTCCTCAGAAAGCTTCTTTCTCTTTGTTATCGGAGGATATTTCCTTTGGCCCTATAGTCTTCAAAGGGATCCGAAATATCTGTTCTCAGATTCCACGGAAATAAGGCTAGCAAAGAGATCCACGAAATGCAAATGTAACTCTTTGAGATGAATTAACAGAACACTAAGCAGATTTTCAGAAAGCTTCTTTCCAGATTTCATCTCAGGATATTTCCTTTTTCACCGTAGGCCTCTATGGGCTTCCAAATATCACATTGCCAATTCCAAAAGCACTGTCTTATCGAACGGCTTCTTGAGGGGAAAGCTGTAACTCTGTGGGATGATTTCACAGAACACAAAGAAGTTTCTCAGAAAGCTTCTTTTTCTTTGTTATCGGAGGATCCTTCCTTTGGCCCTATAGTCTTGAAAGGGATCCGAAATATCTCTTCTCAGATTCCACAGAAATAAGGCTAGCAAAGACATCCACGAAATACAGATGTAACACTGTGAGGTGAATTAACAGAACATTAAGCAGTTTCTCGGAAAGCTTCTTTCCAGATTTCATCTGAGGATATTTCCTTTTTCACCATAGACCTCTATGGGATTCCAAATATCACTTTGCCAATTCCACAAGAACGGCCTTAGCGAAAGGCTTCTTCAGGGGAAAGCTGTTACTCTGTGAGATGATTTCACAGAACACAAAGAAGTTTCTCAGAAAGCTTCTTTCTCTTTGTTATCGGAGGATATTTCCATTGGCCCAATAGTCTTCAAAGGGATCCGAAATATCTGTTCTCAGATTCCACAGAAATAAGGCTAGCAAAGAGATCCACGAAATACAGATGTAACTCTGTGAGTGGAAGTCACATATCACAGAGCAGTTTCTAAGAAAGCCTCTCTCCAGATTTCATCTGAGGATATTTTCTTTCTCACCATAGCCCTTTATGGGCTTCCAAATATCACTTTGCCAATTCCACAACAACTGTCTTAGCGAAAGGCTTCTTGAGGGGAAAGCTGTAACTCTGTGAGATGATTTCACAGAACACAAAGAAGTTTCTCAGAAAGCTTCTTTCTCTTTGTTATCGGAGGATATTTCTTTTGGCCCTATAGTCTTCAAAGGGATCCGAAATATCTGTTCTCAGATTCCACGGAAATAAGGCTAGCAAAGAGATCCACGAAATACAAATGTAACTCTGTGAGATGAATTAACAGAACACTAAGCAGTTTTTCAGAAAGCTTCTTTCCAGATTTCATCTCAGGATATTTCCTTTTTCACCATAGCCCTCTATGGGCTTCCAAATGTCACATTGCCAATTCCAAAAGTACTGTCTTAGCGAAAGGCTTCTTGAGGGGAAAGCTGTAACTCTGTGAGATGATTTCACAAAACACAAAGGAGTTTCTCAGAAACCTTCTTTCTCTTTCCTTTCGGAGGATATTTCCTTTGGCCCTATAGTCTTCAAAGGAATCCGAAATATCTGTTCTCAGATTCCACAGAAATAAGACTAGCAAAGAGATCCACGAAATACAGATGTAACTCTGTGAGTGGAAGTCACATATCACAGAGCAGTTTCTCAGAAAGCCTCTCTCCAGATTTCATCTGAGGATATTTTCTTTCTCACCATAGCCCTCTAGGGGTTCCAAATATCACTTTGCCAATTCCAAAAGTACTGTCTTAGCGAAAGGCTTCTTGAGGGGAAAGCTGTAACTCTGTGAGATGATTTCACAGAACACAAAGAAGTTTCTCAGAAACCTTCTTTCTCTTTGTTATCGGAGGATATTTCCTTTGGCCCAATAGTCTTCAAGGGGATCCGAAATATCTGTTCTCAGATTCCACAGAAATAAGGCTAGCAAAGAGATCCACGAAATACAGATGTAACTCTGTGAGTGGAAGTCACATATCACAGAGCAGTTTCTCAGAAAGCCTCGGTCCAGATTTCATCTGAGGATATTTTCTTTCTCACCATAGCCCTCTATGGGCTTCCAAATATCACTTTGCCAATTCCACAAGAACTGTCTTAGCGAAAGGCTTCTTGAGGGGAAAGCTGTAACTCTGTGAGATGATTTCACAGAACACAAAGAAGTTTCTCAGAAAACTTCTTTCTGTGTGTTATCGGAGGATATTTCCTTTGGCCCTATAGTCTTCAAAGGGATCCGAAATATCTGTTCTCAGATTCCACGGAAATAAGGCTAGCAAAGAGATCCACGAAATACAGATGTAACTCTGTGAGTGGAAGTCACATATCACAGAGCAGTTTCTCAGAAACCTGCTTTCCAGATTTCATCTGAGGATATTTCCTTTTTCACCATAGCCCTCTATGGGCTTCCAAATATCACTTTGCAAAATCCACAAGAACTGTCTTAGCGAAAGGATTCTTGAGGGGAAAGCTGTAACTCTGTGAGATGATTTCACAGAACACAAAGAAGTTTCTCAGAAAGCTTCTTTCTCTTTGTTATCGGAGGATATTTCCTTTGGCCCTATAGTCTTCAAAGGGATCCGAAATATCTGTTCTCAGATTCCACAGAAATAAGGCTAGCAAAGAGATCCACGAAATACAGATGTAACTCTGTGAGTGGAAGTCACATATCCCAGAGCAGTTTCTCAGAAAGCTTCTTTGCAGATTTCATCTGAGGATATTTCCTTTCTCACCATAGCCCTCTATGGGCTTCCAACTATCATTTTGCCATTTCAACAAGAACTGTCTTAGCGAAAGGCTTCTTGAGGGGAAAGCTGTAACTCTGTGAGATGATTTCACAGAACACAAAGATGTTTCTCAGAAAGCTTCTTTCTCTTTGTTATAGGAGGATACTTCCTTTGGCCCTATAGTCTTCAAAGGGATCCGAAATATCTGTTCTCAGATTCCACATAAATAAGGCTAGCAAAGAGATCCACGAAATACAGTTGTAACTCTGTGAGTGGAAGTCACATATCACAGAGCAGTTTCTCAGAAAGCTTCTTTCCAGATTTCATCTGAGGATATTTCCTTTCTCACCATAGCCCTTTAAGGGCTTCCAAATATCAGTTTGCCAATTCCACGAGAATTGTCTTAGCGAAAGGCCTCTTGAGGGGAAAGCTGTAACTCTGTGAGACGATTTCACAACACAAAGAAGTTTCTCAGAAAGCTTCTTTCTCTTTGTTATCGGAGGATATTTCCTTTGGCCCTATAGTCTTCAAAGGGATCCGAAATATCTGTTCTCACATTCCACAGAAATAAGGCTATCAAAGAGATCCACGAAATACAGACGTAACTCTGAGGCATGAATTAACAGAACACTAAGCAGTTTCTCGGAAAGATTCTTTCCAGATTTCATCTGAGGATATTTCCTTTTTCACCATAGCCCTCTATGGGCTTTCAAATATCACTTTGACA
Organism: Macaca mulatta; assembly: GCF_049350105.2. Taxonomy (NCBI): domain Eukaryota; kingdom Metazoa; phylum Chordata; class Mammalia; order Primates; family Cercopithecidae; genus Macaca; species Macaca mulatta. The sequence goes on from NC_133417.1 coordinate 30,978,370, forward strand.
ATTCCACAAGAACTGTCTTAGCGAAAGGCTTCTTGAGGGGAAAGCTGAAACTCTGTGAGATGATTTCACAGAAAAAAAGAAGTTTCTCAGAAAGCTTCTTTTTCTTTGTTATCGGAGGATACTTCCTTTGGCCCTATAGTCTTGAAAGGGATCCGAAATATCTGTTCTCAGATTCCATAGAAATAAGGCTAGCAAAGAGATCCACGAAATACAGATGTAACTCTGTGAGATGAAGTAACAGAACACTAAGCAGTTTCTCGGAAAGCTTCTTTCCAGATTTCATCTGAGGATATTTCCTTTTTCACCATAGCCCTCTATGGGCTTCCAAATATCACTTTGCCAATTCCACAAGAATTGTCTTAGAGAAAGGCTTCTTGAGGGGAAAGCTGTAACTCTGTGAGATGATTTCACAAAACACAAAGGAGTTTCTCAGAAACCTTCTTTCTCTTTGCTTTCGGAGGATATTTCCTTTGGCCCTATAGTCTTCAAAGGGATCCGAAATATCTGTTCTCAGATTCCACAGAAATAAGGCTAGCAAAGAGATCCACGAAATACAGATGTAACTCTGTGAGTGGAAGTCACTTTTCACAGAGCAGTTTCTCAGAAAGCCTCTCTCCAGATTTCATCTGAGGATATTTTCTTTCTCACCATAGCCCTCTAGGGGTTCCAAATATCACTTTGCCAATTCCACAAGAACTGTCTTAGCGAAAGGTTTCTTGAGGGGAAAGCTGTAACTCTGTGAGATGATTTCACAGAACACAAAGAAGTTTCTCAGAAACCTTCTTTCTCTTTGTTATCGGAGGATATTTCCTTTGGCCCAATAGTCTTCAAAGGGATCCGAAATATCTGTTCTCAGATTCCACAGAAATAAGGCTAGCAAAGAGATCCACGAAATACAGATGTAACTCTGTGAGTGGAAGTCACATATCACAGAGCAGTTTCTCAGAAAGCCTCGGTCCAGATTTCATCTGAGGATATTTTCTTTCTCACCATAGTCCTCTATGGGCTTCCAAATATCACTTTGCCAATTCCACAAGAACTGTCTTAGCGAAAGGCTTCTTGAGGGGAAAGCTGTAACTCTGTGAGATGATTTCACAGAACACAAAGAAGTTTCTCAGAAAGCTTCTTTCTCTTTTTTATCGGAGGATACTTCCTTTGGCCCTATAGTCTCCAAAGGGATCCGAAATATCTGTTCTCAGATTCCCCAGAAATAAGGCTTCCAAAGAGATTCAAGAAATAGAGATGTAAATCTGTGAGTGGAAGTCACATATCACAGAGCAGTTTCTCAGAAAGCTTCTTTCCAGATTTCATCTGAGGATATTTCCTTTCTCACCATAGCCCTCCATGGGCTTCCAAATATCACTTTGCCAAATACACAAGAACTGTCTTAGCGAAAGGCTTCTTGAGGGGAAAGCTGTAACTCTGTGAGATGATTTCACAGAACACAAAGAAGTTTCTCAGAAAGCTTCTTTCTCTTTGTTATCGGAGGATATTTCCTTTGGCCTACAGTCTTCAAAGTGATCCGAAATATCTGTTCTCAGATTCCACAGAAATAAGGCTAGCAAAGAGATCCACGAAATACAGATGTAACTCTGTGAGTGGAAGTCACATATCACAGAGCAGTTTCTCAGAAAGCTGCTTTCCAGAATTCATCTGAGGATATTTCCTTTTTCACCATAGCCCTCTATGGGCTTCCAAATATCACTTGCAACATCCACAAGAACTGTCTTAGCGAAAGGCTTCTTGAGGGGAAAGCTGTAACTCTGTGAGATGATTTCACAGAACACAAAGAAGTTTCTCAGAAAGCTTCTTTCTCTTTGTTATCGGAGGATATTTCCTTTGGCCCTATAGACTTCAAAGGGATCCGAAATATCTGTTCTCAGAATCCACAGAAATAAGGCTAGCAAAGAGATCCACGAAATACAGATGTAACTCTGTGAGTGGAAATCACATATCACAGAGCAGTTTCTCAGAAAGCCTCTCTCCAGATTTCATCTGAGGATATTTCCTTTCTCACCATAGCCCTCTATGGGCTTCCAACTATCATTTTGCCATTTCAACAAGAACTGTCTTAGCGAAAGGCTTCTTGAGGGGAAAGCTGTAACTCTGTGAGATGATTTCACAGAACACAAAGATGTTTCTCAGAAAGCTTCTTTCTCTTTGTTATAGGAGGATACTTCCTTTGGCCCTATAGTCTTCAAAGGGATCCGAAATATCTGTTCTCAGATTCCACAGAAATAAGGCTAGCAAAGAGATCCACGAAATACAGTTGTAACTCTGTGAGTGGAAGTCACATATCACAGAGCAGTTTCTCAGAAAGCTTCTTTCCAGATTTCATCTGAGGATATTTCCTTTCTCACCATAGCCCTTTAAGGGCTTCCAAATATCAGTTTGCCAATTCCACGAGAACTGTCTTAGCGAAAGGCCTCCTGAGGGGAAAGCTGTAACTCTGTGAGATGATTTCACGGAACACGGAGAAGTTTCTCAGAAAGCTTCTTTCTCTTTGTTATCGGAGGATATTTCCTTTGGCCCTATAGTCTTCAAAGGGATCCGAAATATCTGTTATCACATTCCACAGAAATAAGGCTAGCAAAGAGATCCACGAAATACAGATGTAACTCTGAGGCATGAATTAACAGAACACTAAGCAGTTTCTCGGAAAGATTCTTTCCAGATTTCATCTGAGGATATTTCCTTTTTCACCATAGCCCTCTATGGGCTTCCAAATATCACTTTGACAATTCCAGAAGAACTCTCTTAGCGAAAGGCTTCTTGAGGGGAAAGCTGTAACTCTGTGAGATGATTTCACAGAAAAAAAGAAGTTTCTCAGAAAGCTTCTTTTTCTTTGTTATCGGAGGATACTTCCTTTGGCCCTATAGTCTTGAAAGGGATCCGAAATATCTGTTCTCAGATTCCATAGAAATAAGGCTAGCAAAGAGATCCACGAAATACAGATGTAACTCTGTGAGATGAAGTAACAGAACACTAAGCAGTTTCTCGGAAAGCTTCTTTCCAGATTTCATCTGAGGATATTTCCTTTTTCACCATAGCCCTCTATGGGCTTCCAAATATCACTTTGCCAATTCCACAAGAATTGTCTTAGAGAAAGGCTTCTTGAGGGGAAAGCTGTAACTCTGTGAGATGATTTCACAAAACACAAAGGAGTTTCTCAGAAACCTTCTTTCTCTTTGCTTTCGGAGGATATTTCCTTTGGCCCTATAGTCTTCAAAGGGATCCGAAATATCTGTTCTCAGATTCCACAGAAATAAGGCTAGCAAAGAGATCCACGAAATACAGATGTAACTCTGTGAGTGGAAGTCACATATCACAGAGCAGTTTCTCAGAAAGCCTCTCTCCAGATTTCATCTGAGGATATTTTCTTTCTCACCATAGCCCTCTAGGGGTTCCAAATATCACTTTGCCAATTCCACAAGAACTGTCTTAGCGAAAGGTTTCTTGAGGCGAAAGCTGTAACTCTGTGAGATGATTTCACAGAACACAAAGAAGTTTCTCAGAAACCTTCTTTCTCTTTGTTATCGGAGGATATTTCCTTTGGCCCAATAGTCTTCAAAGGGATCCGAAATATCTGTTCTCAGATTCCACAGAAATAAGGCTAGCAAAGAGATCCACGAAATGCAGATGTAACTCTGTGAGTGGAAGTCACATATCACAGAGCAGTTTCTCAGAAAGCCTCGGTCCAGATTTCATCTGAGGATATTTTCTTTCTCACCATAGTCCTCTATGGGCTTCCAAATATCACTTTGCCAATTCCACAAGAACTGTCTTAGCGAAAGGCTTCTTGAGGGGAAAGCTGTAACTCTGTGAGATGATTTCACAGAACACAAAGAAGTTTCTCAGAAAGCTTCTTTCTCTTTTTTATCGGAGGATACTTCCTTTGGCCCTATAGTCTTCAAAGGGATCCGAAATATCTGTTCTCAGATTCCCCAGAAATAAGGCTTCCAAAGAGATTCAAGAAATAGAGATGTAAATCTGTGAGTGGAAGTCACATATCACAGAGCAGTAACTCAGAAAGCTTCTTTCCAGATTTCATCTGAGGATATTTCCTTTCTCACCATAGCCCTCCATGGGCTTCCAAATATCACTTTGCCAATTACACAAGAACTGTCTTAGCGAAAGGCTTCTTGAGGGGAAAGCTGTAACTCTGTGGGATGATTTCACAGAACACAAAGAAGTTTCTCAGAAAGCTTCTTTCTCTTTGTTATCGGAGGATATTTCCTTTGGCCTACAGTCTTCAAAGTGATCCGAAATATCTGTTCTCAGATTCCACAGAAATAAGGCTAGCAAAGAGATCCACGAAATACAGATGTAACTCTGTGAGTGGAAGTCACATGTCACAGAGCAGTTTCTCAGAAAGCTGCTTTCCAGAATTCATCTGAGGATATTTCCTTTTTCACCGTAGCCCTCTATGGGCTTCCAAATATCACTTGCAACATCCACAAGAACTGTATTAGCGAAAGGCTTCTTGAGGGGAAAGCTGTAACTCTGTGAGATGATTTCACAGAACACAAAGAAGTTTCTCAGAAAGCTTCTTTCTCTTTGTTATCGGAGGATATTTCCTTTGGCCCTATAGTCTTCAAAGGGATACGAAATATCTGTTCTCAGAATCCACAGAAATAAGGCTAGCAAAGAGATCCACGAAATACAGATGTAACTCTGTGAGTGGAAATCACATATCACAGAGCAGTTTCTCAGAAAGCCTCTCTACAGATTTCATCTGAGGATATTTCCTTTCTCACCATAGCCCTCTAAGGGCTTCCAACTATCATTTTGCCATTTCAACAAGAACTGTCTTGGCGAAAGGCTTCTTGAGGGGAAAGCTGTAACTCTGTGAGATGATTTCCCAGAACACAAAGATGTTTCTCAGAAAGCTTCTTTCTCTTTGTTATAGGAGGATACTTCCTTTGGCCCTATAGTCTTCAAAGGGATCCGAAATATCTGTTCTCAGATTCCACAGAAATAAGGCTAGCAAAGAGATCCACGAAATACAGTTGTAACTCTGTGAGTGGCAGTCACATATCACAGAGCAGTTTCTCAGAAAGCTTCTTTCCAGATTTCATCTGAGGATATTTCCTTTCTCACCATAGCCTGTAAGGGCTTCCAAATATCACTTTGCCAATTCCACAAGAACTGTCTTAGCGAAAGGATTCTTGAGGTTAAAGCTGTAACTCGGTGAGATGATTTCACAGAACACAAAGAAGTTTCTCAGAAAGCTTCTTTCTCTTTGTTATGGGAGGATACTTCCTTTGGCCCTATAGTCTTCAAAAGGATCCGAAATATCTGTTCTCAGATTCCACAGAAATAAGGCTAGCAAAGTGATCCACTAAATACAGATGTAACTCTGTGAGATGAATTAACAGAACACTAAGCAGTTTCTCAGAAAGCTTCTTTCCAGATATCATCTGGGGATATTTCCTTTTTCACCGTAGCCCTCTATGGGCTTCCAAATATCACATTGCCAATTCCACAAGTACTGTCTAAGCGAAAGGCTTCTTGAGGGGAAAGCTGTAACTCTGTGAGATGATTTCACAGAACCAAAGAAGTTTCTCAGAAAGCTTCTTTTTCTTTGTTATCAGAGGATACTTCCTTTGGCCCTATAGTCTTGAAAGGAATCTGAAATATCTGTTCTCAGATTCCAGAGAAATAAGCTAGCAAAGAGATCCACGAAATACAGATGTAACTCTGTGAGATGAAGTAACAGACACACTAAGCAGTTTCTCGGAAAGCTTCTTTCCAGATTTCATCTGAGGATATTTCCTTTTTCACCGTAGCCCTCTATGGGCTTCCAAATATCACTTTGCCAATTCCACAAGAACTGTCTTAGAGAAAGGCTTCTTGAGGAGAAATCTGTAACTCTGTGAGATGATTTCACAGAACAAAAGAAGTTTCTCAGAAAGCTTCTTTTTCTTTGTTATCGGAGGATACTTCCTTTGGCCCTATAGTCTTGAAAGGGATCCGAAATATCTGTTCTCAGATTCCATAGAAATAAGGCTAGCAAAGAGATCCACGAAATACAGATGTAACTCTGTGAGATGAAGTAACAGAACACTAAGCAGTTTCTCGGAAAGCTTCTTTCCAGATTTCATCTGAGGATATTTCCTTTTTCTCCATAGCCCTCTATGGGCTTCCAAATATCACTTTGCCAATTCCACAAGAATTGTCTTAGAGAAAGGCTTCTTGAGGGGAAAGCTGTAACTCTGTGAGATGATTTCACAAAACACAAAGGAGTTTCTCAGAAACCTTCTTTCTCTTTGCTTTCGGAGGATATTTCCTTTGGCCCTATAGTCTTCAAAGGGATCCGAAATATCTGTTCTCAGATTCCATAGAAATAAGGCTAGCAAAGAGATCCACGAAATACAGATGTAACTCTGTGAGTGGAAGTCACATATCACAGAGCAGTTTCTCAGAAAGCCTCTCTCCAGATTTCATCTGAGGATATTTTCTTTCTCACCATAGCCCTCTATGGGCTTCCAAATATCACTGTGCCAATTCCACAAGAACTGTCTTAGCGAAAGGCTTCTTGAGGGGAAAGCTGTAACTCTGTGAGATGATTTCACAGAACACAAAGAAGTTTCTCAGAAAGCTTCTTTCTCTTTGTTATCGGAGGATATTTCCTTTGGCCCTATAGTCTTCAAAAGGAACCGAAATATCTGTTCTCAGATTCCACAGAAATAAGGCTAGCAAAGTGATCCACGAAATACAGATGTAACTCTGTGAGATGAATTAACAGAACACTAAGCAGTTTCTCAGAAAGCTTCTTTCCAGATTTCATCTGAGGATATTTCCTTTTTCACCATAGCCCTCTATGGGCTTCCAAATATCACTTTGACTATTCCACAAGAACTGTCTTAACGAAAGGCTTCTTGAGGGGAAAGCTGTAACTCTGTGAGATGATTTCACAGAAAAAAAGAAGTTTCTCAGAAAGCTTCTTTTTCTTTGTTATCGGAGGATACTTCCTTTGGCCCTATAGTCTTGAAAGGGATCCGAAATATCTGTTCTCAGATTCCATAGAAATAAGGCTAGCAAAGAGATCCACGAAATACAGATGTAACTCTGTGAGATGAAGTAACAGAACACTAAGCAGTTTCTCGGAAAGCTTCTTTCCAGATTTCATCTGAGGATATTTCCTTTTTCACCATAGCCCTCTATGGGCTTCCAAATATCACTTTGCCAATTCCACAAGAATTGTCTTAGAGAAAGGCTTCTTGAGGGGAAAGCTGTAACTCTGTGAGATGTTTTCACAAAACACAAAGGAGTTTCTCAGAAACCTTCTTTCTCTTTCCTTTCGGAGGATATTTACTTTGGCCCAATAGTCTTCAAAGGGATCCGAAATATCTGTTCTCAGATTCCACAGAAATAAGGCTAGCAAAGAGATCCACGAAATACAGATGTAACTCTTTGAGTGGAAGTCACATATCACAGAGCAGTTTCTCAGAAAGCCTCGGTCCAGATTTCATCTGAGGATATTTTCTTTCTCTCCATAGCCCTCTATGGGCTTCCAAATATCACTTTGCCAATTCCACAAGAACTGTCTTAGCGAAAGGCTTCTTGAGGGGAAAGCTGTAACTCTGGGAGATGATTTCACAGAACACAAAGAAGTTTCTCAGAAAGCTTCTTTCTCTTTGTTATCGGAGGATATTTCCTTTGGCCCTATAGTCTTCAAAGGGATCCGAAATATCTGTTCTCACATTCCACAGAAATAAGGCTAGCAAAGAGATCCACGAAATACAGATGTAACTCTGAGGCATGAATTAACAGAACACTAAGCAGTTTATCGGAAAGCTTCTTTCCAGATTTCATCTGAGGATATTTCCTTTTTCACCTTAGCCCTCTATGGGCTTCCAAATATCACTTTGCCAATTTCACAAGAATTGTCTTAGAGAAAGGCTTCTTGAGGGGAAAGCTGTAACTCTGTGAGATGATTTCACAGAACACAAAGAAGTTTCTCAGAAAGCTTCTTTCTCTTTGTTATCGGAGGATACTTCCTTTGGCCCTAGAGTCTTCAAAGGGATCCGAAATATCTGATCTCAGATTCCCCAGAAATAAGGCTACCAAAGAGATTCAAGAAATAGAGATGTAACTCTGTGAGTGGAAGTCACATATCACAGAGCAGTTTCTCAGAAAGCTGCTTTCCAGATTTCATCTGAGGATATTTCCTTTTTCACCGTAGCCCTCTATGGGCTTCCAAATATCACTTTGCAAAATCCACAAGAACTGTCTTAGCGAAAGGCTTCTTGAGGGGAAAGCTGTAACTCTGTGAAATGATTTCACAGCACACAAAGAAGTTTCTCAGAAAGCTTCTTTCTCTTTGTTATCGGAGGATATTTCCTTTGGCCCTATAGTCTTCAAAGGGATCCGAAATATCTGTTCTCTGATTCCACAGAAATAAGGCTAGGAAAGAGATCCACGAAATACAGATGTAACTCTGAGGCATGAATTAAAAGAACACTAAGCAGTTTCTCGGAAATATTCTTTCCAGATTTCATCTGAGGATATTTCCTTTTTCACCATAGCCCTCTATGGGCTTCCAAATATCACTTTGACAATTCCACAAGAACTGTCTTAGCGAAAGGCTTCTTGAGGGGAAAGCTGTAACTCTGTGAGATGATTTCACAGAACACAAAGATGTTTCTCAGAAAGCTTCTTTTTCTTTGTTATCGGAGGATACTTCCTTTGGCCCCATAGTCTTGAAAGGGATCCGAAATATCTGTTCTCAGATTCCATAGAAATAAGGCTAGCAAAGAGATCCACGAAATACAGATGTCATTCTGTGAGATGAAGTAACAGAACACTAAGCAGTTTCTCGGAAAGCTTCTTTCCAGATTTCATCTGAGGATATTTGCGTTTTCACCATAGCCCTCTATGGGCTTCCAAATATCACTTTGCCAATTTCACAAGAATTGTCTTAGAGAAAGGCTTCTTGAGGGGAAAGCTGTAACTCTGTGAGATGATTTCACAAAACACAAAGGAGTTTCTCAGAAACCTTCTTTCTCTTAGCTTTCGGAGGATAATTCCTTTGGCCCTATAGTCTTCAAAGGGATCCGAAATATCTGTTCTCAGATTCCACAGAAATAAGGCTAGCAAATAGATCCACGAAATACAGATGTAACTCTGTGAGTGGAAATCACATATCACAGAGCAGTTTCTCAGAAAGCCTCTCTCCAGATTTCATCTGAGGATATTTCCTTTCTCACCATAGGCCTCTATGGGCTTCCAAATATCATTTTGCCATTTCCACAAGAACTGTCTTAGCGAAAGGCTTCTTGAGGGGAAAGCTGTAACTCTGTGAGATGATTTCACAGAACACAAAGATGTTTCTCAGAAAGCTTCTTTCTCTTTGTTATAGGAGGATACTTCCTTTGGCCCTATAGTCTTCAAAGGGATCCGAAATATCTGTTCTCAGATTCCACAGAAATAAGGCTAGCAAAGAGATCCACGAAATACAGATGTAACTCTGTGAGTGGAAATCACATATCACAGAGCAGTTTCTCAGAAAGCCTCTCTCCAGATTTCATCTGAGGATATTTCCTTTCTCACCATAGCCCTCTATGGGCTTCCAACTATCATTTTGCCATTTCAACAAGAACTGTCTTAGCGAAAGGCTTCTTGAGGGGAAAGCTGTAACTCTGTGAGATGATTTCACAGAACACAAAGATGTTTCTCAGAAAGCTTCTTTCTCTTTGTTATAGGAGGATACTTCCTTCGGCCCTATAGTCTTCAAAGGGATCCGAAATATCTGTTCTCAGATTCCACAGAAATAAGGCTAGCAAAGAGATCCACGAAATACAGTTGTAACTCTGTGAGTGGAAGTCACATATCACAGAGCAGTTTCTCAGAAAGCTTCTTTCCAGATTTCATCTGAGGATATTTCCTTTCTCACCATAGCCCTTTAAGGGCTTCCAAATATCAGTTTGCCAATTCCACGAGAACTGTCTTAGCGAAAGGCCTCTTGAGGGGAAAGCTGTAACTCTGTGAGATGATTTCACAACACAAAGAAGTTTCTCAGAAAGCTTCTTTCTCTTTGTTATCGGAGGATATTTCCTTTGGCCCTATAGTCTTCAAAGGGATCCGAAATATCTGTTCTCACATTCAATAGAAATAAGGCCAGCAAAGAGATCCACGAAATACAGATGTAACTCTGAGGCATGAATTAACAGAACACTAAGCAGTTTATCGGAAAGCTTCTTTCCAGATTTCATCTGAGGATATTTCCTTTTTCACCATAGCCCTCTATGGGCTTCCAAATATCACTTTGCCAATTTCACAAGAATTGTCTTAGAGAAAGGCTTCTTGAGGGGAAAGCTGTAACTCTGTGAGATGATTTCACAAAACACAAAGGAGTTTCTCAGAAACCTTCTTTCTCTTTGCTTTCGGAGGATAATTCCTTTGGCCCTATAGTCTTCAAAGGGATCCGAAATATCTGTTCTCAGATTCCACAGAAATAAGGCTAGCAAATAGATCCACGAAATACAGATGTAACTCTGTGAGTGGAAGTCACATATCACAGAGCAGTTTCTCAGAAAGCCTCGGTCCAGATTTCATCTGAGGATATTTTCTTTCTCACCATAGCCCGCTATGGGCTTCCAAATATCACTTTGCCAATTCCACAAGAACTGTCTTAGCGAAAGGCTTCTTGAGGGGAAAGCTGTAACTCTGTGAGATGATTTCACAGAACACAAAGAAGTTTCTCAGAAAGCTTCTTTCTCTTTGTTATCGGAGGATATTTCCTTTGGCCCTATAGTCTTCAAAGGGATCCGAAATATCTGTTCTCAGATTCCACGGAAATAAGGCTAGCAAAGAGATCCACGAAATACAGATGTAACTCTGTGAGTGGAAGTCACATATCACAGAGCAGTTTCTCAGAAAGCTGCTTTCCAGATTTCATCTGAGGATATTTCCTTTATCACCATAGCCCTCTATGGGCTTCCAAATATCACTTTGCAAAATCCACAAGAACTGTCTTAGCGAAAGGCTTCTTGAGGGGAAAGCTGTAACTCTGTGAGATGATTTCACAGAACACAAAAAAGTTTCTCAGAAAGCTTCTTTCTCTTTGTTATCGGAGGATAATTCGTTTGGCCCTATAGTCTTCAAAGGGATCCGAAATATCTGTTCTCAGATTCCACAGAAATAAGGCTAGCAAAGAGATCCACGAAATACAGATGTAACTCTGTGAGTGGAAATCACATATCACAGAGCAGTTTCTCAGAAAGCCTCTCTCCAGATTTCATCTGAGGATATTTCCTTTCTCACCATAGCCCTCTATTGGCTTCCAACTATCATTTTGCCATTTCAACAAGAACTGTCTTAGCGAAAGGCTTCTTGAGGGGAAAGCTGTAACTCTGTGAGATGATTTCACAGAACACAAAGATGTTTCTCAGAAAGCTTCTTTCTCTTTGTTATAGGAGGATACTTCCTTTGGCCCTATAGTCTTCAAAGGGATCCGAAATATCTGTTCTCAGATTCCACAGAAATAAGGCTAGCAAAGAGATCCACGAAATACAGTTGTAACTTTGTGAGTGGAAGTCACATATCACAGAGCAGTTTCTCAGAAAGCTTCTTTCCAGATTTCATCTGAGGATATTTCCTTTCTCACCATAGCCCTTTAAGGGCTTCCAAATATCAGTTTGCCAATTCCACGAGAACTGTCTTAGCGAAAGGCCTCTTGAGGGGAAAGCTGTAACTCTGTGAGATGATTTCACAACACAAAGAAGTTTCTCAGAAAGCTTCTTTCTCTTTGTTATCGGAGGATATTTCCTTTGGCCCTATAGTCTTCAAAGGGATCCGAAATATCTGTTCTCAGATTCCACGGAAATAAGGCTAGCAAAGAGATCCACGAAATGCAAATGTAACTCTTTGAGATGAATTAACAGAACACTAAGCAGATTTTCAGAAAGCTTCTTTCCAGATTTCATCTCAGGATATTTCCTTTTTCACCGTAGGCCTCTATGGGCTTCCAAATATCACATTGCCAATTCCAAAAGCACTGTCTTATCGAACGGCTTCTTGAGGGGAAAGCTGTAACTCTGTGGGATGATTTCACAGAACACAAAGAAGTTTCTCAGAAAGCTTCTTTTTCTTTGTTATCGGAGGATCCTTCCTTTGGCCCTATAGTCTTGAAAGGGATCCGAAATATCTCTTCTCAGATTCCACAGAAATAAGGCTAGCAAAGACATCCACGAAATACAGATGTAACACTGTGAGGTGAATTAACAGAACATTAAGCAGTTTCTCGGAAAGCTTCTTTCCAGATTTCATCTGAGGATATTTCCTTTTTCACCATAGCCCTCTATGGGATTCCAAATATCACTTTGCCAATTCCACAAGAACGGCCTTAGCGAAAGGCTTCTTGAGGGGAAAGCTGTTACTCTGTGAGATGATTTCACAGAACACAAAGAAGTTTCTCAGAAAGCTTCTTTCTCTTTGTTATCGGAGGATATTTCCATTGGCCCAATAGTCTTCAAAGGGATCCGAAATATCTGTTCTCAGATTCCACAGAAATAAGGCTAGCAAAGAGATCCACGAAATACAGATGTAACTCTGTGAGTGGAAGTCACATATCACAGAGCAGTTTCTAAGAAAGCCTCTCTCCAGATTTCATCTGAGGATATTTTCTTTCTCACCATAGCCCTTTATGGGCTTCCAAATATCACTTTGCCAATTCCACAAGAACTGTCTTAGCGAAAGGCTTCTTGAGGGGAAAGCTGTAACTCTGTGAGATGATTTCACAGAACACAAAGAAGTTTCTGAGAAAGCTTCTTTCTCTTTGTTATCGGAGGATATTTCTTTTGGCCCTATAGTCTTCAAAGGGATCCGAAATATCTGTTCTCAGATTCCACGGAAATAAGGCAAGCAAAGAGATCCACGAAATACAAATGTAACTCTGTGAGATGAATTAACAGAACACTAAGCAGTTTTTCAGAAAGCTTCTTTCCAGATTTCATCTCAGGATATTTCCTTTTTCACCATAGCCCTCTATGGGCTTCCAAATGTCACATTGCCAATTCCAAAAGTACTGTCTTAGCCAAAGGCTTCTTGAGGGGAAAGCTGTAACTCTGTGAGATGATTTCACAAAACACAAAGGAGTTTCTCAGAAACCTTCTTTCTCTTTCCTTTCGGAGGATATTTCCTTTGGCCCTATAGTCTTCAAAGGAATCCGAAATATCTGTTCTCAGATTCCACAGAAATAAGACTAGCAAAGAGATCCACGAAATACAGATGTAACTCTGTGAGTGGAAGTCACATATCACAGAGCAGTTTCTCAGAAAGCCTCTCTCCAGATTTCATCTGAGGATATTTTCTTTCTCACCATAGCCCTCTAGGGGTTCCAAATATCACTTTGCCAATTCCAAAAGTACTGTCTTAGCGAAAGGCTTCTTGAGGGGAAAGCTGTAACTCTGTGAGATGATTTCACAGAACACAAAGAAGTTTCTCAGAAACCTTCTTTCTCTTTGTTATCGGAGGATATTTCCTTTGGCCCAATAGTCTTCAAGGGGATCCGAAATATCTGTTCTCAGATTCCACAGAAATAAGGCTAGCAAAGAGATCCACGAAATACAGATGTAACTCTGTGAGTGGAAGTCACATATCACAGAGCAGTTTCTCAGAAAGCCTCGGTCCAGATTTCATCTGAGGATATTTTCTTTCTCACCATAGCCCTCTATGGGCTTCCAAATATCACTTTGCCAATTCCACAAGAACTGTCTTAGCGAAAGGCTTCTTGAGGGGAAAGCTGTAACTCTGTGAGATGATTTCACAGAACACAAAGAAGTTTCTCAGAAAACTTCTTTCTGTGTGTTATCGGAGGATATTTCCTTTGGCCCTATAGTCTTCAAAGGGATCCGAAATATCTGTTCTCAGATTCCACGGAAATAAGGCTAGCAAAGAGATCCACGAAATACAGATGTAACTCTGTGAGTGGAAGTCACATATCACAGAGCAGTTTCTCAGAAACCTGCTTTCCAGATTTCATCTGAGGATATTTCCTTTTTCACCATAGCCCTCTATGGGCTTCCAAATATCACTTTGCAAAATCCACAAGAACTGTCTTAGCGAAAGGATTCTTGAGGGGAAAGCTGTAACTCTGTGAGATGATTTCACAGAACACAAAGAAGTTTCTCAGAAAGCTTCTTTCTCTTTGTTATCGGAGGATATTTCCTTTGGCCCTATAGTCTTCAAAGGGATCCGAAATATCTGTTCTCAGATTCCACAGAAATAAGGCTAGCAAAGAGATCCACGAAATACAGATGTAACTCTGTGAGTGGAAGTCACATATCCCAGAGCAGTTTCTCAGAAAGCTTCTTTGCAGATTTCATCTGAGGATATTTCCTTTCTCACCATAGCCCTCTATGGGCTTCCAACTATCATTTTGCCATTTCAACAAGAACTGTCTTAGCGAAAGGCTTCTTGAGGGGAAAGCTGTAACTCTGTGAGATGATTTCACAGAACACAAAGATGTTTCTCAGAAAGCTTCTTTCTCTTTGTTATAGGAGGATACTTCCTTTGGCCCTATAGTCTTCAAAGGGATCCGAAATATCTGTTCTCAGATTCCACATAAATAAGGCTAGCAAAGAGATCCACGAAATACAGTTGTAACTCTGTGAGTGGAAGTCACATATCACAGAGCAGTTTCTCAGAAAGCTTCTTTCCAGATTTCATCTGAGGATATTTCCTTTCTCACCATAGCCCTTTAAGGGCTTCCAAATATCAGTTTGCCAATTCCACGAGAATTGTCTTAGGGAAAGGCCTCTTGAGGGGAAAGCTGTAACTCTGTGAGACGATTTCACAACACAAAGAAGTTTCTCAGAAAGCTTCTTTCTCTTTGTTATCGGAGGATATTTCCTTTGGCCCTATAGTCTTCAAAGGGATCCGAAATATCTGTTCTCACATTCCACAGAAATAAGGCTATCAAAGAGATCCACGAAATACAGACGTAACTCTGAGGCATGAATTAACAGAACACTAAGCAGTTTCTCGGAAAGATTCTTTCCAGATTTCATCTGAGGATATTTCCTTTTTCACCATAGCCCTCTATGGGCTTCCAAATATCACTTTGACAATTCCACAAGAACTGTCTTAGCGAAAGGCTTCTTGAGGGGAAAGCTGAAACTCTGTGAGATGATTTCACAGAAAAAAAGAAGTTTCTCAGAAAGCTTCTTTTTCTTTGTTATCGGAGGATACTTCCTTTGGCCCTATAGTCTTGAAAGGGGATCCGAAATATCTGTTCTCAGATTCCATAGAAATAAGGCTAGCAAAGAGATCCACGAAATACATATGTAACTCTGTGAGATGAAGTAACAGAACACTAAGCAGTTTCTCGGAAAGCTTCTTTCCAGATTTCATCTGAGGATATTTCCTTTTTCACCATAGCCCTCTATGGGCTTCCAAATATCACTTTGCCAATTCCACAAGAATTGTCTTAGAGAAAGGCTTCTTGAGGGGAAAGCTGTAACTCTGTGAGATGATTTCACAAAACACAAAGGAGTTTCTCAGAAACCTTCTTTCTCTTTGCTTTCGGAGGATATTTCCTTTGGCCCTATAGTCTTCAAAGGGATCCGAAATATCTGTTCTCAGATTCCACAGAAATAAGGCTAGCAAAGAGATCCACGAAATACAGATGTAACTCTGTGAGTGGAAGTCACTTTTCACAGAGCAGTTTCTCAGAAAGCCTCTCTCCAGATTTCATCTGAGGATATTTTCTTTCTCACCATAGCCCTCTAGGGGTTCCAAATATCACTTTGCCAATTCCACAAGAACTGTCTTAGCGAAAGGTTTCTTGAGGGGAAAGCTGTAACTCTGTGAGATGATTTCACAGAACACAAAGAAGTTTCTCAGAAACCTTCTTTCTCTTTGTTATCGGAGGATATTTCCTTTGGCCCAATAGTCTTCAAAGGGATCCGAAATATCTGTTCTCAGATTCCACAGAAATAAGGCTAGCAAAGAGATCCACGAAATACAGATGTAACTCTGTGAGTGGAAGTCACATATCACAGAGCAGTTTCTCAGAAAGCCTCGGTCCAGATTTCATCTGAGGATATTTTCTTTCTCACCATAGTCCTCTATGGGCTTCCAAATATCACTTTGCCAATTCCACAAGAACTGTCTTAGCGAAAGGCTTCTTGAGGGGAAAGCTGTAACTCTGTGAGATGATTTCACAGAACACAAAGAAGTTTCTCAGAAAGCTTCTTTCTCTTTTTTATCGGAGGATACTTCCTTTGGCCCTATAGTCTCCAAAGGGATCCGAAATATCTGTTCTCAGATTCCCCAGAAATAAGGCTTCCAAAGAGATTCAAGAAATAGAGATGTAAATCTGTGAGTGGAAGTCACATATCACAGAGCAGTTTCTCAGAAAGCTTCTTTCCAGATTTCATCTGAGGATATTTCCTTTCTCACCATAGCCCTCCATGGGCTTCCAAATATCACTTGCAACATCCACAAGAACTGTCTTAGCGAAAGGCTTCTTGAGGGGAAAGCTGTAACTCTGTGAGATGATTTCACAGAACACAAAGAAGTTTCTCAGAAAGCTTCTTTCTCTTTGTTATCGGAGGATATTTCCTTTGGCCCTATAGACTTCAAAGGGATCCGAAATATCTGTTCTCAGAATCCACAGAAATAAGGCTAGCAAAGAGATCCACGAAATACAGATGTAACTCTGTGAGTGGAAATCACATATCACAGAGCAGTTTCTCAGAAAGCCTCTCTCCAGATTTCATCTGAGGATATTTCCTTTCTCACCATAGCCCTCTATGGGCTTCCAACTATCATTTTGCCATTTCAACAAGAACTGTCTTAGCGAAAGGCTTCTTGAGGGGAAAGCTGTAACTCTGTGAGATGATTTCACAGAACACAAAGATGTTTCTCAGAAAGCTTCTTTCTCTTTGTTATAGGAGGATACTTCCTTTGGCCCTATAGTCTTCAAAGGGATCCGAAATATCTGTTCTCAGATTCCACAGAAATAAGGCTAGCAAAGAGATCCACGAAATACAGTTGTAACTCTGTGAGTGGAAGTCACATATCACAGAGCAGTTTCTCAGAAAGCTTCTTTCCAGATTTCATCTGAGGATATTTCCTTTCTCACCATAGCCCTTTAAGGGCTTCCAAATATCAGTTTGCCAATTCCACGAGAACTGTCTTAGCGAAAGGCCTCCTGAGGGGAAAGCTGTAACTCTGTGAGATGATTTCACAACACAAAGAAGTTTCTCAGAAAGCTTCTTTCTCTTTGTTATCGGAGGATATTTCCTTTGGCCCTATAGTCTTCAAAGGGATCCGAAATATCTGTTCTCACATTCCACAGAAATAAGGCTAGCAAAGAGATCCACGAAATACAGATGTAACTCTGAGGCATGAATTAACAGAACACTAAGCAGTTTCTCGGAAAGATTCTTTCCAGATTTCATCTGAGGATATTTCCTTTTTCACCATAGCCCTCTATGGGCTTCCAAATATCACTTTGACAATTCCAGAAGAACTCTCTTAGCGAAAGGCTTCTTGAGGGGAAAGCTGTAACTCTGTGAGATGATTTCACAGAAAAAAAGAAGTTTCTCAGAAAGCTTCTTTTTCTTTGTTATCGGAGGATACTTCCTTTGGCCCTATAGTCTTGAAAGGGATCCGAAATATCTGTTCTCAGATTCCATAGAAATAAGGCTAGCAAAGAGATCCACGAAATACAGATGTAACTCTGTGAGATGAAGTAACAGAACACTAAGCAGTTTCTCGGAAAGCTTCTTTCCAGATTTCATCTGAGGATATTTCCTTTTTCACCATAGCCCTCTATGGGCTTCCAAATATCACTTTGCCAATTCCACAAGAATTGTCTTAGAGAAAGGCTTCTTGAGGGGAAAGCTGTAACTCTGTGAGATGATTTCACAAAACACAAAGGAGTTTCTCAGAAACCTTCTTTCTCTTTGCTTTCGGAGGATATTTCCTTTGGCCCTATAGTCTTCAAAGGGATCCGAAATATCTGTTCTCAGATTCCACAGAAATAAGGCTAGCAAAGAGATCCACGAAATACAGATGTAACTCTGTGAGTGGAAGTCACATATCACAGAGCAGTTTCTCAGAAAGCCTCTCTCCAGATTTCATCTGAGGATATTTTCTTTCTCACCATAGCCCTCTAGGGGTTCCAAATATCACTTTGCCAATTCCACAAGAACTGTCTTAGCGAAAGGTTTCTTGAGGGGAAAGCTGTAACTCTGTGAGATGATTTCACAGAACACAAAGAAGTTTCTCAGAAACCTTCTTTCTCTTTGTTATCGGAGGATATTTCCTTTGGCCCAATAGTCTTCAAAGGGATCCGAAATATCTGTTCTCAGATTCCACAGAAATAAGGCTAGCAAAGAGATCCACGAAATGCAGATGTAACTCTGTGAGTGGAAGTCACATATCACAGAGCAGTTTCTCAGAAAGCCTCGGTCCAGATTTCATCTGAGGATATTTTCTTTCTCACCATAGTCCTCTATGGGCTTCCAAATATCACTTTGCCAATTCCACAAGAACTGTCTTAGCGAAAGGCTTCTTGAGGGGAAAGCTGTAACTCTGTGAGATGATTTCACAGAACACAAAGAAGTTTCTCAGAAAGCTTCTTTCTCTTTTTTATCGGAGGATACTTCCTTTGGCCCTATAGTCTTCAAAGGGATCCGAAATATCTGTTCTCAGATTCCCCAGAAATAAGGCGTCCAAAGAGATTCAAGAAATAGAGATGTAAATCTGTGAGTGGAAGTCACATATCACAGAGCAGTTACTCAGAAAGCTTCTTTCCAGATTTCATCTGAGGATATTTCCTTTCTCACCATAGCCCTCCATGGGCTTCCAAATATCACTTTGCCAATTACACAAGAACTGTCTTAGCGAAAGGCTTCTTGAGGGGAAAGCTGTAACTCTGTGAGATGATTTCAAAGAACACAAAGAAGTTTCTCAGAAAGCTTCTTTCTCTTTGTTATCGGAGGATATTTCCTTTGGCCTACAGTCTTCAAAGTGATCCGAAATATCTGTTCTCAGATTCCACAGAAATAAGGCTAGCAAAGAGATCCACGAAATACAGATGTAACTCTGTGAGTGGAAGTCACATATCACAGAGCAGTTTCTCAGAAAGCTGCTTTCCAGAATTCATCTGAGGATATTTCCTTTTTCACCGTAGCCCTCTATGGGCTTCCAAATATCACTTGCAACATCCACAAGAACTGTATTAGCGAAAGGCTTCTTGAGGGGAAAGCTGTAACTCTGTGAGATGATTTCACAGAACACAAAGAAGTTTCTCAGAAAGCTTCTTTCTCTTTGTTATCGGAGGATATTTCCTTTGGCCCTATAGTCTTCAAAGGGATACGAAATATCTGTTCTCAGAATCCACAGAAATAAGGCTAGCAAAGAGATCCACGAAATACAGATGTAACTCAGTGAGTGGAAATCACATATCACAGAGCAGTTTCTCAGAAAGCCTCTCTCCAGATTTCATCTGAGGATATTTCCTTTCTCACCATAGCCCTCTATGGGCTTCCAACTATCATTTTGCCATTTCAACAAGAACTGTCTTAGCGAAAGGCTTCTTGAGGGGAAAGCTGTAACTCTGTGAGATGATTTCACAGAACACAAAGATGTTTCTCAGAAAGCTTCTTTCTCTTTGTTATAGGAGGATACTTCCTTTGGCGCTATAGTCTTCAAAGGAATCCGAAATATCTGTTCTCAGATTCCACAGAAATAAGGCTAGCAAAGAGATCCACGAAATACAGTTGTAACTCTGTGAGTGGAAGTCACATATCACAGAGCAGTTTCTCAGAAAGCTTCTTTCCAGATTTCATCTGAGGATATTTCCTTTCTCACCATAGCCCTTTAAGGGCTTCCAAATATCAGTTTGCCAATTCCACGAGAACTGTCTTAGCGAAAGGCCTCTTGAGGGGAAAGCTGTAACTCTGTGAGATGATTTCACAACACAAAGAAGTTTCTCAGAAAGCTTCTTTCTCTTTGTTATCGCAGGATATTCCCTTTGGCCCTATAGTCTTCAAAGGGATCCGAAATATCTGTTCTCACATTCCACAGAAATAAGGCTAGCAAAGAGATCCACAAAATACAGATGTAACTCTGAGGCATGAATTAACAGAACACTAAGCAGTTTCTCGGAAAGATTCTTTCCAGATTTCATCTGAGGATATTTCCTTTTTCAACATAGCCCTCTATGGTCTTCCAAATATCACTTTGACAATTCCACAAGAACTGTCTTAGCGAAAGGCTTCTTGAGGGGAAAGCTGTAACTCTGTGAGATGATTTCACAGAAAAAAAGAAGTTTCTCAGAAAGCTTCTTTTTCTTTGTTATCGGAGGATAGTTCCTTTGGCCCTATAGTCTTGAAAGGGATCCGAAATATCTGTTCTCAGATCCAAAGAAATAAGGCTAGCAAAGAGATCCACGAAATACAGATGTAACTCTGTGAGATGAAGTAACAGAACACTAAGCAGTTTCTCGGAAAGCTTCTTTCCAGATTTCATCTGAGGATATTTCCTTTTTCACCATAGCCCTCTATGGCCTTCCAAATATCACTTTGCCAATTCCACAAGAATTGTCTTAGAGAAAGGCTTCTTGAGGGGAAAGCTGTAACTCTGTGAGATGATTTCACAAAACACAAAGGAGTTTCTCAGAAACCTTCTTTCTCTTTGCTTTCGGAGGACATTTCCTTTGGCCCTATAGTCTTCAAAGGGATCCGAAATATCTGTTCTCAGATTCCACAGAAATAAGGCTAGCAAAGAGATCCACGAAATACAGATGTAACTCTGTGAGTGGAAGTCACATATCACAGAGCTGTTTCTCAGAAAGCCTCTCTCCAGATTTCCTCTGAGGATATTTTCTTTCTCACCATAGCCCTCTAGGGGTTCCAAATATCACTTTCCAATTCCACAAGGACTGTCTTAGCGAAAGGCTTCTTGAGGGGAAAGCTGTAACTCTGTGAGATGATTTCACAGAACACAAAGAAGTTTCTCAGAAACCTTCTTTCTCTTTGTTATCGGAGGATATTTCCTTTGGCCCAATAGTCTTCAAAGGGATCCGAAATATCTGTTCTCAGATTCCTCAGAAATAAGGCTAGCAAAGAGATCCACGAAATACAGATGTAACTCTGTGAGTGGAAGTCACATATCACAGAGCAGTTTCTCAGAAAGCCTCGGTCCAGATTTCATCTGAGGATATTTTCTTTCTCACCATAGTCCTCTATGGGCTTCCAAATATCACTTTGCCAATTACACAAGAACTGTCTTAGCGAAAGGCTTCTTGAGGGGAAAGCTGTAACTCTGTGAGATGATTTCACAGAACACAAAGAAGTTTCTCAGAAAGCTTCTTTCTCTTTGTTATCGGAGGATACTTCCTTTGGCCCTATAGTCTTCAAAGGGATCCGAAATATCTGTTCTCAGATTCCCCAGAAATAAGGCTACCAAAGAGATTCAAGAAATAGAGATGTAAATCTGTGAGTGGAAGTCACATATCACAGAGCAGTTTCTCAGAAAGCTTCTTTCCAGATTTCATCTGAGGATATTTCCTTTCTCACCATAGCCCTCCATGGGCTTCAAAATATCACTTTGCCAATTACACAAGAACTGTCTTAGCGAAAGGCTTCTTCAGGGGAAAGCTGTAACTCTGTGAGATGATTTCACAGAACACAAAGAAGTTTCTCAGAAAGCTTCTTTCTCTTTGTTATCGGAGGATATTTCCTTTGGCCTACAGTCTTCAAAGTGATCCGAAATATCTGTTCTCAGATTCCACAGAAATAAGGCTAGCAAAGAGATCCACGAAATACAGATGTAACTCTGTGAGTGGAAGTCACATATCACAGAGCAGTTTCTCAGAAAGCTGCTTTCCAGATTTCATCTGAGGATATTTCCTTTTTCACCATAGCCCTCTATGGGCTTCCAAATATCACTTTGCCAATTCCACAAGAACTGTCTTAGCGAAAGGCTTCTTGAGGGGAAAGCTGTAACTCTGTGAGATGATTTCACAGAACACAAAGAAGTTTCTCAGAAAGCTTCTTTCTCTTTGTTATCGGAGGATATTTCCTTTGGCCCTATAGTCTTCAAAGGGATCCGAAATATCTGTTCTCAGATTCCACAGAAATAAGGCTAGCAAAGAGATCCACGAAATACAGATGTAACTCTGTGAGTGGAAATCACATATCACAGAGCAGTTTCTCAGAAAGCCTCTCTCCAGATTTCATCTGAGGATATTTCCTTTCTCACCATAGCCCTCTATGGGCTTCCAACTATCATTTTGCCATTTCAACAAGAACTGTTTTAGAGAAAGGCTTCTTGAGGGGAAAGCTGTAACTCTGTGAGATGATTTCCCAGAACACAAAGATGTTTCTCAGAAAGCTTCTTTCTCTTTGTTATAGGAGGATACTTCCTTTGGCCCTATAGTCTTCAAAGGGATCCGAAATATCTGTTCTCAGATTCCACAGAAATAAGGCTAGCAAAGAGATCCACGAAACACAGTTGTAACTCTGTGAGTGGCAGTCACATATCACAGAGCAGTTTCTCAGAAAGCTTCTTTCCAGATTTCATCTGAGGATATTTCCTTTCTCACCATAGCCTGTAAGGGCTTCCAAATATCACTTTGCCAATTCCACAAGAACTGTCTTAGCGAAAGGATTCTTGAGGTTAAAGCTGTAACTCGGTGAGATGATTTCACAGAACACAAAGAAGTTTCTCAGAAAGCTTCTTTCTCTTTGTTATGGGAGGATACTTCCTTTGGCCCTATAGTCTTCAAAAGGATCCGAAATATCTGTTCTCAGATTCCACAGAAATAAGGCTAGCAAAGTGATCCACGAAATACAGATGTAACTCTGTGAGATGAATTAACAGAACACTAAGCAGTTTCTCAGAAAGCTTCTTTCCAGATATCATCTGGGGATATTTCCTTTTTCACCGTAGCCCTCTATGGGCTTCCAAATATCACATTGCCAATTCCACAAGTACTGTCTAAGCGAAAGGCTTCTTGAGGGGAAAGCTGTAACTCTGTGAGATGATTTCACAGAACCAAAGAAGTTTCTCAGAAAGCTTCTTTTTCTTTGTTATCAGAGGATACTTCCTTTGGCCCTATAGTCTTGAAAGGAATCTGAAATATCTGTTCTCAGATTCCAGAGAAATAAGCTAGCAAAGAGATCCACGAAATACAGATGTAACTCTGTGAGATGAAGTAACAGACACACTAAGCAGTTTCTCGGAAAGCTTCTTTCCAGATTTCATCTGAGGATATTTCCTTTTTCACCGTAGCCCTCTATGGGGTTCCAAATATCACTTTGCCAATTCCACAAGAACTGTCTTAGAGAAAGGCTTCTTGAGGAGAAAGCTGTAACTCTGTGAGATGATTTCACAGAACAAAAGAAGTTTCTCAGAAAGCTTCTTTTTCTTTGTTATCGGAGGATACTTCCTTTGGCCCTATAGTCTTGAAAGGGATCCGAAATATCTGTTCTCAGATTCCATAGAAATAAGGCTAGCAAAGAGATCCACGAAATACAGATGTAACTCTGTGAGATAAAGTAACAGAACACTAAGCAGTTTCTCGGAAAGCTTCTTTCCAGATTTCATCTGAGGATATTTCCTTTTTCTCCATAGCCCTCTATGGGCTTCCAAATATCACTTTGCCAATTCCACAAGAATTGTCTTAGAGAAAGGCTTCTTGAGGGGAAAGCTGTAACTCTGTGAGATGATTTCACAAAACACAAAGGAGTTTCTCAGAAACCTTCTTTCTCTTTGCTTTCGGAGGATATTTCCTTTGGCCCTATAGTCTTCAAAGGGATCCGAAATATCTGTTCTCAGATTCCATAGAAATAAGGCTAGCAAAGAGATCCACGAAATACAGATGTAACTCTGTGAGTGGAAGTCACATATCACAGAGCAGTTTCTCAGAAAGCCTCTCTCCAGATTTCATCTGAGGATATTTTCTTTCTCACCATAGCCCTCTATGGGCTTCCAAATATCACTGTGCCAATTCCACAAGAACTGTCTTAGCGAAAGGCTTCTTGAGGGGAAAGCTGTAACTCTGTGAGATGATTTCACAGAACACAAAGAAGTTTCTCAGAAAACTTCTTTCTTTTTTTTATCGGAGGATATTTCCTTTGGCCCTATAGTCTTCAAAGGGATCCGAAATATCTGTTCTCAGATTCCACGGAAATAAGGCTAGCAAAGAGATCCACAAAATACAAATGTAACTCTGTGAGATGAATTAACAGAACACTAAGCAGTTTTTCAGAAAGCTTCTTTCCATATTTCATCTCAGAACATTTCCTTTTTCACCATAGTCCTTTAAGGGCTTCCAAATATCACTTTGCCAATTCCACAAGAACTATCTTAGCGAAAGGCTTCTTGAGGGGAAAGCTGTAACTCTGTGAGATGATTTCACAGAACACAAAGAAGTTTCTCAGAAAGCTTCTTTCTCTTTGTTATCGGAGGATATTACCTTAGGCCCTATATTCTTCAAAAGGATCCGAAATATCTGTTCTCAGATTCCACAGAAATAAGGCTAGCACAGAGATCCACGAAATACAGATGTAACTCTGTGAGATGAATTAACAGAACACTAAGCAGTTTCTCGGAAATCTTCTATCCAGATTTTATCTGAGGATATTTCCGTTGTCACCATAGCCCACTATGGGCTTCCAAATATCACTTTGCCAATTCCACAAGAACTGTCTTAGCGAAAGGCTTCTTGAGGGGAAAGCTGTAACTCTGTGAGATGATTTCGCAGAACACAAAGAAGTTTCTCAGAAAGCTTCTTTCTCTTTGTTATCGGAGGATACTTCCTTTGGCCCTATAGTCTTCAAAGGGATCCGAAATATCTGTTCTGAGATATCAACAGAAATAAGGCTAGCAAAGAGATCCACGAAATACAGATGTAACTCTGTGAGTTGAAGTCACATATCACAGAGCAGTTTCTCAGAATAGTTCGTTCAAGATTTAATCTGAGGATATTTCCTTTCTCACCATAGCCTGTAAGGGCTTCCAAATATCACTTTGCCAATTCCACAAGAACTGTCTTAGCGAAAGGCTTCTTGAGGTTAAAGCTGTAACTCGGTGAGATGATTTCACAGAACACAAAGAAGTTTCTCAGAAAGCTTCTTTCTCTTTGTTATGGGAGGATATTTCCTTTGGCCCTATAGTCTTCAAAAGGATCCGAAATATCTGTTCTCAGATTCCACAGAAATAAGGCTAGCAAAGTGATCCACGAAATACAGATGTTACTCTGTGAGATGAATTAACAGAACACTAAGCAGTTTCTCAGAAAGCTTCTTTCCAGATTTCATCTGAGGATATTTCCTTTTTCACCATAGCCCTCTATGGGCTTCCAAATATCACATTGCCAATTCCACAAGTACTGTCTTAGCGAAAGGCTTCTTGAGGGGAAAGCTGTAACTCTGTGAGATGATTTCACAGAACCAAAGAAGTTTCTCAGAAAACTTCTTTTTCTTTGTTATCGGAGGATACTTCCTTTGGCCCTATAGTCTTGAAAGGAATCCGAAATATCTGTTCTCAGATTCCGGAGAAATAAGCTATCAAAGAGATCCACGAAATACAGATGTAACTCTGTGAGATGAAGTAACAGACACACTAAGCAGTTTCTCGGAAAGCTTCTTTCCAGATTTCATCTGAGGATATTTTCTTTTTCACCATAGCCCTCTAAGGGCTTCCAAATATCACTTTGCCCATTCCACAAGAACTGTCTTTGCGAAAGGCTTCTCGAGGGGAAACCT
Organism: Macaca mulatta; assembly: GCF_049350105.2. Taxonomy (NCBI): domain Eukaryota; kingdom Metazoa; phylum Chordata; class Mammalia; order Primates; family Cercopithecidae; genus Macaca; species Macaca mulatta. The sequence goes on from NC_133417.1 coordinate 31,004,103, forward strand.
GTAAGTCTGTGAGATGATTTTACAGAACACAAAGAAGTTTCTCAGAAAGCTTCTTTCTCTTTGTTATCGGAGGACATTTCCTTTGGCCCTATAGTCTTCAAAGGGATCCGAAATATCTGTTCTCAGATTCCACAGAAATAAGGCTAGCAAAGAGATCCACGAAATACAGATGTAACTCTGTGAGATGAATTACCAGAACACTAAGCAGTTTCTCAGAAAGCTTCTTTCCAGATTTCATCTGAGGATATTTCCTATTTCACCATAGCCCTCTATGGGCTAACAAATATCACTTTGCCAATTCCACAAGAACTGTCTTAGCGAACGGCTTCTTAAGGTGAAAGCTGTAACTCTGTGAGATGATTTCACAGAACACAAAGAAGTTTCTCATAAAGCTTCTTTCTCTTTAATATCTGAGGATACTTCATTTGGCCCTATAATCTTCAAAGGGATCCGAAATATATCTTCTCAGATTCCACAGAAATAAGGCTAGCAAAGAGATCCACGAAATACAGATGTAACTCTGGGAGTGGAAGTCACATATCACAGAGCAGTTTCTCAGAAATCTTCTTTCCAGATTTCATCTGAGGATATTTCCTTTTTCAACATAGCCTTCTATGGGCTTCCAAATATCACTTTGCCAATTACACAAGAACAGTCTTAGCGAAAGGCTTCTTGAGGGGAAAGCTGTAAATCTGTGAGATGATTTCACACAACACAAAGAACTTTCTCAGAAAGCTTCTTTCTCTTTGTTATCGGAAGATTTTTCCTTTGGCCCTAGAGTCTTCAAAGGGATCCGAAATATCTGTTCTCAGATTCCACAGAAATAAGGCTGGCAAAGAGATCCACGAAATACAGATGTAACTCTGTGAGGGGAAGTCACATATCACAGAGCAGTTTCTCAGAAAGCTTCTTTCCAGATTTCATCTGAGGATATTTCCTTTTTCACCATAGCCCTCTAAGGGCTTCCAAATATCACTTTGCCAATTCCACAAGAACTGTCTTAGCGAAAGGCTTCTTGAAGGGAAAGCTGTAACTCTGGGAGATGATTTCACAGAACACAAAGAAGTTTCTCAGAAAGCTTCTTTCTCTTTATTATCTGAGGATACTTCCTTTGGCCCTGTAGTCTTCAAAGGGATCCGAAATATATCTTCTCAGATTCCACAGAAATAAGGCTAGCAAAGAGATCCACGAAATACAGATGTATCTCTGTGAGTGGAAGTCACATATCACAGAGCAGTTTCTCAGAAAGCTTCTTTCCAGATTGCATCTGAGGATATTTCCTTTTTCACCGTAGCCCACTAAGGGCTTCCAAATATCACTTTGCCAAATCCACAAGAACTGTCTTAGCGAAAGGCTTCTTGAAGGGAAAGCTGTAACTCTTTGAGATGATTTCACAGAACACAAAGAAGTTTCTCAGAAAGCTTCTTTCTCTTTATTATCTGAGGATACTTACTTTGGCCCTGTAGTCTTCAAAGGGATCCGAAATATATCTTCTCAGATTCCACAGAAATAAGGCTAGCAAAGAGATCCACGAAATACAGATGTATCTCTGTGAGTGGAAGTCACATATCACAGAGCAGTTTCTCAGAAAGCTTCTTTCCAGATTGCATCTGAGGATATTTCCTTTTTGACCATAGCCCTCTATGGGCTTCCAAATATCACTTTGCCAATTACACAAGAACAGTCCTAGCGAAAGGCTTCTTGAGGGGAAAGCTGTAACTCTGTGAGATGATTTCACACAACACAAAGAAGTTTCTCAGAAAGCTTCTTTCTCTTTCTTATCGGAAGATATTTCCTTTGGCCCTAGAGTCTTCAAAGGGATCCGAAATATCCGTTCTCAGATTCCACAGAAATTAGGCTGGCAAAGAGATCCACGAAATACAGATGTAACTCTGTGAGGGAAAGTCACATATCACAGAGCAGTTTCTCAGAAAGCTTCTTTCCAGATTTCATCTGAGGATATTTCCTTTTTCACCATAGCCCTCTATGGGCTTCCAAATATCACTTTGCCAATTCCACAAGAACTGTCTTAGCTAAAGGCTTCTTGCAGGGAAAGCTGTAACTCTGGGAGATGATTTCACAGAACACAAACAAGTTTCTGAGAAAGCTTCTTTCTGTTTCTTATCGGAGTATATTTCCTGTGGCCCTATAGTCTTCAAAGGGATCTGAAATATCTGTTCTCATATACCACAGAAATAAGGCTAGCAAAGAGATCCACGAAATACAGATGTAACGCTGTGAGTGGAATTCACATATCACAGAGCAGTTTCTCGGAAAGATTCTTTCCAGATTTCATCTCAGGATATTTCCTTTTTCACCATAGCCCTCTATGGGCTTCCAAATATCACTTTGCCAATTCCACAAGAAAGGTGTTAGGGAAAGGCTTCTTGAGGGGAAAGCTGTAACTCTGTGAGATGATTTCACACAACACGAAGAAGTTTCTCAGAAAGCTTCTTTCTCTTTTTTATCGCAGGATATTTCCTTTGGCCCTATAGTCTTCAAAGGGATCCGAAATATCGGTTCTCAGATTCCACAGAAATAAGGCTAGGAAAGAGATCCACGAAATACAGATGTAACTCTGTGAGATGAATTAACAGAACACTAAGCAGTTTCTCAGAAAGCTTCTTTCCAGATTTCATCTGAGGACATTTCCTTTTTCACCATAGCCCTCTATGGGCTTCCAAATATCACTTTGAAAATTCCACAATAACTGTCTTAGCGAAAGGCTTCTTGAAGGGAAAGCTGTAACTCTGTGAGATGATTTCACAGAACACAAACAAGTTCACAGAAAGCTTTTTTCTCTTTTTTATCGGAGGATATTTCCTTTGGCCCTATAGTCTTCAAAGGGATCTGAAATATCTGTTCTAAGATTCCACAGAAATAAGGCTAGCAAAGAGATCCACGAAATACAGATGTAACTCTGTGAGATGAATTAACAGAACACTAAGCAGTTTCTCGGAAAGATTCTTTCCAGATTTCATCTGAGGATATTTCCTTTTTCACCATAGCACTCTATGGGCTTCCAAATATCACTTTGCCAATTCCACAAGAAAGGTCTTAGGGAAAGGCTTCTTGAGGGGAAAGCTGTAACGCTGTGAGATGAATTCAGAGAACACAAAGAAGTTTCTCAGAAAGCTTCTTTCTCTTTGTAATCTGAGGATATTTTCTTTGGCCCTATAGACTTCAATGGGATCCAAAATATCTGTTCTCAGATTCCACAGAAATAAGGCTAGCAAAGAGATCCACCAAATACAGATGTAACTCTGTGAGATGAATTAACAGAACACTAAGCAGTTTCTCAGAAATCTTCTTTCCAGATTTCATCTGAGGATATTTCCTTTTTCACCATAGCCCTCTAAGGGCTTCCAAATATCACTTTGCCAATTCCACAAGAACTGTCTTTGCGAAAGGTTTCTTGATGGAAAGCTGTAACTCTCTGAGATGATTTCACAGAACACAAAGAAGTTTCTCATTTAGATCTTTATCTTTGTTATCGGAGGATATTTCCTTTGGCCCTATAGTCTTCAAAGGGATCCGAAATATCTGTTCTCAGATTCCACAGAAATAAGGCTAGCAAAGAGATCCACGAAATACAGATGTAACTCTGTGAATGGAAGTCACACATCACAGAGCAGTTTCTCAGAAAGCTTCTTTCCATATTTCATCTGAGGATATTTCCTTTATCACCATAGCCCTCTAAGGGCTTCCAAATATCACTTTGCCAATTCCACAAGAACTGTCTTAGTGAAAGGCTTCTCGAGGGGAAACCTGTAAGTCTGTGAGATGATTTCACAGAACACAAAGAAGTTTCTCAGAAAGCTTCTTTCTCTTTGTTATCGGAGGATATTTCCTTTGGCCCTATAGTCTTCAAAGGGATCCGAAATATCTGTTCTCAGATTCCACAGAAATAAGGCTAGCAAAGAGAACCACGAAATACAGATGTAACTCTGTGAGATGAATTAACAGAACACTAAGCAGTTTCTCGGAAAGATTCTTTCCAGATTTCATCTGAGGATATTTCCTGTTTCACCATAGCCCTCTATGGGCTTCCAAATATCACTATGCCAATTCCACAAGAAAGGTCTTAAGGAAAGGCTTCTTGAGGGGAAAGCTGTAACTCTGTGAGATGAATTCAGAGAACAGAAAGAAGTTTCTCAGAAAGCTTCTTTCTCTTTGTAATCGGAGGATATTTCCTTTGGCCCTATAGACTTCAAAGGGATCCGAAATATCTGTTCTCAGATTCCACAGAAATAAGGCTAGCAAAGAGATCCACCAAATACAGATGTAACTCTGTGAGTGGAAGTCACATATCACAGAGCAGTTTCTCAGAAAGCTTCTTTCCAGATTTCATCTGAGGATATTTCCTTTTTCACCATAGCCCTCTATGGGCTTCCAAATATCACTTTGCCAATTCCACAAGAACTGTCTTAGCGAAAGGCTTCTTGAGGGGAAAGCTGTAACTCTGTGAGATGATTTCACAGAACACAAAGAAGTTTCTCAGAAAGCTTCTTTCTCTTTGTTATCAGAGGATATTTCCTTTGGCCCTATAGTCTTCAAAGGGATCCGAAATATCTGTTCTCAGATTCCACAGAAATAAGGCTAGGAAAGAGATCCAAGAAATACAGATGTAACTCTGTGACTGGAAGTCACACATCACAGAGCAGTTTCTCAGAAAGCTTCTTTCCATATTTCATCTGAGGATATTTCCTTTTTCACCATAGCCCTCTATGGGCTTCCAAATATCACTTTGCCCATTCCACAAGAACTGTCTTTGCGAAAGGCTTCTCGAGGGGAAACCTGTAAGTCTGTGAGATGATTTTACAGAACACAAAGAAGTTTCTCAGAAAGCTTCTTTCTCTTTGTTATCGGAGGACATTTCCTTTGGCCCTATAGTCTTCAAAGGGATCCGAAATATCTGTTCTCAGATTCCACAGAAATAAGGCTAGCAAAGAGATCCACGAAATACAGATGTAACTCTGTGAGATGAATTACCAGAACACTAAGCAGTTTCTCAGAAAGCTTCTTTCCAGATTTCATCTGAGGATATTTCCTATTTCACCATAGCCCTCTATGGGCTTACAAATATCACTTTGCCAATTCCACAAGAACTGTCTTAGCGAACGGCTTCTTAAGGTGAAAGCTGTAACTCTGTGAGATGATTTCACACAACACAAAGAACTTTCTCAGAAAGCTTCTTTCTCTTTAATATCTGAGGATACTTCATTTGGCCCTATAATCTTCAAAGGGATCCGAAATATATCTTCTCAGATTCCACAGAAATAAGGCTAGCAAAGAGATCCACGAAATACAGATGTAACTCTGGGAGTGGAAGTCACATATCACAGAGCAGTTTCTCAGAAAGCTTCTTTCCAGATTTCATCTGAGGATATTTCCTTTTTCAACATAGCCCTCTATGGGCTTCCAAATATCACTTTGCCAATTACACAAGAACAGTCTTAGCGAAAGGCTTCTTGAGGGGAAAGCTGTAAATCTGTGAGATGATTTCACACAACACAAAGAAGTTTCTCAGAAAGCTTCTTTCTCTTTGTTATCGGAAGATCTTTCCTTTGGCCCTAGAGTCTTCAAAGGGATCCGAAATATCTGTTCTCAGATTCCACAGAAATAAGGCTGGCAAAGAGATCCACGAAATACAGATGTAACTCTGTGAGGCGAAGTCACATATCACAGAGCAGTATCTCAGAAAGCTTCTTTCCAGATTTCATCTGAGGATATTTCCTTTTTCACCATAGCCCTCTAAGGGCTTCCAAATATCACTTTGCCAATTCCACAAGAACTGTCTTAGCGAAAGGCTTCTTGAAGGGAAAGCTGTAACTCTGGGAGATGATTTCACAGAACAAAAACAAGTTTCTCAGAAAGCTTCTTTCTCTTTGTTATCGGAGGATATTTCCTTTGGCCCTATAGTCTTCAAAGGGATCTGAAATATCTGTTCTAAGATTCCACAGAAATAAGGCTAGCAAAGAGATGCACGAAATACAGATGTAACTTTGTGAGATGAATTAACAGAACACTAAGAAGTTTCTCGGAAAGATTCTTTCCAGACTTCATCTGAGAATATTTCCTTTTTCACCATAGCCCTCTATGGGCTTCCAAATATCACTTTGCCAATTCCACAAAAAAGGTCTTAGGGAAAGGCTTCTTCAGGGGAAAGCTGTAACTCTGTGAGATGAATTCAGAGAACACAAAGAAGTTTCTCAGAAAGCTTCTTTCTCTTTGAAATCGGAGGATATTTCCTTTGGCCCTATAGATTTCAAAGGGATCCGAAATATCTGTTCTCAGATTCCACAGAAATAAGGCTAGCACAGAGATCCACCAAATACAGATGTAACTCTGTGAGTGGAAGTCTCATATCACAGAGCAGTTTCTCAGTAAGCTTCTTCCCAGATTTCATCTGAGGATATTTCGTTTTTCACCATAGCCCTCTAAGGGCTTCCAAATATCACTTTGCCAATTACACAAGAACTGTCTTTCCGAAAGGCTTCTTGATGGGAAAGCTGTAACTCTGTGAGAAGATTTCACACAACACAAAGAAGTTTCTCAGAAAGCTTCTTTCTCTTTTTTATCGCAGGATATTTCCTTTGTCCCTATAGTCTTCAAAGGGATCCGAAATATCTGTTCTCAGATTCCACAGTAATAAGGCTAGGAAAGAGATCCACGAAATACAGATGTAACTCTGTGACTGGAAGTCACATATCACAGAGCAGTTTCTCAGAAAGCTTCTTTCCAGATTTCATCTGAGGATATTTCCTTTTTCACCATAGCCCTCTATGGGCTTCCAAATATCACTTTGCCAATTACACAAGAACAGTCTTAGCGAAAGGATTATTGAGGGGAAAGCTGTAACTCTGTGAGATGATTTCACCGAACGCAAAGAAGTTTCTCAGAAAGCTTCTTTCTCTTTGTTATCGGAAGATATTTCCTTTGGCCCTAGAGTCTTCAAAGGGATCCGAAATATCTGTTCTCAGATTCCACAGAAATAAGGCTAGCAAAGAGATCCACGAAATACAGATGTAACTCTGTGAGTGGAAGTCACATATCACAGAGCAGTTTCTCAGAAAGCTTCTTTCCAGATTTCAACTGAGGATATTTCCTTTCTCACCATAGCCCTCTAAGGGCTTCCAAATATCACTTTGCCAATTCCACAAGAACTGTCTTTGCGAAAGGCTTCTTGATGGGAAAGCTGTAACTCTGTGAGATGATTTCACAGAACACAAAGAAGTTTCTCAGAAAGATTCTTTCTCTTTGTTATCAGAAGATATTTCCTTTGGCCCTAGAGTCTTCAAAGGGATCCGAAATATCTGTTCTCATATTCCACAGAAATAAGGCTAGCAAAGAGATCCACGAAATACAGATGTAACTCTGTGAGGTGAATTAACAGAACACTAACAGTTTCTCAGAAAGCTTCTTTCCATATTTCATCTGAGGATATTTCCTTTTTCTCCCTACCCTCTAAGGGCTTCCAAATATCACTTTCCAATTCCACAAGAACTGTCTTAGCGAAAGGCTTCTCGAGGAGAAAGTTGTAACTCTGTGAGATGATTTCACAGAACACAAAGAAGTTTCTCAGAAAGATTCTTTCTCTTTGTTATCAGAGTATATTTCCTTTGGCCCCATAGTCTTCCAAGGGATCCGAAATATCTGTTCTCAGATTCCACAGAAATAAGGCTAGCAAAGAGATCCACGAAATGCAGATGTAACTCTGTGAGGTGAATTAACAGAACACTAAGCAGTTTCTCGGAAAGCTTCTTTCCAGATTTCATCTGAGGATATTTCCTTTTTCACCATAGCCCTCTAGGGGCTTCCAAATATCACTTTGCCAATTCCACAAGAACTGTCTTAGTGAAAGGCTTCCTGTGGGAAAAGCTGTAACTCTCTGAGATGATTTTACAGAACACAAAGAAGTTCCTCAGAAAGCTTCTTTCTCTTTTTTATCGGAGGATATTTCCTTTGGCCCTATAGTCTTCAAAGGGATCCGAAATATCTGTTCTCAGATTCCACGGAAATAAGGCTAGCAAAGAGATCCACGAAATGCAAATGTAACTCTTTGAGATGAATTAACAGAACACTAAGCAGATTTTCAGAAAGCTTCTTTCCAGATTTCATCTCAGGATATTTCCTTTTTCACCGTAGGCCTCTATGGGCTTCCAAATATCACATTGCCAATTCCAAAAGCACTGTCTTATCGAACGGCTTCTTGAGGGGAAAGCTGTAACTCTGTGGGATGATTTCACAGAACACAAAGAAGTTTCTCAGAAAGCTTCTTTTTCTTTGTTATCGGAGGATCCTTCCTTTGGCCCTATAGTCTTGAAAGGGATCCGAAATATCTCTTCTCAGATTCCACAGAAATAAGGCTAGCAAAGACATCCACGAAATACAGATGTAACACTGTGAGGTGAATTAACAGAACATTAAGCAGTTTCTCGGAAAGCTTCTTTCCAGATTTCATCTGAGGATATTTCCTTTTTCACCATAGCCCTCTATGGGATTCCAAATATCACTTTGCCAATTCCACAAGAACGGCCTTAGCGAAAGGCTTCTTGAGGGGAAAGCTGTTACTCTGTGAGATGATTTCACAGAACACAAAGAAGTTTCTCAGAAAGCTTCTTTCTCTTTGTTATCGGAGGATATTTCCATTGGCCCAATAGTCTTCAAAGGGATCCGAAATATCTGTTCTCAGATTCCACAGAAATAAGGCTAGCAAAGAGATCCACGAAATACAGATGTAACTCTGTGAGTGGAAGTCACATATCACAGAGCAGTTTCTAAGAAAGCCTCTCTCCAGATTTCATCTGAGGATATTTTCTTTCTCACCATAGCCCTTTATGGGCTTCCAAATATCACTTTGCCAATTCCACAACAACTGTCTTAGCGAAAGGCTTCTTGAGGGGAAAGCTGTAACTCTGTGAGATGATTTCACAGAACACAAAGAAGTTTCTCAGAAAGCTTCTTTCTCTTTGTTATCGGAGGATATTTCTTTTGGCCCTATAGTCTTCAAAGGGATCCGAAATATCTGTTCTCAGATTCCACGGAAATAAGGCTAGCAAAGAGATCCACGAAATACAAATGTAACTCTGTGAGATGAATTAACAGAACACTAAGCAGTTTTTCAGAAAGCTTCTTTCCAGATTTCATCTCAGGATATTTCCTTTTTCACCATAGCCCTCTATGGGCTTCCAAATGTCACATTGCCAATTCCAAAAGTACTGTCTTAGCGAAAGGCTTCTTGAGGGGAAAGCTGTAACTCTGTGAGATGATTTCACAAAACACAAAGGAGTTTCTCAGAAACCTTCTTTCTCTTTCCTTTCGGAGGATATTTCCTTTGGCCCTATAGTCTTCAAAGGAATCCGAAATATCTGTTCTCAGATTCCACAGAAATAAGACTAGCAAAGAGATCCACGAAATACAGATGTAACTCTGTGAGTGGAAGTCACATATCACAGAGCAGTTTCTCAGAAAGCCTCTCTCCAGATTTCATCTGAGGATATTTTCTTTCTCACCATAGCCTTCTAGGGGTTCCAAATATCACTTTGCCAATTCCAAAAGTACTGTCTTAGCGAAAGGCTTCTTGAGGGGAAAGCTGTAACTCTGTGAGATGATTTCACAGAACACAAAGAAGTTTCTCAGAAACCTTCTTTCTCTTTGTTATCGGAGGATATTTCCTTTGGCCCAATAGTCTTCAAGGGGATCCGAAATATCTGTTCTCAGATTCCACAGAAATAAGGCTAGCAAAGAGATCCACGAAATACAGATGTAACTCTGTGAGTGGAAGTCACATATCACAGAGCAGTTTCTCAGAAAGCCTCGGTCCAGATTTCATCTGAGGATATTTTCTTTCTCACCATAGCCCTCTATGGGCTTCCAAATATCACTTTGCCAATTCCACAAGAACTGTCTTAGCGAAAGGCTTCTTGAGGGGAAAGCTGTAACTCTGTGAGATGATTTCACAGAACACAAAGAAGTTTCTCAGAAAACTTCTTTCTGTGTGTTATCGGAGGATATTTCCTTTGGCCCTATAGTCTTCAAAGGGATTCGAAATATCTGTTCTCAGATTCCACGGAAATAAGGCTAGCAAAGAGATCCACGAAATACAGATGTAACTCTGTGAGTGGAAGTCACATATCACAGAGCAGTTTCTCAGAAACCTGCTTTCCAGATTTCATCTGAGGATATTTCCTTTTTCACCATAGCCCTCTATGGGCTTCCAAATATCACTTTGCAAAATCCACAAGAACTGTCTTAGCGAAAGGATTCTTGAGGGGAAAGCTGTAACTCTGTGAGATGATTTCACAGAACACAAAGAAGTTTCTCAGAAAGCTTCTTTCTCTTTGTTATCGGAGGATATTTCCTTTGGCCCTATAGTCTTCAAAGGGATCCGAAATATCTGTTCTCAGATTCCACAGAAATAAGGCTAGCAAAGAGATCCACGAAATACAGATGTAACTCTGTGAGTGGAAGTCACATATCCCAGAGCAGTTTCTCAGAAAGCTTCTTTGCAGATTTCATCTGAGGATATTTCCTTTCTCACCATAGCCCTCTATGGGCTTCCAACTATCATTTTGCCATTTCAACAAGAACTGTCTTAGCGAAAGGCTTCTTGAGGGGAAAGCTGTAACTCTGTGAGATGATTTCACAGAACACAAAGATGTTTCTCAGAAAGCTTCTTTCTCTTTGTTATAGGAGGATACTTCCTTTGGCCCTATAGTCTTCAAAGGGATCCGAAATATCTGTTCTCAGATTCCACATAAATAAGGCTAGCAAAGAGATCCACGAAATACAGTTGTAACTCTGTGAGTGGAAGTCACATATCACAGAGCAGTTTCTCAGAAAGCTTCTTTCCAGATTTCATCTGAGGATATTTCCTTTCTCACCATAGCCCTTTAAGGGCTTCCAAATATCAGTTTGCCAATTCCACGAGAATTGTCTTAGCGAAAGGCCTCTTGAGGGGAAAGCTGTAACTCTGTGAGACGATTTCACAACACAAAGAAGTTTCTCAGAAAGCTTCTTTCTCTTTGTTATCGGAGGATATTTCCTTTGGCCCTATAGTCTTCAAAGGGATCCGAAATATCTGTTCTCACATTCCACAGAAATAAGGCTATCAAAGAGATCCACGAAATACAGACGTAACTCTGAGGCATGAATTAACAGAACACTAAGCAGTTTCTCGGAAAGATTCTTTCCAGATTTCATCTGAGGATATTTCCTTTTTCACCATAGCCCTCTATGGGCTTCCAAATATCACTTTGACAATTCCACAAGAACTGTCTTAGCGAAAGGCTTCTTGAGGGGAAAGCTGAAACTCTGTGAGATGATTTCACAGAAAAAAAGAAGTTTCTCAGAAAGCTTCTTTTTCTTTGTTATCGGAGGATACTTCCTTTGGCCCTATAGTCTTGAAAGGGATCCGAAATATCTGTTCTCAGATTCCATAGAAATAAGGCTAGCAAAGAGATCCACGAAATACAGATGTAACTCTGTGAGATGAAGTAACAGAACACTAAGCAGTTTCTCGGAAAGCTTCTTTCCAGATTTCATCTGAGGATATTTCCTTTTTCACCATAGCCCTCTATGGGCTTCCAAATATCACTTTGCCAATTCCACAAGAATTGTCTTAGAGAAAGGCTTCTTGAGGGGAAAGCTGTAACTCTGTGAGATGATTTCACAAAACACAAAGGAGTTTCTCAGAAACCTTCTTTCTCTTTGCTTTCGGAGGATATTTCCTTTGGCCCTATAGTCTTCAAAGGGATCCGAAATATCTGTTCTCAGATTCCACAGAAATAAGGCTAGCAAAGAGATCCACGAAATACAGATGTAACTCTGTGAGTGGAAGTCACTTTTCACAGAGCAGTTTCTCAGAAAGCCTCTCTCCAGATTTCATCTGAGGATATTTTCTTTCTCACCATAGCCCTCTAGGGGTTCCAAATATCACTTTGCCAATTCCACAAGAACTGTCTTAGCGAAAGGTTTCTTGAGGGGAAAGCTGTAACTCTGTGAGATGATTTCACAGAACACAAAGAAGTTTCTCAGAAACCTTCTTTCTCTTTGTTATCGGAGGATATTTCCTTTGGCCCAATAGTCTTCAAAGGGATCCGAAATATCTGTTCTCAGATTCCACAGAAATAAGGCTAGCAAAGAGATCCACGAAATACAGATGTAACTCTGTGAGTGGAAGTCACATATCACAGAGCAGTTTCTCAGAAAGCCTCGGTCCAGATTTCATCTGAGGATATTTTCTTTCTCACCATAGTCCTCTATGGGCTTCCAAATATCACTTTGCCAATTCCACAAGAACTGTCTTAGCGAAAGGCTTCTTGAGGGGAAAGCTGTAACTCTGTGAGATGATTTCACAGAACACAAAGAAGTTTCTCAGAAAGCTTCTTTCTCTTTTTTATCGGAGGATACTTCCTTTGGCCCTATAGTCTCCAAAGGGATCCGAAATATCTGTTCTCAGATTCCCCAGAAATAAGGCTTCCAAAGAGATTCAAGAAATAGAGATGTAAATCTGTGAGTGGAAGTCACATATCACAGAGCAGTTTCTCAGAAAGCTTCTTTCCAGATTTCATCTGAGGATATTTCCTTTCTCACCATAGCCCTCCATGGGCTTCCAAATATCACTTTGCCAAATACACAAGAACTGTCTTAGCGAAAGGCTTCTTGAGGGGAAAGCTGTAACTCTGTGAGATGATTTCACAGAACACAAAGAAGTTTCTCAGAAAGCTTCTTTCTCTTTGTTATCGGAGGATATTTCCTTTGGCCTACAGTCTTCAAAGTGATCCGAAATATCTGTTCTCAGATTCCACAGAAATAAGGCTAGCAAAGAGATCCACGAAATACAGATGTAACTCTGTGAGTGGAAGTCACATATCACAGAGCAGTTTCTCAGAAAGCTGCTTTCCAGAATTCATCTGAGGATATTTCCTTTTTCACCATAGCCCTCTATGGGCTTCCAAATATCACTTGCAACATCCACAAGAACTGTCTTAGCGAAAGGCTTCTTGAGGGGAAAGCTGTAACTCTGTGAGATGATTTCACAGAACACAAAGAAGTTTCTCAGAAAGCTTCTTTCTCTTTGTTATCGGAGGATATTTCCTTTGGCCCTATAGACTTCAAAGGGATCCGAAATATCTGTTCTCAGAATCCACAGAAATAAGGCTAGCAAAGAGATCCACGAAATACAGATGTAACTCTGTGAGTGGAAATCACATATCACAGAGCAGTTTCTCAGAAAGCCTCTCTCCAGATTTCATCTGAGGATATTTCCTTTCTCACCATAGCCCTCTATGGGCTTCCAACTATCATTTTGCCATTTCAACAAGAACTGTCTTAGCGAAAGGCTTCTTGAGGGGAAAGCTGTAACTCTGTGAGATGATTTCACAGAACACAAAGATGTTTCTCAGAAAGCTTCTTTCTCTTTGTTATAGGTGGATACTTCCTTTGGCCCTATAGTCTTCAAAGGGATCCGAAATATCTGTTCTCAGATTCCACAGAAATAAGGCTAGCAAAGAGATCCACGAAATACAGTTGTAACTCTGTGAGTGGAAGTCACATATCACAGAGCAGTTTCTCAGAAAGCTTCTTTCCAGATTTCATCTGAGGATATTTCCTTTCTCACCATAGCCCTTTAAGGGCTTCCAAATATCAGTTTGCCAATTCCACGAGAACTGTCTTAGCGAAAGGCCTCCTGAGGGGAAAGCTGTAACTCTGTGAGATGATTTCACGGAACACGGAGAAGTTTCTCAGAAAGCTTCTTTCTCTTTGTTATCGGAGGATATTTCCTTTGGCCCTATAGTCTTCAAAGGGATCCGAAATATCTGTTATCACATTCCACAGAAATAAGGCTAGCAAAGAGATCCACGAAATACAGATGTAACTCTGAGGCATGAATTAACAGAACACTAAGCAGTTTCTCGGAAAGATTCTTTCCAGATTTCATCTGAGGATATTTCCTTTTTCACCATAGCCCTCTATGGGCTTCCAAATATCACTTTGACAATTCCAGAAGAACTCTCTTAGCGAAAGGCTTCTTGAGGGGAAAGCTGTAACTCTGTGAGATGATTTCACAGAAAAAAAGAAGTTTCTCAGAAAGCTTCTTTTTCTTTGTTATCGGAGGATACTTCCTTTGGCCCTATAGTCTTGAAAGGGATCCGAAATATCTGTTCTCAGATTCCATAGAAATAAGGCTAGCAAAGAGATCCACGAAATACAGATGTAACTCTGTGAGGTGAAGTAACAGAACACTAAGCAGTTTCTCGGAAAGCTTCTTTCCAGATTTCATCTGAGGATATTTCCTTTTTCACCATAGCCCTCTATGGGCTTCCAAATATCACTTTGCCAATTCCACAAGAATTGTCTTAGAGAAAGGCTTCTTGAGGGGAAAGCTGTAACTCTGTGAGATGATTTCACAAAACACAAAGGAGTTTCTCAGAAACCTTCTTTCTCTTTGCTTTCGGAGGATATTTCCTTTGGCCCTATAGTCTTCAAAGGGATCCGAAATATCTGTTCTCAGATTCCACAGAAATAAGGCTAGCAAAGAGATCCACGAAATACAGATGTAACTCTGTGAGTGGAAGTCACATATCACAGAGCAGTTTCTCAGAAAGCCTCTCTCCAGATTTCATCTGAGGATATTTTCTTTCTCACCATAGCCCTCTAGGGGTTCCAAATATCACTTTGCCAATTCCACAAGAACTGTCTTAGCGAAAGGTTTCTTGAGGGGAAAGCTGTAACTCTGTGAGATGATTTCACAGAACACAAAGAAGTTTCTCAGAAACCTTCTTTCTCTTTGTTATCGGAGGATATTTCCTTTGGCCCAATAGTCTTCAAAGGGATCCGAAATATCTGTTCTCAGATTCCACAGAAATAAGGCTAGCAAAGAGATCCACGAAATGCAGATGTAACTCTGTGAGTGGAAGTCACATATCACAGAGCAGTTTCTCAGAAAGCCTCGGTCCAGATTTCATCTGAGGATATTTTCTTTCTCACCATAGTCCTCTATGGGCTTCCAAATATCACTTTGCCAATTCCACAAGAACTGTCTTAGCGAAAGGCTTCTTGAGGGGAAAGCTGTAACTCTGTGAGATGATTTCACAGAACACAAAGAAGTTTCTCAGAAAGCTTCTTTCTCTTTTTTATCGGAGGATACTTCCTTTGGCCCTATAGTCTTCAAAGGGATCCGAAATATCTGTTCTCAGATTCCCCAGAAATAAGGCTTCCAAAGAGATTCAAGAAATAGAGATGTAAATCTGTGAGTGGAAGTCACATATCACAGAGCAGTTACTCAGAAAGCTTCTTTCCAGATTTCATCTGAGGATATTTCCTTTCTCACCATAGCCCTCCATGGGCTTCCAAATATCACTTTGCCAATTACACAAGAACTGTCTTAGCGAAAGGCTTCTTGAGGGGAAAGCTGTAACTCTGTGAGATGATTTCACAGAACACAAAGAAGTTTCTCAGAAAGCTTCTTTCTCTTTGTTATCGGAGGATATTTCCTTTGGCCTACAGTCTTCAAAGTGATCCGAAATATCTGTTCTCAGATTCCACAGAAATAAGGCTAGCAAAGAGATCCACGAAATACAGATGTAACTCTGTGAGTGGAAGTCACATATCACAGAGCAGTTTCTCAGAAAGCTGCTTTCCAGAATTCATCTGAGGATATTTCCTTTTTCACCGTAGCCCTCTATGGGCTTCCAAATATCACTTGCAACATCCACAAGAACTGTATTAGCGAAAGGCTTCTTGAGGGGAAAGCTGTAACTCTGTGAGATGATTTCACAGAACACAAAGAAGTTTCTCAGAAAGCTTCTTTCTCTTTGTTATCGGAGGATATTTCCTTTGGCCCTATAGTCTTCAAAGGGATACGAAATATCTGTTCTCAGAATCCACAGAAATAAGGCTAGCAAAGAGATCCACGAAATACAGATGTAACTCTGTGAGTGGAAATCACATATCACAGAGCAGTTTCTCAGAAAGCCTCTCTACAGATTTCATCTGAGGATATTTCCTTTCTCACCATAGCCCTCTAAGGGCTTCCAACTATCATTTTGCCATTTCAACAAGAACTGTCTTGGCGAAAGGCTTCTTGAGGGGAAAGCTGTAACTCTGTGAGATGATTTCCCAGAACACAAAGATGTTTCTCAGAAAGCTTCTTTCTCTTTGTTATAGGAGGATACTTCCTTTGGCCCTATAGTCTTCAAAGGGATCCGAAATATCTGTTCTCAGATTCCACAGAAATAAGGCTAGCAAAGAGATCCACGAAATACAGTTGTAACTCTGTGAGTGGCAGTCACATATCACAGAGCAGTTTCTCAGAAAGCTTCTTTCCAGATTTCATCTGAGGATATTTCCTTTCTCACCATAGCCTGTAAGGGCTTCCAAATATCACTTTGCCAATTCCACAAGAACTGTCTTAGCGAAAGGATTCTTGAGGTTAAAGCTGTAACTCGGTGAGATGATTTCACAGAACACAAAGAAGTTTCTCAGAAAGCTTCTTTCTCTTTGTTATGGGAGGATACTTCCTTTGGCCCTATAGTCTTCAAAAGGATCCGAAATATCTGTTCTCAGATTCCACAGAAATAAGGCTAGCAAAGTGATCCACTAAATACAGATGTAACTCTGTGAGATGAATTAACAGAACACTAAGCAGTTTCTCAGAAAGCTTCTTTCCAGATATCATCTGGGGATATTTCCTTTTTCACCGTAGCCCTCTATGGGCTTCCAAATATCACATTGCCAATTCCACAAGTACTGTCTAAGCGAAAGGCTTCTTGAGGGGAAAGCTGTAACTCTGTGAGATGATTTCACAGAACCAAAGAAGTTTCTCAGAAAGCTTCTTTTTCTTTGTTATCAGAGGATACTTCCTTTGGCCCTATAGTCTTGAAAGGAATCTGAAATATCTGTTCTCAGATTCCAGAGAAATAAGCTAGCAAAGAGATCCACGAAATACAGATGTAACTCTGTGAGATGAAGTAACAGACACACTAAGCAGTTTCTCGGAAAGCTTCTTTCCAGATTTCATCTGAGGATATTTCCTTTTTCACCGTAGCCCTCTATGGGCTTCCAAATATCACTTTGCCAATTCCACAAGAACTGTCTTAGAGAAAGGCTTCTTGAGGAGAAATCTGTAACTCTGTGAGATGATTTCACAGAACAAAAGAAGTTTCTCAGAAAGCTTCTTTTTCTTTGTTATCGGAGGATACTTCCTTTGGCCCTATAGTCTTGAAAGGGATCCGAAATATCTGTTCTCAGATTCCATAGAAATAAGGCTAGCAAAGAGATCCACGAAATACAGATGTAACTCTGTGAGATGAAGTAACAGAACACTAAGCAGTTTCTCGGAAAGCTTCTTTCCAGATTTCATCTGAGGATATTTCCTTTTTCTCCATAGCCCTCTATGGGCTTCCAAATATCACTTTGCCAATTCCACAAGAATTGTCTTAGAGAAAGGCTTCTTGAGGGGAAAGCTGTAACTCTGTGAGATGATTTCACAAAACACAAAGGAGTTTCTCAGAAACCTTCTTTCTCTTTGCTTTCGGAGGATATTTCCTTTGGCCCTATAGTCTTCAAAGGGATCCGAAATATCTGTTCTCAGATTCCATAGAAATAAGGCTAGCAAAGAGATCCACGAAATACAGATGTAACTCTGTGAGTGGAAGTCACATATCACAGAGCAGTTTCTCAGAAAGCCTCTCTCCAGATTTCATCTGAGGATATTTTCTTTCTCACCATAGCCCTCTATGGGCTTCCAAATATCACTGTGCCAATTCCACAAGAACTGTCTTAGCGAAAGGCTTCTTGAGGGGAAAGCTGTAACTCTGTGAGATGATTTCACAGAACACAAAGAAGTTTCTCAGAAAGCTTCTTTCTCTTTGTTATGGGAGGATATTTCCTTTGGCCCTATAGTCTTCAAAAGGAACCGAAATATCTGTTCTCAGATTCCACAGAAATAAGGCTAGCAAAGTGATCCACGAAATACAGATGTAACTCTGTGAGATGAATTAACAGAACACTAAGCAGTTTCTCAGAAAGCTTCTTTCCAGATTTCATCTGAGGATATTTCCTTTTTCACCATAGCCCTCTATGGGCTTCCAAATATCACTTTGACTATTCCACAAGAACTGTCTTAACGAAAGGCTTCTTGAGGGGAAAGCTGTAACTCTGTGAGATGATTTCACAGAAAAAAAGAAGTTTCTCAGAAAGCTTCTTTTTCTTTGTTATCGGAGGATACTTCCTTTGGCCCTATAGTCTTGAAAGGGATCCGAAATATCTGTTCTCAGATTCCATAGAAATAAGGCTAGCAAAGAGATCCACGAAATACAGATGTAACTCTGTGAGATGAAGTAACAGAACACTAAGCAGTTTCTCGGAAAGCTTCTTTCCAGATTTCATCTGAGGATATTTCCTTTTTCACCATAGCCCTCTATGGGCTTCCAAATATCACTTTGCCAATTCCACAAGAATTGTCTTAGAGAAAGGCTTCTTGAGGGGAAAGCTGTAACTCTGTGAGATGATTTCACAAAACACAAAGGAGTTTCTCAGAAACCTTCTTTCTCTTTCCTTTCGGAGGATATTTACTTTGGCCCAATAGTCTTCAAAGGGATCCGAAATATCTGTTCTCAGATTCCACAGAAATAAGGCTAGCAAAGAGATCCACGAAATACAGATGTAACTCTTTGAGTGGAAGTCACATATCACAGAGCAGTTTCTCAGAAAGCCTCGGTCCAGATTTCATCTGAGGATATTTTCTTTCTCTCCATAGCCCTCTATGGGCTTCCAAATATCACTTTGCCAATTCCACAAGAACTGTCTTAGCGAAAGGCTTCTTGAGGGGAAAGCTGTAACTCTGTGAGATGATTTCACAGAACACAAAGAAGTTTCTCAGAAAACTTCTTTCTGTTTGTTATCGGAGGATATTTCCTTTGGCCCTATAGTCTTCAAAGCGATCCGAAATATCTGTTCTCAGATTCTACGGAAATAAGGCTAGCAAAGAGATCCACGAAATACAGATGTAACTCTGTGAGTGGAAGTCACATATCACAGAGCAGTTTCTCAGAAAGCTGCTTTCCAGATTTCATCTGAGGATATTTCCTTTTTCACCATAGCCCTCTATGGGCTTCCAAATATCACTTTGCAACATCCATAAGAACTGTCTTAGCGAAAGGCTTCTTGAGGGGAAAGCTGTAACTCTGTGAGATGATTTCACAGAACACAAAGAAGTTTCTCAGAAAGCTTCTTTCTCTTTGTTATCGGAGGATATTTCCTTTGGCCCTATAGTCTTCAAAGGGATCCGAAATATCTGTTCTCAGATTCCACAGAAATAAGGCTAGCAAAGAGATCCACGAAACACAGATGTAACTCTGTGAGTGGAAATCACATATCACAGAGCAGTTTCTCAGAAAGCCTCTCTCCAGATTTCATCTGAGGATATTTCCTTTCTCACCATAGCCCTCTATGGGCTTCCAATTATCATTTTGCCATTTCAACAAGAACTGTCTTAGCGAAAGGCTTCTTGAGGGGAAAGCTGTAACTCTGTGAGATGATTTCACAGAACACAAAGATGTTTCTCAGAAAGCTTCTTTCTCTTTGTTATAGGAGGATACTTCCTTTGGCGCTATAGTCTTCAAAGGAATCCGAAATATCTGTTCTCAGATTCCACAGAAATAAGGCTAGCAAAGAGATCCACGAAATACAGTTGTAACTCTGTGAGTGGAAGTCACATATCACAGAGCAGTTTCTCAGAAAGCTTCTTTCCAGATTTCATCTGAGGATATTTCCTTTCTCACCATAGCCCTTTAAGGGCTTCCAAATATCAGTTTGCCAATTCCACGAGAACTGTCTTAGCGAAAGGCCTCTTGAGGGGAAAGCTGTAACTCTGTGAGATGATTTCACAACACAAAGAAGTTTCTCAGAAAGCTTCTTTCTCTTTGTTATCGGAGGATATTCCCTTTGGCCCTATAGTCTTCAAAGGGATCCGAAATATCTGTTCTCACATTCCACAGAAATAAGGCTAGCAAAGAGATCCACAAAATACAGATGTAACTCTGAGGCATGAATTAACAGAACACTAAGCAGTTTCTCGGAAAGATTCTTTCCAGATTTCATCTGAGGATATTTCCTTTTTCACCATAGCCCTCTATGGTCTTCCAAATATCACTTTGACAATTCCACAAGAACTGTCTTAGCGAAAGGCTTCTTGAGGGGAAAGCTGTAACTCTGTGAGATGATTTCACAGAAAAAAAGAAGTTTCTCAGAAAGCTTCTTTTTCTTTGTTATCGGAGGATAGTTCCTTTGGCCCTATAGTCTTGAAAGGGATCCGAAATATCTGTTCTCAGATCCAAAGAAATAAGGCTAGCAAAGAGATCCACGAAATACAGATGTAACTCTGTGAGATGAAGTAACAGAACACTAAGCAGTTTCTCGGAAAGCTTCTTTCCAGATTTCATCTGAGGATATTTCCTTTTTCACCATAGCCCTCTATGGGCTTCCAAATATCACTTTGCCAATTCCACAAGAATTGTCTTAGAGAAAGGCTTCTTGAGGGGAAAGCTGTAACTCTGTGAGATGATTTCACAAAACACAAAGGAGTTTCTCAGAAACCTTCTTTCTCTTTGCTTTCGGAGGACATTTCCTTTGGCCCTATAGTCTTCAAAGGGATCCGAAATATCTGTTCTCAGATTCCACAGAAATAAGGCTAGCAAAGAGATCCACGAAATACAGATGTAACTCTGTGAGTGGAAGTCACATATCACAGAGCTGTTTCTCAGAAAGCCTCTCTCCAGATTTCCTCTGAGGATATTTTCTTTCTCACCATAGCCCTCTAGGGGTTCCAAATATCACTTTGCCAATTCCACAAGGACTGTCTTAGCGAAAGGCTTCTTGAGGGGAAAGCTGTAACTCTGTGAGATGATTTCACAGAACACAAAGAAGTTTCTCAGAAACCTTCTTTCTCTTTGTTATCGGAGGATATTTCCTTTGGCCCAATAGTCTTCAAAGGGATCCGAAATATCTGTTCTCAGATTCCTCAGAAATAAGGCTAGCAAAGAGATCCACGAAATACAGATGTAACTCTGTGAGTGGAAGTCACATATCACAGAGCAGTTTCTCAGAAAGCCTCGGTCCAGATTTCATCTGAGGATATTTTCTTTCTCACCATAGTCCTCTATGGGCTTCCAAATATCACTTTGCCAATTCCACAAGAACTGTCTTAGCGAAAGGCTTCTTGAGGGGAAAGCTGTAACTCTGTGAGATGATTTCACAGAACACAAAGAAGTTTCTCAGAAAGCTTCTTTCTCTTTGTTATCGGAGGATACTTCCTTTGGCCCTATAGTCTTCAAAGGGATCCGAAATATCTGTTCTCAGATTCCCCGGAAATAAGGCTACCAAAGAGATTCAAGAAATAGAGATGTAAATCTGTGAGTGGAAGTCACATATCACAGAGCAGTTTCTCAGAAAGCTTCTTTCCAGATTTCATCTGAGGATATTTCCTTTCTCACCATAGCCCTCCATGGGCTTCCAAATATCACTTTGCCAATTACACAAGAACTGTCTTAGCGAAAGTCTTCTTGAGGGGAAAGCTGTAACTCTGTGAGATGATTTCACAGAACACAAAGAAGTTTCTCAGAAAGCTTCTTTCTCTTTGTTATCGGAGGATATTTCCTTTGGCCTACAGTCTTCAAAGTGATCCGAAATATCTGTTCTCAGATTCCACAGAAATAAGGCTAGCAAAGAGATCCACGAAATACAGATGTAACTCTGTGAGTGGAAGTCACATATCACAGAGCAGTTTCTCAGAAAGCTGCTTTCCAGATTTCATCTGAGGATATTTCCTTTTTCACCATAGCCCTCTATGGGCTTCCAAATATCACTTTGCCAATTCCACAAGAACTGTCTTAGCGAAAGGCTTCTTGAGGGGAAAGCTGTAACTCTGTGAGATGATTTCACAGAACACAAAGAAGTTTCTCAGAAAGCTTCTTTCTCTTTGTTATCGGAGGATATTTCCTTTGGCCCTATAGTCTTCAAAGGGATCCGAAATATCTGTTCTCAGATTCCACAGAAATAAGGCTAGCAAAGAGATCCACGAAATACAGATGTAACTCTGTGAGTGGAAATCACATATCACAGAGCAGTTTCTCAGAAAGCCTCTCTCCAGATTTCATCTGAGGATATTTCCTTTCTCACCATAGCCCTCTATGGGCTTCCAACTATCATTTTGCCATTTCAACAAGAACTGTTTTAGCGAAAGGCTTCTTGAGGGGAAAGCTGTAACTCTGTGAGATGATTTCCCAGAACACAAAGATGTTTCTCAGAAAGCTTCTTTCTCTTTGTTATAGGAGGATACTTCCTTTGGCCCTATAGTCTTCAAAGGGATCCGAAATATCTGTTCTCAGATTCCACAGAAATAAGGCTAGCAAAGAGATCCACGAAACACAGTTGTAACTCTGTGAGTGGCAGTCACATATCACAGAGCAGTTTCTCAGAAAGCTTCTTTCCAGATTTCATCTGAGGATATTTCCTTTCTCACCATAGCCTGTAAGGGCTTCCAAATATCACTTTGCCAATTCCACAAGAACTGTCTTAGCGAAAGGATTCTTGAGGTTAAAGCTGTAACTCGGTGAGATGATTTCACAGAACACAAAGAAGTTTCTCAGAAAGCTTCTTTCTCTTTGTTATGGGAGGATACTTCCTTTGGCCCTATAGTCTTCAAAAGGATCCGAAATATCTGTTCTCAGATTCCACAGAAATAAGGATAGCAAAGTGATCCACTAAATACAGATGTAACTCTGTGAGATGAATTAACAGAACACTAAGCAGTTTCTCAGAAAGCTTCTTTCCAGATATCATCTGGGGATATTTCCTTTTTCACCGTAGCCCTCTATGGGCTTCCAAATATCACATTGCCAATTCCACAAGTACTGTCTAAGCGAAAGGCTTCTTGAGGGGAAAGCTGTAACTCTGTGAGATGATTTCACAGAACCAAAGAAGTTTCTCAGAAAGCTTCTTTTTCTTTGTTATCAGAGGATACTTCCTTTGGCCCTATAGTCTTGAAAGGAATCTGAAATATCTGTTCTCAGATTCCAGAGAAATAAGCTAGCAAAGAGATCCACGAAATACAGATGTAACTCTGTGAGATGAAGTAACAGACACACTAAGCAGTTTCTCGGAAAGCTTCTTTCCAGATTTCATCTGAGGATATTTCCTTTTTCACCGTAGCCCTCTATGGGCTTCCAAATATCACTTTGCCAATTCCACAAGAACTGTCTTAGAGAAAGGCCTCTTGAGGGGAAAGCTGTAACTCTGTGAGATGATTTCACAACACAAAGAAGTTTCTCAGAAAGCTTCTTTCTCTTTGTTATCGGAGGATATTCCCTTTGGCCCTATAGTCTTCAAAGGGATCCGAAATATCTGTTCTCACATTCCACAGAAATAAGGCTAGCAAAGAGATCCACAAAATACAGATGTAACTCTGAGGCATGAATTAACAGAACACTAAGCAGTTTCTCGGAAAGATTCTTTCCAGATTTCATCTGAGGATATTTCCTTTTTCACCATAGCCCTCTATGGTCTTCCAAATATCACTTTGACAATTCCACAAGAACTGTCTTAGGGAAAGGCTTCTTGAGGGGAAAGCTGTAACTCTGTGAGATGATTTCACAGAAAAAAAGAAGTTTCTCAGAAAGCTTCTTTTTCTTTGTTATCGGAGGATAGTTCCTTTGGCCCTATAGTCTTGAAAGGGATCCGAAATATCTGTTCTCAGATCCAAAGAAATAAGGCTAGCAAAGAGATCCACGAAATACAGATGTAACTCTGTGAGATGAAGTAACAGAACACTAAGCAGTTTCTCGGAAAGCTTCTTTCCAGATTTCATCTGAGGATATTTCCTTTTTCACCATAGCCCTCTATGGGCTTCCAAATATCACTTTGCCAATTCCACAAGAATTGTCTTAGAGAAAGGCTTCTTGAGGGGAAAGCTGTAACTCTGTGAGATGATTTCACAAAACACAAAGGAGTTTCTCAGAAACCTTCTTTCTCTTTGCTTTCGGAGGACATTTCCTTTGGCCCTATAGTCTTCAAAGGGATCCGAAATATCTGTTCTCAGATTCCACAGAAATAAGGCTAGCAAAGAGATCCACGAAATACAGATGTAACTCTGTGAGTGGAAGTCACATATCACAGAGCTGTTTCTCAGAAAGCCTCTCTCCAGATTTCCTCTGAGGATATTTTCTTTCTCACCATAGCCCTCTAGGGGTTCCAAATATCACTTTGCCAATTCCACAAGGACTGTCTTAGCGAAAGGCTTCTTGAGGGGAAAGCTGTAACTCTGTGAGATGATTTCACAGAACACAAAGAAGTTTCTCAGAAACCTTCTTTCTCTTTGTTATCGGAGGATATTTCCTTTGGCCCAATAGTCTTCAAAGGGATCCGAAATATCTGTTCTCAGATTCCTCAGAAATAAGGCTAGCAAAGAGATCCACGAAATACAGATGTAACTCTGTGAGTGGAAGTCACATATCACAGAGCAGTTTCTCAGAAAGCCTCGGTCCAGATTTCATCTGAGGATATTTTCTTTCTCACCATAGTCCTCTATGGGCTTCCAAATATCACTTTGCCAATTACACAAGAACTGTCTTAGCGAAAGGCTTCTTGAGGGGAAAGCTGTAACTCTGTGAGATGATTTCACAGAACACAAAGAAGTTTCTCAGAAAGCTTCTTTCTCTTTGTTATCGGAGGATACTTCCTTTGGCCCTATAGTCTTCAAAGGGATCCGAAATATCTGTTCTCAGATTCCCCAGAAATAAGGCTACCAAAGAGATTCAAGAAATAGAGATGTAAATCTGTGAGTGGAAGTCACATATCACAGAGCAGTTTCTCAGAAAGCTTCTTTCCAGATTTCATCTGAGGATATTTCCTTTCTCACCATAGCCCTCCATGGGCTTCCAAATATCACTTTGCCAATTACACAAGAACTGTCTTAGCGAAAGTCTTCTTGAGGGGAAAGCTGTAACTCTGTGAGATGATTTCACAGAACACAAAGAAGTTTCTCAGAAAGCTTCTTTCTCTTTGTTATCGGAGGATATTTCCTTTGGCCTACAGTCTTCAAAGTGATCCGAAATATCTGTTCTCAGATTCCACAGAAATAAGGCTAGCAAAGAGATCCACGAAATACAGATGTAACTCTGTGAGTGGAAGTCACATATCACAGAGCAGTTTCTCAGAAAGCTGCTTTCCAGATTTCATCTGAGGATATTTCCTTTTTCACCATAGCCCTCTATGGGCTTCCAAATATCACCTTGCCAATTCCACAAGAACTGTCTTAGCGAAAGGCTTCTTGAGGGGAAAGCTGTAACTCTGTGAGATGATTTCACAGAACACAAAGAAGTTTCTCAGAAAGCTTCTTTCTCTTTGTTATCGGAGGATATTTCCTTTGGCCCTATAGTCTTCAAAGGGATCCGAAATATCTGTTCTCAGATTCCACAGAAATAAGGCTAGCAAAGAGATCCACGAAATACAGATGTAACTCTGTGAGTGGAAATCACATATCACAGAGCAGTTTCTCAGAAAGCCTCTCTCCAGATTTCATCTGAGGATATTTCCTTTCTCACCATAGCCCTCTATGGGCTTCCAACTATCATTTTGCCATTTCAACAAGAACTGTTTTAGCGAAAGGCTTCTTGAGGGGAAAGCTGTAACTCTGTGAGATGATTTCCCAGAACACAAAGATGTTTCTCAGAAAGCTTCTTTCTCTTTGTTATAGGAGGATACTTCCTTTGGCCCTATAGTCTTCAAAGGGATCCGAAATATCTGTTCTCAGATTCCACAGAAATAAGGCTAGCAAAGAGATCCACGAAACACAGTTGTAACTCTGTGAGTGGCAGTCACATATCACAGAGCAGTTTCTCAGAAAGCTTCTTTCCAGATTTCATCTGAGGATATTTCCTTTCTCACCATAGCCTGTAAGGGCTTCCAAATATCACTTTGCCAATTCCACAAGAACTGTCTTAGCGAAAGGATTCTTGAGGGGAAAGCTGTAACTCGGTGAGATGATTTCACAGAACACAAAGAAGTTTCTCAGAAAGCTTCTTTCTCTTTGTTATGGGAGGATACTTCCTTTGGCCCTATAGTCTTCAAAAGGATCCGAAATATCTGTTCTCAGATTCCACAGAAATAAGGCTAGCAAAGTGATCCACTAAATACAGATGTAACTCTGTGAGATGAATTAACAGAACACTAAGCAGTTTCTCAGAAAGCTTCTTTCCAGATATCATCTGGGGATATTTCCTTTTTCACCGTAGCCCTCTATGGGCTTCCAAATATCACATTGCCAATTCCACAAGTACTGTCTAAGCGAAAGGCTTCTTGAGGGGAAAGCTGTAACTCTGTGAGATGATTTCACAGAACCAAAGAAGTTTCTCAGAAAGCTTCTTTTTCTTTGTTATCAGAGGATACTTCCTTTGGCCCTATAGTCTTGAAAGGAATCTGAAATATCTGTTCTCAGATTCCAGAGAAATAAGCTAGCAAAGAGATCCACGAAATACAGATGTAACTCTGTGAGATGAAGTAACAGACACACTAAGCAGTTTCTCGGAAAGCTTCTTTCCAGATTTCATCTGAGGATATTTCCTTTTTCACCGTAGCCCTCTATGGGCTTCCAAATATCACTTTGCCAATTCCACAAGAACTGTCTTAGAGAAAGGCTTCTTGAGGAGAAATCTGTAACTCTGTGAGATGATTTCACAGAACAAAAGAAGTTTCTCAGAAAGCTTCTTTTTCTTTGTTATCGGAGGATACTTCCTTTGGCCCTATAGTCTTGAAAGGGATCCGAAATATCTGTTCTCAGATTCCATAGAAATAAGGCTAGCAAAGAGATCCACGAAATACAGATGTAACTCTGTGAGATGAAGTAACAGAACACTAAGCAGTTTCTCGGAAAGCTTCTTTCCAGATTTCATCTGAGGATATTTCCTTTTTCTCCATAGCCCTCTATGGGCTTCCAAATATCACTTTGCCAATTCCACAAGAATTGTCTTAGAGAAAGGCTTCTTGAGGGGAAAGCTGTAACTCTGTGAGATGATTTCACAAAACACAAAGGAGTTTCTCAGAAACCTTCTTTCTCTTTGCTTTCGGAGGATATTTCCTTTGGCCCTATAGTCTTCAAAGGGATCCGAAGTATCTGTTCTCAGATTCCATAGAAATAAGGCTAGCAAAGAGATCCACGAAATACAGATGTAACTCTGTGAGTGGAAGTCACATATCACAGAGCAGTTTCACAGAAAGCCTCTCTCCAGATTTCATCTGAGGATATTTTCTTTCTCACCATAGCCCTCTATGGGCTTCCAAATATCACTGTGCCAATTCCACAAGAACTGTCTTAGCGAAAGGCTTCTTGAGGGGAAAGCTGTAACTCTGTGAGATGATTTCACAGAACACAAAGAAGTTTCTCAGAAAACTTCTTTCTTTTTTTTATCGGAGGATATTTCCTTTGGCCCTATAGTCTTCAAAGGGATCCGAAATATCTGTTCTCAGATTCCACGGAAATAAGGCTAGCAAAGAGATCCACAAAATACAAATGTAACTCTGTGAGATGAATTAACAGAACACTAAGCAGTTTTTCAGAAAGCTTCTTTCCATATTTCATCTCAGAATATTTCCTTTTTCACCATAGTCCTTTAAGGGCTTCTAAATATCACTTTGCCAATTCCACAAGAACTATCTTAGCGAAAGGCTTCTTGAGGGGAAAGCTGTAACTCTGTGAGATGATTTCACAGAACACAAAGAAGTTTCTCAGAAAGCTTCTTTCTCTTTGTTATCGGAGGATATTACCTTAGGCCCTATATTCTTCAAAAGGATCCGAAATATCTGTTCTCAGATTCCACAGAAATAAGGCTAGCACAGAGATCCACGAAATACAGATGTAACTCTGTGAGATGAATTAACAGAACACTAAGCAGTTTCTCGGAAATCTTCTATCCAGATTTTATCTGAGGATATTTCCGTTGTCACCATAGCCCACTATGGGCTTCCAAATATCACTTTGCCAATTCCACAAGAACTGTCTTAGCGAAAGGCTTCTTGAGGGGAAAGCTGTAACTCTGTGAGATGATTTCGCAGAACACAAAGAAGTTTCTCAGAAAGCTTCTTTCTCTTTGTTATCGGAGGATACTTCCTTTGGCCCTATAGTCTTCAAAGGGATCCGAAATATCTGTTCTGAGATATCAACAGAAATAAGGCTAGCAAAGAGATCCACGAAATACAGATGTAACTCTGTGAGTTGAAGTCACATATCACAGAGCAGTTTCTCAGAATAGTTCGTTCAAGATTTAATCTGAGGATATTTCCTTTCTCACCATAGCCTGTAAGGGCTTCCAAATATCACTTTGCCAATTCCACAAGAACTGTCTTAGCGAAAGGCTTCTTGAGGTTAAAGCTGTAACTCGGTGAGATGATTTCACAGAACACAAAGAAGTTTCTCAGAAAGCTTCTTTCTCTTTGTTATGGGAGGATATTTCCTTTGGCCCTATAGTCTTCAAAAGGATCCGAAATATCTGTTCTCAGATTACACAGAAATAAGGCTAGCAAAGTGATCCACGAAATACAGATGTTACTCTGTGAGATGAATTAACAGAACACTAAGCAGTTTCTCAGAAAGCTTCTTTCCAGATTTCATCTGAGGATATTTCCTTTTTCACCATAGCCCTCTATGGGCTTCCAAATATCACATTGCCAATTCCACAAGTACTGTCTTAGCGAAAGGCTTCTTGAGGGGAAAGCTGTAACTCTGTGAGATGATTTCACAGAACCAAAGAAGTTTCTCCGAAAACTTCTTTTTCTTTGTTATCGGAGGATACTTCCTTTGGCCCTATAGTCTTGAAAGGAATCCGAAATATCTGTTCTCAGATTCCGGAGAAATAAGCTATCAAAGAGATCCACGAAATACAGATGTAACTCTGTGAGATGAAGTAACAGACACACTAAGCAGTTTCTCGGAAAGCTTCTTTCCAGATTTCATCTGAGGATATTTTCTTTTTCACCATAGCCCTCTAAGGGCTTCCAAATATCACTTTGCCCATTCCACAAGAACTGTCTTTGCGAAAGGCTTCTCGAGGGGAAACCTGTATGTCTGTGAGATGATTTTACAGAACACAAAGAAGTTTCTCAGAAAGCTTCTTTCTCTTTGTTATCGGAGGACATTTCCTTTGGCCCTATAGTCTTCAAAGGGATCCGAAATATCTGTTCTCAGATTCCACAGAAATAAGGCTAGCAAAGAGATCCATGAAACACAGATGTAACTCTGTGAGATGAATTACCAGAACACTAAGCAGTTTCTCAGAAAGCTTCTTTCCAGATTTCATCTGAGGATATTTCCTATTTCACCATAGCCCTCTATGGGCTAACAAATATCACTTTGCCAATTCCACAAGAACTGTCTTAGCGAACGGCTTCTTAAGGTGAAAGCTGTAACTCTGTGAGATGATTTCACAGAACACAAAGAAGTTTCTCATAAAGCTTCTTTCTCTTTAATATCTGAGGATACTTCATTTGGCCCTATAATCTTCAAAGGGATCCGAAATATATCTTCTCAGATTCCACAGAAATAAGGCTAGCAAAGAGATCCACGAAATACAGATGTAACTCTGGGAGTGGAAGTCACATATCACAGAGCAGTTTCTCAGAAAGCTTCTTTCCAGATTTCATCTGAGGATATTTCCTTTTTCAACATAGCCCTCTATGGGCTTCCAAATATCACTTTGCCAATTACACAAGAACAGTCTTAGCGAAAGGCTTCTTGAGGGGAAAGCTGTAAATCTGTGAGATGATTTCACACAACACAAAGAACTTTCTCAGAAAGCTTCTTTCTCTTTGTTATCGGAAGATTTTTCCTTTGGCCCTAGAGTCTTCAAAGGGATCCGAAATATCTGTTCTCAGATTCCACAGAAATAAGGCTGGCAAAGAGATCCACGAAATACAGATGTAACTCTGTGAGGGGAAGTCACATATCACAGAGCAGTTTCTCAGAAAGCTTCTTTCCAGATTTCATCTGAGGATATTTCCTTTTTCACCATAGCCCTCTAAGGGCTTCCAAATATCACTTTGCCAATTCCACAAGAACTGTCTTAGCGAAAGGCTTCTTGAAGGGAAAGCTGTAACTCTGGGAGATGATTTCACAGAACACAAAGAAGTTTCTCAGAAAGCTTCTTTCTCTTTATTATCTGAGGATACTTCCTTTGGCCCTGTTGTCTTCAAAGGGATCCGAAATATATCTTCTCAGATTCCACAGAAATAAGGCTAGCAAAGAGATCCACGAAATACAGATGTATCTCTGTGAGTGGAAGTCACATATCACAGAGCAGTTTCTCAGAAAGCTTCTTTCCAGATTGCATCTGAGGATATTTCCTTTTTCACCGTAGCCCACTAAGGGCTTCCAAATATCACTTTGCCAAATCCACAAGAACTGTCTTAGCGAAAGGCTTCTTGAAGGGAAAGCTGTAACTCTTTGAGATGATTTCACAGAACACAAAGAAGTTTCACAGAAAGCTTCTTTCTCTTTATTATCTGAGGATACTTCCTTTGGCCCTGTAGTCTTCAAAGGGATCCGAAATATATCTTCTCAGATTCCACAGAAATAAGGCTAGCAAAGAGATCCACGAAATACAGATGTATCTCTGTGAGTGGAAGTCACATATCACAGAGCAGTTTCTCAGAAAGCTTCTTTCCAGATTGCATCTGAGGATATTTCCTTTTTGACCATAGCCCTCTATGGGCTTCCAAATATCACTTTGCCAATTACACAAGAACAGTCCTAGCGAAAGGCTTCTTGAGGGGAAAGCTGTAACTCTGTGAGATGATTTCACACAACACAAAGAAGTTTCTCAGAAAGCTTCTTTCTCTTTCTTATCGGAAGATATTTCCTTTGGCCCTAGAGTCTTCAAAGGGATCCGAAATATCCGTTCTCAGATTCCACAGAAATTAGGCTGGCAAAGAGATCCACGAAATACAGATGTAACTCTGTGAGGGAAAGTCACATATCACAGAGCAGTTTCTCAGAAAGCTTCTTTCCAGATTTCATCTGAGGATATTTCCTTTTTCACCATAGCCCTCTATGGGCTTCCAAATATCACTTTGCCAATTCCACAAGAACTGTCTTAGCTAAAGGCTTCTTGCAGGGAAAGCTGTAACTCTGGGAGATGATTTCACAGAACACAAACAAGTTTCTGAGAAAGCTTCTTTCTGTTTCTTATCGGAGTATATTTCCTGTGGCCCTATAGTCTTCAAAGGGATCTGAAATATCTGTTCTCATATACCACAGAAATAAGGCTAGCAAAGAGATCCACGAAATACAGATGTAACGCTGTGAGTGGAATTCACATATCACAGAGCAGTTTCTCGGAAAGATTCTTTCCAGATTTCATCTCAGGATATTTCCTTTTTCACCATAGCCCTCAATGGGCTTCCAAATATCACTTTGCCAATTCCACAAGAAAGGTGTTAGGGAAAGGCTTCTTGAGGGGAAAGCTGTAACTCTGTGAGATGATTTCACACAACACGAAGAAGTTTCTCAGAAAGCTTCTTTCTCTTTTTTATCGCAGGATATTTCCTTTGGCCCTATAGTCTTCAAAGGGATCCGAAATATCGGTTCTCAGATTCCACAGAAATAAGGCTAGGAAAGAGATCCACGAAATACAGATGTAACTCTGTGAGATGAATTAACAGAACACTAAGCAGTTTCTCAGAAAGCTTCTTTCCAGATTTCATCTGGGGACATTTCCTTTTTCACCATAGCCCTCTATGGGCTTCCAAATATCACTTTGAAAATTCCACAATAACTGTCTTAGCGAAAGGCTTCTTGAAGGGAAAGCTGTAACTCTGTGAGATGATTTCACAGAACACAAACAAGTTCACAGAAAGCTTTTTTCTCTTTTTTATCGGAGGATATTTCCTTTGGCCCTATAGTCTTCAAAGGGATCTGAAATATCTGTTCTAAGATTCCACAGAAATAAGGCTAGCAAAGAGATCCACGAAATACAGATGTAACTCTGTGAGATGAATTAACAGAACACTAAGCAGTTTCTCGGAAAGATTCTTTCCAGATTTCATCTGAGGATATTTCCTTTTTCACCATAGCACTCTATGGGCTTCCAAATATCACTTTGCCAATTCCACAAGAAAGGTCTTAGGGAAACGCTTCTTGAGGGGAAAGCTGTAACGCTGTGAGATGAATTCAGAGAACACAAAGAAGTTTCTCAGAAAGCTTCTTTCTCTTTGTAATCTGAGGATATTTTCTTTGGCCCTATAGACTTCAATGGGATCCGAAATATCTGTTCTCAGATTCCACAGAAATAAGGCTAGCAAAGAGATCCACCAAATACAGATGTAACTCTGTGAGTGGAAGTCACATATCACAGAGCAGTTTCTCAGAAAGCTTCTTTACAGATTTCATCTGAGGATATTTCCTTTTTCACCATAGCCCTCTAAGGGCTTCCAAATATCACTTTGCCAATTCCACAAGAACTGTCTTAGCGAAAGGTTTCTTGATGGAAAGCTGTAACTCTCTGAGATGATTTCACAGAACACAAAGAAGTTTCTCATTTAGATCTTTATCTTTGTTATCGGAGGATATTTCCTTTGGCCCTATAGTCTTCAATGGGATCCGAAATATCTGTTCTCAGATTCCACAGAAATAAGGCTAGCAAAGAGATCCACGAAATACAGATGTAACTCTGTGAATGGAAGTCACACATCACAGAGCAGTTTCTCAGAAAGCTTCTTTCCATATTTCATCTGAGGATATTTCCTTTATCACCATAGCCCTCTAAGGGCTTCCAAATATCACTTTGCCAATTCCACAAGAACTGTCTTAGTGAAAGGCTTCTCGAGGGGAAACCTGTAAGTCTGTGAGATGATTTCACAGAACACAAAGAAGTTTCTCAGAAAGCTTCTTTCTCTTTGTTATCGGAGGATATTTCCTTTGGCCCTATAGTCTTCAAAGGGATCCGAAATATCTGTTCTCAGATTCCACAGAAATAAGGCTAGCAAAGAGAACCACGAAATACAGATGTAACTCTGTGAGATGAATTAACAGAACACTAAGCAGTTTCTCGGAAAGATTTTTCCAGATTTCATCTGAGGATATTTCCTGTTTCACCATAGCCCTCTATGGGCTTCCAAATATCACTATGCCAATTCCACAAGAAAGGTCTTAAGGAAAGGCTTCTTGAGGGGAAAGCTGTAACTCTGTGAGATGAATTCAGAGAACAGAAAGAAGTTTCTCAGAAAGCTTCTTTCTCTTTGTAATCGGAGGATATTTCCTTTGGCCCTATAGACTTCAAAGGGATCCGAAATATCTGTTCTCAGATTCCACAGAAATAAGGCTAGCAAAGAGATCCACCAAATACAGATGTAACTCTGTGAGTGGAAGTCACATATCACAGAGCAGTTTCTCAGAAAGCTTCTTTCCAGATTTCATCTGAGGATATTTCCTTTTTCACCATAGCCCTCTATGGGCTTCCAAATATCACTTTGCCAATTCCACAAGAACTGTCTTAGCGAAAGGCTTCTTGAGGGGAAAGCTGTAACTCTGTGAGATGATTTCACAGAACACAAAGAAGTTTCTCAGAAAGCTTCTTTCTCTTTGTTATCAGAGGATATTTCCTTTGGCCCTATAGTCTTGAAAGGGATCCTAAATATCTGTTCTCAGATTCCACAGAAATAAGGCTAGCAAAGAGATCCAAGAAATACAGATGTAACTCTGTGACTGGAAGTCACACATCACAGAGCAGTTTCTCAGAAAGCTTCTTTCCATATTTCATCTGAGGATATTTCCTTTTTCACCATAGCCCTCTATGGGCTTCCAAATATCACTTTGCCCATTCCACAAGAACTGTCTTTGCGAAAGGCTTCTCGAGGGGAAACCTGTAAGTCTGTGAGATGATTTTACAGAACACAAAGAAGTTTCTCAGAAAGCTTCTTTCTCTTTGTTATCGGAGGACATTTCCTTTGGCCCTATAGTCTTCAAAGGGATCCGAAATATCTGTTCTCAGATTCCACAGAAATAAGGCTAGCAAAGAGATCCACGAAATACAGATGTAACTCTGTGAGATGAATTACCAGAACACTAAGCAGTTTCTCAGAAAGCTTCTTTCCAGATTTCATCTGAGGATATTTCCTATTTCACCATAGCCCTCTATGGGCTTACAAATATCACTTTGCCAATTCCACAAGAACTGTCTTAGCGAACGGCTTCTTAAGGTGAAAGCTGTAACTCTGTGAGATGATTTCACACAACACAAAGAACTTTCTCAGAAAGCTTCTTTCTCTTTAATATCTGAGGATACTTCATTTGGCCCTATAATCTTCAAAGGGATCCGAAATATATATTCTCAGATTCCACAGAAATAAGGCTAGCAAAGAGATCCACGAAATACAGATGTAACTCTGGGAGTGGAAGTCACATATCACAGAGCAGTTTCTCAGAAAGCTTCTTTCCAGATTTCATCTGAGGATATTTCCTTTTTCAACATAGCCCTCTATGGGCTTCCAAATATCACTTTGCCAATTACACAAGAACAGTCTTAGCGAAAGGCTTCTTGAGGGGAAAGCTGTAAATCTGTGAGATGATTTCACACAACACAAAGAAGTTTCTCAGAAAGCTTCTTTCTCTTTGTTATCGGAAGATCTTTCCTTTGGCCCTAGAGTCTTCAAAGGGATCCGAAATATCTGTTCTCAGATTCCACAGAAATAAGGCTGGCAAAGAGATCCACGAAATACAGATGTAACTCTGTGAGGCGAAGTCACATATCACAGAGCAGTATCTCAGAAAGCTTCTTTCCAGATTTCATCTGAGGATATTTCCTTTTTCACCATAGCCCTCTAAGGGCTTCCAAATATCACTTTGCCAATTCCACAAGAACTGTCTTAGCGAAAGGCTTCTTGAAGGGAAAGCTGTAACTCTGGGAGATGATTTCACAGAACAAAAACAAGTTTCTCAGAAAGCTTCTTTCTCTTTGTTATCGGAGGATATTTCCTTTGGCCCTATAGTCTTCAAAGGGATCTGAAATATCTGTTCTAAGATTCCACAGAAATAAGGCTAGCAAAGAGATGCACGAAATACAGATGTAACTTTGTGAGATGAATTAACAGAACACTAAGAAGTTTCTCGGAAAGATTCTTTCCAGACTTCATCTGAGAATATTTCCTTTTTCACCATAGCCCTCTATGGGCTTCCAAATATCACTTTGCCAATTCCACAAAAAAGATCTTAGGGAAAGGCTTCTTCAGGGGAAAGCTGTAACTCTGTGAGATGAATTCAGAGAACACAAAGAAGTTTCTCAGAAAGCTTCTTTCTCTTTGAAATCGGAGGATATTTCCTTTGGCCCTATAGATTTCAAAGGGATCCGAAATATCTGTTCTCAGATTCCACAGAAATAAGGCTAGCACAGAGATCCACCAAATACAGATGTAACTCTGTGAGTGGAAGTCTCATATCACAGAGCAGTTTCTCAGTAAGCTTCTTCCCAGATTTCATCTGAGGATATTTCGTTTTTCACCATAGCCCTCTAAGGGCTTCCAAATATCACTTTGCCAATTACACAAGAACTGTCTTTCCGAAAGGCTTCTTGATGGGAATGCTGTAACTCTGTGAGAAGATTTCACACAACACAAAGAAGTTTCTCAGAACGCTTCTTTCTCTTTTTTATCGCAGGATATTTCCTTTGTCCCTATAGTCTTCAAAGGGATCCGAAATATCTGTTCTCAAATTCCACAGTAATAAGGCTAGGAAAGAGATCCACGAAATACAGATGTAACTCTGTGACTGGAAGTCACATATCACAGAGCAGTTTCTCAGAAAGCTTCTTTCCAGATTTCATCTGAGGATATTTCCTTTTTCACCATAGCCCTCTATGGGCTTCCAAATATCACTTTGCCAATTACACAAGAACAGTCTTAGCGAAAGGATTATTGAGGGGAAAGCTGTAACTCTGTGAGATGATTTCACCGAACGCAAAGAAGTTTCTCAGAAAGCTTCTTTCTCTTTGTTATCGGAAGATATTTCCTTTGGCCCTAGAGTCTTCAAAGGGATCCGAAATATCTGTTCTCAGATTCCACAGAAATAAGGCTAGCAAAGAGATCCACGAAATACAGATGTAACTCTGTGAGTGGAAGTCACATATCACAGAGCAGTTTCTCAGAAAGCTTCTTTCCAGATTTCAACTGAGGATATTTCCTTTCTCACCATAGCCCTCTAAGGGCTTCCAAATATCACTTTGCCAATTCCACAAGAACTGTCTTTGCGAAAGGCTTCTTGATGGGAAAGCTGTAACTCTGTGAGATGATTTCACAGAACACAAAGAAGTTTCTCAGAAAGATTCTTTCTCTTTGTTATCAGAAGATATTTCCTTTGGCCCTAGAGTCTTCAAAGGGATCCGAAATATCTGTTCTCATATTCCACAGAAATAAGGCTAGCAAAGAAATCCACGAAATACAGATGTAACTCTGTGAGGTGAATTAACAGAACACTAACAGTTTCTCAGAAAGCTTCTTTCCATATTTCATCTGAGGATATTTCCTTTTTCACCCTACCCTCTAAGGGCTTCCAAATATCACTTTCCAATTCCACAAGAACTGTCTTAGCGAAAGGCTTCTCGAGGAGAAAGTTGTAACTCTGTGAGATGATTTCACAGAACACAAAGAAGTTTCTCAGAAAGATTCTTTCTCTTTGTTATCAGAGTATATTTCCTTTGGCCCTATAGTCTTCCAAGGGATCCGAAATATCTGTTCTCAGATTCCACAGAAATAAGGCTAGCAAAGAGATCCACGAAATGCAGATGTAACTCTGTGAGGTGAATTAACAGAACACTAAGCAGTTTCTCGGAAAGCTTCTTTCCAGATTTCATCTGAGGATATTTCCTTTTTCACCATAGCCCTCTAGGGGCTTCCAAATATCACTTTGCCAATTCCACAAGAACTGTCTTAGTGAAAGGCTTCTTGTGGGAAAAGCTGTAACTCTCTGAGATGATTTTACAGAACACAAAGAAGTTCCTCAGAAAGCTTCTTTGTCTTTGTTATCGGAGGATATTTCCTTTGGCCATATAGTCTTCAAAGAGATCCGAAATATCTGTTCTCAGATTCCACAGATAAGGCTAGCAAAGAGATCCACGAAATACAGATGTAACACTGTGAGTGGAATTCACATATCACAGAGCAGTTTCTCAGAAAGCTTCTTTCCAGATTTCATCTGAGGATATTTCCTTTTTCACCATAGCCCTCTAGGGGCTTCCAAATATCACTTTGCCAATTCCACAAGAACAGTCTTAGCGAAAGTCTTCTTGAAGGGAAAGCTGTAATTCCGGGAGATGATTTCACAGAACACAAAGAAGTTTCTCAGGAAGCTTCTTTCTCTTTGGTATCGGAGGATATTTCCTTTGGCCCTATAGTCTTCAAAGGGATCTGAAATATCTGTTCTAAGATTCCACAGAAATAAGGCTAGCAAAGAGATCCACGAAATACAGATGTAACTCTGTGAGATGAATTAACAGAACACTCAGCAGTTTCTCGGAAAGATTCTTTCCAGATTTCATCTGAGGATATTTCCTTATTCACCATAGCCCTCCATGGGCTTCCAAATATCACTTGGCCAATTCCACAAGAACTGTCTTAGCGAAAGGCTTCTTGAGGGGAAAGCTGTAACTCTGTGAGATGAATTCAGAGAACACAAAGAAGTTTCTCAGAAAGCTTCTTTCTCTTTGTAATCGGAGGATATTTAATTTGGCCCTATAGTCTTCAAAGGAATCCGAAATATCTGTTCTCAGATTCCACAGAAATAAGGCTAGCAAAGAGATCCACGAAATACAGATGTAACTCTGTGAGTGGAAGTCATATATCACAGAGCAGTTTCTCAGAAAGCTTCTTTCCAGATTTCATCTGAGGATATTTCCTTTTTCACCATAGCCCTCTAACAGCTTCCAAATATTACTTTGCCAATTCCACAAGAACTGTCTTAGCGAAAGGCTTCTTGAGGGGAAAGCTGTAAGTCTATGAGATGATTTCACAGAATACAAAGAGGCTTCCCAGAAAGGTTCTTTCTCTTTGTTATCGGAGGATATTTCCTTTGGCCCTATAGTCTTCAAAGGGATCCGAAATATCTGTTCTCAGATACCACAGAAATAAGGGTAGCAAAGAAATATACGAAATACAGATGTAACTCTGTGAGGTGAATTAACAGAACACTAACAGTTTCTCAGAAAGCTTCTTTCCATATTTCATCTGAATATTTCCTTTTTCACCATAGCCCTCTAAGGGCTTCCAAATATCACTTTCCCAATTCCACAAGAACTGTCTTAGCGAAAGGCTTCTCGAGGAGAAAGTTGTAACTCTTTGAGATGATTTCACAGAACACAAAGAAGTTTCCCAGAAAGATTATTTCTCTTTGTTATCGGAGTATATTTCCTTTAGCCCTATAGACTTCAAAGGGATCCGAAATATCTGTTCTCAGATTCCACCGAAATAAGGCTAGCAAAGAGATCCACGAAATACAGATGTAACTCTGTGAGATGAATTCACAGAACACTAAGCAGTTTCTCTGAAAGCTTCTTTCCAGATTTCATATGAGGATATTTCCTTTTTCACCATAGCCCTTAGGGGCTTCCAAATATCACTTTGCCAATTCCACAAGAACTGTCTTAGCGAAAGGCTTCTTGAGGGGTAAGCTGTACCTCTGTGAGATGATTTCACAGAACACAAAGAAGTTTCTCAGAAAGATTCTTTCTCTTTGTTATCGGAGGATATTTCCTTTGGCCTTATAGTCTTCAATGGGATCCGAAGTATCTGTTCTCAGATTCCACAGAAATAAACCAAGCAAAGAGATCCACGAAATACAGATGTAACTCTGTGAGATGAATTAATAGAACAC
Source organism: Macaca mulatta (assembly GCF_049350105.2). NCBI lineage: Eukaryota > Metazoa > Chordata > Mammalia > Primates > Cercopithecidae > Macaca > Macaca mulatta. The sequence continues at coordinate 31,043,011 of NC_133417.1, forward strand.
TAAGCAGTTTCTCGGAAAGATTCTTTCCAGATTTCATCTCAGGATATTTCCTTTTTCACCATAGCCCTCCATGGGCTTCCAAATATCACTTTGCCAATTGCACAAGAACTGTCTTAGCGAAAGGCTTCTTGAGGGGAAAGCTGTAACTCTGTGAGATGAATTCAGAGAACACAAAGAAGTTTCTCAGAAAGCTTCTTTCTCTTTGTAATCGGAGGATATTTCCTTTGGCCCTGTAGACTTCAAAGGGATCCGAATTATCTGTTCTCAGATTCCACAGAAAAAAGGCTAGCAAAGAGATCCACCAAATACAGATGTAACTCTGTGAGTGGAAGTCACATATCACAGAGCAGTTTCTCAGAAAGCTTCTTTCCAGATTTCATCTGAGGATTTTTCCTTTTTCACCAAAGTCTCTAAGGGCTTCCAAATATCACTTTGCCAATTCCACAAGAACTGTCGTAGCGAAAGGCTTCTTGATGGGAAAGCTGTAACTCTGTGAGATGATTTCACAGAACACAAAGAAGTTTCTCAGAAAGATTCTTTCTCTTTGTTATCGGAGGATATATCCTTTGGCCCTATAGTCTTCAAAGGGATCCTAAATATCTGTTCTCAGATTCCATAGAAATAAGGCTAGAAAAGAGATCCACGAAATACAGATGTAACTCTGTGAGATGAATTTAGAGAACACTAAGCAGTTTCTCAGAAAACTTCTTTCCAGATTTCATCTGAGGATATTTCCTTTTACCCCATAGCCCTCTATGGGCTTCCAAATATCACTTTGCCAATTCCACAATAACTGTCTTAGCGAAACGCTTCTTGAGGGCAAAGCTGTAACTCTTTGAGATGATTTCACAGAACACAAAGACGTTTCTCAGAAAGCTTCTTTCTCTTTGTTATCGGAGGATATTTCCTTTGGCTCTACAGTCTTCGAAGGCATCCGAAATATCTGTTCTCAGATTCCACAGAAATAAGGCTAGCAAAGAGATCCACGAAATCCAGATGTAACTCTGTGAGATGAATTAACAGAACATTAAGCAGTTTCTCAGAAATCTTTTTTCCAGATTTCATCTGAGGATATTTCCTTTTTCACCATTGCCCTCTAAGGGTTTCCAAATATCACTTTGCCAATTCCACAAGAACAGTCATAGCGAAAGGCTTCTTGATGGGAAAGCTGTAACTCTGTGAGATGATTTCACAGAACCCAAAGAAGTTTCTCAGAAAGATTCTTTCTCTTTGTTATCGGAGGATACTTCCTTTGGCCTTATAGTCTTCAAAGGGATCCGAAATATCTGTTCTCAGATTCCTCAGAAATAAAGCTAGCAAAGACATCCACGAAATACAGATGTAACTCTGTGAGTGAAAGTCACATATCACAGAGCAGTTTCTAAGAAAGCTTCTTTCTAGCTATCATCTGAGGATATTTCCTTTTTCAGCCTAGCCCTCTATGGGCTTCCAAATATCACTTTGCCAATTCCACAAGAACTGTCTTAGCGAAAGGCTTCTTGAGGAGAAAGCTGTAACTCTGTGAGATGATTTCACAGAACACAAAGAACTTTCTCAGAAAGCTTCTTTCTCTTTGTTATCGGAAGATATTTCCTTTGGCCCTATAGTCTTCAAAGAGATCCGATATATCTGTTCTCAGATTCCACAGAAATAAGGCTAGCAAGGAGATCCACGAAATACAGATGTAACTCTGTGAGATGAATTAACAGAACACTAAACAGTTTCTCGCAAAGCTTCTTTCCAGATTTCATCGGAGGATATTTCCTTTTTCACCATAGCCCTCTTTGGGCTTCCAAATATCACTTTGCAAATTCCACAAGAACTGTCTTACCGAAAGGCTTCTTGAGGGGAAAGCTGTAACTCTGTGAGATGATTTCACAGAATAAAAAGAAGTTTCTCATAAAGCTTCTTTCTCTTTATTATCTGAGGATACTTCATTTGGCCCTATAATCTTCAAAGGGATCCGAAATATATCTTCTCAGGTTCCACAGAAATAAGGCTAGCAAAGAGATCCACGAAATACAGATGTAACTCTGTGAGTGGAAGTCACATATCACAGAGCAGTTTCTCAGAAAGCTTCTTTTCAGATTTCATCTGAGGATATTTCCTTTTTCAACATAGCCCTCTATGGGCTTCCAAATATCACTTTGCCAATTACACAAGAACAGTCTTAGCGAAAGGCTTCTTGAGGGGAAAGCTGTAAATCTGCGAGATGATTTCACACAACACAAAGATGTTTCTCAGAAAGCTTCTTTCTCTTTGTTATCGGAAGATCTTTCCTTTGGCCCTAGAGTCCTCAAAGGGATCTGAAATATCTGTTCTCAGATTCCACAGAAATAAGGCTGGCAAAGGGATCCACGAAATACAGATGTAACTCTGTGAGTGGAAGTCACATATCACAGAGCAGTTTCTCAGAAAGCTTCTTTCCAGATTTCATCTGAGGATATTTCCTTTTTCACCATAGCCCTAAAACAACTTCCAAATATCACTTTGCCAATTCCACAAGAACTGTCTTAGCGAAAGGCTTCTTGAGGGGAAAGCTGTAAGTCTATGAGATGATTTCACAGAATACAAAGAAGCTTCCCAGAAAGGTTCTTTCTCTTTGTTATCGGAGGATATTTCCTTTGGCCCTATAGTCTTCAAAGGGATCCGAAATATGTGTTCTCAGATACCACAGAAATAAGGGTAGCAAAGAAATATACGAAATACAGATGTAACTCTGTGAGGTGAATTAACAGAACACTAATAGTTTCTCAGAAAGCTTCTTTCCATATTTCATCTGAATATTTCCTTTTTCACCATAGCCCTCTAAGGGCTTCCAAATATCACTTTCCCAATTCCACAAGAACTGTCTTAGCGAAAGGCTTCTCGAGGAGAAAGTTGTAACTCTTTGAGATGATTTCACAGAACACAAAGAAGTTTCCCAGAAAGATTATTTCTCTTTGTTATCGGAGTATATTTCCTTTAGCCCTATAGTCTTCAAAGGGATCCGAAATATCTGTTCTCAGATTCCACAGAAATAAGGCTAGCAAAGAGATCCACGAAATACAGATGTAACTCTGTGAGATGAATTCACAGAACACTAAGCAGTTTCTCTGAAAGCTTCTTTCCAGATTTCATCTGAGGATATTTCCTTTTTCACCATAGCCCTTAGGGGCTTCCAAATATCACTTTGCCAATTCCACAAGAACTGTCTTAGCGAAACGCTTCTTGAGGGCAAAGCTGTAACTCTTTGAGATGATTTCACAGAACACAAAGAAGTTTCTCAGAAAGCTTCTTACTCTTTGTTATCGGAGGATATTTCCTTTGGCTCTATAGTCTTCGAAGGCATCCGAAATATCTGTTCTCAGATTCCACAGAAATAAGGCTAGCAAAGAGATCCACGAAATCCAGATGTAACTCTGTGAGACGAATTAACAGAACATTAAGCAGTTTCTCAGAAATCTTTTTTCCAGATTTCATCTGAGGATATTTCCTTTTTCACCATTGCCCTCTAAGGGTTTCCAAATATCACTTTGCCAATTCCACAAGAACTGTCATAGCGAAAGGCTTCTTGATGCGAAAGCTGTAACTCTGTGAGATGATTTCACAGAACCCAAAGAAGTTTCTCAGAAAGATTCTTTCTCTTTGTTATCGGAGGATACTTCCTTTGGCCTTATAGTCTTCAAAGGGATCCGAAATATCTGTTCTCAGATTCCTCAGAAAAAAAGCCAGCAAAGACATCCACGAAATACAGATGTAACTCTGTGAGTGAAAGTCACATATCACAGAGCAGTTTCTAAGAAAGCTTCTTTCCAGCTATCATCTGAGGATATTTCCTTTTTCAGCCTAGCCCTCTATGGGCTTCCAAATATCACTTTGCCAATTCCACAAGAACTGTCTTAGCGAAAGGCTTCTTGAGGAGAAAGCTGTAACTCTGTGAGATGATTTCACAGAACACAAAGAACTTTCTCAGAAAGCTTCTTTCTCTTTGTTATCGGAAGATATTTCCTTTGGCCCTATAGTCTTCAAAGAGATCCGATATATCTGTTCTCAGATTCCACAGAAATAAGGCTAGCAAGGAGATCCACGAAATACAGATGTAACTCTGTGAGATGAATTAACAGAACACTAAATAGTTTCTCGCAAAGCTTCTTTCCAGATTTCATCGGAGGATATTTCCTTTTTCATCATAGCCCTCTTTGGGCTTCCAAATATCACTTTGCAAATTCCACAAGAACTGTCTTACCGAAAGGCTTCTTGAGGGGAAAGCTGTAACTCTGTGAGATGATTTCACAGAATAAAAAGAAGTTTCTCATAAAGCTTCTTTCTCTTTATTATCTGAGGATACTTCATTTGGCCCTATAATCTTCAAAGGGATCCGAAATATATCTTCTCAGGTTCCACAGAAATAAGGCTAGCAAAGAGATCCACGAAATACAGATGTAACTCTGTGAGTGGAAGTCACATATCACAGAGCAGTTTCTCAGAAAGCTTCTTTTCAGATTTCATCTGAGGATATTTCCTTTTTCAACATAGCCCTCTATGGGCTTCCAAATATCACTTTGCCAATTACACAAGAACAGTCTTAGCGAAAGGCTTCTTGAGGGGAAAGCTGTAAATCTGTGAGATGATTTCACAGAACACAAAGAGGTTTCTCAGAAAGCTTCTTTCTCTTTGTTATCGGAAGATCTTTCCTTTGGCCCTAGAGTCCTCAAAGGGATCTGAAATATCTGTTCTCAGATTCCACAGAAATAAGGCTGGCAAAGAGATCCACGAAATACAGATGTAACTCTGTGAGTGGAAGTCACATATCACAGAGCAGTTTCTCAGAAAGCTTCTTTCCAGATTTCATCGGAGGATATTTCCTTTTTCACCATAGCCCTCTAAGGGCTTCCAAATATCACTTTGCCAATTCCACAAGAACTGTCTTAGCGAAAGGCTACTTGAAGGGAAAGCTGTAACTCTGGGAGATGATTTCACAGAACAAAAACAAGTTTCTCAGAAAGCTTATTTCTCTTTGTTATCGGAGGATATTTCCTTTGGCCCTATAGTCTTCAAAGGGATCTGAAATATCTGTTCTAAGATTCCACAGAAATAAGGCTAGCAAAGAGATGCACGAAACACAGATGTAACTTTGTGAGATGAATTAACGGAACACTAAGCAGTTTCTCCGAAAGATTCTTTCCAGACTTCATCTGGGAATATTTCCTTTTTCACCATAGCCCTCTATGGGCTTCCAAATATCACTTTGCCAATTCCACAAAAAAGGTCTTAGGAAAAGGCTTCTTCAGGGGAAAGCTGTAACTCTGTGAGATGAATTCAGAGAACACAAAGAAGTTTCTCAGAAAGCTTCTTTCTCTTTGTAATCGGAGGATATTTCCTTTGGCCCTATAGATTTCAAAGGGATCCGAAATATCTGTTCTCAGATTCCACAGAAATAAGGCTAGCACAGAGATTCACCAAATACAGATGTAACTCTGTGAGTTTAAGTCTCATATCACAGAGCAGTTTCTCAGTAAGCTTCTTCCCAGATTTCATCTGAGGATATTTCGTTTTTCACCATAGCCCTCTAAGGGCTTCCAAATATCACTTTGCCAATTCCACAAGAACTGTCTTTGCGAAAGGCTTCTTGATGGGAAAGCTGTAAATCTGTGAGATGATTTCACCGAACGCAAAGAAGTTTCTCAGAAAGCTTCTTTCTCTTTGTTATCGGAAGATATTTCCTTTGGCCCTAGAGTCTTCAAAGGGATCCGAAATATCTCTTCTCAGATTCCACAGAAATAAGGCTAGGAAAGAGATCCACGAAATACAGATGTAACTCTGTGAGTGGAAGTCACATATCACAGAGCAGTTTCTCAGAAAGCTTCTTTCCAAATTTCAACTGAGGATATTTCCTTTTTCAACATAGCCCTCTAAGGCCTTCCAAATATCACTTTGCCAATTCCACAAGAACTGTCTTTGCGAAAGGCTTCTTGATGGGAAAGCTGTAACTCTGTGAGATGATTTCACAGAACACAAAGAAGTTTCTCAGATAGATTCTTTCTCTTTGTTATCGGAAGATATTTCCTTTGGCCCTAGTGTCTTCAAAGGGATCCGAAATATCTGTTCTCAGATTCCACAGAAATAAGGCTAGCAAAGAAATCCACGAAATACAGATGTAACTCTGTGAGGTGAATTAACAGAACACTAACAGTTTCTCAGAAAGCTTCTTTCCATATTTCATCTGAGGATATTTCCTTTTTCACCCTAGCCCTGTAAGGGCTTCCAAATATCACTTTCCCAATTCCACAAGAACTGTCTTAGCGAAAGGCTTCTCGAGGAAAAAGTTGTACCTCTGTGAGATGATTTCAGAGAACACAAAGAGGTTTCTCAGAAAGATTCTTTCTCTTTGTTATCAGAGTATATTTCCTTTGGCCCTATAGTCTTCCAAGGGATCCGAAATATCTGTTCTCAGATTCCACAGAAATAAGGCTAGCAAAGAGATCCACGAAATGCAGATGTAACTCTGTGAGATGAATTAACAGAACACTAAGCAGTTTCTCGGAAAGCTTCTTTCCAGATTTCATCTGAGGATATTTCCTTTTTCACCATAACCCTCTAGGGCCTTCCAAATATCACTTTGCCAATTCCACAAGAACTCTCTTAGTGAAAGGCTTCTTGTGGGAAAAGCTGTAACTCTCTGAGATGATTTTACAGAACACAAAGAAGTTCCTCAGAAAGCTTCTTTCTCTTTGTTATCGGAGGATATTTCCTTTGGCCATATAGTCTTCAAAGAGATCCGAAAAATCTGTTCTCAGATTCCACAGATAAGGCTAGCAAAGAGATCCACGATATACAGATGTAACACTGTGAGTGGAATTCACATATCACAGAGCAGTTTCTCAGAAAGCTTCTTTCCAGATTTCATCTGAGGATATTTCCTTTTTCACCATAGCCCTCTATGGGCTTCCAAATATCACTTTGCCAATTCCACAAGAACAGTCTTAGCGAAAGTCTTCTTGAAGGGAAAGCTGTAAATCCTGGAGATGATTTCACAGAACACAAAGAAGTTTCTCAGAAAGCTTCTTTCTCTTTGTTATCGGAGGATATTTCCTTTGGCCCTATAGTCTTCAAAGGGATCTGAAATATCTGTTCTAAGATTCCACAGAAATAAGGCTAGCAAAGAGATCCACGAAATACAGATGTAACTCTGTGAGATGAATTAACAGAACACTAAGCAGTTTCTCGGAAAGATTCTTTCCAGATTTCATCTGAGGATATTTCCTTATTCACCATAGCCCTCCATGGGCTTCCAAATATCACTTTGCCAATTCCACAAGAACTGTCTTAGCGGAAGGTTTCTTGAGGGGAAAGCTGTAACTCTGTGAGATGAATTCAGAGAACACAAAGAAGTTTCTCAGAAAGCTTCTTTCTCTTTGTAATCGGAGGATAGTTAATTTGGCCCTATAGTCTGCAAAGGAATCCGAAATATCTGTTCTCAGATTCCACAGAAATAAGGCTAGAAAAGAGATCCACGAAATACAGATGTAACTCTGTGAGTGGAAGTCACATATCACAGAGCAGTTTCTCAGAAAGCTTCTTTCCAGATTTCATCTGAGGATATTTCCTTTTTCACCATAGCCCTCTAACAGCTTCCAAATATCACTTTGCCAATTCCACAAGAACTGTCTTAGCGAAAGGCTTCTTGAGGGGAAAGCTGTAAGTCTATGAGATGATTTCACAGAATACAAAGAGGCTTCCCAGAAAGGTTCTTTCTCTTTGTTATCGGAGGATATTTCCTTTGGCCCTATAGTCTTCAAAGGGATCCGAAATATCTGTTCTCAGATACCACAGAAATAAGGGTAGCAAAGAAATATACGAAATACAGATGTAACTCTGTGAGGTGAATTAACAGAACACTAACAGTTTCTCAGAAAGCTTCTTTCCATATTTCATCTGAATATTTCCTTTTTCACCATAGCCCTCTAAGGGCTTCCAAATATCACTTTCCCAATTCCACAAGAACTGTCTTAGCGAAAGGCTTCTCGAGGAGAAAGTTGTAACTCTTTGAGATGATTTCACAGAACACAAAGAAGTTTCCCAGAAAGATTATTTCTCTTTGTTATCGGAGTATATTTCCTTTAGCCCTATAGACTTCAAAGGGATCCGAAATATCTGTTCTCAGATTCCACCGAAATAAGGCTAGCAAAGAGATCCACGAAATACAGATGTAACTCTGTGAGATGAATTCACAGAACACTAAGCAGTTTCTCTGAAAGCTTCTTTCCAGATTTCATATGAGGATATTTCCTTTTTCACCATAGCCCTTAGGGGCTTCCAAATATCACTTTGCCAATTCCACAAGAACTGTCTTAGCGAAAGGCTTCTTGAGGGGTAAGCTGTACCTCTGTGAGATGATTTCACAGAACACAAAGAAGTTTCTCAGAAAGATTCTTTCTCTTTGTTATCGGAGGATATTTCCTTTGGCCTTATAGTCTTCAATGGGATCCGAAGTATCTGTTCTCAGATTCCACAGAAATAAACCAAGCAAAGAGATCCACGAAATACAGATGTAACTCTGTGAGATGAATTAATAGAACACTAAGCAGTTTCTCGGAAAGATTCTTTCCAGATTTCATCTCAGGATATTTCCTTTTTCACCATAGCCCTCCATGGGCTTCCAAATATCACTTTGCCAATTGCACAAGAACTGTCTTAGCGAAAGGCTTCTTGAGGGGAAAGCTGTAACTCTGTGAGATGAATTCAGAGAACACAAAGAAGTTTCTCAGAAAGCTTCTTTCTCTTTGTAATCGGAGGATATTTCCTTTGGCCCTGTAGACTTCAAAGGGATCCGAATTATCTGTTCTCAGATTCCACAGAAAAAAGGCTAGCAAAGAGATCCACCAAATACAGATGTAACTCTGTGAGTGGAAGTCACATATCACAGAGCAGTTTCTCAGAAAGCTTCTTTCCAGATTTCATCTGAGGATTTTTCCTTTTTCACCAAAGTCTCTAAGGGCTTCCAAATATCACTTTGCCAATTCCACAAGAACTGTCGTAGCGAAAGGCTTCTTGATGGGAAAGCTGTAACTCTGTGAGATGATTTCACAGAACACAAAGAAGTTTCTCAGAAAGATTCTTTCTCTTTGTTATCGGAGGATATATCCTTTGGCCCTATAGTCTTCAAAGGGATCCTAAATATCTGTTCTCAGATTCCATAGAAATAAGGCTAGAAAAGAGATCCACGAAATACAGATGTAACTCTGTGAGATGAATTTAGAGAACACTAAGCAGTTTCTCAGAAAACTTCTTTCCAGATTTCATCTGAGGATATTTCCTTTTACCCCATAGCCCTCTATGGGCTTCCAAATATCACTTTGCCAATTCCACAATAACTGTCTTAGCGAAACGCTTCTTGAGGGCAAAGCTGTAACTCTTTGAGATGATTTCACAGAACACAAAGACGTTTCTCAGAAAGCTTCTTTCTCTTTGTTATCGGAGGATATTTCCTTTGGCTCTACAGTCTTCGAAGGCATCCGAAATATCTGTTCTCAGATTCCACAGAAATAAGGCTAGCAAAGAGATCCACGAAATCCAGATGTAACTCTGTGAGATGAATTAACAGAACATTAAGCAGTTTCTCAGAAATCTTTTTTCCAGATTTCATCTGAGGATATTTCCTTTTTCACCATTGCCCTCTAAGGGTTTCCAAATATCACTTTGCCAATTCCACAAGAACAGTCATAGCGAAAGGCTTCTTGATGGGAAAGCTGTAACTCTGTGAGATGATTTCACAGAACCCAAAGAAGTTTCTCAGAAAGATTCTTTCTCTTTGTTATCGGAGGATACTTCCTTTGGCCTTATAGTCTTCAAAGGGATCCGAAATATCTGTTCTCAGATTCCTCAGAAATAAAGCTAGCAAAGACATCCACGAAATACAGATGTAACTCTGTGAGTGAAAGTCACATATCACAGAGCAGTTTCTAAGAAAGCTTCTTTCTAGCTATCATCTGAGGATATTTCCTTTTTCAGCCTAGCCCTCTATGGGCTTCCAAATATCACTTTGCCAATTCCACAAGAACTGTCTTAGCGAAAGGCTTCTTGAGGAGAAAGCTGTAACTCTGTGAGATGATTTCACAGAACACAAAGAACTTTCTCAGAAAGCTTCTTTCTCTTTGTTATCGGAAGATATTTCCTTTGGCCCTATAGTCTTCAAAGAGATCCGATATATCTGTTCTCAGATTCCACAGAAATAAGGCTAGCAAGGAGATCCACGAAATACAGATGTAACTCTGTGAGATGAATTAACAGAACACTAAACAGTTTCTCGCAAAGCTTCTTTCCAGATTTCATCGGAGGATATTTCCTTTTTCACCATAGCCCTCTTTGGGCTTCCAAATATCACTTTGCAAATTCCACAAGAACTGTCTTACCGAAAGGCTTCTTGAGGGGAAAGCTGTAACTCTGTGAGATGATTTCACAGAATAAAAAGAAGTTTCTCATAAAGCTTCTTTCTCTTTATTATCTGAGGATACTTCATTTGGCCCTATAATCTTCAAAGGGATCCGAAATATATCTTCTCAGGTTCCACAGAAATAAGGCTAGGAAAGAGATCCACGAAATACAGATGTAACTCTGTGAGTGGAAGTCACATATCACAGAGCAGTTTCTCAGAAAGCTTCTTTTCAGATTTCATCTGAGGATATTTCCTTTTTCAACATAGCCCTCTATGGGCTTACAAATATCACTTTGCCAATTACACAAGAACAGTCTTAGCGAAAGGCTTCTTGAGGGGAAAGCTGTAAATCTGCGAGATGATTTCACACAACACAAAGATGTTTCTCAGAAAGCTTCTTTCTCTTTGTTATCGGAAGATCTTTCCTTTGGCCCTAGAGTCCTCAAAGGGATCTGAAATATCTGTTCTCAGATTCCACAGAAATAAGGCTGGCAAAGGGATCCACGAAATACAGATGTAACTCTGTGAGTGGAAGTCACATATCACAGAGCAGTTTCTCAGAAAGCTTCTTTCCAGATTTCATCTGAGGATATTTCCTTTTTCACCATAGCCCTAAAACAACTTCCAAATATCACTTTGCCAATTCCACAAGAACTGTCTTAGCGAAAGGCTTCTTGAGGGGAAAGCTGTAAGTCTATGAGATGATTTCACAGAATACAAAGAAGCTTCCCAGAAAGGTTCTTTCTCTTTGTTATCGGAGGATATTTCCTTTGGCCCTATAGTCTTCAAAGGGATCCGAAATATGTGTTCTCAGATACCACAGAAATAAGGGTAGCAAAGAAATATACGAAATACAGATGTAACTCTGTGAGGTGAATTAACAGAACACTAATAGTTTCTCAGAAAGCTTCTTTCCATATTTCATCTGAATATTTCCTTTTTCACCATAGCCCTCTAAGGGCTTCCAAATATCACTTTCCCAATTCCACAAGAACTGTCTTAGCGAAAGGCTTCTCGAGGAGAAAGTTGTAACTCTTTGAGATGATTTCACAGAACACAAAGAAGTTTCCCAGAAAGATTATTTCTCTTTGTTATCGGAGTATATTTCCTTTAGCCCTATAGTCTTCAAAGGGATCCGAAATATCTGTTCTCAGATTCCACAGAAATAAGGCTAGCAAAGAGATCCACGAAATACAGATGTAACTCTGTGAGATGAATTCACAGAACACTAAGCAGTTTCTCTGAAAGCTTCTTTCCAGATTTCATCTGAGGATATTTCCTTTTTCACCATAGCCCTTAGGGGCTTCCAAATATCACTTTGCCAATTCCACAAGAACTGTCTTAGCGAAACGCTTCTTGAGGGCAAAGCTGTAACTCTTTGAGATGATTTCACAGAACACAAAGAAGTTTCTCAGAAAGCTTCTTACTCTTTGTTATCGGAGGATATTTCCTTTGGCTCTATAGTCTTCGAAGGCATCCGAAATATCTGTTCTCAGATTCCACAGAAATAAGGCTAGCAAAGAGATCCACGAAATCCAGATGTAACTCTGTGAGACGAATTAACAGAACATTAAGCAGTTTCTCAGAAATCTTTTTTCCAGATTTCATCTGAGGATATTTCCTTTTTCACCATTGCCCTCTAAGGGTTTCCAAATATCACTTTGCCAATTCCACAAGAACTGTCATAGCGAAAGGCTTCTTGATGCGAAAGCTGTAACTCTGTGAGATGATTTCACAGAACCCAAAGAAGTTTCTCAGAAAGATTCTTTCTCTTTGTTATCGGAGGATACTTCCTTTGGCCTTATAGTCTTCAAAGGGATCCGAAATATCTGTTCTCAGATTCCTCAGAAAAAAAGCCAGCAAAGACATCCACGAAATACAGATGTAACTCTGTGAGTGAAAGTCACATATCACAGAGCAGTTTCTAAGAAAGCTTCTTTCCAGCTATCATCTGAGGATATTTCCTTTTTCAGCCTAGCCCTCTATGGGCTTCCAAATATCACTTTGCCAATTCCACAAGAACTGTCTTAGCGAAAGGCTTCTTGAGGAGAAAGCTGTAACTCTGTGAGATGATTTCACAGAACACAAAGAACTTTCTCAGAAAGCTTCTTTCTCTTTGTTATCGGAAGATATTTCCTTTGGCCCTATAGTCTTCAAAGAGATCCGATATATCTGTTCTCAGATTCCACAGAAATAAGGCTAGCAAGGAGATCCACGAAATACAGATGTAACTCTGTGAGATGAATTAACAGAACACTAAACAGTTTCTCGCAAAGCTTCTTTCCAGATTTCATCGGAGGATATTTCCTTTTTCATCATAGCCCTCTTTGGGCTTCCAAATATCACTTTGCAAATTCCACAAGAACTGTCTTACCGAAAGGCTTCTTGAGGGGAAAGCTGTAACTCTGTGAGATGATTTCACAGAATAAAAAGAAGTTTCTCATAAAGCTTCTTTCTCTTTATTATCTGAGGATACTTCATTTGGCCCTATAATCTTCAAAGGGATCCGAAATATATCTTCTCAGGTTCCACAGAAATAAGGCTAGCAAAGAGATCCACGAAATACAGATGTAACTCTGTGAGTGGAAGTCACATATCACAGAGCAGTTTCTCAGAAAGCTTCTTTTCAGATTTCATCTGAGGATATTTCCTTTTTCAACATAGCCCTCTATGGGCTTCCAAATATCACTTTGCCAATTACACAAGAACAGTCTTAGCGAAAGGCTTCTTGAGGGGAAAGCTGTAAATCTGTGAGATGATTTCACAGAACACAAAGAGGTTTCTCAGAAAGCTTCTTTCTCTTTGTTATCGGAAGATCTTTCCTTTGGCCCTAGAGTCCTCAAAGGGATCTGAAATATCTGTTCTCAGATTCCACAGAAATAAGGCTGGCAAAGAGATCCACGAAATACAGATGTAACTCTGTGAGTGGAAGTCACATATCACAGAGCAGTTTCTCAGAAAGCTTCTTTCCAGATTTCATCGGAGGATATTTCCTTTTTCACCATAGCCCTCTAAGGGCTTCCAAATATCACTTTGCCAATTCCACAAGAACTGTCTTAGCGAAAGGCTACTTGAAGGGAAAGCTGTAACTCTGGGAGATGATTTCACAGAACAAAAACAAGTTTCTCAGAAAGCTTATTTCTCTTTGTTATCGGAGGATATTTCCTTTGGCCCTATAGTCTTCAAAGGGATCTGAAATATCTGTTCTAAGATTCCACAGAAATAAGGCTAGCAAAGAGATGCACGAAACACAGATGTAACTTTGTGAGATGAATTAACGGAACACTAAGCAGTTTCTCCGAAAGATTCTTTCCAGACTTCATCTGGGAATATTTCCTTTTTCACCATAGCCCTCTATGGGCTTCCAAATATCACTTTGCCAATTCCACAAAAAAGGTCTTAGGAAAAGGCTTCTTCAGGGGAAAGCTGTAACTCTGTGAGATGAATTCAGAGAACACAAAGAAGTTTCTCAGAAAGCTTCTTTCTCTTTGTAATCGGAGGATATTTCCTTTGGCCCTATAGATTTCAAAGGGATCCGAAATATCTGTTCTCAGATTCCACAGAAATAAGGCTAGCACAGAGATTCACCAAATACAGATGTAACTCTGTGAGTTTAAGTCTCATATCACAGAGCAGTTTCTCAGTAAGCTTCTTCCCAGATTTCATCTGAGGATATTTCGTTTTTCACCATAGCCCTCTAAGGGCTTCCAAATATCACTTTGCCAATTCCACAAGAACTGTCTTTGCGAAAGGCTTCTTGATGGGAAAGCTGTAAATCTGTGAGATGATTTCACCGAACGCAAAGAAGTTTCTCAGAAAGCTTCTTTCTCTTTGTTATCGGAAGATATTTCCTTTGGCCCTAGAGTCTTCAAAGGGATCCGAAATATCTCTTCTCAGATTCCACAGAAATAAGGCTAGGAAAGAGATCCACGAAATACAGATGTAACTCTGTGAGTGGAAGTCACATATCACAGAGCAGTTTCTCAGAAAGCTTCTTTCCAAATTTCAACTGAGGATATTTCCTTTTTCAACATAGCCCTCTAAGGCCTTCCAAATATCACTTTGCCAATTCCACAAGAACTGTCTTTGCGAAAGGCTTCTTGATGGGAAAGCTGTAACTCTGTGAGATGATTTCACAGAACACAAAGAAGTTTCTCAGATAGATTCTTTCTCTTTGTTATCGGAAGATATTTCCTTTGGCCCTAGTGTCTTCAAAGGGATCCGAAATATCTGTTCTCAGATTCCACAGAAATAAGGCTAGCAAAGAAATCCACGAAATACAGATGTAACTCTGTGAGGTGAATTAACAGAACACTAACAGTTTCTCAGAAAGCTTCTTTCCATATTTCATCTGAGGATATTTCCTTTTTCACCCTAGCCCTGTAAGGGCTTCCAAATATCACTTTCCCAATTCCACAAGAACTGTCTTAGCGAAAGGCTTCTCGAGGAAAAAGTTGTACCTCTGTGAGATGATTTCAGAGAACACAAAGAGGTTTCTCAGAAAGATTCTTTCTCTTTGTTATCAGAGTATATTTCCTTTGGCCCTATAGTCTTCCAAGGGATCCGAAATATCTGCTCTCAGATTCCACAGAAATAAGGCTAGCAAAGAGATCCACGAAATGCAGATGTAACTCTGTGAGATGAATTAACAGAACACTAAGCAGTTTCTCGGAAAGCTTCTTTCCAGATTTCATCTGAGGATATTTCCTTTTTCACCATAACCCTCTAGGGCCTTCCAAATATCACTTTGCCAATTCCACAAGAACTCTCTTAGTGAAAGGCTTCTTGTGGGAAAAGCTGTAACTCTCTGAGATGATTTTACAGAACACAAAGAAGTTCCTCAGAAAGCTTCTTTCTCTTTGTTATCGGAGGATATTTCCTTTGGCCATATAGTCTTCAAAGAGATCCGAAAAATCTGTTCTCAGATTCCACAGATAAGGCTAGCAAAGAGATCCACGATATACAGATGTAACACTGTGAGTGGAATTCACATATCACAGAGCAGTTTCTCAGAAAGCTTCTTTCCAGATTTCATCTGAGGATATTTCCTTTTTCACCATAGCCCTCTATGGGCTTCCAAATATCACTTTGCCAATTCCACAAGAACAGTCTTAGCGAAAGTCTTCTTGAAGGGAAAGCTGTAAATCCTGGAGATGATTTCACAGAACACAAAGAAGTTTCTCAGAAAGCTTCTTTCTCTTTGTTATCGGAGGATATTTCCTTTGGCCCTATAGTCTTCAAAGGGATCTGAAATATCTGTTCTAAGATTCCACAGAAATAAGGCTAGCAAAGAGATCCACGAAATACAGATGTAACTCTGTGAGATGAATTAACAGAACACTAAGCAGTTTCTCGGAAAGATTCTTTCCAGATTTCATCTGAGGATATTTCCTTATTCACCATAGCCCTCCATGGTCTTCCAAATATCACTTTGCCAATTCCACAAGAACTGTCTTAGCGGAAGGTTTCTTGAGGGGAAAGCTGTAACTCTGTGAGATGAATTCAGAGAACACAAAGAAGTTTCTCAGAAAGCTTCTTTCTCTTTGTAATCGGAGGATAGTTAATTTGGCCCTATAGTCTGCAAAGGAATCCGAAATATCTGTTCTCAGATTCCACAGAAATAAGGCTAGAAAAGAGATCCACGAAATACAGATGTAACTCTGTGAGTGGAAGTCACATATCACAGAGCAGTTTCTCAGAAAGCTTCTTTCCAGATTTCATCTGAGGATATTTCCTTTTTCACCATAGCCCTCTAACAGCTTCCAAATATCACTTTGCCAATTCCACAAGAACTGTCTTAGCGAAAGGCTTCTTGAGGGGAAAGCTGTAAGTCTATGAGATGATTTCACAGAATACAAAGAGGCTTCCCAGAAAGGTTCTTTCTCTTTGTTATCGGAGGATATTTCCTTTGGCCCTATAGTCTTCAAAGGGATCCGAAATATCTGTTCTCAGATACCACAGAAATAAGGGTAGCAAAGAAATATACGAAATACAGATGTAACTCTGTGAGGTGAATTAACAGAACACTAACAGTTTCTCAGAAAGCTTCTTTCCATATTTCATCTGAATATTTCCTTTTTCACCATAGCCCTCTAAGGGCTTCCAAATATCACTTTCCCAATTCCACAAGAACTGTCTTAGCGAAAGGCTTCTCGAGGAGAAAGTTGTAACTCTTTGAGATGATTTCACAGAACACAAAGAAGTTTCCCAGAAAGATTATTTCTCTTTGTTATCGGAGTATATTTCCTTTAGCCCTATAGACTTCAAAGGGATCCGAAATATCTGTTCTCAGATTCCACCGAAATAAGGCTAGCAAAGAGATCCACGAAATACAGATGTAACTCTGTGAGATGAATTCACAGAACACTAAGCAGTTTCTCTGAAAGCTTCTTTCCAGATTTCATATGAGGATATTTCCTTTTTCACCATAGCCCTTAGGGGCTTCCAAATATCACTTTGCCAATTCCACAAGAACTGTCTTAGCGAAAGGCTTCTTGAGGGGTAAGCTGTACCTCTGTGAGATGATTTCACAGAACACAAAGAAGTTTCTCAGAAAGATTCTTTCTCTTTGTTATCGGAGGATATTTCCTTTGGCCTTATAGTCTTCAATGGGATCCGAAGTATCTGTTCTCAGATTCCACAGAAATAAACCAAGCAAAGAGATCCACGAAATACAGATGTAACTCTGTGAGATGAATTAATAGAACACTAAGCAGTTTCTCGGAAAGATTCTTTCCAGATTTCATCTCAGGATATTTCCTTTTTCACCATAGCCCTCCATGGGCTTCCAAATATCACTTTGCCAATTGCACAAGAACTGTCTTAGCGAAAGGCTTCTTGAGGGGAAAGCTGTAACTCTGTGAGATGAATTCAGAGAACACAAAGAAGTTTCTCAGAAAGCTTCTTTCTCTTTGTAATCGGAGGATATTTCCTTTGGCCCTGTAGACTTCAAAGGGATCCGAATTATCTGTTCTCAGATTCCACAGAAAAAAGGCTAGCAAAGAGATCCACCAAATACAGATGTAACTCTGTGAGTGGAAGTCACATATCACAGAGCAGTTTCTCAGAAAGCTTCTTTCCAGATTTCATCTGAGGATTTTTCCTTTTTCACCAAAGTCTCTAAGGGCTTCCAAATATCACTTTGCCAATTCCACAAGAACTGTCGTAGCGAAAGGCTTCTTGATGGGAAAGCTGTAACTCTGTGAGATGATTTCACAGAACACAAAGAAGTTTCTCAGAAAGATTCTTTCTCTTTGTTATCGGAGGATATATCCTTTGGCCCTATAGTCTTCAAAGGGATCCTAAATATCTGTTCTCAGATTCCATAGAAATAAGGCTAGAAAAGAGATCCACGAAATACAGATGTAACTCTGTGAGATGAATTTAGAGAACACTAAGCAGTTTCTCAGAAAACTTCTTTCCAGATTTCATCTGAGGATATTTCCTTTTACCCCATAGCCCTCTATGGGCTTCCAAATATCACTTTGCCAATTCCACAATAACTGTCTTAGCGAAACGCTTCTTGAGGGCAAAGCTGTAACTCTTTGAGATGATTTCACAGAACACAAAGACGTTTCTCAGAAAGCTTCTTTCTCTTTGTTATCGGAGGATATTTCCTTTGGCTCTACAGTCTTCGAAGGCATCCGAAATATCTGTTCTCAGATTCCACAGAAATAAGGCTAGCAAAGAGATCCACGAAATCCAGATGTAACTCTGTGAGATGAATTAACAGAACATTAAGCAGTTTCTCAGAAATCTTTTTTCCAGATTTCATCTGAGGATATTTCCTTTTTCACCATTGCCCTCTAAGGGTTTCCAAATATCACTTTGCCAATTCCACAAGAACAGTCATAGCGAAAGGCTTCTTGATGGGAAAGCTGTAACTCTGTGAGATGATTTCACAGAACCCAAAGAAGTTTCTCAGAAAGATTCTTTCTCTTTGTTATCGGAGGATACTTCCTTTGGCCTTATAGTCTTCAAAGGGATCCGAAATATCTGTTCTCAGATTCCTCAGAAATAAAGCTAGCAAAGACATCCACGAAATACAGATGTAACTCTGTGAGTGAAAGTCACATATCACAGAGCAGTTTCTAAGAAAGCTTCTTTCTAGCTATCATCTGAGGATATTTCCTTTTTCAGCCTAGCCCTCTATGGGCTTCCAAATATCACTTTGCCAATTCCACAAGAACTGTCTTAGCGAAAGGCTTCTTGAGGAGAAAGCTGTAACTCTGTGAGATGATTTCACAGAACACAAAGAACTTTCTCAGAAAGCTTCTTTCTCTTTGTTATCGGAAGATATTTCCTTTGGCCCTATAGTCTTCAAAGAGATCCGATATATCTGTTCTCAGATTCCACAGAAATAAGGCTAGCAAGGAGATCCACGAAATACAGATGTAACTCTGTGAGATGAATTAACAGAACACTAAACAGTTTCTCGCAAAGCTTCTTTCCAGATTTCATCGGAGGATATTTCCTTTTTCACCATAGCCCTCTTTGGGCTTCCAAATATCACTTTGCAAATTCCACAAGAACTGTCTTACCGAAAGGCTTCTTGAGGGGAAAGCTGTAACTCTGTGAGATGATTTCACAGAATAAAAAGAAGTTTCTCATAAAGCTTCTTTCTCTTTATTATCTGAGGATACTTCATTTGGCCCTATAATCTTCAAAGGGATCCGAAATATATCTTCTCAGGTTCCACAGAAATAAGGCTAGCAAAGAGATCCACGAAATACAGATGTAACTCTGTGAGTGGAAGTCACATATCACAGAGCAGTTTCTCAGAAAGCTTCTTTTCAGATTTCATCTGAGGATATTTCCTTTTTCAACATAGCCCTCTATGGGCTTCCAAATATCACTTTGCCAATTACACAAGAACAGTCTTAGCGAAAGGCTTCTTGAGGGGAAAGCTGTAAATCTGCGAGATGATTTCGCACAACACAAAGATGTTTCTCAGAAAGCTTCTTTCTCTTTGTTATCGGAAGATCTTTCCTTTGGCCCTAGAGTCCTCAAAGGGATCTGAAATATCTGTTCTCAGATTCCACAGAAATAAGGCTGGCAAAGGGATCCACGAAATACAGATGTAACTCTGTGAGTGGAAGTCACATATCACAGAGCAGTTTCTCAGAAAGCTTCTTTCCAGATTTCATCTGAGGATATTTCCTTTTTCACCATAGCCCTAAAACAACTTCCAAATATCACTTTGCCAATTCCACAAGAACTGTCTTAGCGAAAGGCTTCTTGAGGGGAAAGCTGTAAGTCTATGAGATGATTTCACAGAATACAAAGAAGCTTCCCAGAAAGGTTCTTTCTCTTTGTTATCGGAGGATATTTCCTTTGGCCCTATAGTCTTCAAAGGGATCCGAAATATGTGTTCTCAGATACCACAGAAATAAGGGTAGCAAAGAAATATACGAAATACAGATGTAACTCTGTGAGGTGAATTAACAGAACACTAATAGTTTCTCAGAAAGCTTCTTTCCATATTTCATCTGAATATTTCCTTTTTCACCATAGCCCTCTAAGGGCTTCCAAATATCACTTTCCCAATTCCACAAGAACTGTCTTAGCGAAAGGCTTCTCGAGGAGAAAGTTGTAACTCTTTGAGATGATTTCACAGAACACAAAGAAGTTTCCCAGAAAGATTATTTCTCTTTGTTATCGGAGTATATTTCCTTTAGCCCTATAGTCTTCAAAGGGATCCGAAATATCTGTTCTCAGATTCCACAGAAATAAGGCTAGCAAAGAGATCCACGAAATACAGATGTAACTCTGTGAGATGAATTCACAGAACACTAAGCAGTTTCTCTGAAAGCTTCTTTCCAGATTTCATCTGAGGATATTTCCTTTTTCACCATAGCCCTTAGGGGCTTCCAAATATCACTTTGCCAATTCCACAAGAACTGTCTTAGCGAAACGCTTCTTGAGGGCAAAGCTGTAACTCTTTGAGATGATTTCACAGAACACAAAGAAGTTTCTCAGAAAGCTTCTTACTCTTTGTTATCGGAGGATATTTCCTTTGGCTCTATAGTCTTCGAAGGCATCCGAAATATCTGTTCTCAGATTCCACAGAAATAAGGCTAGCAAAGAGATCCACGAAATCCAGATGTAACTCTGTGAGACGAATTAACAGAACATTAAGCAGTTTCTCAGAAATCTTTTTTCCAGATTTCATCTGAGGATATTTCCTTTTTCACCATTGCCCTCTAAGGGTTTCCAAATATCACTTTGCCAATTCCACAAGAACTGTCATAGCGAAAGGCTTCTTGATGCGAAAGCTGTAACTCTGTGAGATGATTTCACAGAACCCAAAGAAGTTTCTCAGAAAGATTCTTTCTCTTTGTTATCGGAGGATACTTCCTTTGGCCTTATAGTCTTCAAAGGGATCCGAAATATCTGTTCTCAGATTCCTCAGAAAAAAAGCCAGCAAAGACATCCACGAAATACAGATGTAACTCTGTGAGTGAAAGTCACATATCACAGAGCAGTTTCTAAGAAAGCTTCTTTCCAGCTATCATCTGAGGATATTTCCTTTTTCAGCCTAGCCCTCTATGGGCTTCCAAATATCACTTTGCCAATTCCACAAGAACTGTCTTAGCGAAAGGCTTCTTGAGGAGAAAGCTGTAACTCTGTGAGATGATTTCACAGAACACAAAGAACTTTCTCAGAAAGCTTCTTTCTCTTTGTTATCGGAAGATATTTCCTTTGGCCCTATAGTCTTCAAAGAGATCCGATATATCTGTTCTCAGATTCCACAGAAATAAGGCTAGCAAGGAGATCCACGAAATACAGATGTAACTCTGTGAGATGAATTAACAGAACACTAAACAGTTTCTCGCAAAGCTTCTTTCCAGATTTCATCGGAGGATATTTCCTTTTTCATCATAGCCCTCTTTGGGCTTCCAAATATCACTTTGCAAATTCCACAAGAACTGTCTTACCGAAAGGCTTCTTGAGGGGAAAGCTGTAACTCTGTGAGATGATTTCACAGAATAAAAAGAAGTTTCTCATAAAGCTTCTTTCTCTTTATTATCTGAGGATACTTCATTTGGCCCTATAATCTTCAAAGGGATCCGAAATATATCTTCTCAGGTTCCACAGAAATAAGGCTAGCAAAGAGATCCACGAAATACAGATGTAACTCTGTGAGTGGAAGTCACATATCACAGAGCAGTTTCTCAGAAAGCTTCTTTTCAGATTTCATCTGAGGATATTTCCTTTTTCAACATAGCCCTCTATGGGCTTCCAAATATCACTTTGCCAATTACACAAGAACAGTCTTAGCGAAAGGCTTCTTGAGGGGAAAGCTGTAAATCTGTGAGATGATTTCACAGAACACAAAGAGGTTTCTCAGAAAGCTTCTTTCTCTTTGTTATCGGAAGATCTTTCCTTTGGCCCTAGAGTCCTCAAAGGGATCTGAAATATCTGTTCTCAGATTCCACAGAAATAAGGCTGGCAAAGAGATCCACGAAATACAGATGTAACTCTGTGAGTGGAAGTCACATATCACAGAGCAGTTTCTCAGAAAGCTTCTTTCCAGATTTCATCGGAGGATATTTCCTTTTTCACCATAGCCCTCTAAGGGCTTCCAAATATCACTTTGCCAATTCCACAAGAACTGTCTTAGCGAAAGGCTACTTGAAGGGAAAGCTGTAACTCTGGGAGATGATTTCACAGAACAAAAACAAGTTTCTCAGAAAGCTTATTTCTCTTTGTTATCGGAGGATATTTCCTTTGGCCCTATAGTCTTCAAAGGGATCTGAAATATCTGTTCTAAGATTCCACAGAAATAAGGCTAGCAAAGAGATGCACGAAACACAGATGTAACTTTGTGAGATGAATTAACGGAACACTAAGCAGTTTCTCCGAAAGATTCTTTCCAGACTTCATCTGGGAATATTTCCTTTTTCACCATAGCCCTCTATGGGCTTCCAAATATCACTTTGCCAATTCCACAAAAAAGGTCTTAGGAAAAGGCTTCTTCAGGGGAAAGCTGTAACTCTGTGAGATGAATTCAGAGAACACAAAGAAGTTTCTCAGAAAGCTTCTTTCTCTTTGTAATCGGAGGATATTTCCTTTGGCCCTATAGATTTCAAAGGGATCCGAAATATCTGTTCTCAGATTCCACAGAAATAAGGCTAGCACAGAGATTCACCAAATACAGATGTAACTCTGTGAGTTTAAGTCTCATATCACAGAGCAGTTTCTCAGTAAGCTTCTTCCCAGATTTCATCTGAGGATATTTCGTTTTTCACCATAGCCCTCTAAGGGCTTCCAAATATCACTTTGCCAATTCCACAAGAACTGTCTTTGCGAAAGGCTTCTTGATGGGAAAGCTGTAAATCTGTGAGATGATTTCACCGAACGCAAAGAAGTTTCTCAGAAAGCTTCTTTCTCTTTGTTATCGGAAGATATTTCCTTTGGCCCTAGAGTCTTCAAAGGGATCCGAAATATCTCTTCTCAGATTCCACAGAAATAAGGCTAGGAAAGAGATCCACGAAATACAGATGTAACTCTGTGAGTGGAAGTCACATATCACAGAGCAGTTTCTCAGAAAGCTTCTTTCCAAATTTCAACTGAGGATATTTCCTTTTTCAACATAGCCCTCTAAGGCCTTCCAAATATCACTTTGCCAATTCCACAAGAACTGTCTTTGCGAAAGGCTTCTTGATGGGAAAGCTGTAACTCTGTGAGATGATTTCACAGAACACAAAGAAGTTTCTCAGATAGATTCTTTCTCTTTGTTATCGGAAGATATTTCCTTTGGCCCTAGTGTCTTCAAAGGGATCCGAAATATCTGTTCTCAGATTCCACAGAAATAAGGCTAGCAAAGAAATCCACGAAATACAGATGTAACTCTGTGAGGTGAATTAACAGAACACTAACAGTTTCTCAGAAAGCTTCTTTCCATATTTCATCTGAGGATATTTCCTTTTTCACCCTAGCCCTGTAAGGGCTTCCAAATATCACTTTCCCAATTCCACAAGAACTGTCTTAGCGAAAGGCTTCTCGAGGAAAAAGTTGTACCTCTGTGAGATGATTTCAGAGAACACAAAGAGGTTTCTCAGAAAGATTCTTTCTCTTTGTTATCAGAGTATATTTCCTTTGGCCCTATAGTCTTCCAAGGGATCCGAAATATCTGTTCTCAGATTCCACAGAAATAAGGCTAGCAAAGAGATCCACGAAATGCAGATGTAACTCTGTGAGATGAATTAACAGAACACTAAGCAGTTTCTCGGAAAGCTTCTTTCCAGATTTCATCTGAGGATATTTCCTTTTTCACCATAACCCTCTAGGGCCTTCCAAATATCACTTTGCCAATTCCACAAGAACTCTCTTAGTGAAAGGCTTCTTGTGGGAAAAGCTGTAACTCTCTGAGATGATTTTACAGAACACAAAGAAGTTCCTCAGAAAGCTTCTTTCTCTTTGTTATCGGAGGATATTTCCTTTGGCCATATAGTCTTCAAAGAGATCCGAAAAATCTGTTCTCAGATTCCACAGATAAGGCTAGCAAAGAGATCCACGATATACAGATGTAACACTGTGAGTGGAATTCACATATCACAGAGCAGTTTCTCAGAAAGCTTCTTTCCAGATTTCATCTGAGGATATTTCCTTTTTCACCATAGCCCTCTATGGGCTTCCAAATATCACTTTGCCAATTCCACAAGAACAGTCTTAGCGAAAGTCTTCTTGAAGGGAAAGCTGTAAATCCTGGAGATGATTTCACAGAACACAAAGAAGTTTCTCAGAAAGCTTCTTTCTCTTTGTTATCGGAGGATATTTCCTTTGGCCCTATAGTCTTCAAAGGGATCTGAAATATCTGTTCTAAGATTCCACAGAAATAAGGCTAGCAAAGAGATCCACGAAATACAGATGTAACTCTGTGAGATGAATTAACAGAACACTAAGCAGTTTCTCGGAAAGATTCTTTCCAGATTTCATCTGAGGATATTTCCTTATTCACCATAGCCCTCCATGGGCTTCCAAATATCACTTTGCCAATTCCACAAGAACTGTCTTAGCGGAAGGTTTCTTGAGGGGAAAGCTGTAACTCTGTGAGATGAATTCAGAGAACACAAAGAAGTTTCTCAGAAAGCTTCTTTCTCTTTGTAATCGGAGGATAGTTAATTTGGCCCTATAGTCTGCAAAGGAATCCGAAATATCTGTTCTCAGATTCCACAGAAATAAGGCTAGAAAAGAGATCCACGAAATACAGATGTAACTCTGTGAGTGGAAGTCACATATCACAGAGCAGTTTCTCAGAAAGCTTCTTTCCAGATTTCATCTGAGGATATTTCCTTTTTCACCATAGCCCTCTAACAGCTTCCAAATATCACTTTGCCAATTCCACAAGAACTGTCTTAGCGAAAGGCTTCTTGAGGGGAAAGCTGTAAGTCTATGAGATGATTTCACAGAATACAAAGAGGCTTCCCAGAAAGGTTCTTTCTCTTTGTTATCGGAGGATATTTCCTTTGGCCCTATAGTCTTCAAAGGGATCCGAAATATCTGTTCTCAGATACCACAGAAATAAGGGTAGCAAAGAAATATACGAAATACAGATGTAACTCTGTGAGGTGAATTAACAGAACACTAACAGTTTCTCAGAAAGCTTCTTTCCATATTTCATCTGAATATTTCCTTTTTCACCATAGCCCTCTAAGGGCTTCCAAATATCACTTTCCCAATTCCACAAGAACTGTCTTAGCGAAAGGCTTCTCGAGGAGAAAGTTGTAACTCTTTGAGATGATTTCACAGAACACAAAGAAGTTTCCCAGAAAGATTATTTCTCTTTGTTATCGGAGTATATTTCCTTTAGCCCTATAGACTTCAAAGGGATCCGAAATATCTGTTCTCAGATTCCACCGAAATAAGGCTAGCAAAGAGATCCACGAAATACAGATGTAACTCTGTGAGATGAATTCACAGAACACTAAGCAGTTTCTCTGAAAGCTTCTTTCCAGATTTCATATGAGGATATTTCCTTTTTCACCATAGCCCTTAGGGGCTTCCAAATATCACTTTGCCAATTCCACAAGAACTGTCTTAGCGAAAGGCTTCTTGAGGGGTAAGCTGTACCTCTGTGAGATGATTTCACAGAACACAAAGAAGTTTCTCAGAAAGATTCTTTCTCTTTGTTATCGGAGGATATTTCCTTTGGCCTTATAGTCTTCAATGGGATCCGAAGTATCTGTTCTCAGATTCCACAGAAATAAACCAAGCAAAGAGATCCACGAAATACAGATGTAACTCTGTGAGATGAATTAATAGAACACTAAGCAGTTTCTCGGAAAGATTCTTTCCAGATTTCATCTCAGGATATTTCCTTTTTCACCATAGCCCTCCATGGGCTTCCAAATATCACTTTGCCAATTGCACAAGAACTGTCTTAGCG
Source organism: Macaca mulatta (assembly GCF_049350105.2). Lineage (NCBI taxonomy): Eukaryota > Metazoa > Chordata > Mammalia > Primates > Cercopithecidae > Macaca > Macaca mulatta. The sequence continues at coordinate 31,068,819 of NC_133417.1, forward strand.
AAAGGCTTCTTGAGGGGAAAGCTGTAACTCTGTGAGATGAATTCAGAGAACACAAAGAAGTTTCTCAGAAAGCTTCTTTCTCTTTGTAATCGGAGGATATTTCCTTTGGCCCTGTAGACTTCAAAGGGATCCGAATTATCTGTTCTCAGATTCCACAGAAAAAAGGCTAGCAAAGAGATCCACCAAATACAGATGTAACTCTGTGAGTGGAAGTCACATATCACAGAGCAGTTTCTCAGAAAGCTTCTTTCCAGATTTCATCTGAGGATTTTTCCTTTTTCACCAAAGTCTCTAAGGGCTTCCAAATATCACTTTGCCAATTCCACAAGAACTGTCGTAGCGAAAGGCTTCTTGATGGGAAAGCTGTAACTCTGTGAGATGATTTCACAGAACACAAAGAAGTTTCTCAGAAAGATTCTTTCTCTTTGTTATCGGAGGATATATCCTTTGGCCCTATAGTCTTCAAAGGGATCCTAAATATCTGTTCTCAGATTCCATAGAAATAAGGCTAGAAAAGAGATCCACGAAATACAGATGTAACTCTGTGAGATGAATTTAGAGAACACTAAGCAGTTTCTCAGAAAACTTCTTTCCAGATTTCATCTGAGGATATTTCCTTTTACCCCATAGCCCTCTATGGGCTTCCAAATATCACTTTGCCAATTCCACAATAACTGTCTTAGCGAAACGCTTCTTGAGGGCAAAGCTGTAACTCTTTGAGATGATTTCACAGAACACAAAGACGTTTCTCAGAAAGCTTCTTTCTCTTTGTTATCGGAGGATATTTCCTTTGGCTCTACAGTCTTCGAAGTCATCCGAAATATCTGTTCTCAGATTCCACAGAAATAAGGCTAGCAAAGAGATCCACGAAATCCAGATGTAACTCTGTGAGATGAATTAACAGAACATTAAGCAGTTTCTCAGAAATCTTTTTTCCAGATTTCATCTGAGGATATTTCCTTTTTCACCATTGCCCTCTAAGGGTTTCCAAATATCACTTTGCCAATTCCACAAGAACAGTCATAGCGAAAGGCTTCTTGATGGGAAAGCTGTAACTCTGTGAGATGATTTCACAGAACCCAAAGAAGTTTCTCAGAAAGATTCTTTCTCTTTGTTATCGGAGGATACTTCCTTTGGCCTTATAGTCTTCAAAGGGATCCGAAATATCTGTTCTCAGATTCCTCAGAAATAAAGCTAGCAAAGACATCCACGAAATACAGATGTAACTCTGTGAGTGAAAGTCACATATCACAGAGCAGTTTCTAAGAAAGCTTCTTTCTAGCTATCATCTGAGGATATTTCCTTTTTCAGCCTAGCCCTCTATGGGCTTCCAAATATCACTTTGCCAATTCCACAAGAACTGTCTTAGCGAAAGGCTTCTTGAGGAGAAAGCTGTAACTCTGTGAGATGATTTCACAGAACACAAAGAACTTTCTCAGAAAGCTTCTTTCTCTTTGTTATCGGAAGATATTTCCTTTGGCCCTATAGTCTTCAAAGAGATCCGATATATCTGTTCTCAGATTCCACAGAAATAAGGCTAGCAAGGAGATCCACGAAATACAGATGTAACTCTGTGAGATGAATTAACAGAACACTAAACAGTTTCTCGCAAAGCTTCTTTCCAGATTTCATCGGAGGATATTTCCTTTTTCACCATAGCCCTCTATGGGCTTCCAAATATCACTTTGCAAATTCCACAAGAACTGTCTTACCGAAAGGCTTCTTGAGGGGAAAGCTGTAACTCTGTGAGATGATTTCACAGAATAAAAAGAAGTTTCTCATAAAGCTTCTTTCTCTTTATTATCTGAGGATACTTCATTTGGCCCTATAATCTTCAAAGGGATCCGAAATATATCTTCTCAGGTTCCACAGAAATAAGGCTAGCAAAGAGATCCACGAAATACAGATGTAACTCTGTGAGTGGAAGTCACATATCACAGAGCAGTTTCTCAGAAAGCTTCTTTTCAGATTTCATCTGAGGATATTTCCTTTTTCAACATAGCCCTCTATGGGCTTCCAAATATCACTTTGCCAATTACACAAGAACAGTCTTAGCGAAAGGCTTCTTGAGGGGAAAGCTGTAAATCTGCGAGATGATTTCACACAACACAAAGATGTTTCTCAGAAAGCTTCTTTCTCTTTGTTATCGGAAGATCTTTCCTTTGGCCCTAGAGTCCTCAAAGGGATCTGAAATATCTGTTCTCAGATTCCACAGAAATAAGGCTGGCAAAGGGATCCACGAAATACAGATGTAACTCTGTGAGTGGAAGTCACATATCACAGAGCAGTTTCTCAGAAAGCTTCTTTCCAGATTTCATCTGAGGATATTTCCTTTTTCACCATAGCCCTAAAACAACTTCCAAATATCACTTTGCCAATTCCACAAGAACTGTCTTAGCGAAAGGCTTCTTGAGGGGAAAGCTGTAAGTCTATGAGATGATTTCACAGAATACAAAGAAGCTTCCCAGAAAGGTTCTTTCTCTTTGTTATCGGAGGATATTTCCTTTGGCCCTATAGTCTTCAAAGGGATCCGAAATATGTGTTCTCAGATACCACAGAAATAAGGGTAGCAAAGAAATATACGAAATACAGATGTAACTCTGTGAGGTGAATTAACAGAACACTAATAGTTTCTCAGAAAGCTTCTTTCCATATTTCATCTGAATATTTCCTTTTTCACCATAGCCCTCTAAGGGCTTCCAAATATCACTTTCCCAATTCCACAAGAACTGTCTTAGCGAAAGGCTTCTCGAGGAGAAAGTTGTAACTCTTTGAGATGATTTCACAGAACACAAAGAAGTTTCCCAGAAAGATTATTTCTCTTTGTTATCGGAGTATATTTCCTTTAGCCCTATAGTCTTCAAAGGGATCCGAAATATCTGTTCTCAGATTCCACAGAAATAAGGCTAGCAAAGAGATCCACGAAATACAGATGTAACTCTGTGAGATGAATTCACAGAACACTAAGCAGTTTCTCTGAAAGCTTCTTTCCAGATTTCATCTGAGGATATTTCCTTTTTCACCATAGCCCTTAGGGGCTTCCAAATATCACTTTGCCAATTCCACAAGAACTGTCTTAGCGAAACGCTTCTTGAGGGCAAAGCTGTAACTCTTTGAGATGATTTCACAGAACACAAAGAAGTTTCTCAGAAAGCTTCTTACTCTTTGTTATCGGAGGATATTTCCTTTGGCTCTATAGTCTTCGAAGGCATCCGAAATATCTGTTCTCAGATTACACAGAAATAAGGCTAGCAAAGAGATCCACGAAATCCAGATGTAACTCTGTGAGACGAATTAACAGAACATTAAGCAGTTTCTCAGAAATCTTTTTTCCAGATTTCATCTGAGGATATTTCCTTTTTCACCATTGCCCTCTAAGGGTTTCCAAATATCACTTTGCCAATTCCACAAGAACTGTCATAGCGAAAGGCTTCTTGATGCGAAAGCTGTAACTCTGTGAGATGATTTCACAGAACCCAAAGAAGTTTCTCAGAAAGATTCTTTCTCTTTGTTATCGGAGGATACTTCCTTTGGCCTTATAGTCTTCAAAGGGATCCGAAATATCTGTTCTCAGATTCCTCAGAAAAAAAGCCAGCAAAGACATCCACGAAATACAGATGTAACTCTGTGAGTGAAAGTCACATATCACAGAGCAGTTTCTAAGAAAGCTTCTTTCCAGCTATCATCTGAGGATATTTCCTTTTTCAGCCTAGCCCTCTATGGGCTTCCAAATATCACTTTGCCAATTCCACAAGAACTGTCTTAGCGAAAGGCTTCTTGAGGAGAAAGCTGTAACTCTGTGAGATGATTTCACAGAACACAAAGAACTTTCTCAGAAAGCTTCTTTCTCTTTGTTATCGGAAGATATTTCCTTTGGCCCTATAGTCTTCAAAGAGATCCGATATATCTGTTCTCAGATTCCACAGAAATAAGGCTAGCAAGGAGATCCACGAAATACAGATGTAACTCTGTGAGATGAATTAACAGAACACTAAACAGTTTCTCGCAAAGCTTCTTTCCAGATTTCATCGGAGGATATTTCCTTTTTCATCATAGCCCTCTTTGGGCTTCCAAATATCACTTTGCAAATTCCACAAGAACTGTCTTACCGAAAGGCTTCTTGAGGGGAAAGCTGTAACTCTGTGAGATGATTTCACAGAATAAAAAGAAGTTTCTCATAAAGCTTCTTTCTCTTTATTATCTGAGGATACTTCATTTGGCCCTATAATCTTCAAAGGGATCCGAAATATATCTTCTCAGGTTCCACAGAAATAAGGCTAGCAAAGAGATCCACGAAATACAGATGTAACTCTGTGAGTGGAAGTCACATATCACAGAGCAGTTTCTCAGAAAGCTTCTTTTCAGATTTCATCTGAGGATATTTCCTTTTTCAACATAGCCCTCTATGGGCTTCCAAATATCACTTTGCCAATTACACAAGAACAGTCTTAGCGAAAGGCTTCTTGAGGGGAAAGCTGTAAATCTGTGAGATGATTTCACAGAACACAAAGAGGTTTCTCAGAAAGCTTCTTTCTCTTTGTTATCGGAAGATCTTTCCTTTGGCCCTAGAGTCCTCAAAGGGATCTGAAATATCTGTTCTCAGATTCCACAGAAATAAGGCTGGCAAAGAGATCCACGAAATACAGATGTAACTCTGTGAGTGGAAGTCACATATCACAGAGCAGTTTCTCAGAAAGCTTCTTTCCAGATTTCATCGGAGGATATTTCCTTTTTCACCATAGCCCTCTAAGGGCTTCCAAATATCACTTTGCCAATTCCACAAGAACTGTCTTAGCGAAAGGCTACTTGAAGGGAAAGCTGTAACTCTGGGAGATGATTTCACAGAACAAAAACAAGTTTCTCAGAAAGCTTATTTCTCTTTGTTATCGGAGGATATTTCCTTTGGCCCTATAGTCTTCAAAGGGATCTGAAATATCTGTTCTAAGATTCCACAGAAATAAGGCTAGCAAAGAGATGCACGAAACACAGATGTAACTTTGTGAGATGAATTAACGGAACACTAAGCAGTTTCTCCGAAAGATTCTTTCCAGACTTCATCTGGGAATATTTCCTTTTTCACCATAGCCCTCTATGGGCTTCCAAATATCACTTTGCCAATTCCACAAAAAAGGTCTTAGGAAAAGGCTTCTTCAGGGGAAAGCTGTAACTCTGTGAGATGAATTCAGAGAACACAAAGAAGTTTCTCAGAAAGCTTCTTTCTCTTTGTAATCGGAGGATATTTCCTTTGGCCCTATAGATTTCAAAGGGATCCGAAATATCTGTTCTCAGATTCCACAGAAATAAGGCTAGCACAGAGATTCACCAAATACAGATGTAACTCTGTGAGTTTAAGTCTCATATCACAGAGCAGTTTCTCAGTAAGCTTCTTCCCAGATTTCATCTGAGGATATTTCGTTTTTCACCATAGCCCTCTAAGGGCTTCCAAATATCACTTTGCCAATTCCACAAGAACTGTCTTTGCGAAAGGCTTCTTGATGGGAAAGCTGTAAATCTGTGAGATGATTTCACCGAACGCAAAGAAGTTTCTCAGAAAGCTTCTTTCTCTTTGTTATCGGAAGATATTTCCTTTGGCCCTAGAGTCTTCAAAGGGATCCGAAATATCTCTTCTCAGATTCCACAGAAATAAGGCTAGGAAAGAGATCCACGAAATACAGATGTAACTCTGTGAGTGGAAGTCACATATCACAGAGCAGTTTCTCAGAAAGCTTCTTTCCAAATTTCAACTGAGGATATTTCCTTTTTCAACATAGCCCTCTAAGGCCTTCCAAATATCACTTTGCCAATTCCACAAGAACTGTCTTTGCGAAAGGCTTCTTGATGGGAAAGCTGTAACTCTGTGAGATGATTTCACAGAACACAAAGAAGTTTCTCAGATAGATTCTTTCTCTTTGTTATCGGAAGATATTTCCTTTGGCCCTAGTGTCTTCAAAGGGATCCGAAATATCTGTTCTCAGATTCCACAGAAATAAGGCTAGCAAAGAAATCCACGAAATACAGATGTAACTCTGTGAGGTGAATTAACAGAACACTAACAGTTTCTCAGAAAGCTTCTTTCCATATTTCATCTGAGGATATTTCCTTTTTCACCCTAGCCCTGTAAGGGCTTCCAAATATCACTTTCCCAATTCCACAAGAACTGTCTTAGCGAAAGGCTTCTCGAGGAAAAAGTTGTACCTCTGTGAGATGATTTCAGAGAACACAAAGAGGTTTCTCAGAAAGATTCTTTCTCTTTGTTATCAGAGTATATTTCCTTTGGCCCTATAGTCTTCCAAGGGATCCGAAATATCTGTTCTCAGATTCCACAGAAATAAGGCTAGCAAAGAGATCCACGAAATGCAGATGTAACTCTGTGAGATGAATTAACAGAACACTAAGCAGTTTCTCGGAAAGCTTCTTTCCAGATTTCATCTGAGGATATTTCCTTTTTCACCATAACCCTCTAGGGCCTTCCAAATATCACTTTGCCAATTCCACAAGAACTCTCTTAGTGAAAGGCTTCTTGTGGGAAAAGCTGTAACTCTCTGAGATGATTTTACAGAACACAAAGAAGTTCCTCAGAAAGCTTCTTTCTCTTTGTTATCGGAGGATATTTCCTTTGGCCATATAGTCTTCAAAGAGATCCGAAAAATCTGTTCTCAGATTCCACAGATAAGGCTAGCAAAGAGATCCACGATATACAGATGTAACACTGTGAGTGGAATTCACATATCACAGAGCAGTTTCTCAGAAAGCTTCTTTCCAGATTTCATCTGAGGATATTTCCTTTTTCACCATAGCCCTCTATGGGCTTCCAAATATCACTTTGCCAATTCCACAAGAACAGTCTTAGCGAAAGTCTTCTTGAAGGGAAAGCTGTAAATCCTGGAGATGATTTCACAGAACACAAAGAAGTTTCTCAGAAAGCTTCTTTCTCTTTGTTATCGGAGGATATTTCCTTTGGCCCTATAGTCTTCAAAGGGATCTGAAATATCTGTTCTAAGATTCCACAGAAATAAGGCTAGCAAAGAGATCCACGAAATACAGATGTAACTCTGTGAGATGAATTAACAGAACACTAAGCAGTTTCTCGGAAAGATTCTTTCCAGATTTCATCTGAGGATATTTCCTTATTCACCATAGCCCTCCATGGGCTTCCAAATATCACTTTGCCAATTCCACAAGAACTGTCTTAGCGGAAGGTTTCTTGAGGGGAAAGCTGTAACTCTGTGAGATGAATTCAGAGAACACAAAGAAGTTTCTCAGAAAGCTTCTTTCTCTTTGTAATCGGAGGATAGTTAATTTGGCCCTATAGTCTGCAAAGGAATCCTAAATATCTGTTCTCAGATTCCACAGAAATAAGGCTAGAAAAGAGATCCACGAAATACAGATGTAACTCTGTGAGTGGAAGTCACATATCACAGAGCAGTTTCTCAGAAAGCTTCTTTCCAGATTTCATCTGAGGATATTTCCTTTTTCACCATAGCCCTCTAACAGCTTCCAAATATCACTTTGCCAATTCCACAAGAACTGTCTTAGCGAAAGGCTTCTTGAGGGGAAAGCTGTAACTCTTTGAGATGATATCACAGAACACAAAGACGTTTCTCAGAAAGCTTCTTTCTCTTTGTTATCGGAGGATATTTCCTTTGGCTCTATAGTCTTCGAAGGCATCCGAAATATCTGTTCTCAGATTCCACAGAAATAAGGCTAGCAAAGAGATCCACGAAATACAGATGTAAGTCTGTGAGATGAATTAACAGAACATTAAGCAGTTTCTCAGAAAGCTTTTTTCCAGATTTCATCTGAGGATACTTCCTTTTTCACCATAGCCCTCTAAGGGTTTCCAAATATCACTTTGCCAATTCCACAAGAACTGTCATAGCGAAAGGCTTCTTGATGGGAAAGTTGTAACTCTGTGAGATGATTTCACAGAACACAAAGAAGTTTCTCAGAAAGATTCTTTCTCTTTGTTATCGGAGGATACTTCCTTTGGCCTTATAGTCTTCAAAGGGATCCGAAATGTCTGTTCTCAGATTCCTCAGAAATAAGGCTAGCAAAGAGATCCACGAAATACAGATGTAACTCTGTGAGTTTAAGTCACATATCACAGAGCTGTTTCTCAGAAAGATTCTTTCCAGATTTCATCTGAGGATATTTCCTTTATCTTCATAACCCTCTACGGGCTTCAAAATACCACTTTGCCAATTCCACAAGAACTGTCTTAGCGAAACGCTTCTTCAGGGCAAAGCTGTAAATCTTTGAGATGATTTCACAGAACACAAAGAAGTTTCTCAGATTGCTTCTTTCTCTTTGTTATCGGAGGATATATCCTTTTTCCCTATATTCTTCAAAGGCATCCGAAATATCTGTTCTCAGGTTCCACAGAAATAAGGCTAGCAAAGAGATCCACGAAATACAGTCGTAACTCTGTGAGTGAAAGTCACATATCACAGAGCAGTTTCTCAGAAAGCTTCTTTCCAGCTATCATCTGAGGATATTTCCTTTTTCAGCCTAGCCCTCTATGGGTTTCCAAATATCACTTTGCCAATTCCACAAGAACTGTCTTAGCGAAAGGCTTCTTGAGGAGAAAGCTGTAACTCTGTGAGATGATTTCACAGAACACAAAGAAGTTTCTCAGAAAGCTTCTTTCTCTTTGTTATCGGAAGATATTTCCTTTGGCCCTATAGTCTTCAAAGAGATCCGATATATCTGTTCTCAGATTCCACAGAAATAAGGCTAGCAAGGAGATCCACGAAATACAGATGTAACTCTGTGAGATGAATTAACAGAACACTAAACAGTTTCTCGCAAAGCTTCTTTCCAGAATTCATCAGAGGATATTTCCTTTTTCACCATAGCCCTCTTTGGGCTTCCAAATATCACTTTGCAAATTCCACAAGAACTGTCTTACCGAAAGGCTCCTTGAGGGGAAAGCTGTAACTCTGTGAGATGATTTCACAGAATAAAAAGAAGTTTCTCAGAAAGCTTCTTTCTCTTTGTTATCGGAGGATATTTCCTATGGCCTTATAGTGTTCAAAGGGATCCGAAATATCTGTTCTCAGATTCCACAGAAATAAGGCTAGCAAAGAGATCCACGAAATACAGATGTAAGTCTGTGAGACGAATTAACAGAACACTAAGCAGTTTCTCGGAAAGCTTATTTCCATATTTCATCTGAGGATATTTCCTTTTTCACCATAGCCCTCTATCGGCTTCCAAATATCACTTTGCCAAATCCACAAGAACTGTCTTAGCGGAAGGATTCTTGAGGGGAAAGCTGTAACTCTGTGAGATGATTTCACAGAACAAAAAGAAGTTCCTCAGAAAGCTTTTTTCTCTTTGTTATCGGAGGATATTTCCTTTGGCCCTATAGACTTCAAAGGGATCCGAAATATCTGTTCTCAGATTCCACAGAAATAAGGCTAGCAAAGAGATCCACGAAATACAGATGTAACCCTATGAGTGGAAGTCACATATCACAGAGGAGTTTCTCAGAAAGCTGCTTTCCAGATTTCATCTGAGGATATTTCCTTTTTCACCATAGCCCTCTATGAGCTTCCAAATATCACCTTGCCAATTCCACAAGAACTGTCATAGAGAAAGTCTTCTTGAAAGGAAAGCTGTAACTCTCTGAGGTGATTTCACAAAACACAAAGAAGTTTCTCAGAAAGCTTCTTTCTCTTTGTTATCGGAGGATACTTCCTTTGGCACTATAGTCTTCAAAGGGATCCGAAATATCTCTTCTCAGATTCCACAGAAATAAGGCTAGCAAAGATATCCACGAAATACAGATGTAACTCTGTGAGTGGAAGTCACATATCACAGAGCAGTTTCTCAGAAAGCTTCCTTCCAGATTTCATCTGAGGATATTTCCTTTTTCACCATAGCCCTCTAGGGGCTTCCAAATATCACTTTCCCAAATCCACAAGAACTGTCTTAGCGAAAGGCTTCTTGAGGGGAAAGCTGTAACTCTGTGAGATGATTTCACAAGAACACAAAGAAGTTTCTCAGAAAGCTTCTTTCTCTTTGTTATGGGAGGATATTTCCTTTTTCCCAATAGTCTTCAAGGGGATCCGAAATATCTGTTCTCAGATTCCAAAGAAATAAGGCTAGCCAAGAGATCCACGAAATACAGATGTATCTCTGTGAGCTGAATTAACAGAACACTAAGCAGTTTCTCGGAAAGCTTCTTTCCAGATTTCACCTGAGGATATTTCCTTTTTCACCGTAGCTCTTAGGGGCTTCCAAATATCACTTTGCCAATTCCACAAGAACTCTCTTAGCGAAAGGTTTCTTGAGGGGAATGCTGTACCTCTGTGAGATGATTTCACAGAACACAAAGAAGTTTCTCAGAAAGATTCTTTCTCTTTGTTATCGGAGGATATTTCCTTTGGCCCTATAGTCTTCAAAGGGATCCGAAGTATCTGTTCTCAGATTCCAGAGAAATAAGGCTAGCAAAGAGATCCACGAAATACAGATGTTTCTCTGTGAGATGAATTAATAGAACACTAAGCAGTTTCTCGGAAAGATTCTTTCCAGATTTCATCTGTGGATATTTCCTTTTTCACCATAGCCCTCAATGGGCTTCCAAATATCACTTTGCCAATTGCACAAGAACTGTCTTAGCGAAAGGCTTCTTGAGGGGAAAGCTGTAACTCTGTGAGATGAATTCAGAGAACACAAAGAAGTTTCTCAGAAAGCTTCTTTCTCTTTGTAATCGGAGGATATTTCTTTTGGCCCTGTAGACTTCAAAGGGATCCGAAATATCTGTTCTCAGATTCCACAGAAATAAGGCTTGCAAAGAGATCCACCAAATACAGATGTAACTCTGTGAGTGGAAGTCACATATCACAGAGCAGTTTCTCGGAAAGCTTCTTTCCAGATTTCATCTGAGGATATTTCCTTTTTCACCGTAGCCCTCTATGCGCTTCCAATTATCACTTTGCCAAATCCAAAAGAACTGTCTTAGCAAAAGGCTTCTTGAGGGGATAGCTGTAACTCTGGGAGATGATTTCACAGAACACAAAGAAGTTTCTCAGAAAGCTTCTTTCTCTTTGTTATCGGAGGATACTTCCTTTGGCCCTATAGACTTGAAAGGGATCCGAAATATCTGTTCTCAGATTCCACAGAAATAAGGCTGGCAAAGAGATCCACGAAATACAGATGTAACTCTGTGAGTGGAAGTCACATATCACAGAGCAGTTTCTCAGAAAGCTTCTTTCCAGATTTCATCTGAGGATATTTCCTTTTTCACCGTAGCCCTCTATGGGCTTCCAAATATCTCTTTGCCAAATCCACAACAACTGTCTTAGCGAAAGGCTTCTTGAGGGGAAAGCTGTAACTCTGTGAGATGATTTCACACAACACAAGGAAGTTTCTCAGAAGGCTTCTTTCTCTTTTTTATCGCACGATATTTCCTTTGGCCCTATAGTCTTCAAAGGGATCCGAAATATCTCTTCTCAGATTAAACAGAAATAAGGCTAGCAAAGAGATCCACGAAATACTGATGTAACTCTGTGACTGGAAGTCACACATCACAGAGAAGTTGCTCAGAAAGCTTCTTTCCATATTTCATCTGAGGATATTTCCTTTTTAACCATAGCCCTCTAAGGGCTTCCAAATATCACTTTCCCAATTCCACAAGAACTGTCTTAGCGAAAGGCTTCTTGAGGGGAAAGCTGTAACTCTGTGAGATGAATTCAGAGAACACAAAGAAGTTTCTCAGAAAGCTTCTTTCTCTTTGTAATCGGAGGATATTTAATTTGGCCCTATAGTCTTCAAAGGAATCCGAAATATCTGTTCTCAGATTCCACAGAAATAAGGCTAGAAAAGAGATCCACGAAATACAGATGTTACTCTGTGAGTGGAAGTCACATATCACAGAGCAGTTTCTCAGAAAGCTTCTTTCCAGATATCATCTGAGGATATTTCCTTGTTCACCATAGCCCTCTATGGGCTTCCAAATATCACTTTGCCAATTCCACAAGAACTGTCTTAGCGAATGTCTTCTTGAGGGAGAAGCTGTAACTCTGTGAGATGATTTCACAGAACACAAGGAAGTTTCTCAGAAAGCTTCTTTCTCTTTGTTATCGGAGGATATTTCCTTTGGCCCTCCAGTCTTCAAAGGGATCCGAAATATCTGTTCTCACATTCCACAGAAATAAGGCTAGCAAAGAGATCCACGAGATACTGATGTAACTCTTTGAGATGAATTAACAGAACACTAATCAGTTTCTCAAAAAGCTTCTTTCCAGTTTTCATCTGAGGATATTTCCTTTTTCACCATAGCTCTCTAGGGGCTTCCAAATATCACTTCGCCAATTCCACAAGAACTGTCTTAGCAAAAGGCTTCTTGAGGAGAAAGCTGTAACTCTGTGAGATGATTTCACAGAACCCAAAGAAGTTTCTCAGAAAGCTTCTTTCTCTTTGTTATCGGAGGATATTTTCTTTGGCCCTATAGTCTTCAAAGGGATCCGAAATATCTGTTCTCAGATTCCACAGAAATAAGGCTAGCAAAGAGATCCCCAAAATACAGATGTAACTCTGTGAGTGGAAGTCACATATCACAGAGCAGTTTCTCAGAAAGCTTCTTTCCAGATTTCATCTGAGGATATTTCCTTTTTCACCATAGCCCACTATGGGCTTCCCAATATCACTTTGCCAATTCCACAAGAACTGTCTTAGCGAAAGGCTTTTTGAGGGGAAAGCTGTAACTCTCTGAGATGATTTCACAGAACACAAAGAAGTTTCTCAGAAAGCTTCTTTCTCTTTGTTATCGGAGGATATTTCCTTTGGCCCTATAGTCTTCAAAGGGATCCGAAATATCTGATCTCAGATTCCACAGAAATAAGGCTAGCATAGAGATCCAAGAGATACTGATGTAACTCTGTGAGATGAATTAGCAGAACACTAAGCAGTTTCTGAGAAAGCTTCTTTCCAGATTTCATCTGAGGATGTTTCCTTTTTCACCATACCCTCTATGGGCTTCCAAATATCAATCGCCAATTCCACAAGAACTGTCTAAGGGAAAGGCTTCTTGAGGGGAAAGCTGTAACTCTGTGAGATGATTTCATAGAACACAAAGAAGTTTCTCAGAAAGCTTCTTTCTCTTTGTTATCGGAGGATATTTCCTTTGGCCCTATAGTCTTCAAAGCGATCCGAAATATCTGTTCTCAGATTACACAGAAATAAGGCTAGCAAAGTGATCCACGAAAAACAGATGTAACGCTGTGAGTGGAAGTTACATATCACACAGCAGTTTCTCAGAAAGCTTCTTTCCAGTTTTCATCCGAGGATATTTCCTTTTTCACCGGAGCCCTCTATGGGCTTCCAAATATCACTTTGCCAATTCCACAAGAACTGTCTTAGCGAAAGGCCTCTTGAGGGGAATGCTGTAACACTGTGAGATGATTACACAGAACACAAAGAAGTTCCTCAGAAAGCTTCTTTCTTTGGTTATCGGAGGATATTTCCTTTGGCCCTGTTGTCTTCAAAGGGATCAGAAATATCTGATCTCAGATTCCACAGAAATAAAGCTAGCAAACAGATCCACTAAATACAGATGTAACTCTGGGAGTAGATGTCACATATCACAGAGCAGTTTCTCAGAAAGCTTCTTTCCTGATTTCATCTGAGGATATTTCCTTTTTCACCATAGCCCTCTAGTTGCTTCCAAATATCACTTTTCCAATTCCACAAGAACTGTCATAGCGAAAGGCTTCTTGAGGGGAAAGCTGTAACTCTGGGTGATGATTTCACAGAACACAAAGAAGTTTCTCAGAAAGCTTCTTTCTCTTTGTTATCGGAGGATATTTCCTTTGGCCCTATAGTCTTCAAATGGATCTGAAATATCTGTTCTCAGATTCCACAGAAATAAGGCTAGCAAAGAAATCCACGAAATACAGATGTAACTCTGTGACATGAATTACCAGAACACTAAGTAGTTTCTCAGAAAGCTTCTTTCCAGATTTCATTTGAAGATATTTCCTTTTTCACCATCGCCCTCAATGAGCTTCAAAATATCACTTTGCCAATTCCACATGAACTGTCTTAGCGAAAGTCTTCTTGAGGGGAAAGCTGTAACTCAGGGTGATGATTTCACAGAACACAAAGAAGTTTCTCAGAAAGCTTCCTTCTCTTTGTTATCGGAGGATATTTCCTTTGGCCCTATATTCTTCAAAGGGATCCGAAATATCTGTTCTCAGATTCCACAGAAATAAGGCTAGCAAAGAGATCCACGAAATACAGATGTAACTCTGTGAGATGAATTAACAGAACAGTAAGCAGTTTCTCAGAAAGCTTCTTTCCAGATTTCATCTGAGGATACTTCCTTTTTCACCATAGCCGTCTATGGGCTTCCAAATATCACTTTGCAGATTCCACAAGAACTGTCTTAGCGAAAGGCTTCCTGAGGGGAAAGCTGTAAGTCTGGCAGATGATTTCACAGAACACAAAGAAGTTTCTCAGAAAGCTTCTTTCTCTTTGTTACCGGAGGATATTTTCTTTGGCCCTATAGTGTTCACCAGGATCCGAAATATCTGTTCTGAGATTCCACAGAAATAAGGCGAGCAAAGAGATCCACGAAATACAGATATAATTCTGTGAGTGGAAGTCACATATCACAGAGCAGTTTCTCAGAAAGCTTCTTTCCACATTTCATCTGAGGATATTTTCTTTTTCACCGTAGCCCTCTATAGGCTTCCAAATATCACTTTGCCGATTCCACAAGTACTGTCTTAGCGAAAGGCTTCTTGAGGGGAAAGCTGTAACTCTATGAGATTATTTCACAGAACACAAAGAAGTTTCTCAGAAAGCTTCTTTCTCTTTGTTATCAGAGGATATTTCCTTTGGCCTTATAGTCTTCCTAGGGATCCGAAATATCAGTTCTCAGATTCCACAGAAATAAGGCTAGCAAAGAGATCCACGAATTACAGATGTAACTCTGTGAGTGGACGTCACATATCACAGAGCAGTTCTCAGAAAGCTTCTTTCCAAATTTCATCTGAGGATATTTCCTTTTTCACCACAACCCTCTATGGGCTTGCAAATATCACTTTGCCAATTCCACAAGAACTGCTTTAGCGAAAGGCTTCTTGCGGGGAAAGCTGTAACTCTGTGAGATGATTTCACAGAACACGAAGAAGTTTCTCTGAAAGCTTCTTTCTCTTTGTTATCGGAGGATATTTCCTTTGGCCCTTAAGTCTTCAAAGGATCCAAAGTATCTTTTCTCAGACTCCAGAGAAATAAGGCTAGCAAAGAGATCCACTAAACACAGATGTAACTCTGCGAGATGAATTTCCAGAACACTAAGCAGTTTCTGAGAAAGCTTCTTTCCAGATTTCATCTGAGGATATTTCCTTTTTCAGCATAGCCCTCTATGGCCTTCCAAATACCACTTTGCCAATTCCAAAAGAACTGTCTTAGCGAAAGACTTCTTGAGGGGAAAGCTGTAACTATGTGAGATGATTTCACAGAACACAAAGAAGTTTCTGAGAAAGCTTCTTTCTCTTTGTTATCGCAGGTTATTTTCTTTGGCCCTATAGTCTTCAAAGGGATCCGAAATATCTGTTCTCATATTCCACAGAAATAAGGCTAGCAAAGAGATCCACGAAATACAGATGTAAGTCTGCGAGATGAATTCACAGAACAATAAGCAGTTTCTCAGAAAGCTTCTTTCCAGATTTCATCGGAGGATATTTCCCTTTTCACCATAGACCTCTAAGGGCTTCCAAATATCACTTTGCCAATTCCACAAGAACAGTCTTAGCGAAAGGCTTCTTGAGGTGAAAGCTGAAACTCTGTGAGATGATTTCAGAGAACACAAAGAAGTTTCTCAGAAAGCGTCATTCTGTTTGTTATCGGAGGATATTTCCCTTTTCCCTATAGTCTTCAAAGGGATCCGAAATATCTGTTCTCAGATTCCACAGAAATAAGGCTAGCAAAGAGATCCACGAAATACAGATGTAATTCTGTGACTGGAAGTCACATATCACAGAGCAGTTTCTCAGAAAGCTTCTTTCCACATTTCATCTGAGGATATTTCCTTTTTCACGGTAGCCCTATATGGGCTTCCAAATATCACTTTGCCAATTCCACAAGAACTGTCTTAGCGAAAGGCTTTTTGGGGGAAAGCTGTAACTCTGTGAGATTATTTCACAGAACACAAAGAAATTTCTCAGAAAGCTTCTTTCTCTTTGTTATCGCAGGATATTTCCACTGGCCCTATAGTCTTCAAAGGGATCCAAAATATCTGTTCTCAGATTCCACAGAAATAAGGCTAGCAAAGATATTGACGAAATACAGATTTAACTCTGTGAGTGGTCGTCACATATCACAGTGCAGTTTCTCAGAAAGCTTCTTTCCAGATTTCATCTGAGGGTATTTCCTTTTTCACCATTGCCCTCTATGGGCTTCCAAATATCACTTTGCCAATTCCACAAGAACTGTCTTAGAGAAAGGCTTCTTGAGGGGAAAGCTGTAACTCTCTGAGATGATTTCACAAAACACAAAGAAGTTTCTCAGAAAGCTTCTTTCTCTTTGTTAACGGAGGATATTTCCTTTGGCCCTATAGTCTTCAAAGGGATCCGAAATATTTGTTCTCAGATTCCACAGAAATAAGGCTAGCAAAGAGATCCACGAAATACAGATGTAACTCTGAGAGATGAATTACCAGAACACTAAGCAGAATCTCAGAAAGCTTCTTTCCAGATTTCATCTGAGGATATTTCCTTTTTCACCATAGCCCTCTATGGGCTTCCAAATATCACTTTGACAATACCAAAAGAACTGCCTTAGCGAAAGGCTTCTTGAGGAGAAAGCTGTAAGTCTGTGAGATGATTCCACAGAACACAAAGAAGTTTCTCAGAAAGCTTCTTTCTCTTTGTTATCTCAGGATATTTCCTTTGGCCCTATATTCTTCAAAGGATCCGAAATATCTGTTCTCAGATTCCACAGAAATAAGGCTAGCAAAGAGATCCACGAAATACAGATGTAACTCTGTGAGTGGAAGTCATATATCACAGAGCAGTTTCTCAGAAAGCTTCTTTCCACATTTCATCTGAGGATATTTCCTTTTTCACCATAGCCCTCTATGGGCTTCCAAATATCACTTTGCCGATTCCACAAGAACTGTCTTAGCGAAAGGCTTCTTGAAGGGAAAGCTGTAACTCTGTGAGATTATTTCACAGAACACAAAGAAGTTTCTCAGAAAGCTTCTTTCTCTTTGTTATCGGAGGATATTTCCTTTGGTCTTATAGTCTTCATAGGGATCCGAAATATCAGTTCTCAGATTCCACAGAAATAAGGCTAGCAAAGAGATCCACGAAATACAGATGTAACTCTGTGAGTGGACGTCACATATCACAGAGCAGTTTCTCAGAAAGCTTCTTTCCACATTTCATCTGAGGATATTTCCTTTTTCACCATAGCCCTCTATGGGCTGCCAAATATCACTTTGCCAATTCCACAAGAACTGCCTTAGGGAAAGGCTTCTTGAGGGGAAAGCTGTAACTCTGTGAGATGATTTCACAGAACACGAAGAAGTTTGTCGGAAAGCTTCTTTCTGTTTGTTATCGGAGGATATTTCCTTTGGCCCTATAGTCTTCAAAGGGATCCGAAGTATCTTTTCTCAGACTCCACAGAAATAAGGCTAGCGGAGAGATCCACGAAATACAGATGTAACTATGTGAGTGGAAGTGACTTATCACAGAGCAGTTTCACAGAAAGCTTCTTTCCAGATTTCATCTGAGGATAACACCTTTTTCACCATAGCCGTCTATGGGCTTCCAAATATCACTTTGCCAATTCCACAAGAACTGCCTTAGCGAAAGGCTTCTTGAGGGTAAAGCTGTAACTCTGTGAGTTAATTTCACAGAACACAAAGAAGTTTCTCAGAAAGCTTCATTCTCTTTGTTATCGGAGGATATTTCCTTTGGCCCTATAGTCTTCAAAGGGATCCGAAATATTTGTTCTCAGATTCCACAGAAATAAGGATAGCAAAGAGATCCACGAAATACAGATGTATCTCTGTGAGTGGAAGTCACATATCACAGAGTAGTTTCTCAGAAAGCTTCTTTCAGGATTTCATCTGAGGATATTTCCTTTTTCAAGATAGCCCTCTAAGGGCTTCCAAATATCACTTTGCCAATTCCACAAGAACTGCCTTAGCGAAAGGCTTCTTGAGGGGAAAGCTGTAACTCTGTGAGATGATTTCACAGAACACAAAGAAGTTTCTCAGAAAGCTTCTTTCTCTTTGTTGTCGGAGGATATTTCCTTTGGCCCTATAGTCTTCAAAGGGATCCGAAATATCTGTTCTCAGATTCCACAGAAATAAGGCTAGCAAAGAGATCCACGAAATACAGATGTAACTCTGAGAGATGAATTACCAGAACACTGGGCAGATTCTCAGAAAGCTTCTTTCCAGATTTCTTCTGAGGATATTTCCTTTTTCACCATAGCCCTCTATGGGATTCCAAATATCACTTTGACAATACCACAAGAACTGCCTTAGCGAAAGGCTTCTTGAGGGGAAAGCTGTAACTCTGTGAGATGATTTCACAGAACACAAAGAAGTTTCTCAGAAAGCTTCTTTCTCTTTGTTATTGGAGGATATTTCCTTTGGCCCTATAATCTTCAAAGGGATCCGAAATATCTGTTCTCAGATTCCACAGAAATAAGGCTAGCAAAGAGATCCACGAAATACAGATGTAACTCTGTGAGTGGAAGTCACATATCACAGAGCAGTATCTCAGAAAGCTTCTTTCCAGATTTCATCTGAGGATATTTCTTTTTTCAGCATAGCCCTCTATGGGCTTCCAAATATCACTTTGCCAATTCCACAAGAACTGTCTTAGCGAAAGACTTCTTGAGGGGAAAGCTGTAACTATGTGAGATGATTTCACAGAACACAAAGAAGTTTCTCAGAAAGCTTCTTTCTCTTTGTTATCGGAGGATATTTCCTTTGGCCCTATAGTCTTCAAAGGGATCCGAAATATCTGTTCTCAGATTCCACAGAAATAAGGCTAGCAAAGAGATCCACGAAATACAGATTTAACTCTGAGAGATGAATTACCAGAACACTAAGCAAATTCTCAGCAAGCTTCTTTCCAGATTTCATCTGAGGATATTTCCTTTTTCACCTTAGCCCTCTATGGGCTTCCAAATATCACTTTGACAATACCACAAGAACTGTCTTAACGAAGGGCTTCTTGAGGGGAAAGCTGTAACTCTGGGAGATGATTTCACAGAACACAAAGATGCTTCTCAGAAAGCTTCTATCTCTTTGTTATTGTAGGATATTTCCTTTGGCCCTATAGTCTTCAAAGGGATAGGAAATATCTATTCTCTGATTCCACAGAAATAAGGCTAGCAAAGAGATCCACGAAATACAGATGTAACTCTGTGAGTGGAAGTCACATATCACAGAGCAGTTTCTCAGAAAGCTTTTTGCCAGATTTCATCTGAGGATATTTCCTTTATCACCATAGCCCTCTTTGGGCTTCCAAATATCACTTTGCCAATTCCACAAGAACTGCCTTAGCGAAAGGCTTCTTCAGGGGAAAGCTGTAACTCTGTCAGATGATTTCACAGACCACAAAGAAGTTTCTCCGAAAGCTTCTTTCTCTTTGTTATCGGAGGATATTTCCTTTGTCCCTATAGTCTTGAAAGGGATCCGAAATATCTGTTCTCAGATTCCACAGAAATAAGGCTAGCAAAGAGATCCACGAAATACAGATGTAACTGTGTGAGTAGAAGTCACATATCACAGAGCAGTTTCTCAGAAAGCTTCTTTCCAGATTTCATCGGAAGGTATTTCCTTTTTCACGATAGCCCTCTATGGGCTTCCAAATATCACTTTGCCAATTCCACAAGAACTGTCTTAGCGAAAGGCTTCTTGAGGGGAAAGCTGTAACTCTCTGAGATGATTTCACAGAACACAAAGAAGTTTCTCAGAAAGCTTCTTTCTCTTTGTTATCGGAGGATATTTCCTTTGGCCCTATAGTCTTCAAAGGGAGCCGAAATATCTGTTCTCAGATTCCACAGAAATGAGGCTAGCAAAGAGATTCACGAAATACAAATGTGATTCTGTGAGTGGAAGTCACATATCACAGAGCAGTTTCTCAGAAAGCTTCTTTCCACATTTCATCTGAGGATATTTCCTTTCTCACGGTAGCCCTCTATGGGCTTCCAAATATCACTTTGCCAATTCCACAAGAACTGTCTTAGCGAAAGGCTTCTTGAGGGGCAAGCTGTAACTTTGTGCGATGATTTCACAGAACACAAAGAAGTTTCTCAGAAAGCTTCTTTCTCTTTGTTATCGGAGGATATTTCCTTTTGCCCTATAGTCTTCCAAGGGATCCGAAATATCTGTTCTCAGATTCCACAGAAATAAGGCTAGCAAAGAGATCCACGAAATACAGATGTAACTCTGTGAGATGAATTACCAGAACACTAAGCAGTTTCTCAGAAAGCTTCTTTCCAGATTTCATCTGAGGATATTTCCTTTTTCACGGTAGCCCTCTATGGGCTTCCAAATATTACTTTGCCAATTCCACAAGAACGGTCTTAGCGAAAGGCTTCTTGAGGGGAAAGCTGTAACTCTGTGAGATGATTTCACAGAACACAAAGAAGTTTCTCAGAAAGCTTCTTTCTCTTTGTTATCGGAGGATATTTCCTTTGGCCCTATAGTCTTCAAAGGGATCCGAAATATATGTTCTCAGATTCCACAGAAATAAGGCTAGCAAAGAGATCCAAGAAATACAGATGAAACTCTGTGAGTGGACGTCACATATCACAGAGCAGTTTCTCAGAAAGCTTCTTTCCAGATATCATCTGAGGGTATTTCCTTTATCACCATAGCCCTCTATGGGCTTCCAAATATCACTTTGCCAATTCCACAAGAAATGTCTTAGCGAAAGGCTTCTTGAGGGGAAAGCTGTAACTCTCTGAGATGATTTCAAAAAACACAAAGAAGTTTCTCAGAAATCTTCTTTCTCTTTGCTATGCGAGTATATTTCCTTTGGCCCTATAGTGTTCAAAGGGATCCGAAGTATCTTTTCTCAGATTCCACAGAAATAAGGATAGCAAAGAGATCTACGAAATACAGGTGTAACTCTGTGAGTGGAAGACACATATCACAGAGCAGTTTCACAGAAACTTCTTTCCAGATTTCATCTGAGGATATGACCTTTTTCACCGTAGCCCTCTATGGGCTTCCAAATATCACTTTGCCAATTCCACAAGAACTGTCTTAGCAAAAGTCTTCTTGAAGGGAAAGCTGTAACTATGTGAGATGATTTCACAGAACACAAAGAAGTTTCTCAGAAAGCTTCTCTCTCTTTGTTATCGGAGGATATTTCCTTTGGCCCTATAGTGTTCAAAGGGATCCGAAATATCTGTTCTCAGATTCCACAGAAATAAGGCTAGCAAAGAGATCCACGAAATACAGATGTAACTCTGTGAGATGAATTAACAGAACACTAAGCAGTTTCTCAGAAAGCTTCTTTCCAGATTTCATCTGAGGATATTTCTTTTATCAGCATAGCCCTCTATGGGCTTCCAAATATCACTTTGCCAATTCCACAAGAACTGTCTTAGCGAAAGACTTCTTGAGGGGAAAGCTGTAACTATGTGAGATGATTTCACAGAACACAAAGAAGTTTCTCAGAAAGCTTCTTTCTCTTTGTTATCGGAGGATATTTCCTTTGGCACTATAGTCTTCAAAGGGTTCCGAAATATTTGTTCTCAGATTCCAAAGAAACAAGGCTAGCAAAGAGATCCACGAAATACAGATGTAACTCTGAGAGATGAATTACCAGAACACTAAGCAGATTCTGAGAAATCTTCTTTCCAGATTTCATTTGAGGATATTTCCTTTTTCACCATAGCCCTCTATGGGCTTCCAAATATCACTATGACAATACCACAAGAACTGCCTTATCGAAAGGCCTCTTGAGGGGAAAGCTGTAACTCTGTGAGATGATTTCACAGAACACAAAGAAGTTTCTGAGAAAGCATCTTTGTCTTTGTTATCGCAGGTTATTTCCTTTGGCCCTATAGTCTTCAAAGGGATCCGAAATATCTGTTCTCATATTCCACAGAAATAAGGCTAGCAAAGAGATCCTTGAAATACAGATGTAACTCTGTGAGATGAATTAAGAGAACACTAAGCAGTTTCTCAGAAAGCTTCTTTCCAGATTTCATCGGAGGATATTTCCTTTTTCACCATTGCCCTCTAAGGGCTTCCAAATATCACTTTGCCAATTCCACAAGAACTGTGTTAGCGAAAGGCTTCTTGGGGGAAAGCAGTAACTCTGTGAGATGATTTCACAGAACACAAAGAAGTTTCTCAGAAAGCGTCATTCTCTTTGTTATCGGAGGATATTTCCTTTGGCCCTATAGTCTTCAAAGGGATCCGAAATATTTGTTCTCAGATTCCACAGAAATAAGGATAGAAAAGAGATCGACGAAATACAGATGTAACGCTGTGAGTGGAAGTCACATATCACAGAGCAGTTTCTCAGAAAGCTTCTTTCCAGATTTCATCTGAGGATATTTCTTTTTTCAGCATAGCCCTCTATGGGCTTCCAAATATCACTTTGCCAATTCCACAAGAACTGTCTTAGCGAAAGACTTCTTGAGGGGAAATCTGTAACTATGTGAGATGATTTCACAGAACACAAAGAAGTTTCTCAGAAAGCTTCTTTCTCTTTGTTATCGGAGGATATTTCCTTTGGCCCTATAGTCTTCAAAGGGATCCGAAATATGTGTTCTCAGATTCCACAGAAATAAGGCTAGCAAAGAGATCCACGAAATACAGATTTAACTCTGAGAGATGAATTACCAGAACACTAAGCAGATTCTCCGCAAGCTTCTTTCCAGATTTCATCTGAGGATATTTCCTTTTTCACCTTAGCCCTCTATGGGCTTCCAAATATCACTTTGACAATACCACAAGAACTGCCTTAACGAAGGGCTTCTTGAGGGGAAAGCTGTAACTCTGGGAGATGATTTCACAGAACACAAAGAAGTTTCTCAGAAAGCTTCTATCTCTTTGTTATTGGAGGATATTTCCTTTGGCCCTATAGTCTTCAAAGGGATAGGAAATATCTGTTCTCCGATTCCACCGAAATAAGGCTAGCAAAGGGATCCACGAAATACAGATGTAACTCTGTGAGTGGAAGTCACATATCACAGAGCAGTTTCTCAGAAAGCTTTTTGCCAGATTTCATCAGAGGATATTTCCTTTATCACCATAGCCCTCTTTGGGCTTCCAAATATCACTTGGCCAATTCCACAAGAACTGTCTTAGCGAAAGGCTTCTTGAGGGGAAAGCTGTAATTCTGGGAGATGTTTTCACAGAACACAAAGAAGTTTCTCAGAAAGCTTCTTTCTCTTTGTTATCGTAGGATATTTCCTTTGGCCGTATAGTATTCCAAGGGATCCGAAATATCTGTTCTCAGATTCCTCAGAAATAAGGCTAGCAAAGAGATCCACGAAATACAGATGTAACTCTGTGAGATGAATTACCAGATCACTAAGCAGTTTCTCAGAAAGCTTCTTTCCAGATTTCATCTGAGGATATTTCTTTTTTCAGCATAGCCCTCTATGGGCTTCCAAATATCACTTTGCCAATACCACAAGAATTGTCTTAGCGAAAGACTTCTTGAGGGGAAAGCTGTAACTATGTGAGATGATTTCACAGAACACAAAGAAGTTTCTCAGAAAGCTTCTTTCTCTTTGTTATTGGAGGATATTTCCTTTAGCCCTATAGTCTTCAAACGGATCCGAATTATTTGTTCTCAGATTCCATAGAAATAAGGCTAGCAAAGAGATCCATGAAATACAGATGTAATTCGGTGAGTGGAAGTCACATATCACCGAGCAGTTTCTCAGAAAGCTTCTTTCCAGATTTCATCGGAAGATAGTTCCTTTTTCACGATAGCCCTCTATGGGCTTCCAAATATCACTTTGCCAATTCCACAAGAACTGTCTTAGCGGAAGGCTTCTAGAGGGGAAAGCTGTAACTCTGTGAGATGATTTCACAGAACACAAAGAAGTTTCTCAGAAAGCTTCTTTCTCTTTCTTATCGGAGGATATTTCCTTTGGCCCTATAGTCTTCAAAGGGATCCGAAATATCTGTTCTCAGATTCCACAGAAATAAGGCTAGCAAAGAGATCCACGAAATACAGATGTAATTCTGTGAGTGGAAGTCACATATCACAGAGCAGTTTCTCAGAAAGCTTCTTTCCACATTTCATCTGAGGATATTTCCTTTTTCATGGTAGCCCTCTATGGGCTTCCAAATATCCCTTTGCCAATTCCACAAGAACTGTCTTAGCGAAAGGCTTCTTGAGGGGAAAGCTGTAACTCTCTGAGATGATTTCACAGAACACAAAGAAGTTTCTCAGAAAGCTTCTTTCTCTTTGTTATCGGAGGATATTTCCTTTGGCCCTATAGTCTTCAAAGGGAGCCGAAATATCTGTTCTCAGATTCCACAGAAATGAGGCTAGCAAAGAGATTCACGAAATACAAATGTAATTCTGTGAGTGGAAGTCACATATCACAGAGCAGTTTCTCAGAAAGCTTCTTTCCACATTTCATCTGAGGATATTTCCTTTTTCATGGTAGCCCTCTATGGGCTTCCAAATATCACTTTGCAAATTCCACAAGAACTGTCTTAGCGAAAGGCTTCTTGAGGGGAAAGCTGTAACTCTGTGAGATGATTTCACAGAACACAAAGAAGTTTCTCAGAAAGCTTCTTTCTCTTTGTTATCGGAGGATATTTCCTTTGGCCCTATAGTCTTCAAAGGGATCCGAAATATATGTTCTCAGATTCCACAGAAATAAGGCTAGCAAAGAGATCCACGAAATACAGATGAAACTCTGTCAGTGGACGTCACATATCACAGAGCAGTTTCTCAGAAAGCTTCTTTCCAGATTTCATCTGAAGGTATTTCCTTTTTCACCATAGCCCTCTATGGGCTTCCAAATATCACTTTGCCAATTCCACAAGAAATGTCTTAGCGAAAGGCTTCTTGAGGGGAAAGCTGTAACTCTCTGAGATGATTTCAAAAAACACAAAGAAGTTTCTCAGAAATCTTCTTTCTCTTTGTTATCCGAGTATATTTCCTTTGGCCCTATAGTCTTCAAAGGGATCCGAAGTATCTTTCCTCAGATTCCACAGAAATAAGGCTAGCAAAGAGATCTACGAAATACAGGTGTAACTCTGTGAGTGGAAGACACATATCACAGAGCAGTTTCACAGAAACTTCTTTCCAGATTTCATCTGAGGATATGACCTTTTTCACCGTAGCCCTCTATGGGCTTCCAAATATCACTTTGCCAATTCCACAAGAACTGTCTTAGCAATAGTCTTCTTGAAGGGAAAGCTGTAACTATGTGAGATGATTTCACAGAACACAAAGAAGTTTCTCAGAAAGCTTCTTTCTCTTTGTTATCGGAGGATATTTCCTTTGGCCCTATAGTCTTCAAAGGGATCCGAAATATCTGTTCTCAGATTCCACAGAAATAAGGCTAGCAAAGAGATCCACGAAATACAGATGTAACTCTGTGAGTGGAAGTCACATATCACAGAGTAGTTTCTCAGAAAGCTTCTTTCCAGATTTCATCTGAGGATATTTCCTTTTTCACCATAGCCCTCTATGAGCTTCCAAATATCACTTTTCGAATTCCACAAGAACTGTCTTAGCGAAACGCTTCTTGAGGGGAAAGCTGTAACTCTGTGATATGATTTCACAGAACACAAAGAAGTTTCTCAGAAAGCTTCTTTCTCTTTGTTATCAGAGGATATTTCCTTTGGTCCTATAGTCTTCAAAGGGATCCGAAATATCTGTTCTCAGATTCCACAGAAATAAGGCTAGCAAAGAGATCCACGAAATACAGATGTAATTCTGTGAGTGGAAGTCACATATCACAGAGCAGTTTCTCAGAAAGCTTCTTTCCACATTTCATCTGAGGATATTTCCTTTTTCATGGTAGGCCTCTATGGGCTTCCAAATATCACTTTGCCAATTCCACAAGAACTGTCTTAGCGAAAGGCTTCTTGAGGGGAAAGCTGTAACTCTGTGAGATGATTTCACAAAACACAAAAAAGTTTCTCAGAAAGCTTCTTTCTCTTTGTTATCGGAGGATATTTCCTTTGGCCCTATAGTCTTCCAAGGGATGCGAAATATCTGTTCTCAGATTCCACAGAAATAAGACTAGCAAAGAGATCCACGAAATACAGATGTAACTCTGTGAGATGAATTAACAGAACACTAAGCAGTTTCTCAGAAAGCTTCTTTCCAGATTTCATCTGAGGATATTTCTTTTATCAGCATAGCCCTCTATGGGCTTCCAAATATCACTTTGCCAATTCCACAAGAACTGTCTTAGCGAAAGACTTCTTGAGGGGAAAGCTGTAACTATGTGAGATGATTTCACAGAACACAAAGAAGTTTCTCAG
The DNA here is from genome assembly GCF_049350105.2 of Macaca mulatta. NCBI lineage: Eukaryota > Metazoa > Chordata > Mammalia > Primates > Cercopithecidae > Macaca > Macaca mulatta. The sequence continues at coordinate 31,095,280 of NC_133417.1, forward strand.
AAAGCTTCTTTCTCTTTGTTATCGGAGGATATTTCCTTTGGCACTATAGTCTTCAAAGGGTTCCGAAATATTTGTTCTCAGATTCCAAAGAAACAAGGCTAGCAAAGAGATCCACGAAATACAGATGTAACTCTGAGAGATGAATTACCAGAACACTAAGCAGATTCTGAGAAATCTTCTTTCCAGATTTCATTTGAGGATATTTCCTTTTTCACCATAGCCCTCTATGGGCTTCCAAATATCACTATGACAATACCACAAGAACTGCCTTATCGAAAGGCCTCTTGAGGGGAAAGCTGTAACTCTGTGAGATGATTTCACAGAACACAAAGAAGTTTCTGAGAAAGCATCTTTGTCTTTGTTATCGCAGGTTATTTCCTTTGGCCCTATAGTCTTCAAAGGGATCCGAAATATCTGTTCTCATATTCCACAGAAATAAGGCTAGCAAAGAGATCCTTGAAATACAGATGTAACTCTGTGAGATGAATTAAGAGAACACTAAGCAGTTTCTCAGAAAGCTTCTTTCCAGATTTCATCGGAGGATATTTCCTTTTTCACCATTGCCCTCTAAGGGCTTCCAAATATCACTTTGCCAATTCCACAAGAACTGTGTTAGCGAAAGGCTTCTTGGGGGAAAGCAGTAACTCTGTGAGATGATTTCACAGAACACAAAGAAGTTTCTCAGAAAGCGTCATTCTCTTTGTTATCGGAGGATATTTCCTTTGGCCCTATAGTCTTCAAAGGGATCCGAAATATTTGTTCTCAGATTCCACAGAAATAAGGATAGAAAAGAGATCGACGAAATACAGATGTAACGCTGTGAGTGGAAGTCACATATCACAGAGCAGTTTCTCAGAAAGCTTCTTTCCAGATTTCATCTGAGGATATTTCTTTTTTCAGCATAGCCCTCTATGGGCTTCCAAATATCACTTTGCCAATTCCACAAGAACTGTCTTAGCGAAAGACTTCTTGAGGGGAAAGCTGTAACTATGTGAGATGATTTCACAGAACACAAAGAAGTTTCTCAGAAAGCTTCTTTCTCTTTGTTATCGGAGGATATTTCCTTTGGCACTATAGTCTTCAAAGGGTTCCGAAATATTTGTTCTCAGATTCCAAAGAAACAAGGCTAGCAAAGAGATCCACGAAATACAGATGTAACTCTGAGAGATGAATTACCAGAACACTAAGCAGATTCTGAGAAATCTTCTTTCCAGATTTCATTTGAGGATATTTCCTTTTTCACCATAGCCCTCTATGGGCTTCCAAATATCACTATGACAATACCACAAGAACTGCCTTATCGAAAGGCCTCTTGAGGGGAAAGCTGTAACTCTGTGAGATGATTTCACAGAACACAAAGAAGTTTCTGAGAAAGCATCTTTGTCTTTGTTATCGCAGGTTATTTCCTTTGGCCCTATAGTCTTCAAAGGGATCCGAAATATCTGTTCTCATATTCCACAGAAATAAGGCTAGCAAAGAGATCCTTGAAATACAGATGTAACTCTGTGAGATGAATTAAGAGAACACTAAGCAGTTTCTCAGAAAGCTTCTTTCCAGATTTCATCGGAGGATATTTCCTTTTTCACCATTGCCCTCTAAGGGCTTCCAAATATCACTTTGCCAATTCCACAAGAACTGTGTTAGCGAAAGGCTTCTTGGGGGAAAGCAGTAACTCTGTGAGATGATTTCACAGAACACAAAGAAGTTTCTCAGAAAGCGTCATTCTCTTTGTTATCGGAGGATATTTCCTTTGGCCCTATAGTCTTCAAAGGGATCCGAAATATTTGTTCTCAGATTCCACAGAAATAAGGATAGAAAAGAGATCGACGAAATACAGATGTAACGCTGTGAGTGGAAGTCACATATCACAGAGCAGTTTCTCAGAAAGCTTCTTTCCAGATTTCATCTGAGGATATTTCTTTTTTCAGCATAGCCCTCTATGGGCTTCCAAATATCACTTTGCCAATTCCACAAGAACTGTCTTAGCGAAAGACTTCTTGAGGGGAAATCTGTAACTATGTGAGATGATTTCACAGAACACAAAGAAGTTTCTCAGAAAGCTTCTTTCTCTTTGTTATCGGAGGATATTTCCTTTGGCCCTATAGTCTTCAAAGGGATCCGAAATATGTGTTCTCAGATTCCACAGAAATAAGGCTAGCAAAGAGATCCACGAAATACAGATTTAACTCTGAGAGATGAATTACCAGAACACTAAGCAGATTCTCCGCAAGCTTCTTTCCAGATTTCATCTGAGGATATTTCCTTTTTCACCTTAGCCCTCTATGGGCTTCCAAATATCACTTTGACAATACCACAAGAACTGCCTTAACGAAGGGCTTCTTGAGGGGAAAGCTGTAACTCTGGGAGATGATTTCACAGAACACAAAGAAGTTTCTCAGAAAGCTTCTATCTCTTTGTTATTGGAGGATATTTCCTTTGGCCCTATAGTCTTCAAAGGGATAGGAAATATCTGTTCTCCGATTCCACCGAAATAAGGCTAGCAAAGGGATCCACGAAATACAGATGTAACTCTGTGAGTGGAAGTCACATATCACAGAGCAGTTTCTCAGAAAGCTTTTTGCCAGATTTCATCAGAGGATATTTCCTTTATCACCATAGCCCTCTTTGGGCTTCCAAATATCACTTGGCCAATTCCACAAGAACTGTCTTAGCGAAAGGCTTCTTGAGGGGAAAGCTGTAATTCTGGGAGATGTTTTCACAGAACACAAAGAAGTTTCTCAGAAAGCTTCTTTCTCTTTGTTATCGTAGGATATTTCCTTTGGCCGTATAGTATTCCAAGGGATCCGAAATATCTGTTCTCAGATTCCTCAGAAATAAGGCTAGCAAAGAGATCCACGAAATACAGATGTAACTCTGTGAGATGAATTACCAGATCACTAAGCAGTTTCTCAGAAAGCTTCTTTCCAGATTTCATCTGAGGATATTTCTTTTTTCAGCATAGCCCTCTATGGGCTTCCAAATATCACTTTGCCAATACCACAAGAATTGTCTTAGCGAAAGACTTCTTGAGGGGAAAGCTGTAACTATGTGAGATGATTTCACAGAACACAAAGAAGTTTCTCAGAAAGCTTCTTTCTCTTTGTTATTGGAGGATATTTCCTTTAGCCCTATAGTCTTCAAACGGATCCGAATTATTTGTTCTCAGATTCCATAGAAATAAGGCTAGCAAAGAGATCCATGAAATACAGATGTAATTCGGTGAGTGGAAGTCACATATCACCGAGCAGTTTCTCAGAAAGCTTCTTTCCACATTTCATCTGAGGATATTTCCTCTTTCACGGTAGCCCTCTATGGGCTTCCAAATATCACTTTGCCAATTCCACAAGAAATGTCTTAGCGAAAGGCTTCTTGAGGGGAAAGCTGTAACTCTGTGAGATGATTTCACAGGACACAAAGAAGTTTCTCAGAAAGGTTCTTTCTCTTTGTTATCGGAGGATATTTCCTTTGGCCCTATAGTCTTCAAAGGGATCCGAAATATCTGTTCTCAGATTCCACAGAAATAAGGCTAGCAAAGAGATCCACGAAATACAGATGTAACTCTGGGAGTGGAAGTCACATATCACAGAGTACTTTCTCAGAAAGCTTCTTTCCAGATTTCATCTGAGGATATTTCTTTTATCAGCATAGCCCTCTATGGGCTTCCAAATATCACTTTGCCAATTCCACAAGAACGGTCTTAACGAAAGACTTCTTGAGGGAAAAGCTGTAACTATGTGAGATGATTTCACAGAACACAAAGAAGTTTCTCAGAAAGCTTCTTTCTCTTTGTTATCGGAGGATATTTCCTTTGGCACTATAGTCTTCAAAGGGTTCCGAAATATTTGTTCTCAGATTCCACAGAAACAAGGCTAGCAAAGAGATCCCCGAAATACAGATGTAACTCTGAGAGATGAATTACCAGAACACTAAGCAGATTCTCAGAAATCTTCTTTCCAGATTTCATTTGAGGATATTTCCTTTTTCACCATAGCCCTCTATGGGCTTCCAAATATCACTATGACAATACCACAAGAACTGCCTTATCGAAAGGCCTCTTGAGGGGAAAGCTGTAACTCTGTGAGATGATTTCACAGAACACAAAGAAGTTTTTGAGAAAGCTTCTTTCTCTTTGTTATCGCAGGTTATTTCCTTTGGCCCTATAGTCTTCAATGGGATCCGAAATATCTGTTCTCAGATTCCACAGAAATAAGGCTAGCAAAGAGATCCTTGAAATACAGATGTAACTCTGTGAGATGAATTAAGAGAACACTAAGCAGTTTCTCAGAAAGCTTCTTTCCAGATTTCATCGGAGGATATTTCCTTTTTCACCAAAGCCCTCAAAGGGCTTCCAAATATCACTTTGCCAATTCCACAAGAACTGTCTTAGCGAAAGGCTTCTTGGGGGAAAGCAGTAACTCTGTGAGATGATTTCACAGAACACAAAGAAGTTTCTCAGAAAGCGTCATTCTCTTTGTTATCGGAGAATATTTCCTTTGGCCCTATAGTATTCAAAGGGATCCGAAATATTTGTTCTCAGATTCCACAGAAATAAGGCTAGAAAAGAGATCGATGAAATACAGATGTAACGCTGTGAGTGGAAGTCACATATCACAGAGCAGTTTCTCAGAAAGCTTCTTTCCAGATTTCATCTGAGGATATTTCCTTTTTCAGCATAGCCCTCTATGGGCTTCCAAATATCACTTTGCTAATTCCACAAGAACTGTCTTAGCGAAAGGCTTCTTGAGGGGAAACCTGTAACACTGTGAGATAATTTCACAGAACACAAAGAAGTTTCTCAGAAAGCTTCTTTCTCTTTGTTACCGGAGGATATTTCCTTTGGCCCTATAGACTTCAAAGGGATCCGAAATATCTGTTCTCAGATTCCACAGAAATAATGCTAGCAAAGAGATCCAGGATATACAGATGTAACTCTGTGAGTGGAAGTCACATATCACAGAGCAGTTTCTCAGAAAGCTTCTTTCCAGATTTCATCTGAGGATATTTCCTTTTTCACCATAGCCCTTTAAGGGCTTCTAAATATCACTTTGCCAATTCCACCAGAACTGTCTTAGCGAAAGGCTTCTTGAGGGAAAGCGGTAACTCAGTGAGATGATTTCACAGAACACAAAGAAGTTTCTCAGAAAGCTTCTTTCTCTTTGTTATCGGAGGATATTTCCTTTGGCCCTATAGTCTTCCAAGGGATCCGAAATATCTGTTCTCAGATTCCAAAGAAATAAGGCTAGCAAAGAGATCCACGAAATACAGATGTAACTCTGTGAGATGAATTAACAGAACACTAAGCAGTTTCTCAGAAATCTTCTTTCCAGATTTCATCTGAGGATATTTCCTTCTTCACCATAGCCCTCTATGGGCTTCCAAATATCACTTTGCCAATTCCACAAGAACTGTCTTAGCGAAAGACTTCTTGTGTGGAAAGCTGTAACTCTGTGAGATGATTTCACAGAAGATAAAGAAGTTTCTCAGAAAGCTTCTTTCTATTTGCTATCGGAGGATATTTCCTTTGGCCCTATAGTCTTCAAAGGGATCCGAAATATCTGTTCTCAGATTCCACAGAAATAAGGCAAGCAAAGAGATCCACGAAATACACACGTAAGTCTGTGAGTGGAAGTCACATATCACAGAGCAGTTTCGCAGAAAGATTCTTTCCAGATTTCATCTGAGGATATTTCCTTTTTCACCATAGCCCTCTATGGGCTTCCCAATATCACTTTGCCAATTAGACAAGAACTGTCTTAGTGAAAGGCGTCTTGAGGGGAAAGCGGTAACTCTGTGAGATGATTTCACAGAACACAAAGAAGTTTCTCAGAAAGCTTCTTTCTCTTTGTTATCGGAGGATATTTCCTTTGGCCCTATAGTCTTCAAAGGCATCCGAAATATCTGTTCTCAGATTCCACAGAAATAAGGCTAGCAAAGGGATCCACGAAATACAGATGTAACTCTCTGAGTGGAAGTGACATATCACAGAGCAGTTTCTCAGGAAGCTTCTTTCCAGATTTCATCTGAGGATATTTCCTTTTTCACCATAGCCCTTTAAGGGCTTCTAAATATCACTTTGCCAATTCCACAAGAACTGTCTTAGCGAAAGTCTTCTTGAGGGGAAAGCTGTAACTCTGTGAGATGATTTCACAGAACACAAAGAAGTTTCTCAGAAAGCTTCTTTCTCTTTGTAATCGGAGGATATTTCCTTTGGCCCTATAGTCTTCAAAGGGATCCGAAATATATGTTCTCAGATTCCACAGAAATAAGGCTAGCAAAGAGATCCACGAAATACAGATGTAACTCTGTGAGTGGAAGTCACATATCACAGAGCAGTTTCTCAGAAAGCTTCTTTCCAGATTTCATCTGAGGATATTTCCTTTTTCACCATAGCCCTCTATGGGCTTCCAAATATCACTTTGCCAATTCCACAAGAACTGTCTTAGCGAAAGGCTTCTTGAGGGGAAAGCTGTAACTCTGTGAGATGATTTCACAGAACACAAAGAAGTTTCTCAGAAAGCTTCTTTCTCTTTGTTTTTGGAGGATATTTCCTTTGGCCCTATACTCTTCAAAGGGATCCGAAATATCTGTTCTCAGATTCCACAGAAAAAAGGCTAGCAAAGAGAACCACGAAATACAGATGTAACTCTGTGAGTGGAAGTCACATATCACAGAGAAGTTTCTCAGAAATCTTCTTTCCAGATTTCATCTGAGGATATTTCCTTTTTCACCATAGCCCTCTATGGGCTTCCAAATATCACTTTGCCAATTCCTCAAGAACTGTCTTAGCGAAAGGCGTCTTGAGGGGAAAGCTGTAACTCTGTGAGATGATTTCACAGAACACAAAGAAGTTTCTCAGAAAGCTTCTTTCTCTTTGTTATGGGAGGATATTTCCTTTGGGCCTATAGTCTTCAACGGGATCCGAATTATCTGTTCTTAGATTCCACAGAAATAAGGCTAGCAAAGAGATCCACGAAATACAGATGTAACCTTGTGAGTGGAAGTCACATATCACAGAGCAGTTTCTCAGAAAGCTTCTTTCCAGATTTCATCTGAGGATATTTCCTTTTTCACCCTAGTCCTCTATGGGCTTCCAAATATCACTTTGCCAATTCCACAAGAACTGTATAAGCGAAAGGCTTCTTGAGGGGAAAGCTGTAACTCTGTGAGATGATTTCACAGAACCCAAAGAAGTTTCTCAGAAAGCTTCTTTCTCTTTGTTATCGGAGGATATTTCCTTTGGCCCTATAGTCTTCCAAGGGATCCGAAATATCTGTTCTCAGATTCCAAAGAAATAAGGCTAGCAAAGAGATCCACGAAATACAGATGTAACTCTGTGAGATGAATTAACAGAACACTAAGCAGTTTCTCAGAAATCTTCTTTCCAGATTTCATCTGAGGATATTTCCTTTTTCACCATAGCCTTCTATGGGCTTCCAAATATCACTTTGCCAATTCCACAAGAACTGTCTTAGCGACAGGCTTCTTGAGCGGAAAGCTGTAACTCTGGGAGATGATTTCACAGAAGACAAAGAAATTTCTCAGAAAGCTTCTTTCTCTTTGTTATCGGAGAATATTTCCTTTGGCCCTATAGTCTTCCAAGGGATCCGAAATATCTGTTCTCAGATTCCACAGAAATAAGGCTAGCAAAGAGATCCACGAAACACAGATGTAACTCTGTGAGATGAATTAACAGAACACTAAGCAGTTTCTCAGAAATCTTCTTTCCAGATTTCATCTGAGGATATTTCCTTTTTCACCATAGCCCTCTATGGGCTTCCAAATATCACTTTGCCAATTCCACAAGAACTGTCTTAGCGAAAGGCTTCTTGAGGGGAAAGCTGTAACTCTGGGAGATGATTTCACAGAACACAAAGAAGTTTCTCTGAAAGCTTCTTTCTCTTTGTTATGGGAGGATATTTCCTTTGGCCCTATAGTCTTCAAAGGGATCCGAAATATCTGTTCTCAGATTCCACAGAAATAAGGCCAGCAAAGAGATCCACGAAATACAGATGTAACTCTGTGAGTGGAAGTCACATGTCACAGAGCAGTTTCTCAGAAAGCTTCTTTACAGATTTCATCTGAGGATATTTCCTTTTTCACCATAGCCATCTAAGGGCTTCCAAATATCACTTTGCCAATTCCACAAGAACTGTCTTAGCGAAAGACTTCTTGAGTGGAAAGTTGTAACTCTGTGAGATGATTTCACAGAACACAAAGAAGTTTCTCAGAAAGCTTCTTTCTCTTTGTTATCGGAGGATATTTCCTTTGGCCCTATAGTCTTCAAAGGGATTCGAAATATCTGTTCTCACATTCCACAGAAATAAGGCTAGCAAAGAGATCCACGAAATACACACGTAACTCTGTGAGTTGAAGTCACATATCACAGAGCAGTTTCTCAGAAAGATTCTTTCCAGAATTCATCTGAGGATATTTCCTTTTTCACCATAGCCCTCTATGAGCTTCCCAATATCACTTTGCCAATTAGACAAGACCTGTCTTAGTGAAAGGCGTCTTGAGGGGAAAGCGGTAACTCAGTGAGATGATTTCACAGAACACAAAGAAGTTTCTCAGAAAGCTTCTTTCTCTTTGTTATCGGAGGATATTTCCTTTGGCCCTATAGTCTTCCAAGGGATCCGAAATATCTGTTCTCAGATTCCACAGAAATAAGGCTAGCAAAGAGATCCACGAAATACAGATGTAACTCTGTGAGTGGAAGGCACATATAACAGAGCAGTTTCTCAGAAAGCTTCTTGCCAGATTTCATCTGAGGATATTTCCTTTTTCACCATAGCCCTCTAAGGGCTTCCAAATATCACATTGCCGATTCCACAAGAACTTTCTTAGCGAAAGGCTTCTTGAGCGGAAAGCTGTAACTCTGTGAGATGATTTCACAGAACACAAAGAAGTTTCTCAGAAAGCTTCTTTCTGTTTGTAATCGGAGGATATTTCCTTTGGCCCTATAGTCTTCAAAGGGATCCGAAATATCTGTTCTCAGATTCCACAGAAATAAGGCTAGCAAAGAGATCCACGAAATACAGATGTAACTCTGTGAGATGAATTAACACAACAATAAGCAGTTTCTCAGAAAGCTTCTTTCCAGTTTTCATCTGAGGATATTTCCTTTTTCACCGTAGCCCTCTATGGGCTTCCAAATATCACTTTGCCAATTCCACAAGAACTGTCGTAGCGAAAGGCTTCTTGAGGGGAAAGCTGTAACTCTGTGAGACGATTTCACAGAACACAAAGAAGTTTCTCAGAAAGCTTCTTTCTCTTTGTTATGGGAGGACATTTCCTTTGGCCCTATAGTCTTCAAAGGGATCCGAAATATATGTTCTCAGATTCCACAGAAATAAGGCTAGCAAAGAGATCCACGAAATACAGATGTAACTCTCTGAGTGGAAGTCACATATCACAGAGCAGTTTCTCCGAAAGCTTCTTTCCAGATTTCATCTAAGGATATTTCCTTTTTCACCATAGCCCTCTATGGGCTTGCAAATATCACTTTGCCAATTCCACAAGAACTGTCTTAGCCAAAGGCTTCTTGAGGGGAAAGCTGTAACTCAGTGAGATGATTTCACAGAACACAAAGAACTTTCTCAGAAAGCTTCTTTCTCTTTGTTATCGGAGGATATTTCTTTTGGCCCTATAGTCTTCAAAGGGATCCGAAATATCTGTTCTCAGATTCCACAGAAATAAGGCTAGCAAAGAGATCCACGAAATACAGATGTAACTCTGTGAGTGGAAGTCACATATAACAGAGCAGTTTCTCAGAAAGCTTCTTTCCAGATTTCATCTGAGGATATTTCCTTTTTCACCATAGCCCTCTAGGGTCTTCCAAATATCACTTTGCCAATTCCACAAGAACTGTCTTAGCGAAAGGCTTCTTGAGGCGAAACCTGTAACACTGTGAGATAATTTCACAGAACACAAAGAAGTTTCTCAGAAAGCTTCTTTCTCTTTGTTACCGGAGGATATTTCCTTTGGCCCTATAGACTTCAAAGGGATCCGAAATATCTGTTCTCAGATTACAAAGAAATAAGGCTAGCAAAGAGATCCACGAAATACAGATGTAACTCTGTGAGTGGAAGTCACATATCACAGAGTAGTTTCTCAGAAAGCTTCTTTCCAGATTTCATCTGAGGATATTTCCTTTTTCACCATAGCCTTCTAAGGGCTTCCAAATATCACTTTTCCAATTCGACAAAACTGTCTTAGCGAATGGCTTCTTGAGGGGAAAGCTGTAACTCTGTGAGATGATTTCATAGAACACAAAGAAGTTTCTCAGAAAGCTTCTTTCTCTTTGTTATCGGAGGATATTCCCTTTGGCCCTATAGTCTTCAATGGGATCCGAAATATCTGTTGTCAGATTCCACAGAAATAGGCTAGCAAAGAGATCCACGAAATACAGATGTAACTCTGTGAGTGGAAGTCACATATCACAGAGCAGTTTCTCAGAAAGCTTATTTCCAGATTTCATCTGAGGATATTTCCTTTTTCACCATAGCCCTCTATGGGCTTCCAAATATCACTTTGCCAATTCCACAAGAACTGTCTTAGCGAAGGGCGTCTTGAGGGGAAAGCAGTAACTCTGTGAGATGATTTCACAGAACACAAAGAAGTTTCTCAGAAAGCTTCTTTCTCTTTGTTTTTGGAGGATATTTCCTTTTGCCCTATAGTCTTCCAAGGGATCCGAAATATCTGTTCTCAGATTCCAAAGAAATAAGGCCAGCAAAGAGATCCACGAAATACAGATTTAACTCTGTGAGTGGAAGTCACATACCACAGAGCAGTTTCTCAGAAAGCTTCTTTCCAGATTTCATCTGAGGATATTTCCTTTTTCACCATAGCCCTCTATGGGCTTCGAAATATCACTTTGCCAATTCCACAAGAACTGTCTCAGCGAAAGGCTTCTTGAGGGGAAAGCTGTAACTCGTTGACGTGATTTCATAGAACACAAAGAAGTTTCTCAGAAAGCTTCTTTCTCTTTGTTATCGGAGGATATTTCCTTTGGCCCTATAGTCTTCAAAGGGATTCAAAATATCTGTTCTCAGATTCCACAGGAATAAGGCTAGCAAAGAGATCCACGATATACAGATGTAACTCTGTGAGATGAATTAACAGAACACTAAGCAGTTTCCCAGAAAGCTTCTTTCCAGATTTCATCTGAGGATATTTCCTTTTTCACCATAGCCCTCTAAGGGCTTCCAAATATCACTTTGCCAATTCCACAAGAACTGTCTCAGCGAAAGGCTTTTTGAGGGAGAAGCTGTAACTCTGGGAGATAATTTCACAGAACACAAAGAAGTTTCTGAGAAAGCTTCTTTCTCTTTGTTATCGGAGGACACTTCCTTTGCCCCTATCGTCTTCAAAGGGATCCGAAATATCAGTTCTGAGATTCCACAGAAATAAGGGTAGCAAAGAGATCCACGAAATACAGATGTAACTCTGTGAGAGGAAGTCACATATCACAGAGCAGTTTTTCAGAAAGCTCCTTTCCAGATTTCATCTGAGGATATTTCCTTTTTCACAATAGCCCTCTATGGGCTTCCAAATATCACTTTGCCAATTCCACAAGAACTGTCTTAGCGAAAGGCTTCTTGAGGGGAAAGCTGTAACTCTGGGAGATGATTTCACAGAACACAAAGAAGTTTCTCAGAAAGTTTTTTTCTCTTTGTTATCGGAGGATAATTCCTTTGGCCCTATAGTCTTCAAAGGGATCCGAAATATCTGTTCTCAGACTCCACAGAAATAAGGCTAACAAAGACATCCACGAAATACAGATGTAAATCTGTGAGATGAATTACCAGAACACTAAGCAGTTTTCCAGAAAGCTTCTTTCCAGATTTCATCTGAGGATATTTCCTTTTTCACCATAGCCCTCTATGGGCTTCCAAATATCACTTTGCCAATTCCACAAGAACTGTCTTAGCGAAAGGCTTCTTGAGGGGGAAGCTGTAACTCTGTGAGATGATTTCACAGAACACAAAGAAGTTTCTCAGAAAGCTTCTTCTCTTTGTTATCGCAGGATACTTCCTTTGGCTCTATAGTCTTCAAACGGATCCGAAATATCTGTTCTCAGATTCCACAGAAATAAGGCTAGCAAGGAGATCCAAGAAATACAGATGTAACTCTGTGAGTGGAAGTCACATATCAGAGAGCAGTTTCTCAGAAAGCTTCTTTCCAGATTTCATCTGAGGATATTTCCTTTTTCTCCATTGCCCTCGATGGGGTTCCAAATATCACTTTGCCAATTCCACAAGAACGGTCTTAGCGAACGGCTTCTTGAGAGGAAAGCTGTAACTCCAGAAGATGATTTCACAGAACACAAAGAAGTTTCTCAGAAACCTTCTTTCTCTTTGTTATCGGAGGATATTTCCTTTGGCCCTATAGTCTTCAAAGGGATCCGAAATATCTGTTCTCAGATTCCACAGAAATAAAGCTAGAAAAGAGATTCACGAAATACAGATGTAACTCTGTGAGTGGAAGTCACACATCACCGAGCAGTTTCTCTGAAGGCTTCTTTCAAGATTTCATCTGAGGATATTTCCTTTTTCAACACAGCCCTCTATGGGCTTCCAAATATCACTTTGCCAATTCCACAAGAACTGTGTTGGCACAAGGCTTCTTGAGGGGAAAGCTGTAACTCTGTGAGATTATTTCACAGAACACAAAGAAGTTTCTCAGAAAGCTTCTTTCTCTTTGTTATCGGGGGATATTTCCTTTGGCCCTATAGTCTTCAAAGGGATCGGAAAATAACTGTTGTCAGATTCCAAAGAAATAAAGCCAGCAAAGAGATCCACAAAATACAGATGTAACTCTGTGAGTGGAAGTCACATATCACAGAGCTGTTTCTCAGAAAGCTTCTTTCCAGATTTCATCTGAATATTTTCCTTTTTCACCGTAGCCCTCTATGGGCTTCGAAATATCACTTTGCCAATTCCACAAGAACTGTCTTAGCGAAAGGCTTCTTGATGGGAAAGCTGTAACTCGGTGAGGTGATTTCACAGAACACAAAGAAGTTTCTCAGAAAGCTTCTTTCTCTTTGTTATCGGAGGATATTTCCTTTGGCCCTATAGTCTTCAAAGGGATCCGAAATATCTGTTCTCAGATTCCACAGAAATAAGGCTAGCAAAGAGATCCACAAAATACAGATGTAACTTTGTGAGTGGACGTCACATATCACAGAGCAGTTTCTCAGAAAGCTTCTTTCCAGATTTCATCTGAGGATATTTCCTTTTTCACCATAGCCCTCTATTTGCTTCCAAGTATCACTTTGTCAATTCCACAAGAAATGTCTTAGCGAACGGCTTCTTGAGGGGAAAGCTGTAACTCTGGGAGATGATTTCACAGAACACAAAGAAGTTTCTCAGAAAGCTTCTTTCTCTTTGTTAACGGAGGTTATTTCCTTTGGCCATATAGTCTTCCAAGGGATCCGAAATATCTGTTCTCAGATTCCACAGAAATAAGGCTAGCAAAGAGATCCACGAAATACAGATGTAACACTGTGAGGTGTATTAAGAGTACACTAAGCAGTTTCTCAGAAAACTTCTTTCCTGAATTCATCGGAGGATATTTCCTTTTTCACCATAGCCCTCTAGGGTCTTCCAAATATCACTTTGCCAATTCCACAAGAACTGTCTTAGCGAAAGGCTTTTTGAGGGGAAAGCGGTAACTCTGTGAGGTGATTTCACAGAACACAAAGAAATTTCTCAGAAAGCTTCTTTCTCTTTGTTATCGGAGGATATTTCCTTTGGCCCTATAGTCTTCAAAGGGATCCGAAATATCTGTTCTCAGATTCCACAGAAATAAGGCTGGCAACGAGATCCACGACATACAGATGTAACTCTGTCAGTGGAAGTCACATATCACAGAGCAGTTTCTCAGAAAGCTTCTTTCCAGATTTCATCCGAGGATATTTTCTTTTTCACCGTAGCCCTCTATGGGCTTCCAAGTATCACTTTGCCAATTCCACAAGAACTGTTTTAGCGAAAGGCTTCTTGAGGGGAAAGCTGTAACTCTGGGAGATGATTTCACAGAACACAAAGAAGTTTCTCAGAAAGCTTCTTTCTCTTTCTTATCGGTGGATATTTCCTTTGGCCCTATAGTCTTCAAAGGGATCCGAAATATCTGTTCTCAGATTCCACAGAAATACGGTTAGCAAGGAGATCCACGAAATACAGATGTAACTCAGTGAGGTGAATTAAGAGAACACTAAGCAATTTCTCAGAAAACTTCTTTCCAGATTCATCGGAGGATATTTCCATTTTCACCATAGCCCTCTAAGGGCTTCCAAGTATCACTTTGCCAATTCCACAAGAACTGTCTTTGCGAAAGGCTTCTTCAGGGGAAAGCTGTAACTCGGTGAGGTGATTTCACAGAACATAAAGAAGTTTCTCAAAAAGCTTCTTTCTCTTTGTTATCGTAAGATATTTCCTTTGGCCCTATAGTCTTCAAAGGGATCCGAAATATCTGGTCTCAGATTCCACAGAAATAAGGCTAGCAAAGAGATCCACGAAATACAGATGTAACTCTGTGAGTGGAAGTCACACATCACAGAGCAGTTTCTCAGAAAGCTTCTTTCCAGATTTCATGTGAGGATATTTCCTTTTTCACTGTAGCCCTCTATGGGCTTCCAAATATCACTTTGCCAATTCCACAAGAACTGTCTTAGCGAAAGGCTTCTTGAGGGGAAAGCTGTAACTCTGTGAGATGATTTCACAGAACACTAAGAAGTTTCTCAGAAAACTTTTTTCTCTTTGTTATCGGAGGATATTTCCTTTGGCCCTATAGTCTTCAAATGGATCCGAAATATCTGTTCTCAGATTCCACAGAAATTAGGCTAGCAAAGATATCCAGGAAATACAGATGTAACTCTGTGAGTGGAAGTCAGACATCACAGAGCAGTTTCTCAGAAAGCTTCTTTCCAGATTTCATCTGAGGATATTTCCTTTTTCACCATAGCCCTCTAAGGGCTTCGAAATATCACTTTGCCAATTCCACAAGAACTGTCTTAGCGAAAGGCTTCTTGAGGGGAAAGCTGTAACTCAGGGAGATGATTTCATGGAACACAAAGAAGTTTCTCAGAAAGCTTCTTTCTCTTTGTTATCGGAGGATATTTCCTTTGGCCCTATAGTCTTCAAAGGGATCCAAAATACCTGTTCTCAGATTACACAGAAATAAGGCTAGCAAAGAGATCCACGAAATACAGATGTAACTCTGTGAGTGGAAGTCAGACATCACAGAGCAGTTTCTCAGAAAGCTTCTTTCCAGATTTCATCTGAGGATATTTCCTTTTTCACCATAGCCCACTATAGCGTCCAAATATCACTTTGCCAATTTCACAAGAACTGTCTTAGCGAAAGGCTTCTTGAGGGGGAAGCTGTAACTCTGTGAGATGATTTCACAGAACACAAAGAAGTTTCTCAGAAAGCTTCTTTCTCTTTGTTATCGGAGGATACTTCCTTTGGCCCTATAGTCTTCAAAGGGATCCGAAGGATCTGTTCTCAGATTCCACAGAAATAAGGCTAGCAAAGAGATCCACCAAATACAGATGTAACTCTGTGAGAGGAAGTCACATATCACAGAGTAGTTTCTCAGAAAGCTTCTTTCCAGATTTCATCTGAGGATATTTGCTTTTTCACCATAGCCCTCTATGGGCTTCCAAGTATCACTTTGCCAATTCCACAAGAACTGTCTTAGCGAAAGGTTTCTTGAGGGGAAAGGTGTAACGCTGTGAGATGATTTCACAGAACACAAAGAAGTTTCTCAGAAAGCTTCTTTCTCTTTGTAATCGGAGGATATTTCCTTTGTCCCTATAGTCTTCAAAGGGATCCAAAGTACCTGTTCTCAGATTCCACAGAAATAAGGCTAGCTAAGTGATCCACGATATACAGATGTAACTCTGTGAGTGGAAGTCAGACATCACAGAGCAGTTTCTCAGAAAGCTTCTTTCCCGATTTCATTTGAGGATATTTCCTTTTTCACCGTAACCATCTATGTGCTTCCAAATATCACTTTGCCAATTCCACAAGAACTGTCTTAGCTAAAGGCTTCTTGAGGGGAAAGCTGTAACTCTGTGAGATGATTTCACAGAACACAAAGAAGTTTCTCAGAAAGCTTCTTTCTCTTTGTTATAGGAGGATATTTCCTTTGGTCCAATAGTCTTCAAAGGGATCTGAAATATCTGTTCTCAGATTCCACAGAAATAAGACTATCAAAGAGATCCACGAAACAGATGTAACTCTGTGAGATGAATTCACAGAACACTAAGCAGTTTCTCGGAAAGCTTCTTTCCAGATTTCATCTGAGGATATTTCCTTTTTCTCCATTGCTCTCTATGGGCTTCCAAATATCACTTTGCCAATTCAACAAGAACTGTCTTAGCGAAAGGCTTCTTGAGGGGCAAACTGTAACTCTGTGAGATGATTTCACAGAACACAAAGAAGTTACTCAGAAAGCTTCTTTCTCTTTATTATCGGAGGATACTTCCTTTGGCCCTATAGTCTTCAAAGGGATCCGAAATATCTGTTCTGAGATTCCACAGAAATAAGGCTAGCAAAGAGATCCACGAAATACAGATGTAACTCTGGGAGTGGAAGTCACATGTCACAGAGCAGTTTCTCAGAAAGCTTCTTTCCAGATTTCATCTGAGGATATTTCCTTTTTCACTATAGCCCTCTATGGGCTTCCAAATATCACTTTGCCAATTCCACAAGAACTGTCTTAGCGAAAGCCATCTTGAGGGGGAAGCTGTAACTCTGTGAGATGATTTCACAGAACACAAAGAAGTTACTCAGAAAGCTTCTTTCTCTTTGTTATCAGAGGATACTTCCTTTGGCCCTATAGTCTTCAAAGGGATCCGAAATATCTGTTCTCAGATTCCACAGAAATAAGGCTAGCAAAGAGATCCAAGATATACAGATGTAACTCTGTGAGATGAATTAACAGAACACTAAGTAGTTTTCCAGAAAGCTTCTTTCCAGATTTCCTCTGAGGATAATTCCTTTTTCACCATTGCCCTCTACGGGCTTCCAAATATGACTTTGCCAATTCCATAAGAATAGTCATAACGAAAGGCTTCTTGAGAGGAAAGCTGTAATTCTGTGAGATGATTTCACAGAACACAAAGAAGTTTCTCAGAAAGCTTCTTTCTCTTTGTTATCGGAGGATATTTCCTTTGGCCCTATAGTCTTCAAAGGGATCCAAAACATCTGTTCTCAGATTCCACAGAAATAAGGCTAGCAAAGAGATCCACGAAATACAGATGTAACTATCTGTGTGGAAGTCACACATCCCAGAGCAGTTTCTCAGAAAGCTTCTTTCCAGATTTCATGTGAGGATATTTCCTTTTTCACCGTAGCCCTCTATGGGCTTCCAAGTATCACTTTGCCAATTTCACAAGAACTGTCTTAGCGAAAGGCTTCTTGAGGGGAAAGCTGTAACTCGGTGAGGTGATTTCACAGAACACAAAGAAGTTTCTCAGAAAGCTTCTTTCTCTTTTTTTTATCGGAGGATATTTCCTTTGGCCCTATAGTCTTCAAAGGGATCCGAAATATCTGTTCTCAGATTCCACAGAAATAAGACTAGCAAAGAGATCCACGAAATACATATGTAACTCTTTGAGTGGAAGTCACATATCACAGAGCAGTTTCTCAGAAAGCTTCTTTCCAGATTTCATCTGAGGATATTTCCTTTTTCTCCATAGCCCTCTATGGGCTTCGAAATATCACTTTGCCAATTCCACAAGAACTGTCTTAGCGAAAGGTTTCTTGAGGGGAAAGCTGTAACTCTGTGGGATTATTTCACAGAACACAAAGAAGTTTCTCAGAAAGCTACTTTCTCTTTGTTATCGGAGGATATTTCCTTTGGCCCTATTGTGTTCAAAGGCATTCGAAATCTCTGTTCTCAGATTCCACAGAAATAAGGCTAGCAAAGAGATCCCCGAAATACAGATGTAATTCTGTGAGTGGAAGTCAGACATCACAGAGCAGTTTCTCAGAAAGCTTCTTTCCAGATTTCATCTGAGGATATTTCCTTTTTCACCATAGCCCTCTATGGGCTTCCAAATATCACTTTGCCAATCCCACAAGAACTGTCTCAGCGAAAGGCTTCTTGACGGAGAAGCTGTAACTCTGGGAGATAATTTCACAGAACACAAAGAAGTTTCTCAGAAAGCTTCTTTCTCTTTGTTATCGGAGGATACTTCCTTTGCCCCTATAGTCTTCAAAGGGATCCGAAATATCTGTCCTCAGATTCCCCACAAATAAGGCGCAAAGAGATCCACGAAATACAGATGTAACTCTGTGAGAGGAAGTCACATATCACAGAGCAGTTTCTCAGAAAGCTTCTTTCCAGATTTCATCTGAGGATATTTCCTTTTTCACCGTAGCCCTCTATGGGCTTCCAAATATCACTTTGCCAATTCCACAAGAACTTTCTTAGCGAAAGGCTTGTTGAGGGGAAAGCTGTAACTCTGGGAGATGATTTCACAGAACACAAAGAAGTTTCTCAGAAAGTTTTTTTCTCTTTGTTATCGGAGGATAATTCATTTGGCCCTATAGTCTTCAAAGGGATCCGAAATATCTGTTCTCAGACTCCACAGAAATAAGGCTAGCAAAGAGATCCACGAAATACAGATGTAAATCTGTGAGACGAATTACCAGAACACTAAGCAGTTTCTCAGAAAGCGTCTTTACAGGTTTTATCTGAGGATATTTCCTTTTTCACCGTAGCCCTCTATGGGCTTCCAAATATCACTTTGCCAATTCCACAAGAACTGTTTTAGCGAAAGGGTTCTTGAGAGGCAAGCTGTAACTCTGTGAGTATGATTTCACAGAACACAAAGAAGTTTCTCAGAAAGCTTCTTCTCTTTGTTATCGGAGGATACTTCCTTTTGCCCTATAGTCTTCAAAGGGATCCGAAATATCTGTTCTCAGATTCCACAGAAATAAGGCTAGCAAGGAGATCCAAGTAATACAGATGTAAATCTGTGAGTGGAAGTCACATATCACAGAGCAGTTTCTCAGAAAGCTTCTTTCCAGATGTCATCTGAGGATATTTCCTTTTTCTCCATTGCCCTCGATGGGCTTCCAAAGATCATTTTGCCAATTCCACAAGAACTGTCTTAGCGAAAGGCTTCTTGATGGGAAAGCTGTAACTCGGTGAGGTGATTTCACAGAACACAAAGTAGTTTCTCAGAAATCTTCCTTCTCTTTGTTATCGGAGGATAATTCCTTTGGCCATAGAGTCTTCAAAGGGATCCGAAATATCTGTTCTCAGATTCCACAGAAATAGGTGTAGAAAAGAGATCCACGAAATACAGATGTAACACTGTGAGATGAATTCACAGAACACTAAGCAGTTTCTCAGAAAGCTTCCTTCCAGATTTCATCTGAGGATATTTTCCTTTTCACCATAGCCCTCTATGAGCTTCCAAATATCACTTTGCCAATTCCACAAGACCTGTCTTAGCGAAAGGCTTCTTGATGGGAAAGCTGTAACTCTGGGAGATGATTTCACAGAACACAAAGAAGTTTCTCAGAAATCTTCTATCTCATTGTTATCGAAGGATATTTCCCTTGGCCCTATAGTCTTCAAAGGGATCCGAAATATCTGTTCTCAGATTCCACAGAAATAAGGTTAGCAATGTGATCCACGAAATACAGATGTAAATCTGTGAGTGGAAGTCACATATCACAGAGCAGTTTCTCAGAAAGCTTCTTTCAGATTTCATCAGAGGATATTTCCTTTTTCACCATAGCCCTCTATGGGCTTCCAAATATCACTTTGCCAATTCCACAAGAACTGTCTTAGCGAAAGGCTTCTTGAGGGGAAAGCTGTAACTCTGTGTGGTGATTTCACACAACACAAAGAAGTTTCTCAGAAAGCTTCTTTCTCTTTGTTATCGGAGGATATTTCCTTCGGACCTATAGTCTTCAAAGGGATCCGAAATATCTGTTCTCAGATTCCACAGAAATAAGGCTAGCAAAGAGATCCACGGAATACAGATGTAACTCTGTGAGGTGAATTAAGAGAACACTAAGTAGTTTCTCAGAAAACTTCTTTCCAGATTTCATCGGAGGATATTTCCTTTTTCAACATAGCCCTCTATGGGCTTCCAAATATCACTTTGCCAATTCCACAAGAACTGTCTTAGCGAAAGGCTTCTTGAGGGGAAAGCTGTAACTCTGTGAGATAATTTCACAGAACACGAAGAGTTTCTCAGAAAGCTTCTTTCTCTTCGTTATCGGAGGATATTTCCTTTGGCCGTATAGTCTTCAAAGGGATCCGAAATATCTGTTCTCAGATTCCACAGAAATAAGGCTAGCAAAGAAATCCACGATATACAGATGTAACTCTGTGAGTGGAAGTCACATATCACAGAGCAGTTTCTCAGAAAAGTTCTTTCCAGATTTCATCTGAGGATATATCCTTTTTCTCCATAGCCCTCTATGGGCTTCCAAATATCGCTTTTCCAATTCCACAAGAACTGTCTTAGCGAACGGCTTCTTGAGGGGAAAGCTGTAATTCTGTGAGATGATTTCACAGAACACAAAGTAGTTTCTCAGAAATCTTCCTTCTCTTTGTTATCGGAGGATAATTCCTTTGGCCATAGAGTCTTCAAAGGGATCCGAAATATCTGTTCTCAGATTCCACAGAAATAAGTGTAGAAAAGAGATCCACGAAATACAGATGTAACACTGTGAGATGAATTAACAGAACACTAAGCAGTTTCTCAGAAAGCTTCTTTCCAGATTTCATCTGAGGATATCTTCTTTTTCACCATAGCCCTCTATGGGCTTCCAAATATCACTTTGCCAATTCCACAAGACCTGTCTTAGCGAAAGTCTCCTTGAGGGGAAAGCTGTAACTCTGGGAGATGATTTCACAGAACACAAAGAAGTTTCTCAGAAATCTTCTATCTAATTGTTATCGAAGGATATTTCCTTTGGCCCTATAGTCTTCAAAGGGATCCGAAATATCTGTTCTCAGATTCCACAGAAATAAGGCTAGCAATGTGATCCACGAAATACAGATGTAACTCTGTGAGTGGAAGTCACATATCACAGAGCAGTTTCTCAGAAAGCTTCTTTCCAGATTTCATCTGAGGATATTTCCTTTTTCACCATAGCCCTCTATGGGCTTCCAAGTATCACTTTGCCAATTCCACAAGAACTGTCTTAGCGAAAGGCTTCTTGAGGGGAAAGCTGTAACTCTGTGAGGTGATTTCACACAACACAAAGATGTTTCTCAGAAAGCTTCTTTCTCTTTGTTATCGGAGGATATTTCCTTAGGACCTATAGTCTTCAAAGGGATCCGAAATATCTGTGCTCAGATTCCACAGAAATAAGGCTAGCAAAGAGATGCACGAAATACAGATGTAACACTGTGAGGTGAATTAAGAGAACACTAAGCAGTTTCTCAGAAAACTTCTTTCCAGAATTCATCGGAGGATATTTCCTTTTTCACCATAGCCCTCTATGGGCTTCCAAGTATCACTTTGCCAATTCCACAAGAAGTGTCTTAGAGAAAGGCTTCTTGAGGGGAAAGCTGTAACTCGGTGAGGTGATTTCACAGAACACAAAGAAGTTTCTCAGAATGCTTCTTTCTCTTTGTTATCGGAGGATATTTCCTTTGCCCCCATAGTCTTCAAAGGGATCTGAAATATCTGTTCTGAGATTCCACAGAAATGAGGCTAGCAAAGAGATCCACGAAATACAGATGTAACTCTGTGAGTGGAAGTCACATATCACAGAGCAGTTTCTCAGAAACCTTCTTTCCAGATTTCATCCGAGGATATTTCCTTTTTCACCATAGCTCTCTAAGGGCTTCCAAGTATCACTTTTCCAATTCCACAAGAACTGTCTTAGCGAAAGGCTTCTTGAGGGGAAAGCTGTAACTCTGTGAGATGATGTCACAGAACACAAAGAAGTTTCTCGGAAAGCTTGTTTCTCTTTGTTATCAGAGGATATTTCCTTGGGCTTATAGTCTTCAAAGGGATCTGAAATATCTGTTCTCACATTCCACAGAAATAAGGCTAGCAAAGAGATCCACGAAATACAGATGTAACTCTGTGAGATGAATTCACAGAACACTAAGCAGTTTCTCGGAAAACTTCTTTCTAGATTTCATCGGAGGATATTTCGTTTTTCACCGTAGCCCTCTATGGGCTTCCAAATATCACTTTGCCAATTCCACAAGAACTGTCTTAGCGAAAGGCTTCTTGAGGGGATAGCTGTAACACGGTGAGATGATTTCACAGAACACAAAGAAGTTTCTCAGAAAGCTTCTTTCTCTTTGTTATCGGAGGACATTTCCTTTGGCTCTATAGTCTTAAAAGGGATCCGAAATTTCTCTTCTCAGATTCCACAGAAATAAGGCTAGCAAAGAGATCCACGAAATATAGATGTAACTCTGTGAGTGGAAGTCACATATTACAGAGAAGTTGCTCAGAAATATTCTTTCCAGATTTCAAATGAGGATATTTCCTTTTTCACCATAGCCCTCTAGGGGCTCTCAAATATCACTTTGCCAATTCCACAAGAACTGTCTTAGCTAACTGCTTCTTGAGTGGAAAGGTTTACTTCTGGGAGATGATTTCACAGGACACAAAGAAGTTTCTCAGAAAGCTTCTTTCTCAATGTTATCGGAGGATAGTTACTTTGGCCCTATAGTCTTCAAAGGGATCCGAAATATCTGTTCTCAGATTTCACAGAAATAAGGCTACCAAAGAGATGCATGAAATACAGATTTAACTCTTTGAGTGGAAGTCACATATCACAGAACATTTTCTCAGAAATCTTCTTTCAAGATTTCATCTGAGGATATTTTCTTTTTCGACATAGCCCTCTATGGGCTTCCAAATATCACTTTGCCAATTCCACAAGAACTGTCTTAGCGAAAGGCTTCTTGAGGGGAAAGATGTAACTCGGTGAGATGATTTCACAGAATACAAAGAAGTTTCTCTGAAAGCTTCTTTCTCTTTGTTATCGGAGGATATTTTCTTTGCCCCTATAGTCTTCAAAGGGATCCGAAATATCTGTTCTCAGATTCCACAGAAATAAGGCCAGCAAAGAGAATCACGAAATACAGATGTAACTCTGTGAGATGAATTAACAGAACACTAAGCAGTTTCTCCGAAAGCTTCTTTCCAGATTTAATCTGAGGATATTTCCTTTTTCACCGTAGCCCTCTATGGGCTTCCAAATATCACTTTACCAATTCCACAAGAACTGTCTTAGCGAAAGTCTTCTTCAGGGGAAAGCTGTAACTCTGTGAGATGATTTCACAGAACACAAAGAAGTTTCTCAGAAATCTTCTTTCTCCTTGTTATCGGAGGATATTTCCTTTGGCCCTATAGTCTTCAAAGGGATCCGAAAAAATCTGTTCTCAGATTCCACAGAAATAAGGCAAGCAAAGAGATCCACAAAATAGAGATGTAACTCTGTGAGTGGAAGTCACATATCACAGAGCAGTTTCTCAGAAAGCTTCTCTCCACATTTCATCTGAGGATATTTCCTTTTTCACCATAGCCCTCTATGGGCTTCCTAGTATCACTTTGCCAATTCCACAAGAACTGTGTTAGCGAAAGGCTTCTTGAGGGGAAAGCTGTAACTCTGTGAGATGATTTCACAGAACACAAAGAAGTTTCTCAGAAACCTTCTTTCTCTTTGTTATCGGAGGATATTTCCTTTGGCCCTATAGTCTTCAAAGGGAACCGAAAATAACTATTCTCAGATTCCAAAGAAATAAGTCTAGCAAAGAGATCCACGAAATACAGATGTAATACTGTGAGATGAATTAACAGAACACTAAGCAGTTTCTCAGAAACCTTCTTTCCAGATATCATCTGAGGATATTTCCTTTTTCACCATAGCACTCTATGGGCTTCCAAATATCACTTTGCGAATTCCACAAGAACTGTTTTGACCAAAGGCTTCTAGAGGGGAAAGCTGTAACTGTGTGAAATTATTTCACAGAACACCAAGAAGTTTCTCAGAAAGCTTCTTTCTCTTTGTTATCGGAGGATATTTCCTTTGGCTCTGTAGTCTTCAAAGGGATCCGAAATATCTGTTCTCAGATTCCACAGAAATAAGGCTAGCAAAGAGATCCACGAAATACAGATGTAACTCTGTGAGTGGAAGTCACATATCACAGAGCAGTTTCTCAGAAAGCTTCTTTCCAGATTTCATCTGAGATTATTTCCTTTTTCACCATAGCCCTCTATGGGCTTCCAAATATCACTTTTCCAAACCCACAAGAAATGTCTTAGCGAAAGGCTTCTTGAGGGGAAAGCTGTAACTCTGTGAGATGATTTCACAGAACACAAAGAAGTTTCTCAGAAAGCTTCTTTCTCTTTGTTATCGGAGGATATTTCCTTTGGCCCTATAGTCTTCAAAGGAATCCGAAATATCTGTTCTCAGATTCCACAGAAATAAGGCTAGCAAAGAGATCCACGAAATACAGATGTAACTCTGTGAGATGAATTAACAGAACACTAAGCAGTTTCTCGGTAAGCTTCTTTCCAGATTTCATCTGAGGATATTTCCTTTTTCACCATAGCCCTCTATGGGCTTCCAAATATCACTTTGCCAATTCCACAAGAACTGTTTTAGCCAAAGGCTTCTAGAGGGGAAAGCTGTAACTCTGTGAGATGATTTCACAGAACACAAAGATGTTTCTCAGAAAGCTTCTTTCTCTTTGTTATCGGAGGACATTTCCTTTGGCTCTATAGTCTTCAAAGGGATCCGAAATTTCTCTTCTCAGATTCCACAGAAATAAGGCTAGCAAAGAGATCCACGAAATACAGATTTAACTCTGTGAGTGGAAGTCACATATCACAGAGCAGTTTCTCAGAAAGCTTCTTTCCAGATTTCATCGGAGGATATTTCGTTTTTCAACATAGTCCTCTATGGGCTTCCAAATATCACTTTGCCAATACCACAATAACTGTCTTAGCGAAAGGCTTCTTGAGGGGAAAGCTGTAACTCTGTGAGATGGTTTCAAAGAACACACAGAAGTTTTTCAGAAAGTTTCATTCTCCTTGTTATCGGAGGATATTTCCTTTGGCCCTATAGTCTTCAAAGGGATCCGAAATATCTGTTCTCAGATTCCACAGAAATAAGGCTAGCAAAGACATACACGAAATATAGATGTAACTCTGTGAGTGGAAGTCACATATCACAGAGCAGTTTCTCAGAAATATTCTTTCCAGATTTCATCTGAGGATATTTCCTTTTTCACCGTAGCCCTCTACGGGCTTCCAAGTATCACTTTGTCAATTCCCGAAGAACTGTCTTAGAGAACGGCTTCTTGAGGGGAAAGCTGTAACTCTGTGAGATGATTTCACAGAACACAAAGATGTTTCTCAGAAACCTTCCTTCTCTTTGTTATAGGAGGTTATTTCCTTTGGATATAGTCTTCAAAGGGATCCGAAATATCTGTTCTCAGATTCCACAGAAATAAGTCTAGCAAAGAGATACACGAAATACAGATGTAACACTGTGAGATGAAATAACAGAACACTAAGCAGTTTCTCAGAAATATTCTTTCCAGATTTCATCTGAGGATATTTCCTTTTTCATCATAGCCCTCTAGGGGCTCTCAAATATCACTTTGCCAATTCCACAAGAACTGTCTTAGGGAACTGCTTCTTGAGAGGAAATTTGTAACTCTCGGAGATGATTTCACAGAACACAAAGAAGTTTCTCAGATACCTTCTTTCTCTTTGTTATCGGAGGATATTTCCTTTGGACATATAGTCTTCAAAGGTATCCGAAATATTTGTTCTCAGATTCCACAGAAATAAGGCTAGCAAAGAGATCCACGACATACAGATGTAACTCTGTGAGATGAATTAACAGAACACTAAGCAGTTTCTCGGAAAGCTTCTTTCCAGATTTCATCTTAGGATAATTCCTTTTTCACCATAGCCCTCTATGGGCTTCCAAATATCACTTTGCCAATTCCACAAGAACTGACAGCGAAAGGCTTCTTGAGGGTAAAGCTGTAACTCGGTGAGGTGATTACACAGAACACAAAGAAGTTTCTCAGAAAGCTTCTTTCTCTTTGATATCGGAAGATATTTCCTTTGGCCATATAGTCTTCAAAGAAATCCGAAATATCTGTTCTCTGATTCCACCGAAATAAGTCTAGCAAAGACATCCACGAAATACGGATGTAACACTGTGAGATGAATTAACAGGACACTAAGCAGTTTCTCAGAAAACTTCTCTCCAGAATTCATCGGAGGATGTTTCCTTTTTCACCATAGCCCTCTATGGGCATCCAAGTATCACTTTGTCAATTCCACAAGAACTGTCTTAGCGACAGGCTTCTTGAGGGGAAAGCTGTACCTCGGTGAGGTGATTTCACAGAACACAAAGAAGTTTCTCAGAAACCTTCCTTCTCTTTGTTAACGGAGGATATTTCTTTCGCCCTATAGTCTTCAAAGGGATCCGAAATATCTGTTCTCAGATTCCACAGAAATAAGGCTAGCAAGGAGATCCATGAAATACAGATGTAACTCTGTGAGTGGAAGTCACATATCACAGAGCAGTTTCTCAGAAAGCTTCCTTCCAGATTTCATCTGAGGATATTTCCTTTTCCACCGTAGCCCTCTATGGGCTTCCAAGTATCACTTTGCCAATTCCACAAGAACTGTCTTAGCGAAAGGCTTCTTGAGGAGCAAGCTGTAACTCTGTGAGATGATTTCACAGAACACAAAGAAGTTTCTCAGAAAGCTTCTTTCTCTTTGTTATCAGAGGATTTTTCCTTGTCCTATAGTCTTCAAAGGGATCCGAAATATCTGTTCTCAGATTCCACAGAAAGAAGGCTAGCAAAGAGATCCACGAAATACAGATGTAACTTTGTGAGGTGAATTAAGAAAACACTAAGGAGTTTCTCAGAAAGCTTCTTTCCAGAATTCATCGGAGGGTATTTCCTTTTTCACCATAGCCTTCTATGGGCTTCCAAATATCACTTTGCCAATTCCACAAGAACTGTCTTAGCGAAAGGCTTCTTGAGGGAAAGGTTTAACTCTGTGAGATGATTTCAAAGAATACAAAGAAGTTTCTCAGAAAGCTTCTTTCTCTTTGTTATCGGAGGATATTTCCTTTTCCCTATAGTCTTCAAAGGGATCCGAAATATCTCTTCTCAGATTCCACAGAAATAAGGCTAGCAAAGAGATCCACGAAATACAGATGTAACACTGTGAGTGGAAGTCACATATCACAGAGCAGTTTCTCAGAAAGCTTCTTTCCAGATTTCATCCGAAGATATTTCCTTTTTCTTCATATCCATCTATGGGCTTCCAAGTATCACTTTGCCAATTCCCCAAGAACTGTCTTAACGAAAGGCTTCTTGAGGGGAAAGTTGTAATTCTGTGAGATGATTTCACAGAACACAAAGAAGTTTCTCAGAAAGCTTCTTTCTCTTTGTTATCGGAGGATATTTCCTTTGGCCCTATAGTCTTCAAAGGGATCCGAAATATCTGTTCTCCGATTCCACAGAAATAAGGCTAGCAAAGAGAAACATGAAATCCAGATGTAACTCTGTGACTGGAACTCACATATCACAGAGCAGTTTCTCAGAAAGCTTCTTTCCAGATTTCATCTGAGGATATTTCCTTTTTCACCTTAGCCCTCTATGGGCTTCCAAATATCACTTTGCCAATTCCACAAGAACTGTCTTAGCGAAAGGCTTCTTGAGGGGCAAGCTGTAACTCTGTGAGATGATTTCACAGAACACAAAGAAGTTTCTCAGAAAGCTTCTTTCTCTTTGTTATCGGAGGACACTTCCTTTGGCCCTATAGTCTTCCAAGGGATCCGAAATATCTGTTCTGAGATTCCACAGAATTAAGGCTTGCAAAAAGATCCACGAAATACAGATGTAACTCTGTGAGTTGAAGTCACATATCACCGAGCAGTTTCTCAGAAAGCTTCTTTCCAGATTTCATCGGAGGATATTTCCTTTTTCAACATAGACCTCTATGGGCTTCCATATATCACTTTGCCAAATCCACAAGAACTGTCTTAGCGAAAGGCTTCTTTAGGGGAAAGCTGTAACACTGTGAGATGATTTCACAGAACACAAAGAAGTTTCTCAGAAAGCTTCTTTCTCTTTGTTATCTGAGGATATTTCCTTTGGCCGTATAATCTTCAAAGTTATTCGAAATATCTGTTCTCAGATTCCACAGAAATAAGGCTAGCAAAGAGATCCACGAAATACAGATGTAACTCTGTGAGATTAATTAACAGAACACTAAGCAGTTTCTCGGAAAGCTTCTTTCCAGATTTCATCTGAGGATATTTCATTTTTCACCATAGCCCTCAATGGGCTTCCAAATATCACTTTTCCAATTCCACCAGAACTATCTTAGCGAAAGACTTCTTGAGGGGGAACCTGTAACTCTGTGAGATGATTTCACACAACACAAAGAAGTTTCTCAGAAAGCTTCTTTCTCTTTGTTATCGGAGGATACTTCCTTTGGCTCTATAGTCTTCAAAGGGATACGAAATATCTGTTCTCAAATTCCACAGAAATAAGGCTATGAAAGAAATCCACGAAATACAGATGTAACTCTGTGAGTGGACGTCTCATATCACAGAGCAGTTTCTCAGAAAGGGTCTTTCCAGATTTCAGCTGAGGATATTTCCTTTTTCACCATAGTCCTCTATGGGCTTCCAAATATCAGTTTTCCAAATCCACAAAAACTGTCTTAGGGAAAGGCTTCTTGAGGGGAAAGCTGTAACTCTGTGAGATGATTTCTCAGAACACAAAGAAGGTTCTCAGAAATCTTTATCTTTGTTATCGGAGGATATTTCCTTTGGCCCTATAATCTTAAAAGGGATCTGAAATATCAGTTCTCAGATTCCACAGAAATAAGGCTAGCAAGGAAACACACGAAATACAGATGTAACTCTGTGAGATGAATTAACAGAACACTAAGCAGTTTCTCAGATGCTTCTTTCCAGATTTCATCTGAGGATATTTCCTTTTTCACCATAGCCCTCTATGGGCTTCCAAATATCCCTTTTCCAATTCCACAAGAACTGTTTTAGCCAAAGGCTTCTAGAGGGGAAAGCTGTAACTCTGTGAAATGATTTCACAGAACACAAAGAAGTTTCTCAGAAACCTTCTTTCTCTTTGTTATCGGAAGATATTTCCTTTGGCCGTATAGTCTTCAAAGGGATCCGAAATATCTGTTCTCAGATTCCACAGAAATAAGGCCAGCAAAGAGATCCACGAAATACAGATGTAACACTGTGAGTGGAAGTCACATATCACAGAGCAGTTTCTCAGGAAGCTTCTTTCCAGATTTCATCGGAGGATATTTCCTTTTTCACCATAGCCCTCTAAGGGCTCTCAAATATCAATTTGCCAATTACACAAGAACTGTCTTAGCAAACGGCTTCTTGAGGGGAAAGTTGTAACTCTCGGAGATGATTTCACAGAACACAAAGAAGTTTCCCAGATACCTTCTTTCTCTTTGTTATCGGAGGATATTTCCTTTGGCCCTATAGTCTTCAAAGGGATCCGAAATATCTGTTCTCATATTGCACAGAAATAAGGTTAGCAAAGAGATCCACGAAATACAGATGTAACTCTGTGAGATGAATTAACAGAACACTAAGCAGTTTCTCGGAATGCTTCTTTCCAGATTTCATCTGAGGATATTTCCTTTTTCACCATAGCCCTCTATGGGCTTCCAAATATCACTTTGCCAATTCCACAAGAACTGACAGCGAAAGGCTTCTAGAGGGTAAAGCTGTAACTCGGTGAGGTGATTACACAGAACACAAAGAAGTTTCTCAGAAAGCTTCTTTCTCTTTGATATCGGAAGATATTTCCTTTGGCCATATAGTCTTCAAACAAATCCGAAATATCTGTTCTCTGATTCCACCGAAATAAGTCTAGCAAAGACATCCACGAAATACGGATGTAACACTGTGAGATGAATTAACAGAACACTAAGCAGTTTCTCAGAAAACTTCTCTCCAGAATTCATCGGAGGATTTTTCCTTTTTCACCATAGCCCTCTATGGGCTTCCAAGTATCACTTTGTCAATTCCACAAGAACTGTCTTAGCGAAAGGCTTCTTGAGGGGAAAGCTGTACCTCGGTGAGGTGATTTCACAGAACACAAAGAAGTTTCTCAGAAACCTTCTTTCTCTTTGTTAACGGAGGATATTTCTTTCGCCCTATAGTCTTCAAAGGGATCCGAAATATCTGTTCTCAGATTCCACAGAAATAAGGCTAGCAAGGAGATCCATGAAATACAGATGTAACTCTGTGAGTGGAAGTCACATATCACAGAGCAGTTTCTCAGAAAGCTTCCTTCCAGATTTTTTCTGAGGATATTTCCTTTTTCACCGTAGCCCTCTATGGGCTTCCAAGTATCACTTTGCCAATTCCACAAGACCTGTCTTAGCGAAAGGCTTCTTGAGGAGCAAGCTGTAACTCTGTGAGATGATTTCACAGAACACAAAGAAGTTTCTCAGAAAGCTTCTTTCTCTTTGTTATCAGAGGATTTTTCCTTGTCCTATAGTCTTCAAAGGGATCCGAAATATCTGTTCTCAGATTCCCCAGAAAGAAGGCTAGCAAAGAGATCCACGAAATACAGATGTAACTCTGTGAGGTGAATTAAGAGAACACTAAGAATTTTCTCAGAAAGCTTCTTTCTCTTTGTTATCAGAGGATTTTTCCTTGTCCTATAGTCTTCAAAGGGATCCGAAATATCTGTTCTCAGATTCCACAGAAATAAGGCTAGCAAAGAGATCCACGAAATGCAGATGTGACTCTGTGAGTGGAAGTCACATATCACAGAGCAGTTTCTCAGAAAGCTTCTTTCCAGATTTCATCGGAGGATATTTTCTTTTTCACCATAGCCCTCTATGGGCTTCCAAATATCACTTTGCCAATTCCACAAGAACTGTCTGAGCGTAAGACTTCTTGAGGGGAAAGCTGTAACTCTGTGAGATGATTTCACAGAACACAAAGAAGTTTCTCAGAAAGCTTCTTTCTCTTTGTTAAGGGAGGATATTTCCTTTGGCCCTATAGTCTTCAAAGGGATCCGAAATATCTGTTCTCAGATTCCACAGAAATAAGGCTAGAAAAGAGATCCACGAAATACAGATATAACTCTGTGAGTGGAAGTCACATATCACAGAGCAGTTTCTCAGAAATCTTCTTTCCAGACTTCATCGGAGGATATTTCCTTTTTCACCATAGCCCTCTATGGGCTTCCAAATATCACTTTGCCAATTCCACAAGAACTGTCTTAGCGAAAGGCTTCTTGAGGGGAAAGCTGTAAGTCTGTGAGATGATTTCACACAACACAATGAAGTTTCTCAGAACGCTTCTTTCTCTTTGTAATCGGAGGATATTTCCTTTGGCCCTATAGTCTTCAAAGGGATCCGAAATATCTGTTCTCAGATTCCACAGAAATAAGGCTAGCAAAGAGATCCACGAAATACAGATGTAACTCTGTGAGTGGAAGTCACATATCACAGAGCAGTTTCTCAGAAAGCTTCTTTGCAGATTTCATCGGAGGATATTTCCTTTTTCACCATAGCCCTCTAGGGGCTTCCAAATATCACTTTGCCAATTCCACAAGAACTGTCTTAGCGAAAGGCTTCTTGAGAGGAAAGCTGTAATTCTGTGAGATGATTTCACAGAACACAAAGAAGTTTCTCAGAAAGCTTCTTTCTCTTTGTTATCGGAGGATATTTCCTTTGGCCATATAGTCTTCAAAGGGATCCGAAATATCTGTTCTCAGATTCCACAGAAATAAGGCTAGCAAAGAGATCCACGAAATGTAGATGTGAATCTGTGAGTGGAAGTCACATATCACAGAGCAGTTTCTCAGAAAGCTTCTTTCCAGATTTCATCGGAGGATATTTCCTTTTTCACCATAGCCCTCTATGGGCTTCCAAATATCACTTTGCCAAATCCACAAGAACTGTCTTAACGAAAGGCTTCTTGAGGGGAAAGCTGTAACTCTGTGAGATGATTTCACAGAACACAAAGAAGTTTCTCAGAAAGATTCTTTCTCTTTGTTATCGGAGGATATTTCCTTTGGCCCTATAGTCTTCAAAGGGATCCGAAATATCTGTTCTCAGATTCCACAGAAATAAGTCTAGCAAAGAGATCCACGAAATACACTTGTAACTCTGTGAGTGGAAGTCACATATCACAGAGCAGTTTCTCAGAAAGCTTCTTTGCAGATTTCATCTGAGGATATTTCCTTTTTCACCATAGTCCTCTGTGGGCTTCCAAATATCACTTTGCCAATTCCACAAGAACTGTCTGAGCGTATGGCTTCTTGAGGGGAAAGCTGTAACTCTGTGAGATGATTTCACAGAACACAAAGAAGTTTCTCAGAAAGCTTATTTCTCTTTGTTAAGGGAGGATATTTCCTTTGGCCCTATAGTCTTCAAAGGGATCCGTAATATCTGTTCTCAGTTTCCACAGAAATAAGGCTAGCAAAGAGTTCCACGAAATACAGATGTAAGTCTGTGAGTGGAAGTCACATATCTCAGAGAAGTTTCTCAGAAAGCTTCTTTCCAGATTTCATCGGAGGATACTTCCTTTTTCACCATAGCACTCTATGGGCTTCCAAATATCACTTTGCCAATTCCACAAGAACTGTCTTAGCGAAAGGCTTCTTGAGGGGAAAGCTGTAACTCTGTGAGGTGATTTCACAGAACACAAAGAAGTTTCTCAGAAAGCTTCTTTCTCTTTGTTATCGGAGGATATTTCCTTTGGCCCGATAGTCTTCAAAGTGATCCGAAATATCTGTTCTCAGATTCCACAGAAATAAGGCTAGCAAAGAGATCCACGAAATACAGATGTAACTCTGTGAGTGGAAGTCACATATCACAGAGCAGTTTCTCAGAAAGCTTCTTTCCAGATTTCATCGGAGGATATTTCCTTTTTCACCATAGCCCTCTATGGGCTTCCAAGTGTCACTTTGCCAATTCCACAAGAACTGTCTTAGCGAAAGGCTTCTTGAGGGGAAAGCTGTAACTCTGTGAGATGATTTCACAGAACACAAAGAAGTTTCTCAGAAAGCTTCTTTCTCTTTGTTATCGGAGGATATTTCCTTTAGCCCTATAGTCTTCAAAGGGATCCGAAATATGTGTTCTCACATTCCACAGAAATAAGGCTAGCAAAGAGATCCACGAAATACAGATGAAACTCTGTGAGTGGAAGTCATATATCACAGAGCAGTTTCTCAGAAAGCTTCTTTCCAGATTTCATCTGAGGATATTTCCTTTTTCA
This sequence comes from Macaca mulatta, assembly GCF_049350105.2. Lineage (NCBI taxonomy): Eukaryota > Metazoa > Chordata > Mammalia > Primates > Cercopithecidae > Macaca > Macaca mulatta. Next base: position 31,128,561 of record NC_133417.1, read on the forward strand.
CCATAGCCCTCTATCGGCTTCCAAATATCACTTTGCCAATTCCTCAAGAACTGTCTTAGAGAAAGGCTTCTTGAGGGGAAAGCTGTAACTCTGTGAGATGATTTCACAGAACACAAAGAAGTTTCTCAGAAAGCTTCTTTCTCTTTGTTATGGGAGGATATTTCCTTTGGCCCTATAGTCTTCAAAGGGATCCGAAATATCTGTTCTCTAATTCCACAGAAATAAGGCTAGCAAAGAGATCCACGAAATACAGATGTAACTCTGTGAGTGGAAGTCACATATCACAGAGCAGTTTCTTAGAAAGCGTCTTTCCAGATTTCATCGGAGGATATTTCCTTTTTCACCATAGCCCTCTATGGGCTTCCAAATATCACTTTGCCATTTCCACAAGAACTGTCTTAGCGAAAGGCTTCTTGAGGGGAAAGCTGTAACTCTGTGACATGATTTCACAGAACACAAAGAAGTTTCTCAGAAAGCTTGTTTCTCTTTGTTATCGGAGGATATTTCCTTTGGCCCTATAGTCTTCAAAGGGATCCGAAATATCTGCTCTCAGATTCCACAGAAATAAGGCTAGCAAAGAGATCCACGAAATACAGATGTAACTCTGTGAGTGGAAGTCACATATCACAGAGCAGTTTCTCAGAAAGCTTCTTTCCAGATTTCATCGGAGGATATTTCCTTTTTCACCATAGCCCTCTATGGGCTTCCCAATATCACTTTTCCAATTCCACAAGAACTGTCTTAGCGAAAGGCTTCTTGAGGAGAAAACTGTAACTCTGTGAGATGATTTCACAGAACACAAAGAAGTTTCTCAGAAAGCTTCTTTCTCTTTGTTATCGGAGGATATTTCCTTTGGCCCTATAGTCTTCAAAGGGATCCGAAATATCTGTTCTCAGATTCCACAGAAATAAGGCTATCAAAGAGATCCACGAAATACAGATGTAAGTCTGCGAATGGAAGTCACATATCACAGAGCAGTTTCTCAGAAAGCGTCTTTCCAGATTTCATCGGAGGATATTTCCTTTTTCACCCTAGCCCTCTCTGGGCTTCCAAATATCACTTTGCCAATTCCACAAGAACTGTCTTAGCGAAAGGCTTCTTGAGGGGAAAGCTGTAACTCTGTGAGATGATTTCACAGAACACAAAGAAGTTTCTCAGAAAGCTTCTTTCTCTTTGTTAAGGGAGGATATTTCCTTTGGCCCTATAGTCTTCAAAGGGATCCGTAATATCTGTTCTCAGATTCCACAGAAATAAGGCTAGCAAAGAGATCCACGAAATACAGATATAACTCTGTGAGTGGAAGTCACATATCACAGAGCAGTTTCTCAGAAAGCTTCTTTCCAGATTTCATCGGAGGATATTTCCTTTTTCACCATAGCCCTCTATGGGCTTCCAAATATCACTTTGCCAATTCCACAAGAACTGTCTTAGCGAAAGGCTTCTTGAGGGGAAACCTGTAACTCTGTGAGGTGATTTCACAGAACACAAAGAAGTTTCTCAGAAAGCTTCTTTCTCTTTGTTATTGGAGGATATTTCCTTTGGCCCTATAGTCTTCAAAGGGATCCGAAATATCTGTTCTCAGATTCCACAGAAATAAGGCTAGCAAAGAGATCCACGAAATACAGATGTAACTCTGTGAGTGGAAGTCACATATCTCAGAGCAGTTTCTCAGAAAGCTTCTTTCCTGATTTCATCGGAGGATACTTCCTTTTTCACCATAGCCGTCTAGGGGCTTCCAAATATCACTTTGCCAATTCCACAAGAACTGTCTTAGCGAAAGGCTTCTTGAGGGGAAAGCTGTAACTCTGTGAGATGATTTCTCAGAACACAAAGAAGTTTCTCAGAAAGATTCTTTCTCTTTGTTATTGGAGGATATTTCCTTTGGCCCTATAGTCTTCAAAGGGATCCGAAATATCTGTTCTCAGATTCCACAGAAATAAGGCTAGCAAAGAGATCCACGAAATACAGATGTAACTCTGTGAGTGGAAGACACATATCCCAGAGCAGTTTCTCAGAAAGCTTCTTTCCAGATTTCATCTGAGGATATTTCCTTTTTCACCATAGCCCTCTATGGGCTTCCAAATATCACTTTGCCAATTCCACAAGAAATGTCTTAGCGAAAGGCTTCCTGAGGGGAAAGCTGTAACTCTGTGAGATGATTTCACAGAACACAAAGAAGTTTCTCAGAAAGCTTCTTTCTCTTTGTTATCGGAGGATATTTCCTTTGGCCTTATAGTCTTCAAAGGGATCCGAAATATCTGTTCTCAGATTCCAAAGAAATAAGGCTAGCAAAGAGATCCACGAAATACACTTGTAACTCTGTGACTGGAAGGCACATATCACAGAGTAGTTTCTCAGAAAGCTTCTTTGCAGATTTCATCTGAGGATATTTCCTTTTTCACCATAGTCCTCTGTGGGCTTCCAAATATCACTTTGCCAATTCCACAAGAACTGTCTGAGCGTAAGGCTTCTTGAGGGGAAAGCTGTAACTCTGTGAGATGATTTCACAGAACACAAAGAAGTTTCTCAGAAAGCTTCTTTCTCTTTGTTAAGGGAGGATATTTCCTTTGGCCCTATAGTCTTCAAAGGGATCCGTAATATCTGTTCTCAGATTCCACAGAAATAAGGCTAGCAAAGAGATCCACGAAATACAGATGTAACTCTGTGAGTGGAAGTCATATATCACAGAGCAGTTTCTTAGAAAGCTTCTTTCCAGATTTCATCTGAGGATATTTCCTTTTTCACCATAGCCCTCTATGGGCTTCCAAATATCACTTTGCCAATTCCTCAAGAACTGTCTTAGCGAAAGGATTCTTGAGGGGAAAGCTGTAACTCTGTGAGATGATTTCACAGAACACAAAGAAGTTTCTCAGAATGCTTCTTTCTCTTTGTTATGGGAGGATATTTCCTTTGGCCCAATAGTCTTCAAAGGGATCCGAAATATCTGTTCTCTAATTCCACAGAAATAAGGCTAGCAAAGAGATCCACGAAATACAGATGTAACTCTGTGAGTGGAAGTCACATATCACAGAGCAGTTTCTTAGAAAGCGTCTTTCCAGATTTCATCGGAGCATATTTCCTTTTTCACCATAGCCCTCTATGGGCTTCCAAATATCACTTTGCCAATTCCACAAGAACTGTCTTAGCGAAAGGCTTCTTGAGGGGAAAGCTGTAACTCTGTGACATGATTTCACAGAACACAAAGAAGTTTCTCAGAAAGCTTCTTTCTCTTTGTTATCGGAGGATATTTCCTTTGGCCCTATAGTCTTCAAAGGGATCCGAAATATCTGCTCTCAGATTCCACAGAAATAAGGCTAGCAAAGAGATCCACGAAATACAGATGTAACTCTGTGAGTGGAAGTCACATATCACAGAGCAGTTTCTCAGAAAGCTTCTTTCCAGATTTCATCGGAGGATATTTCCATTTTCACCATAGCCCTCTATGGGCTTCCCAATATCACTTTTCCAATTCCACAAGAACTGTCTTAGCGAAAGGCTTCTTGAGGGGAAAGCTGTAACTCTGTGAGATGATTTCACAGAACACAAAGTAGTTTCTCAGAAAGCTTCTTTCTCTTTGTTATCGGAGGATATTTCCTTTGGCCCTATAGTCTTCAAAGGGATCCGAAATATCTGTTCTCAGATTCCACAGAAATAAGGCTATCAAAGAGATCCACGAAATACAGATGTAAGTCTGTGAGTGGAAGTCACATATCACAGAGCAGTTTCTCAGAAAGCGTCTTTCCAGATTTCATCGGAGGATATTTCCTTTTTCACCGTAGCCCTCTCTGGGCTTCCAAATATCACTTTGCCAATTCCACAAGAACTGTCTTAGCGAAAGGCTTCTTGAGGGGAAAGCTGTAACTCTGTGAGATGATTTCACAGAACACAAAGAAGTTTCTCAGAAAGCTTCTTTCTCTTTGTTATCGGAGGATATTTCCTTTGGCCTTATAGTCTTCAAAGGGATCCGAAATATCTGTTCTCAGATTCCACAGAAATAAGGCTAGCAAAGAGATCCACAAAATACACTTGTAACTCTGTGAGTGGAAGTCACATATCACAGAGCAGTTTCTCAGAAAGCTTCTTTGCATATTTCATCTGAGGATATTTCCTTTTTCACCATAGCCCTCTGTGGGCTTCCAAATATCACTTTGCCAATTCCACAAGAACTGTCTGAGCGTATGGCTTCTTGAGGGGAAAGCTGTAACTCTGTGAGATGATTTCACAGAACACAAAGAAGTTTCTCAGAAAGCTTCTTTCTCTTTGTTAAGGGAGGATATTTCCTTTGGCCCTATAGTCTTCAAAGGGATCCGTAATATCTGTTCTCAGATACCACAGAAATAAGGCTAGCAAAGAGATCCACGAAATACAGATGTAACTCTGTGAGTGGAAGTCACATATCTCAGAGCAGTTTCTCAGAAAGCTTCTTTCCAGATTTCATCGGAGGATATTTCCTTTTTCACCATAGCCCTCTATGGGCTTCCAAATATCACTTTGCCAATTCCACAAGAACTGTCTTAGCGAAAGGCTTCTTGAGGGGAAAGCTGTAACTCTGTGAGATGATTTCACAAAACACAATGAAGTTTCTCAGAAAGCTTCTTTCTCTTTGTTATCGGAGGATATTTCCTTTGGCCCTATAGTCTTCAAAGGGATCCGAAATATCTGTTCTCAGATTCCAAAGAAATAAGGCTAGCAAAGAGATCCACGAAATACAGATGTAACTCTGTGAGTGGAAGTCACATATCTCAGAGCAGTTTCTCAGAAAGCTTCTTTCCAGATTTCATCGGAGGATATTTCCTTTTTCACCATAGCCCTCTATGGGCTTCCAAGTATCACTTTGCCAATTCCACAAGAACTGTCTTAGCGAAAGGCTTCTTGAGGGGAAAGCTGTAACTCTGTGAGATGATTTCAGAGAACACAAAGAAGTTTCTCAGAAAGCTTCTTTCTCTTTTTTATGGGAGGATATTTCCTTTAGCCCGATAGTCTTCAAAGGGATCCGAAATATCTGTTCTCACATTCCACAGAAATAAGGCTAGCAAAGAGATCCACGAAATACAGATGTAACTCTGTGAGTGGAAGTCACATATCACAGAGCAGTTTCTCAGAAAGCTTCTTTCCAGATTTCATCGGAGGATATTTCCTTTTTCACCGTAGCCCTATATGGGCTTCCAAATATCACTTTGCCAATTCCACAAGAACTGACAGCGAAAGGCTTCTAGAGGGTAAAGCTGTAACTCGGTGAGGTGATTACACAGAACACAAAGAAGTTTCTCAGAAAGCTTCTTTCTCTTTGATATCGGAAGATATTTCCTTTGGCCATATAGTCTTCAAACAAATCCGAAATATCTGTTCTCTGATTCCACCGAAATAAGTCTAGCAAAGACATCCACGAAATACGGATGTAACACTGTGAGATGAATTAACAGAACACTAAGCAGTTTCTCAGAAAACTTCTCTCCAGAATTCATCGGAGGATTTTTCCTTTTTCACCATAGCCCTCTAAGGGCTTCCAAGTATCACTTTGTCAATTCCACAAGAACTGTCTTAGCGAAAGGCTTCTTGAGGGGAAAGCTGTACCTCGGTGAGGTGATTTCACAGAACACAAAGAAGTTTCTCAGAAACCTTCTTTCTCTTTGTTAACGGAGGATATTTCTTTCGCCCTATAGTCTTCAAAGGGATCCGAAATATCTGTTCTCAGATTCCACAGAAATAAGGCTAGCAAGGAGATCCATGAAATACAGATGTAACTCTGTGAGTGGAAGTCACATATCACAGAGCAGTTTCTCAGAAAGCTTCCTTCCAGATTTCTTCTGAGGATATTTCCTTTTTCACCGTAGCCCTCTATGGGCTTCCAAGTATCACTTTGCCAATTCCACAAGACCTGTCTTAGCGAAAGGCTTCTTGAGGAGCAAGCTGTAACTCTGTGAGATGATTTCACAGAACACAAAGAAGTTTCTCAGAAAGCTTCTTTCTCTTTGTTATCAGAGGATTTTTCCTTGTCCTATAGTCTTCAAAGGGATCCGAAATATCTGTTCTCAGATTCCCCAGAAAGAAGGCTAGCAAAGAGATCCACGAAATACAGATGTAACTCTGTGAGGTGAATTAAGAGAACACTAAGAAGTTTCTCAGAAAGCTTCTTTCTCTTTGTTATCAGAGGATTTTTCCTTGTCCTATAGTCTTCAAAGGGATCCGAAATATCTGTTCTCAGATTCCACAGAAATAAGGCTAGCAAAGAGATCCACGAAATACACATGTAAATCTGTGAGTGGAAGTCACATATCACAGAGCAGTTTCTCAGAAAGCTTCTTTGCAGATTTCATCGGAGGATATTTCCTTTTTCACCATAACCCTCTATGGACTTCCAAATATCACTTTGCCAATTCCACAACAACTGTCTAAGCGTAAGACTTCTTGAGGGGAAAGCTGTAACTCTGTGAGATGATTTCACAGAACACAAAGAAGTTTCTCAGAAAGCTTCTTTCTCTTTGTTATGGGAGGATATTTCCTTTGGCCCTATAGTCTTCAAAGGGATCCGAAATATCTGTTCTCTAATTCCACAGAAATAAGGCTTTCAAAGACATCCACGAAATACAGATGTAACTCTGTGAGTGGAAGTCACATATCACAGAGCAGTTTCTTAGAAAGCGTCTTTCCAGATTTCATCGGAGCATATTTCCTTTTTCACCATAGCCCTCTATGGGCTTCCAAATATCACTTTGCGAATTCCACAAGAACTGTCTTAGCGAAAGGCTTCTTGAGGGGAAAGCTGTAACTCTGTGACATGATTTCACAGAACACAAAGAAGTTTCTCAGAAAGCTTCTTTCTCTTTGTTATCGGAGGATATTTCCTTTGGCCCTATAGTTTTCAAAGGGATCCGAAATATCTGTTCTCAGATTCCACAGAAATAAGGCTTGCAAAGAGATCCACGAAATACAGATGTAACTCTGTGAGTGGAAGTCACATATCACAGAGCAGTTTCTCAGAAAGCTTCTTTCCAGATTTCATCGGAGGATATTTCCATTTTCACCATAGCCCTCTATGGGCTTCCCAATATCACTTTTCCAATTCCACAAGAACTGTCTTAGCGAAAGGCTTCTTGAGGGGAAAGCTGTAACTCTGTGAGATGATTTCACAGAACACAAAGTAGTTTCTCAGAAAGCTTCTTTCTCTTTGTTATCGGAGGATATTTCCTTTGGCCCTATAGTCTTCAAAGGGATCCGAAATATCTGTTCTCAGATTCCACAGAAATAAGGCTATCAAAGAGATCCACGAAATACAGATGTAAGTCTGTGAGTGGAAGTCACATATCACAGAGCAGTTTCTCAGAAAGCGTCTTTCCAGATTTCATCGGAGGATATTTCCTTTTTCACCGTAGCCCTCTCTGGGCTTCCAAATATCACTTTGCCAATTCCACAAGAACTGTCTTAGCGAAAGGCTTCTTGAGGGGAAAGCTGTAACTCTGTGAGATGATTTCACAGAACACAAAGAAGTTTCTCAGAAAGCTTCTTTCTCTTTGTTATCGGAGGATATTTCCTTTGGCCTTATAGTCTTCAAAGGGATCCGAAATATCTGTTCTCAGATTCCACAGAAATAAGGCTAGCAAAGAGATCCACGAAATACACTTGTAACTCTGTGAGTGGAAGTCACATATCACAGAGCAGTTTCTCAGAAAGCTTCTTTGCATATTTCATCTGAGGATATTTCCTTTTTCACCATAGCCCTCTGTGGGCTTCCAAATATCACTTTGCCAATTCCACAAGAACTGTCTGAGCGTATGGCTTCTTGAGGGGAAAGCTGTAACTCTGTGAGATGATTTCACAGAACACAAAGAAGTTTCTCAGAAAGCTTCTTTCTCTTTGTTAAGGGAGGATATTTCCTTTGGCCCTATAGTCTTCAAAGGGATCCGTAATATCTGTTCTCAGATACCAAAGAAATAAGGCTAGCAAAGAGATCCACGAAATACAGATGTAACTCTGTGAGTGGAAGTCACATATCTCAGAGCAGTTTCTCAGAAAGCTTCTTTCCAGATTTCATCGGAGGATATTTCCTTTTTCACCATAGCCCTCTATGGGCTTCCAAATATCACTTTGCCAATTCCACAAGAACTGTCTTAGCGAAAGGCTTCTTGAGGGGAAAGCTGTAACTCTGTGAGATGATTTCACAAAACACAATGAAGTTTCTCAGAAAGCTTCTTTCTCTTTGTTATCGGAGGATATTTCCTTTGGCCCTATAGTCTTCAAAGGGATCCGAAATATCTGTTCTCAGAATCCAAAGAAATAAGGCTAGCAAAGAGATCCACGAAATACAGATGTAACTCTGTGAGTGGAAGTCACATATCTCAGAGCAGTTTCTCAGAAAGCTTCTTTCCAGATTTCATCGGAGGATATTTCCTTTTTCACCATAGCCCTCTATGGGCTTCCAAGTATCACTTTGCCAATTCCACAAGAACTGTCTTAGCGAAAGGCTTCTTGAGGGGAAAGCTGTAACTCTGTGAGATGATTTCAGAGAACACAAAGAAGTTTCTCAGAAAGCTTCTTTCTCTTTTTTATGGGAGGATATTTCCTTTAGCCCGATAGTCTTCAAAGGGATCCGAAATATCTGTTCTCACATTCCACAGAAATAAGGCTAGCAAAGAGATCCACGAAATAAAGATGTAACTCTGTGAGTGGAAGTCACATATCACAGAGCAGTTTCTCAGAAAGCTTCTTTCCAGATTTCATCGGAGGATATTTCCTTTTTCACCGTAGCCCTATATGGGCTTCCAAATATCACTTTGCCAATTCCACAAGAACTGACAGCGAAAGGCTTCTAGAGGGTAAAGCTGTAACTCGGTGAGGTGATTACACAGAACACAAAGAAGTTTCTCAGAAAGCTTCTTTCTCTTTGATATCGGAAGATATTTCCTTTGGCCATATAGTCTTCAAACAAATCCGAAATATCTGTTCTCTGATTCCACCGAAATAAGTCTAGCAAAGACATCCACGAAATACGGATGTAACACTGTGAGATGAATTAACAGAACACTAAGCAGTTTCTCAGAAAACTTCTCTCCAGAATTCATCGGAGGATTTTTCCTTTTTCACCATAGCCCTCTATGGGCTTCCAAGTATCACTTTGTCAATTCCACAAGAACTGTCTTAGCGAAAGGCTTCTTGAGGGGAAAGCTGTACCTCGGTGAGGTGATTTCACAGAACACAAAGAAGTTTCTCAGAAACCTTCTTTCTCTTTGTTAACGGAGGATATTTCTTTCGCCCTATAGTCTTCAAAGGGATCCGAAATATCTGTTCTCAGATTCCACAGAAATAAGGCTAGCAAGGAGATCCATGAAATACAGATGTAACTCTGTGAGTGGAAGTCACATATCACAGAGCAGTTTCTCAGAAAGCTTCCTTCCAGATTTCTTCTGAGGATATTTCCTTTTTCACCGTAGCCCTCTATGGGCTTCCAAGTATCACTTTGCCAATTCCACAAGACCTGTCTTAGCGAAAGGCTTCTTGAGGAGCAAGCTGTAACTCTGTGAGATGATTTCACAGAACACAAAGAAGTTTCTCAGAAAGCTTCTTTCTCTTTGTTATCAGAGGATTTTTCCTTGTCCTATAGTCTTCAAAGGGATCCGAAATATCTGTTCTCAGATTCCCCAGAAAGAAGGCTAGCAAAGAGATCCACGAAATACAGATGTAACTCTGTGAGGTGAATTAAGAGAACACTAAGAAGTTTCTCAGAAAGCTTCTTTCTCTTTGTTATCAGAGGATTTTTCCTTGTCCTATAGTCTTCAAAGGGATCCGAAATATCTGTTCTCAGATTCCACAGAAATAAGGCTAGCAAAGAGATCCACGAAATACACATGTAAATCTGTGAGTGGAAGTCACATATCACAGAGCAGTTTCTCAGAAAGCTTCTTTGCAGATTTCATCGGAGGATATTTCCTTTTTCACCATAACCCTCTATGGACTTCCAAATATCACTTTGCCAATTCCACAACAACTGTCTAAGCGTAAGACTTCTTGAGGGGAAAGCGGTAACTCTGTGAGATGATTTCACAGAACACAAAGAAGTTTCTCAGAAAGCTTCTTTCTCTTTGTTAAGGGAGGATATTTCCTTTGGCCCTATAGTCTTCAAAGGGATCCGAAATATCTGTTCTCAGATTCCACAGAAATAAGGCTAGAAAAGAGATCCACGAAATACAGATATAACTCTGTGAGTGGAAGTCACATATCACAGAGCAGTTTCTCAGAAATCTTCTTTCCAGACTTCATCGGAGGATATTTCCTTTTTCACCATAGCCCTCTATGGGCTTCCAAATATCACTTTGCCAATTCCACAAGAACTGTCTTAGCGAAAGGCTTCTTGAGGGGAAAGCTGTAAGTCTGTGAGATGATTTCACACAACACAATGAAGTTTCTCAGAACGCTTCTTTCTCTTTGTAATCGGAGGATATTTCCTTTTGCCCTATAGTCTTCAAAGGGATCCGAAATATCTGTTCTCAGATTCCACAGAAATAAGGCTAGCAAAGAGATCCACGAAATACAGATGTAACTCGGTGAGTGGAAGTCACATATCACAGAGCAGTTTCTCAGAAAGCTTCTTTGCAGATTTCATCGGATGATATTTCCTTTTTCACCATAGCCCTCTATGGGCTTCCAAATATCACTTTGCCAATTCCACAAGAACTGTCTTAGCGAAAGGCTTCTTGAGAGGAAAGCTGTAACTCTGTGAGATGATTTCACAGAACACAAAGAAGTTTCTCAGAAAGCTTCTTTCTCTTTGTTATCGGAGGATATTTCCTTTGGCCCTATAGTCTTCAAAGGGATCCGAAATATCTGTTCTCAGATTCCACAGAAATAAGGCTAGCAAAGAGATCCACGAAATGCAGATGTGACTCTGTGAGTGGAAGTCACATATCACAGAGCAGTTTCTCAGAAAGCTTCTTTCCAGATTTCATCGGAGGATATTTTCTTTTTCACCATAGCCCTCTATGGGCTTCCAAATATCACTTTGCCAAATCCACAAGAACTGTCTTAACGAAAGGCTTCTTGAGGGGAAAGCTGTAACTCTGTGAGATGATTTCACAGAACACAAAGAAGTTTCTCAGAAAGATTCTTTCTCTTTGTTATCAGAGGATATTTCCTTTGGCCCTATAGTCTTCAAAGGGATCCGAAATATCTGGTCTCAGATTCCACAGAAATAAGGCTAGCAAAGAGATCCACGAAATACACATGTAAATCTGTGAGTGGAAGTCACATATCACAGAGCAGTTTCTCAGAAAGCTTCTTTGCAGATTTCATCGGAGGATATTTCCTTTTTCACCATAACCCTCTATGGACTTCCAAATATCACTTTGCCAATTCCACAAGAACTGTCTGAGCGTAAGACTTCTTGAGGGGAAAGCTGTAACTCTGTGAGATGATTTCACAGAACACAAAGAAGTTTCTCAGAAAGCTTCTTTCTCTTTGTTAAGGGAGGATATTTCCTTTGGCCCTATAGTCTTCAAAGGGATCCGAAATATCTGTTCTCAGTTTCCACAGAAATAAGGCTAGAAAAGAGATCCACGAAATACAGATATAACTCTGTGAGTGGAAGTCACATATCACAGAGCAGTTTCTCAGAAATCTTCTTTCCAGACTTCATCGGAGGATATTTCCTTTTTCACCATAGCCCTCTATGGGCTTCCAAATATCACTTTGCCAATTCCACAAGAACTGTCTTACCGAAAGGCTTCTTGAGGGGAAAGCTGTAAGTCTGTGAGATGATTTCACACAACACAATGAAGTTTCTCAGAACGCTTCTTTCTCTTTGTAATCGGAGGATATTTCCTTTGGCCCTATAGTCTTCAAAGGGATCCGAAATATCTGTTCTCAGATTCCACAGAAATAAGGCTAGCAAAGAGATCCACGAAATACAGATGTAACTCTGTGAGTGGAAGTCACATATCACAGAGCAGTTTCTCAGAAAGCTTCTTTGCAGATTTCATCGGAGGATATTTCCTTTTTCACCATAGCCCTCTAGGGGCTTCCAAATATCACTTTGCCAATTCCACAAGAACTGTCTTCGCGAAAGGCTTCTTGAGAGGAAAGCTGTAACTCTGTGAGATGATTTCACAGAACACAAAGAAGTTTCTCAGAAAGCTTCTTTCTCTTTGTTATCGGAGGATATTTCCTTTGGCCATATAGTCTTCAAAGGGATCCGAAATATCTGTTCTCAGATTCCACAGAAATAAGGCTAGCAAAGAGATCCACGAAATGCAGATGTGAATCTGTGAGTGGAAGTCACATATCACAGAGCAGTTTCTCAGAAAGCTTCTTTCCAGATTTCATCGGAGGATATTTCCTTTTTCACCATATCCCTCTATGGGCTTCCAAATATCACTTTGCCAAATCCACAAGAACTGTCTTAACGAAAGGCTTCTTGAGGGGAAATCTGTAACTCTGTGAGATGATTTCACAGAACACAAAGAAGTTTCTCAGAAAGATTCTTTCTCTTTGTTATCGGAGGATATTTCCTTTGGCCCTATAGTCTTCAAAGGGATCCGAAATATCTGTTCTCAGATTCCACAGAAATAAGGCTAGCAAAGAGATCCACGAAATACAGATGTAACTCTGTGAGTGGAAGACACATATCCCAGAGCAGTTTCTCAGAAAGCTTCTTTCCAGATTTCATCTGAGGATATTTCCTTTTTCACCATAGCCCTCTATGGGCTTCCAAATATCACTTTGCCAATTCCACAAGAACTGTCTTAGCGAAAGGCTTCCTGAGGGGAAAGCTGTAACTCTGTGAGATGATTTCACAGAACACAAAGAAGTTTCTCAGAAAGCTTCTTTCTCTTTGTTATCGGAGGATATTTCCTTTGGCCTTATAGTCTTCAAAGGGATCCGAAATATCTGTTCTCAGATTCCACAGAAATAAGTCTAGCAAAGAGATCCACGAAATACACTTGTAACTCTGTGAGTGGAAGTCACATGTCACAGAGCAGTTTCTCAGAAAGCTTCTTTGCAGATTTCATCTGAGGATATTTCCTTTTTCACCATAGTCCTCTGTGGGCTTCCAAATATCACTTTGCCAATTCCACAAGAACTGTCTGAGCGTATGGCTTCTTGAGGGGAAAGCTGTAACTCTGTGAGATGATTTCACAGAACACAAAGAAGTTTCTCAGAAAGCTTCTTTCTCTTTGTTAAGGGAGGATATTTCCTTTGGCCCTATAGTCTTCAAAGGGATCCGTAATATCTGTTCTCAGTTTCCACAGAAATAAGGCTAGCAAAGAGTTCCACGAAATACAGATGTAAGTCTGTGAGTGGAAGTCACATATCTCAGAGAAGTTTCTCAGAAAGCTTCTTTCCAGATTTCATCGGAGGACACTTCCTTTTTCACCATAGCCCTCTATGGGCTTCCAAATATCACTTTGCCAATTCCACAAGAACTGTCTTAGCGAAAGGCTTCTTGAAGGGAAAGCTGTAACTCTGTGAGGTGATTTCAAGGAACACAAAGAAGTTTCTCAGAAAGCTTCTTTCTCTTTGTTATCGGAGGATATTTCCTTTGGCCCTATAGTCTTCAAAGGGATCCGAAATATCTGTTCTCAGATTCCACAGAAATAAGGCTAGCAAAGAGATCCACGAAATACAGATGTAACTCTGTGAGTGGAAGTCACATATCACAGAGCAGTTTCTCAGAAAGCTTCTTTCCAGATTTCATCGGAGGATATTTCCTTTTTCACCATAGCCCTCTATGGGCTTCCAAGTGTCACTTTGCCAATTCCACAAGAACTGTCTTAGCGAAAGGCTTCTTGAGGGGAAAGCTGTAACTCTGTGAGATGATTCCACAGAACACAAAGAAGTTTCTCAGAAAGCTTCTTTCTCTTTGTTATCGGAGGATATTTCCTTTAGCCCTATAGTCTTCAAAGGGATCCGAAATATGTGTTCTCACATTCCACAGAAATAAGGCTAGCAAAGAGATCCACGAAATACAGATGAAACTCTGTGAGTGGAAGTCATATATCACAGAGCAGTTTCTCAGAAAGCTTCTTTCCAGATTTCATCTGAGGATATTTCCTTTTTCACCATAGCCCTCTATCGGCTTCCAAATATCTCTTTGCCAATTCCTCAAGAACTGTCTTAGCGAAAGGCTTCTTGAGGGGAAAGCTGTAACTCTGTGAGATGATTTCACAGAACACAAAGAAGTTTCTCAGAAAGCTTCTTTCTCTTTGTTATGGGAGGATATTTCCTTTGGCCCTATAGTCTTCAAAGGGATCCGAAATATCTGTTCTCAGATTCCACAGAAATAAGGCTAGCAAAGAGATCCACGAAATACAGATGTAACTCTGTGAGTGGAAGTCACATATCACAGAGCAGTTTCTCAGAAAGCTTCTTTGCAGATTTCATCGGAGGATATTTCCTTTTTCACCATAGCCCTCTATGGGCTTCCAAATATCACTTTGCCAATTCCACAAGAACTGTCTGAGCGTAAGGCTTCTTGAGGGGAAAGCTGTAACTCTGTGAGATGATTTCACAGAACACAAAGAAGTTTCTCAGAAAGCTTTTTTCTCTTTGTTATCGGAGGATATTTCCTTTGGCCCTATAGTCTTCAAAGGGATCCGAAATATCTGTTCTCACATTCCAAAGAAATAAGGCTAGCAAGGAGACCCACGAAATACAGATGTAACTCTGTGAGTGGAAGTCACATATCACAGAGCAGTTTCTTAGAAAGCGTCTTTCCAGATTTCATCGGAGCATATTTCCTTTTTCACCATAGCCCTCTATGGGCTTCCAAATATCACTTTGCGAATTCCACAAGAACTGTCTTAGCGAAAGGCTTCTTGAGGGGAAAGCTGTAACTCTGTGACATGATTTCACAGAACACAAAGAAGTTTCTCAGAAAGCTTCTTTCTCTTTGTTATCGGAGGATATTTCCTTTGGCCCTATAGTCTTCAAAGGGATCCGAAATATCTGCTCTCAGATTCCACAGAAATAAGGCTAGCAAAGAGATCCACGAAATACAGATGTAACTCTGTGAGTGGAAGTCACATATCACAGAGCAGTTTCTCAGAAAGCGTCTTTCCAGATTTCATCGGAGGATATTTCCTTTTTCACCGTAGCCCTCTCTGGGCTTCCAAATATCACTTTGCCAATTCCACAAGAACTGTCTTAGCGAAAGGCTTCTTGAGGGGAAAGCTGTAACTCTGTGAGATGATTTCACAGAACACAAAGAAGTTTCTCAGAAAGCTTCTTTCTCTTTGTTATCGGAGGATATTTCCTTTGGCCTTATAGTCTTCAAAGGGATCCGAAATATCTGTTCTCAGATTCCACAGAAATAAGGCTAGCAAAGAGATCCACGAAATACACTTGTAACTCTGTGAGTGGAAGTCACATATCACAGAGCAGTTTCTCAGAAAGCTTCTTTGCATATTTCATCTGAGGATATTTCCTTTTTCACCATAGCCCTCTGTGGGCTTCCAAATATCACTTTGCCAATTCCACAAGAACTGTCTGAGCGTAAGGCTTCTTGAGGGGAAAGCTGTAACTCTATGAGATGATTTCACAGAACACAAAGAAGTTTCTCAGAAAGCTTCTTTCTCTTTGTTAAGGGAGGATATTTCCTTTGGCCCTATAGTCTTCAAAGGGATCCGTAATATCTGTTCTCAGATACCACAGAAATAAGGCTAGCAAAGAGATCCACGAAATACAGATGTAACTCTGTGAGTGGAAGTCACATATCTCAGAGCAGTTTCTCAGAAAGCTTCTTTCCAGATTTCATCGGAGGACATTTCCTTTTTCACCATAGCCGTCTATGGGCTTCCAAATATCACTTTGCCAATTCCACAAGAACTGTCTTAGCGAAAGGCTTCTTGAGGGGAAAGCTGTAACTCTGTGAGATGATTTCACAAAACACAATGAAGTTTCTCAGAAAGCTTCTTTCTCTTTGTTATCGGAGGATATTTCCTTTGGCCCTATAGTCTTCAAAGGGATCCGAAATATCTGTTCTCAGATTCCAAAGAAATAAGGCTAGCAAAGAGATCCACGAAATACAGATGTAACTCTGTGAGTGGAAGTCACATATCTCAGAGCAGTTTCTCAGAAAGCTTCTTTCCAGATTTCATCGGAGGATATTTCCTTTTTCACCATAGCCCTCTATGGGCTTCCAAGTATCACTTTGCCAATTCCACAAGAACTGTCTTAGCGAAAGGCTTCTTGAGGGGAAAGCTGTAACTCTGTGAGATGATTTCAGAGAACACAAAGAAGTTTCTCAGAAAGCTTCTTTCTCTTTTTTATGGGAGGATATTTCCTTTAGCCCGATAGTCTTCAAAGGGATCCGAAATATCTGTTCTCACATTCCACAGAAATAAGGCTAGCAAAGAGATCCACGAAATACAGATGTAACTCTGTGAGTGGAAGTCACATATCACAGAGCAGTTTCTCAGAAAGCTTCTTTCCAGATTTCATCGGAGGATATTTCCTTTTTCACCGTAGCCCTATATGGGCTTCCCAATATCACTTTTCCAATTCCACAAGAACTGTCTTAGCGAATGGCTTCTTGAGGGGAAAGCTGTAACTCTGTGAGATGATTTCACAGAACACAAAGAAGTTTCTCAGAAAGCTTCTTTCTCTTTGTTATGGGATGATATTTCCTTTGGCCCTATAGTCTTCAAAGGGATCCGAAATATCTGTTCTCAGATTCCACAGAAATAAGGCTATCAAAGAGATCCACGAAATACAGATGTAAGTCTGTGAGTGGAAGTCACATATCACAGAGCAGTTTCTCAGAAAGCTTCTTTCCAGATTTCATCGGAGGATATTTCCTTTTTCAGCAAAGCCCTCTATGGGCGTCCAAATATCACTTTGCCAATTCCACAAGAACTGTCTTAGCGAAAGGCTTCTTGAGGGGAAAGCTGTAACTCTGTGAGATGATTTCACAGAACACAAAGAAGTTTCTCAGAAAGCTTCTTTCTCTTTGTTATCGGAGGATATTTCCTTTGGCCTTATAGTTTTCAAAGGGATCCGAAATATCTGTTCTCAGATTCCACAGAAATAAGGCTAGCAAAGAGATCCACGAAATACAGATGTAACTCTGTGAGTGGAAGTCACATATCACAGAGCAGTTTCTCAGAAAGCTTCTTTGCAGATTTCATCGGAGGATATTTCCTTTTTCACCATAGCCCTCTATGGGCTTCCAAATATCACTTTGCCAATTCCACAAGAACTGTCTGAGCGTAAGGCTTCTTGAGGGGAAAGCTGTAACTCTGTGAGATGAATTCACAGAACACAAAGAAGTTTCTCAGAAAGCTTCTTTCTCTTTGTTATCGGAGGATATTTCCTTTGGCCCTATAGTCTTCAAAGGGATCCGAAATATCTGTTCTCACATTCCAAAGAAATAAGGCTAGCAAGGAGACCCATGAAATACAGATGTAACTCTGTGAGTGGAAGTCACATATCACAGAGCAGTCTCTCAGAAAGCTTCTTTCCAGATTACATCGGAGGATATTTCCTTTTTGACCGTAGCCCTCTATGGGCTTACAAATATCACTTTGCCAATTCACAAGAACTGTCTTAGGAAAGGCTTCTTGAGGGGAAAGCTGTAACTCTGTGAGATGATTTCACAGAACACAAAGAAGTTTCTCAGAAAGCTTCTTTCTCTTTGTTATCGGAGGATATTTCCTTTGGTCCTATAGTCTTCAAAGGGATCCGAAATATCTGTTCTCAGATTCCCCAGAAATAAGGCTAGCAAAGAGATCCACGAAATACAGATGTAACTCTGTGAGTGGAAGTCACATATCACAGAGCAGTTTCTCAGAAAGCTTCTTTCCAGATTTCATCGGAGGATATTTCCTTTTTCACCATAGCCCTCTATGGGCTTCCAAATATCACTTTGCCAATTCCTCAAGAACTGTCTTGGCGAAAGGCTTCTTGAGGGGAAAGCTGTAACTCTGTGAGGTGATTTCACAGAACACAAAGAAGTTTCTCAGAAAGCTTCTTTCTCTTTGTTATCGGAGGATATTTCCTTTGGCCCTATAGTCTTCAAAGGGATCCGAAATATCTGTTCTCAGATTCCACAGAAATAAGGCTATCAAAGAGATCCACGAAATACAGATGTAAGTCTGTGAGTGGAAGTCACATATCACAGAGCAGTTTCTCAGAAAGCGTCTTTCCAGATTTCATCGGAGGATATTTCCTTTTTCACCCTAGCCCTCTCTGGGCTTCCAAATATCACTTTGCCAATTCCACAAGAACTGTCTTAGCGAAAGGCTTCTTGAGGGGAAA
Organism: Macaca mulatta; assembly: GCF_049350105.2. Taxonomy (NCBI): domain Eukaryota; kingdom Metazoa; phylum Chordata; class Mammalia; order Primates; family Cercopithecidae; genus Macaca; species Macaca mulatta. The sequence continues at coordinate 31,146,804 of NC_133417.1, forward strand.
GCTGTAACTCTGTGAGATGATTTCACAGAACACAAAGAAGTTTCTCAGAAAGCTTCTTTCTCTTTGTTAAGGGAGGATATTTCCTTTGGCCCTATAGTCTTCAAAGGGATCCGTAATATCTGTTCTCAGATTCCACAGAAATAAGGCTAGCAAAGAGATCCACGAAATACAGATATAACTCTGTGAGTGGAAGTCACATATCTCAGAGCAGTTTCTCAGAAAGCTTCTTTCCAGATTTCATCGGAGGATATTTCCTTTTTCACCATAGCCCTCTATGGGCTTCCAAATATCACTTTGCCAATTCCACAAGAACTGTCTTAGCGAAAGGCTTCTTGAGGGGAAAGCTGTAACTCTGTGAGGTGATTTCACAGAACACAAAGAAGTTTCTCAGAAAGCTTCTTTCTCTTTGTTATTGGAGGATATTTCCTTTGGCCCTATAGTCTTCAAAGGGATCCGAAATATCTGTTCTCAGATTCCACAGAAATAAGGCTAGCAAAGAGATCCACGAAATACAGATGTAACTCTGTGAGTGGAAGTCACATATCTCAGAGCAGTTTCTCAGAAAGCTTCTTTCCTGATTTCATCGGAGGATACTTCCTTTTTCACCATAGCCGTCTAGGGGCTTCCAAATATCACTTTGCCAATTCCACAAGAACTGTCTTAGCGAAAGGCTTCTTGAGGGGAAAGCTGTAACTCTGTGAGATGATTTCTCAGAACACAAAGAAGTTTCTCAGAAAGATTCTTTCTCTTTGTTATTGGAGGATATTTCCTTTGGCCCTATAGTCTTCAAAGGGATCCGAAATATCTGTTCTCAGATTCCACAGAAATAAGGCTAGCAAAGAGATCCACGAAATACAGATGTAACTCTGTGAGTGGAAGACACATATCCCAGAGCAGTTTCTCAGAAAGCTTCTTTCCAGATTTCATCTGAGGATATTTCCTTTTTCACCATAGCCCTCTATGGGCTTCCAAATATCACTTTGCCAATTCCACAAGAAATGTCTTAGCGAAAGGCTTCCTGAGGGGAAAGCTGTAACTCTGTGAGATGATTTCACAGAACACAAAGAAGTTTCTCAGAAAGCTTCTTTCTCTTTGTTATCGGAGGATATTTCCTTTGGCCTTATAGTCTTCAAAGGGATCCGAAATATCTGTTCTCAGATTCCAAAGAAATAAGGCTAGCAAAGAGATCCACGAAATACACTTGTAACTCTGTGAGTGGAAGGCACATATAACAGAGTAGTTTCTCAGAAAGCTTCTTTGCAGATTTCATCTGAGGATATTTCCTTTTTCACCATAGTCCTCTGTGGGCTTCCAAATATCACTTTGCCAATTCCACAAGAACTGTCTGAGCGTAAGGCTTCTTGAGGGGAAAGCTGTAACTCTGTGAGATGATTTCACAGAACACAAAGAAGTTTCTCAGAAAGCTTCTTTCTCTTTGTTAAGGGAGGATATTTCCTTTGGCCCTATAGTCTTCAAAGGGATCCGTAATATCTGTTCTCAGATTCCACAGAAATAAGGCTAGCAAAGAGATCCACGAAATACAGATGTAACTCTGTGAGTGGAAGTCACATATCACAGAGCAGTTTCTTAGAAAGCGTCTTTCCAGATTTCATCGGAGCATATTTCCTTTTTCACCATAGCCCTCTATGGGCTTCAAAATATCACTTTGCGAATTCCACAAGAACTGTCTTAGCGAAAGGCTTCTTGAGGGGAAAGCTGTAACTCTGTGACATGATTTCACAGAACACAAAGAAGTTTCTCAGAAAGCTTCTTTCTCTTTGTTATCGGAGGATATTTCCTTTGGCCCTATAGTCTTCAAAGGGATCCGAAATATCTGCTCTCAGATTCCACAGAAATAAGGCTAGCAAAGAGATCCACGAAATACAGATGTAACTCTGTGAGTGGAAGTCACATATCACAGAGCAGTTTCTCAGAAAGCTTCTTTCCAGATTTCATCGGAGGATATTTCCATTTTCACCATAGCCCTCTATGGGCTTCCCAATATCACTTTGCCAATTCCACAAGAACTGTCTTAGCGAAAGGCTTCTTGAGGGGAAAGCTGTAACTCTGTGAGATGATTTCACAGAACACAAAGTAGTTTCTCAGAAAGCTTCTTTCTCTTTGTTATCGGAGGATATTTCCTTTGGCCCTATAGTCTTCAAAGGGATCCGAAATATCTGTTCTCAGATTCCACAGAAATAAGGCTATCAAAGAGATCCACGAAATACAGATGTAAGTCTGTGAGTGGAAGTCACATATCACAGAGCAGTTTCTCAGAAAGCGTCTTTCCAGATTTCATCGGAGGATATTTCCTTTTTCACCGTAGCCCTCTCTGGGCTTCCAAATATCACTTTGCCAATTCCACAAGAACTGTCTTAGCGAAAGGCTTCTTGAGGGGAAAGCTGTAACTCTGGGAGATGATTTCACAGAACACAAAGAAGTTTCTCAGAAAGCTTCTTTCTCTTTGTTATCGGAGGATATTTCCTTTGGCCTTATAGTCTTCAAAGGGATCCGAAATATCTGTTCTCAGATTCCACAGAAATAAGGCTAGCAAAGAGATCCACGAAATACAGATGTAACTCTGTGAGTGGAAGTCACATATCACAGAGCAGTTTCTCAGAAAGCTTCTTTGCATATTTCATCTGAGGATATTTCCTTTTTCACCATAGCCCTCTGTGGGCTTCCAAATATCACTTTGCCAATTCCACAAGAACTGTCTGAGCGTAAGGCTTCTTGAGGGGAAAGCTGTAACTCTGTGAGATGATTTCACAGAACACAAAGAAGTTTCTCAGAAAGCTTCTTTCTCTTTGTTAAGGGAGGATATTTCCTTTGGCCCTATAGTCTTCAAAGGGATCCGTAATATCTGTTCTCAGATACCACAGAAATAAGGCTAGCAAAGAGATCCACGAAATACAGATGTAACTCTGTGAGTGGAAGTCACATATCTCAGAGCAGTTTCTCAGAAAGCTTCTTTCCAGATTTCATCGGAGGACATTTCCTTTTTCACCATAGCCGTCTATGGGCTTCCAAATATCACTTTGCCAATTCCACAAGAACTGTCTTAGCGAAAGGCTTCTTGAGGGGAAAGCTGTAACTCTGTGAGATGATTTCACAAAACACAATGAAGTTTCTCAGAAAGCTTCTTTCTCTTTGTTATCGGAGGATATTTCCTTTGGCCCTATAGTCTTCAAAGGGATCCGAAATATCTGTTCTCAGATTCCAAAGAAATAAGGCTAGCAAAGAGATCCACGAAATACAGATGTAACTCTGTGAGTGGAAGTCACATATCTCAGAGCAGTTTCTCAGAAAGCTTCTTTCCAGATTTCATCGGAGGATATTTCCTTTTTCACCATAGCCCTCTATGGGCTTCCAAGTATCACTTTGCCAATTCCACAAGAACTGTCTTAGCGAAAGGCTTCTTGAGGGGAAAGCTGTAACTCTGTGAGATGATTTCAGAGAACACAAAGAAGTTTCTCAGAAAGCTTCTTTCTCTTTTTTATGGGAGGATATTTCCTTTAGCCCGATAGTCTTCAAAGGGATCCGAAATATCTGTTCTCACATTCCACAGAAATAAGGCTAGCAAAGAGATCCACGAAATACAGATGTAACTCTGTGAGTGGAAGTCACATATCACAGAGCAGTTTCTCAGAAAGCTTCTTTCCAGATTTCATCGGAGGATATTTCCTTTTTCACCGTAGCCCTATATGGGCTTCCCAATATCACTTTTCCAATTCCACAAGAACTGTCTTAGCGAATGGCTTCTTGAGGGGAAAGCTGTAACTCTGTGAGATGATTTCACAGAACACAAAGAAGTTTCTCAGAAAGCTTCTTTCTCTTTGTTATGGGATGATATTTCCTTTGGCCCTATAGTCTTCAAAGGGATCCGAAATATCTGTTCTCAGATTCCACAGAAATAAGGCTATCAAAGAGATCCACGAAATACAGATGTAAGTCTGTGAGTGGAAGTCACATATCACAGAGCAGTTTCTCAGAAAGCTTCTTTCCAGATTTCATCGGAGGATATTTCCTTTTTCAGCAAAGCCCTCTATGGGCGTCCAAATATCACTTTGCCAATTCCACAAGAACTGTCTTAGCGAAAGGCTTCTTGAGGGGAAAGCTGTAACTCTGAGAGATGATTTCACAGAACACAAAGAAGTTTCTCAGAAAGCTTCTTTCTCTTTGTTATCGGAGGATATTTCCTTTGGCCTTATAGTTTTCAAAGGGATCCGAAATATCTGTTCTCAGATTCCACAGAAATAAGGCTAGCAAAGAGATCCACGAAATACAGATGTAACTCTGTGAGTGGAAGTCACATATCACAGAGCAGTTTCTCAGAAAGCTTCTTTCCTGATTTCATCGGAGGATACTTCCTTTTTCACCATAGCCGTCTAGGGGCTTCCAAATATCACTTTGCCAATTCCACAAGAACTGTCTTAGCGAAAGGCTTCTTGAGGGGAAAGCTGTAACTCTGTGAGATGATTTCTCAGAACACAAAGAAGTTTCTCAGAAAGATTCTTTCTCTTTGTTATTGGAGGATATTTCCTTTGGCCCTATAGTCTTCAAAGGGATCCGAAATATCTGTTCTCAGATTCCACAGAAATAAGGCTAGCAAAGAGATCCACGAAATACAGATGTAACTCTGTGAGTGGAAGACACATATCCCCAGAGCAGTTTCTCAGAAAGCTTCTTTCCAGATTTCATCTGAGGATATTTCCTTTTTCACCATAGCCCTCTATGGGCTTCCAAATATCACTTTGCCAATTCCACAAGAAATGTCTTAGCGAAAGGCTTCCTGAGGGGAAAGCTGTAACTCTGTGAGATGATTTCACAGAACACAAAGAAGTTTCTCAGAAAGCTTCTTTCTCTTTGTTATCGGAGGATATTTCCTTTGGCCTTATAGTCTTCAAAGGGATCCGAAATATCTGTTCTCAGATTCCAAAGAAATAAGGCTAGCAAAGAGATCCACGAAATACACTTGTAACTCTGTGAGTGGAAGGCACATATCACAGAGTAGTTTCTCAGAAAGCTTCTTTGCAGATTTCATCTGAGGATATTTCCTTTTTCACCATAGTCCTCTGTGGGCTTCCAAATATCACTTTGCCAATTCCACAAGAACTGTCTGAGCGTAAGGCTTCTTGAGGGGAAAGCTGTAACTCTGTGAGATGATTTCACAGAACACAAAGAAGTTTCTCAGAAAGCTTCTTTCTCTTTGTTAAGGGAGGATATTTCCTTTGGCCCTATAGTCTTCAAAGGGATCCGTAATATCTGTTCTCAGATTCCACAGAAATAAGGCTAGCAAAGAGATCCACGAAATACAGATGTAACTCTGTGAGTGGAAGTCACATATCACAGAGCAGTTTCTTAGAAAGCGTCTTTCCAGATTTCATCGGAGCATATTTCCTTTTTCACCATAGCCCTCTACGGGCTTCCAAATATCACTTTGCGAATTCCACAAGAACTGTCTTAGCGAAAGGCTTCTTGAGGGGAAAGCTGTAACTCTGTGACATGATTTCACAGAACACAAAGAAGTTTCTCAGAAAGCTTCTTTCTCTTTGTTATCGGAGGATATTTCCTTTGGCCCTATAGTCTTCAAAGGGATCCGAAATATCTGCTCTCAGATTCCACAGAAATAAGGCTAGCAAAGAGATCCACGAAATACAGATGTAACTCTGTGAGTGGAAGTCACATATCACAGAGCAGTTTCTCAGAAAGCTTCTTTCCAGATTTCATCGGAGGATATTTCCATTTTCACCATAGCCCTCTATGGGCTTCCCAATATCACTTTGCCAATTCCACAAGAACTGTCTTAGCGAAAGGCTTCTTGAGGGGAAAGCTGTAACTCTGTGAGATGATTTCACAGAACACAAAGTAGTTTCTCAGAAAGCTTCTTTCTCTTTGTTATCGGAGGATATTTCCTTTGGCCCTATAGTCTTCAAAGGGATCCGAAATATCTGTTCTCAGATTCCACAGAAATAAGGCTAGCAAAGAGATCCACGAAATACAGATGTAACTCTGTGAGTGGAAGTCACATATCACAGAGCAGTTTCTCAGAAAGCTTCTTTCCAGATTTCATCGGAGGATATTTCCTTTTTCACCATAGCCCTCTATGGGCTTCCAAATATCACTTTGCCAATTCCTCAAGAACTGTCTTAGCGAAAGGCTTCTTGAGGGGAAAGCTGTAACTCTGTGAGGTGATTTCACAGAACACAAAGAAGTTTCTCAGAAAGCTTCTTTCTCTTTGTTATCGGAGGATATTTCCTTTGGCCCTATAGTCTTCAAAGGGATCCGAAATATCTGTTCTCAGATTCCACAGAAATAAGGCTATCACAGAGATCCACGAAATACAGATGTAAGTCTGTGAGTGGAAGTCACATATCACAGAGCAGTTTCTCAGAAAGCGTCTTTCCAGATTTCATCGGAGGATATTTCCTTTTTCACCCTAGCCCTCTCTGGGCTTCCAAATATCACTTTGCCAATTCCACAAGAACTGTCTTAGCGAAAGGCTTCTTGAGGGGAAAGCTGTAACTCTGTGAGATGATTTCACAGAACACAAAGAAGTTTCTCAGAAAGCTTCTTTCTCTTTGTTAAGGGAGGATATTTCCTTTGGCCCTATAGTCTTCAAAGGGATCCGTAATATCTGTTCTCAGATTCCACAGAAATAAGGCTAGCAAAGAGATCCACGAAATACAGATATAACTCTGGGAGTGGAAGTCACATATCTCAGAGCAGTTTCTCAGAAAGCTTCTTTCCAGATTTCATCGGAGGATATTTCCTTTTTCACCATAGCCCTCTATGGGCTTCCAAATATCACTTTGCCAATTCCACAAGAACTGTCTTAGCGAAAGGCTTCTTGAGGGGAAAGCTGTAACTCTGTGAGGTGATTTCACAGAACACAAAGAAGTTTCTCAGAAAGCTTCTTTCTCTTTGTTATTGGAGGATATTTCCTTTGGCCCTATAGTCTTCAAAGGGATCCGAAATATCTGTTCTCAGATTCCACAGAAATAAGGCTAGCAAAGAGATCCACGAAATACAGATGTAACTCTGTGAGTGGAAGTCACATATCTCAGAGCAGTTTCTCAGAAAGCTTCTTTCCTGATTTCATCGGAGGATACTTCCTTTTACACCATAGGGGTCTAGGGGCTTCCAAATATCACTTTGCCAATTCCACAAGAACTGTCTTAGCGAAAGGCTTCTTGAGGGGAAAGCTGTAACTCTGTGAGATGATTTCTCAGAACACAAAGAAGTTTCTCAGAAAGATTCTTTCTCTTTGTTATTGGAGGATATTTCCTTTGGCCCTATAGTCTTCAAAGGGATCCGAAATATCTGTTCTCAGATTCCACAGAAATAAGGCTAGCAAAGAGATCCACGAAATACAGATGTAACTCTGTGAGTGGAAGACACATATCCCAGAGCAGTTTCTCAGAAAGCTTCTTTCCAGATTTCATCTGAGGATATTTCCTTTTTCACCATAGCCCTCTATGGGCTTCCAAATATCACTTTGCCAATTCCACAAGAAATGTCTTAGCGAAAGGCTTCCTGAGGGGAAAGCTGTAACTCTGTGAGATGATTTCACAGAACACAAAGAAGTTTCTCAGAAAGCTTCTTTCTCTTTGTTATCGGAGGATATTTCCTTTGGCCTTATAGTCTTCAAAGGGATCCGAAATATCTGTTCTCAGATTCCAAAGAAATAAGGCCAGCAAAGAGATCCACGAAATACACTTGTAACTCTGTGAGTGGAAGGCACATATCACAGAGTAGTTTCTCAGAAAGCTTCTTTGCAGATTTCATCTGAGGATATTTCCTTTTTCACCATAGTCCTCTGTGGGCTTCCAAATATCACTTTGCCAATTCCACAAGAACTGTCTGAGCGTAAGGCTTCTTGAGGGGAAAGCTGTAACTCTGTGAGATGATTTCACAGAACACAAAGAAGTTTCTCAGAAAGCTTCTTTCTCTTTGTTAAGGGAGGATATTTCCTTTGGCCCTATAGTCTTCAAAGGGATCCGTAATATCTGTTCTCAGATTCCACAGAAATAAGGCTAGCAAAGAGATCCACGAAATACAGATGTAACTCTGTGAGTGGAAGTCACATATCACAGAGCAGTTTCTTAGAAAGCGTCTTTCCAGATTTCATCGGAGCATATTTCCTTTTTCACCATAGCCCTCTATGGGCTTCCAAATATCACTTTGCGAATTCCACAAGAACTGTCTTAGCGAAAGGCTTCTTGAGGGGAAAGCTGTAACTCTGTGACATGATTTCACAGAACACAAAGAAGTTTCTCAGAAAGCTTCTTTCTCTTTGTTATCGGAGGATATTTCCTTTGGCCCTATAGTCTTCAAAGGGATCCGAAATATCTGTTCTCAGATTCCACAGAAATAAGGCTATCAAAGAGATCCACGAAATACAGATGTAAGTCTGTGAGTGGAAGTCACATATCACAGAGCAGTTTCTCAGAAAGCGTCTTTCCAGATTTCATCGGAGGATATTTCCTTTTTCACCGTAGCCCTCTCTGGGCTTCCAAATATCACTTTGCCAATTCCACAAGAACTGTCTTAGCGAAAGGCTTCTTGAGGGGAAAGCTGTAACTCTGTGAGATGATTTCACAGAACACAAAGAAGTTTCTCAGAAAGCTTCTTTCTCTTTGTTAAGGGAGGATATTTCCTTTGGCCCTATAGTCTTCAAAGGGATCCGTAATATCTGTTCTCAGATTCCACAGAAATAAGGCTAGCAAAGAGATCCACGAAATACAGATATAACTCTGGGAGTGGAAGTCACATATCTCAGAGCAGTTTCTCAGAAAGCTTCTTTCCAGATTTCATCGGAGGATATTTCCTTTTTCACCATAGCCCTCTATGGGCTTCCAAATATCACTTTGCCAATTCCACAAGAACTGTCTTAGCGAAAGGCTTCTTGAGGGGAAAGCTGTAACTCTGTGAGGTGATTTCACAGAACACAAAGAAGTTTCTCAGAAAGCTTCTTTCTCTTTGTTATTGGAGGATATTTCCTTTGGCCCTATAGTCTTCAAAGGGATCCGAAATATCTGTTCTCAGATTCCACAGAAATAAGGCTAGCAAAGAGATCCACGAAATACAGATGTAACTCTGTGAGTGGAAGTCACATATCTCAGAGCAGTTTCTCAGAAAGCTTCTTTCCTGATTTCATCGGAGGATACTTCCTTTTACACCATAGGGGTCTAGGGGCTTCCAAATATCACTTTGCCAATTCCACAAGAACTGTCTTAGCAAAAGGCTTCTTGAGGGGAAAGCTGTAACTCTGTGAGATGATTTCTCAGAACACAAAGAAGTTTCTCAGAAAGATTCTTTCTCTTTGTTATTGGAGGATATTTCCTTTGGCCCTATAGTCTTCAAAGGGATCCGAAATATCTGTTCTCAGATTCCACAGAAATAAGGCTAGCAAAGAGATCCACGAAATACAGATGTAACTCTGTGAGTGGAAGACACATATCCCAGAGCAGTTTCTCAGAAAGCTTCTTTCCAGATTTCATCTGAGGATATTTCCTTTTTCACCATAGCCCTCTATGGGCTTCCAAATATCACTTTGCCAATTCCACAAGAAATGTCTTAGCGAAAGGCTTCCTGAGGGGAAAGCTGTAACTCTGTGAGATGATTTCACAGAACACAAAGAAGTTTCTCAGAAAGCTTCTTTCTCTTTGTTATCGGAGGATATTTCCTTTGGCCTTATAGTCTTCAAAGGGATCCGAAATATCTGTTCTCAGATTCCAAAGAAATAAGGCCAGCAAAGAGATCCACGAAATACACTTGTAACTCTGTGAGTGGAAGGCACATATCACAGAGTAGTTTCTCAGAAAGCTTCTTTGCAGATTTCATCTGAGGATATTTCCTTTTTCACCATAGTCCTCTGTGGGCTTCCAAATATCACTTTGCCAATTCCACAAGAACTGTCTGAGCGTAAGGCTTCTTGAGGGGAAAGCTGTAACTCTGTGAGATGATTTCACAGAACACAAAGAAGTTTCTCAGAAAGCTTCTTTCTCTTTGTTAAGGGAGGATATTTCCTTTGGCCCTATAGTCTTCAAAGGGATCCGTAATATCTGTTCTCAGATTCCACAGAAATAAGGCTAGCAAAGAGATCCACGAAATACAGATGTAACTCTGTGAGTGGAAGTCACATATCACAGAGCAGTTTCTTAGAAAGCGTCTTTCCAGATTTCATCGGAGCATATTTCCTTTTTCACCATAGCCCTCTATGGGCTTCCAAATATCACTTTGCGAATTCCACAAGAACTGTCTTAGCGAAAGGCTTCTTGAGGGGAAAGCTGTAACTCTGTGACATGATTTCACAGAACACAAAGAAGTTTCTCAGAAAGCTTCTTTCTCTTTTTTATCGGAGGATATTTCCTTTGGCCCTATAGTCTTCAAAGGGATCCGAAATATCTGCTCTCAGATTCCACAGAAATAAGGCTAGCAAAGAGATCCACGAAATACAGATGTAACTCTGTGAGTGGAAGTCACATATCACAGAGCAGTTTCTCAGAAAGCTTCTTTCCAGATTTCATCGGAGGATATTTCCATTTTCACCATAGCCCTCTATGGGCTTCCCAATATCACTTTTCCAATTCCACAAGAACTGTCTTAGCGAAAGGCTTCTTGAGGGGAAAGCTGTAACTCTGTGAGATGATTTCACAGAACACAAAGTAGTTTCTCAGAAAGCTTCTTTCTCTTTGTTATCGGAGGATATTTCCTTTGGCCCTATAGTCTTCAAAGGGATCCGAAATATCTGTTCTCAGATTCCACAGAAATAAGGCTATCAAAGAGATCCACGAAATACAGATGTAAGTCTGTGAGTGGAAGTCACATATCACAGAGCAGTTTCTCAGAAAGCGTCTTTCCAGATTTCATCGGAGGATATTTCCTTTTTCACCGTAGCCCTCTCTGGGCTTCCAAATATCACTTTGCCAATTCCACAAGAACTGTCTTAGCGAAAGGCTTCTTGAGGGGAAAGCTGTAACTCTGTGAGATGATTTCACAGAACACAAAGAAGTTTCTCAGAAAGCTTCTTTCTCTTTGTTATCGGAGGATATTTCCTTTGGCCTTATAGTCTTCAAAGGGATCCGAAATATCTGTTCTCAGATTCCACAGAAATAAGGCTAGCAAAGAGATCCACGAAATACACTTGTAACTCTGTGAGTGGAAGTCACATATCACAGAGCAGTTTCTCAGAAAGCTTCTTTGCATATTTCATCTGAGGATATTTCCTTTTTCACCATAGCCCTCTGTGGGCTTCCAAATATCACTTTGCCAATTCCACAAGAACTGTCTGAGCGTAAGGCTTCTTGAGGGGAAAGCTGTAACTCTGTGAGATGATTTCACAGAACACAAAGAAGTTTCTCAGAAAGCTTCTTTCTCTTTGTTAAGGGAGGATATTTCCTTTGGCCCTATAGTCTTCAAAGGGATCCGTAATATCTGTTCTCAGATACCACAGAAATAAGGCTAGCAAAGAGATCCACGAAATACAGATGTAACTCTGTGAGTGGAAGTCACATATCTCAGAGCAGTTTCTCAGAAAGCTTCTTTCCAGATTTCATCGGAGGATATTTCCTTTTTCACCATAGCCGTCTATGGGCTTCCAAATATCACTTTGCCAATTCCACAAGAACTGTCTTAGCGAAAGGCTTCTTGAGGGGAAAGCTGTAACTCTGTGAGATGATTTCACAAAACACAATGAAGTTTCTCAGAAAGCTTCTTTCTCTTTGTTATCGGAGGATATTTCCTTTGGCCCTATAGTCTTCAAAGGGATCCGAAATATCTGTTCTCAGATTCCAAAGAAATAAGGCTAGCAAAGAGATCCACGAAATACAGATGTAACTCTGTGAGTGGAAGTCACATATCTCAGAGCAGTTTCTCAGAAAGCTTCTTTCCAGATTTCATCGGAGGATATTTCCTTTTTCACCATAGCCCTCTATGGGCTTCCAAGTATCACTTTGCCAATTCCACAAGAACTGTCTTAGCGAAAGGCTTCTTGAGGGGAAAGCTGTAACTCTGTGAGATGATTTCAGAGAACACAAAGAAGTTTCTCAGAAAGCTTCTTTCTCTTTTTTATGGGAGGATATTTCCTTTAGCCCGATAGTCTTCAAAGGGATCCGAAATATCTGTTCTCACATTCCACAGAAATAAGGCTAGCAAAGAGATCCACGAAATACAGATGTAACTCTGTGAGTGGAAGTCACATATCACAGAGCAGTTTCTCAGAAAGCTTCTTTCCAGATTTCATCGGAGGATATTTCCTTTTTCACAGTAGCCCTATATGGGCTTCCCAATATCACTTTTCCAATTCCACAAGAACTGTCTTAGCGAATGGCTTCTTGAGGGGAAAGCTGTAACTCTGTGAGATGATTTCACAGAACACAAAGAAGTTTCTCAGAAAGCTTCTTTCTCTTTGTTATGGGATGATATTTCCTTTGGCCCTATAGTCTTCAAAGGGATCCGAAATATCTGTTCTCAGATTCCACAGAAATAAGGCTATCAAAGAGATCCACGAAATACAGATGTAAGTCTGTGAGTGGAAGTCACATATCACAGAGCAGTTTCTCAGAAAGCTTCTTTCCAGATTTCATCGGAGGATATTTCCTTTTTCAGCAAAGCCCTCTATGGGCGTCCAAATATCACTTTGCCAATTCCACAAGAACTGTCTTAGCGAAAGGCTTCTTGAGGGGATAGCTGTAACTCTGTGAGATGATTTCACAGAACACAAAGAAGTTTCTCAGAAAGCTTCTTTCTCTTTGTTATCGGAGGATATTTCCTTTGGCCTTATAGTTTTCAAAGGGATCCGAAATATCTGTTCTCAGATTCCACAGAAATAAGGCTAGCAAAGAGATCCACGAAATACAGATGTAACTCTGTGAGTGGAAGTCACATATCACAGAGCAGTTTCTCAGAAAGCTTCTTTGCAGATTTCATCGGAGGATATTTCCTTTTTCACCATAGCCCTCTATGGGCTTCCAAATATCACTTTGCCAATTCCACAAGAACTGTCTGAGCGTAAGGCTTCTTGAAGGGAAAGCTGTAACTCTGTGAGACGATTTCTCAGAACACAAAGAAGTTTCTCAGAAAGCTTTTTTCTCTTTGTTATCGGAGGATATTTCCTTTGGCCCTATAGTCTTCAAAGGGATCCGAAATATCTGTTCTCAGATTCCACAGAAATAAGGCTAGCAAAGAGATCCACGAAATACAGATGTAACTCTGTGAGTGGAAGTCACATATCACAGAGCAGTTTCTCAGAAAGCTTCTTTCCAGATTTCATCGGAGGATATTTCCTTTTTAACCATAGCCCTCTATGGGCTTCCAAATATCACTTTGCCAATTCCACAAGAACTCTCTTAGCGAAAGGCTTCTTGAGGTGAAAGCTGTAACTCTGTGAGATGATTTCACAGAACACAAAGAAGTTTCTCAGAAAGCCTCTTTCTCTTTGTAATCGGAGGATATTTCCTTTGGCCCTATAGTCTTCAAAGGGATCCGAAATATCTGTTTTCAGATTCCACAGAAATAAGGCTATCAAAGAGATCCACGAAATACAGATGTAACTCTTTGAGTGGAAGTCACATATCACAGAGCAGTTTCTCAGAAATCTTCTTTACAGATTTCATCGGAGGATATTTCCTTTTTCACCATAGCCCTCTATGGGCTTCCAAATATCACTTTGCCAATTCCACAAGAACTGTCTTAGCGAAAGGCTTCTTGAGGGGAAAGCTTTAACTCTGTGAGATGATTTCAGGGAACATAAAGAAGTTTCTCAGAAAGCTTCTTTCTCTTTTTTATGGGAGGATATTTCCTTTAGCCCGATAGTCTTCAAAGGGATCCGAAATATCTGTTATCATTCCACAGAAATAAGGCTAGCAGAGAGATCCACGAAATACAGATGTAACTCTGTGAGTGGAAGTCACATATCACAGAGCAGTTTCTCAGAAAGCTTCTTTCCAGATTTCATCGGAGGATATTTCCTTTTTCACCGTAGCCCTCTATGGGCTTCCCAATATCACTTTTCCAATTCCACAAGAACTGTCTTAGCGATTGGCTTCTTGAGGGGAAAGCTGTAACTCTGTGAGATGATTTCACAGAACACAAAGAAGTTTCTCAGAAAGCTTCTTTCTCTTTGTTATGGGAGGATATTTCCTTTGGCCCTATAGTCTTCAAAGGGATCCGAAATATCTGTTCTCAGATTCCACAGAAATAAGGCTATCAAAGAGATCCACTAAATACAGATGTAAGTCTGTGAGTGGAAGTCACATATCACAGAGCAGTTTCTCAGAAAGCTTCTTTCCAGATTTCATCGGAGGATATTTCCTTTTTCAGTAAAGCCCTCTATGGGCGTCCAAATATCACTTTGCCAATTCCACAAGAACTGTCTTAGCGAAAGGCTTCCTGAGGGGAAAGCTGTAACTCTGTGAGATGATTTCACAGAACACAAAGAAGTTTCTCAGAAAGCTTCTTTCTCTTTTTATCGGAGGATATTTCCTTTGGCCGTATAGTCTTCAAAGGGATCCGAAATATCTGTTCTCAGATTCCACAGAAATAAGGCTAGCAAAGAGATCCACGAAATACACATGTAACTCTGTGAGTGGAAGTCACATATCACAGAGCAGTTTCTCAGAAAGCTTCTTTGCAGATTTCATCGGAGGATATTTCCTTTTTCACCATAGCCCTCTATGGGCTTCCAAATATCACTTTGCCAATTCCACAAGAACTGTCTGAGCGTAAGGCTTCTTGAGGGGAAAGCTGTAACTCTGTGAGATGATTTCACAGAACACAAAGAAGTTTCTCAGAAAGCTTTTTTCTCTTTGTTATCGGAGGATATTTCCTTTGGCCCTATAGTCTTCAAAGGGATCCGAAATATCTGTTCTCAGATTCCACAGAAATAAGGCTAGCAAAGAGATCCACGAAACACAGATGTAACTCTGTGAGTGGAAGTCACATATCACAGAGCAGTTTCTCAGAAAGCTTCTTTCCAGATTTCCTCGGAGGATATTTCCTTTTTCACCATAGCCCTCTATGGGCTTCCAAATATCACTTTGCCAATTCCACAAGAACTCTCTTAGCGAAAGGCTTCTTTAGGGGAAAGCTGTAACTCTGTGAGAAGATTTCACAGAACACAAAGAAGTTTCTCAGAAAGCCTCTTTCTCTTTGTAATCGGAGGATATTTACTTTGGCCCTATAGTCTTCAAAGGGATCCGAAATATCTGTTCTCAGATTCCACAGAAATAAGGCTAGCAAAGAGATCCACGAAATACAGATGTAACTCTTTGAGTGGAAGTCACATATCACAGAGCAGTTTCTCAGAAATCTTCTTTACAGATTTCATCGGAGGATATTTCCTTTTTCACCATAGCCCTCTGTGGGCTTCCAAATATCACTTTGCCAATTCCACAAGAACTGTCTTATCGTAAGGCTTCTCGAGGGGAAAGCTGTAACTCTGTGAGATGAATTCACAGAACACAAAGAAGTTTCTCAGAAAGCTTCTTTCTCTTTGTTATCGGAGGATATTTCCTTTGGCCCTATAGTCTTCAAAGGGATCCGAAATATCTGTTCTCACATTCCAAAGAAATAAGGCTAGCAAGGAGACCCACGAAATACAGATGTAACTCTGTGAGTGGAAGTCACATATCACAGAGCAGTCTCTCAGAAAGCTTCTTCCCAGATTACATCGGAGGATATTTCCTTTTTGACCGTAGCCCTCTATGGGCTTCCAAATATCACTTTGCCAATTCACAAGAACTGTCTTAGGAAAGGCTTCTTGAGGGGAAAGCTGTAACTCTGTGAGATGATTTCACAGAACACAAAGAAGTTTCTCAGAAAGCTTCTTTCTCTTTGTTATCGGAGGATATTTCCTTTGGTCCTATAGTCTTCAAAGGGATCCGAAATATCTGTTCTCAGATTCCCCAGAAATAAGGCTAGCAAAGAGATCCACGAAATACAGATGTAACTCTGTGAGTGGAAGTCACATATCACAGAGCAGTTTCTCAGAAAGCTTCTTTCCAGATTTCATCGGAGGATATATCCTTTTTCACCATAGCCCTCTATGGGCTTCCAAATATCACTTTGCCAATTCCTCAAGAACTGTCTTAGCGAAAGGATTCTTGAGGGGAAAGCTGTAACTCTGTGAGGTGATTTCACAGAACACAAAGAAGTTTCTCAGAAAGCTTCTTTCTCTTTGTTATCGGAGGATATTTCCTTTGGCCCTATAGTCTTCAAAGGGATCCGAAATATCTGTTCTCACATTCCACAGAAATAAGGCTAGGAAAGAGATCCACGAAATACAGATGTAACTCTGTGAGTGGAAGTCACACATCACAGAGCAGTTTCTCAGAAAGCTTCTTTCCAGATTTCATCGGAGGATATTTCCTTTTTCACCATAGCCCTCAATGGGCTTCCAAGTATCACTTTGCCAATTCCACAAGAACTGTCTTACCGAAAGGCTTCTTGAGGTGAAAGCTGTAACTCTGTGAGTTGATTTCACAGAACACAAAGAAGTTTCTCAGAAAGCTTCTTTTTCTTTGTTATGGGAGGATATTTCCTTTGGCCCTATAGTCTTCAAAGGGATCCGAAATATCTGTTCTCAGATTCCACAGAAATAAGGCTAGCAAAGAGATCCACGAAATACAGATGTAACTCTGTGAGTGGAAGTCACATATCACAGAGCAGTTTCTCAGAAATCTTCTTTCCAGATTTCATCGGAGGATATTTCCTTTTTGACCGTAGCCCTCTATGGGCTTCCAAATATCACTTTGCCAATTCACAAGAACTGTCTTAGCGAAAGGCTTCTTGAGGGGAAAGCTGTAACTCTGTGAGATCAATTCACAGAACACAATGAAGTTTCTCAGAAAGCTTCTTTCTCTTTGTTATCGGAGGATATTTCCTTTGGCCCTATAGTCTTCAAAGGGATCCGAAATATCTGTTCTCAGATTCCAAAGAAATAAGGCTAGCAAAGAGATCCACGAAATACAGATGTAACTCTGTGAGTGGAAGTCACATATCTCAGAGCAGTTTCTCAGAAAGCTTCTTTCCAGATTTCATCGGAGGATATTTCCTTTTTCACCATAGCCCTCTATGGGCTTCCAAGTATCACTTTGCCAATTCCACAAGAACTGTCTTAGCGAAAGGCTTCTTGAGGGGAAAGCTTTAACTCTGTGAGATGATTTCAGGGAACATAAAGAAGTTTCTCAGAAAGCTTCTTTCTCTTTTTTATGGGAGGATATTTCCTTTAGCCCGATAGTCTTCAAAGGGATCCGAAATATCTGTTATCATTCCACAGAAATAAGGCTAGCAGAGAGATCCACGAAATACAGATGTAACTCTGTGAGTGGAAGTCACATATCACAGAGCAGTTTCTCAGAAAGCTTCTTTCCAGATTTCATCGGAGGATATTTCCTTTTTCACCGTAGCCCTCTATGGGCTTCCCAATATCACTTTTCCAATTCCACAAGAACTGTCTTAGCGAATGGCTTCTTGAGGGGAAAGCTGTAACTCTGTGAGATGATTTCACAGAACACAAAGAAGTTTCTCAGAAAGCTTCTTTCTCTTTGTTATGGGAGGATATTTCCTTTGGCCCTATAGTCTTCAAATGGATCCGAAATATCTGTTCTCAGATTCCACAGAAATAAGGCTATCAAAGAGATCCACTAAATACAGATGTAAGTCTGTGAGTGGAAGTCACATATCACAGAGCAGTTTCTCAGAAAGCTTCTTTCCAGATTTCATCGGAGGATATTTCCTTTTTCAGTAAAGCCCTCTATGGGCGTCCAAATATCACTTTGCCAATTCCACAAGAACTGTCTTAGCGAAAGGCTTCCTGAGGGGAAAGCTGTAACTCTGTGAGATGATTTCACAGAACACAAAGAAGTTTCTCAGAAAGCTTCTTTCTCTTTGTTATCGGAGGATATTTCCTTTGGCCCTATAGTCTTCAAAGGGATCCGAAATATCTGTTCTCAGATTCCACAGAAATAAGGCTAGCAAAGAGATCCACGAAATACACATGTAACTCTGTGAGTGGAAGTCACATATCACAGAGCAGTTTCTCAGAAAGCTTCTTTGCAGATTTCATCGGAGGATATTTCCTTTTTCACCATAGGACTCTACGGGCTTCCAAATATCACTTTGCCAATTCCACAAGAACTGTCTGAGCGTAAGGCTTCTTGAGGGGAAAGCTGTAACTCTGTGAGATGATTTCACAGAACACAAAGAAGTTTCTCAGAAAGCTTCTTTCTCTTTGTTATCGGGGGATATTTCCTTTGGCCCTGTAGTCTTCAAAGGGATCCGAAATATCTGTTCTCACATTCCAAAGAAATAAGGCTAGCAAGGAGACCCACGAAATACAGATGTAACTCTGTGAGTGGAAGTCACATGTCACAGAGCAGTCTCTCAGAAAGCTTCTTTCCAGATTACATCGGAGGATATTTCCTTTTTGACCGTAGCCCTCTATGGGTTTCCAAATATCACTTTGCCAATTCACAAGAACTGTCTTAGGAAAGGCTTCTTGAGGGGAAAGCTGTAACTCTGTGAGATGATTTCACAGAACACAAAGAAGTTTCTCAGAAAGCTTCTTTCTCTTTGTTATCGGAGGATATTTACTTTGGTCCCATAATCTTCAAAGGGATCCGAAATATCTGTTCTCAGATTCCCCAGAAATAAGGCTAGCAAAGAGATCCACGAAATACAGATGTAACTCTGTGAGTGGAAGTCACATATCACAGAGCAGTTTCTCAGAAATCTTCTTTCCAGATTTCATCGGAGGATATTTCCTTTTTCACCATAGCCCTATATGGGCTTCCAAATATCACTTTGCCAATTCCCCAAGAACTGTCTTAGCGAAAGACTTCTTGAGGGGAAAGCTGTAACTCTGTGAGGTGATTTCACAGAACACAAAGAAGTTTCTCAGAAAGCTTCTTTCTCTTTGTTATCGGAGGATATTTCCTTTGGCCCTATAGTCTTCAAAGGGATCCGAAATATCTGTTCTCACATTCCACAGAAATAAGGCTAGCAAAGAGATCCACGAAATACAGATGTAACTCTGTGAGTGGAAGTCATATATCACAGAGCAGTTTCTCAGAAAGCTTCTTTCCAGATTTCATCGGAGGATATTTCCTTTTTCACCATAGCCCTCTATGGGCTTCCAAGTATCACTTTGCCAATTCCACAAGAACTGTCTTAGCGAAAGGCTTCTTGAGGTGAAAGCTGTAACTCTGTGAGATGATTTCACAGAACACAAAGAAGTTTCTCAGAAAGCTTCTTTCTCTTTGTTATGGGAGGATATTTCCTTTGGCCCTATAGTCTTCAAAGGGATCCGAAATATCTGTTCTCAGATTCCACAGAAATAAGGCTAGCAAAGAGATCCACGAAATACAGATGTAACTCTGTGAGTGGAAGTCACATATCACAGAGCAGTTTCTCAGAAAGCGTCTTTCCAGATTTCATCGGAGGATATTTCCTTTTTCACCATAGCCCTCTATGGGCTTCCAAATATCACTTTGCCAATTCCACAAGAACTGTCTTAGCGAAAGGCTTCTTGAGGGGAAAGCTGTAACTCTGTGACATGATTTCACAGAACACAAAGAAGTTTCTCAGAAAGCTTCTTTCTCTTTGTTATCGGAGGATATTTACTTTGGCCCTATAGTCTTCAAAGGGATCCGAAATATCTGCTCTCAGATTCCACAGAAATAAGGCTAGCAAAGAGATCCACGAAATACAGAGGTAACTCTGTGAGTGGAAGTCACATATCACAGAGCAGTTTCTCAGAAGGCTTCTTTGCAGATTTCATCGTAGGATATTTCCTTTTTCACCATAGCCCTCTATGGGCTTCCAAATATCACTTTGCCAATTCCACAAGAACTGTCTTAGCGAAAGGCTTCTTGAGGGGAAAGCTGTAACTCTGTGAGATGATTTCACAGAACACAATGAAGTTTCTCAGAAAGCTTCTTTCTCTTTGTAATCGGAGGATATTTCCTTTGGCCATATATTCTTCAAAAGGATCCGAAATATCTGTTCTCAGATTCCACAGAAATAAGTCTAGCAAAGAGATCCACGAAATACAGATGTAACTCTGTGAGTGGAAGTCACATATCACAGAGCAGTTTCTCAGAAAGCTTCTTTCCAGATTTCATCGGTGGATAT
Organism: Macaca mulatta; assembly: GCF_049350105.2. Classification (NCBI taxonomy): domain Eukaryota; kingdom Metazoa; phylum Chordata; class Mammalia; order Primates; family Cercopithecidae; genus Macaca; species Macaca mulatta. The sequence continues at coordinate 31,166,940 of NC_133417.1, forward strand.
TTCCTTTTTCAACAAAGCCCTCTATGGGGTTCCAAATATCACTTTGCCAATTCCACAAGAACTGTCTTAGCGAAAGGCTTCTTGAGGGGAATGCTGTAACTCTGTGAGATGATGTCACAGAACACAAGGAAGTTTCTCAGAATGCTTCTTTCTCTTTGTTATCTGAGGATATTTTTTTCTCCCTACAGTCTTCAAAGGGATCCGAAATATCTGTTCTCAGATTCCACAGAAATCAGGCTAGCAAAGAGATCCACGAAATACAGATGTAACTCTTTGAGTGGAAGTCACATATCACAGAGCAGTTTCTCAGAAATCTTCTTTACAGATTTCATCGGAGGATATTTCCTTTTTCACCATAGCCCTCTATGGGCTTCCAAATATCACTTTGCCAATTCCACAAGAACTGTCTTAGCGTAAGGCTTCTTGAGGGGAAAGCTGTAACTCTGTGAGATGAAATCACAGAACACAAAGAAGTTTCTCAGAAAGCTTCTTTCTCTTTGTTATCGGAGGATATTTCCTTTGGCCCTATAGTCTTCAAAGGGATCCGAAATATCTGTTCTCACATTCCACAGAAATAAGGCTAGCAAGGAGACCCACGAAATACAGATGTAACTCTGTGAGTGGAAGTCACATATCACAGAGCAGTTTCTCAGAAAGCTTCTTTCCAGATTTCATCGGAGGATATTTCCTTTTTCACCATAGCCCTCTATGGGCTTCCAAATATCACTTTGCCAATTCCACAAGAACTGCCTTAGCGAAAGGCTTCTTGAGGGGAAAGCTGTAACTCTGTGAGATGATTTCACAGAACACAAAGAAGTTTCTCAGAAAGCTTCTTTCTCTTTGTTATCGGAGGATATTTCCTTTGGTCCTATAGTCTTCAAAGGGATCCGAAATATCTGTTCTCAGATTCCACAGAAATAAGGCTAGCAAAGAGATCCACGAAATACAGATGTAACTCTGTGAGTGGAAGTCACATATCACAGAGCAGTTTCTCAGAAAGCTTCTTTCCAGATTTCATCGGAGGATATTTCCTTTTTCACCATAGCCCTCTATGGGCTTCCAAATATCACTTTGCCAATTCCTCAAGAACTGTCTTAGCGAAAGGCTTCTTGAGGGGAAAGCTGTAACTCTGTGAGGTGATTTCACAGAACACAAAGAAGTTTCTCAGAAAGCTTCTTTCTCTTTGTTATCGGAGGATATTTCCTTTGGCCCTATAGTCTTCAAAGGGATCCGAAATATCTGTTCTCAGATTCCACAGAAATAAGGCTAGCAAAGAGATCCACGAAATACAGATGTAACTCTGTGAGTGGAAGTCACATATCACAGAGCAGTTTCTCAGAAAGCTTCTTTCCAGATTTCATCGGAGGATATTTCCTTTTTCACCATAGCCCTCTATGGGATTCCAAGTATCACTTTGCCAATTCCACAACAACTGTCTTAGCGAAAGGCTTCTTGAGGTGAAAGCTGTAACTCTGTGAGATGATTTCACAGAACACAAAGAAGTTTCTCAGAAAGCTTCTTTCTCTTTGTTATGGGAGGATATTTCCTTTGGCCCTATAGTCTTCAAAGGGATCCGAAATATCTGTTCTCAGATTCCACAGAAATAAGGCTAGCAAAGAGATCCACGAAATACCGATGTAACTCTGTGAGTGGAAGTCACATATCACAGAGCAGTTTCTCAGAAAGCGTCTTTCCAGATTTCATCGGAGGATATTTCCTTTTTCACCATAGCCCTCTATGGGCTTCCAAATATCACTTTGCCAATTCCACAAGAACTGTCTTAGCGAAAGGCTTCTTGAGGGGAAAGCTGTAACTCTGTGACATGATTTCACAGAACACAAAGAAGTTTCTCAGAAAGCTTCTTTCTCTTTGTTATCAGAGGATATTTACTTTGGCCCTATAGTCTTCAAAGGGATCCGAAATATCTGCTCTCAGATTCCACAGAAATAAGGCTAGCAAAGAGATCCACGAAATACAGAGGTAACTCTGTGAGTGGAAGTCACATATCACAGAGCAGTTTCTCAGAAAGCTTCTTTCCAGATATCATCTGTGGATATTTCCTTTTTCACCAAAGCCCTCTATGGGGTTCCAAATATCACTTTGCCAATTCCACAAGAACTGTCTTAGCGAAAGGCTTCTTGAGGGGAATGCTGTAACTCTGTGAGATGATTTCACAGAACACAAGGAAGTTTCTCAGAAAGCTTCTTTCTCTTTGTTATCTGAGGATATTTTTTTCTCCCTACAGTCTTCAAAGGGATCCGAAATATCTGTTCTCAGATTCCACAGAAATCAGGCTAGCAAAGAGATCCACGAAATACAGATGTAACTCTGTGAGTGGAAGACACATATCACAGAGCAGTTTCTCAGAAAGCTTCTTTCCAGATTTCATTGGAGGATATTTCCTTTTTAACCATAGCCCTCTATGGTCTTCCAAATATCACTTTGCCAATTCCACAAGAACTGTCTTAGCGAAAGGCTTCTTGAGGGTAAAACTGTAACTCTGTGAGATGATTTCACAGAACACAAAGAAGTTTTCAGAAAGCTTCTTTCTCTTTGTTATGGTAGGATATTTCCTTTGTCCCTACAGTCTTCAAAGGGATCCGAAATATCTGTTCTCAGATTCCACAGAAATAAGGCTAGCAAAGAGATCCACGAAATACAGATGTAACTCTGTGAGTGGAAGTCACATATCACAGAGCAGTTTCTCAGAAAGCTTCTTTCCAGATTTCATCGGAGGATATTTCCTTTTTCACCATAGCCCTCTAGGGGCTTCCAAATATCACTTTGCCAATTCCACAAGAACTGTCTTAGCGAAAGGCTTCTTGAGGGGAAAGCTGTAACTCTGTGTGATGATTTCACAGAACACAAAGAAGTTTCTCAGAAAGCTTCTTTCTCTTTGTTATCGGAGGATATTTCCTTTGGCCCTATAGTCTTCAAAGGGATCCGAAATATCTGTTCTCAGATTCCACAGAAATAAGGCTAGCAAAGAGATCCACGAAATACAGATGTGACTCTGTGAGTGGAAGTCACATATCACAGAGCAGTTTCTCAGAAAGCTTCTTTCCAGATTTCATTGGAGGATATTTCCTTTTTCACCATAGCCCTCTATGGGCTTCCAAATATCACTTTGCCAATTCCACAAGAACTGTCTTAGCGAAAGGCTTCTTGAGGGGAAAGCTGTAACTCTGTGAGATGATTTCACAGAACACAAAGAAGTTTCTCAGAAAGCTTCTTTCTCTTTGTTATCGGAGGATATTTCCTTTGGCCCTATAGTCTTCAAAGGGATCCGAAATATCTGTTCTCAGAATCCACAGAAATAAGGCTAGCAAGGAGACCCACGAAATACAGATGTAACTCTGTGAGTGGAAGTCACATATCACAGAGCAGTTTCTCAGAAAGCTTCTTTCCAGATTTCATCTGAGGATATTTCCTTTTTCACCATAGACCTCTATGGGTTTCCAAATATTACTTTGCCAATTCCACAAGAACTGTCTTAGCGAAAGGCTTCTTGAAGGGAAAGCTGTAACTCTGTGAGATGATTTCACAGAACACAAAGAAGTTTCTCAGAAATCTTCTTTCTCGTTGTTATCGGAGGATATTTCCTTTGGCCCTATAGTCTTCAAAGGGTTCCGAAATATCTGTTCTCAGATTCCACAGAAATAAGGCTAGCAAAGAGATCCATGAAATACAGATGTAACTCTGTGAGTGGAAGTCACATATCACAGAGCAGATTCTCAGAAAGCTTCTTTCCAGATTTCATCTGCAGATATTTCCTTTTTCACCATAGCCTTCTATGGGCTTCCAAATATCACTTTGCCAATTCCACAAGAACTGTCTTAGCGAAAGGCTTCTTGAGGGGAAAGCTGTAACTCTGTGTGATGATTTCATAGAACACAAAGACGTTTCTCAGAAAGCTTCTTTCTCTTTGTTAACGGAGGATATTTCCTTTGGCCCTATAGTCTTCAAAGGGATCCGAAATATCTGTTCTCAGATTCCACAGAAATAAGGCTAGCAATGAGATCCACGAAATACAGGTGTAACTCTGTGAGTGGAAGTCACATATCACAGAGCAGTTTCTCAGAAAGCTTCTTTCCAGATTTCATCTGAGGATATTTCCTTTTTCACCATAGCCCTCTATGGGTTTCCAAATATCACTTTGCCAATTCCACAAGAACTGTCTTAGCGAAAGGCTTCTTGAAGGGAAAGCTGTAACTCTGTGAGATGATTTCACAGAACACAAAGAAGTTTCTCAGAAATCTTCTTTCTCTTTGTTATCGGAGGATATTTCCTTTGGCCCTATAGTCTTCAAAGGGATCCGAAATATCTGTTCTCAGATTCCACAGAAATAAGGCTAGCAAAGGTATCCACGAAATACAGATGTAACTCTCTGAGTGGAAGTCACATATCACAGAGCAGTTTCTCAGGAAGCTTCTTTCCAGATTTCATCGGAGGATATTTCCTTTTTCACCATCGCCCTCTATGGGCTTCCAAATATCACTTTGCCAATTCCACAAGAACTGTCTTAGCGAAAGGCTTCTTGAGGGGAAAGCTGTAAGTCTGTGAGATGATTTCACCGAACACAATGAAGTTTCTCAGAAAGCTTCTTTCTCTTTGTTATCGGAGGATATTTCCTTTGGCCCTATAGTCTTCAAAAGGATCCGAAATATCTGTTCTCAGATTCGACAGAAATAAGGCTAGCAAAGAGATCAACGAAATACAGATGTAACTCTGTGAGTGGAAGTCACATATCACAGAGCAGTTTCTCAGAAAGCTTCTTTCCAGATTTCATCGGAGGATATTTCCTTTTTCACCATAGCCCTCTATGGGCTTCCAAATATCACTTTGTCAATTCCACAAGAACTGTCTTAGCGAAAGGCTTCTTGAGCGGAAAGCTGTAACTCTGTGAGATGATTTCACAGAACACAAAGAAGTTTCTCAGAAAGCTTCTTTCTCTTTGTTATCGGAGGATATTTCCTTTGGCCCTATAGTCTTCAAAGGGATCCGAAATATCTGTTGTGAGATTCCACAGAAATAAGGCTAGCAAAGAGATCCATGAAATACAGATGTAACTCTGTCAGTGGAAGTCACATATCACAGAGCAGTTTCTCAGAAAGCTTCTTTCCAGATTTCATCGGAGGATACTTCCTTTTTCACCATAGTCCTCTATGGGCTTCCAAATATCACTTTGCCAATTCCACAAGAACTGTCTTTACGAAAGGCTTCTTCAGGGGAAAGCTGTAACTCTGTGAGATGATTTCACAGAACACAAAGACGTTTCTCAGAAAGCTTCTTTCTCTTTGTTATCGGAGGATATTTCCTTTGACCTTATAGTCTTCAAAGGGATCCGAAATATCTGTTCTCAGATTCCACAGAAATAAGGCTAGCAAAGAGATCCATGAAATACAGATGTAACTCTGTGAGTGGAAGTCACATATCACAGAGCAGATTCTCAGAAAGCTTCTTTCCAGATTTCATCGGAGGATATTTCCTTTTTCACCATACCCTCTATGGGCTTCCAAATATCACTTTGCCAATTCCACAAGAACTGTCTTAGCGAAAGGCTTCTTGAGGGGAAAGCTGTAACTCTGTGAGATGATTTCACAGAACACAAAGAAGTTTCTCAGAAAGCTTCTTTCTCTTTGTTATCGGAGGATATTTCCTTTCGCCCTATAGTCTTCAAAGGGATCCGAAATATCTGTTCTCAGATTCCACAGAAATAAGGCTAGCAAAGAGATCCACGAAATACAGATGTAACTCTGTGAGTGGAAGTCACATATCCCAGAGCAGTTTCTCAGAAAGCTTCTTTCCAGATTTCATCGGAGGATATTTCCTTTTTCACCATAGCCCTCTATGGGCTTCCAAATATCACTTTGACAATTCCACAAGAACTGTCTTAGCGAAAGGCTTCTTGAGGGGAAAGCTGTAACTCTGTGAGATGATTTCACAGAACACAAAGAAGTTTTCAGAAAGCTTCTTTCTCTTTGTTATGGGAGGATATTTCCTTTGTCCCTACAGTCTTCAAAGGGATCCGAAATATCTGTTCTCAGATTCCACAGAAATAAGGCTAGCAAAGAGATCCACGAAATACAGATGTAACTCTGTGAGTGGAAGTCACATATCACAGAGCAGTTTCTCAGAAAGCTTCTTTCCAGATTTCATCGGAGGATATTTCCTTTTTCACCATAGCCCTCTATGGTCTTCCAAATATCACTTTGCCAATTCCACAAGAACTGTCTTAGCGAAAGGCTTCTTGAGGGGAAAGCTGTAACTCTGTGAGATGATTTCACAGAACACAAAGAAGTTTCTCAGAAAGCTTCTTTCTCTTTGTTATCGGAGGATATTTCCTTTGGCCCTATAGTCTTCAAAGGGATCCGAAATATCTGTTCTCAGAATCCACAGAAATAAGGCTAGCAAGGAGACCCACGAAATACAGATGTAACTCTGTGAGTGGAAGTCACATATCACAGAGCAGTTTCTCAGAAAGCTTCTTTCCAGATTTCATCTGAGGATATTTCCTTTTTCACCATAGACCTCTATGGGTTTCCAAATATCACTTTGCCAATTCCACAAGAACTGTCTTAGCGAAAGGCTTCTTGAAGGGAAAGCTGTAACTCTGTGAGATGATTTCACAGAACACAAAGAAGTTTCTCAGAAAGCTTCTTTCTCTTTGTTATCGGAGGATATTTCCTTTGGCCCTACAGTCTTCAAAGGGATCAGAAATATCTGTTCTCAGATTCCACAGAAATAAGGCTAGCAAAGAGATCCACGAAATACAGATGTAACTCTGTGTGTGGAAGTCACATATCACAGAGCAGTTTCTCAGAAAGCTTCTTTCCAGATTTCATCGGAGGATACTTCTTTTTCCCCATAGCCCTCTATGGGCTTCCTAAATATCACTTTGCCAATTCCACAAGAACTGTCTTAGCGAAAGGTTTCTTGAGGGGAAAGCTGTAACTCTGTGAGATGATTTCACCGAACACAATGAAGTTTCTCAGATACCTTCTTTCTCTTTGTTATCGGAGGATATTTCCTTTGGCCCTATAGTCTTCAAAAGGATCCGAAATATCTGTTCTCAGATTCCACAGAAATAAGGCTAGCAAAGAGATCCACGAAATACAGATGTAACTCTGTGAGTGGAAGTCACATATCACAGAGCAGTTTCTCAGAAAGCTTCTTTCCAGATTTCATCGGAGGATATTTCCTTTTTCACCATAGCCCTCTATGGGCTTCCAAATATCACTTTGTCAATTCCACAAGAACTGTCTTAGCGAAAGGCTTCTTGAGGGGAAAGCTGTAACTCTGTGAGATGATTTCACAGAACACAAAGAAGTTTCTCAGAAAGCTTCTTTCTCTTTGTTATCGGAGGATATTTCCTTTGGCCCTACAGTCTTCAAAGGGATCAGAAATATCTGTTCTCAGATTCCACAGAAATAAGGCTAGCAAAGAGATCCACGAAATACAGATGTAACTCAGTGTGTGGAAGTCACATATCACAGAGCAGTTTCTCAGAAAGCTTCTTTCCAGATTTCATCGGAGGATACTTCCTTTTTCACCATAGCCCTCTATGGGCTTCCTAAATATCACTTTGCCAATTCCACAAGAACTGTCTTAGCGAAAGGTTTCTTGAGGGGAAAGCTGTAACTCTGTGAGATGATTTCACCGAACACAATGAAGTTTCTCAGAAACCTTCTTCCTCTTTGTTATCGGAGGATATTTCCTTTGGCCCTATAGTCTTCAAAAGGATCCGAAATATCTGTTCTCAGATTCCACAGAAATAAGGCTAGCAAAGAGATCCACGAAATACAGATGTAACTCTGTGAGTGGAAGTCACATATCACAGAGCAGTTTCTCAGAAAGCTTCTTTCCAGATTTCATCGGAGGATATTTCCTTTTTCACCATAGCCCTCTATGGGCTTCCAAATATCACTTTGTCAATTCCAGAAGAACTGTCTTAGCGAAAGGCTTCTTGAGGGGAAAGCTGTAACTCTGTGAGATGATTTCACAGAACACAAAGAAGTTTCTCAGAAAGCTTCTTTCTCTTTGTTATCGGTGGATATTTCCTTTGGCCCTATAGTCTTCAAAGGGATCCGAAATATCTGTTCTCAGATTCCACAGAAATAAGGCTAGCAAAGAGATCCACGAAATACAGATGTAACTCTGTGAGTGGAAGTCACATATCACAGAGCAGTTTCTCAGAAAGCTTCTTTCCAGATTTCATCGGAGGATATTTCCTTTTTCACCATAGCCTTCTATGGGCTTCCAAATATCACTTTGCCAATTCCACAAGAACTGTCTTAGCGAAAGTCTTCTTGAGGGGAAAGCTGTAACTCTGTGAGATGATTTCATAGAACACAAAGACGTTTCTCAGAAAGCTTCTTTCTCTTTGTTATCGGAGGATATTTCCTTTGGCCCTATAGTCTTCAAAGGGATCCGAAATATCTGTTCTCAGATTCCACAGAAATAAGGCTAGCAATGAGATCCACGAAATACAGGTGTAACTCTGTGAGTGAAGTCACATATCACAGAGCAGTTTCTCAGAAAGCTTCTTTCCAGATTTCATCAGAGGATATTTCCTTTTTCACCATAGCCCTCTATGGGTTTCCAAATATCACTTTGCCAATTCCACAAGAACTGTCTTAGCGAAAGGCTTCTTGAAGGGAAAGCTGTAACTCTGTGAGATGATTTCACAGAACACAAAGAAGTTTCTCAGAAATCTTCTTTCTCTTTGTTATCGGAGGATATTTCCTTTGGCCCTATAGTCTTCAAAGGGATCCGAAATATCTGTTCTCAGATTCCACAGAAATAAGGCTAGCAAAGGGATCCACGAAATACAGATGTAACTCTCTGAGTGGAAGTCACATATCACAGAGCAGTTTCTCAGGAAGCTTCTTTCCAGATTTCATCGGAGGATATTTCCTTTTTCACCATAACCCTCTATGGGCTTCCAAATATCACTTTGCCAATTCCACAAGAACTGTCTTAGCGAATGGCTTCTTGAGGGGAAAGCTGTAACTCTGTGAGATGATTTCTCCGAACACAATGAAGTTTCTCAGAAAGCTTCTTTCTCTTTGTAATCGGAGGATATTTCTTTGGCCCTATAGTCTTCAAAAGGATCCGAAATATCTGTTCTCAGATTCCACAGAAATAAGGCTAGCAAAGAGATCCACGAAATACAGATGTAACTCTGTGAGTGGAAGTCACATATCACAGAGCAGTTTCTCAGAAAGCTTCTTTCCAGATTTCATCGGAGGATATTTCCTTTTTCACCATAGCCCTCTATGGGCTTCCAAATATCACTTTGTCAATTCCACAAGAACTGTCTTAGCGAAAGGATTCTTGAGGGGAAAGCTGTAACTCTGTGAGATGATTTCACAGAACACAAAGAAGTTTCTCAGAAAGCTTCTTTCTCTTTGTTATCGGAGGATATTTACTTTGGCCCTATAGTCTTCAAAGGGATCCGAAATATCTGTTCTCAGATTCCACAGAAATAAGGCTAGCAAAGAGATCCACGAAATACAGATGTAACTCTGTGAGTGGAAGTCACATATCACAGAGCAGTTTCTCAGAAAGCTTCTTTCCAGATTTCATCGGAGGATACTTCCTTTTTCACCATAGCCCTCTATGGGCTTCCAAATATCACTTTGCCAATTCCACAAAAACTGTCTTAACGAAAGGCTTCTTCAGGGGAAAGCTGTAACTCTGTGAGATGATTTCACAGAACACAAAGACGTTTCTCAGAAAGCTTCTTTCTCTTTGTTATCGGAGGATATTTACTTTGGCCCTATAGTCTTCAAAGGGATCCGAAATATCTGTTCTCAGATTCCACAGAAATAAGGCTAGCAAAGAGATCCACGAAATACAGATGTAACTCTGTGAGTGGAAGTCACATATCACAGAGCAGTTTCTCAGAAAGCTTCTTTCCAGATTTCATCGGAGGATATTTCCTTTTTCACCATAGCCCTCTATGGGCTTCCAAATATCACTTTGCCAATTCCACAAGAACTGTCTTAGCGAAAGGCTTCTTGAGGGGAAAGCTGTAACTCTGTGAGACGATTTCACAGAACACAAAGAAGGTTCTCAGAAAGCTTCTTTCTATTTGTTATCGGAGGATATTTCCTTTGGCCCTACAGTCTTCAAAGGGATCCGAAATATCTGTTCTCAGATTCCACAGAAATAAGGCTAGCAAAGAGATCCACGAAATACAGATGTAACTCTGTGAGTGGAAGTCACATATCCCAGAGCAGTTTCTCAGATAGCTTCTTTCCAGATTTCATCTGAGGATATTTCCTTTTTCACCATAGCTCTCTATGGGCTTCCAAATATCACTTTGCCAATTCCACAAGAACTGTCTTAGCGAAAGGCTTCTTGAGGGGAAAGCTGTAACTCTGTGAGATGATTTCACAGAACTCAAAGAAGTTTTCAGAAAGCTTCTTTCTCTTTTTTATGGGAGGATACTTCCTTTGTCCCTACAGTCTTCAAAGGGATCCGAAATATCTGTTCTCAGATTCCACAGAAATAAGGCTAGCAAAGAGATCCACGAAATACAGATGTAACTCTGTGAGTGGAAGTCACATATCACAGAGCAGTTTCTCAGAAAGCTTCTTTCCAGATTTCATCGGAGGATATTTCCTTTTTCAACATAGCCCTCTATGGGCTTCCAAATATCACTTTTCCAATTCCACAAGAACTGTCTTAGCGAAAGGCTTCTTGAGGGGAAAGCTGTAACTCTGTGAGATGATTTCACAGAACACAAAGAAGTTTCTCAGAAAGCTTCTTTCTCTTTGTTATCGGAGGATATTTCCTTTGGCCCTATCGTCTTCAAAGGGATCCGAATTATCTGTTCTCAGAATCCACAGAAATAAGGCTAGCAAGGAGACCCACGAAATACAAATGTAACTCTGTGAGTGGAAGTCACATATCACAGAGCAGTTTCTCAGAAAGCTTCTTTCCAGATTTCATCGGAGGATATTTCCTTTTTCACCATAGCCCTCTATGGGCTTCCAAATATCACTTTTCCAATTCCACAAGAACTGTCTTAACGAAAGGTTTCTTGAGGGGAAAGCTGTAACTCTGTGAGATGATTTCACAGAACGCAAAGAAGTTTCTCAGAAAGCTTCTTTCTCTTTATTATCGGAGGATATTTCCTTTGGCCCTATACTCTTCAAAGGGATCCGGAATATCTGTTCTCAGATTCCACAGAAATAAGGCTAGCAAAGAGATCCACGAAATACACATGTAACTCTGTGAGTGGAAGTCACATATCACAGAGCAGTTTCTCAGAAAGCTTCTTTCCAGATTTCATCGGAGGATACTTCCTTTTTCACCATAGCCCTCTATGGGCTTCCAAATATCACTTTGCCAATTCCACAAGAACTGTCTTAACGAAAGGCTTCTTCAGGGGAAAGCTGTAAATCTGTGAGATGATTTCACAGAACACAAAGACGTTTCTCAGAAAGCTTCTTTCTCTTTGTTATCGGAGGATATTTCCTTTGGCCCTATAGTCTTCAAAAGGATCCGAAATATCTGTTCTCAGATTCCACAGAAATAAGGCTAGCAAAGAGATCCACGAAATACAGATGTAACTGTGTGAGTGGAAGTCACATATCACAGAGCAGTTTCTCAGAAAGCTTCTTTCCAGATTTCATCGGAGGATATTTCCTTTTTCACCATAGCCCTCTATGGGCTTCCAAATATCACTTTGTCAATTCCACAAGAACTGTCTTAGCGAAAGGATTCTTGAGGGGAAAGCTGTAACTCTGTGAGATGATTTCACAGAACACAAAGAAGTTTCTCAGAAAGCTTCTTTCTCTTTGTTATCGGATGATATTTCCTTTGGCCCTATAGTCTTCAAAGGGATCAGAAATATCTGTTCTCAGATTCCACAGAAATAAGGCTAGCAAAGAGATCCACGAACTACAGATGTCACTCTGTGAGTGGAAGTCACATATCACAGAGCAGTTTCTCAGAAAGCTTCTTTCCAGATTTCATCGGAGGATACTTCCTTTTTCACCATAGCCCTCTATGGGCTTCCAAATATCACTTTGCCAATTCCACAAGAACTGTCTTAACGAAAGGCTTCTTCAGGGGAAAGTTGTAACTCTGTGAGATGATTTCACAGAACACAAAGACGTTTCTCAGAAAGCTTCTTTCTCTTTGTTATCGGAGGATATTTCCTTTGGCCCTATAGTCTTCAAAGGGATCCGAAATATCTGTTCTCAGATTCCACAGAAATAAGGCTAGCAAAGAGATCCATGAAATACAGATGTAACTCTGTGAGTGGAAGTCACATATCACAGAGCAGTTTCTCAGAAAGCTTCTTTCCAGATTTCATCGGAGGATATTTCCTTTTTCACCATAGCCCTCTATGGGCTTCCAAATATCACTTTGCCAATTCCACAAGAACTGTCTTAGCGAAAGGCTTCTTGAGGGGAAAGCTGTAACTCTGTGAGATGATTTCACAGAACACAAAGAAGTTCCTCAGAAAGCTTCTTTCTCTTTGTTATCGGAGGATATTTCCCTTGGCCCTATAGTCTTCAAAGGGATCCGAAATATCTGTTCTCAGACTCCACAGAAATAAGGCTAGCAAAGAGATACACGAAATACAGATGTAACTCTGTGAGTGGAAGTCACATATCCCAGAGCAGTTTCTCAGAAAGCTTCTTTCCAGATTTCATCTGAGGATATTTCCTTTTTCACCATAGCCCTCTATGGGCTTCCAAATATCACTTTGCCAATTCCACAAGAACTGTCTTAGCGAAAGGCTTCTTGAGGGGAAAGCTGTAACTCTGTGAGATGATTTCACAGAACACAAAGAAGTTTTCAGAAAGCTTCTTTCTCTTTGTTATGAGAGGATATTTCCTTTGTCCCTACAGTCTTTAAAGGGATCCGAAATATCTGTTCTCAGATTCCACAGAAATAAGGCTAGCAAAGAGATCCACGAAATACAGATGTAACTCTGTGAGTGGAAGTCACATATCACAGAGCAGTTTCTCAGAAAGCTTCTTTCCAGATTTCATCTGAGGATATTTCCTTTTTCACCATAGCCTTCTATGGGCTTCCAAATATCACTTTGCCAATTCCACAAGAACTGTCTTAGCGAAAGGCTTCTTGAGGGGAAAGCTGTAACTCTGTGAGATGATTTCACAGAACACAAAGACGTTTCTCAGAAAGCTTCTTTCTCTTTGTTATCGGAGGATATTTCCTTTGGCCCTATAGTCTTCAAAGGGATCCGAAATATCTGTTCTCAGATTCCACAGAAATAAGGCTAGCAATGAGATCCACGAAATACAGGTGTAACTCTGTGAGTGGAAGTCACATATCACAGAGCAGTTTCTCAGAAAGCTTCTTTCCAGATTTCATCGGAGGATATTTCCTTTTTCACCATAGCCCTCTATGGGTTTCCAAATATCACTTTGCCAATTCCACAAGAACTGTCTTAGCGAAAGGCTTCTTGAAGGGAAAGCTGTAACTCTGTGAGATGATTTCACAGAACACAAAGAAGTTTTCAGAAAGCTTCTTTCTGTTTGTTATGGGAGGATATTTCCTTTGTCCCTACAGTCTTCAAAGGGATCCGAAATATCTGTTCTCAGATTCCACATAAATAAGGCTCGCAAAGGGATCCACGAAATACAGATGTAACTCTGTGAGTGGAAGTCACATATCACAGAGCAGTTTCTCAGAAAGCTTCTTTCCAGATTTCATCGGAGGATATTTCCTTTTTCACCATAGCCCTCTATGGGCTTCCAAATATCACTTTGCCAATTCCACAAGAACTGTCTTAGCGAAAGGCTTCTTTAGGGGAAAGCTGTAACTCTGTGACATGATTTCACAGAACACAAAGAAGTTTCTCAGAAAGCTTCTTTCTCTTTCTTATCGGAGGATATTTCCTTTGGCCCTATAGTCTTCAAAGGGATCCGAAATATCTGTTCTCAGAATCCACAGAAATAAGGCTAGCAAGGAGACCCACGAAATAACAGATGTAACTCTGTGAGTGGAAGTCACATATCACAGAGCAGTTTCTCAGAAAGCTTCTTTCCAGATTTCATCGGAGGATATTTCCTTTTTCACCATAGACCTCTATGGGTTTCCAAATATCACTTTGCCAATTCCACAAGAACTGTCTTAGCGAAAGGCTTCTTGAAGGGAAAGCTGTAACTCCGTGAGATGATTTCACAGAACACAAAGAAGTTTCTCAGAAATCTTCTTTCTCATTGTTATCAGAGGATATTTCATTTGGCCCTATAGTCTTCAAAGGGATCCGAAATATCTGTTCTCAGATTCCCCAGAAATAAGGCTAGCAAAGGGATCCACGAAATACAGATGTAACTCTCTGAGTGGAAGTGACATATCACAGAGCAGTTTCTCAGGAAGCTTCTTTCCAGATTTCATTGGAGGATATTTCCTTTTTCACCATAGCCCTCTATGGTCTTCCAAGTATCACTTTGCCAATTCCACAAGAACTGTCTTAGCGAAAGGTTTCTTGAGGGGAAAGCTGTAACTCTGTGAGATGATTTCACCGAACACAATGAAGTTTCTCAGAAACCTTCTTTCTCTTTGTTATCGGAGGATATTTCCTTTGGCCCTATAGTCTTCAAAAGGATCCGAAATATCTGTTCTCAGATTCCACAGAAATAAGGCTAGCAAAGAGATCCACGAAATACAGATGTAACTCTGTGAGTGGAAGTCACATATCACAGAGCTGTTTCTCAGAAAGCTTCTTTCCAGATTTCATCGGAGGATATTTCCTTTTTCACCATAGCCCTCTATGGGCTTCCAAATATCACTTTGTCAATTCCACAAGAACTGTCTTAGCGAAAGGCTTCTTGAGGGGAAAGCTGTAACTCTGTGAGATGATTTCACAGAACACAAAGAAGTTTCTCAGAAAGCTTCTTTCTCTTTGTTATCGGAGGATATTTCCTTTGGCCCTACAGTCTTCAAAGGGATCCGAAATATCTGTTCTCAGATTCCACAGAAATAAGGCTAGCAAAGAGATCCACGAAATACAGATGTCACTCTGTGAGTGGAAGTCACATATCACAGAGCAGTTTGTCAGAAAGCTTCTTTCCAGATTTCATCGGAGGATACTTCCTTTTTCACCATAGCCCTCTATGGGCTTCCAAATATCACTTTGCCAATTCCACAAGAACTGTCTTAGCGAAAGGTTTCTTGAGGGGAAAGCTGTAACTCTGTGAGATGATTTCACCGAACACAATGAAGTTTCTCAGAAACCTTCTTTCTCTTTGTTATCGGAGGATATTTCCTTTGGCCCTATAGTCTTCAAAAGGATCCGAAATATCTGTTCTCAGATTCCACAGAAATAAGGCTAGCAAAGAGATCCACGAAATACAGATGTAACTCTGTGAGTGGAAGTCACATATCACAGAGCAGTTTCTCAGAAAGCTTCTTTCCAGATTTCATCGGAGGATATTTCCTTTTTCACCATAGCCCTCTATGGGCTTCCAAATATCACTTTGCCAATTCCACAAGAACTGTCTTAGCGAAAGGCTTCTTGAGGGGAAAGCTGTAACTCTGTGAGATGATTTCACAGAACACAAAGAAGTTTCTCAGAAAGCTTCTTTCTCTTTGTTATCGGAAGATATTTCCTTTGGCCCTATAGTCTTCAAAGGGATCCGAAATATCTGTTCTCAGATTCCACAGAAATAAGGCTAGCAAAGAGATCCACGAACTACAGGTGTAACTCTGTGAGTGGAAGTCACATATCACAGAGCAGTTTCTCAGAAAGCTTCTTTCCAGATTTCATCGGAGGATACTTCCTTTTTCACCCTAGCCCTCTATGGGCTTCCAAATATCACTTTGCCAATTCCACAAGAACTGTCTTAATGAAAGGCTTCTTCAGGGGAAAGCTGTAACTCTGTGAGATGATTTCACAGAACACAAAGACGTTTCTCAGAAAGCTTCTTTCTCTTTGTTATCGGAGGATATTTCCATTGGCCCTATAGTCTTCAAAGGGATCCGAAATATCTGTTCTCAGATTCCACAGAAATAAGGCTAGCAAAGAGATCCATGAAATACAGATGTAACTCTGTGAGTGGAAGTCACATATCACAGAGCAGTTTCTCAGAAAGCTTCTTTCCAGATTTCATCGGAGGATATTTCCTTTTTCACCACAGCCCTCTATGGTCTTCCAAATATCACTTTGCCAATTCCACAAGAACTGTCTTAGCGAAAGGCTTCTTGAGGGGAAAGCTGTAACTCTGTGAGATGATTTCACAGAACACAAAGAAGTTTCTCAGAAAGCTTCTTTCTCTTTGTTATCGGAGGATATTTCCTTTGGCCCTATAGTCTTCAAAGGGATCCGAAATATCTGTTCTCAGATTCCACAGAAATAAGGCTAGCAAAGAGATACACGAAATACAGATGTAACTCTGTGAGTGGAAGTCACATATCCCAGAGCAGTTTCTCAGAAAGCTTCTTACCAGATTTCATCTGAGGATATTTCCTTTTTCACCATAGCCCTCTATGGGCTTCCAAATATCACTTTGCCAATTCCACAAGAACTGTCTTAGCGAAAGGCTTCTTGAGGGGAAAGCTGTAACTCTGTGAGATGATTTCACAGAAGACAAAGAAGTTTTCAGAAAGCTTCTTTCTCTTTGTTATGGGAGGATATTTCCTTTGTCCCTACAGTCTTCAAAGGGATCCGAAATATCTGTTCTCAGATTCCACAGAAATAAGGCTAGCAAAGAGATCCACGAAATACAGATGTAACTCTGTGAGTGGAAGTCACATATCACAGAGCAGTTTCTCAGAAAGCTTCTTTCCAGATTTCATCTGAGGATATTTCCTTTTTCACCATAGCCTTCTATGGGCTTCCAAATATCACTTTGCCAATTCCACAAGAACTGTCTTAGCGAAAGGCTTCTTGAGGGGAAAGCTGTAACTCTGTGAGATGATTTCACAGAACACAAAGACGTTTCTCAGAAAGCTTCTTTCTCTTTGTTATCGGAGGATATTTCCTTTGGCCCTATAGTCTTCAAAGGGATCCGAAATATCTGTTCTCAGATTCCACAGAAATAAGGCTAGCAATGAGAACCACGAAATACAGGTGTAACTCTGTGAGTGGAAGTCACATATCACAGAGCAGTTTCTCAGAAAGCTTCTTTCCAGATTTCATCGGAGGATATTTCCTTTTTCACCATAGCCCTCTATGGGTTTCCAAATATCACTTTGCCAATTCCACAAGAACTGTCTTAGCGAAAGGCTTCTTGAAGGGAAAGCTGTAACTCTGTGAGATGATTTCACAGAACACAATGAAGTTTCTCAGAAATCTTCTTTCTCTTTGTTATTGGAGGATATTTCCTTTGGCCCTATAGTCTTCAAAGGGATCCGAAATATCTGTTCTCAGATTCCACAGAAATAAGGCTAGCAAAGGGATCCACGAAATACAGATGTAACTCTCTAAGTGGAAGTCACATATCACAGAGCAGTTTCTCAGGAAGCTTCTTTCCAGATTTCATCGGAGGATATTTCCTTTTTCACCATAGCCCTCTATGGGCTTCCAAATATCACTTTGCCAATTCCACAAGAACTGTCTTAGCGAAAGGCTTCTTGAGGGGAAAGCTGTAACTCTGTGCGATGATTTCACCGAACACAATGAAGTTTCTCAGAAAGCTTCTTTCTCTTTGTAATCGGAGGATATTTCCTTTGGCCCTATAGTCTTCAAAAGGATCCGAAATATCTGTTCTCAGATTCCACAGAAATAAGGCTAGCAAAGAGATCCACGAAATACAGATGTAACTCTGTGAGTGGAAGTCACATATCACAGAGCAGTTTCTCAGAAAGCTTCTTTCCAGATTTCATCGCAGGATATTTCCTTTTTCACCATAGCCCTCTATGGGCTTCCAAATATCACTTTGTCAATTCCACAAGAACTGTCTTAGCGAAAGGCTTCTTGAGCGGAAAGCTGTAACTCTGTGAGATGATTTCACAGAACACAAAGACGATTCTCAGAAAGCTTCTTTCTCTTTGTTATCGGAGGATATTTACTTTGGCCCTATAGTCTTCAAAGGGATCCGAAATATCTGTTCTCAGATTCCACAGAAATAAGGCTAGCAAAGAGATCCATGAAATACAGATGTAACTCTGTGAGTGGAAGTCACATATCACAGAGCAGTTTCTCAGAAAGCTTCTTTCCAGATTTCATCGGAGGATATTTCCTTTTTCACCATAGCCCTCTATGGGCTTCCAAATATCACTTTGCCAATTCCACAAGAACTGCCTTAGCGAAAGGCTACTTGAGGGGAAAGCTGTAACTCTGTGAGATGATTTCACAGAACACAAAGAAGTTTCTCAGAAAGCTTCTTTCTCTTTGTTATCGGAGGATATTTCCTTTGGCCCTATAGTCTACAAAGGGATCCGAAATATCTGTTCTCAGAATCCACAGAAATAAGGCTAGCAAGGAGACCCACGAAATACAGATGTAACTCTGTGAGTGGAAGTCACATATCACAGAGCAGTTTCTCAGAAAGCTTCTTTCCAGATTTCATCTGAGGATATTTCCTTTTTCACCATAGCCCTCTATGGTCTTCCAATTATCACTTTGCCAATTCCACAAGAACTGTCTTAGCGAAAGGTTTCTTGAGGGGAAAGCTGTAGCTCTGTGAGATGATTTCACCGAACACAAAGAAGTTTCTCAGAAAGCTTCTTTCTCTTTGTTATCGGAGGATATTTCCTTTGGCCCTATAGTCTTCAAAGGGATCCGAAATATCTGTTCTCAGATTCCACAGAAATAAGGCTAGCAAAGAGATCCACGAAATACAGATGTCACTCTGTGAGTGGAAGTCACATATCACAGAGCAGTTTGTCAGAAAGCTTCTTTCCAGATTTCATCGGAGGATACTTCCTTTTTCACCATAGCCCTCTATGGGCTTCCAAATATCACTTTGCCAATTCCACAAGAACTGTCTTAGCGAAAGGTTTCTTGAGGGGAAAGCTGTAACTCTGTGAGATGATTTCACCGAACACAATGAAGTTTCTCAGAAACCTTCTTTCTCTTTGTTATCGGAGGATATTTCCTTTGGCCCTATAGTCTTCAAAAGGATCCGAAATATCTGTTCTCAGATTCCACAGAAATAAGGCTAGCAAAGAGATCCACGAAATACAGATGTAACTCTGTGAGTGGAAGTCACATATCACAGAGCAGTTTCTCAGAAAGCTTCTTTCCAGATTTCATCGGAGGATATTTCCTTTTTCACCATAGCCCTCTATGGGCTTCCAAATATCACTTTGCCAATTCCACAAGAACTGTCTTAGCGAAAGGCTTCTTCAGGGGAAAGCTGTAACTCTGTGAGATGATTTCACAGAACACAAAGAAGTTTCTCAGAAAGCTTCTTTCTCTTTGTTATCGGAAGATATTTCCTTTGGCCCTATAGTCTTCAAAGGGATCCGAAATATCTGTTCTCAGATTCCACAGAAATAAGGCTAGCAAAGAGATCCACGAACTACAGGTGTAACTCTGTGAGTGGAAGTCACATATCACAGAGCAGTTTCTCAGAAAGCTTCTTTCCAGATTTCATCGGAGGATACTTCCTTTTTCACCCTAGCCCTCTATGGGCTTCCAAATATCACTTTGCCAATTCCACAAGAACTGTCTTAATGAAAGGCTTCTTCAGGGGAAAGCTGTAACTCTGTGAGATGATTTCACAGAACACAAAGATGTTTCTCAGAAAGCTTCTTTCTCTTTGTTATCGGAGGATATTTCCTTTGGCCCTATAGTCTTCAAAGGGATCCGAAATATCTGTTCTCAGATTCCACAGAAATAAGGCTAGCAAAGAGATCCATGAAATACAGATGTAACTCTGTGAGTGGAAGTCACATATCACAGAGCAGTTTCTCAGAAAGCTTCTTTCCAGATTTCATCGGAGGATATTTCCTTTTTCACCATAGCCCTCTATGGTCTTCCAAATATCACTTTGCCAATTCCACAAGAACTGTCTTAGCGAAAGGCTTCTTGAGGGGAAAGCTGTAACTCTGTGAGATGATTTCACAGAACACAAAGAAGTTTCTCAGAAAGCTTCTTTCTCTTTGTTATCGGAGGATATTTCCTTTGGCCCTATAGTCTTCAAAGGGATCCGAAATATCTGTTCTCAGATTCCACAGAAATAAGGCTAGCAAAGAGATACACGAAATACAGATGTAACTCTGTGAGTGGAAGTCACATATCCCAGAGCAGTTTCTCAGAAAGCTTCTTACCAGATTTCATCTGAGGATATTTCCTTTTTCACCATAGCCCTCTATGGGCTTCCAAATATCACTTTGCCAATTCCACAAGAACTGTCTTAGCGAAAGGCTTCTTGAGGGGAAAGCTGTAACTCTGTGAGATGATTTCACAGAAGACAAAGAAGTTTTCAGAAAGCTTCTTTCTCTTTGTTATGGGAGGATATTTCCTTTGTCGCTACAGTCTTCAAAGGGATCCGAAATATCTGTTCTCAGATTCCACAGAAATAAGGCTAGCAAAGAGATCCACGAAATACAGATGTAACTCTGTGAGTGGAAGTCACATATCACAGAGCAGTTTCTCAGAAAGCTTCTTTCCAGATTTCATCTGAGGATATTTCCTTTTTCACCATAGCCTTCTATGGGCTTCCAAATATCACTTTGCCAATTCCACAAGAACTGTCTTAGCGAAAGGCTTCTTGAGGGGAAAGCTGTAACTCTGTGAGATGATTTCACAGAACACAAAGACGTTTCTCAGAAAGCTTCTTTCTCTTTGTTATCGGAGGATATTTCCTTTGGCCCTATAGTCTTCAAAGGGATCCGAAATATCTGTTCTCAGATTCCACAGAAATAAGGCTAGCAATGAGAACCACGAAATACAGGTGTAACTCTGTGAGTGGAAGTCACATATCACAGAGCAGTTTCTCAGAAAGCTTCTTTCCAGATTTCATCGGAGGATATTTCCTTTTTCACCATAGCCCTCTATGGGCTTCCAAATATCACTTTGCCAATTCCACAAGAACTGTCTTAGCGAAAGGCTTCTTGAAGGGAAAGCTGTAACTCTGTGAGATGATTTCACAGAACACAATGAAGTTTCTCAGAAATCTTCTTTCTCTTTGTTATTGGAGGATATTTCCTTTGGCCCTATAGTCTTCAAAGGGATCCGAAATATCTGTTCTCAGATTCCACAGAAATAAGGCTACCAAAGGGATCCACGAAATACAGATGTAACTCTCTGAGTGGAAGTCACATATCACAGAGCAGTTTCTCAGGAAGCTTCTTTCCAGATTTCATCGGAGGATATTTCCTTTTTCACCATAGCCCTCTATGGGCTTCCAAATATCACTTTGCCAATTCCACAAGAACTGTCTTAGCGAAAGGCTTCTTGAGGGGAAAGCTGTAACTCTGTGAGATGATTTCACCGAACACAATGATGTTTCTCAGAAAGCTTCTTTCTCTTTGTAATCGGAGGATATTTCCTTTGGCCCTATAGTCTTCAAAAGGATCCGAAATATCTGTTCTCAGATTCCACAGAAATAAGGCTAGCAAAGAGATCCACGAAATACAGATGTAACTCTGTGAGTGGAAGTCACATATCACAGAGCAGTTTCTCAGAAAGCTTCTTTCCAGATTTCATCGCAGGATATTTCCTTTTTCACCATAGCCCTCTATGGGCTTCCAAATATCACTTTGTCAATTCCACAAGAACTGTCTTAGCGAAAGGCTTCTTGAGCGGAAAGCTGTAACTCTGTGAGATGATTTCACAGAACACAAAGAAGTTTCTCAGAAAGCTTCTTTCCCTTTGTTTTCGGAGGATATTTCCTTTCGCCCTATAGTCTTCAAAGGGATCCGAAATATCTGTTCTCAGATTCCACAGAAATAAGGCTAGCAAAGAGATCCACGAAATACAGATGTAACTCTGTGAGTGGAAGTCACATATCACAGAGCAGTTTCTCAGAAAGCTTCTTTCCAGATTTCATCGGAGGATATTTCCTTTTTCACCATAGCCCTCTATGGGCTTCCAAATATCACTTTGCCAATTCCACAAGAACTGTCTTAACGAAAGGCTTCTTCAGGGGAAAGCTGTAACTCTGTGAGATGATTTCACAGAACACAAAGACGTTTCTCAGAAAGCTTCTTTCTCTTTGTTATCGGAGGATATTTACTTTGGCCCTATAGTCTTCAAAGGGATCCGAAATATCTGTTCTCAGATTCCACAGAAATAAGGCTAGCAAAGAGATCCATGAAATACAGATGTAACTCTGTGAGTGGAAGTCACATATCACAGAGCAGTTTCTCAGAAAGATTCTTTCCAGATTTCATCGGAGGATATTTCCTTTTTCACCATAGCCCTCTATGGGCTTCCAAATATCACTTTGCCAATTCAACAAGAACTGCCTTAGCGAAAGGCTTCTTGAGGGGAAAGCTGTAACTCTGTGAGATGATTTCACAGAACACAAAGAAGTTTCTCAGAAAGCTTCTTTCTCTTTGTTATCGGAGGATATTTCCTTTGGCCCTATAGTCTTCAAAGGGATCCGAAATATCTGTTCTCAGAATCCACAGAAATAAGGCTAGCAAGGAGACCCACGAAATACAGATGTAACTCTGTGAGTGGAAGTCACATATCACAGAGCAGTTTCTCAGAAAGCTTCTTTCCAGATTTCATCTGAGGATATTTCCTTTTTCACCATAGCCCTCTATGGGTTTCCAAATATCACTTTGCCAATTCCACAAGAACTGTCTTAGCGAAAGGCTTCTTGAAGGGAAAGCTGTAACTCTGTGAGATGATTTCACAGAACACAAAGAAGTTTCTCAGAAAGCTTCTTTTTCTTTGTTATCGGAGGATATTTCCTTTGGCCCTATATTCTTCAAAGGGATCCGATATATCTGTTCTCAGATTCCACAGAAATAAGGCTAGCAAAGGGATCCACGAAATACAGATGTAACTCTCTGAGTGGAAGCCACATATCACAGAGCAGTTTCTCAGGAAGCTTCTTTCCACATTTCATCGGAGGATATTTCCTTTTTCACCATAGCCCTCTATGGTCTTCCAATTATCACTTTGCCAATTCCACAAGAACTGTCTTAGCGAAAGGTTTCTTGAGGGGAAAGCTGTAGCTCTGTGAGATGATTTCACCGAACACAAAGAAGTTTCTCAGAAAGCTTCTTTCTCTTTGTTATCGGAGGATATTTCCTTTGGCCCTATATTCTTCAAAGGGATCCGAAATATCTGTTCTCAGATTCCACAGAAATAAGGCTAGCAAAGAGATCCACGAAATACAGATGTAACTCTGTGAGTGGAAGTCACATATCACAGAGCAGTTTCTCAGAAAGCTTCTTGCCAGATTTCATCGGAGGATATTTCCTTTTTCACCATAGCCCTCTATGGGCTTCCAATTATCACTTTGCCAAATCCACAAGAACTGTCTTAACGAAAGGCTTCTTCAGGGGAAAGCTGTAACTCTGTGAGATGATTTCACAGAACACAAAGACGTTTCTCAGAAAGCTTCTTTCTCTTTGTTATCGGAGGATATTTACTTTGGCCCTATAGTCTTCAAAGGGATCCGAAATATCTGTTCTCAGATTCCACAGAAATAAGGCTAGCAAAGAGATCCATGAAATACAGATGTAACTCTGTGAGTGGAAGTCACATATCACAGAGCAGTTTCTCAGAAAGCTTCTTTCCAGATTTCATCGGAGGATATTTCCTTTTTCACCATAGCCCTCTATGGGCTTCCAAATATCACTTTGCCAATTAAACAAGAACTGTCTTATCGAAAGGCTTCTTGAGGGGAAAGCTGTAACTCTGTGAGATGATTTCACAGAACACAAAGAAGTTTTCAGAAAGCTTCTTTCTCTTTGTTATGGGAGGATATTTCCTTTGTCCCTACAGTCTTCAAAGGGTTCCGAAATATCTGTTCTCAGATTCCACAGAAATAAGGCTAGCAAAGAGATCCACGAAATACAGATGTAACTCTGTGAGTGGAAGTCACATATCACAGAGCAGTTTCTCAGAAAGCTTCTTTCCAGATTTCATCGGAGGATATTTCCTTTTTCACCATAGCCCTCTATGGGCTTCCAAATATCACTTTGCCAATTCCACAAGAACTGTCTTAGCGAAAGGCTTCTTGAAGGGAAAGATGTAACTCTGTGAGATGATTTCACAGAACACAAAGAAGTTTCTCAGAAAGCTTCTTTCTCTTTGTTATCGGAGGATATTTCCTTTGGCCCTATAGTCTTCAAAGGGATCCGAAATATCTGTTCTCAGATTCCACAGAAATAAGGCTAGCAAGGAGACCCACGAAATACAGATGTAACTCTGTGAGTGGAAGTCACATATCACAGAGCAGTTTCTCAGAAAGCTTCTTTCCAGATTTCATCTGAGGATATTTCCTTTTTCACCATAGCCCTCTATGGGTTTCCAAATATCACTTTGCCAATTCCACAAGAACTGTCTTAGCGAAAGGCTTCTTGAGGGGAAAGCTGTAACTCTGTGAGATGATTTCACAGAACACAAAGAAGTTTCTCAGAAAGCTTCTTTCTCTTTGTTATCGGAGGATATTTCCTTTGGCCCTATAGTCTTCAAAGGGATCCGAAATATCTGTTCTCAGATTCCACAGAAATAAGGCTAGCAAAGAGATCCACGAACTACAGATGTAACTCTGTGAGTGGAAGTCACATATCACAGAGCAGTTTCTCAGAAAGCTTCTTTCCAGATTTCATCGGAGGATACTTCCTTTTTCACCCTAGCCCTCTATGGGCTTCCAAATATCACTTTGCCAATTCCACAAGAACTGTCTTAACGAAAGGCTTCTTCAGGGGAAAGCTGTAACTCTGTGAGATGATTTCACAGAACACAAAGACGTTTCTCAGAAAGCTTCTTTCTCTTTGTTATCGGAGGATATTTCCTTTGGCCCTATAGTCTTCCAAGGGATCCGAAATATCTGTTCTCAGATTCCACAGAAATAAGGCTAGCAAAGAGATCCATGAAATACAGATGTAACTCTGTGAGTGGAAGTCACATATCACAGAGCAGTTTCTCAGAAAGCTTCTTTCCAGATTTCATCGGAGGATATTTCCTTTTTCACCATAGCCCTCTATGGGCTTCCAAATATCACTTTGCCAATTCCACAAGAACTGTCTTAGCGAAAGGCTTCTTGAGGGGAAAGCTGTAACTCTGTGAGATGATTTCACAGAACACAAAGAAGTTTCTCAGAAAGCTTCTTTCTCTTTGTTATCGGAGGATATTTCCTTTGGCCCTATAGTCTTCAAAGGGATCCGAAATATCTGTTCTCAGATTCCACAGAAATAAGGCTAGCAAAGAGATCCACGAAATACAGATGTAACTCTGTGAGTGGAAGTCACATATCACAGAGCAGTTTCTCACAAAGCTTCTTTCCAGATTTCATCGGAGGATATTTCCTTTTTCACCATAGCCCTCTATGGGCTTCCAAATATCACTTTGCCAATTCCACAAGAACTGTCTTAGCGAAAGGCTTCTTGAGGGGAAAGCTGTAACTCTGTGAGATGATTTCACAGAACACAAAGAAGTTTCTCAGAAAGCTTCTTTCTCTTTGTTATCGGAGGATATTTCCTTTGGCCCTACAGTCTTCAAAGGGATCCGAAATATCTGTTCTCAGATTCCACAGAAATAAGGCTAGCAAAGAGATCCACGAAATACAGATGTAACTCTGTGAGTGGAAGTCACATATCACAGAGCAGTTTCTCAGAAAGCTTCTTTCCAGATTTCATCGGAGGATATTTCCTTTTTCACCATAGCCCTCTATGGGTTTCCAAATATCACTTT
Source organism: Macaca mulatta (assembly GCF_049350105.2). Classification (NCBI taxonomy): domain Eukaryota; kingdom Metazoa; phylum Chordata; class Mammalia; order Primates; family Cercopithecidae; genus Macaca; species Macaca mulatta. The sequence continues at coordinate 31,192,699 of NC_133417.1, forward strand.
GCCAATTCCACAAGAACTGCCTTAGCGAAAGGCTTCTTGAGGGGAAAGCTGTAACTCTGTGAGATGATTTCACAGAACACAAAGAAGTTTCTCAGAAAGCTTCTTTCTCTTTGTTATCGGAGGATATTTCCTTTGGCCCTATAGTCTTCAAAGGGATCCGAAATATCTGTTCTCAGAATCCACAGAAATAAGGCTAGCAAGGAGACCCACGAAATACAGATGTAACTCTGTGAGTGGAAGTCACATATCACAGAGCAGTTTCTCAGAAAGCTTCTTTCCAGATTTCATCTGAGGATATTTCCTTTTTCACCATAGCCCTCTATGGGTTTCCAAATATCACTTTGCCAATTCCACAAGAACTGTCTTAGCGAAAGGCTTCTTGAAGGGAAAGCTGTAACACTGTGAGATGATTTCACAGAACACAAAGAAGTTTCTCAGAAATCTTCTTTCTCTTTCTTATCAGAGGATATTTCCTTTGGCCCTATATTCTTCAAAGGGATCCGATATATCTGTTCTCAGATTCCACAGAAATAAGGCTAGCAAAGGGATCCACGAAATACAGATGTAACTCTCTGAGTGGAAGCCACATATCACAGAGCAGTTTCTCAGGAAGCTTCTTTCCAGATTTCATCGGAGGATATTTCCTTTTTCACCATAGCCCTCTATGGTCTTCCAAGTATCACTTTGCCAATTCCACAAGAACTGTCTTAGCGAAAGGTTTCTTGAGGGGAAAGCTGTAACTCTGTGAGATGATTTCACCGAACACAAAGAAGTTTCTCAGAAAGCTTCTTTCTCTTTGTTATCGGAGGATATTTCCTTTGGCCCTATAGTCTTCAAAGGGATCCGAAATATCTGTTCTCAGATTCCACAGAAATAAGGCTAGCAAAGAGATCCACGAAATACAGATGTAACTCTGTGAGTGGAAGTCACATATCACAGAGCAGTTTCTCAGAAAGCTTCTTCCCAGATTTCATCGGAGGATATTTCCTTTTTCACCATAGCCCTCTATGGGCTTCTAAATATCACTTTGCCAAATCCACAAGAACTGTCTTAACGAAAGGCTTCTTCAGGGGAAAGCTGTAACTCTGTGAGATGATTTCACAGAACACAAAGACGTTTCTCAGAAAGCTTCTTTCTCTTTGTTATCGGAGAATATTTACTTTGGCCCTATAGTCTTCAAAGGGATCCGAAATATCTGTTCTCAGATTCCACAGAAATAAGGCTAGCAAAGAGATCCACGAAATACAGATGTAACTCTGTGAGTGGAAGTCACATATCACAGAGCAGTTTCTCAGAAAGCTTCTTTCCAGATTTCATCGGAGGATATTTCCTTTTTCACCATAGCCCTCTATGGGCTTCCAAATATCACTTTGCCAATTCCACAAGAACTGTCTTAGCGAAAGGCTTCTTGAGGGGAAAGCTGTAACTCTGTGAGATGATTTCACCGAACACAATGAAGTTTCTCAGAAAGCTTCTTTCTCTTTGTAATCGGAGGATATTTCCTTTGGCCCTATAGTCTTCAAAAGGATCCGAAATATCTGTTCTCAGATTCCACAGAAATAAGGCTAGCAAAGAGATCCACGAAATACAGATGTAACTCTGTGAGTGGAAGTCACATATCACAGAGCAGTTTCTCAGAAAGCTTCTTTCCAGATTTCATTGGAGGATATTTCCTTTTTCACCATAGCCCTCTAAGGGCTTCCAAATATCACTTTGCCAATTCCACAAGAACTGTCTTAGCGAAAGGCTTCTTGAGCGGAAAGCTGTAACTCTGTGAGATGATTTCACAGAACACAAAGAAGTTTCTCAGAAAGCTTCTTTCCCTTTGTTATCGGAGGATATTTCCTTTCGCCCTATAGTCTTCAAAGGGATCCTAAATATCTGTTCTAAGATTCCACAGAAATAAGGCTAGCAAAGAGATCCACGAAATACAGATGTAACTCTGTGAGTGGAAGTCACATATCACAGAGCAGTTTCTCAGAAAGCTTCTTTCCAGATTTCATCGGAGGATATTTCCTTTTTCACCATAGCCCTCTATGGGCTTCCAAATATCACTTTGCCAATTCCACAAGAACTGTCTTAGCTAAAGGCTTCTTGAGGGGAAAGCTGTAACTCTGTGAGATGATTTCAAAGAACACAAAGAAGTTTCTCAGAAAGCTTCTTTCTCTTTGTTATCGGAGGATATTTCCTTTGGCCCTATAGTCTTCAAAGGGATCCGAAATATCTGTTCTCAGATTCCACAGAAATAAGGCTAGCAAGGAGACCCACGAAATACAGATGTAACTCTGTGAGTGGAAGTCACATATCACAGAGCAGTTTCTCAGAAAGCTTCTTTCCAGATTTCATCTGAGGATATTTCCTTTTTCACCATAGCCCTCTATGGGTTTCCAAATATCACTTTGCCAATTCCACAAGAACTGTCTTAGCGAAAGGCTTCTTGAAGGGAAAGCTGTAACTCTGTGAGATGATTTCACAGAACACAAAGAAGTTTCTCAGAAATCTTCTTTCTCTTTGTTATCGGAGGATATTTCCTTTGGCCCTATAGTCTTCAAAGGGATCCGAAATATCTGTTCTCAGATTCCACAGAAATAAGGCTAGCAAAGGGATCCACGAAATACAGATGTAACTCTCTGAGTGGAAGTCACATATCACAGAGCAGTTTCTCAGGAAGATTCTTTCCAGATTTCATCGGAGGATATTTCCTTTTTCACCGTAGCCCTCTAAGGTCTTCCAAGTATCACTTTGCCAATTCCACAAGAACTGTCATAGCGAAAGGTTTCTTGAGGGGAAAGCTGTAACTCTGTGAGATGATTTCACCGAACACAATGAAGTTTCTCAGAAAGCTTCTTTCTCTTTGTTATCGGAGGATATTTCCTTTGGCCCTATAGTCTTCAAAAGGATCCGAAATATCTGTTCTCAGATTCCACAGAAATAAAGCTAGCAAAGAGATCCACGAAATACAGATGTAACTCTGTGAGTGGAAGTCACATATCACAGAGCAGTTTCTCAGAAAGCTTCCTTCCAGATTTCATCGGAGGATATTTCCTTTTTCACCATAGAACTCTATGGGCTTCCAAATATCACATTGTCAATTCCACAAGAACTGTATTAGCGAAAGGCTTCTTGAGGGGAAAGCTATAACTCTGTGAGATGATTTCACAGAACACAAAGAAGTTTCTCAGAAAGCTTCTTTCTCTTTGTTATCGGAGGATATTTCCTTTGGCCCTATAGTCTTCAAAGGGATCCGAAATATCTGTTCTCAGATTCCACAGAAATAAGGCTAGCAAAGAGATCCACGAAATACAGATGTAACTCTGTGAGTGGAAGACACATATCACAGAGCAGTTTCTCAGAAAGCTTCTTCCCAGATTTCATCGGAGGATATTTCCTTTTTCACCATAGCCCTCTATGGGCTTCCAAATATCACTTTGCCAAATCCACAAGAACTGTCTTAACGAAAGGCTTCTTCAGGGGAAAGCTGTAACTCTGTGAGATGATTTCACAGAACACAAAGACGTTTCTCAGAAAGCTTCTTTCTCTTTGTTATCGGAGGATATTTACTTTGGCCCTATAGTCTTCAAAGGGATCCGAAATATCTGTTCTCAGATTCCACAGAAATAAGGCTAGCAAAGAGATCCATGAAATACAGATGTAACTCTGTGAGTGGAAGTCACATATCACAGAGCAGTTTCTCAGAAAGCTTCTTTCCAGATTTCATCGGAGGATATTTCCTTTTTCACCATAGCCCTCTATGGGCTTCCAAATATCACTTTGCCAATTCCACAAGAACTGTCTTATCGAAAGGCTTCTTGAGGGGAAAGCTGTAACTCTGTGAGATGATTTCACAGAACACAAAGAAGTTTTCAGAAAGCTTCTTTCTCTTTGTTATGGGAGGATATTTCCTTTGTCCCTACAGTCTTCAAAGGGTTCCGAAATATCTGTTCTCAGATTCCACAGAAATAAGGCTAGCAAAGAGATCCACGAAATACAGATGTAACTCTGTGAGTGGAAGTCACATATCACAGAGCAGTTTCTCAGAAAGCTTCTTTCCAGATTTCATCGGAGGATATTTCCTTTTTCACCATAGCCCTCTATGGGCTTCCAAATATCACTTTGCCAATTCCACAAGAACTGTCTTAGCGAAAGGCTTCTTGAGGGGAAAGCTGTAACTCTGTGAGATGATTTCACAGAACACAAAGAAGTTTCTCAGAAAGCTTCTTTCTCTTTGTTATCGGAGGATATTTCCTTTGGCCCTATAGTCTTCAAAGGGATCCGAAATATCTGTTCTCAGATTCCACAGAAATAAGGCTAGCAAAGAGATACACGAAATACAGATGTAACTCTGTGAGTGGAAGTCACATATCCCAGAGCAGTTTCTCAGAAAGCTTCTTACCAGATTTCATCGGAGGATACTTCCTTTTTCACCATAGCCCTCTATGGGCTTCCAAATATCACTTTGCCAAATCCACAAGAACTGTCTTAACGAAAGGCTTCTTCAGGGGAAAGCTGTAACTCTGTGAGATGATTTCACAGAACACAAAGACGTTTCTCGGAAAGCTTCTTTCTCTTTGTTATCGGAGGATATTTACTTTGGCCCTATAGTCTTCAAAGGGATCCGAAATATCTGTTCTCAGATTCCACAGAAATAAGGCTAGCAAAGAGATCCATGAAATACAGATGTAAATCTGTGAGTGGAAGTCACATATCACAGAGCAGTTTCTCAGAAAGCTTCTTTCCAGATTTCATCGGAGGATATTTCCTTTTTCACCATAGCCCTCTATGGGCTTCCAAATATCACTTTGCCAATTCCACAAGAACTGTCTTATCGAAAGGCTTCTTGAGGGGAAAGCTGTAACTCTGTGAGATGATTTCACAGAACACAAAGAAGTTTTCAGAAAGCTTCTTTCTCTTTGTTATGGGAGGATATTTCCTTTGTCCCTACAGTCTTCAAAGGGTTCCGAAATATCTGTTCTCAGATTCCACAGAAATAAGGCTAGCAAAGAGATCCACGAAATACAGATGTAACTCTGTGAGTGGAAGTCACATATCACAGAGCAGTTTCTCAGAAAGCTTCTTTCCAGATTTCATCGGAGGATATTTCCTTTTTCACCATAGCCCTCTATGGCCTTCCAAATATCACTTTGCCAATTCCACAAGAACTGTCTTAGCGAAAGGCTTCTTGAGGGGAAAGCTGTAACTCTGTGAGATGATTTCACAGAACACAAAGAAGTTTCTCAGAAAGCTTCTTTCTCTTTGTTATCGGAGGATATTTCCTTTGGCCCTATAGTCTTCAAAGGGATCCGAAATATCTGTTCTCAGATTCCACAGAAATAAGGCTAGCAAGGAGACCCACGAAATACAGATGTAACTCTGTGAGTGGAAGTCACATATCACAGAGCAGTTTCTCAGAAAGCTTCTTTCCAGATTTCATCTGAGGATATTTCCTTTTTCACCATAGCCCTCTATGGGTTTCCAAATATCACTTTGCCATTTCCACAAGAACTGTCTTAGCGAAAGGCTTCTTGAAGGGAAAGCTGTAACTCTGTGAGATGATTTCACAGAACACAAAGAAGTTTCTCGGAAATCTTCTTTCTCTTTGTTATCGGAGGATATTATATTTGGCCCTATAGTCTTCAAAGGGATCCGAAATATCTGTTCTCAGATTCCACAGAAATAAGGCTAGCAAAGGGATCCACGAAATACAGATGTAACTCTCTGAGTGGAAGTCACATATCACAGAGCAGTATCTCAGGAAGCTTCTTTCCAGATTTCATCGGAGGATATTTCCTTTTTCACCATAGCCCTCTAAGGTCTTCTAAGTATCACTTTGCCAATTCCACAAGAACTGTCTTAGCGAAAGGCTTCTTGAGGGGAAAGCTGTAACTCTGTGAGATGATTTCACAGAACACAAAGACGTTTCTCAGAAAGCTTCTTTCTCTTTGTTATCGGAGGATATTTCCTTTGGCCCTATAGTCTTCAAAGGGATCCGAAATATCTGTTCTCAGATTCCACAGAAATAAGGCTAGCAATGAGAACCACGAAATACAGGTGTAACTCTGTGAGTGGAAGTCACATATCACAGAGCAGTTTCTCAGAAAGCTTCTTTCCAGATTTCATCGGAGGATATTTCCTTTTTCACCATAGCCCTCTATGGGCTTCCAAATATCACTTTGCCAATTCCACAAGAACTGTCTTAGCGAAAGGCTTCTTGAAGGGAAAGCTGTAACTCTGTGAGATGATTTCACAGAACACAATGAAGTTTCTCAGAAATCTTCTTTCTCTTTGTTATTGGAGGATATTTCCTTTGGCCCTATAGTCTTCAAAGGGATCCGAAATATCTGTTCTCAGATTCCACAGAAATAAGGCTACCAAAGGGATCCACGAAATACAGATGTAACTCTCTGAGTGGAAGTCACATATCACAGAGCAGTTTCTCAGGAAGCTTCTTTCCAGATTTCATCGGAGGATATTTCCTTTTTCACCATAGCCCTCTATGGGCTTCCAAATATCACTTTGCCAATTCCACAAGAACTGTCTTAGCGAAAGGCTTCTTGAGGGGAAAGCTGTAACTCTGTGAGATGATTTCACCGAACACAATGATGTTTCTCAGAAAGCTTCTTTCTCTTTGTAATCGGAGGATATTTCCTTTGGCCCTATAGTCTTCAAAAGGATCCGAAATATCTGTTCTCAGATTCCACAGAAATAAGGCTAGCAAAGAGATCCACGAAATACAGATGTAACTCTGTGAGTGGAAGTCACATATCACAGAGCAGTTTCTCAGAAAGCTTCTTTCCAGATTTCATCGCAGGATATTTCCTTTTTCACCATAGCCCTCTATGGGCTTCCAAATATCACTTTGTCAATTCCACAAGAACTGTCTTAGCGAAAGGCTTCTTGAGCGGAAAGCTGTAACTCTGTGAGATGATTTCACAGAACACAAAGAAGTTTCTCAGAAAGCTTCTTTCCCTTTGTTTTCGGAGGATATTTCCTTTCGCCCTATAGTCTTCAAAGGGATCCGAAATATCTGTTCTCAGATTCCACAGAAATAAGGCTAGCAAAGAGATCCACGAAATACAGATGTAACTCTGTGAGTGGAAGTCACATATCACAGAGCAGTTTCTCAGAAAGCTTCTTTCCAGATTTCATCGGAGGATATTTCCTTTTTCACCATAGCCCTCTATGGGCTTCCAAATATCACTTTGCCAATTCCACAAGAACTGTCTTAACGAAAGGCTTCTTCAGGGGAAAGCTGTAACTCTGTGAGATGATTTCACAGAACACAAAGACGTTTCTCAGAAAGCTTCTTTCTCTTTGTTATCGGAGGATATTTACTTTGGCCCTATAGTCTTCAAAGGGATCCGAAATATCTGTTCTCAGATTCCACAGAAATAAGGCTAGCAAAGAGATCCATGAAATACAGATGTAACTCTGTGAGTGGAAGTCACATATCACAGAGCAGTTTCTCAGAAAGCTTCTTTCCAGATTTCATCGGAGGATATTTCCTTTTTCACCATAGCCCTCTATGGGCTTCCAAATATCACTTTGCCAATTCCACAAGAACTGCCTTAGCGAAAGGCTTCTTGAGGGGAAAGCTGTAACTCTGTGAGATGATTTCACAGAACACAAAGAAGTTTCTCAGAAAGCTTCTTTCTCTTTGTTATCGGAGGATATTTCCTTTGGCCCTATAGTCTTCAAAGGGATCCGAAATATCTGTTCTCAGAATCCACAGAAATAAGGCTAGCAAGGAGACCCACGAAATACAGATGTAACTCTGTGAGTGGAAGTCACATATCACAGAGCAGTTTCTCAGAAAGCTTCTTTCCAGATTTCATCTGAGGATATTTCCTTTTTCACCATAGCCCTCTATGGGTTTCCAAATATCACTTTGCCAATTCCACAAGAACTGTCTTAGCGAAAGGCTTCTTGAAGGGAAAGCTGTAACTCTGTGAGATGATTTCACAGAACACAAAGAAGTTTCTCAGAAAGCTTCTTTCTCTTTGTTATCGGAGGATATTTCCTTTGGCCCTATATTCTTCAAAGGGATCCGATATATCTGTTCTCAGATTCCACAGAAATAAGGCTAGCAAAGGGATCCACGAAATACAGATGTAACTCTCTGAGTGGAAGCCACATATCACAGAGCAGTTTCTCAGGAAGCTTCTTTCCACATTTCATCGGAGGATATTTCCTTTTTCACCATAGCCCTCTATGGTCTTCCAATTATCACTTTGCCAATTCCACAAGAACTGTCTTAACGAAAGGCTTCTTCAGGGGAAAGCTGTAGCTCTGTGAGATGATTTCACCGAACACAAAGAAGTTTCTCAGAAAGCTTCTTTCTCTTTGTTATCGGAGGATATTTCCTTTGGCCCTATAGTCTTCAAAGGGATCCGAAATATCTGTTCTCAGATTCCACAGAAATAAGGCTAGCAAAGAGATCCACGAAATACAGATGTAACTCTGTGAGTGGAAGTCACATATCACAGAGCAGTTTCTCAGAAAGCTTCTTGCCAGATTTCATCGGAGGATATTTCCTTTTTCACCATAGCCCTCTATGGGCTTCCAATTATCACTTTGCCAAATCCACAAGAACTGTCTTAACGAAAGGCTTCTTCAGGGGAAAGCTGTAACTCTGTGAGATGATTTCACAGAACACAAAGACGTTTCTCAGAAAGCTTCTTTCTCTTTGTTATCGGAGGATATTTACTTTGGCCCTATAGTCTTCAAAGGGATCCGAAATATCTGTTCTCAGATTCCACAGAAATAAGGCTAGCAAAGAGATCCATGAAATACAGATGTAACTCTGTGAGTGGAAGTCACATATCACAGAGCAGTTTCTCAGAAAGCTTCTTTCCAGATTTCATCGGAGGATATTTCCTTTTTCACCATAGCCCTCTATGGGCTTCCAAATATCACTTTGCCAATTAAACAAGAACTGTCTTATCGAAAGGCTTCTTGAGGGGAAAGCTGTAACTCTGTGAGATGATTTCACAGAACACAAAGAAGTTTTCAGAAAGCTTCTTTCTCTTTGTTATGGGAGGATATTTCCTTTGTCCCTACAGTCTTCAAAGGGTTCCGAAATATCTGTTCTCAGATTCCACAGAAATAAGGCTAGCAAAGAGATCCACGAAATACAGATGTAACTCTGTGAGTGGAAGTCACATATCACAGAGCAGTTTCTCAGAAAGCTTCTTTCCAGATTTCATCGGAGGATATTTCCTTTTTCACCATAGCCCTCTATGGGCTTCCAAATATCACTTTGCCAATTCCACAAGAACTGTCTTAGCGAAAGGCTTCTTGAAGGGAAAGATGTAACTCTGTGAGATGATTTCACAGAACACAAAGAAGTTTCTCAGAAAGCTTCTTTCTCTTTGTTATCGGAGGATATTTCCTTTGGCCCTATAGTCTTCAAAGGGATCCGAAATATCTGTTCTCAGATTCCACAGAAATAAGGCTAGCAAGGAGACCCACGAAATACAGATGTAACTCTGTGAGTGGAAGTCACATATCACAGAGCAGTTTCTCAGAAAGCTTCTTTCCAGATTTCATCTGAGGATATTTCCTTTTTCACCATAGCCCTCTATGGGTTTCCAAATATCACTTTGCCAATTCCACAAGAACTGTCTTAGCGAAAGGCTTCTTGAGGGGAAAGCTGTAACTCTGTGAGATGATTTCACAGAACACAAAGAAGTTTCTCAGAAAGCTTCTTTCTCTTTGTTATCGGAGGATATTTCCTTTGGCCCTATAGTCTTCAAAGGGATCCGAAATATCTGTTCTCAGATTCCACAGAAATAAGGCTAGCAAAGAGATCCACGAACTACAGATGTAACTCTGTGAGTGGAAGTCACATATCACAGAGCAGTTTCTCAGAAAGCTTCTTTCCAGATTTCATCGGAGGATACTTCCTTTTTCACCCTAGCCCTCTATGGGCTTCCAAATATCACTTTGCCAATTCCACAAGAACTGTCTTAACGAAAGGCTTCTTCAGGGGAAAGCTGTAACTCTGTGAGATGATTTCACAGAACACAAAGACGTTTCTCAGAAAGCTTCTTTCTCTTTGTTATCGGAGGATATTTCCTTTGGCCCTATAGTCTTCCAAGGGATCCGAAATATCTGTTCTCAGATTCCACAGAAATAAGGCTAGCAAAGAGATCCATGAAATACAGATGTAACTCTGTGAGTGGAAGTCACATATCACAGAGCAGTTTCTCAGAAAGCTTCTTTCCAGATTTCATCGGAGGATATTTCCTTTTTCACCATAGCCCTCTATGGGCTTCCAAATATCACTTTGCCAATTCCACAAGAACTGTCTTAGCGAAAGGCTTCTTGAGGGGAAAGCTGTAACTCTGTGAGATGATTTCACAGAACACAAAGAAGTTTCTCAGAAAGCTTCTTTCTCTTTGTTATCGGAGGATATTTCCTTTGGCCCTATAGTCTTCAAAGGGATCCGAAATATCTGTTCTCAGATTCCACAGAAATAAGGCTAGCAAAGAGATCCACGAAATACAGATGTAACTCTGTGAGTGGAAGTCACATATCACAGAGCAGTTTCTCACAAAGCTTCTTTCCAGATTTCATCGGAGGATATTTCCTTTTTCACCATAGCCCTCTATGGGCTTCCAAATATCACTTTGCCAATTCCACAAGAACTGTCTTAGCGAAAGGCTTCTTGAGGGGAAAGCTGTAACTCTGTGAGATGATTTCACAGAACACAAAGAAGTTTCTCAGAAAGCTTCTTTCTCTTTGTTATCGGAGGATATTTCCTTTGGCCCTACAGTCTTCAAAGGGATCCGAAATATCTGTTCTCAGATTCCACAGAAATAAGGCTAGCAAAGAGATCCACGAAATACAGATGTAACTCTGTGAGTGGAAGTCACATATCACAGAGCAGTTTCTCAGAAAGCTTCTTTCCAGATTTCATCGGAGGATATTTCCTTTTTCACCATAGCCCTCTATGGGTTTCCAAATATCACTTTGCCAATTCCACAAGAACTGCCTTAGCGAAAGGCTTCTTGAGGGGAAAGCTGTAACTCTGTGAGATGATTTCACAGAACACAAAGAAGTTTCTCAGAAAGCTTCTTTCTCTTTGTTATCGGAGGATATTTCCTTTGGCCCTATAGTCTTCAAAGGGATCCGAAATATCTGTTCTCAGAATCCACAGAAATAAGGCTAGCAAGGAGACCCACGAAATACAGATGTAACTCTGTGAGTGGAAGTCACATATCACAGAGCAGTTTCTCAGAAAGCTTCTTTCCAGATTTCATCTGAGGATATTTCCTTTTTCACCATAGCCCTCTATGGGTTTCCAAATATCACTTTGCCAATTCCACAAGAACTGTCTTAGCGAAAGGCTTCTTGAAGGGAAAGCTGTAACACTGTGAGATGATTTCACAGAACACAAAGAAGTTTCTCAGAAATCTTCTTTCTCTTTCTTATCAGAGGATATTTCCTTTGGCCCTATATTCTTCAAAGGGATCCGATATATCTGTTCTCAGATTCCACAGAAATAAGGCTAGCAAAGGGATCCACGAAATACAGATGTAACTCTCTGAGTGGAAGCCACATATCACAGAGCAGTTTCTCAGGAAGCTTCTTTCCAGATTTCATCGGAGGATATTTCCTTTTTCACCATAGCCCTCTATGGTCTTCCAAGTATCACTTTGCCAATTCCACAAGAACTGTCTTAGCGAAAGGTTTCTTGAGGGGAAAGCTGTAACTCTGTGAGATGATTTCACCGAACACAAAGAAGTTTCTCAGAAAGCTTCTTTCTCTTTGTTATCGGAGGATATTTCCTTTGGCCCTATAGTCTTCAAAGGGATCCGAAATATCTGTTCTCAGATTCCACAGAAATAAGGCTAGCAAAGAGATCCACGAAATACAGATGTAACTCTGTGAGTGGAAGTCACATATCACAGAGCAGTTTCTCAGAAAGCTTCTTCCCAGATTTCATCGGAGGATATTTCCTTTTTCACCATAGCCCTCTATGGGCTTCTAAATATCACTTTGCCAAATCCACAAGAACTGTCTTAACGAAAGGCTTCTTCAGGGGAAAGCTGTAACTCTGTGAGATGATTTCACAGAACACAAAGACGTTTCTCAGAAAGCTTCTTTCTCTTTGTTATCGGAGAATATTTACTTTGGCCCTATAGTCTTCAAAGGGATCCGAAATATCTGTTCTCAGATTCCACAGAAATAAGGCTAGCAAAGAGATCCACGAAATACAGATGTAACTCTGTGAGTGGAAGTCACATATCACAGAGCAGTTTCTCAGAAAGCTTCTTTCCAGATTTCATCGGAGGATATTTCCTTTTTCACCATAGCCCTCTATGGGCTTCCAAATATCACTTTGCCAATTCCACAAGAACTGTCTTAGCGAAAGGCTTCTTGAGGGGAAAGCTGTAACTCTGTGAGATGATTTCACCGAACACAATGAAGTTTCTCAGAAAGCTTCTTTCTCTTTGTAATCGGAGGATATTTCCTTTGGCCCTATAGTCTTCAAAAGGATCCGAAATATCTGTTCTCAGATTCCACAGAAATAAGGCTAGCAAAGAGATCCACGAAATACAGATGTAACTCTGTGAGTGGAAGTCACATATCACAGAGCAGTTTCTCAGAAAGCTTCTTTCCAGATTTCATTGGAGGATATTTCCTTTTTCACCATAGCCCTCTAAGGGCTTCCAAATATCACTTTGCCAATTCCACAAGAACTGTCTTAGCGAAAGGCTTCTTGAGCGGAAAGCTGTAACTCTGTGAGATGATTTCACAGAACACAAAGAAGTTTCTCAGAAAGCTTCTTTCCCTTTGTTATCGGAGGATATTTCCTTTCGCCCTATAGTCTTCAAAGGGATCCTAAATATCTGTTCTAAGATTCCACAGAAATAAGGCTAGCAAAGAGATCCACGAAATACAGATGTAACTCTGTGAGTGGAAGTCACATATCACAGAGCAGTTTCTCAGAAAGCTTCTTTCCAGATTTCATCGGAGGATATTTCCTTTTTCACCATAGCCCTCTATGGGCTTCCAAATATCACTTTGCCAATTCCACAAGAACTGTCTTAGCGAAAGGCTTCTTGAGGGGAAAGCTGTAACTCTGTGAGATGATTTCAAAGAACACAAAGAAGTTTCTCAGAAAGCTTCTTTCTCTTTGTTATCGGAGGATATTTCCTTTGGCCCTATAGTCTTCAAAGGGATCCGAAATATCTGTTCTCAGATTCCACAGAAATAAGGCTAGCAAGGAGACCCACGAAATACAGATGTAACTCTGTGAGTGGAAGTCACATATCACAGAGCAGTTTCTCAGAAAGCTTCTTTCCAGATTTCATCTGAGGATATTTCCTTTTTCACCATAGCCCTCTATGGGTTTCCAAATATCACTTTGCCAATTCCACAAGAACTGTCTTAGCGAAAGGCTTCTTGAAGGGAAAGCTGTAACTCTGTGAGATGATTTCACAGAACACAAAGAAGTTTCTCAGAAATCTTCTTTCTCTTTGTTATCGGAGGATATTTCCTTTGGCCCTATAGTCTTCAAAGGGATCCGAAATATCTGTTCTCAGATTCCACAGAAATAAGGCTAGCAAAGGGATCCACGAAATACAGATGTAACTCTCTGAGTGGAAGTCACATATCACAGAGCAGTTTCTCAGGAAGCTTCTTTCCAGATTTCATCGGAGGATATTTCCTTTTTCACCGTAGCCCTCTAAGGTCTTCCAAGTATCACTTTGCCAATTCCACAAGAACTGTCATAGCGAAAGGTTTCTTGAGGGGAAAGCTGTAACTCTGTGAGATGATTTCACCGAACACAATGAAGTTTCTCAGAAAGCTTCTTTCTCTTTGTTATCGGAGGATATTTCCTTTGGCCCTATAGTCTTCAAAAGGATCCGAAATATCTGTTCTCAGATTCCACAGAAATAAAGCTAGCAAAGAGATCCACGAAATACAGATGTAACTCTGTGAGTGGAAGTCACATATCACAGAGCAGTTTCTCAGAAAGCTTCCTTCCAGATTTCATCGGAGGATATTTCCTTTTTCACCATAGAACTCTATGGGCTTCCAAATATCACATTGTCAATTCCACAAGAACTGTATTAGCGAAAGGCTTCTTGAGGGGAAAGCTATAACTCTGTGAGATGATTTCACAGAACACAAAGAAGTTTCTCAGAAAGCTTCTTTCTCTTTGTTATCGGAGGATATTTCCTTTGGCCCTATAGTCTTCAAAGGGATCCGAAATATCTGTTCTCAGATTCCACAGAAATAAGGCTAGCAAAGAGATCCACGAAATACAGATGTAACTCTGTGAGTGGAAGTCACATATCACAGAGCAGTTTCTCAGAAAGCTTCTTCCCAGATTTCATCGGAGGATATTTCCTTTTTCACCATAGCCCTCTATGGGCTTCCAAATATCACTTTGCCAAATCCACAAGAACTGTCTTAACGAAAGGCTTCTTCAGGGGAAAGCTGTAACTCTGTGAGATGATTTCACAGAACACAAAGACGTTTCTCAGAAAGCTTCTTTCTCTTTGTTATCGGAGGATATTTACTTTGGCCCTATAGTCTTCAAAGGGATCCGAAATATCTGTTCTCAGATTCCACAGAAATAAGGCTAGCAAAGAGATCCATGAAATACAGATGTAACTCTGTGAGTGGAAGTCACATATCACAGAGCAGTTTCTCAGAAAGCTTCTTTCCAGATTTCATCGGAGGATATTTCCTTTTTCACCATAGCCCTCTATGGGCTTCCAAATATCACTTTGCCAATTCCACAAGAACTGTCTTATCGAAAGGCTTCTTGAGGGGAAAGCTGTAACTCTGTGAGATGATTTCACAGAACACAAAGAAGTTTTCAGAAAGCTTCTTTCTCTTTGTTATGGGAGGATATTTCCTTTGTCCCTACAGTCTTCAAAGGGTTCCGAAATATCTGTTCTCAGATTCCACAGAAATAAGGCTAGCAAAGAGATCCAAGAAATACAGATGTAACTCTGTGAGTGGAAGTCACATATCACAGAGCAGTTTCTCAGAAAGCTTCTTTCCAGATTTCATCGGAGGATATTTCCTTTTTCACCATAGCCCTCTATGGGCTTCCAAATATCACTTTGCCAATTCCACAAGAACTGTCTTAGCGAAAGGCTTCTTGAGGGGAAAGCTGTAACTCTGTGAGATGATTTCACAGAACACAAAGAAGTTTCTCAGAAAGCTTCTTTCTCTTTGTTATCGGAGGATATTTCCTTTGGCCCTATAGTCTTCAAAGGGATCCGAAATATCTGTTCTCAGATTCCACAGAAATAAGGCTAGCAAAGAGATACACGAAATACAGATGTAACTCTGTGAGTGGAAGTCACATATCCCAGAGCAGTTTCTCAGAAAGCTTCTTACCAGATTTCATCGGAGGATATTTCCTTTTTCACCATAGCCCTCTAAGGTCTTCCAAGTATCACTTTGCCAATTCCACAAGAACTGTCTTAGCGAAAGGTTTCTTGAGGGGAAAGCTGTAACTCTGTGAGATGATTTCACCGAACACAATGAAGTTTCTCAGAAAGCTTCTTTCTCTTTGTTATCGGAGGATATTTCCTTTGGCCCTATAGTCTTCAAAAGGATCCGAAATATCTGTTCTCAGATTCCACAGAAATAAGGCTAGCAAAGAGATCCACGAAATACAGATGTAACTCTGTGAGTGGAAGTCACATATCACAGAGCAGTTTCTCAGAAAGCTTCCTTCCAGATTTCATTGGAGGATATTTCCTTTTTCACCATAGCCCTCTATGGGCTTCCAAATATCACTTTGTCAATTCCACAAGAACTGTCTTACCGAAAGGCTTCTTGACTGGAAAGCTGTAACTCTGTGAGATGATTTCACAGAACACAAAGAAGTTTCTCAGAAAGCTTCTTTCTCTTTGTTATCGGAGGATATTTCCTTTGGCCCTATAGTCTTCAAAGGGATCCGAAATATCTGTTCTCAGATTCCACAGAAATAAGGCTAGCAAAGAGATCCACGAAATACAGATGTAACTCTGTGAGTGGAAGTCACATATCACAGAGCAGTTTCTCAGAAAGCTTCTTTCCAGATTTCATCGGAGGATACTTCCTTTTTCACCATAGCCCTCTATGGGCTTCCAAATATCACTTTGCCAATTCCACAAGAACTGTCTTAACGAAAGGCTTCCTCAGGGGAAAGCTGTAACTCTGTGAGATGATTTCACAGAACACAAAGACGTTTCTCAGAAAGCTTCTTTCTCTTTGTTATCGGAGGATATTTACTTTGGCCCTATAGTCTTCAAAGGGATCCGAAATATCTGTTCTCAGATTCCACAGAAATAAGGCTAGCAAAGAGATCCATGAAATACAGATGTAACTCTGTGAGTGGAAGTCACATATCACAGAGCAGTTTCTCAGAAAGCTTCTTTCCAGATTTCATCGGAGGATATTTCCTTTTTCACCATAGCCCTCTATGGGCTTCCAAATATCACTTTGCCAATTCCACAAGAACTGTCTTAGCGAAAGGCTTCTTGAGGGGAAAGCTGTAACTCTGTGAGATGATTTCACAGAACACAAAGAAGTTTCTCAGAAAGCTTCTTTCTCTTTGTTATCGGAGGATATTTCCTTTGGCCCTATAGTCTTCAAAGGGATCCGAAATATATGTTCTCAGATTCCACAGAAATAAGGCTAGCAAAGAGATCCAGGAAATACAGATGTAACTCTGTGAGTGGAAGTCACATATCCCAGAGCAGTTTCTTAGAAATCTTCTTTCCAGATTTCATCTGAAGATATTTCCTTTTTCACCATAGCCCTCTATGGGCTTCCAAATATCACTTTGCCAATTCCACAAGAACTGTCTTAGCGAAAGGCTTCTTGAGGCGAAAGCTGTAACTCTGTGAGATGATTTCACAGAACACAAAGAAGTTTTCAGAAAGCTTCTTTCTCTTTGTTATGGGAGGATATTTCCTTTGTCCCTACAGTCTTCAAAGGGATCCGAAATATCTGTTCTCAGATTCCACAGAAATAAGGCTAGCAAAGAGATCCACGAAATACAGATGTAACTCTGTGAGTGGAAGTCACATATCACAGAGCAGTTTCTCAGAAAGCTTCTTTCCAGATTTCATCGGAGGATATTTCCTTTTTCACCATAGCCCTCTATGGGCTTCCAAATATCACTTTGCCAATTCCAAAAGAACTGTCTTAGCGAAAGGCTTCTTGAGGGGAAAGCTGTAACTCTGTGAGATGATTTCACAGAACACAAAGAAGTTTCTCAGAAATCTTCTTTCTCTTTGTTATCGGAGGATATTTCCTTTGGCCCTATAGTCTTCAAAGGAATCCGAAATATCTGTTCTCAGATTCCACAGAAATAAGGCTAGCAAAGGCATCCACGAAATACAGATGTAACTCTCTGAGTGGAAGTCACATATCACAGAGCAGTTTCTCAGGAAGCTTCTTTCCAGATTTCATCGGAGGATATTTCCTTTTTCACCATAGCCCTCTATGGGCTTCCAAATATCACTTTGCCAATTCCACAAGAACTGTCTTAGCGAAAGGTTTCTTGAGGGGAAAGCTGTAACTCTGTGAGATGATTTCACCGAACACAATGAAGTTTCTCAGAAAGCTTCTTTCTCTTTGTTATCGGAGGATATTTCCTTTGACCCTATAGTCTTCAAAAGGATCCGAAATATCTGTTCTCAGATTCCACAGAAATAAGGCTATCAAAGAGATCCACGAAATACAGATGTTACTCTGTGAGTTGAAGTCACATATCACAGAGCAGTTTCTCAGAAAGCTTCTTTCCAGATTTCATCGGAGGATACTTCCTTTCTCACCATAGCCCTCTAAGGGCTTCCAAATATCACTTTGCCAATTCCACAAGAACTGTCTTAACGAAAGGCTTCTTCAGGGGAAAGCTGTAACTCTGTGAGATGATTTCACCGAACACAAAGACGTTTCTCAGAAAGCTTCTTTCTCTTTGTTATCGGAGGATATTTCCTTTGGCCCTATAGTCTTCAAAGGGATCCGAAATATCTGTTCTCAGATTCCACAGAAATAAGGCTAGCAAAGAGATCCATGAAATACAGATGTAACTCTGTGAGTGGAAGTCACATATCACAGAGCAGTTTCTCAGAAAGCTTCTTTCCAGATTTCATCGGAGGATATTTCCTTTTTCACCATAGCCCTCTATGGGCTTCCAAATATCACTTTGCCAATTCCACAAGAACTGTCTTAGCGAAAGGCTTCTTGAGGGGAAAGCTGTAACTCTGTGAGATGATTTCACAGAACACAAAGAAGTTTCTCAGAAATCTTCTTTCTCTTTGTTATCGGAGGATATTTCCTTTGGCCCTATAGTCTTCAAAGGGATCCGAAATATCTGTTCTCAGATTTCACAGAAATAAGGCTAGCAAAGAGATCCACGAAATACAGATGTAACTCTGTGAGTGGAAGTCACATATCACAGAGCAGTTTCTCAGAAAGCTTCTTTCCAGATTTCATCGGAGGATACTTCCTTTTTCACCATAGCCCTCTATGGGCTTCCAAATATCACTTTGCCAATTCCACAAGAACTGTCTTAGCGAAAGGCTTCTTGAGGGGAAAGCTGTAACTCTGTGAGATGATTTCACAGAACACAAAGAAGTTTTCAGAAAGCTTCTTTCTCTTTGTTATGGGAGGATATTTCCTTTGTCCCTACAGTCTTCAAAGGGATCCGAAATATCTGTTCTCAGATTCCACAGAAATAAGGCTAGCAAAGAGATCCACGAAATACAGATGTAACTCTGTGAGTGGAAGTCACATATCACAGAGCAGTTTCTCAGAAAGCTTCTTTCCAGATTTCATCGGAGGATATTTCCTTTTTCACCATAGCCCTCTATGGGCTTCCAAATATCACTTTGCCAATTCCACAAGAACTGTCTTAGCGAAAGGTTTCTTGAGGGGAAAGCTGTAACTCTGTGAGATGATTTCACCGAACACAATGAAGTTTCTCAGAAAGCTTCTTTCTCTTTGTTATCGGAGGATATTTCCTTTGACCCTATAGTCTTCAAAAGGATCCGAAATATCTGTTCTCAGATTCCACAGAAATAAGGCTATCAAAGAGATCCACGAAATACAGATGTAACTCTGTGAGTTGAAGTCACATATCACAGAGCAGTTTCTCAGAAAGCTTCTTTCCAGATTTCATCGGAGGATACTTCCTTTCTCACTATAGCCCTCTATGGGCTTCCAAATATCACTTTGCCAATTCCACAAGAACTGTCTTAACGAAAGGCTTCTTCAGGGGAAAGCTGTAACTCTGTGAGATGATTTCACAGAACACAAAGACGTTTCTCAGAAAGCTTCTTTCTCTTTGTTATCGGAGGATATTTACTTTGGCCCTATAGTCTTCAAAGGGATCCGAAATATCTGTTCTCAGATTCCACAGAAATAAGGCTAGCAAAGAGATCCATGAAATACAGATGTAACTCTGTGAGTGGAAGTCACATATCACAGAGCAGTTTCTCAGAAAGCTTCTTTCCAGATTTCATCGGAGGATATTTCCTTTTTCATCATAGCCCTCTATGGGCTTCCAAATATCACTTTGCCAATTCCACAAGAACTGTCTTAGCGAAAGGCTTCTTGAGGGGAAAGCTGTAACTCTGTGAGATGATTTCACAGAACACAAAGACGTTTCTCAGAAAGCTTCTTTCTCTTTGTTATCGGAGGATATTTACTTTGGCCCTATAGTCTTCAAAGGGATCCGAAATATCTGTTCTCAGATTCCACAGAAATAAGGCTAGCAAAGAGATCCACGAAATACAGATGTAACTCTGTGAGTGGAAGTCACATATCCCAGAGCAGTTTCTCAGAAAGCTTCTTTCCAGATTTCATCGGAGGATATTTCCTTTTTCACCATAGCCCTCTATGGGCTTCCAAATATCACTTTGTCAATTCCACAAGAACTGTCTTAGCGAAAGGCTTCTTGAGGGGAAAGCTGTAACTCTGTGAGATGATTTCACAGAACACAAAGAAGTTTTCAGAAAGCTTCTTTCTCTTTGTTATGGGAGGATAATTCCTTTGTCCCTACAGTCTTCAAGGGGATCCGAAATATCTGTTCTCAGATTCCACAGAAATAAGGCTAGCAAAGAGATCCACGAAATACAGATGTATTTCTGTGAGTGGAAGTCACATATCACAGAGCAGTTTCTCAGAAAGCTTCTTTCCAGATTTCATCGGAGGATATTTCCTTTTTCACCATAGCCCTCTATGGGCTTCCAAATATCACTTTGCCAATTCCACAAGAACTGTCTTAGCGAAAGGCTTCTTGAGGGGAAAGCTGTAACTCTGTGAGATGATTTCACAGAACACAAAGAAGTTTCTCAGAAAGCTTCTTTCTCTTTGTTATGGGAGGATATTTCCTTTGGCCCTATAGTCTTCAAAGGGATCCGAAATATCTGTTCTCAGATTCCACAGAAATAAGGCTAGCAAGGAGACCCACGAAATACAGATGTAACTCTGTGAGTGGAAGTCACATATCACAGAGTAGTTTCTCAGAAAGCTTCTTTCCAGATTTCATCGGAGGATATTTCCTTTTTCACCATAGCCCTCTATGGGATTCCAAATATCACTTTGCCAATTCCACAAGAAATGTCTTAGCGAAAGGCTTCTTGAAGGGAAAGCGGTAACTCTGTGAGATGATTTCACAGACACAAAGAAGTTTCTCAGAAATCTTCTTTCTCTTTGTTATCGGAGGATATTTCCTTTGGCCCTATAGTCTTCAAAGGAATCCGAAATATCTGTTCTCAGATTCCACAGAAATAAGGCTAGCAAAGGCACCCACGAAATACAGATGTAACTCTCTGAGTGGAAGTCACATATCACAGAGCAGTTTCTCAGGAAGCTTCTTTCCAGATTTCATCGGAGGATATTTCCTTTTTCACCATAGCCCTCTATGGGCTTCCAAATATCACTTTGCCAATTCCACAAGAACTGTCTTAGCGAAAGGTTTCTTGAGGGGAAAGCTGTAACTCTGTGAGATGATTTCACCGAACACAATGAAGTTTCTCAGAAAGCTTCTTTCTCTTTGTTATCGGAGGATATTTCCTTTGACCCTATAGTCTTCAAAAGGATCCGAAATATCTGTTCTCAGATTCCACAGAAATAAGGCTATCAAAGAGATCCACGAAATACAGATGTAACTCTGTGAGTTGAAGTCACATATCACAGAGCAGTTTCTCAGAAAGCTTCTTTCCAGATTTCATCGGAGGATACTTCCTTTCTCACCATAGCCCTCTAAGGGCTTCCAAATATCACTTTGCCAATTCCACAAGAACTGTCTTAACGAAAGGCTTCTTCAGGGGAAAGCTGTAACTCTGTGAGATGATTTCACAGAACACAAAGACGTTTCTCAGAAAGCTTCTTTCTCTTTGTTATCGGAGGATATTTCCTTTGGCCCTATAGTCTTCAAAGGGATCCGAAATATCTGTTCTCAGATTCCACAGAAATAAGGCTAGCAAAGAGATCCATGAAATACAGATGTAACTCTGTGAGTGGAAGTCACATATCACAGAGCAGTTTCTCAGAAAGCTTCTTTCCAGATTTCATCGGAGGATATTTCCTTTTTCACCATAGCCCTCTATGGGCTTCCAAATATCACTTTGCCAATTCCACAAGAACTGTCTTAGCGAAAGGCTTCTTGAGGGGAAAGCTGTAACTCTGTGAGATGATTTCACAGAACACAAAGAAGTTTCTCAGAAATCTTCTTTCTCTTTGTTATCGGAGGATATTTCCTTTGGCCCTATAGTCTTCAAAGGGATCCGAAATATCTGTTCTCAGATTTCACAGAAATAAGGCTAGCAAAGAGATCCACGAAATACAGATGTAACTCTGTGAGTGGAAGTCACATATCACAGAGCAGTTTCTCAGAAAGCTTCTTTCCAGATTTCATCGGAGGATACTTCCTTTTTCACCATAGCCCTCTATGGGCTTCCAAATATCACTTTGCCAATTCCACAAGAACTGTCTTAGCGAAAGGCTTCTTGAGGGGAAAGCTGTAACTCTGTGAGATGATTTCACAGAACACAAAGAAGTTTTCAGAAAGCTTCTTTCTCTTTGTTATGGGAGGATATTTCCTTTGTCCCTACAGTCTTCAAAGGGATCCGAAATATCTGTTCTCAGATTCCACAGAAATAAGGCTAGCAAAGAGATCCACGAAATACAGATGTAACTCTGTGAGTGGAAGTCACATATCACAGAGCAGTTTCTCAGAAAGCTTCTTTCCAGATTTCATCGGAGGATATTTCCTTTTTCACCATAGCCCTCTATGGGCTTCCAAATATCACTTTGCCAATTCCAAAAGAACTGTCTTAGCGAAAGGCTTCTTGAGGGGAAAGCTGTAACTCTGTGAGATGATTTCACAGAACACAAAGAAGATTCTCAGAAAGCTTCTTTCTCTTTGTTATCGGAGGATATTTCCTTTGGCCCTATAGTCTTCAAAGGGATCCGAAATATCTGTTCTCAGATTCCGCAGAAATAGGGCTAGCAAGGAGACCCACGAAATACAGATGTAACTCTGTGAGTGGAAGTCACATATCACAGAGCAGTTTCTCAGAATGCTTCTTTCCAGATTTCATCTGAGGATATTTCCTTTTTCACCATAGCCCTTTATGGGTTTCCAAATATCACTTTGCCAATTCCACAAGAACTGTCTTAGCGAAAGGCTTCTTGAAGGGAAAGCTGTAACTCTGTGAGATGATTTCACAGAACACAAAGAAGTTTCTCAGAAATCTTCTTTCTCTTTGTTTTCGGAGGATATTTCCTTTGGCCCTATAGTCTTCAATGGGATCCGAAATATCTGTTCTCAGATTCCACAGAAATAAGGCTAGCAAAGGGATCCACGAAATACAGATATAACTCTCTGAGTGGAAGTCACATATCACAGAGCAGTTTCTCAGGAAGCTTCTTTCCAGATTTCATCGGAGGATATTTCCTTTTTCACCATAGCCCTCTATGGTCTTCCAAATATCACTTTGCCAATTCCACAAGAACTGTCTTAACGAAAAGCTTCTTGAGGGGAAAGCTGTAACTCTGTGAGATGATTTCACAGAACACAAAGAAGTTTCTCAGAAAGCTTCTTTCTCTTTGTTATCGGAGGATATTTACTTTGGCCCTATAGTCTTCAAAGGGATCCGAAATATCTGTTCTCAGATTCCACAGAAATAAGGCTAGCAAAGAGATCCACGAAATACAGATGTAACTCTGTGAGTGGAAGTCACATATCACAGAGCAGTTTCTCAGAAAGCTTCTTTCCAGATTTCATCGGAGGATATTTCCTTTTTCACCATAGCCCTCTATGGGCTTCCAAATATCACTTTGCCAATTCCACAAGAACTGTCTTAGCGAAAGGCTTCTTGAGGGGAAAGCTGTAACTCTGTGAGATGATTTCACAGAACACAAAGAAGTTTCTCTGAAAGCTTCTTTCTCTTTGTTATGGGAGGATAATTCCTTTGGCCCTATAGTCTTCAAAGGGATCCGAAATATCTGTTCTCAGATTCCACAGAAATAAGGCTAGCAAAGAGATCCACGAAATACAGATGTATTTCTGTGAGTGGAAGTCACATATCACAGAGCAGTTTCTCAGAAAACTTCTTTCCAGATTTCATCGGAGGATATTTCCTTTTTCACCATAGCCCTCTATGGGCTTCCAAATATCACTTTGCCAATTCCACAAGAACTGTCTTAGCGAAAGGCTTCTTGAGGGGAAAGCTGTAACTCTGTGAGATGATTTCACAGAACACAAAGAAGTTTCTCAGAAAGCTTCTTTCTCTTTGTTATTGGAGGATATTTACTTTGGCCCTATAGTCTTCAAAGGGATCCGAAATATCTGTTCTCAGATTCCACAGAAATAAGGCTAGCAAAGAGATCCACGAAATACAGATGTAACTCTGTGAGTGGAAGTCACATATCACAGAGCAGTTTCTCAGAAAGCTTCTTTCCAGATTTCATCGGAGGATATTTCCTTTTTCACCATAGCCCTCTATGGGCTTCCAAATATCACTTTGCCAATTCCACAAGAACTGTCTTAACGAAAGGCTTCTTGAGGGGAAAGCTGTAACTCTGTGAGATGATTTCACAGAACACAAGGAAGTTTCTCAGAAAGCATCTTTCTCTTTGTTGTCGGAGGATATTTCCTTTGGCCCTATAGTCTTCAAAGGGATCCGAAATATCTGTTCTCAGATTCCACAGAAATAAGGCTAGCAAAGGGATCCACGAAATACAGATGTAACTCTCTGAGTGGAAGTCACATATCACAGAGCAGTTTCTCAGGAAGCTTCTTTCCAGATTTCATCGGAGGATATTTCCTTTTTCACCTTAGCCCTCTATGGGCTTCCAAATATCATTTGCCAATTCCACAAGAACTGTCTTAGCGAAAGGTTTCTTGAGGGGAAAGCTGTAACTCTGTGAGATGATTTCACCGAACACAATGAAGTTTCTCAGAAAGCTTCTTTCTCTTTGTTATCGGAGGATATTTCCTTTGGCCCTATAGTCTTCAAAAGGATCTGAAATATCTGTTCTCAGATTCCACAGAAATAAGGCTAGCAAAGAGATCCACGAAATACAGATGTAACTCTGTGAGTGGAAGTCACATATCACAGAGCAGTTTCTCAGAAAGCTTCTTTCCAGATTTCATCGGAGGATACTTCCTTTCTCACCATAGCCCTCTATGGGCTTCCAAATATCACTTTACCAATTCCACAAGAACTGTCTTAGCGAAAGGCTTCTTGAGGGGAAAGCTGTAACTCTGTGAGATGATTTCACAGAACACAAAGAAGTTTCTCAGAAAGCTTCTTTCTCTTTGTTATCGGAGGATATTTCCTTTGGCCCTATAGTCTTCAAAGGGATCCGAAATATCTGTTCTCAGATTCCACAGAAATAAGGCTAGCAAAGAGATCCACGACCTACAGATGTAACTCTGTGAGTGGAAGTCACATATCACAGAGCAGTTTCTCAGAAACCTTCTTTCCAGATTTCATCGGAGGATACTTCCTTTTTCAACATAGCCCACTATGGGCTTCCAAATATCACTTTGCCAATTCCACAAGAACTGTCTTAACGAAAGGCTTCTTCAGGGGAAAGCTGTAACTCTATGAGATGATTTCACAGAACACAAAGACGTTTCTCAGAAAGCTTCTTTCTCTTTGTTATCGGAGGATATTTCCTTTGGCCCTATAGTCTTCAAAGGGATCCGAAATATCTGTTCTCAGATTCCACAGAAATAAGGCTAGCAAAGAGATCCATGAAATACAGATGTAACTCTGTGAGTGGAAGTCACATATCACAGAGCAGTTTCTCAGAAAGCTTCTTTCCAGATTTCATCGGAGGATATTTCCTTTTTCACCATAGCCCTCTATGGGCTTCCAAATATCACTTTGCCAATTCCACAAGAACTGTCTTAGCGAAAGGCTTCTTGAGGGGAAAGCTGTAACTCTGTGAGATGATTTCAGAGAACACAAAGAAGTTTCTCAGAAAGCTTCTTTCTCTTTGTTATCGGAGGATATTTCCTTTGGCCCTATAGTCTTCAAAGGGATCCGAAATATCTGTTCTCAGATTCCACAGAAATAAGGCTAGCAAAGACATCCACGAAATACAGATGTAACTCTGTGAGTGGAAGTCACATATCACAGAGCAGTTTCTCAGAAAGCTTCTTTCCAGATTTCATCGGAGGATATTTCCTTTTTCACCATAGCCCTCTATGGGCTTCCAAATATCACTTTGCCAATTCCACAAGAACTGTCTTAGCGAAAGGCTTCTTGAGGGGAAAGCTGTAACTCTGTGAGATGATTTCACAGAACACAAAGAAGTTTTCAGAAAGCTTCTTTCTCTTTGTTATGGGAGGATATTTCCTTTGTACCTACAGTCTTCAAAGGGATCCGAAATATCTGTTCTCAGATTCCACAGAAATAAGGCTAGCAAAGAGATCCACGAAATACAGATGTAACTCTGTGAGTGGAAGTCACATATCACAGAGCAGTTTCTCAGAAAGCTTCTTTCCAGATTTCATCTGAGGATATTTCCTTTTTCACCATAGCCTTCTATGGGCTTCCAAATATCACTTTGCCAATTCCACAAGAACTGTCTTAGCGAAAGGCTTCTTGAGGGGAAAGCTGTAACTCTGTGAGATGATTTCACAGAACACAAAGACGTTTCTCAGAAAGCTTCTTTCTCTTTGTTATCGGAGGATATTTCCTTTGGCCCTATAGTCTTCAAAGGGATCCGAAATATCTGTTCTCAGATTCCACAGAAATAAGGCTAGCAAAGAGATCCACGAAATACAGGTGTAACTCTATGAGTGGAAGTCACATATCACAGAGCAGTTTCTCAGAAAGCTTCTTTCCAGATTTCATCGGAGGATATTTCCTTTTTCACCATAGCCCTCTATGGGCTTCCAAATATCACTTTGCCAATTCCACAAGAACTGCCTTAGCGAAAGGCTTCTTGAGGGGAAAGCTGTAACTCTGTGAGATGATTTCACAGAACACAAAGAAGTTTCTCAGAAAGCTTCTTTCTCTTTGTTATCGGAGGATATTTCCTTTGGCCCTATAGTCTTCAAAGGGATCCGAAATATCTGTTCTCAGAATCCACAGAAATAAGGCTAGCAAGGAGACCCACGAAATACAGATGTAACTCTGTGAGTGGAAGTCACATATCACAGAGCAGTTTCTCAGAAAGCTTCTTTCCAGATTTCATCTGAGGATATTTCCTTTTTCACCATAGCCCTATATGGGTTTCCAAATATCACTTTGCCTATTCCACAAGAACTGTCTTAGCGAAAGGCTTCTTGAAGGGAAAGCTGTAAATCTGTGAGATGATTTCACAGAACACAAAGAAGTTTCTCAGAAATCTTCTTTCTCTTTGTTATCGGAGGATATTTCCTTTGGCCCTATAGTCTTCAAAGGGATCCGATATATCTGTTCTCAGATTCCACAGAAATAAGGCTAGCAAAGGAATCCACGAAATACAGATGTAACTCTCTGGGTGGAAGTCACATATCACAGAGCAGTTTCTCAGGAAGCTTCTTTCCAGATTTCATCGGAGGATATTTCCTTTTTCACCGTAGCCCTCTATGGTCTTCCAAGTATCACTTTGCCAATTCCACAAGAACTGTCTTAGCGAAAGGTTTCTTGAGGGGAAAGCTGTAACTCTGTGAGATGATTTCACCGAACACAAAGAAGTTTCTCAGAAAGCTTCTTTCTCTTTGTTATCGGAGGATATTTCCTTTGGCCCTATAGTCTTCAAAGGGATCCGAAATATCTGTTCTCAGATTCCACAGAAATAAGGCTAGCAAAGAGATCCACGACCTACAGATGTAACTCTGTGAGTGGAAGTCACATATCACAGAGCAGTTTCTCAGAAAGCTTCTTCCCAGATTTCATCGGAGGATATTTCCTTTTTCACAATAGCCTTCTATGGGCTTCCAAATATCACTTTGCCAATTCCACAAGAACTGTCTTAACCAAAGGCTTCTTCAGGGGAAAGCTGTAACTCTGTGAGATGATTTCACAGAACACAAAGACGTTTCTCAGAAAGCTTCTTTCTCTTTGTTATCGGAGGATATTTACTTCGGCCCTATAGTCTTCAAAGGGATCCGAAATATCTGTTCTCAGATTCCACAGAAATAAGGCTAGCAAAGAGATCCATGAAATACAGATGTAACTCTGTGAGTGGAAGTCACATATCACAGAGCAGTTTCTCAGAAAGCTTCTTTCCAGATTTCATCGGAGGATATTTCCTTTTTCACCATAGCCCTCTATGGGCTTCCAAATATCAGTTTGCCAATTAAACAAGAACTGTCTTAGCGAAAGGCTTCTTGAGGGGAAAGCTGTAACTCTGTGAGATGATTTCACAGAACACAAAGAAGTTTTCAGAAAGCTTCTTTCTCTTTGTTATGGGAGGATATTTCCTTTGTCCCTACAGTCTTCAAAGGGTTCCGAAATATCTGTTCTCAGATTCCACAGAAATAAGGCTAGCAAAGAGATCCACGAAATACAGATGTAACTCTGTGAGTGGAAGTCACATATCACAGAGCAGTTTCTCAGAAAGCTTCTTTCCACATTTCATCGGAGGATATTTCCTTTTTCACCATAGCCTTCTATGGGCTTCCAAATATCACTTTGCCAATTCCACAAGAACTGTCTTAGCGAAAGGCTTCTTGAGGGGAAAGCTGTAACTCTGTGAGATGATTTCACAGAACACAAAGAAGTTTCTCAGAAAGCTTCTTTCTCTTTGTTATCGGAGGATATTTCCTTTGGCCCTATAGTCTTCAAAGGGATCCGAAATATCTGTTCTCAGAATCCACAGAAATAAGGCTGGCAAGGAGACCCACGAAATACAGATGTAACTCTGTGAGTGGAAGTCTCATATCACAGAGTAGTTTCTCAGAAAGCTTCTTTCCAGATTTCATCTGAGGATATTTCCTTTTTCACCATAGCCCTCTATGGGTTTCCAAATATCACTTTGCCAATTCCACAAGAACTGTCTTAGCGAAAGGCTTCTTGAAGGGAAAGCTGTAACTCTGTGAGATGATTTCACAGAACACAAAGAAGTTTCTCAGAAATCTTCTTTCTCTTTGTTATTGGAGGATATTTCCTTTGGCCCTATAGTCTTCAAAGGGATCCGAAACATCTGTTCTCAGATTCCACAGAAATAAGGCTAGCAAAGGGATCCACGAAATACAGATGTAACTCTCTGAGTGGAAGTCACATATCACAGAGCAGTTTCTCAGGAAGCTTCTTTCCAGATTTCATCGGAGGATATTTCCTTTTTCACCATAGCCCTCTAAGGTCTTCCAAGTATCACTTTGCCAATTCCACAAGAACTGTCTTAGCGAAAGGTTTCTTGAGGGGAAAGCTGTAACTCTGTGAGATGATTTCACCGAACACAATGAAGTTTCTCAGAAAGCTTCTTTCTCTTTGTTATCGGAGGATATTTCCTTTGGCCCTATAGTCTTCAAAAGGATCCGAAATATCTGTTCTCAGATTCCACAGAAATAAGGCTAGCAAAGAGTTCCACGAAATACAGATGTAACTCTGTGAGTGGAAGTCACATATCACAGAGCAGTTTCTCAGAAAGCTTCCTTCCAGATTTCATCGGAGGATATTTCCTTTTTCACCATAGCCCTCTATGGGCTTCCAAATATCACTTTGTCAATTCCACAAGAACTGTCTTAGCGAAAGGCTTCTTGAGGGGAAAGCTGTAACTCTGTGAGATGATTTCACAGAACACAAAGAAGTTTCTCAGAAAGCTTCTTTCTCTTTGTTATCGGAGGATATTTCCTTTGGCCCTATAGTCTTCAAAGGGATCTGAAATATCTGTTCTCAGATTCCACAGAAATAAGGCTAGCAAAGAGATCCACGAAATACAGATGTAACTCTGTGAGTGGAAGTCACATATCACAGAGCAGTTTCTCAGAAAGCTTCTTTCCAGATTTCATCGGAGGATACTTCCTTTTTCACCATAGCCCTCTAAGGGCTTCCAAATATCACTTTGCCAATTCCACAAGAACTGTCTTAACGAAAGGCTTCTTCAGGGGAAAGCTGTAACTCTGTGAGATGATTTCACAGAACACAAAGACGTTTCTCAGAAAGCTTCTTTCTCTTTGTTATCGGAGGATATTTACTTTGGCCCTATAGTCTTCAAAGGGACCCGAAATATCTGTTCTCAGATTCCACAGAAATAAGGCTAGCAAAGAGATCCATGAAATACAGATGTAACTCTGTGAGTGGAAGTCACATATCACAGAGCAGTTTCTCAGAAAGCTTCTTTCCAGATTTCATCGGAGGATATTTCCTTTTTCACCGTAGCCCTCTATGGGCTTCCAAATATCACTTTGCCAATTCCACAAGAACTGTCTTAGCGAAAGGCTTCTTGAGGGGAAAGCTGTAACTCTGTGAGATGATTTCACAGAACACAAAGAAGTTTCTCAGAAAGTTTCTTTCTCTTTGTTATCGGAGGATATTTCCTTTGGCCCTATAGTCTTCAAAGGGATCCGAAATATCTGTTCAGATTCCACAGAAATAAGGCTAGCAAAGAGATCCACGAAATACAGATGTAACTCTGTGAGTGGAAATCACATATCCCAGAGCAGTTTCTCAGAAAGCTTCTTTCCAGATTTCATCTGAGGATATTTCCTTTTTCACCATAGCCCTCTAAGGGCTTCCAAATATCACTTTGCCAATTCCACAAGAACTGTCTTAGCGAAAGGCTTCTTGAGGGGAAAGCTGTAACTCTGTGAGATGATTTCACAGAACACAAAGAAGTTTTCAGAAAGCTTCTTTCTCTTTGTTATGGGAGGATATTTCCTTTGTCCCTACAGTCTTCAAAGGGATCCGAAATATCTGTTCTCAGATTCCACAGAAATAAGGCTAGCAAAGAGATCCACGAAATACAGATGTAACTCTGTGAGTGGAAGTCACATATCACAGAGCAGTTTCTTAGAAAGCTTCTTTCCAGATTTCATCGGAGGATATTTCCTTTTTCACCATAGCCCTCTATGGGCTTCCAAATATCACTTTGCCAATTCCAAAAGAACTGTCTTAGCGAAAGGCTTCTTGAGGGGAAAGCTGTAACTCTGTGAGATGATTTCACAGAACACAAAGAAGTTTCTCAGAAACCTTCTTTCTCTTTGTTATCGGAGGATATTTCCTTTGGCCCTATAGTCTTCAAAGGGATCCGAAATATCTGTTCTCAGATTCCACAGAAATAAGGCTAGCAAAGAGATCCACGAAATACAGATGTAACTCTGTGAGTGGAAGTCACATATCACAGAGCAGTTTCTCAGAAAGCTTCTTTCCAGATTTCATCTGAGGATATTTCCTTTTTCACCATAGCCCTCTATGGTATTCCAAATATCACTTTGCCAATTCCACAAGAACTGTCTTAGCGAAAGGCTTCTTGAAGAGAAAGCGGAAACTCTGTGAGATGATTTCACAGAACACAAAGAAGTTTCTCAGAAATCTTCTTTCTCTTTGTTATCGGAGAATATTTCCTTTGGCCCTATAGTCTTCAAAGGAATCCGAAATATCTGTTCTCAGATTCCACAGAAATAAGGCTAGCAAAGGCATCCACGAAATACAGATGTAACTCTCTGAGTGGAAGTCACATATCACAGAGCAGTTTCTCAGGAAGCTTCTTTCCAGATTTCATCGGAGGATATTTCCTTTTTCACCATAGCCCTCTATGGGCTTCCAAATATCACTTTGCCAATTCCACAAGAACTGTCTTAGCGAAAGGTTTCTTGAGGGGAAAGCTGTAACTCTGTGAGATGATTTCACCGAACACAATGAAGTTTCTCAGAAAGCTTCTTTCTCTTTGTTATCGGAGGATATTTCCTTTGGCCCTATAGTCTTCAAAAGGATCCGAAATATATGTTCTCAGATTCCACAGAAATAAGGCTATCAAAGAGATCCACGAAATACAGATGTAACTCTGTGAGTTGAAGTCACATATCACAGAGCAGTTTCTCAGAAAGCTTCTTTCCAGATTTCATCGGAGGATACTTCCTTTCTCACCATAGCCCTCTATGGGCTTCCAAATATCACTTTGCCAATTCCACAAGAACTGTCTTAACGAAAGGCTTCTTTAGGGGAAAGCTGTAACTCTGTGAGATGATTTCACAGAACACAAAGAAGTTTCTCAGAAAGCTTCTTTCTCTTTGTTATTGGAGGATATTTACTTTGGCCCTCTGGTCTTCAAAGGGATCGGAAATATCTGTTCTCAGATTCCACAGAAATAAGGCTAGCAAAGAGATCCACGAAATACAGATGTAACTCTGTGAGTGAAAGTCACATATCACAGAGCAGTTTCTCAGAAAGCTTCTTTCCAGATTTCATCGGAGGATATTTCCTTTTTCACCATAGCCCTCTATGGGCTTCCAAATATCACTTTGCCAATTCCACAAGAACTGTCTAAGCGAAAGGCTTCTTGAGGGGAAAGCTGTAACTCTGTGAGATGATTTCACAGAACACAAAGAAGTTTCTCAGAAAGCTTCTTTCTCTTTGTTATCGGAGGATATTTCCTTTGGCCCTATAGTCTTCAAAGGGATCCGAAATATCTGCTCTCAGATTCCACAGAAATAAGGCTAGCAAAGGGATCCACGAAATACAGATGTAACTCTCTGAGTGGAAGTCACATATCACAGAGCAGTTTCTCAGGAAGCTTCTTTCCAGATTTCATCGGAGGATATTTCCTTTTTCACCTTAGCCCTCTATGGGCTTCCAAATATCATTTGCCAATTCCACAAGAACTGTCTTAGCGAAAGGTTTCTTGAGGGGAAAGCTGTAACTCTGTGAGATGATTTCACCGAACACAATGAAGTTTCTCAGAAAGCTTCTTTCTCTTTGTTATCGGAGGATATTTCCTTTTTCCCTACAGTCTTCAAAGGGATCCGAAATATCTGTTCTCAGATTCCACAGAAATAAGGCTAGCAAAGAGATCCACGAAATACAGATGTAACTCTGTGAGTGGAAGTCACATATCACAGAGCAGTTTCTCAGAAAGCTTCTTTCCAGATTTCATCGGAGGATACTTCCTTTCTCACCATAGCCCTCTATGGGCTTCCAAATATCACTTTGCCAATTCCACAAGAACTGTCTTAATGAAAGGCTTCTTGAGGGGATAGCTGTAACTCTGTGAGATGATTTCACAGAACACAAAGAAGTTTCTCAGAAAGCTTCTTTCTCTTTGTTATCGGAGGATATTTCCTTTGGCCCTATAGTCTTCAAAGGGATCCGAAATATCTGCTCTCAGATTCCACAGAAATAAGGCTAGCAAGGAGACCCACGAAATACAGAAGTAACTCTGTGAGTGGAAATCACATATCACAGAGCAGTTTCTCAGAAAGCTTCTTTCCAGATTTCATCTGAGGATATTTCCTTTTTCACCATAGCCCTCTATGGGTTTCCAAATATCTCTTTGCCAATTCCACAAGAACTGTCTTAACGAAAGTCTTCTTGAAGGGAAAGCTGTAACTCTGTGAGATGATTTCACAGAACACAAAGACGTTTCTCAGAAAGCTTCTTTCTCTTTGTCATCGGAGGATATTTCCTTTGGCCCTATAGTCTTCAAAGGGATCCGAAATATCTGTTCTCAGATTCCACAGAAATAAGGCTAGCAAAGGGATCCATGAAATACAGATGTAACTCTCTGAGTGGAAGTCACATATCACAGAGCAGTTTCTCAGGAAGCTTCTTTCCAGATTTCATCGGAAGATATTTCCTTTTTCACCATAGCCCTCTATGGGCTTCCAAATATCACTTTGCCAAATCCACAAGAACTGTCTTAGCGAAAGGCTTCTTGAGGGGAAAGCTGTAACTCTGTGAGATGATTTCACAGAACACAAACAAGTTTTCAGAAAGCTTCTTTCTCTTTGTTATGGGAGGATATTTCCTTTGTCCCTACAGTCTTCAAAGGGTTCCGAAATATCTGTTCTCAGATTCCACAGAAATAAGGCTAGCAAAGAGATCCACGAAATACAGATGTAACTCTGTGAGTGGAAGTCACATATCACAGAGCAGTTTCTCAGAAAGCTTCTTTCCAGATTTCATCGGAGGATACTTCCTTTCTCACCATAGCCCTCTATGGGCTTCCAAATATCACTTTGCCAATTCCACAAGAACTGTCTTAATGAAAGGCTTCTTGAGGGGATAGCTGTAACTCTGTGAGATGATTTCACAGAACACAAAGAAGTTTCTCAGAAAGCTTCTTTCTCTTTGTTATCGGAGGATATTTCCTTTGGCCCTATAGTCTTCAAAGGGATCCGAAATATCTGCTCTCAGATTCCACAGAAATAAGGCTAGCAAGGAGACCCACGAAATACAGAAGTAACTCTGTGAGTGGAAATCACATATCACAGAGCAGTTTCTCAGAAAGCTTCTTTCCAGATTTCATCTGAGGATATTTCCTTTTTCACCATAGCCCTCTATGGGTTTCCAAATATCTCTTTGCCAATTCCACAAGAACTGTCTTAACGAAAGTCTTCTTGAAGGGAAAGCTGTAACTCTGTGAGATGATTTCACAGAACACAAAGACGTTTCTCAGAAAGCTTCTTTCTCTTTGTTATCGGAGGATATTTCCTTTGGCCCTATAGTCTTCAAAGGGATCCGAAATATCTGTTCTCAGATTCCACAGAAATAAGGCTAGCAAAGGGATCCATGAAATACAGATGTAACTCTCTGAGTGGAAGTCACATATCACAGAGCAGTTTCTCAGGAAGCTTCTTTCCAGATTTCATCGGAAGATATTTCCTTTTTCACCATAGCCCTCTATGGGCTTCCAAATATCACTTTGCCAAATCCACAAGAACTGTCTTAGCGAAAGGCTTCTTGAGGGGAAAGCTGTAACTCTGTGAGATGATTTCACAGAACACAAACAAGTTTTCAGAAAGCTTCTTTCTCTTTGTTATGGGAGGATATTTCCTTTGTCCCTACAGTCTTCAAAGGGTTCCGAAATATCTGTTCTCAGATTCCACAGAAATAAGGCTAGCAAAGAGATCCACGAAATACAGATGTAACTCTGTGAGTGGAAGTCACATATCACAGAGCAGTTTCTCAGAAAGCTTCTTTCCAGATTTCATCGGAGGATATTTCCTTTTTCACCATAGCCCTCTATGGGCTTCCAAATATCACTTTGCCAATTCCACAGGAACTTTCTTAGCGAAAGGCTTCTTGAGGGGAAAGCTGTAACTCTGTGAGATGATTTCACAGAATACAAAGAAGTTTTCAGAAGTCTTCTTTCTCTTTGTTATGGGAGGATATTTCCTTTTTCCCTACAGTCTTCAAAGGGATCCGAAATATCTGTTCTCAGATTCCACAGAAATAAGGCTAGCAAAGAGATCCACGAAATACAGATGTAACTCTGTGAGTGGAAGTCACATATCACAGAGCAGTTTCTCAGAAAGCTTCTTTCCAGATTTCATCGGAGGATATTTCCTTTTTCACCATAGCCCTCTATGGGCTTCCAAATATCACTTTGCCAATTCCACAAGACCTGTCTTAGCGAAAGGCTTCTTGAGGGGAAAGCTGTAACTCTGTGAGATGATTTCACAGAACACAAAGAAGTTTCTCAGAAAGCTTCTTTCTCTTTGTTATCGGAGGATATTTCCTTTGGCCCTATAGTCTTCAAAGGGATCCGAAATATCTGTTCTCAGATTCCACAGAAATAGGGCTAGCAAGGAGACCCACGAAATACAGATGTAACTCTGTGAGTGGAAGTCACATATCACAGAGCAGTTTCTCAGAATGCTTCTTTCCAGATTTCATCTGAGGATATTTCCTTTTTCACCATAGCCCTCTATGGGTTTCCAAATATCACTTTGCCAATTCCACAAGAACTGTCTTAGCGAAAGGCTTCTTGAAGGGAAAGCTGTAACTCTGTGAGATGATTTCACAGAACACAAAGAAGTTTCTCAGAAATCTTCTTTCTCTTTGTTTTCGGAGGATATTTCCTTTGGCCCTATAGTCTTCAATGGGATCCGAAATATCTGTTCTCAGATTCCACAGAAATAAGGCTAGCAAAGGGATCCACGAAATACAGATATAACTCTCTGAGTGGAAGTCATATATCACAGAGCAGTTTCTCAGGAAGCTTCTTTCCAGATTTCATCGGAGGATATTTCCTTTTTCACCATAGCCCTCTATGGTCTTCCAAATATCACTTTGCCAATTCCACAAGAACTGTCTTAACGAAAAGCTTCTTGAGGGGAAAGCTGTAACTCTGTGAGATGATTTCACAGAACACAAAGAAGTTTCTCAGAAAGCTTCTTTCTCTTTGTTATCGGAGGATATTTACTTTGGCCCTATAGTCTTCAAAGGGATCCGAAATATCTGTTCTCAGATTCCACAGAAATAAGGCTAGCAAAGAGATCCACGAAATACAGATGTAACTCTGTGAGTGGAAGTCACATATCACAGAGCAGTTTCTCAGGAAGCTTCTTTCCAGATTTCATCGGAGGATATTTCCTTTTTCACCTTAGCCCTCTATGGGCTTCCAAATATCATTTGCCAATTCCACAAGAACTGTCTTAGCGAAAGGTTTCTTGAGGGGAAAGCTGTAACTCTGTGAGATGATTTCACCGAACACAATGAAGTTTCTCAGAAAGCTTCTTTCTCTTTGTTATCGGAGGATATTTCCTTTTTCCCTACAGTCTTCAAAGGGATCCGAAATATCTGTTCTCAGATTCCACAGAAATAAGGCTAGCAAAGAGATCCACGAAATACAGATGTAACTCTGTGAGTTGAAGTCACATATCACAGAGCAGTTTCTCAGAAAGCTTCTTTCCAGATTTCATCGGAGGATACTTCCTTTCTCACCATAGCCCTCTATGGGCTTCCAAATATCACTTTGCCAATTCCACAAGAACTGTCTTAACGAAAGGCTTCTTTAGGGGAAAGCTGTAACTCTGGGAGATGATTTCACAGAACACAAAGAAGTTTCTCAGAAAGCTTCTTTCTCTTTGTTATTGGAGGATATTTACTTTGGCCCTATAGTCTTCAAAGGGATCGGAAATATCTGTTCTCAGATTCCACAGAAATAAGGCTAGCAAAGAGATCCACGAAATACAGATGTAACTCTGTGAGTGAAAGTCACATATCACAGAGCAGTTTCTCAGAAAGCTTCTTTCCAGATTTCATCGGAGGATATTTCCTTTTTCACCATAGCCCTCTATGGGCTTCCAAATATCACTTTGCCAATTTCACAAGAACTGTCTAAGCGAAAGGCTTCTTGAGGGGAAAGCTGTAACTCTGTGAGATGATTTCACAGAACACAAAGAAGTTTCTCAGAAAGCTTCTTTCTCTTTGTTATCGGAGGATATTTCCTTTGGCCCTATAGTCTTCAAAGGGATCCGAAATATCTGCTCTCAGATTCCACAGAAATAAGGCTAGCAAAGGGATCCACGAAATACAGATGTAACTCTCTGAGTGGAAGTCACATATCACAGAGCAGTTTCTCAGGAAGCTTCTTTCCAGATTTCATCGGAGGATATTTCCTTTTTCACCTTAGCCCTCTATGGGCTTCCAAATATCATTTGCCAATTCCACAAGAACTGTCTTAGCGAAAGGTTTCTTGAGGGGAAAGCTGTAACTCTGTGAGATGATTTCACCGAACACAATGAAGTTTCTCAGAAAGCTTCTTTCTCTTTGTTATCGGAGGATATTTCCTTTTTCCCTACAGTCTTCAAAGGGATCCGAAATATCTGTTCTCAGATTCCACAGAAATAAGGCTAGCAAAGAGATCCACGAAATACAGATGTAACTCTGTGAGTGGAAGTCACATATCACAGAGCAGTTTCTCAGAAATCTTCTTTCCAGATTTCATCGGAGGATACTTCCTTTCTCACCATAGCCCTCTATGGGCTTCCAAATATCACTTTGCCAATTCCACAAGAACTGTCTTAATGAAAGGCTTCTTGAGGGGAAAGCTGTAACTCTGTGAGATGATTTCACAGAACACAAAGAAGTTTCTCAGAAAGCTTCTTTCTCTTTGTTATCGGAGGATATTTCCTTTGGCCCTATAGTCTTCAAAGGGATCCTAAATATCTGCTCTCAGATTCCACAGAAATAAGGCTAGCAAGGAGACCCACGAAATACAGAAGTAACTCTGTGAGTGGAAATCACATATCACAGAGCAGTTTCTCAGAAAGCTTCTTTCCAGATTTCATCTGAGGATATTTCCTTTTTCACCATAGCCCTCTATGGGTTTCCAAATATCTCTTTGCCAATTCCACAAGAACTGTCTTAACGAAAGTCTTCTTGAAGGGAAAGCTGTAACTCTGTGAGATGATTTCACAGAACACAAAGACGTTTCTCAGAAAGCTTCTTTCTCTTTGTTATCGGAGGATATTTCCTTTGGCCCTATAGTCTTCAAAGGGATCCGAAATATCTGTTCTCAGATTCCACAGAAATAAGGCTAGCAAAGGGATCCACGAAATACAGATGTAACTCTCTGAGTGGAAGTCACATATCACAGAGCAGTTTCTCAGGAAGCTTCTTTCCAGATTTCATCGGAAGATATTTCCTTTTTCACCATAGCCCTCTATGGGCTTCCAAATATCACTTTGCCAAATCCACAAGAACTGTCTTAGCGAAAGGCTTCTTGAGGGGAAAGCTGTAACTCTGTGAGATGATTTCACAGAACACAAACAAGTTTTCAGAAAGCTTCTTTCTCTTTGTTATGGGAGGATATTTCCTTTGTCCCTACAGTCTTCAAAGGGTTCCGAAATATCTGTTCTCAGATTCCACAGAAATAAGGCTAGCAAAGAGATCCACGAAATACAGATGTAACTCTGTGAGTGGAAGTCACATATCACAGAGCAGTTTCTCAGAAAGCTTCTTTCCAGATTTCATCGGAGGATATTTCCTTTTTCACCATAGCCCTCTATGGGCTTCCAAATATCACTTTGCCAATTCCACAGGAACTTTCTTAGCGAAAGGCTTCTTGAGGGGAAAGCTGTAACTCTGTGAGATGATTTCACAGAATACAAAGAAGTTTTCAGAAGTCTTCTTTCTCTTTGTTATGGGAGGATATTTCCTTTTTCCCTACAGTCTTCAAAGGGATCCGAAATATCTGTTCTCAGATTCCACAGAAATAAGGCTAGCAAAGAGATCCACGAAATACAGATGTAAGTCTGTGAGTGGAAGTCACATATCACAGAGCAGTTTCTCAGAAAGCTTCTTTCCAGATTTCATCGGAGGATATTTCCTTTTTCACCATAGCCCTCTATGGGCTTCCAAATATCACTTTGCCAATTCCACAAGACCTGTCTTAGCGAAAGGCTTCTTGAGGGGAAAGCTGTAACTCTGTGAGATGATTTCACAGAACACAAAGAAGTTTCTCAGAAAGCTTCTTTCTCTTTGTTATCGGAGGATATTTCCTTTGGCCCTATAGTCTTCAAAGGGATCCGAAATATCTGTTCTCAGATTCCACAGAAATAGGGCTAGCAAGGAGACCCACGAAATACAGATGTAACTCTGTGAGTGGAAGTCACATATCACAGAGCAGTTTCTCTGAATGCTTCTTTCCAGATTTCATCTGAGGATATTTCCTTTTTCACCATAGCCCTCTATGGGTTTCCAAATATCACTTTGCCAATTCCACAAGAACTGTCTTAGCGAAAGGCTTCTTGAAGGGAAAGCTGTAACTCTGTGAGATGATTTCGCAGAACACAAAGAAGTTTCTCAGAAATTTTCTTTCTCTTTGTTTTCGGAGGATATTTCCTTTGGCCCTATAGTCTTCAATGGGATCCGAAATATCTGTTCTCAGATTCCACAGAAATAAGGCTAGCAAAGGGATCCACGAAATACAGATATAACTCTCTGAGTGGAAGTCACATATCACAGAGCAGTTTCTCAGGAAGCTTCTTTCCAGATTTCATCGGAGGATATTTCCTTTTTCACCATAGCCCTCTATGGTCTTCCAAATATCACTTTGCCAATTCCACAAGAACTGTCTTAACGAAAAGCTTCTTGAGGGGAAAGCTGTAACTCTGTGAGATGATTTCACAGAACACAAAGAAGTTTCTCAGAAAGCTTCTTTCTCTTTGTTATCGGAGGATATTTACTTTGGCCCTATAGTCTTCAAAGGGATCCGAAATATCTGTTCTCAGATTCCACAGAAATAAGGCTAGCAAAGAGATCCACGAAATACAGATGTAACTCTGTGAGTGGAAGTCACATATCACAGAGCAGTTTCTCAGGAAGCTTCTTTCCAGATTTCATCGGAGGATATTTCCTTTTTCACCTTAGCCCTCTATGGGCTTCCAAATATCATTTGCCAATTCCACAAGAACTGTCTTAGCGAAAGGTTACTTGAGGGGAAAGCTGTAACTCTGTGAGATGATTTCACCGAACACAATGAAGTTTCTCAGAAAGCTTCTTTCTCTTTGTTATCGGAGGATATTTCCTTTTTCCCTACAGTCTTCAAAGGGATCCGAAATATCTGTTCTCAGATTCCACAGAAATAAGGCTAGCAAAGAGATCCACGAAATACAGATGTAACTCTGTGAGTGGAAGTCACATATCACAGAGCAGTTTCTCAGAAAGCTTCTTTCCAGATTTCATCGGAGGATACTTCCTTTCTCACCATAGCCCTCTATGGGCTTCCAAATATCACTTTGCCAATTCCACAAGAACTGTCTTAATGAAAGGCTTCTTGAGGGGAAAGCTGTAACTCTGTGAGATGATTTCACAGAACACAAAGAAGTTTCTCAGAAAGCTTCTTTCTCTTTGTTATCGGAGGATATTTCCTTTGGCCCTATAGTCTTCAAAGGGATCCGAAATACCTGCTCTCAGATTCCACAGAAATTAGGCTAGCAAGGAGACCCACGAAATACAGAAGTCACTCTGTGAGTGGAAGTCACATATCACAGAGCAGTTTCTCAGAAAGCTTCTTTCCAGATTTCATCGGAGGATATTTCCTTTTTCACCATAGCCCTCTATGGGCTTCCAAATATCACTTTGCCAATTCCACAGGAACTTTCTTAGCGAAAGGCTTCTTGAGGGGAAAGCTGTAACTCTGTGAGATGATTTCACAGAATACAAAGAAGTTTTCAGAAGTCTTCTTTCTCTTTGTTATGGGAGGATATTTCCTTTTTCCCTACAGTCTTCAAAGGGATCCGAAATATCTGTTCTCAGATTCCACAGAAATAAGGCTAGCAAAGAGATCCACGAAATACAGAT
The DNA here is from genome assembly GCF_049350105.2 of Macaca mulatta. NCBI lineage: Eukaryota > Metazoa > Chordata > Mammalia > Primates > Cercopithecidae > Macaca > Macaca mulatta. The sequence goes on from NC_133417.1 coordinate 31,233,369, forward strand.
GTAACTCTGTGAGTGGAAGTCACATATCACAGAGCAGTTTCTCAGAAAGCTTCTTTCCAGATTTCATCGGAGGATATTTCCTTTTTCACCATAGCCCTCTATGGGCTTCCAAATATCACTTTGCCAATTCCACAAGACCTGTCTTAGCGAAAGGCTTCTTGAGGGGAAAGCTGTAACTCTGTGAGATGATTTCACAGAACACAAAGAAGTTTCTCAGAAAGCTTCTTTCTCTTTGTTATCGGAGGATATTTCCTTTGGCCCTATAGTCTTCAAAGGGATCCGAAATATCTGTTCTCAGATTCCACAGAAATAGGGCTAGCAAGGAGACCCACGAAATACAGATGTAACTCTGTGAGTGGAAGTCACATATCACAGAGCAGTTTCTCTGAATGCTTCTTTCCAGATTTCATCTGAGGATATTTCCTTTTTCACCATAGCCCTCTATGGGTTTCCAAATATCACTTTGCCAATTCCACAAGAACTGTCTTAGCGAAAGGCTTCTTGAAGGGAAAGCTGTAACTCTGTGAGATGATTTCACAGAACACAAAGAAGTTTCTCAGAAACCTTCTTTCTCTTTGTTTTCGGAGGATATTTCCTTTGGCCCTATAGTCTTCAATGGGATCCGAAATATCTGTTCTCAGATTCCACAGAAATAAGGCTAGCAAAGGGATCCACGAAATACAGATATAACTCTCTGAGTGGAAGTCACATATCACAGAGCAGTTTCTCAGGAAGCTTCTTTCCAGATTTCATCGGAGGATATTTCCTTTTTCACCATAGCCCTCTATGGTCTTCCAAATATCACTTTGCCAATTCCACAAGAACTGTCTTAACGAAAAGCTTCTTGAGGGGAAAGCTGTAACTCTGTGAGATGATTTCACAGAACACAAAGAAGTTTCTCAGAAAGCTTCTTTCTCTTTGTTATCGGAGGATATTTACTTTGGCCCTATAGTCTTCAAAGGGATCCGAAATATCTGTTCTCAGATTCCACAGAAATAAGGCTAGCAAAGAGATCCACGAAATACAGATGTAACTCTGTGAGTGGAAGTCACATATCACAGAGCAGTTTCTCAGGAAGCTTCTTTCCAGATTTCATCGGAGGATATTTCCTTTTTCACCTTAGCCCTCTATGGGCTTCCAAATATCATTTGCCAATTCCACAAGAACTGTCTTAGCGAAAGGTTTCTTGAGGGGAAAGCTGTAACTCTGTGAGATGATTTCACCGAACACAATGAAGTTTCTCAGAAAGCTTCTTTCTCTTTGTTATCGGAGGATATTTCCTTTTTCCCTACAGTCTTCAAAGGGATCCGAAATATCTGTTCTCAGATTCCACAGAAATAAGGCTAGCAAAGAGATCCACGAAATACAAATGTAACTCTGTGAGTGGAAGTCACATATCACAGAGCAGTTTCTCAGAAAGCTTCTTTCCAGATTTCATCGGAGGATACTTCCTTTCTCACCATAGCCCTCTATGGGCTTCCAAATATCACTTTGCCAATTCCACAAGAACTGTCTTAATGAAAGGCTTCTTGAGGGGAAAGCTGTAACTCTGTGAGATGATTTCACAGAACACAAAGAAGTTTCTCAGAAAGCTTCTTTCTCTTTGTTATCGGAGGATATTTCCTTTGGCCCTATAGTCTTCAAAGGGATCCGAAATATCTGCTCTCAGATTCCACAGAAATTAGGCTAGCAAGGAGACCCACGAAATACAGAAGTCACTCTGTGAGTGGAAATCACATATCACAGAGCAGTTTCTCAGAAAGCTTCTTTCCAGATTTCATCTGAGGATATTTCCTTTTTCACCATAGCCCTCTATGGGTTTCCAAATATCTCTTTGCCAATTCCACAAGAACTGTCTTAACGAAAGTCTTCTTGAAGGGAAAGCTGTAACTCTGTGAGATGATTTCACAGAACACAAAGAAGTTTCTCAGAAATCTTCTTTCTCTTTGTTATCGGAGGATATTTCCTTTGGCCCTATAGTCTTCAAAGGGATCGGAAATATCTGTTCTCAGATTCCACAGAAATAAGGCTAGCAAAGGGATCCACGAAATACAGATGTAACTCTCTGAGTGGAAGTCACATATCACAGAGCAGTTTCTCAGGAAGCTTCTTTCCAGATTTCATCGGAAGATATTTCCTTTTTCACCATAGCCCTCTATGCGCTTCCAAATATCACTTTGCCAAATCCACAAGAACTGTCTTAGCGAAAGGCTTCTTGAGGGGAAAGCTGTAACTCTGTGAGATGATTTCACAGAACACAAAGACGTTTCTCAGAAAGCTTCTTTCTCTTTGTTATCGGAGGATATTTCCTTTGGCCCTATAGTCTTCAAAGGGATCCGAAATATCTGTTCTCAGATTCCACAGAAATAAGGCTAGCAAAGAGATCCATGAAATACAGATGTAACTCTGTGAGTGGAAGTCACATATCACAGAGCAGTTTCTCAGAAAGCTTCTTTCCAGATTTCATCGGAGGATATTTCCTTTTTCACCATAGCCCTCTATGGGCTTCCAAATATCACTTTGCCAATTCCACAAGAACTGTCTTAGCGAAAGGCTTCTTGAGGGGAAAGCTGTAACTCTGTGAGATGATTTCACAGAACACAAAGAAGTTTTCAGAAAGCTTCTTTCTCTTTGTTATGGGAGGATATTTCCTTTGTCCCTACAGTCTTCAAAGGGATCCGAAATATCTGTTCTCAGATTCCACAGAAATGAGGCTAGCAAAGAGATCCACGAAATACAGATGTAACTCAGTGAGTGGAAGTCACATATCACAGAGCAGTTTCTCAGAAAGCTTCTTTCCAGATTTCATCTGAGGATATTTCCTTTTTCACCATAGCCTTCTATGGGCTTCCAAATATCACTTTGCCAATTCCACAAGAACTGTCTTAGCGAAAGGCTTCTTGAGGGGAAAGCTGTAACTCTGTGAGATGATTTCACAGAACACAAAGACGTTTCTCAGAAAGCTTCTTTCTCTTTGATATCGGAGGATATTTCCTTTGGCCCTATAGTCTTCAAAGGGATCCGAAATATCTGTTCTCAGATTCCACAGAAATAAGGCTAGCAAAGAGATCCACGAAATACAGGTGTTACTCTGTGAGTGGAAGTCACATATCACAGAGCAGTTTCTCAGAAAGCTTCTTTCCAGATTTCATCGGAGGATATTTCCTTTTTCACCATAGCCCTCTATGGGCTTCCAAATATCACTTTGCCAATTCCACAAGAACTGCCTTAGCGAAAGGCTTCTTGAGGGGAAAGCTGTAACTCTGTGAGATGATTTCACAGAACACAAAGAAGTTTCTCAGAAAGCTTCTTTCTCTTTGTTATCAGAGGATATTTCCTTTGGCCCTATAGTCTTCAAAGGGATCCGAAATATCTGTTCTCAGAATCCACAGAAATAAGGCTAGCAAGGAGACCCACGAAATACAGATGTAACTCTGTGAGTGGAAGTCACATATCACAGAGCAGTTTCTCAGAAAGCTTCTTTCCAGATTTCATCTGAGGATATTTCCTTTTTCACCATAGCCCTATATGGGTTTCCAAATATCACTTTGCCTATTCCACAAGAACTGTCTTAGCGAAAGGCTTCTTGAAGGGAAAGCTGTAAATCTGTGAGATGATTTCACAGAACACAAAGAAGTTTCTCAGAAATCTTCTTTCTCTTTGTTATCGGAGGATATTTCCTTTGGCCCTATAGTCTTCAAAGGGATCCGATATATCTGTTCTCAGATTCCACAGAAATAAGGCTAGCAAATGAATCCACGAAATACAGATGTAACTCTCTGAGTGGAAGTCACATATCACAGAGCAGTTTCTCAGGAAGCTTCTTTCCAGATTTCATCGGAGGATATTTCCTTTTTCACCGTAGCCCTCTATGGTCTTCCAAGTATCACTTTGCCAATTCCACAAGAACTGTCTTAGTGAAAGGTTTCTTGAGGGGAAAGCTGTAACTCTGTGAGATGATTTCACCGAACACAAAGAAGTTTCTCAGAAAGCTTCTTTCTCTTTGTTATCGGAGGATATTTCCTTTGGCCCTATAGTCTTCAAAGGGATCCGAAATATCTGTTTTCAGATTCCACAGAAATAAGGCTAGCAAAGAGATCCACGAAATACAGATGTAACTCTGTGAGTGGAAGTCACATATCACAGAGCAGTTTCTCAGAAAGCTTCTTCCCAGATTTCATCGGAGGATATTTCCTTTTTCACAATAGCCTTCTATGGGCTTCCAAATATCACTTTGCCAATTCCACAAGAACTGTCTTAACGAAAGGCTTCTTCAGGGGAAAGCTGTAACTCTGTGAGATGATTTCACAGAACACAAAGACGTTTCTCAGAAAGCTTCTTTCTCTTTGTTATCGGAGGATATTTACTTCGGCCCTATAGTCTTCAAAGGGATCCGAAATATCTGTTCTCAGATTCCACAGAAATAAGGCTAGCAAAGAGATCCATGAAATACAGATGTAACTCTGTGAGTGGAAGTCACATATCACAGAGCAGTTTCTCAGAAAGCTTCTTTCCAGATTTCATCGGAGGATATTTCCTTTTTCACCATAGCCCTCTATGGGCTTCCAAATATCAGTTTGCCAATTAAACAAGAACTGTCTTAGCGAAAGGCTTCTTGAGGGGAAAGCTGTAACTCTGTGAGATGATTTCACAGAACACAAAGAAGTTTTCAGAAAGCTTCTTTCTCTTTGTTATGGGAGGATATTTCCTTTGTCCCTACAGTCTTCAAAGGGTTCCGAAATATCTGTTCTCAGATTCCACAGAAATAAGGCTAGCAAAGAGATCCACGAAATACAGATGTAACTCTGTGAGTGGAAGTCACATATCACAGAGCAGTTTCTCAGAAAGCTTCTTTCCACATTTCATCGGAGGATATTTCCTTTTTCACCATAGCCTTCTATGGGCTTCCAAATATCACTTTGCCAATTCCACAAGAACTGTCTTAGCGAAAGGCTTCTTGAGGGGAAAGCTGTAACTCTGTGAGATGATTTCACAGAACACAAAGAAGTTTCTCAGAAAGCTTCTTTCTCTTTGTTATCGGAGGATATTTCCTTTGGCCCTATAGTCTTCAAAGGGATCCGAAATATCTGTTCTCAGAATCCACAGAAATAAGGCTAGCAAGGAGACCCACGAAATACAGATGTAACTCTGTGAGTGGAAGTCTCATATCACAGAGTAGTTTCTCAGAAAGCTTCTTTCCAGATTTCATCTGAGGATATTTCCTTTTTCACCATAGCCCTCTATGGGTTTCCAAATATCACTTTGCCAATTCCACAAGAACTGTCTTAGCGAAAGGCTTCTTGAAGGGAAAGCTGTAACTCTGTGAGATGATTTCACAGAACACAAAAAGTTTCTCAGAAATCTTCTTTCTCTTTGTTATTGGAGGATATTTCCTTTGGCCCTATAGTCTTCAAAGGGATCCGAAATATCTGTTCTCAGATTCCACAGAAATAAGGCTAGCAAAGGGATCCACGAAATACAGATGTAACTCTCTGAGTGGAAGTCACATATCACAGAGCAGTTTCTCAGGAAGCTTCTTTCCAGATTTCATCGGAGGATATTTCCTTTTTCACCATAGCCCTCTAAGGTCTTCCAAGTATCACTTTGCCAATTCCACAAGAACTGTCTTAGCGAAAGGTTTCTTGAGGGGAAAGCTGTAACTCTGTGAGATGATTTCACCGAACACAATGAAGTTTCTCAGAAAGCTTCTTTCTCTTTGTTAACGGAGGATATTTCCTTTGGCCCTATAGTCTTCAAAAGGATCCGAAATATCTGTTCTCAGATTCCACAGAAATAAGACTAGCAAAGAGATCCACGAAATACAGATGTAACTCTGTGAGTGGAAGTCACATATCACAGAGCAGTTTCTCAGAAAGCTTCCTTCCAGATTTCATCGGAGGATATTTCCTTTTTCACCATAGCCCTCTATGGGCTTCCAAATATCACTTTGTCAATTCCACAAGAACTGTCTTAGCGAAAGGCTTCTTGAGGGGAAAGCTGTAACTCTGTGAGATGATTTCACAGAACACAAAGAAGTTTCTCAGAAAGCTTCTTTCTCTTTGTTATCGGAGGATATTTCCTTTGGCCCTATAGTCTTCAAAGGGATCCGAAATATCTGTTCTCAGATTCCACAGAAATAAGGCTAGCAAAGAGATCCACGAAATACAGATGTAACTCTGTGAGTGGAAGTCACATATCACAGAGCAGTTTCTCAGAAAGCTTCTTTCCAGATTTCATCGGAGGATACTTCCTTTTTCACCATAGCCCTCTAAGGGCTTCCAAATATCACTTTGCCAATTCCACAAGAACTGTCTTAACGAAAGGCTTCTTCAGGGGAAAGCTGTAACTCTGTGAGATGATTTCACAGAACACAAAGACGTTTCTCAGAAAGCTTCTTTCTCTTTGTTATCGGAGGATATTTACTTTGGCCCTATAGTCTTCAAAGGGACCCGAAATATCTGTTCTCAGATTCCACAGAAATAAGGCTAGCAAAGAGATCCATGAAATACAGATGTAACTCTGTGAGTGGAAGTCACATATCACAGAGCAGTTTCTCAGAAAGCTTCTTTCCAGATTTCATCGGAGGATATTTCCTTTTTCACCGTAGCCCTCTATGGGCTTCCAAATATCACTTTGCCTATTCCACAAGAACTGTCTTAGCGAAAGGCTTCTTGAGGGGAAAGCTGTAACTCCGTGAGATGATTTCACAGAACACAAAGAAGTTTCTCAGAAAGTTTCTTTCTCTTTGTTATCGGAGGATATTTCCTTTGGCCCTATAGTCTTCAAAGGGATCCGAAATATCTGTTCAGATTCCACAGAAATAAGGCTAGCAAAGAGATCCACGAAATACAGATGTAACTCTGTGAGTGGAAATCACATATCCCAGAGCAGTTTCTCAGAAAGCTTCTTTCCAGATTTCATCTGAGGATATTTCCTTTTTCACCATAGCCCTCTAAGGGCTTCCAAATATCACTTTGCCAATTCCACAAGAACTGTCTTAGCGAAAGGCTTCTTGAGGGGAAAGCTGTAACTCTGTGAGATGATTTCACAGAACACAAAGAAGTTTTCAGAAAGCTTCTTTCTCTTTGTTATGGGAGGATATTTCCTTTGTCCCTACAGTCTTCAAAGGGATCCGAAATATCTGTTCTCAGATTCCACAGAAATAAGGCTAGCAAAGAGATCCACGAAATACAGATGTAACTCTGTGAGTGGAAGTCACATATCACAGAGCAGTTTCTCAGAAAGCTTCTTTCCAGATTTCATCGGAGGATATTTCCTTTTTCACCATAGCCCTCTATGGGCTTCCAAATATCACTTTGCCAATTCCAAAAGAACTGTCTTAGCGAAAGGCTTCTTGAGGGGAAAGCTGTAACTCTGTGAGATGATTTCACAGAACACAAAGAATTTCTCAGAAACCTTCTTTCTCTTTGTTATCGGAGGATATTTCCTTTGGCCCTATAGTCTTCAAAGGGATCCGAAATATCTGTTCTCAGATTCCACAGAAATAAGGCTAGCAAAGAGATCCACGAAATACAGATGTAACTCTGTGAGTGGAAGTCACATATCACAGAGCAGTTTCTCAGAAAGCTTCTTTCCAGATTTCATTGGAGGATACTTCCTTTCTCACCATAGCCCTCTATGGGCTTCCAAATATCACTTTGCCAATTCCACAAGAACTGTCTTAACGAAAAGCTTCCTGAGGGGAAAGCTGTAACTCTGTGAGATGATTTCACAGAACACAAAGAAGTTTCTCAGAAAGCTTCTTTCTCTTTGTTATCGGAGGATATTTACTTTGGCCCTATAGTCTTCAAAGGGATCCGAAATATCTGTTCTCAGATTCCACAGAAATAAGGCTAGCAAAGAGATCCACGAAATACAGATGTAACTCTGTGAGTGGAAGTCACATATCACAGAGCAGTTTCTCAGAAAGCTTCTTTCCAGATTTCATCGGAGGATATTTCCTTTTTCACCATAGCCCTCTATGGGCTTCCAAATATCACTTTGCCAATTCCACAAGAACTGTCTTAGCGAAAGGCTTCTTGAGGGGAAAGCTGTAACTCTGTGAGATGATTTCACAGAACACAAAGAAGTTTCTCAGAAAGCTTCTTTCTCTTTGTAATCGGAGGATATTTCCTTTGGCCCTATAGTCTTCAAAGGGATCCGAAATATCTGTTCTCAGATTCCACAGAAATAAGGCTAGCAAAGAGATCCACGAAATACAGATGTAACTCTGTGAGTGGAAGTCACATATCCCAGAGCAGTTTCTCAGAAAGCTTCTTTCCAGATATCATCTGAGGATATTTCCTTTTTCACCATAGCCCTCTATGGGCTTCCAAATATCACTTTGACAATTCCACAAGAACTGTCTTAGCGAAAGGCTTCTTGAGGGGAAAGCTGTAACTCTGTGAGATGATTTCACAGAACACAAAGAAGTTTTCAGAAAGCTTCTTTCTCTTTGTTATGGGAGGATAATTCCTTTGTCCCTACAGTCTTCAAAGGGATCAGAAGTATCTGTTCTCAGATTCCACAGAAATAAGGCTAGCAAAGAGATCCACGAAATACAGATGTATTTCTGTGAGTGGAAGTCACATATCACAGAGCAGTTTCTCAGAAAGCTTCTTTCCAGATTTCATCGGAGTATATTTCCTTTTTCACCATAGCCTTCTATGGGCTTCCAAATATCACTTTGCCAATTCCACAAGAACTGTCTTAGCGAAAGGCTTCTTGAGGGGAAAGCTGTAACTCTGTTAGATGATTTCACAGAACACAAAGAAGTTTCTCAGAAAGCTTCTTTCTCTTTGTTATGGGAGGATATTTCCTTTGGCCCTATAGTCTTCAAAGGGATCCGAAATATCTGTTCTCAGATTCCACAGAAATAAGGCTAGCAAGGAGACCCACGAAATACAGATGTAACTCTGTGAGTGGAAGTCACATATCACAGAGTAGATTCTCAGAAAGCTTCTTTCCAGATTTCATCTGAGGATATTTCCTTTTTCACCATAGCCCTCTATGGGATTCCAAATATCACTTTGCCAATTCCACAAGAACTGTCTTAGCGAAAGGCTTCTTGAAGGGAAAGCGGAAACTCTGTGAGATGATTTTACAGAACACAAAGAAGTTTCTCAGAAATCTTCTTTCTCTTTGTTATCGGAGAATATTTCCTTTGGCCCTATAGTCTTCAAAGGAATCCGAAATATCTGTTCTCAGATTCCACAGAAATAAGGCTAGCAAAGGCATCCACGAAATACAGATGTAACTCTCTGAGTGGAAGTCACATATCACAGAGCAGTTTCTCAGGAAGCTTCTTTCCAGATTTCATCGGAGGATATTTCCTTTTTCACCATAGCCCTCTATGGGCTTCCAAATATCACTTTGCCAATTCCACAAGAACTGTCTTAGCGAAAGGTTTCTTGAGGGGAAAGCTGTAACTCTGTGAGATGATTTCACCGAACACAATGAAGTTTCTCAGAAAGCTTCTTTCTCTTTGTTATCGGAGGATATTTCCTTTGGCCCTATAGTCTTCAAAAGGATCCGAAATATCTGTTCTCAGATTCCACAGAAATAAGGCTATCAAAGAGATCCACGAAATACAGATGTAACTCTGTGAGTTGAAGTCACATATCACAGAGCAGTTTCTCAGTAAGCTTCTTTCCAGATTTCATCGGAGGATACTTCCTTTCTCACCATAGCCCTCTATGGGCTTCCAAATATCACTTTGCCAATTCCACAAGAACTGTCTTAACGAAAGGCTTCTTTAGGGGAAAGCTGTAACTCTGTGAGATGATTTCACAGAACACAAAGAAGTTTCTCAGAAAGCTTCTTTCTCTTTGTTATCGGAGGATATTTCCTTTGGCCCTATAGTCTTCAAAGGGATCCGAAATATCTGCTCTCAGATTCCACAGAAATAAGGCTAGCAAGGAGACCCACGAAATACAGAAGTAACTCTGTGAGTGGAAATCACATATCACAGAGCAGTTTCTCAGAAAGCTTCTTTCCAGATTTCATCTGAGGATATTTCCTTTTTCACCATCGCCCTCTATGGGTTTCCAAATATCTCTTTGCCAATTCCACAAGAACTGTCTTAACGAAAGTCTTCTTGAAGGGAAAGCTGTAACTCTGTGAGATGATTTCACAGAACACAAAGAAGTTTCTCAGAAATCTTCTTTCTCTTTGTTATCGGAGGATATTTCCTTTGGCCCTATAGTCTTCAAAGGGATCCGAAATATCTGTTCTCAGATTCCACAGAAATAAGGCTAGCAAAGGGATCCACGAAATACAGATGTAACTCTCTGAGTGGAAGTCACATATCACAGAGCAGTTTCTCAGGAAGCTTCTTTCCAGATTTCATCGGAAGATATTTCCTTTTTCACCATAGCCCTCTATGGGCTTCCAAATATCACTTTGCCAAATCCACAAGAACTGTCTTAGCGAAAGGCTTCTTGAGGGGAAAGCTGTAACTCTATGAGATGATTTCACAGAACACAAACAAGTTTTCAGAAACCTTCTTTCTCTTTGTTATGGGAGGATATTTCCTTTGTCCCTACAGTCTTCAAAGGGTTCCGAAATATCTGTTCTCAGATTCCACAGAAATAAGGCTAGCAAAGAGATCCACGAAATACAGATGTAACTCTGTGAGTGGAAGTCACATATCACAGAGCAGTTTCTCAGAAAGCTTCTTTCCAGATTTCATCGGAGGATATTTCCTTTTTCACCATAGCCCTCTATGGGCTTCCAAATATCACTTTGCCAATTCCACAGGAACTTTCTTAGCGAAAGGCTTCTTGAGGGGAAAGCTGTAACTCTGTGAGATGATTTCACAGAATACAAAGAAGTTTTCAGAAGTCTTCTTTCTCTTTGTTATGGGAGGATATTTCCTTTTTCCCTACAGTCTTCAAAGGGATCCGAAATATCTCTTCTCAGATTCCACAGAAATAAGGCTAGCAAAGAGATCCACGAAATACAGATGTAACTCTGTGAGTGGAAGTCACATATCACAGAGCAGTTTCTCAGAAAGCTTCTTTCCAGATTTCATCGGAGGATATTTCCTTTTTCACCATAGCCCTCTATGGGCTTCCAAATATCACTTTGCCAATTCCACAAGACCTGTCTTAGCGAAAGGCTTCTTGAGGGGAAAGCTGTAACTCTGTGAGATGATTTCACAGAACACAAAGAAGTTTCTCAGAAAACTTCTTTCTCTTTGTTATCGGAGGATATTTCCTTTGGCCCTATATTCTTCAAAGGGATCCGAAATATCTGTTCTCAGATTCCACAGAAATAAGGCTAGCAAAGAGATCCACGAAATACAGATGTAACTCTGTGAGTGGAAGTCACATATCACAGAGCAGTTTCTCAGAAAGCTTCTTTCCAGATTTCATCGGAGGATACTTCCTTTTTCTCCATAGCCCTCTATGGGCTTCCAAATATCACTTTGCCAATTCCACAAGAACTGTCTTAACTAAAGTCTTCTTGAGGGGAAAGCTGTAACTCTGTGAGATGATTTCACAGAACACAAAGAAGTTTCTCAGAAAGCTTCTTTCTCTTTGTTATCGGATGATATTTACTTTGGCCCTATAGTCTTCAAAGGGATCCGAAATATCTGTTCTCAGATTCCACAGAAATAAGGCTAGCAAAGAGACCCACGAAATACAGATGTAACTCTGAGAGTGGAAGTGACATATAACAGAGCAGTTTCTCAGAAAGCTTCTTTCCAGATTTCATCGGAGGATATTTCTTTTTTCACCATAGCCTTCTATGGGCTTCCAAATATCACTTTGCCAATTCCACAAGAACTGCCTTAGCGAAAGGCTTCTTGAGGGGAAAACTGTAACTCTGTGAGATGATTTCACAGAACACAAAGAAGTTTCTCAGGAAGATTCTTTCTCTTTGTTATGGGAAGATATTTCCTGTGGCCCCATCGTCTTCAAAGGGATTCTAAATATCTGCTCTCAGATTCCACAGAAATAAGGCTAGCAAAGAGATCCACGAAATACAGATGTAACTCTGTGAGTGGAAGTCACATATCACAGAGCAGTTTCTCAGAAAGCTTCTTTCCAGATTTCATCGGAGGATATTTCTTTTTTCACGATAGCCCTCTATGGGCTTCCAAATATCACTTTGCCAGTTCCACAAGAACTGTCTTAGCGAAAGGCTTCTTGAGGGGAAAGCTGTAACTCTGTGAGATGATTTCACAGAACACAAAGAAGTTTTCAGAAAGCTTCTTTCTCTTTGTTATGGGAGGATATTTCCTTTGTCCCTACAGTCTTCAAAGGGATCCGAAATATCTGTTCTCAGATTCCACAGAAATAAGGCTAGCAAAGAGATCCACGAAATACAGATGTAACTCTGTGAGTGGAAGTCACATATCACAGAGCAGTTTCTCAGAAAGCTTCTTTCCAGATTTCATCTGAGGATATTTCCTTTTTCACCATAGCCCTCTATGGGCTTCCAAATATCACTTTGACAATTCCAAAAGAACTGTCTTAGCGAAAGGCTTCTTGAGGGGAAAGCTGTAACTCTGTGAGGTGATTTCACAGAACACAAAGAAGTTTCTCAGAAAGCTTCTTTCTCTTTGTTATCGGAGGATATTTCCTTTGGCCCTATAGTCTTCAAAGGGATCCGAAATATCTGTTCTCAGATTCCACAGAAATAGGGCTAGCAAGGAGACCCACGAAATACAGATGTAACTCTGTGAGTGGAAGTCACATATCACAGAGCAGTTTCTCAGAATGCTTCTTTCCAGATTTCATCGGAAGATATTTCCTTTGTCACCATAGCCCTCTATGGTCTTCCAAATATCACTTTGCCAATTCCACAAGAACTGTCTTAGCGAAAGGTTTCTTGCGGGGAAAGCTGTAACTCTGTGAGATGATTTCACCGAACACAATGAAGTTTCTCAGAAAGCTTCTTTCTCTTTGTTATCGGAGGATATTTCCTTTGGCCCTATAGTCTTCAAAAGGATCCGAAATATCTCTTCTCAGATTCCACAGAAATAAGGCTAGCAAAGAGATCCACGAAATACAGATGTAACTCTGTGAGTGGAAGTCACATATCACAGAGCAGTTTCTCACAAAGCTTCTTTCCAGATTTCATCGGAGGATACTTCCTTTCTCACCATAGCCCTCTATGGGCTTCCAAATATCACTTTGCCAAATCCACAAGAACTGTCTTAACGAAAAGGTTCTTGAGGGGAAAGCTGTAACTCTGTGAGATGATTTCACAGAACACAAAGAAGTTTCTCAGAAAGCTTCTTTCTCTTTGTTATGGGAGGATAATTCCTTTGTCCCTACAGTCTTCAAAGGGATCCGAAATATCTGTTCTCAGATTCCACAGAAATAAGGCTAGCAAAGAGATCCACGAAATAAAGATGTATTTCTGTGAGTGGAAGTCACATATCACAGAGCAGTTTCTCAGAAAGCTTCTTTCCAGATTTCATCGGAGGATATTTCCTTTTTCACCATAGCCCTCTATGGGCTTCCAAATATCACTTTGCCAATTCCACAAGAACTGTCTTAACGAAAGGCTTCTTGAGGGGGAAGGTGTAACTCTGTGAGATGATTTCACAGAACACAAGGAAGTTTCTCAGAAAGCTTCTTTCTCTTTGTTATCGGTTGATATTTCCTTTGGCCCTATAGTCTTCAAAGGGATGCGAAATATCTGTTCTCAGATTCCACAGAAATAAGGCTAGCAAAGGGATCCACGAAATACAGATGTAACTCTCTGAGTGGAAGTCACATATCACAGAGCAGTTTCTCAGGAAGCTTCTTTCCAGATTTCATCGGAGGATATTTCCTTTTTCACCTTAGCCCTCTATGGGCTTCCAAATATCATTTGCCAATTCCACAAGAACTCTCTTAGCGAAAGGTTTCTTGAGGGGAAAGCTGTAACTCTGTGAGATGATTTCACCGAACACAGTGAAGTTTCTCAGAAAGCTTCTTTCTCTTTGTTATCGGAGGATATTTCCTTTGGCCCTATAGTCTTCAAAATGATCCGAAATATCTGTTCTCAGATTCCACAGAAATAAGGCTAGCAAAGAGATCCACGAAATACAGATGTAACTCTGTGAGTGGAAGTCACATATCACAGAGCAGTTTCTCAGATAGCTTCTTTCCAGATTTCATCGGAGGATAATTCCTTTCTCACCATAGCCCTCTATGGGCTTCCAAATATCACTTTGCCAATTCCACAAGAACTGTCTTAATGAAAGGCTTCTTGAGGGGAAAGCTGTAACTCTGTGAGATGATTTCACAGAACACAAAGAAGTTTCTCAGAAAGCTTCTTTCTCTTTGTTATGGGAGGATATTTCCTTTGTCCCTACAGTCTTCAAAGGGATCCGAAATATCTGTTCTCAGATTCCACAGAAATAAGGCTAGCAAAGAGATCCACGAAATACAGATGTAACTCTGTGAGTGGAAGTCACATATCACAGAGCAGTTTCTCAGAAAGCTTCTTTCCAGATTTCATCGGAGGATATTTCCTTTTTCACCATAGCCCTCTATGGGCTTCCAAATATCACTTTGCCAATTCCACAAGAACTGTCTTAGCGAAAGGCTTCTTGAGGGGAAAGCTGTAACTCTGTGAGATGATTTCACAGAACACAAAGAAGTTTTCAGAAATCTTCTTTCTCTCTGTTATGGGAGGATATTTCCTTTTTCCCTACAGTCTTCAAAGGGATCCGAAATATCTGTTCTCAGATTCCACAGAAATAAGGCTAGCAAAGAGATCCACGAAATACAGATGTAACTCTGTGAGTGGAAGTCACATATCACAGAGGAGTTTCTCAGAAAGCTTCTTTCCAGATTTCATCGGAGGATATTTCCTTTTTCACCTTAGCCCTCTATGGGCTTCCAAATATCATTTGCCAATTCCACAAGAACTCTCTTAGCGAAAGGTTTCTTGAGGGGAAAGCTGTAACTCTGTGAGATGATTTCACCGAACACAATGAAGTTTCTCAGAAAGCTTCTTTCTCTTTGTTATCGGAGGATATTTCCTTTGGCCCTATAGTCTTCAAAAGGATCCGAAATATCTGTTCTCAGATTCCACAGAAATAAGGCTAGCAAAGAGATCCATGAAATACAGATGTAACTCTGTGAGTGGAAGTCACATATCACAGAGCAGTTTCTCAGAAAGCTTCTTTCCAGATTTCATCGGAGGATACTTCCTTTCTCACCATAGCCCTCTATGGGCTTCCAAATATCACTTTGCCAATTCCACAAGAACTGTCTTAATGAAAGGCTTCTTGAGGGGAAAGCTGTAACTCTGTGAGATGATTTCACAGAACACAAAAAAGTTTCTCAGAAAGCTTCTTTCTCTTTGTTATCGGAGGATATTTACTTTGGCCCTATAGTCTTCAAAGGGATCCGAAATATCTGTTCTCAGATTCCACAGAAATAAGGCTAGCAAGGAGACCCACGAAATACAGAAGTAACTCTGTGAGTGGAAATCACATATCACAGAGCAGTTTCTCAGAAAGCTTCTTTCCAGATTTCATCTGAGGATATTTCCTTTTTCACCATAGCCCTCTATGGGTTTCCAAATATCTCTTTGCCAATTCCACAAGAACTGTCTTAACGAAAGGCTTCTTGAAGGGAAAGCTGTAACTCTGTGAGATGATTTCACAGAACACAAAGAAGTTTCTCAGAAATCTTCTTTCTCTTTGTTATCGGAGGATATTTCCTTTGGCCCTATAGTCTTCAAAGCGATCCGAAATATCTGTTCTCAGATTCCACAGAAATAAGGCTAGCAAAGGGATCCACGAAATACAGATGTAACTCTCTGAGTGGAAGTCACATATCACAGAGCAGTTTCTCAGAAAGCTTCTTTCCAGATTTCTTCGGAGGATATTTCCTTTTTCACCATAGCCCTCTATGGGCTTCCAAATATCACTTTGCCAATTAAACAAGAACTGTCTTAGCGAAAGGCTTCTTGAGGGGAAACCTGTAACTCTGTGAGATGATTTCACAGAACACAAAGAAGTTTTCAGAAAGCTTCTTTCTCTTTGTTATGGGAGGATATTTCCTTTGTCCCTACAGTCTTCAAAGGGTTCCGAAATATCTGTTCTCAGATTCCACAGAAATAAGGCTAGCAAAGAGATCCACGAAATACAGATGTAACTCTGTGAGTGGAAGTCACATATCACAGAGCAGTTTCTCAGAAAGCTTCTTTCCAGATTTCATCGGAGGATATTTCCTTTTTCACCATAGCCCTCTAAGGTCTTCCAAGTATCACTTTGCCAATTCCACAAGAACTGTCTTAGCGAAAGGTTTCTTGAGGG
Organism: Macaca mulatta; assembly: GCF_049350105.2. NCBI lineage: Eukaryota > Metazoa > Chordata > Mammalia > Primates > Cercopithecidae > Macaca > Macaca mulatta. Next base: position 31,249,639 of record NC_133417.1, read on the forward strand.
GAAAGCTGTAACTCTGTGAGATGATTTCACAGAACACAAAGAAGTTTCTCAGAAAGCTTCTTTCTCTTTGTTATCGGAGGATATTTACTTTGGCCCTATAGTCTTCAAAGGGATCCGAAATATCTGTTCTCAGATTCCACAGAAATAAGGCTAGCAAAGAGATCCACGAAATAAAGATGTAACTCTGTGAGTGGAAGTCACATATCACAGAGCAGTTTCTCAGGAAGCTTCTTTCCAGATTTCATCGGAGGATATTTCCTTTTTCACCATAGCCCTCTATGGGCTTCCAAATATCACTTTGCCAATTCCACAAGAACTCTCTTAGCGAAAGGCTTCTTGAGGGGAAAGCTGTAACTCTGTGAGATGATTTCACAGAACACAAAGAAGTTTCTCAGAAAGCTTCTTTCTCTTTGTAATCGGAGGATATTCCCTTTGGCCCTATAGTCTTCAAAGGGATCCGAAATATCTGTTATCAGATTCCACAGAAATAAGGCTAGCAAAGAGATCCACGAAATACAGATGTAACTCTGTGAGTGGAAGTCACATATCCCAGAGCAGTTTCTCAGAAAGCTTCTTTCCAGATATCATCTGAGGATATTTCCTTTTTCACCATAGCCCTCTATGGGCTTCCAAATATCACTTTGACAATTCCACAAGACCTGTCTTAGCGAAAGGCTTCTTGAGGGGAAAGCTGTAACTCTGTGAGATGATTTCACAGAACACAAAGAAGTTTTCAGAAAGCTTCTTTCTCTTTGTTATGGGAGGATAATTCCTTTGTCCCTACAGTCTTCAAAGGGATCAGAAATATCTGTTCTCAGATTCCACAGAAATAAGGCTAGCAAAGAGATCCACGAAATACAGATGTATTTCTGTGAGTGGAAGTCACATATCACAGAGCAGTTTCTCAGAAAGCTTCTTTCCAGATTTCATCGGAGGTTATTTCCTTTTTCACCATAGCCTTCTATGGGCTTCCAAATATCACTTTGCCAATTCCACAAGAACTGTCTTAGCGAAAGGCTTCTTGAGGGGAAAGCTGTAACTCTGTTAGATGATTTCACAGAACACAAAGAAGTTTCTCAGAAAGCTTCTTTCTCTTTGTTATGGGAGGATATTTCCTTTGGCCCTATGGTCTTCAAAGGGATCCGAAATATCTGTTCTCAGATTCCACAGAAATAAGGCTAGCAAGGAGACCCACGAAATACAGATGTATTTCTGTGAGTGGAAGTCACATATCACAGAGCAGTTTCTCAGAAAGCTTCTTTCCAGATTTCATCGGAGGATATTTCCTTTTTCACCATGGCCTTCTATGGGCTTCCAAATATCACTTTGCCAATTCCCCAAGAACTGTCTTAGCGAAAGGCTTCTTGAGGGGAAAGCTGTAACTCTGTTAGATGATTTCACAGAACACAAAGAAGTTTCTCAGAAAGCTTCTTTCTCTTTGTTATGGGAGGATATTTCTTTTGGCCCTATAGTCTTCAAAGGGATCCGAAATATCTGTTCTCAGATTCCACAGAAATAAGGCTAGCATGGAGACCCACGAAATACAGATGTAACTCTGTGAGTGGAAGTCACATATCACAGAGTAGTTTCTCAGAAAGCTTCTTTCCAGATTTCATCTGAGGATATTTCCTTTTTCACCATAGCCCTCTATGGGATTCCAAATATCACTTTGCCAATTCCACAAGAACTGTCTTAGCGAAAGGCTTCTTGAAGGGAAAGCGGTAACTCTGTGAGATGATTTCACAGAATACAAAGAAGTTTTCAGAAGTCTTCTTTCTCTTTGTTATGGGAGGATATTTCCTTTTTCCCAACAGTCTTCAAAGGGATCCGATATATCTGTTCTCAGATTCCACAGAAATAAGGCTAGCAAAGAGATCCACGAAATACAGATGTAACTCTGTGAGTGGAAGTCACATATCACAGAGCAGTTTCTCAGAAAGCTTCTTTCCAGATTTCATCGGAGGATATTTCCTTTTTCACCATAGCCCTCTATGGGCTTCCAAATATCACTTTGCCAATTCCACAGGAACTTTCTTAGCGAAAGGCTTCTTGAGGGGAAAGCTGTAACTCTGTGAGATGATTTCACAGAATACAAAGAAGTTTTCAGAAGTCTTCTTTCTCTTTGTTATGGGAGGATATTTCCTTTTTCCCTACAGTCTTCAAAGGGATCCGAAATATCTGTTCTCAGATTCCACAGAAATAAGGCTAGCAAAGAGATCCACGAAATACAGATGTAACTCTGTGAGTGGAAGTCACATATCACAGAGCAGTTTCTCAGAAAGCTTCTTTCCAGATTTCATCGGAGGATATTTCCTTTTTCACCATAGACCTCTATGGGCTTCCAAATATCACTTTGCCAATTCCACAAGACCTGTCTTAGCGAAAGGCTTCTTGAGGGGAAAGCTGTAACTCTGTGAGATGATTTCACAGAACACAAAGAAGTTTCTCAGAAAGCTTCTTTCTCTTTGTTATCGGAGGATATTTCCTTTGGCCCTATAGTCTTCAAAGGGATCCGAAATATCTGTTCTCAGATTCCACAGAAATAAGGCTAGCAAAGAGATCCACGAAATACAGATGTAACTCTGTGAGTGGAAGTCACATATCACAGAGCAGTTTCTCAGAAACTTCTTTCCAGATTTCATCTGAGGATATTTCCTTTTTCACCAAAGCCCTCTATGGGCTTCCAAATATCACTTTGCCAATTCCACAAGAACTGTCTTAGCGAAAGGCTTCTTGAGGGGAAAGCTGTAACTCTGTGAGATGATTTCACAGAACACAAAGAAGTTTCTCAGAAAGCTTCTTCTCCATGTTATAGGAGGATATTTCCTTTGGCCCTATAGTCTTCAAAGGGATCCGAAATATCTGTTCTCAGATTCCACAGAAATAGGGCTAGCAAGCAGACCCACGAAATACAGATGTATCTCTGTGAGTGGAAGTCACATATCACAGAGCAGTTTCTCAGAATGCTTCTTTCCAGATTTCATCCGAGGATATTTCCTTTTTCACCATAGCCCTCTATGGGTTTCCAAATATCACTTTGCCAATTCCACAAGAACTGTCTTAGCGAAAGGCTTCTTGAAGGAAAAGCTGTAACTCTGTGAGATGATTTCACAGAACACAAAGAAGTTTCTCAGAAATCTTCTTTCTCTTTGTTATCGGAGGATATTTCCTTTGGCCCTATAGTCTTCAAAGGGATCCGAAATATCTGTTCTCAGATTCCACAGAAATAAGGCTAGCAAAGGGATCCACGAAATACAGATATAACTCTCTGAGTGGAAGTCACATATCACAGAGCAGTTTCTCAGGAAGCTTCTTTCCAGATTTCATCGGAGGATATTTCCTTTGTCACCATAGCCCTCTATGGTCTTCCAAATATCACTTTGCCAATTCCACAAGAACTGTCTTAGCGAAAGGTTTCTTGCGGGGAAAGCTGTAACTCTGTGAGATGATTTAACCGAACACAATGAAGTTTCTCAGAAAGCTTCTTTCTCTTTGTTATCGGAGGATATTTCCTTTGGCCCTATAGTCTTCAAAACGATCCGAAATATCTGTTCTCAGATTCCACAGAAATAAGGCTAGCAAAGTGATCCACGAAATACAGATGTAACTCTGTGAGTGGAAGTCACATATCTCAGAGCAGTTTCTCAGAAAGCTTCTTTCCAGATTTCATCGGAGGATACTTCCTTTCTCACCATAGCCCTCTATGGGCTTCCAAATATCACTTTGCCAATTCCACAAGAACTGTCTTAACGAAAAGCTTCTTGAGGGGAAAGCTGTAACTCTGTGAGATGATTTCACAGAACACAAAGAAGTTTCTCAGAAAGCTTCTTTCTCTTTGTTATCGGAGGATATTTACTTTGGCCCTATAGTCTTCAAAGGGATCCGAAATATCTGTTCTCAGATTCCACAGAAATAAGGCTAGCAAAGAGATCCACGAAATACAGATGTAACTCTGTGAGTGGAAGTCACATATCACAGAGCAGTTTCTCAGAAAGCTTCTTTCCAGATTTCATCTGAGGATATTTCCCTTTTCACCATAGCCCTCTATGGGCTTCCAAATATCACTTTGCCAATTCCACAAGAACTGTCTTAGCGAAAGGCTTCTTGAGGGGAAAGCTGTAACTCTGTGAGATGATTTCACAGAACACAAAGAAGTTTTCAGAAAGCTTCTTTCTCTTTGTTATGGGAGGATAATTCCTTTGTCCCTACAGTCTTCAAAGGGATCCGAAATATCTGTTCTCAGATTCCACAGAAATAAGGCTAGCAAAGAGATCCACGAAATAAAGATGTATTTCTGTGAGTGGAAGTCACATATCACAGAGCAGTTTCTCAGAAAGCTTCTTTCCAGATTTCATCGGAGGATATTTCCTTTTTCACCATAGCCCTCTATGGGCTTCCAAATATCACTTTGCCAATTCCACAAGAACTGTCTTAGCGAAAGGCTTCTTGAGGGGAAAGCTGTAACTCTGTGAGATGATTTCACAGAACACAAAGAAGTTTCTCAGAAAGCTTCTTTCTCTTTGTTATCGGAGGATATTTCCTTTGGCCCTATAGTCTTCAAAAGGATCCGAAATATCTGTTCTCAGATTCCACAGAAATAAGGCTAGCAAAGAGATCCACGAAATACAGATATAACTCTGTGAGTGGAAGTCACATATTACAGAGCAGTTTCTCAGAAAGCTTCTTTCCAGATTTCATCGGAGGATATTTCCTTTTTCACCATAGCCCTCTATGGCCTTCCAAATATCACTTTGCCAATTCCACAAGAACTGTCTTAACGAAAGGCTTCTTGAGGGGAAAGCTGTAACTCTGTGAGATGATTTCACAGAACACAAGGAAGTTTCTCAGAAAGCTTCTTTCTCTTTGTTATCGGAGGATATTTCCTTTGGCCCTATAGTCTTCAAAGGGATCCGAAATATCTGTTCTCAGATTCCACAGAAATAAGGCTAGCAAAGGGATCCACGAAATACAGATGTAACTCTGTGAGTGGAAGTCACATATCACAGAGCAGTTTCTCAGGAAGCTTCTTTCCAGATTTCATCGGAGGATATTTCCTTTTTCACCTTAGCCCTCTATGGGCTTCCAAATATCATTTGCCAATTCCACAAGAACTCTCTTAGCGAAAGGTTTCTTGAGGGGAAAGCTGTAACTCTGTGAGATGATTTCACCGAACACAATGAAGTTTCTCAGAAAGCTTCTTTCTCTTTGTTATCGGAGGATATTTCCTTTGGACCTATAGTCTTCAAAAGGATCCGAAATAACTGTTCTCAGATTCCACAGAAATAAGGCTAGCAAAGAGATCCACGAAATACAGATGTAACTCTGTGAGTGGAAGTCACATATCACAGAGCAGTTTCTCAGAAAGCTTCTTTCCAGATTTCATCGGAGGATAATTCCTTTCTCACCATAGCCCTCTATGGGCTTCCAAATATCACTTTGCCAATTCCACAAGAACTGTCTTAATGAAAGGCTTCTTGAGGAGAAAGCTGTAACTCTGTGAGATGATTTCACAGAACACAAAGAAGTTTCTCAGAAAGCTTCTTTCTCTTTGTTATGGGAGGATATTTCCTTTGTCCCTACAGTCTTCAAAGGGATCCGAAATATCTGTTCTCAGATTCCACAGAAATAAGGCTAGCAAAGAGGTCCACGAAATACAGATGTAACTCTGTGAGTGGAAGTCACATATCACAGAGCAGTTTCTCAGAAAGCTTCTTTCCAGATTTCATCGGAGGATATTTCCTTTTTCACCATAGCCCTCTATGGGCTTCCAAATATCACTTTGCCAATTCCACAAGAACTGTCTTAGCGAAAGGCTTCTTGAGGGGAAAGCTGTAACTCTGTGAGATGATTTCACAGAACACAAAGAAGTTTTCAGAAATCTTCTTTCTCTCTGTTATGGGAGGATATTTCCTTTTCCCCTACAGTCTTCAAAGGGATCCGAAATATCTGTTCTCAGATTCCACAGAAATAAGGCTAGCAAAGAGATCCACGAAATACAGATGTAACTCTGTGAGTGGAAGTCACATATCACAGAGGAGTTTCTCAGAAAGCTTCTTTCCAGATTTCATCGGAGGATATTTTCTTTTTCACCTTAGCCCTCTATGGGCTTCCAAATATCATTTGCCAATTCCACAAGAACTCTCTTAGCGAAAGGTTTCTTGAGGGGAAAGCTGTAACTCTGTGAGATGATTTCACCGAACACAATGAAGTTTCTCAGAAAGCTTCTTTCTCTTTGTTATCGGAGGATATTTCCTTTGGCCCTATAGTCTTCAAAAGGATCCGAAATATCTGTTCTCAGATTCCACAGAAATAAGGCTAGCAAAGAGATCCACGAAATACAGATGTAACTCTGTGAGTGGAAGTCACATATCACAGAGCAGTTTCTCAGAAAGCTTCTTTCCAGATTTCATCGGAGGATACTTCCTTTCTCACCATAGCCCTCTATGGGCTTCCAAATATCACTTTGCCAATTCCACAAGAACTGTCTTAATGAAAGGCTTCTTGAGGGGAAAGCTGTAACTCTGTGAGATGATTTCACAGAACACAAAGAAGTTTCTCAGAAAGCTTCTTTCTCTTTGTTATCGGAGGATATTTACTTTGGCCCTATAGTCTTCAAAGGGATCCGAAATATCTGTTCTCAGATTCCACAGAAATAAGGCTAGCAAGGAGACCCACGAAATACAGAAGTAACTCTGTGAGTGGAAATCACATATCACAGAGCAGTTTCTCAGAAAGCTTCTTTCCAGATTTCATCTGAGGATATTTCCTTTTTCACCATAGCCCTCTATGGGTTTCCAAATATCTCTTTGCCAATTCCACAAGAACTGTCTTAACGAAAGGCTTCTTGAAGGGAAAGCTGTAACTCTGTGAGATGATTTCACAGAACACAAAGAAGTTTCTCAGAAATCTTCTTTCTCTTTGTTATCGGAGGATATTTCCTTTGGCCCTATAGTCTTCAAAGCGATTCGAAATATCTGTTCTCAGATTCCACAGAAATAAGGCTAGCAAAGGGATCCACGAAATACAGATGTAACTCTCTGAGTGGAAGTCACATATCACAGAGCAGTTTCTCAGAAAGCTTCTTTCCAGATTTCATCGGAGGATATTTCCTTTTTCACCATAGCCCTCTATGGGCTTCCAAATATCACTTTGCAAATTCCACAAGAACTGTCTTAGCGAAAGGTTTCTTGAGGGGAAAGCTGTAACTCTGTGAGATGATTTCACCGAACACAATGAAGTTTCTCAGAAAGCTTCTTTCTCTTTGTTATCGGATGATATTTCCTTTGGCCCTATAGTCTTCAAAATGATCCGAAATATCTGTTCTCAGATTCCACAGAAATGAGGCTAGCAAAGAGATCCACGAAATACAAATGTAACTCTGAGAGTGGAAGTCACATATCACAGAGCAGTTTCTCAGAAAGCTTCTTTCCAGATTTCATCGGAGGATACTTCCTTTCTCACCATAGCCCTCTATGGGCTTCCAAATATTACTTTGCCAATTCCACAAGAACTGTCTTAATGAAAGGCTTCTTGAAGGGAAAGCTGTAACTCTGTGAGATGATTTCACAGAACACAAAGAAGTTTCTCAGAAAGCTTCTTTCTCTTTGTTATGGGAGGATATTTACTTTGGCCCTATAGTCTTCAAAGGGATCCGAAATATCTGTTCTCAGATTCCACAGAAATAAGGCTAGCAAAGAGATCCACGAAATACAGATGTAACTCTGTGAGTGGAAGTCACATATCCCAGAGCAGTTTCTCAGAAAGCTTCTTTCCAGATGTCATCTGATGATATTTCCTTTTTCACCATAGCCCTCTATGGGCTTCCAAATATCACTTTGCCAATTCCACAAGAACTGTCTTAGCGAAAGGCTTCTTGAGGGGAAAGCTGTAACTCTGTGAGATGATTTCACAGAATACAAAGAAGTTTTCAGAAGTCTTCTTTCTCTTTGTTATGGGAGGATATTTCCTTTGTCCCTACAGTCTTCAAAAGGATCCGGAATATCTGTTCTCAGATTCCACAGAAATAAGGCTAGCAAAGAGATCCACGAAATACAGATGTATTTCTGTGAGTGGAAGTCACATATCACAGAGCAGTTTCTCAGAAAGCTTCTTTCCAGATTTCATCGGAGGATATTTCCTTTTTCACCATAGCCCTCTATGGGCTTCCAAATATCACTTTGCCAATTCCACAAGAACTGTCTTAGCGAAAGGCTTCTTGAGAGGAAAGCTGTAACTCTGTGAGATGATTTCACAGAACACAAGGAAGTTTTCAGAAATCTTCTTTCTCTCTGTTATGGGAGGATATTTCCTTTTTCCCTACAGTCTTCAAAGGGATCCGAAATATCTGTTCTCAGATTCCACAGAAATAAGGCTAGCAAAGAGATCCACGAAATACAGATGTAACTCTGTGAGTGGAAGTCACATATCACAGAGGAGTTTCTCAGAAAGCTTCTTTCCAGATTTCATCGGAGGATATTTCCTTTTTCACCATAGCCCTCTATGGGCTTCCAAATATCACTTTGCCAATTCCACAAGAACTGTCTAAGCGAAAGGCTTCTTGAGGGGAAAGCTGTAACTCTGTGAGACGATTTAACAGAACACAAAGAAGTTTCTCAGAAAGCTTCTTTCTCTTTGTTATCGGAGGATATTTCCTTTGGCCCTATAGTCTTCAAAGGGATCCGAAATATCTGTTCTCAGATTCCACAGAAATAAGGCTAGCAAAGAGATCCACGAAATACAGATGTAACTCTGTGAGTGGAAGTCACATATCACAGAGCAGTTTCTCAGAAAGCTTCTTTCCAGATTTCATCGGAGGATACTTCCTTTTTCTCCATAGCCCTCTATGGGCTTCCAAATATCACTTTGCCAATTCCACAAGAACTGTCTTAACTAAAGGCTTCTTGAGGGGAAAGCTGTAACTCTGTGAGATGATTTCACAGAACACAAAGAAGTTTCTCAGAAAGCTTCTTTCTCTTTGTTATCGGATGATATTTACTTTGGCCCTATAGTCTTCAAAGGGATTCGAAATATCTGTTCTCAGATTCCACAGAAATAAGGCTAGCAAAGAGACCCACGAAATACAGATGTAACTCTGTGAGTGGAAGTGACATATAACAGAGCAGTTTCTCAGAAAGCTTCTTTCCAGATTTCATCGGAGGATATTTCTTTTTTCACCATAGCCCTCTATGGGCTTCCAAATATCACTTGGCCAATTCCACAAGAACTGTCTTAGCGAAAGGCTTCTTGAGGGGAAAACTGTAACTCTGTGAGATGATTTCACAGAACACAAAGAAGTTTCTCAGGAAGCTTCTTTCTCTTTGTTATGGGAGGATATTTCCTTTGGCCCTATCGTCTTCAAAGGGATTCTAAATATCTGCTCTCAGATTCCACAGAAATAAGGCTAGCAAAGAGATCCACGAAATACAGATGTAACTCTGTGAGTGGAAGTCACATATCACAGAGCAGTTTCTCAGAAAGCTTCTTTCCAGATTTCATCGGAGGATATTTCTTTTTTCACCATAGCCCTCTATGGGCTTCCAAATATCACTTTGCCAATTCCACAAGAACTGTCTTAGCGAAAGGCTTATTGAGGGGAAAACTGTAACTCTGTGAGATGATTTCACAGAACACAAAGAAGTTTCTCAGGAAGCTTCTTTCTCTTTGTTATGGGAGGATATTTCCTTTGGCCCTGTCGTCTTCAAAGGGATTCTAAATATCTGCTCTCAGATTCCACAGAAATAAGGCTAGCAAAGAGATCCACGAAATACAGATGTAACTCTGTGAGTGGAAGTCACATATCACAGAGCAGTTTCTCAGAAAGCTTCTTACCAGATTTCATCGGAGGATATTTCCTTTTTCACCATAGCCTTCTATGGGCTTCCAAATATCACTTTGCCAATTCCACAAGAACTGTCTTAGCGAAAGGCTTCTTGAGGGCGAAGCTGTAACTCTGTGAGATGATTTCACAGAACACAAAGAAGTTTCTCTGAAAGCTTCTTTCTCTTTGTTATCGGAGGATATTTCCTTTGGCCCTATAGTCTTCAAAGGGATCCGAAATATCTGTTCACAAATTCCACAGAAATAAGGCTAGCAAAGAGATCCACGAAATACAGATGTAACTCTGTGAGTGGAAATCACATATCACAGAGCAGTTTCTCAGAAAGCTTCTTTCCAGATTTCATCGGAGGATATTTCCTTTTTCACCATAGCCCTCTAAGGGCTTCCAAATATCACTTTGCCAATTCCACAAGAACTCTCGTAGCGAAAGGTTTCTTGAGGGGAAAGCTGTAACTCGGTGAGATGATTTCACAGAACACAAAGAAGTTTCTCAGAAAGCTTCTTTCTCTTTGTTATGGGAGGATATTTCCTTTGGGCCTATAGTCTTCAAAGGGATCCGAAATATCTGTTCTCAGATTCCACAGAAATAAGGCTAGCAAAGAGACCCACGAAATACAGATGTCACTCTGTGAGTGGAAGTCACATATCACAGAGCAGTTTCTCAGAAAGCTTCTTTCCAGATTTCATCGGAGGATATTTCTTTTTTCACCATAGCCCTCTATGGGCTTCCAAATATCACTTTGCCAATTCCACAAGAACTGTCTAAGCGAAAGGCTTCTTGAGGGGAAAACTGTAACTCTGTGAGATGATTTCACAGAACACAAAGAAGTTTCTCAGGAAGCTTCTTTCTCTTTGTTATGGGAGGATATTTCCTTTGGCCTTATCGTCTTCAAAGGGATTCTAAATATCTGCTCTCAGATTCCACAGAAATAAGGCTAGCAAAGAGATCCACGAAATACAGATGTAACTCTGTGAGTGGAAGTCACATATCACAGAGCAGTTTCTCAGAAAGCTTCTTTCCAGATTTCATCGGAGGATATTTCCTTTTTCACCATAGCCTTCTAAGGGCTTCCAAATATCATTTTGCCAATTCCACAAGAACTGTGTTAGCGAAAGGCTTCTTGAGGGAAAAGCTGTAACTCTGTGAGGTGATTTCGCAGAACACAAAGAAGTTTCTCAGAAAGCTTCTTTCTCTTTGTTATGGGAGGATATTTCCTTTGGCCCTATAGTGTTCAAAGGGATCCGAAATATCTGTTCTCAGATTCCACAGAAATAAGGCTAGCAAAGAGATCCACGAAATACAGATGTAACTCTGTGAGTGGAAGTCACATATCACAGAGCAGTTTCTCAGAAAGCTTCTTTCCAGATTTCATCGGAGGATATTTCCTTTTTCACCATAGCCCTCTATGGGCTTCCAAATATCACTTTGCCAATTCCACAAGAACTGTCTTAGCGAAAGGTTTCTTGAGGGGAAAGCTGTAACTCTGTGAGATGATTTCACCGAACACAATGAAGTTTCTCAGAAAGCTTCTTTCTCTTTGTTATCGGATGATATTTCCTTTGGCCCTATAGTCTTCAAAAGGATCCGAAATATCTGTTCTCAGATTCCACAGAAATGAGGCTAGCAAAGAGATCCACGATATACAGATGTAACTCTGAGAGTGGAAGTCACATATCACAGAGCAGTTTCTCAGAAAGCTGCTTTCCAGATTTCATCGGAGGATACTTCCTTTCTCACCATAGCCCTCTATGGGCTTCCAAATATTACTTTGCCAATTCCACAAGAACTGTCTTAATGAAAGGCTTCTTGAGGGGAAAGCTGTAACTCTGTGAGATGATTTCACAGAACACAAAGAAGTTTCTCAGAAAGCTTCTTTCTCTTTGTTATGGGAGGATATTTACTTTGGCCCTATAGTCTTCAAAGGGATCCGAAATATCTGTTCTCAGATTCCACAGAAATAAGGCTAGCAAAGAGATCCACGAAATACAGATGTAACTCTGTGAGTGGAAGTCACATATCACAGAGCAGTTTCTCAGAAAGCTTCTTTCCAGATGTCATCTGATGATATTTCCTTTTTCACCATAGCCCTCTATGGGCTTCCAAATATCACTTTGCCAATTCCACAAGAACTGTCTTAGCGAAAGGCTTCTTGAGGGGAAAGCTGTAACTATGTGAGATGATTTCACAGAATACAAAGAAGTTTTCAGAAGTCTTCTTTCTCTTTGTTATGGGAGGATATTTCCTTTGTCCCTACAGTCTTCAAAGGGATCCGAAATATCTGTTCTCAGATTCCACAGAAATAAGGCTAGCAAAGAGATCCACGAAATACAGATGTAACTCTGTGAGTGGAAGTCACATATCACAGAGCAGTTTCTCAGAAAGCTTCTTTCCAGATTTCATCGGAGGATATTTCCTTTTTCACCATAGCCCTCTATGGGCTTCCAAATATCACTTTGCCAATTCCACAAGAACTGTCTTAGCGAAAGGCTTCTTGAGGGGAAAGCTGTAACTCTGTGAGATGATTTCACAGAACACAAAGAAGTTTCTCAGGAAGCTTCTTTCTCTTTGTTATGGGAGGATATTTCCTTTGGCCCTATCGTCTTCAAAGGGATTCTAAATATCTGCTCTCAGATTCCACAGAAATAAGGCTAGCAAAGAGATCCACGAAATACAGATGTAACTCTGTGAGTGGAAGTCACATATCACAGAGCAGTTTCTCAGAAAGCTTCTTTCCAGATTTCATCGGAGGATATTTCCTTTTTCACCATAGCCCTCTATGGGCTTCCAGATATCACTTTGCCAATTCCACAAGAACTGTCTTAGCGAAAGGCTTCTTGAGGGGAAAGCTGTAACTCAGTGAGATGATTTCACAGAAAACAATGAAGTTTCTCAGAAAGCTTGTTCCTCTTTGTTATGGGAGGATATTTCCTTTGGCCCTATAGTCTTCAAAGGGATCCGAAATATCTGTTCTCAGATTCCACAGAAATAAGGCTAGCAAAGAGATACACGAAATACAGATGTTACTCTGTGAGTGGAAGTCACATATCACAGAGCAGTTTCTCAGAAAGCTTCTTTCCAGATTTCATCTGAGGATATTTCCTTTTTCACCATAGCCCTCTATGGGCTTCCAAATATCACTTTGCCAATTCCACAAGAACTGTCTTAGCGAAAGGCTTCTTGGGGGGAACGCTTTAACTCTGTGAGATGATTTCACAGAACACAAAGAAGTTTCTCAGAAAGCTTCTCTCTCTTTGTTATGGGATTATATTACATTTGGCCCTATAGTCTTCAAAGGGATCCTAATATCTGCTCTCAGATTCCACAGAAATAAGGCTAGCAAAGAGATCCACGAAATACAGATGTAACTCTGTGAGTGGAAGTCACATATCCCAGAGCAGTTTCTCAGAAAGCTTCTTTCCAGATTTCATCGGAGGATATTTCCTTTTTCACCATAGCCCTCTATGGGCTTCCAAATATCACTTTGCCAATTCCACAAGTACTGTCTTAGCGAAAGGCTTCTTGAGGAGAAAGCTGTAACTCTGTGAGATGATTTCACAGAACACAAAGAAGTTTCTCAGAAAGCTTCTTTCTCTTTCTTATCGGAGGATATTTCCTTTGGCCCTGTAGTCTTCAAAGGGATCCGAAATATCTGTTCTCAGATTCCACAGAAATAAGGCTAGCAAAGAGATCCACGAAATACAGATGAAACACTGTGAGTGGAAGTCACATATCACAGAGCAGTTTCTCAGTAAGCTTCTTTCCATATTTCATCTGAGGATATTTCCTTTTTCACCATAGCCCTCTATGGGCTTCCAAATATCACTTTGCCAATTCCACAAGAACTGTCTTAGCGAAAGGCTTCTTGAGGGGAAAGCTGTAACTCTATGAGATGATTTCACAGAACACAGAGAAGTTTCTCGGAAAGCTTCTTTCTCTTTGTTATGGGAGGATATTTCCTTTGGCCCTATATTCTTCAAAGGGATCCGAAATATCTGTTCTCATTTTCCACAGAAATAAGGCTAGCAAAGAGATCCACGAAATACAGATGTAACTCTGTGAGTGGAAGTCACATATCACAGAGCAGTTTCTCAGAAATCTTCTTTCCAGATTTCATCTGAGGATATTTCCTTTTTCACCATAGCCCTCTATGGGCTTCCAAATATCACTTTGCCAATTCCACAAGAACTGTCTTAGCGAAAGGCTTCTTGAGGGGAAAGCTGTATCTCTGTGAGATGATTTCACAGAACACAAAGAAGTTTCTCAGAAAGCTTCTTTCTCGTTGTTATCGGAGGATATTTCCTTTGGCCCTATAGTCTTCAAAGGGATCCGAAATATCTGTTCTCAGATTCCACAGAAATAAGGCTAGCAAAGAGATCCACGAAATACAGATGTAACTCTGTGAGTGGAAGTCACATATCACAGAGCAGTTTCTCAGAAAGCTTCTTTGCAGATTTCATCGGAGGATATTTCCTTTTTCACCATAGCCCTCTATGGGCTTCCAAATATCACTTTGCCAATTCCACAAGTACTGTCTTAGCGAAAGGCTTCTTGAGGGGAAACTGTAAATCTGTGAGATGATTTCACAGAACACAAAGAAGTTTCTCAGAAAGCTTCTTTCTCTTTCTTATCGGAGGATATTTCCTTTGGCCCTGTAGTCTTCAAAGGGATCCGAAATATCTGTTCTCAGATTCCACAGAAATAAGGCTAGCAAAGAGATCCACGAAATACAGATGAAACTCTGTGAGTGGAAGTCACATATCACAGAGCAGTTTCTCAGAAAGCTTCTTTCCAGATTTCATTGGAGGATATTTCCTTTTTCACCATAGCCCTCTATGGGCTTCCAAATATCACTTTTCCCATTCCACAAGAACTGTCTTAGCGAAAGGCTTCTTGAGGGGAAAGCTGTAACTCTATGAGATGATTTCACAGAACACAAAGAAGTTTCTCAGAAAGCTTCTTTCTCTTTGTAATCGGAGGATATTTCCTTTGGCCCTATAGTCTTCAAAGGGATCCGAAATATCTGTTCTCATTTTCCACAGAAATAAGGCTAGCAAAGAGATCCACGAAATACAGATGTAACTCTGTGAGTGGAAGTCACATATCACAGAGCAGTTTCTCAGAAAGCTTCTTTCCAGATTTCATCGGAGGATATTTCCTTTTTCACCATAGCCTTCTATGGGCTTCCAAATATCACTATGCCAATTCCACAAGAACTGTGTTAGCGAAAGGCTTCTTGAGAGAAAAGCTGTAACTCTGTGAGGTGATTTCACAGAACACAAAGAAGTTTCTCAGAAAGCTTCTTTCTCTTTGTTATGGGAGGATATTTCCTTTGGCCCTATAGTCTTCAAAGGGATCCGAAATATCTGTTCTCAGATTCCACAGAAATAAGGCTAGCAAAGAGATCCACGAAATACAGATATAACTCTGTGAGTGGAAGTCACATATCACAGAGCAGTTTCTCAGAAAGCTTCTTTCCAGATTTCATCGGAGGATATTTCCTTTTTCACCATAGCCCTCTATGGGCTTCCAAATATCACTTTGCCAATTCCACAAGAACTGTCTTAACGAAAGGCTTCTTGAGGGGAAAGCTGTAACTCTGTGAGATGATTTCACAGAACACAAGGAAGTTTCTCAGAAAGCTTGTTTCTCTTTGTTATCGGAGGATATTTCCTTTGGCCCTATAGTCTTCAAAGGGATCGGAAATATCTGTTCTCAGATTCCACAGAAATAAGGCTAGCAAAGGGATCCACGAAATACAGATGTAACTCTCTGAGTGGAAGTCACATATCACAGAGCAGTTTCTCAGGAAGCTTCTTTCCAGATTTCATCGGAGGATATTTCCTTTTTCACCTTAGCCCTCTATGGGCTTCCAAATATCATTTGCCAATTCCACAAGAACTCTCTTAGCGAAAGGTTTCTTGAGGGGAAAGCTGTAACTCTGTGAGATGATTTCACCGAACACAATGAAGTTTCTCAGAAAGCTTCTTTCTCTTTGTTATCGGAGGATATTTCCTTTGGCCCTATAGTCTTCAAAAGGATCCGAAATAACTGTTCTCAGATTCCACAGAAATAAGGCTAGCAAAGAGATCCACGAAATACAGATGTAACTCTGTGAGTGGAAGTCACATATCACAGAGCAGTTTCTCAGAAAGCTTCTTTCCAGATTTCATCGGAGGATAATTCCTTTCTCACCATAGCCCTCTATGGGCTTCCAAATATCACTTTGCCAATTCCACAAGAACTGTCTTAATGAAAGGCTTCTTGAGGGGAAAGCTGTAACTCTGTGAGATGATTTCACAGAACACAAAGAAGTTTCTCAGAAAGCTTCTTTCTCTTTGTTATGGGAGGATATTTCCTTTGTCCCTACAGTCTTCAAAGGGATCCGAAATATCTGTTCTCAGATTCCACAGAAATAAGGCTAGCAAAGAGGTCCACGAAATACAGATGTAACTCTGTGAGTGGAAGTCACATATCACAGAGCAGTTTCTCAGAAAGCTTCTTTCCAGATTTCATCGGAGGATATTTCCTTTTTCACCATAGCCCTCTATGGGCTTCCAAATATCACATTGCCAATTCCACAAGAACTGTCTTAGCGAAAGGCTTCTTGAGGGGAAAGCTGTAACTCTGTGAGATGATTTCACAGAACACAAAGAAGTTTTCAGAAATCTTCTTTCTCTCTGTTATGGGAGGATATTTCCTTTTTCCCTACAGTCTTCAAAGGGATCCGAAATATCTGTTCTCAGATTCCACAGAAATAAGGCTAGCAAAGAGATCCACGAAATACAGATGTAACTCTGTGAGTGGAAGTCACATATCACAGAGGAGTTTCTCAGAAAGCTTCTTTCCAGATTTCTTCGGAGGATATTTCCTTTTTCACCTTAGCCCTCTATGGGCTTCCAAATATCATTTGCCAATTCCACAAGAACTCTCTTAGCGAAAGGTTTCTTGAGGGGAAAGCTGTAACTCTGTGAGATGATTTCACCGAACACAATGAAGTTTCTCAGAAAGCTTCTTTCTCTTTGTTATCGGAGGATATTTCATTTGGCCCTATAGTCTTCAAAAGGATCCGAAATATCTGTTCTCAGATTCCACAGAAATAAGGCTAGCAAAGAGATCCACGAAATACAGATGTAACTCTGTGAGTGGAAGTCACATATCACAGAGCAGTTTCTCAGAAAGCTTCTTTCCAGATTTCATCGGAGGATACTTCCTTTCTCACCATAGCCCTCTATGGGCTTCCAAATATCACTTTGCCAATTCCACAAGAACTGTCTTAATGAAAGGCTTCTTGAGGGGAAAGCTGTAACTCTGTGAGATGATTTCACAGAACACAAAGAAGTTTCTCAGAAAGCTTCTTTCTCTTTGTTATCGGAGGATATTTACTTTGGCCCTATAGTCTTCAAAGGGATCCGAAATATCTGTTCTCAGATTCCACAGAAATAAGGCTAGCAAGGAGACCCACGAAATACAGAAGTAACTCTGTGAGTGGAAATCACATATCACAGAGCAGTTTCTCAGAAAGCTTCTTTCCAGATTTCATCTGAGGATATTTCCTTTTTCACCATAGCCCTCTATGGGTTTCCAAATATCTCTTTGCCAATTCCACAAGAACTGTCTTAACGAAAGGCTTCTTGAAGGGAAAGCTGTAACTCTGTGAGATGATTTCACAGAACACAAAGAAGTTTCTCAGAAATCTTCTTTCTCTTTGTTATCGGAGGATATTTCCTTTGGCCCTATAGTCTTCAAAGCGATTCGAAATATCTGTTCTCAGATTCCACAGAAATAAGGCTAGCAAAGGGATCCACGAAATACAGATGTAACTCTCTGAGTGGAAGTCACATATCACAGAGCAGTTTCTCAGAAAGCTTCTTTCCAGATTTCATCGGAGGATATTTCCTTTTTCACCATAGCCCTCTATGGGCTTCCAAATATCACTTTGCAAATTCCACAAGAACTGTCTTAGCGAAAGGTTTCTTGAGGGGAAAGCTGTAACTCTGTGAGATGATTTCACCGAACACAATGAAGTTTCTCAGAAAGCTTCTTTCTCTTTGTTATCGGATGATATTTCCTTTGGCCCTATAGTCTTCAAAATGATCCGAAATATCTGTTCTCAGATTCCACAGAAATGAGGCTAGCAAAGAGATCCACGAAATACAAATGTAACTCTGAGAGTGGAAGTCACATATCACAGAGCAGTTTCTCAGAAAGCTTCTTTCCAGATTTCATCGGAGGATACTTCCTTTCTCACCATAGCCCTCTATGGGCTTCCAAATATTACTTTGCCAATTCCACAAGAACTGTCTTAATGAAAGGCTTCTTGAAGGGAAAGCTGTAACTCTGTGAGATGATTTCACAGAACACAAAGAAGTTTCTCAGAAAGCTTCTTTCTCTTTGTTATGGGAGGATATTTACTTTGGCCCTATAGTCTTCAAAGGGATCCGAAATATCTGTTCTCAGATTCCACAGAAATAAGGCTAGCAAAGAGATCCACGAAATACAGATGTAACTCTGTGAGTGGAAGTCACATATCCCAGAGCAGTTTCTCAGAAAGCTTCTTTCCAGATGTCATCTGATGATATTTCCTTTTTCACCATAGCCCTCTATGGGCTTCCAAATATCACTTTGCCAATTCCACAAGAACTGTCTTAGCGAAAGGCTTCTTGAGGGGAAAGCTGTAACTCTGTGAGATGATTTCACAGAATACAAAGAAGTTTTCAGAAGTCTTCTTTCTCTTTGTTATGGGAGGATATTTCCTTTGTCCCTACAGTCTTCAAAGGGATCCGGAATATCTGTTCTCAGATTCCACAGAAATAAGGCTAGCAAAGAGATCCACGAAATACAGATGTAACTCTGTGAGTGGAAGTCACATATCACAGAGCAGTTTCTCAGAAAGCTTCTTTCCAGATTTCATCGGAGGATACTTCCTTTTTCTCCATAGCCCTCTATGGGCTTCCAAATATCACTTTGCCAATTCCACAAGAACTGTCTTAACTAAAGGCTTCTTGAGGGGAAAGCTGTAACTCTGTGAGATGATTTCACAGAACACAAAGAAGTTTCTCAGAAAGCTTCTTTCTCTTTGTTATCGGATGATATTTACTTTGGCCCTATAGTCTTCAAAGGGATTCGAAATATCTGTTCTCAGATTCCACAGAAATAAGGCTAGCAAAGAGACCCACGAAATACAGATGTAACTCTGTGAGTGGAAGTGACATATAACAGAGCAGTTTCTCAGAAAGCTTCTTTCCAGATTTCATCGGAGGATATTTCTTTTTTCACCATAGCCCTCTATGGGCTTCCAAATATCACTTTGCCAATTCCACAAGAACTGTCTTAGCGAAAGGCTTCTTGAGGGGAAAACTGTAACTCTGTGAGATGATTTCACAGAACACAAAGAAGTTTCTCAGGAAGCTTCTTTCTCTTTGTTATGGGAGGATATTTCCTTTGGCCCTATCGTCTTCAAAGGGATTCTAAATATCTGCTCTCAGATTCCACAGAAATAAGGCTAGCAAAGAGATCCACGAAATACAGATGTAACTCTGTGAGTGGAAGTCACATATCACAGAGCAGTTTCTCAGAAAGCTTCTTTCCAGATTTCATCGGAGGATATTTCTTTTTTCACCATAGCCCTCTATGGGCTTCCAAATATCACTTTGCCAGTTCCACAAGAACTGTCTTAGCGAAAGGCTTATTGAGGGGAAAACTGTAAATCTGTGAGATGATTTCACAGAACACAAAGAAGTTTCTCAGGAAGCTTCTTTCTCTTTGTTATGGGAGGATATTTCCTTTGGCCCTGTCGTCTTCAAAGGGATTCTAAATATCTGCTCTCAGATTCCACAGAAATAAGGCTAGCAAAGAGATCCACGAAATACAGATGTAACTCTGTGAGTGGAAGTCACATATCACAGAGCAGTTTCTCAGAAAGCTTCTTACCAGATTTCATCGGAGGATATTTCGTTTTTCACCATAGCCTTCTATGGGCTTCCAAATATCACTTTGCCAATTCCACAAGAACTGTCTTAGCGAAAGGCTTCTTGAGGGCGAAGCTGTAACTCTGTGAGATGATTTCACAGAACACAAAGAAGTTTCTCTGAAAGCTTCTTTCTCTTTGTTATCGGAGGATATTTCCTTTGGCCCTATAGTCTTCAAAGGGATCCGAAATATCTGTTCACAAATTCCACAGAAATAAGGCTAGCAAAGAGATCCACGAAATACAGATGTAACTCTGTTAGTGGAAATCACATATCACAGAGCAGTTTCTCAGAAAGCTTCTTTCCAGATTTCATCGGAGGATATTTCCTTTTTCACCATAGCCCTCTAAGGGCTTCCAAATATCACTTTGCCAATTCCACAAGAACTGTCTTAGCGAAAGGCTTCTTGAGGGGAAAGCTGTAACTCTGTGAGATGATTTCACAGAAAACAATGAGGTTTCTCAGAAAGCTTGTTCCTCTTTGTTATGGGAGGATATTTCCTTTGGCCCTATAGACTTCAAAGGGATCCGAAATATCTGTTCTCAGATTCCACAGAAATAAGGCTAGCAAAGAGATACACGAAATACAGATGTTACTCTGTGAGTGGAAGTCACATATCACAGAGCAGTTTCTCAGAAAGCTTCTTTCCAGATTTCATCTGAGGATATTTCCTTTTTCACCATAGCCCTCTATGGGCTTCCAAATATCACTTTGCCAATTCCACAAGAACTGTCTTAGCGAAAGGCTTCTTGGGGGGAACGCTGTAACTCTGTGAGATGATTTCACAGAACACAAAGAAGTTTCTCAGAAAGCTTCTCTCTCTTTGTTATGGGATTATATTACATTTGGCCCTATAGTCTTCAAAGGGATCCTAATATCTGCTCTCAGATTCCACAGAAATAAGGCTAGCAAAGAGATATACGAAATACAAATGTAACTCTGTGAGTGGAAGTCACATATCCCAGATCAGTTTCTCTGAAAGCTTCTTTCCAGATTTCACCTGAGGATATTTCCTTTGTCACCATGGCCCTCTATGGGCTTCCAAATATCACTTTGCCAATTCCACAAGAACTGTCTTAGCGAAAGGCTTCTTGAGGGGAAAGCTGTAACTCTGTGAGATGATTTCACAGAACACAAAGAAGTTTCTCAAAAAGCTTCTTTCTCATTGTTATCGGAGGATATTTCCTTTGGCCCTATAGTCTTCAAAGGGATCGGAAATATCTGTTCTCAGATTCCACAGGAATAAGGCTAGCAAAGAGATCCACGAAATACAGATGTAACTCTGTGAGTGGAAGTCACATATCACAGAGCAGTTTCTCAGAAAGCTTCTTTCCAGATTTCATCGGAGGATATTTCCTTTTTCACAATAGCCCTCTATAGACTTCCAAATATCACTTTGCCAATTCCACAAGAACTGTCTTAGCGAAAGGCTTCTTGAGGGGAAAGCTGTAACTCTGTGAGATGATTTCACAGAACACAAAGAAGTTTCTCAGAAAGCTTCTTTCTCTTTGTTATCGGAGGATATTTCCTTTGGCCCTATAGTCTTCAAAGGGATCCGAAATATCTGTTCTCAGATTCCACAGAAATAAGGCTAGCAAAGAGATCCACGAAATACAGATGTAACTCTGTGAGTGGAAGTCACATATCCCAGAGCAGTTTCTCAGAAAGCTTCTTTCCAGATTTCATCGGAGGATATTTCCTTTTTCACCATAGCCCTCTATGGGCTTCCAAATATCACTTTGCCAATTCCACAAGTACTGTCTTAGCGAAAGGCTTCTTGAGGAGAAAGCTGTAACTCTGTGAGATGATTTCACAGAACACAAAGAAGTTTCTCAGAAAGCTTCTTTCTCTTTCTTATCGGAGGATATTTCCTTTGGCCCTGTAGTCTTCAAAGGGATCCGAAATATCTGTTCTCAGATTCCACAGAAATAAGGCTAGCAAAGAGATCCACGAAATACAGATGAAACACTGTGAGTGGAAGTCACATATCACAGAGCAGTTTCTCAGTAAGCTTCTTTCCATATTTCATCTGAGGATATTTCCTTTTTCACCATAGCCCTCTATGGGCTTCCAAATATCACTTTGCCAATTCCACAAGAACTGTCTTAGCGAAAGGCTTCTTGAGGGGAAAGCTGTAACTCTATGAGATGATTTCACAGAACACAGAGAAGTTTCTCGGAAAGCTTCTTTCTCTTTGTTATGGGAGGATATTTCCTTTGGCCCTATATTCTTCAAAGGGATCCGAAATATCTGTTCTCATTTTCCACAGAAATAAGGCTAGCAAAGAGATCCACGAAATACAGATGTAACTCTGTGAGTGGAAGTCACATATCACAGAGCAGTTTCTCAGAAATCTTCTTTCCAGATTTCATCGGAGGATATTTCCTTTTTCACCATAGCCCTCTATGGGCTTCCAAATATCACTTTGCCAATTCCACAAGAACTGTCTTAGCGAAAGGCTTCTTGAGGGGAAAGCTGTATCTCTGTGAGATGATTTCACAGAACACAAAGAAGTTTCTCAGAAAGCTTCTTTCTCGTTGTTATCGGAGGATATTTCCTTTGGCCCTATAGTCTTCAAAGGGATCCGAAATATCTGTTCTCAGATTCCACAGAAATAAGGCTAGCAAAGAGATCCACGAAATACAGATGTAACTCTGTGAGTGGAAGTCACATATCACAGAGCAGTTTCTCAGAAAGCTTCTTTGCAGATTTCATCGGAGGATATTTCCTTTTTCACCATAGCCCTCTATGGGCTTCCAAATATCACTTTGCCAATTCCACAAGTACTGTCTTAGCGAAAGGCTTCTTGAGGGGAAACTGTAAATCTGTGAGATGATTTCACAGAACACAAAGAAGTTTCTCAGAAAGCTTCTTTCTCTTTCTTATCGGAGGATATTTCCTTTGGCCCTGTAGTCTTCAAAGGGATCCGAAATATCTGTTCTCAGATTCCACAGAAATAAGGCTAGCAAAGAGATCCACGAAATACAGATGAAACTCTGTGAGTGGAAGTCACATATCACAGAGCAGTTTCTCAGAAAGCTTCTTTCCAGATTTCATTGGAGGATATTTCCTTTTTCACCATAGCCCTCTATGGGCTTCCAAATATCACTTTGCCAATTCCACAAGAACTGTCTTAGCGAAAGGCCTCTTGAGGGAAAAGCTGTAACTCTGTGAGATGATTTCACAGAACACAAAGAAGTTTCTCAGAAAGCTTCTTTCTCTTTGTTATGGGAGGATATTTCCTTTGTCCCTATAGTCTTCAAAGGGATACGAAATATCTGTTCTCAGATTCCACAGAAATAAGGCTAGCAAAGAGATCCACGAAATACTGATGTAACTCTGTGAGTGGAAGTCACATATCACAGAGCAGTTTCTCAGAAAGCTTCTTTCCATATTTCATTGGAGGATATTTCCTTTTTCACAATAGCCCTCTATGGGCTTCCAAATATCACTTTGCCAGTTCCACAAGAACTATCTTAGCGAAAGGCTTCTTGAGCGGAAAGCTGTAACTCTGGGAGATGATTTCACAGAACACAAAGAAGTTTCTCAGAAAGCTTCTTTCTCTTTGTTATGGGAAGATATTTCCTTTGTCCCTATACTCTTCAAGGGATCCGAAATATCTGTTCTCAGATTCCACAGAAATAAGGCTAGCAAAGAGATCCACGAAATACAGATGTAACTCTGTGCGTGGAAGTCACATATCACAGAGCAGTTTCTCAGAAAGCTTCTTTCCAGATTTCATCGGAGGATATTTCCTTTTTCAAGATAGCCCTCTATGGGCTTTCAAATATCACTTTGCCAATTCCACAAGGACTGTCTCAGCGAAAGGCTTCTTGAGGGGAAAGCTGTAACTCTGTGAGATGATTTCACAGAACACAATGACGTTTCTCAGAAAGCTTCTTTCTCTTTGTTATCGGACGATATTTCCTTTGGCCCTATAGTCTTCAAAGGGATCCGAAATATCTTTTCTCAGATTCCACAGAAATAAGGCTAGCAAAGAGATCCACGAAACACAGATGTAACTCTGTGAGTGGAAGTCACATATCACAGAGGAGTTTCTCAGAAAGCTTCTTTCCAGACTTCATTGGAGGATATTTCCTTTTTCACAGTAGCCCTCTATGGGCTTCCAAATATCACTTTGCCAATTCCACAAGAACTGTCTTAGCGAAAGGCTTCTTGAGGGGAAAGCTGTAACTCTGTGAGATGATTTCACAGAACACAAAGAAGTTTCTCAGAAAGCTTCTTTCTCTTTGTTATGGGAGGATATTTCCTTTGGCCCTATAGTCTTCAAAGGGATTCTAAATATCTGCTCTCAGATTCCACAGAAATAAGGCTAGCAAAGAGATCAACGAAATACAGATGTAACTCTGTGAGTGGATGTCACATATTACAGAGCAGTTTTTCAGAAAGCTTCTTTCCAGATTTCATCGGAGGATATTTCCTTTTTCACCATAGCCCTCTATGGGCTTCCAAATATCACTTTGCCAATTCCACAAGAACTGTCTTAGCGAAAGGCTTCTTGAGGGGAAAGCTGTAACTCTGTGAGATGATTTCACAGAACACAATGAAGTTTCTCAGAAAGCTTCTTTCTCTTTGTTATCGGAGGATATTTCCTTTGGCCCTATAGTCTTCATAGGGATCCGAAATATCTGTTCTCAGATTCCACAGAAATAAGGCTAGCAAAGAGATCCACGAAACACAGATGTAACTCTGTGAGTGGAAGTCACATATCACAGAGCAGTTTCTCAGAAAGCTTCTTTCCAGACTTCATTGGAGGATATTTCCTTTTTCACAATAGCCCTCTATGGGCTTCCAAATATCACTTTGCCAATTCCACAAGAACTGTCTTAGCGAAAGGCTTCTTGAGGGGAAAGCTGTAACTCTGTGAGATAATTTCACAGAACACAAAGAAGTTTCTCAGAAAGCTTCTTTCTCTTTGTTATGGGAGGGTATTTCCTTTGGCCCTATAGTCTTCAAAGGGATCCGAAATATCTGTTCTCAGATTCCACAGAAATAAGGCTAGCAAAGAGATCCACGAAATACAGATGTAACTCTGTGAGTGGAAGTCACATATCACAGAGCAGTTTCTCAGAAAGCTTCTTTCCAGATTTCATTGGAGGATATTTCCTTTTTCACCACAGCCCTCTATGGGCTTCCAAATATCACTTTGCCAATTCCACAAGAACTGTCTTAGCGAGAGGCTTCTTGAGGGGAAAGCTGTAACTCTGGGAGATGATTTGACAGAACACAAAGAAGTTTCTCAGAAAGCTTCTTTCTCTTTGTTATCGGAGGATATTTCCTTTGGCCCTATAGTCTTCAAAGGGATCCGAAATATCTATTCTCAGATTCCACAGAAATAAGGCTAGCAAAGAGATCCACGAAATACAGACATAACTCTGTGAGTGGAAGTCTCATATCACAGAGCAGTTTCTCAGAAAGCTGCTTTCTAGATTTCATCGGAGGATATTTCCTTTTTCACCATAGCCCTCTATGGGCTTCCAAATATCACTTGGCCAATTCCACAAGAACTGTCTTAGCGAAAGGCTTCTTGAGGGGAAAGCTGTAACTCTGTGAGATGATTTCACAGAACACAAAGAAGTTTCTCAGAAAGCTTCTTTCTGTTTGTTATCGGAGGATATTTCCTTTGGCCCTAGAGTCTTCAAAGGGATCCGAAATATCTGTTCTCAGATTCCACAGAAATAAGGCTAGCAAAGAGATCCACGAAATACAGACATAACTCTGTGAGTGGAAGTCTCATATCACAGAGCAGTTTCTCAGAAAGCTTCTTTCTAGATTTCATCGGAGGATATTTCCTTTTTCACCATAGCCCTCTATGGGCTTCCAAATATCACTTTGCCAATTCCACAAGAACTGTGTTAGCGAAAGGCTTCTTGAGGGGAAAGTTTAACTCTGTGAGATGATTTCACAGAACACAAAGAAGTTTCTCAGAAAGCTTCTTTCTCTTTGTTATCGGAGGATATTTCCTTTGGCCCTATAGTCTTCAAAGGCATCCGAAATATCTGTTCTCAGATTCCACAGAAATAAGGCTAGCAAAGAGATCCACGAAACACAGATGTAACTCTGTGAGTGGAAGTCACATATCACAGAGCAGTTTCCCAGAAAGCTTCTTTCCAGACTTCATGGGAGGATATTTCCTTTTTCACCATAGCCCTCTATGGGCCTCCAAATATCACTTTGCCAATTCCACAAGAACTGTCTTAGCGAAAGGCTTCTTGAGGGGAAAGCTGTAACTCTGGGAGATGATTTCACAGAACACAAAGAAGTTTCTCAGAAAGCTTCTTTCTCTTTGTTATCGGAGGATATTTCCTTTGGCCTTATAGTCTTCAGAGGGATCCGAAATATCTGTTCTCAGATTCCACAGAAATAAGGCTAGCAAAGAGATCCACGAAATACAGATGTAACTCTGTGAGTGGAAGTCACATATCACAGAGCAGTTTCTCAGAAAGCTTCTTTCCAGATTTCATCGGAGGATATTTCCTTTTTCACTATAGCCCTCTACGGGCTTCCAAATATCACTTTGCCAATACCACAAGAACTGTCTTAGCGAAAGGCTTCTTGAGGGGAAAGCTGTAACTCTGTGAGATGATTTCACAGAACACAAAGAAGTTTCTCAGAAAGCTTCTTTCTCTTTGTTATGGGAGGATATTTCCTTGGGCCCTACAGTCTTCAAAGGGATTCTAAATATCTGCTCTCAGATTCCACAGAAATAAGGCTAGCAAAGAGATCCACGAAATACAGATGTAATTCTGTGAGTGGAAGTCACATATCACAGAGCAGTTTCTCAGAAAGCGTCTTTCCAGATTTCATCGGAGGATATTTCCTTTTTCACCATAGCCCTCTATGGGCTTCCAAATATCACTTTGCCAATTCCACAAGAACTGTCTTAGCGAAAGGCTTCTTGAGGGGAAAGCTGTAACTCTGTGAGATGATTTCACAGAACACAAAGAAGTTTCTCAGAAAGCTTCTTTCTCTTTGTTATCGGAGGATATTTCCTTTGACCCTATAGTCTTCAAAGGGATCTGAAATATCTGTTCTCAGATTCCACAGACATAAAGCTAGCAAAGAGATCCTCGAAATACAGATATAACTCTGTGAGTGGAAGTCACATATCACAGAACAGTTTCTCAGAAACTTCTTTCCAGATTTCATCTTAGGATATTTCCTTTTTCACCATAGCCCTCTATGGGCTTCCAAATATCACTTTGCCAATTCCACAAGAACTCTCTTAGCGAAAGGCTTTTGAGGGGAAAGCTGTAACTCTGTGAGATGATTTCACAGAACACAAAGAAGTTTCTCAGAAAGCTTCTTTCTCTTTTTTATGGGAGGATATTTCCTTTGGCCCTATAGTCTTCAAAGGGATTCTAAATATCTGCTCTCAGATTCCACAGAAATAAGGCTAGCAAAGAGATCCACGAAATACAGATGTAACTCTGTGAGTGGATGTGACATATTACAGAGCAGTTTCTCAGAAACCTTCTTTCCAGATTTCATCGGAGGATATTTCCTTTTTCACCATAGCCCTCTATGGGCTTCCAAATATCACTTTGCCAATTCCACAAGAACTGTCTTAGGGAAAGGCTTCTTGAGGGGAAAACTGTAACTCTGTGAGATGATTTCACAGAACACAAAGAAGTTTCTCAGAAAGCTTCTTTCTCTTTGTTATGGGAGGATATTTCCTTTGTCCCTATAGTCGTCAAACGGATCCGAAATATCTGTTTTCAGATTCCACAGAAATAAGGCTATCAAAGAGATCCACGAAATACAGATGTAACTCTGTGAGTGGAAGTCACATATCACAGAGCAGTTTCTCAAAAAGCTTCTTTCCAGATTTCATCGGAGGTTATTTCCTTTTTCACAATAGCCCTCTAGGGGCTTCCAAATATCACTTTGCCAATTCCACAAGAACTGTCTTAGCAAAAGGTTTCTTGAGGGGAAAGCTGTAACTCTGTGAGATGATTTCACAGAACACAAAGAAGTTTCTCAGAAAGGTTCTTTCTCTTTGTTATCGGCGGTTATTTCCTTTTGCACTATAGTCTTCAAAGGGATCCGAAATATCTGTTCTCAGATTCCACAGAAATAAGGCTAGCAAAGAGATCCACGAAATACAGATGTAACTCTGTGAGTGGAAGTCACATATCACAGAGTAGTTTCTCAGAAAGCTTCTTTGCAGATTTCATCGGAGGATACTTCCTTTTTCACGATAGCCCTCTATGGGCTTCCAAATATCACTTCGCAAACTCCACAAGAACTGTCTTAGCGAAAGGCTTCTTGAGGGGAAAGCTGTAACTCTGTGAGATGATTTCACAGAACACAAAGAAGTTTCTCAGAAAGCTTCTTTCTCTTTGTTATCGGAGGATATTTCCTTTGGCCCTATAGTCTTCAAAGGGATCCGAAATATCTGTTCTCAGATTCCACAGAAATAAGGCTAGCAAAGAGATCCACGAAATACAGATGTAACTGTGTGAGTGGAAGTCACATATCACAGAGCAGTTTCTCAGAAAGCTTCTTTGCAGATTTCATCTGAGGATATTTCCTTTTTCACGATAGCCCTCTCTGGGCTTCCAAATATCACTTTGCCAATTCCACAAGAACTGTCTTAGCGAAAGGCTTCTTGAGGGGAAAGCTGTAACTCTGGGAGATGATTTCACAGAACACAAAGAAGTTTCTCAGAAAGCTTCTTTCTCTTTGTTATGGGAGGATATTTCCTTTGGCCCTATAGTGTTCCAAGGGATCCGAAATATCTGTTCTCAGATTCCACAGAAATAAGGCTAGCAAAGAGATCCACGAAATACAGATGTAATTCTGTGAGTGGAAGTCACATATCACAGAGCAGTTTCTCAGAAAGCTTCTTTCCAGATTTCATCTGAGGATATTTCCCTTTTCACCATAGCCCTCTATGGGCTTCCAAATATCACTTTGCCAATTCCACAAGAACTGTCTTAGCGAAAGGCTTCTTGAGGGGAAAGCTGTAACTCTGTGAGATGATTTCACAGAACACAAAGAAGTTTCTCAGAAAGCTTCTTTGTCTTTGTTATCGGAGGATATTTCCTTTGAACTATAGTCTTCAAAGGGATCCGAAATATCTGATCTCAAATTCCACAGAAATAAGGCTAGCAAAGAGATCCACGAAATACAGATGTAACTCTGTGAGTGGAAGTCACATATCACAGAGCAGTTTCTCAGAAAGATTCTTTCCAGATTTCATCGGAGGATATTTCGTTTTTCACCATAGCCCTCTAAGGGCTTCCAAATATCACTTTGCCAATTCCACAAGAACTCTCTTAGCGGAAGGCTTCTTGAGGGGAAAGCTGTAACTCTGTGAGATGATTTCACAGAACACAAAGAAGTTTCTCAGAAAGCTTCTTTCTCTGTTATGGGAGGATATTTCCTTTGGCCCTATAGTCTTCAAAGGGATTCTAAATATCTGCTCTCAGATTCAACAGAAATAAAGCTGGGAAAGAGATCCCCGAAATACAGATGTAACTCTGTGAGTGGATGTCACATATTACAGAGCAGTTTCTCAGAAAGATTCTTTCCAGATTTCATCGGAGGATATTTCCTTTTTCACCATAGCCCTCTATGGGCTTCCAAATATCACTTTGCCAATTCCACAAGAACTGTCGTAGCGAAAGGCTTCTTGAGGGGAAAGCTGTAACTCTGTGAGATGATTTCACAGAACACAAAGAAGTTTCTCAGAAAGCTTCTTTCTCTTTGTTATCGGAGTATATTTCCTTTGGGCCTATAGTCTTCAAAGGGATCCGAAATATCTGTTTTCGGATTCCACAGAAATAAGGCTAGCAAAGAGATCCAGGAAAAACAGATGTAACTCTGTGAGTGGAAGTTACATATCACAGAGCAGTTTCTCATAAAGCTTCTTTGCAGATTTCATCGGAGGATATTTCCTTTTTCAAAATAGCCCTCTATGGGATTCCAAATATCACTTGGCCAATTCCACAAGAACTGTCTTAGCGAAAGGCTTGTTGAGGGGAAAGCTGTAACTCTGGGAGATGATTTCACAGAACACAGAGAAGTTTCTCAGAAAGCTTCTTTCTCTTTGTTATCGGAGGATATTTCCTTTGGCCCTATAGTCTTCAAAGTGATCCGAAATATCTGTTCTCAGATTCCACAGAAATAAGGCTAGCAAAGAGATCCACGAAATACAGATGTAACTCTGTGAGTGGAAGTCACATATCACAGAGCAGTTTCTCAGAAAGCTTCTTTCCAGATTTCATCGGAGGATATTTCCTTTTTCAAGATAGCCCTCTATGGGCTTCCAAATATCACTTTGCCAATTCCACAAGAACTGTCTTAGCGAAAGGCTTCTTGAGGGGAAAGCTGTAACTCTGTGAGATGATTTCACAAAACACAATGAAGTTTCTCAGAAAGCTTCTTTCTCTTTGTTATCGGAGGATATTTCCTTTGGCCCTAAAGTCTTCATAGGGATACGAAATATCTGTTCTCAGATTCCACAGAAATAAGGCTAGCAAAGAGATCCACGAAACACAGATGTAACTCTGTGAGTGGAAGTCACATATCACAGAGCAGTTTCTCAGAAAGCTTCTTTCCAGATTTCATTGGAGGATATTTCCTTTTTCACCACAGCCCTCTATGGGCTTCCAAATATCACTTTGCCAATTCCACAAGAACTGTCTTAGCGAAAGGCTTCTTGAGGGGAAAGCTGTAACTCTGGGAGATGATTTGACAGAACACAAAGAAGTTTCTCAGAAAGCTTCTTTCTCTTTGTTAACGGAGGATATTTCCTTTGGCCCTATAGTCTTCAAAGGGATCCGAAATATCTATTCTCAGAATCCACAGAAATAAGGCTAGCAAAGAGATCCACGAAATACAGACATAACTCTGTGAGTGGAAGTCTCATATCACAGAGCAGTTTCTCAGAAAGCTGCTTTCTAGATTTCATCGGAGGATATTTCCTTTTTCACCATAGCCCTCTATGGGCTTCCAAATATCACTTTGCCAATTCCACAAGAACTGTGTTAGCCAAAGGCTTCTTGAGGGGAAAGCTGTAACTCTGTGAGATGATTTCACAGAACACAAAGAAGTTTCTCAGAAAGCTTCTTTCTCTTTGTTATCGGAGGATATTTCCTTTGGCCCTAGAGTCTTCAAAGGGATCCGAAATATCTGTTCTCAGATTCCACAGAAATAAGACTAGCAAAGAGATCCACGAAATACAGACATAACTCTGTGAGTGGAAGTCTCATATCACAGAGCAGTTTCTCAGAAAGCTTCTTTCTAGATTTCATCGGAGGATATTTCCTTTTTCACCATTGCCCTCTATGGGCTTCCAAATATCACTTTGCCAATTCCACAAGAACTGTGTTAGCGAAAGGCTTCTTGAGGGGAAAGTTTAACTCTGTGAGATGATTTCACAGAACGCAAAGAAGTTTCTCAGAAAGCTTCTTTCTCTTTGTTATCGGAGGATATTTCCTTTGGCCCTATTGTCTTCAAGGGGATCCGAAATATCTGTTCTCAGATTCCACAGAAATAAGGCTAGCAAAGAGATCCACGAAATACAGATGTAACTCTGTGAGTGGAAGTCACATATCACAGAGCAGTTTCTCAGAAAACTTCTTTCCAGATTTCATCGGAGGATATTTCCTTTTTCAAGATAGCCCTCTATGGTCTTCCAAATATCACTTTGCCAATTCCACAAGAAGTGTCTTAGCGAAAGGCTTCTTGAGGGGAAAGCTGTAACTCTGTGAGATGATTTCACAGAACACAATGAAGTTTCTCAGAAAGCTTCTTTCTCTTTGTTATCGGAGGATATTTCCTTTGGCCCTATAGTCTTCAAAGGCATCCGAAATATCTGTTCTCAGATTCCACAGAAATAAGGCTAGCAAAGAGATCCACGAAACACAGATGTAACTCTGTGAGTGGAAGTCACATATCACAGAGCAGTTTCTCAGAAAGCTTCTTCCCAGATTTCATTGGAGGATATTTCCTTTTTCACAATAGCCATCTATGGGCTTCCAAATATCACTTTGCCAATTCCACAAGAACTCTCTTAGCTTAAGGCTTCTTGAGGGGAAAGCTGTAACTCTGGGAGATGATTTCACAGAACACAAAGACGTTTCTCAGAAAGCTTCTTTCTCTTTGTTATCGGAGGATATTTCCTTTGGCCCTATAGTCTTCAAAGGGATCCGAAATATCTGTTCTCAGATTCCACAGAAATAAGGCTAGCAAAGAGATCCACGAAATACAGATGTAACTCTGTGAGTGGAAGTCTCATATCACAGAGCAGTTTCTCAGAATGCTTCTTTCCAGATTTCATCGGAGGATATTTCCTTTTTCAACATAGCCCTCTATGGGCTTCCAAATATCACTTTGCCAATTCCACAAGAACTGTCTTAGCGAAAGGCTTCTTGAGGGGAAAGCTGTAACTCTGTGAGATGATTTCACAGAACACAAAGAAGTTTCTCAGAAAGCTTCTTTCTCTTTGTTATCGGAGGATATTTCCTTTGGCCCTATAGTCTTCAAAGGGATCCGAAATATCTGTTCTCAGATTCCACAGAAATAAGGCTAGCAAAGAGATCCACGAAATACAGATGTAACTCTGTGAGTGGAAGTCTCATATCACAGAGCAGTTTCTCAGAAAGCTTCTTTCCAGATTTCATCGGAGGATATTTCCTTTTTCACCATAGCCCTATATGGGCTTCCAAATATCACTTTGCCAATTCCACAAGAACTGTCTTAGCGAAAGGCTTCTTGAGGGGAAAGCTGTAACTCTGTGAGATGATTTCACAGAACACAAAGAAGTTTCTCAGAAAGCTTCTTTGTCTTTGTTATCGGAGGATATTTCCTTTGAACTATAGTCTTCAAAGGGATCCGAAATATCTGTTCTCAAATTCCACAGAAATAAGGCTAGCAAAGAGATCCACGAAATACAGATGTAACTCTGTGAGTGGAAGTCACATATCACAGAGCAGTTTCTCAGAAAGATTCTTTCCAGATTTCATCGGAGGATATTTCGTTTTTCACCATAGCCCTCTAAGGGCTTCCAAATATCACTTTGCCAATTCCACAAGAACTCTCTTAGCGGAAGGCTTCTTGAGGGGAAAGCTGTAACTCTGTGAGATGATTTCACAGAACACAAAGAAGTTTCTCAGAAAGCTTCTTTCTCTGTTATGGGAGGATATTTCCTTTGGCCCTATAGTCTTCAAAGGGATTCTAAATATCTGCTCTCAGATTCCACAGAAATAAAGCTGGGAAAGAGATCCCCGAAATACAGATGTAACTCTGTGAGTGGATGTCACGTATTACAGAGCAGTTTCTCAGAAAGATTCTTTCCAGATTTCATCGGAGGATATTTCCTTTTTCACCATAGCCCTCTATGGGCTTCCAAATATCACTTTGCCAATTCCACAAGAACTGTCGTAGCGAAAGGCTTCTTGAGGGGAAAGCTGTAACTCTGTGAGATGATTTCACAGAACACAAAGAAGTTTCTCAGAAAGCTTCTTTCTCTTTGTTATCGGAGTATATTTCCTTTGGGCCTATAGTCTTCAAAGGGATACGAAATATCTGTTTTCGGATTCCACAGAAATAAGGCTAGCAAAGAGATCCAGGAAAAACAGATGTAACTCTGTGAGTGGAAGTCACATATCACAGAGCAGTTTCTCATAAAGCTTCTTTGCAGATTTCATCTGAGGATATTTCCTTTTTCAAAATAGCCCTCTATGGGCTTCCAAATATCACTTGGCCAATTCCACAAGAACTGTCTTAGCGAAAGGCTTGTTGAGGGGAAAGCTGTAACTCTGGGAGATGATTTCACAGAACACAGAGAAGTTTCTCAGAAAGCTTCTTTCTCTTTGTTATCGGAGGATATTTCCTTTGGCCCTATAGTCTTCAAAGTGATCCGAAATATCTGTTCTCAGATTCCACAGAAATAAGGCTAGCAAAGAGATCCACGAAATACAGATGTAACTCTGTGAGTGGAAGTCACATATCACAGAGCAGTTTCTCAGAAAGCTTCTTTCCAGATTTCATCGGAGGATATTTCCTTTTTCAAGATAGCCCTCTATGGGCTTCCAAATATCACTTTGCCAATTCCACAAGAACTGTCTTAGCGAAAGGCTTCTTGAGGGGAAAGCTGTAACTCTGTGAGATGATTTCACAGAACACAATGAAGTTTCTCAGAAAGCTTCTTTCTCTTTGTTATCGGAGGATATTTCCTTTGGCCCTATAGTCTTCATAGGGATCCGAAATATCTGTTCTCAGATTCCACAGAAATAAGGCTAGCAAAGAGATCCACGAAACACAGATGTAACTCTGTGAGTGGAAGTCACATATCACAGAG
Organism: Macaca mulatta; assembly: GCF_049350105.2. Lineage (NCBI taxonomy): Eukaryota > Metazoa > Chordata > Mammalia > Primates > Cercopithecidae > Macaca > Macaca mulatta. The sequence continues at coordinate 31,283,777 of NC_133417.1, forward strand.
CAGTTTCTCAGAAAGCTTCTTTCCAGATTTCATTGGAGGATATTTCCTTTTTCACCACAGCCCTCTATGGGCTTCCAAATATCACTTTGCCAATTCCACAAGAACTGTCTTAGCGAAAGGCTTCTTGAGGGGAAAGCTGTAACTCTGGGAGATGATTTGACAGAACACAAAGAAGTTTCTCAGAAAGCTTCTTTCTCTTTGTTATCGGAGGATATTTCCTTTGGCCCTATAGTCTTCAAAGGGATCCGAAATATCTATTCTCAGATTCCACAGAAATAAGGCTAGCAAAGAGATCCACGAAATACAGACATAACTCTGTGAGTGGAAGTCTCATATCACAGAGCAGTTTCTCAGAAAGCTGCTTTCTAGATTTCATCGGAGGATATTTCCTTTTTCACCATAGCCCTCTATGGGCTTCCAAATATCACTTTGCCAATTCCACAAGAACTGTGTTAGCCAAAGGCTTCTTGAGGGGAAAGCTGTAACTCTGTGAGATGATTTCACAGAACACAAAGAAGTTTCTCAGAAAGCTTCTTTCTCTTTGTTATCGGAGGATATTTCCTTTGGCCCTAGAGTCTTCAAAGGGATCCGAAATATCTGTTCTCAGATTCCACAGAAATAAGACTAGCAAAGAGATCCACGAAATACAGACATAACTCTGTGAGTGGAAGTCTCATATCACAGAGCAGTTTCTCAGAAAGCTTCTTTCTAGATTTCATCGGAGGATATTTCCTTTTTCACAATTGCCCTCTACGGGCTTCCAAATATCACTTTGCCAATTCCACAAGAACTGTGTTAGCGAAAGGCTTCTTGAGGGGAAAGTTTAACTCTGTGAGATGATTTCACAGAACACAAAGAAGTTTCTCAGAAAGCTTCTTTCTCTTTGTTATCGGAGGATATTTCCTTTGGCCCTATAGTCTTCAAAGGGATCCGAAATATCTGTTCTCAGATTCCACAGAAATAAGGCTAGCAAAGAGATCCACGAAATACAGATGTAACTCTGTGAGTGGAAGTCACATATCACAGAGCAGTTTCTCAGAAAACTTCTTTCCAGATTTCATCGGAGGATATTTCCTTTTTCAAGATAGCCCTCTATGGTCTTCCAAATATCACTTTGCCAATTCCACAAGAACTGTCTTAGCGAAAGGCTTCTTGAGGGGAAAGCTGTAACTCTGTGAGATGATTTCACAGAACACAATGAAGTTTCTCAGAAAGCTTCTTTCTCTTTGTTATCGGAGGATATTTCCTTTGGCCCTATAGTCTTCAAAGGCATCCGAAATATCTGTTCTCAGATTCCACAGAAATAAGGCTAGCAAAGAGATCCACGAAACACAGATGTAACTCTGTGAGTGGAAGTCACATATCACAGAGCAGTTTCTCAGAAAGCTTCTTCCCAGATTTCATTGGAGGATATTTCCTTTTTCACAATAGCCATCTATGGGCTTCCAAATATCACTTTGCCAATTCCACAAGAACTCTCTTAGCTTAAGGCTTCTTGAGGGGAAAGCTGTAACTCTGGGAGATGATTTCACAGAACACAAAGAAGTTTCTCAGAAAGCTTCTTTCTCTTTGTTATCGGAGGATATTTCCTTTGGCCCTATAGTCTTCAAAGGGATCCGAAATATGTGTTCTCAGATTCCACAGAAATAAGGCTAGCAAAGAGATCCACGAAATACAGATGTAACTCTGTGAGTGGAAGTCTCATATCACAGAGCAGTTTCTCAGAATGCTTCTTTCCAGATTTCATCGGAGGATATTTCCTTTTTCAACATAGCCCTCTATGGGCTTCCAAATATCACTTTGCCAATTCCACAAGAACTGTCTTAGCGAAAGGCTTCTTGAGGGGAAAGCTGTAACTCTGTGAGATGATTTCACAGAACACAAAGAAGTTTCTCAGAAAGCTTCTTTCTCTTTGTTATCGGAGGATATTTCCTTTGGCCCTATAGTCTTCAAAGGGATCCGAAATATCTGTTCTCAGACTCCACAGAAATAAGGCTAGCAAAGAGATCCACGAAATACAGATGTAACTCTGTGAGTGTAAGTCTCATATCACAGAGCAGTTTCTCAGAAAGCTTCTTTCCAGATTTCATCGGAGGATATTTCCTTTTTCACCATAGCCCTATATGGGCTTCCAAATATCACTTTGCCAATTCCACAAGAACTGTCTTAGCGAAAGGCTTCTTGAGGGGAAAGCTGTAACTCTGTGAGATGATTTCACAGAACACAAAGAAGTTTCTCAGAAAGCTTCTTTCTCTTTGTTATCGGAGGATATTTCCTTTGGCCCTATAGTCTTCAAAGGGATCCGAAATATCTGTTCTCAGATTCCACAGAAATAAAGCTAGCAAAGAAATCCACGAAATACAGATATAACTCTGTGAGTGGAAGTCTCATATCACAGAGCAGTTTCTCAGAAAGCTTCTTTCCAGATTTCATCGGAGGATATTTCCTTTTTCACCATAGCCCTCTATGGGCTTCCAAATATCACTTTGCCAATTCCACAAGAACTGTCTTAGCGAAAGGCTTCTTGAGGGGAAAGCTTTAACTCTGGGAGATGATTTCACAGAACACAAAGAAGTTTCTCAGAAAGCTTCTTTCTCTTTGTTATCGGAGGATATTTCATTTGGCCCTATAGTCTTCAAAGGGATCCGAAATATCTGTTCTCAGATTCCACAGAAATAAGGCTAGCAAAGAGATCCACGAAATACAGATGTAACTCTGTGAGTGGAAGTCACATATCACAGAGCAGTTTCTCAGAAACCTTCTTTCCAGATTTCATCGGAGGATATTTCCTTTTTCACTATAGCCCTCTACGGGCTTCCAAATATCACTTTGCCAATACCACAAGAACTGTCTTAGCGAAAGGCTTCTTGAGGGGAAAGCTGTAACTCTGTGTAATGATTTCACAGAACACAAAGAAGTTTCTCAGAAAGCTTCTTTCTCTTTGTTATGGGAGGATATTTCCTTGGGCCCTACAGTCTTCAAAGGGATTCTAAATATCTGCTCTCAGATTCCACAGAAATAAGGCTAGCAAAGAGATCCACGAAATACAGATGTAATTCTGTGAGTGGAAGTCACATATCACAGAGCAGTTTCTCAGAAAGCGTCTTTCCAGATTTCATCGGAGGATATTTCCTTTTTCACCATAGCCCTCTAGGGGTTCCAAATATCACTTTGCCAATTCCACAAGAACTGTCTTAGCGAAAGGCTTCTTGATGGGAAAGCTGTAACTCTGTGAGATGATTTCACAGAACACAAAGAAGTTTCTCAGAAAGCTTCTTTCTCTTTGTTATCGGAGGATATTTCCTTTGACCCTATAGTCTTCAAAGGGATCTGAAATATCTGTTCTCAGATTCCACAGAAATAAAGCTAGCAAAGAGATCCTCGAAATACAGATATAACTCTGTGAGTGGAAGTCACATATCACAGAACAGTTTCTCAGAAACTTCTTTCCAGATTTCATCTTAGGATATTTCCTTTTTCACCATAGCCCTCTACGGGCTTCCAAATATCACTTTGCCAATACCACAAGAACTGTCTTAGCGAAAGGCTTCTTGAGGGGAAAGCTGTAACTCTGTGAGATGATTTCACAGAACACAAATAAGTTTCTCAGAAAGCTTCTTTCTCTTTGTTATGGGAGGATATTTCCTTGGGCCCTACAGTCTTCAAAGGGATTCTAAATATCTGCTCTCAGATTCCACAGAAATAAGGCTAGCAAAGAGATCCACGAAATACAGATGTAATTCTGTGAGTGGAAGTCACATATCACAGAGCAGTTTCTCAGAAAGCGTCTTTCCAGATTTCATCGGAGGATATTTCCTTTTTCACCATAGCCCTCTAGGGGTTCCAAATATCACTTTGCCAATTCCACAAGAACTGTCTTAGCGAAAGGCTTCTTGATGGGAAAGCTGTAACTCTGTGAGATGATTTCACAGAACACAAAGAAGTTTCTCAGAAAGCTTCTTTCTCTTTGTTATCGGAGGATATTTCCTTTGACCCTATAGTCTTCAAAGGGATCTGAAATATCTGTTCTCAGATTCCACAGAAATAAAGCTAGCAAAGAGATCCTCGAAATACAGATATAACTCTGTGAGTGGAAGTCACATATCACAGAACAGTTTCTCAGAAACTTCTTTCCAGATTTCATCTTAGGATATTTCCTTTTTCACCATAGCCCTCTATGGGCTTCCAAATATCACTTTGCCAATTCCACAAGAACTCTCTTAGCGAAAGGCTTTTGAGGGGAAAGCTGTAACTCTGTGAGATGATTTCACAGAACACAAAGAAGTTTCTCAGAAAGCTTCTTTCTCTTTGTTATGGGAGGATATTTCCTTTGGCCCTATAGTCTTCAAAGGGATTCTAAATATCTGCTCTCAGATTCCACAGAAATAAGGCTAGCAAAGAGATCCAGGAAATACAGATGTAACTCTGTGAGTGGATGTGACATATTACAGAGCAGTTTCTCAGAAACCTTCTTTCCAGATTTCATCGGAGGATATTTCCTTTTTCACCATAGCCCTCTAAGGGCTTCCAAATATCACTTTGCCAATTCCACAAGAACTGTCTTAGGGAAAGGCTTCTTAGGGGAAAACTGTAACTCTGTGAGATGATTTCACAGAACACAAAGAAGTTTCTCAGAAAGCTTCTTTCTCTTTGTTATGGGAGGATATTTCCTTTGTCCCTATAGTCGTCAAACGGATCCGAAATATCTGTTTTCAGATTCCACAGAAATAAGGCTATCAAAGAGATCCACGAAATACAGATGTAACTCTGTGAGTGGAAGTCACATATCACAGAGCAGTTTCTCAAAAAGCTTCTTTCCAGATTTCATCGGAGGTTATTTCCTTTTTCACAATAGCCCTCTAGGGGCTTCCAAATATCACTTTGCCAATTCCACAAGAACTGTCTTAGCGAAAGGTTTCTTGAGGGGAAAGCTGTAACTCTGTGATATGATTTCACAGAACACGAAGAAGTTTCTCAGAAAGGTTCTTTCTCTTTGTTATCGGAGGTTATTTCCTTTGGCACTATAGTCTTCAAAGGGATCCGAAATATCTGTTCTCAGATTCCACAGAAATAAGGCTAGCAAAGATATCCACGAAATACAGATGTAACTCTGTGAGTGGAAGTCACATATCACAGAGCAGTTTCTCAGAAAGCTTCTTTGCAGATTTCATCGGAGGATACTTCCTTTTTCACGATAGCCCTCTATGGGCTTCCAAATATCACTTCGCAAACTCCACAAGAACTGTCTTAGCGAAAGGCTTCTTGAGGGGAAAGCTGTAACTCTGTGAGATGATTTCACAGAACACAAAGAAGTTTCTCAGAAAGCTTCTTTCTCTTTGTTATCGGAGGATATTTCCTTTGGCCCTATAGTCTTCAAAGGGATCCGAAATATCTGTTCTCAGATTCCACAGAAATAAGGCTAGCAAAGAGATCCACGAAATACAGATGTAAATCTGTGAGTGGAAGTCCCATATCACAGAGCAGTTTCTCAGAAAGCTTCTTCCCAGATTTCATTGGAGGATATTTCCTTTTTCACAATAGCCATCTATGGGCTTCCAAATATCACTTTGCCAATTCCAGAAGAACTCTCTTAGCTTAAGGCTTCTTGAGGGGAAAGCTGTAACTCTGGGAGATGATTTCACAGAACACAAAGAAGTTTCTCAGAAAGCTTCTTTCTCTTTGTTATCGGAGGATATTTCCTTTGGCCCTATAGTCTTCAAAGGGATCCGAAATATCTGTTCTCAGATTCCACAGAAATAAGGCTAGCAAAGAGATCCACGAAATACAGATGTAACTCTGTGAGTGGAAGTCTCATATCACAGAGCAGTTTCTCAGAATGCTTCTTTCCAGATTTCATCGGAGGATATTTCCTTTTTCACCATAGCCCTCTATGGGCTTCCAAATATCACTTTGCCAATTCCACAAGAACTGTCTTAGCGAAAGGCTTCTTGAGGGGAAAGCTGTAACTCTGGGAGATGATTTCACAGAACACAAAGAAGTTTCTCAGAAAGCTTCTTTCTCTTTGTTATCGGAGGATATTTCCTTTGGCCCTATAGTCTTCAATGGGATCCGAAATATCTGTTCTCAGATTCCACAGAAATAAGGCTAGCAAAGAGATCCACGAAATACAGATGTAACTTTGTGAGTGGAAGTCTCATATCACAGAGCAGTTTCTCAGAAATCTTCTTTCCAGATTTCATCGGAGGATATTTCCTTTTTCACCATAGCCCTATATGGGCTTCCAAATATCACTTTGCCAATTCCACAAGAACGGTCTTAGCGAAAGGCTTCTTGAGGGGAAAGCTGTAACTCTGTGAGATGATTTCACAGAACACAAAGAAGTTTCTCAGAAAGCTTCTTTCTCTTTGTTATCGGAGGATATTTCCTTTGGCCCTATAGTCTTCAAAGGGATCCGAAATATCTGTTCTCAGATTCCACAGAAATAAAGCTAGCAAAGAAATCCACGAAATACAGATATAACTCTGTGAGTGGAAGTCTCATATCACAGAGCAGTTTCTCAGAAAGCTTCTTTCCAGATTTCATCGGAGGATATTTCCTTTTTCACCATAGCCCTCTATGGGCTTCCAAATATCACTTTGCCAATTCCACAAGAACTGTCTTAGCGAAAGGCTTCTTGATGGGAAAGCTGTAACTCTGGGAGATGATTTCACAGAACACAAAGAAGTTTCTCAGAAAGCTTCTTTCTCTTTGTTATCGGAGGATATTTCCTTTGGCCTTATAGTCTTCAGAGGGATCCGAAATATCTGTTCTCAGATTCCACAGAAATAAGGCTAGCAAAGAGATCCACGAAATACAGATGTAACTCTGTGAGTGGAAGTCACATATCACAGAGCAGTTTCTCAGAAAGCTTCTTTCCAGATTTCATCGGAGGATATTTCCTTTTTCACTATAGCCCTCTACGGGCTTCCAAATATCACTTTGCCAATACCACAAGAACTGTCTTAGCGAAAGGCTTCTTGAGGGGAAAGCTGTAACTCTGTGAGATGATTTCACAGAACACAAAGAAGTTTCTCAGAAAGCTTCTTTCTCTTTGTTATGGGAGGATATTTCCTTGGGCCCTACAGTCTTCAAAGGGATTCTAAATATCTGCTCTCAGATTCCACAGAAATAAGGCTAGCAAAGAGATCCACGAAATACAGATGTAATTCTGTGAGTGGAAGTCACATATCACAGAGCAGTTTCTCAGAAAGCGTCTTTCCAGATTTCATCGGAGGATATTTCCTTTTTCACCATAGCCCTCTATGGGCTTCCAAATATCACTTTGCCAATTCCACAAGAACTGTCTTAGCGAAAGGCTTCTTGAGGGGAAAGCTGTAACTCTGTGAGATGATTTCACAGAACACAAAGAAGTTTCTCAGAAAGCTTCTTTCTCTTTGTTATCGGAGGATATTTCCTTTGACCCTATAGTCTTCAAAGGGATCTGAAATATCTGTTCTCAGATTCCACAGAAATAAAGCTAGAAAAGAGATCCTCGAAATACAGATATAACTCTGTGAGTGGAAGTCACATATCACAGAACAGTTTCTCAGAAACTTCTTTCCAGATTTCATCTTAGGATATTTCCTTTTTTACCATAGCCCTCTATGGGCTTCCAAATATCACTTTGCCAATTCCACAAGAACTCTCTTAGCGAAAGGCTTTTGAGGGGAAAGCTGTAACTCTGTGAGATGATTTCACAGAACACAAAGAAGTTTCTCAGAAAGCTTCTTTCTCTTTGTTATGGGAGGATATTTCCTTTGGCCCTATAGTCTTCAAAGGGATTCTAAATATCTGCTCTCAGATTCCACAGAAATAAGGCTAGCAAAGAGATCCAAGAAATACAGATGTAACTCTGTGAGTGGATGTGACATATTACAGAGCAGTTTCTCAGAAACCTTCTTTCCAGATTTCATCGGAGGATATTTCCTTTTTCACCATAGCCCTCTATGGGCTTCCAAATATCACTTTGTCAATTCCACAAGAACTGTCTTAGGGAAAGGCTTCTTGAGGGGAAAACTGTAACTCTGTGAGATGATTTCACAGAACACAAAGAAGTTTCCCAGAAAGCTTCTTTCTCTTTGTTATGTGAGGATATTTCCTTTGTCCCTATAGTCGTCAAACGGATCCGAAATATCTGTTTTCAGATTCCACAGAAATAAGGCTATCAAAGAGATCCACGAAATACAGATGTAACTCTGTGAGTGGAAGTCACATATCACAGAGCAGTTTCTCAAAAAGCTTCTTTCCAGATTTCATCGGAGGTTATTTCCTTTTTCACAATAGCCCTCTAGGGGCTTCCAAATATCACTTTGCCAATTCCACAAGAACTGTCTTAGCGAAAGGTTTCTTGAGGGGAAAGCTGTAACTCTGTGAGATGATTTCACAGAACACAAAGAAGTTTCTCAGAAAGGTTCTTTCTCTTTGTTATCGGAGGTTATTTCCTTTGGCACTATAGTCTTCAAAGGGATCCGAAATATCTGTTCTCAGATTCCACAGAAATAAGGCTAGCAAAGAGATCCACGAAATACAGATGTAACTCTGTGAGTGGAAGTCACATATCACAGAGCAGTTTCTCAGAAAGCTTCTTTGCAGATTTCATCGGAGGATACTTCCTTTTTCACGATAGCCCTCTATGGGCTTCCAAATATCACTTCGCAAACTCCACAAGAACTGTCTTAGCGAAAGGCTTCTTGAGGGGAAAGCTGTAACTCTGTGAGATGATTTCACAGAACACAAAGAAGTTTCTCAGAAAGCTTCTTTCTCTTTGTTATCGGAGGATATTTCCTTTGGCCCTATAGTCTTTAAAGGGATCCGAAATATCTGTTCTCAGATTCCACAGAAATAAGGCTAGCAAAGAGATCCACGAAATACAGATGTAACTCTGTGAGTGGAAGTCACATATCACAGACCAGTTTCTCAGAAAGCGTCTTTCCAGATTTCATTGGAGGATAATTCCTTTTTCACAATAGCCCTCTATGGGCTTCCAAATATCACTTTGCCAATTCCACAAGAACTGTCTTAGCGAAAGGCTTCTTGAGTGGAAAGCTGTAACTCTGGGAGATGATTTCACAGAACACAAAGAAGTTTCTCAGAAAGCTTCTTTCTCTTTGTTATCGGAGGATATTTCCTTTGGCCCTATAGTCTTCAAAGGGATCCGAAATATCTGTTCTCAGATTCCACAGAAATAAGGCTAGCAAAGAGATCCACGAAATACAGATGTAACTCTGTGAGTGGAAGTCACATATCACAGAGCAGTTTCTCAGAAATCTTCTTTCCAGATTTCATCGGAGGATATTTCCTTTTTCAAGATAGCCCTCTATGGGCTTCCAAATATCACTTTGCCAATTCCACAAGAACTGTCTTAGCGAAAGGCTTCTTGAGGGGAAAGCTGTAACTCTGTGAGATGATTTCACAGAACACAAAGAAGTTTCTCAGAAAGCTTCTTTCTCTTTGTTATCGGAGGATATTTCCTTTGGCCCTATAGTCTTCAAAGGGATCCGAAATATCTGTTCTCAGATTCCACAGAAATAAGGCTAGCAAAGAGATCCACGAAACACAGATGTAACTCTGTGAGTGGAAGACACATATCACAGAGCAGTTTCTCAGAAAGCTTCTTTCAGACTTCATTGGAGGATATTTCCTTTTTCACAATAGCCCTCTATGGGCTTCCAAATATCACTTTGCCAATTCCACAAGAACTGTCTTAGCGAAAGGCTTCTTGAGGGGAAAGCTGTAACTCTGTGAGATAATTTCACAGAACACAAAGTAGTTTCTCAGAAAGCTTCTTTCTCTTTGTTATGGGAGGATATTTCCTTTGGCCCTATAGTCTTCAAAGGGATCCGAAATATCTGTTCTCAGATTCCACAGAAATAAGGCTAACAAAGAGATCCACGAAATACAGATGTAACTTTGTGAGTGGAAGTCACATATCACAGAGCAGTTTCTCAGAAAGCTTCTTTCCAGATTTCATTGGAGGATATTTCCTTTTTCACAATAGCCCTCTAAGGGCTTCCAAATAACACTTTGCCAATTCCACAAGAACTGTCTTAGCGAAAGGCTTCTTGAGGGGAAAGCTGTAACTCTGGGAGATGATTTCACAGAACACAAAGAAGTTTCTCAGAAAGCTTCTTTCTCTTTGTTATCGGAGGATATTTCCTTTGGCCCTATAGTCTTCAATGGGATCCGAAATATCTGTTCTCAGATTCCACAGAAATAAGGCTAGCAAAGAGATCCACGAAAAACAGATGTAACTATGTCAGTGGAAGTCACATATCACAGAGCAGTTTCTCAGAAAGCTTCTTTCCAGATTTCATCGGAGGATATTTCCTTTTTCACCATAGCCCTCTATGGGCTTCCTAATATCACTTTGCCAATTCCACAAGAACTGTCTTAGCGAAAGGTTTCTTGAGGGGAAAGCTGTAACTCTGTGAGATGATTTCACAGAACACAAAGAAGTTTCTCAGAAAGCTTCTTTCCCTTTGTTATCGGAGGATATTTCCTTTGGCCCTATAGTCTTCAAAGGGATTCGAAATATCTGTTCTCAGATTCCACAGATATCAGGCTAGCAAAGAGATCCACGAAATACAGATGTAATTCTGTGAGTGGAAGTCACATATCACAGAGCAGTTTCTCAGAAAGCTTCTTTCCAGATTTCATCGGAGGATATTTCCTTTTTCACCATAGCCCTCCAGGGGCTTCCAAATATCACTTTGCCAATTCCACAAGAACTGTCTTAGCGAAAAGCTTCTTGAGGGGAAAGCTGTAACTCTGTGAGATGATTTCATAGAACACAAAGAAGTTTCTCAGAAAGCTTCTTTCTCTGTGTTATCGGAGGATATTTCCTTTGGCCCTACAGTCTTCAAAGGGATTCTAAATATCTGCTCTCAGATTCCACAGAAATAAGGCTAGCAAAGAGATCCACGAAATACAGATGTAACTCTGTGAGTGGAAGTCACATATCACAGAGCAGTTTCTCAGAAAGCGTCTTTCCAGATTTCATCGGAAGATATTTCCTTTTTCACCATAGCCCTCTATGGGCTTCCAAATATCACTTTGCCAATTCCACAAGAACTGTCTTACCGAAAGGCTTCTTGAGGGGAAAGCTGTAACTCTGTGAGGTGATTTCACAGAACACAAAGAAGTTTCTCAGAAAGCTTCTTTCTCTTTGTTATCGGAGGATATTTCCTTTGGCCCTATAGTCTTCAAGGGGATCCGAAATATCTGTTCTCAGATTCCACAGAAATAAAGCTAGCAAAGAGATCCACGAAATACAGATGTAACTCTGTGAGTGGAAGTCACATATCACAGAGCAGTTTCTCAGAAAGCGTCTTTCCAGATTTCATCGGAGGATATTTCCTTTTTCACCATAGCCCTCTATGGGCTTCCAAATAACACTTTGCCAATTCCACAAGAACTGTCTTAGCGAAAGGCTTCTTGAGGGGAAAGCTGTAACTCTGTGAGATGATTTCACAGAACACAAAGAAGTTTCTCAGAAAGCTTCTTTCTCTTTGTTATCGGAGGATATTTCCTTTGGCCCTATACTCTTCAAAGGTATCCGAAATATCTGTTCTCAGATTCCACAGAAATAAAGCTAGCAAAGAGATCCACGAAATACAGATGTAACTCTGTGAGTGGAAGTCACATATCACAGAGCAGTTTCTCAGAAAGCTTCTTTCCAGATTTCATTGGAGGATATTTCCTTTTTCACAACAGCCCTCTATGGGCTTCCAAATATCACTTCGCCAATTCCACAAGAACTGTCTTAGCGAAAGGCTTCTTCAGGGGAAAGCTGTGACTCTGAGAGATGATTTCACAAAACACAAAGAAGTTTCTCAGAAAGCTTCTTTCTCTTTGTTATGGGAGGATATTTCCTTTGGCCCAATAGTCTTCCAAGGGATCCGAAATATCTGTTCTGAGATTCCACAGTAATAAGGCTAGCAAAGAGATCCACGAAAAACAGATGTAACTCTGTGAGTGGAAGTCACATATCACAGAGCAGTTTCTCAGAAAGCTTCTTTCCAGATTTCATCGGAGTATATTTCCTTTTTCACCATAACCCTCTATGGGCTTCCTAATATCACTTTGCCAATTCCACAAGAACTGTCTTAGCGAAAGGCTTCTTGAAGGGAAAGCTGTAACTCTGTGAGATGATTTCACAGAACACAAAGAAGTTTCTCTGAAAGCTTCTTTCTCTTTGTTATCGGAGGATAATTCCTTTGGCCCTATAGTCTTCAAAGGGATCCGAAATATCTGTTCTCAAATTCCACAGAAATAAGGCTAGCAAAGAGATCCACGAAATACAGATGTAACTCTGTGAGTGGAAGTCACATATCACAGAGCAGTTTCTCAGAAAGCTTCTTTCCAGATTTCATCTGAGGATATTTCCTTTTTCACCATAGCCCTCTATGGGCTTCCAAATATCACTTTGCCAATTCCACAAGAACTGTCTTAGCGAAAGGCTTCTTGAGGGGAAAGCTGTAACTCTGTGAGATGATTTCACAGAACACAAAGAAGTTTCTCAGAAAGTTTCTTTCTCTTTGTTATCAGAGGATATTTCCTTTGGCCCTATAGTCTTCAAAGGGATCCGAAATATCTGTTCTCAAATTCCACAGAAATAAGGCTAGCAAAGAGATCCACGAAATACAGATGTAACTCTGTGAGTGGAATTCACATATCACAGAGCAGTTTCTCAGAAAGCTTCTTTCCAGATTTCATCGGAGGATATTTCGTTTTTCACCATAGCCCTCTAAGGGCTTCCAAATATCACTTTGCCAATTCCACAAGAACTCTCTTAGCGGAAGGCTTCTTGAGGGGAAAGCTGTAACTCTGTGAGATGATTTCACAGAACACAAAGAAGTTTCTCAGAAACCTTCTTTCTCTTTGTTATGGGAGGATATTTCCTTTGGCCCTATAGTCTTCAAAGGGATTCTAAATATCTGCTCTCAGATTCCACAGAAATAAAGCTAGCAAAGAGATCCCCGAAATACAGATGTAACTCTGTGAGTGTATGTCACATATTACAGAGCAGTTTCTCAGAGAGATTCTTTCCAGATTTCATCGGAGGATATTTCCTTTTTCACCATAGCCCTCTATGGGCTTCCAAATATCACTTTGCCAATTCCACAAGAACTGTCTTACCGAAAGGCTTCTTGAGGGGAAAGCTGTAACTCTGTGAGGTGATTTCACAGAACACAAAGAAGTTTCTCAGAAAGCTTCTTTCTCTTTGTTATCGGAGGATATTTCCTTTGGCCCTATAGTCTTCAAGGGGATCCGAAATATCTGTTCTCAGATTCCACAGAAATAAAGCTAGCAAAGAGATCCACGAAATACAGATGTAACTCTGTGAGTGGAAGTCACATATCACAGAGCAGTTTCTCAGAAAGCGTCTTTCCAGATTTCATCGGAGGATATTTCCTTTTTCACCATAGCCCTCTATGGGCTTCCAAATAACACTTTGCCAATTCCACAAGAACTGTCTTAGCGAAAGGCTTCTTGAGGGGAAAGCTGTAACTCTGTGAGATGATTTCACAGAACACAAAGAAGTTTCTCAGAAAGCTTCTTTCTCTTTGTTATCGGAGGATATTTCCTTTGGCCCTATAGTCTTCAAAGGTATCCGAAATATCTGTTCTCAGATTCCACAGAAATAAAGCTAGCAAAGAGATCCACGAAATACAGATGTAACTCTGTGAGTGGAAGTCACATATAACAGAGCAGTTTCTCAGAAAGCTTCTTTCCAGATTTCATCTGAGGATACTTCCTTTTTCACCATAGCCCTCTATGGGCTTCCAAATATCACTTTGCCAATTCCACAAGAACTGTCTTAGAGAAAGGCTTCTTGAGGGGAAAGCTGTAACTCTGTGAGATGATTTCACAGAACACAAAGAAGTTTCTCAGAAACCTTCTTTCTCTTTGTTATGGGAGGATATTTCCTTTGGCCCTATAGTCTTCAAAGAGATCCGAAATATCTGCTCTCAGATTCCACAGAAATAAGGCTAGCAAAGAGATCCACGAAATACAGATGTAACTCTGTGAGTGGAAGTAACATATCACAGAGCAGTTTCTCAGAAAGCTTCTTTCCAGATTTCATCTGAGGACATTTCCTTTTTCACCATAGCCCTCTATGGACTTCCAAATATCACTTTGCCAATTCCACAAGAACTGTCTTAGCGAAAGGCTTCTTGAGGGGAAAGCTGTAACTCTGAGAGATGATTTCACAGAACACAAAGAAGTTTCTCAGAATGCTTCTTTATCTTTGTTATCGGAGGATATTTCCTTTGGCCCTATAGTCTTCAAAGGGATCCGAAATATCTGTTCTCAGATTCCACAGAAATAAGGCTAGCAAAGAGATCCACGAAATACAGATGTAACTCTGTGAGTGAAAGTCACATATCACAGAGTAGTTTCTCAGAAAGCTTCTTTCCAGATTTCATCGGAGGATATTTAATTTTTCACCGTAGCCCCCTATGGGCTTCCAAGTATCACTTTTCCAATTGCACAAGAACTGTCTTAGCGAAAGGCTTCTCGAGGGGAAAGCTGTAACTCTGTGAGATGATTTCACAGAACACAAAGAAGTTTCTCAGAAAGCTTCTTTCTCTTTGTTATCGGAGGATATTTCCTTTGGCCCTATAGTCTTCAAAGGGATCCGAAATTTCTGTTCTCAGATTCCACAGAAATAAGGCTAGCAAAGAGATCCACGAAATACTGATGTAACTCTGTGAGTGGAAGTCACATATCACAGAGCAGTTTCTCAGAAACCTTCTTTCCAGATTTCATCGGAGGATATTTCCTTTTTCACCATAGCCCTCTATGGGCTACCAAATATCACTTTGACAATTCCACAAGAACTGTCTTAGCAAAAGGCTTCTTGAGGGGAAAGCTGTAACTCGGTGAGATGATTTCACAGAACACAAAGAGGTTTCTCAGAAAGCTTCTTTCTCTTTCTTATCGGAGGATATTTCCTTTGGCCCTATAGTCTTCAAAGGGATCCGAAATATCTGTTCTCAGATTCCACAGAAATAAGGCTAGCAAAGAGATCCACGAAATACAGATGTAACTCTGTGAGTGGAAGTCACATATCACAGAGCAGTTTCTCAGAAAGCTTCTTTCCAGATTTCATCGGAGGATATTTCCTTTTTCAAGATAGCCCTCTATGGGCTTCCAAATATCACTTTGCCAATTCCACAAGAACTGTCTTAGCGAAAGGCTTCTTCAGGGGAAAGCTGTAACTCTGTGAGATGATTTCACAGAACACAATGAAGTTTCTCAGAAAGCTTCTTTCTCTTTGTTATCGGAGGATATTTCCTTTGGCCCTATAGTCTTCATAGGGATCCGAAATATCTGTTCTCAGATTCCACAGAAATAAGGCTAGCAAAGAGATCCACGAAACACAGATGTAACTCTGTGAGTGGAAGTCACATATCACAGAGCAGTTTCTCAGAAAGCTTTTTTCCAGACTTCATTGGAGGATATTTCCTTTTTCACAATAGCCCTCTATGGGCTTCCAAATATCACTTTGCCAATTCCACAAGAACTGTCTTAGCGAAAGGCTTCTTGAGGGGAAAGCTGTAACACTGTGAGATAATTTCACAGAACACAAAGAAGTTTCTCTTTCTCAGAAAGCTTCTTTCTCTTTGTTATCGGAGGATATTTCCTTTGGCCCTATAGTCTTCAAAGGGATCCGAAATATCTGTTCTCAGATTCCACAGAAATAAGGCTAGCAAAGAGATCCACGAAATACAGACATAACTCTGTGAGTGGAAGTCTCATATCACAGAGCAGTTTCTCAGAAAGCTGCTTTCTAGATTTCATCGGAGGATATTTCCTTTTTCACCATAGCCCTCTATGGGCTTCCAAATATCACTTTGCCAATTCCACAAGAACTGTGTTAGCGAAAGGCTTCTTGAGGGGAAAGCTGTAACTCTGTGAGATGATTTCACAGAACACAAAGAAGTTTCTCAGAAAGCTTCTTTCTCTTTGTTATCGGAGGATATTTCCTTTGGCCCTATAGTCTTCAAAGGGATCCGAAATATCTGTTCTCAGATTCCACAGAAATAAGGCTAGCAAAGAGATCCACGAAATACAGACATAACTCTGTGAGTGGAAGACTCATATCACAGAGCAGTTTCTCAGAAAGCTTCTTTCTAGATTTCATCGGAGGATATTTCCTTTTTCACCATAGCCCTCTATGGGCTTCCAAATATCACTTTGCCAATTCCACAAGAACTGTGTTAGCGAAAGGCTTCTTGAGGGGAAAGCTGTAACTCTGTGAGATGATTTCACAGAACACAAAGAAGTTTCTCAGAAAGCTTCTTTCTCTTTGTTATCGGAGGATATTTCCTTTGGCCCTATAGTCTTCAAAGGGATCCGAAATATCTGTTCTCAGATTCCACAGAAATAAGGCTAGCAAAGAGATCCACGAAATACAGATGTAACTCTGTGAGTGGAATTCACATATCACAGAGCAGTTTCTCAGAAAACTTCTTTCCAGATTTCATCGGAGGATATTTCCTTTTTCAAGATAGCCCTCTATGGTCTTCCAAATATCACTTTGCCAATTCCACAAGAACTGTCTTAGCGAAAGGCTTCTTGAGGGGAAAGCTGTAACCCTGTGAGATGATTTCACAGAACACAATGAAGTTTCTCAGAAAGCTTCTTTCTCTTTGTTATCGGAGGATATTTCCTTTGGCCCTATAGTCTTCAAAGGCATCCGAAATATCTGTTCTCAGATTCCACAGAAATAAGGCTAGCAAAGAGATCCACGAAACACAGATGTAACTCTGTGAGTGGAAGTCACATATCACAGAGCAGTTTCTCAGAAAGCTTCTTTCCAGACTTCATTGGAGGACATTTCCTTTTTCACCATAGCCCTCTATGGGCCTCCAAATATCACTTTGCCAATTCCACAAGAACTGTCTTAACGAAAGGCTTCTTGAGGGGAAAGCTGTAACTCTGTGAGATGATTTCACAGAACACAAAAAGTTTCTCAGAAAGCTTCTTTCTCTTTGTTATGGGAGGATATTTCCTTGGCCCTATAGTCTTCAAAGGGATCCGAAATATCTGTTCTCAGATTCCACAGAAATAAGGCTAGCAAAGAGATCCACGAAATACAGATGTAACCCTGTGAGTGGAAGTCACATATCACAGAGCAGTTTCTCAGAAAGCTTCTTTCCAGATTTCATTGGAGGATATTTCCTTTTTCACAATAGCCATCTATGGGCTTCCAAATATCACTTTGCCAATTCCACAAGAACTCTCTTAGCTTAAGGCTTCTTGAGAGGAAAGCTGTAACTCTGTGAGATGATTTCACAGAACACAAAGAAGTTTCTCAGAAAGCTTCTTTCTCTTTGTTATCGGAGGATATTTCCTTTGGCCCTATAGTCCAAAGGGATCCGAAATATCTGTTCTCAGATTCCACAGAAATAAAGCTAGCAAAGAGATCCACGAAATACAGATATAACTCTGTGAGTGGAAGTCTCATATCACAGAGCAGTTTCTCAGAAAGCTTCTTTCCAGATTTCATCAGAGGATATTTCCTTTTTCACCATAGCCCTCTAAGGGCTTCCAAATATCACTTTGCCAATTCCACAAGAACTGTCTTAGCGAAAGGCTTCTTGAGGGGAAAGCTGTAACTCTGGGAGATGATTTCACAGAACACAAAGAAGTTTCTCAGAGAGCTTCTTTCTCTTTGTTATCGGAGGATATTTCCTTTGGCCCAATAGTCTTCCAAGGGATCCGAAATATCTGTTCTCAGATTCCACAGAAATAAGGCTAGCAAAGAGATCCACGAAAAACAGATGTAACTATGTCAGTGGAAGTCACATATCACAGAGCAGTTTCTCAGAAAGCTTCTTTCCAGATTTCATCGGAGGATATTTCCTTTTTCACCATAGCCTTCTATGGGCTTCCTAATATCACTTTGCCAATTCCACAATAACTGTCTTAGCGAAAGGTTTCTTGAGGGGAAAGCTGTAACTCTGTGAGATGATTTCACAGAACACAAAGAAGTTTCTCAGAAAGCTTCTTTCTCTTTGTTATCGGAGGATATTTCCTTTGGCACTATAGTCTTCAAAGGGATCCGAAATATCTGTTCTCAGATTCCACAGATATCAGGCTAGCAAAGAGATCCACGAAATACAGATGTAACTCTGTGAGTGGAAGTCACATATCACAGAGCAGTTTCTCAGAAAGCTTCTTTCCAGATTTCATCGGAGGATATTTCCTTTTTCACCATAGCCCTCCAGGGGCTTCCAAATATCACTTTGCCAATTCCACAAGAACTGTCTTAGCGAAAGGCTTCTTGAGGGGAAAGCTGTAACTCTGTGAGATGATTTCATAGAACACAAAGAAGTTTCTCAGAAAGCTTCTTTCTCTTTGTTATCGGAGGATATTTCCTTTGGCCCTATAGTCTTCAAGGGGATCCGAAATATCTGTTCTCAGATTCCACAGAAATAAAGCTAGCAAAGAGATCCACGAAATACAGATGTAACTCTGTGAGTGGAAGTCACATATAACAGAGCAGTTTCTCAGAGAGCTTCTTTCCAGATTTCATCTGAGGGTATTTCCTTTTTCACCATAGCCCTCTATGGTCTTCCAAATATCACTTTGCCAATTCCACAAGAACTGTCTTAGAGAAAGGCTTCTTGAGGGGAAAGCTGTAACTCTGTGAGATGATTTCACAGAACACAAAGAAGTTTCTCAGAAAGCTTCTTTCTCTTTGTTATCGGAGGATATTTCCTTTGGCCCAATAGTCTTCCAAGGGATCCGAAATATCTGTTCTGAGATTCCACAGAAATAAGGCTAGCAAAGAGATCCACGAAAAACCGATGTAACTCTGTGAGTGGAAGTCACATATCACAGAGCGGTTTCTCAGAAAGCTTCTTTGCAGATTTCATCGGAGGATATTTCCTTTTTCAAAAAAGCCCTCTATGGGCTTCCAAATATCACTTGGCCAATTCCACAAGAACTGTGTTAGCGAAAGGCTTCTTGAGGGGAAAGCTGTAACTCTGTGACATGATTTCACAGAACACAAAGAAGTTTCTCAGAAAGCTTCTTTCTCTTTGTTTTCGGAGGATATTTCCTTCGGCCCTATAGTCTTCAAAGGGATCCGAAATATCTGTTCTCAGATTCCACAGAAATAAGGCTTGCTAAGAGATCCACGAAATACAGATGTAACACTGTGAGTGGAAGTAACATATCACAGAGCAGTTTCTCAGAAAGCTTCTTTCCAGATTTCATCTGAGGATATTTCCTTTTTCACCATAGCCCTCTATGGGCTTCCAAATATCACTTTGCCAATTCCACAAGAACTGTCTTAGCGAAAGGCTTCTTGAGGGGAAAGCTGTAACTCTGAGAGATGATTTCACAGAACACAAAGAAGTTTCTCAGAAAGCTTCTTTCTCTTTGTTATCGGAGGATATTTCCTTTGGCCCTATAGTCTTCAAAGGGATCCGAAATATCTGTTCTCAGATTCCACAGAAATAAGGCTAGCAAAGAGATCCACGAAATACAGATGTAACTCTGTGAGTGAAAGTCACATATCACAGAGTAGTTTCTCAGAAAGCTTCTTTCCAGATTTCATCGGAGGAAATTTCCTTTTTCACCGTAGCCCCCTATGGGCTTCCAAGTATCACTTTTCCAATTGCACAAGAACTGTCTTAGCGAAAGGCTTCTTGAGGGGAAAGCTGTAACTCTGTGAGATGATTTCACAGAACACAAAGAAGTTTCTCAGAAAGCTTCTTTCTCTTTGTTATCGGAGGATATTTCCTTTGGCCCTATAGTCTTCAAAGGGATCCGAAATATCTGTTCTCAGATTCCACAGAAATAAGGCTATCAAAGAGATCCACGAAATACAGATGTAACTCTGTGAGTGGAAGTCTCATATCACAGAGCAGTTTCTCAGAATGCTTCTTTCCAGATTTCATCGGAGGATATTTCCTTTTTCACCATAGCCCTCTATGGGCTTCCAAATATCACTTTGCCAATTCCACAAGAACTGTCTTAGCGAAAGGCTTCTTGAGGGGGAAGCTGTAACTCTGTGAGATGATTTCACAGAACACAAAGAAGTTTCTCAGAAAGCTTCTTTCTCTTTGTTATCGGAGGATATTTCCTTTGGCCCTATAGTCTTCAAAGGGATCCGAAATATCTGTTCTCAGATTCCACAGAAATAAAGCTAGCAAAGAGATCCACGAAATACAGATATAACTCTGTGAGTGGAAGTCACATATCACAGAACAGTTTCTCAGAAACTTCTTTCCAGATTTCATCTTAGGATATTTCCTTTTTCACCATAGCCCTCTATGGGCTTCCAAATATCACTTTGCCAATTCCACAAGAACTCTCTTAGCGAAAGGCTTTTGAGGGGAAAGCTGTAACTCTGTGAGATGATTTCACAGAACACAAAGAAGTTTCTCAGAAAGCTTCTTTCTCTTTGTTATCGGAGGATATTTCCTTTGGCCCTATAGTCTTCAAAGTGATCCGAAATATCTGTTCTCAGATTCCACAGAAATAAGGCTAGCAAAGAGATCCACGAAATACAGATGTAACTCTGTGAGTGGAAGTCACATATCACAGAGTAGTTTCTCAGAAAGCTTCTTTCCAGATTTCATCGGAGGATATTTCCTTTTTCAAGATAGCCCTCTATGGGCTTCCAAATATCACTTTGCCAATTCCACAAGAACTGTCTTAGCGAAAGGCTTCTTGAGGGGAAAGCTGTAACTCTGTGAGATGATTTCACAGAACACAATGAAGTTTCTCAGAAAGCTTCTTTCTCTTTGTTATCGGAGGATATTTCCTTTGGCCCTATAGTCTTCATAGGGATCCGAAATATCTGTTCTCAGATTCCACAGAAATAAGGCTAGCAAAGAGATCCACGAAACACAGATGTAACTCTGTGAGTGGAAGTCACATATCACAGAGCAGTTTCTCAGAAAGCTTCTTTCCAGACTTCATTGGAGGATATTTCCTTTTTCACAGTAGCCCTCTATGGGCTTCCAAATATCACTTTGCCAATTCCACAAGAACTGTCTTAGCGAAAGGCTTCTTGAGGGGAAAGCTGTAACTCTGTGAGATAATTTCAGAGAACACAAAGAAGTTTCTCAGAAAGCTTCTTTCTCTTTGTTATGGGAGGGTATTTCCTTTGGCCCTATAGTCTTCAAATGGATCCGAAATATCTGCTCTCAGATTCCACAGAAATAAGGCTAGCAAAGAGATCCACGAAACACAGATGTAACTCTGTGAGTGGAAGTCACACATCACAGAGCAGTTTCTCAGAAAGCTTCTTTCCAGATTTCATTGGAGGATATTTCCTTTTTCACCACAGCCCTCTATGGGCTTCCAAATATCACTTTGCCAATTCCACAAGAACTGTCTTAGCGAAAGGCTTCTTGAGGGGAAAGCTGTAACTCTGGGAGATGATTTGACAGAACACAAAGAAGTTTCTCAGAAAGCTTCTTTCTCTTTGTTATCGGAGGATATTTCCTTTGGCCCTATAGTCTTCAAAGGGATCCGAAATATCTGTTCTCAGATTCCCCAGAAATAAGGCTAGCAAAGAGATTCACGAAATACAGACATAACTCTGTGAGTGGAAGTCTCATATCACAGAGCAGTTTCTCAGAAAGCTGCTTTCTAGATTTCATCGGAGGATATTTCCTTTTTCACCATAGCCCTCTATGGGCTTCCAAATATCACTTTGCCAATTCCACAAGAACTGTGTTAGTGAAAGGCTTCTTGAGGGGAAAGCTGTAACTCTGTGAGATGATTTCACAGAACACAAAGAAGTTTCTCAGAAAGCTTCTTTCTCTTTGTTATTGGAGGATATTTCCTTTGGCCCTATAGTCTTCAAAGGGATCCGAAATATCTGTTCTCAGATTCCACAGAAATAAGGCTAGCAAAGAGATCCACGAAATACAGACATAACTCTGTGAGTGGAAGTCTCATATCACAGAGCAGTTTCTCAGAAAGCTTCTTTCTAGATTTCATCGGAGGATATTTCCTTTTTCACCATAGCCCTCTATGGGCTTCCAAATATCACTTTGCCAATTCCACAAGAACTGTGTTAGCGAAAGGCTTCTTGAGGGGAAAGCTGTAACTCTGTGAGATGATTTCACAGAACACAAAGAAGTTTCTCAGAAAGCTTCTTTCTCTTTGTTATCGGAGGATATTTCCTTTGGCCCTATAGTCTTCCAAGGCATCCGAAATATCTGTTCTCAGATTCCACAGAAATAAGGCTAGCAAAGAGATCCACGAAACACAGATGTAACTCTGTGAGTGGAAGTCACATATCACAGAGCAGTTTCTCAGAAAGCTTCTTTCCAGATTTCATTGGAGGATATTTCCTTTTTCACAATAGCCATCTATGGGCTTCCAAATATCACTTTGCCAATTCCACAAGAACTCTCTTAGCTTAAGGCTTCTTGAGGGGAAAGCTGTAACTCTGGGAGATGATTTCACAGAACACAAAGAAGTTTCTCAGAAAGCTTCTTTCTCTTTGTTATCAGAGGATATTTCCTTTGGCCCTATAGTCTTCAAAGGGATCCGAAATATCTGTTCTCAGATTCCACAGAAATAAGGCTAGCAAAGAGATCCACGAAATACAGATGTAACTCTGTGAGTGGAAGTCTCATATCACAGAGCAGTTTCTCAGAATGCTTCTTTCCAGATTTCATCGGAGGATATTTCCTTTTTCACCATAGCCCTCTATGGGCTTCCAAATATCACTCTGCCAATTCCACAAGAACTGTCTTAGCGAAAGGCTTCTTGAGGCGAAAGCTGTAACTCTGGGAGATGATTTCACAGAACACAAAGAAGTTTCTCAGAAAGCTTCTTTCTCTTTGTTATCGGAGGATATTTCCTTTGGCCCTATAGTCTTCAAAGGGATCCGAAATATCTGTTCTCAGATTCCACAGAAATAAGGCTAGCAAAGAGATCCACGAAATACAGATGTAACTCTGTGAGTGGAAGTCTCATATCACAGAGCAGTTTCTCAGAAAGCTTCTTTACAGATTTCATCGGAGGATATTTCCTTTTTCACCATAGCCCTCTATGGGCTTCCAAATATCACTTTGCCAATTCCACAAGAACTGTCTTAGGGAAAGGCTTCTTGAGGGGGAAGCTGTAACTCTGTGAGATGATTTCACAGAACACCAAGAAGTTTCTCAGAAAGCTTCTTTCTCTTTGTTATCGGAGGATATTTCCTTTGGCCCTATAGTCTTCAAAGGGATCCGAAATATCTGTTCTCAGATTCCACAGAAATAAAGCTAGCAAAGAGATCCACGAAATACAGATATAACTCTGTGAATGGAAGTCACATATCACAGAACAGTTTCTCAGAAACTTCTTTCCAGATTTCATCTTAGGATATTTCCTTTTTCACCATAGCCCTCTATGGGCTTCCAAATATCACTTTGCCAATTCCACAAGAACTGTCTTAGGGAAAGGCTTCTTGAGGGGAAAACTGTAACTCTGTGAGATGATTTCACAGAACACAAAGAAGTTTCTCAGAAAGCTTCTTTCTCTTTGTTATGGGAGGATATTTCCTTTGTCCCTATAGTCGTCAAACGGATCCGAAATATCTGTTTTCAGATTCCACAGAAATAAGGCTAGCAAAGAGATCCACGAAATACAGATGTAACTCTGTGAGTGGAAGTCACATATCACAGAGCAGTTTCTCAAAAAGCTTCTTTCCAGATTTCATCGGAGGTTATTTCCTTTTTCACAATAGCCCTCTAGGGGCTTCCAAATATCACTTTGCCAATTCCACAAGAACTGTCTTAGCGAAAGGTTTCTTAAGGGGAAAGCTGTAACTCTGTGAGATGATTTCACAGAACACAAAGAAGTTTCTCAGAAAGCTTCTTTCTCTTTGTTATGGGAGGATATTTCCTTTGGCCCTATAGTCTTCAAAAGGATCCGAAATATCTGTTCTCAGATTCCACATTAATAAGGCTAGCAAAGAGATCCACGAAATACAGATGTAACTCTGTGAGTGGAAGTCACATATCACAGAGCAGTTTCTCAGAAAGCTTCTTTCCAGATTTCATTGGAGGATATTTCCTTTTTCACAATAGCCCTCTATGGGCTTCCAAATATCACTTTGCCAATTCCACAAGAACTGTCTTAGCGAAAGGCTTCTTGAGGGGAAAGCTGTAACTCTGGGAGATGATTTCACAGAACACAAAGAAGTTTCTCAGAAAGCTTCTTTCTCTTTGTTATCGGAGGATATTTCCTTTGGCCCTATAGTCTTCAAAGGGATCCGAAATATCTGTTCTCAGATTCCACAGAAATAAGGCTAGAAAAGAGATCCACGAAATACAGATGTAACTCTGTGAGTGGAAGTCACATATCACAGAGCAGTTTCTCAGAAAGCTTCTTTCCAGATTTCATCGGAGGATATTTCCTTTTTCACCATAGCCCTCTATCGGCTTCCAAATATCACTTTGCCAATACCACAAGAACTGTCTTAGCGAAAGGCTTCTTGAGGGGAAAGCTGTAACTCTGTGAGATGATTTCACAGAACACAAAGAAGTTTCTCAGAAAGCTTCTTTCTCTTTGTTATGGGAGGATATTTCCTTGGGCCCTACAGTCTTCAAAGGGATTCTAAATATCTGTTCTCAGATTCCACAGAAATAAGGCTAGCAAAGAGATCCACGAAATACAGATGTAATTCTGTGAGTGGAAGTCACATATCACAGAGCAGTATCTCAGAAAGCGTCTTTCAAGATTTCATCGGAGGATATTTCCTTTTTCACCATAGCCCTCTATGGGCTTCCAAATATCACTTTGCCAATTCCACAAGAACTGTCTTAGCGAAAGGCTTCTTGAGGGGAAAGCTGTAACTCTGTGAGATGATTTCACAGAACACAAAGAAGTTTCTAAGAAAGCTTCTTTCTCTTTTTTATCGGAGGATATTTCCTTTGGCCCTATAGACTTCAAAGGGATCCGAAATATCTGTTCTCAGATTCCACAGAAATAAATCTAGCAAAGAGATCCACGAAATACAGGTATAACTCTGTGAGTGGAAGTCACATATCACAGAACAGTTTCTCAGAAAGCTTCTTTCCAGATTTCATCTGAGGATATTTCCTTTTTCACCATAGCCCTCTATGGGCTTCCAAATATCACTTTGCCAATTCCACAAGAACTGTCTTAGCGAAAGGCTTCTTGAGGGGAAAGCTGTAACTCAGGGAGATGATTTCACAGAACACAAAGAAGTTTCTCAGAGAGCTTCTTTCTCTTTGTTATCGGAGGATATTTCCTTTGGCCCAATAGTCTTCAAGGGGATCCGAAATATCTGTTCTCAGATTCCACAGAAATAAGGCTAGCAAAGAGATCCACGAAATACACATGTAACTCTGTGAGTGGAAGTCACATATCACAGAGCAGTTTCTCAGAAAGCTTCTTTCCCGATTTCATCGGAGGATATTTCCTTTTTCACCATAGCCCTTTATGGGCTTCCTAATATCACTTTGCCAATTCCACAAGAACTGTCTTAGCGAAAGGCTTCTTGAGGGGAAAGCTGTAACTCTGTGAGATGATTTCACAGAACACAAAGAAGTTTCTCTGAAAGCTTCTTTCTCTTTGTTATCGGAGGATATTTCCTTTGGCCCTATAGTCTTCAAAGGGATCTGAAATATCTGTTCTCAGATTCCACAGAAATAAGGCTAGCAAAGAGATCCACGAAATACAGATGTAACTCTGTGAGTGGAAGTCACATATCACAGAGCAGTTTCTCAGAAAGCTTCTTTCCAGATTTCATCTGAGGATATTTCCTTTTTCACCATAGCCCTCTATGGGCTTCCAAGTATCACTTTGCCAATTCCACAAGAACTATCTTAGCGAAAGGCTTCTTGAGGGGAAAGCTGTAACTCTGTGAGATGATTTCACAGAACACAAAGAAGTTTCTCAGAGAGTTTCTTTCTCTTTGTTATCGGAGGATATTTCCTTTGGCCCAATAGTCTTCAAAGGGATCCGAAATATCTGTTCTCAGACTCCACAGAAATAAGGCTAGCAATGAGATCCACGAAAAACAGATGTAACTATGTCAGTGGAAGTCACATATCACAGAGCAGTTTCTCAGAAAGCTTCTTTCCAGATTTCATCGGAGGATATTTCCTTTTTCACCATAGCCCTCTATGGGCTTCCTAATATCACTTTGCCAATTCCACAAGAACTGTCTTAGCGAAAGGTTTCTTGAGGGGAAAGCTGTAACTCTGTGAGATGATTTCACAGAACACAAAGAAGTTTCTCAGAAAGCTTCTTTCTCTTTGTTATCGGAGGATATTTCCTTTGGCCCTATAGTCTTCAAAGGGATCCGAAATATCTGTTCTCAGATTCCACAGATATCAGGCTAGCAAAGAGATCCACGAAATACAGATGTAACTCTGTGAGTGGAAGTCACATATCACAGAGCAGTTTCTCAGAAAGCTTCTTTCCAGATTTCATCGGAGGATATTTCCTTTTTCACCATAGCCCTCTATGGGCTTCCTAATATCACTTTGCCAATTCCACAAGAACTGTGTTAGCGAAAGGCTTCTTGAGGGGAAAGCTGTAACTCTGTGAGATGATTTCACAGAACACAAAGAAGTTTCTCTGAAAGCTTCTTTCTCTTTGTTATCGGAGGATATTTCCTTTGGCCCTATAGTCTGCAAAGGGATCCGAAATATCTGTTCTAAAATTCCACAGAAATAAGGCTAGCAAAGAGATCCACGAAATACAGATGTAACTCTGTGAGTGGAAATCACATATCACAGAGCAGTTTCTCAGAAAGCTTCTTTCCAGATTTCATCGGAGGATATTTACTTTTTCACCGTAGCCCTCTATGGGCTTCCAAATATCACTGCCAATTCCACAAGAACTGTCTTAGCGAAAGGCTTCTTGAGGGGAAAGCTGTAACTCTGTGAGATGATTTCACAGAACACAAAGAAGTTTCTCAGAAAGCTTCTTTCTCTTTGTTATGGGAGGATATTTCCTTTGACCCTACAGTCTTCAAAGGGATTCTAAATATCTGCTCTCAGATTCCACAGAAATAAGGCTAGCAAAGAGATCCACGAAATACAGATGTAACTCTGTGAGTGGAAGTCACATATCACAGAGCAGTTTCTCGGAAAGCGTCTTTCCAGATTTCATCGGAGGATATTTCCTTTTTCACCATAGCCCTCTATGGGCTTCCAAATATCACTTTGCCAATTCCACAAGAACTGTCTTAGCGAAAGGCTTCTTGAGGGGAAAGCTGTAACTCTGTGAGATGATTTCACAGAACACAAAGAAGTTTCTCAGAAAGCTTCTTTCTCTTTGTTATCGGAGGATATTTCCTTTGGCCCTATAGTCTTCAAAGGGATCCGAAATATCTGTTCTCAGATTCCACAGAAATAAAGCTAGCAAAGAGATCCACGAAATACAGATGTAACTCTGTGAGTGGAAGTCACATATAACAGAGCAGTTTCTCAGAAAGCTTCTTTCCAGATTACATCTGAGGATATTTCCTTTTTCACCATAGCCCTCTATGGGCTTCCAAATATCACTTTGCCAATTCCACAAGAACTGTCTTAGAGAAAGGCTTCTTGAGGGGAAAGCTGTAACTCTGTGAGATGATTTCACAGAACACAAAGAAGTTTCTCAGAAAGCTTCTTTCTCTTTGTTATCGGAGGATATTTCCTTTGGCCCTATAGTCTTCAAAGGGATCCGTAATATCTGTCCTCAGATTCCACAGAAATAAGGCTAGCAAAGAGATCCACGAAATACTAATGTAACTCTGTGAGTGGAAGTCACATATCACAGAGCAGTTTCTCAGAAAGCTTCTTTCCAGATTTCATTGGAGGATATTTCCTTTTTCACAACAGCCCTCTATGGGCTTCCAAATATCACTTTGCCAATTCCACAAGAACTGTCTTAGCGAAAGGCTTCTTCAGGGGAAAGCTGTGACTCTGGGAGATGATTTCACAGAAAACAAAGAAGTTTCTCAGAGAGCTTCTTTCTCTTTGTTATCGGAGGATATTTCCTTTGGCCCAATAGTCTTCCAAGGGATCCGAAATATCTGTTCTGAGATTCCACAGAAATAAGGCTAGCAAAGAGATCCACGAAAAACAGATGTAACTCTGTGAGTGGAAGTCACACATCACAGAGCAGTTTCTCAGAAAGCTTCTTTCCAGATTTCATCGGAGGATATTTCCTTTTTCACCATAGCCCTCTATGGGCTTCCTAATATCACTTTGCCAATTCCACAAGAACTGTCTTAGCGAAAGGCTTCTTGAGGGGAAAGCTGTAACTCTGTGAGATGATTTCACAGAACACAAAGAAGTTTCTCTGAAAGCTTCTTTCTCTTTGTTATCGGAGGATATTTCCTTTGGCCCTATAGTCTTCAAAGGGATCCGAAATATCTGTTCTCAAATTCCACAGAAATAAGGCTAGCAAAGAGATCCACGAAATACAGATGTAACTCTGTGAGTGGAAGTCACATATCACAGAGCAGTTTCTCCGAAAGCTTCTTTCCAGATTTCATCTGAGGATATTTCCTTTTTCACCATAGCCCTCTATGGGCTTCCAAATATCACTTTGCCAATTCCACAAGAACTGTCTTAGCGAAAGGCTTCTTGAGGGGAAAGCTGTAACTCTGTGAGATGATTTCACAGAACACAAAGAAGTTTCTCAGAAAGCTTCTTTCTCTTTGTTATCGGAGGATATTTCCTTTGGCCCTATAGTCTTCAAAGGGATCCGAAACATCTATTCTCAGATTCCACAGAAATAAGGCTAGCAAAGGGATCCACGAAATACTGATGTAACTCTGTGAGTGGAAATCACATATCACAGAGCAGTTTCTCAGAAAGCTTCTTTGCAGATTTCATCGGAGGATATTTCCTTTTTCATCATAGCCCTCTATGGGCTTCCAAATATCACTTTGCCAATTCCACAAGAACTGTCTTAGCGAAAGGCTTCTTGAGGGGAAAGCTGTAACTCTGGGAGATGATTTCACAGAACACAAAGAAGTTTCTCAGAAAGCTTCTTTCTCTTTGTTATCGGAGGATATTTCCTTTGGCCCTATAGTCTTCAAAGGGATCCGAAATATCTGTTCTCAGATTCCACAGAAATAAGGCTAGCAAAGAGATCCACGAAATACAGATGTAGTTCTGTGAGTGGAAGTCACATATCACAGAGCAGTTTCTCAGAAAGCTTCTTTGCAGATTTCATCGGAGGATATTTCCTTTATCACGATAGCCCTCTATGGGCTTCCAAATATCACTTTGCCAATTCCACAAGAACTGTGTTAGCGAAAGGCTTCTTGAGGGAAAAGCTGTAACTCTGTGAGATGTTTTCACAGAACACCAAGAAGTTTCTCAGAAAGCTTCTTTCTCTTTGTTATCGGAGGATATTTCCTTTGGCCCTATAGTCTTCAAAGGGATCCGAAATATCTGTTCTCAGATTCCACAGAAATAAAGCTAGCAAAGAGATCCACGAAATACAGATATAACTCTGTGAATGGAAGTCACATATCACAGAACAGTTTCTCAGAAACTTCTTTCCAGATTTCATCTTAGGATATTTCCTTTTTCACCATAGCCCTCTATGGGCTTCCAAATATCACTTTGCCAATTCCACAAGAACTGTCTTAGGGAAAGGCTTCTTGAGGGGAAAACTGTAACTCTGTGAGATGATTTCACAGAACACAAAGAAGTTTCTCAGAAAGCTTCTTTCTCTTTGTTATGGGAGGATATTTCCTTTGTCCCTATAGTCGTCAAACGGATCCGAAATATCTGTTTTCAGATTCCACAGAAATAAGGCTAGCAAAGAGATCCACGAAATACAGATGTAACTCTGTGAGTGGAAGTCACATATCACAGAGCAGTTTCTCAAAAAGCTTCTTTCCAGATTTCATCGGAGGTTATTTCCTTTTTCACAATAGCCCTCTAGGGGCTTCCAAATATCACTTTGCCAATTCCACAAGAACTGTCTTAGCGAAAGGTTTCTTAAGGGGAAAGCTGTAACTCTGTGAGATGATTTCACAGAACACAAAGAAGTTTCTCAGAAAGCTTCTTTCTCTTTGTTATGGGAGGATATTTCCTTTGGCCCTATAGTCTTCAAAAGGATCCGAAATATCTGTTCTCAGATTCCACATTAATAAGGCTAGCAAAGAGATCCACGAAATACAGATGTAACTCTGTGAGTGGAAGTCACATATCACAGAGCAGTTTCTCAGAAAGCTTCTTTCCAGATTTCATTGGAGGATATTTCCTTTTTCACAATAGCCCTCTATGGGCTTCCAAATATCACTTTGCCAATTCCACAAGAACTGTCTTAGCGAAAGGCTTCTTGAGGGGAAAGCTGTAACTCTGGGAGATGATTTCACAGAACACAAAGAAGTTTCTCAGAAAGCTTCTTTCTCTTTGTTATCGGAGGATATTTCCTTTGGCCCTATAGTCTTCAAAGGGATCCGAAATATCTGTTCTCAGATTCCACAGAAATAAGGCTAGAAAAGAGATCCACGAAATACAGATGTAACTCTGTGAGTGGAAGTCACATATCACAGAGCAGTTTCTCAGAAAGCTTCTTTCCAGATTTCATCGGAGGATATTTCCTTTTTCACCATAGCCCTCTATCGGCTTCCAAATATCACTTTGCCAATACCACAAGAACTGTCTTAGCGAAAGGCTTCTTGAGGGGAAAGCTGTAACTCTGTGAGATGATTTCACAGAACACAAAGAAGTTTCTCAGAAAGCTTCTTTCTCTTTGTTATGGGAGGATATTTCCTTGGGCCCTACAGTCTTCAAAGGGATTCTAAATATCTGTTCTCAGATTCCACAGAAATAAGGCTAGCAAAGAGATCCACGAAATACAGATGTAATTCTGTGAGTGGAAGTCACATATCACAGAGCAGTATCTCAGAAAGCGTCTTTCAAGATTTCATCGGAGGATATTTCCTTTTTCACCATAGCCCTCTATGGGCTTCCAAATATCACTTTGCCAATTCCACAAGAACTGTCTTAGCGAAAGGCTTCTTGAGGGGAAAGCTGTAACTCTGTGAGATGATTTCACAGAACACAAAGAAGTTTCTAAGAAAGCTTCTTTCTCTTTTTTATCGGAGGATATTTCCTTTGGCCCTATAGACTTCAAAGGGATCCGAAATATCTGTTCTCAGATTCCACAGAAATAAATCTAGCAAAGAGATCCACGAAATACAGGTATAACTCTGTGAGTGGAAGTCACATATCACAGAACAGTTTCTCAGAAAGCTTCTTTCCAGATTTCATCTGAGGATATTTCCTTTTTCACCATAGCCCTCTATGGGCTTCCAAATATCACTTTGCCAATTCCACAAGAACTGTCTTAGCGAAAGGCTTCTTGAGGGGAAAGCTGTAACTCAGGGAGATGATTTCACAGAACACAAAGAAGTTTCTCAGAGAGCTTCTTTCTCTTTGTTATCGGAGGATATTTCCTTTGGCCCAATAGTCTTCAAGGGGATCCGAAATATCTGTTCTCAGATTCCACAGAAATAAGGCTAGCAAAGAGATCCACGAAATACACATGTAACTCTGTGAGTGGAAGTCACATATCACAGAGCAGTTTCTCAGAAAGCTTCTTTCCCGATTTCATCGGAGGATATTTCCTTTTTCACCATAGCCCTTTATGGGCTTCCTAATATCACTTTGCCAATTCCACAAGAACTGTCTTAGCGAAAGGCTTCTTGAGGGGAAAGCTGTAACTCTGTGAGATGATTTCACAGAACACAAAGAAGTTTCTCTGAAAGCTTCTTTCTCTTTGTTATCGGAGGATATTTCCTTTGGCCCTATAGTCTTCAAAGGGATCTGAAATATCTGTTCTCAGATTCCACAGAAATAAGGCTAGCAAAGAGATCCACGAAATACAGATGTAACTCTGTGAGTGGAAGTCACATATCACAGAGCAGTTTCTCAGAAAGCTTCTTTCCAGATTTCATCTGAGGATATTTCCTTTTTCACCATAGCCCTCTATGGGCTTCCAAGTATCACTTTGCCAATTCCACAAGAACTATCTTAGCGAAAGGCTTCTTGAGGGGAAAGCTGTAACTCTGTGAGATGATTTCACAGAACACAAAGAAGTTTCTCAGAGAGTTTCTTTCTCTTTGTTATCGGAGGATATTTCCTTTGGCCCAATAGTCTTCAAAGGGATCCGAAATATCTGTTCTCAGACTCCACAGAAATAAGGCTAGCAATGAGATCCACGAAAAACAGATGTAACTATGTCAGTGGAAGTCACATATCACAGAGCAGTTTCTCAGAAAGCTTCTTTCCAGATTTCATCGGAGGATATTTCCTTTTTCACCATAGCCCTCTATGGGCTTCCTAATATCACTTTGCCAATTCCACAAGAACTGTCTTAGCGAAAGGTTTCTTGAGGGGAAAGCTGTAACTCTGTGAGATGATTTCACAGAACACAAAGAAGTTTCTCAGAAAGCTTCTTTCTCTTTGTTATCGGAGGATATTTCCTTTGGCCCTATAGTCTTCAAAGGGATCCGAAATATCTGTTCTCAGATTCCACAGATATCAGGCTAGCAAAGAGATCCACGAAATACAGATGTAACTCTGTGAGTGGAAGTCACATATCACAGAGCAGTTTCTCAGAAAGCTTCTTTCCAGATTTCATCGGAGGATATTTCCTTTTTCACCATAGCCCTCTATGGGCTTCCTAATATCACTTTGCCAATTCCACAAGAACTGTGTTAGCGAAAGGCTTCTTGAGGGGAAAGCTGTAACTCTGTGAGATGATTTCACAGAACACAAAGAAGTTTCTCTGAAAGCTTCTTTCTCTTTGTTATCGGAGGATATTTCCTTTGGCCCTATAGTCTGCAAAGGGATCCGAAATATCTGTTCTAAAATTCCACAGAAATAAGGCTAGCAAAGAGATCCACGAAATACAGATGTAACTCTGTGAGTGGAAATCACATATCACAGAGCAGTTTCTCAGAAAGCTTCTTTCCAGATTTCATCGGAGGATATTTACTTTTTCACCGTAGCCCTCTATGGGCTTCCAAATATCACTGCCAATTCCACAAGAACTGTCTTAGCGAAAGGCTTCTTGAGGGGAAAGCTGTAACTCTGTGAGATGATTTCACAGAACACAAAGAAGTTTCTCAGAAAGCTTCTTTCTCTTTGTTATGGGAGGATATTTCCTTTGACCCTACAGTCTTCAAAGGGATTCTAAATATCTGCTCTCAGATTCCACAGAAATAAGGCTAGCAAAGAGATCCACGAAATACAGATGTAACTCTGTGAGTGGAAGTCACATATCACAGAGCAGTTTCTCGGAAAGCGTCTTTCCAGATTTCATCGGAGGATATTTCCTTTTTCACCATAGCCCTCTATGGGCTTCCAAATATCACTTTGCCAATTCCACAAGAACTGTCTTAGCGAAAGGCTTCTTGAGGGGAAAGCTGTAACTCTGTGAGATGATTTCACAGAACACAAAGAAGTTTCTCAGAAAGCTTCTTTCTCTTTGTTATCGGAGGATATTTCCTTTGGCCCTATAGTCTTCAAAGGGATCCGAAATATCTGTTCTCAGATTCCACAGAAATAAAGCTAGCAAAGAGATCCACGAAATACAGATGTAACTCTGTGAGTGGAAGTCACATATAACAGAGCAGTTTCTCAGAAAGCTTCTTTCCAGATTACATCTGAGGATATTTCCTTTTTCACCATAGCCCTCTATGGGCTTCCAAATATCACTTTGCCAATTCCACAAGAACTGTCTTAGAGAAAGGCTTCTTGAGGGGAAAGCTGTAACTCTGTGAGATGATTTCACAGAACACAAAGAAGTTTCTCAGAAAGCTTCTTTCTCTTTGTTATCGGAGGATATTTCCTTTGGCCCTATAGTCTTCAAAGGGATCCGTAATATCTGTCCTCAGATTCCACAGAAATAAGGCTAGCAAAGAGATCCACGAAATACTAATGTAACTCTGTGAGTGGAAGTCACATATCACAGAGCAGTTTCTCAGAAAGCTTCTTTCCAGATTTCATTGGAGGATATTTCCTTTTTCACAACAGCCCTCTATGGGCTTCCAAATATCACTTTGCCAATTCCACAAGAACTGTCTTAGCGAAAGGCTTCTTCAGGGGAAAGCTGTGACTCTGGGAGATGATTTCACAGAAAACAAAGAAGTTTCTCAGAGAGCTTCTTTCTCTTTGTTATCGGAGGATATTTCCTTTGGCCCAATAGTCTTCCAAGGGATCCGAAATATCTGTTCTGAGATTCCACAGAAATAAGGCTAGCAAAGAGATCCACGAAAAACAGATGTAACTCTGTGAGTGGAAGTCACACATCACAGAGCAGTTTCTCAGAAAGCTTCTTTCCAGATTTCATCGGAGGATATTTCCTTTTTCACCATAGCCCTCTATGGGCTTCCTAATATCACTTTGCCAATTCCACAAGAACTGTCTTAGCGAAAGGCTTCTTGAGGGGAAAGCTGTAACTCTGTGAGATGATTTCACAGAACACAAAGAAGTTTCTCTGAAAGCTTCTTTCTCTTTGTTATCGGAGGATATTTCCTTTGGCCCTATAGTCTTCAAAGGGATCCGAAATATCTGTTCTCAAATTCCACAGAAATAAGGCTAGCAAAGAGATCCACGAAATACAGATGTAACTCTGTGAGTGGAAGTCACATATCACAGAGCAGTTTCTCCGAAAGCTTCTTTCCAGATTTCATCTGAGGATATTTCCTTTTTCACCATAGCCCTCTATGGGCTTCCAAATATCACTTTGCCAATTCCACAAGAACTGTCTTAGCGAAAGGCTTCTTGAGGGGAAAGCTGTAACTCTGTGAGATGATTTCACAGAACACAAAGAAGTTTCTCAGAAAGCTTCTTTCTCTTTGTTATCGGAGGATATTTCCTTTGGCCCTATAGTCTTCAAAGGGATCCGAAACATCTATTCTCAGATTCCACAGAAATAAGGCTAGCAAAGGGATCCACGAAATACTGATGTAACTCTGTGAGTGGAAATCACATATCACAGAGCAGTTTCTCAGAAAGCTTCTTTGCAGATTTCATCGGAGGATATTTCCTTTTTCATCATAGCCCTCTATGGGCTTCCAAATATCACTTTGCCAATTCCACAAGAACTGTCTTAGCGAAAGGCTTCTTGAGGGGAAAGCTGTAACTCTGGGAGATGATTTCACAGAACACAAAGAAGTTTCTCAGAAAGCTTCTTTCTCTTTGTTATCGGAGGATATTTCCTTTGGCCCTATAGTCTTCAAAGGGATCCGAAATATCTGTTCTCAGATTCCACAGAAATAAGGCTAGCAAAGAGATCCACGAAATACAGATGTAGTTCTGTGAGTGGAAGTCACATATCACAGAGCAGTTTCTCAGAAAGCTTCTTTGCAGATTTCATCGGAGGATATTTCCTTTATCACGATAGCCCTCTATGGGCTTCCAAATATCACTTTGCCAATTCCACAAGAACTGTGTTAGCGAAAGGCTTCTTGAGGGAAAAGCTGTAACTCTGTGAGATGTTTTCACAGAACACCAAGAAGTTTCTCAGAAAGCTTCTTTCTCTTTGTTATCGGAGGATATTTCCTTTGGCCCTATAGTCTTCAAAGGGATCCGAAATATCTGTTCTCAGATTCCACAGAAATAAAGCTAGCAAAGAGATCCACGAAATACAGATATAACTCTGTGAATGGAAGTCACATATCACAGAACAGTTTCTCAGAAACTTCTTTCCAGATTTCATCTTAGGATATTTCCTTTTTCACCATAGCCCTCTATGGGCTTCCAAATATCACTTTGCCAATTCCACAAGAACTGTCTTAGGGAAAGGCTTCTTGAGGGGAAAACTGTAACTCTGTGAGATGATTTCACAGAACACAAAGAAGTTTCTCAGAAAGCTTCTTTCTCTTTGTTATGGGAGGATATTTCCTTTGTCCCTATAGTCGTCAAACGGATCCGAAATATCTGTTTTCAGATTCCACAGAAATAAGGCTAGCAAAGAGATCCACGAAATACAGATGTAACTCTGTGAGTGGAAGTCACATATCACAGAGCAGTTTCTCAAAAAGCTTCTTTCCAGATTTCATCGGAGGTTATTTCCTTTTTCACAATAGCCCTCTAGGGGCTTCCAAATATCACTTTGCCAATTCCACAAGAACTGTCTTAGCGAAAGGTTTCTTGAGGGGAAAGCTGTAACTCTGTGAGATGATTTCACAGAACACAAAGAAGTTTCTCAGAAAGCTTCTTTCTCTTTGTTATGGGAGGATATTTCCTTTGGCCCTATAGTCTTCAAAAGGATCCGAAATATCTGTTCTCAGATTCCACATTAATAAGGCTAGCAAAGAGATCCACGAAATACAGATGTAACTCTGTGAGTGGAAGTCACATATCACAGAGCAGTTTCTCAGAAAGCTTCTTTCCAGATTTCATTGGAGGATATTTCCTTTTTCACAATAGCCCTCTATGGGCTTCCAAATATCACTTTGCCAATTCCACAAGAACTGTCTTAGCGAAAGGCTTCTTGAGGGGAAAGCTGTAACTCTGGGAGATGATTTCACAGAACACAAAGAAGTTTCTCAGAAAGCTTCTTTCTCTTTGTTATCGGAGGATATTTCCTTTGGCCCTATAGTCTTCAAAGGGATCCGAAATATCTGTTCTCAGATTCCACAGAAATAAGGCTAGAAAAGAGATCCACGAAATACAGATGTAACTCTGTGAGTGGAAGTCACATATCACAGAGCAGTTTCTCAGAAAGCTTCTTTCCAGATTTCATCGGAGGATATTTCCTTTTTCACCATAGCCCTCTATCGGCTTCCAAATATCACTTTGCCAATACCACAAGAACTGTCTTAGCGAAAGGCTTCTTGAGGGGAAAGCTGTAACTCTGTGAGATGATTTCACAGAACACAAAGAAGTTTCTCAGAAAGCTTCTTTCTCTTTGTTATGGGAGGATATTTCCTTGGACCCTACAGTCTTCAAAGGGATTCTAAATATCTGTTCTCAGATTCCACAGAAATAAGGCTAGCAAAGAGATCCACGAAATACAGATGTAATTCTGTGAGTGGAAGTCACATATCACAGAGCAGTATCTCAGAAAGCGTCTTTCAAGATTTCATCGGAGGATATTTCCTTTTTCACCATAGCCCTCTATGGGCTTCCAAATATCACTTTGCCAATTCCACAAGAACTGTCTTAGCGAAAGGCTTCTTGAGGGGAAAGCTGTAACTCTGTGAGATGATTTCACAGAACACAAAGAAGTTTCTAAGAAAGCTTCTTTCTCTTTTTTATCGGAGGATATTTCCTTTGGCCCTATAGACTTCAAAGGGATCCGAAATATCTGTTCTCAGATTCCACAGAAATAAATCTAGCAAAGAGATCCACGAAATACAGGTATAACTCTGTGAGTGGAAGTCACATATCACAGAACAGTTTCTCAGAAAGCTTCTTTCCAGATTTCATCTGAGGATATTTCCTTTTTCACCATAGCCCTCTATGGGCTTCCAAATATCACTTTGCCAATTCCACAAGAACTGTCTTAGCGAAAGGCTTCTTGAGGGGAAAGCTGTAACTCAGGGAGATGATTTCACAGAACACAAAGAAGTTTCTCAGAGAGCTTCTTTCTCTTTGTTATCGGAGGATATTTCCTTTGGCCCAATAGTCTTCAAGGGGATCCGAAATATCTGTTCTCAGATTCCACAGAAATAAGGCTAGCAAAGAGATCCACGAAATACACATGTAACTCTGTGAGTGGAAGTCACATATCACAGAGCAGTTTCTCAGAAAGCTTCTTTCCCGATTTCATCGGAGGATATTTCCTTTTTCACCATAGCCCTCTATGGGCTTCCAAATATCACTTTGCCAATTCCACAAGAACTGTCTTAGCGAAAGGCTTCTTGAGGGGAAAGCTCTAACTCTGTGAGATGATTTCACAGAACACAAAGAAGTTTCTCTGAAAGCTTCTTTCTCTTTGTTATCGGAGGATATTTCCTTTGGCCCTATAGTCTTCAAAGGGATCTGAAATATCTGTTCTCAGATTCCACAGAAATAAGGCTAGCAAAGAGATCCACGAAATACAGATGTAACTCTGTGAGTGGAAGTCACATATCACAGAGCAGTTTCTCAGAAATCTTCTTTCCAGATTTCATCTGAGGATATTTCCTTTTTCACCATAGCCCTCTATGGGCTTCCAAGTATCACTTTGCCAATTCCACAAGAACTATCTTAGCTAAAGGCTTCTTGAGGGGAAAGCTGTAACTCTGTGAGATGATTTCACAGAACACAAAGAAGTTTCTCAGAGAGTTTCTTTCTCTTTGTTATCGGAGGATATTTCCTTTGGCCCAATAGTCTTCCAAGGGATCCGAAATATCTGTTCTCAGACTCCACAGAAATAAGGCTAGCAATGAGATCCACGAAAAACAGATGTAACTATGTCAGTGGAAGTCACATATCACAGAGCAGTTTCTCAGAAAGCTTCTTTCCAGATTTCATCGGAGGATATTTCCTTTTTCACCATAGCCCTCTATGGGCTTCCTAATATCACTTTGCCAATTCCACAAGAACTGTCTTAGCGAAAGGTTTCTTGAGGGGAAAGCTGTAACTCTGTGAGATGATTTCACAGAACACAAAGAAGTTTCTCAGAAAGCTTCTTTCTCTTTGTTATCGGAGGATATTTCCTTTGGCCCTATAGTCTTCAAAGGGATCCGAAATATCTGTTCTCAGATTCCACAGATATCAGGCTAGCAAAGAGATCCACGAAATACAGATGTAACTCTGTGAGTGGAAGTCACATATCACAGAGCAGTTTCTCAGAAAGCTTCTTTCCAGATTTCATCGGAGGATATTTCCTTTTTCACCATAGCCCTCTATGGGCTTCCTAATATCACTTTGCCAATTCCACAAGAACTGTGTTAGCGAAAGGCTTCTTGAGAGGAAAGCTGTAACTCTGTGAGATGATTTCACAGAACACAAAGAAGTTTCTCTGAAAGCTTCTTTCTCTTTGTTATCGGAGGATATTTCCTTTGGCCCTATAGTCTGCAAAGGGATCCGAAATATCTGTTCTAAAATTCCACAGAAATAAGGCTAGCAAAGAGATCCACGAAATACAGATGTAACTCTGTGAGTGGAAATCACATATCACAGAGCAGTTTCTCAGAAAGCTTCTTTCCAGATTTCATCGGAGGATATTTACTTTTTCACCGTAGCCCTCTATGGGCTTCCAAATATCACTGCCAATTCCACAAGAACTGTCTTAGCGAAAGGCTTCTTGAGGGGAAAGCTGTAACTCTGTGAGATGATTTCACAGAACACAAAGAAGTTTCTCAGAAAGCTTCTTTCTCTTTGTTATGGGAGGATATTTCCTTTGACCCTACAGTCTTCAAAGGGATTCTAAATATCTGCTCTCAGATTCCACAGAAATAAGGCTAGCAAAGAGATCCACGAAATACAGATGTAACTCTGTGAGTGGAAGTCACATATCACAGAGCAGTTTCTCAGAAAGCGTCTTTCCAGATTTCATCGGAGGATATTTCCTTTTTCACCATAGCCCTCTATGGGCTTCCAAATATCACTTTGCCAATTCCACAAGAACTGTCTTAGCGAAAGGCTTCTTGAGGGGAAAGCTGTAACTCTGTGAGATGATTTCACAGAACACAAAGAAGTTTCTCAGAAAGCTTCTTTCTCTTTGTTATCGGAGGATATTTCCTTTGGCCCTATAGTCTTCAAAGGGATCCGAAATATCTGTTCTCAGATTCCACAGAAATAAAGCTAGCAAAGAGATCCACGAAATACAGATGTAACTCTGTGAGTGGAAGTCACATATAACAGAGCAGTTTCTCAGAAAGCTTCTTTCCAGATTTCATCTGAGGATATTTCCTTTTTCACCATAGCCCTCTATGGGCTTCCAAATATCACTTTGCCAATTCCACAAGAACTGTCTTAGAGAAAGGCTTCTTGAGGGGAAAGCTGTAACTCTGTGAGATGATTTCACAGAACACAAAGAAGTTTCTCAGAAAGCTTCTTTCTCTTTGTTATCGGAGGATATTTCCTTTGGCCCTATAGTCTTCAAAGGGATCCGTAATATCTGTCCTCAGATTCCACAGAAATAAGGCTAGCAAAGAGATCCACGAAATACTAATGTAACTCTGTGAGTGGAAGTCACATATCACAGAGCAGTTTCTCAGAAAGCTTCTTTCCAGATTTCATTGGAGGATATTTCCTTTTTCACAACAGCCCTCTATGGGCTTCCAAATATCACTTTGCCAATTCCACAAGAACTGTCTTAGCGAAAGGCTTCTTCAGGGGAAAGCTGTGACTCTGGGAGATGATTTCACAGAACACAAAGAAGTTTCTCAGAGAGCTTCTTTCTCTTTGTTATCGGAGGATATTTCCTTTGGCCCAATAGTCTTCCAAGGGATCCGAAATATCTGTTCTGAGATTCCACAGAAATAAGGCTAGCAAAGAGATCCACGAAAAACAGATGTAACTCTGTGAGTGGAAGTCACACATCACAGAGCAGTTTCTCAGAAAGCTTCTTTCCAGATTTCATCGGAGGATATTTCCTTTTTCACCATAGCCCTCTATGGGCTTCCTAATATCACTTTGCCAATTCCACAAGAACTGTCTTAGCGAAAGGCTTCTTGAGGGGAAAGCTGTAACTCTGTGAGATGATTTCACAGAACACAAAGAAGTTTCTCTGAAAGCTTCTTTCTCTTTGTTATCGGAGGATATTTCCTTTGGCCCTATAGTCTTCAAAGGGATCCGAAATATCTGTTCTCAAATTCCACAGAAATAAGGCTAGCAAAGAGATCCACGAAATACAGATGTAACTCTGTGAGTGGAAGTCACATATCACAGAGCAGTTTCTCCGAAAGCTTCTTTCCAGATTTCATCTGAGGATATTTCCTTTTTCACCATAGCCCTCTATGGGCTTCCAAATATCACTTTGCCAATTCCACAAGAACTGTCTTAGCGAAAGGCTTCTTGAGGGGAAAGCTGTAACTCTGTGAGATGATTTCACAGAACACAAAGAAGTTTCTCAGAAAGCTTCTTTCTCTTTGTTATCGGAGGATATTTCCTTTGGCCCTATAGTCTTCAAAGGGATCCGAAACATCTATTCTCAGATTCCACAGAAATAAGGCTAGCAAAGGGATCCACGAAATACTGATGTAACTCTGTGAGTGGAAATCACATATCACAGAGCAGTTTCTCAGAAAGCTTCTTTGCAGATTTCATCGGAGGATATTTCCTTTTTCAACATAGCCCTCTATGGGCTTCCAAATATCACTTTGCCAATTCCACAAGAACTGTCTTAGCGAAAGGCTTCTTGAGGGGAAAGCTGTAACTCTGGGAGATGATTTCACAGAACACAAAGAAGTTTCTCAGAAAGCTTCTTTCTCTTTGTTATCGGAGGATATTTCCTTTGGCCCTATAGTCTTCAAAGGGATCCGAAATATCTGTTCTCAGATTCCACAGAAATAAGGCTAGCAAAGAGATCCACGAAATACAGATGTAACACTGTGAGTGGAAGTAACATATCACAGAGCAGTTTCTCAGAAAGCTTCTTTGCAGATTTCATCGGAGGATATTTCCTTTATCACGATAGCCCTCTATGGGCTTCCAAATATCACTTTGCCAATTCCACAAGAACTGTGTTAGCGAAAGGCTTCTTGAGGGGAAAGCTGTAACTCTGTGAGATGATTTCACAGAACACAAAGAAGTTTCTCAGAAAGCTCTTTCTCTTTGTTATGGGAGGATATTTCTTTTGGCCCTATAGGGTTCCAAGGGATCCGAAATATCTGTTCTCAGATTCCACAGAAATAAGGCTAGCAAAGAGATCCACGAAATACAGATGTAACTCTGTGAGTGGAAGTCACATATCCCAGAGCAGTTTCTCAGAAAGCATCTTTCCAGATTTCATTGGAGGATATTTTCTTTTTCACCATAGCCCTCTATGGGCTTCCAAATATCACTTTGCCAATTCCACAAGAACTGTCTTAGCCAAAGGCTTCTTGAGGGGAAAGCTGTAACTCTGTGAGATGATTTCACAGAACACAAAGAAGTTACTCAGAAAGCTTCTTTCTCTTTGTTTTCGGAGGATATTTCCTTTGGCCCTATAGTCTTCAAAGGGATCCGAAATATCTGTTCTCAGATTCCACAGAAATAAGGCTAGCAAAGAGATCCACGAAATACAGATGTAACTCTGTGAGTGGAAGTCACATATCACAGAGCAGTTTCTCAGAAAGCTTCTTTCAAGATTTCATCGGAGGATATTTCCTTTTTCACCATAGCCCTCTATGGGCTTCCAAATATCACTTTGACAATTCCACAAGAACTGTCTTAGCGAAAGGCTTCTTGAGGGGAAAGCTGTAACTCTGTGACATGATTTCACAGAACACAAAGACGTTTCTCAGAAAGCTTCTTTCTCTTTGTTATCGGAGGATATTTCCTTTGGCCCTATAGTCTTCAAAGGGATCCGAAATATCTGTTCTCAGATTCCACAGAAATAAGGCTAGCAAAGAGATCCACGAAACACAGATGTAACTCTGTGAGTGGAAGTCACATATCACAGAGCAGTTTCTCAGAAAGCTTCTTTCCAGAATTCATTGGAGGATATTTCCTTTTTCACAATAGCCCTCTATGGGCTTCCAAATATCACTTTGCAAATTCCACAAGAACTGTCTTCGCGAAAGGCTTCTTGAGGGGAACGCTGCAACTCTGTGAGATGATTTCACAGAACACAAAGAAGTTTCTCAGAAAGCTTCTTTCTCTTTCTTATCGGAGGATATTTCCTTTGGCCCTATAGTCTTCAAAGGGATCCGAAATATCTGTTCTCAGATTCCACAGGAAAAAGGCTAGCAAAGAGATCCACGAAATACAGATGTAACTCTGTGAGTGGAAGTCACATATCACAGAGCAGTTTCTCAGAAAGCTTCT
This sequence comes from Macaca mulatta, assembly GCF_049350105.2. Classification (NCBI taxonomy): domain Eukaryota; kingdom Metazoa; phylum Chordata; class Mammalia; order Primates; family Cercopithecidae; genus Macaca; species Macaca mulatta. The sequence goes on from NC_133417.1 coordinate 31,326,652, forward strand.
TTCCAGATTTCATCGGAGGATATTTCCTTTTTCACCATAGCCCTCTAAGGGCTTCCAAATATCACTTTACCAATTCCACAAGAACTGTCTTAGTGAAAGGCTTCTTGAGGGGAAAGGTGTAACTCTGGGAGATGATTTCACAGAACACAAAGAAGTTTCTCAGAAAGCTTCTTTCTCTTTGTTATCGGAGGATATTTCCTTTGGCCCTATAGTCTTCAAAGGGATCCGAAATATCTGTTCTCAGATTCCACAGAAATAAGGCTAGCAAAGAGATCCACGAAATACAGATGTAACTCTGTGAGTGGAAGTCTCATATCAAAGAGCAGTTTCTCAGAAAGCTTCTTTCCAGATTTCATCGGAGGATATTTCCTTTTTCACCATAGCCCTCTAAGGGCTTCCAAATATCACTTTGCGAATTCCACAAGATCTGTCATAGCGAAAGGCTTCTTGAGGGGAAAGCTGTAACTCTGGGAGATGATTTCACAGAACACAAAGAAGTTTCTCAGAAAGCTTCTTTCTCTTTGTTATCGGAGGTTATTTCCTTTGTCACTATAGTCTTCAAGGGGATCCGAAATATCTGTTCTCAGATTCCACAGAAATAAGGCTAGCAAAGAGATCCAAGAAATACAGATGTAACTCTGTGAGTGGATGTCACATATTCCAGAGCAGTTTCCCAGAAAGCTTCTTTCCAGATTTCATCGGAGGATATTTCCTTTTTCACCATAGCCCTCTATGGGCTTCCAAATATCACTTTGCCAATTCCCCAAGAATTGTCTTAGCGAAAGGCCTCTTGAGGGGAAAGCTATAACTCTGTGAGATGATTTCACAGAAAACAAAGAAGTTTCTCAGAAAGCTTCTTTCTCTTTGTTATCGCAGGTTATTTCCTTTGGCCCTATAGACTTCAAAGGGATCCAAAATATCTGTTCTCAGATTCCACAGAAATAAGGCTAACAAAGAGATCCACGAAATTCACATGTAACTCTGTGAGATGAATTACCAGAACACTAAGCAGTTTCTCAGAAACCTTGTTTCCAGATTTCATTTGAGGATATTTCCTTTTTCAGCATAGCCCTCTATGGGCTTCCAAATATCACTTTGCCAATTCCACAAGAACTGTCTTACCGAAAGGCTTCTTGAAGGGAAAGATGTAACTCTGTGAGATGATTTCACAGAACACAAAGAAGTTTCTCAGAAAGCTTCATTCTCTTTGTTATCAGAGGATATTTCCCTAGGCCCTATAGTCTTCCAAGGGATCCGAAATATCTGTTCACAGATTCCCCAGAAATAAGGCTAGCAAGGAGATCCACGAAATACAGATGTAACTGTGTGAGATGAATTACGAGAACACTAAGCAGTTTCTGAGAAAGCTTCTTTCCAGATTTCATCTGAGGATATTTCCTTTTTCACCATAGCCCTCTATGGGCTTCCAAATATCACTTTGCCAATTCCACAAGAACTGTCTTACCGAAAGGCTTTTGAAGGGAAAGCTGTAACTCAGGGAGATGATTTCACAGAACAAAAAGAAGTTTCTCAGAAAGCTTCTTTCTCTTTGTAATCGGAGGATAGATCCTTTGGCCCTATAGTCTTCCAAAGGATCCTAAATATCTGTTCTCAGACTCCCCAGAAATAAGGCTAGCAAAGAGATCCACGAATTACAGATGTAACCCCGTGAGATGAATTAACAGAACACTAAGCAGTCTCTCAAAAACTTCTTTCCAGATTTCATCTGAGGATATTTCCGTTTTCACCATAGCCCTCTAAGGGCTTCCAAATATCACTTTGCATATTCCACAAGAACTGTCTTAGCGAAAGGCTTCTTGAGGGGAAAGCTGTAACTCTGTGAGGTGATTTCACAAAACACAAAGAAGATTCTCAGAAAGCTTCTTTCTCTTTGTTATCGGAGGATATTTCCTTTGGCCCTATAGTCTTCAAAGGGATCCGAAATATCTGTTCTCAGATTCCACAGAAATAAGGCTAGCAAAGTGATCCACGAAATACAGATGTAACTTTGTGAGTGGAAGTCACTTATCACAGAGCAGTTTCTCAGAAAGCTTCTTTCCAGATTTCATCTGAGGATATTTCCTTTTTCACTATAGCAATCTAAGGGCTTCCAAATATCACTTTGCCAATTCCTCAAGAACTCTCTTAGCGAACGGCTTTTTGAGTGGAAAGCTGTAACTCTCTGAGATGATTTCACAGAACACAAACGAATTTCTCAGAAACCTTCTATCTCTTTGATATCGGAGGATATTTCCTTTGGCCCTATAGTCTTCAAAGGGATCCGAAATATCTCTTCTCAGATTCCACAGAAATAAGGCTAGCAAAGAGATCCACGAAATACAGATGTAACTCTGTGAGTGGAAGTCTAATATCCCAGAGCAGTTTCTCAGAAAGCATCTTTCCAGATTTCATTGGAGGATATTTTCTTTTTCACCATAGCCCTCTATGGGTTTCCAAATATCACTTTGCCAATTCCACAAGAACTGTCTTAGCCAAAGGCTTCTTGAGGGGAAAGCTGTAACTCTGTGAGATGATTTCACAGAACACAAAGAAGTTACTCAGAAAGCTTCTTTCTCTTTGTTTTCGGAGGATATTTCCTTTGGCCCTATAGTGTTCAAAGGGATCCGAAATATCTGTTCTCAGATTCAACAGAAATAAGGCTAGCAAAGAGATCCACGAAATACAGATGTAACTCTGTGAGTGGAAGTCACATATCACAGAGCAGTTTCTCAGAAAGCTTCTTTCAAGATTTCATCTGAGGATATTTCCTTTTTCACCGTAGCCCTCTATGGGCTTCCAAATATCACTTTGCCAATTCCACAAGAACTGTCTTAGCGAAAGGCTTCTTGCGGGGAAAGCTGTAACTCTGCGAGGTGATTTCACAGAACACAAAGAAGTTTCTCAGAAAGCTTCTTTCTCTTTCTTATCGGAGGATATTTCCTTTGTCACTATAGTATTCAAAGGGATCCGAAATATCTGTTCTCAGATTCCACAGAAATAAGGCTAGCAAAGAGATCCACGAAATACAGATGTAACTCTGTGAGTGGAAGTCACATATCACAGAGCAGTTTCTCAGAAAGCTTCTTTGCAGATTTCATCGGAGGATATTTCCTTTTTCACCATAGCCCTCTATGGGCTTCCAAATATCACTTGGCCAATTCCACAAGAACTGTCTCAGCGAAAGGCTTCTTGAGGGGAAAGCTGTAACTCTGTGAGATGATTTCACAGAACACAAAGAAGTTTCTCAGAAAGCTTCTTTCTCTTTGTTATCGGAGGATATTTCCTTTGTCCCTATAATCTTAAAAGGGATCCGAAATATCTGTTCTCAGATTCCACAGAAATAAGGCTAGCAAAGTGATCCACGAAATACTGATGTAACTCTGTGAGTGGAAATCACATATCTCAGAGCAGTTTCTCAGAAAGTTTCTTTCCAGATTTCATCGGAGGATATTTCCTTTTTCACCATAGCCCTCTATGGGCTTCCAAATATCACTTTGACAATACCTCAAGAACTGTCTTAGCGAAAGGCTTCTTGAGGGGAACACTGTAACTCTGTGAGATGATTTCACAGAACACAAAGAAGTTTCTCAGAAAGCTTCTTTCTCTTTGTTATCGGAGGATATTTCCTTTGGCCCTATAGTCTTCAAAGGGATCCGAAATATCTCTTCTCAGATTCCACAGAAATAAGGCTAGCAAAGAGATCCACGAAATACAGATGTAACTCTGTGAGTGGAAGTCACATATCACAGAGCAGTTTCTCAGAAATCTTCTTTGCAGATTTCATCGGAGGATATTTCCTTTTTCAAGATAGCCCTCTATGGGTTTCCAAATATCACTTTGCCAATTGCACAAGAACTGTCTTAGCGAAAGGCTTCTTGAGGGGAAAGCTGTAACTCTGTGAGATGATTTCACAGAACACAATGAAGTTTCTCAGAAAGCTTCTTTCACTTTCTTATCGGAGGATATTTCCTTTGTCACTATAGTATTCAAAGGGATCCGAAATATCTGTTCTCAGATTCCACAGAAATAAGGCTAGCAAAGAGATCCACGAAATACAGATGTAACTCTGTGAGTGGAAGTCACATATCACAGAGCAGTTTCTCAGAAAGCTTCTTTGCAGATTTCATCGGAGGATATTTCCTTTTTCACCATAGCCCTCTATGGGCTTCCAAATATCACTTGGCCAATTCCACAAGAACTGTCTCAGCGAAAGGCTTCTTGAGGGGAAAGCTGTAACTCTGTGAGATGATTTCACAGAACACAAAGAAGTTTCTCAGAAAGCTTCTTTCTCTTTGTTATCGGAGGATATTTCCTTTGGCCCTATAATCTTAAAAGGGATCCGAAATATCTGTTCTCAGATTCCACAGAAATAAGGCTAGCAAAGAGATCCACGAAATACCGATGTAACTCTGTGAGTGGAAATCACATATCTCAGAGCAGTTTCTCAGAAAGTTCCTTTCCAGATTTCATCGGAGGATATTGACTTTTTCACCATAGCCCTCTATGGGCTTCCAAATATCACTTTGACAATACCTCAAGAACTGTCTTAGCGAAAGGCTTCTTGAGGGGAACGCTGTAACTCTGTGAGATGATTTCACAGAACACAAAGAAGTTTCTCAGAAAGCTTCTTTCTCTTTGTTATCGGAGGATATTTCCTTTGGCCCTATAGTCTTCAAAGGGATCCGAAATATCTCTTCTCAGATTCCACAGAAATAAGGCTAGCAAAGAGATCCACGAAATACAGATGTAACTCTGTGAGTGGAAGTCACATATCACAGAGCAGTTTCTCAGAAATCTTCTTTGCAGATTTCATCGGAGGATATTTCCTTTTTCAAGATAGCCCTCTATGGGTTTCCAAATATCACTTTGCCAATTGCACAAGAACTGTCTTAGCGAAAGGCTTCTTGAGGGGAAAGCTGTAACTCTGTGAGATGATTTCACAGAACACAATGAAGTTTCTCAGAAAGCTTCTTTCTCTTTGTTATCGGAGGATATTTCCTTTGGCCCTATAGTCTTCAAAGGGATCCGAAATATCTGTTCTCAGATTCCACAGAAATAAGGCTAGCAAAGAGATTCTCGAAACACAGATGTAACTCTGTGAGTGGAAGTCACATATCACAGAGCAGTTTCTCAGAAAGCTTCTTTCCAGACGTCATTGGAGGATATTTCCTTTTTCACAATAGCCCTCTATGGGCTTCCAAATATCACTTTGCAAATTCCACAAGAACTGTCTTCGCGAAAGGCTTCTTGAGAGGAAAGCTGTAACTCTGTGAGATGATTTCACAGAACACAAAGAAGTTTCTCAGAAAGCTTCTTTCTCTTTGTTATCGGAGGATATTTCCTTTGGCCCTATTGTCTTCAAAGGGATCCGAAATATCTGTTCTCAGATTCCACAGAAATAAGGCTAGCAAAGAGATCCACGAAATACAGATGTAACTCTGTGAGTGGCAGTCACATATCACAGAGCAGTTTCTCAGAAAGCTTCTTTCCAGATTTCATCGGAGGATATTTCCTTTTTCACCATAGCCCTCTATACGCTTCCAAATATCACTTTACCAATTCCACAAGAACTGTCTTAGTGAAAGGCTTCTTGAGGGGAAAGCTGTAACTCTGGGAGATGATTTCACAGAACACAAAGAAGTTTCTCAGAAAGCTTCTTTCTCTTTGTTATCGGAGGATATTTCCTTTTTCACTATAGTCTTCAAGGGGATCCGAAATATCTGTTCTCAGATTCCACAGAAATAAGGCTAGCAAAGAGATCCACGAAATACAGATGTAACTCTGTGAGTGGATGTCACATATTCCAGAGCAGTTTCCCAGAAAGCTTCTTTCCAGATTTCATCGGAGGATATTTCCTTTTTCACCATAGCCCTCTATGGGCTTCCAAATATCACTTTGCCAATTCCCCAAGAACTGTCTTAGCGAAAGGCCTCTTGAGGGGAAAGCTATAACTCTGTGAGATGATTTCACAGAAAACAAAGAAGTTTCTCAGAAAGCTTCTTTCTCTTTGTTATCGCAGGTTATTTCCTTTGGCCCTATAGAATTCAAAGGGATCCAAAATATCTGTTCTCAGATTCCACAGAAATAAGGCTAGCAAAGAGATCCAGGAAATTCACATGTAACTCTGTGAGATGAATTACCAGAACACTAAGCAGTTTCTCAGAAACCTTGTTTCCAGATTTCATTTGAGGATATTTCCTTTTTCAGCATAGCCCTCTATGGGCTTCCAAATATCACTTTGCCAATTCCACAAGAACTGTCTTACCGAAAGGCTTCTTGAAGGGAAAGCTGTAACTCTGTGAGATGATTTCACAGAACACAAAGAAGTTTCTCAGAAAGCTTCATTCTCTTTGTTATCAGAGGATATTTCCCTAGGCCCTATAGTCTTCCAAGGGATCCGAAATATCTGTTCACAGATTCCCCAGAAATAAGGCTAGCAAGGAGATCCACGAAATACAGATGTAACTGTGTGAGATGAATTACGAGAACACTAAGCAGTTTCTGAGAAAGCTTCTTTCCAGATTTCATCTGAGGATATTTCCTTTTTCACCATAGCCCTCTATGGGCTTCCAAATATCACTTTGCCAATTCCACAAGAACTGTCTTACCGAAAGGCTTTTGAAGGGAAAGCTGTAACTCAGGGAGATGATTTCACAGAACAAAAAGAAGTTTCTCAGAAAGCTTCTTTCTCTTTGTAATCGGAGGATAGATCCTTTGGCCCTATAGTCTTCCAAAGGATCCTAAATATCTGTTCTCAGACTCCCCAGAAATAAGGCTAGCAAAGAGATCCACGAATTACAGATGTAACCCCGTGAGATGAATTAACAGAACACTAAGCAGTCTCTCAAAAACTTCTTTCCAGATTTCATCTGAGGATATTTCCGTTTTCACCATAGCCCTCTAAGGGCTTCCAAATATCACTTTGCATATTCCACAAGAACTGTCTTAGCGAAAGGCTTCTTGAGGGGAAAGCTGTAACTCTGTGAGGTGATTTCACAAAACACAAAGAAGATTCTCAGAAAGCTTCTTTCTCTTTGTTATCGGAGGATATTTCCTTTGGCCCTATAGTCTTCAAAGGGATCCGAAATATCTGTTCTCAGATTCCACAGAAATAAGGCTAGCAAAGTGATCCACGAAATACAGATGTAACTTTGTGAGTGGAAGTCACTTATCCCAGAGCAGTTTCTCAGAAAGCATCTTTCCAGAATTCATCGGAGGATATTTTCTTTTTCACCATAGCCCTCTATGGGTTTCCAAATATCACTTTGCCAATTCCACAAGAACTGTCTTAGCCAAAGGCTTCTTGAGGGGAAAGCTGTAACTCTGTGAGATGATTTCACAGAACACAAAGAAGTTACTCAGAAAGCTTCTTTCTCTTTGTTTTCGGAGGATATTTCCTTTGGCCCTATAGTGTTCAAAGGGATCCGAAATATCTGTTCTCAGATTCCACAGAAATAAGGCTAGCAAAGAGATCCACGAAATACAGATGTAACTCTGTGAGATGAATTACCAGAACACTAAGCAGTTTCTGAGAAAGCTTCTTTCCAGATTTCATCTTAGGATATTTCCTTTTTCACCATAGCCCTCTATGGGCTTCCAAATATCACTTTGCCCATTCCACAAGAACTGTCTTAGCGAAAGGCTTCTTGAAGGGAAAGCTGTAACTCAGGGAGATGATTTCACAGAACACAGAGAAGTTTCTCAGAAAGCTTCTTTTTCTTTGTTATCGGAGGATATTTCCTTTGGCCCAATAGTCTTCCAATTTATCCGAAATATCTGTTCTCAGATTCCACAGAAATAAGGCTAGCAAAGAGATCCGCGAATAACAGATATAACTCCGTGAGATGAATTAACAGAACACTAAGCAGTCTCTCAAAAACTTCTTTCCAGATTTCATCTAAGGATATTTCCGTTTTCACCATAGCCCTCTAAGGGCTTCCAAATATGACTTTGCCAATTCCACAAGAACTGTCTTAGCGAAAGGCTTCTTGAGGGGAAAGGTGTAACTCTGTGAGATGATTTCACAGAACACAAAGAAATTTCTCCGAAAACTTCTATCTTTTTGTTATCGGAGGATATTTCCTTTGGCCCTATAGTCTTCAAAGGGATCCGAAATATCTGTTTTCAAATTCCACAGAAATAAGGCTAGCAAAGAGATCGACGAAATACAGATGTAACTCTGCGAGTGGAAGTCACATATCACGTAGCAGTTTCTCAGAAAGCTTCTTTCCAGATTTCATCTGAGGATATTTCCTTTTTCACCATAGCCCTCTATGGGCTTCCAAATATCACTTTGTCAATTCCACAAGAACTGTCTTAGTGAAAGGCTTCTTGAGGGGAAAGCTGTAACTCTGTTAGATGATTTCACAGAACACAAAGAAGTTTCTCAGAAAGCTTCTTTCTCTTTGTTATCGGAGGATATTTCCTTTTGCCCTTTAGTCTTCAAAGGGATCCGAAATATTTGCTCTCAAATTCCACAGAAATAAGGCTAGCAAAGAGATGCACGAAATACAGATGTAACTCTGTGAGATGAATTAACAGAACACTAAGCAGTTTCTCAGAAAGCTTCTTTCCAGATTTCATCGGAGGATATTTCCTTTTTCATCATAGCCCTCTATGGGCTTCCAAATATCACTTTGCCAATTCCACAAGAACTGTCTTAGCGAAAGGCTTCTTGAGGGGAAAGCTGTAACTCTGGGAGATGATTTCACAGAACACAAAGAAGTTTCTCAGAAAGCTTCTTTCTCTTTGTTATCGGAGGATATTTCCTTTGGCCCTATAGTCTTCAAAGGGATCCGAAATATCTGTTCTCAGATTCCACAGAAATAAGGCTAGCAAAGAGATCCACGAAATACAGATGTAGTTCTGTGAGTGGAAGTCACATATCACAGAGCAGTTTCTCAGAAAGCTTCTTTGCAGATTTCATCGGAGGATATTTCCTTTATCACGATAGCCCTCTATGGGCTTCCAAATATCACTTTGCCAATTCCACAAGAACTGTGTTAGCGAAAGGCTTCTTGAGGGAAAAGCTGTAACTCTGTGAGATGATTTCACAGAACACAAAGAAGTTTCTCAGAAAGCTCTTTCTCTTTGTTATGGGAGGATATTTCTTTTGGCCCTATAGGGTTCCAAGGGATCCGAAATATCTGTTCTCAGATTCCACAGAAATAAGGCTAGCAAAGAGATCCACGAAATACAGATGTAACTCTGTGAGTGGAAGTCACATATCCCAGAGCAGTTTCTCAGAAAGCATCTTTCCAGATTTCATTGGAGGATATTTTCTTTTTCACCATAGCCCTCTATGGGCTTCCAAATATCACTTTGCCAATTCCACAAGAACTGTCTTAGCCAAAGGCTTCTTGAGGGGAAAGCTGTAACTCTGTGAGATGATTTCACAGAACACAAAGAAGTTACTCAGAAAGCTTCTTTCTCTTTGTTTTCGGAGGATATTTCCTTTGGCCCTATAGTCTTCAAAGGGATCCGAAATATCTGTTCTCAGATTCCACAGAAATAAGGCTAGCAAAGAGATCCACGAAATACAGATGTAACTCTGTGAGTGGAAGTCACATATCACAGAGCAGTTTCTCAGAAAGCTTCTTTCAAGATTTCATCGGAGGATATTTCCTTTTTCACCATAGCCCTCTATGGGCTTCCAAATATCACTTTGCCAATTGCACAAGAACTGTCTTAGCGAAAGGCTTCTTGAGGGGAAAGCTGTAACTCTGTGACATGATTTCACAGAACACAAAGACGTTTCTCAGAAAGCTTCTTTCTCTTTGTTATCGGAGGATATTTCCTTTGGCCCTATAGTCTTCAAAGGGATCCGAAATATCTGTTCTCAGATTCCACAGAAATAAGGCTAGCAAAGAGATCCACGAAACACAGATGTAACTCTGTGAGTGGAAGTCACATATCACAGAGCAGTTTCTCAGAAAGCTTCTTTCCAGACTTCATTGGAGGATATTTCCTTTTTCACAATAGCCCTCTATGGGCTTCCAAATATCACTTTGCAAATTCCACAAGAACTGTCTTCGCGAAAGGCTTCTTGAGGGGAACGCTGCAACTCTGTGAGATGATTTCACAGAACACAAAGAAGTTTCTCAGAAAGCTTCTTTCTCTTTCTTATCGGAGGATATTTCCTTTGGCCCTATAGTCTTCAAAGGGATCCGAAATATCTGTTCTCAGATTCCACAGAAAAAAGGCTAGCAAAGAGATCCACGAAATACAGATGTAACTCTGTGAGTGGAAGTCAGATATCACAGAGCAGTTTCTCAGAAAGCTTCTTTCCAGATTTCATCGGAGGATATTTCCTTTTTCACCATAGCCCTCTAAGGGCTTCCAAATATCACTTTACCAATTCCACAAGAACTGTCTTAGTGAAAGGCTTCTTGAGGGGAAAGGTGTAACTCTGGGAGATGATTTCACAGAACACAAAGAAGTTTCTCAGAAAGCTTCTTTCTCTTTGTTATCGGAGGATATTTCCTTTGGCCCTATAGTCTTCAAAGGGATCCGAAATATCTGTTCTCAGATTCCACAGAAATAAGGCTAGCAAAGAGATCCACGAAATACAGATGTAACTCTGTGAGTGGAAGTCTCATATCAAAGAGCAGTTTCTCAGAAAGCTTCTTTCCAGATTTCATCGGAGGATATTTCCTTTTTCACCATAGCCCTCTAAGGGCTTCCAAATATCACTTTGCGAATTCCACAAGATCTGTCATAGCGAAAGGCTTCTTGAGGGGAAAGCTGTAACTCTGGGAGATGATTTCACAGAACACAAAGAAGTTTCTCAGAAAGCTTCTTTCTCTTTGTTATCGGAGGTTATTTCCTTTGTCACTATAGTCTTCAAGGGGATCCGAAATATCTGTTCTCAGATTCCACAGAAATAAGGCTAGCAAAGAGATCCAAGAAATACAGATGTAACTCTGTGAGTGGATGTCACATATTCCAGAGCAGTTTCCCAGAAAGCTTCTTTCCAGATTTCATCGGAGGATATTTCCTTTTTCACCATAGCCCTCTATGGGCTTCCAAATATCACTTTGCCAATTCCCCAAGAATTGTCTTAGCGAAAGGCCTCTTGAGGGGAAAGCTATAACTCTGTGAGATGATTTCACAGAAAACAAAGAAGTTTCTCAGAAAGCTTCTTTCTCTTTGTTATCGCAGGTTATTTCCTTTGGCCCTATAGACTTCAAAGGAATCCAAAATATCTGTTCTCAGATTCCACAGAAATAAGGCTAGCAAAGAGATCCACGAAATACAGTTGTAACTCTGTGAGATGAATTACCAGAACACTAAGCAGTTTCTCAGAAACCTTGTTTCCAGATTTCATTTGAGGATATTTCCTTTTTCAGCATAGCCCTCTATGGGCTTCCAAATATCACTTTGCCAATTCCACAAGAACTGTCTTACCGAAAGGCTTCTTGAAGGGAAAGCTGTAACTCTGTGAGATGATTTCACAGAACACAAAGAAGTTTCTCAGAAAGCTTCATTCTCTTTGTTATCAGAGGATATTTCCCTAGGCCCTATAGTCTTCCAAGGGATCCGAAATATCTGTTCACAGATTCCCCAGAAATAAGGCTAGCAAGGAGATCCACGAAATACAGATGTAACTGTGTGAGATGAATTACGAGAACACTAAACAGTTTCTGAGAAAGCTTCTTTCCAGATTTCATCTGAGGATATTTCCTTTTTCACCATAGCCCTCTATGGGCTTCCAAATATCACTTTGCCAATTCCACAAGAACTGTCTTACCGAAAGGCTTTTGAAGGGAAAGCTGTAACTCAGGGAGATGATTTCACAGAACAAAAAGAAGTTTCTCAGAAAGCTTCTTTCTCTTTGTAATCGGAGGATAGATCCTTTGGCCCTATAGTCTTCCAAAGGATCCTAAATATCTGTTCTCAGACTCCCCAGAAATAAGGCTAGCAAAGAGATCCACGAATTACAGATGTAACCCCGTGAGATGAATTAACAGAACACTAAGCAGTCTCTCAAAAACTTCTTTCCAGATTTCATCTGAGGATATTTCCGTTTTCACCATAGCCCTCTAAGGGCTTCCAAATATCACTTTGCATATTCCACAAGAACTGTCTTAGCGAAAGGCTTCTTGAGGGGAAAGCTGTAACTCTGTGAGATGATTCCACAGGACACAAATAAGATTCTTAGAAAGCTTATTTCTCTTTGTTATGGGAGTATATTTCCTTTGGCCCTATAGTCTTCCAAGGGATCCGAAATATCTGTTCTCAGATTCCACAGAAATAAGGCTAGCAAAGAGATCCACGAAATACAGATGTAACTCTGTGAGATGAATTACCAGAACACTAAGCAGTTTCTGAGAAAGCTTCTTTCCAGATTTCATCTTAGGATATTTCCTTTTTCACCATAGCCCTCTATGGGCTTCCAAATATCACTTTGCCCATTCCACAAGAACTGTCTTAGCGAAAGGCTTCTTGAAGGGAAAGCTGTAACTCAGGGAGATGATTTCACAGAACACAGAGAAGTTTCTCAGAAAGCTTCTTTTTCTTTGTTATCGGAGGATATTTCCTTTGGCCCAATAGTCTTCCAATTTATCCGAAATATCTGTTCTCAGATTCCACAGAAATAAGGCTAGCAAAGAGATCCGCGAATAACAGATATAACTCCGTGAGATGAATTAACAGAACACTAAGCAGTCTCTCAAAAACTTCTTTCCAGATTTCATCTAAGGATATTTCCGTTTTCACCATAGCCCTCTAAGGGCTTCCAAATATGACTTTGCCAATTCCACAAGAACTGTCTTAGCGAAAGGCTTCTTGAGGGGAAAGGTGTAACTCTGTGAGATGATTTCACAGAACACAAAGAAATTTCTCCGAAAACTTCTATCTTTTTGTTATCGGAGGATATTTCCTTTGGCCCTATAGTCTTCAAAGGGATCCGAAATATCTGTTTTCAAATTCCACAGAAATAAGGCTAGCAAAGAGATCGACGAAATACAGATGTAACTCTGCGAGTGGAAGTCACATATCACGTAGCAGTTTCTCAGAAAGCTTCTTTCCAGATTTCATCTGAGGATATTTCCTTTTTCACCATAGCCCTCTATGGGCTTCCAAATATCACTTTGTCAATTCCACAAGAACTGTCTTAGTGAAAGGCTTCTTGAGGGGAAAGCTGTAACTCTGTTAGATGATTTCACAGAACACAAAGAAGTTTCTCAGAAAGCTTCTTTCTCTTTGTTATCGGAGGATATTTCCTTTTGCCCTTTAGTCTTCAAAGGGATCCGAAATATTTGCTCTCAAATTCCACAGAAATAAGGCTAGCAAAGAGATGCACGAAATACAGATGTAACTCTGTGAGATGAATTAACAGAACACTAAGCAGTTTCTCAGAAAGCTTCTTTCCAGATTTCATCGGAGGATATTTCCTTTTTCAACATAGCCCTGTATGGGCTTCCACATATCACTTTGCCAATTCCACAAGAACTGTCTTAGCGAAAGGCTTCTTGAGGGGAAAGCTGTAACTCTGGGAGATGATTTCACAGAACACAAAGAAGTTTCTCAGAAAGCTTCTTTCTCTTTGTTATGGGAGGATATTTCTTTTGGCCCTATAGGGTTCCAAGGGATCCGAAATATCTGTTCTCAGATTCCACAGAAATAAGGCTAGCAAAGAGATCCACGAAATACTGATGTAACTCTGTGAGTGGAAGTCACATATCCCAGAGCAGATTCTCAGAAAGCATCTTTCCAGATTTCATTGGAGGATATTTTCTTTTTCACCATAGCCCTCTAAGGGCTTCCAAATATCACTTTGCCAATTCCACAAGAACTGTCTTAGCCAAAGGCTTCTTGAGGGGAAAGCTGTAACTCTGTGAGATGATTTCACAGAACACAAAGAAGTTACTCAGAAAGCTTCTTTCTCTTTGTTTTCGGAGGATATTTCCTTTGGCCCTATAGTCTTCAAAGGGATCCGAAATATCTGTTCTCAGATTCCACAGAAATAAGGCTAGCAAAGAGATCCACGAAATACAGATGTAACTCTGTGAGTGGAAGTCACATATCACAGAGCAGTTTCTCAGAAAGCTTCTTTCCAGATTTCATCGGAGGATATTTCCTTTTTCACCATAGCCCTCTATGGGCTTCCAAATATCACTTTGCCAATTCCACAAGAACTGTCTTAGCGAAAGGCTTCTTGCGGGGAAAGCTGTAACTCTGCGAGATGATTTCACAGAACACAAAGAAGTTTCTCAGAAAGCTTCTTTCTCTTTCTTATCGGAGGATATTACCTTTGGCCCTATAGTCTTCAAAGGGATCCGAAATATCTGTTCTCAGATTCCACAGAAATAAGGCTAGCAAAGAGATCCACGAAATACTGATGTAACTCTGTGAGTGGACGTCACATATCTCAGAGCAGTTTCTCAGAAAGCTTCTTTCCAGATTTCATCGGAGGATATTTCCTTTTTCACCATAGCCCTCTATGGGCTTCCAAATATCACTTTGCCAATTTCACAAGAACTGTCTTAGCGAAAGGCTTCTTGAGGGGAAAGCTGTAACTCTGGGAGATGATTTCACAGAACACAAAGAAGTTTCTCAGAAAGCTTCTTTCTCTTTGTTATGGGAGGATATTTCCTTTTTCACTATAGTCTTCAAGGGGATCCGAAATATCTGTTCTCAGATTCCACAGAAATAAGGCTAGCAAAGAGATCCACGAAATACAGATGTAACTCTGTGAGTGGATGTCACATATTCCAGAGCAGTTTCCCAGAAAGCTTATTTCCAGATTTCATCGGAGGATATTTCCTTTTTCACCATAGCCCTCTATGGGCTTCCAAATATCACTTTGCCAATTCCCCAAGAACTGTCTTAGCGAAAGGCCTCTTGAGGGGAAAGCTATAACTCTGTGAGATGATTTCACAGAAAACAAAGAAGTTTCTCAGAAAGCTTCTTTCTCTTTGTTATCGCAGGTTATTTCCTTTGGCCCTATAGAATTCAAAGGGATCCAAAATATCTGTTCTCAGATTCCACAGAAATAAGGCTAGCAAAGAGATCCACGAAATACAGATGTAACTCTGTGAGATGAATTACCAGAACACTAAGCAGTTTCTCAGAAACCTTGTTTCCAGATTTCATTTGAGGATATTTCCTTTTTCAGCATAGCCCTCTATGGGCTTCCAAATATCACTTTGCCAATTCCACAAGAACTGTCTTACCGAAAGGCTTCTTGAAGGGAAAGCTGTAACTCTGTGAGATGATTTCACAGAACACAAAGAAGTTTCTCAGAAAGCTTCATTCTCTTTGTTATCAGAGGATATTTCCCTAGGCCCTATAGTCTTCCAAGGGATCCGAAATATCTGTTCACAGATTCCCCAGAAATAAGGCTAGCAAGGAGATCCACGAAATACAGATGTAACTGTGTGAGATGAATTACGAGAACACTAAGCAGTTTCTGAGAAAGCTTCTTTCCAGATTTCATCTGAGGATATTTCCTTTTTCACCATAGCCCTCTATGGGCTTCCAAATATCACTTTGCTAATTCCACAAGAACTGTCTTACCGAAAGGCTTCTTGAAGGGAAAGCTGTAACTCAGGGAGATGATTTCACAGCACAAAAAGAAGTTTCTGAGAAAGCTTCTTTCTCTTTGTAATCGGAGGATAGATCCTTTGGCCCTATAGTCTTCCAAAGGATCCTAAATATCTGTTCTCAGACTCCCCAGAAATAAGGCTAGCAAAGAGATCCACGAATTACAGATGTAACTCCGTGAGATGAATTAACAGAACACTAAGCAGTCTCTCAAAAACGTCTTTCCAGATTTCATCTGAGGATATTTCCGTTTTCACCATAGCCCTGTAAGGGCTTCCAAATATCACTTTGCATATTCCACAAGAACAGTCTTAGCGAAAGGCTTCTTGAGGGGAAAGCTGTAACTCTGTGAGATGATTTCACAAAACACAAAGAAGATTCTCAGAAAGCTTCTTTCTCTTTGTTATCAGAGGATATTTCCTTTGGCCCTATAGTCTTCAAAGGGATCCGAAATATCTGTTCTCAGATTCCACAGAAATAAGGCTAGCAAAGTGATCCACGAAATACAGATGTAACTTTGTGAGTGGAAGTCACTTATCACAGAGCAGTTTCTCAGAAAGCTTCTTTCCAGATTTCATCTGAGGATATTTCCTTTTTCACTATAGCCCTCTAAGGGCTTCCAAATATCACTTTGCCAATTCCTCAAGAACTCTCTTAGCGAAAGGCTTTTTGAGTGGAAAGCTGTAACTCTCTGAGATGATTTCACAGAACACAAACAAATTTCTCAGAAAGCTTCTATCTCTTTGATATCGGAGGATATTTCCTTTGGCCCTATAGTCTTCAAAGGGATCCGAAATATCTGTTCTCAGATTCCACAGAAATAAGGCTAGCAAAGAGATCCACGAAATACAGATGTAACTCTGTGAGTGGAAGTCACATATCACAGAGCAGTTTCTCAGAAAGCTTCTTTCCAGATTTCATCGGAGGATATTTCCTTTTTCACCATAGCCCTCTAAGGGCTTCCAAATATCACTTTGCCAATTCCACAAGAACTGTCTTAGCGAAAGGCTTCTTGAGGGGAACGCTGCAACTCTGTGAGATGATTCCACAGGACACAAATAAGATTCTTAGAAAGCTTATTTCTCTTTGTTATGGGAGTATATTTCCTTTGGCCCTATAGTCTTCCAAGGGATCCGAAATATCTGTTCTCAGATTCCACAGAAATAAGGCTAGCAAAGAGATCCACGAAATACAGATGTAACTCTGTGAGATGAATTACCAGAACACTAAGCAGTTTCTGAGAAAGCTTCTTTCCAGATTTCATCTTAGGATATTTCCTTTTTCACCATAGCCCTCTATGGGCTTCCAAATATCACTTTGCCCATTCCACAAGAACTGTCTTAGCGAAAGGCTTCTTGAAGTGAAAGCTGTAACTCAGGGAGATGATTTCACAGAACACAGAGAAGTTTCTCAGAAAGCTTCTTTTTCTTTGTTATCGCAGGATATTTCCTTTGGCCCTATAGTCTTCCAATTTATCCGAAATATCTGTTCTCAGATTCCACAGAAATAAGGCTAGCAAAGAGATCCGCGAATAACAAATATAACTCCGTGAGATGAATTAACAGAACACTAAGCAGTCTCTCAAAAACTTCTTTCCAGATTTCATCTAAGGATATTTCCGTTTTCACCATAGCCCTCTAAGGGCTTCCAAATATGACTTTGCCAATTCCACAAGAACTGTCTTAGCGAAAGGCTTCTTCAGGGGAAAGGTGTAACTCTGTGAGATGATTTCACAGAACACAAAGAAATTTCTCCGAAAACTTCTATCTTTTTGTTATCGGAGGATATTTCCTTTGGCCCTATAGTCTTCAAAGGGATCCGAAATATCTGTTTTCAAATTCCACAGAAATAAGGCTAGCAAAGAGATCGACGAAATACAGATGTAACTCTGCGAGTGGAAGTCACATATCACGTAGCAGTTTCTCAGAAAGCTTCTTTCCAGATTTCATCTGAGGATATTTCCTTTTTCACCATAGCCCTCTATGGGCTTCCAAATATCACTTTGTCAATTCCACAAGAACTGTCTTAGTGAAAGGCTTCTTGAGGGGAAAGCTGTAACTCTGTTAGATGATTTCACAGAACACAAAGAAGTTTCTCAGAAAGCTTCTTTCTCTTTGTTATCGGAGGATATTTCCTTTTGCCCTTTAGTCTTCAAAGGGATCCGAAATATTTGCTCTCAAATTCCACAGAAATAAGGCTAGCAAAGAGATGCACGAAATACAGATGTAACTCTGTGAGATGAATTAACAGAACACTAAGCAGTTTCTCAGAAAGCTTCTTTCCAGATTTCATCGGAGGATATTTCCTTTTTCAACACAGCCCTGTATGGGCTTCCACATATCACTTTGCCAATTCCACAAGAACTGTCTTAGCGAAAGGCTTCTTGAGGGGAAAGCTGTAACTCTGGGAGATGATTTCACAGAACACAAAGAAGTTTCTCAGAAAGCTTCTTTCTCTTTGTTATGGGAGGATATTTCTTTTGGCCCTATAGGGTTCCAAGGGATCCGAAATATCTGTTCTCAGATTCCACAGAAATAAGGCTAGCAAAGAGATCCACGAAATACTGATGTAACTCTGTGAGTGGAAGTCACATATCCCAGAGCAGATTCTCAGAAAGCATCTTTCCAGATTTCATTGGAGGATATTTTCTTTTTCACCATAGCCCTCTATGGGCTTCCAAATATCACTTTGCCAATTCCACAAGAACTGTCTTAGCCAAAGGCTTCTTGAGGGGAAAGCTGTAACTCTGTGAGATGATTTCACAGAACACAAAGAAGTTACTCAGAAAGCTTCTTTCTCTTTGTTTTCGGAGGATATTTCCTTTGGCCCTATAGTCTTCAAAGGGATCCGAAATATCTGTTCTCAGATTCCACAGAAATAAGGCTAGCAAAGAGATCCACGAAATACTGATGTAACTCTGTGAGTGGAAGTCACATATCTCAGAGCAGTTTCTCAGAAAGTTTCTTTCCAGATTTCATCGGAGGATATTTCCTTTTTCACCATAGCCCTCTATGGGCTTCCAAATATCACTTTGCCAATACCACAAGAACTGTCTTAGCGAAAGGCTTCTTGAGGGGAACGCTGTAACTCTGTGAGATGATTTCACAGAACACAAAGAAGTCTCTCAGAAAGCTTCTTTCTCTTTGTTATCGGAGGATATTTCCTTTGGCCCTATAGTCTTCAAAGGGATCCGAAATATCTGTTCTCAGATTCCACAGAAATAAGGCTAGCAAAGAGATCCACGAAATACAGATGTAACTCTGTGAGTGGAAGTCACATATCACAGAGCAGTTTCTCAGAAATCTTCTTTGCAGATTTCATCGGAGGATATTTCCTTTTTCAAGATGGCCCTCTATGGGCTTCCAAATATCACTCTGCCAATTGCACAAGAACTGTCTTAGCGAAAGGCTTCTTGAGGGGAAAGCTGTAACTCTGTGAGGTGAATTAACAGAACACTAAGCAGTTTCTCAGAAAGCTTCTTTCCAGATTTCATCTGAGGATATTTCCTTTTTCACCATAGCCCTGTATGGGCTTCCAAATATCACTTTGCCAATTCCACAAGAACTGTCTTAGCGAAAGGCTTCTTGAGGGGAAAGCTGTAACTCTGGGAGATGATTTCACAGAACACAAAGAAGTTTCTCAGAAAGCTTCTTTCTCTTTGTTATCACAGGATATTTCCTTTGGCCCTATAGTCTTCAAAGGGATCCGAAATATCTGTTCTCAGATTCCACAGAAATAAGGCTAGCAAAGAGATCCACGAAATACAGATGTAACTCTGTGAGTGGAAGTCACATATCACAGAGCAGTTTCTCAGAAAGCTTCTTTCCAGATTTCATCGGAGGATATTTCCTTTTTCACCATAGCCCTCTATGGGCTTCCAAATATCACTTTGCCAATTCCACAAGAACTGTCTTAGCGAAAGGCTTCTTGAGGGGAAAGCTGTAACTCTGTGAGATTATTTCACAGAACACAAAGAAGTTTCTCAGAAAGCTTCTTTCTCTTTGTTATCGGAGGATATTTCCTTTGGCCCTATAGTCTTCAAAGGGATCCGAAACATCTATTCTCAGATTCCACAGAAATAAGGCTAGCAAAGGGATCCACGAAATACAGATGTAACTCTGTGAGTGGAAATCACATATCACAGAGCAGTTTCTCAGAAAGCTTCTTTCCAGATTACATCGGAGGATATTTCCTTTTTCATCATAGCCCTCTATGGGCTTCCAAATATCACTTTGCCAATTCCACAAGAACTGTCTTAGCGAAAGGCTTCTTGAGGGGAAAGCTGTAACTCTGTGAGATGATTTCACAGAACACAAAGAAGTTTCTCAGAAAGCTTCTTTCTCTTTGTTATCGGAGGATATTTCCTTTGGCCCTATAGTCTTCAAAGGGATCCGAAATATCTGTTCTCAGATTCCACAGAAATAAGGCTAGCAAAGAGATCCACGAAATACAGATGTAACTCTGTGAGTGGAAGTCACATATCACAGAGCAGTTTCTCAGAAAGCTTCTTTGCAGATTTCATCTGAGGATATTTCCTTTTTCACGATAGCCCTCTATGGGCTTCCAAATATCACTTTGCCAATTCCACAAGAACTGTGTTAGCGAAAGGCTTCTTGAGGGAAAAGCTGTAACTCTGTGAGATGATTTCACAGAACACAAAGAAGTTTCTCAGAAAGCTTCTTTCTCTTTGTTATTGGAGGATATTTCTTTTGGCCCTATAGGGTTCCAAGGGATCCGAAATATCTGTTCTCAGATTCCACAGAAATAAGGCTAGCAAAGAGATCCACGAAATACAGATGTAACTCTGTGAGTGGAAGTCACATATCCCAGAGCAGTTTCTCAGATAGCATCTTTCCAGATTTCATTGGAGGATATTTTCTTTTTCACCATAGCCCTCTACGGGCTTCCAAATATCACTTTGCCAATTCCACAAGAACTGTCTTAGCCAAAGGCTTCTTCAGGGGAAAGCTGTAACTCTGTGAGATGATTTCACAGAACACAAAGAAGTTTCTCAGGAAGCTTCTTTCTCTTTTTTATCGGAGGATATTTCCTTTGGCCCTATAGTCTTCAAAGGGATCCGAAATATCTTTTCTCAGATTCCACAGAAATAAGGCTAGCAAAGAAATCCGCGACATACAGATGTAACTCTGTGAGTGGAAGTCACATATCACAGAGCAGTTTCTCAGAAAGCTTCTTTTCAGATTTCATCGGAGGATATTTCCTTTTTCACCATAGCCCTCTATGGGCTTCCAAATATCACTTTGCCAATTCCACAAGAACTGTCTTAGCGAAAGGCTTCTTGAGTGGAAAGCTGTAACTCTGTGAAATGATTTCACAGAACACATAGGAATTTCTCAGAAAGCTTCTATCTCTTTGATATCGGAGTATATTTCCTTTAACCCTATAGTCTTCAAATGGATCCGAAATATCTGTTCTCAGATTCCATAGAAATAAGGCTAGCAAAGAGATCCACGAAACACAGATGTAATTCTGTGAGTGGAAGTCACATATCACAGAGCAGCTTCTGAGAAAGCTTCTTTCCAGATTTCATCTGAGGATATTTCCTTTTTCACCATAGCCCTCTAAGGTCTTCCAAATATCACTTTGTCAATTCCACAAGAACTGTCTTAGCGAAAGGCTTCTTGAGGGGAAAGCTGCAACTCTGTGAGATGATTACATAGGACTCAAATAAGTTTCTCAGAAAGCTTATTTCTCTTTGTTATAGGAGTATATTTCCTTTAGCCCTATAGTCTTCCAAGGGATCCGAAATATCTGTTCTCAGATTCCACAGAAATAAGGCTAGCAAGGAGATCCACGAAATACAGATGTAACTCTGTGCGTGGAAGTCACATATCACAGAGAAGTTTCTCAGAAAGCTTCTTTCCTGATTTCATCTGAGGATATTTCCTTTTTCAGCATAGCCCTCTATGGGCTTCCAAATATCACTTTCCCAATTCCACAAGAACTGTCTTAGCGAAAGGCTTCTTGAGGGGAAAGCTGTAACTCTGTGAGATCATTTCACAGAACACAAAGAAGTTTCTCAGAAAGCTTCTTTCTCTTTGTTATCGGAGGATATTTCCTTTGACCCTAGGGTCTTCAAAGGGATCCGAAATATGAGTTCTCAGATTCCACAGAAATAAGGCTATCAAAAAGATCCGCGAAATACAGATGTAACTCTGTGTGTGGAAGTCACACATCACAAAGCAGTTTCTCAGAAAGATTCTTTCCAGTTTCTCTTGGAGGATGTTTTCTTTTTCACCATAACCGTCTATGGGCTTCCACATATCACATTGCCAATTCCACAAGAACTGTCTTAGCGAAAGGCTTCTTGAGGGGAAAGCTGTAACTCTGTGAGATGATTTCAGAGAACACAAAGAAGTTTCTCAGAAAGCTTCTTTCTCTTTGTTATCGCAGGTTATTTCCTTTGGCCCTATAGTCTTCAAAGGGATCCGAAATATCTGTTCTCAGATTCCACAGAAATAAGGCTAGCAAAGAGATCCTTGAAATACAGATGTAACACTGTGAGATGAATTAACAGAAAACTTAGCAGTTTCTCAGAAAGCTTCTTTCCAGATTTCATCGGAGGATATTTCCTTTTTCACCTAGCCCTCAATGGGCTTCCAAATATCACTTTGCCAATTCCACAAGAACTATCTTAGCGAAGGCTTCTTGAGTGGAAAGCTGTAACTCTGTGAAATCATTTCACAGAACACATAGGAATTTCTCAGAAAGCTTCTATCTCTTTGATATCGGAGTATATTTCCTTTAACCCTATAGTTTTCAAATGGATCCGAAATATCTGTTCTCAGATTCCATAGAAATAAGGCTAGCAAAGAGATCCACGAAATACAGATGTAATTCTGTGAGTGGAAGTCACATATCACAGAGCAGTTTCTGAGAAAGCTTCTTTCCAGATTTCATATGAGGATATTTCCTTTTTCACCATAGCCCTCTAAGGTCTTCCAAATATCACTTTGTCAATTCCACAAGAACTGTCTTAGCGAAAGGCTTCTTGAGATGAAAGCTGCAACTCAGTGAGATGATTACACAGGACACAAATAAGTTTCTCAGAAAGTTTATTTCTCTTTGTTATAGGAGTATATTTCCTTTAGCCCTATAGTCTTCCAAGGGATCCGAAATATCTGTTCTCAGATTCCACAGAAATAAGGCTAGCAAGGAGATCCACGAAATACAGATGTAACTCTGTGCGTGGAAGTCTCATATCACAGAGAAGTTTCTCAGAAAGCTTCTTTCCTGATTTCATCTGAGGATATTTCCTTTTTCAGCATTGCCCTCTATGGGCTTCCAAATATCACTTTCCCAATTCCACAAGAACTGTCTTAGCGAAAGGCTTCTTGAGGGGAAAGCTGTAACTCTGTGAGATGATTTCACAGAACACAAAGAAATTTCTCAGAAAGCTTCTATCTCTTTGATATCGGAGGATATTTCCTTTGGCCCTATAGTCTTCAAAGGGATCCGAAATATCTGTTCTCAGATTCCACAGAAATAAGGCTAGCAAAGAGATCCGCGAAATTCAGATGTAACTCTGTGAGTGGAAGTCACATATCACAGAGCAGTTTCTCAGAAAGCTTCTTTACACATTTCATCTGTGGATAATTCCTTTTTCACCATAGCCCTCTATCGGCTTCCAAATATCACTTTGCCTATTCCACAAGAACTGTCTTAGCGAAAGGATTCTTGAGGGGAAAGCTGTAACTCTGTGAGATGATTTCACAGAACACAAAGAAGTTTCTCAGAAAGCTTCTTTCTCTTTGTTATCGGAGGATACTTCCTTTGACCCTAGGATCTTCAAAGGGATCCGAAAAATGAGTTCTCAGATTCCACAGAAATAAGGCTATCAAAAAGATCCGCGAAATACAGATGTAACTCTGTGAGTGGAAGTCACACATCACAAAGCAGTTTCCCAGAAAGCTTCGTTCCAGTTTCTCTCGGAGGATGTTTTCTTTTTCACCATAGACGTCTATGGGCTTCCAAATATCACTTTGACAATTCCACAAGAACTGTATTAGCGAAAGGCTTCTTGAGTGGAAAGCTGTAACTCTGTGAGATGATTTCACAGAACACAAAGAAGTTTCTCAGAAAGCTTCTTTCTCTTTGTTATCGCAGGTTATTTCCTTTGGCCCTATAGTCTTCAAAGGGATCCAAAATATCTGTTCTCAGATTCCACAGAAATAAGGCTAGCAAAGAAATCCACGAAATACAGATGTAACTCTGTGAGATGAATTCCCAGAACACTAAGCAGTTTCTCGGAAAGATTCTTTCCAGATTTCATCTGAGGATATTTCCTTTTTCAGCATAGCCCTCTAAGGGCTTCCAAATATCGCTTTGCCAATTCCACAAGAACTGTCTTAGCGAAAGGCTTCTTAAGCGGAAAGCTGTAACTCTGTGAGATGATTTCACAGAACACAAAGAAGTTTCTCAGAAAGCTACTTTCTCTTTGTTATCGGAGGATATTTCCTTTGGCCCTATAGTCTTCAAAGGGATCCGAAATATCTGTTCTCAGATTCCACCGAAATAAGGCTGGCAAAGAGATCCACGAAATACAGATGTATCTCTCTGAGTGGATGTCACATATCACTGAGCAGTTTCTCAGAGAGCTTCTTTCCAGATTTCATCTGAGGATATTTCCTTTTTCACCATAGCCCTCTATGGGCTTCCAAATATCACTTTGCCAATTCCACAAGAACTGTCTTTGCGAAAGGCTTCTTGAAGGGAAAGCTGTAACTCAGGGAGATGATTTCACAGAACACTAAGAAGTTTCTCAGAAAGCTTCTTTCTCTTTGTTATCGGAGGATATTTCCTTTAGCCCTATAGTTCCAAGGGATCCGAAATATCTGTTCTCAGACTCCACAGAAATAAGGCTAGCAAAGAGATCCACGAATTACAGATGTAACTCCGTGAGTTGAATTAACAGAACACTAAGCAGTCTCTCAAAAACTTCTTTCCAGATTTCATCTGAGGATATTTCCGTTTTCACCATAGCCCTCTAAGGGCTTCCAAATATCACTTTGTCAATTCCAAAAGAACTGTCTTAGCGAAAGGCTTCTTGAGGGGAAAGCTGTAACTCTGTGAGATGATTTCACAGAGCAGAAAAAAGTTTCTCAGATAGCTTCTTTCTCTTTGTTATCGGAGGATATTTCCTTTGGCCCTATAGTCTTCAAAGGGATCCGAAATATCTGTTCTCAGATTCCACCGAAATAAGGCTGGCAAAGAGATCCACGAAATACAGATGTAACTCTGTGAGTGGATGTCACATATCACTGAGCAGTTTCTCACAGAGCTTCTTTCCAGATTTCATCTGAGGATATTTCCTTTTTCACCATAGCCCTCTTAGGGCTTCCAAATATCACTTTGCCAATTCCACAAGAACTGTCTTAGCGAAAGGCTTCTTGAGTGGAAAGCTGTAACTCTGTGAAATCATTTCACAGAACACACAGGAATTTCTCAGAAAGCTTCTATCTCTTTGATATCGGAGTATATTTCCTTTAACCCTACAGTTTTCAAATGGATCCGAAATATCTGTTCTCAAATTCCATAGAAATAAGGCTAGCAAAGAGATCCACGAAATACAGATGTAATTCTGTGAGTGGAAGTCACATATCACAGAGCAGTTTCTGAGAAAGCTTCTTTCCAGATTTCATCTGAGGATATTTCCTTTTTCACCATAGCCCTCTAAGGTCTTCCAAATATCACTTTGTCAATTCCACAAGAACTGTCTTAGCGAAAGGCTTCTTGAGGGGAAAGCTGCAACTCTGTGAGATGATTACACAGGACACAAATAAGTTTCTCAGAAAGCTTATTTCTCTTTGTTATAGGAGTATATTTCCTTTAGCCCTATAGTCTTCCAAGGGATCCGAAATATCTGTTCTCAGATTCCACAGAAATAAGGCTAGCAAGGAGATCCACGAAATACAGATGTAACTCTGTGCGTGGAAGTCACATATCACAGAGAAGTTTCTCAGAAAGCTTCTTTCCTGATTTCATCTGAGGATATTTCCTTTTTCAGTATAGCCCTCTATGGGCTTCCAAATATCACTTTCCCAATTCCACAAGAACTGTCTTAGCGAAAGGCTTCTTGAGGGGAAAGCTGTAACTCTGTGAGATGATTTCACAGAACACAAAGAAGTTTCTCAGAAAGCTTCTTTCTCTTTGTTATCGGAGGATATTTCCTTTGACCCTAGGGTCTTCAAAGGGATCCGAAATATGAGTTCTCAGATTCCACAGAAATAAGGCTATCAAAAAGATCCGCGAAATACAGATGTAACTCTGTGAGTGGAAGTCACACATCACAAAGCAGTTTCTCAGAAAGCTTCTTTCCAGTTTCTCTCGGAGGATGTTTTCTTTTTCACCATAACCGTCTATGGGCTTCCACATATCACATTGCCAATTCCACAAGAACTGTCTTAGCGAAAGGCTTCTTGAGGGGAAAGCTGTAACTCTGTGAGATGATTTCAGAGAACACAAAGAAGTTTCTCAGAAAGCTTCTTTCTCTTTGTTATCGCAGGTTATTTCCTTTGGCCCTATAGTCTTCAAAGGGATCCGAAATATCTGTTCTCAGATTCCACAGAAATAAGGCTAGCAAAGAGATCCTTGAAATACAGATGTAACACTGTGAGATGAACTAACAGAAAACTAAGCAGTTTCTCAGAAAGCTTCTTTCCAGATTTCATCGGAGGATATTTCCTTTTTCACCCAGCCCTCAATGGGCTTCCAAATATCACTTTGCCAATTCCACAAGAACTGTCTTAGCGAAAGGCTTCTTGAGGGGAAAGCTGTAACTCTGTGAGATGATTTCACAGAACACAAAGAAGTTTCTCAGAAAGCTTCTTTCTCTTTGTTATCGGAGGATACTTCCTTTGACCCTAGGGTCTTCAAAGGGATCCGAAAAATGAGTTCTCAGATTCCACAGAAATAAGGCTATCAAAAAGATCCGCGAAATACAGATGTAACTCTGTGAGTGGAAGTCACACATCACAAAGCAGTTTCCCAGAAAGCTTCGTTCCAGTTTCTCTCGGAGGATGTTTTCTTTTTCACCGTAGACGTCTATGGGCTTCCAAATATCACTTTGACAATTCCACAAGAACTGTCTTAGCGAAAGGCTTCTTGAGGGGAAAGCTGTAACTCTGTGAGATGATTTCACAGAACACAAAGAAGTTTCTCAGAAAGCTTCTTTCTCTTTGTTATCGCAGGTTATTTCCTTTGGCCCTATAGTCTTCAAAGGGATCCAAAATATCTGTTCTCAGATTCCACAGAAATAAGGCTAGCAAAGAAATCCACGAAATACAGATGTAACTCTGTGAGATGAATTCCCAGAACACTAAGCAGTTTCTTGGAAAGATTCTTTCCAGATTTCATCTGAGGATATTTCCTTTTTCAGCATAGCCCTCTATGGGCTTCCAAATATCGCTTTGCCAATTCCACAAGAACTGTCTTAGCGAAAGGCTTCTTAAGCGGAAAGCTGTAACTCTGTCAGATGATTTCACAGAACACAAAGAAGTTTCTCAGAAAGCTACTTTCTCTTTGTTATCGGAGGATATTTCCTTTGGCCCTATAGTCTTCAAAGGGATTCGAAATATCTGTTCTCAGATTCCACCGAAATAAGGCTGGCAAAGAGATCCACGAAATACAGATGTATCTCTCTGAGTGGATGTCACATATCACTGAGCAGTTTCTCAGAGAGCTTCTTTCCAGATTTCATCTGAGGATATTTCCTTTTTCACCATAGCCCTCTATGGGCTTCCAAATATCACTTTGCCAATTCCACAAGAACTGTCTTTGCGAAAGGCTTCTTGAAGGGAAAGCTGTAACTCAGGGAGATGATTTCACAGAACACTAAGAAGTTTCTCAGAAAGCTTCTTTCTCTTTGTTATCGGAGGATATTTCCTTTAGCCCTATAGTTCCAAGGGATCCGAAATATCTGTTCTCAGACTCCACAGAAATAAGGCTAGCAAAGAGATCCACGAATTACAGATGTAACTCCGTGAGCTGAATTAACAGAACACTAAGCAGTCTCTCAAAAACTTCTTTCCAGATTTCATCTGAGGATATTTCCGTTTTCAACATAGCCCTCTAAGGGCTTCCAAATATCACTTTGCCAATTCC
Source organism: Macaca mulatta (assembly GCF_049350105.2). NCBI lineage: Eukaryota > Metazoa > Chordata > Mammalia > Primates > Cercopithecidae > Macaca > Macaca mulatta. Next base: position 31,354,321 of record NC_133417.1, read on the forward strand.
AAAAGAACTGTCTTAGCGAAAGGCTTCTTGAGGGGAAAGCTGTAACTCTGTGAGATGATTTCACAGAGCAGAAAAAAGTTTCTCAGATAGCTTCTTTCTCTTTGTTATCGGAGGATATTTCCTTTGGCCCTATAGTCTTCAAAGGGATCCGAAATATCTGTTCTCAGATTCCACCGAAATAAGGCTGGCAAAGAGATCCACGAAATACAGGTGTAACTCTGTGAGTGGATGTCACATATCACTGAGCAGTTTCTCAGAGAGCTTCTTTCCAGATTTCATCGGAGGATATTTCCTTTTTCACCATAGCCCTCTTAGGGCTTCCAAATATCACTTTGCCAATTCCACAAGAACTGTCTTAGCGAAAGGCTTCTTGAGTGGAAAGCTGTAACTCTGTGAAATGATTTCACAGAACACATAGGAATTTCTCAGAAAGCTTCTATCTCTTTGATATCGGAGTATATTTCCTTTAACCCTATAGTCTTCAAATGGATCCGAAATATCTGTTCTCAGATTCCATAGAAATAAGGCTAGCAAAGAGATCCGGAAATACAGATGTAATTCTGTGAGTGGAAGTCACATATCACAGAGCAGTTTCTGAGAAAGCTTCTTTCCAGATTTCATCTGAGGATATTTCCTTTTTCACCATAGCCCTCTAAGGTCTTCCAAATATCACTTTGCCAATTCCACAAGAACTGTCTTAGCGAAAGTCTTCTTGAGGGGAAAGCTGTAAATCTGTGAGGTGATTTCACAGAACACAAAGAAGTTTCTCAGAAAGCTTCTTTCTCTTTGTTATCGGAGGATATTTCCTTTGGCCCTATAGTCTTCAAAGGGATCCGAAATATCTGTTCTCAGATTCCACAGAAATAAGGCTAGCAAAGAGATCCACGAAATACAGATGTAACTCTGTGAGTGGAAGTCACATATCACAGAGCAGTTTCTCAGAAAGCTTCTTTGCAGATTTCATCTGAGGATATTTCCTTTTTCACGATAGCCCTCTATGGGCTTCCAAATATCACTTTGCCAATTCCACAAGAACTGTGTTAGCGAAAGGCTTCTTGAGGGAAAAGCTGTAACTCTGTGAGATGATTTCACAGAACACAAAGAAGTTTCTCAGAAAGCTTCTTTCTCTTTGTTATGGGAGGATATTTCTTTTGGCCCTTTAGGGTTCCAAGGGATCCGAAATATCTGTTCTCAGATTCCACAGAAATAAGGCTAGCAAAGAGATCCACGAAATACAGATGTAACTCTGTGAGTGGAAGTCACATATCCCAGAGCAGTTTCTCAGAAAGCATCTTTCCAGATTTCATTGGAGTATATTTTCTTTTTCACCATAGCCCTCTATGGGCTTCCAAATATCACTTTGCCAATTCCAAAAGAACTGTCTTAGCCTAAGGCTTCTTCAGGGGAAAGCTGTAACTCTGTGAGATGATTTCACAGAACACAAAGAAGTTACTCAGAAAGCTTCTTTCTCTTTGTTTTCGGAGGATATTTCCTTTGGCCCTATAGTCTTCAAAGGGATCCGAAATATCTGTTCTCAGATTCCACAGAAATAAGGCTAGCAAAGAGATCCACGAAATACAGATGTAACTCTGTGAGTGGAAGTCACATATCACAGACCAGTTTCTCAGAAAGCTTCTTTCCAGATTTCATTGGAGGATATTTCCTTTTTCACCATAGCCCTCTATGGGCTTCCAAATATCACTTTGCCAATTCCACAAGAACTGTCTTAGCGAAAGGCTTCTTGCGGGGAAAGCTGTAACTCTGTGAGATGATTTCACAGAACACAAAGAAGTTTCTCAGAAAGCTTCTTTCTCTTTGTTATCGGAGGATATTTCCTTTGGCCCTATAGTCTTCAAAGGGATCCGAAACATCTATTCTCAGATTCCACAGAAATAAGGCTAGCAAAGGGATCCACGAAATACAGATGTAACTCTGTGAGTGGAAATCACATATCACAGAGCAGTTTCTCAGAAAGCTTCTCTCCAGATTACATCGGAGGATATTTCCTTTTTCATCATAGCCCTCTATGGGCTTCCAAATATCACTTTGCCAATTCCACAAGAACTGTCTTAGCGAAAGGCTTCTTGAGGGGAAAGCTGTAACTCTGTGAGATGATTTCACAGAACACAAAGAAGTTTCTCAGAAAGCTTCTTTCTCTTTGTTATCGGAGGATATTTCCTTTGGCCCTATAGTCTTCAAAGGGATCCGAAGTATCTGTTCTCAGATTCCACAGAAATAAGGCTAGCAAAGAGATCCACGAAATACAGATGTAACTCTGTGAGTGGAAGTCACATATCACAGAGCAGTTTCTCAGAAATCTTCTTTGCAGATTTCATCTGAGGATATTTCCTTTTTCACGATAGCCCTCTATGGGCTTCCAAATATCACTTTGCCAATTCCACAAGAACTGTGTTAGCGAAAGGCTTCTTGAGGGAAAAGCTGTAACTCTGTGAGATGATTTCACAGAACACAAAGAAGTTTCTCAGAAAGCTTCTTTCTCTTTTTTATGGGAGGATATTTCTTTTGGCCCTATAGGGTTCCAAGGGATCCGAAATATCGGTTCTCAGATTCCACAGAAATAAGGCTAGCAAAGAGATCCACGAAATACAGATGTAACTCTGTGAGTGGAAGTCACATATCCCAGAGCAGTTTCTCAGAAAGCATCTTTCCAGATTTCATTGGAGGATATTTTCTTTTTCACCATAGCCCTCTATGGGCTTCCAAATATCACTTTGCCAATTCCACAAGAACTGTCTTAGCGAAAGGCTTCTTGCGGGGAAAGCTGTAACTCTGCGAGATGATTTCACAGAACACAAAGAAGTTTCTCAGAAAGCTTCTTTCTCTTTCTTATCGGAGGATATTTCCTTTGTCACTATAGTATTCAAAGGGATCCGAAATATCTGTTCTCAGATTCCACAGAAATAAGGCTAGCAAAGAGATCCACGAAATACAGATGTAACTCTGTGAGTGGAAGTCACATATCACAGAGCAGTTTCTCAGAAAGCTTCTTTGCAGATTTCATCGGAGGATATTTCCTTTTTCACCATAGCCCTCTATGGGCTTCCAAATATCACTTGGCCAATTCCACAAGAACTGTCTTAGCAAAAGGCTTCTTGTGGGGAAAGCTGTAACTCTGTGAGATGATTTCACAGAACACAAAGAAGTTTCTCAGAAAGCTTCTTTCTCTTTGTTATCGGAGGATATTTCCTTTGGCCCTATAGTCTTCAAAGGGATCCGAAATATCTGTTCTCAGATTCCACAGAAATAAGGCTAGCAAAGAGATCCACGGAATACAGATGTAACTGTGTGAGATGAATTACGAGAACACTAAGCAGTTTCTGAGAAAGCTTCTTTCCAGATTTCATCTGAGAATATTTCCTTTTTCACCATAGCCCTCTATGGGCTTCCAAATATCACTTTGCCAATTCCACAAGAACTGTCTTACCGAAAGGCTTCTTGAAGGGAAAGCTGTAACTCATTGAGATGATTTCACAGAACAAAAAGAAGTTTCTCAGAAAGCTTCTTTCTCTTTGTAATCGGAGGATAGATCCTTTGGCCCTATAGTCTTCCAAAGGATCCGAAATATCTGTTCTCAGACTCCCCAGAAATAAGGCTAGCAAAGAGATCCACGAATTACAGATGTAACTCCGTGAGATGAATTAACAGAACACTAAGCAGTCTCTCAAAAACTTCTTTCCAGATTTCATCTGAGGATATTTCCGTTTTCACCATAGCCCTCTAAGGGCTTCCAAATATCACTTTGCATATTCCACAAGAACTGTCTTAGCGAAAGGCTTCTTGAGGGGAAAGCTGTAACTCTGTGAGATGATTTCACAAAACACAAAGAAGATTCTCAGAAAGCTTCTTTCTCTTTGTTATCGGAGGATATTTCCTTTGGCCCTATAGTCTTCAAAGGGATCCGAAATATCTGTTCTCAGATTCCACAGAAATAAGGCTAGCAAAGTGATCCACGAAATACAGATGTAACTTTGTGAGTGGAAGTCACTTATCACAGAGCAGTTTCTCAGAAAGCTTCTTTCCAGATTTCATCTGAGGATATTTCCTTTTTCACTATAGCCCTCTAAGGGCTTCCAAATATCACTTTGCCAATTCCTCAAGAACTCTCTTAGCGAAAGGCTTTTTGAGTGGAAAGCTGTAACTCTCTGAGATGATTTCACAGAACACAAACAAATTTCTCAGAAAGCTTCTATCTCTTTGATATTGGAGGATATTTCCTTTGGCCCTATAGTCTTCAAAGGGATCCGAAATATCTGTTCTCAGATTCCACAGAAATAAGGCTAGCAAAGAGATCCACGAAATACAGATGTAACTCTGTGAGTGGAAGTCACATATCACAGAGCAGTTTCTCAGAAAGCTTCTTTCCAGATTTCATCTGAGGATATTTCCTTTTTCACCATAGCCCTCTAAGGGCTTCCAAATATCACTTTGCCAATTCCACAAGAACTGTCTTAGCGAAAGGCTTCTTGAGGGGAACGCTGCAACTCTGTGAGAAGATTCCACAGGACACAAATAAGTTTCTTAGAAAGCTTATTTCTCTTTGTTATGGGAGTATATTTCCTTTGACCCTAGGGTCTTCAAAGGGATCCGAAATATGAGTTCTCAGATTCCACAGAAATAAGGCTATCAAAAAGATCCGCGAAATACAGATGTAACTCTGTGAGTGGAAGTCACACATCACAAAGCAGTTTCTCAGAAAGCTTCTTTCCAGTTTCTCTCGGAGGATGTTTTCTTTTTCACCATAACCGTCTATGGGCTTCCACATATCACATTGCCAATTCCACAAGAACTGTCTTAGCGAAAGGCTTCTTGAGGGGAAAGCTGTAACTCTGTGAGATGATTTCAGAGAACACAAAGAAGTTTCTCAGAAAGCTTCTTTCTCTTTGTTATCGCAGGTTATTTCCTTTGGCCCTATAGTCTTCAAAGGGATCCGAAATATCTGTTCTCAGATTCCACAGAAATAAGGCTAGCAAAGAGATCCACGAAATACAGATGTAACTCTGTGAGTGGAAGTCACATATCACAGAGCAGTTTCTCAGAAAGCTTCTTTCCAGATTTCATCGGAGGATATTTCCTTTTTCACCTAGCCCTCAATGGGCTTCCAAATATCACTTTGCCAATTCCACAAGAACTGTCTTAGCGAAGGCTTTTTGAGGGGAAAGCTGTAACTCTGTGAGATGATTTCACAGAACACAAAGAAGTTTCTCAGGAAGCTTCTGTCTCTTTGTTATCGGAGGATATTTCCTTTGGCCCTATAGTCTTCAAAGGGATCCGAAATATCTTTTCTCAGATTCCACAGAAATAAGGCTAGCAAAGAAATCCGCGACATACAGATGTAACTCTGTGAGTGGAAGTCACATATCACAGAGCAGTTTCTCAGAAAGCTTCTTTCCAGATTTCATCGGAGGATATTTCCTTTTTCACCATAGCCCTCTATGGGCTTCCAAATATCACTTTACCAATTCCCCAGGAACTGTCTTAGCGAAAGGTTTCTTCAGGGGAAAGCTGTAACTCTGTGAGATGATTTCACAGAACACAAAGAAATTTCTCAGAAAGCTTCTATCTCTTTGATATCGGAGGATATTTCCTTTGGCCCTAGAGTCTTCAAAGGGATCCGAAATATCTGTTCTCAGATTCCACAGAAATAAGGCTAGCAAAGAGATCCGCGAAATACAGATGTAACTCTGTGAGTGGAAGTCACATATCACAGAGCAGTTTCTCAGAAAGCTTCTTTACAGATTTCATCTGTGAATAATTCCTTTTTCACCATAGCCTTCTATCGGCTTCCAAATATCACTTTTCCAATTCCACAAGAACTGTCTTAGCGAAAGGCTTCTAGAGGAGAAAGCTGTAACTCTGGGAGATGATTTCACAGAACACAAAGAAGTTTCTCAGAAAGCTTCTTTCTCTTTGTTATCGGAGGATATTTCCTTTGGCCCTATCGTCTTCAAAGGGATCCGAAATATCTGTTCTCAGATTCCACAGAAATAAGGCTAGCAAAGAGATCCACGAAATACAGATGTAACTCTGTGAGTGGAAGTCACATATCACAGAGCAGTTTCTCAGAAAGCTTCTTTCCAGATTTCATCGGCGAATATTTCCTTTTTCACCATAGCCATCTATGGGTTTCCAAATATCACTTTGCCAATTCCACAAGAACTGTCTTAGCGAAAGGATTCTTTAGGGGAGAGCTGTAACTATGTGAGATGATTTCACAGAACACAAAGAAGTTTCTCAGAAAGCTTCTTTCTCTTTGTTATCGTAGGATATTTCCTTCGACCCCAGGGTCTTCAAAGGGATCCGAAATATTAGTTCTCAGATTCCACAGAAATAAGGCTATCAAAAAGATCCGCGAAATACAGATGTAACTCTGTGAGTGGAAGTCACACATCACAAACCAGTTTCACAGAAAGCTACGTTCCAGTTGCTCTCGGAGGATGTTTTCTTTTTCAACATAGCCGTCGATGGGCTTCCAAATATCACTTTGCCAATTCCACAAGAACTGTCTTAGCGAAAGGCTTCTTGAGGGGAAAGCTGTAACTCTGTGAGATGATTTCATAGAACAAAAAGAAGTTTCTCAGAAAGCTTCTTTCTCTTTGTTATCGCAGGTTATTTCCTTTGGCCCTATAGTCTTCAAAGGGATCCAAAATATCTGTTCTCAGATTCCACAGAAATAAGGCTAGCAAGGAGACCCACGAAATACAGATGTAACTCTGTGAGATGAATTAGCAGAACACTAAGCAGTTTCTCAGAAAGCTTCTTTCCAGATTTCATCTGAGTATATTTCCTTTTTCAGCATAGCCCTCTATGGGCTTCCAAATATCACTTTGGCAATTCCACAAGAACTGTCTTAGCGAAAGGCTTCTTGAGGGGAAAGCTGTAACTCTGTGAGATGATTTCACAGAACACAAAGAAGTTTCTCAGGAAGCTTCTTTCTCTTTTTTATCGGAGGATATTTCCTTTGGCCCTATAGTCTTCAAAGGGATCCGAAATATCTTTTCTGAGATTCCACAGAAATAAGGCTAGCAAAGAAATCCGCGACATACAGATGTAACTCTGTGAGTGGAAGTCACATATCAAAGAGCAGTTTCTCAGAAAGCTTCTTTCCAGATTTCATCGGAGGATATTTCCTTTTTCACCATAGCCCTCTATGGGCTTCCAAATATCACTTTGCCAATTCCACAAGAACTGTCTTAGCGAAAGGCTTCTTGAGGGGAAAGCTGTAACTCTGTGAGATGATTTCACAGAACACAAAGAAATTTCTCAGAAAGCTTCTATCTCTTTGATATCGGAGGATATTTCCTTTGGCCCTATAGTCTTCAAAGGGATCCGAAATATCTGTTCTCAGATTCCACAGAAATAAGGCTAGCAAAGATATCCACGAAATACAGATGTAACTCTGTGAGTGGAAGTCAAATATCACAGAGCAGTTTCTCAGAAAGCTTCTTTCCAGATTTCATCGGCGAATATTTCCTTTTTCACCATAGCCCTCTATGTGCTTCCAAATATCACTTTGACAATTCCACAAGAACTGTCTTAGCGAAAGGATTCTTGTGGGGAAAGCTGTAACTCTGTGAGATGATTTCACAGAACACAAAGAAGTTTCTCAGAAAGCATCTTTCTCTTTGTTATCGGAGGATACTTCCTTCAACCCCAGGGTCTTCAAAGGGATCCGAAATATGAGTTTTCAGATTCCACAGAAATAAGGCTATCAAAAAGATCCACGAAATACAGATGTAACTCTGTGAGTGGAAGTCACACATCACAAAGCAGTTTCTCAGAAAGCTTCGTTCCAGTTTCTCTCGGAGGATGTTTTCTTTTTCACCATAGCCGTCTATGGGCTTCCAAATATCACTTTGCCAAATCCACAAGAACTGACATAGAGAATGGCTTCTTGAGGGGAAAGCTGTAACTCTGTGAGATGATTTCACAGAACACAAAAAAGTTTCTCAGAAAGCTTCTTTCACTTTGTTATCGCAGGTTATTTCCTTTGGCCCTATAGTCTTCAAAGGGATCCAAAATATCTGTTCTCAGATTCCACAGAAATAAGGCTAGCAAAGAGATCCTTGAAATACAGATGTAAATCAGTGAGATGAATTAACAGAACACTAAGCAGTATCTCAGAAAGCTTCTTTCCATATTTCATCGGGGGATATTTCCGTTTTCACCATAGTCCTCTATGGGCTTCCAAATATCACTTTGCCAATTCCACAAGAACTGTCTTAGCGAAAGGCTTCTTGAGGGGAAAGCTGTAACTCTGTGAGATGGCTTCACAGAACACAAAGAAGTTTCTCAGAAAGCTTCTTTCTCTTTGTTATCGGAGGATATTTCCTTTGGCCCTATAGTCTTCAAAGGGATCCGAAATATCTGTTCTCAGATTCCACAGAAATAAGGCTAGCAAAGAGATTCACGAAATACAGATGTAACTCTGTGAGTGGAAGTCACATATAACAGAGCAGTTTCTCAGAAAGCTTCTTTCCAGTTTTCATCGGAGGATATTTCCTTTTTCACCATAGCCCTCTATGGGCTTCCAAATATCACTTTGCCTATTCCACAAGAACTGTCTTAGCGAAAGGATTCTTGAGGGGAAAGCTGTAACTCTGTGAGATGATTTCACAGAACACAAAGAAGTTTCTCAGAAAGCTTCTTTCTCTTTGTTATCGGAGGATACTTCCTTTGACCCTAGGGTCTTCAAAGGGATCCGAAAAATGAGTTCTCAGATTCCACAGAAAGAAGGCTATCAAAAAGATCCGCGAAATACAGATGTAACTCTGTGAGTGGAAGTCACACATCACAAAGCAGTTTCCCGGAAAGCTTCGTTCCAGTTTCTCTCGGAGGATGTTTTCTTTTTCACCATAGACGTCTATGGGCTTCCAAATATCACTTTGCCAATTCCACAAGAACTGTCTTAGCGAAAGGCTTCTTGAGGGGAAAGCTGTAACTCTGTGAGATGATTTCACAGAACACAAAGAAGTTTCTCAGAAAGCTTCTTTCTCTTTGTTATCGCAGGTTATTTCCTTAGGCCCTATAGTCTTCAAAGGGATCCAAAATATCTGTTCTCAGATTCCACGGAAATAAGGCTAGCAAAGAGATCCACGAAATACAGATGTAACTCTGTGAGATGAATTCCCAGAACACTAAGCAGTTTCTCAGAAAGATTCTTTCCAGATTTCATCTGAGGATATTTCCTTTTTCAGCATAGCCCTCTATGGGCTTCCAAATATCACTTTGGCAATTCCACAAGAACTGTTTTAGCGAAAGGCTTCTTAAGAGGAAAGCTGTAACTCTGTGAAATGATTTCACAGAACACAAAGAAGTTTCTCAGAAAGCTACTTTCTCTTTGTTATCGGAGGATATTTCCTTTGGCCCTATAGTCTTCAAAGGGATCCGAAATATCTGTTCTCAGATTCCACAGAAATAAGGCTAGCAAACACATCCACGAAATACAGATGTAACTCTGTGAGATGAATTACCAGAACACTAAGCAGTTTCTGAGAAAGCTTCTTTCCAGATTTCATCGGAGGATATTTAATTTTTCACCGTAGCCCTCTATGGGCTTCTAAATATCACTTTGCCAATTCCACAAGAACTGTCTTTGCGAAAGGCTTCTTGAAGGGAAAGCTGTAACTCAGGGAGATGATTTCACAGAACACTAAGAAGTTTCTCAGAAAGCTTCTTTCTCTTTGTTATCGGAGGATATTTCCTTTAGCCCTATAGTTCCAAGGGATCCGAAATATCTGTTCTCAGACTCCACAGAAATAAGGCTAGCAAAGAGATCCACGAATTACAGATGTAACTCCGTGAGTTGAATTAACAGAACACTAAGCAGTCTCTCAAAAACTTCTTTCCAGATTTCATCTGAGGATATTTCCGTTTTCACCATAGCCCTCTAAGGGCTTCCAAATATCACTTTGCCAATTCCAAAAGAACTGTCTTAGCGAAGGCTTCTTGAGGGGAAAGCTGTAACTCTGTGAGATGATTTCACAGAACACAAAGAAGTTTCTCAGAAAGCTTCTTTCTCTTTGTTATCGGAGGATATTTCCTTTGACCCTAGGGTCTTCAAAGGGATCCGAAATATGAGTTCTCAGATTCCACAGAAATAAGGCTATCAAAAAGATCCGCGAAATACAGATGTAACTCTGTGAGTGGAAGTCACACATCACAAAGCAGTTTCTCAGAAAGCTTCTTTCCAGTTTCTCTCGGAGGATGTTTTCTTTTTCACCATAACCGTCTATGGGCTTCCACATATTACATTGCCAATTCCACAAGAACTGTCTTAGCGAAAGGCTTCTTGAGGGGAAAGCTGTAACTCTGTGAGATGATTTCACAGAACACAAAGAAGTTTCTCAGAAAGCTTCTTTCTCTTTGTTATCGCAGGTTATTTCCTTTGGCCCTATAGTCTTCAAAGGGATCCGAAATATCTGTTCTCAGATTCCACAGAAATAAGGCTAGCAAAGAGATCCTTGAAATACAGATGTAACACTGTGAGATGAATTAACAGAAAACTAAGCAGTTTCTCAGAAAGCTTCTTTCCAGATTTCATCGGAGGATATTTCCTTTTTCACCTAGCCCTCAATGGGCTTCCAAATATCACTTTGCCAATTCCACAAGAACTGTCTTAGCGAAGGCTTTTTGAGGGGAAAGCTGTAACTCTGTGAGATGATTTCACAGAACACAAAGAAGTTTCTCAGGAAGCTTCTTTCTCTTTGTTATCGGAGGATATTTCCTTTGGCCCTATAGTCTTCAAAGGGATCCGAAATATCTGTTCTCAGACTCCACAGAAATAAGGCTAAAAAGAAATCCGCGACATACAGATGTAACTCTGTGAGTGGAAGTCACATATCACAGAGCAGTTTCTCAGAAAGCTTCTTTCCAGATTTCATTGGAGGATATTTCCTTTTTCACCATAGCCCTCTATGGGCTTCCAAATATCACTTTACCAATTCCCCAAGAACTGTCTTAGCGAAAGGTTTCTTGAGGGGAAAGCTGTAATTCTGTGAGATGATTTCACAGAACACAAAGAAATTTCTCAGAAAGCTTCTATCTCTTTGATATCGGAGGATATTTCCTTTGGCCCTATAGTCTTCAAAGGGATCCGAAATATCTGTTCTCAGATTCCACAGAAATAAGGCTAGCAAAGAGATCCGCGAAATACAGATGTAACTCTGTGAGTGGAAGTCACATATCACAGAGCAGTTTCTGAGAAAGCTTCTTTCCAGATTTCATGTGAGGATATTTCCTTTTTCACCATAGCCCTCTATGGGCTTCCAAATATCACTTTGCCAATTCCACAAGAACTGTCTTAGCGAAAGGATTCTTGTGGGGAAAGCTGTAACTCTGTGAGATGATTTCACGGAACTCAAAGAAGTTTCTCAGAAAGCTTCTCTCTCTTTGTTATCGGAGGATATTTCCTTTGACCCTAGGGTCTTCAAAGGGATCCGAAATATGAGTTCTCAGATTCCACATTTATAAGGCTATCAGAAAGATCCGCGAAATACAGATGTAACTCTGTGAGTGGAAGTCACACATCACAAAGCAGTTTCTCAGAAAGCTTATTTCCAGATTTCATCGGAGGATATTTCCTTTTTCACCATAGCCCTCTTAGGGCTTCCAAATATCACTTTGCCAATTCCACAAGAACTGTCTTAGCGAAAGGCTTCTTGAGTGGAAAGCTGTAACTCTGTGAAATCATTTCACAGAACACATAGGAATTTCTCAGAAAGCTACTATCTCTTTGATATCGGAGTATATTTCCTTTAACCCTACAGTTTTCAAATGGATCCGAAATATCTGTTCTCAAATTCCATAGAAATAAGGCTAGCAAAGAGATCCACGAAATACAGATGTAATTCTGTGAGTGGAAGTCACATATCACAGAGCAGTTTCTGAGAAAGCTTCTTTCCAGATTTCATCTGAGGATATTTCCTTTTTCACCATAGCCCTCTAAGGTCTTCCAAATATCACTTTGTCAATTCCACAAGAACTGTCTTAGCGAAAGGCTTCTTGAGGGGAAAGCTGCAACTCTGTGAGATGATTACACAGGACACAAATAAGTTTCTCAGAAAGCTTATTTCTCTTTGTTATAGGAGTATATTTCCTTTAGCCCTATAGTCTTCCAAGGGATCCGAAATATCTGTTCTCAGATTCCACAGAAATAAGGCTAGCAAGGAGATCCACGAAATACAGATGTAACTCTGTGCGTGGAAGTCACATATCACAGAGAAGTTTCTCAGAAAGCTTCTTTCCTGATTTCATCTGAGGATATTTCCTTTTTCAGTATAGCCCTCTATGGGCTTCCAAATATCACTTTCCCAATTCCACAAGAACTGTCTTAGCGAAAGGCTTCTTGAGGGGAAAGCTGTAACTCTGTGAGATGATTTCACAGAACACAAAGAAGTTTCTCAGAAAGCTTCTTTCTCTTTGTTATCGGAGGATATTTCCTTTGACCCTAGGGTCTTCAAAGGGATCCGAAATATGAGTTCTCAGATTCCACAGAAATAAGGCTATCAAAAAGATCCGCGAAATACAGATGTAACTCTGTGAGTGGAAGTCACACATCACAAAGCAGTTTCTCAGAAAGCTTCTTTCCAGTTTCTCTCGGAGGATGTTTTCTTTTTCACCATAACCGTCTATGGGCTTCCACATATCACATTGCCAATTCCACAAGAACTGTCTTAGCGAAAGGCTTCTTGAGGGGAAAGCTGTAACTCTGTGACATGATTTCAGAGAACACAAAGAAGTTTCTCAGAAAGCTTCTTTCTCTTTGTTATCGCAGGTTATTTCCTTTGGCCCTATAGTCTTCAAAGGGATCCGAAATATCTGTTCTCAGATTCCACAGAAATAAGGCTAGCAAAGAGATCCTTGAAATACAGATGTAACACTGTGAGATGAACTAACAGAAAACTAAGCAGTTTCTCAGAAAGCTTCTTTCCAGATTTCATCGGAGGATATTTCCTTTTTCACCCAGCCCTCAATGGGCTTCCAAATATCACTTTGCCAATTCCACAAGAACTGTCTTAGCGAAAGGCTTCTTGAGGGGAAAGCTGTAACTCTGTGAGATGATTTCACAGAACACAAAGAAGTTTCTCAGAAAGCTTCTTTCTCTTTGTTATCGGAGGATACTTCCTTTGACCCTAGGGTCTTCAAAGGGATCCGAAAAATGAGTTCTCAGATTCCACAGAAATAAGGCTATCAAAAAGATCCGCGAAATACAGATGTAACTCTGTGAGTGGAAGTCACACATCACAAAGCAGTTTCCCAGAAAGCTTCGTTCCAGTTTCTCTCGGAGGATGTTTTCTTTTTCACCGTAGACGTCTATGGGCTTCCAAATATCACTTTGACAATTCCACAAGAACTGTCTTAGCGAAAGGCTTCTTGAGGGGAAAGCTGTAACTCTGTGAGATGATTTCACAGAACACAAAGAAGTTTCTCAGAAAGCTTCTTTCTCTTTGTTATCGCAGGTTATTTCCTTTGGCCCTATAGTCTTCAAAGGGATCCAAAATATCTGTTCTCAGATTCCACAGAAATAAGGCTAGCAAAGATATCCACGAAATACAGATGTAACTCTGTGAGATGAATTCCCAGAACACTAAGCAGTTTCTTGGAAAGATTCTTTCCAGATTTCATCTGAGGATATTTCCTTTTTCAGCATAGCCCTCTATGGGCTTCCAAATATCGCTTTGCCAATTCCACAAGAACTGTCTTAGCGAAAGGCTTCTTAAGCGGAAAGCTGTAACTCTGTCAGATGATTTCATAGAACACAAAGAAGTTTCTCAGAAAGCTACTTTCTCTTTGTTATCGGAGGATATTTCCTTTGGCCCTATAGTCTTCAAAGGGATCCGAAATATCTGTTCTCAGATTCCACCGAAATAAGGCTGGCAAAGAGATCCACGAAATACAGATGTATCTCTCTGAGTGGATGTCACATATCACTGAGCAGTTTCTCAGAGAGCTTCTTTCCAGATTTCATCGGAGGATATTTCCTTTTTCACCATAGCCCTCTATGGGCTTCCAAATATCACTTTGCCAATTCCACAAGAACTGTCTTTGCGAAAGGCTTCTTGAAGGGAAAGCTGTAACTCAGGGAGATGATTTCACAGAACACTAAGAAGTTTCTCAGAAAGCTTCTTTCTCTTTGTTATCGGAGGATATTTCCTTTAGCCCTATAGTTCCAAGGGATCCGAAATATCTGTTCTCAGACTCCACAGAAATAAGGCTAGCAAAGAGATCCACGAATTACAGATGTAACTCCGTGAGTTGAATTAACAGAACACTAAGCAGTCTCCCAAAAACTTCTTTCCAGATTTCATCTGAGGATATTTCCGTTTTCAACATAGACCTCTAAGGGCTTCCAAATATCACTTTGCCAATTCCAAAAGAACTGTCTTAGCGAAAGGCTTCTTGAGGGGAAAGCTGTAACTCTGTGAGATGATTTCACAGAGCAGAAAAAAGTTTCTCAGATAGCTTCTTTCTCTTTGTTATCGGAGGATATTTCCTTTGGCCCTATAGTCTTCAAAGGGATCCGAAATATCTGTTCTCAGATTCCACCGAAATAAGGCTGGCAAAGAGATCCACGAAATACAGGTGTAACTCTGTGAGTGGATGTCACATATCACTGAGCAGTTTCTCAGAGAGCTTCTTTCCAGATTTCATCGGAGGATATTTCCTTTTTCACCATAGCCCTCTTAGGGCTTCCAAATATCACTTTGCCAATTCCACAAGAACTGTCTTAGCGAAAGGCTTCTTGAGTGGAAAGCTGTAACTCTGTGAAATGATTTCACAGAACACATAGGAATTTCTCAGAAAGCTTCTATCTCTTTGATATCGGAGTATATTTCCTTTAACCCTATAGTCTTCAAATGGATCCGAAATATCTGTTCTCAGATTCCATAGAAATAAGGCTAGCAAAGAGATCCGGAAATACAGATGTAATTCTGTGAGTGGAAGTCACATATCACAGAGCAGTTTCTGAGAAAGCTTCTTTCCAGATTTCATCTGAGGATATTTCCTTTTTCACCATAGCCCTCTAAGGTCTTCCAAATATCACTTTGCCAATTCCACAAGAACTGTCTTAGCGAAAGTCTTCTTGAGGGGAAAGCTGTAAATCTGTGAGGTGATTTCACAGAACACAAAGAAGTTTCTCAGAAAGCTTCTTTCTCTTTGTTATCGGAGGATATTTCCTTTGGCCCTATAGTCTTCAAAGGGATCCGAAATATCTGTTCTCAGATTCCACAGAAATAAGGCTAGCAAAGAGATCCACGAAATACAGATGTAACTCTGTGAGTGGAAGTCACATATCACAGAGCAGTTTCTCAGAAAGCTTCTTTGCAGATTTCATCTGAGGATATTTCCTTTTTCACGATAGCCCTCTATGGGCTTCCAAATATCACTTTGCCAATTCCACAAGAACTGTGTTAGCGAAAGGCTTCTTGAGGGAAAAGCTGTAACTCTGTGAGATGATTTCACAGAACACAAAGAAGTTTCTCAGAAAGCTTCTTTCTCTTTGTTATGGGAGGATATTCCTTTTGGCCCTTTAGGGTTCCAAGGGATCCGAAATATCTGTTCTCAGATTCCACAGAAATAAGGCTAGCAAAGAGATCCACGAAATACAGATGTAACTCTGTGAGTGGAAGTCACATATCCCAGAGCAGTTTCTCAGAAAGCATCTTTCCAGATTTCATTGGAGTATATTTTCTTTTTCACCATAGCCCTCTATGGGCTTCCAAATATCACTTTGCCAATTCCACAAGAACTGTCTTAGCCTAAGGCTTCTTCAGGGGAAAGCTGTAACTCTGTGAGATGATTTCACAGAACACAAAGAAGTTACTCAGAAAGCTTCTTTCTCTTTGTTTTCGGAGGATATTTCCTTTGGCCCTATAGTCTTCAAAGGGATCCGAAATATCTGTTCTCAGATTCCACAGAAATAAGGCTAGGAAAGAGATCCACGAAATACAGATGTAACTCTGTGAGTGGAAGTCACATATCACAGACCAGTTTCTCAGAAAGCTTCTTTCCAGATTTCATTGGAGGATATTTCCTTTTTCACCATAGCCCTCTATGGGCTTCCAAATATCACTTTGCCAATTCCACAAGAACTGTCTTAGCGAAAGGCTTCTTGCGGGGAAAGCTGTAACTCTGTGAGATGATTTCACAGAACACAAAGAAGTTTCTCAGAAAGCTTCTTTCTCTTTGTTATCGGAGGATATTTCCTTTGGCCCTATAGTCTTCAAAGGGATCCGAAACATCTATTCTCAGATTCCACAGAAATAAGGCTAGCAAAGGGATCCACGAAATACAGATGTAACTCTGTGAGTGGAAATCACATATCACAGAGCAGTTTCTCAGAAAGCTTCTCTCCAGATTACATCGGAGGATATTTCCTTTTTCATCATAGCCCTCTATGGGCTTCCAAATATCACTTTGCCAATTCCACAAGAACTGTCTTAGCGAAAGGCTTCTTGAGGGGAAAGCTGTAACTCTGTGAGATGATTTCACAGAACACAAAGAAGTTTCTCAGAAAGCTTCTTTCTCTTTGTTATCGGAGGATATTTCCTTTGGCCCTATAGTCTTCAAAGGGATCCGAAGTATCTGTTCTCAGATTCCACAGAAATAAGGCTAGCAGAGAGATCCACGAAATACAGATGTAACTCTGTGAGTGGAAGTCACATATCACAAAGCAGTTTCTCAGAAATCTTCTTTGCAGATTTCATCTGAGGATATTTCCTTTTTCACGATAGCCCTCTATGGGCTTCCAAATATCACTTTGCCAATTCCACAAGAACTGTGTTAGCGAAAGGCTTCTTGAGGGAAAAGCTGTAACTCTGTGAGATGATTTCACAGAACACAAAGAAGTTTCTCAGAAAGCTTCTTTCTCTTTTTTATGGGAGGATATTTCTTTTGGCCCTATAGGGTTCCAAGGGATCCGAAATATCTGTTCTCAGATTCCACAGAAATAAGGCTAGCAAAGAGATCCACGAAATACAGATGTAACTCTGTGAGTGGAAGTCACATATCCCAGAGCAGTTTCTCAGAAAGCATCTTTCCAGATTTCATTGGAGGATATTTTCTTTTTCACCATAGCCCTCTATGGGCTTCCAAATATCACTTTGCCAATTCCACAAGAACTGTCTTAGCGAAAGGCTTCTTGCGGGGAAAGCTGTAACTCTGCGAGATGATTTCACAGAACACAAAGAAGTTTCTCAGAAAGCTTCTTTCTCTTTCTTATCGGAGGATATTTCCTTTGTCACTATAGTATTCAAAGGGATCCGAAATATCTGTTCTCAGATTCCACAGAAATAAGGCTAGCAAAGAGATCCACGAAATACAGATGTTACTCTGTGAGTGGAAGTCACATATCACAGAGCAGTTTCTCAGAAAGCTTCTTTGCAGATTTCATCGGAGGATATTTCCTTTTTCACCATAGCCCTCTATGGGCTTCCAAATATCACTTGGCCAATTCCACAAGAACTGTCTTAGCAAAAGGCTTCTTGTGGGGAAAGCTGTAACTCTGTGAGATGATTTCACAGAACACAAAGAAGTTTCTCAGAAAGCTTCTTTCTCTTTGTTATCGGAGGATATTTCCTTTGGCCCTATAGTCTTCAAAGGGATCCGAAATATCTGTTCTCAGATTCCACAGAAATAAGGCTAGCAAAGAGATCCACGGAATACAGATGTAACTGTGTGAGATGAATTACAAGAACACTAAGCAGTTTCTGAGAAAGCTTCTTTCCAGATTTCATCTGAGAATATTTCCTTTTTCACCATAGCCCTCTATGGGCTTCCAAATATCACTTTGCCAATTCCACAAGAACTGTCTTACCGAAAGGCTTCTTGAAGGGAAAGCTGTAACTCATTGAGATGATTTCACAGAACAAAAAGAAGTTTCTCAGAAAGCTTCTTTCTCTTTGTAATCGGAGGATAGATCCTTTGGCCCTATAGTCTTCCAAAGGATCCGAAATATCTGTTCTCAGACTCCCCAGAAATAAGGCTAGCAAAGAGATCCACGAATTACAGATGTAACTCCGTGAGATGAATTAACAGAACACTAAGCAGTCTCTCAAAAACTTCTTTCCAGATTTCATCTGAGGATATTTCCGTTTTCACCATAGCCCTCTAAGGGCTTCCAAATATCACTTTGCATATTCCACAAGAACTGTCTTAGCGAAAGGCTTCTTGAGGGGAAAGCTGTAACTCTGTGAGATGATTTCACAAAACACAAAGAAGATTCTCAGAAAGCTTCTTTCTCTTTGTTATCGGAGGATATTTCCTTTGGCCCTATAGTCTTCAAAGGGATCCGAAATATCTGTTCTCAGATTCCACAGAAATAAGGCTAGCAAAGTGATCCACGAAATACAGATGTAACTTTGTGAGTGGAAGTCACTTATCACAGAGCAGTTTCTCAGAAAGCTTCTTTCCAGATTTCATCTGAGGATATTTCCTTTTTCACTATAGCCCTCTAAGGGCTTCCAAATATCACTTTGCCAATTCCTCAAGAACTCTCTTAGCGAAAGGCTTTTTGAGTGGAAAGCTGTAACTCTCTGAGATGATTTCACAGAACACAAACAAATTTCTCAGAAAGCTTCTATCTCTTTGATATTGGAGGATATTTCCTTTGGCCCTATAGTCTTCAAAGGGATCCGAAATATCTGTTCTCAGATTCCACAGAAATAAGGCTAGCAAAGAGATCCACGAAATACAGATGTAACTCTGTGAGTGGAAGTCACATATCACAGAGCAGTTTCTCAGAAAGCTTCTTTCCAGATTTCATCTGAGGATATTTCCTTTTTCACCATAGCCCTCTAAGGGCTTCCAAATATCACTTTGCCAATTCCACAAGAACTGTCTTAGCGAAAGGCTTCTTGAGGGGAACGCTGCAACTCTGTGAGATGATTCCACAGGACACAAATAAGTTTCTTAGAAAGCTTATTTCTCTTTGTTATGGGAGTATATTTCCTTTGACCCTAGGGTCTTCAAAGGGATCCGAAATATGAGTTCTCAGATTCCACAGAAATAAGGCTATCAAAAAGATCCGCGAAATACAGATGTAACTCTGTGAGTGGAAGTCACACATCACAAAGCAGTTTCTCAGAAAGCTTCTTTCCAGTTTCTCTCGGAGGATGTTTTCTTTTTCACCATAACCGTCTATGGGCTTCCACATATCACATTGCCAATTCCACAAGAACTGTCTTAGCGAAAGGCTTCTTGAGGGGAAAGCTGTAACTCTGTGAGATGATTTCAGAGAACACAAAGAAGTTTCTCAGAAAGCTTCTTTCTCTTTGTTATCGCAGGTTATTTCCTTTGGCCCTATAGTCTTCAAAGGCATCCGAAATATCTGTTCTCAGATTCCACAGAAATAAGGCTAGCAAAGAGATCCACGAAATACAGATGTAACTCTGTGAGTGGAAGTCACATATCACAGAGCAGTTTCTCAGAAAGCTTCTTTCCAGATTTCATCGGAGGATATTTCCTTTTTCACCTAGCCCTCAATGGGCTTCCAAATATCACTTTGCCAATTCCACAAGAACTGTCTTAGCGAAGGCTTTTTGAGGGGAAAGCTGTAACTCTGTGAGATGATTTCACAGAACACAAAGAAGTTTCTCAGGAAGCTTCTTTCTCTTTGTTATCGGAGGATATTTCCTTTGGCCCTATAGTCTTCAAAGGGATCCGAAATATCTTTTCTCAGATTCCACAGAAATAAGGCTAGCAAAGAAATCCGCGACATACAGATGTAACTCTGTGAGTGGAAGTCACATATCACAGAGCAGTTTCTCAGAAAGCTTCTTTCCAGATTTCATCGGAGGATATTTCCTTTTTCACCATAGCCCTCTATGGGCTTCCAAATATCACTTTACCAATTCCCCAGGAACTGTCTTAGCGAAAGGTTTCTTCAGGGGAAAGCTGTAACTCTGTGAGATGATTTCACAGAACACAAAGAAATTTCTCAGAAAGCTTCTATCTCTTTGATATCGGAGGATATTTCCTTTGGCCCTAGAGTCTTCAAAGGGATCCGAAATATCTGTTCTCAGATTCCACAGAAATAAGGCTAGCAAAGAGATCCGCGAAATACAGATGTAACTCTGTGAGTGGAAGTCACATATCACAGAGCAGTTTCTCAGAAAGCTTCTTTACAGATTTCATCTGTGAATAATTCCTTTTTCACCATAGCCTTCTATCGGCTTCCAAATATCACTTTTCCAATTCCACAAGAACTGTCTTAGCGAAAGGCTTCTAGAGGAGAAAGCTGTAACTCTGGGAGATGATTTCACAGAACACAAAGAAGTTTCTCAGAAAGCTTCTTTCTCTTTGTTATCGGAGGATATTTCCTTTGGCCCTATCGTCTTCAAAGGGATCCGAAATATCTGTTCTCAGATTCCACAGAAATAAGGCTAGCAAAGAGATCCACGAAATACAGATGTAACTCTGTGAGTGGAAGTCACATATCACAGAGCAGTTTCTCAGAAAGCTTCTTTCCAGATTTCATCGGCGAATATTTCCTTTTTCACCATAGCCATCTATGGGTTTCCAAATATCACTTTGCCAATTCCACAAGAACTGTCTTAGCGAAAGGATTCTTTAGGGGAGAGCTGTAACTATGTGAGATGATTTCACAGAACACAAAGAAGTTTCTCAGAAAGCTTCTTTCTCTTTGTTATCGTAGGATATTTCCTTCGACCCCAGGGTCTTCAAAGGGATCCGAAATATTAGTTCTCAGATTCCACAGAAATAAGGCTATCAAAAAGATCCGCGAAATACAGATGTAACTCTGTGAGTGGAAGTCACACATCACAAACCAGTTTCACAGAAAGCTACGTTCCAGTTGCTCTCGGAGGATGTTTTCTTTTTCAACATAGCCGTCGATGGGCTTCCAAATATCACTTTGCCAATTCCACAAGAACTGTCTTAGCGAAAGGCTTCTTGAGGGGAAAGCTGTAACTCTGTGAGATGATTTCATAGAACAAAAAGAAGTTTCTCAGAAAGCTTCTTTCTCTTTGTTATCGCAGGTTATTTCCTTTGGCCCTATAGTCTTCAAAGGGATCCAAAATATCTGTTCTCAGATTCCACAGAAATAAGGCTAGCAAGGAGACCCACGAAATACAGATGTAACTCTGTGAGATGAATTAGCAGAACACTAAGCAGTTTCTCAGAAAGCTTCTTTCCAGATTTCATCTGAGTATATTTCCTTTTTCAGCATAGCCCTCTATGGGCTTCCAAATATCACTTTGCCAATTCCACAAGAACTGTCTTAGCGAAAGGCTTCTTGAGGGGAAAGCTGTAACTCTGTGAGATGATTTCACAGAACACAAAGAAGTTTCTCAGGAAGCTTCTTTCTCTTTTTTATCGGAGGATATTTCCTTTGGCCCTATAGTCTTCAAAGGGATCCGAAATATCTTTTCTGAGATTCCACAGAAATAAGGCTAGCAAAGAAATCCGCGACATACAGATGTAACTCTGTGAGTGGAAGTCACATATCACAGAGCAGTTTCTCAGAAAGCTTCTTTCCAGATTTCATCGGAGGATATTTCCTTTTTCACCATAGCCCTCTATGGGCTTCCAAATATCACTTTGCCAATTCCACAAGAACTGTCTTAGCGAAAGGCTTCTTGAGGGGAAAGCTGTAACTCTGTGAGATGATTTCACAGAACACAAAGAAATTTCTCAGAAAGCTTCTATCTCTTTGATATCGGAGGATATTTCCTTTGGCCCTATAGTCTTCAAAGGGATCCGAAATATCTGTTCTCAGATTCCACAGAAATAAGGCTAGCAAAGATATCCACGAAATACAGATGTAACTCTGTGAGTGGAAGTCAAATATCACAGAGCAGTTTCTCAGAAAGCTTCTTTCCAGATTTCATCGGCGAATATTTCCTTTTTCACCATAGCCCTCTATGTGCTTCCAAATATCACTTTGACAATTCCACAAGAACTGTCTTAGCGAAAGGATTCTTGTGGGGAAAGCTGTAACTCTGTGAGATGATTTCACAGAACACAAAGAAGTTTCTCAGAAAGCATCTTTCTCTTTGTTATCGGAGGATACTTCCTTCAACCCCAGGGTCTTCAAAGGGATCCGAAATATGAGTTTTCAGATTCCACAGAAATAAGGCTATCAAAAAGATCCACGAAATACAGATGTAACTCTGTGAGTGGAAGTCACACATCACAAAGCAGTTTCTCAGAAAGCTTCGTTCCAGTTTCTCTCGGAGGATGTTTTCTTTTTCACCATAGCCGTCTATGGGCTTCCAAATATCACTTTGCCAAATCCACAAGAACTGACATAGAGAATGGCTTCTTGAGGGGAAAGCTGTAACTCTGTGAGATGATTTCACAGAACACAAAAAAGTTTCTCAGAAAGCTTCTTTCACTTTGTTATCGCAGGTTATTTCCTTTGGCCCTATAGTCTTCAAAGGGATCCAAAATATCTGTTCTCAGATTCCACAGAAATAAGGCTAGCAAAGAGATCCTTGAAATACAGATGTAAATCAGTGAGATGAATTAACAGAACACTAAGCAGTATCTCAGAAAGCTTCTTTCCATATTTCATCGGGGGATATTTCCGTTTTCACCATAGTCCTCTATGGGCTTCCAAATATCACTTTGCCAATTCCACAAGAACTGTCTTAGCGAAAGGCTTCTTGAGGGGAAAGCTGTAACTCTGTGAGATGGCTTCACAGAACACAAAGAAGTTTCTCAGAAAGCTTCTTTCTCTTTGTTATCGGAGGATATTTCCTTTGGCCCTATAGTCTTCCAAGGGATCCGAAATATCTGTTCTCAGATTCCACAGAAATAAGGCTAGCAAAGAGATTCACGAAATACAGATGTAACTCTGTGAGTGGAAGTCACATATAACAGAGCAGTTTCTCAGAAAGCTTCTTTCCAGTTTTCATCGGAGGATATTTCCTTTTTCACCATAGCCCTCTACGGGCTTCCAAATATCACTTTGCCTATTCCACAAGAACTGTCTTAGCGAAAGGATTCTTGAGGGGAAAGCTGTAACTCTGTGAGATGATTTCACAGAACACAAAGAAGTTTCTCAGAAAGCTTCTTTCTCTTTGTTATCGGAGGATACTTCCTTTGACCCTAGGGTCTTCAAAGGGATCCGAAAAATGAGTTCTCAGATTCCACAGAAAGAAGGCTATCAAAAAGATCCGCGAAATACAGATGTAACTCTGTGAGTGGAAGTCACACATCACAAAGCAGTTTCCCGGAAAGCTTCGTTCCAGTTTCTCTCGGAGGATGTTTTCTTTTTCACCATAGACGTCTATGGTCTTCCAAATATCACTTTGCCAATTCCACAAGAACTGTCTTAGCGAAAGGCTTCTTGAGGGGAAAGCTGTAACTCTGTGAGATGATTTCACAGAACACAAAGAAGTTTCTCAGAAAGCTTCTTTCTCTTTGTTATCGCAGGTTATTTCCTTAGGCCCTATAGTCTTCAAAGGGATCCAAAATATTTGTTCTCAGATTCCACGGAAATAAGGCTAGCAAAGAGATCCACGAAATACAGATGTAACTCTGTGAGATGAATTCCCAGAACACTAAGCAGTTTCTCAGAAAGATTCTTTCCAGATTTCATCTGAGGATATTTCCTTTTTCAGCATAGCCCTCTATGGGCTTCCAAATATCACTTTGGCAATTCCACAAGAACTGTTTTAGCGAAAGGCTTCTTAAGAGGAAAGCTGTAACTCTGTGAAATGATTTCACAGAACACAAAGAAGTTTCTCAGAAAGCTACTTTCTCTTTGTTATCGGAGGATATTTCCTTTGGCCCTATAGTCTTCAAAGGGATCCGAAATATCTGTTCTCAGATTCCACAGAAATAAGGCTAGCAAACACATCCACGAAATACAGATGTAACTCTGTGAGATGAATTACCAGAACACTAAGCAGTTTCTGAGAAAGCTTCTTTCCAGATTTCATCGGAGGATATTTAATTTTTCACCGTAGCCCTCTATGGGCTTCTAAATATCACTTTGCCAATTCCACAAGAACTGTCTTTGCGAAAGGCTTCTTGAAGGGAAAGCTGTAACTCTGTGAGATGATTTCACAGAACACTAAGAAGTTTCTCAGAAAGCTTCTTTCTCTTTGTTATCGGAGGATATTTCCTTTGGCCCTATAGTCTTCAAAGGGATCCGAAATATCTGTTCTCAGACTCCACAGAAATAAGGCTAAAAAGATATCCGCGACATACAGATGTAACTCTGTGAGTGGAAGTCACATATCACAGAGCAGTTTCTCAGAAAGCTTCTTTCCAGATTTCATTGGAGGATATTTCCTTTTTCACCATAGCCCTCTATGGGCTTCCAAATATCACTTTACCAATTCCCCAAGAACTGTCTTAGCGAAAGGTTTCTTGAGGGGAAAGCTGTAATTCTGTGAGATGATTTCACAGAACACAAAGAAATTTCTCAGAAAGCTTCTATCTCTTTGATATCGGAGGATATTTCCTTTGGCCCTATAGTCTTCAAAGGGATCCGAAATATCTGTTCTCAGATTCCACAGAAATAAGGCTAGCAAAGAGATCCGCGAAATACAGATGTAACTCTGTGAGTGGAAGTCACATATCACAGAGCAGTTTCTGAGAAAGCTTCTTTCCAGATTTCATGTGAGGATATTTCCTTTTTCACCATAGCCCTCTATGGGCTTCCAAATATCACTTTGCCAATTCCACAAGAACTGTCTTAGCGAAAGGATTCTTGTGGGGAAAGCTGTAACTCTGTGAGATGATTTCACGGAACTCAAAGAAGTTTCTCAGAAAGCTTCTCTCTCTTTGTTATCGGAGGATATTTCCTTTGACCCTATAGTCTTCAAAGGGATCCGAAATATGAGTTCTCAGATTCCACATTTATAAGGCTATCAGAAAGATCCGCGAAATACAGATGTAACTCTGTGAGTGGAAGTCACACATCACAAAGCAGTTTCTCAGAAAGCTTATTTCCAGATTCTCTCGGAGGATGTTTTCTTTTTAACCATAGCCGTCTATGGGCTTCCAAATATCACTTTGCCAATTCCACATGAACTGTCTTAGCGAGAGGCTTTTTGAGGGGAAAGCTGTAACTCTGTGAGATGATTTCACAGAACACAAAGAAGTTTCTCAGAAAGCATCTTTCTCTTTGTTATCGGAGGATACTTCCTTCAACCCCAGGGTCTTCAAAGGGATCCGAAATATGAGTTTTCAGATTCCACAGAAATAAGGCTATCAAAAAGATCCACGAAATACAGATGTAACTCTATGAGTGGAAGTCACACATCACAAAGCAGTTTCTCAGAAAGCTTCGTTCCAGTTTCTCTCGGAGGATGTTTTCTTTTTCACCATAGCCGTCTATGGGCTTCCAAATATCACTTTGACGATTCCACAAGAACTGTCCTAACGAATGGCTTCTTTTGGGGAAAGCTGTAACTCTGTGAGATGATTTCACAGAACACAAAGAAGTTTCTCAGAAAGCTTCTTTCTCTTTGTTATCGCAGGTTATTTCCTTTTTCCCTATAGTCTTCAAAGGGATCCAAAATATCTGTTCTCAGATTCCACAGAAATAAGGCTAGCAAAGAGATCCTTGAAATACAGATGTAAATCAGTGAGATGAATTAACAGAACACTAAGCAGTGTCTCAGAAAGCTTCTTTCCATATTTCATCGGAGGATATTTCCGTTTTCACCATAGTCCTCTATGGGCTTACAAATATCACTTTGCCAATTCCACAACAACTGTCTTAGCGAAAGGCTTTTGAGGGGAAAGCTGTAACTCTGTGAGATGATTTCACGAAACACAAAGAAGTGTCTCAGAAAGCTTCTTTCTCTTTGTTATCGGAGGATATTTCCTTTGGCCCTATAGTCTTCCAACTGATCCGAAATATCTGTTCTCAGATTCCACAGAAATAAGGCTAGCAAAGAAATTCACGAAATACAGATGTAACTCTGGGAGTGGAAGTCACATATCACAGAGCAGTTTCTCAGAAAGCTTCTTTCCAGATTTCATCGGAGGATATTTCCTTTTTCACCATAGCCCTCTATGGGCTTCCAAATATCACTTTGCCTATTCCACAAGAACTGTCTTAGCGAAAGGATTCTTGAGGGGAAAGCTGTAACTCCGTGAAATGATTTCACAGAACACAAAGAAGTTTCTCAGAAAGCTTCTTTCTCTTTGTTATCGGAGGATATTTCCTTTGACCCTAGGGTCTTCAAAGGGATCCGAAATATGAGTTCTCAGATTCCACAGAAATAAGGCTATCAAAAAGATCCGTGAAATACAGATGTAACTCTGTGAGTGGAAGTCACACATCACAAAGCAGTTTCCCAGAAAGCTTCGGTCCAGTTTCTCTCGGAGGATGTTTTCTTTTTCACCATAGACGTCTATGGGCTTCCGAATATCACTTTGACAATTCCACAAGAACTGCCTTAGCGAAAGGCTTCTTGAGGGGAAAGCTGTAACTCTGTGAGATGATTTCACAGAACACAAAGAAGTTTCTCAGAAAGCTTCTTTCTCTTTGTTATCGCAGGTTATTTCCTTTGGCCCTATAGTCTTCAAAGGGATCCAAAATATGTGTTCTCAGATTCCACAGAAATAAGGCTAGCAAAGAGATCCACGAAATACAGATGTAACTCTGTGAGATGAATTCCCAGAACACTAAGCAGTTTCTCAGAAAGATTCTTTCCAGATTTCATCTGAGGATATTTCCTTTTTCAGCATGGCCCTCTATGGGCTTCCAAATATCACTTTGCCAATTCCACAAGAACTGTCTTAGCGAAAGGCTTCTTAAGAGGAAAGCTGTAACTCTGTCAGATGATTTCACAGAACACAGAGAAGTTTCTCCGAAAGCTACTTTCTCTTTGTTATCGGAGGATATTTCCTTTGGCCCTATAGTCTTCAAAGGGATCGGAAATATCCGTTCTCAGATTCCACAGAAATAAGGCTAGCAAACACATCCACGAAATACAGATGTAACTATGGGAGATGAATTACCAGAACACTAAGCAGTTTCTGAGAAAGCTTCTTTCCAGATTTCATCGGAGGATATTTCCTTTTTCACCATAGCCCTCTATGGGCTTCCAAATATCACTTTGCCAATTCCACAAGAACTGTCTTTGCGAAAGGCTTCTTGACGCGAAAGCTGTAACTCAGGGAGATGATTTCACAGAACACTAAGAAGTTTCTCAGAAAGCTTCTTTCTCTTTGTTATCGGAGGATATTTCCTTTAGCCCAATAGTTCCAAGGGATCCGAAATATCTTTTCTGAGACTCCACATAAATAAGGCTAGCAAAGAGATCCACGAATTACAGATGTGACTCCGTGAGTTGAATTAACAGAACACTAAGCAGTCTCTCAAAAACATCTTTCCAGATTTCATCGGAGGATATTTCCTTTTTCACCTAGCGCTCCATGGGCTTCCAAATATCACTTTGCCAATTCCACAAGAAATGTCTTAGCGAAGGCTTTTTGAGGGGAAAGCTGGAACTCTGTGAGATGATTTCACAGAACACAAAGAAGTTTCTCAGGAAGCTTCTTTCTCTTTGTTATCGGAGGATATTTCCTTTGGCCCTATAGTCTTCAAAGGGATCCGAAATATCTTTTCTCAGATTCCACAGAAATAAGGCTAGCAAAGAAATCCGCGACATACAGATGTAACTCTGTGAGTGGAAGTCACATATCACAGAGCAGTTTCTCAGAAAGCTTCTTTCCAGATTTCATCGGAGGATATTTCCTTTTTCACCATAGCCCTCTATGGGCTTCCATATATCACTTTGCCAATTCCCCAAGAACTGTCTTATCGAAAGGCTTCTTGTGGGGAAAGCTGTAACTCTGTGAGATGATTTCACAGAACACAAAGAAATTTCTCAGAAAGCTTCTATCTCCTTGATATCGGAGGATATTTCCTTTGGCCCTATAGTCTTCAAAGGGATCCGAAATATCTGTTCTCAGATTCCACAGAAATAAGGCTAGCAAAGAGATCCACGAAATACAGATGTAACTCTGTGAGTGGAAGTCACATATCACAGAGCAGTTTCTCAGAAAGCTTCTTTCCAGATTTCATCTGAGGATATTTCCTTTTTCACCATAGCCCTCTATGGGCTTCCAAATATCACTTTGCCAATTCCACAAGAACTGTCTTAGCGAAAGGATTCTTGTGGGGAAAGCTGTAACTCTGTGAGGTGAATTCACAGAACACAAAGAAGTTTCTCAGAAAGCTTCTCTCTCTTTGTTATCGGAGGATATTTCCTTTGACCCTAGGGTCTTCAAAGGGATCCGAAATATGAGTTCTCAGATTCCACATTTATAAGGCTATCAAAAAGATCCGCGAAATGCAGATGTAACTCTGTGAGTGGAAGTCACACATCACAAAGCAGTTTCTCAGAAAGCTTATTTCCAGATTCTCTCGGAGGATGTTTTCTTTTTAACCATTGCCGTCTGTGGGCTTCCAAATGTCACTTTGCCAATTCCACATGAACTGTCTTAGCGAGAGGCTTCTTGAGGGGAAAGCTGTAACTCTGTGAGATGATTTCACAGAACACAAAGAAGTTTCTCAGAAAGCTTCTTTCTCTTTGTTATCGGAGGATACTTCCTTCAACCCCAGGGTCTTCAAAGGGATCCGACATATGAGTTTTCAGATTCCACAGAAATAAGGCTATCAAAAAGATCCACGAAATACAGATGTAACTCTGTGAGTGGAAGTCACACATCACAAAGCAGTTTCTCAGAAAGCTTCGTTCCAGTTTCTCTCGGAGGATGATTTCTTTTTCACCATAGCCGTCTATGGGCTTCCAAATATCACTTTGCCAATTCCACAAGAACTGTCCTAACGAATGGCTTCTTGAGGGGAAAGCTGTAACTCTGTGAGATAATTTCACAGAACAAAAAGAAGTTTCTCAGAAAGCTTCTTTCTCTTTGTTATCGCAGGTTATTTCCTTTGGCCCTATAGTCTTCAAAGGGATCCAAAATATCTGTTCTCAGATTCCACAGAAATAAGGCTAGCAAAGAGATCCTTGAAATACAGATGTAAATCAGTGAGATGAATTAACAGAACACTAAGCAGTATCTCAGAAAGCTTCTTTCCATATTTCATCAGAGGATATTTCCATTTTCACCATAGTCCTCTATGGGCTTCCAAATATCACTTTGCCAATTCCACAAGAACTGTCTTAGCGAAAGGCTGTTGAGGGGAGAGCTGTAACTCTGTGAGATGATTTCACAAAACACAAAGAAGGTTCTCAGAAAGCTTCTTTCTCTTTGTTATCGGAGGATATTTCCTTTGGCCCTATAGTCTTCCAAGGGATCCGAAATATCTGTTCTCAGATTCCACAGAAATAAGGCTAGCAAAGAAATTCAAGAAATACAGATGTAACTCTGTGAGTGGAAGTCACATATCACAGAGCAGTTTCTCAGAAAGCTTCTTTCCAGATTTCATCGGAGGATATTTCCTTTTTCACCATAGCCCTCGTTGGGCTTCCAAATATCACTTTGCCTATTCCACAAGAACTGTCTTAGCGAAAGGATTCTTGAGGGGAAAGCTGTAACTCTGTGAGATGATTTCACAGAACACAAAGAAGTTTCTCAGAAAGCTTCTTTCTCTTTGTTATCGGAGGATATTTCCTTTGACCCTAGGGTCTTCAAAGGGATCCGAAATATGAGTTCTCAGATTCCACAGAAATAAGGCTCTCAAAAAAATCCGTGAAATACAGATGTAACTCTGTGAGTGGAAGTCACACATCACAAAGCAGTTTCCCAGAAAGCTTCGTTCCAGTTTCTCTCGGAGGATGTTTTCTTTTTCACCATAGACGTCTATGGGCTTCCAAATATCACTTTGACAATTCCACAAGAACTGTCTTAGCGAAAGGCTTCTTGAGGGGAAAGCTGTAACTCTGTGAGATGATTTCACAGAACACAAAGAAGTTTCTCAGAAAGCTTCTTTCTCTTTGTTATCGCAGGTTACTTCCTTTGGCCCTATAGTCTTCAAAGGGATCCAAAATATCTGTTCTCAGATTCCACAGAAATAAGGCTAGCAAAGAGATCCACGAAATACAGATGTAACACTGTGAGATGAATTCCCAGAACACTAAGCAGTTTCTCAGAAAGATTCTTTCCAGATTTCATCTGAGGATATTTCCTTTTTCAGCATAGCCCTCTATGGGCTTCCAAATATCACTTTGCCAATTCCACAAGAACTGTCTTAGCGAAAGGCTTCTTAAGAGGAAAGCTGTAACTCTGTCAGATGATTTCACAGAACACAAAGAAGTTTCTCCGAAAGCTACTTTCTCTTTGTTATCGGAGGATATTTCCTTTGGCCCTAGAGTCTTCAAACGGATCCGAAATATCTGTTCTCAGATTCCACAGAAATAAGGCTAGCAAAGAGATCCACGAAATACAGATGTAACTCTGTGAGATGAATTACCAGAACACTAAGTAGTTTCTGAGAAAGCTTCTTTCCAGATTTCATCGGAGGATATTTCCTTTTTCAGCATAGCCCCCTATGGGCTTCCAAATACACTTTGCCAATTCCACAAGAACTGTCTTTGCGAAAGGCTTCTTGAAGCGAAAGCTGTAACTCAGGGAGATGATTTCACAGAACACTAAGAAGTTTCTCAGAAAGCTTCTTTCTCTTTGTTATCGGAGGATATTTCCTTTAGCCCTATAGTTCCAAGGGATCCGAAATATCTTTTCTCAGACTCCACATAAATAAGGCTAGCAAAGAGATCCACGAATTACAGATGTAACTCCGTGAGTTGAATTAACAGAACACTAAGCAGTCTCTCAAAAACTTCTTTCCAGATTTCATCGGAGGATATTTCCTTTTTCACCTAGCCCTCAATGGGCTTCCAAATATCACTTTGCCAATTCCACAAGAACTGTCTTAGCGAAGGCTTTTTGAGGGGAAAGCTGTAACTCTGTGAGATGATTTCACAGAACACAAAGAAGTTTCTCAGGAAGCTTCTTTCTCTTTGTTATCGGAGGATATTTCCTTAGGCCCTATAGTCTTCAAAGGGATCCGAAATATCTTTTCTCAGATTCCACAGAAATAAGGCTAGCAAAGAAATCCGCGACATACAGATGTAACTCTGTGAGTGGAAGTCACACATCACAAAGCAGTTTCTCAGAAAGCTTATTTCCAGATTCTCTAGGAGGATGTTTTCTTTTTAACCATAGCCGTCTATGGGCTTCCAAATATCACTTTGCCAATTCCACATGAACTGTCTTAGCGAGAGGCTTCTTGAGGGGAAAGTTGTAACTCTGTGAGATGATTTCACAGAACACAAAGAAGTTTCTCAGAAAGCTTCTTTCTCTTTGTTATCGGAGGATACTTCCTTCAACCCCAGGGTCTTCAAAGGGATCCGAAATATGAGTTTTCAGATCCCACAGAAATAAGGCTATCAAAAAGATCCACGAAATACAGATGTAACTCTGTGAGTGGAAGTCACACATCACAAAGCAGTTTCTCAGAAACCTTCGTTCCAGTTTCTCTCGGAGGATGATTTCTTTTTCACCATAGCCGTCTATGGGCTTCCAAATATCACTTTGCCAATTCCACAAGAACTGTCCTAACGAATGGCGTCTTGAGGGGAAAGCTGTAACTCTGTGAGATGATTTCACAGAACACAAAGAAGTTTCTCAGAAAGCTTCTTTCTCTTTGTTATCGCAGGTTATTTCCTTTGGCCCTATAGTCTTCAAAGGGATCCTAAATATCTTTTCTCAGATTCCACAGAAATAAGGCTAGCAAAGAGATCCTTGAAATACAGATGTAAATCAGTGAGATGAATTAACAGAACACTAAGCAGTATCTCAGAAAGCTTCTTTCCATATTTCATCGGAGGATATTTCCATTTTCACCATAGTCCTCTATGGGCTTCCAAATATCACTTTGCCAATTCCACAAGAACAGTCTTAGCGAAAGGCTGTTGAGGGGAGAGCTGTAACTCTGTGAGATGATTTCACAAAACACAAAGAAGGTTCTCAGAAAGCTTCTTTCTCTTTGTTATCGGAGGATATTTCCTTTGGCCCTATAGTCTTCAAAGGGATCCGAAATATCTGTTCTCAGATTCCACAGAAATAAGGCTAGCAAAGAAATTCACGAAATACAGATGTAACTCTGTGAGTGGAAGTCACATATCACAGAGCAGTTTCTCAGAAAGCTTCTTTCCAGATTTCATCGGAGGATATTTCCTTTTTCACCATAGCCCTCTATGGGCTTCCAAATATCACTTTGCCTATTCCACAAGAACTGTCTTAGCGAAAGGATTCTTGAGGGGAAAGCTGTAACTCTGTGAGATGATTTCACAGAACACAAAGAAGTTTCTCAGAAAGGTTCTTTCTCTTTGTTATCGGAGAATATTTCCTTTGACCCTAGGGTCTTCAAAGGGATCCGAAATATCAGTTCTCAGATTCCACAGAAATAAGGCTCTCAAAAAAATCCGTGAAATACAGATGTAACTCTGTGAGTGGAAGTCACACATCACAAAGCAGTTTCCCAGAAAGCTTCGTTCCAGTTTCTCTCGGAGGATGTTTTCTTTTTCACCATAGACGTCTATGGGCTTCCAAGTATCACTTTGACAATTCCACAAGAACTGTCTTAGCGAAAGGCTTCTTGAGGGGAAAGCTGTAACTCTGTGAGATGATTTCACAGAACACAAAGAAGTTTCTCAGAAAGCTTCTTTCTCTTTGTTATCGCAGGTTACTTCCTTTGGACCTATAGTCTTCAACGGGATCCAAAATATCTGTTCTCAGATTACACAGAAATAAGGCTAGCAAAGAGATCCACGAAATACAGATGTAACTCTGTGAGTGGAAGTCACATATCACAGAGCAGTTTCTCAGAAAGATTCTTTCCAGATTTCATCTGAGGATATTTCCTTTTTCACCATAGCCCTCTATGGGCTTCCAAATATCACTTTGCCAATTCCACAAGAACTGTCTTAGCGAAAGGCTTCTTGAGGGGAAAGCTGAAACTCTGTGAGATGATGTCCCAGAACACAAAGAGGTTTCTCAGAAAGCTTCTTTCTCTTTGTTATCGGAGGATATTTCCTTTGACCCATTAGTCTTCAAAGGGATCCGAAATATCTGTTCTCAGATTCCACAGAAATAAGGCTAGCAAAGAGATCCAGGAAATACAGATGTAACTCTGTGAATGGAAGTCACATATCACAGAGCAGTTTCTCAGAAAGCTTCTTTCCAGATTTCATCGGAGGATATTTCCTTTTTCACCGTAGCCCTCTATGGGCTTAAAAATATCACTTTGCCAATTCCACAAGAACTGTCTTAGCGAAAGGCTTCTTGAGGGGAAAGCTGTAACTCTGTGAGATGATTTCACAGAACACAAAGAAGTTTCTCAGAAAGCTTCTTTCTCTTTGTTATGGGATTATATTACATTTGGCCCTATAGTCTTCAAAGGGATTCTAAATATCTGCTCTCAGATTCCACAGAAATAAGGCTAGCAAGGAGATCCACGAAATACAGATGTAAGTCTGTGAGTGGAAGTCACATATCCCAGAGCAGGTTCTCAGAAAGCTTCTTTCCAGATTTCATCGGAGGATATTTCCTTTTTCACCATAGCAATCTATGGGCTTCCAAATATCACTTTGCCAATTCCACAAGAACTGTCTTAGCGAAAGGCTTCTTGAGAGGAAAGCTGTAACTCTGTGAGATGATTTCACAGAACACAAAGAAGTTTCTCAGAAAGCTTTTTTCTCTTTGTTATCCGAGGATATTTCCTTTGGCCCTATAGTCTTCAAAGGGATCCGAAATATCTGTTCTCAGATTCCACAGAAATAAGGCTAGCAAAGAGATCCACGAAATACAGATGTAACTCTGTGAGTGGAAGTCACATATCACAGAGCACTTTCTCAGAAAGCTTCTTTCCAGATTTCAGCGGAGGATATTTCCTTTTTCATCATAGCCCTCTATGGGCTTCCAAATATCACTTTGCCAATTCCACAAGAACTGTCTTAGCGAAAGGCTTCATGAGGGGAAAGCTGTAACTCTGTGAGATGATGTCCCAGAACACAAAGAAGTTTCTCAGAAAGCTTCTTTCTCTTTGTTATCGGAGGATATTTCCTTTGGTCCTATAGTCTTCAAAGGGATTCAAAATATCGTTCTCAGATTCCACAGAAATAAGGCTAGCAAAGAGATCCACGAAATACAGATGTAACTCTGTGAGTGGAAGTCACATATCACAGAGCAGTTTCTCAGAAAGCTTCTTTCCAGATTTCATCTGAGGATATTTCCTTTTTCACCATAGCCCTCTATGGGCTTCCAAATATCACTTTGCCTATTCCACAAGAACTGTCTTAGCGAAAGGCTTCTTCAGGGGAAAGCTGTAACTCTGTGAGATGATGTCCCAGAACACAAAGAAGTTTCTCAGAAAGCTTCTTTCTCTTTGTTATCGGAGGATATTTCCTTTGGCCCTATAGTCTTCAAAGGGATCCGAAATATCTGTTCTCAGATTCCACAGAAATAAGGCTAGCAAAGAGATCCACGAAATACAGATGTAACTCTGTGAGTGGAAGTCACATATCACAGAGCAGTTTCTCAGAAAGCTTCTTTCCAGATTTCATCGGAGGATATTTCCTTTTTCACCATAGCCCCCTATGGGCTTAAAAATATCACTTTGCCAATTCCACAAGAACTGTCTTCGCGAAAGGCTTCTTGAGGGGAAAGCTGTAACTCTGTGAGATGATTTCACAGAACACAAAGAAGTTTCTCAGAAAGCTTCTTTCTCTTTGTTATGGGATTATATTACATTTGGCCCTATAGTCTTCAAAGGGATTCTAAATGTCTGCTCTCAAATTCCACAGAAATAAGGCTAGCAAGGAGATCCACGAAATACAGATGTAACTCTGTGAGTGGAAGTCACATATCCCAGAGCAGTTTCTCAGAAAGCTTCTTTCCAGATTTCATCGGAGGATATTTCCTTTTTCACCATAGCCCTCTATGGGCTTCCAAATATCACTTTGCCAATTCCACAAGAACTGTCTTAGCGAAAGGCTTCTTGAGGGGAAAGCTGTAACTCTGTGAGATGATTTCACAGAACACAAAGAAGTTTCTCAGAAAGCTTCTTTCTCTTTGTTATCGGAGGATATTTCCTTCGACCCCAGGGTCTTCAAAGGGATCCGAAATATCTGTTCTCAGATTCCACAGAAATAAGGCTAGCAAAGAGATCCACGAAATACAGATGTAACTCTGTGAGTGGAAGTCACATATCACAGAGCAGTTTCTCAGAAAGCTTCTTTCCAGATTTCATGGGAGGATATTTCCTTTTTCACCATAGCCCTCTATGGGCTTCAAATATCACTTTTCCAATTCCACAAGAACTGTCTTAGCGAAAGGCTTCTTGAGGGGAAGGCTGTAACTCTGTGAGACGATTTCACAGAACACAAAGAAGTTTCTCAGAAGGTTTCTTTCTCTTTGTTATGGGATTATATTACATTTGGCCCTATAGTCTTCAAAGATATCCGAAATATCTCTTCTCAGATTCCACAGAAATAAGGCTAGCAAAGAGATCCACGAAATACAGATGTAACTCTGTGAGTGGAAGTCACATATCACAGAGCAGTTTCTCAGAAAGCTTCTTTCCAGATTTCATCTGAGGATATTTCCTTTTTCACCATAGCCCTCTATGGGCTTCCAAATATCACTTTGCCAATTCCACAAGAACTGTCTTAGCGAAAGGCTTCTGCAGGGGAAAGCTGTAACTCTGTGAGATGATGTCCCAGAACACAAAGAAGTTTCTCAGAAAGCTTCTTTCTCTTTGTTATCGGAGGATATTTCCTTTGGCCCTATAGTCTTCAAAGGTATCCGAAATATCTGTTCTCAGATTCCACAGAAATAAGGCTAGCAAAGAGATCCACGAAATACAGATGTAACTCTGTGAGTGGAAGTCACATATCACAGAGCAGTTTCTCAGAAAGCTTCTCTCCAGATTTCATCGGAGGATATTTCCTTTTTCACCATAGCCCTCTATGGGCTTAAAAATATCACTTTGCCGATTCCACAAGAACTGTCTTCGCGAAAGGCTTCTTGAGTGGAAAGCTGTATCTCTGTGAGATGATTTCACAGAACACAAAGAAGTTTCTCAGAAAGTTTCTTTCTCTTTGTTATCGGATTATATTACATTTGGCCCTATATTCTTCAAAGGGATTATAAATATCTGCTCTCAGATTCCACAGAAATAAGGCTAGCAAGGAGATCCACGAAATACAGTTGTAATTCTGTGAGTGGAAGTCACATATCCCAGAGCAGTTTCTCAGAAAGCTTCTTTCCAGATTCCATCTAAGGATATTTCCTTTTTCACCATAGTCCTCTATGGGCTTCCAGATATCACTTTGCCAATTCCACAAGAACTGTCTGAGCGAAAGGCTTCTTGAGGGGAAAGCTGTAACTCTGTGAGATGATTTCACAGAACACAAAGAGGTTTCTCAGAAAGCTTCTTTCTCTTTGTTATCGGATTATATTACATTTGGCCCTATAGTCTTCAAAGGGATTCTAAATATCTGCTCTCAGATTCCACAGAAATAAGGCTATCAAACACATCCACGAAATACAGATGTAACTCTTTGAGATGAATTACCAGAACACTAAGCAGTTTCAGAGAAAGCTTCTTTCCAGATTTCATCGGAGGATATTTCCTTTTTCACCATAGCCCTCTATGGGCTTCCAAATATCACTTTGCCAATTCCACAAGAACTGTCTTTGCGAAAGGCTTCTTGAAGGGAAAGCTGTAACTCAGGGAGATGATTTCACAGAACACTAAGAAGTTTCTCAGAAAGCTTCTTTCTCTTTGTTATCGGAGGATATTTCCTTTAGCCCTATAGTTCCAAGGGATCCGAAATATCTTTTCTCAGACTCCACATAAATAAGGCTAGCAAAGAGATCCACGAATTACAGATGTAACTCCGTGAGTTGAATTAACAGAACACTAAGCAGTCTCTCAAAAACTTCTTTCCAGATTTCATCGGAGGATATTTCCTTTTTCACCTAGCGCTCAATGGGCTTCCAAATATCACTTTGCCAATTCCACAAGAACTGTCTTAGCGAAGGCTTTTTGAGGGGAAAGCTGTAACTCTATGAGATGATTTCACAGAACACAATGAAGTTTCTCAGGAAGCTTCGTTCTCTTTGTTATCGGAGGATATTTCCTTTGGCCCTATAGTCTTCAAAGGGATCCGAAATATCTGTTCTCAGATTCCACAGAAATAAGGCTAGCAAAGAGACCCACGAAATACAGATGTAACTGTGTGAGTGGAAGTCACATATCACAGAGCAGTTTCTCAGAAAGCTTCTTTCCAGATTTCATCGGAGGATATTTCCTTTTTCACCATAGCCCTCTATGGGCTTCCGAATATCACTTTGCCAATTCCACAAGAACTGTATTAACGAAAGGTTTCTTGAGGGGAAAGCTGTAACTCTGTGAGATGATTTCACAGAACACAAAGAATTTTCTCAGAAAGCTTCTTTCTCTTTGTTATCGGAGGATATTTCCTTTGGCCCTATAGTCTTCAAAAGGATCCGAAATATCTGTTCTCAGATTCCACAGAAATAAGGCTAGCAAAGAGATCCACGATATACAGATGTAACTCTGTGAGTGGAAGTCACATATCACAGAGCAGTTTCTCAGAAAGCTTCTTTCCATATTTCATCGGAGGATATTTCCTTTTTCACCATAGCCCTCAATGGGCTTCCAGATATCACTTTGCCAATTCCACAAGAACTGTCTGAGCGAAAGGCTTCTTGAGGGGAAAGCTGTAACTCTGTGAGATGATTTCACAGAACACAGAGAGGTTTCTCAGAAAGCTTCTTTCTCTTTGTTATCGGATTATATTACATTTGGCCCTATAGTCTTCAAAGGGATTCTAAATATCTGCTCTCAGATTCCACAGAAATAAGGCTAGCAAAGAGATCCACGAAATACAGATGTAACTCTGTGAGTGGAAGTCACATATCACAGAGCAGTTTCTCAGAAAGCTTCTTTCCAGATTTCATCGGAGGATATTTCCTTTTTCACCATAGCCCTCTATGGGCTTCCAGATATCACTTTGCCAATTCCACAAGAACTGTCTTAGCGAAAGGCTTCTTGAGGGGAAAGCTGTAACTCTTCGAGATGATTTCACAGAACACAATGAAGTTTCTCAGAAAGCTTCTTTCTCTTTGTTATCGGAGGATATTTCCTTTGGCCCTATAGTCTTCAAAGGGATCCGAAATATCTGTTCTCAGATTCCCCAGAAATAAGGCTAGCAAAGAGATCCACGAAATGCAGATGTAACTCTGTGAGTGAAGTCACATATCACAGAGCAGTTTCTCAGAAAGCTTCTTTCCAGATTTCATTGGAGGATATTTCCTTTTTCACCATAGCCCTCTATGGGCTTCCAAATATCACTTTTCCAATTCCACAAGAACTGTCTTAGCGAAAGGCTTCTTGAGAGGAAAGCTGTAACTCTGTGAGATGATGTCCCAGAACACAAAGAAGTTACTCAGAAAGCTTCTTTCTCTTTGTTATCGGAGGATATTTCCTTTGGCCCTATAGTCTTCAAAGAGATCCGAAATATCTGTTCTCAGATTCCACAGAAATAAGGCTAGCAAAGAGATCCACGAAATACAGATGTAAATCTGTGAGTGGAAGTCACATATCACAGAGCAGTTTCTCAGAAAGCTTCTTTCCAGATTTCATCGGAGGATACTCCTTTTTCACCATAGCCGTCTATGGGATTCCAAATATCACTTTGCCAATTCCACAAGAACTGTCTTAGCGAAAGGCTTCTTGAGGGGAAAGCTGTAACTCTGTGAGATGATTTCACAGAACACAAAGAAGTTTCTCAGAAAGCTTCTTTCTCTTTGTTATCGGAGGATATTTCCTTTGGCCCTATAGCCTTCAAAGGGATCCGAAATATCTGTTCTCAGATCCCACAGAAATAAGGCTAGCAAAGAGACCCACGAAATACAGATGTAACTCTGTGAGTGGAAGTAACATATCACAGAGCAGTTTCTCAGAAAGCTTCTTTCCAGATTTCATCGGAGGATATTTCCTTTTTCACCATAGCCCTCTATGGGCTTCCAGATATCACTTTTCCAATTCCACAAGAACTGTCTTAGCGAAAGGCTTCTTGAGGGGAAACCTGTAACTCTGTGAGATGATTTCACAGAACACAAAGAAGTTTCTCAGAAAGCTTCTTTCTCTTTGTTATCGGATTATATTACATTTGGCCCTATAGTCTTCAAAGGGATTCTAAATATCTGCTCTCAGATTCCACAGAAATAAGGCTAGCAAGGAGATCCACGAAATACAGATGTAACTCTGTGAGTGGAAATCATATATCCCAGAGCAGTTTATCAGAAAGCTTTTTCCAGGTTTCATCTGAGGATATTTCCTTTTTCACCATAGCCCTCTATGGGCTTCCAAATATGACTTTGCCAATTCCACAAGAATTGTGTTAGCGAAAGGCTTCTTGAGGGAAAACCTGTAACTCTGTGAGATGATTTCACAGAACACAAAGAAGTTTCTCAGAAAGCTTCTTTCTCTTTGTTATCGGATTATATTACATTTGGCCCTATAGTCTTCAAAGGGATTCTAAATATCTGCTCTCAGATTCCACAGATATAAGGCTAGCAAGGAGATCCACGAAATACAGATGTAACTCTGTGAGTGGAAGTCATATATCCCCGAGCAGTTTCTCAGAAAGCTTTTTCCAGATTTCATCTGAGGATATTTCCTTTTTCACCATAGCCCTCTATGGGCTTCCAAATATCATTTTGCCAATTCCACAAGAACTGTCTTAGCGAAAGGCTTCTTGAGGGGAAAGCTGTAACTCTGTGAGATGATTTCACAGAACACAAAGAAGTTTCTCAGAAAGCTTCTTTCTCTTTGTTATCGGAGGATATTTCCTTTGGCCCTAAGTTCTTCAACGGGATCCGAAATATCTGTTCTCAGATTCCACAGAAACAAGGCTAGCAAAGAGATCCACGAAATACAGATGTAACTCTGTGACTGGAAGTCACATATCACAGAGCAGTTTCTCAGAAAGTTTCTTTCCAGATTTCATCGGAGGATATTTCCTTTTTCACCACAGCCCTCTATGGGCTTCCAAATATCACTTTTCCAATTCCACAAGAACTGTCTTAGCGAAAGGCTTCTTGAGGGGAAAGCTGTAACTCTGTGTGATGAAGTCCCAGAACACAAAGAAATTTCTCAGAAAGCTTCTTTCTCTTTGTTATCGGAGGATAATTCCTTTGGCCCTATAGTCTTCAAAGGGATCCGAAATATCTGTTCTCAGATTCCACAGAAATAAGGCTAGCAAAGAGATCCACGAAATACAGATGTAACTCTGTGAGTGGAAGTCACATATCACAGAGCAGTTTCTCAGAAAGCTTCTTTGCAGATTTCATGGGAGGATATTTCCTTTTTCACCATAGCCCTCTATGGGCTTCCAAATATCACTTTGCCAATTCCACAAGAACTGTCTTAGCGAAAGGCTTCTTGAGGGGAAAGCTGTAACTCTGTGATATGATTTCACAGAACACAAAGAAGTTTCTCAGAAAGCTTCTTTCTCTTTGTTATCGGAGGATATTTCCTTTGGCCCTATAGTCTTCAAAGGGATCCAAAATATCTGTTCTCAGATTCCACAGAAATAAGGCTAGCAAAGAGACCCACGAAATACAGATGTAACTCTGTGAGTGGAAGTCACATATCACAGAGCAGTTTCTCAGAAAGCTTCTTTAAAGATTTCATCGGAGGATATTTCCTTTTTCACCATAGCCCTCTATGGGCTTCCGAATATCACTTTGCCAATTCCACAAGAACTGTATTAACGAAAGGCTTCTTGAGTGGAAAGCTGTAACTCTGTGAGATGATTTCACAGAACACAAAGAATTTTCTCAGAAAGCTTCTTTCTCTTTTTTATCGGAGGATATTTCCTTCGGCCCTGTAGTCTTCAAAAGGATCCGAAATATCTGTTCTCAGATTCCACAGAAATAAGGCTAGCAAAGAGATCCACGAAATACAGATGTAACTCTGTGAGTGGAAGTCACATATCACAGAGCAGTTTCTCAGAAAGCTTCTTTCCAGATTTCATCGGAGGATATTTCCTTTTTCACCATAGCCCTCTATGGGCTTCCAAATATCACTTTGCCAATTCCACAAGAACTGTCTTAGCGAAAGGCTTCTTGAGGGGAAAGCTGTAACTCTGTGAGATGATTTCACAGAACACAAAGAAGTTTCTCAGAAAGCTTCTTTCTCTTTGTTATTGGGGGATATTTCCTTTGTCCCTACAGACTTCAAAGAGATCCGGAATATCTGTTCTCAGATTCCACAGAAATAAGGCTAGCAAAGAGATCCACGAAATACAGATGTAACTCTGTGAGTGGAAGTCACATATCACAGAGCAGTTTCTCAGAAAGCTTCTTTCCAGATTTCATCGGAGGATATTTCCTTTTTCACCATAACCCTCAATGGGCTTCCAAATATCACTTTGCCAATTCCACAAGAACTGTCTTAGCGAAAGGCTTCTTGAGGGGAAAGCTGTAACTCTGTGAGATTATTTCACAGAACACAAAGAAGTTTCTCAGAAAGCTTCTTTCTCTTTGTTATCGGAGGATATTTCCTTTGTCCCTACAGTCTTCAAAGGGATCCGGAATATCTGTTCTCAGATTCCACAGAAATAAGGCTAGCAAAGAGATCCACGAAATACAGATGTAACTCTGTGAGTGGAAGTCACATATCACAGAGCAGTTTCTCAGAAATCTTCTTTCCATATTTCATCGGAGGATATTTCCTTTTTCACCATAGCCGTCTATGGGCTTACAAATATCACTTTGCCAATTCCACAAGAACTGTCTTAGCGAAAGGCTTCTTGAGGGGAAAGCTGTAACTCTGTGAGATGATTTCACAGAACACAAAGAAGTTTCTCAGAAAGCTTCTTTCTCTTTGTTATCGGAGGATATTTCCTTTGGCCCTATAGTCTTCAAAGGGATCCGAAATATCTGTTCTCAGATTCCACAGAAATAAGGCTAGCAAAGAGATCCACGAAATACAGATGTAACTCTGTGAGTGGAAGTCACATATCACAGAGCAGTTTCTCAGAAAGCTTCTTTCCAGATTTCATCGGACGATATTTCCTTTTTCACCATAGCCCTCTATGGGCTTCCAAATATCACTTTGCCAATTCCACAAGAACTGTCTTAGCGAAAGGCTTCTTGAGGGGAAAGCTGTAACTCTGTGAGATGATTTCACAGAACACAAAGAAGTTTCTCAGAAAGCTTCTTTCTCTTTGTAATCGGAGGATATTTCCTTTGACCCTATAGTCTTCAAAGGGATCCGAAATATCTGTTCTCAGATTCCACAGAAATAAGGCTAGCAAAGAGATCCACGAAATACAGATGTAACTCTGTGAGTGGAAGTCACATATCACAGAGCAGTTTCTCAGAAAGCTTCTTTCCAGATTTCATCGGAGGATATTTCCTTTTTCACCATAACCCTCTATGGGCTTCCAAATATCACTTTGCCAATTCCACAAGAACTGTCTTAGCGAAAGGCTTCTTGAGGGGAAAGCTGTAACTCTGTGAGATGATTTCACAGAACACAAAGAAGTTTCTCAGAAAGCTTCCTTCTCTTTGTTATCGGTGGATATTTCCTTTGTCCCTACAGTCTTCAAAGGGATCCGGAATATCTGTTCTCAGATTCCACAGAAAGAAGGCTAGCAAAGAGATCCACGAAATGCAGATGTAACTCTGTGAGTGGAAGTCACATATCACAGAGCAGTTTCTCAGAAAGCTTCTTTCCAGATTTCATCGGAGGATATTTCCTTTTTCACCATAGCCGTCTATGGGCTTCCAAATATCACTTTGCCAAATCCACAAGAACTGTCTTAGCGAAAGGCTTCTTGAGGGGAAAGCTGTAACTCTTTGAGATGATTTCACAGAACACAATGAAGTTTCTCAGAAAGCTTCTTTCTCTTTGTTATCGGAGGATATTTCCTTTGGCCCTAGAGTCTTCAAAGGGATCCGAAATATCTGTTCTCAGATTCCACAGAAATAAGGCTAGCAAAGAGATCCACGAAACACAGATGTAACTCTGTGAGTGGAAGTCACATATCACAGAGCAGTTTCTCAGAAAGCTTCTTTCCAGATTTCATCGGAGGATATTTCCTTTTTCACCATAGCCCTCTATGGGCTTCCAAATATCACTTTGCCAATTCCACGAGAACTGTCTTAGCGAAAGGCTTCTTGAGGGGAAAGCTGTAACTCTGTGAGATGATTTCACAGAACACAATGAAGTTTCTCAGAAAGCTTCTTTCTCTTTGTAATCGGAGGATATTTCCTTTGGCCCTACAGTCTTCAAAGGGATCCGAAATATCTGTTCTCAGATTCCACAGAAATAAGGCCAGCAAAGAGATCCATGAAATACAGATGTAACTCTGTGAGTGGAAGTCACATATCACAGAGCAGTTTCTCAGAAAGCTTCTTTCCAGATTTCATCGGAGGATATTTCCTTTTTCACCATAGCCCTCTATGGGCTTCCAAATATCACTTTGCCAATTCCACAAGAACTGTCTTAGCGAAAGGCTTCTTGAGGGGAAAGCTGTAACTCTGTGAGATGATTTCACAGAACACAATGAAGTTTCTCAGAAAGCTTCTTTCTCTTTGTAATCGGAGGATATTTCCTTTGTCCCTACAGTCTTCAAAGAGATCCGGAATATCTGTTCTCACATTCCACAGAAATAAGGCTAGCAAAGAGATCCACGAAATACAGATGTAACTCTGTGAGTGGAAGTCACATATCCCAGAGCAGTTTCTCACAAAGCTTCTTTCCAGATTTCATCCGAGGATATTTCCTTTTTCACCATAGCCATCTATGGGCTTCCAAATATCACTTTGCCAAATTCACAAGAACTGTCTTAGCGAAAGGCTTCTTGAGGGGAAAGCTGTAACTCTCTGAGATGATTTCACAGAACACAAAGAAGTTTCTCAGAAAGCTTCTTTCTCTTTGTTATGCGAGGATATTTCCTTTGTCCCTACAGTCTTCAAAGGGATCCGGAATATCTGTTCTCAGATTCCACAGAAATAAGGCTAGCGAAGAGATCCACGAAATACAGATGTAACTCTGTGAGTGGAAGTCACATAACCCAGAGCAGTTTCTCAGAAAGCTTCTTTCCAGATTTCATCGGAGGATATTTCCTTTTTCACCATAACCCTCAATGGGCTTCCAAATATCACTTTGCCAATTCCACAAGAACTGTCTTAGCGAAAGGCTTCTTGAGGGGAAAGCTGTAACTCTGTGAGATGATTTCACAGAACACAAAGTAGTTTCTCAGAAAGCTTCTTTCTCTTTGTTAACGGAGGATATTTCCTTTGTCCCTACAGTCTTCAAAGGGATCCGGAATATCTGTTCTCAGATTCCAAAGAAATAAGGCTAGCAGAGAGATCCACGAAATACAGATGTAACTCTGTGAGTGGAAGTCACATATCAAAGAGCAGTTTCTCAGAAAGCTTCTTTCCAGATTTCATCGGAGGATATTTCCTTTTTCACCATAGCCGTCTATAGGCTTCCAGATATCACTTTGCCAATTCCACAAGAACTGTCTTAGCGAAAGGCTTCTTGAGGGGAAAGCTGTAACTCTCTGAGATGATTTCACAGAACACAATGAAGTTTCTCAGAAAGCTTCTTTCTCTTTGTAATCGGAGAATATTTCCTTTGGCCCTAGAGTCTTCAAAGGGATCCGAAATATCTGTTCTCAGATTCCACAGAAATAAGGCTAGCAAAGAGATCCA
The DNA here is from genome assembly GCF_049350105.2 of Macaca mulatta. Classification (NCBI taxonomy): domain Eukaryota; kingdom Metazoa; phylum Chordata; class Mammalia; order Primates; family Cercopithecidae; genus Macaca; species Macaca mulatta. The sequence continues at coordinate 31,399,066 of NC_133417.1, forward strand.
CGAAATACAGATGTAACTCTGTGAGTGGAAGTCACATATCACAGAGCAGTTTCTCAGAAAGCTTCTTTCCAGATTTCATCGGAGGATATTTCCTTTTTCACCATAGCCCTCTATGGGCTTCCAAATATCACTTTGCCATTTCCACAAGAACTGTCTTAGCGAAAGGCTTCTTGAGGGGAAAGCTGTAACCCTGTGAGATGATTTCACAGAACACAATGAGGTTTCTCAGAAAGCTTCTTTCTCTTTGTTATCGGAGGATATTTCCTTTGGCCCTATAGTCTTCAAAGGGATTCGAAATATCAGTTCTCAGATTCCACAGAAATAAGGCTAGCAAAGAGATCCACGAAATACAGAGGTAACTCTGTGAGTGGAAGTCACATATCACAGAGCAGTTTCTCAGAAAGCTTCTTTCCAGATTTCATCTGAGCATATTTCCTTTTTCACCATAGCCCTCTATGGGCTTCCAAATATCCCTTTGCCAATTCCACAAGAACTGTCTTAGCGAAAGGCTTCTTGAGGGGAAAGCTGGAACTCTGTGAGATGATTTCACAGAACATAAAGAACTTTCTCAGAAAGCTTCTTTCTCTTTGTTATGGGAGGATATTTGCTTTGTCCCTACAGTCTTCAAAGGGATCCGAAATATCTGTTCTCAGATTCCACAGAAATAAGGCTAGCAAAGAGATCCACGAAATACAGATGTAACTCTGTGATAGAAAGTCACATATCAAAGAGCAGTTTCTCAGAAAGCTTCTTTCCAGATTTCATCGGAGGATATTTCCTTTTTCACCATAGCCCTCTATGGGATTCCAAATATCACTTTGCCAATTCCACAAGAACTGTCTTAGCGAAAGGCTTCTTGAGTGGAAAGCTGTAACTCTGTGAGATGATTTCACAGAACACAAAGAAGTTTCTCAGAAAGCTTCTTTCTCTTTGTTATCGGAGGATATTTCCTTTGGCCCTATACTCTCCAAAGGGATCCGAAATATCTGTTCTCAGATTCCACAGAAATAAGGCTAGCAAAGAGATCCACGAAATACAGATGTAACTCTGTGAGTGGAAGTCACATATCACAGAGCAGTTACTCAGAAAACTACTTTCCATATTTCATCGGAGGATATTTCCTTTTTCACCATAGCCCTCTATGGGCTTCCAGATATCACTTTGCCAATTCCACAAGAACTGTCTTAGCGAAAGGCTTCTTGAGGGGAAAGCTGTAACTCTCTGAGATGATTTCACAGAACACAATGAAGTTTCTCAGAAAGCTTTTTTCTCTTTGTTATCGGAGGATATTTCCTTTGGCCCTATAGTCTTCAAAGGGATCCGAAATATCTGTTCTCAGATTCCACAGAAATAAGGCTAGCAAAGAGACCCACGAAATACAGATGTAACTCTGTGAGTGGAAGTCACATATCACAGAGCAGTTTCTCAGAAAGCTTCTTTCCAGATTTCATCGGAGGATATTTCCTTTTTCACCATAGCCCTCTATTTGATTCCAAATATCACTTTGCCAATTCCACAAGAACTGTCCTAGCGAAAGGCTTCTTGAGGGGAAAGCTGTAACTCTGTGAGATGATTTCACAGAACACAAAGAAGTTTCTCAGAAAGCTTCTTTCCCTTTGTTATCGGAGGATATTTCCTTTGGCCCTATAGTCTTCAAAGGGATCCGAAATATCTGTTCTCAGATTCCACAGAAATAAGGCTAGCAAAGAGATAAACGAAATACAGATGTAACTCTGTGAGTGGAAGTCACATATCACAGAGCAGTTTCTCAGGAAGCTTCTTTCCAGATTTCATCGGAGGATATTTCCTTTTTCACCATAGCCCTCTATGGGCTTCCAGATATCACTTTGCCAATTCCACAAGAACTGTCTTAGCGAAAGGCTTCTTGAGTGGAAAGCTGTAACTCTGTGAGATGATTTCACAGAACACAAAGAAGTTTCTCAGAAAGCTTCTTTCTCTTTGTTATCGGAGGATATTTCCTTTGGCCCTATACTCTCCAAAGGGATCCGAAATATCTGTTCTCAGATTCCACAGAAATAAGGCTAGCAAAGAGATCCACGAAATACAGATGTAACTCTGTGAGTGGAAGTCACATATCACAGAGCAGTTACTCAGAAAACTACTTTCCATATTTCATCGGAGGATATTTCCTTTTTCACCATAGCCCTCTATGGGCTTCCAGATATCACTTTGCCAATTCCACAAGAACTGTCTTAGCGAAAGGCTTCTTGAGGGGAAAGCTGTAACTCTCTGAGATGATTTCACAGAACACAATGAAGTTTCTCAGAAAGCTTTTTTCTCTTTGTTATCGGAGGATATTTCCTTTGGCCCTATAGTCTTCAAAGGGATCCGAAATATCTGTTCTCAGATTCCACAGAAATAAGGCTAGCAAAGAGACCCACGAAATACAGATGTAACTCTGTGAGTGGAAGTCACATATCACAGAGCAGTTTCTCAGAAAGCTTCTTTCCAGATTTCATCGGAGGATATTTCCTTTTTCACCATAGCCCTCTATTTGATTCCAAATATCACTTTGCCAATTCCACAAGAACTGTCCTAGCGAAAGGCTTCTTGAGGGGAAAGCTGTAACTCTGTGAGATGATTTCACAGAACACAAAGAAGTTTCTCAGAAAGCTTCTTTCCCTTTGTTATCGGAGGATATTTCCTTTGGCCCTATAGTCTTCAAAGGGATCCGAAATATCTGTTCTCAGATTCCACAGAAATAAGGCTAGCAAAGAGATCCACGAAATACAGATGTAACTCTGTGAGTGGAAGTCACATATCACAGAGCAGTATCTCAGAAAGCTTCTTTCCAGATTTCATCGGAGGATATTTCCTTTTTCACCATAGCCCTCTATGGGCTTCCAGATATCACTTTGCCAATTCCACAAGAACTGTCTTAGCGAAAGGCTTCGTGAGGGAAAAGCTGTAACTCTCTGAGATGATTTCAGGGAACACAATGAAGTTTCTCAGAAAGCTTTTTTCTCTTTGTTATCGGAGGATATTTCCTTTGGCCCTATCGTCTTCAAAGGGATCCGAAATATCTGTTCTCAGATTCCACAGAAATAAGGCTAGCAAAGGGATCCAGGAAATACAGATGTAACTCTGTGAGTGGAAGTCACATATCACAGAGCAGTTTCTCAGAAAGCTTCTTTCCAGATTTCATCGGAGGATATTTCCTTTTTCACCATAGCCCTCTAAGGGCTTCCAAATATCACTTAGCGAATTCCACAAAAACTGTCTTAGCGAAAGGCTTCTTAGGGGAAAGCTGTAAATCTGTGAGATGATTTCACAGAATACAAGGAAGTTTCTCAGAAAGCTTCTTTCTCTTTGTTATGCGAGGATATTTCCTTTGTCCCTACAGTCTTCAAAGGGATCCGGAATATCTGTTCTCAGATTCCACAGAAATAAGGCTAGCAAAGAGATCCACGAAATACAGATGTAACTCTGTGAGTGGAAGTCACATATCCCAGAGCAGTTTCTCAGAAAGCTTCTTTCCAGATTTCATCTGAGGATATTTCCTTTTTCACCATAGACGTCTATGGGCTTCCAAATATCACTTTGCCAATTCCACAAGAACTGTCTTAGCGAAAGGCTTCTTGAGGGGAAAGCTGTAACTCTGTGAGATGATTTAACAGAACACAAAGTAGTTTGTCAGAAAGCTTCTTTCTCTTTGTTAACGGAGGATATTTCCTTTGTCCCTACAGTCTTCAAAGGGATCCGGAATATCTATTCTCAGATTCCACAGAAATAAGTCTAGCAGAGAGATCCACGAAATACAGATGTAACTCTGTGAGTGGAAGTCACATATCACAGAGCAGTTTCTCAGAAAGCTTCTTTCCAGATTTCATTGGACGATATTTCCTTTTTCACCATAGCCCTCTATGGGCTTCCAAATATCACTTCGCCAATTCCACAAGAACTGTCTTAGCGAAAGGCTTCTTGAGGGGAAAGCTGTAACTCTGTGAGATGATTTCACAGAACACAATGAAGTTTCTCAGAAAGTTTCTTTCTCTTTGTAATCGAAGGATATTTCCTTTGGCCCTATACTCTTCAAAGGGATCCGACATATCGGTTCTCAGATTCCACAGAAATAAGGCTAGCAAAGAGTTCCACGAAATACAGATGTAACTCTGTGAGTGGAAGTCACATATCACAGAGCAGTTTCTCAGAAAGCTTGTTTCCAGATTTCATCGGAGGATATTTCCTTTTTCACCATAGCCGTCTATAGGCTTCCAAATATCACTTTGCCAAATCCACAAGAACTGTCGTAGCGAAAGGCTTCTTGAGGGGAAAGCTGTAACTCTGTGAGATGATTTCACAGAACACAAAGAAGTTTCTCAGAAAGCTTCTTTCTCTTTGTTATCGGAGGATATTTCCTTTGGCCCTATAGTCTTCAAAGGCATCCGAAATATCTGTTCTCAGATTCCACAGAAATAAGGCTAGGAAAGAGATCCACGAAATACAGATGTAACTCTGTGAGTGGAAGTCACATATCACAGAGCAGTTTCTCAGAAAGCTTCTTTCCAGATTTCATCTGAGCATATTTCCTTTTTCTCCCTAGCCCTCTATGGGCTTCCAGATATCACTTTGCCAATTCCACAAGAACTGTCTTAGCGAAAGGCTTCTTGAGGGGAAAGCTGTAACTCTGTGAGATGATTTCACAGAACACAAAGAAGTTTCTCAGAAAGCTTCTTTCTCTTTGTTATTGGAGGATATTTCCTTTGGCCCTATAGTCTTTAAAGGGATCCGAAATATCTGTTCTCAGATTCCACAGAAATAAGGCTAGCAAAGATATCCACGAAGTACAGATGTAACTCTGTGAGTGGAAGTCACATATCCCAGAGCAGTTTCTCAGAAATCTTCTTTCCAGATTTCATTGGAGGATATTTCCTTTTTCACCATAGCCGTCTATGGGCTTCCAAATATCACTTTGCCAATTCCACAAGAACTGTCTTAGCGAAAGGCTTCTTGAGGGGAAAGCTGTAACTCTGTGAGATGATTTCACAGAACACAAAGTAGTTTCTCAGAAAGCTTCTTTCTCTTTTTTAACGGAGGATATTTCCTTTGTCCCTACAGTCTTCAAAGGGATCCGGAATATCTGTTCTCAGATTCCACAGAAATAAGGCTAGCAGAGAGATCCACGAAATACAGATGTAACTCTGTGAGTGGAAGTCACATATCACAGAGCAGTTTCTCAGAAAGCTTCTTTCCAGATTTCATCGGAGGATATTTCCTTTTTCACCATAGCCGTCTATATGCTTCCAAATATCACTTTGCCAAATCCACAAGAACTGTCTTAGCGAAAGGCTTCTTGAGGGGAAAGCTGTAACTCTGTGAGATGATTTCACAGAACACAAAGAAGTTTCTCAGAAAGCTTCTTTCCCTTTGTTATCGGAGGATATTTCCTTTGGCCCTATAGTCTTCAAAGGGATCCGAAATATCTGTTCTCAGATTCCACAGAAATAAGGCTAGCAAAGAGATCCACGAAATACAGATGTAACTCTGTGAGTGGAAGTCACATATCACAGAGCAGTTTCTCAGAAAGCTTCTTTCCAGATTTCATCGGAGGATATTTCCTTTGTCACCATAGCCCTCTATGGGCTTCCAGATATCACTTTGCCAATTCCACAAGAATTGTCTTAGCGAAAGGCTTCTTGAGGGGAAAGCTGTAACTCTCTGAGATGATTTCACAGAACACAATGAAGTTTCTCAGAAAGCTTTTTTCTCTTTGTTATCGGAGGATATTTCCTTTGGCCCTATCGTCTTCAAAGGGATCCGAAATATCTGTTCTCAGATTCCACAGAAATAAGGCTAGCAAAGGGATCCAGGAAATACAGATGTAACTCTGTGAGTGGAAGTCACATATCACAGAGCAGTTTCTCAGAAAGCTTCTTTCCAGATTTCATCGGAGGATATTTCCTTTTTCACCATAGCCGTCTATGGGCTTCCAAATATCACTTTGGCATATCCACAAGAACTGTCTTAGCGAAAGGCTTCTTGAGGGGAAAGCTGTAACTCTCTGAGATGATTTCACAGAAGACTAAGAAGTTTCTCAAAAAGCTTCTTTCTCTTTGTTATCGGAGGATATTTCCTTTGGCCCTATAGTCTTCAAAGGGATCCGAAATATCTGTTCTCAGATTCCACAGAAATAAGACTAGCAAAGAGATCCAAGAAATACAGATGTAACTCTGTGAGTGGAAGTCACATATCACAGAGCAGTTTCTCAGAAAGCTTCTTTCCAGATTTCATCGGACGATATTTCCTTTTTCACCATAGCCCTCTATGGGCTTCCAAATATCACTTTGCCAATTCCACAAGAACTGTCTTAGCGAAAGGCTTCTTGAGGGGAAAGCTGTAACCCTGTGAGATGATTTCACAGAACACAATGAAGTTTCTCAGAAAGCTTCTTTCCCTTTGTTATCGGAGGATATTTCCTTTGGCCCTATAGTCTTCAAAGGGATTCGAAATATCAGTTCTCAGATTCCACAGAAATAAGGCTAGCAAAGAGATCCACGAAATACAGAGGTAACTCTGTGAGTGGAAGTCACATATCACAGAGCAGTTTCTCAGAAAGCTTCTTTCCAGATTTCATCTGAGCATATTTCCTTTTTCACCATAGCCCTCTATGGGCTTCCAAATATCCCTTTGCCAATTCCACAAGAACTGTCTTAGCGAAAGGCTTCTTGAGGGGAAAGATGGAAATCTGTGAGATGATTTCACAGAACACAAAGAACTTTCTCAGAAAGCTTCTTTCCCTTTGTTATGGGAGGATATTTCCTTTCTCCCTACAGGCTTCAAAGGGATCCGAAATATCTGTTCTCAGATTCCACAGAAATAAGGCTAGCAAAGAGATCCACGAAATACAGATGTAACTCTGTGAGTGGAAGTCACATATCACAGAGCAGTTTCTCAGAAAGCTTCTTTCCAGATTTCATCGGAGGATATTTCCTTTTTCACCATAACCCTCTATGGGCTTCCAAATATCACTTTGCCAATTCCACAAGAACTGTCTTAGCGAAAGGCTTCTTGAGGGGAAAGCTGTAACTCTGTGAGATGATTTCACAGAACACAAAGAAGTTTCTCAGAAAGCTTCCTTCTCTTTGTTATCGGTGGATATTTCCTTTGTCCCTACAGTCTTCAAAGGGATCCGGAATATCTGTTCTCAGATTCCACAGAAAGAAGGCTAGCAAAGAGATCCACGAAATGCAGATGTAACTCTGTGAGTGGAAGTCACATATCACAGAGCAGTTTCTCAGAAAGCTTCTTTCCAGATTTCATCGGAGGATATTTCCTTTTTCACCATAGCCGTCTATGGGCTTCCAAATATCACTTTGCCAAATCCACAAGAACTGTCTTAGCGAAAGGCTTCTTGAGGGGAAAGCTGTAACTCTTTGAGATGATTTCACAGAACACAATGAAGTTTCTCAGAAAGCTTCTTTCTCTTTGTTATCGGAGGATATTTCCTTTGGCCCTAGAGTCTTCAAAGGGATCCGAAATATCTGTTCTCAGATTCCACAGAAATAAGGCTAGCAAAGAGATCCACGAAACACAGATGTAACTCTGTGAGTGGAAGTCACATATCACAGAGCAGTTTCTCAGAAAGCTTCTTTCCAGATTTCATCGGAGGATATTTCCTTTTTCACCATAGCCCTCTATGGGCTTCCAAATATCACTTTGCCAATTCCACGAGAACTGTCTTAGCGAAAGGCTTCTTGAGGGGAAAGCTGTAACTCTGTGAGATGATTTCACAGAACACAATGAAGTTTCTCAGAAAGCTTCTTTCTCTTTGTAATCGGAGGATATTTCCTTTGGCCCTACAGTCTTCAAAGGGATCCGAAATATCTGTTCTCAGATTCCACAGAAATAAGGCCAGCAAAGAGATCCATGAAATACAGATGTAACTCTGTGAGTGGAAGTCACATATCACAGAGCAGTTTCTCAGAAAGCTTCTTTCCAGATTTCATCGGAGGATATTTCCTTTTTCACCATAGCCCTCTATGGGCTTCCAAATATCACTTTGCCAATTCCACAAGAACTGTCTTAGCGAAAGGCTTCTTGAGGGGAAAGCTGTAACTCTGTGAGATGATTTCACAGAACACAATGAAGTTTCTCAGAAAGCTTCTTTCTCTTTGTAATCGGAGGATATTTCCTTTGTCCCTACAGTCTTCAAAGAGATCCGGAATATCTGTTCTCACATTCCACAGAAATAAGGCTAGCAAAGAGATCCACGAAATACAGATGTAACTCTGTGAGTGGAAGTCACATATCCCAGAGCAGTTTCTCACAAAGCTTCTTTCCAGATTTCATCCGAGGATATTTCCTTTTTCACCATAGCCATCTATGGGCTTCCAAATATCACTTTGCCAAATTCACAAGAACTGTCTTAGCGAAAGGCTTCTTGAGGGGAAAGCTGTAACTCTCTGAGATGATTTCACAGAACACAAAGAAGTTTCTCAGAAAGCTTCTTTCTCTTTGTTATGCGAGGATATTTCCTTTGTCCCTACAGTCTTCAAAGGGATCCGGAATATCTGTTCTCAGATTCCACAGAAATAAGGCTAGCGAAGAGATCCACGAAATACAGATGTAACTCTGTGAGTGGAAGTCACATAACCCAGAGCAGTTTCTCAGAAAGCTTCTTTCCAGATTTCATCGGAGGATATTTCCTTTTTCACCATAACCCTCAATGGGCTTCCAAATATCACTTTGCCAATTCCACAAGAACTGTCTTAGCGAAAGGCTTCTTGAGGGGAAAGCTGTAACTCTGTGAGATGATTTCACAGAACACAAAGTAGTTTCTCAGAAAGCTTCTTTCTCTTTGTTAACGGAGGATATTTCCTTTGTCCCTACAGTCTTCAAAGGGATCCGGAATATCTGTTCTCAGATTCCAAAGAAATAAGGCTAGCAGAGAGATCCACGAAATACAGATGTAACTCTGTGAGTGGAAGTCACATATCAAAGAGCAGTTTCTCAGAAAGCTTCTTTCCAGATTTCATCGGAGGATATTTCCTTTTTCACCATAGCCGTCTATAGGCTTCCAGATATCACTTTGCCAATTCCACAAGAACTGTCTTAGCGAAAGGCTTCTTGAGGGGAAAGCTGTAACTCTCTGAGATGATTTCACAGAACACAATGAAGTTTCTCAGAAAGCTTCTTTCTCTTTGTAATCGGAGAATATTTCCTTTGGCCCTAGAGTCTTCAAAGGGATCCGAAATATCTGTTCTCAGATTCCACAGAAATAAGGCTAGCAAAGAGATCCACGAAATACAGATGTAACTCTGTGAGTGGAAGTCACATATCACAGAGCAGTTTCTCAGAAAGCTTCTTTCCAGATTTCATCGGAGGATATTTCCTTTTTCACCATAGCCCTCTATGGGCTTCCAAATATCACTTTGCCATTTCCACAAGAACTGTCTTAGCGAAAGGCTTCTTGAGGGGAAAGCTGTAACCCTGTGAGATGATTTCACAGAACACAATGAGGTTTCTCAGAAAGCTTCTTTCTCTTTGTTATCGGAGGATATTTCCTTTGGCCCTATAGTCTTCAAAGGGATTCGAAATATCAGTTCTCAGATTCCACAGAAATAAGGCTAGCAAAGAGATCCACGAAATACAGAGGTAACTCTGTGAGTGGAAGTCACATATCACAGAGCAGTTTCTCAGAAAGCTTCTTTCCAGATTTCATCTGAGCATATTTCCTTTTTCACCATAGCCCTCTATGGGCTTCCAAATATCCCTTTGCCAATTCCACAAGAACTGTCTTAGCGAAAGGCTTCTTGAGGGGAAAGCTGGAACTCTGTGAGATGATTTCACAGAACATAAAGAACTTTCTCAGAAAGCTTCTTTCTCTTTGTTATGGGAGGATATTTGCTTTGTCCCTACAGTCTTCAAAGGGATCCGAAATATCTGTTCTCAGATTCCACAGAAATAAGGCTAGCAAAGAGATCCACGAAATACAGATGTAACTCTGTGATAGAAAGTCACATATCAAAGAGCAGTTTCTCAGAAAGCTTCTTTCCAGATTTCATCGGAGGATATTTCCTTTTTCACCATAGCCCTCTATGGGATTCCAAATATCACTTTGCCAATTCCACAAGAACTGTCTTAGCGAAAGGCTTCTTGAGTGGAAAGCTGTAACTCTGTGAGATGATTTCACAGAACACAAAGAAGTTTCTCAGAAAGCTTCTTTCTCTTTGTTATCGGAGGATATTTCCTTTGGCCCTATACTCTCCAAAGGGATCCGAAATATCTGTTCTCAGATTCCACAGAAATAAGGCTAGCAAAGAGATCCACGAAATACAGATGTAACTCTGTGAGTGGAAGTCACATATCACAGAGCAGTTACTCAGAAAACTACTTTCCATATTTCATCGGAGGATATTTCCTTTTTCACCATAGCCCTCTATGGGCTTCCAGATATCACTTTGCCAATTCCACAAGAACTGTCTTAGCGAAAGGCTTCTTGAGGGGAAAGCTGTAACTCTCTGAGATGATTTCACAGAACACAATGAAGTTTCTCAGAAAGCTTTTTTCTCTTTGTTATCGGAGGATATTTCCTTTGGCCCTATAGTCTTCAAAGGGATCCGAAATATCTGTTCTCAGATTCCACAGAAATAAGGCTAGCAAAGAGACCCACGAAATACAGATGTAACTCTGTGAGTGGAAGTCACATATCACAGAGCAGTTTCTCAGAAAGCTTCTTTCCAGATTTCATCGGAGGATATTTCCTTTTTCACCATAGCCCTCTATTTGATTCCAAATATCACTTTGCCAATTCCACAAGAACTGTCCTAGCGAAAGGCTTCTTGAGGGGAAAGCTGTAACTCTGTGAGATGATTTCACAGAACACAAAGAAGTTTCTCAGAAAGCTTCTTTCCCTTTGTTATCGGAGGATATTTCCTTTGGCCCTATAGTCTTCAAAGGGATCCGAAATATCTGTTCTCAGATTCCACAGAAATAAGGCTAGCAAAGAGATAAACGAAATACAGATGTAACTCTGTGAGTGGAAGTCACATATCACAGAGCAGTTTCTCAGGAAGCTTCTTTCCAGATTTCATCGGAGGATATTTCCTTTTTCACCATAGCCCTCTATGGGCTTCCAGATATCACTTTGCCAATTCCACAAGAACTGTCTTAGCGAAAGGCTTCTTGAGTGGAAAGCTGTAACTCTGTGAGATGATTTCACAGAACACAAAGAAGTTTCTCAGAAAGCTTCTTTCTCTTTGTTATCGGAGGATATTTCCTTTGGCCCTATACTCTCCAAAGGGATCCGAAATATCTGTTCTCAGATTCCACAGAAATAAGGCTAGCAAAGAGATCCACGAAATACAGATGTAACTCTGTGAGTGGAAGTCACATATCACAGAGCAGTTACTCAGAAAACTACTTTCCATATTTCATCGGAGGATATTTCCTTTTTCACCATAGCCCTCTATGGGCTTCCAGATATCACTTTGCCAATTCCACAAGAACTGTCTTAGCGAAAGGCTTCTTGAGGGGAAAGCTGTAACTCTCTGAGATGATTTCACAGAACACAATGAAGTTTCTCAGAAAGCTTTTTTCTCTTTGTTATCGGAGGATATTTCCTTTGGCCCTATAGTCTTCAAAGGGATCCGAAATATCTGTTCTCAGATTCCACAGAAATAAGGCTAGCAAAGAGACCCACGAAATACAGATGTAACTCTGTGAGTGGAAGTCACATATCACAGAGCAGTTTCTCAGAAAGCTTCTTTCCAGATTTCATCGGAGGATATTTCCTTTTTCACCATAGCCCTCTATTTGATTCCAAATATCACTTTGCCAATTCCACAAGAACTGTCCTAGCGAAAGGCTTCTTGAGGGGAAAGCTGTAACTCTGTGAGATGATTTCACAGAACACAAAGAAGTTTCTCAGAAAGCTTCTTTCCCTTTGTTATCGGAGGATATTTCCTTTGGCCCTATAGTCTTCAAAGGGATCCGAAATATCTGTTCTCAGATTCCACAGAAATAAGGCTAGCAAAGAGATCCACGAAATACAGATGTAACTCTGTGAGTGGAAGTCACATATCACAGAGCAGTATCTCAGAAAGCTTCTTTCCAGATTTCATCGGAGGATATTTCCTTTTTCACCATAGCCCTCTATGGGCTTCCAGATATCACTTTGCCAATTCCACAAGAACTGTCTTAGCGAAAGGCTTCGTGAGGGAAAAGCTGTAACTCTCTGAGATGATTTCAGGGAACACAATGAAGTTTCTCAGAAAGCTTTTTTCTCTTTGTTATCGGAGGATATTTCCTTTGGCCCTATCGTCTTCAAAGGGATCCGAAATATCTGTTCTCAGATTCCACAGAAATAAGGCTAGCAAAGGGATCCAGGAAATACAGATGTAACTCTGTGAGTGGAAGTCACATATCACAGAGCAGTTTCTCAGAAAGCTTCTTTCCAGATTTCATCGGAGGATATTTCCTTTTTCACCATAGCCCTCTAAGGGCTTCCAAATATCACTTAGCGAATTCCACAAAAACTGTCTTAGCGAAAGGCTTCTTAGGGGAAAGCTGTAAATCTGTGAGATGATTTCACAGAATACAAGGAAGTTTCTCAGAAAGCTTCTTTCTCTTTGTTATGCGAGGATATTTCCTTTGTCCCTACAGTCTTCAAAGGGATCCGGAATATCTGTTCTCAGATTCCACAGAAATAAGGCTAGCAAAGAGATCCACGAAATACAGATGTAACTCTGTGAGTGGAAGTCACATATCCCAGAGCAGTTTCTCAGAAAGCTTCTTTCCAGATTTCATCTGAGGATATTTCCTTTTTCACCATAGACGTCTATGGGCTTCCAAATATCACTTTGCCAATTCCACAAGAACTGTCTTAGCGAAAGGCTTCTTGAGGGGAAAGCTGTAACTCTGTGAGATGATTTAACAGAACACAAAGTAGTTTGTCAGAAAGCTTCTTTCTCTTTGTTAACGGAGGATATTTCCTTTGTCCCTACAGTCTTCAAAGGGATCCGGAATATCTATTCTCAGATTCCACAGAAATAAGTCTAGCAGAGAGATCCACGAAATACAGATGTAACTCTGTGAGTGGAAGTCACATATCACAGAGCAGTTTCTCAGAAAGCTTCTTTCCAGATTTCATTGGACGATATTTCCTTTTTCACCATAGCCCTCTATGGGCTTCCAAATATCACTTCGCCAATTCCACAAGAACTGTCTTAGCGAAAGGCTTCTTGAGGGGAAAGCTGTAACTCTGTGAGATGATTTCACAGAACACAATGAAGTTTCTCAGAAAGTTTCTTTCTCTTTGTAATCGAAGGATATTTCCTTTGGCCCTATACTCTTCAAAGGGATCCGACATATCGGTTCTCAGATTCCACAGAAATAAGGCTAGCAAAGAGTTCCACGAAATACAGATGTAACTCTGTGAGTGGAAGTCACATATCACAGAGCAGTTTCTCAGAAAGCTTGTTTCCAGATTTCATCGGAGGATATTTCCTTTTTCACCATAGCCGTCTATAGGCTTCCAAATATCACTTTGCCAAATCCACAAGAACTGTCGTAGCGAAAGGCTTCTTGAGGGGAAAGCTGTAACTCTGTGAGATGATTTCACAGAACACAAAGAAGTTTCTCAGAAAGCTTCTTTCTCTTTGTTATCGGAGGATATTTCCTTTGGCCCTATAGTCTTCAAAGGCATCCGAAATATCTGTTCTCAGATTCCACAGAAATAAGGCTAGGAAAGAGATCCACGAAATACAGATGTAACTCTGTGAGTGGAAGTCACATATCACAGAGCAGTTTCTCAGAAAGCTTCTTTCCAGATTTCATCTGAGCATATTTCCTTTTTCTCCCTAGCCCTCTATGGGCTTCCAGATATCACTTTGCCAATTCCACAAGAACTGTCTTAGCGAAAGGCTTCTTGAGGGGAAAGCTGTAACTCTGTGAGATGATTTCACAGAACACAAAGAAGTTTCTCAGAAAGCTTCTTTCTCTTTGTTATTGGAGGATATTTCCTTTGGCCCTATAGTCTTTAAAGGGATCCGAAATATCTGTTCTCAGATTCCACAGAAATAAGGCTAGCAAAGATATCCACGAAGTACAGATGTAACTCTGTGAGTGGAAGTCACATATCCCAGAGCAGTTTCTCAGAAATCTTCTTTCCAGATTTCATTGGAGGATATTTCCTTTTTCACCATAGCCGTCTATGGGCTTCCAAATATCACTTTGCCAATTCCACAAGAACTGTCTTAGCGAAAGGCTTCTTGAGGGGAAAGCTGTAACTCTGTGAGATGATTTCACAGAACACAAAGTAGTTTCTCAGAAAGCTTCTTTCTCTTTTTTAACGGAGGATATTTCCTTTGTCCCTACAGTCTTCAAAGGGATCCGGAATATCTGTTCTCAGATTCCACAGAAATAAGGCTAGCAGAGAGATCCACGAAATACAGATGTAACTCTGTGAGTGGAAGTCACATATCACAGAGCAGTTTCTCAGAAAGCTTCTTTCCAGATTTCATCGGAGGATATTTCCTTTTTCACCATAGCCGTCTATATGCTTCCAAATATCACTTTGCCAAATCCACAAGAACTGTCTTAGCGAAAGGCTTCTTGAGGGGAAAGCTGTAACTCTGTGAGATGATTTCACAGAACACAAAGAAGTTTCTCAGAAAGCTTCTTTCCCTTTGTTATCGGAGGATATTTCCTTTGGCCCTATAGTCTTCAAAGGGATCCGAAATATCTGTTCTCAGATTCCACAGAAATAAGGCTAGCAAAGAGATCCACGAAATACAGATGTAACTCTGTGAGTGGAAGTCACATATCACAGAGCAGTTTCTCAGAAAGCTTCTTTCCAGATTTCATCGGAGGATATTTCCTTTGTCACCATAGCCCTCTATGGGCTTCCAGATATCACTTTGCCAATTCCACAAGAATTGTCTTAGCGAAAGGCTTCTTGAGGGGAAAGCTGTAACTCTCTGAGATGATTTCACAGAACACAATGAAGTTTCTCAGAAAGCTTTTTTCTCTTTGTTATCGGAGGATATTTCCTTTGGCCCTATCGTCTTCAAAGGGATCCGAAATATCTGTTCTCAGATTCCACAGAAATAAGGCTAGCAAAGGGATCCAGGAAATACAGATGTAACTCTGTGAGTGGAAGTCACATATCACAGAGCAGTTTCTCAGAAAGCTTCTTTCCAGATTTCATCGGAGGATATTTCCTTTTTCACCATAGCCGTCTATGGGCTTCCAAATATCACTTTGGCATATCCACAAGAACTGTCTTAGCGAAAGGCTTCTTGAGGGGAAAGCTGTAACTCTCTGAGATGATTTCACAGAAGACTAAGAAGTTTCTCAAAAAGCTTCTTTCTCTTTGTTATCGGAGGATATTTCCTTTGGCCCTATAGTCTTCAAAGGGATCCGAAATATCTGTTCTCAGATTCCACAGAAATAAGACTAGCAAAGAGATCCAAGAAATACAGATGTAACTCTGTGAGTGGAAGTCACATATCACAGAGCAGTTTCTCAGAAAGCTTCTTTCCAGATTTCATCGGACGATATTTCCTTTTTCACCATAGCCCTCTATGGGCTTCCAAATATCACTTTGCCAATTCCACAAGAACTGTCTTAGCGAAAGGCTTCTTGAGGGGAAAGCTGTAACCCTGTGAGATGATTTCACAGAACACAATGAAGTTTCTCAGAAAGCTTCTTTCCCTTTGTTATCGGAGGATATTTCCTTTGGCCCTATAGTCTTCAAAGGGATTCGAAATATCAGTTCTCAGATTCCACAGAAATAAGGCTAGCAAAGAGATCCACGAAATACAGAGGTAACTCTGTGAGTGGAAGTCACATATCACAGAGCAGTTTCTCAGAAAGCTTCTTTCCAGATTTCATCTGAGCATATTTCCTTTTTCACCATAGCCCTCTATGGGCTTCCAAATATCCCTTTGCCAATTCCACAAGAACTGTCTTAGCGAAAGGCTTCTTGAGGGGAAAGATGGAAATCTGTGAGATGATTTCACAGAACACAAAGAACTTTCTCAGAAAGCTTCTTTCCCTTTGTTATGGGAGGATATTTCCTTTCTCCCTACAGGCTTCAAAGGGATCCGAAATATCTGTTCTCAGATTCCACAGAAATAAGGCTAGCAAAGAGATCCACGAAATACATATGTAACTCTGTGAGTGGAAGTCACATATCACAGAGCAGTTTCTCAGAAAGCTTCTTTCCAGATTTCATCGGAGGATATTTCCTTTTTCACCATAGCCCTCTATGGGCTTCCAAATATCACTTTGCCAATTCCACAAGAACTGTCTTAGCGAAAGGCTTCTTGAGGGGAAAGCTGTAACTCTCTGAGATGATTTCACAGAACACAATGAAGTTTCTCAGAAAGCTTTTTTCTCTTTGTTATCGGAGGATATTTCCTTTGGCCCTATAGTCTTCAAAGGGATCCGAAATATCTGTTCTCAGATTCCACAGAAATAAGGCTAGCAAAGAGACCCACGAAATACAGATGTAACTCTGTGAGTGGAAGTCACATATCACAGAGCAGTTTCTCAGAAAGCTTCTTTCCAGATTTCATCGGAGGATATTTCCTTTTTCACCATAGCCCTCTATGGGCTTCCAAATATCACTTTGCCAATTCCACAAGAACTGTCCTAGCGAAAGGCTTCTTGAGGGGATAGCTGTAAATCTGTGAGATGATTTCACAGAACAGAAAGAAGTTTCTCAGAAAGCTTCTTTCCCTTTGTTATCGGAGGATATTTCCTTGGGCCCTATAGTCTTCAAAGGGATCCGAAATATCTGTTCTCAGATTCCACAGAAATAAGGCTAGCAAAGAGATCCACGAAATACAGATGTAACTCTGTGAGTGGAAGTCATATATCACAGAGCAGTTACTCAGAAAGCTTCTTTCCAGATTTCATCGGAGGATATTTCCTTTTTCACCATAGCCCTCTATGGGCTTCCAGATATCACTTTGCCAATTCCACAAGAACTGTCTTAGCGAAAGGCTTCTTGAGGGGAAAGCTGTAACTCTCTGAGATGATTTCACAGAACACAATGAAGTTTCTCAGAAAGCTTTTTTCTCTTTGTTATCGGAGGATATTTCCTTTGGCCCTATCGTCTTCAAAGGGATCCGAAATATCTGTTTTCAGATTCCACAGAAATAAGGCTAGCAAAGGGATCCAGGAAATACAGATGTAACTCTGTGAGTGGAAGTCACATATCACAGAGCAGTTTCTCAGAAGGCTTCTTTCCAGATTTCATCGGAGGATATTTCCTTTTTCACCATAGCCCTCTAAGGGCTTCCAAATATCACTTTGCCAATTCCACGAGAACTGTCTTAGCGAAAGGCTTCTTGAGGGGAAAGCTGTAACCCTGTGAGATGATTTCACAGAACGCAATGAAGTTTCTCAGAAAGCTTCTTTCTCTTTGTAATCGGAGGATATTTCCTTTGGCCCTACAGTCTTCAAAGGGATCCGAAATATCTGTTCTCAGATTCCACAGAAATAAGGCTAGCAAAGAGATCCACGAAATACAGATGTAACTCTTTGAGTGGAAGTCACATATCACAGAGCAGTTTCTCAGAAAGCTTCTTTCCAGATTTCATCGGACGATATTTCCTTTTTCACCATAGCCCTCTATGGGCTTCCAAATATCACTTTGCCAATTCCACAAGAACGGTCTTAGCGAAAGGCTTCTTGAGGGGAAAGCTGTAACCCTGTGAGATGATTTCACAGAACACAATGAAGTTTCTCAGAAAGCTTCTTTCTCTTTGTAATCGGAGGATATTTCCTTTGTCCCTACAGTCTTCAAAGGGATCCGTAATATTTGTTCTCAGATTCCACAGAAATAAGGCTAGTAAAGAGATCCACGAAATACAGATGTAACTCTGTGAGTGGAAGTCACATATCACGGAGCAGTTTCTCAGAAAGCTTCTTTCCAGATTTCATAGGAGGATATTTCCTTTTTCACCATGGCCCTCTATGGGCTTCCAAATATCACTTTGCCAAATCCACAAGAACTGTCTTAGCGAAAGACTTCTTGAGGGGAAAGCTGTAACTCTCTGAGATGATTTCACAGAAGACTAAGAAGTTTCTCAAAAAGCTTCTTTCTCTTTGTTATCGGAGGATATTTCCTTTGGCCCTATAGTCTTCAAAGGGATCCGCAATATCTGTTCTCAGATTCCACAGAAATAAGGCTAGCAAAGAGATCCACGAAATACAGATGTAACTCTGTGAGTGGAAGTCACATATCACAGAGCAGTTTCTCAGAAAGCTTCTTTCCAGATTTCATCGGACGATATTTCCTTTTTCACCATAGCCCTCTATGGGCTTCCAAATATCACTTTGCCAATTCCACAAGAACAGTCTTAGCGAAAGGCTTCTTGAGGGGAAAGCTGTAACTCTGTGAGATGATTTCACAGAACACAATGAAGTTTCTCAGAAAGCTTCTTTCTCTTTGTTATCGGAGGATATTTCCTTTGGCCCTATAGTCTTCAAAGGGATCCGAAATATCTGTTCTCAGATTCCACAGAAATAAGGCTAGCAAAGAGATCCACGAAATACGGATGTAACTCTATGAGTGGAAGTCACATATCACAGAGCAGTTTCTCAGAAAGCTTCTTTCCAGATTTCATCGGACGATATTTCCTTTTTCACCATAGCCCTCTCTGGGCTTCCAAATATCACTTCGCCAATTCCACAAGAACTGTCTTAGCGAAAGGCTTCTTGAGGGGAAAGCTGTAAATCTGTGAGATGATTTCACAGAACACCAAGAAGTTTCTCAGAAAGCTTCTTACTCTTTGTTATCGGAGGATATTTCCTTTGGCCCTATAGTCTTCAAAGGGATCCGAAATATCTGTTCTCAGATTCCGCAGAAATAAGGCTAGCAAAGAGACCCACGAAATACAGATGTAACTCTGTGAGTGGAAGTCACATATCACAGAGTAGTTTCTCAGAAAGCTTCTTTCCAGATTTCATCGGAGGATATTTCCTTTTTCACCATAGCCCTCTATGGGCTTCCAAATATCACTTTGCCAATTCCACAAGAACTGTCTTAGCGAAAGGCTTCTTGAGGGGAAAGCTGTAACTCTGTGAGATGATTTCACAGAACACAAAGTAGTTTCTCAGAAAGCTTCTTTCTCTTTGTTAACGGAGGATATTTCCTTTGGCCCTACAGTCTTCAAAGGGATCCGGAATATCTGTTCTCAGATTCCACAGAAATAAGGCTAGCAGAGAGATCCACGAAATACAGATGTAACTCTGTGAGTGGAAGTCACATATCACAGAGCAGTTTCTCAGAAAGCTTCTTTCCAGATTTCATCGGAGGATATTTCCTTTTTCACCATAGCCGTCTATAGGCTTCCAAATATCACTTTGCCAAATCCACAAGAACTGTCTTTGCGAAAGGCTTCTTGAGGGGAAAGCTGTAATTCTGTGAGATGATTTCACAGAATACAAAGAAGTTTCTCAGAAAGCTTCTTTCCCTTTGTTATCGGAGGATATTTCCTTTGGCCCTATAGTCTTCAAAGGGATCCGAAATATCTGTTCTCAGATTCCACAGAAATAAGGCTAGCAAAGAGACCAACGAAAAACAGATGTAACTCTGTGAGTGGAAGTCACATATCACAGAGCAGTTACTCAGAAAGCTTCTTTCCAGATTTCATCGGAGGATATTTCCTTTGTCACCATAGCCCTCTATGGGATTCCAGATATCACTTTGCCAATTCCACAAGAACTGTCTTAGCGAAAGGCTTCTTGAGGGGAAAGCTGTAATTCTCTGAGATGATTTCACAGAACACAATGAAGTTTCTCTGCAAGCTTTTTTCTCTTTGTTATCGGAGGATATTTCCTTTGGCCCTATCGTCTTCAAAGGGATCCGAAATATCTGTTCTCAGATTCCACAGAAATAAGGCTAGCAAAGGGATCCAGGAAATACAGATGTAACTCTGTGAGTGGAAGTCACATATCACAGAGCAGTTTCTCAGAAAGCTTCTTTCCAGATTTCATCGGAGGATATTTCCTTTTTCACCGTAGCCCTCTATGGGCTTCCAAATATCACTTTGCCAATTCCACAAGAACTGTCTTAGCGAAAGGCTTCTTGAGGGGAAAGCTGTAACCCTGTGAGATGATTTCACAGAACACAATGAAGTTTCTCAGATAGCTTCTTTCTCTTTGTTATCGGAGGATATTTCCTTTGGCCCTATAGTCTTCAAAGGGATTCGAAATATCAGTTCTCAGATTCCACAGAAATAAGGCTAGCAAAGAGATCCACGAAATACAGAGGTAACTCTGTGAGTGGAAGTCACATATCACAGAGCAGTTTCTCAGAAAGCTTCTTTCCAGATTTCATCTGAGCATATTTCCTTTTTCACCATAGCCGTCTATGGGCTTCCAAATATCCCTTTGCCAATTCCACAAGAACTGTCTTAGCGAAAGGCTTCTTGAGGGGAAAGCTGGAACTCTGTGAGATGATTTCACAGAACACAAAGAACTTTCTCAGAAAGCTTCTTTCTCTTTGTTATGGGAGGATATTTCCTTTGTCCCTACAGGCTTCAAAGGGATCCGAAATATCTGTTCTCAGATTCCACAGAAATAAGGCTAGCAAAGGGATCCACGAAATACAGATGTAACTCTGTGAGAGAAAGTCACATATCAAAGAGCAGTTTCTCAGAAAGCTTCTTTCCAGATTTCATCGGAGGATATTTCCTTTTTCACCATAGCCCTCTATGGGATTCCAAATATCACTTTGCCAATTCCACAAGAACTGTCTTAGCGAAAGGCTTCTTGAGGGGAAAGCTGTTACTCTGTGAGATGATTCCACAGAACACAAAGAAGTTTCTCAGAAAGCTTCTTTCTCTTTGTTATCGGAGGATATTTCCTTTGGCCCTATAGTCTCCAAAGGGATCCGAAATATCTGTTCTCAGATTCCACAGAAATAAGGCTAGCAAAGAGATCCACGAAATACAGATGTAACTCTGTGAGTGGAAGTCACATATCACAGAGCAGTTACTCAGAAAGCTTCTTTCCAGATTTCATCGGAGGATATTTCCTTTGTCACCATAGCCCTCTATGGGCTTCCAGATATCACTTTGCCAATTCCACAAGAACTGTCTTAGCGAAAGGCTTCTTGAGGGGAAAGCTGTAACTCTCTGAGATGATTTCACAGAACACAATGAAGTTTCTCAGCAAGCTTTTTTCTCTTTGTTATCGGAGGATATTTCCTTTGGCCCTATCGTCTTCAAAGGGTTCCGAAATATCCGTTCTTAGATTCCACAGAAATAAGGCTAGCAAAGGGATCCAGGAAATACAGATGTAACTCTGTGAGTGGAAGTCACATATCACAGAGCAGTTTCTCAGAAAGCTTCTTTCCAGATTTCATCGGACGATATTTCCTTTTTCACCATAGCCCTCTATGGGCTTCCAAATATCACTTTGCCAATTCCACAAGAACTGTCTTAGCGAAAGGCTTCTTGAGGGGAAAGCTGTAACTCTGTGAGATGATTTCACAGAACACAATGAAGTTTCTCAGAAAGCTTCTTTCTCTTTGTAATCGGAGGATATTTCCTTTGGCCCTATAGTCTTCAAAGGGATCCGAAATATCTGTTCTCAGATTCCACAGAAATAAGGCTAGCAAAGAGATCCACGAAGTACAGATGTAACTCTGTGAGTGGAAGTCACATATCACAGAGCAGTTTCTCAGAAAGCTTCTTTCCAGATTTCATCGGAGGATATTTCCTTTTTCACCATAGCCCTCTATGGGCTTCCAGATATCACTTTGCCAATTCCACAAGAACTGTCTTAGCGAAAGGCTTCTTGAGGGGAAAGCTGTAACTCTCTGAGATGATATCACAGAACACAATGAAGTTTCTCAGAAAGCTTTTTTCTCTTTGTTATCGGAGGATATTTCCTTTGGCCCTATCGTCTTCAAAGGGATCCGAAATATCTGTTCTCAGATTCCACAGAAATAAGGCTAGCAAAGGGATCCAGGAAATACAGATGTAACTCTGTGAGTGGAAGTCACATATCACAGAGCCGTTTCTCAGAAAGCTTCTTTCCAGATTTCATCGGAGGATATTTCCTTTTTCACCATAGCCCTCTATGGGCTTCCAAATATCACTTTGCAAATTCCACAAGAACTGTCTTAGCGAAAGGCGTCTTGAGGGGAAAGCTGTAAATCTGTGAGATGATTACACAGAACACAAAGAAGTTTCTCAGAAAGCTTCTTTCTCTTTGTTATCGGAGGATATTTCCTTTGGCCCTATAGTCTTCCAAGGGATCCGAAATATCTGTTCTCAGATTCCGCAGAAATAAGGCTAGCAAAGAGACCCACGAAATACAGATGTAACTCTGTGAGTGGAAGTCACATATCACAGAGCAGTTTCTCAGAAAGCTTCTTTCCAGATTTCATCGGAGGATAATTCCTTTTTCACCATAGCCCTCTATGGGCTTCCAAATATCACTTTGCCAATTCCACAAGAACTGTCTTAGCGAAAGGCTTCTTGAGGGGAAAGCTGTAACTCTGTGAGATGATTTCACAGAACACAACGAAGTTTCTCAGAAAGCTTCTTTCTCTTTGTAATCGGAGGATATTTGCTTTGGCCCTATAGTCTTCAAAGGGATCCGAAATATCTGTTCTCAGATTCCACAGAAATAAGGCTAGCAAAGAGATCCACGAAATACAGATGTAACTCTGTGAGTAGAAGTCACATATCACAGAGCAGTTTCTCAGAAAGCTTCTTTCCAGATTTCATCGGAGGATATTTCCTTTTTCACCATAGCCCTCTATGGGCTTCCAGATATCACTTTGCCAATTCCACGAGAACTGTCTTAGCGAAAGGCTTCTTGAGGGGAAAGCTGTAACTCTGTGAGATGATTTCACAGAACACAAAGAAGTTTCTCAGAAAGCTTTTTTCTCTTTGTTATGTGAGGATATTTCCTTTGTCCCTACAGTCTTCAAAGGGATCCGGAATATCTGTTCTCAGATTCCACAGAAATAAGGCTAGCAAAGAGATCCACGAAATACAGATGTAACTCTGTGAGTGGAAGTCACATATCCCAGAGCAGTTTCTCAGAAATCTTCTTTCCAGATTTCATCTGAGGATGTTTCCTTTTTCACCATAGCCGTCTATGGGCTTCCAAATATCACTTGACAATTCCACAAGAACTGTCTTAGCGAAAGGCTTCTTGAGGGGAAAGCTGTAACTCTGTGAGATGATTTCACAGAACACAAAGTAGTTTCTCAGAAAGCTTCTTTCTCTTTGTTAACGGAGGATATTTCCTTTGTCCCTACAGTCTTCAAAGGGATCCGGAATATCTGTTCTCAGATTCCACAGAAATGAGGCTAGCAGAGAGATCCACGAAATACAGATGTAACTCTGTGAGTGGAAGTCACATATCACAGAGCAGTTTCTCAGAAAGCTTCTTTCCATATTTCATTGGAGGATATTTCCTTTTTCACCATAGCCGTCTATAGGCTTCCAAATATCACTTTGCCAAATCCACAAGAACTGTCTTAGCGAAAGGCTTCTTGAGGGGAAAGCTGTAACTCTGTGAGATGATTTCACAGAACACAAAGAAGTTTCTCAGAAAGCTTCTTTCCCTTTGTTATCAGAGGATATTTCCTTTGGCCCTATAGTCTTCAAAGGGATCCGAAATATCTGTTCTCAGATTCCACAGAAATAAGGCTAGCAAAGAGACCAACGAAATACAGATGTAACTCTGTGAGTGGAAGTCACATATCACAGAGCAGTTACTCAGAAAGCTTCTTTCCAGATTTCATCGGAGGATATTCCTTTGTCACCATAGCCCTCTATGGGATTCCAGATATCACTTTGCCAATTCCACAAGAACTGTCTTAGCGAAAGGCTTCTTGAGGGGAAAGCTGTAACTCTCTGAGATGATTTCACAGAACACAATGAAGTTTCTCAGCAAGCTTTTTTCTCTTTGTTATCGGAGGATATTTCCTTTGGCCCTATCGTCTTCAAAGGGATCCGAAATATCTGTTCTCAGATTCCACAGAAATAAGGCTAGCAAAGGGATCCAGGAAATACAGATGTAACTCTGTGAGTGGAAGTCACATATCACAGAGCAGTTTCTCAGAAAGGTTCTTTCCAGATTTCATCGGAGGATATTTCCTTTTTCACCGTAGCCCTCTATGGGCTTCCAAATATCACTTTGCCAATTCCACAAGAACTGTCTTAGCGAAAGGCTTCTTGAGGGGAAAGCTGTAACCCTGTGAGATGATTTCACAGAACACAATGAAGTTTCTCAAATAGCTTCTTTCTCTTTGTTATCGGAGGATATTTCCTTTGGCCCTATAGTCTTCAAAGGGATTCGAAATATCAGTTCTCAGATTCCACAGAAATAAGGCTAGCAAAGAGATCCACGAAATACAGAGATAACTCTGTGAGTGGAAGTCACATATCACAGAGCAGTTTCTCAGAAAGCTTCTTTCCAGATTTCATCTGAGCATATTTCCTTTTTCACCATAGCCCTCTATGGGCTTCCAAATATCCCTTTGCCAATTCCACAAGAACTGTCTTAGCGAAAGGCTTCTTGAGGGGAAAGATGGAACTCTGTGAGATGATTTCACAGAACACAAAGAACTTTCTCAGAAAGCTTCTTTCTCTTTGTTATGGGAAGATATTTCCTTTGTCCCTACAGGCTTCAAAGGGATCCGAAATATCTGTTCTCAGATTCCACAGAAATAAGGCTAGCAAAGAGATCCACGAAATACAGATGTAACTCTGTGAGAGAAAGTCACATATCAAAGAGCAGTTTCTCAGAAAGCTTCTTTCCAGATTTCATCGGAGGATATTTCCTTTTTCAACATAGCCCTCTATGGGCTTCCAGATATCACTTTGCCAATTCCACAAGAACTGTCTTAGCGAAAGGCTTCTTGAGGGGAAAGCTGTAACTCTGTGAGATGATTTCACAGAACACAATGAAGTTTCTCAGAAAGCTTTTTTCTCTTTGTTATCGGAGGATATTTCCTTTTGCCCTATAGTCTTCAAAGGGATCCGAAATATCTGTTCTCAGATTCCACAGAAATAAGGCTAGCAAAGAGACCCACGAAATACAGATGTAACTCTGTGAGTGGAAGTCACATATCACAGAGCAGTTTCTCAGAAAGCTTCTTTCCATATTTCATCGGAGGATATTTCCTTTTTCACCATAGCCCTCTATGGGCTTCCAAATATCACTTTGCCAATTCCACAAGAACTGTCCTAGCGAAAGGCTTCTTGAGGGGATAGCTGTAACTCTGTGAGATGATTTCACAGAACACAAAGAAGTTTCTCAGAAAGCTTCTTTCCCTTTGTTATCGGAGGATATTTCCTTTGGCCCTATAGTCTTCAAAGGGATCCGAAATATCGGTTCTCAGATTCCACAGAAATAAGGCTAGCAAAGAGATCCACGAAATACAGATGTAACTCTGTGAGTGGAAGTCACATATCACAGAGCAGTTTCTCAGAAGGCTTCTTTCCAGATTTCATCGGAGGATATTTCCTTTTTCACATTGCCCTCTAAGGGCTTCCAAATATCACTTTGCCAATTCCACGAGAACTGTCTTAGCGAAAGGCTTCTTGAGGGGAAAGCTGTAACTCTGTGAGATGATTTCACAGAACACAATGAAGTTTCTCAGAAAGCTTCTTTCTCTTTGTAATCGGAGGATATTTCCTTTGGCCCTACAGTCTTCAAAGGGATCCGAAATATCTGTTCTCAGATTCCACAGAAATAAGGCTAGCAAAGAGATCCACGAAATACAGATGTAACTCTGTGAGTGGAAGTCACATATCACAGAGCAGTTTCTCAGAAAGCTTCTTTCCAGATTTCATCGGACGATATCTCCTTTTTCACCATAGCCCTCTATGGGCTTCCAAATATCACTTTGCCAATTCCACAAGAACGGTCTTAGCGAAAGGCTTCTTGAGGGGAAAGCTGTAACCCTGTGAGATGATTTCACAGAACACAATGAAGTTTCTCAGAAAGCTTCTTTATCTTTGTAATCGGAGGATATTTCCTTTGTCCCTACAGTCTTCAAAGGGATCCGTAATATCTGTTCTCAGATTCCACAGAAATAAGGCTAGCAAAGAGATCCACGAAATACAGATGTAACTCTGTGAGTGGAAGTCACATATCACAGAGCAGTTTCTCAGAAAGCTTCTTTCCAGATTTCATCTGAGGATATTTCCTTTTTCACCATAGCCGTCTATAGGCTTCCAAATATCACTTTGCCAAATCCACAAGAACTGTCTTAGCGAAAGGCTTCTTGAGGGGAAAGCTGTAACTCTGTGAGATGATTTCACAGAACACAAAGAAGTTTCTCAGAAAGCTTCTTTCCCTTTGTTATCGGAGGATATTTCCTTTGGCCCTATGGTCTTCAAAGGGATCCGAAATATCTGTTCTCAGATTCCACAGAAATAAAGCTAGCAAAGAGATCCACGAAATACAGATGTAACTCTGTGAGTGGAAGTCACATATCACAGAGCAGTTACTCAGAAAGCTTCTTTCCAGATTTCATCGGAGGATATTTCCTTTGTCACCATAGCCCTCTATGGGCTTCCAGATATCACTTTGCCAATTCCACAAGAACTGTCTTAGCGAAAGGCTTCTTGAGGGGAAAGCTGTAACTCTCTGAGATGATTTCACAGAACACAATGAAGTTTCTCAGAAAGCTTTTTTCTCTTTGTTATCGGAGGATATTTCCTTTGGCCCTATCGTCTTCAAAGGGATCCGAAATATCTGTTCTCAGATTCCACAGAAATAAGGCTAGCAAAGGGATCCAGGAAATACAGATGTAACTCTGTGAGTGGAAGTCACATATCACAGAGCAGTTTCTCAGAAATCTTCTTTCCAGATTTCATCGGACGATATTTCCTTTTTCACCAAAGCCCTCTATGGGCTTCCAAATATCACTTTGCCAATTCCACAAGAACTGTCTTAGCGAAAGGCTTCTTGAGGGGAAAGCTGTAACTCTGTGAGATGATTTCACAGAACACAATGAAGTTTCTCAGAAAGCTTCTTTCTCTTTGTAATCGGAGGATATTTCCTTTGGCCCTATAGTCTTCAAAGGGATCCGAAATATCTGTTCTCAGATTCCACAGAAATAAGGCTAGCAAAGAGATCCACGAAACAGAGATGTAACTCTGTGAGTGGAAGTCACATATCACAGAGCAGTTTCTCAGAAAGCTTCTTTCCAGATTTCATCGGAGGATATTTCCTTTTTCTCCCTTGCCCTCTATGGGCTTCCAGATATCACTTTGCCAATTCCACAAGAACTGTCTTAGCGAAAGGCTTCTTGAGGGGAAAGCTGTAACTCTGTGAGATGATTTCACAGAACACAAAGAAGTTTCTCAGAAAGCTTCTTTCTCTTTGTTATGGGAGGATATTTCCTTTGGCCCTATAGTCTTCAAAGGGATCCGAAATATCTGTTCTCAGATTCCACAGAAATAAGGCTAGCAAAGAGATCCACGAAGTACAGATGTAACTCTGTGAGTGGAAGTCACATATCACAGAGCAGTTTCTCAGAAAGCTTCTTTCCAGATTTCATCGGAGGATATTTCCTTTTTCACCATAGCCCTCTATGGGCTTCCAGATATCACTTTGCCAATTCCACAAGAACTGTCTTAGCGAAAGGCTTCTTGAGGGGAAAGCTGTAACTCTCTGAGATGATATCACAGAACACAATGAAGTTTCTCAGAAAGCTTTTTTCTCTTTGTTATCGGAGGATATTTCCTTTGGCCCTATCGTCTTCAAAGGGATCCGAAATATCTGTTCTCAGATTCCACAGAAATAAGGCTAGCAAAGGGATCCAGGAAATACAGATGTAACTCTGTGAGTGGAAGTCACATATCACAGAGCAGTTTCTCAGAAAGCTTCTTTCCAGATTTCATCGGAGGATATTTCCTTTTTCACCATAGCCCTCTATGGGCTTCCAAATATCACTTTGCAAATTCCACAAGAACTCTCTTAGCGAAAGGCTTCTTGAGGGGAAAGCTGTAAATCTGTGAGATGATTTCACAGAACACAAAGAAGTTTCTCAGAAAGCTTCTTTCTCTTTGTTATCGGAGGATATTTCCTTTGGCCCTATAGTCTTCAAAGGGATCCGAAATATCTGTTCTCAGATTCCGCAGAAATAAGGCTAGCAAAGAGACCCACGAAATACAGATGTAACTCTGTGAGTGGAAGTCACATATCACAGAGCAGTTTCTCAGAAAGCTTCTTTCCAGATTTCATCTGAGCATATTTCCTTTTTCACCATAGCCCTCTATGGGCTTCCAAATATCACTTTGCCAATTCCACAAGAACTGTCTTAGCGAAAGGCTTCTTGAGGGGAAAGCTGTAACTCTGTGAGATGATTTCACAGAACACAACGAAGTTTCTCAGAAAGCTTCTTTCTCTTTGTAATCGGAGGATATTTGCTTTGGCCCTATAGTCTTCAAAGGGATCCGAAATATCTGTTCTCAGATTCCACAGAAATAATGCTAGCAAAGAGATCCACGAAATACAGATGTAACTCTGTGAGTGGAAGTCACATATCACAGAGCAGTTTCTCAGAAAGCTTCTTTCCAGATTTCATCGGAGGATATTTCCTTTTTCACCATAGCCCTCTATGGGCTTCCAGATATCACTTTGCCAATTCCACGAGAACTGTCTTAGCGAAAGGCTTCTTGAGGGGAAAGCTGTAACTCTGTGAGATGATTTCACAGAACACAAAGAAGTTTCTCAGAAAGCTTTTTTCTCTTTGTTATGTGAGGATATTTCCTTTGTCCCTACAGTCTTCAAAGGGATCCGGAATATCTGTTCTCAGATTCCACAGAAATAAGGCTAGCAAAGAGATCCACGAAATACAGATGTAACTCTGTGAGTGGAAGTCACATATCCCAGAGCAGTTTCTCAGAAATCTTCTTTCCAGATTTCATCTGAGGATGTTTCCTTTTTCACCATAGCCGTCTATGGGCTTCCAAATATCACTTTGCCAATTCCACAAGAACTGTCTTAGCGAAAGGCTTCTTGAGGGGAAAGCTGTAACTCTGTGAGATGATTTCACAGAACACAAAGTAGTTTCTCAGAAAGCTTCTTTCTCTTTGTTAACGGAGGATATTTCCTTTGTCCCTACAGTCTTCAAAGGGATCCGGAATATCTGTTCTCAGATTCCACAGAAATAAGGCTAGCAGAGAGATCCACGAAATACAGATGTAACTCTGTGAGTGGAAGTCACATATCACAGAGCAGTTTCTCAGAAAGCTTCTTTCCATATTTCATCGGAGGATATTTCCTTTTTCACCATAGCCGTCTATAGGCTTCCAAATATCACTTTGCCAAATCCACAAGAACTGTCTTAGCGAAAGGCTTCTTGAGGGGAAAGCTGTAACTCTGTGAGATGATTTCACAGAACACAAAGAAGTTTCTCAGAAAGCTTCTTTCCCTTTGTTATCAGAGGATATTTCCTTTGGCCCTATAGTCTTTAAAGGGATCCGAAATATCTGTTCTCAGATTCCACAGAAATAAGGCTAGCAAAGAGACCAACGAAATACAGATGTAACTCTGTGAGTGGAAGTCACATATCACAGAGCAGTTACTCAGAAAGCTTCTTTCCAGATTTCATCGGAGGATATTCCTTTGTCACCATAGCCCTCTATGGGATTCCAGATATCACTTTGCCAATTCCACAAGAACTGTCTTAGCGAAAGGCTTCTTGAGGGGAAAGCTGTAACTCTCTGAGATGATTTCACAGAACACAATGAAGTTTCTCAGCAAGCTTTTTTCTCTTTGTTATCGGAGGATATTTCCTTTGGCCCTATCGTCTTCAAAGGGATCCGAAGTATCTGTTCTCAGATTCCACAGAAATAAGGCTAGCAAAGGGATCCAGGAAATACAGATGTAACTCTGTGAGTGGAAGTCACATATCACAGAGCAGTTTCTCAGAAAGCTTCTTTCCAGATTTCATCGGAGGATATTTCCTTTTTCACCGTAGCCCTCTATGGGCTTCCAAATATCACTTTGCCAATTCCACAAGAACTGTCTTAGCGAAAGGCTTCTTGAGGGGAAAGCTGGAACTCTGTGAGATGATTTCACAGAACACAAAGAACTTTCTCAGAAAGCTTCTTTCTCTTTGTTATGGGAGGATATTTCCTTTGTCCCTACAGGCTTCAAAGGGATCCGAAATATCTGTTCTCAGATTCCACAGAAATAAGGCTAGCAAAGGGATCCACGAAATACAGATGTAACTCTGTGAAAGAAAGTCACATATCAAAGAGCAGTTTCTCAGAAAGCTTCTTTCCAGATTTCATCGGAGGATATTTCCTTTTTCACCATAGCCCTCTATGGGATTCCAAATATCACTTTGCCAATTCCACAAGAACTGTCTTAGCGAAAGGCTTCTTGAGGGGAAAGCTGTTACTCTGTGAGATGATTCCACAGAACACAAAGAAGTTTCTCAGAAAGCTTCTTTCTCTTTGTTATCGGAGGATATTTCCTTTGGCCCTATAGTCTCCAAAGGGATCCGAAATATCTGTTCTCAGATTCCACAGAAATAAGGCTAGCAAAGAGATCCACGAAATACAGATGTAACTCTGTGAGTGGAAGTCACATATCACAGAGCAGTTACTCAGAAAGCTTCTTTCCAGATTTCATCGGAGGATATTTCCTTTTTCACCATAGCCCTCTATGGGCTTCCAGATATCACTTTGCCAATTCCACAAGAACTGTCTTAGCGAAAGGCTTCTTGAGGGGAAAGCTGTAACTCTGTGAGATGATTTCACAGAACACAATGAAGTTTCTCAGAAAGCTTCTTTCTCTTTGTAATCGGAGGATATTTCCTTTGGCCCTATAGTCTTCAAAGGGATCCGAAATATCTGTTCTCAGATTCCACAGAAATAAGGCTAGCAAAGAGATCCACGAAATACAGATGTAACTCTGTGAGTGGAAGTCACATATCACAGAGCAGTTTCTCAGAAAGCTTCTTTCCAGATTTCATCGGACGATATTTCCTTTTTCACCATAGCCCTCTATGGGCTTCCAAATATCACTTTGCCAATTCCACAAGAACGGTCTTAGCGAAACGCTTCTTCAGGGGAAAGCTGTAACCCTGTGAGATGATTTCACAGAACACAATGAAGTTTCTCAGAAAGCTTCTTTCTCTTTGTAATCGGAGGATATTTCCTTTGTCCCTACAGTCTTCAAAGGGATCCGTAATATCTGTTCTCAGATTCCACAGAAATAAGGCTAGCAAAGAGATCCACGAAATACAGATGTAACTCTGTGAGTGGAAGTCACATATCACAGAGCAGTTTCTCAGAAAGCTTCTTTCCAGATTTCATCTGAGGATATTTCCTTTTTCACCATAGCCGTCTATAGGCTTCCAAATATCACTTTGCCAAATCCACAAGAACTGTCTTAGCGAAAGGCTTCTTGAGGGGAAAGCTGTAACTCTGTGAGATGATTTCACAGAACACAAAGAAGTTTCTCAGAAAGCTTCTTTCCCTTTGTTATCGGAGGATATTTCCTTTGGCCCTATAGTCTTCAAAGGGATCCGAAATATCTGTTCTCAGATTCCACAGAAATAAGGCTAGCAAAGAGATCCACGAAATACAGATGTAACTCTGTGAGTGGAAGTCACATATCACAGAGCAGTTACTCAGAAAGCTTCTTTCCAGATTTCATCGGAGGATATTTCCTTTGTCACCATAGCCCTCTATGGGCTTCCAGATATCACTTTGCCAATTCCACAAGAACTGTCTTAGCGAAAGGCTTCTTGAGGGGAAAGCTGTAACTCTCTGAGATGATTTCACAGAACACAATGAAGTTTCTCAGCAAGCTTTTTTCTCTTTGTTATCGGAGGATATTTCCTTTGGCCCTATCGTCTTCAAAGGGATCCGAAATATCCGTTCTTAGATTCCACAGAAATAAGGCTAGCAAAGGGATCCAGGAAATACAGATGTAACTCTGTGAGTGGAAGTCACATATCACAGAGCAGTTTCTCAGAAAGCTTCTTTCCAGATTTCATCGGACGATATTTCCTTTTTCACCATAGCCCTCTATGGGCTTCCAAATATCACTTTGCCAATTCCACAAGAACTGTCTTAGCGAAAGGCTTCTTGAGGGGAAAGCTGTAACTCTGTGAGATGATTTCACAGAACACAATGAAGTTTCTCAGAAAGCTTCTTTCTCTTTGTAATCGGAGGATATTTCCTTTGGCCCTATAGTCTTTAAAGGGATCCGAAATATCTGTTCTCAGATTCCACAGAAATAAGGCTAGCAAAGAGATCCCCGAAACAGAGATGTAACTCTGTGAGTGGAAGTCACATATCACAGAGCAGTTTCTCAGAAAGCTTCTTTCCAGATTTCATCGGAGGATATTTCCTTTTTATCCCTAGCCCTCTATGGGCTTCCAGATATCACTTTGCCAATTCCACAAGAACTGTCTTAGCGAAAGGCTCTTTGAGGGGAAAGCTGTAACTCTGTGAGATGATTTCACAGAACACAAAGAAGTTTCTCAGAAATCTTCTTTCTCTTTGTTATGGAAGGATATTTCCTTTGGCCCTATAGTCTTCAAAGGGATCCGAAATATCTGTTCTCAGATTCCACAGAAATAAGGCTAGCAAAGAGATCCACGAAGTACAGATGTAACTCTGTGAGTGGAAGTCACATATCACAGAGCAGTTTCTCAGAAAGCTTCTTTCCAGATTTCATCGGAGGATATTTCCTTTTTCACCATAGCCCTCTACGGGCTTCCAGATATCACTTTGCCAATTCCACAAGAACTGTCTTAGCGAAAGGCTTCTTGAGGGGAAAGCTGTAACTCTCTGAGATGATATCACAGAACACAATGAAGTTTCTCAGAAAGCTTTTTTCTCTTTGTTATCGGAGGATATTTCCTTTGGCCCTATCGTCTTCAAAGGGATCCGAAATATCTGTTCTCAGATTCCACAGAAATAAGGCTAGCAAAGGGATCCAGGAAATACAGATGTAACTCTGTGAGTGGAAGTCACATATCACAGAGCAGTTTCTCAGAAAGCTTCTTTCCAGATTTCATCGGAGGATATTTCCTTTTTCACCATAGCCCTCTATGGGCTTCCAAATATCACTTTGCAAATTCCACAAGAACTGTCTTAGCGAAAGGCGTCTTGAGGGGAAAGCTGTAAATCTGTGAGATGATTACACAGAACACAAAGAAGTTTCTCAGAAAGCTTCTTTCTCTTTGTTATCGGAGGATATTTCCTTTGGCCCTATAGTCTTCAAAGGGATCCGAAATATCTGTTCTCAGATTCCGCAGAAATAAGGCTAGCAAAGAGACCCACGAAATACAGATGTAACTCTGTGAGTGGAAGTCACATATCACAGAGCAGTTTCTCAGAAAGCTTCTTTCCAGATTTCATCGGAGGATAATTCCTTTTTCACCATAGCCCTCTATGGGCTTCCAAATATCACTTTGCCAATTCCACAAGAACTGTCTTAGCGAAAGGCTTCTTGAGGGGAAAGCTGTAACTCTGTGAGATGATTTCACAGAACACAACGAAGTTTCTCAGAAAGCTTCTTTCTCTTTGTAATCGGAGGATATTTGCTTTGGCCCTATAGTCTTCAAAGGGATCCGAAATATCTGTTCTCAGATTCCACAGAAATAAGGCTAGCAAAGAGATCCACGAAATACAGATGTAACTCTGTGAGTGGAAGTCACATATCACAGAGCAGTTTCTCAGAAAGCTTCTTTCCAGATTTCATCGGAGGATATTTCCTTTTTCACCATAGCCCTCTATGGGCTTCCAGATATCACTTTGCCAATTCCACGAGAACTGTCTTAGCGAAAGGCTTCTTGAGGGGAAAGCTGTAACTCTGTGAGATGATTTCACAGAACACAAAGAAGTTTCTCAGAAAGCTTTTTTCTCTTTGTTATGTGAGGATATTTCCTTTGTCCCTACAGTCTTCAAAGGGATCCGGAATATCTGTTCTCAGATTCCACAGAAATAAGGCTAGCAAAGAGATCCACGAAATACAGATGTAACTCTGTGAGTGGAAGTCACATATCCCAGAGCAGTTTCTCAGAAATCTTCTTTCCAGATTTCATCTGAGGATGTTTCCTTTTTCACCATAGCCGTCTATGGGCTTCCAAATATCACTTTGCCAATTCCACAAGAACTGTCTTAGCGAAAGGCTTCTTGAGGGGAAAGCTGTAACTCTGTGAGATGATTTCACAGAACACAAAGTAGTTTCTCAGAAAGCTTCTTTCTCTTTGTTAACGGAGGATATTTCCTTTGTCCCTACAGTCTTCAAAGGGATCCGGAATATCTGTTCTCAGATTCCACAGAAATAAGGCTAGCAGAGAGATCCACGAAATACAGATGTAACTCTGTGAGTGGAAGTCACATATCACAGAGCAGTTTCTCAGAAAGCTTCTTTCCATATTTCATCGGAGGATATTTCCTTTTTCACCATAGCCGTCTATAGGCTTCCAAATATCACTTTGCCAAATCCACAAGAACTGTCTTAGCGAAAGGCTTCTTGAGGGGAAAGCTGTAACTCTGTGAGATGATTTCACAGAACACAAAGAAGTTTCTCAGAAAGCTTCTTTCCCTTTGTTATCAGAGGATATTTCCTTTGGCCCTATAGTCTTCAAAGGGATCCGAAATATCTGTTCTCAGATTCCACAGAAATAAGGCTAGCAAAGAGACCAACGAAATACAGATGTAACTCTGTGAGTGGAAGTCACATATCACAGAGCAGTTACTCAGAAAGCTTCTTTCCAGATTTCATCGGAGGATATTCCTTTGTCACCATAGCCCTCTATGGGATTCCAGATATCACTTTGCCAATTCCACAAGAACTGTCTTAGCGAAAGGCTTCTTGAGGGGAAAGCTGTAACTCTCTGAGATGATTTCACAGAACACAATGAAGTTTCTCAGCAAGCTTTTTTCTCTTTGTTATCGGAGGATATTTCCTTTGGCCCTATCGTCTTCAAAGGGATCCGAAATATCTGTTCTCAGATTCCACAGAAATAAGGCTAGCAAAGGGATCCAGGAAATACAGATGTAACTCTGTGAGTGGAAGTCACATATCACAGAGCAGTTTCTCAGAAAGCTTCTTTCCAGATTTCATCGGAGGATATTTCCTTTTTCACCGTAGCCCTCTATGGGCTTCCAAATATCACTTTGCCAATTCCACAAGAACTGTCTTAGCGAAAGGCTTCTTGAGGGGAAAGCTGTAACCCTGTGAGATGATTTCACAGAACACAATGAAGTTTCTCAAATAGCTTCTTTCTCTTTGTTATCGGAGGATATTTCCTTTGGCCCTATAGTCTTCAAAGGGATTCGAAATATCAGTTCTCAGATTCCACAGAAATAAGGCTAGCAAAGAGATCCACGAAATACAGAGGTAACTCTGTGAGTGGAAGTCACATATCACAGAGCAGTTTCTCAGAAAGCTTCTTTCCAGATTTCATCTGAGCATATTTCCTTTTTCACCATAGCCCTCTATGGGCTTCCAAATATCCCTTTGCCAATTCCACAAGAACTGTCTTAGCGAAAGGCTTCTTGAGGGGAAAGCTGTAACTCTGTGAGATGATTTCACAGAACACAAAGAACTTTCTCAGAAAGCTTCTTTCTCTTTGTTATGGGAGGATATTTCCTTTGTCCCTACAGGCTTCAAAGGGATCCGAAATATCTGTTCTCAGATTCCACAGAAATAAGGCTAGCAAAGAGATCCACGAAATACAGATGTAACTCTGTGAGAGAAAGTCACATATCAAAGAGCAGTTTCTCAGAAAGCTTCTTTCCAGATTTCATCGGAGGATATTTCCTTTTTCACCATAGCCCTCTATGGGCTTCCAGATATCACTTTGCCAATTCCACAAGAACTGTCTTAGCGAAAGGCTTCTTGAGGGGAAAGCTGTAACTCTGTGAGATGATTTCACAGAACACAATGAAGTTTCTCAGAAAGCTTTTTTCTCTTTGTTATCGGAGGATATTTCCTTTTGCCCTATAGTCTTCAAAGGGATCCGAAATATCTGTTCTCAGATTCCACAGAAATAAGGCTAGCAAAGAGACCCACGAAATACAGATGTAACTCTGTGAGTGGAAGTCACATATCACAGAGCAGTTTCTCAGAAAGCTTCTTTCCAGATTTCATCGGAGGATATTTCCTTTTTCACCATAGCCCTCTATGGGCTTCCAAATATCACTTTGCCAATTCCACAAGAACTGTCCTAGCGAAAGGCTTCTTGAGGGGATAGCTGTAACTCTGTGAGATGATTTCACAGAACACAAAGAAGTTTCTCAGAAAGCTTCTTTCCCTTTGTTATCGGAGGATATTTCCTTTGGCCCTATAGTCTTCAAAGGGATCCGAAATATCGGTTCTCAGATTCCACAGAAATAAGGCTAGCAAAGAGATCCACGAAATACAGATGTAACTCTGTGAGTGGAAGTCACATATCACAGAGCAGTTTCTCAGAAGGCTTCTTTCCAGATTTCATCGGAGGATATTTCCTTTTTCACCATAGCCCTCTAAGGGCTTCCAAATATCACTTTGCCAATTCCACGAGAACTGTCTTAGCGAAAGGCTTCTTGAGGGGAAAGCTGTAACTCTGTGAGATGATTTCACAGAACACAATGAAGTTTCTCAGAAAGCTTCTCTCTCTTTGTAATCGGAGGATATTTCCTTTGGCCCTACAGTCTTCAAAGGGATCCGAAATATCTGTTCTCAGATTCCACAGAAATAAGGCTAGCAAAGAGATCCACGAAATACAGATGTAACTCTGTGAGTGGAAGTCACATATCACAGAGCAGTTTCTCAGAAAGCTTCTTTCCAGATTTCATCGGACGATATCTCCTTTTTCACCATAGCCCTCTATGGGCTTCCAAATATCACTTTGCCAATTCCACAAGAACGGTCTTAGCGAAAGGCTTCTTGAGGGGAAAGCTGTAACCCTGTGAGATGATTTCACAGAACACAATGAAGTTTCTCAGAAAGCTTCTTTATCTTTGTAATCGGAGGATATTTCCTTTGTCCCTACAGTCTTCAAAGGGATCCGTAATATCTGTTCTCAGATTCCACAGAAATAAGGCTAGCAAAGAGATCCACGAAATACAGATGTAACTCTGTGAGTGGAAGTCACATATCACAGAGCAGTTTCTCAGAAAGCTTCTTTCCAGATTTCATCTGAGGATATTTCCTTTTTCACCATAGCCGTCTATAGGCTTCCAAATATCACTTTGCCAAATCCACAAGAACTGTCTTAGCGAAAGGCTTCTTGAGGGGAAAGCTGTAACTCTGTGAGATGATTTCACAGAACAAAAAGAAGTTTCTCAGAAAGCTTCTTTCCCTTTGTTATCGGAGGATATTTCCTTTGGCCCTATGGTCTTCAAAGGGATCCGAAATATCTGTTCTCAGATTCCACAGAAATAAGGCTAGCAAAGAGATCCACGAAATACAGATGTAACTCTGTGAGTGGAAGTCACATATCACAGAGCAGTTACTCAGAAAGCTTCTTTCCAGATTTCATCGGAGGATATTTCCTTTGTCACCATAGCCCTCTATGGGCTTCCAGATATCACTTTGCCAATTCCACAAGAACTGTCTTAGCGAAAGGCTTCTTGAGGGGAAAGCTGTAACTCTCTGAGATGATTTCACAGAACACAATGAAGTTTCTCAGAAAGCTTTTTTCTCTTTGTTATCGGAGGATATTTCCTTTGGCCCTATCGTCTTCAAAGGGATCCGAAATATCTGTTCTCAGATTCCACAGAAATAAGGCTAGCAAAGGGATCCAGGAAATACAGATGTAATTCTGTGAGTGGAAGTCACATATCACAGAGCAGTTTCTCAGAAAGCTTCTTTCCAGATTTCATCGGACGATATTTCCTTTTTCACCATAGCCCTCTATGGGCTTCCAAATATCACTTTGCCAATTCCACAAGAACTGTCTTAGCGAAAGACTTCTTGAGGGGAAAGCTGTAACTCTGTGAGATGATTTCACAGAACACAATGAAGTTTCTCAGAAAGCTTTTTTCTCTTTGTTATCGGAGGATATTTCCTTTTGCCCTATAGTCTTCAAAGGGATCCGAAATATCTGTTCTCAGATTCCACAGAAATAAGGCTAGCAAAGAGACCCACGAAATACAGATGTAACTCTGTGAGTGGAAGTCACATATCACAGAGCAGTTTCTCAGAAAGCTTCTTTCCAGATTTCATCGGAGGATATTTCCTTTTTCACCATAGCCCTCTATGGGCTTCCAAATATCACTTTGCCAATTCCACAAGAACTGTCCTAGCGAAAGGCTTCTTGAGGGGATAGCTGTAACTCTGTGAGATGATTTCACAGAACACAAAGAAGTTTCTCAGAAAGCTTCTTTCCCTTTGTTATCGGAGGATATTTCCTTTGGCCCTATAGTCTTCAAAGGGATCCGAAATATCGGTTCTCAGATTCCACAGAAATAAGGCTAGCAAAGAGATCCACGAAATACAGATGTAACTCTGTGAGTGGAAGTCACATATCACAGAGCAGTTTCTCAGAAGGCTTCTTTCCAGATTTCATCGGAGGATATTTCCTTTTTCACCATAGCCCTCTAAGGGCTTCCAAATATCACTTTGCCAATTCCACGAGAACTGTCTTAGCGAAAGGCTTCTTGAGGGGAAAGCTGTAACTCTGTGAGATGATTTCACAGAACACAATGAAGTTTCTCAGAAAGCTTCTCTCTCTTTGTAATCGGAGGATATTTCCTTTGGCCCTACAGTCTTCAAAGGGATCCGAAATATCTGTTCTCAGATTCCACAGAAATAAGGCTAGCAAAGAGATCCACGAAATACAGATGTAACTCTGTGAGTGGAAGTCACATATCACAGAGCAGTTTCTCAGAAAGCTTCTTTCCAGATTTCATCGGACGATATCTCCTTTTTCACCATAGCCCTCTATGGGCTTCCAAATATCACTTTGCCAATTCCACAAGAACGGTCTTAGCGAAAGGCTTCTTGAGGGGAAAGCTGTAACCCTGTGAGATGATTTCACAGAACACAATGAAGTTTCTCAGAAAGCTTCTTTATCTTTGTAATCGGAGGATATTTCCTTTGTCCCTACAGTCTTCAAAGGGATCCGTAATATCTGTTCTCAGATTCCACAGAAATAAGGCTAGCAAAGAGATCCACGAAATACAGATGTAACTCTGTGAGTGGAAGTCACATATCACAGAGCAGTTTCTCAGAAAGCTTCTTTCCAGATTTCATCTGAGGATATTTCCTTTTTCACCATAGCCGTCTATAGGCTTCCAAATATCACTTTGCCAAATCCACAAGAACTGTCTTAGCGAAAGGCTTCTTGAGGGGAAAGCTGTAACTCTGTGAGATGATTTCACAGAACACAAAGAAGTTTCTCAGAAAGCTTCTTTCCCTTTGTTATCGGAGGATATTTCCTTTGGCCCTATGGTCTTCAAAGGGATCCGAAATATCTGTTCTCAGATTCCACAGAAATAAGGCTAGCAAAGAGATCCACGAAATACAGATGTAACTCTGTGAGTGGAAGTCACATATCACAGAGCAGTTACTCAGAAAGCTTCTTTCCAGATTTCATCGGAGGATATTTCCTTTGTCACCATAGCCCTCTATGGGCTTCCAGATATCACTTTGCCAATTCCACAAGAACTGTCTTAGCGAAAGGCTTCTTGAGGGGAAAGCTGTAACTCTCTGAGATGATTTCACAGAACACAATGAAGTTTCTCAGAAAGCTTTTTTCTCTTTGTTATCGGAGGATATTTCCTTTGGCCCTATCGTCTTCAAAGGGATCCGAAATATCTTTTCTCAGATTCCACAGAAATAAGGCTAGCAAAGGGATCCAGGAAATACAGATGTAATTCTGTGAGTGGAAGTCACATATCACAGAGCAGTTTCTCAGAAAGCTTCTTTCCAGATTTCATCGGACGATATTTCCTTTTTCACCATAGCCCTCTATGGGCTTCCAAATATCACTTTGCCAATTCCACAAGAACTGTCTTAGCGAAAGGCTTCTTGAGGGGAAAGCTGTAACTCTGTGAGATGATTTCACAGAACACAATGAAGTTTCTCAGAAAGCTTCTTTCTCTTTGTAATCGGAGGATATTTCCTTTGGCCCTATCGTCTTCAAAGGGATCCGAAATATCTGTTCTCAGATTCCACAGAAATAAGGCTAGCAAAGAGATCCACGAAACAGAGATGTAACTCTGTGAGTGGAAGTCACATATCACAGAGCAGTTTCTCAGAAAGCTTCTTTCCAGATTTCATCGGAGGATATTTCCTTTTTCACCATAGCCCTCTATGGGCTTCCAGATATCACTTTGCCAATTCCACAAGAACTGTCTTAGCGAAAGGCTTCTTGAGGGGAAAGCTGTAACTCTCTGAGATGATATCACAGAACACAATGAAGTTTCTCAGAAAGCTTTTTTCTCTTTGTTATCGGAGGATATTTACTTTGGCCCTATCGTCTTCAAAGGGATCCGAAATATCTGTTCTCAGATTCCACAGAAATAAGGCTAGCAAAGGGATCCAGGAAATACAGATGTAACTCTGTGAGTGGAAGTCACATATCACAGAGCAGTTTCTCAGAAAGCTTCTTTCCAGATTTCATCGGAGGATATTTCCTTTTTCACCATAGCCCTCTATGGGCTTCCAAATATCACTTTGCAATTTCCACAAGAACTGTCTTAGCGAAAGGCTTCTTGAGGGGAAAGCTGTAAATCTGTGAGATGATTTCACAGAACACAAAGAAGTTTCTCAGAAAGCTTCTTTCTCTTTGTTATCGGAGGATATTTCCTTTGGCCCTAGAGTCTTCAAAGGGATCCGAAATATCTGTTCTCAGATTCCGCAGAAATAAGGCTAGCAAAGAGACCCACGAAATACAGATGTAACTCTGTGAGTGGAAGTCACATATCACAGAGCAGTTTCTCAGAAAGCTTCTTTCCAGATTTCATCTGAGCATATTTCCTTTTTCACCATAGCCCTCTATGGGCTTCCAAATATCACTTTGCCAATTCCACAAGAACTGTCTTAGCGAAAGGCTTCTTGAGGGGAAAGCTGGAACTCTGTGAGATGATTTCACAGAACACAAAGAACTTTCTCAGAAAGCTTCTTTCTCTTTGTTATGGGAGGATATTTCCTTTGTCCCTACAGGCTTCAAAGGGATCCGAAATATCTGTTCTCAGATTCCACAGAAATAAGGCTAGCAAAGAGTTCCACGAAATACAGATGTAACTCTGTGAGAGAAAGTCACATATCAAAGAGCAGTTTCTCAGAAAGCTTCTTTCCAGATTTCATCGGAGGATATTTCCTTTTTCACCATAGCCCTCTATGGGATTCCAAATATCACTTTGCCAATTCCACAAGAACTGTCTTAGCGAAAGGCTTCTTGAGGGGAAAGCTGTAACTCTGTGAGATGATTCCACAGAACACAAAGAAGTTTCTCAGAAAGCTTCTTTCTCTTTGTTATCGGAGGATATTTCCTTTGGCCCTATAGTCTCCAAAGGGATCCGAAATATCTATTCTCAGATTCCACAGAAATAAGGCTAGCAAAGAGATCCACGAAATACAGATGTAACTCTGTGAGTGGAAGTCACATATCACAGAGCAGTTACTCAGAAAGCTTCTTTCCAGATTTCATCGGAGGATATTTCCTTTGTCACCATAGCCCTCTATGGGCTTCCGGATATCACTTTGCCAATTCCACAAGAACTGTCTTAGCGAAAGGCTTCTTGAGGGGAAAGCTGTAACTCTCTGAGATGATTTCACAGAACACAATGAAGTTTCTCAGAAAGCTTTTTTCTCTTTGTTATCGGAGGATATTTCCTTTGGCCCTATCGTCTTCAAAGGGATCCGAAATATCTGTTCTCAGATTCCACAGAAATAAGGCTAGCAAAGGGATCCAGGAAATACAGATGTAATTCTGTGAGTGGAAGTCACATATCACAGAGCAGTTTCTCAGAAAGCTTCTTTCCAGATTTCATCGGACGATATTTCCTTTTTCACCATAGCCCTCTATGGGCTTCCAAATATCACTTTGCCAATTCCACAAGAACTGTCTTAGCGAAAGGCTTCTTGAGGGGAAAGCTGTAACTCTGTGAGATGATTTCACAGAACACAATGAAGTTTCTCAGAAAGCTTTTTTCTCTTTGTTATCGGAGGATATTTCCTTTTGCCCTATAGTCTTCAAAGGGATCCGAAATATCTGTTCTCAGATTCCACAGAAATAAGGCTAGCAAAGAGACCCACGAAATACAGATGTAACTCTGTGAGTGGAAGTCACATATCACAGAGCAGTTTCTCAGAAAGCTTCTTTCCAGATTTCATCGGAGGATATTTCCTTTTTCACCATAGCCCTCTATGGGCTTCCAAATATCACTTTGCCAATTCCACAAGAACTGTCCTAGCGAAAGGCTTCTTGAGGGGATAGCTGTAACTCTGTGAGATGATTTCACAGAACACAAAGAAGTTTCTCAGAAAGCTTCTTTCCCTTTGTTATCGGAGGATATTTCCTTTGGCCCTATAGTCTTCAAAGGGATCCGAAATATCGGTTCTCAGATTCCACAGAAATAAGGCTAGCAAAGAGATCCACGAAATACAGATGTAACTCTGTGAGTGGAAGTCACATATCACAGAGCAGTTTCTCAGAAGGCTTCTTTCCAGATTTCATCGGAGGATATTTCCTTTTTCACATTGCCCTCTAAGGGCTTCCAAATATCACTTTGCCAATTCCACGAGAACTGTCTTAGCGAAAGGCTTCTTGAGGGGAAACCTGTAACTCTGTGAGATGATTTCACAGAACACAATGAAGTTTCTCAGAAAGCTTCTTTCTCTTTGTAATCGGAGGATATTTCCTTTGGCCCTACAGTCTTCAAAGGGATCCGAAATATCTGTTCTCAGATTCCACAGAAATAAGGCTAGCAAAGAGATCCACGAAATACAGATGTAACTCTGTGAGTGGAAGTCACATATCACAGAGCAGTTTCTCAGAAAGCTTCTTTCCAGATTTCATCGGACGATATCTCCTTTTTCACCATAGCCCTCTATGGGCTTCCAAATATCACTTTGCCAATTCCACAAGAACGGTCTTAGCGAAAGGCTTCTTGAGGGGAAAGCTGTAACCCTGTGAGATGATTTCACAGAACACAATGAAGTTTCTCAGAAAGCTTCTTTATCTTTGTAATCGGAGGATATTTCCTTTGTCCCTACAGTCTTCAAAGGGATCCGTAATATCTGTTCT
This sequence comes from Macaca mulatta, assembly GCF_049350105.2. Lineage (NCBI taxonomy): Eukaryota > Metazoa > Chordata > Mammalia > Primates > Cercopithecidae > Macaca > Macaca mulatta. The sequence continues at coordinate 31,442,240 of NC_133417.1, forward strand.
CAGATTCCACAGAAATAAGGCTAGCAAAGAGATCCACGAAATACAGATGTAACTCTGTGAGTGGAAGTCACATATCACAGAGCAGTTTCTCAGAAAGCTTCTTTCCAGATTTCATCTGAGGATATTTCCTTTTTCACCATAGCCGTCTATAGGCTTCCAAATATCACTTTGCCAAATCCACAAGAACTGTCTTAGCGAAAGGCTTCTTGAGGGGAAAGCTGTAACTCTGTGAGATGATTTCACAGAACACAAAGAAGTTTCTCAGAAAGCTTCTTTCCCTTTGTTATCGGAGGATATTTCCTTTGGCCCTATGGTCTTCAAAGGGATCCGAAATATCTGTTCTCAGATTCCACAGAAATAAAGCTAGCAAAGAGATCCACGAAATACAGATGTAACTCTGTGAGTGGAAGTCACATATCACAGAGCAGTTACTCAGAAAGCTTCTTTCCAGATTTCATCGGAGGATATTTCCTTTGTCACCATAGCCCTCTAGGGGTTCCAGATATCACTTTGCCAATTCCACAAGAACTGTCTTAGCGAAAGGCTTCTTGAGGGGAAAGCTGTAACTCTGTGAGATGATTTCACAGAACACAATGAAGTTTCTCAGAAAGCTTTTTTCTCTTTGTTATCGGAGGATATTTCCTTTGGCCCTATCGTCTTCAAAGGGATCCGAAATATCTGTTCTCAGATTCCACAGAAATAAGGCTAGCAAAGGGATCCAGGAAATACAGATGTAACTCTGTGAGTGGAAGTCACATATCACAGAGCAGTTTCTCAGAAATCTTCTTTCCAGATTTCATCGGACGATATTTCCTTTTTCACCAAAGCCCTCTATGGGCTTCCAAATATCACTTTGCCAATTCCACAAGAACTGTCTTAGCGAAAGGCTTCTTGAGGGGAAAGCTGTAACTCTGTGAGATGATTTCACAGAACACAATGAAGTTTCTCAGAAAGCTTCTTTCTCTTTGTAATCGGAGGATATTTCCTTTGGCCCTATAGTCTTCAAAGGGATCCGAAATATCTGTTCTCAGATTCCACAGAAATAAGGCTAGCAAAGAGATCCACGAAACAGAGATGTAACTCTGTGAGTGGAAGTCACATATCACAGAGCAGTTTCTCAGAAAGCTTCTTTCCAGATTTCATCGGAGGATATTTCCTTTTTCTCCCTAGCCCTCTATGGGCTTCCAGATATCACTTTGCCAATTCCACAAGAACTGTCTTAGCGAAAGGCTTCTTGAGGGGAAAGCTGTAACTCTGTGAGATGATTTCACAGAACACAAAGAAGTTTCTCAGAAAGCTTCTTTCTCTTTGTTATGGGAGGATATTTCCTTTGGCCCTATAGTCTTCAAAGGGATCCGAAATATCTGTTCTCAGATTCCACAGAAATAAGGCTAGCAAAGAGATCCACGAAGTACAGATGTAACTCTGTGAGTGGAAGTCACATATCACAGAGCAGTTTCTCAGAAAGCTTCTTTCCAGATTTCATCGGAGGATATTTCCTTTTTCACCATAGCCCTCTATGGGCTTCCAGATATCACTTTGCCAATTCCACAAGAACTGTCTTAGCGAAAGGCTTCTTGAGGGGAAAGCTGTAACTCTCTGAGATGATATCACAGAACACAATGAAGTTTCTCAGAAAGCTTTTTTCTCTTTGTTATCGGAGGATATTTCCTTTGGCCCTATAGTCTTCAAAGGGATCCGAAATATCTGTTCTCAGATTCCGCAGAAATAAGGCTAGCAAAGAGACCCACGAAATACAGATGTAACTCTGTGAGTGGAAGTCACATATCACAGAGCAGTTTCTCAGAAAGCTTCTTTCCAGATTTCATCTGAGCATATTTCCTTTTTCACCATAGCCCTCTATGGGCTTCCAAATATCACTTTGCCAATTCCACAAGAACTGTCTTAGCGAAAGGCTTCTTGAGGGGAAAGCTGTAACTCTGTGAGATGATTTCACAGAACACAACGAAGTTTCTCAGAAAGCTTCTTTCTCTTTGTAATCGGAGGATATTTGCTTTGGCCCTATAGTCTTCAAAGGGATCCGAAATATCTGTTCTCAGATTCCACAGAAATAAGGCTAGCAAAGAGATCCACGAAAAACAGATGTAACTCTGTGAGTGGAAGTCACATATCATAGAGCAGTTTCTCAGAACGCTTCTTTCCAGATTTCATCGGAGGATATTTCCTTTTTCACCATAGCCCTCTATGGGCTTCCAGATATCACTTTGCCAATTCCACGAGAACTGTCTTAGCGAAAGGCTTCTTGAGGGGAAAGCTGTAACTCTGTGAGATGATTTCACAGAACACAAAGAAGTTTCTCAGAAAGCTTTTTTCTCTTTGTTATGTGAGGATATTTCCTTTGTCCCTACAGTCTTCAAAGGGATCCGGAATATCTGTTCTCCGATTCCACAGAAATAAGGCTAGCAGAGAGATCCACGAAATACAGATGTAACTCTGTGAGTGGAAGTCACATATCACAGAGCAGTTTCTCAGAAAGCTTCTTTCCATATTTCATCGGAGGATATTTCCTTTTTCACCATAGCCCTCTATAGGCTTCCAAATATCACTTTGCCAAATCCACAAGAACTGTCTTAGCGAAAGGCTTCTTGAGGGGAAAGCTGTAACCCTGTGAGATGATTTCACAGAACACAATGAAGTTTCTCAAATAGCTTCTTTCTCTTTGTTATCGGAGGATATTTCCTTTGGCCCTATAGTCTTCAAAGGGATTCGAAATATCAGTTCTCAGATTCCACAGAAATAAGGCTAGCAAAGAGATCCACGAAATACAGAGGTAACTCTGTGAGTGGAAGTCACATATCACAGAGCAGTTTCTCAGAAAGCTTCTTTCCAGATTTCATCTGAGCATATTTCCTTTTTCACCATAGCCCTCTATGGGCTTCCAAATATCCCTTTGCCAATTCCACAAGAACTGTCTTAGCGAAAGGCTTCTTGAGGGGAAAGCTGGAACTCTGTGAGATGATTTCACAGAACACAAAGAACTTTCTCAGAAAGCTTCTTTCTCTTTGTTATGGGAGGATATTTCCTTTGTCCCTACAGGCTTCAAAGGGATCCGAAATATCTGTTCTCAGATTCCACAGAAATAAGGCTAGCAAAGAGATCCACGAAATACAGATGTAACTCTGTGAGAGAAAGTCACATATCAAAGAGCAGTTTCTCAGAAAGCTTCTTTCCAGATTTCATCGGAGGATATTTCCTTTTTCACCATAGCCCTCTATGGGATTCCAAATATCACTTTGCCAATTCCACAAGAACTGTCTTAGCGAAAGGCTTCTTGAGGGGAAAGCTGTAACTCTGTGAGATGATTCCACAGAACACAAAGAAGTTTCTCAGAAAGCTTCTTTCTCTTTGTTATCGGAGGATATTTCCTTTGGCCCTATAGTCTCCAAAGGGATCCGAAATATCTGTTCTCAGATTCCACAGAAATAAGGCTAGCAAAGAGATCCACGAAATACAGATTTAACTCTGTGAGTGGAAGTCACATATCACAGAGCAGTTACTCAGAAAGCTTCTTTCCAGATTTCATCGGAGGATATTTCCTTTTTCACCATAGCCCTCTATGGGCTTCCAGATATCACTTTGCCAATTCCACAAGAACTGTCTTAGCGAAAGGCTTCTTGAGGGGAAAGCTGTAACTCTGTGAGATGATTTCACAGAACACAATGAAGTTTCTCAGAAAGCTTTTTTCTCTTTGTTATCGGAGGATATTTCCTTTTGCCCTATAGTCTTCAAAGGGATCCGAAATATCTGTTCTCAGATTCCACAGAAATAAGGCTAGCAAAGAGACCCACGAAATACAGATGTAACTCTGTGAGTGGAAGTCACATATCACAGAGCAGTTTCTCAGAAAGCTTCTTTCCAGATTTCATCGGAGGATATTTCCTTTTTCACCATAGACCTCTATGGGCTTCCAAATATCACTTTGCCAATTCCACAAGAACTGTCCTAGCGAAAGGCTTCTTGAGGGGATAGCTGTAACTCTGTGAGATGATTTCACAGAACACAAAGAAGTTTCTCAGAAAGCTTCTTTCCCTTTGTTATCGGAGGATATTTCCTTTGGCCCTATAGTCTTCAAAGGGATCCGAAATATCGGTTCTCAGATTCCACAGAAATAAGGCTAGCAAAGAGATCCACGAAATACAGATGTAACTCTGTGAGTGGAAGTCACATATCACAGAGCAGTTTCTCAGAAGGCTTCTTTCCAGATTTCATCGGAGGATATTTCCTTTTTCACCATAGCCCTCTAAGGGCTTCCAAATATCACTTTGCCAATTCCACGAGAACTGTCTTAGCGAAAGGCTTCTTGAGGGGAAAGCTGTAACTCTGTGAGATGATTTCACAGAACACAATGAAGTTTCTCAGAAAGCTTCTCTCTCTTTGTAATCGGAGGATATTTCCTTTGGCCCTACAGTCTTCAAAGGGATCCGAAATATCTGTTCTCAGATTCCACAGAAATAAGGCTAGCAAAGAGATCCACGAAATACAGATGTAACTCTGTGAGTGGAAGTCACATATCACAGAGCAGTTTCTCAGAAAGCTTCTTTCCAGATTTCATCGGACGATATCTCCTTTTTCACCATAGCCCTCTATGGGCTTCCAAATATCACTTTGCCAATTCCACAAGAACGGTCTTAGCGAAAGGCTTCTTGAGGGGAAAGCTGTAACCCTGTGAGATGATTTCACAGAACACAATGAAGTTTCTCAGAAAGCTTCTTTATCTTTGTAATCGGAGGATAATTCCTTTGTCCCTACTGTCTTCAAAGGGATCCGTAATATCTGTTCTCAGATTCCACAGAAATAAGGCTAGCAAAGAGATCCACGAAATACAGATGTAACTCTGTGAGTGGAAGTCACATATCACAGAGCAGTTTCTCAGAAAGCTTCTTTCCAGATTTCATCTGAGGATATTTCCTTTTTCACCATAGCCGTCTATAGGCTTCCAAATATCACTTTGCCAAATCCACAAGAACTGTCTTAGCGAAAGGCTTCTTGAGGGGAAAGCTGTAACTCTGTGAGATGATTTCACAGAACACAAAGAAGTTTCTCAGAAAGGTTCTTTCCCTTTGTTATCGGAGGATATTTCCTTTGGCCCTATGGTCTTCAAAGGGATCCGAAATATCTGTTCTCAGATTCCACAGAAATAAGGCTAGCAAAGAGATCCACGAAATACAGATGTAACTCTGTGAGTGGAAGTCACATATCACAGAGCAGTTACTCAGAAAGCTTCTTTCCAGATTTCATCGGAGGATATTTCCTTTGTCACCATAGCCCTCTATGGGCTTCCAGATATCACTTTGCCAATTCCACAAGAACTGTCTTAGCGAAAGGCTTCTTGAGGGGAAAGCTGTAACTCTCTGAGATGATTTCACAGAACACAATGAAGTTTCTCAGAAAGCTTTTTTCTCTTTGTTATCGGAGGATATTTCCTTTGGCCCTATCGTCTTCAAAGGCATCCGAAATATCTGTTCTCAGATTCCACAGAAATAAGGCTAGCAAAGGGATCCAGGAAATACAGATGTAATTCTGTGAGTGGAGGTCACATATCACAGAGCAGTTTCTCAGAAAGCTTCTTTCCAGATTTCATCGGACGATATTTCCTTTTTCACCATAGCCCTCTATGGGCTTCCAAATATCACTTTGCCAATTCCACAAGAACTGTCTTAGCGAAAGGCTTCTTGAGGGGAAAGCTGTAACTCTGTGAGATGATTTCACAGAACACAATGAAGTTTCTCAGAAAGCTTCTTTCTCTTTGTAATCGGAGGATATTTCCTTTGGCCCTATAGTCTTCAAAGGGATCCGAAATATCTGTTCTCAGATTCCACAGAAATAAGGCTAGCAAAGAGATCCACGAAACAGAGATGTAACTCTGTGAGTGGAAGTCACATATCACAGAGCAGTTTCTCAGAAAGCTTCTTTCCAGATTTCATCGGAGGATATTTCCTTTTTCTCCCTAGCCCTCTATGGGCTTCCAGATATCACTTTTCCAATTCCACAAGAACTGTCTTAGAGAAAGGCTTCTTGAGGGGAAAGCTGTAACTCTGTGAGATGATTTCACAGAACACAAAGAAGTTTATCAGAAAGCTTCTTTCTCTTTGTTATGGGAGGATATTTCCTTTGGCCCTATAGTCTTCAAAGGGATCCGAAATATCTGTTCTCAGATTCCACAGAAATAAGGCTAGCAAAGAGATCCACGAAGTACAGATGTAACTCTGTGAGTGGAAGTCACATATCACAGAGCAGTTTCTCAGAAAGCTTGTTTCCAGATTTCATCGGAGGATATTTCCTTTTTAACCATAGCCCTCTATGGGCTTCCAGATATCACTTTGCCAATTCCACAAGAACTGTCTTAGCGAAAGGCTTCTTGAGGGGAAAGCTGTAACTCTCTGAGATGATATCACAGAACACAATGAAGTTTCTCAGAAAGCTTTTTTCTCTTTGTTATCGGAGGATATTTACTTTGGCCCTATCGTCTTCAAAGGGATCCGAAATATCTGTTCTCAGATTCCACAGAAATAAGGCTAGCAAAGGGATCCAGGAAATACAGATGTAACTCTGTGAGTGGAAGTCACATATCACAGAGCAGTTTCTCAGAAAGCTTCTTTCCAGATTTCCTCGGAGGATATTTCCTTTTTCACCATAGCCCTCTATGGGCTTCCAAATATCACTTTGCAATTTCCACAAGAACTGTCTTAGCGAAAGGCTTCTTGAGGGGAAAGCTGTAAATCTGTGAGATGATTTCACAGAACACAAAGAAGTTTCTCAGAAAGCTTCTTTCTCTTTGTTATCGGAGGATATTTCCTTTGGCCCTAGAGTCTTCAAAGGGATCCGAAATATCTGTTCTCAGATTCCGCAGAAATAAGGCTAGCAAAGAGACCCACGAAATACAGATGTAACTCTGTGAGTGGAAGTCACATATCACAGAGCAGTTTCTCAGAAAGCTTCTTTCCAGATTTCATCTGAGCATATTTCCTTTTTCACCATAGCCCTCTATGGGCTTCCAAATATCACTTTGCCAATTCCACAAGAACTGTCTTAGCGAAAGGCTTCTTGAGGGGAAAGCTGGAACTCTGTGAGATGATTTCACAGAACACAAAGAACTTTCTCAGAAAGCTTCTTTCTCTTTGTTTTGGGAGGATATTTCCTTTGTCCCTACAGGCTTCAAAGGGATCCGAAATATCTGTTCTCAGATTCCACAGAAATAAGGCTAGCAAAGAGTTCCACGAAATACAGATGTAACTCTGTGAGAGAAAGTCACATATCAAAGAGCAGTTTCTCAGAAAGCTTCTTTCCAGATTTCATCGGAGGATATTTCCTTTTTCACCATAGCCCTCTATGGGATTCCAAATATCACTTTGCCAATTCCACAAGAACTGTCTTAGCGAAAGGCTTCTTGAGGGGAAAGCTGTAACTCTGTGAGATGATTCCACAGAACACAAAGAAGTTTCTCAGAAAGCTTCTTTCTCTTTGTTATCGGAGGATATTTCCTTTGGCCCTATAGTCTCCAAAGGGATCCGAAATATCTATTCTCAGATTCCACAGAAATAAGGCTAGCAAAGAGATCCACGAAATACAGATGTAACTCTGTGAGTGGAAGTCACATATCACAGAGCAGTTACTCAGAAAGCTTTTTTCCAGATTTCATCGGAGGATATTTCCTTTGTCACCATAGCCCTCTATGGGCTTCCAGATATCACTTTGCCAATTCCACAAGAACTGTCTTAGCGAAAGGCTTCTTGAGGGGAAAGCTGTAACTCTCTGAGATGATTTCACAGAACACAATGAAGTTTCTCAGAAAGCTTTTTTCTCTTTGTTATCGGAGGATATTTCCTTTGGCCCTATCGTCTTCAAAGGGATCCGAAATATCTGTTCTCAGATTCCACAGAAATAAGGCTAGCAAAGGGATCCAGGAAATACAGATGTAATTCTGTGAGTGGAAGTCACATATCACAGAGCAGTTTCTCAGAAAGCTTCTTTCCAGATTTCATCGGACGATATTTCCTTTTTCACCATAGCCCTCTATGGGCTTCCAAATATCACTTTGCCAATTCCACAAGAACTGTCTTAGCGAAAGGCTTCTTGAGGGGAAAGCTGTAACTCTGTGAGATGATTTCACAGAACACAATGAAGTTTCTCAGAAAGCTTCTTTCTCTTTGTAATCGGAGGATATTTCCTTTGGCCCTATAGTCTTCAAAGGGATCCGAAATATCTGTTCTCAGATTCCACAGAAATAAGGCTAGCAAAGAGATCCACGAAACAGAGATGTAACTCTGTGAGTGGAAGTCACATATCACAGAGCAGTTTCTCAGAAAGCTTCTTTCCAGATTTCATCGGAGGATATTTCCTTTTTATCCCTAGCCCTCTATGGGCTTCCAGATATCACTTTGCCAATTCCACAAGAACTGTCGTAGCGAAAGGCTTCTTGAGGGGAAAGCTGTAACTCTGTGAGATGATTTCACAGAACACAAAGAAGTTTCTCAGAAAGCTTCTTTCTCTTTGTTATGGGAGGATATTTCCTTTGGCCCTATAGTCTTCAAAGGGATCCGAAATATCTGTTCTCAGATTCCACAGAAATAAGGCTAGCAAAGAGATCCACGAAGTACAGATGTAACTCTGTGAGTGGAAGTCACATATCACAGAGCAGTTTCTCAGAAAGCTTCTTTCCAGATTTCATCGGAGGATATTTCCTTTTTCACCATAGCCCTCTATGGGCTTCCAAATATCACTTTGCCAATTCCACAAGAACTGTCTTAGCGAAAGGCTTCTTGAGGGGAAAGCTGTAACTCTCTGAGATGATATCACAGAACACAATGAAGTTTCTCAGAAAGCTTTTTTCTCTTTGTTATCGGAGGATATTTACTTTGGCCCTATCGTCTTCAAAGGGATCCGAAATATCTGTTCTCAGATTCCACAGAAATAAGGCTAGCAAAGGGATCCAGGAAATACAGATGTAACTCTGTGAGTGGAAGTCACATATCACAGAGCAGTTTCTCAGAAAGCTTCTTTCCAGATTTCATCGGACGATATTTCCTTTTTCACCATAGCCCTCTATGGGCTTCCAAATATCACTTTGCCAATTCCACAAGAACTGTCTTAGCGAAAGGCTTCTTGAGGGGAAAGCTGTAACTCTGTGAGATGATTTCACAGAACACAAAGTAGTTTCTCAGAAAGCCTCTTTCTCTTTGTTAACGGAGGATATTTCCTTTGTCCCTACAGTCTTCAAAGGGATCCGGAATATCTGTTCTCAGATTCCACAGAAATAAGGCTAGCAGAGAGATCCACGAAATACAGATGTAACTCTGTGAGTGGAAGTCACATATCACAGAGCAGTTTCTCAGAAAGCTTCTTTCCAGATTTCATCGGAGGATATTTCCTTTTTATCCCTAGCCCTCTATGGGCTTCCAGATATCACTTTGCCAATTCCACAAGAACTGTCTTAGCGAAAGGCTTCTTGAGGGGAAAGCTGTAACTCTGTGAGATGATTTCACAGAACACAAAGAAGTTTCTCAGAAAGCTTCTTTCTCTTTGTTATGGGAGGATATTTCCTTTGGCCCTATAGTCTTCAAAGGGATCCGAAATATCTGTTCTCAGATTCCACAGAAATAAGGCTAGCAAAGAGATCCACGAAGTACAGATGTAACTCTGTGAGTGGAAGTCACATATCACAGAGCAGTTTCTCAGAAAGCTTCTTTCCAGATTTCATCGGAGGATATTTCCTTTTTCACCATAGCCCTCTATGGGCTTCCAGATATCACTTTGCCAATTCCACAAGAACTGTCTTAGCGAAAGGCTTCTTGAGGGGAAAGCTGTAACTCTCTGAGATGATATCACAGAACACAATGAAGTTTCTCAGAAAGCATTTTTCTCTTTGTTATCGGAGGATATTTACTTTGGCCCTATCGTCTTCAAAGGGATCCGAAATATCTGTTCTCAGATTCCACAGAAATAAGGCTAGCAAAGGGATCCAGGAAATACAGATGTAACTCTGTGAGTGGAAGTCACATATCACAGAGCAGTTTCTCAGAAAGCTTCTTTCCAGATTTCATCGGAGGATATTTCCTTTTTCACCATAGCCCTCTATGGGCTTCCAAATATCACTTTGCAAATTCCACAAGAACTGTCTTAGCGAAAGGCTTCTTGAGGGGAAAGCTGTAAATCTGTGAGATGATTTCACAGAACACAAAGAAGTTTCTCAGAAAGCTTCTTTCTCTTTGTTATCGGAGGATATTTCCTTTGGCCCTATAGTCTTCAAAGGGATCCGAAATATCTGTTCTCAGATTCCGCAGAAATAAGGCTAGCAAAGAGACCCACGAAATACAGATGTAACTCTGTGAGTGGAAGTCACATATCACAGAGCAGTTTCTCAGAAAGCTTCTTTCCAGATTTCATCTGAGCATATTTCCTTTTTCACCATAGCCCTCTATGGGCTTCCAAATATCACTTTGCCAATTCCACAAGAACTGTCTTAGCGAAAGGCTTCTTGAGGGGAAAGCTGTAACTCTGTGAGATGATTTCACAGAACACAAAGAACTTTCTCAGAAAGCTTCTTTCTCTTTGTAATCGGAGGATATTTCCTTTGGCCCTATAGTCTTCAAAGGGATCCGAAATATCTGTTCTCAGATTCCACAGAAATAAGGCTAGCAAAGAGATCCACGAAATACAGATGTAACTCTGTGAGTGGAAGTCACATATCACAGAGCAGTTTCTCAGAAAGCTTCTTTCCAGATTTCATCGGAGGATATTTCCTTTTTCACCATAGCCCTCTATGGGCTTCCAGATATCACTTTGCCAATTCCACAAGAACTGTCTTAGCGAAAGCCTTCTTGAGGGGAAAGCTGTAACTCTGTGAGATGATTTCACAGAACACAAAGAAGTTTCTCAGAAAGCTTCTTTCTCTTTGTTATGCGAGGATATTTCCTTTGTCCCTACAGTCTTCAAAGGGATCCGGAATATCTGTTCTCAGATTCCACAGAAATAAGGCTAGCAAAGAGATCCACGAAATACAGATGTAACTCTGTGAGTGGAAGTCACATATCCCAGAGCAGTTTCTCAGAAATCTTCTTTCCAGATTTCATCTGAGGATGTTTCCTTTTTCACCATAGCCGTCTATGGGCTTCCAAATATCACTTTGCCAATTCCACAAGAACTGTCTTAGCGAAAGGCTTCTTGAGGGGAAAGCTGTAACTCTGTGAGATGATTTCACAGAACACAAAGTAGTTTCTCAGAAAGCCTCTTTCTCTTTGTTAACGGAGGATATTTCCTTTGTCCCTACAGTCTTCAAAGGGATCCGGAATATCTGTTCTCAGATTCCACAGAAATAAGGCTAGCAGAGAGATCCACGAAATACAGATGTAACTCTGTGAGTGGAAGTCACATATCACAGAGCAGTTTCTCAGAAAGCTTCTTTCCAGATTTCATCGGAGGATATTTCCTTTTTATCCCTAGCCCTCTATGGGCTTCCAGATATCACTTTGCCAATTCCACAAGAACTGTCTTAGCGAAAGGCTTCTTGAGGGGAAAGCTGTAACTCTGTGAGATGATTTCACAGAACACAAAGAAGTTTCTCAGAAAGCTTCTTTCTCTTTGTTATGGGAGGATATTTCCTTTGGCCCTATAGTCTTCAAAGGGATCCGAAATATCTGTTCTCAGATTCCACAGAAATAAGGCTAGCAAAGAGATCCACGAAGTACAGATGTAACTCTGTGAGTGGAAGTCACATATCACAGAGCAGTTTCTCAGAAAGCTTCTTTCCAGATTTCATCGGAGGATATTTCCTTTTTCACCATAGCCCTCTATGGGCTTCCAGATATCACTTTGCCAATTCCACAAGAACTGTCTTAGCGAAAGGCTTCTTGAGGGGAAAGCTGTAACTCTCTGAGATGATATCGCTGAACACAATGAAGTTTCTCAGAAAGCTTTTTTCTCTTTGTTATCGGAGGATATTTACTTTGGCCCTATCGTCTTCAAAGGGATCCGAAATATCTGTTCTCAGATTCCACAGAAATAAGGCTAGCAAAGGGATCCAGGAAATACAGATGTAACTCTGTGAGTGGAAGTCACATATCACAGAGCAGTTTCTCAGAAAGCTTCTTTCCAGATTTCATCGGAGGATATTTCCTTTTTCACCATAGCCCTCTATGGGCTTCCAAATATCACTTTGCAAATTCCACAAGAACTGTCTTAGCGAAAGGCTTCTTGAGGGGAAAGCTGTAAATCTGTGAGATGATTTCACAGAACACAAAGAAGTTTCTCAGAAAGCTTCTTTCTCTTTGTTATCGGAGGATATTTCCTTTGGCCCTATAGTCTTCAAAGGGATCCGAAATATCTGTTCTCAGATTCCGCAGAAATAAGGCTAGCAAAGAGACCCACGAAATACAGATGTAACTCTGTGAGTGGAAGTCACATATCACAGAGCAGTTTCTCAGAAAGCTTCTTTCCAGATTTCATCTGAGCATATTTCCTTTTTCACCATAGCCCTCTATGGGCTTCCAAATATCACTTTGCCAATTCCACAAGAACTGTCTTAGCGAAAGGCTTCTTGAGGGGAAAGCTGTAACTCTGTGAGATGATTTCACAGAACACAAAGAACTTTCTCAGAAAGCTTCTTTCTCTTTGTAATCGGAGGATATTTCCTTTGGCCCTATAGTCTTCAAAGGGATCCGAAATATCTGTTCTCAGATTCCACAGAAATAAGGCTAGCAAAGAGATCCACGAAATACAGATGTAACTCTGTGAGTGGAAGTCACATATCACAGAGCAGTTTCTCAGAAAGCTTCTTTCCAGATTTCATCGGAGGATATTTCCTTTTTCACCATAGCCCTCTATGGGCTTCCAGATATCACTTTGCCAATTCCACAAGAACTGTCTTAGCGAAAGGCTTCTTGAGGGGAAAGCTGTAACTCTGTGAGATGATTTCACAGAACACAAAGAAGTTTCTCAGAAAGCTTCTTTCTCTTTGTTATCCGAGGATATTTCCTTTGTCCCTACAGTCTTCAAAGGGATCCGGAATATCTGTTCTCAGATTCCACAGAAATAAGGCTAGCAAAGAGATCCACGAAATACAGATGTAACTCTGTGAGTGGAAGTCACATATCCCAGAGCAGTTTCTCAGAAATCTTCTTTCCAGATTTCATCTGAGGATGTTTCCTTTTTCACCATAGCCGTCTATGGGCTTCCAAATATCACTTTGCCAGTTCCACAAGAACTGTCTTAGCGAAAGGCTTCTTGAGGGGAAAGCTGTAACTCTGTGAGATGATTTCACAGAACACAAAGTAGTTTCTCAGAAAGCCTCTTTCTCTTTGTTAACGGAGGATATTTCCTTTGTCCCTACAGTCTTCAAAGGGATCCGGAATATCTGTTCTCAGATTCCACAGAAATAAGGCTAGCAGAGAGATCCACGAAATACAGATGTAACTCTGTGAGTGGAAGTCACATATCACAGAGCAGTTTCTCAGAAAGCTTCTTTCCAGATTTCATCGGAGGATATTTCCTTTTTCACCATAGCCCTCTATGGGATTCCAGATTTCAGTTTGCCAATTCCACAAGAACTGTCTTAGCGAAAGGCTACTTGAGGGGAAAGCTGTAACTCTCTGAGATGATTTCACAGAACACAATAAAGTTTCTCAGCAAGCTTTTTTCTCTTTGTTATCGGAGGATATTTCCTTTGGCCCTATCGTCTTCAAAGGGATCCGAAATATCTGTTCTCAGATTCCACAGAAATAAGGCTAGCAAAGGGATCCAGGAAATACAGATGTAACTCTGTGAGTGGAAGTCACATATCACAGAGCAGGTTCTCAGAAAGCTTCTTTCCAGATTTCATCGGAGGATATTTCCTTTTTCACCATAGCCCTCTATGGGCTTCCAAATATCACTTTGCCAATTCCACAAGAACTGTCTTAGCGAAAGGCTTCTTGAGGGGAAAGCTGTAACCCTGTGAGATGATTTCACAGAACACAATGAAGTTTCTCAGAAAGCTTCTTTCTCTTTGTTATCGGAGGATATTTCCTTTGGCCCTATAGTCTTCAAAGGGATTCGAAATATCAGTTCTCAGATTCCACAGAAATAAGGCTAGCAAAGAGATCCACGAAATACAGAGGTAACTCTGTGAGTGGAAGTCACATATCACAGAGCAGTTTCTCAGAAAGCTTCTTTCCAGATTTCATCTGAGGATATTTCCTTTTTCACCATAGCCCTCTATGGGCTTCCAAATATCCCTTTGCCAATTCCACAAGAACTGTCTTAGCGAAAGGCTTCTTGAGGGGAAAGCTGGAACTCTGTGAGATGATTTCACAGAACACAAAGAACTTTCTCAGAAAGCTTCTTTCTCTTTGTTATGGGAGGATATTTCCTTTGTCCCTACAGGCTTCAAAGGGATCCGAAATATCTGTTCTCAGATTCCACAGAAATAAGGCTAGCAAAGAGATCCACGAAATACAGATGTAACTCTGTGAGAGAAAGTCACATATCAAAGAGCAGTTTCTCAGAAAGCTTCTTTCCATATTTCATCGGAGGATATTTCCTTTTTCACCATAGCCCTCTATGGGATTCCAAATATTACTTTGCCAATTCCACAAGAACTGTCTTAGCGAAAGGCTTCTTGAGGGGAAAGCTGTAACTCTGTGAGATGATTCCACAGAACACAAAGAAGTTTCTCAGAAAGCTTCTTTCTCTTTGTTATCGGAGGATATTTCCTTTGGCCCTATAGTCTCCAAAGGGATCCGAAATATCTGTTCTCAGATTCCACAGAAATAAGGCTAGCAAAGAGATCCACGAAATACAGATGTAACTCTGTGAGTGGAAGTCACATATCACAGAGCAGTTACTCAGAGAGCTTCTTTCCAGATTTCATCGGAGGATATTTCCTTTTTCACCGTAGCCCTCTATGGGCTTCCAGATACCACTTTGCCAATTCCAAAAGAACTGTCTTAGCGAAAGGCTTCTTGAGGGGAAAGCTGTAACTCTGTGAGATGATTTCACAGAACACAATGAAGTTTCTCAGAAAGCTTTTTTCTCTTTGTTATCGGAGGATATTTCCTTTTGCCCTATAGTCTTCAAAGGGATCCGTAATATCTGTTCTCAGATTCCACAGAAATAAGGCTAGCAAAGAGACCCACGAAATACAGATGTAACTCTGTGAGTGGAAGTCACATATCACAGAGCAGTTTCTCAGAAAGCTTCTTTCCAGATTTCATCGGAGGATATTTCCTTTTTCACCATAGCCCTCTATGGGCTTCCAAATATCACTTTGCCAATTCCACAAGAACTGTCCTAGCGAAAGGCTTCTTGAGGGGATAGCTGTAACTCTGTGAGATGATTTCACAGAACACAAAGAAGTTTCTCAGAAAGCTTCTTTCCCTTTGTTATCGGAGGATATTTCCTTTGGCCCTATAGTCTTCAAAGGGATCCGAAATATCTGTTCTCAGATTCCACAGAAATAAGGCTAGCAAAGAGATCCACGAAATACAGATGTAACTCTGTGAGTGGAAGTCACATATCACAGAGCAGTTTCTCAGAAGGCTTTTTTCCAGATTTCATCGGAGGATATTTCCTTTTTCACCATAGCCCTCTAAGGGCTTCCAAATATCACTTTGCCAATTCCACGAGAACTGTCTTAGCGAAAGGCTTCTTGAGGGGAAAGCTGTAACTCTGTGAGATGATTTCACAGAACACAATGAAGTTTCTCAGAAAGCTTCTTTCTCTTTGTTATGGGAGGATATTTCCTTTGTCCCTACAGTCTTCAAAGGGATCCGAAATATCTGTTCTCAGATTCCACAGAAATAAGGCTAGCAGAGAGATCCACGAAATACAGATGTAACTCTGTGAGTGGAAGTCACATATCACAGAGCAGTTTCTCAGAAAGCTTCTTTCCAGATTTCATCGGAGGATATTTCCTTTTTCACCATAGCCCTCTATGGGATTCCAGATTTCAGTTTGCCAATTCCACAAGAACTGTCTTAGCGAAAGGCTACTTGAGGGGAAAGCTGTAACTCTCTGAGATGATTTCACAGAACACAATAAAGTTTCTCAGCAAGCTTTTTTCTCTTTGTTATCGGAGGATATTTCCTTTGGCCCTATCGTCTTCAAAGGGATCCGAAATATCTGTTCTCAGATTCCACAGAAATAAGGCTAGCAAAGGGATCCAGGAAATACAGATGTAACTCTGTGAGTGGAAGTCACATATCGCAGAGCAGGTTCTCAGAAAGCTTCTTTCCAGATTTCATCGGAGGATATTTCCTTTTTCACCATAGCCCTCTATGGGCTTCCAAATATCACTTTGCCAATTCCACAAGAACTGTCTTAGCGAAAGGCTTCTTGAGGGGAAAGCTGTAACCCTGTGAGATGATTTCACAGAACACAATGAAGTTTCTCAGAAAGCTTCTTTCTCTTTGTTATCGGAGGATATTTCCTTTGGCCCTATAGTCTTCAAAGGGATTCGAAATATCAGTTCTCAGATTCCACAGAAATAAGGCTAGCAAAGAGATCCACGAAATACAGAGGTAACTCTGTGAGTGGAAGTCACATATCACAGAGCAGTTTCTCAGAAAGCTTCTTTCCAGATTTCATCTGAGGATATTTCCTTTTTCACCATAGCCCTCTATGGGCTTCCAAATATCCCTTTGCCAATTCCACAAGAACTGTCTTAGCGAAAGGCTTCTTGAGGGGAAAGCTGGAACTCTGTGAGATGATTTCACAGAACACAAAGAACTTTCTCAGAAAGCTTCTTTCTCTTTGTTATGGGAGGATATTTCCTTTGTCCCTACAGGCTTCAAAGGGATCCGAAATATCTGTTCTCAGATTTCACAGAAATAAGGCCAGCAAAGAGATCCACGAAATACAGATGTAACTATGTGAGAGAAAGTCACATATCAAAGAGCAGTTTCTCAGAAAGCTTCTTTCCAGATTTCATCGGAGGATATTTCCTTTTTCACCATAGCCCTCTATGGGATTCCAAATATTACTTTGCCAATTCCACAAGAACTGTCTTAGCGAAAGGCTTCTTGAGGGGAAAGCTGTAACTCTGTGAGATGATTCCACAGAACACAAAGAAGTTTCTCAGAAAGCTTCTTTCTCTTTGTTATCGGAGGATATTTCCTTTGGCCCTATAGTCTCCAAAGGGATCCGAAATATCTGTTCTCAGATTCCACAGAAATAAGGCTAGCAAAGAGATCCACGAAATACAGATGTAACTCTGTGAGTGGAAGTCACATATCACAGAGCAGTTACTCAGAGAGCTTCTTTCCAGATTTCATCGGAGGATATTTCCTTTTTCACCGTAGCCCTCTATGGGCTTCCAGATACCACTTTGCCAATTCCAAAAGAACTGTCTTAGCGAAAGGCTTCTTGAGGGGAAAGCTGTAACTCTGTGAGATGATTTCACAGAACACAATGAAGTTTCTCAGAAAGCTTTTTTCTCTTTGTTATCGGAGGATATTTCCTTTTGCCCTATAGTCTTCAAAGGGATCCGTAATATCTGTTCTCAGATTCCACAGAAATAAGGCTAGCAAAGAGACCCACGAAATACAGATGTAACTCTGTGAGTGGAAGTCACATATCACAGAGCAGTTTCTCAGAAAGCTTCTTTCCAGATTTCATCGGAGGATATTTCCTTTTTCACCATAGCCCTCTATGGGCTTCCAAATATCACTTTGCCAATTCCACAAGAACTGTCCTAGCGAAAGGCTTCTTGAGGGGATAGCTGTAACTCTGTGAGATGATTTCACAGAACACAAAGAAGTTTCTCAGAAAGCTTCTTTCCCTTTGTTATCGGAGGATATTTCCTTTGGCCCTATAGTCTTCAAAGGGATCCGAAATATCTGTTCTCAGATTCCACAGAAATAAGGCTAGCAAAGAGATCCACGAAATACAGATGTAACTCTGTGAGTGGAAGTCACATATCACAGAGCAGTTTCTCAGAAGGCTTCTTTCCAGATTTCATCGGAGGATATTTCCTTTTTCACCATAGCCCTCTAAGGGCTTCCAAATATCACTTTGCCAATTCCACGAGAACTGTCTTAGCGAAAGGCTTCTTGAGGGGAAAGCTGTAACTCTGTGAGATGATTTCACAGAACACAATGAAGTTTCTCAGAAAGCTTCTTTCTCTTTGTAATCGGAGGATATTTCCTTTGGCCCTACAGTCTTCAAAGGGATCCGAAATATCTGTTCTCAGATTCCACAGAAATAAGGCTAGCAAAGAGATCCACGAAATACAGATGTAACTCTGTGAGTGGAAGTCACATATCACAGAGCAGTTTCTCAGAAAGCTTCTTTCCAGATTTCATCGGAGGATATTTCCTTTTTCACCATAGCCCTCTATGGGCTTCGAAATATCACTTTGCCAATTCCACAAGAACTGTCTTAGCGAAAGGCTTCTTGAGGGGAAAGCTGTAAACCTGTGAGATGATTTCACAGAACACAATGAAGTTTCTCAGAAAGCTTCTTTCTCTTTGTTATCGGAGGATATTTCCTTTGGCCCTATAGTCTTCAAAGGGATTCGAAATATCAGTTCTCAGATTCCACAGAAATAAGGCTAGCAAAGAGATCCACGAAATACAGAGGTAACTCTGTGAGTGGAAGTCACATATCACAGAGCAGTTTCTCAGAAAGCTTCTTTCCAGATTTCATCTGAGCATATTTCCTTTTTCACCATAGCCCTCTATGGGCTTCCAAATATCCCTTTGCCAATTCCACAAGAACTGTCTTAGCAAAAGGCTTCTTGAGGGGAAAGCTGGAACTCTGTGAGATGATTTCACAGAACACGAAGAACTTTCTCAGAAAGCTTCTTTCTCTTTGTTATGGGAGGATATTTCCTTTGTCCCTACAGTCTTCAAAGGGATCCGAAATATCTGTTCTCAGATTCCACAGAAATAAGGCTAGCAAAGAGATCCACGAAATACAGATGTAACTCTGTGAGAGAAAGTCACATATCAAAGAGCAGTTTCTCAGAAAGCTTCTTTCCAGATTTCATCGGAGGATATTTCCTTTTTCACCATAGCCCTCTATGGGATTCCAAATATCACTTTGCCAATTCCACAAGAACTGTCTTAGCGAAAGGCTTCTTGAGGGGAAAGCTGTAACTCTGTGAGATGATTTCACAGAACACAAAGAAGTTTCTCAGAAAGCTTCTTTCTCTTTGTTATCGGAGGATATTTCCTTTGGCCCTATAGTCTCCAAAGGGATCCGAAATATCTGTTCTCAGATTCCACAGAAATAAGGCTAGCAAAGAGATCCACGAAATACAGATGTAACTCTGTGAGTGGAAGTTACATATCACAGAGCAGTTACTCAGAAAGCTTCTTTCCAGATTTCATCGGAGGATATTTCCTTTTTCACCATAGCCCTCTATGGGCTTCCAGATATCACTTTGCCAATTCCACAAGAACTGTCTTAGCGAAAGGCTTCTTGAAGGGAAAGCTGTAACTCTGTGAGATGATTTCACAGAACACAAAGAAGTTTCTCAGAAAGCTTCTTTCTCTTTCTTATCGGAGGATATTTCCTTTGGCCCTATAGTCTTCAAAGGGATCCGAAATATCTGTTCTCAGATTCCACAGAAGTAAGGCTAGCAAAGAGATCCACGAAATACAGATGTAACTCTGTGAGTGGAAGTCACATATCACAGAGCAGTTTCTCAGAAAGCTTCATTCCAGATTTCATCGGGCGATATTTCCTTTTTCACCATAGCCCTCTATGGGCTTCCAAATATCACTTTGCCAATTCCACAAGAACTGTCTTAGCGAAAGGCTTCTTGAGGGGAAAGCTGTAACTCTGTGAGATGATTTCACAGAACACAAAGAAGTTTCTCAGAAAGCTTCTTTCTCTTTGTAATCGGAGGATATTTCCTTTGGCCCTATACTCTTCAAAGGGATCCGAAATATCTGTTCTCAGATTCCACAGAAATAAGGCTAGCAAAGAGATCCACGAAATACGGATGTAACTCTGTGAGTGGAAGTCACATATCACAGAGTAGTTTCTCAGAAAGCTTCTTTCCAGATTTCATCGTACGATATTTCCTTTTTCACCATAGCGCTCTATGGGCTTCCAAATATCACTTCGCCAATTCCACAAGAACTGTCTTAGCGAAAGGCTTCTTGAGGGGAAAGCTGTAACGCTGTGAGATGATTTCACAGAACACAATGAAGTTTCTCAGAAAGTTTCTTTCTCTTTGTAATCGAAGGATATTTCCTTTGGCCCTATACTCTTCAAAGGGATCCGACATATCGGTTCTCAGATTCCACAGAAATAAGGCTAGCAAAGAGTTCCACGAAATACAGATGTAACTCTGTGAGTGGAAGTCACATATCACAGAGCAGTTTCTCAGAAAGCTTCTTTCCAGATTTCATTGGAGGATATTTCCTTTTTCACCATAGCCGTCTATAGGCTTCCTAATATCACTTTGCCAAATCCACAAGAACTGTCTTAGCGAAAGGCTTCCTGAGGGGAAAGCTGTAACTCTGTGAGATGATTTCACAGAACACAAAGAAGTTTCTCAGAAAGCTTCTTTCTCTTTGTTATCGGAGGATATTTCCTTTGGCCCTATAGTCTTCAAAGGGATCCGAAATATCTGTTCTCAGATTCCAGAGAAATAAGGCTAGCAAAGAGATCCACGAAACAGAGATGTAACTCTGTGAGTGGAAGTCACATATCACAGAGCAGTTTCTCAGAAAGCTTCTTTCCAGATTTCATCGGAGGATATTTCCTTTTTCTCCCTAGCCCTCTATGGGCTTCCAGATATCACTTTGCCAATTCCACAAGAACTGTCTTAGCGAAAGGCTTCTTGAGGGGAAAGCTGTAACTCTGTGAGATGATTTCACAGAACACAAAGAAGTTTCTCAGAAAGCTTCTTTCTCTTTGTTATGGGAGGATATTTCCTTTGGCCCTATAGTCTTCAAAGGGATCCGAAATATCTGTTCTCAGATTCCACAGAAATAAGGCTAGCAAAGAGATCCACGAAGTACAGATGTAACTCTGTGAGTGGAAGTCACATATCACAGAGGAGTTTCTCAGAAAGCTTCTTTCCAGATTTCATCGGAGGATATTACCTTTTTCACCATAGCCCTCTATGGGCTTCCAGATATCACTTTGCCAATTCCACAAGAACTGTCTTAGCGAAAGGGTTCTTGAGGGGAAAGCTGTAACTCTCTGAGATGCTTTCACAGAACACAATGAAGTTTCTCAGAAAGCTTTTTTCTCTTTGTTATCGGAGGATATTTCCTTTGGCCCTATCGTCTTCAAAGGGATCCGAAATATCTGTTCTCAGATTCCACAGAAATAAGGCTAGCAAAGGGATCCAGGAAATACAGATGTAACTCTGTGAGTGGAAGTCACATATCACAGAGCAGTTTCTCAGAAAGCTTCTTTCCAGATTTCATCGGAGGATATTTCCTTTTTCACCATAGCCCTCTATGGGCTTCCAAATATCACTTTGCAAATTCCACAAGAACTGTCTTAGCGAAAGGCTTCTTGAGGGGAATGCTGTAAATCTGTGAGATGATTTCACAGAACACAAAGAAGTTTCTCAGAAAGCTTCTTTCTCTTTGTAATGGGAGGATATTTCCTTTGGCCCTATAGTCTTCAAAGAGATCCGAAATATCTGTTCTCAGATTCCGCAGAAATAAGGCTAGCAAAGAGACCCACGAAATACAGATGTAACTCTGTGAGTGGAAGTCACATATCACAGAGCAGTTTCTCAGAAAGCTTCTTTCCAGATTTCATCGGAGGATATTTCCTTTTTCACCATAGCCCTCTATGGGCTTCCAAATATCACTTTGCCAATTCCACAAGAACTGTCTTAGCGAAAGGCTTCTTGAGGGGAAAGCTGTAACTCTGTGAGATGATTTCACAGAACACAACGAAGTTTCTCAGAAAGCTTCTTTCTCTTTGTAATCGGAGGATATTTCCTTTGGCCCTATAGTCTTCAAAGGGATCCGAAATATCTGTTCTCAGATTCCACAGAAATAAGGCTAGCAAAGAGATCCACGAAATACAGATGTAACTCTCTGAGTGGAAGTCACATATCACAGAGCAGTTTCTCAGAAAGCTTCTTTCCAGATTTCATCGGAGGATATTTCCTTTTTCACCATAGCCCTCTATGGGCTTCCAGATATCACTTTGCCAATTCCACAAGAACTGTCTTAGCGAAAGGCTTCTTGAGGGGAAAGCTGTAACTCTGTGAGATGATTTCACAGAACACAAAGAAGTTTCTCAGAAAGCTTCTTTCTCTTTGTTATGCGAGGATATTTCCTTTGTCCCTACAGTCTTCAAAGGGATCCGGAATATCTGTTCTCAGATTCCACAGAAATAAGGCTAGCAGAGAGATCCACGAAATACAGATGTAACTCTGTGAGTGGAAGTCACATATCACAGAGCACTTTCTCAGAAAGCTTCTTTCCAGATTTCATTGCAGGATATTTCCTTTTTCACCATAGCCCTCTATGGGCTTCCAAATATCACTTTGCCAATTCCACAAGAACTGTCTTAGCGAAAGGCTTCTTGAGGGGAAAGCTGTAACCCTGTGAGATGATTTCACAGAACACAATGAAGTTTCTCAGAAAGCTTCTTTCTCTTTGTTATCGGAGGATATTTCCTTTGGCCCTATAGTCTTCAAAGGGATTCGAAATATCAGTTCTCAGATTCCACAGAAATAAGGCTAGCAAAGAGATCCACGAAATACAGAGGTAACTCTGTGAGAGAAAGTCACATATCAAAGAGCAGTTTCTCAGAAAGCTTCTTTCCAGATTTCATCGGAGGATATTTCCTTTTTCACCATAGCCCTCTATGGGATTCCAAATATCACTTTGCCAATTCCACAAAAACTGTCTTAGCGAAAGGCTTCTTCAGGGGAAAGCTGTAACTCTGTGAGATGATTCCACAGAACACAAAGAAGTTTCTCAGAAAGCTTCTTTCTCTTTGTTATCGGAGGATATTTCCTTTGGCCCTATAGTCTCCAAAGGGATCCGAAATATCTGTTCTCAGATTCCACAGAAATAAGGCTAGCAAAGAGATCCACGAAATACAGATGTAACTCTGTGAGTTGAAGTCACATATCACAGAGCAGTTACTCAGAAAGCTTCTTTCCAGATTTCATCGGAGGATAATTCCTTTTTCACCATAGCCCTCTATGGGCTTCCAGATATCACTTTGCCAATTCCACAAGAACTGTCTTAGCGAAAGGCTTCTTGAGGGGAAAGCTGTAACTCTGTGAGATGATTTCACAGAACACAATGAAGTTTCTCAGAAAGCTTTTTTCTCTTTGTTATCGGAGGATATTTCCTTTGGCCCTATAGTCTTTAAAGGGATCCGAAATATCTGTTCTCAGATTCCACAGAAATAAGGCTAGCAAAGAGACCCACGAAATACAGATGTAACTCTGTGAGTGGAAGTCACATATCACAGAGCAGTTTCTCAGAAAGCTTCTTTCCAGATTTCATCGGAGGATATTTCCTTTTTCACCATAGCCCTCTATGGGCTTCCAAATATCACTTTGCCAATTCCACAAGAAGTGTCCTAGCGAAAGGCTTCTTGAGGGGATAGCTGTAACTCTGTGATATGATTTCACAGAACACAAAGAAGTTTCTCACAAAGCTTCTTTCCCTTTGTTATCGGAGGATATTTCCTTTGGCCCTATAGTCTTCAATGGGATCCGAAATATCTGTTCTCAGATACCACAGAAATAAGGCTAGCAAAGAGATCCACGAAATACAGATGTAACTCTGTGAGTGGAAGTCACATATCACAGAGCAGTTACTCAGAAAGCTTCTTTCCAGATTTCATCGGAGGATATTTCCTTTTTCACCATAGCCCTCTATGGGCTTCCAGATATCACTTTGCCAATTCCACAAGATCTGTCTTATCGAAAGGCTTCTTGAGGGGAAAGCTGTAACTCTCTGAGATGATTTCACAGAACACAATGAAGTTTCTCAGAAAGCTTTTTTCTCTTTGTTATCGGAGGATATGTCCTTTGGCCCTATCGTCTTCAAAGGGATCCGAAATATCTGTTCTCAGATTCCACAGAAATAAGGCTAGCAAAGGGATCCAGGAAATACAGATGTAACTCTGTGAGTGGAAGTCACATATCACAGAGCAGTTTCTCAGAAAGCTTCTTTCCAGATTTCATCGGAGGATATTTCCTTTTTCACCATAGCCGTCTATAGGCTTCCAAATATCACTTTGCCAATTCCACAAGAACTGTCTTAGCGAAAGGCTTCTTGAGGGGAAAGCTGTAACTCTGTGAGATGATTTCACAGAACACAAAGAAGTTTCTCAGAAAGCTTCTTTCCCTTTGTTATCGGAGGATATTTCCTTTGGCCCTACAGTCTTCAAAGGGATCCGAAATATCTGTTCTCAGATTCCACAGAAATCAGGCTAGCAAAGAGATCCACGAAATACAGATGTAACTCTGTGAGTGGAAGTCACATATCACAGAACATTTTCTCAGAAAGCTTCTTTCCAGATTTCATCTGAGGATATTTCCTTTTTCACCATAGCCCTCTAGGGGCTTCCAAATATCACTTTGCCAATTCCACAAGAACTGTCTTAGCGAAAGGCTTCTTGAGGGGAAAGCTGTAACTCTGTGAGATGATTTCACAGAACACAAAGAAGTTTCTCAGAAAGCTTATTTCTCTTTGTTATCCGAGGATATTCCTTTGGACCTATAGTCTTCAAAGGGATCCGAAATATCTGTTCTCAGATTCCACAGAAATAAGGCTAGCAAAGAGATCCACGAAATACAGATGTAACTCTGTGAGTGGAAGTCACATATCACAGAGCAGTTTCTCAGAAAGCTTCTTTCCAGATTTCCTCGGAGGATATTTCCTTTTTCACCATAGCCCTCTATGGGCTTCCAAATATCACTTTGCCAATTCCACAAGAACTGTCTTAGCGAAAGGCTTCTTGAGGGGAAAGCTGTAACTCTGTGAGATGATTTCACAGAACACAAAGAAATTTCTCAGAAAGCTTCTTTCTCTTTGTTATCGGAGGGTATTTCCTTTGGCCCTATAGTCTTCAAAGGGATCCGAAATATCTGTTCTCAGATTCCACAGAAATCAGGCTAGCAAAGAGATCCACGAAATACAGATGTAACTCTGGGAGTGGAAGTCACATATCACAGAGCCGTTTCTCAGAAAGCTTCTTTCCAGATTTCATCTGAGGATATTTCCTTTTTCACCATAGCCCTCTATGGGCTTCCAAATATCACTTTGACATTTCCACAGGAACTGTCTTAGCGAAAGGCTTCTTGAGGGGAAAGCTGTAACTCTGTGAGATGATTTCACAGAACACAAAGAAGTTTTCAGAAAGCTTCTTTCTCTTTGTTATGGGAGGATATTTCCTTTGGCCCTACAGTCTTCAAAGGGATCCGAAATATCTGTTCTCAGATTCCACAGAAATAAGGCTAGCAAAGAGATCCACGAAATGCAGATGTAACTCTGTGAGTGGAAGTCACATATCACAGAGCAGTTTCTCAGAAAGCTTCTTTCCAGATTTCATCGGAGGATATTTCCTTTTTCACCATAGCCCTCTATGGGCTTCCAAATATCACTTTGCCAATTCCACAATAACTGTCTTAGCGAAAGGCTTCTTTAGGGGAAAGCTGTAACTCTGTGAGATGATTTCACAGAACACAAAGAAGTTTTCAGAAAGCTTCTTTCTCTTTGTTATGGGAGGATATTTCCTTTGCCCTACAGTCTTCAAAGGGATCCGAAATATCTGTTCTCAGATTCCACAGAAATAAGGCTAGCAAAGAGATCCACGAAATACAGATGTAACTCTGTGAGTGGAAGTCACATATCACAGAGCAGTTTCTCAGAAAGCTTCTTTCCAGATTTCATCGGAGGATATTTCCTTTTTCACCATAGCCCTCTATGGGCTTCCAAATATCACTTTGCCAATTCCACAAGAACTGTCTTAGCGAAAGGCATCTTGAGGGGAAAGCTGTAACTCTGTGAGATGATTTCACAGAACACAAAGAAGTTTCTGAGAAAGCTTCTTTCTCTTTGTTATCGGAGGGTATTACCTTTGGCCCTATAGTCTTCAAAGGGATCCGAAATATCTGTTCTCACATTCCCCAGAAATAAGGCTAGCAAAGAGATCCACGAAATACAGATATAACTCTGTGAGTGGAAGTCACATATCACAGAGCACTTTCTCAGAAAGCTTCTTTCCAGATTTCATCGGAGGATACTTCCTTTTTCACCATAGCCCTCTATGGGCTTCCAAATATCACTTTGCCAATTCCACAAGAACTGTCTTAACGAAAGGCTTCTTGAGGGGAAAGCTGTAACTCTGTGAGATGATTTCACAGAACACAAAGAAGTTTTCAGAAAGCTTCTTTCTCTTTGTTATGGGAGTATATTTCCTTTTTCCCTACAGTCTTCAAAGGGATCCGAAATATCTGTTGTCAGATACCACAGAAATAAGGCTAGCAAAGAGATCCACGAAATACAGATATAACTCTGTGAGTGGAAGTCATATATCACAGAGCAGTTTCTCAGAAAGCTTCTTTCCAGATTTCATCGGAGGTTATTTCCTTTTTCTCCACAGCCCTCTATGGGCTTCCAAATATCACTTTGCCAATTCCACAAGAACTGTCTGAGCGTAAGGCTTCTTGAGGGGAAAGCTGTAACTCTGTGAGATGATTTCACAGAACACAAAGAAGTTTCTCAGAAAGCTTCTTTCTCTTTGTTAAGGGAGGATATTTCCTTTGGCCCTATAGTCTTCAAAGGGATCCGAAATATCTGTTCTCAGATTCCACAGAAATAAGGCTAGCAAGGAGATACACGAAATACAGATGTAACTCTGTGAGTGGAAGTCACATATCACAGAGCAATTTCTCAGAAAGCTTCTTTCCAGATTTCATCGGAGGATATTTCCTTTTTCACCATAGTCCTCTATGGGCTTCCAAATATCACTTTGACAATTCCACAAGAACTGTCTTAGCGAAAGGCTTCTTGAGGGAAAAGCTGTAACTCTGTGAGATGATTTCACAGAACACAAAGAAGTTTTCAGAAAGCTTCTTTCTCTTTGTTATGGGAGGATATTTCCTTTGTCCCTACAGTCTTCAAAGGGATCCGAAATATCTGTTCTCAGATTCCACAGAAATAAGGCTAGCAAAGAGATCCACGAAATACAGATGTAACTCTGTGAGTGGAAGTCACATATCACAGAGCAGTTTCTCAGAAAGCTTCTTTCCAGATTTCATCGGAGGATACTTCCTTTTTCACCATAGCCCTCTATTGGATTCCAAATATCACTTTGCCAATTCCACAAGAACTGTCTTAGCGAAAGGCTTCTTGAGGGGAAAGATGTAACTCTGTGAGATGATTTCACAGAACACAAAGAAGTTTCTCAGAAAGCTTCTTTCTCTTTGTTATCGGAGGATATTTCCTTTGGCCCTATAGTCTTCAAAGGGATCCGAAATATCTGTTCTCAGATTACACAGAAATCAGGTTAGCAAAGAGATCCACGAAATACAGATGTAACTCTGGGAGTGGAAGTCACATATCACAGAGCCGTTACTCAGAAAGCTTCTTTCCAGATTTCATCTGAGGATATTTCCTTTTTCACCATAGCCCTCTATGGGCTTCCAAATATCACTTTGACAATTCCACAGGAACTGTATTAGCGAAAGGCTTCTTGAGGGGAAAGCTGTAACTCTGTGAGATGATTTCACAGAACACAAAGAAGTTTTCAGAAAGCTTCTTTCTCTTTGTTATGGGAGGATATTTCCTTTGTCCCTACAGTCTTCAAAGGGATCCGAAATATCTGTTCTCAGATTCCACAGAAATAAGGCTAGCAAAGAGATCCACGAAATACAGATGTAACTCTGTGAGTGGAAGTCACATATCACAGAGCAGTTTCTCAGAAAGCTTCTTTCCAGATTTCATCGGAGGATACTTCCTTTTTCACCATAGCCCTCTATTGGATTCCAAATATCACTTTGCCAATTCCACAAGAACTGTCTTAGCGAAAGGCTTCTTGAGGGGCAAGCTGTAACTCTGTGAGATGATTTCACAGAACACAAAATAGTTTCTCAGAAAGCTTCTTTCCCTTTGTTATCGGAGGATATTTCCTTTGGCCCTATAGTCTTCAATGGGATCCGAAATATCTGTTCTCAGATTCCACAGAAATAAGGCTAGCAAAGAGATAAACGAAATACAGATGTAACTCTGTGAGTAGAAGTCACATATCACAGAGCAGTTACTCAGAAAGCTTCTTTCCAGATTTCATCGGAGGATATTTCTTTTTTCACCATGGCCCTCTATGGGCTTCCAGATATCACTTTGCCAATTCCACAAGAACTGTCTTAGCGAAAGGCTTCTTGAGGGGAAAGCTGTAACTCTCTGAGATGATTTCACAGAACACAATGAAGTTTCTCAGAAAGCTTTTTTCTCTTTGTTATCAGAGGATATGTCCTTTGGCCCTATCGTCTTCAAAGGGATCCGAAATATCTGTTCTCAGATTCCACAGAAATAAGGCTAGCAAAGAGATCCACGAAATACAGATGTAACTCTGTGAGTGGAAGTCACATATCACAGAGCAGTTTCTCAGAAAGCTTCTTTCCAGATTTCATCGGAGGATATTTCCTTTTTCACCATAGCCCTCTATGGGCTTCCAAATATCACTTTGCCAATTCCACAAGAACTGTCTTAGCGAAAGGCTTCTTGAGGGGAAAGCTGTAACTCTGTGAGATGATTTCACAGAACACAAAGTAGTTTCTCAGAAAGCTTCTTTCTCTTTGTTAACGGAGGATATTTCCTTTGTCCCTACAGTCTTGAAAGGGATCCGGAATATCTGTTCTCAGATTCCACAGAAATAAGGCTAGCAGAGAGATCCACGAAATGCAGATGTAACTCTGTGAGTGGAAGTCACATATCACAGAGCAGTTTCTCAGAAAGCTTCTTTCCAGATTTCATTGGAGGATATTTCCTTTTTCACCATAGCCGTCTATAGGCTTCCAAATATCACTTTGCCAAATCCACAAGAACTGTCTTAGCGAAAGGCTTCTTGAGGGGAAAGCTGTAAGTCTGTGAGATGATTTCACAGAACACAAAGAAGTTTCTCAGAAAGCTTCTTTCCCTTTGTTATCGGAGGATATTTCCTTTGGCCCTACAGTCTTCAAAGGGATCCGAAATATCTGTTCTCAGATTCCACAGAAATCAGGCTAGCAAAGAGATCCACGAAATACAGATGTAACTCTGGGAGTGGAAGTCACATATCACAGAGCAGTTACTCAGAAAGCTTCTTTCCAGATTTCATCGGAGGATATTTCCTTTTTCACCATAGCCCTCTATGGGCTTCCAGATATCACTTTGCCAATTCCACAAGAACTGTCTTAGCGAAAGGCTTCTTGAGGGGAAAGCTGTAACTCTCTGAGATGATTTCACAGAACACAATGAAGTTTCTCAGAAAGCTTTTTTCTCTTTGTTATCGGAGGATATTTCCTTTGGCCCTATCGTCTTCAAAGGGATCCGAAATATCTGTTCTCAGATTCCACAGAAATAAGGCTAGCAAAGAGATCCACGAAATACAGATGTAACTCTGTGAGTGGAAGTCACATATCACAGAGCAGTTTCTCAGAAAGCTTCTTTCCAGATTTCATCTGAGCATATTTCCTTTTTAACCATAGCCCTCGATGGGCTTCCAAATATCACTTTGCCAATTCCACAAGAACTGTCTTAGCGAAAGGCTTCTTGAGGGGAAAGCTGTAACTCTGTGAGATGATTTCACAGAACACAAAGAAGTTTCTCAGAAAGCTTATTTCTCTTTGTTATCCGAGGATATTTCCTTTGGACCTATAGTCTTCAAAGGGATCCGAAATATCTGTTCTCAGATTCCACAGAAATAAGGCTAGCAAAGAGATCCACGAAATACAGATGTAACTCTGTGAGTGGAAGTCACATATCACAGAGCAGTTTCTCAGAAAGCTTCTTTCCAGATTTCCTCGGAGGATATTTCCTTTTTCACCATAGCCCTCTATGGGCTTCCAAATATCACTTTGCCAATTCCACAAGAACTGTCTTAGCGAAAGGCTTCTTGAGGGGAAAGCTGTAACTCTGTGAGATGATTTCACAGAACACAAAGAAATTTCTCAGAAAGCTTCTTTCTCTTTGTTATCGGAGGGTATTTCCTTTGGCCCTATAGTCTTCAAAGGGATCCGAAATAACTGTTCTCAGATTCCACAGAAATCAGGCTAGCAAAGAGATCCACGAAATACAGATGTAACTCTGGGAGTGGAAGTCACATATCACAGAGCCGTTTCTCAGAAAGCTTCTTTTCAGATTTCATCTGAGGATATTTCCTTTTTCACCATAGCCCTCTATGGGCTTCCAAATATCACTTTGACAATTCCACAGGAACTGTCTTAGCGAAAGGCTTCTTGAGGGGAAATCTGTAACTCTGTGAGATGATTTCACAGAACACAAAGAAGTTTTCAGAAAGCTTCTTTCTCTTTGTTATGGGAGGATATTTCCTTTGGCCCTACAGTCTTCAAAGGGATCCGAAATATCTGTTCTCAGATTCCACAGAAATAAGGCTAGCAAAGAGATCCACGAAATGCAGATGAAACTCTGTGAGTGGAAGTCACATATCACAGAGCAGTTTCTCAGAAAGCTTCTTTCCAGATTTCATCGGAGGATATTTCCTTTTTCACCATAGCCCTCTATGGGCTTCCAAATATCACTTTGCCAATTCCAAAAGAACTGTCTTAGCGAAAGGCTTCTTGAGGGGAAAGCTGTAACTCTGTGAGATGATTTCACAGAACACAAAGAAGTTTTCAGAAAGCTTCTTTCTCTTTGTTATGGGAGGATATTTCCTTTGCCCTACAGTCTTCAAAGGGATCCGAAATATCTGTTCTCAGATTCCACAGAAATAAGGCTAGCAAAGAGATCCACGAAATACAGATGTAACTCTGTGAGTGGAAGTCACATATCACAGAGCAGTTTCTCAGAAAGCTTCTTTCCAGATTTCATCGGAGGATATTTCCTTTTTCACCATAGCCCTCTATGGGCTTCCAAATATCACTTTGCCAATTCCACAAGAACTGTCTTAGCGAAAGGCATCTTGAGGGGAAAGCTGTAACTCTGTGAGATGATTTCACAGAACACAAAGAAGTTTCTCAGAAAACTTCTTTCTCTTTGTTATCGGAGGGTATTACCTTTGGCCCTATAGTCTTCAAAGGGATCCGAAATATCTGTTCTCACATTCCCCAGAAATAAGGCTAGCAAAGAGATCCACGAAATACAGATATAACTCTGTGAGTGGAAGTCACATATCACTGAGCACTTTCTCACAAAGCTTCTTTCCAGATTTCATCGGAGGATACTTCCTTTTTCACCATAGCCCTCTATGGGCTTCCAAATATCACTTTGCCAATTCCACAAGAACTGTCTTAACGAAAGGCTTCTTGAGGGGAAAGCTGTAACTCTGTGAGATGATTTCACAGAACACAAAGAAGTTTTCAGAAAGCTTCTTTCTCTTTGTTATGGGAGGATATTTCCTTTTTCCCTACAGTCTTCAAAGGGATCCGAAATATCTGTTGTCAGATTCCACAGAAATAAGGCTATCAAAGAGATCCACGAAATACAGATGTAACTCTGTGAGTGGAAGTCATATATCACAGAGCAGTTTCTCAGAAAGATTCTTTCCAGATTTCATCGGAGGTTATTTCCTTTTTCTCCAAAGCCCTCTATGGGCTTCCAAATATCACTTTGACAATTCCACAAGAACTGTCTGAGCGTAAGGCTTCTTGAGGGGAAAGCTGTAACTCTGTGAGATGATTTCACAGAACACAAAGAAGTTTCTCAGAAAGCTTCTTTCTCTTTGTTAAGGGAGGATATTTCCTTTAGCCCTATAGTCTTCAAAGGGATCCGAAATATCTGTTCTCAGATTCCACAGAAATAAGGCTAGCAAGGAGATCCACGAAATACAGATGTAACTCTGTGAGTGGAAGTCACATATCTCAGAGCAGTTTCTCAGAAAGCTTCTTTCCAGATTTCATCGGAGGATATTTCCTTTTTCACCATAGTCCTCTATGGGCTTCCAAATATCACTTTGAGAATTCCACAAGAACTGTCTTAGCGAAAGGCTTCTTGAGGGAAAAGCTGTAACTCTGTGAGATGATTTCACAGAACACAAAGAAGTTTCTCAGAAAGCTTCTTTCTCTTTGTTATCGGAGGATATTTCCTTTGGCCCTATAGTCTTCAAAGGAACCGAAATATCTGTTCTCAGATTCCACAGAAATCAGGCTAGCAAAGAGATCCACGAAATACAGATGTAACTCTGGGAGTGGAAGTCACATATCCCAGAGCCGTTTCTCAGAAAGCTTCTTTCCAGATTTCATCTGAGGATATTTCCTTTTTCACCATAGCCCTCTATGGGCTTCCAAATATCACTTTGACAATTCCACAGGAACTGTCTTAGCGAAAGGCTTCTTGAGGGGAAAGCTGTAACTCTGTGAGATGATTTCACAGAACACAAAGAAGTTTCTCAGAAAGCTTCTTTCTCTTTGTTATCGGAGGATATTTCCTTTGGCCCTATAGTCTCCAAAGGGATCCGAAATATCTGTTCTCAGATTCCACAGAAATAAGGCTAGCAAAGAGATCCACGAAATACAGATGTAACTCTGTGAGTGGAAGTTACATATCACAGAGCAGTTACTCAGAAAGCTTCTTTCCAGATTTCATCGGAGGATATTTCCTTTTTCACCATAGCCCTCTATGGGCTTCCAGATATCACTTTGCCAATTCCACAAGAACTGTCTTAGCGAAAGGCTTCTTGAAGGGAAAGCTGTAACTCTGTGAGATGATTTCACAGAACACAAAGAAGTTTCTCAGAAAGCTTCTTTCTCTTTCTTATCGGAGGATATTTCCTTTGGCCCTATAGTCTTCAAAGGGATCCGAAATATCTGTTCTCAGATTCCACAGAAGTAAGGCTAGCAAAGAGATCCACGAAATACAGATGTAACTCTGTGAGTGGAAGTCACATATCACAGAGCAGTTTCTCAGAAAGCTTCATTCCAGATTTCATCGGGCGATATTTCCTTTTTCACCATAGCCCTCTATGGGCTTCCAAATATCACTTTGCCAATTCCACAAGAACTGTCTTAGCGAAAGGCTTCTTGAGGGGAAAGCTGTAACTCTGTGAGATGATTTCACAGAACACAAAGAAGTTTCTCAGAAAGCTTCTTTCTCTTTGTAATCGGAGGATATTTCCTTTGGCCCTATACTCTTCAAAGGGATCCGAAATATCTGTTCTCAGATTCCACAGAAATAAGGCTAGCAAAGAGATCCACGAAATACGGATGTAACTCTGTGAGTGGAAGTCACATATCACAGAGTAGTTTCTCAGAAAGCTTCTTTCCAGATTTCATCGTACGATATTTCCTTTTTCACCATAGCGCTCTATGGGCTTCCAAATATCACTTCGCCAATTCCACAAGAACTGTCTTAGCGAAAGGCTTCTTGAGGGGAAAGCTGTAACGCTGTGAGATGATTTCACAGAACACAATGAAGTTTCTCAGAAAGTTTCTTTCTCTTTGTAATCGAAGGATATTTCCTTTGGCCCTATACTCTTCAAAGGGATCCGACATATCGGTTCTCAGATTCCACAGAAATAAGGCTAGCAAAGAGTTCCACGAAATACAGATGTAACTCTGTGAGTGGAAGTCACATATCACAGAGCAGTTTCTCAGAAAGCTTCTTTCCAGATTTCATTGGAGGATATTTCCTTTTTCACCATAGCCGTCTATAGGCTTCCTAATATCACTTTGCCAAATCCACAAGAACTGTCTTAGCGAAAGGCTTCCTGAGGGGAAAGCTGTAACTCTGTGAGATGATTTCACAGAACACAAAGAAGTTTCTCAGAAAGCTTCTTTCTCTTTGTTATCGGAGGATATTTCCTTTGGCCCTATAGTCTTCAAAGGGATCCGAAATATCTGTTCTCAGATTCCAGAGAAATAAGGCTAGCAAAGAGATCCACGAAACAGAGATGTAACTCTGTGAGTGGAAGTCACATATCACAGAGCAGTTTCTCAGAAAGCTTCTTTCCAGATTTCATCGGAGGATATTTCCTTTTTCTCCCTAGCCCTCTATGGGCTTCCAGATATCACTTTGCCAATTCCACAAGAACTGTCTTAGCGAAAGGCTTCTTGAGGGGAAAGCTGTAACTCTGTGAGATGATTTCACAGAACACAAAGAAGTTTCTCAGAAAGCTTCTTTCTCTTTGTTATGGGAGGATATTTCCTTTGGCCCTATAGTCTTCAAAGGGATCCGAAATATCTGTTCTCAGATTCCACAGAAATAAGGCTAGCAAAGAGATCCACGAAGTACAGATGTAACTCTGTGAGTGGAAGTCACATATCACAGAGGAGTTTCTCAGAAAGCTTCTTTCCAGATTTCATCGGAGGATATTACCTTTTTCACCATAGCCCTCTATGGGCTTCCAGATATCACTTTGCCAATTCCACAAGAACTGTCTTAGCGAAAGGGTTCTTGAGGGGAAAGCTGTAACTCTCTGAGATGCTTTCACAGAACACAATGAAGTTTCTCAGAAAGCTTTTTTCTCTTTGTTATCGGAGGATATTTCCTTTGGCCCTATCGTCTTCAAAGGGATCCGAAATATCTGTTCTCAGATTCCACAGAAATAAGGCTAGCAAAGGGATCCAGGAAATACAGATGTAACTCTGTGAGTGGAAGTCACATATCACAGAGCAGTTTCTCAGAAAGCTTCTTTCCAGATTTCATCGGAGGATATTTCCTTTTTCACCATAGCCCTCTATGGGCTTCCAAATATCACTTTGCAAATTCCACAAGAACTGTCTTAGCGAAAGGCTTCTTGAGGGGAATGCTGTAAATCTGTGAGATGATTTCACAGAACACAAAGAAGTTTCTCAGAAAGCTTCTTTCTCTTTGTAATGGGAGGATATTTCCTTTGGCCCTATAGTCTTCAAAGAGATCCGAAATATCTGTTCTCAGATTCCGCAGAAATAAGGCTAGCAAAGAGACCCACGAAATACAGATGTAACTCTGTGAGTGGAAGTCACATATCACAGAGCAGTTTCTCAGAAAGCTTCTTTCCAGATTTCATCGGAGGATATTTCCTTTTTCACCATAGCCCTCTATGGGCTTCCAAATATCACTTTGCCAATTCCACAAGAACTGTCTTAGCGAAAGGCTTCTTGAGGGGAAAGCTGTAACTCTGTGAGATGATTTCACAGAACACAACGAAGTTTCTCAGAAAGCTTCTTTCTCTTTGTAATCGGAGGATATTTCCTTTGGCCCTATAGTCTTCAAAGGGATCCGAAATATCTGTTCTCAGATTCCACAGAAATAAGGCTAGCAAAGAGATCCACGAAATACAGATGTAACTCTCTGAGTGGAAGTCACATATCACAGAGCAGTTTCTCAGAAAGCTTCTTTCCAGATTTCATCGGAGGATATTTCCTTTTTCACCATAGCCCTCTATGGGCTTCCAGATATCACTTTGCCAATTCCACAAGAACTGTCTTAGCGAAAGGCTTCTGGAGGGGAAAGCTGTAACTCTGTGAGATGATTTCACAGAACACAAAGAAGTTTCTCAGAAAGCTTCTTTCTCTTTGTTATGCGAGGATATTTCCTTTGTCCCTACAGTCTTCAAAGGGATCCGGAATATCTGTTCTCAGATTCCACAGAAATAAGGCTAGCAGAGAGATCCACGAAATACAGATGTAACTCTGTGAGTGGAAGTCACATATCACAGAGCACTTTCTCAGAAAGCTTCTTTCCAGATTTCATTGCAGGATATTTCCTTTTTCACCATAGCCCTCTATGGGCTTCCAAATATCACTTTGCCAATTCCACAAGAACTGTCTTAGCGAAAGGCTTCTTGAGGGGAAAGCTGTAACCCTGTGAGATGATTTCACAGAACACAATGAAGTTTCTCAGAAAGCTTCTTTCTCTTTGTTATCGGAGGATATTTCCTTTGGCCCTATAGTCTTCAAAGGGATTCGAAATATCAGTTCTCAGATTCCACAGAAATAAGGCTAGCAAAGAGATCCACGAAATACAGAGGTAACTCTGTGAGAGAAAGTCACATATCAAAGAGCAGTTTCT
Source organism: Macaca mulatta (assembly GCF_049350105.2). NCBI lineage: Eukaryota > Metazoa > Chordata > Mammalia > Primates > Cercopithecidae > Macaca > Macaca mulatta. The sequence continues at coordinate 31,478,332 of NC_133417.1, forward strand.
CAGAAAGCTTCTTTCCAGATTTCATCGGAGGATATTTCCTTTTTCACCATAGCCCTCTATGGGATTCCAAATATCACTTTGCCAATTCCACAAAAACTGTCTTAGCGAAAGGCTTCTTCAGGGGAAAGCTGTAACTCTGTGAGATGATTCCACAGAACACAAAGAAGTTTCTCAGAAAGCTTCTTTCTCTTTGTTATCGGAGGATATTTCCTTTGGCCCTATAGTCTCCAAAGGGATCCGAAATATCTGTTCTCAGATTCCACAGAAATAAGGCTAGCAAAGAGATCCACGAAATACAGATGTAACTCTGTGAGTTGAAGTCACATATCACAGAGCAGTTACTCAGAAAGCTTCTTTCCAGATTTCATCGGAGGATAATTCCTTTTTCACCATAGCCCTCTATGGGCTTCCAGATATCACTTTGCCAATTCCACAAGAACTGTCTTAGCGAAAGGCTTCTTGAGGGGAAAGCTGTAACTCTGTGAGATGATTTCACAGAACACAATGAAGTTTCTCAGAAAGCTTTTTTCTCTTTGTTATCGGAGGATATTTCCTTTGGCCCTATAGTCTTTAAAGGGATCCGAAATATCTGTTCTCAGATTCCACAGAAATAAGGCTAGCAAAGAGACCCACGAAATACAGATGTAACTCTGTGAGTGGAAGTCACATATCACAGAGCAGTTTCTCAGAAAGCTTCTTTCCAGATTTCATCGGAGGATATTTCCTTTTTCACCATAGCCCTCTATGGGCTTCCAAATATCACTTTGCCAATTCCACAAGAAGTGTCCTAGCGAAAGGCTTCTTGAGGGGATAGCTGTAACTCTGTGATATGATTTCACAGAACACAAAGAAGTTTCTCACAAAGCTTCTTTCCCTTTGTTATCGGAGGATATTTCCTTTGGCCCTATAGTCTTCAATGGGATCCGAAATATCTGTTCTCAGATACCACAGAAATAAGGCTAGCAAAGAGATCCACGAAATACAGATGTAACTCTGTGAGTGGAAGTCACATATCACAGAGCAGTTACTCAGAAAGCTTCTTTCCAGATTTCATCGGAGGATATTTCCTTTTTCACCATAGCCCTCTATGGGCTTCCAGATATCACTTTGCCAATTCCACAAGATCTGTCTTATCGAAAGGCTTCTTGAGGGGAAAGCTGTAACTCTCTGAGATGATTTCACAGAACACAATGAAGTTTCTCAGAAAGCTTTTTTCTCTTTGTTATCGGAGGATATGTCCTTTGGCCCTATCGTCTTCAAAGGGATCCGAAATATCTGTTCTCAGATTCCACAGAAATAAGGCTAGCAAAGGGATCCAGGAAATACAGATGTAACTCTGTGAGTGGAAGTCACATATCACAGAGCAGTTTCTCAGAAAGCTTCTTTCCAGATTTCATCGGAGGATATTTCCTTTTTCACCATAGCCGTCTATAGGCTTCCAAATATCACTTTGCCAATTCCACAAGAACTGTCTTAGCGAAAGGCTTCTTGAGGGGAAAGCTGTAACTCTGTGAGATGATTTCACAGAACACAAAGAAGTTTCTCAGAAAGCTTCTTTCCCTTTGTTATCGGAGGATATTTCCTTTGGCCCTACAGTCTTCAAAGGGATCCGAAATATCTGTTCTCAGATTCCACAGAAATCAGGCTAGCAAAGAGATCCACGAAATACAGATGTAACTCTGTGAGTGGAAGTCACATATCACAGAACATTTTCTCAGAAAGCTTCTTTCCAGATTTCATCTGAGGATATTTCCTTTTTCACCATAGCCCTCTAGGGGCTTCCAAATATCACTTTGCCAATTCCACAAGAACTGTCTTAGCGAAAGGCTTCTTGAGGGGAAAGCTGTAACTCTGTGAGATGATTTCACAGAACACAAAGAAGTTTCTCAGAAAGCTTATTTCTCTTTGTTATCCGAGGATATTCCTTTGGACCTATAGTCTTCAAAGGGATCCGAAATATCTGTTCTCAGATTCCACAGAAATAAGGCTAGCAAAGAGATCCACGAAATACAGATGTAACTCTGTGAGTGGAAGTCACATATCACAGAGCAGTTTCTCAGAAAGCTTCTTTCCAGATTTCCTCGGAGGATATTTCCTTTTTCACCATAGCCCTCTATGGGCTTCCAAATATCACTTTGCCAATTCCACAAGAACTGTCTTAGCGAAAGGCTTCTTGAGGGGAAAGCTGTAACTCTGTGAGATGATTTCACAGAACACAAAGAAATTTCTCAGAAAGCTTCTTTCTCTTTGTTATCGGAGGGTATTTCCTTTGGCCCTATAGTCTTCAAAGGGATCCGAAATATCTGTTCTCAGATTCCACAGAAATCAGGCTAGCAAAGAGATCCACGAAATACAGATGTAACTCTGGGAGTGGAAGTCACATATCACAGAGCCGTTTCTCAGAAAGCTTCTTTCCAGATTTCATCTGAGGATATTTCCTTTTTCACCATAGCCCTCTATGGGCTTCCAAATATCACTTTGACATTTCCACAGGAACTGTCTTAGCGAAAGGCTTCTTGAGGGGAAAGCTGTAACTCTGTGAGATGATTTCACAGAACACAAAGAAGTTTTCAGAAAGCTTCTTTCTCTTTGTTATGGGAGGATATTTCCTTTGGCCCTACAGTCTTCAAAGGGATCCGAAATATCTGTTCTCAGATTCCACAGAAATAAGGCTAGCAAAGAGATCCACGAAATGCAGATGTAACTCTGTGAGTGGAAGTCACATATCACAGAGCAGTTTCTCAGAAAGCTTCTTTCCAGATTTCATCGGAGGATATTTCCTTTTTCACCATAGCCCTCTATGGGCTTCCAAATATCACTTTGCCAATTCCACAATAACTGTCTTAGCGAAAGGCTTCTTTAGGGGAAAGCTGTAACTCTGTGAGATGATTTCACAGAACACAAAGAAGTTTTCAGAAAGCTTCTTTCTCTTTGTTATGGGAGGATATTTCCTTTGCCCTACAGTCTTCAAAGGGATCCGAAATATCTGTTCTCAGATTCCACAGAAATAATGCTAGCAAAGAGATCCACGAAATACGGATGTAACTCTGTGAGTGGAAGTCACATATCACAGAGCAGTTTCTCAGAAAGCTTCTTTCCAGATTTCATCGGAGGATATTTCCTTTTTCACCATAGCCCTCTATGGGCTTCCAAATATCACTTTGCCAATTCCACAAGAACTGTCTTAGCGAAAGGCATCTTGAGGGGAAAGCTGTAACTCTGTGAGATGATTTCACAGAACACAAAGAAGTTTCTGAGAAAGCTTCTTTCTCTTTGTTATCGGAGGGTATTACCTTTGGCCCTATAGTCTTCAAAGGGATCCGAAATATCTGTTCTCACATTCCCCAGAAATAAGGCTAGCAAAGAGATCCACGAAATACAGATATAACTCTGTGAGTGGAAGTCACATATCACAGAGCACTTTCTCAGAAAGCTTCTTTCCAGATTTCATCGGAGGATACTTCCTTTTTCACCATAGCCCTCTATGGGCTTCCAAATATCACTTTGCCAATTCCACAAGAACTGTCTTAACGAAAGGCTTCTTGAGGGGAAAGCTGTAACTCTGTGAGATGATTTCACAGAACACAAAGAAGTTTTCAGAAAGCTTCTTTCTCTTTGTTATGGGAGTATATTTCCTTTTTCCCTACAGTCTTCAAAGGGATCCGAAATATCTGTTGTCAGATACCACAGAAATAAGGCTAGCAAAGAGATCCACGAAATACAGATATAACTCTGTGAGTGGAAGTCATATATCACAGAGCAGTTTCTCAGAAAGCTTCTTTCCAGATTTCATCGGAGGTTATTTCCTTTTTCTCCACAGCCCTCTATGGGCTTCCAAATATCACTTTGCCAATTCCACAAGAACTGTCTGAGCGTAAGGCTTCTTGAGGGGAAAGCTGTAACTCTGTGAGATGATTTCACAGAACACAAAGAAGTTTCTCAGAAAGCTTCTTTCTCTTTGTTAAGGGAGGATATTTCCTTTGGCCCTATAGTCTTCAAAGGGATCCGAAATATCTGTTCTCAGATTCCACAGAAATAAGGCTAGCAAGGAGATACACGAAATACAGATGTAACTCTGTGAGTGGAAGTCACATATCACAGAGCAATTTCTCAGAAAGCTTCTTTCCAGATTTCATCGGAGGATATTTCCTTTTTCACCATAGTCCTCTATGGGCTTCCAAATATCACTTTGACAATTCCACAAGAACTGTCTTAGCGAAAGGCTTCTTGAGGGAAAAGCTGTAACTCTGTGAGATGATTTCACAGAACACAAAGAAGTTTTCAGAAAGCTTCTTTCTCTTTGTTATGGGAGGATATTTCCTTTGTCCCTACAGTCTTCAAAGGGATCCGAAATATCTGTTCTCAGATTCCACAGAAATAAGGCTAGCAAAGAGATCCACGAAATACAGATGTAACTCTGTGAGTGGAAGTCACATATCACAGAGCAGTTTCTCAGAAAGCTTCTTTCCAGATTTCATCGGAGGATACTTCCTTTTTCACCATAGCCCTCTATTGGATTCCAAATATCACTTTGCCAATTCCACAAGAACTGTCTTAGCGAAAGGCTTCTTGAGGGGAAAGATGTAACTCTGTGAGATGATTTCACAGAACACAAAGAAGTTTCTCAGAAAGCTTCTTTCTCTTTGTTATCGGAGGATATTTCCTTTGGCCCTATAGTCTTCAAAGGGATCCGAAATATCTGTTCTCAGATTACACAGAAATCAGGTTAGCAAAGAGATCCACGAAATACAGATGTAACTCTGGGAGTGGAAGTCACATATCACAGAGCCGTTACTCAGAAAGCTTCTTTCCAGATTTCATCTGAGGATATTTCCTTTTTCACCATAGCCCTCTATGGGCTTCCAAATATCACTTTGACAATTCCACAGGAACTGTATTAGCGAAAGGCTTCTTGAGGGGAAAGCTGTAACTCTGTGAGATGATTTCACAGAACACAAAGAAGTTTTCAGAAAGCTTCTTTCTCTTTGTTATGGGAGGATATTTCCTTTGTCCCTACAGTCTTCAAAGGGATCCGAAATATCTGTTCTCAGATTCCACAGAAATAAGGCTAGCAAAGAGATCCACGAAATACAGATGTAACTCTGTGAGTGGAAGTCACATATCACAGAGCAGTTTCTCAGAAAGCTTCTTTCCAGATTTCATCGGAGGATACTTCCTTTTTCACCATAGCCCTCTATTGGATTCCAAATATCACTTTGCCAATTCCACAAGAACTGTCTTAGCGAAAGGCTTCTTGAGGGGCAAGCTGTAACTCTGTGAGATGATTTCACAGAACACAAAATAGTTTCTCAGAAAGCTTCTTTCCCTTTGTTATCGGAGGATATTTCCTTTGGCCCTATAGTCTTCAATGGGATCCGAAATATCTGTTCTCAGATTCCACAGAAATAAGGCTAGCAAAGAGATAAACGAAATACAGATGTAACTCTGTGAGTAGAAGTCACATATCACAGAGCAGTTACTCAGAAAGCTTCTTTCCAGATTTCATCGGAGGATATTTCTTTTTTCACCATGGCCCTCTATGGGCTTCCAGATATCACTTTGCCAATTCCACAAGAACTGTCTTAGCGAAAGGCATCTTGAGGGGAAAGCTGTAACTCTCTGAGATGATTTCACAGAACACAATGAAGTTTCTCAGAAAGCTTTTTTCTCTTTGTTATCAGAGGATATGTCCTTTGGCCCTATCGTCTTCAAAGGGATCCGAAATATCTGTTCTCAGATTCCACAGAAATAAGGCTAGCAAAGAGATCCACGAAATACAGATGTAACTCTGTGAGTGGAAGTCACATATCACAGAGCAGTTTCTCAGAAAGCTTCTTTCCAGATTTCATCGGAGGATATTTCCTTTTTCACCATAGCCCTCTATGGGCTTCCAAATATCACTTTGCCAATTCCACAAGAACTGTCTTAGCGAAAGGCTTCTTGAGGGGAAAGCTGTAACTCTGTGAGATGATTTCACAGAACACAAAGTAGTTTCTCAGAAAGCTTCTTTCTCTTTGTTAACGGAGGATATTTCCTTTGTCCCTACAGTCTTGAAAGGGATCCGGAATATCTGTTCTCAGATTCCACAGAAATAAGGCTAGCAGAGAGATCCACGAAATGCAGATGTAACTCTGTGAGTGGAAGTCACATATCACAGAGCAGTTTCTCAGAAAGCTTCTTTCCAGATTTCATTGGAGGATATTTCCTTTTTCACCATAGCCGTCTATAGGCTTCCAAATATCACTTTGCCAAATCCACAAGAACTGTCTTAGCGAAAGGCTTCTTGAGGGGAAAGCTGTAAGTCTGTGAGATGATTTCACAGAACACAAAGAAGTTTCTCAGAAAGCTTCTTTCCCTTTGTTATCGGAGGATATTTCCTTTGGCCCTACAGTCTTCAAAGGGATCCGAAATATCTGTTCTCAGATTCCACAGAAATCAGGCTAGCAAAGAGATCCACGAAATACAGATGTAACTCTGGGAGTGGAAGTCACATATCACAGAGCAGTTACTCAGAAAGCTTCTTTCCAGATTTCATCGGAGGATATTTCCTTTTTCACCATAGCCCTCTATGGGCTTCCAGATATCACTTTGCCAATTCCACAAGAACTGTCTTAGCGAAAGGCTTCTTGAGGGGAAAGCTGTAACTCTCTGAGATGATTTCACAGAACACAATGAAGTTTCTCAGAAAGCTTTTTTCTCTTTGTTATCGGAGGATATTTCCTTTGGCCCTATCGTCTTCAAAGGGATCCGAAATATCTGTTCTCAGATTCCACAGAAATAAGGCTAGCAAAGAGATCCACGAAATACAGATGTAACTCTGTGAGTGGAAGTCACATATCACAGAGCAGTTTCTCAGAAAGCTTCTTTCCAGATTTCATCTGAGCATATTTCCTTTTTAACCATAGCCCTCGATGGGCTTCCAAATATCACTTTGCCAATTCCACAAGAACTGTCTTAGCGAAAGGCTTCTTGAGGGGAAAGCTGTAACTCTGTGAGATGATTTCACAGAACACAAAGAAGTTTCTCAGAAAGCTTATTTCTCTTTGTTATCCGAGGATATTTCCTTTGGACCTATAGTCTTCAAAGGGATCCGAAATATCTGTTCTCAGATTCCACAGAAATAAGGCTAGCAAAGAGATCCACGAAATACAGATGTAACTCTGTGAGTGGAAGTCACATATCACAGAGCAGTTTCTCAGAAAGCTTCTTTCCAGATTTCCTCGGAGGATATTTCCTTTTTCACCATAGCCCTCTATGGGCTTCCAAATATCACTTTGCCAATTCCACAAGAACTGTCTTAGCGAAAGGCTTCTTGAGGGGAAAGCTGTAACTCTGTGAGATGATTTCACAGAACACAAAGAAATTTCTCAGAAAGCTTCTTTCTCTTTGTTATCGGAGGGTATTTCCTTTGGCCCTATAGTCTTCAAAGGGATCCGAAATAACTGTTCTCAGATTCCACAGAAATCAGGCTAGCAAAGAGATCCACGAAATACAGATGTAACTCTGGGAGTGGAAGTCACATATCACAGAGCCGTTTCTCAGAAAGCTTCTTTTCAGATTTCATCTGAGGATATTTCCTTTTTCACCATAGCCCTCTATGGGCTTCCAAATATCACTTTGACAATTCCACAGGAACTGTCTTAGCGAAAGGCTTCTTGAGGGGAAATCTGTAACTCTGTGAGATGATTTCACAGAACACAAAGAAGTTTTCAGAAAGCTTCTTTCTCTTTGTTATGGGAGGATATTTCCTTTGGCCCTACAGTCTTCAAAGGGATCCGAAATATCTGTTCTCAGATTCCACAGAAATAAGGCTAGCAAAGAGATCCACGAAATGCAGATGAAACTCTGTGAGTGGAAGTCACATATCACAGAGCAGTTTCTCAGAAAGCTTCTTTCCAGATTTCATCGGAGGATATTTCCTTTTTCACCATAGCCCTCTATGGGCTTCCAAATATCACTTTGCCAATTCCAAAAGAACTGTCTTAGCGAAAGGCTTCTTGAGGGGAAAGCTGTAACTCTGTGAGATGATTTCACAGAACACAAAGAAGTTTTCAGAAAGCTTCTTTCTCTTTGTTATGGGAGGATATTTCCTTTGCCCTACAGTCTTCAAAGGGATCCGAAATATCTGTTCTCAGATTCCACAGAAATAAGGCTAGCAAAGAGATCCACGAAATACAGATGTAACTCTGTGAGTGGAAGTCACATATCACAGAGCAGTTTCTCAGAAAGCTTCTTTCCAGATTTCATCGGAGGATATTTCCTTTTTCACCATAGCCCTCTATGGGCTTCCAAATATCACTTTGCCAATTCCACAAGAACTGTCTTAGCGAAAGGCATCTTGAGGGGAAAGCTGTAACTCTGTGAGATGATTTCACAGAACACAAAGAAGTTTCTCAGAAAACTTCTTTCTCTTTGTTATCGGAGGGTATTACCTTTGGCCCTATAGTCTTCAAAGGGATCCGAAATATCTGTTCTCACATTCCCCAGAAATAAGGCTAGCAAAGAGATCCACGAAATACAGATATAACTCTGTGAGTGGAAGTCACATATCACTGAGCACTTTCTCACAAAGCTTCTTTCCAGATTTCATCGGAGGATACTTCCTTTTTCACCATAGCCCTCTATGGGCTTCCAAATATCACTTTGCCAATTCCACAAGAACTGTCTTAACGAAAGGCTTCTTGAGGGGAAAGCTGTAACTCTGTGAGATGATTTCACAGAACACAAAGAAGTTTTCAGAAAGCTTCTTTCTCTTTGTTATGGGAGGATATTTCCTTTTTCCCTACAGTCTTCAAAGGGATCCGAAATATCTGTTGTCAGATTCCACAGAAATAAGGCTATCAAAGAGATCCACGAAATACAGATGTAACTCTGTGAGTGGAAGTCATATATCACAGAGCAGTTTCTCAGAAAGATTCTTTCCAGATTTCATCGGAGGTTATTTCCTTTTTCTCCAAAGCCCTCTATGGGCTTCCAAATATCACTTTGACAATTCCACAAGAACTGTCTGAGCGTAAGGCTTCTTGAGGGGAAAGCTGTAACTCTGTGAGATGATTTCACAGAACACAAAGAAGTTTCTCAGAAAGCTTCTTTCTCTTTGTTAAGGGAGGATATTTCCTTTAGCCCTATAGTCTTCAAAGGGATCCGAAATATCTGTTCTCAGATTCCACAGAAATAAGGCTAGCAAGGAGATCCACGAAATACAGATGTAACTCTGTGAGTGGAAGTCACATATCTCAGAGCAGTTTCTCAGAAAGCTTCTTTCCAGATTTCATCGGAGGATATTTCCTTTTTCACCATAGTCCTCTATGGGCTTCCAAATATCACTTTGAGAATTCCACAAGAACTGTCTTAGCGAAAGGCTTCTTGAGGGAAAAGCTGTAACTCTGTGAGATGATTTCACAGAACACAAAGAAGTTTCTCAGAAAGCTTCTTTCTCTTTGTTATCGGAGGATATTTCCTTTGGCCCTATAGTCTTCAAAGGAACCGAAATATCTGTTCTCAGATTCCACAGAAATCAGGCTAGCAAAGAGATCCACGAAATACAGATGTAACTCTGGGAGTGGAAGTCACATATCCCAGAGCCGTTTCTCAGAAAGCTTCTTTCCAGATTTCATCTGAGGATATTTCCTTTTTCACCATAGCCCTCTATGGGCTTCCAAATATCACTTTGACAATTCCACAGGAACTGTCTTAGCGAAAGGCTTCTTGAGGGGAAAGCTGTAACTCTGTGAGATGATTTCACAGAACACAAAGGAGTTTTCAGAAAGCTTCTTTCTCTTTGTTATGGGAGGATATTTCCTTTGTCCCTACAGTCTTCAAAGGGATCCGAAATATCTGTTCTAAGATTCCACAGAAATAAGGCTAGCAAAGGGATCCACGAAATACACATGTAACTCTGTGAGTGGAAGTCACATATCACAGAGCAGTTTCTCAGAAAGCTTCTTTCCAGATTTCATCGGAGGATACTTCCTTTTTCACCATAGCCCTCTATGGGCTTCCAAATATCACTTTGCCAATTCCACAAGAACTGTCTTAGCGAAAGGCTTCTTGAGGGGAAAGCTGTAACTCTGTGAGTTGATTTCGCAGAACACAAAGAAGTTTCTCAGAAAGCTTCTTTCTCTTTGTTATCCGAGGATATTTCCTTTGGCCCTATAGTCTTCAAAGGGATCCGAAATATCTGTTCTCAGATTCCACAGAATTAAGGCTAGCAAAGAGATCCACGAAATACAGATGTAACTCTGTGAGTGGAAGTCACATATCACAGAGCAGTTTCTCAGAAAGCTTCTTTCCAGATTTCATCGGAGGATATTTCCTTTTTCACCATAGCCCTCTATGGGCTTCCAAATATCACTTTGCCAATTCCACAAGAACTGTCTTAGCGAAAGGCTTCTTGAGGGGAAAGATGTAACTCTGTGAGATGATTTCACAGAACACAAAGAAGTTTCTCAGAAAGCTTCTTTCTCTTTGTTATTGGTGGATATTTCCTTTGGCCCTATAGTCTTCAAAGGGATCCGAAATATCTGTTCTCAGATTACACAGAAATCAGGCTAGCAAAGAGATCCACGAAATACAGATGTAACTCTGGGAGTGGAAGTCACATATCACAGAGCCGTTTCTCAGAAAGCTTCTTTCCAGATTTCATCTGAGGATATTTCCTTTTTCACCATAGCCCTCTATGGGCTTCCAAATATCACTTTGACAATTCCACAGGAACTGTCTTAGCGAAAGGCCTCTTGAGGGGAAAGCTGTAACTCTGTGAGATGAATTCACAGAACACAAAGAAGTTTTCAGAAAGCTTCTTTCTCTTTGTTATGGGAGGATATTTCCTTTGTCCCTACAGTCTTCAAAGGGATCCGAAATATCTGTTCTCAGATTCCACAGAAATAAGGCTAGCAAAGAGATCCACGAAATACAGATGTAACTCTGTGAGTGGAAGTCACATATCACAGAGCAGTTTCTCAGAAAGCTTCTTTCCAGATTTCATCGGAGGATACTTCCTTTTTCACCATAGCCCTCTATTGGATTCCAAATATCACTTTGCCAATTCCACAAGAACTGTCTTAGCGAAAGGCTTCTTGAGGGGAAAGCTGTAACTCTGTAAGATGATTTCACAGAACACAAAGAAGTTTCTCAGAAAGCTTCTTTCTCTTTGTTATCCGAGGATATTTCCTTTGGACCTATAGTCTTCAAAAGGATCCGAAATATCTGTTCTCAGATTCCACAGAAATAAGGCTAGCAAAGAGATCCACGAAATACAGATGTAACTCTGTGAGTGGAAGTCACATATCACAGAGCAGTTTCTCAGAAAGCTTCTTTCCAGATTTCCTCGGAGGATATTTCCTTTTTCACCATAGCCCACTATGGGCTTCCAAATATCACTTTGCCAATTCCACAAGAACTGTCTTAGCGAAAGGCTTCTTGAAGGGAAAGCTGTAATTCTGTGAGATGATTTCACAGAACACAAAGAAGTTTCTCAGAAAGCTTCTTTCTCTTTGTTATCGGAGGATATTTCCTTTGGCCCTGTAGTCTTCAAAGGGATCCGAAATTTCTGTTCTCAGATTCCACAGAAATAAGGCTAGCAAAGAGATCCACGAAATACAGATGTAACTCTGTGAGTGGAAGTCACATATCACAGAGCAGTTTCTCAGAAAGCTTCTTTCCAGATTTCATGGGAGGATATTTCCTTTTTCACCATAGCCCTCTATGGGCTTCCAAGTATCACTTTGCCAATTCCACAAGACTGTCTTAGCGAAACGCTTCTTGAGGGGAAAGCTGTAACTCTGTGAGATGATTTCACAGAACACAATGAAGTTTCTCAGAAAGCTTCTTTCTCTTTGTAATCGGAGGATATTTCCTTTGGCGTTAGTCTTCAAAGGGATCCGAAATATCTGTTCTCAGATTCCACAGAAATAAGGCTAGCAAAGAGACGCACGAAATACAGATGTAACTCTGTGAGTGGAAGTCACATATCACAGAGTAGTTTCTCAGAAAGCTTCTTTCCAGATTTCATTGGAGGATATTTCCTTTTTCACCATAGCCCTCTATGGGCTTCCAAATATCACTTTGCCAATTCCACAAGAACTGTCTTAGCGAAAGGCTTCTTGAGGGGAAAGCTGTAACTCTGTGAGATGATTTCACGGAACAAAAAGAAGTTTCTCAGAAAGCTTCTTTCTCTTTGTTATCGGAGGATATCTCCTTTGGCCCTATAGTCTTCAAAGGGATACGAAATATCTGTTCTCAGATTCCACAGAAATAAGGCTAGCAAAGAGATCCACGAAATACAGATGTAACTCTGTGAGTGGAGTCACATATCCCAGAGCAGTTTCTCAGAAAGCTTCTTTCCAGATTTCATCTGAGGATATTTCCTTTTTCACCAGAGCCCTCTATGGGCTTCCAAATATCACTTTGACAATTCCACAAGAACTGTCTTAGCGAAAGGCTTCTTGAGGCGAAAGCTGTAACTCTGTGAGATGATTTCACAGAACACAAAGAAGTTTCTCAGAAAGCTTCTTTCTCTTTGTTATCGGAGGATATTTCCTTTGACCCTATAGTCTTCAAAGGGATCCGAAATATCTGTTCTCAGATTCCACAGAAATAAGGCTAGCAAAGAGATCCACGAAATACAGATGTAACTCTGTGAGTGGAAGTCACATATCACAGAGCAGTTTCTCAGAAGGCTTCTTTCCAGATTTCATCTGAGGATATTTCCTTTTTCACCATAGCCCTCTATGGGCTTCCAAATATCACTTTGCCAATTTTACAAGAACTGTCTTAGCGAAAGGCTTCTTGAGGGGAAAGCTGTAGCTCTGTGAGATGATTTCACAGAACACAAAGAAGTTTTCAGAAAGCTTCTTTCTCTTTTTTATGGGAGGATATTTCCTTTGTCCCTACATTCTTCAAAGGGATCCGAAATATCTGTTCTCAGATTCCACAGAAATAAGGCTAGCAAAGAGATCCACGAAATACACATGTAACTCTGTGAGTGGAAGTCACATATCACAGAGCAGTTTCTCCGAAAGCTTCTTTCCAGATTTCATCAGAGGATATTTCCTTTTTCACCATAGCCCTCTATGGGCTTCCAAATATCACTTTGCCAATTCCACAAGAACTGTCTTAGCGAAAGGCTTCTTGAGGGGAAAGCTGTAACTCTGTGAGATGATTTCACAGAATACAAAGAAATTTCTCAGAAAGCTTCTTTCTCTTTTTGTTATCGCAGGATATTTCCTTTGGCCCTATAGTCTTCAAAGGGTTCCGAAATATCTGTTCTCAGATTCCATAGAAATAAGGCTAGCAAAGAGATCCACGAAATACATATGTAACTCTGTGAGTGGAAGTCACATATCACAGAGCAGTTTCTCAGAAAGCTTCTTTCCAGATTTCATCGGAGGATACTTCCTTTTTCACCATAGCCCTCTATGGGCTTCCAAATATAACTTTGCCAATTCCACAAGAACTGTCTTAGCGAAAGGCTTCTTGAGGGGAAAGCTGTAACTCTGTGAGATGATTTCACAGAACACAAAGAAGTTTCTCAGAAAGCTTCTTTCTCTTTGTTATCCGAGGATATTTCCTTTGGCCCTATAGTCTTCTAAGGGATCCGAAATATCTGTTCTCAGATTCCACAGAAATAAGGCTAGCAAAGAGATCCACGAAATACAGATGTAACTCTGTGAGTGGAAGTCACATATCACAGAGCAGTTTCTCAGAAAGCTTCTTTCCAGATTTCATCGGAGGATATTTCCTTTTTCACCATTGCCCTCTATGGGCTTCCAAATATCACTTTGCCAATTCCACAATAACTGTCTTAGCGAAAGGCTTCTTGAGTGGAAAGCTGTAACTCTGTGAGATGATTTCACAGAACACAAAGAAGTTTTCAGAAAGCTTCTTTCTCTTTGTTATGGGAGGATATTTCCTTTGCCCTACAGTCTTCAAAGGGATCCGAAATATCTGTTCTCAGATTCCACAGAAATAAGGCTAGCAAAGAGATCCACGAAATACAGATGTAACTCTGTGAGTGGAAGTCACATATCACAGAGCAGTTTCTCAGAAAGCTTCTTTCCAGATTTCATCGGTGGATATTTCCTTTTTCACCATAGCCCTCTATGGGCTTCCAAATATCACTTTGCCAATTCCACAAGAACTGTCTTAGCGAAAGGCATCTTGAGGGGAAAGCTGTAACTCTGTGAGATGATTTCACAGAACACAAAGAAGTTTCTCAGAAAGCTTCTTTCTCTTTGTTATCGGAGGGTATTACCTTTGGCCCTATAGTCTTCAAAGGGATCCGAAATATCTGTTCTCACATTCCCCAGAAATAAGGCTAGCAAAGAGATCCACGAAATACAGATATAACTCTGTGAGTGGAAGTCACATATCACTGAGCACTTTCTCAGAAAGCTTCTTTCCAGATTTCATCGGAGGATACTTCCTTTTTCACCATAGCCCTCTATGGGCTTCCAAATATCACTTTGCCAATTCCACAAGAAATGTCTTAACGAAAGGCTTCTTGAGGGGAAAGCTGTAACTCTGTGAGATGATTTCACAGAACACAAAGAAGTTTTCAGAAAGCTTCTTTCTCTTTGTTATGGGAGGATATTTCCTTTTTCCCTACAGTCTTCAAAGGGATCCGAAATATCTGTTGTCAGATTCCACAGAAATAAGGCTAGCAAAGAGATCCACGAAATACAGATGTAACTCTGTGAGTGGAAGTCATATATCACAGAGCAGTTTCTCAGAAAGCTTCTTTCCAGATTTCATCGGAGGTTATTTCCTTTTTCTCCAAAGCCCTCTATGGGCTTCCAAATATCACTTTGCCAATTCCACAAGAACTGTCTGAGCGTAAGGCTTCTTGAGGGGAAAGCTGTAACTCTGTGTGATGATTTCACAGAACACAAAGAAGTTTCTCAGAAAGCTTCTTTCTCTTTGTTAAGGGAGGATATTTCCTTTGGCCCTATAGTCTTCAAAGGGATCCGAAATATCTGTTCTCAGATTCCACAGAAATAAGGCTAGCAAGGAGATCCACGAAATACAGATGTAACTCTGTGAGTGGAAGTCACATATCTCAGAGCAATTTCTCAGAAAGCTTCTTTCCACATTTCATCGGAGGATATTTCATTTTTCACCATAGTCCTCTATGGGCTTCCAAATATCACTTTGACAATTCCACAAGAACTGTCTTAGCGAAAGGCTTCTTGAGGGAAAAGCTGTAACTCTGCGAGATGATTTCACAGAACACAAAGAAGTTTTCAGAAAGCTTCTTTCTCTTTGTTATGGGAGGATATTTCCTTTGTCCCTACAGTCTTCAAAGGGATCCGAAATATCTGTTCTCAGATTCCACAGAAATAAGGCTAGCAAAGAGATCCACGAAATACAGATGTAACTCTGTGAGTGGAAGTCACATATCACAGAGCAGTTTCTCAGAAAGCTTCTTTCCAGATTTCATCGGAGGATACTTCCTTTTTCACCATAGCCCTCTATTGGATTCCAAATATCACTTTGCCAATTCCACAAGAACTGTCTTAGCGAAAGGCTTCTTGAGGGGAAAGCTGTAACTCTGGGAGATGATTTCACAGAATACAAAGAAGTTTCTCAGAAAGCTTCTTTCTCTTTGTTATCCGAGGATATTTCCTTTGGACCTATAGTCTTCAAATGGATCCGAAATATCTGTTCTCAGATTCCACAGAAATAAGGCTAGCAAAGAGATCCACGAAATACAGATGTAACTCTCTGAGTGGAAGTCACATATCACAGAGCAGTTTCTCAGAAAGCTTCTTTCCAGATTTCCTCGGAGGATATTTCCTTTTTCACCATAGCCCTCTATGGGCTTCCAAATATCACTTTGCCAATTCCACAAGAACTGTCTTAGCGAAAGGCTACTTGAAGGGAAAGCTGTAATTCTGTGAGATGATTTCACAGAACACAAAGAAGTTTCTCAGAAAGCTTCTTTCTCTTTGTTATCGGAGGGTATTTCCTTTGGCCCTATAGTCTTCAAAGGGATCCGAAATATCTGTTCTCAGATTCCAAAGAAATCAGGCTGGCAAAGAGATCCACGAAATACAGATGTAACTCTGGGAGTGGAAGTCACATATCCCAGAGCCGTTTCTCAGAAAGCTTCTTTCCAGATTTCATCTGAGGATATTTCCTTTTTCACCATAGCCCTCTATGGGCTTCCAAATATCACTTTGACAATTCCACAGGAACTGTCTTAGCGAAAGGCTTCTTCAGGGGAAAGCTGTAACTCTGTGAGATGATTTCACAGAACACAAAGAAGTTTTCAGAAAGCTTCTTTCTCTTTGTTATGGGAGGATATTTCCTTTGGCCCTACAGTCTTCAAAGGGATCCGAAATATCTGTTCTCAGATTCCAAAGAAATAAGGCTAGCAAAGAGATCCACGAAATACAGATGTAACTCTGTGAGTGGAAGTCACATATCACAGAGCAGTTTCTCCGAAAGCTTCTTTCCAGATTTCATCGGAGGTTATTTCCTTTTTCTCCATAGCCCTCTATGGGCTTCCAAATATCACTTTGCCAATTCCACAAGAACTGTTTGAGCGTAAGGCTTCTTGAGGGGAAAGCTGTAACTCTGTGAGATGATTTCACAGAACACAAAGAAGTTTCTCAGAAAGCTTCTTTCTCTTTGTTAAGTGAGGATATTTCCTTTGGCCCTATAGTCTTCAAAGGGATCCGAAATATCTGTTCTCAGATTCCACAGAAATAAGGCTAGCAAGGAGATCCACGAAATACAGATGTAACTCTGTGAGTGGAAGTCACATATCACAGAGCAATGTCTCAGAAAGCTTCTTTCCAGATTTCATCGGAGGATATTTCATTTTTCACCATAGTCCTCTATGGGCTTCCAAATATCACTTTGATAATTCCACAAGAACTGTCTTAGCGAATGGCTTCTTGAGGGGAAAGCTGTAACTCTGTGAGATCATTTCACAGAACACAATGAAGTTTCTCAGAACGCTTCTTTCTCTTTGTAATCGGAGGATATTTAATTTGGCCCTATAGTCTTCAAAGGGATCCGAAATATCTGTTCTCAGCTTCCACAGAAATAAGGCTAGCAAAGAGATCCACGAAATGCAGATGTAACTCTGTGAGTGGAAGTCACATATCACAGAGAAGTTTCTCAGAAAGCTTCCTTCCAGATTTCATCGGAGGATATTTCCTTTTTCACCATAGCCCTCTATGGGCTTCCAAATATCACTTTGCCAATTCCACAAGAACTGTCTTAGCGAAAGGCTTCTTGAGGGGAAAGCTGTAACTCTGTGAGAAGATATCACAGAACACAAAGAAGTTTTCAGAAAGCTTCTTTCTCTTTGTTATGGGAGGATATTTCCTTTTTCCCTACAGTCTTCAAAGGGATCCGAAATATCTGTTCTCAGATTCCACAGAAATAAGGCTAGCAAAGAGATCCACGAAATACAGATGTAACTCTGTGAGTGGAAGTCACATATCACAGAGCAGTTTCTCAGAAAGCTTCTTTCCAGATTTCATCGGAGGATATTTCCTTTTTCACCGTAGCCCTCTATGGGCTTCCAAATATCACTTTGCCAATTCCACAAGAACTGTCTTAGCGAAAGGCATCTTGAGGGGAAAGCTGTAACTCTGTGAGATGATTTCACAGAACACAAGTTTCTCAGAAAGCTTCTTTCTCTTTGTTATCGGAGGATATTTCCTTTGGCCCTATAGTCTTCAAAGGGATCCGAAATATCTGTTCTCACATTCCCCAGAAATAAGGCTAGCAAAGAGATCCACGAAATACAGATGTAACTCTGTGAGTGGAAGTCACATATCACAGAGCACTTTCTCAGAAAGCTTCTTTCCAGATTTCATCTGAGGATATTTCCTTTTTCACCATAGCCCTCTATGGCCTTCCAAATATCACTTTGCCAATTCCACAAGAACTGTCTTAGCGAAAGGCTTCTTGCGGGGAAAGCTGTAACTCTGTGAGGTGATTTCACAGAACACAAAGAAGTTTCTCAGAAAGCTTCTTTCTCTTTGTTATCGGAGGATATTTCCTTTGGCCCTATAGTCTTCAAAGGGATCCGAAATATCTGTTCTCAGATTCCACAGAAATAAGGCTAGCAAAGAGATCCACGAAATACAGATGTAACTCTGTGAGTGGAAGTCACATATCACAGAGCAGTTTCTCAGAAAGCTTCTTTCCAGATTTCATGGGAGGATATTTCCTTTTTCACCATAGCCCTCTATGGGCTTCCAAGTATCACTTTGCCAATTCCACAAGACTGTCTTAGCGAAAGGCTTCTTGAGGGGAAAGCTGTAACTCTGTGAGATGATTTCACAGAACACAATGAAGTTTCTCAGAAAGCTTCTTTCTCTTTGTAATCGGAGGATATTTCCTTTGGCGTTAGTCTTCAAAGGGATCCGAAATATCTGTTCTCAGATTCCACAGAAATAAGGCTAGCAAAGAGATGCACGAAATACAGATGTAACTCTGTGAGTGGAAGTCACATATCACAGAGTAGTTTCTCAGAAAGCTTCTTTCCAGATTTCATTGGAGGATATTTCCTTTTTCACCATAGCCCTCTATGGGCTTCCAAATATCACTTTGCCAATTCCACAAGAACTGTCTTAGCGAAAGGCTTCTTGAGGGGAAAGCTGTAACTCTGTGAGATGATTTCACGGAACAAAAAGAAGTTTCTCAGAAAGCCTCTTTCTCTTTGTTATCGGAGGATATCTCCTTTGGCCCTAGAGTCTTCAAAGGGATACGAAATATCTGTTCTCAGATTCCACAGAAATAAGGCTAGCAAAGAGATCCACGAAATACAGATGTAACTCTGTGAGTGGAGTCACATATCCCAGAGCAGTTTCTCAGAAAGCTTCTTTCCAGATTTCATCTGAGGATATTTCCTTTTTAACCAGAGCCCTCTATGGGCTTCCAAATATCACTTTGACAATTCCACAAGAACTGTCTTAGCGAAAGGCTTCTTGAGGGGAAAGCTGTAACTCTGTGAGATGATTTCACAGAACACAAAGAAGTTTCTCAGAAAGCTTCTTTATCTTTGTTAAGGGAGGATATTTCCTTTGGCCCTATCGTCTTCAAAGGGATCCGAAATATCTGTTCTCAGATTCCACAGAAATAAGGCTAGCAAGGAGATCCACGAAATACAGATGTAACTCTGTGAGTGGAAGTCACATATCACAGAGCAATTTCTCAGAAAGCTTCTTTCCAGATTTCATCGGAGGATATTTCCTTTTTCACCATAGCCCTCTATGGGCTTCCAAATATCACTTTGACAATTCCACAAGAACTGTCTTAGCGAAAGGCTTCTTGAGGGGAAAGCTGTAACTCTGTGAGATGATTTCACAGAACACAATGAAGTTTCTCAGAACGCTTCTTTCTCTTTGTAATCGGAGGATATTTCCTTTGGCCCTATAGTCTTCAAAGGGATCCGAAATTTCTGTTCTCAGATTCCACAGAAATAAGGCTAGCAAAGAGATCCACGAAATACAGATGTAACTCTGTGAGTGGAAGTCACATATCACAGAGCAGTTTCTCAGAAAGGTTCTTTCCAGATTTCATCGGAGGATATTTCCTTTTTCACCATAGCCCTCTATGGGCTTCCAAATATCACTTTGCCAATTCCACAAGAACTGTCTTAGCGAATGGCTTCTTGAGGGGAAAGCTGTAACTCTGTGAGATCACTTCACAGAACACAATGAAGTTTCTCAGAACGCTTCTTTCTCTTTGTAATCGGAGGATATTTAATTTGGCCCTATAGTCTTCAAAGGGATCCGAAATATCTGTTCTCAGCTTCCACAGAAATAAGGCTAGCAAAGAGATCCACGAAATGCAGATGTAACTCTGTGAGTGGAAGTCACATATCACAGAGAAGTTTCTCAGAAAGCTTCTTTCCAGATTTCATCGGAGGATATTTCCTTTTTCACCATAGCCCTCTATGGGCTTCCAAATATCACTTTGCCAATTCCACAAGAACTGTCTTAGCGAAAGGCTTCTTGAGGGGAAAGCTGTAACTCTGTGAGAAGATTTCACAGAACACAAAGAAGTTTTCAGAAAGCTTCTTTCTCTTTGTTATGGGAGGATATTTCCTTTTTCCCTACAGTCTTCAAAGGGATCCGAAATATCTGTTCTCAGATTCCACAGAAATAAGGCTAGCAAAGAGATCCACGAAATACAGATGTAACTCTGTGAGTGGAAGTCACATATCACAGAGCAGTTTCTCAGAAAGCTTCTTTCCAGATTTCATCGGAGGATATTTCCTTTTTCACCGTAGCCCTCTATGGGCTTCCAAATATCACTTTGCCAATTCCACAAGAACTGTCTTAGCGAAAGGCATCTTGAGGGGAAAGCTGTAACTCTGTGAGATGATTTCACAGAACACAAGTTTCTCAGAAAGCTTCTTTCTCTTTGTTATCGGAGGATATTTCCTTTGGCCCTATAGTCTTCAAAGGGATCCGAAATATCTGTTCTCACATTCCCCAGAAATAAGGCTAGCAAAGAGATCCACGAAATACAGATGTAACTCTGTGAGTGGAAGTCACATATCACAGAGCACTTTCTCAGAAAGCTTCTTTCCAGATTTCATCTGAGGATATTTCCTTTTTCACCATAGCCCTCTATGGCCTTCCAAATATCACTTTGCCAATTCCACAAGAACTGTCTTAGCGAAAGGCTTCTTGCGGGGAAAGCTGTAACTCTGTGAGGTGATTTCACAGAACACAAAGATGTTTCTCAGAAAGCTTCTTTCTCTTTGTTATCGGAGGATATTTCCTTTGGCCCTATAGTCTTCAAAGGGATCCGAAATATCTGTTCTCAGATTCCACAGAAATAACGCTAGCAAAGAGATCCACGAAATACAGATGTAACTCTGTGAGTGGAAGTCACATATCACAGAGCAGTTTCTCAGAAACCTTCTTTCCAGATTTCATGGGAGGATATTTCCTTTTTCACCGTAGCCCTCTATGGGCTTCCAAGTATCACTTTGCCAATTCCACAAGACTGTCTTAGCGAAAGGCTTCTTGAGGGGAAAGCTGTAACTCTGTGAGATGATTTCACAGAACACAATGAAGTTTCTCAGAAAGCTTCTTTCTCTTTGTAATCGGAGGATATTTCCTTTGGCGTTAGTCTTCAAAGGGATCCGAAATATCTGTTCTCAGATTCCACAGAAATAAGGCTAGCAAAGAGATGCACGAAATACAGATGTAACTCTGTGAGTGGAAGTCACATATCACAGAGTAGTTTCTCAGAAAGCTTCTTTCCAGATTTCATGGGAGGATATTTCCTTTTTCACCATAGCCCTCTATGGGCTTCCAAATATCACTTTGCCAATTCCACAAGAACTGTCTTAGCGAAAGGCTTCTTGAGGGGAAAGCTGTAACTCTGTGAGATGATTTCACGGAACAAAAAGAAGTTTCTCAGAAAGCCTCTTTCTCTTTGTTATCGGAGGATATCTCCTTTGGCCCTATAGTCTTCAAAGGGATACGAAATATCTGTTCTCAGATTCCACAGAAATAAGGCTAGCAAAGAGATCCACGAAATACAGATGTAACTCTGTGAGTGGAGTCACATATCCCAGAGCAGTTTCTCAGAAAGCTTCTTTCCAGATTTCATCTGAGGATATTTCCTTTTTAACCAGAGCCCTCTATGGGCTTCCAAATATCACTTTGACATTTCCACAAGAACTGTCTTAGCGAAAGGCTTCTTGAGGGGAAAGCTGTAACTCTGTGAGATGATTTCACAGAACACAAAGAAGTTTCTCAGAAAGCTTCTTTCTCTTTGTTATCGGAAGATATTTCCTTTGACCCTATAGTCTTCAAAGGGATCCGAAATATCTGTTCTCAGATTCCACAGAAATAAGGCTAGCAAAGAGATCCACGAAATACAGATGTAACTCTGTGAGTGGAAGTCACATATCACAGAGCAGTTTCTCAGAAAGCTTCTTTCCAGATTTCATCTGAGGATATTTCCTTTTTCACCATAGCCCTCTATGGGCTTCCAAATATCACTTTGCCAATTTTACAAAAACTGTCTTAGCGAAAGGCTTCTTGAGGGGAAAGCTGTAGCTCTGTGAGATGATTTCACCGAACACAAAGAAGTTTTCAGAAAGCTTCTTTGTCTTTTTTATGGGAGGATATTTCCTTTGTCCCTACATTCTTCAAAGGGATCCGAAATATCTGCTCTCAGATTCCACAGAAATAAGGCTAGCAAAGAGATCCACGAAATACAGATGTAACTCTGTGAGTGGAAGTCACATATCACAGAGCAGTTTCTCCGAAAGCTTCTTTCCAGATTTCATCGGAGGATATTTCCTTTTTCACCATAGCCCTCTATGGGCTTCCAAATATCACTTTGCCAATTCCACAAGAACTGTCTTAGCGAAAGGCTTCTTGAGGGGAAAGCTGTAACTCTGTGAGATGATTTCACAGAATACAAAGAAATTTCTCAGAAAGCTTCTTTCTCTTTGTTAAGGGAGGATATTTCCTTTGGCCCTATAGTCTTCAAAGGGTTCCGAAATATCTGTTCTCAGATTCCACAGAAATAAGGCTAGCAAAGAGATCCACGAAATACATATGTAACTCTGTGAGTGGAAGTCACATATCACAGAGCAGTTTCTCAGAAAGCTTCTTTCCAGATTTCATCGGAGGATACTTCCTTTTTCACCATAGCCCTCTATGGGCTACCAAATATCACTTTGCCAATTCCACAAGAACTGTCTTAGCGAAAGGCTTCTTGAGGGGAAAGCTGTAACTCTGTGAGATGATTTCACAGAACACAAAGAAGTTTCTCAGAAAGCTTCTTTCTCTTTGTTATCCGAGGATATTTCCTTTGGCCCTATAGTCTTCAAAGGGATCCGAAATATCTGTTCTCAGATTCCACAGAAATAAGGCTAGCAAAGAGATCCACGAAATACAGATGTAACTCTGTGAGTGGAAGTCACATATCACAGAGCAGTTTCTCAGAAAGCTTCTTTCCAGATTTCCTCGGAGGATATTTCTTTTTTCACCACAGCCCTCTATGGGCTTCCAAATATCACTTTGCCAAATCCACAAGAACTGTCTTAGCGAAAGGCTTCTTGAGGGGAAAGCTGTAACTCTGTGAGATGATTTCACAGAACACAAAGAAGTTTCTCAGAAAGCTTCTTTCTTTTGTTATCGGAGGATATTTCCTTTGGCCCTATAGTCTTCAAAGGGATCCGAAATATCTGTTCTCAGATTCCACAGAAATCAGGCTAGCAAAGAGATCCACGAAATACAGATGTAACTCTGGGAGTGGAAGTCACATATCCCAGAGCCGTTTCTCAGAAAGCTTCTTTCCAGATTTCATCTGAGGATATTTCCTTTTTCACCATAGCCCTCTATGGGCTTCCAAATATCACTTTGACAATTCCACAGGAACTGTCTTAGCGAAAGGCTTCTTGAGGGGAAAGCTGTAACTCTGTGAGATGATTTCACAGAACACAAAGAAGTTTTCAGAAAGCTTCTTTCTCTTTGTTATGGGAGGATACTTCCTTTGTCCCTACAGTCTTCAAAGGGATCCGAAATATCTGTTCTCAGATTCCACAGAAATAAGGCTAGCAAAGAGATCCACGAAATACAGATGTAACTCTGTGAGTGGAAGTCACATATCACAGAGCAGTTTCTCAGAAAGCTTCTTTCCAGATTTCATCGGAGTTTATTTCCTTTTTCTCCATAGCCCTCTATGGGCTTCCAAATATCACTTTGCCAATTCCACAAGAACTGTCTGAGCGTAAGGCTTCTTGAGGGGAAAGCTGTAACTCTGTGAGATGATTTCACAGAACACAAAGAAGTTTCTCAGAAAGCTTCTTTCTCTTTGTTAAGGGAGGATATTTCCTTTGGCCCTATAGACTTCAAAGGGATCCGAAATATCTGTTCTCAGATTCCACACAAATAAGGCTAGCAAGGAGATCAACGAGATACAGATGTAACTCTGTGAGTGGAAGTCACATATCACAGAGCAATTTCTCAGAAAGCTTCTTAGCAGATTTCATCGGAGGATATTTCCTTTTTCACCATAGCCCTCTATGGGCTTCCAAATATCACTTTGACAATTCCACAAGAACTGTCTTAGCGAAAGGCTTCTTGAGGGGAAAGCTGTAACTCTGTGAGATGATTTCACAGAACACAATGAAGTTTCTCAGAACGCTTCTTTCTCTTTGTAATCGGAGGATATTTCCTTTGGCCCTATAGTCTTCAAAGGCATCCGAAATATCTGTTCTCAGATTCCACAGAAATAAGGCTAGCAAAGAGATCCACGAAATGCAGATGTAACTCTGTGAGTGGAAGTCACATATCACAGAGCAGTTTCTCAGAAAGCTTCTTTCCAGATTTCATCGGAGGATATTTCCTTTTTCACCATAGCCCTCTATGGGCTTCCATATATCACTTTGACAATTCCACAAGAACTGTCTTAGCGAAAGGCTTCTTGAGGGAAAAGCTGTAACTCTGTGAGATGATTTCACAGTACACAAAGAAGTTTCTCAGAAAGCTTCTTTCTCTTTGTTATCGGAGGATATTTCCTTTGGCCCTATAGTCTTCAAAGGGATCCGAAATATCTGTTCTCAGATTCCACAGAAATCAGGCTAGCGAAGAGATCCACGAAATACAGATGTAACTCTGGGAGTGGAAGTCACATATCCCAGAGCCGTTTCTCAGAAAGCTTCTTTCCAGATTTCATCTGAGGATATTTCCTTTTTCACCATAGCCCTCTATGGGCTTCCAAATATCACTTTGATAATTCCACAGGAACTGTCTTAGCGAAAGGCTTCTTGAGGGGAAAGCTGTAACTCTGTGAGATGATTTGACAGAACACAAAGAAGTTTTCAGAAAGCTTCTTTCTCTTTGTTATGGGAGGATATTTCCTTTGTCCCTACAGTCTTCAAAGGGATCCGAAATATCTGTTCTCAGATTCCACAGAAATAAGGCTAGCAAAGAGATCCACGAAATACAGATGTAACTCTGTGAGTGGAAGTCACATATCACAGAGCAGTTTCTCAGAAAGCTTCTTTCCAGATTTCATCGGAGGATACTTCCTTTTTCACCATAGCCCTCTATGGGCTTCCAAATATCACTTTGCCAATTCCACAAGAACTGTCTTAGCGAAAGGCTTCTTGAGGGGAAAGCTGTAACTCTGTGAGATGATTTCACAGAACACAAAGTAGTTTCTCAGAAAGCTTCTTTCTCTTTGTTATCCGAGGATATTTCCTTTGGCCCTATAGTCTTTAAAGGGATCCGAAATATCTGTTCTCAGATTCCACAGAAATAAGGCAAGTAAAGAGATCCACGAAATACAGATGTAACTCTGTGAAAGGAAGTCACATATCACAGAGCAGTTTCTCAGAAAGCTTCTTTCCAGATTTCATCGGAGGATATTTCCTTTTTCACCATAGCCCTCTATGGGTTTCCAAATATCACTTTGCCAATTCCACAAGAACTGTCTTAGCGAAAGGCTTCTTGAGGGGAAAGCTGTAACTCTGTGAGATGATTTCATAGAACACAAAGAAGTTTCTCAGAAAGCTTCTTTCTCTTTGTTATCGGAGGATATTTCCTTTGGCCCTATAGTCTTCAAAGGGATCCGAAATATCTGTTCTCAGATTCCACAGAAATAAGGCTAGCAAAGGGATCCACGAAATACAGATGTAACTCTGTGAGTGGAAGTCACATATCACAGAGCAGTTTCTCAGGAAGCTTCTTTCCAGATTTCATCGGAGGATATTTCCTTTTTCACCATAGCCCTCTATGGTCTTACAAATATCACTTGCCAATTCCACAAGAACTGTCTTAGCGAAAGGTTTCTTGAGGGGAAAGCTGTAACTCTGTGAGATGATTTCACAGAACAAAAAGAAGTTTCTCAGAAAGCTTCTTTCTCTTTGCTATCGGAGGATATCTCCTTTGGCCCTATAGTCTTCAAAGGGATCCGAAATATCTGTTCTCAGATTCCACAGAAATAAGGCTAGCAAAGAGATCCACGAAATACAGATGTAACTCTGTGAGTGGAGTCACATATCTCAGAGCAGTTTCTCAGAAAGCTTCTTTACAGATTTCGTTGAAGGATACTTCCTTTTTCACCATAGCCCTCTATGGGCTTCCAAGTATCACTTTGCCAATTCCACAAGAACTGTCTTAACGAAAGGCTTCTTGAGGGGAAAGCTGTAACTCTGTGAGATGATTCCACAGAACACAAAGAAGTTTCTCAGAAACCTTCTTTCTCTTTGTTATCGGAGGATATTTCCTTTGGCCCTATAGTCTTCAAAGGGATCCGAAATATCTGTTCTCAGATTCCACAGAAAAAAGGCTAGCAAACAGATCCACGAAATACACATGGAATTCTGTGAGTGGAAGTCACATATCACAGAGCAGTTTCTCAGAAAGCTTCTTTCCAGATTTCATCGGAGGATATTTCCTTTTTCACCATAGCCCTCTAGGGGTTCCAAATATCACTTTGCCAATTCCACAAGAACTGTCTTAGCGAAAGGCTTCTTGAGGGGAAAGCTGTAACTCTGTGAGATGATTTCACAGAACACAAAGAAGTTTTCAGAAAGCTTCTTTCTCTTTGTTATGGGAGGATATTTCCTTTTTCCCTACAGTCTTCAAAGGGATGCGAAATATCTGTTCTCAGATTCCACAGAAATAAGGCTACCAAAGAGATCCACGAAATACAGATGTAACTCTGTGAGTGGAAGTCACATATCACAGAGCAGTTTCTCAGAAAGTTTCTTTCCAGATTTCATCGGAGGATATTTCCTTTTTCACCATAGCCCTCTATGGGCTTCCAAATATCACTTTGCCAATTCCACAAGAACTGTCTTAGCGAAAGGCTTCTTGAGGGGAAAGCTGTAACTCTGTGAGATGATTTCACAGAACACAAAGAAGTTTTCAGAAAGCTTCTTTCTCTTTGTTATGGGAGGATATTTCCTTTGTCCCTACAGTCTTCAAAGGGATCCGAAATATCTGTTCTCAGATTCCACAGAAATAAGGCTAGCAAAGAGATCCACGAAATACAGATGTAACTCTGTGAGTGGAAGTCACATATCACAGAGCAGTTTCTCAGAAAGCTTCTTTCCAGATTTCATCGGAGTTTATTTCCTTTTTCTCCATAGCCCTCTATGGGCTTCCAAATATCACTTTGCCAATTCCACAAGAACTGTCTGAGCGTAAGGCTTCTTGAGGGGAAAGCTGTAACTCTGTGAGATGATTTCACAGAACACAAAGAAGTTTCTCAGAAAGCTTCTTTCTCTTTGTTAAGGGAGGATATTTTCTTTGGCCCTATAGACTTCAAAGGGATCCGAAATATCTGTTCTCAGATTCCACAGAAATAAGGCTAGCAAGGAGATCAACGAAATACAGATGTAACTCTGTGAGTGGAAGTCACATATCGCAGAGCAATTTCTCAGAAAGCTTCTTTCCAGATTTCATCGGAGGATATTTCCTTTTTCACCATAGCCCTCTATGGGCTTCCAAATATCACTTTGACAATTCCACAAGAACTGTCTTAGCGAAAGGCTTCTTGAGGGGAAAGCTGTAACTCTGTGAGATGATTTCACAGAACACAATGAAGTTTCTCAGAACGCTTCTTTCTCTTTGTAATCGGAGGATATTTCCTTTGGCCCTATAGTCTTCAAAGGCATCCGAAATATCTGTTCTCAGATTCCACAGAAATAAGGCTAGCAAAGAGATCCACGAAATGCAGATGTAACTCTGTGAGTGGAAGTCACATATCACAGAGCAGTTTCTCAGAAAGCTTCTTTCCAGATTTCATCGGATGATATTTCCTTTTTCACCATAGCCCTCTATGGGCTTCCAAATATCACTTTGACAATTCCACAAGAACTGTCTTAGCGAAAGGCTTCTTGAGGGAAAAGCTGTAACTCTGTGAGATGATTTCACAGAACACAAAGAAGTTTCTCAGAAAGCTTCTTTCTCTTTGTTATCGGAGGATATTTCCTTTGGCCCTATAGTCTTCAAAGGGATCCGAAATATCTGTTCTCAGATTCCACAGAAATCAGGCTAGCAAAGAGATCCACGAAATACAGATGTAACTCTGGGAGTGGAAGTCACATATCCCAGAGCCGTTTCTCAGAAAGCTTCTTTCCAGATTTCATCTGAGGATATTTCCTTTTTCACCATAGCCCTCTATGGGCTTCCAAATATCACTTTGATAATTCCACAGGAACTGTCTTAGCGAAAGGCTTCTTGAGGGGAAAGCTGTAACTCTGTGAGATGATTTCACAGAACACAAAGAAGTTTTCAGAAAGCTTCTTTCTCTTTGTTATGGGAGGATATTTCCTTTGTCCCTACAGTCTTCAAAGGGATCCGAAATATCTGTTCTCAGATTCCACAGAAATAAGGCTAGCAAAGAGATCCACGAAATACACATGTAACTCTGTGAGTGGAAGTCACATATCACAGAGCAGTTTCTCAGAAAGTTTCTTTCCAGATTTCATCGGAGGATACTTCTTTTTTCACCATAGCCCTCTATGGGCTTCCAAATATCACTTTGCCAATTCCACAAGAACTGTCTTAGCGAAAGGCTTCTTGAGGGGAAAGCTGTAACTCTGTGAGATGATTTCACAGAACACAAAGTAGTTTCTCAGAAAGCTTCTTTCTCTTTGTTATCCGAGGATATTTCCTTTGGCCCTATAGTCTTTAAAGGGATCCGAAATATCTGTTCTCAGATTCCACAGAAATAAGGCAAGTAAAGAGATCCACGAAATACAGATGTAACTCTGTGAGTGGAAGTCACATATCACAGAGCAGTTTCTCAGAAAGCTTCTTTCCAGATTTCATCGGAGGATATTTCCTTTTTCACCATAGCCCTCTATGGGCTTCCAAATATCACTTTGCCAATTCCACAAGAACTGTCTTAGCGAAAGGCTTCTTGAGGGGAAAGCTGTAACTCTGTGAGATGATTTCATAGAACACTAAGAAGTTTCTCAGAAAGCTTCTTTCTCTTTGTTATCGGAGGATATTTCCTTTGGCCCTATAGTCTTCAAAGGGATCCGAAATATCTGTTCTCAGATTCCACAGAAATCAGGCTAGCAAAGAGATCCACGAAATACAGATGTAACTCTGTGAGTGGAAGTCACATATCACAGAGCAGTTTCTCAGAAAGCTTCTTTCCCGATTTCCTCGGAGGATATTTCCTTTTTCACCATAGCCCTCTATGTGCTTCCAAATATCACTTTGTCAATTCCACAAGAACTGTCTTAGCGAAAGGCTTCTTGAGGGGAAAGCTGTAACTCTGTGAGATGATTTCACAGAACACAAAGAAGTTTCTCAGAAAGCTTCTTTCTCTTTGTTATCGGAGGATATTACCTTTGGCCCTATAGTCTTCAAAGGGATCCGAAATATCTGTTCTCAGATTCCACAGAAATCAGGCTAGCAAAGAGATCCACGAAATACAGATGTAACTCTGGGAGTGGAAGTCACATATCCCAGAGCCGTTTCTCAGAAAGCTTCTTTCCAGATTTCATCTGAGGATATTTCCTTTTTCACCATAGCCCTCTATGGGCTTCCAAATATCACTTTGACAATTCCACAGGAAATGTCTTAGCGAAAGGCTTCTTCAGGGGAAAGCTGTAACTCTGTGAGATGATTTCACAGAACACAAAGAAGTTTTCAGAAAGCTTCTTTCTCTTTGTTATGGGAGGATATTTCCTTTGTCCCTACAGTCTTCAAAGGGATCCGAAATATCTGTTCTCAGATTCCACAGAAATAAGGCTAGCAAAGAGATCCACGAAATACAGATGTAACTCTGTGAGTGGAAGTCACATATCACAGAGCAGTTTCTCAGAAAGCTTCTTTCCAGATTTCATCTGAGGATATTTCCTTTTTCACCATAGCCCTCTATGGGCTTCCAAATATCACTTTGCCAATTCCACAAGAACTGTCTTAGCGAAAGGCTTCTTGCGGCGAAAGCTGTAACTCTGTGAGGTGATTTCACAGAACACAAAGAAGTTTCTCAGAAAGCTTCTTTCTCTTTGTTATCGGAGGATATTTCCTTTGGCCCTATAGTCTTCAAAGAGATCCGAAATATCTGTTCTCAGATTCCAAAGAAATAAGGCTAGTAAAGAGATCCACGAAATACAGATGTAACTCTGTGAGTGGAAGTCACATATCACAGAGCAGTTTCTCAGAAAGCTTCTTTCCAGATTTCATGGGAGGATATTTCCTTTTTCACCATAACCCTCTATGGGCTTCCAAGTATCACTTTGCCAATTCCACAGGAACTGTCTTAGCGAAAGGCTTCTTGAGGGGAACGCTGTAACTCTGTGAGATGATTTCACAGAACACAATGAAGTTTCTCAGAAAGCTTCTTTCTCTTTGTAATCGGAGGATATTTCCTTTGGCCCTATAGTCTTCAAAGGGATCCGAAATATCTGTTCTCAGATTCCACAGAAATAAGGCTAGCAAAGAGATGCACGAAATACAGATGTAACTCTGTGAGTGGAAGTCACATATCACAGAGTAGTTTCTCAGAAAGCTTCTTTCCAGATTTCATCGGAGGATATTTCCTTTTTCACCATAGCCCTCTAAGGGCTTCCAAATATCACTTTGCCAATTCCACAAGAACTGTCTTAGCGAAAGGCTTCTTGAAGGGAAAGCTGTAACTCTGTGAGATGATTTCACAGAAAACAAAGAAGTTTCTCAGAAATCTTCTTTCTCTTTGTTATCGGAGGATATTTCCTTTGGCCCTATAGTCTTCAAAGGGATCCGAAATATCTGTTCTCAGATTCCACAGAAATAAGGCTAGCAAAGGGATCCACGAAATACAGATGTAACTCTGTGAGTGGAAGTCACATATCACAGAGCAGTTTCTCAGGAAGCTTCTTTCCAGATTTCATCGGAGGATATTTCCTTTTTCACCATAGCCCTCTAGGGTCTTCCAAATATCACTTGCCAATTCCACAAGAACTGTCTTAGGGAAAGGTTTCTTGAGGGGAAAGCTGTAACTCTGTGAGATGATTTCACAGAACAAAAAGAAGTTTCTCAGAAAGCTTCTTTCTCTTTGTTATCGGAGGATATCTCCTTTGGCCCTATAGTCTTCAAAGGGATCCGAAATATCTGTTCTCAGATTCCACAGAAATAAGGCTAGCAAAGAGATCCACGAAATACAGATGTAACTCTGTGAGTGGAGTCACATATCTCAGAGCAGTTTCTCAGAAAGCTTCTTTCCAGATTTCGTCGGAGGATACTTCCTTTTTCACCATAGCCCTCTATGGGCTTCCAAGTATCACTTTGCCAATTCCACAAGAACTGTCTTAACGAAAGGCTTCTTGAGGGGAAAGCTGTAACTCTGTGAGATGATTTCACAGAACACAAAGAAGTTTCTCAGAAACCTTCTTTCTCTTTGTTATCGGAGGATATTTCCTTTGGCCCTATAGTCTTCAAAGGGATCCGAAATATCTGTTCTCAGATTCCACAGAAAAAAGGCTAGCAAACAGATCCACGAAATACACATGGAATTCTGTGAGTGGAAGTCACATATCACAGAGCAGTTTCTCAGAAAGCTTCTTTCCAGATTTCATCGGAGGATATTTCCTTTTTCACCATAGCCCTCTAGGGGTTCCAAATATCACTTTGCCAATTCCACAAGAACTGTCTTAGCGAAAGGCTTCTTGAGGGGAAAGCTGTAACTCTGTGAGATGATTTCACAGAACACAAAGAAGTTTTCAGAAAGCTTCTTTCTCTTTGTTATGGGAGGATATTTCCTTTTTCCCTACAGTCTTCAAAGGGATCCGAAATATCTGTTCTCAGATTCCACAGAAATAAGGCTAGCAAAGAGATCCACGAAATACAGATGTAACTCTGTGAGTGGAAGTCACATATCACAGAGCAGTTTCTCAGAAAGCTTCTTTCCAGATTTCATCGGAGGATATTTCCTTTTTCACCATAGCCCTCTATGGGCTTCCAAATATCACTTTGCCAATTCCACAAGAACTGTCTTAGCGAAAGGCTTCTTGAGGGGAAAGCTGTAACTCTGGGAGATGATTTCACAGAACACAAAGAAGTTTTCAGAAAGCTTCTTTCTCTTTTTTATGGGAGGATATTTCCTTTGTCCCTACAGTCTTCAAAGGGATCCGAAATATCTGTTCTCAGATTCCACAGAAATAAGGCTAGCAAAGAGATCCACGAAATACAGATGTAACTCGGTGAGTGGAAGTCACATATCACAGAGCAGTTTCTCAGAAAGCTTCTTTCCAGATTTCATCAGAGGATATTTCCTTTTTCACCATAGCCCTCTATGGGCTTCCAAATATCACTTTGCCAATTCCACAAGAACTGTCTGAGCGTAAGGCTTCTTGAGGGGAAAGCTGTAACTCTGTGAGATGATTTCACAGAACACAAAGAAGTTTCTCAGAAAGCTTCTTTCTCTTTGTTATCGGAGGATATTTCCTTTGGCCTTATAGTCTTCAAAGGGATCCGAAATATCTGTTCTCAGATTCCACAGAAATAAGGCTAGCAAAGAGATCCACGAAATACAGATGTAACTCTGTGAGTGGAAGCCATATATCACAGAGCAGTTTCTCAGAAAGCTTCTTTGAACATTTCATCGGAGGATATTTCCTTTTTCACTATAGCCCTCTATGGGCTTCCAAATATCACTTTGCCAATTCCACAAGAACTGTCTGAGCGTAAGGCTTCTTGAGGGGAAAGCTTTAATTCTGTGAGATGATTTCACAGAACACAAAGAAGTTTCTCAGAAAGCTTCTTTCTCTTTGTTATCAGAGGATATTTCCTTTGGCCCTATAGTCTTCCAAGGGATCCGAAATATCTGTTCTCAGATTCCACAGAAATAAGGCTAGCAAAGAGATCCACGAAATACAGATGTAACTCTGTGAGTGGAAGTCACATATCACAGAGCAGTTTCTCAGAAAGCTTCTTTCCAGATTTCATCGGAGGATATTTGCTTTTTCACCATAGCCCTCTATGGGCTTCCAAATATCACTTTGCCAATTCCACAAGAACTGTCTTAGCGAAAGGCTTCTTGAGGGGAAAGCTGTAACTCTGTGAGATGATTTCACAGAACACAAAGAAGTTGCTCAGAAAGCCTCTTTCTCTTTGTTATCGGAGGATATTTACTTTGGCCCTATAGTCTTCAAAGGGATCCGAAATATCTGTTCTCAGATTCCACAGAAATAAGGCTAGCAAAGAGATCCACGAAATACAGATGTAACTCTGTGAGTGGAAGTCACATATCACAGAGCAGTTTCTCAGAAATCTTCTTTCCAGATTTCATCGGAGGATATTTCCTTTTTCACCATAGCCCTCTATGGTCTTCCAAATATCACTTTGCCAATTCCACAAGAACTGTCTTAGTGAAAGGCTTCCTTAGGGGAAAGCTGTAACTCTGTGAGATGATTTCTCAGAACACAAAGAAGTTTCTCAGAAAGCTTCTTTCTCTTTGTTATCGGAGGATATTTCCTTTGGCCTTATAGTCTTCAAAGGGATCCGAAATATCTGTTCTCAGATTCCACTTAAATAAGGCTAGCAAAGAGATCCACGAAATACACATGTAACTCTGTGAGTGGAAGTCATATATAACAGAGCAGTTTCTCAGAAAGCTTCTTTGCAGATTTCATCGGAGGATATTTCCTTTTTCACCATAGCCCTCTATGGGCTTCCAAATATCACTTTGCCAATTCCACAAGAACTGTCTGAGCGTAAGGCTTCTTGAGGGGAAAGCTGTAACTCTGTGAGATGATTTCACAGACACACAAAGAAGTTTCTCAGAAAGCTTCTTTCTGTTTGTTATCGGAGGATATTTCCTTTGGCCCTATATTCTTCAAAGGGATCCGAAATATCTGTTCTCAGATTCCACAGAAATAAGGCTAGCAAAGAGATCCACGAAATATAGATGTATCTCTGTGAGTGGAAGTCACATATCACAGAGCAGTTTCTGAGAAAGCTTCTTTCCAGATTTCATCGGAGGATATTTCCTTTTTCACCATAGCCCTCTATGGGCTTCCAAATATCACTTTGCCAATTCCACAAAAACTGTCTTAGCGAAAGGCTTCTTGAGGGGAAAGCTGTAACTCTGTGAGATGATTTCACAGAACACAAAGAAGTTTCTCAGAAAGCCTCTTTCTCTTTGTTATCGGAGGATATTTCCTTTGGCCCTATAGTCTTCAAAGGGATCCGAAATATCTGTTCTCAGATTCCACAGAAATAAGGCTAGCAAAGAGATCCACGAAATACAGATGTAACTCTGTGAGTGGACGTCACATATCACAGAGCAGTTTCTCAGAAATCTTCTTTCCAGATTTCATCGGAGGATATTTCCTTTTTCACCATAGCCCTCTATGGGCTTCCAAATATCACTTTGCCAATTCCACAAGAACTGTCTGAGCGTAAGGCTTCTTGAGGGGAAAGCTGTAACTCTGTGAGATGATTTCACAGAACACAAAGAAGTTTCTCAGAAAGCTTCTTTCTGTTTGTTATCGGAGGATATTTCCTTTGGCCCTATATTCTTCAAAGGGATCCGAAATATCTGTTCTCAGATTCCACA
This sequence comes from Macaca mulatta, assembly GCF_049350105.2. NCBI lineage: Eukaryota > Metazoa > Chordata > Mammalia > Primates > Cercopithecidae > Macaca > Macaca mulatta. The sequence continues at coordinate 31,512,841 of NC_133417.1, forward strand.
GAAATAATGCTAGCAAAGGGTTCCACGAAATACAGATGTAACTCTGTGAGTGGAAGTCACAAATCACAGAGCAGTTTCTCAGAAAGCGTCTTTGCAGATTTCATCGTAGGATATTTCCTTTTTCACCATAGCCCTCTATGGGCTTCCAAATATCACTTTGCCAATTCCCCAAGAACTGTCTTAGCGAAAGGCTTCTTGAGAGGAAAGCTGTAACTCTGTGAGATGATTTCACAGAACACAATGAAGTTTCTCAGAAAGTTTCTTTCTCTTTGTAATCGGAGGATATTTCCTTTGGCCCTATAGTCTTCAAAGGGATCCGAAATATCTGTTCTCAGATTCCACAGAAATAAGGCTAGCAAAGAGATCCACGAAATACAGATGTAACTCTGTGAGTGGAAGTCACATATCACAGAGCAGTTTCTCAGAAATTCTTTCCAGATTTCATCGGAGGATATTTCCTTTTTCACCATAGCCCTCTATGGGCTTCAAAATATCACTTTGCCAATTCCACAAGAACTGTCTTAGCGAAAGGCTTCTTGAGGGGAAAGCTGTAACTCTGTGAGATGATTTCACCGAACACAATGAAGTTTCTCAGAAAGCTTCTTTCTCTTTGTAATCGGAGGATATTTCCTTTGGCCCTATAGTCTTGAAAAGGATTCGAAATATCTGTTCTCAGATTCCACAGAAATAAGGCTAGCAAAGAGATCCACGAAATACAGATGTAACTCTGTGAGTGGAAGTCACATATCACGGAGCAGTTTATCAGAAAGCTTCTTTCCACATTTCATCGGAGTATACTTCCTTTTTCACCATAGTCCTCTATGGGCTTCCAAATATCACTTTGCCAATTCCACAAGAACTGTCTTAACGAAAGGCTTCTTGAGGGGAAAGCTGTAACTCTGTGAGATGATTTCACAGAACACAAAGAAGTTTCTCAGAAAGCTTCTTTCTCTTTGTAATGGGAGGATATTTCCTTTGGCCCTATAGTCTTCAAAGGGATCCGAAATATCTGTTCTCAGATTCCACAGAAATAAGGCTAACAAAGAGATCCACGAAATACAGATGTAACTCTGTGAGTGGAAGTCACATATCACAGAGCAGTTTCTCAGAGAGCTTCTTTCCAGATTTCATCTGAGGATATTTCCTTTTTCACCATAGCCCTCTATGGGCTTCCAAATATCACTTTGACAATTCTACAAGAACTGTCTTAGCGAAAGGCTTCTTGAGGGGAAAGCTGTAACTCTGTGAGATGATTTCACAGAAGACAAAGAAGTTTTCAGAAAACTTCTTTCTCTTTGTTATCGGAGGATATTTCCTTTGGCCCTATAGTCTTCAAAGGGATCCGAAATATCTGTTCTCAGATTCCACAGAAATAAGGCTAGCAAAGAGATCCACGAAATACAGATGTAACTCTGTGAGTGGAAGTCACATATCACAGAGCAGTTTCTCAGGAAGCTTCTTTCCAGATTTCATCGGAGGATATTTCCTTTTTCACCATAGCCCTCTATGGGCTTCCAAATATCACTTTGCCAATTCCACAAGAACTGTCTTAGAGAAAGGCTTCTTGAGGGGAAAGCTGTAACTCTGTGTGGTGATTTCACAGAACACAAAGAAGTTTCTCAGAAAGCTTCTTTCTCTTTGTTATCGGAGGATATTTCCTTTGGCCCTATAGTCTTCAAAGGGATCCGAAATATCTGTTCTCAGATTCCACAGAAATAAGGCTAGCAAAGAGATCCACGAAATACAGATGTAACTCTCTGAGTGGAAGTCACATATCACAGAGCAGTTTCTCAGGAAGCTTCTCTCCAGATTTCATCGGAGGATATTTCCTTTTTCACCATAGCCCTCTATGGGCTTCCAAATATCACTTTGCCAATTCCACAAGAACTGTCTTAGTGAAAGGCTTCTTGAGGGGAAAGCTGTAACTCTGTGTGATGATTTCACAGAACACAAAGAAGTTTCTCAGAAAGCTTCTTTCTCTTTGTTATCGGAGGATATTTCCTTTGGCCCTATAGTCTTCAAAGGGATCCGAAATATCTGTTCTCAGATTCCACAGAAATAAGGCTAGCAAAGAGATGCACGAAATACAGATGTAACTCTGTGAGTGGAAGTCACATATCACAGAGCAGTTTCTCAGAAAGCTTCTTTCCAGATTTCATCTGAGGATATTTCCTTTTTCACCATAGCCTTCTATGGGCTTCCAAATATCACTTTGCCAATTCCACAAGAACTGTCTTAGCGAAAGGCTTCTTGAGGGGAAAGCTGTAACTCTGTGAGATGATTTCACAGAACACAAAGACGTTTCTCAGAAAGCTTCTTTCTCTTTGTTATCGGAGGATATTTCCTTTGGCCGTATAGTCTTCAAAGGGATCCGAAATATCCGTTCTCAGATTCCACAGAAATAAGGCTAGCAATGAGATCCACGAAATACAGATGTAACTCTGTGAGTGGAAGTCACATATCACAGAGCAGTTTCTCAGAAAGCTTCTTTCCAGATTTCGTCGGAGGATATTTCCTTTTTCACCATAGCCCTCTAAGGGCTTCCCCATATCACTTTGACAATTCCACAAGAACTGTCTTAGCGAAAGGCTTCTTGAGGGGAAAGCTGTAACTCTGTGAGATGATTTCACAGAACACAAAGAAGTTTTCAGAAAGCTTCTTTCTCTTTGTTATGGGAGGATATTTCCTTTGTCCCTACAGTCTTCAAAGGGATCCGAAATATCTGTTCTCAGATTCCACAGAAATAAGGCTAGCAAAGAGATCCACGAAATACAGATGTAACTCTGTGAGTGGAAGTCACATATCACAGAGCAGTTTCTCAGAAAGCTTCTTTCCAGATTTCATCGGAGGATATTTCCTTTTTCACCATAGCCTTCTATGGGCTTCCAAATATCACTTTGCCAATTCCACAAGAACTGTCTTAGCGAAAGGTTTCTTGAGGGGAAAGCTGTAACTCTGTGAGATGATTTCACAGAACACAAAGAAGTTTCTCAGAAAGCTTCTTTCTCTTTGTTATCGGAGGATATTTACTTTGGCCCTATAGTCTTCAAAGGGATCCGAAATATCTGTTCTCAGATTCCACAGAAATAAGGCTAGCAAAGAGATCCACGAAATACAGATGTAACTCTGTGAGTGGAAGTCACATATCACAGAGCAGTTTCTCAGAAATCTTCTTGAAAGATTTCATCGGAGGATATTTCCTTTTTCACCATAGCCCTCTATGGTCTTCCAAATATCACTTTGCCAATTCCACAAGAACTGTCTTACCGTAAGGCTTCTTGAGGGGAAAGCTGTAACTCTGTGAGATGATTTCACAGAACACAAAGAAGTTTCTCAGAAAGCTTCTTTCTCTTTGTTATCGGAGGATATTTCCTTTGGCCCTATAGTCTTCAAAGGGATCCGAAATATCTGTTCTCACATTCCACAGAAATAAGGCTAGCATAGAGACCCACGAAATATAGATGTAACTCTGTGAGTGGAAGTCACATATCACAGAGCAGTTTCTCAGAAAGCTTCTTTCCAGATTTCATCGGAGGATATTTCCTTTTTGACCGTAGCCCTATATGGGCTTCCAAATATCACTTTACCAATTCACAAGAACTGTCTTAGCGAAAGGCTTCTTGAGGGGAAAGCTGTAACTCTGAGAGATGATTTCACAGAACACAAAGAAGTTTCTCAGAAAGCTTCTTTCTCTTTGTTATCGGAGGATATTTCCTTTGGCCCTAAAGTCTTCAAAGGGATCCGAAATATCTGTTCTCAGATTCCACAGAAATAAGGCTAGCAAAGGGTTCCACGAAATACAGATGTAACTCTGTGAGTGGAAGTCACAAATCACAGAGCAGTTTCTCAGAAAGCTTCTTTCCAGATTTCATCGTAGGATATTTCCTTTTTCACCATAGCCCTCTATGGGCTTCCAAATATCACTTTGCCAATTCCACAAGAACTGTCTTAGCGAAAGGCTTCTTGAGGGGAAAGCTGTAACTCTGTGAGATGATTTCACAGAACACAATGAAGTTTCTCAGAAAGTTTCTTTCTCTTTGTAATCGGAGGATATTTCCTTTGGCCCTATAGTCTTCAAAGGGATCCGAAATATCTGTTCTCAGATTACACAGAAATAAGGCTAGCAAAGAGATCCACGAAATACAGATGTAACTCTGTGAGTGGAAGTCACATATCACAGAGCAGTTTTTCAGAAAGCTTCTTTCCAGATTTCATCGGTGGATATTTCCTTTTTCACCAAAGCCCTCTATGGGCTTCCAAATATCACTTTGCCAATTCCATAAGAACTGTCTTAGCGAAAGGCTTCTTGAGGGGAAAGCTGTAACTCTGTGAGATGATTACACAGAACACAAAGAAGTTTCTCAGAAAGCTTCTTTCTCTTTGTTATCTGAGTATAGTTTTTTCTCCCTACAGTCTTCAAAGGGATCGGAAATATCTGTTCTCAGATTCCACAGAAATCAGGCTAGCAAAGAGATCCACGAAATACAGATGTAACTCTGTGAGTGGAAGACACATATCAGAGAGCAGTTTCTCAGAAAGCTTCTTTCCAGATTTCATTGGAGGATATTTCCTTTTTCACCATAGCCCTCTATGGTCTTCCCAATATCACTTTGCCAATTCCACAAGAACTGTCTTAGCGAAAGGCTTCTTGAGGGTAAAACTGTAACTCTGTGAGATGATTTCACAGAACACAAAGAAGTTTCTCAGAAAGCTTCTTTCTCTTTGTTATCGGAGGATATTTCCTTTGGCCCTATGGTCTTCAAAGGGATCCGAAGTATCTGTTCTCAGATTCCACAGAAATAAGGCTAGCAAAGAGATCCACGAAATACAGATGTAACTCTGAGAGTGGAAGTCACATATCACAGAGCAGTTTCTCAGAAATTCTTTCCAGATTTCATCGGAGGATATTTCCTTTTTCACCATAGCCCTCTATGGGCTTCAAAATATCACTTTGCCAATTCCACAAGAACTGTCTTAGCGAAAGGCTTCTTGAGGGGAAAGCTGTAACTCTGTGAGATGATTTCACCGAACACAATGAAGTTTCTCAGAAAGCTTCTTTCTCTTTGTAATCGGAGGATATTTCCTTTGGCCCTATAGTCTTGAAAAGGATCCGAAATATCTGTTCTCAGATTCCACAGAAATAAGGCCAGCAAAGAGATCCACGAAATACAGATGTAACTCTGTGAGTGGAAGTCACATATCACAGAGCAGTTTATCAGAAAGCTTCTTTCCAGATTTCATCGGAGGATACTTCCTTTTTCACCATAGTCCTCTACGGGCTTCCAAATATCACTTTGCCAATTCCACAAGAACTGTCTTAACGAAAGGCTTCTTGAGGGGAAAGCTGTAACTCTGTGAGATGATTTCACAGAACACAAAGAAGTTTCTCAGAAAGCTTCTTTCTCTTTGTTATGGGAGGATATTTCCTTTGGCCCTATAGTCTTCAAAGGGATCCGAAATATCTGTTCTCAGATTCCACAGAAATAAGGCTAGCAAAGAGATCCACGAAATACAGATGTAACTCTGTGAGTGGAAGTCACATATACTAGAGCAGTTTCTCAGGAAGCTTCTTTCCAGATTTCATCGGAGGATATTTCCTTTTTCACCCTAGCCCTCTATGGGCTTCCAAATATCACTTTGCCAATTCCACAAGAACTGTCTTAGAGAAAGGCTTCTTGAAGGGAAAGCTGTAACTCTGTGAGATGATTTCACAGAACACAAAGAAGTTTCTCAGAAAGCTTCTTTCTCTTTGTTATCGGTGAATATTTCCTTTGGCCCTATAGTCTTCAAAGGGATCAGAAATATCTGTTCTCAGATTCCACAGAAATAAGGCTAGCAAAGGGATCCACGAAATACAGATGTAACTCTCTGAGTGGAAGTCACATATCACAGAGCAGATTCTCAGGAAGCTTCTTTCCAGATTTCATCGGAGGATATTTCCTTTTTCACCATAGCCCTCTATGGGCTTCCAAATATCACTTTGCCAATTCCACAAGAACTGTCTTAGCGAAAGGCTTCTTGAGGGGAAAGCTGTAACTCTGTGTGATGATTTCACAGAACACAAAGAAGTTTCTCAGAAAGCTTCTTTCTCTTTGTTATCGGAGGATATTTCCTTTGGCCCTATAGTCTTCAAAGGGATCCGAAATATCTGTTCTCAGATTCCACAGAAATAAGGCTAGCAAAGAGATCCACGAAATACAGATGTAACTCTGTGAGTGGAAGTCACATATCACTGAGCAGTTTCTCAGAAAGCTTCTTTCCAAATTTCATCTGAGGATATTTCCTTTTTCACCATAGCCTTCTATGGGCTTCCAAATATCACTTTGCCAATTCCACAAGAACTGTCTTAGCGAAAGGCTTCTTGAGGGGAAAGCTGTAACTCTGTGAGATGATTTCACAGAACACAAAGAAGTTTTCAGGAAGCTTCTTTCTCTTTGTTATGGGAGGATATTTCCTTTGTCCCTACAGTCTTCAAAGGGATCCGAAATATCTGTTCTCAGATTCCACAGAAATAAGGCTAGCAAAGGGATCCACGAAATACAGATGTAACTCTCTGAGTGGAAGTCACATATCACAGAGCAGTTTCTCAGGAATCTTCTTTCCAGATTTCATCGGAGGATATTTCCTTTTTCACCATAGCCCTCTATGGGCTTCCAAATATCACTTTGCCAATTCCACAAGAACTGTGTTAGCGAAAGGCTTCTTGAGGGGAAAGCTGTAACTCTGTGAGATGATTTCACAGAACACAATGAAGTTTCTCAGAAAGCTTCTTTCTCTTTGTAATCGGAGGATATTTTCTTTGGCCCTATAGTCTTCAAAAGGATCCGAAATATCTGTTCTCAGATTCCACAGAAATAAGGCTAGCAAAGAAATCCACGAAATACAAATGTAACTCTGTGAGTGGAAGTCACATATCACAGAGCAGTTTCTCAGAAAGCTTCTTTCCAGATTTCATCGGAGGATACTTCCTTTTTCACCATAGCCCTCTATGTGCTTCCAAATATCACTTTGCCAATTCCACAAGAACTGTCTTAACGAAAGGCTTCTTGAGGGGAAAGCTGTAACTCTGTGAGATGATTTCACAGAACACAAAGAAGTTTCTCAGAAAGCTTCTTTCTCTTTGTTATCGGAGGATATTTCCTTTGTCCCTACAGTCTTCAAAGGGATCCGAAATATCTGTTCTCCGATTCCACAGAAATAAGGCTAGCAAAGAGATCCACGAAATACAGATGTAACTCTGTGAGTGGAAGTCACATATCACAGAGCAGTTTCTCAGAAATCTTCTTGAAAGATTTCATCGGAGGATATTTCCTTTTTCACCATAGCCCTCTATGGTCTTCCAAATATCACTTTGCCAATTCCACAAGAACTGTCTTACCGTAAGGCTTCTTGAGGGGAAAGCTGTAACTCTGTGAGATGATTTCACAGAACACAAAGAAGTTTCTCAGAAAGCTTCTTTCTCTTTGTTATCGGAGGATATTTCCTTTGGCCCTATAGTCTTCAAAGGGATCCGAAATATCTGTTCTCACATTCCACAGAAATAAGGCTAGCATAGAGACCCACGAAATATAGATGTAACTCTGTGAGTGGAAGTCACATATCACAGAGCAGTTTCTCAGAAAGCTTCTTTCCAGATTTCATCGGAGGATATTTCCTTTTTGACCGTAGCCCTATATGGGCTTCTAAATATCACTTTACCAATTCACAAGAACTGTCTTAGCGAAAGGCTTCTTGAGGGGAAAGCTGTAACTCTGAGAGATGATTTCACAGAACACAAAGAAGTTTCTCAGAAAGCTTCTTTCTCTTTGTTATCGGAGGATATTTCCTTTGGCCCTAAAGTCTTCAAAGGGATCCGAAATATCTGTTCTCAGATTCCACAGAAATAAGGCTAGCAAAGGGTTCCACGAAATACAGATGTAACTCTGTGAGTGGAAGTCACAAATCACAGAGCAGTTTCTCAGAAAGCTTCTTTCCAGATTTCATCGTAGGATATTTCCTTTTTCACCATAGCCCTCTATGGGCTTCCAAATATCACTTTGCCAATTCCACAAGAACTGTCTTAGCGAAAGGCTTCTTGAGGGGAAAGCTGTAACTCTGTGAGATGATTTCACAGAACACAATGAAGTTTCTCAGAAAGTTTCTTTCTCTTTGTAATCGGAGGATATTTCCTTTGGCCCTATAGTCTTCAAAGGGATCCGAAATATCTGTTCTCAGATTACACAGAAATAAGGCTAGCAAAGAGATCCACGAAATACAGATGTAACTCTGTGAGTGGAAGTCACATATCACAGAGCAGTTTTTCAGAAAGCTTCTTTCCAGATTTCATCGGTGGATATTTCCTTTTTCACCAAAGCCCTCTATGGGCTTCCAAATATCACTTTGCCAATTCCATAAGAACTGTCTTAGCGAAAGGCTTCTTGAGGGGAAAGCTGTAACTCTGTGAGATGATTTCACAGAACACAAAGAAGTTTCTCAGAAAGCTTCTTTCTCTTTGTTATCTGAGTATAGTTTTTTCTCCCTACAGTCTTCAAAGGGATCGGAAATATCTGTTCTCAGATTCCACAGAAATCAGGCTAGCAAAGAGATCCACGAAATACAGATGTAACTCTGTGAGTGGAAGACACATATCAGAGAGCAGTTTCTCAGAAAGCTTCTTTCCAGATTTCATTGGAGGATATTTCCTTTTTCACCATAGCCCTCTATGGTCTTCCCAATATCACTTTGCCAATTCCACAAGAACTGTCTTAGCGAAAGGCTTCTTGAGGGTAAAACTGTAACTCTGTGAGATGATTTCACAGAACACAAAGAAGTTTCTCAGAAAGCTTCTTTCTCTTTGTTATCGGAGGATATTTCCTTTGGCCCTATGGTCTTCAAAGGGATCCGAAGTATCTGTTCTCAGATTCCACAGAAATAAGGCTAGCAAAGAGATCCACGAAATACAGATGTAACTCTGAGAGTGGAAGTCACATATCACAGAGCAGTTTCTCAGAAATTCTTTCCAGATTTCATCGGAGGATATTTCCTTTTTCACCATAGCCCTCTATGGGCTTCAAAATATCACTTTGCCAATTCCACAAGAACTGTCTTAGCGAAAGGCTTCTTGAGGGGAAAGCTGTAACTCTGTGAGATGATTTCACCGAACACAATGAAGTTTCTCAGAAAGCTTCTTTCTCTTTGTAATCGGAGGATATTTCCTTTGGCCCTATAGTCTTGAAAAGGATCCGAAATATCTGTTCTCAGATTCCACAGAAATAAGGCCAGCAAAGAGATCCACGAAATACAGATGTAACTCTGTGAGTGGAAGTCACATATCACAGAGCAGTTTATCAGAAAGCTTCTTTCCAGATTTCATCGGAGGATACTTCCTTTTTCACCATAGTCCTCTATGGGCTTCCAAATATCACTTTGCCAATTCCACAAGAACTGTCTTAACGAAAGGCTTCTTGAGGGGAAAGCTGTAACTCTGTGAGATGATTTCACAGAACACAAAGAAGTTTCTCAGAAAGCTTCTTTCTCTTTGTTATGGGAGGATATTTCCTTTGGCCCTATAGTCTTCAAAGGGATCCGAAATATCTGTTCTCAGATTCCACAGAAATAAGGCTAGCAAAGAGATCCACGAAATACAGATGTAACTCTGTGAGTGGAAGTCACATATACTAGAGCAGTTTCTCAGGAAGCTTCTTTCCAGATTTCATCGGAGGATATTTCCTTTTTCACCATAGCCCTCTATGGGCTTCCAAATATCACTTTGCCAATTCCAGAAGAACTGTCTTAGAGAAAGGCTTCTTGAAGGGAAAGCTGTAACTCTGTGAGATGATTTCACAGAACACAAAGAAGTTTCTCAGAAAGCTTCTTTCTCTTTGTTATCGGTGAATATTTCCTTTGGCCCTATAGTCTTCAAAGGGATCAGAAATATCTGTTCTCAGATTCCACAGAAATAAGGCTAGCAAAGGGATCCACGAAATACAGATGTAACTCTCTGAGTGGAAGTCACATATCACAGAGCAGATTCTCAGGAAGCTTCTTTCCAGATTTCATCGGAGGATATTTCCTTTTTCACCATAGCCCTCTATGGGCTTCCAAATATCACTTTGCCAATTCCACAAGAACTGTCTTAGCGAAAGGCTTCTTGAGGGGAAAGCTGTAACTCTGTGTGATGATTTCACAGAACACAAAGAAGTTTCTCAGAAAGCTTCTTTCTCTTTGTTATCGGAGGATATTTCCTTTGGCCCTATAGTCTTCAAAGGGATCCGAAATATCTGTTCTCAGATTCCACAGAAATAAGGCTAGCAAAGAGATCCACGAAATACAGATGTAACTCTGTGAGTGGAAGTCACATATCACAGAGCAGTTTCTCAGAAAGCTTCTTTCCAAATTTCATCTGAGGATATTTCCTTTTTCACCATAGCCTTCTATGGGCTTCCAAATATCACTTTGCCAATTCCACAAGAACTGTCTTAGCGAAAGGCTTCTTGAGGGGAAAGCTGTAACTCTGTGAGATGATTTCACAGAACACAAAGAAGTTTTCAGGAAGCTTCTTTCTCTTTGTTATGGGAGGATATTTCCTTTGTCCCTACAGTCTTCAAAGGGATCCGAAATATCTGTTCTCAGATTCCACAGAAATAAGGCTAGCAAAGGGATCCTCGAAATACAGATGTAACTCTCTGAGTGGAAGTCACATATCACAGAGCAGTTTCTCAGGAATCTTCTTTCCAGATTTCATCGGAGGATATTTCCTTTTTCACCATAGCCCTCTATGGGCTTCCAAATATCACTTTGCCAATTCCACAAGAACTGTGTTAGCGAAAGGCTTCTTGAGGGGAAAGCTGTAACTCTGTGAGATGATTTCACAGAACACAATGAAGTTTCTCAGAAAGCTTCTTTCTCTTTGTAATCGGAGGATATTTTCTTTGGCCCTATAGTCTTCAAAAGGATCCGAAATATCTGTTCTCAGATTCCACAGAAATAAGGCTAGCAAAGAAATCCACGAAATACAAATGTAACTCTGTGAGTGGAAGTCACATATCACAGAGCAGTTTCTCAGAAAGCTTCTTTCCAGATTTCATCGGAGGATACTTCCTTTTTCACCATAGCCCTCTATGTGCTTCCAAATATCACTTTGCCAATTCCACAAGAACTGTCTTAACGAAAGGCTTCTTGAGGGGAAAGCTGTAACTCTGTGAGATGATTTCACAGAACACAAAGAAGTTTCTCAGAAAGCTTCTTTCTCTTTGTTATCGGAGGATATTTCCTTTGTCCCTACAGTCTTCAAAGGGATCCGAAATATCTGTTCTCCGATTCCACAGAAATAAGGCTAGCAAAGAGATCCACGAAATACAGATGTAACTCTGTGAGTGGAAGTCACATATCACAGAGCAGTTTCTCAGAAAGCTTCTTTCCAGATTTCATCGGAGGATATTTCCTTTTTCACCATAGCCCTCTATGGGCTTCCAAATATCACTTTGTCAATTCCACAAGAACTGTCTTAGCGAAAGGCTTCTTGAGGGGAAAGCTGTAACTCTGTGAGATGATTTCACAGAACACAAAGAAGTTTCTCAGAAAGCTTCTTTCTCTTTGTTATCGGAGGATATTTCCTTTGGCCCTATAGTCTTCAAAGGGATCCGAAATCTCTCTTCTCAGATTCCACAGAAATAAGGCTAGCAAAGAGATCCACGAAATACAGATGTAACTCTGTGAGTGGAAGTCACATATCACAGCGCAGTTTCTCAGAAAGCTTCTTTCCAGATTTCATCGGAGGATACTTCCTTTTTCACCATAGCCCTCTATGGGCTTCCAAATATCACTTTGCCAATTCCACAAGAACTGTCTTAACGAAAGGCTTCTTCAGGGGAAAGCTGTAACTCTGTGAGTTGATTTCACAGAACACAAAGACGTTTCTCCGAAAGCTTCTTTCTCTTTGTTATCGGAGGATATTTACTTTGGCCCAATAGTCTTCAAAGGGATCCGAAATATCTGTTCTCAGATTCCACAGAAATAAGGCTAGCAAAGAGATCCATGAAATACAGATGTAACTCTTTGAGTGGAAGTCACATACCACAGAGCAGTTTCTCAGAAAGCTTCTTTCCAGATTTCATCGGAGGATATTTCCTTTTTCACCATAGCCCTCTATGGACTTCCAAATATCACTTTGCCAATTCCACAAGATCTGTCTTAGCGAAAGGCTTCTTGAGGGGAAAGCTGTAACTCTGTGAGATGATTTCACAGAACACAAAGAAGTTTCTCAGAAAGCTTCTTTCTCTTTGTTATCGGAGGATATTTCCTTTGGCCCTATAGTCTTCAAAGGGATCCGAAATATCTGTTCTCAGATTCCACAGAAATAAGGCTAGCAAAGAGACCCACGAAATACAGATGTAACTCTGTGAGTGGAAGTCACATATCACAGAGCAGTTTCTCAGAAAGCTTCTTTCCAGATTTCATCTGAGGATATTTTCTTTTTCACCATAGCCTTCTATGGGCTTCCAAATATCACTTTGCCAAATCCACAAGAACTGTCTTAGCGAAAGGCTTCTTGAGGGGAAAGCTGTAACTCTGTGAGATGATTTCACAGAACACAAAGACGTTTCTCAGAAAGCTTCTTTCTCTTTGTTATCGGAGGATATTTCCTTTGGCTCTATAGTCTTCAAAGGGATCCGAAATATCTGTTCTCAGATTCCACAGAAATAAGGCTAGCAATGAGATCCACGAAATACAGATGTAACTCTGTGAGTGGAAGTCACATATCACAGAGCAGTTTCTCAGAAAGCTTCTTTCGAGATTTCATCGGAGGATATTTCCTTTTTCACCATAGCCCTCTATGGGCTTCCAAATATCACTTTGCCAATTCCACAAGAACTGCCTTAGCGAAAGGCTTCTTGAGGGGAAAGCTGAAACTCTGTGAGATGATTTCACAGAACACAAAGAAGTTTCTCAGAAAGCTTCTTTCTCTTTGTTATCGGAGGATATTTCCTTTGGCCCTCTAGTCTTCAAAGGGATCCGAAATATCTGTTCTCAGATTCCACAGAAATAAGCCTAGCAAATAGATCCACGAAATACAGATGTAACTCTGTGAGTGGAAGTCACATATCCCAGAGCAGTTTCTCAGAAAGCATCTTTCCAGATTTCATCGGAGGATATTTCCTTTTTCACAATAGCCCTCTATGGGCTTCCAAATATTACTTTGCCAATTCCACAAGAACTGTCTTAGCGAAAGGCTTCTTGAGGGGAAAGCTGTAACTCTGTGAGATGATTTCACAGAACACAATGAAGTTTCTCAGAAAGCTTCTTTCTCTTTGTAATCGGAGGATATTTCCTTTGGCCATATAGTCTTCAAAAGGATCCGAAATATCTGTTCTCAGATTCCACAGAAATAAGGCTAGCAAAGAGATCCACGAAATACAGATGTAACTCTGTGAGTGGAAGTCACATATCACAGAGCAGTTTCTCAGAAAGCTTCTTTCCAGATTTCATCGGAGGATACTTCCTTTTTCACCATAGCCCTCTATGGGCTTCCAAATATCACTTTGCCAATTCCACAAGAACTGTCTTAACGAAAGGCTTCTTGAGGGGAAAGCTGTAACTCTGTGAGATGATTTCACAGAACACAAAGAAGTTTCTCAGAAAGCTTCTTTCTCTTTGTTATCAGAGGATATTTCCTTTGTCCCTACAGTCTTCAAAGGGATCCGAAATATCTGTTCTCCGATTCCACAGAAATAAGGCTAGCAAAGAGATCCACGAAATACAGATGTAACTCTGTGAGTGGAAGTCACATATCACAGAGCAGTTTCTCAGAAAGCTTCTTTCCAGATTTCATCGGAGGATATTTCCTTTTTAACCATAGCCCTCTATGGGCTTCCAAATATCACTTTGTCAATTCCACAAGAACTGTCTTAGCGAAAGGCTTCTTGAGGGGAAAGCTGTAACTCTGTGAGATGATTTCACAGAACACAAAGAAGTTTCTCAGAAAGCTTCTTTCTCTTTGTTATCGGAGGATATTTCCTTTGGCCCTATAGTCTTCAAAGGGATCCGAAATATCTCTTCTCAGATTCCACAGAAATAAGGCTAGCAAAGAGATCCACGAAATACAGATGTAACTCTGTGAGTGGAAGTCACATATCACAGCGCAGTTTCTCAGAAAGCTTCTTTCCAGATTTCATCGGAGGATACTTCCTTTTTCAACATAGCCCTCTATGGGCTTCCAAATATCACTTTGCCAATTCCACAAGAACTGTCTTAGCGAAAGACTTCTTCAGGGGAAAGCTGTAACTCTGTGAGATGATTTCACAGAACACAAAGACGTTTCTCCGAAAGCTTCTTTCTCTTTGTTATCAGAGGATATTTACTTTGGCCCAATAGTCTTCAAAGGGATCCGAAATATCTGTTCTCAGATTCCACAGAAATAAGGCTAGCAAAGAGATCCATGAATTACAGATGTAACTCTGTGAGTGGAAGTCACATATCACAGAGCAGTTTCTCAGAAAGCTTCTTTCCAGATTTCATCGGAGGATATTTCCTTTTTCACCATAGCCCTCTATGGACTTCCAAATATCACTTTGCCAATTCCACAAGATCTGTCTTAGCGAAAGGCTTCTTGAGGGGAAAGCTGTAACTCTGTGAGATGATTTCACAGAACACAAAGAAGTTTCTCAGAAAGCTTCTTTCTCTTTGTTATCGGAGGATATTTCCTTTGGCCCTATAGTCTTCAAAGGGATCCGAAATATCTGTTCTCAGATTCCACAGAAATAAGGCTAGCAAAGAGACCCACGAAATACAGATGTAACTCTGTGAGTGGAAGTCACATATCACAGAGCAGTTTCTCAGAAAGCTTCTTTCCAGATTTCATCGGAGGATATTTCCTTTTTCACCATAGCCCTCTATGGACTTCCAAATATCACTTTGCCAATTCCACAAGATCTGTCTTAGCGAAAGGCTTCTTGAGGGGAAAGCTGTAACTCTGTGAGATGATTTCACAGAACACAAAGAAGTTTCTCAGAAAGCTTCTTTCTCTTTGTTATCGGAGGATATTTCCTTTGGCCCTATAGTCTTCAAAGGGATCCGAAATATCTGTTCTCAGATTCCACAGAAATAAGGCTAGCAAAGAGACCCATGAAATACAGATGTAACTCTGTGAGTGGAAGTCACATATACCAGAGCAGTTTCTCAGGAAGCTTCTTTCCAGATTTCATCGGAGGATATTTCCTTTTTCACCATAGCCCTCTATGGGCTTCCAAATATCACTTTGCCAATTCCACAAGAACTGTCTTAGAGAAAGGCTTCTTGAAGGGAAAGCTGTAACTCTGTGAGATGATTTCACAGAACACAAAGAAGTTTCTCAGAAAGCTTCTTTCTCTTTGTTATCGGTGAATATTTCCTTTGGCCCTATAGTCTTCAAAGGGATCAGAAATATCTGTTCTCAGATTCCACAGAAATAAGGCTAGCAAAGGGATCCACGAAATACAGATGTAACTCTCTGAGTGGAAGTCACATATCACAGAGCAGATTCTCAGGAAGCTTCTTTCCAGATTTCATCGGAGGATATTTCCTTTTTCACCATAGCCCTCTATGGGCTTCCAAATATCACTTTGCCAATTCCACAAGAACTGTCTTAGCGAAAGGCTTCTTGAGGGGAAAGCTGTAACTCTGTGTGATGATTTCACAGAACACAAAGAAGTTTCTGAGAAAGCTTCTTTCTCTTTGTTATCGGAGGATATTTCCTTTGGCCCTATAGTCTTCAAAGGGATCCGAAATATCTGTTCTCAGATTCCACAGAAATAAGGCTAGCAAAGAGATCCACGAAATACAGATGTAACTCTGTGAGTGGAAGTCACATATCACAGAGCAGTTTCTCAGAAAGCTTCTTTCCAAATTTCATCTGAGGATATTTCCTTTTTCACCATAGCCTTCTATGGGCTTCCAAATATCACTTTGCCAATTCCACAAGAACTGTCTTAGCGAAAGGCTTCTTGAGGGGAAAGCTGTAACTCTGTGAGATGATTTCACAGAACACAAAGAAGTTTTCAGGAAGCTTCTTTCTCTTTGTTATGGGAGGATATTTCCTTTGTCCCTACAGTCTTCAAAGGGATCCGAAATATCTGTTCTCAGATTCCACAGAAATAAGGCTAGCAAAGGGATCCACGAAATACAGATGTAACTCTCTGAGTGGAAGTCACATATCACAGAGGAGTTTCTCAGGAATCTTCTTTCCAGATTTCATCGGAGGATATTTCCTTTTTCACCATAGCCCTCTATGGGCTTCCAAATATCACTTTGCCAATTCCACAAGAACTGTGTTAGCGAAAGGCTTCTTGAGGGGAAAGCTGTAACTCTGTGAGATGATTTCACAGAACACAATGAAGTTTCTCAGAAAGCTTCTTTCTCTTTGTAATCGGAGGATATTTTCTTTGGCCCTATAGTCTTCAAAAGGATCCGAAATATCTGTTCTCAGATTCCACAGAAATAAGGCTAGCAAAGAAATCCACGAAATACAAATGTAACTCTGTGAGTGGAAGTCACATATCACAGAGCAGTTTCTCAGAAAGCTTCTTTCCAGATTTCATCGGAGGATACTTCCTTTTTCACCATAGCCCTCTATGGGCTTCCAAATATCACTTTGCCAATTCCACAAGAACTGTCTTAACGAAAGGCTTCTTGAGGGGAAAGCTGTAACTCTGTGAGATGATTTCACAGAACACAAAGAAGTTTCTCAGAAAGCTTCTTTCTCTTTGTTATCGGAGGATATTTCCTTTGTCCCTACAGTCTTCAAAGGGATCCGAAATATCTGTTCTCCGATTCCACAGAAATAAGGCTAGCAAAGTGATCCACGAAATACAGATGTAACTCTGTGAGTGGAAGTCACATATCACAGAGCAGTTTCTCAGAAAGCTTCTTTCCAGATTTCATCGGAGGATATTTCCTTTTTCACCATAGCCCTCTATGGGCTTCCAAATATCACTTTGTCAATTCCACAAGAACTGTCTTAGCGAAAGGCTTCTTGAGGGGAAAGCTGTAACTCTGTGAGATGATTTCACAGAACACAAAGAAGTTTCTCAGAAAGCTTCTTTCTCTTTGTTATCGGAGGATATTTCCTTTGGCCCTATAGTCTTCAAAGGGATCCGAAATCTCTCTTCTCAGATTCCACAGAAATAAGGCTAGCAAAGAGATCCACGAAATACAGATGTAACTCTGTGAGTGGAAGTCACATATCACAGCGCAGTTTCTCAGAAAGCTTCTTTCCAGATTTCATCGGAGGATACTTCCTTTTTCACCATAGCCCTCTATGGGCTTCCAAATATCACTTTGCCAATTCCACAAGAACTGTCTTAACGAAAGGCTTCTTCAGGGGAAAGCTGTAACTCTGTGAGTTGATTTCACAGAACACAAAGACGTTTCTCCGAAAGCTTCTTTCTCTTTGTTATCGGAGGATATTTACTTTGGCCCAATAGTCTTCAAAGGGATCCGAAATATCTGTTCTCAGATTCCACAGAAATAAGGCTAGCAAAGAGATCCATGAAATACAGATGTAACTCTGTGAGTGGAAGTCACATACCACAGAGCAGTTTCTCAGAAAGCTTCTTTCCAGATTTCATCGGAGGATATTTCCTTTTTCACCATAGCCCTCTACGGACTTCCAAATATCACTTTGCCAATTCCACAAGATCTGTCTTAGCGAAAGGCTTCTTGAGGGGAAAGCTGTAACTCTGTGAGATGATTTCACAGAACACAAAGAAGTTTCTCAGAAAGCTTCTTTCTCTTTGTTATCGGAGGATATTTCCTTTGGCCCTATAGTCTTCAAAGGGATCCGAAATATCTGTTCTCAGATTCCACAGAAATAAGGCTAGCAAAGAGACCCACGAAATACAGATGTAACTCTGTGAGTGGAAGTCACATATCACAGAGCAGTTTCTCAGAAAGCTTCTTTCCAGATTTCATCTGAGGATATTTTCTTTTTCACCATAGCCTTCTATGGGCTTCCAAATATCACTTTGCCAAATCCACAAGAACTGTCTTAGCGAAAGGCTTCTTGAGGGGAAAGATGTAACTCTGTGAGATGATTTCACAGAACACAAAGACGTTTCTCAGAAAGCTTCTTTCTCTTTGTTATCGGAGGATATTTCCTTTGGCTCTATAGTCTTCAAAGGGATCCGAAATATCTGTTCTCAGATTCCACAGAAATAAGGCTAGCAATGAGATCCACGAAATACAGATGTAACTCTGTGAGTGGAAGTCACATATCACAGAGCAGTTTCTCAGAAAGCTTCTTTCGAGATTTCATCGGAGGATATTTCCTTTTTCACCATAGCCCTCTATGGGCTTCCAAATATCACTTTGCCAATTCCACAAGAACTGCCTTAGCGAAAGGCTTCTTGAGGGGAAAGCTGAAACTCTGTGAGATGATTTCACAGAACACAAAGAAGTTTCTCAGAAAGCTTCTTTCTCTTTGTTATCGGAGGATATTTCCTTTGGCCCTCTAGTCTTCAAAGGGATCCGAAATATCTGTTCTCAGATTCCACAGAAATAAGCCTAGCAAATAGATCCACGAAATACAGATGTAACTCTGTGAGTGGAAGTCACATATCCCAGAGCAGTTTCTCAGAAAGCTTCTTTCCAGATTTCATCGGAGGATATTTCCTTTTTCACAATAGCCCTCTATGGGCTTCCAAATATTACTTTGCCAATTCCACAAGAACTGTCTTAGCGAAAGGCTTCTTGAGGGGAAAGCTGTAACTCTGTGAGATGATTTCACAGAACACAAAGAAGTTTTCAGGAAGCTTCTTTCTCTTTGTTATGGGAGGATATTTCCTTTGTCCCTACAGTCTTCAAAGGGATCCGAAATATCTGTTCTCAGATTCCACAGAAATAAGGCTAGCAAAGGGATCCACGAAATACAGATGTAACTCTCTGAGTGGAAGTCACATATCACAGAGCAGTTTCTCAGGAAGCTTCTTTCCAGAATTCATCGGAGGATATTTCCTTTTTCACCATAGCCCTCTATGGGCTTCCAAATATCACTTTGCCAATTCCACAAGAACTGTCTTAGCGAAAGGCTTCTTGAGGGGAAAGCTGTAACTCTGTGAGATGATTTCACAGAACACAATGAAGTTTCTCAGAAAGCTTCTTTCTCTTTGTAATCGGAGGATATTTCCTTTGGCCATATAGTCTTCAAAAGGATCCGAAATATCTGTTCTCAGATTCCACAGAAATAAGGCTAGCAAAGAGATCCACGAAATACAGATGTAACTCTGTGAGTGGAAGTCACATATCACAGAGCAGTTTCTCAGAAAGCTTCTTTCCAGATTTCATCGGAGGATACTTCCTTTTTCACCATAGCCCTCTATGGGCTTCCAAATATCACTTTGCCAATTCCACAAGAACTGTCTTAACGAAAGGCTTCTTGAGGGGAAAGCTGTAACTCTGTGAGATGATTTCACAGAACACAAAGAAGTTTCTCAGAAAGCTTCTTTCTCTTTGTTATCAGAGGATATTTCCTTTGTCCCTACAGTCTTCAAAGGGATCCGAAATATCTGTTCTCAGATTCCACAGAAATAAGGCTAGCAAAGAGATCCACGAAATACAGATGTAACTCTGTGAGTGGAAGTCACATATCACAGAGCAGTTTCTCAGAAAGCTTCTTTCCAGATTTCATCGGAGGATATTTCCTTTTTCACCATAGCCCTCTATGGGCTTCCAAATATCACTTTGTCAATTCCACAAGAACTGTCTTAGCGAAAGGCTTCTTGAGGGGAAAGCTGTAACTCTGTGAGATGATTTCACAGAACACAAAGAAGTTTCTCAGAAAGCTTCTTTCTCTTTGTTATCGGAGGATATTTCCTTTGGCCCTATAGTCTTCAAAGGGATCCGAAATATCTCTTCTCAGATTCCACAGAAATAAGGCTAGCAAAGAGATCCACGAAATACAGATGTAACTCTGTGAGTGGAAGTCACATATCACAGCGCAGTTTCTCAGAA
This sequence comes from Macaca mulatta, assembly GCF_049350105.2. Classification (NCBI taxonomy): domain Eukaryota; kingdom Metazoa; phylum Chordata; class Mammalia; order Primates; family Cercopithecidae; genus Macaca; species Macaca mulatta. Next base: position 31,532,803 of record NC_133417.1, read on the forward strand.
AGCTTCTTTCCAGATTTCATCGGAGGATACTTCCTTTTTCAACATAGCCCTCTATGGGCTTCCAAATATCACTTTGCCAATTCCACAAGAACTGTCTTAGCGAAAGACTTCTTCAGGGGAAAGCTGTAACTCTGTGAGATGATTTCACAGAACACAAAGACGTTTCTCCGAAAGCTTCTTTCTCTTTGTTATCGGAGGATATTTACTTTGGCCCAATAGTCTTCAAAGGGATCCGAAATATCTGTTCTCAGATTCCACAGAAATAAGGCTAGCAAAGAGATCCATGAAATACAGATGTAACTCTGTGAGTGGAAGTCACATATCACAGAGCAGTTTCTCAGAAAGCTTCTTTCCAGATTTCATCGGAGGATATTTCCTTTTTCACCATAGCCCTCTATGGACTTCCAAATATCACTTTGCCAATTCCACAAGATCTGTCTTAGCGAAAGGCTTCTTGAGGGGAAAGCTGTAACTCTGTGAGATGATTTCACAGAACACAAAGAAGTTTCTCAGAAAGCTTCTTTCTCTTTGTTATCGGAGGATATTTCCTTTGGCCCTATAGTCTTCAAAGGGATCCGAAATATCTGTTCTCAGATTCCACAGAAATAAGGCTAGCAAAGAGATCCACGAAATACAGATGTAACTCTGTGAGTGGAAGTCACATATCACAGAGCAGTTTCTCAGAAAGCTTCTTTCCAGATTTCATCTGAGGATATTTCCTTTTTCACCATAGCCTTCTATGGGCTTCCAAATATCACTTTGCCAAATCCACAAGAACTGTCTTAGCGAAAGGCTTCTTGAGGGGAAAGCTGTAACTCTGTGAGATGATTTCACAGAACACAAAGACGTTTCTCAGAAAGCTTCTTTCTCTTTGTTATCGGAGGATATTTCCTTTGGCCCTATAGTCTTCAAAGGGATCCGAAATATCTGTTCTCAGATTCCACAGAAATAAGGCTAGCAAAGAGACCCATGAAATACAGATGTAACTCTGTGAGTGGAAGTCACATATCACAGAGCAGTTTCTCAGAAAGCTTCTTTCCAGATTTCATCTGAGGATATTTCCTTTTTCACCATAGCCTTCTATGGTCTTCCAAATATCACTTTGCCAAATCCACAAGAACTGTCTTAGCGAAAGGCTTCTTGAGGGGAAAGCTGTAACTCTGTGAGATGATTTCACAGAACACAAAGACGTTTCTCAGAAAGCTTCTTTCTCTTTGTTATCGGAGGATATTTCCTTTGGCCCTATAGTCTTCAAAGGGATCCGAAATATCTGTTCTCAGATTCCACAGAAATAAGCCTAGCAAAGAGATCCACGAAATACAGATGTAACTCTGTGAGTGGAAGTCACATATCACAGAGCAGTTTCTCAGAAAGCTTCTTTCCAGATTTCATCGGTGGATATTTCCTTTTTCATCATAGCCCTCTATGGGCTTCCAAATATCACTTTGCCAATTCCACAAGAACTGTCTTAGCGGAAGGCTTCTTGAGGGGAAAGCTGTAACTCTGTGAGATGATTTCACAGAACCCAAAGAAGTTTCTCAGAAAGCTTCTTTCTCTTTGTTATCGGAGGATATTTCCTTTGGCCCTCTAGTCTTCAAAGGGATCCGAAATATCTGTTCTCAGATTCCACAGAAATAAGGCTAGCAAAGAGATCCACGAAATACAGATGTAACTCTGTGAGTGGAAGTCACATATCACAGAGCAGTTTCTCAGAAAGCTTCTTTCCAGATTTCATCTGAGGATATTTCCTTTTTCACCATAGCCCTCTATGGGCTTCCAAATATCACTTTGCCAATTCCACAAGAACTGTCTTAGCGAAAGGCTTCTTGAGGGGAAAGCTGTAACTCTGTGAGATGATTTCACAGAACACAAAGACGTTTCTCAGAAAGCTTCTTTCTCTTTGTTATCGGAGGATATTTCCTTTGGCCCTATTGTCTTCAAAGGGATCCGAAATATCTGTTCTCAGATTCCACAGAAATAAGGCTAGCAATGAGATCCACGAAATACAGATGTAACTCTGTGAGTGGAAGTCACATATCACACAGCAGTTTCTCAGGAAGCTTCTTTCGAGATTTCATCGGAGGATATTTCCTTTTTCACCGTAGCCCTCTATGGGCTTCCAAATATCACTTTGCCAATTCCACAAGAACTGCCTTAGCGAAAGGCTTCTTGAGGGGAAAGCTGAAACGCTGTGAGATGATTTCACAGAACACAAAGAAGTTTCTCAGAAAGCTTCTTTCTCTTTGTTATCGGAGGATATTTCCTTTGGCCCTCTAGTCTTCAAAGGGATCCGAAATATCTGTTCTCAGATTCCACAGAAATAAGCCTAGCAAATAGATCCACGAAATACAGATGTAACTCTGTGAGTGGAAGTCACATATCCCAGAGCAGTTTCTCAGAAAGCTTCTTTCCAGATTTCATCGGAGGATATTTCCTTTTTCACAATAGCCCTCTATGGGCTTCCAAATATCACTTTGACAATTCCACAAGAACTGTCTTAGCGAAAGGCTTCTTGAGGGGAAAGCTGTAACTCTGTGAGATGATTTCACAGAACACAAAGAAGTTTTCAGGAAGCTTCTTTCTCTTTGTTATGGGAGGATATTTCCTTTGTCCCTACAGTCTTCAAAGGGATCCGAAATATCTGTTCTCAGATTCCACAGAAATAAGGCTAGCAAAGGGATCCAAGAAATACAGATGTAACTCTCTGAGTGGAAGTCACATATCACAGAGCAGTTTCTCAGGAATCTTCTTTCCAGATTTCATCGGAGGATATTTCCTTTTTCACCATAGTCCTCTATGGGCTTCCAAATATCACTTTTCCAATTCCACAAGAACTGTGTTAGCGAAAGGCTTCTTGAGGGGAAAGCTGTAACTCTGTGAGATGATTTCACAGAACACAATGAAGTTTCTCAGAAAGCTTCTTTCTCTTTGTAATCGGTGGATATTTCCTTTGGCCCTATAGTCTTCAAAAGGATCCGAAATATCTGTTCTCAGATTCCACAGAAATAAGGCTAGCAAAGAGATCCACGAAATACAGATGTAACTCTGTGAGTGGAAGTCACATATCACAGAGCAGTTTCTCAGAAAGCTTCTTTCCAGATTTCATCGGAGGATACTTCCTTTTTCACCATAGCCCTCTATGGGCTTCCAAATATCACTTTGCCAATTCCACAAGAACTGTCTTAACGAAAGGCTTCTTGAGGGGAAAGCTGTAACTCTGTGAGATGATTTCACAGAACACAAAGAAGTTTCTCAGAAAGCTTCTTTCTCTTTGTTATCGGAGGATATTTCCTTTGGCCCTACAGTCTTCAAAGGGATCCGAAATATCTGTTCTCCGATTCCACAGAAATAAGGCTAGCAAAGAGATCCACGAAATACAGATGTAACTCTGTGAGTGGAAGTCACATATCACAGAGCAGTTTCTCAGAAAGCTTCTTTCCAGATTTCATCGGAGGATATTTCCTTTTTCACCATAGCCCTCTATGGGCTTCCAAATATCACTTTGTCAATTCCACAAGAACTGTCTTAGCGAAAGGCTTCTTGAGGGGAAAGCTGTAACTCTGTGAGATGATTTCACAGAACACAAAGAAGTTTCTCAGAAAGCTTCTTTCTCTTTGTTATCGGAGGATATTTCCTTTGGCCCTATAGTCTTCAAAGGGATCCGAAATCTCTCTTCTCAGATTCCACAGAAATAAGGCTAGCAAAGAGATCCACGAAATACAGATGTAACTCTGTGAGTGGAAGTCACATATCACAGCGCAGTTTCTCAGAAAGCTTCTTTCCAGATTTCATCGGAGGATACTTCCTTTTTCACCATAGCCCTCTATGGGCTTCCAAATATCACTTTGCCAATTCCACAAGAACTGTCTTAACGAAAGGCTTCTTCAGGGGAAAGCTGTAACTCTGTGAGTTGATTTCACAGAACACAAAGACGTTTCTCCGAAAGCTTCTTTCTCTTTGTTATCGGAGGATATTTACTTTGGCCCAATAGTCTTCAAAGGGATCCGAAATATCTGTTCTCAGATTCCACAGAAATAAGGCTAGCAAAGAGATCCATGAAATACAGATGTAACTCTGTGAGTGGAAGTCACATACCACAGAGCAGTTTCTCAGAAAGCTTCTTTCCAGATTTCATCGGAGGATATTTCCTTTTTCACCATAGCCCTCTATGGACTTCCAAATATCACTTTGCCAATTCCACAAGATCTGTCTTAGCGAAAGGCTTCTTGAGGGGAAAGCTGTAACTCTGTGAGATGATTTCACAGAACACAAAGAAGTTTCTCAGAAAGCTTCTTTCTCTTTGTTATCGGAGGATATTTCCTTTGGCCCTATAGTCTTCAAAGGGATCCGAAATATCTGTTCTCAGATTCCACAGAAATAAGGCTAGCAATGAGATCCACGAAATACAGATGTAACTCTGTGAGTGGAAGTCACATATCACAGAGCAGTTTCTCAGAAAGCTTCTTTCGAGATTTCATCGGAGGATATTTCCTTTTTCACCATAGCCCTCTATGGGCTTCCAAATATCACTTTGCCAATTCCACAAGAACTGCCTTAGCGAAAGGCTTCTTGAGGGGAAAGCTGAAACTCTGTGAGATGATTTCACAGAACACAAAGAAGTTTCTCAGAAAGCTTCTTTCTCTTTGTTATCGGAGGATATTTCCTTTGGCCCTCTAGTCTTCAAAGGGATCCGAAATATCTGTTCTCAGATTCCACAGAAATAAGCCTAGCAAATAGATCCACGAAATACAGATGTAACTCTGTGAGTGGAAGTCACATATCCCAGAGCAGTTTCTCAGAAAGCTTCTTTCCAGATTTCATCGGAGGATATTTCCTTTTTCACAATAGCCCTCTATGGGCTTCCAAATATTACTTTGCCAATTCCACAAGAACTGTCTTAGCGAAAGGCTTCTTGAGGGGAAAGCTGTAACTCTGTGAGATGATTTCACAGAACACAAAGAAGTTTTCAGGAAGCTTCTTTCTCTTTGTTATGGGAGGATATTTCCTTTGTCCCTACAGTCTTCAAAGGGATCCGAAATATCTGTTCTCAGATTCCACAGAAATAAGGCTAGCAAAGGGATCCACGAAATACAGATGTAACTCTCTGAGTGGAAGTCACATATCACAGAGCAGTTTCTCAGGAAGCTTCTTTCCAGAATTCATCGGAGGATATTTCCTTTTTCACCATAGCCCTCTATGGGCTTCCAAATATCACTTTGCCAATTCCACAAGAACTGTCTTAGCGAAAGGCTTCTTGAGGGGAAAGCTGTAACTCTGTGAGATGATTTCACAGAACACAATGAAGTTTCTCAGAAAGCTTCTTTCTCTTTGTAATCGGAGGATATTTCCTTTGGCCCTATAGTCTTCAAAAGGATCCGAAATATCTGTTCTCAGATTCCACAGAAATAAGGCTAGCAAAGAGATCCACGAAATACAGATGTAACTCTGTGAGTGGAAGTCACATATCACAGAGCAGTTTCTCAGAAAGCTTCTTTCCAGATTTCATCGGAGGATATTTCCTTTTTCACCATAGCCCTCTATGGACTTCCAAATATCACTTTGCCAATTCCACAAGATCTGTCTTAGCGAAAGGCTTCTTGAGGGGAAAGCTGTAACTCTGTGAGATGATTTCACAGAACACAAAGAAGTTTCTCAGAAAGCTTCTTTCTCTTTGTTATCGGAGGATATTTCCTTTGGCCCTATAGTCTTCAAAGGGATCCGAAATATCTGTTCTCAGATTCCACAGAAATAAGGCTAGCAAAGAGACCCATGAAATACAGATGTAACTCTGTGAGTGGAAGTCACATATCACAGAGCAGTTTCTCAGAAAGCTTCTTTCCAGATTTCATCTGAGGATATTTCCTTTTTCACCATAGCCTTCTAAGGGCTTCCAAATATCACTTTGCCAAATCCACAAGAACTGTCTTAGCGAAAGGCTTCTTGAGGGGAAAGCTGTAACTCTGTGAGATGATTTCACAGAACACAAAGACGTTTCTCAGAAAGCTTCTTTCTCTTTGTTATCGGAGGATATTTCCTTTGGCCCTATAGTCTTCAAAGGGATCCGAAATATCTGTTCTCAGATTCCACAGAAATAAGGCTAGCAAAGAGATCCACGAAATACAGATGTAACTCTGTAAGTGGAAGTCACATATCCCAGAGCAGTTTCTCAGAAAGCTTCTTTCCAGATTTCATCGGAGGATATTTCCTTTTTCACCATAGCCCTCTATGGGCTTCCCCATATCACTTTGACAATTCCACAAGAACTGTCTTAGCCAAAGGCTTCTTGAGGGGAAAGCTGTAACTCTGTAAGATGATTTCACAGAACACAAAGAAGTTTTCAGAAAGCTTCTTTCTCTTTGTTATGGGAGGATATTTCCTTTGTCCCTACAGTCTTCAAAGGGATCCGAAATATCTGTTCTCAGATTCCACAGAAATAAGACTAGCAAAGGGATCCACGAAATACAGATGTAACTCTGTGAGTGGACGTCACATATCCCAGAGCAGTTTCTCAGAAAGCTTCTTTCCAGATTTCATCGGAGGATATTTCCTTTTTCACCGTAGCCCTCTATGGGCTTCCAAATATCACTTTGACAATTCCACAAGAACTGTCTTAGTGAAAGGCTTCTTGAGGGGAAAGCTGTAACTCTGTGAGATGATTTCACAGAACACACAGAAGTTTTCAGAAAGCTTCTTTCTCTTTGTTATGGGAGGATATTTCCTTTGTCCCTACAGTCTTCAAAGGGATCCGGAATATCTGTTCTCAGATTCCACAGAAATAAGGCTAGCAAAGAGATCCACGAAATACAGATGTAACTCTGTGAGTTGAAGTCACATATCACAGAGCAGTTTCTCAGAAAGCTTCTTTCCAGATTTCATCGGAGGATATTTCCTTTTTCACCATAGCCCTCTATGGGCTTCCAAATATCACTTTGCCAATTCCACAAGAACTGTCGTAGCGAAAGGCTTCTTGAGGGGAAAGCTGTAACTCTGTGTGATGATTTCACAGAACACAAAGAAGTTTCTCAGAAAGCTTCTTTCTCTTTGTTATCGGAGGATATTTCCTTTGGCCCTATAGTCTTCAAAGGGATCCGAAATATCTGTTCTCAGATTCCACAGAAATAAGGCTAGCAACGAGATCCACGAAATACAGATGTAACTCTGTGAGTGGAAGTCACATATCCCAGAGCAGTTTCTCAGAAAGCTTCTTTCCAGATTTCATCAGAGGATATTTCCTTTTTCACCATAGCCCTCTATGGGCTTCCAAATATCACTTTGCCAATTCCACAAGAATTGTCTTAGAGAAAGGCTTCTTGAAGGGAAAGCTGTAACTCTGTGAGATGATTTCACAGAACACAAAGAAGTTTCTCAGAAAGCTTCTTTCTCTTTGTTATCGGAGGATATTTCCTTTGGCCCTCTAGTCTTCAAAGGGATCCGAAATATCTGTTCTCAGATTCCACAGAAATAAGGCTAGCAAAGAGATCCACGAAATACAGATGTAACTCTGTGAGTGGAAGTCACATATCCCAGAGCAGTTTCTCAGAAAGCTTCTTTCCAGATTTCATCGGAGGATATTTCCTTTTTCACCATAGCCCTCTATGGGTTTCCAAATATCACTTTGACAATTTCACAAGAACTGTCTTAGCGAAAGGCTTCTTGAGGGGAAAGCTGTAACTCTGTGAGATGATTTCACAGAACACAAAGAAGTTTTCAGAAAGCTTCTTTCTCTTTGTTATGGGAGGATATTTCCTTTGTCCCTACAGTCTTCAAAGGGATCCGAAATATCTGTTCTCAGATTCCACAGAAATAAGGCTAGCAAAGAGATCCACGAAATACAGATGTAACTCTGTGAGTGGAAGTCACATATCACAGAGCAGTTTCTCAGAAAGCTTCTTTCCAGATTTCATCTGAGGATATTTCCTTTTTCACCATAGCCCTCTATGGGCTTCCAAATATCACTTTGCCAATTCCACAAGAACTGTCTTAGCGAAAGGCTTCTTGAGGGGAAAGCTGTAACTCTGTGTGATGATTTCACAGAACACAAAGAAGTTTCTCAGAAAGCTTCTTTCTCTTTGTTATCGGAGGATATTTCCTTTGTCCCTACAGTCTTCAAAGGGATCCGAAATATCTGTTCTCCGATTCCTCAGAAATAAGGCTAGCAAAGACATCCACGAAATACAGATGTAACTCTGTGAGTGGAAGTCACATATCACAGAGCAGTTTCTCAGAAAGCTTCTTTCCAGATTTCATCGGAGGATATTTCCTTTTTCACCATAGCCCTCTATGGGCTTCCAAATATCACTTTGTCAATTCCACAAGAACTGTCTTAGCGAAAGGCTTCTTGAGGGGAAAGCTGTAACTCTGTGAGATGATTTCACAGAACACAAAGAAGTTTCTCAGAAAGCTTCTTTCTCTTTGTTATCGGAGGATATTTCCTTTGGCCCTATAGTCTTCAAAGGGATCCGAAATCTCTCTTCTCAGATTCCACAGAAATAAGGCTAGCAAAGAGATCCACGAAATACAGATGTAACTCTGTGAGTGGAAGTCACATATCACAGCGCAGTTTCTCAGAAAGCTTCTTTCCAGATTTCATCGGAGGATACTTCCTTTTTCACCATAGCCCTCTATGGGCTTCCAAATATCACTTTGCCAATTCCACAAGAACTGTCTTAACGAAAGGCTTCTTCAGGGGAAAGCTGTAACTCTGTGAGATGATTTCACAGAACACAAAGACGTTTCTCCGAAAGCTTCTTTCTCTTTGTTATCGGAGGATATTTACTTTGGCCCAATAGTCTTCAAAGGGATCCGAAATATCTGTTCTCAGATTCCACAGAAATAAGGCTAGCAAAGAGATCCATGAAATACAGATGTAACTCTGTGAGTGGAAGTCACATATCACAGAGCAGTTTCTCAGAAAGCTTCTTTCCAGATTTCATCGGAGGATATTTCCTTTTTCACCATAGCCCTCTATGGACTTCCAAATATCACTTTGCCAATTCCACAAGATCTGTCTTAGCGAAAGGCTTCTTGAGGGGAAAGCTGTAACTCTGTGAGATGATTTCACAGAACACAAAGAAGTTTCTCAGAAAGCTTCTTTCTCTTTGTTATCGGAGGATATTTCCTTTGGCCCTATAGTCTTCAAAGGGATCCGAAATATCTGTTCTCAGATTCCACAGAAATAAGGCTAGCAAAGAGACCCACGAAATACAGATGTAACTCTGTGAGTGGAAGTCACATATCACAGAGCAGTTTCTCAGAAAGCTTCTTTCCAGATTTCATCTGAGGATATTTTCTTTTTCACCATAGCCTTCTATGGGCTTCCAAATATCACTTTGCCAAATCCACAAGAACTGTCTTAGCGAAAGGCTTCTTGAGGGGAAAGCTGTAACTCTGTGAGATGATTTCACAGAACACAAAGACGTTTCTCAGAAAGCTTCTTTCTCTTTGTTATCGGAGGATATTTCCTTTGGCCCTATAGTCTTCAAAGGGATCCGAAATATCTGTTCTCAGATTCCACAGAAATAAGGCTAGCAATGAGATCCACGAAATACAGATGTAACTCTGTGAGTGGAAGTCACATATCACAGAGCAGTTTCTCAGAAAGCTTCTTTCGAGATTTCATCGGAGGATATTTCCTTTTTCACCATAGCCCTCTATGGGCTTCCAAATATCACTTTGCCAATTCCACAAGAACTGCCTTAGCGAAAGGCTTCTTGAGGGGAAAGCTGAAACTCTGTGAGATGATTTCACAGAACACAAAGAAGTTTCTCAGAAAGCTTCTTTCTCTTTTTTATCGGAGGATATTTCCTTTGGCCCTCTAGTCTTCAAAGGGATCCGAAATATCTGTTCTCAGATTCCACAGAAATAAGACTAGCAAATAGATCCACGAAATACAGATGTAACTCTGTGAGTGGAAGTCACATATCCCAGAGCAGTTTCTCAGAAAGCTTCTTTCCAGATTTCATCGGAGGATATTTCCTTTTTCACAATAGCCCTCTATGGGCTTCCAAATATTACTTTGCCAATTCCACAAGAACTGTCTTAGCGAAAGGCTTCTTGAGGGGAAAGCTGTAACTCTGTGAGATGATTTCACAGAACACAAAGAAGTTTTCAGGAAGCTTCTTTCTCCTTGTTACGGGAGGATATTTCCTTTTTCCCTACAGTCTTCAAAGGGATCCGAAATATCTGTTCTCAGATTCCACAGAAATAAGGCTAGCAAAGGGATCCACGAAATACAGATGTAACTCTCTGAGTGGAAGTCACATATCACAGAGCAGTTTCTCAGGAAGCTTCTTTCCAGAATTCATCGGAGGATATTTCCTTTTTCACCATAGCCCTCTATGGGCTTCCAAATATCACTTTGCCAATTCCACAAGAACTGTCTTAGCGAAAGGCTTCTTGAGGGGAAAGCTGTAACTCTGTGAGATGATTTCACAGAACACAATGAAGTTTCTCAGAAAGCTTCTTTCTCTTTGTAATCGGAGGATATTTCCTTTGGCCATATAGTCTTCAAAAGGATCCGAAATATCTGTTCTCAGATTCCACAGAAATAAGGCTAGCAAAGAGATCCACGAAATACAGATGTAACTCTGTGAGTGGAAGTCACATATCACAGAGCAGTTTCTCAGAAAGCTTCTTTCCAGATTTCATCGGAGGATACTTCCTTTTTCACCATAGCCCTCTATGGGATTCCAAATATCACTTTGCCAATTCCACAAGAACTGTCTTAACAAAAGGCTTCTTGAGGGGAAAGCTGTAACTCTGTGAGATGATTTCACAGAACACAAAGAAGTTTCTCAGAAAGCTTCTTTCTCTTTGTTATCAGAGGATATTTCCTTTGTCCCTACAGTCTTCAAAGGGATCCGAAATATCTGTTCTCCGATTCCACAGAAATAAGGCTAGCAAAGAGATCCACGAAATACAGATGTAACTCTGTGAGTGGAAGTCACATATCACAGAGCAGTTTCTCAGAAAGCTTCTTTCCAGATTTCATCGGAGGATATTTCCTTTTTCACCATAGCCCTCTATGGGCTTCCAAATATCACTTTGTCAATTCCACAAGAACTGTATTAGCGAAAGGCTTCTTGAGGGGAAAGCTGTAACTCTGTGAGATGATTTCACAGAACACAAAGAAGTTTCTCAGAAAGCTTCTTTCTCTTTGTTATCGGAGGATATTTCCTTTGGCCCTATAGTCTTCAAAGGGATCCGAAATATCTCTTCTCAGATTCCACTGAAATAAGGCTAGCAAAGAGATCCACGAAATACAGATGTAACTCTGTGAGTGGAAGTCACATATCACAGCGCAGTTTCTCAGAAAGCTTCTTTCCAGATTTCATCGGAGGATACTTCCTTTTTCAACATAGCCCACTATGGGCTTCCAAATATCACTTTTCCAATTCCACAAGAACTGTCTTAGCGAAAGACTTCTTCAGGGGAAAGCTGTAACTCTGTGAGATGATTTCACAGAACACAAAGACGTTTCTCCGAAAGCTTCTTTCTCTTTGTTATCGGAGGATATTTACTTTGGCCCAATAGTCTTCAAAGGGATCCGAAATATCTGTTCTCAGATTCCACAGAAATAAGGCTAGCAAAGAGATCCATGAAATACAGATGTAACTCTGTGAGTGGAAGTCACATATCACAGAGCAGTTTCTCAGAAAGCTTCTTTCCAGATTTCATCGGAGGATATTTCCTTTTTCACCATAGCCCTCTATGGACTTCCAAATATGACTTTGCCAATTCCACAAGATCTGTCTTAGCGAAAGGCTTCTTGAGGGGAAAGCTGTAACTCTGTGAGATGATTTCACAGAACACAAAGAAGTTTCTCAGAAAGCTTCTTTCTCTTTGTTATCGGAGGATATTTCCTTTGGCCCTATAGTCTTCAAAGGGATCCGAAATATCTGGTCTCAGATTCCACAGAAATAAGGCTAGCAAAGAGAACCACGAAAAACAGATGTAACTCTGTGAGTGGAAGTCACATATCACAGAGCAGTTTCTCAGAAAGCTTCTTTCCAGATTTCATCTGAGGATATTTCCTTTTTCACCATAGCCTTCTATGGGCTTCCAAATATCACTTTGCCAAATCCACAAGAACTGTCTTAGCGAAAGGCTTCTTGAGGGGAAAGCTGTAACTCTGTGACATGATTTCACAGAACACAAAGACGTTTCTCAGAAAGTTTCTTTCTCTTTGTTATCGGAGGATATTTCCTTTGGCCCTATAGTCTTCAAAGGGATCCGAAATATCTGTTCTCAGATTCCACAGAAATAAGGCTAGCAATGAGATCCACGAAATACAGATGTAACTCTGTGAGTGGAAGTCACATATCACAGAGCAGTTTCTCAGAAAGCTTCTTCCCAGATTTCATCGGAGGATATTTCCTTTTTCACAATAGCCCTCTATGGGCTTCCAAATATCACTTTGACAATTCCACAAGAACTGTCTTAGCGAAAGGATTCTTGAGGGGAAAGCTGTAACTCTGTGAGATGATTTCACAGAACACAAAGAAGTTTTCAGAAAGCTTCTTTCTCTTTGTTATGGGAGGATATTTCCTTTGTCCCTACAGTCTTCAAAGGGATCCGAAATATCTGTTCTCAGATTCCACAGAAATAAGGCTAGCAAAGAGATCCACGAAATACAGATGTAACTCTGTGAGTGGAAGTCACATATCACAGAGCAGTTTCTCAGAAAGCTTCTCTCCAGATTTCATCGGAGGATATTTCCTTTTTCACCATAGCCCTCTATGGACTTCCAAATATCACTTTGCCAATTCCACAAGATCTGTCTTAGCGAAAGGCTTCTTGAGGGGAAAGCTGTAACTCTGTGAGATGATTTCACAGAACACAAAGAAGTTTCTCAGAAAGCTTCTTTCTCTTTGTTATCGGAGGATATTTCCTTTGGCCCTATAGTCTTCAAAGGGATCCGAAATATCTGTTCTCAGATTCCACAGAAATAAGGCTAGCAAAGAGACCCATGAAATACAGATGTAACTCTGTGAGTGGAAGTCACATATCACAGAGCAGTTTCTCAGAAAGCTTCTTTCCAGATTTCATCTGAGGATATTTCCTTTTTCACCATAGCCTTCTATGGGCTTCCAAATATCACTTTGCCAAATCCACAAGAACTGTCTTAGCGAAAGGCTTCTTGAGGGGAAAGCTGTAACTCTGTGAGATGATTTCACAGAACACAAAGACGTTTCTCAGAAAGCTTCTTTCTCTTTGTTATCGGAGGATATTTCCTTTGGCCCTCTAGTCTTCAAAGGGATCCGAAATATCTGTTCTCAGATTCCACAGAAATAAGGCTAGCAATGAGATCCACGAAATACAGATGTAACACTGTGAGTGGATATTTCCTTTTTCACAATAGCCCTCTATGGGCTTCCAAATATCACTTTGCCAATTCCACAAGAACTGTCTTAGCGAAAGGCTTCTTGAGGGGAAAGCTGAAACTCTGTGAGATGATTTCACAGAACACAAAGAAGTTTCTCAGAAAGCTTCTTTCTCTTTGTTATCGGAGGATATTTCCTTTGGCCCTCTAGTCTTCAAAGGGATCCGAAATATCTGTTCTCAGATTCCACAGAAATAAGGCTAGCAAAGAGATCCACGAAATACAGATGTAACTCTGTGAGTGGAAGTCACATATCCCAGAGCAGTTTCTCAGAAAGCTTCTTTCCAGATTTCATCGGAGGATATTTCCTTTTTCACAATAGCCCTCTATGGGCTTCCAAATATCACTTTGACAATTCCACAAGAACTGTCTTAGCGAAAGGATTCTTGAGTGGAAAGCTGTAACTCTGTGAGATGATTTCACAGAACACAAAGAAGTTTTCAGAAAGCTTCTTTCTCTTTGTTATGGGAGGATATTTCCTTTGTCCCTACAGTCTTCAAAGGGATCCGAAATATCTGTTCTCAGATTCCACAGAAATAAGGCTAGCAAAGAAATCCACGAAATACAGATGTAACTCTGTGAGTGGAAGTCACATATCACAGAGCAGTTTCTCAGAAAGCTTCTTTCCAGATTTCATCTGAGGATATTTCCTTTTTCACCATAGCCCTCTATGGGCTTTCAAATATCACTTTGCCAATTCCACAAGAACTGTCTTAGCGAAAGGCTTCTTGAGGGGAAAGCTGTAACTCTGTGAGATGATTTCACAGAACACAAAGAAGTTTCTCAGAAAGCTTCTTTCTCTTTGTTATCGGAGGATATTTCCTTTGGCCCGATAGTCTTCAAAGGGATCCGAAATATCTGTTCTCAGATTCCACAGAAATAAGGCTAGCAAAGGGATCCACGAAATACAGATGTAACTCTCTGAGTGGAAGTCTCATATCCCAGAGCAGTTTCTCAGGAAGCTTCTTTCCAGATTTCATCGGAGGATATTTCCTTTTTCACCATAGACCTCTATGGACTTCCAAATATCACTTTGCCAATTCCACAAGATCTGTCTTAGCGAAAGGCTTCTTGAGGGGAAAGCTGTAACTCTGTGAGATGATTTCACAGAACACAAAGAAGTTTCTCAGAAAGCTTCTTTCTCTTTGTTATCGGAGGATATTTCCTTTGGCCCTATAGTCTTCAAAGGGATCCGAAATATCTGTTCTCAGATTCCACAGAAATAAGGCTAGCAAGGAGATCCACGAAATACAGATGTAACTCTGAGAGTGGAAGTCACATATCCCAGAGCAGTTTCTCAGAAAGCTTCTTTCCAGATTTCATCTGAGGATATTTCCTTTTTCATAATAGCCCTCTATGGGCTTCCAAATATCACTTTGACAATTCCACAAGAACTGTCTTAGCGAAAGGCTTCTTGAGGGGAAAGCTGTAACTCTGTGAGATGATTTCACAGAACACAAAGAAGTTTTCAGAAAGCTTCTTTCTCTTTGTTATGGGAGGATATTTCCTTTGTCCGAACAGTCTTCAAAGGGATCCGAAATATCTGTTCTCAGATTCCACAGAAATAAGGCTAGCAAAGAGATCCACGAAATACAGATGTAACTCTGTGAGTGGAAGTCACATATCACAGAGCAGTTTCTCAGAAAGCTTCTTTCCAGATTTCATCTGTGGATATTTCCTTTTAAACCATAGCCCTCTATGGGCTTTCAAATATCACTTTGCCAATTCCACAAGAACTGTCTTAGCGAAAGGCTTCTTGAGGGGAAAGCTGTAACTCTGTGAGATGATTTCACAGAACACAAAGAAGTTTCTCAGAAAGCTTCTTTCTCTTTGTTATCGGAGGATATTTCCTTTGGCCCGATAGTCTTCAAAGGGATCCGAAATATCTGTTCTCAGATTCCACAGAAATAAGGCTAGGAAAGGGATCCACGAAATACAGATGTAACTCTCTGAGTGGAAGTCACATATCACAGAGCAGTTTCTCAGAAAGCTTCTTTCCAGATTTCATCGGAGGATATTTCCTTTTTCACCATAGCCCTCTATGGGCTTCCAAATATCACTTTGCCAATTCCACAAGAACTGTCTTAGCGAAAGGCTTCTTGAGGGGAAAGCTGTAACTCTGTGAGATGATTTCACAGAACACAAAGAAGTTTCTCAGAAAGCTTCTTTCTCTTTGTTATCGGAGGATATTTCCTTTGGCCCGATAGTCTTCAAAGGGATCCGAAATATCTGTTCTCAGATTCCACAGAAATAAGGCTAGCAAAGAGATCCACGAAATACAGATGTAACTCTATGAGTGGAAGCCACATATCACAGAGCAGTTTCTCAGAAAGCTTCTTTCCAGATTTCATCTGAGGATATTTCCTTTTTCACCATAGCCCTCTAAGGGTTTCCAAATATCACTTTGCCAATTCCACAAGAACTGTCTTAGCGAAAGGCTTCTTGAAGGGAAAGCTGTAACTCTGTGAGATGATTTCACAGAACACAAAGAAGTTTCTCAGAAATCTTCTTTCTCTTTGTTATCGGAGGATATTTCCTTTGGCCCTATAGTCTTCAAAGTGATCCGAAATATCTGTTCTCAGATTCCACAGAAATAAGGCTAGCAATGAGATCCACGAAATACAGATGTAACTCTGTGAGTGGAAGTCACATATCACAGAGCAGTTTCTCAGAAAGCTTCTTTCGAGATTTCATCGGAGGATATTTCCTTTTTCACCATAGCCCTCTATGGGCTTCCAAATATCACTTTGCCAATTCCACAAGAACTGTCTTAGCGAAAGGCTTCTTGAGGGGAAAGCTGAAACTCTGTGAGATGATTTCACAGAACACAAAGAAGTTTCTCAGAAAGCTTCTTTCTCTTTGTTATCGGAGGATATTTCCTTTGGCCCTCTAGTCTTCAAAGGGATCCGAAATATCTGTTCTCAGATTCCACAGAAATAAGGCTAGCAAAGAGATCCACGAAATACAGATGTAACTCTGTCAGTGGAAGTCACATATCCCAGAGCAGTTTCTCAGAAAGCTTCTTTCCAGATTTCATCGGAGGATATTTCCTTTTTCACAATAGCCCTCTATGGGCTTCCAAATATCACTTTGACAATTCCACAAGAACTGTCTTAGCGAAAGGATTCTTGAGGGGAAAGCTGTAACTCTGTGAGATGATTTCGCAGAACACAAAGAAGTTTTCAGAAAGCTTCTTTCTCTTTGTTATGGGAGGATATTTCCTTTGTCCCTACAGTCTTCAAAGGGATCCGAAATATCTGTTCTCAGATTCCACAGAAATAAGGCTAGCAAAGAGATCCACGAAATACAGATGTAACTCTGTGAGTGGAAGTCACATATCACAGAGCAGTTTCTCAGAAAGCTTCTTTCCAGATTTCATCGGAGGATATTTCCTTTCTCACCATAGCCCTCTATGGGCTTCCAAATATCACTTTGCCAATTCCACAAGAACTGTCTTAGCGAAAGGCTTCTTGAGGGGAAAGCTGTAACTCTGTGAGATGATTTCACAGAACACAAAAAGTTTCTCAGAAAGCTTCTTTCTCTTTGTTATCGGAGGATATTTCCTTTGGCCCGATAGTCTTCAAAGGGATCCGAAATATCTGTTCTCAGATTCCACAGAAATAAGGCTAGCAAAGAGATCCACGAAATACAGATGTAACTCTGTGAGTGGAAGCCACATATCACAGAGCAGTTTCTCAGAAAGCTTCTTTCCAGATTTCATCTGAGGATATTTCCTTTTTCACCATAGCCCTCTATGGGTTTCCAAATATCACTTTACCAATTCCACAAGAACTGTCTTAGCGAAAGGCTTCTTGAAGGGAAAGCTGTAACTCTGTGAGATGATTTCACAGAACACAAAGAAGTTTCTCAGAAATCTTCTATCTCTTTGTTATCGGAGGATATTTCCTTTGGCCCTATAGTCTTCAAAGGGATCCGAAATATCTGTTCTCAGATTCCACAGAAATAAGGCTAGCAAAGGGATCCACGAAATACAGATGTAACTCTCTGAGTGGAAGTCACATATCACAGAGCAGTTTCTCAGGAAGCTTCTTTCCAGATTTCATCGGAGGATATTTCCTTTTTCACCATAGACCTCTATGGGCTTCCAAATATCACTTTGCCAATTCCACAAGAACTGTCTTAGCGAAAGGCTTCTTGAGGGGAAAGCTGTAACTCTGTGAGATGATTTCACAGAACACAAAGAAGTTTTCAGAAAGCTTCTTTCTCTTTGTTATGGGAGGATATTTCCTTTGTCCGAACAGTCTTCAAAGGGATCCGAAATATCTGTTCTCAGATTCCACAGAAATAAGGCTAGCAAAGAGATCCACGAAATACAGATGTAACTCTGTGAGTGGAAGTCACATATCACAGAGCAGTTTCTCAGAAAGCTTCTTTCCAGATTTCATCGGAGGATACTTCCTTTTTCACCATAGCCCTCTATGGGCTTCCAAATATCACTTTGCCAATTCCACAAGAACTGTCTTAACGAAAGGCTTCTTGAGGGGAAAGCTGTAACTCTGTGAGATGATTTCACAGAACACAAAGAAGTTTCTCAGAAAGCTTCTTTCTCTTTGTTATCGGAGGATATTTCCTTTGTCCCTACAGTCTTCAAAGGGATCCGAAATATCTGTTCTCCGATTCCACAGAAATAAGGCTAGCAAAGAGATCCACGAAATACAGATGTAACTCTGTGAGTGGAAGTCACATATCATAGAGCAGTTTCTCAGAAAGCTTCTTTCCAGATTTCAACGGAGGATATTTCCTTTTTCACCATAGCCCTCTATGGGCTTCCAAATATCACTTTGTCAATTCCACAAGAACTGTCTTAGCGAAAGGCTTCTTGAGGGGAAAGCTGTAACTCTGTGAGATGATTTCACAGAACACAAAGAAGTTTCTCAGAAAGCTTCTTTCTCTTTGTTATCGGAGGATATTTCCTTTGGCCCTATAGTCTTCAAAGGGATCCGAAATATCTGTTCTCAGATTCCACAGAAATAAGGCTAGCAAAGAGATCCACGAAATACAGATGTAACTCTGTGAGTGGCAGTCACATATCACTGCGCAGTTTCTCAGAAAACTTCTTTCCAGATTTCATCGGAGGATACTTCCTTTTTCACCATAGCCCTCTATGGGCTTCCAAATATCACTTTGCCAATTCCACAAGAACTGTCTTAACGAAAGGCTTCTTCAGGGGAAAGCTGTAACTCTGTGAGATGATTTCACAGAACACAAAGACGTTTCTCCGAAAGCTTCTTTCTCTTTGTTATCGGAGGATATTTACTTTGGCCCAATAGTCTTCAACGGGATCCGAAATATCTGTTCTCAGATTCCACAGAAATAAGGCTAGCAAAGAGATCCATGAAATACAGATGTAACTCTTTGAGTGGAAGTCACATATGACAGAGCAGTTTCTCAGAAAGCTTCTTTCCAGATTTCATCGGAGGATATTTCCTTTTTCACCATAGCCCTCTATGGACTTCCAAATATCACTTTGCGAATTCCACAAGATCTGTCTTAGCGAAAGGCTTCTTGAGGGGAAAGCTGTAACTCTGTGAGATGATTTCACAGAACACAAAGAAGTTTCTCAGAAAGCTTCTTTCTCTTTGTTATCGGAGGATATTTCCTTTGGCCCTCTAGTCTTCAAAGGGATCCGAAATATCTGTTCTCAGATTCCACAGAAATAAGCCTAGCAAAGAGATCCACGAAATACAGATGTAACTCTGTGAGTGGAAGTCACATATCCCAGAGCAGTTTCTCAGAAAGCTTCTTTCCAGATTTCATCGGAGGATATTTCCTTTTTCACAATAGCCCTCTATGGGCTTCCAAATATCACTTTGACAATTCCACAAGAACTGTCTTAGCGAAAGGCTTCTTGAGGGGAAAGCTGTAACTCTGTGAGATGATTTCACAGAACACAAAGAAGTTTTCAGAAAGCTTCTTTCTCTTTGTTATGGGAGGATATTTCCTTTGTCCCTACAGTCTTCAAAGGGATCCGAAATATCTGTTCTCAGATTCCACAGAAATAAGGCTAGCAAAGAGATCCACGAAAAACAGATGTAACTCTGTGAGTGGAAGTCACATATCACAGAGCAGTTTCTCAGAAAGCTTCTTTCCAGATTTCATCGGAGGATATTTCCTTTTTCACCATAGACCTCTATGGGCTTTCAAATATCACTTTGCCAATTCCACAAGAACTGTCTTAGCGAAAGGCTTCTTGAGGGGAAAGCTGTAACTCTGTGAGATGATTTCACAGAACACAAAGAAGTTTCTCAGAAAGCTTCTTTCTCTTTGTTATCGGAGGATATTTCCTTTGGCCCTATAGTCTTCAAAGGGATCCGAAATATCTGTTCTCAGATTCCACAGAAATAAGGCTAGCAATGAGATCCACGAAATACAGATGTAACTCTGTGAGTGGAAGTCACATATCACAGAGCAGTTTCTCAGAAAGCTTCTTTCGAGATTTCATCGGAGGATATTTCCTTTTTCACCATAGCCCTCTATGGGCTTCCAAATATCACTTTGCCAATTCCACAAGAACTGTCTTAGCGAAAGGCTTCTTGAGGGGAAAGCTGTAACTCTGTGAGATGATTTCACAGAACACAAAGAAGTTTCTCAGAAAGCTTCTTTCTCTTTGTTATCGGAGGATATTTCCTTTGGCCCTCTAGTCTTCAAAGGGATCCGAAATATCTGTTCTCAGATTCCACAGAAATATGGCTAGCAAAGAGATCCACGAAATACAGATGTAACTCTGTGAGTGGAAGTCACATATCCCAGAGCAGTTTCTCAGAAAGCTTCTTTCCAGATTTCATCGGAGGATATTTCCTTTTTCACAATAGCCCTCTATGGGCTTCCAAATATCACTTTGACAATTCCACAAGAACTGTCTTAGCGAAAGGCTTCTTGAGGGGAAAGCTGTAACTCTGTGAGATGATTTCACAGAACACAAAGAAGTTTTCAGAAAGCTTCTTTCTCTTTGTTATGGGAGGATATTTCCTTTGTCCCTACAGTCTTCAAAGGGATCCGAAATATCTGTTCTCAGATTCCACAGAAATAAGGCTAGCAAAGAGATCCACGAAAAACAGATGTAACTCTGTGAGTGGAAGTCCCATATCACAGAGCAGTTTCTCAGAAAGCTTCTTTCCAGATTTCATCGAAGGATATTTCCTTTTTCACCATAGCCCTCTATGGGTTTCCAAATATCACTTTGCCAATTCCACAAGAACTGTCTTAGCGAAAGGCTTCTTGAGGGGAAAGCTGTAACTCTGTGAGATGATTTCACAGAACACAAAGAAGTTTCTCAGAAAGCTTCTTTCTCTTTGTTATCGGAGGATATTTCCTTTGGCCCTATAGTCTTCAAAGGGATCCGAAATATCTGTTCTCAGATTCCACAGAAATAAGGCTAGCAAAGAGATCCATGAAATACAGATGTAACTCTTTGAGTGGAAGTCACATATGACAGAGCAGTTTCTCAGAAAGCTTCTTTCCAGATTTCATCGGAGGATATTTCCTTTTTCACCATAGCCCTCTATGGACTTCCAAATATCACTTTGCGAATTCCACAAGATCTGTCTTAGCGAAAGGCTTCTTGAGGGGAAAGCTGTAACTCTGTGAGATGATTTCACAGAACACAAAGAAGTTTCTCAGAAAGCTTCTTTCTCTTTGTTATCGGAGGATATTTCCTTTGGCCCTCTAGTCTTCAAAGGGATCCGAAATATCTGTTCTCAGATTCCACAGAAATAAGCCTAGCAAAGAGATCCACGAAATACAGATGTAACTCTGTGAGTGGAAGTCACATATCCCAGAGCAGTTTCTCAGAAAGCTTCTTTCCAGATTTCATCGGAGGATATTTCCTTTTTCACAATAGCCCTCTATGGGCTTCCAAATATCACTTTGACAATTCCACAAGAACTGTCTTAGCGAAAGGCTTCTTGAGGGGAAAGCTGTAACTCTGTGAGATGATTTCACAGAACACAAAGAAGTTTTCAGAAAGCTTCTTTCTCTTTGTTATGGGAGGATATTTCCTTTGTCCCTACAGTCTTCAAAGGGATCCGAAATATCTGTTCTCAGATTCCACAGAAATAAGGCTAGCAAAGAGATCCACGAAAAACAGATGTAACTCTGTGAGTGGAAGTCACATATCACAGAGCAGTTTCTCAGAAAGCTTCTTTCCAGATTTCATCGGAGGATATTTCCTTTTTCACCATAGACCTCTATGGGCTTTCAAATATCACTTTGCCAATTCCACAAGAACTGTCTTAGCGAAAGGCTTCTTGAGGGGAAAGCTGTAACTCTGTGAGATGATTTCACAGAACACAAAGAAGTTTCTCAGAAAGCTTCTTTCTCTTTGTTATCGGAGGATATTTCCTTTGGCCCTATAGTCTTCAAAGGGATCCGAAATATCTGTTCTCAGATTCCACAGAAATAAGGCTAGCAATGAGATCCACGAAATACAGATGTAACTCTGTGAGTGGAAGTCACATATCACAGAGCAGTTTCTCAGAAAGCTTCTTTCGAGATTTCATCGGAGGATATTTCCTTTTTCACCATAGCCCTCTATGGGCTTCCAAATATCACTTTGCCAATTCCACAAGAACTGTCTTAGCGAAAGGCTTCTTGAGGGGAAAGCTGTAACTCTGTGAGATGATTTCACAGAACACAAAGAAGTTTCTCAGAAAGCTTCTTTCTCTTTGTTATCGGAGGATATTTCCTTTGGCCCTCTAGTCTTCAAAGGGATCCGAAATATCTGTTCTCAGATTCCACAGAAATATGGCTAGCAAAGAGATCCACGAAATACAGATGTAACTCTGTGAGTGGAAGTCACATATCCCAGAGCAGTTTCTCAGAAAGCTTCTTTCCAGATTTCATCGGAGGATATTTCCTTTTTCACAATAGCCCTCTATGGGCTTCCAAATATCACTTTGACAATTCCACAAGAACTGTCTTAGCGAAAGGCTTCTTGAGGGGAAAGCTGTAACTCTGTGAGATGATTTCACAGAACACAAAGAAGTTTTCAGAAAGCTTCTTTCTCTTTGTTATGGGAGGATATTTCCTTTGTCCCTACAGTCTTCAAAGGGATCCGAAATATCTGTTCTCAGATTCCACAGAAATAAGGCTAGCAAAGAGATCCACGAAAAACAGATGTAACTCTGTGAGTGGAAGTCCCATATCACAGAGCAGTTTCTCAGAAAGCTTCTTTCCAGATTTCATCGAAGGATATTTCCTTTTTCACCATAGCCCTCTATGGGTTTCCAAATATCACTTTGCCAATTCCACAAGAACTGTCTTAGCGAAAGGCTTCTTGAGGGGAAAGCTGTAACTCTGTGAGATGATTTCACAGAACACAAAGAAGTTTCTCAGAAAGCTTCTTTCTCTTTGTTATCGGAGGATATTTCCTTTGGCCCTATAGTCTTCAAAGGGATCCGAAATATCTGTTCTCAGATTCCACAGAAATAAGGCTAGCAAAGAGATCCACGAAATACAGATGTAACTCTGTGAGTGGAAGTCACATATCACAGAGCAGTTTCTCAGAAAGCTTCTTTCCAGATTTCATCGGAGGATATTTCCTTTTTCACCATAGCCCTCTATGGGCTTCCAAATATCACTTTGCCAATTCCACAAGAACTGTCTTAACGAAAGGCTTCTTCAGGGGAAAGCTGTAACTCTGTGAGATGATTTCACAGAACACAAAGACGTTTCTCCGAAAGCTTCTTTCTCTTTGTTATCGGAGGATATTTACTTTGGCCCTATAGTCTTCAAAGGGATCCGAAATATCTGTTCTCAGATTCCACAGAAATAAGGCTAGCAAAGAGATCCATGAAATACAGATGTAACTCTGTGAGTGGAAGTCACATATCACAGAGCAGTTTCTCAGAAAGCTTCTTTCCAGATTTCATCAGAGGATATTTCCTTTTTCACCATAGCCCTCTATGGGCTTCCAAATATCACTTTGCCAATTCCACAAGAACTGTCTTAGCGAAAGGCTTCTTGAGGGGAAAGCTGTAACTCTGTGAGATGATTTCACAGAACACAAAGAAGTTTCTCAGAAAGCTTCTTTCTCTTTGTTATGGGAGGATATTTCCTTTGGCCCTATAGTCTTCAAAGGGATCCGAAATATCTGTTCTCAGATTCCACAGAAATAAGGCTAGCAAAGAGATCCACGAAATACAGATGTAACTCTGTGAGTGGAAGTCACATATCACAGAGCAGTTTCTCAGAAAGCTTCTTTCCAGATTTCATCGGAGGATATTTCCTTTTTCACCATAGCCCTCTATGGTCTTCCAAATATCACTTTGCCAATTCCACAAGAACTGTCTTAGCGAAAGGTTTCTTAAGGGGAAAGCTGTAACTCTGTGAGATGATTTCACCGAACACAATCAAGTTTCTCAGAAAGCTTCTTTCTCTTTGTTATCGGAGGATATTTCCTTTGGCCCTATAGTCTTCAAAAGGATCCGAAATATCTGTTCTCAGATTCCACAGAAATAAGGCTACCAAAGAGATCCACGAAATACAGATGTAACTCTCTGAGTGGAAGTCACATATCACAGAGCAGTTTCTCAGAAAGCTTCTTTCCAGATTTCATCGGAGGATATTTCCTTTTTCACCATAGCCCTCTATGGGCTTCCAAATATCACTTTGCCAATTCCACAAGAACTGTCTTAGCGAAAGGCTTCTTGAGGGGAAAGCTGTAACTCTGTGAGATGATTTCACAGAACACAAAGAAGTTTCTCAGAAAGCTTCTTTCTCTTTGTTATCGGAGGATATTTCCTTTGGCCCTATAGTCTTCAAAGGGATCCGAAATATCTGTTCTCAGATTCCACAGAAATAAGGCTAGCAAAGAGATCCACGAAATACAGATGTAACTCTGTGAGTGGAAGTCACATATCACAGAGCAGTTTCTCAGAAAGCTTCTTTCCAGATTTCATCGGAGGATAATTCGTTCCTCACCATAGCCCTCTATGGGCTTCCAAATATCACTTTGCCAATTCCACAAGAACTGTCTTAACGAAAGGCTTCTTGAGGGGAAAGCTGTAACTCTGTGAGATGATTTCACAGAACACAAAGAAGTTTCTCAGAAAGCTTCTTTCGAGATTTCATCGGAGGATATTTCCTTTTTCACCATAGCCCTCTATGGGCTTCCAAATATCACTTTGCCAATTCCACAAGAACTGTCTTAGCGAAAGGCTTCTTGAGGGGAAAGCTGAAACTCTGTGAGATGATTTCACAGAACACAAAGAAGTTTCTCAGAAAGCTTCTTCCTCTTTGTTATCGGAGGATATTTCCTTTGGCCCTCTAGTCTTCAAAGGGATCCGAAATATCTGTTCTCAGATTCCACAGAAATAAGGCTAGCAAAGAGATCCACGAAATACAGATGTAACTCTGTGAGTGGAAGTCACATATCCCAGAGCAGTTTCTCAGAAAGCTTCTTTCCAGATTTCATCGGAGGATATTTCCTTTTTCACAATAGCCCTCTATGGGCTTCCAAATATCACTTTGACAATTCCACAAGAACTGTCTTAGCGAAAGGCTTCTTGAGGGGAAAGCTGTAACTCTGTGAGATGATTTCACAGAACACAAAGAAGTTTTCAGAAAGCTTCTTTCTCTTTGTTATGGGAGGATATTTCCTTTGTCCCTACAGTCTTCAAAGGGATCCGAAATATCTGTTCTCAGATTCCACAGAAATAAGGCTAGCAAAGAGATCCACGAAAAACAGATGTAACTCTGTGAGTGGAAGTCACATATCACAGAGCAGTTTCTCAGAAAGCTTCTTTCCAGATTTCATCGGAGGATATTTCCTTTTTCACCATAGCCCTCTATGGGCTTTCAAATATCACTTTGCCAATTCCACAAGAACTGTCTTAGCGAAAGGCTTCTTGAGGGGAAAGCTGTAACTCTGTGAGATGATTTCACAGAACACAAAGAAGTTTCTCAGAAAGCTTCTTTCTCTTTGTTATCGAAGGATATTTCCTTTGGCCCGATAGTCTTCAAAGGGATCCGAAATATCTGTTCTCAGATTCCACAGAAATAAGGCTAGCAAAGGGATCCACGAAATACAGATGTATCTCTCTGAGTGGAAGTCACATGTCACAGAGCAGTTTCTCAGGAAGCTTCTTTCCAGATTTCATCGGAGGATATTTCCTTTTTCACCATAGCCCTCTATGGGCTTCCAAATATCACTTTGCCAATTCCACAAGAACTGTCTTAGCGAAAGGCTTCTTGAGGGCAAAGCTGTAACTCTGTGAGATGATTTCACAGAACACAAAGAAGTTTCTCAGAAAGCTTCTTTCTCTTTGTTATCGGAGGATATTTACTTTGGCCCTACAGTCTTCAAAGGGATCCGAAATATCTGTTCTCCGATTCCACAGAAATAAGGCTAGCAAAGAGATCCACGAAATACAGATGTAACTCTGTGAGTGGAAGTCACATATCACAGAGCAGTTTCTCAGAAAGCTTCTTTCCAGATTTCATCGGAGGATATTTCCTTTTTCACCATAGCCCTCTATGGGTTTCCAAATATCACTTTGTCAATTCCACAAGAACTGTCTTAGCGAAAGGCTTCTTGAGGGGAAAGCTGTAACTCTGTGAGATGATTTCACAGAACACAAAGACGTTTCTCCGAAAGCTTCTTTCTCTTTGTTATCGGAGGATATTTACTTTGGCCCTATAGTCTTAAAAGGGATCCGAAATATCTGTTCTCAGATTCCACAGAAATAAGGCTAGCAAAGAGATCCATGAAATACAGATGTAACTCTGTGAGTGGAAGTCACATATCACAGAGCAGTTTCTCAGAAAGCTTCTTTCCAGATTTCATCAGAGGATATTTCCTTTTTCACCATAGCCCTCTATGGGCTTCCAAATATCACTTTGCCAATTCCACAAGAACTGTCTTAGCGAAAGGCTTCTTGAGGGGAAAGCTGTAACTCTGTGAGATGATTTCACAGAACACAAAGAAGTTTCTCAGAAAGCTTCTTTCTCTTTGTTATGGGAGGATATTTCCTTTGGCCCTATAGTCTTCAAAGGGATCCGAAATATCTGTTCTCAGATTCCACAGAAATAAGGCTAGCAAAGAGATCCACGAAATACAGATGTAACTCTGTGAGTGGAAGTCACATATCACAGAGCAGTTTCTCAGAAAGCTTCTTTCCAGATTTCATCGGAGGATATTTCCTTTTTCACCATAGCCCTCTATGGTCTTCCAAATATCACTTTGCCAATTCCAGAAGAACTGTCTTAGCGAAAGATTTCTTAAGGGGAAAGCTGTAACTCTGTGAGATGATTTCACCGAACACAATCAAGTTTCTCAGAAAGCTTCTTTCTCTTTGTTATCGGAGGATATTTCCTTTGGCCCTATAGTCTTCAAAAGGATCCGAAATATCTGTTCTCAGATTCCACAGAAATAAGGCTACCAAAGAGATCCACGAAATACAGATGTAACTCTGTGAGTGGAAGTCACATATCAAAGAGCAGTTTCTCAGAAAGCTTCTTTCCAGATTTCATCGGAGGATATTTCCTTTTTCACCATAGCCCTCTATGGGCTTCCAAATATCACTTTGCCAATTCCACAAGAACTGTCTTAGCGAAAGGCTTCTTGAGGGGAAAGCTGTAACTCTGTGAGATGATTTCACAGAACACAAAGAAGTTTCTCAGAAAGCTTCTTTCTCTTTGTTATCGGAGGATATTTCCTTTGGCCCTATAGTCTTCAAAGGGATCCGAAATATCTGTTCTCAGATTCCACAGAAATAAGGCTAGCAATGAGATCCACGAAATACAGATGTAACTCTGTGAGTGGAAGTCACATATCACAGAGCAGTTTCTCAGAAAGCTTCTTTCGAGATTTCATCGGAGGATATTTCCTTTTTCACCATAGCCCTCTATGGGCTTCCAAATATCACTTTGCCAATTCCACAAGAACTGTCTTAGCGAAAGGCTTCTTGAGGGGAAAGCTGAAACTCTGTGAGATGATTTCACAGAACACAAAGAAGTTTCTCAGAAAGCTTCTTTCTCTTTGTTATCGGAGGATATTTCCTTTGGCCCTCTAGTCTTCAAAGGGATCCGAAATATCTGTTCTCAGATTCCACAGAAATAAGGCTAGCAAAGAGATCCACGAAATACAGATGTAACTCCGTGAGTGGAAGTCACATATCCCAGAGCAGTTTCTCAGAAAGCTTCTTTCCAGATTTCATCGGAGGATATTTCCTTTTTCACAATAGCCCTCTATGGGCTTCCAAATATCACTTTGACAATTCCACAAGAACTGTCTTAGCGAAAGGCTTCTTGAGGGGAAAGCTGTAACTCTGTGAGATGATTTCACAGAACACAAAGAAGTTTTCAGAAAGCTTCTTTCTCTTTGTTATGGGAGGATATTTCCTTTGTCCCTACAGTCTTCAAAGGGATCCGAAATATCTGTTCTCAGATTCCACAGAAATAAGGCTAGCAAAGAGATCCACGAAAAACAGATGTAACTCTGTGAGTGGAAGTCACATATCACAGAGCAGTTTCTCAGAAAGCTTCTTTCCAGATTTCATCGGAGGATATTTCCTTTTTCACCATAGCCCTCTATGGGTTTCCAAATATCACTTTGTCAATTCCACAAGAACTGTCTTAGCGAAAGGCTTCTTGAGGGGAAAGCTGTAACTCTGTGAGATGATTTCACAGAACACAAAGAAGTTTCTCAGAAAGCTTCTTTCTCTTTGTTATCGGAGGATATTTCCTTTGGCCCTATAGTCTTAAAAGGGATCCGAAATATCTGTTCTCAGATTCCACAGAAATAAGGCTAGCAAAGAGATCCACGAAATACAGATGTAACTCTGTGAGTGGAAGTCACATATCACAGAGCAGTTTCTCAGAAAGCTTCTTTCCAGATTTCATCGGAGGATATTTCCTTTTTCACCATAGCCCTCTATGGGCTTCCAAATATCACTTTGCCAAATCCACAAGAACTGTCTTAACGAAAGGCTTCTTCAGGGGAAAGCTGTAACTCTGTGAGATGATTTCACAGAACACAAAGACGTTTCTCCGAAAACTTCTTTCTCTTTGTTATCGGAGGATATTTACTTTGGCCCTATAGTCTTCAAAGGGATCCGAAATATCTGTTCTCAGATTCCACAGAAATAAGGCTAGCAAAGAGATCCATGAAATACAGATGTAACTCTGTGAGTGGAAGTCACATATCACAGAGCAGTTTCTCAGAAAGCTTCTTTCCAGATTTCATCAGAGGATATTTCCTTTTTCACCATAGCCCTCTATGGGCTTCCAAATATCACTTTGCCAATTCCACAAGAACTGTCTTAGCGAAAGGCTTCTTGAGGGGAAAGCTGTATCTCTGTGAGATGATTTCACAGAACACAAAGAAGTTTCTCAGAAAGCTTCTTTCTCTTTGTTATGGGAGGATATTTCCTTTGGCCCTATAGTCTTCAAAGGGATCCGAAATATCTGTTCTCAGATTCCACAGAAATAAGGCTAGCAAAGAGATCCACGAAATACAGATGTAACTCTGTGAGTGGAAGTCACATATCACAGAGCAGTTTCTCAGAAAGCTTCTTTCCAGATTTCATCGGAGGATATTTCCTTTTTCACCATAGCCCTCTATGGTCTTCCAAATATCACTTTGCCAATTCCACAAGAACTGTCTTAGCGAAAGGTTTCTTAAGGGGAAAGCTGTAACTCTGTGAGATGATTTCACCGAACACAATCAAGTTTCTCAGAAAGCTTCTTTCTCTTTGTTATCGGAGGATATTTCCTTTGGCCCTATAGTCTTCAAAAGGATCCGAAATATCTGTTCTCAGATTCCACAGAAATAAGGCTACCAAAGAGATCCACGAAATACAGATGTAACTCTGTGAGTGGAAGTCACATATTACAGAGCAGTTTCTCAGAAAGCTTCTTTCCAGATTTCATCGGAGGATATTTCCTTTTTCACCATAGCCCTCTATGGGCTTCCAAATATCACTTTGCCAATTCCACAAGAACTGTCTTAGCGAAAGGCTTCTTGAGGGGAAAGCTGTAACTCTGTGAGATGATTTCACAGAACACAAAGAAGTTTCTCAGAAAGCTTCTTTCGAGATTTCATCGGAGGATATTTCCTTTTTCACCATAGCCCTCTATGGGCTTCCAAATATCACTTTGCCAATTCCACAAGAACTGTCTTAGCGAAAGGCTTCTTGAGGGGAAAGCTGAAACTCTGTGAGATGATTTCACAGAACACAAAGAAGTTTCTCAGAAAGCTTCTTTCTCTTTGTTATCGGAGGATATTTCCTTTGGCCCTCTAGTCTTCAAAGGGATCCGAAATATCTGTTCTCAGATTCCACAGAAATAAGGCTAGCAAAGAGATCCACGAAATACAGATGTAACTCTGTGAGTGGAAGTCACATATCCCAGAGCAGTTTCTCAGAAAGCTTCTTTCCAGATTTCATCGGAGGATATTTCCTTTTTCACAATAGCCCTCTATGGGCTTCCAAATATCACTTTGACAATTCCACAAGAACTGTCTTAGCGAAAGGCTTCTTGAGGGGAAAGCTGTAACTCTGTGAGATGATTTCACAGAACACAAAGAAGTTTTCAGAAACCTTCTTTCTCTTTGTTATGGGAGGATATTTCCTTTGTCCCCACACTCTTCAAAGGGATCCGAAATATCTGTTCTCAGATTCCACAGAAATAAGGCTAGCAAAGAGATCCACGAAAAACAGATGTAACTCTGTGAGTGGAAGTCACATATCACAGAGCAGTTTCTCAGAAAGCTTCTTTCCAGATTTCATCGGAGGATATTTCCTTTTTCACCATAGCCCTCTATGGGCTTTCAAATATCACTTTGCCAATTCCACAAGAACTGTCTTAGCGAAAGGCTTCTTGAGGGGAAAGCTGTAACTCTGTGAGATGATTTCACAGAACACAAAGAAGTTTCTCAGAAAGCTTCTTTCTCTTTGTTATCGGAGGATATTTCCTTTGGCCCGATAGTCTTCAAAGGGATCCGAAATATCTGTTCTCAGATTCCACAGAAATAAGGCTAGCAAAGGGATCCACGAAATACAGATGTATCTCTCTGAGTGGAAGTCACATATCACAGAGCAGTTTCTCAGGAAGCTTCTTTCCAGATTTCATCGGAGGATATTTCCTTTTTCACCATAGCCCTCTATGGGCTTCCAAATATCACTTTGCCAATTCCACAAGAACTGTCTTAGCGAAAGGCTTCTTGAGGGCAAAGCTGTAACTCTCTGAGATGATTTCACAGAACACAAAGAAGTTTCTCAGAAAGCTTCTTTCTCTTTGTTATCGGAGGATATTTACTTTGGCCCTACAGTCTTCAAAGGGATCCGAAATATCTGTTCTCAGATTCCACAGAAATAAGGCTAGCAAAGAGATCCACGAAATACAGATGTAACTCTGTGAGTGGAAGTCACATATCACAGAGCAGTTTCTCAGAAAGCTTCTTACCAGATTTCATCGGAGGATATTTCCTTTTTCACCATAGCCCTCTATGGGTTTCCAAATATCACTTTGTCAATTCCACAAGAACTGTCTTAGCGAAAGGCTTCTTGAGGGGAAAGCTGTAACTCTGTGAGATGATTTCACAGAACACAAAGAAGTTTCTCAGAAAGCTTCTTTCTCTTTGTTATCGGAGGATATTTCCTTTGGCCCTATAGTCTTAAAAGGGATCCGAAATATCTCTTCTCAGATTCCACAGAAATAAGGCTAGCAAAGAGATCCACGAAATACAGATGTAACTCTGTGAGTGGAAGTCACATATCACAGAGCAGTTTCTCAGAAAGCTTCTTTCCAGATTTCATCGGAGGATATTTCCTTTTTCACCATAGCCCTCTATGGGCTTCCAAATATCACTTTGCCAATTCCACAAGAACTGTCTTAGCGAAAGGCTTCTTGAGGGGAAAGCTGTAACTCTGTGAGATGATTTCACCGAACACAATGAAGTTTCTCAGAAAGCTTCTTTCTCTTTGTAATCGGAGGATATTTCCTTTGGCCCTATAGTCTTGAAAAGGATCCGAAATATCTGTTCTCAGATTCCACAGAAATAAGGCTACCAAAGAGATCCACGAAATACAGATGTAACTCTGTGAGTGGAAGTCACATATCACAGAGCAGTTTCTCAGAAAGCTTCTTTCCAGATTTCATCGGAGGATATTTCCTTTTTCACCATAGCCCTCTTGGGCTTCCAAATATCACTTTGCCAATTCCACAAGAACTGTCTTAGCGAAAGGCTTCTTGAGGGGAAAGCTGTAACTCTGTGAGATGATTTCACAGAACACAAAGAAGTTTCTCAGAAAGCTTCTTTCTCTTTGTTATCGGAGGATATTTCCTTTGGCCCTATAGTCTTCAAAGGGATCCGAAATATCTGTTCTCAGATTCCACAGAAATAAGGCTAGCAAAGAGATCCACGAAATACAGATGTAACTCTGTGAGTGGAAGTCACATATCACAGAGCAGTTTCTCAGAAAGCTTCTTTCCAGATTTCATCGGAGGATAATTCCTTCCTCACCATAGCCCTCTATGGGCTTCCAAATATCACTTTGCCAATTCCACAAGAACTGTCTTAACGAAAGGCTTCTTGAGGGGAAAGCTGTAACTCTGTGACATGATTTCACAGAACACAAAGAAGTTTCTCAGAAAGCTTCTTTCGAGATTTCATCGGAGGATATTTCCTTTTTCACCATAGCCCTCTATGGGCTTCCAAATATCACTTTGCCAATTCCACAAGAACTGTCTTAGCGAAAGGCTTCTTGAGGGGAAAGCTGAAACTCTGTGAGATGATTTCACAGAACACAAAGAAGTTTCTCAGAAAGCTTCTTTCTCTTTGTTATCGGAGGATATTTCCTTTGGCCCTCTAGTCTTCAAAGGGATCCGAAATATCTGTTCTCAGATTCCACAGAAATAAGGCTAGCAAAGAGATCCACGAAATACAGATGTAACTCTGTGAGTGGAAGTCACATATCCCAGAGCAGTTTCTCAGAAAGCTTCTTTCCAGATTTCATCGGAGGATATTTCCTTTTTCACAATAGCCCTCTATGGGCTTCCAAATATCACTTTGACAATTCCACAAGAACTGTCTTAGCGAAAGGCTTCTTGAGGGGAAAGCTGTAACTCTGAGAGATGATTTCACAGAACACAAAGAAGTTTTCAGAAAGCTTCTTTCTCTTTGTTATGGGAGGATATTTCCTTTGTCCCTACAGTCTTCAAAGGGATCCGAAATATCTGTTCTCAGATTCCACAGAAATAAGGCTAGCAAAGAGATCCACGAAAAACAGATGTAACTCTGTGAGTGGAAGTCACATATCACAGAGCAGTTTCTCAGAAAGCTTCTTTCCAGATTTCATCGGAGGATATTTCCTTTTTCACCATAGCCCTCTATGGGCTTTCAAATATCACTTTGCCAATTCCACAAGAACTGTCTTAGCGAAAGGCTTCTTGAGGGGAAAGCTGTAACTCTGTGAGATGATTTCACAGAACACAAAGAAGTTTCTCAGAAAGCTTCTTTCTCTTTGTTATCGGAGGATATTTCCTTTGGCCCGATAGTCTTCAAAGGGATCCGAAATATCTGTTCTCAGATTCCACAGAAATAAGGCTAGCAAAGGGATCCACGAAATACAGATGTATCTCTCTGAGTGGAAGTCACATATCACAGAGCAGTTTCTCAGGAAGCTTCTTTCCAGATTTCATCGGAGGATATTTCCTTTTTCACCATAGCCCTCTATGGGCTTCCAAATATCACTTTGCCAATTCCACAAGAACTGTCTTAGCGAAAGGCTTCTTGAGGGGAAAGCTGTAACTCTGTGAGATGATTTCACAGAACACAAAGAAGTTTCTCAGAAAGCTTCTTTCTCTTTGTTATCGGAGGATATTTCCTTTGGCCCTATAGTCTTCAAAGGGATCCGAAATATCTGTTCTCAGATTCCACAGAAATAAGGCTAGCAAAGAGATCCACGAAATACAGATGTAACTCTGTGAGTGGAAGTCACATATCACAGAGCAGTTTCTCAGAAAGCTTCTTTCCAGATTTCATCGGAGGATAATTCCTTCCTCACCATAGCCCTCTATGGGCTTCCAAATATCACTTTGCCAATTCCACAAGAACTGTCTTAACGAAAGGCTTCTTGAGGGGAAAGCTGTAACTCTGTGACATGATTTCACAGAACACAAAGAAGTTTCTCAGAAAGCTTCTTTCGAGATTTCATCGGAGGATATTTCCTTTTTCACCATAGCCCTCTATGGGCTTCCAAATATCACTTTGCCAATTCCACAAGAACTGTCTTAGCGAAAGGCTTCTTGAGGGGAAAGCTGAAACTCTGTGAGATGATTTCACAGAACACAAAGAAGTTTCTCAGAAAGCTTCTTTCTCTTTGTTATCGGAGGATATTTCCTTTGGCCCTCTAGTCTTCAAAGGGATCCGAAATATCTGTTCTCAGATTCCACAGAAATAAGGCTAGCAAAGAGATCCACGAAATACAGATGTAACTCTGTGAGTGGAAGTCACATATCCCAGAGCAGTTTCTCAGAAAGCTTCTTTCCAGATTTCATCGGAGGATATTTCCTTTTTCACAATAGCCCTCTATGGGCTTCCAAATATCACTTTGACAATTCCACAAGAACTGTCTTAGCGAAAGGCTTCTTGAGGGGAAAGCTGTAACTCTGAGAGATGATTTCACAGAACACAAAGAAGTTTTCAGAAAGCTTCTTTCTCTTTGTTATGGGAGGATATTTCCTTTGTCCCTACAGTCTTCAAAGGGATCCGAAATATCTGTTCTCAGATTCCACAGAAATAAGGCTAGCAAAGAGATCCACGAAAAACAGATGTAACTCTGTGAGTGGAAGTCACATATCACAGAGCAGTTTCTCAGAAAGCTTCTTTCCAGATTTCATCGGAGGATATTTCCTTTTTCACCATAGCCCTCTATGGGCTTTCAAATATCACTTTGCCAATTCCACAAGAACTGTCTTAGCGAAAGGCTTCTTGAGGGGAAAGCTGTAACTCTGTGAGATGATTTCACAGAACACAAAGAAGTTTCTCAGAAAGCTTCTTTCTCTTTGTTATCGGAGGATATTTCCTTTGGCCCGATAGTCTTCAAAGGGATCCGAAATATCTGTTCTCAGATTCCACAGAAATAAGGCTAGCAAAGGGATCCACGAAATACAGATGTATCTCTCTGAGTGGAAGTCACATATCACAGAGCAGTTTCTCAGGAAGCTTCTTTCCAGATTTCATCGGAGGATATTTCCTTTTTCACCATAGCCCTCTATGGGCTTCCAAATATCACTTTGCCAATTCCACAAGAACTGTCTTAGCGAAAGGCTTCTTGAGGGCAAAGCTGTAACTCTGTGAGATGATTTCACAGAACACAAAGAAGTTTCTCAGAAAGCTTCTTTCTCTTTGTTATCGGAGGATATTTACTTTGGCCCTACAGTCTTCAAAGGGATCCGAAATATCTTTTCTCCGATTCCACAGAAATAAGGCTAGCAAAGAGATCCACGAAATACAGATGTAACTCTGTGAGTGGAAGTCACATATCACAGAGCAGTTTCTCAGAAAGCTTCTTTCCAGATTTCATCGGAGGATATTTCCTTTTTCACCATAGCCCTCTATGGGTTTCCAAATATCACTTTGTCAATTCCACAAGAACTGTCTTAGCGAAAGGCTTCTTGAGGGGAAAGCTGTAACTCTGTGAGATGATTTCACAGAACACAAAGAAGTTTCTCAGAAAGCTTCTTTCTCTTTGTTATCGGAGGATATTTCCTTTGGCCCTATAGTCTTAAAAGGGATCCGAAATATCTGTTCTCAGATTCCACAGAAATAAGGCTAGCAAAGAGATCCACGAAATACAGATGTAACTCTGTGAGTGGAAGTCACATATCACAGAGCAGTTTCTCAGAAAGCTTCTTTCCAGATTTCATCGGAGGATATTTCCTTTTTCACCATAGCCCTCTATGGGCTTCCAAATATCACTTTGCCAATTCCACAAGAACTGTCTTAACGAAAGGCTTCTTCAGGGGAAAGCTGTAACTCTGTGAGATGATTTCACAGAACACAAAGACGTTTCTCCGAAAGCTTCTTTCTCTTTGTTATCGGAGGATATTTACTTTGGACCTATAGTCTTGAAAGGGATCCGAAATATCTGTTCTCAGATTCCACAGAAATAAGGCTAGCAAAGAGATCCATGAAATACAGATGTAACTCTGTGAGTGGAAGTCACATATCACAGAGCAGTTTCTCAGAAAGCTTCTTTCCAGATTTCATCAGAGGATATTTCCTTTTTCACCGTAGCCCTCTATGGGCTTCCAAATATCACTTTGCCAATTCCACAAGAACTGTCTTAGCGAAAGGCTTCTTGAGGGGAAAGCTGTAACTCTGTGAGATGATTTCACAGAACACAAAGAAGTTTCTCAGAAAGCTTCTTTCTCTTTGTTATGGGAGGATATTTCCTTTGGCCCTATAGTCTTCAAAGGGATCCGAAATATCTGTTCTCAGATTCCACAGAAATAAGGCTAGCAAAGAGATCCACGAAATACAGATGTAACTCTGTGAGTGGAAGTCACATATCACAGAGCAGTTTCTCAGAAAGCTTCTTTCCAGATTTCATCGGAGGATATTTCCTTTTTCACCATAGCCCTCTATGGTCTTCCAAATATCACTTTGCCAATTCCACAAGAACTGTCTTAGCGAAAGGTTTCTTAAGGGGAAAGCTGTAACTCTGTGAGATGATTTCACCGAACACAATCAAGTTTCTCAGAAAGCTTCTTTCTCTTTGTTATCGGAGGATATTTCCTTTGGCCCTATAGTCTTCAAAGGGATCCGAAATATCTGTTCTCAGATTCCACAGAAATAAGGCTAGCAAGGAGACCCACGAAATACAGATGTATCTCAGTGAGTGGAAGTCACATATCCCAGAGCAGTTTCTCAGAAGGCTTCTTTCGAGATTTCATCGGAGGATATTTCCTTTTTCACCATAGCCCTCTATGGGCTTCCAAATATCACTTTGCCAATTCCACAAGAACTGTCTTAGCGAAAGGCTTATGAGGGGAAAGCTGAAACTCTGTGAGATGATTTCACAGAACACAAAGAAGTTTCTCAGAAAGCTTCTTTCTCTTTGTTATCGGAGGATATTTCCTTTGGCCCTCTAGTCTTCAAAGGGATCCGAAATATCTGTTCTCAGATTCCACAGAAATAAGGCAGGCAAAGAGATCCACGAAAAACAGATGTAACTCTGTGAGTGGAAGTCACATATCCCAGAGCAGTTTCTCAGAAAGCTTCTTTCCAGATTTCATCGGAGGATATTTCCTTTTTCACAATAGCCCTCTAAGGGCTTCCAAATATCACTTTGACAATTCCACAAGAACTGTCTTAGCGAAAGGCTCCTTGAGGGGAAAGCTGTAACTCTGTGAGATGATTTCACAGAACACAAAGAAGTTTTCAGAAAGCTTCTTTCTCTTTGTTATGGGAGGATATTTCCTTTGTCCCTACAGTCTTCAAAGGGATACGAAATATCTGTTCTCAGATTCCACAGAAATAAGGCTATCAAAAAGATCCGCGAAATACAGATGTAACTCTGTGAGTGGAAGTCACACATCACAAAGCAGTTTCCCAGAAAGCTTCGTTCCAGTTTCTCTCGTAGGATGTTTTCTTTTTCACCATAGCCCTCTATGGGTTTCCAAATATCACTTTGCCTATTCCACAAGAACTGTCTTAGCGAAAGGCTTCTTCAAGGGAAAGCTGTAACTCTGTGAGATGATTTCACAGAACACAAAGAAGTTTCTCAGAAATCTTCTTTCTCTTTGTTATCGGAGGATATTTCCTTTGGCCCTATAGTCTTCAAAGGGATCCGAAATATCTGTTCTGAGATTCCACAGAAAGAAGGCTAGCAAAGGGATCCACGAAATACAAATGTAACTCTCTGAGTGGAAGTCACATATCACAGAGCAGTTTCTCAGGAAGCTTCTTTCCAGATTTCATCGGAGGATATTTCCTTTTTCACCATAGCCCTCTATGGGCTTCCAAATATCACTTTGCCAATTCCACAAGAACTGTCTTAGCGAAAGGCTTCTTGAGGGGAAAGCTGTAACTCTGTGAGATGATTTCACAGAACACAATGAAGTTTCTCAGAAACCTTCTTTCTCTTTGTAATCGGAGGATATTTCCTTTGGCCCTATAGTCTTCAAAAGGATCCGAAATATCTGTTCTCAGATTCCACAGAAATAAGGCTAGCAAAGAGATCCACAAAATACAGATGTAACTCTGTGAGTGGAAGTCACATTTCACAGAGCAGTTTCTCAGAAAGCTTCTTTCCAGATTTCATCGGAGATTACTTCCTTTTTCACCATAGCCCACTATGGGCTTCCAAATATCACTTTGCCAATTCCACAAGAACTGTCTTAGCGAAAGGCTTCTTGAGGGGAAAGCTGTAACTCTGTGAGATGATTTCACAGAACCCAAAGAAGTTTCTCAGAAAGCTTCTTTCTCTTTGTTATGGGAGGATATTTCCTTTGGCCCTATAGTCTTCAAAGGGATCCGAAATATCTGTTCTCAGATTCCACAGAAATAAGGCTAGCAAAGAGATCCACGAAATACAGATGTAACTCTGTGAGTGGAAGTCACATATCACAGAGCAGTTTCTCAGAAAGCCTCTTTCCAGATTTCATCTGAGGATATTTCCTTTTTCACCATAGCCCTCTATGGGCTTCCAAATATCACTTTGACAATTCCACAAGAACTGTCTTAGCGAAAGGCTTCTTGAGGGGAAAGCTGTAACTCTGCGAGATGATTTCACAGAACACAAAGAAGTTTTCAGAAAGCTTCTTTCTCTTTGTTATGGGAGGATATTTCCTTTTTCCCTACACTCCTCAAAGGGATCCGAAATATCTGTTCTCAGATTCCACAGAAATAAGGCTAGCAAAGAGATCCACGAAATACAGATGTAACTCTGTGAGTGGAAGTCACATATCACAGAGCAGTTTCTCAGAAAGCTTCTTTCCAGATTTCATCGGAGGATATTTCCTTTTTTACCATAGCCCTCTATGGGCTTCCAAATATCACTTTGCCAATTCCACAAAAACTGTCTTAGCGAAAGGCTTCTTGAGGGGAAAGCTGTAACTCTGTGAGATGATTTCACAGAACACAAAGAAGTTTCTCAGAAAGCTTCTTTCTCTTTGTTATCGGAGGATATTTCCTTTGGCCCTATAGTCTTCAAAGGGATCCGAAATATCTGTTCTCAGATTCCAGAGAAATAAGGCTAGCAAGGCGACCCACGAAATACAGATGTAACTCTGTGAGTGGAAGTCACATATCACAGAGCAGTTTCTCAGAAAGCTTCTTTCCAGATTTCATCTGAGGATATTTCCTTTTTCACCATAGCCCTCTATGGGTTTCCAAATATCACTTTGCCAATTCCACAAGAACTGTCTTAGCGAAAGGCTTCTTGAAGGGAAAGCTGTAACTCTGTGAGATGATTTCACAGAACACAAAGAAGTTTCTCAGAAATCTTCTTTCTCTTTGTTCTCGGAGGATATTTCCTTTGGCCCTATAGTCTTCAAAGGGATCCGAAATATCTGTTCTCAGATACCAAAGAAATAAGGCTAGCAAAGGGATCCACGAAATACAGATGTAACTCTCTGAGTGGAAGTCACATATCACAGAGCAGTTTCTCAGGAAGCTTCTTTCCCCATTTCATCGGAGGATATTTCCTTTTTCACCATAGCCCTCTATGGTCTTCCAAATATCACTTTGCCAATTCCACAAGAACTGTCTTAGCGAAAGGTTTCTTGAGGGGAAAGATGTAACTCTGTGAGATGATTTCACCGAACACAATGATGTTTCTCAGAAAGCTTCTTTCTCTTTGTTATCGGAGGATATTTCCTTTGGCCCTATAGTCTTCAAAAGGATCCGAAATATCTGCTCTCAGATTAAACAGAAATAAGGCTAGCAAAGAGATCCACAAAATACAGATGTAACTCTGTGAGTGGAAGTCACATATCACAGAGCAGTTTCTCAGAAAGCTTCTTTCCAGATTTCATCTGAGGATATTTCCTTTTTCACCATAGCCCTCTATGGGCTTCCAAATATCACATTGCCAATTCCACAAGAACTGTCTTAGCGAAAGGCTTCTTGAGGGGAAAGCTGTAACTCTGTGAGATGATTTCACAGAACACAAAGAAGTTTCTCAGAAAGCTTCTTTCTCTTTGTTATCGGAGGATATTTCCTTTGGCCCAATAGTCTTCAAAGGGATCCGAAATATCTGTTTTCAGATTCCACAGAAATAAGGCTAGCAAAGAGATCCACGAAATACAGATGTAACTCTGTGAGTGGAAGTCACATATCACAGAGCAGTTTCTCAGAAAGCTTCTTTCCAGATTTCATCTGAGGATATTTCCTTTTTCACCATAGCCCTCTAAGGGCTTCCAAATATCACTTTGACAATTCCACAAGAACTGTCTTAGCGAAAGGCTTCTTGAGGGGAAAGCTGTATCTCTGTGAGATGATTTCACAGAACACAAAGAAGTTTCTCAGAAAACTTCTTTCTCTTTGTTATCGGAGGATATTTCCTTTGGCCCTATAGTCTTGCAAGGGATCCGAAATATCTGTTCTCAGATTCCACAGAAATAAGGCTAGCAAAGGGATCCACGAAATACAGATGTAACTCTCTGAGTGGAAGTCACATATCACAGAGCAGTTTCTCAGAAATCTTCTTTCCAGATTTCATCGGAGGATACTTCCTTTCTCACCATAGCCCTCTATGGGCTTCCAAATATCACTTTGCCAATTCCACAAGAACTGTCTTAACGAAAGGCTTCTTGGGAGGAAATCTTTAACTCTGTGAGATGATTTCACAGAACACAAAGAAGTTTCTCAGAAAGCTTCTTTCTCTTTGTTATCGGAGGATATTTACTTTGGCCCTATAGTCTTCAAAGGGATCCGAAATATCTGTTCTCAGATTCCACAGAAATAAGGCTAGCAAAGAGATCCACGAAATACAGATGTAACTCTGTGAGTGGAAGTCCCATACCACAGAGCAGTTTCTCAGAAAGCTTCTTTCCAGATTTCATCGGAGGATATTTCCTTTTTCACCATAGCCTTCTATGGGCTTCCAAATATCACCTTGCCAATTCCACAAGAACTGTCTTAGCGAAAGGCTTCTTGAGGGGAAAGCTGTAACTCTGTGAGATGATTTCACAGAACACAATGAAGTTTCCCAGAAAGCTTCTTTCTCTTGGTAATCGGAGCATATTTCCTTTGGCCCTATAGTCTTCAAAGGGATCCGAAATATCTGTTCTCAGATTCCACAGAAATAAGGCTAGCAAGGATACCCACGAAATACAGATGTATCTCTATGAGTGGAAGTCACATATCACAGAGCAGTTTCTCAGAAAGCTTCTTTCCAGATTTCATCTGAGGATATTTCCTTTTTCACCATAGCCCTCTATGGGCTTCCAAATATCACTTTGCCAATTCCAGAAGAACTGTCTTAGCGAAAGGCTTCTTGAAGGGAAAGCTGTAACTCTGTGAGATGATTTCACAGAACACAAAGAAGTTTCTCAGAAATCTTCTTTCTCTTTGTTATCGGAGGATATTTCCTTTGGCCCTATAGTCTTCAAAGGGATCCGAAATATCTGTTCTCAGATTCCACAGAAATAAGGCTAGCAAAGGGATCCACGAAATACAGATGTAACTCTCTGAGTGGAAGTCACATATCACAGAGCAGTTTCTCAGGAAGCTTCTTTCCAGATTTCATCGGAGGATATTTCCTTTTTCACCATAGCCCTCTATGGGCTTCCAAATATCACTTTGCCAATTCCACAAGAACTGTCTTAGCGAAAGGCTTCTTGAGGGGAAAGCTGTAACTCTGTGAGATGATTTCACAGAACACAAAGAAGTTTCTCAGAAAGCTTCTTTCTCTTTGTTATCGGAGGATATTTCCTTTGGCCTTATAGTCTTCAAGCGATCCGAAATATCTGTTCTCAGATTCCACAGAAATAAGACTAGCAAAGAGATCCACGAAATACAGATGTAACTCTGTGAGTGGAAGTCACATATCACAGAGCAGTTTCTCAGAAAGCTTCTTTCCAGATTTCATCGGAGGATACTTCCTTTCTCACCATAGCCCTCTATGGGCTTCCAAATATCACTTTGCCAATTCCACAAGAACTGTCTTAACGAAAGGCTTCTTCAGGGGAAAGCTGTAACTCTGTGAGATGATTTCACAGAACACAAAGAAGTTTCTCAGAAAGCTTCTTTCTCTTTGTTATCGGAGAATATTTACTTTGGCCCTATAGTCTTCAAAGGGATCCGAAATATCTATTCTCAGATTCCACAGAAACAAGGCTAGCAAAGAGATCCATGAAATACAGATGTAACTCTGTGAGTGGAAGTCACATATCACAGAGCAGTTTCTCAGAAAGCTTCTTTCCAGATTTCATCGGAGGATATTTCCTTTTTCACCATAGCCCTCTATGGGCTTCCAAATATCACTTTGCCAATTCCACAAGAACTGTCTTAGCGAAAGGCTTCTTGAGGGGAAAGCTGTAACTCTGTGAGATGATTTCACAGAACCCAAAGAAGTTTCTCAGAAAGCTTCTTTCTCTTTGTTATCAGAGGATATTTCCTTTGGCCCTATAGTCTTCAAAGGGATCCGAAATATCTGTTCTCAGATACCACAGAAATAAGGCTAGCAAAGAGATCCACGAAATACAGATTTAACTCTGTGAGTGGAAGTCACATATCCCAGAGCAGTTTCTCAGAAAGCTTCTTTCCAGATTTCATCTGAGGATATTTCCTTTTTCACCATAGTCCTCTATGGGCTTCCAAATATCACTTTGACAATTCCACAAGAACTGTCTTAGCGAAAGGCTTCTTGAGGGGAAAGCTGTAACTCTGTGAGATGATTTCACAAAACACAAAGAAGTTTTCAGAAAGCTTCTTTCTCTTTGTTATGGGAGGATATTTCCTTTGTCCCTACAGTCTTCAAAGGGATCCGAAATATCTGTTCGCAGATTCCACAGAAATAAGGCTAGCAAAGAGATCCACGAAATACAGATGTAACTCTGTGAGTGGAAGTCACATATCACAGAGCAGTTTCTCAGAAAGCTTCTTTCCAGATTTCATCGGAGGATATTTCCTTTTTCAACATAGCCCTCTATGGGCTTCCAAATATCACTTTGCCAATTCCACAAGAACTGTCTTAGCGAAAGGCTTCTTGAGGGGAAAGCTGTAACTCTGTGAGATGATTTCACAGAACACAAAGAAGTTTCTCAGAAAGCTTCTTTCTCTTTGTTATCGGAGGATATTTCCTTTGGCCCTATAGTCTTCAAAGGGATCCGAAATATCTGTTCTCAGATTCCACAGAAATAAGGCTAGCAAGGAGACCCACGAAATACAGATGTAACTCTGTGAGTGGAAGTCACATATCACAGAGCAGTTTCTCAGAAAGCTTCTTTCCAGATTTCATCTGAGAATATTTCCTTTTTCATCATACCCCTCTAAGGGTATCCAAATATCACTTTGCCAATTCCACAAGAACTGTCTTAGCGAAAGGCTTCTTGAAGGGAAAGGTGTAACTCTGTGAGATGATTTCACAGAACACAAAGAAGTTTCTCAGAAATCTTCTTTCTCTTTGTTATCGGAGGATATTTCCTTTGGCCCTATAGTCTTCAAAGGGATCAGAAATATCTGTTTTCAGATTCCACAGAAATAAGGCTAGCAAAGGGCTCCACGAAATACAGATGTAACTCTCTGAGTGGAAGTCACATATCACAGAGCAGTTTCTCAGGAAGCATCTTTCCAGATTTCATCGGAGGATATTTCCTTTTTCACCATAGCCCTCTATGGTCTTCCAAATATCACTTTGCCAATTCCACAAGAACTGTCTTAGCGAAAGGTTTCTTGAGGGGAAAGCTGTAACTCTGTGAGATGATTTCACCGAACACAATGAAGTTTCTCAGAAAGCTTCTTTCTCTTTGTTATCGGAGGATATTTCCTTTGGCCCTATAGTCTTCAAAAGGATCCGAAATATCTGTTCTCAGATTCCACAGAAATAAGGCTAGCAAAGAGATCCACGAAATACAGATGTAACTCTGTGAGTGGAAGTCACATATCACAGAGCCATTTCTCAGAAAGCTTCTTTCCAGATTTCATCGGAGGATACTTCCTTTCTCACCATAGCCCTCTATGGGCTTCCAAATATCACTTTGCCAATTCCACAAGAACTGTCTTAGCGAAAGGCTTCTTGAGGGGAAAGCTGTAACTCTGTGAGATGATTTCACAGAACACAAAGAAGTTTCTCAGAAAGCTTCTTTCTCTTTGTTATCGGAGGATATTTACTTTGGCCCTATAGTCTTCAAAGGGATCCGAAATATCTGTTCTCAGA
The DNA here is from genome assembly GCF_049350105.2 of Macaca mulatta. Lineage (NCBI taxonomy): Eukaryota > Metazoa > Chordata > Mammalia > Primates > Cercopithecidae > Macaca > Macaca mulatta. The sequence continues at coordinate 31,576,534 of NC_133417.1, forward strand.
TTCCACAGAAATAAGGCTAGCAAAGAGATCCACGAAATACAGATGTAACTCTGTGAGTGGAAGTCACATATCACACAGCAGTTTCTCAGAAAGCTTCTTTCCAGATTTCATCGGAGGATATTTCCTTTTTCACCATAGCCCTCTATGGGCTTCCAAATATCACTTTGCCAATTCCACAAGAACTGTCTTAGCGAAAGGCTTCTTGAGGGGAAAGCTGTAACTCTGCGAGATGATTTCACAGAACACAAAGAAGTTTCTCAGAAAGCTTCTTTCTCTTTGTTATCGGAGGATATTTCCTTTGGCCCTATAGTCTTCAAAGGGATCCGAAATATCTGTTCTCAGATTCCACAGAAATAAGGCTAGCAAGGAGACCCACGAAATACAGATGTAACTCTGTGAGTGGAAGTCACATATCACAGAGCAGTTTCTCAGAAAGCTTCTTTCCAGATTTCCTCTGAGAATATTTCCTTTTTCATCATAGCCCTCTAAAGGTTTCCAAATATCACTTTGCGAATTCCACAAGAACTGTCTTAGCGAAAGGCTTCTTGAAGGGAAAGCTGTAACTCTGTGAGATGATTTCACAGAACACAAAGAAGTTTCTCAGAAATTTTCTTTCTCTTTGTTATCGGAGGATATTTCCTTTGGCCCGATAGTCTTCAAAGGGATCCGAAATATCTGTTCTCAGATTCCACAGAAATAAGGCTAGCAAAGGGATCCACGAAATACAGATGTAACTCTCTGAGTGGAAGTCACATATCACAGAGCAGTTTCTCAGGAAGCTTCTTTCCAGATTTCATCGGAAGATATTTCCTTTTTCACCATAGCCCTCTATGGTCTTCCAAATATCACTTTGCCAATTCCACAAGAACTGTCTTAGCGAAAGGTTTCTGGAGGGGAAAGCTGTAACTCTGTGAGATGATTTCACCGAACACAATGAAGTTTCTCAGAAAGCTTCTTTCTCTTTGTTATCGGAGGATATTTCCTTTGGCCCTATATTCTTCAAAAGGATCCGAAATATCTGTTCTCAGATTCCACAGAAATAAGGCTAGGAAAGAGATCCACGAAATACAGATGTAACTCTGTGAGTGGAAGTCACATATCACAGAGCAGTTTCTCAGAAAGCTTCTTTCCAGATTTCATCGGAGGATACTTCCTTTCTCACCATAGCCCTCTATGGGCTTCCAAATATCACTTTGCCAATTCCACAAGAACTGTCTTAACGAAAGGCTTTTTGAGGGGAAAGCTGTAACTCTGTGAGATGATTTCACAGAACACAAAGAAGTTTCTCAGAAAGCTTCTTTCTCTTTGTTATTGGAGGATATTTCCTTTGGCCCTATAGTCTTCAAAGTGATCCGAAATATCTGTTCTCAGATTCCACAGAAATAAGGCTAGCAAAGAGATCCACGAAATACAGATGTAACTCTGTGAGTGGAAGTCACATATCACAGAGCAGTTTCTCAGAAAGCTTCTTCCCAGATTTCATCGGAGGATATTTCCTTTTTCACCATAGCCCTCTATGGGCTTCCAAATATCACTTTGACAATTCCACAAGAACTGTCTTAGCGAAAGGCTTCTTGAGGGGAAAGCTGTAACTCTGCGAGATGATTTCACAGAACACAAAGAAGTTTTCAGAAAGCTTCTTTCTCTTTGTTATGGGAGGATATTTCCTTTGTCCCTACACTCCTCAAAGGGATCCGAAATATCTGTTCTCAGATTCCACAGAAATAAGGCTAGCAAAGAGATCCACGAAATACAGATGTAACTCTGTGAGTGGAAGTCACATATCACAGAGCAGTTTCTCAGAAAGCTTCTTTCCAGATTTCATCGGAGGATATTTCCTTTTTCACCATAGCCCTCTATGGGCTTCCAAATATCACTTTGCCAATTCCACAAGAACTGTCTTAGCGAAAGGCTTCTTGAGGGGAAAGCTGTAACTCTGTGAGATGATTTCACAGAACACAAAGAAGTTTCTCAGAAAGCTTCTTTCTCTTTGTTATCGGAGGATATTTCCTTTGGCCCTATAGTCTTCAAAGGGATCCGAAATATCTGTTCTCAGATTCCACAGAAATAAGGCTAGCAAGGCGACCCACGAAATACAGATGTTACTCTGTGAGTGGAAGTCACATATCACAGAGCAGTTTCTCAGAAAGCTTCTTTCCAGATTTCATCTGAGGATATTTCCTTTTTCACCATAGCCCTCTATGGGTTTCCAAATATCACTATGCCAATTCCACAAGAACTGTCTTAGCGAAAGGCTTCTTGAAGGGAAAGCTGTAACTCTGTGAGATGATTTCACAGAACACAAAGAAGTTTCTCAGAAATCTTCTTTCTCTTTGTTCTCGGAGGATATTTCCTTTGGCCCTATAGTCTTCAAAGGGATCCGAAATATCTGTTCTCAGATTCCAAAGAAATAAGGCTAGCAAAGGGATCCACGAAATACAGATGTAACTCTCTGAGTGGAAGTCACATATCACAGAGCAGTTTCTCAGGAAGCTTCTTTCCCCATTTCATCGGAGGATATTTCCTTTTTCACCATAGCCCTCTATGGTCTTCCAAATATCACTTTGCCAATTCCACAAGAACTGTCTTAGCGAAAGGTTTCTTGAGGGGAAAGATGTAATTCTGTGAGATGATTTCACCGAACACAATGATGTTTCTCAGAAAGCTTCTTTCTCTTTGTTATCGGAGGATATTTCCTTTGGCCCTATAGTCTTCAAAAGGATCCGAAATATCTGCTCTCAGATTAAACAGAAATAAGGCTAGCAAAGAGATCCACAAAATACAGATGTAACTCTGTGAGTGGAAGTCACATATCACAGAGCAGTTTCTCAGAAAGCTTCTTTCCAGATTTCATCGGAGGATACTTCCTTTCTCACCATAGCCCTCTATGGGCTTCCAAATATCACTTTGCCAATTCCACAAGAACTGTCTTAACGAAAGGCTTCTTGAGGGGAAAGCTGTAACTCTATGAGATGATTTCACAGAACACAAAGAAGTTTCTCAGAAAGCTTCTTTCTCTTTGTTATCGGAGGATATTTACTTTGGCCCTATAGTCTTCAAAGGGATCCGAAATATCTGTTCTCAGATTCCACAGAAATAAGGCTAGCAAAGAGATCCACGAAATACAGATGTAACTCTGTGAGTGGAAGTCACATATCACAGAGCAGTTTCTCAGAAAGCTTCTTTCCAGATTTCATCTGAGGATATTTCCTTTTTCACCATAGCCCTCTATGGGCTTCCAAATATCACTTTGCCAATTCCACAAGAACTGTCTTAGCGAAAGGCTTCTTGAGGGGAAAGCTGTAACTCTGTGAGATGATTTCAGAGAACACAAAGAAGTTTCTCAGAAAGCTTCTTTCTCTTTGTTATCGGAGGATATTTCCTTTGGCCCTATAGTCTTCAAAGGGATCGGAAATATCTGTTCTCAGATTCCACAGAAATAAGGCTAGCAAAGAGATCCACGAAATACAGATGTAACTCTGTGAGTGGAAGTCACATATCCCAGAGCAGTTTCTCAGAAAGCTTCTTTCCAGATTTCATCTGAGGATATTTCCTTTTTCACCATAGCCCTCTATGGGCTTCCAAATATCACTTTGACAATTCCACATGAACTGTCTTAGCGAAAGGCTTCTTGAGGGGAAAGCTGTAACTCTGTGAGATGATTTCACAGAACACAAAGAAGTTTCTCAGAAAGCTTCTTTCTCTTTGTTATCGGAGGATATTTCCTTTGGCCCTATAGTCTTCAAAGGGATCCGAAATATCTGTTCTCAGATTCCACAGAAATAAGGCTAGCAAAGAGATCCACGAAATACAGATGTAACTCTGTGAGTGGAAGTCCCATACCACAGAGCAGTTTCTCAGAAAGCTTCTTTCCAGATTTCATCTGAGGATATTTCCTTTTTCACCATAGCCTTCTATGGGCTTCCAAATATCACCTTGCCAATTCCACAAGAACTGTCTTAGCGAAAGGCTTCTTGAGGGGAAAGCTGTAACTCTGTGAGATGATTTCACAGAACACAATGAAGTTTCCCAGAAAGCTTCTTTCTCTTGGTAATCGGAGGATATTTCCTTTGGCCCTATAGTCTTCAAAGGGATCCGAAATATCTGTTCTCAGATTCCACAGAAATAAGGCTAGCAAGGATACCCACGAAATACAGATGTATCTCTACGAGTGGAAGTCACATATCACAGAGCAGTTTCTCAGAAAGCTTCTTTCCAGATTTCATCTGGGGATATTTCCTTTTTCACCATAGCCCTCTATGGGCTTCCAAATATCACTTTGCCAATTCCACAAGAACTGTCTTAGCGAAAGGCTTCTTGAAGGGAAAGCTGTAACTCTGTGAGATGATTTCACAGAACACAAAGAAGTTTCTCAGAAATCTTCTTTCTCTTTGTTATCGGAGGATATTTCCTTTGGCCCTATAGTCTTCAAAGGGATCCGAAATATCTGTTCTCAGATTCGACAGAAATAAGGCTAGCAAAGGGATCCACGAAATACAGATGTAACTCTCTGAGTGGAAGTCACATATCACAGAGCAGTTTCTCAGGAAGCTTCTTTCCAGATTTCATCGGAGGATATTTCCTTTTTCACCATAGCCCTCTATGGGCTTCCAAATATCACTTTGACAATTCCACAAGAACTGTCTTAGCGAAAGGCTTCTTGAGGGGAAAGCTGTAACTCTGCGAGATGATTTCACAGAACACAAAGAAGTTTTCAGAAAGCTTCTTTCTCTTTGTTATGGGAGGATATTTCCTTTGTCCCTACACTCCTCAAAGGGATCCGAAATATCTGTTCTCAGATTCCACAGAAATAAGGCTAGCAAAGAGATCCACGAAATACAGATGTAACTCTGTGAGTGGAAGTCACATATCACAGAGCAGTTTCTCAGAAAGCTTCTTTCCAGATTTCATCGGAGGATATTTCCTTTTTCACCATAGCCCTCTATGGGCTTCCAAATATCACTTTGCCAATTCCACAAGAACTGTCTTAGCGAAAGGCTTCTTGAGGGGAAAGCTGTAACTCTGTGAGATGATTTCACAGAACACAAAGAAGTTTCTCAGAAAGCTTCTTTCTCTTTGTTATCGGAGGATATTTCCTTTGGCCCTATAGTCTTCAAAGGGATCCGAAATATCTGTTCTCAGATTCCACAGAAATAAGGCTAGCAAGGCGACCCACGAAATACAGATGTTACTCTGTGAGTGGAAGTCACATATCACAGAGCAGTTTCTCAGAAAGCTTCTTTCCAGATTTCATCTGAGGATATTTCCTTTTTCACCATAGCCCTCTATGGGTTTCCAAATATCACTATGCCAATTCCACAAGAACTGTCTTAGCGAAAGGCTTCTTGAAGGGAAAGCTGTAACTCTGTGAGATGATTTCACAGAACACAAAGAAGTTTCTCAGAAATCTTCTTTCTCTTTGTTCTCGGAGGATATTTCCTTTGGCCCTATAGTCTTCAAAGGGATCCGAAATATCTGTTCTCAGATTCCAAAGAAATAAGGCTAGCAAAGGGATCCACGAAATACAGATGTAACTCTCTGAGTGGAAGTCACATATCACAGAGCAGTTTCTCAGGAAGCTTCTTTCCCCATTTCATCGGAGGATATTTCCTTTTTCACCATAGCCCTCTATGGTCTTCCAAATATCACTTTGCCAATTCCACAAGAACTGTCTTAGCGAAAGGTTTCTTGAGGGGAAAGATGTAATTCTGTGAGATGATTTCACAGAACACAAAGAAGTTTCTCAGAAAGCTTCTTTCTCTTTGTTATCGGAGGATATTTACTTTGGCCCTATAGTCTTCAAAGGGATCCGAAATATCTGTTCTCAGATTCCACAGAAATAAGGCTAGCAAAGAGATCCACGAAATACAGATGTAACTCTGTGAGTGGAAGTCACATATCACAGAGCAGTTTCTCAGAAAGCTTCTTTCCAGATTTCATCTGAGGATATTTCCTTTTTCACCATAGCCCTCTATGGGCTTCCAAATATCACTTTGCCAATTCCACAAGAACTGTCTTAGCGAAAGGCTTCTTGAGGGGAAAGCTGTAACTCTGTGAGATGATTTCAGAGAACACAAAGAAGTTTCTCAGAAAGCTTCTTTCTCTTTGTTATCGGAGGATATTTCCTTTGGCCCTATAGTCTTCAAAGGGATCGGAAATATCTGTTCTCAGATTCCACAGAAATAAGGCTAGCAAAGAGATCCACGAAATACAGATGTAACTCTGTGAGTGGAAGTCACATATCCCAGAGCAGTTTCTCAGAAAGCTTCTTTCCAGATTTCATCTGAGGATATTTCCTTTTTCACCATAGCCCTCTATGGGCTTCCAAATATCACTTTGACAATTCCACATGAACTGTCTTAGCGAAAGGCTTCTTGAGGGGAAAGCTGTAACTCTGTGAGATGATTTCACAGAACACAAAGAAGTTTCTCAGAAAGCTTCTTTCTCTTTGTTATCGGAGGATATTTCCTTTGGCCCTATAGTCTTCAAAGGGATCCGAAATATCTGTTCTCAGATTCCACAGAAATAAGGCTAGCAAAGAGATCCACGAAATACAGATGTAACTCTGTGAGTGGAAGTCCCATACCACAGAGCAGTTTCTCAGAAAGCTTCTTTCCAGATTTCATCTGAGGATATTTCCTTTTTCACCATAGCCTTCTATGGGCTTCCAAATATCACCTTGCCAATTCCACAAGAACTGTCTTAGCGAAAGGCTTCTTGAGGGGAAAGCTGTAACTCTGTGAGATGATTTCACAGAACACAATGAAGTTTCCCAGAAAGCTTCTTTCTCTTGGTAATCGGAGGATATTTCCTTTGGCCCTATAGTCTTCAAAGGGATCCGAAATATCTGTTCTCAGATTCCACAGAAATAAGGCTAGCAAGGATACCCACGAAATACAGATGTATCTCTACGAGTGGAAGTCACATATCACAGAGCAGTTTCTCAGAAAGCTTCTTTCCAGATTTCATCTGGGGATATTTCCTTTTTCACCATAGCCCTCTATGGGCTTCCAAATATCACTTTGCCAATTCCACAAGAACTGTCTTAGCGAAAGGCTTCTTGAAGGGAAAGCTGTAACTCTGTGAGATGATTTCACAGAACACAAAGAAGTTTCTCAGAAATCTTCTTTCTCTTTGTTATCGGAGGATATTTCCTTTGGCCCTATAGTCTTCAAAGGGATCCGAAATATCTGTTCTCAGATTCCACAGAAATAAGGCTAGCAAAGGGATCCACGAAATACAGATGTAACTCTCTGAGTGGAAGTCACATATCACAGAGCAGTTTCTCAGGAAGCTTCTTTCCAGATTTCATCGGAGGATATTTCCTTTTTCACCATAGCCCTCTATGGGCTTCCAAATATCACTTTGCCAATTCCACAAGAACTGTCTTAGCGAAAGGCTTCTTGAGGGGAAAGCTGTAACTCTGTGAGATGATTTCACAGAACACAAAGAAGTTTCTCAGAAAGCTTCTTTCTCTTTGTTATCGGAGGATATTTCCTTTGGCCCTATAGTCTTCAAGGGATCCGAAATATCTGTTCTCAGATTCCACAGAAATAAGACTAGCAAAGAGATCCACGAAATACAGATGTAACTCTGTGAGTGGAAGTCACATATCACAGAGCAGTTTCTCAGAAAGCTTCTTTCCAGATTTCATCGGAGGATACTTCCTTTCTCACCATAGCCCTCTATGGGCTTCCAAATATCACTTTGCCAATTCCACAAGAACTGTCTTAACGAAAGGCTTCTTCAGGGGAAAGCTGTAACTCTGTGAGATGATTTCAAAGAACACAAAGAAGTTTCTCAGAAAGCTTCTTTCTCTTTGTTATCGGAGAATATTTACTTTGGCCCTATAGTCTTCAAAGGTATCCGAAATATCTATTCTCAGATTCCACAGAAACAAGGCTAGCAAAGAGATCCATGAAATACAGATGTAACTCTGTGAGTGGAAGTCACATATCACAGAGCAGTTTCTCAGAAAGCTTCTTTCCAGATTTCATCGGAGGATATTAACTTTTTCAACATAGCCCTCTATGCGCTTCCAAATATCACTTTGCCAATTCCACAAGAACTGTCTTAGCGAAAGGCTTCTTGAGGGGAAAGCTGTAACTCTGTGAGATGATTTCACAGAACTCAAAGAAGTTTCTCAGAAAGCTTCTTTCTCTTTGTTATCAGAGGATATTTCCTTTGGCCCTATAGTCTTCAAAGGGATCCCAAATATCTGTTCTCAGATACCACAGAAATAAGGCTAGCAAAGAGATCCACGAAATACAGATTTAACTCTGTGAGTGGAAGTCACATATCCCAGAGCAGTTTCTCAGAAAGCTTCTTTCCAGATTTCATCTGAGGATATTTCCTTTTTCACCATAGTCCTCTATGGGCTTCCAAATATCACTTTGACAATTCCACAAGAACTGTCTTAGCGAAAGGCTTCTTGAAGGGAAAGCTGTAACTCTGTGAGATGATTTCACAAAACACAAAGAAGTTTTCAGAAAGCTTCTTTCTCTTTGTTATGGGAGGATATTTCCTTTGTCCCTACAGTCTTCAAAGGGATCCGAAATATCTGTTCGCAGATTCCACAGAAATAAGGCTAGCAAAGAGATCCACGAAATACAGATGTAACTCTGTGAGTGGAAGTCACATATCCCAGAGCAGTTTCTCAGAAAGCTTCTTTCCAGATTTCATCGGAGGATATTTCCTTTTTCAACATAGCCCTCTATGGGCTTCCAAATATCACTTTGCCAATTCCACAAGAACTGTCTTAGCGAAAGGCTTCTTGAGGGGAAAGCTGTAACTCTGTGAGATGATTTCACAGAACACAAAGAAGTTTCTCAGAAAGCTTCTTTCTCTTTGTTATCGGAGGATATTTCCTTTGGCCCTATAGTCTTCAAAGGGATCCGAAATATCTGTTCTCAGATTCCACAGAAATAAGGCTAGCAAGGAGACCCACGAAATACAGATGTAACTCTGTGAGTGGAAGTCACATATCACAGAGCAGTTTCTCAGAAAGCTTCTTTCCAGATTTCATCTGAGAATATTTCCTTTTTCATCATACCCCTCTAAGGGTATCCAAATATCACTTTGCCAATTCCACAAGAAATGTCTTAGCGAAAGGCTTCTTGAAGGGAAAGGTGTAACTCTGTGAGATGATTTCACAGAACACAAAGAAGTTTCTCAGAAATCTTCTTTCTCTTTGTTATCGGAGGATATTTCCTTTGGCCCTATAGTCTTCAAAGGGATCAGAAATATCTGTTTTCAGATTCCACAGAAATAAGGCTAGCAAAGGGCTCCACGAAATACAGATGTAACTCTCTGAGTGGAAGTCACATATCACAGAGCAGTTTCTCAGGAAGCATCTTTCCAGATTTCATCGGAGGATATTTCCTTTTTCACCATAGCCCTCTATGGTCTTCCAAATATCACTTTGCCAATTCCACAAGAACTGTCTTAGCGAAAGGTTTCTTGAGGGGAAAGCTGTAACTCTGTGAGATGATTTCACCGAACACAATGAAGTTTCTCAGAAAGCTTCTTTCTCTTTGTTATCGGAGGATATTTCCTTTGGCCCTATAGTCTTCAAAAGGATCCGAAATATCTGTTCTCAGATTCCACAGAAATAAGGCTAGCAAAGAGATCCACGAAATACAGATGTAACTCTGTGAGTGGAAGTCACATATCACAGAGCCATTTCTCAGAAAGCTTGTTTCCAGATTTCATCGGAGGATACTTCCTTTCTCACCATAGCCCTCTATGGGCTTCCAAATATCACTTTGCCAATTCCACAAGAACTGTCTTAGCGAAAGGCTTCTTGAGGGGAAAGCTGTAACTCTGTGAGATGATTTCACAGAACACAAAGAAGTTTCTCAGAAAGCTTCTTTCTCTTTGTTATCGGAGGATATTTACTTTGGCCCTATAGTCTTCAAAGGGATCCGAAATATCTGTTCTCAGATTCCACAGAAATAAGGCTAGCAAAGAGATCCACGAAATAGAGATGTAACTCTGTGAGTGGAAGTCACATATCACACAGCAGTTTCTCAGAAAGCTTCTTTCCAGATTTCATCGGAGGATATTTCCTTTTTCACCATAGCCCTCTATGGGCTTCCAAATATCACTTTGCCAATTCCACAAGAACTGTCTTAGCGAAAGGCTTCTTGAGGGGAAAGCTGTAACTCTGTGAGATGATTTCACAGAACACAAAGAAGTTTCTCAGAAAGCTTCTTTCTCTTTGTTATCGGAGGATATTTCCTTTGGCCCTATAGTCTTCAAGGGATCCGAAATATCTGTTCTCAGATTCCACAGAAATAAGACTAGCAAAGGGATCCACGAAATACAGATGTAACTCTCTGAGTGGAAGTCACATATCACAGAGCAGTTTCTCAGGAAGCTTCTTTCCAGATTTCATCGGAGGATATTTCCTTTTTCACCATAGCCCTCTATGGGCTTCCAAATATCATTTTGCCAATTCCACAAGAACTGTCTTAGCGAAAGGCTTCTTGAGGGGAAAGCTGTAACTCTGTGAGATGATTTCACAGAACACAAAGAAGTTTCTCAGAAAGCTTCTTTCTCTTTGTTATCGGAGGATATTTCCTTTGGCCCTATAGTCTTCAAGGGATCCGAAATATCTGTTCTCAGATTCCACAGAAATAAGACTAGCAAAGAGATCCACGAAATACAGATGTAACTCTGTGAGTGGAAGTCACATATCACAGAGCAGTTTCTCAGAAAGCTTCTTTCCAGATTTCATCGGAGGATACTTCCTTTCTCACCATAGCCCTCTATGGGCTTCCAAATATCACTTTGCCAATTCCACAAGAACTGTCTTAACGAAAGGCTTCTTCAGGGGAAAGCTGTAACTCTGTGAGATGATTTCACAGAACACAAAGAAGTTTCTCAGAAAGCTTCTTTCTCTTTGTTATCGGAGAATATTTACTTTGGCCCTATAGTCTTCAAAGGGATCCGAAATATCTGTTCTCAGATTCCACAGAAATAAGGCTAGCAAAGAGATCCACGAAATACAGATGTAACTCTGTGAGTGGAAGTCACATATCACAGAGCAGTTTCTCAGAAAGCTTCTTTCCAGATTTCATCGGAGGATATTTCCTTTTTCACCATAGCCCTCTATGGGCTTCCAAATATCACTTTGCCAATTCCACAAGAACTGTCTTAGCGAAAGGCTTCTTGAGGGGAAAGCTGTAACTCTGTGAGATGATTTCACAGAACACAAAGAAGTTTTCAGAAAGCTTCTTTCTCTTTGTTATGGGAGGATATTTCCTTTGTCCCTACACTCCTCAAAGGGATCCGAAATATCTGTTCTCAGATTCCACAGAAATAAGGCTAGCAAAGAGATCCACGAAATACAGATGTAACTCTGTGAGTGGAAGTCACATATCACAGAGCAGTTTCTCAGAAAGCTTCTTTCGAGATTTCATCGGAGGATATTTCCTTTTTCACCATAGCCCTCTATGAGCTTCCAAATATCACTTTGCCAATTCCACAAGAACTGTCTTAGCGAAAGGCTTCTTGAGGGGAAAGCTGTAACTCTGTGAGATGATTTCACAGAACACAAAGAAGTTTCTCAGAAAGCTTCTTTCTCTTTGTTATCGGAGGATATTTCCTTTGGACCTATAGTCTTCAAAGGGATCCGAAATATCTGTTCTCAGATTCCACAGAAATAAGGCTAGCAAAGAGATCCACGAAATACAGATGTAACTCTGTGAGTGGAAGTCACATACCACAGAGCAGTTTCTCAGAAAGCTTCTTTCCAGATTTCATCGGAGGATATTTCCTTTTTCACCATAGCCCTCTATGGGCTTCCAAATATCACTTTGTCAATTCCACAACAACTGTCTTAGCGAAAGGCTTCTTGAATGGAAAGCTGTAACTCTGTGAGATGATTTCACAGAACACAAAGAAGTTTCTCAGAAAGCTTCTTTCTCTTTGTTATCGGAGGATATTTCCTTTGGCCCTATAGTCTTCAAAGGGATCCGAAATATCTGTTCTCAGATTCCACAGAAATAAGACTAGCAAAGAGATCCACGAAATACAGATGTAACTCTGTGAGTGGAAGTCACATATCACAGAGCAGTTTCTCAGAAAGCTTCTTTCCAGATTTCATCGGAGGATACTTCCTTTCTCACCATAGCCCTCTATGGGCTTCCAAATATCACTTTGCCAATTCCACAAGAACTGTCTTAACGAAAGGCTTCTTCAGAGGAAAGCTGTAACTCTGTGAGGTGATTTCACAGAACACAAAGAAATTTCTCAGAAAGCTTCTTTCTCTTTGTTATCGGAGGATATTTACTTTGGCGCTATAGTCTTCAAAGGGATCCGAAATATCTGTTCTCAGATTCCACAGAAACAAGGCTAGCAAAGAGATCCATGAAATACAGATGTAACTCTGTGAGTGGAAGTCACATATCACAGAGCAGTTTCTCAGAAAGCTTCTTCCCAGATTTCATCGGAGGATATTTCCTTTTTCACCATCGCCCTCTATGGGCTTCCAAATATCACTTTGCCAATTCCACAAGAACTGTCTTAGCGAAAGGCTTCTTGAGGGGAAAGCTGTAACTCTGCGAGATGATTTCACAGAACACAAAGAAGTTTCTCAGAAAGCTTCTTTCTCTTTGTTATCGGAGGATATTTACTTTGGCCCTATAGTCTTCAAAGGGATCCGAAATATCTGTTCTCAGATTCCACAGAAATAAGGCTAGCAAAGAGATCCACGAAATACAGATGTAACTCTGTGAGTGGATGTCACATATCCCAGAGCAGTTTCTCAGAAAGGTTCTTTCCAGATTTCATCTGAGGATATTTTCTTTTTCACCATAGCCCTCTATGGGCTTCCAAATATCACTTTGCCAATTCCACAAGAACTGTCTTAGCGAAAGGCTTCTTGAGGGGAAAGCTGTAACTCTGTGAGATGATTTCACAGAACACAAAGAAGTTTTCAGAAAGCTTCTTTCTCTTTGTTATGGGAGGATATTTCCTTTGTCCCTATAGTCTTCAAAGGGATCCGAAATATCTGTTCTCAGATTCCACAGAAATAAGGCTAGCAAAGAGATCCACGAAATACAGATGTAACTCTGTGAGTGGAAGTCACATACCACAGAGCAGTTTCTCAGAAAGCTTCTTTCCAGATTTCATCGGAGGATATTTCCTTTTTCACCATAGCCCTCTATGGGCTTCCAAATATCACTTTGTCAATTCCACAAGAACTGTCTTAGCGAAAGGCTTCTTGAATGGAAAGCTGTAACTCTGTGAGATGATTTCACAGAACACAAAGAAGTTTCTCAGAAAGCTTCTTTCTCTTTGTTATCGGAGGATATTTCCTTTGGCCCTATAGTCTTCAAAGGGATCCGAAATATCTGTTCTCAGATTCCACAGAAATAAGACTAGCAAAGAGATCCACGAAATACAGATGTAACTCTGTGAGTGGAAGTCACATATCACAGAGCAGTTTCTCAGAAAGCTTCTTTCCAGATTTCATCGGAGGATACTTCCTTTCTCACCATAGCCCTCTATGGGCTTCCAAATATCACTTTGCCAATTCCACAAGAACTGTCTTAACGAAAGGCTTCTTCAGAGGAAAGCTGTAACTCTGTGAGGTGATTTCACAGAACACAAAGAAGTTTCTCAGAAAGCTTCTTTCTCTTTGTTATCGGAGGATATTTACTTTGGCCCTATAGTCTTCAAAGGGATCCGAAATATCTGTTCTCAGATTCCACAGAAACAAGGCTAGCAAAGAGTCCATGAAACACAGATGTAACTCTGTGAGTGGAAGTCACATATCACAGAGCAGTTTCTCAGAAAGCTTCTTTCCAGATTTCATCGGAGGATATTTCCTTTTTCACCATAGCCCTCTATGGGCTTCCAAATATCACTTTGCCAATTCCACAAGAACTGACTTAGCGAAAGGCTTCTTGAGGGGAAAGCTGTAACTCTGTGAGATGATTTCACAGAACACAAAGAAGTTTCTCAGAAAGCTTCTTTCTCTTTGTTATCGGAGGATATTTCCTTTGGCCCTATAGTCTTCAAAGGGATCCGAAATATCTGTTCTCAGATTCCACAGAAATAAGGCTAGCAAAGAGATCCACGAAATACAGATATAACTCTGTGAGTGGAAGTCACATATCCCAGAGCAGTTTCTCAGAAAGCTTCTTTCCAGATTTCATCTGAGGATATTTCCTTTTTCACCATAGCCCTCTATGGGCTTCCAAATATCACTTTGACAATTCCACAAGAACTGTCTTAGCGAAAGGCTTCTAGAGGGGAAAGCTGTAACTCTGTGAGATGATTTCACAGAACACAAAGAAGTTTTCAGAAAGCTTCTTTCTCTTTGTTATGGGAGGATATTTCCTTTGTCCCTACAGTCTTCAAAGGGATCCGAAATATCTGTTCTCAGATTCCACAGTAATAAGGCTAGCAAAGAGATCCAAGAAATACAGATGTAACTCTGTGAGTGGAAGTCACATATCACAGAGCAGTTTCTCAGAAAGCTTCTTTCCAGATTTCTTCGGAGGATATTTCCTTTTTCACCATAGCCCTCTATGGGCTTCCAAATATCACTTTGCCAATTCCACAAGAACTGTCTTAGCGAAAGGCTTCTTGAGGGGAAAGCTGTAACTCTGTGAGATGATTTCACAGAACACAAAGAAGTTTCTCAGAAAGCTTCTTTCTCTTTGTTATAGGAGGATATTTACTTTGGCCCTATAGTCTTCAAAGGGATCCGAAATATCTATTCTCAGATTCCACAGAAACAAGTTTAGCAAAGAGATCCATGAAATACAGATGTAACTCTGGGAGTGGAAGTCACATATCACAGAGCAGTTTCTCAGAAAGCTTCTTTCCAGATTTCATCGGAGGATATTTCCTTTTTCACCATAGCCCTCTATGGGCTTCCAAATATCACTTTGCCAATTCCCCAAGAACTGTCTTAGCGAAAGGCTTCTTGAGGGGAAAGCTGTAACTCTGTGAGATGATTTCACAGAACACAAAGAAGTTTCTCAGAAAGCTTCTTTCTCTTTGTTATCGGAGGATATTTCCTTTGGCCCTATAGTCTTCAAAAGGATCCGAAATATCGGTTCTCAGATTCCACAGAAATAAGGCTAGCAAAGAGATCCACGAAATACAGATGTAACTCTGTGAGTGGAAGTCACATATCACAGAGCAGTTTCTCAGAAAGCTTCTTTCCAGATTTCATCGGAGGATACTTCCTTTTTCACCATAGCCCTCTATGGGCTTCCAAATATCACTTTGCCAATTCCACAAGAACTGTCTTAACGAAAGGCTTCTTGAGGGGAAAGCTGTAACTCTGTGAGAAGATTTCACAGAACACAAAGAAGTTTCTCAGAAAGCTTCTTTCTCTTTGTTATCGGAGGATATTTCCTTTGGCCCTATAGTCTTCAAAGGGATCCGAAATATCTGTTCTCAGATTCCACAGAAATAAGGCTAGCAAAGAGATCCACGAAATACAGATGTAACTCTGTGAGTGGACGTCATATATCACAGAGCAGTTTCTCAGAAAGCTTCTTTCCAGATTTCATCTGAGGATATTTCCTTTTTCACCATAGCCCTCTATGGGCTTCCAAATATCACTTTGTCAATTCCACAAGAACTGTCTTAGCGAAAGGCTTCTTGAGGGGAAAGCTGTAACTCTGTGAGATGCTTTCACAGAACACAAAGAAGTTTCTCAGAAAGCTTCTTTCTCTTTGTTATCGGAGGATACTTCCTTTGGCCCTATAGTCTACAAAGGGATCCGAAATATCTGTTCTCAGATTCCACAGAAATAAGACTAGCAAAGAGATCCACGAAATACAGATGTCACTCTGTGAGTGGAAGTCACATATCACAGAGCAGTTTCTCAGAAAGCTTCTTTCCAGATTTCATCGGAGGATATTTCCTTTTTCACCATAGCCCTCTATGGGCTTCCAAATATCACTTTGCCAATTCCACAAGAACTGTCTTAGCGAAAGGCTTCTTGAGGGGAAAGCTGTAACTCTGTGAGATGATTTCACAGAACACAAAGAAGTTTCTCAGAAAGCTTCTTTCTCTTTGTTATCGGAGGATATTTCCTTTGGCCCTATAGTCTTCAAAGGGATCCGAAATATCTGTTCTCAGATTCCACAGAAATAAGGCTAGCAAAGAGATCCACGAAATACAGATGTAACTCTGTGAGTGGAAGTCACATACCACAGAGCAGTTTCTCAGAAAGCTTCTTTCCAGATTTCATCTGAGGATATTTCCTTTTTCACCATAGCCCTCTATGGGCTTCCAAATATCACTTTGCCAATTCGACAAGAACTGTCTTAGCGAAAGGCTTCTTGAGGGGAAAGCTGTAACTCTGTGAGATGATTTCACAGAACACAAAGAAGTTTCTCAGAAAGCTTCTTTCTCTTTGTTATCGGAGGATATTTCCTTTGGCCCTATAGTCTTCAAAGGGATCCGAAATATCTGTTCTCAGATTCCACAGAAATAAGGCTAGCAAGGAGACCCACGAAATACAGATGTAACTCTGTGAGTGGAAGTCACATATCACAGAGCAGTTTCTCAGAAAGCTTCTTTCCAGATTTCATCTGAGAGTATTTCCTTTTTCATCATAGCCCTCTAAGGGTTTCCAAATATCACTTTGCCAATTCCACAAGAACTGTCTTAGCGAAAGGCTTCTTGAAGGGAAAGCTGTAACTCTCTGAGATGATTTCACAGAACACAAAGAAGTTTCTCAGAAATCTTCTTTCTCTTTGTTATCGGAGGATATTTCCTTTGGCCCTATAGTCTTCAAAGGGATCCGAAATATCTGTTCTGAGATTCCACAGAAAGAAGGCTAGCAAAGGGATCCACGAAATACAAATGTAACTCTCTGAGTGGAAGTCACATATCACAGAGCAGTTTCTCAGGAAGCTTCTTTCCAGATTTCATCGGAGGATATTTCCTTTTTCACCATAGCCCTCTATGGGCTTCCAAATATCACTTTGCCAATTCCACAAGAACTGTCTTAGCGAAAGGCTTCTTGAGGGGAAAGCTGTAACTCTGTGAGATGATTTCACAGAACACAATGAGGTTTCTCAGAAACCTTCTTTCTCTTTGTAATCGGAGGATATTTCCTTTGGCCCTATAGTCTTCAAAAGGATCCGAAATATCTGTTCTCAGATTCCACAGAAATAAGGCTAGCAAAGAGATCCACAAAATACAGATGTAACTCTGTGAGTGGAAGTCACATTTCACAGAGCAGTTTCTCAGAAAGCTTCTTTCCAGATTTCATCGGAGGATACTTCCTTTTTCACCATAGCCCACTATGGGCTTCCAAATATCACTTTGCCAATTCCACAAGAACTGTCTTAGCGAAAGGCTTCTTGAGGGGAAAGCTGTAACTCTGTGAGATGATTTCACAGAACCCAAAGAAGTTTCTCAGAAAGCTTCTTTCTCTTTGTTATGGGAGGATATTTCCTTTGGCCCTATAGTCTTCAAAGGGATCCGAAATATCTGTTCTCAGATTCCACAGAAATAAGGCTAGCAAAGAGATCCACGAAATACAGATGTAACTCTGTGAGTGGAAGTCACATATCACAGAGCAGTTTCTCAGAAAGCCTCTTTCCAGATTTCATCTGAGGATATTTCCTTTTTCACCATAGCCCTCTATGGGCTTCCAAATATCACTTTGACAATTCCACAAGAACTGTCTTAGCGAAAGGCTTCTTGAGGGGAAAGCTGTAACTCTGCGAGATGATTTCACAGAACACAAAGAAGTTTTCAGAAAGCTTCTTTCTCTTTGTTATGGGAGTATATTTCCTTTGTCCCTACAGTCTTCAAAGGGATCCGAAATATCTGTTCTCAGATTCCACAGAAATAAGGCTAGCAAAGAGATCCACGAAATACAGATGTAACTCTGTGAGTGGAAGTCACATATCACAGAGCAGTTTCTCAGAAAGCTTCTTTCCAGATTTCATCGGAGGATATTTCCTTTTTCACCATAGCCCTCTATGGGCTTCCAAATATCACTTTGCCAATTCCACAAGAACTGTCTTAGCGAAAGGCTTCTTGAGGGGAAAGCTGTAACTCTGTGAGATGATTTCACAGAACACAAAGAAGTTTCTCAGAAAGCTTCTTTCTCTTTGTTATCGGAGGATATTTCCTTTGGCCCTATAGTCTTCAAAGGGATCCGAAATATCTGTTCTCAGATTCCACAGAAATAAGGCTAGCAAGGCGACCCACGAAATACAGATGTAACTCTGTGAGTGGAAGTCACATATCACAGAGCAGTTTCTCAGAAAGCTTCTTTCCAGATTTCATCTGAGGATATTTCCTTTTTCACCATAGCCCTCTATGGGTTTCCAAATATCACTTTGCCAATTCCACAAGAACTGTCTTAGCGAAAGGCTTCTTGAAGGGAAAGCTGTAACTCTGTGAGATGATTTCACAGAACACAAAGAAGTTTCTCAGAAATCTTCTTTCTCTTTCTTCTCGGAGGATATTTCCTTTGGCCCTATAGTCTTCAAAGGGATCCGAAATATCTGTTCTCAGATTCCAAAGAAATAAGGCTAGCAAAGGGATCCACGAAATACAGATGTAACTCTCTGAGTGGAAGTCACATATCACAGAGCAGTTTCTCAGGAAGCTTCTTTCCCCATTTCATCGGAGGATATTTCCTTTTTCACCATAGCCCTCTATGGTCTTCCAAATATCACTTTGCCAATTCCACAAGAACTGTCTTAGCGAAAGGTTTCTTGAGGGGAAAGATGTAACTCTGTGAGATGATTTCACCGAACACAATGATGTTTCTCAGAAAGCTTCTTTCTCTTTGTTATCGGAGGATATTTCCTTTGGCCCTATAGTCTTCAAAAGGATCCGAAATATCTGTTCTCAGATTAAACAGAAATAAGGCTAGCAAAGAGATCCACGAAATACAGATGTAACTCTGTGAGTGGAAGTCACATATCACAGAGCAGTTTCTCAGAAAGCTTCTTTCCAGATTTCATCGGAGGATATTTCCTTTTTCACCATAGCCCTCTATGGGCTTCCAAATATCACTTTTCCAATTCCACAAGAACTGTCTTAGCGAAAGGCTTCTTGAGGGGAAAGCTGTAACTCTGTGAGATGATTTCACAGAACACAAAGAAGTTTCTCAGAAAGCTTCTTTCTCTTTGTTATCGGAGGATATTTCCTTTGGCCCTATAGTCTTCAAAGGGATCCGAAATATCTGTTCTCAGATTCCACAGAAATAAGGCTAGCAAAGAGATCCACGAAATACAGATGTAACTCTGTGAGTGGAAGTCCCATACCACAGAGCAGTTTCTCAGAAAGCTTCTTTCCAGATTTCACCTGAAGATATTTCCTTTTTCACCATAGCCTTCTATGGGCTTCCAAATATCACCTTGCCAATTCCACAAGAACTGTCTTAGCGAAAGGCTTCTTGAGGGGAAAGCTGTAACTCTGTGAGATGATTTCACAGAACACAATGAAGTTTCCCAGAAAGCTTCTTTCTCTTGGTAATCGGAGGATATTTCCTTTGGCCCTATAGTCTTCAAAGGGATCCGAAATATCTGTTCTCAGATTCCACAGAAATAAGGCTAGCAAGGAGACCCACGAAATACAGATGTATCTCTATGAGTGGAAGTCACATATCACAGAGCAGTTTCTCAGAAAGCTTCTTTCCAGATTTAATCTGAGGATATTTCCTTTTTCACCATAGCCCTCTATGGGCTTCCAAATATCACTTTGCCAATTCCACAAGAACTGTCTTAGCGAAAGGCTTCTTGAAGGGAAAGCTGTAACTCTGTGATATGATTTCACAGAACACAAAGAAGTTTCTCAGAAATCTTCTTTCTCTTTGTTATCGGAGGATATTTCCTTTGGCCCTATAGTCTTCAAAGGGATCCGAAGTATCTGTTCTCAGATTCCACAGAAATAAGGCTAGCAAAGGGATCCACGAAATACAGATGTAACTCTCTGAGTGGAAGTCACATGTCACAGAGCAGTTTCTCAGGAAGCTTCTTTCCAGATTTCATCGGAGGATATTTCCTTTTTCACCATAGCCCTCTATGGGCTTCCAAATATCACTTTGCCAATTCCACAAGAACTGTCTTAGCGAAAGGCTTCTTGAGGGGAAAGCTGTAACTCTGTGAGATGATTTCACAGAACCCAAAGAAGTTTCTCAGAAAGCTTCTTTCTCTTTGTTATCGGAGGATATTTCCTTTGGCCCTATAGTCTTCAAGGGATCCGAAATATCTGTTCTCAGATTCCACAGAAATAAGACTAGCAAAGAGATCCACGAAATACAGATGTAACTCTGTGAGTGGAAGTCACATATCACAGAGCAGTTTCTCAGAAAGCTTCTTTCCAGATTTCATCGGAGGATATTTCCTTTTTCACCATAGCCCTCTATGGGCTTCCAAATATCACTTTGCCAATTCCACAAGAACTGTCTTAGCGAAAGGCTTCTTGAGGGGAAAGCTGTAACTCTGTGAGATGATTTCACAGAACACAAAGAAGTTTCTCAGAAAGCTTCTTTCTCTTTGTTATCGGAGGATATTTCCTTTGGCCCTATAGTCTTCAAAGGGATCCGAAATATCTGTTCTCAGATTCCACAGAAATAAGGCTAGCAAGGAGACCCACGAAATACAGATGTAACTCTGTGAGTGGAAGTCACATATCACAGAGCAGTTTCTCAGAAAGCTTCTTTCCAGATTTCATCTGAGAATATTTCCTTTTTCATCATACCCCTCTAAGGGTATCCAAATATCACTTTGCCAATTCCACAAGAACTGTCTTAGCGAAAGGCTTCTTGAAGGGAAAGGTGTAACTCTGTGAGATGATTTCACAGAACACAAAGAAGTTTCTCAGAAATCTTCTTTCTCTTTGTTATCGGAGGATATTTCCTTTGGCCCTAAAGTCTTCAAAGGGATCAGAAATATCTGTTTTCAGATTCCACAGAAATAAGGCTAGCAAAGGGCTCCACGAAATACAGATGTAACTCTCTGAGTGGAAGTCACATATCACAGAGCAGTTTCTCAGGAAGCTTCTTTCCAGATTTCATCGGAGGATATTTCCTTTTTCACCATAGCCCTCTATGGGCTTCCAAATATCACTTTGCCATTTCCACAAGAACTGTCTTAGCGAAAGGTTTCTTGAGGGGAAAGCTGTAACTCTGCGAGATGATTTCACAGAACACAAAGAAGTTTCTCAGAAAGCTTCTTTCTCTTTGTTATCGGAGGATATTTCCTTTGGCCCTATAGTCTTCAAAGGGATCCGAAATATCTGTTCTCAGATTCCACAGAAATAAGGCTAGCAAGGAGACCCACGAAATACAGATGTAACTCTGTGAGTGGAAGTCACATATCACAGAGCAGTTTCTCAGAAAGCTTCTTTCCAGATTTCATCTGAGAATATTTCCTTTTTCATCATAGCCCTCTAAGGGTTTCCAAATATCACTTTGCCAATTCCACAAGAACTGTCTTAGCGAAAGGCTTCTTGAAGGGAAAGCTGTAACTCTGTGAGATGATTTCACAGAACACAAAGAAGTTTCTCAGAAATCTTCTTTCTCTTTGTTATCGGAGGATATTTCCTTTGGCCCGATAGTCTTCAAAGGGATCCGAAATATCTGTTCTCAGATTCCACAGAAATAAGGCTAGCAAAGAGATCCACGAAATACAGATGTAACTCTGTGAGTGGAAGTCACATACCACAGAGCAGTTTCTCAGAAAGCTTCTTTCCAGATTTTATCGGAGGATATTTCCTTTTTCACCATAGCCCTCTATGGGCTTCCAAATATCACTTTGTCAATTCCACAAGAACTGTCTTAGCGAAAGGCTTCTTGGATGGAAAGCTGTAACTCTGTGAGATGATTTCACAGAACACAAAGAAGTTTCTCAGAAAGCTTCTTTCTCTTTGTTATCGGAGGATATTTCCTTTGGCCCTATAGTCTTCAAAGGGATCCGAAATATCTGTTCTCAGATTCCACAGAAATAAGACTAGCAAAGAGATCCACGAAATACAGATGTAACTCTGTGAGTGGAAGTCACATATCACAGAGCAGTTTCTCAGAAAGCTTCTTTCCAGATTTCATCGGAGGATACTTCCTTTCTCACCATAGCCCTCTATGGGCTTCCAAATATCACTTTGCCAATTCCACAAGAACTGTCTTAACGAAAGGCTTCTTCAGAGGAAAGCTGTAACTCTGTGAGGTGATTTCACAGAACACAAAGAAGTTTCTCAGAAAGCTTCTTTCTCTTTGTTATCGGAGGATATTTACTTTGGCCCTATAGTCTTCAAAGGGATCCGAAATATCTGTTCTCAGATTCCACAGAAACAAGGCTAGCAAAGAGATCCATGAAATACAGATGTAACCCTGTGAGTGGAAGTCACATATCACAGAGCAGTTTCTCAGAAAGCTTCTTTCCAGATTTCATCGGAGGATATTTCCTTTTTCACCATAGCCCTCTATGGGCTTCCAAATATCACTTTGCCAATTCCACAAGAACTGACTTAGCGAAAGGCTTCTTGAGGGGAAAGCTGTAACTCTGTGAGATGATTTCACAGAACACAAAGAAGTTTTCAGAAAGCTTCTTTCTCTTTGTTATGGGAGGATATTTCCTTTGTCCCTACAGTCTTCAAAGGGATCCGAAATATCTGTTCTCAGATTCCACAGAAATAAGGCTAGCAAAGAGATCCACGAAATACAGATGTAACTCTGTGAGAGAAAGTCACATATCACAGAGCAGTTTCTCAGAAAGCTTCTTTCCAGATTTCATCGGAGGATACTTCCTTTCTCACCATAGCCCTCTATGGGCTTCCAAATATCACTTTGCCAATTCCACAAGAACTGTCTTAACGAAAGGCTTCTTCAGAGGAAAGCTGTAACTCTGTGAGGTGATTTCACAGAACACAAAGAAGTTTCTCAGAAAGCTTCTTTCTCTTTGTTATTGGAGGATATTTACTTTGGCCCTCTAGTCTTCAAAGGGATCCGAAATATCTGTTCTCAGATTCCACAGAAATAAGGCTAGCAAAGAGATCCACGAAATACAGATGTAACTCTGTGAGTGGAAGTCACATATCACAGAGCAGTTTCTCAGAAAGCTTCTTCCCAGATTTCATCGGAGGATATTTCCTTTTTCATCATAGCCCTCTATGGGCTTCCAAATATCACTTTGCCAATTCCACAAGAACTGTCTTAGCGAAAGGCTTCTTCAGAGGAAAGCTGTAACTCTGCGAGATGATTTCACAGAACACAAAGAAGTTTCTCAGAAAGCTTCTTTCTCTTTGTTATCGGAGGATATTTACTTTGGCCCTATAGTCTTCAAAGGGATCCGAAATATCTGTTCTCAGATTCCACAGAAATAAGGCTAGCAAAGAGATCCACGAAATACAGATGTAACTCTGTGAGTGGATGTCACATATCCCAGAGCAGTTTCTCAGAAAGGTTCTTTCCAGATTTCATCTGAGGATATTTTCTTTTTCACCATAGCCCTCTATGGGCTTCCAAATATCACTTTGCCAATTCCACAAGAACTGTCTTAGCGAAAGGCTTCTTGAGCGGAAAGCTGTAACTCTGTGAGATGATTTCACAGAACACAAAGAAGTTTTCAGAAAGCTTCTTTCTCTTTGTTATGGGAGGATATTTCCTTTGTCCCTATAGTCTTCAAAGGGATCCGAAATATCTGTTCTCAGATTCCACAGAAATAAGGCTAGCAAAGAGATCCACGAAATACAGATGTAACTCTGTGAGTGGAAGTCACATATCACAGAGCAGTTTCTCAGAAAGCTTCTTTTCAGATTTCATCTGAGGATATTTCCTTTTTCACCATAGCCCTCTATGGGCTTCCAAATATCACTTTGCCAATTCCACAAGAACTGTCTTAGCGAAAGGCTTCTTGAGGGGAAAGCTGTAAATCTGTGAGATGATTTCACAGAACACAAAGAAGTTTTCAGAAAGCTTCTTTCTCTTTGTTATGGGAGGATATTTCCTTTGTCCCTACACTCCTCAAAGGGATCCGAAATATCTGTTCTCAGATTCCACAGAAATAAGGCTAGCAAAGAGATCCACGAAATACAGATGTAACTCTGTGAGTGGAAGTCACATATCACAGAGCAGTTTCTCAGAAATCTTCTTTCGAGATTTCATCGGAGGATATTTCCTTTTTCACCATAGCCCTCTATGAGCTTCCAAATATCACTTTGCCAATTCCACAAGAACTGTCTTAGCGAAAGGCTTCTTGAGGGGAAAGCTGTAACTCTGTGAGATGATTTCACAGAACACAAAGAAGTTTCTCAGAAAGCTTCTTTCTCTTTGTTATCGGAGGATATTTCCTTTGGCCCTATAGTCTTCAAAGGGATCCGAAATATCTGTTCTCAGATTCCACAGAAATAAGGCTAGCAAAGAGATCCACGAAATACAGATGTAACTCTGTGAGTGGAAGTCACATACCACAGAGCAGTTTCTCAGAAAGCTTCTTTCCAGATTTCATCGGAGGATATTTCCTTTTTCACCATAGCCCTCTATGGGCTTCCAAATATCACTTTGCCAATTCCACAAGAACTGTCTTAGCGAAAGGCTTCTTGAATGGAAAGCTGTAACTCTGTGAGATGATTTCACAGAACACAAAGAAGTTTCTCAGAAAGCTTCTTTCTCTTTGTTATCGGAGGATATTTCCTTTGGCCCTATAGTCTTCAAAGGGATCCGAAATATCTGTTCTCAGATTCCACAGAAATAAGACTAGCAAAGAGATCCACGAAATACAGATGTAACACTGTGAGTGGAAGTCACATATCACAGAGCAGTTTCTCAGAAAGCTTCTTTCCAGATTTCATCGGAGGATACTTCCTTTCTCACCATAGCCCTCTATGGGCTTCCAAATATCACTTTGCCTATTCCACAAGAACTGTCTTAACGAAAGGCTTCTTGAGGGGAAAGCTGTAACTCTGTGAGGTGATTTCACAGAACACAAAGAAGTTTCTCAGAAAGCTTCTTTCTCTTTGTTATCGGAGGATATTTCCTTTGGCCCTATAGTCTTCAAAAGGATCCGAAATATCTGTTCTCAGATTCCACAGAAATAAGGCTAGCAAAGAGATCCACGAAATACAGATGTAACTCTGTGAGTGGAAGACACATATCCCAGAGCAGTTTCTCAGAAAGCTTCTTTCCAGATTTCATCTGAGGATATTTCCTTTTTCACCATAGCCCTCTATGGGCTTCCAAATATCACTTTGACAATTCCACAAGAACTGTCTTAGCGAAAGGCTTCTTGAGGGGAAAGCTGTAACTCTGTGAGATGATTTCACAGAACACAAAGAAGTTTTCAGAAAGCTTCTTTCTCTTTGTTATGGGAGGATATTTCCTTTGTCCCTACAGTCTTCAAAGGGATCCGAAATATCTGTTCTCAGATTCCACAGAAATAAGGCTAGCAAAGAGATCCACGAAATACAGATGTAACTCTGTGAGTGGAAGTCACATATCACAGAGCAGTTTCTCAGAAAGCTTCTTTCCAGATTTCCTCGGAGGATATTTCCTTTTTCACCATAGCCCTCTATGGGCTTCCAAATATCACTTTGCCAATTCCACAAGAAC
The DNA here is from genome assembly GCF_049350105.2 of Macaca mulatta. Taxonomy (NCBI): domain Eukaryota; kingdom Metazoa; phylum Chordata; class Mammalia; order Primates; family Cercopithecidae; genus Macaca; species Macaca mulatta. The sequence continues at coordinate 31,602,083 of NC_133417.1, forward strand.
TGTCTTAGCGAAAGGCTTCTTGAGGGGAAAGCTGTAACTCTGTGAGATGATTTCAGAGAACACAAAGAAGTTTCTCAGAAAGCTGCTTTCTCTTTGTTATCGGAGGATATTTCCTTTGGCCCTATAGTCTTCAAAGGGATCCGAAATATCTAATCTCAGATTCCACAGAAACAAGGCTAGCAAAGAGATCCATGAAGTACAGATGTAACTCTGTGAGTGGAAGTCACATATCACAGAGCAGTTTCTGAGAAAGCTTCTTTCCAGATTTCATCAGAGGATATTTCCTTTTTCACCATAGCCCTCTATGGGCTTCCAAATATCACTTTGCCGATTCGACAAGAACTGTCTTAGCGAAAGGCTTCTTGAGGGGAAAGCTGTAACTCTGTGAGATGATTTCACAGAACACAAAGAAGTTTCTCAGAAAGCTTCTTTCTCTTTGTTATCGGAGGATATTTCCTTTGGCCCTCTAGTCTTCAAAGGGATCCGAAATATCTGTTCTCAGATTCCACAGAAATAAGGCTAGCAAAGAGATCCACGAAATACAGATGTAACTCTGTGAGTGGAAGTCACATATCCCAGAGCAGTTTCTCAGAAAGCTTCTTTCCAGATTTCATCGGAGGATATTTCCTTTTTCACCATAGCCCTCTATGGGCTTCCAAATATCACTTTGACAATTCCACAAGAACTGTCTTAGCGAAAGGCTTCTTGAGGGGAAAGCTGTAACTCTGTGAGATGATTTCACAGAACACAAAGAAGTTTTCAGAAAGCTTCTTTCTCTTTGTTATGGGAGGATATTTCCTTTGTCCCTACAGTCTTCAAAGGGATCCGAAATATCTGTTCTCAGATTCCACAGAAATAAGGCTAGCAAAGAGATCCACGAAATACAGATGTAACTCTGTGAGTGGAAGTCACATATCACAGAGCAGTTTCTCAGAAAGCTTCTTTCCAGATTTCATCGGAGGATATTTCCTTTTTCACCATAGCCCTCTAAGGGCTTCCAAATATCACTTTGCCAATTCGACAAGAACTGTCTTAGCAAAAGGCTTCTTGAGGGGAAAGCTGTAACTCTGTGAGATGATTTCACAGAACACAAAGAAGTTTCTCAGAAAGCTTCTTTCTCTTTGTTATCGGAGGATATTTCCTTTGGCCCTATAGTCTTCAAAGGGATCCGAAATATCTGTTCTCAGATTCCACAGAAATAAGGCTAGCAAGGAGACCCACGAAATACAGATGTAACTCTGTGAGTGGAAGTCACATATCACAGAGCAGTTTCTCAGAAAGCTTCTTTCCAGATTTCATCTGAGAATATTTCCTTTTTCATCATAGCCCTCTAAGGGTTTCCAAATATCACTTTGCCAATTCCACAAGAACTGTCTTAGCGAAAGGCTTCTTGAAGGGAAAGCTCTAACTCTCTGAGATGATTTCACAGAACACAAAGAAGTTTCTCAGAAATCTTCTTTCTCTTTTTTATCTGAGGATATTTCCTTTGGCCCTATAGTCTTCAAAGGGATCCGAAATATCTGTTCTCAGATTCCACAGAAATAAGGCTAGCAAAGGGATCCACGAAATACAGATGTAACGCTCTGAGTGGAAGTCACATATCACAGAGCAGTTTCTCAGGAAGCTTCTTTCCAGATTTCATCGGAGGATATTTCCTTTTTCACCATAGCCCTCTATGGTCTTCCAAATATCACTTTGCCAATTCCACAAGAACTGTCTTAGCGAAAGGTTTCTTGAGGGGAAAGCTGTAACTCTGTGAGATGATTTCACCGAACACAATGAAGTTTCTCAGAAAGCTTCTTTCTCTTTGTTATCGGAGGATATTTCATTTGGCCCTATAGTCTTCAAAAGGATCCGAAATATCTGTTCTCAGATTCCACAGAAATAAGGCTAGCAAAGAGATCCACGAAATACAGATGTAACTCTGTGAGTGGAAGTCACATATCACAGAGCAGTTTCTCAGAAAGCTTCTTTCCAGATTTCATCGGAGGATACTTCCTTTCTCACCATAGCCCTCTATGGGCTTTCAAATATCACTTTGCCAATTCCACAAGAACTGTCTTAACCAAAGGCTTTTTGAGGGGAAAGCTGTAACTCTGTGAGATGATTTCACAGAACACAAAGACGTTTCTCAGAAAGCTTCTTTCTCTTTGTTATCGGAGGATATTTCCTTTGGCCCTATAGTCTTCAAAGGGATCCGAAATATCTGTTCTCAGATTCCACAGAAATAAGGCTAGCAAAGAGATCCACGAAATACAGATGTAACTCTGTGAGTGGAAGTCACATATCACAGAGCAGTTTCTCAGAAAGCTTCTTTCCAGATTTCATCGGAGGATATTTCCTTTTTCACCATAGCCCTCTATGGTCTTCCAAATATCACTTTGCCAATTCCACAAGAACTGTCTTAGCGAAAGGTTTCTTGAGGGGAAAGCTGTAACTCTGTGAGATGATTTCACCGAACACAATGAAGTTTCTCAGAAAGCTTCTTTCTCTTTGTTATCGGAGGATATTTCCTTTGGCCCTATAGTCTTCAAAAGGATCCGAAATATCTGTTCTCAGATTCCACAGAAATAAGGCTAGCAAAGAGATCCACGAAATACAGATGTAACTCTGTGAGTGGAAGTCACATATCACAGAGCAGTTTCTCAGAAAGCTTCTTTCCAGATTTCATCGGAGGATACTTCCTTTCTCACCATAGCCCTCTATGGGCTTCCAAATATCACTTTGCCAATTCCACAAGAACTGTCTTAACGAAAGGCTTTTTGAGGGGAAAGCTGTAACTCTGTGAGATGATTTCACAGAACACAAAGAAGTTTCTCAGAAAGCTTCTTTCTCTTTGTTATCGGAGGATATTTCCTTTGGCCCTATAGTCTTCAAAGGGATCCGAAATATCTGTTCTCAGATTCCACAGAAATAAGGCTAGCAAAGAGATCCACGAAATACAGATGTAACTCTGTGAGTGGAAGTCACATATCACAGAGCAGTTTCTCAGAAAGCTTCTTTCCAGATTTCATCGGAGGATATTTCCTTTTTCACCATAGCCCTCTATGGGCTTCCAAATATCACTTTGCCAATTCCACAAGAACTGTCTTAGCGAAAGGCTTCTTTAGGGGAAAGCTGTAACTCTGTGAGATTTTTTCACAGAACACAAAGAAGTTTTCAGAAAGCTTCTTTCTCTTTGTTATTGGAGGATATTTCCTTTGTCCCTACAGTCTTCAAAGGGATCCGAAATATCTGTTCTCAGATTCCACAGAAATAAGGCTAGCAAAGAGATCCTTGAAATACAGATGTAACTCTGTGAGATGAATTAAGAGCACAATAAGCAGTTTCTCAGAAAGCTTCTTTCCAGATTTCATCGGAGGATATTTCCTTTTTCAACATAGCCCTCTATGGGCTTCCAAATATCACTTTGCCAATTCCACAAGAACTGTCTTAGCGAAAGGCTTCTTGAGTGGAAAGCTGTAACTCTGTGAGATGATTTCACAGAACACAGAGAAGATTCTCAGAAAGCTTCTTTCTCTTTGTTATCGGAGGATATTTCCTTTGGCCATATAGTCTTCCAAGGGATCCGAAATATCTTTTCTCAGATTCCACAGAAATACGGCTTGCAAAGACATCCACGAAATACAGATGTAACTCTGTGAGTGGAAGTCACATATCACAGAGAAGTTTCGCAGAGAGCTTCTTTCCAGATTTCATCTGAGGATATTTCCTTTTTCACCATAGCCCTCTATGGGCTTCCAAATATCACTTTGCCAATTCCACAAGAACTGTCTTAGCGAAAGGCTTCTTGATGGGAAAGCTGTAACTCTGTGAGATGATTTCACAGAACACAAAGAAGTTTCTCAGAAAACTTCCTTCCAGTTTCTCCTGGAGGATGTTTTCTTTTTCACCATAGCCCTCTATGGGTTTCCAAATATCACTTTGCCAATTCCACAAGAACTGTCTTAGCGAAAGGCTTCTTGAGGGGAAATCTGTAACTCTGAGAGATGATTTCACCGAACACAATGAAGTTTCTCAGAAAGCTTCTTTCTCTTTTTAATCGGAGGATATTTCCTTTGGCCCTATAGTTTTCAAAAGGATCCGAAATATCTGTTCTCAGATTCCACAGAAATAAGGCTTGCAAAGAGATCCACGAAATACAGATGTAACTCTGTGAGTGGAAGTCACATATCCCAGAGCAGTTTCTCAGAAAGCTTCTTTCCAGATTTCATCTGAGGATATTTCCTTTTTCACCGTAGCCCTCTATGGGCTTCCAAATATCACTTTGACAATTCCACAAGAACTGTCTTAGCGAAAGGCTTCTTGAGGGGAAAGCTGTAACTCTCTGAGATGATTTCACAGAACACAAAGAAATTTTCAGAAAGCTTCTTTCTCTTTGTTATGGGCGGATATTTCCTTTGTCCCTACAGTCTTCAAAGGGATCCGAAATATCTGTTCTCAGATTCCACAGAAATAAGGCTAGCAAAGGGATCCACGAAATACAGATGTAACTCTGTGAGTGGAAGTCACATATCACAGAGCAGTTTCTCAGAAAGCTTCTTTCCAGATTTCCTCGGAGGATATTTCCTTTTTCACCATAGCCCTCTATGGGCTTCCAAATATCACTTTGTCAATTCCACAAGAAATGTCTTAGCGAAAGGCTTCTTGAGGGGAAAGCTGTAACTCTGTGAGATGATTTCACAGAACACAAAGAAGTTTCTCAGAAAGCTTCTTTCTCTTTGTTATCGGAGGATACTTCCTTTGGCCCTATAGTCTTCAAAGGGATCCGAAATATCTGTTCTCAGATTCCACAGAAATAAGGCTAGCAAAGAGATCCACGAAATACAGATGTAACTCTGTGAGTGGTAGTCACATACCACAGAGCAGTTTCTCAGAAAGCTTCTTTCCAGATTTCATCGGAGGATATTTCCTTTTTCACCATAGCCCTCTATGGGCTTCCAAATATCACTTTGCCAATTCGACAAGAACTGTCTTAGCGAAAGGCTTCTTGAGGGGAAAGCTGTAACTCTGTGAGATGATTTCACAGAACACAAAGAAGTTTCTCAGAAAGCTTCTTTCTCTTTGTTATCGGAGGATATTTCCTTTGGCCCTATAGTCTTCAAAGGGATCCGAAATATCTGTTCTCAGATTCCACAGAAATAAGGCTAGCAAGGATACCCACGAAATACAGATGTAACTCTGTGAGTGGAAGTCACATATCACAGAGCAGTTTCTCAGAAAGCTTCTTTCCAGATTTCATCTGAGAGTATTTCCTTTTTCATCATAGCCCTCTAAGGGTTTCCAAATATCACTTTGCCAATTCCACAAGAACTGTCTTAGCGAAAGGCTTCTTGAAGGGAAAGCTGTAACTCTCTGAGATGATTTCACAGAACACAAAGAAGTTTCTCAGAAATCTTCTTTCTCTTTGTTATCGGAGGATATTTCCTTTGGCCCTATAGTCTTCAAAGGGATCCGAAATATCTGTTCTCAGATTCCACAGAAATAAGGCTAGCAAAGGGATCCATGAAATACAGATGTAACGCTCTGAGTGGAAGTCACATATCACAGAGCAGTTTCTCAGGAAGCTTCTTTCCAGATTTCATCGGAGGATATTTCCTTTTTCACCATAGCCCTCTATGGTCTTCCAAATATCACTTTGCCAATTCCACAAGAACTGTCTTAGCGAAAGGTTTCTTGAGGGGAAAGCTGTAACTCTGTGAGATGATTTCACCGAACACAATGAAGTTTCTCAGAAAGCTTCTTTCTCTTTGTTATCGGAGGATATTTCATTTGGCCCTATAGTCTTCAAAAGGATCCGAAATATCTGTTCTCAGATTCCACAGAAATAAGGCTAGCAAAGAGATCCACGAAATACAGATGTAACTCTGTGAGTGGAAGTCACATATCACAGAGCAGTTTCTCAGAAAGCTTCTTTCCAGATTTCATCGGAGGATACTTCCTTTCTCACCATAGCCCTCTATGGGCTTCCAAATATCACTTTGCCAATTCCACAAGAACTGTCTTAACGAAAGGTTTTTTGAGGGGAAAGCTGTAACTCTGTGAGATGATTTCACAGAACACAAAGAAGTTTCTCAGAAAGCTTCTTTCTCTTTGTTATCGGAGGATATTTACTTTGGCCCTATAGTCTTCAAAGGGATCCGAAATATCTGTTCTCAGATTCCACAGAAATAATGCTAGCAAAGAGATCCACGAAATACAGATGTAACTCTGTGAGTGGAAGTCACATATCACAGAGCAGTTTCTCAGAAAGCTTCTTTCCAGATTTCATCGGAGGATATTTCCTTTTTCACCATAGCCCTCTATGGGCTTCCAAATATCACTTTGCCAATTCCACAAGAACTGTCTTAACGAAACGCTTCTTCAGGGGAAAGCTGTAACTCTGTGAGATGATTTCACAGAACACAAAGAAGTTTCTCAGAAAGCTGCTTTCTCTTTGTTATCGGAGGATATTTCCTTTGGCCCTATAGTCTTCAAAGGGATCCGAAATATCTATTCTCAGATTCCACAGAAACAAGGCTAGCAAAGAGATCCATGAAATACAGATGTAACTCTGTGAGTGGAAGTCTCATATCACAGAGCAGTTTCTGAGAAAGCTTCTTTCCAGATTTCATCGGAGGATATTTCCTTTTTCACCATAGCCCTCTATGGGCTTCCAAATATCACTTTGCCAATTCCACAAGAACTGTCTTAGCGAAAGGCTTCTTGAGGGGAAAGCTGTAACTCTGTGAGATGATTTCACCGAACACAAAGAAGTTTCTCAGAAAGCTTCTTTCTCTTTGTTATCGGAGGATATTTCCTTTGGCCCTATAGTCTTCAAAGGGATCCGAAATATCTGTTCTCAGATTCCACAGAAATAAGGCTAGCAAAGAGATCCACGAAATACAGATGTAACTCTGTGAGTGGAAGTCACATATCCCAGAGCAGTTTCTCAGAAAGCTTCTTTCCAGATTTCATCGGAGGATATTTCCTTTTTCACCATAGCCCTCTATGGGCTTCCAAATATCACTTTGACAATTCCACAAGAACTGTCTTAGCGAAAGGCTTCTTGAGGGGAAAGCTTTAACTCTGTGAGATGATTTCACAGAACACAAAGAAGTTTTCAGAAAGCTTCTTTCTCTTTGTTATGGGAGGATATTTCCTTTGTCCCTACAGTCTTCAAAGGGATCCGAAATATCTGTTCTCAGATTCCACAGAAATAAGGCTAGCAAAGAGATCCACGAAATACAGATGTAACTCTGTGAGTGGAAGTCACATATCACAGAGCAGTTTCTCAGAAAGCTTCTTTCCAGATTTCATCGGAGGATATTTCCTTTTTCACCATAGCCCTCTAAGGGCTTCCAAATATCACTTTGCCAATTCGACAAGAACTGTCTTAGCAAAAGGCTTCTTGAGGGGAAAGCTGTAACTCTGTGAGATGATTTCACAGAACACAAAGAAGTTTCTCAGAAAGCTTCTTTCTCTTTGTTATCGGAGGATATTTCCTTTGGCCCTATAGTCTTCAAAGGGATCCGAAATATCTGTTCTCACATTCCACAGAAATAAGGCTAGCAAGGAGACCCACGAAATACAGATGTAACTCTGTGAGTGGAAGTCACATATCACAGAGCAGTTTCTCAGAAAGCTTCTTTCCAGATTTCATCTGAGAATATTTCCTTTTTCATCATAGCCCTCTAAGGGTTTCCAAATATCACTTTGCCAATTCCACAAGAACTGTCTTAGCGAAAGGCTTCTTGAAGGGAAAGCTGTAACTCTCTGAGATGATTTCACAGAACACAAAGAAGTTTCTCAGAAATCTTCTTTCTCTTTGTTATCGGAGGATATTTCCTTTGGCCCTATAGTCTTCAAAGGGATCCGAAATATCTGTTCTCAGATTCCACAGAAATAAGGCTAGCAAAGGGATCCACGAAATACAGATGTAACGCTCTGAGTGGAAGTCACATATCACAGAGCAGTTTCTCAGGAAGCTTCTTTCCAGATTTCATCGGAGGATATTTCCTTTTTCACCATAGCCCTCTATGGTCTTCCAAATATCACTTTGCCAATTCCACAAGAACTGTCTTAGCGAAACGTTTCTTGAGGGGAAAGCTGTAACTTTGTGAGATGATTTCACCGAACACAATGAAGTTTCTCAGAAAGCTTCTTTCTCTTTGTTATCGGAGGATATTTCATTTGGCCCTATAGTCTTCAAAAGGATCCGAAATATCTGTTCTCAGATTCCACAGAAATAAGGCTAGCAAAGAGATCCACGACATACAGATGTAACTCTGTGAGTGGAAGTCACATATCACAGAGCAGTTTCTCAGAAAGCTTCTTTCCAGATTTCATCGGAGGATACTTCCTTTCTCACCATAGCCCTCTATGGGCTTCCAAATATCACTTTGCCAATTCCACAAGAACTGTCTTAGCGAAAGGCTTCTTTAGGGGAAAGCTGTAACTCTGTGAGATGATTTCACAGAACACAAAGAACTTTTCAGAAAGCTTCTTTCTCTTTGTTATGGGAGGATATTTCCTTTGTCCCTACAGTCTTCAAAGAGATCCGAAATATCTGTTCTCAGATTCCACAGAAATAAGGCTAGCAAAGAGATCCTTGAAATACAGATGTAACTCTGTGAGATGAATTAAGAGCACAATAAGCAGTTTCTCAGAAAGCTTCTTTCCAGATTTCATGGGAGGATATTTCCTTTTTCAACATAGCCCTCTATGGGCTTCCAAATATCACTTTGCCAATTCCACAAGAACTGTCTTAGCGAAAGGCTTCTTGAGGGGAAAGCTGTAACTCTGTGAGATGATTTCACAGAACACAAAGAAGTTTCTCAGAAAGCTTCTTTCTCTTTGTTATCGGAGGATATTTCCTTTGGCCCTATAGTCTTCAAAGGGATCCGAAATATCTGTTCTCAGATTCCACAGAAATAAGGCTAGCAAAGAGATCCACGAAATACAGATGTAACTCTGTGAGTGGACGTCATATATCGCAGAGCAGTTTCTCAGAAAGCTTCTTTCCAGATTTCATCTGAGGATATTTCCTTTTTCACCATAGCCCTCTATGGGCTTCCAAATATCACTTTGTCAATTCCACAAGAAATGTCTTAGCGAAAGGCTGCATGAGGGGAAAGCTGTAACTCTGTGAGATGATTTCACAGAACACAAAGAAGTTTCTCAGAAAGCTTCTTTCTCTTTGTTATCGGAGGATACTTCCTTTGGCCCTATAGTCTTCAAAGGGATCCGAAATATCTGTTCTCAGATTCCACAGAAATAAGGCTAGCAAAGAGATCCACGAAATACAGATGTAACTCTGTGAGTGGAAGTCACATATCACAGAGCAGTTTCTCAGAAAGCTTCTTTCCAGATTTCATCGGAGGATACTTCCTTTCTCACCATAGCCCTCTATGGGCTTCCAAATATCACTTTGCCAATTCCACAAGAACTGTCTTAACGAAAGGTTTTTTGAGGGGAAAGCTGTAACTCTGTGAGATGATTTCACAGAACACAAAGAAGTTTCTCAGAAAGCTTCTTTCTCTTTGTTATCGGAGGATATTTACTTTGGCCCTATAGTCTTCAAAGGGATCCGAAATATCTGTTCTCAGATTCCACAGAAATAATGCTAGCAAAGAGATCCACGAAATACAGATGTAACTCTGTGAGTGGCAGTCACATATCACAGAGCAGTTTCTCAGAAAGCTTCTTTCCAGATTTCATCGGAGGATATTTCCTTTTTCACCATAGCCCTCTATGGGCTTCCAAATATCACTTTGCCAATTCCACAAGAACTGTCTTAACGAAACGCTTCTTCAGGGGAAAGCTGTAACTCTGTGAGATGATTTCACAGAACACAAAGAAGTTTCTCAGAAAGCTGCTTTCTCTTTGTTATCGGAGGATATTTCCTTTGGCACTATAGTCTTCAAAGGGATCCGAAATATCTATTCTCAGATTCCACAGAAACAAGGCTAGCAAAGAGATCCATGAAATACAGATGTAACTCTGTGAGTGGAAGTCACATATCACAGAGCAGTTTCTGAGAAAGCTTCTTTCCAGATTTCATCGGAGGATATTTCCTTTTTCACCATAGCCCTCTATGGGCTTCCAAATATCACTTTGCCAATTCCACAAGAACTGTCTTAGCGAAAGGCTTCTTGAGGGGAAAGCTGTAACTCTGTGAGATGATTTCACCGAACACAAAGAAGTTTCTCAGAAAGCTTCTTTCTCTTTGTTATCGGAGGATATTTCCTTTGGCCCTATAGTCTTCAAAGGGATCCGAAATATCTGTTCTCAGATTCCACAGAAATAAGGCTAGCAAAGAGATCCACGAAATACAGATGTAACTCTGTGAGTGGAAGTCACATATCCCAGAGCAGTTTCTCAGAAAGCTTCTTTCCAGATTTCATCGGAGGATATTTCCTTTTTCACCATAGCCCTCTATGGGCTTCCAAATATCACTTTGACAATTCCACAAGAACTGTCTTAGCGAAAGGCTTCTTGAGGGGAAAGCTTTAACTCTGTGAGATGATTTCACAGAACACAAAGAAGTTTTCAGAAAGCTTCTTTCTCTTTGTTATGGGAGGATATTTCCTTTGTCCCTACAGTCTTCAAAGGGATCCGAAATATCTGTTCTCAGATTCCACAGAAATAAGGCTAGCAAAGAGATCCACGAAATACAGATGTAACTCTGTGAGTGGAAGTCACATATCACAGAGCAGTTTCTCAGAAAGCTTCTTTCCAGATTTCATCGGAGGATATTTCCTTTTTCACCATAGCCCTCTAAGGGCTTCCAAATATCACTTTGCCAATTCGACAAGAACTGTCTTAGCAAAAGGCTTCTTGAGGGGAAAGCTGTAACTCTGTGAGATGATTTCACAGAACACAAAGAAGTTTCTCAGAAAGCTTCTTTCTCTTTGTTATCGGAGGATATTTCCTTTGGCCCTATAGTCTTCAAAGGGATCCGAAATATCTGTTCTCACATTCCACAGAAATAAGGCTAGCAAGGAGACCCACGAAATACAGATGTAACTCTGTGAGTGGAAGTCACATATCACAGAGCAGTTTCTCAGAAAGCTTCTTTCCAGATTTCATCTGAGAATATTTCCTTTTTCATCATAGCCCTCTAAGGGTTTCCAAATATCACTTTGCCAATTCCACAAGAACTGTCTTAGCGAAAGGCTTCTTGAAGGGAAAGCTGTAACTCTCTGAGATGATTTCACAGAACACAAAGAAGTTTCTCAGAAAGCTTCTTTCTCTTTGTTATCGGAGGATATTTCCTTTGGCCATATAGTCTTCCAAGGGATCCGAAATATCTTTTCTCAGATTCCACAGAAATACGGCTAGCAAAGGGATCCACGAAATACAGATGTAACGCTCTGAGTGGAAGTCACATATCACAGAGCAGTTTCTCAGGAAGCTTCTTTCCAGATTTCATCGGAGGATATTTCCTTTTTCACCATAGCCCTCTATGGTCTTCCAAATATCACTTTGCCAATTCCACAAGAACTGTCTTAGCGAAAGGTTTCTTGAGGGGAAAGCTGTAACTTTGTGAGATGATTTCACCGAACACAATGAAGTTTCTCAGAAAGCTTCTTTCTCTTTGTTATCGGAGGATATTTCATTTGGCCCTATAGTCTTCAAAAGGATCCGAAATATCTGTTCTCAGATTCCACAGAAATAAGGCTAGCAAAGAGATCCACGACATACAGATGTAACTCTGTGAGTGGAAGTCACATATCACAGAGCAGTTTCTCAGAAAGCTTCTTTCCAGATTTCATCGGAGGATACTTCCTTTCTCACCATAGCCCTCTATGGGCTTCCAAATATCACTTTGCCAATTCCACAAGAACTGTCTTAGCGAAAGGCTTCTTTAGGGGAAAGCTGTAACTCTGTGAGATGATTTCACAGAACACAAAGAACTTTTCAGAAAGCTTCTTTCTCTTTGTTATGGGAGGATATTTCCTTTGTCCCTACAGTCTTCAAAGAGATCCGAAATATCTGTTCTCAGATTCCACAGAAATAAGGCTAGCAAAGAGATCCTTGAAATACAGATGTAACTCTGTGAGATGAATTAAGAGCACAATAAGCAGTTTCTCAGAAAGCTTCTTTCCAGATTTCATGGGAGGATATTTCCTTTTTCAACATAGCCCTCTATGGGCTTCCAAATATCACTTTGCCAATTCCACAAGAACTGTCTTAGCGAAAGGCTTCTTGAGTAGAAAGCTGTAACTCTGTGAGATGATTTCACAGAACACAAAGAAGATTCTCAGAAAGCTTCTTTCTCTTTGTTATCGGAGGATATTTCCTTTGGCCATATAGTCTTCCAAGGGATCCGAAATATCTTTTCTCAGATTCCACAGAAATACGGCTTGCAAAGACATCCACGAAATACAGATGTAACTCTGTGAGTGGAAGTCACATATCACAGAGCAGTTTCGCAGAAAGCTTCTTTCCAGATTTCATCTGAGGATATTTCCTTTTTCACCATAGCCCTCTATGGGCTTCCAAATATCACTTTGCCAATTCCACAAGAACTGTCTTAGCGAAAGGCTTCTTGATGGGAAAGCTGTAACTCTGTGAGATGATTTCACAGAACACAAAGAAGTTTCTCAGAAAACTTCCTTCCAGTTTCTCCTGGAGGATGTTTTCTTTTTCACCATAGCCCTCTATGGGTTTCCAAATATCACTTTGCCAATTCCACAAGAACTGTCTTAGCGAAAGGCATCTTGAGGGGAAAGCTGTAACTCTGTGAGATGATTTCACCGAACACAATGAAGTTTCTCAGAAAGCTTCTTTCTCTTTTTAATCGGAGGATATTTCCTTTGGCCCTATAGTTTTCAAAAGGATCCGAAATATCTGTTCTCAGATTCCACAGAAATAAGGCTTGCAAAGAGATCCACGAAATACAGATGTAACTCTGTGAGTGGAAGTCACATATCCCAGAGCAGTTTCTCAGAAAGCTTCTTTCCAGATTTCATCTGAGGATATTTCCTTTTTCACCGTACCCCTCTATGGGCTTCCAAATATCACTTTGACAATTCCACAAGAACTGTCTTAGCGAAAGGCTTCTTGAGGGGAAAGCTGTAACTCTGTGAGATGATTTCACAGAACACAAAGAAATTTTCAGAAATCTTCTTTCTCTTTGTTATGGGAGGATATTTCCTTTGGCCCTATAGTCTTCAAAGGGATCCGAAATATCTGTTCTCAGATTCCACAGAAATAAGGCTAGCAAAGAGATCCACGAAATACAGATGTAACTCTGTGAGTGGAAGTCACATATCACAGAGCAGTTTCTCAGAAAGCTTCATTCCAGATTTCATGGGAGGATATTTCCTTTTTCACCATACCCCTCTATGGGCTTCCCAATATCACTTTTCCAATTCCACAAGAACTGTCTTAGCGAAAGGCTTCTTGAGGGGAAAGCTGTAACTCTGTGAGATGATTTCACAGAACACAAAGAAGTTTCTCAGAAAGCTTCTTTCTCTTTGTTATGGGAGGATATTTCCTTTGGTCCTATAGTCTTCAAAGGGATCCGAAATATCTGTTCTCAGATTCCACAGAAATAAGGCTAGCAAAGAGATCCACGAAATACAGATGTAACTCTGTGAGTGGAAGTCACATATCACAGAGCAGTTTCTCAGAAAGGTTCTTTCCAGATTTCATCGGAGGATATTTCCTTTTTCACCATAGCCCACCTTGGGCTTCCAAATATCACTTTGCCAATTCCACAAGAACTGCCTTAGCGAAAGGCATATTGAGGGGAAAGCTGTAACTCTGTGAGATGATTTCACCGCACACAATGAAGTTTCTCAGAAAGCTTCTTTCTCTTTTTAATCGGAGGATATTTCCTTTGGCCCTATAGTCTTCAAAAGGATCCGAAATATCTGTTCTCAGATTCCACAGAAATAAGGCTAGCAAAGAGATCCACGAAATACAGATGTAACTCTGTGAGTGGAAGTCACATATCACAGAGCAGTTTCTCAGAAACTTCTTTCCAGATTTCATCGGAGGATATTTCCTTTTTCACCAAAGCCCTCTATGGGCTTCCAAATATCACTTTGCCAATTCCACAAGAACTGTCTTAGCGAAAGGCTGCATGAGGGGAAAGCTGTAACTCTGTGAGATGATTTCACAGAACACAAAGAAGTTTTCAGAAAGCTTCTTTCTCTTTGTTATGGGAGGATATTTCCTTTGTCCCTACAGTCTTCAAAGGGATCCGAAATATCTGTTCTCAGATTCCACAGAAATAAGGCTAGCAAAGAGATCCACGAAATTCAGATGTAACTCTGTGAGTGGAAGTCACATATCCCAGAGCAGTTTCTCGGAAAGCTTCTTTCCAGATTTGATCTGAGGATATTTCCTTTTTCACCATAGCCCTCTATGGGCTTGCAAATATCACTGTGACAATTCCACAAGAACTGTCTTAGCGAAAGGCTTCTTGAGGGGAAAGCTGTAACTCCGTGAGATGATTTCACAGAACACAAAGAAATTTTCAGAAAGCTTCTTTCTCTTTGTTATGGGAGGATATTTCCTTTGTCCCTACAGTCTTCAAAGGGATCCGAAATATCTGTTCTCAGATTCCACAGAAATAAGGCTAGCAAAGAGATCCACGAAATACAGATGTAACTCTGTGAGTGGAAGTCACATATCACAGAGCAGTTTCTCAGAAAGATTCTTTCCATATTTCATCGGAGGATATTTCCTTTTTCACCATAGCCCTCTATGGGCTTCCAAATATCACTTTGCCAATTCCACAAGAACTGTCTTAGCGAAAGGCTTCTTGAGGGGAAAGCTGTAACTCTGTGAGATGATTTCACAGAACACAAAGAAGTTTTAAGAAAGCTTCTTTCTCTTTGTTATGGGAGGATATTTCCTTTGTCCCTACAGTCTTCAAAGGGATCCGAAATATCTGTTCTCAGATTCCACAGAAATAAGGCTAGCAAAGAGATCCACGAGATACAGATGTAACTCTGTGAGTGGAAGTCACATATCACAGAGCAGTTTCTCAGAATGCTTCTTTCCAGATTTCATCGGAGGATATTTCCTTTTTCACCCTAGCCCTCTATGGGCTTCCAAATATCCCTTTGCCAATTCCACAAGAACAGTCTTAGCGAAAGGCTTCTTGAGGGGAAAGCTGTAACTCTGTGAGATGATTTCACAGAACACAAAGAAGTTTCTCAGAAAGCTTCTTTCTCTTTGTTATGGGAGGATATTTCCTTTGGCCCTATAGTCTTCAAAGGGATCCGAAATATCTGTTCTCAGATTCCACAGAAATAAGGCTAGCAAAGAGATCCACGAAATACAGATGTAACTCTGTGAGTGGAAGTCACATATCACAGAGCAGTTTCTCAGAAAGCTTCTTTCCAGATTTCATCGGAGGATATTTCCTTTTTCACCATAGCCCTCTATGGGCTTCCAAATATCACTTTGCCAATTCCACAAGAACTGTCTTAGCGAACGTTTTCTTGAGGGGAAAGCTGTAACGCTGTGAGATGATTTCACAGAACACAAAGAAGTTTCTCAGAAAGCCTCTTTCTCTTTGTTATGGGAGGATATTTCCTTTGGCCCTATAGTCTTCAAAGGGATCCGAAATATCTGTTCTCAGATTCCACAGAAATAAGGCTAGCAAAGAGATCCACGAAATACAGATGTAACTCTGTGAGTGGAAGTCACATATCACAGAGCAGTTTCTCAGAAAGCTTCTTTCCAGATTTCATCGGAGGATATTTCCCTTTTCACCATAGCCCTCTATGGGCTTCCCAATATCACTTTTCCAATTCCACAAGAACTGTCTTAGCGAAAGGCTTCTTGAGGGGAAAGCTGTAACTCTGTGAGATGATTTCACAGAACACAATGAAGATTCTCAGAAAGCTTCTTTCTCTTTGTTATCGGAGGATATTTCCTTTGGCCATATAGTCTTCCAAGGGATCCGAAATATCTGTTCTCAGATTCCACAGAAATAAGGCTACCAAAGAGATCCACGAAATACAGATGTAACTCTGTGAGTGGAAGTCACATATCCCAGAGCAGTTTCTCAGAAAGCTTCTTTCCAGATTTCATCGGAGGATATTTCCTTTTTCACCATAGCCCTCTATGGGCTTCCAAATATCACTTTGACAATTCCACAAGAACTGTCTTAGCGAAAGGCTTCTTGAGGGGAAAGCTTTAACTCTGTGAGATGATTTCACAGAACACAAAGAAGTTTTCAGAAAGCTTCTTTCTCTTTGTTATGGGAGGATATTTCCTTTGTCCCTACAGTCTTCAAAGGGATCCGAAATATCTGTTCTCAGATTCCACAGAAATAAGGCTAGCAAAGAGATCCACGAAATACAGATGTAACTCTGTGAGTGGAAGTCACATATCACAGAGCAGTTTCTCAGAAAGCTTCTTTCCAGATTTCATCGGAGGATATTTCCTTTTTCACCATAGCCCTCTAAGGGCTTCCAAATATCACTTTGCCAATTCGACAAGAACTGTCTTAGCAAAAGGCTTCTTGAGGGGAAAGCTGTAACTCTGTGAGATGATTTCACAGAACACAAAGAAGTTTCTCAGAAAGCTTCTTTCTCTTTGTTATCGGAGGATATTTCCTTTGGCCCTATAGTCTTCAAAGGGATCCGAAATATCTGTTCTCACATTCCACAGAAATAAGGCTAGCAAGGAGACCCACGAAATACAGATGTAACTCTGTGAGTGGAAGTCACATATCACAGAGCAGTTTCTCAGAAAGCTTCTTTCCAGATTTCATCTGAGAATATTTCCTTTTTCATCATAGCCCTCTAAGGGTTTCCAAATATCACTTTGCCAATTCCACAAGAACTGTCTTAGCGAAAGGCTTCTTGAAGGGAAAGCTGTAACTCTCTGAGATGATTTCACAGAACACAAAGAAGTTTCTCAGAAATCTTCTTTCTCTTTGTTATCGGAGGATATTTCCTTTGGCCCTATAGTCTTCAAAGGGATCCGAAATATCTGTTCTCAGATTCCACAGAAATAAGGCTAGCAAAGGGATCCACGAAATACAGATGTAACGCTCTGAGTGGAAGTCACATATCACAGAGCAGTTTCTCAGGAAGCTTCTTTCCAGATTTCATCGGAGGATATTTCCTTTTTCACCATAGCCCTCTATGGTCTTCCAAATATCACTTTGCCAATTCCACAAGAACTGTCTTAGCGAAAGGTTTCTTGAGGGGAAAGCTGTAACTTTGTGAGATGATTTCACCGAACACAATGAAGTTTCTCAGAAAGCTTCTTTCTCTTTGTTATCGGAGGATATTTCATTTGGCCCTATAGTCTTCAAAAGGATCCGAAATATCTGTTCTCAGATTCCACAGAAATAAGGCTAGCAAAGAGATCCACGAAATACAGATGTAACTCTGTGAGTGGAAGTCACATATCACAGAGCAGTTTCTCAGAAAGCTTCTTTCCAGATTTCATCGGAGGATACTTCCTTTCTCACCATAGCCCTCTATGGGCTTCCAAATATCACTTTGCCAATTCCACAAGAACTGTCTTAGCGAAAGGCTTCTTTAGGGGAAAGCTGTAACTCTGTGAGATGATTTCACAGAACACAAAGAACTTTTCAGAAAGCTTCTTTCTCTTTGTTATGGGAGGATATTTCCTTTGTCCCTACAGTCTTCAAAGAGATCCGAAATATCTGTTCTCAGATTCCACAGAAATAAGGCTAGCAAAGAGATCCTTGAAATACAGATGTAACTCTGTGAGATGAATTAAGAGCACAATAAGCAGTTTCTCAGAAAGCTTCTTTCCAGATTTCATGGGAGGATATTTCCTTTTTCAACATAGCCCTCTATGGGCTTCCAAATATCACTTTGCCAATTCCACAAGAACTGTCTTAGCGAAAGGCTTCTTGAGTAGAAAGCTGTAACTCTGTGAGATGATTTCACAGAACACAAAGAAGATTCTCAGAAAGCTTCTTTCTCTTTGTTATCGGAGGATATTTCCTTTGGCCATATAGTCTTCCAAGGGATCCGAAATATCTTTTCTCAGATTCCACAGAAATACGGCTTGCAAAGACATCCACGAAATACAGATGTAACTCTGTGAGTGGAAGTCACATATCACAGAGCAGTTTCGCAGAAAGCTTCTTTCCAGATTTCATCTGAGGATATTTCCTTTTTCACCATAGCCCTCTATGGGCTTCCAAATATCACTTTGCCAATTCCACAAGAACTGTCTTAGCGAAAGGCTTCTTGATGGGAAAGCTGTAACTCTGTGAGATGATTTCACAGAACACAAAGAAGTTTCTCAGAAAACTTCCTTCCAGTTTCTCCTGGAGGATGTTTTCTTTTTCACCATAGCCCTCTATGGGTTTCCAAATATCACTTTGCCAATTCCACAAGAACTGTCTTAGCGAAAGGCATCTTGAGGGGAAAGCTGTAACTCTGTGAGATGATTTCACCGAACACAATGAAGTTTCTCAGAAAGCTTCTTTCTCTTTTTAATCGGAGGATATTTCCTTTGGCCCTATAGTTTTCAAAAGGATCCGAAATATCTGTTCTCAGATTCCACAGAAATAAGGCTTGCAAAGAGATCCACGAAATACAGATGTAACTCTGTGAGTGGAAGTCACATATCCCAGAGCAGTTTCTCAGAAAGCTTCTTTCCAGATTTCATCTGAGGATATTTCCTTTTTCACCGTACCCCTCTATGGGCTTCCAAATATCACTTTGACAATTCCACAAGAACTGTCTTAGCGAAAGGCTTCTTGAGGGGAAAGCTGTAACTCTGTGAGATGATTTCACAGAACACAAAGAAATTTTCAGAAATCTTCTTTCTCTTTGTTATGGGAGGATATTTCCTTTGGCCCTATAGTCTTCAAAGGGATCCGAAATATCTGTTCTCAGATTCCACAGAAATAAGGCTAGCAAAGAGATCCACGAAATACAGATGTAACTCTGTGAGTGGAAGTCACATATCACAGAGCAGTTTCTCAGAAAGCTTCATTCCAGATTTCATGGGAGGATATTTCCTTTTTCACCATACCCCTCTATGGGCTTCCCAATATCACTTTTCCAATTCCACAAGAACTGTCTTAGCGAAAGGCTTCTTGAGGGGAAAGCTGTAACTCTGTGAGATGATTTCACAGAACACAAAGAAGTTTCTCAGAAAGCTTCTTTCTCTTTGTTATGGGAGGATATTTCCTTTGGTCCTATAGTCTTCAAAGGGATCCGAAATATCTGTTCTCAGATTCCACAGAAATAAGGCTAGCAAAGAGATCCACGAAATACAGATGTAACTCTGTGAGTGGAAGTCACATATCACAGAGCAGTTTCTCAGAAAGGTTCTTTCCAGATTTCATCGGAGGATATTTCCTTTTTCACCATAGCCCACCTTGGGCTTCCAAATATCACTTTGCCAATTCCACAAGAACTGCCTTAGCGAAAGGCATATTGAGGGGAAAGCTGTAACTCTGTGAGATGATTTCACCGCACACAATGAAGTTTCTCAGAAAGCTTCTTTCTCTTTTTAATCGGAGGATATTTCCTTTGGCCCTATAGTCTTCAAAAGGATCCGAAATATCTGTTCTCAGATTCCACAGAAATAAGGCTAGCAAAGAGATCCACGAAATACAGATGTAACTCTGTGAGTGGAAGTCACATATCACAGAGCAGTTTCTCAGAAACTTCTTTCCAGATTTCATCGGAGGATATTTCCTTTTTCACCAAAGCCCTCTATGGGCTTCCAAATATCACTTTGCCAATTCCACAAGAACTGTCTTAGCGAAAGGCTGCATGAGGGGAAAGCTGTAACTCTGTGAGATGATTTCACAGAACACAAAGAAGTTTTCAGAAAGCTTCTTTCTCTTTGTTATGGGAGGATATTTCCTTTGTCCCTACAGTCTTCAAAGGGATCCGAAATATCTGTTCTCAGATTCCACAGAAATAAGGCTAGCAAAGAGATCCACGAAATACAGATGTAACTCTGTGAGTGGAAGTCACATATCACAGAGCAGTTTCTCAGAAAGCTTCTTTCCAGTTTTCATCGGAGGATATTTCCTTTTTCCCATAGCCCTCTATGGGCTTCCAAATATCACTTTGCCAATTCCACAAGAACTGTCTTAGCGAAAGGCTTCTTGAGGGGAAAGCTGTAACTCTGTGAGATGATTTCACAGAACACAAAGAAGTTTCTCAGAAAGCTTCTTTCTCTTTGTTATCGGAGGATATTTCCTTTGGCCCTATAGTCTTCAAAGGGATTCGAAATATCTGTTCTCAGATTCCACAGAAATAAGGCTAGCAAAGAGATCCACGAAATTCAGATGTAACTCTGTGAGTGGAAGTCACATATCCCAGAGCAGTTTCTCGGAAAGCTTCTTTCCAGATTTGATCTGAGGATATTTCCTTTTTCACCATAGCCCTCTATGGGCTTGCAAATATCACTGTGACAATTCCACAAGAACTGTCTTAGCGAAAGGCTTCTTGAGGGGAAAGCTGTAACTCCGTGAGATGATTTCACAGAACACAAAGAAATTTTCAGAAAGCTTCTTTCTCTTTGTTATGGGAGGATATTTCCTTTGTCCCTACAGTCTTCAAAGGGATCCGAAATATCTGTTCTCAGATTCCACAGAAATAAGGCTAGCAAAGAGATCCACGAAATACAGATGTAACTCTGTGAGTGGAAGTCACATATCACAGAGCAGTTTCTCAGAAAGATTCTTTCCATATTTCATCGGAGGATATTTCCTTTTTCACCATAGCCCTCTATGGGCTTCCAAATATCACTTTGCCAATTCCACAAGAACTGTCTTAGCGAAAGGCTTCTTGAGGGGAAAGCTGTAACTCTGTGAGATGATTTCACAGAACACAAAGAAGTTTTAAGAAAGCTTCTTTCTCTTTGTTATGGGAGGATATTTCCTTTGTCCCTACAGTCTTCAAAGGGATCCGAAATATCTGTTCTCAGATTCCACAGAAATAAGGCTAGCAAAGAGATCCACGAAATACAGATGTAACTCTGTGAGTGGAAGTCACATATCACAGAGCAGTTTCTCAGAATGCTTCTTTCCAGATTTCATCGGAGGATATTTCCTTTTTCACCCTAGCCCTCTATGGGCTTCCAAATATCCCTTTGCCAATTCCACAAGAACAGTCTTAGCGAAAGGCTTCTTGAGGGGAAAGCTGTAACTCTGTGAGATGATTTCACAGAACACAAAGAAGTTTCTCAGAAAGCTTCTTTCTCTTTGTTATGGGAGGATATTTCCTTTGGCCCTATAGTCTTCAAAGGGATCCGAAATATCTGTTCTCAGATTCCACAGAAATAAGGCTAGCAAAGAGATCCACGACATACAGATGTAACTCTGTGAGTGGAAGTCACATATCCCAGAGCAGTTTCTCAGAAAGCTTCTTTCCAGATTTCATCGGAGGATATTTCCTTTTTCACCATAGCCCTCTATGGGCTTCCAAATATCACTTTGACAATTCCACAAGAACTGTCTTAGCGAAAGGCTTCTTGAGGGGAAAGCTTTAACTCTGTGAGATGATTTCACAGAACACAAAGAAGTTTTCAGAAAGCTTCTTTCTCTTTGTTATGGGAGGATATTTCCTTTGTCCCTACAGTCTTCAAAGGGATCCGAAATATCTGTTCTCAGATTCCACAGAAATAAGGCTAGCAAAGAGATCCACGAAATACAGATGTAACTCTGTGAGTGGAAGTCACATATCACAGAGCAGTTTCTCAGAAAGCTTCTTTCCAGATTTCATCGGAGGATATTTCCTTTTTCACCATAGCCCTCTAAGGGCTTCCAAATATCACTTTGCCAATTCGACAAGAACTGTCTTAGCAAAAGGCTTCTTGAGGGGAAAGCTGTAACTCTGTGAGATGATTTCACAGAACACAAAGAAGTTTCTCAGAAAGCTTCTTTCTCTTTGTTATCGGAGGATATTTCCTTTGGCCCTATAGTCTTCAAAGGGATCCGAAATATCTGTTCTCACATTCCACAGAAATAAGGCTAGCAAGGAGACCCACGAAATACAGATGTAACTCTGTGAGTGGAAGTCACATATCACAGAGCAGTTTCTCAGAAAGCTTCTTTCCAGATTTCATCTGAGAATATTTCCTTTTTCATCATAGCCCTCTAAGGGTTTCCAAATATCACTTTGCCAATTCCACAAGAACTGTCTTAGCGAAAGGCTTCTTGAAGGGAAAGCTGTAACTCTCTGAGATGATTTCACAGAACACAAAGAAGTTTCTCAGAAAGCTTCTTTCTCTTTGTTATCGGAGGATATTTCCTTTGGCCATATAGTCTTCCAAGGGATCCGAAATATCTTTTCTCAGATTCCACAGAAATACGGCTAGCAAAGGGATCCACGAAATACAGATGTAACGCTCTGAGTGGAAGTCACATATCACAGAGCAGTTTCTCAGGAAGCTTCTTTCCAGATTTCATCGGAGGATATTTCCTTTTTCACCATAGCCCTCTATGGTCTTCCAAATATCACTTTGCCAATTCCACAAGAACTGTCTTAGCGAAAGGTTTCTTGAGGGGAAAGCTGTAACTTTGTGAGATGATTTCACCGAACACAATGAAGTTTCTCAGAAAGCTTCTTTCTCTTTGTTATCGGAGGATATTTCATTTGGCCCTATAGTCTTCAAAAGGATCCGAAATATCTGTTCTCAGATTCCACAGAAATAAGGCTAGCAAAGAGATCCACGACATACAGATGTAACTCTGTGAGTGGAAGTCACATATCACAGAGCAGTTTCTCAGAAAGCTTCTTTCCAGATTTCATCGGAGGATACTTCCTTTCTCACCATAGCCCTCTATGGGCTTCCAAATATCACTTTGCCAATTCCACAAGAACTGTCTTAGCGAAAGGCTTCTTTAGGGGAAAGCTGTAACTCTGTGAGATGATTTCACAGAACACAAAGAACTTTTCAGAAAGCTTCTTTCTCTTTGTTATGGGAGGATATTTCCTTTGTCCCTACAGTCTTCAAAGAGATCCGAAATATCTGTTCTCAGATTCCACAGAAATAAGGCTAGCAAAGAGATCCTTGAAATACAGATGTAACTCTGTGAGATGAATTAAGAGCACAATAAGCAGTTTCTCAGAAAGCTTCTTTCCAGATTTCATGGGAGGATATTTCCTTTTTCAACATAGCCCTCTATGGGCTTCCAAATATCACTTTGCCAATTCCACAAGAACTGTCTTAGCGAAAGGCTTCTTGAGTAGAAAGCTGTAACTCTGTGAGATGATTTCACAGAACACAAAGAAGATTCTCAGAAAGCTTCTTTCTCTTTGTTATCGGAGGATATTTCCTTTGGCCATATAGTCTTCCAAGGGATCCGAAATATCTTTTCTCAGATTCCACAGAAATACGGCTTGCAAAGACATCCACGAAATACAGATGTAACTCTGTGAGTGGAAGTCACATATCACAGAGCAGTTTCGCAGAAAGCTTCTTTCCAGATTTCATCTGAGGATATTTCCTTTTTCACCATAGCCCTCTATGGGCTTCCAAATATCACTTTGCCAATTCCACAAGAACTGTCTTAGCGAAAGGCTTCTTGATGGGAAAGCTGTAACTCTGTGAGATGATTTCACAGAACACAAAGAAGTTTCTCAGAAAACTTCCTTCCAGTTTCTCCTGGAGGATGTTTTCTTTTTCACCATAGCCCTCTATGGGTTTCCAAATATCACTTTGCCAATTCCACAAGAACTGTCTTAGCGAAAGGCATCTTGAGGGGAAAGCTGTAACTCTGTGAGATGATTTCACCGAACACAATGAAGTTTCTCAGAAAGCTTCTTTCTCTTTTTAATCGGAGGATATTTCCTTTGGCCCTATAGTTTTCAAAAGGATCCGAAATATCTGTTCTCAGATTCCACAGAAATAAGGCTTGCAAAGAGATCCACGAAATTCAGATGTAACTCTGTGAGTGGAAGTCACATATCCCAGAGCAGTTTCTCGGAAAGCTTCTTTCCAGATTTGATCTGAGGATATTTCCTTTTTCACCATAGCCCTCTATGGGCTTGCAAATATCACTGTGACAATTCCACAAGAACTGTCTTAGCGAAAGGCTTCTTGAGGGGAAAGCTGTAACTCCGTGAGATGATTTCACAGAACACAAAGAAATTTTCAGAAAGCTTCTTTCTCTTTGTTATGGGAGGATATTTCCTTTGTCCCTACAGTCTTCAAAGGGATCCGAAATATCTGTTCTCAGATTCCACAGAAATAAGGCTAGCAAAGAGATCCACGAAATACAGATGTAACTCTGTGAGTGGAAGTCACATATCACAGAGCAGTTTCTCAGAAAGATTCTTTCCATATTTCATCGGAGGATATTTCCTTTTTCACCATAGCCCTCTATGGGCTTCCAAATATCACTTTGCCAATTCCACAAGAACTGTCTTAGCGAAAGGCTTCTTGAGGGGAAAGCTGTAACTCTGTGAGATGATTTCACAGAACACAAAGAAGTTTTAAGAAAGCTTCTTTCTCTTTGTTATGGGAGGATATTTCCTTTGTCCCTACAGTCTTCAAAGGGATCCGAAATATCTGTTCTCAGATTCCACAGAAATAAGGCTAGCAAAGAGATCCACGAAATACAGATGTAACTCTGTGAGTGGAAGTCACATATCACAGAGCAGTTTCTCAGAATGCTTCTTTCCAGATTTCATCGGAGGATATTTCCTTTTTCACCCTAGCCCTCTATGGGCTTCCAAATATCCCTTTGCCAATTCCACAAGAACAGTCTTAGCGAAAGGCTTCTTGAGGGGAAAGCTGTAACTCTGTGAGATGATTTCACAGAACACAAAGAAGTTTCTCAGAAAGCTTCTTTCTCTTTGTTATGGGAGGATATTTCCTTTGGCCCTATAGTCTTCAAAGGGATCCGAAATATCTGTTCTCAGATTCCACAGAAATAAGGCTAGCAAAGAGATCCACGACATACAGATGTAACTCTGTGAGTGGAAGTCACATATCCCAGAGCAGTTTCTCAGAAAGCTTCTTTCCAGATTTCATCGGAGGATATTTCCTTTTTCACCATAGCCCTCTATGGGCTTCCAAATATCACTTTGACAATTCCACAAGAACTGTCTTAGCGAAAGGCTTCTTGAGGGGAAAGCTTTAACTCTGTGAGATGATTTCACAGAACACAAAGAAGTTTTCAGAAAGCTTCTTTCTCTTTGTTATGGGAGGATATTTCCTTTGTCCCTACAGTCTTCAAAGGGATCCGAAATATCTGTTCTCAGATTCCACAGAAATAAGGCTAGCAAAGAGATCCACGAAATACAGATGTAACTCTGTGAGTGGAAGTCACATATCACAGAGCAGTTTCTCAGAAAGCTTCTTTCCAGATTTCATCGGAGGATATTTCCTTTTTCACCATAGCCCTCTAAGGGCTTCCAAATATCACTTTGCCAATTCGACAAGAACTGTCTTAGCAAAAGGCTTCTTGAGGGGAAAGCTGTAACTCTGTGAGATGATTTCACAGAACACAAAGAAGTTTCTCAGAAAGCTTCTTTCTCTTTGTTATCGGAGGATATTTCCTTTGGCCCTATAGTCTTCAAAGGGATCCGAAATATCTGTTCTCACATTCCACAGAAATAAGGCTAGCAAGGAGACCCACGAAATACAGATGTAACTCTGTGAGTGGAAGTCACATATCACAGAGCAGTTTCTCAGAAAGCTTCTTTCCAGATTTCATCTGAGAATATTTCCTTTTTCATCATAGCCCTCTAAGGGTTTCCAAATATCACTTTGCCAATTCCACAAGAACTGTCTTAGCGAAAGGCTTCTTGAAGGGAAAGCTGTAACTCTCTGAGATGATTTCACAGAACACAAAGAAGTTTCTCAGAAAGCTTCTTTCTCTTTGTTATCGGAGGATATTTCCTTTGGCCATATAGTCTTCCAAGGGATCCGAAATATCTTTTCTCAGATTCCACAGAAATAAGGCTAGCAAAGGGATCCACGAAATACAGATGTAACGCTCTGAGTGGAAGTCACATATCACAGAGCAGTTTCTCAGGAAGCTTCTTTCCAGATTTCATCGGAGGATATTTCCTTTTTCACCATAGCCCTCTATGGTCTTCCAAATATCACTTTGCCAATTCCACAAGAACTGTCTTAGCGAAAGGTTTCTTGAGGGGAAAGCTGTAACTTTGTGAGATGATTTCACCGAACACAATGAAGTTTCTCAGAAAGCTTCTTTCTCTTTGTTATCGGAGGATATTTCATTTGGCCCTATAGTCTTCAAAAGGATCCGAAATATCTGTTCTCAGATTCCACAGAAATAAGGCTAGCAAAGAGATCCACGACATACAGATGTAACTCTGTGAGTGGAAGTCACATATCACAGAGCAGTTTCTCAGAAAGCTTCTTTCCAGATTTCATCGGAGGATACTTCCTTTCTCACCATAGCCCTCTATGGGCTTCCAAATATCACTTTGCCAATTCCACAAGAACTGTCTTAGCGAAAGGCTTCTTTAGGGGAAAGCTGTAACTCTGTGAGATGATTTCACAGAACACAAAGAACTTTTCAGAAAGCTTCTTTCTCTTTGTTATGGGAGGATATTTCCTTTGTCCCTACAGTCTTCAAAGAGATCCGAAATATCTGTTCTCAGATTCCACAGAAATAAGGCTAGCAAAGAGATCCTTGAAATACAGATGTAACTCTGTGAGATGAATTAAGAGCACAATAAGCAGTTTCTCAGAAAGCTTCTTTCCAGATTTCATGGGAGGATATTTCCTTTTTCAACATAGCCCTCTATGGGCTTCCAAATATCACTTTGCCAATTCCACAAGAACTGTCTTAGCGAAAGGCTTCTTGAGTAGAAAGCTGTAACTCTGTGAGATGATTTCACAGAACACAAAGAAGATTCTCAGAAAGCTTCTTTCTCTTTGTTATCGGAGGATATTTCCTTTGGCCATATAGTCTTCCAAGGGATCCGAAATATCTTTTCTCAGATTCCACAGAAATACGGCTTGCAAAGACATCCACGAAATACAGATGTAACTCTGTGAGTGGAAGTCACATATCACAGAGCAGTTTCGCAGAAAGCTTCTTTCCAGATTTCATCTGAGGATATTTCCTTTTTCACCATAGCCCTCTATGGGCTTCCAAATATCACTTTGCCAATTCCACAAGAACTGTCTTAGCGAAAGGCTTCTTGATGGGAAAGCTGTAACTCTGTGAGATGATTTCACAGAACACAAAGAAGTTTCTCAGAAAACTTCCTTCCAGTTTCTCCTGGAGGATGTTTTCTTTTTCACCATAGCCCTCTATGGGTTTCCAAATATCACTTTGCCAATTCCACAAGAACTGTCTTAGCGAAAGGCATCTTGAGGGGAAAGCTGTAACTCTGTGAGATGATTTCACCGAACACAATGAAGTTTCTCAGAAAGCTTCTTTCTCTTTTTAATCGGAGGATATTTCCTTTGGCCCTATAGTTTTCAAAAGGATCCGAAATATCTGTTCTCAGATTCCACAGAAATAAGGCTTGCAAAGAGATCCACGAAATACAGATGTAACTCTGTGAGTGGAAGTCACATATCCCAGAGCAGTTTCTCAGAAAGCTTCTTTCCAGATTTCATCTGAGGATATTTCCTTTTTCACCGTACCCCTCTATGGGCTTCCAAATATCACTTTGACAATTCCACAAGAACTGTCTTAGCGAAAGGCTTCTTGAGGGGAAAGCTGTAACTCTGTGAGATGATTTCACAGAACACAAAGAAATTTTCAGAAATCTTCTTTCTCTTTGTTATGGGAGGATATTTCCTTTGGCCCTATAGTCTTCAAAGGGATCCGAAATATCTGTTCTCAGATTCCACAGAAATAAGGCTAGCAAAGAGATCCACGAAATACAGATGTAACTCTGTGAGTGGAAGTCACATATCACAGAGCAGTTTCTCAGAAAGCTTCATTCCAGATTTCATGGGAGGATATTTCCTTTTTCACCATACCCCTCTATGGGCTTCCCAATATCACTTTTCCAATTCCACAAGAACTGTCTTAGCGAAAGGCTTCTTGAGGGGAAAGCTGTAACTCTGTGAGATGATTTCACAGAACACAAAGAAGTTTCTCAGAAAGCTTCTTTCTCTTTGTTATGGGAGGATATTTCCTTTGGTCCTATAGTCTTCAAAGGGATCCGAAATATCTGTTCTCAGATTCCACAGAAATAAGGCTAGCAAAGAGATCCACGAAATACAGATGTAACTCTGTGAGTGGAAGTCACATATCACAGAGCAGTTTCTCAGAAAGGTTCTTTCCAGATTTCATCGGAGGATATTTCCTTTTTCACCATAGCCCACCTTGGGCTTCCAAATATCACTTTGCCAATTCCACAAGAACTGCCTTAGCGAAAGGCATATTGAGGGGAAAGCTGTAACTCTGTGAGATGATTTCACCGCACACAATGAAGTTTCTCAGAAAGCTTCTTTCTCTTTTTAATCGGAGGATATTTCCTTTGGCCCTATAGTCTTCAAAAGGATCCGAAATATCTGTTCTCAGATTCCACAGAAATAAGGCTAGCAAAGAGATCCACGAAATACAGATGTAACTCTGTGAGTGGAAGTCACATATCACAGAGCAGTTTCTCAGAAACTTCTTTCCAGATTTCATCGGAGGATATTTCCTTTTTCACCAAAGCCCTCTATGGGCTTCCAAATATCACTTTGCCAATTCCACAAGAACTGTCTTAGCGAAAGGCTGCATGAGGGGAAAGCTGTAACTCTGTGAGATGATTTCACAGAACACAAAGAAGTTTTCAGAAAGCTTCTTTCTCTTTGTTATGGGAGGATATTTCCTTTGTCCCTACAGTCTTCAAAGGGATCCGAAATATCTGTTCTCAGATTCCACAGAAATAAGGCTAGCAAAGAGATCCACGAAATACAGATGTAACTCTGTGAGTGGAAGTCACATATCACAGAGCAGTTTCTCAGAAAGCTTCTTTCCAGTTTTCATCGGAGGATATTTCCTTTTTCCCATAGCCCTCTATGGGCTTCCAAATATCACTTTGCCAATTCCACAAGAACTGTCTTAGCGAAAGGCTTCTTGAGGGGAAAGCTGTAACTCTGTGAGATGATTTCACAGAACACAAAGAAGTTTCTCAGAAAGCTTCTTTCTCTTTGTTATCGGAGGATATTTCCTTTGGCCCTATAGTCTTCAAAGGGATTCGAAATATCTGTTCTCAGATTCCACAGAAATAAGGCTAGCAAAGAGATCCACGAAATTCAGATGTAACTCTGTGAGTGGAAGTCACATATCCCAGAGCAGTTTCTCGGAAAGCTTCTTTCCAGATTTGATCTGAGGATATTTCCTTTTTCACCATAGCCCTCTATGGGCTTGCAAATATCACTGTGACAATTCCACAAGAACTGTCTTAGCGAAAGGCTTCTTGAGGGGAAAGCTGTAACTCCGTGAGATGATTTCACAGAACACAAAGAAATTTTCAGAAAGCTTCTTTCTCTTTGTTATGGGAGGATATTTCCTTTGTCCCTACAGTCTTCAAAGGGATCCGAAATATCTGTTCTCAGATTCCACAGAAATAAGGCTAGCAAAGAGATCCACGAAATACAGATGTAACTCTGTGAGTGGAAGTCACATATCACAGAGCAGTTTCTCAGAAAGATTCTTTCCATATTTCATCGGAGGATATTTCCTTTTTCACCATAGCCCTCTATGGGCTTCCAAATATCACTTTGCCAATTCCACAAGAACTGTCTTAGCGAAAGGCTTCTTGAGGGGAAAGCTGTAACTCTGTGAGATGATTTCACAGAACACAAAGAAGTTTTAAGAAAGCTTCTTTCTCTTTGTTATGGGAGGATATTTCCTTTGTCCCTACAGTCTTCAAAGGGATCCGAAATATCTGTTCTCAGATTCCACAGAAATAAGGCTAGCAAAGAGATCCACGAGATACAGATGTAACTCTGTGAGTGGAAGTCACATATCACAGAGCAGTTTCTCAGAATGCTTCTTTCCAGATTTCATCGGAGGATATTTCCTTTTTCACCCTAGCCCTCTATGGGCTTCCAAATATCCCTTTGCCAATTCCACAAGAACAGTCTTAGCGAAAGGCTTCTTGAGGGGAAAGCTGTAACTCTGTGAGATGATTTCACAGAACACAAAGAAGTTTCTCAGAAAGCTTCTTTCTCTTTGTTATGGGAGGATATTTCCTTTGGCCCTATAGTCTTCAAAGGGATCCGAAATATCTGTTCTCAGATTCCACAGAAATAAGGCTAGCAAAGAGATCCACGAAATACAGATGTAACTCTGTGAGTGGAAGTCACATATCACAGAGCAGTTTCTCAGAAAGCTTCTTTCCAGATTTCATCGGAGGATATTTCCTTTTTCACCATAGCCCTCTATGGGCTTCCAAATATCACTTTGCCAATTCCACAAGAACTGTCTTAGCGAACGTTTTCTTGAGGGGAAAGCTGTAACGCTGTGAGATGATTTCACAGAACACAAAGAAGTTTCTCAGAAAGCCTCTTTCTCTTTGTTATGGGAGGATATTTCCTTTGGCCCTATAGTCTTCAAAGGGATCCGAAATATCTGTTCTCAGATTCCACAGAAATAAGGCTAGCAAAGAGATCCACGAAATACAGATGTAACTCTGTGAGTGGAAGTCACATATCACAGAGCAGTTTCTCAGAAAGCTTCTTTCCAGATTTCATCGGAGGATATTTCCCTTTTCACCATAGCCCTCTATGGGCTTCCCAATATCACTTTTCCAATTCCACAAGAACTGTCTTAGCGAAAGGCTTCTTGAGGGGAAAGCTGTAACTCTGTGAGATGATTTCACAGAACACAATGAAGATTCTCAGAAAGCTTCTTTCTCTTTGTTATCGGAGGATATTTCCTTTGGCCATATAGTCTTCCAAGGGATCCGAAATATCTGTTCTCAGATTCCACAGAAATAAGGCTACCAAAGAGATCCACGAAATACAGATGTAACTCTGTGAGTGGAAGTCACATATCCCAGAGCAGTTTCTCAGAAAGCTTCTTTCCAGATTTCATCGGAGGATATTTCCTTTTTCACCATAGCCCTCTATGGGCTTCCAAATATCACTTTGACAATTCCACAAGAACTGTCTTAGCGAAAGGCTTCTTGAGGGGAAAGCTTTAACTCTGTGAGATGATTTCACAGAACACAAAGAAGTTTTCAGAAAGCTTCTTTCTCTTTGTTATGGGAGGATATTTCCTTTGTCCCTACAGTCTTCAAAGGGATCCGAAATATCTGTTCTCAGATTCCACAGAAATAAGGCTAGCAAAGAGATCCACGAAATACAGATGTAACTCTGTGAGTGGAAGTCACATATCACAGAGCAGTTTCTCAGAAAGCTTCTTTCCAGATTTCATCGGAGGATATTTCCTTTTTCACCATAGCCCTCTAAGGGCTTCCAAATATCACTTTGCCAATTCGACAAGAACTGTCTTAGCAAAAGGCTTCTTGAGGGGAAAGCTGTAACTCTGTGAGATGATTTCACAGAACACAAAGAAGTTTCTCAGAAAGCTTCTTTCTCTTTGTTATCGGAGGATATTTCCTTTGGCCCTATAGTCTTCAAAGGGATCCGAAATATCTGTTCTCACATTCCACAGAAATAAGGCTAGCAAGGAGACCCACGAAATACAGATGTAACTCTGTGAGTGGAAGTCACATATCACAGAGCAGTTTCTCAGAAAGCTTCTTTCCAGATTTCATCTGAGAATATTTCCTTTTTCATCATAGCCCTCTAAGGGTTTCCAAATATCACTTTGCCAATTCCACAAGAACTGTCTTAGCGAAAGGCTTCTTGAAGGGAAAGCTGTAACTCTCTGAGATGATTTCACAGAACACAAAGAAGTTTCTCAGAAATCTTCTTTCTCTTTGTTATCGGAGGATATTTCCTTTGGCCCTATAGTCTTCAAAGGGATCCGAAATATCTGTTCTCAGATTCCACAGAAATAAGGCTAGCAAAGGGATCCACGAAATACAGATGTAACGCTCTGAGTGGAAGTCACATATCACAGAGCAGTTTCTCAGGAAGCTTCTTTCCAGATTTCATCGGAGGATATTTCCTTTTTCACCATAGCCCTCTATGGTCTTCCAAATATCACTTTGCCAATTCCACAAGAACTGTCTTAGCGAAAGGTTTCTTGAGGGGAAAGCTGTAACTTTGTGAGATGATTTCACCGAACACAATGAAGTTTCTCAGAAAGCTTCTTTCTCTTTGTTATCGGAGGATATTTCATTTGGCCCTATAGTCTTCAAAAGGATCCGAAATATCTGTTCTCAGATTCCACAGAAATAAGGCTAGCAAAGAGATCCACGAAATACAGATGTAACTCTGTGAGTGGAAGTCACATATCACAGAGCAGTTTCTCAGAAAGCTTCTTTCCAGATTTCATCGGAGGATACTTCCTTTCTCACCATAGCCCTCTATGGGCTTCCAAATATCACTTTGCCAATTCCACAAGAACTGTCTTAGCGAAAGGCTTCTTTAGGGGAAAGCTGTAACTCTGTGAGATGATTTCACAGAACACAAAGAACTTTTCAGAAAGCTTCTTTCTCTTTGTTATGGGAGGATATTTCCTTTGTCCCTACAGTCTTCAAAGAGATCCGAAATATCTGTTCTCAGATTCCACAGAAATAAGGCTAGCAAAGAGATCCTTGAAATACAGATGTAACTCTGTGAGATGAATTAAGAGCACAATAAGCAGTTTCTCAGAAAGCTTCTTTCCAGATTTCATGGGAGGATATTTCCTTTTTCAACATAGCCCTCTATGGGCTTCCAAATATCACTTTGCCAATTCCACAAGAACTGTCTTAGCGAAAGGCTTCTTGAGTAGAAAGCTGTAACTCTGTGAGATGATTTCACAGAACACAAAGAAGATTCTCAGAAAGCTTCTTTCTCTTTGTTATCGGAGGATATTTCCTTTGGCCATATAGTCTTCCAAGGGATCCGAAATATCTTTTCTCAGATTCCACAGAAATACGGCTTGCAAAGACATCCACGAAATACAGATGTAACTCTGTGAGTGGAAGTCACATATCACAGAGCAGTTTCGCAGAAAGCTTCTTTCCAGATTTCATCTGAGGATATTTCCTTTTTCACCATAGCCCTCTATGGGCTTCCAAATATCACTTTGCCAATTCCACAAGAACTGTCTTAGCGAAAGGCTTCTTGATGGGAAAGCTGTAACTCTGTGAGATGATTTCACAGAACACAAAGAAGTTTCTCAGAAAACTTCCTTCCAGTTTCTCCTGGAGGATGTTTTCTTTTTCACCATAGCCCTCTATGGGTTTCCAAATATCACTTTGCCAATTCCACAAGAACTGTCTTAGCGAAAGGCATCTTGAGGGGAAAGCTGTAACTCTGTGAGATGATTTCACCGAACACAATGAAGTTTCTCAGAAAGCTTCTTTCTCTTTTTAATCGGAGGATATTTCCTTTGGCCCTATAGTTTTCAAAAGGATCCGAAATATCTGTTCTCAGATTCCACAGAAATAAGGCTTGCAAAGAGATCCACGAAATACAGATGTAACTCTGTGAGTGGAAGTCACATATCCCAGAGCAGTTTCTCAGAAAGCTTCTTTCCAGATTTCATCTGAGGATATTTCCTTTTTCACCGTACCCCTCTATGGGCTTCCAAATATCACTTTGACAATTCCACAAGAACTGTCTTAGCGAAAGGCTTCTTGAGGGGAAAGCTGTAACTCTGTGAGATGATTTCACAGAACACAAAGAAATTTTCAGAAATCTTCTTTCTCTTTGTTATGGGAGGATATTTCCTTTGGCCCTATAGTCTTCAAAGGGATCCGAAATATCTGTTCTCAGATTCCACAGAAATAAGGCTAGCAAAGAGATCCACGAAATACAGATGTAACTCTGTGAGTGGAAGTCACATATCACAGAGCAGTTTCTCAGAAAGCTTCATTCCAGATTTCATGGGAGGATATTTCCTTTTTCACCATACCCCTCTATGGGCTTCCCAATATCACTTTTCCAATTCCACAAGAACTGTCTTAGCGAAAGGCTTCTTGAGGGGAAAGCTGTAACTCTGTGAGATGATTTCACAGAACACAAAGAAGTTTCTCAGAAAGCTTCTTTCTCTTTGTTATGGGAGGATATTTCCTTTGGTCCTATAGTCTTCAAAGGGATCCGAAATATCTGTTCTCAGATTCCACAGAAATAAGGCTAGCAAAGAGATCCACGAAATACAGATGTAACTCTGTGAGTGGAAGTCACATATCACAGAGCAGTTTCTCAGAAAGGTTCTTTCCAGATTTCATCGGAGGATATTTCCTTTTTCACCATAGCCCACCTTGGGCTTCCAAATATCACTTTGCCAATTCCACAAGAACTGCCTTAGCGAAAGGCATATTGAGGGGAAAGCTGTAACTCTGTGAGATGATTTCACCGCACACAATGAAGTTTCTCAGAAAGCTTCTTTCTCTTTTTAATCGGAGGATATTTCCTTTGGCCCTATAGTCTTCAAAAGGATCCGAAATATCTGTTCTCAGATTCCACAGAAATAAGGCTAGCAAAGAGATCCACGAAATACAGATGTAACTCTGTGAGTGGAAGTCACATATCACAGAGCAGTTTCTCAGAAACTTCTTTCCAGATTTCATCGGAGGATATTTCCTTTTTCACCAAAGCCCTCTATGGGCTTCCAAATATCACTTTGCCAATTCCACAAGAACTGTCTTAGCGAAAGGCTGCATGAGGGGAAAGCTGTAACTCTGTGAGATGATTTCACAGAACACAAAGAAGTTTTCAGAAAGCTTCTTTCTCTTTGTTATGGGAGGATATTTCCTTTGTCCCTACAGTCTTCAAAGGGATCCGAAATATCTGTTCTCAGATTCCACAGAAATAAGGCTAGCAAAGAGATCCACGAAATACAGATGTAACTCTGTGAGTGGAAGTCACATATCACAGAGCAGTTTCTCAGAAAGCTTCTTTCCAGTTTTCATCGGAGGATATTTCCTTTTTCCCATAGCCCTCTATGGGCTTCCAAATATCACTTTGCCAATTCCACAAGAACTGTCTTAGCGAAAGGCTTCTTGAGGGGAAAGCTGTAACTCTGTGAGATGATTTCACAGAACACAAAGAAGTTTCTCAGAAAGCTTCTTTCTCTTTGTTATCGGAGGATATTTCCTTTGGCCCTATAGTCTTCAAAGGGATTCGAAATATCTGTTCTCAGATTCCACAGAAATAAGGCTAGCAAAGAGATCCACGAAATTCAGATGTAACTCTGTGAGTGGAAGTCACATATCCCAGAGCAGTTTCTCGGAAAGCTTCTTTCCAGATTTGATCTGAGGATATTTCCTTTTTCACCATAGCCCTCTATGGGCTTGCAAATATCACTGTGACAATTCCACAAGAACTGTCTTAGCGAAAGGCTTCTTGAGGGGAAAGCTGTAACTCCGTGAGATGATTTCACAGAACACAAAGAAATTTTCAGAAAGCTTCTTTCTCTTTGTTATGGGAGGATATTTCCTTTGTCCCTACAGTCTTCAAAGGGATCCGAAATATCTGTTCTCAGATTCCACAGAAATAAGGCTAGCAAAGAGATCCACGAAATACAGATGTAACTCTGTGAGTGGAAGTCACATATCACAGAGCAGTTTCTCAGAAAGATTCTTTCCATATTTCATCGGAGGATATTTCCTTTTTCACCATAGCCCTCTATGGGCTTCCAAATATCACTTTGCCAATTCCACAAGAACTGTCTTAGCGAAAGGCTTCTTGAGGGGAAAGCTGTAACTCTGTGAGATGATTTCACAGAACACAAAGAAGTTTTAAGAAAGCTTCTTTCTCTTTGTTATGGGAGGATATTTCCTTTGTCCCTACAGTCTTCAAAGGGATCCGAAATATCTGTTCTCAGATTCCACAGAAATAAGGCTAGCAAAGAGATCCACGAAATACAGATGTAACTCTGTGAGTGGAAGTCACATATCACAGAGCAGTTTCTCAGAATGCTTCTTTCCAGATTTCATCGGAGGATATTTCCTTTTTCACCCTAGCCCTCTATGGGCTTCCAAATATCCCTTTGCCAATTCCACAAGAACAGTCTTAGCGAAAGGCTTCTTGAGGGGAAAGCTGTAACTCTGTGAGATGATTTCACAGAACACAAAGAAGTTTCTCAGAAAGCTTCTTTCTCTTTGTTATGGGAGGATATTTCCTTTGGCCCTATAGTCTTCAAAGGGATCCGAAATATCTGTTCTCAGATTCCACAGAAATAAGGCTAGCAAAGAGATCCACGAAATACAGATGTAACTCTGTGAGTGGAAGTCACATATCACAGAGCAGTTTCTCAGAAAGCTTCTTTCCAGATTTCATCGGAGGATATTTCCTTTTTCACCATAGCCCTCTATGGGCTTCCAAATATCACTTTGCCAATTCCACAAGAACTGTCTTAGCGAACGTTTTCTTGAGGGGAAAGCTGTAACGCTGTGAGATGATTTCACAGAACACAAAGAAGTTTCTCAGAAAGCCTCTTTCTCTTTGTTATGGGAGGATATTTCCTTTGGCCCTATAGTCTTCAAAGGGATCCGAAATATCTGTTCTCAGATTCCACAGAAATAAGGCTAGCAAAGAGATCCACGAAATACAGATGTAACTCTGTGAGTGGAAGTCACATATCACAGAGCAGTTTCTCAGAAAGCTTCTTTCCAGATTTCATCGGAGGATATTTCCCTTTTCACCATAGCCCTCTATGGGCTTCCCAATATCACTTTTCCAATTCCACAAGAACTGTCTTAGCGAAAGGCTTCTTGAGGGGAAAGCTGTAACTCTGTGAGATGATTTCACAGAACACAATGAAGATTCTCAGAAAGCTTCTTTCTCTTTGTTATCGGAGGATATTTCCTTTGGCCATATAGTCTTCCAAGGGATCCGAAATATCTGTTCTCAGATTCCACAGAAATAAGGCTACCAAAGAGATCCACGAAATACAGATGTAACTCTGTGAGTGGAAGTCACATATCCCAGAGCAGTTTCTCAGAAAGCTTCTTTCCAGATTTCATCGGAGGATATTTCCTTTTTCACCATAGCCCTCTATGGGCTTCCAAATATCACTTTGACAATTCCACAAGAACTGTCTTAGCGAAAGGCTTCTTGAGGGGAAAGCTTTAACTCTGTGAGATGATTTCACAGAACACAAAGAAGTTTTCAGAAAGCTTCTTTCTCTTTGTTATGGGAGGATATTTCCTTTGTCCCTACAGTCTTCAAAGGGATCCGAAATATCTGTTCTCAGATTCCACAGAAATAAGGCTAGCAAAGAGATCCACGAAATACAGATGTAACTCTGTGAGTGGAAGTCACATATCACAGAGCAGTTTCTCAGAAAGCTTCTTTCCAGATTTCATCGGAGGATATTTCCTTTTTCACCATAGCCCTCTAAGGGCTTCCAAATATCACTTTGCCAATTCGACAAGAACTGTCTTAGCAAAAGGCTTCTTGAGGGGAAAGCTGTAACTCTGTGAGATGATTTCACAGAACACAAAGAAGTTTCTCAGAAAGCTTCTTTCTCTTTGTTATCGGAGGATATTTCCTTTGGCCCTATAGTCTTCAAAGGGATCCGAAATATCTGTTCTCACATTCCACAGAAATAAGGCTAGCAAGGAGACCCACGAAATACAGATGTAACTCTGTGAGTGGAAGTCACATATCACAGAGCAGTTTCTCAGAAAGCTTCTTTCCAGATTTCATCTGAGAATATTTCCTTTTTCATCATAGCCCTCTAAGGGTTTCCAAATATCACTTTGCCAATTCCACAAGAACTGTCTTAGCGAAAGGCTTCTTGAAGGGAAAGCTGTAACTCTCTGAGATGATTTCACAGAACACAAAGAAGTTTCTCAGAAATCTTCTTTCTCTTTGTTATCGGAGGATATTTCCTTTGGCCCTATAGTCTTCAAGGGGATCCGAAATATCTGTTCTCAGATTCCACAGAAATAAGGCTAGCAAAGGGATCCACGAAATACAGATGTAACGCTCTGAGTGGAAGTCACATATCACAGAGCAGTTTCTCAGGAAGCTTCTTTCCAGATTTCATCGGAGGATATTTCCTTTTTCACCATAGCCCTCTATGGTCTTCCAAATATCACTTTGCCAATTCCACAAGAACTGTCTTAGCGAAAGGCTTCTTTAGGGGAAAGCTGTAACTCTGTGAGATGATTTCACAGAACACAAAGAACTTTTCAGAAAGCTTCTTTCTCTTTGTTATGGGAGGATATTTCCTTTGTCCCTACAGTCTTCAAAGAGATCCGAAATATCTGTTCTCAGATTCCACAGAAATAAGGCTAGCAAAGAGATCCTTGAAATACAGATGTAACTCTGTGAGATGAATTAAGAGCACAATAAGCAGTTTCTCAGAAAGCTTCTTTCCAGATTTCATGGGAGGATATTTCCTTTTTCAACATAGCCCTCTATGGGCTTCCAAATATCACTTTGCCAATTCCACAAGAACTGTCTTAGCGAAAGGCTTCTTGAGTAGAAAGCTGTAACTCTGTGAGATGATTTCACAGAACACAAAGAAGATTCTCAGAAAGCTTCTTTCTCTTTGTTATCGGAGGATATTTCCTTTGGCCATATAGTCTTCCAAGGGATCCGAAATATCTTTTCTCAGATTCCACAGAAATACGGCTTGCAAAGACATCCACGAAATACAGATGTAACTCTGTGAGTGGAAGTCACATATCACAGAGCAGTTTCGCAGAAAGCTTCTTTCCAGATTTCATCTGAGGATATTTCCTTTTTCACCATAGCCCTCTATGGGCTTCCAAATATCACTTTGCCAATTCCACAAGAACTGTCTTAGCGAAAGGCTTCTTGATGGGAAAGCTGTAACTCTGTGAGATGATTTCACAGAACACAAAGAAGTTTCTCAGAAAACTTCCTTCCAGTTTCTCCTGGAGGATGTTTTCTTTTTCACCATAGCCCTCTATGGGTTTCCAAATATCACTTTGCCAATTCCACAAGAACTGTCTTAGCGAAAGGCATCTTGAGGGGAAAGCTGTAACTCTGTGAGATGATTTCACCGAACACAATGAAGTTTCTCAGAAAGCTTCTTTCTCTTTTTAATCGGAGGATATTTCCTTTGGCCCTATAGTTTTCAAAAGGATCCGAAATATCTGTTCTCAGATTCCACAGAAATAAGGCTTGCAAAGAGATCCACGAAATACAGATGTAACTCTGTGAGTGGAAGTCACATATCCCAGAGCAGTTTCTCAGAAAGCTTCTTTCCAGATTTCATCTGAGGATATTTCCTTTTTCACCGTACCCCTCTATGGGCTTCCAAATATCACTTTGACAATTCCACAAGAACTGTCTTAGCGAAAGGCTTCTTGAGGGGAAAGCTGTAACTCTGTGAGATGATTTCACAGAACACAAAGAAATTTTCAGAAATCTTCCTTCTCTTTGTTATGGGAGGATATTTCCTTTGGCCCTATAGTCTTCAAAGGGATCCGAAATATCTGTTCTCAGATTCCACAGAAATAAGGCTAGCAAAGAGATCCACGAAATACAGATGTAACTCTGTGAGTGGAAGTCACATATCCCAGAGCAGTTTCTCAGAAAGCTTCATTCCAGATTTCATGGGAGGATATTTCCTTTTTCACCATACCCCTCTATGGGCTTCCCAATATCACTTTTCCAATTCCACAAGAACTGTCTTAGCGAAAGGCTTCTTGAGGGGAAAGCTGTAACTCTGTGAGATGATTTCACAGAACACAAAGAAGTTTCTCAGAAAGCTTCTTTCTCTTTGTTATGGGAGGATATTTCCTTTGGTCCTATAGTCTTCAAAGGGATCCGAAATATCTGTTCTCAGATTCCACAGAAATAAGGCTAGCAAAGAGATCCACGAAATACAGATGTAACTCTGTGAGTGGAAGTCACATATCACAGAGCAGTTTCTCAGAAAGGTTCTTTCCAGATTTCATCGGAGGATATTTCCTTTTTCACCATAGCCCACTATGGGCTTCCAAATATCACTTTGCCAATTCCACAAGAACTGCCTTAGCGAAAGGCATATTGAGGGGAAAGCTGTAACTCTGTGAGATGATTTCACCGCACACAATGAAGTTTCTCAGAAAGCTTCTTTCTCTTTTTAATCGGAGGATATTTCCTTTGGCCCTATAGTCTTCAAAAGGATCCGAAATATCTGTTCTCAGATTCCACAGAAATAAGGCTAGCAAAGAGATCCACGAAATACAGATGTAACTCTGTGAGTGGAAGTCACATATCACAGAGCAGTTTCTCAGAAACTTCTTTCCAGATTTCATCGGAGGATATTTCCTTTTTCACCAAAGCCCTCTATGGGCTTCCAAATATCACTTTGCCAATTCCACAAGAACTGTCTTAGCGAAAGGCTGCATGAGGGGAAAGCTGTAACTCTGTGAGATGATTTCACAGAACACAAAGAAGTTTTCAGAAAGCTTCTTTCTCTTTGTTATGGGAGGATATTTCCTTTGTCCCTACAGTCTTCAAAGGGATCCGAAATATCTGTTCTCAGATTCCACAGAAATAAGGCTAGCAAAGAGATCCACGAAATACAGATGTAACTCTGTGAGTGGAAGTCACATATCACAGAGCAGTTTCTCAGAAAGCTTCTTTCCAGTTTTCATCGGAGGATATTTCCTTTTTCCCATAGCCCTCTATGGGCTTCCAAATATCACTTTGCCAATTCCACAAGAACTGTCTTAGCGAAAGGCTTCTTGAGGGGAAAGCTGTAACTCTGTGAGATGATTTCACAGAACACAAAGAAGTTTCTCAGAAAGCTTCTTTCTCTTTGTTATCGGAGGATATTTCCTTTGGCCCTATAGTCTTCAAAGGGATTCGAAATATCTGTTCTCAGATTCCACAGAAATAAGGCTAGCAAAGAGATCCACGAAATTCAGATGTAACTCTGTGAGTGGAAGTCACATATCCCAGAGCAGTTTCTCGGAAAGCTTCTTTCCAGATTTCATCTGAGGATATTTCCTTTTTCACCATAGCCCTCTATGGGCTTGCAAATATCACTTTGACAATTCCACAAGAACTGTCTTAGCGAAAGGCTTCTTGAGGGGAAAGCTGTAACTCCGTGAGATGATTTCACAGAACACAAAGAAATTTTCAGAAAGCTTCTTTCTCTTTGTTATGGGAGGATATTTCCTTTGTCCCTACAGTCTTCAAAGGGATCCGAAATATCTGTTCTCAGATTCCACAGAAATAAGGCTAGCAAAGAGATCCACGAAATACCGATGTAACTCTGTGAGTGGAAGTCACATATCCCAGAGCAGTTTCTCGGAAAGCTTCTTTCCAGATTTGATCTGAGGATATTTCCTTTTTCACCATAGCCCTCTATGGGCTTGCAAATATCACTGTGACAATTCCACAAGAACTGTCTTAGCGAAAGGCTTCTTGAGGGGAAAGCTGTAACTCCGTGAGATGATTTCACAGAACACAAAGAAATTTTCAGAAAGCTTCTTTCTCTTTGTTATGGGAGGATATTTCCTTTGTCCCTACAGTCTTCAAAGGGATCCGAAATATCTGTTCTCAGATTCCACAGAAATAAGGCTAGCAAAGAGATCCACGAAATACAGATGTAACTCTGTGAGTGGAAGTCACATATCACAGAGCAGTTTCTCAGAAAGCTTCTTTCCAGATTTCATCGGAGGATATTTCCTTTTTCACCATAGCCCTCTATGGGCTTCCAAATATCACTTTGCCAATTCCACAAGAACTGTCTTAGCGAACGTTTTCTTGAGGGGAAAGCTGTAACGCTGTGAGATGATTTCACAGAACACAAAGAAGTTTTCAGAAAGCTTCTTTCTCTTTGTTATGGGAGGATATTTCCTTTGTCCCTACAGTCTTCAAAGGGATCCGAAATATCTGTTCTCAGATTCCACAGAAATAAGGCTAGCAAAGAGATCCACGAAATACAGATGTAACTCTGTGAGTGGAAGTCACATATCACAGAGCAGTTTCTCAGAAAGCTTCTTTCCAGTTTTCATCGGAGGATATTTCCTTTTTCCCATAGCCCTCTATGGGCTTCCAAATATCACTTTGCCAATTCCACAAGAACTGTCTTAGCGAAAGGCTTCTTGAGGGGAAAGCTGTAACTCTGTGAGATGATTTCACAGAACACAAAGAAGTTTCTCAGAAAGCTTCTTTCTCTTTGTTATCGGAGGATATTTCCTTTGGCCCTATAGTCTTCAAAGGGATTCGAAATATCTGTTCTCAGATTCCACAGAAATAAGGCTAGCAAAGAGATCCACGAAATTCAGATGTAACTCTGTGAGTGGAAGTCACATATCCCAGAGCAGTTTCTCGGAAAGCTTCTTTCCAGATTTCATCTGAGGATATTTCCTTTTTCACCATAGCCCTCTATGGGCTTGCAAATATCACTTTGCCAATTACACAAGAACTGTCTTAGCGAAAGGCTGCATGAGGGGAAAGCTGTAACTCCGTGAGATGATTTCACAGAACACAAAGAAATTTTCAGAAAGCTTCTTTCTCTTTGTTATGGGAGGATATTTCCTTTGTCCCTACAGTCTTCAAAGGGATCCGAAATATCTGTTCTCAGATTCCACAGAAATAAGGCTAGCAAAGAGATCCACGAAATACCGATGTAACTCTGTGAGTGGAAGTCACATATCCCAGAGCAGTTTCTCGGAAAGCTTCTTTCCAGATTTGATCTGAGGATATTTCCTTTTTCACCATAGCCCTCTATGGGCTTGCAAATATCACTGTGACAATTCCACAAGAACTGTCTTAGCGAAAGGCTTCTTGAGGGGAAAGCTGTAACTCCGTGAGATGATTTCACAGAACACAAAGAAATTTTCAGAAAGCTTCTTTCTCTTTGTTATGGGAGGATATTTCCTTTGTCCCTACAGTCTTCAAAGGGATCCGAAATATCTGTTCTCAGATTCCACAGAAATAAGGCTAGCAAAGAGATCCACGAAATACAGATGTAACTCTGTGAGTGGAAGTCACATATCACAGAGCAGTTTCTCAGAAAGCTTCTTTCCAGATTTCATCGGAGGATATTTCCTTTTTCACCATAGCCCTCTATGGGCTTCCAAATATCACTTTGCCAATTCCACAAGAACTGTCTTAGCGAACGTTTTCTTGAGGGGAAAGCTGTAACGCTGTGAGATGATTTCACAGAACACAAAGAAGTTTCTCAGAAAGCCTCTTTCTCTTTGTTATGGGAGGATATTTCCTTTGGCCCTATAGTCTTCAAAGGGATCCGAAATATCTGTTCTCAGATTCCACAGAAATAAGGCTAGCAAAGAGATCCACGAAATACAGATGTAACTCTGTGAGTGGAAGTCACATATCACAGAGCAGTTTCTCAGAAAGCTTCTTTCCAGATTTCATCGGAGGATATTTCCCTTTTCACCATAGCCCTCTATGGGCTTCCCAATATCACTTTTCCAATTCCACAAGAACTGTCTTAGCGAAAGGCTTCTTGAGGGGAAAGCTGTAACTCTGTGAGATGATTTCACAGAACACAATGAACATTCTCAGAAAGCTTCTTTCTCTTTGTTATCGGAGGATATTTCCTTTGGCCATATAGTCTTCCAAGGGATCCGAAATATCTGTTCTCAGATTCCACAGAAATAAGGCTACCAAAGAGATCCACGAAATACAGATGTAACTCTGTGAGTGGAAGTCACATATCCCAGAGCAGTTTCTCAGAAAGCTTCTTTCCAGATTTCATCGGAGGATATTTCCTTTTTCACCATAGCCCTCTATGGGCTTCCAAATATCACTTTGACAATTCCACAAGAACTGTCTTAGCGAAAGGCTTCTTGAGGGGAAAGCTTTAACTCTGTGAGATGATTTCACAGAACACAAAGAAGTTTTCAGAAAGCTTCTTTCTCTTTGTTATGGGAGGATATTTCCTTTGTCCCTACAGTCTTCAAAGGGATCCGAAATATCTGTTCTCAGATTCCACAGAAATAAGGCTAGCAAAGAGATCCACGAAATACAGATGTAACTCTGTGAGTGGAAGTCACATATCACAGAGCAGTTTCTCAGAAAGCTTCTTTCCAGATTTCATCGGAGGATATTTCCTTTTTCACCATAGCCCTCTAAGGGCTTCCAAATATCACTTTGCCAATTCGACAAGAACTGTCTTAGCAAAAGGCTTCTTGAGGGGAAAGCTGTAACTCTGTGAGATGATTTCACAGAACACAAAGAAGTTTCTCAGAAAGCTTCTTTCTCTTTGTTATCGGAGGATATTTCCTTTGGCCCTATAGTCTTCAAAGGGATCCGAAATATCTGTTCTCACATTCCACAGAAATAAGGCTAGCAAGGAGACCCACGAAATACAGATGTAACTCTGTGAGTGGAAGTCACATATCACAGAGCAGTTTCTCAGAAAGCTTCTTTCCAGATTTCATCTGAGAATATTTCCTTTTTCATCATAGCCCTCTAAGGGTTTCCAAATATCACTTTGCCAATTCCACAAGAACTGTCTTA
This sequence comes from Macaca mulatta, assembly GCF_049350105.2. Lineage (NCBI taxonomy): Eukaryota > Metazoa > Chordata > Mammalia > Primates > Cercopithecidae > Macaca > Macaca mulatta. Next base: position 31,646,459 of record NC_133417.1, read on the forward strand.
GCGAAAGGCTTCTTGAAGGGAAAGCTGTAACTCTCTGAGATGATTTCACAGAACACAAAGAAGTTTCTCAGAAATCTTCTTTCTCTTTGTTATCGGAGGATATTTCCTTTGGCCCTATAGTCTTCAAAGGGATCCGAAATATCTGTTCTCAGATTCCACAGAAATAAGGCTAGCAAAGGGATCCACGAAATACAGATGTAACGCTCTGAGTGGAAGTCACATATCACAGAGCAGTTTCTCAGGAAGCTTCTTTCCAGATTTCATCGGAGGATATTTCCTTTTTCACCATAGCCCTCTATGGTCTTCCAAATATCACTTTGCCAATTCCACAAGAACTGTCTTAGCGAAAGGCTTCTTTAGGGGAAAGCTGTAACTCTGTGAGATGATTTCACAGAACACAAAGAACTTTTCAGAAAGCTTCTTTCTCTTTGTTATGGGAGGATATTTCCTTTGTCCCTACAGTCTTCAAAGAGATCCGAAATATCTGTTCTCAGATTCCACAGAAATAAGGCTAGCAAAGAGATCCTTGAAATACAGATGTAACTCTGTGAGATGAATTAAGAGCACAATAAGCAGTTTCTCAGAAAGCTTCTTTCCAGATTTCATGGGAGGATATTTCCTTTTTCAACATAGCCCTCTATGGGCTTCCAAATATCACTTTGCCAATTCCACAAGAACTGTCTTAGCGAAAGGCTTCTTGAGTAGAAAGCTGTAACTCTGTGAGATGATTTCACAGAACACAAAGAAGATTCTCAGAAAGCTTCTTTCTCTTTGTTATCGGAGGATATTTCCTTTGGCCATATAGTCTTCCAAGGGATCCGAAATATCTTTTCTCAGATTCCACAGAAATACGGCTTGCAAAGACATCCACGAAATACAGATGTAACTCTGTGAGTGGAAGTCACATATCACAGAGCAGTTTCGCAGAAAGCTTCTTTCCAGATTTCATCTGAGGATATTTCCTTTTTCACCATAGCCCTCTATGGGCTTCCAAATATCACTTTGCCAATTCCACAAGAACTGTCTTAGCGAAAGGCTTCTTGATGGGAAAGCTGTAACTCTGTGAGATGATTTCACAGAACACAAAGAAGTTTCTCAGAAAACTTCCTTCCAGTTTCTCCTGGAGGATGTTTTCTTTTTCACCATAGCCCTCTATGGGTTTCCAAATATCACTTTGCCAATTCCACAAGAACTGTCTTAGCGAAAGGCATCTTGAGGGGAAAGCTGTAACTCTGTGAGATGATTTCACCGAACACAATGAAGTTTCTCAGAAAGCTTCTTTCTCTTTTTAATCGGAGGATATTTCCTTTGGCCCTATAGTTTTCAAAAGGATCCGAAATATCTGTTCTCAGATTCCACAGAAATAAGGCTTGCAAAGAGATCCACGAAATACAGATGTAACTCTGTGAGTGGAAGTCACATATCCCAGAGCAGTTTCTCAGAAAGCTTCTTTCCAGATTTCATCTGAGGATATTTCCTTTTTCACCGTACCCCTCTATGGGCTTCCAAATATCACTTTGACAATTCCACAAGAACTGTCTTAGCGAAAGGCTTCTTGAGGGGAAAGCTGTAACTCTGTGAGATGATTTCACAGAACACAAAGAAGTTTCTCAGAAAGCTTCTTTCTCTTTGTTATGGGAGGATATTTCCTTTGGTCCTATAGTCTTCAAAGGGATCCGAAATATCTGTTCTCAGATTCCACAGAAATAAGGCTAGCAAAGAGATCCACGAAATACAGATGTAACTCTGTGAGTGGAAGTCACATATCACAGAGCAGTTTCTCAGAAAGGTTCTTTCCAGATTTCATCGGAGGATATTTCCTTTTTCACCATAGCCCACTATGGGCTTCCAAATATCACTTTGCCAATTCCACAAGAACTGCCTTAGCGAAAGGCATATTGAGGGGAAAGCTGTAACTCTGTGAGATGATTTCACCGCACACAATGAAGTTTCTCAGAAAGCTTCTTTCTCTTTTTAATCGGAGGATATTTCCTTTGGCCCTATAGTCTTCAAAAGGATCCGAAATATCTGTTCTCAGATTCCACAGAAATAAGGCTAGCAAAGAGATCCACGAAATACAGATGTAACTCTGTGAGTGGAAGTCACATATCACAGAGCAGTTTCTCAGAAACTTCTTTCCAGATTTCATCGGAGGATATTTCCTTTTTCACCAAAGCCCTCTATGGGCTTCCAAATATCACTTTGCCAATTCCACAAGAACTGTCTTAGCGAAAGGCTTCTTGAGGGGAAAGCTGTAACTCTGTGAGATGATTTCACAGAACACAAAGAAGTTTTAAGAAAGCTTCTTTCTCTTTGTTATGGGAGGATATTTCCTTTGTCCCTACAGTCTTCAAAGGGATCCGAAATATCTGTTCTCAGATTCCACAGAAATAAGGCTAGCAAAGAGATCCACGAGATACAGATGTAACTCTGTGAGTGGAAGTCACATATCACAGAGCAGTTTCTCAGAATGCTTCTTTCCAGATTTCATCGGAGGATATTTCCTTTTTCACCCTAGCCCTCTATGGGCTTCCAAATATCCCTTTGCCAATTCCACAAGAACAGTCTTAGCGAAAGGCTTCTTGAGGGGAAAGCTGTAACTCTGTGAGATGATTTCACAGAACACAAAGAAGTTTCTCAGAAAGCTTCTTTCTCTTTGTTATGGGAGGATATTTCCTTTGGCCCTATAGTCTTCAAAGGGATCCGAAATATCTGTTCTCAGATTCCACAGAAATAAGGCTAGCAAAGAGATCCACGAAATACAGATGTAACTCTGTGAGTGGAAGTCACATATCACAGAGCAGTTTCTCAGAAAGCTTCTTTCCAGATTTCATCGGAGGATATTTCCTTTTTCACCATAGCCCTCTATGGGCTTCCAAATATCACTTTGCCAATTCCACAAGAACTGTCTTAGCGAACGTTTTCTTGAGGGGAAAGCTGTAACGCTGTGAGATGATTTCACAGAACACAAAGAAGTTTCTCAGAAAGCCTCTTTCTCTTTGTTATGGGAGGATATTTCCTTTGGCCCTATAGTCTTCAAAGGGATCCGAAATATCTGTTCTCAGATTCCACAGAAATAAGGCTAGCAAAGAGATCCACGAAATACAGATGTAACTCTGTGAGTGGAAGTCACATATCACAGAGCAGTTTCTCAGAAAGCTTCTTTCCAGATTTCATCGGAGGATATTTCCCTTTTCACCATAGCCCTCTATGGGCTTCCCAATATCACTTTTCCAATTCCACAAGAACTGTCTTAGCGAAAGGCTTCTTGAGGGGAAAGCTGTAACTCTGTGAGATGATTTCACAGAACACAATGAAGATTCTCAGAAAGCTTCTTTCTCTTTGTTATCGGAGGATATTTCCTTTGGCCATATAGTCTTCCAAGGGATCCGAAATATCTGTTCTCAGATTCCACAGAAATAAGGCTACCAAAGAGATCCACGAAATACAGATGTAACTCTGTGAGTGGAAGTCACATATCACAGAGCAGTTTCTAAGAAAGCTTCTTTCCAGATTTCATCAGAGAATATTTCCTTTTTCACCCTAGCCCTCTACGGGCTTCCAAATATCACTTTGCCAATTCCACAAGAACTGTCTTAGCGAAAGGCTGCATGAGGGAAAAGCTGTAACTCTGTGAGATGATTTCACAGAACACAAAGAAGATTCTCAGAAAGCTTCTTTCTCTTTATTATCGGAGGATATTTCCTTTGGCCATATAGTCTTCCAAGGGATCCGAAATATCTTTTCTCAGATTCCACAGAAATACGGCTTGCAAAGACATCCACGAAATACAGATGTAACTCTGTGAGTGGAAGTCACATATCACAGAGCAGTTTCGCAGAAAGCTTCTTTCCAGATTTCATCTGAGGATATTTCCTTTTTCACCATAGCCCTCCATGGGCTTCCAAATATCACTTTGCCAATTCCACAAGAACTGTCTTAGCGAAAGGCTTCTTGATGGGAAAGCTGTAACTCTGTGAGATGATTTCACAGAACACAAAGAAGTTTCTCAGAAAACTTCCTTCCAGTTTCTCCTGGAGGATGTTTTCTTTTTCACCGTAGCCCTCTATGGGTTTCCAAATATCACTTTGCCAATTCCACAAGAACTGTCTTAGCGAAAGGCATCTTGAGGGGAAAGCTGTAACTCTGTGAGATGATTTCACCGAACACAATGAAGTTTCTCAGAAAGCTTCTTTCTCTTTTTAATCGGAGGATATTTCCTTTAGCCCTATAGTTTTCAAAAGGATCCGAAATATCTGTTCTCAGATTCCACAGAAATAAGGCTTGCAAAGAGATCCACGAAATACAGATGTAACTCTGTGAGTGGAAGTCACATATCCCAGAGCAGTTTCTCAGAAAGCTTCTTTCCAGATTTCATCGGAGGATATTTCCTTTTTCACCATAGCCGTCTATGGGCTTCCAAATATCACTTTGCCAATTCCACAAGAACTGTCTTAGCGAAAGGCTTCTTGAGGGGAAAGCTGTAACTCTGTGAGATGATTTCACAGAACACAAAGAAGTTTCTCAGAAAGCTTCTTTCTCTTTGTTATCGGAGGATATTTCCTTTGGCCCTATAGTCTTCAAAGGGATCCGAAATATCTGTTCTCAGATTCCACAGAAATAAGGCTAGCAAAGAGATCCACGAAATACAGATGTAACTCTGTGAGTGGAAGTCACATATCACAGAGCAGTTTCTCAGAAAGCTTCTTTCCAGATTTCATCGGAGGATATTTCCTTTTTCACCATAGCCGTCTATGGGCTTCCAAATATCACTTTGCCAATTCCACAAGAACTGTCTTATCGAAAGGCTTCTTGAGGCGAAAGCTGTAACTCTGTGAGATGATTTCACAGAACACAAAGGAGTTTCTCAGAAAGCCTCTTTCTCTTTGTTATCGGAGGATATTTCCTTTGGCCCTATAGTCTTCAAAGGGATCCGAAATATCTGCTCTCAGATTCCACAGAAATAAGGCTAGCAAAGAGATCCACGAAATACAGATGTAACTCTGTGAGTGGAAGTCACATATCACAGAGCAGTTTTTCAGAAACCTTCTTTCCAGATTTCATCGGAGGATATTTCCTTTTTCACCATAGCCCTCTATGGGCTTCCCAATATCACTTTTCCAATTCCACAAGAACTGTCTTAGCGAAAGGCTTCTTGAGGGGAAAGCTGTAACTCTGTGAGATGATTTCACAGAACACAAAGAAGTTTCTCAGAAAGCTTCTTTCTCTTTGTTATGGGAGGATATTTCCTTTGGCCCTATAGTCTTCAAAGGGATTCGAAATATCTGTTCTCAGATTCCACAGAAATAAGGCTACCAAAGAGATCCACGAAATACAGATGTAACTCTGTGAGTGGAAGTCACATATCACAGAGCAGTTTCTAAGAAAGCTTCTTTCCAGATTTCATCAGAGAATATTTCCTTTTTCACCCTAGCCCTCTATGGGCTTCCAAATATCACTTTGCCAATTCCACAAGAACTGTCTTAGCGAAAGGCTGCATGAGGGGAAAGCTGTAACTCTGTGAGATGATTTCACAGAACACAAAGAAGTTTTCAGAAACCTTCTTTCTCTTTGTTATGGGGGGATATTTCCTTTGTCACTACAGTCTTCAAAGGGATCCGAAATATCTGTTCTCAGATTCCACAGAAATAAGGCTAGCAAAGAGATCCACGAAATACAGATGTAATTCTGTGAGTGGAAGTCACATATCACAGAGCAGTTTCTCAGAAAGCTTCTTTCCAGTTTTCATCGGAGGATATTTCCTTTTTCACCATAGCCCTCTTTGGGCTTCCAAATATCACTTTGCCAATTCCACAAGAACTGTCTTAGCGAAAGGCTTCTTGAGGGGAAAGCTGTAACTCTGTGAGATGATTTCACGGAACACAAAGAAGTTTCTCAGAAAGCTTCTTTCTCTTTGTTATCGGAGGATATTTCCTTTGGCCCTATAGTCTTCAAAGGTATCCGAAATATCTGTTCTCAGATTCCACAGAAATAAGGCTAGCAAAGAGATCCACGAAATACAGATGTAACTCTGTGAGTGGAAGTCACATATCCCAGAGCAGTTTCTCAGAAAGCTTCTTTCCAGATTTCATCTGAGGATATTTCCTTTTTCACCATAGCCCTCTATGGGCTTCCAAATATCACTTTGACAATTCCACAAGAACTGTCTTAGCGAAAGGCTTCTTGAGGGGAAAGCTGTAACTCTGTGAGATGATTTCACAGAACACAAAGAAATTTTCAGAAAGCTTCTTTCTCTTTGTTATGGGAGGATATTTCCTTTGTCCCTACAGTCTTCAAAGGGATCCAAAATATCTGTTCTCAGATTCCACAGAAATAAGGCTAGCAAAGAGATCCACGAAATACAGATGTAACTCTGTGAGTGGAAGTCACATATCACAGAGCAGTTTCTCAGAAAGCTTCTTTCCAGATTTCATCGGAGGATATTTCCTTTTTCACCATAGCCCTCTATGGGCTTCCAAATATCACTTTGCCAATTCCACAAGAACTGTCTTAGCGAAAGGCTTCTTGAGGGGAAAGCTGTAACTCTGTGAGATGATTTCACAGAACACAAAGAAGTTTTCAGAAAGCTTCTTTCTCTTTGTTATGGGAGGATATTTCCTTTGTCCCTACAGTCTTCAAAGGGATCAAAAATATCTGTTCTCAGATTCCACAGAAATAAGGCTAGCAAAGAGATCCACGAAATACAGATGTAACTCTGTGAGTGGAAGTCACATATCACAGAGCAGTTTCTCAGAAAGCTTCTTTCCAGATTTCATCGGAGGATATTTCCTTTTTCACCATAGCCCTCTATGGGCTTCCAAATATCACTTTGCCAATTCAACAAGAACTGTCTTAGCGAAAGGCTTCTTGAGGGGAAAGCTGTAACTCTGTGAGATGATTTCGCAGAACACAAAGAAGTTTCTCAGAAAGCTTCTTTCTCTTTGTTATCGGAGGATATTTCCTTTGGCCCTATAGTCTTCAAAGGGATCCGAAATATCTGTTCTCAGATTCCACAGAAATAAGGCTAGCAAAGAGATCCACGAAATACAGATGTAACTCTGTGAGTGGAAGTCACATATCACAGAGCAGTTTCTCAGAAACTTCTTTCCAGATTTCATCGGAGGATATTTCCTTTTTCACCCTAGCCATCTATGGGCTTCCAAATATCACTTTGCCAATTCCACAAGAACTGTCCTAGCGAAAGGCTGCATGAGGGGAAAGCTGTAACTCTGTGAGATCATTTCACAGAACACAAAGAAGTTTTCAGAAAGCTTCTTTCTCTTTGTTATGGGAGGATATTTCCTTTGTCACTACAGTCTTCAAAGGGATCCGAAATATCTGTTCTCAGATTCCACAGAAATAAGGCTAGCAAAGAGATCCACGAAATACAGATGTAACTCTGTGAGTAGAAGTCACATATCACAGAGCAGTTTCTCAGAAAGCTTCTTTCCAGTTTTCATCGGAGGATATTTCCTTTTTCACGATAGCCCTCTATGGGCTTCCAAATATCACTTTGCCAATTCCACAAGAACTGTCTTAGCGAAAGGCTTCTTGAGGGGAAAGCTGTAACTCTGTGAGATGATTTCACAGAACACAAAGAAGTTTCTCAGAAAGCTTCTTTCTCTTTGTTATCGGAGGATATTTCCTTTGGCCCTATAGTCTTCAAAGGGATCCGAAATATCTGTTCTCAGATTCCACAGAAATAAGGCTAGCAAAGAGATCCACGAAATACAGATGTAACTCTGTGAGTGGAAGTCACATATCCCAGAGCAGTTTCTCAGAAAGCTTCTTTCCAGATTTCATCTGAGGATATTTCCTTTTTCACCATAGCCCTCTATGGGCTTCCAAATATCACTTTGACAATTCCACAAGAACTGTCTTAGCGAAAGGCTTCTTGAGGGGAAAGCTGTAACTCTGTGAGATGATTTCACAGAACACAAAGAAATTTTCAGAAAGCTTCTTTCTCTTTGTTATGGGAGGATATTTCCTTTGTCCTTACAGTCTTCAAAGGGATCCGAAATATCTGTTCTCAGATTCCACAGAAATAAGGCTAGCAAAGAGATCCACGAAATACAGATGTAACTCTGTGAGTGGAAGTCACATATCACAGAGCAGTTTCTCAGAAAGCTTCTTTCCATATTTCATCGGAGGATATTTCCTTTTTCACCATAGCCCTCTATGGGCTTCCAAATATCACTTTGCAAATTCCACAAGAACTGTCTTAGCGAAAGGCTTCTTGAGGGGAAAGCTGTAACTCTGTGAGATGATTTCACAGAACACAAAGAAGTTTCTCAGAAAGCTTCTTTCTCTTTGTTATGGGAGGATATTTCCTTTGTCCCTACAGTCTTCAAAGGGATCCGAAATATCTGTTCTCAGATTCCACAGAAATAAGGCTAGCAAAGAGATCCACGAAATACAGATGTAACTCTGTGAGTGGAAGTCACATATCACAGAGCAGTTTCTCAGAAAGCTTCTTTCCAGATTTCATCGGAGGATATTTCCTTTTTCACCATAGCCCTCTATGGGCTTCCAAATATCACTTTGCCAATTCCACAAGAACTGTCTTAGCGAAAGGCTTCTTGAGGGGAAAGCTGTAACTCTGTGAGATGATTTCACAGAACACAAAGAAGTTTCTCATAAAGCTTCTTTCTCTTTGTTATGGGAGGATATTTCCTTTGTCCCTACAGTCTTCAAAGGGATCCGAAATATCTGTTCTCAGATTCCACAGAAATAAGGCTAGCAAAGAGATCCACGAAATACAGATGTAACTCTGTGAGTGGAAGTCACATATACCAGAGCAGTTTCTCAGAAAGCTTCTTTCCAGATTTCATCGGAGGATATTTCCTTTTTCACCCTAGCCCTCTATGGGCTTCCAAATATCACTTTGCCAATTCCACAAGAACTGTCTTAGCGAAAGGATTCTTGAGGGGAAAGCTGTAACTCTGTGTGATGATTTCACAGAACACAAAGAAGTTTCTCAGAAAGCTTCTTTCTCTTTGTTATGGGAGGATATTTCCTTTGGCCCTATAGTCTTCAAAGGGATCGGAAATATCTGTTCTCCGATTCCACAGAAATAAGGCTAGCAAAGAGATCCACGAAATACAGATGTAACTCTGTGAGTGGAAGTCACATATCACAGAGCAGTTTCTCAGAAAGCTTCTTTCCAGATTTCATCGGAGGATATTTCCTTTTTCACCCTAGCCCTCTAAGGGCTTCCAAATATCACTTTGCCAATTCCACAAGAACTGTCTTAGCGAAAGGTTTCTTGAGGGGAAAGCTGTAACGCTGTGAGATGATTTCACAGAACACAAGGAAGTTTCTCAGAAAGCCTCTTTCTCTTTGTTATCGGAGGATATTTCCTTTGGCCCTATAGTCTTCAAAGGGATCCGAAATATCTGCTCTCAGATTCCACAGAAATAAGGCTAGCAAAGAGATCCACGAAATACAGATGTAACTCTGTGAGTGCAAGTCACATATCACAGAGCAGTTTCTCTGAAAGCTTCTTTCCAGATTTCATCGGAGGATATTTCCTTTTTCACCATAGCCCTCTAGGGGCTTCCAAATATCACTTTGCCAATTCCACAAAAACTGTCTTAGCGAAAGGCTTCTTGAGGGGAAAGCTATAACTCTGTGAGATGATTTCACAGAACACAAAGAAGTTTCTCAGAAAGCTTCTTTCTCTTTGTTATGGGAGGATATTTCCTTTGGCCCTATAGTCTTCAAAGGGATCCGAAATATCTGTTCTCAGATTCCACAGAAATAAGGCTACCAAAGAGATCCACGAAATACAGATGTAACTCTGTGAGTGGAAGTCACATATCACAGAGCAGTTTCTAAGAAAGCTTCTTTCCAGATTTCATCAGAGAATATTTCCTTTTTCACCCTAGCCCTCTATGGGCTTCCAAATATCACTTTGCCAATTCCACAAGAACTGTCTTAGCGAAAGGCTGCATGAGGGGAAAGCTGTAACTCTGTGAGATGATTTCACAGAACACAAAGAAGTTTCTCAGAAAGCTTCTTTCTCTTTGTTATCGGAGGATATTTCCTTTGTCCCTACAGTCTTCAAAGGGATCCGAAATATCTGTTCTCAGATTCCACAGAAATCAGGCTAGCAAAGAGATCCACGAAATACAGATGTATCTCTGTGAGTGGAAGTCACATATCACAGAGCAGTTTCTCAGAAAGCTTCTTTCCAGATTTCATCGGAGGATATTTCCTTTTTCACCATAGCCCTCTATGGGCTTCCAAATATCACTTTGCCAATTCCACAAGAACTGTCTTAGCGAAAGGCTTCTTGAGGGGAAAGCTGTAACTCTGTGAGATGATTTCACAGAACACAAAGAAGTTTCTCAGAAAGCTTCTTTCTCTTTGTTATGGGAGGATATTTCCTTTGGCCCTATAGTCTTCAAAGGGATCCGAAATATCTGTTCTCAGGTTCCACAGAAATAAGGCTAGCAAAGAGATCCACGAAATACAGATGTAACTCTGTGAGTGGAAGTCACATATCACAGAGCAGTTTCTCAGAAAGCTTCTTTCCAGATTTCATCGGAGGATATTTCCTTTTTCACCATAGCCCCCTATGGGCTTCCAAATATCACCTTGCCAATTCCACAAGAACTGTCTTATCGAAAGGCTTCTTGAGGGGAAAGCTGTAACTCTGTGAGATGATTTCACCGAACACAATGAAGTTTCTCAGAAAGCTTCTTTCTCTTTGTTATCGGAGGATATTTCCTTTGGCCCTATAGTTTCAAAAGGATCCGAAATATCTGTTCTCAGATTCCACAGAAATAAGGCTAGCAAAGAGATCCACGAAATACAGATGTAACTCTGTGAGTGGAAGTCACATATCACAGAGCAGTTTCTCAGAAAGCTTCATTCCAGATTTCATCGGAGGATATTTCCTTTTTCACCATAGCCCTCTATGGGCTTCCAAATATCACTTTGCCAATTCCACAAGAACTGTCTTAGCGAAAGGTTTCTTGAGGGGAAAGCTGTAACGCTGTGAGATGATTTCACAGAACACAAAGAAGTTTCTCAGAAAGCCTCTTTCTCTTTGTTATCGGAGGATATTTCCTTTGGCCCTATAGTCTTCAAAGGGATCCGAAATATCTGCTCTCAGATTCCACAGAAATAAGGCTAGCAAAGAGATCCACGAAATACAGATGTAACTCTGTGAGTGCAAGTCACATATCACAGAGCAGTTTCTCAGAAAGCTTCTTTCCAGATTTCATCGGAGGATATTTCCTTTTTCACCATAGCCCTCTATGGGCTTCCAAATATCACTTTGCCAATTCCAAAAGAACTGTCTTAGCGAAAGGCTTCTTGAGGGGAAAGCTGTAACTCTGTGAGATGATTTCACAGAACACAAAGAAGTTTCTCAGAAAGCTTCTTTCTCTTTGTTATGGGAGGATATTTCCTTTGGCCCTATTGTCTTCAAAGGGATCCGAAATATCTGTTCTCAGTTTCCACAGAAATAAGGCTAGCAAAGAGATCCACGAAATACAGATGTAACTCTTTGAGTGGAAGTCACATATCACAGAGCAGTTTCTCAGAAAGCTTCTTTCCAGATTTCATCGGAGGATATTTCCTTTTTCACCATAGCCCTCTATGGGCTTCCAAATATCACTTTGCCAATTCCACAAGAACTGTCTTAGCGAAAGGCTTCTTGAGGCGAAAGCTGTAACTCTGTGAGATGATTTCACAGAACACAAAGGAGTTTCTCAGAAAGCCTCTTTCTCTTTGTAATCGGAGGATATTTCCTTTGGCCCTATAGTCTTCAAAGGGATCCGAAATATCTGCTCTCAGATTCCACAGAAATAAGGCGAGCAAAGAGATCCACGAAATACAGATGTAACTCTGTGAGTGGAAGTCCCATACCACAGAGCAGTTTCTCAGAAAGCTTCTTTCCAGATTTCATCTGAGGATATTTCCTTTTTCACCATAGCCCTCTAAGGGCTTCCAAATATCACTTTGACAATTCCACAAGAACTGTCTTAGCGAAAGGCTTCTTGAGGGGAAAGCTGTAACTCTGTGAGATGATTTCACAGAACACAAAGAAGTTTCTCAGAAAGCTTCTTTCTCTTTGTTATGGGAGGATATTTCCTTTGGCCCTATAGTCTTCAAAGGGATCCGAAATATCTGTTCTCAGATTCCACAGAAATAAGGCTAGCAAAGAGATCCACGAAATACAGATGTAACTCTGTGAGTGGAAGTCACATATCACAGAGCAGTTTCTCAGAAAGCTTCTTTCCAGATTTCATCGGAGGATATTTCCTTTTTCACCATAGCCCTCTATGGGCTTCCCAATATCACTTTTCCAATTCCACAAGAACTGTCTTAGCGAAAGGCTTCTTGAGGGGAAAGCTGTAACTCTGTGACATGATTTCACAGAACACAATGAAGATTCTCAGAAAGCTTCTTTCTCTTTGTTATCGGAGGATATTTCCTTTGGCCATATAGTCTTCCAAGGGATCCGAAATATCTGTTCTCAGATTCCACAGAAATAAGGCTACCAAAGAGATCCACGAAATACAGATGTAACTCTGTGAGTGGAAGTCACATATCACAGCTCAGTTTCTAAGAAAGCTTCTTTCCAGATTTCATCAGAGAATATTTCCTTTTTCACCCTAGCCCTCTATGGGCTTCCAAATATCACTTTGCCAATTCCACAAGAACTGTCTTAGCGAAAGGCTGCATGAGGGGAAAGCTGTAACTCTGTGAGATGATTTCACAGAACACAAAGAAGATTCTCAGAAAGCTTCTTTCTCTTTGTTATCGGAGGATATTTCCTTTGGCCATATAGTCTTCCAAGGGATCCGAAATATCTTTTCTCAGATTCCACAGAAATACGGCTTGCAAAGACATCCACGAAATACAGATGTAACTCTGTGAGTGGAAGTCACATATCACAGAGCAGTTTCGCAGAAAGCTTCTTTCCAGATTTCATCTGAGGATATTTCCTTTTTCACCATAGCCCTCTATGGGCTTCCAAATATCACTTTGCCAATTCCACAAGAACTGTCTTAGCGAAAGGCTTCTTGATGGGAAAGCTGTAACTCTGTGAGATGATTTCACAGAACACAAAGAAGTTTCTCAGAAAACTTCCTTCCAGTTTCTCCTGGAGGATGTTTTCTTTTTCACCGTAGCCCTCTATGGGTTTCCAAATATCACTTTGCCAATTCCACAAGAACTGTCTTAGCGAAAGGCATCTTGAGGGGAAAGCTGTAACTCTGTGAGATGATTTCACCGAACACAATGAAGTTTCTCAGAAAGCTTCTTTCTCTTTTTAATCGGAGGATATTTCCTTTAGCCCTATAGTTTTCAAAAGGATCCGAAATATCTGTTCTCAGATTCCACAGAAATAAGGCTTGCAAAGAGATCCACGAAATACAGATGTAACTCTGTGAGTGGAAGTCACATATCCCAGAGCAGTTTCTCAGAAAGCTTCTTTCCAGATTTCATCTGAGGATATTTCCTTTTTCACCGTAGCCCTCTATGGGCTTCCAAATATCACTTTGACAATTCCACAAGAACTGTCTTAGCGAAAGGCTTCTTGAGGGGAAAGCTGTAACTCCGTGAGATGATTTCACAGAACACAAAGAAATTTTCAGAAAGCTTCTTTCTCTTTGTTATGGGAGGATATTTCCTTTGTCCCTACAGTCTTCAAAGGGATCCGAAATATCTGTTCTCAGATTCCACAGAAATAAGGCTAGCAAAGAGATCCACGAAATACAGATGTAACTCTGTGAGTGGAAGTCACATATCACAGAGCAGTTTCTCAGAAAGCTTCTTTCCATATTTCATCGGAGGATATTTCCTTTTTCACCATAGCCCTCTATGGGCTTCCAAATATCACTTTGCCAATTCCACAAGAACTGTCTTAGCGAAAGGCTTCTTGAGGGGAAAGCTGTAACTCTGTGAGATGATTTCACAGAACACAAAGAAGTTTTCAAAAAGCTTCTTTCTCTTTGTTATGGGAGGATATTTCCTTTGTCCCTACAGTCTTCAAAGGGATCCGAAATATCTGTTCTCAGATTCCACAGAAATAAGGCTAGCAAAGAGATCCACGAAATACAGATGTAACTCTGTGAGTGGAAGTCACATATCGCAGAGCAGTTTCTCAGAATGCTTCTTTCCAGATTTCATCGGAGGATATTTCCTTTTTCACCCTAGCCCTCTATGGGCTTCCAAATATCCCTTTGCCAATTCCACAAGAAATGTCTTAGCGAAAGGCTTCTTGAGGGGAAAGCTGTAACTCTGTGAGATGATTTCACAGAACACAAAGAAGTTTCTCAGAAAGCTTCTTTCTCTTTGTTATGGGAGGATATTTCCTTTGGCCCTATAGTCTTCAAAGGGATCCGAAATATCTGTTCTCAGATTCCACAGAAATAAGGCTAGCAAAGAGATCCACGAAATACAGATGTAACTCTGTGAGTGGAAGTCACATATCACAGAGCAGTTTCTCAGAAAGCTTCTTTCCAGATTTCATCGGAGGATATTTCCTTTTTCACCATAGCCCTCTATGGGCTTCCAAATATCACTTTGCCAATTCCACAAGAACTGTCTTAGCGAACGGTTTCTTGAGGGGACAGCTGTAACGCTGTGAGATGATTTCACAGAACACAAAGAAGTTTCTCAGAAAGCCTCTTTCTCTTTGTTATCGGAGGATATTTCCTTTGGCCCTATAGTCTTCAAAGGGATCCGAAATATCTGCTCTCAGATTCCACAGAAATAAGGCTAGCAAAGAGATCCACGAAATACAGATGTAACTCTGTGAGTGCAAGTCACATATCACAGAGCAGTTTCTCAGAAAGCTTCTTTCCATATTTCATCGGAGGATATTTCCTTTTTCACCATAGCCGTCTATGGGCTTCCAAATATCACTTTGCCAATTCCACAAGAACTGTCTTAGCGAAAGGCTTCTTGAGGGGAAAGCTGTAACTCTGTGAGATGATTTCACAGAACACAAAGAAGTTTCTCAGAAAGCTTCTTTCTCTTTGTTATCGGAGGATATTTCCTTTGGCCCTATAGTCTTCAAAGGGATCCGAAATATCTGTTCTCAGATTCCACAGAAATAAGGCTAGCAAAGAGATCCACGAAATACAGATGTAACTCTGTGAGTGGAAGTCACATATCACAGAGCAGTTTCTCAGAAAGCTTCTTTCCAGATTTCATCGGAGGATATTTCCTTTTTCACCATAGCCGTCTATGGGCTTCCAAATATCACTTTGCCAATTCCACAAGAACTGTCTTATCGAAAGGCTTCTTGAGGCGAAAGCTGTAACTCTGTGAGATGATTTCACAGAACACAAAGGAGTTTCTCAGAAAGCCTCTTTCTCTTTGTTATCGGAGGATATTTCCTTTGGCCCTATAGTCTTCAAAGGGATCCGAAATATCTGCTCTCAGATTCCACAGAAATAAGGCTAGCAAAGAGATCCACGAAATACAGATGTAACTCTGTGAGTGGAAGTCACATACCACAGAGCAGTTTCTCAGAAACCTTCTTTCCAGATTTCATCGGAGGATATTTCCTTTTTCACCATAGCCCTCTATGGGCTTCCCAATATCACTTTTCCAATTCCACAAGAACTGTCTTAGCGAAAGGCTTCTTGAGGGGAAAGCTGTAACGCTGTGAGATGATTTCACAGAACACAAAGAAGTTTCTCAGAAAGCTTCTTTCTCTTTGTTATGGGAGGATATTTCCTTTGGCCCTATAGTCTTCAAAGGGATTCGAAATATCTGTTCTCAGATTCCACAGAAATAAGGCTACCAAAGAGATCCACGAAATACAGATGTAACTCTGTGAGTGGAAGTCACATATCACAGAGCAGTTTCTAAGAAAGTTTCTTTCCAGATTTCATCAGAGAATATTTCCTTTTTCACCCTAGCCCTCTATGGGCTTCCAAATATCACTTTGCCAATTCCACAAGAACTGTCTTAGCGAAAGGCTTCTTGAGGGGAAAGCTGTAACTCTGTGAGATGATTTCACAGAACACAAAGAAGTTTTCAGAAACCTTCTTTCTCTTTGTTATGGGGGGATATTTCCTTTGTCCCTACAGTCTTCAAAGGGATCCGAAATATCTGTTCTCAGATTCCACAGAAATAAGGCTAGCAAAGAGATCCACGAAATACAGATATAATTCTGTGAGTGGAAGTCACATATCACAGAGCAGTTTCTCAGAAAGCTTCTTTCCAGTTTTCATCGGAGGATATTTCCTTTTTCACCATAGCCCTCTATGGGCTTCCAAATATCACTTTGCCAATTCCACAAGAACTGTCTTAGCGAAAGGCTTCTTGAGGGGAAAGCTGTAACTCTGTGAGATGATTTCACAGAACACAAAGAAGTTTCTCAGAAAGCTTCTTTCTCTTTGTTATCGGAGGATATTTCCTTTGGCCCTATAGTCTTCAAAGGGATCCGAAATATCTGTTCTCAGATTCCTCAGAAATAAGGCTAGCAAAGAGATCCACGAAATACAGATGTAACTCTGTGAGTGGAAGTCACATATCCCAGAGCAGTTTCTCAGAAAGCTTCTTTCCAGATTTCATCTGAGGATATTTCCTTTTTCACCATAGCCCTCTATGGGCTTCCAAATATCACTTTGACAATTCCACAAGAACTGTCTTAGCGAAAGGCTTCTTGAGGGGAAAGCTGTAACTCTGTGAGATGATTTCACAGAACACAAAGAAATTTTCAGAAAGCTTCTTTCTCTTTGTTATGGGAGGATATTTCCTTTGTCCCTACAGTCTTCAAAGGGATCCGAAATATCTGTTCTCAGATTCCACAGAAATAAGGCTAGCAAAGAGATCCACGAAATATAGATGTAACTCTGTGAGTGGAAGTCACATATCACAGAGCAGTTTCTCAGAAAGCTTCTTTCCAGATTTCATCGGAGGATATTTCCTTTTTCACCATAGCCCTCTATGGGCTTCCAAATATCACTTTGCCAATTCCACAAGAACTGTCTTAGCGAAAGGCTTCTTGAGGGGAAAGCTGTAACTCTGTGAGATGATTTCACAGAACACAAAGAAGTTTCTCAGAAAGCTTCTTTCTCTTTGTTATCGGAGGATATTTCCTTTGGCCCTATAGTCTTCAAAGGGATCCGAAATATCTGTTCTCAGATTCCACAGAAATAAGGCTAGCAAAGAGATCCACGAAATACAGATGTAACTCTGTGAGTGGAAGTCACATATCACAGAGCAGTTTCTCAGAAAGCTTCTTTCCAGATTTCATCGGAGGATATTTCCTTTTTCACCATAGCCGTCTATGGGCTTCCAAATATCACTTTGCCAATTCCACAAGAACTGTCTTAGCGAAAGGCTTCTTGAGGCGAAAGCTGTAACTCTGTGAGATGATTTCACAGAACACAAAGGAGTTTCTCAGAAAGCCTCTTTCTCTTTGTTATCGGAGGATATTTCCTTTGGCCCTATAGTCTTCAAAGGGATCCGAAATATCTGCTCTCAGATTCCACAGAAATAAGGCTAGCAAAGAGATCCACGAAATACAGATGTAACTCTGTGAGTGGAAGTCACATATCACAGAGCAGTTTCTCAGAAACCTTCTTTCCAGATTTCATCGGAGGATATTTCCTTTTTCACCCTAGCCCTCTATGGGCTTCCCAATATCACTTTTCCAATTCCACAAGAACTGTCTTAGCGAAAGGCTTCTTGAGGGGAAAGCTGTAACTCTGTGAGATGATTTCACAGAACACAAAGAAGTTTCTCAGAAAGCTTCTTTCTCTTTGTTATGGGAGGATATTTCCTTTGGCCCTATAGTCTTCAAAGGGATTCGAAATATCTGTTCTCAGATTCCACAGAAATAAGGCTAGCAAAGAGATCCACGAAATACAGATGTAACTCTGTGAGTGGAAGTCACATATCACAGAGCAGTTTCTAAGAAAGCTTCTTTCCAGATTTCATCAGAGAATATTTCCTTTTTCAACCTAGCCCTCTATGGGCTTCCAAATATCACTTTGCCAATTCCACAAGAACTGTCTTAGCGAAAGGCTGCATGAGGGGAAAGCTGTAACTCTGTGAGATGATTTCACAGAACACAAAGAAGTTTTCAGAAACCTTCTTTCTCTTTGTTATGGGGGGATATTTCCTTTGTCACTACAGTCTTCAAAGGGATCCGAAATATCTGTTCTCAGATTCCACAGAAATAAGGCTAGCAAAGAGATCCACGAAATACAGATGTAATTCTGTGAGTGGAAGTCACATATCACAGAGCAGTTTCTCAGAAAGCTTCTTTCCAGTTTTCATCGGAGGATAATTCCTTTTTCACCATAGCCCTCTATGGGCTTCCAAATATCACTTTGCCAATTCCACAAGAACTGTCTTAGCGAAAGGCTTCTTGAGGGGAAAGCTGTAACTCTGTGAGATGATTTCACAGAACACAAAGAAGTTTCTCAGAAAGCTTCTTTCTCTTTGTTATCGGAGGATATTTCCTTTGGCCCTATAGTCTTCAAAGGGATCCGAAATATCTGTTCTCAGATTCCACAGAAATAAGGCTAGCAAAGAGATCCACGAAATACAGATGTAACTCTGTGAGTGGAAGTCACATATCCCAGAGCAGTTTCTCAGAAAGCTTCTTTCCAGATTTCATCTGAGGATATTTCCTTTTTCACCATAGCCCTCTATGGGCTTCCAAATATCACTTTGACAATTCCACAAGAACTGTCTTAGCGAAAGGCTACTTGAGGGGAAAGTTGTAACTCTGTGAGATGATTTCACAGAACACAAAGAAATTTTCAGAAAGCTTCTTTCTCTTTGTTATGGGAGGATATTTCCTTTGTCCCTACAGTCTTCAAAGGGATCCGAAATATCTGTTCTCAGATTCCACAGAAATAAGGCTAGCAAAGAGATCCACGAAATATAGATGTAACTCTGTGAGTGGAAGTCACATATCACAGAGCAGTTTCTCAGAAAGCTTCTTTCCAGATTTCATCGGAGGATATTTCCTTTTTCACCATAGCCCTCTATGGGCTTCCAAATATCACTTTGCCAATTCCACAAGAACTGTCTTAGCGAAAGGCTTCTTGAGGGGAAAGCTGTAACTCTGTGAGATGATTTCACAGAACACAAAGAAGATTTCAGAAAGCTTCTTTCTCTTTGTTATGGGAGGATATTTCCTTTGTCCCTACAGTCTTCAAAGGGATCAAAAATATCTGTTCTCAGATTCCACAGAAATAAGGCTAGCAAAGAGATCCACGAAATACAGATGTAACTCTGTGAGTGGAAGTCACATATCACAGAGCAGTTTCTCAGAAAGCTTCTTTCCAGATTTCATCGGAGGATATTTCCTTTTTCACCATAGCCCTCTATGGGCTTCCAAATATCACTTTGCCAATTCAACAAGAACTGTCTTAGCGAAAGGCTTCTTGAGGGGAAAGCTGTAACTCTGTGAGATGATTTCGCAGAACACAAAGAAGTTTCTCAGAAAGCTTCTTTCTCTTTGTTATCGGAGGATATTTCCTTTGGCCCTATAGTCTTCAAAGGGATCCGAAATATCTGTTCTCAGATTCCACAGAAATAAGGCTAGCAAAGAGATCCACGAAATACAGATGTAACTCTGTGAGTGGAAGTCACATATCACAGAGCAGTTTCTCAGAAAGCTTCTTTCCAGATTTCATCTGAGGATATTTCCTTTTTCACCCTAGCCATCTATGGGCTTCCAAATATCACTTTGCCAATTCCACAAGAACTGTCTTAGCGAAAGGCTGCATGAGGGGAAAGCTGTAACTCTGTGAGATCATTTCACAGAACACAAAGAAGTTTTCAGAGAGCTTCTTTCTCTTTGTTATGGGAGGATTTTTCCTTTGTCACTACATTCTTCAAAGGGATCCGAAATATCTGTTCTCAGATTCCACAGAAATAAGGCTAGCAAAGAGATCCACGAAATACAGATGTAACTCTGTGAGTGGAAGTCACATATCACAGAGCAGTTTCTCAGAAAGCTTCTTTCCAGTTTTCATCGGAGGATATTTCCTTTTTCACCATAGCCCTCTATGGGCTTCCAAATATCACTTTGCCAATTCCACAAGAACTGTCTTAGCGAAAGGCTTCTTGAGGGGAAAGCTGTAACTCTGTGAGATGATTTCACAGAACACAAAGAAGTTTCTCAGAAAGCTTCTTTCTCTTTGTTATCGGAGGATATTTCCTTTGGCCCTATAGTCTTCAAAGGGATCCGAAATATCTGTTCTCAGATTCCACAGAAATAAGGCTAGCAAAGAGATCCACGAAATACAGATGTAACTCTGTGAGTGGAAGTCACATATCCCAGAGCAGTTTCTCAGAAAGCTTCTTTCCAGATTTCATCTGAGGATATTTCCTTTTTCACCATAGCCCTCTATGGGCTTCCAATTATCACTTTGACAATTCCACAAGAACAGTCTTAGCGAAAGGCTTCTTGAGGGCAAAGCTGTAACTCTGTGAGATGATTTCACAGAACACAAAGAAATTTTCAGAAAGCTTCTTTCTCTTTGTTATGGGAGGATATTTCCTTTGTCCTTACAGTCTTCAAAGGGATCCGAAATATCTGTTCTCAGATTCCACAGAAATAAGGCTAGCAAAGAGATCCACGAAATACAGATGTAACTCTGTGAGTGGAAGTCACATATCACAGAGCAGTTTCTCAGAAAGCTTCTTTCCAGATTTCATCGGAGGATATTTCCTTTTTCACCATAGCCCTCTATGGGCTTCCAAATATCACTTTGCAAATTCCACAAGAACTGTCTTAGCGAAAGGCTTCTTGAGGGGAAAGCTGTAACTCTGTGAGATGATTTCACAGAACACAAAGAAGTTTCTCAGAAAGCTTCTTTCTCTTTGTTATGGGAGGATATTTCCTTTGTCCCTACAGTCTTCAAAGGGATCCGAAATATCTGTTCTCAGATTCCACAGAAATAAGGCTAGCAAAGAGATCCACGAAATACAGATGTAACTCTGTGAGTGGAAGTCACATATCACAGAGCAGTTTCTCAGAAAGCTTCTTTCCAGATTTCATCGGAGGATATTTCCTTTTTCACCCTAGCCCTCTATGGGCTTACAAATATCACTTTGCCAATTCCACAAGAACTGTCTTAGCGAAAGGCTTCTTGAGGGGAAAGCTGTAACTCTGTGAGATGATTTCACAGAACACAAAGAAGTTTCTCAGAAAGCTTCTTTCTCTTTGTTATGGGAGGATATTTCCTTTGTCCCTACAGTCTTCAAAGAGATCCGAAATATCTGTTCTCAGATTCCACAGAAATAAGGCTAGCAAAGAGATCCACGAAATACAGATGTAACTCTGTGAGTGGAAGTCACATATACCAGAGCAGTTTCTCAGAAAGCTTCTTTCCAGATTTCATCGGAGGATATTTCCTTTTTCACCCTAGCCCTCTATGGGCTTCCAAATATCACTTTGCCAATTCCACAAGAACTGTCTTAGCGAAAGGATTCTTGAGGGGAAAGCTGTAACTCTGTGAGATGATTTCACAGAACACAAAGAAGTTTCTCAGAAAGCTTCTTTCTCTTTGTTATGGGAGGATATTTCCTTTGGCCCTATAGTCTTCAAAGGGATCGGAAATATCTGTTCTCCGATTCCACAGAAATAAGGCTAGCAAAGAGATCCACGAAATACAGATGTAACTCTGTCAGTGGAAGTCACATATCACAGAGCAGTTTCTCAGAAAGCTTCTTTCCAGATTTCATCGGAGGATATTTCCTTTTTCACCATAGCCCTCTATGGGCTTCCAAATATCACTTTGCCAATTCCACAAGTACTGTCTTAGCGAAAGGTTTCTTGAGGGGAAAGCTGTAACGCTGTGAGATGATTTCACAGAACACAAAGAAGTTTCTCAGAAAGCCTCTTTCTCTTTGTTATCGGAGGATATTTCCTTTGGCCCTATAGTCTTCAAAGGGATCCGAAATATCTGCTCTCAGATTCCACAGAAATAAGGCTAGCAAAGAGATCCACGAAATACAGATGTAACTCTGTGAGTGCAAGTCACATATCACAGAGCAGTTTCTCAGAAAGCTTCTTTCCAGATTTCATCGGAGGATATTTCCTTTTTCACCATAGCCCTCTATGGGCTTCCAAATATCACTTTGCCAATTCCACAAGAACTGTCTTAGCGAAAGGCTTCTTGAGGGGAAAGCTATTACTCTGTGAGATGATTTCACAGAACACAAAGAAGTTCCTCAGAAAGCTTCTTACTCTTTGTTATGGGAGGATATTTCCTTTGGCCCTATAGTCTTCAAAGGGATCCGAAATATCTGTTCTCAGATTCCACAGAAATAAGGCTACCAAAGAGATCCACGAAATACAGATGTAACTCTGTGAGTGGAAGTCACATATCACAGAGCAGTTTCTCAGAAAGCTTCTTTCCAGATTTCATCGGAGGATATTTCCTTTTTCACCATAGCCCTCTATGGGCTTCCAAATATCACTTTGCCAATTCCACAAGAACTGTCTTAGCGAAAGGCTTCTTGAGGCGAAAGCTGTAACTCTGTGAGATGATTTCACAGAACACAAAGGAGTTTCTCAGAAAGCCTCTTTCTCTTTGTTATCGGAGGATATTTCCTTTGGCCCTATAGTCTTCAAAGGGATCCGAAATATCTGCTCTCAGATTCCACAGAAATAAGGCTAGCAAAGAGATCCACGAAATACAGATGTAACTCTGTGAGTGGAAGTCACATATCACAGAGCAGTTTCTCAGAAAGCTTCTTTCCAGATTTCATCGGAGGATATTTCCTTTTTCACCATAGCCCTCTATGGGCTTCCAAATATCACTTTTCCAATTCCACAAGAACTGTCTTAGCGAAAGGCTTCTTGAGGGGAAAGCTGTAACTCTGGGAGATGATTTCACAGAACACAAAGAAGTTTATCAGAAAGCTTCTTTCTCTTTGTTATGGGAGGGTATTTCCTTTGGCCCTATAGTCTTCAAAGGGATTCGAAATATCTGTTCTCAGATTCCACAGAAATAAGGCTACCAAAGAGATCCACGAAATACAGATGTAACTCTGTGAGTGGAAGTCACATATCACAGAGCAGTTTCTAAGAAAGCTTCTTTCCAGATTTCATCAGAGAATATTTCCTTTTTCACCCTAGCCCTCTATGGGCTTCCAAATATCACTTTGCCAATTCCACAAGAACTGTCTTAGCGAAAGGCTGCATGAGGGGAAAGCTGTAACTCTGTGAGATGATTTCACAGAACACAAAGAAGTTTCTCAGAAATCTTCTTTCTCTTTGTTATCGGAGGATATTTCCTTTGTCCCTACAGTCTTCAAAGGGATCCGAAATATCTGTTCTCAGATTCCACAGAAATCAGGCTAGCAAAGAGATCCACGAAATACAGATGTATCTCTGTGAGTGGAAGTCACATATCACAGAGCAGTTTCTCAGAAAGCTTCTTTCCAGATTTCATCGGAGGATATTTCCTTTTTCACCATAGCCCTCTATGGGCTTCCAAATATCACTTTGCCAATTCCACAAGAACTGTCTTAGCGAAAGGCTTCTTGAGGGGAAAGCTGTAACTCTGTGAGATGATTTCAGAGAACACAAAGAAGTTTCTCAGAAAGCTTCTTTCTCTTTGTTATGGGAGGATATTTCCTTTGGCCCTATAGTCTTCAAAGGGATCCGAAATATCTGTTCTCAGGTTCCACAGAAATAAGGCTAGCAAAGAGATCCACGAAATACAGATGTAACTCTGTGAGTGGAAGTCACATATCACAGAGCAGTTTCTCAGAAAGCTTCTTTCCAGATTTCATCAGAGGATATTTCCTTTTTCACCATAGCCCTCTATGTGCTTCCAAATATCACCTTGCCAATTCCACAAGAACTGTCTTAGCGAAAGGCTTCTGAGGGGAAAGCTGTAACTCTGTGAGATGATTTCACCGAACACAATGAAGTTTCTCAGAAAGCTTCTTTCTCTTTGTTATCGGAGGATATTTCCTTTGGCCCTATAGTTTTCAAAAGGATCCGAAATATCTGTTCTCAGATTCCACAGAAATAAGGCTAGCAAAGAGATCCACGAAATACAGATGTAACTCTGTGAGTGGAAGTCACATATCACAGAGCAGTTTCTCAGAAAGCTTCTTTCCAGATTTCATCGGAGGATATTTCCTTTTTCACCATAGCCCTCTATGGGCTTCCAAATATCACTTTGCCAATTCCACAAGAACTGTCTTAGCGAAAGGTTTCTTGAGGGGAAAGCTGTAACTCTGTGAGATGATTTCACAGAACACAAAGAAGTTTCTCAGAAAGCTTCTTTCTCTTTGTTATGGGAGGATATTTCCTTTGGCCCTATAGTCTTCAAAGGGATCCGAAATATCTGTTCTCAGTTTCCACAGAAATAAGGCTAGCAAAGAGATCCACGAAATACAGATGTAACTCTTTGAGTGGAAGTCACATATCACAGAGCAGTTTCTCAGAAAGCTTCTTTCCAGATTTCATCGGAGGATATTTCCTTTTTCACCATAGCCCTCTATGGGCTTCCAAATATCACTTTGCCAATTCCACAAGAACTGTCTTAGCGAAAGGCTTCTTGAGGCGAAAGCTGTAACTCTGTGAGATGATTTCACAGAACACAAAGGAGTTTCTCAGAAAGCCTCTGTCTCTTTGTAATCGGAGGATATTTCCTTTGGCCCTATAGTCTTCAAAGGGATCCGAAATATCTGCTCTCAGATTCCACAGAAATAAGGCTAGCAAAGAGATCCACGAAATACAGATGTAACTCTGTGAGTGGAAGTCACATATCACAGAGCAGTTTCTCAGAAAGCTTCTTTCCAGATTTCATCGGAGGATATTTCCTTTTTCACCATAGCCCTCTATGGGCTTCCCAATATCACTTTTCCAATTCCACAAGAACTGTCTTAGCGAAAGGCTTCTTGAGGGGAAAGCTGTAACTCTGTGAGATGATTTCACAGAACACAAAGAAGTTTCTCAGAAAGCTTCTTTCTCTTTGTTATGGGAGGATATTTCCTTTGGCCCTATAGTCTTCAAAGGGATTCGAAATATCTGTTCTCAGATTCCACAGAAATAAGGCTAGCAAAGAGATCCACGAAATACAGATGTAACTCTGTGAGTGGAAGTCACATATCACAGAGCAGTTTCTAAGAAAGATTCTTTCCAGATTTCATCAGAGAATATTTCCTTTTTCACCCTAGCCCTCTATGGGCTTCCAAATATCACTTTGCCAATTCCACAAGAACTGTCTTAGCAAAAGGCTGCATGAGGGGAAAGCTGTAACTCTGTGAGATGATTTCACAGAACACAAAGAAGTTTTCAGAAAGCTTCTTTCTCTTTGTTATGGGGGGATATTTCCTTTGTCACTACAGTCTTCAAAGGGATCCGAAATATCTGTTCTCAGATTCCACAGAAATAAGGCTAGCAAAGAGATCCACGAAATACAGATGTAACTCTGTGAGTGGAAGTCACATATCACAGAGCAGTTTCTCAGAAAGCTTCTTTCCAGTTTTCATCGGAGGATATTTCCTTTTTCACCATAGCCGTCTATGGGCTTCCAAATATCACTTTGCCAATTCCACAAGAACTGTCTTAGCGAAAGGCTTCTCGAGGGGAAAGCTGAAACTCTGTGAGATGATTTCACAGAACACAAAGAAGTTTCTCAGAAAGCTTCTTTCTCTTTGTTATCGGAGGATATTTCCTTTGGCCCTATAGTCTTCCAAGGGATCCGAAATATCTGTTCTCAGATTCCACAGAAATAAGGCTAGCAAAGAGATCCACGAAATACAGATGTAACTCTGTGAGTGGAAGTCACATATCCCAGAGCAGTTTCTCAGAAAGCTTCTTTCCAGATTTCATCTGAGGATATTTCCTTTTTCATCATAGCCCTCTATGGGCTTCCAAATATCACTTTGACAATTCCACAAGAACTGTCTTAGCGAAAGGCTTCTTGAGGGGAAAGCTGTAACTCTGTGAGATGATCTCACAGAACACAAAGAAATTTTCAGAAAGCTTCTTTCTCTTTGTTATGGGAGGATATTTCCTTTGTCCCTACAGTCTTCAAAGGGATCCGAAATATCTGTTCTCAGATTCCACAGAAATAAGGCTAGCAAAGAGATCCACGAAATACAGATGTAACTCTGTGAGTGGAAGTCACATATCACAGAGCAGTTTCTCAGAAAGCTTCTTTCCAGATTTCATCGGAGGATATTTCCTTTTTCACCATAGCCCTCTATGGGCTTCCAAATATCACTTTGCCAATTCCACAAGAACTGTCTTAGCGAAAGGCTTCTTGAGGGGAAAGCTGTAACTCTGTGAGATGATTTCACAGAACACAAAGAAGTTTTCAGAAAGCTTCTTTCTCTTTGTTATGGGAGGATATTTCCTTTGTCCCTACAGTCTTCAAAGGGATCCGAAATATCTGTTCTCATATTCCACAGAAATAAGGCTAGCAAAGAGATCCACGAAATACAGATGTAACTCTGTGAGTGGAAGTCACATATCACAGAGCAGTTTCTCAGAAAGCTTCTTTCCAGATTTCATCGGAGGATATTTCCTTTTTCACCCTAGCCCTCTATGGGCTTCCAAATATCACTTTGCCAATTCCACAAGAACTGTCTTAGCGAAAGGCTTCTTGAGGGGAAAGCTGTAACTCTGTGAGATGATTTCACAGAACACAAAGAAATTTTCAGAAAGCTTCTTTCTCTTTGTTATGGGAGGATATTTCCTTTGTCCCTACAGTCTTAAAAGGGATCCGAAATATCTGTTCTCAGATTCCACAGAAATAAGGCTAGCAAAGAGATCCACGAAATACAGATGTAACTCTGTGAGTGGAAGTCACATATCCCAGAGCAGTTTCTCAGAAAGCTTCTTTCCATATTTCATCGGCGGATATTTCATTTTTCACCATAGCCCTCTATGGGCTTCCAAATATCACTTTGCCAATTCCACAAGAACTGTCTTAGCGAAAGGCTTCTTGAGGGGAAAGCTGTAACTCTGTGAGATGATTTCACAGAACACAAAGAAGTTTTCAGAAAGCTTCTTTCTCTTTGTTATGGGAGGATATTTCCTTTGTCCCTTCAGTCTTCAAAGGGATCCGAAATATCTGTTCTCAGATTCCACAGAAATAAGGCTAGCAAAGAGATCCACGAAATACAGATGTAACTCTGTGAGTGGAAGTCACATATCACAGAGCAGTTTCTCAGAAAGCTTCTTTCCAGATTTCATCGGAGGATATTTCCTTTTTCACCCTAGCCCTCTATGGGCTTCCAAATATCACTTTGCCAATTCCACAAGAACTGTCTTAGCGAAAGGCTTCTTGAGGGGAAAGCTGTAACTCTGTGAGATGATTTCACAGAACACAAAGAAGTTTCTCAGAAAGCTTCTTTCTCTTTGTTATGGGAGGATATTTCCTTTGGCCCTATAGTCTTCAAAGGGATCCGAAATATCTGTTCTCAGATTCCACAGAAATAAGGCTAGCAAAGAGATCCACGAAATACAGATGTAACTCTGTGAGTGGAAGTCACATATCACAGAGCAGTTTCTCAGAAAGCTTCTTTCCAGATTTCATCGTAGGATATTTCCTTTTTCACCATAGCCCTCTATGGGCTTCCAAATATCACTTTGCCAATTCCACAAGAACTGTCTTAGCGAAAGGTTTCTTGAGGGGAAAGCTGTAACGCTGTGAGATGATTTCACAGAACACAAAGAAGTTTCTCAGAATGCCTCTTTCTCTTTTTTTATCGGAGGATATTTCCTTTGGCCCTATAGTCTTCAAAGGGATCCGAAATATCTGCTCTCAGATTCCACAGAAATAAGGCTAGCAAAGAGATCCACGAAATACAGATGTAACTCTGTTAGTGGAAGTCACATATCACAGAGCAGTTTCTCAGAAAGCTTCTTTCCAGATTTCATCGGAGGATATTTCCTTTTTCACCATAGCCTTCTATGGGCTTCCAAATATCACTTTGCCAACTCCACAAGAACTGTCTTAGCGAAAGGCTTCTTGAAGGGAAAGCTGTAACTCTGTGAGATGATTTCACAGAACACAAAGAAGTTTCTCAGAAAGCTTCTTTCTCTTTGTTATGGGAGGATATTTCCTTTGGCCCTGTAGTCTTCAAAGGGATCCGAAATATCTGTTCTCAGATTCCACAGAAATAAGGCTACCAAAGAGATCCACGAAATACAGATGTAACTCTGTGAGTGGAAGTCACATATCACAGAGCAGTTTCTCAGAAAGCTTCTTTCCAGATTTCATCGGAGGATATTTCCTTTTTCACCATAGCCCTCTATGGGCTTCCAAATATCACTTTGCCAATTCCACAAGAACTGTCTTAGCGAAAGGCTTCTTGAGGCGAAAGCTGTAACTCTGTGAGATGATTTCACAGAACACAAAGGAGTTTCTCAGAAAGCCTCTTTCTCTTTGTTATCGGAGGATATTTCCTTTGGCCCTATAGTCTTCAAAGGGATCCGAAATATCTGCTCTCAGATTCCACAGAAATAAGGCTAGCAAAGAGATCCACGAAATACAGATGTAACTCTGTGAGTGGAAGTCACATATCACAGAGCAGTTTCTCAGAAAGCTTCTTTCCAGATTTCATCGGAGGATATTTCCTTTTTCACCATAGCCCTCTATGTGCTTCCCAATATCACTTTTCCAATTCCACAAGAACTGTCTTAGCGAAAGGCTTCTTGAGGGGAAAGCTGTAACTCTGTGAGATGATTTCACAGAACACAAAGAAGTTTCTCAGAAAGCGTCTTTCTCTTTGTTATGGGAGGATATTTCCTTTGGCCCTATAGTCTTCAAAGGGATTCGAAATATCTGTTCTCAGATTCCACAGAAATAAGGCTACCAAACAGATCCACGAAATACAGATGTAACTCTGTGAGTGGAAGTCACATATCACAGAGCAGTTTCTAAGAAAGCTTCTTTCCAGATTTCATCAGAGAATATTTCCTTTTTCACCCTAGCCCTCTATGAGCTTCCAAATATCACTTTGCCAATTCCACAAGAACTGTCTTAGCGAAAGGCTGCATGAGGGGAAAGCTGTAACTCTGTGAGATGATTTCACAGAACACAAAGAAGTTTTCAGAAAGCTTCTTTCTCTTTGTTATGGGGGGATATTTCCTTTGTCACTACAGTCTTCAAAGGGATCCGAAATATCTGTTCTCAGATTCCACAGAAATAAGGCTAGCAAAGAGATCCACGAAATACAGATGTAACTCTGTGAGTGGAAGTCACATATCCCAGAGCAGTTTCTCAGAAAGCTTCTTTCCAGATTTCATCTGAGGATATTTCCTTTTTCACCATAGCCCTCTATGGGCTTCCAAATATCACTTTGACAATTCCAGAAGAACTGTCTTAGCGAAAGGCTTCTTGAGGGGAAAGCTGTAACTCTGTGAGATGATCTCACAGAACACAAAGAAATTTTCAGAAAGCTTCTTTCTCTTTGTTATGGGAGGATATTTCCTTTGTCCCTACAGTCTTCAAAGGGATCCGAAATATCTGTTCTCAGATTCCACAGAAATAAGGCTAGCAAAGAGATCCACGAAATACAGATGTAACTCTGTGAGTGGAAGTCACATATCACAGAGCAGTTTCTCAGAAAGCTTCTTTCCAGATTTCATCGGAGGATATTTCCTTTTTCACCCTAGCCCTCTATGGGCTTCCAAATATCACTTTGCCAATTCCACAAGAACTGTCTTAGCGAAAGGCTTCTTGAGGGGAAAGCTGTAACTCTGTGAGATGATTTCACAGAACACAAAGAAATTTTCAGAAAGCTTCTTTCTCTTTGTTATGGGAGGATATTTCCTTTGTCCCTACAGTCTTAAAAGGGATCCGAAATATCTGTTCTCAGATTCCACAGAAATAAGGCTAGCAAAGAGATCCACGAAATACAGATGTAACTCTGTGAGTGGAAGTCACATATCCCAGAGCAGTTTCTCAGAAAGCTTCTTTCCATATTTCATCGGAGGATATTTCCTTTTTCACCATAGCCCTCTATGGGCTTCCAAATATCACTTTGCCAATTCCACAAGAACTGTCTTAGCGAAAGGCTTCTTGAGGGGAAAGCTGTAACTCTGTGAGATGATTTCACAGAACACAAAGAAGTTTTCAGAAAGCTTCTTTCTCTTTGTTATGGGAGGATATTTCCTTTGTCCCTTCAGTCTTCAAAGGGATCCGAAATATCTGTTCTCAGATTCCACAGAAATAAGGCTAGCAAAGAGATCCACGAAATACAGATGTAACTCTGTGAGTGGAAGTCACATATCACAGAGCAGTTTCTCAGAAAGCTTCTTTCCAGATTTCATCGGAGGATATTTCCTTTTTCACCCTAGCCCTCTATGGGCTTCCAAATATCACTTTGCCAATTCCACAAGAACTGTCTTAGCGAAAGGCTTCTTGAGGGGAAAGCTGTAACTCTGTGAGATGATTTCACAGAACACAAAGAAGTTTCTCAGAAAGCTTCTTTCTCTTTGTTATGGGAGGATATTTCCTTTGGCCCTATAGTCTTCAAAGGGATCCGAAATATCTGTTCTCAGATTCCACAGAAATAAGGCTAGCAAAGAGATCCACGAAATACAGATGTAACTCCGTGAGTGGAAGTCACATATCACAGAGCAGTTTCTCAGAAAGCTTCTTTCCAGATTTCATCGTAGGATATTTCCTTTTTCACCATAGCCCTCTATGGGCTTCCAAATATCACTTTGCCAATTCCACAAGAACTGTCTTAGCGAAAGGTTTCTTGAGGGGAAAGCTGTAACGCTGTGAGATGATTTCACAGAACACAAAGAAGTTTCTCAGAAAGCCTCTTTCTCTTTTTTTATCGGAGGATATTTCCTTTGGCCCTATAGTCTTCAAAGGGATCCGAAATATCTGCTCTCAGATTCCACAGAAATAAGGCTAGCAAAGAGATCCACGAAATACAGATGTAACTCTGTGAGTGCAAGTCACATATCACAGAGCAGTTTCTCAGAAAGCTTCTTTCCAGATTTCATCGGAGGATATTTCCTTTTTCACCATAGCCTTCTATGGGCTTCCAAATATCACTTTGCCAACTCCACAAGAACTGTCTTAGCGAAAGGCTTCTTGAAGGGAAAGCTGTAACTCTGTGAGATGATTTCACAGAACACAAAGAAGTTTCTCAGAAAGCTTCTTTCTCTTTGTTATGGGAGGATATTTCCTTTGGCCCTATAGTCTTCAAAGGGATCCGAAATATCTGTTCTCAGATTCCACAGAAATAAGGCTACCAAAGAGATCCACGAAATACAGATGTAACTCTGTGAGTGGAAGTCACATATCACAGAGCAGTTTCTCAGAAAGCTTCTTTCCAGATTTCATCGGAGGATATTTCCTTTTTCACCATAGCCCTCTATGGGCTTCCAAATATCACTTTGCCAATTCCACAAGAACTGTCTTAGCGAAAGGCTTCTTGAGGCGAAAGCTGTAACTCTGTGAGATGATTTCACAGAACACAAAGGAGTTTCTCAGAAAGCCTCTTTCTCTTTGTTATCGGAGGATATTTCCTTTGGCCCCATAGTCTTCAAAGGGATCCGAAATATCTGCTCTCAGATTCCACAGAAATAAGGCTAGCAAAGAGATCCACGAAATACAGATGTAACTCTGTGAGTGGAAGTCACATATCACAGAGCAGTTTCTCAGAAAGCTTCTTTCCAGATTTCATCGGAGGATATTTCCTTTTTCACCATAGACCTCTATGGGCTTCCCAATATCACTTTTCCAATTCCACAAGAACTGTCTTAGCGAAAGGCTTCTTGAGGGGAAAGCTGTAACTCTGTGAGATGATTTCACAGAACACAAAGAAGTTTCTCAGAAAGCTTCTTTCTCTTTGTTATGGGAGGATATTTCCTTTGGCCCTATAGTCTTCAAAGGGATTCGAAATATCTGTTCTCAGATTCCACAGAAATAAGGCTACCAAAGAGATCCACGAAATACAGATGTAACTCTGTGAGTGGAAGTCACATATCACAGAGCAGTTTCTAAGAAAGCTTCTTTCCAGATTTCATCAGAGAATATTTCCTTTTTCACCCTAGCCCTCTATGGGCTTTCAAATATCACTTTGCCAATTCCACAAGAACTGTCTTAGCGAAAGGTTGCATGAGGGGAAAGCTGTAACTCTGTGAGATGATTTCACAGAACACAAAGAAGTTTCTCAGAAACCTTCTTTCTCTTTGTTATCCGAGGATATTTCCTTTGGCCCTACAGTCTTCAAAGGGATCCGAAATATCTGTTCTCAGATTTCACAGAAATCAGGCTAGCAAAGAGATCCACGAAATACAGATGTAACTCTGTGAGAGGAAGTCACATATCACAGAGCAGTTTCTCAGAAAGCTTCTTTCCAGATTTCATCGGAGGATATTTCCTTTTTCACCATAGCCCTCTATGGGCTTCCAAATATCACTTTGCCAATTCCACAAGAACTGTCTTAGCGAAAGGCTTCTTGAGGGGAATGCTGTAACTCTGTGAGATGATTTCAGAGGACACAAAGAAGTTTCTCAGAAAGCTTCTTTCTCTTTGTTATGGGAGGATATTTCCTTTGGCCCTATAGTCTTCAAAGGGATCCGAAATATCTGTTCTCAGGTTCCACAGAAATAAGGCTAGCAAAGAGATCCAGGAAATACAGATGTAACTCTGTGAGTGGAAGTCACATATCACAGAGCAGTTTCTCAGAAAGCTTCTTTCCAGATTTCATCGGAGGATATTTCCTTTTTCACCATAGCCGTCTATGGGCTTCCAAACATCACTTTGCCAATTCCACAAGAACTGTCTTAGCGAAAGGCTTCTTGAGGGGAAAGCTGTAACTCTGTGAGATGATTTCACAGAACACAAAGAAGTTTCTCAGAAAGCTTCTTTCTCTTTGTTATCGGAGGATATTTCCTTTGGCCCTATAGTCTTCAAAGGGATCCGAAATATCTGTTCTCAGGTTCCACAGAAATAAGGCTAGCAAAGAGATCCACGAAATACAGATGTAACTCTGTGAGTGGAAGTCACATATCACAGAGCAGTTTCTCAGAAAGCTTCTTTCCAGATTTCATCTGAGGATATTTCCTTTTTCACCATAGCTCTCTATGGGCTTCCAAATATCACTTTGCCAATTCCACAAGAACTGTCTTAGCGAAAGGCTTCTTGAGGGGAAAGCTGTAACTCTGTGAGATGATTTCACAGAACACAAAGAAATTTTCAGAAAGCTTCTTTCTCTTTGTTATGGGAGGATATTTCCTTTGTCCCTACAGTCTTAAAAGGGATCCGAAATATCTGTTCTCAGATTCCACAGAAATAAGGCTAGCAAAGAGATCCACGAAATACAGATGTAACTCTGTGAGTGGAAGTCACATATCCCAGAGCAGTTTCTCAGAAAGCTTCTTTCCATATTTCATCGGAGGATATTTCCTTTTTCACCATAGCCCTCTATGGGCTTCCAAATATCACTTTGCCAATTCCACAAGAACTGTCTTAGCGAAAGGCTTCTTGAGGGGAAAGCTGTAACTCTGTAAGATGATTTCACAGAACACAAAGAAGTTTTCAGAAAGCTTCTTTCTCTTTGTTATGGGAGGATATTTCCTTTGTCCCTTCAGTCTTCAAAGGGATCCGAAATATCTGTTCTCAGATTCCACAGAAATAAGGCTAGCAAAGAGATCCACGAAATACAGATGTAACTCTGTGAGTGGAAGTCACATATCACAGAGCAGTTTCTCAGAAAGCTTCTTTCCAGATTTCATCGGAGGATATTTCCTTTTTCACCCTAGCCCTCTATGGGCTTCCAAATATCACTTTGCCAATTCCACAAGAACTGTCTTAGCGAATGGCTTCTTGAGGGGAAAGCTGTAACTCTGTGAGATGATTTCACAGAACACAAAGAAGTTTCTCAGAAAGCTTCTTTCTCTTTGTTATGGGAGGATATTTCCTTTGGCCCTATAGTCTTCAAAGGGATCCGAAATATCTGTTCTCAGATTCCACAGAAATAAGGCTAGCAAAGAGATCCACGAAATACAGATGTAACTCTGTGAGTGGAAGTCACATATCACAGAGCAGTTTCTCAGAAAGCTTCTTTCCAGATTTCATCGTAGGATATTTCCTTTTTCACCATAGCCCTCTATGGGCTTCCAAATATCACTTTGCCAATTCCACAAGAACTGTCTTAGCGAAAGGTTTCTTGAGGGGAAAGCTGTAACGCTGTGAGATGATTTCACAGAACACAAAGAAGTTTCTCAGAAAGCCTCTTTCTCTTTTTTTATCGGAGGATATTTCCTTTCGCCCTATAGTCTTCAAAGGGATCCGAAATATCTGCTCTCAGATTCCACAGAAATAAGGCTAGCAAAGAGATCCACGAAATACAGATGTAACTCTTTGAGTGCAAGTCACATATCACAGAGCAGTTTCTCAGAAAGCTTCTTTCCAGATTTCATCGGAGGATATTTCCTTTTTCACCATAGCCTTCTATGGGCTTCCAAATATCACTTTGCCAACTCCACAAGAACTGTCTTAGCGAAAGGCTTCTTGAAGGGAAAGCTGTAACTCTGTGAGATGATTTCACAGAACACAAAGAAGTTTCTCAGAAAGCTTCTTTCTCTTTGTTATGGGAGGATATTTCCTTTGGCCCTATAGTCTTCAAAGGGATTCGAAATATCTGTTCTCAGATTCCACAGAAATAAGGCTACCAAAGAGATCCACGAAATACAGATGTAACTCTGTGAGTGGAAGTCACATATCACAGAGCAGTTTCTAAGAAAGCTTCTTTCCAGATTTCATCAGAGAATATTTCCTTTTTCACCCTAGCCCTCTATGGGCTTCCAAATATCACTTTGCCAATTCCACAAGAACTGTCTTAGCGAAAGGTTGCATGAGGGGAAAGCTGTAACTCTGTGAGATGATTTCACAGAACACAAAGAAGTTTCTCAGAAACCTTCTTTCTCTTTGTTATCCGAGGATATTTCCTTTGGCCCTACAGTCTTCAAAGGGATCCGAAATATCTGTTCTCAGATTCCACAGAAATCAGGCTAGCAAAGAGATCCACGAAATACAGATGTAACTCTGTGAGAGGAAGTCACATATCACAGAGCAGTTTCTCAGAAAGCTTCTTTCCAGATTTCATCGGAGGATATTTCCTTTTTCACCATAGCCCTCTATGGGCTTCCAAATATCACTTTGCCAATTCCACAAGAACTTTCTTAGCGAAAGGCTTCTTGAGGGGAATGCTGTAACTCTGTGAGATGATTTCAGAGGACACAAAGAAGTTTCTCAGAAAGCTTCTTTCTCTTTGTTATGGGAGGATATTTCCTTTGGCCCTATAGTCTTCAAAGGGATCCGAAATATCTGTTCTCAGGTTCCACAGAAATAAGGCTAGCAAAGAGATCCACGAAATACAGATGTAAATCTGTGAGTGGAAGTCACATATCACAGAGCAGTTTCTCAGAAAGCTTCTTTCCAGATTTCATCGGAGGATATTTCCTTTTTCACCATAGCCGTCTATGGGCTTACAAATATCACTTTGCCAATTCCAGAAGAACTGTCTTAGCGAAAGGCTTCTTGAGGGGAAAGCTGTAACTCTGTGAGATGATTTCACAGAACACAAAGAAGTTTCTCAGAAAGCTTCTTTCTCTTTGTTATCGGAGGATATTTCCTTTGGCCCTATAGTCTTCAAAGGGATCCGAAATATCTGTTCTCAGGTTCCACAGAAATAAGGCTAGCAAAGAGATCCACGAAATACAGATGTAACTCTTTGAGTGGAAGTCACATATCACAGAGCAGTTTCTCAGAAAGCTTCTTTCCAGATTTCATCTGAGGATATTTCCTTTTTCACCATAGCTCTCTATGGGCTTCCAAATATCACTTTGCCAATTCCACAAGAACTGTCTTAGCGAAAGGCTTCTTGAGAGGAAAGCTGTAACTCTGTGAGATGATTTCACAGAACACAAAGGAGTTTCTCAGAAAGCTTCTTTCTCTTTGTTATCGGAGGATATTTCCTTTGTCCCTGCAGTCTTCAAAGGTATCCGAAATATCTGTTCTCAGATTCCACAGAAATAAGGCTAGCAAAGAGATCCACGAAATACAGATGTAACTCTGTGAGTGGAAGTCACATATCACAGAGCAGTTTCTCAGAAAGCTTCTTTCCAGATTTCATCGGAGGATATTTCCTTTTTCACCAAAGCCCTCTATGGGCTTCCAAATATCACTTTGCCAATACCACAAGAACTGTCTTAGCGAAAGGCTTCATGAGGGGAAAGCTGTAACTCTGTGAGATGATTTCACAGAACACAAAGAAGTTTCTCAGAAAGCTTCTTTCTCTTTGTTATCGGAGGATATTTCCTTTGTCCCTACAGTCTTCAAAGCGATCCGAAATATCTGTTCTCAGATTCCACAGAAATACGGCTAGCAAGGAGATCCACGAAATACAGATGTAACTCTGTGAGTGGAAGTCACATATCACAGAGCAGTTTCTCAGAAAGCTTCTTTCCAGATTTCATCGGAGGATATTTCCTTTTTCACCATAGCCCTCTATGGGCTTCCAAATATCACCTTGCCAATTCAACAAGAACTGTCTTAGCGAAAGGCTTCTTGAGGGGAAAGCTGTAACTCTGTGAGATGGTTTCACAGAACACAAAGAAGTTTCTCAGAAAGCCTCTTTCTTTGGTTATGGGAGGATATTTCCTTTGGCCCTATAGTCTTCAAAGGGATCCGAAATATCTGTTCTCTGATTCCACAGAAATAAGGCTAGCAAAGAGATCCACGAAATACAGATGTAACTCTGTGAGTGGAAGTCACATATCACAGAGCAGTTTCTCAGAAAGCTTCTTTCCAGATTTCATCGGAGGATATTTCCTTTTTCACCATAGCCCTCTATGGGCTTCCAAATATCACTTTGCCAATTCCACAAGAACTGTCTTAGCGAAAGTCTTCTTGAGGGCAAAGCTGTAACTCTGTGAGATGATTTCACAGAACACAAAGAAGTTTTCAGAAAGCTTCTTTCTCTTTTTTATGGGAGGATATTTCCTTTGTCCCTACAGTCTTCAAAGGGATCCGAAATATCTGTTCTCAGATTCCACAGAAATAAGGCTAGCAAAGAGATCCACGAAATACAGATGTAACTCTGTGAGTGGAAGTCACATATCACAAAGCAGTTTCTCAGAAAGCTTCTTTCCAGATTTCATCGGAGGATATTTCCTTTTTCACCATAGCCGTCTATGGGCTTCCAAATATCACTTTGCCAATTCCACAAGAACTGTCTTAGCGAAAGGCTTCTTGAGGGGAAAGCTGTAACTCTGTGAGATGATTTCACAGAACACAAAGAAGTTTCTCAGAAAGCTTCTTTCTCTTTGTTATCGGAGGATATTTCCTTTGGCCCTATAGTCTTCAAAGGGATCCGAAATATCTGTTCTCAGGTTCCACAGAAATAAGGCTAGCAAAGAGATCCACGAAATACAGATGTAACTCTGTGAGTGGAAGTCACATATCACAGAGCAGTTTCTCAGAAAGCTTCTTTCCAGATTTCATCGGAGGATATTTCCTTTTTCACCATAGCCCTCTATGGGCTTCCAAATATCACTTTGCCAATTCCACAAGAACCGTCTTAGCGAAAGGCTTCTTGAGGGGAAAGCTGTAACTCTGTGAGATGATATCACAGAACACAAAGGAGTTTCTCACAAAGCTTCTTTCTCTTTGTTATCGGAGGATATTTCCTTTGTCCCTACAGTCTTCAAAGGTATCCGAAATATCTGTTCTCAGATTCCACAGAAATAAGGCTAGCAAAGAGATCCACGAAATACAGATGTAACTCTGTGAGTGGAAGTCACATATCACAGAGCAGTTTCTCAGAAAGCTTCTTTCCAGATTTCATCGGAGGATATTTCCTTTTTCACCAAAGCCCTCTATGGGCTTCCAAATATCACTTTGCCAATTCCACAAGAACTGTCTTAGCGAAAGGCTTCATGAGGGGAAAGCTGTAACTCTGTGAGATGATTTCACAGAACACAAAGAAGTTTCTCAGAAAGCTTTTTTCTCTTTGTTATCGGAGGATATTTCCTTTGTCCCTACAGTCTTCAAAGGGATCCGAAATATCTGTTCTCAGATTCCACAGAAATAAGGCTAGCAAAGAGATCCACGAAATACAGATGTAACTCTGTGAGTGGAAGTCACATATCACAGAGCAGTTTCTCAGAAAGCTTCTTTCCAGATTTCATCGGAGGATATTTCCTTTTTCACCATAGCCCTCTATGGGCTTCCAAATATCACCTTGCCAATTCCACAAGAACTGTCTTAGCGAAAGGCTTCTTGAGGGGAAAGCTGTAACTCTGTGAGATGATTTCACGGAACACAAAGAAGTTTCTCAGAAAGCCTCTTTCTCTTTGTTATCGGAGGATATTTCCTTTGGCCCTATAGTCTTCAAAGAGATCCGAAATATCTGTTCTCAGATTCCACAGAAATAAGGCTAGCAAAGAGATCCACGAAATACAGATGTAACTCTGTGAGTGCAAGTCACATATCACAGAGCAGTTTCTCAGAAAGCTTCTTTCCAGATTTCATCGGAGGATATTTCCTTTTTCACATTGGCCCTCTATGGGCTTCCAAATATCACTTTGCCAATTCCACAAGAACTGTTTTAGCGAAAGGCTTCTTGAGGGGAAAGCTGTAACTCTGTGAGATGATTTCACAGAACACAAAGAATTTTTCAGAAAGCTTCTTTCTCTTTTTTATGGGAGGATATTTCCTTTGTCCCTACAGTCTTCAAAGGGATCCGAAATATCTGTTCTCAGATTCCACAGAAATAAGGCTAGCAAAGAGATCCACGAAATACAGATGTAACTCTGTGAGTGGAAGTCACATATCACAGAGCAGTTTCTCAGAAAGCTTCTTTCCAGATTTCATCGGAGGATATTTCCTTTTTCACCATAGCCCTCTATGGGCTTCCAAATATCACCTTGCCAATTCCACAAGAACTGTCTTAGCGAAAGGCTTCTTGAGGGAAAAGCTGTAACTCTGTGAGATGATTTCACAGAACACAAAGAAGTTTCTCAGAAAGCTTCTTTCTCTTTGTTATCGGAGGATATTTCCTTTGGCCCTATAGTCTTCAAAGGGATCCGAAATATCTGTTCTCAGATTCCACAGAAATAAGTCTAGCAAAGAGAACCACGAAATACAGATGTAACTCTGTGAGTGGAAGTCACATATCACAGAGCAGTTTCTCAGAAAGCTTCTTTCCATATTTCATCGGAGGATATTTCCTTTTTCACCAAAGCCCTCTATGGGCTTCCAAATATCACTT
Organism: Macaca mulatta; assembly: GCF_049350105.2. NCBI lineage: Eukaryota > Metazoa > Chordata > Mammalia > Primates > Cercopithecidae > Macaca > Macaca mulatta. The sequence continues at coordinate 31,685,678 of NC_133417.1, forward strand.
TGCCAATTCCACAAGAACTGTCTTAGCGAAAGGTTTCTTGAGGGGAAAGCTGTAACGCTGTGAGATGATTTCACAGAACACAAAGAAGTTTCTCAGAAAGCCTCTTTCTCTTTGTTATCGGAGGATATTTCCATTGGCCCTATAGTCTTCAAAGGGATCCGAAATATCTGTTCTCAGATTCCACAGAAATAAGGCTAGCAAAGAGATCCACGAAATACAGATGTAACCCTGTGAGTGGAAGTCACATTTCACAGAGCAGTTTCTCAGAAACTTCTTTCCAGATTTCATCGGAGGATATTTCCTTTTTCACCAAAGCCCTCTATGGGCTTCCAAATATCACTTTGCCAATTCCACAAGAACTGTCTTAGCGAAAGGCTGCATGAGGGGAAAGCTGTAACTCTGTGAGATGATTTCACAGAACACAAAGAAGTTTCTCAGAAACCTTCTTTCTCTTTGTATTCGGAGGATATTTCCTTTGTCCCTACAGTCTTCAAAGGGATCCGAAATATCTGTTCTCAGGTTCCACAGAAATCAGGCTAGCAAAGAGATCCACGAAATACAGATGTAACTCTGTGAGTGGAAGTCACATATCACAGAGCAGTTTCTCAGAAAGCTTCTTTCCAGATTTCATCGGAGGATATTTCCTTTTTCACCATAGCCCTCTATGGGCTTCCAAATATCACCTTGCCAATTCCACAAGAACTGTCTTAGCGAAAGGCTTCTTGAGGGGAAAGCTATAACTCTGTGAGATGATTTCACAGAACACAAAGAAGTTTCTCAGAAAGCTTCTTTCTCTTTGTTATCGGAGGATATTTCCTTTTTCCCTATAGTCTTCAAAGGGATCCGAAATATCTGTTCTCAGATTCCACAGAAATAAGGCTAGCAAAGAGATCCACGAAATACAGATGTAACTCTGTGAGTGGAAGTCACATATCACAGAGCAGTTTCTGAGAGAGCTTCTTTCCAGATTTCATCGGAGGATATTTCCTTTTTCACCATAGCCCTCTATGGGCTTCCAAATATCACCTTGCCAATTCCACAAGAACTGTCTTAGCGAAAGGCTTCTTGAGGGGAAAGCTGTAACTCTGGGAGATGATTTCACAGAACACAAAGAAGTTTCTCAGAAAGCCTCTTTCTCTTTGTTATCGGAGGATATTTCCTTTGGCCCTATAGTCTTCAAAGGGATCCGAAATATCTGTTCTCAGATTCCACAGAAATAAGGCTAGCAAAGAGATCCACGAAATACAGATGTAACTCTGTGAGTGGAAGTCACATATCACAGAGCAGTTTCTCAGAAAGCTTCTTTCCAGATTTCATCGGAGGATATTTTCTTTTTCACCATAGCCCTCTAAGGGCTTCCAAATATCACTTTGCCAATTCCACAAGAACTGTCTTAGCGAAAGGCTTCTTGAGGGGAAAGCTGTAACTCTGTGATATGATTTCACAGAACACAAAGAAGTTTCTCAGAAAGGTTCTTTCTCTTTGTTATCGGAGGATATTTCCTTTGGCCCTATAGTCTTCAAAGGGATCCGAAATATCTGTTCTCAGGTTCCACAGAAATAAGGCTAGCAAAGAGATCCACGAAATACAGATGTAACTCTGTGAGTGGAAGTCACATATCACAGAGCAGTTTCTCAGAAAGCTTCTTTCCAGATTTCATCTGAGGATATTTCCTTTTTCACCATAGCCCTCTATGGGCTTCCAAATATCACTTTGCCAATTCCACAAGAACTGTCTTAGCGAAAGGGTTCTTGAGGGGACAGCTGTAACTCTGTGAGATGATTTCACAGAATACAAAGGAGTTTCTCAGAAAGCTTCTTTCTCTTTGTTATCGGAGGATATTTTCTTTGTCCCTACAGTCTTCAAAGGTATCCGAAATATCTGTTCTCAGATTCCACAGAAATAAGGCTAGCAAAGAGATCCACGAAATACAGATGTAACTCTGTGAGTGGAAGTCACATATCACAGAGCAGTTTCTCAGAAAGCTTCTTTGCAGATTTCAACGGAGGATATTTCCTTTTTCAACAAAGCCCTCTATGGGCTTCCAAATATCACCTTGCCAATTCCACAAGAACTGTCTTAGCGAAAGGCTTCTTGAGGGGAAAGCTGTGACTCTGTGATATGATTTCACAGGACACAAAGAAGTTTCTCAGAAAGCCTCTTTCTCTTTGTTATGGGAGGATATTTCCTTTGGCCCTATAGTCTTCAAAGGGATCCGAAATATCTGTTCTCAGATTCCACAGAAATAAGGCTAGCAAAGAGATCCACGAAATACAGATGTAACTCTGTGAGTGGAAGTCACATATCACAGAGCAGTTTCTCAGAAAGCTTCTTTCCAGATTTCATCGGAGGATATTTCCTTTTTCACCATAGCCCTCTATGGGCTTCCAAATATCACTTTGCCAATTCCACAAGAACTGTCTTAGCGAAAGTCTTCTTGAGGGCAAAGCTGTAACTCTGTGAGATGATTTCACAGAACACAAAGAAGTTTTCAGAAAGCTTCTTTCTCTTTTTTATGTGAGGATATTTCCTTTGTCCCTACAGTCTTCAAAGGGATCCGAAATATCTGTTCTCAGATTCCACAGAAATAAGGCTAGCAAAGAGATCCACGAAATACAGATGTAACTCTGTGAGTGGAAGTCACATATCACAAAGCAGTTTCTCAGAAACTTCTTTCCAGATTTCATCGGAGGATATTTCCTTTTTCACCATAGCCGTCTATGGGCTTCCAAATATCACTTTGCCAATTCCACAAGAACTGTCTTACCGAAAGGCTTCTTGAGGGGAAAGCTGTAACTCTGTGAGATGATTTCACAGAACACAAAGAAGTTTCTCAGGAAGCTTCTTTCTCTTTGTTATCGGAGGATATTTCCTTTGTCCCTACAGTCTTCAAAGGTATCCGAAATATCTGTTTTCAGATTCCACAGAAATAAGGCTAGCAAAGAGATCCACGAAATACAAATGTAACTCTGTGAGTGGAAGTCACATATCACAGAGCAGTTTCTCAGAAAGCTTCTTTCCAGATTTCATCGGAGGATATTTCCTTTTTCACCAAAGCCCTCTATGGGCTTCCAAATATCACTTTGCCAATTCCACAAGAACTGTCTTAGCGAAAGGCTTCATGAGGGGAAAGCTGTAACTCTGTGAGATGATTTCACAGAACACAAAGAAGTTTTCAGAAAGCTTCTTTCTCTTTGTTAAGGGAGGATATTTCCTTTGTCCCTACAGTCTTCAAAGGGATCCGAAATATCTGTTCTCAGATTCCACAGAAATAAGGCTAGCAAAGAGATCCACGAAATACAGATGTAACTCTGTGAGTGGAAGTCACATATCACAGAGCAGTTTCTCAGAAAGCTTCTTTCCAGATTTCATCGGAGGATATTTCCTTTTTCACCATAGCCCTCTATGGGCTTCCAAATATCACTTTGAAAATTCCACAAGAACTGTCTTAGCGAAAGGCTTCTTGAGGGGAAAGCTGTAACTCTGTGAGATGATTTCACAGAACACAATGAAGTTTCTCAGAACGCTTCTTTCTCTTTGTAATCGGAGGATATTTCCTTTGGCCTTATAGTCTTCAAAGGGATCCGAAATATCTGTTCTCAGATTCCACAGAAATAAGGCTAGCAAAGAGATCCACGAAATACAGATGTAACTCTGTGAGTGGAAGTGACATAACACAGAGCAGTTTCTCAGAAAGCTTCTTTGCAGATTTCAACGGAGGATATTTCCTTTTACACCATAGCCCTCTAGGGGCTTCCAAATATCACTTTGCCAATTCCACAAGAACTGTCTTAGCGAAAGGCTTCTTGAGGCGAAAGCTGTAACTCTGTGAGATGATTTCACAGAACACAAAGGAGTATCTCAGAAAGCCTCTTTCTCTTTGTTATCGGAGGATATTTCCTTTGGCCCTGTAGTCTTCAAAGGGATCCGAAATATCTGCTCTCAGATTCCACAGAAATAAGGCTAGCAAAGAGATCCACGAAATACAGATGTAACTCTGTGAGTGGAAGTCACATATCACAGAGCAGTTTCTCAGAAAGGTTCTTTCCAGATTTCATCGGAGGATATTTCCTTTTTCACCATAGCCCTCTATGGGCTTCCAAATATCACTTTGCCTATTCCACAAGAACTGTCTTAGCGAAAGGCTTCTTGAGGGAAAGCTGTAACTCTGTGAGATGATTTCACAGAACACAAAGAAGTTTCTCAGAAAGCTTCTTTCGCTTTGTTACGGGAGGATATTTCCATTGTCCCTATAGTCTTCAAAGGGATTCGAAATATCTGTTCTCAGATTAAACAGAAATAAGGCTAGCAAAGAGATCCACGAAATACAGATGTAACTCTGTGAGTGGAAGTCACATATCACAGAGCAGTTTCTCAGAAAGCTTCTTTCCAGATTTCATCGGAGAATATTTCCTTTTTCACCCTTGCCCTCTATGGGCTTCCAAATATCACTTTGCCAATTCCACAAGAACTGTCTTAGCGAAAGGCTTCTTGAGCAGAAAGCTGTAACTCGGTGAGATGATTTCACAGAACACAAAGAAGTTTCTCAGAAAGGTTCTTTCTCTTTGTTATCGGAGGATATTTCCTTTGTACCTACAGTCTTCAAAGGGATCCGAAATATCTGTTTTCAGATTCCACAGAAATAAGGCTAGCAAAGAGATCCACGAAATACAGATGTAACTCTGTGAGTGGAAGTCACATATCACAGAGCAGTTTCTCAGAAAGCTTCTTTCCAGATTTCATCGGAGGATATTTCCTTTTTCATCATAGCCCTCTATGGGCTTCCAAATATCACTTTGCCAATTCCACAAGAACTGTCTTAGCGAAAGGCTTCTTGAGGGGAAAGCTGTAACTCTGTGAGATAATTTCACAGAACACAAAGAAGTTTCTCAGAAAGCCTCTTTCTCTTTGTTATCGGAGGATATTTCCTTTGGCCCTATAGTCTTCAAAGGGATCCGAAATATCTGTTCTCAGATTCCACAGAAATAAGGCTAGCAAAGAGATCCACGAAATACAGATGTAACTCTGTGAGTGGAAGTCACATATCACAGAGCAGTTTCTCAGAAACTTCTTTCCAGATTTCATCGTAGGATATTTCCTTTTTCACCAAAGCCCTCTATGAGCTTCCAAATATCACTTTGCCAATTCCACAAGAACTGTCTTAGCGAAAGGCTTCATGAGGGGAAAGCTGTAACTCTGTGAGATGATTTCACAGAACACAAAGAAGTTTCTCAAAAAGCTTCTTTCTCTTTGTTATCGGAGGATATTTCCTTTGGCCCTATGGTCTTCAAAGGGATCCGAAATATCTGTTCTCAGATTCCACAGAAATAAGGCTAGAAAAGAGATCCACGAAATACAGATGTAACTCTGTGAGTGGAAGTCACATATCACAGAGCAGTTTCTCAGAAAGCTTCTTTCCAGATTTCATCGGAGAATATTTCCTTTTTCACCCTTGCCCTCTATGGGCTTCCAAATATCACTTTGCCAATTCCACAAGAACTGTCTTAGCGAAAGGCTTCTTGAGCGGAAAGCTGTAACTCGGTGAGATGATTTCACAGAACACAAAGAAGTTTCTCAGAAAGCTTCTTTCTCTTTGTTATCGGAGGATATTTCCTTTGGCCCTATAGTCTTCAAAGGGATCCGAAATATCTGTTCTCAGGTTCCACAGAAATAAGGCTAGCAAAGAGATCCACGAAATACAGATGTAACTCTGTGAGTGGAAGTCACATATCACAGAGCAGTTTCTCAGAAAGCTTCTTTCCAGATTTCATCGGAGGATATTTCCTTTTTCACCATAGCCCTCTATGGGCTTCCAAATATCACTTTGCCAATTCCACAAGAACCGTCTTAGCGAAAGGCTTCTTGAGGGGAAAGCTGTAACTCTGTGAGATGATATCACAGAACACAAAGGAGTTTCTCACAAAGCTTCTTTCTCTTTGTTATCGGAGGATATTTCCTTTGTCCCTACAGTCTTCAAAGGGATCCGAAATATCTGTTCTCAGATTCCACAGAAATAAGGCTAGCAAAGAGATCCACGAAATACAGATGTAACTCTGTGAGTGGAAGTCACATATCACAGAGCAGTTTCTCAGAAAGCCTCTTTCCAGATTTCATCGGAGGATATTTCCTTTTTCACCATAGCCCTCTATGGGCTTCCAAATATCACCTTGCCAATTCCACAAGAACTGTCTTAGCGAAAGGCTTCTTGAGGGGAAAGCTGTAACTCTGTGAGATGATTTCACGGAACACAAAGAAGTTTCTCAGAAAGCCTCTTTCTCTTTGTTATCGTAGGATATTTCCTTTGGCCCTATAGTCTTCAAAGAGATCCGAAATATCTGTTCTCAGATTCCACAGAAATAAGGCTAGCAAAGAGATCCACGAAATACAGATGTAACTCTGTGAGTGCAAGTCACATATCACAGAGCAGTTTCTCAGAAAGCTTCTTTCCAGATTTCATCGGAGGATATTTCCTTTTTCACATTGGCCCTCTATGGGCTTCCAAATATCACTTTGCCAATTCCACAAGAACTGTTTTAGCGAAAGGCTTCTTGAGGGGAAAGCTGTAACTCTGTGAGATGATTTCACAGAACACAAAGAATTTTTCAGAAAGCTTCTTTCTCTTTTTTATGGGAGGATATTTCCTTTGTCCCTACAGTCTTCAAAGGGATCCGAAATATCTGTTCTCAGATTCCACAGAAATAAGGCTAGCAAAGAGATCCACGAAATACAGATGTAACTCTGTGAGTGGAAGTCACATATCACAGAGCAGTTTCTCAGAAAGCTTCTTTCCAGATTTCATCGGAGGATATTTCCTTTTTCACCATAGCCCTCTATGGGCTTCCAAATATCACCTTGCCAATTCCACAAGAACTGTCTTAGCGAAAGGCTTCTTGAGGGAAAAGCTGTAACTCTGTGAGATGATTTCACAGAACACAAAGAAGTTTCTCAGAAAGCTTCTTTCTCTTTGTTATCGGAGGATATTTCCTTTGGCCCTATAGTCTTCAAAGGGATCCGAAATATCTGTTCTCAGATTCCACAGAAATAAGTCTAGCAAAGAGAACCACGAAATACAGATGTAACTCTGTGAGTGGAAGTCACATATCACAGAGCAGTTTCTCAGAAAGCTTCTTTCCATATTTCATCGGAGGATATTTCCTTTTTCACCAAAGCCCTCTATGGGCTTCCAAATATCACTTTGCCAATTCCACAAGAACTGTCTTAGCGAAAGGTTTCTTGAGGGGAAAGCTGTAACGCTGTGAGATGATTTCACAGAACACAAAGAAGTTTCTCAGAAAGCCTCTTTCTCTTTGTTATCGGAGGATATTTCCTTTTGCCCTACAGTCTTCAAAGGGATCCAAAATATCTGCTCTCAGATTCCACAGAAATAAGGCTAGCAAAGAGATCCACGAAATACAGATGTAACTCTGTGAGTGCAAGTCACATATCACAGAGCAGTTTCTCAGAAAGCTTCTTTCCAGATTTCATCGGAGGATATTTCCTTTTTCACCATAGCCGTCTATGGGCTTCCAAATATCACTTTGCCAATTCCACAAGAACTGTCTTAGCGAAAGGCTTCTTGAGGGGAAAGCTGTAACTCTGTGAGATGATTTCACAGAACACAAAGAAGTTTCTCAGAAAGCCTCTTTCTCTTTGTTATCGGAGGATATTTCCATTGGCCCTATAGTCTTCAAAGGGATCCGAAATATCTGTTCTCAGATTCCACAGAAATAAGGCTAGCAAAGAGATCCACGAAATACAGATGTAACCCTGTGAGTGGAAGTCACATTTCACAGAGCAGTTTCTCAGAAACTTCTTTCCAGATTTCATCGGAGGATATTTCCTTTTTCACCAAAGCCCTCTATGGGCTTCCAAATATCACTTTGCCAATTCCACAAGAACTGTCTTAGCGAAAGGCTGCATGAGGGGAAAGCTGTAACTCTGTGAGATGATTTCACAGAACACAAAGAAGTTTCTCAGAAACCTTCTTTCTCTTTGTATTCGGAGGATATTTCCTTTGTCCCTACAGTCTTCAAAGGGATCCGAAATATCTGTTCTCAGATTCCACAGAAATCAGGCTAGCAAAGAGATCCACGAAATACAGATGTAACTCTGTGAGTGGAAGTCACATATCACAGAGCAGTTTCTCAGAAAGCTTCTTTCCAGATTTCATCGGAGGATATTTCCTTTTTCACCATAGCCCTCTATGGGCTTCCAAATATCACCTTGCCAATTCCACAAGAACTGTCTTAGCGAAAGGCTTCTTGAGGGGAAAGCTGTAACTCTGTGAGATGATTTCACAGAACACAAAGAAGTTTCTCAGAAAGCTTCTTTCTCTTTGTTATCGGAGGATATTTCCTTTTTCCCTATAGTCTTCAAAGGGATCCGAAATATCTGTTCTCAGATTCCACAGAAATAAGGCTAGCAAAGAGATCCACGAAATACAGATGTAACTCTGTGAGTGGAAGTCACATATCACAGAGCAGTTTCTGAGAGAGCTTCTTTCCAGATTTCATCGGAGGATATTTCCTTTTTCACCATAGCCCTCTATGGGCTTCCAAATATCACCTTGCCAATTCCACAAGAACTGTCTTAGCGAAAGGCTTCTTGAGGGGAAAGCTGTAACTCTGGGAGATGATTTCACAGAACACAAAGAAGTTTCTCAGAAAGCCTCTTTCTCTTTGTTATCGGAGGATATTTCCTTTGGCCCTATAGTCTTCAAAGGGATCCGAAATATCTGTTCTCAGATTCCACAGAAATAAGGCTAGCAAAGAGATCCACGAAATACAGATGTAACTCTGTGAGTGGAAGTCACATATCACAGAGCAGTTTCTCAGAAAGCTTCTTTCCAGATTTCATCGGAGGATATTTTCTTTTTCACCATAGCCCTCTAAGGGCTTCCAAATATCACTTTGCCAATTCCACAAGAACTGTCTTAGCGAAAGGCTTCTTGAGGGGAAAGCTGTAACTCTGTGAGATGATTTCACAGAACACAAAGAAGTTTTCAGAAAGCTTCTTTCTCTTTGTTATGGGAGGATATTTCCTTTGTCCCTACAGTCTTCAAAGGAATCCGAAATATCTGTTCTCAGATTCCACAGAAATAAGGCTAGCAAAGAGATCCACGAAATACAGATGTAACTCTGTGAGTGGAAGTCACATATCACAGAGCAGTTTCTCAGAAAGCTTCTTTCCAGATTTCATCGGAGGATATTTCCTTTTTCACCATAGCCGTCTATGGGCTTCCAAATATCACTTTGCCAATTCCACAAGAACTGTCTTAGCGAAAGGCTTCTTGAGGGGAAAGCTGTAACTCTGTGAGATGATTTCACAGAACACAAACAAGTTTCTCAGAAAGCTTCTTTCTCTTTGTTATCGGAGGATATTTCCTTTGGCCCTATAGTCTTCAAAGGGATCCGAAATATCTGTTCTCAGGTTCCACAGAAATAAGGCTAGCAAAGAGATCCACGAAATACAGATGTAACTCTGTGAGTGGAAGTCACATATCACAGAGCAGTTTCTCAGAAAGCTTCTTTCCAGATTTCATCTGAGGATATTTCCTTTTTCACCATAGCCCTCTATGGGCTTCCAAATATCACTTTGCCAATTCCACAAGAACTGTCTTAGCGAAAGGGTTCTTGAGGGGACAGCTGTAACTCTGTGAGATGATTTCACAGAATACAAAGGAGTTTCTCAGAAAGCTTCTTTCTCTTTGTTATCGGAGGATATTTTCTTTGTCCCTACAGTCTTCAAAGGTATCCGAAATATCTGTTCTCAGATTCCACAGAAATAAGGCTAGCAAAGAGATCCACGAAATACAGATGTAACTCTGTGAGTGGAAGTCACATATCACAGAGCAGTTTCTCAGAAATCTTCTTTGCAGATTTCAACGGAGGATATTTCCTTTTTCAACAAAGCCCTCTATGGGCTTCCAAATATCACTTTGCCAATTCCACAAGAACTGTCTTAGCGAAAGGCTTCATGAGGGGAAAGCTGTAACTCTGTGAGATGATTTCACAGAACACAAAGAAGTTTCTCAGAAAGCTTCTTTCTCTTTGTTATGGGAGGATATTTCCTTTGTCCCTACAGTCTTCAAAGGGATCCGAAATATCTGTTCTCAGATTCCACAGAAATCAGGCTAGAAAAGAGATCCACGAAATACAGATGTAACTCTGTGAGTGGAAGTCACATATCACAGAGCAGTTTCTCAGAAAGCTTCTTTCCAGATTTCATCGGAGGATATTTCCTTTTTCACCATAGCCCTCTATGGGCTTCCAAATATCACCTTGCCAATTCCACAAGAACTGTCTTAGCGAAAGGCTTCTTGAGGGGAAAGCTGTAACTCTGTGATATGATTTCACAGGACACAAAGAAGTTTCTCAGAAAGCCTCTTTCTCTTTGTTATGGGAGGATATTTCCTTTGGCCCTATAGTCTTCAAAGGGATCCGAAATATCTGTTCTCAGATTCCACAGAAATAAGGCTAGCAAAGAGATCCACGAAATACAGATGTAACTCTGTGAGTGGAAGTCACATATCACAGAGCAGTTTCTCAGAAAGCTTCTTTCCAGATTTCATCGGAGGATATTTCCTTTTTCACCATAGCCCTCTATGGGCTTCCAAATATCACTTTGCCAATTCCACAAGAACTGTCTTAGCGAAAGTCTTCTTGAGGGCAAAGCTGTAACTCTGTGAGATGATTTCACAGAACACAAAGAAGTTTTCAGAAAGCTTCTTTCTCTTTTTTATGTGAGGATATTTCCTTTGTCCCTACAGTCTTCAAAGGGATCCGAAATATCTGTTCTCAGATTCCACAGAAATAAGGCTAGCAAAGAGATCCACGAAATACAGATGTAACTCTGTGAGTGGAAGTCACATATCACAAAGCAGTTTCTCAGAAACTTCTTTCCAGATTTCATCGGAGGATATTTCCTTTTTCACCATAGCCGTCTATGGGCTTCCAAATATCACTTTGCCAATTCCACAAGAACTGTCTTACCGAAAGGCTTCTTGAGGGGAAAGCTGTAACTCTGTGAGATCATTTCACAGAACACAAAGAAGTTTCTCAGAAAGCTTCTTTCTCTTTGTTATCGGAGGATATTTCCTTTGTCCCTACAGTCTTCAAAGGTATCCGAAATATCTGTTTTCAGATTCCACAGAAATAAGGCTAGCAAAGAGATCCACGAAATACAAATGTAACTCTGTGAGTGGAAGTCACATATCACAGAGCAGTTTCTCAGAAAGCTTCTTTCCAGATTTCATCGGAGGATATTTCCTTTTTCACCAAAGCCCTCTATGGGCTTCCAAATATCACTTTGCCAATTCCACAAGAACTGTCTTAGCGAAAGGCTTCATGAGGGGAAAGCTGTAACTCTGTGAGATGATTTCACAGAACACAAAGAAGTTTTCAGAAAGCTTCTTTCTCTTTGTTAAGGGAGGATATTTCCTTTGTCCCTACAGTCTTCAAAGGGATCCGAAATATCTGTTCTCAGATTCCACAGAAATAAGGCTAGCAAAGAGATCCACGAAATACAGATGTAACTCTGTGAGTGGAAGTCACATATCACAGAGCAGTTTCTCAGAAAGCTTCTTTCCAGATTTCATCGGAGGATATTTCCTTTTTCACCATAGCCCTCTATGGGCTTCCAAATATCACTTTGAAAATTCCACAAGAACTGTCTTAGCGAAAGGCTTCTTGAGGGGAAAGCTGTAACTCTGTGAGATGATTTCACAGAACACAATGAAGTTTCTCAGAACGCTTCTTTCTCTTTGTAATCGGAGGATATTTCCTTTGGCCTTATAGTCTTCAAAGGGATCCGAAATATCTGTTCTCAGATTCCACAGAAATAAGGCTAGCAAAGAGATCCACGAAATACAGATGTAACTCTGTGAGTGGAAGTGACATAACACAGAGCAGTTTCTCAGAAAGCTTCTTTGCAGATTTCAACGGAGGATATTTCCTTTTACACCATAGCCCTCTAGGGGCTTCCAAATATCACTTTGCCAATTCCACAAGAACTGTCTTAGCGAAAGGCTTCTTGAGGCGAAAGCTGTAACTCTGTGAGATGATTTCACAGAACACAAAGGAGTATCTCAGAAAGCCTCTTTCTCTTTGTTATCGGAGGATATTTCCTTTGGCCCTGTAGTCTTCAAAGGGATCCGAAATATCTGCTCTCAGATTCCACAGAAATAAGGCTAGCAAAGAGATCCACGAAATACAGATGTAACTCTGTGAGTGGAAGTCACATATCACAGAGCAGTTTCTCAGAAAGGTTCTTTCCAGATTTCATCGGAGGATATTTCCTTTCTCACCATAGCCCTCTATGGGCTTCCAAATATCACTTTGCCTATTCCACAAGAACTGTCTTAGCGAAAGGCTTCTTGAGGGAAAGCTGTAACTCTGTGAGATGATTTCACAGAACACAAAGAAGTTTCTCAGAAAGCTTCTTTCGCTTTGTTACGGGAGGATATTTCCATTGTCCCTATAGTCTTCAAAGGGATTCGAAATATCTGTTCTCAGATTAAACAGAAATAAGGCTAGCAAAGAGATCCACGAAATACAGATGTAACTCTCTGAGTGGAAGTCACATATCACAGAGCGGTTTCTCAGAAAGCTTCTTTCCAGATTTCATCGGAGAATATTTCCTTTTTCACCCTTGCCCTCTATGGGCTTCCAAATATCACTTTGCCAATTCCACAAGAACTGTCTTAGCGAAAGGCTTCTTGAGCAGAAAGCTGTAACTCGGTGAGATGATTTCACAGAACACAAAGAAGTTTCTCAGAAAGGTTCTTTCTCTTTGTTATCGGAGGATATTTCCTTTGTACCTACAGTCTTCAAAGGGATCCGAAATATCTGTTTTCAGATTCCACAGAAATAAGGCTAGCAAAGAGATCCACGAAATACAGATGTAACTCTCTGAGTGGAAGTCACATATCACAGAGCAGTTTCTCAGAAAGCTTCTTTCCAGATTTCATCGGAGGATATTTCCTTTTTCATCATAGCCCTCTATGGGCTTCCAAATATCACTTTGCCAATTCCACAAGAACTGTCTTAGCGAAAGGCTTCTTGAGGGGAAAGCTGTAACTCTGTGAGATAATTTCACAGAACACAAAGAAGTTTCTCAGAAAGCCTCTTTCTCTTTGTTATCGGAGGATATTTCCTTTGGCCCTATAGTCTTCAAAGGGATCCGAAATATCTGTTCTCAGATTCCACAGAAATAAGGCTAGCAAAGAGATCCACGAAATACAGATGTAACTCTGTGAGTGGAAGTCACATATCACAGAGCAGTTTCTCAGAAACTTCTTTCCAGATTTCATCGTAGGATATTTCCTTTTTCACCAAAGCCCTCTATGAGCTTCCAAATATCACTTTGCCAATTCCACAAGAACTGTCTTAGCGAAAGGCTTCTTGAGCGGAAAGCTGTAACTCGGTGAGATGATTTCACAGAACACAAAGAAGTTTCTCAGAAAGGTTCTTTCTCTTTGTTATCGGAGGATATTTCCTTTGTACCTACAGTCTTCAAAGGGATCCGAAATATCTGTTCTCAGATTCCACAGAAATAAGGCTAGCAAAGAGATCCACGAAATACAGATGTAACTCTGTGATTGGAAGTCACATATCACAGAGCAGTTTCTCAGAAAGCTTCTTTCCAGATTTCATCGGAGGATATTTCCTTTTTCACCATAGCCCTCTATGGGCTTCCAAATATCACTTTGCCAATTCCACAAGAACTGTCTTAGCGAAAGGCTTCTTGAGGGGAAAGCTGTATCTCTTGGAGATGATATCACAGAACACAAAGAAGTTTCTCAGAAAGCCTCTTTCTCTTTGTTATCGGAGGATATTTCCTTTGGCCCTACAGTCTTCAAAAGGATTCGAAATATCTGTTCTCAGATTCCACAGAAATAAGGCTAGCAAAGAGATCCACGAAATACAGATGTAACTCTGTGAGTGGAAGTCACATATCACAGAGCAGTTTCTCAGAAAGCTTCTTTCCAGTTTTCATCGGAGGATATTTCCTTTTTCACCATAGCCCTCTAAGGGCTTCCAAATATCACTTTGACAATTCCACAAGAACTGTCTTAGCGAAAGGCTTCTTGAGGGGAAAGCTGTAACTCTGTGAGATGATTTCACAGAACACAAAGAAGTTTTCAGAAAGCTTCTTTCTCTTTGTTAAGGGAGGATATTTCCTTTGTCCCTACAGTCTTCAAAGGGATATGAAATATCTTTTCTCAGATTCCACAGAAATAAGGCTAGCAAAGAGATCCACGAAATACAGATGTAACTCTGTGAGTGGAAGTCACATATCACAGAGCAGTTTCTCCGAAAGCTTCTTTCCAGATTTCATCGGAGGATATTTCCTTTTTCACCATAGCCCTGTATGGGCTTCCAAATATCACTTTGCCAATTCCGCAAGAACTGTCTTAGCGAAAGGCTTCTTGAGGGGAAAGCTGTAACTCTGTGAGATGATTTCACAGAACACAAAGAAGTTTCTCAGAAAGCTTCTTTCTCTTTGTTATCGGAGGATATTTCCTTTGGCTCTATTCTCTTCAAAGGGATCCGAAATATGTGTTTTCAGATTCCACAGAAATAAAGCTAGCAAAGAGATCCACGAAATACAGATGTAACTCTGTGAGTGGAAGTCACATATCACAGAGCAGTTTCTCAGAAAGCTTCTTTCCAGATTTCATCGGAGAATACTTCCTCTTTCACCATAGCCCTGTATGGGCTTCCAAATATCACTTTGCCAATTCCACAAGAACTGTCTTAGCGAAAGGCTTCTTGAGGGGAAAGCTGTAACTCTGTGAGATGATTTCACAGAACACAAAGAAATTTCTCAGAAAGCTTCTTTCTCTTTGTTATCGGAGGATATTTCCTTTGGCCCTATAGTCTTCAAAGGGATCCGAAATATCTGTTCTGAGATTCCACAGAAAAAAGGCTAGCAAAGAGATCCACGAAATACAGATGTAACTCTGTGAGTGGAAGTCACATATCACAGAGCAGTTTCTCAGAAAGCTTCTTTCCAGATTTCATCGGAGGATATTTCCTTTTTCACATTGGCCCTCTATGGGCTTCCAAATATCACTTTGCCAATTCCACAAGAACTGTTTTAGCGAAAGGCTTCTTGAGGGGAAAGCTGTAACTCTGTGAGATGATTTCACAGAACACAAAGAAGTTTTCAGAAAGCTTCTTTCTCTTTTTTATGGGAGGATATTTCCTTTGTACCTACAGTCTTCATAGGGATCGAAATATCTGTTCTCAGATTCCACAGAAATAAGGCTAGCAAAGAGATCCACGAAATACAGATGTAACTCTGTGAGTGGAAGTAACATATCACAGAGCAGTTTCTCAGAAAGCTTCTTTCCAGATTTCATCGGAGGATATTTCTTTTTTCACCATAGCCGTCTATGGGCTTCCAAATATCACTTTGCCAATTCCACAAGAACTGTCTTAGCGAAAGGCTTCTTGAGGGGAAAGCTGTAACTCTGTGAGATGATTTCACAGAACACAAAGAAGTTTCTCAGAAAGCTTCTTTCTCTTTGTTATCGGAGGATATTTCCTTTGGCCCTGTAGTCTTCAAAGGGATCCGAAATATCTGTTCTCAGATTCCACAGAAATAAGGCTAGCAAAGAGATCCACGAAATACAGATGTAACTCTGTGAGTGGAAGTCACATATCCCAGAGCAGTTTCTCAGAAAGCTTCTTTCCAGATTTCATCGGAGGATATTTCCTTTTTCACCATAGCCCTCTAAGGGCTTCCAAATATCACTTTGCCAATTCCACAAGAACTGTCTTAGCGAAAGGCTTCTTGAGGGGAAAGCTGTAACTCTGTGAGATGATTTCACAGAACACAAAGAAGTTTTCAGAAAGCTTCTTTCTCTTTGTTAAGGGAGGATATTTCCTTTGTCCCTACAGTCTTCAAAGGGATCTGAAATATCTGTTCTCAGATTCCACAGAAATAAGGCTAGCAAAGAGATCCACGAAATACAGATGTAACTCTGTGAGTGGAAGTCACATATCACAGAGCAGTTTCTCAGAAAGCTTCTTTCCAGATTTCATCGGAGGATATTTCCTTTTTCACCAAAGCCCTCTATGGGCTTCCAAATATCACTTTGCCAATTCCACAAGAACTGTCTTAGCGAAAGTCTTCATGAGGGGAAAGCTGTAACTCTGTGAGATGATTTCACAGAACACAAAGAAGTTTCTCAGAAAGCTTCTTTCTCTTTGTTGTCGGAGGATATTTCCTTTGTCCCTACAGTCTTCAAAGGGATCCGAAATATCTGGTCTCAGATTCCACAGAAATCAGGCTAGCAAAGAGAACCACGAAATACAGATGTAACTCTGTGAGTGGAAGTCACATATCACGGAGCCGTTTCTCAGAAAGCTTCTTTCCAGATTTCATCGGAGGATACTTCCTCTTTTACCATAGCCCTCTATGGGTTTCCAAATATCACTTTGCCAATTCCACAAGAACTGTCTTAGCGAAAGGCTTCTTGAGGGGAAAGCTATAACTCTGTGAGATGATTTCACAGAACACAAAGAAGTTTCTCAGAAAGCTTCTTTCTCTTTGTTATCGGAGAATATTTCCTTTGGCCTTATAGTCTTCAAAGGGATCCGAAATATCTGTTCTCAGATTCCACAGAAATAAGGCTAGCAAAGAGATCCACGAAATACACATGTAACTCTGTGAGTGGAAGTCACATATCACAGAGCAGTTTCTCAGAAAGCTTCTTTGCAGATTTCTTCGGAGGATATTTCCTTTTTCACCATAGCCCTCTATGGGCTTCCAAATATCACTTTGCCAATTCCACAAGAACTGTCTGAGCGTAAGGCTTCTTGAGGGGAAAGCTGTAACTCTGTGAGATGATTTCACAGAACACAAAGAAGTTTCTCAGAAAGCTTCTTTCTCTTTGTTATGGGAGGATATTTCCTTTGGCCCTATAGTCTTCAAAGGGATCCGAAATATCTGTTCTCAGATTCCACAGAAATAAGGCTAGTAAAGAGATCCACGAAACACAGATGTAACTCTGTGAGTGGAAGTCACATATCACAGAGCAGTTTCTCAGAAAGCTTCTTTCCAGATTTCATCGGAGGATATTTCCTTTTTCACCATAGCCCTCTATGGGCTTCCAAATATCACTTTGAAAATTCCACAAGAACTGTCTTAGCGAAAGGCTTCTTGAGGGGAAAGCTGTAACTCTGTGAGATGATTTCACAGAACACAATGAAGTTTCTCAGAACGCTTCTTTCTCTTTGTAATCGGAGGATATTTCCTTTGGCCTTATAGTCTTCAAAGGGATCCGAAATATCTGTTCTCAGATTCCACAGAAATAAGGCTAGCAAAGAGATCCACGAAATACAGATGTAACTCTGTGAGTGGAAGTGACATAACACAGAGCAGTTTCTCAGAAAGCTTCTTTGCAGATTTCAACGGAGGATATTTCCTTTTTCACCGTAGCCCTCTAGGGGCTTCCAAATATCACTTTGCCAATTCCACAAGAACTGTCTTAGCGAAAGGCTTCTTGAGGCGAAAGCTGTAACTCTGTGAGATGATTTCACAGAACACAAAGGAGTATCTCAGAAAGCCTCTTTCTCTTTGTTATCGGAGGATATTTCCTTTGGCCCTGTAGTCTTCAAAGGGATGCGAAATATCTGCTCTCAGATTCCACAGAAATAAGGCTAGCAAAGAGATCCACGAAATACAGATGTAACTCTGTGAGTGGAAGTCACATATCACAGAGCAGTTTCTCAGAAAGGTTCTTTCCAGATTTCATCGGAGGATATTTCCTTTTTCACCATAGCCCTCTATGGGCTTCCCAATATCACTTTTCCAATTCCACAAGAACTGTCTTAGCGAAAGGCTTCTTGAGGGGAAAGCTGTAACTCTGTGAGATGATTTCACAGAACACAAAGAAGTTTCTCAGAAAGCTTCTTTGTCTTTGTTACGGGAGGATATTTCCATTGGCCCTATAGTCTTCAAAGGGATTCGAAATATCTGTTCTCAGATTAAACAGAAATAAGGCTAGCAAAGAGATCCACGAAATACAGATGTAACTCTGTGAGTGGAAATCACATATCACAGAGCAGTTTCTCAGAAAGCTTCTTTCCAGATTTCATCGGAGAATATTTCCTTTTTCACCCTTGCCCTCTATGGGCTTCCAAATATCACTTTGCCAATTCCACAAGAACTGTCTTAGTGAAAGGCTTCTTGAGCAGAAAGCTGTAACTCGGTGAGATGATTTCACAGAACACAAAGAAGTTTCTCAGAAAGGTTCTTTCTCTTTGTTATCGGAGGATATTTCCTTTGTACCTACAGTCTTCAAAGGGATCCGAAATATCTGTTTTCAGATTCCACAGAAATAAGGCTAGCAAAGAGATCCACGAAATACAGATGTAACTCTGTGAGTGGAAGTCACATATCACAGAGCAGTTTCTCAGAAAGCTTCTTTCCAGATTTCATCGGAGGATATTTCCTTTTTCATCATAGCCCTCTATGGGCTTCCAAATATCACTTTGCCAATTCCACAAGAACTGTCTTAGCGAAAGGCTTCTTGAGGGGAAAGCTGTAACTCTGTGAGATGATTTCACAGAACACAAAGAAGTTTCTCAGAAAGCCTCTTTCTCTTTGTTATCGGAGGATATTTCCTTTGGCCCTATAGTCTTCAAAGGGATCCGAAATATCTGTTCTCAGATTCCACAGAAATAAGGCTAGCAAAGAGATCCACGAAATACAGATGTAACTCTGTGAGTGGAAGTCACATATCACAGAGCAGTTTCTCAGAAACTTCTTTCCAGATTTCATCGTAGGATATTTCCTTTTTCACCAAAGCCCTCTATGAGCTTCCAAATATCACTTTGCCAATTACACAAGAACTGTCTTAGCGAAAGGCTGCATGAGGGGAAAGCTGTAACTCTGTGAGATGATTTCACAGAACACAAAGAAGTTTCTCAGAAAGCCTCTTTCTCTTTGTTATCGGAGGATATTTCCTTTGGCCCTATAGTCTTCAAAGGGATCCGAAATATCTGTTCTCAGATTCCACAGAAATAAGGCTAGCAAAGAGATCCACGAAATACAGATGTAACTCTGTGAGTGGAAGTCACATATCACAGAGCAGTTTCTCAGAAAGCTTCTTTCCGGATTTCATTGGAGGATATTTCCTTTTTCACAATAGCCCTCTATGGTCTTCCAAATATCACTTTGCCAATTCCACAAGAACTGTCTTAGCGAAAGGCTTCTTGAGGGGAAAGCTGTATCTCTTGGAGATGATATCACAGAACACAAAGAAGTTTCTCAGAAAGCCTCTTTCTCTTTGTTATCGGAGGATATTTCCTTTGGCCCTACAGTCTTCAAAAGGATTCGAAATATCTGTTCTCAGATTCCACAGAAATAAGGCTAGCAAAGAGATCCACGAAATACAGATGTAACTCTGTGAGTGGAAGTCACATATCACAGAGCAGTTTCTCAGAAAGCTTCTTTCCAGTTTTCATCGGAGGATATTTCCTTTTTCACCATAGCCCTCTAAGGGCTTCCAAATATCACTTTGACAATTCCACAAGAACTGTCTTAGCGAAAGGCTTCTTGAGGGGAAAGCTGTAACTCTGTGAGATGATTTCACAGAACACAAAGAAGTTTTCAGAAAGCTTCTTTCTCTTTGTTAAGGGAGGATATTTCCTTTGTCCCTACAGTATTCAAAGGGATATGAAGTATCTGTTCTCAGATTCCACAGAAATAAGGCTAGCAAAGAGATCCACGAAATACAGATGTAACTCTGTGAGTGGAAGTCACATATCACAGAGCAGTTTCTCCGAAAGCTTCTTTCCAGATTTCATCGGAGGATATTTCCTTTTTCACCATAGCCCTGTATGGGCTTCCAAATATCACTTTGCCAATTCCGCAAGAACTGTCTTAGCGAAAGGCTTCTTGAGGGGAAAGCTGTAACTCTGTGAGATGATTTCACAGAACACAAAGAAGTTTCTCAGAAAGCTTCTTTCTCTTTGTTATCGGAGGATATTTCCTTTGGCTCTATTCTCTTCAAAGGGATCCGAAATATGTGTTTTCAGATTCCACAGAAATAAAGCTAGCAAAGAGATCCACGAAATACAGATGTAACTCTGTGAGTGGAAGTCACATATCACAGAGCAGTTTCTCAGAAAGCTTCTTTCCAGATTTCATCGGAGAATACTTCCTCTTTCACCATAGCCCTCTATGGGCTTCCAAATATCACTTTGCCAATCCCACAAGAACTCTCTTAGCGAAAGGCTTCTTGAGGGGAAAGCTGTAACTCTGTGAGATGATTTCACAGAACACAAAGAAGTTTCTCAGAAAGCTTCTTTCTCTTTGTTATCGGAGGATATTTCCTTTGGCCCTATAGTCTTCAAAGGGATCCGAAATATCTGTTCTGAGATTCCACAGAAAAAAGGCTAGCAAAGAGATCCACGAAATACAGATGTAACTCTGTGAGTGGAAGTCACATATCACAGAGCAGTTTCTCAGAAAGCTTCTTTCCAGATTTCATCGGAGGATATTTCCTTTTTCACCATAGCCCTCTATGGGCTTTCAAATATCACTTTGCCAATTCCACAAGAACTGTCTTAGCGAAAGGCTTCTTGAGGGCAAAGCTGTAACTCTGTGAGGTGATTTCACAGAACACAAAGAAGTTTCTCAGAAAGCTTCTTTTTCTTTGTTATCGGAGGATATTTCCTTTGTCCCTATAGCCTTCAAAGGGATCCGAAATATCTGTTCTCAGATTCCACAGTAATAAGGCTAGCAAAGAGATCCACGAAATACAGATGTAACTCTGTGAGTGGAAGTGACATATCACAGAGCAGTGTCTCAGAAAGCTTCTTTCCAGATTTCATCGGAGGATATTTCCTTTTTCACCATAGCCCTCTATGGGCTTCCAAGTATCACTTTTCCAATTCCACAAGAACTGTCTTAGCGAAAGTCTTCTTGAGGAGAAAGCTGTAACTCTGTGAGATGATTTCACAGAACACAAAGAAGTTTCTCAGAAATCTTCTTTCTCTTTGTTATCAGAGGATATTTCCTTTGGCCCTATAGCCTTCAAAGGGATCCGAAATATCTGTTCTCAGATTCCACAGAAATAAGGCTAGCAAAGAGATCCATGAAATACAGATGTACCTCTGTGAGTGGAAGTCACATATCACAGAGCAGTTTCTCAGAAAGCTTCTTTCCAGATTTCATCTGAGGATACTTCCTTTTTCACCATAGCCCTCTATGGGCTTCCAAATATCTCTTTGCCAATTCCACAAGAACTGTCTTAGCGAGAGGCTTCTTGAAGGGAAAGCTGTAACTCTGTGAGATGATTTCACAGAACACAAAGAAGTTTCTCAGAAAGCTTCTTTCTCTTTGTTATCGGAGAATATTTCCTTTGGCCTTATAGTCTTCAAAGGGATCCGAAATATCTGTTCTCAGATTCCACAGAAATAAGGCTAGCAAAGAGATCCACGAAATACACATGTAACTCTGTGAGTGGAAGTCACATATCACAGAGCAGTTTCTCAGAAAGCTTCTTTCCAGATTTCATCTGAGGATACTTCCTTTTTCACCATAGCCCTCTATGGGCTTCCAAATATCTCTTTGCCAATTCCACAAGAACTGTCTTAGCGAGAGGCTTCTTGAAGGGAAAGCTGTAACTCTGTGAGATGATTTCACAGAACACAAAGAAGTTTCTCAAAAAGCTTCTTTCTCTTTATTATGGGAGGATATTTCCTTTGGCCCTATAGTCTTCAAAGGGATCCGAAATATCTGTTCTCAGATTCCACAGAAATCAGGCTAGTAAAGAGATCCACGAAACACAGATGTAACTCTGTGAGAGGAAGTCACATATCACAGAGCAGTTTCTCAGAAAGCTTCTTTCCAGATTTCATCGGAGGATATTTCCTTTTACACCATAGCCCTCTAGGGGCTTCCAAATATCACTTTGCCAATTCCACAAGAACTGTCTTAGCGAAAGGCTTCTTGAGGCGAAAGCTGTAACTCTGTGAGATGATTTCACAGAACACAAAGGAGTATCTCAGAAAGCCTCTTTCTCTTTGTTATCGGAGGATATTTCCTTTGGCCCTGTAGTCTTCAAAGGGATCCGAAATATCTGCTCTCAGATTCCACAGAAATAAGGCTAGCAAAGAGATCCACGAAATACAGATGTAACTCTGTGAGTGGAAGTCACATATCACAGAGCAGTTTCTCAGAAAGGTTCTTTCCAGATTTCATCGGAGGATATTTCCTTTTTCACCATAGCCCTCTATGGGCTTCCAAATATCACTTTTCCAATTCCACAAGAACTGTCTTAGCGAAAGGCTTCCTGAGGGAAAGCTGTAACTCTGTGAGATGATTTCACAGAACACAAAGAAGTTTCTCAGAAAGCTTCTTTCGCTTTGTTACGGGAGGATATTTCCATTGGCCCTATAGTCTTCAAAGGGATTCGAAATATCTGTTCTCAGATTAAACAGAAATAAGGCTAGCAAAGAGATCCACGAAATACAGATGTAACTCTGTGAGTGGAAGTCACATATCACAGAGCAGTTTCTCAGAAAGCTTCTTTCCAGATTTCATCGGAGAATATTTCCTTTTTCACCCTTGCCCTCTATGGGCTTCCAAATATCACTTTGCCAATTCCACAAGAACTGTCTTAGCGAAAGGCTTCTTGAGCAGAAAGCTGTAACTCGGTGAGATGATTTCACAGAACACAAAGAAGTTTCTCAGAAAGGTTCTTTCTCTTTGTTATCGGAGGATATTTCCTTTGTACCTACAGTCTTCAAAGGGATCCGAAATATCTGTTTTCAGATTCCACAGAAATAAGGCTAGCAAAGAGATCCACGAAATACAGATGTAACTCTGTGAGTGGAAGTCACATATCACAGAGCAGTTTCTCAGAAAGCTTCTTTCCAGATTTCATCGGAGGATATTTCCTTTTTCATCATAGCCCTCTATGGGCTTCCAAATATCACTTTGCCAATTCCACAAGAACTGTCTTAGCGAAAGGCTTCTTGAGGGGAAAGCTGTAACTCTGTGAGATAATTTCACAGAACACAAAGAAGTTTCTCAGAAAGCCTCTTTCTCTTTGTTATCGGAGGATATTTCCTTTGGCCCTATAGTCTTCAAAGAGATCCGAAATATCTGTTCTCAGATTCCACAGAAATAAGGCTAGCAAAGAGATCCACGAAATACAGATGTAACTCTGTGAGTGGAAGTCACATATCACAGAGCAGTTTCTCAGAAACTTCTTTCCAGATTTCATCGTAGGATATTTCCTTTTTCACCAAAGCCCTCTATGAGCTTCCAAATATCACTTTGCCAATTCCACAAGAACTGTCTTAGCGAAAGGCTTCATGAGGGGAAAGCTGTAACTCTGTGAGATGATTTCACAGAACACAAAGAAGTTTCTCAAAAAGCTTCTTTCTCTTTGTTATCGGAGGATATTTCCTTTGGCCCTATGGTCTTCAAAGGGATCCGAAATATCTGTTCTCAGATTCCACAGAAATAAGGCTAGAAAAGAGATCCACGAAATACAGATGTAACTCTGTGAGTGGAAGTCACATATCACAGAGCAGTTTCTCAGAAAGCTTCTTTCCAGATTTCATCGGAGAATATTTCCTTTTTCACCCTTGCCCTCTATGGGCTTCCAAATATCACTTTGCCAATTCCACAAGAACTGTCTTAGCGAAAGGCTTCTTGAGCGGAAAGCTGTAACTCGGTGAGATGATTTCACAGAACACAAAGAAGTTTCTCAGAAAGGTTCTTTCTCTTTGTTATCGGAGGATATTTCCTTTGTACCTACAGTCTTCAAAGGGATCCGAAATATCTGTTCTCAGATTCCACAGAAATAAGGCTAGCAAAGAGATCCACGAAATACAGATGTAACTCTGTGAGTGGAAGTCACATATCACAGAGCAGTTTCTCAGAAAGCTTCTTTCCAGATTTCATCGGAGGATATTTCCTTTTTCACCATAGCC
The DNA here is from genome assembly GCF_049350105.2 of Macaca mulatta. NCBI lineage: Eukaryota > Metazoa > Chordata > Mammalia > Primates > Cercopithecidae > Macaca > Macaca mulatta. Next base: position 31,709,641 of record NC_133417.1, read on the forward strand.
CTCTATGGGCTTCCAAATATCACTTTGCCAATTCCACAAGAACTGTCTTAGCGAAAGGCTTCTTGAGGGGAAAGCTGTATCTCTTGGAGATGATATCACAGAACACAAAGAAGTTTCTCAGAAAGCCTCTTTCTCTTTGTTATCGGAGGATATTTCCTTTGGCCCTACAGTCTTCAAAAGGATTCGAAATATCTGTTCTCAGATTCCACAGAAATAAGGCTAGCAAACAGATCCACGAAATACAGATGTAACTCTGTGAGTGGAAGTCACATATCACAGAGCAGTTTCTCAGAAAGCTTCTTTCCAGTTTTCATCGGAGGATATTTCCTTTTTCACCATAGCCCTCTAAGGGCTTCCAAATATCACTTTGACAATTCCACAAGAACTGTCTTAGCGAAAGGCTTCTTGAGGGGAAAGCTGTAACTCTGTGAGATGATTTCACAGAACACAAAGAAGTTTTCAGAAAGCTTCTTTCTCTTTGTTAAGGGAGGATATTTCCTTTGTCCCTACAGTCTTCAAAGGGATATGAAATATCTTTTCTCAGATTCCACAGAAATAAGGCTAGCAAAGAGATCCACGAAATACAGATGTAACTCTGTGAGTGGAAGTCACATATCACAGAGCAGTTTCTCCGAAAGCTTCTTTCCAGATTTCATCGGAGGATATTTCCTTTTTCACCATAGCCCTGTAAGGGCTTCCAAATATCACTTTGCCAATTCCGCAAGAACTGTCTTAGCGAAAGGCTTCTTGAGGGGAAAGCTGTAACTCTGTGAGATGATTTCACAGAACACAAAGAAGTTTCTCAGAAAGCTTCTTTCTCTTTGTTATCGGAGGATATTTCCTTTGGCTCTATTCTCTTCAAAGGGATCCGAAATATGTGTTTTCAGATTCCACAGAAATAAAGCTAGCAAAGAGATCCACGAAATACAGATGTAACTCTGTGAGTGGAAGTCACATATCACAGAGCAGTTTCTCAGAAAGCTTCTTTCCAGATTTCATCGGAGAATACTTCCTCTTTCACCATAGCCCTCTATGGGCTTCCAAATATCACTTTGCCAATTCCACAAGAACTGTCTTAGCGAAAGGCTTCTTGAGGGGAAAGCTGTAACTCTGTGAGATGATTTCACAGAACACAAAGAAATTTCTCAGAAAGCTTCTTTCTCTTTGTTATCGGAGGATATTTCCTTTGGCCCTATAGTCTTCAAAGGGATCCGAAATATCTGTTCTGAGATTCCACAGAAAAAAGGCTAGCAAAGAGATCCACGAAATACAGATGTAACTCTGTGAGTGGAAGTCACATATCACAGAGCAGTTTCTCAGAAAGCTTCTTTCCAGATTTCATCGGAGGATATTTCCTTTTTCACCATAGCCCTCTATGGGCTTTCAAATATCACTTTGCCAATTCCACAAGAACTGTCTTAGCGAAAGGCTTCTTGAGGGCAAAGCTGTAACTCTGTGAGGTGATTTCACAGAACACAAAGAAGTTTCTCAGAAAGCTTCTTTTTCTTTGTTATCGGAGGATATTTCCTTTGTCCCTATAGCCTTCAAAGGGATCCGAAATATCTGTTCTCAGATTCCACAGTAATAAGGCTAGCAAAGAGATCCACGAAATACAGATGTAACTCTGTGAGTGGAAGTGACATATCACAGAGCAGTGTCTCAGAAAGCTTCTTTCCAGATTTCATCGGAGGATATTTCCTTTTTCACCATAGCCCTCTATGGGCTTCCAAGTATCACTTTTCCAATTCCACAAGAACTGTCTTAGCGAAAGTCTTCTTGAGGGGAAAGCTGTAACTCTGTGAGATGATTTCACAGAACACAAAGAAGTTTCTCAGAAATCTTCTTTCTCTTTGTTATCGGAGGATATTTCCTTTGGCCCTATAGCCTTCAAAGGGATCCGAAATATCTGTTCTCAGATTCCACAGAAATAAGGCTAGCAAAGAGATCCATGAAATACAGATGTAACTCTGTGAGTGGAAGTCACATATCCCAGAGCAGTTTCTCAGAAAGCTTCTTTCCAGATTTCATCTGAGGATACTTCCTTTTTCACCATAGCCCTCTATGGGCTTCCAAATATCTCTTTGCCAATTCCACAAGAACTGTCTTAGCGAGAGGCTTCTTGAGGGGAAAGCTGTAACTCTGTGAGATGATTTCACAGAACACAAAGAAGTTTCTCAGAAAGCTTCTTTCTCTTTGTTATCAGAGGATATTTCCTTTGGCCGTATAGTCTCAAAGGGTTCCGAAATATCTGTTCTCAGATTCCACAGAAATAAGGCTAGCAAAGAGATCCACGAAATACAGATGTAATTCTGTGAATGGAAGTCACATATCACAGAGCAGTTTCTCAGAAAGCTTCTTTCCAGATTTCATCGGAGGATATTTCCTTTTCCAACATAGCCCTCTATGGGCTTCCAAATATCACTTTGCCAATTCCACAAGAACTGTCTTAGCGAAAGGCTTCTTGAGGGGAAAGCTGTAACTCTGTGAGATGATATCACAGAACACAAAGGAGTTTCTCAGAAAGCTTCTTCCTCTTTGTTATCGGAGGATATTTCCTTTGTCCCTACAGTCTTCAAAGGTATCCGAACTATCTGTTCTCAGATTCCACAGAAATAAGGCTAGCAAAGAGATCCACGAAATACAAATATAACTCTGTGAGTGGAAGTCACATATCACAGAGCAGTTTCTCAGAAAACTTCTTTCCAGATTTCATCGGAGGATATTTCCTTTTTCACCAAAGCCCTCTATGGGCTTCCAAATATCACTTTGCCAATTCCACAAGAACTGTCTTAGCGAAAGGCTTCTTGAGGGGCAAGCTGTAACTCTGTGAGATGATTTCACAGAACACAAAGAAGTTTCTCAGAAAGCCTCTTTCTCTTTGTTATCGGAGGATATTTCCTTTGGCCCTATAGTCTTCAAAGAGATCCGAAATATCTGTTCTCAGATTCCACAGAAATAAGGCTAGCAAAGAGATCCACGAAATACAGATGTAACTCTGTGAGTGCAAGTCACATATCACAGAGCAGTTTCTCAGAAAGCTTCTTTCCAGATTTCATCGGAGGATATTTCCTTTTTCACATTGGCCCTCTATGGGCTTCCAAATATCACTTTGCCAATTCCACAAGAACTGTTATAGCGAAAGGCTTCTTGAGGGGAAAGCTGTAACTCTGTGAGATGATTTCACAGAACACAAAGAAGTTTTCAGAAAGCTTCTTTCTCTTTTTTATGGGAGGATATTTCCTTTGTACCTACAGTCTTCATAGGGATCGAAATATCTGTTCTCAGATTCCACAGAAATAAGGCTAGCAAAGAGATCCACGAAATACAGATGTAACTCTGTGAGTGGAAGTAACATATCACAGAGCAGTTTCTCAGAAAGCTTCTTTCCAGATTTCATCGGAGGATATTTCTTTTTTCACCATAGCCGTCTATGGGCTTCCAAATATCACTTTGCCAATTCCACAAGAACTGTCTTAGCGAAAGGCTTCTTGAGGGGAAAGCTGTAACTCTGTGAGATGATTTCACAGAACACAAAGAAGTTTCTCAGAAAGCTTCTTTCTCTTTGTTATCGGAGGATATTTCCTTTGGCCCTGTAGTCTTCAAAGGGATCCGAAATATCTGTTCTCAGATTCCACAGAAATAAGGCTAGCAAAGAGATCCACGAAATACAGATGTAACTCTGTGAGTGGAAGTCACATATCACAGAGCAGTTTCTCAGAAAGCTTCTTTCCAGATTTCATCGGAGGATATTTCCTTTTTCACCATAGCCCTCTAAGGGCTTCCAAATATCACTTTGCCAATTCCACAAGAACTGTCTTAGCGAAAGGCTTCTTGAGGGGAAAGCTGTAACTCTGTGAGATGATTTCACAGAACACAAAGAAGTTTTCAGAAAGCTTCTTTCTCTTTGTTAAGGGAGGATATTTCCTTTGTCCCTACAGTCTTCAAAGGGATCTGAAATATCTGTTCTCAGATTTCACAGAAATAAGGCTAGCAAAGAGATCCACGAAATACAGATGTAACTCTGTGAGTGGAAGTCACATATCACAGAGCAGTTTCTCAGAAAGCTTCTTTCCAGATTTCATCGGAGGATATTTCCTTTTTCACCAAAGCCCTCTATGGGCTTCCAAATATCACTTTGCCAATTCCACAAGAACTGTCTTAGCGAAAGTCTTCATGAGGGGAAAGCTGTAACTCTGTGAGATGATTTCACAGAACACAAAGAAGTTTCTCAGAAAGCTTCTTTCTCTTTGTTGTCGGAGGATATTTCCTTTGTCCCTACAGTCTTCAAAGGGATCCGAAATATCTGGTCTCAGATTCCACAGAAATCAGGCTAGCAAAGAGAACCACGAAATACAGATGTAACTCTGTGAGTGGAAGTCACATATCACGGAACCGTTTCTCAGAAAGCTTCTTTCCAGATTGCATCGGAGGATATTTCCTTTTTCACCATAACCCTCTATGGGCTTCCAAATATCACCTTGCCATTTCCACAAGAACTGTCTTAGCGAAAGGCTTCTTGAGGGGAAAGCTGTAACTCTGTGTGATGATTTCACAGAACACAAAGAAGTTTCTCAGAAAGCCTCTTTCTCTTTGTTATCGGAAGATATTTCCTTTGGCCCTATAGTCTTCAAAGGGATCCGAAATATCTGTTCTCAGATTCCACAGAAATAAGGCTAGCAAAGAGATCCACGAAATACAGATGTAACTCTGTGAGTGGAAGTCACATATCACAGAGCAGTTTCTCAGAAAGCTTCTTTCCAGATTTCATCGGAGGATATTTCCTTTTCCAACATAGCCCTCTATGGGCTTCCAAATATCACTTTGCCAATTCCACAAGAACTGTCTTAGCGAAAGGCTTCTTGAGGGGAAAGCTGTAACTCTGTGAGATGATTTCACAGAACACAAAGAAGTTTCTCAGAAAGCTTCTTTCTCTTTGTTATCGGAGGATATTTCCTTTGGCCCTATAGTCTTCAAAGGGATCCGAAATATCTGTTCTCAGATTCCACAGAAATAAGGCTAGCAAAGAGATCCACGAAATACAGATGTAACTCTGTGAGTGGAAGTCACATATCACAGAGCAGTTTCTCAGAAAGCTTCTTTCCAGATTTCATCGGAGGATATTTCCTTTTTCAGCATAGCCCTCTATGGGCTTCCAAATATCACTTTGCCAATTCCACAAGAACTGTCTTAGCGAAAGGCTTCTTGAGGGGAAAGCTGTAACTCTGTGAGATGATTTCACAGAACACAAAGAAGTTTCTCAGAAAGCATCTTTCTCTTTGTTATCGGAGGATATTTCCTTTGGCCCTATAGTCTTCAAAGGGATGCGAAATATCTGTTCTCAGATTCCACAGAAATAAGGCTAGCAAAGAGATCCACGAAATACAGATGTAACTCTGTGAGTGGAAGTCACCTATCACAGAGCAGTTTCTCAGAAAGCTTCTTTCCAGATTTCATCGGAGGATACTTCCTCTTTTACCATAGCCCTCTATGGGCTTCCAAATATCACTTTGCCAATTCCACAAGAACTGTCTTAGCGAAAGGCTTCTTGAGGGGAAAGCTATAACTCTGTGAGATGATTTCACAGAACACAAAGAAGTTTCTCAGAAAGCTTCTTTCTCTTTGTTATCGGAGAATATTTCCTTTGGCCTTATAGTCTTCAAAGGGATCCGAAATATCTGTTCTCAGATTCCACAGAAATAAGGCTAGCAAAGAGATCCACGAAATACACATGTAACTCTGTGAGTGGAAGTCACATATCACAGAGCAGTTTCTCAGAAAGCTTCTTTGCAGATTTCTTCGGAGGATATTTCCTTTTTCACCATAGCCCTCTATGGGCTTCCAAATATCACTTTGCCAATTCCACAAGAACTGTCTGAGCGTAAGGCTTCTTGAGGGGAAAGCTGTAACTCTGTGAGATGATTTCACAGAACACAAAGAAGTTTCTCAGAAAGCTTCTTTCTCTTTGTTATGGGAGGATATTTCCTTTGGCCCTATAGTCTTCAAAGGGATCCGAAATATCTGTTCTCAGATTCCACAGAAATAAGGCTAGTAAAGAGATCCACGAAACACAGATGTAACTCTGTGAGTGGAAGTCACATATCACAGAGCAGTTTCTCAGAAAGATTCTTTCCAGATTTCATCGGAGGATATTTCCTTTTTCACCATAGCCCTCTATGGGCTTCCAAATATCACTTTGAAAATTCCACAAGAACTGTCTTAGCGAAAGGCTTCTTGAGGGGAAAGCTGTAGCTCTGTGAGATGACTTCACAGAACACAATGAAGTTTCTCAGAACGCTTCTTTCTCTTTGTAATCGGAGGATATTTCCTTTGGCCTTATAGTCTTCAAAGGGATCCGAAATATCTGTTCTCAGATTCCACAGAAATAAGGCTAGCAAAGAGATCCACGAAATACAGATGTAACTCTGTGAGTGGAAGTGACATAACACAGAGCAGTTTCTCAGAAAGCTTCTTTGCAGATTTCAACGGAGGATATTTCCTTTTTCACCATAGCCCTCTATGGGCTTCCAAATATCACTTTGCCAATTCCACAAGAACTGTCTTAGCGAAAGGCTTCTTGAGGCGAAAGCTGTAACTCTGTGAGATGATTTCACAGAAGACAAAGGAGTATCTCAGAAAGCCTCTTTCTCTTTGTTATCGGAGGATATTTCCTTTGGCCCTATAGTCTTCAAAGGGATGCGAAATATCTGCTCTCAGATTCCACAGAAATAAGGCTAGCAAAGAGATCCACGAAATACAGATGTAACTCTGTGAGTGGAAGTCACATATCACAGAGCAGTTTCTCAGAAAGGTTCTTTCCAGATTTCATCGGAGGATATTTCCTTTTTCACCATAGCCCTCTATGGGCTTCCCAATATCACTTTTCCAATTCCACAAGAACTGTCTTAGCGAAAGGCTTCTTGAGGGGAAAGCTGTAACTCTGTGAGATAATTTCACAGAACACAAAGAAGTTTCTCAGAAAGCTTCCTTGTCTTTGTTACGGGAGGATATTTCCATTGGCCCTATAGTCTTCAAAGGGATTCGAAATATCTGTTCTCAGATTAAACAGAAATAAGGCTAGCAAAGAGATCCACGAAATACAGATGTAACTCTGTGAGTGGAAGTCACATATCACAGAGCAGTTTCTCAGAAAGCTTCTTTCCAGATTTCATCGGAGAATATTTCCTTTTTCACCCTTGCCCTCTATGGGCTTCCAAATATCACTTTGCCAATTCCACAAGAACTGTCTTAGCGAAAGGCTTCTTGAGCAGAAAGCTGTAACTCGGTGAGATGATTTCACAGAACACAAAGAAGTTTCTCAGAAAGGTTCTTTCTCTTTGTTATCGGAGGATATTTCCTTTGTACCTACAGTCTTCAAAGGGATCCGAAATATCTGTTTTCAGATTCCACAGAAATAAGGCTAGCAAAGAGATCCACGAAATACAGATGTAACTCTGTGAGTGGAAGTCACATATCACAGAGCAGTTTCTCAGAAAGCTTCTTTCCAGATTTCATCGGAGGATATTTCCTTTTTCATCATAGCCCTCTATGGGCTTCCAAATATCACTTTGCCAATTCCACAAGAACTGTCTTAGCGAAAGGCTTCTTGAGGGGAAAGCTGTAACTCTGTGAGATGATTTCACAGAACACAAAGAAGTTTCTCAGAAAGCATCTTTCTCTTTGTTATCGGAGGATATTTCCTTTGGCCCTATAGTCTTCAAAGGGATGCGAAATATCTGTTCTCAGATTCCACAGAAATAAGGCTAGCAAAGAGATCCACGAAATACAGATGTAACTCTGTGAGTGGAAGTCACCTATCACAGAGCAGTTTCTCAGAAAGCTTCTTTCCAGATTTCATCGGAGGATACTTCCTCTTTTACCATAGCCCTCTATGGGCTTCCAAATATCACTTTGCCAATTCCACAAGAACTGTCTTAGCGAAAGGCTTCTTGAGGGGAAAGCTATAACTCTGTGAGATGATTTCACAGAACACAAAGAAGTTTCTCAGAAAGCTTCTTTCTCTTTGTTATCGGAGAATATTTCCTTTGGCCTTATAGTCTTCAAAGGGATCCGAAATATCTGTTCTCAGATTCCACAGAAATAAGGCTAGCAAAGAGATCCACGAAATACACATGTAACTCTGTGAGTGGAAGTCACATATCACAGAGCAGTTTCTCAGAAAGCTTCTTTGCAGATTTCTTCGGAGGATATTTCCTTTTTCACCATAGCCCTCTATGGGCTTCCAAATATCACTTTGCCAATTCCACAAGAACTGTCTGAGCGTAAGGCTTCTTGAGGGGAAAGCTGTAACTCTGTGAGATGATTTCACAGAACACAAAGAAGTTTCTCAGAAAGCTTCTTTCTCTTTGTTATGGGAGGATATTTCCTTTGGCCCTATAGTCTTCAAAGGGATCCGAAATATCTGTTCTCAGATTCCACAGAAATAAGGCTAGTAAAGAGATCCACGAAACACAGATGTAACTCTGTGAGTGGAAGTCACATATCACAGAGCAGTTTCTCAGAAAGCTTCTTTCCAGATTTCATCGGAGGATATTTCCTTTTTCACCATAGCCCTCTATGGGCTTCCAAATATCACTTTGAAAATTCCACAAGAACTGTCTTAGCGAAAGGCTTCTTGAGGGGAAAGCTGTAACTCTGTGAGATGACTTCACAGAACACAATGAAGTTTCTCAGAACGCTTCTTTCTCTTTGTAATCGGAGGATATTTCCTTTGGCCTTATAGTCTTCAAAGGGATCCGAAATATCTGTTCTCAGATTCCACAGAAATAAGGCTAGCAAAGAGATCCACGAAATACAGATGTAACTCTGTGAGTGGAAGTGACATAACACAGAGCAGTTTCTCAGAAAGCTTCTTTGCAGATTTCAACGGAGGATATTTCCTTTTTCACCATAGCCCTCTAGGGGCTTCCAAATATCACTTTGCCAATTCCACAAGAACTGTCTTAGCGAAAGGCTTCTTGAGGCGAAAGCTGTAACTCTGTGAGATGATTTCACAGAAGACAAAGGAGTATCTCAGAAAGCCTCTTTCTCTTTGTTATCGGAGGATATTTCCTTTGGCCCTGTAGTCTTCAAAGGGATGCGAAATATCTGCTCTCAGATTCCACAGAAATAAGGCTAGCAAAGAGATCCACGAAATACAGATGTAACTCTGTGAGTGGAAGTCACATATCACAGAGCAGTTTCTCAGAAAGGTTCTTTCCAGATTTCATCGGAGGATATTTCCTTTTTCACCATAGCCCTCTATGGGCTTCCCAATATCACTTTTCCAATTCCACAAGAACTGTCTTAGCGAAAGGCTTCTTGAGGGGAAAGCTGTAACTCTGTGAGATAATTTCACAGAACACAAAGAAGTTTCTCAGAAAGCTTCCTTGTCTTTGTTACGGGAGGATATTTCCATTGGCCCTATAGTCTTCAAAGGGATTCGAAATATCTGTTCTCAGATTAAACAGAAATAAGGCTAGCAAAGAGATCCACGAAATACAGATGTAACTCTGTGAGTGGAAGTCACATATCACAGAGCAGTTTCTCAGAAAGCTTCTTTCCAGATTTCATCGGAGAATATTTCCTTTTTCACCCTTGCCCTCTATGGGCTTCCAAATATCACTTTGCCAATTCCACAAGAACTGTCTTAGCGAAAGGCTTCTTGAGCAGAAAGCTGTAACTCGGTGAGATGATTTCACAGAACACAAAGAAGTTTCTCAGAAAGGTTCTTTCTCTTTGTTATCGGAGGATATTTCCTTTGTACCTACAGTCTTCAAAGGGATCCGAAATATCTGTTTTCAGATTCCACAGAAATAAGGCTAGCAAAGAGATCCACGAAATACAGATGTAACTCTGTGAGTGGAAGTCACATATCACAGAGCAGTTTCTCAGAAAGCTTCTTTCCAGATTTCATCGGAGGATATTTCCTTTTTCATCATAGCCCTCTATGGGCTTCCAAATATCACTTTGCCAATTCCACAAGAACTGTCTTAGCGAAAGGCTTCTTGAGGGGAAAGCTGTAACTCTGTGAGATGATTTCACAGAACACAAAGAAGTTTCTCAGAAAGCCTCTTTCTCTTTGTTATCGGAGGATATTTCCTTTGGCCCTATAGTCTTCAAAGGGATCCGAAATATCTGTTCTCAGATTCCACAGAAATAAGGCTAGCAAAGAGATCCACGAAATACAGATGTAACTCTGTGAGTGGAAGTCACATATCACAGAGCAGTTTCTCAGAAACTTCTTTCCAGATTTCATCGTAGGATATTTCCTTTTTCACCAAAGCCCTCTATGAGCTTCCAAATATCACTTTGCCAATTACACAAGAACTGTCTTAGCGAAAGGCTGCATGAGGGGAAAGCTGTAACTCTGTGAGATGATTTCACAGAACACAAAGAAGTTTCTCAAAAAGCTTCTTTCTCTTTGTTATCGGAGGATATTTCCTTTGGCCCTATGGTCTTCAAAGGGATCCGAAATATCTGCTCTCAGATTCCACAGAAATAAGGCTAGAAAAGAGATCCACGAAATACAGATGTAACTCTGTGAGTGGAAGTCACATATCACAGAGCAGTTTCTCAGAAAGCTTCTTTCCAGATTTCATCGGAGAATATTTCCTTTTTCACCCTTGCCCTCTATGGGCTTCCAAATATCACTTTGCCAATTCCACAAGAACTGTCTTAGCGAAAGGCTTCTTGAGCGGAAAGCTGTAACTCGGTGAGATGATTTCACAGAACACAAAGAAGTTTCTCAGAAAGGTTCTTTCTCTTTGTTATCGGAGGATATTTCCTTTGTACCTACAGTCTTCAAAGGGATCCGAAATATCTGTTCTCAGATTCCACAGAAATAAGGCTAGCAAAGAGATCCACGAAATACAGATGTAACTCTGTGAGTGGAAGTCACATATCACAGAGCAGTTTCTCAGAAAGCTTCTTTCCGGATTTCATTGGAGGATATTTCCTTTTTCACAATAGCCCTCTATGGGCTTCCAAATATCACTTTGCCAATTCCACAAGAACTGTCTTAGCGAAAGGCTTCTTGAGGGGAAAGCTGTATCTCTTGGAGATGATATCACAGAACACAAAGAAGTTTCTCAGAAAGCCTCTTTCTCTTTGTTATCGGAGGATATTTCCTTTGGCCCTACAGTCTTCAAAAGGATTCGAAATATCTGTTCTCAGATTCCACAGAAATAAGGCTAGCAAAGAGATCCACGAAATACAGATGTAACTCTGTGAGTGGAAGTCACATATCACAGAGCAGTTTCTCAGAAAGCTTCTTTCCAGTTTTCATCGGAGGATATTTCCTTTTTCACCATAGCCCTCTAAGGGCTTCCAAATATCACTTTGACAATTCCACAAGAACTGTCTTAGCGAAAGGCTTCTTGAGGGGAAAGCTGTAACTCTGTGAGATGATTTCACAGAACACAAAGAAGTTTTCAGAAAGCTTCTTTCTCTTTGTTAAGGGAGGATATTTCCTTTGTCCCTACAGTATTCAAAGGGATATGAAGTATCTGTTCTCAGATTCCACAGAAATAAGGCTAGCAAAGAGATCCACGAAATACAGATGTAACTCTGTGAGTGGAAGTCACATATCACAGAGCAGTTTCTCCGAAAGCTTCTTTCCAGATTTCATCGGAGGATATTTCCTTTTTCACCATAGCCCTGTATGGGCTTCCAAATATCACTTTGCCAATTCCGCAAGAACTGTCTTAGCGAAAGGCTTCTTGAGGGGAAAGCTGTAACTCTGTGAGATGATTTCACAGAACACAAAGAAGTTTCTCAGAAAGCTTCTTTCTCTTTGTTATCGGAGGATATTTCCTTTGGCTCTATTCTCTTCAAAGGGATCCGAAATATGTGTTTTCAGATTCCACAGAAATAAAGCTAGCAAAGAGATCCACGAAATACAGATGTAACTCTGTGAGTGGAAGTCACATATCACAGAGCAGTTTCTCAGAAAGCTTCTTTCCAGATTTCATCGGAGAATACTTCCTCTTTCACCATAGCCCTCTATGGGCTTCCAAATATCACTTTGCCAATCCCACAAGAACTGTCTTAGCGAAAGGCTTCTTGAGGGGAAAGCTGTAACTCTGTGAGATGATTTCACAGAACACAAAGAAGTTTCTCAGAAAGCTTCTTTCTCTTTGTTATCGGAGGATATTTCCTTTGGCCCTATAGTCTTCAAAGGGATCCGAAATATCTGTTCTGAGATTCCACAGAAAAAAGGCTAGCAAAGAGATCCACGAAATACAGATGTAACTCTGTGAGTGGAAGTCACATATCACAGAGCAGTTTCTCAGAAAGCTTCTTTCCAGATTTCATCGGAGGATATTTCCTTTTTCACCATAGCCCTCTATGGGCTTTCAAATATCACTTTGCCAATTCCACAAGAACTGTCTTAGCGAAAGGCTTCTTGAGGGCAAAGCTGTAACTCTGTGAGGTGATTTCACAGAACACAAAGAAGTTTCTCTGAAAGCTTCTTTTTCTTTGTTATCGGAGGATATTTCCTTTGTCCCTATAGCCTTCAAAGGGATCCGAAATATCTGTTCTCAGATTCCACAGTAATAAGGCTAGCAAAGAGATCCACGAAATACAGATGTAACTCTGTGAGTGGAAGTGACATATCACAGAGCAGTGTCTCAGAAAGCTTCTTTCCAGATTTCATCGGAGGATATTTCCTTTTTCACCATAGCCCTCTATGGGCTTCCAAGTATCACTTTTCCAATTCCACAGGAACTGTCTTAGCGAAAGTCTTCTTGAGGAGAAAGCTGTAACTCTGTGAGATGATTTCACAGAACACAAAGAAGTTTCTCAGAAATCTTCTTTCTCTTTGTTATCAGAGGATATTTCCTTTGGCCCTATAGCCTTCAAAGGGATCCGAAATATCTGTTCTCAGATTCCACAGAAATAAGGCTAGCAAAGAGATCCATGAAATACAGATGTACCTCTGTGAGTGGAAGTCACATATCACAGAGCAGTTTCTCAGAAAGCTTCTTTCCAGATTTCATCTGAGGATACTTCCTTTTTCACCATAGCCCTCTATGGGCTTCCAAATATCTCTTTGCCAATTCCACAAGAACTGTCTTAGCGAGAGGCTTCTTGAAGGGAAAGCTGTAACTCTGTGAGATGATTTCACAGAACACAAAGAAGTTTCTCAGAAAGCTTCTTTCTCTTTGTTATCGGAGAATATTTCCTTTGGCCTTATAGTCTTCAAAGGGATCCGAAATATCTGTTCTCAGATTCCACAGAAATAAGGCTAGCAAAGAGATCCACGAAATACACATGTAACTCTGTGAGTGGAAGTCACATATCACAGAGCAGTTTCTCAGAAAGCTTCTTTCCAGATTTCATCTGAGGATACTTCCTTTTTCACCATAGCCCTCTATGGGCTTCCAAATATCTCTTTGCCAATTGCACAAGAACTGTCTTAGCGAGAGGCTTCTTGAAGGGAAAGCTGTAACTCTGTGAGATGATTTCACAGAACACAAAGAAGTTTCTCAAAAAGCTTCTTTCTCTTTATTATGGGAGGATATTTCCTTTGGCCCTATAGTCTTCAAAGGGATCCGAAATATCTGTTCTCAGATTCCACAGAAATCAGGCTAGTAAAGAGATCCACGAAACACAGATGTAACTCTGTGAGAGGAAGTCACATATCACAGAGCAGTTTCTCAGAAAGCTTCTTTCCAGATTTCATCGGAGGATATTTCCTTTTTCATCATAGCCCTCTATGGGCTTCCAAATATCACTTTGCCAATTCCACAAGAACTGTCTTAGCGAAAGGCTTCTTTAGGGGAAAGCTGTAACTCTGTGAGATGATTTCACAGAACACAAAGAAGTTTCTCAGAAAGCCTCTTTCTCTTTGTTATCGGAGGATATTTCCTTTGGCCCTATAGTCTTCAAAGGGATCCGAAATATCTGTTCTCAGATTCCACAGAAATAAGGCTAGCAAAGAGATCCACGAAATACAGATGTAACTCTGTGAGTGGAAGTCACATATCACAGAGCAGTTTCTCAGAAACTTCTTTCCAGATTTCATCGTAGGATATTTCCTTTTTCACCAAAGCCCTCTATGAGCTTCCAAATATCACTTTGCCAATTCCACAAGAACTGTCTTAGCGAAAGGCTTCATGAGGGGAAAGCTGTAACTCTGTGAGATGATTTCACAGAACACAAAGAAGTTTCTCAAAAAGCTTCTTTTTCTTTGTTATCGGAGGATATTTCCTTTGGCCCTATGGTCTTCAAAGGGATCCGAAATATCTGTTCTCAGATTCCACAGAAATAAGGCTAGAAAAGAGATCCACGAAATACAGATGTAACTCCGTGAGTGGAAGTCACATATCACAGAGCAGTTTCTCAGAAAGCTTCTTTCCAGACTTCATCGGAGAATATTTCCTTTTTCACCCTTGCCCTCTATGGGCTTCCAAATATCACTTTGCCAATTCCACAAGAACTGTCTTAGCGAAAGGCTTCTTGAGCGGAAAGCTGTAACTCGGTGAGATGATTTCACAGAACACAAAGAAGTTTCTCAGAAAGGTTCTTTCTCTTTGTTATCGGAGGATATTTCCTTTGTACCTGCAATCTTCAAAGGGATCCGAAATATCTGCTCTCAGATTCCACAGAAATAAGGCTAGCAAAGAGATCCACGAAATACAGATGTAACTCTGTGAGTGGAAGTCACATATCACAGAGCAGTTTCTCAGAAAGCTTCTTTCCAGATTTCATCGGAGGATATTTCCTTTTTCATCATAGCCCTCTATGGGCTTCCAAATATCACTTTGCCAATTCCACAAGAACTGTCTTAGCGAAAGGGTTCTTGAGGGGAAAGCTGTAACTCTGTGAGATGATATCACAGAACACAAAGGAGTTTCTCAGAAAGCCTCTTTCTCTTTGTTATCGGAGGATATTTCCTATGGCCCTATAGTCTTCAAAGGGATCCGAATATCTGTTCTCAGATTCCACAGAAATAAGGCTAGCAAAGAGATCCACGAAATACAGATGTAACTCTGTGAGTGGAAGTCACTTATCACAGAGCAGTTTCTCAGAAAGCTTCTTTCCAGATTTCATCATAGGATATTTCCTTTTTCACCAAAGCCCTCTATGGGCTTCCAAATATCACTTTGCCAATTCCACAAGAACTGTCTTGGCGAAAGGCTTCATGAGGGGAAAGCTGTAACTCTGTGAGATGATTTCACAGAAAACAAAGAAGTTTCTCAAAAAGCTTCTTTCTCTTTGTTATCGGAGGATATTTCCTTTGGCCCTATGGTCTTCAAAGGGATCCGAAATATCTGTTCTCAGATTCCACAGAAATAAGGCTAGCAAAGAGATCCACGAAATACAGATGTAACTCTGTGAGTGGAAGTCACATATCACAGAGCAGTTTTCAGAAAGCTTCTTTCCAGATTTCATCGGAGGATATTTCCTTTTTCACCATAGCCCTCTATGGGCTTCCAAGTATCACTTTTCCAATTCCACAAGAACTGTCTTAGCGAAAGGCTTTTTGAGGGGAAAGCTGTAACTCTGTGAGATGATTTCACAGAACACAAAGAAGTTTCTCAGAAAGCTTCTTTCTCTTTGTTATGGGAGGATATTTCCTTTGGCCCTATAGTCTTCAAAGGGATCCGAAATATCTGTTCTCAGATTCCACAGAAATAAGGCTAGCAAAGAGATCCACGAAATACAGATGTAACTCTGTGAGTGGAAGTCACATATCACAGAGCAGTTTCTCAGAAAGCTTCTTTCCAGATTTCATCAGAGGATATTTCCTTTTTCACCATAGCCCTCTATGGGCTTCCAAATATCACTTTGCCAATTCCACAAGAACTGTCTTAGCGAAAGGCTTCCTGAGGGGAAGGCTGTAACTCTGTGAGATGATTTCACAGAACACAAAGAAGTTTCTCAGAAAGCTTCTTCCTCTTTGTTATGGGAGGATATTCCCTTTGGCCCTATAGTCTTCAAAGGGATCCGAAATATCTGTTCTCAGGTTCCACAGAAATAAGGCTAGCAAAGAGATCCACGAAATACAGAGGTAACTCTGTGAGTGGAAGTCACATATCACAGAGCAGTTTCTCAGAAAGCTTCTTTCCAGATTTCATCGGAGGATATTTCCTTTTTCACCATAGCCCTCTATGGGCTTCCAAATATCACTTTGCCAATTCCACAAGAACTGTCTTAGCGAAAGGCTTCTTGAGGGGAAAGCTGTAACTCTGTGAGATGATTTCACAGAACACAAAGGAGTTTCTCAGAAAGCTTCTTTCTCTTTGTTATCGGAGGATATTTCCTTTGTCCCTACAGTCTTCAAAGGTATCCGAAATATCTGTTCTCAGATTCCACAGAAATAAGGCTAGCAAAGAGATCCACGAAATACAGATGTAACTCTGTGAGTGGAAGTCACATATCACAGAGCAGTTTCTCAGAAAGCTTCTTTCCAGATTTCATCGGAGGATATTTCCTTTTTCACCAAAGCCCTCTATGGGCTTCCAAATATCACTTTGCCAATTCCACAAGAACTGTCTTAGCGAAAGGCTTCATGAGGGGTAAGCTGTAACTCTGTGAGATGATTTCACAGAACACAAAGAAGTTTCTCAGAAAGCTTCTTTCTCTTTGTTATGGGAGGATATTTCCTTTGTCCCTATAGTCTTCAAAGGGATCCGAAATATCTGTTCTCAGATTCCACAGAAATCAGACTAGCAAAGGGATCCACGAAATACAGATGTAACTCTGTGAGTGGAAGTCACATATCACAGAGCAGTTTCTCAGAAAGCTTCTTTCCAGATTTCATCGGAGGATATTTCCTTTTTTCACCATAGCCCTCTATGGGCTTCCAAATATCACCTTGCCAATTCCACAAGAACTGTCTTAGCCAAAGGCTTCTTGAGGGGAAAGCTGTAACTCTGTGATATGATTTCACAGAACACAAAGAAGTTTCTCAGAAAGCCTCTTTCTCTTTGTTATCGGAGGTTATTTCCTTTGGCCCCATAGTCTTCAAAGGGATCCGAAATATCTGTTCTCATATTCCACAGAAATAAGGCTAGCAAAGAGATCCACGAAATACAGATGTAACTCTGTGAGTGGAAGTCACATATCACAGAGCAGTTTCTCAGAAAGGTTCTTGGCAGATTTCATCGGAGGATATTTCCTTTTTCACCATAGCCCTCTATGCTCTTCCAAATATCACTTTGCCAATTCCACAAGAACTGTCTTAGCGAAAGGCTTCTTGAGGGGAAAGCTGTAACTCTGTGAGATGATTTCACAGAACACAAAGAAGTTTTCAGAAAGCTTCTTTCTCTTTTTTATGGGAGGATATTTCCTTTGTCCCTACAGTCTTCAAAGGGATCCGAAATATCTGTTCTCAGATTCCACAGAAATAAGGCTAGCAAAGAGATCCACGAAATACAGATGTAACTCTGTGAGTGGAAGTTACATATCACAGAGCAGTTTCTCAGAAAGCTTCTTTCCAGATTTCATCGGAGGATATTTCCTTTTTCACCATAGCCCTCTAAGGGCTTCCAAATATCACTTTGACAATTCCACAAGAACTGTCTTAGCGAAAGGCTTCTTGAGGGGAAAGCTGTAACTCTGTGAGATGATTTCACAGAACACAAAGAAGTTTTCAGAAAGCTTCTTTCTCTTTGTTAAGGGAGGATATTTCCTTTGTCCCTACAATCTTCAAAGGGATCTGAAATATCTGTTCTCAGATTCCACAGAAATAAGGCTAGCAAAGAGATCCACGACATACAGATGTAACTCTGTGAGTGGAAGTCACATATCACAGAGCAGTTTCTCAGAAAGCTTCTTTCCAGATTTCATCGGAGGATATTTCCTTTTTCACCATAGCCCTCTAAGGGCTTCCAAATATCACTTTGCCAATACCACAAGAACTGTCTTAGCGAAAGGCTTCTTGAGGGGAAAGCTGTAACTCTGTGAGATGATTTCACAGAACACAAAGAAGTTTCTCAGAAAGCTTCTTTCTCTTTGTTATCGGAGGATATTTCCTTTTGCTCTATAGTCTTCAAAGGGATCCGAAATATGTGTTTTCAGATTCCACAGAAATAAGGCTAGCAAAGAGATCCACGAAATACAGATGTAACTCTGTGAGTGGAAGTCACATATCACAGAGCAGTTTCTCAGAAAGCTTCTTTCCAGATTTCATCGGAGGATATTTCCTTTTTCACCAAAGCCCTCTATGGGCTTCCAAATATCACTTTGCCAATTCCACAAGAACTGTCTTAGCGAAAGGCTTCATGAGGGGTAAGCTGTAACCCTGTGAGATGATTTCACAGAACACAAAGATGTTTCTCAGAAAGCCTCTTTTTCTTTGTTATCGGAGGTTATTTTCTTTGGCCCTAGAGTCTTCAAAGGGATCCGAAATATCTGTTCTCAGATTCCACAGAAATAAGGCTAGCAAAGAGATCCACGAAATACAGATGTAACTCTGTGAGTGGAAATCACATATCACATAGCAGTTTCTCAGAAAGCTTCTTTCCAGATTTCATAAGAGGATATTTCCTTTTTCACCATCGGCCTCTATGGGCTTCCAAATATCACTTTGCCAATTCCACAAGAACTGTCTTAGCGAAAGGCTTCTTGAGACGAAAGCTGTAACTCTGTGAGATGATTTCACAGAACACAAAGAAGTTTTCAGAAAGCATCTTTCTCTTTTTTATGGGAGGATATTTCCTTTGTCCCTACAGTCTTCAAAGGGATCCGAAATATCTGTTCTCAGATTCCACAGAAATAAGGCTAGCAAAGAGATCCACGAAATACAGATGTAACTCTGTGAGTGGAAGTCACATATCACAGAGCAGTTTCTCAGAAAGCTTCTTTCCAGATTTCATCGGAGGATATTTCCTTTTTCACCATAGCCCTCTAAGGGCTTCCAAATATCACTTTGCCAATACCACAAGAACTGTCTTAGCGAAAGGCTTCTTGAGGGGAAAGCTGTAACTCTGTGAGATGATTTCACAGAACACAAAGAAGTTTCTCAGAAAGCTTCTTTCTCTTTGTTATCGGAGGATATTTCCTTTTGCTCTATAGTCTTCAAAGGGATCCGAAATATGTGTTTTCAGATTCCACAGAAATAAGGCTAGCAAAGAGATCCACGAAATACAGATGTAACTCTGTGAGTGGAAGTCACATATCACAGAGCAGTTTCTCAGAAAGCTTCTTTCCAGATTTCATCGGAGGATATTTCCTTTTTCACCAAAGCCCTCTATGGGCTTCCAAATATCACTTTGCCAATTCCACAAGAACTGTCTTAGCGAAAGGCTTCATGAGGGGTAAGCTGTAACCCTGTGAGATGATTTCACAGAACACAAAGAAGTTTCTCAGAAAGCCTCTTTTTCTTTGTTATCGGAGGTTATTTCCTTTGGCCCTAGAGTCTTCAAAGGGATCCGAAATATCTGTTCTCAGATTCCACAGAAATAAGGCTAGCAAAGAGATCCACGAAATACAGATGTAACTCTGTGAGTGGAAATCACATATCACATAGCAGTTTCTCAGAAAGCTTCTTTCCAGATTTCATCGGAGGATATTTCCTTTTTCACCATAGGCCTCTATGGGCTTCCAAATATCACTTTGCCAATTCCACAAGAACTGTCTTAGCGAAAGGCTTCTTGAGACGAAAGCTGTAACTCTGTGAGATGATTTCACAGAACACAAAGAAGTTTTCAGAAAGCATCTTTCTCTTTTTTATGGGAGGATATTTCCTTTGTCCCTACAGTCTTCAAAGGGATCCGAAATATCTGTTCTCAGATTCCACAGAAATAAGGCTAGCAAAGAGATCCACGAAATACAGATGTAACTCTGTGAGTGGAAGTCACATATCACAGAGCAGTTTCTCAGAAAGCTTCTTTCCAGATTTCATCGGAGGATATTTCCTTTTTCACCAAAGCCCTCTATGGGCTTCCAAATATCACTTTGCCAATTCCACAAGAACTGTCTTAGCGAAAGGCTTCTTGAGGGGAAAGCTGTAACTCTGTGAGATGATTTCACAGAACACAAAGAAGTTTCTCAGAAAGCCTCTTTCTCTTTGTTATCGGAGGATATTTCCTTTGGCCCTATAGTCTTCAAAGGGATCCGAAATATCTGTTCTCAGATTCCACAGAAATAAGGCTAGCAAAGAGATCCACGAAATACAGATGTAACTCTGTGAGTGGAAGTCACATATCACAGAGCAGTTTCTCAGAAACTTCTTTCCAGATTTCATCGTAGGATATTTCCTTTTTCACCAAAGCCCTCTATGAGCTTCCAAATATCACTTTGCCAATTCCACAAGAACTGTCTTAGCGAAAGGCTTCATGAGGGGAAAGCTGTAACCCTGTGAGATGATTTCACAGAACACAAAGAAGTTTCTCAAAAAGCTTCTTTCTCTTTGTTATCGGAGGATGTTTCCTTTGGCCCTATGGTCTTCAAAGGGATCCGAAATATCTGTTCTCAGATTCCACAGAAATAAGGCTAGAAAAGAGATCCACGAAATACAGATGTAACTCTGTGAGTGGAAGTCACATATCACAGAGCAGTTTCTCAGAAAGCTTCTTTCCAGACTTCATCGGAGAATATTTCCTTTTTCACCCTTGCCCTCTATGGGCTTCCAAATATCACTTTGCCAATTCCACAAGAACTGTCTTAGCGAAAGGCTTCTTGAGCGGAAAGCTGTAACTCGGTGAGATGATTTCACAGAACAAAAGAAGTTTCTCAGAAAGGTTCTTTCTCTTTGTTATCGGAGGATATTTCCTTTGTACCTACAGTCTTCAAAGGGATCCGAAATATCTGCTCTCAGATTCCACAGAAATAAGGCTAGCAAAGAGATCCACGAAATACAGATGTAACTCTGTGAGTGGAAGTCACATATCACAGAGCAGTTTCTCAGAAAGCTTCTTTCCAGATTTCATCGGAGGATATTTCCTTTTTCATCATAGCCCTCCATGGGCTTCCAAATATCACTTTGCCAATTCCACAAGAACTGTCTTAGCGAAAGGCTTCTTGAGGGGAAAGCTGTAACTCTGTGAGATGATTTCACAGAACACAAAGGAGTTTCTCAGAAAGCTTCTTTCTCTTTGTTATCGGAGGATATTTCCTTTGTCCCTACAGTCTTCAAAGGTATCCGAAATATCTGTTCTCAGATTCCACAGAAATAAGGCTAGCAAAGAGATCCACGAAATACAGATGTAACTCTGTGAGTGGAAGTCACATATCACAGAGCAGTTTCTCAGAAAGCTTCTTTCCAGATTTCATCGGAGGATATTTCCTTTTTCACCAAAGCCCTCTATGGGCTTCCAAATATCACTTTGCCAATTCCACAAGAACTGTCTTAGCGAAAGGCTTCATGAGGGGTAAGCTGTAACTCTGTGAGATGATTTCACAGAACACAAAGAAGTTTCTCAGAAAGCTTCTTTCTCTTTGTTATGGGAGGATATTTCCTTTGTCCCTATAGTCTTCAAAGGGATCCGAAATATCTGTTCTCAGATTCCACAGAAATCAGACTAGCAAAGAGATCCACGAAATACAGATGTAACTCTGTGAGTGGAAGTCACATATCACAGAGCAGTTTCTCAGAAAGCTTCTTTCCAGATTTCATCGGAGGATATTTCCTTTTTTCACCATAGCCCTCTATGGGCTTCCAAATATCACCTTGCCAATTCCACAAGAACTGTCTTAGCCAAAGGCTTCTTGAGGGGAAAGCTGTAACTCTGTGAGATGATTTCACAGAACACAAAGAAGTTTCTCAGAAAGCCTCTTTCTCTTTGTTATCGGAGGTTATTTCCTTTGGCCCCATAGTCTTCAAAGGGATCCGAAATATCTGTTCTCATATTCCAAAGAAATAAGGCTAGCAAAGAGATCCACGAAATACAGATGTAACTCTGTGAGTGGAAGTCACATATCACAGAGCAATTTCTCAGAAAGCTTCTTTCCAGATTTCATCGGAGGATATTTCCTTTTTCACCATAGCCCTCTATGCTCTTCCAAATATCACTTTGCCAATTCCACAAGAACTGTCTTAGCGAAAGGCTTCTTGAGGGGAAAGCTGTAACTCTGTGAGATGATTTCACAGAACACAAAGAAGTTTTCAGAAAGCTTCTTTCTCTTTTTTATGGGAGGATATTTCCTTTGTCCCTACAGTCTTCAAAGGGATCCGAAATATCTGTTCTCAGATTCCACAGAAATAAGGCTAGCAAAGAGATCCACGAAATACAGATGTAACTCTGTGAGTGGAAGTTACATATCACAGAGCAGTTTCTCAGAAAGCTTCTTTCCAGATTTCATCGGAGGATATTTCCTTTTTCACCATAGCCCTCTAAGGGCTTCCAAATATCACTTTGACAATTCCACAAGAACTGTCTTAGCGAAAGGCTTCTTGAGGGGAAAGCTGTAACTCTGTGAGATGATTTCACAGAACACAAAGAAGTTTTCAGAAAGCTTCTTTCTCTTTTTTATGGGAGGATATTTCCTTTGTCCCTACAGTCTTCAAAGGGATCCGAAATATCTGTTCTCAGATTCCACAGAAATAAGGCTAGCAAAGAGATCCACGAAATACAGATGTAACTCTGTGAGTGGAAGTTACATATCACAGAGCAGTTTCTCAGAAAGCTTCTTTCCAGATTTCATCGGAGGATATTTCCTTTTTCACCATAGCCCTCTAAGGGCTTCCAAATATCACTTTGTTTTTTTTTTTTTTTTTTTTTTTTTTTTTTTATTTATTTATTATTATTATACTTTAAGTTGTAGGGTACATGTGCATAACGTGCAGGTTTGTTACATATGTATACTTGTGCCATGTTGCTGTGCTGCACCCATCAACTCGTCATTTACATCAGGTATAACTCCCAATGCAATCCCTCCCCCCTCCCCCCTCCCCATGATAGGCCCCGGTGTGTGATGTTCCCCTTCCTGAGTCCGAGTGATCTCATTGTTCAGTTCCCACCTATGAGTGAGAACATGCGGTGTTTGGTTTTCTGTTCTTGTGATAGTTTGCTAAGAATGATGGATTCCAGCTGCATCCAAGTCCCTACAAAGGACTCAAACTCATCCTTTAAAAAGTCAGGAAACAACAGGTGCTGGAGAGGATGTGGAGAAATAGGAACACTTTTACACTGTTGGTGGGATTGTAAACTAGTTCAACCATTATGGAAAACAGTATGGCGATTCCTCAAGGATCTAGAACTAGATGTACCATATGACCCAGCCATCCCATTACTGGGTATATACCCAAAGGATTATAAATTATGCTGCTATAAAGACACATGCACACGTATGTTTATTGCAGCACTATTCACAATAGCAAAGACTTGGAATCAACCCAAATGTCCATCAGTGACAGATTGGATTAAGAAAATGTGGCACATATACACCAAATATCACTTTGACAATTCCACAAGAACTGTCTTAGCGAAAGGCTTCTTGAGGGGAAAGCTGTAACTCTGTGAGATGATTTCACAGAACACAAAGAAGTTTCTCAGAAAGCTTCTTTCTCTTTGTTATCGGAGGATATTTCCTTTTGCTCTATAGTCTTCAAAGGGATCCGAAATATGTGTTTTCAGATTCCACAGAAATAAGGCTAGCAAAGAGATCCACGAAATACAGATGTAACTCTGTGAGTGGAAGTCACATATCACAGAGCAGTTTCTCAGAAAGCTACTTTCCAGATTTCATCGGAGGATATTTCCTTTTTCACCAAAGCCCTCTATGGGCTTCCAAATATCACTTTGCCAATTCCACAAGAACTGTATTAGCGAAAGGCTTCATGAGGGGTAAGCTGTAACCCTGTGAGATGATTTCACAGAACACAAAGAAGTTTCTCAGAAAGCCTCTTTTTCTTTGTTATCGGAGGTTATTTCCTTTGGCCCTAGAGACTTCAAAGGGATCCGAAATATCTGTTCTCAGATTCCACAGAAATAAGGCTAGCAAAGAGATCCACGAAATACAGATGTAACTCTGTGAGTGGAAGTCACATATCACATAGCAGTTTCTCAGAAAGCTTCTTTCCAGATTTCATCGGAGGATATTTCCTTTTTCACCATAGGCCTCTATGGGCTTCCAAATATCACTTTGCCAATTCCACAAGAACTGTCTTAGCGAAAGGCTTCTTGAGACGAAAGCTGTAACTCTGTGAGATGATTTCACAGAACACAAAGAAGTTTTCAGAAAGCATCTTTCTCTTTTTTATGGGAGGATATTTCCTTTGGCCCTACAGTCTTCAAAGGGATCCGAAATATCTGTTCTCAGATTCCACAGAAATAAGGCTAGCAAAGAGATCCACGAAATACAGATGTAACTCTGTGAGTGGAAGTCACATATCACAGAGCAGTTTCTCAGAAAGCTTCTTTCCAGATTTCATCGGAGGATATTTCCTTTTTCACCAAAGCCCTCTATGGGCTTCCAAATATCACTTTGACAATTCCACAAGAACTGTCTTAGCGAAAGGCTTCTTGAGGGGAAAGCTGTAACTCTGTGAGATGATTTCACAGAACACAAAGAAGTTTCTCAGAAAGCCTCTTTCTCTTTGTTATCGGAGGATATTTCCTTTGGCCCTATAGTCTTCAAAGGGATCCGAAATATCTGTTCTCAGATTCCACAGAAATAAGGCTAGCAAAGAGATCCACGAAATACAGATGTAACTCTGTGAGTGGAAGTCACATATCACAGAGCAGTTTCTCAGAAACTTCTTTCCAGATTTCATCGTAGGATATTTCCTTTTTCACCAAAGCCCTCTATGAGCTTCCAAATATCACTTTGCCAATTCCACAAGAACTGTCTTAGCGAAAGGCTTCATGAGGGGAAAGCTGTAACCCTGTGAGATGATTTCACAGAACACAAAGAAGTTTCTCAAAAAGCTTCTTTCTCTTTGTTATCGGAGGTTATTTCCTTTGGCCCTAGAGTCTTCAAAGGGATCCGAAATATCTGTTCTCAGATTCCACAGAAATAAGGCTAGCAAAGAGATCCACGAAATACATATGTAACTCTGTGAGTGGAAGTCACATATCACAGAGCAGTTTCTCAGAAAGCTTCTTTCCAGATTTCATCGGAGGATATTTCCTTTTTCATCATAGCCCTCTATGGGCTTCCAAATATCACTTTGCCAATTCCACAAGAACTGTCTTAGCGAAAGGGTTCTTGAGGGGAAAGCTGTAACTCTGTGAGATGATATCACAGAACACAAAGTAGTTTCTCAGAAAGCCTCTTTCTCTTTGTTATCGGAGGATATTTCCTATGGCCCTATAGTCTTCAAAGGGATCCGAATATCTGTTCTCAGATTCCACAGAAATAAGGCTAGCAAAGAGATCCACGAAATACAGATGTAACTCTGTGAGTGGAAGTCACTTATCACAGAGCAGTTTCTCAGAAAGCTTCTTTCCAGATTTCATCGTAGGATATTTCCTTTTTCACCAAAGCCCTCTATGGGCTTCCAAATATCACTTTGCCAATTCCACAAGAACTTGCTTGGCGAAACGCTTCATGAGGGGAAAGCTGTAACTCTGTGAGATGATTTCACAGAAAACAAAGAAGTTTCTCAAAAAGCTTCTTTCTCTTTGTTATCGGAGGATATTTCCTTTGGCCCTATGGTCTTCAAAGGGATCCGAAATATCTGTTCTCAGATTCCACAGAAATAAGGCTAGCAAAGAGATCCACGAAATACAGATGTAACTCTGTGAGTGGAAGTCACATATCACAGAGCAGTTTTCAGAAAGCTTCTTTCCAGATTTCATCGGAGGATATTTCCTTTTTCACCATAGCCCTCTATGGGCTTCCAAGTATCACTTTTCCAATTCCACAAGAACTGTCTTAGCGAAAGGCTTTTTGAGGGGAAAGCTGTAACTCTGTGAGATGATTTCACAGAACACAAAGAAGTTTCTCAGAAAGCTTCTTTCTCTTTGTTATGGGAGGATATTTCCTTTGGCCCTATAGTCTTCAAAGGGATCCGAAATATCTGTTCTCAGATTCCACAGAAATAAGGCTAGCAAAGAGATCCACGAAATACAGATGTAACTCTGTGAGTGGAAGTCACATATCACAGAGCAGTTTCTCAGAAAGCTTCTTTCCAGATTTCATCAGAGGATATTTCCTTTTTCACCATAGCCCTCTATGGGCTTCCAAATATCACTTTGCCAATTCCACAAGAACTGTCTTAGCGAAAGGCTTCCTGAGGGGAAGGCTGTAACTCTGTGAGATGATTTCACAGAACACAAAGAAGTTTCTCAGAAAGCTTCTTCCTCTTTGTTATGGGAGGATATTCCCTTTGGCCCTATAGTCTTCAAAGGGATCCGAAATATCTGTTCTCAGGTTCCACAGAAATAAGGCTAGCAAAGAGATCCACGAAATACAGAGGTAACTCTGTGAGTGGAAGTCACATATCACAGAGCAGTTTCTCAGAAAGCTTCTTTCCAGATTTCATCGGAGGATATTTCCTTTTTCACCATAGCCCTCCATGGGCTTCCAAATATCACTTTGCCAATTCCACAAGAACTGTCTTAGCGAAAGGCTTCTTGAGGGGAAAGCTGTAACTCTGTGAGATGATTTCACAGAACACAAAGGAGTTTCTCAGAAAGCTTCTTTCTCTTTGTTATCGGAGGATATTTCCTTTGTCCCTACAGTCTTCAAAGGTATCCGAAATATCTGTTCTCAGATTCCACAGAAATAAGGCTAGCAAAGAGATCCACGAAATACAGATGTAACTCTGTGAGTGGAAGTCACATATCACAGAGCAGTTTCTCAGAAAGCTTCTTTCCAGATTTCATCGGAGGATATTTCCTTTTTCACCAAAGCCCTCTATGGGCTTCCAAATATCACTTTGCCAATTCCACAAGAACTGTCTTAGCGAAAGGCTTCATGAGGGGTAAGCTGTAACTCTGTGAGATGATTTCACAGAACACAAAGAAGTTTCTCAGAAAGCTTCTTTCTCTTTGTTATGGGAGGATATTTCCTTTGTCCCTATAGTCTTCAAAGGGATCCGAAATATCTGTTCTCAGATTCCACAGAAATCAGACTAGCAAAGAGATCCACGAAATACAGATGTAACTCTGTGAGTGGAAGTCACATATCACAGAGCAGTTTCTCAGAAAGCTTCTTTCCAGATTTCATCGGAGGATATTTCCTTTTTTCACCATAGCCCTCTATGGGCTTCCAAATATCACCTTGCCAATTCCACAAGAACTGTCTTAGCGAAAGGCTTCTTGAGGGGAAAGCTGTAACTCTGTGAGATGATTTCACAGAACACAAAGAAGTTTCTCAGAAAGCCTCTTTCTCTTTGTTATCGGAGGTTATTTCCTTTGGCCCCATAGTATTCAAAGGGATCCGAAATATCTGTTCTCATATTCCACAGAAATAAGGCTAGCAAAGAGATCCACGAAATACAGATGTAACTCTGTGAGTGGAAGTCACATATCACAGAGCAGTTTCTCAGAAAGCTTCTTTGCAGATTTCATCGGAGGATATTTCCTTTTTCACCATAGCCCTCTATGCTCTTCCAAATATCACTTTGCCAATTCCACAAGAACTGTCTTAGCGAAAGGCTTCTTGAGGGGAAAGCTGTAACTCTGTGAGATGATTTCACAGAACACAAAGAAGTTTCTCAGAAAGCTTCTTTCTCTTTGTTATCGGAGGATATTTCCTTTTGCTCTATAGTCTTCAAAGGGATCCGAAATATGTGTTTTCAGATTCCACAGAAATAAGGCTAGCAAAGAGATCCACGAAATACAGATGTAACTCTGTGAGTGGAAGTCACATATCACAGAGCAGTTTCTCAGAAAGCTTCTTTCCAGATTTCATCGGAGGATATTTCCTTTTTCACCAAAGCCCTCTATGGGCTTCCAAATATCACTTTGCCAATTCCACAAGAACTGTCTTAGCGAAAGGCTTCATGAGGGGTAAGCTGTAACCCTGTGAGATGATTTCACAGAACACAAAGAAGTTTCTCAGAAAGCCTCTTTTTCTTTGTTATCGGAGGTTATTTCCTTTGGCCCTAGAGTCTTCAAAGGGATCCGAAATATCTGTTCTCAGATTCCACAGAAATAAGGCTAGCAAAGAGATCCACGAAATACAGATGTAACTCTGTGAGTGGAAGTCACATATCACATAGCAGTTTCTCAGAAAGCTTCTTTCCAGATTTCATCGGAGGATATTTCCTTTTTCACCATAGGCCTCTATGGGCTTCCAAATATCACTTTGCCAATTCCACAAGAACTGTCTTAGCGAAAGGCTTCTTGAGACGAAAGCTGTAACTCTGTGAGATGATTTCACAGAACACAAAGAAGTTTTCAGAAAGCATCTTTCTCTTTTTTATGGGAGGATATTTCCTTTGTCCCTACAGTCTTCAAAGGGATCCGAAATATCTGTTCTCAGATTCCACAGAAATAAGGCTAGCAAAGAGATCCACGAAATACAGATGTAACTCTGTGAGTGGAAGTCACATATCACAGAGCAGTTTCTCAGAAAGCTTCTTTCCAGATTTCATCGGAGGATATTTCCTTTTTCACCAAAGCCCTCTATGGGCTTCCAAATATCACTTTGCCAATTCCACAAGAACTGTCTTAGCGAAAGGCTTCTTGAGGGGAAAGCTGTAACTCTGTGAGATGATTTCACAGAACACAAAGAAGTTTCTCAGAAAGCCTCTTTCTCTTTGTTATCGGAGGATATTTCCTTTGGCCCTATAGTCTTCAAAGGGATCCGAAATATCTGTTCTCAGATTCCACAGAAATAAGGCTAGCAAAGAGATCCACGAAATACAGATGTACCTCTGTGAGTGGAAGTCACATATCACAGAGCAGTTTCTCAGAAAGCTTCTTTCCAGATTTCATCGGAGGATATTTCCTTTTTCATCATAGCCCTCTATGGGCTTCCAAATATCACTTTGACAATTCCACAAGAACTGTCTTAGCGAAAGGCTTCTTGAGGGGAAAGCTGTAACTCTGTGAGATGATTTCACAGAACACAAAGAAGTTTTCAGAAAGCTTCTTTCTCTTTGTTATGGGAGGATATTTCCTTTGTCCCTATAGTCTTCAAAGGGATCCGAAATATCTGTTCTCAGATTCCACAGAAATCAGACTAGCAAAGAGATCCACGAAATACAGATGTAACTCTGTGAGTGGAAGTCACATATCACAGAGCAGTTTCTCAGAAAGCTTCTTTCCAGATTTCATCGGAGGATATTTCCTTTTTTCACCATAGCCCTCTATGGGCTTCCAAATATCACCTTGCCAATTCCACAAGAACTGTCTTAGCCAAAGGCTTCTTGAGGGGAAAGCTGTAACTCTGTGAGATGATTTCACAGAACACAAAGAAGTTTCTCAGAAAGCCTCTTTCTCTTTGTTATCGGAGGTTATTTCCTTTGGCCCCATAGTCTTCAAAGGGATCCGAAATATCTGTTCTCATATTCCACAGAAATAAGGCTAGCAAAGAGATCCACGAAATACAGATGTAACTCTGTGAGTGGAAGTCACATATCACAGAGCAATTTCTCAGAAAGCTTCTTTGCAGATTTCATCGGAGGATATTTCCTTTTTCACCATAGCCCTCTATGCTCTTCCAAATATCACTTTGCCAATTCCACAAGAACTGTCTTAGCGAAAGGCTTCTTGAGGGGAAAGCTGTAACTCTGTGAGATGATTTCACAGAACACAAAGAAGTTTTCAGAAAGCTTCTTTCTCTTTTTTATGGGAGGATATTTCCTTTGTCCCTACAGTCTTCAAAGGGATCCGAAATATCTGTTCTCAGATTCCACAGAAATAAGGCTAGCAAAGAGATCCACGAAATACAGATGTAACTCTGTGAGTGGAAGTTACATATCACAGAGCAGTTTCTCAGAAAGCTTCTTTCCAGATTTCATCGGAGGATATTTCCTTTTTCACCATAGCCCTCTAAGGGCTTCCAAATATCACTTTGACAATTCCACAAGAACTGTCTTAGCGAAAGGCTTCTTGAGGGGAAAGCTGTAACTCTGTGAGATGATTTCACAGAACACAAAGAAGTTTTCAGAAAGCTTCTTTCTCTTTGTTATGGGAGGATATTTCCTTTGTCCCTACAGTCTTCAAAGGGATCCGAAATATCTGTTCTCAGATTCCACAGAAATAAGGCTAGCAAAGAGATCCACGAAATACAGATGTAACTCTGTGAGTGGAAGTTACATATCACAGAGCAGTTTCTCAGAAAGCTTCTTTCCAGATTTCATCGGAGGATATTTCCTTTTTCACCATAGCCCTCTAAGGGCTTCCAAATATCACTTTGTTTTTTTTTTTTTTTTTTTTTTTTTTTTATTTATTTATTATTATTATACTTTAAGTTGTAGGGTACATGTGCATAACGTGCAGGTTTGTTACATATGTATACTTGTGCCATGTTGCTGTGCTGCACCCATCAACTCGTCATTTACATCAGGTATAACTCCCAATGCAATCCCTCCCCCCTCCCCCCTCCCCATGATAGGCCCCGGTGTGTGATGTTCCCCTTCCTGAGTCCGAGTGATCTCATTGTTCAGTTCCCACCTATGAGTGAGAACATGCGGTGTTTGGTTTTCTGTTCTTGTGATAGTTTGCTAAGAATGATGGATTCCAGCTGCATCCAAGTCCCTACAAAGGACTCAAACTCATCCTTTAAAAAGTCAGGAAACAACAGGTGCTGGAGAGGATGTGGAGAAATAGGAACACTTTTACACTGTTGGTGGGATTGTAAACTAGTTCAACCATTATGGAAAACAGTATGGCGATTCCTCAAGGATCTAGAACTAGATGTACCATATGACCCAGCCATCCCATTACTGGGTATATACCCAAAGGATTATAAATTATGCTGCTATAAAGACACATGCACACGTATGTTTATTGCAGCACTATTCACAATAGCAAAGACTTGGAATCAACCCAAATGTCCATCAGTGACAGATTGGATTAAGAAAATGTGGCACATATACACCAAATATCACTTTGACAATTCCACAAGAACTGTCTTAGCGAAAGGCTTCTTGAGGGGAAAGCTGTAACTCTGTGAGATGATTTCACAGAACACAAAGAAGTTTCTCAGAAAGCTTCTTTCTCTTTGTTATCGGAGGATATTTCCTTTTGCTCTATAGTCTTCAAAGGGATCCGAAATATGTGTTTTCAGATTCCACAGAAATAAGGCTAGCAAAGAGATCCACGAAATACAGATGTAACTCTGTGAGTGGAAGTCACATATCACAGAGCAGTTTCTCAGAAAGCTACTTTCCAGATTTCATCGGAGGATATTTCCTTTTTCACCAAAGCCCTCTATGGGCTTCCAAATATCACTTTGCCAATTCCACAAGAACTGTATTAGCGAAAGGCTTCATGAGGGGTAAGCTGTAACCCTGTGAGATGATTTCACAGAACACAAAGAAGTTTCTCAGAAAGCCTCTTTTTCTTTGTTATCGGAGGTTATTTCCTTTGGCCCTAGAGACTTCAAAGGGATCCGAAATATCTGTTCTCAGATTCCACAGAAATAAGGCTAGCAAAGAGATCCACGAAATACAGATGTAACTCTGTGAGTGGAAGTCACATATCACATAGCAGTTTCTCAGAAAGCTTCTTTCCAGATTTCATCGGAGGATATTTCCTTTTTCACCATAGGCCTCTATGGGCTTCCAAATATCACTTTGCCAATTCCACAAGAACTGTCTTAGCGAAAGGCTTCTTGAGACGAAAGCTGTAACTCTGTGAGATGATTTCACAGAACACAAAGAAGTTTTCAGAAAGCATCTTTCTCTTTTTTATGGGAGGATATTTCCTTTGTCCCTACAGTCTTCAAAGGGATCCGAAATATCTGTTCTCAGATTCCACAGAAATAAGGCTAGCAAAGAGATCCACGAAATACAGATGTAACTCTGTGAGTGGAAGTCACATATCACAGAGCAGTTTCTCAGAAAGCTTCTTTCCAGATTTCATCGGAGGATATTTCCTTTTTCACCAAAGCCCTCTATGGGCTTCCAAATATCACTTTGCCAATTCCACAAGAACTGTCTTAGCGAAAGGCTTCTTGAGGGGAAAGCTGTAACTCTGTGAGATGATTTCACAGAACACAAAGAAGTTTCTCAGAAAGCCTCTTTCTCTTTGTTATCGGAGGATATTTCCTTTGGCCCTATAGTCTTCAAAGGGATCCGAAATATCTGTTCTCAGATTCCACAGAAATAAGGCTAGCAAAGAGATCCACGAAATACAGATGTACCTCTGTGAGTGGAAGTCACATATCACAGAGCAGTTTCTCAGAAAGCTTCTTTCCAGATTTCATCGGAGGATATTTCCTTTTTCATCATAGCCCTCTATGGGCTTCCAAATATCACTTTGACAATTCCACAAGAACTGTCTTAGCGAAAGGCTTCTTGAGGGGAAAGCTGTAACTCTGTGAGATGATTTCACAGAACACAAAGAAGTTTTCAGAAAGCTTCTTTCTCTTTGTTATGGGAGGATATTTCCTTTGTCCCTATAGTCTTCAAAGGGATCCGAAATATCTGTTCTCAGATTCCACAGAAATCAGACTAGCAAAGAGATCCACGAAATACAGATGTAACTCTGTGAGTGGAAGTCACATATCACAGAGCAGTTTCTCAGAAAGCTTCTTTCCAGATTTCATCGGAGGATATTTCCTTTTTTCACCATAGCCCTCTATGGGCTTCCAAATATCACCTTGCCAATTCCACAAGAACTGTCTTAGCCAAAGGCTTCTTGAGGGGAAAGCTGTAACTCTGTGAGATGATTTCACAGAACACAAAGAAGTTTCTCAGAAAGCCTCTTTCTCTTTGTTATCGGAGGTTATTTCCTTTGGCCCCATAGTCTTCAAAGGGATCCGAAATATCTGTTCTCATATTCCACAGAAATAAGGCTAGCAAAGAGATCCACGAAATACAGATGTAACTCTGTGAGTGGAAGTCACATATCACAGAGCAATTTCTCAGAAAGCTTCTTTGCAGATTTCATCGGAGGATATTTCCTTTTTCACCATAGCCCTCTATGCTCTTCCAAATATCACTTTGCCAATTCCACAAGAACTGTCTTAGCGAAAGGCTTCTTGAGGGGAAAGCTGTAACTCTGTGAGATGATTTCACAGAACACAAAGAAGTTTTCAGAAAGCTTCTTTCTCTTTTTTATGGGAGGATATTTCCTTTGTCCCTACAGTCTTCAAAGGGATCCGAAATATCTGTTCTCAGATTCCACAGAAATAAGGCTAGCAAAGAGATCCACGAAATACAGATGTAACTCTGTGAGTGGAAGTTACATATCACAGAGCAGTTTCTCAGAAAGCTTCTTTCCAGATTTCATCGGAGGATATTTCCTTTTTCACCATAGCCCTCTAAGGGCTTCCAAATATCACTTTGACAATTCCACAAGAACTGTCTTAGCGAAAGGCTTCTTGAGGGGAAAGCTGTAACTCTGTGAGATGATTTCACAGAACACAAAGAAGTTTTCAGAAAGCTTCTTTCTCTTTGTTATGGGAGGATATTTCCTTTGTCCCTACAGTCTTCAAAGGGATCCGAAATATCTGTTCTCAGATTCCACAGAAATAAGGCTAGCAAAGAGATCCACGAAATACAGATGTAACTCTGTGAGTGGAAGTTACATATCACAGAGCAGTTTCTCAGAAAGCTTCTTTCCAGATTTCATCGGAGGATATTTCCTTTTTCACCATAGCCCTCTAAGGGCTTCCAAATATCACTTTGTTTTTTTTTTTTTTTTTTTTTTTTTTATTTATTTATTATTATTATACTTTAAGTTGTAGGGTACATGTGCATAACGTGCAGGTTTGTTACATATGTATACTTGTGCCATGTTGCTGTGCTGCACCCATCAACTCGTCATTTACATCAGGTATAACTCCCAATGCAATCCCTCCCCCCTCCCCCCTCCCCATGATAGGCCCCGGTGTGTGATGTTCCCCTTCCTGAGTCCGAGTGATCTCATTGTTCAGTTCCCACCTATGAGTGAGAACATGCGGTGTTTGGTTTTCTGTTCTTGTGATAGTTTGCTAAGAATGATGGATTCCAGCTGCATCCAAGTCCCTACAAAGGACTCAAACTCATCCTTTAAAAAGTCAGGAAACAACAGGTGCTGGAGAGGATGTGGAGAAATAGGAACACTTTTACACTGTTGGTGGGATTGTAAACTAGTTCAACCATTATGGAAAACAGTATGGCGATTCCTCAAGGATCTAGAACTAGATGTACCATATGACCCAGCCATCCCATTACTGGGTATATACCCAAAGGATTATAAATTATGCTGCTATAAAGACACATGCACACGTATGTTTATTGCAGCACTATTCACAATAGCAAAGACTTGGAATCAACCCAAATGTCCATCAGTGACAGATTGGATTAAGAAAATGTGGCACATATACACCAAATATCACTTTGACAATTCCACAAGAACTGTCTTAGCGAAAGGCTTCTTGAGGGGAAAGCTGTAACTCTGTGAGATGATTTCACAGAACACAAAGAAGTTTCTCAGAAAGCTTCTTTCTCTTTGTTATCGGAGGATATTTCCTTTTGCTCTATAGTCTTCAAAGGGATCCGAAATATGTGTTTTCAGATTCCACAGAAATAAGGCTAGCAAAGAGATCCACGAAATACAGATGTAACTCTGTGAGTGGAAGTCACATATCACAGAGCAGTTTCTCAGAAAGCTACTTTCCAGATTTCATCGGAGGATATTTCCTTTTTCACCAAAGCCCTCTATGGGCTTCCAAATATCACTTTGCCAATTCCACAAGAACTGTATTAGCGAAAGGCTTCATGAGGGGTAAGCTGTAACCCTGTGAGATGATTTCACAGAACACAAAGAAGTTTCTCAGAAAGCCTCTTTTTCTTTGTTATCGGAGGTTATTTCCTTTGGCCCTAGAGACTTCAAAGGGATCCGAAATATCTGTTCTCAGATTCCACAGAAATAAGGCTAGCAAAGAGATCCACGAAATACAGATGTAACTCTGTGAGTGGAAGTCACATATCACATAGCAGTTTCTCAGAAAGCTTCTTTCCAGATTTCATCGGAGGATATTTCCTTTTTCACCATAGGCCTCTATGGGCTTCCAAATATCACTTTGCCAATTCCACAAGAACTGTCTTAGCGAAAGGCTTCTTGAGACGAAAGCTGTAACTCTGTGAGATGATTTCACAGAACACAAAGAAGTTTTCAGAAAGCATCTTTCTCTTTGTTATGGGTGGATATTTCCTTTGGCCCTACAGTCTTCCAAGGGATTCTAAATATCTGCTCTCAGATTCCACAGAAATAAGGCTAGCAAAGAGATCCACGAAATACAGATGTAACTCTGTGCGTGGAAGTCACATATCACAGAGCAGTTTCTCAGAAAACTTCTTTCCAGACTTCGTTGGAGGATATTTCCTTTTTCACCATAGCCCTCTATGGGCCTCCAAATATCACTTTGCAAATTCCACAAGAACTGTCTTAGCGAAAGGCTTCTTGAGGGGAAAGCTGTAACTCTGTGAAACGATTTCACAGAACACAAAGAAGTTTCTCAGAAAGCTTCTTTATCTTTGTTATGGGAGGTTATTTCCTTTGGCCCTATAGTCTTCAAAGGGATCCGAAATATCTGTTTTCAAATTCCACAGAAATAAGGCTAGCAAAGAGATCGACGAAATACAGATGTAACTCTGCGAGGGGAAGTCACATATCACAGAGCAGCTTCTCAGAAAGCTTCTTTCCAGATTTCATCGGAGGATATTTCCTTTTTCACCATAGCCCTCTATGGGATTCCAAATATCACTTTGCCAATTCCACAAGAACTGTCTTAGCGAAAGGCTTCTTGAGGGGAAAGCTGTAACTCTGTGAGATGGTTTCACAGAACACAAAGAAGTTTTTCAGAAAGCTTCTTTCTCTTTGTTATCGGAGGATATTTCCTTTGGCCTTATAGTCTTCCAAGGGATCCGAAATATCCGTTCTCAGATTCCACAGAAATAAGGCTAGCAAAGAGATCCACGAAATACAGATGTAAGTCTGTGAGATGAATTACCAGAACACTAAGCAGTTTCTCAGAAAGCTTCTTTGCAGATTTCATCTGAGGATATTTCCTTTTTCACCATAGCCCTCTATAGGCTTCCAAATATCACTTGGCCAATTCCACAAGAACTGTCTTAGCGAAAGGCTTCTTGAGGGGAAAGCTGTAACTCTGTGAGATGATTTAACAGAACACAAAGACGTTTCTCAGAAAGCTTCTTTCTCTTTGTTATCGGAGGATATTTCCTTTGGCCCTATAGTCTTCAAAGGGATCCGAAATATCTGTTCTCAGATTCCACAGAAATAAGGCTAGCAAAGAGATCCACGAAATACAGATGTAACTCTGTGAGTGGAAGTCACATATCATAGAGCAGTTTCTCAGAAAGCTTCTTTGCAGATTTCATCTGAGGATATTTCCTTTTTCACGATAGCCTTCTATGGGCTTCCAAATATCACTTTGCCAATTCCACAAGAACTGTGTTAGGGAAAGGATTCTTTAGGGAAAAGCTGTAACTCTGTGAGATGATTTCACAGAACTCAAAGAAGTTTCTCAGAAAGCTTCTTTCTCTTTGTTATGGGAGGATATTACCTTTGGCCCTATAGTGTTCAAAGGGATCCGAAATATCTGGTCTCAGATTCCACAGAGATAAGGCTAGCAAAGAGATCCACAAAATACAGATATAACTCTGTGAGTGGAAGTCACATATCCCAGAGCAGTTTCTCAGAAAGCTTCTTTCCAGATTTCATTGGAGGATATTTTCTTTTTCACCATAGCCCTCTAAGGGCTTCCAAATATCACTTTGCCAATTCCACAAGAACTGTCTTAGCGAAAGGCTTCTCGAGGGGAAAGCTGTAACTCTGTGAGATGATTTCACAGAACACAAAGAAGTTTCTCAGAAAGCTTCTTTCTCTTTGTTTTCGGAGGATATTTCCTTTGGCCCTATAGTCTTCAAAGGGATCCGAAATATCTGTTCTCAGATTCCACAGAAATAAGGCTAGCAAAGAGATCTACGAAATACAGATGTAACTCTGTGAGTGGAAGTCACATATCACAGAGCAGTTTCTCAGAAAGCTTCTTTCCAGATTTCATCTGAGGATATTTCCTTTTTCACCATAGCCCTCTATGGGCTTCCAAATATCACTTTGCCAATTCCACAAGAACTGTCTTAGCGAAAGGCTTCTTGAGGGGAAAGCTGTAGCTCTATGAGATGATTTCACAGAACACAAAGAAGTTTCTCATAAAGCTTCTTTCTCTTTGTTATCGGAGGATATTTCCTTTGGCCCTATAGTCTTCAAAGGGATCCGAAATATCTGGTCTCAGATTCCACAGGAATAAGGCTAGCAAAGAGATCCACGAAATACAGATGTAACTCTGTGAGTGGAAGTCACATATCCCAGAGCAGTTTCTCAGAAAGCTTCCTTCCAGATTTCATCGGAGGATATTTCCTTTTTCAGCGTAGCCCTGTATGGGCTTCCAAGTATCACTTTTCCAATTGCACAAGAACTGTCTTAGCGAAAGGCTTCTTGAGGGGAAAGCTGTAACTCTGGGAGATGATTTCACAGAACACAAAGAACGTTCTCAGAAAGCTTCTTTCTCTTTGTTATCGGAGCATATTTCCTTTGGCCCTATAGTCTTCAAAGGGATCCGAAATATCTGTTCTCAGATTCCACAGAAATAAGGCTAGCAAAGAGATCCACGAAATACTGATGTAACTCTGTGAGTGGAAGTCACATATCACACAGCAGTTTCTCAGAAAGCTTCTTTGCAGATTTCATCTGAGGATATTTCCTTTTTCACCATAGCCCTCTATGGGCTTCCAAATATCACTTTGCCAATTCCACAAAAACTGTCTTAGCGAAAGGCTCCTTGAGGGAAAAGCTGTAACTCTGTGAGATGATTTCACAGAACACAATGAAGTTTCTCAGAAAGCTTCTTTCTCTTTGTTATCGGAGGATATTTCCTTTGGCCCTATAGTCTTCAAAGGGATCCGAAATATCTGTTCTCAGATTCCACAGAAATAAGGCTAGCAAAGAGATCCACGAAATACAGATGTATCTCTGTGAGTGGAAGTCACATATCACAGAGCAGTTTCTCAGAAAGCTTCTTTCCAGACTTCATTGGAGGATATTTCCTTTTTCACAATAGCCCTCTATGGGCTTCCAAATATCACTTTGCCAATTCCACAAGAACTGTCTTAGCGAAAGGCTTCTTGAGGGGAAAGCTGTAACTCTGTGAGATGATTTCACAGAACACAAAGAAGTTTCTCAGAAAGCTTCTTTCTCTTTGTTATGGGAGGATATTTCCTTTGGCCCTATAGTCTTCAAAGGGATCCGAAATATCTGTTCTCAGATTCCACAGAAATAAGGCTAGCAAAGAGGTCCACGAAATACAGATGTAACTCTGTGAGTGGAAGTCACATATCACAGAGCAGTTTCTCAGAAAGCTTCTTTCCAGATTTCATTGGAGGATATTTCCTATTTCACAATAGCCCTCTATGGGCTTCCAAATATCACTTTGCCAATTCCACAAGAACTGTCTTAGCGAAAGGCTTCTTGAGGGGAAAGTTGTAACTCTGGGAGATGATTTCACAGAACACAAAGAAGTGTCTCAGAAAGCTTCTTTCTCTTTGTTATCGGAGGATATTTCCTTTGGCCCTATAGTCTTCAAAGGGATCCGAAATATCTGTTCTCAGATTCCACAGAAATAAGGCTAGCAAAGAGATCCACGAAATACAGATGTAACTCTGTGAGTGGATGTCACATATTACAGAGCAGTTTCTCAGAAAGCTTCTTTCCAGATTTCATCGGAGGATATTTCCTTTTTCACCATAGCCCTCTATGGGCTTCCAAATATCACGTTGCCAATACCACAAGAAGTGTCTTAGCGAAAGGCTTCTTTAGGGGAACGCTGTAACTCTGTGAGATGATTTCACAGAACACAGAGAAGTTTCTCAGAAAGCTTCTTTCTCTTTGTTATCGGAGGATATTTCCTTTGGCCCTATAGTCTTCAAAGGGATACGAAATATCTGTTCTCAGATTACACAGAAATAAGGCTAGCAAAGAGATCCACGAAATACAGATGTAACTCTGTGAGTGGAAGTCACATATCACAGAGCAGTTTCTCAGAAAGCGTCTTTCCAGAATTCATCGGAGGATATTTCCTTTTTCACCATAGCCCTCTATGGGCTTCCAAATATCACTTTGCCAATTCCAAAAGAACTGTCTTAGCGAAAGGCTTCTTGAGGGGAAAGCCGTAACTCTGTGAGATGATTTCACAGAACACAAAGAAGTTTCTCAGAAAGCTTCTTTCTCTTTGTTATGGGAGGATATTTCCTTTGGCCCTACAGTCTTCAAAGGGATTCTAAATATCTGCTCTCAGATTCCACAGAAATAAGGCTAGCAAAGAGATCCACGAAATACAGATGTAACTCTGTGCGTGGAAGTCACATATCACAGAGCAGTTTCTCAGAAAGCGTCTTTCCAGATTTCATCGGAGGATATTCCCTTTTTCACCATAGCCCTCTATGGGCTTCCAAATATCACTTTGCCAATTCCACAAGAACTGTCTTAGCGAAAGGCTTCTTAAGGGGAAAGCTGTAACTCTGTGAGATGATTTCACAGAACACAATGAAGTTTCTCAGAAAGCTTCTTACTCTTTGTTATCGGAGGATATTTCCTTTGGCCCTATAGTCTTCAAAGGCATCCGAAATATCTGTTCTCAGATTCCACAGAAATAAGGCTAGCAAAGAGATCCACGAAATACAGATGTAACTCTGTGAGTGGAAGTCACATATCCCAGAGCAGTTTCTCAGCAAGCTTCTTTCCAGATTTCATAGGAGGATATTTCCTTTTTCACAATAGCCCTCTATGGGATTCCAAATATCACTTTGCCAATTCCACAAGAACTGTCTTAGCGAAAGGCTTCTTGAGGGGAAAGCTGTAACTCTGTGATATGATTTCACAGAACACAAAGAAGTTTCTCAGAAAGCTTCTTTCTCTTTGTTATCGGAAGATATTTCCTTTGGCCCTATAGTCTTCAAAGGGATCCGAAATATCTGTTCTCAGATTCCACAGAAATAAGGCTAGCAAAGAGATCCACGAAATACAGATGTAACTCTGTGAGTGGAAGTCACATATCACAGAGCAGTTTCTCAAAAAGCTTCTTTCCAGATTTCATCGGAGGTTATTTCCTTTTTCACAATAGCCCTCTATGGGCTTCCAAATATCACTTTGCCAATTCCACAAGAACTGTCTTAGCGAAAGGCTTCTTGAGGGGAAAGCTGTAACTCTGTGAGATGATTTCACAGAACACAAAGAAGTTTCTCAGAAAGCTTCTTTCTCTTTGTTATCGGAGGATATTTCCTTTGGCACTATAGTCTTCAAAGGGATGCGAAATATCTGTTCTCAGATTCCACAGAAATAAGGCTAGCAAAGAGATCCACGAAATACAGATGTAACTCTGTGAGTGGAAGTCACATATCACAGAGCAGTTTCTCAGAAAGCTTCTTTGCAGATTTCATCGGAGGATATTTCCTTTTTCACCATAGCCCTCTATGGGCTTCCAAATATCACTTTGCCAATTCCCCAAGAACTGTCTTAGCGAAAGGCCTCTTGAGGGGAAAGCTGTAACTCTGTGAGATGATTTCACAGAACACAAAGAAGTTTCTCAGAAAGCTTCTTTCTCTTTCTTATCGGAGGATATTTCCTTTGGCCCTATAGTCTTCAAAGGGATCCGAAATATCTGTTCTTAGATTCCACAGAAATAAGGCTAGCAAAGAGATCCACGAAATACAGATGTAACTCTGTGAGTGGAAGTCACATATCCCAGAGCAGTTTCTCAGAAAGCTTCTTTCCAGATTTCATTGGAGGATATTTCCTTTTTCACAATAGCCCTCTATGGGATTCCAAATATCACTTTGCCTATTCCACAAGAACTGTCTTAGCGAAAGGCTTCTTGAGGGGAAAGCTGTAATTCTGTGATATGATTTCACAGAACACAAAGAAGTTTCTCAGAAAGCTTCTTTCTCTTTGTTATCGGGGGATATTTCCTTTGGCCCTATAGTCTTCAAAGGGATCCGAAATATCGGTTCTCAGATTCCCCAGAAATAAGGCTAGCAAAGAGATCCACGAAATACAGATGTAACTCTGTGAGTGGAAGTCACATATCACAGAGCAGTTTCTCAGAAAGCTTCTTTCCAGATTTCATCGGAGGATATTTCCTTTTTCAAGAGAGCCCTCTATGGGCTTCCAAATATCACTTTGCCAATTGCACAAGAACTGTCTTAGCGAAAGGCTTCTTGAGGGGAAAGCTGTAACTCTGTGAGATGATTTCACAGAACACAATGAAGTTTCTCAGAAAGCTTCTTTCTCTTTGTTATCGGAGGATATTTCCTTTGGCCTTATATTCTTCAAAGGGATCCGAAATATCTGTTCTCAGATTCCACAGAAATAAGGCTAGCAAAGAGATCCACGAAACACAGATGTAACTCTGTGAGTGGAAGTCACATATCACAGAGCAGTTTCTCAGAAAGCTTCTTTCCAGACTTCATTGGAGGATATTTCCTTTTTCACAATAGCCCTCTAATGGCTTCCAAATATCACTTTGCCAATTCCACAAGAACTGTCTTAGCGAAAGGCTTCTTGAGGGGAAAGCTGTAACTCTGTGAGATGATTTCACAGAACACCAAGAAGTTTCTCAGAAAGCTTCTTTCTCTTTGTTATGGGAGGATATTTCCTTTGGCCCTATAGTCTTCAAAGGGATCCGAAGTATCTGTTCTCAGATTCCACAGAAATAAGGCTAGCAAAGAGATCCACGAAATACAGATGTAACTCTGTGAGTGGAAGTCACATATCACAGAGCAGTTTCTCAGAAACCTTCTTTCCAGATTTCATTGGAGGATATTTCCTTTTTCACAATAGCCCTCTATGGGCTTCCAAATATCAATTTGCCAATTCCACAAGAACTGTCTTAGCGAAAGGCTTCTTGAGGGGAAAGCTGTAACTCTGTGAGATGATTTCACAGAACACAAAGAAGTTTCTCAGAAAGCTTCTTTCTCTATGTTTTCGGAGGATATTTCCTTTGGCCCTATAGTCTTCAAAGGGATCCGAAATATCTGTTCTCAGATTCCACAGAAATAAGGCTAGCAAAGAGATCCACGAAATACAGATGTAACTCTCTGAGTGGAAGTCACATATCCCAGAGCAGTTTCTCAGAAAGCTTCTTTCCAGATTTCATCTGAGGATAATTCCTTTTTCACCATAGCCCTCTATGGGCTTCCAAACATCACTTTGCCAATTCCACAAGAACTGTCTTAGAGAAAGGCTTCTTGAGGGGAAAGCTGTAACCCTGTGAGATGATTTCACAGAACACAAAGAAGTTTCTCAGAAAGCTTCTTTCTCTTTGTTATGGGAGGATATTTCCTTTGGCCCTATAGTCTTCAAAGGGATTCTAAATATCTGCTCTCAGATTCCACAGAAATAAGGCTAGCAAAGAGATCCACGAAATATAGATGTAACTCTGTGAGTGGATGTCACATATTACAGAGCAGTTTCTCAGAAAGCTTCTTTCCAGATTTCATCGGAGGACATTTCCTTTTTCACCATAGCCCTCTATGGGCTTCCAAATATCACTTTGCCAATTCCACTAGAACTGTCTTAGCGAAAGGCTTCTTGAGGGGAAAGCTGTAACTCTGTGAGATGATTTCACAGAACACAAAGAAGTTTCTCAGAAAGCTTCTTTCTCTTTCTTATGGGAGGATATTTCCTTTGTCCCTATAGTCTTCAAACGGATCCGAAATATCTGTTCTCAGATTCCACAGAAATAAGGCTAGCAAAGAGATCCACGATATACAGATGTAACTCTGTGAGTGGAAGTCACATATCACAGAGCAGTTTCTCAGAAAGCTTCTTTCCAGATTTCATCGGAGGATATTTCCTTTTTCACCATAGCCCTCCATGGGCTTCCTAATATCACTTTGCCAATTCCACAAGAACTGTCTTAGCGAAAGGCTTTTTGAGGGGAAAGCTGTAACTCTGTGAGATGATTTCATAGAACACAGAGAAGTTTCTCAGAAAGCTTCTTTCTCTTTGTTATCGGAGGATATTTCCTTTGGCCCTACAGTCTTCAAAGGGATTCTAAATATCTGCTCTCAGATTCCACAGAAATCAGGCTAGCAAAGAGATCCACGAAATACAGATGTAACTCTGTGAGTGGAAGTCACATATCACAGAGCAGTTTCTCAGAAAGCGTCTTTCCAGATTTCATCGGAGGATATTTCCTTTTTCACCATAGCCCTCTATGGGCTTCCAAATATCACTTTGCCAATTCCACAAGAACTGTCTTAGCGAAAGGCTTCTTGAGGGGAAAGCTGTAACTCTGTGAGATGATTTCACAGAACACAAAGAAGTTTCTCAGAAAGCTTCTTTCTCTTTGTTATCGGAGGATATTTCCTTTGGCCCTATAGTCTTCAAAGGGATCCGAAGTATCTGTTCTCAGATTCCACAGAAATAAAGCTAGCAAAGAGATCCACGAAGTACAGATGTAACTCTGTGAGTGGAAGTCACATATCACAGAGCAGTTTCTCAGAAAGCTTCTTTCCAGATTTCATCGGAGGATATTTCCTTTTTCACCATAGCCCTCTATGGGCTTCCAAATATCACTTTGCCAATTGCACAAGAACTGTCTTAGCGAAAGGCTTCTTGAGGGGAAAGCTGTAACTCTGTGAGATGATTTCACAGAACACAAAGAAGTTTCTCAGAAAGCTTCTTTCTCTTTGTTATCGCAGGTTATTTCCTTTGGCCCTATAGTCTTCAAAGGGATCCGAAATATCTGTTCTCAGATTCCTCAGAAATAAGGCTAGCAAAGAGATCCACGAAATACAGATGTAACTCTGTGAGTGGAAGTCACATATCACAGAGCAGATTCTCAGAAAG
This sequence comes from Macaca mulatta, assembly GCF_049350105.2. Lineage (NCBI taxonomy): Eukaryota > Metazoa > Chordata > Mammalia > Primates > Cercopithecidae > Macaca > Macaca mulatta. The sequence goes on from NC_133417.1 coordinate 31,753,509, forward strand.
CTTCTTTGCAGATTTCATCTGAGGATATTTCCTTTTACACCATAGCCCTCTATGGGCTTCCAAATATCACTTTGCCAATTCCACAAGAACTGTGTTAGCGAAAGGCTTCTTGAGGGAAAGGCTGTAACTCTGTGAGATGATTTCACAGAACACAAAGAAGTTTCTCAGAAAGCTTCTTTCTCTTTGTTATGGGAGGATATTTCCTTTGGCCCATAGGGTTCCAAGGGATCCGAAATATCTGTTCTCAGATTCCACAGAAATAAGGCTAGCAAAGAGATCCACGAAATACAGATGTAACTCTGTGAGTGGAAGTCACATATCCCAGAGCAGTTACTCAGAAAGATTCTTTCCAGATTTCATTGGAGGATATTTTCTTTTTCACCATAGCCCTCTATGGGCTTCCAAATATCACTTTGCCAATTCCACAAGAACTGTCTTAGCCAAAGGCTTCTTGAGGGGAAAGCTGTAACTCTGTGAGATGATTTCACAGAACACAAAGAAGTTACTCAGAAAGATTCTTTCTATTTGTTTTTGGAGGATATTTCCTTTGGCCCTATAGTCTTCAAAGGGATCCGAAATATCTGTTCTCAGATTCCACAGAAATAAGGCTAGCAAAGAGATCCACGAAATACAGATGTAACTCTGTGAGTGGAAGTCACATATCACAGAGCAGTTTCTCAGAAAGCTTCTTTCCAGATTTCATCGGAGGATATTTCCTTTTTCACCATAGCCCTCTATGGGCTTCCAAATATCACTTTGCTAATTCCACAAGAACTGTCTTAGCGAAAGGCTTCTTGAGGGGAAAGCTGTAACTCTGCGAGATGATTTCACAGAACACAAAGAAGTTTCTCAGAAAGCTTCTTTCTCTTTGTTATCGGAGGATATTTCCTTTGGCCCTATAGCCTTCAAAGGGATCCGAAATATCTGTTCTCAGATTCCACAGAAATAAGGCTAGCAAAGAGATCCACGAAATACAGATGTAACTCTGTGAGTGGAAGTCACATATTACAGAGCAGTTTCTCAGAAAGCTTCTTTGCAGATTTCATCGGAGGATATTTCCCTTTTCACCATAGCCCTCTATGGGCTTCCAAATATCACTTGGCCAATTCCACAAGAACTGTCTTAGCGAAAGGCTTCTTGAGGGGAAAGCTGTAACTCTGTGAGATGATTTCACAGAACACAAAGAAGTTTCTCAGAAAGCTTCTTTCTCTTTGTTATCGGAGGATATTTCCTTTGGCCCTATAGTCTTCAAAGGGATCCGAAATATCTGTTCTCAGATTCCACAGAAATAAGGCTAGCAAAGAGATCCACGAAATACTGATGTAACTCTGTGAGTGGAAGCCACATATCTCAGAGCAGTTTCTCAGAAAGCTTCTTTCCAGATTTCATTGGAGGATATTTCCTTTTTCACAATAGCCCTCTATGGGATTCCAAATATCACTTTGCCTATTCCACAAGAACTGTCTTAGCGAAAGGCTTCTTGAGGGGAAAGCTGTAACTCTGTGAGATGATTTCACAGAACACAAAGAAGTTTCTCAGAAAGCTTCTTTCTCTTTGTTATGGGAGGATATTTCCTTTGGCCCTATAGTCTTCAAAGGGATCCGAAATATCTGTTCTCAGATTCCACAGAAATAAGGCTAGCAAAGAGATCCACGAAATACAGATGTAACTCTCTGAGTGGAAGTCACATATCAAAGAGCAGTTTCTCAGAAAGCTTCTTTCCAGATTTCATTGGAGGATATTTCCTTTTTCACAATACCCTCTATGGGCTTCCAAATATCAATTTGCCAATTCCACAAGAACTGTCTTAGCGAAAGGCTTCTTGAGGGGAAAGTTGTAACTCTGGGAGATGATTTCACAGAACACAAAGAAGTTTCTCAGAAAGCTTCTTTCTCTTTGTTATCGGAGGATATTTCCTTTGGCCCTAGAGTCTTCAAAGGAATCCGAAATATCTGTTCTCAGATTCCACAGAAATAAGGCTAGCAAAGAGATCCACGAAATACAGATGTAACTCTGTGAGTGGAAGTCACATACCTCAGAGCAGTTTTTCAGAAAGCTTCTTTCCAGATTTCATCGGAGGATATTTCCTTTTTCACCATAGCCCTCTATGGGCTTCCAAATATCACTTTGCCAATACCACAAGAAGTGTCTTAGCGAATGGCTCCTTGAGGGGAACGCTGTAACTCTGTGAGATGATTTCACAGAACACTAAGAAGTTTCTCAGAAAGCTTCTTTCTCTTTGTTATCGGAGGATATTTCCTTTGGCCCTATAGTGTTCTAAGGGATCCGAAATATCTGGTCTCAGATTCCACAGAAATAAGGCTAGCAAAGAGATCCACGAAATACAGATGTAACTCTGTGAGTGGAAGTCACATATCCCAGAGCAGTTTCTCAGAAAGCTTCTTTCCAGATTTCATTGGAGGATATTTTCTTTTTCACCATAGCCCTCTATGGGCTTCCAAATATCACTTTGCCAATTCCACAAGAACTGTCTTAGCGAAAGGCTTCTTGAGGGGAAAGCTGTAACTCTGTGAGATGATTTCACAGAACACAAAGAAGTTTCTCAGAAAGCTTCTTTCTCTATGTTTCCGGAGGATATTTCCTTTGGCCCTATAGTCTTCAAAGGGATCCGAAATATCTGTTCTCAGATTCCACAGAAATAAGGGTAGCAAAGAGATCCACGAAATACAGATGTAACTCTGTGAGTAAAATTAACATATCACAGAGCAGTTTCTCAGAAAGCTTCTTTCCAGATTTCATCTGAGGATATTTCCTTTTTCACCATAGCCCTCTATGGGCTTCCAAATATCACTTTGCCAATTCCACAAGAACTGTCTTAGCGAAAGGCTTCTTGAGGGGAAAGCTGTAGCTCTATGAGATGATTTCACAGAACACAAAGAAGTTTCTCAGAAAGCTTCTTTCTCTTTCTTATCGGAGGATATTTCCTTTGGCCCTATAGTCTTCAAAGGGATCCGAAATATCTGTTCTCAGATTCCACAGAAATAAGGCTAGCAAAGAGATCCACGAAATACAGATGTAACTCTGTGAGTGGAAGTCACATATCCCAGAGCAGTTTCTCAGAAAGCTTCTTTCCAGATTTCATCTGAGGATAATTCCTTTTTCACCATAGCCCTCTATGGGCTTCCAAACATCACTTTGCCAATTCCACAAGAACTGTCTTAGAAAAGGCTTCTTGAGGGGAAAGCTGTAACTCTGTGAGATGATTTCACAGAACACAAAGAAGTTTCTCAGAAAGCTTCTTTCTCTTTGTTATGGGAGGATATTTCCTTTGGCCCTATAGTCTTCAAAGGGATTCTAAATATCTGCTCTCAGATTCCACAGAAATAAGGCTAGCAAAGAGATCCACGAAATACAGATGTAACTGTGTGAGTGGATGTCACATATTACAGAGCAGTTTCTCAGAAAGCTTCTTTCCAGATTTCATCGGAGGACATTTCCTTTTTCACCATAGCCCTCTATGGGCTTCCAAATATCACTTTGCCAATTCCACTAGAACTGTCTTAGCGAAAGGCTTCTTGAGGGGAAAGCTGTAACTCTGTGAGATGATTTCACAGAACACAAAGAAGTTTCTCAGAAAGCTTCTTTCTCTTTCTTATGGGAGGATATTTCCTTTGACCCTATAGTCTTCAAACGGATCCGAAATATCTGTTCTCAGATTCCACAGAAATAAGGCTAGCAAAGAGATCCACGAAATACAGATGTAACTCTGTGAGTGGAAGTCACATATCACAGAGCAGTTTCTCAAAAAGCTTCTTTCCAGATTTCATCGGAGGTTATTTCCTTGTTCACCATAGCCCTCTATGGGCTTCCAAATATCACTTTGCCAATTCCACAAGAACTGTCTTAGCGAAAGGCTTCTTGAGGGGAAAGCTGTAACTCTGGGAGACGATTTCACAGAACACAAAGAAGTTTCTCAGAAAGCTTCTTTCTCTTTGTTATCGGAGGATATTTCCTTTGGCCCAATAGTCTTCCAAGGGATCCGAAATATCTGTTCTCAGATTCCACAGAAATAAGGCTAGCAAAGAGATCCACGAAAAACAGATGTAACTCTGTGAGTGGAAGTCACATATCACAGAGCAGTTTCTCAGAAAGCTTCTTTCCAGATTTCATCGGAGGATATTTCCTTTTTCACCATAGCCCTCCATGGGCTTCCTAATATCACTTTGCCAATTCCACAAGAACTGTCTAAGCGAAAGGCTTCTTGAGGGGAAAGCTGTAACTCTGTGAGATGATTTCATAGAACACAAAGAAGTTTCTCAGAAAGCTTCTTTCTCTTTGTTATCGGAGGATATTTCCTTTGGCCCTACAGTCTTCAAAGGGATTCTAAATATCTGCTCTCAGATTCCACAGAAATCAGGCTAGCAAAGAGATCCACGAAATACAGATGTAACTCTGTGAGTGGAAGTCACATATCACAGAGCAGTTTCTCAGAAAGCGTCTTTCCAGATTTCATCAGAGGATATTTCCTTTTTCACCATAGCCCTCTATGGGCTTCCAAATATCACTTTGCCAGTTCCACAAGAACTGTCTTAGCGAAAGGCTTCTTGAGGGGAAAGCTGTAACTCTGTGAGATGATTTCACAGAACACAAAGAAGTTTCTCAGAAATCTTCTTTCTCTTTGTTATCGGAGGATATTTCCTTTGGCCTTATAGTCTTCAAAGGGATCCGAAGTATCTGTTCTCAGATTCCACAGAAATAAAGCTAGCAAAGAGATCCACGAAATACAGATGTAACTCTGTGAGTGGAAGTCACATATCACAGAGCAGTTTCTCAGAAAGCTTCTTTCCAGATTTCATCGGAGGATATTTCCTTTTTCACCATAGCCCTCTATGGGCTTCCAAATATCACTTTGCCAATTGCACAAGAACTGTCTTAGCGAAAGGCTTCTTGAGGGGAAAGCTGTAACTCTGTGAGATGATTTCACAGAACACAAAGAAGTTTCTCAGAAAGCTTCTTTCTCTTTGTTATCGGAGGTTATTTCCTTTGGCCCTATAGTCTTCAAAGGGATCCGAAATATCTGTTCTCAGATTCCTCAGAAAAAAGGCTAGCAAAGAGATCCACGAAATACAGATGTAACTCTGTGAGTGGAAGTCACATATCACAGAGCAGATTCTCAGAAAGCTTCTTTGCAGATTTCATCTGAGGATATTTCCTTTTTCACCATAGCCCTCTATGGGCTTCCAAATATCACTTTGCCAATTCCACAAGAACTGTGTTAGCGAAAGGCTTCTTGAGGGAAAAGCTGTAACTCTGTGAGATGATTTCACAGAACACAAAGAAGGTTCTCAGAAAGCTTCTTTCTCTTTGTTATGGGAGGATATTTCCTTTCGCCCATAGGGTTCCAAGGGATCCGAAATATCTGTTCTCAGATTCCACAGAAATAAGGCTAGCAAAGAGATCCACGAAATACAGATGTAACTCTGTGAGTGCAAGTCACATATCCCAGAGCAGTTACTCAGAAAGCTTCTTTCCAGATTTCATTGGAGGATATTTTCTTTTTCACCATAGCCCTCTATGGGCTTCCAAATATCACTTTGCCAATTCCACAAGAACTGTCTTAGCCAAAGGCTTCTTGAGGGGAAAGCTGTAACTCTGTGAGATGATTTCACAGAACACAAAGAAGTTACTCAGAAAGCTTCTTTCTATTTGTTTTTGGAGGATATTTCCTTTGGCCCTATAGTCTTCAAAGGGATCCGAATTATCTGTTCTCAGATTCCACAGAAATAAAGCTAGCAAAGAGATCCACGAAATACAGATGTAACTCTGTGAGTGGAAGTCACATATCACAGAGCAGTTTCTCAGAAAGCTTCTTTCCAGATTTCATCGGAGGATATTTCCTTTTTCACCATAGCCCTCCATGGGCTTCCTAATATCACTTTGCCAATTCCACAAGAACTGTCTAAGCAAAAGGCTTCTTGAGGGGAAAGCTGTAACTCTGTGAGATGATTTCATAGAACACAAAGAAGTTTCTCAGAAAGCTTCTTTCTCTTTGTTATCGGAGGATATTTCCTTTGGCCCTACAGTCTTCAAAGGGATTCTAAATATCTGCTCTCAGATTCCACAGAAATCAGGCTAGCAAAGAGATCCACGAAATACAGATGTAACTCTGTGAGTGGAAGTCACATATCACAGAGCAGTTTCTCAGAAAGCGTCTTTCCAGATTTCATCAGAGGATATTTCCTTTTTCACCATAGCCCTCTATGGGCTTCCAAATATCACTTTGCCAGTTCCACAAGAACTGTCTTAGCGAAAGGCTTCTTGAGGGGAAAGCTGTAACTCTGTGAGATGATTTCACAGAACACAAAGAAGTTTCTCAGAAATCTTCTTTCTCTTTGTTATCGGAGGATATTTCCTTTGGCCTTATAGTCTTCAAAGGGATCCGAAGTATCTGTTCTCAGATTCCACAGAAATAAAGCTAGCAAAGAGATCCACGAAATACAGATGTAACTCTGTGAGTGGAAGTCACATATTACAGAGCAGTTTCTCAGAAAGCTTCTTTCCAGATTTCATCGGAGGATATTTCCTTTTTCACCATAGCCCTCTATGGGCTTCCAAATATCACTTTGCCAATTGCACAAGAACTGTCTTAGCGAAAGGCTTCTTGAGGGGAAAGCTGTAACTCTGTGAGATGATTTCACAGAACACAAAGAAGTTTCTCAGAAAGCTTCTTTCTCTTTGTTATCGGAGGTTATTTCCTTTGGCCCTATAGTCTTCAAAGGGATCCGAAATATCTGTTCTCAGATTCCTCAGAAAAAAGGCTAGCAAAGAGATCCACGAAATACAGATGTAACTCTGTGAGTGGAAGTCACATATCACAGAGCAGATTCTCAGAAAGCTTCTTTGCAGATTTCATCTGAGGATATTTCCTTTTTCACCATAGCCCTCTATGGGCTTCCAAATATCACTTTGCCAATTCCACAAGAACTGTGTTAGCGAAAGGCTTCTTGAGGGAAAAGCTGTAACTCTGTGAGATGATTTCACAGAACACAAAGAAGGTTCTCAGAAAGCTTCTTTCTCTTTGTTATGGGAGGATATTTCCTTTCGCCCATAGGGTTCCAAGGGATCCGAAATATCTGTTCTCAGATTCCACAGAAATAAGGCTAGCAAAGAGATCCACGAAATACAGATGTAACTCTGTGAGTGCAAGTCACATATCCCAGAGCAGTTACTCAGAAAGCTTCTTTCCAGATTTCATTGGAGGATATTTTCTTTTTCACCATAGCCCTCTATGGGCTTCCAAATATCACTTTGCCAATTCCACAAGAACTGTCTTAGCCAAAGGCTTCTTGAGCGGAAAGCTGTAACTCTGTGAGATGATTTCACAGAACACAAAGAAGTTACTCAGAAAGCTTCTTTCTATTTGTTTTTGGAGGATATTTCCTTTGGCCCTATAGTCTTCAAAGGGATCCGAATTATCTGTTCTCAGATTCCACAGAAATAAAGCTAGCAAAGAGATCCACGAAATACAGATGTAACTCTGTGAGTGGAAGTCACATATCACAGAGCAGTTTCTCAGAAAGCTTCTTTCCAGATTTCATCTGAGGATATTTCCTTTTTCACCATAGCCCTCTATGGGCTTCCAAATATCACTTTGCCAATTCCACAAGAACTGTCTTAGCGAAAGGCTTCTTGAGGGGAAAGCTGTAACTCTGCGAGATGATTTCACAGAACACAAAGAAGTTTCTCAGAAAGCTTCTTTCTCTTTGTTATCGGAGGATATTTCCTTTGGCCCTATAGTCTTCAAAGGGATCCGAAATATCTGTTCTCAGATTCCACAGAAATAAGGCTAGCAAAGAGATCCACGAAATACAGATGTAACTCTGTGAGTGGAAGTCACATATTACAGAGCAGTTTCTCAGAAAGCTTCTTTGCAGATTTCATCGGAGGATATTTCCCTTTTCACCATAGCCCTCTATGGGCTTCCAAATATCATTTGGCCAATTTCACAAGAACTGTCTTAGCGAAAGGCTTCTTGAGGGGAAAGCTGTAACTCTGTGAGATGATTTCACAGAACACAAAGAAGTTTCTCAGAAAGCTTCTTTCTCTTTGTTATCGGAGGATATTTCCTTTGGCCCTATAGTCTTCAAAGGGATCAGAAATATCTGTTCTCAGATTCCACAGAAATAAGGCTAGCAAAGAGATCCACGAAATACTGATGTAACTCTGTGAGTGGAAGTCACATATCACAGAGCAGTTTCTCAGAAAGCTTCTTTCCAGATTTCATCTGAGGATATTTCCTTTTTCACCATAGCCCTCTATGGGCTTCCAAATATCACTTTGCCAATTCCACAAGAACTGTCTTAGCGAAAGGCTTCTTGAGGGGAAAGCTGTAACTCTGCGAGATGATTTCACAGAACACAAAGAAGTTTCTCAGAAAGCTTCTTTCTCTTTGTTATCGGAGGATATTTCCTTTGGCCCTCTAGTCTTCAAAGGGATCCGAAATATCTGTTCTCAGATTCCACAGAAATAAGGCTAGCAAAGAGATCCACGAAATACAGATGTAACTCTGTGAGTGGAAGTCACATATTACAGAGCAGTTTCTCAGAAAGCTTCTTTGCAGATTTCATCGGAGGATATTTCCCTTTTCACCATAGCCCTCTATGGGCTTCCAAATATCATTTGGCCAATTTCACAAGAACTGTCTTAGCGAAAGGCTTCTTGAGGGGAAAGCTGTAACTCTGTGAGATGATTTCACAGAACACAAAGAAGTTTCTCAGAAAGTTTCTTTCTCTTTGTTATCGGAGGATATTTCCTTTGGCCCTATAGTCTTCAAAGGGATCAGAAATATCTGTTCTCAGATTCCACAGAAATAAGGCTAGCAAAGAGATCCACGAAATACTGATGTAACTCTGTGAGTGGAAGTCACATATCACAGAGCAGTTTCTCAGAAAGCTTCTTTCCAGATTTCATCTGAGGATATTTCCTTTTTCACGATAGCCTTCTATGGGCTTCCAAATAACACTTTGCCAATTCCACAAGAACTGTGTTAGCGAAAGGCTTCTTGAGGGAAAAGCTGTAACTCTGTGAGATGATTTCACAGAACACAAAGAAGGTTCTCAGAAAGCTTCTTTCTCTTTGTTATGGGAGGATATTTCTTTGTCCCTATAGTGTTCAAAGGGATCCGAAATATCTGCTCTCAGATTCCACAGAAATAAGGCTAGCAAAGAGATCCACGAAATACAGATGTAACTCTGTGAGTGGAAGTCACATATCCCAGAGCAGTTTCTCAGAAAGCTTCTTTCCAGATTTCATTGGAGGATATTTTCTTTTTCACCATAGCCCTCTATGGGCTTCCAAATATCACTTTGCCAATTCCACAAGAACTGTCTTAGCGAAAGGCTTCTTGAGGGGAAAGCTGTAACTCTGTGAGATGATTTCACAGAACACAAAGAAGTTTCTCAGAAAGCTTCTTTCTCTTTGTTTTCGGAGGATATTTCGTTTGGCCCTATAGTCTTCAAAGGGATCCGAAATATCTGTTCTCAGATTCCACAGAAATAAGGCTAGCAAAGAGATCCACGAAATACAGATGTAACTCTGTGAGTGGAAGTCACATATCCCAGAGCAGTTACTCAGAAAGCTTCTTTCCAGATTTCATTGGAGTATATTTTCTTTTTCACCATAGCCCTCTATGGGCTTCCAAATATCACTTTGCCAATTCCACAAGAACTGTCTTAGCCAAAGGCTTCTTGAGGGGAAAGCTGTAACTCTGTGAGATGATTTCACAGAACACAAAGAAGTTTCTCAGAAAGCTTCTTTCTCTTTGTTTTCGGAGGATATTTCCTTTGGCCCTATAGTCTTCAAAGGGATCCGAAATATCTGTTCTCAGATTCCACAGAAATAAGGCTAGCAAAGAGATCCACGAAATACAGATGTAACGCTGTGAGTGGAAGTCTCATATCACAGAGCAGTTTCTCAGAAAGCTTCTTTCCAGATTTCATCGGAGGATATTTCCTTTTTCACCTTAGCCCTCTATGGGCTTCCAAATATCACTTTGCCAATTCCACAAGAACTGTCTTAACCAAAGGCTTCTTGAGGGGAAAGCTGTAGCTCTATGAGAATATTTCACAGGACACAAAGAAGTTTCTCAGAAAGCTTCTTTCTCTTTCTTATCGGAGGATATTTCCTTTGGCCCTATACTCTTCAAAGGGATCCGAAATATCGGTTCTCAGATTCCACAGAAATAAGGCTAGCAAAGAGATCCACGAAATACAGATGTAACTCTGTGAGTGGAAGTCACATATCCCAGAGCAGTTTCTCAGAAAGCTTCTTTCCAGATTTCATCGGAGGATATTTCCTTTTTCAGCATAGCGCTGTATGGGCTTCCAAGTATCACTTTTCCAATTGCACAAGAACTGTCCTAGCGAAGGGCTTCTTGAGGGGAAAGCTGTAACTCTGGGAGATGATTTCACAGAACACAAAGAAGTTTCTCAGAAAGCTTCTTTCTCTTTGTTATCGGAGGATATTTCCTTTGGCCCTATAGTCTTCAAAGGGATCCGTAATATCTGTTCTCAGATTCCACAGAAATAAGGCTAGCAAAGAGATCCACGAAATACTGATGTAACTCTGTGAGTGGAAGTCACATATCACACAGCAGTTTCTCAGAAAGCTTCTTTGCAGATTTCATCTGAGGATATTTCCTTTTTCACCATAGCCCTCTATGGGCTTCCAAATATCACGTTTCCAATTGCACAAGAACTGTCTTAGCGAAAGGCTTCTTGAGGGAAAAGCTGTAACTCTGTGATATGATTTCACAGAACACAAAGAAGTTTCTCAGAAAGGTTCTTTCTCTTTGTCATGGGAGAATATTTCCTTTGGCCCTATAGTCTTCAAAGGGATCCGAAATATCTGTTCTCAGATTCCACAGAAATAAGGCTAGCAAAGAGATCCACGAAATACAGATGTAACTCTGTGAGTGGAAGTCACATATCACAGGGCAGTTTCTCAGAAAGCTTCTTTCCAGATTTCATTGGAGGATATTTCCTTTTTCACAATAGCCCTCTATGGGCTTCCAAATATCACTTTGCCAATTCCACAAGAACTGTCTTAGCGGAAGGCTTCTTGAGGGGAAAGCTGTAACTCTGTGAGATGATTTCACAGAACACAAAGAAGTTTCTCAGAAAGCTTCTTTCTCTTTGTTATCGGAGGATATTTCCTTTGGCCCTATAGTCTTCAAAGGGATCCGAAATATCTTTTCTCAGATTCTACAGAAATAAAGCTAGCAAAGAGATCCACGAAATACAGATGTAACCCTGTGAGTGGAAGTCACATATCACAGAGTAGTTTCTCAGAAAGCTTCTTTCCAGATTTCATCTGAGGATATTTCCTTTTTCACCATAGCCCTCTATGGGCTTCCAAATATCACTTTGCCAATTCCACAAGAACTGTCTTAGAGAAAGGCTTCTTGAGGGGAAAGCTGTAACTCTGTGAGATGATTTCACAGAACACAAAGAAGTTTCTCAGAAAGCTTCTTTCTCTTTGTTATCGGAGGATATTTCCTTTGGCCCTATAGTCTTCAAAGGGATCCGTAATATCTGTTCTCAGATTCCACAGAAATAAGGCTAGCAAAGTGATCCACGAAATAAAGATGTAACTCTGTGAGTGGAAGTCACATATCACAGAGCAGTTTCTCAGAAAGCTTCTTTCCAGATTTCATTGGAGGATATTTTCTTGTTCACCATAGCCCTCTATGGTCTTCCGAATATCACTTTGCCAATTCCACAAGAAATGTCTTAGCCAAAGGCTTCTTGAGGGGAAAGCTGTAACTCTGTGAGATGATTTCACAGAACACAAAGAAGTTTCTCAGAAAGCTTCTTTCTCTTTGTTTTCGGAGGATATTTCCTTTGGCCCTATAATCTCTAAGGGATCCGAAATATCTGTTCTCAGATTCCACAGATATAAGGCTAGCAAAGAGATCCACGAAATACAGATGTAACTCTGTGAGTGGAAGTCACATATCCCAGAGCAGTTTCTCAGAAAGCTTCTTTCCAGAATTCATCGGAGGATATTTCCTTTTTCAGCGTAGCCCTCTATGGGCTTCCAAGCATCACTTTTCCAATAGCACAAGAACTGTCCTAGCGAAGGGCTTCTTGAGGGGAAAGCTGTAACTCTGGGAGATGATTTCACAGAACACAAAGAAGTTTTACAGAAAGCTTCTTTCTCTTTGTTATCGGAGGATATTTCCTTTGGCCCTATAGTCTTCAAAGGGATCCGTAATATCTGTTCACAGATTCCACAGAAATAAGGCTAGCAAAGAGATCCACGAAATACTGATGTAACTCTGTGAGTGGAAGTCACATATCACACAGCAGTTTCTCAGAAAGCTTCTTTGCAGATTTCATCTGAGGATATTTCCTTTTTCACCATAGCCCTCTATGGGCTTCCAAATATCACTTTTCCAATTGCACAAGAACTGTCTTAGCGAAAGGCTTCTTGAGGGAGAAGCTGTAACTCTGTGAGATGATTTCACAGAATACAAAGAAGTTTCTCAGAAAGCTTCTTTCTCTTTGTCATGGGAGAATATTTCCTTTGGCCCTATAGTCTTCAAAGGGATCCGAAATATCTGTTCTCACATTCCACAGAAATAAGGCTAGCAAAGAGATCCACGAAATACAGACGTAACTCTGTGAGTGGAAGTCACATATCCCAGAGCAGTTTCTCAGAAAGCTTCTTTCCAGATTTCATCGGAGGATATTTCCTTTTTCACCATAGCCCTCTATGGGCTTCCAAATATCACTTTGCCAATTCCACAAGAACTGTCTTAGCGAAAGGCTTCTTGAGGGGAAAGCTGTAACTCTGTGAGATGATTTCACAGAACACAAAGAAGTTTCTCAGAAAGCTTCTTTCTCTTTCTTATGGGAGGATATTTCCTTTGGCCCTATAGTCTTCAAAGGGATTCTAAATATCTGCTCTCAGATTCCACAGAAATGAGGCTAGCAAAGAGATCCACGAAATACAGATGTAACTGTGTGAGTGGATGTCACATATTACAGAGCAGTTTCTCAGAAAGCTTCTTTCCAGATTTCATCGGAGGACATTTCCTTTTTCACCATAGCCCTCTATGGGCTTCCAAATATCACTTTTCCAATTCCACTAGAACTGTCTTAGCGAAAGGCTTCTTGAGGGGAAAGCTGTAACTCTGTGAGATGATTTCACAGAACACAAAGAAGTTTCTCAGAAAGCTTCTTTCTCTTTCTTATGGGAGGATATTTCCTTTGACCCTATAGTCTTCAAACGGATCCGAAATATCTGTTCTCAGATTCCACAGAAATAAGGCTAGCAAAGAGATCCACGAAATACAGATGTAACTCTGTGAGTGGAAGTCACATATCACAGAGCAGTTTCTCAAAAAGCTTCTTTCCAGATTTCATCGGAGGTTATTTCCTTGTTCACCATAGCCCTCTATGGGCTTCCAAATATCACTTTGCCAATTCCACAAGAACTGTCTTACCGAAAGGTTTCTTGAGGGGAAAGCTGTAACTCTGGGAGACGATTTCACAGAACACAAAGAAGTTTCTCAGAAAGCTTCTTTCTCTTTGTTATCGGAGGATATTTTCTTTGGCCCTATAGTCTTCAAAGGGATCCGAAGTATCTGTTCTCAGATTCCACAGAAATAAAGCTAGCAAAGAGATCCACGAAATACAGATGTAACTCTGTGAGTGGAAGTCACATATCACAGAGCAGTTTCTCAGAAAGCTTCTTTCCAGATTTCATCGGAGGATATTTCCTTTTTCACCATAGCCCTCTATGGGCTTCCAAATATCACTTTGCCAATTGCACAAGAACTGTCTTAGCGAAAGGCTTCTTGAGGGGAAAGCTGTAACTCTGTGAGATGATTTCACAGAACACAAAGAAGTTTCTCAGAAAGCTTCTTTCTCTTTGTTATCGGAGGTTATTTCCTTTGGCCCTATAGTCTTCAAAGGGATCCGAAATATCTGTTCTCAGATTCCTCAGAAATAAGGCTAGCAAAGAGATCCACGAAATACAGATGTAACTCTGTGAGTGGAAGTCACATATCACAGAGCAGATTCTCAGAAAGCTTCTTTGCAGATTTCATCTGAGGATATTTCCTTTTTCACCATAGCCCTCTATGGGCTTCCAAATATCACTTTGCCAATTCCACAAGAACTGTGTTAGCGAAAGGCTTCTTGAGGGAAAAGCTGTAACTCTGTGAGATGATTTCACAGAACACAAAGAAGTTTCTCAGAAAGCTTCTTTCTCTTTTTTATGGGAGGATATTTCCTCTCGCCCATAGGGTTCCAAGGGATCCGAAATATCTGTTCTCAGATTCCACAGAAATAAGGCTAGCAAAGAGATACACGAAATACAGATGTAACTCTGTGAGTGCAAGTCACATATCCCAGAGCAGTTACTCAGAAAGCTTCTTTCCAGATTTCATTGGAGGATATTTTCTTTTTCACCATAGCCCTCTATGGGCTTCCAAATATCACTTTGCCAATTCCACAAGAACTGTCTTAGCCAAAGGCTTCTTGAGGGGAAAGCTGTAACTCTGTGAGATGATTTCACAGAACACAAAGAAGTTACTCAGAAAGCTTCTTTCTATTTGTTTTTGGAGGATATTTCCTTTGGCCCTATAGTCTTCAAAGGGATCCGAAATATCTGTTCTCAGATTCCACAGAAATAAAGCTAGCAAAGAGATCCACGAAATACAGATGTAACTCTGTGAGTGGAAGTCACATATCACAGAGCAGTTTCTCAGAAAGCTTCTTTCCAGATTTCATCGGAGGATATTTCCTTTTTCACCATAGCCCTCTATGGGCGTCCAAATATCACTTTGCCAATTCCACAAGAACTGTCTTAGCGAAAGGCTTCTTGAGGGGAAAGCTGTAACTCTGCGAGATGATTTCACAGAACACAAAGAAGTTTCTCAGAAAGCTTCTTTCTCTTTGTTATCGGAGGATATTTCCTTTGGCCCTATAGTCTTCAAAGGGATCCGAAATATCTGTTCTCAGATTCCACAGAAATAAGGCTAGCAAAGAGATCCACGAAATACAGATGTAACTCTGTGAGTGGAAGTCACATATTACAGAGCAGTTTCTCAGAAAGCTTCTTTGCAGATTTCATCGGAGGATATTTCCCTTTTTACCATAGCCCTCTATGGGCTTCCAAATATCACTTGGCCAATTTCACAAGAACTGTCTTAGCGAAAGGCTTCTTGAGGGAAAAGCTGTAACTCTGTGAGATGATTTCACAGAACACAAAGAAGTTTCTCAGAAAGCTTCTTTCTCTTTTTTATGGGAGGATATTTCCTCTCGCCCATAGGGTTCCAAGGGATCCGAAATATCTGTTCTCAGATTCCACAGAAATAAGGCTAGCAAAGAGATACACGAAATACAGATGTAACTCTGTGAGTGCAAGTCACATATCCCAGAGCAGTTACTCAGAAAGCTTCTTTCCAGATTTCATTGGAGGATATTTTCTTTTTCACCATAGCCCTCTATGGGCTTCCAAATATCACTTTGCCAATTCCACAAGAACTGTCTTAGCCAAAGGCTTCTTGAGGGGAAAGCTGTAACTCTGTGAGATGATTTCACAGAACACAAAGAAGTTACTCAGAAAGCTTCTTTCTATTTGTTTTTGGAGGATATTTCCTTTGGCCCTATAGTCTTCAAAGGGATCCGAAATATCTGTTCTCAGATTCCACAGAAATAAAGCTAGCAAAGAGATCCACGAAATACAGATGTAACTCTGTGAGTGGAAGTCACATATCACAGAGCAGTTTCTCAGAAAGCTTCTTTCCAGATTTCATCGGAGGATATTTCCTTTTTCACCATAGCCCTCTATGGGCGTCCAAATATCACTTTGCCAATTCCACAAGAACTGTCTTAGCGAAAGGCTTCTTGAGGGGAAAGCTGTAACTCTGCGAGATGATTTCACAGAACACAAAGAAGTTTCTCAGAAAGCTTCTTTCTCTTTGTTATCGGAGGATATTTCCTTTGGCCCTATAGTCTTCAAAGGGATCCGAAATATCTGTTCTCAGATTCCACAGAAATAAGGCTAGCAAAGAGATCCACGAAATACAGATGTAACTCTGTGAGTGGAAGTCACATATTACAGAGCAGTTTCTCAGAAAGCTTCTTTGCAGATTTCATCGGAGGATATTTCCCTTTTTACCATAGCCCTGTATGGGCTTCCAAATATCACTTGGCCAATTTCACAAGAACTGTCTTAGCGAAAGGCTTTTTGAGGGGAAAGCTGTAACTCTGTGAGATGATTTCACAGAACACAAAGAAGTTTCTCAGAAAGCTTCTTTCTCTTTGTTATCGGAGGATATTTCCTTTGGCCCTATAGTCTTCAAAGGGATCCGAAATATCTGTTCTCAGATTCCACAGAAATAAGGCTAGCAAAGAGATCCACGAAATACTGATGTAACTCTGTGAGTGGAAGTCACATATCTCAGAGCAGTTTCTCAGAAAATTTCTTTCCAGATTTCATCGGAGGATATTTCCTTTTCCACCATAGCCCTCTATGGGCTTCCAAATATCACTTTGCCAATACCACAAGAACTGTCTTAGCGAAAGGCTTCTTGAGGGGAACGCTGTAACTCTGTGAGATGATTTCACAGAACACAAAGAAGTTTCTCAGAAAGCTTCTTTCTCTTTCTTATCGGAGGATATTTCCTTTGGCCCTATAGTCTTCAAAGGGATCCGAAATATCTGTTCTCAGATTCCACAGAAATAAGGCTAGCAAAGAGATCCACGAAATACAGATGTAACTCTGTGAGTGGAAGTCACATATCACAGAGCAGTTTCTCAGAAAGCTTCTTTGCAGATTTCATCTGAGGATATTTCCTTTTTCACGATAGCCTTCTATGGGCTTCCAAATAACACTTTGCCAATTCCACAAGAACTGTGTTAGCGAAAGGCTTCTTGAGGGAAAAGCTGTAACTCTGTGAGATGATTTCACAGAACACAAAGAAGTTTCTCAGAAAGCTTCTTGCTCTTTGTTATGGGAGGATATTTCCTTTGTCCCTATAGTGTTCAAAGGGATCCGAAATATCTGCTCTCAGATTCCACAGAAATAAGGCTAGCAAAGAGATCCACGAAATACAGATGTAACTCTGTGAGTGGAAGTCACATATCCCAGAGCAGTTTCTCAGAAAGCTTCTTTCCAGATTTCATTGGAGGATATTTTCTTTTTCACCATAGCCCTCTATGGGCTTCCAAGTATCACTTTTCCAATTGCACAAGAACTGTCCTAGCGAAGGGCTTCTTGAGGGGAAAGCTGTAACTCTGGGAGATGATTTCACAGAACACAAAGAAGTTTCTCAGAAAGCTTCTTTCTCTTTGTTATCGGAGGATATTTCCTTTGGCCCTATAGTCTTCAAAGGGATCCGTAATATCTGTTCTCAGATTCCACAGAAATAAGGCTAGCAAAGAGATCCACGAAATACTGATGTAACTCTGTGAGTGGAAGTCACATATCACACAGCAGTTTCTCAGAAAGCTTCTTTGCAGATTTCATCTGAGGATATTTCCTTTTTCACCATAGCCCTCTATGGGCTTCCAAATATCACGTTTCCAATTGCACAAGAACTGTCTTAGCGAAAGGCTTCTTGAGGGAAAAGCTGTAACTCTGTGAGATGATTTCACAGAACACAAAGAAGTTTCTCAGAAAGCTTCTTTCTCTTTGTCATGGGAGAATATTTCCTTTGGCCCTATAGTCTTCAAAGGGATCCGAAATATCTGTTCTCAGATTCCACAGAAATAAGGATAGCAAAGAGATCCACGAAATACAGATGTAACTCTGTGAGTGGAAGTCCCATATCACAGGGCAGTTTCTCAGAAAGCTTCTTTCCAGATTTAATTGGAGGGTATTTCCTTTTTCACAATAGCCCTCTATGGGCTTCCAAATATCACTTTGCCAATTACACAAGAACTGTCTTAGCGAAAGGCTTCTTGAGGGGAAAGCTGTAACTCTGTGAGATGATTTCACAGAACACAAAGAAGTTTCTCAGAAAGCTTCTTTCTTTTTGTTATCGGAGGATATTTCCTTTGGCCCTATAGTCTTCAAAGGGATCCGAAATATCTTTTCTCAGATTCCACAGAAATAAAGCTAGCAAAGAGATCCACGAAATAGAGATGTAACCCTGTGAGTGGAAGTCACATATCACAGAGCAGTTTCTCAGAAAGCTTCTTTCCAGATTTCATCGGTGGATATTTCCTTTTTCACCATAGCCCACTATGGGCTTCCAAATATCACTTTGCCAATTCCACAAGAACTGTCTTAGAGAAAGGCTTCTTGAGGGGAAAGCTGTAACTCTGTGAGATGATTTCACAGAACACAAAGAAGTTTCTCAGAAAGCTTCTTTCTCTTTGTTATCGGAGGATATTTCCTTTGGCCCTATAGTCTTCAAAGGGATCCGTAATATCTGTTCTCAGATTCCACAGAAATAAGGCTAGCAAAGTGATCCACGAAATAAAGATGTAACTCTGTGAGTGGAAGTCACATATCACAGAGCAGTTTCTCAGAAAGCTTCTTTCCAGATTTCATTGGAGGATATTTTCTTGTTCACCATAGCCCTCTATGGTCTTCCAAATATCACTTTGCCAATTCCACAAGAACTGTCTTAGCGAAAGGCTTCTTGAGGGGAAAGCTGTAACTCTGCGAGATGATTTCACAGAACACAAAGAAGTTTCTCAGAAAGCTTCTTTCTCTTTGTTATCGGAGGATATTTCCTTTGGCCCTATAGTCTTCAAAGGGATCCGAAATATCTGTTCTCAGATTCCACAGAAATAAGGCTAGCAAAGAGATCCACGAAATACAGATGTAACTCTGTGAGTGGAAGTCACATATTACAGAGCAGTTTCTCAGAAAGCTTCTTTGCAGATTTCATCGGAGGATATTTCCCTTTTTACCATAGCCCTCTATGGGCTTCCAAATATCACTTGGCCAATTTCACAAGAACTGTCTTAGCGAAAGGCTTTTTGAGGGGAAAGCTGTAACTCTGTGAGATGATTTCACAGAACACAAAGAAGTTTCTCAGAAAGCTTCTTTCTCTTTGTTATCGGAGGATATTTCCTTTGGCCCTATAGTCTTCAAAGGGATCCGAAATATCTGTTCTCAGATTCCACAGAAAAAAGGCTAGCAAAGAGATCCACGAAATACTGATGTAACTCTGTGAGTGGAAGTCACATATCTCAGAGCAGTTTCTCAGAAAATTTCTTTCCAGATTTCATCGGAGGATATTTCCTTTTCCACCATAGCCCTCTATGGGCTTCCAAATATCACTTTGCCAATACCACAAGAACTGTCTTAGCGAAAGGCTTCTTGAGGGGAACGCTGTAACTCGGTGAGATGATTTCACAGAACACAAAGAAGTTTCTCAGAAAGCTTCTTTCTCTTTCTTATCGGAGGATATTTCCTTTGGCCCTATAGTCTTCAAAGGGATCCGAAATATCTGTTCTCAGATTCCACAGAAATAAGGCTAGCAAAGAGATCCACGAAATACAGATGTAACTCTGTGAGTGGAAGTCACATATCACAGAGCAGTTTCTCAGAAAGCTTCTTTGCAGATTTCATCTGAGGATATTTCCTTTTTCACGATAGCCTTCTATGGGCTTCCAAATAACACTTTGCCAATTCCACAAGAACTGTGTTAGCGAAAGGCTTCTTGAGGGAAAAGCTGTAACTCTGTGAGATGATTTCACAGAACACAAAGAAGTTTCTCAGAAAGCTTCTTTCTCTTTGTTATGGGAGGATATTTCCTTTGTCCCTATAGTGTTCAAAGGGATCCGAAATATCTGATCTCAGATTCCACAGAAATAAGGCTAGCAAAGAGATCCACGAAATACAGATGTAACTCTGTGAGTGGAAGTCACATATCCCAGAGCAGTTTCTCAGAAAGCTTCTTTCCAGATTTCATTGGAAGATATTTTCTTTTTCACCATAGCCCTCTATGGGCTTCCAAATATCACTTTGCCAATTCCACAAGAACTGACTTAGCGAAAGGCTTCTTGAGGGGAAAGCTGTAACTCTGTGAGATGATTTCACAGAACACAAAGAAGTTTCTCAGAAAGCTTCTTTCTCTTTGTTTTCGGAGGTTATTTCCTTTGGCCCTATAGTCTTCAAAGGGATCCGAAATATCTGTTCTCAGATTCCACAGAAATAAGGCTAGCAAAGAGATCCACGAAATACAGATGTAACTCTGTGAGTGGAAGTCACATATCACAGAGCAGTTTCTCACAAAGCTTCTTTCCAGATTTCATCGGAGGATATTTCCTTTTTCAGCATAGCGCTCTATGGGCTTCCAAGTATCACTTTTCCAATTGCACAAGAACTGTCCTAGCGAAGGGCTTCTTGAGGGGAAAGCTGTAACTCTGGGAGATGATTTCACAGAACACAAAGAAGTTTCTCAGAAAGCTTCTTTCTCTTTGTTATCGGAGGATATTTCCTTTGGCCCTATAGTCTTCAAAGGGATCCGTAATATCTGTTCTCAGATTCCACAGAAATAAGGCTAGCAAAGAGATCCACGAAATACTGATGTAACTCTGTGAGTGGAAGTCACATATCACACAGCAGTTTCTCAGAAAGCTTCTTTGCAGATTTCATCTGAGGATATTTCCTTTTTCACCATAGCCCTCTATGGGCTTCCAAATATCACGTTTCCAATTGCACAAGAACTGTCTTAGCGAAAGGCTTCTTGAGGGAAAAGCTGTAACTCTGTGAGATGATTTCACAGAACACAAAGAAGTTTCTCAGAAAGCTTCTTTCTCTTTGTCATGGGAGAATATTTCCTTTGGCCCTATAGTCTTCAAAGGGATCCGAAATATCTGTTCTCAGATTCCACAGAAATAAGGATAGCAAAGAGATCCACGAAATACAGATGTAACTCTGTGAGTGGAAGTCCCATATCACAGGGCAGTTTCTCAGAAAGCTTCTTTCCAGATTTAATTGGAGGGTATTTCCTTTTTCACAATAGCCCTCTATGGGCTTCCAAATATCACTTTGCCAATTACACAAGAACTGTCTTAGCGAAAGGCTTCTTGAGGGGAAAGCTGTAACTCTGTGAGATGATTTCACAGAACACAAAGAAGTTTCTCAGAAAGCTTCTTTCTTTTTGTTATCGGAGGATATTTCCTTTGGCCCTATAGTCTTCAAAGGGATCCGAAATATCTTTTCTCAGATTCCACAGAAATAAAGCTAGCAAAGAGATCCACGAAATAGAGATGTAACCCTGTGAGTGGAAGTCACATATCACAGAGTAGTTTCTCAGAAAGCTTCTTTCCAGATTTCATCTGAGGATATTTCCTTTTTCACCATAGCCCACTATGGGCTTCCAAATATCACTTTGCCAATTCCACAAGAACTGTCTTAGAGAAAGGCTTCTTGAGGGGAAAGCTGTAACTCTGTGAGATGATTTCACAGAACACAAAGAAGTTTCTCAGAAAGCTTCTTTCTCTTTGTTATCGGAGGATATTTCCTTTGGCCCTATAGTCTTCAAAGGGATCCGTAATATCTGTTCTCAGATTCCACAGAAATAAGGCTAGCAAAGTGATCCACGAAATAAAGATGTAACTCTGTGAGTGGAAGTCACATATCACAGAGCAGTTTCTCAGAAAGCTTCTTTCCAGATTTCATTGGAGGATATTTTCTTGTTCACCATAGCCCTCTATGGTCTTCCAAATATCACTTTGCCAATTCCACAAGAAATGTCTTAGCCAAAGGCTTCTTGAGGGGAAAGCTGTAACTCTGTGAGATGATTTCACAGAACACAAAGAAGTTTCTCAGAAAGCTTCTTTCTCTTTGTTTTCGGAGGATATTTCCTTTGGCCCTATAATCTTCTAAGGGATCCGAAATATCTGTTCTCAGATTCCACAGATATAAGGCTAGCAAAGAGATCCACGAAATACAGATGTAACTCTGTGAGTGGAAGTCACATATCCCAGAGCAGTTTCTCAGAAAGCTTCTTTCCAGATTTCATCGGAGGATATTTCCTTTTTCAGCGTAGCCCTCTATGGGCTTCCAAGCATCACTTTTCCAATTGCACAAGAACTGTCCTAGCGAAGGGCTTCTTGAGGGGAAAGCTGTAACTCTGGGAGATGATTTCACAGAACACAAAGAAGTTTCTCAGAAAGCTTCTTTCTCTTTGTTATCGGAGGATATTTCCTTTGGCCCTATAGTCTTCAAAGGGATCCGTAATATCTGTTCACAGATTCC
Organism: Macaca mulatta; assembly: GCF_049350105.2. Taxonomy (NCBI): domain Eukaryota; kingdom Metazoa; phylum Chordata; class Mammalia; order Primates; family Cercopithecidae; genus Macaca; species Macaca mulatta. The sequence continues at coordinate 31,775,706 of NC_133417.1, forward strand.
ACAGAAATAAGGCTAGCAAAGAGATCCACGAAATACAGACGTAACTCTGTGAGTGGAAGTCACATATCCCAGAGCAGTTTCTCAGAAAGCTTCTTTCCAGATTTCATCGGAGGATATTTCCTTTTTCACCATAGCCCTCTATGGGCTTCCAAATATCACTTTGCCAATTCCACAAGAACTGTCTTAGCGAAAGGCTTCTTGAGGGGAAAGCTGTAACTCTGTGAGATGATTTCACAGAACACAAAGAAGTTTCTCAGAAAGCTTCTTTCTCTTTCTTATGGGAGGATATTTCCTTTGGCCCTATAGTCTTCAAAGGGATTCTAAATATCTGCTCTCAGATTCCACAGAAATGAGGCTAGCAAAGAGATCCACGAAATACAGATGTAACTGTGTGAGTGGATGTCACATATTACAGAGCAGTTTCTCAGAAAGCTTCTTTCCAGATTTCATCGGAGGACATTTCCTTTTTCACCATAGCCCTCTATGGGCTTCCAAATATCACTTTGCCAATTCCACTAGAACTGTCTTAGCGAAAGGCTTCTTGAGGGGAAAGCTGTGACTCTGTGAGATGATTTCACAGAACACAAAGAAGTTTCTCAGAAAGCTTCTTTCTCTTTCTTATGGGAGGATATTTCCTTTGACCCTATAGTCTTCAAACGGATCCGAAATATCTGTTCTCAGATTCCACAGAAATAAGGCTAGCAAAGAGATCCACGAAATACAGATGTAACTCTGTGAGTGGAAGTCACATATCACAGAGCAGTTTCTCAAAAAGCTTCTTTCCAGATTTCATCGGATGTTATTTCCTTGTTCACCATAGCCCTCTATGGGCTTCCAAATATCACTTTGCCAATTCCACAAGAACTGTCTTACCGAAAGGTTTCTTGAGGGGAAAGCTGTAACTCTGGGAGACGATTTCACAGAACACAAAGAAGTTTCTCAGAAAGCTTCTTTCTCTTTGTTATCGGAGGATATTTTCTTTGGCCCTATAGTCTTCAAAGGGATCCGAAGTATCTGTTCTCAGATTCCACAGAAATAAAGCTAGCAAAGAGATCCACGAAATACAGATGTAACTCTGTGAGTGGAAGTCACATATCACAGAGCAGTTTCTCAGAAAGCTTCTTTCCAGATTTCATCGGAGGATATTTCCTTTTTCACCATAGCCCTCTATGGGCTTCCAAATATCACTTTGCCAATTGCACAAGAACTGTCTTAGCGAAAGGCTTCTTGAGGGGAAAGCTGTAACTCTGTGAGATGATTTCACAGAACACAAAGAAGTTTCTCAGAAAGCTTCTTTCTCTTTGTTATCGGAGGTTATTTCCTTTGGCCCTATAGTCTTCAAAGGGATCCGAAATATCTGTTCTCAGATTCCTCAGAAATAAGGCTAGCAAAGAGATCCACGAAATACAGATGTAACTCTGTGAGTGGAAGTCACATATCACAGAGCAGATTCTCAGAAAGCTTCTTTGCAGATTTCATCTGAGGATATTTCCTTTTTCACCATAGCCCTCTATGGGCTTCCAAATATCACTTTGCCAATTCCACAAGAACTGTGTTAGCGAAAGGCTTCTTGAGGGAAAAGCTGTAACTCTGTGAGATGATTTCACAGAACACAAAGAAGTTTCTCAGAAAGCTTCTTTCTCTTTGTTATGGGAGGATATTTCCTTTCGCCCATAGGGTTCCAAGGGATCCGAAATATCTGTTCTCAGATTCCACAGAAATAAGGCTAGCAAAGAGATACACGAAATACAGATGTAACTCTGTGAGTGCAAGTCACATATCCCAGAGCAGTTACTCAGAAAGCTTCTTTCCAGATTTCATTGGAGGATATTTTCTTTTTCACCATAGCCCTCTATGGGCTTCCAAATATCACTTTGCCAATTCCACAAGAACTGTCTTAGCCAAAGGCTTCTTGAGGGGAAAGCTGTAACTCTGTGAGATGATTTCACAGAACACAAAGAAGTTACTCAGAAAGCTTCTTTCTATTTGTTTTTGCAGGATATTTCCTTTGGCCCTATAGTCTTCAAAGGGATCCGAAATATCTGTTCTCAGATTCCACAGAAATAAAGCTAGCAAAGAGATCCACGAAATACAGATGTAACTCTGTGAGTGGAAGTCACATATCACAGAGCAGTTTCTCAGAAAGCTTCTTTCCAGATTTCATCGGAGGATATTTCCTTTTTCACCATAGCCCTCTATGGGCGTCCAAATATCACTTTGCCAATTCCACAAGAACTGTCTTAGCGAAAGGCTTCTTGAGGGGAAAGCTGTAGCTCTGCGAGATGATTTCACAGAACACAAAGAAGTTTCTCAGAAAGCTTCTTTCTCTTTGTTATCGGAGGATATTTCCTTTGGCCCTATAGTCTTCAAAGGGATCCGAAATATCTGTTCTCAGATTCCACAGAAATAAGGCTAGCAAAGAGATCCACGAAATACAGATGTAACTCTGTGAGTGGAAGTCACATATTACAGAGCAGTTTCTCAGAAAGCTTCTTTGCAGATTTCATCGGAGGATATTTCCCTTTTTACCATAGCCCTCTATGGGCTTCCAAATATCACTTGGCCAATTTCACAAGAACTGTCTTAGCGAAAGGCTTTTTGAGGGGAAAGCTGTAACTCTGTGAGATGATTTCACAGAACACAAAGAAGTTTCTCAGAAAGCTTCTTTCTCTTTGTTATCGGAAGATATTTCCTTTGGCCCTATAGTCTTCAAAGGGATCCGAAATATCTGTTCTCAGATTTCACAGAAATAAGGCTAGCAAAGAGATCCACGAAATACTGATGTAACTCTGTGAGTGGAAGTCACATATCTCAGAGCAGTTTCTCAGAAAATTTCTTTCCAGATTTCATCGGAGGATATTTCCTTTTCCACCATAGCCCTCTATGGGCTTCCAAATATCACTTTGCCAATACCACAAGAACTGTCTTAGCGAAAGGCTTCTTGAGGGGAACGCTGTAACTCTGTGAGATGATTTCACAGAACACAAAGAAGTTTCTCAGAAAGCTTCTTTCTCTTTGTTATGGGAGGATATTTCCTTTGTCCCTATAGTGTTCAAAGGGATCCGAAATATCTACTCTCAGATTCCACAGAAATAAGGCTAGCAAAGAGATCCACGAAATACAGATGTAACTCTGTGAGTGGAAGTCACATATCCCAGAGCAGTTTCTCAGAAAGCTTCTTTCCAGATTTCATTGGAGGATATTTTCTTTTTCACCATAGCCCTCTATGGGCTTCCAAATATCACTTTGCCAATTCCACAAGAACTGACTTAGCGAAAGGCTTCTTGAGGGGAAAGCTGTAACTCTGTGAGATGATTTCACAGAACACAAAGAAGTTTCTCAGAAAGCTTCTTTCTCTTTGTTTTCGGAGGTTATTTCCTTTGGCCCTATAGTCTTCAAAGGGATCCGAAATATCTGTTCTCAGATTCCACAGAAATAAGGCTAGCAAAGAGATCCACGAAATACAGATGTAACTCTGTGAGTGGAAGTCACATATCACAGAGCAGTTTCTCAGAAAGCTTCTTTCCAGATTTCATCGGAGGATATTTCCTTTTTCAGCATAGCGCTCTATGGGCTTCCAAGTATCACTTTTCCAATTGCACAAGAACTGTCCTAGCGAAGGGCTTCTTGAGGGGAAAGCTGTAACTCTGGGAGATGATTTCACAGAACACAAAGAAGTTTCTCAGAAAGCTTCTTTCTCTTTGTTATCGGAGGATATTTCCTTTGGCCCTATAGTCTTCAAAGGGATCCGTAATATCTGTTCTCAGATTCCACAGAAATAAGGCTAGCAAAGAGATCCACGAAATACTGATGTAACTCTGTGAGTGGAAGTCACATATCACACAGCAGTTTCTCAGAAAGCTTCTTTGCAGATTTCATCTGAGGATATTTCCTTTTTCACCATAGCCCTCTATGGGCTTCCAAATATCACGTTTCCAATTGCACAAGAACTGTCTTAGCGAAAGGCTTCTTGAGGGAAAAGCTGTAACTCTGTGAGATGATTTCACAGAACACAAAGAAGTTTCTCAGAAAGCTTCTTTCTCTTTGTCATGGGAGAATATTTCCTTTGGCCCTATAGTCTTCAAAGGGATCCGAAATATCTGTTCTCAGATTCCACAGAAATAAGGATAGCAAAGAGATCCACGAAATACAGATGTAACTCTGTGAGTGGAAGTCCCATATCACAGGGCAGTTTCTCAGAAAGCTTCTTTCCAGATTTAATTGGAGGGTATTTCCTTTTTCACAATAGCCCTCTATGGGCTTCCAAATATCACTTTTCCAATTGCACAAGAACTGTCTTAGCGAAAGGCTTCTTGAGGGAGAAGCTGTAACTCTGTGAGATGATTTCACAGAACACAAAGAAGTTTCTCAGAAAGCTTCTTTCTCTTTGTCATGGGAGAATATTTCCTTTGGCCCTATAGTCTTCAAAGGGATCTGAAATATCTGTTCTCAGATTCCACAGAAATAAGGCTAGCAAAGAGATCCACGAAATACAGACGTAACTCTGTGAGTGGAAGTCACATATCCCAGAGAAGTTTCTCAGAAAGCTTCTTTCCAGATTTCATCGGAGGATATTTCCTTTTTCACCATAGCCCTCTATGGGCTTCCAAATATCACTTTGCCAATTCCACAAGAACTGTCTTAGCGGAAGGCTTCTTGAGGGGAAAGCTGTAACTCTGTGAGATGATTTCACAGAACACAAAGAAGTTTCTCAGAAAGCTTCTTTCTCTTTGTTATGGGAGGATATTTCCTTTGGCCCTATAGTCTTCAAAGGGATCCGAAATATCTGTTCTCAGATTCCACAGAAATAAGGCTAGCAAAGAGATCCACGAAATACAGATGTAACTCTGTGAGTGGAAGTCACATATCACAGAGCAGTATCTCAGAAACCTTTTTTCCAGATTTCATTGGAAGATATTTCCTTTTTCACAATAGCCATCTATGGGCTTCCAAATATCACTTTGCCAATTCCACAAGAACTGTCTTAGCGAAAGGCTTCTTGAGGGGATAGCTGTAACTCTGAGAGATGATTTCAGAGAACACAAAGAAGTTTCTCAGAAAGCTTCTTTCTCTTTGTTATCGGAGGATATTTCCTTTGGCCCTATAGTCTTCAAAGGGATCGGAAATATCTGTTCTCAGATTCCACAGGAATAAGGCTAGCAAAGAGATCCACGAAATACAGATGTAACTCTGTGAGTGGAAGTCACATATCACAGAGCAGTTTCTCAGAAAGCTTCTTTCCAGATTTCATCGGAGGATATTTCCTTTTTCACCATAGCCCTCTATGGGCTTCCAAATATCACTTTGCCAATTCCACAAGAACTGTCTTAGCGAAAGGCTTCTTGAGGGGAAAGCTGTAACTCTGTGAGATGATTTCACACAACACAAAGAAGTTTCTCAGAAAGCTTCTTTCTCTTTCTTATCGGAGGATATTTCCTTTGGCCCTATAGTCTTCAAAGGGATCCGAAATATCTGTTCTCAGATTCCACAGAAATAAGGCTAGCAAAGAGATCCACGAAATACAGATGTAACTCTGTGAGTGGAAGTCACATATCACAGAGCAGTTTCACAGAAAGCTTCTTTCCAGATTTCATAGGAGGATATTTCCTTTTTCAAGATAGCCCTCTATGGGCTTCCAAATATCACTTTGCCAATTCCACAAGAACTGTCTTAGCGAAAGGCTTCTTGAGGGGAAAGCTGTAACTCTGGGAGATGATTTCACAGAACACAATGAAGTTTCTCAGAAAGCTTTTTTCTCTTTGTTATCGGAGGATATTTCCTTTGGCCCTATAGTCTTCAAAGGGATCCGAAATATCTGTTCTCAGATTCCACAGAAATAAGGCTAGCAAAGAGATCCACGAAATACAGATGTAACTCTGTGAGTGGAAGTCACATATCACAGAGCAGTTTCTCAGAAAGCTTCTTTCCAGATTTCATCTGAGGATATTTCCTTTTTCACCATAGCCCTCTAAGGGATTCCAAATATCACTTTGCCAATTCCACAAGAACTGTCTTAGCGAAAGGCTTCTTGAGGGGAAAGCTGTAACTCTGTGAGATGATTTCACAGAACACAAAGAAGTTTCTCAGAAAGCTTCTTTCTCTTTGTTATGGGAGGATATTTCCTTTGGCCCTATAGTCTTCAAGGGGATTCTAAATATCTGCTTTCAGATTCCACAGAAATAAGGCTAGCAAAGAGATCCACGAAATACAGATGTAACTCTGTGAGTGGAAGTCACATATCACAGAGCAGTTTCTCAGAAAGCTTCTTTCCAGATTTCATCTGAGGATATTTCCTTTTTCACCATAGCCCTCTAAGGGCTTTTAAATATCACTTTGCCAATTCCACAAGAACTGTCTTAGCGAAAGGCTTCTTGAGGGGAAAGCTGTAACTCTGTGAGATGATTTCACAGAACACAAAGAAGTTTCTCAGAAATCTTCTTTCTCTTTGTTATCGGAGGATATTTCCTTTGGCCCTATAGTCTTCAAAGGGATCCGAAATATCTGTTCTCAGATTCCACAGAAATAAGGCTAGCAAAGAGATCCACGAAATACAGATGTAACTCTGTGAGTGGAAGTCACATATCACAGAGCAGTTTCTCAGAAAGCTTCTTTCCAGATTTCATCGGAGGATATTTCCTTTTTCACCATAGCCCTCTATGGGCTTCCAAATATCACTTTGCCAATTCCACAAGAACTGTCTTAGCGAAAGGCTTCTTGAGGGGAAAGCTGTAACTCTGTGAGATGATTTCACAGAACACAAAGAAGTTTCTCAGAAAGCTTCTTTCTCTTTGTTATGGGAGGATATATCCTTTGGCCCTATAGTCTTCAAAGAGATCCGAAATATCTGTTCTCAGATTCCACAGAAATAAGGCTAGCAAAGAGATACACGAAATACAGATGTAACTCTCTGAGTGGAAGTCACATATCACAGAGCAGTTTCTCAGAAAGCTTCTTTCCAGATTTCATCGGAGGATATTTCCTTTTTCACCATAGCCGTCTATGGGCTTCCAAATATCACTTTGCCAATTCCACAAGAACTGTCTTAGCGAAAGGCTTCTTGAGGGGAAAGCTGTAACTCTGTGAGATGATTTCACAGAACACAAAGAAGTTTCTCAGAAAGCTTCTTTCTCTTTGTTATCGGAGGATATTTCCTTTGGCCCTGTAGTCTTCAAAGGGATCCGAAATATCTGTTCTCAGATTCCACAGAAATAAGGCTAGCAAAGAGATCCACGAAATACAGATGTAACTCTGTGAGTGGAAGTCACATATCACAGAGCAGTTTCTCAGAAAGCTTCTTTCCAGATTTCATCGGAGGATATTTCCTTTTTCACCATAGCCCTCTACGGGCTTCCAAATATCACTTTGCCAATTCCACAAGAACTGTCTTAGCGAAAGGCTTCTTGAGGGGAAAGCTGTAACTCTGTGAGATGATTTCACAGAACACAAAGAAGGTTCTCAGAAAGCTTCTTTCTCTTTGTTATGGGAGGATATTTCCTTTGGCCCTATAGTCTTCAAGGGGATTCTAAATATCTGCTTTCAGATTCCACAGAAATAAGGCTAGCAAAGAGATCCACGAAATACAGATGTAACTCTGTGAGTGGAAGTCACATATCACAGAGCAGTTTCTCAGAAAGCTTCTTTCCAGATTTCATCTGAGGATATTTCCTCTTCAACCATAGCCCTCTATGGGCTTCCAAATATCACTTTGCCAATTCCACAAGAACTGTCTTAGCGAAAGGCTTCTTGAGGGGAAAGCTGTAACTCTGTGAGATGATTTCACAGAACACAAAGAAGTTTCTCAGAAAGCTTCTTTCTCTTTGTTATCGCAGGATATTTCCTTTGGCCCTATAGTCTTCAAAGGGATCCGAAATATCTGTTCTCAGATTCCACAGAAATAAGGCTAGCAAAGAGATCCACGAAATACAGATGTAACTCTGTGAGTGGAAGTCACATATCACAGAGCAGTTTCTCAGAAAGCTTCTTTCCAGATTTCATCGGAGGATATTTCCTTTTTCACCGTAGCCCTCTAGGGCAACCAAATATCACTTTGCCAATTCCACAAGAACTGTCTTAGCGAAAGGCTTCTTGAGGGGAAAGCTGTAACTCTGTGAGATGATTTCACAGAACACAAAGAAGTTTCTCAGAAAGCTTCTTTCTCTTTGTTATCGGAGGATATTTCCTTTGGCCCTATATTCTTCAAAGGGATTCTAAATATCTGCTCTCAGATTCCACAGAAATAAGGCTAGCAAAGAGATCCACGAAATACAGATGTAACTCTGTGAGTGGAAGTCACATATCACAGAGCAGTTTCTCAGAAAGCTTCTTTCCAGGTTTCCTCTGAGGATATTTCCTTTTTCACCATAGCCCTCTATGGGCTTCCAAATATCACTTTGCCAATTCCACAAGAACTGTCTTAGCGAAAGGCTTCTTGAGAGGAAAGCTGTAACTCTGTGAGATGATTTCACGGAACACAAAGAAGTTTCTCAGAAAGCTTTTTTCTCTTTGTTATCGTTGGATATTTCCTTTGGTCCTATAGTCTTCAAAGGGATCCGAAATATCTGTTCTCAGATTCCACAGAAATAAGGCTAGCAAAGAGATCCACGAAATACAGATGTAACTCTGTGAGTGGAAGTCACATATCCCAGAGCAGTTTCTCAGAAAGCTTCTTTCCAGATTTCATCGGAGGATATTTCCTTTTTCACCATTGCCCTCTATGGGCTTCCAAATATCACTTTGCCAATTCCAAAAGAACTGTCTTAGCGAAAGGCTTCTTGAGGGGAAAGCTGTAACTCTGTGAGATGATTTCACAGAACACAAAGAAGTTTCTCAGAAAGCTTCTTTCTCTTTGTTATCGGAGGATATTTCCTTTGGCCCTATAGTCTTCAAAGGGATCCGAAATATCTGTTCTCAGATTCCACAGAAATAAGGCTAGCAAAGAGATCCACGAAATACAGATGTAACTCTGTGAGAGGAAGTCACATATCACAGAGCAGTTTCTCAGAAAGCATCTTTCCAGATTTCATCGGAGGATATTTCCTTTTTCACCGTAGCCCTCTAAGGGCTTCCAAATATCACTTTGCCAATTTCACAAGAACTATCTTAGCGAAAGGCTTCTTGAGGGGAAAGCTGTAACTCTGTGAGATGATTTCACAGAACACAAAGAAGTTTCTCAGAAAGCTTCTTTCTCTTTGTTATGGGAGGATATTTCCTTTGGCCCTATATTCTTCAAAGGGATTCTAAATATCTGCTCTCAGATTCCACAGAAATAAGGCTAGCAAAGAGATCCACGAAATACAGATGTAACTCTGTGAGTGGAAGTCACATATCACAGAGCAGTTTCTGAGAAAGCTTCTTTCCAGATTTCATCGGAGGATATTTCCTTTTTCACCATAGCCCTCTATGGGCTTCCAAATATCACTTTGCCAATTCCACAAGAACTGTCTTAGCGAAAGGCTTCTTGTGGGGAAAGCTGTAACTCTGTGAGATGATTTCACAGAACACAAAGAAGTTTCTCAGAAAGATTCTTTCTCTTTTTTATCGGAGGATATTTCCTTTGGCTCTATAGTCTTCAAAGGGATCCGAAATATCTGTTCTCAGATTCCACAGAAATAAGGCTAGCAAAGAGATCCACGAAATACAGATGTAACTCTGTGAGTGGAAGTCACATATCACAGAGCAGTTTCTCAGAAAGCTTCTTTCCAGATTTCATCGGAGGATATTTCCTTTTTCACCGTAGCCCTCTAAGGGCTTCCAAATATCACTTTGCCAATTCCACAAGAACTGTCTTAGCGAAAGGCTTCTTGAGGGGAAAGCTGTAACTCTGTGAGATGATTTCACAGAACACAAAGAAGTTTCTCAGAAAGCTTCTTTCTCTTTGTTATGGGAGGATATTTCCTTTGGCCCTATATTCTTCATAGGGATTCTAAATATCTGCTCTCAGATTCCACAGAAATAAGGCTAGCAAAGAGATCCACGAAATACAGATGTAACTCTGTGAGTGGAAGTCACATATCACAGAGCAGTTTCTCAGAAAGCTTCTTTCCAGATTTCATCTGAGGATATTTCCTTTTTCACCATAGCCCTCTATGGGCTTCCAAATATCACTTTGCCAATTCCACAAGAACTGTCTTAGCGAAAGGCTTCTTGAGGGGAAAGCTGTAACTCTGTGAGATGATTTCACAGAACACAAAGAAGTTTCTCAGAAAGCTTCTTTCTCTTTGTTATCGGAAGATATTTCCTTTGGCCCTATAGTCTTCAAAGGGATCCGAAATATCTGTTCTCAGATTCCACAGAAATAAGGCTAGCAAAGAGATCCACGAAATACAGATGTAACTCTGTGAGTGGAAGTCACATATCACAGAGCAGTTTCTCAGAAAGCTTCTTTCCAGATTTCATCGGAGGATATTTCCTCTTTCACCGTAGCCCTCTAAGGGCTTCCAAATATCACTTTGCCATTTCCACAAGAACTGTCTTAGCGAAAGGCCTCTTGAGGGGAAAGCTGTAACTCTGTGAGATGATTTCACAGAACACAAAGAAGTTTCTCAGAAAGCTTCTTTCTCTTTGTTATGGGAGGATATTTCCTTTGGCCCTATATTCTTCAAAGGGATTCTAAATATCTGCTCTCAGATTCCACAGAAATAAGGCTAGCAAAGAGATCCACGATATACAGATGTAACTCTGTGAGTGGAAGTCACATATCACAGAGCAGTTTCTCAGAAAGCTTCTTTCCAGATTTCATCGGAGGATATTTCCTTTTTCACCATAGCCCTCTATGGGCTTCCAAATATCACTTTGCCAATTCCACAAGAACTGTCTTAGCGAAAGGCTTCTTGAGGGGAAAGCTGTAACTCTGTGAGATGATTTCACAGAACACAAAGAAGTTTCTCAGAAAGCTTCCTTCTCTTTGTTATTGGAGGATATTTCCTTTGGCCCTATAGTCTTCAAAGGGATCCGAAATATCTGTTCTCAGATTCCACGGAAATAAGGCTAGCAAAGAGATCCACGAAATACAGATGTAACTCTGTGAGTGGAAGTCACATATCACAGAGCAGTTTCTCAGAAAGCTTCTTTCCAGATTTCATCGGAGGATATTTCCTTTTTCACCGTAGCCCTCTAAGGGCTTCCAAATATCACTTTGCCAATTCCACAAGAACTGTCTTAGCGAAAGGCTTCTTGAGGGGAAAGCTGTAACTCTGTGAGATGATTTCACAGAACACAAAGAAGTTTCTCAGAAAGCTTCTTTCTCTTTGTTATTGGAGGATATTTCCTTTGGCCCTATATTCTTCAAAGGGATTCTAAATATCTGCTCTCAGATTCCACAGAAATAAGGCTAGCAAAGAGATCCACGAAATACAGATGTAACTCTGTGAGTGGAAGTCACATATCCCAGAGCAGTTTCTCAGAAAGCTTCTTTCCAGATTTCATCGGAGGATATTTCCTTTTTCACCGTAGCCCTCTATGGGCTTCCAAATATCACTTTGCCAATTCCACAAGAACTGTCTTAGCGAAAGGCTTCTTGAGGGGAAAGCTGTAACTCTGTGAGATGATTTCACAGAACACAAAGAAGTTTCTCAGAAAGCTTCTTTCTCTTTGTTATCGGAGGATATTTCCTTTGGCCCTATAGTCTTCAAAGGGATCCGAAATATCTGTTCTCAGATTCCACAGAAATAAGGCTAGCAAAGAGATCCACGAAATACAGATGTAACTCTGTGAGTGGAAGTCACATATCACAGAGCAGTTTCTCAGAAAGCTTCTTTCCAGATTTCATCGGAGGATATTTCCTTTTTCACCGTAGCCCTCTAAGGGCTTCCAAATATCACTTTGCCAATTCCACAAGAACTGTCTTAGCGAAAGGCTTCTTGAGGGGAAAGCTGTAACTCTGTGAGATGATTTCACAGAACACAAAGAAGTTTCTCAGAAAGCTTCTTTCTCTTTGTTATCGGAGGATATTTCCTTTGGCCCTATAGTCTTCAAAGGGATCCGAAATATCTGTTCTCAGATTCCACAGAAATAAGGCTAGCAAAGAGATCCACGAAATACAGATGTAACTCTGTGAGTGGAAGTCACATATCACAGAGCAGTATCTCAGAAAGCTTCTTTCCAGATTTCATCGGAGGATATTTCCTTTTTCACCGTAGCCCTCTAAGGGCTTCCAAATATCACTTTGCCAATTCCACAAGAACTGTCTTAGCGAAAGGCTTCTTGAGGGGAAAGCTGTAACTCTGTGAGATGATTTCACAGAACACAAAGAAGTTTCTCAGAAAGCTTCTTTCTCTTTGTTATGGGAGGATATTTCCTTTGGCCCTATAGTCTTCAAGGGGATTCTAAATATCTGCTTTCAGATTCCACAGAAATAAGGCTAGCAAAGAGATCCACGAAATACAGATGTAACTCTGTGAGTGGAAGTCACATATCACAGAGCAGTTTCTCAGAAAGCTTCTTTCCAGATTTCATCGGAGGATATTTCCTTTTTCACCGTAGCCCTCTAAGGGCTTCCAAATATCACTTTGCTAATTCCACAAGAACTGTCTTAGCGAAAGGCTTCTTGAGGGGAAAGCTGTAGCTCTGTGAGATGATTTCACAGAACACAATGAAGTTTCTCAGAAAGCTTCTTTCTCTTTGTTATCGGAGGATATTTCCTTTGGCCCTATAGTCTTCAAAGGGATCCGAAATATCTGTTCTCAGATTCCACAGAAATAAGGCTAGCAAAGAGATCCACGAAACACAGATGTAACTCTGTGAGTGGAAGTCACATATCACAGAGCAGTTTCTCAGAAAGCTTCTTTCCAGATTTCATCGGAGGATATTTCCTTTTTCACCATAGCCCTCTATGGGCTTCCAAATATCACTTTGCCAATTGCACAAGAACTGTCTTAGCGAAAGGCTTCTTGAGGGGAAAGCTGTAACTCTGGGAGATGATTTCACAGAACACAAAGAAGTTTCTCAGAAAGCTTCTTTCTCTTTGTTATCGGAGGATATTTCCTTTGGCCCTATAGTCTTCAAAGGGATCCGAAATATCTGTTCTCAGATTCCACAGAAATAAGGCTAGCAAAGAGATCCACGAAATACAGATGTAACTCTGTGAGTGGAAGTCACATATCACAGAGCAGTTTCTCAGAAAGCTTCTTTCCAGATTTCATCGGAGGATATTTCCTTTTTCACCGTAGCCCTCTAAGGGCTTCCAAATATCACTTTGCCAATTCCACAAGAACTGTCTTAGCGAAAGGCTTCTTGAGGGGAAAGCTGTAACTCTGTGAGATGATTTCACAGAACACAAAGAAGTTTCTCAGAAAGCTTCTTTCTCTTTGTTATGGGAGGATATTTCCTTTGGCCCTATAGTCTTCAAGGGGATTCTAAATATCTGCTTTCAGATTCCACAGAAATAAGGCTAGCAAAGAGATCCACGAAATACAGATGTAACTCTGTGAGTGGAAGTCACTTATCACAGAGCAGTTTCTCAGAAAGCTTCTTTCCAGATTTCATCTGAGGATATTTCCTTTTTCACCATAGCCCTCTATGGGCTTCCAAATATCACTTTGCCAATTCCACAACAGCTGTCTTAGCGAAAGGCTTCTTGAGGGGAAAGCTGTAACTCTGTGAGATGATTTCACAGAACACAAAGAAGTTTCTCAGAAAGCTTCTTTCTCTTTGTTATCGGAGGATATTTCCTTTGGCCCTATAGTCTTCAAAGGGATCCGAAATATCTGTTCTTAGATTCCACAGAAATAAGGCTAGCAAAGACATCCACGAAATACAGATGTAACTCTGTGAGTGGAAGTCACATATCACAGAGCAGTTTCTCAGAAAGCTTCTTTCCAGATTTCATCGGAGGATATTTCCTTTTTCACCGTAGCCCTCTAAGGGCTTCCAAATATCACTTTGCCAATTCCACAAGAACTGTCTTAGCGAAAGGCTTCTTGAGGGGAAAGCTGTAACTCTGTGAGATGATTTCACAGAACACAAAGAAGTTTCTCAGAAAGCTTCTTTCTCTTTGTTATGGGAGGATATTTCCTTTGGCCCTATATTCTTCAAAGGGATTCTAAATATCTGCTCTCAGATTCCACAGAAATAAGGCTAGCAAAGAGATCCACGAAATACAGATGTAACTCTGTGAGTGGAAGTCACATATCACAGAGCAGTTTCTCAGAAAGCTTCTTTCCAGATTTCATCGGAGGATATTTCCTTTTTCCCCATAGCCCTCTACGGGCTTCCAAATATCACTTTGCCAATTCCACAAGAACTGTCTTAGCGAAAGGCTTCTTGAGGGGAAAGCTGTAACTCTGTGAGATGATTTCACAGAACACAAAGAAGTTTCTCAGAAAGCTTCTTTCTCTTTGTTATGGGAGGATATTTCCTTTGGCCCTATAGTCTTCAAAGGGATTCTAAATATCTGCTCTCAGATTCCACAGAAATAAGGCTAGCAAAGAGATCCACGAAATACAGATGTAACTCTGTGAGTGGAAGTCACATATCACAGAGCAGTTTCTCAGAAGGCTTCTTTCCAGATTTCATTGGAGGATATTTCATTTTTCACCATAGCCCTGTAAGGGGTTCCAAATATCACTTTGCCAATTCCACAAGAACTGTCTTAGCGAAAGGCTTCTTGAGCGGAAAGCTGTAACTTTGTGAGATGATTTCACAGAACACAAAGAAGTTTCTCAGAAAGCTTCTTTCTCTTTCTTATCGGAGGATATTTCCTTTGGCCCTATAGTCTACAAGGGGATTCTAAATATCTGCTTTCAGATTCCACGGAAATAAGGCTAGCAAAGAGATCCACGAAATACAGATGTAACTCTGTGAGTGGAAGTCACATATCACAGAGCAGTTTCTCAGAAAGCTTCTTTCCAGATTTCATTGCAGGATATTTCCTTTATCACCATAGCCCTCTATGGGCTTCCAAATATCACTTTGCCAATTCCAAAAGAACTGTCTTAGCGAAAGGCTGCTTGAGGGGAAAGCTGTAACTCTGTGAGATGATTTCACAGAACACAAAGAAGTTTCTCAGAAAGCTTCTTTCTCATTGTTATCGGAGGATATTTCCTTTGGCCCTATAGTCTTCAAAGGGATCCGAAATATCTGTTCTCAGATTCCACAGAAATAAGGCTAGCAAAGAGATCCACGAAATACAGATGTAACTCTGTGAGTGGAAGTCACATATCCCAGAGCAGTTTCTCAGAAAGCTTCTTTCCAGATTTCATCGGAGGATATTTCCTTTTTCACCGTAGCCCTCTAAGGGCTTCCAAATATCACTTTGCCAATTCCACAAGAACTGTCTTAGCGAAAGGCTTCTTGAGGGGAAAGCTGTAACTCTGTGAGATGATTTCACAGAACACAAAGAAGTTTCTCAGAAAGCTTCTTTCTCTTTGTTATCGGAGGATATTTCCTTTGGCCCTGTAGTCTTCAAAGGGATCCGAAATATCTGTTCTCAGATTCCACAGAAATAAGGCTAGCAAAGAGATCCACGAAATACAGATGTAACTCTGTGAGTGGAAGTCACATATCACAGAGCAGTTTCTCAGAAAGCTTCTTTCCAGATTTCATCGGAGGATATTTCCTTTTTCAACGTAGCCCTCTAAGGGCTTCCAAATATCACTTTGCCAATTCCACAAGAACTGTCTTAGCGAAAGGCTTCTTGAGGGGAAAGCTGTAACTCTGTGAGATGATTTCACAGAACACAAAGAAGTTTCTCAGAAAGCTTCTTTCTCTTTGTTATGGGAGGATATTTCCTTTGGCCCTATAGTCTTCAAGGGGATTCTAAATATCTGTTTTCAGATTCCACAGAAATAAGGCGAGCAAAGAGATCCACGAAATACAGATGTAACTCTGTGAGTGGAAGTCACATATCACAGAGCAGTTTCTCAGAAAGCTTCTTTCCAGATTTCATCTGAGGATATTTCCTTTTTCACCATAGCCCTCTATGGGCTTCCAAATATCACTTTGCCAATTCCACAACAACTGTCTTAGCGAAAGGCTTCTTGAGGGGAAAGCTGTAACTCTGTGAGATGATTTCACAGAACACAAAGAAGTTTCTCAGAAAGCTTCTTTCTCTTTGTTATCGGAGGATATTTCCTTTGGCCCTATAGTCTTCAAAGGGATCCGAAATATCTGTTCTCAGATTCCACAGAAATAAGGCTAGCAAAGACATCCACGAAATACAGATGTAACTCTGTGAGTGGAAGTCACATATCACAGAGCAGTTTCTCAGAAAGCTTCTTTCCTGATTTCATCGGAGGATATTTCCTTTTTCACCCTAGCCCTCTAAGGGCTTCCAAATATCACTTTGCCAATTCCACAAGAAGTGTCTTAGCGAGAGGCTTCTTGAGGGGAAAGCTGTAACTCTGTGAGATGATTTCACAGAACACAAAGAAGTTTCTCAGAAAGCTTCTTTCTCTTTGTTATGGGAGGATATTTCCTTTGGCCCTATATTCTTCAAAGGGATTCTAAATATCTGCTCTCAGATTCCACAGAAATAAGGCTAGCAAAGAGATCCACGAAATACAGATGTAACTCTGTGAGTGGAAGTCACATATCACAGAGCAGTTTCTCAGAAAGCTTCTTTCCAGATTTCATCGGAGGATATTTCCTTTTTCCCCATAGCCCTCTATGGGCTTCCAAATATCACTTTGCCAATTCCACAAGAACTGTCTTAGCGAAAGGCTTCTTGAGGGGAAAGCTGTAACTCTGTGAGATGATTTCACAGAACACAAAGAAGTTTCTCAGAAAACTTCTTTCTCTTTGTTATGGGAGGATATTTCCTTTGTCACTATAGTCTTCAAATGGATCCGAAATATCTGTTCTCAGATTCCGCAGAAATAAGGCTAGCAAAGAGATCCACGAAATACAGATGTAAATCTGTGAGTGGAAGTCTCATATCCCAGAGCAGTTTCTCAGAAAGCTTCTTTCCAGATTTCATCGGAGGATATTTCCTTTTTCACCATAGCCCTCTATGGGTTTCCAAATATCACTTTGCCAGTTCCACAAGATCTGTGTAAGCGAAAGGCTTCTTGAGGGGAAAGCTGTAACTCTGTGAGATGATTTCACAGAACACAAAGAAGTTTCTCAGAAAGCTTCTTTCTCTTTCTTATCGGAGGATATTTCCTTTGGCCCTATAATCTTCAAAGGGATCGGAAATATCTGTTCTTAGATTCCACAAAAATAAGGCTAGCAAAGAGATCCACGAAATACAGATGTAACTCTGTGAGTGGAAGTCACATATCACAGAGCAGTTTCTCAGAAAGCTTCTTTCCAGATTTCATCGGAGGATATTTCCTTTTTCACCATAGCCCTCTATGGGATTCCAAATATCACTTTGCCAATTCCAGAAGAACTGTCTTAGCGAAAGGCTTCTTGAGGGGAAAGCTGTAACTCTGGGAGATGATTTCACAGAACACAAAGAAGTTTCTCAGAAAGCTTCTTTCTCTTTGTTATAGGAACATATTTCCTTTGGCCCTATAGTCTTCAAAGGGATCCGAAATATCTGTTCTCAGATTCCACAGAAATAAGGCTAGCAAAGAGATCCACGAAATACAGATGTAACTCTGTGAGTGGAAGTCACATATCACAGAGCAGTTTCACAGAAAGCTTCTTTCCAGATTTCATAGGAGGATATTTCCTTTTTCAAGATAGCCCTCTATGGGCTTCCAAATATCACTTTGCCAATTCCACAAGAACTGTCTTAGCGAAAGGCTTCTTGAGGGGAAAGCTGTAACTCTGGGAGATGATTTCACGGAACACAATGAAGTTTCTCAGAAAGCTTTTTTCTCTTTGTTATCGGAGGATATTTCCTTTGGCCCTATAGTCTTCAAAGGGATCCGAAATATCTGTTCTCAGATTCCACAGAAATAAGGCTAGCAAAGAGATCCACGAAATACAGATGTAACTCTGTGAGTGGAAGTCACATATCACAGAGCAGATACTCAGAAAGCTTCTTTCCAGACTTCATCGGAGGATATTTCCTTTTTCACCGTAGCCCTCTAAGGGCTTCCAAATATCACTTTGCCAATTCCACAAGAACTGTCTTAGCGAAAGGCTTCTTGAGGGGAAAGCTGTAACTCTGTGAGATGATTTCACAGAACACAGACAAGTTTCTCAGAAAGCTTCTTTCTCTTTGTTATGGGAGGATATTTTCCTTGGCCCTATATTCTTCAAAGGGATTCTAAATATCTGCTCTCAGATTCCACAGAAATAAGGCTAGCAAAGAGATCCACGAAATACAGATGTAACTCTGTGAGTGGAAGTCACATATCACAGAGCAGTTTCTCAGAAAGCTTCTTTCCAGATTTCATCGGAGGATATTTCCTTTTTCACAATAGCCGTCTATGGGCTTCCAAATATCACTTTGCGAATTCCACAAGAACTGTCCTAGCGAAAGGCTTCTTGAGGGGAAAGCTGTAACTCTGTGAGATGATTTCACAGAACACAAAGAAGTTTCTCAGAAAGCTTCTTTCTCTTTGTTATCGGAGGATATTTCCTTTGGCCCTATAGTCTTCAAAGGGATCCGAAATATCTGTTCTCAGATTCCACAGAAATAAGGCTAGCAAAGAGATCCACGAAATACAGATGTAACTCTGTGAGTGGAAGTCACATATCACAGAGCAGTTTCTCAGAAAGCTTCTTTCCAGATTTCATCGGAGGATATTTCCTTTTTCACCATAGCCCTCTATGGGCTTCCAAATATCACTTTGCCAAATCCACAAGAACTGTCTTAGTGAAAGGCTTCTTGAGGGGAAAGCTGTAACTCTGTGAGATGATTTCACAGAACACAAAGAAGTTTCTCAGAAAGCTTCTTTCTCTTTGTTATGGGAGGATATTTCCTTTGGCCCTATAGTCTTCAAGGGGATTCTAAATATCTGCTTTCAGATTCCACAGAAATAAGGCTAGCAAAGAGATCCACGAAATACAGATGTAACTCTGTGAGTGGAAGTCACATATCACAGAGCAGTTTCTCAGAAAGCTTCTTTCCAGATTTCATCTGAGGATATTTCCTTTTTCACCATAGCCCTCTAAGGGATTCCAAATATCACTTTGCCAAATCCACAAGAACTGTCTTAGCGAAAGGCTTCTTGAGGGGAAAGCTGTAACTCTGTGAGATGATTTCACAGAACACAAAGAAGTTTCTCAGAAAGCTTCTTTCTCTTTGTTATGGGAGGATATTTCCTTTGGCCCTATAGTCTTCAAGGGGATTCTAAATATCTGCTTTCAGATTCCACAGAAATAAGGCTAGCAAAGAGATCCACGAAATACAGATGTAACTCTGTGAGTGGAAGTCACATATCACAGAGCAGTTTCTCAGAAAGCTTCTTTCCAGATTTCATCTGAGGATATTTCCTTTTTCACCATAGCCCTCTATGGGCTTTTAAATATCACTTTGCCAATTCCACAAGAACTGTCTTAGCGAAAGGCTTCTTGAGGGGAAAGCTGTAACTCTGTGAGATGATTTCACAGAACACAAAGAAGTTTCTCAGAAATCTTCTTTCTCTTTGTTATCGGAGGATATTTCCTTTGGCCCTATAGTCTTCAAAGGGATCCGAAATATCTGTTCTCAGATTCCACAGAAATAAGGCTAGCAAAGAGATCCACGAAATACAGATGTAACTCTCTGAGTGGAAGTCACATATCACAGAGCAGTTTCTCAGAAAGCTTCTTTCCAGATTTCACCGGAGGATATTTCCTTTTTCACCATAGCCCTCTATGGGCTTCCAAATATCACTTTGCCAATTCCACAAGAACTGTCTTAGCGAAAGGCTTCTTGAGGGGAAAGCTGTAACTCTGTGAGATGATTTCACAGAACACAAAGAAGTTTCTCAGAAAGCTTCTTTCTCTTTGTTATGGGAGGATATTTCCTTTGGCCCTATAGTCTTCAAGGGGATTCTAAATATCTGCTTTCCGATTCCACAGAAATAAGGCTAGCAAAGAGATCCACGAAATACAGATGTAACTCTGTGAGTGGAAGTCACATATCACAGAGCAGTTTCTCAGAAAGCTTCTTTCCAGATTTCATCGGAGGATATTTCCTTTTTCACCATAGCCCTCTATGGGCTTCTAAGTATCACTTTGCCAATTCCACAAGAACTGTCTTAGCGAAAGGCTTCTTGAGGGGAAAGCTGTAGCTCTGTGAGATGATTTCACAGAACACAATGAAGTTTCTCAGAAAGCTTCTTTCTCTTTGTTATCGGAGGATATTTCCTTTGGCCCTATAGTCTTCAAAGGGATCCGAAATATCTGTTCTCAGATTCCACAGAAATAAGGCTAGCAAAGAGATCCACGAAACACAGATGTAACTCTGTGAGTGGAAGTCACATATCACAGAGCAGTTTCTCAGAAAGCTTCTTTCCAGATTTCATCGGAGGATATTTCCTTTTTCACCATAGCCCTCTATGGGCTTCCAAATATCACTTTGCCAATTGCACAAGAACTGTCTTAGCGAAAGGCTTCTTGAGGGGAAAGCTGTAACTCTGTGAGATGATTTCACAGAACACAAAGAAGTTTCTCAGAAAGCTTCTTTCTCTTTGTTATCGGAGGATATTTCCTTTGGCCCTATAGTCTTCAAAGGGATCCGAAATATCTGTTCTCAGATTCCACAGAAATAAGGCTAGCAAAGAGATCCACGAAATACAGATGTACCTCTGTGAGTGGAAGTCACATATCACAGAGCAGTTTCTCAGAAAGCTTCTTTCCAGATTTCATCGGAGGATATTTCCTTTTTCACCGTAGCCCTCTAAGGGCTTCCAAATATCACTTTGCCAATTCCACAAGAACTGTCTTAGCGAAAGGCTTCTTGAGGGGAAAGCTGTAACTCTGTGAGATGATTTCACAGAACACAAAGAAGTTTCTCAGAAAGCTTCTTTCTCTTTGTTATGGGAGGATATTTCCTTTGGCCCTATAGTCTTCAAGGGGATTCTAAATATCTGCTTTCAGATTCCACAGAAATAAGGCTAGCAAAGAGATCCACGAAATACAGATGTAACTCTGTGAGTGGAAGTCACTTATCACAGAGCAGTTTCTCAGAAAGCTTCTTTCCAGATTTCATCTGAGGATATTTCCTTTTTCACCATAGCCCTCTATGGGCTTCCAAATATCACTTTGCCAATTCCACAACAGCTGTCTTAGCGAAAGGCTTCTTGAGGGGAAAGCTGTAACTCTGTGAGATGATTTCACAGAACACAAAGAAGTTTCTCAGAAAGCTTCTTTCTCTTTGTTATCGGAGGATATTTCCTTTGGCCCTATAGTCTTCAAAGGGATCCGAAATATCTGTTCTTAGATTCCACAGAAATAAGGCTAGCAAAGAGATCCACGAAATACAGATGTAACTCTGTGAGTGGAAGTCACATATCACAGAGCAGTTTCTCAGAAAGCTTCTTTCCAGATTTCATCGGAGGATATTTCCTTTTTCACCGTAGCCCTCTAAGGGCTTCCAAATATCACTTTGCCAATTCCACAAGAACTGTCTTAGCGAAAGGCTTCTTGAGGGGAAAGCTGTAACTCTGTGAGATGATTTCACAGAACACAAAGAAGTTTCTCAGAAAGCTTCTTTCTCTTTGTTATGGGAGGATATTTCCTTTGGCCCTATATTCTTCAAAGGGATTCTAAATATCTGCTCTCAGATTCCACAGAAATAAGGCTAGCAAAGAGATCCACGAAATACAGATGTAACTCTGTGAGTGGAAGTCACATATCACAGAGCAGTTTCTCAGAAAGCTTCTTTCCAGATTTCATCGGAGGATATTTCCTTTTTCCCCATAGCCCTCTACGGGCTCCAAATATCACTTTGCCAATTCCACAAGAACTGTCTTAGCGAAAGGCTTCTTGAGGGGAAAGCTGTAACTCTGTGAGATGATTTCACAGAACACAAAGAAGTTTCTCAGAAAGCTTCTTTCTCTTTGTTATGGGAGGATATTTCCTTTGGCCCTATAGTCTTCAAAGGGATTCTAAATATCTGCTCTCAGATTCCACAGAAATAAGGCTAGCAAAGAGATCCACGAAATACAGATGTAACTCTGTGAGTGGAAGTCACATATCACAGAGCAGTTTCTCAGAAGGCTTCTTTCCAGATTTCATTGGAGGATATTTCATTTTTCACCATAGCCCTGTAAGGGGTTCCAAATATCACTTTGCCAATTCCACAAGAACTGTCTTAGCGAAAGGCTTCTTGAGCGGAAAGCTGTAACTTTGTGAGATGATTTCACAGAACACAAAGAAGTTTCTCAGAAAGCTTCTTTCTCTTTCTTATCGGAGGATATTTCCTTTGGCCCTATAGTCTACAAGGGGATTCTAAATATCTGCTTTCAGATTCCACGGAAATAAGGCTAGCAAAGAGATCCACGAAATACAGATGTAACTCTGTGAGTGGAAGTCACATATCACAGAGCAGTTTCTCAGAAAGCTTCTTTCCAGATTTCATTGCAGGATATTTCCTTTATCACCATAGCCCTCTATGGGCTTCCAAATATCACTTTGCCAATTCCAAAAGAACTGTCTTAGCGAAAGGCTGCTTGAGGGGAAAGCTGTAACTCTGTGAGATGATTTCACAGAACACAAAGAAGTTTCTCAGAAAGCTTCTTTCTCATTGTTATCGGAGGATATTTCCTTTGGCCCTATAGTCTTCAAAGGGATCCGAAATATCTGTTCTCAGATTCCACAGAAATAAGGCTAGCAAAGAGATCCACGAAATACAGATGTAACTCTGTGAGTGGAAGTCACATATCCCAGAGCAGTTTCTCAGAAAGCTTCTTTCCAGATTTCATCGGAGGATATTTCCTTTTTCACCGTAGCCCTCTAAGGGCTTCCAAATATCACTTTGCCAATTCCACAAGAACTGTCTTAGCGAAAGGCTTCTTGAGGGGAAAGCTGTAACTCTGTGAGATGATTTCACAGAACACAAAGAAGTTTCTCAGAAAGCTTCTTTCTCTTTGTTATCGGAGGATATTTCCTTTGGCCCTGTAGTCTTCAAAGGGATCCGAAATATCTGTTCTCAGATTCCACAGAAATAAGGCTAGCAAAGAGATCCACGAAATACAGATGTAACTCTGTGAGTGGAAGTCACATATCACAGAGCAGTTTCTCAGAAAGCTTCTTTCCAGATTTCATCGGAGGATATTTCCTTTTTCAACGTAGCCCTCTAAGGGCTTCCAAATATCACTTTGCCAATTCCACAAGAACTGTCTTAGCGAAAGGCTTCTTGAGGGGAAAGCTGTAACTCTGTGAGATGATTTCACAGAACACAAAGAAGTTTCTCAGAAAGCTTCTTTCTCTTTGTTATGGGAGGATATTTCCTTTGGCCCTATAGTCTTCAAGGGGATTCTAAATATCTGTTTTCAGATTCCACAGAAATAAGGCGAGCAAAGAGATCCACGAAATACAGATGTAACTCTGTGAGTGGAAGTCACATATCACAGAGCAGTTTCTCAGAAAGCTTCTTTCCAGATTTCATCTGAGGATATTTCCTTTTTCACCATAGCCCTCTATGGGCTTCCAAATATCACTTTGCCAATTCCACAACAACTGTCTTAGCGAAAGGCTTCTTGAGGGGAAAGCTGTAACTCTGTGAGATGATATCACAGAACACAAAGAAGTTTCTCAGAAAGCTTCTTTCTCTTTGTTATCGGAGGATATTTCCTTTGGCCCTATAGTCTTCAAAGGGATCCGAAATATCTGTTCTCAGATTCCACAGAAATAAGGCTAGCAAAGACATCCACGAAATACAGATGTAACTCTGTGAGTGGAAGTCACATATCACAGAGCAGTTTCTCAGAAAGCTTCTTTCCTGATTTCATCGGAGGATATTTCCTTTTTCACCCTAGCCCTCTAAGGGCTTCCAAATATCACTTTGCCAATTCCACAAGAAGTGTCTTAGCGAAAGGCTTCTTGAGGGGAAAGCTGTAACTCTGTGAGATGATTTCACAGAACACAAAGAAGTTTCTCAGAAAGCTTCTTTCTCTTTGTTATGGGAGGATATTTCCTTTGGCCCTATATTCTTCAAAGGGATTCTAAATATCTGCTCTCAGATTCCACAGAAATAAGGCTAGCAAAGAGATCCACGAAATACAGATGTAACTCTGTGAGTGGAAGTCACATATCACAGAGCAGTTTCTCAGAAAGCTTCTTTCCAGATTTCATCGGAGGATATTTCCTTTTTCCCCATAGCCCTCTAAGGGCTTCCAAATATCACTTTGCCAATTCCACAAGAACTGTCTTAGCGAAAGGCTTCTTGAGGGGAAAGCTGTAACTCTGTGAGATGATTTCACAGAACACAAAGAAGTTTCTCAGAAAACTTCTTTCTCTTTGTTATGGGAGGATATTTCCTTTGTCACTATAGTCTTCAAATGGATCCGAAATATCTGTTCTCAGATTCCGCAGAAATAAGGCTAGCAAAGAGATCCACGAAATACAGATGTAAATCTGTGAGTGGAAGTCTCATATCCCAGAGCAGTTTCTCAGAAAGCTTCTTTCCAGATTTCATCGGAGGATATTTCCTTTTTCACCATAGCCCTCTATGGGTTTCCAAATATCACTTTGCCAGTTCCACAAGATCTGTGTAAGCGAAAGGCTTCTTGAGGGGAAAGCTGTAACTCTGTGAGATGATTTCACAGAACACAAAGAAGTTTCTCAGAAAGCTTCTTTCTCTTTCTTATCGGAGGATATTTCCTTTGGCCCTATAATCTTCAAAGGGATCGGAAATATCTGTTCTTAGATTCCACAAAAATAAGGCTAGAAAGAGATCCACGAAATACAGATGTAACTCTGTGAGTGGAAGTCACATATCACAGAGCAGTTTCTCAGAAAGCTTCTTTCCAGATTTCATCGGAGGATATTTCCTTTTTCACCATAGCCCTCTATGGGATTCCAAATATCACTTTGCCAATTCCAGAAGAACTGTCTTAGCGAAAGGCTTCTTGAGGGGAAAGCTGTAACTCTGGGTGATGATTTCACAGAACACAAAGAAGTTTCTCAGAAAGCTTCTTTCTCTTTGTTATAGGAACATATTTCCTTTGGCCCTATAGTCTTCAAAGGGATCCGAAATATCTGTTCTCAGATTCCACAGAAATAAGGCTAGCAAAGAGATCCACGAAATACAGATGTAACTCTGTGAGTGGAAGTCACATATCACAGAGCAGTTTCACAGAAAGCTTCTTTCCAGATTTCATAGGAGGATATTTCCTTTTTCAAGATAGCCCTCTATGGGCTTCCAAATATCACTTTGCCAATTCCACAAGAACTGTCTTAGCGAAAGGCTTCTTGAGGGGAAAGCTGTAACTCTGGGAGATGATTTCACGGAACACAATTAAGTTTCTCAGAAAGCTTTTTTCTCTTTGTTATCGGAGGATATTTCCTTTGGCCCTATAGTCTTCAAAGGGATCCGAAATATCTGTTCTCAGATTCCACAGAAATAAGGCTAGCAAAGAGATCCACGAAATACAGATGTAACTCTGTGAGTGGAAGTCACATATCACAGAGCAGTTTCTCAGAAAGCTTCTTTCCAGACTTCATCGGAGGATATTTCCTTTTTCACCGTAGCCCTCTAAGGGCTTCCAAATATCACTTTGCCAATTCCACAAGAACTGTCTTAGCGAAAGGCTTCTTGAGGGGAAAGCTGTAACTCTGTGAGATGATTTCACAGAACACAGACAAGTTTCTCAGAAAGCTTCTTTCTCTTTGTTATGGGAGGATATTTCCCTTGGCCCTATATTCTTCAAAGGGATTCTAAATATCTGCTCTCAGATTCCACAGAAATAAGGCTAGCAAAGAGATCCACGAAATACAGATGTAACTCTGTGAGTGGAAGTCACATATCACAGAGCAGTTTCTCAGAAAGCTTCTTTCCAGATTTCATCGGAGGATATTTCCTTTTTCACAATAGCCGTCTATGGGCTTCCAAATATCACTTTGCGAATTCCACAAGAACTGTCTTAGCGAAAGGCTTCTTGAGGGGAATGCTGTAACTCTGTGAGATGATTTCACAGAACACAAAGAAGTTTCTCAGAAAGCTTCTTTCTCTTTGTTATCGGAGGATATTTCCTTTGGCCCTACATTCTTCAAAGGGATTCTAAATATTTGCTCTCAGATTCCACAGAAATAAGGCTAGCAAACAGATCCACGAAATACAGATGTAACTCTGTGCTTGGAAGTCACATATCACAGAGCAGTTTCTCAGAAAGCTTCTTTCCAGATTTCCTCTGAGGATATTTCCTTTTTCACCATAGACCTCTATGGGCTTCCAAATATCACTTTGCCAATTCCACAAGAACTGTCTTAGCGAAAGGCTTCTTGAGGGGAAAGCTGTAACTCTGTGAGATGATTTCACGGAACACAAAGAAGTTTCTCAGAAAGCTTTTTTCTCTTTGTTATCGTTGGATATTTCCTTTGGTCCTATAGTCTTCAAAGGGATCCGAAATATCTGTTCTCAGATTCCACAGCAATAAGGCTAGCAAAGAGATCCACGAAATACAGATGTAACTCTGTGAGTGGAAGTCACATATCCCAGAGCAGTTTCTCAGAAAGCTTCTTTCCAGATTTCATCGGAGGATATTTCCTTTTTCACCATAGCCCTCTATGGGGTTCCAAATATCACTTTGCCAATTCCACAAGAACTGTCTTAGCGAAAGGCTTCTTGAGGGGAAAGCTGTAATTCTGTGAGATGATTTCACAGAACACAAAGAAGGTTCTCCGAAAGCTTCTTTCTCTTTGTTATGGGAGGATATTTCCTTTGGCCCTATAGTCTTCAAGGGGATTCTAAATATCTGCTTTCAGATTCCACAGAAATAAGGCTAGCAAAGAGATCCACGAAATACAGATGTAACTCTGTGAGTGGAAGTCACATATCACAGAGCAGTTTCTCAGAAATCTTCTTTCCAGATTTCATCTGAGGATATTTCCTTTTCAACCATAGCCCTCTATGGGCTTCCAAATATCACTTTGCCAATTCCACAAGAACTGTCTTAGCGAAAGGCTTCTTGAGGGGAAAGCTGTAACTCTGTGAGATGATTTCACAGAACACAAAGAAGTTTCTCAGAAAGCTTCTTTCTCTTTGTTATCGCAGGATATTTCCTTTGGCCCTATAGTCTTCAAAGGGATCCGAAATATCTGTTCTCAGATTCCACAGAAATAAGGCTAGCAAAGAGATCCACGAAATACAGATGTAACTCTGTGAGTGGAAGTCACATAACACAGAGCAGTTTCTCAGAAAGCTTCTTTCCAGATTTCATCGGAGGATATTTCCTTTTTCACCGTAGCCCTCTAGGGGAACCAAATATCACTTTGCCAATTCCACAAGAACTGTCTTAGCGAAAGGCTTCTTGAGGGGAATGCTGTAACTCTGTGAGATGATTTCACAGAACACAAAGAAGTTTCTCAGAAAGCTTCTTTCTCTTTGTTATCGGAGGATATTTCCTTTGGCCCTACATTCTTCAAAGGGATTCTAAATATTTGCTCTCAGATTCCACAGAAATAAGGCTAGCAAAGAGATCCACGAAATACAGATGTAACTCTGTGAGTGGAAGTCACATATCACAGAGCAGTTTCTCAGAAAGCTTCTTTCCAGATTTCCTCTGAGGATATTTCCTTTTTCACCATAGACCTCTATGGGCTTCCAAATATCACTTTGCCAATTCCACAAGAACTGTCTTAGCGAAAGGCTTCTTGAGGGTAAAGCTGTAACTCTGTGAGATGATTTCACGGAACACAAAGAAGTTTCTCAGAAAGCTTTTTTCTCTTTGTTATCGTTGGATATTTCCTTTGGTCCTATAGTCTTCAAAGGGATCCGAAATATCTGTTCTCAGATTCCACAGCAATAAGGCTAGCAAAGAGATCCACGAAATACAGATGTAACTCTGTGAGTGGAAGTCACATATCCCAGAGCAGTTTCTCAGAAAGCTTCTTTCCAGATTTCATCGGAGGATATTTCCTTTTTCACCATAGCCCTCTATGGGCTTCCAAATATCACTTTGCCAATTCCACAAGAACTGTCTTAGCGAAAGGCTTCTTGAGGGGAAAGCTGTAACTCTGTGAGATGATTTCACAGAACACAAAGAAGATTCTCAGAAAGCTTCTTTCTCTTTGTTATCGGAGGATATTTCCTTTGGCCCTATAGTCTTCAAAGGGATCCGAAATATCTGTTCTCAGATTCCACAGAAATAAGGCTAGCAAAGAGATCCACGAAATACAGATGAAACTCTGTGAGAGGAAGTCACATATCACAGAGCAGTTTCTCAGAAAGCATCTTTCCAGATTTCATCGGAGGATATTTCCTTTTTCACCGTAGCCCTCTAAGGGCTTCCAAATATCACTTTGCCAATTTCACAAGAACTATCTTAGCGAAAGGCTTCTTGAGGGGAAAGCTGTAACTCTGTGAGATGATTTCACAGAACACAAAGAAGTTTCTCAGAAAGCTTCTTTCTCTTTGTTATTGGAAGATATTTCCCTTGGCCCTATATTCTTCAAAGGGATTCTAAATATCTGCTCTCAGATTCCACAGAAAGAAGGCTAGCAAAGAGATCCACGAAATACAGATGTAACTCTGTGAGTGGAAGTCATATATCCCAGAGCAGTTTCTCAGAAAGCTTCTTTCCAGATTTCATCGGAGGATATTTCCTTTTTCACCGTAGCCCTCTATGGGCTTCCAAATATCACTTTGCCAATTCCACAAGAACTGTCTTAGCGAAAGGCTTCTTGAGGGGAAAGCTGTAACTCTGTGAGATGATTTCACAGAACACAAAGAAGTTTCTCAGAAAGCTTCTTTCTCTTTGTTATCGGAGGATATTTCCTTTGGCCCAATAGACTTCAAAGGGATCCGAAATATCTGTTCTCAGATTCCACAGAAATAAGGCTAGCAAAGAGATCCACGAAATACAGATGTAACTCTGTGAGTGGAAGTCACATATCACAGAGCAGTTTCTCAGAAAGCTTCTTTCCAGATTTCATCGGAGGATATTTCCTTTTTCACCGTAGCCCTCTAAGGGCTTCCAAATATCACTTTGCCAATTCCACAAGAACTGTCTTAGCGAAAGGCTTCTTGAGGGGAAAGCTGTAACTCTGTGAGATGATTTCACAGAACACAAAGAAGTTTCTCAGAAAGCTACTTTCTCTTTGTTATCGGAGGATATTTCCTTTGGCCCTATAGTCTTCAAAGGGATCCGAAATATCTGTTCTCAGATTCCACAGAAATAAGGCTAGCAAAGAGATCCACGAAATACAGATGTAACTCTGTGAGTGGAAGTCACATATCACAGAGCAGTATCTCAGAAAGCTTCTTTCCAGATTTCATCGGAGGATATTTCCTTTTTCACCGTAGCCCTCTAAGGGCTTCCAAATATCACTTTGCCAATTGCACAAGAACTGTCTTAGCGAAAGTCTTCTTGAGGAGTAAGCTGTAACTCTGTGAGATGATTTCACAGAACACAAAGAAGTTTCTCAGAAAGCTTCTTTATCTTTGTTATGGGAGGATATTTCCTTTGGCCCTATAGTCTTCAAGGGGATTCTAAATATCTGCTTTCAGATTCCACAGAAATAAGGCTAGCAAAGAGATCCACGAAATACAGATGTAACTCTGTGAGTGGAAGTCACATATCACAGAGCAGTTTCTCAGAAAGCTTCTTTCCAGATTTCATCTGAGGATATTTCCTTTTTCACCATAGCCCTCTATGAGCTTCCAAATATCACTTTGCCAATTCCACAAGAACCGTCTTAGCGAAAGGCTTCTTGAGGGGAAAGCTGTAACTCTGTGAGATGATTTCACAGAACACAAAGAAGTTTCTCAGAAAGCTTCTTTCTCTTTGTTATCGCAGGATATTTCCTTTGGCCCTATAGTCTTCAAAGGGATCCGAAATATCTGTTCTCAGATTCCACAGAAATAAGGCTAGCAAAGAGATCCACGAAATACAGATGTAACTCTGTGAGTGGAAGTCACATATCACAGAGCAGTTTCTCAGAAAGCTTCTTTCCAGATTTCATCGGAGGATATTTCCTTTTTCACCGTAGCCCTCTAGGGCAACCAAATATCACTTTGCCAATTCCACAAGAACTGTCTTAGCGAAAGGCTTCTTGAGGGGAATGCTGTAACTCTGTGAGATGATTTCACAGAACACAAAGAAGTTTCTCAGAAAGCTTCTTTCTCTTTGTTATCGGAGGATATTTCCTTTGGCCCTATATTCTTCAAAGGGATTCTAAATATCTGCTCTCAGATTCCACAGAAATAAGGCTAGCAAAGAGATCCACGAAATACAGATGTAACTCTGTGAGTGGAAGTCACATATCACAGAGCAGTTTCTCAGAAAGCTTCTTTCCAGATTTCCTCTGAGGATATTTCCTTTTTCACCATAGCCCTCTATGGGCTTCCAAATATCACTTTGCCAATACCACAAGAACTGTCTTAGCAAAAGGCTTCTTGAGGGGAAAGCTGTAACTCTGTGAGATGATTTCACGGAACACAAAGAAGTTTCTCAGAAAGCTTTTTTCTCTTTGTTATCGTTGGATATTTCCTTTGGTCCTATAGTCTTCAAAGGGATCCGAAATATCTGTTCTCAGATTCCACAGAAATAAGGCCAGGAAAGAGATCCACGAAATACAGATGTAACTCTGTGAGTGGAAGTCACATATCCCAGAGCAGTTTCTCAGAAAGCTTCTTTCCAGATTTCACCTGAGGATATTTCCTTTTTCACCATAGCCCTCTATGGGCTTCCAAATATCACTTTGCCAATTCCACAAGAACTGTCTTAGCGAAAGGCTTCTTGAGGGGAAAGCTGTAACTCTGTGAGATGATTTCACAGAACACAAAGAAGTTTCTCAGAAAGCTTCTTTCTCTTTGTTATCGGAGGATATTTCCTTTGGCCCTATAGTCTACAAGGGGATTCTAAATATCTGCTTTCAGATTCCACAGAAATAAGGCTAGCAAAGAGATCCACGAAATACAGATGTAACTCTGTGAGTGGAAGTCACATATCACAGAGCAGTTTCTCAGAAAGCTTCTTTCCAGATTTCATTGGAGGATATTTCCTTTATCACCATAGCCCTCTATGGGCTTCCAAATATCACTTTGCCAATTCCACAAGAACTGTCTTAGCGAAAGGCTTCTTGAGGGGAAAGCTGTAACTCTGTGAGATGATTTCACAGAACACAAAGAAGTTTCTCAGAAAGCTTCTTTCTCTTTGTTATCGGAGGATATTTCCTTTGGCCCTATAGTCTTCAAAGGGATCCGAAATATCTGTTCTCAGATTCCACAGAAATAAGGCTAGCAAAGAGATCCACGAAATACAGATGTAACTCTGTGAGTGGAAGTCACATATCCCAGAGCAGTTTCTCAGAAAGCTTCTTTCCAGATTTCATCGGAGGATATTTCCTTTTTCACCATAGCCCTCTATGGGCTTCCAAATATCACTTTGCCAATTCCACAAGAACTGTCTTAGCGAAAGGCTTCTTGAGGGGAAAGCTGTAACTCTGTGAGATGATTTCACAGAACACAAAGAAGTTTCTCAGAAAGCTTCTTTCTCTTTGTTATCGGAGGATATTTCCTTTGGCCCTATAGTCTTCAAAGGGATCCGAAATATCTGTTCTCAGATTCCACAGAAATAAGGCTAGCAAAGAGACCCACGAAATACAGATGTAACTCTGTGAGTAGAAGTCACATATCACAGAGCAGTTTCTCAGAAAGCTTCTTTCCAGATTTCATCGGAGGATATTTCCTTTTTCAACGAAGCCCTCTAAGGGCTTCCAAATATCACTTTCCCAATTCCACAAGAACTGTCTTAGCGAAAGGCTTCTTGAGGTTAAAGCTGTAACTCTGTGAGATGATTTCACAGAACACAAAGAAGTTTCTCAGAAAGCTTCTTTCTCTTTGTTATGGGAGGATATTTCCTTTGGCCCTATATTCTTCAAAGGGATTCTAAATATCTGCTCTCAGATTCCACAGAAATAAGGCTAGCAAAGAGATCCACGAAATACAGATGTAACTCTGTGAGTGGAAGTCACATATCCCAGAGCAGTTTCTCAGAAAGCTTCTTTCCAGATTTCATCGGAGGATATTTCCTTTTCCACCATAGCCCTCTATGGGCTTCCAAATATCACTTTGCCAATTCCACAAGAACTGTCTTAGCGAAAGGCTTCTTGAGGGGAAAGCTGTAACTCTGTGAGATGATTTCACAGAACACAAAGAAGTTTCTCAGAAAGCTTCTTTCTCTTTGTTATTGGAGGATATTTTCTTTGGCCCTATAGTCTTCAAAGGGATCCGAAATATCTGTTCTCAGATTCCACAGAAATAAGGATAGCAAAGAGATCCACGAAATACACTTGTAACTCTGTGAGTGGAAGTCACATATCACAGAGCAGTTTCTCAGAAAGCTTCTTTCCAGATTTCATCGGAGGATATTTCCTTTTTCACCGTAGCCCTCTAAGGGCTTCCAAATATCACTTTGCCAATTCCACAAGAACTGTCTTAGCGAAAGGCTTCTTAAGGGGAAAGCTGTAACTCTGTGAGATGATTTCACAGAACACAAAGAAGTTTCTCAGAAAGCTTCTTTCTCTTTGTTATGGGAGGATATTTCCTTTGGCCCTATAGTCTTCAAAGAGATCCGAAATATCTGTTCTCAGATTGCACAGAAATAAGGCTAGCAAAGAGATCCACGAAATACAGATGTAACTCTGTGAGTGGAAGTCACATATAACAGAACAGTTTCTCAGAAAGCTTCTTTCCAGATTTCATCGGAGGATATTTCCTTTTTCACCATACCCGTCTATGGGCTTCCAAATATCACTTTGCCAATTCCACAAGAACTGTCTTAGCGAAAGGCTTCTTCAGGGGAAAGCTGTAACTCTGTGAGATGATTTCACAGAACACAAAGAAGTTTCTCAGAAAGCTTCTTTCTCTTTGTTATCGGAGGATATTTCCTTTGGCCCTGTAGTCTTCAAAGGGATCGGAAATATCTGTTCTCAGATTCCACAGAAATAAGGCTAGCAAAGAGATCCACGAAATACAGATGTAACTCTGTGAGTGGAAGTCACATATCACAGAGCAGTTTCTCAGAAAGCTTCCTTCCAGATTTCATCGGAGGATATTTCCTCTTTCACCATAGCCCTCTATGGGCTTCCAAATATCACTTTGCCAATTCCACAAGAACTGTCTTAGCGAAAGGCTTCTAAAGGGGAAAGCTGTAACTCTGTGAGATGATTTCACAGAACACAAAGAAGTTTCTCGGAAAGCTTCTATCTCTTTGTTATCGGAGGATATTTCCTTTGGCCCTATAGTCTTCAAAGGGATCCGAAATATCTGTTCTCAGATTCCACAGAAATAAGGCTAGCAAAGAGATCCACGAAATACAGATGTAACTCTGTGAGTGGAAGTCACATATCACAGAGCAGTTTCTCAGAAAGCTTCTTTCCATATTTCATCGGAGGATATTTCCTTTTTCACCATAGCCGTCTATGGGCTTCCAAATATCACTTTGCCAATTCCACAAGAACTGTCTTAGCGAAAGGCTTCTTGAGGGGAAAGCTGTAACTCTGTGAGATGATTTCACAGAACACAAAGAAGTTTCTCAGAAAGCTTCTTTCTCTTTGTTATCGGAGGATATTTCCTTTGGCCCTATAGTCTTCAAAGGGATCCGAAATATCTGTTCTCAGATTCCACAGAAATAAGGCTAGCAAAGAGATCCACGAAATACAGATGTAACTCTGTGAGTGGAAGTCACATATCACAGAGCAGTATCTCAGAAAGCTTCTTTCCAGATTTCATCGGAGGATATTTCCTTTTTCACCGTAGCCCTCTAAGGGCTTCCAAATATCACTTTGCCAATTGCACAAGAACTGTCTTAGCGAAAGGCTTCTTGAGGGGTAAGATGTAACTCTGTGAGATGATTTCACAGAACACAAAGAAGTTTCTCAGAAAGCTTCTTTCTCTTTGTTATGGGAGGATATTTCCTTTGGCCCTATAGTCTTCAAGGGGATTCTAAATATCTGCTTTCAGATTCCACAGAAATAAGGCTAGCAAAGAGATCCACGAAATACAGATGTAACTCTGTGAGTGGAAGTCACATATCACAGAGCAGTTTCTCAGAAAGCTTCTTTCCAGATTTCATCGGAGGATATTTCCTTTTTCACCATAGCCCTCTATGGGGTTCCAAATATCACTTTGCCAATTCCACAAGAACTGTCTTAGCGAAAGGCTTCTTGAGGGGAAAGCTGTAATTCTGTGAGATGATTTCGCAGAACACAAAGAAGTTTCTCAGAAAGCTTCTTTCTCTTTGTTATAGGAGGATATTTCCTTTGGCCCTATAGTCTTCAAGGGGATTCTAAATATCTGCTTTCAGATTCCACAGAAATAAGGCTAGCAAAGAGATCCACGAAATACAGATGTAACTCTGTGAGTGGAAGTCACATATCACAGAGCAGTTTCTCAGAAAGCTTCTTTCCAGATTTCATCTGAGGATATTTCCTTTTTCACCATAGCCCTCTATGGGCTTCCAAATATCACTTTGCCAATTCTACAAGAACTGTCTTAGCGAAAGGCTTCTTGAGAGGAAAGCTGTAGCTCTGTGAGATGATTTCACAGAACACAATGAAGTTTCTCAGAAAGCTTCTTTCTCTTTGTTATCGGAGGATATTTCCTTTGGCCCTATAGTCTTCAAAGGGATCCGAAATATCTGTTCTCAGATTCCACAGAAATAAGGCTAGCAAAGAGATCCACGAAACACAGATGTAACTCTGTGAGTGGAAGTCACATATCACAGAGCAGTTTCTCAGAAAGCTTCTTTCCAGATTTCATCGGAGGATATTTCCTTTTTCACCATAGCCCTCTATGGGCTTCCAAATATCACTTTGCCAATTCCACAAGAACTGTCTTAGCGAAAGGCTTCTTGAGGGGAAAGCTGTAACTCTGTGAGATGATTTCACAGAACACAAAGAAGTTTCTCAGAAAGCTTTTTTCTCTTTGTTATCGTTGGATATTTCCTTTGGTCCTATAGTCTTCAAAGGGATCCGAAATATCTGTTCTCAGATTCCACAGAAATAAGGATAGCAAAGAGATCCACGAAATACAGATGTAACTCTGTGAGTGGAAGTCACATATCACAGAGCAGTTTCTCAGAAAGCTTCTTTCCAGATTTCATCTGAGGATATTTCCTTTTTCACCATAGCCCTCTATGGGATTCCAAATATCACTTTGACAATTCCACAAGAACTGTCTTAGCGAAAGGCTTCTTGAGGGGAAAGCTGTAACTCTGTGAGATGATTTCACAGAACACAAAGAGGTTTCTCAGAAAGCTTCTTTCTCTTTGTTATGGGAGGATATTTCCTTTGGCCCTATAGTCTTCAAGGGGATTCTAAATATCTGCTTTCAGATTCCACAGAAATAAGGCTAGCAAAGAGATCCACGAAATACAGATGTAACTCTGTGAGTGGAAGTCACATATCACAGAGCAGTTTCCCAGAAAGCTTCTTTCCAGATTTCATCTGAGGATATTTCCTTTTTCACCATAGCCCTCTATGAGCTTCCAAATATCACTTTGCCAATTCCACAAGAACCGTCTTAGCGAAAGGCTTCTTGAGGGGAAAGCTGTAACTCTGTGAGATGATTTCACAGAACACAAAGAAGTTTCTCAGAAAGCTTCTTTCTCTTTGTTATCGCAGGATATTTCCTTTGGCCCTATAGTCTTCAAAGGGATCCGAAATATCTGTTCTCAGATTCCACAGAAATAAGGCTAGCAAAGAGATCCACGAAATACAGATGTAACTCTGTGAGTGGAAGTCACATATCACAGAGCAGTTTCTCAGAAAGCTTCTTTCCAGATTTCATCGGAGGATATTTCCTTTTTCACCGTAGCCCTCTAGGGCAACCAAATATCACTTTGCCAATTCCACAAGAACTGTCTTAGCGAAAGGCTTCTTGAGGGGAATGCTGTAACTCTGTGAGATGATTTCACAGAACACAAAGAAGTTTCTCAGAAAGCTTCTTTCTCTTTGTTATCGGAGGATATTTCCTTTGGCCCTATATTCTTCAAAGGGATTCTAAATATCTGCTCTCAGATTCCACAGAAATAAGGCTAGCAAAGAGATCCACGAAATACAGATGTAACTCTGTGAGTGGAAGTCACATATCCCAGAGCAGCTTCTCAGAAAGCTTCTTTCCAGATTTCATCTGAGGATATTTCCTTTTTCACCATAGCCCTCTATGGGCTTCCAAATATCACTTTGCCAATTCCACAAGAACTGTCTTAGCGAAAGGCTTCTTGAGGGGAAAGCTGTAACTCTGTGAGATGATTTCACAGAACACAAAGAAGTTTCTCAGAAAGCTTCTTTCTCTTTGTTATCGGAGGATATTTCCTTTGGCCCTATAGTCTTCAAAGGGATCCGAAATATCTGTTCTCAGATTCCACAGAAATAAGGCTAGCAAAGAGATCCACGAAATACAGATGTAACTCTGTGAGTGGAAGTCACATATCACAGAGCAGTTTCTCAGAAAGCTTCTTTCCAGATTTCATCGGAGGATATTTCCTTTTTCACCGTAGCCCTCTAAGGGCTTCCAAATATCACTTTGCCAATTCCACAAGAACTGTCTTAGCGAAAGGCTTCTTGAGGGGAAAGCTGTAACTCTGTGAGATGATTTCACAGAACAGAAAGAAGTTTCTCAGAAAGCTTCTTTCTCTTTGTTATGGGAGGATATTTCCTTTGGCCCTATAGTCTTCAAGGGGATTCTAAATATCTGCTTTCAGATTCCACAGAAATAAGGCTAGCAAAGAGATCCACGAAATACAGATGTAACTCTGTGAGTGGAAGTCACTTATCACAGAGCAGTTTCTCAGAAAGCTTCTTTCCAGATTTCATCTGAGGATATTTCCTTTTTCACCATAGCCCTCTATGGGCTTCCAAATATCACTTTGCCAATTCCACAACAGCTGTCTTAGCGAAAGGCTTCTTGAGGGGAAAGCTGTAACTCTGTGAGATGATTTCACAGAACACAAAGAAGTTTCTCAGAAAGCTTCTTTCTCTTTGTTATCGGAGGATATTTCCTTTGGCCCTATAGTCTTCAAAGGGATCCGAAATATCTGTTCTCAGATTCCACAGAAATAAGGCTAGCAAAGACATCCACGAAATACAGATGTAACTCTGTGAGTGGAAGTCACATATCACAGAGCAGTTTCTCAGAAAGCTTCTTTCCAGATTTCATCGGAGGATATTTCCTTTTTCACCGTAGCCCTATAAGGGCTTCCAAATATCACTTTGCCAATTCCACAAGAAGTGTCTTAACGAAAGGCTTCTTGAGGGGAAAGCTGTAACTCTGTGAGATGATTTCACAGAACACAAAGAAGTTTCTCAGAAAGCTTCTTTCTCTTTGTTATGGGAGGATATTTCCTTTGGCCCTATATTCTTCAAAGGGATTCTAAATATCTGCTCTCAGATTTCACAGAAATAAGGCTAGCAAAGAGATCCACGAAATACAGATGTAACTCTGTGAGTGGAAGTCACATATCACAGAGCAGTTTCTCAGAAAGCTTCTTTCCAGATTTCATCGGAGGATATTTCCTTTTTCACCATAGCCCTCTATGGGCTTCCAAATATCACTTTGCCAATTCCACAAGAACTGTCTTAGCGAAAGGCTTCTTGAGGGGAAAGCTGTAACTCTGTGAGATGATTTCACAGAACACAAAGAAGTTTCTCAGAAAGCTTCTTTCTCTTTGTTATCGGAAGATATTTCCTTTGGCCCTATAGTCTTCAAAGGGATCCGAAATATCTGTTCTCAGATTCCACAGAAATAAGGCTAGCAAAGAGATCCACGAAATACACATGTAACTCTGTGAGTGGAAGTCACATATCACAGAGCAGTTTCTCAGAAAGCTTCTTTCCAGATTTCATCGGAGGATATTTCCTTTTTCACCGTAGCCCTCTAAGGGCTTCCAAATATCACTTTGCCAATTCCACAAGAACTGTCTTAGCGAAAGGCTTCTTGAGGGGAAAGCTGTAACTCTGTGAGATGATTTCACAGAACACAAAGAAGTTTCTCAGAAAGCTTCTTTCTCTTTGTTATCGGAGGATATTTCCTTTGGCCCTATAGTCTTCAAAGGGATCCGAAATATCTGTTCTCAGATTCCACAGAAATAAGGCTAGCAAAGAGATCCACGAAATACAGATGTAACTCTGTGAGTGGAAGTCACATATCACAGAGCAGTATCTCAGAAAGCTTCTTTCC
This sequence comes from Macaca mulatta, assembly GCF_049350105.2. Lineage (NCBI taxonomy): Eukaryota > Metazoa > Chordata > Mammalia > Primates > Cercopithecidae > Macaca > Macaca mulatta. The sequence continues at coordinate 31,813,870 of NC_133417.1, forward strand.
AGATTTCATCGGAGGATATTTCCTTTTTCACCGTAGCCCTCTAAGGGCTTCCAAATATCACTTTGCCAATTGCACAAGAACTGTCTTAGCGAAAGTCTTCTTGAGGGGTAAGCTGTAACTCTGTGAGATGATTTCACAGAACACAAAGAAGTTTCTCAGAAAGCTTCTTTATCTTTGTTATGGGAGGATATTTCCTTTGGCCCTATAGTCTTCAAGGGGATTCTAAATATCTGCTTTCAGATTCCACAGAAATAAGGCTAGCAAAGAGATCCACGAAATACAGATGTAACTCTGTGAGTGGAAGTCACTTATCACAGAGCAGTTTCTCAGAAAGCTTCTTTCCAGATTTCATCTGAGGATATTTCCTTTTTCACCATAGCCCTCTATGGGCTTCCAAATATCACTTTGCCAATTCTACAAGAACTGTCTTAGCGAAAGGCTTCTTGAGGGGAAAGCTGTAGCTCTGTGAGATGATTTCACAGAACACAATGAAGTTTCTCAGAAAGCTTCTTTCTCTTTGTTATCGGAGGATATTTCCTTTGGCCCTATATTCTTCAAAGGGATTCTAAATATCTGCTCTCAGATTCCACAGAAATAAGGCTAGCAAAGAGATCCACGAAATACAGATGTAACTCTGTGAGTGGAAGTCACATATCACAGAGCAGTTTCTCAGAAAGCTTCTTTCCAGATTTCCTCTGAGGATATTTCCTTTTTCACCATAGCCGTCTATGGGCTTCCAAATATCACTTTGCCAATACCACAAGAACTGTCTTAGCAAAAGGCTTCTTGAGGGGAAAGCTGTAACTCTGTGAGATGATTTCACGGAACACAAAGAAGTTTCTCAGAAAGCTTTTTTCTCTTTGTTATCGTTGGATATTTCCTTTGGTCCTATAGTCTTCAAAGGGATCCGAAATATCTGTTCTCAGATTCCACAGAAATAAGGCCAGCAAAGAGATCCACGAAATACAGATGTAACTCTGTGAGTGGAAGTCACATATCCCAGAGCAGTTTCTCAGAAAGCTTCTTTCCAGATTTCACCTGAGGATATTTCCTTTTTCACCATAGCCCTCTATGGGCTTCCAAATATCACTTTGCCAATTCCACAAGAACTGTCTTAGCGAAAGGCTTCTTGAGGGGAGAGCTGTAACTCTGTGAGATGATTTCACAGAACACAAAGAAGTTTCTCAGAAAGCTTCTTTCTCTTTGTTATCGGAGGATATTTCCTTTGGCCCTATAGTCTTCAAAGGGATCCGAAATATCTGTTCTCAGATTCCACAGAAATAAAGCTAGCAAAGAGATCCACGAAATACAGATGTAACTCTGTGAGTGGAAGTCACATATCACGGAGCAGTTTCTCAGAAAGCATCTTTCCAGATTTCATCGGAGGATATTTCCTTTTTCACCGTAGCCCTCTAAGGGCTTCCAAATATCACTTTGCCAATTTCACAAGAACTGTCTTAGCGAAAGGCTTCTTGAGGGGAAAGCTGTAACTCTGTGAGATGATTTCACAGAACACAAAGAAGTTTCTCAGAAAGCTTCTTTCTCTTTGTTATGGGAGGATATTTCCTTTGGCCCTATTTTCTTCAAAGGGATTCTAAATATCTGCTCTCAGATTCCACAGAAATAAGGCTAGCAAAGAGATCCACGAAATACAGATGTAACTCTGTGAGTGGAAGTCACATATCACAGAGCAGTTTCTCAGAAAGCTTCTTTCCAGATTTCATCGGAGGATATTTCCTTTTTCACCATAGCCCTCTATGGGCTTCCAAATATCACTTTGCCAATTCCACAAGAACTGTCTTAGCGAAAGGCTTCTTGAGGGGAAAGCTGTAACTCTGTGAGATGATTTCACAGAACACAAAGAAGTTTCTCAGAAAGCTTCTTTCTCTTTGTTATCGGAGGATATTTCCTTTGGCTCTATAGTCTTCAAAGGGATCCGAAATATCTGTTCTCAGATTCCACAGAAATAAGGCTAGCAAAGAGATCCACGAAATACAGATGTAACTCTGTGAGTGGAAGTCACATATCACAGAGCAGTTTCTCAGAAAGCTTCTTTCCAGATTTCATCGGAGGATATTTCCTTTTTCACCGTAGCCCTCTAAGGGCTTCCAAATATCACTTTGCCAATTCCACAAGAACTGTCTTAGCGAAAGGCTTCTTGAGGGGAAAGCTGTAACTCTGTGAGATGATTTCACAGAACACAAAGAAGTTTCTCAGAAAGCTTCTTTCTCTTTGTTATGGGAGGATATTTCCTTTGGCCCTATATTCTTCAAAGGGATTCTAAATATCTGCTCTCAGATTCCACAGAAATAAGGCTAGCAAAGAGATCCACGATATACAGATGTAACTCTGTGAGTGGAAGTCACATATCCCAGAGCAGTTTCTCAGAAAGCTTCTTTCCAGATTTCATCGGAGGATATTTCCTTTTTCACCATAGCCCTCTATGGGCTTCCAAATATCACTTTGCCAATTCCACAAGAACTGTCTTAGCGAAAGGCTTCTTGAGGGGAAAGCTGTAACTCTGTGAGATGATTTCACAGAACACAAAGAAGTTTCTCAGAAAGCTTCTTTCTCTTTGTTATCGGAAGATATTTCCTTTGGCCCTATAGTCTTCAAAGGGATCCGAAATATCTGTTCTCAGATTCCACAGAAATAAGGCTAGCAAAGAGATCCACGAAATACAGATGTAACTCTGTGAGTGGAAGTCACATATCACAGAGCAGTTTCTCAGAAAGCTTCTTTCCAGATTTCATCGGAGGATATTTCCTTTTTCACCGTAGCCCTCTAAGGGCTTCCAAATATCACTTTGCCAATTCCACAAGAACTGTCTTAGCGAAAGGCTTCTTGAGGGGAAAGCTGTAACTCTGTGAGATGATTTCACAGAACACAAAGAAGTTTCTCAGAAAGCTTCTTTCTCTTTGTTATGGGAAGATATTTCCTTTGGCCCTATATTCTTCAAGGGGATTCTAAATATCTGCTCTCAGATTCCACAGAAATAAGGCTAGCAAAGAGATCCACGAAATACAGATGTAACTCTGTGAGTGGAAGTCACATATCCCAGAGCAGTTTCTCAGAAAGCTTCTTTCCAGATTTCATCGGAGGATATTTCCTTTTTCACCATAGCCCTCTATGGGCTTCCAAATATCACTTTGCCAATTCCACAAGAACTGTCTTAGCGAAAGGCTTCTTGAGGGGAAAGCTGTAACTCTGTGAGATGATTTCACAGAACACAAAGAAGTTTCTCAGAAAGCTTCTTTCTCTTTGTTATCGGAGGATATTTCCTTTGGCCCTAATGTCTTCAAAGGGATCCGAAATATCTGTTCTCAGATTCCACAGAAATAAGGCTAGCAAAGACATCCACGAAATACAGATGTAACTCTGTGAGTGGAAGTCACATATCACAGAGCAGTTTCTCAGAAAGCTTCTTTCCAGATTTCATCGGAGGATATTTCCTTTTTCACCGTAGCCCTCTAAGGGCTTCCAAATATCACTTTGCCAATTCCACAAGAAGTGTCTTAGCGAAAGGCTTCTTGAGGGGAAAGCTGTAACTCTGTGAGATGATTTCACAGAACACAAAGAAGTTTCTCAGAAAACTTCTTTCTCTTTGTTATGGGAGGATATTTCCTTTGGCCCTATAGTCTTCAAAGGGATTCTAAATATCTGCTTTCAGATTCCACAGAAATAAGGCTAGCAAAGAGATCCACGAAATGCAGATGTAACTCTGTGAGTGGAAGTCACATATCACAGAGCAGTTTCTCAGAAAGCTTCTTTCCAGATTTCATTGGAGGATATTTCATTTTTCACCATAGCCCTGTAAGGGGTTCCAAATATCACTTTGCCAATTCCACAAGAACTGTCTTAGCGAAAGGCTTCTTGAGGGGAAAGCTGTAACTTTGTGAGATGATTTCACAGAACACAAAGAAGTTTCTCAGAAAGCTTCTTTCTCTTTGTTATCGGAGGATATTTCCTTTGGCCCTATAGTCTACAAGGGGATTCTAAATATCTGCTTTCAGATTCCACAGAAATAAGGCTAGCAAAGAGATCCACGAAATACAGATGTAACTCTGTGAGTGGAAGTCACATATCACAGAGCAGTTTCTCAGAAAGCTTCTTTCCAGATTTCATTGGAGGATATTTCCTTTATCACCATAGCCCTCTATGGGCTTCCAAATATCACTTTGCCAATTCCACAAGAACTGTCTTAGCGAAAGGCTTCTTGAGGGGAAAGCTGTAACTCTGTGAGATGATTTCACAGAACACAAAGAAGTTTCTCAGAAAGCTTCTTTCTCTTTGTTATCGGAGGATATTTCCTTTGGCCCTATAGTCTTCAAAGGGATCCGAAATATCTGTTCTCAGATTCCACAGAAATAAGGCTAGCAAAGAGATCCACGAAATACAGATGTAACTCTGTGTGAGGAAGTCACATATCCCAGAGCAGTTTCTCAGAAAGCTTCTTTCCAGATTTCATCGGAGAATATTTCCTTTTTCACCATAGCCCTCTAAGGGCTTCCAAATATCACTTTGCCAATTCCACAAGAACTGTCTTAGCGAAAGGCTTCTTCAGGGGAAAGCTGTAACTCTGTGAGATGATTTCACAGAACACAAAGAAGTTTCTCAGAAAGCTTCTTTCTCTTTGTTATCGGAGGATATTTCCTTTGGCCCTATATTCTTCAAAGGGATTCTAAATATCTGCTCTCAGATTCCACAGAAATAAGGCTAGCAAAGAGATCCACGAAATACAGATGTAACTCTGTGAGTGGAAGTCACATATCCCAGAGCAGTTTCTCAGAAAGCTTCTTTCCAGATTTCATCGGAGGATATTTCCTTTTTCACCATAGCCCTCTATGGGCTTCCAAATATCACTTTGCCAATTCCACAAGAACTGTCTTAGCGAAAGGCTTCTTGAGGGGAAAGCTGTAACTCTGTGAGATGATTTCACAGAACACAAAGAAGTTTCTCAGAAAGCTTCTTTCTCTTTGTTATCGGAGGATATTTCCTTTGGCCCTATAGTCTTCAAAGGGATCCGAAATATCTCTTCTCAGATTCCACAGAAATAAGGCTAGCAAAGAGATCCACGAAATACAGATGTAACTCTGTGAGTGGAAGTCACATATCACAGAGCAGTTTCTCAGAAAGCTTCTTTCCAGATTTCATCGGAGGATATTTCCTTTTTCAACGTAGCCCTCTAAGGGCTTCCAAATATCACTTTCCCAATTCCACAAGAACTGTCTTAGCGAAAGGCTTCTTGAGGTTAAAGCTGTAACTCTGTGAGATGATTTCACAGAACACAAAGAAGTTTCTCAGAAAGCTTCTTTCTCTTTGATATGGGAGGATATTTCCTTTGGCCCTATATTCTTCAAAGGGATTCTAAATATCTGCTCTCAGATTCCACAGAAATAAGGCTAGCAAAGAGATCCACGAAATACAGATGTAACTCTGTGAGTGGAAGTCACATATCCCAGAGCAGTTTCTCAGAAAGCTTCTTTCCAGATTTCATCGGAGGATATTTCCTTTTCCACCATAGCCCTCTATGGGCTTCCAAATATCACTTTGCCAATTCCACAAGAACTGTCTTAGCGAAAGGCTTCTTGAGGGGAAAGCTGTAACTCTGTGAGATGATTTCACAGAACACAAAGAAGTTTCTCAGAAAGCTTCTTTCTCTTTGTTATTGGAGGATATTTTCTTTGGCCCTATAGTCTTCAAAGGGATCCGAAATATCTGTTCTCAGATTCCACAGAAATAAGGATAGCATAGAGATCCACGAAATACAGATGTAACTCTGTGAGTGGAAGTCACATATCACAGAGCAGTTTCTCAGAAAGCTTCTTTCCAGATTTCATCGGAGGATATTTCCTTTTTCACCGTAGCCCTCTAAGGGCTTCCAAATATCACTTTGCCAATTCCACAAGAACTGTCTTAGCGAAAGGCTTCTTAAGGGGAAAGCTGTAACTCTGTGAGATGATTTCACAGAACACAAAGACGTTTCTCAGAAAGCTTCTTTCTCTTTGTTATGGGAGGATATTTCCTTTGGCCCTATAGTCTTCAAAGAGATCCGAAATATCTGTTCTCAGATTGCACAGAAATAAGGCTAGCAAAGAGATCCACGAAATACAGATGTAACTCTGTGAGTGGAAGTCACATATAACAGAACAGTTTCTCAGAAAGCTTCTTTCCAGATTTCATCGGAGGATATTTCCTTTTTCACCATACCCGTCTATGGGCTTCCAAATATCACTTTGCCAATTCCACAAGAACTGTCTTAGCGAAAGGCTTCTTCAGGGGAAAGCTGTAACTCTGTGAGATGATTTCACAGAACACAAAGAAGTTTCTCAGAAAGCTTCTTTCTCTTTGTTATCGGAGGATATTTCCTTTGGCCCTGTAGTCTTCAAAGGGATCCGAAATATCTGTTCTCAGATTCCACAGAAATAAGGCTAGCAAAGAGATCCACGAAATACAGATGTAACTCTGTGAGTGGAAGTCACATATCACAGAGCAGTTTCTCAGAAAGCTTCCTTCCAGATTTCATCGGAGGATATTTCCTCCTTCACCATAGCCCTCTATGGGCTTCCAAATATCACTTTGCCAATTCCACAAGAACTGTCTTAGCGAAAGGCTTCTTGAGGGGAAAGCTGTAACTCTGTGAGATGATTTCACAGAACACAAAGAAGTTTCTCGGAAAGCTTCTATCTCTTTGTTATCGGAGGATATTTCCTTTGGCCCTATAGTCTTCAAAGGGATCCGAAATATCTGTTCTCAGATTCCACAGAAATAAGGCTAGCAAAGAGATCCACGAAATACAGATGTAACTCTGTGAGTGGAAGTCACATATCACAGAGCAGTTTCTCAGAAAGCTTCTTTCCATATTTCATCGGAGGATATTTCCTTTTTCACCGTAGCCCTCTAAGGGCTTCCAAATATCACTTTGCCAATTCCACAAGAACTGTCTTAGCGAAAGGCTTCTTGAGGGGAAAGCTGTAACTCTGTGAGATGATTTCACAGAACACAAAGAAGTTTCTCAGAAAGCTTCTTTCTCTTTGTTATCGGAGGATATTTCCTTTGGCCCTATAGTCTTCAAAGGGATCCGAAATATCTGTTCTCAGATTCCACAGAAATAAGGCTAGCAAAGAGATCCACGAAATACAGATGTAACTCTGTGAGTGGAAGTCACATATCACAGAGGAGTATCTCAGAAAGCTTCTTTCCAGATTTCATCGGAGGATATTTCCTTTTTCACCGTAGCCCTCTAAGGGCTTCCAAATATCACTTTGCCAATTGCACAAGAACTGTCTTAGCGAAAGTCTTCTTGAGGGGTAAGCTGTAACTCTGTGAGATGATTTCACAGAACACAAAGAAGTTTCTCAGAAAGCGTCTTTATCTTTGTTATGGGAGGATATTTCCTTTGGCCCTATAGTCTTCAAGGGGATTCTAAATATCTGCTTTCAGATTCCACAGAAATAAGGCTAGCAAAGAGATCCACGAAATACAGATGTAACTCTGTGAGTGGAAGTCACTTATCACAGAGCAGTTTCTCAGAAAGCTTCTTTCCAGATTTCATCTGAGGATATTTCCTTTTTCACCATAGCCCTCTATGGGCTTCCAAATATCACTTTGCCAATTCTACAAGAACTGTCTTAGCGAAAGGCTTCTTGAGGGGAAAGCTGTAGCTCTGTGAGATGATTTCACAGAACACAATGAAGTTTCTCAGAAAGCTTCTTTCTCTTTGTTATCGGAGGATATTTCCTTTGGCCCTATATTCTTCAAAGGGATTCTAAATATCTGCTCTCAGATTCCACAGAAATAAGGCTAGCAAAGAGATCCACGAAATACAGATGTAACTCTGTGAGTGGAAGTCACATATCACAGAGCAGTTTCTCAGAAAGCTTCTTTCCAGATTTCCTCTGAGGATATTTCCTTTTTCACCATAGCCCTCTATGGGCTTCCAAATATCACTTTGCCAATACCACAAGAACTGTCTTAGCAAAAGGCTTCTTGAGGGGAAAGCTGTAACTCTGTGAGATGATTTCACGGAACACAAAGAAGTTTCTCAGAAAGCTTTTTTCTCTTTGTTATCGTTGGATATTTCCTTTGGTCCTATAGTCTTCAAAGGGATCCGAAATATCTGTTCTCAGATTCCACAGAAATAAGGCCAGCAAAGAGATCCACGAAATACAGATGTAACTCTGTGAGTGGAAGTCACATATCCCAGAGCAGTTTCTCAGAAAGCTTCTTTCCAGATTTCACCTGAGGATATTTCCTTTTTCACCATAGCCCTCTATGGGCTTCCAAATATCACTTTGCCAATTCCACAAGAACTGTCTTAGCGAAAGGCTTCTTGAGGGGAAAGCTGTAACTCTGTGAGATGATTTCACAGAACACAAAGAAGTTTCTCAGAAAGCTTCTTTCTCTTTGTTATCGGAGGATATTTCCTTTGGCCCTATAGTCTTCAAAGGGATCCGAAATATCTGTTCTCAGATTCCACAGAAATAAAGCTAGCAAAGAGATCCACGAAATACAGATGTAACTCTGTGAGTGGAAGTCACATATCACGGAGCAGTTTCTCAGAAAGCATCTTTCCAGATTTCATCGGAGGATATTTCCTTTTTCACCGTAGCCCTCTAAGGGCTTCCAAATATCACTTTGCCAATTTCACAAGAACTGTCTTAGCGAAAGGCTTCTTGAGGGGAAAGCTGTAACTCTGTGAGATGATTTCACAGAACACAAAGAATTTTCTCAGAAAGCTTCTTTCTCTTTGTTATCGGAGGATATTTCCTTTGGCTCTATAGTCTTCAAAGGGATCCGAAATATCTGTTCTCAGATTCCACAGAAATAAGGCTAGCAAAGAGATCCACGAAATACAGATGTAACTCTGTGAGTGGAAGTCACATATCACAGAGCAGTTTCTCAGAAAGCTTCTTTCCAGATTTCATCGGAGGATATTTCCTTTTTCACCGTAGCCCTCTAAGGGCTTCCAAATATCACTTTGCCAATTCCACAAGAACTGTCTTAGCGAAAGGCTTCTTGAGGGGAAAGCTGTAACTCTGTGAGATGATTTCACAGAACACAAAGAAGTTTCTCAGAAAGCTTCTTTCTCTTTGTTATGGGAGGATATTTCCTTTGGCCCTATATTCTTCAAAGGGATTCTAAATATCTGCTCTCAGATTCCACAGAAATAAGGCTAGCAAAGAGATCCACGATATACAGATGTAACTCTGTGAGTGGAAGTCACATATCCCAGAGCAGTTTCTCAGAAAGCTTCTTTCCAGATTTCATCGGAGGATATTTCCTTTTTCACCATAGCCCTCTATGGGCTTCCAAATATCACTTTGCCAATTCCACAAGAACTGTCTTAGCGAAAGGCTTCTTGAGGGGAAAGCTGTAACTCTGTGAGATGATTTCACAGAACACAAAGAAGTTTCTCAGAAAGCTTCTTTCTCTTTGTTATCGGAAGATATTTCCTTTGGCCCTATAGTCTTCAAAGGGATCCGAAATATCTGTTCTCAGATTCCACAGAAATAAGGCTAGCAAAGAGATCCACGAAATACAGATGTAACTCTGTGAGTGGAAGTCACATATCACAGAGCAGTTTCTCAGAAAGCTTCTTTCCAGATTTCATCGGAGGATATTTCCTTTTTCACCGTAGCCCTCTAAGGGCTTCCAAATATCACTTTGCCAATTCCACAAGAACTGTCTTAGCGAAAGGCTTCTTGAGGGGAAAGCTGTAACTCTGTGAGATGATTTCACAGAACACAAAGAAGTTTCTCAGAAAGCTTCTTTCTCTTTGTTATGGGAAGATATTTCCTTTGGCCCTATATTCTTCAAGGGGATTCTAAATATCTGCTCTCAGATTCCACAGAAATAAGGCTAGCAAAGAGATCCACGAAATACAGATGTAACTCTGTGAGTGGAAGTCACATATCCCAGAGCAGTTTCTCAGAAAGCTTCTTTCCAGATTTCATCGGAGGATATTTCCTTTTTCACCATAGCCCTCTATGGGCTTCCAAATATCACTTTGCCAATTCCACAAGAACTGTCTTAGCGAAAGGCTTCTTGAGGGGAAAGCTGTAACTCTGTGAGATGATTTCACAGAACACAAAGAAGTTTCTCAGAAAGCTTCTTTCTCTTTGTTATCGGAGGATATTTCCTTTGGCCCTATAGTCTTCAAAGGGATCCGAAATATCTGTTCTCAGATTCCACAGAAATAAGGCTAGCAAAGACATCCACGAAATACAGATGTAACTCTGTGAGTGGAAGTCACATATCACAGAGCAGTTTCTCAGAAAGCTTCTTTCCAGATTTCATCGGAGGATATTTCCTTTTTCACCGTAGCCCTCTAAGGGCTTCCAAATATCACTTTGCCAATTCCACAAGAAGTGTCTTAGCGAAAGGCTTCTTGAGGGGAAAGCTGTAACTCTGTGAGATGATTTCACAGAACACAAAGAAGTTTCTCAGAAAACTTCTTTCTCTTTGTTATGGGAGGATATTTCCTTTGGCCCTATAGTCTTCAAAGGGATTCTAAATATCTGCTTTCAGATTCCACAGAAATAAGGCTAGCAAAGAGATCCACGAAATGCAGATGTAACTCTGTGAGTGGAAGTCACATATCACAGAGCAGTTTCTCAGAAAGCTTCTTTCCAGATTTCATTGGAGGATATTTCATTTTTCACCATAGCCCTGTAAGGGGTTCCAAATATCACTTTGCCAATTCCACAAGAACTGTCTTAGCGAAAGGCTTCTTGAGGGGAAAGCTGTAACTTTGTGAGATGATTTCACAGAACACAAAGAAGTTTCTCAGAAAGCTTCTTTCTCTTTGTTATCGGAGGATATTTCCTTTGGCCCTATAGTCTACAAGGGGATTCTAAATATCTGCTTTCAGATTCCACAGAAATAAGGCTAGCAAAGAGATCCACGAAATACAGATGTAACTCTGTGAGTGGAAGTCACATATCACAGAGCAGTTTCTCAGAAAGCTTCTTTCCAGATTTCATTGGAGGATATTTCCTTTATCACCATAGCCCTCTATGGGCTTCCAAATATCACTTTGCCAATTCCACAAGAACTGTCTTAGCGAAAGGCTTCTTGAGGGGAAAGCTGTAACTCTGTGAGATGATTTCACAGAACACAAAGAAGTTTCTCAGAAAGCTTCTTTCTCTTTGTTATCGGAGGATATTTCCTTTGGCCCTATAGTCTTCAAAGGGATCCGAAATATCTGTTCTCAGATTCCACAGAAATAAGGCTAGCAAAGAGATCCATGAAATACAGATGTAACTCTGTGTGAGGAAGTCACATATCCCAGAGCAGTTTCTCAGAAAGCTTCTTTCCAGATTTCATCGGAGGATATTTCCTTTTTCACCATAGCCCTCTAAGGGCTTCCAAATATCACTTTGCCAATTCCACAAGAACTGTCTTAGCGAAAGGCTTCTTCAGGGGAAAGCTGTAACTCTGTGAGATGATTTCACAGAACACAAAGAAGTTTCTCAGAAAGCTTCTTTCTCTTTGTTATCGGAGGATATTTCCTTTGGCCCTATATTCTTCAAAGGGATTCTAAATATCTGCTCTCAGATTCCACAGAAATAAGGCTAGCAAAGAGATCCACGAAATACAGATGTAACTCTGTGAGTGGAAGTCACATATCCCAGAGTAGTTTCTCAGAAAGCTTCTTTCCAGATTTCATCGGAGGATATTTCCTTTTTCACCATAGCCCTCTATGGGCTTCCAAATATCACTTTGCCAATTCCACAAGAACTGTCTTAGCGAAAGGCTTCTTGAGGGGAAAGCTGTAACTCTGTGAGATGATTTCACAGAACACAAAGAAGTTTCTCAGAAAGCTTCTTTCTCTTTGTTATCGGAGGATATTTCCTTTGGCCCTATAGTCTTCAAAGGGATCCGAAATATCTGTTCTCAGATTCCACAGAAATAAGGCTAGCAAAGAGATCCACGAAATACAGATGTAACTCTGTGAGTGGAAGTCACATATCACAGAGCAGTTTCTCAGAAAGCTTCTTTCCAGATTTCATCGGAGGATATTTCCTTTTTCAACGTAGCTCTCTAAGGGCTTCCAAATATCACTTTCCCAATTCCACAAGAACTGTCTTAGCGAAAGGCTTCTTGAGGTTAAAGCTGTAACTCTGTGAGATGATTTCACAGAACACAAAGAAGTTTCTCAGAAAGCTTCTTTCTCTTTGTTATGGGAGGATATTTCCTTTGGCCCTATATTCTTCAAAGGGATTCTAAATATCTGCTCTCAGATTCCACAGAAATAAGGCTAGCAAAGAGATCCACGAAATACAGATGTAACTCTGTGAGTGGAAGTCACATATCCCAGAGCAGTTTCTCAGAAAGCTTCTTTCCAGATTTCATCGGAGGATATTTCCTTTTCCACCATAGCCCTCTATGGGCTTCCAAATATCACTTTGCCAATTCCACAAGAACTGTCTTAGCGAAAGGCTTCTTGAGGGGAAAGCTGTAACTCTGTGAGATGATTTCACAGAACACAAAGAAGTTTCTCAGAAAGCTTCTTTCTCTTTGTTATTGGAGGATATTTTCTTTGGCCCTATAGTCTTCAAAGGGATCCGAAATATCTGTTCTCAGATTCCACAGAAATAAGGATAGCAAAGAGATCCACGAAATACAGATGTAACTCTGTGAGTGGAAGTCACATATCACAGAGCAGTTTCTCAGAAAGCTTCTTTCCAGATTTCATCGGAGGATATTTCCTTTTTCACCGTAGCCCTCTAAGGGCTTCCAAATATCACTTTGCCAATTCCACAAGAACTGTCTTAGCGAAAGGCTTCTTAAGGGGAAAGCTGTAACTCTGTGAGATGATTTCACAGAACACAAAGAAGTTTCTCAGAAAGCTTCTTTCTCTTTGTTATGGGAGGATATTTCCTTTGGCCCTATAGTCTTCAAAGAGATCCGAAATATCTGTTCTCAGATTCCACAGAAATAAGGCTAGCAAAGAGATCCACGAAACACAGATGTAACTCTGTGAGTGGAAGTCACATATCACAGAGCAGTTTCTCAGAAAGCTTCTTTCCAGATTTCATCGGAGGATATTTCCTTTTTCACCATAGCCCTCTATGGGCTTCCAAATATCACTTTGCCAATTCCACAAGAACTGTCTTAGCGAAAGGCTTCTTGAGGGTAAAGCTGTAACTCTGTGAGATGATTTCACAGAACACAAAGAAGTTCCTCAGAAAGCTTTTTTCTCTTTGTTATCGTTGGATATTTCCTTTGGTCCTATAGTCTTCAAAGGGATCCGAAATATCTGTTCTCAGATTCCACAGAAATAAGGCTAGCAAAGAGATCCACGAAATACAGATGTAACTCTGTGAGTGGAAGTCACATATCACAGAGCACTTTCTCAGAAAGCTTCTTTCCAGATTTCATCTGAGGATATTTCCTTTTTCACCATAGCCCTCTATGGGATTCCAAATATCACTTTGACAATTCCACAAGAACTGTCTTAGCGAAAGGCTTCTTGAGGGGAAAGCTGTAACTCTGTGAGATGATTTCACAGAACACAAAGAGGTTTCTCAGAAAGCTTCTTTCTCTTTGTTATGGGAGGATATTTCCTTTGGCCCTATAGTCTTCAAGGGGATTCTAAATATCTGCTTTCAGATTCCACAGAAATAAGGCTAGCAAAGAGATCCACGAAATACAGATGTAACTCTGTGAGTGGAAGTCACATATCACAGAGCAGTTTCTCAGAAAGCTTCTTTCCAGATTTCATCTGAGGATATTTCCTTTTTCACCATAGCCCTCTATGAGCTTCCAAATATCACTTTGCCAATTCCACAAGAACCGTCTTAGCGAAAGGCTTCTTGAGGGGAAAGCTGTAACTCTGTGAGATGATTTCACAGAACACAAAGAAGTTTCTCAGAAAGCTTCTTTCTCTTTGTTATCGCAGGATATTTCCTTTGGCCCTATAGTCTTCAAAGGGATCCGAAATATCTGTTCTCAGATTCCACAGAAATAAGGCTAGCAAAGAGATCCACGAAATACAGATGTAACTCTGTGAGTGGAAGTCACATATCACAGAGCAGTTTCTCAGAAAGCTTCTTTCCAGATTTCATCGGAGGATATTTCCTTTTTCACCGTAGCCCTCTAGGGCAACCAAATATCACTTTGCCAATTCCACAAGAACTGTCTTAGCGAAAGGCTTCTTGAGGGGAATGCTGTAACTCTGTGAGATGATTTCACAGAACACAAAGAAGTTTCTCAGAAAGCTTCTTTCTCTTTGTTATCGGAGGATATTTCCTTTGGCCCTATATTCTTCAAAGGGATTCTAAATATCTGCTCTCAGATTCCACAGAAATAAGGCTAGCAAAGAGATCCACGAAATACAGATGTAACTCTGTGAGTGGAAGTCACATATCACAGAGCAGTTTCTCAGAAAGCTTCTTTCCAGATTTCCTCTGAGGATATTTCCTTTTTCACCATAGCCCTCTATGGGCTTCCAAATATCACTTTGCCAATACCACAAGAACTGTCTTAGCAAAAGGCTTCTTGAGGGGAAAGCTGTAACTCTGTGAGATGATTTCACGGAACACAAAGAAGTTTCTCAGAAAGCTTTTTTCTCTTTGTTATCGTTGGATATTTCCTTTGGTCCTATAGTCTTCAAAGGGATCCGAAATATCTGTTCTCAGATTCCACAGAAATAAGGCTAGCAAAGAGATCCACGAAATACAGATGTAACTCTGTGAGTGGAAGTCACATATCCCAGAGCAGCTTCTCAGAAAGCTTCTTTCCAGATTTCATCTGAGGATATTTCCTTTTTCACCATAGCCCTCTATGGGCTTCCAAATATCACTTTGCCAATTCCACAAGAACTGTCTTAGCGAAAGGCTTCTTGAGGGGAAAGCTGTAACTCTGTGAGATGATTTCACAGAACACAAAGAAGTTTCTCAGAAAGCTTCTTTCTCTTTGTTATCGGAGGATATTTCCTTTGGCCCTATAGTCTTCAAAGGGATCCGAAATATCTGTTCTCAGATTCCACAGAAATAAGGATAGCAAAGAGATCCACGAAATACAGATGTAACTCTGTGAGTGGAAGTCACATATCACAGAGCAGTTTCTCAGAAAGCTTCTTTCCAGATTTCATCGGAGGATATTTCCTTTTTCACCGTAGCCCTCTAAGGGCTTCCAAATATCACTTTGCCAATTCCACAAGAACTGTCTTAGCGAAAGGCTTCTTGAGGGGAAAGCTGTAACTCTGTGAGATGATTTCACAGAACAGAAAGAAGTTTCTCAGAAAGCTTCTTTCTCTTTGTTATGGGAGGATATTTCCTTTGGCCCTATAGTCTTCAAGGGGATTCTAAATATCTGCTTTCAGATTCCACAGAAATAAGGCTAGCAAAGAGATCCACGAAATACAGATGTAACTCTGTGAGTGGAAGTCACTTATCACAGAGCAGTTTCTCAGAAAGCTTCTTTCCAGATTTCATCTGAGGATATTTCCTTTTTCACCATATCCCTCTATGGGCTTCCAAATATCACTTTGCCAATTCCACAACAGCTGTCTTAGCGAAAGGCTTCTTGAGGGGAAAGCTGTAACTCTGTGAGATGATTTCACAGAACACAAAGAAGTTTCTCAGAAAGCTTCTTTCTCTTTGTTATCGGAGGATATTTCCTTTGGCCCTATAGTCTTCAAAGGGATCCGAAATATCTGTTCTCAGATTCCACAGAAATAAGGCTAGCAAAGAGATCCACGAAATACAGATGTAACTCTGTGAGTGGAAGTCACATATCACAGAGCAGTTTCTCAGAAAGCTTCTTTCCAGATTTCATCGGAGGATATTTCCTTTTTCACCGAAGCCCTCTAAGGGCTTCCAAATATCACTTTGCCAATTCCACAAGAAGTGTCTTAACGAAAGGCTTCTTGAGGGGAAAGCTGTAACTCTGTGAGATGATTTCACAGAACACAAAGAAGTTTCTCAGAAAGCTTCTTTCTCTTTGTTATGGGAGGATATTTCCTTTGGCCCTATATTCTTCAAAGGGATTCTAAATATCTGCTCTCAGATTCCACAGAAATAAGGCTAGCAAAGAGATCCACGAAATACAGATGTAACTCTGTGAGTGGAAGTCACATATCACAGAGCAGTTTCTCAGAAAGCTTCTTTCCAGATTTCATCGGAGGATATTTCCTTTTTCCCCATAGCCCTCTATGGGCTTCCAAATATCACTTTGCCAATTCCACAAGAACTGTCTTAGCGAAAGGCTTCTTGAGGGGAAAGCTGTAACTCTGTGAGATGATTTCACAGAACACAAAGAAGTTTCTCAGAAAACTTCTTTCTCTTTGTTATGGGAGGATATTTCCTTTGGCCCTATAGTCTTCAAAGGGATTCTAAATATCTGCTCTCAGATTCCACAGAAATAAGGCTAGCAAAGAGATCCACGAAATACAGATGTAACTCTGTGAGTGGAAGTCACATATCTCAGAGCAGTTTCTCAGAAAGCTTCTTTCCAGATTTCATTGGAGGATATTTCATTTTTCACCATAGCCCTGTAAGGGGTTCCAAATATCACTTTGCCAATTCCACAAGAACTGTCTTAGCGAAAGGCTTCTTGAGGGGAAAGCTGTAACTTTGTGAGATGATTTCACAGAACACAAAGAAGTTTCTCAGAAAGCTTCTTTCTCTTTGTTATCGGAGGATATTTCCTTTGGCCCTATAGTCTACAAGGGGATTCTAAATATCTGCTTTCAGATTCCACGGAAATAAGGCTAGCAAAGAGATCCACGAAATACAGATGTAACTCTGTGAGTGGAAGTCACATATCACAGAGCAGTTTCTCAGAAAGCTTCTTTCCAGATTTCATTGGAGGATATTTCCTTTATCACCATAGCCCTCTATGGGCTTCCAAATATCACTTTGCCAATTCCAAAAGAACTGTCTTAGCGAAAGGCTGCTTGAGGGGAAAGCTGTAACTCTGTGAGATGATTTCACAGAACACAAAGAAGTTTCTCAGAAAGCTTCTTTCTCATTGTTATCGGAGGATATTTCCTTTGGCCCTATAGTCTTCAAAGGGATCCGAAATATCTGTTCTCAGATTCCACAGAAATAAGGCTAGCAAAGAGATCCACGAAATACAGATGTAACTCTGGGAGTGGAAGTCACATATCCCAGAGCAGTTTCTCAGAAAGCTTCTTTCCAGATTTCATCGGAGGATATTTCCTTTTTCACCGTAGCCCTCTAAGGGCTTCCAAATATCACTTTGCCAATTCCACAAGAACTGTCTTAGCGAAAGGCTTCTTGAGGGGAAAGCTGTAACTCTGTGAGATGATTTCACAGAACACAAAGAAGTTTCTCAGAAAGCTTCTTTCTCTTTGTTATGGGAGGATATTTCCTTTGGCCCTATATTCTTCAAAGGGATTCTAAATATCTGCTCTCACATTCCACAGAAATCAGGCTAGCAAAGAGATCCACGATATACAGATGTAACTCTGTGAGTGGAAGTCACATATCCCAGAGCAGTTTCTCAGAAAGCTTCTTTCCAGATTTCATCGGAGGATATTTCCTTTTTCAACGTAGCCCTCTAAGGGCTTCCAAATATCACTTTGCCAATTCCACAAGAACTGTCTTAGCGAAAGGCTTCTTGAGGTTAAAGCTGTAACTCTGTGAGATGATTTCACAGAACACAAAGAAGTTTCTCAGAAAGCTTCTTTCTCTTTGTTATGGGAAGATATTTCCTTTGGCCCTATATTCTTCAAGGGGATTCTAAATATCTGCTCTCAGATTCCACAGAAATAAGGCTAGCAAAGAGATCCACGAAATACAGATGTAACTCTGTGAGTGGAAGTCACATATCCCAGAGCAGTTTCTCAGAAAGCTTCTTTCCAGATTTCATCGGAGGATATTTCCTTTTTCACCATAGCCCTCTATGGGCTTCCAAATATCACTTTGCCAATTCCACAAGAACTGTCTTAGCGAAAGGCTTCTTGAGGGGAAAGCTGTAACTCTGTGAGATGATTTCACAGAACACAAAGAAGTTTCTCAGAAACCTTCTTTCTCTTTGTTATCGGAGGATATTTCCTTTGGCCCTGTAGTCTTCAAAGGGATCCGAAATATCTGTTCTCAGATTCCACAGAAATAAGGCTAGCAAAGAGATCCACGAAATACAGATGTAACTCTGTGAGTGGAAGTCACATATCACAGAGCAGTTTCTCAGAAAGCTTCTTTCCAGATTTCATCGGAGGATATTTCCTTTTTCACCGTAGCCCTCTAAGGACTTCCAAATATCACTTTGCCAATTCCACAAGAACTGTCTTAGCGAAAGGCTTCTTGAGGGGAAAGCTGTAACTCTGTGAGATGATTTCACAGAACACAAAGAAGTTTCTCAGAAAGCTTCTTTCTCTTTGTTATGGGAGGATATTTCCTTTGGCCCTATAGTCTTCAAGGGGATTCTAAATATCTGCTTTCAGATTCCACAGAAATAAGGCTAGCAAAGAGATCCACGAAATACAGATGTAACTCTGTGAGTGGAAGTCACATATCACAGAGCAGTTTCTCAGAAAGCTTCTTTCCAGATTTCATCTGAGGATATTTCCTTTTTCACCATAGCCCTCTATGGGCTTCCAAATATCACTTTGCCAATTCCACAACAACTGTCTTAGCGAAAGGCTTCTTGAGGGGAAAGCTGTAACTCTGTGAGATGATTTCACAGAACACAAAGAAGTTTCTCAGAAAGCTTCTTTCTCTTTGTTATCGGAGGATATTTCCTTTGGCCCTATAGTCTTCAAAGGGATCCGAAATATCTGTTCTCAGATTCCACAGAAATAAGGCTAGCAAAGAGATCCACGAAATACAGATGTAACTCTGTGAGAGGAAGTCACATATCCCAGAGCAGTTTCTCAGAAAGCTTCTTTCCAGATTTCATCGGAGGATATTTCCTTTTTCACCATAGCCCTGTAAGGGGTTCCAAATATCACTTTGCCAATTCCACAAGAACTGTCTTAGCGAAAGGCTTCTTGAGGGGAAAGCTGTAACTCTGTGAGATGATTTCACAGAACACAAAGAAGTTTCTCAGAAAGCTTCTTTCTCTTTGTTATCGGAGGATATTTCCTTTGGCCCTATAGTCTTCAAAGGGATCCGAAATATCTGTTCTCAGATTCCACAGAAATAAGGCTAGCAAAGAGATCCACGAAATACAGATGTAACTCTGTGAGTGGAAGTCACATATCACAGAGCAGTTTCTCAGAAAGCTTCTTTCCAGATTTCATCGGAGGATATTTCCTTTTTCACCGTAGCCCTCTAAGGGCTTCCAAATATCACTTTGCCAATTCCACAAGAAGTGTCTTAGCGAAAGACTTCTTGAGGGGAAAGCTGTAACTCTGTGAGATGATTTCACAGAACACAAAGAAGTTTCTCAGAAAGCTTCTTTCTCTTTGTTATGGGAGGATATTTCCTTTGGCCCTATATTCTTCAAAGGGATTCTAAATATCTGCTCTCAGATTCCACAGAAATAAGGCTAGCAAAGAGATCCACGAAATACAGATGTAACTCTGTGAGTGGAAGTCACATATCACAGAGCAGTTTCTCAGAAAGCTTCCTTCCAGATTTCATTGGAGGATATTTCATTTTTCACCATAGCCCTGTAAGGGGTTCCAAATATCACTTTGCCAATTCCACAAGAACTGTCTTAGCGAAAGGCTTCTTGAGGGGAAAGCTGTAACTTTGTGAGATGATTTCACAGAACACAAAGAAGTTTCTCAGAAAGCTTCTTTCTCTTTGTTATCGGAGGATATTTCCTTTGGCCCTATAGTCTACAAGGGGATTCTAAATATCTGCTTTCAGATTCCACAGAAATAAGGCTAGCAAAGAGATCCACGAAATACAGATGTAACTCTGTGAGTGGAAGTCACATATCACAGAGCAGTTTCTCAGAAAGCTTCTTTCCAGATTTCATTGGAGGATATTTCCTTTATCACCATAGCCCTCTATGGGCTTCCAAATATCACTTTGCCAATTCCACAAGAACTGTCTTAGCGAAAGGCTTCTTGAGGGGAAAGCTGTAACTCTGTGAGATGATTTCACAGAACACAAAGAAGTTTCTCAGAAAGCTTCTTTCTCTTTGTTATCGGAGGATATTTCCTTTGGCCCTATAGTCTTCAAAGGGATCCGAAATATCTGTTCTCAGATTCCACAGAAATAAGGCTAGCAAAGAGATCCACGAAATACAGATGTAACTCTGTGAGAGGAAGTCACATATCCCAGAGCAGTTTCTCAGAAAGCTTCTTTCCAGATTTCATCGGAGGATATTTCCTTTTTCACCATAGCCCTGTAAGGGGTTCCAAATATCACTTTGCCAATTCCACAAGAACTGTCTTAGCGAAAGGCTTCTTGAGGGGAAAGCTGTAACTCTGTGAGATGATTTCACAGAACACAAAGAAGTTTCTCAGAAAGCTTCTTTCTCTTTGTTATCGGAGGATATTTCCTTTGGCCCTATAGTCTTCAAAGGGATCCGAAATATCTGTTCTCAGATTCCACAGAAATAAGGCTAGCAAAGAGATCCACGAAATACAGATGTAACTCTGTGAGTGGAAGTCACATATCACAGAGCAGTTTCTCAGAAAGCTTCTTTCCAGATTTCATCGGAGGATATTTCCTTTTTCACCGTAGCCCTCTAAGGGCTTCCAAATATCACTTTGCCAATTCCACAAGAAGTGTCTTAGCGAAAGGCTTCTTGAGGGGAAAGCTGTAACTCTGTGAGATGATTTCACAGAACACAAAGAAGTTTCTCAGAAAGCTTCTTTCTCTTTGTTATGGGAGGATATTTCCTTTGGCCCTATATTCTTCAAAGGGATTCTAAATATCTGCTCTCAGATTCCACAGAAATAAGGCTAGCAAAGAGATCCACGAAATACAGATGTAACTCTGTGAGTGGAAGTCACATATCACAGAGCAGTTTCTCAGAAAGCTTCCTTCCAGATTTCATTGGAGGATATTTCATTTTTCACCATAGCCCTGTAAGGGGTTCCAAATATCACTTTGCCAATTCCACAAGAACTGTCTTAGCGAAAGGCTTCTTGAGGGGAAAGCTGTAACTTTGTGAGATGATTTCACAGAACACAAAGAAGTTTCTCAGAAAGCTTCTTTCTCTTTGTTATCGGAGGATATTTCCTTTGGCCCTATAGTCTACAAGGGGATTCTAAATATCTGCTTTCAGATTCCACAGAAATAAGGCTAGCAAAGAGATCCACGAAATACAGATGTAACTCTGTGAGTGGAAGTCACATATCACAGAGCAGTTTCTCAGAAAGCTTCTTTCCAGATTTCATTGGAGGATATTTCCTTTATCACCATAGCCCTCTATGGGCTTCCAAATATCACTTTGCCAATTCCACAAGAACTGTCTTAGCGAAAGGCTTCTTGAGGGGAAAGCTGTAACTCTGTGAGATGATTTCACAGAACACAAAGAAGTTTCTCAGAAAGCTTCTTTCTCTTTGTTATCGGAGGATATTTCCTTTGGCCCTATAGTCTTCAAAGGGATCCGAAATATCTGTTCTCAGATTCCACAGAAATAAGGCTAGCAAAGAGATCCACGAAATACAGATGTAACTCTGTGAGAGGAAGTCACATATCCCAGAGCAGTTTCTCAGAAAGCTTCTTTCCAGATTTCATCGGAGGATATTTCCTTTTTCACCATAGCCCTCTAAGGGCTTCCAAATATCACTTTGCCAATTCCACAAGAACTGTCTTAGCGAAAGGCTTCTTGAGGGGAAAGCTGTAACTCTGTGAGATGATTTCACAGAACACAAAGAAGTTTCTCAGAAAGCTTCTTTCTCTTTGTTATGGGAGGATATTTCCTTTGGCCCTATATTCTTCAAAGGGATTCTAAATATCTGCTCTCACATTCCACAGAAATAAGGCTAGCAAAGAGATCCACGATATACAGATGTAACTCTGTGAGTGGAAGTCACATATCCCAGAGCAGTTTCTCAGAAAGCTTCTTTCCAGATTTCATCGGAGGATATTTCCTTTTTCACCATAGCCCTCTATGGGCTTCCAAATATCACTTTGCCAATTCCACAACAACTGTCTTAGCGAAAGGCTTCTTGAGGGGAAAGCTGTAACTCTGTGAGATGATTTCACAGAACACAAAGAAGTTTCTCAGAAAGCTTCCTTCTCTTTGTTATCGGAGGATATTTCCTTTGGCCCTATAGTCTTCAAAGGGATCCGAAATATCTGTTCTCAGATTCCACAGAAATAAGGCTAGCAAAGAGATCCACGAAATACAGATGTAACTCTGTGAGTGGAAGTCACATATCACAGAGCAGTTTCTCAGAAAGCTTCTTTCCAGATTTCATCGGAGGATATTTCCTTTTTCAACGTAGCCCTCTAAGGGCTTCCAAATATCACTTTGCCTATTCCACAAGAAGTGTCTTAGCGAAAGGCTTCTTGAGGGGAAAGCTGTAACTCTGTGAGATGATTTCACAGAACACAAAGAAGTTTCTCAGAAAGCTTCTTTCTCTTTGTTATGGGAGGATATTTCCTTTGGCCCTATATTCTTCAAAGGGATTCTAAATATCTGCTCTCAGATTCCACAGAAATAAGGCTAGCAAAGAGATCCACGAAATACAGATGTAACTCTGTGAGTGGAAGTCACATATCCCAGAGCAGTTTCTCAGAAAGCTTCTTTCCAGATTTCATCGGAGGATATTTCCTTTTCCACCATAGCCCTCTATGGGCTTCCAAATATCACTTTGCCAATTCCACAAGAACTGTCTTAGCGAAAGGCTTCTTGAGGGGAAAGCTGTAACTCTGTGAGATGATTTCACAGAACACAAAGAAGTTTCTCAGAAAGCTTCTTTCTCTTTGTTATTGGAGGATATTTTCTTTGGCCCTATAGTCTTCAAAGGGATCCGAAATATCTGTTCTCAGATTCCACAGAAATAAGGATAGCAAAGAGATCCACGAAATACAGATGTAACTCTGTGAGTGGAAGTCACATATCCCAGAGCAGTTTCTCAGAAAGCTTCTTTCCAGATTTCATCGGAGGATATTTCCTTTTTCACCATAGCCCTCTATGGGCTTCCAAATATCACTTTGCCAATTCCACAAGAACTGTCTCAGCGAAAGGCTTCTTGAGGGGAAAGCTGTAACTCTGTGAGATGATTTCACAGAACACAAAGAAGTTTCTCAGAAAGCTTCTTTCTCTTTGTTATCGGAGGATATTTCCTTTTGCCCTATAGTCTTCAAAGGGATCCGAAATATCTGTTCTCAGATTCCACAGAAATAAGGCTAGCAAAGAGATCCACGAAATACAGATGTAACTCTGTGAGTGGAAGTCACATATCACAGAGCAGTTTCTCAGAAAGCTTCTTTCCAGATTTCATCGGAGGATATTTCCTTTTTCACCGTAGCCCTCTAAGGTCTTCCAAATATCACTTTGCCAATTCCCCAAGAACTGTCTTAGTGAAAGGCTTCTTAAGGGGAAAGCTGTAACTCTGTGAGATGATTTCACAGAACACAAAGAAGTTTCTCAGAAAGCTTCTTTCTCTTTGTTATCGGAGGATATTTCCTTTGGCCCTATAGTCTTCAAAGGGGTCCGAAATATCTGCTCTCAGATTCCACAGAAATAAGGCTAGCAAAGAGATCCACGAAATACAGATGTAACTCTGTGAGTGGAAGTCACATATCCCAGAGCAGTTTCTCAGAAAGCTTCTTTCCAGATTTCATCGGAGGATATTTCCTTTTTCACCATAGCCCTCTATGGGCTTCCCAATATCACTTTTCCAATTCCACAAGAACTGTCTTAGCGAAAGGCTTCTTGAGGGGAAAGCTGTAACTCTGTGAGATGATTTCACAGAACACAAAGAAGTTTCTCAGAAAGCTTCTTTCTCTTTGTTATGGGAGGATATTTCCTTTGGCCCTATAGTCTTCAAAGGGATCCGAAATATCTGTTCTCAGATTCCACAGAAATAAGGCTAGCAAAGAGATCCACGAAATACAGATGTAACTCTGTGAGTGGAAGTCACATATCACTGAGCAGTTTCTCAGAAAGCTTCTTTCCACATTTCATCTGAGGATATTTCCTTTTTCACCATAGCCCTCTATGGGCTTCCAAATATCACTTTGCCAATTCCACAAGAACTGTCTTAGCGAAAGGCTTCTTGAGGGGAAAGCTGTAACTCTGTGAGATGATTTCACAGAACACAAAGAAATTTTCGGAAAGCTTCTTTCTCTTTGTTATGGGAGGATATTTCCTTTGTCCCTATAGTCTTCAAAGGGATCCGAAATATCTGTTCTCAGATACCACAGAAATAAGGCTAGCAAAGAGATCCACGAAATACAGATGTAAATCTGTGAGTGGAAGTCACATATCACAGAGCAGTTTCTCAGAAAGCTTCTTTCCAGATTTCATGGGAGGATATTTCCTTTTTCACCATAGCCCTCTATGGGCTTCCAAATATCACTTTGCCAATTCCACAAGAACTGTCTTAGCGAAAGGCTTCTTGAGGGGAAAGCTGTAACTCTGTGAGATGATTTCACAGAACACAAAGAAGTTTCTCAGAAAGCTTCTTTCTCTTTGTTATCGGAGGATATTTCCTTTGGCCCTATAGTCTTCAAAGGGATCCGAAATATCTGTTCTCAGATTCCACAGAAATAAGGCTAGCAAAGGGATCCACGAAATACAGATGTAACTCTCTGAGTGGAAGTCACATATCACAGAGCAGTTTCTCAGAAAGCTTCTTTCCAGATTTCATGGGAGGATATTTCCTTTTTCACCATAGCCCTCTATGGGCTTCCCAATATCACTTTTCCAATTCCACAAGAACTGTCTTAGCGAAAGGCTTCTTGAGGGGAAAGCTGTAACTCTGTGAGATGATTTCACAGAACACAAAGAAGTTTCTCAGAAAGCTTCTTTCTCTTTGTTATGGGAGGATATTTCCTTTGGCGCTGTAGTCTTCAAAGGGATCCGAAATATCTGTTCTCAGAATCCACGGAAATAAGGCTAGCAAAGAGATCCACGAAATACAGATGTAACTCTGTGAGTGGAAGTCACATATCACAGAGCAGTTTCTCAGAAAGCTTCTTTCCAGATTTCATCGGAGGATATTTCCTTTTTCACCATAGCCCTCTATGGGCTTCCAAATATCACTTTGCCAATTCCACAAGAACTGCCTTAGCGAAAGGCATCTTGAGGGGAAAGCTGTAACTCTGTGAGATGATTTCACCGAACACA
The DNA here is from genome assembly GCF_049350105.2 of Macaca mulatta. Classification (NCBI taxonomy): domain Eukaryota; kingdom Metazoa; phylum Chordata; class Mammalia; order Primates; family Cercopithecidae; genus Macaca; species Macaca mulatta. The sequence continues at coordinate 31,839,052 of NC_133417.1, forward strand.
ATGAAGTTTCTCAGAAAGCTATTTTCTCTTTTTATTCGGAGGATATTTCCTTTGGCCCTATAGTCTTCAAAAGGATCCGAAATATCTGTTCTCAGATTCCACAGAAATAAGGCTAGCAAAGAGATCCACGAAATACAGATGTAACTCTGTGAGTGGAAGTCACATATCCCAGAGCAGTTTCTCAGAAAGCTTCTTTCCAGATTTCATCGGAGGATATTTCCTTTTTCACCATAGCCCTCTATGGGCTTCCAAATATCACTTTGCCAATTCCACAAGAACTGTCTTAGCGAAAGGCTTCTTGAGGGGAAAGCTGTAACTCTGTGAGATGATTTCACAGAACACATAGAAATTTTCAGAAAGCTTCTTTCTCTTTGTTATGGGAGGATATTTCCTTTGTCCCTATAGTCTTCAAAAGGATCCGAAATATCTGTTCTCAGATTTCACAGAAATAAGGCTAGCAAAGAGATCCACGAAATACAGATGTAACACTGTGAGTGGAAGTCACATATCACAGAGCAGTTTCTCAGAAAGCTTCTTTCCAGATTTCATGGGAGGATATTTCCTTTTTCACCATAGCCCTCTACGGGCTTCCAAATATCACTTTGCCAATTCCACAAGAACTGTCTTAGCGAAAGGCTTCTTGAGGGGAAAGCTGTACCTCTGTGAGATGATTTCACAGAACACAAAGAAGTTTTCAGAAAGCTTCTTTCTCTTTTTTATGGGAGGATATTTCCTTTGTCCCTACAGTCTTCAAAGGGATCCGAAATATCTGTTCTCAGATTCCACAGAAATAAGGCTAGCAAAGAGATCCACGAAATACAGATGTAACTCTGTGAGTTGAAGTCACATATCACAGAGTAGTTTCTCAGAAAGCTTCTTTCCAGATTTCATTGGAGGATATTTCCTTTTTCACCATAGCCCTCTATGGGCTTCCAAATATCACTTTGCCAATTCCACAAGAACTGTCTTAGCGAAAGGCTTCTTGAGAGGAAAGCTGTAACTCTGTGAGATGATTTCACAGAACACAAAGAAGTTTCTCAGAAAGCTTCTTTCTCTTTGTTATCGGAGGATATTTCCTTTGGCCCTATAGTCTTCAAAGGGATCCGAAATATCTGTTCTCAGATTCCACAGAAATAAGGCTAGCAAGGAGACCCACGAAATACAGATGTAACTCTGAGAGTGGAAGTCACATATCACAGAGCAGTTTCTCAGAAAGCTTCTTTCCAGATTTCATCTGAGGATATTTCCTTTTTCACCATAGCCCTCTATGGGTTTCCAAATATCACTTTGCCAATTCCACAAGAACTGTCTTAGCGAAAGGCTTCTTGAAGGGAAAGCTGTAACTCTGTGAGATGATTTCAGAGAACACAAAGAAGTTTCTCAGAAATCTTCTTTCTCTTTGTTATCGGAGGATATTTCCTTTGGCCCTATAGTCTTCAAAGGGATCCGAAATATCTGTTCTCAGATTCCACAGAAATAAGGCTAGCAAAGGGATCCACGAAATACAGATGTAACTCTCTGAGTGGAAGTCACATATCACAGAGCAGTTTCTCAGGAAGCTTCTTTACAGATTTCATCGGAGGATATTTCCTTTTTCACCATAGCCCTCTATGGGCTTCCAAATATCACTTTGCCAATTCCACAAGAACTGTCTTAGCGAAAGGTTTCTTGAGGGGAAAGCTGTAACTCTGTGAGATGATTTCACCGAACACAATGAAGTTTCTCAGAAAGCTTCTTTCTCTTTGTTATCGGAGGATATTTACTTTGGCCCTATAGTCTTCAAAGGGATCCGAAATATCTGTTCTCAGATTCCACAGAAATAAGGCTTGCAAAGAGATCCACGAAATACAGATGTAACTCTGTGAGTGGAAGTCACATATCACAGAGCAGATTCTGAGAAAGCTTCTTTCCAGATTTCATCTGAGGATATTTCCTTTTTCACCATAGCCGTCTATGGGCTTCCAAATATCACTTTGCCAATTCCACAAGAACTGCCTTACCTAACGGCTTCTTGAAGGGAAAGCTGTAACTCCGGGAGATGATTTCACAGAACACAAAGAAGTGTTTCAGAAAACGTCATTCTCTTTGTTATCGGAGGATATTTCCTTTCGCCCTATGGTCTTCAAAGGGATCCGAAATATCTGTTCTCAGATTCCACAGAAATAAGGCTAGCAAAGAGATCCACGAAATACAGATGTAACTCTGTGAGTGCAAGTCACATATCACAGAGCACTTTCTCAGAAAGCTTCTTTCTCTTTTTTATCGGAGGATATTTCCTTTTTCACCATAGCCCTCTAAGGGCTTCAAAATATCACTTTGCCAATTCCACAAGAACTGTCTTAGCGAAAGGGTTCTTGAAGGGAAAACTGTAACTCTGGGAGATGATTTCACAGAACACAAAGAAGTTTTTCAGAAAGCTGCTTTCTCTTTTTTATCGGAAAATATTTCCTTTGGCCCTATAGTCTTCAAAGGGATCCGAAATATCAGTTCTCAGATTCCACAGAAATAAGGATAGCAAGGAGATCCACGAAATACAGATGTAACGCTGTGAGTGGAAGTCACATATCACAGAGCAGTTTCTCAGAAATCTTCTTTCCAGATTTCATGGGAGGATATTTCCTTTTTCAACATAGCCCTCTATGGGCTTCCAAATATCACTTTCCCAATTCCACAAGAACTGTCTTAGCGAAAGGCTTCTTGAGGGGATAGCTGTGACTCTCTGAGATGATTTCACAAAACACAAAGAAGTTTCTCAGAAAGTTTCTTTCTCTTTGTTATCGGAGGATATTTCCTTTGGCCCTATAGTCTTCAAAGGGATCCGCAGTATCTTTTCTCAGATTCCTCAGAAATAAGGCTAGCAAAGAGATCCACGAAATACAGATGTAACTCTGTGAGTGGAAGTCACATATCACAGAGCAGTTTCACAGAAAGCTTCTTTCCAGATTTCATCTGAGGATATTTCCTTTTTCACCATAGCCCACTATGGGCTTCCAAATATCACTTTGCCAATTCCACAAGAACTGTCTTAGTGAAAGGATTCTTGAGGGGAAACCTGTAACTCTGGGAGATGATTTCACAGAACACAAAGAAGTTTCTCAGAAAGCTTCTTTCTCTTTGTTATCGGACTGTATTTCCTTTTACCCTAGGGTCTTCAAAGATATCCGAAATATGAGTTCTCAGATTCCACAGAAATAAGGCTATCAAAAAGATCCGCGAAATACAGATGTAACTCTGTGAGTGGAAGTGACACATCAAAAAGCAGTTTCTCAGAAAGCTTCTTTCCAGTTTCTCTCGGAGGATGTTTTCTTTTTCACCATAGCCCTGTAAGGGGTTCCAAATATCACTTTGCCAATTCCACAAGAACTGTCTTAGCGAAAGGCTTCTTGAGGGGAAAGCTGTAACTCTGTGAGATGATTTCACAGAACACAAAGAAATTTCTCAGAAAGCTTCGTTCTCATTGTTATCGTAGGATATTTCCTTCGACCCCAGGGTCTTCAAAGGCATCCGAAATATGAGTTCTCAGATTCCACAGAAATAAGGCTATCAAAAAGATCCGCGAAATACAGATGTAACTCTGTGAGTGGAAGTCACACATCACAAAGCAGTTTCTCAGAAATCTTCGTTCCAGTTTCTCTCGGAGGATGTTTTCTTTTTCACCATAGCCGTCTATGGGCTTCCAAATATCACTTTGCCATTTCCACAAGAACTGTCTTAGCGAAAGGATTCTTGAAGAGAAAGCTGTAACTCTGTGAGATGATTTCACAGAACACAAAGAAGTTTCTCAGAAAGCTTCTTTCTCTTTGTTATCACTGGATATTTCCTTTGGCAATATAGACTTCAAAGGTATCTTAAATATCTGTTCTCAGATTGCACAGAAATAAGGCTAGCAAAGAGATACTTGAAATACAGATGTAACTCTGTGAGATGAATTAACAGAACACTAAGCAGTTTCTCTGAAAGCTTCTTTCCAGATTTCATCGGAGGATATTTCCTTTTTCACCATTGCCCTCTACGGGCTTCCAAATATCACTTTGCCAATTCCACAAGAACTGTCTTAGCGAAAGGCTTCTTGAGGGGAAAGCTGTAACTCTGTGAGATGATTTCACAAAACACAAAGAAGATTCTCAGAAAGCTTCTTTCTCTTTGTTATCGGAGGATATTTCCTTTGGCCATATAGTCTTCCAAGGGATCCGAAATATCTTTTCTCAGATTCCACAGAAATACGGCTTGCAAAGACATCCACGAAATACTGATGTAACTCTGTGAGTGGAAGTCACATATCACAGAGCAGTTTCGCAGAAAGCTTCTTTCCAGATTTCATCTGAGGATATTTCCTTTTTCACCATAGCCCTCTATGGGCTTCCAAATATCACTTTGCCAATTCCACAAGAACTGTCTTAGCGAAAGGCTTCTTGATGGGAAAGCTGTAACTCTGTGAGATGATTTCACAGAACACAAAGAAGTTCCTCAGAAAGCTTCTTTCTCTTTGTTATCGGAGGATATTTCCTTTGACCCTAGGGTCTTCGAAGGCATCCGAAATATGAGTTCTCAGATTCCACAGAAATAAGGCTATCAAACAGATCCGCGAAATACAGATGTAACTCTGTGAGTGGAAGTCACACATCACAAAGAAGTTTCTCAGAAAGCTTCCTTCCAGTTTCTCCTGGAGGATGTTTTCTTTTTCACCATAGCCCTCTATGGGTTTCCAAATATCACTTTGCCAATTCCACAAGAACTGCCTTAGCGAAAGGCATCTTGAGGGGAAAGCTGTAACTCTGTGAGATGATTTCACCGAACACAATGAAGTTTCTCAGAAAGCTTCTTTCTCTTTTTAATCGGAGTATATTTCCTTTGGCCCTATTGTGTTCAAAGGGATCCGAAATATCTGGTCTCAGATTCCACAGAAATAAGGCTAGCAAAGAGATCCACGAAATACAGATGTAACTCTGTGAGTGGAAGTAACATATCCCAGAGCAGTTTCTCAGAAAGCTTCCTTCCAGATTTCATCTGAGGATATTTCCTTTTTCACCATAGCCCTCTATGGGCTTCCAAATATCACTTTGACAATTTCACAAGAACTGTCTTAGCGAAAGGCTTCTTGAGGGGAAAGCTGTAACTCTGTGAGATGATTTCACAGAACACAAAGAAATTTTCAGAAAGCTTCTTTCTCTTTGTTATGGGAGGATATTTCCTTTGTCCCTATAGTCTTCAAAGGGATCCGAAATATCTGTTCTCAGATTCCACAGAAATAAGGCTAGCAAAGAGATCCACGAAATACAGATGTAACTCTGTGAGTGGAAGTCACATATCACAGAGCAGTTTCTCAGAAAGCTTCTTTCCAGATTTCATGGGAGGATATTTCCTTTTTCAACATAGCCCTCTATGGGCTTCCAAATATCACTTTGCCAATTCCACAAGAACTGTCTTAGCGAAAGGCTTCTTGAGGGGAAAGCTGTAACTCTGTGAGATGATTTCACATAACACAAAGAAGTTTCTCAGAAAGCTTCTTTCTCTTTGTTATGGGAGGATATTTCCTTTGGCCCTATAGTCTTCAAAGGGATCCGAAATATCTGTTCTCAGATTCCACAGAAATAAGGCTAGCAAAGAGATCCACGAAATACAGATGTAACTCTGTGAGAGGAAGTCACATATCCCAGAGCAGTTTCTCAGAAAGCTTCTTTCCAGATTTCATCTAAGGATATTTCCTTTTTCACCATAGCCCTCTATGGGCTTCCAAATATCACTTTGCCAATTCCACAAGAACTGTCTTAGCGAAAGGCATCTTGAGGGGAAAGCTGTAACTCTGTGAGATGATTTCACAGAACACAAAGAAATTTTCAGAAAGCTTCTTTCTCTTTGTTATGGGAGGATATTTCCTTTGTCCCTATAGTCTTCAAAGGGTTCCGAAATATCTGTTCTCAGATACCACAGAAATAAGGCTAGCAAAGAGATCCACGAAATACAGATGTAAATCTGTGAGTGGAAGTCACATATCACAGAGCAGTTTCTCAGAAAGCTTCTTTCCAGATTTCATGGGAGGATATTTCCTTTTTCACCATAGCCCTCTATGGGCTTCCAAATATCACTTTGCCAATTCCACAAGAACTGTCTTAGCGAAAGGCTTCTTGAGGGGAAAGCTGTAACTCTGTGAGATGATTTCACAGAACACAAAGAAGTTTCTCAGAAAGCTTCTTTCTCTTTGTTATCGGAGGATATTTCCTTTGGCCCTATAGTCTTCAAAGGGATCCGAAATATCTGCTCTCAGATTCCACAGAAATAAGGCTAGCAAAGAGATCCACGAAATACAGATGTAACTCTTTGAGTGGAAGTCACATATCACAGAGCAGTTTCTCAGAAATCTTCTTTCCAGATTTCATCTTAGGATATTTCCTTTTTCACCATAGCCCTCTATGGGCTTCCCAATGTCACTTTTCCAATTCCACAAGAACTGACTTAGCGAAAGGCTTCTTGAGGGGAAAGCTGTAACTCTGTGAGATGATTTCACAGAACACAAAGAAGTTTCTCAGAAAGCTTCTTTCTCTTTGTTATGGGAGGATATTTCCTTTGGCCCTATAGTCTTCAAAGGGATCCGAAATATCTGTTCTCAGATTCCACAGAAATAAGGCTAGCAAAGAGATCCACGAAATACAGATGTAACTCTGTGAGTGGAAGTCACATATCACTGAGCAGTTTCTCAGAAAGCTTCTTTCCAGATTTCATCTGAGGATATTTCCTTTTTCACCATAGCCCTCTATGGGCTTCCAAATATCACTTTGCCAATTCCACAAGAACTGTCTTAGCGAAAGGCTTCTTGAGGGGAAAGCTGTAACTCTGTGAGATGATTTCACAGAACACAAAGAAATTTTCAGAAAGCTTCTTTCTCTTTGTTATGGGAGGATATTTCCTTTGGCCCTATAGTCTTCAAAGGGATCCGAAATATCTGTTCTCAGATACCACAGAAATAAGGCTAGCAAAGAGATCCACGAAATACAGATGTAAATCTGTGAGTGGAAGTCACATATCACAGAGCAGTTTCTCAGAAAGCGTCTTTCCAGATTTCATGGGAGGATATTTCCTTTTTCACCATAGCCCTCTATGGGCTTCCAAATATCACTTTGCCAATTCCACAAGAACTGTCTTAGCGAAAGGCTTCTTGAGGGGAAAGCTGTAACTCTGTGAGATGATTTCACAGAACACAAAGAAGTTTCTCAGAAAGCTTCTTTCTCTTTGTTATCGGAGGATATTTCCTTTGGCCCTATAGTCTTCAAAGGGATCCGAAATATCTGCTCTCAGATTCCACAGAAATAAGGCTAGCAAAGAGATCCACGAAATACAGATGTAACTCTGTGAGTGGAAGTCATATATCACAGAGCAGTTTCTCAGAAAGCTTCTTTCCAGATTTCATTGGTGGATATTTCCTTTTTCACCATAGCCCTCTATGGGCTTCCCAATATCACTTTTCCAATTCCACAAGAACTGTCTTAGCGAAAGGCTTCTTGAGGGGAAAGCTGTAACTCTGTGAGATGATTTCAAAGAACACAAAGAAATTTTCAGAAAGCTTCTTACTCTTTGTTATGGGAGGATATTTCCTTTGTCCCTATAGTCTTCAAAGGGATCCGAAATATCTGTTCTCAGATTCCACAGAAATAAGGCTAGCAACGAGATCCACGAAATACAGATGTAACTCTGTGAGTGGAAGTCACATATCCCAGAGCAGTTTCTCAGAAAGCTTCTTTACAGATTTCATCTGAGGATATTTCCTTTTTCACCATAGCCCTCTATGGGCTTCCAAATATCACTTTGCCAATTCCACAAGAACTGTCTTAGTGAAAGGCATCTTGAGGGGAAAGCTGTAACTCTGTGACATGATTTCACAGAACACAAAGAAATTTTCAGAAAGCTTCTTTCTCTTTGTTATGGGAGGATATTTCCTTTGTCCCTATAGTCTTCAAAAGGATCCGAAATATCTGTTCTCAGATTCCACAGAAATAAGGCTAGCAAAGAGATCCACGAAATACAGATGTAACTCTGTGAGTGGAAGTCACATATCACTGAGCAGTTTCTCAGAAAGCTTCTTTCCAGATTTCATGGGAGGATATTTCCTTTTTCACCATAGCCCTCTATGGGCTTCCAAATATCACTTTGCCAATTCCACATGAACTGTCTTAGCGAAAGGCTTCTTGAGGGGATGCTGTACCTCTGTGAGATGATTTCACAGAACACAAAGAAGTTTTCAGAAAGCTTCTTTCTCTTTTTTATGGGAGGATATTTCCTTTGTCCCTACAGTCTTCAAAGGGATCCGAAATATCTGTTCTCAGATTCCACAGAAATTAGGCTAGCAAGGAGACCCACGAAATACAGATGTAACTCTGAGAGTGGAAGTCACATATCACAGAGCAGTTTCTCAGAAAGCTTCTTTCCAGATTTCATCTGAGGATATTTCCTTTTTCACCATAGCCCTCTATGGGTTTCCAAATATCACTTTGCCAATTCCACAAGAACTGTCTTAGCGAAAGGCTTCTTGAAGGGAAAGCTGTAACTCTGTGAGATGATTTCACAGAACACAAAGAAGTTTCTCAGAAATCTTCTTTCTCTTTGTTATCGGAGGATATTTCCTTTGGCCCTATAGTCTTCAAAGGGATCCGAAATATCTGTTCTCAGATTCCACAGAAATAAGGCTAGCAAAGGGATCCACGAAATACAGATGTAACTCTCTGAGTGGAAGTCACATATCACAGAGCAGTTTCTCAGGAAGCTTCTTTCCAGATTTCATCGGAGGATATTTCCTTATTCACCATAGCCCTCTATGGGCTTCCAAATATCACTTTGCCAATTCCACAAGAACTGTCTTAGCGAAAGGTTTCTTGAGGGGAAAGCTGTAACTCTGTGAGATGATTTCACCGAACACAATGAAGTTTCTCAGAAAGCTTCTTTCTCTTTGTTATCGGAGGATATTTACTTTGGCCCTATAGTCTTCAAAGGGATCCGAAATATCTGTTCTCAGATTCCACAGAAATAAGGCTAGCAAAGAGATCCACGAAATACAGATGTAACTCTGTGAGTGGAAGTCACATATCACAGAGCAGATTCTGAGAAAGCTTCTTTCCAGATTTCATCTGAGGATATTTCCTTTTTCACCATAGCCGTCTATGGGCTTCCAAATATCACTTTGCCAATTCCACAAGAACTGCCTTACCTAAAGGCTTCTTGAAGGGAAAGCTGTAACTCCGGGAGACGATTTCACAGAACACAAAGAAGTGTTTCAGAAAACGTCATTCTCTTTGTTATCAGAGGATATATCCTTTGGCCCTATGGTCTTCAAAGGGATCCGAAATATCTGTTTTCAGATTCCAGAGAAATAAGGCTAGCAAAGAGATCCACGAAATACAGATGTAACTCTGTGAGTGCAAGTCACATATCACAGAGCACTTTCTCAGAAAGCTTCTTTCTCTTTTTTATCGGATGATATTTCCTTTTTCACCATAGCCCTCTAAGGGCTTCCAAATATCACTTTGCCAATTCCACAAGAACTGTCTTAGCGAAAGGCTTCTTGAGGGGAAAGCTGTAACTCTGTGAGATGATTTCACAAAACACAAAGAAGATTCTCAGAAAACTTCTTTCTCTTTGTTATCGGAGGATATTTCCTTTGGCCATATAGTCTTCCAAGGGATCCGAAATATCTTTTCTCAGATTCCACAGAAATACGGCTTGCAAAGACATCCACGAAATACAGATGTAACTCTGTGAGTGGAAGTCACATATCACAGAGCAGTTTCGCAGAAAGCTTCTTTCCAGATTTCATCTGAGGATATTTCCTTTTTCACCATAGCCCTCTATGGGCTTCCAAATATCACTTTGCCAATTCCACAAGAACTGTCTTAGCGAAAGGCTTCTTGATGGGAAAGCTGTAACTCTGTGAGATGATTTCACAGAACACAAAGAAGTTTCTCAGAAAGCTTCTTTCTCTTTGTTATCGGAGGATATTTCCTTTGACCCTAGGGTCTTCGAAGGCATCCGAAATATGAGTTCTCAGATTCCACAGAAATAAGGCTATCAAACAGATCCGTGAAATACAGATGTAACTCTGTGAGTGGAAGTCACACATCACAAAGAAGTTTCTCAGAAAGCTTCCTTCCAGTTTCTCCTGGAGGATGTTTTCTTTTTCACCATAGCCCTCTATGGGTTTCCAAATATTACTTTGAGAATTCCACTAGAACTGTCTTAACGAAAGGCTTCTTGAGGGGAAAGCTGTAACTCTGTGAGATGATTTCACAGAACACAAAGAAGTTTCTCAGAAAGGTTCTTTCTCTTTGTTATCGCAGGTTATTTCCTTTGGCCCTATAGTCTTCAAAGGAATCCGAAATATCTGTTCTCAGATTCCACAGAAATAAGGCTAGCAAAGAGATCCTTGAAATACAGATGTAACTCTGTGAGATGAATTAAGAGAACAATAAGCAGTTTCTCAGACAGCTTCGTTCCAGATTTCATGGGAGGATATTTCCTTTTTCAACATAGCCCTCTATGGGCTTCCAAATATCACTTTGCCAATTCCACAAGAACTGTCTTAGCGAAAGGCTTCTTGAGTGGAAAGCTGTAACTCTGTGAGATGATTTCACAGAACACAAAGAAGTTTCTCAGAAAGCTTCTTTCTCTTTGTTATCGGAGGTTATTTCTTTTGGCCCTATAGTCTTCCAAGGGATCCCAAATATCTTTTCTTAGATTCCACAGAAATAAGGCTACCAAAGAGATCCACGAGATACAGATGTTACTCTGTGAGTGGAAGTCACATATCACAGAGCAGTTTCTCAGAATGCTTCTTTCCAGTTTTCATCGGAGGATATTTCCTTTTTCACCATAGCCCTCTATGGGCTTCCAAATATCTCTTTGCCAATTCCACAAGAACTGTCTTAGCGAAAGGCTTCTTGAGGGGAAAGCTGTAACTCTGTGAGATGATTTCACAGAACACAAAGAAGTTTCTCAGAATGCTTCTTTCTCTTTGTTATCGGAGGATATTTCCTTTGGCCCTATAGTCTTCAAAGGGATCCGAAATATCTGCTCTCAGATTCCACAGAAATAAGGCTAGCAAAGAGATCCACGAAATACAGATGTAACTCTGTGAGTGGAAGTCACATATCACAGAGCAGTTTCTCAGAAAGCTTCTTTCCAGATTTCATCGGTGGATATTTCCTTTTTCACCATAGCCCTCTATGGGCTTCCCAATATCACTTTTCCAATTCCACAAGAACTGTCTTAGCGAAAGGCTTCTTGAGGGGAAAGCTGTAACTCTGTGAGATGATTTCACAGAACACAAAGAAGTTTCTCAGAAAGCTGCTTTCTCTTTGTTATGGGAGGATATTTCATTTGGCCCTATAGTCTTCAAAGGGATCCGAAATATCTGTTCTCAGATTCCACAGAAATAAGGCTAGCAAAGAGATCCACGAAATACAGATGTAACTCTGTGAGTGGAAGTCACATATCCCAGAGCCGTTTCTCAGAAAGCTTCTTTCCAGATTTCATCGGAGGATATTTCCTTTTTCAGCGTAGCCCTGTATGGGCTTCCAAGTATCACTTTTCCAATTGCACAAGAACTGTCTTAGCGAAAGGCTTCTTGAGGGGAAAGCTGTAACTCTGGGAGATGATTTCACAGAACACAAAGAAGTTTCTCAGAAAGCTTCTTTCTCTTTGTTATCGGAGGATATTTCCTTTGGCCCTATAGTCTTCTAAGGGATCCCAAATATCTGTTCTCAGATTCCACAGAAATAAGGCTAGCAAAGAGATCCAAGAAATACAGATGTAACTCTGTGAGTGGAAGTCACATATCACAGAGCAGTGTCTCAGAAAGCTTCTTTCCAGATTTCATTGGAGGATATTTCCTTTTTCACAATAGCCCTCTATGGGCTTCCAAATATCACTTTGCCAATTTCACAAGAACTGTCTTAGCGAAAGGCTTCTTGAGGGAAAAGCTGTAAGTCTGTGAGATGATTTCACAGAACACAAAGAAGTTTCTCCGAAAGCTTCTTTCTCTTTGTTATGGGAGGATATTTCCTTTGTCACTATAGTCTTCAAAGGGATCCGAAATATCTGTTCTCAGATTCCACAGAAATAAGGCTAGCAAAGAGATCCACGAAATACAGATGTAACTCTGTTAGTGGATGTCGCATATCCCAGAGCAGTTTCTCAGAAAGCTTCTTTCCAGATTTCATCTGAGGATATTTCCTTTTTCACCATAGCCCTCTATGGGCTTCCAAATATCACTTTGCCAATTCCACAAGAACTGTCTTAGAGAAAGGCTTCTTGTGGGGAAAGCTGTAACTCTGTGAGATGATTTCACAGAACACAAAGAAGTTTCTCAGAAAGCTTCTTTCTCTTTGTTATGGGAGGATATTTCCTTGGGCCCTACAGTCTTCAAAGGGATTCTAAATATCTGCTCTCAGATTCCACAGAAATAAGGCTAGCAAAGAGATCCACGAAATACAGATGTAATTCGGTGAGTGGAAGTCACATATCACAGAGCAGTTTCTCAGAAAGCGTCTTTCCAGATTTCATCGGAGAATATTTCCTTTTTCACCATAGCCCTCTACGGGCTTCCAAATATCACTTTGCCAATTCCACAAGAACTGTCTTAGCGAAAGGCTTCTTGAGGGGAAAGCTGTAACTCTGTGAGATGATTTCACAGAACACAAAGAAGTTTCTCAGAAAGCTTCTTTCTCTTTGTTATCGGAGGATATTTCCTTTGGCCCTATAGTCTTCAAAGGGATCCGAAATATCTGTTCTCAGATTCCACAGAAATAAAGCTAGCAAAGAGATCCACCAAATACAGATGTAACTCTGTGAGTGGAAGTCACATATCACAGAGCAGTTTCTCAGAAAGCTTCTTTCCAGATTTCATCTGAGGATATTTCCTTTTTCACCATAGCCCTCTATGGGCTTCCAAATATCACTTTGCCAATTCAACAAGAACTGTCTTAGCGAAAGGCTTCTTGAGGGGAAAGCTGTAACTCTGGGAGATGATTTCACAAAACACAAAAAAGTTTCTCATAGAGCTTCTTTCTCTTTGTTATCGGAGGATATTTCCTTTGGCCCAATAGTCTTCCAAGGGATCCGAAATATCTGTTCTCAGATTCCACAGAAATAAGGCTAGCAAAGAGATCCACGAAATACACATGTAACTCTGTGAGTGGAAGTCACATATCACAGGGCAGTTTCTCAGAAAGCTTCTTTCCAGATTTCATCGGAGGATATTTCCTTTGTCACCATAGCCCTCTATGGGCTTCCTAATATCACTTTGCCAATTCCACAAGAACTGTCTTAGCGAAAGGCTTCTTGAGGGGAAAGCTGTAACTCTGTGAGATGATTTCACAGAACAGAAAAAAGTTTCTCTGAAAGCTTCTTTCTCTTTGTTATCGGAGGATATTTACTTTGGACCTATAGTCTTCAAAGGGATCCGAAATATCTGTTCTCAAATTCCACAGAAATAAGGCTAGCAAAGAGATCCACGAAATACAGATGTAACTCTGTGAGTGGAAGTCACATATCACAGAGCAGTTTCTCAGAAAGCTTCTTTCCAGATTTCATCGGAGGATATTTCCTTTTTCACCATAGCCCTCTAAGGGCTTCCAAATATCACTTTGCCAATTCCACAAGAACTCTCTTAGCGAAAGGCTTCTTGAGGGGAAAGCTGTAACTCTGTGAGATGATTTCACAGAACACAAAGAAGTTTCTCAGAAAGTTTCTTTCTCATTGTTATGGAAGGATATTTCCTTTGGCCCTATAGTCTTCAAAGGGATTCTAAATATCTGCTCTCAGATTCCACAGAAATAAGGCTAGCAAAGAGATCCACGAAATACAGATGTAACTCTGTGAGTGGATGTCACATATTACAGAGCAGTTTCTCAGAAAGCTTCTTTCCAGATTTCATCGGGGGACATTTCCTTTTTCACCATAGCCCTCTATGGGCTTCCAAATATCACTTTGCCAATTCCACAAGAACTGTCTTAGCGGAAGGCTTCTTGAGGGGAAAGCTGTAACTCTGGGAGATGATTTCACAGAACACAAAGAAGTTTCTCAGAGAGCTTCTTTCACTTTGTTATCGGAGGATATTTCCTTTGGCCCAATAGTCTTCCAAGGGATCCGAAATATCTGTTCTCAGATTCCACAGAAATAAGGCTAGCAAAAAGATCCACGAAAAACAGATGTAACTCTGTGAGTGGAAGTCACATATCACAGAGCAGTTTCTCAGAAAGCTTCTTTCCAGATTTCATCGGGGGATATTTCCTTTTTCACCATAGCCCTCCATGGGCTTCCTAATATCACTTTGCCAATTCCACAAGAACTGTCTTAGCGAAAGGCTTCTTGAGGGGAAAGCTGTAACTCTGTGAGATGATTTCATAGAACACAAAGAAGTTTCTCAGAAAGCTTATTTGTATTTGTTATCGGAGGATATTTCCTTTGGCCCTACAGTCTTCAAAGGGATTCTAAATATCTGCTCTCAGATTCCACAGAAATCAGGCTAGCAAAGAGATCCACGAAATACAGATGTAACTCTGTGAGTGGAAGTCACATATCACAGAGCAGTTTCTCAGAAAGCGTCTTTCCAGATTTCATCGGAGGATATTTCCTTTGTCACCATAGCCCTCTATGGGCTTCCAAATATCACTTTGCCAATTCCACAAGAACTGTCTTAGCGAAAGGCTTCTTGAGGAGAAAGCTGTAACTCTGTGAGATGATTTCACAGAACACAAAGAAGTTTCTCAGAAAGCTTCTTTCTCTTTGTTATCGGAGGATATTTCCTTTGGCCCTATAGTCTTCAAAGGGATAAGAAATATCTTTTCTCAGATTCCACAGAAATAAGGCTAGCAAAGAGATCCACGAAATACAGATGTAACTCTGTGAGTGGAAGTCACATATCACAGAGCAGTTTCTCAGAAAGGGTCTTTCCAGATTTCATCGGAGGATAATTCCTTTTTCACCATAGCCCTCTATGGGCTTCCAAATATCACTTTGCCAATTCCAAAAGAACTGTCTTAGCGAAAGGCTTCTTGAGGGGAAAGCCGTAACTCTGTGAGATGATTTCACAGAACACAAAGAAGTTTCTCAGAAAGCTTCTTTCTCTTTGTTATGGGAGGATATTTCCTTTGGCCCTACAGTCTTCAAAGGGATTCTAAATATCTGCTCTCAGATTCCACAGAAATAAGGCTAGCAAAGAGATCCACGAAATACAGATGTAACTCTGTGCGTGGAAGTCACATATCACAGAGCAGTTTCTCAGAAAGCGTCTTTCCAGATTTCATCGGAGGATATTTCCTTTTTCACCATAGCCCTCTATGGGCTTCCAAATATCACTTTGCCAATTCCACAAGAACTGTCTTAGCGAAAGGCTTCTTGAGGGGAAAGCTGTACCTCTGTGAGATGATTTCACAGAACACAATGAAGTTTCTCAGAAAGCTTCTTACTCTTTGTTATCGGAGGATATTTCCTTTGGCCCTATAGTCTTCAAAGGCATCCGAAATATCTGTTCTCAGATTCCACAGAAATAAGGCTAGCAAAGAGATCCACGAAATACAGATGTAACACTGTGAGTGGAAGTCACATATCACAGAGCAGTTTCTCAGAAAGCTTCTTTCCAGATTTCATGGGAGGATATTTCCTTTTTCACCATAGCCCTCTATGGGCTTCCCAATATCACTTTTCCAATTCCACAAGAACTGTCTTAGCGAAAGGCTTCTTGAGGGGAAAGCTGTAACTCTGTGAGATGATTTCACATAACACAAAGAAGTTTCTCAGAAAGCTTCTTTCTCTTTGTTATGGGAGGATATTTCCTTTGGCCCTATAGTCTTCAAAGGGATCCGAATTATCTGTTCTCAGATTCCACAGAAATAAGGCTAGCAAAGAGATCCACGAAATACAGATGTAACTCTGTGAGTGGAAGTCACATATCACAGAGCAGTTTCTCAGAAATGTTCTTTCCATATTTCATCGGAGGATATTTCCTTTTTCACCATAGCCCTCTATGGGCTTCCAAATATCACTTTGCCAATTCCACAAGAACTGCCTTAGCGAAAGGCATCTTGAGGGGAAAGCTATAACTCTGTGAGATGATTTCACAGAACACAAAGAAGTTTCTCAGAAAGCTTCTTTCTCATTGTTATGGAAGGATATTTCCTTTGGCCCTATAGTCTTCAAAGGGATTCTAAATATCTGCTCTCAGATTCCACAGAAATAAGGCTAGCAAAGAGATCCACGAAATACAGATGTAACTCTTTGAGTGGATGTCACATATTACAGAGCAGTTTCTCAGAAAGCTTCTTTCCAGATTTCATCGGGGGACATTTCCTTTTTCACCATAGCCCTCTATGGGCTTCCAAATATCACTTTGCCAATTCCACAAGAACTGTCTTAGCGAAAGGCTTCTTGAGGGGAAAGCTGTAACTCTGTGAGATGATTTCACAGAACACAAAGAAGTTTCTCAGAAAGCTTCTTTCTCTTTGTTATGGGAGGATATTTCCTTTTTCCCTATAGTCTTCAAACGGATCCGAAATATCTGTTCTCAGATTCCACAGAAATAAGGCTAGCAAAGAGATCCAAGAAATACAGATGTTACTCTGTGAGTGGAAGTCACATTTCACAGAGCAGTTTCTCAAAAAGCTTCTTTCCAGATTTCATCGGAGGTTATTTCCTTTTTCACCATAGCCCTCTATGGGCTTCCAAATATCACTTTGCCAATTCCACAAGAACTGTCTTAGCGAAAGGCTTCTTGAGGGGAAAGCTGTAACTCTGTGAGATGATTTCACAGAACACAAAGAAGTTTCTCAGAAAGCTTCTTTCTCTTTGTTATCGGAGGATATTTCCTTTGGCCCTATAGTCTTCAAAGGGATCCGAAATATCTGCTCTCAGATTCCACAGAAATAAGGCAAGCAAAGAGATCCACGAAATACAGATGTAACTCTGTGAGTGGAAGTCACATATCACAGAGCAGTTTCTCAGAAAGCTTCTTTCCAGATTTCATCGGAGGATATTTCCTTTTTCACCATAGCCCTCTATGGGGTTCCAAATATCACTTTGCCAATTCCACATGAACTGTCTTAGCGAAAGGCTTCTTGAGGGGAAAGCTGTACCTCTGTGAGATGATTTCACAGAACACAAAGAAGTTTTCAGAAAGCTTCTTTCTCTTTTTTATGGGAGGATATTTCCTTTGTCCCTACAGTCTTCAAAGGGATCCGAAATATCTGTTCTCAGATTCCACAGAAATAAGGCTAGCAAAGAGATCCACGAAATACAGATGTAACTCTGTGAGTGGAAGTCACATATCACAGAGCAGTTTCTCAGAAATATTCTTTCCAGATTTCATGGGAGGATATTTCCTTTTTCAACATAGCCCTCTATGGGCTTCCAAATATCACTTTCCCAATTCCACAAGAACTGTCTTAGCGAAAGGCTTCTTGAGGGGATAGCTGTGACTCTCTGAGGTGATTTCACAAAACACAAAGAAGTTTCTCAGAAAGTTTCTTTCTCTTTGTTATCGGAGGATATTTCCTTTGGCCCTATAGTCTTCAAAGGGATCCGCAGTATCTTTTCTCAGATTCCTCAGAAATAAGGCTAGCAAAGAGATCCACGAAATACAGATGTAACTCTGTGAGTGGAAGTCACATATCACAGAGCAGTTTCACGGAAAGCTTCTTTCCAGATTTCATCTGAGGATATTTCCTTTTTCACCATAGCCCATTATGGGCTTCCAAATATCACTTTGCCAATTCCACAAGAACTGTCTTAGTGAAAGGATTCTTGAGGGGAAAGCTGTAACTCTGTGAGATGATTTCACAGAACACAAAGAAGTTTCTCAGAAAGCTTCTTTCTCTTTGTTATGGGAGGATATTTCCTTTGGCCCTATAGTCTTCAAAGTGATTCGAAATATCTGTTCTTAGATTCCACAGAAATAAGGCTAGCAAAGAGATCAACGAAATACAGATGTAACTCTGTGAGTGGAAGTCACATATCCCAGAGCAGTTTCTCAGAAAGCTTCTTTCCAGATTTCATTGGAGGATATTTCCTTTTTCACAATAGCCCTCTATGGGATTCCAAATATCACTTTGCCAATTCCACAAGAACTGTCTTAGCGAAAGGCTTCTTGAGGGGAAAGCTGTAACTCTGTGATATGATTTCACAGAACACAAAGAAGTTTCTCAGAAAGCTTCTTTCTCTTTCTTATCGGAGGATATTTCCTTTGGCCCTATAGTCTTCAAAGGGATCCGAAATATCGGTTCTCAGATTCCACAGAAATAAGTCTATCAAACAGATCCGTGAAATACAGATGTAACTCTGTGAGTGGAAGTCACACATCACAAAGCAGTTTCTCAGAAAGCTTCGTTCCAGTTTCTCTCGGAGGATGTTTTCTTTTTCACCATAGCCGTCTATGGGCTTCCAAATATCACTTTGCCATTTCCACAAGAACTGTCTTAGCGAAAGGATTCTTGAAGAGAAAGCTGTAACTCTGTGAGATGATTTCACAGAACACAAAGAAGTTTCTCAGAAAGCTTCTTTCTCTTTGTTATCACAGGATATTTCCTTTGGCAATATAGACTTCAAAGGTATCTTAAATATCTGTTCTCAGATTGCACAGAAATAAGGCTAGCAAAGAGATACTTGAAATACAGATGTATCTCTGTGAGATGAATTAACAGAACACTAAGCAGTTTCTCTGAAAGCTTGTTTCCAGATTTCATCGGAGGATATTTCCTTTTTCACCATTGCCCTCTACAGGCTTCCAAATATCACTTTGCCAATTCCACAAGAACTGTCTTAGCGAAAGGCTTCTTGAGGGGAAAGTTGTAACTCTGTGAGATGATTTCACAAAACACAAAGAAGATTCTCAGAAAGCTTCTTTCTCTTTGTTATAGGAGGATATTTACTTTGCCATATGGTCTTCCAAGGGATCCGAAATATCTTTTCTCAGATTCCACAGAAATACGGCTTGCAAAGACATCCACGAAATACAGATGTAACTCTGTGAGTGGAAGTCACATATCACAGAGCAGTTTCGCAGAAAGCTTCTTTCCAGATTTCATCTGAGGATATTTCCTTTTTCACCATAGCCCTCTATGGGCTTCCAAATATCACTTTGCCAATTCCACAAGAACTGTCTTAGCGAAAGGCTTCTTGATGGGAAAGCTGTAACTCTGTGAGATGATTTCACAGAACACAAAGAAGTTTCTCAGAAAGCTTCTTTCTCTTTGTTATCGGAGGATATTTCCTTTGACCCTAGGGTCTTCGAAGGCATCCGAAATATGAGTTCTCAGATTCCACAGAAATAAGTCTATCAAACAGATCCGTGAAATACAGATGTAACTCTGTGAGTGGAAGTCACACATCACAAAGAAGTTTCTCAGAAAGCTTCCTTCCAGTTTCTCCTGGAGGATGTTTTCTTTTTCACCATAGCCCTCTATGGGTTTCCAAATATTACTTTGAGAATTCCACTAGAACTGTCTTAACGAAAGGCTTCTTGAGGGGAAAGCTGTAACTCTGTGAGATGATTTCACAGAACACAAAGAAGTTTCTCAGAAAGGTTCTTTCTCTTTGTTATCGCAGGTTATTTCCTTTGGCCCTATAGTCTTCAAAGGAATCCGAAATATCTGTTCTCAGATTCCACAGAAATAAGGCTAGCAAAGAGATCCTTGAAATACAGATGTAACTCTGTGAGATGAATTAAGAGAACAATAAGCAGTTTCTCAGAAAGCTTCGTTCCAGATTTCATGGGAGGATATTTCCTTTTTCAACATAGCCCTCTATGGGCTTCCAAATATCACTTTGCCAATTCCACAAGAACTGTCTTAGCGAAAGGCTTCTTGAGTGGAAAGCTGTAACTCTGTGAGATGATTTCACAGAACACAAAGAAGTTTCTCAGAAAGCTTCTTTCTCTTTGTTATCGGAGGTTATTTCTTTTGGCCCTATAGTCTTCCAAGGGATCCCAAATATCTTTTCTTAGATTCCACAGAAATAAGGCTACCAAGGAGATCCACGAGATACAGATGTTACTCTGTGAGTGGAAGTCACATATCACAGAGCAGTTTCTCAGAAAGCTTCTTTCCAGATTTCATCGGAGGATATTTCCTTTTTCAGCGTAGCCCTGTATGGGCTTCCAAGTATCACTTTTCCAATTGCACAAGAACTGTCTTAGCGAAAGGCTTCTTGAAGGGAAAGCTGTAACTCTGGGAGATGATTTCACAGAACACAAAGAAGTTTCTCAGAAAGCTTCTTTCTCTTTGTTATCGGAGGATATTTCCTTTGGCCCTATAGTCTTCAAAGGGATCCGAAATATCTGTTCTCAGATTCCACAGAAATAAGGCTAGCAAAGAGATCCACGAAATACAGATGTAACTCTGTGAGTGGAAGTCACATATCCCAGAGCAGTTTCTCAGAAAGCTTCTTTGCAGATTTCATCGGAGGATATTTCCTTTTTCACCATAGCCCTCTAAGGGCTTCCAAATATCACTTTGCCAATTCCCCAAGAACTGTCTTAGCGAAAGGCCTCTTGAGGGGAAAGCTGTAACTCTGTGAGATGATTTCACAGAACACAAAGAAGTTTCTCAGAAAGCTTCTTTCTCTTTGTTATGGGAGGATATTTCCTTTGGCCCTATAGTCTTCAAAGGGATCCGAAATATCTGTTCTTAGATTCCACAGAAATAAGGCTAGCAAAGAGATCCACGAAATACAGATGTAACTCTGTGAGTGGAAGTCACATATCCCAGAGCAGTTTCTCAGAAAGCTTCTTTCCAGATTTCATTGGAGGATATTTCCTTTTTCACAATAGCCCTCTATGGGATTCCAAATATCACTTTGCCAATTCCACAAGAACTGTCTTAGCGAAAGGCTTCTTGAGGGGAAAGCTGTAACTCTGGGAGATGATTTCACAGAACACAAAGAAGTTTCTCAGAAAGCTTCTTTCTCTTTGTTAGCGGAGGATATTTCCTTTGGCCCTATAGTCTTCAAAGGGATCCGAAATATCGGTTCTCAGATTCCACAGAAATAAGGCTAGCAAAGAGATCCACGAAATACAGATGTAACTCTGTGAGTGGAAGTCACATATCACAGAGCAGTTTCTCAGAAAGCTTCTTTCCAGATTTCATCGGAGGATATTTCCTTTTTCAAGATAGCCCTCTATGGGCTTCCAAATATCACTTTGACAATTCCACAAGAACTGTCTTAGCGAAAGGCTTCTTAAGGGGAAAGCTGTAACTCTGTGAGATGATTTCACAGAACACAATGAAGTTTCTCAGAAAGCTTCTTTCTCTTTGTTATCGGAGGATATTTCCTTTGGCCCTATAGTCTTCAAAGGGATCCGAAATATCTGTTCTCCGATTCCACAGAAATAAGGCTAGCAAAGAGATCCACGAAACACAGATGTAACTCTGTGAGTGGAAGTCACATATCACAGAGCAGTTTCTCAGAAAGCTTCTTTCCAGATTTCATCTGAGGATATTTCCTTTTTCACCATAGCCCTCTATGGGCTTCCAAATATCACTTTGCCAATTCAACAAGAACTGTCTTAGCGAAAGGCTTCTTGAGGGGAAAGCTGTAACTCTGGGAGATGATTTCAAAAAACACAAAGAAGTTTCTCATAGAGCTTCTTTCTCTTTGTTATCGGAGGATATTTCCTTTGGCCCAATAGTCTTCCAAGGGATCCGAAATATCTGTTCTCAGATTCCACAGCAATAAGGCTAGCAAAGAGATCCACGAAATACACATGTAACTCTGTGAGTGGAAGTCACATATCACAGAGCAGTTTCTCAGAAAGCTTCTTTCCAGATTTCATCGGAGGATATTTCCTTTTTCACCATAGCCCTCTATGGGCTTCCTAATATCACTTTGCCAATTCCACAAGAACTGTCTTAGCGAAAGGCTTCTTGAGGGGAAAGCTGTAACTCTGTGAGATGATTTCACAGAACAGAAAGAAGTTTATCTGAAAGCTTCTTTCTCTTTTTTATCGGAGGATATTTACTTTGGCCCTATAGTCTTCAAAGGTATCCGAAATATCTGTTCTCAAATTCCACAGAAATAAGGCTAGCAAAGAGATCCACGAAATACAGATGTAACTCTGTGAGTGGAAGTCACATATCACAGAGCAGTTTCTCAGAAAGCTTCTTTCCAGATTTCATCGGAGGATATTTCCTTTTTCACCATAGCCCTCTAAGGGCTTCCAAATATCACTTTGCCAAATCCACAAGAACTCTCTTAGCGAAAGGCTTCTTGAGGGGAAAGCTGTAACTCTGTGAGATGATTTCACAGAACACAAAGAAGTTTCTCAGAAAGCTTCTTTCTCATTGTTATGGAAGGATATTTCCTTTGGCCCTATAGTCTTCAAAGGGATTCTAAATATCTGCTCTCAGATTCCACAGAAATAAGGCTAGCAAAGAGATCCACGAAATACAGATGTAACTCTTTGAGTGGATGTCACATATTACAGAGCAGTTTCTCAGAAAGCTTCTTTCCAGATTTCATCGGGGGACATTTCCTTTTTCACCATAGCCCTCTATGGGCTTCCAAATATCACTTTGCCAATTCCACAAGAACTGTCTTAGCGAAAGGCTTCTTGAGGGGAAAGCTGTAACTCTGTGAGATGATTTCACAGAACACAAAGAAGTTTCTCAGAAAGCTTCTTTCTCTTTGTTATGGGAGGATATTTCCTTTTTCCCTATAGTCTTCAAACGGATCCGAAATATCTGTTCTCAGATTCCACAGAAATAAGGCTAGCAAAGAGATCCAAGAAATACAGATGTTACTCTGTGAGTGGAAGTCACATTTCACAGAGCAGTTTCTCAAAAAGCTTCTTTCCAGATTTCATCGGAGGTTATTTCCTTTTTCACCATAGCCCTCTATGGGCTTCCAAATATCACTTTGCCAATTCCACAAGAACTGTCTTAGCGAAAGGCTTCTTGAGGGGAAAGCTGTAACTCTGGGAGATGATTTCACAGAACACAAAGAAGTTTCTCAAAGAGCTTCTTCTCTTTGTTATCGGAGGATATTTCCTTTGGCCCAATAGTCTTCCAAGGGATCCGAAATATCTGTTTTCAGATTCCACAGAAATAAGGCTAGCAAAAAGATCCACGAAAAACAGATGTAACTCTGTGAGTGGAAGTCACATATCACAGAGCAGTTTCTCAGAAAGCTTCTTTCCAGATTTCATCGGGGGATATTTCCTTTTTCACCATAGCCCTCCATGGGCTTCCTAATATCACTTTGCCAATTCCACAAGAACTGTCTTAGCGAAAGGCTTCTTGAGGGGAAAGCTGTAACTCTGTGAGATGATTTCATAGAACACAAAGAAGTTTCTCAGAAAGCTTCTTTCTCTTTGTTATCGGAGGATATTTCCTTTGGCCCTACAGTGTTCAAAGGGATTCTAAATATCTGCTCTCAGATTCCACAGAAATCAGGCTAGCAAAGAGATCCACGAAATACAGATGTAACTCTGTGAGTGGAAGTCACATATCACAGAGCAGTTTCTCAGAAAGCGTCTTTCCAGATTTCATCGGAGGATATTTCCTTTGTCACCATAGCCCTCTATGGGCTTCCAAATATCACTTTGCCAATTCCACAAGAACTGTCTTAGCGAAAGGCTTCTTGAGGGAAAAGCTGTAACTCTGTGAGATGATTTCACAGAACACAAAGAAGTTTCTCAGAAAGCTTCTTTCTCTTTGTTATCGGAGGATATTTCCTTTGGCCCTATAGTCTTCAAAGGGAAAAGAAATATCTGTTCTCAGATTCCACAGAAATAAGGCTAGCAAAGAGATCCACGAAATACAGATGTAACTCTGTGAGTGGAAGTCACATATCACAGAGCAGTTTCTCAGAAAGGGTCTTTCCAGATTTCATCGGAGGATAATTCCTTTTTCACCATAGCCCTCTATGGGCTTCCAAATATCACTTTGCCAATTCCAAAAGAAGTGTCTTAGCGAAAGGCTTCTTGAGGGGAAAGCCGTAACTCTGTGAGATGATTTCACAGAACACAAAGAAGTTTCTCAGAAAGCTTCTTTCTCTTTGTTATGGGAGGATATTTCCTTTGGCCCTACAGTCTTCAAAGGGATTCTAAATATCTGCTCTCAGATTCCACAGAAATAAGGCTAGCAAAGAGATCCACGAAATACAGATGTAACTCTGTGCGTGGAAGTCACATATCACAGAGCAGTTTCTCAGAAAGCGTCTTTCCAGATTTCATCGGAGGATATTTCCTTTTTCACCATAGCCCTCTATGGGCTTCCAAATATCACTTTGCCAATTCCACAAGAACTGTCTTAGCGAAAGGCTTCTTGAGGGGAAAGCTGTAACTCTGTGAGATGATTTCACAGAACACAATGAAGTTTCTCAGAAAGCTTCTTACTCTTTGTTATCGGAGGATATTTCCTTTGGCCCTATAGTCTTCAAAGGGATCGGAAATATCTGTTCTCAGATTCCACAGAAATAAGGCTAGCAAAGAGATCCACGAAACACAGATGTAACTCTGTGAGTGGAAGTCACATATCACAGAGCAGTTTCTCAGAAAGCTTCTTTCCAGACTTCATTGGAGGATATATCCTTTTTCACCATAGCCCTCTATGGGCCTCCAAATATCACTTTGCCAATTCCAGAAGAACTGTCTTAGCGAAAGGCTTCCTGAGGGGAAAGCTGTAACTCTGTGAGATGATTTCACAGAACACAAAGAAGTTTCTCAGAAAGCTTCTTTCTCTTTGTTACCGGAGGATATTTCCTTTGGCCCTATAGTCTTCAAAGGGATCCGAAATATCTGTTCTCAGATTCCACAGAAATAAGGCTAGCAAAGAGATCCACGAAATACAGATGTAACTCTGTTAGTGGAAGTCACATATCCCAGAGCAGTTTCTCAGAAAGCTTCTTTCCAGATTTCATCTGAGGATATTTCCTTTTTCACCATAGCCCTCTATGGGCTTCCAAATATCACTTTGCCAATTCCACAAGAACTGTCTTACAGAAAGGCTTCTTGAGGGGAAAGCTGTAACTCTGTGAGATGATTTCACAGAACACAAAGAAGTTTCTCAGAAAGCTTCTTTCTCTTTGTTATGGGAGGATATTTCCTTGGGCCCTACAGTCTTCAAAGGGATTCTAAATATCTGCTCTCAGATTCCACAGAAATAAGGCTAGCAAAGAGATCCACGAAATACAGATGTAATTCGGTGAGTGGAAGTCACATATCACAGAGCAGTTTCTCAGAAAGCGTCTTTCCAGATTTCATCGGAGGATATTTCCTTTTTCACCACAGCCCTCTACGGGCTTCCAAATATCACTTTGCCAATTCCACAAGAACTGTCTTAGCGAAAGGTTTCTTGAGGGGAAAGCTGTAACTCTGTGAGATGATTTCACAGAACACAAAGAAGTTTCTCAGAAAGCTTCTTTCTCTTTTTTATCGGAGGATATTTCCTTTGGCCCTATAGTCTTCAAAGGGAAAAGAAATATCTGTTCTCAGATTCCACAGAAATAAGGCTAGCAAAGAGATCCACGAAATACAGATGTAACTCTGTGAGTGGAAGTCACATATCACAGAGCAGTTTCTCAGAAAGGGTCTTTCCAGATTTCATCGGAGGATAATTCCTTTTTCACCATAGCCCTCTATGGGCTTCCAAATATCACTTTGCCAATTCCAAAAGAACTGTCTTAGCGAAAGGCTTCTTGAGGGGAAAGCCGTAACTCTGTGAGATGATTTCACAGAACACAAAGAAGTTTCTCAGAAAGCTTCTTTCTCTTTGTTATGGGAGGATATTTCCTTTGGCCCTACAGTCTTCAAAGGGATTCTAAATATCTGCTCTCAGATTCCACAGAAATAAGGCTAGCAAAGAGATCCACGAAATACAGATGT
Source organism: Macaca mulatta (assembly GCF_049350105.2). NCBI lineage: Eukaryota > Metazoa > Chordata > Mammalia > Primates > Cercopithecidae > Macaca > Macaca mulatta. Next base: position 31,864,907 of record NC_133417.1, read on the forward strand.
AACTCTGTGCGTGGAAGTCACATATCACAGAGCAGTTTCTCAGAAAGCGTCTTTCCAGATTTCATCGGAGGATATTTCCTTTTTCACCATAGCCCTCTATGGGCTTCCAAATATCACTTTGCCAATTCCACAAGAACTGTCTTAGCGAAAGGCTTCTTGAGGGGAAAGCTGTAACTCTGTGAGATGATTTCACAGAACACAATGAAGTTTCTCAGAAAGCTTCTTACTCTTTGTTATCGGAGGATATTTCCTTTGGCCCTATAGTCTTCAAAGGCATCCGAAATATCTGTTCTCAGATTCCACAGAAATAAGGCTAGCAAAGAGATCCACGAAACACAGATGTAACTCTGTGAGTGGAAGTCACATATCACAGAGCAGTTTCTCAGAAAGCTTCTTTCCAGACTTCATTGGAGGATATATCCTTTTTCACCATAGCCCTCTATGGGCCTCCAAATATCACTTTGCCAATTCCAGAAGAACTGTCTTAGCGAAAGGCTTCCTGAGGGGAAAGCTGTAACTCTGTGAGATGATTTCACAGAACACAAAGAAGTTTCTCAGAAAGCTTCTTTCTCTTTGTTACCGGAGGATATTTCCTTTGGCCCTATAGTCTTCAAAGGGATCCGAAATATCTGTTCTCAGATTCCACAGAAATAAGGCTAGCAAAGAGATCCACGAAATACAGATGTAACTCTGTTAGTGGAAGTCACATATCCCAGAGCAGTTTCTCAGAAAGCTTCTTTCCAGATTTCATCTGAGGATATTTCCTTTTTCACCATAGCCCTCTATGGGCTTCCAAATATCACTTTGCCAATTCCACAAGAACTGTCTTACAGAAAGGCTTCTTGAGGGGAAAGCTGTAACTCTGTGAGATGATTTCACAGAACACAAAGAAGTTTCTCAGAAAGCTTCTTTCTCTTTGTTATGGGAGGATATTTCCTTGGGCCCTACAGTCTTCAAAGGGATTCTAAATATCTGCTCTCAGATTCCACAGAAATAAGGCTAGCAAAGAGATCCACGAAATACAGATGTAATTCGGTGAGTGGAAGTCACATATCACAGAGCAGTTTCTCAGAAAGCGTCTTTCCAGATTTCATCGGAGGATATTTCCTTTTTCACCACAGCCCTCTACGGGCTTCCAAATATCACTTTGCCAATTCCACAAGAACTGTCTTAGCGAAAGGTTTCTTGAGGGGAAAGCTGTAACTCTGTGAGATGATTTCACAGAACACAAAGAAGTTTCTCAGAAAGCTTCTTTCTCTTTTTTATCGGAGGATATTTCCTTTGGCCCTATAGTCTTCAAAGGGATCCGAAATATCTGTTCTCAGATTCCACAGAAATAAAGCTAGCAAAGAGATCCACGAAATACAGATGTAACTCTGTGAGTGGAAGTCACATATCACAGAGCAGTTTCTCAGAAAGCTTCTTTCCAGATTTCATCTGAGGATATTTCCTTTTTCACCATAGCCCTCTATGGGCTTCCAAATATCACTTTGCCAATTCCACAAGAACTGTCTTAGCGAAAGGCTTCTTGAGGGGAAAGCTGTAACTCTGGGAGATGATTTCACAAAACACAAAGAAGTTTCTCATAGAGCTTCTTTCTCTTTGTTATCGGAGGATATTTCCTTTGGCCCAATAGTCTTCCAGGGGATCCGAAATATCTGTTCTCAGATTCCACAGAAATAAGGCTAGCAAAGAGATCCACGAAATACACATGTAACTCTGTGAGTGGAAGTCACATATCACAGAGCAGTTTCTCAGAAAGCTTCTTTCCAGATTTCATCGGAGGATATTTCCTTTTTCACCATAGCCCTCTATGGGCTTCCTAATATCACTTTGCCAATTCCACAAGAACTGTCTTAGCGAAAGGCTTCTGGAGGGGAAAGGTGTAACTCTGTGAGATGATTTCACAGAACAGAAAGAAGTTTCTCTGAAAGCTTCTTTCTCTTTGTTATCGGAGGATATTTCCTTTGGCCCTGTAGTCTTCAAAGGGATCCGAAATATCTGTTCTCAAATTCCACAGAAATAAGGCTAGCAAAGAGATCCACGAAATACAGATGTAACTCTGTGAGTGGAAGTCACATATCACAGAGCAGTTTCTCAGAAAGCTTCTTTCCAGATTTCATCGGAGGATATTTCCTTTTTCACCATAGCCCTCTAAGGGCTTCCAAATATCACTTTGCCACTTCCACAAGAACTCTCTTAGCGAAAGGCTTCTTGAGGGGAAAGCTGTAACTCTGTGAGATGATTTCACAGAACACAAAGAAGTTTCTCAGAAAGCTTCTTTCTCATTGTTATGGGAGGATATTTCCTTTGGCCCTATAGTCTTCAAAGGGATTCTAAATATCTGCTCTCAGATTCCACAGAAATAAGGCTAGCAAAGAGATCCACGAAATACAGATGTAACTCTGTGAGTGGATGTCACATATTACAGAGCAGTTTCTCAGAAAGCTTCTTTCCAGATTTCATCGGAGGACATTTCCTTTTTCACCATAGCCCTCTATGGGCTTCCAAATATCACTTTGCAAATTCCACAAGAACTGTCTTAGCGAAAGGCTTCTTGAGGGGAAAGCTGTAACTCTGTGAGATGATTTCACAGAACACAAAGAAGTTTCTCAGAAAGCTTCTTTCTCTTTGTTATGGGAGGATATTTCCTTTGTCCCCATAGTCTTCAAACGGATCCGAAATATCTGTTCTCAGATTCCACAGAAATAAGGCTAGCAAAGAGATCCAAGAAATACAGATGTAACTCTGTGAGTGGAAGTCACATATCACAGAGCAGTTTCTCAAAAAGCTTCTTTCCAGATTTCATCGGAGGTTATTTCCTTTTTCACCATAGCCCTCTATGGGCTTCCAAATATCACTTTGCCAATTCCACAAGAACTGTCTTAGCGAAAGGCTTCTTGAGGGGAAAGCTGTAACTCTGGGAGATGATTTCACAGAACACAAAGAAGTTTCTCAGAGAGCTTCTTTCTCTTTGTTATCGGAGGATATTTCCTTTGGCCCAATAGTCTTCCAAGGGATCCGAAATATCTGTTCTCAGATTCCACAGAAATAAGGCTAGCAAAGAGATCCACGAAAAACAGATGTAACTCTGTGAGTGGAAGTCACATATCACAGAGCAGTTTCTCAGAAAGCTTCTTTCCAGATTTCATCGGAGGATATTTCCTTTTTCACCATAGCCCTCCATGGGCTTCCTAATATCACTTTGCCAATTCCACAAGAACTGTCTTAGCGAAAGGCTTCTTGATGGGAAAGCTGTAACTCTGTGAGATGATTTCATACAACACAAAGAAGTTTCTCAGAAACCTTCTTTCTCTTTGTTATCGGAGGATATTTCCTTTGGCCCTACAGTCTTCAAAGGGATTCTAAATAACTGCTCTCAGATTCCACAGAAATCAGGCTAGCAAAGAGATCCACGAAATACAGAGTAACTCTGTGAGTGGAAGTCACATATCACAGAGCAGTTTCTCAGAAAGTTTCTTTCCAGATTTCATCTGAGGATATTTCCTTTTTCACCATAGCCCTCTATGGGCTTCCAAATATCACTTTGCCAATTCCACAAGAACTGTCTTAGCGAAAGGCTTCTTGAGGGGAAAGCTGTAACTCTGGGAGATGATTTCACAAAACACAAAGAAGTTTCTCATAGAGCTTCTTTCTCCTTTGTTATCGGAGGATATTTCCTTTGGCCCAATAGTCTTCCAAGGGATCCGAAATATCTGTTCTCAGATTCCACAGATATAAGGCTAGCAAAGAGATCCACGAAATACACATGTAACTCTGTGAGTGGAAGTCACATATCACAGAGCAGTTTCTCAGAAAGCTTCTTTCCAGATTTCATCGGAGGATATCTCCTTTTTCACCATAGCCCTCTATGGGCTTCCTAATATCACTTTGCCAATTCCACAAGAACTGTCTTAGCGAAAGGCTTCTTGAGGGGAAAGCTGTAACTCTGTGAGATGATTTCACAGAACAGAAAGAAGTTTCTCTGAAAGCTTCTTTCTCTTAGTTATCGCAGGATATTTCCTTTGGCCCTATAGTCTTCAAAGGGATCCGAAATATCTGTTCTCATATTCCACAGAAATAAGGCTAGCAAAGAGATCCACGAAATACAGATGTAACTCTGTGAGTGGAAGTCTCATATCACAGAGCAGTTTCTCAGAAAGCTTCTTTCCAGATTTCATCGGAGGATATTTCCTTTTTCACCATAGCCCTCTAAGGGCTTCCAAATATCACTTTGCCAATTCCACAAGAACTCTCTTAGCGAAAGGCTTCTTGAGGGGAAAGCTGTATCTCTGTGAAATGATTTCACAGAACACAAAGAAGTTTCTCAGAAAGCTTCTTTCTCATTGTTATGGGAGGATATTTCCTTTGGCCCTATAGTCTTCAAAGGGATTCTAAATATCTGCTCTCAGATTCCACAGAAATAAGGCTAGCAAAGAGATCCACGAAATACAGATGTAACTCTGTGAGTGGATGTCACATATTACAGAGCAGTTTCCCAGAAAGCTTCTTTCCAGATTTCATCGGAGGACATTTCCTTTTTCACCATAGCCCTCTATGGTCTTCCAAATATCACTTTGCCAATTCCACAAGAACTGTCTTAGCGAAAGGCTTCTTGAGGGGAAAGCTGTAACTCTGGGAGATGATTTCACAGAACACAAAGAAGTTTCTCAGAGAGCTTCTTTCTCTTTGTTATCGGAGGATATTTCCTTTGGCCCAATAGTCTTCCAAGGGATCCGAAATATCTGTTCTCAGATTCCACAGAAATAAGGCTAGCAAAGAGATCCACGAAAAACAGATATAACTCTGTGAGTGGAACTCACATATCACAGAGCAGTTTCTCAGAAAGCTTCTTTCCAGATTTCATCGGAGGATATTTCCTTTTTCACCATAGCCCTCCATGGGCTTCCTAATATCACTTTGCCAATTCCAAAAGAACTGTCTTAGCGAAAGGCTTCTTGAGGGGAAAGCTGTAACTCTGTGAGATGATTTCATACAACACAAAGAAGTTTCTCAGAAAGCTTCTTTCTCTTTGTTATTGGAGGATATTTCCTTTGGCCCTACAGTCTTCAAAGGGATTCTAAATATCTGCTCTCAGATTCCACAGAAATCAGGCTAGCAAAGAGATCCACGAAATACAGATGTAACTCTGGGAGTGGAAGTCACATATCACAGAGCAGTTTCTCAGAAAGCGTCTTTCCAGATTTCATCGGAGGATATTTCCTTTTTCACCATAGCCCTCTAAGGGCTTCCAAATATCACTTTGCCAATTCCACAAGAACTATCTTAGCGAAAGGCTTCTTGAGGGGAAAGCTGTAACTCTGTGAGATGATTTCACAGAACACAAAGAAGTTTCTCAGAAAGCTTCTTTCTCTTTGTTATCGGAGGATATTTCCTTTGGCCCTATAGTCTTCAAAGGGATACGAAATATCTGTTCTCAGATCCACAGAAATAAGGCTAGCAAAGAGATCCACGAAACACAGATGTAACTCTGTGAGTGGAAGTCACATATCACAGAGCAGTTTCTCAGAAAGCGTCTTTCCAGATTTCATCGGAGGATATTTCCTTTTTCACCATAGCCCTCTATGGGCTTCCAAATATCACTTTGCCAATTCCACAAGAACTCTCTTAGCGATAGGCTTCTTGAGGGGAAAGCTGTAACTCTGGGAGATGATTTCACAGAACACAAAGAAGTTTCTCAGAAAGCTTCTTTCTCTTTGTTATCGGAGGATATTTCCTTTGGCCCTATAGTCTTCAAAGGGATCCGAAATATCTGTTCTCAGATTCCACAGAAATAAGGCTAGCAAAGAGATCCACGAAATACAGATGTAACTCTGTGAGTGGAAGTCACATATCACAGAGCAGTTTCTCAGAAATCTTCTTTCCAGATTTCATCGGAGGATATTTCCTTTTTCACCATAGCCCTCTATGGGCTTCCAAATATCACTTTGCCAATACCACAAGAACTGTCTTAGCGAAAGGCTTCTTGAGGGGAAAGCTGTAACTCTGTGAGATGATTACACAGAACACAAAGAAGTTTCTCAGAAAGCTTCTTTCTCTTTGTTATCGGAGGATATTTCCTTTGGCCCTATAGTCTTCAAAGGGATACGAAATATCTGTTCTTAGATTCCACAGAAATAAGGCTAGCAAAGAGATCCACGAAATACAGATGTAACTCTGTGAGTGGAAGTCACATATCACAGAGCAGTTTCTCAGAAAGCGTCTTTCCAGATTTCATCGGAGGATATTTCCTTTTTCACCATAGCCCTCTATGGGCTTCCAAATATCACTTTGCCAATTCCACAAGAACTGTCTTAGCGATAGGCTTCTTGAGGGGAAAGCTGTAACTCTGGGAGATGATTTCACAGAACACAAAGAAGTTTCTCAGAAAGCTTCTTTCTCTTTGTTATCGGAGGATATTTCCTTTGGCCCTATAGTCTTCAAAGGGATCCGAAATATCTCTTCTCAGATTCCACAGAAATAAGGCTAGCAAAGAGATCCACGAAATACAGATGTAACTCTGTGAGTTGAAGTCACATATCACAGAGCAGTTTCTCAGAAAGCTTCTTTCCAGATTTCATCGGAGGATATTTCCTTTTTCACCATAGCCCTCTATGGGCTTCCAAATATCATTTTGCCAATACCACAAGAACTGTCTTAGCGAAAGGATTCTTGAGGGGAAAGCTGTAACTCTGTGAGATGATTTCACAAAAATAAGAAGTTTCTCAGAAAGCTTCTTTCTCTTTGTTATGGGAGGATATTTCCTTGAGCCCTACAGTCTTCAAAGGGATTCTAAATATCTGCTCTCAGATTCCACAGAAATAAGGCTAGCAAAGAGATCCACGAAATACAGATGTAATTCTCTGAGTGGTAGTCACATATCACAGAGCAGTTTCTCAGAAAGCGTCTTTCCAGATTTCATCGGAGGATATTTCCTTTTTCACCATAGCCCTCTATGGGCTTCCAAATATCACTTTGCCAATTCCACAAGAATTGTCTTAGCGAAAGGCTTCTTGAGGGGAAAGCTGTAACTCTGTGAGATGATTTCACAGAACACAAAGAAGTTTCTCAGAAAGCTTCTTTCTCTTTGTTATCGGAGGATATTTCCTTTGGCCCTATAGTCTTCAAAGGGATCCGAAATATCTGGTCTAAGATTCCACAGAAATAAGGCTAGCAAAGAGATCCACGAAATACAGATGTAACTCTGTGAGTGGAAGTCACATATCCCAGAGCAGTTTCTCAGAAAGCTTCTTTCCAGATTTCATCTGAGGATATTTCCTTTTTCACCAAAGCCCTCTATGGGCTTCCAAATATCACTTTGCCAATTCCACAAGAAATGTCTTAGCGAAAGGCTTCTTGAGGGGAAAGCTGTAACTCTGTGAGATGATTTCACAGAACACAAAGAAGTTCCTCAGAAAGCTTCTTTCTCTTTGTTATGCGAGGATATTTCCTTTGGCCCTATAGTCTTCAAAGGGATCCGAAATATCTGGTCTCAGATTCCACAGAAATAAGGCTAGCAAAGAGATCCACGAAATACAGATGTAACTCTGTGAGTGGAAGTCACATATCCCAGAGCAGTTTCTCAGAAAGCTTCTTTCCAGATTTCATCTGAGGATATTTCCTTTTTCACCAAAGCCCTCTATGGGCTTCCAAATATCACTTTGCCAATTCCACAAGAAATGTCTTAGCGAAACGCTTCTTGAGGGGAAAGCTGTAACTCTGTGAGATGATTTCACAGAACACAAAGAAGTTCCTCAGAAAGCTTCTTTCTCTTTGTTATGGGAGGATATTTCCTTTGGCCCTAAAGTCTTCAAAGGGATCGGAAATATCTGTTCTCAGATTCCACAGAAATAAGGCTAGCAAAGAGATCCACGAAATACAGATGTAACTCTGTGAGTGGAAGTCACATATCACAGAGCAGTTTCTCAGAAAGCTTCTTTCCAGATTTCATCTGAGGATATTTCCTTTTTCACCAAAGCCCTCTATGGGCTTCCAAATATCACTTTGCCAATTCCACAAGAAATGTCTTAGCGAAAGGCTTCTTGAGGGGAAAGCTGTAACTCTGTGAGATGATTTCACAGAACACAAAGAAGTTCCTCAGAAAGCTTCTTTCTCTTTGTTATGGGAGGATATTTCCTTTGGCCCTATAGTCTTCAAAGGGATCCGAAATATCTGGTCTCAGATTCCACAGAAATAAGGCTAGCAAAGAGATCCACGAAATACAGATGTAACTCTGTGACTGGAAGTCACATATCCCAGAGCAGTTTCTCAGAAAGCTTCTTTCCAGATTTCATCGGAGGATATTTCCTTTTTCACCAAAGCCCTCTATGGGCTTCCAAATATCACTTTGCCAATTCCACAAGAAATGTCTTAGCGAAAGGCTTCTTGAGGGGAAAGCTGTAACTCTGTGAGATGATTTCACAGAACACAAAGAAGTTCATCAGAAAGCTTCTTTCTCTTTGTTATGGGAGGATATTTCCTTTGGCCCTAGAGTCTTCAAAGGGATCGGAAATATCTGTTCTCAGATTCCACAGAAATAAGGCTAGCAAAGAGATCCAAGAAATACAGATGTAACTCTGTGAGTGGAAGTCACATATCACAGAGCAGTTTCTCAGAAAGCTTCTTTCCAGATTTCATTGGAGGATATTTCCTTTTTCACAATAGCCCTCTATGGGCTTCCAAATATCACTTTGCCAATTCCACAAGAACTGTCTTAGCGAAAGGCTTCTTGCGGGAAAAGCTGTAACTCTGTGAGATGATTTCACAGAACACAAAGAAGTTTCTCCGAAAGCTTCTTTCTCTTTGTTATCGGAGGATATTTCCTTTGGCCCTACAGTCTTCAAAGGGATTCTAAATATCTGCTCTCAGATTCCACAGAAATCAGGCTAGCAAAGAGATCCACGAAATACAGATGTAACTCTGTGAGTGGAAGTCACATATCACAGAGCAGTTTCTCAGAAAGCTTCTTTCCAGATTTCATCTGAGGATATTTCCTTTTTCACCATAGCCCTCTATGGGCTTCCAAATATCACTTTGCCAATTCCACAAGAACTGTCTTAGCGAAAGGCTTCTTGAGGGGAAAGCTGTAACTCTGGGAGATGATTTCACAAAACACAAAGAAGTTTCTCATAGAGCTTCTTTCTCTTTGTTATCGGAGGATATTTCCTTTGGCCCAATAGTCTTCCAAGGGATCCGAAATATCTGTTCTCAGATTCCACAGATATAAGGCTAGCAAAGAGATCCACGAAATACACATGTAACTCTGTGCGTGGAAGTCACATATCACAGAGCAGTTTCTCAGAAAGCTTCTTTCCAGATTTCATCGGAGGATATTTCCTTTTTCACCATAGCCCTCTATGGGCTTCCAAATATCACTTTGCCAATTCCACAAGAACTGTCTTAGCGAAAGGCTTCTTGAGGGGAAAGCTGTAACTCTGTGAGATGATTTCACAGAACAGTAAGAAGTTTCTCTGAAAGCTTCTTTCTCTTAGTTATCGGAGGATATTTCCTTTGGCCCTATAGTCTTCAAAGGGATCCGAAATATCTGTTCTCAGATTCCACAGAAATACGGCTAGCAAAGAGATCCACGAAATACAGATGTAACTCTGTGAGTGGAAGTCACATATCACAGAGCAGTTTCTCAGAAAGCTTCTTTCCAGATTTCATCGGAGGATATTTCCTTTTTCACCATAGCCCTCTAAGGGCTTCCAAATATCACTTTGCCAATTCCACAAGAACTCTCTTAGCGAAAGGCTTCTTGAGGGGAAAGCTGTATCTCTGTGAAATGATTTCACAGAACACAAAGAAGTTTCTCAGAAAGCTTCTTTCTCATTGTTATGGGAGGATATTTCCTTTGGCCCTATAGTCTTCAAAGGGATTCTAAATATCTGCTCTCAGATTCCACAGAAATAAGGCTAGCAAAGAGATCCACGAAATACAGATGTAACTCTGTGAGTGGATGTCACATATTACAGAGCAGTTTCCCAGAAAGCTTCTTTCCAGATTTCATCGGAGGACATTTCCTTTTTCACCATAGCCCTCTAAGGTCTTCCAAATATCACTTTGCCAATTCAACAAGAACTGTCTTAGCGAAAGGTTTCTTGAGGGGAAAGCTGTAACTCTGGGAGATGATTTCACAGAACACAAAGAAGTTTCTCAGAGAGCTTCTTTCTCTTTGTTATCGGAGGATATTTCCTTTGGCCCAATAGTCTTCCAAGGGATCCGAAATATCTGTTCTCAGATTCCACAGAAATAAGGCTAGCAAAGAGATCCACGAAAAACAGATGTAACTCTGTGAGTGGAAGTCACATATCACAGAGCAGTTTCTCAGAAAGCTTCTTTCCAGATTTCATCGGAGGATATTTCCTTTTTCACCATAGCCCTCCATGGGCTTCCTAATATCACTTTGCCAATTCCAAAAGAACTGTCTTAGCGAAAGGCTTCTTGAGGGGAAAGCTGTAACTCTGTGAGATGATTTCATACAACACAAAGAAGTTTCTCAGAAAGCTTCTTTCTCTTTGTTATTGGAGGATATTTCCTTGGCCCTACAGTCTTCAAAGGGATTCTAAATATCTGCTCTCAGATTCCACAGAAATCAGGCTAGCAAAGAGATCCACGAAATACAGATGTAACTCTGTGAGTGGAAGTCACATATCACAGAGCAGTTTCTCAGAAAGCGTCTTTCCAGATTTCATCGGAGGATATTTCCTTTTTCACCATAGCCCTCTATGGGCTTCCAAATATCACTTTGCCAATTCCACAAGAACTGTCTTAGCGAAAGGCTTCTTGAGGGGAAAGCTGTAACTCTGTGAGATGATTACACAGAACACAAAGAAGTTTCTCAGAAAGCTTCTTTCTCTTTGTTATCGGAGGATATTTCCTTTGGCCCTATAGTCTTCAAAGGGATCCGAAATATCTGTTCTTAGATTCCACAGAAATAAGGCTAGCAAAGAGATCCACGAAATACAGATGTAACTCTGTGAGTGGAAGTCACATATCACAGAGCAGTTTCTCAGAAAGCGTCTTTCCAGATTTCATCGGAGGATATTTCCTTTTTCACCATAGCCCTCTATGGGCTTCCAAATATCACTTTGCCAATTCCACAAGAACTGTCTTAGCGATAGGCTTCTTGAGGGGAAAGCTGTAACTCTGGGAGATGATTTCACAGAACACAAAGAAGTTTCTCAGAAAGCTTCTTTCTCTTTGTTATCGGAGGATATTTCCTTTGGCCCTATAGTCTTCAAAGGGATCTGAAATATCTCTTCTCAGATTCCACAGAAATAAGGCTAGCAAAGAGATCCACGAAATACAGATGTAACTCTGTGAGTTGAAGTCACATATCACAGAGCAGTTTCTCAGAAAGCTTCTTTCCAGATTTCATCGGAGGATATTTCCTTTTTCACCATAGCCCTCTATGGGCTTCCAAATATCACTTTGCCAATACCACAAGAACTGTCTTAGCGAAAGGCTTCTTGAGGGGAAAGCTGTAACTCTGTGAGATGATTTCACAAAAATAAGAAGTTTCTCAGAAAGCTTCTTTCTCTTTGTTATGGGAGGATATTTCCTTGAGCCCTACAGTCTTCAAAGGGATTCTAAATATCTGCTCTCAGATTCCACAGAAATAAGGCTAGCAAAGAGATCCACGAAATACAGATGTAATTCTCTGAGTGGTAGTCACATATCACAGAGCAGTTTCTCAGAAAGCGTCTTTCCAGATTTCATCGGAGGATATTTCCTTTTTCACCATAGCCCTCTATGGGCTTCCAAATATCACTTTGCCAATTCCACAAGAATTGTCTTAGCGAAAGGCTTCTTGAGGGGAAAGCTGTAACTCTGTGAGATGATTTCACAGAACACAAAGAAGTTTCTCAGAAAGCTTCTTTCTCTTTGTTATCGGAGGATATTTCCTTTGGCCCTATAGTCTTCAAAGGGATCCGAAATATCTGGTCTAAGATTCCACAGAAATAAGGCTAGCAAAGAGATCCACGAAATACAGATGTAACTCTGTGAGTGGAAGTCACATATCCCAGAGCAGTTTCTCAGAAAGCTTCTTTCCAGATTTCATCTGAGGATATTTCCTTTTTCACCAAAGCCCTCTATGGGCTTCCAAATATCACTTTGCCAATTCCACAAGAAATGTCTTAGCGAAAGGCTTCTTGAGGGGAAAGCTGTAACTCTGTGAGATGATTTCACAGAACACAAAGAAGTTCCTCAGAAAGCTTCTTTCTCTTTGTTATGCGAGGATATTTCCTTTGGCCCTATAGTCTTCAAAGGGATCCGAAATATCTGGTCTCAGATTCCACAGAAATAAGGCTAGCAAAGAGATCCACGAAATACAGATGTAACTCTGTGAGTGGAAGTCACATATCCCAGAGCAGTTTCTCAGAAAGCTTCTTTCCAGATTTCATCTGAGGATATTTCCTTTTTCACCAAAGCCCTCTATGGGCTTCCAAATATCACTTTGCCAATTCCACAAGACATGTCTTAGCGAAAGGCTTCTTGAGGGGAAAGCTGTAACTCTGTGAGATGATTTCACAGAACACAAAGAAGTTCCTCAGAAAGCTTCTTTCTCTTTGTTATGGGAGGATATTTCCTTTGGTCCTAAAGTCTTCAAAGGGATCGGAAATATCTGTTCTCAGATTCCACAGAAATAAGGCTAGCAAAGAGATCCAAGAAATACAGATGTAACTCTGTGAGTGGAAGTCACATATCACAGAGCAGTTTCTCAGAAAGCTTCTTTCCAGATTTCATTGGAGGATATTTCCTTTTTCACCATAGCCCTTTATGGGCTTCCAAATATCACTTTGCCAAACCCCAAGAACTGTCTTAGCGGAAGGCCTCTTGAGGGGAAAGCTGTAACTCTGTGAGATGATTTCACAGAACACAAAGAAGTTTCTCAGAAAGCTTCTTTCTCTTTGTTATGGCAGGATATTTCCTTGAGCCCTACAGTCTTCAAAGGGATTCTAAATATCTGCTCTCAGATTCCACAGAAATAAGGCTAGCAAAGAGATCCACGAAATACAGATGTAATTCTGTGAGTGGTAGTCACATATCACAGAGCAGTTTCTCAGAAAGCGTCTTTCCAGATTTCATCGGAGGATATTTCCTTTTTCACCATAGCCCTCTATGGGCTTCCAAATATCACTTTGCCAATTCCACAAGAATTGTCTTAGCGAAAGGCTTCTTGAGGGGAAAGCTGTAACTCTGTGAGATGATTTCACAGAACACAAAGAAGTTTCTCAGAAAGCTTCTTTCTCTTTGTTATCGGAGGATATTTGCTTTGGCCCTATAGTCTTCAAAGGGATCCGAAATATCTGGTCTAAGATTCCACAGAAATAAGGCTAGCAAAGAGATCCACGAAATACAGATGTAACTCTGTGAGTGGAAGTCACATATCACAGAGCAGTTTCTCAGAAAGCTTCTTTCCAGATTTCATCTGAGGATATTTCCTTTTTCACCAAAGCCCTCTATGGGCTTCCAAATATCACTTTGCCAATTCCACAAGAAATGTCTTAGCGAAAGGCTTCTTGAGGGGAAAGCTGTAACTCTGTGAGATGATTTCACAGAACACAAAGAAGTTCCTCAGAAAGCTTCTTTCTCTTTGTTATGCGAGGATATTTCCTTTGGCCCTATAGTCTTCAAAGGGATCCGAAATATCTGGTCTCAGATTCCACAGAAATAAGGCTAGCAAAGAGATCCACGAAATACAGATGTAACTCTGTGACTGGAAGTCACATATCCCAGAGCAGTTTCTCAGAAAGCTTCTTTCCAGATTTCATCTGAGGATATTTCCTTTTTCACCAAAGCCCTCTATGGGCTTCCAAATATCACTTTGCCAATTCCACAAGAAATATCTTAGCGAAAGGCTTCTTGAGGGGAAAGCTGTAACTCTGTGAGATGATTTCACAGAACACAAAGAAGTTCCTCAGAAAGCTTCTTTCTCTTTGTTATGGGAGGATATTTCCTTTGGCCCTAGAGTCTTCAAAGGGATCGGAAATATCTGTTCTCAGATTCCACAGAAATAAGGCTAGCAAAGAGATCCAAGAAATACAGATGTAACTCTGTGAGTGGAAGTCACATATCACAGAGCAGTTTCTCAGAAAGCTTCTTTCCAGATTTCATTGGAGGATATTTCCTTTTTCACAATAGCCCTCTATGGGCTTCCAAATATCACTTTGCCAATTCCACAAGAACTGTCTTAGCGAAAGGCTTCTTGCGGGAAAAGCTGTAACTCTGTGAGATGATTTCACAGAACACAAAGAAGTTTCTCCGAAAGCTTCTTTCTCCATGTTATGGGAGGATATTTCCTTTGTCACTATAGTCTTCAAAGGGATCCGAAATATCTGTTCTCAGATTCCACAGAAATAAGGCTAGCAAAGAGATCCACGAAATACAGATGTAACTCTGTGAGTGGAAGTCACATATCCCAGAGCAGTTTCTCAGAAAGCTTCTTTCCAGATTTCATCGGAGGATATTTCCTTTTTCACCATATCCCTCTATGGGCTTCCAAATATCACTTTGCCAATTCCCCAAGAACTGTCTTAGCGAAAGGCCTCTTGAGGGGAAAGCTGTAACTCTGTGAGATGATTTCACAGAACACAAAGAAGTTTCTCAGAAAGCTTCTTTCTCTTTGTTATCGGAGGATATTTCCTTTGGCCCTATAGTCTTCAAAGGGATCCGAAATATCTGTTCTCAGATTCCACAGAAATAAGGCTAGCAAAGAGATCCACGAAAAACAGATGTAACTCTGTGAGTGTAAGTCACATATCACAGAGCAGTTTCTCAGAAAGCTTCTTTCCAGATTTCATCGGAGGATATTTCCTTTTTCACCATAGCCCTCCATGGGCTTCCTAATATCACTTTGCCAATTCCACAAGAACTGTCTTAGCGAAAGGCTTCTTGAGGGGAAAGCTGTAACTCTGTGAGATGATTTCATACAACACAAAGAAGTTTCTCAGAAAGCTTCTTTCTCTTTGTTATCGGAGGATATTTCCTTTGGCCCTACAGTCTTCAAAGGGATTCTAAATATCTGCTCTCAGATTCCACAGAAATCAGGCTAGCAAAGAGATCCACGAAATACAGATGTAACTCTGTGAGTGGAAGTCACATATCACAGAGCAGTTTCTCAGAAAGCTTCTTTCCAGATTTCATCGGAGGATATTTCCTTTTTCACCATAGCCCTCTAAGGGCTTCCAAATATCACTTTGCCAATTCCACAAGAACTCTCTTAGCGAAAGGCTTCTTGAGGGGAAAGCTGTATCTCTGTGAAATGATTTCACAGAACACAAAGAAGTTTCTCAGAAAGCTTCTTTCTCATTGTTATGGGAGGATATTTCCTTTGGCCCTATAGTCTTCAAAGGGATTCTAAATATCTGCTCTCAGATTCCACAGAAATAAGGCTAGCAAAGAGATCCACGAAATACAGATGTAACTCTGTGAGTGGATGTCACATATTACAGAGCAGTTTCCCAGAAAGCTTCTTTCCAGATTTCATCGGAGGACATTTCCTTTTTCACCATAGCCCTCTAAGGTCTTCCAAATATCACTTTGCCAATTCAACAAGAACTGTCTTAGCGAAAGGTTTCTTGAGGGGAAAGCTGTAACTCTGTGAGATGATTTCACAGAACACAAAGAAGTTTCTCAGAGAGCTTCTTTCTCTTTGTTATCGGAGGATATTTCCTTTGGCCCAATAGTCTTCCAAGGGATCCGAAATATCTGTTCTCAGATTCCACAGAAATAAGGCTAGCAAAGAGATCCACGAAAAACAGATGTAACTCTGTGAGTGGAAGTCACATATCACAGAGCAGTTTCTCAGAAAGCTTCTTTCCAGATTTCATCGGAGGATATTTCCTTTTTCACCATAGCCCTCCATGGACTTCCTAATATCACTTTGCCAATTCCAAAAGAACTGTCTTAGCGAAAGGCTTCTTGAGGGGAAAGCTGTAACTCTGTGAGATGATTTCATACAACACAAAGAAGTTTCTCAGAAAGCTTCTTTCTCTTTGTTATTGGAGGATATTTCCTTGGCCCTACAGTCTTCAAAGGGATTCTAAATATCTGCTCTCAGATTCCACAGAAATCAGGCTAGCAAAGAGATCCACGAAATACAGATGTAACTCTGTGAGTGGAAGTCACATATCACAGAGCAGTTTCTCAGAAAGCGTCTTTCCAGATTTCATCGGAGGATATTTCCTTTTTCACCATAGCCCTCTATGGGCTTCCAAATATCACTTTGCCAATTCCACAAGAACTGTCTTAGCGAAAGGCTTCTTGAGGGGAAAGCTGTAACTCTGTGAGATGATTTCACAGAACACAAAGAAGTTTCTCAGAAAGCTTCTTTCTCTTTGTTATCGGAGGATATTTCCTTTGGCCCTATAGTCTTCAAAGGGATACGAAATATCTGTTCTCAGATTCCACAGAAATAAGGCTAGCAAAGAGATCCACGAAATACAGATGTAACTCTGTGAGTGGAAGTCACATATCACAGAGCAGTTTCTCAGAAAGCGTCTTTCCAGATTTCATCGGAGGATATTTCCTTTTTCACCATAGCCCTCTATGGGCTTCCAAATATCACTTTGCCAATTCCACAAGAACTGTCTTAGCGATAGGCTTCTTGAGGGGAAAGCTGTAACTCTGGGAGATGATTTCACAGAACACAAAGAAGTTTCTCAGAAAGCTTCTTTCTCTTTGTTATCGGAGGATATTTCCTTTGGCCCTATAGTCTTCAAAGGGATCCGAAATATCTCTTCTCAGATTCCACAGAAATAAGGCTAGCAAAGAGATCCACGAAATACAGATGTAACTCTGTGAGTGGAAGTCACATATCACAGAGCAGTTTCTCAGAAAGCTTCTTTCCAGATTTCATCGGAGGATATTTCCTTTTTCACCATAGCCCTCTATGGGCTTCCAAATATCACTTTGCCAATACCACAAGAACTGTCTTAGCGAAAGGCTTCTTGAGGGGAAAGCTGTAACTCTGTGAGATGATTTCACAAAAACAAGAAGTTTCTCAGAAAGCTTCTTTCTCTTTGTTATGGCAGGATATTTCCTTGAGCCCTACAGTCTTCAAAGGGATTCTAAATATCTGCTCTCAGATTCCACAGAAATAAGGCTAGCAAAGAGATCCACGAAATACAGATGTAATTCTCTGAGTGGTAGTCACATATCACAGAGCAGTTTCTCAGAAAGCGTCTTTCCAGATTTCATCGGAGGATATTTCCTTTTTCACCATAGCCCTCTATGGGCTTCCAAATATCACTTTGCCAATTCCACAAGAATTGTCTTAGCGAAAGGCTTCTTGAGGGGAAAGCTGTAACTCTGTGAGATGATTTCACAGAACACAAAGAAGTTTCTCAGAAAGCTTCTTTCTCTTTGTTATCGGAGGATATTTCCTTTGGCCCTATAGTCTTCAAAGGGATCCGAAATATCTGGTCTAAGATTCCACAGAAATAAGGCTAGCAAAGAGATCCACGAAATACAGATGTAACTCTGTGAGTGGAAGTCACATATCCCAGAGCAGTTTCTCAGAAAGCTTCTTTCCAGATTTCATCTGAGGATATTTCCTTTTTCACCAAAGCCCTCTATGGGCTTCCAAATATCACTTTGCCAATTCCACAAGAAATGTCTTAGCGAAAGGCTTCTTGAGGGGAAAGCTGTAACTCTGTGAGATGATTTCACAGAACACAAAGAAGTTCCTCAGAAAGCTTCTTTCTCTTTGTTATGGGAGGATATTTCCTTTGGCCCTATAGTCTTCAAATGGATCCGAAATATCTGGTCTCAGATTCCACAGAAATAAGGCTAGCAAAGAGATCCACGAAATACAGATGTAACTCTGTGAGTGGAAGTCACATATCCCAGAGCAGTTTCTCAGAAAGCTTCTTTCCAGATTTCATCTGAGGATATTTCCTTTTTCACCAAAGCCCTCTATGGGCTTCCAAATATCACTTTGCCAATTCCACAAGAAATGTCTTAGCGAAAGGCTTCTTGAGGGGAAAGCTGTAACTCTGTGAGATGATTTCACAGAACACAAAGAAGTTCCTCAGAAAGCTTCTTTCTCTTTGTTATGGGAGGATATTTCCTTTGGCCCTATAGTCTTCAAAGGGATCGGAAATATCTGTTCTCAGATTCCACAGAAATAAGGCTAGCAAAGAGATCTAAGAAATACAGATGTAACTCTGTGAGTGGAAGTCACATATCACAGAGCAGTTTCTCAGAAAGCTTCTTTCCAGATTTCATTGGAGGATATTTCCTTTTTCACCATAGCCCTCTATGGGCTTCCAAATATCACTTTGCCAAACCCCAAGAACTGTCTTAGCGAAAGGCCTTTTGAGGGGAAAGCTGTAACTCTGTGAGATGATTTCACAGAACACAAAGAAGTTTCTCAGAAAGCTTCTTTCTCTTTGTTATCGGAGGATATTTCCTTTGGCCCTATAGTCTTCAAAGGGATCCGAAATATCTGTTCTTACATTCCACAGAAATAAGGCTAGCAAAGAGATCCACGAAATACAGATGTAACTCTGTGAGTCGAAGTCACATATCCCAGAGCAGTTTCTCAGAAAGCTTCTTTCTAGACTTCATTGGAGGATATTTCCTTTTTCACAACAGCCCTCTAATGGCTTCCAAATATCACTTTGCCAATTCCACAAGAACTGTCTTAGCGAAAGGCTTCTTGAGAGGAAAGCTGTAACTCTGTGAGATGATTTCACAGAACACAAAGAAGTTTCTCAGAAAGCTTCTTTCTCTTTGTTATGGGAGGATATTTCCTTTGGCCCTATAGTCTTCAAAGGGATCCGAAATATCTGTTCTCAGATTCCGCAGAAATAAGGCTAGCAAAGAGATCCACGAAATACAGATGTAACTCTGTGAGTGGAAGTCACATATCAAAGAGCAGTTTCTCAGAATGCTTCTTTCCAGATTTCATTGGAGGATATTTCCTTTTTTACAATAGCCCTCTATGGGCTTCCAAATATCACTTTGCCAATTCCACAAGAACTGTCTTAGCGAAAGGCTTCTTGAGGGGAAAGTTGTAACTCTGGGAGATGATTTCACAGAACAGAAAGAAGTTTCTCAGAAAGCTTCTTTCTCTTTGTTATGGGAGGATATTTCCTTTGTCCCTATAGTCTTCAAAGGGATCCGAAATATCTGTTCTCCGATTCCACAGAAATAAGGCTAGCAAAGAGATCCACGAAATACAGATGTAACTCTGTGAGTGGAAGTCACATATCTCAGAGCAGTTTTTCAGAAAGCTTCTTTCCAGATTTCATCGGAGGATATTTCCTTTTTCACCATAGCCCTCTAAGGGCTTCCAAATATCACTTTGCCAATTCCACAAGAACTCTCTTAGCGAAAGGCTTCTTGAGGGGAAAGCTGTATCTCTGTGAAATGATTTCACAGAACACAAAGAAGTTTCTCAGAAAGCTTCTTTCTCATTGTTATGGGAGGATATTTCCTTTGGCCCTATAGTCTTCAAAGGGATTCTAAATATCTGCTCTCAGATTCCACAGAAATAAGGCTAGCAAAGAGATCCACGAAATACAGATGTAACTCTGTGAGTGGATGTCACATATTACAGAGCAGTTTCCCAGAAAGCTTCTTTCCAGATTTCATCGGAGGACATTTCCTTTTTCACCATAGCCCTCTAAGGTCTTCCAAATATCACTTTGCCAATTCAACAAGAACTGTCTTAGCGAAAGGTTTCTTGAGGGGAAAGCTGTAACTCTGGGAGATGATTTCACAGAACACAAAGAAGTTTCTCAGAGAGCTTCTTTCTCTTTGTTATCGGAGGATATTTCCTTTGGCCCAATAGTCTTACAAGGGATCCGAAATATCTGTTCTCAGATTCCACAGAAATAAGGCTAGCAAAGAGATCCACGAAAAACAGATGTAACTCTGTGAGTGGAAGTCACATATCACAGAGCAGTTTCTCAGAAAGCTTCTTTCCAGATTTCATCTGAGGATATTTCCTTTTTCACCAAAGCCCTCTATGGGCTTCCAAATATCACTTTGCCAATTCCACAAGAAATGTCTTAGCGAAAGGCTTCTTGAGGGGAAAGCTGTAACTCTGTGAGATGATTTCACAGAACAAAAAGAAGTTCCTCAGAAAGCTTCTTTCTCTTTGTTATGGGAGGATATTTCCTTTGGCCCTAAAGTCTTCAAAGGGATCGGAAATATCTGTTCTCAGATTCCACAGAAATAAGGCTAGCAAAGAGATCCAAGAAATACAGATGTAACTCTGTGAGTGGAAGTCACATATCACAGAGCAGTTTCTCAGAAAGCTTCTTTCCAGATTTCATTGGAGGATATTTCCTTTTTCACCATAGCCCTTTATGGGCTTCCAAATATCACTTTGCCAAACCCCAAGAACTGTCTTAGCGGAAGGCCTCTTGAGGGGAAAGCTGTAACTCTGTGAGATGATTTCACAGAACACAAAGAAGTTTCTCAGAAAGCTTCTTTCTCTTTGTTATGGCAGGATATTTCCTTGAGCCCTACAGTCTTCAAAGGGATTCTAAATATCTGCTCTCAGATTCCACAGAAATAAGGCTAGCAAAGAGATCCACGAAATACAGATGTAATTCTGTGAGTGGTAGTCACATATCACAGAGCAGTTTCTCAGAAAGCGTCTTTCCAGATTTCATCGGAGGATATTTCCTTTTTCACCATAGCCCTCTATGGGCTTCCAAATATCACTTTGCCAATTCCACAAGAATTGTCTTAGCGAAAGGCTTCTTGAGGGGAAAGCTGTAACTCTGTGAGATGATTTCACAGAACACAAAGAAGTTTCTCAGAAAGCTTCTTTCTCTTTGTTATCGGAGGATATTTCCTTTGGCCCTATAGTCTTCAAAGGGATCCGAAATATCTGGTCTAAGATTCCACAGAAATAAGGCTAGCAAAGAGATCCACGAAATACAGATGTAACTCTGTGAGTGGAAGTCACATATCACAGAGCAGTTTCTCAGAAAGCTTCTTTCCAGATTTCATCTGAGGATATTTCCTTTTTCACCAAAGCCCTCTATGGGCTTCCAAATATCACTTTGCCAATTCCACAAGAAATGTCTTAGCGAAAGGCTTCTTGTGGGGAAAGCTGTAACTCTGTGAGATGATTTCACAGAACACAAAGAAGTTCCTCAGAAAGCTTCTTTCTCTTTGTTATGGGAGGATATTTCCTTTGGCCCTATAGTCTTCAAAGGGATCCGAAATATCTGGTCTCAGATTCCACAGAAATAAGGCTAGCAAAGAGATCCACGAAATACAGATGTAACTCTGTGACTGGAAGTCACATATCCCAGAGCAGTTTCTCAGAAAGCTTCTTTCCAGATTTCATCTGAGGATATTTCCTTTTTCACCAAAGCCCTCTATGGGCTTCCAAATATCACTTTGCCAATTCCACAAGAAATATCTTAGCGAAAGACTTCTTGAGGGGAAAGCTGTAACTCTGGGAGATGATTTCACAGAACACAAAGAAGTTCCTCAGAAAGCTTCTTTCTCTTTGTTATGGGAGGATATTTCCTTTGGCCCTAGAGTCTTCAAAGGGATCGGAAATATCTGTTCTCAGATTCCACAGAAATAAGGCTAGCAAAGAGATCCAAGAAATACAGATGTAACTCTGTGAGTGGAAGTCACATATCACAGAGCAGTTTCTCAGAAAGCTTCTTTCCAGATTTCATTGGAGGATATTTCCTTTTTCACAATAGCCCTCTATGGGCTTCCAAATATCACTTTGCCAATTCCACAAGAACTGTCTTAGCGAAAGGCTTCTTGCGGGAAAAGCTGTAACTCTGTGAGATGATTTCACAGAACACAAAGAAGTTTTTCCGAAAGCTTCTTTCTCCATGTTATGGGAGGATATTTCCTTTGTCACTATAGTCTTCAAAGGGATCCGAAATATCTGTTCTCAGATTCCAGAGAAATAAGGCTAGCAAAGAGATCCACGAAATACAGATGTAACTCTGTGAGTGGAAGTCACATATCCCAGAGCAGTTTCTCAGAAAGCTTCTTTCCAGATTTCATCGGAGGATATTTCCTTTTTCACCATATCCCTCTATGGGCTTCCAAATATCACTTTGCCAATTCCCCAAGAACTGTCTTAGCGAAAGGCCTCTTGAGGGGAAAGCTGTAACTCTGTGAGATGATTTCACAGAACACAAAGAAGTTTCTCAGAAAGCTTCTTTCTCTTTGTTATCGGAGGATATTTCCTTTGGCCCTATAGTCTTCAAAGGGATCCGAAATATCTGTTCTCAGATTCCACAGAAATAAGGCTAGCAAAGAGATCCACGAAAAACAGATGTAACTCTGTGAGTGGAAGTCACATATCACAGAGCAGTTTCTCAGAAAGCTTCTTTCCAGATTTCATCGGAGGATATTTCCTTTTTCACCATAGCCCTCCATGGGCTTCCTAATATCACTTTGCCAATTCCAAAAGAACTGTCTTAGCGAAAGGCTTCTTGAGGGGAAAGCTGTAACTCTGTGAGATGATTTCATACAAAACAAAGAAGTTTCTCAGAAAGCTTCTTTCTCTTTGTTATTGGAGGATATTTCCTTGGCCCTACAGTCTTCAAAGGGATTCTAAATATCTGCTCTCAGATTCCACAGAAATCAGGCTAGCAAAGAGATCCACGAAATACAGATGTAACTCTGTGAGTGGAAGTCACATATCACAGAGCAGTTTCTCAGAAAGCGTCTTTCCAGATTTCATCGGAGGATATTTCCTTTTTCACCATAGCCCTCTATGGGCTTCCAAATATCACTTTGCCAATTCCACAAGAACTGTCTTAGCGAAAGGCTTCTTGAGGGGAAAGCTGTAACTCTGTGAGATGATTTCACAGAACACAAAGAAGTTTCTCAGAAAGCTTCTTTCTCTTTGTTATCGGAGGATATTTCCTTTGGCCCTATAGTCTTCAAAGGGATACGAAATATCTGTTCTCAGATTCCACAGAAATAAGGCTAGCAAAGAGATCCACGAAATACAGATGTAACTCTGTGAGTGGAAGTCACATATCACAGAGCAGTTTCTCAGAAAGCGTCTTTCCAGATTTCATCGGAGGATATTTCCTTTTTCACCATAGCCCTCTATGGGCTTCCAAATATCACTTTGCCAATTCCACAAGAACTGTCTTAGCGATAGGCTTCTTGAGGGGAAAGCTGTAACTCTGGGAGATGATTTCACAGAACACAAAGAAGTTTCTCAGAAAGCTTCTTTCTCTTTGTTATCGGAGGATATTTCCTTTGGCCCTATAGTCTTCAAAGGGATCCGAAATATCTCTTCTCAGATTCCACAGAAATAAGGCTAGCAAAGAGATCCACGAAATACAGATGTAACTCTGTGAGTGGAAGTCACATATCACAGAGCAGTTTCTCAGAAAGCTTCTTTCCAGATTTCATCGGAGGATATTTCCTTTTTCACCATAGCCCTCTATGGGCTTCCAAATATCACTTTGCCAATACCACAAGAACTGTCTTAGCGAAAGGCTTCTTGAGGGGAAAGCTGTAACTCTGTGAGATGATTTCACAAAAACAAGAAGTTTCTCAGAAAGCTTCTTTCTTTTTGTTATGGCAGGATATTTCCTTGAGCCCTACAGTCTTCAAAGGGATTCTAAATATCTGCTCTCAGATTCCACAGAAATAAGGCTAGCAAAGAGATCCACGAAATACAGATGTAATTCTCTGAGTGGTAGTCACATATCACAGAGCAGTTTCTCAGAAAGCGTCTTTCCAGATTTCATCGGAGGATATTTCCTTTTTCACCATAGCCCTCTATGGGCTTCCAAATATCACTTTGCCAATTCCACAAGAATTGTCTTAGCGAAAGGCTTCTTGAGGGGAAAGCTGTAACTCTGTGAGATGATTTCACAGAACACAAAGAAGTTTCTCAGAAAGCTTCTTTCTCTTTGTTATCGGAGGATATTTCCTTTGGCCCTATAGTCTTCAAAGGGATCCGAAATATCTGGTCTAAGATTCCACAGAAATAAGGCTAGCAAAGAGATCCACGAAATACAGATGTAACTCTGTGAGTGGAAGTCACATATCCCAGAGCAGTTTCTCAGAAAGCTTCTTTCCAGATTTCATCTGAGGATATTTCCTTTTTCACCAAAGCCCTCTATGGGCTTCCAAATATCACTTTGCCAATTCCACAAGAAATGTCTTAGCGAAAGGCTTCTTGAGGGGAAAGCTGTAACTCTGTGAGATGATTTCACAGAACACAAAGAACTTCCTCAGAAAGCTTCTTTCTCTTTGTTATGGGAGGATATTTCCTTTGGCCCTATAGTCTTCAAAGGGATCCGAAATATCTGGTCTCAGATTCCACAGAAATAAGGCTAGCAAAGAGATCCACGAAATACAGATGTAACTCTGTGAGTGGAAGTCACATATCCTAGAGCAGTTTCTCAGAAAGCTTCTTTCCAGATTTCATCTGAGGATATTTCCTTTTTCACCAAAGCCCTCTATGGGCTTCCAAATATCACTTTGCCAATTCCACAAGAAATGTCTTAGCGAAAGGCTTCTTGAGGGGAAAGCTGTAACTCTGTGAGATGATTTCACAGAACACAAAGAAGTTCCTCAGAAAGCTTCTTTCTCTTTGTTATGGGAGGATATTTCCTTTGGCCCTATAGTCTTCAAAGGGATCGGAAATATCTGTTCTCAGATTCCACAGAAATAAGGCTAGCAAAGAGATCTAAGAAATACAGATGTAACTCTGTGAGTGGAAGTCACATATCACAGAGCAGTTTCTCAGAAAGCGTCTTTCCAGATTTCATCGGAGGATATTTCCTTTTTCACCATAGCCCTCTATGGGCTTCCAAATATCACTTTGCCAATTCCACAAGAACTGTCTTAGCGATAGGCTTCTTGAGGGGAAAGCTGTAACTCTGGGAGATGATTTCACAGAACACAAAGAAGTTTCTCAGAAAGCTTCTTTCTCTTTGTTATCGGAGGATATTTCCTTTGGCCCTATAGTCTTCAAACGGATCCGAAATATCTCTTCTCAGATTCCACAGAAATAAGGCTAGCAAAGAGATCCACGAAATACAGATGTAACTCTGTGAGTGGAAGTCACATATCACAGAGCAGTTTCTCAGAAAGCTTCTTTCCAGATTTCATCGGAGGATATTTCCTTTTTCACCATAGCCCTCTATGGGCTTCCAAATATCACTTTGCCAATACCACAAGAACTGTCTTAGCGAAAGGCTTCTTGAGGGGAAAGCTGTAACTCTGTGAGATGATTTCACGAAAACAAGAAGTTTCTCAGAAAGCTTCTTTCTCTTTGTTATGGCAGGATATTTCCTTGAGCCCTACAGTCTTCAAAGGGATTCTAAATATCTGCTCTCAGATTCCACAGAAATAAGGCTAGCAAAGAGATCCACGAAATACAGATGTAATTCTCTGAGTGGTAGTCACATATCACAGAGCAGTTTCTCAGAAAGCGTCTTTCCAGATTTCATCGGAGGATATTTCCTTTTTCACCATAGCCCTCTATGGGCTTCCAAATATCACTTTGCCAATTCCACAAGAATTGTCTTAGCGAAAGGCTTCTTGAGGGGAAAGCTGTAACTCTGTGAGATGATTTCACAGAACACAAAGAAGTTTCTCAGAAAGCTTCTTTCTCTTTGTTATCGGAGGATATTTCCTTTGGCCCTATAGTCTTCAAAGGGATCCGAAATATCTGGTCTAAGATTCCACAGAAATAAGGCTAGCAAAGAGATCCACGAAATACAGATGTAACTCTGTGAGTGGAAGTCACATATCCCAGAGCAGTTTCTCAGAAAGCTTCTTTCCAGATTTCATCTGAGGATATTTCCTTTTTCACCAAAGCCCTCTATGGGCTTCCAAATATCACTTTGCCAATTCCACAAGAAATGTCTTAGCGAAAGGCTTCTTGAGGGGAAAGCTGTAACTCTGTGAGATGATTTCACAGAACACAAAGAAGTTCCTCAGAAAGCTTCTTTCTCTTTGTTATGGGAGGATATTTCCTTTGGCCCTATAGTCTTCAAAGGGATCCGAAATATCTGGTCTCAGATTCCACAGAAATAAGGCTAGCAAAGAGATCCACGAAATACAGATGTAACTCTGTGAGTGGAAGTCACATATCCCAGAGCAGTTTCTCAGAAAGCTTCTTTCCAGATTTCATCTGAGGATATTTCCTTTTTCACCAAAGCCCTCTATGGGCTTCCAAATATCACTTTGCCAATTCCACAAGAAATGTCTTAGCGAAAGGCTTCTTGAGGGGAAAGCTGTAACTCTGTGAGATGATTTCACAGAACACAAAGAAGTTCCTCAGAAAGCTTCTTTCTCTTTGTTATGGGAGGATATTTCCTTTGGCCCTATAGTCTTCAAAGGGATCGGAAATATCTGTTCTCAGATTCCACAGAAATAAGGCTAGCAAAGAGATCTAAGAAATACAGATGTAACTCTGTGAGTGGAAGTCACATATCACAGAGCAGTTTCTCAGAAAGCTTCTTTCCAGATTTCATTGGAGGATATTTCCTTTTTCACCATAGCCCTCTATGGGCTTCCAAATATCACTTTGCCAAACCCCAAGAACTGTCTTAGCGAAAGGCCTTTTGAGGGGAAAGCTGTAACTCTGTGAGATGATTTCACAGAACACAAAGAAGTTTCTCAGAAAGCTTCTTTCTCTTTGTTATCGGAGGATATTTCCTTTGGCCCTATAGTCTTCAAAGGGATCCGAAATATCTGTTCTTAGATTCCACAGAAATAAGGCTAGCAAAGAGATCCACGAAATACAGATGTAACTCTGTGAGTCGAAGTCACATATCCCAGAGCAGTTTCTCAGAAAGCTTCTTTCCAGACTTCATTGGAGGATATTTCCTTTTTCACAACAGCCCTCTAATGGCTTCCAAATATCACTTTGCCAATTCCACAAGAACTGTCTTAGCGAAAGGCTTCTTGAGGGGAAAGCTGTAACTCTGTGAGATGATTTCACAGAACACAAAGGAGTTTCTCAGAAATCTTCTTTCTCTTTGTTATGGGAGGATATTTCCTTTGGCCCTATAGTCTTCAAAGGGATCCGAAATATCTGTTCTCAGATTCCGCAGAAATAAGGCTAGCAAAGAGATCCACGAAATACAGATGTAACTCTGTGAGTGGAAGTCACATATCACAGAGCAGTTTCTCAGAATGCTTCTTTCCAGATTTCATTGGAGGATATTTCCTTTTTTACAATAGCCCTCTATGGGCTTCCAAATATCACTGTGCCAATTCCACAAGAACTGTCTTAGCGAAAGGCTTCTTGAGGGGAAAGTTGTAACTCTGGGAGATGATTTCACAGAACACAAAGAAGTTTCTCAGAAAGCTTCTTTCTCTTTGTTATGGGAGGATATTTCCTTTGTCCCTATAGTCTTCAAAGGGATCCGAAATATCTGTTCTCCGATTCCACAGAAATAAGGCTAGCAAAGAGATCCACGAAATACAGATGTAACTCTGTGAGTGGAAGTCACATATCTCAGAGCAGTTTTTCAGAAAGCTTCTTTCCAGATTTCATCGGAGGATATTTCCTTTTTCACCATAGCCCTCTAAGGGCTTCCAAATATCACTTTGCCAATTCCACAAGAACTCTCTTAGCGAAAGGCTTCTTGAGGGGAAAGCTGTATCTCTGTGAAATGATTTCACAGAACACAAAGAAGTTTCTCAGAAAGCTTCTTTCTCATTGTTATGGGAGGATATTTCCTTTGGCCCTATAGTCTTCAAAGGGATTCTAAATATCTGCTCTCAGATTACACAGAAATAAGGCTAGCAAAGAGATCCACGAAATACAGATGTAACTCTGTGAGTGGATGTCACATATTACAGAGCAGTTTCCCAGAAAGCTTCTTTCCAGATTTCATCGGAGGACATTTCCTTTTTCACCATAGCCCTCTAAGGTCTTCCAAATATCACTTTGCCAATTCAACAAGAACTGTCTTAGCGAAAGGTTTCTTGAGGGGAAAGCTGTAACTCTGGGAGATGATTTCACAGAACACAAAGAAGTTTCTCAGAGAGCTTCTTTCTCTTTGTTATCGGAGGATATTTCCTTTGGCCCAATAGTCTTCCAAGGGATCCGAAATATCTGTTCTCAGATTCCACAGAAATAAGGCTAGCAAAGAGATCCACGAAAAACAGATGTAACTCTGTGAGTGGAAGTCACATATCACAGAGCAGTTTCTCAGAAAGCTTCTTTCCAGATTTCATCGGAGGATATTTCCTTTTTCACCATAGCCCTCCATGGGCTTCCTAATATCACTTTGCCAATTCCAAAAGAACTGTCTTAGCGAAAGGCTTCTTGAGGGGAAAGCTGTAACTCTGTGAGATGATTTCATACAACACAAAGAAGTTTCTCAGAAAGCTTCTTTCTCTTTGTTATTGGAGGATATTTCCTTTTCCCTACAGTCTTCAAAGGGATTCTAAATATCTGCTCTCAGATTCCACAGAAATCAGGCTAGCAAAGAGATCCACGAAATACAGATGTAACTCTGTGAGTGGAAGTCACATATCACAGAGCAGTTTCTCAGAAAGCGTCTTTCCAGATTTCATCGGAGGATATTTCCTTTTTCACCATAGCCCTCTATGGGCTTCCAAATATCACTTTGCCAATTCCACAAGAACTGTCTTAGCGAAAGGCTTCTTGAGGGGAAAGCTGTAACTCTGTGAGATGATTTCACAGAACACAAAGAAGTTTCTCAGAAAGCTTCTTTCTCTTTGTTATCGGAGGATATTTCCTTTGGCCCTATAGTCTTCAAAGGGATACGAAATATCTGTTCTCAGATTCCACAGAAATAAGGCTAGCAAAGAGATCCACGAAATACAGATGTAACTCTGTGAGTGGAAGTCACATATCACAGAGCAGTTTCTCAGAAAGCGTCTTTCCAGATTTCATCGGAGGATATTTCCTTTTTCACCATAGCCCTCTATGGGCTTCCAAATATCACTTTGCCAATTCCACAAGAACTGTCTTAGCGATAGGCTTCTTGAGGGGAAAGCTGTAACTCTGGGAGATGATTTCAAAGAACACAAAGAAGTTTCTCAGAAAGCTTCTTTCTCTTTGTTATCGGAGGATATTTCCTTTGGCCCTATAGTCTTCAAAGGGATCCGAAATATCTGTTCTCAGATTCCACAGAAATAAGGATAGCAAAGAGATCCACGAAATACAGATGTAACTCTGTGAGTGGAAGTCACATATCACAGAGCAGTTTCTCAGAAAGCTTCTTTCCAGATTTCATCGGAGGATATTTCCTTTTTCACCATAGCCCTCTATGGGCTTCCAAATATCACTTTGCCAATACCACAAGAACTGTCTTAGCGAAAGGCTTCTTGAGGGGAAAGCTGTAACTCTGTGAGATGATTTCACGAAAACAAGAAGTTTCTCAGAAAGCTTCTTTCTCTTTGTTATGGCAGGATATTTCCTTGAGCCCTACAGTCTTCAAAGGGATTCTAAATATCTGCTCTCAGATTCCACAGAAATAAGGCTAGCAAAGAGATCCACGAAATACAGATGTAATTCTCTGAGTGGTAGTCACATATCACAGAGCAGTTTCTCAGAAAGCGTCTTTCCAGATTTCATCGGAGGATATTTCCTTTTTCACCATAGCCCTCTATGGGCTTCCAAATATCACTTTGCCAATTCCACAAGAATTGTCTTAGCGAAAGGCTTCTTGAGGGGAAAGCTGTAACTCTGTGAGATGATTTCACAGAACACAAAGAAGTTTCTCAGAAAGCTTCTTTCTCTTTGTTATCGGAGGATATTTCCTTTGGCCCTATAGTCTTCAAAGGGATCCGAAATATCTGGTCTAAGATTCCACAGAAATAAGGCTAGCAAAGAGATCCACGAAATACAGATGTAACTCTGTGAGTGGAAGTCACATATCCCAGAGCAGTTTCTCAGAAAACTTCTTTCCAGATTTCATCTGAGGATATTTCCTTTTTCACCAAAGCCCTCTATGGGCTTCCAAATATCACTTTGCCAATTCCACAAGAAATGTCTTAGCGAAAGGCTTCTTGAGGGGAAAGCTGTAACTCTGTGAGATGATTTCACAGAACACAAAGAAGTTCCTCAGAAAGCTTCTTTCTCTTTGTTATGGGAGGATATTTCCTTTGGCCCTATAGTCTTCAAAGGGATCGGAAATATCTGTTCTCAGATTCCACAGAAATAAGGCTAGCAAAGAGATCTAAGAAATACAGATGTAACTCTGTGAGTGGAAGTCACATATCACAGAGCAGTTTCTCAGAAAGCTTCTTTCCAGATTTCATTGGAGGATATTTCCTTTTTCACCATAGCCCTCTATGGGCTTCCAAATATCACTTTGCCAAACCCCAAGAACTGTCTTAGCGAAAGGCCTTTTGAGGGGAAAGCTGTAACTCTGTGAGATGATTTCACAGAACACAAAGAAGTTTCTCAGAAAGCTTCTTTCTCTTTGTTATCGGAGGATATTTCCTTTGGCCCTATAGTCTTCAAAGGGATCCGAAATATCTGTTCTTAGATTCCACAGAAATAAGGCTAGCAAAGAGATCCACGAAATACAGATGTAACTCTGTGAGTCGAAGTCACATATCCCAGAGCAGTTTCTCAGAAAGCTTCTTTCCAGACTTCATTGGAGGATATTTCCTTTTTCACAACAGCCCTCTAATGGCTTCCAAATATCACTTTGCCAATTCCACAAGAACTGTCTTAGCGAAAGGCTTCTTGAGGGGAAAGCTGTAACTCTGTGAGATGATTTCACAGAACACAAAGGAGTTTCTCAGAAATCTTCTTTCTCTTTGTTATGGGAGGATATTTCCTTTGGCCCTATAGTCTTCAAAGGGATCCGAAATATCTGTTCTCAGATTCCGCAGAAATAAGGCTAGCAAAGAGATCCACGAAATACAGATGTAACTCTGTGAGTGGAAGTCACATATCACAGAGCAGTTTCTCAGAATGCTTCTTTCCAGATTTCATTGGAGGATATTTCCTTTTTTACAATAGCCCTCTATGGGCTTCCAAATATCACTTTGCCAATTCAACAAGAACTGTCTTAGCGAAAGGCTTCTTGAGGGGAAAGTTGTAACTCTGGGAGATGATTTCACAGAACACAAAGAAGTTTCTCAGAAAGCTTCTTTCTCTTTGTTATGGGAGGATATTTCCTTTGTCCCTATAGTCTTCAAAGGGATCCGAAATATCTGTTCTCCGATTCCACAGAAATAAGGCTAGCAAAGAGATCCACGAAATACAGATGTAACTCTGTGAGTGGAAGTCACATATCTCAGAGCAGTTTTTCAGAAAGCTTCTTTCCAGATTTCATCGGAGGATATTTCCTTTTTCACCATAGCCCTCTAAGGGCTTCCAAATATCACTTTGCCAATTCCACAAGAACTCTCTTAGCGAAAGGCTTCTTGAGGGGAAAGCTGTATCTCTGTGAAATGATTTCACAGAACACAAAGAAGTTTCTCAGAAAGCTTCTTTCTCATTGTTATGGGAGGATATTTCCTTTGGCCCTATAGTCTTCAAAGGGATTCTAAATATCTGCTCTCAGATTACACAGAAATAAGGCTAGCAAAGAGATCCACGAAATACAGATGTAACTCTGTGAGTGGATGTCACATATTACAGAGCAGTTTCCCAGAAAGCTTCTTTCCAGATTTCATCGGAGGACATTTCCTTTTTCACCATAGCCCTCTAAGGTCTTCCAAATATCACTTTGCCAATTCAACAAGAACTGTCTTAGCGAAAGGTTTCTTGAGGGGAAAGCTGTAACTCTGGGAGATGATTTCACAGAACACAAAGAAGTTTCTCAGAGAGCTTCTTTCTCTTTGTTATCGGAGGATATTTCCTTTGGCCCAATAGTCTTCCAAGGGATCCGAAATATCTGTTCTCAGATTCCACAGAAATAAGGCTAGCAAAGAGATCCACGAAAAACAGATGTAACTCTGTGAGTGGAAGTCACATATCACAGAGCAGTTTCTCAGAAAGCTTCTTTCCAGATTTCATCGGAGGATATTTCCTTTTTCACCATAGCCCTCCATGGGCTTCCTAATATCACTTTGCCAATTCCAAAAGAACTGTCTTAGCGAAAGGCTTCTTGAGGGGAAAGCTGTAACTCTGTGAGATGATTTCATACAACACAAAGAAGTTTCTCAGAAAGCTTCTTTCTCTTTGTTATTGGAGGATATTTCCTTGGCCCTACAGTCTTCAAAGGGATTCTAAATATCTGCTCTCAGATTCCACAGAAATCAGGCTAGCAAAGAGATCCACGAAATACAGATGTAACTCTGTGAGTGGAAGTCACATATCACAGAGCAGTTTCTCAGAAAGCGTCTTTCCAGATTTCATCGGAGGATATTTCCTTTTTCACCATAGCCCTCTATGGGCTTCCAAATATCACTTTGCCAATTCCACAAGAACTGTCTTAGCGAAAGGCTTCTTGAGGGGAAAGCTGTAACTCTGTGAGATGATTTCACAGAACACAAAGAAGTTTCTCAGAAAGCTTCTTTCTCTTTGTTATCGGAGGATATTTCCTTTGGCCCTATAGTCTTCAAAGGGATACGAAATATCTGTTCTCAGATTCCACAGAAATAAGGCTAGCAAAGAGATCCACGAAATACAGATGTAACTCTGTGAGTGGAAGTCACATATCACAGAGCAGTTTCTCAGAAAGCGTCTTTCCAGATTTCATCGGAGGATATTTCCTTTTTCACCATAGCCCTCTATGGGCTTCCAAATATCACTTTGCCAATTCCACAAGAACTGTCTTAGCGATAGGCTTCTTGAGGGGAAAGCTGTAACTCTGGGAGATGATTTCAAAGAACACAAAGAAGTTTCTCAGAAAGCTTCTTTCTCTTTGTTATCGGAGGATATTTCCTTTGGCCCTATAGTCTTCAAAGGGATCCGAAATATCTGTTCTCAGATTCCACAGAAATAAGGATAGCAAAGAGATCCACGAAATACAGATGTAACTCTGTGAGTGGAAGTCACATATCACAGAGCAGTTTCTCAGAAAGCTTCTTTCCAGATTTCATCGGAGGATATTTCCTTTTTCACCATAGCCCTCTATGGGCTTCCAAATATCACTTTGCCAATACCACAAGAACTGTCTTAGCGAAAGGCTTCTTGAGGGGAAAGCTGTAACTCTGTGAGATGATTTCACGAAAACAAGAAGTTTCTCAGAAAGCTTCTTTCTCTTTGTTATGGCAGGATATTTCCTTGAGCCCTACAGTCTTCAAAGGGATTCTAAATATCTGCTCTCAGATTCCACAGAAATAAGGCTAGCAAAGAGATCCACGAAATCCAGATGTAATTCTCTGAGTGGTAGTCACATATCACAGAGCAGTTTCTCAGAAAGCGTCTTTCCAGATTTCATCGGAGGATATTTCCTTTTTCACCATAGCCCTCTATGGGCTTCCAAATATCACTTTGCCAATTCCACAAGAATTGTCTTAGCGAAAGGCTTCTTGAGGGGAAAGCTGTAACTCTGTGAGATGATTTCACAGAACACAAAGAAGTTTCTCAGAAAGCTTCTTTCTCTTTGTTATCGGAGGATATTTCCTTTGGCCCTATAGTCTTCAAAGGGATCCGAAATATCTGGTCTAAGATTCCACAGAAATAAGGCTAGCAAAGAGATCCACGAAATACAGATGTAACTCTGTGAGTGGAAGTCACATATCCCAGAGCAGTTTCTCAGAAAACTTCTTTCCAGATTTCATCTGAGGATATTTCCTTTTTCACCAAAGCCCTCTATGGGCTTCCAAATATCACTTTGCCAATTCCACAAGAAATGTCTTAGCGAAAGGCTTCTTGAGGGGAAAGCTGTAACTCTGTGAGATGATTTCACAGAACACAAAGAAGTTCCTCAGAAAGCTTCTTTCTCTTTGTTATGGGAGGATATTTCCTTTGGCCCTATAGTCTTCAAAGGGATCCGAAATATCCGGTCTCAGATTCCACAGAAATAAGGCTAGCAAAGAGATCCACGAAATACAGATGTAACTCTGTGAGTGGAAGTCACATATCCCAGAGCAGTTTCTCAGAAAGCTTCTTTCCAGATTTCATCTGAGGATATTTCCTTTTTCACCAAAGCCCTCTATGGGCTTCCAAATATCACTTTGCCAATTCCACAAGAAATGTCTTAGCGAAAGGCTTCTTGAGGGGAAAGCTGTAACTCTGTGAGATGATTTCACAGAACACAAAGAAGTTCCTCAGAAAGCTTCTTTCTCTTTGTTATGGGAGGATATTTCCTTTGGCCCTATAGTCTTCAAAGGGATCGGAAATATCTGTTCTCAGATTCCACAGAAATAAGGCTAGCAAAGAGATCTAAGAAATACAGATGTAACTCTGTGAGTGGAAGTCACATATCACAGAGCAGTTTCTCAGAAAGCTTCTTTCCAGATTTCATTGGAGGATATTTCCTTTTTCACCATAGCCCTCTATGGGCTTCCAAATATCACTTTGCCAAACCCCAAGAACTGTCTTAGCGAAAGGCCTTTTGAGGGGAAAGCTGTAACTCTGTGAGATGATTTCACAGAACACAAAGAAGTTTCTCAGAAAGCTTCTTTCTCTTTGTTATCGGAGGATATTTCCTTTGGCCCTATAGTCTTCAAAGGGATCCGAAATATCTGTTCTTAGATTCCACAGAAATAAGGCTAGCAAAGAGATCCACGAAATACAGATGTAACTCTGTGAGTCGAAGTCACATATCCCAGAGCAGTTTCTCAGAAAGCTTCTTTCCAGACTTCATTGGAGGATATTTCCTTTTTCACAACAGCCCTCTAATGGCTTCCAAATATCACTTTGCCAATTCCACAAGAACTGTCTTAGCGAAAGGCTTCTTGAGGGGAAAGCTGTAACTCTGTGAGATGATTTCACAGAACACAAAGAAGTTTCTCAGAAAGCTTCTTTCTCTTTGTTATGGGAGGATATTTCCTTTGGCCCTATAGTCTTCAAAGGGATCCGAAATATCTGTTCTCAGATTCCGCAGAAATAAGGCTAGCAAAGAGATCCACGAAATACAGATGTAACTCTGTGAGTGGAAGTCACATATCACAGAGCAGTTTCTCAGAATGCTTCTTTCCAGATTTCATTGGAGGATATTTCCTTTTTTACAATAGCCCTCTATGGGCTTCCAAATATCACTTTGCCAATTCCACAAGAACTGTCTTAGCGAAAGGCTTCTTGAGGGGAAAGTTGTAACTCTGGGAGATGATTTCACAGAACACAAAGAAGTTTCTCAGAAAGCTTCTTTCTCTTTGTTATGGGAGGATATTTCCTTTGTCCCTATAGTCTTCAAAGGGATCCGAAATATCTGTTCTCCGATTCCACAGAAATAAGGCTAGCAAAGAGATCCACGAAATACAGATGTAACTCTGTGAGTGGAAGTCACATATCTCAGAGCAGTTTTTCAGAAAGCTTCTTTCCAGATTTCATCGGAGGATATTTCCTTTTTCACCCTAGCCATCTATGGGCTTCCAAATATCACTTTGCCAATACCACAAGAAGTGTCTTAGCGAAAGGCTTCTTGAGGGGAACGCTGTAACTCTGTGAGATGATTTCACAGAACACAAAGAAGTTTCTCAGAAAGCTTCTTTCTCTTTGTTATGGGAGGATATTTCCATGGGCACTACCGTCTTCAAAGGGATTCTAAATATCTGCTCTCAGATTCCACAGAAATAAGGCTAGCAAAGAGATCCACGAAATACAGATGTAATTCTGTGAGTGGAAGTCACATATCACAGAGCAGTTTCTTAGAAAGCGTCTTTCCAGATTTCATCGGAGGATATTTCCTTTTTCACCATAGCCCTCTACGGGCTTCCAAATATCACTTTGCCAATTCCACAAGAACTGTCTTAGCGAAAGGCTTCTTGAGGGGAAAGCTGTAACTCTGTGAGATAATTTCACAGAACACAAAGAAGTTTCTCAGAAAGGTTCTTTCTCTTTGTTATGGGAGTATATGTCCTTTGGCCCTATAGTCTTCAAAGGGATTCTAAATATCTGCTCTCAGATTCCACAGAAATAAGGCTAGCAAAGAGATCCACGAAATACAGATGTAACTCTGTGAGTGGATGTCACATATTACAGAGCAGTTTCTCAGAAAGCTTCTTTCCAGATTTCATCGGAGGACATTTCCTTTTTCACCATAGCCCTCTATGGGCTTCCAAATATCACTTTGCCAATTCCACAAGAACTGTCTTAGCGAAAGGCTTCTTGAGGGGAAAGCTGTAACTCTGGGAGATGATTTCACAGAACACAAAGAAGTTTCTCAGAAAGCTTCTTTCTCTTTGTTATGGGAGGATATTTCCTTTGTCCCTATAGTCTTCAAAGGGATCCGAAGTATCTGTTCTCAGATTCCACAGAAATAAAGCTAGCAAAGAGATCCACGAAATACAGATGTAACTCTGTGAGTGGACGTCACATATCACAGAGCAGTTTCTCAGAAAGCTTCTTTCCAGATTTCATCTGAGGATATTTCCTTTTTCACCATAGCCCTCTATGGGCTTCCAAATATCACCTGCCAATTCCACAAGAACTGTCTTAGCGAAAGGCTTTTTGAGGGGAAAGCTGTAGCTCTATGAGATGATTTCACAGAATACAAAGAAGTTTCTCAGAAAGCTTCTTTCTCTTTGTTATCGGAGGATATTTCCTTTGGCCCTATAGTCTTCAAAGGGATCCGAAATATCTGTTCTCAGATTCCACAGCAATAAGGGTAGCAAAGAGATCCACGAAATACAGATGTAACTCTGTGAGTGGAAATCACATATCCCAGAGCAGTTTCTCAGAAAGCTTCTTTCCAGATTTCATCGGAGGATATTTCCTTTTTCAGCGTAGCCCTGTATGGGCTTCCAAGTATCACTTTTCCAATTGCACAAGAACTGTCTTAGCGAAAGGCTTCTTGAGGGGAAACTGTAACTCTGTGAGATGATTTCACAGAACACAAAGAAGTTTCTCAGAAAGCTTCTTTCTCTTTGTTATGGGAGGTTATTTCCTTTGGCCCTATAGTCTTCAAAGGGATCCGAAATATCTGTTCTCAGATTCCACAGAAATAAGGCTAGCATAGAGATCCACGAAATACTGATGTAACTCTGTGAGTGGAAGTCACATATCACACAGCAGTTTCTCAGAAAGCTTCTTTGCAGATTTCATCTGAGGATATTTCCTTTTTCACCATAGCCCTCTATGGGCTTCCAAATATCACTTTGCCAATTCCACAAGAACTGTCTTAGCGAAAGGCTTCTTGAGGGAAAAGCTGTAACTCTGTGAGATGATTTCACAGAACACAAAGAAGTTTCTCAGAAAGCTTCTTTCTCTTTGTCATGGGAGGATATTTCCTTTGTCCCTATCGTCTTCAAAGGGATCGGAAATATCTGTTCTCAGATTCCACAGAAATAAGGCTAGCAAAGAGATCCACGAAATACAGATGTAACTCTGTGAGTGGAAGTCACATATCCCAGAGCAGTTTCTCAAAAAGCTTCTTTCCAGATTTCATCGGAGGATATTTCCTTTTTCAAAATAGCCCTCTATGGGCTTCCAAATATCACTTTGCCAATACCACAAGAAGTGTCTTAGCGAAAGGCTTCTTGAGGGGAACGCTGTAACTCTGTGAGATGATTTCACAGAACACAAAGAAGTTTCTCAGAAAGCTTCTTTCTCTTTGTTATGGGAGGATATTTCCATGGGCACTACCGTCTTCAAAGGGATTCTAAATATCTGCTCTCAGATTCCACAGAAATAAGGCTGGCAAAGAGATCCACGAAATACAGATGTAATTCTGTGAGTGGAAGTCACATATCACAGAGCAGTTTCTTAGAAAGCGTCTTTCCAGATTTCATCGGAGGATATTTCCTTTTTCACCATAGCCCTCTACGGGCTTCCAAATATCACTTTGCCAATTCCACAAGAACTGTCTTAGCGAAAGGCTTCTTGAGGGGAAAGCTGTAACTCTGTGAGATGATTTCACAGAACACAAAGAAGTTTCTCAGAAAGGTTCTTTCTCTTTGTTATGGGAGTATATGTCCTTTGGCCCTATAGTCTTCAAAGGGATTCTAAATATCTGCTCTCAGATTCCACAGAAATAAGGCTAGCAAAGAGATCCACGAAATACAGATGTAACTCTGTGAGTGGATGTCACATATTACAGAGCAGTTTCTCAGAAAGCTTCTTTCCAGATTTCATCGGAGGACATTTCCTTTTTCACCATAGCCCTCTATGGGCTTCCAAATATCACTTTGCCAATTCCACAAGAACTGTCTTAGCGAAAGGCTTCTTGAGGGGAAAGCTGTAACTCTGGGAGATGATTTCACAGAACACAAAGAAGTTTCTCAGAAAGCTTCTTTCTCTTTGTTATGGGAGGATATTTCCTTTGTCCCTATAGTCTTCAAAGGGATCCGAAGTATCTGTTCTCAGATTCCACAGAAATAAAGCTAGCAAAGAGATCCACGAAATACAGATGTAACTCTGTGAGTGGAAGTCACATATCACAGAGCAGTTTCTCAGAAAGCTTCTTTCCAGATTTCATCTGAGGATATTTCCTTTTTCACCATAGCCCTCTATGGGCTTCCAAATATCACCTGCCAATTCCACAAGAACTGTCTTAGCGAAAGGCTTTTTGAGGGGAAAGCTGTAGCTCTATGAGATGATTTCACAGAATACAAAGAAGTTTCTCAGAAAGCTTCTTTCTCTTTGTTATCGGAGGATATTTCCTTTGGCCCTATAGTCTTCAAAGGGATCCGAAATATCTGTTCTCAGATTCCACAGCAATAAGGGTAGCAAAGAGATCCACGAAATACAGATGTAACTCTGTGAGTGGAAATCACATATCCCAGAGCAGTTTCTCAGAAAGCTTCTTTCCAGATTTCATCGGAGGATATTTCCTTTTTCAGCGTAGCCCTGTATGGGCTTCCAAGTATCACTTTTCCAATTGCACAAGAACTGTCTTAGCGAAAGGCTTCTTGAGGGGAAACTGTAACTCTGTGAGATGATTTCACAGAACACAAAGAAGTTTCTCAGAAAGGTTCTTTCTCTTTGTTATGGGAGGATATTTCCTTTGGCCCTATAGTCTTCAAAGGGATCCGAAATATCTGTTCTCAGATTCCACAGAAATAAGGCTAGCAAAGAGATCCACGAAATACTGATGTAACTCTGTGAGTGGAAGTCACATATCACACAGCAGTTTCTCAGAAAGCTTCTTTGCAGATTTCATCTGAGGATATTTCCTTTTTCACCATAGCCCTCTATGGGCTTCCAAATATCACTTTGCCAATTCCACAAGAACTGTCTTAGCGAAAGGCTTCTTGAGGGAAAAGCTGTAACTCTGTGAGATGATTTCACAGAACACAAAGAAGTTTCTCAGAAAGCTTCTTTCTCTTTGTCATGGGAGGATATTTCCTTTGTCCCTATCGTCTTCAAAGGGATCGGAAATATCTGTTCTCAGATTCCACAGAAATAAGGCTAGCAAAGAGATCCACGAAATACAGATGTAACTCTGTGAGTGGAAGTCACATATCCCAGAGCAGTTTCTCAAAAAGCCTCTTTCCAGATTTCATCGGAGGATATTTCCTTTTTCACCATAGCCCTCTATGGGCTTCCAAATATCACTTTGCCAATTCCACAAGAACTGTCTTAGCGAAAGGCTTCTTGAGGGGAAAGCTGTAACTCTGTGAGATGATTTCACAGAACACAAAGAAGTTTCTCAGAAAGCTTCTTTCTCTTTGTTATGGGAGGATATTTCCTTTGGCCCTATAGTCTTCAAAGGGATTCTAAATATCTGCTCTCAGATTCCACAGAAATAAGGCTAGCAAAGAGATCCACGAAATACAGATGTAACTCTGTGAGTGGAAGTCACATATTACAGAGCAGTTTCTCAGAAAGCTTCTTTCCAGATTTCATCGGAGGACATTTCCTTTTTCACCATAGCCCTCTATGGGCTTCCAAATATCACTTTGCCAATTCCACAAGAACTGTCTTAGCGAAAGGCTTCTTGAGGGGAAAGCTGTAACTCTGTGAGATGATTTCACAGAACACAAAGAAGTTTCTCAGAAAGCTTCTTTCTCTGTGTTATGGGAGGATATTTCCTTTGTCCCTACAGTCTTCAAACGGATCCGAAATATCTGTTCTCAGATTCCACAGAAATAAGGCTAGCAAAGAGATCCACGAAATACAGATGTAACTCTGTGAGTGGAAGTCACATATCACAGAGCAGTTTCTCAAAAAGCTTATTTCCAGATTTCATCGGAGGTTATTTCCTTTTTCACCATAGCCCTCTATGGGCTTCCAAATATCACTTTGCCAATTCCACAAGAACTGTCTTAGCGAAAGGCT
Organism: Macaca mulatta; assembly: GCF_049350105.2. Classification (NCBI taxonomy): domain Eukaryota; kingdom Metazoa; phylum Chordata; class Mammalia; order Primates; family Cercopithecidae; genus Macaca; species Macaca mulatta. Next base: position 31,905,162 of record NC_133417.1, read on the forward strand.
TCTTCAGGGGAAAGCTGTAACTCTGGGAGATGATTTCACAGAACACAAAGAAGTTTCTCAGAGAGCTTCTTTCTCTTTGTTATCGGAGGATATTTCCTTTGGCCCAATAGTCTTCCAAGGGATCCGAAATATCTGTTCTCAGATTCCACAGAAATAAGGCTAGCAAAGAGATCCAAGAAAAACAGATGTAACTCTGTGAGTGGAAGTAACATATCACAGAGCAGTTTCTCAGAAAGCTTCTTTCCAGATTTCATCGGAGGATATTTCCTTTTTCACCATAGCCCACCATGGGCTTCCTAATATCACTTTGCCAATTCCACAAGAACTGTCTTAGCGAAAGGCTTCTTGAGGGGAAAGCTGTAACTCTGTGAGATGATTTCATAGAACACAAAGAAGTTTCTCAGAAAGCTTCTTTCTCTTTGTTATCGGAGGATGTTTCCTTTGGCCCTAGAGTCTTCAAAGGGATTCTAAATATCTGCTCTCAGATTCCACAGAAATCAGGCTAGCAAAGAGATCCACGAAATACAGATGTAACTCTGTGAGTGGAAGTCACATATCACAGAGCAGTTTCTCAGAAAGCGTCTTTCCAGATTTCATCGGAGGATATTTCCTTTTTCACCATAGCCCTCTATGGGCTTCCAAATATCACTTTGCCAATTCCACAAGAACTGTCTTAGCGAAAGGCTTCTTGAGGGGAAAGCTGTAACTCTGTGAGATGATTTCACAGAACACAAAGAAGTTTCTCAGAAAGCTTCTTTCTCTTTGTTATCGGAGGATATTTCCTTTGGCCCTATAGTCGTCAAAGGGATCCGAAGTATCTGTTCTCAGATTCCACAGAAATAAAGCTAGCAAAGAGATCCACGAAATACAGATGTAACTCTGTGAGTGGAAGTCACATATAACAGAGCAGTTTCTAAGAAATCTTCTTTCCAGATTTCATCTGAGGATATTTCCTTTTTCACCATAGCCCTCTATGGGCTTCCAAATATCACTTTGCCAATTCCACAAGAACTGTCTTAGCGAAAGTCTTCTTAAGGGGAAAGCTGTAACTCTGTGAGATGATTTCACAGAACACAAAGAAGTTTCTCAGAGAGCTTCTTTCTCTTTGTTAAGGGAGGATATTTCCTTTGACCCAATAGTCTTCTAAGGGATCCGAAATATCTGTTTTCAGATTCCACAGAAATAAGGCTAGCAAAGAGATCCATGAAAAACAGATGTAACTCTGTGAGTGGAAGTCAAATATCACAGAGCAGTTTCTCAGAAAGCTTCTTTCCAGATTTCATCGGAGGATATTTCCTTTTTCACCATAGCCCTCTATGGGCTTCCTAATATCACATTGCCAATTCCACAAGAACTGTCTTAGCGAAAGGCTTCTTGAGGGGAAAGCTGTAACTCTGTGAGATGATTTCACAGAACACCAAGAAGTTTCTCTGAAAGCTTCTTTCTCTTTGTTATCGGAGGATATTTCCTTTGGCCCTATAGTCTTCAAAGTGATCCGAAATATCTGCTCTCAGATTCCACAGAAATAAGGCTAGCAAAGAGATCCACGAAATACAGATGTAACTCTGTGAGTGGAAGTCACATATCCCAGAGCAGTTTCTCAGAAAGCTTCTTTCCAGATTTCATTGGAGGATATTTTCTTTTTCACCATAGCCCTCTATGGGCTTCCAAATATCACTTTGCCAATTCCACAAGAACTGTCTTAGCGAAAGGCTTCTTGAGGGGAAAGCTGTAACTCTGTGATATGATTTCACAGAACACAAAGAAGTTTCTCAGAAAGCTTCTTTCTCTTTGTTATCGGAGGATATTTCCTTTGGCCCTATAGTCTTCAAAGGGATCCGAAATATCTGCTCTCAGATTCCACAGAAATAAGGCTAGCAAAGAGATCCACGAAATACAGATGTAAATCTGTGAGTGGATGTCACATATTACAGAGCAGTTTCTCAGAAAGCTTCCTCCAGATTTCATTGGAAGATATTTCCTTTTTCACCATAGCCCTCTATGGGCTTCCAAATATCACCTGCCAATTCCACAAGAACTGTCTTAGCGAAAGGCTTCTTGAGGGGAAAGCTGTAGCTCTATGAGATGATTTCACAGAACACAAAGAAGTTTCTCAGAAAGCTTCTTTCTCTTTGTTATCGGAGGATATTTCCTTTGGCCCTATAGTCTTCAAAGGGATCCGAAATATCTGTTCTCAGATTCCACAGAAATAAGGGTAGCAAAGAGATCCACGAAATACAGATGTAACTCTGTGAGTGGAAATCACATATCCCAGAGCAGTTTCTCAGAAAGCTTCTTTCCAGATTTCATCGGAGGATATTTCCTTTTTCAGCGTAGCCCTGTATGGGCTTCCAAGTATCACTTTTCCAATTGCACAAGAACTGTCTTAGCGAAAGGCTTCTTGAGGGGAAACTGTAACTCTGTGAGATGATTTCACAGAACACAAAGAAGTTTCTCAGAAAGCTTCTTTCTCTTTGTTATGGGAGGATATTTCCTTTGGCCCTATAGTCTTCAAAGGGATCCGAAATATCTGTTCTCAGATTCCACAGAAATAAGGCTAGCAAAGAGATCCACGAAATACTGATGTAACTCTGTGAGTGGAAGTCACATATCACACAGCAGTTTCTCAGAAAACTTCTTTGCAGATTTCATCTGAGGATATTTCCTTTTTCACCATAGCCCTCTATGGGCTTCCAAATATCACTTTGCCAATTCCACAAGAACTGTCTTAGCGAAAGGCTTCTTGAGGGGAAAGCTGTAACTCTGTGAGATGATTTCACAGAACACAAAGAAGTTCCTCAGAAAGCTTCTTTCTCTTTGTTATGGGAGGATATTTCCTTTGGCCCTATAGTCTTCAAAGGGATCGGAAATATCTGTTCTCAGATTCCACAGAAATAAGGCTAGCAAAGAGATCCAAGAAATACAGATGTAACTCTTTGAGTGGAAGTCACATATCACAGAGCAGTTTCTCAGAAAGCTTCTTTCCAGATTTCATTGGAGGATATTTCCTTTTTCACAATAGCCCTCTATGGGCTTCCAAATATCACTTTGCCAATTCCACAAGAACTGTCTTAGCGAAAGGCTTCTTGCGGGAAAAGCTGTAACTCTGTGAGATGATTTCACAGAACACAAAGAAGTTTCTCCGAAAGCTTCTTTCTCCATGTTATGGGAGGATATTTCCTTTGTCACTATAGTCTTCAAAGGGATACGAAATATCTGTTCTCAGATTCCACAGAAATAAGGCTAGCAAAGAGATCCACGAAATACAGATGTAACTCTGTGAGTGGAAGTCACATATCCCAGAGCAGTTTCTCAGAAAGCTTCTTTCCAGATTTCATCGGAGGATATTTCCTTTTTCACCATAGCCCTCTATGGGCTTCCAAATATCACTTTGCCAATTCCCCAAGAACTGTCTTAGCGAAAGGCCTCTTGAGGGGAAAGCTGTAACTCTGTGAGATGATTTCACAGAACACAAAGAAGTTTCTCAGAAAGCTTCTTTCTCTTTCTATCGGAGGATATTTCCTTTGGCCCTATAGTCTTCAAAGGGATCCGAAATATCTGTTCTTAGATTCCACAGAAATAAGGCTAGCAAAGAGATCCACGAAATACAGATGTAACTCTGTGAGTGGAAGTCACATATCCCAGAGCAGTTTCTCAGAAAGCTTCTTTTCAGACTTCATTGGAGGATATTTCCTTTTTCACAACAGCCCTCTAATGGCTTCCAAATATCACTTTGCCAATTCCACAAGAACTGTCTTAGCGAAAGGCTTCTTGAGGGGAAAGCTGTAACTCTGGGAGATGATTTCACAGAACACCAAGAAGTTTCTCTGAAAGCTTCTTTCTCTTTGTTATCGGAGGATATTTCCTTTGGCCCTATAGTCTTCAAAGGGATCCGAAATATCTGCTCTCAGATTCCACAGAAATAAGGCTAGCAAAGAGATCCACGAAATACAGATGTAACTCTGTGAGTGGAAGTCACATATCCCAGAGCAGTTTCTCAGAAAGCTTCTTTCCAGATTTCATCGGAGGATATTTTCTTTTTCACCATAGCCCACTATGGGCTTCCAAATATCACTTTGCCAATTCCACAAGAACTGTCTCAGCGAAAGGCTTCTTGAGGGGAAAGCTGTAGCTCTATGAGTTGATTTCACAGAACACAAAGAAGTTTCTCAGAAAGCTTCTTTCTCTTTCTTATCGGAGGATATTTCCTTTGGCCGTATAGTCTTCAAAGGGATCCGAAATATCTGTTCTCAGATTCCACAGACATAAGGCTAGCAAAGAGATCCACGAAATACAGATGTAACTCTGTGAGTGGAAGTCACATATCCCAGAGCAGTTTCTCAGAAAGCTTCTTTCCAGATTTCATCGGAGGATATTTCCTTTTTCACCATAGCCCTCTATGGGCTTCCAAATATCACTTTGCCAATTCCACAAGAACTGTCTTAGCGAAAGGCTTCTTGAGGGAAAAGGTGTAACTCTGTGAGATGATTTCACAGAACACAAAGAAGTTTCTCCGAAAGCTTCTTTCTCTTTGTTATGGGACGATATTTCCTTTGTCACTATAGTCTTCAAAGGGATCCAAAATATCTGTTCTCAGATTCCACAGAAATAAGGCTAGCAAAGAGATCCATGAAATACAGAAGTAACTCTGTGAGTGGAAGTCACATATCCCAGAGCAGTTTCTCAGAAAGCTTCTTTCCAGATTTCATCGGAGGATATTTCCTTTTTCACCATAGCCCTCTACGGGCTTCCAAATATCACTTTGCCAATTCCCCAAGAACTGTCTTAGCGAAAGGCCTCTTGAGGGGAAAGCTGTAACTCTGTGAGATGATTTCACAGAACACAAAGAAGTTTCTCAGAAAGCTTCTTTCTCTTTCTTATCGGAGGATATTTCCTTTGGCCCTATAGTCTTCAAAGGGATCCGAAATATCTGTTGTTAGATTCCACAGAAATAAGGCTAGCAAAGAGATCCACGAAATACAGATGTAACTCTGTGAGTGGAAGTCACATATCACAGAGCAGTTTCTCAGAAAGCTTCTTTCCAGATTTCATTGGAGGATATTTCCTTTTTCACAATAGCCCTCTATGGGATTCCAAATATCACTTTGCCAATTCCACAAGAACTGTCTTAGCGAAAGGCTTCTTGAGGGGAAAGCTGTAACTCTGTGGTATGATTTCACAGAACACAAAGAAGTTTCTCAGAAAGCTTCTTTCTCTTTGTTATCGGAGGATATTTCCTTTGGCCCTATAGTCTTCAAAGGGATCCGAAATATCTGCTCTCAGATTCCACAGAAATAAGGCTAGCAAAGAGATCCACGAAATACAGATGTAAATCTTTGTGTGGATGTCACATATTACAGAGCAGTTTCTCAGAAAGCTTCCTTCCAGATTTCATCGGAGGATATTTCCTTTTTCACCATAGCCCTCTACGGGCTTCCAAATATCACTTTGCCAATTCCACAAGAACTGTCTTAGCGAAAGGCTTCTTGAGGGGAAAGCTGTAACTCTGTGAGATAATTTCACAGAACACAAAGAAGTTTCTCAGAAAGGTTCTTTCTCTTTGTTATGGGAGTATATGTCCTTTGGCCCTATAGTCTTCAAAGGGATTCTAAATATCTGCTCTCAGATTCCACAGAAATAAGGCTAGCAAAGAGATCCACGAAATACAGATGTAACTCTGTGAGTGGATGTCACATATTACAGAGCAGTTTCTCAGAAAGCTTCTTTCCAGATTTCATCGGAGGACATTTCCTTTTTCACCATAGCCCTCTATGGGCTTCCAAATATCACTTTGCCAATTCCACAAGAACTGTCTTAGCGAAAGGCTTCTTGAGGGGAAAGCTGTAACTCTGGGAGATGATTTCACAGAACACAAAGAAGTTTCTCAGAAAGCTTCTTTCTCTTTGTTATGGGAGGATATTTCCTTTGTCCCTATAGTCTTCAAAGGGATCCGAAGTATCTGTTCTCAGATTCCACAGAAATAAAGCTAGCAAAGAGATCCACGAAATACAGATGTAACTCTGTGAGTGGACGTCACATATCACAGAGCAGTTTCTCAGAAAGCTTCTTTCCAGATTTCATCTGAGGATATTTCCTTTTTCACCATAGCCCTCTATGGGCTTCCAAATATCACCTGCCAATTCCACAAGAACTGTCTTAGCGAAAGGCTTTTTGAGGGGAAAGCTGTAGCTCTATGAGATGATTTCACAGAATACAAAGAAGTTTCTCAGAAAGCTTCTTTCTCTTTGTTATCGGAGGATATTTCCTTTGGCCCTATAGTCTTCAAAGGGATCCGAAATATCTGTTCTCAGATTCCACAGCAATAAGGGTAGCAAAGAGATCCACGAAATACAGATGTAACTCTGTGAGTGGAAATCACATATCCCAGAGCAGTTTCTCAGAAAGCTTCTTTCCAGATTTCATCGGAGGATATTTCCTTTTTCAGCGTAGCCCTGTATGGGCTTCCAAGTATCACTTTTCCAATTGCACAAGAACTGTCTTAGCGAAAGGCTTCTTGAGGGGAAACTGTAACTCTGTGAGATGATTTCACAGAACACAAAGAAGTTTCTCAGAAAGCTTCTTTCTCTTTGTTATGGGAGGTTATTTCCTTTGGCCCTATAGTCTTCAAAGGGATCCGAAATATCTGTTCTCAGATTCCACAGAAATAAGGCTAGCATAGAGATCCACGAAATACTGATGTAACTCTGTGAGTGGAAGTCACATATCACACAGCAGTTTCTCAGAAAGCTTCTTTGCAGATTTCATCTGAGGATATTTCCTTTTTCACCATAGCCCTCTATGGGCTTCCAAATATCACTTTGCCAATTCCACAAGAACTGTCTTAGCGAAAGGCTTCTTGAGGGAAAAGCTGTAACTCTGTGAGATGATTTCACAGAACACAAAGAAGTTTCTCAGAAAGCTTCTTTCTCTTTGTCATGGGAGGATATTTCCTTTGTCCCTATCGTCTTCAAAGGGATCGGAAATATCTGTTCTCAGATTCCACAGAAATAAGGCTAGCAAAGAGATCCACGAAATACAGATGTAACTCTGTGAGTGGAAGTCACATATCCCAGAGCAGTTTCTCAAAAAGCTTCTTTCCAGATTTCATCGGAGGATATTTCCTTTTTCAAAATAGCCCTCTATGGGCTTCCAAATATCACTTTGCCAATACCACAAGAAGTGTCTTAGCGAAAGGCTTCTTGAGGGGAACGCTGTAACTCTGTGAGATGATTTCACAGAACACAAAGAAGTTTCTCAGAAAGCTTCTTTCTCTTTGTTATGGGAGGATATTTCCATGGGCACTACCGTCTTCAAAGGGATTCTAAATATCTGCTCTCAGATTCCACAGAAATAAGGCTGGCAAAGAGATCCACGAAATACAGATGTAATTCTGTGAGTGGAAGTCACATATCACAGAGCAGTTTCTTAGAAAGCGTCTTTCCAGATTTCATCGGAGGATATTTCCTTTTTCACCATAGCCCTCTACGGGCTTCCAAATATCACTTTGCCAATTCCACAAGAACTGTCTTAGCGAAAGGCTTCTTGAGGGGAAAGCTGTAACTCTGTGAGATGATTTCACAGAACACAAAGAAGTTTCTCAGAAAGGTTCTTTCTCTTTGTTATGGGAGTATATGTCCTTTGGCCCTATAGTCTTCAAAGGGATTCTAAATATCTGCTCTCAGATTCCACAGAAATAAGGCTAGCAAAGAGATCCACGAAATACAGATGTAACTCTGTGAGTGGATGTCACATATTACAGAGCAGTTTCTCAGAAAGCTTCTTTCCAGATTTCATCGGAGGACATTTCCTTTTTCACCATAGCCCTCTATGGGCTTCCAAATATCACTTTGCCAATTCCACAAGAACTGTCTTAGCGAAAGGCTTCTTGAGGGGAAAGCTGTAACTCTGGGAGATGATTTCACAGAACACAAAGAAGTTTCTCAGAAAGCTTCTTTCTCTTTGTTATGGGAGGATATTTCCTTTGTCCCTATAGTCTTCAAAGGGATCCGAAGTATCTGTTCTCAGATTCCACAGAAATAAAGCTAGCAAAGAGATCCACGAAATACAGATGTAACTCTGTGAGTGGAAGTCACATATCACAGAGCAGTTTCTCAGAAAGCTTCTTTCCAGATTTCATCTGAGGATATTTCCTTTTTCACCATAGCCCTCTATGGGCTTCCAAATATCACCTGCCAATTCCACAAGAACTGTCTTAGCGAAAGGCTTTTTGAGGGGAAAGCTGTAGCTCTATGAGATGATTTCACAGAATACAAAGAAGTTTCTCAGAAAGCTTCTTTCTCTTTGTTATCGGAGGATATTTCCTTTGGCCCTATAGTCTTCAAAGGGATCCGAAATATCTGTTCTCAGATTCCACAGCAATAAGGGTAGCAAAGAGATCCACGAAATACAGATGTAACTCTGTGAGTGGAAATCACATATCCCAGAGCAGTTTCTCAGAAAGCTTCTTTCCAGATTTCATCGGAGGATATTTCCTTTTTCAGCGTAGCCCTGTATGGGCTTCCAAGTATCACTTTTCCAATTGCACAAGAACTGTCTTAGCGAAAGGCTTCTTGAGGGGAAACTGTAACTCTGTGAGATGATTTCACAGAACACAAAGAAGTTTCTCAGAAAGGTTCTTTCTCTTTGTTATGGGAGGATATTTCCTTTGGCCCTATAGTCTTCAAAGGGATCCGAAATATCTGTTCTCAGATTCCACAGAAATAAGGCTAGCAAAGAGATCCACGAAATACTGATGTAACTCTGTGAGTGGAAGTCACATATCACACAGCAGTTTCTCAGAAAGCTTCTTTGCAGATTTCATCTGAGGATATTTCCTTTTTCACCATAGCCCTCTATGGGCTTCCAAATATCACTTTGCCAATTCCACAAGAACTGTCTTAGCGAAAGGCTTCTTGAGGGAAAAGCTGTAACTCTGTGAGATGATTTCACAGAACACAAAGAAGTTTCTCAGAAAGCTTCTTTCTCTTTGTCATGGGAGGATATTTCCTTTGTCCCTATCGTCTTCAAAGGGATCGGAAATATCTGTTCTCAGATTCCACAGAAATAAGGCTAGCAAAGAGATCCACGAAATACAGATGTAACTCTGTGAGTGGAAGTCACATATCCCAGAGCAGTTTCTCAAAAAGCCTCTTTCCAGATTTCATCGGAGGATATTTCCTTTTTCACCATAGCCCTCTATGGGCTTCCAAATATCACTTTGCCAATTCCACAAGAACTGTCTTAGCGAAAGGCTTCTTGAGGGGAAAGCTGTAACTCTGTGAGATGATTTCACAGAACACAAAGAAGTTTCTCAGAAAGCTTCTTTCTCTTTGTTATGGGAGGATATTTCCTTTGGCCCTATAGTCTTCAAAGGGATTCTAAATATCTGCTCTCAGATTCCACAGAAATAAGGCTAGCAAAGAGATCCACGAAATACAGATGTAACTCTGTGAGTGGAAGTCACATATTACAGAGCAGTTTCTCAGAAAGCTTCTTTCCAGATTTCATCGGAGGACATTTCCTTTTTCACCATAGCCCTCTATGGGCTTCCAAATATCACTTTGCCAATTCCACAAGAACTGTCTTAGCGAAAGGCTTCTTGAGGGGAAAGCTGTAACTCTGTGAGATGATTTCACAGAACACAAAGAAGTTTCTCAGAAAGCTTCTTTCTCTGTGTTATGGGAGGATATTTCCTTTGTCCCTACAGTCTTCAAACGGATCCGAAATATCTGTTCTCAGATTCCACAGAAATAAGGCTAGCAAAGAGATCCACGAAATACAGATGTAACTCTGTGAGTGGAAGTCACATATCACAGAGCAGTTTCTCAAAAAGCTTATTTCCAGATTTCATCGGAGGTTATTTCCTTTTTCACCATAGCCCTCTATGGGCTTCCAAATATCACTTTGCCAATTCCACAAGAACTGTCTTAGCGAAAGGCTTCTTCAGGGGAAAGCTGTAACTCTGGGAGATGATTTCACAGAACACAAAGAAGTTTCTCAGAGAGCTTCTTTCTCTTTGTTATCGGAGGATATTTCCTTTGGCCCAATAGTCTTCCAAGGGATCCGAAATATCTGTTCTCAGATTCCACAGAAATAAGGCTAGCAAAGAGATCCAAGAAAAACAGATGTAACTCTGTGAGTGGAAGTAACATATCACAGAGCAGTTTCTCAGAAAGCTTCTTTCCAGATTTCATCGGAGGATATTTCCTTTTTCACCATAGCCCACCATGGGCTTCCTAATATCACTTTGCCAATTCCACAAGAACTGTCTTAGCGAAAGGCTTCTTGAGGGGAAAGCTGTAACTCTGTGAGATGATTTCATAGAACACAAAGAAGTTTCTCAGAAAGCTTCTTTCTCTTTGTTATCGGAGGATGTTTCCTTTGGCCCTAGAGTCTTCAAAGGGATTCTAAATATCTGCTCTCAGATTCCACAGAAATCAGGCTAGCAAAGAGATCCACGAAATACAAATGTAACTCTGTGAGTGGAAGTCACATATCACAGAGCAGTTTCTCAGAAAGCGTCTTTCCAGATTTCATCGGAGGATATTTCCTTTTTCACCATAGCCCTCTATGGGCTTCCAAATATCACTTTGCCAATTCCACAAGAACTGTCTTAGCGAAAGGCTTCTTGAGGGGAAAGCTGTAACTCTGTGAGATGATTTCACAGAACACAAAGAAGTTTCTCAGAAAGCTTCTTTCTCTTTGTTATAGGAGGATATTTCCTTTGGCCCTATAGTCGTCAAAGGGATCCGAAGTATCTGTTCTCAGATTCCACAGAAATAAAGCTAGCAAAGAGATCCACGAAATACAGATGTAACTCTGTGAGTGGAAGTCACAGATAACAGAGCAGTTTCTAAGAAATCTTCTTTCCAGATTTCATCTGAGGATATTTCCTTTTTCACCATAGCCCTCTATGGGCTTCCAAATATCACTTTGCCAATTCCACAAGAACTGTCTTAGCGAAAGTCTTCTTAAGGGGAAAGCTGTAACTCTGTGAGATGATTTCACAGAACACAAAGAAGTTTCTCAGAGAGCTTCTTTCTCTTTGTTAAGGGAGGATATTTCCTTTGGCCCAATAGTCTTCTAAGGGATCCGAAATATCTGTTTTCAGATTCCACAGAAATAAGGCTAGCAAAGAGATCCATGAAAAACAGATGTAACTCTGTGAGTGGAAGTCAAATATCACAGAGCAGTTTCTCAGAAAGCTTCTTTCCAGATTTCATCGGAGGATATTTCCTTTTTCACCATAGCCCTCTATGGGCTTCCTAATATCACATTGCCAATTCCACAAGAACTGTCTTAGCGAAAGGCTTCTTGAGGGGAAAGCTGTAACTCTGTGAGATGATTTCACAGAACACCAAGAAGTTTCTCTGAAAGCTTCTTTCTCTTTGTTATCGGAGGATATTTCCTTTGGCCCTATAGTCTTCAAAGTGATCCGAAATATCTGCTCTCAGATTCCACAGAAATAAGGCTAGCAAAGAGATCCACGAAATACAGATGTAACTCTGTGAGTGGAAGTCACATATCCCAGAGCAGTTTCTCAGAAAGCTTCTTTCCAGATTTCATTGGAGGATATTTTCTTTTTCACCATAGCCCTCTATGGGCTTCCAAATATCACTTTGCCAATTCCACAAGAACTGTCTTAGCGAAAGGCTTCTTCAGGGGAAAGCTGTAACTCTGTGAGATGATTTCACAGAACACAAAGAAGTTTCTCAGAAAGCTTCTTTCTCTTTGTTATCGGAGGATATTTCCTTTGGCCCTATAGTCTTCAAAGGGATCCGAAATATCTGTTCTCAGATTCCACAGAAATAAGGGTAGCAAAGAGATCCACGAAATACAGATGTAACTCTGTGAGTGGAAATCACATATCCCAGAGCAGTTTCTCAGAAAGCTTCTTTCCAGATTTCATCGGAGGATATTTCCTTTTTCAGCGTAGCCCTGTATGGGCTTCCAAGTATCACTTTTCCAATTGCACAAGAACTGTCTTAGCGAAAGGCTTCTTGAGGGGAAACTGTAACTCTGTGAGATGATTTCACAGAACACAAAGAAGTTTCTCAGAAAGCTTCTTTCTCTTTGTTATGGGAGGATATTTCCTTTGGCCCTATAGTCTTCAAAGGGATCCGAAATATCTGTTCTCAGATTCCACAGAAATAAGGCTAGCAAAGAGATCCACGAAATACTGATGTAACTCTGTGAGTGGAAGTCACATATCACACAGCAGTTTCTCAGAAAACTTCTTTGCAGATTTCATCGGAGGATATTTCCTTTTTCACCATAGCCCTCTATGGGCTTCCAAATATCACTTTGCCAATTCCACAAGAACTGTCTTAGCGAAAGGCTTCTTGAGGGGAAAGCTGTAACTCTGTGAGATGATTTCACAGAACACAAAGAAGTTCCTCAGAAAGCTTCTTTCTCTTTGTTATGGGAGGATATTTCCTTTGGCCCTATAGTCTTCAAAGGGATCGGAAATATCTGTTCTCAGATTCCACAGAAATAAGGCTAGCAAAGAGATCCAAGAAATACAGATGTAACTCTTTGAGTGGAAGTCACATATCACAGAGCAGTTTCTCAGAAAGCTTCTTTCCAGATTTCATTGGAGGATATTTCCTTTTTCACAATAGCCCTCTATGGGCTTCCAAATATCACTTTGCCAATTCCACAAGAACTGTCTTAGCGAAAGGCTTCTTGCGGGAAAAGCTGTAACTCTGTGAGATGATTTCACAGAACACAAAGAAGTTTCTCCGAAAGCTTCTTTCTCCATGTTATGGGAGGATATTTCCTTTGTCACTATAGTCTTCAAAGGGATACGAAATATCTGTTCTCAGATTCCACAGAAATAAGGCTAGCAAAGAGATCCACGAAATACAGATGTAACTCTGTGAGTGGAAGTCACATATCCCAGAGCAGTTTCTCAGAAAGCTTCTTTCCAGATTTCATCGGAGGATATTTCCTTTTTCACCATAGCCCTCTATGGGCTTCCAAATATCACTTTGCCAATTCCCCAAGAACTGTCTTAGCGAAAGGCCTCTTGAGGGGAAAGCTGTAACTCTGTGAGATGATTTCACAGAACACAAAGAAGTTTCTCAGAAAGCTTCTTTCTCTTTCTATCGGAGGATATTTCCTTTGGCCCTATAGTCTTCAAAGGGATCCGAAATATCTGTTCTTAGATTCCACAGAAATAAGGCTAGCAAAGAGATCCACGAAATACAGATGTAACTCTGTGAGTGGAAGTCACATATCCCAGAGCAGTTTCTCAGAAAGCTTCTTTTCAGACTTCATTGGAGGATATTTCCTTTTTCACAACAGCCCTCTAATGGCTTCCAAATATCACTTTGCCAATTCCACAAGAACTGTCTTAGCGAAAGGCTTCTTGAGGGGAAAGCTGTAACTCTGGGAGATGATTTCACAGAACACCAAGAAGTTTCTCTGAAAGCTTCTTTCTCTTTGTTATCGGAGGATATTTCCTTTGGCCCTATAGTCTTCAAAGGGATCCGAAATATCTGCTCTCAGATTCCACAGAAATAAGGCTAGCAAAGAGATCCACGAAATACAGATGTAACTCTGTGAGTGGAAGTCACATATCCCAGAGCAGTTTCTCAGAAAGCTTCTTTCCAGATTTCATCGGAGGATATTTTCTTTTTCACCATAGCCCACTATGGGCTTCCAAATATCACTTTGCCAATTCCACAAGAACTGTCTCAGTGAAAGGCTTCTTGAGGGGAAAGCTGTAGCTCTATGAGTTGATTTCACAGAACACAAAGAAGTTTCTCAGAAAGCTTCTTTCTCTTTCTTATCGGAGGATATTTCCTTTGGCCCTATAGTCTTCAAAGGGATCCGAAATATCTGTTCTCAGATTCCACAGACATAAGGCTAGCAAAGAGATCCACGAAATACAGATGTAACTCTGTGAGTGGAAGTCACATATCCCAGAGCAGTTTCTCAGAAAGCTTCTTTCCAGATTTCATCGGAGGATATTTCCTTTTTCACCATAGCCCTCTATGGGCTTCCAAATATCACTTTGCCAATTCCACAAGAACTGTCTTAGCGAAAGGCTTCTTGAGGGAAAAGGTGTAACTCTGTGAGATGATTTCACAGAACACAAAGAAGTTTCTCCGAAAGCTTCTTTCTCTTTGTTATGGGACGATATTTCCTTTGTCACTATAGTCTTCAAAGGGATCCAAAATATCTGTTCTCAGATTCCACAGAAATAAGGCTAGCAAAGAGATCCATGAAATACAGAAGTAACTCTGTGAGTGGAAGTCACATATCACAGAGCAGTTTCTCAGAAAGCTTCTTTCCAGATTTCATCGGAGGATATTTCCTTTTTCACCATAGCCCTCTACGGGCTTCCAAATATCACTTTGCCAATTCCCCAAGAACTGTCTTAGCGAAAGGCCTCTTGAGGGGAAAGCTGTAACTCTGTGAGATGATTTCACAGAACACAAAGAAGTTTCTCAGAAAGCTTCTTTCTCTTTCTTATCGGAGGATATTTCCTTTGGCCCTATAGTCTTCAAAGGGATCCGAAATATCTGTTGTTAGATTCCACAGAAATAAGGCTAGCAAAGAGATCCACGAAATACAGATGTAACTCTGTGAGTGGAAGTCACATATCACAGAGCAGTTTCTCAGAAAGCTTCTTTCCAGATTTCATTGGAGGATATTTCCTTTTTCACAATAGCCCTCTATGGGATTCCAAATATCACTTTGCCAATTCCACAAGAACTGTCTTAGCGAAAGGCTTCTTGAGGGGAAAGCTGTAACTCTGTGGTATGATTTCACAGAACACAAAGAAGTTTCTCAGAAAGCTTCTTTCTCTTTGTTATCGGAGGATATTTCCTTTGGCCCTATAGTCTTCAAAGGGATCCGAAATATCTGCTCTCAGATTCCACAGAAATAAGGCTAGCAAAGAGATCCACGAAATACAGATGTAAATCTGTGAGTGGATGTCACATATTACAGAGCAGTTTCTCAGAAAGCTTCCTTCCAGATTTCATCGGAGGATATTTCCTTTTTCACCATAGCCCTCTATGGGCTTCCAAATATCACCTGCCAATTCCACAAGAACTGTCTTAGCGAAAGGCTTCTTGAGGGGAAAGCTGTAGCTCTATGAGATGATTTCACAGAACACAAAGAAGTTTCTCAGAAAGCTTCTTTCTCTTTGTTATCGGAGGATATTTCCTTTGGCCCTATAGTCTTCAAAGGGATCCGAAATATCTGTTCTCAGATTCCACAGAAATCAGGCTAGCAAAGAGATCCACGAAATACAGATGTAACTCTGTGAGTGGAAGTCACATATCACAGAGCAGTTTCTCAGAAAGCGTCTTTCCAGATTTCATCGGAGGATATTTCCTTTTTCACCATAGCCCTCTATGGGCTTCCAAATATCACTTTGCCAATTCCACAAGAACTGTCTTAGCGAAAGGCTTCTTGAGGGGAAAGCTGTAACTCTGTGAGACGATTTCACAGAACACAAAGAAGTTTCTCAGAAAGCTTCTTTCTCTTTGTTATCGGAGGATATTTCCTTTGGCCCTATAGTCTTCAAAGGGATCCGAAGTATCTGTTCTCAGATTCCACAGAAATAAAGCTAGCAAAGAGATCCACGAAATACAGATGTAACTCTGTGACTGGAAGTCACATATAACAGAGCAGTTTCTAAGAAATCTTCTTTCCAGATTTCATCTGAGGATATTTCCTTTTTCACCATAGCCCTCTATGGGCTTCCAAATATCACTTTGCCAATTCCACAAGAACTGTCTTAGCGAAAGGCTTCTTGAGGGGAAAGCTGTAACTCTGTGGGATGATTTCACAGAACACCAAGAAGTTTCTCTGAAAGCTTCTTTCTCTTTGTTATCGGAGGATATTTCCTTTGGCCCTATAGTCTTCAAAGTGATCCGAAATATCTGCTCTCAGATTCCACAGAAATAAGGCTAGCAAAGAGATCCACGAAATACAGATGTAACTCTGTGAGTGGAAGTCACATATCCCAGAGCAGTTTCTCAGAAAGCTTCTTTCCAGATTTCATTGGAGGATATTTTCTTTTTCACCATAGCCCTCTATGGGCTTCCAAATATCACTTTGCCAATTCCACAAGAACTGTCTTAGCGAAAGGCTTCTTGAGGGGAAAGCTGTAACTCTGTGAGATGATTTCACAGAACACAAAGAAGTTTCTCAGAAAGCTTCTTTCTCTTTGTTATCGGAGGATATTTCCTTTGGCCCTATAGTCTTCAAAGGGATCCGAAATATCTGCTCTCAGATTCCACAGAAATAAGGCTAGCAAAGAGATCCACGAAATACAGATGTAAATCTGTGAGTGGATGTCACATATTACAGAGCAGTTTCTCAGAAAGCTTCCTCCAGATTTCATTGGAGGATATTTCCTTTTTCACCATAGCCCTCTATGGGCTTCCAAATATCACCTGCCAATTCCACAAGAACTGTCTTAGCGAAAGGCTTCTTGAGGGGAAAGCTGTAGCTCTATGAGATGATTTCACAGAACACAAAGAAGTTTCTCAGAAAGCTTCTTTCTCTTTGTTATCGGAGGATATTTCCTTTGGCCCTATAGTCTTCAAAGGGATCCGAAATATCTGTTCTCAGATTCCACAGAAATAAGGGTAGCAAAGAGATCCACGAAATACAGATGTAACTCTGTGAGTGGAAATCACACATCCCAGAGCAGTTTCTCAGAAAGCTTCTTTCCAGATTTCATCGGAGGATATTTCCTTTTTCAGCGTAGCCCTGTATGGGCTTCCAAGTATCACTTTTCCAATTGCACAAGAACTGTCTTAGCGAAAGGCTTCTTGAGGGGAAACTGTAACTCTGGGAGATGATTTCACAGAACACAAAGAAGTTTCTCAGAAAGGTTCTTTCTCTTTGTTATGGGAGGATATTTCCTTTGGCCCTATAGTCTTCAAAGGGATCCGAAATATCTGTTCTCAGATTCCACAGAAATAAGGCTAGCAAAGAGATCCACGAAATACTGATGTAACTCTGTGAGTGGAAGTCACATATCACACAGCAGTTTCTCAGAAAGCTTCTTTGCAGATTTCATCTGAGGATATTTCCTTTTTCACCATAGCCCTCTATGGGCTTCCAAAAATCACTTTGCCAATTCCACAAGAACTGTCTTAGCGAAAGGCTTCTTGAGGGGAAAGCTGTAACTCTGTGAGATGATTTCACAGAACACAAAGAAGTTCCTCAGAAAGCTTCTTTCTCTTTGTTATGGGAGGATATTTCCTTTGGCCCTATAGTCTTCAAAGGGATCGGAAATATCTGTTCTCAGATTCCACAGAAATAAGGCTAGCAAAGAGATCCAAGAAATACAGATGTAACTCTTTGAGTGGAAGTCACATATCACAGAGCAGTTTCTCAGAAAGCTTCTTTCCAGATTTCATTGGAGGATATTTCCTTTTTCACAATAGCCCCCTATGGGCTTCCAAATATCACTTTGCCAATTCCACAAGAACTGTCTTAGCGAAAGGCTTCTTGCGGGAAAAGCTGTAACTCTGTGAGATGATTTCACAGAACACAAAGAAGTTTCTCCGAAAGCTTCTTTCTCCATGTTATGGGAGGATATTTCCTTTGTCACTATAGTCTTCAAAGGGATCCGAAATATCTGTTCTCAGATTCCACAGAAATAAGGCTAGCAAAGAGATCCACGAAATACAGATGTAACTCTGTGAGTGGAAGTCACATATCCCAGAGCAGTTTCTCAGAAAGCTTCTTTCCAGATTTCATCGGAGGATATTTCCTTTTTCACCATAGCCCTCTATGGGCTTCCAAATATCACTTTGCCAATTCCCCAAGAACTGTCTTAGCGAAAGGCCTCTTGAGGGGAAAGCTGTAACTCTGTGAGATGATTTCACAGAACACAAAGAAGTTTCTCAGAAAGCTTCTTTCTCTTTCTATCGGAGGATATTTCCTTTGGCCCTATAGTCTTCAAAGGGATCCGAAATATCTGTTCTTAGATTCCACAGAAATAAGGCTAGCAAAGAGATCCACGAAATACAGATGTAACTCTGTGAATGGAAGTCACATATCCCAGAGCAGTTTCTCAGAAAGCTTCTTTTCAGACTTCATTGGAGGATATTTCCTTTTTCACAACAGCCCTCTAATGGCTTCCAAATATCACTTTGCCAATTCCACAAGAACTGTCTTAGCGAAAGGCTTCTTGAGGGGAAAGCTGTAACTCTGTGAGATGATTTCACAGAACACCAAGAAGTTTCTCTGAAAGCTTCTTTCTCTTTGTTAACGGAGGATATTTCCTTTGGCCCTATAGTCTTCAAAGGGATCCGAAATATCTGCTCTCAGATTCCACAGAAATAAGGCTAGCAAAGAGATCCACGAAATACAGATGTAACTCTGTGAGTGGAAGTCACATATCCCAGAGCAGTTTCTCAGAAAGCTTCTTTCCAGATTTCATCGGAGGATATTTTCTTTTTCACCATAGCCCTCTATGGGCTTCCAAATATCACTTTGCCAATTCCACAAGAACTGTCTCAGCGAAAGGCTTCTTGAGGGGAAAGCTGTAGCTCTATGAGTTGATTTCACAGAACACAAAGAAGTTTCTCAGAAAGCTTCTTTCTCTTTCTTATCGGAGGATATTTACTTTGGCCGTATAGTCTTCAAAGGGATCCGAAATATCTGTTCTCAGATTCCACAGACATAAGGCTAGCAAAGAGATCCACGAAATACAGATGTAACTCTGTGAGTGGAAGTCACATATCCCAGAGCAGTTTCTCAGAAAGCTTCTTTCCAGATTTCATCGGAGGATATTTCCTTTTTCACCATAGCCCTCTATGGGCTTCCAAATATCACTTTGCCAATTCCACAAGAACTGTCTTAGCGAAAGGCTTCTTGAGGGAAAAGGTGTAACTCTGTGAGATGATTTCACAGAACACAAAGAAGTTTCTCCGAAAGCTTCTTTCTCTTTGTTATGGGACGATATTTCCTTTGTCACTATAGTCTTCAAAGGGATCCAAAATATCTGTTCTCAGATTCCACAGAAATAAGGCTAGCAAAGAGATCCATGAAATACAGAAGTAACTCTGTGAGTGGAAGTCACATATCACAGAGCAGTTTCTCAGAAAGCTTCTTTCCAGATTTCATCGGAGGATATTTCCTTTTTCACCATAGCCCTCTACGGGCTTCCAAATATCACTTTGCCAATTCCCCAAGAACTGTCTTAGCGAAAGGCCTCTTGAGGGGAAAGCTGTAACTCTGTGAGATGATTTCACAGAACACAAAGAAGTTTCTCAGAAAGCTTCTTTCTCTTTCTTATCGGAGGATATTTCCTTTGGCCCTATAGTCTTCAAAGGGATCCGAAATATCTGTTGTTAGATTCCACAGAAATAAGGCTAGCAAAGAGATCCACGAAATACAGATGTAACTCTGTGAGTGGAAGTCACATATCACAGAGCAGTTTCTCAGAAAGCTTCTTTCCAGATTTCATTGGAGGATATTTCCTTTTTCACAATAGCCCTCTATGGGATTCCAAATATCACTTTGCCAATTCCACAAGAACTGTCTTAGCGAAAGGCTTCTTGAGGGGAAAGCTGTAACTCTGTGGTATGATTTCACAGAACACAAAGAAGTTTCTCAGAAAGCTTCTTTCTCTTTGTTATCGGAGGATATTTCCTTTGGCCCTATAGTCTTCAAAGGGATCCGAAATATCTGCTCTCAGATTCCACAGAAATAAGGCTAGCAAAGAGATCCACGAAATACAGATGTAAATCTGTGAGTGGATGTCACATATTACAGAGCAGTTTCTCAGAAAGCTTCCTTCCAGATTTCATCGGAGGATATTTCCTTTTTCACCATAGCCCTCTATGGGCTTCCAAATATCACCTGCCAATTCCACAAGAACTGTCTTAGCGAAAGGCTTCTTGAGGGGAAAGCTGTAGCTCTATGAGATGATTTCACAGAACACAAAGAAGTTTCTCAGAAAGCTTCTTTCTCTTTGTTATCGGAGGATATTTCCTTTGGCCCTATAGTCTTCAAAGGGATCCGAAATATCTGTTCTCAGATTCCACAGAAATCAGGCTAGCAAAGAGATCCACGAAATACAGATGTAACTCTGTGAGTGGAAGTCACATATCACAGAGCAGTTTCTCAGAAAGCGTCTTTCCAGATTTCATCGGAGGATATTTCCTTTTTCACCATAGCCCTCTATGGGCTTCCAAATATCACTTTGCCAATTCCACAAGAACTGTCTTAGCGAAAGGCTTCTTGAGGGGAAAGCTGTAACTCTGTGAGACGATTTCACAGAACACAAAGAAGTTTCTCAGAAAGCTTCTTTCTCTTTGTTATCGGAGGATATTTCCTTTGGCCCTATAGTCTTCAAAGGGATCCGAAGTATCTGTTCTCAGATTCCACAGAAATAAAGCTAGCAAAGAGATCCACGAAATACAGATGTAACTCTGTGACTGGAAGTCACATATAACAGAGCAGTTTCTAAGAAATCTTCTTTCCAGATTTCATCTGAGGATATTTCCTTTTTCACCATAGCCCTCTATGGGCTTCCAAATATCACTTTGCCAATTCCACAAGAACTGTCTTAGCGAAAGGCTTCTTGAGGGGAAAGCTGTAACTCTGTGGGATGATTTCACAGAACACCAAGAAGTTTCTCTGAAAGCTTCTTTCTCTTTGTTATCGGAGGATATTTCCTTTGGCCCTATAGTCTTCAAAGTGATCCGAAATATCTGCTCTCAGATTCCACAGAAATAAGGCTAGCAAAGAGATCCACGAAATACAGATGTAACTCTGTGAGTGGAAGTCACATATCCCAGAGCAGTTTCTCAGAAAGCTTCTTTCCAGATTTCATTGGAGGATATTTTCTTTTTCACCATAGCCCTCTATGGGCTTCCAAATATCACTTTGCCAATTCCACAAGAACTGTCTTAGCGAAAGGCTTCTTGAGGGGAAAGCTGTAACTCTGTGAGATGATTTCACAGAACACAAAGAAGTTTCTCAGAAAGCTTCTTTCTCTTTGTTATCGGAGGATATTTCCTTTGGCCCTATAGTCTTCAAAGGGATCCGAAATATCTGCTCTCAGATTCCACAGAAATAAGGCTAGCAAAGAGATCCACGAAATACAGATGTAAATCTGTGAGTGGATGTCACATATTACAGAGCAGTTTCTCAGAAAGCTTCCTCCAGATTTCATTGGAGGATATTTCCTTTTTCACCATAGCCCTCTATGGGCTTCCCAATATCACCTGCCAATTCCACAAGAACTGTCTTAGCGAAAGGCTTCTTGAGGGGAAAGCTGTAGCTCTATGAGATGATTTCACAGAACACAAAGAAGTTTCTCAGAAAGCTTCTTTCTCTTTGTTATCGGAGGATATTTCCTTTGGCCCTATAGTCTTCAAAGGGATCCGAAATATCTGTTCTCAGATTCCACAGAAATAAGGGTAGCAAAGAGATCCACGAAATACAGATGTAACTCTGTGAGTGGAAATCACACATCCCAGAGCAGTTTCTCAGAAAGCTTCTTTCCAGATTTCATCGGAGGATATTTCCTTTTTCAGCGTAGCCCTGTATGGGCTTCCAAGTATCACTTTTCCAATTGCACAAGAACTGTCTTAGCGAAAGGCTTCTTGAGGGGAAACTGTAACTCTGGGAGATGATTTCACAGAACACAAAGAAGTTTCTCAGAAAGGTTCTTTCTCTTTGTTATGGGAGGATATTTCCTTTGGCCCTATAGTCTTCAAAGGGATCCGAAATATCTGTTCTCAGATTCCACAGAAATAAGGCTAGCAAAGAGATCCACGAAATACTGATGTAACTCTGTGAGTGGAAGTCACATATCACACAGCAGTTTCTCAGAAAGCTTCTTTGCAGATTTCATCTGAGGATATTTCCTTTTTCACCATAGCCCTCTATGGGCTTCCAAAAATCACTTTGCCAATTCCACAAGAACTGTCTTAGCGAAAGGCTTCTTGAGGGGAAAGCTGTAACTCTGTGAGATGATTTCACAGAACACAAAGAAGTTCCTCAGAAAGCTTCTTTCTCTTTGTTATGGGAGGATATTTCCTTTGGCCCTATAGTCTTCAAAGGGATCGGAAATATCTGTTCTCAGATTCCACAGAAATAAGGCTAGCAAAGAGATCCAAGAAATACAGATGTAACTCTTTGAGTGGAAGTCACATATCACAGAGCAGTTTCTCAGAAAGCTTCTTTCCAGATTTCATTGGAGGATATTTCCTTTTTCACAATAGCCCCCTATGGGCTTCCAAATATCACTTTGCCAATTCCACAAGAACTGTCTTAGCGAAAGGCTTCTTGCGGGAAAAGCTGTAACTCTGTGAGATGATTTCACAGAACACAAAGAAGTTTCTCCGAAAGCTTCTTTCTCCATGTTATGGGAGGATATTTCCTTTGTCACTATAGTCTTCAAAGGGATCCGAAATATCTGTTCTCAGATTCCACAGAAATAAGGCTAGCAAAGAGATCCACGAAATACAGATGTAACTCTGTGAGTGGAAGTCACATATCCCAGAGCAGTTTCTCAGAAAGCTTCTTTCCAGATTTCATCGGAGGATATTTCCTTTTTCACCATAGCCCTCTATGGGCTTCCAAATATCACTTTGCCAATTCCCCAAGAACTGTCTTAGCGAAAGGCCTCTTGAGGGGAAAGCTGTAACTCTGTGAGATGATTTCACAGAACACAAAGAAGTTTCTCAGAAAGCTTCTTTCTCTTTCTATCGGAGGATATTTCCTTTGGCCCTATAGTCTTCAAAGGGATCCGAAATATCTGTTCTTAGATTCCACAGAAATAAGGCTAGCAAAGAGATCCACGAAATACAGATGTAACTCTGTGAATGGAAGTCACATATCCCAGAGCAGTTTCTCAGAAAGCTTCTTTTCAGACTTCATTGGAGGATATTTCCTTTTTCACAACAGCCCTCTAATGGCTTCCAAATATCACTTTGCCAATTCCACAAGAACTGTCTTAGCGAAAGGCTTCTTGAGGGGAAAGCTGTAACTCTGTGAGATGATTTCACAGAACACCAAGAAGTTTCTCTGAAAGCTTCTTTCTCTTTGTTAACGGAGGATATTTCCTTTGGCCCTATAGTCTTCAAAGGGATCCGAAATATCTGCTCTCAGATTCCACAGAAATAAGGCTAGCAAAGAGATCCACGAAATACAGATGTAACTCTGTGAGTGGAAGTCACATATCCCAGAGCAGTTTCTCAGAAAGCTTCTTTCCAGATTTCATCGGAGGATATTTTCTTTTTCACCATAGCCCTCTATGGGCTTCCAAATATCACTTTGCCAATTCCACAAGAACTGTCTCAGCGAAAGGCTTCTTGAGGGGAAAGCTGTAGCTCTATGAGTTGATTTCACAGAACACAAAGAAGTTTCTCAGAAAGCTTCTTTCTCTTTCTTATCGGAGGATATTTACTTTGGCCGTATAGTCTTCAAAGGGATCCGAAATATCTGTTCTCAGATTCCACAGACATAAGGCTAGCAAAGAGATCCACGAAATACAGATGTAACTCTGTGAGTGGAAGTCACATATCCCAGAGCAGTTTCTCAGAAAGCTTCTTTCCAGATTTCATCGGAGGATATTTCCTTTTTCACCATAGCCCTCTATGGGCTTCCAAATATCACTTTGCCAATTCCACAAGAACTGTCTTAGCGAAAGGCTTCTTGAGGGAAAAGGTGTAACTCTGTGAGATGATTTCACAGAACACAAAGAAGTTTCTCCGAAAGCTTCTTTCTCTTTGTTATGGGACGATATTTCCTTTGTCACTATAGTCTTCAAAGGGATCCAAAATATCTGTTCTCAGATTCCACAGAAATAAGGCTAGCAAAGAGATCCATGAAATACAGAAGTAACTCTGTGAGTGGAAGTCACATATCCCAGAGCAGTTTCTCAGAAAGCTTCTTTCCAGATTTCATCGGAGGATATTTCCTTTTTCACCATAGCCCTCTACGGGCTTCCAAATATCACTTTGCCAATTCCCCAAGAACTGTCTTAGCGAAAGGCCTCTTGAGGGGAAAGCTGTAACTCTGTGAGATGATTTCACAGAACACAAAGAAGTTTCTCAGAAAGCTTCTTTCTCTTTCTTATCGGAGGATATTTCCTTTGGCCCTATAGTCTTCAAAGGGATCCGAAATATCTGTTGTTAGATTCCACAGAAATAAGGCTAGCAAAGAGATCCACGAAATACAGATGTAACTCTGTGAGTGGAAGTCACATATCCCAGAGCAGTTTCTCAGAAAGCTTCTTTCCAGATTTCATTGGAGGATATTTTCTTTTTCACCATAGCCCTCTATGGGCTTCGAAATATCACTTTGCCAATTCCACAAGAACTGTCTTAGCGAAAGGCTTCTTGAGGGGAAAGCTGTAACTCTGTGAGATGATTTCACAGAACACAAAGAAGTTTCTCAGAAAGCTTCTTTCTCTTTGTTATGGGAGGATATTTCCTTTGGCCCTATAGTCTTCAAAGGGATTCTAAATATCTGCTCTCAGATTCCACAGAAATAAGGCTAGCAAAGAGATCCACGAAATACAGATGTAACTCTGTGAGTGGAAGTCACATATTACAGAGCAGTTTCTCAGAAAGCTTCTTTCCAGATTTCATCGGAGGACATTTCCTTTTTCACCATAGCCCTCTATGGGCTTCCAAATATCACTTTGCCAATTCCACAAGAACTGTCTTAGCGAAAGGCTTCTTGAGGGGAAAGCTGTAACTCTGTGAGATGATTTCACAGAACACAAAGAAGTTTCTCAGAAAGCTTCTTTCTCTTTGTTATGGGAGGATATTTCCTTTGTCCCTATAGTCTTCAAACGGATCCGAAATATCTGTTCTCAGATTCCACAGAAATAAGGCTAGCAAAGAGATCCACGAAATACAGATGTAACTCTGTGAGTGGAAGTCACATATCACAGAGCAGTTTCTCAAAAAGCTTATTTCCAGATTTCATCGGAGGTTATTTCCTTTTTCACCATAGCCCTCTATGGGCTTCCAAATATCACTTTGCCAATTCCACAAGAACTGTCTTAGCGAAAGGCTTCTTCAGGGGAAAGCTGTAACTCTGGGAGATGATTTCACAGAACACAAAGAAGTTTCTCAGAGAGCTTCTTTCTCTTTGTTATCGGAGGATATTTCCTTTGGCCCAATAGTCTTCCAAGGGATCCGAAATATCTGTTCTCAGATTCCACAGAAATAAGGCTAGCAAAGAGATCCAAGAAAAACAGATGTAACTCTGTGAGTGGAAGTAACATATCACAGAGCAGTTTCTCAGAAAGCTTCTTTCCAGATTTCATCGGAGGATATTTCCTTTTTCACCATAGCCCACCATGGGCTTCCTAATATCACTTTGCCAATTCCACAAGAACTGTCTTAGCGAAAGGCTTCTTGAGGGGAAAGCTGTAACTCTGTGAGATGATTTCATAGAACACAAAGAAGTTTCTCAGAAAGCTTCTTTCTCTTTGTTATCGGAGGATATTTCCTTTGGCCCTAGAGTCTTCAAAGGGATTCTAAATATCTGCTCTCAGATTCCACAGAAATCAGGCTAGCAAAGAGATCCACGAAATACAGATGTAACTCTGTGAGTGGAAGTCACATATCACAGAGCAGTTTCTCAGAAAGCGTCTTTCCATATTTCATCGGAGGATATTTCCTTTTTCACCATAGCCCTCTATGGGCTTCCAAATATCACTTTGCCAATTCCACAAGAACTGTCTTAGCGAAAGGCTTCTTGAGGGGAAAGCTGTAACTCTGTGAGATGATTTCACAGAACACAAAGAAGTTTCTCAGAAAGCTTCTTTCTCTTTGTTATCGGAGGATATTTCCTTTGGCCCTATAGTCTTCAAAGGGATCCGAAGTATCTGTTCTCAGATTCCACAGAAATAAAGCTAGCAAAGAGATCCACGAAATACAGATGTAACTCTGTGAGTGGAAGTCACATATAACAGAGCAGTTTCTAAGAAATCTTCTTTCCAGATTTCATCTGAGGATATTTCCTTTTTCACCATAGCCCTCTATGGGCTTCCAAATATCACTTTGCCAATTCCACAAGAACTGTCTTAGCGAAAGGCTTCTTAAGGGGAAAGCTGTAACTCTGAGAGATGATTTCACAGAACACAAAGAAGTTTCTCAGAGAGCTTCTTTCTCTTTGTTAAGGGAGGATATTTCCTTTGGCCCAATAGTCTTCTAAGGGATCCGAAATATCTGTTTTCAGATTCCACAGAAATAAGGCTAGCAAAGAGATCCATGAAAAACAGATGTAACTCTGTGAGTGGAAGTCACATATCACAGAGCAGTTTCTCAGAAAGCTTCTTTCCAGATTTCATCGGAGGATATTTCCTTTTTCACCATAGCCCTCTATGGGCTTCCTAATATCACATTGCCAATTCCACAAGAACTGTCTTAGCGAAAGGCTTCTTGAGGGGAAAGCTGTAACTCTGTGAGATGATTTCACAGAACACCAAGAAGTTTCTCTGAAAGCTTCTTTCTCTTTGTTATCGGAGGATATTTCCTTTGGCCCTATAGTCTTCAAAGTGATCCGAAATATCTGCTCTCAGATTCCACAGAAATAAGGCTAGCAAAGAGATCCACGAAATACAGATGTAACTCTGTGAGTGGAAGTCACATATCCCAGAGCAGTTTCTCAGAAAGCTTCTTTCCAGATTTCATTGGAGGATATTTTCTTTTTCACCATAGCCCTCTATGGGCTCCCAAATATCACTTTGCCAATTCCACAAGAACTGTCTTAGCGAAAGGCTTCTTGAGGGGAAAGCTGTAACTCTGTGATATGATTTCACAGAACACAAAGAAGTTTCTCAGAAAGCTTCTTTCTCTTTGTTATCGGAGGATATTTCCTTTGGCCCTATAGTCTTCAAAGGGATCCGAAATATCTGCTCTCAGATTCCACAGAAATAAGGCTAGCAAAGAGATCCACGAAATACAGATGTAAATCTGTGAGTGGATGTCACATATTACAGAGCAGTTTCTCAGAAAGCTTCCTCCAGATTTCATTGGAGGATATTTCCTTTTTCACCATAGCCCTCTATGGGCTTCCAAATATCACCTGCCAATTCCACAAGAACTGTCTTAGCGAAAGGCTTCTTGAGGGGAAAGCTGTAGCTCTATGAGATGATTTCACAGAACACAAAGAAGTTTCTCAGAAAGCTTCTTTCTCTTTGTTATCGGAGGATATTTCCTTTGGCCCTATAGTCTTCAAAGGGATCTGAAATATCTGTTCTCAGATTCCACAGAAATAAGGGTAGCAAAGAGATCCACGAAATACAGATGTAACTCTGTGAGTGGAAATCACATATCCCAGAGCAGTTTCTCAGAAAGCTTCTTTCCAGATTTCATCGGAGGATATTTCCTTTTTCAGCGTAGCCCTGTATGGGCTTCCAAGTATCACTTTTCCAATTGCACAAGAACTGTCTTAGCGAAAGGCTTCTTGAGGGGAAACTGTAACTCTGGGAGATGATTTCACAGAACACAAAGAAGTTTCTCAGAAAGGTTCTTTCTCTTTGTTATGGGAGGATATTTCCTTTGGCCCTATAGTCTTCAAAGGGATCCGAAATATCTGTTCTCAGATTCCACAGAAATAAGGCTAGCAAAGAGATCCACGAAATACTGATGTAACTCTGTGAGTGGAAGTCACATATCACACAGCAGTTTCTCAGAAAGCTTCTTTGCAGATTTCATCTGAGGATATTTCCTTTTTCACCATAGCCCTCTATGGGCTTCCAAATATCACTTTGCCAATTCCACAAGAACTGTCTTAGCGAAAGGCTTCTTGAGGGGAAAGCTGTAACTCTGTGAGATGATTTCACAGAACACAAAGAAGTTCCTCAGAAAGCTTCTTTCTCTTTGTTATGGGAGGATATTTCCTTTGGCCCTATAGTCTTCAAAGGGATCGGAAATATCTGTTCTCAGATTCCACAGAAATAAGGCTAGCAAAGAGATCCAAGAAATACAGATGTAACTCTTTGAGTGGAAGTCACATATCACAGAGCAGTTTCTCAGAAAGCTTCTTTCCAGATTTCATTGGAGGATATTTCCTTTTTCACAATAGCCCTCTATGGGCTTCCAAATATCACTTTGCCAATTCCACAAGAACTGTCTTAGCGAAAGGCTTCTTGCGGGAAAAGCTGTAACTCTGTGAGATGATTTCACAGAACACAAAGAAGTTTCTCCGAAAGCTTCTTTCTCCATGTTATGGGAGGATATTTCCTTTGTCACTATAGTCTTCAAAGGGATCCGAAATATCTGTTCTCAGATTCCACAGAAATAAGGCTAGCAAAGAGATCCACGAAATACAGATGTAACTCTGTGAGTGGAAGTCACATATCCCAGAGCAGTTTCTCAGAAAGCTTCTTTCCAGATTTCATTGGAGGATATTTCCTTTTTCACAATAGCCCTCTATGGGATTCCAAATATCACTTTGCCAATTCCACAAGAACTGTCTTAGCGAAAGGCTTCTTGAGGGGAAAGCTGTAACTCTGTGATATGATTTCACAGAACACAAAGAAGTTTCTCAGAAAGCTTCTTTCTCTTTGTTATCGGAGGATATTTCCTTTGGCCCTATAGTCTTCAAAGGGATCCGAAATATCTGCTCTCAGATTCCACAGAAATAAGGCTAGCAAAGAGATCCACGAAATACAGATGTAAATCTGTGAGTGGATGTCACATATTACAGAGCAGTTTCTCAGAAAGCTTCCTTCCAGATTTCATCGGAGGATATTTCCTTTTTCACCATAGCCCTCTATGGGCTTCCAAATATCACCTGCCAATTCCACAAGAACTGTCTTAGCGAAAGGCTTCTTGAGGGGAAAGCTGTAGCTCTATGAGATGATTTCACAGAACACAAAGAAGTTTCTCAGAAAGCTTCTTTCTCTTTGTTATCGGAGGATATTTCCTTTGGCCCTATAGTCTTCAAAGGGATCCGAAATATCTGTTCTCAGATTCCACAGAAATAAGGGTAGCAAAGAGATCCACGAAATACAGATGTAACTCTGTGAGTGGAAATCACATATCCCAGAGCAGTTTCTCAGAAAGCTTCTTTCCAGATTTCATCGGAGGATATTTCCTTTTTCAGCGTAGCCCTGTATGGGCTTCCAAGTATCACTTTTCCAATTGCACAAGAACTGTCTTAGCGAAAGGCTTCTTGAGGGGAAACTGTAACTCTGGGAGATGATTTCACAGAACACAAAGAAGTTTCTCAGAAAGGTTCTTTCTCTTTGTTATGGGAGGATATTTCCTTTGGCCCTATAGTCTTCAAAGGGATCCGAAATATCTGTTCTCAGATTCCACAGAAATAAGGCTAGCAAAGAGATCCACGAAATACTGATGTAACTCTGTGAGTGGAAGTCACATATCACACAGCAGTTTCTCAGAAAGCTTCTTTGCAGATTTCATCTGAGGATATTTCCTTTTTCACCATAGCCCTCTATGGGCTTCCAAATATCACTTTGCCAATTCCACAAGAACTGTCTTAGCGAAAGGCTTCTTAAGGGGAAAGCTGTAACTCTGAGAGATGATTTCACAGAACACAAAGAAGTTTCTCAGAGAGCTTCATTCTCTTTGTTAAGGGAGGATATTTCCTTTGGCCCAATAGTCTTCTAAGGGATCCGAAATATCTGTTTTCAGATTCCACAGAAATAAGGCTAGCAAAGAGATCCATGAAAAACAGATGTAACTCTGTGAGTGGAAGTCACATATCACAGAGCAGTTTCTCAGAAAGCTTCTTTCCAGATTTCATCGGAGGATATTTCCTTTTTCACCATAGCCCTCTATGGGCTTCCTAATATCACATTGCCAATTCCACAAGAACTGTCTTAGCGAAAGGCTTCTTGAGGGGAAAGCTGTAACTCTGTGAGATGATTTCACAGAACACCAAGAAGTTTCTCTGAAAGCTTCTTTCTCTTTGTTATCGGAGGATATTTCCTTTGGCCCTATAGTCTTCAAAGTGATCCGAAATATCTGCTCTCAGATTCCACAGAAATAAGGCTAGCAAAGAGATCCACGAAATACAGATGTAACTCTGTGAGTGGAAGTCACATATCCCAGAGCAGTTTCTCAGAAAGCTTCTTTCCAGATTTCATTGGAGGATATTTTCTTTTTCACCATAGCCCTCTATGGGCTTCCAAATATCACTTTGCCAATTCCACAAGAACTGTCTTAGCGAAAGGCTTCTTGAGGGGAAAGCTGTAACTCTGTGATATGATTTCACAGAACACAAAGAAGTTTCTCAGAAAGCTTCTTTCTCTTTGTTATCGGAGGATATTTCCTTTGGCCCTATAGTCTTCAAAGGGATCCGAAATATCTGCTCTCAGATTCCACAGAAATAAGGCTAGCAAAGAGATCCACGAAATACAGATGTAAATCTGTGAGTGGATGTCACATATTACAGAGCAGTTTCTCAGAAAGCTTCCTCCAGATTTCATTGGAGGATATTTCCTTTTTCACCATAGCCCTCTATGGGCTTCCAAATATCACCTGCCAATTCCACAAGAACTGTCTTAGCGAAAGGCTTCTTGAGGGGAAAGCTGTAGCTCTATGAGATGATTTCACAGAACACAAAGAAGTTTCTCAGAAAGCTTCTTTCTCTTTGTTATCGGAGGATATTTCCTTTGGCCCTATAGTCTTCAAAGGGATCTGAAATATCTGTTCTCAGATTCCACAGAAATAAGGGTAGCAAAGAGATCCACGAAATACAGATGTAACTCTGTGAGTGGAAATCACATATCCCAGAGCAGTTTCTCAGAAAGCTTCTTTCCAGATTTCATCGGAGGATATTTCCTTTTTCAGCGTAGCCCTGTATGGGCTTCCAAGTATCACTTTTCCAATTGCACAAGAACTGTCTTAGCGAAAGGCTTCTTGAGGGGAAACTGTAACTCTGGGAGATGATTTCACAGAACACAAAGAAGTTTCTCAGAAAGGTTCTTTCTCTTTGTTATGGGAGGATATTTCCTTTGGCCCTATAGTCTTCAAAGGGATCCGAAATATCTGTTCTCAGATTCCACAGAAATAAGGCTAGCAAAGAGATCCACGAAATACTGATGTAACTCTGTGAGTGGAAGTCACATATCACACAGCAGTTTCTCAGAAAGCTTCTTTGCAGATTTCATCTGAGGATATTTCCTTTTTCACCATAGCCCTCTATGGGCTTCCAAATATCACTTTGCCAATTCCACAAGAACTGTCTTAGCGAAAGGCTTCTTGAGGGGAAAGCTGTAACTCTGTGAGATGATTTCACAGAACACAAAGAAGTTCCTCAGAAAGCTTCTTTCTCTTTGTTATGGGAGGATATTTCCTTTGGCCCTATAGTCTTCAAAGGGATCGGAAATATCTGTTCTCAGATTCCACAGAAATAAGGCTAGCAAAGAGATCCAAGAAATACAGATGTAACTCTGTGAGTGGAAGTCACATATCCCAGAGCAGTTTCTCAGAAAGCTTCTTTCCAGATTTCATTGGAGGGTATTTCCTTTTTCACAATAGCCCTCTATGGGCTTCCAAATATCACTTTGCCAATTCCACAAGAACTGTCTTAGCGAAAGGCTTCTTGCGGGAAAAGCTGTAACTCTGTGAGATGATTTCACAGAACACAAAGAAGTTTCTCAGAAAGCTTCTTTCTCTTTGTTATGGGAGGATATTTCCTTTGTCACTATAGTCTTCAAAGGGATCCAAAATATCTGTTCTCAGATTCCACAGAAATAAGGCTAGCAAAGAGATCCATGAAATACAGAAGTAACTCTGTGAGTGGAAGTCACATATCCCAGAGCAGTTTCTCAGAAAGCTTCTTTCCAGATTTCATCGGAGGATATTTCCTTTTTCACCATAGCCCTCTATGGGCTTCCAAATATCACTTTGCCAATTCCCCAAGAACTGTCTTAGCGAAAGGCCTCTTGAGGGGAAAGCTGTAACTCTGTGAGATGATTTCACAGAACACAAAGAAGTTTCTCAGAAAGCTTCTTTCTCTTTCTTATCGGAGGATATTTCCTTTGGCCCTATAGTCTTCAAAGGGATCCGAAATATCTGTTGTTAGATTCCACAGAAATAAGGCTAGCAAAGAGATCCACGAAATACAGATGTAACTCTGTGAGTGGAAGTCACATATCACAGAGCAGTTTCTCAGAAAGCTTCTTTCCAGATTTCATTGGAGGATATTTCCTTTTTCACCATAGCCCTCTATGGGATTCCAAATATCACTTTGCCAATTCCACAAGAACTGTCTTAGCGAAAGGCTTCTTGAGGGGAAAGCTGTAACTCTGTGATATGATTTCACAGAACACAAAGAAGTTTCTCAGAAAGCTTCTTTCTCTTTGTTATCGGAGGATATTTCCTTTGGCCCTATAGTCTTCAAAGGGATCCGAAATATCTGCTCTCAGATTCCACAGAAATAAGGCTAGCAAAGAGATCCACGAAATACAGATGTAAATCTGTGAGTGGATGTCACATATTACAGAGCAGTTTCTCAGAAAGCTTCCTTCCAGATTTCATCGGAGGATATTTCCTTTTTCACCATAGCCCTCTATGGGCTTCCAAATATCACCTGCCAATTCCACAAGAACTGTCTTAGCGAAAGGCTTCTTGAGGGGAAAGCTGTAGCTCTATGAGATGATTTCACAGAACACAAAGAAGTTTCTCAGAAAGCTTCTTTCTCTTTGTTATCGGAGGATATTTCCTTTGGCCCTATAGTCTTCAAAGGGATCCGAAATATCTGTTCTCAGATTCCACAGAAATAAGGGTAGCAAAGAGATCCACGAAATACAGATGTAACTCTGTGAGTGGAAATCACATATCCCAGAGCAGTTTCTCAGAAAGCTTCTTTCCAGATTTCATCGGAGGATATTTCCTTTTTCAGCGTAGCCCTGTATGGGCTTCCAAGTATCACTTTTCCAATTGCACAAGAACTGTCTTAGCGAAAGGCTTCTTGAGGGGAAACTGTAACTCTGGGAGATGATTTCACAGAACACAAAGAAGATTCTCAGAAAGGTTCTTTCTCTTTGTTATGGGAGGATATTTCCTTTGGCCCTATAGTCTTCAAAGGGATCCGAAATATCTGTTCTCAGATTCCAAAGAAATAACGCTAGCAAAGAGATCCACGAAATACTGATGTAACTCTGTGAGTGGAAGTCACATATCACACAGCAGTTTCTCAGAAAGCTTCTTTGCAGATTTCATCTGAGGATATTTCCTTTTTCACCATAGCCCTCTAAGGGCTTCCAAATATCACTTTGCCAATTCCACAAGAACTGTCTTAGCGAAAGGCTTCTTGAGGGGAAAGCTGTAACTCTTTGAGATGATTTCACAGAACACAAAGAAGTTTCTCCGAAAGCTTCTTTCTCCATGTTATGGGAGGATATTTCCTTTGTCACTATAGTCTTCAAAGGGATCCGAAATATCTGTTCTCAGATTCCACAGAAATAAGGCTAGCAAAGAGATCCACGAAATACAGATGTAACTCTGTGAGTGGAAGTCACATATCCCAGAGCAGTTTCTCAGAAAGCTTCTTTCCATATTTCATCGGAGGATATTTCCTTTTTCACCATAGCCCTCTATGGGCTTCCAAATATCACTTTGCCAATTCCCCAAGAACTGTCTTAGCGAAAGGCCTCTTGAGGGGAAAGCTGTAACTCTGTGAGATGATTTCACAGAACACAAAGAAGTTTCTCAGAAAGCTTCTTTCTCTTTCTTATCAGAGGATATTTCCTTTGGCCCTATAGTCTTCAAAGGGATCCGAAATATCTGTTCTTAGATTCCACAGAAATAAGGCTAGCAAAGAGATCCACGAAATACAGATGTAACTCTGTGAGTGGAAGTCACATATCCCAGAGCAGTTTCTCAGAAAGCTTCTTTCCAGACTTCATTGGAGGATATTTCCTTTTTCACAACAGCCCTCTAATGGCTTCCAAATATCACTTTGCCAATTCCACAAGAACTGTCTTAGCGAAAGGCTTCTTGAGGGGAAAGCTGTAACTCTGTGAGATGATTTCACAGAACACAAAGAAGTTCCTCAGAAAGCTTCTTTCTCTTTGTTATGGGAGGATATTTCCTTTGGCCCTATAGTCTTCAAAGGGATCGGAAATATCTGTTCTCAGATTCCACAGAAATAAGGCTAGCAAAGAGATCCAAGAAATACAGATGTAACTCTGTGAGTGGAAGTCACATATCCCAGAGCAGTTTCTCAGAAAGCTTCTTTCCAGATTTCATTGGAGGGTATTTCCTTTTTCACAATAGCCCTCTATGGGCTTCCAAATATCACTTTGCCAATTCCACAAGAACTGTCTTAGCGAAAGGCTTCTTGCGGGAAAAGCTGTAACTCTGTGAGATGATTTCACAGAACACAAAGAAGTTTCTCAGAAAGCTTCTTTCTCTTTGTTATGGGAGGATATTTCCTTTGTCACTATAGTCTTCAAAGGGATCCAAAATATCTGTTCTCAGATTCCACAGAAATAAGGCTAGCAAAGAGATCCATGAAATACAGAAGTAACTCTGTGAGTGGAAGTCACATATCCCAGAGCAGTTTCTCAGAAAGCTTCTTTCCAGATTTCATCGGAGGATATTTCCTTTTTCACCATAGCCCTCTATGGGCTTCCAAATATCACTTTGCCAATTCCCCAAGAACTGTCTTAGCGAAAGGCCTCTTGAGGGGAAAGCTGTAACTCTGTGAGATGATTTCACAGAACACAAAGAAGTTTCTCAGAAAGCTTCTTTCTCTTTCTTATCGGAGGATATTTCCTTTGGCCCTATAGTCTTCAAAGGGATCCGAAATATCTGTTGTTAGATTCCACAGAAATAAGGCTAGCAAAGAGATCCACGAAATACAGATGTAACTCTGTGAGTGGAAGTCACATATCACAGAGCAGTTTCTCAGAAAGCTTCTTTCCAGATTTCATTGGAGGATATTTCCTTTTTCACCATAGCCCTCTATGGGATTCCAAATATCACTTTGCCAATTCCACAAGAACTGTCTTAGCGAAAGGCTTCTTGAGGGGAAAGCTGTAACTCTGTGATATGATTTCACAGAACACAAAGAAGTTTCTCAGAAAGCTTCTTTCTCTTTGTTATCGGAGGATATTTCCTTTGGCCCTATAGTCTTCAAAGGGATCCGAAATATCTGCTCTCAGATTCCACAGAAATAAGGCTAGCAAAGAGATCCACGAAATACAGATGTAAATCTGTGAGTGGATGTCACATATTACAGAGCAGTTTCTCAGAAAGCTTCCTTCCAGATTTCATCGGAGGATATTTCCTTTTTCACCATAGCCCTCTATGGGCTTCCAAATATCACCTGCCAATTCCACAAGAACTGTCTTAGCGAAAGGCTTCTTGAGGGGAAAGCTGTAGCTCTATGAGATGATTTCACAGAACACAAAGAAGTTTCTCAGAAAGCTTCTTTCTCTTTGTTATCGGAGGATATTTCCTTTGGCCCTATAGTCTTCAAAGGGATCCGAAATATCTGTTCTCAGATTCCACAGAAATAAGGGTAGCAAAGAGATCCACGAAATACAGATGTAACTCTGTGAGTGGAAATCACATATCCCAGAGCAGTTTCTCAGAAAGCTTCTTTCCAGATTTCATCGGAGGATATTTCCTTTTTCAGCGTAGCCCTGTATGGGCTTCCAAGTATCACTTTTCCAATTGCACAAGAACTGTCTTAGCGAAAGGCTTCTTGAGGGGAAACTGTAACTCTGGGAGATGATTTCACAGAACACAAAGAAGATTCTCAGAAAGGTTCTTTCTCTTTGTTATGGGAGGATATTTCCTTTGGCCCTATAGTCTTCAAAGGGATCCGAAATATCTGTTCTCAGATTCCAAAGAAATAACGCTAGCAAAGAGATCCACGAAATACTGATGTAACTCTGTGAGTGGAAGTCACATATCACACAGCAGTTTCTCAGAAAGCTTCTTTGCAGATTTCATCTGAGGATATTTCCTTTTTCACCATAGCCCTCTAAGGGCTTCCAAATATCACTTTGCCAATTCCACAAGAACTGTCTTAGCGAAAGGCTTCTTGAGGGGAAAGCTGTAACTCTTTGAGATGATTTCACAGAACACAAAGAAGTTTCTCCGAAAGCTTCTTTCTCCATGTTATGGGAGGATATTTCCTTTGTCACTATAGTCTTCAAAGGGATCCGAAATATCTGTTCTCAGATTCCACAGAAATAAGGCTAGCAAAGAGATCCACGAAATACAGATGTAACTCTGTGAGTGGAAGTCACATATCCCAGAGCAGTTTCTCAGAAAGCTTCTTTCCATATTTCATCGGAGGATATTTCCTTTTTCACCATAGCCCTCTATGGGCTTCCAAATATCACTTTGCCAATTCCCCAAGAACTGTCTTAGCGAAAGGCCTCTTGAGGGGAAAGCTGTAACTCTGTGAGATGATTTCACAGAACACAAAGAAGTTTCTCAGAAAGCTTCTTTCTCTTTCTTATCAGAGGATATTTCCTTTGGCCCTATAGTCTTCAAAGGGATCCGAAATATCTGTTCTTAGATTCCACAGAAATAAGGCTAGCAAAGAGATCCACGAAATACAGATGTAACTCTGTGAGTGGAAGTCACATATCCCAGAGCAGTTTCTCAGAAAGCTTCTTTCCAGACTTCATTGGAGGATATTTCCTTTTTCACAACAGCCCTCTAATGGCTTCCAAATATCACTTTGCCAATTCCACAAGAACTGTCTTAGCGAAAGGCTTCTTGAGGGGAAAGCTGTAACTCTGTGAGATGATTTCACAGAACACAAAGAAGTTCCTCAGAAAGCTTCTTTCTCTTTGTTATGGGAGGATATTTCCTTTGGCCCTATAGTCTTCAAAGGGATCGGAAATATCTGTTCTCAGATTCCACAGAAATAAGGCTAGCAAAGAGATCCAAGAAATACAGATGTAACTCTGTGAGTGGAAGTCACATATCACAGAGCAGTTTCTCAGAAAGCTTCTTTCCAGATTTCATTGGAGGATATTTACTTTTTCACAATAGCCCTCTATGGGCTTCCAAATATCACTTTGCCAATTCCACAAGAACTGTCTTAGCGAAAGGCTTCTTGCGGGAAAAGCTGTAACTCTGTGAGATGATTTCACAGAACACAAAGAAGTTTCTCCGAAAGCTTCTTTCTCCATGTTATGGGAGGATATTTCCTTTGTCACTATAGTCTTCAAAGGGATCCGAAATATCTGTTCTCAGATTCCACAGAAATAAGGCTAGCAAAGAGATCCACGAAATACAGATGTAACTCTGTGAGTGGAAGTCACATATCCCAGAGCAGTTTCTCAGAAAGCTTCTTTCCAGATTTCATCGGAGGATATTTCCTTTTTCACCATAGCCCTCTATGGGCTTCCAAATATCACTTTGCCAATTCCCCAAGAACTGTCTTAGCGAAAGGCCTCTTGAGGGGAAAGCTGTAACTCTGTGAGATGATTTCACAGAACACAAAGAAGTTTCTCAGAAAGCTTCTTTCTCTTTGTTATCGGAGGATATTTCCTTTGGCCCTATAGTCTTCAAAGGGATCCGAAATATCTGTTCTTAGATTCCACAGAAATAAGGCTAGCAAAGAGATCCACGAAATACAGATGTAACTCTGTGAGTGGAAGTCACATATCCCAGAGCAGTTTCTCAGAAAGCTTCTTTCCAGACTTCATTGGAGGATATTTCCTTTTTCACAGCAGCCCTCTAATGGCTTCCAAATATCACTTTGCCAATTCCACAAGAACTGTCTTAGCGAAAGGCTACTTGAGGGGAAAGCTGTAACTCTGGGAGATGATTTCACAATACACAAAGAAGTTTCTCATAGAGCTTCTTTCTCTTTGTTATCAGAGGATATTTCCTTTGGCCCAATAGTCTTCCAAGGGATCCGAAATATCTGTTCTCAGATTCCACACAAATAAGGGTAGCAAAGACATCCACGAAATACACATGTAACTCTGTGAGTGGAAGTCACATATCACAGAGCAGTTTCTCAGAAAGCTTCTTTCCAGATTTCATCAGAGGATATTTCCTTTTTCACCATAGCCCTCTATGGGCTTCCTAATATCACTTTGCCAATTCCACAAGAACTGTCTTAGCGAAAGGCTTCTTGAGGGGAAAGCTGTAACTCTGTGAGATGATTTCACAGAACAGAAAGAAGTTTCTCTGAAAGCTTCTTTGTCTTTTTTATCGGAGGATATTTCCTTTGGCCCTATAGTCTTCAAAGGGATCCGAAATATCTGTTCTCAAATTCCACAGAAATAAGGCTAGCAAAGAGATCCACGAAATACAGATGTAACTCTGTGAGTGGAAGTCACATGTCACAGAGCAGTTTCTCAGAAAGCTTCTTTCCAGATTTCATCGGAGGATATTTCCTTTTTCACCATAGCCCTCTAAGGGCTTCCAAATATCACTTTGCCAATTCCACAAGAACTGTCTTAGCGAAAGGCATCTTGAGGGGAAAGCTGTAACTCTGTGATATGATTTCACAGAACACAAAGAAGTTTCTCAGAAAGCTTCTTTCTCTTTGTTATCGGAGGATATTTCCTTTGGCCCTATAGTCTTCAAAGGGATCCGAAATATCTGCTCTCAGATTCCACAGAAATAAGGCTAGCAAAGAGATCCACGAAATACAGATGTAAATCTGTGAGTGGATGTCACATATTACAGAGCAGTTTCTCAGAAAGCTTCCTTCCAGATTTCATCGGAGGATATTTCCTTTTTCACCATAGCCCTCTATGGGCTTCCAAATATCACCTGCCAATTCCCCAAGAACTGTCTTAGCGAAAGGCTTCTTGAGGGGAAAGCTGTAGCTCTATGAGATGATTTCACAGAACACAAAGAAGTTTCTCAGAAAGCTTCTTTCTCTTTGTTATCGGAGGATATATCCTTTGGCCCTATAGTCTTCAAAGGGATCCGAAATATCTGTTCTCAGATTCCACAGAAATAAGGGTAGCAAAGAGATCCACGAAATACTGATGTAACTCTGTGAGTGGAAGTCACATATCACACAGCAGTTTCTCAGAAACCTTCTTTGCAGATTTCATCTGAGGATATTTCCTTTTTCACCATAGCCCTCTATGGGCTTCCAAATATCACTTTGCCAATTCCACAAGAACTGTCTTAGCGAAAGGCTTCTTGAGGGGAAAGCTGTAACTCTGTGAGATGATTTCACAGAACACAAAGAAGTTCCTCAGAAAGCTTCTTTCTCTTTGTTATGGGAGGATATTTCCTTTGGCCTTATAGTCTTCAAAGGGATCCGAAATATCTGTTCTCAGATTCCACAGAAATAAGGCTAGCAAAGAGATCCAAGAAATACAGATGTAACTCTGTGAGTGGAAGTCACATATCACAGAGCAGTTTCTCAGAAAGCTTCTTTCCAGATTTCATTGGAGGATATTTCCTTTTTCACAATAGCCCTCTATGGGCTTCCAAATATCACTTTGCCAATTCCACAAGAACTGTCTTAGCGAAAGGCTTCTTGCGGGAAAAGCTGTAACTCTGTGAGATGATTTCACAGAACACAAAGAAGTTTCTCCGAAAGCTTCTTTCTCCATGTTATGGGAGGATATTTCCTTTGTCACTATAGTCTTCAAAGGGATCCGAAATATCTGTTCTCAGATTCCACAGAAATAAGGCTAGCAAAGAGATCCACGAAATACAGATGTAACTCTGTGAGTGGAAGTCACATATCCCAGAGCAGTTTCTCAGAAAGCTTCTTTCCAGATTTCATCGGAGGATATTTCCTTTTTCACCATAGCCCTCTATGGGCTTCCAAATATCACTTTGCCAATTCCCCAAGAACTGTCTTAGCGAAAGGCCTCTTGAGGGGAAAGCTGTAACTCTGTGAGATGATTTCAAAGAACACA
Source organism: Macaca mulatta (assembly GCF_049350105.2). Classification (NCBI taxonomy): domain Eukaryota; kingdom Metazoa; phylum Chordata; class Mammalia; order Primates; family Cercopithecidae; genus Macaca; species Macaca mulatta. The sequence goes on from NC_133417.1 coordinate 31,944,964, forward strand.
AAGAAGTTTCTCAGAAAGCTTCTTTCTCTTTCTTATCGGAGGATATTTCCTTTGGCCCTATAGTCTTCAAAGGGATCCGAAATATCTGTTCTTAGATTCCACAGAAATAAGGCTAGCAAAGAGATCCACGAAATACAGATGTAACTCTGTGAGTGGAAGTCACATATCCCAGAGCAGTTTCTCAGAAAGCTTCTTTCCAGACTTCATTGGAGTATATTTCCTTTTTCACAACAGCCCTCTAATGGCTTCCAAATATCACTTTGCCAATTCCACAAGAACTGTCTTAGCGAAAGGCTTCTTGAGGGGAAAGCTGTAACTCTGTGAGATGATTTCACAGAACACAAAGAAGTTCCTCAGAAAGCTTCTTTCTCTTTGTTATGGGAGGATATTTCCTTTGGCCCTATAGTCTTCAAAGGGATCCGAAATATCTGTTCTCAGATTCCTCAGAAATAAGGCTAGCAAAGAGATCCACGAAATACAGATGTAACTCTGTGCGTGGAAGTCACATATCACAGAGCAGTTTCTCAGAAAGCTTCTTTCCAGATTTCATTGGAGGATATTTCCTTTTTCACAATAGCCCTCTATGGGCTTCCAAATATCACTTTGCCAATTCCACAAGAACTGTCTTAGCGAAAGGCTTCTTGAGGGGAAAGTTGTAACTCTGGGAGATGATTTCACAGAACACAAAGAAGTTTCTCAGAAAGCTTCTTTCTCTTTGTTATCGGAGGATATTTCCTTTGGCCCTATAGTCTTCAAAGGGATCCGAAATATCTGTTCTCAGATTCCACAGAAATAAGGCTAGCAAAGAGATCCACGAAATACAGATGTAACTCTGTGAGTGGAAGTCATGTATCTCAGAGCAGTTTTTCAGAAAGCTTCTTTCCAGATTTCATCGGAGGATATTTCCTTTTTCAAGATAGCCCTCTATGGGCTTCCAAATATCACTTTGCCAATACCACAAGAAGTGTCTTAGCCAAAGGCTTCTTGAGGGGAACGCTGTAACTCTGTGAGATGATTTCACAGAACACAAAGAAGTTTCTCAGAAAGCTTCTTTCTCTTTGTTATCGGAGTATATTTCCTTTGGCCCTATTGTGTTCAAAGGGATCCGAAATATCTGGTCTCAGATTCCACAGAAATAAGGCTAGCAAAGAGATCCACGAAATACAGATGTAACTCTGTGAGTGGAAGTCACATATCCCAGAGCAGTTTCTCAGAAAGCTTCTTTCCACATTTCATTGGAGGATATTTTCTTTTTCACCATAGCCCTCTATGGGCTTCCAAATATCACTTTGCCAATTCCACAAGAACTGTCTTAGCGAAAGGCTTCTTGAGGGGAAAGCTGTAACTCTGTGAGATGATTTCACAGAACACAAAGAAGTTTCTCAGAAAGCTTCTTTCTCTATGTTTTCGGAGGATATTTCCTTTGGCCCTATAGTCTTCAAAGGGATCCGAAATATCTGTTCTCAGATTCCACAGAAATAAGGCTAGCAAAGAGATCCACGAAATACAGATGTAACTCTGTGAGTAAAAGTAACATATCACAGAGCAGTTTCTCAGAAAGCTTCTTTCCAGATTTCATCTGAGGATATTTCCTTTTTCACCATAGCCCTCTATGGGCTTCCAAATATCACTTTGCCAATTCCACAAGAACTGTCGTAGCGAAAGTCTTCTTGAGGGGAAGCTGTAGCTCTATGAGATGATTTCACAGAACACAAAGAAGTTTCTCAGAAAGCTTCTTTCTCTTTCTTATCGGAGGATATTTCTTTTGGCCCTATAGTCATCAAAGGGATCCGAAATATCTGTTCTCAGATTCCACAGAAATAAGGCTAGCAAAGAGATCCACGAAATACAGATGTAACTCTGAGTGGAAGTCACATATCCCAGAGCAGTTTCTCAGAAAGCTTCTTTCCAGATTTCATCTGAGGATATTTCCTTTTTCACCATAGCCCTCTATGGGCTTCCAAACATCACTTTGCCAATTCCACAAGAACTGTCTTAGAGAAAGGCTTCTTGAGGGGAAAGCTGTAACTCTGTGAGATGATTTCACAGAACACAAAGAAGTTTCTCAGAAAGCTTCTTTCTCTTTGTTATGGGAGGATATTTCCTTGGGCCCTACCGTCTGCAAAGGGATTCTAAATATCTGCTCTCAGATTCCACAGAAATAAGGCTAGCAAAGAGATCCACGAAATACAGATGTAATTCTGTGAGTGGAAGTCACATATCACAGAGCAGTTTCTCAGAAAGCGTCTTTCCAGATTTCATCGGAGGATATTTCCTTTTTCACCATAGCCCTCTACGGGCTTCCAAATATCACTTTGCCAATTCCACAAGAACTGTCTTAGCGAAAGGCTTCTTGAGGGGAAAGCTGTAACTCTGGGAGATGATTTCACAATACACAAAGAAGTTTCTCATAGAGCTTCTTTCTCTTTGTTATCAGAGGATATTTCCTTTGGCCCAATAGTCTTCCAAGGGATCCGAAATATCTGTTCTCGGATTCCACAGAAATAAGGGTAGCAAAGACATCCACGAAATACAGATGTAACTCTGTGAGTGGAAGTCACATATCACAGAGCAGTTTCTCAAAAAGCTTCTTTCCAGATTTCATCGGAGGATATTTCCTTTTTCACCATAGCCCTCCATGGGCTTTTTAATATCACTTTGCCAATTCCACAAGAACTGTCTTAGCGAAAGGCTTCTTGAGGGGAAAGCTGTAACTCTGTGAGATGATTTCATAGAACACAAAGAAGTTTCTCAGAAAGCTTCTTTCTCTTTGTTATCGGAGGATATTTCCTTTGGCCCTACAGTCTTCAAAGGGATTCTAAATATCTGCTCTCAGATTCCACAGAAATAAGGCTAGCAAAGAGATCCACGAAATACAGATGTAACTCTGTGAGTGGAAGTCACATATCACAGAGCAGTTTCTCAGAAAGCGTCTTTCCAGATTTCATCGGAGGATATTTCCTTTTTCACCATAGCCCTCTATGGGCTTCCAAATATCACTTTGCCAATTCCACAAGAACTGTCTTAGCGAAAGGCTTCTTGAGGGGAAAGCTGTAACTCTGTGAGATGATTTCACAGAACACAAAGAAGTTTCTCAGAAAGCTTCTTTCTCTTTGTTATGGGAGGATATTTCCTTTGGCCCTATTGTCTTCAAAGGGATCCGAAGTATCTGTTCTCAGATTCCACAGAAATAAAGCTAGCAAAGAGATACACGAAATACAGATGTAACTCTGTGAGTGGAAGTCACATATAACAGAGCAGTTTCTAAGAAAGCTTCTTTTCAGATTTCATTGGAGGATATTTCCTTTTTCACCATAGCCCTCTATGGGCTTCCAAATATCACTTTGCCAATTCCACAAGAACTGTCTTAGAGAAAGGCTTCTTGAGGGGAAAGCTGTAACTCTGTGAGATGATTTCACAGAACCAAAGAAGTTTCTCAGAAAGCTTCTTTCTCTTTGTTATCGGAGGATATTTCCTTTGGCCCTATAGTCTTCAAAGGGATCCGAAATATCTGTTCTCAGATTCCACAGAAATAAGGCTAGCAAAGAGATCCACGAAATACAGATGTAACTCTGTGAGTGGAAGTCACATATCACAGAGCAGTTTCTCAGAAAGATTCTTTCCAGATTTCATTGGAGGATATTTCCTTTTTCACAACAGCCCTCTATGGGCTTCCAAATATCACTTTGCCAATTCCACAAGAACTGTCTTAGCGAAAGGCTTCTTCAGGGGAAAGCTGTAACTCTGTGAGATGATTTCACAGAACACAAAGAAGTTTCTCAGAGAGCTTCTTTCTCTTTGTTAAGGGAGGATATTTCCTTTGGCCCAATAGTCTTCTAAGGGATCCGAAATATCTGTTTTCAGATTCCACAGAAATAAGGCTAGCAAAGAGATCCATGAAAAACAGATGTAACTCTGTGAGTGGAAGTCACATATCACAGAGCAGTTTCTCAGAAAGATTCTTTCCAGATTCCATCGGAGGATATTGCCTTTTTCACCATAGCCCTCTATGGGCTTCCTAATATCACATTGCCAATTCCACAAGAACTGTCTTAGCGAAAGGCTTCTTGAGGGGAAAGCTGTAACTCTGTGAGATGATTTCACAGAACACCAAGAAGTTTCTCTGAAAGCTTCTTTCTCTTTGTTATCGGAGGATATTTCCTTTGGCCCTATAGTCTTCAAAGGGATCCGAAATATCTGCTCTCAGATTCCACAGAAATAAGGCTAGCAAAGAGATCCACGAAATACAGATGTAACTCTGTGAGTGGAAGTCACATATCCCAGAGCAGTTTCTCAGAAAGCTTCTTTCCAGATTTCATCGGAGGATATTTCCTTTTTCACCATAGCCCTCTATGGGCTTCCAAATATCACTTTGCCAATTCCACAAGAACTGTCTTAGCGAAAGGCTTCTTGAGGGGAAAGTTGTAACTCTGGGAGATGATTTCACAGAACACAAAGAAGTTTCTCCGAAAGCTTCTTTCTCTTTGTTATGGGAGGATATTTCCTTTGTCACTACAGTCTTCAAAGGGATCCAAAATATCTGTTCTCAGATTCCACAGAAATAAGGCTAGCAAAGAGATCCACGAAATACAGATGTAAATCTGTGAGTGGATGTCACATATTACAGAGCAGTTTCTCAGAAAGCTTCCTTCCAGATTTCATCGGAGGATATTTCCTTTTTCACCATAGCCCTCTATGGGCTTCCAAATATCACCTGCCAATTCCCCAAGAACTGTCTTAGCGAAAGGCTTCTTGAGGGGAAAGCTGTAGCTCTATGAGATGATTTCACAGAACACAAAGAAGTTTCTCAGAAAGCTTCTTTCTCTTTGTTATCGGAGGATATTTCCTTTGGCCCTATAGTCTTCAAAGGGATCCGAAATATCTGTTCTCAGATTCCACAGAAATAAGGGTAGCAAAGAGATCCACGAAATACAGATGTAACTCTGTGAGTGGAAATCACATATCCCAGAGCAGTTTCTCAGAAAGCTTCTTTCCAGATTTCATCGGAGGATATTTCCTTTTTCAGCGTAGCCCTGTATGGGCTTCCAAGTATCACTTTTCCAATTGCACAAGAACTGTCTTAGCGAAAGGCTTCTTGAGGGGAAACTGTAACTCTGGGAGATGATTTCACAGAACACAAAGAAGATTCTCAGAAAGGTTCTTTCTCTTTCTTATCGGAGGATATTTCCTTTGGCCCTATAGTCTTCAAAGGGATCCGAAATATCTGTTCTCAGATTCCACAGAAATAAGGCTAGCAAAGAGATCCACGAAATACAGATGTAACTCTGTGAGTGGAAGTCACATATCCCAGAGCAGTTTCTCAGAAAGCTTCTTTCCAGATTTCATCGGAGGATATTTCCTTTTTCACCATAGCCCTCTATGGGCTTCCAAATATCACTTTGCCAATTCCCCAAGAACTGTCTTAGCGAAAGGCCTCTTGAGGGGAAAGCTGTAACTCTGTGAGATGATTTCACAGAACACAAAGAAGTTTCTCAGAAAGCTTCTTTCTCTTTGTTATCGGAGGATATTTCCTTTGGCCCTATAGTCTTCAAAGGGATCCGAAATATCTGTTCTTAGATTCCACAGAAATAAGGCTAGCAAAGAGATCCACGAAATACAGATGTAACTCTGTGAGTGGAAGTCACATATCCCAGAGCAGTTTCTCAGAAAGCTTCTTTCCAGACTTCATTGGAGGATATTTCCTTTTTCACAGCAGCCCTCTAATGGCTTCCAAATATCACTTTGCCAATTCCACAAGAACTGTCTTAGCGAAAGGCTACTTGAGGGGAAAGCTGTAACTCTGGGAGATGATTTCAAAATACACAAAGAAGTTTCTCATAGAGCTTCTTTCTCTTTGTTATCAGAGGATATTTCCTTTGGCCCAATAGTCTTCCAAGGGATCCGAAATATCTGCTCTCAGATTCCACAGAAATAAGGCTAGCAAAGAGATCCACGAAATACAGATGTAAATCTGTGAGTGGATGTCACATATTACAGAGCAGTTTCTCAGAAAGCTTCCTTCCAGATTTCATCGGAGGATATTTCCTTTTTCACCATAGCCCTCTATGGGCTTCCAAATATCACCTGCCAATTCCCCAAGAACTGTTTTAGCGAAAGGCTTCTTGAGGGGAAAGCTGTAGCTCTATGAGATGATTTCACAGAACACAAAGAAGTTTCTCAGAAAGCTTCTTTCTCTTTGTTATCGGAGGATATTTCCTTTGGCCCTATAGTCTTCAAAGGGATCCGAAATATCTGTTCTCAGATTCCACAGAAATAAGGGTAGCAAAGAGATCCACGAAATACTGATGTAACTCTGTGAGTGGAAGTCACATATCACACAGCAGTTTCTCAGAAAGCTTCTTTGCAGATTTCATCTGAGGATATTTCCTTTTTCACCATAGCCCTCTATGGGCTTCCAAATATCACTTTGCCAATTCCACAAGAACTGTCTTAGCGAAAGGCTTCTTGAGGGGAAAGCTGTAACTTTGTGAGATGATTTCACAGAACACAAAGAAGTTCCTCAGAAAGTTTCTTTCTCTTTGTTAAGGGAGGATATTTCCTTTGGCCCTATAGTCTTCAAAGGGATCCGAAATATCTGTTCTCAGATTCCACAGAAATAAGGGTAGCAAAGAGATCCAAGAAATACAGATGTTACTCTGTGAGTGGAAGTCACATATCACAGAGCAGTTTCTCAGAAAGCTTCTTTCCAGATTTCATTGGAGGATATTTCCTTTTTCACAATAGCCCTCTATGGGCTTCCAAATATCACTTTGCCAATTCCACAAGAACTGTCTTAGCGAAAGGCTTCTTGCGGGAAAAGCTGTAACTCTGTGAGATGATTTCACAGAACACAAAGAAGTTTCTCCGAAAGCTTCTTTCTCCATGTTATGGGAGGATATTTCCTTTGTCACTATTGTCTTCAAAGGGATCCGAAATATCTGTTCTCAGATTCCACAGAAATAAGGCTAGCAAAGAGATCCACGAAATACAGATGTAACTCTGTGAGTGGAAGTCACATATCCCAGAGCAGTTTCTCAGAAAGCTTCTTTCCAGATTTCATCGGAGGATATTTCCTTTTTCACCATAGCCCTCTATGGGCTTCCAAATATCACTTTGCCAATTCCCCAAGAACTGTCTTAGCGAAAGGCCTCTTGAGGGGAAAGCTGTAACTCTGTGAGATGATTTCACAGAACACAAAGAAGTTTCTCAGAAAGCTTCTTTCTCTTTCTTATCGGAGGATATTTCCTTTGGCCCTATAGTCTTCAAAGGGATCCGAAATATCTGTTCTTAGATTCCACAGAAATAAGGCTAGCAAAGAGATCCACGAAATACAGATGTAACTCTGTGAGTGGAAGTCACATATCCCAGAGCAGTTTCTCAGAAAGCTTCTTTCCAGACTTCATTGGAGGATATTTCCTTTTTCACAACAGCCCTCTAATGGCTTCCAAATATCACTTTGCCAATTCCACAAGAACTGTCTTAGCGAAAGGCTTCTTGAGGGGAAAGCTGTAACTCTGTGAGATGATTTCACAGAACACAAAGAAGTTTCTCAGAAAGCTTCTTTCTCTTTGTTAGGGAGGATATTTCCTTTGGCCCTATAGTCTTCAAAGGGATCCGAAATATCTGTTCTCAGATTCCTCAGAAATAAGGCTAGCAAAGAGATCCACGAAATACAGATGTAACTCTGTGCGTGGAAGTCACATATCACAGAGCAGTTTCTCAGAAAGCTTCTTTCCAGATTTCATTGGAGGATATTTCCTTTTTCACAGTAGCCCTCTATGGGCTTCCAAATATCACTTTGCCAATTCCACAAGAACTTTCTTAGCGAAAGGCTTCTTGAGGGGAAAGTTGTAACTCTGGGAGATGATTTCACAGATCACAAAGAAGTTTCTCAGAAAGCTTCTTTCTCTTTGTTATCGGAGGATATTTCCTTTGGCCCTATAGTCTTCAAAGGGATCCGAAATATCTGTTCTCAGATTCCACAGAAATAAGGCTAGCAAAGAGATCCACGAAATACAGATGTAACTCTGTGAGTGCAAGTCACATATCTCAGAGCAGTTTTTCAGAAAGCTTCTTTCCAGATTTCATCGGAGGATATTTCCTTTTTCAAGATAGCCCTCTATTGGCTTCCAAATATCACTTTGCCAATACCACAAGAAGTGTCTTAGCCAAAGGCTTCTTGAGGGGAACGCTGTAACTCTGTGAGATGATTTCACAGAACACAAAGAAGTTTCTCAGAAAGCTTCTTTCTCTTTGTTATCAGAGTATATTTCCTTTGGCCCTATTGTGTTCAAAGGGATCCGAAATATCTGGTCTCAGATTCCACAGAAATAAGGCTAGCAAAGAGATCCACGAAATACAGATGTAACTCTGTGAGTGGAAGTCACATATCCCAGAGCAGTTTCTCAGAAAGCTTCTTTCCAGATTTCATTGGAGGATATTTTCTTTTTCACCATAGCCCTCTATGGGCTTCCAAATATCACTTTGCCAATTCCACAAGAACTGTCTTAGCGAAAGGCTTCTTGAGGGGAAAGCTGTAACTCTGTGAGATGATTTCACAGAACACAAAGAAGTTTCTCAGAAAGCTTCTTTCTCTATGTTTTCGGAGGATATTTCCTTTGGCCCTATAGTCTTCAAAGGGATCCGAAATATCTGTTCTCAGATTCCACAGAAATAAGGCTAGCAAAGAGATCCACGAAATACAGATGTAACTCTGTGAGTAAAAGTAACATATCACAGAGCAGTTTCTCAGAAAGCTTCTTTCCAGATTTCATCTGAGGATATTTCCTTTTTCACCATAGCCCTCTATGGGCTTCCAAATATCACTTTGCCAATTCCACAAGAACTGTCTTAGCGAAAGTCTTCTTGAGGGGAAAGCTGTAGCTCTATGAGATGATTTCACAGAACACAAAGAAGTTTCTCAGAAAGCTTCTTTCTCTTTCTTATCGGAGGATATTTCTTTTGGCCCTATAGTCATCAAAGGGATCCGAAATATCTGTTCTCAGATTCCACAGAAATAAGGCTAGCAAAGAGATCCACGAAATACAGATGTAACTCTGAGTGGAAGTCACATATCCCAGAGCAGTTTCTCAGAAAGCTTCTTTCCAGATTTCATCTGAGGATATTTCCTTTTTCAGCGTAGCCCTCTATGGGCTTCCAAACATCACTTTGCCAATTCCACAAGAACTGTCTTAGAGAAAGGCTTCTTGAGGGGAAAGCTGTAACTCTGTGAGATGATTTCACAGAACACAAAGAAGTTTCTCAGAAAGCTTCTTTCTCTTTGTTATGGGAGGATATTTCCTTGGGCCCTACCGTCTTCAAAGGGATTCTAAATATCTGCTCTCAGATTCCACAGAAATAAGGCTAGCAAAGAGATCCACGAAATACAGATGTAATTCTGTGAGTGGAAGTCACATATCACAGAGCAGTTTCTCAGAAAGCGTCTTTCCAGATTTCATCGGAGGATATTTCCTTTTTCACCATAGCCCTCTACGGGCTTCCAAATATCACTTTGCCAATTCCACAAGAACTGTCTTAGCGAAAGGCTTCTTGAAGGGAAAGCTGTAACTCTGGGAGATGATTTCACAATACACAAAGAAGTTTCTCATAGAGCTTCTTTCTCTTTGTTATCAGAGGATATTTCCTTTGGCCCAATAGTCTTCCAAGGGATCCGAAATATCTGTTCTCGGATTCCACAGAAATAAGGGTAGCAAAGACATCCACGAAATACACATGTAACTCTGTGAGTGGAAGTCACATATCACAGAGCAGTTTCTCAGAAAGCTTCTTTCCAGATTTCATCGGAGGATATTTCCTTTTTCACCATAGCCCTCTAAGGGCTTCCAAATATCACTTTGCCAATTCCACAAGAACTGTCTTAGCGAAAGGCTTCTTGAGGGGAAAGCTGTAACTCTGTGAGATGATTTCACAGAACACAAAGAAGTTTCTCAGAAAGCTTCTTTCTCTTTTTTATGGGAGGATATTTCCTTTGGCCCTATAGTCTTCAAAGGGATTCTAAATATCTGCTCTCAGATTCCACAGAAATAAGGCTAGCAAAGAGATCCACGAAATACAGATGTAACTCTGTGAGTGGATGTCACATATTACAGAGCAGTTTCTCAGAAAGCTTCTTTCCAGATTTCATCGGAGGACATTTCCTTTTTCACCATAGCCCTCTATGGGCTTCCAAATATCACTTTGCCAATTCCACAAGAACTGTCTTAGCGAAAGGCTTCTTGAGGGGAAAGCTGTAACTCTGTGAGATGATTTCACAGAACACAAATAAGTTTCTCAGAAAGCTTCTTTCTCTTTGTTATGGGAGGATATTTCCTTTGTCCCTATAGTCTTCAAACGGATCCGAAATATCTGTTCTCAGATTCCACAGAAATAAGGCTAGCAAAGAGATCCACGAAATACAGATGTAACTCTGTGAGTGGAAGTCACATATCACAGAGCAGTTTCTCAAAAAGCTTCTTTCCAGATTTCATCGGAGGTTATTTCCTTTTTCACCATAGCCCTCTATGGGCTTCCAAATATCACTTTGCCAATTCCACAAGAACTGTCTTAGCGAAAGGATTCTTGAGGGGAAAGCTGTAACTCTGGGAGATGATTTCACAGAACACAAGAAGTTTCTCAGAGAGCTTCTTTCTCTTTGTTATCGGAGGATATTTCCTTTGGCCCAATAGTCTTCCAAGGGATCCGAAATATCTGTTCTCAGATTCCACAGAAATAAGGCTAGCAAAGAGATCCACGATATACAGATGTAACTCTGTGATTGGAAGTCACATATCACAGAGCAGTTTCTCAGAAAGCTTCTTTCCAGATTTCATCGGAGGATATTTCCTTTTTCACCATAGCCCTCCATGGGCTTTTTAATATCACTTTGCCAATTCCACAAGAACTGTCTTAGCGAAAGGCTTCTTGAGGGGAAAGCTGTAACTCTGTGAGATGATTTCATAGAACACAAAGAAATTTCTCAGAAAGCTTCTTTCTCTTTGTTATCGGAGGATATTTCCTTTGGCCCTACAGTCTTCAAAGGGATTCTAAATATCTGCTCTCAGATTCCACAGAAATCAGGCTAGCAAAGAGATCCACGAAATACAGATGTAACTCTGTGAGTGGAAGTCACATATCACAGAGCAGTTTCTCAGAAAGCGTCTTTCCAGATTTCATCGGAGGATATTTCCTTTTTCACCATAGCCCTCTATGGGCTTCCAAATATCACTTTGCCAATTCCACAAGAACTGTCTTAGCGAAAGGCTTCTTGAGGGGAAAGCTGTAACTCTGTGAGATGATTTCACAGAACACAAAGAAGTTTCTCAGAAAGCTTCTTTCTCTTTGTTATCGGAGGATATTTCCTTTGGCCCTATAGTCTTCAAAGTGATCCGAAGTATCTGTTCTCAGATTCCACAGAAATAAAGCTAGCAAAGAGATCCACGAAATACAGATGTAACTCTGTGAGTGGAAGTCACATATAACAGAGCAGTTTCTAAGAAAGCTTCTTTCCAGATTTCATTGGAGGATATTTCCTTTTTCACCATAGCCCTCTATGGGCTTCCAAATATCACTTTGCCAATTCCACAAGAACTGTCTTAGAGAAAGGCTTCTTGAGGGGAAAGCTGTAACTCTGTGAGATGATTTCACAGAACCAAAGAAGTTTCTCAGAAAGCTTCTTTCTCTTTGTTATCGGAGGATATTTCCTTTGGCCCTATAGTCTTCAAAGGGATCCGAAATATCTGTTCTCAGATTCCACAAAAATAAGGCTAGCAAAAAGATCCACGAAATACAGATGTAACTCTGTGAGTGGAAGTCACATATCACAGAGCAGTTTCTCAGAAAGCTTCTTTCCAGATTTCATTGGAGGATATTTCCTTTTTCACAACAGCCCTCTATGGGCTTCCAAATATCACTTTGCCAATTCCACAAGAACTGTCTTAGCGAAAGGCTTCTTCAGGGGAAAGCTGTAACTCTGTGAGATGATTTCACAGAACACAAAGAAGTTTCTCAGAGAGCTTCTTTCTCTTTGTTAAGGGAGGATATTTCCTTTGGCCCAATAGTCTTCTAAGGGATCCGAAATATCTGTTTTCAGATTCCACAGAAATAAGGCTAGCAAAGAGATCCATGAAAAACAGATGTAACTCTGTGAGTGGAAGTCACATATCACAGAGCAGTTTCTCAGAAAGATTCTTTCCAGATTTCATCGGAGGATATTTCCTTTTTCACCATAGCCCTCTATGGGCTTCCTAATATCACATTGCCAATTCCACAAGAACTGTCTTAGCGAAAGTCTTCTTAAGGGGAAAGCTGTAACTCTGTGAGATGATTTCACAGAACACCAAGAAGTTTCTCTGAAAGCTTCTTTCTCTTTGTTATCGGAGGATATTTCCTTTGGCCCTATAGTCTTCAAAGGGATCCGAAATATCTGCTCTCAGATTCCACAGAAATAAGGCTAGCAAAGAGATCCACGAAATACAGATGTAACTCTGTGAGTGGAAGTCACATATCCCAGAGCAGTTTCTCAGAAAGCTTCTTTCCAGATTTCATTGGAGGATATTTTCTTTTTCACCATAGCCCTCTATGGGCTTCCAAATATCACTTTGCCAATTCCACAAGAACTGTCTTAGCGAAAGGCTTCTTGAGGGGAAAGCTGTAGCTCTATGAGATGATTTCACAGAACACAAAGAAGTTTCTCAGAAAGCTTCTTTCTCTTTCTTATCGGAGGATATTTCCTTTGGCCCTATAGTCTTCAAAGGGATCCGAAATATCTGTTCTCAGATTCCACAGAAATAAGGCTAGCAAAGAGATCCACGAAATACAGATGTAACTCTGTGAGTGGAAGTCACATATCCCAGAGCAGTTTCTCAGAAAGCTTCTTTCCAGATTTCATCGGAGGATATTTCCTTTTTCACCATAGCCCTCTATGGGCTTCCAAATATCACTTTGCCAATTCCACAAGAACTGTCTTAGCGAAAGGCTTCTTGAGGGAAAAGGTGTAACTCTGTGAGATGATTTCACAGAACACAAAGAAGTTTCTCCGAAAGCTTCTTTCTCTTTGTTATGGGAGGATATTTCCTTTGTCACTATAGTCTTCAAAGGGATCCAAAATATCTGTTCTCAGATTCCACAGAAATAAGGCTAGCAAAGAGATCCACGAAATACAGATGTAAATCTGTGAGTGGATGTCACATATTACAGAGCAGTTTCTCAGAAAGCTTCCTTCCAGATTTCATCGGAGGATATTTCCTTTTTCACCATAGCCCTCTATGGGCTTCCAAATATCACCTGCCAATTCCACAAGAACTGTCTTAGCGAAAGGCTTCTTGAGGGGAAAGCTGTAGCTCTATGAGATGATTTCACAGAACACAAAGAAGTTTCTCAGAAAGCTTCTTTCTCTTTGTTATCGGAGGATATTTCCTTTGGCCCTATAGTCTTCAAAGGGATCCGAAATATCTGTTCTCAGATTCCACAGAAATAAGGGTAGCAAAGAGATCCACGAAATACAGATGTAACTCTGTGAGTGGAAATCACATATCCCAGAGCAGTTTCTCAGAAAGCTTCTTTCCAGATTTCATCGGAGGATATTTCCTTTTTCAGCGTAGCCCTGTATGGGCTTCCAAGTATCACTTTTCCAATTGCACAAGAACTGTCTTAGCGAAAGGCTTCTTGAGGGGAAACTGTAACTCTGGGAGATGATTTCACAGAACACAAAGAAGATTCTCAGAAAGGTTCTTTCTCTTTGTTATGGGAGGATATTTCCTTTGGCCCTATAGTCTTCAAAGGGATCCGAAATATTTGTTCTCAGATTCCACAGAAATAAGGCTAGCAAAGAGATCCAAGAAATACAGATGTAACTCTGTGAGTGGAAGTCACATATCACAGAGCAGTTTCTCAGAAAGCTTCTTTCCACATTTCATTGGAGGATATTTACTTTTTCACAATAGCCCTCTATGGGCTTCCAAATATCACTTTGCCAATTCCACAAGAACTGTCTTAGCGAAAGGCTTCTTGCGGGAAAAGCTGTAACTCTGTGAGATGATTTCAGAGAACACAAAGAAGTTTCTCCGAAAGCTTCTTTCTCCATGTTATGAGAGGATATTTCCTTTGTCACTATAGTCTTCAAAGGGATCCGAAATATCTGTTCTCAGATTCCACAGAAATAAGGCTAGCAAAGAGATCCACGAAATACAGATGTAACTCTGTGAGTGGAAGTCACATATCCCAGAGCAGTTTCTCAGAAAGCTTCTTTCCAGATTTCATCGGAGGATATTTCCTTTTTCACCATAGCCCTCTATGGGCTTCCAAATATCACTTTGCCAATTCCCCAAGAACTGTCTTAGCGAAAGGCCTCTTGAGGGGAAAGCTGTAACTCTGTGAGATGATTTCACAGAACACAAAGAAGTTTCTCAGAAAGCTTCTTTCTCTTTGTTATCGGAGGATATTTCCTTTGGCCCTATAGTCTTCAAAGGGATCCGAAATATCTGTTCTTAGATTCCACAGAAATAAGGCTAGCAAAGAGATCCACGAAATACAGATGTAACTCTGTGAGTGGAAGTCACATATCCCAGAGCAGTTTCTCAGAAAGCTTCTTTCCAGACTTCATTGGAGGATATATCCTTTTTCACAGCAGCCCTCTAATGGCTTCCAAATATCACTTTGCCAATTCCACAAGAACTGTCTTAGCGAAAGGCTACTTGAGGGGAAAGCTGTAACTCTGGGAGATGATTTCACAATACACAAAGAAGTTTCTCATAGAGCTTCTTTCTCTTTTTTATCAGAGGATATTTCCTTTGGTCCAATAGTCTTCCAAGGGATCCGAAATATCTGTTCTCAGATTCCACACAAATAAGGGTAGCAAAGACATCCACGAAATACACATGTAACTCTGTGAGTGGAAGTCACATATCACAGAGCAGTTTCTCAGAAAGCTTCTTTCCAGATTTCATCAGAGGATATTTCCTTTTTCACCATAGCCCTCTATGGGCTTCCTAATATCACTTTGCCAATTCCACAAGAACTGTCTTAGCGAAAGGCTTCTTGAGGGGAATGCTGTAACTCTGTGAGATGATTTCACAGAACAGAAAGAAGTTTCTCTGAAAGCTTCTTTGTCTTTTTTATTGGAGGATATTTCCTTTGGCCCTATAGTCTTCAAAGGGATCCGAAATATCTGTTCTCAAATTCCACAGAAATAAGGCTAGCAAAGAGATCCACGAAATACAGATGTAACTCTGTGAGTGGAAGTCACATGTCACAGAGCAGTTTCTCAGAAAGCTTCTTTCCAGATTTCATCGGAGGATATTTCCTTTTTCACCATAGCCCTCTAAGGGCTTCCAAATATCACTTTGCCAATTCCACAAGAACTGTCTTAGCGAAAGGCATCTTGAGGGGAAAGCTGTAACTCTGTGATATGATTTCACAGAACACAAAGAAGTTTCTCAGAAAGCTTCTTTCTCTTTGTTATCGGAGGATATTTCCTTTGGCCCTATTGTCTTCAAAGGGATCCGAAATATCTGCTCTCAGATTCCAAAGAAATAAGGCTAGCAAAGAGATACACGAAATACAGATGTAAATCTGTGAGTGGATGTCACATATTACAGAGCAGTTTCTCAGAAAGCTTCCTTCCAGATTTCATCGGAGGATATTTCCTTTTTCACCATAGCCCTCTATGGGCTTCCAAATATCACCTGCCAATTCCCCAAGAACTGTCTTAGCGAAAGGCTTCTTGAGGGGAAAGCTGTAGCTCTATGAGATGATTTCACAGAACACAAAGAAGTTTCTCAGAAAGCTTCTTTCTCTTTGTTATCGGAGGATATTTCCTTTGGCCCTATAGTCTTCAAAGGGATCCGAAATATCTGTTCTCAGATTCCACAGAAATAAGGGTAGCAAAGAGATCCACGAAATACTGATGTAACTCTGTGAGTGGAAGTCACATATCACACAGCAGTTTCTCAGAAAGCTTCTTTGCAGATTTCATCTGAGGATATTTCCTTTTTCACCACAGCCCTCTATGGGCTTCCAAATATCACTTTGCCAATTCCACAAGAACTGTCTTAGCGAAAGGCTTCTTGAGGGGAAAGCTGTAACTCTGTGAGATGATTTCACAGAACACAAAGAAGTTCCTCAGAAAGCTTCTTTCTCTTTGTTATGGGAGGATATTTCCTTTGGCCCTATAGTCTTCAAAGGGATCCGAAATATCTGTTCTCAGATTCCACAGAAATAAGGCTAGCAAAGAGATCCAAGAAATACAGATGTTACTCTGTGAGTGGAAGTCACATATCACAGAGCAGTTTCTCAGAAAGCTTCTTTCCAGATTTCATTGGAGGATATTTCCTTTTTCACAATAGCCCTCTATGGGCTTCCAAATATCACTTTGCCAATTCCACAAGAACTGTCTTAGCGAAAGGCTTCTTGCGGGAAAAGCTGTAACTCTGTGAGATGATTTCACAGAACACAAAGAAGTTTCTCCGAAAGCTTCTTTCTCCATGTTATGGGAGGATATTTCCTTTGTCACTATAGTCTTCAAAGGGATCCGAAATATCTGTTCTCAGATTCCACAGAAATAAGGCTAGCAAAGAGATCCACGAAATACAGATGTAACTCTGTGAGTGGAAGTCACATATCCCAGAGCAGTTTCTCAGAAAGCTTCTTTCCAGATTTCATCGGAGGATATTTCCTTTTTCACCATAGCCCTCTATGGGCTTCCAAATATCACTTTGCCAATTCCCCAAGAACTGTCTTAGCGAAAGGCCTCTTGAGGGGAAAGCTGTAACTCTGTGAGATGATTTCACAGAACACAAAGAAGTTTCTCAGAAAGCTTCTTTCTCTTTCTTATCGGAGGATATTTCCTTTGGCCCTTTAGTCTTCAAAGGGATCCGAAATATCTGTTCTTAGATTCCACAGAAATAAGGCTAGCAAAGAGATCCACGAAATACAGATGTAACTCTGTGAGTGGAAGTCACATATCCCAGAGCAGTTTCTCAGAAAGCTTCTTTCCAGACTTCATTGGAGGATATTTCCTTTTTCACAACAGCCCTCTAATGGCTTCCAAATATCACTTTGCCAATTCCACAAGAACTGTCTTAGCGAAAGGCTTCTTGAGGGGAAAGCTGTAACTCTGTGAGATGATTTCACAGAACACAAAGAAGTTTCTCAGAAAGCTTCTTTCTCTTTGTTATGGGAGGATATTTCCTTTGGCCCTATAGTCTTCAAAGGGATCCGAAATATCTGTTCTCAGATTCCTCAGAAATAAGGCTAGCAAAGAGATCCACGAAATACAGATGTAACTCTGTGCGTGGAAGTCACATATCACAGAGCAGTTTCTCAGAAAGCTTCTTTCCAGATTTCATTGGAGGATATTTCCTTTTTCACAATAGCCCTCTATGGGCTACCAAATATCACTTTGCCAATTCCACAAGAACTGTCTTAGCGAAAGGCTTCTTGAGGGGAAAGTTGTAACTCTGGGAGATGATTTCACAGAACACAAAGAAGTTTCTCAGAAAGCTTCTTTCTCTTTGTTATCGGAGGATATTTCCTTTGGCCCTATAGTCTTCAAAGGGATCCGAAATATCTGTTCTCAGATTCCACAGAAATAAGGCTAGCAAAGAGATCCACGAAATACAGATGTAACTCTGTGAGTGGAAGTCACATATCTCAGAGCAGTTTTTCAGAAAGCTTCTTTCCAGATTT
Organism: Macaca mulatta; assembly: GCF_049350105.2. NCBI lineage: Eukaryota > Metazoa > Chordata > Mammalia > Primates > Cercopithecidae > Macaca > Macaca mulatta. Next base: position 31,962,646 of record NC_133417.1, read on the forward strand.
CATCGGAGGATATTTCCTTTTTCAAGATAGCCCTCTATGGGCTTCCAAATATCACTTTGCCAATACCACAAGAAGTGTCTTAGCCAAAGGCTTCTTGAGGGGAACGCTGTAACTCTGTGAGATGATTTCACAGAACACAAAGAAGTTTCTCAGAAAGCTTCTTTCTCTTTCTTATCGGAGGATATTTCTTTTGGCCCTATAGTCATCAAAGGGATCCGAAATATCTGTTCTCAGATTCCACAGAAATAAGGCTAGCAAAGAGATCCACGAAATACAGATGTAACTCTGAGTGGAAGTCACATATCCCAGAGCAGTTTCTCAGAAAGCTTCTTTCCAGATTTCATCTGAGGATATTTCCTTTTTCAGCGTAGCCCTCTATGGGCTTCCAAACATCACTTTGCCAATTCCACAAGAACTGTCTTAGAGAAAGGCTTCTTGAGGGGAAAGCTGTAACTCTGTGAGATGATTTCACAGAACACAAAGAAGTTTCTCAGAAAGCTTCTTTCTCTTTGTTATGGGAGGATATTTCCTTGGGCCCTACCGTCTTCAAAGGGATTCTAAATATCTGCTCTCAGATTCCACAGAATTAAGGCTAGCAAAGAGATCCACGAAATACAGATGTAATTCTGTGAGTGGAAGTCACATATCACAGAGCAGTTTCTCAGAAAGCGTCTTTCCAGATTTCATCGGAGGATATTTCCTTTTTCATCATAGCCCTCTACGGGCTTCCAAATATCACTTTGCCAATTCCACAAGAACTGTCTTAGCGAAAGGCTTCTTGAGGGGAAAGCTGTAACTCTGGGAGATGATTTCACAATACACAAAGAAGTTTCTCATAGAGCTTCTTTCTCTTTGTTATCAGAGGATATTTCCTTTGGCCCAATAGTCTTCCAAGGGATCCGAAATATCTGTTCTCGGATTCCACAGAAATAAGGGTAGCAAAGACATCCACGAAATACACATGTAACTCTGTGAGTGGAAGTCACATATCACAGAGCAGTTTCTCAGAAAGCTTCTTTCCAGATTTCATCGGAGGATATTTCCTTTTTCACCATAGCCCTCTAAGGGCTTCCAAATATCACTTTGCCAATTCCACAAGAACTGTCTTAGCGAAAGGCTTCTTGAGGGGAAAGCTGTAACTCTGTGAGATGATTTCACAGAACACAAAGAAGTTTCTCAGAAAGCTTCTTTCTCTTTGTTATGGGAGGATATTTCCTTTGGCCCTATAGTCTTCAAAGGGATTCTAAATATCTGCTCTCAGATTCCACAGGAATAAGGCTAGCAAAGAGATCCACGAAATACAGATGTAACTCTGTGAGTGGAAGTCACATATCACAGAGCAGTTTCTCAGAAAGCGTCTTTCCAGATTTCATCGGAGGATATTTCCTTTTTCACCATAGCCCTCTATGGGCTTCCAAATATCACTTTGCCAATTCCACAAGAACTGTCTTAGCGAAAGGCTTCTTGAGGGGAAAGCTGTAACTCTTTGAGATGATTTCACAGAACACAAAGAAGTTTCTCAGAAAGCTTCTTTCTCTTTGTTATCGGAGGATATTTCCTTTGGCCCTATAGTCTTCAAAGGGATCCGAAGTATCTGTTCTCAGATTCCACAGAAATAAAGCTAGCAAAGAGATCCACGAAATACAGATGTAACTCTGTGAGTGGAAGTCACATATAACAGAGCAGTTTCTAAGAAAGCTTCTTTCCAGATTTCATTGGAGGATATTTCCTTTTTCACCATAGCCCTCTATGGGCTTCCAAATATCACTTTGCCAATTCCACAAGAACTGTCTTAGAGAAAGGCTTCTTGAGGGGAAAGCTGTAACTCTGTGAGATGATTTCACAGAACCAAAGAAGTTTCTCAGAAAGCTTCTTTCTCTTTGTTATCGGAGGATATTTCCTTTGGCCCTATAGTCTTCAAAGGGATCCGAAATATCTGTTCTCAGATTCCACAGAAATAAGGCTAGCAAAGAGATCCACGAAATACAGATGTAACTCTGTGAGTGGAAGTCACATATCACAGAGCAGTTTCTCAGAAAGCTTCTTTCCAGATTTCATTGGAGGATATTTCCTTTTTCACAACAGCCCTCTATGGGCTTCCAAATATCACTTTGCCAATTCCACAAGAACTGTCTTAGCGAAAGGCTTCTTCAGGGGAAAGCTGTAACTCTGTGAGATGATTTCACAGAACACAAAGAAGTTTCTCAGAGAGCTTCTTTCTCTTTGTTAAGGGAGGATATTTCCTTTGGCCCAATAGTCTTCTAAGGGATCCGAAATATCTGTTTTCAGATTCCACAGAAATAAGGCTAGCAAAGAGATCCATGAAAAACAGATGTAACTCTGTGAGTGGAAGTCACATATCACAGAGCAGTTTCTCAGAAAGCTTCTTTCCAGATTTCATCGGAGGATATTTCCTTTTTCACCATAGCCCTCTATGGGCTTCCTAATATCACATTGCCAATTCCACAAGAACTGTCTTAGCGAAAGGCTTCTTGAGGGGAAAGCTGTAACTCTGTGAGATGATTTCACAGAACACCAAGAAGTTTCTCTGAAAGCTTCTTTCTCTTTGTTATCGGAGGATATTTCCTTTGGCCCTATAGTCTTCAAAGGGATCCGAAATATCTGCTCTCAGATTCCACAGAAATAAGGCTAGCAAAGAGATCCACGAAATACAGATGTAACTCTGTGAGTGGAAGTCACATATCCCAGAGCAGTTTCTCAGAAAGCTTCTTTCCAGATTTCATAGGAGGATATTTTCTTTTTCACCATAGCCCTCTATGGGCTTCCAAATATCACTTTGCCAATTCCACAAGAACTGTCTTAGCGAAAGGCTTCTTGAGGGGAAAGCTGTAGCTCTATGAGAAGATTTCACAGAACACAAAGAAGTTTCTCAGAAAGCTTCTTTCTCTTTCTTATCGGAGGATATTTCCTTTGGCCCTATAGTCTTCAAAGGGATCCGAAATATCTGTTCTCAGATTCCACAGAAATAAGGCTAGCAAAGAGATCCACGAAATACAGATGTAACTCTGTGAGTGGAAGTCACATATCCCAGAGCAGTTTCTCAGAAAGCTTCTTTCCAGATTTCATCGGAGGATATTTCCTTTTTCACCATAGCCCTCTATGGGCTTCCAAATATCACTTTGCCAATTCCTCAAGAACTGTCTTAGCGAAAGGCTTCTTGAGGGAAAAGGTGTAACTCTGTGAGATGATTTCACAGAACACAAAGAAGTTTCTCCGAAAGCTTCTTTCTCTTTGTTATGGGAGGATATTTCCTTTGTCACTATAGTCTTCAAAGGGATCCAAAATATCTGTTCTCAGATTCCACAGAAATAAGGCTAGCAAAGAGATCCATGAAATACAGAAGTAACTCTGTGAGTGGAAGTCACATATCCCAGAGCAGTTTCTCAGAAAGCTTCTTTCCAGATTTCATCGGAGGATATTTCCTTTTTCACCATAGCCCTCTATGGGCTTCCAAATATCACTTTGCCAATTCCCCAAGAACTGTCTTAGCGAAAGGCCTCTTGAGGGGAAAGCTGTAACTCTGTGAGGTGATTTCACAGAACACAAAGAAGTTTCTCAGAAAGCTTCTTTCTCTTTCTTATCGGAGGATATTTCCTTTGGCCCTATAGTCTTCAAAGGGATCCGAAATATCTGTTGTTAGATTCCACAGAAATAAGGCTAGCAAAGAGATCCACGAAATACAGATGTAACTCTGTGAGTGGAAGTCACATATCACAGAGCAGTTTCTCAGAAAGCTTCTTTCCAGATTTCATTGGAGGATATTTCCTTTTTCACAATAGCCCTCTATGGGATTCCAAATATCACTTTGCCAATTCCACAAGAACTGTCTTAGCGAAAGGATTCTTGAGGGGAAAGCTGTAACTCTGTGATATGATTTCACAGAACACAAAGAAGTTTCTCAGAGAGCTTCTTTCTCTTTGTTATCGGAGGATATTTCCTTTGGCCCAATAGTCTTCCAAGGGATCCGAAATATCTGTTCTCAGATTCCACAGAAATAAGGCTAGCAAAGACATCCACGATATACAGATGTAACCCTGTGAGTGGAAGTCACATATCACAGAGCAGTTTCTCAGATAGCTTCTTTCCAGATTTCATCGGAGGATATTTCCTTTTTCACTATAGCCCTCCATGGGCTTCCTAATATCACTTTGCCAATTCCACAAGAACTGTCTTAGCGAAAGGCTTCTTGAGGGGAAAGCTGTAACTCTGTGAGATGATTTCATAGAACACAAAGAAGTTTCTCAGAAAGCTTCTTTCTCTTTGTTATCGGAGGATATTTCCTTTGGCCCTACAGTCTTCAAAGGGATTCTAAATATCTGCTCTCAGATTCCACAGAAATCAGGCTAGCAAAGAGATCCACGAAATACAGATGTAACTCTGTGAGTGGAAGTCACATATCACAGAGCAGTTTCTCAGAAAGCGTCTTTCCAGATTTCATCGGAGGATATTTCCTTTTTCACCATAGCCCTCTATGGGCTTCCAAATATCACTTTGCCAATTCCACAAGAACTGTCTTAGCGAAAGGCTTCTTGAGGGGAAAGCTGTAACTCTGTGAGATGATTTCACAGAACACAAAGAAGTTTCTCAGAAAGCTTCTTTCTCTTTGTTATGGGAGGATATTTCCTTTGGCCCTATAGTCTTCAAAGGGATCCGAAGTATCTGTTCTCAGATTCCACAGAAATAAAGCTAGCAAAGAGATCCACGAAATACAGATGTAACTCTGTGAGTGGAAGTCACATATAACAGAGCAGTTTCTAAGAAAGCTTCTTTCCAGATTTCATCTGAGGATATTTCCTTTTTCACCATAGCCCTCTATGGGCTTCCAAATATCACTTTGCCAATTCCACAAGAACTGTCTTAGAGAAAGGCTTCTTGAGGGGAAAGCTGTAACTCTGTGAGATGATTTCACAGAACCAAAGAAGTTTCTCAGAAAGCTTCTTTCTCTTTGTTATCGGAGGGTATTTCCTTTGGCCCTATAGTCTTCAAAGGGTTCCGAAATATCTGTTCTCAGATTCCACAGAAATAAGGCTAGCAAAGAGATCCACGAAATACAGATGTAACTCTGTGAGTGGAAGTCACATATCACAGAGCAGTTTCTCAGAAAGCTTCTTTCCAGATTTCATTGGAGGATATTTCCTTTTTCACAACAGCCCTCTATGGGCTTCCAAATATCACTTTGCCAATTCCACAAGAACTGTCTTAGCGAAAGGCTTCTTCAGGGGAAAGCTGTAACTCTGTGAGATGATTTCACAGAACACAAAGAAGTTTCTCAGAGAGCTTCTTTCTCTTTGTTAAGGGAGGATATTTCCTTTGGCCCAATAGTCTTCTAAGGGATCCGAAATATCAGTTTTCAGATTCCACAGAAATAAGGCTAGCAAAGAGATCCATGAAAAACAGATGTAACTCTGTGAGTGGAAGTCACATATCACAGAGCAGTTTCTCAGAAAGCTTCTTTCCAGATTTCATCGGAGGATATTTCCTTTTTCACCATAGCCCTCTATGGGCTTCCAAATATCACTTTGCCAATTCCACAAGAACTGTCTTAGCGAAAGGCTTCTTGAGGGGAAAGCTGTAACTCTGTGAGATGATTTCACAGAACACAAAGAAGTTTCTCAGAAAGCTTCTTTCTCTTTGTTATGGGAGGATATTTACTTTGGCCCTATAGTCTTCAAAGGGATCCGAAATATCTGTTCTCAGATTCCACAGAAATAAGGATAGCAAAGAGATCCACGAAATACAGATGAAACTCTGTGAGTGGAAGTCACATATCACAGAGCAGTTTCTCAGAAAGCTTCTTTCCAGATTTCATTGGAGGATATTTCCTTTTTCACAATAACCCTCTATGGGCTTCCAAATATCACTTTGCCAATTCCACAAGAACTGTCTTAGCGAAAGGCTTCTTGAGGGGAAAGCTGTAACTCTGGGAGATGATTTCACAGAACACAAAGAAGTTTCTCAGAAAGCTTCTTTCTCTTTGTTATCGGAGGATATTTCCTTTGGCCCTATAGTCTTCAAAGGGATCCGAAATATCTGTTCTCAGATTCCACAGAAATAAGGCTAGCAAAGAGATCCATGAAAAACAGATGTAACTCTGTGAGTGGAAGTCACATATCACAGAGCAGTTTCTCAGAAAGCTTCTTTCCAGATTTCATCGGAGGATATTTCCTTTTTCACCATAGCCCTCTATGGGCTTCCAAATATCACTTTGCCAATTCCACAAGAACTGTCTTAGCGAAAGGCTTCTTGAGGGGAAAGCTGTAACTCTGTGAGATGATTTCACAGAACACAAAGAAGTTTCTCAGAAAGCTTCTTTCTCTTTGTTATGGGAGGATATTTACTTTGGCCCTATAGTCTTCAAAGGGATCCGAAATATCTGTTCTCAGATTCCACAGAAATAAGGATAGCAAAGAGATCCACGAAATACAGATGAAACTCTGTGAGTGGAAGTCACATATCACAGAGCAGTTTCTCAGAAAGCTTCTTTCCAGATTTCATTGGAGGATATTTCCTTTTTCACAATAACCCTCTATGGGCTTCCAAATATCACTTTGCCAATTCCACAAGAACTGTCTTAGCGAAAGGCTTCTTGAGGGGAAAGCTGTAACTCTGGGAGATGATTTCACAGAACACAAAGAAGTTTCTCAGAAAGCTTCTTTCTCTTTGTTATCGGAGGATATTTCCTTTGGCCCTATCGTCTTCAAAGGGATCCGAAATATCTGTTCTCAGATTCCACAGAAATAAGGCTAGCAAAGAGATCCACGAAATACTGATGTAACTCTGTGAGTGGAAGTCACATATCACACAGCAGTTTTTCAGAAAGCTTCTTTGCAGATTTCATCTGAGGATATTTCCTTTTTCACCATAGCCCTCTATGGGCTTCCAAATATCACTTTGCCAATTCCACAAGAACTGTCTTAGCGAAAGGCTTCTTGAGGGGAAAGCTGTAACTCTGTGAGATGATTTCACAGAACACAAAGAAGTTCCTCAGAAAGCTTCTTTCTCTTTGTTATGGAAGGATATTTCCTTTGGCCCTATAGTCTTCAAAGGGATCGGAAATATCTGTTCTCAGATTCCACAGAAATAAGGCTAGCAAAGAGATCCAAGAAATTCAGATGTAACTCTGTGAGTGGAAGTCACATATCACAGAGCAGTTTCTCAGAAAGCTTCTTTCCAGATTTCATCGGAGGATATTTCCTTTTTCAAGATAGCCCTCTATGGGCTTCCAAATATCACTTTGCCAATTGCACAAGAACTGTCTTAACGAAAGGCTTCTTGAGGGGAAAGCTGTAACTCTGTGAGATGATTTCACAGAACACAATGAAGTTTCTCAGAAAGCTTCTTTCTCTTTGTTATCGGAGGATATTTCCTTTGGCCCTATAGTCTTCAAAGGGATCCGAAATATCTGTTCTCAGATTCCACAGAAATAAGGCTAGCAAAGAGATCCACGAAATACAGATGTAACTCTGTGAGTGGAAGTCACATATCACAGAGCAGTTTCTCAGAAAGCTTCTTTCCAGATTTCATTGGAGGATATTTCCTTTTTCACAATAGCCCTCTAAGGGCTTCCAAATATCACTTTGCGAATTCCACAAGAACTGTCTTAGCGAAAGGCTTCTTGAGGGGAAAGCTGTAACTCTGTGAGTTGATTTCACAGAACACAAAGAAGTTTCTCAGAAAGCTTCTTTCTCTTTGTTATGGGAGGATATTTACTTTGGCCCTATAGTCTTCAAAGGGATCCGAAATATCTGTTCTCAGATTCCACAGAAATAAGGATAGCAAAGAGATCCACGAAATACAGATGAAACTCTGTGAGTGGAAGTCACATATCACAGAGCAGTTTCTCAGAAAGCTTCTTTCCAGACTTCATTGGAGGATATTTCCTTTTTCACAATAGCCCTCTATGGGCTTCCAAATATCACTTTGCCAATTCCACAAGAACTGTCTTAGCGAAAGGCTTCTTGAGGGGAAAGCTGTAACTCTGGGAGATGATTTCACAGAACACAAAGAAGTTTCTCAGAAAGCTTCTTTCTCTTTGTTATCGGAGGATATTTCCTTTGGCCCTATAGTCTTCAAAGGGATCCGAAATATCTGTTCTCAGATTCCACAGAAATAAGGCTAGCAAAGAGATCCAGGAAATACTGATGTAACGCTGTGTGTGGAAGTCTCATATCACAGAGCAGTTTCTCAGAAAGCTTCTTTCCAGATTTCATCTGAGGATATTTCCTTTTTCACCATAGCCCTCTATGGGCTTCCAAATATCACTTTGCCAATTCCACAAGAACTGTCTTAGCGAAAGGCTTCTTGAGGGGAAAGCTGTAGCTCCATGAGATGATTTCACAGGACACAAAGAAGTTTCTCAGAAAGCTTCTTTCTCTTTCTTATCGGAGGATATTTCCTTTGTCCCTATAGTCTTCAAAGGGATCCGAAATATCTGTTCTCAGATTCCACAGAAATAAGGCTAGCAAAGAGATCCACGAAATACAGATGTAACTCTGTGAGTGGAAGTCACATATCCCAGAGCAGTTTCTCAGAAAGCTTCTTTCCAGATTTCATCGGAGGATATTTCCTTTTTCAGCGTAGCCCTCTATGGGCTTCCAATTATCACTTTTCCAATTGCACAAGAACTGTCCTGGCGAAGGGCTTCTTGAGGGGAAAGCTGTAACTCTGGGAGATGATTTCACAGAACACAAAGAAGTTTCTCAGAAAGCTTCTTTCTCTTTGTTATCGGAGGATATTTCCTTTGGCCCTATAGTCTTCAAAGGGATCCGTAATATCTGTTCTCAGATTCCACAGAAATAAGGCTAGCAAAGAGATCCACGAAATACTGATGTAACGCTGTGAGTGGAAGTCTCATATCACAGAGCAGTTTCTCAGAAAGCTTCTTTCCAGATTTCATCGGAGGATATTTCCTTTTTCACCATAGCCCTCTATGGGCTTCCAAATATCACTTTGCCAATTCCACAAGAACTGTCTTAGCGAAAGGCTTCTTGAGGGGAAAGCTGTAGCTCTATGAGATGATTTCACAGGACACAAAGAAGTTTCTCAGAAAGCTTCTTTCTCTTTCTTATCGGAGGATATTTCCTTTGGCCCTATAGTCTTCAAAGGGATCCGAAATATCTGTTCTCAGATTCCACAGAAATAAGGCTAGCAAAGAGATCCACGAAATACAGATGTAACTCTGTGAGTGGAAGTCACATATCCCAGAGCAGTTTCTCAGAAAGCTTCTTTCCAAATTTCATCGGAGGATATTTCCTTTTTCAGCGTAGCCCTCTATGGGCTTCCAAGTATCACTTTTCCAATTGCACAAGAACTGTCCTGGCGAAGGGCTTCTTGAGGGGAAAGCTGTAACTCTGGGAGATGATTTCACAGAACACAAAGAAGTTTCTCAGAAAGCTTCTTTCTCTTTGTTATCGGAGGATATTTCCTTTGGCCCTATAGTCTTCAAAGGGATCCGAAATATCTGTTCTCAGATTCCACAGAAATAAGGCTAGCAAAGAGATCCACGAAATACTGATGTAACTCTGTGAGTGGAAGTCACATATCACACAGCAGTTTCTCAGAAAGCTTCTTTGCAGATTTCATCTGAGGATATTTCCTTTTTCACCATAGCCCTCTATGGGCTTCCAAATATCACTTTTCCAATTGCACAAGAACTGTCTTAGCGAAAGGCTTCTTGAGAGAAAAGCTGTAACTCTGTGAGATAATTTCACAGAACACAAAGAAGTTTCTCAGAAATCTTCTTTCTCTTTGTCATGGGAGAATATTTCCTTTGGCCCTATAGTCTTCAAAGGGATCCGAAATATCTCTTCTCAGATTACACAGAAATAAGGCTTGCAAAGAGAGCCACGAAATACAGACGTAATTCTGTGAGTGGAAGTCACATATCCCAGAGCAGTTTCTCAGAAAGCTTCTTTCCAGATTTCATCGGAGGATATTTCCTTTTTCACCATAGCCCTCTATGGGCTTCCAAATATCACTTTGCCAATTCCACAAGAACTGTCTTAGCGAAAGGCTTCTTGAGGGAAAAGGTGTAACTCTGTGAGATGATTTCACAGAACACAAAGAAGTTTCTCCGAAAGCTTCTTTCTCTTTGTTATGGGAGGATATTTCCTTTGTCACTATCGTCTTCAAAGGGATCCAAAATATCTGTTCTCAGAATCCACAGAAATAAGGCTAGCAAAGAGATCCATGAAATACAGATGTAACTCTGTGAGTGGAAGTCACATATCACAGAGCAGTTTCTCAGAAAGCTTCTTTCCAGATTTCATTGAAGGATATTTCCTTTTTCACAATAGCCCTCTATGGGATTCCAAATATCACTTTGCCAATTCCACAAGAACTGTCTTAGCGAAAGGCTTCTTGAGGGGAAAGCTGTAACTCTGTGAGATGATTTCACAGAACACAAAGAAGTTTCTCAGAAAGCTTCTTTCTCTTTGTTATCGGAGGATATTTCCTTTGGCCCTATAGTCTTCAAAGGGATCCGAAATATCTGCTCTCAGATTCCACAGAAGTAAGGCTAGCAAAGAGATCCACGAAATACAGATGTAAATCTGTGAGTGGATGTCACATATTACAGAGCAGTTTCTCAGAAAGCTTCCTTCCAGATTTCATCGGAGGATATTTCCTTTTTCACCATAGCCCTCTATGGGCTTCCAAATATCACTTTGCCAATTCCACAAGAACTGTCTTAGCGAAAGGCTTCTTGAGGGGAAAGCTGTAACTCTGTGAGATGATTTCACAGAACACAAAGAAGTTTCTCAGAAAGCTTCTTTCTCTTTGTTATCGGAGGATATTTCCTTTGGCCCTATAGTCTTCAAAGGGATCCGAAATATCTGTTCTCAGATTCCACAGAAATAAGGCTAGCAAAGAGATCCACGAAACACAGATGTAACTCTGTGAGTGGAAGTCACATATCACAGAGCAGTTTCTCAGAAAGCTTCTTTCCAGATTTCATTGGAGGATATTTCCTTTTTCACAATAGCCCTCTAAGGGCTTCCAAATATCACTTTGCGAATTCCACAAGAACTGTCTTAGCGAAAGGCTTCTTGAGGGGAAAGCTTTAACTCTGTGAGATGATTTCACAGAACACAAAGAAGTTTCTCAGAAAGCTTCTTTCTCTTTGTTATGGGAGGATATTTACTTTGGCCCTATAGTCTTCAAAGGGATCCGAAATATCTGTTCTCAGATTCCACAGAAATAAGGATAGCAAAGAGATCCACGAAATACAGATGAAACTCTGTGAGTGGAAGTCACATATCACAGAGCAGTTTCTCAGAAAGCTTCTTTCCAGATTTCATTGGAGGATATTTCCTTTTTCACAATAGCCCTCTATGGGCTTCCAAATATCACTTTGCCAATTCCACAAGAACTGTCTTAGCGAAAGGCTTCTTGAGGGGAAAGCTGTAACTCTGGGAGATGATTTCACAGAACACAAAGAAGTTTCTCAGAAAGCTTCTTTCTCTTTGTTATCGGAGGATATTTCCTTTGTCCCTATAGTCGTCAAAGGGATCCGAAATATCTGTTCTCAGATTCCACAGAAATAAGGCTAGCAAAGAGATCCACGAAATACAGATGTAACTCTGTGAGTGGAAGTCACATATCCCAGAGCAGTTTCTCAGAAAGCTTCTTTCCAGATTTCATCGGAGGATATTTCCTTTTTCAGCGTAGCCCTCTATGGGCTTCCAAGTATCACTTTTCCAATTGCACAAGAACTGTCCTGGCGAAGGGCTTCTTGAGGGGAAAGCTGTAACTCTGGGAGATGATTTCACAGAACACAAAGAAGTTTCTCAGAAAGCTTCTTTCTCTTTGTTATCGGAGGATATTTCCTTTGGCCCTATAGTCTTCAAAGGGATCCGTAATATCTGTTCTCAGATTCCACAGAAATAAGGCTAGCAAAGAGATCCACGAAATACTGATGTAACGCTGTGAGTGGAAGTCTCATATCACAGAGCAGTTTCTCAGAAAGCTTCTTTCCAGATTTCATCGGAGGATATTTCCTTTTTCACCATAGCCCTCTATGGGCTTCCAAATATCACTTTGCCAATTCCACAAGAACTGTCTTAGCGAAAGGCTTCTTGAGGGGAAAGCTGTAGCTCTATGAGATGATTTCACAGGACACAAGAAGTTTCTCAGAAAGCTTCTTTCTCTTTCTTATCGGAGGATATTTCCTTTGGCCCTATAGTCTTCAAAGGGATCCGAAATATCTGTTCTCAGATTCCACAGAAATAAGGCTAGCAAAGAGATCCACGAAATACAGATGTAACTCTGTGAGTGGAAGTCACATATCCCAGAGCAGTTTCTCAGAAAGCTTCTTTCCAAATTTCATCGGAGGATATTTCCTTTTTCAGCGTAGCCCTCTATGGGCTTCCAAGTATCACTTTTCCAATTGCACAAGAACTGTCCTGGCGAAGGGCTTCTTGAGGGGAAAGCTGTAACTCTGGGAGATGATTTCACAGAACACAAAGAAGTTTCTCAGAAAGCTTCTTTCTCTTTGTTATCGGAGGATATTTCCTTTGGCCCTATAGTCTTCAAAGGGATCCGAAATATCTGTTCTCACATTCCACAGAAATAAGGCTAGCAAAGAGATCCACGAAATACTGATGTAACTCTGTGAGTGGAAGTCACATATCACACAGCAGTTTCTCAGAAAGCTTCTTTGCAGATTTCATCTGAGGATATTTCCTTTTTCACCATAGCCCTCTATGGGCTTCCAAATATCACTTTTCCAATTGCACAAGAACTGTCTTAGCGAAAGGCTTCTTGAGGGAAAAGGTGTAACTCTGTGAGATGATTTCACAGAACACAAAGAAGTTTCTCCGAAAGCTTCTTTCTCTTTGTTATGGGAGGATATTTCCTTTGTCACTATCGTCTTCAAAGGGATCCAAAATATCTGTTCTCAGATTCCACAGAAATAAGGCTAGCAAAGAGATCCATGAAATACAGATGTAACTCTGTGAGTGGAATTCACATATCACAGAGCAGTTTCTCAGAAAGCTTCTTTCCAGATTTCATTGAAGGATATTTCCTTTTTCACAATAGCCCTCTATGGGATTCCAAATATCACTTTGCCAATTCCACAAGAACTGTCTTAGCGAAAGGCTTCTTGAGGGGAAAGCTGTAACTCTGTGAGATGATTTCACAGAACACAAAGAAGTTTCTCAGAAAGCTTCTTTCTCTTTGTTATCGGAGGATATTTCCTTTGGCCCTATAGTCTTCAAAGGGATCCGAAATATCTGCTCTCAGATTCCACAGAAATAAGGCTAGCAAAGAGATCCACGAAATACAGATGTAAATCTGTGAGTGGATGTCACATATTACAGAGCAGTTTCTCAGAAAGCTTCCTTCCAGATTTCATCGGAGGATATTTCCTTTTTCACCATAGCCCTCTATGGGCTTCCAAATATCACTTTGCCAATTCCACAAGAACTGTCTTACCGAAAGGCTTCTTGAGGGGAAAGCTGTAACTCTGTGAGATGATTTCACAGAACACAAAGAAGTTTCTCAGAAAGCTTCTTTCTCTTTGTTATGGGAGGATATTTCCTTTGTCCCTATAGTCTTCAAACGGATCCGAAATATCTGTTCTCAGATTCCACAGAAATAAGGCTAGCAAAGAGATCCACGAAATACAGATGTAACTCTGTGAGTGGAAGTCACATATCACAGAGCAGTTTCTCAGAAAGCTTCTTTCCAGATTTCATCGGAGGATATTTCCTTTTTCACAATAGCCCTCTATGGGCTTCCAAATATCACTTTGCCAATTCCACAAGAACTGTCTTACCGAAAGGCTTCTTGAGGGGAAAGCTGTAACTCTGTGAGATGATTTCACAGAACACAAAGAAGTTCCTCAGAAAGCTTCTTTCTCTTTGTTATGGGAGGATATTTCCTTTGGCCCTATAGTCTTCAAAGGGATCGGAAATATCTGTTCTCAGATTCCACAGAAATAAGGCTAGAAAAGAGATCCAAGAAATTCAGATGTAACTCTGTGAGTGGAAGTCACATATCACAGAGCAGTTTCTCAGAAAGCTTCTTTCCAGATTTCATCGGAGGATATTTCCTTTTTCAAGATAGCCCTCTATGGGCTTCCAAATATCACTTTGCCAATTGCACAAGAACTGTCTTAGCGAAAGGCTTCTTGAGGGGAAAGCTGTAACTCTGTGAGATGATTTCACAGAACACAATGCAGTTTCTCAGAAAGCTTCTTTCTCTTTGTTATCGGAGGATATTTCCTTTGGCCCTATAGTCTTCAAAGGGATCCGAAATATCTGTTCTCAGATTCCACAGAAATAAGGCTAGCAAAGAGATCCACGAAACGCAGATGTAACTCTGTGAGTGGAAGTCACATATCACAGAGCAGTTTCTCAGAAAGCTTCTTTCCAGATTTCATTGGAGGATATTTCCTTTTTCACAATAGCCCTCTAAGGGCTTCCAAATATCACTTTGCGAATTCCACAAGAACTGTCTTAGCGAAAGGCTTCTTGAGGGGAAAGCTGTAACTCTGTGAGATGATTTCACAGAACACAAAGAAGTTTCTCAGAAAGCTTCTTTCTCTTTGTTATGGGAGGATATTTACTTTGGCCCTATAGTCTTCAAAGGGATCCGAAATATCTGTTCTCAGATTCCACAGAAATAAGGATAGCAAAGAGATCCACGAAATACAGATGAAACTCTGTGAGTGGAAGTCACATATCACAGAGCAGTTTCTCAGAAAGCTTCTTTCCAGTTTTCATTGGAGGATATTTCCTTTTTCACAATAGCCCTCTATGGGCTTCCAAATATCACTTTGCCAAATCCACAAGAACTGTCTTAGCGAAAGGCTTCTTGAGGGGAAAGCTGTAACTCTGGGAGATGATTTCACAGAACACAAAGAAGTTTCTCAGAAAGCTTCTTTCTCTTTGTTATCGGAGGATATTTCCTTTGGCCCTATAGTCTTCAAAGGGATCCGAAATATCTGTTCTCAGATTCCACAGAAATAAGGCTAGCAAAGAGATCTAGGAAATACTGATGTAACGCTGTGTGTGGAAGTCTCATATCACAGAGCAGTTTCTCAGAAAGCTTCTTTCCAGATTTCATCTGAGGATATTGCCTTTTTCACCATAGCCCTCTATGGGCTTCCAAATATCACTTTGCCAATTCCACAAGAACTGTCTTAGCGAAAGGCTTCTTGAGGGAAAAGGTGTAACTCTGTGAGTTGATTTCACAGAACACAAAGAAGTTTCTCCGAAAGCTTCTTTCTCTTTGTTATGGGAGGATATTTCCTTTGTCACTATCGTCTTCAAAGGCTTCCAAAATATCTGTTCTCAGATTCCACAGAAATAAGGCTAGCAAAGAGATCCATGAAATACAGATGTAACTCTGTGAGTGGAAGTCACATATCCCAGAGCAGTTTCTCAGAAAGCTTCTTTCCAGATTTCATCGGAGGATATTTCCTTTTTCACCATAGCCCTCTATGGGCTTCCAAATATCACTTTGCCAATTCCCCAAGAACTGTCTTAGCGAAAGGCCTCTTGAGGGGAAAGCTGTAACTCTGTGAGATGATTTCACAGAACACAAAGAAGTTTCTCAGAAAGCTTCTTTCTCTTTCTTATCGGAGGATTTTTCCTTTGGCCCTATAGTCTTCAAAGGGATCCGAAATATCTGTTCTTAGATTCCACAGAAATAAGGCTAGCAAAGAGATCCACGAAATACAGATGTAACTCTGTGAGTGGAAGTCACATATCGCAGAGCAGTTTCTCAGAAAGCTTCTTTCCAGCTTTCATTGGAGGATATTTCCTTTTTCACAATAGCCCTCTATGGGCTTCCAAATATCACTTTGCCAATTCCACAAGAACTGTCTTAGCGAAAGGCTTCTTGAGGGGAAAGCTGTAACTCTGTGAGATGATTTCACAGAACACAAAGAAGTTTCTCAGAAAGCTTCTTTCTCTTTGTTATGGGAGGATATTTCCTTTGTCCCTATAGTCTTCAAACGGATCCGAAATATCTGTTCTCAGATTCCACAGAAATAAGGCTAGCAAAGAGATCCACGAAATACAGATGTAACTCTGTGAGTGGAAGTCACCTATCACAGAGCAGTTTCTCAGAAAGCTTCTTTCCAGATTTCATCGGAGGATATTTCCTTTTTCACAATAGCCCTCTATGGGCTTCCAAATATCACTTTGCCAATTCCACAAGAACTGTCTTACCGAAAGGCTTCTTGAGGGGAAAGCTGTAACTCTGTGAGATGATTTCACAGAACACAAAGAAGTTTCTCAGAAAGCTTCTTTCTCTTTGTTATCGGAGGATATTTCCTTTGGCCCTATAGTCTTCAAAGGGATCCGAAATATCTGTTCTCAGATTCCACAGGAATAAGGCTAGCAAAGAGATCCACGAAATACAGATGTAACTCTGTGAGTGGAAGTCACATATCACAGAGCAGTTTCTCATAAAGGTTTTTTGCAGATTTCATCGGAGGATATTTCCTTTTTCACCATAGCCCTCTAAGGGCTTCCAAATATCACTTTGCCAATTCCACAAGAACTGTCTTAGCGAAAGGCTTCTTGAGGAGAAAGCTGTAACTCTGTGAGATGATTTCACAGAACACAAAGAAGTTTCTCAGAAAGCTTCTTTCTCTTTGTTATGGGAGGATATTTCCTTTGGCCCTATAGTCTTCAAAGGGATCCGAAATATCTGTTCTCAGATTCCACAGAAATAAGGCTAGCAAAGAGATCCACGATATACTGATGTAACTCTGTGAGTGGAAGTCACACATCACAGAGCAGTTTCTCAGAAAGCTTCTTTCCAGATTTCATCGGAGGATATTTCCTTTTTCACCATAGCCCTCTATGGGCTTCCAAATATCACTTTGCCAATTCCACAAGAACTGTCTTAGCGAAAGGCTTCTTGAGGGGAAAGCTGTAACTCTGGGAGATGATTTCACAGAACACAAAGAAGTTTCTCAGAAAGCTTCTCTCTCTTTGTTATGGGATTATATTACATTTGGCCCTATAGTCTTCAAAGGAATTCTAAATATCTGCTCTCAGATTCCACAGAAATAAGGCTAGCAAAGAGATCCACGAAATACAGATGTAACTCTGTGAGTGGAAGTCACATATCCCAGAGCAGTTTCTCTGAAAGTTTCTTTCCAGATTTCATTGGAGGATATTTCCTTTGTCACCATAGCCCTCTATGGGCTTACAAATATCACTTTGCCAATTCCACAAGAACTGTCTTAGCGAAAGGCTTCTTGAGGGGAAAGCTGTAACTCTGTGAGATGATTTCAC
The DNA here is from genome assembly GCF_049350105.2 of Macaca mulatta. Taxonomy (NCBI): domain Eukaryota; kingdom Metazoa; phylum Chordata; class Mammalia; order Primates; family Cercopithecidae; genus Macaca; species Macaca mulatta. The sequence continues at coordinate 31,979,922 of NC_133417.1, forward strand.
AGAACACAATGAAGTTTCTCCGAAAGCTTCTTTCTCTTTGTTATCGGAGGATATTTCCTTTGGCCCTATAGTCTTCAAAGGGGTCGGAAATATCTGTTCTCAGATTCCACAGGAATAAGGCTAGCAAAGAGATGCACGAAATACAGATGTAACTCTGTGAGTGGAAGTCACATATCACAGAGCAGTTTCTCAGAAAGCTTCATTCCAGATTTCATTGTAGGATATTTCCTTTTTCACCATAGCCCTCTATGGACTTCCAAACATCACTTTGCCAATTCCACAAGAACTGTCTTAGCGAAAGGCTTCTTGAGGGGGAAAGCTGTAACTCTGTGAGATGATTTCACAGAACACAAAGAAGTTTCTCAGAAACCTTCTTTCTCTTTGTTATCGGAGGATATTTCCTTTGGCCCTATAGTCTTCAAAGGGATCGGAAATATCTGTTCTCAGATTCCACAGGAATAAGGCTAGCAAAGAGATCCACGAAATACAGATATAACTCTGTGAGTGGAAGTCACATATCACAGAGCAGTTTCTCAGAAAGCTTCTTTCCAGATTTCATCGGAGGATATTTCCTTTTTCACCATAGCCCTCTATGGGCTTCCAAATATCACTTTGCCAATTCCACAAGAACTGTCTTAGCGAAAGGCTTCTTGAGGGGAAAGCTGTAACTCTGTGAGATGATTTCACAGAACACAAAGAAGTTTCTCAGAAAGCTTCTTTCTCTTTCTTATCGGAGGATATTTCCTTTGGCCCTATAGTCTTCAAAGGGATCCGAAATATCTGTTCTCAGATTCCACAGAAATAAGGCTAGCAAAGAGATCCACGAAATACAGATGTAACTCTGTGAGTGGAAGTCACATATCACAGAGCAGTTTCTCAGAAAGCTTCTTTCCAGATTTAATTGGAGGATATTTCCTTTTTCACAATAGCCCTCTATGGGCTTCCAAATATCACTTTCCAATTCCACAAGAATTGTCTTAGCCGAAGGCTTCTTGAGGGGAAAGCTGTAACTCTGTGAGATGATTTCACAGAACACAAAGAAGTTTCTCAGAAAGCTTCTTTCTCTTTGTTATCGGAGGATATTTCCTTTGGCCCTATTGTCTTCAAAGGGATCCGAAATATCTGTTCTCAGATTCCACAGAAATAAGGCTAGCAAAGAGATCCACGAAATACAGATGTAACTCTGTGAGTGGAAGTCACATATCACAGAGCAGTTTCTCAGAAAGCTTCTTTCCGGATTTCATTGGAGGATATTTCCTTTTTCACAATAGCCCTCTATGGGCTTCCTAATATCACTTTGCCAATTCCAAAAGAACTGTCTTAGCGAAAGGCTTCTTGAGGGAAAAGCTGTAATTCTGGGAGATGATTTCACAGAACACAAAGAAGTTTCTCAGAAAGCTTCTTTCTCTTTGTTATGGGAGGATATTTCCTTTGTCCCTATAGTCTTCAAAGGGATCCGAAATATCTGTTCTCAGATTCCGCAGAAATAAGGCTAGCAAAGAGATCCACGAAATACAGATGTAACTCTGTGAGTGGAAGTCACATATCACAGAGCAGTTTCTCAGAAAGCTTCTTTCCAGACTTCATTGGAGGATATATCCTTTTTCACAATAGCCCTCTATGGGCTTCCAAATATCACTTTGCCAATTCCACAAGAACTGTCTTAGCGAAAGGCTTCTTGAGGGGAAAGCTGTAACTCTGGGAGATGATTTCACAGAACACAAAGAAGTTTCTCAGAAAGCTTCTTTCTCTTTGTTTTCGGAGGATATTTCCTTTGGCCGTATAGACTTCAAAGGGATCCGAAATATCTGTTCTCAGATTCCACAGAAATAAGGCTAGCAAAGAGATCCACGAAATACAGATGTAACTCTGTGAGTGGAAGTCACATATCACAGAGCAGTTTCTCAGAAAGCTTCTTTCCAGATTTCATTGGAGGATATTTCCTTTTTCACAATAGCCCTCTATGGGCTTCCAAATATCACTTTGCCAATTCCACAAGAACTGTCTTAGCGAAAGGCTTCTTGAGGGAAAAGCTGTAACTCTGTGAGATGATTTCAAAGAACACAAAGAAGTTTCTCAGAAAGCTTCTTTCTCTTTCTTATCGGAGGATATTTCCTTTGGCCCTATAGTCTTCAAAGGGATCCGAAATATCTGTTCTTAGATTCCACAGAAATAAGGCTAGCAAAGAGATCCACGAAATACAGATGTAACTCTGTGAGTGGAAGTCACATATCATAGAGCAGTTTCTCAGAAAACTTCTTTCCAGATTTCATTGCAGGATATTTCCTTTTTCACAATAGCCCTCTATGGGCTTCCAAATATCACTTTGCCAATTCCACAAGAACTGTCTTAGCGAAAGGAGTCTTGAGGGGAAAGCTTTAACTCTGAGAGATGATTTCACAAAACACAAAGAAGTTTCTCAGAAAGCTGCTTTCTCTTTGTTATCGGAGGATATTTCCTTTGGCCCTATAGTCTTCAAAGGGATCCGAAATATCTGTTCTCAGATTCCACAGAAATAACGCTAGCAAAGAGATCTACGAAATACAGATGTAACTCTGTGAGTGGAAGTCACATATCACAGAGCAGTTTCTCAGAAAGCTTCTTTGCAGATTTCATCTGAGGATATTTCCTTTTTCACCATAGCCCTCTATGGGCTTCCAAATATCACTTTGCCAATTCCACAAGAACTGTCTTAGCGAAAGGCCTCTTGAGGGAAAAGCTGTAACTCTGTGAGTTGATTTCACAGAACACAAAGAAGTTTCTCAGAAAGCTTCTTTCTCTTTGTTATGGGAGGATATTTCCTTTGTCCCTATAGTCTTCAAAGGGATCCGAAATATCTGTTCTCAGACTCCACAGAAACAAGGCTAGCAAAGAGATCCACGAAATACAGATGTAAATCTGTGAGTGGAAGTCACATATCACAGAGCAGTTTCTCAGAAAGCTTCTTTCCAGATTTCATCGGAGGATATTTCCTTTTTCACCATAGCCCTCTATGGGCTTCCAAATATCACTTTGCCAATTCCACAAGAACTGTCTTAGCGAAAGGCTTCTTGAGTGGAAAGCTGTAACTCTGTGAGATGATTTCACAGAACACAAAGAAGTTTCTCAGAAAGCTTCTTTCTCTTTCTTATCGGAGGATATTTCCTTTGGCCCTATTGTCTTCAAAGGGATCCGAAATATCTGTTCTCAGATTCCACAGAAATAAGGCTAGCAAAGAGATCAACGAAATACAGATGTAACTCTGTGAGTGGAAGTCACATATCACAGAGCAGTTTCTCAGAAAGCTTCTTTCCGGATTTCATTGGAGGATATTTCCTTTTTCACAATAGCCCTCTATGGGCTTCCAATTATCACTTTGCCAATTCCACAAGAACTGTCTTAGCGAAAGGCTTCTTGATTGAAAAGCTGTAAATCTGGGAGATGATTTCACAGAACACAAAGAAGTTTCTCAGAATGCTTCTTTCTCTTTGTTATCGGAGGATATTTCCTTTGGCCCTATAGTCTTCAAAGGGATCCGAAATATCTGTTCTCAGATTCCACAGAAATAAGGCTAGCAAAGAGATCCACGAAATACAGATGTAACTCTGTGAGTGGAAGTCACATATCCCAGAGCAGTTTCTCAGAAAGCTTCTTTCCAGATTTCATCGGAGGATATTTCCTTTTTCACCATAGGCCTCTATGGGCTTCCAAATATCACTTTGCCTATTCCACAAGAACTGTCTTAGCGAAAGGCTTCTTGAGGGGAAAGCTGTAACTCTGTGAGATGATTTCACAGAACACAAAGAAGTTCCTCAGAAAGCTTCTTTCTCTTTGTTATGGGAGGATATTTCCTTTGGCCCTATAGTCTTCAAAGGGATCGGAAATATCTGTTCTCAGATTCCACAGAAATAAGGCCAGCAAAGAGATCCAAGAAATACAGATGTAACTCTGTGAGTGGAAGTCGCATATCATAGAGCAGTTTCTCAGAAAGCTTCTTTTCAGATTTCATCGGAGGATATTTCCTTTTTCAAGATAGCCCTCTATGGGCTTCCAAATATCACTTTGCCAATTGCACAAGAACTGTCTTAGCGAAAGGCTTCTTGAGGGGAAAGCTGTAACTCTGTGAGATGATTTCACAGAACACAATGAAGTTTCTCAGAAAGCTTCTTTCTCTTTGTTATCGGAGGATATTTCCTTTGGCCCTATAGTCTTCAAAGGGATCCGAAATATCTGTTCTCAGATTCCACAGAAATAAGGCTAGCAAAGAGATCCACGAAATACAGATGTAACTCTGTGAGTGGAAGTCACATATCACAGAGCAGTTTCTCAGAAAGCTTCTTTCCAGATTTCATTGGAGGATATTTCCTTTTTCACAATAGCCCACTATGGGCTTCCAAATATCACTTTGCCAATTCCACAAGAACTGTCTTAGCGAAAGGCTTCTTGAGGGAAAAGCTGTAACTCTGTGAGATGATTTCAAAGAACACAAAGAAGTTTCTCAGAAAGCTTCTTTCTCTTTCTTATCGGAGGATATTTCCTTTGGCCCTATAGTCTTCAAAGGGATCCGAAATATCTGTTCTTAGATTCCACAGAAATAAGGCTAGCAAAGAGATCCACGAAATACAGATGTAACTCTGTGAGTGGAAGTCACATATCATAGAGCAGTTTCTCAGAAAACTTCTTTCCAGATTTCATTGCAGGATATTTCCTTTTTCACAATAGCCCTCTATGGGCTTCCAAATATCACTTTGCCAATTCCACAAGAACTGTCTTAGCGAAAGGAGTCTTGAGGGGAAAGCTTTAACTCTGAGAGATGATTTCACAAAACACAAAGAAGTTTCTCAGAAAGCTGCTTTCTCTTTGTTATCGGAGGATATTTCCTTTGGCCCTATAGTCTTCAAAGGGATCCGAAATATCTGTTCTCAGATTCCACAGAAATAACGCTAGCAAAGAGATCTACGAAATACAGATGTAACTCTGTGAGTGGAAGTCACATATCACAGAGCAGTTTCTCAGAAAGCTTCTTTGCAGATTTCATCTGAGGATATTTCCTTTTTCACCATAGCCCTCTATGGGCTTCCAAATATCACTTTGCCAATTCCACAAGAACTGTCTTAGCGAAAGGCCTCTTGAGGGAAAAGCTGTAACTCTGTGAGTTGATTTCACAGAACACAAAGAAGTTTCTCAGAAAGCTTCTTTCTCTTTGTTATGGGAGGATATTTCCTTTGTCCCTATAGTCTTCAAAGGGATCCGAAATATCTGTTCTCAGACTCCACAGAAACAAGGCTAGCAAAGAGATCCACGAAATACAGATGTAACTCTGTGAGTGGAAGTCACATATCACAGAGCAGTCTCTCAGAAAGCTTCTTTCCAGATTTCATCGGAGGATATTTCCTTTTTCACCATAGCCCTCTATGGGCTTCCAAATATCACTTTGCCAATTCCACAAGAACTGTCTTAGCGAAAGGCTTCTTGAGTGGAAAGCTGTAACTCTGTGAGATGATTTCACAGAACACAAAGAAGTTTCTCAGAAAGCTTCTTTCTCTTTTTTATGGGAGGATATTTCCTTTGGCCCTATAGTCTTCAAAGGGATCCGAAATATCTGTTCTCAGATTCCACAGAAATAAGGCTAGCAAAGAGATCCACGAAATACAGATGTAACTCTGTGAGTGGAAGTCACATATCACAGAGCAGTTTCTCAGAAAGCTTCTTTCCGGATTTCATTGGAGGATATTTCCTTTTTCACAATAGCCCTCTATGGGCTTCCAATTATCACTTTGCCAATTCCACAAGAACTGTCTTAGCGAAAGGCTTCTTGAGGGAAAAGCTGTAACTCTGGGAGATGATTTCACAGAACACAAAGAAGTTTCTCAGAATGCTTCTTTCTCTTTGTTATCGGAGGATATTTCCTTTGGCCCTATAGTCTTCAAAGGGATCCGAAATATCTGTTCTCAGATTCCACAGAAATAAGGCTAGCAAAGAGATCCACGAAATACAGATGTAATTCTGTGAGTGGAAGTCACATATCCCAGAGCAGTTTCTCAGAAAGCTTCTTTCCAGATTTCATCGGAGGATATTTCCTTTTTCACCATAGGCCTCTATGGGCTTCCAAATATCACTTTGCCAATTCTACAAGAACTGTCTTAGCGAAAGGCTTCTTGAGGGGAAAGCTGTAACTCTGTGAGATGATTTCACAGAACACAAAGAAGTTCCTCAGAAAGCTTCTTTCTCTTTGTTATGGGAGGATATTTCCTTTGGCCCTATAGTCTTCAAAGGGATCGGAAATATCTGTTCTCAGATTCCACAGAAATAAGGCCAGCAAAGAGATCCAAGAAATACAGATGTAACTCTGTGAGTGGAAGTCACATATCACAGAGCAGTTTCTCAGAAAGCTTCTTTTCAGATTTCATCGGAGGATATTTCCTTTTTCAAGATAGCCCTCTATGGGCTTCCAAATATCACTTTGCCAATTGCACAAGAACTGTCTTAGCGAAAGGCTTCTTGAGGGGAAAGCTGTAACTCTGTGAGATGATTTCACAGAACACAATGAAGTTTCTCAGAAAGCTTCTTTCTCTTTGTTATCGGAGGATATTTCCTTTGGCCCTATAGTCTTCAAAGGGATCCGAAATATCTGTTCTCAGATTCCACAGAAATAAGGCTAGCAAAGAGATCCACGAAACACAGATGTAACTCTGTGAGTGGAAGTCACATATCACAGAGCAGTTTCTCAGAAAGCTTCTTTCCAGATTTCATTGGAGGATATTTCCTTTTTCACAATAGCCCTCTAAGGGCTTCCAAATATCACTTTGCGAATTCCACAAGAACTGTCTTAGCGAAAGGCTTCTTGAGGGGAAAGCTGTAACTCTGTGAGATGATTTCACAGAACACAAAGAAGTTTCTCAGAAAGCTTCTTTCTCTTTGTTATGGGAGGATATTTACTTTGGCCCTATAGTCTTCAAAGGGATCCGAAATATCTGTTCTCAGATTCCACAGAAATAAGGATAGCAAAGAGATCCACGAAATACAGATGAAACTCTGTGAGTGGAAGTCACATATCACAGAGCAGTTTCTCAGAAAGCTTCTTTCCAGATTTCATTGGAGGATATTTCCTTTTTCACAATAGCCCTCTATGGGCTTCCAAATATCACTTTGCCAATTCCACAAGAACTGTCTTAGCGAAAGGCTTCTTGAGGGGAAAGCTGTAACTCTGTGAGATGATTTCACAGAACACAAAGAAGTTTCTCAGAAAGCTTCTTTCTCTTTGTTATGGGAGGATATTTCCTTTGTCCCTACAGTCTTCAAACGGATCCGAAATATCTGTTCTCAGATTCCACAGAAATAAGGCTAGCAAAGAGATCCACGAAATACAGATGTAACTCTGTGAGTGGAAGTCACATATCACAGAGCAGTTTCTCAGAAAGCTTCTTTCCAGATTTCATCGGAGGATATTTCCTTTTTCACAATAGCCCTCTATGGGCTTCCAAATATCACTTTGCCAATTCCACAAGAACTGTCTTAGCGAAAGGCTTCTTGAGGGGAAAGCTGTAACTCTGTGAGATGATTTCACAGAACACAAAGAAGTTTCTCAGAAAGCTTCTTTCTCTTTGTTATCGGAGGATATTTCCTTTGGCCCTATAGTCTTCAAAGGGATCCGAAATATCTGTTCTCAGATTCCACAGAAATAAGGCTAGCAAAGAGATCCACGAAATACAGATGTAACTCTGTGAGTGGAAGTCACATATCACAGAGGAGTTTCTCATAAAGGTTTTTTGCAGATTTCATCGGAGGATATTTCCTTTTTCACCATAGCCCTCTATGGGCTTCCAAATATCACTTTGCCAATTCCACAAGAACTGTCTTAGCGAAAGGCTTCTTGAGGAGAAAGCTGTAACTCTGTGAGATGATTTCACAGAACACAAAGAAGTTTCTCAGAAAGCTTCTTTCTCTTTGTTATGGGAGGATATTTCCTTTGGCCCTATAGTCTTCAAAGGGATCCGAAATATCTGTTCTCAGATTCCACAGAAATAAGGCTAGCAAAGAGATCCACGAAATACTGATGTAACTCTGTGAGTGGAAGTCACACATCACAGAGCAGTTTCTCAGAAAGCTTCTTTCCAGATTTCATCGGAGGATATTTCCTTTTTCACCATAGCCCTCTATGGGCTTCCAAATATCACTTTGCCAATTCCACAAGAACTGTCTTAGCGAAAGGCTTCTTGAGGGGAAAGCTGTAACTCTGGGAGATGATTTCACAGAACACTAAGAAGTTTCTCAGAAAGCTTCTCTCTCTTTGTTATGGGATTATATTACATTTGGCCCTATAGTCTTCAAAGGAATTCTAAATATCTGCTCTCAGATTCCACAGAAATAAGGCTAGCAAAGAGATCCACGAAATACAGATGTAACTCTGTGAGTGGAAGTCACATATCCCAGAGCAGTTTCTCTGAAAGTTTCTTTCCAGATTTCATTGGAGGATATTTCCTTTGTCACCATAGCCCTCTATGGGCTTACAAATATCACTTTGCCCATTCCACAAGAACTGTCTTAGCGAAAGGCTTCTTGAGGGGAAAGCTGTAACTCTGTGAGATGATTTCACAGAACACAATGAAGTTTCTCCGAAAGCTTCTTTCTCTTTGTTATCGGAGGATATTTCCTTTGGCCCTATAGTCTTCAAAGGGGTCGGAAATATCTGTTCTCAGATTCCACAGGAATAAGGCTAGCAAAGAGATGCACGAAATACAGATGTAACTCTGTGAGTGGAAGTCACATATCACAGAGCAGTTTCTCAGAAAGCTTCATTCCAGATTTCATTGTAGGATATTTCCTTTTTCACCATAGCCCTCTATGGACTTCCAAACATCACTTTGCCAATTCCACAAGAACTGTCTTAGCGAAAGGCTTCTTGAGGGGAAAGCTGTAACTCTGTGAGATGATTTCACAGAACACAAAGAAGTTTCTCAGAAACCTTCTTTCTCTTTGTTATCGGAGGATATTTCCTTTGGCCCTATAGTCTTCAAAGGGATCGGAAATATCTGTTCTCAGATTCCACAGGAATAAGGCTAGCAAAGAGATCCACGAAATACAGATATAACTCTGTGAGTGGAAGTCACATATCACAGAGCAGTTTCTCAGAAAGCTTCTTTCCAGATATCATCGGAGGATATTTCCTTTTTCACCATAGCCCTCTATGGGCTTCCAAATATCACTTTGCCAATTCCACAAGAACTGTCTTAGCGAAAGGCTTCTTGAGGGGAAAGCTGTAACTCTGTGAGATGATTTCACAGAACACAAAGAAGTTTCTCAGAAAGCTTCTTTCTCTTTCTTATCGGAGGATATTTCCTTTGGCCCTATAGTCTTCAAAGGGATCCGAAATATCTGTTCTCAGATTCCACAGAAATAAGGCTAGCAAAGAGATCCACGAAATACAGATGTAACTCTGTGAGTGGAAGTCACATATCACAGAGCAGTTTCTCAGAAAGCTTCTTTCCAGATTTAATTGGAGGATATTTCCTTTTTCACAATAGCCCTCTATGGGCTTCCAAATATCACTTTCCAATTCCACAAGAACTGTCTTAGCGAAAGGCTTCTTGAGGGGAAAGCTGTAACTCTGTGAGATGATTTCACAGAACACAAAGAAGTTTCTCAGAAAGCTTCTTTCTCTTTGTTATCGGAGGATATTTCCTTTGGCCCTATAGTCTTCAAAGGGATCCGAAATATCTGTTCTCAGATTCCACAGAAATAAGGCTAGCAAAGAGATCCACGAAACACAGATGTAACTCTGTGAGTGGAAGTCACACATCACAGAGCAGTTTCTCAGAAAGCTTCTTTCCAGATTTCATCGGAGGATATTTCCTTTTTCACCATAGCCCTCTATGGGCTTCCAAATATCACTTTGCCAATTCCACAAGAACTGTCTTAGCGAAAGGCTTCTTGAGGGGAAAGCTGTAACTCTGGGAGATGATTTCACAGAACACTAAGAAGTTTCTCAGAAAGCTTCTCTCTCTTTGTTATGGGATTATATTACATTTGGCCCTATAGTCTTCAAAGGAATTCTAAATATCTGCTCTCAGATTCCACAGAAATAAGGCTAGCAAAGAGATCCACGAAATACAGATGTAACTCTGTGAGTGGAAGTCACATATCCCAGAGCAGTTTCTCTGAAAGTTTCTTTCCAGATTTCATTGGAGGATATTTCCTTTGTCACCATAGCCCTCTATGGGCTTACAAATATCACTTTGCCCATTCCACAAGAACTGTCTTAGCGAAAGGCTTCTTGAGGGGAAAGCTGTAACTCTGTGAGATGATTTCACAGAACACAATGAAGTTTCTCCGAAAGCTTCTTTCTCTTTGTTATCGGAGGATATTTCCTTTGGCCCTATAGTCTTCAAAGGGGTCGGAAATATCTGTTCTCAGATTCCACAGGAATAAGGCTAGCAAAGAGATGCACGAAATACAGATGTAACTCTGTGAGTGGAAGTCACATATCACAGAGCAGTTTCTCAGAAAGCTTCATTCCAGATTTCATTGTAGGATATTTCCTTTTTCACCATAGCCCTCTATGGACTTCCAAACATCACTTTGCCAATTCCACAAGAACTGTCTTAGCGAAAGGCTTCTTGAAGGGAAAGCTGTAACTCTGTGAGATGATTTCACAGAACACAAAGAAGTTTCTCAGAAACCTTCTTTCTCTTTGTTATCGGAGGATATTTCCTTTGGCCCTATAGTCTTCAAAGGGATCGGAAATATCTGTTCTCAGATTCCACAGGAATAAGGCTAGCAAAGAGATCCACGAAATACAGATATAACTCTGTGAGTGGAAGTCACATATCACAGAGCAGTTTCTCAGAAAGCTTCTTTCCAGATATCATCGGAGGATATTTCCTTTTTCACCATAGCCCTCTATGGGCTTCCAAATATCACTTTGCCAATTCCACAAGAACTGTCTTAGCGAAAGGCTTCTTGAGGGGAAAGCTGTAACTCTGTGAGATGATTTCACAGAACACAAAGAAGTTTCTCAGAAAGCTTCTTTCTCTTTCTTATCGGAGGATATTTCCTTTGGCCCTATAGTCTTCAAAGGGATCCGAAATATCTGTTCTCAGATTCCACAGAAATAAGGCTAGCAAAGAGATCCACGAAATACAGATGTAACTCTGTGAGTGGAAGTCACATATCACAGAGCAGTTTCTCAGAAAGCTTCTTTCCAGATTTAATTGGAGGATATTTCCTTTTTCACAATAGCCCTCTATGGGCTTCCAAATATCACTTTCCAATTCCACAAGAACTGTCTTAGCGAAAGGCTTCTTGAGGGGAAAGCTGTAACTCTGTGAGATGATTTCACAGAACACAAAGAAGTTTCTCAGAAAGCTTCTTTCTCTTTGTTATCGGAGGATATTTCCTTTGGCCCTATTGTCTTCAAAGGGATCCGAAATATCTGTTCTCAGATTCCACAGAAATAAGGCTAGCAAAGAGATCCACGAAATACAGATGTAACTCTGTGAGTGGAAGTCACATATCACAGAGCAGTTTCTCAGAAAGCTTCTTTCCGGATTTCATTGGAGGATATTTCCTTTTTCACAATAGCCCTCTATGGGCTTCCTAATATCACTTTGCCAATTCCAAAAGAACTGTCTTAGCGAAAGGCTTCTTGAGGGAAAAGCTGTAATTCTGGGAGATGATTTCACAGAACACAAAGAAGTTTCTCAGAAAGCTTCTTTCTCTTTCTTATCGGAGGATATTTCCTTTGTCCCTATAGTCTTCAAAGGGATCCGAATTATCTGTTCTCAGATTACGCAGAAATAAGGCTAGCAAAGATATCCACGAAATACAGATGTAACTCTGTGAGTGGAAGTCACATATCACAGAGCAGTTTCTCAGAAAGCTTCTTTCCAGACTTCATTGGAGGATATATCCTTTTTCACAATAGCCCTCTATGGGCTTCCAAATATCACTTTGCCAATTCCACAAGAACTGTCTTAGCGAAAGGCTTCTTGAGGGGAAAGCTGTAACTCTGTGAGATGATTTCACAGAACACAAAGAAGTTTCTCAGAAAGCTTCTTTCTCTTTGTTTTCGGAGGATATTTCCTTTGGCCCTATAGTCTTCAAAGGGATCCGAAATATCTGTTCTCAGATTCCACAGAAATAAGGCTAGCAAAGAGATCCACGAAATACAGATGTAACTCTGTGAGTGGAAGTCACATATCACAGAGCACTTTCTCAGAAAGCTTCTTTCCAGATTTCATTGGAGGATATTTCCTTTTTCACAATAGCCCTCTAGGGGCTTCCAAATATCACTTTGCCAATTCCACAAGAACTGTCTTAGCGAAAGGCTTCTTGAGGGAAAAGCTGTAACTCTGTGAGATGATTTCAAAGAACACAAAGAAGTTTCTCAGAAAGCTTCTTTCTCTTTCTTATCGGAGGATATTTCCTTTGGCCCTATAGTCTTCAAAGGGATCCGAAATATCTGTTCTTAGATTCCACAGAAATAAGGCTAGCAAAGAGATCCACGAAATACAGATGTAACTCTGTGGGTGGAAGTCACATATCATAGAGCAGTTTCTCAGAAAACTTCTTTCCAGATTTCATTGCAGGATATTTCCTTTTTCACAATAGCCCTCTATGGGCTTCCAAATATCACTTTGCCAATTCCACAAGAACTGTCTTAGCGAAAGGAGTCTTGAGGGGAAATCTTTAACTCTGAGAGATGATTTCACAAAACACAAAGAAGTTTCTCAGAAAGCTTCTTTCTCTTTGTTTTCGGAGGATATTTCCTTTGGCCCTATAGTCTTCAAAGGGATCCGAAATATCTGTTCTCAGATTCCACAGAAATAAGGCTAGCAAAGAGATCCACGAAATACAGATGTAACTCTGTGAGTGGAAGTCACATATCACAGAGCACTTTCTCAGAAAGCTTCTTTCCAGATTTCATTGGAGGATATTTCCTTTTTCACAATAGCCCTCTAGGGGCTTCCAAATATCACTTTGCCAATTCCACAAGAACTGTCTTAGCGAAAGGCTTCTTGAGGGAAAAGCTGTAACTCTGTGAGATGATTTCAAAGAACACAAAGAAGTTTCTCAGAAAGCTTCTTTCTCTTTCTTATCGGAGGATATTTCCTTTGGCCCTATAGTCTTCAAAGGGATCCGAAATATCTGTTCTTAGATTCCACAGAAATAAGGCTAGCAAAGAGATCCACGAAATACAGATGTAACTCTGTGGGTGGAAGTCACATATCATAGAGCAGTTTCTCAGAAAACTTCTTTCCAGATTTCATTGCAGGATATTTCCTTTTTCACAATAGCCCTCTATGGGCTTCCAAATATCACTTTGCCAATTCCACAAGAACTGTCTTAGCGAAAGGAGTCTTGAGGGGAAAGCTTTAACTCTGAGAGATGATTTCACAAAACACAAAGAAGTTTCTCAGAAAGCTGCTTTCTCTTTGTTATCGGAGGATATTTCCTTTGGCCCTATAGTCTTCAAAGGGATCCGAAATATCTGTTCTCAGATTCCACAGAAATAACGCTAGCAAAGAGATCTACGAAATACAGATGTAACTCTGTGAGTGGAAGTCACATATCACAGAGCAGTTTCTCAGAAATCTTCTTTGCAGATTTCATCTGAGGATATTTCCTTTTTCACCATAGCCCTCTATGGGCTTCCAAATATCACTTTACCAATTCCACAAGAACTGTCTTAGCGAAAGGCCTCTTGAGGGAAAAGCTGTAACTCTGTGAGTTGATTTCACAGAACACAAAGAAGTTTCTCAGAAAGCTTCTTTCTCTTTGTTATGGGAGGATATTTCCTTTGTCCCTATAGTCTTCAAAGGGATCCGAAATATCTGTTCTCAGACTCCACAGAAACAAGGCTAGCAAAGAGATCCACGAAATACAGATGTAACTCTGTGAGTGGAAGTCACATATCACAGAGCAGTTTCTCAGAAAGCCTTCTTCCAGATTTCATCGGAGGATATTTCCTTTTTCACCATAGCCCTCTATGGGCTTCCAAATATCACTTTGCCAATTCCACAAGAACTGTCTTAGCGAAAGGCTTCTTGAGTGGAAAGCTGTAACTCTGTGAGATGATTTCACAGAACACAAAGAAGTTTCTCAGAAAGCTTCTTTCTCTTTCTTATCGGAGGATATTTCCTTTGGCCCTATTGTCTTCAAAGGGATCCGAAATATCTGTTCTCAGATTCCACAGAAATAAGGCTAGCAAAGAGATCCACGAAATACAGATGTAATTCTGTGAGTGGAAGTCACATATCACAGAGCAGTTTCTCAGAAAGCTTCTTTCCGGATTTCATTGGAGGATATTTCCTTTTTCACAATAGCCCTCTATGGGCTTCCAATTATCACTTTGCCAATTCCACAAGAACTGTCTTAGCGAAAGGCTTCTTGAGGGAAAAGCTGTAACTCTGGGAGTTGATTTCACAGAACACAAAGAAGTTTCTCAGAATGCTTCTTTCTCTTTGTTATCGGAGGATATTTCCTTTGGCCCTATAGTCTTCAAAGGGATCCGAAATATCTGTTCTCAGATTCCACAGAAATAAGGCTAGCAAAGAGATCCACGAAATACAGATGTAACTCTGTGAGTGGAAGTCACATATCCCAGAGCAGTTTCTCAGAAAGCTTCTTTCCAGATTTCATCGGAGGATATTTCCTTTTTCACCATAGGCCTCTATGGGCTTCCAAATATCACTTTGCCAATTCCACAAGAACTGTCTTAGCGAAAGGCTTCTTGAGGGGAAAGCTGTAACTCTGTGAGATGATTTCACAGAACACAAAGAAGTTCCTCAGAAAGCTTCTTTCTCTTTGTTATGGGAGGATATTTCCTTTGGCCCTATAGTCTTCAAAGGGATCGGAAATATCTGTTCTCAGATTCCACAGAAATAAGGCCAGCAAAGAGATCCAAGAAATACAGATGTAACTCTGTGAGTGGAAGTCACATATCACAGAGCAGTTTCTCAGAAAGCTTCTTTTCAGATTTCATCGGAGGATATTTCCTTTTTCAAGATAGCACTCTATGGGCTTCCAAATATCACTTTGCCAATTGCACAAGAACTGTCTTAGCGAAAGGCTTCTTGAGGGGAAAGCTGTAACTCTGTGAGATGATTTCACAGAACACAATGAAGTTTCTCAGAAAGCTTCTTTCTCTTTGTTATCGGAGGATATTTCCTTTGGCCCTATAGTCTTCAAAGGGATCCGAAATATCTGTTCTCAGATTCCACAGAAATAAGGCTAGCAAAGAGATCCACGAAACACAGATGTAACTCTGTGAGTGGAAGTCACATATCACAGAGCAGTTTCTCAGAAAGCTTCTTTCCAGATTTCATCGGAGGATATTTCCTTTTTCACAATAGCCCTCTAAGGGCTTCCAAATATCACTTTGCGAATTGCACAAGAACTGTCTTAGCGAAAGTGTTCTTGAGGGGAAAGCTGTAACTCTGTGAGATGATTTCACAGAACACAAAGAAGTTTCTCAGAAAGCTTCTTTCTCTTTGTTATGGGAGGATATTTACTTTGGCCCTATAGTCTTCAAAGGGATCCGAAATATCTGTTCTCAGATTCCACAGAAATAAGGCTAGCAAAGAGATCCACGAAATACAGATGAAACTCTGTGAGTGGAAGTCACATATCACAGAGCAGTTTCTCAGAAAGCTTCTTTCCAGATTTCATTGGAGGATATTTCCTTTTTCACAATAGCCCTCTATGGGCTTCCAAATATCACTTTGCCAATTCCACAAGAACTGTCTTAGCGAAAGGCTTCTTGAGGGGAAAGCTGTAACTCTGTGAGATGATTTCACAGAACACAAAGAAGTTTCTCTGAAAGCTTCTTTCTCTTTGTTATCGGAGGATATTTCCTTTGGCCCTATAGTCTTCAAAGGCATCCGAAATATCCGTTGTCAGATTCCACAGAAATAAGGCTAGCAAAGAGATCCAAGAAATACTGATGTAACGCTGTGAGTTTAAGTCTCATATCACAGAGCAGTTTCTCAGAAAGCTTCTTTCCAGATTTCATCGGAGGATATTTCCTTTTTCACCATAGCCCTCTATGGGCTTCCAAATATCACTTTGCCAATTCCACAAGAACTGTCTTAGCGAAAGGCTTATTGAGGGGAAAGCTGTAGCTCTATGAGATGATTTCACAGGACACAAAGAAGTTTCTCAGAAAGCTTCTTTCTCTTTCTTATCGGAGGATATTTCCTTTGGCCCTATAGTCTTCAAAGGGATCCGAAATATCTGTTCTCATATTCCACAGAAATAAGGCTAGCAAAGAGATCCACGAAATACAGATGTAACTCTGTGAGTGGAAGTCACATATCCCAGAGCAGTTTCTCAGAAAGCTTCTTTCCAGATTTCATCGGAGGATATTTCCTTTTTCAGCGTAGCCCTCTATGGGCTTCCAAGGATCACTTTTCCAATTGCACAAGAACTGTCCTGGCGAAGGGCTTCTTGAGGGGAAAGCTGTAACTCTGGGAGATGATTTCACACAACACAAAGAAGTTTCTCAGAGAGCTTCTTTCTCTTTGTTATCGGAGGATATTTCCTTTGGCCCTATAGTATTCAAAGGGATCCGTAATATCTGTTCTCAGATTCCACAGAAATAAGGCTAGCAAAGAGATCCACGAAATACTGATGTAACGCTGTGAGTGGAAGTCTCATATCACAGAGCAG
This sequence comes from Macaca mulatta, assembly GCF_049350105.2. Taxonomy (NCBI): domain Eukaryota; kingdom Metazoa; phylum Chordata; class Mammalia; order Primates; family Cercopithecidae; genus Macaca; species Macaca mulatta. The sequence continues at coordinate 31,996,569 of NC_133417.1, forward strand.
TTTCTCAGAAAGCTTCTTTCCAGATTTCATCGGAGGATATTTCCTTTTTCACCATAGCCCTCTATGGGCTTCCAAATATCACTTTGCCAATACCACAAGAACTGTCTTAGCGAAAGGCTTCTTGAGGGGAAAGCTGTAGCTCTATGAGATGATTTCACAGGACACAAAGAAGTTTCTCAGAAAGCTTCCTTCTCTTTCTTATCGGAGGATATTTCCTTTGGCCCTATAGTCTTCAAAGGGATCCGAAATATCTGTTCTCAGATTCCACAGAAATAAGGCTAGCAAAGAGATCCACGAAATACAGATGTAACTCTGTGAGTGGATGCCACATATTACAGAGCAGTTTCTCAGAAAGCTTCCTTCCAGATTTCATCGGAGGATATTTCCTTTTTCACCATAGCCCTCTATGGGCTTCCAAATATCACTTTGCCAATTCCACAAGAACTGTCTTAGCGAAATGCTTCTTGAGGGGAAAGCTGTAATTCTGTGAGATGATTTCACAGAACACAAAGAAGTTTCTCAGATAGCTTCTTTCTCTTTGTTATGGGAGGATATTTCCTTTGTCCCTATAGTCTTCAAACGGATCCGAAATATCTGTTCTCAGATTCCACAGAAATAAGGCTAGCAAAGAGATCCACGAAATACAGATGTAACTCTGTGAGTGGAAGTCACATATCACAGAGCAGTTTCTCAGAAAGGTTTTTTGCAGATTTTATCGGAGGATATTTCCTTTTTCACCATAGCCCTCTATGGGCTTCCAAATATCACTTTGCCAATTCCACAAGAATTGTCTTAGCGAAAGGCTTCTTGAGGAGAAAGCTGTAACTCTGTGAGATGATTTCACAGAACACAAAGAAGTTTCTCAGAAAGCTTCTTTCTCTTTGTTATGGGAGGATATTTCCTTTGGCCCTAGAGTCTTCAAAGGGATCCGAAATATCTGTTCTCAGATTCCACAGAAATAAGGCTAGCAAAGAGATCCACGAAATACAGATGTAACTCTGTGAGTGGAAGTCACATATCACAGGGCAGTTTCTCAGAAAGCTTCTTTCCGGATTTCATTGGAGGATATTTCCTTTTTCACAATAGCCCTCTATGGGCTTCCTAATATCACTTTGCCAATTCCACAAGAACTGTCTTAGCGAAAGGCTTCTTGAGGGAAAAGCTGTAACTCTGGGAGATGATTTCACAGAACACAAAGAAGTTTCTCAGAAAGCTTCTTTCTCTTTGTTATGGGAGGATATTTCCTTTGTCACTATAGTCTTCAAAGGGATCCGAAATATCTGTTCTCAGATTCCGCAGAAATAAGGCTAGCAAAGAGATCCACGAAATACAGATGTAACTCTGTGAGTGGAAGTCTCATATCCCAGAGCAGTTTCTCAGAAAGCTTCTTTCCAGATTTCATCGGAGGATATTTCCTTTTTCACCATAGCCCTCTATGGGCTTCCAAATATCACTTTGCCAGTTCCACAAGATCTGTGTAAGCGAAAGGCTTCTTGAGGGGAAAGCTGTAACTCTGTGAGATGATTTCACAGAACACAAAGAAGTTTCTCAGAAAGCTTCTTTCTCTTTCTTATCGGAGGATATTTCCTTTGGCCCTATAATCTTCAAAGGGATTGGAAATATCTGTTCTTAGATTCCACAGAAATAAGGCTAGCAAAGAGATCCTCGAAATACAGATGTAACTCTGTGAGTGGAAGTCACATATCACAGAGCAGTTTCTCAGAAAGCTTCTTTCCAGATTTCATTGGAGGATATTTCCTTTTTCACAATAGCCCTCTATGGGCTTCCAAATATCACTTTGCCAATTCCACAAGAACTGTCTTAGCGAAAGGCTTCTTGAGGGGAAAGCTTTAACTCTGGGAGATGATTTCACAGAACACAAAGAAGTTTCTCAGAAAGCTGCTTTCTCTTTGTTATCGGAGGATATTTCCTTTGGCCCTATAGTCTTCAAAGGGATCCGAAATATCTGTTCTCAGATTCCACCGAAATAAGGCTAGCAAAGAGATCCACGAAATACAGATGTAACTCTGTGAGTGGAAGTCACATATCACAGAGCAGTTTCTCAGAAAGCTTCTTTGCAGATTTCATCTGAGGATATTTCCTTTTTCACCATAGCCCTCTATGGGCTTCCAAATATCACTTTGCCAATTCCACAAGAGCTATCTTAGCGAAAGGCCTCTTGAGGGAAAAGCTGTAACTCTGTGAGATGATTTCACAGAACACAAAGAAGTTTCTCAGAAAGCTTCTTTCTCTTTGTTATGGGAGGATATTTCCTTTGTCCCTATAGTCTTCAAAGGGATCCGAAATATCTGTTCTCAGATTCCGCAGAAATAAGGCTAGCAAAGAGATCCACGAAATACAGATGTAACTCTGTGAGTGGAAGTCACATATCACAGAGCAGTTTCTCAGAAAGCTTCTTTCCAGACTTCATTGGAGGATATATCCTTTTTCACAATAGCCCTCTATGGGCTTCCAAATATCACTTTGCCAATTCCACAAGAACTGTCTTAGCGAAAGGCTTCTTGAGGGGAAAGCTGTAACTCTGGGAGATGATTTCACAGAACACAAAGAAGTTTCTCAGAAAGCTTCTTTCTCTTTGTTTTCGGAGGATATTTCCTTTGGCCCTATAGTCTTCAAAGGGATCCGAAATATCTGTTCTCAGATTCCACAGAAATAAGGCTAGCAAAGAGATCCACGAAATACAGATGTAACTCTGTGAGTGGAAGTCACAAATCACAGAGCAGTTTCTCAGAAAGCTTCTTTCCAGATTTCATTGGAGGATATTTCCTTTTTCACAATAGCCCTCAATGGGCTTCCAAATATCACTTTGCCAATTCCACAAGAACTGTCTTAGCGAAAGGCTTCTTGAGGAGAAAGCTGTAACTCTGTGAGATGATTTCACAGAACACAAAGAAGTTTCTCAGAAATCTTCTTTCTCTTTCTTATCGGAGGATATTTCCTTTGGCCCTATAGTCTTCAAAGGGATCCGAAATATCTGTTCTCAGATTCCACAGAAATAAGGCTAGCAAAGAGATACACGAAATACAGATGTAACTCTGTGAGTGGAAGTCACATGTCCCAGAGCAGTTTCTCTGAAAATTTCTTTCCAGATTTCATTGGAGGATATTTCCTTTGTCACCATAGCCCTCTATGGGCTTACAAATATCACTTTGCCAATTCCACAAGAACTGTCTTAGCGAAAGGCTTCTTGAGGGGAAAGCTGTAACTCTGTGACATGATTTCACAGAACACAATGAAGTTTCTCAGAAAGCTTCTTTCTCTTTGTTATCGAAGGATATTTCCTTTGGCCCTATAGTCTTCAAAGGGGTCGGAAATATCTGTTCTCAGATTCCACAGGAATAAGGCTAGCAAAGAGATCCACGAAATACAGATGTAACTCTGTGAGTGGAAGTCACATATCACAGAGCAGTTTCTCAGAAAGCTTCATTCCAGATTTCATTGTAGGATATTTCCTTTTTCACCTTAGCCCTCTATGGACTTCAAAACATCACTTTGCCAATTCCACAAGAACTGTCTTAGCGAAAGGCTTCTTGAGGGGAAAGCTGTAACTCTGTGAGATGATTTCACAGAACACAAAGAAGTTTCTCAGAAAGCTTCTTTCTCTTTCTTATCGGAGGATATTTCCTTTGGCCCTATAGTCTTCAAAGGGATCCGAAATATCTGTTCTTAGATTCCACAGAAATAAGGCTAGCAAAGAGATCCACGAAATACAGATGTAACTCTGTGAGTGGAAGTCACATATCATAGAGCAGTTTCTCAGAAAACTTCTTTCCAGATTTCATTGCAGGATATTTCCTTTTTCACAATAGCCCTCTATGGGCTTCCAAATATCACTTTGCCAATTCCACAAGAACTGTCTTAGCGAAAGGAGTCTTGAGGGGAAAGCTTTAACTCTGAGAGATGATTTCACAAAACACAAAGAAGTTTCTCAGAAAGCTGCTTTCTCTTTGTTATCGGAGGATATTTCCTTTGGCCCTATAGTCTTCAAAGGGATCCGAAATATCTGTTCTCAGATTCCACAGAAATAACGCTAGCAAAGAGATCTACGAAATACAGATGTAACTCTGTGAGTGGAAGTCACATATTACAGAGCAGTTTCTCAGAAAACTTCTTTGCAGATTTCATCTGAGGATATTTCCTTTTTCACCATAGCCCTCTATGGGCTTCCAAATATCACTTTGCCAATTTCAGAAGAACTGTCTTAGCGAAAGGCCTCTTGAGGAAAAAGCTGTAACTCTGTGAGTTGATTTCACAGAACACAAAGAAGTTTCTCAGAAAGCTTCTTTCTCTTTGTTATGGGAGGATATTTCCTTTGTCGCTATAGTCTTCAAAGGGATCCGAAATATCTGTTCTCAGATTCCACAGAAACAAGGCTAGCAAAGAGATCCACGAAATACAGATGTAACTCTGTGAGTGGAAGTCACATATCACAGAGCAGTTTCTCAGAAAGCTTCTTTCCAGATTTCATCGGAGGATATTTCCTTTTTCACCATAGCCCTCTATGGGCTTCCAAATATCACTTTGCCAATTCCACAAGAACTGTCTTAGCGAAAGGCTTCTTGAGGGGAAAGCTGTAACTCTGTGACATGATTTCACAGAACACAAAGAAGTTTCTCAGAAAGCTTCTTTCTCTTTCTTATCGGAGGATATTTCCTTTGGCCCTATTGTCTTCAAAGGGATCCGAAATATCTGTTCTCAGATTCCACAGAAATAAGGCTAGCAAAGAGATCCACGAAATACAGATGTAACTCTGTGAGTGGAAGTCACATATCACAGAGCAGTTTCTCAGAAAGCTTCTTTCCGGATTTCATTGGAGGATATTTCCTTTTTCACAATACCCCTCTATGGGCTTCCAATTATCACTTTGCCAATTCCACAAGAACTGTCTTAGCGAAAGGCTTCTTGAGGGAAAAGCTGTAACTCTGTGAGATGATTTCACAGAACACAAAGAAGTTTCTCAGAATGCTTCTTTCTCTTTGTTATCGGAGGATATTTCCTTTGGCCCTATAGTCTTCAAAGGGATCCGAAATATCTGTTCTCAGATTCCACAGAAATAAGGCTAGCAAAGAGATCCACGAAATACAGATGTAACTCTGTGAGTGGAAGTCACATATCCCAGAGCAGTTTCTCAAAAAGCTTCTTTCCAGATTTCATCGGAGGATATTTCCTTTTTCACCATAGCCCTCTATGGGCTTCCAAATATCACTTTGCCAATTCCACAAGAACTGTCTTAGCGAAAGGCTTCTTGAGGGGAAAGCTGTAACTCTGTGAGATGAATTCAGAGAACACAAAGAAGTTCCTCAGAAAGCTTCTTTCTCTTTGTTATGGGAGGATATTTCCTTTGGCCCTATAGTCTTCAAAGGGATCGGAAATATCTGTTCTCAGATTCCACAGAAATAAGGCCAGCAAAGAGATCCAAGAAATACAGATGTAACTCTGTGAGTGGAAGTCACATATCACAGAGCAGTTTCTCAGAAAGCTTCTTTCCAGATTTCATCGGAGGATATTTCCTTTTTCAAGATAGCCCTCTATGGGCTTCCAAATATCACTTTGCCAATTGCACAAGAACTGTCTTAGCGAAAGGCTTCTTGAGGGGAAAGCTGTAACTCTGTGAGATGATTTCACAGAAAACAATGAAGTTTCTCAGAAAGCTTCTTTCTCTTTGTTATCGGAGGATATTTCCTTTGGCCCTATAGTCTTCAAAGGGATCCGAAATATCTGTTCTCAGATTCCACAGAAATAAGGCTAGCAAAGAGATCCACGAAACACAGATGTAACTCTGTGAGTGGAAGTCACATATCACAGAGCAGTTTCTCACAAAGCTTCTTTCCAGATTTCATTGGAGGATATTTCCTTTTTCACAATAGCCCTCTAAGGGCTTCCAAATATCACTTTGCGAATTCCACAAGAACTCTCTTAGCGAAAGGCTTCTTGAGGGGAAAGCTGAAACTCTGTGAGATGATTTCACAGAACACAAAGAAGTTTCTCAGAAAGCTTCTTTCTCTTTGTTATGGGAGGATATTTACTTTGGCCCTATAGTCTTCAAAAAGATCCGAAATATCTGTTCTCAGATTCCACAGAAATAAGGATAGCAAAGAGATCCACGAAATACAGATGAAACTCTGTGAGTGGAAGTGACATATCACAGAGCAGTTTCTCAGAAAGCTTCTTTCCAGATTTCATTGGAGGATATTTCCTTTTTCACAATAGCCCTCTATGGGCTTCCAAATATCACTTTGCCAATTCCACAAGAACTGTCTTAGCGAAAGGCTTCTTGAGGGGAAAGCTGTAACTCTGGGAGATGATTTCACAGAACACAAAGAAGTTTCTCAGAAAGCTTCTTTCTCTTTGTTATCGGAGGATATTTCCCTTGGCCCTATAGTCTTCAAAGGGATCCGAAATATCTGTTCTCAGATTCCACAGAAATAAGGCTAGCAAAGAGATCCACGAAATACTGATGTAACGCTGTGAGTGGAAGTCTCATATCACAGAGCAGTTTCTCAGAAAGCTTCTTTCCAGATTTCATCGGAGGATATTTCCTTTTTCACCATAGCCCTCTATGGCCTTCCAAATATCACTTTGCCAATTCCACAAGAACTGTCTTAGCGAAAGGCTTCTTGAGGGGAAAGCTGTAGCTCTATGAGATGATTTCACAGGACACAAAGAAGTTTCTCAGAAAGCTTCTTTCTCTTTGTTATCGGAGGATATTTCCTTTGGCCCTATAGTCTTCAAAGGGATCCGAAATATCTGCTCTCAGATTCCACAGAAATAAGGCTAGCAAAGAGATCCACGAAATACAGATGTAACTCTGTGAGTGGATGTCACATATTACAGAGCAGTTTCTCAGAAAGCTTCCTTCCAGATTTCATCGGAGGATATTTCCTTTTTCACCGTAGCCCTCTATGGGCTTCCAAATATCACTTTGCCAATTCCACAAGAACTGTCTTAGCGAAAGGCTTCTTGAGGGGAAAGCTGTAATTCTGTGAGATGATTTCACAGAACACAAAGAAGTTTCTCAGAAAGCTTCTTTCTCTTTGTTATGGGAGGATATTTCCTTTGTCCCTATAGTCTTCAAACGGATCCGAAATATCTGTTCTCAGATTCCACAGAAATAAGGCTAGCAAAGAGATCCACGAAATACAGATGTAACTCTGTGAGTGGAATTCACATATCACAGAGCAGTTTCTCAGAAAGCTTCTTTCCAGATTTCATCGGAGAATATTTCCTTTTTCACAATAGCCCTCTACGGGCTTCCAAATATCACTTTGCCAATTCCACAAGAACTGTCTTACCGAAAGGCTTCTTGAGGGGAAAGCTGTAACTCTGTGAGATGATTTCACAGAACACAAAGAAGTTTCTCAGAAAGCTTCTTTCTCTTTGTTATCGGAGGATATTTCCTTTGGCCCTATAGTCTTCAAAGGGATCCGAAATATCTGTTCTCAGATTCCACAGAAATAAGGCTAGCAAAGAGATCCACGAAATACAGATGTAACTCTGTGAGTGGAAGTCACATATCACAGAGCAGTTTCTCAGAAAGGTTTTTTGCAGATTTCATCGGAGGATATTTCCTTTTTCACCATAGACCTCTATGGGCTTCCAAATATCACTTTGCCAATTCCACAAGAACTGTCTTAGCGAAAGGCTTCTTGAAGAGAAAGCTGTAACTCTGTGAGATGATTTCACAGAACACAAAGAAGTTTCTCAGAAAGCTTCTTTCTCTTTGTTATGGGAGGATATTTCCTTTGGCCCTATAGTCTTCAAAGGGATCCGAAATATCTGTTCTCAGATTCCACAGAAATAAGGCTAGCAAAGAGATCCACGAAATACAGATGTAACTCTGTGAGTGGAAGTCACATATCACAGGGCAGTTTCTCAGAAAGCTTCTTTCCAGATTTCATTGGAGGATATTTCCTTTTTCACAATAGCCCTCTATGGGCTTCCAAATATCACTTTGCCAATTACACAAGAACTGTCTTAGCGAAAGGCTTCTTGAGGGGAAAGCTGTAACTCTGTGAGATGATTTCACAGAACACAAAGCAGTTTCTCAGAAAGCTTCTTTCTCTTTGTTATCGGAGGATATTTCCTTTGGCCCTATAGTCTTCAAGGGGATCCGAAATATCTGTTCTCAGATTCCACAGAAATAAGGCTAGCAAAGAGATCCACGAAATACAGATGTTACTCTGTGAGTGGAAGTCACATATCACAGAGCAGTTTCTCAGAAAGCTTCTTTCCAGATTTCATCGGAGGATATTTCCTTTTTCCCCGTAGCCCTCTATGGGCTTCCAAGTATCACTTTTCCAATTGCACAAGAACTGTCTTAGCGAAAGTGTTCTTGAGGGGAAAGCTGTAACTCTGGGAGATGATTTCACAGAACACAAAGAAGTTTCTCAGAAAGCTTCTTTCTCTTTGTTATGGAAGGATATTTCCTTTGGCCCTATAGTCTTCAAAGGGATCCGAAATATCTGTTCTCAGATTCCACAGAAATAAGGCTAGCAAAGAGATCCACGAAATACTGATGTAACTCTGTGAGTGGAAGTCACACATCACAGAGCAGTTTCTCAGAAAGCTTCTTTCCAGATTTCATCGGAGGATATTTCCTTTTTCACCATAGCCCTCTATGGGCTTCCAAATATCACTTTGCCAATTCCACAAGAACTGTCTTAGCGAAAGGCTTCTTGAGGGGAAAGCTGTAACTCTGGGAGATGATTTCACAGAACACAAAGAAGTTTCTCAGAAAGCTTCTCTCTCTTTGTTATGGGATTATATTACATTTGGCCCTATAGTCTTCAAAGGAATTCTAAATATCTGCTCTCAGATTCCACAGAAATAAGGCTAGCAAAGAGATCCACGAAATACAGATGTAACTCTGTGAGTGGAAGTCACATATCCCAGAGCAGTTTCTCTGAAAGTTTCTTTCCAGATTTCATTGGAGGATATTTCCTTTGTCACCATAGCCCTCTATGGGCTTACAAATATCACTTTGCCAATTCCACAAGAACTGTCTTAGCGAAAGGCTTCTTGAGGGGAAAGCTGTAACTCTGTGAGATGATTTCACAGAACACAATGAAGTTTCTCAGAAAGCTTCTTTCTCTTTGTTATCGGAGGATATTTCCTTTGGCCCTATAGTCTTCAAAGGGGTCGGAAATATCTGTTCTCAGATTCCACAGGAATAAGGCTAGCAAAGAGATCCACGAAATACAGATGTAACTCTGTGAGTGGAAGTCACATATCACAGAGCAGTTTCTCAGAAAGCTTCATTCCAGATTTCATTGTAGGATATTTCCTTTTTCACCATAGCCCTCTATGGACTTCCAAACATCACTTTGCCAATTCCAGAAGAACTGTCTTAGCGAAAGGCTTCTTGAGGGGAAAGCTGTAACTCTGTGAGATGATTTCACAGAACACAAAGAAGTTTCTCAGAAACCTTCTTTCTCTTTGTTATCGGAGGATATTTCCTTTGGCCCTATAGTCTTCAAAGGGATCGGAAATATCTGTTCTCAGATTCCACAGGAATAAGGCTAGCAAAGAGATCCACGAAATACAGATGTAAATCTGTGAGTGGAAGTCACATATCACAGAGCAGTTTCTCAGAAAGCTTCTTTCCAGATTTCATCGGAGGATATTTCCTTTTTCACCATAGCCCTCTATGGGCTTCCAAATATCACTTTGCCAATTCCACAAGAACTGTCTTAGCGAAAGGCTTCTTAAGGGGAAAGCTGTAACTCTGTGAGATGATTTCACAGAACACAAAGAAGTTTCTCAGAAAGCTTCTTTCTCTTTCTTATCGGAGGATATTTCCTTTGGCCCTATAGTCTTCAAAGGGATCCGAAATATCTGTTCTCAGATTCCACAGAAATAAGGCTAGCAAAGAGATCCACGAAATACAGATGTAACTCTGTGAGTGGAAGTCACATATCCCAGAGCAGTTTCTCAGAAAGCTTCTTTCCAGATTTCATTGGAGGATATTTCCTTTTTCACAATAGCCCTCTATGGGCTTCCAAATATCACTTTCCAATTCCACAAGAACTGTCTTAGCGAAAGGCTTCTTGAGGGGAAAGCTGTAACTCTGTGAGATGATTTCACAGAACACAAAGAAGTTTCTCAGAAAGCTTCTTTCTCTTTCTTATCGGAGGATATTTCCTTTGGCCCTATTGTCTTCAAAGGGATCCGAAATATCTGTTCTCAGATTCCACAGAAATAAGGCTAGCAAAGAGATCCACGAAATACAGATGTAACTCTGTGAGTGGAAGTCACATATCACAGAGCAGTTTCTCAGAAAGCTTCTTTCCGGATTTCATTGGAGGATATTTCCTTTTTCACAATAGCCCTCTATGGGCTTCCTAATATCACTTTGCCAATTCCACAAGAACTGTCTTAGCGAAAGGCTTCTTGAGGGAAAAGCTGTAACTCTGGGAGATGATTTCACAGAACACAAAGAAGTTTCTCAGAAAGCTTCTTTCTCTTTGTTATGGGAGGATATTTCCTTTGTCACTATAGTCTTCAAAGGGATCCGAAATATCTGTTCTCAGATTCCGCAGAAATAAGGCTAGCAAAGAGATCCACGAAATACAGATGTAACTCTGTGAGTGGAAGTCTCATATCCCAGAGAAGTTTCTCAGAAAGCTTCTTTCCAGATTTCATCGGAGGATATTTCCTTTTTCACCATAGCCCTCTATGGGCTTCCAAATATCACTTTGCCAGTTCCACAAGATCTGTGTAAGCGAAAGGCTTCTTGAGGGGAAAGCTGTAACTCTGTGAGATGATTTCACAGAACACAAAGAAGTTTCTCAGAAAGCTTCTTTCTCTTTCTTATCGGAGGATATTTCCTTTGGCCCTATAATCTGAAAAGGCATCGGAAATATCTGTTCTTAGATTCCACAGAAATAAGGCTAGCAAAGAGATACAAGAAATACAGATGTAACTCTGTGAGTGGAAGTCACATATCACAGAGCAGTTTCTCAGAAAGCTTCATTCCAGATTTCATTGGAGGATATTTTCTTTTTCACCATAGTCCTCAATGGGCTTCCAAATATCACTTTGCCAATTCCACAAGAACTGTTTTAGCGAAAGGCTTCTTGAGGGGAAAGGTTTAACTCTGGGAGATGATTTCACAGAACACAAAGAAGTTTCTCAGAAAGCTGCTTTCTCTTTGTTATCGGAGGATATTTCCTTTGGCCCTATAGTCTTCAAAGGGATCCGAAATATCTGTTCTCAGATTCCACCGAAATAAGGCTAGCAAAGAGATCCACGAAATACAGATGTAACTCTGTGAGTGGAAGTCACATATCACAGAGCAGTTTCTCAGAAAGCTTCTTTGCAGATTTCATCTGAGGATATTTCCTTTTTCACCATAGCCCTCTATGGGCTTCCAAATATCACTTTGCCAATTCCACAAGAACTGTCTTAGCGAAAGGCCTCTTAAGGGAAAAGCTGTAACTCTGTGAGATGATTTCACAGAACACAAAGAAGTTTCTCAGAAAGCTTCTTTCTCTTTGTTATGGGAGGATATTTCCTTTGTCCCTATAGTCTTCAAAGGGATCCGAAATATCTGTTCTCAGATTCCTCAGAAATAAGGCTAGCAAAGAGATCCACTAAATACAGATGTAACTCTGTGAGTGGAAGTCACATATCACAGAGCAGTTTCTCAGAAAGCTTCTTTCCAGACTTCATTGGAGGATATATCCTTTTTCACAATAGCCCTCTATGGGCTTCCAAATATCACTTTGCCAATTCCACAAGAACTGTCTTAGCGAAAGGCTTCTTGAGGGGAAAGCTGTAACTCTGTGAGATGATTTCACAGAACACAAAGAAGTTTCTCAGAAAGCTTCTTTCTCTTTGTTTTCGGAGGATATTTCCTTTGGCCCTATAGTCTTCAAAGGGATCCGAAATATCTGTTCTCAGATTCCACAGAAATAAGGCTAGCAAAGAGATCCACGAAATACAGATGTAACTCTGTGAGTGGAAGTCACATATCACAGAGCAGTTTCTCAGAAAGCTTCTTTCCAGATTTCATTGGAGGATATTTCCTTTTTCACAATAGCCCTCAATGGGCTTCCAAATATCACTTTGCCAATTCCACAAGAACTGTCTTAGCGAAAGGCTTCTTGAGGAGAAAGCTGTAACTCTGTGAGATGATTTCACAGAACACAAGGAAGTTTCTCAGAAAGCTTCTTTCTCTTTCTTATCGGAGGATATTTCCTTTGGCCCTATAGTCTTCAAAGGGATCCGAAATATCTGTTCTCAGATTCCACAGAAATAAGGCTAGCAAAGAGATCCACGAAACACAGATGTAACTCTGTGAGTGGAAGTCACATATCACAGAGCAGTTTCTCAGAAAGCTTCTTTCCAGATTTCATTGGAGGATATTTCCTTTTTCACAATAGCCCTCTAAGGGCTTCCAAATATCACTTTGCGAATTCCACAAGAACTGTCTTAGCGAAAGGCTTCTTGAGGGGAAAGCTGAAACTCTGTGAGATGATTTCACAGAACACAAAGAAGTTTCTCAGAAAGCTTCTTTCTCTTTGTTATGGGAGGATATTTACTTTGGCCCTATAGTCTTCAAAAAGATCCGAAATATCTGTTCTCAGATTCCACAGAAATAAGGATAGCAAAGAGATCCACGAAATACAGATGAAACTCTGTGAGTGGAAGTCACATATCACAGAGCAGTTTCTCAGAAAGCTTCTTTCCAGATTTCATTGGAGGATATTTCCTTTTTCACAATAGCCCTCTATGGGCTTCCAAATATCACTTTGCCAATTCCACAAGAACTGTCTTAGCGAAAGGCTTCTTGAGGGGAAAGCTGTAACTCTGGGAGATGATTTCACAGAACACAAAGAAGTTTCTCAGAAAGCTTCTTTCTCTTTGTTATCGGAGGATATTTCCCTTGGCCCTATAGTCTTCAAAGGGATCCGAAATATCTGTTCTCAGATTCCACAGAAATAAGGCTAGCAAAGAGATCCACGAAATACTGATGTAACGCTGTGAGTGGAAGTCTCATATCACGGAGCAGTTTCTCAGAAAGCTTCTTTCCAGATTTCATGGGAGGATATTTCCTTTTTCACCATAGCCCTCTATGGGCTTCCAAATATCACTTTGCCAATTCCACAAGAACTGTCTTAGCGAAAGGCTTCTTGAGGGGAAAGCTGTAGCTCTATGAGATGATTTCACAGGACACAAAGAAGTTTCTCAGAAAGCTTCTTTCTCTTTGTTATCGGAGGATATTTCCTTTGGCCCTATAGTCTTCAAAGGGATCCGAAATATCTGCTCTCAGATTCCAAAGAAATAAGGCTAGCAAAGAGATCCACGAAATACAGATGTAACTCTGTGAGTGGATGTCACATATTACAGAGCAGTTTCTCAGAAAGCTTCCTTCCAGATTTCATCGGAGGATATTTCCTTTTTCACCGTAGCCCTCTATGGGCTTCCAAATATCACTTTGCCAATTCCACAAGAACTGTCTTAGCGAAAGGCTTCTTGAGGGGAAAGCTGCAATTCTGTGAGATGATTTCACAGAACACAAAGAAGTTTCTCAGAAAGCTTCTTTCTCTTTGTTATGGGAGGATATTTCCTTTGTCCCTATAGTCTTCAAACGGATCCGAAATATCTGTTCTCAGATTCCACAGAAATAAGGCTAGCAAAGAGATCCACGAAATACAGATGTAACTCTGTGAGTGGAATTCACATATCACAGAGCAGTTTCTCAGAAAGCTTCTTTCCAGATTTCATCGGAGGATATTTCCTTTTTCACAATAGCCCTCTATGGGCTTCCAAATATCACTTTGCCAATTCCACAAGAACTGTCTTACCGAAAGGATTCTTGAGGGGAAAGCTGTAACTCTGTGAGATGATTTCACAGAACACAAAGAAGTTTCTCAGAAAGCTTCTTTCTCTTTGTTATCGGAGGATATTTCCTTTGGCCCTATAGTCTTCAAAGGGATCCGAAATATCTGTTCTCAGATTCCACAGAAATAAGGCTAGCAAAGAGATCCACGAAATACAGATGTAACTCTGTGAGTGGAAGTCACATATCACAGAGCAGTTTCTCAGAAAGGTTTTTTGCAGATTTCATCGGAGGATATTTCCTTTTTCACCATAGACCTCTATGGGCTTCCAAATATCACTTTGCCAATTCCACAAGAACTGTCTTAGCGAAAGGCTTCTTGAAGAGAAAGCTGTAACTCTGTGAGATGATTTCACAGAACACAAAGAAGTTTCTCAGAAAGCTTCTTTCTCTTTGTTATGGGAGGATATTTCCTTTGGCCCTATAGTCTTCAAAGGGATCCGAAATATCTGTTCTCAGATTCCACAGAAATAAGGCTAGCAAAGAGATCCACGAAATACAGATGTAACTCTGTGAGTGGAAGTCACATATCACAGGGCAGTTTCTCAGAAAGCTTCTTTCCAGATTTCATTGGAGGATATTTCCTTTTTCACAATAGCCCTCTATGGGCTTCCAAATATCACTTTGCCAATTACACAAGAACTGTCTTAGCGAAAGGCTTCTTGAGGGGAAAGCTGTAACTCTGTGAGATGATTTCACAGAACACAAAGAAGTTTCTCAGAAAGCTTCTTTCTCTTTGTTATCGGAGGATATTTCCTTTGGCCCTATAGTCTTCAAGGGGATCCGAAATATCTGTTCTCAGATTCCACAGAAATAAGGCTAGCAAAGAGATCCACGAAATACAGATGTTACTCTGTGAGTGGAAGTCACATATCACAGAGCAGTTTCTCAGAAAGCTTCTTTCCAGATTTCATCGGAGGATATTTCCTTTTTCCCCGTAGCCCTCTATGGGCTTCCAAGTATCACTTTTCCAATTGCACAAGAACTGTCTTAGCGAAAGTGTTCTTGAGGGGAAAGCTGTAACTCTGGGAGATGATTTCACAGAACACAAAGAAGTTTCTCAGAAAGCTTCTTTCTCTTTGTTATGGAAGGATATTTCCTTTGGCCCTATAGTCTTCAAAGGGATCCGAAATATCTGTTCTCAGATTCCACAGAAATAAGGCTAGCAAAGAGATCCACGAAATACTGATGTAACTCTGTGAGTGGAAGTCACACATCACAGAGCAGTTTCTCAGAAAGCTTCTTTCCAGATTTCATCGGAGGATATTTCCTTTTTCACCATAGCCCTCTATGGGCTTCCAAATATCACTTTGCCAATTCCACAAGAACTGTCTTAGCGAAAGGCTTCTTGAGGGGAAAGCTGTAACTCTGGGAGATGATTTCACAGAACACAAAGAAGTTTCTCAGAAAGCTTCTCTCTCTTTGTTATGGGATTATATTACATTTGGCCCTATAGTCTTCAAAGGAATTCTAAATATCTGCTCTCAGATTCCACAGAAATAAGGCTAGCAAAGAGATCCACGAAATACAGATGTAACTCTGTGAGTGGAAGTCACATATCCCAGAGCAGTTTCTCTGAAAGTTTCTTTCCAGATTTCATTGGAGGATATTTCCTTTGTCACCATAGCCCTCTATGGGCTTACAAATATCACTTTGCCAATTCCACAAGAACTGTCTTAGCGAAAGGCTTCTTGAGGGGAAAGCTGTAACTCTGTGAGGTGATTTCACAGAACACAATGAAGTTTCTCAGAAAGCTTCTTTCTCTTTGTTATCGGAGGATATTTCCTTTGGCCCTATAGTCTTCAAAGGGGTCGGAAATATCTGTTCTCAGATTCCACAGGAATAAGGCTAGCAAAGAGATCCACGAAATACAGATGTAACTCTGTGAGTGGAAGTCACATATCACAGAGCAGTTTCTCAGAAAGCTTCATTCCAGATTTCATTGTAGGATATTTCCTTTTTCACCATAGCCCTCTATGGACTTCCAAACATCACTTTGCCAATTCCACAAGAACTGTCTTAGCGAAAGGCTTCTTGAGGGGAAAGCTGTAACTCTGTGAGATGATTTCACAGAACACAAAGAAGTTTCTCAGAAACCTTCTTTCTCTTTGTTATCGGAGGATATTTCCTTTGGCCCTATAGTCTTCAAAGGGATCGGAAATATCTGTTCTCAGATTCCACAGGAATAAGGCTAGCAAAGAGATCCACGAAATACAGATGTAACTCTGTGAGTGGAAGTCACATATCACAGAGCAGTTTCTCAGAAAGCTTCTTTCCAGATTTCATCGGAGGATATTTCCTTTTTCACCATAGCCCTCTATGGGCTTCCAAATATCACTTTGCCAATTCCACAAGAACTGTCTTAGCGAAAGGCTTCTTGAGGGGAAAGCTGTAACTCTGTGAGATGATTTCACAGAACACAAAGAAGTTTCTCAGAAAGCTTCTTTCTCTTTCTTATCGGAGGATATTTCCTTTGGCCCTATAGTCTTCAAAGGGATCCGAAATATCTGTTCTCAGATTCCACAGAAATAAGGCTAGCAAAGAGATCCACGAAATACAGATGTAACTCTGTGAGTGGAAGTCACATATCCCAGAGCAGTTTCTCAGAAAGCTTCTTTCCAGATTTCATTGGAGGATATTTCCTTTTTCACAATAGCCCTCTATGGGCTTCCAAATATCACTTTCCAATTCCACAAGAACTGTCTTAGCGAAAGGCTTCTTGAGGGGAAAGCTGTAACTCTGTGAGATGACTTCACAGAACACAAAGAAGTTTCTCAGAAAGCTTCTTTCTCTTTCTTATCGGAGGATATTTCCTTTGGCCCTATAGTCTTCAAAGGGATCCGAAATATCTGTTCTCAGATTCCACAGAAATAAGGCTAGCAAAGAGATCCACGAAATACAGATGTAACTCTGTGAGTGGAAGTCACATATCACAGAGCAGTTTCTCAGAAAGCTTCTTTCCGGATTTCATTGGAGGATATTTCCTTTTTCACAATAGCCCTCTATGGGCTTCCTAATATCACTTTGCCAATTCCACAAGAACTGTCTTAGCGAAAGGCTTCTTGAGGGAAAAGCTGTAACTCTGGGAGATGATTTCACAGAACACAAAGAAGTTTCTCAGAAAGCTTCTTTCTCTTTGTTATGGGAGGATATTTCCTTTGTCACTATAGTCTTCAAAGGGATCCGTAATATCTGTTCTCAGATTCCGCAGAAATAAGGCTAGCAAAGAGATCCACGAAATACAGATGTAACTCTGTGAGTGGAAGTCTCATATCCCAGAGAAGTTTCTCAGAAAGCTTCTTTCCAGATTTCATCGGAGGATATTTCCTTTTTCACCATAGCCCTCTATGGGCTTCCAAATATCACTTTGCCAGTTCCACAAGATCTGTGTAAGCGAAAGGCTTCTTGAGGGGAAAGCTGTAACTCTGTGAGATGATTTCACAGAACACAAAGAAGTTTCTCAGAAAGCTTCTTTCTCTTTCTTATCGGAGGATATTTCCTTTGGCCCTATAATCTTCAAAGGGATCGGAAATATCTGTTCTTAGATTCCACAGAAATAAGGCTAGCAAAGAGATACACGAAATACAGATGTAACTCTGTGAGTGGAAGTCACATATCACAGAGCAGTTTCTCAGAAAGCTTCATTCCAGATTTCATTGGAGGATATTTTCTTTTTCACCATAGCCCTCTATGGGCTTCCAAATATCACTTTGCCAATTCCACAAGAACTGTCTTAGCGAAAGGCTTCTTGAGGGGAAAGCTTTAACTCTGGGAGATGATTTCACAGAACACAAAGAAGTTTCTCAGAAAGCTGCTTTCTCTTTGTTATCGGAGGATATTTCCTTTGGCCCTATAGTCTTCAAAGGGATCCGAAATATCTGTTCTCAGATTCCACCGAAATAAGGCTAGCAAAGAGATCCACGAAATACAGATGTAACTCTGTGAGTGGAAGTCACATATCACAGAGCAGTTTCTCAGAAAGCTTCTTTGCAGATTTCATCTGAGGATATTTCCTTTTTCACCATAGCCCTCTATGGGCTTCCAAATATCACTTTGCCAATTCCACAAGAACTGTCTTAGCGAAAGGCCTCTTAAGGGAAAAGCTGTAACTCTGTGAGATGATTTCACAGAACACAAAGAAGTTTCTCAGAAAGCTTCTTTCTCTTTGTTATGGGAGGATATTTCCTTTGTCCCTATAGTCTTCAAAGGGATCCGAAATATCTGTTCTCAGATTCCTCAGAAATAAGGCTAGCAAAGAGATCCACTAAATACAGATGTAACTCTGTGAGTGGAAGTCACATATCACAGAGCAGTTTCTCAGAAAGCTTCTTTCCAGACTTCATTGGAGGATATATCCTTTTTCACAATAGCCCTCTATGGGCTTCCAAATATCACTTTGCCAATTCCACAAGAACTGTCTTAGCGAAAGGCTTCTTGAGGGGAAAGCTGTAACTCTGTGAGATGATTTCACAGAACACAAAGAAGTTTCTCAGAAAGCTTCTTTCTCTTTGTTTTCGGAGGATATTTCCTTTGGCCCTATAGTCTTCAAAGGGATCCGAAATATCTGTTCTCAGATTCCACAGAAATAAGGCTAGCAAAGAGATCCACGAAATACAGATGTAACTCTGTGAGTGGAAGTCACATATCACAGAGCAGTTTCTCAGAAAGCTTCTTTCCAGATTTCATTGGAGGATATTTCCTTTTTCACAATAGCCCTCAATGGGCTTCCAAATATCACTTTGCCAATTCCACAAGAACTGTCTTAGCGAAAGGCTTCTTGAGGAGAAAGCTGTAACTCTGTGAGATGATTTCACAGAACACAAAGAAGTTTCTCAGAAAGCTTCTTTCTCTTTCTTATCGGAGGATATTTCCTTTGGCCCTATAGTCTTCAAAGGGATCCGAAATATCTGTTCTTAGATTCCACAGAAATAAGGCTAGCTAAGAGATCCACGAAATACAGATGTAACTCTGTGAGTGGAAGTCACATATCACAGAGCAGTTTCTCAGAAAGCTTCTTTCCAGATTTCATTGGAGGATATTTCCTTTTTCACAATAGCCCTCAATGGGCTTCCAAATATCACTTTGCCAATTCCACAAGAACTGTCTTAGCGAAAGGCTTCTTGAGGAGAAAGCTGTAACTCTGTGAGATGATTTCACAGAACACAAAGAAGTTTCTCAGAAAGCTTCTTTCTCTTTGTTATGGGAGGATATTTCCTTTGTCCCTATAGTCTTCAAAGGGATCCGAAATATCTGTTCTCAGATTCCACAGAAATAAGGCTAGCAAAGAGATCCACGAAATACAGATGTAACTCTGTGAGTGGAAGTCACATATCACAGAGCAGTTTCTCAGAAAGCTTCTTTCCAGATTTCATTGGAGGATATTTCCTTTTTCACAATAGCCCTCTATGGGCTTCCAAATATCACTTTGCCAATTCCACAAGAACTCTCTTAGCGAAAGGCTTCTTGAGGGAAAAGCTGTAACTCTGTGAGATGATTTCACAGAACACAAAGAAGTTTCTCAGAAAGCTTCTTTCTCTTTCTTATCGGAGGATATTTCCTTTGGCCCTATAGTCTTCAAAGGGATCCGAAATATCTGTTCTTAGATTCCACAGAAATAAGGCTAGCAAAGAGATCCACGAAATACAGATGTAACTCTGTGAGTGGAAGTCACATATCACAGAGCAGTTTCTCAGAAAGCTTCTTTCCAGATTTCATTGGAGGATATTTCCTTTTTCACAATAGCCCTCAATGGGCTTCCAAATATCACTTTGCCAATTCCACAAGAACTGTCTTAGCGGAAGGCTTCTTGAGGAGAAAGCTGTAACTCTGTGAGATGATTTCACAGAACACAAAGAAGTTTCTCAGAAAGCTTCTTTCTCTTTGTTATGGGAGGATATTTCCTTTGTCCCTATAGTCTTCAAAGGGATCCGAAATATCTGTTCTCAGATTCCACAGAAATAAGGCTAGCAAAGAGATCCACGAAATACAGATGTAACTCTGTGAGTGGAAGTCACATATCACAGAGCAGTTTCTCAGAAAGCTTCTTTCCAGATTTCATTGGAGGATATTTCCTTTTTCACAATAGCCCTCTATGGGCTTCCAAATATCACTTTGCCAATTCCACAAGAACTGTCTTAGCGAAAGGCTTCTTGAGGGAAAAGCTGTAACTCTGTGAGATGATTTCACAGAACACAAAGAAGTTTCTCAGAAAGCTTCTTTCTCTTTCTTATCGGAGGATATTTCCTTTGGCCATATAGTCTTCAAAGGGATCCGAAATATCTGTTCTTAGATTCCACAGAAATAAGGCTAGCAAAGAGATCCAAGAAATACAGATGTAACTCTGTGAGTGGAAGTCACATATCACAGAGCAGTTTCTCAGAAAGCTTCTTTCCAGATTTCATTGGAGGATATTTCCTTTTTCACAATAGCCCTCAATGGGCTTCCAAATATCACTTTGCCAATTCCACAAGAACTGTCTTAGCGAAAGGCTTCTTGAGGAGAAAGCTGTAACTCTGTGAGATGATTTCACAGAACACAAAGAAGTTTCTCAGAAATCTTCTTTCTCTTTCTTATCGGAGGATATTTCCTTTGGCCCTATAGTCTTCAAAGGGATCCGAAATATCTGTTCTCAGATTCCACAGAAATAAGGCTAGCAAAGAGATCCACGAAATACAGATGTAACTCTGTGAGTGGAAGTGACATATCACAGAGCAGTTTCTCAGAAAGCTTCTTTCCAGATTTCATTGGAGGATATTTCCTTTTTCACAATAGCCCTCTAAGGGCTTCCAAATATCACTTTGCCAATTCCAGAAGAACTGTCTTAGCGAAAGGCTTCTTGAGGGAAAAGCTGTAACTCTGTGAGATGATTTCACAGAACACAAAGAAGTTTCTCAGAAAGCTTCTTTCTCTTTCTTATCGGAGGATATTTCCTTTGGCCCTATAGTCTTCAAAGGGATCCGAAATATCTGTTCTTAGATTCCACAGAAATAAGGCTAGCAAAGAGATCCACGAAATACAGATGTAACTCTGTGAGTGGAAGTCACATATCACAGAGCAGTTTCTCAGAAAGCTTCTTTCCGGATTTCATTGGAGGATATTTCCTTTTTCACAATACCCCTCTATGGGCTTCCAATTATCACTTTGCCAATTCCACAAGAACTGTCTTAGCGAAAGGCTTCTTGAGGGAAAAGCTGTAACTCTGTGAGATGATTTCACAGAACACAAAGAAGTTTCTCAGAATGCTTCTTTCTCTTTGTTATCGGAGGATATTTCCTTTGGCCCTATAGTCTTCAAAGGGATCCGAAATATCTGTTCTCAGATTCCACAGAAATAAGGCTAGCAAAGAGATCCACGAAATACAGATGTAACTCTGTGAGTGGAAGTCACATATCCCAGAG
Source organism: Macaca mulatta (assembly GCF_049350105.2). Lineage (NCBI taxonomy): Eukaryota > Metazoa > Chordata > Mammalia > Primates > Cercopithecidae > Macaca > Macaca mulatta. The sequence continues at coordinate 32,017,830 of NC_133417.1, forward strand.
CAGTTTCTCAAAAAGCTTCTTTCCAGATTTCATCGGAGGATATTTCCTTTTTCACCATAGCCCTCTATGGGCTTCCAAATATCACTTTGCCAATTCCACAAGAACTGTCTTAGCGAAAGGCTTCTTGAGGGGAAAGCTGTAACTCTGTGAGATGATTTCACAGAAGACAAAGAAGTTCCTCAGAAAGCTTCTTTCTCTTTGTTATGGGAGGATATTTCCTTTGGCCCTATAGTCTTCAAAGGGATCGGAAATATCTGTTCTCAGATTCCACAGAAATAAGGCCAGCAAAGAGATCCAAGAAATACAGATGTAACTCTGTGAGTGGAAGTCACATATCACAGAGCAGTTTCTCAGAAAGCTTCTTTCCAGATTTCATCGGAGGATATTTCCTTTTTCAAGATAGCCCTCTATGGGCTTCCAAATATCACTTTGCCAATTGCACAAGAACTGTCTTAGCGAAAGTCTTCTTGAGGGGAAAGCTGTAACTCTGTGAGATGATTTCACAGAAAACAATGAAGTTTCTCAGAAAGCTTCTTTCTCTTTGTTATCGGAGGATATTTCCTTTGGCCCTATAGTCTTCAAAGGGATCCGAAATATCTGTTCTCAGATTCCACAGAAATAAGGCTAGCAAAGAGATCCACGAAACACAGATGTAACTCTGTGAGTGGAAGTCACATATCACAGAGCAGTTTCTCAGAAAGCTTCTTTCCAGATTTCACTGGAGGATATTTCCTTTTTCACAATAGCCCTCTAAGGGCTTCCAAATATCACTTTGCGAATTCCACAAGAACTGTCTTAGCGAAAGGCTTCTTGAGGGGAAAGCTGAAACTCTGTGAGATGATTTCACAGAACACAAAGAAGTTTCTCAGAAAGCTTCTTTCTCGTTGCTATGGGAGGATATTTACTTTGGCCCTATAGTCTTCAAAAAGATCCGAAATATCTGTTCTCAGATTCTACAGAAATAAGGATAGCAAAGAGATCCACGAAATACAGATGAAACTCTGTGAGTGGAAGTCACATATCACAGAGCAGTTTCTCAGAAAGCTTCTTTCCAGATTTCATTGGAGGATATTTCCTTTTTCACAATAGCCCTCTATGGGCTTCCAAATATCACTTTGCCAATTCCACAAGAACTGTCTTAGCGAAAGGCTTCTTGAGGGGAAAGCTGTAACTCTGGGAGATGATTTCACAGAACACAAAGAAGTTTCTCAGAAACCTTCTTTCTCTTTGTTATCGGAGGATATTTCCTTTGGCCCTATAGTCTTCAAAGGGATCGGAAATATCTGTTCTCAGATTCCACAGGAATAAGGCTAGCAAAGAGATCCACGAAATACAGATGTAAATCTGTGAGTGGAAGTCACATATCACAGAGCAGTTTCTCAGAAAGCTTCTTTCCAGATTTCATCGGAGGATATTTCCTTTTTCACCATAGCCCTCTATGGGCTTCCAAATATCACTTTGCCAATTCCACAAGAACTGTCTTAGCGAAAGGCTTCTTGAGGGGAAAGCTGTAACTCTGTGAGATGATTTCACAGAACACAAAGAAGTTTCTCAGAAAGCTTCTTTCTCTTTGTTATGGGAGGATATTTCCTTTGGCCCTATAGTCTTCAAAGGGATCCGAAATATCTGTTCTCAGATTCCACAGAAATATGGCTAGCAAAGAGATCCACGAAATACAGATGTAACTCTGTGAGTGGAAGTCACATATCACAGAGCAGTTTCTCAGAAAGCTTCTTTCCAGATTTCATTGGAGGATATTTCCTTTTTCACAATAGCCCTCTATGGGCTTCCAAATATCACTTTCCAATTCCACAAGAACTGTCTTAGCGAAAGGCTTCTTGAGGGGAAAGCTGTAACTCTGTGAGATGATTTCACAGAACACAAAGAAGTTTCTCAGAAAGCTTCTTTCTCTTTCTTATCGGAGGATATTTCCTTTGGCCCTATTGTCTTCAAAGGGATCCAAAATATCTGTTCTCAGATTCCACAGAAATAAGGCTAGCAAAGAGATCCACGAAATACAGATGTAACTCTGTGAGTGGAAGTCACATATCACAGAGCAGTTTCTCAGAAAGCTTCTTTCCGGATTTCATTGGAGGATATTTCCTTTTTCACAATAGCCCTCTATGGGCTTCCTAATATCACTTTGCCAATTCCACAAGAACTGTCTTAGCGAAACGCTTCTTGAGGGAAAAGCTGTAACTCTGGGAGATGATTTCACAGAACACAAAGAAGTTTCTCAGAAAGCTTCTTTCTCTTTGTTATGGGAGGATATTTCCTTTGTCACTATAGTCTTCAAAGGGATCCGAAATATCTGTTCTCAGATTCCGCAGAAATAAGGCTAGCAAAGAGATCCACGAAATACAGATGTAACTCTGTGAGTGGAAGTCTCATATCCCAGAGAAGTTTCTCAGAAAGCTTCTTTCCAGATTTCATCGGAGGATATTTCCTTTTTCACCATAGCCCTCTATGGGCTTCCAAATATCACTTTGCCAGTTCCACAAGATCTGTGTAAGCGAAAGGCTTCTTGAGGGGAAAGCTGTAATTCTGTGAGATGATTTCACAGAACACAAAGAAGTTTCTCAGAAAGCTTCTTTCTCTTTCTTATCGGAGGATATTTCCTTTGGCCCTATAATCTTCAAAGGGATCGGAAATATCTGTTCTTAGATTCCACAGAAATAAGGCTAGCAAAGAGATCCACGAAATACAGACGTAACTCTGTGAGTGGAAGTCACATATCACAGAGCAGTTTCTCAGAAAGCTTCATTCCAGATTTCATTGGAGGATATTTTCTTTTTCACCATAGCCCTCTATGGGCTTCCAAATATCACTTTGTCAATTCCACAAGAACTGTCTTAGCGAAAGGCGTCTTGAGGGGAAAGCTTTAACTCTGGGAGATGATTTCACAGAACACAAAGAAGTTTCTCAGAAAGCTGCTTTCTCTTTGTTATCGGAGGATATTTCCTTTGGCCCTATAGTCTTCAAAGGGATCCGAAATATCTGTTCTCAGATTCCACCGAAATAAGGCTAGCAAAGAGATCCACGAAATACAGATGTAACTCTGTGAGTGGAAGTCACATATCACAGAGCAGTTTCTCAGAAAGCTTCTTTCCAGACTTCATTGGAGGATATATCCTTTTTCACAATAGCCCTCTATGGGCTTCCAAATGTCACTTTGCCAATTCCACAAGAACTGTCTTAGCGAAAAGCTTCTTGAGGGGAAAGCTGTAACTCTGTGAGATGATTTCACAGAACACAAAGAAGTTTCTCAGAAAGCTTCTTTCTCTTTGTTTTCGGAGGATATTTCCTTTGGCCCTATAGTCTTCAAAGGGATCCGAAATATCTGTTCTCAGATTCCACAGAAATAAGGCTAGCAAAGAGATCCACGAAGTACAGATGTAACTCTGTGAGTGGAAGTCACATATCACAGAGCAGTTTCTCAGAAAGCTTCTTTCCAGATTTCATTGGAGGATATTTCCTTTTTCACAATAGCCCTCAATGGGCTTCCAAATATCACTTTGCCAATTCCACAAGAACTGTCTTAGCGAAAGGCTTCTTGAGGAGAAAGCTGTAACTCTGTGAGATGATTTCACAGAACACAAAGAAGTTTCTCAGAAAGCTTCTTTCTCTTTGTTATGGGAGGATATTTCCTTTGTCCCTATAGTCTTCAAAGGGATCCGAAATATCTGTTCTCAGATTCCACAGAAATAAGGCTAGCAAAGAGATCCACGAAATACAGATGTAACTCTGTGAGTGGAAGTCACATATCACAGAGCAGTTTCTCAGAAAGCTTCTTTCCATATTTCATTGGAGGATATTTCCTTTTTCACAATAGCCCTCTATGGGCTTCCAAATATCACTTTGCCAATTCCACAAGAACTCTCTTAGCGAAAGGCTTCTTGAGGGAAAAGCTGTAACTCTGTGAGATGATGTCACAGAACACAAAGAAGTTTCTCAGAAAGCTTCTTTCTCTTTCTTATCGGAGGATATTTCCTTTGGCCCTATAGTCTTCAAAGGGATCCGAAATATCTGTTCTTAGATTCCACAGAAATAAGGCTAGCAAAGGGATCCACGAAATACAGATGTAACTCTGTGAGTGGAAGTCACATATCACAGAGCAGTTTCTCAGAAAGCTTCTTTCCAGATTTCATTGGAGGATATTTCCTTTTTCACAATAGCCCTCAATGGGCTTCCAAATATCACTTTGCCAATTCCACAAGAACTGTCTTAGCGAAAGGCTTCTTGAGGAGAAAGCTGTAACTCTGTGAGATGATTTCACAGAACACAAAGAAGTTTCTCAGAAATCTTCTTTCTCTTTCTTATCGGAGGATATTTCCTTTGGCCCTATAGTCTTCAAAGGGATCCGAAATATCTGTTCTCAGATTCCACAGAAATAAGGCTAGCAAAGAGATCCACGAAATACAGATATAACTCTGTGAGTGGAAGTGACATATCACAGAGCAGTTTCTCAGAAAGCTTCTTTCCAGATTTCATTGGAGGATATTTCCTTTTTCACAATAGCCCTCTAAGGGCTTCCAAATATCACTTTGCCAATTCCAGAAGAACTGTCTTAGCGAAAGGCTTCTTGAGGGAAAAGCTGTAACTCTGTGAGATGATTTCACAGAACACAAAGAAGTTTCTCAGAATGCTTCTTTCTCTTTGTTATCGGAGGATATTTCCTTTGGCCCTATAGTCTTCAAAGGGATCCGAAATATCTGTTCTCAGATTCCACAGAAATAAGGCTAGCAAAGAGATCCACGAAATACAGATGTAACTCTGTGAGTGGAAGTCACATATCCCAGAGCAGTTTCTCAAAAAGCTTCTTTCCAGATTTCATCGGAGGATATTTCCTTTTTCACCATAGCCCTCTATGGGCTTCCAAATATCACTTTGCCAATTCCACAAGAACTGTCTTAGCGAAAGGCTTCTTGAGGGGAAAGCTGTAACTCTGTGAGATGATTTCACAGAAGACAAAGAAGTTCCTCAGAAAGCTTCTTTCTCTTTGTTATGGGAGGATATTTCCTTTGGCCCTATAGTCTTCAAAGGGATAGGAAATATCTGTTCTCAGATTCCACAGAAATAAGGCCAGCAAAGAGATCCAAGAAATACAGATGTAACTCTGTGAGTGGAAGTCACATATCACAGAGCAGTTTCTCAGAAAGCTTCTTTCCAGATTTCATCGGAGGATATTTCCTTTTTCAAGATAGCCCTCTATGGGCTTCCAAATATCACTTTGCCAATTGCACAAGAACTGTCTTAGCGAAAGGCTTCTTGAGGGGAAAGCTGTAACTCTGTGAGATGATTTCACAGAAAACAATGAAGTTTCTCAGAAAGCTTCTTTCTCTTTGTTATCGGAGGATATTTCCTTTGGCCCTATAGTCTTCAAAGGGATCCGAAATATCTGTTCTCAGATTCCACAGAAATAAGGCTAGCAAAGAGATCCACGAAACACAGATATAACTCTGTGAGTGGAAGTCACATATCACAGAGCAGTTTCTCAGAAAGCTTCTTTCCAGATTTCATTGGAGGATATTTCCTTTCTCACAATAGCCCTCTAAGGGCTTGCAAATATCACTTTGCGAATTCCACAAGAACTGTCTTAGCGAAAGGCTTCTTGAGGGGAAAGCTGAAACTCTGTGAGATGATTTCACAGAACACAAAGAAGTTTCTCAGAAAGCTTCTTTCTCTTTGTTATGGGAGGATATTTACTTTGGCCCTATAGTCTTCAAAAAGATCCGAAATATCTGTTCTCAGATTCCACAGAAATAAGGATAGCAAAGAGAACCACGAAATACAGATGAAACTCTGTGAGTGGAAGTCACATATCACAGAGCAGTTTCTCAGAAAGCTTCTTTCCAGATTTCATTGGAGGATATTTCCTTTTTCACAATAGCCCTCTATGGGCTTCCAAATATCACTTTCCAATTCCACAAGAACTGTCTTAGCGAAAGGCTTCTTGAGGGGAAAGCTGTAACTCTGTGAGATGACTTCACAGAACACAAAGAAGTTTCTCAGAAAGCTTCTTTCTCTTTCTTATCGGAGGATATTTCCTTTGGCCCTATAGTCTTCAAAGGGATCCGAAATATCTGTTCTCAGATTCCACAGAAATAAGGCTAGCAAAGAGATCCACGAAATACAGATGTAACTCTGTGAGTGGAAGTCACATATCACAGAGCAGTTTCTCAGAAAGCTTCTTTCCGGATTTCATTGGAGGATATTTCCTTTTTCACAATAGCCCTCTATGGGCTTCCTAATATCACTTTGCCAATTCCACAAGAACTGTCTTAGCGAAAGGCTTCTTGAGGGAAAAGCTGTAACTCTGGGAGATGATTTCACAGAACACAAAGAAGTTTCTCAGAAAGCTTCTTTCTCTTTGTTATGGGAGGATATTTCCTTTGTCACTATAGTCTTCAAAGGGATCCGTAATATCTGTTCTCAGATTCCGCAGAAATAAGGCTAGCAAAGAGATCCACGAAATACAGATGTAACTCTGTGAGTGGAAGTCTCATATCCCAGAGAAGTTTCTCAGAAAGCTTCTTTCCAGATTTCATCGGAGGATATTTCCTTTTTCACCATAGCCCTCTATGGGCTTCCAAATATCACTTTGCCAGTTCCACAAGATCTGTGTAAGCGAAAGGCTTCTTGAGGGGAAAGCTGTAACTCTGTGAGATGATTTCACAGAACACAAAGAAGTTTCTCAGAAAGCTTCTTTCTCTTTCTTATCGGAGGATATTTCCTTTGGCCCTATAATCTTCAAAGGGATCGGAAATATCTGTTCTTAGATTCCACAGAAATAAGGCTAGCAAAGAGATACACGAAATACAGATGTAACTCTGTGAGTGGAAGTCACATATCACAGAGCAGTTTCTCAGAAAGCTTCATTCCAGATTTCATTGGAGGATATTTTCTTTTTCACCATAGCCCTCTATGGGCTTCCAAATATCACTTTGCCAATTCCACAAGAACTGTCTTAGCGAAAGGCTTCTTGAGGGGAAAGCTTTAACTCTGGGAGATGATTTCACAGAACACAAAGAAGTTTCTCAGAAAGCTGCTTTCTCTTTGTTATCGGAGGATATTTCCTTTGGCCCTATAGTCTTCAAAGGGATCCGAAATATCTGTTCTCAGATTCCACCGAAATAAGGCTAGCAAAGAGATCCACGAAATACAGATGTAACTCTGTGAGTGGAAGTCACATATCACAGAGCAGTTTCTCAGAAAGCTTCTTTGCAGATTTCATCTGAGGATATTTCCTTTTTCACCATAGCCCTCTATGGGCTTCCAAATATCACTTTGCCAATTCCACAAGAACTGTCTTAGCGAAAGGCCTCTTAAGGGAAAAGCTGTAACTCTGTGAGATGATTTCACAGAACACAAAGAAGTTTCTCAGAAAGCTTCTTTCTCTTTGTTATGGGAGGATATTTCCTTTGTCCCTATAGTCTTCAAAGGGATCCGAAATATCTGTTCTCAGATTCCTCAGAAATAAGGCTAGCAAAGAGATCCACTAAATACAGATGTAACTCTGTGAGTGGAAGTCACATATCACAGAGCAGTTTCTCAGAAAGCTTCTTTCCAGACTTCATTGGAGGATATATCCTTTTTCACAATAGCCCTCTATGGGCTTCCAAATATCACTTTGCCAATTCCACAAGAACTGTCTTAGCGAAAGGCTTCTTGAGGGGAAAGCTGTAACTCTGTGAGATGATTTCACAGAACACAAAGAAGTTTCTCAGAAAGCTTCTTTCTCTTTGTTTTCGGAGGATATTTCCTTTGGCCCTATAGTCTTCAAAGGGATCCGAAATATCTGTTCTCAGATTCCACAGAAATAAGGCTAGCAAAGAGATCCACGAAATACAGATGTAACTCTGTGAGTGGAAGTCACATATCACAGAGCAGTTTCTCAGAAAGCTTCTTTCCAGATTTCATTGGAGGATATTTCCTTTTTCACAATAGCCCTCAATGGGCTTCCAAATATCACTTTGCCAATTCCACAAGAACTGTCTTAGCGAAAGGCTTCTTGAGGAGAAAGCTGTAACTCTGTGAGATGATTTCACAGAACACAAAGAAGTTTCTCAGAAAGCTTCTTTCTCTTTCTTATCGGAGGATATTTCCTTTGGCCCTATAGTCTTCAAAGGGATCCGAAATATCTGTTCTTAGATTCCACAGAAATAAGGCTAGCTAAGAGATCCACGAAATACAGATGTAACTCTGTGAGTGGAAGTCACATATCACAGAGCAGTTTCTCAGAAAGCTTCTTTCCAGATTTCATTGGAGGATATTTCCTTTTTCACAATAGCCCTCAATGGGCTTCCAAATATCACTTTGCCAATTCCACAAGAACTGTCTTAGCGAAAGGCTTCTTGAGGAGAAAGCTGTAACTCTGTGAGATGATTTCACAGAACACAAAGAAGTTTCTCAGAAAGCTTCTTTCTCTTTGTTATGGGAGGATATTTCCTTTGTCCCTATAGTCTTCAAAGGGATCCGAAATATCTGTTCTCAGATTCCACAGAAATAAGGCTAGCAAAGAGATCCACGAAATACAGATGTAACTCTGTGAGTGGAAGTCACATATCACAGAGCAGTTTCTCAGAAAGCTTCTTTCCAGATTTCATTGGAGGATATTTCCTTTTTCACAATAGCCCTCTATGGGCTTCCAAATATCACTTTGCCAATTCCACAAGAACTCTCTTAGCGAAAGGCTTCTTGAGGGAAAAGCTGTAACTCTGTGAGATGATTTCACAGAACACAAAGAAGTTTCTCAGAAAGCTTCTTTCTCTTTCTTATCGGAGGATATTTCCTTTGGCCCTATAGTCTTCAAAGGGATCCGAAATATCTGTTCTTAGATTCCACAGAAATAAGGCTAGCAAAGAGATCCACGAAATACAGATGTAACTCTGTGAGTGGAAGTCACATATCACAGAGCAGTTTCTCAGAAAGCTTCTTTCCAGATTTCATTGGAGGATATTTCCTTTTTCACAATAGCCCTCAATGGGCTTCCAAATATCACTTTGCCAATTCCACAAGAACTGTCTTAGCGGAAGGCTTCTTGAGGAGAAAGCTGTAACTCTGTGAGATGATTTCACAGAACACAAAGAAGTTTCTCAGAAAGCTTCTTTCTCTTTGTTATGGGAGGATATTTCCTTTGTCCCTATAGTCTTCAAAGGGATCCGAAATATCTGTTCTCAGATTCCACAGAAATAAGGCTAGCAAAGAGATCCACGAAATACAGATGTAACTCTGTGAGTGGAAGTCACATATCACAGAGCAGTTTCTCAGAAAGCTTCTTTCCAGATTTCATTGGAGGATATTTCCTTTTTCACAATAGCCCTCTATGGGCTTCCAAATATCACTTTGCCAATTCCACAAGAACTGTCTTAGCGAAAGGCTTCTTGAGGGAAAAGCTGTAACTCTGTGAGATGATTTCACAGAACACAAAGAAGTTTCTCAGAAAGCTTCTTTCTCTTTCTTATCGGAGGATATTTCCTTTGGCCATATAGTCTTCAAAGGGATCCGAAATATCTGTTCTTAGATTCCACAGAAATAAGGCTAGCAAAGAGATCCAAGAAATACAGATGTAACTCTGTGAGTGGAAGTCACATATCACAGAGCAGTTTCTCAGAAAGCTTCTTTCCAGATTTCATTGGAGGATATTTCCTTTTTCACAATAGCCCTCAATGGGCTTCCAAATATCACTTTGCCAATTCCACAAGAACTGTCTTAGCGAAAGGCTTCTTGAGGAGAAAGCTGTAACTCTGTGAGATGATTTCACAGAACACAAAGAAGTTTCTCAGAAATCTTCTTTCTCTTTCTTATCGGAGGATATTTCCTTTGGCCCTATAGTCTTCAAAGGGATCCGAAATATCTGTTCTCAGATTCCACAGAAATAAGGCTAGCAAAGAGATCCACGAAATACAGATGTAACTCTGTGAGTGGAAGTGACATATCACAGAGCAGTTTCTCAGAAAGCTTCTTTCCAGATTTCATTGGAGGATATTTCCTTTTTCACAATAGCCCTCTAAGGGCTTCCAAATATCACTTTGCCAATTCCAGAAGAACTGTCTTAGCGAAAGGCTTCTTGAGGGAAAAGCTGTAACTCTGTGAGATGATTTCACAGAACACAAAGAAGTTTCTCAGAAAGCTTCTTTCTCTTTCTTATCGGAGGATATTTCCTTTGGCCCTATAGTCTTCAAAGGGATCCGAAATATCTGTTCTTAGATTCCACAGAAATAAGGCTAGCAAAGAGATCCACGAAATACAGATGTAACTCTGTGAGTGGAAGTCACATATCACAGAGCAGTTTCTCAGAAAGCTTCTTTCCGGATTTCATTGGAGGATATTTCCTTTTTCACAATACCCCTCTATGGGCTTCCAATTATCACTTTGCCAATTCCACAAGAACTGTCTTAGCGAAAGGCTTCTTGAGGGAAAAGCTGTAACTCTGTGAGATGATTTCACAGAACACAAAGAAGTTTCTCAGAATGCTTCTTTCTCTTTGTTATCGGAGGATATTTCCTTTGGCCCTATAGTCTTCAAAGGGATCCGAAATATCTGTTCTCAGATTCCACAGAAATAAGGCTAGCAAAGAGATCCACGAAATACAGATGTAACTCTGTGAGTGGAAGTCACATATCCCAGAGCAGTTTCTCAAAAAGCTTCTTTCCAGATTTCATCGGAGGATATTTCCTTTTTCACCATAGCCCTCTATGGGCTTCCAAATATCACTTTGCCAATTCCACAAGAACTGTCTTAGCGAAAGGCTTCTTGAGGGGAAAGCTGTAACTCTGTGAGATGATTTCACAGAAGACAAAGAAGTTCCTCAGAAAGCTTCTTTCTCTTTGTTATGGGAGGATATTTCCTTTGGCCCTATAGTCTTCAAAGGGATCGGAAATATCTGTTCTCAGATTCCACAGAAATAAGGCCAGCAAAGAGATCCAAGAAATACAGATGTAACTCTGTGAGTGGAAGTCACATATCACAGAGCAGTTTCTCAGAAAGCTTCTTTCCAGATTTCATCGGAGGATATTTCCTTTTTCAAGATAGCCCTCTATGGGCTTCCAAATATCACTTTGCCAATTGCACAAGAACTGTCTTAGCGAAAGTCTTCTTGAGGGGAAAGCTGTAACTCTGTGAGATGATTTCACAGAAAACAATGAAGTTTCTCAGAAAGCTTCTTTCTCTTTGTTATCGGAGGATATTTCCTTTGGCCCTATAGTCTTCAAAGGGATCCGAAATATCTGTTCTCAGATTCCACAGAAATAAGGCTAGCAAAGAGATCCACGAAACACAGATGTAACTCTGTGAGTGGAAGTCACATATCACAGAGCAGTTTCTCAGAAAGCTTCTTTCCAGATTTCACTGGAGGATATTTCCTTTTTCACAATAGCCCTCTAAGGGCTTCCAAATATCACTTTGCGAATTCCACAAGAACTGTCTTAGCGAAAGGCTTCTTGAGGGGAAAGCTGAAACTCTGTGAGATGATTTCACAGAACACAAAGAAGTTTCTCAGAAAGCTTCTTTCTCGTTGCTATGGGAGGATATTTACTTTGGCCCTATAGTCTTCAAAAAGATCCGAAATATCTGTTCTCAGATTCTACAGAAATAAGGATAGCAAAGAGATCCACGAAATACAGATGAAACTCTGTGAGTGGAAGTCACATATCACAGAGCAGTTTCTCAGAAAGCTTCTTTCCAGATTTCATTGGAGGATATTTCCTTTTTCACAATAGCCCTCTATGGGCTTCCAAATATCACTTTGCCAATTCCACAAGAACTGTCTTAGCGAAAGGCTTCTTGAGGGGAAAGCTGTAACTCTGGGAGATGATTTCACAGAACACAAAGAAGTTTCTCAGAAACCTTCTTTCTCTTTGTTATCGGAGGATATTTCCTTTGGCCCTATAGTCTTCAAAGGGATCGGAAATATCTGTTCTCAGATTCCACAGGAATAAGGCTAGCAAAGAGATCCACGAAATACAGATGTAAATCTGTGAGTGGAAGTCACATATCACAGAGCAGTTTCTCAGAAAGCTTCTTTCCAGATTTCATCGGAGGATATTTCCTTTTTCACCATAGCCCTCTATGGGCTTCCAAATATCACTTTGCCAATTCCACAAGAACTGTCTTAGCGAAAGGCTTCTTGAGGGGAAAGCTGTAACTCTGTGAGATGATTTCACAGAACACAAAGAAGTTTCTCAGAAAGCTTCTTTCTCTTTGTTATGGGAGGATATTTCCTTTGGCCCTATAGTCTTCAAAGGGATCCGAAATATCTGTTCTCAGATTCCACAGAAATATGGCTAGCAAAGAGATCCACGAAATACAGATGTAACTCTGTGAGTGGAAGTCACATATCACAGAGCAGTTTCTCAGAAAGCTTCTTTCCAGATTTCATTGGAGGATATTTCCTTTTTCACAATAGCCCTCTATGGGCTTCCAAATATCACTTTCCAATTCCACAAGAACTGTCTTAGCGAAAGGCTTCTTGAGGGGAAAGCTGTAACTCTGTGAGATGATTTCACAGAACACAAAGAAGTTTCTCAGAAAGCTTCTTTCTCTTTCTTATCGGAGGATATTTCCTTTGGCCCTATTGTCTTCAAAGGGATCCAAAATATCTGTTCTCAGATTCCACAGAAATAAGGCTAGCAAAGAGATCCACGAAATACAGATGTAACTCTGTGAGTGGAAGTCACATATCACAGAGCAGTTTCTCAGAAAGCTTCTTTCCGGATTTCATTGGAGGATATTTCCTTTTTCACAATAGCCCTCTATGGGCTTCCTAATATCACTTTGCCAATTCCACAAGAACTGTCTTAGCGAAACGCTTCTTGAGGGAAAAGCTGTAACTCTGGGAGATGATTTCACAGAACACAAAGAAGTTTCTCAGAAAGCTTCTTTCTCTTTGTTATGGGAGGATATTTCCTTTGTCACTATAGTCTTCAAAGGGATCCGAAATATCTGTTCTCAGATTCCGCAGAAATAAGGCTAGCAAAGAGATCCACGAAATACAGATGTAACTCTGTGAGTGGAAGTCTCATATCCCAGAGAAGTTTCTCAGAAAGCTTCTTTCCAGATTTCATCGGAGGATATTTCCTTTTTCACCATAGCCCTCTATGGGCTTCCAAATATCACTTTGCCAGTTCCACAAGATCTGTGTAAGCGAAAGGCTTCTTGAGGGGAAAGCTGTAATTCTGTGAGATGATTTCACAGAACACAAAGAAGTTTCTCAGAAAGCTTCTTTCTCTTTCTTATCGGAGGATATTTCCTTTGGCCCTATAATCTTCTAAGGGATCGGAAATATCTGTTCTTAGATTCCACAGAAATAAGGCTAGCAAAGAGATCCACGAAATACAGACGTAACTCTGTGAGTGGAAGTCACATATCACAGAGCAGTTTCTCAGAAAGCTTCATTCCAGATTTCATTGGAGGATATTTTCTTTTTCACCATAGCCCTCTATGGGCTTCCAAATATCACTTTGTCAATTCCACAAGAACTGTCTTAGCGAAAGGCGTCTTGAGGGGAAAGCTTTAACTCTGGGAGATGATTTCACAGAACACAAAGAAGTTTCTCAGAAAGCTTCTTTCTCTTTCTTATCGGAGGATATTTCCTTTGGCCCTATAGTCTTCAAAGGGATCCGAAATATCTGTTCTCAGATTCCACCGAAATAAGGCTAGCAAAGAGATCCACGAAATACAGATGTAACTCTGTGAGTGGAAGTCACATATCACAGAGCAGTTTCTCAGAAAGCTTCTTTCCAGACTTCATTGGAGGATATATCCTTTTTCACAATAGCCCTCTATGGGCTTCCAAATGTCACTTTGCCAATTCCACAAGAACTGTCTTAGCGAAAAGCTTCTTGAGGGGAAAGCTGTAACTCTGTGAGATGATTTCACAGAACACAAAGAAGTTTCTCAGAAAGCTTCTTTCTCTTTGTTTTCGGAGGATATTTCCTTTGGCCCTATAGTCTTCAAAGGGATCCGAAATATCTGTTCTCAGATTCCACAGAAATAAGGCTAGCAAAGAGATCCACGAAGTACAGATGTAACTCTGTGAGTGGAAGTCACATATCACAGAGCAGTTTCTCAGAAAGCTTCTTTCCAGATTTCATTGGAGGATATTTCCTTTTTCACAATAGCCCTCAATGGGCTTCCAAATATCACTTTGCCAATTCCACAAGAACTGTCTTAGCGAAAGGCTTCTTGAGGAGAAAGCTGTAACTCTGTGAGATGATTTCACAGAACACAAAGAAGTTTCTCAGAAAGCTTCTTTCTCTTTGTTATGGGAGGATATTTCCTTTGTCCCTATAGTCTTCAAAGGGATCCGAAATATCTGTTCTCAGATTCCACAGAAATAAGGCTAGCAAAGAGATCCACGAAATACAGATGTAACTCTGTGAGTGGAAGTCACATATCACAGAGCAGTTTCTCAGAATGCTTCTTTCCATATTTCATTGGAGGATATTTCCTTTTTCACAATAGCCCTCTATGGGCTTCCAAATATCACTTTGCCAATTCCACAAGAACTCTCTTAGCGAAAGGCTTCTTGAGGGAAAAGCTGTAACTCTGTGAGATGATGTCACAGAACACAAAGAAGTTTCTCAGAAAGCTTCTTTCTCTTTCTTATCGGAGGATATTTCCTTTGGCCCTATAGTCTTCAAAGGGATCCGAAATATCTGTTCTTAGATTCCACAGAAATAAGGCTAGCAAAGGGATCCACGAAATACAGATGTAACTCTGTGAGTGGAAGTCACATATCACAGAGCAGTTTCTCAGAAAGCTTCTTTCCAGATTTCATTGGAGGATATTTCCTTTTTCACAATAGCCCTCAATGGGCTTCCAAATATCACTTTGCCAATTCCACAAGAACTGTCTTAGCGAAAGGCTTCTTGAGGAGAAAGCTGTAACTCTGTGAGATGATTTCACAGAACACAAAGAAGTTTCTCAGAAATCTTCTTTCTCTTTCTTATCGGAGGATATTTCCTTTGGCCCTATAGTCTTCAAAGGGATCCGAAATATCTGTTCTCAGATTCCACAGAAATAAGGCTAGCAAAGAGATCCACGAAATACAGATATAACTCTGTGAGTGGAAGTGACATATCACAGAGCAGTTTCTCAGAAAGCTTCTTTCCAGATTTCATTGGAGGATATTTCCTTTTTCACAATAGCCCTCTAAGGGCTTCCAAATATCACTTTGCCAATTCCAGAAGAACTGTCTTAGCGAAAGGCTTCTTGAGGGAAAAGCTGTAACTCTGTGAGATGATTTCACAGAACACAAAGAAGTTTCTCAGAATGCTTCTTTCTCTTTGTTATCGGAGGATATTTCCTTTGGCCCTATAGTCTTCAAAGGGATCCGAAATATCTGTTCTCAGATTCCACAGAAATAAGGCTAGCAAAGAGATCCACGAAATACAGATGTAACTCTGTGAGTGGAAGTCACATATCCCAGAGCAGTTTCTCAAAAAGCTTCTTTCCAGATTTCATCGGAGGATATTTCCTTTTTCACCATAGCCCTCTATGGGCTTCCAAATATCACTTTGCCAATTCCACAAGAACTGTCTTAGCGAAAGGCTTCTTGAGGGGAAAGCTGTAACTCTGTGAGATGATTTCACAGAAGACAAAGAAGTTCCTCAGAAAGCTTCTTTCTCTTTGTTATGGGAGGATATTTCCTTTGGCCCTATAGTCTTCAAAGGGATAGGAAATATCTGTTCTCAGATTCCACAGATATAAGGCCAGCAAAGAGATCCAAGAAATACAGATGTAACTCTGTGAGTGGAAGTCACATATCACAGAGCAGTTTCTCAGAAAGCTTCTTTCCAGATTTCATCGGAGGATATTTCCTTTTTCAAGATAGCCCTCTATGGGCTTCCAAATATCACTTTGCCAATTGCACAAGAACTGTCTTAGCGAAAGGCTTCTTGAGGGGAAAGCTGTAACTCTGTGAGATGATTTCACAGAAAACAATGAAGTTTCTCAGAAAGCTTCTTTCTCTTTGTTATCGGAGGATATTTCCTTTGGCCCTATAGTCTTCAAAGGGATCCGAAATATCTGTTCTCAGATTCCACAGAAATAAGGCTAGCAAAGAGATCCACGAAACACAGATATAACTCTGTGAGTGGAAGTCACATATCACAGAGCAGTTTCTCAGAAAGCTTCTTTCCAGATTTCATTGGAGGATATTTCCTTTTTCACAATAGCCCTCTAAGGGCTTGCAAATATCACTTTGCGAATTCCACAAGAACTGTCTTAGCGAAAGGCTTCTTGAGGGGAAAGCTGAAACTCTGTGAGATGATTTCACAGAACACAAAGAAGTTTCTCAGAAAGCTTCTTTCTCTTTGTTATGGGAGGATATTTACTTTGGCCCTATAGTCTTCAAAAAGATCCGAAATATCTGTTCTCAGATTCCACAGAAATAAGGATAGCAAAGAGAACCACGAAATACAGATGAAACTCTGTGAGTGGAAGTCACATATCACAGAGCAGTTTCTCAGAAAGCTTCTTTCCAGATTTCATTGGAGGATATTTCCTTTTTCACAATAGCCCTCTATGGGCTTCCAAATATCACTTTGCCAATTCCACAAGAACTGTCTTAGCGAAAGGCTTCTTGAGGGGAAAGCTGTAACTCTGGGAGATATTTCACAGAACACAAAGAAGTTTCTCAGAAAGCTTCTCTCTCTTTGTTATGGGATTATATTACATTTGGCCCTATAGTCTTCAAAGGAATTCTAAATATCTGCTCTCAGATTCCACAGAAATAAGGCTAGCAAAGAGATCCACGAAATACAGATGTAACTCTGTGAGTGGAAGTCACATATCCCAGAGCAGTTTCTCTGAAAGTTTCTTTCCAGATTTCATTGGAGGATATTTCCTTTGTCACCATAGCCCTCTATGGGCTTACAAATATCACTTTGCCAATTCCACAATAACTGTCTTAGCGAAAGGCTTCTTGAGGAGAAAGCTGTAACTCTGTGAGATGATTTCACAGAACACAAAGAAGTTTCTCAGAAAGCTTCTTTCTCTTTGTTATCGGAGGATATTTCCTTTGGCCCTATAGTCTTCAAAGGGGTCGGAAATATCTGTTCTCAGATTCCACAGGAATAAGGCTAGCAAAGAGATCCACGAAATACAGATGTAACTCTGTGAGTGGAAGTCACATATCACAGAGCAGTTTCTCAGAAAGCTTCATTCCAGATTTCATTGTAGGATATTTCCTTTTTCACCATAGCCCTCTATGGACTTCCAAACATCACTTTGCCAATTCCACAAGAACTGTCTTAGCGAAAGGCTTCTTGAGGGGAAAGCTGTAACTCTGTGAGATGATTTCACAGAACACAAAGAAGTTTCTCAGAAACCTTCTTTCTCTTTGTTATCGGAGGATATTTCCTTTGGCCCTATAGTCTTCAAAGGGATCGGAAATATCTGTTCTCAGATTCCACAGGAATAAGGCTAGCAAAGAGATCCACGAAATACAGATGTAAATCTGTGAGTGGAAGTCACATATCACAGAGCAGTTTCTCAGAAAGCTTCTTTCCAGATTTCATCGGAGGATATTTCCTTTTTCACCATAGCCCTCTATGGGCTTCCAAATATCACTTTGCCAATTCCACAAGAACTGTCTTAGCGAAAGGCTTCTTGAGGGGAAAGCTGTAACTCTGTGAGATGATTTCACAGAACACAAAGAAGTTTCTCAGAAATCTTCTTTCTCTTTCTTATCGGAGGATATTTCCTTTGGCCCTATAGTCTTCAAAGGGATCCGAAATATCTGTTCTCAGATTCCACAGAAATAAGGCTAGCAAAGAGATCCACGAAATACAGATGTAACTCTGTGAGTGGAAGTCACATATCACAGAGCAGTTTCTCAGAAAGCTTCTTTCCAGATTTCAATGGAGGATATTTCCTTTTTCACAATAGCCCTCTATGGGCTTCCAAATATCACTTTCCAATTCCACAAGAACTGTCTTAGCGAAAGGCTTCTTGAGGGGAAAGCTGTAACTCTGTGAGATGATTTCACAGAACACAAAGAAGTTTCTCAGAAAGCTTCTTTCTCTTTCTTATCGGAGGATATTTCCTTTGGCCCTATTGTCTTCAAAGGGATCCGAAATATTTGTTCTCAGATTCCACAGAAATAAGGCTAGCAAAGAGATCCACGAAATACAGATGTAACTCTGTGAGTGGAAGTCACATATCACAGAGCAGTTTCTCAGAAAGCTTCTTTCCGGATTTCATTGGAGGATATTTCCTTTTTCACAATAGCCCTCTATGGGCTTCCTAATATCACTTTGCCAATTCCACAAGAACTGTCTTAGCGAAAGGCTTCTTGAGGGAAAAGCTGTAACTCAGGGAGATGATTTCACAGAACACAAAGAAGTTTCTCAGAAAGCTTCTTTCTCTTTGTTATGGGAGGATATTTCCTTTGTCACTATAGTCTTCAAAGGGATCCGAAATATCTGTTCTCAGATTCCGCAGAAATAAGGCTAGCAAAGAGATCCACGAAATACAGATGTAACTCTGTGAGTGGAAGTCTCATATCCCAGAGAAGTTTCTCAGAAAGCTTCTTTCCAGATTTCATCGGAGGATATTTCCTTTTTCACCATAGCCCTCTATGGGCTTCCAAATATCACTTTGCCAGTTCCACAAGATCTGTGTAAGCGAAAGGCTTCTTGAGGGGAAAGCTGTAACTCTGTGAGATGATTTCACAGAACACAAAGAAGTTTCTCAGAAAGCTTCTTTCTCTTTCTTATCGGAGGATATTTCCTTTGGCCCTATAATCTTCAAAGGGATCGGAAATATCTGTTCTTAGATTCCACAGAAATAAGGCTAGCAAAGAGATCCACGAAATACAGACGTAACTCTGTGAGTGGAAGTCACATATCACAGAGCAGTTTCTCAGAAAGCTTCATTCCAGATTTCATTGGAGGATATTTTCTTTTTCACCATAGCCCTCTATGGGCTTCCAAATATCACTTTGTCAATTCCACAAGAACTGTCTTAGCGAAAGGCTTCTTGAGGGGAAAGCTTTAACTCTGGGAGATGATTTCACAGAACACAAAGAAGTTTCTCAGAAACCTGCTTTCTCTTTGTTATCGGAGGATATTTCCTTTGGCCCTATAGTCTTCAAAGGGATCCGAAATATCTGTTCTCAGATTCCACCGAAATAAGGCTAGCAAAGAGATCCACGAAATACAGATGTAACTCTATGAGTGGAAGTCACATATCATAGAGCAGTTTCTCAGAAAACTTCTTTCCAGATTTCATTGCAGGATATTTCCTTTTTCACAATAGCCCTCTATGGGCTTCAAATATCACTTTGCCAATTCCACAAGAACTGTCTTAGCGAAAGGAGTCTTGAGGGGAAAGCTTTAACTCTGAGAGATGATTTCACAAAACACAAAGAAGTTTCTCAGAAAGCTGCTTTCTCTTTGTTATCGGAGGATATTTCCTTTGGCCCTTTAGTCTTCAAAGGGATCCGAAATATCTGTTCTCAGATTCCACAGAAATAACGCTAGCAAAGAGATCTACGAAATACAGATGTAACTCTGTGAGTGGAAGTCACATATCACAGAGCAGTTTCTCAGAAAGCTTCTTTGCAGATTTCATCTGAGGATATTTCCTTTTTCACCATAGCCCTCTATGGGCTTCCAAATATCACTTTGCCAATTCCACAAGAACTGTCTTAGCGAAAGGCCTCTTGAGGAAAAAGCTGTAACTCTGTGAGTTGATTTCACAGAACACAAAGAAGTTTCTCAGAAAGCTTCTTTCTCTTTGTTATGGGAGGATATTTCCTTTGTCCCTATAGTCTTCAAAGGGATCCGAAATATCTGTTCTCAGATTCCACAGAAACAAGGCTAGCAAAGAGATCCACGAAATACAGATGTAACTCTGTGAGTGGAAGTCACATATCACAGAGCAGTTTCTCAGAAAGCTTCTTTCCAGATTTCATCGGAGGATATTTCCTTTTTCACCATAGCCCTCTATGGGCTTCCAAATATCACTTTCCAATTCCACAAGAACTGTCTTAGCGAAAGGCTTCTTGAGGGGAAAGCTGTAACTCTGTGACATGATTTCACAGAACACAAAGAAGTTTCTCAGAAAGCTTCTTTCTCTTTCTTATCGGAGGATATTTCCTTTGGCCCTATTGTCTTCAAAGGGATCCGAAATATCTGTTCTCAGATTCCACAGAAATAAGGCTAGCAAAGAGATCCACGAAATACAGATGTAACTCTGTGAGTGGAAGTCACATATCACAGAGCAGTTTCTCAGAAAGCTTCTTTCCGGATTTCATTGGAAGATATTTCCTTTTTCACAATACCCCTCTATGGGCTTCCAATTATCACTTTGCCAATTCCACAAGAAGTGTCTTAGCGAAAGGCTTCTTGAGGGAAAAGCTGTAACTCTGTGAGATGATTTCACAGAACACAAAGAAGTTTCTCAGAATGCTTCTTTCTCTTTGTTATCGGAGGATATGTCCTTTGGCCCTATAGTCTTCAAAGGGATCCGAAATATCTGTTCTCAGATTCCACAGAAATAAGGCTAGCAAAGAGATCCACGAAATACAGATGTAACTCTGTGAGTGGAAGTCACATATCACAGAGCAGTTTCTCAGAAAGCTTCTTTCCAGATTTCATCGGAGGATATTTCCTTTTTCAAGATAGCCCTCTATGGGCTTCCAAATATCACTTTGCCTATTGCACAAGAACTGTCTTAGCGAAAGGCTTCTTGAGGGGAAAGCTGTAACTCTGTGAGATGATTTCACAGAAAACAATGAAGTTTCTCAGAAAGCTTCTTTCTCTTTGTTATCGGAGGATATTTCCTTTGGCCCTATAGTCTTCAAAGGGATCTGAAATATCTGTTCTCAGATTCCACAGAAATAAGGCTAGCAAAGAGATCCACGAAACACAGATGTAACTCTGTGAGTGGAAGTCACATATCACAGAGCAGTTTCTCAGAAAGCTTCTTTCCAGATTTCATTGGAGGATATTTCCTTTTTCACAATAGCCCTCTAAGGGCTTCCAAATATCACTTTGCGAATACCACAAGAACTGTCTTAGCGAAAGGCTTCTTGAGGGGAAAGCTGAAACTCTGTGAGATGATTTCACAGAACACAAAGAAGTTTCTCAGAAAGCTTCTTTCTCTTTTTTATGGGAGGATATTTACTTTGGCCCTATAGTCTTCAAAAAGATCCGAAATATCTGTTCTCAGATTCCACAGAAATAAGGATAGCAAAGAGATCCACGAAATACAGATGAAACTCTGTGAGTGGAAGTCTCATATCCCAGAGAAGTTTCTCAGAAAGCTTCTTTCCAGATTTCATCGGAGGATATTTCCTTTTTCACCATAGCCCTCTATGGGCTTCCAAATATCACTTTGCCATTTCCACAAGATCTGTGTAAGCGAAAGGCTTCTTGAGGGGAAAGCTGTAACTCTGTGAGATGATTTCACAGAACACAAAGAAGTTTCTCAGAAAGCTTCTTTCTCTTTCTTATCGGAGGATATTTCCTTTGGCCCTATAATCTTCAAAGGGATCGGAAATATCTGTTCTTAGATTCCACAGAAATAAGGCTAGCAAAGAGATCCACGAAATACAGATGTAACTCTGTGAGTGGAAGTCACATATCACAGAGCAGTTTCTCAGAAAGCTTCATTCCAGATTTCATTGGAGGATATTTTCTTTTTCACCATAGCCCTCTATGGGCTTCCAAATATCACTTTGCCAATTCCACAAGAACTGTCTTAGCGAAAGGCTTCTTGAGGGGAAAGCTTTAACTCTGGGAGATGATTTCACAGAACACAAAGAAGTTTCTCAGAAAGCTGCTTTCTCTTTGTTATCGGAGGATATTTCCTTTGGCCCTATAGTCTTCAAAGGGATCCGAAATATCTGTTCTCAGATTCCACCGAAATAAGGCTAGCAAAGAGATCCACGAAATACAGATGTAACTCTGTGAGTGGAAGTCACATATCACAGAGCAGTTTCTCAGAAAGCTTCTTTGCAGATTTCATCTGAGGATATTTCCTTTTTCACCATAGCCCTCTAAGGGCTTCCAAATATCACTTTGCCAATTCCACAAGAACTGTCTTAGCGAAAGGCCTCTTGAGGAAAAAGCTGTAACTCTGTGAGATGATTTCACAGAACACAAAGAAGTTTCTCAGAAAGCTTCTTTCTCTTTGTTATGGGAGGATATTTCCTTTGGCCCTATAGTCTTCAAAGGGATCCGAAATATCTGTTCTCAGATTCCTCAGAAATAAGGCTAGCAAAGAGATCCACTAAATACAGATGTAACTCTGTGAGTGGAAGTCACATATCACAGAGCAGTTTCTCAGAAAGCTTCTTTCCAGACTTCATTGGAGGATATATCCTTTTTCACAATAGCCCTCTATGGGCTTCCAAATATCACTTTGCCAATTCCACAAGAACTGTCTTAGCGAAAGGCTTCTTGAGGGGAAAGCTGTAACTCTGTGAGATGATTTCACAGAACACAAAGAAGTTTCTCAGAAAGCTTCTTTCTCTTTGTTTTCGGAGGATATTTCCTTTGGCCCTATAGTCTTCAAAGGGATCCGAAATATCTGTTCTCAGATTCCACAGAAATAAGGCTAGCAAAGAGATCCACGAAATACAGATGTAACTCTGTGAGTGGAAGTCACATATCACAGAGCAGTTTCTCAGAAAGCTTCTTTCCAGATTTCATTGGAGGATATTTCCTTTTTCACAATAGCCCTCAATGGGCTTCCAAATATCACTTTGCCAATTCCACAAGAACTGTCTTAGCGAAAGGCTTCTTGAGGAGAAAGCTGTAACTCTGTGAGATGATTTCACAGAACACAAAGAAGTTTCTCAGAAAGCTTCTTTCTCTTTGTTATGGAGGATATTTCCTTTGTCCCTATAGTCTTCAAAGGGATCCGAAATATCTGTTCTCAGATTCCACAGAAATAAGGGTAGCAAAGAGATCCACGAAATACAGATGTAACTCTGTGAGTGGAAGTCACATATCACAGAGCAGTTTCTCAGAAAGCTTCTTTCCAGATTTCATTGGAGGATATTTCCTTTTTCACAATAGCCCTCTATGGGCTTCCAAATATCACTTTGCCAATTCCACAAGAACTCTCTTAGCGAAAGGCTTCTTGAAGGAAAAGCTGTAACTCTGTGAGATGATTTCACAGAACACAAAGAAGTTTCTCAGAAAGCTTCTTTCTCTTTCTTATCGGAGGATATTTCCTTTGGCCCTATAGTCTTCAAAGGGATCCGATATATCTGTTCTTAGATTCCACAGAAATAAGGCTAGCAAAGAGATCCACGAAATACAGATGTAACTCTGTGAGTGGAAGTCACATATCATAGAGCAGTTTCTCAGAAAACTTCTTTCCAGATTTCATTGGAGGATATTTCCTTTTTCACAATAGCCCTTTATGGGCTTCCAAATATCACTTTGCCAATTCCACAAGAACTGTCTTAGCGAAAGGCTTCTTGAGGGGAAAGCTTTAACTCTGAGAGATGATTTCACAAAACACAAAGAAGTTTCTCAGAAAGCTGCTTTCTCTTTGTTATCGGAGGATATTTCCTTTGGCCCTATAGTCTTCAAAGGGATCCGAAATATCTGTTCTCAGATTCCACAGAAATAACGCTATCAAAGAGATCTACGAAATACAGAAGTAACTCTGTGAGTGGAAGTCACATATCACAGAGCAGTTTCTCAGAAAGCTTCTTTGCAGATTTCATCTGAGGATATTTCCTTTTTCACCATAGCCCTCTATGGGCTTCCAAATATCACTTTGCCAATTCCACAAGAACTGTCTTAGCGAAAGGCCTCTTGAGGGAAAAGCTGTAACTCTGTGAGATGATTTCACAGAACACAAAGAAGTTTCTCAGAAAGCTTCTTTCTCTTTGTTATGGGAGGATATTTCCTTTGTCACTATAGTTTTCAAGGGATCCGAAATATCTGTTCTCAGATTCCACAGAAATAAGGCTAGCAAAGAGATCCACGAAATACAGATGTAACTCTGTGAGTGGAAGTCACATATCACAGAGCAGTTTCTCAGAAAGCTTCTTTCCAGATTTCATTGGAGGATATTTCCTTTTTCACAATAGCCCTCAAAGGGCTTCCAAATATCACTTTGCCAATTCCACAAGAACTGTCTTAGCGAAAGGCTTCTTGAGGAGAAAGCTGTCACTCTGTGAGATGATTTCACAGAACACAAAGAAGTTTCTCAGAAATCTTCTTTCTCTTTCTTATCGGAGGATATTTCCTTTGGCCCTATACTCTTCAAAGGGATCCGAAATATCTGTTCTCAGATTCCACAGAAATAAGGCTAGCAAAGAGATCCACGAAATGCAGATGTAACTCTGTGAGTGGAAGTCACATATCACAGAGCAGTTTCTCAGAAAGCTTCTTTCCAGATTTCATTGGAGGATATTTCCTTTTTCACAATAGCCCTCTATGGGCTTCCAAATATCACTTTGCCAATTCCACAAGAACTGTCTTAGCGAAAGGCTTCTTGAGGGGAAAGCTGTAGCTCTATGAGATGATTTCACAGGACACAAAGAAGTTTCTCAGAAAGCTTCTTTCTCTTTCTTATCGGAGGATATTTCCTTTGGCCCTATAGTCTTCAAAGGGATCCGAAATATCTGTTCTCAGATTCCACAGAAATAAGGCTAGCAAAGAGATCCACGAAATACAGATGTAACTCTGTGAGTGGAAGTCACATATCCCAGAGCAGTTTCTCAGAAAGCTTCTTTCCAGATTTCATCGGAGGATATTTCCTTTTTCAGCGTAGCCCTCTATGGGCTTCCAAGTATCACTTTTCCAATTGCACAAGAACTGTCCTGGCGAAGGGCTTCTTGAGGGGAAAGCTGTAACTCTGCGAGATGATTTCACACAACACAAAGAAGTTTCTCAGAAAGCTTCTTTCTCTTTGTTATCGGAGGATATTTCCTTTGGCCCTCTAGTCTTCAAAGGGATCCGTAATATCTGTTCTCAGATTCCACAGAAATAAGGCTAGCAAAGAGATCCACGAAATACTGATGTAACGCTGTGAGTGGAAGTCTCATATCACAGAGCAGTTTCTCAGAAAGCTTCTTTCCAGATTTCATCGGAGGATATTTCCTTTTTCACCATAGCCCTCTATGGGCTTCCAAATATCACTTTGCCAATTCCACAAGAACTGTCTTAGCGAAAGGCTTCTTGAGGGGAAAGCTGTAGCTCTATGAGATGATTTCACAGGACACAAAGAAGTTTCTCAGAAAGCTTCTTTCTCTTTGTTTTCGGAGGATATTTCCTTTGGCCCTATAGTCTTCAAAGGGATCCGAAATATCTGTTCTCAGATTCCACAGAAATAAGGCTAGCAAAGAGATCCACGAAATACAGATGTAACTCTGTGAGTGGAAGTCACATATCACAGAGCAGTTTCTCAGAAAGCTTCTTTCCAGATTTCATTGGAGGATATTTCCTTTTTCACAATAGCCCTCAATGGGCTTCCAAATATCACTTTGCCAATTCCACAAGAACTGTCTTAGCGAAAGGCTTCTTGAGGAGAAAGCTGTAACTCTGTGAGATGATTTCACAGAACACAAAGAAGTTTCTCAGAAAGCTTCTTTCTCTTTGTTATGGAGGATATTTCCTTTGTCCCTATAGTCTTCAAAGGGATCCGAAATATCTGTTCTCAGATTCCACAGAAATAAGGGTAGCAAAGAGATCCACGAAATACAGATGTAACTCTGTGAGTGGAAGTCACATATCACAGAGCAGTTTCTCAGAAAGCTTCTTTCCAGATTTCATTGGAGGATATTTCCTTTTTCACAATAGCCCTCTATGGGCTTCCAAATATCACTTTGCCAATTCCACAAGAACTCTCTTAGCGAAAGGCTTCTTGAAGGAAAAGCTGTAACTCTGTGAGATGATTTCACAGAACACAAAGAAGTTTCTCAGAAAGCTTCTTTCTCTTTCTTATCGGAGGATATTTCCTTTGGCCCTATAGTCTTCAAAGGGATCCGATATATCTGTTCTTAGATTCCACAGAAATAAGGCTAGCAAAGAGATCCACGAAATACAGATGTAACTCTGTGAGTGGAAGTCACATATCATAGAGCAGTTTCTCAGAAAACTTCTTTCCAGATTTCATTGGAGGATATTTCCTTTTTCACAATAGCCCTTTATGGGCTTCCAAATATCACTTTGCCAATTCCACAAGAACTGTCTTAGCGAAAGGCTTCTTGAGGGGAAAGCTTTAACTCTGAGAGATGATTTCACAAAACACAAAGAAGTTTCTCAGAAAGCTGCTTTCTCTTTGTTATCGGAGGATATTTCCTTTGGCCCTATAGTCTTCAAAGGGATCCGAAATATCTGTTCTCAGATTCCACAGAAATAACGCTATCAAAGAGATCTACGAAATACAGAAGTAACTCTGTGAGTGGAAGTCACATATCACAGAGCAGTTTCTCAGAAAGCTTCTTTGCAGATTTCATCTGAGGATATTTCCTTTTTCACCATAGCCCTCTATGGGCTTCCAAATATCACTTTGCCAATTCCACAAGAACTGTCTTAGCGAAAGGCCTCTTGAGGGAAAAGCTGTAACTCTGTGAGATGATTTCACAGAACACAAAGAAGTTTCTCAGAAAGCTTCTTTCTCTTTGTTATGGGAGGATATTTCCTTTGTCACTATAGTTTTCAAGGGATCCGAAATATCTGTTCTCAGATTCCACAGAAATAAGGCTAGCAAAGAGATCCACGAAATACAGATGTAACTCTGTGAGTGGAAGTCACATATCACAGAGCAGTTTCTCAGAAAGCTTCTTTCCAGATTTCATTGGAGGATATTTCCTTTTTCACAATAGCCCTCAAAGGGCTTCCAAATATCACTTTGCCAATTCCACAAGAACTGTCTTAGCGAAAGGCTTCTTGAGGAGAAAGCTGTCACTCTGTGAGATGATTTCACAGAACACAAAGAAGTTTCTCAGAAATCTTCTTTCTCTTTCTTATCGGAGGATATTTCCTTTGGCCCTATACTCTTCAAAGGGATCCGAAATATCTGTTCTCAGATTCCACAGAAATAAGGCTAGCAAAGAGATCCACGAAATGCAGATGTAACTCTGTGAGTGGAAGTCACATATCACAGAGCAGTTTCTCAGAAAGCTTCTTTCCAGATTTCATTGGAGGATATTTCCTTTTTCACAATAGCCCTCTATGGGCTTCCAAATATCACTTTGCCAATTCCACAAGAACTGTCTTAGCGAAAGGCTTCTTGAGGGGAAAGCTGTAGCTCTATGAGATGATTTCACAGGACACAAAGAAGTTTCTCAGAAAGCTTCTTTCTCTTTCTTATCGGAGGATATTTCCTTTGGCCCTATAGTCTTCAAAGGGATCCGAAATATCTGTTCTCAGATTCCACAGAAATAAGGCTAGCAAAGAGATCCACGAAATACAGATGTAACTCTGTGAGTGGAAGTCACATATCCCAGAGCAGTTTCTCAGAAAGCTTCTTTCCAGATTTCATCGGAGGATATTTCCTTTTTCAGCGTAGCCCTCTATGGGCTTCCAAGTATCACTTTTCCAATTGCACAAGAACTGTCCTGGCGAAGGGCTTCTTGAGGGGAAAGCTGTAACTCTGCGAGATGATTTCACACAACACAAAGAAGTTTCTCAGAAAGCTTCTTTCTCTTTGTTATCGGAGGATATTTCCTTTGGCCCTCTAGTCTTCAAAGGGATCCGTAATATCTGTTCTCAGATTCCACAGAAATAAGGCTAGCAAAGAGATCCACGAAATACTGATGTAACGCTGTGAGTGGAAGTCTCATATCACAGAGCAGTTTCTCAGAAAGCTTCTTTCCAGATTTCATCGGAGGATATTTCCTTTTTCACCATAGCCCTCTATGGGCTTCCAAATATCACTTTGCCAATTCCACAAGAACTGTCTTAGCGAAAGGCTTCTTGAGGGGAAAGCTGTAGCTCTATGAGATGATTTCACAGGACACAAAGAAGTTTCTCCGAAAGCTTCTTTCTCTTTCTTATCGGAGGATATTTCCTTTGGCCCTATAGTCTTCAAAGGGATCCGAAATATCTGTTCTCAGATTCCACAGAAATAAGGCTAGCAAAGAGATCCACGAAATACAGATGTAACTCTGTGAGTGGAAGTCACATATCCCATAGCAGTTTCTCAGAAAGCTTCTTTCCAGATTTCATCGGAGGATATTTCCTTTTTCAGCGTAGCCCTCGATGGGCTTCCAAGTGTCACTTTTCCAATTGCACAAGAACTGTCCTGGCGAAGGACTTCTTGAGGGGAAAGCTGTAACTCTGGGAGATGATTTCACAGAACACAAAGAAGTTTCTCAGAAAGCTTCTTTCTCTTTGTCATGGGAGAATATTTCCTTTGGCCCTATAGTCTTCAAAGGTATCCGAAATATCTCTTCTCAGATTCCACAGAAATAAGGCTAGCAAAGAGATCCACGAAATACAGATGTAACTCTGTGAGTGGAAGTCACATATCCCAGAGCAGTTTCTCAGAAAGCTTCTTTCCAGATTTCATCGGAGTATATTTCCTTTTTCACCATAGCCCTCTATGGTCTTCCAAATATCACTTTGCCAATTCCACAAGAACTGTCTTAGCGAAAGGCTTCTTGAGGGAAAAGGTGTAACTCTGTGAGATGATTTCACAGAACACAAAGAAGTTTCTCCGAAAGGTTCTTTAACTTTGTTATGGGAGGATATTTCCTTTGTCACTATCGTCTTCAAAGGGATCCAAAATATCTGTTCTCAGATTCCACAGAAATAAGGCTAGCAAAGAGATCCATGAAATACAGATGTAACTCTGTGAGTGGAAGTCACATATCCCAGAGCAGTTTCTCAGAAAGCTTCTTTCCAGATTTCATCGGAGGATATTTCCTTTTTCACAATAGCCCTCTAAGGGCTTCCAAATATCACTTTGCCAATTCCCCAAGAACTGTCTTAGCGAAAGGCCTCTTGAGGGGAAAGCTGTAACTCTGTGAGATGATTTCACAGAACACAAAGAAGTTTCTCAGAAAGCTTCTTTCTCTTTCTTATCGGAGGATTTTTCCTTTGGCCCTATAGTCTTCAAAGGGATCCGAAATATCTGTTCTTAGATTCCACAGAAATAAGGCTAGCAAAGAGATCCACGAAATACAGATGTAACTCTGTGAGTGGAAGTCACATATCACAGTGCAGTTTCTCAGAAAGCTTCTTTCCAGCTTTCATTGGAGGATATTTCCTTTTTAACAATAGCCCTCTATGGGCTTCCAAATATCACTTTGCCAATTCCACAAGAACTGTCTTAGCGAAAGGCTTCTTGAGGGGAAAGCTGTAACTCTGTGAGATGATTTCACAGAACACAAAGAAGTTTCTCAGAAAGCTTCTTTCTCTTTGTTATCGGAGGATATTTCCTTTGGCCCTATAGTCTTCAAAGGGATCCGAAATATCTGCTCTCAGATTCCACAGAAATAAGGCTAGCAAAGAGATCCACGAAATACAGATGTAACTCTGTGAGTGGATGTCACATATTACAGAGCAGTTTCTCAGAAAGCTTCCTTCCAGATTTCATCGGAGGATATTTCCTTTTTCACCATAGCCCTCTATGGGCTTCCAAATATCACTTTGCCAATTCCACAAGAACTGTCTTAGCGAAAGGCTTCTTGAGGGGAAAGCTGTAATTCTGTGAGATGATTTCACAGAACACAAAGAAGTTTCTCAGAAAGCTTCTTTCTCTTTGTTATGGGAGGATATTTCCTTTGTCCCTATAGTCTTCAAACGGATCCGAAATATCTGTTCTCAGATTCCACAGAAATAAGGCTAGCAAAGAGATCCACGAAATACAGATGTAACTCTGTGAGTGGAAGTCACATATCCCAGAGCAGTTTCTCAGAAAGCTTCTTTCCAGATTTCATCGGAGGATATTTCCTTTTTCCCCGTAGCCCTCTATGGGCTTCCAAGTATCACTTTTCCAATTGCACAAGAACTGTCTTAGCGAAAGTCTTCTTGAGGGGAAAGCTGTAACTCTGGGAGATGATTTCACAGAACACAAAGAAGTTTCTCAGAAAGCTTCTTTCTCTTTGTTATGGAAGGATATTTCCTTTGGCCCTATAGTCTTCAAAGGGATCCGAAATATCTGTTCTCAGATTCCACAGAAATAAGGCTAGCAAAGAGATCCACGAAATACTGATGTAACTCTGTGAGTGGAAGTCACACATCACAGAGCAGTTTCTCAGAAAGCTTCTTTCCAGATTTCATCGGAGGATATTTCCTTTTTCACCATAGCCCTCTATGGGCTTCCAAATATCACTTTGCCAATTCCACAAGAACTGTCTTAGCGAAAGGCTTCTTGAGGGGAAAGCTGTAACTCTGGGAGATGATTTCACAGAACACAAAGAAGTTTCTCAGAAAGCTTCTCTCTCTTTGTTATGGGATTATATTACATTTGGCCCTATAGTCTTCAAAGGAATTCTAAATATCTGCTCTCAGATTCCACAGAAATAAGGCTAGCAAAGAGATCCACGAAATACAGATGTAACTCTGTGAGTGGAAGTCACATATCCCAGAGCAGTTTCTCTGAAAGTTTCTTTCCAGATTTCATTGGAGGATATTTCCTTTGTCACCATAGCCCTCTTTGGGCTTACAAATATCACTTTGCCAATTCCACAAGAACTGTCTTAGCGAAAGGCTTCTTGAGGGGAAAGCTGTAACTCTGTGAGATGATTTCACAGAACCCAATGAAGTTTCTCAGAAAGCTTCTTTCTCTTTGTTATCGGAGGATATTTCCTTTGGCCCTATAGTCTTCAAAGGGGTCGGAAATATCTGTTCTCAGATTCCACAGGAATAAGGCTAGCAAAGAGATCCACGAAATACAGATGTAACTCTGTGAGTGGAAGTCACATATCACAGAGCAGTTTCTCAGAAAGCTTCATTCCAGATTTCATTGTAGGATATTTCCTTTTTCACCATAGCCCTCTATGGACTTCCAAACATCACTTTGCCAATTCCACAAGAACTGTCTTAGCGAAAGGCTTCTTGAGGGGAAAGCTGTAACTCTGTGAGATGATTTCACAGAACACAAAGAAGTTTCTCAGAAACCTTGTTTCTCTTTGTTATCGGAGGATATTTCCTTTGGCCCTATAGTCTTCAAAGGGATCGGAAATATCTGTTCTCAGATTCCACAGGAATAAGGCTAGCAAAGAGATCCACGAAATACAGATGTAACTCTGTGAGTGGAAGTCACATATCACAGAGCAGTTTCTCAGAAAGCTTCTTTCCAGATTTCATCGGAGGATATTTCCTTTTTCACCATAGCCCTCTATGGGCTTCCAAATATCACTTTGCCAATTCCACAAGAACTGTCTTAGCGAAAGGCTTCTTGAGGGGAAAGCTGTAACTCTGTGAGATGATTTCACAGAACACAAAGAAGTTTCTCAGAAAACTTCTTTCTCTTTGTTATCGGAGGATATTTCCTTTGGCCCTATAGTCTTCAAAGGGATCCGAAATATCTGTTCTCAGATTCCACAGAAATAAGGCTAGCAAAGAGATCCACGAAATACAGATGTAACTCTGTGAGTGGAAGTCACATATCACAGAGCAGTTTCTCAGAAAGCTTCTTTCCAGATTTCATTGGAGGATATTTCCTTTTTCACAATAGCCCTCTATGGGCTTCCAAATATCACTTTCCAATTCCACAAGAACTGTCTTAGCGAAAGGCTTCTTGAGGGGCAAGCTGTAACACTGTGAGATGATTTCACAGAACACAAAGAAGTTTCTCAGAAAGCTTCTTTCTCTTTCTTATCGGAGGATATTTCCTTTGGCCCTATTGTCTTCAAAGGGATCCGAAATATCTGTTCTCAGATTCCACAGAAATAAGGCTAGCAAAGAGATCCACGAAATACACATGTAACTCTGTGAGTGGAAGTCACATATCACAGAGCAGTTTCTCAGAAAGCTTCTTTCCGATTTTCATTGGAGGATATTTCCTTTTTCACAATAGCCCTCTATGGGCTTCCTAATATCACTTTGCCAATTCCACAAGAACTGTCTTAGCGAAAGGCTTCTTGAGGGGAAAGCTGTAACTCTGGGAGATGATTTCACAGAACACAAAGAAGTTTCTCAGAAAGCTTCTTTCTCTTTGTTATGGGAGGATATTTCATTTGTCACTATAGTCTTCAAAGGGATCCGAAATATCTGTTCTCAGATTCCGCAGAAATAAGGCTAGCAAAGAGATCCACGAAATACAGATGTAACTCTGTGAGTGGAAGTCTCATATCCCAGAGCAGTTTCTCAGAAAGCTTCTTTCCAGATTTCATCGGAGGATATTTCCTTTTTCACCATAGCCCTCTATGGGCTTCCAAATATCACTTTGCCAGTTCCACAAGATCTGTGTAAGCGAAAGGCTTCTTGAGGGGAAAGATGTAACTCTGTGAGATGATTTCACAGAACACAAAGAAGTTTCTCAGAAAGCTTCTTTCTCTTTCTTATCGGAGGATATTTCCTTTGGCCCTATAATCTTCAAAGGGATCGGAAATATCTGTTCTTAGATTCCACAGAAATAAGGCTAGCAAAGAGATCCACGAAATACAGATGTAACTCTGTGAGTGGAAGTCACATATCACAGAGCAGTTTCTCAGAAAGCTTCTTTCCAGATTTCATTGGAGGATATTTCCTTTTTCACAATAGCCCTCTATGGGCTTCCAAATATCACTTTGCCAATTCCACAAGAACTGTCTTAGCGAAAGGCTTCTTGAGGGGAAAGCTTTAACTCTGGGAGATGATTTCACAGAACACAAAGAAGTTTCTCAGAAAGCTGCTTTCTCTTTGTTATCGGAGGATATTTCCTTTGGCCCTATAGTCTTCAAAGGGATCCGAAATATCTGTTCTCAGATTCCACAGAAATAAGGCTAGCAAAGAGATCCACGAAATACAGATGTAACTCTGTGAGTGGAAGTCACATATCACAGAGCAGTTTCTCAGAAATCTTCTTTCCAGACTTCATTGGAGGATATATCCTTTTTCACAATAGCCCTCTACGGGCTTCCAAATATCACTTTGCCAATTCCACAAGAACTGTCTTAGCGAAAGGCATCTTGAGGGGAACGTTGTAACTCTGTGAGATGATTTCACAGAACACAAAGAAGTTTCTCAGAAAGCTTCTTTCTCTTTGTTTTCGGAGGATATTTCCTTTGGCCCTATAGTCTTCAAAGGGATCCGAAATATCTGTTCTCAGATTCCACAGAAATAAGGCTAGCAAAGAGATCCACGAATTACAGATGTAACTCTGTGAGTGGAAGTCACATATCACAGAGCAGTTTCTCAGAAAGCTTCTTTCCAGATTTCATTGGAGGATATTTCCTTTTTCACAATAGCCCTCAATGGGCTTCCAAATATCACTTTGCCAATTCCACAAGAACTGTCTTAGCGAAAGGCTTCTTGAGGAGAAAGCTGTAACTCTGTGAGATGATTTCACAGAACACAAAGAAGTTTCTCAGAAATCTTCTTTCTCTTTCTTATCGGAGGATATTTCCTTTGGCCCTATAGTCTTCAAAGGGATCCGAAATATCTGTTCTCAGATTCCACAGAAATAAGGCTAGCAAAGAGATCCACGAAATGCAGATGTAACTCTGTGAGTGGAAGTCACATATAACAGAGCAGTTTCTCAGAAAGCTTCTTTCCAGATTTCATTGGAGGCTATTTCCTTTTTCACAATAGCCCTCTATGGGCTTCCAAATATCACTTTGCCAATTCCACAAGAACTGTCTTAGCGAAAGGCTTCTTGTGGGAAAAGCTGTAACTCTGTGAGATGATTTCACAGAACACAAAGAAGTTTCTCAGAAAGCTTCTTTCTCTTTCTTATCGGAGGATATTTCCTTTGGCCCTATAGTCTTCAAAGGGATCCGAAATATCTGTTCTTAGATTCCACAGAAATAAGGCTAGCAAAGAGATCCACGAAATACAGATGTAACTCTGTGAGTGGAAGTCACATATCACAGAGCAGTTTCTCAGAAAACTTCTTTCCAGATTTCATTGGAGGATATTTCCTTTTTCACAATAGCCCTCCATGGGCTTCCAAATATCACTTTGCCAATTCCACAAGAACTGTCTTAGCGAAAGGCTTCTTGAGGGGAAAGCTGTAACTCTGTGAGATGATTTCACAGAACACAAAGAAGTTTCTCAGAAAGCTTCTTTCTCTTTCTTATCGGAGGATATTTCCTTTGGCCCTATAGTCTTCAAAGGGATCCGAAATATCTGTTCTTAGATTCCACAGAAATAAGGCTAGCAAAGAGATCCACGAAATACAGATGTAACTCTGTGAGTGGAAGTCACATATCACAGAGCAGTTTCTCAGAAAACTTCTTTCCAGATTTCATTGGAGGATATTTCCTTTTTCACCATAGCCCTCTATGGGCTTCCAAATATCACTTTGCCAATTCCACAAGAACTGTCTTAGCGAAAGGCTTCTTGAGGGGAAAGCTTTAACTCTGAGAGATGATTTCACAAAACACAAAGAAGTTTCTCAGAAAGCTGCTTTCTCTTTGTTATCGGAGGATATTTCCTTTGCCCCTATAGTCTTCAAAGGGATCCGAAATATCTGTTCTCAGATTCCACAGAAATAAGGCTAGCAAAGAGATCTACGAAATACAGATGTAACTCCGTGAGTGGAAGTCACATATCACAGAGCAGTTTCTCAGAAAGCTTCTTTGCAGATTTCATCTGAGGATATTTCCTTTTTCACCATAGCCCTCTATGGGCTTCCAAATATCACTTTGCCAATTCCACAAGAACTGTCTTAGCGAAAGGCCTCTTGAGTTAAAAGCTGTAACTCTCTGAGATGATTTCACAGAACACAAAGAAGTTTCTCAGAAAGCTTCTTTCTCTTTGTTATGGGAGGATATTTCCTTTGGCCCTATAGTCTTCAAAGGGATCCTAAATATCTGTTCTCAGATTCCACAGAAACAAGGCTAGCAAAGAGATCCACGAAATACAGATGTAACTCTGTGAGTGGAAATCACATATCACAGAGCAGTTTCTCAGAAAGCTTCTTTACAGATTTCTTCGGAGGATATTTCCTTTTTCACCATAGCCCTCTATGGGCTTCCAAATATCACTTTGCCAATTCCACAAGAACTGTCTTAGCGAAAGGCTTCTTGAGGGGAAAGCTGTAACTCTGGGAGATGATTTCA
This sequence comes from Macaca mulatta, assembly GCF_049350105.2. Lineage (NCBI taxonomy): Eukaryota > Metazoa > Chordata > Mammalia > Primates > Cercopithecidae > Macaca > Macaca mulatta. The sequence continues at coordinate 32,052,964 of NC_133417.1, forward strand.
CAGAACACAAAGAAGTTTCTCAGAAAGCTTCTTTCTCTTTGTTATGGGAGGATATTTCATTTGTCACTATAGTCTTCAAAGGGATCCGAAATATCTGTTCTCAGATTCCGCAGAAATAAGGCTAGCAAAGAGATCCACGAAATACAGATGTAACTCTGTGAGTGGAAGTCTCATATCCCAGAGCAGTTTCTCAGAAAGCTTCTTTCCAGATTTCATCGGAGGATATTTCCTTTTTCACCATAGCCCTCTATGGGCTTCCAAATATCACTTTGCCAGTTCCACAAGATCTGTGTAAGCGAAAGGCTTCTTGAGGGGAAAGCTGTAACTCTGTGAGATGATTTCACAGAACACAAAGAAGTTTCTCAGAAAGCTTCTTTCTCTTTCTTATCGGAGGATATTTCCTTTGGCCCTATAATCTTCAAAGGGATCGGAAATATCTGTTCTAAGATTCCACAGAAATAAGGCTAGCAAAGAGATCCACGAAATACAGATGTAACTCTGTGAGTGGAAGTCACATATCACAGAGCAGTTTCTCAGAAAGCTTCTTTCCAGATTTCATTGGAGGATATTTCCTTTTTCACAATAGCCCTCTATGGGCTTCCAAATATCACTTTGCCAATTCCACAAGAACTGTCTTAGCGAAAGGCTTCTTGAGGGGAAAGCTTTAACTCTGGGAGATGATTTCACAGAACACAAAGAAGTTTCTCAGAAAGCTGCTTTCTCTTTGTTATCGGAGGATATTTCCTTTGGCCCTATAGTCTTCAAAGGGATCCGAAATATCTGTTCTCAGATTCCACAGAAATAAGGCTAGCAAAGAGATCCACGAAATACAGATGTAACTCTGTGAGTGGAAGTCACATATCACAGAGCAGTTTCTCAGAAATCTTCTTTCCAGACGTCATTGGAGCATATATCCTTTTTCACAATAGCCCTCTACGGGCTTCCAAATATCACTTTGCCAATTCCACAAGAACTGTCTTAGCCAAAGGCATCTTGAGGGGAACGTTGTAACTCTGTGAGATGATTTCACAGAACACAAAGAAGTTTCTCAGAAAGCTTCTTTCTCTTTGTTTTCGGAGGATATTTCCTTTGGCCCTATAGTCTTCAAAGGGATCCGAAATATCTGTTCTCAGATTCCACAGAAATAAGGCTAGCAAAGAGATCCACGAATTACAGATGTAACTCTGTGAGTGGAAGTCACATATCACAGAGCAGTTTCTCAGAAAGCTTCTTTCCAGATTTCATTGGAGGATATTTCCTTTTTCACAATAGCCCTCAATGGGCTTCCAAATATCACTTTGCCAATTCCACAAGAACTGTCTTAGCGAAAGGCTTCTTGAGGAGAAAGCTGTAACTCTGTGAGATGATTTCACAGAACACAAAGAAGTTTCTCAGAAATCTTCTTTCTCTTTCTTATCGGAGGATATTTCCTTTGGCCCTATAGTCTTCAAAGGGATCCGAAATATCTGTTCTCAGATTCCACAGAAATAAGGCTAGCAAAGAGATCCACGAAATGCAGATGTAACTCTGTGAGTGGAAGTCACATATCACAGAGCAGTTTCTCAGAAAGCTTCTTTCCAGATTTCATTGGAGGCTATTTCCTTTTTCACAATAGCCCTCTATGGGCTTCCAAATATCACTTTGCCAATTCCACAAGAACTGTCTTAGCGAAAGGCTTCTTGTGGGAAAAGCTGTAACTCTGTGAGATGATTTCACAGAACACAAAGAAGTTTCTCAGAAAGCTTCTTTCTCTTTCTTATCGGAGGATATTTCCTTTGGCCCTATAGTCTTCAAAGGGATCCGAAATATCTGTTCTTAGATTCCACAGAAATAAGGCTAGCAAAGAGATCCACGAAATACAGATGTAACTCTGTGAGTGGAAGTCACATATCACAGAGCAGTTTCTCAGAAAACTTCTTTCCAGATTTCATTGGAGGATATTTCCTTTTTCACAATAGCCCTCTATGGGCTTCCAAATATCACTTTGCCAATTCCACAAGAACTGTCTTAGCGAAAGGCTTCTTGAGGGGAAAGCTGTAACTCTGTGAGATGATTTCACAGAACACAAAGAAGTTTCTCAGAAAGCTTCTTTCTCTTTCTTATCGGAGGATATTTCCTTTGGCCCTATAGTCTTCAAAGGGATCCGAAATATCTGTTCTTAGATTCCACAGAAATAAGGCTAGCAAAGAGATCCACGAAATACAGATGTAACTCTGTGAGTGGAAGTCACATATCACAGAGCAGTTTCTCAGAAAACTTCTTTCCAGATTTCATTGGAGGATATTTCCTTTTTCACCATAGCCCTCTATGGGCTTCCAAATATCACTTTGCCAATTCCACAAGAACTGTCTTAGCGAAAGGCTTCTTGAGGGGAAAGCTTTAACTCTGAGAGATGATTTCACAAAACACAAAGAAGTTTCTCAGAAAGCTGCTTTCTCTTTGTTATCGGAGGATATTTCCTTTGGCCCTATAGTCTTCAAAGGGATCCGAAATATCTGTTCTCAGATTCCACAGAAATAAGGCTAGCAAAGAGATCTACGAAATACAGATGTAACTCTGTGAGTGGAAGTCACATATCACAGAGCAGTTTCTCAGAAAGCTTCTTTGCAGATTTCATCTGAGGATATTTCCTTTTTCACCATAGCCCTCTATGGGCTTCCAAATATCACTTTGCCAATTCCACAAGAACTGTCTTAGCGAAAGGCCTCTTGAGGGAAAAGCTGTAACTCTCTGAGATGATTTCACAGAACACAAAGAAGTTTCTCAGAAAGCTTCTTTCTCTTTGTTATGGGAGGATATTTCCTTTGGCCCTATAGTCTTCAAAGGGATCCTAAATATCTGTTCTCAGATTCCACAGAAACAAGGCTAGCAAAGAGATCCACGAAATACAGATGTAACTCTGTGAGTGGAAGTCACATATCACAGAGCAGTTTCTCAGAAAGCTTCTTTACAGATTTCTTCGGAGGATATTTCCTTTTTCACCATAGCCCTCTATGGGCTTCCAAATATCACTTTGCCAATTCCACAAGAACTGTCTTAGCGAAAGGCTTCTTGAGGGGAAAGCTGTAACTCTGTGAGATGATTTCACAGAACACAAAGAAGTTTCTCAGAAAGCTTCTTTCTCTTTCTTATCGGAGGATATTTCCTTTGGCCCTATTGTCTTCAAAGGGATCCGAAATATCTGTTCTCAGATTCCACAGAAATAAGGCTAGCAAAGAGATCCACGAAATACAGATGTAACTCTGTGAGTGGAAGTCACATATCACAGAGCAGTTTCTCAGAAAGCTTCTTTCCGGATTTCATTGAAGGATATTTCCTTTTTCACAATAGCCCTCTATGGGCTTCCAATTATCACTTTGCCAATTCCACAAGAACTGTCTTAGCGAAAGGCTTCTCGAGGGAAAAGCTGTAACTCTGGGAGATGATTTCACAGAACACAAAGAAGTTTCTCAGAAAGCTTCTTTCTCTTTGTTATGGGAGGATATTTCCTTTGTCACTATAGTTTTCAAAGGGATCCGAAATATCTGTTCTCAGATTCTGCAGAAATAACGCTAGCAAAGAGATCCACCAAATACAGATGTAACTCTGTGAGTGGAAGTCTCATATCCCAGAGCAGTTTCTCAGAAAGTTTCTTTCCAGATTTCATCGGAGGATATTTCCTTTTTCACCATAGCCCTCTATGGGCTTCCAAATATCACTTTGCCAATTCCACAAGATCTGTGTTAGCGAAAGGCTTCTTGAGGGGGAAGCTGTAACTCTGTGAGATGATTTCAGAGAACACAAAGAAGTTTCTCAGAAAGCTTCTTTCTCTTTCTTATCGGAGGATATTTCCTTTGGCCCTATAGTCTTCAAAGGGATCCGAAATATCTGTTCTCAGATTCCACAGAAATAAGGCTAGCAAAGAGATCCACGAAATACAGATGTAACTCTGTGAGTGGAAGTCACATATCACAGAGCAGTTTCTCAGAAAGCTTCTTTCCAGACTTCATTGGAGGATATATCCTCTTTCACAATAGCCCTCTATGGGCTTCCAAATATCACTTTGCCAATTCCACAAGAACTGTCTTAGCGAAAGGCTTCTTGAGGGAAAAGCTGTAACTCTGTGAGATGATTGCACAGAACACAAAGAAGTTTCTCAGAAAGCTTCTTTCTCTTTCTTATCGGAGGATATTTCCTTTGGCCCTATAGTCTTCAAAGGGATCCGAAATATCTGTTCTTAGATTCCACAGAAATAAGGCTAGCAAAGAGATCCACGAAATACAGATGTAACTCTGTGAGTGGAAGTCACATATCATAGAGCAGTTTCTCAGAAAACTTCTTTCCAGATTTCATTGGAGGATATTTCCTTTTTCACAATAGCCCTCTGTGGGCTTCCAAATATCACTTTGCCAATTCCACAAGAACTGTCTTAGCGAAAGGCTTCTTGAGGGGAAAGCTTTAACTCTGAGAGATGATTTCACAAAACACCAAGAAGTTTCTCAGAAAGCTGCTTTCTCTTTGTTATCGGAGGATATTTCCTCTGGCCCTATAGTCTTCAAAGGGATCCGAAATATCTGTTCTCAGATTCCACAGAAATAAGGCTAGCAAAGAGATCTACGAAATACAGATGTAACTCTGTGAGTGGAAGTCACATATCACAGAGCAGTTTCTCAGAAAGCTTCTTTGCAGATTTCATCTGAGGATATTTCCTTTTTCACCATAGCCCTCTATGGGCTTCCAAATATCACTTTGCCAATTCCACAAGAACTGTCTTAGCGAAAGGCCTCTTGAGGGAAAAGCTGTAACTCTGTGAGATGATTTCACAGAACACAAAGAAGTTTCTCAGAAAGCTTCTTTCTCTTTGTTATGGGAGGATATTTCCTTTGTCCCTGTAGTCTTCAAAGGGATCCGAAATATCTGTTCTCAGATTCCACAGAAACAAGGCTAGCAAAGAGATCCACGAAATACAGATGTAACTCTGTGAGTGGAAGTCACATATCACAGAGCAGTTTCTCAGAAAGCTTCTTTCCAGATTTCATCGGAGGATATTTCCTTTTTCACCATAGCCCTCTATGGGCTTCCAAATATCACTTTGCCAATTCCACAAGAACTGTCTTAGCGAAAGGCTTCTTGAGGGGAAAGCTGTAACTCTGTGAGATGATTTCACAGAACACAAAGAAGTTTCTCAGAAAGCTTCTTTCTCTTTCTTATCGGAGGATATTTGCTTTGGCCCTATTGTCTTCAAAGGGATCCGAAATATCTGTTCTCAGATTCCACAGAAATAAGGCTAGCAAAGAGATCCACGAAATACAGATGTAACTCTGTGAGTGGAAGTCACATATCAGAGAGCAGTTTCTCAGAAAGCTTCTTTCCGGATTTCATTGGAGGATATTTCCTTTTTCACAATAGCCCTCTATGGGCTTCCAATTATCACTTTGCCAATTCCACAAGAACTGTCTTAGCGAAAGGCTTCTTGAGGGAAAAGCTGTAACTCTGGGAGATGATTTCACAGAACACAAAGAAGTTTCTCAGAAAGCTGATTTCTCTTTGTTATGGGAGGATATTTCCTTTGTCACTATAGTTTTCAAAGGGATCCGAAATATCTGTTCGCAGATTCTGCAGAAATAAGGCTAGCAAAGAGATACACGAAATACAGATGTAACTCTGTGAGTGGAAGTCTCATATCCCAGAGCAGTTTCTCAGAAAGCTTCTTTCCAGATTTCATCGGAGGATATTTCCTTTTTCACCATAGCCCTCTATGGGCTTCCAAATATCACTTTGCCAATTCCACAAGATCTGTGTTAGCGAAAGGCTGCTTGAGGGGAGAGCTGTAAGTCTGTGAGATGATTTCACAGAACACAAAGAAGTTTCTCAGAAAGCTTCTTTCTCTTTCTTATCGGAGGATATTTCCTTTGGCCCTATAGTCTTCAAAGGGATCCGAAATATCTGTTCTCAGATTCCACAGAAATAAGGCTAGCAAAGAGATCCACAAAATACAGATGTAACTCTGTGAGTGGAAGTCACATATCACAGAGCAGTTTCTCAGAAAGTTTCTTTCCAGACTTCATTGGAGGATATTTCCTTTTTCACAATAGCCCTCTATGGGCTTCCAAATATCACTTTGCCAAATCCACAAGAACTGTCTTAGCGAAAGGCATCTTGAGGGGAAAGTCGTAACTCTGTGAGATGATTTCACAGAACACAAAGAAGTTTCTCAGAAAGCTTCTTTCTCTTTCTTATCGGAGGATATTTCCTTTGGCCCTATAGTCTTCAAAGGGATCCGAAATATCTGTTCTTAGATTCCACAGAAATAAGGCTAGCAAAGAGATCCACGAAATACAGATGTAACTCTGTGAGTGGAAGTCGCATATCACAGAGCAGTTTCTCAGAAAACTTCTTTCCAGATTTCATTGGAGGATATTTCCTTTTTCACAATAGCCCTCTATGGGCTTCCAAATATCACTTTGCTAATTCCACAAGAACTGTCTTAGCGAAAGGCTTCTTGAGGGAAAGCTTTAACTCTGGGAGATGATTTCACAGAACACAAAGTAGTTTTTCAGAAAGCTTCTTTCTCTTTGTTATCGGAGGATATTTCCTTTGGCCCTATAGTCTTCAAAGGGATCCGAAATATCTGTTCTCAGATTCCACAGAAATAAGGCTAGCAAAGAGATCCACGAAATACAGATGTAACTCTGTGAGTGGAAGTCACATATCACAGAGCAGTTTCTCAGAAAGCTTCTTTCCAGATTTCATCTGAGGATATTTCCTTTTTCACCATAACCCTCTATGGGCTTCCAAATATCACTTTGCGAATTCCACAAGAACTGTCTTAGCGAAAGGCTTCTTGAGGGGAAAGCTGTAACTCTGGATATGATTTCACAGAACACAAAGAAGTTTCTCAGAAAGCTTCTTTCTCTTTGTTATCGGAGGATATTTCCTTTGGCCCTATAGTCTTCAAAGGGATCCGAAATATCTGTTCTCAGATTCCACAGAAATAAGGCTAGCAAAGAGATCCACGAAATACAGATGTAACTCTGTGAGTGGAAGTCTCATATCACAGAGCAGTTCCTCAGAAAGCTTCTTTCCAGATTTCATCGGAGGATATTTCCTTTTTCACCATAGCCCTCTATGGGCTTCCAAATATCACTTTGCCAATTCCACAAGAACTGTCTTAGCGAAAGACTTCTTGAGGGGAAAGCTGTAACTCTGGGAGATGATTTCACAGAACACAAAGAAGTTTCTCAGAAAGCTTCTTTCTCTTTGTTATCGGAGGATATTTCCTTTGGCCCAATAGTCTTCAAAGGGATCCGAAATATCTGTTCTCAGATTCCACAGAAATAATGCTAGCAAAGAGATCCACGAAATACAGATGTAATTCTGTGAGTGGAAGTCACATATCACAGAGCAGTTTCTCAGAAAGCTTCTTTCCAGATTTCATAGGAGGATATTTCCTTTTTCAAGATAGCCCTCTATGGGCTTCCAAATATCACTTTGCCAATTCCACAAGAACTGTCTTAAGGAAAGGCTTCTTGAGGGGAAAGCTGTAACTCTGTGAGATGATTTCACAGAACGCAATGAAGTTTCTCAGAAAGCTTCTTTCTCTTTGTTATCGGAGGATATTTCCTTTGGCCCTATAGTCCTCAAAGGGATCCGAAATATCTGTTCTCAGATTCCACAGAAATAAGGCTAGCAAAGAGATCCACGAAATACAGATGTAACTCTGTGAGTGGAAGTCACATATCACAGAGCAGTTTCTCAGAAAGCTTCTTTCCAGACTTCATTGGAGGATATATCCTCTTTCACAATAGCCCTGTATGGGCTTCCAAATATCACTTTGCCAATTCCACAAGAACTGTCTTAGCGAAAGGCTTCTTGAGGGAAAAGCTGTAACTCTGTGAGATGATTGCACAGAACACAAAGAAGTTTCTCAGAAAGCTTCTTTCTCTTTCTTATCGGAGGATATTTCCTTTGGCCCTATAGTCTTCAAAGGGATCCGAAATATCTGTTCTTAGATTCCACAGAAATAAGGCTAGCAAAGAGATCCACGAAATACAGATGTAACTCTGTGAGTGGAAGTCACATATCATAGAGCAGTTTCTCAGAAAACTTCTTTCCAGATTTCATTGGAGGATATTTCCTTTTTCACAATAGCCCTCTGTGGGCTTCCAAATATCACTTTGCCAATTCCACAAGAACTGTCTTAGCGAAAGGCTTCTTGAGGGGAAAGCTTTAACTCTGAGAGATGATTTCACAAAACACAAAGAAGTTTCTCAGAAAGCTGCTTTCTCTTTGTTATCGGAGGATATTTCCTCTGGCCCTATAGTCTTCAAAGGGATCCGAAATATCTGTTCTCAGATTCCACAGAAATAAGGCTAGCAAAGAGATCTACGAAATACAGATGTAACTCTGTGAGTGGAAGTCACATATCACAGAGCAGTTTCTCAGAAAGCTTCTTTGCAGATTTCATCTGAGGATATTTCCTTTTTCACCATAGCCCTCTATGGGCTTCCAAATATCACTTTGCCAATTCCACAAGAACTGTCTTAGCGAAAGGCCTCTTGAGGGAAAAGCTGTAACTCTGTGAGATGATTTCACAGAACACAAAGAAGTTTCTCAGAAAGCTTCTTTCTCTTTGTTATGGGAGGATATTTCCTTTGTCCCTGTAGTCTTCAAAGGGATCCGAAATATCTGTTCTCAGATTCCACAGAAACAAGGCTAGCAAAGAGATCCACGAAATACAGATGTAACTCTGTGAGTGGAAGTCACATATCACAGAGCAGTTTCTCAGAAAGCTTCTTTCCAGATTTCATCGGAGGATATTTCCTTTTTCACCATAGCCCTCTATGGGCTTCCAAATATCACTTTGCCAATTCCACAAGAACTGTCTTAGCGAAAGGCTTCTTGAGGGGAAAGCTGTAACTCTGTGAGATGATTTCACAGAACACAAAGAAGTTTCTCAGAAAGCTTCTTTCTCTTTCTCATCGGAGGATATTTGCTTTGGCCCTATTGTCTTCAAAGGGATCCGAAATATCTGTTCTCAGATTCCACAGAAATAAGGCTAGCAAAGAGATCCACGAAATACAGATGTAACTCTGTGAGTGGAAGTCACATATCACAGAGCAGTTTCTCAGAAAGCTTCTTTCCGGATTTCATTGGAGGATATTTCCTTTTTCACAATAGCCCTCTATGGGCTTCCATTTATCACTTTGCCAATTCCACAAGAACTGTCTTAGCGAAAGGCTTCTCGAGGGAAAAGCTGTAACTCTGGGAGATGATTTCACAGAACACAAAGAAGTTTCTCAGAAAGCTTCTTTCTCTTTGTTATGGGAGGATATTTCCTTTGTCACTATAGTTTTCAAAGGGATCCGAAATATCTGTTCTCAGATTCTGCAGAAATAAGGCTAGCAAAGAGATACACGAAATACAGATGTAACTCTGTGAGTGGAAGTCTCATATCCCAGAGCAGTTTCTCAGAAAGCTTCTTTCCAGATTTCATCGGAGGATATTTCCTTTTTCACCATAGCCCTCTATGGGCTTCCAAATATCACTTTGCCAATTCCACAAGATCTGTGTTAGCGAAAGGCTGCTTGAGGGGAGAGCTGTAACTCTGTGAGATGATTTCACAGAACACAAAGAAGTTTCTCAGAAAGCTTCTTTCTCTTTCTTATCGGAGGATATTTCCTTTGGCCCTATAGTCTTCAAAGGGATCCGAAATATCTGTTCTCAGATTCCACAGAAATAAGGCTAGCAAAGAGATCCACAAAATACAGATGTAACTCTGTGAGTGGAAGTCACATATCACAGAGCAGTTTCTCAGAAAACTTCTTTCCAGACTTCATTGGAGGATATTTCCTTTTTCACAATAGCCCTCTATGGGCTTCCAAATATCACTTTGCCAAATCCACAAGAACTGTCTTAGCGAAAGGCATCTTGAGGGGAAAGTTGTAACTCTGTGAGATGATTTCATAGAACACAAAGAAGTTTCTCAGAAAGCTTCTTTCTCTTTCTTATCGGAGGATATTTCCTTTGGCCCTATAGTCTTCAAAGGGATCCGAAATATCTGTTCTTAGATTCCACAGAAATAAGGCTAGCAAAGAGATCCACGAAATACAGATGTAACTCTGTGAGTGGAAGTCGCATATCACAGAGCAGTTTCTCAGAAAACTTCTTTCCAGATTTCATTGGAGGATATTTCCTTTTTCACAATAGCCCTCTATGGGCTTCCAAATATCACTTTGCCAATTCCACAAGAACTGTCTTAGCGAAAGGCTTCTTGAGGGAAAGCTTTAACTCTGGGAGATGATTTCACAGAACACAAAGAAGTTTTTCAGAAAGCTTCTTTCTCTTTGTTATCGGAGGATATTTCCTTTGGCCCTATAGTCTTCAAAGGGATCCGAAATATCTGTTCTCAGATTCCACAGAAATAAGGCTAGCAAAGAGATCCACGAAATACAGATGTAACTCTGTGAGTGGAAGTCACATATCACAGAGCAGTTTCTCAGAAAGCTTCTTTCCAGATTTCATCTGAGGATATTTCCTTTTTCACCATAACCCTCTATGGGCTTCCAAATATCACTTTGCGAATTCCACAAGAACTGTCTTAGCGAAAGGCTTCTTGAGGGGAAAGCTGTAACTCTGGAGATGATTTCACAGAACACAAAGAAGTTTCTCAGAAAGCTTCTTTCTCTTTGTTATCGGAGGATATTTCCTTTGGCCCTATAGTCTTCAAAGGGATCCGAAATATCTGTTCTCAGATTCCACAGAAATAAGGCTAGCAAAGAGATCCACGAAATACAGATGTAACTCTGTGAGTGGAAGTCTCATATCACAGAGCAGTTCCTCAGAAAGCTTCTTTCCAGATTTCATCGGAGGATATTTCCTTTTTCACCATAGCCCTCTATGGGCTTCCAAATATCACTTTGCCAATTCCACAAGAACTGTCTTAGCGAAAGACTTCTTGAGGGGAAAGCTGTAACTCTGGGAGACGATTTCACAGAACACAAAGAAGTTTCTCAGAAAGCTTCTTTCTCTTTGTTATCGGAGGATATTTCCTTTGGCCCAATAGTCTTCAAAGGGATCCGAAATATCTGTTCTCAGATTCCACAGAAATAATGCTAGCAAAGAGATCCACGAAATACAGATGTAATTCTGTGAGTGGAAGTCACATATCACAGAGCAGTTTCTCAGAAAGCTTCTTTCCAGATTTCATAGGAGGATATTTCCTTTTTCAAGATAGCCCTCTATGGGCTTCCAAATATCACTTTGCCAATTCCACAAGAACTGTCTTAGGGAAAGGCTTCTTGAGGGGAAAGCTGTAACTCTGTGAGATGATTTCACAGAACGCAATGAAGTTTCTCAGAAAGCTTCTTTCTCTTTGTTATCGGAGGATATTTCCTTTGGCCCTATAGTCGTCAAAGGGATCCGAAATATCTGTTCTCAGATTCCACAGAAATAAGGCTAGCATAGAGATCCACGAAATACAGATGTAACTCTGTGAGTGGAAGTCACATATCACAGAGCAGTTTGTGAGAAAGCTTCTTTCCAGATTTCATTGGAGGATATTTCCTTTTTCACAATAGCCCTCTAAGGGCTTCCAAATATCACTTTGCCAATTCCACAAGAACTGTCTTAGCGAAAGGCTTCTTGAGGGGAAAGCTGTAACTCTGTGAGATGATTTCACAGAACACAAAGAAGTTTCTCAGAAAGCTTCTTTCTCTTTCTTATCGGAGGATATTTCCTTTGGCCCTATAGTCTTCAAAGGGATCCGAAATATCTGTTCTCAGATTCCACAGAAATAAGGCTAGCAAAGAGATCCACGAAATACAGATGTAACTCTGTGAGTGGAAGTCACATATCACAGAGCAGTTTCTCAGAAAGCTTCTTTCCAGAATTCATAGGAGGATATTTCCTTTTTCACAGTAGCCCTCTAAGGGCCTCCAAATATCACTTTGCCAATTCCACAAGAACTGTCTTAGCGAAAGGCTTCTTGAGGGGAAAGCTGTAACTCTGTGAGATGATTTCACAGAACACAAAGAAGTTTCTCAGAAAGCTTCTTTCTCTTTGTTATGGGAGGATATTTCCTTTGGCCCTACAGTCTTCAAATGGATTCTAAATATCTGCTCTCAGATTCCACAGAAATAAGGCTAGCAAAGAGATCCACGAAATACAGATGTAACTCTGTGAGTGGAAGTCAAATATCACAGAGCAGTTTCTCAGAAAGCTTCTTTCCAGATTTCATCGGAGGATATTTCCTTTTTCACCATAGCCCTCTATGGGCTTCCAAATATCACTTTGCCAATTCCACAAGAACTGTCTTAGCGTAAGCCTTCTTGAGGGGAAATCTGTAACTCTGTGAGATGATTTCACAGAACACAAAGAAGTTTCTCAGAAAGCTTCTTTCTCTTTGTTATTGGAGCATATTTCCTTTGGTCCTATCGTCTTCAAAGGTATCCGAAATATCTGTTCTCAGATTCCACAGAAATAAGGCTAGCAAAGAGATCCACGAAATACAGATGTAACTCTGTGAGTGGAAGTCACATATCACAGAGCAGTTTCTCAGAAAGCTTCTTTCCAGATTTCATCGGAGGATATTTCCTTTTTCAGGATAGCCCTTAAGGGCTTCCAAATATCACTTTGCCAATTCCACAAGAACTGTCTTAGCGAAAGGCTTCTTGAGAGGAAAGCTGTAACTCTGGGAGATGATTTCACAGAACACAAAGAAGTTTCTCAGAAAGCTTCTTTCTCTTTGTTATCGGAGGATATTTCCTTTGGCCCTATAGTCTTCAAAGGGATCCGAAATATCTGTTCTCAGATTCCACAGAAATAAGGCTAGCAAAGACATCCACGAAATACATATGTAACTCTGTGAGTGGAAGTCACATATCACAGAGCAGTTTCTCAGAAAGCTTCTTTCCAGATTTCATCGGAGGATATTTCCTTTTTCACCATAGCCCTCTATGGGCTTCCAAATATCACTTTGCCAATTCCACAAGAACTGTCTTAGCGAAAGGCTTCTTGAGGGGAAAGCTGTAACTCTGTGAGATGATTACACAGAACACAAAGAAGTTTCTCAGAAAGCTTCTCTCTCTTTGTTATGGGAGGATATTTTCTTTGGCCCTATAGTCTTCAAGGGGATTCTAAATATCTGCTTTCAGATTCCACAGAAATAAGGCTAGCAAAGAGATCCAGGAAATACAGATGTAACTCTGTGAGTGGAAGTCACATATCACAGAGCAGTTTCTCAGAAAGCTTCTTTCCAGTTTTCACCTGAGGATATTTCCTTTTTCACCATAGCCCTCTAAGGGGTTCCAAATATCACTTTGCCAATTCCACAAGAACTGTCTTAGCGAAAGGCTTCTTGAGGGGAAAGCTGTAACTCTGTGAGATGATTTCAGAGAACACAAAGAAGTTTCTCAGAAAGCTTCTTTCTCTTTGTTATGGGAGGATATTTCCTTTGCCCCTATAGTCTTCAAGGGGATTCTAAATATCTGCTTTCAGATTCCACAGAAATAAGGCTAGCAAAGAGATCCACGAAATACAGATGTAACTCTGTGAGTGGAAGTCACATATCACAGAGCAGTTTCTCAGAAAGCTTCTTTCCAGATTTCATCTGAGGATATTTCCTTTTTCACCATAGCCCTCTATGGGCTTCCAAATATCACTTTGCCAATTCCACAAGAACTGTCTTAGCGAAACGCTTCTTGAGGGGAAAGCTGTAACTCTGTGAGATGATTTCACAGAACACAAAGAAGTTTCTCAGAAAGCCTCTTTCTCTTTTTTTATCGGAGGATATTTCCTTTGGCCCTATAGTCTTCAAAGGGATCCGAAATATCTGCTCTCAGATTCCACAGAAATAAGGCTAGCAAAGAGATCCACGAAATACAGATGTAACTCTGTGAGTGCAAGTCACATATCACAGAGCAGTTTTTCAGAAAGCTTCTTTCCAGATTTCATCGGAGGATATTTCCTTTTTCACCATAGCCCTCTATGGGCTTCCAAATATCACTTTGCCAATTCCACAAGAACTGTCTTAGCGAAAGGCTTCTTGAGGGGAAAGCTGTAACTCTGTGAGATGATTTCACAGAACACAAAGAAGTTTCTCAGAAAGCTTCTTTCTCTTTGTTATGGGAGGATATTTCCTTTGGCCCTATAGTCTTCAAGGGGATTCTAAATATCTGCTTTCAGATTCCACAGAAATAAGGCTAGCAAAGAGATCCACGAAATACAGATGTAACTCTGTGAGTGGAAGTCACATATCACAGAGCAGTTTCTCGGAAAGCTTCTTTCCAGATTTCACCTGAGGATATTTCCTTTTTCACCATAGCCCTCTAAGGGGTTCCAAATATCACTTTGCCAATTCCACAAGAACTGTCTTAGCGAAAGGCTTCTTGAGGGGAAAGCTCTAACTCTGTGAGATGATTTCAGAGAACACAAAGAAGTTTCTCAGAAAGCTTCTTTCTCTTTGTTATGGGAGGATATTTCCTTTGCCCCTATAGTCTTCAAGGGGATTCTAAATATCTGCTTTCAGATTCCCCAGAAATAAGGCTAGCAAAGAGATCCACGAAATACAGATGTAACTCTGTGAGTGGAAGTCACATATCACAGACCAGTTTCTCAGAAAGCTTCTTTCCAGATTTCATTGGAGGATATTTCCTTTTTCACCGTAGCCCTCTACGGGCTTCCAAATATCACTTTGCCAATTCCACAAGAACTGTCTTAGCGAAAGCCTTCTTGAGGGGAAAGCTGTAACTCAGTGAGATGATTTCACAGTACACAAAGAAGTTTCTCAGAAAGCTTCTTTCTCTTTGTTATCGGAGGATATTTCCTTTGGCCCTATAGTCTTCAAAGGGATCCGAAATATCTGTTCTCAGATTCCACAGAAATAAGGCTAGCAAAGAGATCCACGAAATACAGATGTAACTCTGTGAGTGGAAGTCACATATCACAGAGCAGTTTCTCAGAAAGCTTCTTTCCAGATTTCATCGGAGGATATTTCCTTTTTCACCATAGCCCTCTATGGGCTTCCAAATATCACTTTGCCAATTCCACAAGAACTGTCTTAGCGAAAGGCTTCTTGAGGGGAAAGCTGTAACTCTGGAGATGATTTCACAGAACACAAAGAAGTTTCTCAGAAAGCTTCTTTCTCTTTGTTATCGGAGGATATTTCCTTTGGCCCTATAGTCTTCAAAGGGATCCGAAATATCTGTTCTCAGATTCCACAGAAATAAGGCTAGCAAAGAGATCCACGAAATACAGATGTAACTCTGTGAGTGGAAGTCACATATCCCAGAGCAGTTTCTCAGAAAGCTTCTTTCCAGATTTCATCGGAGTATATTTCCTTTTTCACCATAGCCCTCTATGGGCTTCCAAATATCACTTTGCCAATTCCACAAGAACTGTCTTAGCGAAAGGCTTCTTGAGGGAAAAGGTGTAACTCTGTGAGATGATTTCACAGAACACAAAGAAGTTTCTCCGAAAGGTTCTTTAACTTTGTTATGGGAGGATATTTCCTTTGTCACTATCGTCTTCAAAGGGATCCAAAATATCTGTTCTCAGATTCCACAGAAATAAGGCTAGCAAAGAGATCCATGAAATACAGATGTAACTCTGTGAGTGGAAGTCACATATCCCAGAGCAGTTTCTCAGAAAGATTCTTTCCAGATTTCATCGGAGGATATTTCCTTTTTCACAATAGCCCTCTAAGGGCTTCCAAATATCAATTTGCCAATTCCCCAAGAACTGTCTTAGCGAAAGGCCTCTTGAGGGGAAAGCTGTAACTCTGTGAGATGATTTCACAGAACACAAAGAAGTTTCTCAGAAAGCTTCTTTCTCTTTCTTATCGGAGGATTTTTCTTTTGGCCCTATAGTCTTCAAAGGGATCCGAAATATCTGTTCTTAGATTCCACAGAAATAAGGCTAGCAAAGAGATCCACGAAATACAGATGTAACTCTGTGAGTGGAAGTCACATATCACAGTGCAGTTTCTCAGAAAGCTTCTTTCCAGCTTTCATTGGAGGATATTTCCTTTTTCACAATAGCCCTCTATGGGCTTCCAAATATCACTTTGCCAATTCCACAAGAACTGTCTTAGCGAAAGGCTTCTTGAGGGGAAAGCTGTAACTCTGTGAGATGATTTCACAGAACACAAAGAAGTTTCTCAGAAAGCTTCTTTCTCTTTGTTATCGGAGGATATTTCCTTTGGCCCTATAGTCTTCAAAGGGATCCGAAATATCTGCTCTCAGATTCCACAGAAATAAGGCTAGCAAAGAGATCCACGAAATACAGATGTAACTCTGTGAGTGGATGTCACATATTACAGAGCAGTTTCTCAGAAAGCTTCCTTCCAGATTTCATCGGAGGATATTTCCTTTTTCACCATAGCCCTCTATGGGCTTCCAAATATCACTTTGCCAATTCCACAAGAACTGTCTTAGCGAAAGGCTTCTTGAGGGGAAACTGTAATTCTGTGAGATGATTTCACAGAACACAAAGAAGTTTCTCAGAAAGCTTCTTTCTCTTTGTTATGGGAGGATATTTCCTTTGTCCCTATAGTCTTCAAACGGATCCGAAATATCTGTTCTCAGATTCCACAGAAATAAGGCTAGCAAAGAGATCCACGAAATACAGATGTAACTCTGTGCGTGGAAGTCACATATCACAGAGCAGTTTCTCAGAAAGCTTCTTTCCAGATTTCATCGGAGGATATTTCCTTTTTCACAATAGCCCTCTATGGGCTTCCAAATATCACTTTGCCAATTCCACAAGAACTGTCTTACCGAAAGGCTTGTTGAGGGGAAAGCTGTAACTCTGTGAGATGATTTCACAGAACACAAAGAAGTTTCTCAGAAAGCTTCTTTCTCTTTGTTATCGGAGGATATTTCCTTTGGCCCTATAGTCTTCAAAGGGATCCGAAATATCTGTTCTCAGATTCCACAGAAATAAGGCTAGCAAAGAGATCCACGAAATACAGATGTAACTCTGTGAGTGGAAGTCACATATCACAGAGCAGTTTCTCAGAAAGGTTTTTTGCAGATTTCATCGGAGGATATTTCCTTTTTCTCCATAGCCCTCTATGGGCTTCCAAATATCACTTTGCCAATTCCACAAGAACTGTCTTAGCGAAAGGCTTCTTGAGGAGAAAGCTGTAACTCTGTGAGATGATTTCACAGAACACAAAGAAGTTTCTCAGAAAGCTTCTTTCTCTTTGTTATCGGAGGATATTTCCTTTGGCCCTATAGTCTTCAAAGGGATCCGAAATATCTGTTCTCAGATTCCACAGAAATAAGGCTAGCAAAGAGATCCATGAAATACAGATGTAACTCTGTGAGTGGAAGTCACATATCACAGGGCAGTTTCTCAGAAAGCTTCTTTCCAGATTTCATTGGAGGATATTTCCTTTTTCACAATAGCCCTCTATGGGCTTCCAAATATCACTTTGCCAATTACACAAGAACTGTCTTAGGGAAAGGCTTCTTGAGGGGAAAGCTGTAACTCTGTGAGATGATTTCACAGAACACAAAGAAGTTTCTCAGAAAGCTTCTTTCTCTTTGTTATCGGAGGATATTTCCTTTGGCCCTATAGTCTTCAAAGGGATCCGAAATATCTGTTCTCAGATTCCACAGAAATAAGGCTAGCAAAGAGATCCACGAAATACAGATGTTACACTGTGAGTGGAAGTCACATATCCCAGAGCAGTTTCTCAGAAAGCTTCTTTCCAGATTTCATCGGAGGATATTTCCTTTTTCCCCGTAGCCCTCTATGGGCTTCCAAGTGTCACTTTTCCAATTGCACAAGAACTGTCTTAGCGAAAGTCTTCTTGAGGGGAAAGCTGTAACTCTGGGAGATGATTTCACAGAACACAAAGAAGTTTCTCAGAAAGCTTCTTTCTCTTTGTTATGGAAGGATATTTCCTTTGGCCCTATAGTCTTCAAAGGGATCCGAAATATCTGTTCTCAGATTCCACAGAAATAAGGCTAGCAAAGAGATCCACGAAATACTGATGTAACTCTGTGAGTGGAAGTCACACATCACAGAGCAGTTTCTCAGAAAGCTTCTTTCCAGATTTCATCGGAGGATATTTCCTTTTTCACCATGGCCCTCTATGGGCTTCCAAATATCACTTTGCCAATTCCACAAGAACTGTCTTAGCGAAAGGCTTCTTGAGGGGAAAGCTGTAACTCTGGGAGATGATTTCACAGAACACAAAGAAGTTTCTCAGAAAGCTTCTCTCTCTTTGTTATGGGATTATATTACATTTGGCCCTATAGTCTTCAAAGGAATTCTTATCTGCTCTCATGTTCCACAGAAATAAGGCTAGCAAAGAGATCCACGAAATACAGATGTAACTCTGTGAGTGGAAGTCACATATCCCAGAGCAGTTTCTCTGAAAGTTTCTTTCCAGATTTCATTGGAGGATATTTCATTTGTCACCATAGCCCTCTATGGGCTTACAAATATCACTTTGCCAATTCCACAAGAACTGTCTTAGCGAAAGGCTTCTTGAGGGGAAAGCTGTAACTCTGTGAGATGATTTCACAGAACCCAATGAAGTTTCTCAGAAAGCTTCTTTCTCTTTGTTATCGGAGGATATTTCCTTTGGCCCTATAGTCTTCAAAGGGGTCGGAAATATCTGTTCTCAGATTCCACAGGAATAAGGCTAGCAAAGAGATCCACGAAATACAGATGTAACTCTGTGAGTGGAAGTCACATATCACAGAGCAGTTTCTCAGAAAGCTTCATTCCAGATTTCATTGTAGGATATTTCCTTTTTCACAATAGCCCTCTATGGGCTTCCAAGTATCACTTTCCAATTCCACAAGAACTGTCTTAGCGAAAGGCTTCTTGAGGGGAAAGCTGTAACTCTGTGAGATGATTTCACAGAACACAAAGAAGTTTCTCAGAAAGCTTCTTTCTCTTTGTTATCGGAGGATATTTCCTTTGGCCCTATAGTCTTCAAAGGGATCCGAAATATCTGTTCTCAGATTCCACAGAAATAAGGCTAGCAAAGAGATCCACGAAATACAGATGTAACTCTGTGAGTGGAAGTCACATATCACAGAGCAGTTTCTCAGAAAGCTTCTTTCCAGATTTCATTGGAGGATATTTCCTTTTTCACAATAGCCCTCTATGGGCTTCCAAGTATCACTTTCCAATTCCACAAGAACTGTCTTAGCGAAAGGCTTCTTGAGGGGAAAGCTGTAACTCTGTGAGATGATTTCACAGAACACAAAGAAGTTTCTCAGAAAGCTTCTTTCTCTTTGTTATGGGAGGATATTTCCTTTGGCCCTATAGTCTTCAAAGGGATCCTAAATATCTGTTCTCAGATTCCACAGAAACAAGGCTAGCAAAGAGATCCACGAAATACACATGTAACTCTGTGAGTGGAAGTCACATATCACAGAGCAGTTTCTCAGAAAGCTTCTTTACAGATTTCTTCGGAGGATATTTCCTTTTTCACCATAGCCCTCTATGGGCTTCCAAATATCACTTTGCCAATTCCACAAGAACTGTCTTAGCGAAAGGCTTCTTGAGGGGAAAGCTGTAACTCTGGGAGATGATTTCACAGAACACAAAGAAGTTTCTCAGAAAGCTTCTTTCTCTTTGTTATGGGAGGATATTTCATTTGTCACTATAGTCTTCAAAGGGATCCGAAATATCTGTTCTCAGATTCCGCAGAAATAAGGCTAGCAAAGAGATCCACGAAATACAGATGTAACTCTGTGAGTGGAAGTCTCATATCCCAGAGCAGTTTCTCAGAAAGCTTCTTTCCAGATTTCATCGGAGGATATTTCCTTTTTCACCATAGCCCTCTATGGGCTTCCAAATATCACTTTGCCAGTTCCACAAGATCTGTGTAAGCGAAAGGCTTCTTGAGGGGAAAGCTGTAACTCTGTGAGATGATTTCACAGAACACAAAGAAGTTTCTCAGAAAGCTTCTTTCTCTTTCTTATCGGAGGATATTTCCTTTGGCCCTATAATCTTCAAAGGGATCGGAAATATCTGTTCTTAGATTCCACAGAAATAAGGCTAGCAAAGAGATCCACGAAATACAGATGTAACTCTGTGAGTGGAAGTCACATATCACAGAGCAGTTTCTCAGAAAGCTTCTTTCCAGATTTCATTGGAGGATATTTCCTTTTTCACAATAGCCCTCTATGGGCTTCCAAATATCACTTTGCCAATTCCACAAGAACTGTCTTAGCGAAAGGCTTCTTGAGGGGAAAGCTTTAACTCTGGGAGATGATTTCACAGAACACAAAGAAGTTTCTCAGAAAGCTGCTTTCTCTTTGTTATCGGAGGATATTTCCTTTGGCCCTATAGTCTTCAAAGGGATCCGAAATATCTGTTCTCAGATTCCACAGAAATAAGGCTAGCAAAGAGATCCACGAAATACAGATGTAACTCTGTGAGTGGAAGTCACATATCACAGAGCAGTTTCTCAGAAATCTTCTTTCCAGACTTCATTGGAGGATATATCCTTTTTCACAATAGCCCTCTACGGGCTTCCAAATATCACTTTGCCAATTCCACAAGAACTGTCTTAGCGAAAGGCATCTTGAGGGGAACGTTGTAACTCTGTGAGATGATTTCACAGAACACAAAGAAGTTTCTCAGAAAGCTTCTTTCTCTTTGTTTTCGGAGGATATTTCCTTTGGCCCTATAGTCTTCAAAGGGATCCGAAATATCTGTTCTCAGATTCCACAGAAATAAGGCTAGCAAAGAGATCCACGAATTACAGATGTAACTCTGTGAGTGGAAGTCACATATCACAGAGCAGTTTCTCAGAAAGCTTCTTTCCAGATTTCATTGGAGGATATTTCCTTTTTCACAATAGCCCTCAATGGGCTTCCAAATATCACTTTTCCAATTCCACAAGAACTGTCTTAGCGAAAGGCTTCTTGAGGAGAAAGCTGTAACTCTGTGAGATGATTTCACAGAACACAAAGAAGTTTCTCAGAAATCTTCTTTCTCTTTCTTATCGGAGGATATTTCCTTTGGCCCTATAGTCTTCAAAGGGATCCGAAATATCTGTTCTCAGATTCCACAGAAATAAGGCTAGCAAAGAGATCCACGAAATGCAGATGTAACTCTGTGAGTGGAAGTCACATATCACAGAGCAGTTTCTCAGAAAGCTTCTTTCCAGATTTCATTGGAGGCTATTTCCTTTTTCACAATAGCCCTCTATGGGCTTCCAAATATCACTTTGCCAATTCCACAAGAACTGTCTTAGCGAAAGGCTTCTTGTGGGAAAAGCTGTAACTCTGTGAGATGATTTCACAGAACACAAAGAAGTTTCTCAGAAAGCTTCTTTCTCTTTCTTATCGGAGGATATTTCCTTTGGCCCTATAGTCTTCAAAGGGATCCGAAATATCTGTTCTTAGATTCCACAGAAATAAGGCTAGCAAAGAGATCCACGAAATACAGATGTAACTCTGTGAGTGGAAGTCACATATCACAGAGCAGTTTCTCAGAAAACTTCTTTCCAGATTTCATTGGAGGATATTTCCTTTTTCACAATAGCCCTCTATGGGCTTCCAAATATCACTTTGCCAATTCCACAAGAACTGTCTTAGCGAAAGGCTTCTTGAGGGGAAAGCTGTAACTCTGTGAGATGATTTCACAGAACACAAAGAAGTTTCTCAGAAAGCTTCTTTCTCTTTCTTATCGGAGGATATTTCCTTTGGCCCTATAGTCTTCAAAGGTATCCGAAATATCTGTTCTTAGATTCCACAGAAATAAGGCTAGCAAAGAGATCCACGAAATACAGATGTAACTCTGTGAGTGGAAGTCACATATCACAGAGCAGTTTCTCAGAAAACTTCTTTCCAGATTTCATTGGAGGATATTTCCTTTTTCACCATAGCCCTCTATGGGCTTCCAAATATCACTTTGCCAATTCCACAAGAACTGTCTTAGCGAAAGGCTTCTTGAGGGGAAAGCTTTAACTCTGAGAGATGATTTCACAAAACACAAAGAAGTTTCTCAGAAAGCTGCTTTCTCTTTGTTATCGGAGGATATTTCCTTTGGCCCTATAGTCTTCAAAGGGATCCGAAATATCTGTTCTCAGATTCCACAGAAATAAGGCTAGCAGAGAGATCTACGAAATACAGATGTAACTCTGTGAGTGGAAGTCACATATCACAGAGCAGTTTCTCAGAAAGCTTCTTTGCAGATTTCATCTGAGGATATTTCCTTTTTCACCATAGCCCTCTATGGGCTTCCAAATATCACTTTGCCAATTCCACAAGAACTGTCTTAGCGAAAGGCCTCTTGAGGGAAAAGCTGTAACTCTCTGAGATGATTTCACAGAACACAAAGAAGTTTCTCAGAAAGCTTCTTTCTCTTTGTTATGGGAGGATATTTCCTTTGGCCCTATAGTCTTCAAAGGGATCCTAAATGTCTGTTCTCAGATTCCACAGAAACAAGGCTAGCAAAGAGATCCACGAAATACAGATGTAACTCTGTGAGTGGAAGTCACATATCACAGAGCAGTTTCTCAGAAAGCTTCTTTACAGATTTCTTCGGAGGATATTTCCTTTTTCACCATAGCCCTCTATGGGCTTCCAAATATCACTTTGCCAATTCCACAAGAACTGGCTTAGCGAAAGGCTTCTTGAGGGGAAAGCTGTAACTCTGTGAGATGATTTCTCAGAACACAAAGAAGTTTCTCAGAAAGCTTCTTTCTCTTTCTTATCGGAGGATATTTCCTTTGGCCCTATTGTCTTCAAAGGGATCCGAAATATCTGTTCTCAGATTCCACAGAAATAAGGCTAGCAAAGAGATCCACGAAATACAGATGTAACTCTGTGAGTGGAAGTCACATATCACAGAGCAGTTTCTCAGAAAGCTTCTTTCCGGATTTCATTGAAGGATATTTCCTTTTTCACAATAGCCCTCTATGGGCTTCCAATTATCACTTTGCCAATTCCACAAGAACTGTCTTAGCGAAAGGCTTCTCGAGGGAAAAGCTCTAACTCTGGGAGATGATTTCACAGAACACAAAGAAGTTTCTCAGAAAGCTTCTTTCTCTTTGTTATGGGAGGATATTTCCTTTGTCACTATAGTTTTCAAAGGGATCCGAAATATCTGTTCTCAGATTCTGCAGAAATAACGCTAGCAAAGAGATCCACCAAATACAGATGTAACTCTGTGAGTGGAAGTCTCATATCCCAGAGCAGTTTCTCAGAAAGTTTCTTTCCAGATTTCATCGGAGGATATTTCCTTTTTCACCATAGCCCTCTATGGGCTTCCAAATATCACTTTGCCAATTCCACAAGATCTGTGTTAGCGAAAGGCTTCTTGAGGGGAAAGCTGTAACTCTGTGAGATGATTTCAGAGAACACAAAGAAGTTTCTCAGAAAGCTTCTTTCTCTTTCTTATCGGAGGATATTTCCTTTGGCCCTATAGTCTTCAAAGGGATCCGAAATATCTGTTCTCAGATTCCACAGAAATAAGGCTAGCAAAGAGATCCACGAAATACAGATGTAACTCTGTGAGTGGAAGTCACATATCACAGAGCAGTTTCTCAGAAAGCTTCTTTCCAGACTTCATTGGAGGATATATCCTCTTTCACAATAGCCCTCTATGGGCTTCCAAATATCACTTTGCCAATTCCACAAGAACTGTCTTAGCGAAAGGCTTCTTGAGGGAAAAGCTGTAACTCTGTGAGATGATTGCACAGAACACAAAGAAGTTTCTCAGAAAGCTTCTTTCTCTTTCTTATCGGAGGATATTTCCTTTGGCCCTATAGTCTTCAAAGGGATCCGAAATATCTGTTCTTAGATTCCACAGAAATAAGGCTAGCAAAGAGATCCACGAAATACAGATGTAACTCTGTGAGTGGAAGTCACATATCATAGAGCAGTTTCTCAGAAAACTTCTTTCCAGATTTCATTGGAGGATATTTCCTTTTTCACAATAGCCCTCTGTGGGCTTCCAAATATCACTTTGCCAATTCCACAAGAACTGTCTTAGCGAAAGGCTTCTTGAGGGGAAAGCTTTAACTCTGAGAGATGATTTCACAAAACACCAAGAAGTTTCTCAGAAAGCTGCTTTCTCTTTGTTATCGGAGGATATTTCCTCTGGCCCTATAGTCTTCAAAGGGATCCGAAATATCTGCTCTCAGATTCCACAGAAATAAGGCTAGCAAAGAGATCTACGAAATACAGATGTAACTCTGTGAGTGGAAGTCACATATCACAGAGCAGTTTCTCAGAAAGCTTCTTTGCAGATTTCATCTGAGGATATTTCCTTTTTCACCATAGCCCTCTATGGGCTTCCAAATATCACTTTGCCAATTCCACAAGAACTGTCTTAGCGAAAGGCCTCTTGAGGGAAAAGCTGTAACTCTGGGAGATGATTTCACAGAACACAAAGAAGTTTCTCAGAAAGCTGCTTTCTCTTTGTTATCGGAGGATATTTCCTTTGGCCCTATAGTCTTCAAAGGGATCCGAAATATCTGTTCTCAGATTCCACAGAAATAAGGCTAGCAAAGAGATCCACGAAATACAGATGTAACTCTGTGAGTGGAAGTCACATATCACAGAGCAGTTTCTCAGAAATCTTCTTTCCAGACTTCATTGGAGGATATATCCTTTTTCACAATAGCCCTCTACGGGCTTCCAAATATCACTTTGCCAATTCCACAAGAACTGTCTTAGCGAAAGGCATCTTGAGGGGAACGTTGTAACTCTGTGAGATGATTTCACAGAACACAAAGAAGTTTCTCAGAAAGCTTCTTTCTCTTTGTTTTCGGAGGATATTTCCTTTGGCCCTATAGTCTTCAAAGGGATCCGAAATATCTGTTCTCAGATTCCACAGAAATAAGGCTAGCAAAGAGATCCACGAATTACAGATGTAACTCTGTGAGTGGAAGTCACATATCACAGAGCAGTTTCTCAGAAAGCTTCTTTCCAGATTTCATTGGAGGATATTTCCTTTTTCACAATAGCCCTCAATGGGCTTCCAAATATCACTTTGCCAATTCCACAAGAACTGTCTTAGCGAAAGGCTTCTTGAGGAGAAAGCTGTAACTCTGTGAGATGATTTCACAGAACACAAAGAAGTTTCTCAGAAATCTTCTTTCTCTTTCTTATCGGAGGATATTTCCTTTGGCCCTATAGTCTTCAAAGGGATCCGAAATATCTGTTCTCAGATTCCACAGAAATAAGGCTAGCAAAGAGATCCACGAAATGCAGATGTAACTCTGTGAGTGGAAGTCACATATCACAGAGCAGTTTCTCAGAAAGCTTCTTTCCAGATTTCATTGGAGGCTATTTCCTTTTTCACAATAGCCCTCTATGGGCTTCCAAATATCACTTTGCCAATTCCACAAGAACTGTCTTAGCGAAAGGCTTCTTGTGGGAAAAGCTGTAACTCTGTGAGATGATTTCACAGAACACAAAGAAGTTTCTCAGAAAGCTTCTTTCTCTTTCTTATCGGAGGATATTTCCTTTGGCCCTATAGTCTTCAAAGGGATCCGAAATATCTGTTCTTAGATTCCACAGAAATAAGGCTAGCAAAGAGATCCACGAAATACAGATGTAACTCTGTGAGTGGAAGTCACATATCACAGAGCAGTTTCTCAGAAAACTTCTTTCCAGATTTCATTGGAGGATATTTCCTTTTTCACGATAGCCCTCTATGGGCTTCCAAATATCACTTTGCCAATTCCACAAGAACTGTCTTAGCGAAAGGCTTCTTGAGGGGAAAGCTGTAACTCTGTGAGATGATTTCACAGAACACAAAGAAGTTTCTCAGAAAGCTTCTTTCTCTTTCTTATCGGAGGATATTTCCTTTGGCCCTATAGTCTTCAAAGGGATCCGAAATATCTGTTCTTAGATTCCACAGAAATAAGGCTAGCAAAGAGATCCACGAAATACAGATGTAACTCTGTGAGTGGAAGTCACATATCACAGAGCAGTTTCTCAGAAAACTTCTTTCCAGATTTCATTGGAGGATATTTCCTTTTTCACCATAGCCCTCTATGGGCTTCCAAATATCACTTTGCCAATTCCACAAGAACTGTCTTAGCGAAAGGCTTCTTGAGGGGAAAGCTTTAACTCTGAGAGATGATTTCACAAAACACAAAGAAGTTTCTCAGAAAGCTGCTTTCTCTTTGTTATCGGAGGATATTTCCTTTGGCCCTATAGTCTTCAAAGGGATCCGAAATATCTGTTCTCAGATTCCACAGAAATAAGGCTAGCAAAGAGATCTACGAAATACAGATGTAACTCTGTGAGTGGAAGTCACATATCACAGAGCAGTTTCTCAGAAAGCTTCTTTGCAGATTTCATCTGAGGATATTTCCTTTTTCACCATAGCCCTCTATGGGCTTCCAAATATCACTTTGCCAATTCCACAAGAACTGTCTTAGCGAAAGGCCTCTTGAGGGAAAAGCTGTAACTCTCTGAGATGATTTCACAGAACACAAAGAAGTTTCTCAGAAAGCTTCTTTCTCTTTGTTATGGGAGGATATTTCCTTTGGCCCTATAGTCTTCAAAGGGATCCTAAATATCTGTTCTCAGATTCCACAGAAACAAGGCTAGCAAAGAGATCCACGAAATACAGATGTAACTCTGTGAGTGGAAGTCACATATCACAGAGCAGTTTCTCAGAAAGCTTCTTTACAGATTTCTTCGGAGGATATTTCCTTTTTCACCATAGCCCTCTATGGGCTTCCAAATATCACTTTGCCAATTCCACAAGAACTGTCTTAGCGAAAGGCTTCTTGAGGGGAAAGCTGTAACTCTGTGAGATGATTTCACAGAACACAAAGAAGTTTCTCAGAAAGCTTCTTTCTCTTTCTTATCGGAGGATATTTCCTTTGGCCCTATTGTCTTCAAAGGGATCCGAAATATCTGTTCTCAGATTCCACAGAAATAAGGCTAGCAAAGAGATCCACGAAATACAGATGTAACTCTGTGAGTGGAAGTCACATATCACAGAGCAGTTTCTCAGAAAGCTTCTTCCCGGATTTCATTGAAGGATATTTCCTTTTTCACAATAGCCCTCTATGGGCTTCCAATTATCACTTTGCCAATTCCACAAGAACTGTCTTAGCGAAAGGCTTCTCGAGGGAAAAGCTGTAACTCTGGGAGATGATTTCACAGAACACAAAGAAGTTTCTCAGAAAGCTTCTTTCTCTTTGTTATGGGAGGATATTTCCTTTGTCACTATAGTTTTCAAAGGGATCCGAAATATCTGTTCTCAGATTCTGCAGAAATAACGCTAGCAAAGAGATCCACCAAATACAGATGTAACTCTGTGAGTGGAAGTCTCATATCCCAGAGCAGTTTCTCAGAAAGTTTCTTTCCAGATTTCATCGGAGGATATTTCCTTTTTCACCATAGCCCTCTATGGGCTTCCAAATATCACTTTGCCAATTCCACAAGATCTGTGTTAGCGAAAGGCTTCTTGAGGGGAAAGCTGTAACTCTGTGAGATGATTTCAGAGAACACAAAGAAGTTTCTCAGAAAGCTTCTTTCTCTTTCTTATCGGAGGATATTTCCTTTGGCCCTATAGTCTTCAAAGGGATCCGAAATATCTGTTCTCAGATTCCACAGAAATAAGGCTAGCAAAGAGATCCACGAAATACAGATGTAACTCTGTGAGTGGAAGTCACATATCACAGAGCAGTTTCTCAGAAAGCTTCTTTCCAGACTTCATTGGAGGATATATCCTCTTTCACAATAGCCCTCTATGGGCTTCCAAATATCACTTTGCCAATTCCACAAGAACTGTCTTAGCGAAAGGCTTCTTGAGGGAAAAGCTGTAACTCTGTGAGATGATTGCACAGAACACAAAGAAGTTTCTCAGAAAGCTTCTTTCTCTTTCTTATCGGAGGATATTTCCTTTGGCCCTATAGTCTTCAAAGGGATCCGAAATATCTGTTCTTAGATTCCACAGAAATAAGGCTAGCAAAGAGATCCACGAAATACAGATGTAACTCTGTGAGTGGAAGTCACATATCATAGAGCAGTTTCTCAGAAAAATTCTTTCCAGATTTCATTGGAGGATATTTCCTTTTTCACAATAGCCCTCTGTGGGCTTCCAAATATCACTTTGCCAATTCCACAAGAACTGTCTTAGCGAAAGGCTTCTTGAGGGGAAAGCTTTAACTCTGAGAGATGATTTCACAAAACACCAAGAAGTTTCTCAGAAAGCTGCTTTCTCTTTGTTATCGGAGGATATTTCCTCTGGCCCTATAGTCTTCAAAGGGATCCGAAATATCTGTTCTCAGATTCCACAGAAATAAGGCTAGCAAAGAGATCTACGAAATACAGATGTAACTCTGTGAGTGGAAGTCACATATCACAGAGCAGTTTCTCAGAAAGCTTCTTTGCAGATTTCATCTGAGGATATTTCCTTTTTCACCATAGCCCTCTATGGGCTTCCAAATATCACTTTGCCAATTCCACAAGAACTGTCTTAGCGAAAGGCCTCTTGAGGGAAAAGCTGTAACTCTGTGAGATGATTTCACAGAACACAAAGAAGTTTCTCAGAAAGCTTCTTTCTCTTTGTTATGGGAGGATATTTCCTTTGTCCCTGTAGTCTTCAAAGGGATCCGAAATATCTGTTCTCAGATTCCACAGAAACAAGGCTAGCAAAGAGATCCACGAAATACAGATGTAACTCTGTGAGTGGAAGTCACATATCACAGAGCAGTTTCTCAGAAAGCTTCTTTCCAGATTTCATCGGAGGATATTTCCTTTTTCACCATAGCCCTCTATGGGCTTCCAAATATCACTTTGCCAATTCCACAAGAACTGTCTTAGCGAAAGGCTTCTTGAGGGGAAAGCTGTAACTCTATGAGATGATTTCACAGAACACAAAGAAGTTTCTCAGAAAGCTTCTTTCTCTTTCTTATCGGAGGATATTTGCTTTGGCCCTATTGTCTTCAAAGGGATCCGAAATATCTGTTCTCAGATTCCACAGAAATAAGGCTAGCAAAGAGATCCACGAAATACAGATGTAACTCTGTGAGTGGAAGTCACATATCACAGAGCAGTTTCTCAGAAAGCTTCTTTCCGGATTTCATTGGAGGATATTTCCTTTTTCACAATAGCCCTCTATGGGCTTCCAATTATCACTTTGCCAATTCCACAAGAACTGTCTTAGCGAAAGGCTTCTCGAGGGAAAAGCTGTAACTCTGGGAGATGATTTCACAGAACACAAAGAAGTTTCTCAGAAAGCTTCTTTCTCTTTGTTATGGGAGGATATTTCCTTTGTCACTATAGTTTTCAAAGGGATCCGAAATATCTGTTCGCAGATTCTGCAGAAATAAGGCTAGCAAAGAGATACACGAAATACAGATGTAACTCTGTGAGTGGAAGTCTCATATCCCAGAGCAGTTTCTCAGAAAGCTTCTTTCCAGATTTCATCGGAGGATATTTCCTTTTTCACCATAGCCCTCTATGGGCTTCCAAATATCACTTTGCCAATTCCACAAGATCTGTGTTAGCGAAAGGCTGCTTGAGGGGAGAGCTGTAACTCTGTGAGATGATTTCACAGAACACAAAGAAGTTTCTCAGAAAGCTTCTTTCTCTTTCTTATCGGAGGATATTTCCTTTGGCCCTATAGTCTTCAAAGGGATCCGAAATATCTGTTCTCAGATTCCACAGAAATAAGGCTAGCAAAGAGATCCACAAAATACAGATGTAACTCTGTGAGTGGAAGTCACATATCACAGAGCAGTTTCTCAGAAAGCTTCTTTCCAGACTTCATTGGAGGATATTTCCTTTTTCACAATAGCCCTCTATGGGCTTCCAAATATCACTTTGCCAAATCCACAAGAACTGTCTTAGCGAAAGGCATCTTGAGGGGCAAGTTGTAACTCTGTGAGATGATTTCACAGAACACAAAGAAGTTTCTCAGAAAGCTTCTTTCTCTTTCTTATCGGAGGATATTTCCTTTGGCCCTATAGTCTTCAAAGGGATCCGAAATATCTGTTCTTAGATTCCACAGAAATAAGGCTAGCAAAGAGATCCACGAAATACAGATGTAACTCTGTGAGTGGAAGTCACATATCACAGAGCAGTTTCTCAGAAAGCTTCTTTCCAGACTTCATTGGAGGATATATCCTCTTTCACAATAGCCCTCTATGGGCTTCCAAATATCACTTTGCCAATTCCACAAGAACTGTCTTAGCGAAAGGCTTCTTGAGGGAAAAGCTGTAACTCTGTGAGATGATTGCACAGAACACAAAGAAGTTTCTCAGAAAGCTTCTTTCTCTTTCTTATCGGAGGATATTTCCTTTGGCCCTATAGTCTTCAAAGGGATCCGAAATATCTGTTCTTAGATTCCACAGAAATAAGGCTAGCAAAGAGATCCACGAAATACAGATGTAACTCTGTGAGTGGAAGTCACATATCATAGAGCAGTTTCTCAGAAAACTTCTTTCCAGATTTCATTGGAGGATATTTCCTTTTTCACAATAGCCCTCTGTGGGCTTCCAAATATCACTTTGCCAATTCCACAAGAACTGTCTTAGCGAAAGGCTTCTTGAGGGGAAAGCTTTAACTCTGAGAGATGATTTCACAAAACACCAAGAAGTTTCTCAGAAAGCTGCTTTCTCTTTGTTATCGGAGGATATTTCCTCTGGCCCTATAGTCTTCAAAGGGATCCGAAATATCTGTTCTCAGATTCCACAGAAATAAGGCTAGCAAAGAGATCTACGAAATACAGATGTAACTCTGTGAGTGGAAGTCACATATCACAGAGCAGTTTCTCAGAAAGCTTCTTTGCAGATTTCATCTGAGGATATTTCCTTTTTCACCATAGCCCTCTATGGGCTTCCAAATATCACTTTGCCAATTCCACAAGAACTGTCTTAGCGAAAGGCCTCTTGAGGGAAAAGCTGTAACTCTGTGAGATGATTTCACAGAACACAAAGAAGTTTCTCAGAAAGCTTCTTTCTCTTTGTTATGGGAGGATATTTCCTTTGTCCCTGTAGTCTTCAAAGGGATCCGAAATATCTGTTCTCAGATTCCACAGAAACAAGGCTAGCAAAGAGATCCACGAAATACAGATGAAACTCTGTGAGTGGAAGTCACATATCACAGAGCAGTTTCTCAGAAAGCTTCTTTCCAGATTTCATCGGAGGATATTTCCTTTTTCACCATAGCCCTCTGTGGGCTTCCAAATATCACTTTGCCAATTCCACAAGAACTGTCTTAGCGAAAGGCTTCTTGAGGGGAAAGCTGTAACTCTGTGAGATGATTTCACAGAACACAAAGAAGTTTCTCAGAAAGCTTCTTTCTCTTTCTTATCGGAGGATATTTGCTTTGGCCCTATTGTCTTCAAAGGGATCCGAAATATCTGTTCTCAGATTCCACAGAAATAAGGCTAGCAAAGAGATCCACGAAATACAGATGTAACTCTGTGAGTGGAAGTCACATATCACAGAGCAGTTTCTCAGAAAGCTTCTTTCCGGATTTCATTGGAGGATATTTCCTTTTTCACAATAGCCCCCTATGGGCTTCCAATTATCACTTTGCCAATTCCACAAGAACTGTCTTAGCGAAAGGCTTCTCGAGGGAAAAGCTGTAACTCTGGGAGATGATTTCACAGAACACAAAGAAGTTTCTCAGAAAGCTTCTTTCTCTTTGTTATGGGAGGATATTTCCTTTGTCACTATAGTTTTCAAAGGGATCCGAAATATCTGTTCGCAGATTCTGCAGAAATAAGGCTAGCAAAGAGATACACGAAATACAGATGTAACTCTGTGAGTGGAAGTCTCATATCCCAGAGCAGTTTCTCAGAAAGCTTCTTTCCAGATTTCATCGGAGGATATTTCCTTTTTCACCATAGCCCTCTATGGGCTTCCAAATATCACTTTGCCAATTCCACAAGATCTGTGTTAGCGAAAGGCTGCTTGAGGGGAGAGCTGTAACTCTGTGAGATGATTTCACAGAACACAAAGAAGTTTCTCAGAAAGCTTCTTTCTCTTTCTTATCGGAGGATATTTCCTTTGGCCCTATAGTCTTCAAAGGGATCCGAAATATCTGTTCTCAGATTCCACAGAAATAAGGCTAGCAAAGAGATCCACAAAATACAGATGTAACTCTGTGAGTGGAAGTCACATATCACAGAGCAGTTTCTCAGAAAGCTTCTTTCCAGACTTCATTGGAGGATATTTCCTTTTTCACAATAGCCCTCTATGGGCTTCCAAATATCAGTTTGCCAAATCCACAAGAACTGTCTTAGCGAAAGGCATCTTGAGGGGAAAGTTGTAACTCTGTGAGATGATTTCACAGAACACAAAGAAGTTTCTCAGAAAGCTTCTTTCTCTTTCTTATCGGAGGATATTTCCTTTGGCCCTATAGTCTTCAAAGGGATCCGAAATATCTGTTCTTAGATTCCACAGAAATAAGGCTAGCAAAGAGATCCACGAAATACAGATGTAACTCTGTGAGTGGAAGTCGCATATCACAGAGCAGTTTCTCAGAAAACTTCTTTCCAGATTTCATTGGAGGATATTTCCTTTTTCACAATAGCCCTCTATGGGCTTCCAAATATCACTTTGCCAATTCCACAAGAACTGTCTTAGCGAAAGGCTTCTTGAGGGAAAGCTTTAACTCTGGGAGATGATTTCACAGAACACAAAGAAGTTTTTCAGAAAGCTTCTTTCTCTTTGTTATCGGAGGATATTTCCTTTGACCCTATAGTCTTCAAAGGGATCCGAAATATCTGTTCTCAGATTCCACAGAAATAAGGCTAGCAAAGAGATCCACGAAATACAGATGTAACTCTGTGAGTGGAAGTCACATATCACAGAGCAGTTTCTCAGAAAGCTTCTTTCCAGATTTCATCTGAGGATATTTCCTTTTTCACCATAACCCTCTATGGGCTTCCAAATATCACTTTGCGAATTCCACAAGAAGTGTCTTAGCGAAAGGCTTCTTGAGGGGAAAGCTGTAACTCTGGAGATGATTTCACAGAACACAAAGAAGTTTCTCAGAAAGCTTCTTTCTCTTTGTTATCGGAGGATATTTCCTTTGGCCCTACAGTCTTCAAATGGATTCTAAATATCTGCTCTCAGATTCCACAGAAATAAGGCTAGCAAAGAGATCCACGAAATACAGATGTAACTCTGTGAGTGGAAGTCACATATCACAGAGCAGTTTCTCAGAAAGCTTCTTTCCAGATTTCATCGGAGGATATTTCCTTTTTCACCATAGCCCTCTATGGGCTTCCAAATATCACTTTGCCAATTCCACAAGAACTGTCTTAGCGTAAGCCTTCTTGAGGGGAAATCTGTAACTCTGTGAGATGATTTCACAGAACACAAAGAAGTTTCTCAGAAAGCTTCTTTCTCTTTGTTATTGGAGCATATTTCCTTTGGTCCTATCGTCTTCAAAGGTATCCGAAATATCTGTTCTCAGATTCCACAGAAATAAGGCTAGCAAAGAGATCCACGAAATACAGATGTAACTCTGTGAGTGGAAGTCACATATCACAGAGCAGTTTCTCAGAAAGCTTCTTTCCAGATTTCATCGGAGGATATTTCCTTTTTCACCATAGCCGTCTATGGGCTTCCAAATATCCCTTTGCCAATTCCACAAGAACTGTCTTAGCGAAAGGCTTCTTGAGAGGAAAGCTGTAACTCTGGGAGATGATTTCACAGAACACAAAGAAGTTTCTCAGAAAGCTTCTTTCTCTTTGTTATCGGAGGATATTTCCTTTGGCCCTATAGTCTTCAAAGGGATCCGAAATATCTGTTCTCAGATTCCACAGAAATAAGGCTAGCAAAGACATCCACGAAATACATATGTAACTCTGTGAGTGGAAGTCACATATCACAGAGCAGTTTCTCAGAAAGCTTCTTTCCAGATTTCATCGGAGGATATTTCCTTTTTCACCATAGCCCTCTATGGGCTTCCAAATATCACTTTGCCAATTCCACAAGAACTGTCTTAGCGAAAGGCTTCTTGAGGGGAAAGCTGTAACTCTGTGAGATGATTTCACAGAACACAAAGAAGTTTCTCAGAAAGCTTCTTTCTCTTTGTTATGGGAGGATATTTTCTTTGGCCCTATAGTCTTCAAGGGGATTCTAAATATCTGCTTTCAGATTCCACAGAAATAAGGCTAGCAAAGAGATCCAGGAAATACAGATGTAACTCTGTGAGTGGAAGTCACATATCACAGAGCAGTTTCTCAGAAAGCTTCTTTCCAGTTTTCACCTGAGGATATTTCCTTTTTCACCATAGCCCTCTAAGGGGTTCCAAATATCACTTTGCCAATTCCACAAGAACTGTCTTAGCGAAAGGCTTCTTGAGGGGAAAGCTGTAACTCTGTGAGATGATTTCAGAGAACACAAAGAAGTTTCTCAGAAAGCTTCTTTCTCTTTGTTATGGGAGGATATTTCCTTTGCCCCTATAGTCTTCAAGGGGATTCTAAATATCTGCTTTCAGATTCCACAGAAATAAGGCTAGCAAAGAGATCCACGAAATACAGATGTAACTCTGTGAGTGGAAGTCACATATCACAGAGCAGTTTCTCAGAAAGCTTCTTTCCAAATTTCATCTGAGGATATTTCCTTTTTCACCATAGCCCTCTATGGGCTTCCAAATATCACTTTGCCAATTCCACAAGAACTGTCTTAGCGAAACGCTTCTTGAGGGGAAAGCTGTAACTCTGTGAGATGATTTCACAGAACACAAAGAAGTTTCTCAGAAAGCGTCTTTCTCTTTGTTATCGGAGGATATTTCCTTTGGCCCTATAGTCTTCAAAGGTATACGAAATATCTGTTCTCAGATTCCACAGAAATAAGGCTAGCAAAGAGATCCACGAAATACAGATGTAACTCTGTGAGTGGAAGTCACATATCACAGAGCAGTTTCTCAGAAAGCTTCTTTCCAGATTTCATCGGAGGATATTTCCTTTTTCACCGTAGCCCTCTATGGGCTTCCATATATCACTTTGCCAATTCCACAAGAACTGTCTTAGCGAAAGGCTTCTTGAGGGGAAAGCTGTAACTCTGTGAGATGATTTCACAGAACGCAATGAAGTTTCTCAGAAAGCTTCTTTCTCTTTGTTATCAGAGGATATTTCCTTTGGCCCTATAGTCCTCAAAGGGATCCGAAATATCTGTTCTCAGATTCCACAGAAATAAGGCTAGCATAGAGATCCACGAAATACAGATGTAACTCTGTGAGTGGAAGTCACATATCACAGAGCAGTTTGTGAGAAAGCTTCTTTCCAGATTTCATTGGAGGATATTTCCTTTTTCACAATAGCCCTCTATGGGCTTCCAAATATCACTTTGCCAATTCCACAAGAACTGTCTTAGCGAAAGGCTTCTTGAGGGGAAAGCTGTAACTCTGTGAGATGATTTCACAGAACACAAAGAAGTTTCTCAGAAAGCTTCTTTCTCTTTCTTATCGGAGGATATTTCCTTTGGCCCTATAGTCTTCAAAGGGATCCGAAATATCTGTTCTCAGATTCCACAGAAATAAGGCTAGCAAAGAGATCCACGAAATACAGATGTAACTCTGTGAGTGGAAGTCACATATCACAGAGCAGTTTCTCAGAAAGCTTCTTTCCAGATTTCATCGGAGGATATTTCCTTTTTCACAATAGCCCTCTAAGGGCTTCCAAATATCACTTTGCCAATTCCACAAGAACTGTCTTAGCGAAAGGCTTCTTGAGGGGAAAGCTGTAACTCTGTGAGATGATTTCACAGAACACAAAGAAGTTTCTCAGAAAGCTTCTTTCTCTTTGTTATGGGAGGATATTTCCTTAGGCCCTACAGTCTTCAAATGGATTCTAAATATCTGCTCTCAGATTCCACAGAAATAAGGCTAGCAAAGAGATCCACGAAATACAGATGTAACTCTGTGAGTGGAAGTCACATATCACAGAGCAGTTTCTCAGAAAGCTTCTTTCCAGATTTCATCGGAGGATATTTCCTTTTTCACCATAGCCGTCTACGGGCTTCCAAATATCACTTTGCCAATTCCACAAGAACTGTCTTAGCGGAAGGCTTCTTGAGGGGAAAGCTGTAACTCTGTGAGATGATTTCACAGAACACAAAGAAGTTTCTCAGAAAGCTTCTTTCTCTTTGTTATTGGAGCATATTTCCTTTGGTCCTATAGTCTTCAAAGGTATCCGAAATATCTGTTCTCAGATTCCACAGAAATAAGGCTAGCAAAGAGATCCACGAAATACAGATGTAACTCTGTGAGTGGAAGTCACATATCACAGAGCAGTTTCTCAGAAAGCTTCTTTCCAGATTTCACCTGAGGATATTTCCTTTTTCACCATAGCCCTCTAAGGGGTTCCAAATATCACTTTGCCAATTCCACAAGAACTGTCTTAGCGAAAGGCTTCTTGAGGGGAAAGCTCTAACTCTGTGAGATGATTTCAGAGAACACAAAGAAGTTTCTCAGAAAGCTTCTTTCTCTTTGTTATGGGAGGATATTTCCTTTGCCCCTATAGTCTTCAAGGGGATTCTAAATATCTGCTTTCAGATTCCCCAGAAATAAGGCTAGCAAAGAGATCCACGAAATACAGATGTAACTCTGTGAGTGGAAGTCACATATCACAGACCAGTTTCTCAGAAAGCTTCTTTCCAGATTTCATTGGAGGATATTTCCTTTTTCACCGTAGCCCTCTACGGGCTTCCAAATATCACTTTGCCAATTCCACAAGAACTGTCTTAGCGAAAGCCTTCTTGAGGGGAAAGCTGTAACTCAGTGAGATGATTTCACAGTACACAAAGAAGTTTCTCAGAAAGCTTCTTTCTCTTTGTTATCGGAGGATATTTCCTTTGGCCCTATAGTCTTCAAAGGGATCCGAAATATCTGTTCTCAGATTCCACAGAAATAAGGCTAGCAAAGAGATCCACGAAATACAGATGTAACTCTGTGAGTGGAAGTCACATATCACAGAGCAGTTTCTCAGAAAGCTTCTTTCCAGATTTCATCGGAGGATATTTCCTTTTTCACCATAGCCCTCTATGGGCTTCCAAATATCACTTTGCCAATTCCACAAGAACTGTCTTAGCGAAAGGCTTCTTGAGGGGAAAGCTGTAACTCTGGAGATGATTTCACAGAACACAAAGAAGTTTCTCAGAAAGCTTCTTTCTCTTTGTTATCGGAGGATATTTCCTTTGGCCCTATAGTCTTCAAAGGGATCCGAAATATCTGTTCTCAGATTCCACAGAAATAAGGCTAGCAAAGAGATCCACGAAATACAGATGTAACTCTGTGAGTGGAAGTCTCATATCACAGAGCAGTTCCTCAGAAAGCTTCTTTCCAGATTTCATCGGAGGATATTTCCTTTTTCACCATAGCCCTCTATGGGATTCCAAATATCACTTTGCAAATTCCACAAGAACTGTCTTAGCGAAAGACTTCTTGAGGGGAAAGCTGTAACTCTGGGAGATGATTTCACAGAACACAAAGAAGTTTCTCAGAAAGCTTCTTTCTCTTTGTTATCGGAGGATATTTCCTTTGGCCCTATAGTCTTCAAAGGGATCCGAAATATCTGTTCTCAGATTCCACAGAAATAATGCTAGCAAAGAGATCCACGAAATACAGATGTAATTCTGTGAGTGGAAGTCACATATCACAGAGCAGTTTCTCAGAAAGCTTCTTTCCACATTTCATAGGAGGATATTTCCTTTTTCAAGATAGCCCTCTATGGGCTTCCAAATATCACTTTGCCAATTCCACAAGAACTGTCTTAGGGAAAGGCTTCTTGAGGGGAAATCTGTAACTCTGTGAGATGATTTCACAGAACGCAATGAAGTTTCTCAGAAAGCTTCTTTCTCTTTGTTATCGGAGGATATTTCCTTTGGCCCTATAGTCCTCAAAGGGATCCGAAATATCTGTTCTCAGATTCCACAGAAATAAGGCTAGCATAGAGATCCACGAAATACAGATGTAACTCTGTGAGTGGAAGTCACATATCACAGAGCAGTTTCTCAGAAAGCTTCTTTCCAGATTTCATTGGAGGATATTTCCTTTTTCACAATAGCCCTCTATTGGCTTCCAAATATCACTTTGCCAATTCCACAATAACTGTCTTAGCGAAAGGCTTCTTGAGGGGAAAGCTGTAACTCTGTGAGATGATTTCACAGAACACAAAGAAGTTTCTCAGAAAGCTTCTTTCTCTTTGTTATGGGAGGATATTTCCTTTGCCCCTATAGTCTTCAAGGGGATTCTAAATATCTGCTTTCAGATTCCACAGAAATAAGGCTAGCAAAGAGATCCACGAAATACAGATGTAACTCTGTGAGTGGAAGTCACATATCACAGAGCAGTTTCTCAGAAAGCTTCTTTCCAGATTTCATCTGAGGATATTTCCTTTTTCACCATAGCCCTCTATGGGCTTCCAAATATCACTTTGCCAATTCCACAAGAACTGTCTTAGCGAAACGCTTCTTGAGGGGAAAGCTGTAACTCTGTGAGATGATTTCACAGAACACAAAGAAGTTTCTCAGAAAGCGTCTTTCTCTTTGTTATCGGAGGATATTTCCTTTGGCCCTATAGTCTTCAAAGGTATACGAAATATCTGTTCTCAGATTCCACAGAAATAAGGCTAGCAAAGAGATCCACGAAATACAGATGTAACTCTGTGAGTGGAAGTCACATATCACAGAGCAGTTTCTCAGAAAGCTTCTTTCCAGATTTCATCGGAGGATATTTCCTTTTTCACCGTAGCCCTCTATGGGCTTCCATATATCACTTTGCCAATTCCACAAGAACTGTCTTAGCGAAAGGCTTCTTGAGGGGAAAGCTGTAACTCTGTGAGATGATTTCACAGAATACAAAGAAGTTTCTCAGAAAGCTTCTTTCTCTTTGTTATGCGAGGATATTTCCTTTGGCCCTATAGTCTTCAAAGGGATTCTAAATATCTGCTCTCAGATTCCACAGAAATAAGGCTAGCAAAGAGATCCACGAAATACAGATGTAACTCTGTGAGTGGAAGTCACATATCACAGAGCAGTTTCTCAGAAAGCTTCTTTCCAGATTTCATTGGAGGATATTTCCTTTTTCACCGTAGCCCTCTACGGGCTTCCAAATATCACTTTGCCAATTCCACAAGAACTGTCTTAGCGAAAGCCTTCTTGAGGGGAAAGCTGTAACTCTGTGAGATGATTTCACAGAACACAAAGAAGTTTCTCAGAAAGCTTCTTTCTCTTTGTTATCGGAGGATATTTCCTTTGGCCCTATAGTCTTCAAAGGGATCCGAAATATCTGTTCTCAGATTCCACAGAAATAAGGCTAGCAAAGAGATCCACGAAATACAGATGTAACTCTGTGAGTGGAAGTCACATATCACAGAGCAGTTTCTCAGAAAGCTTCTTTCCAGATTTCATCGGAGGATATTTCCTTTTTCACCATAGCCCTCTATGGGCTTCCAAATATCACTTTGCCAATTCCACAAGAACTGTCTTAGCGAAAGGCTTCTTGAGAGGAAAGCTGTAACTCTGGGAGATGATTTCACAGAACACAAAGAAGTTTCTCAGAAAGCTTCTTTCTCTTTGTTATCGGAGGATATTTCCTTTGGCCCTATAGTCTTCAAAGGGATCCGAAATATCTGTTCTCAGATTCCACAGAAATAAGGCAAGCAAAGACATCCACGAAATACATATGTAACTCTGTGAGTGGAAGTCACATATCACAGAGCAGTTTCTCAGAAAGCTTCTTTCCAGATTTCATCGGAGGATATTTCCTTTTTCACCATAGCCCTCTATGGGCTTCCAAATATCACTTTGCCAATTCCACAAGAACTGTCTTAGCGAAAGGCTTCTTGAGGGGAAAGCTGTAACTCTGTGAGATGATTTCACAGAACACAAAGAAGTTTCTCAGAAAGCTTCTTTCTCTTTGTTATGGGAGGATATTTCCTTTGGCCCTATAGTCTTCAAGGGGATTCTAAATATCTGCTTTCAGATTCCACAGAAATAAGGCTAGCAAAGAGATCCACGAAATACAGATGTAACTCTGTGAGTGGAAGTCACATATCACAGAGCAGTTTCTCAGAAAGCTTCTTTCCAGATTTCACCTGAGGATATTTCCTTTTTCACCATAGCCCTCTAAGGGGTTCCAAATATCACTTTGCCAATTCCACAAGAACTGTCTTAGCGAAAGGCTTCTTGAGGGGAAAGCTCTAACTCTGTGAGATGATTTCAGAGAACACAAAGAAGTTTCTCAGAAAGCTTCTTTCTCTTTGTTATGGGAGGATATTTCCTTTGCCCCTATAGTCTTCAAGGGGATTCTAAATATCTGCTTTCAGATTCCCCAGAAATAAGGCTAGCAAAGAGATCCACGAAATACAGATGTAACTCTGTGAGTGGAAGTCACATATCACAGACCAGTTTCTCAGAAAGCTTCTTTCCAGATTTCATTGGAGGATATTTCCTTTTTCACCGTAGCCCTCTACGGGCTTCCAAATATCACTTTGCCAATTCCACAAGAACTGTCTTAGCGAAAGCCTTCTTGAGGGGAAAGCTGTAACTCAGTGAGATGATTTCACAGTACACAAAGAAGTTTCTCAGAAAGCTTCTTTCTCTTTGTTATCGGAGGATATTTCCTTTGGCCCTATAGTCTTCAAAGGGATCCGAAATATCTGTTCTCAGATTCCACAGAAATAAGGCTAGCAAAGAGATCCACGAAATACAGATGTAACTCTGTGAGTGGAAGTCACATATCACAGAGCAGTTTCTCAGAAAGCTTCTTTCCAGATTTCATCGGAGGATATTTCCTTTTTCACCATAGCCCTCTATGGGCTTCCAAATATCACTTTGCCAATTCCACAAGAACTGTCTTAGCGAAAGGCTTCTTGAGGGGAAAGCTGTAACTCTGAAGATGATTTCACAGAACACAAAGAAGTTTCTCAGAAAGCTTCTCTCTCTTTGTTATCGGAGGATATTTCCTTTGGCCCTATAGTCTTCAAAGGGATCCGAAATATCTGTTCTCAGATTCCACAGAAATAAGGCTAGCAAAGAGATCCACGAAATACAGATGTAACCCTGTGAGTGGAAGACTCATATCACAGAGCAGTTCCTCAGAAAGCTTCTTTCCAGATTTCATCGGAGGATATTTCCTTTTTCACCATAGCCCTCTATGGGATTCCAAATATCACTTTGCCAATTCCACAAGAACTGTCTTAGCGAAAGACTTCTTGAGGGGAAAGCTGTAACTCTGGGAGATGATTTCACAGAACACAAAGAAGTTTCTCAGAAAGCTTCTTTCTCTTTGTTATCGGAGGATATTTCCTTTGGCCCTATAGTCTTCAAAGGGATCCGAAATATCTGTTCTCAGATTCCACAGAAATAATGCTAGCAAAGAGATCCACGAAACACAGATGTAATTCTGTGAGTGGAAGTCACATATCACAGAGCAGTTTCTCAGAAAGCTTCTTTCCAGATTTCATAGGAGGATATTTCCTTTTTCAAGATAGCCCTCTATGGGCTTCCAAATATCACTTTGCCAATTCCACAAGAACTGTCTTAGGGAAAGGCTTCTTGAGGGGAAAGCTGTAACTCTGTGAGATGATTTCACAGAACGCAATGAAGTTTCTCAGAAAGCTTCTTTCTCTTTGTTATCGGAGGATATTTCCTTTGGCCCTATAGTCCTCAAAGGGATCCGAAATATCTGTTCTCAGATTCCACAGAAATAAGGCTAGCATAGAGATCCACGAAATACAGATGTAACTCTGTGAGTGGAAGTCACATATCACAGAGCAGTTTGTGAGAAAGCTTCTTTCCAGATTTCATTGGAGGATATTTCCTTTTTCACAATAGCCCTCTATGGGCTTCCAAATATCACTTTGCCAATTCCACAAGAACTGTCTTAGCGAAAGGCTTCTTGAGGGGAAAGCTGTAACTCTGTGAGATGATTTCACAGAACACAAAGAAGTTTCTCAGAAAGCTTCTTTCTCTTTCTTATCGGAG
Organism: Macaca mulatta; assembly: GCF_049350105.2. Taxonomy (NCBI): domain Eukaryota; kingdom Metazoa; phylum Chordata; class Mammalia; order Primates; family Cercopithecidae; genus Macaca; species Macaca mulatta. The sequence continues at coordinate 32,094,845 of NC_133417.1, forward strand.
GATATTTCCTTTGGCCCTATAGTCTTCAAAGGGATCCGAAATATCTGTTCTCAGATTCCACAGAAATAAGGCTAGCAAAGAGATCCACGAAATACAGATGTAACTCTGTGAGTGGAAGTCACATATCACAGAGCAGTTTCTCAGAAAGCTTCTTTCCAGATTTCATCGGAGGATATTTCCTTTTTCACAATAGCCCTCTAAGGGCTTCCAAATATCACATTGCCAATTCCACAAGAACTGTCTTAGCGAAAGGCTTCTTGAGGGGAAAGCTGTAACTCTGTGAGATGATTTCACAGAACACAAAGAAGTTTCTCAGAAAGCTTCTTTCTCTTTGTTATGGGAGGATATTTCCTTAGGCCCTACAGTCTTCAAATGGATTCTAAATATCTGCTCTCAGATTCCACAGAAATAAGGCTAGCAAAGAGATCCACGAAATACAGATGTAACTCTGTGAGTGGAAGTCACATATAACAGAGCAGTTTCTCAGAAAGCTTCTTTCCAGATTTCATCGGAGGATATTTCCTTTTTCACCATAGCCGTCTACGGGCTTCCAAATATCACTTTGCCAATTCCACAAGAACTGTCTTAGCGGAAGGCTTCTTGAGGGGAAAGCTGTAACTCTGTGAGATGATTTCACAGAACACAAAGAAGTTTCTCAGAAAGCTTCTTTCTCTTTGTTATTGGAGCATATTTCCTTTGGTCCTATAGTCTTCAAAGGTATCCGAAATATCTGTTCTCAGATTCCACAGAAATAAGGCTAGCAAAGAGATCCACGAAATACAGATGTACCTCTGTGAGTGGAAGTCACATATCACAGAGCAGTTTCTCAGAAAGCTAATTTCCAGATTTCACCTGAGGATATTTCCTTTTTCACCATAGCCCTCTAAGGGGTTCCAAATATCACTTTGCCAATTCCACAAGAACTGTCTTAGCGAAAGGCTTCTTGAGGGGAAAGCTCTAACTCTGTGAGATGATTTCAGAGAACACAAAGAAGTTTCTCAGAAAGCTTCTTTCTCTTTGTTATGGGAGGATATTTCCTTTGCCCCTATAGTCTTCAAGGGGATTCTAAATATCTGCTTTCAGATTCCCCAGAAATAAGGCTAGCAAAGAGATCCACGAAATACAGATGTAACTCTGTGAGTGGAAGTCACATATCACAGACCAGTTTCTCAGAAAGCTTCTTTCCAGATTTCATTGGAGGATATTTCCTTTTTCACCGTAGCCCTCTACGGGCTTCCAAATATCACTTTGCCAATTCCACAAGAACTGTCTTAGCGAAAGCCTTCTTGAGGGGAAAGCTGTAACTCAGTGAGATGATTTCACAGTACACAAAGAAGTTTCTCAGAAAGCTTCTTTCTCTTTGTTATCGGAGGATATTTCCTTTGGCCCTATAGTCTTCAAAGGGATCCGAAATATCTGTTCTCAGATTCCACAGAAATATGGCTAGCAAAGAGATCCACGAAATACAGATGTAACTCTGTGAGTGGAAGTCACATATCACAGAGCAGTTTCTCAGAAAGCTTCTTTCCAGATTTCATCGGAGGATATTTCCTTTTTCACCATAGCCCTCTATGGGCTTCCAAATATCACTTTGCCAATTCCACAAGAACTGTCTTAGCGAAAGGCTTCTTGAGGGGAAAGCTGTAACTCTGGAGATGATTTCACAGAACACAAAGAAGTTTCTCAGAAAGCTTCTTTCTCTTTGTTATCGGAGGATATTTCCTTTGGCCCTATAGTCTTCAAAGGGATCCGAAATATCTGTTCTCAGATTCCACAGAAATAAGGCTAGCAAAGAGATCCACGAAATACAGATGTAACTCTGTGAGTGGAAGTCTCATATCACAGAGCAGTTCCTCAGAAAGCTTCTTTCCAGATTTCATCGGAGGATATTTCCTTTTTCACCATAGCCCTCTATGGGATTCCAAATATCACTTTGCAAATTCCACAAGAACTGTCTTAGCGAAAGACTTCTTGAGGGGAAAGCTGTAACTCTGGGAGATGATTTCACAGAACACAAAGAAGTTTCTCAGAAAGCTTCTTTCTCTTTGTTATCGGAGGATATTTCCTTTGGCCCTATAGTCTTCAAAGGGATCCGAAATATCTGTTCTCAGATTCCACAGAAATAATGCTAGCAAAAAGATCCACGAAATACAGATGTAATTCTGTGAGTGGAAGTCACATATCACAGAGCAGTTTCTCAGAAAGCTTCTTTCCAGATTTCATAGGAGGATATTTCCTTTTTCAAGATAGCCCTCTATGGGCTTCCAAATATCACTTTGCCAATTCCACAAGAACTGTCTTAGGGAAAGGCTTCTTGAGGGGAAATCTGTAACTCTGTGAGATGATTTCACAGAACGCAATGAAGTTTCTCAGAAAGCTTCTTTCTCTTTGTTATCGGAGGATATTTCCTTTGGCCCTATAGTCCTCAAAGGGATCCGAAATATCTGTTCTCAGATTCCACAGAAATAAGGCTAGCATAGAGATCCACGAAATACAGATGTAACTCTGTGAGTGGAAGTCACATATCACAGAGCAGTTTGTGAGAAAGCTTCTTTCCAGATTTCATTGGAGGATATTTCCTTTTTCACAATAGCCCTCTATGGGCTTCCAAATATCACTTTGCCAATTCCACAAGAACTGTCTTAGCGAAAGGCTTCTTGAGGGGAAAGCTGTAACTCTGTGAGATGATTTCACAGAACACAAAGAAGTTTCCCAGAAAGCTTCTTTCTCTTTCTTATCGGAGGATATTTCCTTTGGCCCTATAGTCTTCAAAGGGATCCGAAATATCTGTTCTCAGATTCCACAGAAATAAGGCTAGCAAAGAGATCCACGAAATACAGATGTAACTCTGTGAGTGGAAGTCACATATCACAGAGCAGTTTCTCAGAAAGCGTCTTTCCAGATTTCATCGGAGGATATTTCCTTTTTCACAATAGCCCTCTAAGGGCTTCCAAATATCACTTTGCCAATTCCACAAGAACTGTCTTAGCGAAAGGCTTCTTGAGGGGAAAGCTGTAACTCTGTGAGATGATTTCACAGAACACAAAGAAGTTTCTCAGAAAGCTTCTTTCTCTTTGTTATGGGAGGATATTTCCTTAGGCCCTACAGTCTTCAAATGGATTCTAAATATCTGCTCTCAGATTCCACAGAAATAAGGCTAGCAAAGAGATCCACGAAATACAGATGTAACTCTGTGAGTGGAAGTCCCATATCACAGAGCAGTTTCTCAGAAAGCTTCTTTCCAGATTTCATCGGAGGATATTTCCTTTTTCACCATAGCCGTCTACGGGCTTCCAAATATCACTTTGCCAATTCCACAAGAACTGTCTTAGCGGAAGGCTTCTTGAGGGGAAAGCTGTAACTCTGTGAGATGATTTCACAGAACACAAAGAAGTTTCTCAGAAAGCTTCTTTCTCTTTGTTATTGGAGCATATTTCCTTTGGTCCTATAGTCTTCAAAGGTATCCGAAATATCTGTTCTCAGATTCCACAGAAATAAGGCTAGCAAAGAGATCCACGAAATACAGATGTAACTCTGTGAGTGGAAGTCACATATCACAGAGCAGTTTCTCAGAAAGCTTCTTTCCAGATTTCATCGGAGGATATTTCCTTTTTCAGGATAGCCCTTAAGGGCTTCCAAATATCACTTTGCCAACTCCACAATAACTGTCTTAGCGAAAGGCTTCTTGAGAGGAAAGCTGTAACTCTGGGAGATGATTTCACAGAACACAAAGAAGTTTCTCAGAAAGCTTCTTTCTCTTTGTTATCGGAGGATATTTCCTTTGGCCCTATAGTCTTCAAAGGGATCCGAAATATCTGTTCTCAGATTCCACAGAAATAAGGCTAGCAAAGACATCCACGAAATACATATGTAACTCTGTGAGTGGAAGTCACATATCACAGAGCAGTTTCTCAGAAAGCTTCTTTCCAGATTTCATCGGAGGATATTTCCTTTTTCACCATAGCCCTCTATGGGCTTCCAAATATCACTTTGCCAATTCCACAAGAACTGTCTTAGCGAAAGGCTTCTTGAGGGGAAAGCTGTAACTCTGTGAGATGATTTCACAGAACACAAAGAAGTTTCTCAGAAAGCTTCTTTCTCTTTGTTATCGGAGGATATTTCCTTTGGCCCTATAGTCTTCAAAGGGATCCGAAATATCTGTTCTCAGATTCCACAGAAATAAGGCTAGCAAAGAGATCCACGAAATACAGATGTAACTCTGTGAGTGGAAGTCACATATCACAGAGCAGTTTCTCAGAAAGCTTCTTTCCAGATTTCATCGGAGGATATTTCCTTTTTCACCATAGCCCTCTATGGGCTTCCAAATATCACTTTGCCAATTCCACAAGAACTGTCTTAGCGAAAGGCTTCTTGAGAGGAAAGCTGTAACTCTGGGAGATGATTTCACAGAACACAAAGAAGTTTCTCAGAAAGCTTCTTTCTCTTTGTTATCGGAGGATATTTCCTTTGGCCCTATAGTCTTCAAAGGGATCCGAAATATCTGTTCTCAGATTCCACAGAAATAAGGCAAGCAAAGACATCCACGAAATACATATGTAACTCTGTGAGTGGAAGTCACATATCACAGAGCAGTTTCTCAGAAAGCTTCTTTCCAGATTTCACCTGAGGATATTTCCTTTTTCACCATAGCCCTCTAAGGGGTTCCAAATATCACTTTGCCAATTCCACAAGAACTGTCTTAGCGAAAGGCTTCTTGGAGGGAAAGCTCTAACTCTGTGAGATGATTTCAGAGAACACAAAGAAGTTTCTCAGAAAGCTTCCTTCTCTTTGTTATGGGAGGATATTTCCTTTGCCCCTATAGTCTTCAAGGGGATTCTAAATATCTGCTTTCAGATTCCCCAGAAATAAGGCTAGCAAAGAGATCCACGAAATACAGATGTAACTCTGTGAGTGGAAGTCACATATCACAGACCAGTTTCTCAGAAAGCTTCTTTCCAGATTTCATTGGAGGATATTTCCTTTTTCACCGTAGCCCTCTACGGGCTTCCAAATATCACTTTGCCAATTCCACAAGAACTGTCTTAGCGAAAGCCTTCTTGAGGGGAAAGCTGTAACTCAGTGAGATGATTTCACAGTACACAAAGAAGTTTCTCAGAAAGCTTCTTTCTCTTTGTTATCGGAGGATATTTCCTTTGGCCCTATAGTCTTCAAAGGGATCCGAAATATCTGTTCTCAGATTCCACAGAAATAAGGCTAGCAAAGAGTTCCACGAAATACAGATGTAACTCTGTGAGTGGAAGTCACATATCACAGAGCAGTTTCTCAGAAAGCTTCTTTCCAGATTTCATCGGAGGATATTTCCTTTTTCACCATAGCCCTCTATGGGCTTCCAAATATCACTTTGCCAATTCCACAAGAACTGTCTTAGCGAAAGGCTTCTTGAGGGGAAAGCTGTAACTCTGGAGATGATTTCACAGAACACAAAGAAGTTTCTCAGAAAGCTTCTCTCTCTTTGTTATCGGAGGATATTTCCTTTGGCCCTGTAGTCTTCAAAGGGATCCGAAATATCTGTTCTCAGATTCCACAGAAATAAGGCTAGCAAAGAGATCCACGAAATACAGATGTAACTCTGTGAGTGGAAGTCTCATATCACAGAGCAGTTCCTCAGAAAGCTTCTTTCCAGATTTCATCGGAGGATATTTCCTTTTTCACCATAGCCCTCTATGGGATTCCAAATATCACTTTGCAAATTCCACAAGAACTGTCTTAGCGAAAGACTTCTTGAGGGGAAAGCTGTAACTCTGGGAGATGATTTCACAGAACACAAAGAAGTTTCTCAGAAAGCTTCTTTCTCTTTGTTATCGGAGGATATTTCCTTTGGCCCTATAGTCTTCAAAGGGATCCGAAATATCTGTTCTCAGATTCCACAGAGATAATGCTAGCAAAGAGATCCACGAAATACAGATGTAATTCTGTGAGTGGAAGTCACATATCACAGAGCAGTTTCTCAGAAAGCTTCTTTCCAGATTTCATAGGAGGATATTTCCTTTTTCAAGATAGCCCTCTATGGGCTTCCAAATATCACTTTGCCAATTCCACAAGAACTGTCTTAGGGAAAGGCTTCTTGAGGGGAAAGCTGTAACTCTGTGAGATGATTTCACAGAACGCAATGAAGTTTCTCAGAAAGCTTCTTTCTCTTTGTTATCGGAGGATATTTCCTTTGGCCCTATAGTCCTCAAAGGGATCCGAAATATCTGTTCTCAGATTCCACAGAAATAAGGCTAGCATAGAGATCCACGAAATACAGATGTAACTCTGTGAGTGGAAGTCACATATCACAGAGTAGTTTGTGAGAAAGCTTCTTTCCAGATTTCATTGGAGGATATTTCCTTTTTCACAATAGCCCTCTATGGGCTTCCAAATATCACTTTGCCAATTCCACAAGAACTGTCTTAGCGAAAGGCTTCTTGAGGGGAAAGCTGTAACTCTGTGAGATGATTTCACAGAACACAAAGAAGTTTCTCAGAAAGCTTCTTTCTCTTTTTTATCGGAGGATATTTCCTTTGGCCCTAGAGTCTTCAAAGGGATCCGAAATATCTGTTCTCAGATTCCACAGAAATAAGGCTAGCAAAGAGATCCACGAAATACAGATGTAACTCTGTGAGTGGAAGTCACATATCACAGAGCAGTTTGTCAGAAAGCTTCTTTCCAGATTTCATCGGAGGATATTTCCTTTTTCACAATAGCCCTCTAAGGGCTTCCAAATATCACATTGCCAATTCCACAAGAACTGTCTTAGCGAAAGGCTTCTTGAGGGGAAAGCTGTAACTCTGTGAGATGATTTCACAGAACACAAAGAAGTTTCTCAGAAAGCTTCTTTCTCTTTGTTATGAGAGGATATTTCCTTAGGCCCTACAGTCTTCAAATGGATTCTAAATATCTGCATCAGATTCCACAGAAATAAGGCTAGCAAAGAGATCCACGAAATACAGATGTAACTCTGTGAGTGGAAGTCACATATCACAGAGCAGTTTCTCAGAAAGCTTCTTTCCAGATTTCATCGGAGGATATTTCCTTTTTCACCATAGCCGTCTACGGGCTTCCAAATATCACTTTGCCAATTCCACAAGAACTGTCTTAGCGGAAGGCTTCTTGAGGGGAAAGCTGTAACTCTGTGAGATGATTTCACAGAACACAAAGAAGTTTCTCAGAAAGCTTCTTTCTCTTTGTTATTGGAGCATATTTCCTTTGGTCCTATAGTCTTCAAAGGTATCCGAAATATCTGTTCTCAGATTCCACAGAAATAAGGCTAGCAAAGAGATCCACGAAATACAGATGTAACTCTGTGAGTGGAAGTCACATATCACAGAGCAGTTTCTCAGAAAGCTAATTTCCAGATTTCACCTGAGGATATTTCCTTTTTCACCATAGCCCTCTAAGGGGTTCCAAATATCACTTTGCCAATTCCACAAGAACTGTCTTAGCGAAAGGCTTCTTGAGGGGAAAGCTCTAACTCTGTGAGATGATTTCAGAGAACACAAAGAAGTTTCTCAGAAAGCTTCTTTCTCTTTGTTATGGGAGGATATTTCCTTTGCCCCTATAGTCTTCAAGGGGATTCTAAATATCTGCTTTCAGATTCCCCAGAAATAAGGCTAGCAAAGAGATCCACGAAATACAGATGTAACTCTGTGAGTGGAAGTCACATATCACAGACCAGTTTCTCAGAAAGCTTCTTTCCAGATTTCATTGGAGGATATTTCCTTTTTCACCGTAGCCCTCTACGGGCTTCCAAATATCACTTTGCCAATTCCACAAGAACTGTCTTAGCGAAAGCCTTCTTGAGGGGAAAGCTGTAACTCAGTGAGATGATTTCACAGTACACAAAGAAGTTTCTCAGAAAGCTTCTTTCTCTTTGTTATCGGAGGATATTTCCTTTGGCCCTATAGTCTTCAAAGGGATCCGAAATATCTGTTCTCAGATTCCACAGAAATAAGGCTAGCAAAGAGATCCACGAAATACAGATGTAACTCTGTGAGTGGAAGTCACATATCACAGAGCAGTTTCTCAGAAAGCTTCTTTCCAGATTTCATCGGAGGATATTTCCTTTTTCACCATAGCCCTCTATGGGCTTCCAAATATCACTTTGCCAATTCCACAAGAACTGTCTTAGCGAAAGGCTTCTTGAGGGGAAAGCTGTAACTCTGGAGATGATTTCACAGAACACAAAGAAGTTTCTCAGAAAGCTTCTTTCTCTTTGTTATCGGAGGATATTTCCTTTGGCCCTATAGTCTTCAAAGGGATCCGAAATATCTGTTCTCAGATTCCACAGAAATAAGGCTAGCAAAGAGATCCACGAAATACAGATGTAACTCTGTGAGTGGAAGTCTCATATCACAGAGCAGTTCCTCAGAAAGCTTCTTTCCAGATTTCAACGGAGGATATTTCCTTTTTCACCATAGCCCTCTATGGGATTCCAAATATCACTTTGCAAATTCCACAAGAACTGTCTTAGCGAAAGACTTCTTGAGGGGAAAGCTGTAACTCTGGGAGATGATTTCACAGAACACAAAGAAGTTTCTCAGAAAGCTTCTTTCTCTTTGTTATCGGAGGATATTTCCTTTGGCCCTATAGTCTTCAAAGGGATCCGAAATATCTGTTCTCAGATTCCACAGAAATAATGCTAGCAAAGAGATCCACGAAATACAGATGTAATTCTGTGAGTGGAAGTCACATATCACAGAGCAGTTTCTCAGAAAGCTTCTTTCCAGATTTCATAGGAGGATATTTCCTTTTTCAAGATAGCCCTCTATGGGCTTCCAAATATCACTTTGCCAATTCCACAAGAACTGTCTTAGGGAAAGGCTTCTTGAGGGGAAATCTGTAACTCTGTGAGATGATTTCACAGAACGCAATGAAGTTTCTCAGAAAGCTTCTTTCTCTTTGTTATCGGAGGATATTTCCTTTGGCCCTATAGTCCTCAAAGGGATCCGAAATATCTGTTCTCAGATTCCACAGAAATAAGGCTAGCATAGAGATCCACGAAATACAGATGTAACTCTGTGAGTGGAAGTCACATATCACAGAGCAGTTTGTGAGAAAGCTTCTTTCCAGATTTCATTGGAGGATATTTCCTTTTTCACAATAGCCCTCTATGGGCTTCCAAATATCACTTTGCCAATTCCACAAGAACTGTCTTAGCGAAAGGCTTCTTGAGGGGAAAGCTGTAACTCTGTGAGATGATTTCACAGAACACAAAGAAGTTTCCCAGAAAGCTTCTTTCTCTTTCTTATCGGAGGATATTTCCTTTGGCCCTATAGTCTTCAAAGGGATCCGAAATATCTGTTCTCAGATTCCACAGAAATAAGGCTAGCAAAGAGATCCACGAAATACAGATGTAACTCTGTGAGTGGAAGTCACATATCACAGAGCAGTTTCTCAGAAAGCTTCTTTCCAGATTTCATCGGAGGATATTTCCTTTTTCACAATAGCCCTCTAAGGGCTTCCAAATATCACTTTGCCAATTCCACAAGAACTGTCTTAGCGAAAGGCTTCTTGAGGGGAAAGCTGTAACTCTGTGAGATGATTTCACAGAACACAAAGAAGTTTCTCAGAAAGCTTCTTTCTCTTTGTTATGGGAGGATATTTCCTTAGGCCCTACAGTCTTCAAATGGATTCTAAATATCTGCTCTCAGATTCCACAGTAATAAGGCTAGCAAAGAGATCCACGAAATACAGATGTAACTCTGTGAGTGGAAGTCACATATCACAGAGCAGTTTCTCAGAAAGCTTCTTTCCAGATTTCATCGGAGGATATTTCCTTTTTCACCATAGCCGTCTACGGGCTTCCAAATATCACTTTGCCAATTCCACAAGAACTGTCTTAGCGGAAGGCTTCTTGAGGGGAAAGCTGTAACTCTGTGAGATGATTTCACAGAACACAAAGAAGTTTCTCAGAAAGCTTCTTTCTCTTTGTTATTGGAGCATATTTCCTTTGGTCCTATAGTCTTCAAAGGTATCCGAAATATCTGTTCTCAGATTCCACAGAAATAAGGCTAGCAAAGAGATCCACGAAATACAGATGTAACTCTGTGAGTGGAAGTCACATATCACAGAGCAGTTTCTCAGAAAGCTTCTTTCCAGATTTCATCGGAGGATATTTCCTTTTTCAGGATAGCCCTTAAGGGCTTCCAAATATCACTTTGCCAATTCCACAAGAACTGTCTTAGCGAAAGGCTTCTTGAGAGGAAAGCTGTAACTCTGGGAGATGATTTCACAGAACACAAAGAAGTTTCTCAGAAAGCTTCTTTCTCTTTGTTATCGGAGGATATTTCCTTTGGCCCTATAGTCTTCAAAGGGATCCGAAATATCTGTTCTCAGATTCCACAGAAATAAGGCTAGCAAAGACATCCACGAAATACATATGTAACTCTGTGAGTGGAAGTCACATATCACAGAGCAGTTTCTCAGAAAGCTTCTTTCCAGATTTCATCGGAGGATATTTCCTTTTTCACCATAGCCCTCTATGGGCTTCCAAATATCACTTTGCCAATTCCACAAGAACTGTCTTAGCGAAAGGCTTCTTGAGGGGAAAGCTGTAACTCTGTGAGATGATTTCACAGAACACAAAGAAGTTTCTCAGAAAGCTTCTTTCTCTTTGTTATGGGAGGATATTTCCTTTGGCCCTATAGTCTTCCAGGGGATTCTAAATATCTGCTTTCAGATTCCTCAGAAATAAGGCTAGCAAAGAGATCCACGAAATACAGATGTAACTCTGTGAGTGGAAGTCACATATCACAGAGCAGTTTCTCAGAAAGCTTCTTTCCAGATTTCACCTGAGGATATTTCCTTTTTCACCATAGCCCTCTAAGGGGTTCCAAATATCACTTTGCCAATTCCACAAGAACTGTCTTAGCGAAAGGCTTCTTGAGGGGAAAGCTCTAACTCTGTGAGATGATTTCAGAAAACACAAAGAAGTTTCTCAGAAAGCTTCTTTCTCTTTGTTATGGGAGGATATTTCCTTTGCCCCTATAGTCTTCAAGGGGATTCTAAATATCTGCTTTCAGATTCCACAGAAATAAGGCTAGCAAAGAGATCCACGAAATACAGATGTAACTCTGTGAGTGGAAGTCACATATCACAGAGCAGTTTCTCAGAAAGCTTCTTTCCAGATTTCATCTGAGGATATTTCCTTTTTCACCATAGCCCTCTATGGGCTTCCAAATATCACTTTGCCAATTCCACAAGAACTGTCTTAGCGAAAGGCTTCTTGAGGGGAAAGCTGTAACTCTGTGAGATGATTTCCCAGAACACAAAGAAGTTTCTCAGAAAGCGTCTTTCTCTTTGTTATCGGAGGATATTTCCTTTGGCCCTATAGTCTTCAAAGGGATCCGAAATATCTGTTCTCAGATTCCACAGAAATAAGGCTAGCAAAGAGATCCACGAAATACAGATGTAACTCTGTGAGTGGAAGTCACATATCACAGAGCAGTTTCTCAGAAAGCTTCTTTCCAGATTTCATCGGAGGATATTTCCTTTTTCACCGTAGCCCTCTATGGGCTTCCATATATCACTTTGCCAATTCCACAAGAACTGTCTTAGCGAAAGGCTTCTTGAGGGGAAAGCTGTAACTCTGTGAGATGATTTCACAGAATACAAAGAAGTTTCTCAGAAAGCTTCTTTCTCTTTGTTATGCGAGGATATTTCCTTTGGCCCTATAGTCTTCAAAGGGATTCTAAATATCTGCTCTCAGATTCCACAGAAATAAGGCTAGCAAAGAGATCCACGAAATACAGATGTAACTCTGTGAGTGGAAGTCACATATCACAGAGCAGTTTCTCAGAAAGCTTCTTTCCAGATTTCATTGGAGGATATTTCCTTTTTCACCGTAGCCCTCTACGGGCTTCCAAATATCACTTTGCCAATTCCACAAGAACTGTCTTAGCGAAAGCCTTCTTGAGGGGAAAGCTGTAACTCTGTGAGATGATTTCACAGAACACAAAGAAGTTTCTCAGAAAGCTTCTTTCTCTTTGTTATCGGAGGATATTTCCTTTGGCCCTATAGTCTTCAAAGGGATCCGAAATATCTGTTCTCAGATTCCACAGAAATAAGGCTAGCAAAGAGATCCACGAAATACAGATGTAACTCTGTGAGTGGAAGTCACATATCACAGAGCAGTTTCTCAGAAAGCTTCTTTCCAGATTTCATCGGAGGATATTTCCTTTTTCACCATAGCCCTCTATGGGCTTCCAAATATCACTTTGCCAATTCCACAACAACTGTCTTACCGAAAGGCTTTTTGAGGGGAAAGCTGTAACTCTGTGAGATGATTTCACAGAACACAAAGAAGTTTCTCAGAAAGCTTCTTTCTCTTTGTTATTGGAGCATATTTCCTTTGGTCCTATAGTCTTCAAAGGTATCCGAAATATCTGTTCTCAGATTCCACAGAAATAAGGCTAGCAAAGAGATCCACGAAATACAGATGTAACTCTGTGAGTGGAAGTCACATATCACAGAGCAGTTTCTCAGAAAGCTTCTTTCCAGATTTCATCGGAGGATATTTCCTTTTTCAGGATAGCCCTTAAGGGCTTCCAAATATCACTTTGCCAATTCCAGAAGAATTGTCTTAGCGAAAGGCTTCTTGAGAGGAAAGCTGTAACTCTGGGAGATGATTTCACAGAACACAAAGAAGTTTCTCAGAAAGCTTCTTTCTCTTTGTTATCGGAGGATATTTCCTTTGGCCCTAGAGTCTTCAAAGGGATCCGAAATATCTGTTCTCAGATTCCACAGAAATAAGGCTAGCAAAGACATCCACGAAATACATATGTAACTCTGTGAGTGGAAGTCACATATCACAGAGCAGTTTCTCAGAAAGCTTCTTTCCAGATTTCATCGGAGGATATTTCCTTTTTCACCATAGCCCTCTATGGGCTTCCAAATATCACTTTGCCAATTCCACAAGAACTGTCTTAGCGAAAGGCTTCTTGAGGGGAAAGCTGTAACTCTGTGAGATGATTTCACAGAACACAAAGAAGTTTCTCAGAAAGCTTCTTTCTCTTTGTTATGGGAGGATATTTCCTTTGGCCCTATAGTCTTCAAGGGGATTCTAAATATCTGCTTTCAGATTCCACAGAAATAAGGCTAGCAAAGAGATCCACGAAATACAGAAGTAACTCTGTGAGTGGAAGTCACATATCACAGAGCAGTTTCTCAGAAAGCTTCTTTCCAGATTTCACCTGAGGATATTTCCTTTTTCACCATAGCCCTCTAAGGGGTTCCAAATATCACTTTGCGAATTCCACAAGAACTGTCTTAGTGAAAGGCTTCTTGAGGGGAAAGCTCTAACTCTGTGAGATGATTTCAGAGAACACAAAGAAGTTTCTCAGAAAGCTTCTTTCTCTTTGTTATGGGAGGATATTTCCTTTGGCCCTATAGTCTTCAAGGGGATTCTAAATATCTGCTTTCAGATTCTACAGAAATAAGGCTAGCAAAGAGATCCACGAAATACAGATGTAACTCTGTGAGTGGAAGTCACATATCACAGAGCAGTTTCTCAGAAAGCTTCTTTCCAGATTTCATCTGAGGATATTTCCTTTTTCACCATAGCCCTCTATGGGCTTCCAAATATCACTTTGCCAATTCCACAAGAACTGTCTTAGCGAAAGGCTTCTTGAGGGGAAAGCTGTAACTCTGTGAGATGATTTCCCAGAACACAAAGAAGTTTCTCAGAAAGCGTCTTTCTCTTTGTTATCGGAGGATATTTCCTTTGGCCCTACAGTCTTCAAAGGTATACGAAATATCTGTTCTCAGATTCCACAGAAATAAGGCTAGCAAAGAGATCCACGAAATACAGATGTAACTCTGTGAGTGGAAGTCACATATCACAGAGCAGTTTCTCAGAAAGCTTCTTTCCAGATTTCATCGGAGGATATTTCCTTTTTCACCGTAGCCCTCTATGGGCTTCCATATATCACTTTGCCAATTCCACAAGAACTGTCTTAGCGAAAGGCTTCTTGAGGGGAAAGCTGTAACTCTGTGAGATGATTTCACAGAACACAAAGAAGTTTCTCAGAAAGCTTCTTTCTCTTTGTTATGCGAGGATATTTCCTTTGGCCCTATAGTCTTCAAAGGGATTCTAAATATCTGCTCTCAGATTTCACAGAAATAAGGCTAGCAAAGAGATCCACGAAATACAGATGTAACTCTATGAGTGGAAGTCACATATCACAGAGCAGTTTCTCAGAAAGCTTCTTTCCAGATTTCATTGGAGGATATTTCCTTTTTCACCGTAGCCCTCTACGGGCTTCCAAATATCACTTTGCCAATTCCACAAGAACTGTCTTAGCGTAAGCCTTCTTGAGGGGAAAGCTGTAACTCTGTGAGATGATTTCACAGAACACAAAGAAGTTTCTCAGAAAGCTTCTTTCTCTTTGTTATCGGAGGATATTTCCTTTGGCCCTATAGTCTTCAAAGGGATCCGAAATATCTGTTCTCAGATTCCACAGAAATAAGGCTAGCAAAGAGATCCACGAAATACAGATGTAACTCTGTGAGTGGAAGTCACATATCACAGAGCAGTTCCTCAGAAAGCTTCTTTCCAGATTTCATCGGAGGATATTTCCTTTTTCACCATAGCCGTCTATGGGCTTCCAAATATCACTTTGCAAATTCCACAAGAACTGTCTTACCGAAAAGCTTCTTTAGGGGAAAGCTGTAACTCTGTGAGATGATTTCACAGAACACAAAGAAGTTTCTCAGAAAGCTTCTTTCTCTTTGTTATCGGAGGATATTTCCTTTGGCTCCATAGTCTTCAAAGGGATCCGAAATATCTGTTCTCAGATTCCACAGAAATAAGGCTAGCAAAGAGATCCACGAAATACAGATGTAACTCTGTGAGTGGAAGTCACATATCACAGAGCAGTTTCTCAGAAAGCTTCTTTCCAGATTTCATCGGAGGATATTTCCTTTTTCAAGATAGCCCTTATGGGCTTCCAAATATCACTTTGCCAATTCCACAAGAACTCTCAAGGCGAAAGGCTTCTTGAGAGGAAATCTGTAACTCTGGGAGATGATTTCACAGAACACAATGAAGTTTCTCAGAAAGCTTCTTTCTCTTTGTTATCAGAGGATATTTCCTTTAGCCCTATAGTCTTCAAAGGGATCCGAAATATCTGTTCTCAGATTCCACAGAAATAAGGCTAGCAAAGAGATCCACGAAATACAGATGTAACTCTGTGAGTGGAAGTCACATATCACAGAGCAGTTTCTCAGAAAGCTTCTTTCCAGATTTCATCGGAGGATATTTCCTTTTTCACCATAGCCCTCTATGGGCTTCCAAATATCACTTTGCCAATTCCACAAGAACTGTCTTAGCGAAAGGCTTCTTGAGGGGAAAGCTGTAACTCTGTGAGATGATTTCACAGAACACAAAGAAGTTTCTCAGAAAGCTTCTTTCTCTTTGTTATGGGAGGATATTTCCTTTGGCCCTGTAGTCTTCAAGGGGATTCTAAATATCTGCTTTCAGATTCTACAGAAATAAGGCTAGCAAAGAGATCTACGAAATACAGATGTAACGCTGTGAGTGGAAGTCACATATCACAGAGCAGTTTCTCAGAAAGCTTCTTTCCAGATTTCATCAGAGGATATTTCCTTTTTCACCATAGCCCTCTATGGGCTTCCAAATATCACTTTGCCAATTCCACAAGAACTGTCTTAGCGAAAGGCTTCTTGAGGGGAAAGCTGTAACTCTGTGAGATGATTTCACAGAACACAAAGAAGTTTCTCAGAAAGCTTCTTTCTCTTTATTATCGGAGGATATTTCCTTTGGACCTATAGTCTTCCAAGGGATCCGAAATATCTGTTCTCAGATTCCACAGAAATAAGGCTAGCAAAGAGATCCACGAAATACAGATGTAACTCTGTGAGTGGAAGTCTCATATCACAGAGCAGTTTCTCAGATAGCTTCTTTCCAGATTTCATCGGAGGGTATTTCCTTTTTCACCATAGCCCTCTATCGGCTTCCAAATGTCACTTTGCCAATTCCACAAGAACTGTCTTAGCGAAAGGTTTCTTGAGGGAAAATCTGTAACTCTGTGAGATGATTTCACAGAACACAAAGAAGTTTCTCAGAAAGCTTCTTTCTCTTTGTTATCGGAGGATATTTCCTTTGGCCCTATAGTCCTCAAAGGGATCCGAAATATCTGTTCTCAGATTCCACAGAAATAAGGCTAGCATAGAGATCCACGAAATACAGATGTAATTCTGTGAGTGGAAGTCACATATCACAGAGCAGTTTGTGAGAAAGCTCCTTTCCAGATTTCATTGGAGGATATTTCCTTTTTCACAATAGCCCTCTATGGGCTTCCAAATATCACTTTGCCAATTCCACAAGAACTGTCTTAGCGAAAGGCTTCTTGAGGGGAAAGCTGTGACTCTGGGAGATGATTTCACAGAACACAAAGAAGTTTCTCAGAAAGCTTCTTTCTCTTTGTTATCGGAGGATATTTCCTTTGGCCCTATAGTCTTCAAAGCGATCCGAAATATCTGTTCTCAGATTCCACAGAAATAAGGCTAGCAAAGAGATCCACGAAATACTGATGTAACTCTGTGAGTGGAAGTCACACATCACAGAGCAGTTTCTCAGAAAGCTTCTTTGCAGATTTCATCTGAGGATATTTCCTTTTTCAACATAGCCCTCTATGGGCTTCCAAATATCACTTTGCCAATTCCAAAAGAACTGTCTTAGGGAAAGGCTTCTTGAGGGCAAAGCTGTAACTCTGTGAGATGATTTCACAGAACACAAAGAAGTTTCTCAGAAAGCTTCTTTCTCTTTGTTATGGGAGGATATTTCCTTTGTCACTAAAGTCTTCAAAGGGATCCGAAATATCTGTTCTCAGATTCCACAGAAATAAGGCTAGCAAAGAGATCCACGAAATACAGATGTAACTCTGTGAGTGGAAGTCACATATCACAGAGCCGTTTCTCAGAAAGCTTCTTTCCAGATTTCATCGGAGTATATTTCCTTTTTCACCGTAGCCTTCTATGGGCTTCCAAATATCACTTTGCCAATTCCACAAGAACTGTCTCAGCGAAAGGCTTCTTGAGGGGAACGCTGTAACTCTGTGAGATGATTTCACAGAACACAAAGAAGTTTCTCATAAAGCTTCTTTCTCTTTGTTATCGGAGGATATTTCCTTTGGCCCTATAGTCTTCAAAGGGATCCGAAATATCTGTTCTCAGATTCCACAGATAAAGGCTAGCAAAGAGATCCACGAAATACAGATGTAACTCTGTGAGTGGAAGTCACATATCACAGAGCAGTTTCTCAGAAAGCTTCTTTCCAGATGTCATTGGAGGATATTTCCTTTTTCACAATAGCCCTCTACGGGCTTCCAAATATCACTTTGCGAATTCCACAAGAACTGTCTTAGCGAAAGGCTTCTTGAGGGGAAAGCTGTAACTCTGGGAGATGATTTCACAGAACACAAAGAAGTTTCTCAGAAAGCTTCTTTCTCTTTGTTATGGGAGGATATTTCCTTTGGCCCTATAGTCTTCAAAGGGATCCGAAATATCTGTTCTCAGATTCCACAGAAATAAGGCTAGCAAAGAGATCCACCAAATACAGATGTAACTCTGTGAGTGGAAGTCACATATCACAGAGCAGTTTCTCAGAAAGCTTCTTTCCAGATTTCATTGGAGGATATTTCCTTTTTCACAATAGCCCTCTATGGGCTTCCAAATATCACTTTGCCAATTCCACAAGAACTGTCTTAGCGAAAGGCTTCTTGAGGGGAAAGCTGTAACTCTGGGAGATGATTTCACAGAACACAAAGAAGTTTCTCAGAAAGTTCTTTCTCTTTGTTATCGGAGGATATTTCCTTTGGCCCTATAGTCTTCAAAGGGATCCGAAATATCTGTTCTCAGATTCCACAGAAATAAGGCTATCAAAGAGATCTACGAAATACAGATGTAACTCTGTGAGTGGAAGTCACATATCACAGAGCAGTTTCTCAGAAAGCTTCTTTCCAGATTTCATCTGAGGATATTTCCTTTTTCACCATAGCCCTCTATGGGCTTCCATATATCACTTTGCCAATTCCACAAGAACTGTCTTAGCGAAAGGCTTCTTGAGGGGAAAGCTGTAACTCTGTGAGGTGATTTCACAGAACACAAAGAAGTTTCTCAGAAAGCTTCTTTCTCTTTTTTATGCGAGGATATTTCCTTTGGCCCTATAGTCTCCAAAGGGATTCTAAATATCTGCTCTCAGATTCCACAGAAATAAGGCTAGCAAAGAGATCCACGAAATACAGATGTAACTCTGTGAGTGGAAGTCACATATCACAGAGCAGTTTCTCAAAAAGCTTCTTTCCAGATTTCATCGGAGGATATTTCCTTTTTCACAATAGCCCTCTATGGGCTTCCAAATATCACTTTGCCAATTCCAGAAAAACTGTCTTAGCGAAAGGCTTCTTGAGGGGAAAGCTGTAACTCTGTGAGATGATTTCACAGAACACAAAGACGTTTCTCAGAAAGCTTCTTTCTCTTTGTTATCGGAGGATATATCCTTTGGCCCTATAGTCTTCAAAGGGATTCGAAATATCTGTTCTCAGATTCCACAGAAATAAGGCTAGCAAAGAGATCCACGAAATACATATGTAACTCTGTGAGTGGAAGTCACATATCACAGAGCAGTTTCTCAGAAAGCTTCTTTCCAGATTTCATCGGAGGATATTTCCTTTTTCACCATAGCCCTCTATGGGCTTCCAAATATCACTTTGCCAATTCCACAAGAACTGTCTTAGCGAAAGGTTTCTTGAGGGGAAAGCTGTAACTCTGTGAGATGATTTCACAGAACACAAAGAAGTTTCTCAGAAAGCTTCTTTCTCTTTGTTATCGGAGGATATTTCCTTTAGCCCTGTAGTCTTCAAAGGGATCCGAAATATCTGTTCTCAGATTCCACAGAAATAAGGCTAGCAAAGTGATCCACGAAATACAGATGTAACTCTGTGAGTGGAAGTCACATATCACAGAGCAGTTTCTCAGAAAGCTTCCTTCCAGATTTCATCGGAGGATATTTCCTTTTTCACCATAGCCCTCTATGGGCTTCCAAATATCACTTTGCCAATTCCACAAGAACTGTCTTAGCGAAAGGCTTCTTGAGGGGAAAGCTGTAACTCTGTGAGATGATTTCACAGAACACAAAGATGTTTCTCAGAAAGCTTCTTTCTCTTTGTTATCAGAGGATATTTCCTTTGGCCCTATAGTCTTCAAAGGGATCCGAAATATCTGTTCTCAGATTCCACAGAAATAAGGCTAGCAAAGAGATCCACGAAATACAGATGTACCTCTGTGAGTGTAAGTCACATATCACAGAGCAGTTTCTCAGAAAGCTTCTTTCCAGATTTCATCTGAGGATATTTCCTTTTTCACCATAGCCCTCTATGGGCTTCCAAATATCACTTTGCCAATTCCACAAGAACTGTCTTAGCGAAAGGCTTCTTGAGGGGAGAGCTGTAACTCTGTGAGATGATTTCACAGAACACAAAGAAGTTTCTCAGAAAGCTTCTTTCTCTTTGTTATCGGAGGATATTTCCTTTGGCCTTACAGTCTTCAAATGGATTCTAAATATCTGCTCTCAGATTCCACAGAAATAAGGCTAGCAAAGAGATCCACGAAATACAGATGTAACTCTGTGAGTGGAAGTCACATATCACAGAGCAGTTTCTCAGAAAGCTTCTTTCCAGATTTCATCGGAGGATATTTCCTTTTTCACCATAGCCGTCTATGGGCTTCCAAATATCACTTTGCCAATTCCACAAGAACTGTCTTAGCGGAAGGCTTCTTGAGGGGAAAGCTGTAACTCTGTGAGATGATTTCACAGAACACGAAGAAGTTTCTCAGAAAGCATCTTTCTCTTTGTCATGGGAGGATATTTCCATTGTCCCTATAGTCTTCAAAGGGATCCGAAATATCTGTTCTCAGATTCCACAGAAATAAGGCTAGCAAAGAGATCCACGAAATACAGATGTAACTCTGTGAGTGGAAGTCACATATCACAGAGCAGTTTCTCAGAAAGCTTCTTTCCAGATTTCATCGGAGGATATTTCCTTTTTCAGGATAGCCCTTAAGGGCTTCCAAATATCACTTTGCCAATTCCACAAGAACTGTCTTAGCGAAAGGCTTCTTGAGAGGAAAGCTGTAACTCTGTGAGATGATTTCACAGAACACAAAGAAGTTTCTCAGAAAGCTTCTTTCTCTTTGTTATCAGAGGATATTTCCTTTGGCCCTGTAGTCTTAAAAGGGATCCGAAATATCTGTTCTCAGATTCCACAGAAATAAGGCTAGCAAAGACATCCACGAAATACATATGTAACTCTGTGAGTGGAAGTCACATATCACAGAGCAGTTTCTCAGAAAGCTTCTTTCCAGATTTCATCGGAGGATATTTCCTTTTTCACCATAGCCCTCTATGGGCTTCCAAATATCACTTTGCCAATTCCACAAGAACTGTCTTAGCGAAAGGCTTCTTGAGGGGAAAGCTCTAACTCTGTGAGATGATTTCAGAGAACACAAAGAAGTTTCTCAGAAAGCTTCTTTCTCTTTGTTATGGGAGGATATTTCCTTTGGCCCTATAGTCTTCAAGGGGATTCTAAATATCTGCTTTCAGATTCCACAGAAATAAGGCTAGCAAAGAGATCCACGAAATACAGATGTAACTCTGTGAGTGGAAGTCACATATCACAGAGCAGTTTCTCAGAAAGCTTCTTTCCAGATTTCATCGGAGGATATTTCCTTTTTCACCATAGCCCTCTATGGGCTTCCAAATATCACTTTGCCAATTCCACAAGAACTGTCTTAGCGACAGGCTTCTTGAGGGGAAAGCTGTAACTCTGTGAGATGATTTCACAGAACACAAAGAAGTTTCTCAGAAAGCGTCTTTCTCTTTGTTATCGGAGGATATTTCCTTTGGCCCTATAGTCTTCAAAGGTATACGAAATATCTGTTCTCAGATTCCACAGAAATAAGGCTAGCAAAGAGATCCACGAAATACAGATGTAACTCTGTGAGTGGAAGTCACATATCACAGAGCAGTTTCTCAGAAAGCTTCTTTCCAGATTTCATCGGAGGATATTTCCTTTTTCACCGTAGCCCTCTATGGGCTTCCATATATCACTTTGCCAATTCCACAAGAACTGTCTTAGCGAAAGGCTTCTTGAGAGGAAAGCTGTAACTCTGTGAGATGATTTCACAGAATACAAAGAAGTTTCTCAGAAAGCTTCTTTCTCTTTGTTATGCGAGGATATTTCCTTTGGCCCTATAGTCTTCAAAGGGATTCTAAATATCTGCTCTCAGATTCCACAGAAATAAGGCTAGCAAAGAGATCCACGAAATACAGATGTAACTCTGTGAGTGGAAGTCACATATCACAGAGCAGTTTCTCAGAAAGCTTCTTTCCAGATTTCATTGGAGGATATTTCCTTTTTCACCGTAGCCCTCTACGGGCTTCCAAATATCACTTTGCCAATTCCAGAAGAACTGTCTTAGCGAAAGCCTTCTTGAGGGGAAAGCTGTAACTCTGTGAGATGATTTCACAGAACACAAAGGAGTTTCTCAGAAAGCTTCTTTCTCTTTGTTATCGGAGGATATTTCCTTTGGCCCTACAGTCTTCAAAGGGATCCGAAATATCTGTTCTCAGATTCCACAGAAATAAGGCTAGCAAAGAGATCCACGAAATACAGATGTAACTCTGTGAGTGGAAGTCACATATCACAGAGCAGTTTCTCAGAAAGCTTCTTTCCAGATTTCATCGGAGGATATTTCCTTTTTCACCATAGCCGTCTATGGGCTTCCAAATATCCCTTTGCCAATTCCACAAGAACTGTCTTACCGAAAAGCTTCTTTAGGGGAAAGCTGTAACTCTGTGAGATGATTTCACAGAACACAAAGAAGTTTCTCAGAAAGCTTCTTTCTCTTTGTTATCGGAGGATATTTCCTTTGGCTCCATAGTCTTCAAAGGGATCCGAAATATCTGTTCTCAGATTCCACAGAAATAAGGCTAGCAAAGAGATCCACGAAATACAGATGTAACTCTGTGAGTGGAAGTCACATATCACAGAGCAGTTTCTCAGAAAGCTTGTTTCCAGATTTCATCGGAGGATATTTCCTTTTTCAAGATAGCCCTTATGGGCTTCCAAATATCACTTTGCCAATTCCACAAGAACTCTCTTAGCGAAAGGCTTCTTGAGAGGAAATCTGTAACTCTGGGAGATGATTTCACAGAACACAATGAAGTTTCTCAGAAAGCTTCTTTCTCTTTGTTATCGGAGGATATTTCCTTTAGCACTATAGTCTTCAAAGGGATCCGAAATATCTGTTCTCAGATTCCACAGAAATAAGGCTAGCAAGGAGATCCACGAAATACAGATGTAACTCTGTGAGTGGAAGTCACATATCACAGAGCAGTTTCTCAGAAAGCTTCTTTGCAGATTTCATCGGAGGATATTTCCTTTTTCACCATAGCCCTTTATGGGCTTCCAAATATCACTTTGCCAATTCCACAAGAACTGTCTTAGCGAAAGGCTTCTTGAGGGGAAAGCTGTAACTCTGTCAGATGATTTCACAGAACACAAAGAAGTTTCTCAGAAAGCTTCTTTCTCTTTGTTATTGGAGCATATTTCCTTTGGTCCTATAGTCTTCAAAGGTATCCGAAATATCTGTTCTCAGATTCCACAGAAATAAGGCTAGCAAAGAGATCCACGAAATACAGATGTAACTCTGTGAGTGGAAGTCACATATCACAGAGCAGTTTCTCAGAAAGCTTCTTTCCAGATTTCATCTGAGTATATTTCCTTTTTCACCATAGCCCTCTATGGGCTTCCATATATCACTTTGCCAATTCCACAAGAACTGTCTTAGCGAAAGGCTTCTTGAGGGGAAAGCTGTAACTCTGTGAGGTGATTTCACAGAACACAAAGAAGTTTCTCAGAAAGCTTCTTTCTCTTTGTTATGCGAGGATATTTCCTTTGGCCCTATAGTCTCCAAAGGGATTCTAAATATCTGCTCTCAGATTCCACAGAAATAAGGCTAGCAAAGAGATCCACGAAATACAGATGTAACTCTGTGAGTGGAAGTCACATATCACAGAGCAGTTTCTCAAAAAGCTTCTTTCCAGATTTCATCGGAGGATATTTCCTTTTTCACAATAGCCCTCTATGGGCTTCCAAATATCACTTTGCCAATTCCAGAAAAACTGTCTTAGCGAAAGGCTTCTTGAAGGGAAAGCTGTAACTCTGTGAGATGATTTCACAGAACACAAAGACGTTTCTCAGAAAGCTTCTTTCTCTTTGTTATCGGAGGATATATCCTTTGGCCCTATTGTCTTCAAAGGGATTCGAAATATCTGTTCTCAGATTCCACAGAAATAAGGCTAGCAAAGAGATCCACGAAATACAGATGTAACTCTGTGAGTGGAAGTCACATATCACAGAGCAGTTTCTCAGAAAGCTTCTTTCCAGATTTCATCGGAGGATATTTCCTTTTTCACCATAGCCCTCTATGGGCTTCCAAATATCACTTTGCCAATTCCACAAGAACTGTCTTAGCGAAAGGTTTCTTGAGGGGAAAGCTGTAACTCTGTGAGATGATTTCACAGAACACAAAGAAGTTTCTCAGAAAGCTTCTTTCTCTTTGTTATCGGAGGATATTTCCTTTAGCCCTGTAGTCTTCAAAGGGATCCGAAATATCTGTTCTCAGATTCCACAGAAATAAGGCTAGGAAAGTGATCCACGAAATACAGATGTAACTCTGTGAGTGGAAGTCACATATCACAGAGCAGTTTCTCAGAAAGCTTCCTTCCAGATTTCATCGGAGGATATTTCCTTTTTCACCATAGCCCTCTATGGGCTTCCAAATATCACTTTGCCAATTCCACAAGAACTGTCTTAGCGAAAGGCTTCTTGAGGGGAAAGCTGTAACTCTGTGAGATGATTTCACAGAACACAAAGATGTTTCTCAGAAAGCTTCTTTCTCTTTGTTATCAGAGGATATTTCCTTTGGCCCTATAGTCTTCAAAGGGATCCGAAATATCTGTTCTCAGATTCCACAGAAATAAGGCTAGCAAAGAGATCCACGAAATACAGATGTAACTCTGTGAATGTAAGTCACATATCACAGAGCAGTTTCTCAGAAAGCTTCTTTCCAGATTTCATCGGAGGATATTTCCTTTTTCACCATAGCCGTCTATGGGCTTCCAAATATCCCTTTGCCAATTCCACAAGAACTGTCTTACCGAAAAGCTTCTTTAGGGGAAAGCTGTAACTCTGTGAGATGATTTCACAGAACACAAAGAAGTTTCTCAGAAAGCTTCTTTCTCTTTGTTATCGGAGGATATTTCCTTTGGCTCCATAGTCTTCAAAGGGATCCGAAATATCTGTTCTCAGATTCCACAGAAATAAGGCTAGCAAAGTGATCCACGAAATACAGATGTAACTCTGTGAGTGGAAGTCACATATCACAGAGCAGTTTCTCAGAAAGCTTGTTTCCAGATTTCATCGGAGGATATTTCCTTTTTCAAGATAGCCCTTATGGGCTTCCAAATATCACTTTGCCAATTCCACAAGAACTCTCTTAGCGAAAGGCTTCTTGAGAGGAAATCTGTAACTCTGGGAGATGATTTCACAGAACACAATGAAGTTTCTCAGAAAGCTTCTTTCTCTTTGTTATCGGAGGATATTTCCTTTAGCCCTATAGTCTTCAAAGGGATCCGAAATATCTGTTCTCAGATTCCACAGAAATAAGGCTAGCAAGGAGATCCACGAAATACAGATGTAACTCTGTGAGTGGAAGTCACATATCACAGAGCAGTTTCTCAGAAAGCTTCTTTCCAGATTTCACCTGAGGATATTTCCTTTTTCACCATAGCCCTCTAAGGGGTTCCAAATATCACTTTGCCAATTCCACAAGAACTGTCTTAGTGAAAGGCTTCTTGAGGGGAAAGCTCTAACTCTGTGAGATGATTTCAGAGAACACAAAGAAGTTTCTCAGAAAGCTTCTTTCTCTTTGTTATGGGAGGATATTTCCTTTGGCCCTATAGTCTTCAAGGGGATTCTAAATATCTGCTTTCAGATTCCACAGAAATAAGGCTAGCAAAGAGATCCACGAAATACAGATGTAACTCTGTGAGTGGAAGTCACATATCACAGAGCAGTTTCTCAGAAAGCTTCTTTCCAGATTTCATCTGAGGATATTTCCTTTTTCACCATAGCCCTCTATGGGCTTCCAAATATCACTTTGCCAATTCCACAAGAACTGTCTTAGCGAAAGGCTTCTTGAGGGGAAAGCTGTAACTCTGTGAGATGATTTCAGAGAACACAAAGAAGTTTCTCAGAAAGCGTCTTTCTCTTTGTTATCGGAGGAAATTTCCTTTGGCCCTATAGTCTTCAAAGGTATACGAAATATCTGTTCTCAGATTCCACAGAAATAAGGCTAGCAAAGAGATCCACGAAATACATATGTAACTCTGTGAGTGGAAGTCACATATCACAGAGCAGTTTCTCAGAAAGCTTCTTTCCAGATTTCATCGGAGGATATTTCCTTTTTCACCGTAGCCCTCTATGGGCTTCCAAATATCACTTTGCCAATTCCACAGAAACTGTCTTAGCGAAAGGCTTCTTGAGGGGAAAGCTGTAACTCTGTGAGATGATTTCACAGAACACAAAGAAGTTTCTCAGAAAGCTTCTTTCTCTTTGTTATGCGAGGATATTTCCTTTGGCCCTATAGTCTTCAAAGGGATTCTAAATATCTGCTCTCAGATTCCACAGAAATAAGGCTAGCAAAGAGATCCACGAAATACAGATGTAACTCTGTGAGTGGAAGTCACATATCACAGAGCAGTTTCTCAGAAAGCTTCTTTCCAGATTTCATTGGAGGATATTTCCTTTTTCACCGTAGCCCTCTACGGGCTTCCAAATATCACTTTGCCAATTCCACAAGAACTGTCTTAGCGTAAGCCTTCTTGAGGGAAAGCTGTAACTCTGTGAGATGATTTCACAGAACACAAAGAAGTTTCTCAGAAAGCTTCTTTCTCTTTGTTATCGGAGGATATTTCCTTTGGCCCTATAGTCTTCAAAGGGATCCGAAATATCTGTTCTCAGATTCCACAGAAATAAGGCTAGCAAAGAGATCCACGAAATACAGATGTAACTCTGTGAGTGGAAGTCACATATCACAGAGCAGTTTCTCAGAAAGCTTCTTTCCAGATTTCATCGGAGGATATTTCCTTTTTCACCATAGCCGTCTATGGGCTTCCAAATATCACTTTGCCAATTCCACAAGAACTGTCTTACCGAAAAGCTTCTTTAGGGGAAAGCTGTAACTCTGTGAGATGATTTCACAGAACACAAAGAAGTTTCTCAGAAAGCTTCTTTCTCTTTGTTATCGGAGGATATTTCCTTTGGCTCCATAGTCTTCAAAGGGATCCGAAATATCTGTTTTCAGATTCCACAGAAATAAGGCTAGCAAAGAGATCCACGAAATACAGATGTAACTCTGTGAGTGGAAGTCACATATCACAGAGCAGTTTCTCAGAAAGCTTCTTTCCAGATTTCATCGGAGGATATTTCCTTTTTCAAGATAGCCCTTATGGGCTTCCAAATATCACTTTGCCAATTCCACAAGAACTCTCTTAGCGAAAGGCTTCTTGAGAGGAAAGCTGTAACTCTGTGAGATGATTTCACAGAACACAAAGAAGTTTCTCAGAAAGCTTCTTTCTCTTTGTTATGCGAGGATATTTCCTTTGGCCCTATAGTCTTCAAAGGGATTCTAAATATCTGCTCTCAGATTCCACAGAAATAAGGCTAGCAAAGAGATCCACGAAATACAGATGTAACTCTGTGAGTGGAAGTCACATATCACAGAGCAGTTTCTCAGAAAGCTTCTTTCCAGATTTCATTGGAGGATATTTCCTTTTTCACCGTAGCCCTCTACGGGCTTCCAAATATCACTTTGCCAATTCCACAAGAACTGTCTTAGCGTAAGCCTTCTTGAGGGGAAAGCTGTAACTCTGTGAGATGATTTCACAGAACACAAAGAAGTTTCTCAGAAAGCTTCTTTCTCTTTGTTATCGGAGGATATTTCCTTTGGCCCTATAGTCTTCAAAGGGATCCGAAATATCTGTTCTCAGATTCCACAGAAATAAGGCTAGCAAAGAGATCCACGAAATACACATGTAACTCTGTGAGTGGAAGTCACATATCACAGAGCAGTTTCTCAGAAAGCTTCTTTCCAGATTTCATCGGAGGATATTTCCTTTTTCACCATAGCCGTCTATGGGCTTCCAAATATCACTTTGCCAATTCCACAAGAACTGTCTTACCGAAAGGCTTCTTGAGGGCAAAGCTGTAACTCTGTGAGATGATTTCAAAGAACACAAAGAAGTTTCTCAGAAAGCTTCTTTCTCTTTGTCATGGGAGGATATTTCCTTTGTCCCTATAGTCTTCAAAGGGATCCGAAATATCTGTTCTCAGATTCCACAGAAATAAGGCTAGCAAAGAGATCCACGAAATACAGATGTAACTCTGTGAGTGGAAGTCACATATCACAGAGCAGTTTCTCAGAAAGCTTCTTTCCAGATTTCATCGGAGGATATTTCCTTTTTCACCATAGCCCTCTAAGGGCTTCCAAATATCACTTTGCCAATTCCACAAGAACTGTCTTAGCGAAAGGCTTCTTGAGGGGAAAGCTGTAACTCTGTGAGATGATTTCACAGAACACAAAGAAGTTTCTCAGAAAGCTTCTTTCTCTTTGTTGTGGGAGGATATATCCTTTGGCCCTATAGTCTTCAAAGAGATCCGAAATATCTGTTCTCAGATTCCACAGAAATAAGGCTAGCAAAGAGATCCACGAAATACAGATGTAACTCTGTGAGTGGAAGTCACATATCACAGAGCAGTTTCTCAGAAAGCTTCTTTCCAGATTTCATCAGAGGATATTTCCTTTTTCACCATAGCCCTCTAAGGGCTTCCAAATATCACTTTGCCAATTCCACAAGAACTGTCTTAGCGAAAGGCTTCTTGAGGGGAAAGCTATAACTCTGTGAGATGATTTCACAGAACACAAAGAAGTTTCTCAGAAAGCTTCTTTCTCTTTGTTATCGTAGGATATTTCCTTTGGCCCTATAGTCTTCAAAGGGATCCGAAATATCTGTTCTCAGATTCCACAGAAATAAGGCTATCAAAGAGATCTACGAAATACAGATGTAACTCTGTGAGTGGAAGTCACATATCACAGAGCAGTTTCTCAGAAAGCTTGTTTCCAGATTTCATCTGAGGATATTTCCTTTTTCACCATAGCCCTCTATGGGCTTCCATATATCACTTTGCCAATTCCACAAGAACTGTCTTAGCGAAAGGCTTCTTGAGGGGAAAGCTGTAACTCTGTGAGGTGATTTCACAGAACACAAAGAAGTTTCTCAGAAAGCTTCTTTCTCTTTGTTATGCGAGGATATTTCCTTTGGCCCTATAGTCTCCAAAGGGATTCTAAATATCTGCTCTCAGATTCCACAGAAATAAGGCTAGCAAAGAGATCCACGAAATACAGATGTAACTCTGTGAGTGGAAGTCACATATCACAGAGCAGTTTCTCAAAAAGCTTCTTTCCAGATTTCATCGGAGGATATTTCCTTTTTCACAATAGCCCTCTATGGGCTTCCAAATATCACTTTGCCAATTCCAGAAAAACTGTCTTAGCGAAAGGCTTCTTGAGGGGAAAGCTGTAACTCTGTGAGATGATTTCACAGAACACAAAGACGTTTCTCAGAAAGCTTCTTTCTCTTTGTTATCGGAGGATATATCCTTTGGCCCTATAGTCTTCAAAGGGATTCGAAATAATCTGTTCTCAGATTCCACAGAAATAAGGCTAGCAAAGAGATCCACGAAATACAGATGTAACTCTGTGAGTGGAAGTCACATATCACAGAGCAGTTTCTCAGAAAGCTTCTTTCCAGATTTCATCGGAGGATATTTCCTTTTTCACCATAGCCCTCTATGGGCTTCCAAATATCACTTTGCCAATTCCACAAGAACTGTCTTAGCGAAAGGTTTCTTGAGGGGAAAGCTGTAACTCTGTGAGATGATTTCACAGAACACAAAGAAGTTTCTCAGAAAGCTTCTTTCTCTTTGTTATCGGAGGATATTTCCTTTAGCCCTGTAGTCTTCAAAGGGATCCGAAATATCTGTTCTCAGATTCCACAGAAATAAGGCTAGCAAAGTGATCCACGAAATACAGATGTAACTCTGTGAGTGGAAGTCACATATCACAGAGCAGTTTCTCAGAAAGCTTCCTTCCAGATTTCATCGGAGGATATTTCCTTTTTCACCATAGCCCTCTATGGGCTTCCAAATATCACTTTGCCAATTCCACAAGAACTGTCTTAGCGAAAGGCTTCTTGAGGGGAAAGCTGTAACTCTGTGAGATGATTTCACAGAACACAAAGATGTTTCTCAGAAAGCTTCTTTCTCTTTGTTATCAGAGGATATTTCCTTTGGCCCTATAGTCTTCAAAGGGATCCGAAATATCTGTTCTCAGATTCCACAGAAATAAGGCTAGCAAAGAGATCCACGAAATACAGATGTAACTCTGTGAGTGTAAGTCACATATCACAGAGCAGTTTCTCAGAAAGCTTCTTTCCAGATTTCATCTGAGGATATTTCCTTTTTCACCATAGCCCTCTATGGGCTTCCAAATATCACTTTGCCAATTCCACAAGAACTGTCTTAGCGAAAGGCTTCTTGAGGGGAAAGCTGTAACTCTGTGAGATGATTTCACAGAACACAAAGAAGTTTCTCAGAAAGCTTCTTTCTATTTGTTATCGGAGGATATTTCCTTTGGCCTTACAGTCTTCAAATGGATTCTAAATATCTGCTCTCAGATTCCACAGAAATAAGGCTACCAAAGAGATCCACGAAATACAGATGTAACTCTGTGAGTGGAAGTCACATATCACAGAGCAGTTTCTCAGAAAGCTTCTTTCCAGATTTCATCGGAGGATATTTCCTTTTTCACCATAGCCGTCTATGGGCTTCCAAATATCACTTTGACAATTCCACAAGAACTGTCTTAGCGGAAGGCTTCTTGAGGGGAAAGCTGTAACTCTGTGAGATGATTTCACAGAACACGAAGAAGTTTCTCAGAAAGCTTCTTTCTCTTTGTTATTGGAGCATATTTCCTTTGGTCCTATAGTCTTCAAAGGTATCCGAAATATCTGTTCTCAGATTCCACAGAAATAAGGCTAGCAAAGAGATCCACGAAATACAGATGTAACTCTGTGAGTGGAAGTCACATATCACAGAGCAGTTTCTCAGAAAGCTTCTTTCCAGATTTCATCGGAGGATATTTCCTTTTTCAGGATAGCCCTTAAGGGCTTCCAAATATCACTTTGCCAATTCCACAAGAACTGTCTTAGCGAAAGGCTTCTTGAGAGGAAAGCTGTAACTCTGGGAGATGATTTCACAGAACACAAAGAAGTTTCTCAGAAAGCTTCTTTCTCTTTGTTATCGGAGGATATTTCCTTTGGCCCTATAGTCTTCAAAGGGATCCGAAATATCTGTTCTCAGATTCCACAGAAATAAGGCTAGCAAAGACATCCACGAAATACATATGTAACTCTGTGAGTGGAAGTCACATATCACAGAGCAGTTTCTCAGAAAGCTTCTTTCCAGATTTCATCGGAGGATATTTCCTTTTTCACCATAGCCCTCTATGGGCTTCCAAATATCACTTTGCCAATTCCACAAGAACTGTCTTAGCGAAAGGCTTCTTGAGAGGAAAGCTGTAACTCTGTGAGATGATTTCACAGAACACAAAGAAGTTTCTCAGAAAGCTTCTTTCTCTTTGTTATGGGAGGATATTTCCTTTGGCCCTATAGTCTTCAAGGGGATTCTAAATATCTGCTTTCAGATTCCACAGAAATAAGGCTAGCAAAGAGATCCACGAAATACAGATGTAACTCTGTGAGTGGAAGTCACATATCACAGAGCAGTTTCTCAGAAAGCTTCTTTCCAGATTTCACCTGAGGATATTTCCTTTTTCACCATAGCCCTCTAAGGGGTTCCAAATATCACTTTGCCAATTCCACAAGAACTGTCTTAGTGAAAGGCTTCTTGAGGGGAAAGCTCCAACTCTGTGAGATGATTTCAGAGAACACAAAGAAGTTTCTCAGAAAGCTTCTTTCTCTTTGTTATCGGAGGATATTTCCTTTGGCCCTATAGTCTTCAAAGGGATCCGAAATATCTGTTCTCAGATTCCACAGAAATAAGGCTAGCAAAGAGATCCACGAAATACAGATGTAACTCTGTGAGTGGAAGTCACATATCACAGAGCAGTTTCTCAGAAAGCTTCTTTCCAGATTTCATCGGAGGATATTTCCTTTTTCACCATAGCCCTCTATGGGCTTCCAAATATCACTTTGCCAATTCCACAAGAACTGTCTTACCGAAAAGCTTCTTTAGGGGAAAGCTGTAACTCTGTGAGATGATTTCACAGAACACAAAGAAGTTTCTCAGAAAGCTTCTTTCTCTTTGTTATCGGAGGATATTTCCTTTGGCTCCATAGTCTTCAAAGGGATCCGAAATATCTGTTCTCAGATTCCACAGAAATAAGGCTAGCAAAGAGATCCACGAAATACAGATGTAACTCTGTGAGTGGAAGTCACATATCACAGAGCAGTTTCTCAGAAAGCTTCTTTCCAGATTTCATCGGAGGATATTTCCTTTTTCAAGATAGCCCTTATGGGCTTCCAAATATCACTTTGCCAATTCCACAAGAACTCTCTTAGTGAAAGGCTTCTTGAGAGGAAATCTGTAACTCTGGGAGATGATTTCACAGAACACAATGAAGTTTCTCAGAAAGCTTCTTTCTCTTTGTTATCGGAGGATATTTCCTTTGGCTCCATAGACTTCAAAGGGATCCGAAATATCTGTTCTCAGATTCCACAGAAATAAGGCTAGCAAAGAGATCCACGAAATACAGATGTAACTCTGTGAGTGGAAGTCACATATCACAGAGCAGTTTCTCAGAAAGCTTCTTTCCAGATTTCATCGGAGGATATTTCCTTTTTCACCATAGCCCTCTATGGGCTTCCAAATATCACTTTGCCAATTCCACAAGAACTGTCTTAGCGAAAGGCTTCTTGAGGGGAAAGCTGTAACTCTGTGAGATGATTTCACAGAACACAAAGAAGTTTCTCAGAAAGCTTCTTTCTCTTTGTTATGGGAGGATATTTCCTTTGGCCCTGTAGTCTTTAAGGGGATTCTAAATATCTGCTTTCAGATTCTACAGAAATAAGGCTAGCAAAGAGATCCACGAAATACAGATGTAACTCTGTGAGTGGAAGTCACATATCACAGAGCAGTTTCTCAGAAAGCTTCTTTCCAGATTTCATCAGAGGATATTTCCTTTTTCACCATAGCCCTCTATGGGCTTCCAAATATCACTTTGCCAATTCCACAAGAACTGTCTTAGCGAAAGGCTTCTTGAGGGGAAAGCTGTAACTCTGTGAGATGATTTCACAGAACACAAAGAAGTTTCTCAGAAAGCTTCTTTCTCTTTATTATCGGAGGATATTTCCTTTGGACCTATAGTCTTCCAAGGGATCCGAAATATCTGTTCTCAGATTCCACAGAAATAAGGCTAGCAAAGAGATCCACGAAATACAGATGTAACTCTGTGAGTGGAAGTCTCATATCACAGAGCAGTTTCTCAGAAAGCTTCTTTCCAGATTTCATCGGAGGATATTTCCTTTTTCACCATAGCCCTCTATCGGCTTCCAAATGTCACTTTGCCAATTCCACATGAACTGTCTTAGCGAAAGGTTTCTTGAGGGAAAATCTGTAACTCTGTGAGATGATTTCACAGAACACAAAGAAGTTTCTCAGAAAGCTTCTTTCTCTTTGTTATCGGAGGATATTTCCTTTGGCCCTATAGTCCTCAAAGGGATCCGAAATATCTGTTCTCAGATTCCACAGAAATAAGGCTAGCATAGAGATCCACGAAATACAGATGTAATTCTGTGAGTGGAAGTCACATATCACAGAACAGTTTGTGAGAAAGCTTCTTTCCAGATTTCATTGGAGGATATTTCCTTTTTCACAATAGCCCTCTATGGGCTTCCAAATATCACTTTGCCAATTCCACAAGAACTGTCTTAGCGAAAGGCTTCTTGAGGGGAAAGCTGTAACTCTGGGAGATGATTTCACAGAACACAAAGAAGTTTCTCAGAAAGCTTCTTTCTCTTTGTTATGGGAGGATATTTCCTTTGGCCCTATAGTCTTCAAGGGGATTCTAAATATCTGCTTTCAGATTCCACAGAAATAAGGCTAGCAAAGAGATCCACGAAATACAGATGTAACTCTGTGAGTGGAAGTCACATATTACAGAGCAGTTTCTCAGAAAGCTTCTTTCCAGATTTCACCTGAGGATATTTCCTTTTTCACCATAGCCCTCTAAGGGGTTCCAAATATCACTTTGCCAATTCCACAAGAACTGTCTTAGCGAAAGGCTTCTTGAGGGGAAAGCTCTAACTCTGTGAGATGATTTCAGAGAACACAAAGAAGTTTCTCAGAAAGCTTCTTTCTCTTTGTTATGGGAGGATATTTCCTTTGGCCCTATAGTCTTCAAGGGGATTCTAAATATCTGCTTTCAGATTCCACAGAAATAAGGCTAGCAAAGAGATCCACGAAATACAGATGTAACTCTGTGAGTGGAAGTCACATATCACAGAGCAGTTTCTCAGAAAGCTTCTTTCCAGATTTCATCTGAGGATATTTCCTTTTTCACCATAGCCCTCTATGGGCTTCCAAATATCACTTTGCCAATTCCACAAGAACTGTCTTAGCGACAGGCTTCTTGAGGGGAAAGCTGTAACTCTGTGAGATGATTTCACAGAACACAAAGAAGTTTCTCAGAAAGCGTCTTTCTCTTTCTTATCGGAGGATATTTCCTTTGGCCCTATAGTCTTCAAAGGGATTCTAAATATCTGCTCTCAGATTCCACAGAAATAAGGCTAGCAAAGAGATCCACGAAATACAGATGTAACTCTGTGAGTGGAAGTCACATATCACAGAGCAGTTTCTCAGAAAGCTTCTTTCCAGATTTCATTGGAGGATATTTCCTTTTTCACCGTAGCCCTCTACGGGCTTCCAAATATCACTTTGCCAATTCCAGAAGAACTGTCTTAGCGAAAGCCTTCTTGAGGGGAAAGCTGTAACTCTGGGAGATGATTTCACAGAACACAAAGAAGTTTCTCAGAAAGCTTCTTTCTCTTTGTTATCGGAGGATATTTCCTTTGGCCCTACAGTCTTCAAAGGGATCCGAAATATCTGTTCTCAGATTCCACAGAAATAAGGCTAGCAAAGAGATCCACGAAATACAGATGTAACTCTGTGAGTGGAAGTCACATATCACAGAGCAGTTTCTCAGAAAGCTTCTTTCCAGATTTCATCGGAGGATATTTCCTTTTTCACCATAGCCGTCTATGGGCTTCCAAATATCCCTTTGCCAATTCCACAAGAACTGTCTTACCGAAAAGCTTCTTTAGGGGAAAGCTGTAACTCTGTGAGATGATTTCACAGAACACAAAGAAGTTTCTCAGAAAGCTTCTTTCTCTTTGTTATCGGAGGATATTTCCTTTGGCTCCATAGTCTTCAAAGGTATCCGAAATATCTGTTCTCAGATTCCACAGAAATAAGGCTAGCAAAGAGATCCACGAAATACAGATGTAACTCTGTGAGTGGAAGTCACATATCACAGAGCAGTTTCTCAGAAAGCTTGTTTCCAGATTTCATCGGAGGATATTTCCTTTTTCAAGATAGCCCTTATGGGCTTCCAAATATCACTTTGCCAATTCCACAAGAACTCTCTTAGCGAAAGGCTTCTTGAGGGGAAAGCTCCAACTCTGTGAGATGATTTCAGAGAACACAAAGAAGTTTCTCAGAAAGCTTCTTTCTCTTTGTTATCGGAGGATATTTCCTTTGGCCCTATAGTCTTCAAAGGGATCCGAAATATCTGTTCTCAGATTCCACAGAAATAAGGCTAGCAAAGAGATCCACGAAATACAGATGTAACTCTGTGAGTGGAAGTCACATATCACAGAGCAGTTTCTCAGAAAGCTTCTTTCCAGATTTCATCGGAGGATATTTCCTTTTTCACCATAGCCCTCTATGGGCTTCCAAATATCACTTTGCCAATTCCACAAGAACTGTCTTACCGAAAAGCTTCTTTAGGGGAAAGCTGTAACTCTGTGAGATGATTTCACAGAACACAAAGAAGTTTCTCAGAAAGCTTCTTTCTCTTTGTTATCGGAGGATATTTCCTTTGGCTCCATAGTCTTCAAAGGGATCCGAAATATCTGTTCTCAGATTCCACAGAAATAAGGCTAGCAAAGAGATCCACGAAATACAGATGTAACTCTGTGAGTGGAAGTCACATATCACAGAGCAGTTTCTCAGAAAGCTTCTTTCCAGATTTCATCGGAGGATATTTCCTTTTTCAAGATAGCCCTTATGGGCTTCCAAATATCACTTTGCCAATTCCACAAGAACTCTCTTAGTGAAAGGCTTCTTGAGAGGAAATCTGTAACTCTGGGAGATGATTTCACAGAACACAATGAAGTTTCTCAGAAAGCTTCTTTCTCTTTGTTATCGGAGGATATTTCCTTTGGCTCCATAGACTTCAAAGGGATCCGAAATATCTGTTCTCAGATTCCACAGAAATAAGGCTAGCAAAGAGATCCACGAAATACAGATGTAACTCTGTGAGTGGAAGTCACATATCACAGAGCAGTTTCTCAGAAAGCTTCTTTCCAGATTTCATCGGAGGATATTTCCTTTTTCACCATAGCCCTCTATGGGCTTCCAAATATCACTTTGCCAATTCCACAAGAACTGTCTTAGCGAAAGGCTTCTTGAGGGGAAAGCTGTAACTCTGTGAGATGATTTCACAGAACACAAAGAAGTTTCTCAGAAAGCTTCTTTCTCTTTGTTATGGGAGGATATTTCCTTTGGCCCTGTAGTCTTTAAGGGGATTCTAAATATCTGCTTTCAGATTCTACAGAAATAAGGCTAGCAAAGAGATCCACGAAATACAGATGTAACTCTGTGAGTGGAAGTCACATATCACAGAGCAGTTTCTCAGAAAGCTTCTTTCCAGATTTCATCAGAGGATATTTCCTTTTTCACCATAGCCCTCTATGGGCTTCCAAATATCACTTTGCCAATTCCACAAGAACTGTCTTAGCGAAAGGCTTCTTGAGGGGAAAGCTGTAACTCTGTGAGATGATTTCACAGAACACAAAGAAGTTTCTCAGAAAGCTTCTTTCTCTTTATTATCGGAGGATATTTCCTTTGGACCTATAGTCTTCCAAGGGATCCGAAATATCTGTTCTCAGATTCCACAGAAATAAGGCTAGCAAAGAGATCCACGAAATACAGATGTAACTCTGTGAGTGGAAGTCTCATATCACAGAGCAGTTTCTCAGAAAGCTTCTTTCCAGATTTCATCGGAGGATATTTCCTTTTTCACCATAGCCCTCTATCGGCTTCCAAATGTCACTTTGCCAATTCCACATGAACTGTCTTAGCGAAAGGTTTCTTGAGGGAAAATCTGTAACTCTGTGAGATGATTTCACAGAACACAAAGAAGTTTCTCAGAAAGCTTCTTTCTCTTTGTTATCGGAGGATATTTCCTTTGGCCCTATAGTCCTCAAAGGGATCCGAAATATCTGTTCTCAGATTCCACAGAAATAAGGCTAGCATAGAGATCCACGAAATACAGATGTAATTCTGTGAGTGGAAGTCACATATCACAGAACAGTTTGTGAGAAAGCTTCTTTCCAGATTTCATTGGAGGATATTTCCTTTTTCACAATAGCCCTCTATGGGCTTCCAAATATCACTTTGCCAATTCCACAAGAACTGTCTTAGCGAAAGGCTTCTTGAGGGGAAAGCTGTAACTCTGGGAGATGATTTCACAGAACACAAAGAAGTTTCTCAGAAAGCTTCTTTCTCTTTGTTATGGGAGGATATTTCCTTTGGCCCTATAGTCTTCAAGGGGATTCTAAATATCTGCTTTCAGATTCCACAGAAATAAGGCTAGCAAAGAGATCCACGAAATACAGATGTAACTCTGTGAGTGGAAGTCACATATTACAGAGCAGTTTCTCAGAAAGCTTCTTTCCAGATTTCACCTGAGGATATTTCCTTTTTCACCATAGCCCTCTAAGGGGTTCCAAATATCACTTTGCCAATTCCACAAGAACTGTCTTAGCGAAAGGCTTCTTGAGGGGAAAGCTCTAACTCTGTGAGATGATTTCAGAGAACACAAAGAAGTTTCTCAGAAAGCTTCTTTCTCTTTGTTATGGGAGGATATTTCCTTTGGCCCTATAGTCTTCAAGGGGATTCTAAATATCTGCTTTCAGATTCCACAGAAATAAGGCTAGCAAAGAGATCCACGAAATACAGATGTAACTCTGTGAGTGGAAGTCACATATCACAGAGCAGTTTCTCAGAAAGCTTCTTTCCAGATTTCATCTGAGGATATTTCCTTTTTCACCATAGCCCTCTATGGGCTTCCAAATATCACTTTGCCAATTCCACAAGAACTGTCTTAGCGACAGGCTTCTTGAGGGGAAAGCTGTAACTCTGTGAGATGATTTCACAGAACACAAAGAAGTTTCTCAGAAAGCGTCTTTCTCTTTCTTATCGGAGGATATTTCCTTTGGCCCTATAGTCTTCAAAGGGATTCTAAATATCTGCTCTCAGATTCCACAGAAATAAGGCTAGCAAAGAGATCCACGAAATACAGATGTAACTCTGTGAGTGGAAGTCACATATCACAGAGCAGTTTCTCAGAAAGCTTCTTTCCAGATTTCATTGGAGGATATTTCCTTTTTCACCGTAGCCCTCTACGGGCTTCCAAATATCACTTTGCCAATTCCAGAAGAACTGTCTTAGCGAAAGCCTTCTTGAGGGGAAAGCTGTAACTCTGGGAGATGATTTCACAGAACACAAAGAAGTTTCTCAGAAAGCTTCTTTCTCTTTGTTATCGGAGGATATTTCCTTTGGCCCTACAGTCTTCAAAGGGAT
This sequence comes from Macaca mulatta, assembly GCF_049350105.2. Lineage (NCBI taxonomy): Eukaryota > Metazoa > Chordata > Mammalia > Primates > Cercopithecidae > Macaca > Macaca mulatta. The sequence continues at coordinate 32,132,935 of NC_133417.1, forward strand.
CCGAAATATCTGTTCTCAGATTCCACAGAAATAAGGCTAGCAAAGAGATCCACGAAATACAGATGTAACTCTGTGAGTGGAAGTCACATATCACAGAGCAGTTTCTCAGAAAGCTTCTTTCCAGATTTCATCGGAGGATATTTCCTTTTTCACCATAGCCGTCTATGGGCTTCCAAATATCCCTTTGCCAATTCCACAAGAACTGTCTTACCGAAAAGCTTCTTTAGGGGAAAGCTGTAACTCTGTGAGATGATTTCACAGAACACAAAGAAGTTTCTCAGAAAGCTTCTTTCTCTTTGTTATCGGAGGATATTTCCTTTGGCTCCATAGTCTTCAAAGGTATCCGAAATATCTGTTCTCAGATTCCACAGAAATAAGGCTAGCAAAGAGATCCACGAAATACAGATGTAACTCTGTGAGTGGAAGTCACATATCACAGAGCAGTTTCTCAGAAAGCTTGTTTCCAGATTTCATCGGAGGATATTTCCTTTTTCAAGATAGCCCTTATGGGCTTCCAAATATCACTTTGCCAATTCCACAAGAACTCTCTTAGCGAAAGGCTTCTTGAGAGGAAATCTGTAACTCTGGGAGATGATTTCACAGAACACAATGAAGTTTCTCAGAAAGCTTCTTTCTCTTTGTTATCGGAGGATATTTCCTTTAGCCCTATAGTCTTCAAAGGATCCGAAATATCTGTTCTCAGATTCCACAGAAATAAGGCTAGCAAGGAGACCCACGAAATACAGATGTAACTCTGTGAGTGGAAGTCACATATCACAGAGCAGTTTCTCAGAAAGCTTCTTTCCAGATTTCATCGGAGGATATTTCCTTTTTCACCATAGCCCTTTATGGGCTTCCAAATATCACTTTGCCAATTCCACAAGAACTGTCTTAGCGAAAGGCTTCTTGAGGGGAAAGCTGTAACTCTGTGAGATGATTTCACAGAACACAAAGAAGTTTCTCAGAAAGCTTCTTTCTCTTTGTTATTGGAGCATATTTCCTTTGGTCCTATAGTCTTCAAAGGTATCCGAAATATCTGTTCTCAGATTCCACAGAAATAAGGCTAGCAAAGAGATCCACGAAATACAGATGTAACTCTGTGAGTGGAAGTCACATATCACAGAGCAGTTTCTCAGAAAGCTTCTTTCCAGATTTCATCGGAGGATATTTCCTTTTTCACCATAGCCCTTAAGGGCTTCCAAATATCACTTTGCCAATTCCACAAGAACTGTCTTAGCCAAAGGCTTCTTGAGAGGAAAGCTGTAACTCTGGGAGATGATTTCACAGAACACAAAGAAGTTTCTCAGAAAACTTCTTTCTCTTTGTTATCGGAGGATATTTCCTTTGGCCCTATAGTCTTCAAAGGGATCCGAAATATCTGTTCTCAGATTCCACAGAAATAAGGCTAGCAAAGACATCCACGAAATACGTATGTAACTCTGTGAGTGGAAGTCACATATCACAGAGCAGTTTCTCAGAAAGCTTCTTTCCAGATTTCACCTGAGGATATTTCCTTTTTCACCATAGCCCTCTAAGGGGTTCCAAATATCACTTTGCCAATTCCACAAGAACTGTCTTACCGAAAAGCTTCTTTAGGGGAAAGCTGTAACTCTGTGAGATGATTTCACAGAACACAAAGAAGTTTCTCAGAAAGCTTCTTTCTCTTTGTTATCGGAGGATATTTCCTTTGGCTCCATAGTCTTCAAAGGGATCCGAAATATCTGTTCTCAGATTCCACAGAAATAAGGCTAGCAAAGAGATCCACGAAATACAGATGTAACTCTGTGAGTGGAAGTCACATATCACAGAGCAGTTTCTCAGAAAGCTTCTTTCCAGATTTCATCGGAGGATATTTCCTTTTTCAAGATAGCCCTTATGGGCTTCCAAATATCACTTTGCCAATTCCACAAGAACTCTCTTAGCGAAAGGCTTCTTGAGAGGAAAGCTGTAACTCTGTGAGATGATTTCACAGAACACAAAGAAGTTTCTCAGAAAGCTTCTTTCTCTTTGTTATGCGAGGATATTTCCTTTGGCCCTATAGTCTTCAAAGGGATTCTAAATATCTGCTCTCAGATTCCACAGAAATAAGGCTAGCAAAGAGATCCACGAAATACAGATGTAACTCTGTGAGTGGAAGTCACATATCACAGAGCAGTTTCTCAGAAAGCTTCTTTCCAGATTTCATTGGAGGATATTTCCTTTTTCACCGTAGCCCTCTACGGGCTTCCAAATATCACTTTGCCAATTCCAAAAGAACTGTCTTAGCGTAAGCCTTCTTGAGGGGAAAGCTGTAACTCTGTGAGATGATTTCACAGAACACAAAGAAGTTTCTCAGAAAGCTTCTTTCTCTTTGTTATCGGAGGATATTTCCTTTGGCCCTATAGTCTTCAAAGGGATCCGAAATATCTGTTCTCAGATTCCACAGAAATAAGGCTAGCAAAGAGATCCACGAAATACACATGTAACTCTGTGAGTGGAAGTCACATATCACAGAGCAGTTTCTCAGAAAGCTTCTTTCCAGATTTCATCGGAGGATATTTCCTTTTTCACCATAGCCGTCTATGGGCTTCCAAATATCACTTTGCCAATTCCACAAGAACTGTCTTACCGAAAAGCTTCTTTAGGGGAAAGCTGTAACTCTGTGAGATGATTTCACAGAACACAAAGAAGTTTCTCAGAAAGCTTCTTTCTCTTTGTTATCGGAGGATATTTCCTTTGGCTCCATAGGCTTCAAAGGGATCCGAAATATCTGTTCTCAGATTCCACAGAAATAAGGCTAGCAAAGAGATCCACGAAATACAGATGTAACTCTGTGAGTGGAAGTCACATATCACAGAGCAGTTTCTCAGAAAGCTTCTTTCCAGATTTCATCGGAGGATATTTCCTTTTTCACCATAGCCGTCTATGGGCTTCCAAATATCACTTTGCCAATTCCACAAGAACTGTCTTAGCGGAAGGCTTCTTGAGGGGAAAGCTGTAACTCTGTGAGATGATTTCACAGAACACAAAGAAGTTTCTCAGAAAGCGTCTTTCTCTTTGTTATAGAAGCATATTTCCTTTGGTCCTATAGTCTTCAAAGGTATCCGAAATATGTGTTGTCAGATTCCACAGAAATAAGTCTAGCAAAGAGATCCACGAAATACAGATGTAACTCTGTGAGTGGAAGTCACATATCACAGAGCAGTTTCTCAGAAAGCTTCTTTCCAGATTTCATCGGAGGATATTTCCTTTTTCAAGATAGCCCTTATGGGCTTCCAAATATCACTTTGCCAATTCCACAAGAACTCTCTTAGCGAAAGGCTTCTTGAGAGGAAAGCTGTAACTCTGTGAGATGATTTCACAGAACACAAAGAAGTTTCTCAGAAAGCTTCTTTCTCTTTGTTATGCGAGGATATTTCCTTTGGCCCTATAGTCTTCAAAGGGATTCTAAATATCTGCTCTCAGATTCCACAGAAATAAGGCTAGCAAAGAGATCCACGAAATACAGATGTAACTCTGTGAGTGGAAGTCACATATCACAGAGCAGTTTCTCAGAAAGCTTCTTTCTAGATTTCATTGGAGGATATTTCCTTTTTCACCGTAGCCCTCTACGGGCTTCCAAATATCACTTTGCCAATTCCACAAGAACTGTCTTAGCGTAAGCCTTCTTGAGGGGAAAGCTGTAACTCTGTGAGATGATTTCACAGAACACAAAGAAGTTTCTCAGAAAGCTTCTTTCTCTTTGTTATCGGAGGATATTTCCTTTGGCCCTATAGTCTTCAAAGGGATCCGAAATATCTGTTCTCAGATTCCACAGAAATAAGGCTAGCAAAGAGATCCACGAAATACACATGTAACTCTGTGAGTGGAAGTCACATATCACAGAGCAGTTTCTCAGAAAGCTTCTTTCCAGATTTCATCGGAGGATATTTCCTTTTTCACCATAGCCGTCTATGGGCTTCCAAATATCACTTTGCCAATTCCACAAGAACTGTCTTACCGAAAAGCTTCTTTAGGGGAAAGCTGTAACTCTGTGAGATGATTTCACAGAACACAAAGAAGTTTCTCAGAAAGCTTCTTTCTCTTTGTTATCGGAGGATATTTCCTTTGTCTCCATAGTCTTCAAAGGTATCCGAAATATCTGTTCTCAGATTCCACAGAAATAAGGCTAGCAAAGAGATCCACGAAATACAGATGTAACTCTGTGAGTGGAAGTCACATATCACAGAGCAGTTTCTCAGAAAGCTTCTTTCCAGATTTCATCGGAGGATATTTCCTTTTTCACCATAGCCGTCTATGGGCTTCCAAATATCACTTTGCCAATTCCACAAGAACTGTCTTAGCGGAAGGCTTCTTGAGGGGAAAGCTGTAACTCTGTGAGATGATTTCACAGAACACAAAGAAGTTTCTCAGAAAGCTTCTTTCTCTTTGTTATTGGAGCATATTTCCTTTGGTCCTATAGTCTTCAAAGGTATCCGAAATATGTGTTGTCAGATTCCACAGAAATAAGGCTAGCAAAGAGATCCACGAAATACAGATGTAACTCTGTGAGTGGAAGTCACATATCACAGAGCAGTTTCTCAGAAAGCTTCTTTCCAGATTTCATCGGAGGATATTTCCTTTTTCAGGATAGCCCATAAGGGCTTCCAAATATCACTTTGCCAATTCCACAAGAACTGTCTTAGCGAAAGGCTTCTTGAGAGGAAAGCTGTAACTCTGGGAGATGATTTCACAGAACACAAAGAAGTTTCTCAGAAAGCTTCTTTCTCTTTGTTATCGGAGGATATTTCCTTTGGCCCTATAGTCTTCAAAGGGATCCGAAATATCTATTCTCAGATTCCACAGAAATAAGGCTAGCAAAGACATCCACGAAATACATATGTAACTCTGTGAGTGGAAGTCACATATCACAGAGCAGTTTCTCAGAAAGCTTCTTTCCAGATTTCATCGGAGGATATTTCCTTTTTCACCGTAGCCCTCTATGGGCTTCCAAATATCACTTTGCCAATTCCACAAGAACTGTCTTAGCGAAAGGCTTCTTGAGGGGAAAGCTGTAACTCTGTGAGATGATTTCACAGAACACAAAGAAGTTTCTCAGAAAGCTTCTTTCTCTTTGTTATGGGAGGATATTTCCTTTGGCCCTATAGTCTTCAAGGGGATTCTAAATATCTGCTTTCAGATTCCACAGAAATAAGGCTAGCAAAGAGATCCACGAAATACAGATGTAACTCTGTGAGTGGAAGTCACATATCACATAGCAGTTTCTCAGAAAGCTTCTTTCCAGATTTCATCGGAGGATATTTCCTTTTTCACCGTAGCCCTCTATGGGCTTCCATATATCACTTTGTCAATTCCACAAGAACTGTCTTAGCGAAAGGCTTCTTGAGGGGAAAGCTGTAACTCTGTGAGATGATTTCACAGAATACAAAGAAGTTTCTCAGAAAGCTTCTTTCTCTTTGTTATGCGAGGATATTTCCTTTGGCCCTATAGTCTTCAAAGGGATTCTAAATATCTGCTCTCAGATTCCACAGAAATAAGGCTAGCAAAGAGATCCACGAAATACAGATGTAACTCTGTGAGTGGAAGTCACATATCACAGAGCAGTTTCTCAGAAAGCTTCTTTCCAGATTTCATTGGAGGATATTTCCTTTTTCACCGTAGCCCTCTACGGGCTTCCAAATATCACTTTGCCAATTCCAGAAGAACTGTCTTAGCGAAAGCCTTCTTGAGGGGAAAGCTGTAACTCTGTGAGATGATTTCACAGAACACAAAGAAGTTTCTCAGAAAGCTTCTTTCTCTTTGTTATCGGAGGATATTTCCTTTGGCCCTACAGTCTTCAAAGGGATCCGAAATATCTGTTCTCAGATTCCACAGAAATAAGGCTAGCAAAGAGATCCACGAAATACAAATGTAACTCTGTGAGTGGAAGTCACATATCACAGAGCAGTTTCTCAGAAAGCTTCTTTCCAGATTTCATCGGAGGATATTTCCTTTTTCACCATAGCCGTCTATGGGCTTCCAAATATCCCTTTGCCAATTCCACAAGAACTGTCTTACCGAAAAGCTTCTTTAGGGGAAAGCTGTAACTCTGTGAGATGATTTCACAGAACACAAAGAAGTTTCTCAGAAAGCTTCTTTCTCTTTGTTATCGGAGGATATTTCCTTTGGCTCCATAGGCTTCAAAGGGATCCGAAATATCTGTTCTCAGATTCCACAGAAATAAGGCTAGCAAAGAGATCCACGAAATACAGATGTAACTCTGTGAGTGGAAGTCACATATCACAGAGCAGTTTCTCAGAAAGCTTGTTTCCAGATTTCATCGGAGGATATTTCCTTTTTCAAGATAGCCCTTATGGGCTTCCAAATATCACTTTGCCAATTCCACAAGAACTCTCTTAGCGAAAGGCTTCTTGAGAGGAAATCTGTAACTCTGGGAGATGATTTCACAGAACACAATGAAGTTTCTCAGAAAGCTTCTTTCTCTTTGTTATCGGAGGATATTTCCTTTAGCCCTATAGTCTTCAAAGGGATCCGAAATATCTGTTCTCAGATTATACAGAAATAAGGCTAGCAAGGAGATCCACGAAATACAGATGTAACTCTGTGAGTGGAAGTCACATATCACAGAGCAGTTTCTCAGAAAGCTTCTTTCCAGATTTCATCGGAGGATATTTCCTTTTTCACCATAGCCCTTTATGGGCTTCCAAATATCACTTTGCCAATTCCACAAGAACTGTCTTAGCGAAAGGCTTCTTGAGGGGAAAGCTGTAACTCTGTGAGATGATTTCACAGAACACAAAGAAGTTTCTCAGAAAGCTTCTTTCTCTTTGTTATTGGAGCATATTTCCTTTGGTCCTATAGTCTTCAAAGGTATCCGAAATATCTGTTCTCAGATTCCACAGAAATAAGGCTAGCAAAGAGATCCACGAAATACAGATGTAACTCTGTGAGTGGAAGTCACATATCACAGAGCAGTTTCTCAGAAAGCTTCTTTCCAGATTTCATCGGAGGATATTTCCTTTTTCAGGATAGCCCTTAAGGGCTTCCAAATATCACTTTGCCAATTCCACAAGAATTGTCTTAGCGAAAGGCTTCTTGAGAGGAAAGCTGTAACTCTGGGAGATGATTTCACAGAACACAAAGAAGTTTCTCAGAAAACTTCTTTCTCTTTGTTATCGGAGGATATTTCCTTTGGCCCTATAGTCTTCAAAGGGATCCGAAATATCTGTTCTCAGATTCCACAGAAATAAGGCTAGCAAAGACATCCACGAAATACATATGTAACTCTGTGAGTGGAAGTCACATATCACAGAGCAGTTTCTCAGAAAGCTTCTTTCCAGATTTCACCTGAGGATATTTCCTTTTTCACCATAGCCCTCTAAGGGGTTCCAAATATCACTTTGCCAATTCCACAAGAACTGTCTTAGTGAAAGGCTTCTTGAGGGGAAAGCTCTAACTCTGTGAGATGATTTCAGAGAACACAAAGAAGTTTCTCAGAAAGCTTCTTTCTCTTTGTTATGGGAGGATATTTCCTTTGGCCCTATAGTCTTCATGGGGATTCTAAATATCTGCTTTCAGATTCCACAGAAATAAGGCTAGCAAAGAGATCCACGAAATACAGATGTAACTCTGTGAGTGGAAGTCACATATCACAGAGCAGTTTCTCAGAAAGCTTCTTTCCAGATTTCATCGGAGGATATTTCCTTTTTCACCATAGCCCTCTATGGGCTTCCAAATATCACTTTGCCAATTCCACAAGAACTGTCTTAGCGAAAGGCTTCTTGAGGGGAAAGCTGTAACTCTTTGAGATGATTTCACAGAACACAAAGAAGTTTCTCAGAAAGCGTCTTTCTCTTTGTTATCGGAGGAAATTTCCTTTGGCCCTATAGTCTTCAAAGGTATACGAAATATCTGTTCTCAGATTCCACAGAAATAAGGCTAGCAAAGAGATCCACGAAATACAGATGTAACTCTGTGAGTGGAAGTCACATATCACAGAGCAGTTTCTCAGAAAGCTTCTTTCCAGATTTCATCGGAGGATATTTCCTTTTTCAGGATAGCCCTTAAGGGCTTCCAAATATCACTTTGCCAATTCCACAAGAACTGTCTTAGCGAAAGGCTTCTTGAGAGGAAAGCTGTAACTCTGGGAGATGATTTCACAGAACACAAAGAAGTTTCTCAGAAAGCTTCTTTCTCTTTGTTATCGGAGGATATTTCCTTTGGCCCTATAGTCTTCAAAGGGATCCGAAATATCTATTCTCAGATTCCACAGAAATAAGGCTAGCAAAGACATCCACGAAATACATATGTAACTCTGTGAGTGGAAGTCACATATCACAGAGCAGTTTCTCAGAAAGCTTCTTTCCAGATTTCATCGGAGGATATTTCCTTTTTCACCATAGCCCTCTATGGGCTTCCAAATATCACTTTGCCAATTCCACAAGAACTGTCTTAGCGAAAGGCTTCTTGAGGGGAAAGCTGTAACTCTGTGAGATGATTTCACAGAACACAAAGAAGTTTCTCAGAAAGCTTCTTTCTCTTTGTTATCGGAGGATATAGCCTTTGGCCCTACAGTCTTCAAAGGGATCCGAAATATCTGTTCTCAGATTCCACAGAAATAAGGCTAGCAAAGAGATCCACGAAATACAGATGTAACTCTGTGAGTGGAAGTCACATATCACAGAGCAGTTTCTCAGAAAGCTTCTTTCCAGATTTCATCGGAGGATATTTCCTTTTTCACCGTAGCCCTCTATGGGCTTCCATATATCACTTTGCCAATTCCACAAGAACTGTCTTAGCGAAAGGCTTCTTGAGGGGAAAGCTGTAACTCTGTGAGATGATTTCACAGAATACAAAGAAGTTTCTCAGAAAGCTTCTTTCTCTTTGTTATGCGAGGATATTTCCTTTGGCCCTATAGTCTTCAAAGGGATTCTAAATATCTGCTCTCAGATTCCACAGAAATAAGGCTAGCAAAGAGATCCACGAAATACAGATGTAACTCTGTGAGTGGAAGTCACATATCACAGAGCAGTTTCTCAGAAAGCTTCTTTCCAGATTTCATTGGAGGATATTTCCTTTTTCACCGTAGCCCTCTACGGGCTTCCAAATATCACTTTGCCAATTCCAGAAGAACTGTCTTAGCGAAAGCATTCTTGAGGGGAAAGCTGTAACTCTGTGAGATGATTTCACAGAACACAAAGAAGTTTCTCAGAAAGCTTCTTTCTCTTTGTTATCGGAGGATATTTCCTTTGGCCCTACAGTCTTCAAAGGGATCCGAAATATCTGTTCTCAGATTCCACAGAAATAAGGCTAGCAAAGAGATCCACGAAATACAGATGTAACTCTGTGAGTGGAAGTCACATATCACAGAGCAGTTTCTCAGAAAGCTTCTTTCCAGATTTCATCGGAGGATATTTCCTTTTTCACCATAGCCGTCTATGGGCTTCCAAATATCCCTTTGCCAATTCCACAAGAACTGTCTTACCGAAAAGCTTCTTTAGGGGAAAGCTGTAACTCTGTGAGATGATTTCACAGAACACAAAGAAGTTTCTCAGAAAGCTTCTTTCTCTTTGTTATCGGAGGATATTTCCTTTGGCTCCATAGTCTTCAAAGGGATCCGAAATATCTGTTCTCAGATTCCACAGAAATAAGGCTAGCAAAGAGATCCACGAAATACAGATGTAACTCTGTGAGTGGAAGTCACATATCACAGAGCAGTTTCTCAGAAAGCTTGTTTCCAGATTTCATCGGAGGATATTTCCTTTTTCAAGATAGCCCTTATGGGCTTCCAAATATCACTTTGCCAATTCCACAAGAACTCTCTTAGCGAAAGGCTTCTTGAGAGGAAATCTGCAACTCTGGGAGATGATTTCACAGAACACAATGAAGTTTCTAAGAAAGCTTCTTTCTCTTTGTTATCGGAGGATATTTCCTTTAGCCCTATAGTCTTCAAAGGGATCCGAAATATCTGTTCTCAGATTCCACAGAAATAAGGCTAGCAAGGAGATCCACGAAATACAGATGTAACTCTGTGAGTGGAAGTCACATATCACAGAGCAGTTTCTCAGAAAGCTTCTTTCCAGATTTCATCGGAGGATATTTCCTTTTTCACCATAGCCCTTTATGGGCTTCCAAATATCACTTTGCCAATTCCACAAGAACTGTCTTAGCGAAAGGCTTCTTGAGGGGAAAGCTGTAACTCTGTGAGATGATTTCACAGAACACAAAGAAGTTTCTCAGAAAGCTTCTTTCTCTTTGTTATTGGAGCATATTTCCTTTGGTCCTATAGTCTTCAAAGGTATCCGAAATATCTGTTCTCAGATTCCACAGAAATAAGGCTAGCAAAGAGATCCACGAAATACAGATGTAACTCTGTGAGTGGAAGTCACATATCACAGAGCAGTTTCTCAGAAAGCTTCTTTCCAGATTTCATCGGAGGATATTTCCTTTTTCAGGATAGCCCTTAAGGGCTTCCAAATATCACTTTGCCAATTCCACAAGAACTGTCTTAGCGAAAGGCTTCTTGAGAGGAAAGCTGTAACTCTGGGAGATGATTTCACAGAACACAAAGAAGTTTCTCAGAAAACTTCTTTCTCTTTGTTATCGGAGGATACTTCCTTTGGCCCTATAGTCTTCAAAGGGATCCGAAATATCTGTTCTCAGATTCCACAGAAATAAGGCTAGCAAAGACATCCACGAAATACATATGTAACTCTGTGAGTGGAAGTCACATATCACAGAGCAGTTTCTCAGAAAGCTTCTTTCCAGATTTCACCTGAGGATATTTCCTTTTTCACCATAGCCCTCTAAGGGGTTCCAAATATCACTTTGCCAATTCCACAAGAACTGTCTTAGTGAAAGGCTTCTTGAGGGGAAAGCTCTAACTCTGTGAGATGATTTCAGAGAACACAAAGAAGTTTCTCAGAAAGCTTCTTTCTCTTTGTTATGGGAGGATATTTCCTTTGGCCCTATAGTCTTCAAGGGGATTCTAAATATCTGCTTTCAGATTCCACAGAAATAAGGCTAGCAAAGAGATCCACGAAATACAGATGTAACTCTGTGAGTGGAAGTCACATATCACAGAGCAGTTTCTCAGAAAGCTTCTTTCCAGATTTCATCTGAGGATATTTCCTTTTTCACCATAGCCCTCTATGGGCTTCCAAATATCACTTTGCCAATTCCACAAGAACTGTCTTAGCGAAAGGCTTCTTGAGGGGAAAGCTGTAACTCTGTGAGATGATTTCACAGAACACAAAGAAGTTTCTCAGAAAGCGTCTTTCTCTTTGTTATCGGAGGAAATTTCCTTTGGCCCTATAGTCTTCAAAGGTATACGAAATATCTGTTCTCAGATTCCACAGAAATAAGGCTAGCAAAGAGATCCACGAAATACAGATGTAACTCTGTGAGTGGAAGTCACATATCACAGAGCAGTTTCTCAGAAAGCTTCTTTCCAGATTTCATCGGAGGATATTTCCTTTTTCACCGTAGCCCTCTATGGGCTTCCAAATATCACTTTGCCAATTCCACAAGAACTGTCTTAGCGAAAGGCTTCTTGAGGGGAAAGCTGTAACTCTGTGAGATGATTTCACAGAACACAAAGAAGTTTCTCAGAAAGCTTCTTTCTCTTTGTTATGCGAGGATATTTCCTTTGGCCCTATAGTCTTCAAAGGGATTCTAAATATCTGCTCTCAGATTCCACAGAAATAAGGCTAGCAAAGAGATCCACGAAATACAGATGTAACTCTGTGAGTGGAAGTCACATATCACAGAGCAGTTTCTCAGAAAGCTTCTTTCCAGATTTCATTGGAGGATATTTCCTTTTTCACCGTAGCCCTCTACGGGCTTCCAAATATCACTTTGTCAATTCCACAAGAACTGTCTTAGCGTAAGCCTTCTTGAGGGGAAAGCTGTAACTCTGTGAGATGATTTCACAGAACACAAAGAAGTTTCTCAGAAAGCTTCTTTCTCTTTGTTATCGGAGGATATTTCCTTTGGCCCTATAGTCTTCAAAGGGATCCGAAATATCTGTTCTCAGATTCCACAGAAATAAGGCTAGCAAAGAGATCCACGAAATACAGATGTAACTCTGTGAGTGGAAGTCACATATCACAGAGCAGTTTCTCAGAAAGCTTCTTTCCAGATTTCATCGGAGGATATTTCCTTTTTCACCATAGCCGTCTATGGGCTTCCAAATATCACTTTGCCAATTCCACAAGAACTGTCTCACCGAAAAGCTTCTTTAGGGGAAAGCTGTAACTCTGTGAGATGATTTCACAGAACACAAAGAAGTTTCTCAGAAAGTTTCTTTCTCTTTGTTATCGGAGGATATTTCCTTTGGCTCCATAGTCTTCAAAGGGATCCGAAATATCTGTTCCCAGATTCCACAGAAATAAGGCTAGCAAAGAGATCCACGAAATACAGATGTAACTCTGTGAGTGGAAGTCACATATCACAGAGCAGTTTCTCAGAAAGCTTCTTTCCAGATTTCATCGGAGGATATTTCCTTTTTCAAGATAGCCCTTATGGGCTTCCAAATATCACTTTGCCAATTCCACAAGAACTCTCTTAGCGAAAGGCTTCTTGAGAGGAAATCTGTAACTCTGGGAGATGATTTCACAGAACACAATGAAGTTTCTCAGAAAGCTTCTTTCTCTTTGTTATCGGAGGATATTTCCTTTGGCTCCATAGTCTTCAAAGGGATCCGAAATATGTGTTGTCAGATTCCACAGAAATAAGGCTAGCAAAGAGATCCACGAAATACAGATGTAACTCTATGAGTGGAAGTCACATATCACAGAGCAGTTTCTCAGAAAGCTTCTTTCCAGATTTCATCGGAGGATATTTCCTTTTTCACCTTAGCTCTCTATGGGCTTCCAAATATCACTTTGCCAATTCCACAAGAACTGTCTTAGCGAAAGGCTTCTTGAGTGGAAAGCTGTAACTCTGTGAGATGATTTCACAGAACACAAAGAAGTTTCTCAGAAAGCTTCTTTCTCTTTGTTATGCGAGGATATTTCCTTTGGCCCTATAGTCTTCAAAGGGATTCTAAATATCTGCTCTCAGATTCCACAGAAATAAGGCTAGCAAAGAGATCCACGAAATACAGATGTAACTCTGTGAGTGGAAGTCACATATCACAGAGCAGTTTCTCAGAAAGCTTCTTTCCAGATTTCATCGGAGGATATTTCCTTTTTCACCATAGCCCTCTAACGGATTCCAAATATCACTTTGCCAATTCCACAAGAACTGTCTTAGCGAAAGGCTTCTTGAGGGGAAAGCTGTAACTCTGGGAGATGATTTCACAGAACACAAAGAAGTTTCTCAGAAAGCTTCTTTCTCTTTGTTATTGGAGCATATTTCCTTTGGTCCTATAGTCTTCAAAGGTATCCGAAATATCTGTTCTCAGATTCCACAGAAATAAGGCTAGCAAAGAGATCCACGAAATACAGATGTAACTCTGTGAGTGGAAGTCACATATCACAGAGCAGTTTCTCAGAAAGCTTGTTTCCAGATTTCATCGGAGGATATTTCCTTTTTCAGGATAGCCCTTAAGGGCTTCCAAATATCACTTTGCCAATTCCACAAGAACTGTCTTAGCGAAAGGCTTCTTGAGAGGAAAGCTGTAACTCTGGGAGATGATTTCACAGAACACAAAGAAGTTTCTCAGAAAACTTCTTTCTCTTTGTTATCGGAGGATATTTCCTTTCTCCCTATAGTCTTCAAAGGGATCCGAAATATCTGTTCTCAGATTCCACAGAAATAAGGCTAGCAAAGACATCCACGAAATACATATGTAACTCTGTGAGTGGAAGTCACATATCACAGAGCAGTTTCTCAGAAAGCTTCTTTCCAGATTTCACCTGAGGATATTTCCTTTTTCACCATAGCCCTCTAAGGGGTTCCAAACATCACTTTGCCAATTCCACAAGAACTGTCTTAGTGAAAGGCTTCTTGAGGGGAAAGCTCTAACTCTGTGAGATGATTTCAGAGAACACAAAGAAGTTTCTCAGAAAGCTTCTTTCTCTTTGTTATGGGAGGATATTTCCTTTGGCCCTATAGTCTTCAAGGGGATTCTAAATATCTGCTTTCAGATTCCAAAGAAATAAGGCTAGCAAAGAGATCCACGAAATACAGATGTAACTCTGTGAGTGGAAGTCACATATCACAGAGCAGTTTCTCAGAAAGCTTCTTTCCAGATTTCATCTGAGGATATTTCCTTTTTCACCATAGCCCTCTATGGGCTTCCAAATATCACTTTGCCAATTCCACAAGAACTGTCTTAGCGAAAGGCTTCTTGAGGGGAAAGCTGTAACTCTGTGAGATGATTTCACAGAACACAAAGAAGTTTCTCAGAAAGCGTCTTTCTCTTTGTTATCGGAGGAAATTTCCTTTGGCCCTATAGTCTTCAAAGGTATACGAAATATCTGTTCTCAGATTCCACAGAAATAAGGCTAGCAAAGAGATCCACGAAATACAGATGTAACTCTGTGAGTGGAAGTCACATATCACAGAGCAGTTTCTCAGAAAGCTTCTTTCCAGATTTCATCGGAGGATATTTCCTTTTTCACCGTAGCCCTCTATGGGCTTCCAAATATCACTTTGCCAATTCCACAAGAACTGTCTTAGCGAAAGGCTTCTTGAGGGGAAAGCTGTAACTCTGTGAGATGATTTCACAGAACACAAAGAAGTTTCTCAGAAAGCTTCTTTCTCTTTGTTATGCGAGGATATTTCCTTTGGCCCTATAGTCTTCAAAGGGATTCTAAATATCTGCTCTCAGATTCCACAGAAATAAGGCTAGCAAAGAGATCCAAGAAATACAGATGTAACTCTGTGAGTGGAAGTCACATATCACAGAGCAGTTTCTCAGAAAGCTTCTTTCCAGATTTCATTGGAGGATATTTCCTTTTTCACCGTAGCCCTCTACGGGCTTCCAAATATCACTTTGCCAATTCCACAAGAACTGTCTTAGCGTAAGCCTTCTTGAGGGGAAAGCTGTAACTCTGTGAGATGATTTCACAGAACACAAAGAAGTTTCTCAGAAAGCTTCTTTCTCTTTGTTATCGGAGGATATTTCCTTTGGCCCTATAGTCTTCAAAGGGATCCGAAATATCTGTTCTCAGATTCCACAGAAATAAGGCTAGCAAAGAGATCCACGAAATACAGATGTAACTCTGTGAGTGGAAGTCACATATCACAGAGCAGTTTCTCAGAAAGCTTCTTTCCAGATTTCATCGGAGGATATTTCCTTTTTCACCATAGCCGTCTATGGGCTTCCAAATATCACTTTGCCAATTCCACAAGAACTGTCTTACCGAAAAGCTTCTTTAGGGGAAAGCTGTAACTCTGTGAGATGATTTCACAGAACACAAAGAAGTTTCTCAGAAAGCTTCTTTCTCTTTGTTATCGGAGGATATTTCCTTTGGCTCCATAGTCTTCAAAGGGATCCGAAATATCTGTTCTCAGATTCCACAGAAATAAGGCTAGCAAAGAGATCCACGAAATACAGATGTAACTCTGTGAGTGGAAGTCACATATCACAGAGCAGTTTCTCAGAAACCTTCTTTCCAGATTTCATCGGAGGATATTTCCTTTTTCAAGATAGCCCTTATGGGCTTCCAAATATCACTTTGCCAATTCCACAAGAACTCTCTTAGCGAAAGGCTTCTTGAGAGGAAATCTGTAACTCTGGGAGATGATTTCACAGAACACAATGAAGTTTCTCAGAAAGCTTCTTTCTCTTTGTTATCGGAGGATATTTCCTTTGGCTCCATAGTCTTCAAAGGGATCCGAAATATGTGTTGTCAGATTCCACAGAAATAAGGCTAGCAAAGAGATCCACGAAATACAGATGTAACTCTGTGAGTGGAAGTCACATATCACAGAGCAGTTTCTCAGAAAGCTTCTTTCCAGATTTCATCGGAGGATATTTCCTTTTTCACCTTAGCTCTCTATGGGCTTCCAAATATCACTTTGCCAATTCCACAAGAACTGTCTTAGCGAAAGGCTTCTTGAGGGGAAAGCTGTAACTCTGTGAGATGATTTCACAGAACACAAAGAAGTTTCTCAGAAAGCTTCTTTCTCTTTGTTATGCGAGGATATTTCCTTTGGCCCTATAGTCTTCAAAGGGATTCTAAATATCTGCTCTCAGATTCCACAGAAATAAGGCTAGCAAAGAGATCCACGAAATACAGATGTAACTCTGTGAGTGGAAGTCACATATCACAGAGCAGTTTCTCAGAAAGCTTCTTTCCAGATTTCATTGGAGGATATTTCCTTTTTCACCGTAGCCCTCTACGGGCTTCCAAATATCACTTTGCCAATTCCACAAGAACTGTCTTAGCGTAAGCCTTCTTGAGGGGAAAGCTGTAACTCTGTGAGATGATTTCACAGAACACAAAGAAGTTTCTCAGAAAGCTTCTTTCTCTTTGTTATGGGAGGATATTTCCTTTGGCCCTACAGTCTTCAAATGGATTCTAAATATCTGATCTCAGATTCCACAGAAATAAGGCTAGCAAAGAGATCCACGAAATACAGATGTAACTCTGTGAGTGGAAGTCACATATCACAGAGCAGTTTCTCAGAAAGCTTCTTTCCAGATTTCATCGGAGGATATTTCCTTTTTCACCATAGCCGTCTATGGGCTTCCAAATATCACTTTGCCAATTCCACAAGAACTGTCTTAGCGGAAGGCTTCTTGAAGGGAAAGCTGTAACTCTGTGAGATGATTTCAGGGAACACAAAGAAGTTTCTCAGAAAGCTTCTTTCTCTTTGTTATTGGAGCATATTTCCTTTGGTCCTATAGTCTTCAAAGGTATCCGAAATATGTGTTGTCAGATTCCACAGAAATAAGGCTAGCAAAGAGATCCACGAAATACAGATGTAACTCTGTGAGTGGAAGTCACATATCACAGAGCAGTTTCTCAGAAAGCTTCTTTCCAGATTTCATCGGAGGATATTTCCTTTTTCAGGATAGCGCTTAAGGGCTTCCAAATATCACTTTGCCAATTCCACAAGAACTGTCTTAGCGAAAGGCTTCTTGAGAGGAAAGCTGTAACTCTGCGAGATGATTTCACAGAACACAAAGAAGTTTCTCAGAAAGCTTCTTTCTCTTTGTTATCGGAGGATATTTCCTTTGGCCCTATAGTCTTCAAAGGGATCCGAAATATCTATTCTCAGATTCCACAGAAATAAGACTAGCAAAGACATCCACGAAATACATATGTAACTCTGTGAGTGGAAGTCACATATCACAGAGCAGTTTCTCAGAAAGCTTCTTTCCAGATTTCATCGGAGGATATTTCCTTTTTCACCATAGCCCTCTAAGGGCTTCCAAATATCACTTTGCCAATTCCACAAGAACTGTCTTAGCGAAAGGCTTCTTGAGGGGAAAGCTGTAACTCTGTGAGATGATTTCACAGAACACAAAGAAGTTTCTCAGAAAGCTTCTTTCTCTTTGTTATGGGAGGATATTTCCTTTGGCCCTATAGTCTTCAAGGGGATTCTAAATATCTGCTTTCAGATTCCACAGAAATAAGGCTAGCAAAGAGATCCACGAAATACAGATGTAACTCTGTGAGTGGAAGTCACATATCACAGAGCAGTTTCTCAGAAAGCTTCTTTCCAGATTTCACCTGAGGATATTTCCTTTTTCACCGTAGCCCTCTACGGGCTTCCAAATATCACTTTGCCAATTCCACAAGAACTGTCTTAGCGTAAGCCTTCTTGAGGGGAAAGCTGTAACTCTGTGAGATGATTTCACAGAACACAAAGAAGTTTCTCAGAAAGCTTCTTTCTCTTTGTTATGGGAGGATATTTCCTTTGGCCCTACAGTCTTCAAATGGATTCTAAATATCTGATCTCAGATTCCACAGAAATAAGGCTAGCAAAGAGATCCACGAAATACAGATGTAACTCTGTGAGTGGAAGTCACATATCACAGAGCAGTTTCTCAGAAAGCTTCTTTCCAGATTTCATCGGAGGATATTTCCTTTTTCACCATAGCCGTCTATGGGCTTCCAAATATCACTTTGCCAATTCCACAAGAACTGTCTTAGCGGAAGGCTTCTTGAAGGGAAAGCTGTAACTCTGTGAGATGATTTCAGGGAACACAAAGAAGTTTCTCAGAAAGCTTCTTTCTCTTTGTTATTGGAGCATATTTCCTTTGGTCCTATAGTCTTCAAAGGTATCCGAAATATGTGTTGTCAGATTCCACAGAAATAAGGCTAGCAAAGAGATCCACGAAATACAGATGTAACTCTGTGAGTGGAAGTCACATATCACAGAGCAGTTTCTCAGAAAGCTTCTTTCCAGATTTCATCGGAGGATATTTCCTTTTTCAGGATAGCGCTTAAGGGCTTCCAAATATCACTTTGCCAATTCCACAAGAACTGTCTTAGCGAAAGGCTTCTTGAGAGGAAAGCTGTAACTCTGCGAGATGATTTCACAGAACACAAAGAAGTTTCTCAGAAAGCTTCTTTCTCTTTGTTATCGGAGGATATTTCCTTTGGCCCTATAGTCTTCAAAGGGATCCGAAATATCTATTCTCAGATTCCACAGAAATAAGACTAGCAAAGACATCCACGAAATACATATGTAACTCTGTGAGTGGAAGTCACATATCACAGAGCAGTTTCTCAGAAAGCTTCTTTCCAGATTTCATCGGAGGATATTTCCTTTTTCACCATAGCCCTCTAAGGGCTTCCAAATATCACTTTGCCAATTCCACAAGAACTGTCTTAGCGAAAGGCTTCTTGAGGGGAAAGCTGTAACTCTGTGAGATGATTTCACAGAACACAAAGAAGTTTCTCAGAAAGCTTCTTTCTCTTTGTTATGGGAGGATATTTCCTTTGGCCCTATAGTCTTCAAGGGGATTCTAAATATCTGCTTTCAGATTCCACAGAAATAAGGCTAGCAAAGAGATCCACGAAATACAGATGTAACTCTGTGAGTGGAAGTCACATATCACAGAGCAGTTTCTCAGAAAGCTTCTTTCCAGATTTCACCTGAGGATATTTCCTTTTTCACCATAGCCCTCTAAGGGGTTCCAAATATCACTTTGCCAATTCCACAAGAACTGTCTTAGCGAAAGGCTTCTTGAGGGGAAAGCTCTAACTCTGTGAGATGATTTCAGAGAACACAAAGAAGTTTCTCAGAAAGCTTCTTTCTCTTTGTTATGGGAGGATATTTCCTTTGGCCCTATAGTCTTCAGGGGGATTCTAAATATCTGCTTTCAGATTCCACAGAAATAAGGCTAGCAAAGAGATCCACGAAATACAGATGTAACTCTGTGAGTGGAAGTCACATATCACAGAGCAGTTTCTCAGAAAGCTTCTTTCCAGATTTCATCTGAGGATATTTCCTTTTTCACCATAGCCCTCTATGGGCTTCCAAATATCACTTTGCCAATTCCACAAGAACTGTCTTAGCGAAAGGCTTCTTGAGGGGAAAGCTGTAACTCTGTGAGATGATTTCACAGAACACAAAGAAGTTTCTCAGAAAGCGTCTTTCTCTTTGTTATCGGAGGAAATTTCCTTTGGCCCTATAGTCTTCAAAGGTATACGAAATATCTGTTCTCAGATTCCACAGAAATAAGGCTAGCAAAGAGATCCACGAAATACAGATGTAACTCTGTGAGTGGAAGTCACATATCACAGAGCAGTTTCTCAGAAAGCTTCTTTCCAGATTTCATCGGAGGATATTTCCTTTTTCACCGTAGCCCTCTATGGGCTTCCAAATATCACTTTGCCAATTCCACAAGAACTGTCTTAGCGAAAGGCTTCTTGAGGGGAAAGCTGTAACTCTGTGAGATGATTTCACAGAACACAAAGAAGTTTCTCAGAAAGCTTCTTTCTCTTTGTTATGCGAGGATATTTCCTTTGGCCCTATAGTCTTCAAAGGGATTCTAAATATCTGCTCTCAGATTCCACAGAAATAAGGCTAGCAAAGAGATCCACGAAATACAGATGTAACTCTGTGAGTGGAAGTAACATATCACAGAGCAGTTTCTCAGAAAGCTTCTTTCCAGATTTCATTGGAGGATATTTCCTTTTTCACCATAGCCCTCTACGGGCTTCCAAATATCACTTTGCCAATTCCACAAGAACTGTCTTAGCGTAAGCCTTCTTGAGGGGAAAGCTGTAACTCTGTGAGATGATTTCACAGAACACAAAGAAGTTTCTCAGAAAGCTTCTTTCTCTTTGTTATCGGAGGATATTTCCTTTGGCCCTATAGTCTTCAAAGGGATCCGAAATATCTGTTCTCAGATTCCACAGAAATAAGGCTAGCAAAGAGATCCACGAAATACAGATGTAACTCTGTGAGTGGAAGTCACATATCACAGAGCAGTTTCTCAGAAAGCTTCTTTCCAGATTTCATCGGAGGATATTTCCTTTTTCACCATAGCCGTCTATGGGCTTCCAAATATCACTTTGCCAATTCCACAAGAACTGTCTTACCGAAAAGCTTCTTTAGGGGAAAGCTGTAACTCTGTGAGATGATTTCACAGAACACAAAGAAGTTTCTCAGAAAGCTTCTTTCTCTTTGTTATCGGAGGATATTTCCTTTGGCTCCATAGTCTTCAAAGGGATCCGAAATATCTGTTCTCAGATTCCACAGAAATAAGGCTAGCAAAGAGATCCACGAAATACAGATGTAACTCTGTGAGTGGAAGTCACATATCACAGAGCAGTTTCTCAGAAAGCTTCTTTCCAGATTTCATCGGAGGATATTTCCTTTTTCAAGATAGCCCTTATGGGCTTCCAAATATCACTTTGCCAATTCCAAAAGAACTCTCTTAGCGAAAGGCTTCTTGAGAGGAAATCTGTAACTCTGGGAGATGATTTCACAGAACACAATGAAGTTTCTCAGAAAGCTTCTTTCTCTTTGTTATCGGAGCATATTTCCTTTGGCTCCATAGTCTTCAAAGGGATCCGAAATATGTGTTGTCAGATTCCACAGAAATAAGGCTAGCAAAGAGATCCACGAAATACAGATGTAACTCTGTGAGTGGAAGTCACATATCACAGAGCAGTTTCTCAGAAAGCTTCTTTCCAGATTTCATCGGAGGATATTTCCTTTTTCACCTTAGCTCTCTTTGGGCTTCCAAATATCACTTTGCCAATTCCACAAGAACTGTCTTAGCGAAAGGCTTCTTGAGGGGAAAGCTGTAACTCTGTGAGATGATTTCACAGAACACAAAGAAGTTTCTCAGAAAGCTTCTTTCTCTTTGTTATGCGAGGATATTTCCTTTGGCCCTATAGTCTTCAAAGGGATTCTAAATATCTGCTCTCAGATTCCACAGAAATAAGGCTAGCAAAGAGATCCACGAAACACAGATGTAACTCTGTGAGTGGAAGTCACATATCACAGAGCAGTTTCTCAGAAAGCTTCTTTCCAGATTTCATTGGAGGATATTTCCTTTTTCACCGTAGCCCTCTACGGGCTTCCAAATATCACTTTGCCAATTCCACAAGAACTGTCTTAGCGTAAGCCTTCTTGAGGGGAAAGCTGTAACTCTGTGAGATGATTTCACAGAACACAAAGAAGTTTCTCAGAAAGCTTCTTTCTCTTTGTTATCGGAGGATATTTCCTTTGGCCCTATAGTCTTCAAAGGGATCCGAAATATCTGTTCTCAGATTCCACAGAAATAAGGCTAGCAAAGAGATCCACGAAATACAGATGTAACTCTGTGAGTGGAAGTCACATATCACAGAGCAGTTTCTCAGAAAGCTTCTTTCCAGATTTCACCTGAGGATATTTCCTTTTTCACCATAGCCCTCTAAGGGGTTCCAAATATCACTTTGCCAATTCCACAAGAACTGTCTTAGCGAAAGGCTTCTTGAGGGGAAAGCTCTAACTCTGTGAGATGATTTCAGAGAACACAAAGAAGTTTCTCAGAAAGCTTCTTTCTCTTTGTTATGGGAGGATATTTCCTTTGGCCCTATAGTCTTCAAGGGGATTCTAAATATCTGCTTTCAGATTCCACAGAAATAAGGCTAGCAAAGAGATCCACGAAATACAGATGTAACTCTGTGAGTGGAAGTCACATATCACAGAGCAGTTTCTCAGAAAGCTTCTTTCCAGATTTCATCTGAGGATATTTCCTTTTTCACCATAGCCCTCTATGGGCTTCCAAATATCACTTTGACAATTCCACAAGAACTGTCTTAGCGAAAGGCTTCTTGAGGGGAAAGCTGTAACTCTGTGAGATGATTTCACAGAACACAAAGAAGCTTCTCAGAAAGCTTCTTTCTCTTTCTTATCGGAGGATATTTCCTTTGGCCCTATAGTCTTCAAAGGGATCCGAAATATCTGTTCTCAGATTCCACAGAAATAAGGCTAGCAAAGAGATCCACGAAATACAGATGTAACTCTGTGAGTGGAAGTCACATATCACAGAGCAGTTTCTCAGAAAGCTTCTTTCCAGATTTCATCGGAGGATATTTCCTTTTTTACAATAGCCCTCTAAGGGCTTCCAAATATCACTTTGCCAATTCCACAAGAACTGTCTTAGCGAAAGGCTTCTTGAGGGGAAAGCTGTAACTCTGTGAGATGATTTCACAGAACACAAAGAAGTTTCTCAGAAAGCTTCTTTCTCTTTGTTATGGGAGGATATTTCCTTTGGCCCTACAGTCTTCAAATGGATTCTAAATATCTGCTCTCAGATTCCACAGAAATAAGGCTAGCAAAGAGATCCACGAAATACAGATGTAACTCTGTGAGTGGAAGTCACATATCACAGAGCAGTTTCTCAGAAAGCTTCTTTCCAGATTTCATCGGAGGATATTTCCTTTTTCACCATAGCCGTCTATGGGCTTCCAAATATCACTTTGCCAATTCCACAAGAACTGTCTTAGCGGAAGGCTTCTTGAGGGGAAAGCTGTAACTCTGTGAGATGATTTCACAGAACACAAAGAAGTTTCTCAGAAAGCTTCTTTCTCTTTGTTATTGGAGCATATTTCCTTTGGTCCTATAGTCTTCAAAGGTATCCGAAATATGTGTTGTCAGATTCCACAGAAATAAGGCTAGCAAAGAGATCCACGAAATACAGATGTAACTCTGTGAGTGGAAGTCACATATCACAGAGCAGTTTCTCAGAAAGCTTCTTTCCAGATTTCATCGGAGGATATTTCCTTTTTCAGGATAGCCCTTAAGGGCTTCCAAATATCACTTTGCCAATTCCACAAGAACTGTCTTAGCGAAAGGCTTCTTGAGAGGAAAGCTGTAACTCTGGGAGATGATTTCACAGAACACAAAGAAGTTTCTCAGAAAGCTTCTTTCTCTTTGTTATCGGAGGATATTTCCTCTGGCCCTATAGTCTTCAAAGGGATCCGAAATATCTGTTCTCAGATTCCACAGAAATAAGGCTAGCAAAGAGATCCACGAAACACATATGTAACTCTGTGAGTGGAAGTCACATATCACAGAGCAGTTTCTCAGAAAGCTTCTTTCCAGATTTCATCGGAGGATATTTCCTTTTTCACCATAGCCCTCTATGGGCTTCCAAATATCACTTTGCCAATTCCACAAGAACTGTCTTAGCGAAAGGCTTCTTGAGGGGAAAGCTGTAACTCTGTGAGATGATTTCACAGAACACAAAGAAGTTTCTCAGAAAGCTTCTTTCTCTTTGTTATGGGAGGATATTTCCTTTGGCCCTATAGTCTTCAAGGGGATTCTAAATATCTGCTTTCAGATTCCACAGAAATAAGGCTAGCAAAGAGATCCACGAAATACAGATGTAACTCTGTGAGTGGAAGTCACATATCACAGAGCAGTTTCTCAGAAAGCTTCTTTCCAGATTTCACCTGAGGATATTTCCTTTTTCACCATAGCCCTCTAAGGGGTTCCAAATATCACTTTGCCAATTCCACAAGAACTGTCTTAGCGAAAGGCTTCTTGAGGGGAAAGCTCTAACTCTGTGAGATGATTTCAGAGAACACAAAGAAGTTTCTCAGAAAGCTTCTTTCTCTTTGTTATGGGAGGATATTTCCTTTGGCCCTATAGTCTTCAAGGGGATTCTAAATATCTGCTTTCAGATTCCACAGAAATAAGGCTAGCAAAGAGATCCACGAAATACAGATGTAACTCTGTGAGTGGAAGTCACATATCACAGAGCAGTTTCTCAGAAAGCTTCTTTCCAGATTTCATCTGAGGATATTTCCTTTTTCACCATAGCCCTCTATGGGCTTCCAAATATCACTTTGACAATTCCACAAGAACTGTCTTAGCGAAAGGCTTCTTGAGGGGAAAGCTCTAACTCTGTGAGATGATTTCAGAGAACACAAAGAAGTTTCTCAGAAAGCTTCTTTCTCTTTGTTATGGGAGGATATTTCCTTTGTCCCTATAGTCTTCAAGGGGATTCTAAATATCTGCTTTCAGATTCCACAGAAATAAGGCTAGCAAAGAGATCCACGAAATACAGATGTAACTCTGTGAGTGGAAGTCACATATCACAGAGCAGTTTCTCAGAAAGCTTCTTTCCAGATTTCATCTGAGGATATTTCCTTTTTCACCATAGCCCTCTATGGGCTTCCAAATATCACTTTGACAATTCCACAAGAACTGTCTTAGCGAAAGGCTTCTTGAGGGGAAAGCTGTAACTCTGTGCGATGATTTCACAGAACACAAAGAAGTTTCTCAGAAAGCGTCTTTCTCTTTGTTATCGGAGGATATTTCCTTTGGCCCTATAGTCTTCAAAGGTATACGAAATATCTGTTCTCAGATTCCACAGAAATAAGGCTAGCAAAGAGATCCACGAAATACAGATGTAACTCTGTGAGTGGAAGTCACATATCACAGAGCAGTTTCTCAGAAAGCTTCTTTCCAGATTTCATCGGAGGATATTTCCTTTTTCACCGTAGCCCTCTATGGGCTTCCATATATCACTTTGCCAATTCCACAAGAACTGTCTTAGCGAAAGGCTTCTTGAGGGGAAAGCTGTAACTCTGTGAGATGATTTCACAGAATACAAAGAAGTTTCTCAGAAAGCTTCTTTCCCTTTGTTATGCGAGGATATTTCCTTTGGCCCTATAGTCTTCAAAGGGATTCTAAATATCTGCTCTCAGATTCCACAGAAATAAGGCTAGCAAAGAGATCCACGAAATACAGATGTAACTCTGTGAGTGGAAGTCACATATCACAGAGCAGTTTCTCAGAAAGCTTCTTTCCAGATTTCATTGGAGGATATTTCCTTTTTCACCGTAGCCCTCTACGGGCTTCCAAATATCACTTTGCCAATTCCACAAGAACTGTCTTAGCGAAAGACTTCTTGAGGGGAAAGCTGTAACTCTGTGAGATGATTTCACCGAACACAAAGAAGTTTCTCAGAAAGCTTCTTTCTCTTTGTTATCGGAGGATATTTCCTTTGGCGCTATAGTCTTCAAAGGGATCCGAAATATCTGTTCTCAGATTCCACAGAAATAAGGCTAGCAAAGAGATCCACGAAATACACATGTAACTCTGTGAGTGGAAGTCACATATCACAGAGCAGTTTCTCAGAAAGCTTCTTTCCAGATTTCATCGGAGGATATTTCCTTTTTCACCATAGCCGTCTATGGGCTTCCAAATATCACTTTGCCAATTCCACAAGAACTGTCTTACCGAAAAGCTTCTTTAGGGGAAAGCTGTAACTCTGTGAGATGATTTCACAGAACACAAAGAAGTTTCTCAGAAAGCTTCTTTCTCTTTGTTATCGGAGGATATTTCCTTTGGCTCCATAGTCTTCAAAGGGATCCGAAATATCTGTTCTCACATTCCACAGAAATAAGGCTAGCAAAGAGATCCACGAAATACAGATGTAACTCTGTGAGTGGAAGTCACATATCACAGAGCAGTTTCTCAGAAAGCTTCTTTCCAGATTTCATCGGAGGATATTTCCTTTTTCATGATAGCCCTTATGGGCTTCCAAATATCACTTTGCCAATTCCACAAGAACTCTCTTAGCGAAAGGCTTCTTGAGAGGAAATCTGTAACTCTGGGAGATGATTTCACAGAACACAATGAAGTTTCTCAGAAAGCTTCTTTCTCTTTGTTATCGGAGGATATTTCCTTTAGCCCTATAGTCTTCAAAGGGATCCGAAATATCTGTTCTCAGATTCCACAGAAATAAGGCTAGCAGAGAGATCCACGAAATACAGATGTAACTCTGTGAGTGGAAGTCACATATCACAGGGCAGTTTCTCAGAAAGCTTCTTTCCAGATTTCATTGGAGGATATTTCCTTTTTCACAATAGCCCTCTATGGGCTTCCAAATATCACATTGCCAATTCCACAAGAACTGTCTTAGCGAAAGGCTTCTTGAGGGGAAAGCTGTAACTCTGTGAGATGATTTCACAGAACACAAAGAAGTTTCTCAGAAAGCTTCTTTCTCTTTGTTATGGGAGGATATTTCCTTTGGCCCTGTAGTGTTTAAGGGGATTCTAAATATCTGCTTTCAGATTCTACAGAAATAAGGCTAGCAAAGAGATCCACGAAATACAGATGTAACTCTGTGAGTGGAAGTCACATATCACAGAGCAGTTTCTCAGAAAGCTTCTTTCCAGATTTCATCAGAGGATATTTCCTTTTTCACCATTGCCCTCTATGGGCTTCCAAATAACACTTTGCCAATTCCACAAGAACTGTCTTAGCGAAAGGCTTCTTGAGGGGAAAGCTGTAACTCTGTGAGATGATTTCACAGAACACAAAGAAGTTTCTCAGAAAGCTTCTTTCTCTTTATTATCGGAGGATATTTCCTTTGGACCTATAGTCTTCCAAGGGATCCGAAATATCTGTTCTCAGATTCCACAGAAATAAGGCTAGCAAAGAGATCCACGAAATACAGATGTAACTCTGTGAGTGGAAGTCACTTATCACAGAGCAGTTTCTCAGAAAGCTTCTTTCCACATTTCATTGGAGGATATTTCCTTTTTCACCATAGAACTCTATGGGCTTCCAAATGTCACTTTGCCAATTCCACAAGAACTGTCTTAGCGAAAGGGTTCTTGAGGGAAAATCTGTAACTCTGTGAGATGATTTCACAGAACACAAAGAAGTT
The DNA here is from genome assembly GCF_049350105.2 of Macaca mulatta. Taxonomy (NCBI): domain Eukaryota; kingdom Metazoa; phylum Chordata; class Mammalia; order Primates; family Cercopithecidae; genus Macaca; species Macaca mulatta. The sequence continues at coordinate 32,159,945 of NC_133417.1, forward strand.
TCTCAGAAAGCTTCTTTCTCTTTGTTATGGGAGGATATTTCCTTTGTCACTAAAGTCTTCAAAGGGATCCGAAATATCTGTTCTCAGATTCCACAGAAATAAGGCTAGCAAAGAGATCCACGAAATACAGATGTAACTCTGTGAGTGGAAGTCACATATCACAGAGCAGTTTCTCAGAAAGCTTCTTTCCAGATTTCATCAGAGGATATTTCCTTTTTCACCATAGCCCTCTATGGGCTTCCAAATATCACTTTGCCAATTCCACAAGAACTGTCTTAGCGAAAGGCTTCTTGAGGGGAAAGCTGTAACTCTGTGAGATGATTTCACAGAACACAAAGAAGTTTCTCAGAAAGCTTCTTTCTCTTTATTATCGGAGGATATTTCCTTTGGACCTATAGTCTACCAAGGGATCCGAAATATCTGTTATCAGATTCCACAGAAATAAGGCTAGCAAAGAGATCCACGAAACACAGATGTAACTCTGTGAGTGGAAGTCACATATCACAGAGCAGTTTCTCGGAAAGCTTCTTTCCAGATTTCATCTGAGGACATTTCCTTTTTCACCATAGCCCTCTATGGGCTTCCAAATGTCACTTTGCCAATTCCACAAGAACTGTCTTAGCGAAAGGTTTCTTGAGGGAAAATCTGTAACTCTGTGAGATGATTTCACAGAACACAAAGAAGTTTCTCAGAAAGCTTCTTTCTCTTTGTTATGGGAGGATATTTCCTTTGTCACTAAAGTCTTCAAAGGGATCCGAAGTATCTGTTCTCAGATTCCTCAGAAATAAGGTTAGCAAAGAGATCCACGAAATACAGATGTAACTCTGTGAGTGGAAGTCACATATCACAGAGCAGTTTCTCAGAAAGCTTCTTTCCAGATTTCATCAGAGGATATTTCCTTTTTCACCATAGCCCTCTATGGGCTTCCAAATATCACTTTGCCAATTCCACAAGAACTGTCTTAGCGAAAGGCTTCTTGAGGGGAAAGCTGTAACTCTGTGAGATGATTTCACAGAACACAAAGAAGTTTCTCAGAAAGCTTCTTTCTCTTTATTATCGGAGGATATTTCCTTTGGACCTATAGTCTTCCAAGGGATCCGAAATATCTGTTATCAGATTCCACAGAAATAAGGCTAGCAAAGAGATCCACGAAACACAGATGTAACTCTGTGAGTGGAAGTCACATATCACAGAGCAGTTTCTCAGAAAGCTTCTTTACAGATTTCATCTGAGGACATTTCCTTTTTCACCATAGCCCTCTATGGGCTTCCAAATGTCACTTTGCCAATTCCACAAGAACTGTCTTAGCGAAAGGTTTCTTGAGGGAAAATCTGTAACTCTGTGAGATGATTTCACAGAACACAAAGAAGTTTCTCAGAAAGCTTCTTTCTCTTTGTTATGGGAGGATATTTCCTTTGTCACTAAAGTCTTCAAAGGGATCCGAAGTATCTGTTCTCAGATTCCACAGAAATAAGGTTAGCAAAGAGATCCACGAAATACAGATGTAACTCTGTGAGTGGAAGTCACATATCACAGAGCAGTTTCTCAGAAAGCTTCTTTCCAGATTTCATCAGAGGATATTTCCTTTTTCACCATAGCCCTCTATGGGCTTCCAAATATCACTTTGCCAATTCCACAAGAACTGTCTTAGCGAAAGGCTTCTTGAGGGGAAAGCTGTAACTCTGTGAGATGATTTCACAGAACACAAAGAAGTTTCTCAGAAAGCTTCTTTCTCTTTATTATCGGAGGATATTTCCTTTGGACCTATAGTCTTCCAAGGGATCCGAAATATCTGTTATCAGATTCCACAGAAATAAGGCTAGCAAAGAGATCCACGAAACACAGATGTAACTCTGTGAGTGGAAGTCACATATCACAGAGCAGTTTCTCAGAAAGCTTCTTTCCAGATTTCATCTGAGGACATTTCCTTTTTCACCATAGCCCTCTATGGGCTTCCAAATGTCACTTTGCCAATTCCACAAGAACTGTCTTAGCGAAAGGTTTCTTGAGGGAAAATCTGTAACTCTGTGAGATGATTTCACAGAACACAAAGAAGTTTCTCAGAAAGCTTCTTTCTCTTTGTTATGGGAGGATATTTCCTTTGTCACTAAAGTCTTCAAAGGGATCCGAAGTATCTGTTCTCAGATTCCACAGAAATAAGGTTAGCAAAGAGATCCACGAAATACAGATGTAACTCTGTGAGTGGAAGTCACATATCACAGAGCAGTTTCTCAGAAAGCTTCTTTCCAGATTTCATCAGAGGATATTTCCTTTTTCACCATAGCCCTCTATGGGCTTCCAAATATCACTTTGCCAATTCCACAAGAACTGTCTTAGCGAAAGGCTTCTTGAGGGGAAAGCTGTAACTCTGTGAGATGATTTCACAGAACACAAAGAAGTTTCTCAGAAAGCTTCTTTCTCTTTATTATCGGAGGATATTTCCTTTGGACCTATAGTCTTCCAAGGAATCCGAAATGTCTGTTCTCAGATTCCACAGAAATAAGGCTAGCAAAGAGATCCACGAAATACAGATATAACTCTGTGAGTGGAAGTCACATATCACAGAGCAGTTTCTCAGAAAGCTTCTTTCCAGATTTCATTGGAGGATATTTCCTTTTTCACCATAGAACTCTATGGGCTTCCAAATGTCACTTTGCCAATTCCACAAGAACTGTCTTAGCGAAAGGGTTCTTGAGGGAAAATCTGTAACTCTGTGAGATGATTTCACAGAACACAAAGAAGTTTCTCAGAAAGCTTCTTTCTCTTTGTTATGGGAGGATATTTCCTTTGGCCCTATAGTCTTCAAAGGGATCCGAAATATCTGTTCTCAGATTCCACAGATATAAGGCTAGCAAAGAGATCCACGAAATACACATGTAACTCTGTGAGTGGAAGTCACATATCACAGAGCAGTTTCTCAGAAAGCTTCTTTCCAGATTTCATTGGAGGATATTTCCTTTTTCACAATAGCCCTCTACGGGCTTCCAAATATCACTTTGCGAATTCCACAAGAACTGTCTTACCGAAAGGCTTCTTGAGGGGAAAGCTGTAACTCTGGGAGATGATTTCACAGAACACAAAGAAGTTTCTCAGAAAGCTTCTTTCTCTTTGTTATGGGAGGATATTTCCTTTGGCCCTATAGTCTTCAAAGGGATCCGAAATATCTGTTCTCAGATTCCACAGAAATAAGGCTAGCAAAGAGATCCACCAAATACAGATGTAACTCTGTGAGTGGAAGTCACATATCACAGAGCAGTTTCTCAGAAAGCTTCTTTCCAGATTTCACTGGAGGATATTTCCTTTTTCACAATAGCCCTCTATGGGCTTCCAAATATCACTTTGCCAATTCCACAAGAACTGTCTTAGCGAAAGGCTTCTTGAGGGGAAAGCTGTAACTCTGGGAGATGATTTCACAGAACACAAAGAAGTTTCTCAGAAAGCTTCTTTCTCTATGTTATCGGAGGATATTTCCTTTGGCCCTATAGTCTTCAAAGGGATCCGAAATATCTGTTCTCAGATTCCACAGAAATAAGGCTAGCAAAGAGATCCACCAAATACTGATGTAACTCTGTGAGTGGAAGTCACATATCCCAGAGCAGTTTCTCAGAAAGCTTCTTTGCAGATTTCATCTGAGGATATTTCCTTTTTCACCATAGCCCTCTATGGGCTTCCAAATATCACTTTGCCAATTCCACAAGAACTGTCTTAGCGAAAGGCTTCTTGAGGGCAAAGCTGTAACTCTGTGAGATGATTTCACAGAACACAAAGAAGTTTCTCAGAAAGCTTCTTTCTCTTTGTCATGGGAGGATATTTCCTTTGTCCCTATAGTCTTCAAAGGGATCCGAAATATCTGTTCTCAGATTCCACAGAAATAAGGCTAGCAAAGAGATCCACGAAATACAGATGTAACTCTGTGAGTGGAAGTCACATATCACAGAGCAGTTTCTCAGAAAGCTTCTTTCCAGATTTTATCGGAGGATATTTCCTTTTTCACCATAGCCCTCTATGGGCTTCCAAATATCACTTTGCCAATTCCACAAGAACTGCCTTAGCGAAAGGCTTCTTGAGGGGAAAGCTGTAACTCTGTGAGATGATTTCACAGAACACAAAGAAGTTTCTCAGAAAGCTTCTTTCTCTTTGATATGGGAGGATATTTCCTTTGGCCCTATAGACTTCAAAGGGATCCGAACTATCTGTTCTCAGATTCCACAGAAATAAGGCTAGCAAAGAGATCCACGAAATACAGATGTAACTCTGTGAGTGGAAGTCACATATCACAGAGCAGTTTCTCAGAAAGCTTCTTTCCAGATTTCATCGGAGGATATTTCCTTTTTCACCATAGCCCTCTAAGGGCTTCCAAATATCACTTTGCCAATTCCACAAGAACTGTCTTAGCGAAAGGCTTCTGGAGGGGAAAGCTGTAACTCTGTGAGATGATTTCACAGAACACAAAGAAGTTTCTCAGAAAGCTTCTTTCTCTTTGTTATGGGAGGATATATCCTTTGGCCCTATAGTCTTCAAAGAGATCCGAAATATCTGTTCTCAGATTCCACAGAAATAAGGCTAGCAAAGAGATCCACGAAATACAGATGTAACTCTGTGAGTGGAAGTCACATATCACAGAGCAGTTTCTCAGAAAGCTTCTTTCCAGATTTCATCGGAGGATATTTCCTTTTTCACCATAGCCCTCTAAGGGCTTCCAAATATCACTTTGCCAATTCCACAAGAACTGTCTTAGCGAAAGGCTTCTTGAGGGGAAAGCTGTAACTCTGTGAGATGATTTCACAGAACACAAAGAAGTTTCTCAGAAAGCTTCTTTCTCTTTGTTATCGTTGGATATTTCCTTTGGCCCTATAGTATTCAAAGGGATCCGAAATATCTGTTCTCAGATTCCACAGAAATAAGGCTATCAAAGAGATCTACGATATACAGATGTAACTCTGTGAGTGGAAGTCACATATCACAGAGCAGTTTCTCAGAAAGCTTCTTTCCAGATTTCATCGGAGGATATTTCCTTTTTCACCATAGCCCTCTATGGGCTTCCATATATCACTTTGCCAATTCCACAAGAACTGTCTTAGCGAAAGGCTTCTTGAGGGGAAAGCGGTAACTCTGTGAGGTGATTTCACAGAACACAAAGAAGTTTCTCAGAAAGCTTCTTTCTCTTTGTTATGCGAGGATATTTCCTTTGGCCCTATAGTCTCCAAAGGGATTCTAAATATCTGCTCTCAGATTCCACAGAAATAAGGCTAGCAAAGAGATCCACGAAATACAGATGTAACTGTGTGAGTGGAAGTCACATATCACAGAGCAGTTTCTCAAAAAGCTTCTTTCCAGATTTCATCTGAGGATATTTCCTTTTTCACAATAGCCCTCTATGGGCTTCAAAATATCACTTTGCCAATTCCAGAAAAACTGTCTTAGCGAAAGGCTTCTTGAGGGGAAAGCTGTAACTCTGTGAGATGATTTCACAGAACACAAAGACGTTTCTCAGAAAGCTTCTTTCTCTTTGTTATCGGAGGATATATCCCTTGGCCCTATAGTCTTCAAAGGGATTCGAAATATCTGTTCTCAGATTCCACAGAAATAAGGCTAGCAAAGAGATCCACGAAATACAGATGTAACTCTGTGAGTGGAAGTCACATATCACAGAGCAGTTTCTCAGAAAGCTTCTTTCCAGATTTCATCGGAGGATATTTCCTTTTTCACCATAGCCGTCTATGGGCTTCCAAATATCACTTTGCCAATTCCACAAGAACTGTCTTAGCGAAAGGCTTCTTGAGGGGAAAGCTGTAACTCTGTGAGATGATTTCACAGAACACAAAGATGTTTCTCAGAAAGCTTCTTTCTCCTTGTTATCGGAGGATATTTCCTTTGGCCCTATAGTCTTCAAAGGGATCCGAAATATCTGTTCTCAGATTCCACAGAAATAAGGCTAGCAAAGAGATCCACGAAATACAGATGTAACTCTGTGAGTGGAAGTCACATATCACAGAGCAGTTTCTCAGAAAGCTTCTTTCCAGATTTCATCTGAGGATATTTCCTTTTTCACCATAGCCCTCTATGGGCTTCCAAATATCACTTTGCCAATTCCACAAGAACTGTCTTAGCGAAAGTCTTCTTGAGGGGAAAGCTGTAACTCTGTGAGATGATTTCACAGAACAGAAAGAAGTCTCTCAGGAAGCTTCTTTCTCTTTGTTATCGGAGGATATTTCCTTTGGCCCTATAGACTTCAAAGGGATCCGAAATATCTGTTCTCAGATTCCACAGAGATAAGGCTAGCAAAGAGATCCACGAAATACAGATGTAACTCTGTGAGTGGAAGTCACATATCACAGAGCAGTTTCTCAGAAAGTTTCTTTCCAGATTTCATCGGAGGATATTTCCTTTTTCACCATAGCCATCTATGGGCTTCCAAATATTACTTTGCCAATTCCACAAGAATTGTCTTAGCGAAAGGCTTCTTGAAGGGAAAGCTGTAACTCTGTGAGATGATTTCACAGAACACAAAGAAGTTTCTCAGAAAGCTTCTTTCTCTTTGTTATCGGAGGATATTTCCTTTGGCCCTATAGTCTTCAAAGGGATCCGAAATATCTGTTCTCAGATTCCACAGAAATAAGGCTAGCAAAGAGATCCACGAAACACAGATGTAACTCTGTGAGTGGAAGTCACATATCACAGAGCAGTTTCTCAGAAAGCTTCTTTCCAGATTTCATCGGAGGATATTTCCTTTTTCACCATAGCCCTCTATGGGCTTCCAAATATCACTTTGCCAATTCCACAAGAACTGTCTTAGCGAAAGGTTTCTCGAGGGGAAAGCTGTAACTGTGTGAGATGATTTCACAGAACACAAAGAAGTTTCTCAGAAAGCTTCTTTCTCTTTGTTATGGGAGGATATTTCCTTTGGCCCTATAGTCTTCAAAGGGATTCTTAATATCTGCTCTCAGATTCCACAGAAATAAGGCTAGCAAAGAGATCCACGAAATACAGATGTAACTTTGTGAGTGGAAGTCACATATCACAGAGCAGTTTCTCAGAAAGCTACTTTCCAGATTTCATTGGAGGATATTTCCTTTTTCACCATAGCCCTCTAGGGGTTCCAAATATCACTTTGCCAATTCCACAAGAACTGTCTTAGCGAAAGGCTTCTTGAGCGGAAAGCTGTAACTCTTTGAGAAGATTTCACAGAACACAAAGAAGTTTCTCAGAAAGCTTCTTTCTCTTTGTTATCGCAGGATATTTCCTTTGGCCCTATAGTCTTCAAAGGGATCAGAAATATCTGTTCTCAGATTCCACAGAAATAAGGCTAGCAAAAAGAGCCACGAAACACAGATGTAACTCTGTGAGTGGAAGTCACATATCACAGAGCAGTTTCTCAGAAAGCTTCTTTCCAGATTTCATCGGAGGATATTTCCTTTTTCAGCATAGCCCTCTATGGGCTTCCAAATATCACTTTGCCAATTCCACAAGAACTGTCTTAGCGAAAGGTTTCTCGAGGGGAAAGCTGTAACTGTGTGAGATGATTTCACAGAACACAAAGAAGTTTCTCAGAAAGCTTCTTTCTCTTTGTTATGGGAGGATATTTCCTTTGGCCCTATAGTCTTCAAAGGGATTCTTAATATCTGCTCTCAGATTCCACAGAAATAAGGCTAGCAAAGAGATCCACGAAATACAGATGTAACTTTGTGAGTGGAAGTCACATATCACAGAGCAGTTTCTCAGAAAGCTTCTTTCCAGATTTCATTGGACGATATTTCCTTTTTCACCATAGCCCTCTAGGGGTTCCAAATATCACTTTGCCAATTCCACAAGAACTGTCTTAGCGAAAGGCTTCTTGAGCGGAAAGCTGTAACTCTGTGAGAAGATTTCACAGAACACAAAGAAGTTTCTCAGAAAGCTTCTTTCTCTTTGTTATCGCAGGATATTTCCTTTGGCCCTATAGTCTTCAAAGGGATCCGAAATATCTGTTCTCAGATTCCACAGAAATAAGGCTAGCATAGAGATCCACGAAATACAGATGTAACTCTGTGAGTGGAAGTCACATATCACAGAGCAGTTTCTCAGAAAGCTTCCTTCCAGATTTCATCGGAGGATATTTCCTTTTTCACCATAGCCCTCTATGGGCTTCCAAATATCACTTTGCCAATTCCACAAGAACTGTCTTAGCGAAAGGCTTCTTGAGGGGAAAGCTGTAACTCAGTGAGATGAATTCACAGAACACAAAGATGTTTCTCAGGAAGCTTCTTTCTCTTTGTTATCGGAGGATATTTCCTTTGGCCCTATAGTCTTCAAAGGGATCCGAAATATCTGTTCTCAGATTCCACAGAAATAAGTCTAGCAAAGAGATCCACGAAATACAGATGTAACTCTGTGAGTGGAAGTCACATATCACAGAGCAGTTTCTCAGAAAGCTTCTTTCCAGATTTCATCTGAGGATATTTCCTTTTTAACCATAGCCCTCTATGGGCTTCCCAATATCACTTTGCCAATTCCACAAGAACTGTCTTAGCGAAAGGCTTCTTGAGGGGAAAGCTGTAACTCTGTGAGATGATTTCACAGAACACAAAGAAGTCTCTCAGGAAGCTTCTTTCTCTTTGTTATCCGAGGATATTTCCTTTGGCCCTATAGTCTTCAAAGGGATCCGAAATATCTGTTCTCAGATTCCACAGAAATAAGGCTAGCAAAGAGATCCACGAAATACAGATGTAACTCTGTGAGTGGAAGTCACATATCACAGAGCAGTTTATCAGAAAGTTTCTTTCCAGATTTCATCGGAGGATATTTCCTTTTTCACCATAGCACTCTATGGGCTTCCAAATATTACTTTGCCAATTCCACAAGAATTGTCTTAGCGAAAGGCTTCTTGAAGGGAAAGCTGTAACTCTGTGAGATGATTTCACAGAACACAAAGAAGTTTCTCAGAAAGCTTCTTTCTCTTTGTTATCGGAGGATATTTCCTTTGGCCCTATAGTCTTCAAAGGGATCCGAAATAACTGTTCTCAGATTCCCCAGAAATAAGGCTAGCAAAGAGATCCACGAAATACAGATGTAACTCTGTGAGTGGAAGTCACATATCACAGAGCAGTTTCTCAGAAAGCTTCTTTCCAGATTTCATCGGAGGATATTTCCTTTTTCACCATAGCCCTCCATGGGCTTCCAAATATCACTTTGCCAATTCCACAAGAACTGTCTTAGCGAAAGGTTTCTCGAGGGGAAAGCTGTAACTCTGTGAGATGATTTCACAGAACACAAAGAAGTTTCTCAGAAAGCTTCTTTCTCTTTGTTATCGTTGGATATTTCCTTTGGACCTATAGTCTTCAAAGGGATCCGAATAATCTGTTCTCAGATTCCACAGAAATAAGGCTAGCAAAGAGATCCACGAAATACAGATGTAACTCTGTGAGTGGAAGTCACATATCACAGAGCAGTTTCTCAGAAAGCTTCTTTCCAGATTTCATCGGAGCATATTTCCTTTTTCACCATAGCCGTCTAAGGGCTTCCAAATATCACTTTGCCAATTCCACAAGAACTGTCTTAGCGAAAGGCTTCTTGAGGGGAAAGCTGTAACTCTGTGAGATGATTTCAGAGAACACAAAGAAGTTTCTCAGAAAGCTTCTTTCTCTTTGTTATGGGAGGATATTTCCTTTGGCCCTATAGTCTTCAAAGGGATTCTTAATATCTGCTCTCAGATTCCACAGAAATAAGGCTAGCAAAGAGATCCACGAAATACAGATGTAACTCTGTGAGTGGAAGTCACATATCACAGAGCAGTTTCTCAGAAAGCTTCTTTCCAGATTTCATTGGAGGATATTTCCTTTTTCACCATAGCCCTCTAAGGGTTCCAAATATCACTTTGCCAATTCCACAAGAACTGTCTTAGCGAAAGGGTCTTGAGCGGAAAGCTGTAACTCTGTGAGAAGATTTCACAGAACACAAAGAAGTTCCTCAGAAAGCTTCTTTCTCTTTGTTATCGCAGGATATTTCCTTTGGCCCTATAGTCTTCAAAGGGATCCGAAATATCTGTTCTCAGATTCCACAGAAATAAGGCTAGCAAAGAGATCCACGAAATACAGATGTAACTCTGTGAGTGGAAGTCACATATCATAGAGCAGTTTCTCAGAAAGCTTCTTTCCAGATTTCATCGGAGGATATTTCCTTTTTCACCATAGCCCACTGTGGGCTTCCAAATATCACTTTGCCAATTCCACAAGAACTGTCTTAGCGAAAGGCTTCTTGAAGGGAAAGCTGTAACTCTGTGAGATGATTTCAGAGAACACAAAGAAGTTTCTCAGAAAGCTTCTTTCTCTTTGTTATGGGAGGATATTTCCTTTGGCCCTATAGTCTTCAAGGGGATTCTAAATATCTGCTTTCAGATTCCACAAAAATAAGGCTAGCAAAGTGATCCACGAAATACAGATGTAACTCTGTGAGTGGAAGTCACATATCACAGAGCAGTTTCTCAGAAAGCTTCTTTCCAGATTTCATCTGAGGATATTTCCTTTTTCACCATAGCTCTCTATGGGCTTCCAAATATCACTTTGCCAATTCCACAAGAACTGTCTTAGCGAAAGGCTTCTTGAGGGGAAAGCTGTAACTCTGTGAGATGATTTCACAGAACACAAAGAGGTTTTTCAGAAAGCTTCTTTCTCTTTGTTATGCGAGGATATTTCCTTTGGCCCTATAGTCTTCAAAGGGATTCTAAATATCTGCTCTCAGATTCCACAGAAATAAGGCTAGCAAAGAGATCCACGAAATAGATATGTAACTCTGTGAGTGGAAGTCACATATCACAGAGCAGTTTCTCAGAAAGCTTCTTTCCAGATTTCATCGGAGGATATTTCCTTTTTCACCATAGCCCTCTATGGGCTTCCAAATATCACTTTGCCAATTCCACAAGAACTGTCTTAGCGAAAACCTTCTTGAGGGGAAAGCTGTAACTCTGTGAGATGATTTCACAGAACACAAAGAAGTTTCTCAGAAAGCTTCTTTCTCTTTGTTATCGTTGGATATTTCCTTTGGCCCTATAGTCTTCAAAGGGATCCGAAATATCTGTTCTCAGATTCCACAGAAATAAGGCTAGCAAAGTGATCCACGAAATACAGATGTAACTCTGTGAGTGGAAGTCACATATCCCAGAGCAGTTTCTCAGAAAGCTTCTTTCCAGATTTCATCGGAGGATATTTCCTTTTTCACCATAGCCCTCTATGGGCTTCCAAATATCACTTTGCCAATTCCACAAGAACTGTCTTAGCGAAAGGCTTCTTGAGGGGAAAGCTGTAACTCTGTGAGATGATTTCACAGAACACAAAGAAGTTTCTCAGAAAGCTTCTTTCTCTTTGTTATCGGAGGATATTTCCTTTGGCCCTATAGTCTTCAAAGGGATTCTAAATATCTGCTCTCAGATTCCACAGAAATAAGGCTAGCAAAGAGATCCACGAAATACAGATGTAACTCTGTGAGTGGAAGTCACATATCACAGAGCAGTTTCTCAGAAAGCTTCTTTCCAGATTTCATCGGAGGATAATTCCTTTTTCACCATAGCCCTCTATGGGCTTCCATATATCACTTTGCCAATTCCACAAGAACAGTCTTAGCGAAAGGCTTCTTGAGGGGAAAGCTGTAACTCTGTGAGATGATTTCAGAGAACACAAAGAAGTTTCTCAGAAAGCTTCTTTCTCTTTGTTATGGGAGGATATTTCCTTTGGCCCTATTGTCTTCAAGGAGATTCTAAATATCTGCTTTCAGATTCCACAAAAATAAGGCTAGCAAAGTGATCCACGAAATACAGAAGTAACTCTGTGAGTGGAAGTCACATATCACAGAGCAGTTTCTCAGAAAGTTTCTTTCCAGATTTCATCTGAGGATATTTCCTTTTTCACCATAGCTCTCTATGGGCTTCCAAATATCACTTTGCCAATTCCACAAGAACTGTCTTAGCGAAAGGCTTCTTGAGGGGAAAGCTGTAACTCTGTGAGATGATTTCACAGAACACAAAGAAGTTTCTCAGAAAGCTTCTTTCTCTTTGTTATCGGAGGATATTTAGTTTGGCCCTATAGTCTTCAAAGGGATCCGAAATATCTGTTCTCAGATTCCACAGAAATAAGGCTAGCAAAGAGATCCACGAAATACAGATGTAACTCTGTGAGTGGAAGTCACATATCACAGAGCAGTTTCTCAGAAAGCTTCTTTCCAGATTTCATCGGAGGATAATTCCTTTTTCACCATAGCCCTCTATGGGCTTCCATATATCACTTTGCCAATTCCACAAGAACAGTCTTAGCGAAAGGCTTCTTGAGGGGAAAGCTGTAACTCTGTGAGATGATTTCACAGAACACAAAGAGGTTTTTCAGAAAGCTTCTTTCTCTTTGTTATGCGAGGATATTTCCTTTGGCCCTATAGTCTTCAAAGGGATTCTAAATATCTGCTCTCAGATTCCACAGAAATAAGGCTAGCAAAGAGATCCACGAAATACACATGTAACTCTGTGAGTGGAAGTCACATATCACAGAGCAGTTTCTCAGAAAGCTTCTTTCCAGATTTCAAAGGAGTATATTTCCTTTTTCACCATAGCCCTCTATGGGCTTCCAAATATCACTTTGCCAATTCCACAAGAACTGTCTTAGGGAAAACCTTCTTGAGGGGAAAGCTGTAACTCTGTGAGATGATTTCTCAGAACACAAAGAAGTTTCTCAGAAAGCTTCTTTCTCTTTGTTATCGTTGGATATTTCCTTTGGCCCTATAGTCTTCAAAGGGATCCGAAATATCTGTTCTCAGATTCCACAGAAATAAGGCTAGCAAAGAGATCCACGAAATACAGATGTAACTCTGTGAGTGGAAGTCACATATCCCAGAGCAGTTTCTCAGAAAGCTTCTTTCCAGATTTCATCGGAGGATATTTCCTTTTTCACCATAGCCCTCTATGGGCTTCCAAATATCACTTTGCCAATTCCACAAGAACTGTCTTAGCGAAAGGCTTCTTGAGGGGAAAGCTGTAACTCTGTGAGATGATTTCACAGAACACAAAGAAGTTTCTCAGAAAGCTCCTTTCTCTTTGTTATCGTTGGATATTTCCTATGGCCCTATAGTCTTCAAAGGGATCCGAAATATCTCTTCTCAGATTCCACAGAAATAAGGCTATCAAAGAGATCCACGAAATACAGATGTAACTCTGTGAGTGGAAGTCACATATCACAGAGCAGTTTCTCAGAACTCTTCTTTCCAGATTTCATAGGAGGATATTTCCTTTTTCACCATAGCCCTCTATGGGCTTCCAAATATCACTTTGCCAATTTCACAAGAACTGTCTTAGCGAAAGGCTTCTTGAGGGGAAAGCTGTAACTCTGTGAGATGATTTCACAGAACACAAAGAAGTTTCTAAGAAAGCTTCTTTCTCTTTGTTATGGGAGGATATTTCCTTTGGCCCTATAGTCTTCAAAGGGATTCTAAATATCTGCTCTCAGATTCCACAGAAATAAGGCTAGCAAAGAGATCCACGAAATACAGATGTAACTTTGTGAGTGGAAGTCACATATCACAGAGCAGTTTCTCAGAAAGCTTCTTTCCAGATTTCATTGGACGATATTTCCTTTTTCACCATAGCCCTCTAGGGGTTCCAAATATCACTTTGCCAATTCCACAAGAACTGTCTTAGCGAAAGGCTTCTTGAGCGGAAAGCTGTAACTCTGTGAGAAGATTTCACAGAACACAAAGAAGTTTCTCAGAAAGCTTCTTTCTCTTTGTTATCGCAGGATATTTCCTTTGGCCCTATAGTCTTCAAAGGGATCCGAAATATCTGTTCTCAGATTCCACAGAAATAAGGCTAGCATAGAGATCCACGAAATACAGATGTAACTCTGTGAGTGGAAGTCACATATCACAGAGCAGTTTCTCAGAAAGCTTCCTTCCAGATTTCATCGGAGGATATTTCCTTTTTCACCATAGCCCTCTATGGGCTTCCAAATATCACTTTGCCAATTCCACAAGAACTGTCTTAGCGAAAGGCTTCTTGAGGGGAAAGCTGTAACTCAGTGAGATGAATTCACAGAACACAAAGATGTTTCTCAGGAAGCTTCTTTCTCTTTGTTATCGGAGGATATTTCCTTTGGCCCTATAGTCTTCAAAGGGATCCGAAATATCTGTTCTCAGATTCCACAGAAATAAGTCTAGCAAAGAGATCCACGAAATACAGATGTAACTCTGTGAGTGGAAGTCACATATCACAGAGCAGTTTCTCAGAAAGCTTCTTTCCAGATTTCATCTGAGGATATTTCCTTTTTAACCATAGCCCTCTATGGGCTTCCCAATATCACTTTGCCAATTCCACAAGAACTGTCTTAGCGAAAGGCTTCTTGAGGGGAAAGCTGTAACTCTGTGAGATGATTTCACAGAACACAAAGAAGTCTCTCAGGAAGCTTCTTTCTCTTTGTTATCCGAGGATATTTCCTTTGGCCCTATAGTCTTCAAAGGGATCCGAAATATCTGTTCTCAGATTCCACAGAAATAAGGCTAGCAAAGAGATCCACGAAATACAGATGTAACTCTGTGAGTGGAAGTCACATATCACAGAGCAGTTTATCAGAAAGTTTCTTTCCAGATTTCATCGGAGGATATTTCCTTTTTCACCATAGCACTCTATGGGCTTCCAAATATTACTTTGCCAATTCCACAAGAATTGTCTTAGCGAAAGGCTTCTTGAAGGGAAAGCTGTAACTCTGTGAGATGATTTCACAGAACACAAAGAAGTTTCTCAGAAAGCTTCTTTCTCTTTGTTATCGGAGGATATTTCCTTTGGCCCTATAGTCTTCAAAGGGATCCGAAATAACTGTTCTCAGATTCCCCAGAAATAAGGCTAGCAAAGAGATCCACGAAATACAGATGTAACTCTGTGAGTGGAAGTCACATATCACAGAGCAGTTTCTCAGAAAGCTTCTTTCCAGATTTCATCGGAGGATATTTCCTTTTTCACCATAGCCCTCCATGGGCTTCCAAATATCACTTTGCCAATTCCACAAGAACTGTCTTAGCGAAAGGTTTCTCGAGGGGAAAGCTGTAACTCTGTGAGATGATTTCACAGAACACAAAGAAGTTTCTCAGAAAGCTTCTTTCTCTTTGTTATCGTTGGATATTTCCTTTGGACCTATAGTCTTCAAAGGGATCCGAATAATCTGTTCTCAGATTCCACAGAAATAAGGCTAGCAAAGAGATCCACGAAATACAGATGTAACTCTGTGAGTGGAAGTCACATATCACAGAGCAGTTTCTCAGAAAGCTTCTTTCCAGATTTCATCGGAGGATATTTCCTTTTTCACCATAGCCGTCTAAGGGCTTCCAAATATCACTTTGCCAATTCCACAAGAACTGTCTTAGCGAAAGGCTTCTTGAGGGGAAAGCTGTAACTCTGTGAGATGATTTCAGAGAACACAAAGAAGTTTCTCAGAAAGCTTCTTTCTCTTTGTTATGGGAGGATATTTCCTTTGGCCCTATAGTCTTCAAAGGGATTCTTAATATCTGCTCTCAGATTCCACAGAAATAAGGCTAGCAAAGAGATCCACGAAATACAGATGTAACTCTGTGAGTGGAAGTCACATATCACAGAGCAGTTTCTCAGAAAGCTTCTTTCCAGATTTCATTGGAGGATATTTCCTTTTTCACCATAGCCCTCTAAGGGTTCCAAATATCACTTTGCCAATTCCACAAGAACTGTCTTAGCGAAAGGGTCTTGAGCGGAAAGCTGTAACTCTGTGAGAAGATTTCACAGAACACAAAGAAGTTCCTCAGAAAGCTTCTTTCTCTTTGTTATCGCAGGATATTTCCTTTGGCCCTATAGTCTTCAAAGGGATCCGAAATATCTGTTCTCAGATTCCACAGAAATAAGGCTAGCAAAGAGATCCACGAAATACAGATGTAACTCTGTGAGTGGAAGTCACATATCATAGAGCAGTTTCTCAGAAAGCTTCTTTCCAGATTTCATCGGAGGATATTTCCTTTTTCACCATAGCCCACTGTGGGCTTCCAAATATCACTTTGCCAATTCCACAAGAACTGTCTTAGCGAAAGGCTTCTTGAGGGGAAAGCTGTAACTCTGTGAGATGATTTCAGAGAACACAAAGAAGTTTCTCAGAAAGCTTCTTTCTCTTTGTTATGGGAGGATATTTCCTTTGGCCCTATAGTCTTCAAGGGGATTCTAAATATCTGCTTTCAGATTCCACAAAAATAAGGCTAGCAAAGTGATCCACGAAATACAGATGTAACTCTGTGAGTGGAAGTCACATATCACAGAGCAGTTTCTCAGAAAGCTTCTTTCCAGATTTCATCTGAGGATATTTCCTTTTTCACCATAGCTCTCTATGGGCTTCCAAATATCACTTTGCCAATTCCACAAGAACTGTCTTAGCGAAAGGCTTCTTGAGGGGAAAGCTGTAACTCTGTGAGATGATTTCACAGAACACAAAGAGGTTTTTCAGAAAGCTTCTTTCTCTTTGTTATGCGAGGATATTTCCTTTGGCCCTATAGTCTTCAAAGGGATTCTAAATATCTGCTCTCAGATTCCACAGAAATAAGGCTAGCAAAGAGATCCACGAAATAGATATGTAACTCTGTGAGTGGAAGTCACATATCACAGAGCAGTTTCTCAGAAAGCTTCTTTCCAGATTTCATCGGAGGATATTTCCTTTTTCACCATAGCCCTCTATGGGCTTCCAAATATCACTTTGCCAATTCCACAAGAACTGTCTTAGCGAAAACCTTCTTGAGGGGAAAGCTGTAACTCTGTGAGATGATTTCACAGAACACAAAGAAGTTTCTCAGAAAGCTTCTTTCTCTTTGTTATCGTTGGATATTTCCTTTGGCCCTATAGTCTTCAAAGGGATCCGAAATATCTGTTCTCAGATTCCACAGAAATAAGGCTAGCAAAGTGATCCACGAAATACAGATGTAACTCTGTGAGTGGAAGTCACATATCCCAGAGCAGTTTCTCAGAAAGCTTCTTTCCAGATTTCATCGGAGGATATTTCCTTTTTCACCATAGCCCTCTATGGGCTTCCAAATATCACTTTGCCAATTCCACAAGAACTGTCTTAGCGAAAGGCTTCTTGAGGGGAAAGCTGTAACTCTGTGAGATGATTTCACAGAACACAAAGAAGTTTCTCAGAAAGCTTCTTTCTCTTTGTTATCGGAGGATATTTCCTTTGGCCCTATAGTCTTCAAAGGGATTCTAAATATCTGCTCTCAGATTCCACAGAAATAAGGCTAGCAAAGAGATCCACGAAATACAGATGTAACTCTGTGAGTGGAAGTCACATATCACAGAGCAGTTTCTCAGAAAGCTTCTTTCCAGATTTCATCGGAGGATAATTCCTTTTTCACCATAGCCCTCTATGGGCTTCCATATATCACTTTGCCAATTCCACAAGAACAGTCTTAGCGAAAGGCTTCTTGAGGGGAAAGCTGTAACTCTGTGAGATGATTTCAGAGAACACAAAGAAGTTTCTCAGAAAGCTTCTTTCTCTTTGTTATGGGAGGATATTTCCTTTGGCCCTATTGTCTTCAAGGAGATTCTAAATATCTGCTTTCAGATTCCACAAAAATAAGGCTAGCAAAGTGATCCACGAAATACAGAAGTAACTCTGTGAGTGGAAGTCACATATCACAGAGCAGTTTCTCAGAAAGTTTCTTTCCAGATTTCATCTGAGGATATTTCCTTTTTCACCATAGCTCTCTATGGGCTTCCAAATATCACTTTGCCAATTCCACAAGAACTGTCTTAGCGAAAGGCTTCTTGAGGGGAAAGCTGTAACTCTGTGAGATGATTTCACAGAACACAAAGAAGTTTCTCAGAAAGCTTCTTTCTCTTTGTTATCGGAGGATATTTAGTTTGGCCCTATAGTCTTCAAAGGGATCCGAAATATCTGTTCTCAGATTCCACAGAAATAAGGCTAGCAAAGAGATCCACGAAATACAGATGTAACTCTGTGAGTGGAAGTCACATATCACAGAGCAGTTTCTCAGAAAGCTTCTTTCCAGATTTCATCGGAGGATAATTCCTTTTTCACCATAGCCCTCTATGGGCTTCCATATATCACTTTGCCAATTCCACAAGAACAGTCTTAGCGAAAGGCTTCTTGAGGGGAAAGCTGTAACTCTGTGAGATGATTTCACAGAACACAAAGAGGTTTTTCAGAAAGCTTCTTTCTCTTTGTTATGCGAGGATATTTCCTTTGGCCCTATAGTCTTCAAAGGGATTCTAAATATCTGCTCTCAGATTCCACAGAAATAAGGCTAGCAAAGAGATCCACGAAATACACATGTAACTCTGTGAGTGGAAGTCACATATCACAGAGCAGTTTCTCAGAAAGCTTCTTTCCAGATTTCAAAGGAGTATATTTCCTTTTTCACCATAGCCCTCTATGGGCTTCCAAATATCACTTTGCCAATTCCACAAGAACTGTCTTAGGGAAAACCTTCTTGAGGGGAAAGCTGTAACTCTGTGAGATGATTTCTCAGAACACAAAGAAGTTTCTCAGAAAGCTTCTTTCTCTTTGTTATCGTTGGATATTTCCTTTGGCCCTATAGTCTTCAAAGGGATCCGAAATATCTGTTCTCAGATTCCACAGAAATAAGGCTAGCAAAGAGATCCACGAAATACAGATGTAACTCTGTGAGTGGAAGTCACATATCCCAGAGCAGTTTCTCAGAAAGCTTCTTTCCAGATTTCATCGGAGGATATTTCCTTTTTCACCATAGCCCTCTATGGGCTTCCAAATATCACTTTGCCAATTCCACAAGAACTGTCTTAGCGAAAGGCTTCTTGAGGGGAAAGCTGTAACTCTGTGAGATGATTTCACAGAACACAAAGAAGTTTCTCAGAAAGCTCCTTTCTCTTTGTTATCGTTGGATATTTCCTATGGCCCTATAGTCTTCAAAGGGATCCGAAATATCTCTTCTCAGATTCCACAGAAATAAGGCTATCAAAGAGATCCACGAAATACAGATGTAACTCTGTGAGTGGAAGTCACATATCACAGAGCAGTTTCTCAGAACTCTTCTTTCCAGATTTCATAGGAGGATATTTCCTTTTTCACCATAGCCCTCTATGGGCTTCCAAATATCACTTTGCCAATTTCACAAGAACTGTCTTAGCGAAAGGCTTCTTGAGGGGAAAGCTGTAACTCTGTGAGATGATTTCACAGAACACAAAGAAGTTTCTAAGAAAGCTTCTTTCTCTTTGTTATGGGAGGATATTTCCTTTGGCCCTATAGTCTTCAAAGGGATTCTAAATATCTGCTCTCAGATTCCACAGAAATAAGGCTAGCAAAGAGATCCACGAAATACAGATGTAACTGTGAGTGGAAGTCACATATCACAGAGCAGTTTCTCAGAAAGCTTCTTTCCAGATTTCATTGGAGGATATTTCCTTTTTCACCATAGCCCTCTATGGGCTTCCAAATATCACTTTGCCAATTCCACAAGAACTGTCTTAGCGAAAGGCTTCTTGAGGGGAAAGCTGTAACTCTGTGAGATGATTTCACAGAACACAAAGAAGTTTCTCAGAAAGCTTCTTTCTCTTAGTTATGGGAGGATATTTCCTTTGGCCCTATAGTCTTCAAGGGGACTCTAAATATCTGCTTTCAGATTCCACAGAAATAAGGCTAGCAAAGTGATTCACGAAATACAGATGTAACTCTGTGAGTGGAAGTCACATATCACAGAGCAGTTTCTCAGAAAGCTTCTTTCCAGATTTCATCGGAGGATATTTCCTTTTTCACCATAGCCCTCAATGGGCTTCCAAATATCACTTTGCCAATTACACAAGAACTGTCTTAGCGAAAGGCTTCTTGAGGGGAAAGCTGTAACTCTGTGAGATGATTTCACAGAACACAAAGAAGTTTCTCAGAAAGCTTCTTTCTCTTTGTTATCGGAGGATATTTCCTTTGGCCCTATAGTCTTCAAAGGGATCCGAAATATCTGTTCTCAGATTCCACAGAAATAAGGCTAGCAAAGAGATCCACGAAATACAGATGTAACTCTGTGAGTGGAAGTCACATATCACAGAGCAGTTTCTCAGAAAGCTTCTTTCAAGATTTCATCGGAGGATATTTCCTTTTTCACCATAGCCCTCTATGGGCTTCCATATATCACTTTGCCAATTCCACAAGAACTGTCTTAGCGAAAGGCTTCTTGAGGGGAAAGCTGTAACTCTGTGAGATGATTTCACAGAACACAAAGAAGTTTCTCAGAAAGCTTCTTTCTCTTTGTTATGTGAGGATATTTCCTTTGGCCCTATAGTCTTCAAAGGGATTCTAAATATCTGTTCTCAGATTCCACAGAAATAAGGCTAGCAAAGATATCCACGAAATACAGATGTAACTCTGTGAGTGGAAGTCACATATCACAGAGCAGTTTCTCAGAAAGCTTCTTTCCAGATTTAATTGGAGGATATTTCCTTTTTCACCATAGCCCTCTATGGGCTTCCAAATATCACTTTGCCAATTCCACAAGAGCTGTCTTAGCGAAAGCCTTCTTGAGGGGAAAGCTGTAACTCTGTGAGATGATTTCACAGAACACAAAGAAGTTTCTCAGAAAGCTTCTTTCTCTTTGTTATGGGAGGATATTTCCTTTGGCCCTATAGTCTTCAAAGGCTCCGAAATATCTGTTCTCAGATTCCACAGAAATAAGGCTAGCAAAGAGATCCACGAAATACAGATGTAACTCTGTGAGTGGAAGTCTCATATCACAGAGCAGTTTCTCAGAAAGCTTCTTTCCAGAATTCATCAGAGGATATTTCCTTTTCCACCATAGCCGTCTGTGGGTTTCCAAATATCACTTTGCCAATTCCAAAAGAACTTTCTTAGCGAAAGGCTTCTTGAGGGGAAAGCTGTAACTCTGTGAGATGATTTCACAGAACACAAAGAAGTTTCTCAGAAAGCTTCTTTCTCTTTGTTATCGGAGGATATTTCCTTTGGCCCTATAGTCTTCAAAGGGATCCGAAATATCTGTTCTCAGATTCCACAGAAATAAGGCTAGCAAAGAGATCCACGAAATACAGATGTAACTCTGTGAGTGGAAGTCACAAATCACAGAGCAGTTTCTCAGAAAGCTTCTTTCCAGATTTCATCGGAGGATATTTCCTTTTTCACCATAGCCCTCTAAAGGCTTCCAAATATCACTTTGCCAATTCCACAAGAACTGTCTTAGCGAAAGGCTTCTTGAGGGGAAAGCTGTAACTCTGTGAGATGATTTCACAGAACACAAAGAAGTTTCTCAGAAAGCTTCTTTCTCTTTGTTATGGGAGGATATTTCCTTTGGCCCTGTAGTCTTCAAGGGGATTCTAAGTATCTGCTTTCAGATTCCACAGAAATAAGGCTAGCAAAGTGACCATAGCCCTCTATGGGCTTCCAAATATCACTTTGCCAATTCCACAAGAACTGTCTTAGCGAAAGGCTTCTTGAGGGGAAAGCTGTAACTCTGTGAGATGATTTCACAGAACACAAAGAAGTTTCTCAGAAAGCTTCTTTCTCTTTGTTATCGGAGGATATTTCCTTTGGCCCTATAGTCTTCAAAGGGATCCGAAATATCTGTTCTCACATTCCACAGAAATAAGGCTAGCAAAGAGATCCACGAAATACAGATGTAACTCTGTGAGTGGAAGTCACATATCACAGAGCAGTTTCTCAGAAAGCTTCTTTCCAGATTTCATCGGAGGATATTTCCTTTTTCACCATAGCCGTCTAGGGGCTTCCAAATATCACTTTGCCAATTCCACAAGAACTGTTATAGCGAAAGGCTTCTTTAGGGGAAAGCTGTAACTCTGTGTGATGATTTCACAGAACACAAAGAAGTTTCTCAGAAAGCTTCTTTCTCTTTGTTATCGGAGGATATTTCCTTTGGCCCTGTAGTCTTAAAAGGGATCCGAAATATCTGTTCTCAGATTCCACAGAAATAAGGCTAGCAAAGAGATCCACGAAATACAGATGTAACTCTGTGAGTGGAAGTCACATATCACAGAGCAGTTTCTCAGAAAGCTTCCTTCCAGATTTCATCGGAGGATATTTCCTTTTTCACCATAGCCCTCTATGGGCTTCCAAATATCACTTTGCCAATTCCACAAGAACTGTCTTAGCGAAAGGCTTCTTGAGGGGAAAGCTGTAACTCTGTGAGATGATTTCACAGAACACAAAGAAGTTTCTCAGAAAGCTTCTTTCTCTTTGTTATGGGAGGATATATCCTTTGGCCCTATAGTCTTCAAAGAGATCCGAAATAGCTGTTCTCAGATTCCACAGAAATAAGGCTAGCAAAGAGATCTGCGAAATACAGATGTAACTCTGTGAGTGGAAGTCACATATCACAGAGCAGTTTCTCAGAAAGCTTCTTTCCAAATTTCATCGGAGGATATTTCCTTTTTCACCATAGCCGTCTATGGGCTTCCAAATATCACTTTGCCAATTCCACAAGAACTGTCTTAGCGAAAGGCTTCTAAAGGGGAAAGCTGTAACTCTGTGAGATGATTTCACAGAACACAAAGAAGTTTCTCAGAAAGCTTCTTTCTCTTTGTTATCGGAGGATATTTCCTTTGGCCGTGTAGTCTTCAAAGGGATCCGAAATATCTGTTCTCAGATTCCACAGAAATAAGGCTAGCAAAGAGACCAAGAAATACAGATGTAACTCTGTGAGTGGAAGTCACATATCACAGAGCAGTTTCTCAGAAAGCTTCCTTCCAGATTTCATCGGAGGATATTTCCTTTTTCACCATAGCCCTCTATGGGCTTCCAAATATCACTTTGCCAATTCCACAAGAACTGTCTTAGCGAAAGGCTTCTTGAGGGGAAAGCTGTAACTCTGTGAGATGATTTCACAGAACACAAAGAAGTTTCTCAGAAAGCTTCTTTCTCTTTGTTATCGGAGGATATTTCCTTTGACCCTATAGTCTTCAAAGGGATACGAAATATCTGTTCTCAGATTCCACAGAAATAAGGCTAGCAAAGAGACCAAGAAATACAGATGTAACTCTGTGAGTGGAAGTCACATATCACAGAGCAGTTTCTCAGAAAGCTTCCTTCCAGATTTCATCGGAGGATATTTCCTTTTTCACCATAGCCCTCTATGGGCTTCCAAATATCACTTTGCCAATTCCACAAGAACTGTCTTAGCGAAAGGCTTCTTGAGGGGAAAGCTGTAACTCTGTGAGATGATTTCACAGAACACAAAGAAGTTTCTCAGAAAGCTTCTTTCTCTTTGTTATCGGAGGATATTTCCTTTGGCCCTATAGTCTTCAAAGGGATCCGAAATAGATGTTCTCAGATTCCACAGAAATAAGGCTAGCAAAGAGATCCACGAAATACAGATGTAACTCTGTGAGTGGAAGTCACATATCACAGAGCAGTTTCTCAGAAAGCTTCTTTCCAGATTTCATCGGAGGATATTTCCTTTTTCACCATAGCCCTCTATGGGCTTCCAAATATCACTTTGCCAATTCCACAAGAACTGTCTTAGCGAAAGGCTTCTTGAGGGGAAAGCTGTAACTCTGTGAGATGATTTCACAGAACACAAAGAAGTTTCTCAGAAAGCTTCTTTCTCTTTGTTATGGGAGGATATTTCCTTTGGCCCTATAGTCTTCAAGGGGATTCTAAATATCTGCTTTCAGATTCCACAGAAATAAGGCTAGCAAAGAGATCCACGAAATACAGATGTAACTCTGTGAGTGGAAGTCACATATCACAGAGCAGTTTCTCAGAAAGCTTCTTTCCAGATTTCATCGGAGGATATTTCCTTTTTCACCATAGCCCTCTATGGGCTTCCAAGTATCACTTTGCCAATTCCACAAGAACTGTCTTAGCGAAAGGCTTCTTGAGGGGAAAGCTGTAACTCTGTGAGGTGATTTCACAGAACACAAAGAAGTTTCTCAGAAAGCTTCTTTCTCTTTGTTATCGGAGGATATTTCCTTTGGCCCTGTAGTCTTCAAAGGGATCCGAAATATCTGTTCTCAGATTCCACAGAAATAAGGCTAGCAAAGAGATCCACGAAATACAGATGTAACTCTGTGAGTGGAAGTCACATATCACAGAGCAGTTTCGAAGAAAGCTTCTTTCCAGATTTCATCTGAGGATATTTCCTTTTTCACCATAGCCCTCTATGGGCTTTCAAATATCACTTTGCCAATTCCACAAGAACTGTCTTAGCGAAAGGCTTCTTGAGGGGAAAGCTGTAACTCTGTGAGATGATTTCACAGAACACAAAGAAGTTTCTCAGAAAGCTTCTTTCTCTTTGTTATCGGAGGATAATTCCTTTGGCCCTATATTCTTCAAAGGGATCCGAAATATCTGTTCTCAGATTCCACAGAAATAAGGCTAGCAAAGAGATCCACGAAATACAGATGTAACTCTGTGAGTGGAAGTCACATATCACAGAGCAGTTTCTCAGAATGCTTCTTCCCATATTTCATCGGAGGATATTTCCTTTTTCACCATAGCCCTCTATGGGCTTCCATATATCACTTTGCCAATTCCACAAGAACTGTCTTAGCGAAAGGCTTCTTGAGGGGAAAGCTGTAAATCTGTGAGATGATTTCACAGAACACAAAGAAGTTTCTCAGAAAGCTTCTTTCTCTTTGTTATGGGAGGATATTTCCTTTGGCCCTATATTCTTCAAAGGGATTCTAAATATCTGCTCTCAGATTCCACAGAAATAAGGCTAGCAAAGAGATCCACGAAATACAGATATAACTCTGTGAGTGGAAGTCACATATCACAGAGCAGTTATTCAGAAAGCTTCTTTCCAGATTTCATTGGAGGATATTTCCTTTTTCACCATAGCCCTCTATGGGCTTACAAATATCACTTTGCCAATTCCACAAGAACTGTCTTAGCGAAAGGCTTCTTGAGGGGAAAGCTGTAACTCTGTGAGATGATTTCACAGAACACAAAGAAGTTTCTCAAAAAGCTTCTTTCTCTTTGTTATTTAAGGATATATCCTTTGGCCCTATAGTCTTCAAAGAGATCCGAAATATCTGTTCTCAGATTCCACAGAAATAAGGCTAGCAAAGAGATCCACGAAATACCGATGTAACTCTGTGAGTGGAAGTCACATATCCCAGAGCAGTTTCTCAGAAAGCTTCTTTCCAGATTTCATCGGAGGATATTTCCTTTTTCACCATAGCCGTCTATGGGCTTCCAAATATCACTTTGCCAATTCCACAAGAACTGTCTTAGCGAAAGGCTTCTAAAGGGGAAAGCTGTAACTCTGTGAGATGATTTCACAGAACACAAAGAAGTTTCTCAGAAAGCTTCTTTCTCTTTGTTATAGGAGGATATTTCCTTTGGCCCTGTAGTCTTCAAAGGGATCCGAAATATCTGTTCTCAGATTCCACAGAAATAAGGCTAGCAAAGAGACCAAGAAATACAGATGTAACTCTGTGAGTGGAAGTCACATATCACAGAGCAGTTTCTCAGAAAGCTTACTTCCAGATTTCATCGGAGGATATTTCCTTTTTCACCATAGCCCTCTATGGGCTTCCAAATATCACTTTGCCAATTCCACAAGAACTGTCTTAGCGAAAGGCTTCTTGAGGGGAAAGCTGTAACTCTGTGACATGATTTCACAGAACACAAAGAAGTTTCTCAGAAAGCTTCTTTCTCTTTGTTATGGGAGGATATTTCCTTTGGCCCTATAGTCTTCAAGGGGATTCTAAATATCTGCTTTCAGATTGCACAGAAATAAGGCTAGCAAAGAGATCCACGAAATACAGATGTAACTCTGTGAGTGGAAGTCACATATCACAGAGCAGTTTCTCAGAAAGCTTCTTTCCAGATTTCATCGGAGGATATTTCCTTTTTCACCATAGCCCTCTATGGGCTTCCAAGTATCACTTTGCCAATTCCACAAGAACTGTCTTAGCGAAAAGCTTCTTGAGGGGAAAGCTGTAACTCTGTGAGGTGATTTCACAGAACACAAAGAAGTTTCTCAGAAAGCTTCTTTCTCTTTGTTATCGGAGGATATTTCCTTTGGCCCTGTAGTCTTCAAAGGGATCCGAAATATCTGTTCTCAGATTCCACAGAAATAAGGCTAGCAAAGAGATCCACGAAATACAGATGTAACTCTGTGAGTGTAAGTCACATATCACAGAGCAGTTTCTCAGAAAGCTTCTTTCCAGATTTCATCGGAGGATATTTCCTTTTTCACCATAGCCGTCTATGTGCTTCCAAATATCACTTTGCGAATTCCACAAGAACTGTCATAGCGAAAGGCTCCTTGACGGGAAAGCTGTAACTCTGTGAGATGATTTCACAGAACACAAAGAAGTTTCTCAGAAAGCTTCTTTCTCTTTGTTATGGGAGGATATTTCCTTTGGCCCTATAGTCTTCAAGGGGATTCTAAATATCTGCTTTCAGATTCCACAGAAATAAGGCTAGCAAAGAGATCCACGAAATACAGATGTAACTCTGTGAGTGGAAGTCACATATCACAGAGCAGTTATTCAGAAAGCTTCTTTCCAGATTTCATTGGAGGATATTTCCTTTTTCACCATAGCCCTCTATGGGCTTCCAAATATCACTTTGCCAATTCCACAAGAACTGTCTTAGCGAAAGGCTTCTTGAGGGGAAAGCTGTAACTCTGTGAGATGATTTCACAGAACACAAAGAAGTTTCTCAAAAAGCTTCTTTCTCTTTGTTATTTAAGGATATATCCTTTGGCCCTATAGTCTTCAAAGAGATCCGAAATATCTGTTCTCAGATTCCACAGAAATAAGGCTAGCAAAGAGATCCACGAAATACCGATGTAACTCTGTGAGTGGAAGTCACATATCCCAGAGCAGTTTCTCAGAAAGCTTCTTTCCAGATTTCATCGGAGGATATTTCCTTTTTCACCATAGCCGTCTATGGGCTTCCAAATATCACTTTGCCAATTCCACAAGAACTGTCTTAGCGAAAGGCTTCTAAAGGGGAAAGCTGTAACTCTGTGAGATGATTTCACAGAACACAAAGAAGTTTCTCAGAAAGCTTCTT
The DNA here is from genome assembly GCF_049350105.2 of Macaca mulatta. NCBI lineage: Eukaryota > Metazoa > Chordata > Mammalia > Primates > Cercopithecidae > Macaca > Macaca mulatta. The sequence goes on from NC_133417.1 coordinate 32,186,941, forward strand.
CCTCTTTGTTATAGGAGGATATTTCCTTTGGCCCTGTAGTCTTCAAAGGGATCCGAAATATCTGTTCTCAGATTCCACAGAAATAAGGCTAGCAAAGAGACCAAGAAATACAGATGTAACTCTGTGAGTGGAAGTCACATATCACAGAGCAGTTTCTCAGAAAGCTTACTTCCAGATTTCATCGGAGGATATTTCCTTTTTCACCATAGCCCTCTATGGGCTTCCAAATATCACTTTGCCAATTCCACAAGAACTGTCTTAGCGAAAGGCTTCTTTAGGGGAAAGCTGTAACTCTGTGAGATGATTTCACAGAACACAAAGAAGTTTCTCAGAAAGCTTCTTTCTCTTTGTTATCGGAGGATATTTCCTCTGGCCCTATAGTCTTCAAAGGGATCCGAAATATCTGTTCTCAGATTCCACAGAAATAAGGCTAGCAAAGAGATCCACGAAATACAGATGTAACTCTGTGAGTGGAAGTCACATATCACAGAGCAGTTAATCAGAAAGCTTCTTTCCAGATTTCATCGGAAGATATTTCCTTTTTCACCATAGCCCTCTATGGGCTTCCAAATATCACTTTGCCAATTCCACAAGAACTGTCTTAGCGAAAGGCTTCTTGAGGGGAAAGCTGTAACTCTGTGAGATGATTTCACAGAACACAAAGAAGTTTCTCAGAAAGCTTCTTTCTCTTTGTTATCGGAGGATATTGCCTTTGGCCCTATAGTCTTCAAGGGGATTCTAAATATCTGCTTTCAGATTCCACAGAAATAAGGCTAGCAAAGAGATCCACGAAATACAGATGTAACTCTGTGAGTGGAAGTCTCATATCACAGAGCAGTTTCTCAGAAAGCTTCTTTCCAGATTTCATCGGAGGATATTTCCTTTTTCACCATAGCCCTCTATGGGCTTCCAAGTATCACTTTGCCAATTCCACAAGAACTTTCTTAGCGAAAGGCTTCTTGAGGGGAAAGCTGTAACTCTGTGAGATGATTTCACAGAACACAAAGAAGTTTCTCAGAAAGCTTCTTTCTCTTTGTTATGGGAGGATATTTCCTTTGGCCCTATAGTCTTCAAGGGGATTCTAAATATCTGCTTTCAGATTCCACAGAAATAAGGCTAGCAAAGAGATCCACGAAATACAGATGTAACTCTGTGAGTGGAAGTCACATATCACAGAGCAGTTTCGAAGAAAGCTTTTTTCCAGATTTCATCTGAGGATATTTCCTTTTTCACCATAGCCCTCTATGGGCTTTCAAATATCACTTTGCCAATTCCACAAGAACTGTCTTAGCGAAAGGCTTCTTGAGGGGAAAGCTGTAACTCTGTGAGATGATTTCACAGAACACAAAGAAGTTTCTCAGAAAGCTTCTTTCTCTTTGTTATCGGAGGATAATTCCTTTGGCCCTATATTCTTCAAAGGGATCCGAAATATCTGTTCTCAGATTCCACAGAAATAAGGCTAGCAAAGAGATCCACGAAATACAGATGTAACTCTGTGAGTGGAAGTCACATATCACAGAGCAGTTTCTCAGAATGCTTCTTTCCATATTTCATCGGAGGATATTTCCTTTTTCACCATAGCCCTCTATGGGCTTCCAAATATCACTTTGCCAATTCCACAAGAACTGTCTTAGCGAAAGGCTTCTTGAGGGGAAAGCTGTAACTCTGTGAGATGATTTCACAGAACACAAAGAAGTTTCTCAGAAAGCTTCTTTCTCTTTGTTATCGGAGGATATTTTCTTTGGCCCTGTAGTCTTCAAAGGGATCCGAAATATCTGTTCTCAGATTCCACAGAAATAAGGCTAGCAAAGAGACCAAGAAATACAGATGTAACTCTGTGACTGGAAGTCACATATCACAGAGCAGTTTCTCAGAAAGCTTCCTTCCAGATTTCATCGGAGGATATTTCCTTTTTCACCATAGCCCTCTATGGGCTTCCAAATATCACTTTGCCAATTCCACAAGACCTGTCTTAGCGAAAGGCTTCTTGAGGGGAAAGCTGTAACTCTGTGAGATGATTTCACAGAACACAAAGAAGTTTCTCAGAAAGCTTCTTTCTCTTTGTTATCGGAGGATATTTCCTTTGGCCCTATAGTCTTGAAAGGGATCCGAAATATCTGTTCTCAGATTCCACAGAAATAAGGCTAGCAAAGAGATCCACGAAATACACATGTAACTCTGTGAGTGGAAGTCACATATCACAGAGCAGTTTCTCAGAAAGCTTCTTTCCAGATTTCATCGGAGGATATTTCCTTTTTCACCATAGCCGTCTATGGGCTTCCAAATATCACTTTGCCAATTCCACAAGAACTGTCTTAGCGAAAGGCTTCTAAAGGGGAAAGCTGTAACTCTGTGAGATGATTTCACAGAACACAAAGAAGTTTCTCAGAAAGCTTCTTTCTCTTTGTTATCGGAGGATATTTCCTTTGGCCCTGTAGTCTTCAAAGGGATCCGAAATATCTGTTCTCAGATTCCACAGAAATAAGGCTAGCAAAGAGACCAAGAAATACAGATGTAACTCTTTGAGTGGAAGTCACATATCACAGAGCAGTTTCTCAGAAAGCTTCCTTCCAGATTTCATCGGAGGATATTTCCTTTTTCACCATAGCCCTCTATGGGCTTCCAAATATCACTTTGCCAATTCCACAAGAACTGTCTTAGCGAAAGGCTTCTTGAGGGGAAAGCTGTAACTCTGTGAGATGATTTCACAGAACACAAAGAAGTTTCTCAGAAAGCTTCTTTCTCTTTGTTATCGGAGGATATTTCCTTTGGCCCTATAGTCTTCAAAGGGATCCGAAATATCTGTTCTCAGATTCCACAGAAATAAGGCTAGCAAAGAGATCCACGAAATACAGATGTAACTCTGTGAGTGGAAGTCACATATCACAGAGCAGTTTCTCAGAAAGCTTCTTTCCAGATTTCATCGGAGGATATTTCCTTTTTCACCATAGCCGTCTAGGGGCTTCCAAATATCACTTTGCCAATTCCACAAGAACTGTTATAGCGAAAGGCTTCTTGAGGGGAAAGCTGTAACTCTGTGTGATGATTTCACAGAACACAAAGAAGTTTCTCAGAAAGCTTATTTCTCTTTCTTATCGGAGGATATTTCCTTTGGCCCTGTAGTCTTAAAAGGGATCCGAAATATCTGTTCTCAGATTCCACAGAAATAAGGCTAGCAAAGAGATCCACGAAATACAGATGTAACTCTGTGAGTGGAAGTCACATATCCCAGAGCAGTTTCTCAGAAAGCTTCCTTCCAGATTTCATCGGAGGATATTTCCTTTTTCACCATAGCCCTCTATGGGCTTCCAAATATCACTTTGCCAATTCCACAAGAACTGTCTTAGCGAAAGGCTTCTTGAGGGGAAAGCTGTAACTCTGGGAGATGATTTCACAGAACACAAAGAAGTTTCTCAGAACGCTTCTTTCTCTTTGTTATCGGAGGATATTTCCTTTGGCCCTATAGTCTTCAAAGGGATCCGAAATATCTGTTCTCAGATTCCACAGAAATAAGGCTAGCAAAGAGATCCACGAAATACAGATGTAACTCTGTGAGTGGAAGTCACATATCACAGAGCAGTTTCTCAGAAAGCATCTTTCCAGATTTCTTCGGAGGATATTTCCTTTTTCACCATAGCCCTCTATGGGCTTCCAAATATCACTTTGCCAATTCCACAAGAACTGTCTTAGTGAAAGGCTTCTTGAGGGGAAAGCTGTAACTCTGTGAGATGATTTCACAGAACACAAAGATGTTTCTCAGAAAGCTTCTTTCTCTTTGTTATGGGAGGATATTTCCTTTGGCCCTATACTCTTCAAGGGGAGTCTAAATATCTGCTCTCAGATTCCACAGAAATAAGGCTAGCAAAGAGATCCACGAAATACAGATGTAACTCTGTGAGTGGAAGTCACATATCACAGAGCAGTTTCTCAGAAAGCTTCTTTCCAGATTTCATCTGAGGATATTTCCTTTTTCACCATAGACCTCTAAGGGATTCCAAATATCACTTTGCCAATTCCACAAGAACTGTCTTAGCGAAAGGCTTCTTGAGGGGAAAGCTGTAACTCTGTGAGATTATTTCACAGAACTCAAAGAAGTTTCTCAGAAAGCTTCTTTCTCTTTGTTATTGGAGGATATATCCTTTGGCCCTATAGTCTTCAAAGAGATCCGAAATATCTGTTCTCAGATTCCACAGAAATAAGGCTAGCAAAGACATCCACGAAATACAGATGTAACTCTGTGAGTGCAAGTCACATATCACAGAGCAGTTTCTCAGAAAGCTTCTTTCCAGATTTCATCGGAGGATATTTCCTTTTTCACCATAGCCGTCTATGTGCTTCCAAATATCACTTTGCCAATTCCACAAGAACTGTCATAGCGAAAGGCTTCTTGACGGGAAAGCTGTAACTCTGTGAGATGATTTCACAGAACACAAAGAAGTTTCTCAGAAAGCTTCTTTCTCTTTGTTATGGGAGGATATTTCCTTTGGCCCTATACTCTTCAAGGGGATTCTAAATATCTGCTCTCAGATTCCACAGAAATATGGCTAGCAAAGAGATCCACGAAATACAGATGTAACTCTGTGAGTGGAAGTCACATATCACAGAGCAGTTTCTCAGAAAGCATCTTTCCAGATTTCATCGGATGATATTTCCTTTTTCACCGTAGCCCTCTATGGGCTTCCAAATATCACTTTGCCAATTCCACAAGAACTGTCTTAGTGAAAGGCTTCTTGAGGGGAAAGCTGTAACTCTGTGAGATGATTTCACAGAACACAAAGATGTTTCTCAGAAAGCTTCTTTCTCTTTGTTATGGGAGGATATTTCCTTTGGCCCTATACTCTTCAAGGGGATTCTAAATATCTGCTCTCAGATTCCACAGAAATAAGGCTAGAAAAGAGATCCACGAAATACAGATGTAACTCTGTGAGTGGAAGTCACATATCACAGAGCAGTTTCTCAGAAAGCTTCTTTCCAGATTTCATCTGAGGATATTTCCTTTTTCACCATAGCCCTCTAAGGGATTCCAAATATCACTTTGCCAATTCCACAAGAACTGTCATAGCGAAAGGCTTCTTGACGGGAAAGCTGTAACTCTGTGAGGTGATTTCACAGAACACAAAGAAGTTTCTCAGAAAGCTTCTTTCTCTTTGTTATGGGAGGATATTTCCTTTGGCCCTATAGTCTTCAAGGGGATTCTAAATATCTGCTTTCAGATTCCACAGAAATAAGGCTAGCAAAGAGATCCACGAAATACAGATGTAACTCTGTGAGTGGAAGTCACATATCACAGAGCAGTTTCTCAGAAAGCTTCTTTCCAGATTTCATCTGAGGATATTTCCTTTTTCACCATAGCCCTATATGGGCTTCCAAATATCACTTTGCCAAATCCACAAGAACTGTTTTAGCGAAAGGCTTCTTGAGGGGAAAGCTGTAACTCTGTGAGATGATTTCACAGAACACAAAGAAGTTTCTCAGAAAGCTTCTTTCTCTTTGTTATCGGAGGATATTTCCTTTGGCCCTATAGTCTTCAAGGGGATTCTAAATATCTGCTTTCAGATTCCACAGAAATAAGGCTAGCAAAGAGATCCACGAAATACAGATGTAACTCTGTGAGTGGAAGTCACATATCACAGAGCAGTTTCGAAGAAAGCTTTTTTCCAGATTTCATCTGAGGATATTTCCTTTTTCACCATAGCCCTCTATGGGCTTTCAAATATCACTTTGCCAATTCCACAAGAACTGTCTTAGCGAAAGGCTTCTTGAGGGGAAAGCTGTAACTCTGTGAGATGATTTCACAGAACACAAAGAAGTTTCTCAGAAAGCTTCTTTCTCTTTGTTATCGGAGGATAATTCCTTTGGCCCTATATTCTTCAAAGGGATCCGAAATATCTGTTCTCAGATTCCACAGAAATAAGGCTAGCAAAGAGATCCACGAAATACAGATGTAACTCTGTGAGTGGAAGTCACATATCACAGAGCAGTTTCTCAGAATGCTTCCTTCCAGATTTCATCGGAGGATATTTCCTTTTTCACCATAGCCCTCTATGGGCTTCCAAATATCACTTTGCCAATTCCACAAGAACTGTCTTAGCGAAAGGCTTCTTGAGGGGAAAGCTGTAACTCTGTGAGATGATTTCACAGAACACAAAGAAGTTTCTCAGAAAGCTTCTTTCTCTTTGTTATGGGAGGATATTTCCTTTGGCCCTATATTCTTCAAAGGGATTCTAAATATCTGCTCTCAGATTCCACAGAAATAAGGCTAGCAAAGAGATCCACGAAATACAGATGTAACTCTGTGAGTGGAAGTCACATATCACAGAGCAGTTTCTCAGAAAGCTTCTTTCCAGATTTCATTGGAGGATATTTCCTTTTTCACCCTAGCCGTCTACGGGCTTCCAAATATCACTTTGCCAATTCCACAAGAACTGTCTTAGCGAAAGGCTTCTAAAGGGGAAAGCTGTAACTCTGTGAGATGATTTCACAGAACACAAAGAAGTTTCTCAGAAAGCTTCTTTCTCTTTGTTATCGGAGGATATTTCCTTTGGCCCTGTAGTCTTCAAAGGGATCCGAAATATCTGTTCTCAGATTCCACAGAAATAAGGCTAGCAAAGAGACCAAGAAATACAGATGTAACTCTGTGAGTGGAAGTCACATATCACAGAGCAGTTTCTCAGAAAGCTTCCTTCCAGATTTCATCGGAGGATATTTCCTTTTTCACCATAGCCCTCTATGGGCTTCCAAATATCACTTTGCCAATTCCACAAGACCTGTCTTAGCGAAAGGCTTCTTGAGGGGAAAGCTGTAACTCTGTGAGATGATTTCACAGAACACAAAGAAGTTTCTCAGAAAGCTTCTTTCTCTTTGTTATCGGAGGATATTTCCTTTGGCCCTATAGTCTTGAAAGGGATCCGAAATATCTGTTCTCAGATTCCACAGAAATAAGGCTAGCAAAGAGATCCACGAAATACAGATGTAACTCTGTGAGTGGAAGTCACATATCACAGAGCAGTTTCTCAGAAAGCTTCTTTCCAGATTTCATCGGAGGATATTTCCTTTTTCACCATAGCCGTCTAGGGGCTTCCAAATATCACTTTGCCAATTCCACAAGAACTGTTATAGCGAAAGGCTTCTTGAGGGGAAAGCTGTAACTCTGTGTGATGATTTCACAGAACACAAAGAAGTTTCTCAGAAAGCTTCTTTCTCTTTCTTATCGGAGGATATTTCCTTTGACCCTGTAGTCTTAAAAGGGATCCGAAATATCTGTTCTCAGATTCCACAGAAATAAGGCTAGCAAAGAGATCCACGAAATACAGATGTAACGCTGGGAGTGGAAGTCACATATCACAGAGCAGTTTCTCAGAAAGCTTCCTTCCAGATTTCATCGGAGGATATTTCCTTTTTCACCATAGCCCTCTATGGGCTTCCAAATATCACTTTGCCAATTCCACAAGAACTGTCTTAGCGAAAGGCTTCTTGAGGGGAAAGCTGTAACTCTGGGAGATGATTTCACAGAACACAAAGAAGTTTCTCAGAAAGCTTCTTTCTCTTTGTTATCGGAGGATATTTCTTTGGCCCTATAGTCTTCAAAGGGATCCGAAATATCTGTTCTCAGATTCCACAGAAATAAGGCTAGCAAAGAGATCCACGAAATACAGATGTAACTCTGTGAGTGGAAGTCACATATCACAGAGCAGTTTCTCAGAAAGCATCTTTCCAGATTTCATCGGAGGATATTTCCTTTTTCACCATAGCCCTCTATGGGCTTCCAAATATCATTTTGCCAATTCCACAAGAACTGTCTTAGTGAAAGGCTTCTTGAGGGGAAAGCTGTAACTCTGTGAGATGATTTCACAGAACACAAAGAAGTTTCTCAGAAAGCTTCTTTCTCTTTGTTATGGGAGGATATTTCCTTTGGCCCTATACTCTTCAAGGGGATTCTAAATATCTGCTCTCAGATTCCACAGAAATAAGGCTAGCAAAGAGATCCACGAAATACAGATGTAACTCTGTGAGTGGAAGTCACATATCACAGAGCAGTTTCTCAGAAAGCATCTTTCCAGATTTCATCGGAGGATATTTCCTTTTTCACCGTAGCCCTCTATGGGCTTCCAAATATCACTTTGCCAATTCCACAAGAACTGTCTTAGTGAAAGGCTTCTTGAGGGGAAAGCTGTAACTCTGTGAGATGATTTCACAGAACACAAAGAAGTTTCTCAGAAAGCTTCTTTCTCTTTGTTATGGGAGGATATTTCCTTTGGCCCTATACTCTTCAAGGGGATTCTAAATATCTGCTCTCAGATTCCACAGAAATAAGGCTAGCAAAGAGATCCACGAAATACAGATGTAACTCTGTGAGTGGAAGTCACATATCACAGAGCAGTTTCTCAGAAAGCTTCTTTCCAGATTTCATCTGAGGATATTTCCTTTTTCACCATAGCCCTCTAAGGGATTCCAAATATCACTTTGCCAATTCCACAAGAACTGTCTTAGCGAAAGGATTCTTGAGGGGAAAGCTGTAACTCTGTGAGGTGATTTCACAGAACACAAAGAAGTTTCTCAGAAAGCTTCTTTCTCTTTGTTATCGGAGGATATTTCCCTTAGCCCTGTAGTCTTCAAAGGGATCCGAAATATCTGTTCTCAGATTCCACAGAAATAAGGCTAGCAAAGAGATCCACGAAATACAGATGTAACTCTGTGAGTGCAAGTCACATATCACAGAGCAGTTTCTCAGAAAGCTTCTTTCCAGATTTCATCGCAGGATATTGCCTTTTTCACCATAGCCGTCTATGTGCTTCCAAATATCACTTTGCCAATTCCACAAGAACTGTCATAGCGAAAGGCTTCTTGACGGGAAAGCTGTAACTCTGTGAGATGATTTCACAGAACACAAAGAAGTTTCTCAGAAAGCTTCTTTCTCTTTGTTATGGGAGGATATTTCCTTTGGCCCTATAGTCTTCAAGGGGATTCTAAATATCTGCTTTCAGATTCCACAGAAATAAGGCTAGCAAAGAGATCCACGAAATACAGATGTAACTCTGTGAATGGAAGTCACATATCACAGAGCAGTTTCTCAGAAAGCTTCTTTCCAGATTTCATCGGAGGATATTTCCTTTTTCACCATAGCCCTCTAAGGGCTTTCAAATATCACTTTGCCAATTCCACAAGAACTGTCTTAGCGAAAGGCTTCTAGAGGTGAAAGCTGTAACTCTGTGAGATGATTTCACAGAACACAAAGAAGTTTCTCAGAAAGCTTCTTTCTCTTTGTTATGGGAGGATATTTCCTTTGGCCCTATAGGCTTCAAGGGGATTCTAAATATCTGCTTTCAGATTCCACAGAAATAAGGCTAGCAAAGAGATCCAGGAAATACAGATGTAACTCTGTGAGTGGAAGTCACATATCACAGAGCAGTTTCGAAGAAAGCTTTTTTCCAGATTTCATCTGAGGATATTTCCTTTTTCACCATAGCCCTCTATGGGCTTTCAAATATCACTTTGCCAATTCCACAAGAACTGTCTTAGCGAAAGGCTTCTTGAGGGGAAAGCTGTAACTCTGTGAGATGATTTCACAGAACACAAAGAAGTTTCTCAGAAAGCTTCTTTCTCTTTGTTATCGGAGGATAATTCCTTTGGCCCTATATTCTTCAAAGGGATCCGAAATATCTGTTCTCAGATTCCACAGAAATAAGGCTAGCAAAGAGATCCACGAAATACAGATGTAACTCTGTGAGTGGAAGTCACATATCACAGAGCAGTTTCTCAGAATGCTTCTTTCCATATTTCATCGGAGGATATTTCCTTTTTCACCATAGCCCTCTATGGGCTTCCAAATATCACTTTGCCAATTCCACAAGAACTGTCTTAGCGAAAGGCTTCTTGAGGGGAAAGCTGTAACTCTGTGAGATGATTTCACAGAACACAAAGAAGTTTCTCAGAAAGCTTCTTTCTCTTTGTTATGGGAGGATATTTCCTTTGGCCCTATATTCTTCAAAGGGATTCTAAATATCTGCTCTCAGATTCCACAGAAATAAGGCTAGCAAAGAGATCCACGAAATACAGATGTAACTCTGTGAGTGGAAGTCACATATCACAGAGCAGTTTCTCAGAAAGCTTCTTTCCAGATTTCATTGGAGGATATTTCCTTTTTCACCCTAGCCGTCTACGGGCTTCCAAATATCACTTTGCCAATTCCACAAGAACTGTCTTAGCGAAAGGCTTCTAAAGGGGAAAACTGTAACTCTGTGAGATGATTTCACAGAACACAAAGAAGTTTCTCAGAAAGCTTCTTTCTCTTTGTTATCGGAGGATATTTCCTTTGGCCCTGTAGTCTTCAAAGGGATCCGAAATATCTGTTCTCAGATTCCACAGAAATAAGGCTAGCAAAGAGACCAAGAAATACAGATGTAACTCTGTGAGTGGAAGTCACATATCACAGAGCAGTTTCTCAGAAAGCTTCCTTCCAGATTTCATCGGAGGATATTTCCTTTTTCACCATAGCCCTCTATGGGCTTCCAAATATCACTTTGCCAATTCCACAAGACCTGTCTTAGCGAAAGGCTTCTTGAGGGGAAAGCTGTAACTCTGTGAGATGATTTCACAGAACACAAAGAAGTTTCTCAGAAAGCTTCTTTCTCTTTGTTATCGGAGGATATTTCCTTTGGCCCTATAGTCTTGAAAGGGATCCGAAATATCTGTTCTCAGATTCCACAGAAATAAGGCTAGCAAAGAGATCCACGAAATACAGATGTAACTCTGTGAGTGGAAGTCACATATCACAGAGCAGTTTCTCAGAAAGCTTCTTTCCAGATTTCATCGGAGGATATTTCCTTTTTCACCATAGCCGTCTAGGGGCTTCCAAATATCACTTTGCCAATTCCACAAGAACTGTTATAGCGAAAGGCTTCTTGAGGGGAAAGCTGTAACTCTGTGTGATGATTTCACAGAACACAAAGAAGTTTCTCAGAAAGCTTCTTTCTCTTTCTTATCGGAGGATATTTCCTTTGACCCTGTAGTCTTAAAAGGGATCCGAAATATCTGTTCTCAAATTCCACAGAAATAAGGCTAGCAAAGAGATCCAAAATACAGATGTAACGCTGGGAGTGGAAGTCACATATCACAGAGCAGTTTCTCAGAAAGCTTCCTTCCAGATTTCATCGGAGGATATTTCCTTTTTCACCATAGCCCTCTATGGGCTTCCAAATATCACTTTGCCAATTCCACAAGAACTGTCTTAGCGAAAGGCTTCTTGAGGGGAAAGCTGTAACTCTGGGAGATGATTTCACAGAACACAAAGAAGTTTCTCAGAAAGCTTCTTTCTCTTTGTTATCGGAGGATATTTCTTTGGCCCTATAGTCTTCAAAGGGATCCGAAATATCTGTTCTCAGATTCCACAGAAATAAGGCTAGCAAAGAGATCCACGAAATACAGATGTAACTCTGTGAGTGGAAGTCACATATCACAGAGCAGTTTCTCAGAAAGCATCTTTCCAGATTTCATCGGAGGATATTTCCTTTTTCACCATAGCCCTCTATGGGCTTCCAAATATCACTTTGCCAATTCCACAAGAACTGTCTTAGTGAAAGGCTTCTTGAGGGGAAAGCTGTAACTCTGTGAGATGATTTCACAGAACACAAAGAAGTTTCTCAGAAAGCTTCTTTCTCTTTGTTATGGGAGGATATTTCCTTTGGCCCTATACTCTTCAAGGGGATTCTAAATATCTGCTCTCAGATTCCACAGAAATAAGGCTAGCAAAGAGATCCACGAAATACAGATGTAACTCTGTGAGTGGAAGTCACATATCACAGAGCAGTTTCTCAGAAAGCATCTTTCCAGATTTCATCGGAGGATATTTCCTTTTTCACCGTAGCCCTCTATGGGCTTCCAAATATCACTTTGCCAATTCCACAAGAACTGTCTTAGTGAAAGGCTTCTTGAGGGGAAAGCTGTAACTCTGTGAGATGATTTCACAGAACACAAAGAAGTTTCTCAGAAAGCTTCTTTCTCTTTGTTATGGGAGGATATTTCCTTTGGCCCTATACTCTTCAAGGGGATTCTAAATATCTGCTCTCAGATTCCACAGAAATAAGGCTAGCAAAGAGATCCACGAAATACAGATGTAACTCTGTGAGTGGAAGTCACATATCACAGAGCAGTTTCTCAGAAAGCTTCTTTCCAGATTTCATCTGAGGATATTTCCTTTTTCACCATAGCCCTCTAAGGGATTCCAAATATCACTTTGCCAATTCCACAAGAACTGTCTTAGCGAAAGGATTCTTGAGGGGAAAGCTGTAACTCTGTGAGGTGATTTCACAGAACACAAAGAAGTTTCTCAGAAAGCTTCTTTCTCTTTGTTATCGGAGGATATTTCCCTTAGCCCTGTAGTCTTCAAAGGGATCCGAAATATCTGTTCTCAGATTCCACAGAAATAAGGCTAGCAAAGAGATCCACGAAATACAGATGTAACTCTGTGAGTGCAAGTCACATATCACAGAGCAGTTTCTCAGAAAGCTTCTTTCCAGATTTCATCGCAGGATATTGCCTTTTTCACCATAGCCGTCTATGTGCTTCCAAATATCACTTTGCCAATTCCACAAGAACTGTCATAGCGAAAGGCTTCTTGACGGGAAAGCTGTAACTCTGTGAGATGATTTCACAGAACACAAAGAAGTTTCTCAGAAAGCTTCTTTCTCTTTGTTATGGGAGGATATTTCCTTTGGCCCTATAGTCTTCAAGGGGATTCTAAATATCTGCTTTCAGATTCCACAGAAATAAGGCTAGCAAAGAGATCCACGAAATACAGATGTAACTCTGTGAATGGAAGTCACATATCACAGAGCAGTTTCTCAGAAAGCTTCTTTCCAGATTTCATCTGAGGATATTTCCTTTTTCACCATAGCCCTCTAAGGGCTTTCAAATATCACTTTGCCAATTCCACAAGAACTGTCTTAGCGAAAGGCTTCTAGAGGTGAAAGCTGTACCTCTGTGAGATGATTTCACAGAACACAAAGAAGTTTCTCAGAAAGCTTCTTTCTCTTTGTTATGGGAGGATATTTCCTTTGGCCCTATAGGCTTCAAGGGGATTCTAAATATCTGCTTTCAGATTCCACAGAAATAAGGCTAGCAAAGAGATCCAGGAAATACAGATGTAACTCTGTGAGTGGAAGTCACATATCACAGAGCAGTTTCTCAGAAAGCTTCTTTCCAGATTTCATCGGAGGATATTTCCTTTTTCACCATAGCCCTCTATGGGCTTTCAAATATCACTTTGCCAATTCCACAAGAACTGTCTTAGCGAAAGGCTTCTTGAGGGGAAAGCTGTAACTCTGTGAGATGATTTCACAGAACACAAAGAAGTTTCTCAGAAAGCTTCTTTCTCTTTGTTATCGGAGGATAATTCCTTTGGCCCTATAGTCTTCAAAGGGATCCGAAATATCTGTTCTCAGATTCCACAGAAATAAGGCTAGCAAAGAGATCCACGAAATACAGATGTAACTCTGTGAGTGGAAGTCACATATCACAGAGCAGTTTCTCAGAATGCTTCTTTCCATATTTCATCGGAGGATATTTCCTTTTTCACCATAGCCCTCTATGGGCTTCCAAATATCACTTTGCCAATTCCACAAGAACTGTCTTAGCGAAAGGCTTCTTGAGGGGAAAGCTGTAACTCTGTGAGATGATTTCACAGAACACAAAGAAGTTTCTCAGAAAGCTTCTTTCTCTTTGTTATCGGAGGATATATCCTTTGGCCCTATAGTCTTCAAAGAGATCCGAAATATCTGTTCTCAGATTCCACAGAAATAAGACTAGCAAAGAGATCCACGAAATACAGATGTAACTCTGTGAGTGGAAGTCACATATCACAGAGCAGTTTCTCAGAAAGCTTCTTTCCAGATTTCATTGGAGGATATTTCCTTTTTCACCATAGCCCTCTATGGGCTTCCAAATATCACTTCGCCAATTCCACAAGAACTGTCTTAGCGAAAGGCTTCTTGAGGGGAAAGCTGTAACTCTGTGAGATGATTTCCCAGAACACAAAGAAGTTTCTCAGAAAGCTTCTTTCTCTTTGTTATCGGAGGATATTTCCTTTGGCCCTATAGTCTTCAAAGGGATCCGAAATATCTGTTCTCAGATTCCACAGAAATAAGGCTAGCAAAGAGATCCACGAAATACAGATGTAACTCTGTGAGTGGAAGTCACATATCACAGAGCAGTTTCTCAGAAAGCTTCTTTCCAGATTTCATCGGAGGATATTTCCTTTTTCACCATAGCCGTCTAGGGGCTTCCAAATATCACTTTGCCAATTCCACAAGAACTGTTATAGCGAAAGGCTTCTTGAGGGGAAAGCTGTAACTCTGTGTGATGATTTCACAGAACACAAAGAAGTTTCTCAGAAAGCTTCTTTCTCTTTCTTATCGGAGGATATTTCCTTTGGCCCTGTAGTCTTAAAAGGGATCCGAAATATCTGTTCTCAGATTCCACAGAAATAAGGCTAGCAAAGAGATCCACGAAATACAGATGTAACTCTGTGAGTGGAAGTCACATATCACAGAGCAGTTTCTCAGAAAGCTTCCTTCCAGATTTCATCGGAGGATATTTCCTTTTTCACCATAGCCCAGTATGGGCTTCCAAATATCACTTTGCCAATTCCACAAGAACTGTCTTAGCGAAAGGCTTCTTGGGGGGAAAGCTGTAACTCTGGGAGATGATTTCACAGAACACAAAGAAGTTTCTCAGAAAGCTTCTTTCTCTTTGTTATCGGAGGATATTTCCTTTGGCCCTATAGTCTTCAAAGGGATCCGAAATATCTGTTCTCAGATTCCACAGAAATAAGGCTAGCAAAGAGATCCACGAAATACAGATGTAACTCTGTGAGTGGAAGTCACATATCACAGAGCAGTTTCTCAGAAAGCATCTTTCCAGATTTCATCGGAGGATATTTCCTTTTTCACCATAGCCCTCTATGGGCTTCCAAATATCACTTTGCCAATTCCACAAGAACTGTCTTAGTGAAAGGCTTCTTGAGGGGAAAGCTGTAACTCTGTGAGATGATTTCACAGAACACAAAGAAGTTTCTCAGAAATCTTATTTCTCTTTGTTATGGGAGGATATTTCCTTTGGCCCTATAGTCTTCAAGGGGATTCTAAATATCTGCTCTCAGATTCCACAGAAATAAGGCTAGCAAAGAGATCCACGAAATACAGATGTAACTCTGTGAGTGGAAGTCACATATCACAGAGCAGTTTCTCAGAAAGCTTCTTTCCAGATTTCATCTGAGGATATTTCCTTTTTCACCATAGCCCTCTAACGGATTCCAAATATCACTTTGCCAATTCCACAAGAACTGTCTTAGCGAAAGGCTTCTTGAGGGGAAAGCTGTAACTCTGTGAGATGATTTCACAGAACACAAAGAAGTTTCTCAGAAAGCTTCTTTCTCTTTGTTATCGGAGGATATATCCTTTGGCCCTATAGTCTTCAAACAGATCCGAAATATCTGTTCTCAGATTCCACAGAAATAAGGCTAGCAAAGAGATCCACGAAATACAGATGTAACTCTGTGAGTGGAAGTCACATATCACAGAGCAGTTTCTCAGAAAGCTTCTTTCCAGATTTCATCTGAGGATATTTCCTTTTTCACCATAGCCCTCTATGGGCTTTCAAATATCACTTTGCCAATTCCACAAGAACTGTCTTAGCGAAAGGCTTCTTGAGGGGAAAGCTGTAACTCTGTGAGATGATTTCACAGAACACAAAGAAGTTTCTCAGAAAGCTTCTTTCTCTTTGTTATGGGAGGATATTTCCTTTGGCCCTATAGTCTTCAAGGGGATTCTAAATATCTGCTTTCAGATTCCACAGAAATAAGGCTAGCAAAGAGATCCACGAAATACAGATGTAACTCTGTGAGTGGAAGTCACATATCCCAGAGCAGTTTCGAAGAAAGCTTCTTTCCAGATTTCATCGGAGGATATTTCCTTTTTCACCATAGCCCTCTATGGGCTTTCAAATATCACTTTGCCAATTCCACAAGAACTGTCTTAGCGAAAGGCTTCTTGAGGGGAAAGCTTTAACTCTGTGAGATGATTTCACAGAACACAAAGAAGTTTCTCAGAAAGCTTCTTTCTCTTTGTTATCGGAGGATAATTCCTTTGACCCTGTAGTCATCAAAGGGATCCGAAATATCTTTTCTCAGATTCCACAGAAATAAGGCTAGCAAAGAGATCCACGAAATACAGATGTAACTCTGTGAGTGGAAGTCACATATCACAGAGCAGTTTCTCAGAATGCTTCTTTCCATATTTCATCGGAGGATATTTCCTTTTTTACCATAGCCCTCTATGGGCTTCCAAATATCACTTTGCCAATTCCACAAGAACTGTCTTAGCGAAAGGCTTCTTGAGGGGAGAGCTGTAACTCTGTGAGATGATTTCACAGAACACAAAGAAGTTTCTCAGAAAGCTTCTTTCTCTTTGTTATGGGAGGATATTTCCTTTGGCCCTGTATTCTTCAAAGGGATTCTAAATATCTGCTCTCAGATTCCACAGAAATAAGGCTAGCAAAGAGATCCACGAAATACAGATGTAACTCTGTGAGTGGAAGTCACATATCACAGAGCAGTTTCTCAGAAAGCTTCTTTCCAGATTTCATTGGAGGATATTTCCTTTTTCACCATAGCCCTCTATGGGCTTCCAAATATCACTTTGCCAATTCCACAAGAACTGTCTTAGCGAAAGGCTTCTTGAGGGGAAATCTGTAACTCTGTGAGATGATTTCACAGAACACAAAGAAGTTTCTCAGAAAGCTTCTTTCTCTTTGTTATGGGAGGATATATCCTTTGGCCCTATAGTCTTCAAAGGGATCCGAAATATCTGTTCTCAGATTCCACAGAAATAAGGCTAGCAAAGAGATCCACGAAATACAGATGTAACTCTGTGAGTGGAAGTCACATATCACAGAGCAGTTTCGAAGAAAGCTTCTTTCCAGATTTCATCGGAGGATATTTCCTTTTTCACCATAGCCGTCTAAGGGCTTCCAAATATCACTTTGCCAATTCCACAAGTACTGTCTTAGCGAAAGGCTTCTAAAGGGGAAAGCTGTAACTCTGTGAGATGATTTCAAAGAACACAAAGAAGTTTCTCAGAAAGCTTCTTTCTCTTTGTTATCGGAGGATATTTCCTTTGGCCCTGTAGTTCAAAGGGATCCGAAATATCTGTTCTCAGATTCCACAGAAATAAGGCTAGCAAAGAGACCAAGAAATACAGATGTAACTCTGTGAGTGGAAGTCACATATCACAGAGCAGTTTCTCAGAAAGCGTCCTTCCAGATTTCATCGGAGGATATTTCCTTTTTCACCATAGCCCTCTATGGGCTTCCAAATATCACTTTGCCAATTCCACAAGACCTGTCTTAGCGAAAGGCTTCTTGAGGGGAAAGCTGTAACTCTGTGAGATGATTTCACAGAACACAAAGAAGTTTCTCAGAAAGCTTCTTTCTCTTTGTTATCGGAGGATATTTCCTTTGGCCCTATAGTCTTGAAAGGGATCCGAAATATCTGTTCTCAGATTCCACAGAAATAAGGCTAGCAAAGAGATCCACGAAATACACATGTAACTCTGTGAGTGGAAGTCACATATCACAGAGCAGTTTCTCAGAAAGCTTCTTTCCAGATTTCATCGGAGGATATTTCCTTTTTCACCATAGCCGTCTATGGGCTTCCAAATATCACTTTGCCAATTCCACAAGAACTGTCTTAGCGAAAGGCTTCTAAAGGGGAAAGCTGTAACTCTGTGAGATGATTTCACAGAACACAAAGAAGTTTCTCAGAAAGCTTCTTTCTCTTTGTTATCGGAGGATATTTCCTTTGGCCCTGTAGTCTTCAAAGGGATCCGAAATATCTGTTCTCAGATTCCACAGAAATAAGGCTAGCAAAGAGACCAAGAAATACAGATGTAACTCTGTGAGTGGAAGTCACATATCACAGAGCAGTTTCTCAGAAAGCTTCCTTCCAGATTTCATCGGAGGATATTTCCTTTTTCACCATAGCCCTCTATGGGCTTCCAAATATCACTTTGCCAATTCCACAAGACCTGTCTTAGCGAAAGGCTTCCTGAGGGGAAAGCTGTAACTCTGTGAGATGATTTCACAGAACACAAAGAAGTTTCTCAGAAAGCTTCTATCTCTTTGTTATCGGAGGATATTTCCTTTGGCCCTTTAGTCTTGAAAGGGATCCGAAATATCTGTTCTCAGATTCCACAGAAATAAGGCTAGCAAAGAGATCCACGAAATACAGATGTAACTCTGTGAGTGGAAGTCACATATCACAGAGCAGTTTCTCAGAAAGCTTCTTTCCAGATTTCATCGGAGGATATTTCCTTTTTCACCATAGCCGTCTAGGGGCTTCCAAATATCACTTTGCCAATTCCACAAGAACTGTTATAGCGAAAGGCTTCTTGAGGGGAAAGCTGTAACTCTGTGTGATGATTTCACAGAACACAAAGAAGTTTCTCAGAAAGCTTCTTTCTCTTTCTTATCGGAGGATATTTCCTTTGGCCCTGTAGTCTTAAAAGGGATCCGAAATATCTGTTCTCAGATTCCACAGAAATAAGGCTAGCAAAGAGATCCACGAAATACAGATGTAACTCTGTGAGTGGAAGTCACATATCACAGAGCAGTTTCTCAGAAAGCTTCCTTCCAGATTTCATCGGAGGATATTTCCTTTTTCACCATAGCCCTCTATGGGCTTCCAAATATCACTTTGCCAATTCCACAAGAACTGTCTTAGCGAAAGGCTTCTTGAGGGGAAAGCTGTAACTCTGGGAGATGATTTCACAGAACACAAAGAAGTTTCTCAGAAAGCTTCTTTCTCTTTGTTATCGGAGGATATTTCCTTTGGCCCTATAGTCTTCAAAGGGATCCGAAATATCTGTTCTCAGATTCCACAGAAATAAGGCTAGCAAAGAGATCCACGAAATACAGATGTAACTCTGTGAGTGGAAGTCACATATCACAGAGCAGTTTCTCAGAAAGCATCTTTCCAGATTTCATCGGAGGATATTTCCTTTTTCACCATAGCCCTCTATGGGCTTCCAAATATCACTTTGCCAATTCCACAAGAACTGTCTTAGTGAAAGGCTTCTTGAGGGGAAAGCTGTAACTCTATGAGATGATTTCACAGAACACAAAGAAGTTTCTCAGAAATCTTATTTCTCTTTGTTATGGGAGGATATTTCCTTTGGCCCTATAGTCTTCAAGGGGATTCTAAATATCTGCTCTCAGATTCCACAGAAATAAGGCTAGCAAAGAGATCCACGAAATACAGATGTAACTCTGTGAGTGGAAGTCACATATCACAGAGCAGTTTCTCAGAAAGCTTCTTTCCAGATTTCATCTGAGGATATTTCCTTTTTCACCATAGCCCTCTAACGGATTCCAAATATCACTTTGCCAATTCCACAAGAACTGTCTTAGCGAAAGGCTTCTTGAGGGGAAAGCTGTAACTCTGTGAGATGATTTCACAGAACACAAAGAAGTTTCTCAGAAAGCTTCTTTCTCTTTGTTATCGGAGGATATATCCTTTGGCCCTATAGTCTTCAAACAGATCCGAAATATCTGTTCTCAGATTCCACAGAAATAAGGCTAGCAAAGAGATCCACGAAATACAGATGTAACTCTGTGAGTGGAAGTCACATATCACAGAGCAGTTTCTCAGAAAGCTTCTTTCCAGATTTCATCTGAGGATATTTCCTTTTTCACCATAGCCCTCTATGGGCTTTCAAATATCACTTTGCCAATTCCACAAGAACTGTCTTAGCGAAAGGCTTCTTGAGGGGAAAGCTGTAACTCTGTGAGATGATTTCACAGAACACAAAGAAGTTTCTCAGAAAGCTTCTTTCTCTTTGTTATGGGAGGATATTTCTTTGGCCCTATAGTCTTCAAGGGGATTCTAAATATCTGCTTTCAGATTCCACAGAAATAAGGCTAGCAAAGAGATCCACGAAATACAGATGTAACTCTGTGAGTGGAAGTCACATATCCCAGAGCAGTTTCGAAGAAAGCTTCTTTCCAGATTTCATCGGAGGATATTTCCTTTTTCACCATAGCCCTCTATGGGCTTTCAAATATCACTTTGCCAATTCCACAAGAACTGTCTTAGCGAAAGGCTTCTTGAGGGGAAAGCTTTAACTCTGTGAGATGATTTCACAGAACACAAAGAAGTTTCTCAGAAAGCTTCTTTCTCTTTGTTATCGGAGGATAATTCCTTTGACCCTGTAGTCATCAAAGGGATCCGAAATATCTTTTCTCAGATTCCACAGAAATAAGGCTAGCAAAGAGATCCACGAAATACAGATGTAACTCTGTGAGTGGAAGTCACATATCACAGAGCAGTTTCTCAGAATGCTTCTTTCCATATTTCATCGGAGGATATTTCCTTTTTTACCATAGCCCTCTATGGGCTTCCAAATATCACTTTGCCAATTCCACAAGAACTGTCTTAGCGAAAGGCTTCTTGAGGGGAGAGCTGTAACTCTGTGAGATGATTTCACAGAACACAAAGAAGTTTCTCAGAAAGCTTCTTTCTCGTTGTTATGGGAGGATATTTCCTTTGGCCCTGTATTCTTCAAAGGGATTCTAAATATCTGCTCTCAGATTCCACAGAAATAAGGCTAGCAAAGAGATCCACGAAATACAGATGTAACTCTGTGAGTGGAAGTCACATATCACAGAGCAGTTTCTCAGAAAGCTTCTTTCCAGATTTCATTGGAGGATATTTCCTTTTTCACCATAGCCCTCTATGGGCTTCCAAATATCACTTTGCCAATTCCACAAGAACTGTCTTAGCGAAAGGCTTCTTGAGGGGAAATCTGTAACTCTGTGAGATGATTTCACAGAACACAAAGAAGTTTCACAGAAAGCTTCTTTCTCTTTGTTATGGGAGGATATATCCTTTGGCCCTATAGTCTTAAAAGGGATCCGAAATATCTGTTCTCAGATTCCACAGAAATAAGGCTAGCAAAGAGATCCACAAAATACAGATGTAACTCTGTGAGTGGAAGTCACATATCACAGAGCAGTTTCGAAGAAAGCTTCTTTCCAGATTTCATCGGAGGATATTTCCTTTTTCACCATAGCCGTCTATGGGCTTCCAAATATCACTTTGCCAATTCCACAAGTACTGTCTTAGCGAAAGGCTTCTAAAGGGGAAAGCTGTAACTCTGTGAGATGATTTCAAAGAACACAAAGAAGTTTCTCAGAAAGCTTCTTTCTCTTTGTTATCGGAGGATATTTCCTTTGGCCCTGTAGTTCAAAGGGATCCGAAATATCTGTTCTCAGATTCCACAGAAATAAGGCTAGCAAAGAGACCAAGAAATACAGATGTAACTCTGTGAGTGGAAGTCACATATCACAGAGCAGTTTCTCAGAAAGCGTCCTTCCAGATTTCATCGGAGGATATTTCCTTTTTCACCATAGCCCTCTATGGGCTTCCAAATATCACTTTGCCAATTCCACAAGACCTGTCTTAGCGAAAGTCTTCTTGAGGGGAAAGCTGTAACTCTGTGAGATGATTTCACAGAACACAAAGAAGTTTCTCAGAAAGCTTCTTTCTCTTTGTTATCGGAGGATATTTCCTTTGGCCCTATAGTCTTGAAAGGGATCCGAAATATCTGTTCTCAGATTCCACAGAAATAAGGCTAGCAAAGAGATCCACGAAATACACATGTAACTCTGTGAGTGGAAGTCACATATCACAGAGCAGTTTCTCAGAAAGCTTCTTTCCAGATTTCATCGGAGGATATTTCCTTTTTCACCATAGCCGTCTATGGGCTTCCAAATATCACTTTGCCAATTCCACAAGAACTGTCTTAGCGAAAGGCTTCTAAAGGGGAAAGCTGTAACTCTGTGAGATGATTTCACAGAACACAAAGAAGTTTCTCAGAAAGCTTCTTTCTCTTTGTTATCGGAGGATATTTCCTTTGGCCCTGTAGTCTTCAAAGGGATCCGAAATATCTGTTCTCAGATTCCACAGAAATAAGGCTAGCAAAGAGACCAAGAAATACAGATGTAACTCTGTGAGTGGAAGTCACATATCACAGAGCAGTTTCTCAGAAAGCTTCCTTCCAGATTTCATCGGAGGATATTTCCTTTTTCACCATAGCCCTCTATGGGCTTCCAAATATCACTTTGCCAATTCCACAAGACCTGTCTTAGCGAAAGGCTTCTTGAGGGGAAAGCTGTAACTCTGTGAGATGATTTCACAGAACACAAAGAAGTTTCTCAGAAAGCTTCTATCTCTTTGTTATCGGAGGATATTTCCTTTGGCCCTTTAGTCTTGAAAGGGATCCGAAATATCTGTTCTCAGATTCCACAGAAATAAGGCTAGCAAAGAGATCCACGAAATACAGATGTAACTCTGTGAGTGGAAGTCACATATCACAGAGCAGTTTCTCAGAAAGCTTCTTTCCAGATTTCATCGGAGGATATTTCCTTTTTCACCATAGCCGTCTAGGGGCTTCCAAATATCACTTTGCCAATTCCACAAGAACTGTTATAGCGAAAGGCTTCTTGAGGGGAAAGCTGTAACTCTGTGTGATGATTTCACAGAACACAAAGAAGTTTCTCAGAAAGCTTCTTTCTCTTTCTTATCGGAGGATATTTCCTTTGGCCCTGTAGTCTTAAAAGGGATCCGAAATATCTGTTCTCAGATTCCACAGAAATAAGGCTAGCAAAGAGATCCACGAAATACAGATGTAACTCTGTGAGTGGAAGTCACATATCACAGAGCAGTTTCTCAGAAAGCTTCCTTCCAGATTTCATCGGAGGATATTTCCTTTTTCACCATAGCCCTCTATGGGCTTCCAAATATCACTTTGCCAATTCCACAAGAACTGTCTTAGCGAAAGGCTTCTTGAGGGGAAAGCTGTAACTCTGGGAGATGATTTCACAGAACACAAAGAAGTTTCTCAGAAAGCTTCTTTCTCTTTGTTATCGGAGGATATTTCCTTTGGCCCTATAGTCTTCAAAGGGATCCGAAATATCTGTTCTCAGATTCCACAGAAATAAGGCTAGCAAAGAGATCCACGAAATACAGATGTAACTCTGTGAGTGGAAGTCACATATCACAGAGCAGTTTCTCAGAAAGCATCTTTCCAGATTTCATCGGAGGATATTTCCTTTTTCACCATAGCCCTCTATGGGCTTCCAAATATCACTTTGCCAATTCCACAAGAACTGTCTTAGTGAAAGGCTTCTTGAGGGGAAAGCTGTAACTCTGTGAGATGATTTCACAGAACACAAAGATGTTTCTCAGAAAGCTTCTTTCTCTTTGTTATGGGAGGATATTTCCTTTGGCCCTATACTCTTCAAGGGGATTCTAAATATCTGCTCTCAGATTCCACAGAAATAAGGCTAGCAAAGAGATCCACGAAATACAGATGTAACTCTGTGAGTGGAAGTCACATATCACAGAGCAGTTTCTCAGAAAGCTTCTTTCCAGATTTCATCTGAGGATATTTCCTTTTTCACCATAGCCCTCTAAGGGATTCCAAATATCACTTTGCAAATTCCACAAGAACTGTCTTAGCGAAAGGCTTCTTGAGGGGAAAGCTGTAACTCTGGGAGATGATTTCACAGAACACAAAGAAGTTTCTCAGAAAGCTTCTTTCTCTTTGTTATCGGAGGATATATCCTTTGGCCCTATAGTCTTCAAAGAGATCCGAAATATCTGTTCTCAGATTCCACAGAAATAAGGCTAGCAAAGAGATCCACGAAATACAGATGTAACTCTGTGAGTGCAAGTCACATATCACAGAGCAGTTTCTCAGAAAGCTTCTTTCCAGATTTCATCGGAGGATATTTCCTTTTTCACCATAGCCGTCTATGTGCTTCCAAATATCACTTTGCCAATTCCACAAGAACTGTCATAGCGAAAGGCTTCTTGACGGGAAAGCTGTAACTCTGTGAGATGATTTCACAGAACACAAAGAGGTTTCTCAGAAAGCTTCTTTCTCTTTGTTATGGGAGGATATTTCCTTTGGCACTATACTCTTCAAGGGGATTCTAAATATCTGCTCTCAGATTCCACAGAAATATGGCTAGCAAAGAGATCCACGAAATACAGATGTAACTCTGTGAGTGGAAGTCACATATCACAGAGCAGTTTCTCAGAAAGCATCTTTCCAGATTTCATCGGAGGATATTTCCTTTTTCACCATAGCCCTCTATGGGCTTCCAAATATCACTTTGCCAATTCCACCAGAACTGTCTTAGTGAAAGGCTTCTTGAGGGGAAAGCTGTAACTCTGTGAGATGATTTCACAGAACACAAAGATGTTTCTCAGAAAGCTTCTTTCTCTTTGTTATGGGAGGATATTTCCTTTGGCCCTATACACTTCAAGGGGATTCTAAATATCTGCTCTCAGATTCCACAGAAATAAGGCTAGCAAAGAGATCCACGAAATACAGATGTAACTCTGTGAGTGGAAGTCACATATCACAGAGCAGTTTCTCAGAAAGCTTCTTTCCAGATTTCATCTGAGGATATTTCCTTTTTCACCATAGCCCTCTAAGGGATTCCAAATATCACTTTGCCAATTCCACAAGAACTGTCTTAGCGAAAGGCTTCTTGAGGGGAAAGCTGTAACTCTGTGAGATGATTTCACAGAACACAAAGAAGTTTCTCAGAAAGCTTCTTTCTCTTTGTTATCGGAGGATATATCCTTTGGCCCTATAGTCTTCAAAGAGATCCGAAATATCTGTTCTCAGATTTCACAGAAATAAGGCTAGCAAAGAGATCCACGAAATACAGATGTAACTCTGTGAGTGGAAGTCACATATCACAGAGCAGTTTCTCAGAAAGCTTCTTTCCAGATTTCATCGGAGGATATTTCCTTTTTCACCATAGCCCTCTATGGGCTTCCAAATATCACTTTGCCAATTCCACAAGAACTGTCTTAGCGAAAGACTTCTTGAGGGGAAAGCTGTAACTCTGTGAGATGATTTCACAGAACACAAAGAAGTTTCTCAGAAAGCTTCTTTCTCTTTGTTATGGGAGGATATTTCCTTTGGCCCTATAGTCTTCAAGGGGATTCTAAATATCTGCTTTCAGAGTCCACAGAAATAAGGCTAGCAAAGAGATCCACGAAATACAGATGTAACTCTGTGAGTGGAAGTCACATATCACAGAGCAGTTTCTCAGAAAGCTTCTTTCCAGATTTCATCGGAGGATATTTCCTTTTTCACCATAGCCCTCTATGGGCTTCCAAGTATCACTTTGCCAATTCCACAAGAACTTTCTTAGCGAAAGGCTTCTTGAGGGGAAAGCTGTAACTCTGTGAGGTGATTTCACAGAACACAAAGAAGTTTCTCAGAAAGCTTCTTTCTCTTTGTTATCGGAGGATATTTCCCTTGGCCCTCTAGTCTTCAAAGGGATCCGAAATATCTGTTCTCAGATTCCACAGAAATAAGGCTAGCAAAGAGATCCACGAAATACAGATGTAACTCTGTGAGTGCAAGTCACATATCACAGAGCAGTTTCTCAGAAAGCTTCTTTCCAGATTTCATCGCAGGATATTTCCTTTTTCACCATAGCCGTCTATGTGCTTCCAAACATCACTTTGCCAATTCCACAAGAACTGTCTTAGCGAAAGGCTTCTTGAGGGGAAAGCTGTAACTCTGTGAGATGATTTCACAGAACACAAAGAAGTTTCTCAGAAAGCTTCTTTCTCTTTGTTATCGGAGGATATTTCCTTTGGACCTATAGTCTTCAAGGGGATTCTAAATATCTGCTTTCAGATTCCACAGAAATAAGGCTAGCAAAGAGATCCACGAAATACAGATGTAACTCTGTGAGTGGAAGTCACATATCACAGAGCAGTTTCGAAGAAAGCTTTTTTCCAGATTTCATCTAAGGATATTTCCTTTTTCACCATAGCCCTCTATGGGCTTTCAAATATCACTTTGCCAATTCCACAAGAACTGTCTTAGCGAAAGGCTTCTTGAGGGGAAAGCTGTAACTCTGTGAGATGATTTCACAGAACACAAAGAAGTTTCTCAGAAAGCTTCTTTCTCTTTGTTATCGGAGGATAATTCCTTTGGCCCTATATTCTTCAAAGGGATCCGAAATATCTGTTCTCAGATTCCACAGAAATAAGGCTAGCAAAGAGATCCACGAAATACAGATGTAACTCTGTGAGTGGAAGTCACATATAACAGAGCAGTTTCTCAGAATGCTTCTTTCCATATTTCATCGGAGGATATTTCCTTTTTCACCATAGCCCTCTATGGGCTTCCAAATATCACTTTGCCAATTCCACAAGAACTGTCTTAGCGAAAGGCTTCTTGAGGGGAAAGCTGTAACTCTGTGAGATGATTTCACAGAACACAAAGAAGTTTCTCAGAAAGCTTCTTTCTCTTTGTTATGGGAGGATATTTCCTTTGGCCCTATATTCTTCAAAGTGATTCTAAATATCTGCTCTTAGATTCCACAGAAATAAGGCTAGCAAAGAGATCCACGAAATACAGATGTAACTCTGTGAGTGGAAGTCACATATCACAGAGCAGTTTCTCAGAAAGCTTCTTTCCAGATTTCATTGGAGGATATTTCCTTTTTCACCATAGCCGTCTATGGGCTTCCAAATATCACTTTGCCAATTCCACAAGAACTGTCTTAGCGAAAGGCTTCTAAAGGGGAAAGCTGTAACTCTGTGAGATGATTTCACAGAACACAAAGAAGTTTCTCAGAAAGCTTCTTTCTCTTTGTTATCGGAGGATATTTCCTTTGGCCCTGTAGTCTTCAAAGGGATCCGAAATATCTGTTCTCAGATTCCACAGAAATAAGGCTAGCAAAGAGACCAAGAAATACAGATGTAACTCTGTGAGTGGAAGTCACATATCACAGAGCACTTTCTCAGAAAGCTTCCTTCCAGATTTCATCGGAGGATATTTCCTTTTTCACCATAGCCCTCTATGGGCTTCCAAATATCACTTTGCCAATTCCACAAGACCTGTCTTAGCGAAAGGCTTCTTGAGGGGAAAGCTGTAACTCTGTGAGATGATTTCACAGAACACAAAGAAGTTTCTCAGAAAGCTTCTTTCTCTTTGTTATCGGAGGATATTTCCTTTGGCCCTATAGTCTTGAAAGGGATCCGAAATATCTGTTCTCAGATTCCACAGAAATAAGGCTAGCAAAGAGATCCACGAAATACAGTTGTAACTCTGTGAGTGGAAGTCACATATCACAGAGCAGTTTCTCAGAAAGCTTCTTTCCAGATTTCATCGGAGGATATTTCCTTTTTCACCATAGCCGTCTAGGGGCTTCCAAATATCACTTTGCCAATTCCACAAGAACTGTTATAGCGAAAGGCTTCTTGAGGGGAAAGCTGTAACTCTGTGTGATGATTTCACAGAACACAAAGAGGTTTCTCAGAAAGCTTCTTTCTCTTTCTTATCGGAGGATATTTCCTTTGGCCCTGTAGTCTTAAAAGGGATCCGAAATATCTGTTCTCAGATTCCACAGAAATAAGGCTAGCAAAGAGATCCACGAAATACAGATGTAACTCTGTGAGTGGAAGTCACATATCACAGAGCAGTTTCTCAGAAAGCTTCCTTCCAGATTTCATCGGAGGATATTTCTTTTTCACCATAGCCCTCTATGGGCTTCCAAATATCACTTTGCCAATTCCACAAGAACTGTCTTAGCGAAAGGCTTCTTGAGGGTAAAGCTGTAACTCTGGGAGATGATTTCACAGAACACAAAGAAGTTTCTCAGAAAGCTTCTTTCTCTTTGTTATCGGAGGATATTACTTTGGCCCTATAGTCTTCAAAGGGATCCGAAATATCTGTTCTCAGATTCCACAGAAATAAGGCTAGCAAAGAGATCCACGAAATACAGATGTAACTCTGTGAGTGGAAGTCACATATCACAGAGCAGTTTCTCAGAAAGCATCTTTCCAGATTTCATCGGAGGATATTTCCTTTTTCACCATAGCCCTCTATGGGCTTCCAAATATCACTTTGCCAATTCCACAAGAACTGTCTTAGTGAAAGGCTTCTTGAGGGGAAAGCTGTAACTCTGTGAGATGATTTCACAGAACACAAAGAAGTTTCTCAGAAAGCTTCTTTCTCTTTGTTATGGGAGGATATTTCCTTTGGCCCTATACTCTTCAAGGGGATTCTAAATATCTGCTCTCAGATTCCACAGAAATAAGGCTAGCAAAGAGATCCACGAAATACAGATGTAACTCTGTGAGTGGATGTCACATATCACAGAGCAGTTTCTCAGAAAGCATCTTTCCAGATTTCATCGGAGGATATTTCCTTTTTCACCATAGCCCTCTATGGGCTTCCAAATATCACTTTGCCAATTCCACAAGAACTGTCTTAGTGAAAGGCTTCTTGAGGGGAAAGCTGTAACTCTGTGAGATGATTTCACAGAACACAAAGAAGTTTCTCAGAAAGCTTCTTTCTCTTTGTTATGGGAGGATATTTCCTTTGGCCCTATACTCTTCAAGGGGATTCTAAATATCTGCTCTCAGATTCCACAGAAATAAGGCTAGCAAAGAGATCCACGAAATACAGATGTAACTCTGTGAGTGGAAGTCACATATCACAGAGCAGTTTCTCAGAAAGCTTCTTTCCAGATTTCATCTGAGGATATTTCCTTTTTCACCATAGCCCTCTAAGGGATTCCAAATATCACTTTGCCAATTCCACAAGAACTGTCTTAGCGAAAGGCTTCTTGAGGGGAAAGCTGTAACTCTGTGAGGTGATTTCACAGAACACAAAGAAGTTTCTCAGAAAGCTTCTTTCTCTTTGTTATCGGAGGATATATCCTTTGGCCCTATAGTCTTCAAAGAGATCCGAAATATCTGTTCTCAGATTCCACAGAAATAAGGCTAGCAAAGAGATCCACGAAATACAGATGTAACTCTGTGAGTGCAAGTCACATATCACAGAGCAGTTTCTCAGAAAGCTTCTTTCCATATTTCATCGGAGGATATTTCCTTTTTCACCATAGCCGTCTATGTGCTTCCAAATATCACTTTGCCAATTCCACAAGAACTGTCATAGCGAAAGGCTTCTTGACGGGAAAGCTGTAACTCTGAGAGATGATTTCACAGAACACAAAGAAGTTTCTCAGAAAGCTTCTTTCTCTTTGTTATGGGAGGATATTTCCTTTGGCCCTATAGTCTTCAAGGGGATTCTAAATATCTGCTTTCAGATTCCACAGAAATAAGGCTAGCAAAGATATCCACGAAATACAGATGTAACTCTGTGAGTGGAAGTCACATATCACAGAGCAGTTTCTCAGAAAGCTTCTTTCCAGATTTCATCTGAGGATATTTCCTTTTTCACCATAGCCCTCTATGGGCTTTAAAATATCACTTTGCCAATTCCACAAGAACTGTCTTAGCGAAAGGCTTCTTGAGGGGAAAGCTGTAACTCTGTGAGATGATTTCACAGAACACAAAGAAGTTTCTCAGAAAGCTTCTTTCTCTTTGTTATGGGAGGATATTTCTTTTGGCCCTATAGTCTTCAAGGGGATTCTAAATATCTGCTTTCAGATTCCACAGAAATAAGGCTAGCAAAGAGATCCACGAAATACAGATGTAACTCTGTGAGTGGAAGTCACATATCACAGAGCAGTTTCGAAGAAAGCTTTTTTCCAGATTTCATCTGAGGATATTTCCTTTTTCACCATAGCCCTCTATGGGCTTTCAAATATCACTTTGCCAATTCCACAAAAACTGTCTTAGCGAAAGGCTTCTTGAGGGGAAAGCTGTAACTCTGTGAGATGATTTCACAGAACACAAAGAAGTTTCTCAGAAAGCTTCTTTCTCTTTGTTATCGGAGGATATTTCCTTTGGCCCTATATTCTTCAAAGGGATCCGAAATATCTGTTCTCAGATTCCCCAGAAATAAGGCTAGCAAAGAGACCAAGAAATACAGATGTAACTCTGTGAGTGGAAGTCACATATCACAGAGCAGTTTCTCAGAAAGCCTCCTTCCAGATTTCATCTTAGGATATTTCCTTTTTCACCATAGCCCTCTATGGGCTTCCAAATATCACTTTGCCAATTCCACAAGACCTGTCTTAGCGAAAGGCTTCTTGAGGGGAAAGCTGTAACTCTGTGAGATGATTTCACAGAACACAAAGAAGTTTCTCAGAAAGCTTCTTTCTCTTTGTTATGGGAGGATATTTCCTTTGGCCCTATAGTCTTCAAGGGGATTCTAAATATCTGCTTTCAGATTCCACAGAAATAAGGCTAGCAAAGAGATCCACGAAATACAGATGTAACTCTGTGAATGGAAGTCACATATCACAGAGCAGTTTCTCAGAAAGCTTCTTTCCAGATTTCATCGGAGGATATTTCCTTTTTCACCATAGCCCTCTATGGGCTTTCAAATATCACTTTGCCAATTCCACAAGAACTGTCTTAGCGAAAGGCTTCTAGAGGGGAAAGCTGTAACTCTGTGAGATGATTTCACAGAACACAAAGAAGTTTCTCAGAAAGCTTCTTTCTCTTTGTTATGGGAGGATATTTCCTTTGGCCCTATAGTCTTCAAGGGGATTCTAAATATCTGCTTTCAGATTCCACAGAAATAAGGCTAGCAAAGAGATCCACGAAATACAGATGTAACTCTGTGAGTGGAAGTCACATATCACAGAGCAGTTTCTCAGAAAGCTTCTTTCCAGATTTCATCTGAGGATATTTCCTTTTTCACCATAGCCCTCTATGGGCTTTCAAATATCACTTTGCCAATTCCACAAGAACTGTCTTAGCGAAAGGCTTCTTGAGGGGAAAGCTGTAACTCTGTGAGATGATTTCACAGAACACAAAGTAGTTTCTCAGAAAGCTTCTTTCTCTTTGTTATCGGAGGATAATTCCTTTGGCCCTATAGTCTTCAAAGGGATCCGAAATATCTGTTCTCAGATTCCACAGAAATAAGGCTAGCAAAGAGATCCGCGAAATACAGATGTAACTCTGTGAGTGGAAGTCACATATCACAGAGCAGTTTCTCAGAATGCTTCTTTCCATATTTCATCGGAGGATATTTCCTTTTTCACCATAGCCCTCTATGGGCTTCCAAATATCACTTTGCCAATTCCACAAGAACTGTCTTAGCGAAAGGCTTATTGAGGGGAAAGCTGTAACTCTGTGAGATGATTTCACAGAACACAAAGAAGTTTCTCAGAAAGCTTCTTTCTCTTTGTTATGGGAGGATATTTCCTTTGGCCCTATATTCTTCAAAGGGATTCTAAATATCTGCTTTCAGATTCCACAGAAATAAGGCTAGCAAAGAGATCCACGAAATACAGATGTAACTCTGTGAGTGGAAGTCACATATCACAGAGCAGTTTCTCAGAAAGCTTCTTTCCAGATTTCATTGGAGGATATTTCCTTTTTCAACATAGCCCTCTATGGGCTTCCAAATATCACTTTGCCAATTCCACAAGAACTGTCTTAGCGAAAGGCTTCTTGAGGGGAAAGCTGTAACTCTGTGAGATGATTTCCA
Organism: Macaca mulatta; assembly: GCF_049350105.2. Classification (NCBI taxonomy): domain Eukaryota; kingdom Metazoa; phylum Chordata; class Mammalia; order Primates; family Cercopithecidae; genus Macaca; species Macaca mulatta. Next base: position 32,218,443 of record NC_133417.1, read on the forward strand.
GGAACACAAAGAAGTTTCTCAGAAAGCTTCTTTCTCTTTGTTATGGGAGGATATATCCTTTGGCCCTATAGTCTTCAAAGAGATCCGAAATATCTGTTCTCAGATTCCACAGAAATAAGGCTAGCAAAGAGATCCACGAAATACAGATGTATCTCTGTGAGTGGAAGTCACATATCACAGAGCAGTTTCTCAGAAAGCTTCTTTCCAGATTTCATCGGAGGATATTTCCTTTTTCACCATAGCCCTCTATGGGCTTCCAAATATCACTTTGCCAATTCCACAAGAACTGTCTTAGCGAAAGGCTTCTTGAGGGGAAAGCTGTAACTCTGTGAGATGATTTCACAGAACACAAAGAAGTTTCTCAGAAAGCTTCTTTCTCTTTGTTATCGGAGGATATTTCCTTTGGCCCTATAGTCTTCAAAGGGATCCGAAATATCTGTTCTCAGATTCCACAGAAATAAGGCTAGCAAAGAGATCCACGAAATACAGATGTAACTCTGTGAGTGGAAGTCACATATCACAGAGCAGTTTCTCAGAAAGCTTCTTTCCAGATTTCATCGGAGGATATTTCCTTTTTCACCATAGCCGTCTAGGGGCTTCCAAATATCACTTTGCCAATTCCACAAGAACTGTTATAGCGAAAGGCTTCTTGAGGGGAAAGCTGTAACTCTGTGTGATGATTTCACAGAACACAAAGAAGTTTCTCAGAAAGCTTCTTTCTCTTTCTTATCGGAGGATATTTCCTTTGGCCCTGTAGTCTTAAAAGGGATCCGAAATATCTGTTCTCAGATTCCACAGAAATAAGGCTAGCAAAGAGATCCACGAAATACAGATGTAACTCTGTGAGTGGAAGTCACATATCACAGAGCAATTTCTCAGAAAGCTTCCTTCCAGATTTCATCGGAGGATATTTCCTTTTTCACCATAGCCCAGTATGGGCTTCCAAATATCACTTTGCCAATTCCACAAGAACTGTCTTAGCGAAAGGCTTCTTGAGGGGAAAGCTGTAACTCTGGGAGATGATTTCACAGAACACAAAGAAGTTTCTCAGAAAGCTTCTTTCTCTTTGTTATCGGAGGATATTTCCTTTGGCCCTATAGTCTTCAAAGGGATCCGAAATATCTGTTCTCAGATTCCACAGAAATAAGGCTAGCAAAGAGATCCACGAAATACAGATGTAACTCTGTGAGTGGAAGTCACATATCACAGAGCAGTTTCTCAGAAAGCATCTTTCCAGATTTCATCGGAGGATATTTCCTTTTTCACCATAGCCCTCTATGGGCTTCCAAATATCACTTTGCCAATTCCACAAGAACTGTCTTAGTGAAAGGCTCCTTGAGGGGAAAGCTGTAACTCTGTGAGATGATTTCACAGAACACAAAGAAGTTTCTCAGAAAGCTTCTTTCTCTTTGTTATGGGAGGATATTTCCTTTGGCCCTATAGTCTTCAAGGGGATTCTAAATATCTGCTCTCAGATTCCACAGAAATAAGGCTAGCAAAGAGATCCACGAAATACAGATGTAACTCTGTGAGTGGAAGTCACATATCACAGAGCAGTTTCTCAGAAAGCTTCTTTCCAGATTTCATCTGAGGATATTTCCTTTTTCACCATAGCCCTCTAACGGATTCCAAATATCACTTTGCCAATTCCACAAGAACTGTCTTAGCGAAAGGCTTCTTGAGGGGAAAGCTGTAACTCTGTGAGATGATTTCACAGAACACAAAGAAGTTTCTCAGAAAGATTCTTTCTCTTTGTTATCGGAGGATATATCCTTTGGCCCTATAGTCTTCAAACAGATCCGAAATATCTGTTCTCAGATTCCACAGAAATAAGGCTAGCAGAGAGATCCACGAAATACAGATGTAACTCTGTGAGTGGAAGTCACATATCACAGAGCAGTTTCTCAGAAAGCTTCTTTCCAGATTTCATCTGAGGATATTTCCTTTTTCACCATAGCCCTCTATGGGCTTTCAAATATCACTTTGCCAATTCCACAAGAACTGTCTTAGCGAAAGGCTTCTTGAGGGGAAAGCTGTAACTCTGTGAGATGATTTCACAGAACACAAAGAAGTTTCTCAGAAAGCTTCTTTCTCTTTGTTATGGGAGGATATTTCCTTTGGCCCTATAGTCTTCAAGGGGATTCTAAGTATCTGCTTTCAGATTCCACAGAAATAAGGCTAGCAAAGAGATCCACGAAATACAGATGTAACTCTGTGAGTGGAAGTCACATATCACAGAGCAGTTTCGAGGAAAGCTTCTTTCCAGATTTCATCTGAGGATATTTCCTTTTTCACCATAGCCCTCTATGGGATTTCAAATATCACTTTGCCAATTCCACAAGAACTGTCTTAGCGAAAGGCTTCTTGAGGGGAAAGCTGTAACTCTGTGAGATGATTTCACAGAACACAAAGAAGTTTCTCAGAAAGCTTCTTTCTCTTTGTTATCGGAGGATAATTCCTTTGGCCCTGTAGTCTTCAAAGGGATCCGAAATATCTGTTCTCAGATTCCACAGAAATAAGGCTAGCAAAGAGATCCACGAAATACAGATGTAACTCTGTGAGTGGAAGTCACATATCACAGAGCAGTTTCTCAGAATGCTTCTTTCCATATTTCATCGGAGGATATTTCCTTTTTTACCATAGCCCTCTATGGGCTTCCAAATATCACTTTGCCAATTCCACAAGAACTGTCTTAGCGAAAGGCTTCTTGAGGGGAGAGCTGTAACTCTGTGAGATGATTTCACAGAACACAAAGAAGTTTCTCAGAAAGCTTCTTTCTCTTTGTTATAGGAGGATATTTCCTTTGGCCCTGTATTCTTCAAAGGGATTCTAAATATCTGCTCTCAGATTCCACAGAAATAAGGCTAGCAAAGAGATCCACGAAATACAGATGTAACTTTGTGAGTGGAAGTCATATATCACAGAGCAGTTTCTCAGAAAGCTTCTTTCCAGATTTCATTGGAGGATATTTCCTTTTTCACCATAGCCCTCTATGGGCTTCCAAATATCACTTTGCCAATTCCACAAGAACTGTCTTAGCGAAAGGCTTCTTGAGGGGAAAGCTGTAACTCTGTGAGATGATTTCACAGAACACAAAGAAGTTTCTCAGAAAGCTTCTTTCTCTTTGTTATGGGAGGATATATCCTTTGGCCCTATAGTCTTCAAAGAGATCCGAAATATCTGTTCTCAGATTCCACAGAAATAAGGCTAGCAAAGAGATCCACGAAATACAGATGTAACTCTGTGAGTGGAAGTCACATATCACAGAGCAGTTTCGAAGAAAGCTTCTTTCCAGATTTCATCGGAGGATATTTCCTTTTTCACCATAGCCGTCTATGGGCTTCCAAATATCACTTTGCCAATTCCACAAGTACTGTCTTAGCGAAAGGCTTCTAAAGGGGAAAGCTGTAACTCTGTGAGATGATTTCACAGAACACAAAGAAGTTTCTCAGAAAGCTTCTTTCTCTTTGTTATCGGAGGATATTTCCTTTGGCCCTGTAGTTCAAAGGGATCCGAAATATCTGTTCTCAGATTCCACAGAAATAAGGCTAGCAAAGAGACCAAGAAATACAGATGTAACTCTGTGAGTGGAAGTCACATATCACAGAGCAGTTTCTCAGAAAGCTTCCTTCCAGATTTCATCGGAGGATATTTCCTTTTTCACCATAGCCCTCTATGGGCTTCCAAATATCACTTTGCCAATTCCACAAGACCTGTCTTAGCGAAAGGCTTCTTGAGGGGAAAGCTGTAACTCTGTGAGATGATTTCACAGAACACAAAGAAGTTTCTCAGAAAGCTTCTTTCTCTTTGTTATCGGAGGATATTTCCTTTGGCCCTATAGTCTTGAAAGGGATCCGAAATATCTGTTCTCAGATTCCACAGAAATAAGGCTAGCAAAGAGATCCACGAAATACAGATGTAACTCTGTGAGTGGAAGTCACATATCACAGAGCAGTTTCTCAGAAAGCTTCTTTCCAGATTTCATCGGAGGATATTTCCTTTTTCACCATAGCCCTCTATGGGCTTCCAAATATCACTTTGCCAATTCCACAAGACCTGTCTTAGCGAAAGGCTTCTTGAGGGGAAAGCTGTTACTCTGTGAGATGATTTCACAGAACACAAAGAAGTTTCTCAGAAAGCTTCTTTCTCTTTGTTATCGGAGGATATTTCCTTTGGCCCTATAGTCTTCAAAGGGATCCGAAATATCTGTTCTCAGATTCCACAGAAATAAGGCTAGCAAAGAGATCCACCAAATACAGATGTAACTCTGTGAGTGGAAGTCACATATCACAGAGCAGTTTCTCAGAAAGCTTCTTTCCAGATTTCATCGGAGGATATTTCCTTTTTCACCATAGCCCTCTATGGGCTTCCAAATATCACTTTGCCAATTCCACAAGAACTGTCTTAGCGAAAGACTTCTTGAGGAGAAAGCTGTAACTCTGTGAGATGATTTCACAGAACACAAAGAAGTTTCTCAGAAAGCTTCTTTCTCTTTGTTATGGGAGGATATTTCCTTTGGCCCTATAGTCTTCAAGGGGATTCTAAATATCTGCTTTCAGATTCCACAGAAATAAGGCTAGCAAAGAGATCCACGAAATACAGATGTAACTCTGTGAGTGGAAGTCACATATCACAGAGCAGTTTCGAAGAAAGCTTTTTTCCAGATTTCATCTGAGGATATTTCCTTTTTCACCATAGCCCTCTATGGGCTTCCAAGTATCACTTTGCCAATTCCACAAGAACTGTCTTAGCGAAAGGCTTCTTGAGGGGAAAGCTGTAACTCTGTGAGGTGATTTCACAGAACACAAAGAAGTTTCTCAGAAAGCTTCTTTCTCTTTGTTATCGGAGGATATTTCCCTTGGCCCTGTAGTCTTCAAAGGGATCCGAAATATCTGTTCTCAGATTCCACAGAAATAAGGCTAGCAAAGAGATCCACGAAATACAGATGTAACTCTGTGAGTGCAAGTCACATATCACAGAGCAGTTTCTCAGAAAGCTTCTTTCCAGATTTCACCGCAGGATATTTCCTTTTTCACCATAGCCGTCTATGTGCTTCCAAATATCACTTTGCCAATTCCACAAGAACTGTCATAGCGAAAGGCTTCTTGACGGGAAAGCTGTAACTCTGTGAGATGATTTCACAGAACACAAAGAAGTTTCTCAGAAAGCTTCTTTCTCTTTGTTATGGGAGGATATTTCCTTTGGCCCTATAGTCTTCAAGGGGATTCTAAATATCTGCTTTCAGATTCCACAGAAATAAGGCTAGCAAAGAGATCCACGAAATACAGATGTAACTCTGTGAATGGAAGTCACATATCACAGAGCAGTTTCTCAGAAAGCTTCTTTCCAGATTTCATCTGAGGATATTTCCTTTTTCACCATAGCCCTCTATGGGCTTTCAAATATCACTTTGCCAATTCCACAAGAACTGTCTTAGCGAAAGGCTTCTAGAGGGGAAACCTGTAACTCTGTGAGATGATTTCACAGAACACAAAGAAGTTTCTCAGAAAGCTTCTTTCTCTTTGTTATGGGAGGATATTTCCTTTGGCCCTATAGTCTTCAAGGGGATTCTAAATATCTGCTTTCAGATTCCACAGAAATAAGGCTAGCAAAGAGATCCACGAAATACAGATGTAACTCTGTGAGTGGAAGTCACATATCACAGAGCAGTTTCTCAGAAAGCTTCTTTCCAGATTTCATCGGAGGATATTTCCTTTTTCACCATAGCCCTCTATGGGCTTTCAAATATCACTTTGCCAATTCCACAAGAACTGTCTTAGCGAAAGGCTTCTTGAGGGGAAAGCTGTAACTCTGTGAGATGATTTCACAGAACACAAAGTAGTTTCTCAGAAAGCTTCTTTCTCTTTGTTATCGGAGGATAATTCCTTTGGCCCTATAGTCTTCAAAGGGATCCGAAATATCTGTTCTCAGATTCCACAGAAATAAGGCTAGCAAAGAGATCCACGAAATACAGATGTAACTCTGTGAGTGGAAGTCACATATCACAGAGCAGTTTCGAAGAAAGCTTCTTTCCAGATTTCATCGGAGGATATTTCCTTTTTCACCATAGCCGTCTATGGGCTTCCAAATATCACTTTGCCAATTCCACAAGTACTGTCTTAGCGAAAGGCTTCTAAAGGGGAAAGCTGTAACTCTGTGAGATGATTTCACAGAACACAAAGAAGTTTCTCAGAAAGCTTCTTTCTCTTTGTTATCGGAGGATATTTCCTTTGGCCCTGTAGTTCAAAGGGATCCGAAATATCTGTTCTCAGATTCCACAGAAATAAGGCTAGCAAAGAGACCAAGAAATACAGATGTAACTCTGTGAGTGGAAGTCACATATCACAGAGCAGTTTCTCAGAAAGCTTCCTTCCAGATTTCATCGGAGGATATTTCCTTTTTCACCATAGCCCTCTATGGGCTTCCAAATATCACTTTGCCAATTCCACAAGACCTGTCTTAGCGAAAGGCTTCTTGAGGGGAAAGCTGTAACTCTGTGAGATGATTTCACAGAACACAAAGAAGTTTCTCAGAAAGCTTCTTTCTCTTTGTTATCGGAGGATATTTCCTTTGGCCCTATAGTCTTGAAAGGGATCCGAAATATCTGTTCTCAGATTCCACAGAAATAAGGCTAGCAAAGAGATCCACGAAATACAGATGTAACTCTGTGAGTGGAAGTCACATATCACAGAGCAGTTTCTCAGAAAGCTTCTTTCCAGATTTCATCGGAGGATATTTCCTTTTTCACCATAGCCCTCTATGGGCTTCCAAATATCACTTTGCCAATTCCACAAGACCTGTCTTAGCGAAAGGCTTCTTGAGGGGAAAGCTGTTACTCTGTGAGATGATTTCACAGAACACAAAGAAGTTTCTCAGAAAGCTTCTTTCTCTTTGTTATCGGAGGATATTTCCTTTGGCCCTATAGTCTTCAAAGGGATCCGAAATATCTGTTCTCAGATTCCACAGAAATAAGGCTAGCAAAGAGATCCACCAAATACAGATGTAACTCTGTGAGTGGAAGTCACATATCACAGAGCAGTTTCTCAGAAAGCTTCTTTCCAGATTTCATCGGAGGATATTTCCTTTTTCACCATAGCCCTCTATGGGCTTCCAAATATCACTTTGCCAATTCCACAAGAACTGTCTTAGCGAAAGACTTCTTGAGGAGAAAGCTGTAACTCTGTGAGATGATTTCACAGAACACAAAGAAGTTTCTCAGAAAGCTTCTTTCTCTTTGTTATGGGAGGATATTTCCTTTGGCCCTATAGTCTTCAAGGGGATTCTAAATATCTGCTTTCAGATTCCACAGAAATAAGGCTAGCAAAGAGATCCACGAAATACAGATGTAACTCTGTGAGTGGAAGTCACATATCACAGAGCAGTTTCGAAGAAAGCTTTTTTCCAGATTTCATCTGAGGATATTTCCTTTTTCACCATAGCCCTCTATGGGCTTCCAAGTATCACTTTGCCAATTCCACAAGAACTGTCTTAGCGAAAGGCTTCTTGAGGGGAAAGCTGTAACTCTGTGAGGTGATTTCACAGAACACAAAGAAGTTTCTCAGAAAGCTTCTTTCTCTTTGTTATCGGAGGATATTTCCCTTGGCCCTGTAGTCTTCAAAGGGATCCGAAATATCTGTTCTCAGATTCCACAGAAATAAGGCTAGCAAAGAGATCCACGAAATACAGATGTAACTCTGTGAGTGCAAGTCACATATCACAGAGCAGTTTCTCAGAAAGCTTCTTTCCAGATTTCACCGCAGGATATTTCCTTTTTCACCATAGCCGTCTATGTGCTTCCAAATATCACTTTGCCAATTCCACAAGAACTGTCATAGCGAAAGGCTTCTTGACGGGAAAGCTGTAACTCTGTGAGATGATTTCACAGAACACAAAGAAGTTTCTCAGAAAGCTTCTTTCTCTTTGTTATGGGAGGATATTTCCTTTGGCCCTATAGTCTTCAAGGGGATTCTAAATATCTGCTTTCAGATTCCACAGAAATAAGGCTAGCAAAGAGATCCACGAAATACAGATGTAACTCTGTGAATGGAAGTCACATATCACAGAGCAGTTTCTCAGAAAGCTTCTTTCCAGATTTCATCTGAGGATATTTCCTTTTTCACCATAGCCCTCTATGGGCTTTCAAATATCACTTTGCCAATTCCACAAGAACTGTCTTAGCGAAAGGCTTCTAGAGGGGAAACCTGTAACTCTGTGAGATGATTTCACAGAACACAAAGAAGTTTCTCAGAAAGCTTCTTTCTCTTTGTTATGGGAGGATATTTCCTTTGGCCCTATAGTCTTCAAGGGGATTCTAAATATCTGCTTTCAGATTCCACAGAAATAAGGCTAGCAAAGAGATCCACGAAATACAGATGTAACTCTGTGAGTGGAAGTCACATATCACAGAGCAGTTTCTCAGAAAGCTTCTTTCCAGATTTCATCGGAGGATATTTCCTTTTTCACCATAGCCCTCTATGGGCTTTCAAATATCACTTTGCCAATTCCACAAGAACTGTCTTAGCGAAAGGCTTCTTGAGGGGAAAGCTGTAACTCTGTGAGATGATTTCACAGAACACAAAGTAGTTTCTCAGAAAGCTTCTTTCTCTTTGTTATCGGAGGATAATTCCTTTGGCCCTATAGTCTTCAAAGGGATCCGAAATATCTGTTCTCAGATTCCACAGAAATAAGGCTAGCAAAGAGATCCACGAAATACAGATGTAACTCTGTGAGTGGAAGTCACATATCACAGAGCAGTTTCTCAGAATGCTTCTTTCCATATTTCATCGGAGGATATTTCCTTTTTCACCATAGCCCTCTATGGGCTTCCAAATATCACTTTGCCAATTCCACAAGAACTGTCTTAGCGAAAGGCTTCTTGAGGGGAAAGCTGTAACTCTGTGAGATGATTTCACAGAACACAAAGAAGTTTCTCAGAAAGCTTCTTTCTCTTTGTTATGGGAGGATATTTCCTTTGGCCCTATATTCTTCAAAGGGATTCTAAATATCTGCTCTCAGATTCCACAGAAATAAGGCTAGCAAAGAGATCCACGAAATACAGATGTAACTCTGTGAGTGGAAGTCACATATCACAGAGCAGTTTCTCAGAAAGCTTCTTTCCAGATTTCATTGGAGGATATTTCCTTTTTCACCATAGCCCTCTATGGGCTTCCAAATATCACTTTGCCAATTCCACAAGAACTGTCTTAGCGAAAGGCTTCTTGAGGGGAAAGCTGTAACTCTGTGAGATGATTTCCCAGAACACAAAGAAGTTTCTCAGAAAGCTTCTTTCTCTTTGTTATGGGAGGATATATCCTTTGGCCCTATAGTCTTCAAAGAGATCCGAAATATCTGTTCTCAGATTCCACAGAAATAAGGCTAGCAAAGAGATCCACGAAATACAGATGTAACTCTGTGAGTGGAAGTCACATATCACAGAGCAGTTTCTCAGAAAGCTTCCTTCCAGATTTCATCGGAGGATATTTCCTTTTTCACCATAGCCCTCTATGGGCTTCCAAATATCACTTTGCCAATTCCACAAGAACTGTCTTAGCGAAAGGCTTCTTGAGGGGAAAGCTGTAACTCTGGGAGATGATTTCACAGAACACAAAGAAGTTTCTCAGAAAGCTTCTTTCTCTTTGTTATCGGAGGATATTTCCTTTGGCCCTATAGTCTTCAAAGGGATCCGAAATATCTGTTCTCAGATTCCACAGAAATAAGGCTAGCAAAGAGATCCACGAAATACAGATGTAACTCTGTGAGTGGAAGTCACATATCACAGAGCAGTTTCTCAGAAAGCATCTTTCCAGATTTCATCGGAGGATATTTCCTTTTTCACCATAGCCCTCTATGGGCTTCCAAATATCACTTTGCCAATTCCACAAGAACTGTCTTAGTGAAAGGCTTCTTGAGGGGAAAGCTGTAACTCTGTGAGATGATTTCACAGAACACAAAGAAGTTTCTCAGAAAGCTTCTTTCTCTTTGTTATGGGAGGATATTTCCTTTGGCCCTGTAGTCTTCAAGGGGATTCTAAATATCTGCTCTCAGATTCCACAGAAATAAGGCTAGCAAAGAGATCCATTAAATACAGATGTAACTCTGTGAGTGGAAGTCACATATCACAGAGCAGTTTCTCAGAAAGCTTCTTTCCAGATTTCATCTGAGGATATTTCCTTTTTCACCATAGCCCTCTAACGGATTCCAAATATCACTTTGCCAATTCCACAAGAACTGTCTTAGCGAAAGGCTTCTTGAGGGGAAAGCTGTAACTCTGTGAGATGATTTCACAGAACACAAAGAAGTTTCTCAGAAAGATTCTTTCTCTTTGTTATCGGAGGATATATCCTTTGGCCCTATAGTCTTCAAACAGATCCGAAATATCTGTTCTCAGATTCCACAGAAATAAGGCTAGCAAAGAGATCCACGAAATACAGATGTAACTCTGTGAGTGGAAGTCACATATCACAGAGTAGTTTCTCAGAAAGCTTCTTTCCAGATTTCATCTGAGGATATTTCCTTTTTCACCATAGCCCTCTATGGGCTTTCAAATATCACTTTGCCAATTCCACAAGAACTGTCTTAGCGAAAGGCTTCTTGAGGGGAAAGCTGTAACTCTGTGAGATGATTTCACAGAACACAAAGAAGTTTCTCAGAAAGCTTCTTTCTCTTTGTTATGGGAGGATATTTCCTTTGGCCCTATAGTCTTCAAGGGGATTCTAAATATCTGCTTTCAGATTCCACAGAAATAAGGCTAGCAAAGAGATCCACGAAATACAGATGTAACTCGGTGAGTGGAAGTCACATATCACAGAGCAGTTTCGAAGAAAGCTTCTTTCCAGATTTCATCTGAGGATATTTCCTTTTTCACCATAGCCCTCTATGGGCTTTCAAATATCACTTTGCCAATTCCACAAGAACTGTCTTAGCGAAAGGCTTCTTGAGGGGAAAGCTGTAACTCTGTGAGATGATTTCACAGAACACAAAGAAGTTTCTCAGAAAGCTTCTTTCTCTTTGTTATCGGAGGAAAATTCCTTTGGCCCTGTAGTCTTCAAAGGGATCCGAAATATCTGTTCTCAGATTCCACAGAAATAAGGCTAGCAAAGAGATCCACGAAATACAGATGTAACTCTGTGAGTGGAAGTCACATATCACAGAGCAGTTTCTCAGAATGCTTCTTTCCATATTTCATCGGAGGATATTTCCTTTTTTACCATAGCCCTCTATGGGCTTCCAAATATCACTTTGCCAATTCCACAAGAACTGTCTTAGCGAAAGGCTTCTTGAGGGGAGAGCTGTAACTCTGTGAGATGATTTCACAGAACACAAAGAAGTTTCTCAGAAAGCTTCTTTCTCTTTGTTATGGGAGGATATTTCCTTTGGCCCTGTATTCTTCAAAGGGATTCTAAATATCTGCTCTCAGATTCCACAGAAATAAGGCTAGCAAAGAGATCCACGAAATACAGATGTAACTCTGTGAGTGGAAGTCACATATAACAGAGCAGTTTCTCAGAAAGCTTCTTTCCAGATTTCATTGGAGGATATTTCCTTTTTCACCTTAGCCCTCTATGGGCTTCCAAATATCACTTTGCCAATTCCACAAGAACTGTCTTAGCGAAAGGCTTCTTGAGGGGAAAGCTGTAACTCTGTGAGATGATTTCACAGAACACAAAGAAGTTTCTCAGAAAGCTTCTTTCTCTTTGTTATGGGAGGATATATCCTTTGGCCCTATAGTCTTCAAAGAGATCCGAAATATCTGTTCTCAGATTCCACAGAAATAAGGCTAGCAAAGAGATCCACGAAATACAGATGTAACTCTGTGAGTGGAAGTCACATATCACAGAGCAGTTTCGAAGAAAGCTTCTTTCCAGATTTCATCGGAGGATATTTCCTTTTTCACCATAGCCGTCTATGGGCTTCCAAATATCACTTTGCCAATTCCACAAGTACTGTCTTAGCGAAAGGCTTCTAAATGGGAAAGCTGTAACTCTGTGAGATGATTTCACAGAACACAAAGAAGTTTCTCAGAAAGCTTCTTTCTCTTTGTTATCGGAGGATATTTCCTTTGTCCCTGTAGTTCAAAGGGATCCGAAATATCTGTTCTCAGATTCCACAGAAATAAGGCTAGCAAAGAGACCAAGAAATACAGATGTAACTCTGTGAGTGGAAGTCACATATCACAGAGCAGTTTCTCAGAAAGCTTCCTTCCAGATTTCATCGGAGGATATTTCCTTTTTCACCATAGCCCTCTATGGGCTTCCAAATATCACTTTGCCAATTCCACAAGACCTGTCTTAGCGAAAGGCTTCTTGAGGGGAAAGCTGTAACTCTGTGAGATGATTTCACAGAACACAAAGAAGTTTCTCAGAAAGCTTCTTTCTCTTTGTTATCGGAGGATATTTCCTTTGGCCCTATAGTCTTGAAAGGGATCCGAAATATCTGTTCTCAGATTCCACAGAAATAAGGCTAGCAAAGAGATCCACGAAATACAGATGTAACTCTGTGAGTGGAAGTCACATATCACAGAGCAGTTTCTCAGAAAGCTTCTTTCCAGATTTCATCGGAGGATATTTCCTTTTTCACCATAGCCGTCTAGGGGCTTCCAAATATCACTTTGCCAATTCCACAAGAACTGTTATAGCGAAAGGCTTCTTGAGGGGAAAGCTGTAACTCTGTGTGATGATTTCACAGAACACAAAGAAGTTTCTCAGAAAGCTTCTTTCTCTTTCTTATCGGAGGATGTTTCCTTTGGCCCTGTAGTCTTCAAAGGGATCCGAAATATCTGTTCTCAGATTCCACAGAAATAAGGCTAGCAAAGAGATCCACGAAATACAGATGTAACTCTGTGAGTGGAAGTCACATATCACAGAGCAGTTTCTCAGAAAGCTTCCTTCCAGATTTCATCGGAGGATATTTCCTTTTTCACCATAGCCCTCTATGGGCTTCCAAATATCACTTTGCCAATTCCACAAGAACTGTCTTAGCGAAAGGCTTCTTGAGGGGAAAGCTGTAACTCTGGGAGATGATTTCACAGAACACAAAGAAGTTTCTCAGAAAGCTTCTTTCTCTTTGTTATCGGAGGATATTTCCTTTGGCCCTATAGTCTTCAAAGGGATCCGAAATATCTGTTCTCAGATTCCACAGAAATAAGGCTAGCAAAGAGATCCACGAAATACAGATGTAACTCTGTGAGTGGAAGTCACATATCACAGAGCAGTTTCTCAGAAAGCATCTTTCCAGATTTCATCGGAGGATATTTCCTTTTTCACCATAGCCCTCTATGGGCTTCCAAATATCACTTTGCCAATTCCACAAGAACTGTCTTAGTGAAAGGCTTCTTGAGGGGAAAGCTGTAACTCTGTGAGATGATTTCACAGAACACAAAGATGTTTCTCAGAAAGCTTCTTTCTCTTTGTTATGGGAGGATATTTCCTTTGGCCCTATACTCTTCAAGGGGATTCTAAATATCTGCTCTCAGATTCCACAGAAATAAGGCTAGCAAAGAGATCCACGAAATACAGATGTAACTCTGTGAGTGGAAGTCACATATCACAGAGCAGTTTCTCAGAAAGCTTCTTTCCAGATTTCATCTGAGGATATTTCCTTTTTCACCATAGCCCTCTAAGGGATTCCAAATATCACTTTGCCAATTCCACAAGAACTGTCTTAGCGAAAGGCTTCTTGAGGGGAAAGCTGTAACTCTGTGAGATTATTTCACAGAACACAAAGAAGTTTCTCAGAAAGCTTCTTTCTCTTTGTTATCGGAGGATATATCCTTTGGCCCTATAGTCTTCAAAGAGATCCGAAATATCTGTTCTCAGATTCCACAGAAATAAGGCTAGCAAAGAGATCCACGAAATACAGATGTAACTCTGTGAGTGGAAGTCACATATCACAGAGCAGTTTCTCAGAAAGCTTCTTTCCAGATTTCATCGGAGGATATTTCCTTTTTCACCATAGCCGTCTATGTGCTTCCAAATATCACTTTGCCAATTCCACAAGAACTGTCATAGCGAAAGGCTTCTTGACGGGAAAGCTGTAACTCTGTGAGATGATTTCACAGAACACAAAGAAGTTTCTCAGAAAGCTTCTTTCTCTTTGTTATCGGAGGATATTTCCTTTGGCCCTATACTCTTCAAGGGGATTCTAAATATCTGCTCTCAGATTCCACAGAAATATGGCTAGCAAAGAGATCCACGAAATACAGATGTAACTCTGTGAGTGGAAGTCACATATCACAGAGCAGTTTCTCAGAAAGCATCTTTCCAGATTTCATCGGAGGATATTTCCTTTTTCACCATAGCCCTCTATGGGCTTCCAAATATCACTTTGCCAATTCCACAAGAACTGTCTTAGTGAAAGGCTTCTTGAGGGGAAAGCTGTAACTCTGTGAGATGATTTCACAGAACACAAAGATGTTTCTCAGAAAGCTTCTTTCTCTTTGTTATGGGAGGATATTTCCTTTGGCCCTATACTCTTCAACGGGATTCTAAATATCTGCTCTCTGATTCCACAGAAATAAGGCTAGCAAAGAGATCCACGAAATACAGATGTAACTCTGTGAGTGGAAGTCACATATCACAGAGCAGTTTCTCAGAAAGCTTCTTTCCAGATTTCATCTGAGGATATTTCCTTTTTCACCGTAGCCCTCTAAGGGATTCCAAATATCACTTTGCCAATTCCACAAGAACTGTCTTAGCGAAAGGCTTCTTGAGGGGAAAGCTGTAACTCTGTGAGATTATTTCACAGAACCCAAAGAAGTTTCTCAGAAAGCTTCTTTCTCTTTGTTATCGGAGGATATATCCTTTGGCCCTATAGTCTTCAAAGAGATCCGAAATATCTGTTCTCAGATTCCACAGAAATAAGGCTAGCAAAGAGATCCACGAAATACAGATGTAACTCTGTGAGTGCAAGTCACATATCACAGAGCAGTTTCTCAGAAAGTTTCTTTCCAGATTTCATCGGAGGATATTTCCTTTTTCACCATAGCCGTCTTTGTGCTTCCAAATATCACTTTGCCAATTCCACAAGAACTGTCATAGCGAAAGGCTTCTTGACGGGAAAGCTGTAACTCTGTGAGATGATTTCACAGAACACAAAGAAGTTTCTCAGAAAGCTTCTTTCTCTTTGTTATGGGAGGATATTTCCTTTGGCCCTATAGTCTTCAAGGGGATTCTAAATATCTGCTTTCAGATTCCACAGAAATAAGGCTAGCAAAGAGATCCACGAAATACAGATGTAACTCTGTGAGTGGAAGTCACATATCACAGAGCAGTTTCTCAGAAAGCTTCTTTCCAGATTTCATCTGAGGATATTTCCTTTTTCACCATAGCCCTCTATGGGCTTTCAAATATCACTTTGACAATTCCACAAGACCTGTCTTAGCGAAAGGCTTCTTGAGGGGAAAGCTGTAACTCTGTGAGATGATTTCACAGAACACAAAGAAGTTTCTCAGAAAGCTTCTTTCTCTTTGTTATCGGAGGATATTTCCTTTGGCCCTATAGTCTTCAAAGGGATCCGAAATATCTGTTCTCAGATTCCACAGAAATAAGGCTAGCAAAGAGATCCACGAAATACAGATGTAACTCTGTGAGTGGAAGTCACATATCACAGAGCAGTTTCTCAGAAAGCTTCTTTCCAGATTTCATCGGAGGATATTTCCTTTTTCACCATAGCCCTCTATGGGCTTCCAAATATCACTTTGCCAATTCCACAAGAACTGTCTTAGCAAAAGACTTCTTGAGGGGAAAGCTGTAACTCTGTGAGATGATTTCACAGAACACAAAGAAGTTTCTCAGAAAGCTTCTTTCTCTTTGTTATGGGAGGATATTTCCTTTGGCCCTATAGTCTTCAAGGGGATTCAAAATATCTGCTTTCAGATTCCACAGAAATAAGGCTAGCAAAGAGATCCACGAAATACAGATGTAACTCTGTGAGTGGAAGTCACATATCACAGAGCAGTTTCTCAGAAAGCTTCTTTCCAGATTTCATCGGAGGATATTTCCTTTTTCACCATAGCCCTCTATGGGCTTCCAAGTATCACTTTGCCAATTCCACAAGAACTGTCTTAGCGAAAGGCTTCTTGAGGGGAAAGCTGTAACTCTGTGAGGTGATTTCACAGAACACAAAGAAGTTTCTCAGAAAGCTTCTTTCTCTTTGTTATCGGAGGATATTTCCCTTGGCCCTGTAGTCTTCAAAGGGATCCGAAATATCTGTTCTAAGATTCCACAGAAATAAGGCTAGCAAAGAGATCCACGAAATACATATGTAACTCTGTGAGTGCAAGTCACATATCTCAGAGCATTTTCTCAGAAAGCTTCTTTCCAGATTTCATCGCAGGATATTTCCTTTTTCACCATAGCCGTCTATGTGCTTCCAAATATCACTTTGCCAATTCCACAAGAACTGTCATAGCGAAAGGCTTCTTGACGGGAAAGCTGTAACTCTGTGAGATGATTTCACAGAACACAAAGAAGTTTCTCAGAAAGCTTCTTTCTCTTTGTTATGGGAGTATATTTCCTTTGGCCCTATAGTCTTCAAGGGGATTCTAAATATCTGCTTTCAGATTCCACAGAAATAAGGCTAGCAAAGAGATCCACGAAATACAGATGTAACTCTGTGAATGGAAGTCACATATCACAGAGCAGTTTCTCAGAAAGCTTCTTTCCAGATTTCATCGTAGGATATTTCCTTTTTCACCATAGCCCTCTATGGGCTTTCAAATATCACTTTGCCAATTCCACAAGAACTGTCTTAGCGAAAGGCTTCTAGAGGGGAAAGCTGTAACTCTGTGAGATGATTTCACAGAACACAAAGAAGTTTCTCAGAAAGCTTCTTTCTCTTTGTTATGGGAGGATATTTCCTTTGGCCCTATATTCTTCAAAGGGATTCTAAATATCTGCTCTCAGATTCCACAGAAATAAGGCTAGCAAAGAGATCCACGAAATACAGATGTAACTCTGTGAGTGGAAGTCACATATCACAGAGCAGTTTCTCAGAAAGCTTCTTTCCAGATTTCATCGGAGGATATTTCCTTTTTCACCATAGCCCTCTATGGGCTTCCAAATATCACTTTGCCAATTCCACAAGAACTGTCTTAGCGAAAGGCTTATTGAGGGGAAAGCTGTAAATCTGTGAGATGATTTCACAGAACACAAAGAAGTTTCTCAGAAAGCTTCTTTCTCTTTGTTATGGGAGGATATTTCCTTTGGCCCTATAGTCTTCAAGGGGATTCTAAATATCTGCTTTCAGATTCCACAGAAATAAGGCTAGCAAAGAGATCCACGAAATACAGATGTAACTCTGTGAGTGGAAGTCACATATCACAGAGCAGTTTCTCAGAAAGCTCCTTTGCAGATTTCATCGGAGGATATTTCCTTTTTCACCATAGCCCTCTATGGGCTTCCAAATATCACTTTGCCAATTCCACAAGAACTGTCTTAGCGAAAGGCTTCTTGAGGGGAAAGCTGTAACTCTGTGTGATGATTTCACAGAACACAAAGAAGTTTCTCAGAAAGCTTCTTTCTCTTTCTTATCGGAGGATATTTCCTTTGGCCCTGTAGTCTTAAAAGGGATCCGAAATATCTGTTCTCAGATTCCACAGAAATAAGGCTAGCAAAGAGATCCACGAAATACAGATGTAACTCTGTGAGTGGAAGTCACATATCACAGAGCAGTTTCTCAGAAAGCTTCCTTCCAGATTTCATCGGAGGATATTTCCTTTTTCACCATAGCCCTCTATGGGCTTCCAAATATCACTTTGCCAATTCCACAAGAACTGTCTTAGCGAAAGGCTTCTTGAGGGGAAAGCTGTAACTCTGGGAGATGATTTCACAGAACACAAAGAAGTTTCTCAGAAAGCTTCTTTCTCTTTGTTATGGGAGGATATTTCCTTTGGCCCTATAGTCTTCAAGGGGATTCTAAATATCTGCTCTCAGATTCCACAGAAATAAGGCTAGCAAAGAGATCCACGAAATACAGATGTAACTCTGTGAGTGGAAGTCACATATCACAGAGCAGTTTCTCAGAAAGCTTCTTTCCAGATTTCATCTGAGGATATTTCCTTTTTCACCATAGCCCTCTAACGGATTCCAAATATCACTTTGCCAATTCCACAAGAACTGTCTTAGCGAAAGGCTTCTTGAGGGGAAAGCTGTAACTCTGTGAGATGATTTCACAGAACACAAAGAAGTTTCTCAGAAAGATTCTTTCTCTTTGTTATCGGAGGAAAATTCCTTTGGCCCTGTAGTCTTCAAAGGGATCCGAAATATCTGTTCTCAGATTCCACAGAAATAAGGCTAGCAAAGAGATCCACGAAATACAGATGTAACTCTGTGAGTGGAAGTCACATATCACAGAGCAGTTTCTCAGAATGCTTCTTTCCATATTTCATCGGAGGATATTTCCTTTTTTACCATAGCCCTCTATGGGCTTCCAAATATCACTTTGCCAATTCCACAAGAACTGCCTTAGCGAAAGGCTTCTTGAGGGGAGAGCTGTAACTCTGTGAGATGATTTCACAGAACACAAAGAAGTTTCTCAGAAAGCTTCTTTCTCTTTGTTATGGGAGGATATTTCCTTTGGCCCTGTATTCTTCAAAGGGATTCTAAATATCTGCTCTCAGATTCCACAGAAATAAGGCTAGCAAAGAGATCCACGAAATACAGATGTAACTCTGTGAGTGAAAGTCACATATCACAGAGCAGTTTCTCAGAAAGCTTCTTTCCAGATTTCATTGGAGGATATTTCCTTTTTCACCTTAGCCCTCTATGGGCTTCCAAATATCACTTTGCCAATTCCACAAGAACAGTCTTAGCGAAAGGCTTCTTGAGGGGAAAGCTGTAACTCTGTGACATGATTTCACAGAACACAAAGAAGTTTCTCAGAAAGCTTCTTTCTCTTTGTTATGGGAGGATATATCCTTTGGCCCTATAGTCTTCAAAGAGATCCGAAATATCTGTTCTCAGATTCCACAGAAATAAGGCTAGCAAAGAGATCCACGAAATACAGATGTAACTCTGTGAGTGGAAGTCACATATCACAGAGCAGTTTCGAAGAAAGCTTCTTTCCAGATTTCATCGGAGGATATTTCCTTTTTCACCATAGCCGTCTATGGGCTTCCAAATATCACTTTGCCAATTCCACAAGTACTGTCTTAGCGAAAGGCTTCTAAAGGGGAAAGCTGTAACTCTGTGAGATGATTTCACAGAACACAAAGAAGTTTCTCAGAAAGCTTCTTTCTCTTTGTTATCGGAGGATATTTCCTTTGGCCCTGTAGTTCAAAGGGATCCGAAATATCTGTTCTCAGATTCCACAGAAATAAGGCTAGCAAAGAGACCAAGAAATACAGATGTAACTCTGTGAGTGGAAGTCACATATCACAGAGCAGTTTCTCAGAAAGCTTCCTTCCAGATTTCATCGGAGGATATTTCCTTTTTCACCATAGCCCTCTATGGGCTTCCAAATATCACTTTGCCAATTCCACAAGACCTGTCTTAGCGAAAGGCTTCTTGAGGGGAAAGCTGTAACTCTGTGAGATGATTTCACAGAACACAAAGAAGTTTCTCAGAAAGCTTCTTTCTCTTTGTTATCGGAGGATATTTCCTTTGGCCCTATAGTCTTGAAAGGGATCCGAAATATCTGTTCTCAGATTCCACAGAAATAAGGCTAGCAAAGAGACCCACGAAATACACATGTAACTCTGTGAGTGGAAGTCACATATCACAGAGCAGTTTCTCAGAAAGCTTCTTTCCAGATTTCATCGGAGGATATTTCCTTTTTCACCATAGCCGTCTATGGGCTTCCAAATATCACTTTGCCAATTCCACAAGAACTGTCTTAGCGAAAGGCTTCTAAAGGGGAAAGCTGTAACTCTGTGAGATGATTTCACAGAACACAAAGAAGTTTCTCAGAAAGCTTCTTTCTCTTTGTTATCGGAGGATATTTCCTTTGGCCCTGTAGTCTTCAAAGGGATCCGAAATATCTGTTCTCAGATTCCACAGAAATAAGGCTAGCAAAGAGACCACGAAATACAGATGTAATTCTGTGAGTGGAAGTCACATATCATAGAGCAGTTTCTCAGAAAGCTTCCTTCCAGATTTCATCGGAGGATATTTCCTTTTTCACCATAGCCCTCTATGGGCTTCCAAATATCACTTTGCCAATTCCACAAGAACTGTCTTAGTGAAAGGCTTCTTGAGGGGAAAGCTGTAACTCTGTGAGATGATTTCACAGAACACAAAGATGTTTCTCAGAAAGCTTCTTTCTCTTTGTTATGGGAGGATATTTCCTTTGGCCCTATACTCTTCAAGGGGATTCTAAATATCTGCTCTCAGATTCCACAGAAATAAGGCTAGCAAAGAGATCCACGAAATACAGATGTAACTCTGTGAGTGGAAGTCACATATCACAGAGCAGTTTCTCAGAAAGCTTCTTTCCAGATTTCATCTGAGGATATTTCCTTTTTCACCATAGTCCTCTATGGGCTTTCAAATATCACTTTGACAATTCCACAAGACCTGTCTTAGCGAAAGGCTTCTTGAGGGGAAAGCTGTAACTCTGTGAGATGATTTCACAGAACACAAAGAAGTTTCTCAGAAAGCTTCTTTCTCTTTGTTATCGGAGGATATTTCCTTTGGCCCTATAGTCTTCAAAGGGATCCGAAATATCTGTTCTCAGATTCCACAGAAATAAGGCTAGCAAAGAGATCCACGAAATACAGATGTAACTCTGTGAGTGGAAGTCACATATCACAGAGCAGTTTCTCAGAAAGCTTCTTTCCAGATTTCATCGGAGGATATTTCCTTTTTCACCATAGCCCTCTATGGGCTTCCAAATATCACTTTGCCAATTCCACAAGAACTGTCATAGCGAAAGGCTTCTTGACGGGAAAGCTGTAACTCTGTGAGATGATTTCACAGAACACAAAGAAGTTTCTCAGAAAGCTTCTTTCTCTTTGTTATGGGAGGATATTTCCTTTGGCCCTATAGTCTTCAAGGGGATTCTAAATATCTGCTTTCAGATTCCACAGAAATAAGGCTAGCAAAGAGATCCACGAAATACAGATGTAACTCTGTGAATGGAAGTCACATATCACAGAGCAGTTTCTCAGAAAGCTTCTTTCCAGATTTCATCTGAGGATATTTCCTTTTTCACCATAGCCCTCTATGGGCTTTCAAATATCACTTTGCCAATTCCACAAGAACTGTCTTAGCGAAAGGCTTCTAGAGGGGAAAGCTGTAACTCTGTGAGATGATTTCACAGAACACAAAGAAGTTTCTCAGAAAGCTTCTTTATCTTTGTTATGGGAGGATATTTCCTTTGGCCCTATAGTCTTCAAGGGGATTCTAAATATCTGCTTTCAGATTCCACAGAAATAAGGCTAGCAAAGAGATCCACGAAATACAGATGTAACTCTGTGAGTGGAAGTCACATATCACAGAGCAGTTTCTCAGAAAGCTTCTTTCCACATTTCATCGGAGGATATTTCCTTTTTCACCATAGCCCTCTATGGGCTTTCAAATATCACTTTGCCAATTCCACAAGAACTGTCTTAGCGAAAGGCTTCTTGAGGGGAAAGCTGTAACTCTGTGAGATGATTTCACAGAACACAAAGAAGTTTCTCAGAAAGCTTCTTTCTCTTTGTTATCGGAGGATAATTCCTTTGGCCCTATAGTCCTCAAAGGGATCCGAAATATCTGTTCTCAGATTCCACAGAAATAAGGCTAGCAAAGAGATCCACGAAATACAGATGTAACTCTGTGAGTGGAAGTCACATATCACAGAGCAGTTTCTCAGAATGCTTCTTTCCATATTTCATCGGAGGATATTTCCTTTTTCACCATAGCCCTCTATGGGCTTCCAAATATCACTTTGCCAATTCCACAAGAACTGTCTTAGCGAAAGGCTTCTTGAGGGGAAAGCTGTAACTCTGTGAGATGATTTCACAGAACACAAAGAAGTTTCTCAGAAAGCTTCTTTCTCTTTGTTATGCGAGGATATTTCCTTTGGCCCTATAGTCTTCAAAGGGATTCTAAATATCTGCTCTCAGATTCCACAGAAATAAGGCTAGCAAAGAGATCCACGAAATACAGATGTAACTCTGTGAGAGGAAGTCACATATCACAGAGCAGTTTCTCAGAAAGCTTCTTTCCAGATTTCATTGGAGGATATTTCCTTTTTCACCATAGCCCTCTATGGGCTTCCAAATATCACTTTGCCAATTCCACAAGAACTGTCTTAGCGAAAGGCTTCTTGAGGGGAAAGCTGTAACTCTGTGAGATGATTTCCCAGAACACAAAGAAGTTTCTCAGAAAGCTTCTTTCTCTTTGTTATGGGAGGATATATCCTTTGGCCCTATAGTCTTCAAAGAGATCCGAAATATCTGTTCTCAGATTCCACAGAAATAAGGCTAGCAAAGAGATCCACGAAATACAGATGTATCTCTGTGAGTGGAAGTCACATATCACAGAGCAGTTTCTCAGAAGGCTTCCTTCCAGATTTCATCGGAGGATATTTCCTTTTTCACCATAGCCCAGTATGGGCTTCCAAATATCACTTTACCAATTCCACAAGAACTGTCTTAGCGAAAGGCTTCTTGAGGGGAAAGCTGTAACTCTGGGAGATGATTTCACAGAACACAAAGAAGTTTCTCAGAAAGCTTCTTTCTCTTTGTTATCGGAGGATATTTCCTTTGGCCCTATAGTCTTCAAAGGGATCCGAAATATCTGTTCTCAGATTCCACAGAAATAAGGCTAGCAAAGAGATCCACGAAATACTGATGTAACTCTGTGAGTGGAAGTCACATATCACAGAGCAGTTTCTCAGAAAGCATCTTTCCAGATTTCATCGGAGGATATTTCCTTTTTCACCATAGCCCTCTATGGGCTTCCAAATATCACTTTGCCAATTCCACAAGAACTGTCTTAGTGAAAGGCTTCTTGAGGGGAAAGCTGTAACTCTGTGAGATGACTTCACAGAACACAAAGAAGTTTCTCAGAAAGCTTCTTTCTCTTTGTTATGGGAGGATATTTCCTTTGGCCCTATAGTCTTCAATGGGATTCTAAATATCTGCTCTCAGATTCCACAGAAATAAGGCTAGCAAAGAGATCCACGAAATACAGATGTAACTCTGTGAGTGGAAGTCACATATCACAGAGCAGTTTCTCAGAAAGCTTCTTTCCAGATTTCATCAGAGGATATTTCCTTTTTCACCATAGCCCTCTAACGGATTCCAAATATCACTTTGCCAATTCCACAAGAACTGTCTTAGCGAAAGGCTTCTTGAGGGGAAAGCTGTAACTCTGTGAGATGATTTCACAGAACACAAAGAAGTTTCTCAGAAAGCTTCTTTCTCTTTGTTATCGGAGGATATATCCTTTGGCCCTATAGTCTTCAAACAGATCCGAAATATCTGTTCTCAGATTCCACAGAAATAAGGCTAGCAAAGAGATCCACGAAATACAGATGTAACTCTGTGAGTGGAAGTCACATATCACAGAGCAGTTTCGAAGAAAGCTTCTTTCCAGATTTCATCTGAGGATATTTCCTTTTTCACCATAGCCCTCTATGGGCTTTCAAATATCACTTTGCCAATTCCACAAGAACTGTCTTAGCGAAAGGCTTCTTGAGGGGAAAGCTGTAACTCTGTGAGATGATTTCACAGAACACAAAGAAGTTTCTCAGAAAGCTTCTTTCTCTTTGTTATCGGAGGATAATTCCTTTTTCCCTGTAGACTTCAAAGGGATCCGAAATATCTGTTCTCAGATTCCACAGAAATAAGGCTAGCAAAGAGATCCACGAAATACAGATGTAACTCTATGAGTGGAAGTCACATATCACAGAGCAGTTTCTCAGAATGCTTCTTTCCATATTTCATCGGAGGATATTTCCTTTTTTACCATAGCCCTCTATGGGCTTCCAAATATCACTTTGCCAATTCCACAAGAACTGTCTTAGCGAAAGGCTTCTTGAGGGGAGAGCTGTAACTCTGTGAGATGATTTCACAGAACACAAAGAAGTTTCTCAGAAAGCTTCTTTCTCTTTGTTATGGGAGGATATTTCCTTTGGCCCTGTATTCTTCAAAGGGATTCTAAATATCTGCTCTCAGATTCCACAGAAATAAGGCTAGCAAAGAGATCCACGAAATACAGATGTAACTCTGTGAGTGGAAGTCACATATCACAGAGCAGTTTCTCAGAAAGCTTCTTTCCAGATTTCATTGGAGGATATTTCCTTTTTCACCATAGCCCTCTATGGGCTTCCAAATATCACTTTGCCAATTCCACAAGAACTGTCTTAGCGAAAGGCTTCTTGAGGGGAAAGCTGTAACTCTGTGAGATGATTTCACAGAACACAAAGAAGTTTCTCAGAAAGCTTCTTTCTCTTTGTTATGGGAGGATATATCCTTTTGCCCTATAGTCTTCAAAGAGATCCGAAATATCTGTTCTCAGATTCCACAGAAATAAGGCTAGCAAAGAGATCCACGAAATACAGATGTAACTCTGTGAGTGGAAGTCACATATCACAGAGCAGTTTCGAAGAAAGCTTCTTTCCAGATTTCATCGGAGGATATTTCCTTTTTCACCATAGCCGTCTATGGGCTTCCAAATATCACTTTGCCAATTCCACAAGTACTGTCTTAGCGAAAGGCTTCTAAAGGGGAAAGCTGTAACTCTGTGAGATGATTTCACAGAACACAAAGAAGTTTCTCAGAAAGCTTCTTTCTCTTTGTTATCGGAGGATATTTCCTTTGGCCCTGTAGTTCAAAGGGATCCGAAATATCTGTTCTCAGATTCCACAGAAATAAGGCTAGCAAAGAGACCAAGAAATACAGATGTAACTCTGTGAGTGGAAGTCACATATCACAGAGCAGTTTCTCAGAAAGCTTCCTTCCAGATTTCATCGGAGGATATTTCCTTTTTCACCATAGCCCTCTATGGGCTTCCAAATATCACTTTGCCAATTCCACAAGACCTGTCTTAGCGAAAGGCTTCTTGAGGGGAAAGCTGTAACTCTGTGAGATGATTTCACAGAACACAAAGAAGTTTCTCAGAAAGCTTCTTTCTCTTTGTTATCGGAGGATATTTCCTTTGGCCCTATAGTCTTGAAAGGGATCCGAAATATCTGTTCTCAGATTCCACAGAAATAAGGCTAGCAAAGAGACCCACGAAATACACATGTAACTCTGTGAGTGGAAGTCACATATCACAGAGCAGTTTCTCAGAAAGCTTCTTTCCAGATTTCATCGGAGGATATTTCCTTTTTCACCATAGCCGTCTATGGGCTTCCAAATATCACTTTGCCAATTCCACAAGAACTGTCTTAGCGAAAGGCTTCTAAAGGGGAAAGCTGTAACTCTGTGAGATGATTTCACAGAACACAAAGAAGTTTCTCAGAAAGCTTCTTTCTCTTTGTTATCGGAGGATATTTCCTTTGGCCCTGTAGTCTTCAAAGGGATCCGAAATATCTGTTCTCAGATTCCACAGAAATAAGGCTAGCAAAGAGACCACGAAATACAGATGTAATTCTGTGAGTGGAAGTCACATATCATAGAGCAGTTTCTCAGAAAGCTTCCTTCCAGATTTCATCGGAGGATATTTCCTTTTTCACCATAGCCCTCTATGGGCTTCCAAATATCACTTTGCCAATTCCACAAGACCTGTCTTAGCGAAAGGCTTCTTGAGGGGAAAGCTGTAACTCTTTGAGATGATTTCACAGAACACAAAGAAGTTTCT
The DNA here is from genome assembly GCF_049350105.2 of Macaca mulatta. Classification (NCBI taxonomy): domain Eukaryota; kingdom Metazoa; phylum Chordata; class Mammalia; order Primates; family Cercopithecidae; genus Macaca; species Macaca mulatta. Next base: position 32,244,170 of record NC_133417.1, read on the forward strand.
CAGAAAGCTTCTTTCTCTTTGTTATCGGAGGATATTTCCTTTGGCCCTATAGTCTTGAAAGGGATCCGAAATATCTGTTCTCAGATTCCACAGAAATAAGGCTAGCAAAGAGATCCACGAAATTAGATGTAACTCTGTGAGTGGAAGTCACATATCACAGAGCAGTTTCTCAGAAAGCTTCTTTCCAGATTTCATCGGAGGATATTTCCTTTTTCACCATAGCCGTCTAGGGGCTTCCAAATATCACTTTGCCAATTCCACAAGAACTGTTATAGCGAAAGGCTTCTTGAGGGGAAAGCTGTAACTCTGTGTGATGATTTCACAGAACACAAAGAAGTTTCTCAGAAAGCTTCTTTCTCTTTCTTATCGGAGGATATTTCCTTTGGCCCTGTAGTCTTAAAAGGGATCCGAAATATCTGTTCTCCGATTTCACAGAAATATGGCTAGCAAAGAGATCCACGAAATACAGATGTAACTCTGTGAGTGGAAGTCACATATCACAGAGCAGTTTCTCAGAAAGCTTCCTTCCAGATTTCATCGGAGGATATTTCCTTTTTCACCATAGCCCTCTATGGGCTTCCAAATATCACTTTGCCAATTCCACAAGAACTGTCTTAGCGAAAGGCTTCTTGAGGGGAAAGCTGTAACTCTGGGAGATGATTTCACAGAACACAAAGAAGTTTCTCAGAAAGCTTCTTTCTCTTTGTTATCGGAGGATATTTCCTTTGGCCCTATAGTCTTCAAAGGGATCCGAAATATCTGTTCTCAGATTCCACAGAAATAAGGCTAGCAAAGAGATCCACGAAATACAGATGTAACTCTGTGAGTGGAAGTCACATATCACAGAGCAGTTTCTCAGAAAGCATCTTTCCAGATTTCATCGGAGGATATTTCCTTTTTCACCATAGCCCTCTATGGGCTTCCAAATATCACTTTGCCAATTCCACAAGAACTGTCTTAGTGAAAGGCTTCTTGAGGGGAAAGCTGTAACTCTGTGAGATGATTTCACAGAACATAAAGATGTTTCTCAGAAAGCTTCTTTCTCTTTGTTATGGGAGGATATTTCCTTTGGCCCTATACTCTTCAAGGGGATTCTAAATATCTGCTCTCAGATTCCACAGAAATAAGGCTAGCAAAGAGATCCACGAAATACAGATGTAACTCTGTGAGTGGAAGTCACATATCACAGAGCAGTTTCTCAGAAAGCTTCTTTCCAGATTTCATCTGAGGATATTTCCTTTTTCACCATAGCCCTCTAAGGGATTCCAAATATCACTTTGCCAATTCCACAAGAACTGTCTTAACGAAAGGCTTCTTGAGGGGAAAGCTGTAACTCTGTGAGATTATTTCACAGAACACAAAGAAGTTTCTCAGAAAGCTTCTTTCTCTTTGTTATCGGAGGATATATCCTTTGGCCCTATAGTCTTCAAAGAGATCCGAAATATCTGTTCTCAGATTCCACAGAAATAAGGCTAGCAAAGAGATCCACGAAATACAGATGTAACTCTGTGAGTGGAAGTCACATATCACAGAGCAGTTTCTCAGAAAGCTTCTTTCCAGATTTCATCTGAGGATATTTCCTTTTTCACCATAGCCCTCTAACGGATTCCAAATATCACTTTGCCAATTCCACAAGAACTGTCTTAGCGAAAGGCTTCTTTAGGGGAAAGCTGTAACTCTGTGAGATGATTTCACAGAACACAAAGAAGTTTCTCAGAAAGCTTCTTTCTCTTTGTTATCGGAGGATATATCCTTTGGCCCTATAGTCTTCAAACAGATCCGAAATATCTGTTCTCAGATTCCACAGAAATAAGGCTAGCAAAGAGATCCACGAAATACAGATGTAACTCTGTGAGTGGAAGTCACATATCACAGAGCAGTTTCTCAGAAAGCTTCTTTCCAGATTTCATCTGAGGATATTTCCTTTTTCACCATAGCCCTCTATGGGCTCAAATATCACTTTGCCAATTCCACAAGAACTGTCTTAGCGAAAGGCTTCTTGAGGGGAAAGCTGTAACTCTGTGAGATGATTTCACAGAACACAAAGAAGTTTCTCAGAAAGCTTCTTTCTCTTTGTTATGGGAGGATATTTCCTTTGGCCCTATAGTCTTCAAGGGGATTCTAAATATCTGCTTTCAGATTCCACAGAAATAAGGCTAGCAAAGAGATCCACGAAATACAGATGTAACTCTGTGAGTGGAAGTCACATATCACAGAGCAGTTTCGAAGAAAGCTTCTTTCCAGATTTCATCTGAGGATATTTCCTTTTTCACCATAGCCCTCTATGGGCTTTCAAATATCACTTTGCCAATTCCACAAGAACTGTCTTAGCGAAAGGCTTCTTGAGGGGAAAGCTGTAACTCTGTGAGATGATTTCACAGAACACAAAGAATTTTCTCAGAAAGCTTCTATCTCTTTGTTATCGGAGGATAATTCCTTTGGCCCTGTAGTCTTCAAAGGGATCCGAAATATCTGTTCTCAGATTCCACAGAAATAAGGCTAGCAAAGAGATCCACGAAATACAGATGTAACTCTATGAGTGGAAGTCACATATCACAGAGCAGTTTCTCAGAATGCTTCTTTCCATATTTCATCGGAGGATATTTCCTTTTTTACCATAGCCCTCTATGGGCTTCCAAATATCACTTTGCCAATTCCACAAGAACTGTCTTAGCGAAAGGCTTCTTGAGGGGAGAGCTGTAACTCTGTGAGATGATTTCACAGAACACAAAGAAGTTTCTCAGAAAGCTTCTTTCTCTTTGTTATGGGAGGATATTTCCTTTGGCCCTGTATTCTTCAAAGGGATTCTAAATATCTGCTCTCAGATTCCCCAGAAATAAGGCTAGCAAAGAGATCCACGAAATACAGATGTAACTCTGTGAGTGGAAGTCACATATCACAGAGCAGTTTCTCAGAAAGCTTCTTTCCAGATTTCATTGGAGGATATTTCCTTTTTCACCATAGCCCTCTATGGGCTTCCAAATATCACTTTGCCAATTCCACAAGAACTGTCTTAGCGAAAGGCTTCTTGAGGGGAAAGCTGTAACTCTGTGAGATGATTTCACAGAACACAAAGAAGTTTCTCAGAAAGCTTCTTTCTCTTTGTTATGGGAGGATATATCCTTTGGCCCTATAGTCTTCAAAGAGATCCGAAATATCTGTTCTCAGATTCCACAGAAATAAGGCTAGCAAAGAGATCCACGAAATACAGATGTAACTCTGTGAGTGGAAGTCACATATCACAGAGCAGTTTCGAAGAAAGCTTCTTTCCAGATTTCACGGAGGATATTTCCTTTTTCACCATAGCCGTCTATGGGCTTCCAAATATCACTTTGCCAATTCCACAAGTACTGTCTTAGCGAAAGGCTTCTTCAGGGGAAAGCTGTAACTCTGTGAGATGATTTCACAGAACACAAAGAAGTTTCTCAGAAAGCTTCTTTCTCTTTGTTATCGGAGGATATTTCCTTTGGCCCTGTAGTTCAAAGGGATCCGAAATATCTGTTCTCAGATTCCACAGAAATAAGGCTAGCAAAGAGACCAAGAAATACAGATGTAACTCTGTGAGTGGAAGTCACATATCACAGAGCAGTTTCTCAGAAAGCTTCCTTCCAGATTTCATCGGAGGATATTTCCTTTTTCACCATAGCCCTCTATGGGCTTCCAAATATCACTTTGCCAATTCCACAAGACCTGTCTTAGCGAAAGGCTTCTTGAGGGGAAAGCTGTAACTCTGTGAGATGATTTCACAGAACACAAAGAAGTTTCTCAGAAAGCTTCTTTCTCTTTGTTATCGGAGGATATTTCCTTTGGCCCTATAGTCTTGAAAGGGATCCGAAATATCTGTTCTCAGATTCCACAGAAATAAGGCTAGCAAAGAGACCCACGAAATACACATGTAACTCTGTGAGTGGAAGTCACATATCACAGAGCAGTTTCTCAGAAAGCTTCTTTCCAGATTTCATCGGAGGATATTTCCTTTTTCACCATAGCCGTCTATGGGCTTCCAAATATCACTTTGCCAATTCCACAAGAACTGTCTTAGCGAAAGGCTTCTAAAGGGGAAAGCTGTAACTCTGTGAGATGATTTCACAGAACACAAAGAAGTTTCTCAGAAAGCTTCTTTCTCTTTGTTATCGGAGGATATTTCCTTTGGCCCTGTAGTCTTCAAAGGGATCCGAAATATCTGTTCTCAGATTCCACAGAAATAAGGCTAGCAAAGAGACCAAGAAATACAGATGTAATTCTGTGAGTGGAAGTCACATATCACAGAGCAGTTTCTCAGAAAGCTTCCTTCCAGATTTCATCGGAGGATATTTCCTTTTTCACCATAGCCCTCTATGGGCTTCCAAATATCACTTTGCCAATTCCACAAGACCTGTCTTAGCGAAAGGCTTCTTGAGGGGAAAGCTGTAACTCTGTGAGATGATTTCACAGAACACAAAGAAGTTTCTCAGAAAGCTTCTTTCTCTTTGTTATCGGAGGATATTTCCTTTGGCCCTATAGTCTTGAAAGGGATCCGAAATATCTGTTCTCAGATTCCACAGAAATAAGGCTAGCAAAGAGATCCACGAAATACAGATGTAACTCTGTGAGTGGAAGTCACATATCACAGAGCAGTTTCTCAGAAAGCTTCTTTCCAGATTTCATCGGAGGATATTTCCTTTTTCACCATAGCCGTCTAGGGGCTTCCAAATATCACTTTGCCAATTCCACAAGAACTGTTATAGCGAAAGGCTTCTTGAGGGGAAAGCTGTAACTCTGTGTGATGATTTCACAGAACACAAAGAAGTTTCTCAGAAAGCTTCTTTCTCTTTCTTATCGGAGGATATTTCCTTTGGCCCTGTAGTCTTAAAAGGGATCCGAAATATCTGTTCTCAGATTTCACAGAAATATGGCTAGCAAAGAGATCCACGAAATACAGATGTAACTCTGTGAGTGGAAGTCACATATCACAGAGCAGTTTCTCAGAAAGCTTCCTTCCAGATTTCATCGGAGGATATTTCCTTTTTCACCATAGCCCTCTATGGGCTTCCAAATATCACTTTGCCAATTCCACAAGAACTGTCTTAGCGAAAGGCTTCTTGAGGGGAAAGCTGTAACTCTGTGAGATGATTTCACAGAACACAAAGAAGTTTCTCAGAAAGCTTCTTTCTCTTTGTTATCGGAGGATATTTCCTTTGGCCCTATAGTCTTCAAAGGGATCCGAAATATCTGTTCTCAGATTCCACAGAAATAAGGCTAGCAAAGAGATCCACGAAATACAGATGTAACTCTGTGAGTGGAAGTCACATATCACAGAGCAGTTTCTCAGAAAGCATCTTTCCAGATTTCATCGGAGGATATTTCCTTTTTCACCATAGCCCTCTATGGGCTTCCAAATATCACTTTGCCAATTCCACAAGAACTGTCTTAGTGAAAGGCTTCTTGAGGGGAAAGCTGTAACTCTGTGAGATGATTTCACAGAACATAAAGATGTTTCTCAGAAAGCTTCTTTCTCTTTGTTATGGGAGGATATTTCCTTTGGCCCTATACTCTTCAAGGGGATTCTAAATATCTGCTCTCAGATTCCACAGAAATAAGGCTAGCAAAGAGATCCACGAAATACAGATGTAACTCTGTGAGTGGAAGTCACATATCACAGAGCAGTTTCTCAGAAAGCTTCTTTCCAGATTTCATCTGAGGATATTTCCTTTTTCACCATAGCCCTCTAAGGGATTCCAAATATCACTTTGCCAATTCCACAAGAACTGTCTTAACGAAAGGCTTCTTGAGGGGAAAGCTGTAACTCTGTGAGATTATTTCACAGAACACAAAGAAGTTTCTCAGAAAGCTTCTTTCTCTTTGTTATCGGAGGATATATCCTTTGGCCCTATAGTCTTCAAAGAGATCCGAAATATCTGTTCTCAGATTCCACAGAAATAAGGCTAGCAAAGAGATCCACGAAATACAGATGTAACTCTGTGAGTGCAAGTCACATATCACAGAGCAGTTTCTCAGAAAGCTTCTTTCCAGATTTCATCGGAGGATATTTCCTTTTTCACCATAGCCGTCTATGTGCTTCCAAATATCACTTTGCCAATTCCACCAGAACTGTCATAGCGAAAGGCTTCTTGACGGGAAAGCTGTAACTCTGTGAGATGATTTCACAGAACACAAAGAAGTTTCTCAGAAAGCTTCTTTCTCTTTGTTATGGGAGGATATTTCCTTTGGCCCTATACTCTTCAAGGGGATTCTAAATATCTGCTCTCAGATTCCACAGAAATATGGCTAGCAAAGAGATCCACGAAATACAGATGTAACTCTGTGAGTGGAAGTCACATATCACAGAGCAGTTTCTCAGAAAGCTTCTTTCCAGATTTCATCGGAGGATATTTCCTTTTTCAGCAAAGCCCTCTATAGGCTTCCAAATATCACTTTGCCAATTCCACAAGAACTGTCTTAGCGAAAGACTTCTTGAGGGGAAAGCTGTAACTCTGTGAGATGATTTCACAGAACACAAAGAAGTTTCTCAGAAAGCTTCTTTCTCTTTGTTATGGGAGGATATTACCTTTGGCCCTGTAGTCTTAAAAGGGATCCGAAATATCTGTTCTCAGATTCCACAGAAATAATGCTAGCAAAGAGATCCACGAAATACAGATGTAACTCTGTGAGTGGAAGTCACATATCACAGAGCAGTTTCTCAGAAAGCTTCCTTCCAGATTTCATCGGAGGATATTTCCTTTTTCACCATAGCCCAGTATGGGCTTCCAAATATCACTTTGCCAATTCCACAAGAACTGTCTTAGCGAAAGGCTTCTTGAGGGGAAAGCTGTAACTCTGGGAGATGATTTCACAGAACACAAAGAAGTTTCTCAGAAAGCTTCTTTCTCTTTGTTATCGGAGGATATTTCCTTTGGCCCTATAGTCTTCAAAGGGATCCGAAATATCTGTTCTCAGATTCCACAGAAATAAGGCTAGCAAAGAGATCCACGAAATACAGATGTAACTCTGTGAGTGGAAGTCACATATCACAGAGCAGTTTCTCAGAAAGCATCTTTCCAGATTTCATCGGAGGATATTTCCTTTTTCACCATAGCCCTCTATGGGCTTCCAAACATAACTTTGCCAATTCCACAAGAACTGTCTTAGTGAAAGGCTTCTTGAGGTGAAAGCTGTAACTCTGTGAGATGATTTCACAGAACACAAAGAAGTTTCTCAGAAAGCTTCTTTCTCTTTGTTATGGGAGGATATTTCCTTTGGCCCTATACTCTTCAAGGGGATTCTAAATATCTGCTCTCAGATTCCACAGAAATAAGGCTAGCAAAGAGATCCACGAAATACAGATGTAACTCTGTGAGTGGAAGTCACATATCACAGAGCAGTTTCTCAGAAAGCTTCTTTCCAGATTTCATCGGAGGATATTTCCTTTTTCACCATAGCCGTCTAGGGGCTTCCAAATATCACTTTGCCAATTCCACAAGAAGTGTTATAGCGAAAGGCTTCTTGAGGGGAAAGCTGTAACTCTGTGTGATGATTTCACAGAACACAAAGAAGTTTCTCAGAAAGCTTCTTTCTCTTTCTTATCGGAGGATATTTCCTTTGGCCCTGTAGTCTTAAAAGGGATCCGAAATATCTGTTCTCAGATTCCACAGAAATAAGGCTAGCAAAGAGATCCACGAAATACAGATGTAACTCTGTGAGTGGAAGTCACATATCACAGAGCAGTTTCTCAGAAAGCTTCCTTCCAGATTTCATCGGAGGATATTTCCTTTTTCACCATAGCCCTCTATGGGCTTCCAAATATCACTTTGCCAATTCCACAAGAACTGTCTTAGCGAAAGGCTTCTTGAGGGGAAAGCTGTAACTCTGGGAGATGATTTCACAGAACACAAAGAAGTTTCTCAGAAAGCTTCTTTCTCTTTGTTATGGGAGGATATTTCCTTTGGCCCTATAGTCTTCAAAGGGATCCGAAATATCTGTTCTCAGATTCCACAGAAATAAGGCTAGCAAAGAGATCCACGAAATACAGATGTAACTCTGTGAGTGGAAGTCACATATCACAGAGCAGTTTCTCAGAAAGCATCTTTCCAGATTTCATCGGAGGATATTTCCTTTTTCACCATAGCCCTCTATGGGTTTCCAAATATCACTTTGCCAATTCCACAAGAACTGTCTTAGTGAAAGGCTTCTTGAGGGGAAAGCTGTAACTCTGTGAGATGATTTCACAGAACACAAAGAAGTTTCTCAGAAAGCTTCTTTCTCTTTGTTATGGGAGGATATTTCCTTTGGCCCTATACTCTTCAAGGGGATTCTAAATATCTGCTCTCAGATTCCACAGAAATAAGGCTAGCAAAGAGATCCACGAAATACAGATGTAACTCTGTGAGTGGAAGTCACATATCACAGAGCAGTTTCTCAGAAAGCATCTTTCCAGATTTCATCGGAGGATATTTCCTTTTTCACCATAGCCCTCTATGGGCTTCCAAATATCACTTTGCCAATTCCACAAGAACTGTCTTAGTGAAAGGCTTCTTGAGGGGAAAGCTGTAACTCTGTGAGATGATTTCACAGAACACAAAGAAGTTTCTCAGAAAGCTTCTTTCTCTTTGTTATGGGAGGATATTTCCTTTGGCCCTAAACTCTTCAAGGGGATTCTAAATATCTGCTCTCAGATTCCACAGAAATAAGGCTAGCAAAGAGATCCACGAAATACAGATGTAACTCTGTGAGTGGAAGTCACATATCACAGAGCAGTTTCTCAGAAAGCTTCTTTCCAGATTTCATCTGAGGATATTTCCTTTTTCACCATAGCCCTCTAAGGGATTCCAAATATCACTTTGCCAATTCCACAAGAACTGTCTTAGCGAAAGGCTTCTTGAGGGGAAAGCTGTAACTCTGTGAGATTATTTCACAGAACACAAAGAAGTTTCTCAGAAAGCTTCTTTCTTTTGTTATCGGAGGATATATCCTTTGGCCCTATAGTCTTCAAAGAGATCCGAAATATCTGTTCTCAGATTCCACAGAAATAAGGCTAGCAAAGAGATCCACGAAATACAGATGTAACTCTGTGAGTGCAAGTCACATATCACAGAGCAGTTTCTCAGAAAGCTTCTTTCCAGATTTCATCGGAGGATATTTCCTTTTTCACCATAGCCGTCTATGTGCTTCCAAATATCACTTTGCCAATTCCACAAGAACTGTCATAGCGAAAGGCTTCTTGACGGGAAAGCTGTAACTCTGTGAGATGATTTCACAGAACACAAAGAAGTTTCTCAGAAAGCTTCTTTCTCTTTGTTATGGGAGGATATTTCCTTTGACCCTATAGTCTTCAAGGGGATTCTAAATATCTGCTTTCAGATTCCACAGAAATAAGGCTAGCAAAGAGATCCACGAAATACAGATGTAACTCTGTGAGTGGAAGTCACATATCACAGAGCAGTTTCTCAGAAAGCTTCTTTCCAGATTTCATCTGAGGATATTTCCTTTTTCACCATAGCCCTCTATGGGCTTTCAAATATCACTTTGCCAATTCCACAAGAACTGTCTTAGCGAAAGGCTTCTTGAGGGGAAAGCTGTAACTCTGTGAGATGATTTCACAGAACACAAAGAAGTTTCTCAGAAAGCTTCTTTCTCTTTGTTATGGGAGGATATTTCTTTTGGCCCTATAGTCTTCAAGGGGATTCTAAATATCTGCTTTCAGATTCCACAGAAATAAGGCTAGCAAAGAGATCCACGAAATACAGATGTAACTCTGTGAGTGGAAGTCACAAATCACAGAGCAGTTTCGAAGAAAGCTTTTTTCCAGATTTCATCTGAGGATATTTCCTTTTTCACCATAGCCCTCTATGGGCTTTCAAATATCACTTTGCCAATTCCACAAGAACTGTCTTAGCGAAAGGCTTCTTGAGGGGAAAGCTGTAACTCTGTGAGATGATTTCACAGAACACAAAGAAGTTTCTCAGAAAGCTTCTTTCTCTTTGTTATCGGAGGATAATTCCTTTGGCCCTATATTCTTCAAAGGGATCCGAAATATCTGTTCTCAGATTCCACAGAAATAAGGCTAGCAAAGAGATCCACGAAATACAGATGTAACTCTGTGAGTGGAAGTCACATATCACAGAGCAGTTTCTCAGAATGCTTCTTTCCATATTTCATCGGAGGATATTTCCTTTTTCACCATAGCCCTCCATGGGCTTCCAAATATCACTTTGCCAATTCCACAACAACTGTCTTAGCGAAAGGCTTCTTGAGGGGAAAGCTGTAACTCTGTGAGATGATTTCACAGAACACAAAGAAGTTTCTCAGAAAGCTTCTTTCTCTTTGTTATGGGAGGATATTTCCTTTGGCCCTATATTCTTCAAAGGGATTCTAAATATCTGCTCTCAGATTCCACAGAAATAAGGCTAGCAAAGAGATCCACGAAATACAGATGTAACTCTGTGAGTGGAAGTCACATATCCCAGAGCAGTTTCTCAGAAAGCTTCTTTCCAGATTTCATTGGAGGATATTTCCTTTTTCACCATAGCCCTCTATGGGCTTCCAAATATCACTTTGCCAATTCCACAAGAACTGTCTTAGCGAAAGGCTTCTTGAGGGGAAAGCTGTAACTCTGTGAGATGATTTCACAGAACACAAAGAAGTTTCTCAGAAAGCTTCTTTCTCTTTGTTGTGGGAGGATATATCCTTTGGCCCTATAGTCTTCAAAGAGATCCGAAATATCTGTTCTCAGATTCCACAGAAATAAGGCTAGCAAAGAGATCCACGAAATACAGATGTAACTCTGTGAGTGGAAGTCACATATCACAGAGCAGTTTCTCAGAAAGCTTCTTTCCAGATTTCATCGGAGGATATTTCCTTTTTCACCACAGCCGTCTATGGGCTTCCAAATATCACTTTGCCAATTCCACAAGAACTGTCTTAGCGAAAGGCTTCTAAAGGGGAAAGCTGTAACTCTGTGAGATGATTTCACAGAACACAAAGAAGTTTCTCAGAAAGCTTCTTTCTCTTTGTTATCGGAGGATATTTCCTTTGGCCCTGTAGTCTTCAAAGGGATCCGAAATATCTGTTCTCAGATTCCACAGAAATAAGGCTAGCAAAGAGACCAAGAAATACAGATGTAACTCTGTGAGTGGAAGTCACATATCACAGAGCAGTTTCTCAGAAAGCCTCCTTCCAGATTTCATCGGAGGATATTTCCTTTTTCACCATAGCCCTCTAAGGGCTTCCAAATATCACTTTGCCAATTCCACAAGACCTGTCTTAGCGAAAGGCTTCTTGAGGGGAAAGCTGTAACTCTGTGAGATGATTTCACAGAACACAAAGAAGTTTCTCAGAAAGCTTCTTTCTCTTTGTTATCGGAGGATATTTCCTTTGGCCCTATAGTCTTCAAAGGGATCCGAAATATCTGTTCTCAGATTCCACAGAAATAAGGCTAGCAAAGAGATCCACGAAATACAGATGTAACTCTGTGAGTGGAAGTCACATATCACAGAGCAGTTTCTCAGAAAGCTTCTTTCCAGATTTCATCGGAGGATATTTCCTTTTTCACCATAGCCCTCTATGGGCTTCCAAATATCACTTTGCCAATTCCACAAGAACTGTCTTAGCGAAAGACTTCTTGAGGGGAAAGCTGTAACTCTGTGAGATGATTTCACAGAACACAAAGAAGTTTCTCAGAAAGCTTCTTTCTCTTTGTTATGGGAGGATATTTCCTTTGGCCCTATAGTCTTCAAGGGGATTCTAAATATCTGCTTTCAGATTCCCCAGAAATAAGGCTAGCAAAGAGATCCACGAAATACAGATGTAACTCTGTGAGTGGAAGTCACATATCACAGAGCAGTTTCTCAGAAAGCTTCTTTCCAGATTTCATCGGAGGATATTTCCTTTCTCACCATAGCCCTCTATGGGCTTCCAAGTATCACTTTGCCAATTCCACAAGAACTGTCTTAGCGAAAGGCTTCTTGAGGGGAAAGCTGTAACTCTGTGAGGTGATTTCACAGAACACAAAGAAGTTTCTCAGAAAGCTTCTTTCTCTTTGTTATCGGAGCATATTTTCCTTGGCCCTGTAGTCTTCAAAGGGATCCGAAATATCTGTTCTCAGATTCCACAGAAATAAGGCTAGCAAAGAGATCCACGAAATACAGATGTAACTCTGTGAGTGCAAGTCACATATCACAGAGCAGTTTCTCAGAAAACTTCTTTCCAGATTTCATCGCAGGATATTTCCTTTTTCACCATAGCCGTCTATGTGCTTCCAAATATCACTTTGCCAATTCCACAAGAACTGTCATAGCGAAAGGCTTCTTGACGGGAAAGCTGTAACTCTGTGAGATGATTTCACAGAACACAAAGAAGTTTCTCAGAAAGCTTCTTTCTCTTTGTTATGGGAGGATATTTCCTTTGGCCCTATAGTCTTCAAGGGGTTCTAAATATCTGCTTTCAGATTCTACAGAAATAAGGCTAGCAAAGAGATCCACGAAATACAGATGTAACTCTGTGAATGGAAGTCACATATCACAGAGCAGTTTCTCAGAAAGCATCTTTCCAGATTTCATCGGAGGATATTTCCTTTTTCACCATAGCCCTCTATGGGCTTTCAAATATCACTTTGCCAATTCCACAAGAACTGTCTTAGCGAAAGGCTTCTAGAGGGGAAAGCTGTAACTCTGTGAGATGATTTCACAGAACGCAAAGAAGTTTCTCAGAAAGCTTCTTTCTCTTTGTTATGGGAGGATATTTCCTTTGGCCCTATAGTCTTCAAGGGGATTCTAAATATCTGCTTTCAGATTCCACAGAAATAAGGCTAGCAAAGAGATCCACGAAATACAGATGTAACTCTGTGAGTGGAAGTCACATATCACAGAGCAGTTTCTCAGAAAGCTTCTTTCCAGATTTCATCGGAGGATATTTCCTTTTTCACCATAGCCCTCTATGGGCTTTCAAATATCACTTTGCCAATTCCACAAGAACTGTCTTAGCGAAAGGCTTATTGAGGGGAATGCTGTAACTCTGTGAGATGATTTCACAGAACACAAAGAAGTTTCTCAGAAAGCTTTCTCTTTGTTATCGGAGGATAATTCCTTTGGCCCTATAGTCTTCAAAGGGATCCGAAATATCTGTTCTCAGATTCCACAGAAATAAGGCTAGCAAAGAGATCCACGAAATACAGATGTAACTCTGTGAGTGGAAGTCACATATCACAGAGCAGTTTCTCAGAATGCTTCTTTCCATATTTCATCGGAGGATATTTCCTTTTTCACCATAGCCCTCTATGGGCTTCCAAATATCACTTTGCCAATTCCACAAGAACTGTCTTAGCGAAAGGTTTCTTGAGGGGAAAGCTGTAACTCTGTGAGATGATTTCACAGAACACAAAGAAGTTTCTCAGAAAGCTTCTTTCTCTTTGTTATGGGAGGATATTTCCTTTGGCCCTATATTCTTCAAAGGGATTCTAAATATCTGCTCTCAGATTCCACAGAAATAAGGCTAGCAAAGAGATCCACGAAATACAGATGTAACTCTGTGAGTGGAAGTCACATATCACAGAGCAGTTTCTCAGAAAGCTTCTTTCCAGATTTCATTGGAGGATATTTCCTTTTTCACCATAGCCCTCTATGGGCTTCCAAATATCACTTTGCCAATTCCACAAGAACTGTCTTAGCGAAAGGCTTCTTGAGGGGAAAGCTGTAACTCTGTGAGATGATTTCCCAGAACACAAAGAAGTTTCTCAGAAAGCTTCTTTCTCTTTGTTATGGGAGGATATATCCTTTGGCCCTATAGTCTTCAAAGAGATCCGAAATATCTCTTCTCAGATTCCACAGAAATAAGGCTAGCAAAGAGATCCACGAAATACAGATGTATCTCTGTGAGTGGAAGTCACATATCACAGAGCAGTTTCTCAGAAAGCTTCTTTCCAGATTTCATCGGAGGATATTTCCTTTTTCACCATAGCCCTCTATGGGCTTCCAAATATCACTTTGCCAATTCCACAAGAACTGTCTTAGCGAAAGGCTTCTTGAGGGGAAAGCTGTAACTCTGTGAGATGATTTCACAGAACACAAAGAAGTTTCTCAGAAAGCTTCTTTCTCTTTGTTATCGGAGGATATTTCCTTTGGCCCTATAGTCTTCAAAGGGATCCGAAATATCTGTTCTCAGATTCCACAGAAATAAGGCTAGCAAAGACATCCACGAAATACAGATGTAACTCTGTGAGTGGAAGTCACATATCACAGAGCAGTTTCTCAGAAAGCTTCTTTCCAGATTTCATCGGAGGATATTTCCTTTTTCACCATAGCCGTCTAGGGGCTTCCAAATATCACTTTGCCAATTCCACAAGAACTGTTATAGCGAAAGGCTTCTTGAGGGGAAAGCTGTAACTCTGGGAGATGATTTCACAGAACACAAAGAAGTTTCTCAGAAAGCTTCTTTCTCTTTCTTATCGGAGGATATTTCCTTTGGCCCTGTAGTCTTAAAAGGGATCCGAAATATCTGTTCTCAGATTCCACAGAAATAAGGCTAGCAAAGAGATCCACGAAATACAGATGTAACTCTGTGAGTGGAAGTCACATATCACAGAGCAGTTTCTCAGAAAGCTTCCTTCCAGATTTCATCGGAGGATATTTCCTTTTTCACCATAGCCCAGTATGGGCTTCCAAATATCACTTTGCCAATTCCACAAGAACTGTCTTAGCGAAAGGCTTCTTGAGGGGAAAGCTGTAACTCTGGGAGATGATTTCACAGAACACAAAGAAGTTTCTCAGAAAGCTTCTTTCTCTTTGTTATCGGAGGATATTTCCTTTGGCCCTATAGTCTTCAAAGGGATTCGAAATATCTGTTCTCAGATTCCACAGAAATAAGGCTAGCAAAGAGATCCACGAAATACAGATGTAACTCTGTGAGTGGAAGTCACATATCACAGAGCAGTTTCTCAGAAAGCATCTTTCCAGATTTCATCGGAGGATATTTCCTTTTTCACGATAGCCCTCTATGGGCTTCCAAACATCACTTTGCCAATTCCACAAGAACTGTCTTAGTGAAAGGCTTCTTGAGGGGAAAGCTGTAACTCTGTGAGATGATTTCACAGAACACAAAGAAGTTTCTCAGAAAGCTTCTTTCTCTTTGTTATGGGAGGATATTTCCTTTGGCCCTATACTCTTCAAGGGGATTCTAAATATCTGCTCTCAGATTCCACAGAAATAAGGCTAGCAAAGAGATCCACGAAATACAGATGTAACTCTGTGAGTGGAAGTCACATATCACAGAGCAGTTTCTCAGAAAGCTTCTTTCCAGATTTCATCTGAGGATATTTCCTTTTTCACCATAGCCCTCTAACGGATTCCAAATATCACTTTGCCAATTCCACAAGAACTGTCTTAGCGAAAGGCTTCTTGAGGGGAAAGCTGTAACTCTGTGAGATGATTTCACAGAACACAAAGAAGTTTCTCAGAAAGCTTCTTTCTCTTTGTTATCGGAGGATATATCCTTTGGCCCTATAGTCTTCAAACAGATCCGAAATATCTGTTCTCAGATTCCACAGAAATAAGGCTAGCAAAGAGATCCACGAAATACAGATGTAACTCTGTGAGTGGAAGTCACATATCACAGAGCAGTTTCTCAGAATGCTTCTTTCCAGATTTCATCTGAGGATATTTCCTTTTTCACCATAGCCCTCTATGGGCTTTCAAATATCACTTTGCCAATTCCACAAGAACTGTCTTAGCGAAAGGCTTCTTGAGGGGAAAGCTGTAACTCTGTGAGATGATTTCACAGAACACAAAGAAGTTTCTCAGAAAGCTTCTTTCTCTTTGTTATGGGAGGATATTTCCTTTGGCCCTATAGTCTTCAAGGGGATTCTAAATATCTGCTTTCAGATTCCACAGAAATAAGGCAAGCAAAGAGATCCACGAAATACAGATGTAACTCTGTGAGTGGAAGTCACATATCACAGAGCAGTTTCGAAGAAAGCTTCTTTCCAGATTTCATCTGAGGATATTTCCTTTTTCACCATAGCCCTCTATGGGCTTTCAAATATCACTTTGCCAATTCCACAAGAACTGTCTTAGCGAAAGGCCTCTTGAGGGGAAAGCTGTAACTCTGTGAGATGATTTCACAGAACACAAAGAAGTTTCTCAGAAAGCTTCTTTCTCTTTGTTATCGGAGGATAATTCCTTTGGCCCTGTAGTCTTCAAAGGCATCCGAAATATCTGTTCTCAGATTCCACAGAAATAAGGCTAGCAAAGAGATCCACGAAATACAGATGTAACTCTGTGAGTGGAAGTCACATATCACAGAGCAGTTTCTCAGAATGCTTCTTTCCATATTTCATCGGAGGATATTTCCTTTTTTACCATAGCCCTCTATGGGCTTCCAAATATCACTTTGCCAATTCCACAAGAACTGTCTTAGCGAAAGGCTTCTTGAGGGGAAAGATGTAACTCTGTGAGATGATTTCACAGAACACAAAGAAGTTTCTCAGAAAGCTTCTTTCTCTTTGTTATCGGAGGATATATCCTTTGGCCCTATAGTCTTCAAACAGATCCGAAATATCTGTTCTCAGATTCCACAGAAATAAGGCTAGCAAAGAGATCCACGAAATACAGATGTAACTCTGTGAGTGGAAGTCACATATCACAGAGCAGTTTCTCAGAATGCTTCTTTCCAGATTTCATCTGAGGATATTTCCTTTTTCACCATAGCCCTCTATGGGCTTTCAAATATCACTTTGCCAATTCCACAAGAACTGTCTTAGCGAAAGGCTTCTTGAGGGGAAAGCTGTAACTCTGTGAGATGATTTCACAGAACACAAAGAAGTTTCTCAGAAAGCTTCTTTCTCTTTGTTATGGGAGGATATTTCCTTTGGCCCTATGGTCTTCAAGGGGATTCTAAATATCTGCTTTCAGATTCCACAGAAATAAGGCTAGCAAAGAGATCCACGAAATACAGATGTAACTCTGTGAGTGGAAGTCACATATCACAGAGCAGTTTCGAAGAAAGCTTCTTTCCAGATTTCATCTGAGGATATTTCCTTTTTCACCATAGCCTTCTATGGGCTTTCAAATATCACTTTGCCAATTCCACAAGAACTGTCTTAGCGAAAGGCTTCTTGAGGGGAAAGCTGTAACTCTGTGAGATGATTTCACAGAACACAAAGAAGTTTCTCAGAAAGCTTCTTTCTCTTTGTTATCGGAGGATAATTCCTTTGGCCCTGTAGTCTTCAAAGGGATCCGAAATATCTGTTCTCAGATTCCACAGAAATAAGGCTAGCAAAGAGATCCACGAAATACAGATGTAACTCTGTGAGTGGAAGTCACATATCACAGAGCAGTTTCTCAGAATGCTTCTTTCCATATTTCATCGGAGGATATTTCCTTTTTTACCATAGCCCTCTATGGGCTTCCAAATATCACTTTGCCAATTCCACAAGAACTGTCTTAGCGAAAGGCTTCTTGAGGGGAGAGCTGTAACTCTGTGAGATGATTTCACAGAACACAAAGAAGTTTCTCAGAAAGCTTCTTTCTCTTTGTTATAGGAGGATATTTCCTTTGGCCCTGTATTCTTCAAAGGGATTCTAAATATCTGCTCTCAGATTCCACAGAAATAAGGCTAGCAAAGAGATCCACGAAATACAGATGTAACTCTGTGAGTGGAAGTCACATATCACAGAGCAGTTTCTCAGAAAGCTTCTTTCCAGATTTCATCGGAGGATATTTCCTTTTTCACCATAGCCCTCTATGGGCTTCCAAATATCACTTTGCCAATTCCACAAGAACGGTCTTAGCGAAAGGCTTCTTGAGGGGAAAGCTGTAACTCTGTGAGATGATTTCACAGAACACAAAGAAGTTTCTCAGAAAGCTTCTTTCTCTTTGTTATGGGAGGATATATCCTTTGGCCCTATAGTCTTCAAAGAGATCCGAAATATCTGTTCTCAGATTCCACAGAAATAAGGCTAGCAAAGAGATCCACGAAATACAGATGTAACTCTGTGAGTGGAAGTCACATATCACAGAGCAGTTTCGAAGAAAGCTTCTTTCCAGATTTCATCGGAGGATATTTCCTTTTTCAACATAGCCGTCTAAGGGCTTCCAAATATCACTTTGCCAATTCCACAAGTACTGTCTTAGCGAAAGGCTTCTAAAGGGGAAAGCTGTAACTCTGTGAGATGATTTCACAGAACACAAAGAAGTTTCTCAGAAAGCTTCTTTCTCTTTGTTATCGGAGGATATTTCCTTTGGCCCTGTAGTTCAAAGGGATCCGAAATATCTGTTCTCACATTCCACAGAAATAAGGCTAGCAAAGAGACCAAGAAATACAGATGTAACTCTGTGAGTGGAAGTCACATATCACAGAGCAGTTTCTCAGAAAGCTTCCTTCCAGATTTCATCGGAGGATATTTCCTTTTTCACCATAGCCCTCTATGGGCTTCCAAATATCACTTTGCCAATTCCACAAGAACTGTCTTAGCGAAAGGCTTCTTGAGGGGAAAGCTGTAACTCTGTGAGATGATTTCACAGAACACAAAGAAGTTTCTCAGAAAGCTTCTTTCTCTTTGTTATCGGAGGATATTCCCTTTGGCCCTATAGTCTTCAAACAGATCCGAAATATCTGTTCTCAGATTCCACAGTAATAAGGCTAGCAAAGAGATCCACGAAATACAGATGTAACTCTGTGAGTGGAAGTCACATATCACAGAGCAGTTTCTCAGAAAGCTTCTTTCCAGATTTCATCGGAGGATATTTCCTTTTTCACCATAGCCCTCTATGGGATTCCAAATATCACTTTGCCAATTCCACAAAAACTGTCTTAGCGAAAGGCTTCTTGAGGGGAAAGCTGTAACTCTGTGAGATGATTTCACAGAACACAAAGAAGTTTCTCAGAAAGCTTCCTTCTCTTTGTTATGGGAGGATATTTCCTTTGGTCCTATAGTCTTCAAGGGGATTCGAAATATCTGCTTTCAGATTCCACAGAAATAAGGCTAGCAAAGAGATCCACGAAATACAGATGTAACTCTGTGAGTGGAAGTCACATATCACAGAGCAGTTTCTCAGAAAGCTTCTTTCCAGATTTCATCTGAGGATATTTCCTTTTTCACCATAGCCCTCTATGTGCTTTCAAATATCACTTTGCCAATTCCACAAGAACTGTCTTAGCGAAAGGCTTCTTGAGGGGAAAGCTGTAACTCTGTGAGATGATTTCACAGAACACAAAGAAGTTTCTCAGAAAGCTTCTTTCTCTTTGTTATCGGAGGATATTTCCTTTGGCCCTATAGTCTTCAAAGGGATCCGAAATATCTGTTCTCAGATTCCACAGAAATAAGGCTAGCAAAGAGATCCACGAAATACAGATGTAACTCTGTGAGTGGAAGTCACAAATCACAGAGCAGTTTCTCAGAATGCTTCTTTCCATATTTCATCGGAGGATATTTCCTTTTTCACCATAGCCCTCTATGGGCTTCCAAATATCACTTTGCCAATTCCACAAGTACTGTCTTAGCGAAAGGCTTCTTGAGGGGAAAGCTGTAACTCTGTGAGATGATTTCACAGAACACAAAGAAGTTTCTCAGAAAGCTTCTTTCTCTTTGTTATGGGAGGATATTTCCTTTGGCCCTATATTCTTCAAAGGGATTCTAAATATCTGCTCTCAGATTCCACAGAAATAAGGCTAGCAAAGAGATCCACGAAATACAGATGTAACTCTGTGAGTGGAAGTCACATATCACAGAGCAGTTTCTCAGAAAGCTTCTTTCCAGATTTCATCGGAGGATATTTCCTTTTTCACCATAGCCCTCTATGGGCTTCCAAATATCACTTTGCCAATTCCACAAGAACTGTCTTAGCGAAAGGCTTATTGAGGGGAAAGCTGTAAATCTGTGAGATGATTTCACAGAACACAAAGAAGTTTCTCAGAAAGCTTCTTTCTCTTTGTTATCGGAGGATATTTCCTTTGGCCCTATAGTCTTCAAGGGGATTCTAAATATCTGCTTTCAGATTCCACAGAAATAAGGCTAGCAAAGAGATCCACGAAATACAGATGTAACTCTGTGAGTGGAAATCACATATCACAGAGCAGTTTCTCAGAAAGCTCCTTTGCAGATTTCATCGGAGGATATTTCCTTTTTCACCATAGCCCTCTATGGGCTTCCAAATATCACTTTGCCAATTCCACAAGAACTGTCTTAGCGAAAGGCTTCTTGAGGGGAAAGCTGTAACTCTGTGAGATGATTTCACAGAACACAAAGAAGTTTCTCAGAAAGCTTCTTTCTCTTTGTTATCGGAGGATAATTCCTTTGGCCCTATAGTCTTCAAAGGGATCCGAAATATCTGTTCTCAGATTCCACAGAAATAAGGCTAGCAAAGAGATCCACGAAATACAGATGTAACTCTGTGAGTGGAAGTCACATATCACAGAGCAGTTTCTCAGAATGCTTCTTTCCATATTTCATCGGAGGATATTTCCTTTTTCACCATAGCCCTCTATGGGCTTCCAAATATCACTTTGCCAATTCCACAAGAACTGTCTTAGCGAAAGGCTTCTTGAGGGGAAAGCTGTAACTCTGTGAGATGATTTCACAGAACACAAAGAAGTTTCTCAGAAAGCTTCTTTCTCTTTGTTATGGGAGGATATTTCCTTTGGCCCTATATTCTTCAAAGGGATTCTAAATATCTTGTCTCAGATTCCACAGAAATAAGGCTAGCAAAGAGATCCACGAAATACAGATGTAACTCTGTGAGTGGAAGTCACATATCACAGAGCAGTTTCTCAGAAAGCTTCTTTCCAGATTTCATTGGAGGATATTTCCTTTTTCACCATAGCCCTCTATGGGCTTCCAAATATCACTTTGCCAATTCCACAAGAACTGTCTTAGCGAAAGGCTTCTTGAGGGGAAAGCTGTAACTCTGTGAGATGATTTCCCAGAACACAAAGAAGTTTCTCAGAAAGCTTCTTTCTCTTTGTTATGGGAGGATATATCCTTTGGCCCTATAGTCTTCAAAGAGATCCGAAATATCTGTTCTCAGATTCCACAGAAATAAGGCTAGCAAAGAGATCCACGAAATACAGATGTAACTCTGTGAGTGGAAGTCACATATCACAGAGCAGTTTCTCAGAAAGCTTCTTTCCAGATTTCATCGGAGGATATTTCCTTTTTCACCATAGCCGTCTACGGGCTTCCAAATATCACTTTGCCAATTCCACAAGAACTGTCTTAGCGAAAGACTTCTAAAGGGGAAAGCTGTAACTCTGTGAGATGATTACACAGAACACAAAGAAGTTTCTCAGAAAGCTTCTTTCTCTTTGTTATCGGAGAATATTTCCTTTGGCCCTGTAGTCTTCAAAGGGATCCGAAATATCTGTTCTCAGATTCCACAGAAATAAGGCTAGCAAAGAGACCAAGAAATACAGATGTAACTCGGTGAGTGGAAGTCACATATCACAGAGCAGTTTCTCAGAAAGCTTCCTTCCAGATTTCATCGGAGGATATTTCCTTTTTCACCATAGCCCTCTATGGGCTTCCAAATATCACTTTGACAATTCCACAAGAACTGTCTTAGCGAAAGGCTTCTTGAGGGGAAAGCTGTAACTTTGTGAGATGATTTCACAGAACACAAAGAAGTTTCTCAGAAAGCTTCTTTCTCTTTGTTATCGGAGGATATTTCCTTTGGCCCTATAGTCTTCAAAGGGATCCGAAATATCTGTTCTCAGATTCCACAGAAATAAGGCTGGCAAAGAGATCCACGAAATACAGATGTAACTCTGTGAGTGGAAGTCACATATCACAGAGCAGTTTCTCAGAAAGCTTCTTTCCAGATTTCATCGGAGGATATTTCCTTTTTCACCATAGCCCTCTATGGGCTTCCAAATATCACTTGCCAATTCCACAAGAACTGTCTTAGCGAAAGGCTTCATGAGGGGAAAGCTGTAACTCTGTGAGATGATTTCACAGAACACAAAGAAGTTTCTCAGAAAGCTTCTTTCTCTTTGTTATGGGAGGATATTTCCTTTGGCCCTATAGTCTTCAAGGGGATTCTAAATATCTGCTTTCAGATTCCACAGAAATAAGGCTAGCAAAGAGATCCACGAAATACAGATGTAACTCTGTGAGTGGAATTCACATATCACAGAGCAGTTTCTCAGAAAGCTTCTTTCCAGATTTCATCGGAGGATATTTCCTTTTTTACCATAGCCCTCTATGGGCTTCCAAGTATCACTTTGCCAATTCCACAAGAACTGTCTTAGCGAAAGGCTTCTTGAGGCGAAAGCTGTAACTCTGTGAGGTGATTTCACAGAACACAAAGAAGTTTCTCAGAAAGCTTCTTTCTCTTTGTTATCGGAGGATATTTCCTTTGGCCCTGTGGTCTTCAAAGGGATCCGAAATATCTGTTCTCAGATTCCACAGAAATAAGGCTAGCAAAGAGATCCACGAAATACAGATGTAACTCTGTGAGTGGAAGTCACATATCACAGAGCAGTTTCTCAAAAAGCTTCCTTCCAGATTTCATCGGAGGATATTTCCTTTTTCACCATAGCCCTCTATGGGCTTCCAAATATCACTTTGCCAATTCCACAAGAACTGTCTTAGCGAAAGGCTTCTTGAGGGTTAAGCTGTAACTCTGTGAGATGATTTCACAGAACACAAAGAAGTTTCTCAGAAAGCTTCTTTCTCTTTGTTATCGGAGGATATTTCCTTTGGCCCTATAGTCTTCAAAGGGATCCGAAATATCTGTTCTCAGATTCCACAGAAATAAGGCTAGCAAAGAGATCCACGAAATACAGATGTAACTCTGTGAGTGGAAGTCACATATCACAGAGCAGTTCCTCCGAAAGCTTCTTTCCATATTTCATCGGAGGATATTTCCTTTTTCACCATAGCCGTCTATGGGCTTCCAAATATCACTTTGCCAATTCCACAAGAACTGTCATAGCGAAAGGCTTCTTGACGGGAAAGCTGTAACTCTGTGAGATGATTTCACAGAACACAAAGAAGTTTCTGAGAAAGCTTCTTTCTCTTTGTTATGGGAGGATATTTCCTTTGGCCCTATAGTCTACAAGGGGATTCTAAATATCTGCTTTCAGATTCCACAGAAATAAGGCTAGCAAAGAGATCCACGAAATACAGATGTAACTCTGTGAGTGGAAGTCACATATCACAGAGCAGTTTCTCAGAATGCTTCTTTCCATATTTCATCGGAGGATATTTCCTTTTTCACCATAGCCCTCTATGGGCTTCCAAATATCACTTTGCCAATTCCACAAGAACTGTCTTAGCGAAAGGCTTCTTGAGGGGAAAGCTGTAACTCTGTGAGATGATTTCACAGAACACAAAGAAGTTTCTCAGAAAGCTTCTTTCTCTTTGTTATGGGAGGATATTTCCTTTGGCCCTATATTCTTCAAAGGGATTCTAAATATCTGGTCTCAGATTCCACAGAAATAAGGCTAGCAAAGAGATCCACGAAATACAGATGTAACTCTGTGAGTGGAAGTCACATATCACAGAGCAGTTTCTCAGAAAGTTTCTTTCCAGATTTCATTGGAGGATATTTCCTTTTTCACCATAGCCCTCTATGGGCTTCCAAATATCACTTTGTCAATTCCACAAGAACTGTCTTAGCGAAAGGCTTCTTGAGGGGAAAGCTGTAACTCTGTGAGATGATTTCCCAGAACACAAAGAAGTTTCTCAGAAAGCTTCTTTCTCTTTGTTATGGGAGGATATATCCTTTGGCCCTATAGTCTTCAAAGAGATCCGAAATATCTGTTCTCAGATTCCACAGAAATAAGGCTCGCAAAGAGATCCACGAAATACAGATGTAACTCTGTGAGTGGAAGTCACATATCACAGAGCAGTTTCTCAGAAAGCTTCTTTCCAGATTTCATCGGAGGATATTTCCTTTTTCACCATAGCCGTCTACGGGCTTCCAAATATCACTTTGCCAATTCCACAAGAACTGTCTTAGCGAAAGGCTTCTAAAGGGGAAAGCTGTAACTCTGTGAGATGATTACGCAGAACACAAAGAAGTTTCTCAGAAAGCTTCTTTCTCTTTGTTATCGGAGAATATTTCCTTTGGCCCTGTAGTCTTCAAAGGGATCCGAAATATCTGTTCTCAGATTCCACAGAAATAAGGCTAGAAAAGAGACCAAGAAATACAGATGTAACTCTGTGAGTGGAAGTCACATATCACAGAGCAGTTTCTCGGAAAGCTTCCTTCCAGATTTCATCGGAGGATATTTCCTTTTTCACCATAGCCCTCTAAGGGCTTTCAAATATCACTTTGCCAATTCCACAAGAACTGTCTTAGCGAAAGGCTTCTTGAGGGGAAAGCTGTAACTTTGTGAGATGATTTCACAGAACACAAAGAAGTTTCTCAGAAAGCTTCTTTCTCTTTGTTATCGGAGGATATTTCCTTTGGCCCTATAGTCTTCAAAGGGATCCGAAATATCTGTTCTCAGATTCCACAGAAATAAGGCTAGCAAAGAGATCCACGAAATACAGATGTAACTCTGTGAGTGGAAGTCACATATCACAGAGCAGTTTCTCAGAAAGCTTCTTTCCAGATTTCATCGGAGGATATTTCCTTTTTCACCATAGCCCTCTATGGGCTTCCAAATATCACTTGCCAATTCCACAAGAACTGTCTTAGCGAAAGGCTTCATGAGGGGAAAGCTGTAACTCTGTGAGATGATTTCACAGAACACAAAGAAGTTTCTCAGAAAGCTTCTTTCTCTTTGTTATGGGAGGATATTTCCTTTGGCCCTATAGTCTTCAAGGGGATTCTAAATATCTGCTTTCAGATTCCACAGAAATAAGGCTAGCAAAGAGATCCACGAAATACAGATGTAACTCTGTGAGTGGAAGTCACATATCACAGAGCAGTTTCTCAGAAAGCTTCTTTCCAGATTTCATCGGAGGATATTTCCTTTTTCACCATAGCCCTCTATGGGCTTCCAAGTATCACTTTGCCAATTCCACAAGAACTGTCTTAGCGAAAGGCTTCTTGAGGGGAAAGCTGTAACTCTGTGAGGTGATTTCACAGAACACAAAGAAGTTTCTCAGAAAGCTTCCTTCTCTTTGTTATGGGAGGATATTTCCTTTGGTCCTATAGTCTTCAAGGGGATTCTAAATATCTGCTTTCAGATTCCACAGAAATAAGGCTAGCAAAGAGATCCACGAAATACAGATGTAACTCTGTGAGTGGAAGTCACATATCACAGAGCAGTTTCGAAGAAAGCTTCTTTCCAGATTTAATCTGAGGATATTTCCTTTTTCACCATAGCCCTCTATGGGCTTTCAAATATCACTTTGCCAATTCCACAAGAACTGTCTTAGCGAAAGGCTTCTTGAGGGGAAAGCTGTAACTCTGTGAGATGATTTCACAGAACACAAAGAAGTTTCTCAGAAAGCTTCTTTCTCTTTGTTATCGGAGGATATTTCCTTTGGCCCTATAGTCCTCAACGGGATCCGAAATATCTGTTTTCAGATTCCACAGAAATAAGGCTAGCAAAGAGATCCACGAAATACAGATGTAACTCTGTGAGTGGAAGTCACATATCACAGAGCAGTTTCTCAGAATGCTTCTTTCCATATTTCATCGGAGGATATTTCCTTTTTCACCATAGCCCTCTATGGGCTTCCAAATATCACTTTGCCAATTCCACAAGTACTGTCTTAGCGAAAGGCTTCTTGAGGGGAAAGCTGTAACTCTGTGAGATGATTTCACAGAACACAAAGAAGTTTCTCAGAAAGCTTCTTTCTCTTTGTTATGGGAGGATATTTCCTTTGGCCCTATATTCTTCAAAGGGATTCTAAATATCTGCTCTCAGATTCCACAGAAATAAGGCTAGCAAAGAGATCCACGAAATACAGATGTAACTCTGTGAGTGGAAGTCACATATCACAGAGCAGTTTCTCAGAAAGCTTCTTTCCAGATTTCATCGGAGGATATTTCCTTTTTCACCATAGCCCTCTATGGGCTTCCAAATATCACTTTGCCAATTCCACAAGAACTGTCTTAGCGAAAGGCTTATTGAGGGGAAAGCTGTAAATCTGTGAGATGATTTCACAGAACACAAAGAAGTTTCTCAGAAAGCTTCTTTCTCTTTGTTATGGGAGGATATTTCCTTTGGCCCTATAGTCTTCAAGGGGATTCTAAATATCTGCTTTCAGATTCCACAGAAATAAGGCTAGCAAAGAGATCCACGAAATACAGATGTAACTCTGTGAGTGGAAGTCACATATCACAGAGCAGTTTCTCAGAAAGCTCCTTTGCAGATTTCATCTGAGAATATTTCCTTTTTCACCATAGCCCTCTATGGGCTTCCAAATATCACTTTGCCAATTCCACAAGAACTGTCTTAGCGAAAGGCTTCTTGAGGGGAAAGCTGTAACTCTGTGAGATGATTTCACAGAACACAAAGAAGTTTCTCAGAAAGCTTCTTTCTCTTTGTTATCGGAGGATATTTCCTTTGGCCCTATAGTCTTCAAAGGGATCCGAAATATCTGTTCTCAGATTCCACAGAAATAAGGCTAGCAAAGAGATCCACGAAATACAGATGTAACTCTGTGAGTGGAAGTCACATATCACAGAGCAGTTTCTCAGAAAGCTTCTTTCCAGATTTCATCGGAGGATATTTCCTTTTTCACCGTAGCCCTCTAGGGCAACCAAATATCACTTTGCCAATTCCACAAGAACTGTCTTAGCGAAAGGCCTCTTGAGGGGAATGCTGTAACTCTGTGAGATGATTTCACAGAACACAAAGAAGTTTCTCAGAAAGCTTCTTTCTCTTTGTTATCGGAGGATATGTCCTTTGGCCCTATATTCTTCAAAGGGATTCTAAATATCTGCTCTCAGATTCCACAGAAATAAGGCTAGCAAAGAGATCCACGAAATACAGATGTAACTCTGTGAGTGGAAGTCACATATCACAGAGCAGTTTCTCAGAAAGCTTCTTTCCAGATTTCCTCTGAGGATATTTCCTTTTTCACCATAGCCCTCTAAGGGCTTCCAAATATCACTTTGCCAATTCCACAAGAACTGTCTTAGCGAAAGGCTTCTTGAGGGGAAAGCTGTAACTCTGTGAGATGATTTCACAGAACACAAAGAAGTTTCTCAGAAAGCTTTTTTCTCTTTGTTATCGTTGGATATTTCCTTTGGTCCTATAGTCTTCTAAGGGATCAGAAATATCTGTTCTCAGATTCCACAGAAATAAGGCTAGCAAAGAGATCCACGAAATACAGATGTAACTCTGTGAGCGGAAGTCACATATCACAGAGCAGTTTCTCAGAAAGCTTCTTTCCAGATTTCATCAGAGGATATTTCCTTTTTCACCGTAGCCCTCTAAGGGCTTCCAAATATCACTTTGCCAATTCCACAAGAACTGTCTTAGCGAAAGGCTTCTTGAGGGGAAAGCTGTAACTCTGTGAGATGATTTCACAGAACACAAAGAAGTTTCTCAGAAAGCTTCTTTCTCTTTGTTATGGGAGGATATTTCCTTTGGCCCTGTAGTCTTCAAAGGGATTCTAAATATCTGCTCTCAGATTCCACAGAAATAAGGCTAGCAAAGAGATCCACGATATACAGATGTAACTCTGTGAGTGGAAGTCACATATCCCAGAGCAGTTTCTCAGAAAGCTTCTTTCCAGATTTCATCGGAGGATATTTCCTTTTTCACCGTAGCCCTCTATGGGCTTCCAAATATCACTTTGCCAATTCCACAAGAACTGTCTTAGCGAAAGGCTTCTTGAGGGGAAAGCTGTAACTCTGTGAGATGATTTCACAGAACACAAAGAAGTTTCTCAGAAAGCTTCTTTCTCTTTGTTATGGGAGGATATTTCCTTTGGCCCTATTGTCTTCAAGGGGATTCTAAATATCTGCTTTCAGATTCCACAGAAATAAGGCTAGCAAAGAGATCCACGAAATACAGATGTAACTCTGTGAGTGGAAGTCACATATCACAGAGCAGTTTCTCAGAAAGCTTCTTTCCAGATTTCATCTGAGGATATTTCCTTTTTCACCATAGCCCTCTATGGGCTTTCAAATATCACTTTGCCAATTCCACAAGAACTGTCTTAGCGAAAGGCTTCTTGAGGGGAAAGCTGTAACTCTGTGAGATGATTTCACAGAACACAAAGAAGTTTCTCAGAAAGCTTCTTTCTCTTTGTTATCGGAGGATAATTCCTTTGGCCCTATAGTCTTCAAAGGGATCCGAAATATCTGTTCTCAGATTCCACACAAATAAGGCTAGCAATGAGATCCACGAAATACAGATGTAACTCTGTGAGTGGAAGTCACATATCACAGAGCAGTTTCTCAGAATGCTTCTTTCCATATTTCATCGGAGGATATTTCCTTTTTCACCATAGCCCTCTATGGGCTTCCAAATATCACTTTGCCAATTCCACAAGAACTGTCTTAGCGAAAGGCTTCTTGAGGGGAAAGCTGTAACTCTGTGAGATGATTTCACAGAACACAAAGAAGTTTCTCAGAAAGCTTCTTTCTCTTTGTTATGGGAGGATATTTCCTTTGGCCCTATATTCTTCAAAGGGATTCTAAATATCTGGTCTCAGATTCCACAGAAATAAGGCTAGCAAAGAGATCCACGAAATACAGATGTAACTCTGTGAGTGGAAGTCACATATCACAGAGCAGTTTCTCAGAAAGCTTCTTTCCAGATTTCATTGGAGGATATTTCCTTTTTCACCATAGCCCTCTATGGGCTTCCAAATATCACTTTGTCAATTCCACAAGAACTGTCTTAGCGAAAGGCTTCTTGAGGGGAAAGCTGTAACTCTGTGAGATGATTTCCCAGAACACAAAGAAGTTTCTCAGAAAGCTTCTTTCTCTTTGTTATGGGAGGATATATCCTTTGGCCCTATAGTCTTCAAAGAGATCCGAAATATCTGTTCTCAGATTCCACAGAAATAAGGCTAGCAAAGAGATCCACGAAATACAGATGTAACTCTGTGAGTGGAAGTCACATATCACAGAGCAGTTTCTCAGAAAGCTTCTTTCCAGATTTCATCGGAGGATATTTCCTTTTTCACCATAGCCGTCTACGGGCTTCCAAATATCACTTTGCCAATTCCACAAGAACTGTCTTAGCGAAAGGCTTCTAAAGGGGAAAGCTGTAACTCTGTGAGATGATTTCACAGAACACAAAGAAGTTTCTCAGAAAGCTTCTTTCTCTTTGTTATCGGAGGATATTTCCTTTGGCCCTATAGTCTTCAAAGGGATCCGAAATATCTGTTCTCAGATTCCACAGAAATAAGGCTAGCAAAGAGATCCACGAAATACAGATGTAACTCTGTGAGTGGAAGTCACATATCACAGAGCAGTTTCTCAGAAAGCTTCTTTCCAGATTTCATCGGAGGATATTTCCTTTTTCACCATAGCCGTGTACGGGCTTCCAAATATCACTTTGCCAATTCCACAAGAACTGTCTTAGCGAAAGGCTTCTAAAGGGGAAAGCTGTAACTCTGTGAGATGATTTCACAGAACACAAAGAAGTTTCTCAGAAAGCTTCTTTCTCTTTGTTATCGGAGGATATTTCCTTTGGCCCTATAGTCTTCAAAGGGATCCGAAATATCTGTTCTCAGATTCCACAGAAATAAGGCTAGCAAAGAGATCCACGAAATACAGATGTAACTCTGTGAGTGGAAGTCACATATCACAGAGCAGTTTCTCAGAAAGCTTCTTTCCAGATTTCATCGGAGGATATTTCCTTTTTCACCATAGCCCTCTATGGGCTTCCAAATATCACTTGCCAATTCCACAAGAACTGTCTTAGCGAAAGGCTTCATGAGGGGAAAGCTGTAACTCTGTGAGATGATTTCACAGAACACAAAGAAGTTTCTCAGAAAGCTTCTTTCTCTTTGTTATGGGAGGATATTTCCTTTGGCCCTATAGTCTTCAAGGGGATTCTAAATATCTGCTTTCAGATTCCACAGAAATAAGGCTAGCAAAGAGATCCACGAAATACAGATGTAACTCTGTGAGTGGAAGTCACATATCACAGAGCAGTTTCTCAGAAAGCTTCTTTCCAGATTTCATCGGAGGATATTTCCTTTTTCACCATAGCCCTCTATGGGCTTCCAAATATCACTTTGCCAATTCCACAAGAACTGTCTTAGCGAAAGGCTTATTGAGGGGAAAGCTGTAAATCTGTGAGATGATTTCACAGAACACAAAGAAGTTTCTCAGAAAGCTTCTTTCTTTTTGTTATGGGAGGATATTTCCTTTGGCCCTATAGTCTTCAAGGGGATTCTAAATATCTGCTTTCAGATTCCACAGAAATAAGGCTAGCAAAGAGATCCACGAAATACAGATGTAACTCTGTGAGTGGAAGTCACATATCACAGAGCAGTTTCTCAGAAAGCTCCTTTGCAGATTTCATCTGAGAATATTTCCTTTTTCACCATAGCCCTCTATGGGCTTCCAAATATCACTTTGCCAATTCCACAAGAACTGTCTTAGCGAAAGGCTTCTTGAGGGGAAAGCTGTAACTCTGTGAGATGATTTCACAGAACACAAAGAAGTTTCTCAGAAAGCTTCTTTCTCTTTGTTATCGGAGGATATTTCCTTTGGCCCTATAGTCTTCAAAGGGATCCGAAATATCTGTTCTCAGATTCCACAGAAATAAGGCTAGCAAAGAGATCCACGAAATACAGATGTAACTCTGTGAGTGGAAGTCACATATCACAGAGCAGTTTCTCAGAAAGCTTCTTTCCAGATTTCATCGGAGGATATTTCCTTTTTCACCGTAGCCCTCTAGGGCAACCAAATATCACTTTGCCAATTCCACAAGAACTGTCTTAGCGAAAGGCCTCTTGAGGGGAATGCTGTAACTCTGTGAGATGATTTCACAGAACACAAAGAAGTTTCTCAGAAAGCTTCTTTCTCTTTGTTATCGGAGGATATGTCCTTTGGCCCTATATTCTTCAAAGGGATTCTAAATATCTGCTCTCAGATTCCACAGAAATAAGGCTAGCAAAGAGATCCACGAAATACAGATGTAACTCTGTGAGTGGAAGTCACATATCACAGAGCAGTTTCTCAGAAAGCTTCTTTCCAGATTTCCTCTGAGGATATTTCCTTTTTCACCATAGCCCTCTAAGGGCTTCCAAATATCACTTTGCCAATTCCACAAGAACTGTCTTAGCGAAAGGCTTCTTGAGGGGAAAGCTGTAACTCTGTGAGATGATTTCACAGAACACAAAGAAGTTTCTCAGAAAGCTTTTTTCTCTTTGTTATCGTTGGATATTTCCTTTGGTCCTATAGTCTTCTAAGGGATCAGAAATATCTGTTCTCAGATTCCACAGAAATAAGGCTAGCAAAGAGATCCACGAAATACAGATGTAACTCTGTGAGCGGAAGTCACATATCACAGAGCAGTTTCTCAGAAAGCTTCTTTCCAGATTTCATCAGAGGATATTTCCTTTTTCACCGTAGCCCTCTAAGGGCTTCCAAATATCACTTTGCCAATTCCACAAGAACTGTCTTAGCGAAAGGCTTCTTGAGGGGAAAGCTGTAACTCTGTGAGATGATTTCACAGAACACAAAGAAGTTTCTCAGAAAGCTTCTTTCTCTTTGTTATGGGAGGATATTTCCTTTGGCCCTGTAGTCTTCAAAGGGATTCTAAATATCTGCTCTCAGATTCCACAGAAATAAGGCTAGCAAAGAGATCCACGATATACAGATGTAACTCTGTGAGTGGAAGTCACATATCCCAGAGCAGTTTCTCAGAAAGCTTCTTTCCAGATTTCATCGGAGGATATTTCCTTTTTCACCGTAGCCCTCTATGGGCTTCCAAATATCACTTTGCCAATTCCACAAGAACTGTCTTAGCGAAAGGCTTCTTGAGGGGAAAGCTGTAACTCTGTGAGATGATTTCACAGAACACAAAGAAGTTTCTCAGAAAGCTTCTTTCTCTTTGTTATGGGAGGATATTTCCTTTGGCCCTATTGTCTTCAAGGGGATTCTAAATATCTGCTTTCAGATTCCACAGAAATAAGGCTAGCAAAGAGATCCACGAAATACAGATGTAACTCTGTGAGTGGAAGTCACATATCACAGAGCAGTTTCTCAGAAAGCTTCTTTCCAGATTTCATCTGAGGATATTTCCTTTTTCACCATAGCCCTCTATGGGCTTTCAAATATCACTTTGCCAATTCCACAAGAACTGTCTTAGCGAAAGGCTTCTTGAGGGGAAAGCTGTAACTCTGTGAGATGATTTCACAGAACACAAAGAAGTTTCTCAGAAAGCTTCTTTCTCTTTGTTATCGGAGGATAATTCCTTTGGCCCTATAGTCTTCAAAGGGATCCGAAATATCTGTTCTCAGATTCCACACAAATAAGGCTAGCAATGAGATCCACGAAATACAGATGTAACTCTGTGAGTGGAAGTCACATATCACAGAGCAGTTTCTCAGAATGCTTCTTTCCATATTTCATCGGAGGATATTTCCTTTTTCACCATAGCCCTCTATGGGCTTCCAAATATCACTTTGCCAATTCCACAAGAACTGTCTTAGCGAAAGGCTTCTTGAGGGGAAAGCTGTAACTCTGTGAGATGATTTCACAGAACACAAAGAAGTTTCTCAGAAAGCTTCTTTCTCTTTGTTATGGGAGGATATTTCCTTTGGCCCTATATTCTTCAAAGGGATTCTAAATATCTGGTCTCAGATTCCACAGAAATAAGGCTAGCAAAGAGATCCACGAAATACAGATGTAACTCTGTGAGTGGAAGTCACATATCACAGAGCAGTTTCTCAGAAAGCTTCTTTCCAGATTTCATTGGAGGATATTTCCTTTTTCACCATAGCCCTCTATGGGCTTCCAAATATCACTTTGTCAATTCCACAAGAACTGTCTTAGCGAAAGGCTTCTTGAGGGGAAAGCTGTAACTCTGTGAGATGATTTCCCAGAACACAAAGAAGTTTCTCAGAAAGCTTCTTTCTCTTTGTTATGGGAGGATATATCCTTTGGCCCTATAGTCTTCAAAGAGATCCGAAATATCTGTTCTCAGATTCCACAGAAATAAGGCTAGCAAAGAGATCCACGAAATACAGATGTAACTCTGTGAGTGGAAGTCACATATCACAGAGCAGTTTCTCAGAAAGCTTCTTTCCAGATTTCATCGGAGGATATTTCCTTTTTCACCATAGCCGTCTACGGGCTTCCAAATATCACTTTGCCAATTCCACAAGAACTGTCTTAGCGAAAGGCTTCTAAAGGGGAAAGCTGTAACTCTGTGAGATGATTTCACAGAACACAAAGAAGTTTCTCAGAAAGCTTCTTTCTCTTTGTTATCGGAGGATATTTCCTTTGGCCCTATAGTCTTCAAAGGGATCCGAAATATCTGTTCTCAGATTCCACAGAAATAAGGCTAGCAAAGAGATCCACGAAATACAGATGTAACTCTGTGAGTGGAAGTCACATATCACAGAGCAGTTTCTCAGAAAGCTTCTTTCCAGATTTCATCGGAGGATATTTCCTTTTTCACCATAGCCGTCTACGGGCTTCCAAATATCACTTTGCCAATTCCACAAGAACTGTCTTAGCGAAAGGCTTCTAAAGGGGAAAGCTGTAACTCTGTGAGATGATTTCACAGAACACAAAGAAGTTTCTCAGAAAGCTTCTTTCTCTTTGTTATCGGAGGATATTTCCTTTGGCCCTATAGTCTTCAAAGGGATCCGAAATATCTGTTCTCAGATTCCACAGAAATAAGGCTAGCAAAGAGATCCACGAAATACAGATGTAACTCTGTGAGTGGAAGTCACATATCACAGAGCAGTTTCTCAGAAAGCTTCTTTCCAGATTTCATCGGAGGATATTTCCTTTTTCACCATAGCCCTCTATGGGCTTCCAAATATCACTTGCCAATTCCACAAGAACTGTCTTAGCGAAAGGCTTCATGAGGGGAAAGCTGTAACTCTGTGAGATGATTTCACAGAACACAAAGAAGTTTCTCAGAAAGCTTCTTTCTCTTTGTTATGGGAGGATATTTCCTTTGGCCCTATAGTCTTCAAGGGGATTCTAAATATCTGCTTTCAGATTCCACAGAAATAAGGCTAGCAAAGAGATCCACGAAATACAGATGTAACTCTGTGAGTGGAAGTCACATATCACAGAGCAGTTTCTCAGAAAGCTTCTTTCCAGATTTCATCGGAGGATATTTCCTTTTTCACCGTAGCCCTCTATGGGCTTCCAAGTATCACTTTGCCAATTCCACAAGAACTGTCTTAGCGAAAGGCTTCTTGAGGGGAAAGCTGTAACTCTGTGAGGTGATTTCACAGAACACAAAGAAGTTTCTCAGAAAGCTTCTTTCTCTTTGTTATCGGAGGATATTTCCTTTGGCCCTGTGGTCTTCAAAGGGATCCGAAATATCTGTTCTCAGATTCCACAGAAATAAGGCTAGCAAAGAGATCCACGAAATACAGATGTAACTCTGTGAGTGGAAGTCACATATCACAGAGCAGTTTCTCAAAAAGCTTCCTTCCAGATTTCATCGGAGGATATTTCCTTTTTCACCATAGCCCTCTATGGGCTTCCAAATATCACTTTGCCAATTCCACAAGAACTGTCTTAGCGAAAGGCTTCTTGAGGATTAAGCTGTAACTCTGTGAGATGATTTCACAGAACACGAAGAAGTTTCTCAGAAAGCTTCTTTCTCTTTGTTATGGGAGGATATTTCCTTTGGCCCTATAGTCTTCAAAGGGATCCGAAATATCTGTTCTCAGATTCCACAGAAATAAGGCTAGCAAAGAGATCCACGAAATACAGATGTACCTCTGTGAGTGGAAGTCACATATCACAGAGCAGTTTCTCAGAAAGCTTCTTTCCATATTTCATCGGAGGATATTTCCTTTTTCACCATAGCCGTCTATGTGCTTCCAAATATCACTTTGCCAATTCCACAAGAACTGTCATAGCGAAAGGCTTCTTGACGGGAAAGCTGTAACTCTGTGAGATGATTTCACAGAACACAAAGAAGTTTCTCAGAAAGCTTCTTTCTCTTTGTTATGGGAGGATATTTCCTTTGGCCCTATAGTCTACAAGGGGATTCGAAATATCTGCTTTCAGATTCCACAGAAATAAGGCTAGCAAAGAGATCCACGAAATACAGATGTAACTCTGTGAGTGGAAGTCACATATCACAGAGCAGTTTCTCAGAAAGCTTGTTTCCAGATTTCCTCTGAGGATATTTCCTTTTTCACCATAGCCCTCTAAGGGATTCCAAATATCACTTTGCCAATTCCACAAAAACTGTCTTAGCGAAAGGCTTCTTGAGGGGAAAGCTGTAACTCTGTGAGATGATTTCACAGAACACAAAGAAGTTTCTCAGAAAGCTTCCTTCTCTTTGTTATGGGAGGATATTTCCTTTGGTCCTATAGTCTTCAAGGGGATTCTAAATATCTGCTTTCAGATTCCACAGAAATAAGGCTAGCAAAGAGATCCACGAAATACAGATGTAACTCTGTGAGTGGAAGTCACATATCACAGAGCAGTTTCGAAGAAAGCTTCTTTCCAGATTTCATCTGAGGATATTTCCTTTTTCACCATAGCCCTCTATGGGCTTTCAAATATCCCTTTGCCAATTCCACAAGAACTGTCTTAGCGAAAGGCTTCTTGAGGGGAAAGCTGTAACTCTGTGAGATGATTTCACAGAACCCAATGAAGTTTCTCAGAAAGCTTCTTTCTCTTTGTTATCGGAGGATATTTCCTTTGGCCCTATAGTCTTCAAAGGGGTCGGAAATATCTGTTCTCAGATTCCACAGGAATAAGGCTAGCAAAGACATCCACGAAATAGAGATGTAACTCTGTGAGAGGAAGTCACATATCACAGAGCAGTTTCTCAGAATGCTTCTTTCCATATTTCATCGGAGGATATTTCCTTTTTCACCATAGCCCTCTATGGGCTTCCAAATATCACTTTGCCAATTCCACAAGTACTGTCTTAGCGAAAGGCTTCTTGAGGGGAAAGCTGTAACTCTGTGAGATGATTTCACAGAACACAAAGAAGTTTCTCAGAAAGCTTCTTTCTCTTTGTTATGGGAGGATATTTCCTTTGGCCCTATATTCTTCAAAGGGATTCTAAATATCTGCTCTCAGATTCCACAGAAATAAGGCTAGCAAAGAGATCCACGAAATACAGATGTAACTCTGTGAGTGGAAGTCACATATCACAGAGCAGTTTCTCAGAAAGCTTCTTTCCAGATTTCATCTGAGGATATTTCCTTTTTCACCATAGCCCTCTATGGGCTTTCAAATATCACTTTGCCAATTCCACAAGAACTGTCTTAGCGAAAGGCTTCTTGAGGGGAAAGCTGTAACTCTGTGAGATGATTTCACAGAACACAAAGAAGTTTCTCAGAAAGCTTCTTTCTCTTTGTTATCGGAGGATAATTCCTTTGGCCCTATAGTCTTCAAAGGGATCCGAAATATCTGTTCTAAGATTCCACAGAAATAAGGCTAGCAATGAGATCCACGAAATACAGATGTAACTCTGTGAGTGGAAGTCACATATCACAGAGCAGTTTCTCAGAATGCTTCTTTCCATATTTCATCGGAGGATATTTCCTTTTTCACCATAGCCCTCTATGGGCTTCCAAATATCACTTTGCCAATTCCACAAGAACTGTCTTAGCGAAAGGCTTCTTGAGGGGAAAGCTGTAACTCTGTGAGATGATTTCACAGAACACAAAGAAGTTTCTCAGAAAGCTTCTTTCTCTTTGTTATGGGAGGATATTTCCTTTGGCCCTATATTCTTCAAAGGGATTCTAAATATCTGCTCTCAGATTCCACAGAAATAAGGCTAGCAAAGAGATCCACGAAATACAGATGTAACTCTGTGAGTGGAAGTCACATATCACAGAGCAGTTTCTCAGAAAGCTTCTTTCCAGATTTCATCGGAGGATATTTCCTTTTTCACCGTAGCCCTCTATGGGCTTCCAAATATCACTTTGCCAATTCCACAAGAACTGTCTTAGCGAAAGGCTTCTTGAGGGGAAAGCTGTAACTCTGTGAGATGATTTCACAGAACACAAGGAAGTTTCTCAGAAAGCTTCTTTCTCTTTGTTATCGGAGGATATTTCCTTTGGCCCTATAGTCTTCAAAGGGATCCGAAATATCTGTTCTCAGATTCCACAGAAATAAGGCTAGCAAAGAGATCCACGAAATACAGATGTAACTCTGTGAGTGGAAGTCACATATCACAGAGCAGTTTCTCAGAAAGCTTCTTTCCAGATTTCATCGGAGGATATTTCCTTTTTCACCGTAGCCCTCTAAGGGCTTCCAAATATCACTTTGCCAATTCCACAAGAACTGTCTTAGCGAAAGGCTTCTTGAGGGGAAAGCTGTAACTCTGTGAGATGATTTCACAGAACACAAAGAAGTTTCTCGGAAAGCTTCTTTCTCTTTGTTATGGGAGGATATTTCCCTTGGCCCTATATTCTTCAAAGGGATTCTAAATATCTGCTCTCAGATTCCACAGAAATAAGGCTAGCAAAGAGATCCACGATATACAGATGTAACTCTGTGAGTGGAAGTCACATATCCCAGAGCAGTTTCTCAGAAAGCTTCTTTCCAGATTTCATAGGAGGATATTTCCTTTTTCACCATAGCCCTCTATGGGCTTCCCAATATCACTTTGCCAATTCCACAAGAACTGTCTTAGCGAAAGGGCTCTTGAGGGGAAAGCTGTAACTCTGTGAGATGATTTCACAGAACACAAAGAAGTTTCTCAGAAAGCTTCCTTCTCTTTGTTATTGGAGGATATTTCCTTTGGCCCTATAGTCTTCAAAGGGATCCGAAATATCTGTTCTCAGATTTCACAGAAATAAGGCTAGCAAAGAGATCCACGAAATACAGATGTAACTCTGTGAGTCGAAGTCACATATCACAGAGCAGTTTCACAGAAAGCTTCTTTCCAGATTTCATCGGAGGATATTTCCTTTTTCACCGTAGCCCTCTAAGGGCTTCCAAATATTGCTTTGCCAATTCCACAAGAACTGTCTTAGCGAAAGGCTTCTTGAGGGGAAAGCTGTAACTCTGTGAGATGATTTCACAGAACACAAAGAAGTTTCTCAGAAAGCTTCTTTCTCTTTGTTATGGGAGGATATTTCCTTTGGCCCTATATTCTTCAAAGGGATTCTAAATATCTGCTCTCAGATTCCACAGAAATAAGGCTAGCAAAGAGATCCACGAAATACAGATGTAACTCTGTGAGTGGAAGTCACATATCCCAGAGCAGTTTCTCAGAAAGCTTCTTTCCAGATTTCATCGGAGGATATTTCCTTTTTCACCGTAGCCCTCTATGGGCTTCCAAATATCACTTTGCCAATTCCACAAGAACTGTCTTAGCGAAAGGCATCTTAAGGGGAAAGCTGTAACTCTGTGAGATGATTTCACAGAACACAAAGAAGTTTCTCAGAAAGCTTCTTTCTCTTTGTTATCGGAGGATATTTCCTTTGGCCCTATAGTCTTCAAAGGGATCCGAAATATCTGTTCTCAGATTCCACAGAAATAAGGCTAGCAAAGAGATCCACGAAATACAGATGTAACTCTGTGAGTGGAAGTCACATATCACAGAGCAGTTTCTCAGAAAGCTTCTTTCCAGATTTCATCGGAGGATATTTCCTTTTTCACCATAGCCGTCTATGGGCTTCCAAATATCACTTTACCAATTCCACAAGAACTGTCTTAGCGAAAGGCTTCTTGAGGGGAAAGCTGTAACTCTTTGAGATGATTTCAGAGAACACAAAGAAGTTTCTCAGAAAGCTTCTTTCTCTTTGTTATCGGAGGATATTTCCTTTGGCCCTGTAGTCTTCAAAGGGATCCGAAATATGTGTTCTCAGATTCCACAGAAATAAGGCTAGCAAAGAGATCCACGAAATACAGATGTAACTCTGTGAGTGGAAGTCACATATCACAGAGCAGTTTCTCAGAAAGCTTCCTTCCAGATTTCATCGGAGGATATTTCCTTTTTCACCATAGCCCTCCATGGGCTTCCAAATATCACTTTGCCAATTCCACAAGAACTGTCTTAGCGAAAGGCTTCTTGAGGGGAAAGCTGTAACTCTGTGAGATGATTTCACAGAACACAAAGAAGTTTCTCAGAAAGCTTCTTTCTCTTTGTTATCGGAGGATATTTCCTTTGGCCCTATAGTCTTCAAAGGGATCCGAAATATCTGTTCTCAGATTCCACAGAAATAAGGCTAGCAAAGAGATCCACGAAAAACAGATGTAACTCTGTGAGTGGACGTCACATATCCCAGAGCAGTTTCTCAGATAGCTTCTTTCCATATTTCATCGGAGGATGTTTCCTTTTTCACCATAGCCCTCTATGGGCTTCCAAATATCACTTTGCCAATTCCACAAGAACTGTCTTAGCGAAAGGCTTCTTGAGGGGAAAGCTGTAACTCTGTGAGATGATTTCACAGAACACAAAGAAGTTTCTCAGAAAGCTTCTTTCTCTTTGTTATCGGAGGATATTTCCTTTGGCCCTATAGTCTTCAAAGGGATCCGAAATATCTGTTATCAGATTCCACAGAAATAAGGCTAGCAAAGAGATCCACGAAATACAGATGTAACTCTGTGAGTGGAAGTCACATATCACAGAGCAGTTTCTCAGAAAGCTTCTTTCCAGATTTCATTGGAGGATATTTCCTTTTTCACCATAGCCCTCTATGGGCTTCCAAATATCACTTTGCCAATTCC
Source organism: Macaca mulatta (assembly GCF_049350105.2). NCBI lineage: Eukaryota > Metazoa > Chordata > Mammalia > Primates > Cercopithecidae > Macaca > Macaca mulatta. Next base: position 32,283,850 of record NC_133417.1, read on the forward strand.
ACAAGAACTGTCTTAGCGAAAGGCTTCTTGAGGGGAAAGCTGTAACTCTGTGAGATGATTTCCCAGAACACAAAGAAGTTTCTCAGAAAGCTTCTTTCTCTTTGTTATGGGAGGATATATCCTTTGGCCCTATAGTCTTCAAAGAGATCCGAAATATCTGTTCTCAGATTCCACAGAAATAAGGCTAGCAAAGAGATCCACGAAATACAGATGTAACTCTGTGAGTGGAAGTCACATATCACAGAGCAGTTTCTCAGAAAGCTTCTTTCCAGATTTCATCGGAGGATATTTCCTTTTTCACCATAGCCGTCTACGGGCTTCCAAATATCACTTTGCCAATTCCACAAGAACTGTCTTAGCGAAAGGCTTCTAAAGGGGAAAGCTGTAACTCTGTGAGATGATTACACAGAACACAAAGAAGTTTCTCAGAAAGCTTCTTTCTCTTTGTTATCGGAGAATATTTCCTTTGGCCCTGTAGTCTTCAAAGGGATCCGAAATATCTGTTCTCAGATTCCACAGAAATAAGGCTAGCAAAGAGACCAAGAAATACAGATGTAACTCTGTGAGTGGAAGTCACATATCACAGAGCAGTTTCTCGGAAAGCTTCCTTCCAGATTTCATCGGAGGATATTTCCTTTTTCACCATAGCCCTCTATGGGCTTCCAAATATCACTTTGCCAATTCCACAAGAACTGTCTTAGCGAAAGGCTTCTTGAGGGGAAAGCTGTAACTTTGTGAGATGATTTCACAGAACACAAAGAAGTTTCTCAGAAAGCTTCTTTCTCTTTGTTATCGGAGGATATTTCCTTTGGCCCTATAGTCTTCAAAGGGATCCGAAATATCTGTTCTCAGATTCCACAGAAATAAGGCTAGCAAAGAGATCCACGAAATACAGATGTAACTCTGTGAGTGGAAGTCACATATCACAGAGCAGTTTCTCAGAAAGCTTCTTTCCAGATTTCATCGGAGGATATTTCCTTTTTCACCATAGCCCTCTATGGGCTTCCAAATATCACTTGCCAATTCCACAAGAACTGTCTTAGCGAAAGGCTTCATGAGGGGAAAGCTGTAACTCTGTGAGATGATTTCACAGAACACGAAGAAGTTTCTCAGAAAGCTTCTTTCTCTTTGTTATGGGAGGATATTTCCTTTGGCCCTATAGTCTTCAAGGGGATTCTAAATATCTGCTTTCAGATTCCACAGAAATAAGGCTAGCAAAGAGATCCACGAAATACAGATGTAACTCTGTGAGTGGAAGTCACATATCACAGAGCAGTTTCTCAGAAAGCTTCTTTCCAGATTTCATCTGAGGATATTTCCTTTTTCACCATAGCCCTCTATGGGCTTCCAAGTATCACTTTGCCAATTCCACAAGAACTGTCTTAGCGAAAGGCTTCTTGAGGGGAAAGCTGTCACTCTGTGAGGTGATTTCACAGAACACAAAGAAGTTTCTCAGAAAGCTTCTTTCTCTTTGTTATCGGAGGATATTTCCTTTGGCCCTGTGGTCTTCAAAGGGATCCGAAATATCTGTTCTCAGATTCCACAGAAATAAGGCTAGCAAAGAGATCCACGAAATACAGATGTAACTCTGTGAGTGGAAGTCACATATCACAGAGCAGTTTCTCAAAAAGCTTCCTTCCAGATTTCATCGGAGGATATTTCCTTTTTCACCATAGCCCTCTATGGGCTTCCAAATATCACTTTGCCAATTCCACAAGAACTGTCTTAGCGAAAGGCTTCTTGAGGGTTAAGCTGTAACTCTGTGAGATGATTTCACAGAACACGAAGAAGTTTCTCAGAAAGCTTCTTTCTCTTTTTTATGGGAGGATATTTCCTTTGGCCCTATAGTCTTCAAAGGATTCCGAAATATCTGTTCTCAGATTCCACAGAAATAAGGCTAGCAAAGAGATCCACGAAATACAGATGTACCTCTGTGAGTGGAAGTCACATATCACAGAGCAGTTTCTCAGAAAGCTTCTTTCCATATTTCATCGGAGGATATTTCCTTTTTCACCATAGCCGTCTATGTGCTTCCAAATATCACTTTGCCAATTCCACAAGAACTGTCATAGCGAAAGGCTTCTTGACGGGAAAGCTGTAACTCTGTGAGATGATTTCACAGAACACAAAGAAGTTTCTCAGAAAGCTTCTTTCTCTTTGTTATGGGAGGATATTTCCTTTGGCCCTATAGTCTACAAGGGGATTCTAAATATCTGCTTTCAGATTCCACAGAAATAAGGCTAGCAAAGAGATCCACGAAATACAGATGTAACTCTGTGAGTGGAAGTCACATATCACAGAGCAGTTTGTCAGAAAGCTTGTTTCCAGATTTCCTCTGAGGATATTTCCTTTTTCACCATAGCCCTCTAAGGGATTCCAAATATCACTTTGCCAATTCCACAAAAACTGTCTTAACGAAAGGCTTCTTGAGGGGAAAGCTGTAACTCTGTGAGATGATTTCACAGAACACAAAGAAGTTTCTCAGAAAGCTTCCTTCTCTTTATTATGGGAGGATATTTCCTTTGGTCCTATAGTCTTCAAGGGGATTCTAAATATCTGCTTTCAGATTCCACAGAAATAAGGCTAGCAAAGAGATCCACGAAATACAGATGTAACTCTGTGAGTGGAAGTCACATATCACAGAGCAGTTTCGAAGAAAGCTTCTTTCCAGATTTCATCGGAGGATATTTCCTTTTTCACCATAGCCCTCTATGGGCTTTCAAATATCACTTTGCCAATTCCACAAGAACTGTCTTAGCGAAAGGCTTCTTGAGGGGAAAGCTGTAACTCTGTGAGATGATTTCACAGAACACAAAGAAGTTTCTCAGAAAGCTTCTTTCTCTTTGTTATCGGAGGATATTTCCTTTGGCCCTATAGTCTTCAAAGGGATCCGAAATATCTGTTCTCAGATTCCACAGAAATAAGGCTAGCAAAGAGATCCACGAAATACAGATGTAACTCTGTGAGTGGAAGTCACATATCACAGAGCAGTTTCTCAGAATGCTTCTTTCCATATTTCATCGGAGGATATTTCCTTTTTCACCATAGCCGTCTATGTGCTTCCAAATATCACTTTGCCAATTCCACAAGAACTGTCATAGCGAAAGGCTTCTTGACGGGAAAGCTGTAACTCTGTGAGATGATTTCACAGAACACAAAGAAGTTTCTCAGAAAGCTTCTTTCTCTTTGTTATGGGAGGATATTTCCTTTGGCCCTATAGTCTACAAGGGGATTCTAAATATCTGCTTTCAGATTCCACAGAAATAAGGCTAGCAAAGAGATCCACGAAATACAGATGTAACTCTGTGAGTGGAAGTCACATATCCCAGAGCAGTTTCTCAGAAAGCTTCTTTCCAGATTTCATCGGAGGATATTTCCTTTTTCACCGTAGCCCTCTATGGGCTTCCAAATATCACTTTGCCAATTCCACAAGAACTGTCTTAGCGAAAGGCATCTTAAGGGGAAAGCTGTAACTCTGTGAGATGATTTCACAGAACACAAAGAAGTTTCTCAGAAAGCTTCTTTCTCTTTGTTATCGGAGGATATTTCCTTTGGCCCTATAGTCTTCAAAGGGATCCGAAATATCTGTTCTCAGATTCCACAGAAATAAGGCTAGCAAAGAGATCCACGAAATACAGATGTAACTCTGTGAGTGGAAGTCACATATCACAGAGCAGTTTCTCAGAAAGCTTCTTTCCAGATTTCATCGGAGGATATTTCCTTTTTCACCATAGCCCTCTATGGGCTTCCAAATATCACTTTGCCAATTCCACAAGAACTGTCTTAGCGAAAGGCTTCTTGAGGGGAAAGCTGTAACTTTGTGAGATGATTTCACAGAACACAAAGAAGTTTCTCAGAAAGCTTCTTTCTCTTTGTTATCGGAGGATATTTCCTTTGGCCCTATAGTCTTCAAAGGGATCCGAAATATCTGTTCTCAGATTCCACAGAAATAAGGCTAGCAAAGAGATCCACGAAATACAGATGTAACTCTGTGAGTGGAAGTCACATATCACAGAGCAGTTTCTCAGAAAGCTTCTTTCCAGATTTCATCGGAGGATATTTCCTTTTTCACCATAGCCCTCTATGGGCTTCCAAATATCACTTGCCAATTCCACAAGAACTGTCTTAGCGAAAGGCTTCATGAGGGGAAAGCTGTAACTCTGTGAGATGATTTCACAGAACACGAAGAAGTTTCTCAGAAAGCTTCTTTCTCTTTGTTATGGGAGGATATTTCCTTTGGCCCTATAGTCTTCAAGGGGATTCTAAATATCTGCTTTCAGATTCCACAGAAATAAGGCTAGCAAAGAGATCCACGAAATACAGATGTAACTCTGTGAGTGGAAGTCACATATCACAGAGCAGTTTCTCAGAAAGCTTCTTTCCAGATTTCATCTGAGGATATTTCCTTTTTCACCATAGCCCTCTATGGGCTTCCAAGTATCACTTTGCCAATTCCACAAGAACTGTCTTAGCGAAAGGCTTCTTGAGGGGAAAGCTGTCACTCTGTGAGGTGATTTCACAGAACACAAAGAAGTTTCTCAGAAAGCTTCTTTCTCTTTGTTATCGGAGGATATTTCCTTTGGCCCTGTGGTCTTCAAAGGGATCCGAAATATCTGTTCTCAGATTCCACAGAAATAAGGCTAGCAAAGAGATCCACGAAATACAGATGTAACTCTGTGAGTGGAAGTCACATATCACAGAGCAGTTTCTCAAAAAGCTTCCTTCCAGATTTCATCGGAGGATATTTCCTTTTTCACCATAGCCCTCTATGGGCTTCCAAATATCACTTTGCCAATTCCACAAGAACTGTCTTAGCGAAAGGCTTCTTGAGGGTTAAGCTGTAACTCTGTGAGATGATTTCACAGAACACGAAGAAGTTTCTCAGAAAGCTTCTTTCTCTTTTTTATGGGAGGATATTTCCTTTGGCCCTATAGTCTTCAAAGGATTCCGAAATATCTGTTCTCAGATTCCACAGAAATAAGGCTAGCAAAGAGATCCACGAAATACAGATGTACCTCTGTGAGTGGAAGTCACATATCACAGAGCAGTTTCTCAGAAAGCTTCTTTCCATATTTCATCGGAGGATATTTCCTTTTTCACCATAGCCGTCTATGTGCTTCCAAATATCACTTTGCCAATTCCACAAGAACTGTCATAGCGAAAGGCTTCTTGACGGGAAAGCTGTAACTCTGTGAGATGATTTCACAGAACACAAAGAAGTTTCTCAGAAAGCTTCTTTCTCTTTGTTATGGGAGGATATTTCCTTTGGCCCTATAGTCTACAAGGGGATTCTAAATATCTGCTTTCAGATTCCACAGAAATAAGGCTAGCAAAGAGATCCACGAAATACAGATGTAACTCTGTGAGTGGAAGTCACATATCACAGAGCAGTTTGTCAGAAAGCTTGTTTCCAGATTTCCTCTGAGGATATTTCCTTTTTCACCATAGCCCTCTAAGGGATTCCAAATATCACTTTGCCAATTCCACAAAAACTGTCTTAACGAAAGGCTTCTTGAGGGGAAAGCTGTAACTCTGTGAGATGATTTCACAGAACACAAAGAAGTTTCTCAGAAAGCTTCCTTCTCTTTATTATGGGAGGATATTTCCTTTGGTCCTATAGTCTTCAAGGGGATTCTAAATATCTGCTTTCAGATTCCACAGAAATAAGGCTAGCAAAGAGATCCACGAAATACAGATGTAACTCTGTGAGTGGAAGTCACATATCACAGAGCAGTTTCGAAGAAAGCTTCTTTCCAGATTTCATCGGAGGATATTTCCTTTTTCACCATAGCCCTCTATGGGCTTTCAAATATCACTTTGCCAATTCCACAAGAACTGTCTTAGCGAAAGGCTTCTTGAGGGGAAAGCTGTAACTCTGTGAGATGATTTCACAGAACACAAAGAAGTTTCTCAGAAAGCTTCTTTCTCTTTGTTATCGGAGGATATTTCCTTTGGCCCTATAGTCTTCAAAGGGATCCGAAATATCTGTTCTCAGATTCCACAGAAATAAGGCTAGCAAAGAGATCCACGAAATACAGATGTAACTCTGTGAGTGGAAGTCACATATCACAGAGCAGTTTCTCAGAATGCTTCTTTCCATATTTCATCGGAGGATATTTCCTTTTTCACCATAGCCGTCTATGTGCTTCCAAATATCACTTTGCCAATTCCACAAGAACTGTCATAGCGAAAGGCTTCTTGACGGGAAAGCTGTAACTCTGTGAGATGATTTCACAGAACACAAAGAAGTTTCTCAGAAAGCTTCTTTCTCTTTGTTATGGGAGGATATTTCCTTTGGCCCTATAGTCTACAAGGGGATTCTAAATATCTGCTTTCAGATTCCACAGAAATAAGGCTAGCAAAGAGATCCACGAAATACAGATGTAACTCTGTGAGTGGAAGTCACATATCCCAGAGCAGTTTCTCAGAAAGCTTCTTTCCAGATTTCATCGGAGGATATTTCCTTTTTCACCGTAGCCCTCTATGGGCTTCCAAATATCACTTTGCCAATTCCACAAGAACTGTCTTAGCGAAAGGCATCTTAAGGGGAAAGCTGTAACTCTGTGAGATGATTTCACAGAACACAAAGAAGTTTCTCAGAAAGCTTCTTTCTCTTTGTTATCGGAGGATATTTCCTTTGGCCCTATAGTCTTCAAAGGGATCCGAAATATCTGTTCTCAGATTCCACAGAAATAAGGCTAGCAAAGAGATCCACGAAATACAGATGTAACTCTGTGAGTGGAAGTCACATATCACAGAGCAGTTTCTCAGAAAGCTTCTTTCCAGATTTCATCGGAGGATATTTCCTTTTTCACCATAGCCGTCTATGGGCTTCCAAATATCACTTTACCAATTCCACAAGAACTGTCTTAGCGAAAGGCTTCTTGAGGGGAAAGCTGTAACTCTTTGAGATGATTTCACAGAACACAAAGAAGTTTCTCAGAAAGCTTCTTTCTCTTTGTTATCGGAGGATATTTCCTTTGGCCCTGTAGTCTTCAAAGGGATCCGAAATATGTGTTCTCAGATTCCACAGAAATAAGGCTAGCAAAGAGATCCACGAAATACAGATGTAACTCTGTGAGTGGAAGTCACATATCACAGAGCAGTTTCTCAGAAAGCTTCCTTCCAGATTTCATCGGAGGATATTTCCTTTTTCACCATAGCCCTCCATGGGCTTCCAAATATCACTTTGCCAATTCCACAAGAACTGTCTTAGCGAAAGGCTTCTTGAGGGGAAAGCTGTAACTCTGTGAGATGATTTCACAGAACACAAAGAAGTTTCTCAGAAAGCTTCTTTCTCTTTGTTATCGGAGGATATTTCCTTTGGCCCTATAGTCTTCAAAGGGATCCGAAATATCTGTTCTCAGATTCCACAGAAATAAGGCTAGCAAAGAGATCCACGAAAAACAGATGTAACTCTGTGAGTGGACGTCACATATCCCAGAGCAGTTTCTCAGATAGCTTCTTTCCATATTTCATCGGAGGATGTTTCCTTTTTCACCATAGCCCTCTATGGGCTTCCAAATATCACTTTGCCAATTCCACAAGAACTGTCTTAGCGAAAGGCTTCTTGAGGGGAAAGCTGTAACTCTGGGAGATGATTTCACAGAACACAAAGAAGTTTCTCAGAAAGCTTCTTTCTCTTTGTTATCGGAGGATATTTCCTTTGGCCCTATAGTCTTCAAAGGGATCCGAAATATCTGTTATCAGATTCCACAGAAATAAGGCTAGCAAAGAGATCCACGAAATACAGATGTAACTCTGTGAGTGGAAGTCACATATCACAGAGCAGTTTCTCAGAAAGCTTCTTTCCAGATTTCATTGGAGGATATTTCCTTTTTCACCATAGCCCTCTATGGGCTTCCAAATATCACTTTGCCAATTCCACAAGAACTGTCTTAGCGAAAGGCTTCTTGAGGGGAAAGCTGTAACTCTGTGAGATGATTTCCCAGAACACAAAGAAGTTTCTCAGAAAGCTTCTTTCTCTTTGTTATGGGAGGATATATCCTTTGGCCCTATAGTCTTCAAAGAGATCCGAAATATCTGTTCTCAGATTCCACAGAAATAAGGCTAGCAAAGAGATCCACGAAATACAGATGTAACTCTGTGAGTGGAAGTCACATATCACAGAGCAGTTTCTCAGAAAGCTTCTTTCCAGATTTCATCGGAGGATATTTCCTTTTTCACCATAGCCGTCTACGGGCTTCCAAATATCACTTTGCCAATTCCACAAGAACTGTCTTAGCGAAAGGCTTCTAAAGGGGAAAGCTGTATCTCTGTGAGATGATTACACAGAACACAAAGAAGTTTCTCAGAAAGCTTCTTTCTCTTTGTTATCGGAGAATATTTCCTTTGGCCCTGTAGTCTTCAAAGGGATCCGAAATATCTGTTCTCAGATTCCACAGAAATAAGGCTAGCAAAGAGACCAAGAAATACAGATGTAACTCTGTGAGTGGAAGTCACATATCACAGAGCAGTTTCTCGGAAAGCTTCCTTCCAGATTTCATCGGAGGATATTTCCTTTTTCACCATAGCCCTCTATGGGCTTCCAAATATCACTTTGCCAATTCCACAAGAACTGTCTTAGCGAAAGGCTTCTTGAGGGGAAAGCTGTAACTTTGTGAGATGATTTCACAGAACACAAAGAAGTTTCTCAGAAAGCTTCTTTCTCTTTGTTATCGGAGGATATTTCCTTTGGCCCTATAGTCTTCAAAGGGATCCGAAATATCTGTTCTCAGATTCCACAGAAATAAGGCTAGCAAAGAGATCCACGAAATACAGATGTAACTCTGTGAGTGGAAGTCACATATCACAGAGCAGTTTCTCAGAAAGCTTCTTTCCAGATTTCATCGGAGGATATTTCCTTTTCCACCATAGCCCTCTATGGGCTTCCAAATATCACTTGCCAATTCCACAAGAACTGTCTTAGCGAAAGGCTTCATGAGGGGAAAGCTGTAACTCTGTGAGATGATTTCACAGAACACGAAGAAGTTTCTCAGAAAGCTTCTTTCTCTTTGTTATGGGAGGATATTTCCTTTGGCCCTATAGTCTTCAAGGGGATTCTAAATATCTGCTTTCAGATTCCACAGAAATAAGGCTAGCAAAGAGATCCACGAAATACAGATGTAACTCTGTGAGTGGAAGTCACATATCACAGAGCAGTTTCTCAGAAAGCTTCTTTCCAGATTTCATCGGAGGATATTTCCTTTTTCACCATAGCCCTCTATGGGCTTCCAAGTATCACTTTGCCAATTCCACAAGAACTGTCTTAGCGAAAGGCTTCTTGAGGGGAAAGCTGTAACTCTGTGAGGTGATTTCACAGAACACAAAGAAGTTTCTCAGAAAGCTTCTTTCTCTTTGTTATCGGAGGATATGTCCTTTGGCCCTATATTCTTCAAAGGGATTCTAAATATCTGCTCTCAGATTCCACAGAAATAAGGCTAGCAAAGAGATCCACGAAATACAGATGTAACTCTGTGAGTGGAAGTCACATATCACAGAGCAGTTTCTCAGAAAGCTTCTTTCCAGATTTCCTCTGAGGATATTTCCTTTTTCACCATAGCCCTCTATGGGCTTCCAAATATCACTTTGCCAATTCCACAAGAACTGTCTTAGCGAAAGGCTTCTTGAGGGGAAAGCTGTAACTCTGTGAGATGATTTCACAGAACACAAAGAAGTTTCTCAGAAAGCGTTTTTCTCTTTGTTATCGTTGGATATTTCCTTTGGTCCTATAGTCTTCTAAGGGATCCGAAATATCTGTTCTCAGATTCCACAGAAATAAGGCTAGCAAAGAGATCCACGAAATACAGATGTAACTCTGTGAGTGGAAGTCACATATCACAGAGCAGTTTCTCAGAAAGCTTCTTTCCAGATTTCATCGGAGGATATTTCCTTTTTCACCGTAGCCCTCTAAGGGCTTCCAAATATCACTTTGCCAATTCCACAAGAACTGTCTTAGCGAAAGGCTTCTTGAGGGGAAAGCTGTAACTCTGTGAGATGATTTCACAGAACACAAAGAAGTTTCTCAGAAAGCTTCTTTCTCTTTGTTATGGGAGGATATTTCCTTTGGCCCTGTATTCTTCAAAGGGATTCTAAATATCTGCTCTCAGATTCCACAGAAATAAGGCTAGCAAAGAGATCCACGAAATACAGATGTAACTCTGTGAGTGGAAGTCACATATCCCAGAGCAGTTTCTCAGAAAGCTTCTTTCCAGATTTCATCGGAGGATATTTCCTTTTTCACCGTAGCCCTCTATGGGCTTCCAAATATCACTTTGCAAATTCCACAAGAACTGTCTTAGCGAAAGGCTTCTTGAGGGGAAAGCTGTAACTCTGTGAGATGATTTCACAGAACACAAGGAAGTTTCTCAGAAAGCTTCTTTCTCTTTGTTATCGGAGGATATTTCCTTTGGCCCTATAGTCTTCAAAGGGATCCGAAATATCTGTTCTCAGATTCCACAGAAATAAGGCTAGCAAAGAGATCCACGAAATACAGATGTAACTCTGTGAGTGGAAGTCACATATCACAGAGCAGTTTCTCAGAAAGCTTCTTTCCAGATTTCATCGGAGGATATTTCCTTTTTCACCGTAGCCCTCTAAGGGCTTCCAAATATCACTTTGGCAATTCCACAAGAACTGTCTTAGCGAAAGGCTTCTTGAGGGGAAAGCTGTAACTCTGTGAGATGATTTCACAGAACACAAAGAAGTTTCTCAGAAAGCTTCTTTCTCTTTGTTATGGGAGGATATTTCCTTTGGCCCTATATTCTTCAAAGGGATTCTAAATATCTGCTCTCAGATTCCACAGAAATAAGGCTAGCAAAGAGATCCACGATATACAGATGTAACTCTGTGAGTGGAAGTCACATATCCCAGAGCAGTTTCTCAGAAAGCTTCTTTCCAGATTTCATAGGAGGATATTTCCTTTTTCACCATAGCCCTCTATGGGCTTCCCAATATCACTTTGCCAATTCCACAAGAACTGTCTTAGCGAAAGGGCTCTTGAGGGTAAAGCTGTAACTCTGTGAGATGATTTCACAGAACACAAAGAAGTTTCTCAGAAAGCTTCCTTCTCTTTGTTATTGGAGGATATTTCCTTTGGCCCTATAGTCTTCAAAGGGATCCGAAATATCTGTTCTCAGATTTCACAGAAATAAGGCTAGCAAAGAGATCCACGAAATACAGATGTAACTCTGTGAGTCGAAGTCACATATCACAGAGCAGTTTCACAGAAAGCTTCTTTCCAGATTTCATCGGAGGATATTTCCTTTTTCACCGTAGCCCTCTAAGGGCTTCCAAATATCGCTTTGCCAATTCCACAAGAACTGTCTTAGCGAAAGGCTTCTTGAGGGGAAAGCTGTAACTCTGTGAGATGATTTCACAGAACACAAAGAAGTTTCTCAGAAAGCTTCTTTCTCTTTGTTATGGGAGGATATTTCCTTTGGCCCTATATTCTTCAAAGGGATTCTAAATATCTGCTCTCAGATTCCACAGAAATAAGGCTAGCAAAGAGATCCACGAAATACAGATGTAACTCTGTGAGTGGAAGTCACATATCCCAGAGCAGTTTCTCAGAAAGCTTCTTTCCAGATTTCATCGGAGGATATTTCCTTTTTCACCGTAGCCCTCTATGGGCTTCCAAATATCACTTTGCCAATTCCACAAGAACTGTCTTAGCGAAAGGCATCTTAAGGGGAAAGCTGTAACTCTGTGAGATGATTTCACAGAACACAAAGAAGTTTCTCAGAAAGCTTCTTTCTCTTTGTTATCGGAGGATATTTCCTTTGGCCCTATAGTCTTCAAAGGGATCCGAAATATATGTTCTCAGATTCCACAGAAATAAGGCTAGCAAAGAGATCCACGAAATACAGATGTAACTCTGTGAGTGGAAGTCACATATCACAGAGCAGTTTCTCAGAAAGCTTCTTTCCAGATTTCATCGGAGGATATTTACTTTTTCACCATAGCCGTCTATGGGCTTCCAAATATCACTTTACCAATTCCACAAGAACTGTCTTAGCGAAAGGCTTCTTCAGGGGAAAGCTGTAACTCTGTGAGATGATTTCACAGAACACAAAGAAGTTTCTCAGAAAGCTTCTTTCTCTTTGTTATCGGAGGATATTTCCTTTGGCCCTGTAGTCTTCAAAGGGATCCGAAATATGTGTTCTCAGATTCCACAGAAATAAGGCTAGCAAAGAGATCCACGAAATACAGATGTAACTCTGTGAGTGGAAGTCACATATCACAGAGCAGTTTCTCAGAAAGCTTCCTTCCAGATTTCATCGGAGGATATTTCCTTTTTCACCATAGCCCTCCATGGGCTTCCAAATATCACTTTGCCAATTCCACAAGAACTGTCTTAGCGAAAGGCTTCTTGAGGGGAAAGCTGTAACTCTGTGAGATGATTTCACAGAACACAAAGAAGTTTCTCAGAAAGCTTCTTTCTCTTTGTTATCGGAGGATATTTCCTTTGGCCCTATAGTCTTCAAAGGGATCCGAAATATCTGTTATCAGATTCCACAGAAATAAGGCTAGCAAAGAGATCCACGAAATACAGATGTAACTCTGTGAGTGGAAGTCACATATCACAGAGCAGTTTCTCAGAAAGCTTCTTTCCAGATTTCATCGGAGGATATTTCCTTTTTCACCGTAGCCCTCCAAGGGCTTCCAAATATCACTTTGCCAATTCCACAAGAACTGTCTTAGCGAAAGGCTTCTTGAGGGGAAAGCTGTAACTCTGTGAGGTGATTTCACAGAACACAAAGAAGTTTCTCAGAAAGCTTCTTTCTCTTTGTTATGGGAGGATATTTCCTTTGGCCCTATAGTCTTCAAGGGGATTCTTAATATCTGCTTTCAGATTCCACAGAAATAAGGCTAGCAAAGAGATCCACGAAATACAGATGTAACTCTGTGAGTGGAAGTCACATATCACAGAGCAGTTTCTCAGAAAGCTTCTTTCCAGATTTCATCGGAGGATATTTCCTTTTTCACCATAGCCCTCTATGGGGTTCCAAATATCACTTTGCCAATTCCACAAGAACTGTCTTAGCGAAAGGCTTCTTTAGGGGAAAGCTGTAATTCTGTGAGATGATTTCACAGAACACAAAGAAGTTTCTCAGAAAGCTTCTTTCTCTTTGTTATGGGAGGATATTTCCTTTGTCCCTACAGTCTTCAAAGGGATCCGAAATATCTGTTCTCAGATTCCACAGAAATAAGGCTAGCAAGGAGATCCATGAAATACAGATGTAACTCTGTGAGTGGAAGTCACATATCACAGAGCAGTTTCTCAGAAAGCTTCCTTCCAGATTTCATCGGAGGATATTTCCTTTTTCACCATAGCCCTCCATGGGCTTCCAAATATCACTTTGCCAATTCCACAAGAACTGTCTTAGCGAAATTCTTCTTGAGGGGAAAGCTGTAACTCTGTGAGATGATTTCACAGAACACAAAGAAGTTTCTCAGAAAGCTTCTTTCTCTTTGTTATCGGAGGATATTTCCTTTGGCCCTATAGTCTTCAAAGGGATCCGAAATATCTGTTCTCAGATTCCACAGAAATAAGGCTAGCAAAGAGATCCACGAAAAACAGATGTAACTCTGTGAGTGGACGTCACATATCCCAGAGCAGTTTCTCAGATAGCTTCTTTCCATAATTCATCGGAGGATGTTTCCTTTTTCACCATAGCCCTCTATGGGCTTCCAAATATCACTTTGCCAATTCCACAAGAACTGTCTTAGCGAAAGGCTTCTTGAGGGGAAAGCTGTAACTCTGTGAGATGATTTCACAGAACACAAAGAAGTTTCTCAGAAAGCTTCTTTCTCTTTGTTATCGGAGGATATTTCCTTTGGCCCTATAGTCTTCAAGGGATCCGAAATATCTGTTATCAGATTCCACAGAAATAAGGCTAGCAAAGAGATCCACGAAATACAGATGTAACTCTGTGAGTGGAAGTCACATATCACAGAGCAGTTTCTCAGAAAGCTTCTTTCCAGATTTCATCGGAGGATATTTCCTTTTTCACCGTAGCCCTCCAAGGGCTTCCAAATATCACTTTGCCAATTCCACAAGAACTGTCTTAGCGAAAGGCTTCTTGAGGGGAAAGCTGTAACTCTGGGAGATGATTTCACAGAACACAAAGAAGTTTCTCAGAAAGCTTCTTTCTCTTTGTTATGGGAGGATATTTCCTTTGGCCCTATATTCTTCAAAGGGATTCTAAATATCTGCTCTCAGATTCCACAGAAATAAGGCTAGCAAAGAGATCCACGATATACAGATGTAACTCTGTGAGTGGAAGTCACATATCCCAGAGCAGTTTCTCAGAAAGCTTCTTTCCAGATTTCATCGGAGGATATTTCCTTTTTCACCATAGCCGTCTATGGGCTTCCAAATATCACTTTGCCAATTCCACAAGAACTGTCTTAGCGAAAGGCTTCTTGAGGGGAAAGCTGTAACTCTGTGAGATGATTTCACAGAACACAAAGAAGTTTCTCAGAAAGCTTCTTTCTCTTTGTTATCGGAGGATATTTCCTTTGGCCCTATAGTCTTCAAAGGGATAAGAAATATCTGTTCTCAGATTCCACAGAAATAAGGCTAGCAAAGAGATCCACGAAATACAGATGTAACTCTGTGAGTGGAAGTCACATATCACAGAGCAGTTTCTCAGAAAGCTTCTTTCCAGATTTCATCGGAGGATATTTCCTTTTTCACCGTAGCCCTCTAAGGGCTTCCAAATATCACTTTGCCAATTCCACAAGAACTGTCTTAGCGAAAGGCTTCTTGAGGGGAAAGCTGTAACTCTGTGAGATGATTTCACAGAACACAAAGAAGTTTCTCAGAAAGCTTCTTTCTCTTTGTTATGGGAGGATATTTCCTTTGGCCCTATATTCTTCAAAGGGATTCTAAATATCTGCTCTCAGATTCCACAGGAATAAGGCTAGCAAAGAGATCCACGAAATACAGATGTAACTCTGTGAGTGGAAGTCACATATCCCAGAGCAGTTTCTCAGAAAGCTTCTTTCCAGATTTCATCGGAGGATATTTCCTTTTTCACCATAGCCCTCTATGGGCTTCCAAATATCACTTTGCCAATTCCACAAGAACTGTCTTAGCGAAAGGCTTCTTGAGGGGAAAGCTGTAACTCTGTGAGATGATTTCACAGAACACAAAGAAGTTTCTCAGAAAGCTTCTTTCTCTTTGTTATCGGAGGATATTTCCTTTGGCCCTGTAGTCTTCAAAGGGATCCGAAATATGTGTTCTCAGATTCCACAGAAATAAGGCTAGCAAAGAGATCCACGAAATACAGATGTAACTCTGTGAGTGGAAGTCACATATCACAGAGCAGTTTCTCAGAAAGCTTCCTTCCAGATTTCATCGGAGGATATTTCCTTTTTCACCATAGCCCTCCATGGGCTTCCAAATATCACATTGCCAAATCCACAAGAACTGTCTTAGCGAAAGGCTTCTTGAGGGGAAAGCTGTAACTCTGTGAGATGATTTCACAGAACACAAAGAAGTTTCTCAGAAAGCTTCTTTCTCTTTGTTATCGGAGGATATTTCCTTTGGCCCTATAGTCTTCAAAGGGATCCGAAATATCTGTTCTCAGATTCCACAGAAATAAGGCTAGCAAAGAGATCCACGAAAAACAGATGTAACTCTGTGAGTGGACGTCACATATCCCAGAGCAGTTTCTCAGAAAGCTTCTTTCCATATTTCATCGGAGGATGTTTCCTTTTTCACCATAGCCCTCTATGGGCTTCCAAATATCACTTTGCCAATTCCACAAGAACTGTCTTAGCGAAAGGCTTCTTGAGGGGAAAGCTGTAACTCTGTGAGATGATTTCACAGAACACAAAGAAGTTTCTCAGAAAGCTTCTTTCTCTTTGTTATCGGAGGATATTTCCTTTGGCCCTATAGTCTTCAAAGGGATCCGAAATATCTGTTCTCAGATTCCACAGAAATAAGGCTAGCAAAGAGATCCACGAAATACAGATGTAACTCTGTGAGTGGAAGTCACATATCACAGAGCAGCTTCTCAGAAAGCTTCTTTCCAGATTTCATCGGAGGATATTTCCTTTTTCACCGTAGCCCTCTAAGGGCTTCCAAATATCACTTTGCCAATTCCACAAGAACTGTCTTAGCGAAAGGCTTCTTGAAGGGAAAGCTGTAACTCTGTGAGGTGATTTCACAGAACACAAAGAAGTTTCTCAGAAAGCTTCTTTCTCTTTGTTATGGGAGGATATTTCCTTTGTCCCTACAGTCTTCAAAGGGATCCGAAATATCTGTTCTCAGATTCCACAGAGATAAGGCTAGCAAAGAGATCCACGAAATACAGATGTAACTCTGTGAGTGGAAGTCACATATCACAGAGCAGTTTCTCAGAAAGCTTCTTTCGAGATTTCATCGGAGGATATTTCCTTTTTCACCATAGCCCTCTAGGGGCTTCCAAATATCACTTTCCCAATTCCACAAGAACTGTCTCAGCGAAAGGCTTCTTGAGGGGAAAGCTGTAACTCTGTGAGATGATTTCACAGAACACAAAGAAGTTTCTCAGAAAGCTTCTTTCTCTTTGTTATGGGAGGATATTTCCTTTGGCCCTATATTCTTCAAAGGGATTCTAAATATCTGCTCTCAGATTCCACAGGAATAAGGCGAGCAAAGAGATCCACGAAATACAGATGTAACTCTGTGAGTGGAAGTCACATATCCCAGAGCAGTTTCTCAGAAAGCTTCTTTCCAGATTTCATCGGAGGATATTTCCTTTTTCACCATAGCCCTCTATGGGCTTCCAAATATCACTTTGCCAATTCCACAAGAACTGTCTTAGCGAAAGGCTTCTTGAGGGGAAAGCTGTAACTCTGTGAGATGATTTCACAGAACACAAAGAAGTTTCTCAGAAAGCTTCTTTCTCTTTGTTATCGGAGGATATTTCCTTTGGCCCTGTAGTCTTCAAAGGGATCCGAAATATCTGTTCTCAGATTCCACAGAAATAAGGCTAGCAAAGAGATCCACGAAATACAGATGTAACTCTGTGAGTGGACGTCACATATCCCAGAGCAGTTTCTCAGAAAGCCTCTTTCCATATTTCATCGGAGGATGTTTCCTTTTTCACCATAGCCCTCTATGGGCTTCCAAATATCACTTTGCCAATTCCACAAGAACTGTCTTAGCGAAAGGCTTCTTGAGGGGAAAGCTGTAACTCTGTGAGATGATTTCACAGAACACAAAGAAGTTTCTCAGAAAGCTTCTTTCTCTTTGTTATCGGAGGATATTTCCTTTGGCCCTGTAGTCTTCAAAGGGATCCGAAATATGTGTTCTCAGATTCCACAGAAATAAGGCTAGCAAAGAGATCGACGAAATACAGATGTAACTCTGTGAGTGGAAGTCACATATCACAGAGCAGTTTCTCAGAAAGCTTCCTTCCAGATTTCATCGGAGGATATTTCCTTTTTCACCATAGCCCTCCATGGGCTTCCAAATATCACATTGCCAAATCCACAAGAACTGTCTTAGCGAAAGGCTTCTTGAGGGGAAAGCTGTAACTCTGTGAGATGATTTCACAGAACACAAAGAAGTTTCTCAGAAAGCTTCTTTCTCTTTGTTATCGGAGGATATTTCCTTTGGCCCTATAGTCTTCAAAGGGATCCGAAATATCTGTTCTCAGATTCCACAGAAATAAGGCTAGCAAAGAGATCCACGAAAAACAGATGTAACTCTGTGAGTGGACGTCACATATCCCAGAGCAGTTTCTCAGAAAGCTTCTTTCCATATTTCATCGGAGGATGTTTCCTTTTTCACCATAGCCCTCTATGGGCTTCCAAATATCACTTTGCCAATTCCACAAGAACTGTCTTAGCGAAAGGCTTCTTGAGGGGAAAGCTGTAACTCTGTGAGATGATTTCACAGAACACAAAGAAGTTTCTCAGAAAGCTTCTTTCTCTTTGTTATCGGAGGATATTTCCTTTGGCCCTATAGTCTTCAAAGGGATCCGAAATATCTGTTCTCAGATTCCACAGAAATAAGGCTAGCAAAGAGATCCACGAAATACAGATGTAACTCTGTGAGTGGAAGTCACATATCACAGAGCAGCTTCTCAGAAAGCTTCTTTCCAGATTTCATCGGAGGATATTTCCTTTTTCACCGTAGCCCTCTAAGGGCTTCCAAATATCACTTTGCCAATTCCACAAGAACTGTCTTAGCGAAAGGCTTCTTGAAGGGAAAGCTGTAACTCTGTGAGGTGATTTCACAGAACACAAAGAAGTTTCTCAGAAAGCTTCTTTCTCTTTGTTATGGGAGGATATTTCCTTTGTCCCTACAGTCTTCAAAGGGATCCGAAATATCTGTTCTCAGATTCCACAGAGATAAGGCTAGCAAAGAGATCCACGAAATACAGATGTAACTCTGTGAGTGGAAGTCACATATCACAGAGCAGTTTCTCAGAAAGCTTCTTTCGAGATTTCATCGGAGGATATTTCCTTTTTCACCATAGCCCTCTAGGGGCTTCCAAATATCACTTTCCCAATTCCACAAGAACTGTCTCAGCGAAAGGCTTCTTGAGGGGAAAGCTGTAACTCTGTGAGATGATTTCACAGAACACAAAGAAGTTTCTCAGAAAGCTTCTTTCTCTTTGTTATGGGAGGATATTTCCTTTGGCCCTATATTCTTCAAAGGGATTCTAAATATCTGCTCTCAGATTCCACAGGAATAAGGCGAGCAAAGAGATCCACGAAATACAGATGTAACTCTGTGAGTGGAAGTCACATATCCCAGAGCAGTTTCTCAGAAAGCTTCTTTCCAGATTTCATCGGAGGATATTTCCTTTTTCACCATAGCCCTCTATGGGCTTCCAAATATCACTTTGCCAATTCCACAAGAACTGTCTTAGCGAAAGGCTTCTTGAGGGGAAAGCTGTAACTCTGTGAGATGATTTCACAGAACACAAAGAAGTTTCTCAGAAAGCTTCTTTCTCTTTGTTATCGGAGGATATTTCCTTTGGCCCTGTAGTCTTCAAAGGGATCCGAAATATCTGTTCTCAGATTCCACAGAAATAAGGCTAGCAAAGAGATCCACGAAATACAGATGTAACTCTGTGAGTGGACGTCACATATCCCAGAGCAGTTTCTCAGAAAGCCTCTTTCCATATTTCATCGGAGGATGTTTCCTTTTTCACCATAGCCCTCTATGGGCTTCCAAATATCACTTTGCCAATTCCACAAGAACTGTCTTAGCGAAAGGCTTCTTGAGGGGAAAGCTGTAACTCTGTGAGATGATTTCACAGAACACAAAGAAGTTTCTCAGAAAGCTTCTTTCTCTTTGTTATCGGAGGATATTTCCTTTGGCCCTATAGTCTTCAAAGGGATCCGAAATATCTGTTCTCAGATTCCACAGAAATAAGGCTAGCAAAGAGATCCACGAAATACAGATGTAACTCTGTGAGTGGAAGTCACATATCACAGAGCAGCTTCTCAGAAAGCTTCTTTCCAGATTTCATCGGAGGATATTTCCTTTTTCACCGTAGCCCTCTAAGGGCTTCCAAATATCACTTTGCCAATTCCACAAGAACTGTCTTAGCGAAAGGCTTCTTGAGGGGAAAGCTGTAACTCTGTGAGGTGATTTCACAGAACACAAAGAAGTTTCTCAGAAAGCTTCTTTCTCTTTGTTATGGGAGGATATTTCCTTTGTCCCTACAGTCTTCAAAGGGATCCGAAATATCTGTTCTCAGATTCCACAGAAATAAGGCTAGCAAAGAGATCCACGAAATACAGATGTAACTCTGTGAGTGGAAGTCACATATCACAGAGCAGTTTCTCAGAAAGCTTCTTTCGAGATTTCATCGGAGGATATTTCCTTTTTCACCATAGCCCTCTAGGGGCTTCCAAATATCACTTTCCCAATTCCACAAGAACTGTCTCAGCGAAAGGCTTCTTGAGGGGAAAGCTGTAACTCTGTGAGATGATTTCACAGAACACAAAGAAGTTTCTCAGAAAGCTTCTTTCTCTTTGTTATGGGAGGATATTTCCTTTGGCCCTATATTCTTCAAAGGGATTCTAAATATCTGCTCTCAGATTCCACAGGAATAAGGCTAGCAAAGAGATCCACGAAATACAGATGTAACTCTGTGAGTGGAAGTCACATATCCCAGAGCAGTTTCTCAGAAAGCTTCTTTCCAGATTTCATCGAAGGATATTTCCTTTTTCACCATAGCCCTCTATGGGCTTCCAAATATCACTTTGCCAATTCCACAAGAACTGTCTTAGCGAAAGGCTTCTTGAGGGGAAAGCTGTAACTCTGTGAGATGATTTCACAGAACACAAAGAAGTTTCTCAGAAAGCTTCTTTCTCTTTGTTATCGGAGGATATTTCCTTTGGCCCTGTAGTCTTCAAAGGGATCCGAAATATGTGTTCTCAGATTCCACAGAAATAAGGCTAGCAAAGAGATCCACGAAATACAGATGTAACTCTGTGAGTGGAAGTCACATATCACAGAGCAGTTTCTCAGAAAGCTTCCTTCCAGATTTCATCGGAGGATATTTCCTTTTTCACCATAGCCCTCCATGGGCTTCCAAATATCACATTGCCAAATCCACAAGAACTGTCTTAGCGAAAGGCTTCTTGAGGGGAAAGCTGTAACTCTGTGAGATGATTTCACAGAACACAAAGAAGTTTCTCAGAAAGCTTCTTTCTCTTTGTTATCGGAGGATATTTCCTTTGGCCCTATAGTCTTCAAAGGGATCCGAAATATCTGTTCTCAGATTCCACAGAAATAAGGCTAGCAAAGAGATCCACGAAAAACAGATGTAACTCTGTGAGTGGACGTCACATATCCCAGAGCAGTTTCTCAGAAAGCTTCTTTCCATATTTCATCGGAGGATGTTTCCTTTTTCACCATAGCCCTCTATGGGCTTCCAAATATCACTTTGCCAATTCCACAAGAACTGTCTTAGCGAAAGGCTTCTTGAGGGGAAAGCTGTAACTCTGTGAGATGATTTCACAGAACACAAAGAAGTTTCTCAGAAAGCTTCTTTCTCTTTGTTATCGGAGGATATTTCCTTTGGCCCTATAGTCTTCAAAGGGATCCGAAATATCTGTTCTCAGATTCCACAGAAATAAGGCTAGCAAAGAGATCCACGAAATACAGATGTAACTCTGTGAGTGGAAGTCACATATCACAGAGCAGCTTCTCAGAAAGCTTCTTTCCAGATTTCATCGGAGGATATTTCCTTTTTCACCGTAGCCCTCTAAGGGCTTCCAAATATCACTTGCCAATTCCACAAGAACTGTCTTAGCGAAAGGCTTCATGAGGGGAAAGCTGTAACTCTGTGAGATGATTTCACAGAACACGAAGAAGTTTCTCAGAAAGCTTCTTTCTCTTTGTTATGGGAGGATATTTCCTTTGGCCCTATAGTCTTCAAGGGGATTCTAAATATCTGCTTTCAGATTCCACAGAAATAAGGCTAGCAAAGAGATCCACGAAATACAGATGTAACTCTGTGAGTGGAAGTCACATATCACAGAGCAGTTTCTCAGAAAGCTTCTTTCCAGATTTCATCGGAGGATATTTCCTTTTTCACCATAGCCCTCTATGGGCTTCCAAGTATCACTTTGCCAATTCCACAAGAACTGTCTTAGCGAAAGGCTTCTTGAGGGGAAAGCTGTAACTCTGTGAGGTGATTTCACAGAACACAAAGAAGTTTCTCAGAAAGCTTCTTTCTCTTTGTTATCGGAGGATATGTCCTTTGGCCCTATATTCTTCAAAGGGATTCTAAATATCTGCTCTCAGATTCCACAGAAATAAGGCTAGCAAAGAGATCCACGAAATACAGATGTAATTCTGTGAGTGGAAGTCACATATCACAGAGCAGTTTCTCAGAAAGCTTCTTTCCAGATTTCCTCTGAGGATATTTCCTTTTTCACCATAGCCCTCTATGGGCTTCCAAATATCACTTTGCCAATTCCACAAGAACTGTCTTAGCGAAAGGCTTCTTGAGGGGAAAGCTGTAACTCTGTGAGATGATTTCACAGAACACAAAGAAGTTTCTCAGAAAGCGTTTTTCTCTTTGTTATCGTTGGATATTTCCTTTGGTCCTATAGTCTTCTAAGGGATCCGAAATATCTGTTCTCAGATTCCACAGAAATAAGGCTAGCAAAGAGATCCACGAAATACAGATGTAACTCTGTGAGTGGAAGTCACATATCACAGAGCAGTTTCTCAGAAAGCTTCTTTCCAGATTTCATCGGAGGATATTTCCTTTTTCACCGTAGCCCTCTAAGGGCTTCCAAATATCACTTTGCCAATTCCACAAGAACTGTCTTAGCGAAAGGCTTCTTGAGGGGAAAGCTGTAACTCTGTGAGATGATTTCACAGAACACAAAGAAGTTTCTCAGAAAGCTTCTTTCTCTTTGTTATGGGAGGATATTTCCTTTGGCCCTGTATTCTTCAAAGGGATTCTAAATATCTGCTCTCAGATTCCACAGAAATAAGGCTAGCAAAGAGATCCACGAAATACAGATGTAACTCTGTGAGTGGAAGTCACATATCCCAGAGCAGTTTCTCAGAAAGCTTCTTTCCAGATTTCATCGGAGGATATTTCCTTTTTCACCGTAGCCCTCTATGGGCTTCCAAATATCACTTTGCAAATTCCACAAGAACTGTCTTAGCGAAAGGCTTCTTGAGGGGAAAGCTGTAACTCTGTGAGATGATTTCACAGAACACAAGGAAGTTTCTCAGAAAGCTTCTTTCTCTTTGTTATCGGAGGATATTTCCTTTGGCCCTATAGTCTTCAAAGGGATCCGAAATATCTGTTCTCAGATTCCACAGAAATAAGGCTAGCAAAGAGATCCACGAAATACAGATGTAACTCTGTGAGTGGAAGTCACATATCACAGAGGAGTTTCTCAGAAAGCTTCTTTCCAGATTTCATCGGAGGATATTTCCTTTTTCACCGTAGCCCTCTAAGGGCTTCCAAATATCACTTTGCCAATTCCACAAGAACTGTCTTAGCGAAAGGCTTCTTGAGAGGAAAGCTGTAACTCTGTGAGATGATTTCACAGAACACAAAGAAGTTTCTCAGAAAGCTTCTTTCTCTTTGTTATGGGAGGATATTTCCTTTGGCCCTATATTCTTCAAAGGGATTCTAAATATCTGCTCTCAGATTCCACAGGAATAAGGCTAGCAAAGAGATCCACGATATACAGATGTAACTCTGTGAGTGGAAGTCACATATCCCAGAGCAGTTTCTCAGAAAGCTTCTTTCCAGATTTCATCGGAGGATATTTCCTTTTTCACCATAGCCCTCTATGGGCTTCCAAATATCACTTTGCCAATTCCACAAGAACTGTCTTAGCGAAAGGGCTCTTGAGGGTAAAGCTGTAACTCTGTGAGATGATTTCACAGAACACAAAGAAGTTTCTCAGAAAGCTTCCTTCTCTTTGTTATTGGAGGATATTTCCTTTGGCCCTATAGTCTTCAAAGGGATCCGAAATATCTGTTCTCAGATTTCACAGAAATAAGGCTAGCAAAGAGATCCACGAAATACAGATGTAACTCTGTGAGTCGAAGTCACATATCACAGAGCAGTTTCACAGAAAGCTTCTTTCCAGATTTCATCGGAGGATATTTCCTTTTTCACCGTAGCCCTCTAAGGGCTTCCAAATATCGCTTTGCCAATTCCACAAGAACTGTCTTAGCGAAAGGCTTCTTGAGGGGAAAGCTGTAACTCTGTGAGATGATTTCACAGAACACAAAGAAGTTTCTCAGAAAGCTTCTTTCTCTTTGTTATGGGAGGATATTTCCTTTGGCCCTATATTCTTCAAAGGGATTCTAAATATCTGCTCTCAGATTCCACAGAAATAAGGCTAGCAAAGAGATCCACGAAATACAGATGTAACTCTGTGAGTGGAAGTCACATATCCCAGAGCAGTTTCTCAGAAAGCTTCTTTCCAGATTTCATCGGAGGATATTTCCTTTTTCACCGTAGCCCTCTATGGGCTTCCAAATATCACTTTGCCAATTCCACAAGAACTGTCTTAGCGAAAGGCATCTTAAGGGGAAAGCTGTAACTCTGTGAGATGATTTCACAGAACACAAAGAAGTTTCTCAGAAAGCTTCTTTCTCTTTGTTATCGGAGGATATTTCCTTTGGCCCTATAGTCTTCAAAGGGATCCGAAATATATGTTCTCAGATTCCACAGAAATAAGGCTAGCAAAGAGATCCACGAAATACAGATGTAACTCTGTGAGTGGAAGTCACATATCACAGAGCAGTTTCTCAGAAAGCTTCTTTCCAGATTTCATCGGAGGATATTTCCTTTTTCACCATAGCCGTCTATGGGCTTCCAAATATCACTTTACCAATTCCACAAGAACTGTCTTAGCGAAAGGCTTCTTCAGGGGAAAGCTGTAACTCTGTGAGATGATTTCACAGAACACAAAGAAGTTTCTCAGAAAGCTTCTTTCTCTTTGTTATCGGAGGATATTTCCTTTGGCCCTGTAGTCTTCAAAGGGATCCGAAATATGTGTTCTCAGATTCCACAGAAATAAGGCTAGCAAAGAGATCCACGAAATACAGATGTAACTCTGTGAGTGGAAGTCACATATCACAGAGCAGTTTCTCAGAAAGCTTCCTTCCAGATTTCATCGGAGGATATTTCCTTTTTCACCATAGCCCTCCATGGGCTTCCAAATATCACTTTGCCAATTCCACAAGAACTGTCTTAGCGAAAGGCTTCTTGAGGGGAAAGCTGTAACTCTGTGAGATGATTTCACAGAACACAAAGAAGTTTCTCAGAAAGCTTCTTTCTCTTTGTTATCGGAGGATATTTCCTTTGGCCCTATAGTCTTCAAAGGGATCCGAAATATCTGTTCTCAGATTCCACAGAAATAAGGCTAGCAAAGAGATCCACGAAAAACAGATGTAACTCTGTGAGTGGACGTCACATATCCCAGAGCAGTTTCTCAGATAGCTTCTTTCCATATTTCATCGGAGGATGTTTCCTTTTTCACCATAGCCCTCTATGGGCTTCCAAATATCACTTTGCCAATTCCACAAGAACTGTCTTAGCGAAAGGCTTCTTGAGGGGAAAGCTGTAACTCTGTGAGATGATTTCACAGAACACAAAGAAGTTTCTCAGAAAGCTTCTTTCTCTTTGTTATCGGAGGATATTTCCTTTGGCCCTATAGTCTTCAAAGGGATCCCAAATATCTGTTATCAGATTCCACAGAAATAAGGCTAGCAAAGAGATCCACGAAATACAGATGTAACTCTGTGAGTGGAAGTCACATATCACAGAGCAGTTTCTCAGAAAGCTTCTTTCCAGATTTCATCGGAGGATATTTCCTTTTTCACCGTAGCCCTCCAAGGGCTTCCAAATATCACTTTGCCAATTCCACAAGAACTGTCTTAGCGAAAGGCTTCTTGAGGGGAAAGCTGTAACTCTGTGAGGTGATTTCACAGAACACAAAGAAGTTTCTCAGAAAGCTTCTTTCTCTTTGTTATGGGAGGATATTTCCTTTGGCCCTATAGTCTTCAAGGGGATTCTAAATATCTGCTTTCAGATTCCACAGAAATAAGGCTAGCAAAGAGATCCACGAAATACAGATGTAACTCTGTGAGTGGAAGTCACATATCACAGAGCAGTTTCTCAGAAAGCTTCTTTCCAGATTTCATCGGAGGATATTTCCTTTTTCACCATAGCCCTCTATGGGGTTCCAAATATCACTTTGCCAATTCCACAAGAACTGTCTTAGCGAAAGGCTTCTTTAGGGGAAAGCTGTAATTCTGTGAGATGATTTCACAGAACACAAAGAAGTTTCTCAGAAAGCTTCTTTCTCTTTGTTATGGGAGGATATTTCCTTTGTCCCTACAGTCTTCAAAGGGATCCGAAATATCTGTTCTCAGATTCCACAGAAATAAGGCTAGCAAAGAGATCCATGAAATACAGATGTAACTCTGTGAGTGGAAGTCACATATCACAGAGCAGTTTCTCAGAAAGCTTCCTTCCAGATTTCATCGGAGGATATTTCCTTTTTCACCATAGCCCTCCATGGGCTTCCAAATATCACTTTGCCAATTCCACAAGATCTGTCTTAGCGAAAGGCTTCTTGAGGGGAAAGCTGTAACTCTGTGAGATGATTTCACAGAACACAAAGAAGTTTCTCAGAAAGCTTCTTTCTCTTTGTTATCGGAGGATATTTCCTTTGGCCCTATAGTCTTCAAAGGGATCCGAAATATCTGTTCTCAGATTCCACAGAAATAAGGCTAGCAAAGAGATCCACGAAAAACAGATGTAACTCTGTGAGTGGACGTCACATATCCCAGAGCAGTTTCTCAGATAGCTTCTTTCCATAATTCATCGGAGGATGTTTCCTTTTTCACCATAGCCCTCTATGGGCTTCCAAATATCACTTTGCCAATTCCACAAGAACTGTCTTAGCGAAAGGCTTCTTGAGGGGAAAGCTGTAACTCTGTGAGATGATTTCACAGAACACAAAGAAGTTTCTCAGAAAGCTTCTTTCTCTTTGTTATCGGAGGATATTTCCTTTGGCCCTATAGTCTTCAAGGGATCCGAAATATCTGTTATCAGATTCCACAGAAATAAGGCTAGCAAAGAGATCCACGAAATACAGATGTAACTCTGTGAGTGGAAGTCACATATCACAGAGCAGTTTCTCAGAAAGCTTCTTTCCAGATTTCATCGGAGGATATTTCCTTTTTCACCGTAGCCCTCCAAGGGCTTCCAAATATCACTTTGCCAATTCCACAAGAACTGTCTTAGCGAAAGGCTTCTTGAGGGGAAAGCTGTAACTCTGGGAGATGATTTCACAGAACACAAAGAAGTTTCTCAGAAAGCTTCTTTCTCTTTGTTATGGGAGGATATTTCCTTTGGCCCTATATTCTTCAAAGGGATTCTAAATATCTGCTCTCAGATTCCACAGAAATAAGGCTAGCAAAGAGATCCACGAAATACAGATGTAACTCTGTGAGTGGCAGTCACATATCCCAGAGCAGTTTCTCAGAAAGCTTCTTTCTAGATTTCATCGGAGGATATTTCCTTTTTCACCGTAGCCCTCTATGGGCTTCAAAATATCACTTTGCAATTTCACAAGAACTGTCTTAGCGAAAGGCTTCTTGAGGGGAAAGCTGTAACTCTGTGAGATGATTTCACAGAACACAAAGAAGTTTCTAAGAAAGCTTCTTTCTCTTTGTTATCGGAGGATATTTCCTTTGGCCCTATAGTCTTCAAAGGGATCCGAAATATCTGTTCTCAGATTCCACAGAAATAAGGCTAGCAAAGAGATCCACGAAATACAGATGTAACTCTGTGAGTGGAAGTCACATATCACAGAGCAGTTTCTCAGAAAGCTTCTTTCCAGATTTCATCGGAGGATATTTCCTTTTTCACCATAGCCCTCTATGGGCTTCCAAATATCACTTTGCCAATTCCACAAGAACTGTCTTAGCGAAAGGCTTCTTGAGGGGAAAGCTGTAACTCTGTGAGATGATTTCACAGAACACAAAGAAGGTTCTCAGAAAGCTTCTTTCTCTTTGTTATCGGAGGATATTTCCTTTGGCCCTGTAGTCTTCAAAGGGATCCGAAATATGTGTTCTCAGATTCCACAGAAATAAGGCTAGCAAAGAGATCCACGAAATACAGATGTAACTCTGTGAGTGGAAGTCACATATCACAGAGCAGTTTCTCAGAAAGCTTCCTTCCAGATTTCATCGGAGGATATTTCCTTTTTCACCATAGCCCTCCATGGGCTTCCAAATATCACATTGCCAAATCCACAAGAACTGTCTTAGCGAAAGGCTTCTTGAGGGGAAAGCTGTAACTCTGTGAGATGATTTCACAGAACACAAAGAAGTTTCTCAGAAAGCTTCTTTCTCTTTGTTATCGGAGGATATTTCCTTTGGCCCTATAGTCTTCAAAGGGATGCGAAATATCTGTTCTCAGATTCCACAGAAATAAGGCTAGCAAAGAGATCCACGAAAAACAGATGTAACTCTGTGAGTGGACGTCACATATCACAGAGCAGTTTCTCAGAAAGCTTCTTTCCATATTTCATCGGAGGATGTTTCCTTTTTCACCATAGCCCTCTATGGGCTTCCAAATATCACTTTGCCAATTCCACAAGAACTGTCTTAGCGAAAGGCTTCTTGAGGGGAAAGCTGTAACTCTGTGAGATGATTTCACAGAACACAAAGAAGTTTCTCAGAAAGCTTCTTTCTCTTTGTTATCGGAGGATATTTCCTTTGGCCCTATAGTCTTCAAAGGGATCCGAAATATCTGTTCTCAGATTCCACAGAAATAAGGCTAGCAAAGAGATCCACGAAATACAGATGTAACTCTGTGAGTGGAAGTCACATATCACAGAGCAGCTTCTCAGAAAGCTTCTTTCCAGATTTCATCGGAGGATATTTCCTTTTTCACCGTAGCCCTCTAAGGGCTTCCAAATATCACTTTGCCAATTCCACAAGAACTGTCTTAGCGAAAGGCTTCTTGAAGGGAAAGCTGTAACTCTGTGAGGTGATTTCACAGAACACAAAGAAGTTTCTCAGAAAGCTTCTTTCTCTTTGTTATGGGAGGATATTTCCTTTGTCCCTACAGTCTTCAAAGGGATCCGAAATATGTGTTCTCAGATTCCACAGAAATAAGGCTAGCAAAGAGATCCACGAAATACAGATGTAACTCTGTGAGTGGAAGTCACATATCACAGAGCAGTTTCTCAGAAAGCTTCTTTCGAGATTTCATCGGAGGATATTTCCTTTTTCACCATAGCCCTCTAGGGGCTTCCAAATATCACTTTCCCAATTCCACAAGAACTGTCTCAGCGAAAGGCTTCTTGAGGGGAAAGCTGTAACTCTGTGAGATGATTTCACAGAACACAAAGAAGTTTCTCAGAAAGCTTCTTTCTCTTTGTTATGGGAGGATATTTCCTTTGGCCCTATATTCTTCAAAGGGATTCTAAATATCTGCTCTCAGATTCCACAGGAATAAGGCTAGCAAAGAGATCCACGAAATACAGATGTAACTCTGTGAGTGGAAGTCACATATCCCAGAGCAGTTTCTCAGAAAGCTTCTTTCCAGATTTCATCGGAGGATATTTCCTTTTTCACCATAGCCGTCTATGGGCTTCCAAATATCACTTTGCCAATTCCACAAGAACTGTCTTAGCGAAAGGCTTCTTGAGGGGAAAGCTGTAACTCTGTGAGATGATTTCACAGAACACAAAGAAGTTTCTCAGAAAGCTTCTTTCTCTTTGTTATCGGAGGATATTTCCTTTGGCCCTATAGTCTTCAAAGGGATAAGAAATATCTGTTCTCAGATTCCACAGAAATAAGGCTAGCAAAGAGATCCACGAAATACAGATGTAACTCTGTGAGTGGAAGTCACATATCACAGAGCAGTTTCTCAGAAAGCTTCTTTCCAGATTTCATCGGAGGATATTTCCTTTTTCACCGTAGCCCTCTAAGGGCTTCCAAATATCACTTTGCCAATTCCACAAGAACTGTCTTAGCGAAAGGCTTCTTGAGGGGAAAGCTGTAACTCTGTGAGATGATTTCACAGAACACAAAGAAGTTTCTCAGAAAGCTTCTTTCTCTTTGTTATGGGAGGATATTTCCTTTGGCCCTATATTCTTCAAAGGGATTCTAAATATCTGCTCTCAGATTCCACAGGAATAAGGCTAGCAAAGAGATCCACGAAATACAGATGTAACTCTGTGAGTGGAAGTCACATATCCCAGAGCAGTTTCTCAGAAAGCTTCTTTCCAGATTTCATCGGAGGATATTTCCTTTTTCACCATAGCCCTCTATGGGCTTCCAAATATCACTTTGCCAATTCCACAAGAACTGTCTTAGCGAAAGGCTTCTTGAGGGGAAAGCTGTAACTCTGTGAGATGATTTCACAGAACACAAAGAAGTTTCTCAGAAAGCTTCTTTCTCTTTGTTATCGGAGTATATTTCCTTTGGCCCTGTAGTCTTCAAAGGGATCCGAAATATGTGTTCTCAGATTCCACAGAAATAAGGCTAGCAAAGAGATCCACGAAATACAGATGTAACTCTGTGAGTGGAAGTCACATATCACAGAGCAGTTTCTCAGAAAGCTTCCTTCCAGATTTCATCGGAGGATATTTCCTTTTTCACCATAGCCCTCCATGGGCTTCCAAATATCACATTGCCAAATCCACAAGAACTGTCTTAGCGAAAGGCTTCTTGAGGGGAAAGCTGTAACTCTGTGAGATGATTTCACAGAACACAAAGAAGTTTCTCAGAAAGCTTCTTTCTCTTTGTTATCGGAGGATATTTCCTTTGGCCCTATAGTCTTCAAAGGGATCCGAAATATCTGTTCTCAGATTCCACAGAAATAAGGCTAGCAAAGAGATCCACGAAAAACAGATGTAACTCTGTGAGTGGACGTCACATATCCCAGAGCAGTTTCTCAGAAAGCTTCTTTCCATATTTCATCGGAGGATGTTTCCTTTTTCACCATAGCCCTCTATGGGCTTCCAAATATCACTTTGCCAATTCCACAAGAACTGTCTTAGCGAAAGGCTTCTTGAGGGGAAAGCTGTAACTCTGTGAGATGATTTCACAGAACACAAAGAAGTTTCTCAGAAAGCTTCTTTCTCTTTGTTATCGGAGGATATTTCCTTTGGCCCTATAGTCTTCAAAGGGATCCGAAATATCTGTTCTCAGATTCCACAGAAATAAGGCTAGCAAAGAGATCCACGAAATACAGATGTAACTCTGTGAGTGGAAGTCACATATCACAGAGCAGCTTCTCAGAAAGCTTCTTTCCAGATTTCATCGGAGGATATTTCCTTTTTCACCGTAGCCCTCTAAGGGCTTCCAACTATCACTTTGCCAATTCCACAAGAACTGTCTTAGCGAAAGGCTTCTTGAAGGGAAAGCTGTAACTCTGTGAGGTGATTTCACAGAACACAAAGAAGTTTCTCAGAAAGCTTCTTTCTCTTTGTTATGGGAGGATATTTCCTTTGTCCCTACAGTCTTCAAAGGGATCCGAAATATCTGTTCTCAGATTCCACAGAAATAAGGCTAGCAAAGAGATCCACGAAATACAGATGTAACTCTGTGAGTGGAAGTCACATATCACAGAGCAGTTTCTCAGAAAGCTTCTTTCGAGATTTCATCGGAGGATATTTCCTTTTTCACCATAGCCCTCTAGGGGCTTCCAAATATCACTTTCCCAATTCCACAAGAACTGTCTCAGCGAAAGGCTTCTTGAGGGGAAAGCTGTAACTCTGTGAGATGATTTCACAGAACACAAAGAAGTTTCTCAGAAAGCTTCTTTCTCTTTGTTATGGGAGGATATTTCCTTTGGCCCTATCTTCTTCAAAGGGATTCTAAATATCTGCTCTCAGATTCCACAGGAATAAGGCTAGCAAAGAGATCCACGAAATACAGATGTAACTCTGTGAGTGGAAGTCACATATCCCAGAGCAGTTTCTCAGAAAGCTTCTTTCCAGATTTCATCGGAGGATATTTCCTTTTTCACCATAGCCCTCTATGGGCTTCCAAATATCACTTTGCCAATTCCACAAGAACTGTCTTAGCGAAAGGCTTCTTGAGGGGAAAGCTGTAACTCTGTGAGATGATTTCACAGAACACAAAGAAGTTTCTCAGAAAGCTTCTTTCTCTTTGTTATCGGAGGATATTTCCTTTGGCCCTGTAGTCTTCAAAGGGATCCGAAATATGTGTTCTCAGATTCCACAGAAATAAGGCTAGCAAAGAGATCCACGAAATACAGATGTAACTCTGTGAGTGGACGTCACATATCCCAGAGCAGTTTCTCAGAAAGCCTCTTTCCATATTTCATCGGAGGATGTTTCCTTTTTCACCATAGCCCTCTATGGGCTTCCAAATATCACTTTGCCAATTCCACAAGAACTGTCTTAGCGAAAGGCTTCTTGAGGGGAAAGCTGTAACTCTGTGAGATGATTTCACAGAACACAAAGAAGTTTCTCAGAAAGCTTCTTTCTCTTTGTTATCGGAGGATATTTCCTTTGGCCCTATAGTCTTCAAAGGGATCCGAAATATCTGTTCTCAGATTCCACAGAAATAAGGCTAGCAAAGAGATCCACGAAATACAGATGTAACTCTGTGAGTGGAAGTCACATATCACAGAGCAGCTTCTCAGAAAGCTTCTTTCCAGATTTCATCGGAGGATATTTCCTTTTTCACCGTAGCCCTCTAAGGGCTTCCAAATATCACTTTGCCAATTCCACAAGAACTGTCTTAGCGAAAGGCTTCTTGAGGGGAAAGCTGTAACTCTGTGAGGTGATTTCACAGAACACAAAGAAGTTTCTCAGAAAGCTTCTTTCTCTTTGTTATGGGAGGATATTTCCTTTGTCCCTACAGTCTTCAAAGGGATCCGAAATATCTGTTCTCAGATTCCACAGAAATAAGGCTAGCAAAGAGATCCACGAAATACAGATGTAACTCTGTGAGTGGAAGTCACATATCACAGAGCAGTTTCTCAGAAAGCTTCTTTCGAGATTTCATCGGAGGATATTTCCTTTTTCACCATAGCCCTCTAGGGGCTTCCAAATATCACTTTCCCAATTCCACAAGAACTGTCTCAGCGAAAGGCTTCTTGAGGGGAAAGCTGTAACTCTGTGAGATGATTTCACAGAACACAAAGAAGTTTCTCAGAAAGCTTCTTTCTCTTTGTTATGGGAGGATATTTCCTTTGGCCCTATATTCTTCAAAGGGATTCTAAATATCTGCTCTCAGATTCCACAGGAATAAGGCTAGCAAAGAGATCCACGAAATACAGATGTAACTCTGTGAGTGGAAGTCACATATCCCAGAGCAGTTTCTCAGAAAGCTTCTTTCCAGATTTCATCGGAGGATATTTCCTTTTTCACCACAGCCCTCTATGGGCTTCCAAATATCACTTTGCCAATTCCACAAGAACTGTCTTAGCGAAAGGCTTCTTGAGGGGAAAGCTGTAACTCTGTGAGATGATTTCACAGAACACAAAGAAGTTTCTCAGAAAGCTTCTTTCTCTTTGTTATCGGAGGATATTTCCTTTGGCCCTGTAGTCTTCAAAGGGATCCGAAATATGTGTTCTCAGATTCCACAGAAATAAGGCTAGCAAAGAGATCCACGAAATACAGATGTAACTCTGTGAGTGGAAGTCACATATCCCAGAGCAGTTTCTCAGAAAGCTTCCTTCCAGATTTCATCGGAGGATATTTCCTTTTTCACCATAGCCCTCCATGGGCTTCCAAATATCACATTGCCAAATCCACAAGAACTGTCTTAGCGAAAGGCTTCTTGAGGGGAAAGCTGTAACTCTGTGAGATGATTTCACAGAACACAAAGAAGTTTCTCAGAAAGCTTCTTTCTCTTTGTTATCGGAGGATATTTCCTTTGGCCCTATAGTCTTC
Organism: Macaca mulatta; assembly: GCF_049350105.2. Taxonomy (NCBI): domain Eukaryota; kingdom Metazoa; phylum Chordata; class Mammalia; order Primates; family Cercopithecidae; genus Macaca; species Macaca mulatta. The sequence goes on from NC_133417.1 coordinate 32,317,252, forward strand.
AAAGGGATCCGAAATATCTGTTCTCAGATTCCACAGAAATAAGGCTAGCAAAGAGATCCACGAAATACAGATGTAACTCTGTGAGTGGAAGTCACATATCACAGAGCAGTTTCTCAGAAAGCTTCTTTCCAGATTTCATCGGAGGATATTTCCTTTTTCACCGTAGCCCTCTATGGGCTTCCAAATATCACTTTGCCAATTCCACAAGAACTGTCTTAGCGAAAGGCTTCTTGAGGGGAAAGCTGTAACTCTGTGAGGTGATTTCACAGAACACAAAGAAGTTTCTCAGAAAGCTTCTTTCTCTTTGTTATGGGAGGATATTTCCTTTGGCCCTATAGTCTTCAAGGGGATTCTAAATATCTGCTTTCAGATTCCACAGAAATAAGGCTAGCAAAGAGATCCACGAAATACAGATGTAACTCTGTGAGTGGAAGTCACATATCACAGAGCAGTTTCTCAGAAAGCTTCTTTCCAGATTTCATCGGAGGATATTTCCTTTTTCACCATAGCCCTCTATGGGGTTCCAAATATCACTTTGCCAATTCCACAAGAACTGTCTTAGCGAAAGGCTTCTTTAGGGGAAAGCTGTAATTCTGTGAGATGATTTCACAGAACACAAAGAAGTTTCTCAGAAAGCTTCTTTCTCTTTGTTATGGGAGGATATTTCCTTTGTCCCTACAGTCTTCAAAGGGATCCGAAATATCTGTTCTCAGATTCCACAGAAATAAGGCTAGCAAAGAGATCCATGAAATACAGATGTAACTCTGTGAGTGGAAGTCACATATCACAGAGCAGTTTCTCAGAAAGCTTCCTTCCAGATTTCATCGGAGGATATTTCCTTTTTCACCATAGCCCTCCATGGGCTTCCAAATATCACTTTGCCAATTCCACCAGATCTGTCTTAGCGAAAGGCTTCTTGAGGGGAAAGCTGTAACTCTGTGAGATGATTTCACAGAACACAAAGAAGTTTCTCAGAAAGCTTCTTTCTCTTTGTTATCGGAGGATATTTCCTTTGGCCCTATAGTCTTCAAAGGGATCCGAAATATCTGTTCTCAGATTCCACAGAAATAAGGCTAGCAAAGAGATCCACGAAAAACAGATGTAACTCTGTGAGTGGACGTCACATATCCCAGAGCAGTTTCTCAGATAGCTTCTTTCCATAATTCATCGGAGGATGTTTCCTTTTTCACCATAGCCCTCTATGGGCTTCCAAATATCACTTTGCCAATTCCACAAGAACTGTCTTAGCGAAAGGCTTCTTGAGGGGAAAGCTGTAACTCTGTGAGATGATTTCACAGAACACAAAGAAGTTTCTCAGAAAGCTTCTTTCTCTTTGTTATCGGAGGATATGTCCTTTGGCCCTATAGTCTTCAAGGGATCCGAAATATCTGTTATCAGATTCCACAGAAATAAGGCTAGCAAAGAGATCCACGAAATACAGATGTAACTCTGTGAGTGGAAGTCACATATCACAGAGCAGTTTCTCAGAAAGCTTCTTTCCAGATTTCATCGGAGGATATTTCCTTTTTCACCGTAGCCCTCCAAGGGCTTCCAAATATCACTTTGCCAATTCCACAAGAACTGTCTTAGCGAAAGGCTTCTTGAGGGGAAAGCTGTAACTCTGGGAGATGATTTCACAGAACACAAAGAAGTTTCTCAGAAAGCTTCTTTCTCTTTGTTATGGGAGGATATTTCCTTTGGCCCTATATTCTTCAAAGGGATTCTAAATATCTGCTCTCAGATTCCACAGAAATAAGGCTAGCAAAGAGATCCACGAAATACAGATGTAACTCTGTGAGTGGCAGTCACATATCCCAGAGCAGTTTCTCAGAAAGCTTCTTTCTAGATTTCATCGGAGGATATTTCCTTTTTCACCGTAGCCCTCTATGGGCTTCAAAATATCACTTTGCAATTTCACAAGAACTGTCTTAGCGAAAGGCTTCTTGAGGGGAAAGCTGTAACTCTGTGAGATGATTTCACAGAACACAAAGAAGTTTCTCAGAAAGCTTCTTTCTCTTTGTTATCGGAGGATATTTCCTTTGGCCCTATAGTCTTCAAAGGGATCCGAAATATCTGTTCTCAGATTCCACAGAAATAAGGCTAGCAAAGAGATCCACGAAATACAGATGTAACTCTGTGAGTGGAAGTCACATATTACAGAGCAGTTTCTCAGAAAGCTTCTTTCCAGATTTCATCGGAGGATATTTCCTTTTTCACCATAGCCCTCTATGGGCTTCCAAATATCACTTTGCCAATTCCACAAGAACTGTCTTAGCGAAAGGCTTCTTGAGGGGAAAGCTGTAACTCTGTGAGATGATTTCACAGAACACAAAGAAGGTTCTCAGAAAGCTTCTTTCTCTTTGTTATCGGAGGATATTTCCTTTGGCCCTGTAGTCTTCAAAGGGATCCGAAATATGTGTTCTCAGATTCCACAGAAATAAGGCTAGCAAAGAGATCCACGAAATACAGATGTAACTCTGTGAGTGGAAGTCACATATCACAGAGCAGTTTCTCAGAAAGCTTCCTTCCAGATTTCATCGGAGGATATTTCCTTTTTCACCATAGCCCTCCATGGGCTTCCAAATATCACATTGCCAAATCCACAAGAACTGTCTTAGCGAAAGGCTTCTTGAGGGGAAAGCTGTAACTCTGTGAGATGATTTCACAGAACACAAAGAAGTTTCTCAGAAAGCTTCTTTCTCTTTGTTATCGGAGGATATTTCCTTTGGCCCTATAGTCTTCAAAGGGATGCGAAATATCTGTTCTCAGATTCCACAGAAATAAGGCTAGCAAAGAGATCCACGAAAAACAGATGTAACTCTGTGAGTGGACGTCACATATCCCAGAGCAGTTTCTCAGAAAGCTTCTTTCCATATTTCATCGGAGGATGTTTCCTTTTTCACCATAGCCCTCTATGGGCTTCCAAATATCACTTTGCCAATTCCACAAGAACTGTCTTAGCGAAAGGCTTCTTGAGGGGAAAGCTGTAACTCTGTGAGATGATTTCACAGAACACAAAGAAGTTTCTCAGAAAGCTTCTTTCTCTTTGTTATCGGAGGATATTTCCTTTGGCCCTATAGTCTTCAAAGGGATCCGAAATATCTGTTCTCAGATTCCACAGAAATAAGGCTAGCAAAGAGATCCACGAAATACAGATGTAACTCTGTGAGTGGAAGTCACATATCACAGAGCAGCTTCTCAGAAAGCTTCTTTCCAGATTTCATCGGAGGATATTTCCTTTTTCACCGTAGCCCTCTAAGGGCTTCCAAATATCACTTTGCCAATTCCACAAGAACTGTCTTAGCGAAAGGCTTCTTGAAGGGAAAGCTGTAACTCTGTGAGGTGATTTCACAGAACACAAAGAAGTTTCTCAGAAAGCTTCTTTCTCTTTGTTATGGGAGGATATTTCCTTTGTCCCTACAGTCTTCAAAGGGATCCGAAATATCTGTTCTCAGATTCCACAGAAATAAGGCTAGCAAAGAGATCCACGAAATACAGATGTAACTCTGTGAGTGGAAGTCACATATCACAGAGCAGTTTCTCAGAAAGCTTCTTTCGAGATTTCATCGGAGGATATTTCCTTTTTCACCATAGCCCTCTAGGGGCTTCCAAATATCACTTTCCCAATTCCACAAGAACTGTCTCAGCGAAAGGCTTCTTGAGGGGAAAGCTGTAACTCTGTGAGATGATTTCACAGAACACAAAGAAGTTTCTCAGAAAGCTTCTTTCTCTTTGTTATGGGAGGATATTTCCTTTGGCCCTATATTCTTCAAAGGGATTCTAAATATCTGCTCTCAGATTCCACAGGAATAAGGCTAGCAAAGAGATCCACGAAATACAGATGTAACTCTGTGAGTGGAAGTCACATATCCCAGAGCAGTTTCTCAGAAAGCTTCTTTCCAGATTTCATCGGAGGATATTTCCTTTTTCACCATAGCCGTCTATGGGCTTCCAAATATCACTTTGCCAATTCCACAAGAACTGTCTTAGCGAAAGGCTTCTTGAGGGGAAAGCTGTAACTCTGTGAGATGATTTCACAGAACACAAAGAAGTTTCTCAGAAAGCTTCTTTCTCTTTGTTATCGGAGGATATTTCCTTTGGCCCTATAGTCTTCAAAGGGATAAGAAATATCTGTTCTCAGATTCCACAGAAATAAGGCTAGCAAAGAGATCCACGAAATACAGATGTAACTCTGTGAGTGGAAGTCACATATCACAGAGCAGTTTCTCAGAAAGCTTCTTTCCAGATTTCATCGGAGGATATTTCCTTTTTCACCGTAGCCCTCTAAGGGCTTCCAAATATCACTTTGCCAATTCCACAAGAACTGTCTTAGCGAAAGGCTTCTTGAGGGGAAAGCTGTAACTCTGTGAGATGATTTCACAGAACACAAAGAAGTTTCTCAGAAAGCTTCTTTCTCTTTGTTATGGGAGGATATTTCCTTTGGCCCTATATTCTTCAAAGGGATTCTAAATATCTGCTCTCAGATTCCACAGGAATAAGGCTAGCAAAGAGATCCACGAAATACAGATGTAACTCTGTGAGTGGAAGTCACATATCCCAGAGCAGTTTCTCAGAAAGCTTCTTTCCAGATTTCATCGGAGGATATTTCCTTTTTCACCATAGCCCTCTATGGGCTTCCAAATATCACTTTGCCAATTCCACAAGAACTGTCTTAGCGAAAGGCTTCTTGAGGGGAAAGCTGTAACTCTGTGAGATGATTTCACAGAACACAAAGAAGTTTCTCAGAAAGCTTCTTTCTCTTTGTTATCGGAGGATATTTCCTTTGGCCCTGTAGTCTTCAAAGGGATCCGAAATATGTGTTCTCAGATTCCACAGAAATAAGGCTAGCAAAGAGATCGACGAAATACAGATGTAACTCTGTGAGTGGAAGTCACATATCACAGAGCAGTTTCTCAGAAAGCTTCCTTCCAGATTTCATCGGAGGATATTTCCTTTTTCACCATAGCCCTCCATGGGCTTCCAAATATCACATTGCCAAATCCACAAGAACTGTCTTAGCGAAAGGCTTCTTGAGGGGAAAGCTGTAACTCTGTGAGATGATTTCACAGAACACAAAGAAGTTTCTCAGAAAGCTTCTTTCTCTTTGTTATCGGAGGATATTTCCTTTGGCCCTATAGTCTTCAAAGGGATCCGAAATATCTGTTCTCAGATTCCACAGAAATAAGGCTAGCAAAGAGATCCACGAAAAACAGATGTAACTCTGTGAGTGGACGTCACATATCCCAGAGCAGTTTCTCAGAAAGCTTCTTTCCATATTTCATCGGAGGATGTTTCCTTTTTCACCATAGCCCTCTATGGGCTTCCAAATATCACTTTGCCAATTCCACAAGAACTGTCTTAGCGAAAGGCTTCTTGAGGGGAAAGCTGTAACTCTGTGAGATGATTTCACAGAACACAAAGAAGTTTCTCAGAAAGCTTCTTTCTCTTTGTTATCGGAGGATATTTCCTTTGGCCCTATAGTCTTCAAAGGGATCCGAAATATCTGTTCTCAGATTCCACAGAAATAAGGCTAGCAAAGAGATCCACGAAATACAGATGTAACTCTGTGAGTGGAAGTCACATATCACAGAGCAGCTTCTCAGAAAGCTTCTTTCCAGATTTCATCGGAGGATATTTCCTTTTTCACCGTAGCCCTCTAAGGGCTTCCAACTATCACTTTGCCAATTCCACAAGAACTGTCTTAGCGAAAGGCTTCTTGAAGGGAAAGCTGTAACTCTGTGAGCTGATTTCACAGAACACAAAGAAGTTTCTCAGAAAGCTTCTTTCTCTTTGTTATGGGAGGATATTTCCTTTGTCCCTACAGTCTTCAAAGGGATCCGAAATATCTGTTCTCAGATTCCACAGAAATAAGGCTAGCAAAGAGATCCACGAAATACAGATGTAACTCTGTGAGTGGAAGTCACATATCACAGAGCAGTTTCTCAGAAAGCTTCTTTCGAGATTTCATCGGAGGATATTTCCTTTTTCACCATAGCCCTCTAGGGGCTTCCAAATATCACTTTCCCAATTCCACAAGAACTGTCTCAGCGAAAGGCTTCTTGAGGGGAAAGCTGTAACTCTGTGAGATGATTTCACAGAACACAAAGAAGTTTCTCAGAAAGCTTCTTTCTCTTTGTTATGGGAGGATATTTCCTTTGGCCCTATATTCTTCAAAGGGATTCTAAATATCTGCTCTCAGATTCCACAGGAATAAGGCTAGCAAAGAGATCCACGAAATACAGATGTAACTCTGTGAGTGGAAGTCACATATCCCAGAGCAGTTTCTCAGAAAGCTTCTTTCCAGATTTCATCGGAGGATATTTCCTTTTTCACCATAGCCCTCTATGGGCTTCCAAATATCACTTTGCCAATTCCACAAGAACTGTCTTAGCGAAAGGCTTCTTGAGGGGAAAGCTGTAACTCTGTGAGATGATTTCACAGAACACAAAGAAGTTTCTCAGAAAGCTTCTTTCTCTTTGTTATCGGAGGATATTTCCTTTGGCCCTGTAGTCTTCAAAGGGATCCGAAATATGTGTTCTCAGATTCCACAGAAATAAGGCTAGCAAAGAGATCCACGAAATACAGATGTAACTCTGTGAGTGGACGTCACATATCCCAGAGCAGTTTCTCAGAAAGCCTCTTTCCATATTTCATCGGAGGATGTTTCCTTTTTCACCATAGCCCTCTATGGGCTTCCAAATATCACTTTGCCAATTCCACAAGAACTGTCTTAGCGAAAGGCTTCTTGAGGGGAAAGCTGTAACTCTGTGAGATGATTTCACAGAACACAAAGAAGTTTCTCAGAAAGCTTCTTTCTCTTTGTTATCGGAGGATATTTCCTTTGGCCCTATAGTCTTCAAAGGGATCCGAAATATCTGTTCTCAGATTCCACAGAAATAAGGCTAGCAAAGAGATCCACGAAATACAGATGTAACTCTGTGAGTGGAAGTCACATATCACAGAGCAGCTTCTCAGAAAGCTTCTTTCCAGATTTCATCGGAGGATATTTCCTTTTTCACCGTAGCCCTCTAAGGGCTTCCAAATATCACTTTGCCAATTCCACAAGAACTGTCTTAGCGAAAGGCTTCTTGAGGGGAAAGCTGTAACTCTGTGAGGTGATTTCACAGAACACAAAGAAGTTTCTCAGAAAGCTTCTTTCTCTTTGTTATGGGAGGATATTTCCTTTGTCCCTACAGTCTTCAAAGGGATCCGAAATATCTGTTCTCAGATTCCACAGAAATAAGGCTAGCAAAGAGATCCACGAAATACAGATGTAACTCTGTGAGTGGAAGTCACATATCACAGAGCAGTTTCTCAGAAAGCTTCTTTCGAGATTTCATCGGAGGATATTTCCTTTTTCACCATAGCCCTCTAGGGGCTTCCAAATATCACTTTCCCAATTCCACAAGAACTGTCTCAGCGAAAGGCTTCTTGAGGGGAAAGCTGTAACTCTGTGAGATGATTTCACAGAACACAAAGAAGTTTCTCAGAAAGCTTCTTTCTCTTTGTTATGGGAGGATATTTCCTTTGGCCCTATATTCTTCAAAGGGATTCTAAATATCTGCTCTCAGATTCCACAGGAATAAGGCTAGCAAAGAGATCCACGAAATACAGATGTAACTCTGTGAGTGGAAGTCACATATCCCAGAGCAGTTTCTCAGAAAGCTTCTTTCCAGATTTCATCGGAGGATATTTCCTTTTTCACCACAGCCCTCTATGGGCTTCCAAATATCACTTTGCCAATTCCACAAGAACTGTCTTAGCGAAAGGCTTCTTGAGGGGAAAGCTGTAACTCTGTGAGATGATTTCACAGAACACAAAGAAGTTTCTCAGAAAGCTTCTTTCTCTTTGTTATCGGAGGATATTTCCTTTGGCCCTGTAGTCTTCAAAGGGATCCGAAATATGTGTTCTCAGATTCCACAGAAATAAGGCTAGCAAAGAGATCCACGAAATACAGATGTAACTCTGTGAGTGGAAGTCACATATCACAGAGCAGTTTCTCAGAAAGCTTCCTTCCAGATTTCATCGGAGGATATTTCCTTTTTCACCATAGCCCTCCATGGGCTTCCAAATATCACATTGCCAAATCCACAAGAACTGTCTTAGCGAAAGGCTTCTTGAGGGGAAAGCTGTAACTCTGTGAGATGATTTCACAGAACACAAAGAAGTTTCTCAGAAAGCTTCTTTCTCTTTGTTATCGGAGGATATTTCCTTTGGCCCTATAGTCTTCAAAGGGATCCGAAATATCTGTTCTCAGATTCCACAGAAATAAGGCTAGCAAAGAGATCCACGAAAAACAGATGTAACTCTGTGAGTGGACGTCACATATCCCAGAGCAGTTTCTCAGAAAGCTTCTTTCCATATTTCATCGGAGGATGTTTCCTTTTTCACCATAGCCCTCTATGGGCTTCCAAATATCACTTTGCCAATTCCACAAGAACTGTCTTAGCGAAAGGCTTCTTGAGGGGAAAGCTGTAACTCTGTGAGATGATTTCACAGAACACAAAGAAGTTTCTCAGAAAGCTTCTTTCTCTTTGTTATCGGAGGATATTTCCTTTGGCCCTATAGTCTTCAAAGGGATCCGAAATATCTGTTCTCAGATTCCACAGAAATAAGGCTAGCAAAGAGATCCACGAAATACAGATGTAACTCTGTGAGTGGAAGTCACATATCACAGAGCAGCTTCTCAGAAAGCTTCTTTCCAGATTTCATCCGAGGATATTTCCTTTTTCACCGTAGCCCTCTAAGGGCTTCCAAATATCACTTTGCCAATTCCACAAGAACTGTCTTAGCGAAAGGCTTCTTGAGGGGAAAGCTGTAACTCTGTGAGGTGATTTCACAGAACACAAAGAAGTTTCTCAGAAAGCTTCTTTCTCTTTGTTATGGGAGGATATTTCCTTTGTCCCTACAGTCTTCAAAGGGATCCGAAATATCTGTTCTCAGATTCCACAGAAATAAGGCTAGCAAAGAGATCCACGAAATACAGATGTAACTCTGTGAGTGGAAGTCACATATCACAGAGCAGTTTCTCAGAAAGCTTCTTTCGAGATTTCATCGGAGGATATTTCCTTTTTCACCATAGCCCTCTAGGGGCTTCCAAATATCACTTTCCCAATTCCACAAGAACTGTCTCAGCGAAAGGCTTCTTGAGGGGAAAGCTGTAACTCTGTGAGATGATTTCACAGAACACAAAGAAGTTTCTCAGAAAGCTTCTTTCTCTTTGTTATCGGAGGATATTTCCGTTGGCCCTATAGTCTTCAAAGGGATCCGAAATATCTGTTCTCAGATTCCACAGAAATAAGGCTAGCAAAGAGATCCACGAAATACAGATGTAACTCTGTGAGTGGAAGTCACATATCACAGAGCAGTTTCTCAGAAAGCTTCTTTCCAGATTTCATCGGAGGATATTTCCTTTTTCACCGTAGCCCTCTAGGGCAACCAAATATCACTTTGCCAATTCCACAAGAACTGTCTTAGCGAAAGGCTTCTTGAGGGGAATGCTGAAACTCTGTGAGATGATTTCACAGAACACAAAGAAGTTTCTCAGAAAGCTTCTTTCTCTTTGTTATCGGAGGATATGTCCTTTGGCCCTATATTCTTCAAAGGGATTCTAAATATCTGCTCTCAGATTCCACAGAAATAAGGCTAGCAAAGAGATCCACGAAATACAGATGTAACTCTGTGAGTGGAAGTCACATATCACAGAGCAGTTTCTCGGAAAGCTTCTTTCCAGATTTCATCGGAGGATATTTCCTTTTTCACCATAGCCCTCTATGGGCTTCCAAATATCACTTTGCCAATTCCACAAGAACTGTCTTACCGAAAGGCTTCTTGAGGGGAAAGCTGTAACTCTGTGAGATGATTTCACAGAACACAAAGAAGTTTCTCAGAAAGCTTCTTTCTCTTTGTTATCGGAGGATATTTCCTTTGGCCCTGTAGTCTTCAAAGGGATCCGAAATATGTGTTCTCAGATTCCACAGAAATAAGGCTAGCAAAGAGATCCACGAAATACAGATGTAACTCTGTGAGTGGAAGTCACATATCACAGAGCAGTTTCTCAGAAAGCTTCCTTCCAGATTTCATCGGAGGATATTTCCTTTTTCACCATAGCCCTCCATGGGCTTCCAAATATCACATTGCCAAATCCACAAGAACTGTCTTAGCGAAAGGCTTCTTGAGGGGAAAGCTGTAACTCTGTGAGATGATTTCACAGAACACAAAGAAGTTTCTCAGAAAGCTTCTTTCTCTTTGTTATCGGAGGATATTTCCTTTGGCCCTATAGTCTTCAAAGGGATCCGAAATATCTGTTCTCAGATTCCACAGAAATAAGGCTAGCAAAGAGATCCACGAAAAACAGATGTAACTCTGTGAGTGGACGTCACATATCCCAGAGCAGTTTCTCAGAAAGCTTCTTTCCATATTTCATCGGAGGATGTTTCCTTTTTCACCATAGCCCTCTATGGGCTTCCAAATATCACTTTGCCAATTCCACAAGAACTGTCTTAGCGAAAGGCTTCTTGAGGGGAAAGCTGTAACTCTGTGAGATGATTTCACAGAACACAAAGAAGTTTCTCAGAAAGCTTCTTTCTCTTTGTTATCGGAGGATATTTCCTTTGGCCCTATAGTCTTCAAAGGGATCCGAAATATCTGTTCTCAGATTCCACAGAAATAAGGCTAGCAAAGAGATCCACGAAATACAGATGTAACTCTGTGAGTGGAAGTCACATATCACAGAGCAGCTTCTCAGAAAGCTTGTTTCCAGATTTCATCCGAGGATATTTCCTTTTTCACCGTAGCCCTCTAAGGGCTTCCAAATATCACTTTGCCAATTCCACAAGAACTGTCTTAGCGAAAGGCTTCTTGAGGGGAAAGCTGTAACTCTGTGAGGTGATTTCACAGAACACAAAGAAGTTTCTCAGAAAGCTTCTTTCTCTTTGTTATGGGAGGATATTTCCTTTGTCCCTACAGTCTTCAAAGGGATCCGAAATATCTGTTCTCAGATTCCACAGAAATAAGGCTAGCAAAGAGATCCACGAAATACAGATGTAACTCTGTGAGTGGAAGTCACATATCACAGAGCAGTTTCTCAGAAAGCTTCTTTCGAGATTTCATCGGAGGATATTTCCTTTTTCACCATAGCCCTCTAGGGGCTTCCAAATATCACTTTCCCAATTCCACAAGAACTGTCTCAGCGAAAGGCTTCTTGAGGGGAAAGCTGTAACTCTGTGAGATGATTTCACAGAACACAAAGAAGTTTCTCAGAAAGCTTCTTTCTCTTTGTTATCGGAGGATATTTCCTTTGGCCCTATAGTCTTCAAAGGGATCCGAAATATCTGTTCTCAGATTCCACAGAAATAAGGCTAGCAAAGAGATCCACGAAATACAGATGTAACTCTGTGAGTGGAAGTCACATATCACAGAGCAGTTTCTCAGAAAGCTTCTTTCCAGATTTCATCGGAGGATATTTCCTTTTTCACCGTAGCCCTCTAGGGCAACCAAATATCACTTTGCCAATTCCACAAGAACTGTCTTAGCGAAAGGCTTCTTGAGGGGAATGCTGAAACTCTGTGAGATGATTTCACAAAACACAAAGAAGTTTCTCAGAAAGCTTCTTTCTCTTTGTTATCGGAGGATATGTCCTTTGGCCCTATATTCTTCAAAGGGATTCTAAATATCTGCTCTCAGATTCCACAGAAATAAGGCTAGCAAAGAGATCCACGAAATACAGATGTAACTCTGTGAGTGGAAGTCACATATCACAGAGCAGTTTCTCGGAAAGCTTCTTTCCAGATTTTCTCTGAGGATATTTCCTTTTTCACCGTAGCCCTCTATGGGCTTCCAAATATCACTTTGCCAATTCCACAAGAACTATCTTAGCGAAAAGCTTCTTGAGGGGAAAGCTGTAACTCTGTGAGATGATTTCACAGAACACAAAGAAGTTTCTCAGAAAGCTTTTTTCTCTTTGTTATCGTTGGATATTTCCTTTGGTCCTATAGTCTTCAAAGGGATCCCAAATATCTGTTCTCAGATTCCACAGAAATAAGGCTAGCAAAGAGATCCCCGAAATACAGATGTAACTCTGTGAGTGGAAGTCACATATCCCAGAGCAGTTTCTCAGAAAGCTTCTTTCCAGATTTCATCTGAGGATATTTCCTTTTTCACCATAGCCCTCTATGGGCTTCCAAATATCACTTTGCCAATTCCACAAGAACTGTCTTAGCGAAAGGCTTCTTGAGGGGAAAGCTGTAACTCTGTGAGATGATTTCACAGAACACAAAGAAGTTTCTCAGAAAGCTTCTTTCTCTTTGTTATCGGAGGATATTTCCTTTGGCCCTATAGTCTTCAAAGGGATCCGAAATATCTGTTCTCAGATTCCACAGAAATAAGGCTAGCAAAGAGATCCACGAAATACAGATGTAACTCTGTGAGTGGAAGTCACATATCACAGAGCAGTTTCTCAGAAAGCTTCTTTCCAGATTTCATCGGAGGATATTTCCTTTTTCACCGTAGCCCTCTAAGGGCTTCCAAATATCACTTTGCCAATTCCACAAGAACTGTCTTAGCGAAAGCCTTCTTGAGGGGAAAGCTGTAACTCTGTGAGATGATTTCACAGAACACAAAGAAGTTTCTCAGAAAGCTTCTTTCTCTTTGTTATGGGAGGATATTTCCTTTGGCCCTATATTCTTCAAAGGGATTCTAAATATCTGCTCTCAGATTCCACAGAAATAAGGCTAGCAAAGAGAACCACGAAATACAGATGTAACTCTGTGAGTGGAAGTCACATATCACAGAGCAGTTTCTCAGAAAGCTTCTTTCCAGATTTCATCGGAGGATATTTCCTTTTTCACCATAGCCCTCTATGGGCTTCCAAATATCACTTTGCCAATTCCAAAAGAACTGTCTTAGCGAAAGGCCTATTGAGGGGAAAGCTGTAACTCTGGGAGATGATTTCACAGAACACAAAGAAGTTTCTCAGAAAGCTTCTTTCTCTTTGTTATCGGAGGATATTTCCTTTGGCCCTATAGTCTTCAAAGGGATCCGAAATATCTGTTCTCAGATTCCACAGAAATAAGGCTAGCAAAGAGATCCACGAAATACAGATGTAACTCTGTGAGTGGAAGTCACATATCACAGAGCAGTTTCTCAGAAAGCTTCTTTCCAGATTTCATCGGAGGATATTTCCTTTTTCACCGTAGCCCTCTAAGGGCTTCCAAATATCACTTTGCCAATTCCACAAGAACTGTCTTAGCGAAAGGCTTCTTGAGGGGAAAGCTGTAACTCTGTGAGATGATTTCACAGAACACAAAGAAGTTTCTCAGAAAGCTTCTTTCTCTTTGTTATGGGAGGATATTTCCTTTGGTCCTATATTCTTCAAAGGGATTCTAAATATCTGCTCTCAGATTCCACAGAAATAAGGCTAGCAAAGAGATCCACGATATACAGATGTAACTCTGTGAGTGGAAGTCACATATCACAGAGCAGTTTCTCAGAAAGCTTCTTTCCAGATTTCATCGGAGGATATTTCCTTTTTCACCATAGCCCTCTATGGGCTTCCAAATATCACTTTGCCAATTCCACAAGAACTGTCTTAGCGAAAGGCTTCTTGAGGGGAAAGCTGTAACTCTGTGAGATGATTTCACAGAACACAAAGAAGTTTCTCAGAAAGCTTCTTTCTCTTTGTTATCGGAGGATATTTCCTTTGGCCCTATAATCTTCAAAGGGATCCGAAATATCTGTTCTCAGATTCCACAGAAATAAGGCTAGCAAAGAGATCCACGAAATACAGATGTAACTCTGTGAGTGGAGTCACATATCACAGAGCAGTTTCTCAGAAAGCTTCTTTCCAGATTTCATCGGAGGATATTTCCTTTTTCACCGTAGCCCTCTAAGGGCTTCCAAATATCACTTTGCCAATTCCACAAGAACTGTCTTAGCGAAAGGCTTCTTGAGGGGAAAGCTGTAACTCTGTGAGATGATTTCACAGAACACAAAGAAGTTTCTCAGAAAGCTTCTTTCTCTTTGTTATGGGAGGATATTTCCTTTGGCCCTATATTCTTCAAAGGGATTCTAAATATCTGCTCTCAGATTCCACAGAAATAAGGCTAGCAAAGAGATCCAGGAAATACAGATGTAACTCTGTGAGTGGAAGTCACATATCACAGAGCAGTTTCTCAGAAAGCTTCTTTCCAGATTTCATCGGAGGATATTTCCTTTTTCACCATAGCCCTCTAAGGGCTTCCAAATATCACTTTGCCAATTCCAAAAGAACTGTCTTAGCGAAAGGCTTCTTGAGGGGAAAGCTGTAACTCTGTGAGATGATTTCACAGAACACAAAGAAGTTTCTCAGAAAGCTTCTTTCTCTTTGTTATCAGAGGATATTTCCTTTGGCCCTATAGTCTTCAAAGGGATCCGAAATATCTGTTCTCAGATTCCACAGAAATAAGGCTAGCAAAGAGATCCACGAAATACAGATGTAACTCTGTGAGTGGAAGTCACATATCACAGAGCAGTTTCTCAGAAAGCTTCTTTCCAGATTTCATCGGAGGATATTTCCTTTTTCACCGTAGCCCTCTAAGGGCTTCCAAATATCACTTTGCCAATTCCACAAGAACTGTCTTAGCGAAAGGCTTCTTAAGGGGAAAGCTGTAACTCTGTGAGATGATTTCACAGAACACAAAGAAGTTTCTCAGAAAGCTTCTTTCTCTTTGTTATGGGAGGATATTTCCTTTGGCCCTATATTCTTCAAAGGGATTCTAAATATCTGCTCTCAGATTCCACAGAAATAAGGCTAGCAAAGAGATCCACGATATACAGATGTAACTCTGTGATTGGAAGTCACATATCCCAGAGCAGTTTCTCAGAAAGCTTCTTTCCAGATTTCATCGGAGGATATTTCCTTTTTCACCATAGCCCTCTATGGGCTTCCAAATATCACTTTGCCAATTCCACAAGAACTGTCTTAGCGAAAGGCTTCTTGAGGGGAAAGCTGTAACTCTGTGAGATGATTTCACAGAACACAAAGAAGTTTCTCAGAAAGCTTCCTTCTCTTTGTTATTGGAGGATATTTCCTTTGGCCCTATAGTCTTCAAAGGGTTCCGAAATATCTGTTCTCAGATTCCACAGAAATAAGGCTAGCAAAGAGATCCACGAAATACAGATGTAACTCTGTGAGTGGAAGTCACATATCACAGAGCAGTTTCTCAGAAAGCTTCTTTCCAGATTTCATCGGAGGATATTTCCTTTTTCACCGTAGCCCTCTAAGGGCTTCCAAATATCACTTTGCCAATTCCACAAGAACTGTCTTAGCGAAAGGCTTCTTGAGGGGAAAGCTGTAACTCTGTGAGATGATTTCACAGAACACAAAGAAGTTTCTCAGAAAGCTTCTTTCTCTTTGTTATGGGAGGATATTTCCTTTGGCCCTATATTCTTCAAAGGGATTCTAAATATCTGCTCTCAGATTCCACAGAAATAAGGCTAGCAAAGAGATCCACGATATACAGATGTAACTCTGTGAGTGGAAGTCACATATCCCAGAGCAGTTTCTCAGAAAACTTCTTTCCAGATTTCATCGGAGGATATTTCCTTTTTCACCATAGCCCTCTATGGGCTTCCAAATATCACTTTGCCAATTCCACAAGAACTGTCTTAGCGAAAGGCTTCTTGAGGGGAAAGCTGAAACTCTGTGAGATGATTTCACAGAACACAAAGAAGTTTCTCAGAAAGCATCTTTCTCTTTGTTATCGGAGGATATTTCCTTTGGCCCTATAGTCTTCAAAGGGATCCGAAATATCTGTTCTCAGATTCCACAGAAATAAGGCTAGCAAAGAGATCCACGAAATACAGATGTAACTCTGTGAGTGGAAGTCACATATCACAGAGCAGTTTCTCAGAAAGCTTCTTTCCAGATTTCATTGGAGGATATTTCCTTTTTCACCGTAGCCCTCTAAGGGCTTCCAAATATCACTTTGCCAATTCCACAAGAACTGTCTTAGCGAAAGGCTTCTTGAGGGGAAAGCTGTAACTCTGTGAGATGATTTTACAGAACACAAAGAAGTTTCTCAGAAAGCTTCTTTCTCTTTGTTATGGGAGGATATTTCCTTTGGCCCTATATTCTTCAAAGGGATTCTAAATATCTGCTCTCAGATTCCACAGAAATAAGGCTAGCAAAGAGATCCACGAAATACAGATGTAACTCTGTGAGTGGAAGTCACATATCACAGAGCAGTTTCTCAGAAAGCTTCTTTCCATATTTCATCGGAGGATATTTCCTTTTTCACCATAGCCCTCTATGGGCTTCCAAATATCACTTTGCCAATTCCACAAGAACTGTCTTAGCGAAAGGCTTCTTGAGGGGAAAGCTGTAACTCTGGGAGATGATTTCACAGAACACAAAGAAGTTTCTCAGAAAGCTTCTTTCTCTTTGTTATCGGAGGATATTTCCTTTGGCCCTATAGTCTTCAAAGGGATCCGAAATATCTGTTCTCAGATTCCACAGAAATAAGGCTAGCAAAGAGATCCACGAAATACAGATGTAACGCTGGGAGTGGAAGTCACATATCACAGAGCAGTTTCTCAGAAAGCTTCTTTCCAGATTTCATCGGAGGATATTTCCTTTTTCACCGTAGCCCTCTAAGGGCTTCCAAATATCACTTTGCCAATTCCACAAGAACTGTCTTAGCGAAAGGCTTCTTGAGGGGAAAGCTGTAACTCTGGGAGATGATTTCACAGAACACAAAGAAGTTTCTCAGAAAGCTTCTTTCTCTTTGTTATGGGAGGATATTTCCTTTGGCCCTATATTCTTCAAAGTGATTCTAAATATCTGCTCTCAGATTCCACAGAAATAAGGCTAGCAAAGTGATCCACGATATACAGATGTAACTCTGTGAGTGGAAGTCACATATCCCAGAGCAGTTTCTCAGAAAGCTTCTTTCCAGATTTCATCGGAGGATATTTCCTTTTTCACCATAGCCCTCTATGGGCTTCCAAATATCACTTTGCCAATTCCACAAGAACTGTCTTAGCGAAAGGCTTCTTGAGGGGAAAGCTGTAACTCTGTGAGATGATTTCACAGAACACAAAGAAGTTTCTCAGAAAGCTTCCTTCTCTTTGTTATTGGAGGATATTTCCTTTGGCCCTATAGTCTTCAAATGGTTCCGAAATATCTGTTCTCAGATTCCACAGAAATAAGGCTAGCAAAGAGATCCACGAAATACAGATGTAACTCTGTGAGTGGAAGTCACATATCACAGAGCAGTTTCTCAGAAAGCTTCTTTCCAGATTTCATCGGAGGATATTTCCTTTTTCACCGTAGCCCTCTAAGGGCTTCCAAATATCACTTTTCCAATTCCACAAGAACTGTCTTAGCGAAAGGCTTCTTGAGGGGAAAGCTGTAACTCTGTGAGATGATTTCACAGAACACAAAGAAGTTTCTCAGAAAGCTTCTTTCTCTTTGTTATGGGAGGATATTTCCTTTGGCCCTATATTCTTCAAAGGGATTCTAAATATCTGCTCTCAGATTCCACAGAAATAAGGCTAGCAAAGAGTTCCACGATATACAGATGTAACTCTGTGAGTGGAAGTCACATATCCCAGAGCAGATTCTCAGAAAACTTCTTTCCAGATTTCATCGGAGGATATTTCCTTTTTCACCATAGCCCTCTATGGGCTTCCAAATATCACTTTGCCAATTCCACAAGAACTGTCTTAGCGAAAGGCTTCTTGAGGGGAAAGCTGTAACTCTGTGAGATGATTTCACAGAACACAAAGAAGTTTCTCAGAAAGCTTCTTTCTCTTTGTTATCGGAGGATATTTCCTTTGGCCCTATAGTCTTCAAAGGGATCCGAAATATCTGTTCTCAGATTCCACAGAAATAAGGCTAGCAAAGAGATCCACGAAATACAGATGTAACTCTGTGAGTGGAAGTCACATATCACAGAGCAGTTTCTCAGAAAGCTTCTTTCCAGATTTCATTGGAGGATATTTCCTTTTTCACCGTAGCCCTCTAAGGGCTTCCAAATATCACTTTGCCAATTCCACAAGAACTGTCTTAGCGAAAGGCTTCTTGAGGGGAAAGCTGTAACTCTGTGAGATGATTTTACAGAACACAAAGAAGTTTCTCAGAAAGCTTCTTTCTCTTTGTTATGGGAGGATATTTCCTTTGGCCCTATATTCTTCAAAGGGATTCTAAATATCTGCTCTCAGATTCCACAGAAATAAGGCTAGCAAAGAGATCCACGAAATACAGATGTAACTCTGTGAGTGGAAGTCTCATATCACAGAGCAGTTTCTCAGAAAGCTTCTTTCCATATTTCATCGGAGGATATTTCCTTTTTCACCATAGCCCTCTATGGGCTTCCAAATATCACTTTGCCAATTCCACAAGAACTGTCTTAGCGAAAGGCTTCTTGAGGGGAAAGCTGTAACTCTGGGAGATGATTTCACAGAACACAAAGAAGTTTCTCAGAAAGCTTCTTTCTCTTTGTTATCAGAGGATATTTCCTTTGGCCCTATAGTCTTCAAAGGGATCCGAAATATCTGTTCTCAGATTCCACAGAAATAAGGCTAGCAAAGAGATCCACGAAATACAGATGTAACTCTGTGAGTGGAAGTCACATATCACAGAGCAGTTTCTCAGAAAGCTTCTTTCCAGATTTCATCGGAGGATATTTCCTTTTTCACCGTAGCCCTCTAAGGGCTTCCAAATATCACTTTGCCAATTCCACAAGAACTGTCTTAGCGAAAGGCTTCTTAAGGGGAAAGCTCTAACTCTGTGAGATGATTTCACAGAACACAAAGAAGTTTCTCAGAAAGCTTCTTTCTCTTTGTTATGGGAGGATATTTCCTTTGGCCCTATATTCTTCAAAGGGATTCTAAATATCTGCTCTCAGATTCCACAGAAATAAGGCTAGCAAAGAGATCCACGATATACAGATGTAACTCTGTGATTGGAAGTCACATATCCCAGAGCAGTTTCTCAGAAAGCTTCTTTCCAGATTTCATCGGAGGATATTTCCTTTTTCACCATAGCCCTCTATGGGCTTCCAAATATCACTTTGCCAATTCCACAAGAACTGTCTTAGCGAAAGGCTTCTTGAGGGGAAAGCTGTAACTCTGTGAGATGATTTCACAGAACACAAAGAAGTTTCTCAGAAAGCTTCCTTCTCTTTGTTATTGGAGGATATTTCCTTTGGCCCTATAGTCTTCAAAGGGTTCCGAAATATCTGTTCTCAGATTCCACAGAAATAAGGCTAGCAAAGAGATCCACGAAATACAGATGTAACTCTGTGAGTGGAAGTCACATATCACAGAGCAGTTTCTCAGAAAGCTTCTTTCCAGATTTCATTGGAGGATATTTCCTTTTTCACCGTAGCCCTCTAAGGGCTTCCAAATATCACTTTGCCAATTCCACAAGAACTGTCTTAGCGAAAGGCTTCTTGAGGGGAAAGCTGTAACTCTGTGAGATGATTTTACAGAACACAAAGAAGTTTCTCAGAAAGCTTCTTTCTCTTTGTTATGGGAGGATATTTCCTTTGGCCCTATATTCTTCAAAGGGATTCTAAATATCTGCTCTCAGATTCCACAGAAATAAGGCTAGCAAAGAGATCCACGAAATACAGATGTAACTCTGTGAGTGGAAGTCACATATCACAGAGCAGTTTCTCAGAAAGCTTCTTTCCATATTTCATCGGAGGATATTTCCTTTTTCACCATAGCCCTCTATGGGCTTCCAAATATCACTTTGCCAATTCCACAAGAACTGTCTTAGCGAAAGGCTTCTTGAGGGGAAAGCTGTAACTCTGGGAGATGATTTCACAGAACACAAAGAAGTTTCTCAGAAAGCTTCTTTCTCTTTGTTATCGGAGGATATTTCCTTTGGCCCTATAGTCTTCAAAGGGATCCGAAATATCTGTTCTCAGATTCCACAGAAATAAGGCTAGCAAAGAGATCCACGAAATACAGATGTAACGCTGGGAGTGGAAGTCACATATCACAGAGCAGTTTCTCAGAAAGCTTCTTTCCAGATTTCATCGGAGGATATTTCCTTTTTCACCGTAGCCCTCTAAGGGCTTCCAAATATCACTTTGCCAATTCCACAAGAACTGTCTTAGCGAAAGGCTTCTTGAGGGGAAAGCTGTAACTCTGTGAGATGATTTCACAGAACACAAAGAAGTTTCTCAGAAAGCTTCTTTCTCTTTGTTATGGGAGGATATTTCCTTTGGCCCTATATTCTTCAAAGTGATTCTAAATATCTGCTCTCAGATTCCACAGAAATAAGGCTAGCAAAGTGATCCACGATATACAGATGTAACTCTGTGAGTGGAAGTCACATATCCCAGAGCAGTTTCTCAGAAAGCTTCTTTCCAGATTTCATCGGAGGATATTTCCTTTTTCACCATAGCCCTCTATGGGCTTCCAAATATCACTTTGCCAATTCCACAAGAACTGTCTTAGCGAAAGGCTTCTTGAGGGGAAAGCTGTAACTCTGTGAGATGATTTCACAGAACACAAAGAAGTTTCTCAGAAAGCTTCCTTCTCTTTGTTATTGGAGGATATTTCCTTTGGCCCTATAGTCTTCAAATGGTTCCGAAATATCTGTTCTCAGATTCCACAGAAATAAGGCTAGCAAAGAGATCCACGAAATACAGATGTAACTCTGTGAGTGGAAGTCACATATCACAGAGCAGTTTCTCAGAAAGCTTCTTTCCAGATTTCATCGGAGGATATTTCCTTTTTCACCGTAGCCCTCCAAGGGCTTCCAAATATCACTTTTCCAATTCCACAAGAACTGTCTTAGCGAAAGGCTTCTTGAGGGGAAAGCTGTAACTCTGTGAGATGATTTCACAGAACACAAAGAAGTTTCTCAGAAAGCTTCTTTCTCTTTGTTATGGGAGGATATTTCCTTTGGCCCTATATTCTTCAAAGGGATTCTAAATATCTGCTCTCAGATTCCACAGAAATAAGGCTAGCAAAGAGATCCACGATATACAGATGTAACTCTGTGAGTGGAAGTCACATATCCCAGAGCAGTTTCTCAGAAAACTTCTTTCCAGATTTCATCGGAGGATATTTCCTTTTTCACCATAGCCCTCTATGGGCTTCCAAATATCACTTTGCCAATTCCACAAGAACTGTCTTAGCGAAAGGCTTCTTGAGGGGAAAGCTGTAACTCTGTGAGATGATTTCACAGAACACAAAGAAGTTTCTCAGAAAGCTTCTTTCTCTTTGTTATCGGAGGATATTTCCTTTGGCCCTATAGTCTTCAAAGGGATCCGAAATATCTGTTCTCAGATTCCACAGAAATAAGGCTAGCAAAGAGATCCACGAAATACAGATGTAACTCTGTGAGTGGAAGTCACATATCACAGAGCAGTTTCTCAGAAAGCTTCTATCCAGATTTCATTGGAGGATATTTCCTTTTTCACCGTAGCCCTCTAAGGGCTTCCAAATATCACTTTGCCAATTCCACAAGAACTGTCTTAGCGAAAGGCTTCTTGAGGGGAAAGCTGTAACTCTGTGAGATGATTTTACAGAACACAAAGAAGTTTCTCAGAAAGCTTCTTTCTCTTTGTTATGGGAGGATATTTCCTTTGGCCCTATATTCTTCAAAGGGATTCTAAATATCTGCTCTCAGATTCCACAGAAATAAGGCTAGCAAAGAGATCCACGAAATACAGATGTAACTCTGTGAGTGGAAGTCACATATCACAGAGCAGTTTCTCAGAAAGCTTCTTTCCATATTTCATCGGAGGATATTTCCTTTTTCACCATAGCCCTCTATGGGCTTCCAAATATCACTTTGCCAATTCCACAAGAACTGTCTTAGCGAAAGGCTTCTTGAGGGGAAAGCTGTAACTCTGGGAGATGATTTCACAGAACACAAAGAAGTTTCTCAGAAAGGTTCTTTCTCTTTGTTATCGGAGGATATTTCCTTTGGCCCTATAGTCTTCAAAGGGATCCGAAATATCTGTTCTCAGATTCCACAGAAATAAGGCTAGCAAAGAGATCCACGAAATACAGATGTAACGCTGGGAGTGGAAGTCACATATCACAGAGCAGTTTCTCAGAAAGCTTCTTTCCAGATTTCATCGGAGGATATTTCCTTTTTCGCCGTAGCCCTCTAAGGGCTTCCAAATATCACTTTTCCAATTCCACAAGAACTGTCTTAGCGAAAGGCTTCTTGAGGGGAAAGCTGTAACTCTGTGAGATGATTTCACAGAACACAAAGAAGTTTCTCAGAAAGCTTCTTTCTCTTTGTTATGGGAGGATATTTCCTTTGGCCCTATATTCTTCAAAGGGATTCTAAATATCTGCTCTCAGATTCCACAGAAATAAGGCTAGCAAAGAGTTCCACGATATACAGATGTAACTCTGTGAGTGGAAGTCACATATCCCAGAGCAGTTTCTCAGAAAACTTCTTTCCAGATTTCATCGGAGGATATTTCCTTTTTCACCATAGCCCTCTATGGGCTTCCAAATATCACTTTGCCAATTCCACAAGAACTGTCTTAGCGAAAGGCTTCTTGAGGGGAAAGCTGTAACTCTGTGAGATGATTTCACAGAACACAAAGAAGTTTCTCAGAAAGCTTCTTTCTCTTTGTTATCGGAGGATATTTCCTTTGGCCCTATAGTCTTCAAAGGGATCCGAAATATCTGTTCTCAGATTCCACAGAAATAAGGCTAGCAAAGACATCCACGAAATACAGATGTAACTCTGTGAGTGGAAGTCACATATCACAGAGCAGTTTCTCAGAAAGCTTCTTTCCAGATTTCATTGCAGGATATTTCCTTTTTCACCGTAGCCCTCTAAGGGCTTCCAAATATCACTTTGCCAATTCCACAAGAACTGTCTTAGCGAAAGGCTTCTTGAGGGGAAAGCTGTAACTCTGTGAGATGATTTTACAGAACACAAAGAAGTTTCTCAGAAAGCTTCTTTCTCTTTGTTATGGGAGGATATTTCCTTTGGCCCTATATTCTTCAAAGGGATTCTAAATATCTGCTCTCAGATTCCACAGAAATAAGGCTAGCAAAGAGATCCACGAAATACAGATGTAACTCTGTGAGTGGAAGTCACATATCACAGAGCAGTTTCTCAGAAAGCTTCTTTCCATATTTCATCGGAGGATATTTCCTTTTTCACCATAGCCCTCTATGGGCTTCCAAATATCACTTTGCCAATTCCACAAGAACTGTCTTAGCGAAAGGCTTCTTGAGGGGAAAGCTGTAACTCTGGGAGATGATTTCACAGAACACAAAGAAGTTTCTCAGAAAGGTTCTTTCTCTTTGTTATCGGAGGATATTTCCTTTGGCCCTATAGTCTTCAAAGGGATCCGAAATATCTGTTCTCAGATTCCACAGAAATAAGGCTAGCAAAGAGATCCACGAAATACAGATGTAACGCTGGGAGTGGAAGTCACATATCACAGAGCAGTTTCTCAGAAAGCTTCTTTCCAGATTTCATCGGAGGATATTTCCTTTTTCACCGTAGCCCTCTAAGGGCTTCCAAATATCACTTTGCCAATTCCACAAGAACTGTCTTAGCGAAAGGCTTCTTGAGGGGAAAGCTGTAACTCTGTGAGATGATTTCACAGAACACAAAGAAGTTTCTCAGAAAGCTTCTTTCTCTTTGTTATCGGAGGATATTTCCTTTGGCCCTATATTCTTCAAAGTGATTCTAAATATCTGCTCTCAGATTCCACAGAAATAAGGCTAGCAAAGTGATCCACGATATACAGATGTAACTCTGTGAGTGGAAGTCACATATCCCAGAGCAATTTCTCAGAAAGCTTCTTTCCAGATTTCATCGGAGGATATTTCCTTTTTCACCATAGCCCTCTATGGGCTTCCAAATATCACTTTGCCAATTCCACAAGAACTGTCTTAGCGAAAGGCTTCTTGAGGGGAAAGCTGTAACTCTGTGAGATGATTTCACAGAACACAAAGAAGTTTCTCAGAAAGCTTCCTTCTCTTTGTTATTGGAGGATATTTCCTTTGGCCCTATAGTCTTCAAATGGTTCCGAAATATCTGTTCTCAGATTCCACAGAAATAAGGCTAGCAAAGAGATCCACGAAATACAGATGTAACTCTGTGAGTGGAAGTCACATATCACAGAGCAGTTTCTCAGAAAGCTTCTTTCCAGATTTCATCGGAGGATATTTCCTTTTTCACCGTAGCCCTCTAAGGGCTTCCAAATATCACTTTACCAATTCCACAAGAACTGTCTTAGCGAAAGGCTTCTTGAGGGGAAAGCTGTAACTCTGTGAGATGATTTCACAGAACACAAAGAAGTTTCTCAGAAAGCTTCTTTCTCTTTGTTATGGGAGGATATTTCCTTTGGCCCTATATTCTTCAAAGGGATTCTAAATATCTGCTCTCAGATTCCACAGAAATAAGGCTAGCAAAGAGATCCACGAAATACAGATGTAACTCTGTGAGTGGAAGTCACATATCCCAGAGCAGTTTCTCAGAAAGCTTCTTTCCAGATTTCATCGGAGGATATTTCCTTTTTCACCGTAGCCCTCTATGGGCTTCCAAACATCACTTTGCAATTCCACAAGAACTGTCTTAGCGAAAGGCTTCTTGAGGGGAAAGCTGTAACTCTGTGGGATGATTTCACAGAACACAAAGAAGTTTCTCAGAAAGCTTCTTTCTCTTTGTTATCGGAGGATATTTCCTTTG
The DNA here is from genome assembly GCF_049350105.2 of Macaca mulatta. NCBI lineage: Eukaryota > Metazoa > Chordata > Mammalia > Primates > Cercopithecidae > Macaca > Macaca mulatta. The sequence continues at coordinate 32,341,928 of NC_133417.1, forward strand.
GCCCTGTAGTCTTCAAAGGGATCCGAAATATCTGTTCTCAGATTCCACAGAAATAAGGCTAGCAAAGAGATCCACGAAATACAGATGTAACTCTGTGAGTGGAAGTCACATATCACAGAGCAGTTTCTCAGAAAGCTTCTTTCCAGATTTCATCGGAGGATATTTCCTTTTTCACCGTAGCCCTCTAAGGGCTTCCAAATATCACTTTGCCAATTCCACAAGAACTGTCTTAGCGAAAGGCTTCTTGAGGGGAAAGCTGTAACTCTGTGAGATGATTTCACAAAACACAAAGAAGTTTCTCAGAAAGCTTCTTTCTCTTTGTTATGGGAGGATATTTCCTTTGGCCCTATAATCTTCAAAGGGATTCTAAATATCTGCTCTCAGATTCCACAGAAATAAGGCTAGCAAAGAGATCCACGATATACAGATGTAACTCTGTGAGTGGAAGTCACATATCCCAGAGCAGTTTCTCAGAAAGCTTCTTTCCAGATTTCATCGGAGGATATTTCCTTTTTCACCGTAGCCCTCTAAGGGCTTCCAAATATCACTTTGCCAATTCCTCAAGAAATGTCTTAGCGAAAGGCTTCTTGAGGGGAAAACTGTAACTCTGTGAGATGATTTCACAGAACACAAAGAAGTTTCTCAGAAAGCTTCTTTCTCTTTGTTATGGGAGGATATTTCCTTTGGCCCTATATTCTTCAAAGGGATTCTAAATATCTGCTCTCAGATTCCACAGAAATAAGGCTAGCAAAGAGATCCACGAAATACAGATGTAACTCTGTGAGTGGAAGTCACATATCCCAGAGCAGTTTCTCAGAAAGCTTCTTTCCAGATTTCATCGGAGGATATTTCCTTTTTCACCGTAGCCCTCTATGGGCTTCCAAATATCACTTTGCCAATTCCACAAGAACTGTCTTAGCGAAAGGCTTCTTGAGGGGAAAGCTGTAACTCTGTGAGATGATTTCACAGAACACAAAGAAGTTTCTCAGAAAGCTTCTTTCTCTTTGTTATCGGAGGATATTTCCTTTGGCCCTATAGTCTTCAAAGGGATCCGAATTATCTGTTCTCAGATTCCACAGAAATAAGGCTAGCAAAGAGATCCACGAAATACAGATGTAACTCTGTGAGTGGAAGTCACATATCACAGAGCAGTTTCTCAGAAAGCTTATTTCCAGATTTCATCGGCGGATATTTCCTTTTTCACCGTAGCCTTCTAAGGGCTTCCAAATATCACTTTGCCAATTCCACAAGAACTGTCTTAGCGAAAGGCTTCTTGAGGGGAAATCTGTAACTCTGTGAGATGATTTCACAGAACACAAAGAAGTTTCTCAGAAAGCTTCTTTCTCTTTGTTATGGGAGGATATTTCCTTTGGCCCTATATTCTTCAAAGGGATTCTAAATATCTGCTCTCAGATTCCACAGAAATAAGGCTAGCAAAGAGATCCACGAAATACAGATGTAACTCTGTGAGTGGAAGTCACATATCACAGAGCAGTTTCTCAGAAAGCTTCTTTCCAGATTTCCTCTGAGGATATTTCCTTTTTCACCGTATCCCTCTATGGGCTTCCAAATATCACTTTGCCAATTCCACAAGAACTGTCTTAGCGAAAGGCTTCTTGAGGGGAAAGCTGTAACTCTGTGAGATGATTTCACAGAACACAAAGAAGTTTCTCAGAAAGCTTTTTTCTCTTTGTTATCGTTGGATATTTCCTTTGGTCCTATAGTCCTCAAAGGGATCCCAAATATCTGTTCTCAGTTTCCACAGAAATAAGGCTAGCAAAGAGATCCACGAAATACAGATGTAACTCTGTGAGTGGAAGTCACATATCCCAGAGCAGTTTCTCAGAAAGCTTCTTTCCAGATTTCATCGGAGGATATTTCCTTTTTCACCATAGCCCTCTATGGGCTTCCAAATATCACTTTGCCAATTCCACAAGAACTGTCTTAGCGAAAGGCTTCTTGAGGGGAAAGCTGTAACTCTGTGAGATGATTTCACAGAACACAAAGAAGTTTCTCAGAAAGCTTCTTTCTCTTTGTTATGGGAGGATATTTCCTTTGGCCCTATAGTCTTCAAGGGGATTCTAAATATCTGCTTTCAGATTCCACAGAAATAAGGCTAGCAAAGAGATCCACGAAATACAGATGTAACTCTGTGAGTGGAAGTCACATATCACAGAGCAGTTTCTCAGAAAGCTTCTTTCCAGATTTCATCTGAGGATATTTCCTTTTTCACCATAGCCCTATATGGGCTTCCAAATATCACTTTGCCAAATCCACAAGAACTGTTTTAGCGAAAGGCTTCTTGAGGGGAAAGCTGTAACTCTGTGAGATGATTTCACAGAACACAAAGAAGTTTCTCAGAAAGCTTCTTTCTCTTTGTTATCGGAGGATATTTCCTTTGGCCCTATAGTCTTCAAAGGGATCCGAAATATCTGTTCTCAGATTCCACAGAAATAAGGCTAGCAAAGAGATCCACGAAATACAGATGTAACTCTGTGAGTGGAAGTCACATATCACAGAGCAGTTTCTCAGAAAGCTTCTTTCTAGATTTCATCGGAGGATATTTCCTTTTTCACCGTAGCCCTCTAGGGCAACCAAATATCACTTTGCCAATTACACAAGAACTGTCTTAGCGAAAGGCTTCTTGAGGGGAATGCTGTAACTCTGTGAGATGATTTCACAGAACACAAAGAAGTTTCTCAGAAAGCTTCTTTCTCTTTGTTATCGGAGGATATTTACTTTGGCCCTATATTCTTCAAAGGGATTCTAAATATCTGCTCTCAGATTCCACAGAAATAAGGCTAGCAAAGAGATCCACGAAATACACATGTAACTCCGTGAGTGGAAGTCACATATCACAAAGCAGTTTCTCAGAAAGCTTCTTTCCAGATTTCATCGGAGGATATTTCCTTTTTCACCATAGCCCTCTATGGGCTTCCAAATATCACTTTGCCAATTCCACAAGAACTGTCTTAGCGAAAGGCTTCTTGAGGGGAAAGCTGTAACTCTGTGAGATGATTTCACAGAACACAAAGAAGTTTCTCAGAAAGCTTTTTTCTCTTTGTTATCGTTCGATATTTCCTTTGGTCCTATAGTCTTCAAAGGGATCCGAAATATCTGTTCTCAGATTCCACAGAAATAAGGCTAGCAAAGAGATCCACGAAATACAGATGTAACTCTGTGAGTGGAAGTCACATATCACAGAGCAGTTTCTCAGAAAGCTTCTTTCGAGATTTCATCGGAGGATATTTCCTTTTTCACCATAGCTCTCTATGGGCTTCCAAATATCACTTTGCCAATTCCACAAGAACTGTCTTAGCGAAAGGCTTCTTGAGGGGAAAGCTGTAACTCTGTGAGATGATTTCACAGAACAGAAAGAAGTTTCTCAGAAAGCTTCTTTCTCTTTGTTATCGGAGGATATTTCCTTTGGCCCTATAGTCTTCAAAGGGATCCGAAATATCTGTTCTCAGATTCCACAGAAATAAGGCTAGCAAAGAGATCCACGAAATACAGATGTAACTCTGTGAGTGGAAGTCACATATCACAGAGCAGTTTCTCAGAAAGCTTCTTTCCAGATTTCATCGGAGGATATTTCCTTTTTCACCGTAGCCCTCTAGGGCAACCAAATATCACTTTGCCAATTCCACAAGAACTGTCTTAGCGAAAGGCTTCTTGAGGGGAATGCTGTAACTCTGTGAGATGATTTCACAGAACACAAAGAAGTTTCTCAGAAAGCTTCTTTCTCTTTGTTATCGGAGGATATGTCCTTTGGCCCTATATTCTTCAAAGGGATTCTAAATATCTGCTCTCAGATTCCACAGAAATAAGGCTAGCAAAGAGATCCACGAAATACAGATGTAACTCTGTGAGTGGAAGTCACATATCACAGAGCAGTTTCTCAGAAAGCTTCTTTCCAGATTTCCTCTGAGGATATTTCCTTTTTCACCGTATCCCTCTATGGGCTTCCAAATATCACTTTGCCAATTCCACAAGAACTGTCTTAGCGAAAGGCTTCTTGAGGGGAAAGCTGTAACTCTGTGATATGATTTCACAGAACACAAAGAAGTTTCTCAGAAAGCTTTTTTCTCTTTGTTATCGTTGGATATTTCCTTTGGTCCTATAGTCTTCAAAGGGATCCCAAATATCTGTTCTCAGTTTCCACAGAAATAAGGCTAGCAAAGAGATCCACGAAATACAGATGTAACTCTGTGAGTGGAAGTCACATATCCCAGAGCAGTTTCTCAGAAAGCTTCTTTCCAGATTTCATCGGAGGATATTTCCTTTTTCACCATAGCCCTCTATGGGCTTCCAAATATCACTTTGCCAATTCCACAAGAACTGTCTTAGCGAAAGGCTTCTTGAGGGGAAAGCTGTAACTCTGTGAGATGATTTCACAGAACACAAAGAAGTTTCTCAGAAAGCTTCTTTCTCTTTGTTATCGGAGGATATTTCTTTGGCCCTATAGTCTTCAAAGGGATCCGAAATATCTGTTCTCATATTCCACAGAAATAAGGCTAGCAAAGAGATCCACGAAATACAGATGTAACTCTGTGAGTGGAAGTCACATATCCCAGAGCAGTTTCTCAGAAAGCTTCTTTCCAGATTTCATCGGAGGATATTTCCTTTTTCACCGTAGCCCTCTAAGGGCTTCCAAATATCACTTTGCCAATTCCACAAGAACTGTCTTAGCGAAAGGCTTCTTGAGGGGAAAGCTGTAACTCTGTGAGATGATTTCACAGAACACAAAGAAGTTTCTCAGAAAGCTTCTTTCTCTTTGTTATGGGAGGATATTTCCTTTGGCCCTATATTCTTCAAAGGGTTTCTAAATATCTGCTCTCAGATTCCACAGAAATAAGGCTAGCAAAGAGATCCCCGAAATACAGATGTAACTCTGTGAGTGGAAGTCACATATCACAGAGCAGTTTCTCAGAAAGCTTCTTTCCAGATTTCATCGGAGCATATTTCCTTTTTCACCATAGCCCTCTAAGGGCTTCCAAATATCACTTTGCCAATTCCAAAACAACTGTCTTAGCGAAAGGCTTCTTGAGGGGAAAGCTGTAACTCTGGGAGATGATTTCACAGAACACAAAGAAGTTTCTCAGAAAGCTTCTTTCTCTTTGTTATCGGAGGATATTTCCTTTGGCCCTATAGTCTTCAAAGGGATCCGAAATATCTGTTCTCAGATTCCACAAAAAAAAGGCTAGCAAAGAGATCCACGAAACACAGATGTAACTCTGTGAGTGGAAGTCACATATCACAGAGCAGTTTCTCAGAAAGCTTCTTTCCAGATTTCATCGGAGGATATTTCCTTTTTCACCGTAGCCCTCTAAGGGCTTCCAAATATCACTTTGCCAATTCCACAAGAACTGTCTTAGCGAAAGGCTTCTTGAGGGGAAAGCTGTAACTCTGTGAGATGATTTCACAGAACACAAAGAAGTTTCTCAGAAAGCTTCTTTCTCTTTGTTATGGGAGGATATTTCCTTTGGCCCTATATTCTTCAAAGGGATTTTAAATATCTGCTCTCAGATTCCACAGAAATAAGGATAGCAAAGAGATCCACGAAATACAGATGTAACTCTGTGAGTGGAAGTCACATATCCCAGAGCAGTTTCTCAGAAAGCTTATTTCCAGATTTCACCGGAGGATATTTCCTTTTTCACCGTAGCCCTCTATGGGCTTCCAAATATCACTTTGCAATTCCACAAGAACTGTCTTAGCGAAAGGCTTCTTGAGGGGAAAGCTGTAACTCTGTGAGATGATTTCACAGAACACAAAGAAGTTTCTCAGAAAGCTTCTTTCTCTTTGTTATCGGAGGATATTTCCTTTGGCCCTGTAGTCTTCAAAGGGATCCGAAATATCTGTTCTCAGATTCCACAGAAATAAGGCTAGCAAAGAGATCCACGAAATACAGATGTAACTCTGTGAGTGGAAGTCACATATCACAGAGCAGTTTCTCAGAAAGCTTCCTTCCAGATTTCATCGGAGGATATTTCCTTTTTCACCATAGCCCTCCATGGGCTTCCAAATATCACATTGCCAAATCCACAAGAACTGTCTTAGCGAAAGGCTTCTTGAGGGGAAAGCTGTAACTCTGTGAGATGATTTCACAGAACACAAAGAAGTTTCTCAGAAAGCTTCTTTCTCTTTGTTATCGGAGGATATTTCCTTTGACCCTATAGTCTTCAAAGGGATCCGAAATATCTGTTATCAGATTCCACAGAAATAAGGCTAGCAAAGAGATCCACGAAATACAGATGTAACTCTGTGAGTGGAAGTCACATATCACAGAGCAGCTTCTCAGAAAGCTTCTTTCCAGATTTCATCGGAGGATATTTCCTTTTTCACCGTAGCCCTCTAAGGGCTTCCAAATATCACTTTGCCAATTCCACAACAACTGTCTTAGCGAAAGGCTTCTTGAGGGGAAAGCTGTAACTCTGTGAGATGATTTCACAGAACACAAAGAAGTTTCTCAGAAAGCTTCTTTCTCTTTGTTATGGGAGGATATTTCCTTTGGCCCTATAGTCTTCAAGGGGATTCTAAATATCTGCTTTCAGATTCCACAGAAATAAGGCTAGCAAAGAGATCCACGAAATACAGATGTAACTCTGTGAGTGGAAGTCACATATCACAGAGCAGTTTCTCAGAAAGCTTCTTTCCAGATTTCATCTGAGGATATTTCCTTTTTCACCATAGCCCTATATGGGCTTCCAAATATCACTTTGCCAAATCCACAAGAACTGTTTTAGCGAAAGGCTTCTTGAGGGGAAAGCTGTAACTCTGTGAGATGATTTCACAGAACACAAAGAAGTTTCTCAGAAAGCTTCTTTCTCTTTGTTATCGGAGGATATTTCCTTTGGCCCTATAGTCTTCAAAGGGATCCGAAATATCTGTTCTCAGATTCCACAGAAATAAGGCTAGCAAAGAGATCCACGAAATACAGATGTAACTCTGTGAGTGGAAGTCACATATCACAGAGCAGTTTCTCAGAAAGCTTCTTTCTAGATTTCATCGGAGGATATTTCCTTTTTCACCGTAGCCCTCTAGGGCAACCAAATATCACTTTGCCAATTACACAAGAACTGTCTTAGCGAAAGGCTTCTTGAGGGGAATGCTGTAACTCTGTGAGATGATTTCACAGAACACAAAGAAGTTTCTCAGAAAGCTTCTTTCTCTTTGTTATCGGAGGATATTTACTTTGGCCCTATATTCTTCAAAGGGATTCTAAATATCTGCTCTCAGATTCCACAGAAATAAGGCTAGCAAAGAGATCCACGAAATACACATGTAACTCCGTGAGTGGAAGTCACATATCACAAAGCAGTTTCTCAGAAAGCTTCTTTCCAGATTTCATCGGAGGATATTTCCTTTTTCACCATAGCCCTCTATGGGCTTCCAAATATCACTTTGCCAATTCCACAAGAACTGTCTTAGCGAAAGGCTTCTTGAGGGGAAAGCTGTAATTCTGTGAGATGATTTCACAGAACACAAAGAAGTTTCTCAGAAAGCTTTTTTCTCTTTGTTATCGTTCGATATTTCCTTTGGTCCTATAGTCTTCAAAGGGATCCGAAATATCTGTTCTCAGATTCCACAGAAATAAGGCTAGCAAAGAGATCCACGAAATACAGATGTAACTCTGTGAGTGGAAGTCACATATCACAGAGCAGTTTCTCAGAAAGCTTCTTTCGAGATTTCATCGGAGGATATTTCCTTTTTCACCATAGCTCTCTATGGGCTTCCAAATATCACTTTGCCAATTCCACAAGAACTGTCTTAGCGAAAGGCTTCTTGAGGGGAAAGCTGTAACTCTGTGAGATGATTTCACAGAACAGAAAGAAGTTTCTCAGAAAGCTTCTTTCTCTTTGTTATCGGAGGATATTTCCTTTGGCCCTATAGTCTTCAAAGGGATCCGAAATATCTGTTCTCAGATTCCACAGAAATAAGGCTAGCAAAGAGATCCACGAAATACAGATGTAACTCTGTGAGTGGAAGTCACATATCACAGAGCAGTTTCTCAGAAAGCTTCTTTCCAGATTTCATCGGAGGATATTTCCTTTTTCACCGTAGCCCTCTAGGGCAACCAAATATCACTTTGCCAATTCCACAAGAACTGTCTTAGCGAAAGGCTTCTTGAGGGGAATGCTGTAACTCTGTGAGATGATTTCACAGAACACAAAGAAGTTTCTCAGAAAGCTTCTTTCTCTTTGTTATCGGAGGATATGTCCTTTGGCCCTATATTCTTCAAAGGGATTCTAAATATCTGCTCTCAGATTCCACAGAAATAAGGCTAGCAAAGAGATCCACGAAATACAGATGTAACTCTGTGAGTGGAAGTCACATATCACAGAGCAGTTTCTCAGAAAGCTTCTTTCCAGATTTCCTCTGAGGATATTTCCTTTTTCACCGTATCCCTCTATGGGCTTCCAAATATCACTTTGCCAATTCCACAAGAACTGTCTTAGCGAAAGGCTTCTTGAGGGGAAAGCTGTAACTCTGTGATATGATTTCACAGAACACAAAGAAGTTTCTCAGAAAGCTTTTTTCTCTTTGTTATCGTTGGATATTTCCTTTGGTCCTATAGTCTTCAAAGGGATCCCAAATATCTGTTCTCAGTTTCCACAGAAATAAGGCTAGCAAAGAGATCCACGAAATACAGATGTAACTCTGTGAGTGGAAGTCACATATCCCAGAGCAGTTTCTCAGAAAGCTTCTTTCCAGATTTCATCGGAGGATATTTCCTTTTTCACCATAGCCCTCTATGGGCTTCCAAATATCACTTTGCCAATTCCACAAGAACTGTCTTAGCGAAAGGCTTCTTGAGGGGAAAGCTGTAACTCTGTGAGATGATTTCACAGAACACAAAGAAGTTTCTCAGAAAGCTTCTTTCTCTTTGTTATCGGAGGATATTTCTTTGGCCCTATAGTCTTCAAAGGGATCCGAAATATCTGTTCTCATATTCCACAGAAATAAGGCTAGCAAAGAGATCCACGAAATACAGATGTAACTCTGTGAGTGGAAGTCACATATCCCAGAGCAGTTTCTCAGAAAGCTTCTTTCCAGATTTCATCGGAGGATATTTCCTTTTTCACCGTAGCCCTCTAAGGGCTTCCAAATATCACTTTGCCAATTCCACAAGAACTGTCTTAGCGAAAGGCTTCTTGAGGGGAAAGCTGTAACTCTGTGAGATGATTTCACAGAACACAAAGAAGTTTCTCAGAAAGCTTCTTTCTCTTTGTTATGGGAGGATATTTCCTTTGGCCCTATATTCTTCAAAGGGTTTCTAAATATCTGCTCTCAGATTCCACAGAAATAAGGCTAGCAAAGAGATCCCCGAAATACAGATGTAACTCTGTGAGTGGAAGTCACATATCACAGAGCAGTTTCTCAGAAAGCTTCTTTCCAGATTTCATCGGAGCATATTTCCTTTTTCACCATAGCCCTCTAAGGGCTTCCAAATATCACTTTGCCAATTCCAAAACAACTGTCTTAGCGAAAGGCTTCTTGAGGGGAAAGCTGTAACTCTGGGAGATGATTTCACAGAACACAAAGAAGTTTCTCAGAAAGCTTCTTTCTCTTTGTTATCGGAGGATATTTCCTTTGGCCCTATAGTCTTCAAAGGGATCCGAAATATCTGTTCTCAGATTCCACAAAAATAAGGCTAGCAAAGAGATCCACGAAACACAGATGTAACTCTGTGAGTGGAAGTCACATATCACAGAGCAGTTTCTCAGAAAGCTTCTTTCCAGATTTCATCGGAGGATATTTCCTTTTTCACCGTAGCCCTCTAAGGGCTTCCAAATATCACTTTGCCAATTCCACAAGAACTGTCTTAGCGAAAGGCTTCTTGAGGGGAAAGCTGTAACTCTGTGAGATGATTTCACAGAACACAAAGAAGTTTCTCAGAAAGCTTCTTTCTCTTTGTTATGGGAGGATATTTCCTTTGGCCCTATATTCTTCAAAGGGATTTTAAATATCTGCTCTCAGATTCCACAGAAATAAGGATAGCAAAGAGATCCACGAAATACAGATGTAACTCTGTGAGTGGAAGTCACATATCCCAGAGCAGTTTCTCAGAAAGCTTATTTCCAGATTTCACCGGAGGATATTTCCTTTTTCACCGTAGCCCTCTATGGGCTTCCAAATATCACTTTGCAATTCCACAAGAACTGTCTTAGCGAAAGGCTTCTTGAGGGGAAAGCTGTAACTCTGTGAGATGATTTCACAGAACACAAAGAAGTTTCTCAGAAAGCTTCTTTCTCTTTGTTATCGGAGGATATTTCCTTTGGCCCTGTAGTCTTCAAAGGGATCCGAAATATCTGTTCTCAGATTCCACAGAAATAAGGCTAGCAAAGAGATCCACGAAATACAGATGTAACTCTGTGAGTGGAAGTCACATATCACAGAGCAGTTTCTCAGAAAGCTTCCTTCCAGATTTCATCGGAGGATATTTCCTTTTTCACCATAGCCCTCCATGGGCTTCCAAATATCACATTGCCAAATCCACAAGAACTGTCTTAGCGAAAGGCTTCTTGAGGGGAAAGCTGTAACTCTGTGAGATGATTTCACAGAACACAAAGAAGTTTCTCAGAAAGCTTCTTTCTCTTTGTTATCGGAGGATATTTCCTTTGGCCCTATAGTCTTCAAAGGGATCCGAAATATCTGTTCTCAGATTCCACAGAAATAAGGCTAGCAAAGAGATCCACGAAAAACAGATGTAACTCTGTGAGTGGACGTCACATATCCCAGAGCAGTTTCTCAGAAAGCTTCTTTCCATATTTCATCGGAGGATGTTTCCTTTTTCACCATAGCCCTCTATGGGCTTCCAAATATCACTTTGCCAATTCCACAAGAACTGTCTTAGCGAAAGGCTTCTTGAGGGGAAAGCTGTAACTCTGTGAGATGATTTCACAGAACACAAAGAAGTTTCTCAGAAAGCTTCTTTCTCTTTGTTATCGGAGGATATTTCCTTTGGCCCTATAGTCTTCAAAGGGATCCGAAATATCTGTTATCAGATTCCACAGAAATAAGGCTAGCAAAGAGATCCACGAAATACAGATGTAACTCTGTGAGTGGAAGTCACATATCACAGAGCAGCTTCTCAGAAAGCTTCTTTCCAGATTTCATCGGAGGATATTTCCTTTTTCACCGTAGCCCTCTAAGGGCTTCCAAATATCACTTTGCCAATTCCACAACAACTGTCTTAGCGAAAGGCTTCTTGAGGGGAAAGCTGTAACTCTGTGAGGTGATTTCACAGAACACAAAGAAGTTTCTCAGAAAGCTTCTTTCTCTTTGTTATGGGAGGATATTTCCTTTGGCCCTCTAGTCTTCAAGGGGATTCTAAATATCTGTTTTCAGATTCCACAGAAATAAGGCTAGCAAAGAGATCCACGAAATACAGATGTAACTCTGTGAGTGGAAGTCACATATCACAGAGCAGTTTCTCAGAAAGCTTCTTACCAGATTTCATCGGAGGATATTTCCTTTTTCACCATAGCCCTCTATGGGGTTCCAAATATCACTTTGCCAATTCCACAAGAACTGTCTTAGCGAAAGGCTTCTTGAGGGGAAAGCTGTAATTCTGTGAGATGATTTCACAGAACACAAAGAAGTTTCTCAGAAAGCTTCTTTCTCTTTGTTATGGGAGGATATTTCCTTTGTCCCTACAGTCTTCAAAGGGATCCGAAATATCTGTTCTCAGTTTCCACAGAAATAAGGCTAGCAAAGAGATCCACGAAATACAGATGTAACTCTGTGAGTGGAAGTCACATATCACAGAGCAGTTTCTCAGAAAGCTTCTTTCCAGATTTCATCGGAGGATATTTCCTTTTTCACCATAGCCCTCTAGGGGCTTCCAAATATCACTTTCCCAATTCCACAAGAACTGTCTCAGCGAAAGGCTTCTTGAGGGGAAAGCTGTAACTCTGTGAGATGTATTCACAGAACACAAAGAAGTTTCTCAGAAAGCTTCTTTCTCTTTGTTATCGGAGGATATTTCCTTTGGCCCTATAGTCTTCAAAGGGATCCGAAATATCTGTTCTCAGATTCCACAGAAATAAGGCTAGCAAAGAGATCCACGAAATACAGATGTAACTCTGTGAGTGGAAGTCACATATCACAGAGCAGTTTCTCAGAAAGCTTCTTTCCAGATTTCATCGGAGGATATTTCCTTTTTCACCGTAGCCCTCTAGGGCAACCAAATATCACTTTGCCAATTCCACAAGAACTGTCTTAGCGAAAGGCTTCTTGAGGGGAATGCTGTAACTCTGTGAGATGATTTCGCAGAACACAAAGAAGTTTCTCAGAAAGCTTCTTTCTCTTTGTTATCGGAGGATATGTCCTTTGGCCCTATATTCTTCATAGGGATTCTAAATATCTGCTCTCAGATTCCACAGAAATAAGGGTAGCAAAGAGATCCACGAAATACAGATGTAACTCTGTGAGTGGAAGTCACATATCACAGAGCAGTTTCTCGGAAAGCTTCTTTCCAGATTTCCTCTGAGGATATTTCCTTTTTCACCGTAGCCCTCTATGGGCTTCCAAATATCACTTTGCCAATTCCACAAGAACTGTCTTAGCGAAAGGCTTCTTGAGGGGAAAGCTGTAACTCTGTGAGATGATTTCACAGAACACAAAGAAGTTTCTCAGAAAGCTTTTTTCTCTTTGTTATCGTTGGATATTTCCTTTGGTCCTATAGTCTTCAAAGGGATCCCAAATATCTGTTCTCAGATTCCACAGAAATAAGGCTAGCAAAGAGATCCCCGAAATACAGATGTAACTCTGTGAGTGGAAGTCACATATCCCAGAGCAGTTTCTCAGAAAGCTTCTTTCCAGATTTCATCTGAGGATATTTCCTTTTTCACCATAGCCCTCTATGGGCTTCCAAATATCACTTTGCCAATTCCACAAGAACTGTCTTAGCGAAAGGCTTCTTGAGGGGAAAGCTGTAACTCTGTGAGATGATTTCACAGAACACAAAGAAGTTTCTCAGAAAGCTTCTTTCTCTTTGTTATCGGAGGATATTTCCTTTGGCCCTGTAGTCTTCAAAGGGATCCGAAATATCTGTTCTCAGATTCCACAGAAATAAGGCTAGCAAAGAGATCCACGAAATACAGATGTAACTCTGTGAGTGGAAGTCACATATCACAGAGCAGTTTCTCAGAAAGCTTCTTTCCAGATTTCATCGGAGGATATTTCCTTTTTCACCGTAGCCCTCTAAGGGCTTCCAAATATCACTTTGCCAATTCCACAAGAACTGTCTTAGCGAAAGGCTTCTTGAGGGGAAAGCTGTAACTCTGTGAGATGTTTTCACAGAACACAAAGAAGTTTCTCAGAAAGCTTCTTTCTCTTTGTTATGGGAGGATATTTCCTTTGGCCCTATATTCTTCAAAGGGATTCTAAATATCTGCTCTCAGATTCCACAGAAATAAGGCTAGCAAAGAGAACCACGAAATACAGATGTAACTCTGTGAGTGGAAGTCACATATCACAGAGCAGTTTCTCAGAAAGCTTCTTTCCAGATTTCATCGGAGGATATTTCCTTTTTCACCATAGCCCTCTAAGGGCTTCCAAATATCACTTTGCCAATTCCAAAAGAACTGTCTTAGCGAAAGGCCTATTGAGGGGAAAGCTGTAACTCTGGGAGATGATTTCACAGAACACAAAGAAGTTTCTCAGAAAGCTTCTTTCTCTTTGTTATCGGAGGATATTTCCTTTGGCCCTATAGTCTTCAAAGGGATCCGAAATATCTGTTCTCAGATTCCACAGAAATAAGGCTAGCAAAGAGATCCACGAAATACAGATGTAACTCTGTGAGTGGAAGTCACATATCACAGAGCAGTTTCTCAGAAAGCTTCTTTCCAGATTTCATCGGAGGATATTTCCTTTTTCACCGTAGCCCTCTAAGGGCTTCCAAATATCACTTTGCCAATTCCACAAGAACTGTCTTAGCGAAAGGCTTCTTGAGGGGAAAGCTGTAACTCTGTGAGATGATTTCACAGAACACAAAGAAGTTTCTCAGAAAGCTTCTTTCTCTTTGTTATGGGAGGATATTTCCTTTGGCCCTATATTCTTCAAAGGGATTCTAAATATCTGCTCTCAGATTCCACAGAAATAAGGCTAGCAAAGAGATCCACGATATACAGATGTAACTCTGTGAGTGGAAGTCACATATCGCAGAGCAGTTTCTCAGAAAGCTTCTTTCCAGATTTCATCGGAGGATATTTCCTTTTTCACCATAGCCCTCTATGGGCTTCCAAATATCACTTTGCCAATTCCACAAGAACTGTCTTAGCGAAAGGCTTCTTGAGGGGAAAGCTGTAACTCTGTGAGATGATTTCACAGAACACAAAGAAGTTTCTCAGAAAGCTTCTTTCTCTTTGTTATCGGAGGATATTTCCTTTGGCCCTATAATCTTCAAAGCGATCCGAAATATCTGTTCTCAGATTCCACAGAAATAAGGCTAGCAAAGAGATCCACGAAATACAGATGTAACTCTGTGAGTGGAGTCACATATCACAGAGCAGTTTCTCAGAAAGCTTCTTTCCAGATTTCATCGGAGGATATTTCCTTTTTCACCGTAGCCCTCTAAGGGCTTCCAAATATCACTTTGCCAATTCCACAAGAACTGTCTTAGCGAAAGGCTTCTTGAGGGGAAAGCTGTAACTCTGTGAGATGATTTCACAGAACACAAAGAAGTTTCTCAGAAAGCTTCTTTCTCTTTGTTATCGGAGGATATTTCCTTTGGCCCTATATTCTTCAAAGGGATTCTAAATATCTGCTCTCAGATTCCACAGAAATAAGGCTAGCAAAGAGATCCACGAAATACAGATGTAACTCTGTGAGTGGAAGTCACATATCACAGAGCAGTTTCTCAGAAAGCTTCTTTCCAGATTTCATCGGAGGATATTTCCTTTTTCACCATAGCCCTCTATGGGCTTCCAAATATCACTTTGCCAATTCCAAAAGAACTGTCTTAGCGAAAGGCTTCCTGAGGGGAAAGCTGTAACTCTGGGAGATGATTTCACAGAACAAAAAGAAGTTTCTCAGAAAGCTTCTTTCTCTTTGTTATCAGAGGATATTTCCTTTGGCCCTATAGTCTTCAAAGGGATCCGAAATATCTGTTCTCAGATTCCACAGAAATAAGGCTAGCAAAGAGATCCACGAAATACAGATGTAACTCTGTGAGTGGAAGTCACATATCACAGAGCAGTTTCTCAGAAAGCTTCTTTCCAGATTTCATCGGAGGATATTTCCTTTTTCACCGTAGCCCTCTAAGGGCTTCCAAATATCACTTTGCCAATTCCACAAGAACTGTCTTAGCGAAAGGCTTCTTAAGGGGAAAGCTGTAACTCTGTGAGATGATTTCACAGAACACAAAGAAGTTTCTCAGAAAGCTTCTTTCTCTTTGTTATGGGAGGATATTTCCTTTGGCCCTATATTCTTCAAAGGGATTCTAAATATCTGCTCTCAGATTCCACAGAAATAAGGCTAGCAAAGAGATCCACCATATACAGATGTACCTCTGTGAGTGGAAGTCACATATCCCAGAGCAGTTTCTCAGAAAGCTTCTTTCCAGATTTCATCGGAGGATATTTCCTTTTTCACCATAGCCCTCTATGGGCTTCCAAATATCACTTTGCCAATTCCACAAGAACTGTCTTAGCGAAAGGCTTCTTGAGGGGAAAGCTGTAACTCTGGGAGATGATTTCACAGAACACAAAGAAGTTTCTCAGAAAGCTTCCTTCTCTTTGTTATTGGAGGATATTTCCTTTGGCCCTATAGTCTTCAAATGGTTCCGAAATATCTGTTCTCAGATTCCACAGAAATAAGGCTAGCAAAGAGATCCACGAAATACAGATGTAACTCTGTGAGTGGAAGTCACATATCACAGAGCAGTTTCTCAGAAAGCTTCTTTCCAGATTTCATCGGAGGATATTTCCTTTTTCACCGTAGCCCTCTAAGGGCTTCCAAATATCACTTTTCCAATTCCACAAGAACTGTCTTAGCGAAAGGCTTCTTGAGGGGAAAGCTGTAACTCTGTGAGATGATTTCACAGAACACAAAGAAGTTTCTCAGAAAGCTTCTTTCTCTTTGTTATGGGAGGATATTTCCTTTGGCCCTATATTCTTCAAAGGGATTCTAAATATCTGCTCTCAGATTCCACAGAAATAAGGCTAGCAAAGAGATCCACGAAATACAGATGTAACTCTGTGAGTGGAAGTCACATATCCCAGAGCAGTTTCTCAGAAAGCTTCTTTCCAGATTTCATCGGAGGATATTTCCTTTTTCACCGTAGCCCTCTATGGGCTTCCAAATATCACTTTGCAATTCCAAAAGAACTGTCTTAGCGAAAGGCTTCTTGAGGGGAAAGCTGTAACTCTGTGAGATGATTTCACAGAACACAAAGAAGTTTCTCAGAAAGCTTCTTTCTCTTTGTTATCGGAGGATATTTCCTTTGGCCCTGTAGTCTTCAAAGGGATCCGAAATATCTGTTCTCAGATTCCACAGAAATAAGGCTAGCAAAGGGATCCACGAAATACAGATGTAACTCTGTGAGTGGAAGTCACATATCCCAGAGCAGTTTCTCAGAAAGCTTATTTCCAGATTTCATCGGAGGATATTTCCTTTTTCACCATAGCCCTCTATGGGCTTCCAAATATCACTTTGCCAATTCCACAAGAACTGTCTTAGTGAAAGGCTTCTTGAGGGGAAAGCTGTAACTCTGTGAGATGATTTCACAGAACACAAAGAAGTTTCTCAGAAAGCTTCTTTCTCTTTGTTATCGGAGGATATTTCCTTTGGCCATATAGTCTTCAAAGGGATCCGAAATATCTGTTCTCAGATTCCACAGAAATAAGGCTAGCAAAGAGATCCACGAAATACAGATGTAACTCTGTGAGTGGAAGTCACATATCACAGAGCAGTTTCTCAGAAAGCTTCTTTCCAGATTTCATCGGAGGATATTTCCTTTTTCACCGTAGCCCTCTAAGGGCTTCCAAATATCACTTTGCCAATTCCACAAGAACTGTCTTAGCGAAAGGCTTCTTGAGGGGAAAGCTGTAACTCTGTGAGATGATTTCACAAAACACAAAGAAGTTTCTCAGAAAGCTTCTTTCTCTTTGTTATGGGAGGATATTTCCTTTGGCCCTATAATCTTCAAAGGGATTCTAAACATCTGCTCTCAGATTCCACAGAAATAAGGCTAGCAAAGAGATCCACGATATACAGATGTAACTCTGTGAGTGGAAGTCACATATCCCAGAGCAGTTTCTCAGAAAGCTTCTTTCCAGATTTCATCGGAGGATATTTCCTTTTTCACCATAGCCCTCTATGGGGTTCCAAATATCACTTTGCCAATTCCACAAGAACTGTCTTAGCGAAAGGCTTCTTGAGGGGAAAGCTGTAATTCTGTGAGATGATTTCACAGAACACAAAGAAGTTTCTCAGAAAGCTTCTTTCTCTTTGTTATGGGAGGATATTTCCTTTGGCCCTATAGTCTTCAAGGGGATTCTAAATATCTGCTTTCAGATTCCACAGAAATAAGGCTAGCAAAGAGATCCACGAAATACAGATGTAACTCTGTGAGTGGAAGTCACATATCACAGAGCAGTTTCTCAGAAAGCTTCTTTCCAGATTTCATCTGAGGATATTTCCTTTTTCACCATAGCCCTATATGGGCTTCCAAATATCACTTTGCCAAATCCACAAGAACTGTTTTAGCGAAAGGCTTCTTGAGGGGAAAGCTGTAACTCTGTGAGATGATTTCACAGAACACAAAGAAGTTTCTCAGAAAGCTTCTTTCTCTTTGTTATCGGAGGATATTTCCTTTGGCCCTATAGTCTTCAAAGGGATCCGAAATATCTGTTCTCAGATTCCACAGAAATAAGGCTAGCAAAGAGATCCACGAAATACAGATGTAACTCTGTGAGTGGAAGTCACATATCACAGAGCAGTTTCTCAGAAAGCTTCTTTCTAGATTTCATCGGAGGATATTTCCTTTTTCACCGTAGCCCTCTAGGGCAACCAAATATCACTTTGCCAATTACACAAGAACTGTCTTAGCGAAAGGCTTCTTGAGGGGAATGCTGTAACTCTGTGAGATGATTTCACAGAACACAAAGAAGTTTCTCAGAAAGCTTCTTTCTCTTTGTTATCGGAGGATATTTACTTTGGCCCTATATTCTTCAAAGGGATTCTAAATATCTGCTCTCAGATTCCACAGAAATAAGGCTAGCAAAGAGATCCACGAAATACAGATGTAACTCCGTGAGTGGAAGTCACATATCACAAAGCAGTTTCTCAGAAAGCTTCTTTCCAGATTTCATCGGAGGATATTTCCTTTTTCACCATAGCCCTCTATGGGCTTCCAAATATCACTTTGCCAATTCCACAAGAACTGTCTTAGCGAAAGGCTACTTGAGGGGAAAGCAGTAACTCTGTGAGATGATTTCACAGAACACAAAGAAGTTTCTCAGAAAGCTTCTTTCTCTTTGTTATCGGAGGATATTTCCTTTGGCCCTATAGTCTTCAAAGGGATCCGAAATATCTGTTCTCAGATTCCACAGAAATAAGGCTAGCAAAGAGATCCACGAAATACAGATGTAACTCTGTGAGTGGAAGTCACATATCACAGAGCAGTTTCTCAGAAAGCTTCTTTCCAGATTTCATCGGAGGATATTTCCTTTTTCACCGTAGCCCTCTAGGGCAACCAAATATCACTTTGCCAATTCCACAAGAACTGTCTTAGCGAAAGGCTTCTTGAGGGGAATGCTGTAACTCTGTGAGATGATTTCACAGAACACAAAGAAGTTTCTCAGAAAGCTTCTTTCTCTTTGTTATCGGAGGATATGTCCTTTGGCCCTATATTCTTCAAAGGGATTCTAAATATCTGCTCTCAGATTCCACAGAAATAAGGCTAGCAAAGAGATCCACGAAATACAGATGTAACTCTGTGAGTGGAAGTCACATATCACAGAGCAGTTTCTCAGAAAGCTTCTTTCCAGATTTCCTCTGAGGATATTTCCTTTTTCACCGTATCCCTCTATGGGCTTCCAAATATCACTTTGCCAATTCCACAAGAACTGTCTTAGCGAAAGGCTTCTTGAGGGGAAAGCTGTAACTCTGTGAGATGATTTCACAGAACACAAAGAAGTTTCTCAGAAAGCTTTTTTCTCTTTGTTATCGTTGGATATTTCCTTTGGTCCTATAGTCCTCAAAGGGATCCCAAATATCTGTTCTCAGTTTCCACAGAAATAAGGCTAGCAAAGAGATCCACGAAATACAGATGTAACTCTGTGAGTGGAAGTCACATATCCCAGAGCAGTTTCTCAGAAAGCTTCTTTCCAGATTTCATCGGAGGATATTTCCTTTTTCACCATAGCCCTCTATGGGCTTCCAAATATCACTTTGCCAATTCCACAAGAACTGTCTTAGCGAAAGGCTTCTTGAGGGGAAAGCTGTAACTCTGTGAGATGATTTCACAGAACACAAAGAAGTTTCTCAGAAAGCTTCTTTCTCTTTGTTATCGGAGGATATTTCCTTTGGCCCTATAGTCTTCAAAGGGATCCGAAATATCTGTTCTCATATTCCACAGAAATAAGGCTAGCAAAGAGATCCACGAAATACAGATGTAACTCTGTGAGTGGAAGTCACATATCACAGAGCAGTTTCTCAGAAAGCTTCTTTCCAGATTTCATCGGAGGATATTTCCTTTTTCACCGTAGCCCTCTAAGGGCTTCCAAATATCACTTTGCCAATTCCACAAGAACTGTCTTAGCGAAAGGCTTCTTGAGGGGAAAGCTGTAAGTCTGTGAGATGATTTCACAGAACACAAAGAAGTTTCTCAGAAAGCTTCTTTCTCTTTGTTATGGGAGGATATTTCCTTTGGCCCTATAGTCTTCAAGGGGATTCTAAATATCTGCTCTCAGATTCCACAGAAATAAGGCTAGCAAAGAGATCCACGAAATACAGATGTAACTCTGTGAGTGGAAGTCACATATCACAGAGCAGTTTCTCAGAAAGCTTCTTTCCAGATTTCATCGGAGCATATTTCCTTTTTCACCATAGCCCTCTAAGGGCTTCCAAATATCACTTTGCCAATTCCAAAACAACTGTCTTAGCGAAAGGCTTCTTGAGGGGAAAGCTGTAACTCTGGGAGATGATTTCACAGAACACAAAGAAGTTTCTCAGAAAGCTTCTTTCTCTTTGTTATCGGAGGATATTTCCTTTGGCCCTATAGTCTTCAAAGGGATCCGAAATATCTGTTCTCAGATTCCACAAAAATAAGGCTAGCAAAGAGATCCACGAAACACAGATGTAACTCTGTGAGTGGAAGTCACATATCACAGAGCAGTTTCTCAGAAAGCTTCTTTCCAGATTTCATCGGAGGATATTTCCTTTTTCACCGTAGCCCTCTAAGGGCTTCCAAATATCACTTTGCCAATTCCACAAGAACTGTCTTAGCGAAAGGCTTCTTGAGGGGAAAGCTGTAACTCTGTGAGATGATTTCACAGAACACAAAGAAGTTTCTCAGAAAGCTTCTTTCTCTTTGTTATGGGAGGATATTTCCTTTGGCCCTATATTCTTCAAAGGGATTTTAAATATCTGCTCTCAGATTCCACAGAAATAAGGATAGCAAAGAGATCCACGAAATACAGATGTAACTCTGTGAGTGGAAGTCACATATCCCAGAGCAGTTTCTCAGAAAGCTTCTTTCCAGATTTCACCGGAGGATATTTCCTTTTTCACCGTAGCCCTCTATGGGCTTCCAAATATCACTTTGCAATTCCACAAGAACTGTCTTAGCGAAAGGCTTCTTGAGGGGAAAGCTGTAACTCTGTGAGATGATTTCACAGAACACAAAGAAGTTTCTCAGAAAGCTTCTTTCTCTTTGTTATCGGAGGATATTTCCTTTGGCCCTATAGTCTTCAAAGGGATCCGAAATATCTGTTCTCAGATTCCACAGAAATAAGGCTAGCAAAGAGATCCACGAAATACAGATGTAACTCTGTGAGTGGAAGTCACATATCACAGAGCAGTTTCTCAGAAAGCTTCTTTCCAGATTTCATCGGAGGATATTTCCTTTTTCACCGTAGCCCTCTAAGGGCTTCCAAATATCACTTTGCCAATTCCACAAGAACTGTCTTAGCGAAAGGCTAATTGAGGGGAAAGCTGTAACTCTGTGAGATGATTTTTCAGAACACAAAGAAGTTTCTCAGAAAGCTTCTTTCTATTTGTTATGGGAGGATATTTCCTTTGGCCCTATATTCTTCAAAGGGATTCTAAATATCTGCTCTCAGATTCCACAGAAATAAGGCTAGCAAAGAGATCCACGATATACAGATGTAACTCTGTGAGTGGAAGTCACATATCCCAGAGCAGTTTCTCAGAAAGCTTCTTTCCAGATTTCATCGGAGGATATTTCCTTTTTCACCATAGCCCTCTATGGGCTTCCAAATATCACTTTGCCAATTCCACAAGAACTGTCTTAGCGAAAGGCTTCTTGAGGGGAAAGCTGTAACTCTGTGAGATGATTTCACAGAACACAAAGAAGTTTCTCAGAAAGCTTCTTTCTCTTTGTTATGGGAGGATATTTCCTTTGGCCCTATATTCTTCAAAGGGATTCTAAATATCTGCTCTCAGATTCCACAGAAATAAGGCTAGCAAAGAGATCCACCATATACAGATGTAACTCTGTGAGTGGAAGTCACATATCCCAGAGCAGTTTCTCAGAAAGCTTCTTTCCAGATTTCATCGGAGGATATTTCCTTTTTCACCATAGCCCTCTATGGGCTTCCAAATATCACTTTGCCAATTCCACAAGAACTGTCTTAGCGAAAGGCTTCTTGAGGGGAAAGCTGTAACTCTGGGAGATGATTTCACAGAACACAAAGAAGTTTCTCAGAAAGCTTCCTTCTCTTTGTTATTGGAGGATATTTCCTTTGGCCCTATAGTCTTCAAAGGGTTCCGAAATATCTGTTCTCAGATTCCACAGAAATAAGGCTAGCAAAGAGATCCACGAAATACAGATGTAACTCTGTGAGTGGAAGTCACATATCACAGAGCAGTTTCTCAGAAAGCTTCTTTCCAGATTTCATCGGAGGATATTTCCTTTTCACCGTAGCCCTCTAAGGGCTTCCAAATATCACTTTGCCAATTCCACAAGAACTGTCTTAGCGAAAGGCTTCTTGAGGGGAAAGCTGTAACTCTGTGAGATGATTTCACAGAACACAAAGAAGTTTCTCAGAAAGCTTCTTTCTCTTTGTTATGGGAGGATATTTCCTTTGGCCCTATATTCCTCAAAGGGATTCTAAATATCTGCTCTCAGATTCCACAGAAATAAGGCTAGCAAAGAGATCCACGATATACAGATGTAACTCTGTGAGTGGAAGTCACATATCCCAGAGCAGTTTCTCAGAAAGCTTCTTTCCAGATTTCATCGGAGGATATTTCCTTTTTCACCATAGCCCTCTATGGGCTTCCAAATATCACTTTGCCAATTCCACAAGAACTGTCTTAGCGAAAGGCTTCTTGAGGGGAAAGCTGTAACTCTGTGAGATGATTTCACAGAACACAAAGAAGTTTCTCAGAAAGCTTCTTTCTCTTTGTTATCGGAGGATATTTCCTTTGGCCCTATAGTCTTCAAAGGGATCCGAAATATCTGTTCTCAGATTCCACAGAAATAAGGCTAGCAAAGAGATCCACGAAATACAGATGTAACTCTGTGAGTGGAAGTCACATATCACAGAGCAGTTTCTCAGAAAGCTTCTTTCCAGATTTCATTGGAGGATATTTCCTTTTTCACCGTAGCCCTCTAAGGGCTTCCAAATATCACTTTGCCAATTCCACAAGAACTGTCTTAGCGAAAGGCTTCTTGAGGGGAAAGCTGTAACTCTGTGAGATGATTTTACAGAACACAAAGAAGTTTCTCAGAAAGCTTCTTTCTCTTTGTTATGGGAGGATATTTCCTTTGGCCCTATATTCTTCAAAGGGATTCTAAATATCTGCTCTCAGATTCCACAGAAATAAGGCTAGCAAAGAGATCCACGAAATACAGATGTAACTCTGTGAGTGGAAGTCACATATCACAGAGCAGTTTCTCAGAAAGCTTCTTTCCATATTTCATCGGAGGATATTTCCTTTTTCACCATAGCCCTCTATGGGCTTCCAAATATCACTTTGCCAATTCCACAAGAACTGTCTTAGCGAAAGGCTTCTTGAGGGGAAAGCTGTAACTCTGGGAGATGATTTCACAGAACACAAAGAAGTTTCTCAGAAAGCTTCTTTCTCTTTGTTATCGGAGGATATTTCCTTTGGCCCTATAGTCTTCAAAGGGATCCGAAATATCTGTTCTCAGATTCCACAGAAATAAGGCTAGCAAAGAGATCCACGAAATACAGATGTAACGCTGGGAGTGGAAGTCACATATCACAGAGCAGTTTCTCAGAAAGCTTCTTTCCAGATTTCATCGGAGGATATTTCCTTTTTCACCGTAGCCCTCTAAGGGCTTCCAAATATCACTT
This sequence comes from Macaca mulatta, assembly GCF_049350105.2. Lineage (NCBI taxonomy): Eukaryota > Metazoa > Chordata > Mammalia > Primates > Cercopithecidae > Macaca > Macaca mulatta. The sequence goes on from NC_133417.1 coordinate 32,365,444, forward strand.
TGCCAATTCCACAAGAACTGTCTTAGCGAAAGGCTTCTTGAGGGGAAAGCTGTAACTCTGTGAGATGATTTCACAGAACACAAAGAAGTTTCTCAGAAAGCTTCTTTCTCTTTGTTATGGGAGGATATTTCCTTTGGCCCTATATTCTTCAAAGGGATTCTAAATATCTGCTCTCAGATTCCACAGAAATAAGGCTAGCAAAGTGATCCACGATATACAGATGTAACTCTGTGAGTGGAAGTCACATATCCCAGAGCAGTTTCTCAGAAAGCTTCTTTCCAGATTTCATCGGAGGATATTTCCTTTTTCACCATAGCCCTCTAAGGGCTTCCAAATATCACTTTGCCAATTCCACAAGAACTGTCTTAGCGAAAGGCTTCTTGAGGGGAAAGCTGTAACTCTGTGAGATGATTTCACAGAACACAAAGAAGTTTCTCAGAAAGCTTCCTTCTCTTTGTTATTGGAGGATATTTCCTTTGGCCCTATAGTCTTCAAATGGTTCCGAAATATCTGTTCTCAGATTCCACAGAAATAAGGCTAGCAGAGAGATCCACGAAATACAGATGTAACTCTGTGAGTGGAAGTCACATATCACAGAGCAGTTTCTCAGAAAGCTTCTTTCCAGATTTCATCGGAGGATATTTCCTTTTTCACCGTAGCCCTCTAAGGGCTTCCAAATATCACTTTTCCAATTCCACAAGAACTGTCTTAGCGAAAGGCTTCTTGAGGGGAAAGCTGTAACTCTGTGAGATGATTTCACAGAACACAAAGAAGTTTCTCAGAAAGCTTCTTTCTCTTTGTTATGGGAGGATATTTCCTTTGGCCCTATATTCTTCAAAGGGATTCTAAATATCTGCTCTCAGATTCCACAGAAATAAGGCTAGCAAAGAGATCCACGAAATACAGATGTAACTCTGTGAGTGGAAGTCACATATCCCAGAGCAGTTTCTCAGAAAGCTTCTTTCCAGATTTCATCGGAGGATATTTCCTTTTTCACCGTAGCCCTCTATGGGCTTCCAAATATCACTTTGCAATTCCACAAGAACTGTCTTAGCGAAAGGCTTCTTGAGGGGAAAGCTGTAACTCTGTGAGATGATTTCACAGAACACAAAGAAGTTTCTCAGAAAGCTTCTTTCTCTTTGTTATCGGAGGATATTTCCTTTGGCCCTGTAGTCTTCAAAGGGATCCGAAATATCTGTTCTCAGATTCCACAGAAATAAGGCTAGCAAAGAGATCCACGAAATACAGATGTAACTCTGTGAGTGGAAGTCACATATCCCAGAGCAGTTTCTCAGAAAGCTTATTTCCAGATTTCATCGGAGGATATTTCCTTTTTCACCATAGCCCTCTATGGGCTTCCAAATATCACTTTGCCAATTCCACAAGAACTGTCTTAGTGAAAGGCTTCTTGAGGGGAAAGCTGTAACTCTGTGAGATGATTTCACAGAACACAAAGAAGTTTCTCAGAAAGCTTCTTTCTCTTTGTTATCGGAGGATATTTCCTTTGGCCATATAGTCTTCAAAGGGATCCGAAATATCTGTTCTCAGATTCCACAGAAATAAGGCTAGCAAAGAGATCCACGAAATACAGATGGAACTCTGTGAGTGGAAGTCACATATCACAGAGCAGTTTCTCAGAAAGCTTCTTTCCAGATTTCATCGGAGGATATTTCCTTTTTCACCGTAGCCCTCTAAGGGCTTCCAAATATCACTTTGCCAATTCCACAAGAACTGTCTTAGCGAAAGGCTTCTTGAGGGGAAAGCTGTAACTCTGTGAGATGATTTCACAGAACACAAAGAAGTTTCTCAGAAAGTTTCTTTCTCTTTGTTATGGGAGGATATTTCCTTTGGCCCTATATTCTTCAAAGGGATTCTAAATATCTGCTCTCAGATTCCACAGAAATAAGGCTAGCAAAGAGATCCACGAAATACAGATGTAACTCTGTGAGTGGAAGTCACATATCACAGAGCAGTTTCTCAGAAAGCTTCTTTCCAGATTTCATCGGAGGATATTTCCTTTTTCACCATAGCCCTCTATGGGCTTCCAAATATCACTTTGCCATTTCCAAAAGAACTGTCTTAGCGAAAGGCTTCTTGAGGGGAAAGCTGTAACTCTGAGAGATGATTTCACAGAACACAAAGAAGTTTCTCAGAAAGCTTCTTTCTCTTTGTTATGGGAGGATATTTCCTTTGGCCCTATAGTCTTCAAAGGGATCCGAAATATGTGTTCTCAGATTCCACAGAAATAAGGCTAGCAAAGAGATCCACGAAATACAGATGTAACTCTGTGAGTGGAAGTCACATATCACAGAGCAGTTTCTCAGAAAGCTTCTTTCCAGATTTCATCTGAGGATATTTCCTTTTTCACCATAGCCCTATATGGGCTTCCAAATATCACTTTGCCAAATCCACAAGAACTGTTTTAGCGAAAGGCTTCTTGAGGGGAAAGCTGTAACTCTGTGAGATGATTTCACAGAACACAAAGAAGTTTCTCAGAAAGCTTCTTTCTCTTTGTTATCGGAGGATATTTCCTTTGGCCCTATAGTCTTCAAAGGGATCCGAAATATCTGTTCTCAGATTCCACAGAAATAAGGCTAGCAAAGAGATCCACGAAATACAGATGTAACTCTGTGAGTGGAAGTCACATATCACAGAGCAGTTTCTCAGAAAGCTTCTTTCTAGATTTCATCGGAGGATATTTCCTTTTTCACCGTAGCCCTCTAGGGCAACCAAATATCACTTTGCCAATTACACAAGAACTGTCTTAGCGAAAGGCTTCTTGAGGGGAATGCTGTAACTCTGTGAGATGATTTCACAGAACACAAAGAAGTTTCTCAGAAAGCTTCTTTCTCTTTGTTATCGGAGGATATTTACTTTGGCCCTATATTCTTCAAAGGGATTCTAAATATCTGCTCTCAGATTCCACAGAAATAAGGCTAGCAAAGAGATCCACGAAATACAGATGTAACTCCGTGAGTGGAAGTCACATATCACAAAGCAGTTTCTCAGAAAGCTTCTTTCCAGATTTCATCGGAGGATATTTCCTTTTTCACCATAGCCCTCTATGGGCTTCCAAATATCACTTTGCCAATTCCACAAGAACTGTCTTAGCGAAAGGCTACTTGAGGGGAAAGCTGTAACTCTGTGAGATGATTTCACAGAACACAAAGAAGTTTCTCAGAAAGCTTCTTTCTCTTTGTTATCGGAGGATATTTCCTTTGGCCCTATAGTCTTCAAAGGGATCCGAAATATCTGTTCTCTGATTCCACAGAAATAAGGCTAGCAAAGAGATCCACGAAATACAGATGTAACTCTGTGAGTGGAAGTCACATATCACAGAGCAGTTTCTCAGAAAGCTTCTTTCCAGATTTCATCGGAGGATATTTCCTTTTTCACCGTAGCCCTCTAGGGCAACCAAATATCACTTTGCCAATTCCACAAGAACTGTCTTAGCGAAAGGCTTCTTGAGGGGAATGCTGTAACTCTGTGAGATGATTTCACAGAACACAAAGAAGTTTCTCAGAAAGCTTCTTTCTCTTTGTTATCGGAGGATATGTCCTTTGGCCCTATATTCTTCAAAGGGATTCTAAATATCTGCTCTCAGATTCCACAGAAATAAGGCTAGCAAAGAGATCCACGAAATACAGATGTAACTCTGTGAGTGGAAGTCACATATCACAGAGCAGTTTCTCAGAAAGCTTCTTTCCAGATTTCCTCTGAGGATATTTCCTTTTTCACCGTATCCCTCTATGGGCTTCCAAATATCACTTTGCCAATTCCACAAGAACTGTCTTAGCGAAAGGCTTCTTGAGGGGAAAGCTGTAACTCTGTGAGATGATTTCACAGAACACAAAGAAGTTTCTCAGAAAGCTTTTTTCTCTTTGTTATCGTTGGATATTTCCTTTGGTCCTATAGTCCTCAAAGGGATCCCAAATATCTGTTCTCAGTTTCCACAGAAATAAGGCTAGCAAAGAGATCCACGAAATACAGATGTAACTCTGTGAGTGGAAGTCACATATCCCAGAGCAGTTTCTCAGAAAGCTTCTTTCCAGATTTCATCGGAGGATATTTCCTTTTTCACCATAGCCCTCTATGGGCTTCCAAATATCACTTTGCCAATTCCACAAGAACTGTCTTAGCGAAAGGCTTCTTGAGGGGAAAGCTGTAACTCTGTGAGATGATTTCACAGAACACAAAGAAGTTTCTCAGAAAGCTTCTTTCTCTTTGTTATCGGAGGATATTTCCTTTGGCCCTATAGTCTTCAAAGGGATCCGAAATATCTGTTCTCATATTCCACAGAAATAAGGCTAGCAAAGAGATCCACGAAATACAGATGTAACTCTGTGAGTGGAAGTCACATATCACAGAGCAGTTTCTCAGAAAGCTTCTTTCCAGATTTCATCGGAGGATATTTCCTTTTTCACCGTAGCCCTCTAAGGGCTTCCAAATATCACTTTGCCAATTCCACAAGAACTGTCTTAGCGAAAGGCTTCTTGAGGGGAAAGCTGTAAGTCTGTGAGATGATTTCACAGAACACAAAGAAGTTTCTCAGAAAGCTTCTTTCTCTTTGTTATGGGAGGATATTTCCTTTGGCCCTATATTCTTCAAAGGGATTCTAAATATCTGCTCTCAGATTCCACAGAAATAAGGCTAGCAAAGAGATCCACGAAATACAGATGTAACTCTGTGAGTGGAAGTCACATATCACAGAGCAGTTTCTCAGAAAGCTTCTTTCCAGATTTCATCGGAGCATATTTCCTTTTTCACCATAGCCCTCTAAGGGCTTCCAAATATCACTTTGCCAATTCCAAAACAACTGTCTTAGCGAAAGGCTTCTTGAGGGGAAAGCTGTAACTCTGGGAGATGATTTCACAGAACACAAAGAAGTTTCTCAGAAAGCTTCTTTCTCTTTGTTATCGGAGGATATTTCCTTTGGCCCTATAGTCTTCAAAGGGATCCGAAATATCTGTTCTCAGATTCCACAAAAATAAGGCTAGCAAAGAGATCCACGAAACACAGATGTAACTCTGTGAGTGGAAGTCACATATCACAGAGCAGTTTCTCAGAAAGCTTCTTTCCAGATTTCATCGGAGGATATTTCCTTTTTCACCGTAGCCCTCTAAGGGCTTCCAAATATCACTTTGCCAATTCCACAAGAACTGTTTTAGCGAAAGGCTTCTTTAGGGGAAAGCTGTAACTCTGTGAGATGATTTCACAGAACACAAAGAAGTTACTCAGAAAGCTTCTTTCTCTTTGTTATGTGAGGATATTTCCTTTGGCCCTATATTCTTCAAAGGGATTCTAAATATATACTCTCAGATTCCACAGAAATAAGGCTAGCAAAGAGATCCACGATATACAGATGTAACTCTGTGAGTGGAAGTCACATATCCCAGAGCAGTTTCTCAGAAAGCTTCTTTCCAGATTTCATCGGAGGATATTTCCTTTTTCACCATAGCCCTCTATGGGCTTCCAAATATCACTTTGCCAATTCCACAAGAACTGTCTTAGCGAAAGGCTTCTTGAGGGGAAAGCTGTAACTCTGTGAGATGATTTCACAGAACACAAAGAAGTTTCTCAGAAAGCTTCCTTCTCTTTGTTATTGGAGGATATTTCCTTTGACCCTATAGTCTTCATAGGGTTCCGAAATATCTGTTCTCAGATTCCACAGAAATAAGGCTAGCAAAGAGATCCACGAAATACAGATGTAACTCTGTGAGTGGAAGTCACATATCACAGAGCAGTTTCTCAGAAAGCTTCTTTCCAGATTTCATCGGAGGATATTTCCTTTTTCACCGTAGCCCTCTAAGGGCTTCCAAATATCACTTTGCCAATTCCACAAGAACTGTCTTAGCGAAAGGCTTCTTGAGGGGAAAGCTGTAACTCTGTGAGATGATTTCACAGAACACAAAGAAGTTTCTCAGAAAGCTTCTTTCTCTTTGTTATGGGAGGATATTTCCTTTGGCCCTATATTCTTCAAAGGGATTTTAAATATCTGCTCTCAGATTCCACAGAAATAAGGATAGCAAAGAGATCCACGAAATACAGATGTAACTCTGTGAGTGGAAGTCACATATCCCAGAGCAGTTTCTCAGAAAGCTTCTTTCCAGATTTCCCCGGAGGATATTTACTTTTTCACCGTAGCCCTCTATGGGCTTCCAAATATCACTTTGCAATTCCACAAGAACTGTCTTAGCGAAAGGCTTCTTGAGGGGAAAGCTGTAACTCTGTGAGATGATTTCACAGAACACAAAGAAGTTTCTCAGAAAGCTTCTTTCTCTTTGTTATCGGAGGATATTTCCTTTGGCCCTATAGTCTTCAAAGGGATCCGAAATATCTGTTCTCAGATTCCACAGAAATAAGGCTAGCAAAGAGATCCACGAAATACAGATGTAACTCTGTGAGTGGAAGTCACATATCACAGAGCAGTTTCTCAGAAAGCTTCTTTCCAGATTTCATCGGAGGATATTTCCTTTTTCACCGTAGCCCTCTAAGGGCTTCCAAATATCACTTTGCCAATTCCACAAGAACTGTCTTAGCGAAAGGCTAATTGAGGGGAAAGCTGTAACTCTGTGAGATGATTTTTCAGAACACAAAGAAGTTTCTCAGAAAGCTTCTTTCTCTTTGTTATGTGAGGATATTTCCTTTGGCCCTATATTCTTCAAAGGGATTCTAAATATATACTCTCAGATTCCACAGAAATAAGGCTAGCAAAGAGATCCACGATATACAGATGTAACTCTGTGAGTGGAAGTCACATATCCCAGAGCAGTTTCTCAGAAAGCTTCTTTCCAGATTTCATCGGAGGATATTTCCTTTTTCACCATAGCCCTCTATGGGCTTCCAAATATCACTTTGCCAATTCCACAAGAACTGTCTTAGCGAAAGGCTTCTTGAGGGGAAAGCTGTAACTCTGTGAGATGATTTCACAGAACACAAAGAAGTTTCTCAGAAAGCTTCCTTCTCTTTGTTATTGGAGGATATTTCCTTTGACCCTATAGTCTTCATAGGGTTCCGAAATATCTGTTCTCAGATTCCACAGAAATAAGGCTAGCAAAGAGATCCACGAAATACAGATGTAACTCTGTGAGTGGAAGTCACATATCACAGAGCAGTTTCTCAGAAAGCTTCTTTCCAGATTTCATCGGAGGATATTTCCTTTTTCACCGTAGCCCTCTAAGGGCTTCCAAATATCACTTTGCCAATTCCACAAGAACTGTCTTAGCGAAAGGCTTCTTGAGGGGAAAGCTGTAACTCTGTGAGATGATTTCACAGAACACAAAGAAGTTTCTCAGAAAGCTTCTTTCTCTTTGTTATGGGAGGATATTTCCTTTGGCCCTATATTCTTCAAAGGGATTTTAAATATCTGCTCTCAGATTCCACAGAAATAAGGATAGCAAAGAGATCCACGAAATACAGATGTAACTCTGTGAGTGGAAGTCACATATCCCAGAGCAGTTTCTCAGAAAGCTTCTTTCCAGATTTCCCCGGAGGATATTTACTTTTTCACCGTAGCCCTCTATGGGCTTCCAAATATCACTTTGCAATTCCACAAGAACTGTCTTAGCGAAAGGCTTCCTGAGGGGAAAGCTGTAACTCTGTGAGATGATTTCACAGAACACAAAGAAGTTTCTCAGAAAGCTTCTTTCTCTTTGTTATCGGAGGATATTTCCTTTGGCCCTATAGTCTTCAAAGGGATCCGAAATATCTGTTCTCAGATTCCACAGAAATAAGGCTAGCAAAGAGATCCACGAAATACAGATGTAACTCTGTGAGTGGAAGTCACATATCACAGAGCAGTTTCTCAGAAAGCTTCTTTCCAGATTTCATCGGAGGATATTTCCTTTTTCACCGTAGCCCTCTAAGGGCTTCCAAATATCACTTTGCCAATTCCACAAGAACTGTCTTAGCGAAAGGCTAATTGAGGGGAAAGCTGTAACTCTGTGAGATGATTTTTCAGAACACAAAGAAGTTTCTCAGAAAGCTTCTTTCTATTTGTTATGGGAGGATATTTCCTTTGGCCCTATATTCTTCAAAGGGATTCTAAATATCTGCTCTCAGATTCCACAGAAATAAGGCTAGCAAAGAGATCCACGATATACAGATGTAACTCTGTGAGTGGAAGTCACATATCCCAGAGCAGTTTCTCAGAAAGCTTCTTTCCAGATTTCATCGGAGGATATTTCCTTTTTCACCATAGCCCTCTATGGGCTTCCAAATATCACTTTGCCAATTCCACAAGAACTGTCTTAGCGAAAGGCTTCTTGAGGGGAAAGCTGTAACTCTGTGAGATGATTTCACAGAACACAAAGAAGTTTCTCAGAAAGCTTCCTTCTCTTTGTTATTGGAGGATATTTCCTTTGGCCCTATAGTCTTCAAAGGGTTCCGAAATATCTGTTCTCAGATTCCACAGAAATAAGGCTAGCAAAGAGATCCACGAAATACAGATGTAACTCTGTGAGTGGAAGTCACATATCACAGAGCAGTTTCTCAGAAAGCTTCTTTCCAGATTTCATCGGAGGATATTTCCTTTTTCACCGTAGCCCTCTAAGGGCTTCCAAATATCACTTTGCCAATTCCACAAGAACTGTCTCAGCGAAAGGCTTCTTGAGGGGAAAGCTGTAACTCTGTGAGATGATTTCACAGAACACAAAGAAGTTTCTCAGAAAGCTTCTTTCTCTTTGTTATGGGAGGATATTTCCTTTGGCACTATATTCTTCAAAGGGATTCTAAATATCTGCTCTCAGATTCCACAGAAATAAGGCTAGCAAAGAGATCCACGATATACAGATGTAACTCTGTGAGTGGAAGTCACATATCCCAGAGCAGTTTCTCAGAAAGCTTCTTTCCAGATTTCATCGGAGGATATTTCCTTTTTCACCATAGCCCTCTATGGGCTTCCAAATATCACTTTGCCAATTCCACAAGAACTGTCTTAGCGAAAGGCTTCTTGAGGGGAAAGCTGTAACTCTGTGAGATGATTTCACAGAACACAAAGAAGTTTCTCAGAAAGCTTCCTTCTCTTTGTTATTGGAGGATATTTCCTTTGGCCCTATAGTCTTCAAAGGGTTCCGAAATATCTGTTCTCAGATTCCACAGAAATAAGGCTAGCAAAGAGATCCACGAAATACAGATGTAACTCTGTGAGTGGAAGTCACATATCCCAGAGCAGTTTCTCAGAAAGCTTCTTTCCAGATTTCATCGGAGGATATTTCCTTTTTCACCGTAGCCCTCTATGGGCTTCCAAATATCACTTTGCCAATTCCACAAGAACTGTCTTAGTGAAAGGCTTCTTGAGGGGAAAGCTGTAACTCTGTGAGATGATTTCACAGAACACAAAGAAGTTTCTCAGAAAGCTTTTTTCTCTTTGTTATCGGAGGATATTTCCTTTGGCCCTATAGTCTTCAAAGGGATCCGAAATATCTGTTCTCAGATTCCACAGAAATAAGGCTAGCAAAGAGATCCACGAAATACAGATGTAACTCTGTGAGTGGAAGTCACATATCACAGAGCAGTTTCTCAGAAAGCTTCTTTCCAGATTTCATCGGAGGATATTTCCTTTTTCACCGTAGCCCTCTAAGGGCTTCCAAATATCACTTTGCCAATTCCACAAGAACTGTCTTAGCGAAAGGCTTCTTTAGGGGAAAGCTGTAACTCTGTGATATGATTTCACAGAACACAAATAAGTTTCTCAGAAAGCTTCTTTCTCTTTGTTATCGGAGGATATATCCTTTGGCCCTATAGTCTTCAAAGAGATCCGAAATATCTGTTCTCAGATTCCACAGAAATAAGGCTAGCAAAGAGATCCACGAAATACAGATGTAACTCTGTGAGTGGAAGTCACATATCACAGAGCAGTTTCTCAGAAACCTTCTTTCCAGATTTCGTCGGAGGATATTTCCTTTTTCACCATAGCCGTCTAGGGGCTTCCAAATATCACTTTGCCAATTCCACAAGAACTGTCTTAGCGAAAGGCTTCTTCAGGGGAAAGCTGTAACTCTGTGAGATGATTTCACAGAACACAAAGAAGTTTCTCAGAAAGCTTCTTTCTCTTTGTTATCGGAGGATATTTCCTTTGGCCCTGTAGTCTTCAAAGGGATCCGAAATATCTGTTCTCAGATTCCACAGAAATAAGGCTAGCAAAGAGATCCACGAAATACAGATGTAACTCTGTGAGTGGAAGTCATATATCACAGAGCAGTTTCTCAGAAAGCTTCTTTCCAGATTTCATCGGAGGATATTTCCTTTTTCACCATAGCCCTCTATGGGCTTCCAAATATCACTTTGCCAATTCCACAAGAACTGTCTTAGCGAAAGGCTTCTTGAGGCGAAAGCTGTAACTCTGTGAGATGATTTCACAGAACACAAAGAAGTTTCTCAGAAAGCTTCTTTCTCTTTGTTATGGGAGGATATTTCCTTTGGCCCTATATTCTTCAAAGGGATTCTAAATATCTGCTCTCAGATTCCACAGAAATAAGGCTAGCAAAGAGATCCACGATATACAGATGTAACTCTGTGAGTGGAAGTCACATATCTCAGAGCAGTTTCTCAGAAAGCTTCTTTCCAGATTTCATCGGAGGATATTTCCTTTTTCACCATAGCCCTCTATGGGCTTCCAAATATCACTTTGCCAATTCCACAAGAACTGTCTTAGCGAAAGGCTTCTTGAGGGGAAAGCTGTAACTCTGTGAGATGATTTCACAGAACACAAAGAAGTTTCTCAGAAAGCTTCCTTCTCTTTGTTATTGGAGGATATTTCCTTTGGCCCTATAGTCTTCTAAGGGATTCTAAATATCTGCTCTCAGATTCCACAGAAATAAGGCTAGCAAAGAGATCCACGAAATACAGATGTAACTCTGTGAGTGGAAGTCACATATCCTAGAGCAGTTTCTCAGAAAGCTTCTTTCCAGATTTCATCGGAGGATATTTCCTTTTTCACCGTAGCCCTCTATGGGCTTCCAAATATCACTTTGCCAATTCCACAAGAACTGTCTTAGCGAAAGGCTTCTTGAGGGGAAAGCTGTAACTCTGTGAGATGATTTCACAGAACACAAAGAAGTTTCTCAGGAAGCTTCTTTCTCTTTGTTATCGGAGGATATTTCCTTTGGCCCTATAGTCTTCAAAGGGATCCGAAATATCTGTTCTCAGATTCCACAGAAATAAGGCTAGCAAAGAGATCCACGAAATACAGATGTAACTCTGTGAGTGGAAGTCAGATATCACAGAGCAGTTTCTCAGAAAGCTTCTTTCCAGATTTCATCGGAGGATATTTCCTTTTTCACCGTAGCCCTCTAAGGGCTTCCAAATATCACTTTGCCAATTCCACAAGAACTGTCTTAGGGAAAGGCTTCTTCAGGGGAAAGCTGTAACTCTGTGAGATGATTTCACAGAACACAAAGAAGTTTCTCAGAAACCTTCTTTCTCTTTGTTATGGGAGGATATATCCTTTGGCCCTATAGTCTTCAAAGAGATCCGAAATATCTGTTCTCAGATTCCACAGAAATAAGGCTAGCAAAGAGATCCACGAAATACAGATGTAACTCTGTGAGTGGAAGTCACATATCACAGAGCAGTTTCTCAGAAAGCTTCTTTCCAGATTTCATCGGAGGATATTTCCTTTTTCACCATAGCCCTCTATGGGCTTCCAAATATCACTTTGCCAATTCCACAAGAACTGTCTTAGCGAAAGGCTTCTTCAGGGGAAAGCTGTAACTCTGTGAGATGATTTCACAGAACACAAAGAAGTTTCTCAGAAAGCTTCTTTCTCTTTGTTATCGGAGGATATTTCCTTTGGCCCTATAGTCTTCAAAGGGATCCGAAATATCTGTTCTCAGATTCCACAGAAATAAGGCTAGCAAAGAGATCCACGAAATACAGATGTTACTCTGTGAGTGGAAGTCACATATCCCAGAGCAGTTTCTCAGAAAGCTTCTTTCCAGATTTCATCTGAGGATATTTCCTTTTTCACCATAGCCCTCTATGGGCTTCCAAATATCACTTTGCCAATTCCACAAGAACTGTCTTAGCGAAAGGCTTCTTGAGGGGAAAGCTGTAACTCTGTGAGATGATTTCACAGAACACAAAGAAGTTTCTCAGAAAGCTTCTTTCTCTTTGTTATGGGAGGATATTTCCTTTGTCCCTACAGTCTTCAAAGGGATCCGAAATATCTGTTCTCAGATTCCACAGAAATAAGGCTAGCAAAGAGATCCACGAAATACAGATGTAACTCTGTGAGTGGAAGTCACATATCACAGAGCAGTTTCTCAGAAAGCTTCTTTCGAGATTTCATCGGAGGATATTTCCTTTTTCACCATAGCCCTCTAAGGGCTTCCAAATATCACTTTTCCAATTCCACAAGAACTGTCTTAGCGAAAGGCTTCTTGAGGGGAAAGCTGTAACTCTGTGAGATGATTTCACAGAACACAAAGAAGTTTCTCAGAAAGCTTCTTTCTCTTTTTTATGGGAGGATATTTCCTTTGGCCCTATATTATTCAAAGGGATTCTAAATATCTGCTCTCAGATTCCACAGAAATAAGGCTAGCAAAGAGATCCACGAAATACAGATGTAACTCTGTGAGTGGAAGTCACATATCCCAGAGCAGTTTCTCAGAAATCTTCCTTCTAGATTTCATCGGAGGATATTTCCTTTTTCACCGTAGCCCTCTATGGGCTTCAAAATATCACTTTGCAATTCCACAAGAACTGTCTTAGCGAAAGGCTTCTTGAGGGGAAAGCTGTAACTCTGTGAGATGATTTCACAGAACACAAAGAAGTTTCTCAGAAAGCTTCTTTCTGTTTGTTATCGGAGGATATTTCCTTTGGCCCTATAGTCTTCAAAGGGATCCGAAATATCTGTTCTCAGATTCCACAGAAATAAGGCTAGCAAAGAGATCCACGAAATACAGATGTAACTCTGTGAGTGGAAGTCACATATCACAGAGCAGTTTCTCAGAAAGCTTCTTTCCAGATTTCATCGGAGGATATTTCCTTTTTCACCGTAGCCCTCTAAGGGCTTCCAAATATCACTTTGCCAATTCCACAAGATCTGTCTTAGCGAAAGGCTTCTTGAGGGGAAAGCTGTAACTCTGTGAGATGATTTCACAGAACACAAAGAAGTTTCTCAGAAAGCTTCTTTCTCTTTGTTATGGGAGGATATATCCTTTGGCCCTATAGTCTTCAAAGAGATCCGAAATATCTGTTCTCAGATTCCACAGAAATAAGGCTAGCAAAGAGATCCACGAAATACAGATGTAACTCTGTGAGTGGAAGTCACATATCACAGAGCAGTTTCTCAAAAAGCTTCTTTCCAGATTTCATCGGAGGATATTTCCTTTTTCACCATACCCGTCTATGGGCTTCCAAATATCACTTTGCCAATTCCACAAGAACTGTCTTAGCGAAAGGCTTCTTCAGGAGAAAGCTGTAACTCTGTGAGATGATTTCACAGAACACAAAGAAGTTTCTCAGAAAGCTTCTTTCTCTTTGTTATCGGAGGATATTACCTTTGGCCCTGTAGTCTTCAAAGGGATCCGAAATATCTGTTCTCAGATTCCACAGAAATAAGGCTAGCAAAGAGATCCACGAAATACAGATGTAACTCTGTGAGTGGAAGTCACATATCACAGAGCAGTTTCTCAGAAAGCTTCTTTCCAGATTTCATCGGAGGATATTTCCTTTTTCACCATAGCCCTCTATGGGCTTCCAAATATCACTTTGCCAATTCCACAAGAACTGTCTTAGCGAAAGGCTTCTTGAGGGGAAAGCTGTAACTCTGTGAGATGATTTCACAGAACACAAAGAAGTTTCTCAGAAAGCTTCCTTCTCTTTGTTATTGGAGGATATTTCCTTTGGCCCTATATTCTTCAAAGGGTTCCGAAATATCTATTCTCAGATTCCACAGAAATAAGGCTAGCAAAGAGATCCACGAAATACAGATGTAACTCTGTGAGTGGAAGTCATATATCACAGAGCAGTTTCTCAGAAAGCTTCTTTCCAGATTTCATCGGAGGATATTTCCTTTTTCACCGTAGCCCTCTAAGGGCTTCCAAATATCACTTTGCCAATTCCACAAGAACTGTCTTAGCGAAAGGCTTCTTGAGGGGAAAGCTGTAACTCTGTGAGATGATTTCACAGAACACAAAGAAGTTTCTCAGAAAGCTTCTTTCTCTTTGTTATGGGAGGATATTTCCTTTGGCCCTATATTCTTCGAAGGGATTCTAAATATCTGCTCTCAGATTCCACAGAAATAAGGCTAGCAAAGAGATCCATGAAATACAGATGTAACTCTGTGAGTGGAAGTCACATATCCCAGAGCAGTTTCTCAGAAAGCTTCTTTCCAGATTTCATCGGAGGATATTTCCTTTTTCACCGTAGCCCTCTATGGGCTTCCAAATATCACTTTGCAATTCCACAAGAACTGTCTTAGCGAAAGGCTTCTTGAGGGGAAAGCTGTAACTCTGTGAGATGATTTCACAGAACACAAAGAAGTTTCTCAGAAAGCTTCTTTCTCTTTGTTATCGGAGGATATTTCCTTTGGCCCTATAGTCTTCAAAGGGATCCGAAATATCTGTTCTCAGATTCCACAGAAATAAGGCTAGCAAAGAGATCCACGAAATACAGATGTAACTCTGTGAGTGGAAGTCACATATCACAGAGCAGTTTCTCAGAAAGCTTCTTTCCAGATTTCATCGGAGGATATTTCCTTTTTCACCATAGCCCTCTAAGGGCTTCCAAATATCAGTTTGCCAATTCCACAAGAACTGTCTTAGCGAAAGGCTTCTTGAGGGGAAAGCTGTAACTCTGTGAGATGATTTCACAGAACACAAAGAAGTTTCTCAGAAAGCTTCTTTCTCTTTGTTATGGGAGGATATTTCCTTTGGCCCTATATTCTTCAAAGGGATTCTAAATATCTGCTCTCAGATTCCACAGAAATAAGGCTAGCAAAGAGATCCACGATATACAGATGTAACTCTGTGAGTGGAAGTCACATATCACAGAGCAGTTTCTCAGAAAGCTTCTTTCCAGATTTCATCGGAGGATATTTCCTTTTTCACCATAGCCCTCTATGGGCTTCCAAATATCACTTTGCCAATTCCACAAGAACTGTCTTAGCGAAAGGCTTCTTGAGGGGAAAGCTGGAACTCTGTGAGATGATTTCACAGAACACAAAGAAGTTTCTCAGAAAGCTTCCTTCTCTTTGTTATTGGAGGATATTTCCTTTGGCCCTATAGTCTTCAAAGGGTTCCGAAATATCTATTCTCAGATTCCACAGAAGTAAGGGTAGCAAAGAGATCCACGAAATACAGATGTAACTCTGTGAGTGGAAGTCACATATCACAGAGCAGTTTCTCAGAAAGCTTCTTTCCAGATTTCATCGGAGGATATTTCCTTTTTCACCGTAACCCTCTAAGGGCTTCCAAATATCACTTTGCCAATTCCACAAGAACTGTCTTAGCGAAAGGCTTCTTGAGGGGAAAGCTGTAACTCTGTGAGATGATTTCACAGAACACAAAGAAGTTTCTCAGAAAGCTTCTTTCTCTTTGTTATGGGAGGATATTTCCTTTGGCCCTATATTCTTCAAAGGGATTCTAAATATCTGCTCTCAATTCCACAGAAATAAGGCTAGCAAAGAGATCCACGAAATACAGATGTAACTCTGTGAGTGGAAGTCACATATCCCAGAGCAGTTTCTCAGAAAGCTTCTTTCCAGATTTCATCGGAGGATATTTCCTTTTTCACCGTAGCCCTCTATGGGCTTCCAAATATCACTTTGCCAATTCCACAAGAACTGTCTTAGCGAAAGGCTTCTTGAGGGGAAAGCTGTAACTCTGTGAGATGATTTCACAGAACACAAAGAAGTTTCTCAGAAAGCTTCTTTCTCTTTGTTATGGGAGGATATTTCCTTTGGCCCTATAGTCTTCAAGGGGATTCTAAATATCGGCTTTCAGATTCCACAGAAATAAGGCTAGCAAAGAGATCCACGAAATACAGATGAAACTCTGTGAGTGGAAGTCACATATCACAGAGCAGTTTTTCAGAAAGCTTCTTTCCAGATTTCATCGGAGGATATTTCCTTTTTCACCATAGCCCTCTATGGGGTTCCAAATATCACTTTGCCAATTCCACAAGAACTGTCTTAGCGAAAGGCTTCTTGAGGGGATAGCTGTAATTCTGTGAGATGATTTCACAGAACACAAAGAAGTTTCTCAGAAAGCTTCTTTCTCTTTGTTATGGGAGGATATTTCCTTTGGCCTTATAGTCTTCAAGGGGATTCTAAATATCTGCTTTCAGATTCCACAGAAATAAGGCTAGCAAAGAGATCCACGAAATACAGATGTAACTCTGTGAGTGGAAGTCACATATCACAGAGCAGTTTCTCAGAAAGCTTCTTTCCAGATTTCATCTGAGGATATTTCCTTTTTCACCATAGCCCTCTATGGGCTTCCAAATATCACTTTGCCAATTCCACAAGAACTGTCTTAGCGAAAGGCTTCTTGAGGGGAAAGCTGTAACTCTGTGAGATGATTTCACAGAACACAAAGAAGTTTCTCAGAAAGCTTCTTTCTCTTTGTTATCGGAGGATATTTCCTTTGGCCCTATAGTCTTCAAAGGGATCCGAAATATCTGTTCTCAGATTCCACAGAAATAAGGCTAGCAAAGAGATCCACGAAATACAGATGTAACTCTGTGAGTGGAAGTCACATATCACAGAGCAGTTTCTCAGAAAGCTTCTTTCCAGATTTCATCGGAGGATATTTCCTTTTTCACCGTAGCCCTCTAGGGCAACCAAATATCACTTTGCCAATTCCACAAGAACTGTCTTAGCGAAAGGCTTCTTGAGGGGAATGCTGTAACTCTGTGAGATGATTTCACAGAACACTAAGAAGTTTCTCAGAAAGCTTCTTTCTCTTTGTTATCGGAGGATATTTCCTTTGGCCCTATATTCTTCAAAGGGATTCAAAATATCTGCTCTCAGATTCCACAGAAATAAGGCTAGCAAAGAGATCCACGAAATACAGATGTAACTCTGTGAGTGGAAGTCACATATCACAGAGCAGTTTCTCAGAAAGCTTCTTTCCAGATTTCCTCTGAGGATATTTCCTTTTTCCCCGTAGCCCTCTAAGGGCTTCCAAATATCACTTTGCCAATTCCACAAGAACTGTCTTAGCGAAAGGCTTCTTGAGGGGAAAGCTGTAACTCTGTGAGATGATTTCACAGAAGACAAAGATGTTTCTCAGAAAGCTTCTTTCTCTTTGTTATCGGAGGATATTTCCTTTGGCCCTATAGTCTTCAAAGGGATCCGAAATATCTGTTCTCAGATTCCACAGAAATAAGGCTAGCAAAGAGATCCACGAAATAGAGATGTAACTCTGTGAGTGGAAGTCACATATTACAGAGCAGTTTCTCAGAAAGCTTCTTTCCAGATTTCATCGGAGGATATTTCCTTTTTCACCGTAGCCCTCTAGGGCAACCAAATATCACTTTGCCAATCCACAAGAACTGTCTTAGCGAAAGTCTTCTTGAGGGGAATGCTGTAACTCTGTGAGATGATTTCACAGAACACTAAGAAGTTTCTCAGAAAGCTTCTTTCTCTTTGTTATCGGAGGATATTTCCTTTGGCCCTATATTCTTCAAAGGAATTCTAAATATCTGCTCTCAGATTCCACAGAAATAAGGCTAGCAAAGAGATCCACGAAATACAGATGTAACTCTGTGAGTGGAAGTCACATATCACAGAGCAGTTTCTCAGAAAGCTTCTTTCCAGATTTCCTCTGAGGATATTTCCTTTTTCACCATAGCCCTCTATGGTCTTCCAAATATCACTTTGCCAATTCCACAAGAACTGTCTTAGCGATAGGCTTCTTGAGGGGAAAGCTGTAACTCTGTGAGATGATTTCACAGAACACAAAGAAGTTTCTCAGGAAGCTTTTTTCTCTTTGTTATCGTTCGATATTTCCTTTGGTCCTATAGTCTTCAAAGGGATCCGAAATATCTGTTCTCAGATTCCACAGAAATAAGGCTAGCAAAGAGATCCACGAAATACAGATGTTACTCTGTGAGTGGAAGTCACATATCCCAGAGCAGTTTCTCAGAAAGCTTCTTTCCAGATTTCATCTGAGGATATTTCCTTTTTCACCATAGCCCTCTATGGGCTTCCAAATATCACTTTGCCAATTCCACAAGAACTGTCTTAGCGAAAGGCTTCTTGAGGGGAAAGCTGTAACTCTGTGAGATGATTTCACAGAACACAAAGAAGTTTCTCAGAAAGCTTCTTTCTCTTTGTTATGGGAGGATATTTCCTTTGTCCCTACAGTCTTCAAAGGGATCCGAAAAATCTGTTCTCAGATTCCACAGAAATAAGGCTAGCAAAGAGATCCACGAAATACAGATGTAACTCTGTGAGTGGAAGTCACATATCACAGAGCAGTTTCTCAGAAAGCTTCTTTCGAGATTTCATCGGAGGATATTTCCTTTTTCACCATAGCCCTCTATGGGCTTCCAAATATCACTTTGCCAATTCCACAAGAACTGTCTTAGCGAAAGGCTTCTTGAGGGGAAAGCTGTAACTCTGTGAGATGATTTCACAGAACACAAAGAAGTTTCTCAGAAAGCTTCTTTCTCTTAGTTATGGGAGGATATTTCCTTTGGCCCTATATTCTTCAAAGGGATTCTAAATATCTGCTCTCAGATTACACAGAAATAAGGCTAGCAAAGAGATCCACGAAATACAGATGTAACTCTGTGAGTGGCAGTCACATATCCCAGAGCAGTTTCTCAGAAAGCTTCTTTCTAGATTTCATCGGAGGATATTTCCTTTTTCACCGTAGCCCTCTATGGGCTTCAAAATATCACTTTGCAAATCCACAAGAACTGTCTTAGCGAAAGGCTTCTTGAGGGGAAAGCTGTAACTCTGTGAGATGATTTCACAGAACACAAAGAAGTTTCTAAGAAAGCTTCTTTCTCTTTGTTATCGGAGGATATTTCCTTTGGCCCTATAGTCTTCAAAGGGATCCGAAATATCTGTTCTCAGATTCCACAGAAATAAGGCTGGCAAAGAGATCCACGAAATACAGATGTAACTCTGTGAGTGGAAGTCACATATCACAGAGCAGTTTCTCAGAAAGCTTCTTTCCAGATTTCATCGGAGGATATTTCCTTTTTCACCGTAGCCCTCTAAGGGCTTCCAAATATCACTTTGCCAATTCCACAAGAACTGTCTTAGCGAAAGGCTTCTTGAGGGGAAAGCTGTAACTCTGTGAGATGATTTCACAGAACACAAAGAAGTTTCTCAGAAAGCTTCTTTCTCTTTGTTATGGGAGGATATATACTTTGGCCCTATAGTCTTCAAAGAGATCCGAAATATCTGTTCTCAGATTCCACAGAAATAAGGCTAGCAAAGAGATCCACGAAATACAGATGTAACTCTGTGAGTGGAAGTCACATATCACAGAGCAGTTTCTCAGAAAGCTTCTTTCCAGATTTCATCGGAGGATATTTCCTTTTTCACCATAGCCGTCTATGGGCTTCCAAATATCACTTTGCCAATTCCACAAGAACTGTCTTAGCGAAAGGCTTCTTGAGGGGAAAGCTGTAACTCTGTGAGATGATTTCACAGAACACAAAGAAGTTTCTCAGAAAGCTTCTTTCTCTTTGTTATGGGAGGATATTTCCTTTGTCCCTACAGTCTTCAAAGGGATCCGAAATATCTGTTTTCAGATTCCACAGAAATAAGGCTAGCAAAGAGATCCACGAAATACAGATGTAACTCTGTGAGTGGAAGTCACATATCACAGAGCAGTTTCTCAGAAAGCTTCTTTCGAGATTTCATCGGAGGATATTTCCTTTTTCACCATAGCCCTCTATGGGCTTCCAAATATCACTTTGCCAATTCCACAAGAACTGTCTTAGCGAAAGGCTTCTTGAGGGGAAAGCTGTAACTCTGTGAGATGATTTCACAGAACACAAAGATGTTTCTCAGAAAGCTTCTTTCTCTTTGTTATCGGAGGATATTTCCTTTGGCCCTATAGTCTTCAAAGGGATCCGAAATATCTGTTCTCAGATTCCACAGAAATAAGGCTAGCAAAGAGATCCACGAAATACAGATGTAACTCTGTGAGTGGAAGTCACATATCACAGAGCAGTTTCTCAGAAAGCTTCTTTCCAGATTTCATCGGAGGATATTTCCTTTTTCACCGTAGCCCTCTAGGGCAACCAAATATCACTTTGCCAATTCCACAAGAACTGTCTTAGCGAATGTCTTCTTGAGGGGAATGCTGTAACTCTGTGAGATGATTTCACAGAACACAAAGAAGTTTCTCAGAAAGCTTCTTTCTCTTTGTTATCGGAGGATATGTCTTTTGGCCCTATATTCTTCAAAGGGATTCTAAATATCTGCTCTCAGATTCCACAGAAATAAGGCTAGCAAAGAGATCCACGAAATACAGATGTAACTCGGTGAGTGGAAGTCACATATCACAGAGCAGTTTCTCAGAAAGCTTCTTTCCAGATTTCATCGGAGGATATTTCCTTTTTCACCGTAGCCCTCTAAGGGCTTCCAAATATCACTTTTCCAATTCCACAAGAACTGTCTTAGCGAAAGGCTTCTTGAGGGGAAAGCTGTAACTCTGTGAGATGATTTCACAGAACAC
This sequence comes from Macaca mulatta, assembly GCF_049350105.2. Classification (NCBI taxonomy): domain Eukaryota; kingdom Metazoa; phylum Chordata; class Mammalia; order Primates; family Cercopithecidae; genus Macaca; species Macaca mulatta. Next base: position 32,386,092 of record NC_133417.1, read on the forward strand.
AAAGAAGTTTCTCAGAAAGCTTCTTTCTCTTTGTTATGGGAGGATATTTCCTTTGGCCCTATATTATTCAAAGGGATTCTAAATATCTGCTCTCAGATTCCACAGAAATAAGGCTAGCAAAGAGATCCACGAAATACAGATGTAACTCTGTGAGTGGCAGTCACATATCCCAGAGCAGTTTCTCAGAAAGCTTCCTTCTAGATTTCATCGGAGGATATTTCCTTTTTCACCGTAGCCCTCTATGGGCTTCAAAATATCACTTTGCAATTCCACAAGAACTGTCTTAGCGAAAGGCTTCTTGAGGGGAAAGCTGTAACTCTGTGAGATGATTTCACAGAACACAAAGAAGTTTCTAAGAAAGCTTCTTTCTCTTTGTTATCGGAGGATATTTCCTTTGGCCCTATAGTCTTCAAAGGGATCCGAAATATCTGTTCTCAGATTCCACAGAAATAAGGCTAGCAAAGAGATCCACGAAATACTGATGTAACTCTGTGAGTGGAAGTCACTTATCACAGAGCAGTTTCTCAGAAAGCTTCTTTCCAGATTTCATCGGAGGATATTTCCTTTTTCACCGTAGCCCTCTAAGGGCTTCCAAATATCACCTTGCCAATTCCACAAGAACTGTCTTAGCGAAAGGCTTCTTTAGGGGAAAGCTGTAACTCTGTGAGATGATTTCACAGAACACAAAGAAGTTTCTCAGAAAGCTTCTTTCTCTTTGTTATGGGAGGATATATCCTTTGGCCCTATAGTCTTCAAAGAGATCCGAAATATCTGTTCTCAGATTCCACAGAAATAAGGCTAGCAAAGAGATCCACGAAATACAGATGTAACTCTGTGAGTGGAAGTCACATATCACAGAGCAGTTTCTCAGAAAGCTTCTTTCCAGATTTCTTCGGAGGATATTTCCTTTTTCACCATAGCCGTCTATGGGCTTCCAAATATCACTTTGCCAATTCCACAAGAACTGTCTTAGCGAAAGGCTTCTTCAGGGGAAAGCTGTAACTCTGTGAGATGATTTCACAGAACACAAAGAAGTTTCTCAGAAAGCTTCTTTCTCTTTGTTATCGGAGGATATTTCCTTTGGCCCTGTAGTCTTCAAAGGGATCCGAAATATCTGTTCTCAGATTCCACAGAAATAAGGCTAGCAAAGAGATCCACGAAATACAGATGTAACTCTGTGAGTGGAAGTCACATATCACAGAGCAGTTTCTCAGAAAGCTTCTTTCCAGATTTCATCGGAGGATAATTCCTTTTTCACCATAGCCCTCTAAGGGCTTCCAAATATCAGTTTGCCAATTCCACAAGAACTGTCTTAGCGAAAGGCTTCTTGAGGGGAAAGCTGTAACTCTGTGAGATGATTTCACAGAACACAAAGAAGTTTCTCAGAAAGCTTCTTTCTCTTTGTTATGGGAGGATATTTCCTTTGGCCCTATATTCTTCAAAGGGATTCTAAATATCTGCTCTCAGATTCCACAGAAATAAGGCTAGCAAAGAGATCCACGATATACAGATGTAACTCTGTGAGTGGAAGTCACATATCCCAGAGCAGTTTCTCAGAAAGCTTCTTTCCAGATTTCATCGGAGGATATTTCCTTTTTCACCATAGCCCTCTATGGGCTTCCAAATATCACTTTGCCAATTCAACAAGAACTGTCTTAGCGAAAGGCTTCTTGAGGGGAAAGCTGTAACTCTGTGAGATGATTTCACAGAACACAAAGAAGTTTCTCAGAAAGCTTCCTTCTCTTTGTTATTGGAGGATATTTCCTTTGGCCCTATAGTCTTCAAAGGGTTCCGAAATATCTGTTCTCAGATTCCACAGAAATAAGGCTAGCAAAGAGATCCACGAAATACAGATGTAACTCTGTGAGTGGAAGTCACATATCACAGAGCAGTTTCTCAGAAAGCTTCTTTCCAGATTTCATCGGAGGATATTTCCTTTTTCACCGTAGCCCTCTAAGGGCTTCCAAATATCACTTTGCCAATTCCACAAGAACTGTCTTAGCGAAAGGCTTCTTGAGGGGAAAGCTGTAACTCTGTGAGATGATTTCACAGAACACAAAGAAGTTTCTCAGAAAGCTTCTTTCTCTTTGTTATGGGAGGATATTTCCTTTGGCCCTATATTCTTCAAAGGGATTCTAAATATCTGCTCTCAGATTCCACAGAAATAAGGCTAGCAAAGAGATCCACGAAATACAGATGTAACTCTGTGAGTGGAAGTCACATATCCCAGAGCAGTTTCTCAGAAAGCTTCTTTCCAGATTTCATCGGAGGATATTTCCTTTTTCACCGTAGCCCTCTACGGGCTTCCAAATATCACTTTGCCAATTCCACAAGAACTGTCTTAGCGAAAGGCTTCTTGAGGGGAAAGCTATAACTCTGTGAGATGATTTCACAGAACACAAAGAAGATTCTCAGAAAGCTTTTTTCTCTTTGTTATCGGAGGATATTTCCTTTGGCCCTATAGTCTTCAAAGGGTTCCGAAATATCTGTTCTCAGATTCCACAGAAATAAGGCTAGCAAAGAGATCCACGAAATACAGATGTAACTCTGTGAGTGGAAGTCACATATCACAGAGAAGTTTCTCAGAAAGCTTCTTTCCAGATTTCATCGGAGGATATTTCCTTTTTCACCGTAGCCCTCTAAGGGCTTCCAAATATCACTTTGCCAATTCCACAAGAACTGTCTTAGCGAAAGGCTTCTTGAGGGGAAAGCTGTAACTCTGTGAGATGATTTCACAGAACACAAAGAAGTTTCTCAGAAAGCTTCTTTCTCTTTGTTATCGGAGGATATTTCCTTTGGCCCTATAGTCTTCAAAGGGATCCGAAATATCTGTTCTCAGATTCCACAGAAATAAGGCTAGCAAAGAGATCCACGAAATACAGATGTAACTCTGTGAGTGGAAGTCACATATCACAGAGCAGTTTCTCAGAAAGCTTCTTTCCATATTTCATCGGAGGATATTTCCTTTTTCACCATAGCCCTCTATGGGCTTCCAAATATCACTTTGCCAATTCCACAAGAACTGTCTTAGTGAAAGGCTTCTTGAGGGGAAAGCTGTAACTCTGTGAGATGATTTCACAGAACACAAAGAAGTTTCTCAGAAAGCTTCTTTCTCTTTGTTATGGGAGGATATTTCCTTTGGCCCTATAGTCTTCAAGGGGATTCTAAATATCTGCTTTCAGATTCCACAGAAATAAGGCTAGCAAAGAGATCCACGAAATACAGATGTAACTCTGTGAGTGGAAGTCACATATCACAGAGCAGTTTCTCAGAAAGCTTCTTTCCAGATTTCATCGGAGGATATTTCCTTTTTCACCATAGCCCTCTATGGGGTTCCAAATATCACTTTGCCAATTCCACAAGAACTGTCTTAGCCAAAGGCTTCTTGAGGGGAAAGCTGTAATTCTGTGAGTTGATTTCACAGAACACAAAGAAGTTTCTCAGAAAGCTTCTTTCTCTTTGTTATGGGAGGATATTTCCTTTGGCCCTATAGTCTTCAAGGGGATTCTAAATATCTGCTTTCAGATTCCACAGAAATAAGGCTAGCAAAGAGATCCACGAAATTCAGATGTAACTCTGTGAGTGGAAGTCACATATCACAGAGCAGTTTCTCAGAAAGCTTCTTTCCAGATTTCATCGGAGGATATTTCCTTTTTCACTGTAGCCCTCTAGGGCAACCAAATATCACTTTGCCAATTCCACAAGAACTGTCTTAGCGAAAGGCTTCTTGAGGGGAATGCTGTAACTCTGTGAGATGATTTCACAGAACACAAAGAAGTTTCTCAGAAAGCTTCTTTCTCTTTGTTATCGGAGGATATTTCCTTTGGCCCTATATTCTTCAAAGGGATTCTAAATATCTGCTCTCAGATTCCACAGAAATAAGCCTAGCAAAGAGATCCACGAAATACAGATGTAACTCTGTGAGTGGAAGTCACATATCACAGAGCAGTTTCTCAGAAAGCTTCTTTCCAGATTTCCTCTGAGGATATTTCCTTTTTCACCATAGCCCTCTAGGGGCTTCCAAATATCACTTTGCCAATTCCACAAGAACTGTCTTAGCGAAAGGCTTCTTGAGGGGAAAGCTGTAACTCTGTGAGATGATTTCACAGAACACAAAGAAGTTTCTCAGAAAGCTTCTTTCTCTTTGTTATCGTTGGATATTTCCTTTGGTCCTATAGTCTTCAAAGGGATCCGAAATATCTGTTCTCAGATTCCACAGAAATAAGGCTAGCAAAGAGATCCACGAAATACAGATGTAACTCTGTGGGTGGAAGTCACATATCCCAGAGCAGTTTCTCAGAAAGCTTCTTTCCAGATTTCATCTGAGGATATTTCCTTTTTCACCATAGCCCTCTATGTGCTTCCAAATATCACTTTGCCAATTCCACAAGAACTGTCTTAGCGAAAGGCTTCTTGAGGGGAAAGCTGTAATTCTGTGAGATGATTTCACAGAACACAAAGAAGTTTCTCAGGAAGCTTCTTTCTCTTTGTTATGGGAGGATATTTCCTTTGGCCCTATAGTCTTCAAGGGGATTCAAAATATCTGCTTTCAGATTCCACAGAAATAAGGCTAGCAAAGAGATCCACGAAATACAGATGTAACTCTGTGAGTGGAATTCACATATCACAGAGCAGTTTCTCAGAAAGCTTCTTTCCAGATTTCATCGGAGGATATTTCCTTTTTCACCGTAGCCCTCTAGGGCAACCAAATATCACTTTGCCAATTCCACAAGAACTGTCTCAGTGAAAGGCTTCTTGAGGGGAAAGCTGTAACTCTGTGAGATGATTTCACAGAACACAAAGAAGTTTCTCAGAAAGCTTCTTTCTCTTTGTTATCGGAGGATATTTCCTTTGGCCCTATATTCTTCAAAGTGATTCTAAATATCTGCTCTCAGATTCCACAGAAATAAGGCTAGCAAAGAGATCCACGAAATACAGATGTAACTCTGTGAGTGGAAGTCACATATCACAGAGCAGTTTCTCAGAAAGCTTCTTTCCAGATTTCATCGGAGGATATTTCCTTTTTCACCATAGCCCTCTATGGGCTTCCAAATATCACTTTGCCAATTCCACAAGAACTGTCTTAGCGAAAGGCTTCTTGAGGGGAAAGCTGTAACTCTGTGAGATGATTTCACAGAACACAAAGAAGTTTCTCAGAAAACTTCTTTCTCTTTGTTATGGGAGGATATTTCCTTTGGCCCTATAGTCTTCAAAGGGATTCTAAATATCTGCTCTCAGATTCCACAGAAATAAGGCTAGCAAAGAGATCCACGAAATACAGATGTAACTCTGTGAGTGGAAGTCACATATCACAGAGCAGTTTCTCAGAAAGCTTCTTTTCAAATTTCATTGGAGGATATTTCATTTTTCACCATAGCCCTCTAAGGGGTTCCAAATATCACTTTGCCAATTCCACAAGAACTGTCTTAGCGAAAGGCTTCTTGAGGGGAAAGCTGTAACTTTGTGAGATGATTTCACAGAACACAAAGAAGTTTCTCAGAAAGCTTCTTTCTCTTTGTTATCGGAGGATATTTCCTTTGGCCCTATAGTCTACAAGGGGATTCTAAATAACTGCTTTCAAATTCCACAGAAATAAGGCTAGCAAAGAGATCCACGAAATACAGATGTAACTCTGTGAGTGGAAGTCACATATCACAGAGCAGTTTCTCAGAAAGCTTCTTTCCAGATTTCATTAGAGGATATTTCCTTTTTCACCATAGCCCTCTATGGGCTTCCAAATATCACTTTGCCAATTCCACAAGAACTGTCTTAGCGAAAGGCTTCTTGAGGGGAAAGCTGTAACTCTGTGAGATGATTTCACAGAACACAAAGAAGTTTCTCAGAAAGCTTCTTTCTCTTTGTTATGGGAGGATATTTCCTTTGGCCCTATAGTGTTCAAAGGGATCCGAAATATCTGTTCTCAGATTCCACAGAAATAAGGCTAGCAAAGAGATCCACGAAATACAGATGTAACTCTGTGAGTGGAAGTCACATATCCCAGAGCAGTTTCTCAGAAAGCTTCTTTCCAGATTTCATCGGAGGATATTTCCTTTTCACCATAGCCCTCTATGGGCTTCCAAATATCACTTTGCCAATTCCACAAGAACTGTCTTAGCGAAAGGCTTCTTGAGGGGAAAGCTGTAACTCTGGGAGATGATTTCACAGAACACAAAGAAGTTTCTCAGAAAGCTTCTTTCTCTTTGTTATCGGAGGATATTTCCTTTGGCCCTATAGTCTTCAAAGGGATCCGAAATATCTGTTCTCAGATTCCACAGAAATAAGGCTAGCAAAGAGATCCACGAAATACAGATGTAACTCTGTGAGTGGAAGTCACATATCACAGAGCAGTTTCTCAGAAAGCTTCTTTCCAGATTTCATCGGAGGATATTTCCTTTTTCACCGTAGCCCTCTAAGGGCTTCCAAATATCACTTTGCCAATTCCACAAGAACTGTCTTAGCGAAAGGCTTCTTGAGGATAAAGCTGTAACTCTGTGAGATGATTTCACAGAACAAAAAGAAGTTTCTCAGAAAGCTTCTTTCTCTTTGTTATGGGAGGATATTTCCTTTGGCCCTATATTCTTCAAAGGGATTCTAAATATCTGCTCTCAGATTCCACAGAAATGAGGCTAGCAAAGAGATCCACGAAATACAGATGTAACTCTGTGAGTGGAAGTCACATATCCCAGAGCAGTTTCTCAGAAAGCTTCTTTCCAGATTTCATCGGAGGATATTTCCTTTTTCACCATAGCCCTCTATGGGCTTCCAAATATCACTTTGCCAATTCCACAAGAACTGTCTTAGCGAAAGGCTTCTTAAGGGGAAAGCTGTAACTCTGGGAGATGATTTCACAGAACACAAAGCAGTTTCTCAGAAAGCTTCTTTCTCTTTGTTATCAGAGGATATTTCCTTTGGCCCTATAGTCTTCAAAGGGATCCGAAATATCTGTTCTCAGATTCCACAGAAATAAGGCTAGCAAAGAGATCCACGAAATACAGATGTAACTCTGTGAGTGGAAGTCACATATCACAGAGCAGTTTCTCAGAAAGCTTCTTTCCAGATTTCATCGGAGGATATTTCCTTTTTCACCGTAGCCCTCTAAGGGCTTCCAAATATCACTTTGCCAATTCCACAAGAACTGTCTTAGCGAAAGGCTTCTTGAGGGGAAAGCTGTAACTCTGTGAGATGATTTCACAGAACACAAAGAAGTTTCTCAGAAAGCTTCTTTCTCTTTGTTTTGGGAGGATATTTCCTTTGGCCCTATAGTCTTCAAAGAGATCCGTAATATCTGTTCTCAGATTCCACAGAAATAAGGCTAGCAAAGAGATCCACGAAATACAGATGTAACTCTGTGAGTGGAAGTCATATATCACAGAGCAGTTTCTCAGAAAGCTTCTTTCCATATTTCATCGGAGGATATTTCCTTTTTCACCATAGCCCTCTATGGGCTTCCAAATATCACTTTGCCAATTCCACAAGAACTGTCTTAGCGAAAGGCTTCTTGAGGGGAAAGCTGTAACTCTGGGAGATGATTTCACAGAACACAAAGCAGTTTCTCAGAAAGCTTCTTTCTCTTTGTTATCAGAGGATATTTCCTTTGGCCCTATAGTCTTCAAAGGGATCCGAAATATCTGTTCTCAGATTCCACAGAAATAAGGCTAGCAAAGAGATCCACGAAATACAGATGTAACTCTGTGAGTGGAAGTCACATATCACAGAGCAGTTTCTCAGAAAGCTTCTTTCCAGATTTCATCGGAGGATATTTCCTTTTTCACCGTAGCCCTCTAAGGGCTTCCAAATATCACTTTGCCAATTGCACAAGAACTGTCTTAGCGAAAGGCTTCTTGAGGGGAAAGCTGTAACTCTGTGAGATGATTTCACAGAACACAAAGAAGTTTCTCAGAAAGCTTCTTTCTCTTTGTTTTGGGAGGATATTTCCTTTGGCCCTATAGTCTTCAAAGAGATCCGTAATATCTGTTCTCAGATTCCACAGAAATAAGGCTAGCAAAGAGATCCACGAAATACAGATGTAACTCTGTGAGTGGAAGTCATATATCACAGAGCAGTTTCTCAGAAAGCTTCTTTCCATATTTCATCGGAGGATATTTCCTTTTTCACCATAGCCCTCTATGGGGTTCCAAATATCACTTTGCCAATTCCACAAGAACTGTCTTAGCGAAAGGCTTCTTGAAGGGAAAGCTGTAATTCTGTGAGATGATTTCAAAGAACACAAAGAAGTTTCTCAGAAAGCTTCTTTCTCTTTGTTATGGGAGGATATTTCCTTTGGCCCTATAGTCTTCAAGGGGATTCTAAATATCTGCTTTCAGATTCCACAGAAATAAGGCTAGCAAAGAGATCCACGAAATACAGATGTAACTCTGTGAGTGGAAGTCACATATCACAGAGCAGTTTCTCAGAAAGCTTCTTTCCAGATTTCATTGGAGGATATTTCATTTTTCACCATAACCCTCTAAGGGGTTCCAAATATCACTTTGCCAATTCCACAAGAACTGTCTTAGCGAAAGGCTTCTTGAGGGGAAAGCTGTAACTCTGTGAGATGATTTCACAGAACACAAAGAAGTTTCTCAGAAAGCTTCTTTCTCTTTGTTATCGGAGGATATTTCCTTTGGCCCTATAGTCTACAAGGGGATTCTAAATATCTGCTTTCAGATTCCACAGAAATAAGGCTAGCAAAGAGATCCACGAAATACAGATGTAACTCTGTGAGTGGAAGTCACATATCACAGAGCAGTTTCTCAGAAAGCTTCTTTCCAGATTTCATTGGAGGATATTTCCTTTTTCACCATAGCCCTCTATGGGCTTCCAAATATCACTTTGCCAATTCCACAAGAACTGTCTTAGCGAAAGGCTTCTTGACGGGAAAGCTGTAACTCTGTGAGATGATTTCACAGAACACAAAGAAGTTTCTCAGAAAGCTTCTTTCTCTTTGTTATCGGAGGATATTTCCTTTGGCCCTATAGTCTTCAAAGGGATCCGAAATATCTGTTGTCAGATTCCACAGAAATAAGGCTAGCAAAGAGATCCACGAAATACAGATGTAACTCTGTGAGTGGAAGTCACATATCACAGAGCAGTTTCTCAGAAAGCTTCTTTCCAGATTTCATCGGAGGATATTTTCTTTTTCACCGTAGCCCTCTAAGGGCTTCCAAATATCACTTTGCCAATTCCACAAGAACTGTCTTAGCGAAAGGCGTCTTGAGGGGAAAGCTGTAACTCTGTGAGATGATTTCACAGAACACAAAGAAGTTTCTCAGAAAGCTTCTTTCTCTTTGTTATGGGAGGATATTTCCTTTGGCCCTATATTCTTCAAAGGGATTCTAAATATCTGCTCTCAGATTCCACAGAAATAAGGCTAGCAAAGAGATCCACGATATACAGATGTAAATCTGTGAGTGGAAGTCACATATCCCAGAGCAGTTTCTCAGAAAGCTTCTTTCCAGATTTCATCGGAGGATATTTCCTTTTTCACCATAGCCCTCTATGGGCTTCCAAATATCACTTTGCCAATTCCACAAGAACTGTCTTAGCGAAAGGCTTCTTGAGGGGAAAGCTGTAACTCTGGGAGATGATTTCACAGAACACAAAGCAGTTTCTCAGAAAGCTTCTTTCTCTTTGTTATCAGAGGATATTTCCTTTGGCCCTATAGTCTTCAAAGGGATCCGAAATATCTGTTCTCAGATTCCACAGAAATAAGGCTAGCAAAGAGATCCACGAAATACAGATGTAACTCTGTGAGTGGAAGTCACATATCACAGAGCAGTTTCTCAGAAAGCTTCTTTCTATATTTCATCGGAGGATATTTCCTTTTTCACCGTAGCCCTCTAAGGGCTTCCAAATATCACTTTGCCAATTCCACAAGAACTGTCTTAGCGAAAGGCTTCTTGAGGGGAAAGCTGTAACTCTGTGAGATGATTTCACAGAACACAAAGAAGTTTCTCAGAAAGCTTCTTTCTCTTTGTTTTGGGAGGATATTTCCTTTGGCCCTATAGTCTTCAAAGAGATCCGTAATATCTGTTCTCAGATTCCACAGAAATAAGGCTAGCAAAGAGATCCACGAAATACAGATGTAACTCTGTGAGTGGAAGTCATATATCACAGAGCAGTTTCTCAGAAAGCTTCTTTCCATATTTCATCGGAGGATATTTCCTTTTTCACCATAGCCCTCTATGGGGTTCCAAATATCACTTTGCCAATTCCACAAGAACTGTCTTAGCGAAAGGCTTCTTGAAGGGAAAGCTGTAATTCTGTGAGATGATTTCAAAGAACACAAAGAAGTTTCTCAGAAAGCTTCTTTCTCTTTGTTATGGGAGGATATTTCCTTTGGCCCTATAGTCTTCAAGGGGATTCTAAATATCTGCTTTCAGATTCCACAGAAATAAGGCTAGCAAAGAGATCCACGAAATACAGATGTAACTCTGTGAGTGGAAGTCACATATCACAGAGCAGTTTCTCAGAAAGCTTCTTTCCAGATTTCATCGGAGGATATTTCCTTTTTCACCATAGCCCTCTATGGGCTTCCAAATATCACTTTGCCAATTCCACAAGAACTGTCTTAGCGAAAGGCTTCTTGAGGGGAAAGCTGTAACTCTGTGAGATGATTTCACAGAACACAAAGAAGTTCCTCAGAAAGCTTCTTTCTCTTTGTTATGGGAGGATAATTCCTTTGGCCCTATTGTCTTCAAAGGGATCCGAAATATCTGTTCTCAGATTCCACAGAAATAAGGCTAGCAAAGAGATCCACGAAATACAGATGTAACTCTGTGAGTGGAAGTCACATATCACAGAGCAGTTTCTCAGAAAGCTTCTTTCCAGATTTCATCGGAGGATATTTCCTTTTTCACCGTAGCCCTCTAAGGGCTTCCAAATATTACTTTGCCAATTCCTCAAGAACTGTCTTAGCGAAAGGCTTCTTGAGGGGAAAGCTGTAACTCTGTGAGATGATTTCACAGAACACAAAGAAGTTTCTCAGAAAGCTTCTTTCTCTTTGTTATGTGAGGATATTTCCTTTGGCCCTATATTCTTCAAAGGGATTCTAAATATCTGCTCTCAGATTCCACAGAAATAAGGCTAGCAAAGAGATCCACGAAATACAGATGTAACTCTGTGAGTGGAAGTCACATATCACAGAGCAGTTTCTCAGAAAGCTTCTTTCCAGATTTCATCGGAGGATATTTCCTTTTTCACCATAGCCCTCTATGGGCTTCCAAATATCACTTTGAAAATTCCACAAGAACTGTCTTAGCGAAAGGCTTCTTGAGGGGAAAGCTGTAACTCTGTGAGATGATTTCAAAGAACACAAAGAAGTTTCTCAGAAAATTTCTTTCTCTTTGTTATGGGAGGATATTTCCCTTGGCCCTATAGTCTTCAAAGGGATTCTAAATATCTGCTCTCAGATTCCACAGAAATAAGGCTAGCAAATAGATGCACGAAATACAGATGTAACTCTGTGAGTGGAAGTCACATATCACAGAGCAGTTTCTCAGAAAGCTTCTTTCCAGATTTCATTGGAGGATATTTCCTTTTTCTCCATAGCTCTCAAAGGGGTTCCAAATATCACTTTGCCAATTCCACAAGAACTGTCTTAGCGAAAGGCTTCTTCAGGGGAAAGCTGTAACTCTGTGAGATGATTTCACAGAACACAAAGAAGTTTCTCAGAAAGCTTCTTTCTCTTTGTTATCGGAGGATATTTCCTTTGGCCCTATAGTCTACAAGGGGATTCTAAATATCTGCTTTCAGATTCCACAGAAATAAGGCTAGCAAAGAGATCCACGAAATACAGATGTAACTCTGTGAGTGGAAGTCACATATCACAGAGCAGTTTCTCAGAAAGCTTCTTTCCAGATTTCATTGGAGGATATTTCCTTTTTCACCATAGCCCTCTATGGGCTTCCAAATATCACTTTGCCAATTCCACAAGAACTGTCTTAGCGAAAGGATTCCTGAGGGGAAAGCTGTAACTCTGGGAGATGATTTCACAGAACACAAAGAAGTTTCTCAGAAAGCTTCTTTCTCTTTGTTATCGGAGGATATTTCCTTTGGCCCTATAGTCTTCAAAGGGATCCGAAATATCTGTTCTCAGATTCCACAGAAATAAGGCTAGCAAAGAGATGCACGAAATACAGATGTAACTTTGTGAGTGGAAGTCACATATCACAGAGCAGTTTCTCAGAAAGCTTCTTTCCAGATTTCATCGGAGGATATTTCCTTTTTCACCGTAGCCCTCTAAGGGCTTCCAAATATCACTTTGCCAATTCCACAAGAACTGTCTTAGCGAAAGGCTTCTTGAGGGGAAAGCTGTAACTCTGTGAGATGATTTCACAGAACACAATGAAGTTTCTCAGAAAGCTTCTTTCTCTTTGTTATCGGAGGATATTTCCTTTGGCCCTATAGTCTTCAAAGGGATCCGAAATATCTGTTCTCAGATTCCACAGAAATAAGGCTAGCAAAGAGATCCACGAAATACAGATGTAACTCTGTGAGTGGAAGTCACATATCACAGAGCAGTTTCTCAGAAAGCTTCTTTCCAGATTTCCTCTGAGGATATTTCCTTTTTCACCATAGCCCTCTATGGTCTTCCAAATATCACTTTGCCAATTCCACAAGAACTGTCTTAGCGATAGGCTTCTTGAGGGGAAAGCTGTAACTCTGTGAGATGATTTCACAGAACACAAAGAAGTTTCTCAGAAAGCTTTTTTCTCTTTGTTATCGTTGGATATTTCCTTTGGTCCTATAGTCTTCAAAGGGATCCGAAATATCTGTTCTCAGATTCCACAGAAATAAGGCTAGCAAAGAGATCCACGAAATACAGATGTAACTCTGTGAGTGGAAGTCACATATCCCAGAGCAGTTTCTCAGAAAGCTTCTTTCCAGATTTCATCTGAGGATATTTCCTTTTTCACCATAGCCCTCTATGGGCTTCCAAATATCACTTTGCCAATTCCACAAGAACTGTCTTAGCGAAAGGCTTCTTGACGGGAAAGCTGTAACTCTGTGAGATGATTTCACAGAACACAAAGAAGTTTCTCAGAAAGCTTCTTTCTCTTTGTTATCGTTGGATATTTCCTTTGGTCCTGTGGTCTTCAAAGGGATCCCAAATATCTGTTCTCAGATTCCACAGAAATAATGCTAGCAAAGAGATCCACGAAATACAGATGTAACTCTGTGAGTGGAAGTCACATATCCCAGAGCAGTTTCTCAGAAAGCTTCTTTCCAGATTTCATCTGAGGATATTTCCTTTTTCACCATAGCCCTCTATGGGCTTCCAAATATCACTTTGCCAATTCCACAAGAACTGTCTTAGCGAAAGGCTTCTTGAGGGGAAAGCTGTAACTCTGTGAGATGATTTCACAGAACACAAAGAAGTTTCTCAGAAAGCTTCTTTCTCTTTGTTATCGGAGGATATTTCCTTTGGCCCTATAGTCTTCAAAGGGATCCGAAATATCTGTTCTCAGATTCCACAGAAATAAGGCTAGCAAAGAGATCCACGAAATACAGATGTAACTCTGTGAGTGGAAGTCACATATCACAGAGCAGTTTCTCAGAAAGCTTCTTTCCAGATTTCATCGGAGGATATTTCCTTTTTCACCGTAGCCCTCTAAGGGCTTCCAAATATCACTTTGCCAATTCCACAAGAACTGTCTTAGCGAAAGGCTTCTTGAGGGGAAAGCTGTAACTCTGTGAGATGATTTCACAGAACACAAAGAAGTTTCTCAGAAAGCTTCCTTCTCTTTGTTATTGGAGGATATTTCCTTTGGCCCTATAGTCTTCAAAGGGTTCCGAAATATCTGTTCTCAGATTCCACAGAAATAAGGCTAGCAAAGAGATCCACGAAATACAGATGTAACTCTGTGAGTGGAAGTCACATATCACAGAGCAGTATCTCAGAAACCTTCTTTCCAGATTTCATCGGAGGATATTTCCTTTTTCACCGTAGCCCTCTAAGGGCTTCCAAATATCACTTTGCCAATTCCACAAGAACTGTCTTAGCGAAAGGCTTCTTGAGGGGAAAGCTGTAACTCTGTGAGATGATTTCACAGAACACAAAGAAGTTTCTCAGAAAGCTTCCTTCTCTTTGTTATCGGAGGATATTTCCTTTGGCCCTATAGTCTTCAAAGGGATCCGAAATATCTGCTCTCAGATTCCACAGAAATAAGGCTAGCAAAGAGATCCACGAAATACAGATGTAACTCTGTGAGTGGAAGTCACATATCCCAGAGCAGTTTCTCAGAAAGCTTCTTTACAGATTTCATCGGAGGATATTTCCTTTTTCACCGTAGCCCTCTATGGGCTTCCAAATATCACTTTGCCAATTCCACAAGAACTGTCTTAGCGAAGGTTTCTTGAGGGGAAAGCTGTAACTCTGTGAGATGATTTCACAGAACACAAAGAAGTTTCTCAGAAAGCTTCTTTCTCTTTGTTATCGGAGGATATTTCCTTTGGCCCTATAGTCTTCAAAGGGATCCGAAATATCTGTTCTCAGATTCCACAGAAATAAGGCTAGCAAAGAGATCCACGAAATACAGATGTAACTCTGTGAGTGGAAGTCACATATCACAGAGCAGTTTCTCAGAAACCTTCTTTCCAGATTTCATCGGAGGATATTTCCTTTTTCAACGTAGCCCTCTAAGGGCTTTCAAATATCACTTTGCCAATTCCACAAGAACTGTCTTAGCGAAAGGCTTCTTGAGGGGAAAGCTGTAACTCTGTGAGATGATTTCACAGAACACAAAGAAGTTTCTCAGAAAGCTTCTTTCTATTTGTTATGGGAGGATATTTCCTTTGGCCCTATATTCTTCAAAGGGATTCTAAATATCTGCTCTCAGATTCCACAGAAATAAGGCTAGCAAAGAGATCCACGATATACAGATGTAACTCTGTGAGTGGAAGTCACATATCCCAGAGCAGTTTCTCAGAAAGCTTCTTTCCAGATTTCATCGGAGGATATTTCCTTTTTCACCATAGCCCTCTATGGGCTTCCAAATATCACTTTGCCAATTCCACAAGAACTGTCTTAGCGAAAGGCTTCTTGAGGGGAAAGCTGTAACTCTGTGAGATGATTTCACAGAACACAAAGAAGTTTCTCCGAAAGCTTCCTTCTCTTTGTTATTGGAGGATATTTCCTTTGGCCCTATAGTCTTCAAAGGGTTCCGAAATATCTGTTCTCAGATTCCACAGAAATAAGGCTAGCAAAGAGATCCACGAAATACAGATGTAACTCTGTGAGTGGAAGTCACATATCACAGAGCAGTTTCTCAGAAAGCTTCTTTCCAGATTTCATCGGAGGATATTTCCTTTTTCACCGTAGCCCTCTAAGGGCTTCCAAATATCACTTTGCCAATTCCACAAGAACTGTCTTAGCGAAAGGCTTCTTGAGGGGAAAGCTGTAACTCTGTGAGATGATTTCACAGAACACAAAGAAGTTTCTCAGAAAGCTTCTTTCTCTTTGTTATGGGAGGATATTTCCTTTGGCCCTATATTCTTCAAAGGGATTCTAAATATCTGCTCTCAGATTCCACAGAAATAAGGCTAGCAAAGAGATCCACGAAATACAGATGTAACTCTGTGAGTGGAAGTCACATATCACAGAGCAGTTTCTCAGAAAGCTTCTTTCCAGATTTCATCGGAGGATATTTCCTTTTTCACCGTAGCCCTCTAAGGGCTTCCAAATATCACTTTGCCAATTCCACAAGAACTGTCTTAGCGAAAGGCTTCTTGAGGGGAAAGCTGTAACTCTGTGAGATGATTTCACAGAACACAAAGAAGTTTCTCAGAAAGCTTCTTTCTCTTTGTTATGGGAGGATATTTCCTTTGGCCCTATAGTCTTCAAAGAGATTCTAAATATCTGCTCTCAGATTCCACAGAAATAAGGCTAGCAAAGAGAACCACGAAATACAGATGTAACTCTGTGAGTGGAAGTCACATATCCCAGAGCAGTTTCTCAGAAAGCTTCTTTCCAGATTTCATCGGAGGATATTTCCTTTTTCACCATAGCCCTCTATGGGCTTCCAAATATCACTTTGCAATTCCACAAGAACTGTCTTAGCGAAAGGCTTCTTGAGGGGAAAGCTGTAACTCTGTGAGATGATTTCACAGAACACAAAGAAGTTTCTCAGAAAGCTTCTTTCTCTTTGTTATCGGAGGATATTTCCTTTGGCCCTATAGTCTTCAAAGGGATCCGAAATATCTGTTCTCAGATTCCACAGAAATAAGGCTAGCAAAGAGATCCACGAAATACAGATGTAACTCTGTGAGTGGAAGTCACATATCACAGAGCAGTTTCTAAGAAAGCTTCTTTCCAGATTTCATCGGAGGATATTTCCTTTTTCAGCCTAGCCCTCTATGGGCTTCCAAATATCACTTTGCCAATTCCACAAGAACTGTCTTAGCGAAAGGCTTCTTGAGGGGAAAGCTGTAACTCTGTGAGATGATTTCACAGAACACAAAGAAGTTTCTCAGAAAGCTTCTTTCTCTTTGTTATGGGAGGATATTTCCTTTGGCCCTATATTCTTCAAAGGGATTCTAAATATCTGCTCTCAGATTCCACAGAAATAAGGCTAGCAAAGAGATCCACAATATACAGAAGTAACTCTGTGAGTGGAAGTCACATATCCCAGAGCAGTTTCTCAGAAAGCTTCTTTCCAGATTTCATCGGAGGATATTTCCTTTTTCACCATAGCCCTCTATGGGCTTCCAAATATCACTTTGCCAATTCCACAAGAACTGTCTTAGCGAAAGGCTTCTTGAGGGGAAAGCTGTAACTCTGTGAGATGATTTCACAGAACACAAAGAAGTTTCTCAGAAAGCTTCCTTCTCTTTGTTATTGGAGGATATTTCCGTTGGCCCTATAGTCTTCAAAGGGTTCCGAAATATCTGTTCTCAGATTCCACAGAAATAAGGCTAGCAAAGAGATCCACGAAATACAGATGTAACTCTGTGAGTGGAAGTCACATATCACAGAGCAGTTTCTCAGAAAGCTTCTTTCCAGATTTCATCGGAGGAGATTTCCTTTTTCACCGTAGCCCTCTAATGGCTTCCAAATATCACTTTGCCAATTCCACAATAACTGTCTTAGCGAAAGGCTTCTTGAGGGGAAAGCTGTAACTCTGTGAGATGATTTCACAGAACACAAAGAAGTTTCTCAGAAAGCTTCTTTCTCTTTGTTATCGGAGGATATTTCCTTTGGCCCTATAGTCTTCAAAGGGATTCTAAATATCTGCTCTCAGATTCCACAGAAATAAGGCTAGCAAAGAGATCCACGAAATACAGATGTAACTCTGTGAGTGGAAGTCACATATCCCAGAGCAGTTTCTCAGAAAGCTTCTTTCCAGATTTCATCGGAGGATATTTCCTTTTTCACCGTAGCCCTCTATGGGCTTCCAAATATCACTTTGCAATTCCACAAGAACTGTCTTAGCGAAAGGCTTCTTGAGGGGAAAGCTGTAACTCTGTGAGATGATTTCACAGAACACAAAGAAGTTTCTCAGAAAGCTTCTTTCTCTTTGTTATCGGAGGATATTTCCTTTGGCCCTATAGTCTTCAAAGGGATCCGAAATATCTGTTCTCAGATTCCACAGAAATAAGGCTAGCAAAGAGATCCACGAAATACAGATGTAACTCTGTGAGTGGAAGTCACATATCACAGAGCAGTTTCTCAGAAAGCTTCTTTCCAGATTTCATCGGAGGATATTTCCTTTTTCACCGTAGCCCTCTAAGGTTTTCCAAATATCACTTTGCCAATTCCACAAGAACTGTCTTAGCGAAAGGCTTCTTGAGGGGAAAGCTGTAACTCTGTGAGATGATTTCACAGAACACAAAGAAGTTTCTCAGAAAGCTTCTTTCTCGTTGTTATGGGAGGATATTTCCTTTGGCCCTATATTCTTCAAAGGGATTCTAAATATCTGCTCTCAGATTCCACAGAAATAAGGCTAGCAAAGAGATCCACGATATACAGATGTAACTCTGTGAGTGGAAGTCACATATCCCAGAGCAGTTTCTCAGAAAGCTTCTTTCCAGATTTCATCGGAGGATATTTCCTTTTTCACCGTAGCCCTCTATGGGCTTCCAAATATCACTTTGCCAATTCCACAAGAACTGTCTTAGCGAAAGGCTTCTTGAGGGGAAAGCTGTAACTCTGTGAGATGATTTCACAGAACACAAAGAAGTTTCTCAGAAAGCTTCCTTCTCTTTGTTATTGGAGGATAATTCCTTTGGCCCTATAGTCTTCAAAGGGATCCGAAATATCTGTTCTCAGATTCCACAGAAATAAGGCTAGCAAAGAGATCCACGAAATACAGATGTAACTCTGTGAGTGGAAGTCACATATCACAGAGGAGTTTCTCAGAAAGCTTCTTTCCAGATTTCATCGGAGGATATTTCCTTTTTCACCGTAGCCCTCTAAGGGCTTCCAAATATCACTTTGCCAATTCCACAAGAACTGTCTTAGCGAAAGGCTTCTTGAGGGGAAAGCTGTAACTCTGTGAGATGATTTCACAGAACACAAAGAAGTTTCTCAGAAAGCTTCTTTCTCTTTGTTATCGGAGGATATTTCCTTTGGCCCTATAGTCTCAAAGGGATCCGAAATATCTGTTCTCAGATTCCACAGAAATAAGGCTAGCAAAGAGATCCACGAAATACAGATGTAACTCTGTGAGTGGAAGTCACATATCACAGAGCAGTTTCTCAGAAAGCTTCTTTCCAGATTTCATCGGAGGATATTTCCTTTTTCACCATAGCCCTCTATGGGCTTACAAATATCACTTTGAACATTCCACAAGAACTGTCTTATCGAAAGGCTTCTTGAGGGGAAAGCTGTAACTCTATGAGATGATTTCACAGAACACAAAGAAGTTTCTCAGAAAACTTCTTTCTCTTTGTTATGGGAGGATATTTCCCTTGGCCCTATAGTCTTCAAAGGGATTCTAAATATCTGCTCTCAGATTCCACAGAAATAAGGCTAGCAAAGAGATGCACGAAATACAGATGTAACTCTGTGAGTGGAAGTCACATATCACAGAGCAGTTTCTCAGAAAGCTTCTTTCCAGATTTCATTGGAGGATATTTCATTTTTCACCATAGCTCTCTAAGGGGTTCCAAATATCACTTTGCCAATTCCACAAGAACTGTCTTAGCGAAAGGCTTCTTCAGGGGTAAGCTGTAACTCTGTGAGATGATTTCACAGAACACAAAGAAGTTTCTCAGAAAGCTTCTTTCTCTTTGTTATCGGAGGATATTTCCTTTGGCCCTATAGTCTACAAGGGGATTCTAAATATCTTCTTTCAGATTCCACAGAAATAAGGCTAGCAAAGAGATCCACGAAATACAGATGTAACTCTGTGAGTGGAAGTCACATATCACAGAGCAGTTTCTCAGAAAGCTTCTTTCCAGATTTCATTGGAGGATATTTCATTTTTCACCATAGCTCTCTAAGGGGTTCCAAATATCACTTTGCCAATTCCACAAGAACTGTCTTAGCGAAAGGCTTCTTCAGGGGTAAGCTGTAACTCTGTGAGATGATTTCACAGAACACAAAGAAGTTTCTCAGAAAGCTTCTTTCTCTTTGTTATCGGAGGATATTTCCTTTGGCCCTATAGTCTACAAGGGGATTCTAAATATCTTCTTTCAGATTCCACAGAAATAAGGCTAGCAAAGAGATCCACGAAATACAGATGTAACTCTGTGAGTGGAAGTCACATATCACAGAGCAGTTTCTCAGAAATCTTCTTTCCAGATTTCATTGGAGGATATTTCGTTTTTCACCATAGCCCTCTATGGGCTTCCAAATATCACTTTGCCAATTCCACAAGAACTGTCTTAGCGTAAGGCTTCTTGAGGGGAAAGCTGTAACTCTGGGAGATGATTTCACAGAACACAAAGAAGTTTCTCAGAAAGCTTCTTTCTCTTTGTTATCGGAGGATATTTCCTTTGGCCCTATAGTCGTCAAAGGGATCCGAAATATCTGTTCTCAGATTCCACAGAAATAAGGCTAGCAAAGAGATGCACGAAATACAGATGTAACTTTATGAGTGGAAGTCACATATAACAGAGCAGTTTCTCAGAAAGCTTCTTTCCAGATTTCATCTGAGGATATTTCCTTTTTCACCGTAGCCCTCTAAGGGCTTCCAAATATCACTTTGCCAATTCCACAAGAACTGTCTTAGCGAAAGGCTTCTTGAGGGGAAAGCTGTAACTCTGTGAGATGATTTCACAGAACACAAAGAAGTTTCTCAGAAAGCTTCTTTCTCTTTGTTATCGGAGGATATTTCCTTGGCCCTATAGTCTTCAAAGGGATTCGAAATATCTGTTCTCAGATTCCACAGAAATAAGGCTAGCAAAGAGATCCGCGAAATACAGATGTAACTCTGTGAGTGGAAGTCACATATCACAGAGCAGTTTCTCAGAAAGCTTCTTTCCAGATTTCCTCTGAGGATATTTCCTTTTTCACCATAGCCCTCTATGGTCTTCCAAATATCACTTTGCCAATTCCACAAGAACTGTCTTAGCGATAGGCTTCTTGAGGGGAAAGCTGTAACTCTGTTAGATGATTTCACAGAACACAAAGAAGTTTCTCAGAAAGCTTCTTTCTCTTTGTTATCGGAGGATATTTCCTTTGGCCCTATAGTCTTCAAAGGGATCCGAAATATCTGTTCTCAGATTCCACAGAAATAAGGCTAGCAAAGAGATCCACGAAATACAGATGTAACTCTGTGAGTGGAAGTCACATATCACAGAGCAGTTTCTCAGAAGGCTTCTTTCCAGATTTCATCGGAGGATATTTCCTTTTTCAACGTAGCCCTCTAAGGGCTTCCAAATATCACTTTGCCAATTCCACAAGAACTGTCTTAGCGAAAGGCTTCTTGAGGGGAAAGCTGTAACTCTGTGAGATGATTTCACAGAACACAAAGAAGTTTCTCAGAAAGCTTCTTTCTATTTGTTATGGGAGGATATTTCCTTTGGCCCTATATTCTTCAAAGGGATTCTAAATATCTGCTCTCAGATTCCACAGAAATAAGGCTAGCAAAGAGATCCTCGATATACAGATGTAACTCTGTGAGTGGAAGTCACATATCCGAGAGCAGTTTCTCAGAAAGCTTCTTTCCAGATTTCATCGGAGGATATTTCCTTTTTCACCATAGCCCTCTATGGGCTTCCAAATATCACTTTGCCAATTCCACAAGAACTGTCTTAGCGAAAGGCTTCTTGAGGGGAAAGCTGTAACTCTGTGAGATGATTTCACAGAACACAAAGAAGTTTCTCAGAAAGCTTCCTTCTCTTTGTTATTGGAGGATATTTCCTTTGGCCGTATAGTCTTCAAAGGGTTCCGAAATATCTGTTCTCAGATTCCACAGAAATAAGGCTAGCAAAGAGATCCACGAAATACAGATGTAACTCTGTGAGTGGAAGTCACATATCACAGAGCAGTTTCTCAGAAAGCTTCTTTCCAGATTTCATCGGAGGATATTTCCTTTTTCACCGTAGCCCTCTAAGGGCTTCCAAATATCACTTTGCCAATTCCACAAGAACTGTCTTAGCGAAAGGCTTCTTGAGGGGAAAGCTGTAACTCTGTGAGATGATTTCACAGAACACAAAGAAGTTTCTCAGAAAGCTTCTTTCTCTTTGTTATCGGAGGATATTTCATTTGGCCCTATATTCTTCAAAGGGATTCTAAATATCTGCTCTCAGATTCCACAGAAATAAGGCTAGCAAAGAGATCCACGAAATACAGATGTAACTCTGTGAGTGGAAGTCACATATCACAGAGCAGTTTCTCAGAAAGCTTCTTTCCAGATTTCATCGGAGGATATTTCCTTTTTCACCGTAGCCCTCTATGGGCTTCCAAATATCACTTTGCCAATTCCACAAGAACTGTCTTAACGAAAGGCTTCTTGAGGGGAAAGCTGTAACTCTGTGAGATGATTTCACAGAACACAAAGAAGTTTCTCAGAAAGCTTTTTTCTCTTTGTTATCGGAGGATATTTCCTTTGGCCCTATAGTCTTCAAAGGGATCCGAAATATCTGTTCTCAGATTCCACAGAAATAAGGCTAGCAAAGAGATCCACGAAATACAGATGTAACTCTGTGAGTGGAAGTCACATATCACAGAGCAGTTTCTCAGAAAGCTTCTTTCCAGATTTCATCGGAGGATATTTCCTTTTTCACCATAGCCCTCTAAGGGCTTCCAAATATCACTTTGCCAATTCCACAAGAACTGTCTTAGCGAAAGGCTTCTTTAGGGGGAAGCTGTAACTCTGTGAGATGATTTCACAGAACACAAAGAAGTTTCTCAGAAAGCTTCTTTCTCTTTGTTATGGGAGGATATATGCTTTGGCCCTATAGTCTTCAAAGAGATCCGAAATATCTGTTCTCAGATTCCACAGAAATAAGGCTAGCAAAGAGATCCGCGAAATACAGATGTAACTCTGTGAGTGGAAGTCACATATCACAGAGCAGTTTCTCAGAAAGCTTCTTTCCAGATTTCCTCTGAGGATATTTCCTTTTTCACCATAGCCCTCTATGGTCTTCCAAATATCACTTTGCCAATTCCACAAGAACTGTCTTAGCGATAGGCTTCTTGAGGGGAAAGCTGTAACTCTGTTAGATGATTTCACAGAACACAAAGAAGTTTCTCAGAAAGCTTTTTTCTCTTTGTTATCGTTGGATATTTCCTTTGGTCCTATAGTCTTCAAAGGGATCCGAAATATCTGTTCTCAGATTCCACAGAAATAAGGCTAGCAAAGAGATCCACGAAATACAGATGTAACTCTGTGAGTGGAAGTCACATATCCCAGAGCAGTTTCTCAGAAAGCTTCTTTCCAGATTTCATCGGAGGATATTTCCTTTTTCACCGGAGCCCTCTATGGGCTTCCAAATATCACTTTGCAATTCCACAAGAACTGTCTTAGCGAAGGCTTCTTGAGGGGAAAGCTGTAACTCTGTGAGATGATTTCACAGAACACAAAGAAGTTTCTCAGAAAGCTTCTTTCTCTTTGTTATTGGAGGATAATTCCTTTGGCCCTATAGTCTTCAAAGGGATCCGAAATATCTGTTCTCAGATTCCACAGAAATAAGGCTAGCAAAGAGATCCACGAAATACAGATGTAACTCTGTGAGTGGAAGTCACATATCACAGAGGAGTTTCTCAGAAAGCTTCTTTCCAGATTTCATCGGAGGATATTTCCTTTTTCACCGTAGCCCTCTAAGGGCTTCCAAATATCACTTTGCCAATTCCACAAGAACTGTCTTAGCGAAAGGCTTCTTGAGGGGAAAGCTGTAACTCTGTGAGATGATTTCACAGAACACAAAGAAGTTTCTCAGAAAGCTTCTTTCTCTTTGTTATCGGAGGATATTTCCTTTGGCCCTATAGTCTCAAAGGGATCCGAAATATCTGTTCTCAGATTCCACAGAAATAAGGCTAGCAAAGAGATCCACGAAATACAGATGTAACTCTGTGAGTGGAAGTCACATATCACAGAGCAGTTTCTCAGAAAGCTTCTTTCCAGATTTCATCGGAGGATATTTCCTTTTTCACCATAGCCCTCTATGGGCTTAAAAATATCACTTTGAACATTCCACAAGAACTGTCTTATCGAAAGGCTTCTTGAGGGGAAAGCTGTAACTCTATGAGATGATTTCACAGAACACAAAGAAGTTTCTCAGAAAACTTCTTTCTCTTTGTTATGGGAGGATATTTCCCTTGGCCCTATAGTCTTCAAAGGGATTCTAAATATCTGCTCTCAGATTCCACAGAAATAAGGCTAGCAAAGAGATGCACGAAATACAGATGTAACTCTGTGAGTGGAAGTCACATATCACAGAGCAGTTTCTCAGAAAGCTTCTTTCCAGATTTCATTGGAGGATATTTCATTTTTCACCATAGCTCTCTAAGGGGTTCCAAATATCACTTTGCCAATTCCACAAGAACTGTCTTAGCGAAAGGCTTCTTCAGGGGTAAGCTGTAACTCTGTGAGATGATTTCACAGAACACAAAGAAGTTTCTCAGAAAGCTTCTTTCTCTTTGTTATCGGAGGATATTTCCTTTGGCCCTATAGTCTACAAGGGGATTCTAAATATCTTCTTTCAGATTCCACAGAAATAAGGCTAGCAAAGAGATCCACGAAATACAGATGTAACTCTGTGAGTGGAAGTCACATATCACAGAGCAGTTTCTCAGAAAGCTTCTTTCCAGATTTCATTGGAGGATATTTCATTTTTCACCATAGCTCTCTAAGGGGTTCCAAATATCACTTTGCCAATTCCACAAGAACTGTCTTAGCGAAAGGCTTCTTCAGGGGTAAGCTGTAACTCTGTGAGATGATTTCACAGAACACAAAGAAGTTTCTCAGAAAGCTTCTTTCTCTTTGTTATCGGAGGATATTTCCTTTGGCCCTATAGTCTACAAGGGGATTCTAAATATCTTCTTTCAGATTCCACAGAAATAAGGCTAGCAAAGAGATCCACGAAATACAGATGTAACTCTGTGAGTGGAAGTCACATATCACAGAGCAGTTTCTCAGAAATCTTCTTTCCAGATTTCATTGGAGGATATTTCGTTTTTCACCATAGCCCTCTATGGGCTTCCAAATATCACTTTGCCAATTCCACAAGAACTGTCTTAGCGTAAGGCTTCTTGAGGGGAAAGCTGTAACTCTGGGAGATGATTTCACAGAACACAAAGAAGTTTCTCAGAAAGCTTCTTTCTCTTTGTTATCGGAGGATATTTCCTTTGGCCCTATAGTCGTCAAAGGGATCCGAAATATCTGTTCTCAGATTCCACAGAAATAAGGCTAGCAAAGAGATGCACGAAATACAGATGTAACTTTATGAGTGGAAGTCACATATAACAGAGCAGTTTCTCAGAAAGCTTCTTTCCAGATTTCATCTGAGGATATTTCCTTTTTCACCGTAGCCCTCTAAGGGCTTCCAAATATCACTTTGCCAATTCCACAAGAACTGTCTTAGCGAAAGGCTTCTTGAGGGGAAAGCTGTAACTCTGTGAGATGATTTCACAGAACACAAAGAAGTTTCTCAGAAAGCTTCTTTCTCTTTGTTATCGGAGGATATTTCCTTGGCCCTATAGTCTTCAAAGGGATCCGAAATATCTGTTCTCAGATTCCACAGAAATAAGGCTAGCAAAGAGATCCGCGAAATACAGATGTAACTCTGTGAGTGGAAGTCACATATCACAGAGCAGTTTCTCAGAAAGCTTCTTTCCAGATTTCCTCTGAGGATATTTCCTTTTTCACCATAGCCCTCTATGGTCTTCCAAATATCACTTTGCCAATTCCACAAGAACTGTCTTAGCGATAGGCTTCTTGAGGGGAAAGCTGTAACTCTGTTAGATGATTTCACAGAACACAAAGAAGTTTCTCAGAAAGCTTCTTTCTCTTTGTTATCGGAGGATATTTCCTTTGGCCCTATAGTCTTCAAAGGGATCCGAAATATCTG
Organism: Macaca mulatta; assembly: GCF_049350105.2. Classification (NCBI taxonomy): domain Eukaryota; kingdom Metazoa; phylum Chordata; class Mammalia; order Primates; family Cercopithecidae; genus Macaca; species Macaca mulatta. The sequence goes on from NC_133417.1 coordinate 32,411,550, forward strand.
TTCTCAGATTCCACAGAAATAAGGCTAGCAAAGAGATCCACGAAATACAGATGTAACTCTGTGAGTGGAAGTCACATATCACAGAGCAGTTTCTCAGAAGGCTTCTTTCCAGATTTCATCGGAGGATATTTCCTTTTTCAACGTAGCCCTCTAAGGGCTTCCAAATATCACTTTGCCAATTCCACAAGAACTGTCTTAGCGAAAGGCTTCTTGAGGGGAAAGCTGTAACTCTGTGAGATGATTTCACAGAACACAAAGAAGTTTCTCAGAAAGCTTCTTTCTATTTGTTATGGGAGGATATTTCCTTTGGCCCTATATTCTTCAAAGGGATTCTAAATATCTGCTCTCAGATTCCACAGAAATAAGGCTAGCAAAGAGATCCTCGATATACAGATGTAACTCTGTGAGTGGAAGTCACATATCCCAGAGCAGTTTCTCAGAAAGCTTCTTTCCAGATTTCATCGGAGGATATTTCCTTTTTCACCATAGCCCTCTATGGGCTTCCAAATATCACTTTGCCAATTCCACAAGAACTGTCTTAGCGAAAGGCTTCTTGAGGGGAAAGCTGTAACTCTGTGAGATGATTTCACAGAACACAAAGAAGTTTCTCAGAAAGCTTCCTTCTCTTTGTTATTGGAGGATATTTCCTTTGGCCCTATAGTCTTCAAAGGGTTCCGAAATATCTGTTCTCAGATTCCACAGAAATAAGGCTAGCAAAGAGATCCACGAAATACAGATGTAACTCTGTGAGTGGAAGTCACATATCACAGAGCAGTTTCTCAGAAAGCTTCTTTCCAGATTTCATCGGAGGATATTTCCTTTTTCACCGTAGCCCTCTAAGGGCTTCCAAATATCACTTTGCCAATTCCACAAGAACTGTCTTAGCGAAAGGCTTCTTGAGGGGAAAGCTGTAACTCTGTGAGATGATTTCACAGAACACAAAGAAGTTTCTCAGAAAGCTTCTTTCTCTTTGTTATCGGAGGATATTTCATTTGGCCCTATATTCTTCAAAGGGATTCTAAATATCTGCTCTCAGATTCCACAGAAATAAGGCTAGCAAAGAGATCCACGAAATACAGATGTAACTCTGTGAGTGGAAGTCACATATCACAGAGCAGTTTCTCAGAAAGCTTCTTTCCAGATTTCATCGGAGGATATTTCCTTTTTCACCGTAGCCCTCTATGGGCTTCCAAATATCACTTTGCCAATTCCACAAGAACTGTCTTAACGAAAGGCTTCTTGAGGGGAAAGCTGTAACTCTGTGAGATGATTTCACAGAACACAAAGAAGTTTCTCAGAAAGCTTTTTTCTCTTTGTTATCGGAGGATATTTCCTTTGGCCCTATAGTCTTCAAAGGGATCCGAAATATCTGTTCTCAGATTCCACAGAAATAAGGCTAGCAAAGAGATCCACGAAATACAGATGTAACTCTGTGAGTGGAAGTCACATATCACAGAGCAGTTTCTCAGAAAGCTTCTTTCCAGATTTCATCGGAGGATATTTCCTTTTTCACCATAGCCCTCTAAGGGCTTCCAAATATCACTTTGCCAATTCCACAAGAACTGTCTTAGCGAAAGGCTTCTTTAGGGGGAAGCTGTAACTCTGTGAGATGATTTCACAGAACACAAAGAAGTTTCTCAGAAAGCTTCTTTCTCTTTGTTATGGGAGGATATATGCTTTGGCCCTATAGTCTTCAAAGAGATCCGAAATATCTGTTCTCAGATTCCACAGAAATAAGGCTAGCAAAGAGATCCGCGAAATACAGATGTAACTCTGTGAGTGGAAGTCACATATCACAGAGCAGTTTCTCAGAAAGCTTCTTTCCAGATTTCCTCTGAGGATATTTCCTTTTTCACCATAGCCCTCTATGGTCTTCCAAATATCACTTTGCCAATTCCACAAGAACTGTCTTAGCGATAGGCTTCTTGAGGGGAAAGCTGTAACTCTGTTAGATGATTTCACAGAACACAAAGAAGTTTCTCAGAAAGCTTTTTTCTCTTTGTTATCGTTGGATATTTCCTTTGGTCCTATAGTCTTCAAAGGGATCCGAAATATCTGTTCTCAGATTCCACAGAAATAAGGCTAGCAAAGAGATCCACGAAATACAGATGTAACTCTGTGAGTGGAAGTCACATATCCCAGAGCAGTTTCTCACAAAGCTTCTTTCCAGATTTCATCGGAGGATATTTCCTTTTTCACCGTAGCCCTCTATGGGCTTCCAAATATCACTTTGCAATTCCACAAGAACTGTCTTAGCGAAGGCTTCTTGAGGGGAAAGCTGTAACTCTGTGAGATGATTTCACAGAACACAAAGAAGTTTCTCAGAAAGCTTCTTTCTCTTTGTTATCGGAGGATATTTCCTTTGGCCCTATAGTCTTCAAAGGGATCCGAAATATCTGTTCTCAGATTCCACAGAAATAAGGCTAGCAAAGAGATCCACGAAATACAGATGTAACTCTGTGAGTGGAAGTCACATATCACAGAGCAGTTTCTCAGAAAGCTTCTTTCCAGATTTCATCGGAGGATATTTCCTTTTTCAACGTAGCCCTCTAAGGGCTTCCAAATATCACTTTGCCAATTCCACAAGAACTGTCTTAGCGAAAGGCTTCTTGAGGGGAAAGCTGTAACTCTGTGAGATGATTTCACAGAACACAAAGAAGTTTCTCAGAAAGCTTCTTTCTCTTTGTTATCGGAGGATATTTCCTTTGGCCCTATAGTCTCAAAGGGATCCGAAATATCTGTTCTCAGATTCCACAGAAATAAGGCTAGCAAAGAGATCCACGAAATACAGATGTAACTCTGTGAGTGGAAGTCACATATCACAGAGCAGTTTCTCAGAAAGCTTCTTTCCAGATTTCATCGGAGGATATTTCCTTTTTCACCATAGCCCTCTATGGGCTTACAAATATCACTTTGAACATTCCACAAGAACTGTCTTAGCGAAAGGCTTCTTGAGGGGAAAGCTGTAACTCTATGAGATGATTTCACAGAACACAAAGAAGTTTCTCAGAAAGCTTCTTTCTCTTTGTTATGGGAGGATATTTCCTTTGGCCCTATATTCTTCAAAGGGATTCTAAATATCTGCTTTAAGATTCCACAGAAATAAGGCTAGCAAAGAGATCCACAATATACAGATGTAACTCTGTGAGTGGAAGTCACATATCCCAGAGCAGTTTCTCAGAAAGCTTCTTTCCAGATTTCATCGGAGGATATTTCCTTTTTCACCATAGCCCTCTATGGGCTTCCAAATATCACTTTGCCAATTCCACAAGAACTGTCTTAGCGAAAGGCTTCTTGAGGGGAAAGCTGTAACTCTGTGAGATGATTTCACAGAACACAAAGAAGTTTCTCAGAAAGCTGCCTTCTCTTTGTTATTGGAGGATATTTCCTTTGGCCCTATAGTCTTCAAAGGGTTCCGAAATATCTGTTCTCAGATTCCACAGAAATAAGGCTAGCAAAGAGATCCACGAAATACAGATATAACTCTGTGAGTGGAAGTCACATATCACAGAGCAGTTTCTCAGAAAGCTTCTTTCCAGATTTCATCGGAGGATATTTCCTTTTTCACCGTAGCCCTCTAAGGGCTTCCAAATATCACTTTGCCAATTCCACAAGAACTGTCTTAGCGAAAGGCTTCTTGAGGGGAAAGCTGTAACTCTGTGAGATGATTTCACAGAACACAAAGAAGTTTCTCAGAAAGCTTCTTTCTCTTTGTTATCGGAGGATATTTCCTTGGCCCTATAGTCTTCAAAGGGATCCGAAATATCTGTTCTCAGATTCCACAGAAATAAGGCTAGCAAAGAGATCCGCGAAATACAGATGTAACTCTGTGAGTGGAAGTCACATATCACAGAGCAGTTTCTCAGAAAGCTTCTTTCCAGATTTCCTCTGAGGATATTTCCTTTTTCACCATAGCCCTCTATGGTCTTCCAAATATCACTTTGCCAATTCCACAAGAACTGTCTTAGCGATAGGCTTCTTGAGGGGAAAGCTGTAACTCTGTTAGATGATTTCACAGAACACAAAGAAGTTTCTCAGAAAGCTTTTTTCTCTTTGTTATCGTTGGATATTTCCTTTGGTCCTATAGTCTTCAAAGGGATCCGAAATATCTGTTCTCAGATTCCACAGAAATAAGGCTAGCAAAGAGATCCACGAAATACAGATGTAACTCTGTGAGTGGAAGTCACATATCCCAGAGCAGTTTCTCAGAAAGCTTCTTTCCAGATTTCATCGGAGGATATTTCCTTTTTCACCGTAGCCCTCTATGGGCTTCCAAATATCACTTTGCAATTCCACAAGAACTGTCTTAGCGAAGGCTTCTTGAGGGGAAAGCTGTAACTCTGTGAGATGATTTCACAGAACACAAAGAAGTTTCTCAGAAAGCTTCTTTCTCTTTGTTATCGGAGGATATTTCCTTTGGCCCTATAGTCTTCAAAGGGATCCGAAATATCTGTTCTCAGATTCCACAGAAATAAGGCTAGCAAAGAGATCCACGAAATACAGATGTAACTCTGTGAGTGGAAGTCACATATCACAGAGCAGTTTCTCAGAAGGCTTCTTTCCAGATTTCATCGGAGGATATTTCCTTTTTCAACGTAGCCCTCTAAGGGCTTCCAAATATCACTTTGCCAATTCCACAAGAACTGTCTTAGCGAAAGGCTTCTTGAGGGGAAAGCTGTAACTCTGTGAGATGATTTCACAGAACACAAAGAAGTTTCTCAGAAAGCTTCTTTCTATTTGTTATGGGAGGATATTTCCTTTGGCCCTATATTCTTCAAAGGGATTCTAAATATCTGCTCTCAGATTCCACAGAAATAAGGCTAGCAAAGAGATCCTCGATATACAGATGTAACTCTGTGAGTGGAAGTCACATATCCCAGAGCAGTTTCTCAGAAAGCTTCTTTCCAGATTTCATCGGAGGATATTTCCTTTTTCACCATAGCCCTCTATGGGCTTCCAAATATCACTTTGCCAATTCCACAAGAACTGTCTTAGCGAAAGGCTTCTTGAGGGGAAAGCTGTAACTCTGTGAGATGATTTCACAGGACACAAAGAAGTTTCTCAGAAAGCTTCCTTCTCTTTGTTATTGGAGGATATTTCCTTTGGCCCTATAGTCTTCAAAGGGTTCCGAAATATCTGTTCTCAGATTCCACAGAAATAAGGCTAGCAAAGAGATCCACGAAATACAGATGTAACTCTGTGAGTGGAAGTCACATATCACAGAGCAGTTTCTCAGAAAGTTTCTTTCCAGATTTCATCGGAGGATATTTCCTTTTTCACCGTAGCCCTCTAAGGGCTTCCAAATATCACTTTGCCAATTCCACAAGAACTGTCTTAGCGAAAGGCTTCTTGAGGGGAAAGCTGTAACTCTGTGAGATGATTTCACAGAACACAAAGAAGTTTCTCAGAAAGCTTCTTTCTCTTTGTTATGGGAGGATATTTCATTTGGCCCTATATTCTTCAAAGGGATTCTAAATATCTGCTCTCAGATTACACAGAAATAAGGCTAGCAAAGAGATCCACGAAATACAGATGTAACTCTGTGAGTGGAAGTCACATATCACAGAGCAGTTTCTCAGAAAACTTCTTTCCAGATTTCATCGGAGGATATTTCCTTTTTCACCGTAGCCCTCTATGGGCTTCCAAATATCACTTTGCCAATTCCACAAGAACTGTCTTAACGAAAGGCTTCTTGAGGGGAAAGCTGTAACTCTGTGAGATGATTTCACAGAACACAAAGAAGTTTCTCAGAAAGCTTTTTTCTCTTTGTTATCGGAGGATATTTCCTTTGGCCCTATAGTCTTCAAAGGGATCCGAAATATCTGTTCTCAGATTCCACAGAAATAAGGGTAGCAAAGAGATCCACGAAATACAGATGTAACTCTGTGAGTGGAAGTCACATATCACAGAGCAGTTTCTCAGAAAGCTTCTTTCCAGATTTCATCGGAGGATATTTCCTTTTTCACCATAGCCCTCTAAGGGCTTCCAAATATCACTTTGCCAATTCCACAAGAACTGTCTTAGCGAAAGGCTTCTTTAGGGGGAAGCTGTAACTCTGTGAGATGATTTCACAGAACACAAAGAAGTTTCTCAGAAAGCTTCTTTCTCTTTGTTATGGGAGGATATATGCTTTGGCCCTATAGTCTTCAAAGAGATCCGAAATATCTGTTCTCAGATTCCACAGAAATAAGGCTAGCAAAGAGATCCGCGAAATACAGATGTAACTCTGTGAGTGGAAGTCACATATCACAGAGCAGTTTCTCAGAAAGCTTCTTTCCAGATTTCCTCTGAGGATATTTCCTTTTTCACCATAGCCCTCTATGGTCTTCCAAATATCACTTTGCCAATTCCACAAGAACTGTCTTAGCGAAAGGCTTCTTGAGGGGAAAGCTGTAACTCTGTTAGATGATTTCACAGAACACAAAGAAGTTTCTCAGAAAGCTTTTTTCTCTTTGTTATCGTTGGATATTTCCTTTGGTCCTATAGTCTTTAAAGGGATCCGAAATATCTGTTCTCAGATTCCACAGAAATAAGGCTAGCAAAGAGATCCACGAAATACAGATGTAACTCTGTGAGTGGAAGTCACATATCCCAGAGCAGTTTCTCAGAAAGCTTCTTTCCAGATTTCATCGGAGGATATTTCCTTTTTCACCGTAGCCCTCTATGGGCTTCCAAATATCACTTTGCAATTCCACAAGAACTGTCTTAGCGAAGGCTTCTTGAGGGGAAAGCTGTAACTCTGTGAGATGATTTCACAGAACACAAAGAAGTTTCTCAGAAAGCTTCTTTCTCTTTGTTATCGGAGGATATTTCCTTTGGCCGTATAGTCTTCAATGGGATCCGAAATATCTGTTCTCAGATTCCACAGAAATAAGGCTAGCAAAGAGATCCACGAAATACAGATGTAACTCTGTGAGTGGAAGTCACATATCACAGAGCAGTTTCTCAGAAAGCTTCTTTCCAGATTTCATCGGAGGATATTTCCTTTTTCAACGTAGCCCTCTAAGGGCTTCCAAATATCACTTTGCCAATTCCACAAGAACTGTCTTAGCGAAAGGCTTCTTGAGGGGAAAGCTGTAACTCTGTGAGATGATTTCACAGAACACAAAGAAGTTTCTCAGAAAGCTTCTTTCTATTTGTTATGGGAGGATATTTCCTTTGGCCCTATATTCTTCAAAGGGATTCTAAATATCTGCTCTCAGATTCCACAGAAATAAGGCTAGCAAAGAGATCCTCGATATACAGATGTAACTCTGTGAGTGGAAGTCACATATCCCAGAGCAGTTTCTCAGAAAGCTTCTTTCCAGATTTCATCGGAGGATATTTCCTTTTTCACCATAGCCATCTATGGGCTTCCAAATATTACTTTGCCAATTCCACAAGAATTGTCTTAGCGAAAGGCTTCTTGAAGGGAAAGCTGTAACTCTGTGAGATGATTTCACAGAACACAAAGAAGTTTCTCAGAAAGCTTCTTTCTCTTTGTTATCGGAGGATATTTCCTTTGGCCCTGTAGTCTTCAAAGGGATCCGAAATATCTGTTCTCAGATTCCACAGAAATAAGGCTAGCAAAGAGATCCACGAAATACAGATGTAACTCTGTGAGTGGAAGTCACATATCAAAGAGCAGTTTCTCAGAAAGCTTCCTTCCAGATTTCATCGGAGGATATTTCCTTTTTCACCATAGCCCTCTATGGGCTTCCAAATATCACTTTGCCAATTCCACAAGAACTGTCTTAGCGAAAGGCTTCTTGAGGGGAAAGCTGTAACTCTGTGAGATGATTTCACAGAACACAAAGAAGTTTCTCAGAAAGCTTCCTTCTCTTTGTTATTGGAGGATATTTCCTTTGGCCCTATAGTCTTCAAAGGGTTCCGAAATATCTGTTCTCAGATTCCACAGAAATAAGGCTAGCAAAGAGATCCACGAAATACAGATGTAACTCTGTGAGTGGAAGTCACATATCACAGAGCAGTTTCTCAGAAAGCTTCTTTCCAGATTTCATCGGAGGATATTTCCTTTTTCACCGTAGCCCTCTAACGGCTTCCAAATATCACTTTGCCAATTCCACAAGAACTGTCTTAGCGAAAGGCTTCTTGAGGGGAAAGCTGTAACTCTGTGAGATGATTTCACAGAACACAAAGAAGTTTCTCAGAAAGCTTCTTTCTCTTTGTTATGGGAGGATATTTCCTTTGGCCCTATAGTCTTCAAAGGGATTCTAAATATCTGCTCTCAGATTCCACAGAAATAAGGCTAGCAAAGAGAACCACGAAATACAGATGTAACTCTGTGAGTGGAAGTCACATATCCCAGAGCAGTTTCTCAGAAAGCTTCTTTCCAGATTTCATCGGAGGATATTTCCTTTTTCACCATAGCCCTCTATGGGCTTCCAAATATCACTTTGCAATTCCACAAGAACTGTCTTAGCGAAAGGCTTCTTGAGGGGAAAGCTGTAACTCTGTGAGATGATTTCACAGAACACAAAGAAGTTTCTCAGAAAGCTTTTTTCTCTTTGTTATCGGAGGATATTTCCTTTGGCCCTATAGTCTTCAAAGGGATCCGAAATATCTGTTCTCAGATTCCACAGAAATAAGGCTAGCAAAGAGATCCACGAAATACAGATGTAACTCTGTGAGTGGAAGTCACATATCACAGAGCAGTTTCTCAGAATGCTTCTTTCCATATTTCATCGGAGGATATTTCCTTTTTCACCATAGCCCTCTATGGGCTTCCAAATATCACTTTGCCAATTCCACAAGAACTGTCTTAGCGAAAGGCTTCTTGAGGGGAAAGCTGTAACTCTGTGAGATGATTTCACAGAACACAAAGAAGTTTCTCAGAAAGCTTCTTTCTCTTTGTTATGGGAGGATATTTCCTTTGGCCCTATATTCTTCAAAGGGATTCTAAATATCTGCTCTAAGATTCCACAGAAATAAGGCTAGCAAAGAGATCCACAATATACAGATGTAACTCTGTGAGTGGAAGTCACATATCCCAGAGCAGTTTCTCAGAAAGCTTCTTTCCAGATTTCATCGGAGGATATTTCCTTTTTCACCATAGCCCTCTATGGGCTTCCAAATATCACTTTGCCAATTCCACAAGAACTGTCTTAGCGAAAGGCTTCTTGAGGGGAAAGCTGTAACTCTGTGAGATGATTTCACAGAACACAAAGAAGTTTCTCAGAAAGCTTCCTTCTCTTTGTTATTGGAGGATATTTCCTTTGGCCCTATAGTCTTCAAAGGGTTCCGAAATATCTGTTCTCAGATTCCACAGAAATAAGGCTAGCAAAGAGATCCACGAAATACAGATATAACTCTGTGAGTGGAAGTCACATATCACAGAGCAGTTTCTCAGAAAGCTTCTTTCCAGATTTCATCGGAGGATATTTCCTTTTTCACCGTAGCCCTCTAAGGGCTTCCAAATATCACTTTGCCAATTCCACAAGAACTGTCTTAGCGAAAGGCTTCTTGAGGGGAAAGCTGTAACTCTGTGAGATGATTTCACAGAACACAAAGAAGTTTCTCAGAAAGCTTCTTTCTCTTTGTTATGGGAGGATATTTCCTTTGGCCCTATATTCTTCAAAGGGATTCTTAATATCTGCTCTCAGATTCCACAGAAATAAGGCTAGCAAAGAGATCCACGAAATACAGATGTAACTCTGTGAGTGGAAGTCACATATCCCAGAGCAGTTTCTCAGAAAGCTTCTTTCCAGATTTCATCGGAGGATATTTCCTTTTTCACCGTAGCCCTCTATGGGCTTCCAAATATCACTTTGCCAATTCCACAAGAACTGTCTTAGCGAAAGGCTTCTTGAGGGGAAAGCTGTAACTCTGTGAGATGATTTCACAGAACACAAAGAAGTTTCTCAGAAAGCTTTTTCTCTATGTTATCGGAGGATATTTCCTTTGGCCCTATAGTCTTCAAAGGGATCCGAAATATCTGTTCTCAGATTCCACAGAAATAAGGCTAGCAAAGAGATCCACGAAATACAGATGTAACTCTGTGAGTGGAAGTCACATATCACAGAGCAGTTTCTCAGAAAGCTTCTTTCCAGAATTCATCGGAGGATATTTCCTTTTTCACCGTAGCCCTCTAAGGGCTTCCAAATATCACTTTGCCAATTCCACAAAAACTGTCTTAGCGAAAGGCTTCTTGAGGGGAAAGCTGTAACTCTGTGAGATGATTTCACAGAACACAAAGAAGTTTCTCAGAAAGCTTCTTTCTCTTTGTTATGGGAGGATATTTCCTTTGGCCCTATATTCTTCAAAGGGATTCTAAATATCTGCTCTCAGATTCCACAGAAATAAGGCTAGCAAAGAGATCCACGATATACAGATGTAACTCTGTGAGTGGAAGTCACATATCCCAGAGCAGTCTCTCAGAAAGCTTCTTTCCAGATTTCATCGGAGGATATTTCCTTTTTCACCATAGCCCTCCATGGGCTTCCAAATATCACTTTGCCAATTCCACAAGAACTGTCTTAGCGAAAGGCTTCTTGAGGGGAAAGCTGTAACTCTGTGAGATGATTTCACAGAACACAAAGAAGTTTCTCAGAAAGCTTCTTTCTCTTTGTTATCGGAGGATATTTCCTTTGGCCCTATAGTCTTCAAAGGGATCCGAAATATCTGTTCTCAGATTCCACAGAAATAAGGCTAGCAAAGAGATCCACGAAATACAGATGTAACTCTGTGAGTGGAAGTCACATATCCCAGAGCTGTTTCTCAGAAAGCTTCTCTCCGGATTTCATCGGAGGATATTTCCTTTTTCACCGTAGCCCTCTAAGGGCTTCCAAATATCACTTTGCCAATTCCACAAGAACTGTCTTAGCGAAAGGCTTCTTGAGGGGAAAGCTGTAACTCTGTGAGATGATTTCACAGAACACAAAGAAGTTTCTCAGAAAGCTTCTTTCTCTTTGTTATGGGAGGATATTTCCTTTGGCCCTATATTCTTCAAAGGGATTCTAAATATCTGCTCTCAGATTCCACAGAAATAAGGCTAGCAAAGAGATCCACGAAATACAGATGTAACTCTGTGAGTGGAAGTCACATATCCCAGAGCAGTTTCTCAGAAAGCTTCTTTCCATATTTCATCGGAGGATATTTCCTTTTTCACCATACCCCTCTATGGGCTTCCAAATATCACTTTGCCAATTCCACAAGAACTGTTTTAGCGAAAGGCTTCTTGAGAGGAAAGCTGTAACTCTGTGATATGATTTCACAGAACACAAAGAAGTTTCTCAGAAAGCTTCTTTCTCTTTGTTATCGGAGGATATTTCCTTTGGCCCTATAGTCTTCAAAGGGATCCGAAATATCTGTTCTCAGATTCCACAGAAATAAGGCTAGCAAAGAGATCCACGAAATACAGATGTAACTCTGTGAGTGGAAGTCACATATCACAGAGCAGTTTCTCAGAAAGCTTCTTTCCAGATTTCATCGGAGGATATTTCCTTTTTCACCATAGCCCTCTATGGGCTTCCAAATATCACTTTGCCAATTCCACAAGAACTGTCTTAGCGAAAGGCTTCTTGAGGGGAAAGCTGTAACTCTGTGAGATGATTTCACAGAACACAAAGAAGTTTCTCAGAAAGCTTCTTTCTCTTTGTTATGGGAGGATATTTCCTTTGGCCCTATAGTCTTCAAGGGGATTCTAAATATCTGCTTTCAGATTCCACAGAAATAAGGCTAGCAAAGAGATCCACGAAATACAGATGTAACTCTGTGAGTGGAAGTCACATATCACAGAGCAGTTTCTCAGAAAGCTTCTTTCCAGATTTCATCGGAGGATATTTCCTTTTCCACCATAGCCCTCTATGGGGTTCCAAATATCACTTTGCCAATTCCACAAGAACTGTCTTAGCGAAAGGCTTCTTGAGGGGAAAGCTGTAATTCTGTGAGATGATTTCACAGAACACAAAGAAGTTTCTCAGAAAGCTTCTTTCTCTTTGTTATGGGAGGATATTTCCTTAGGCCCTATAGTCTTCAAGGGGATTCTAAATATCTGCTTTCAGATTCCACAGAAATAAGGCTAGCAAAGAGATCCACGAAATACAGATGTAACTCTGTGAGTGGAAGTCACATATCCCAGAGCAGTTTCTCAGAAAGCTTCTTTCCAGATTTCATCTGAGGATATTTCCTTTTTCACCATAGCCCTCTAAGGGCTTCCAAATATCACTTTGCCAATTCCACAAGAACTGTCTTAGCGAAAGGCTTCTTGAGGGGAAAGCTGTAACTCTGTGAGATGATTTCACAGAACACAAAGAAGTTTCTCAGAAAGCTTCTTTCTCTTTGTTATCGGAGGATATTTCCTTTGGCCCTATAGTCTTCAAAGGGATCCGAAATATCTGTTCTCAGATTCCACAGAAATAAGGCTAGCAAAGAGATCCACGAAATACAGATGTAACTCTGTAAGTGGAAGTCCCATATCACAGAGCAGTTTCTCAGAAAGCTTCTTTCCAGATTTCATCGGAGGATATTTCCTTTTTCACCGTAGCCCTCTAAGGGCTTCCAAATATCACTTTGCCAATTCCACAAGAACTGTCATAGCGAAAGGCTTCTTGAGGGGAAAGCTGTAACTCTGTGAGATGATTTCACAGAACACAAAGAAGTTTCTCAGAAAGCTTCTTTCTCTTTGTTATGGGAGGATATTTCCTTTGGCCCTATATTCTTCAAAGGGATTCTAAATATCTGCTCTCAGATTCCACAGAAATAAGGCTAGCAAAGAGATCCACGAAATACAGATGTAACTCTGGGAGTGGAAGTCACATATCCCAGAGCAGTTTCTCAGAAAGCTTCTTTCCATATTTCATCGGAGGATATTTCCTTTTTCACCATAGCCCTCTATGGGCTTCCAAATATCACTTTGCCAATTCCACAAGAACTGTCTTAGCGAAAGGCTTCTTGAGGGGAAAGCTGTAACTCTGTGATATGATTTCACAGAACACAAAGAAGTTTCTCAGAAAGCTTCTTTCTCTTTGTTATCGGAGGATATTTCCTTTGGCCCTATAGTCTTCAAAGGGATCCGAAATATCTGTTCTCAGATTCCACAGAAATAAGGCTAGCAAAGAGATCCACGAAATACAGATGTAACTCTGTGAGTGGAAGTCACATATCACAGAGCAGTTTCTCAGACAGCTTCTTTCCAGATTTCATCGGAGGATATTTCCTTTTTCACCGTAGCCCTCTAAGGCCTTCCAAATATCACTTTGCCAATTCCACAAGAACTGTCTTATCGAAAGGCTTCTTAAGGGGAAAGCTGTAACTCTGTGAGATGATTTCACAGAACACAAAGAAGTTTCTCAGAAAGCTTCTTTCTCTTTGTTATGGGAAGATATTTCCTTTGGCCCTATAGTCTTCAAAGAGATCCGAAATATCTGTTCTCAGATTCCACAGAAATAAGGGTAGCAAAGAGATCCACGAAATACAGATGTAACTCTGTGAGTGGAAGTCACATATCACAGAGCAGTTTCACAGAAAGCTTCTTTCCAGATTTCATCGGAGGATATTTCCTTTTTCAGCATAGCCGTCTATGGGCTTCCAAATATCACTTTGCCAATTCCACAAGAACTGTCTTAGCGAAAGGCTTCTTCAGGGGAAAGCTGTAACTCTGTGAGATGATTTCACAGAACACAAAGAAGTTTCTCAGAAAGCTTCTTTCTCTTTGTTATCGGAGGATATTTCCTTTGGCCCTGTAGTCTTCAAAGGGATCCGAAATATCTGTTCTCAGATTCCACAGAAATAAGGCTAGCAAAGAGATCCACGAAATACAGATGTAACTCTGTGAGTGGAAGTCACATATCACAGAGCAGTTTCTAAGAAAGCTTCCTTCCAGATTTCATCGGAGGATATTTCCTTTTTCACCATAGCCCTCTATGGGCTTCCAAATATCACTTTGCCAATTCCACAAGAACTGTCTTAGCGAAAGGCTTCTTGAGGGGAAAGCTGTAACTCTGTGAGATGATTTCACAGAACACAAAGAAGTTTCTCAGAAAGCTTCTTTCTCTTTGTTATCGGAGGATATTTCCTTTGGCCCTATAGTCTTCAAAGGGATCCGAAATATCTGTTCTCAGATTCCACAGAAATAAGGCTAGCAAAGAGATCCACGAAATACAGATGTAACTCTGTGAGTGGAAGTCACATATCACAGAGCAGTTTCTCAGAAAGCTTCTTTCCATATTTCATCGGAGGATATTTCCTTTTTCACCATAGCCCTCTATGGGCTTCCAAATATCACTTTGCCAATTCCACAAGAACTGTCTTAGCGAAAGTCTTCTTGAGGGGAAAGCTGTAACTCTGTGAGATGATTTCACAGAACACAAAGAAGTTTCTCAGAAAGCTTCTTTCTCTTTGTTATGGGAGGATATTTCCTTTGGCCCTATAGTCTTCAAGGGGATTCTAAATATCTGCTTTCAGATTCCACAGAAATAAGGCTAGCAAAGAGATCCACGAAATACAGATGTAACTCTGTGAGTGGAAGTCACATATCACAGAGCAGTTTCTCAGAAAGCTTCTTTCCAGATTTCATCGGAGGATATTTCCTTTTTCACCATAGCCCTCTATGGGGTTCCAAATATCACTTTGCCAATTCCACAAGAACTGTCTTAGCGAAAGGCTTCTTGAGGGGAAAGCTGTAATTCTGTGAGATGATTTCACAGAACACAAAGAAGTTTCTCAGAAAGCTTCTTACTCTTTGTTATGGGAGGATATTTCCTTAGGCCCTATAGTCTTCAAGGGGATTCTAAATATCTGCTTTCAGATTCCACAGAAATAAGGCTAGCAAAGAGATCCACGAAATACAGATGTAACTCTGTGAGTGGAAGTCACATATCCCAGAGCAGTTTCTCAGAAAGCTTCTTTCCAGATTTCATCTGAGGATATTTCCTTTTTCACCATAGCCCTCTAAGGGCTTCCAAATATCACTTTGCCAATTCCACAAGAACTGTCTTAGCGAAAGGCTTCTTGAGGGGAAAGCTGTAACTCTGTGAGATGATTTCACAGAACACAAAGAAGTTTCTCAGAAAGCTTCTTTCTCTTTGTTATCGGAGGATATTTCCTTTGGCCCTATAGTCTTCAAAGGGATCCGAAATATCTTTTCTCAGATTCCACAGAAATAAGGCTAGCAAAGAGATCCACGAAATACAGATGTAACTCTGTAAGTGGAAGTCCCATATCACAGAGCAGTTTCTCAGAAAGCTTCTTTCCAGATTTCATCGGAGGATATTTCCTTTTTCACCGTAGCCCTCTAAGGGCTTCCAAATATCACTTTGCCAATTCCACAAGAACTGTCTTAGCGAAAGGCTTCTTGAGGGGAAAGCTGTAACTCTGTGAGATGATTTCACAGAACACAAAGAAGTTTCTCAGAAAGCTTCTTTCTCTTTGTTATGGGAGGATATTTCCTTTGGCCCTATATTCTTCAAAGGGATTCTAAATATCTGCTCTCAGATTCCACAGAAATAAGGCTAGCAAAGAGATCCACGAAATACAGATGTAACTCTGTGAGTGGAAGTCACATATCCCAGAGCAGTTTCTCAGAAAGCTTCTTTCCATATTTCATCGGAGGATATTTCCTTTTTCACCATAGCCCTCTATGGGCTTCCAAATATCACTTTGCCAATTCCACAAGAACTGTCTTAGCGAAAGGCTTCTTGAGGGGAAAGCTGTAACTCTGTGATATGATTTCACAGAACACAAAGAAGTTTCTCAGAAAGCTTCTTTCTCTTTGTTATCGGAGGATATTTCCTTTGGCCCTATAGTCTTCAAAGGGATCCGAAATATCTGTTCTCAGATTCCACAGAAATAAGGCTAGCAAAGAGATCCACGAAATACAGATGTAACTCTGTGAGTGGAAGTCACATATCACAGAGCAGTTTCTCAGACAGCTTCTTTCCAGATTTCATCGGAGGATATTTCCTTTTTCACCGTAGCCCTCTAAGGGCTTCCAAATATCACTTTGCCAATTCCACAAGAACTGTCTTAGCGAAAGGCTTCTTAAGGGGAAAGCTGTAACTCTGTGAGGTGATTTCACAGAACACAAAGAAGTTTCTCAGAAAGCTTCTTTCTCTTTGTTATGGGAAGATATTTCCTTTGGCCCTATAGTCTTCAAAGAGATCCGAAATATCTGTTCTCAGATTCCACAGAAAAAAGGGTAGCAAAGAGATCCACGAAATACAGATGTAACTCTGTGAGTGGAAGTCACATATCACAGAGCAGTTTCACAGAAAGCTTCTTTCCAGATTTCATCGGAGGATATTTCCTTTTTCACCATAGCCGTCTATGGGCTTCCAAATATCACTTTGCCAATTCCACAAGAACTGTCTTAGCGAAAGGCTTCTTGAGGGGAAAGCTGTAACTCTGTGAGATGATTTCACAGAACCCAAAGAAGTTTCTCAGAAAGCTTCTTTCTCTTTGTTATCGGAGGATATTTCCTTTGGCCCTGTAGTCTTCAAAGGGATCCGAAATATCTGTTCTCAGATTCCACAGAAATAAGGCTAGCAAAGAGATCCACGAAATACAGATGTAACTCTGTGAGTGGAAGTCACATATCACAGAGCAGTTTCTCAGAAAGCTTCCTTCCAGATTTCATCGGAGGATATTTCCTTTTTCACCATAGCCCTCTATGGGCTTCCAAATATCACTTTGCCAATTCCACAAGAACTGTCTTAGCGAAAGGCTTCTTGAGGGGAAAGCTGTAACTCTGTGAGATGATTTCACAGAACACAAAGAAGTTTCTCAGAAAGCTTCTTTCTCTTTGTTATCGGAGGATATTTCCTTTGGCCCTATAGTCTTCAAAGGGATCCGAAATATCTGTTCTCAGATTCCACAGAAATAAGGCTAGCAAAGAGATCCACGAAATACAGATGTAACTCTGTGAGTGGAAGTCACATATCACAGAGCAGTTTCTCAGAAAGCTTCTTTCCATATTTCATCGCAGGATATTTCCTTTTTCACCATAGCCCTCTATGGGCTTCCAAATATCACTTTGCCAATTCCACAAGAACTGTCTTAGCGAAAGGCTTCTTGAGGGGAAAGCTGTAACTCTGTGAGATGATTTCACAGAACACAAAGAAGTTTCTCAGAAAGCTTCTTTCTCTTTGTTATGGGAGGATATTTCCTTTGGCCCTATAGTCTTCAAGGGGATTCTAAATATCTGCTTTCAGATTCCACAGAAATAAGGCTAGCAAAGAGATCCACGAAATACAGATGTAACTCTGTGAGTGGAAGTCACATATCACAGAGCAGTTTCTCAGAAAGCTTCTTTCCAGATTTCATCGGAGGATATTTCCTTTTTCACCATAGCCCTCTATGGGGTTCCAAATATCACTTTGCCAATTCCACAAGAACTGTCTTAGCGAAAGGCTTCTTGAGGGGAAAGCTGTAATTCTGTGAGATGATTTCACAGAACACAAAGAAGTTTCTCAGAAAGCTTCTTTCTCTTTGTTATGGGAGGATATTTCCTTAGGCCCTATAGTCTTCAAGGGGATTCTAAATATCTGCTTTCAGATTCCACAGAAATAAGGCTAGCAAAGAGATCCACGAAATACAGATGTAACTCTGTGAGTGGAAGTCACATATCCCAGAGCAGTTTCTCAGAAAGCTTCTTTCCAGATTTCATCTGAGGATATTTCCTTTTTCACCATAGCCCTCTAAGGGCTTCCAAATATCACTTTGCCAATTCCACAAGAACTGTCTTAGCGAAAGGCTTCTTGAGGGGAAAGCTGAAACTCTGTGAGATGATTTCACAGAACACAAAGAAGTTTCTCAGAAAGCTTCTTTCTCTTTGTTATCGGAGGATATTTCCTTTGGCCCTATAGTCTTCAAAGGGATCCGAAATATCTGTTCTCAGATTCCACAGAAATAAGGCTAGCAAAGAGATCCACGAAATACAGATGTAACTCTGTGAGTGGAAGTCACATATCACAGAGCAGTTTCTCAGAAAGCTTCTTTCCAGATTTCATCGGAGGATATTTCCTTTTTCACCATAGCCCTCTATGGGCTTCCAAATATCACTTTGCCAATTCCACAAGAACTGTCTTAGCGAAAGGCTTCTTGAGGGGAAAGCTGTAACTCTGGGAGATGATTTCACAGAACACAAAGCAGTTTCTCAGAAAGCTTCTTTCTCTTTGTTATGGGAGGATATTTCCTTTGGCCCTATAGTCTTCAAAGGGATCCGAAATATCTGTTCTCAGATTCCACAGAAATAAGGCTAGCAAAGAGATCCACGAAATACAGATGTAACTCTGTGAGTGGAAGTCACGTATCACAGAGCAGTTTCTCAGAAAGCTTCTTTCCAGATTTCATCGGAGGATATTTCCTTTTTCACTGTAGCCCTCTAAGGGCTTCCAAATATCACTTTGCCAATTCCACAAGAACTGTCTTAGCGAAATGCTTCTTGAGGGGAAAGCTGTAACTCTGTGAGATGATTTCACAGAACACAAAGAAGTTTCTCAGAAAGCTTCTTTCTCTTTGTTTTGGGAGGATATTTCCTTTGGCCCTATAGTCTTCAAAGAGATCCGTAATATCTGTTCTCAGATTCCACAGAAATAAGGCTAGCAAAGAGATCCACGAAATACAGATGTAACTCTGTGAGTGGAAGTCACATATCACACAGCAGTTTCTCAGAAAGCTTCTTTCCATATTTCATCGGAGGATATTTCCTTTTTCAGCATAGCCCTCTATGGGGTTCCAAATATCACTTTGCCAATTCCACAAGAACTGTCTTAGCGAAAGGCTTCTTGAAGGGAAAGCTGTAATTCTGTGAGATGATTTCAAAGAACACAAAGAAGTTTCTCAGAAAGCTTCTTTCTCTTTGTTATGGGAGGATATTTCCTTTGGCCCTATAGTCTTCAAGGGTATTCTAAATATCTGCTTTCAGATTCCACAGAAATAAGGCTAGCAAAGAGATCCACGAAATACAGATGTAACTCTGTGAGTGGAAGTCACATATCACAGAGCAGTTTCTCAGAAAGCTTCTTTCCAGATTTCATCGGAGGATATTTCCTTTTTCACCATAGCCCTCTATGGGCTTCCAAATATCACTTTGCCAATTCCACAAGAACTGTCTTAGCGAAAGGCTTCTTGAGGGGAAAGCTGTAACTCTGTGAGATGATTTCACAGAACACAAAGAAGTTTCTCAGAAAGCTTCCTTCTCTTTGTTATTGGAGGATATTTCCTTTGGCCCTATAGTCTTCAAAGGGTTCCGAAATATCTGTTCTCAGATTCCACAGAAACAAGGCTAGCAAAGAGATCCACGAAATACAGATGTAACTCTGTGAGTGGAAGTCACATATCACAGAGCAGTATCTCAGAAAGCTTCTTTCCAGATTTCATCGGAGGATATTTCCTTTTTCACCGTAGCCCTCTAAGGGCTTCCAAATATCACTTTGCCAATTCCACAAGAACTGTCTTAGCGAAAGGCTTCTTGAGGGGAAAGCTGTAACTCTGTGAGATGATTTCACAGAACACAAAGAAGTTTCTCAGAAAGCTTCTTTCTCTTTGTTTTGGGAGGATATTTCCTTTGGCCCTATAGTCTTCAAAGAGATCCGTAATATCTGTTCTCAGATTCCACAGAAATAAGGCTAGCAAAGAGATCCACGAAATACAGATGTAACTCTGTGAGTGGAAGTCATATATCACAGAGCAGTTTCTCAGAAAGCTTCTTTCCATATTTCATCGGAGGATATTTCCTTTTTCACCATAGCCCTCTATGCGCTTCCAAATATCACTTTGCCAATTCCACAAGAACTGTCTTAGCGAAAGGCTTCTTGAGGGGAAAGCTGTAACTCTGGGAGTTGATTTCACAGAACACAAAGAAGTTTCTCAGAAAGCTTCTTTCTCTTTGTTATCGGAGGATATTTCCTTTGGCCCTATATTCTTCAAAGGGATACTAAATATCTGCTCTCAGATTCCACAGAAATAAGGCTAGCAAAGAGATCCACGAAATACAGATGTAACTCTGTGAGTGGAAGTCACATATCACAGAGCAGTTTCTCAGAAAGCTTCTTTCCAGATTTCATCGGAGGATAATTCCTTTTTCACCGTAGCCCTCTAAGGGCTTCCAAATATCACTTTGCCAATTCCACAAGAACTGTCTTAGCGAAAGGCTTCTTGAGGGGAAAGCTGTAACTCTGTGAGATGATTTCACAGAACACAAAGAAGTTTCTCAGAAAGCTTCTTTCTCTTTGTTATGGGAGGATATTTCCTTTGGCCCTATATTCTTCAAAGGGATTCTAAATATCTGCTCTCAGATTCCACAGAAATAAGGCTAGCAAAGAGATCCACGAAATACAGATGTAACTCTGTGAGTGGAAGTCACATATCCCAGAGCAGTTTCTCAGAAAGCTTCTTTCCAGATTTCATCGGAGGATATTTCCTTTTTCACCATAGCCCTCTATGGGCTTCCAAATATCACTTTGCCAATTCCAGAAGAACTGTCTTAGCGAAAGGCTTCTTGAGGGGAAAGCTGTAACTCTGTGAGATGATTTCACAGAACACAAAGAAGTTTCTCAGAAAGCTTCTTTCTCTTTGTTATCGGAGGATATTTCCTTTGGCACTATAGTCTTCAAAGGGATCCGAAATATCTGTTCTCAGATTCCACAGAAATAAGGCTAGCAAAGAGATCCACGAAATACAGATGTAACTCTGTGAGTGGAAGTCACATATCACAGAGCAGTTTCTCAGAAAGCTTCTTACCAGATTTCATCGGAGGATATTTCCTTTTTCACCGTAGCCCTCTAAGGGCTTCCAAATATCACTTTGCCAATTCCACAAGAACTGTCTTAGCGAAAGGCTTCTTGAGGGGAAAGCTGTAACTCTGTGAGATGATTTCACAGAACACAAAGAAGTTTCTCAGAAAGCTTCTTTCTCTTTGTTATCGGAGGATATTTCCTTTGGCCCTATATTCTTCAAAGATTTCTAAATATCTGCTCTCAGATTCCACAGAAATAAGGCTAGCAAAGAGTTCCACGAAATACAGATGTAACTCTGTGAGTGGAAGTCACATATCCCAGAGCAGTTTCTCAGAAAGCTTCTTTCCAGATTTCATCGGAGGATATTTCCTTTTTCACCATAGCCCTCTATGCGCTTCCAAATATCACTTTGCCAATTCCACAAGAACTGTCTTAGCGAAAGGCTTCTTGAGGGGAAAGCTGTAACTCTGTTAGATGATTTCACAGAACACAAAGAAGTTTCTCAGAAAACTTCTTTCTCTTTGTTATGCGAGGATATTTCCTTTGGCCCTATAGTCTTCAAAGGGATTCTAATTATCTGCTCTCAGATTCCACAGAAATAAGGCTAGCAAAGAGATCCACGAAATACAGATGTAACACTGTGAGTGGAAGTCACATATCACAGAGCAGTTTCTCAGAAATCTTCTTTCCAGATTTCATTGGAGGATATTTCCTTTTTCACCATAGCACTCTAAGGGGTTCCAAATATCACTTTGCCAATTCCACAAGAACTGTCTTAGCGAAAGGCTTCTTGAGGGGAAAGCTGTAACTCTGTGAGATGATTTCACAGAACACAAAGAAGTTTCTCAGAAAGCTTCTTCCTCTTTGTTATCGGAGGATATTTCCTTTGGCCCTATAGTCTACAAGGGGATTCTAAATATCTGCTTTCAGATTCCACAGAAATAAGGCTAGCAAAGAGATCCACGAAATACAGATGTAACTCTGTGAGTGGAAGTCACATATCACAGAGCAGTTTCTCAGAAAGCTTCTTTCCAGATTTCATTGGAGGATATTTCCTTTTTCACCATAGTCCTCTATGGGCTTCCAAATATCACTTTGCCAATTCCACAAGAACTGTCTTAGCGCAAGGCTTCTTGAGGCGAAAGCTGTAACTCTGTGAGATGATTTCACAGAACACAAAGAAGTTTCTCAGAAACCTTCTTTCTCTTTGTTATGGGAGGATATTTCCTTTGGCCCTATAGTCTTCAAAGGGATCCGAAATATCTGTTCTCAGATTCCACAGAAATAAGGCTAGCAAAGAGATCCACGAAATACAGATGTAACTCTGTGAGTGGAAGTCACATATCACAGAGCAGTTTCTCAGACAGCTTCTTTCCAGATTTCATCGGAGGATATTTCCTTTTTCACCGTAGCCCTCTAAGTGCTTCCAAATATCACTTTGCCAATTCCACAAGAACTGTCTTAGCGAAAGGCTTCTTAAGGGGAAAGCTGTAACTCTGTGAGATGATTTCACAGAACACAAAGAAGTTTCTCAGAAAGCTTCTTTCTCTTTGTTATGGGAAGATATTTCCTTTGGCCCTATAGTCTTCAAAGAGATCCGAAATATCTGTTCTCAGATTCCACAGAAAAAAGGGTAGCAAAGAGATCCACGAAATACAGATGTAACTCTGTGAGTGGAAGTCACATATCACAGAGCAGTTTCACAGAAAGCTTCTTTCCAGATTTCATCGGAGGATATTTCCTTTTTCACCATAGCCGTCTATGGGCTTCCAAATATCACTTTGCCAATTCCACAAGAACTGTCTTAGCGAAAGGCTTCTTCAGGGGAAAGCTGTAACTCTGTGAGATGATTTCACAGAACCCAAAGAAGTTTCTCAGAAAGCTTCTTTCTCTTTGTTATCGGAGGATATTTCCTTTGGCCCTGTAGTCTTCAAAGGGATCCGAAATATCTGTTCTCAGATTCCACAGAAATAAGGCTAGCAAAGAGATCCACGAAATACAGATGTAACTCTGTGAGTGGAAGTCACATATCACAGAGCAGTTTCTCAGAAAGCTTCCTTCCAGATTTCATCGGAGGATATTTCCTTTTTCACCATAGCCCTCTATGGGCTTCCAAATATCACTTTGCCAATTCCACAAGAACTGTCTTAGCGAAAGGCTTCTTGAGGGGAAAGCTGTAACTCTGTGAGATGATTTCACAGAACACAAAGAAGTTTCTCAGAAAGCTTCTTTCTCTTTGTTATCGGAGGATATTTCCTTTGGCCCTATAGTCTTCAAAGGGATCCGAAATATCTGTTCTCAGATTCCACAGAAATAAGGCTAGCAAAGAGATCCACGAAATACAGATGTAACTCTGTGAGTGGAAGTCACATATCACAGAGCAGTTTCTCAGAAAGCTTCTTTCCAGATTTCATCGGAGGATATTTCCTTTTTCACCATAGCCCTCTATGGGCTTCCAAATATCACTTTGCCAATTCCACAAGAACTGTCTTAGCGAAAGGCTTCTTGAGGGGAAAGCTGTAACTCTGTGAGATGATTTCACAGAACACAAAGAAGTTTCTCAGAAAGCTTCTTTCTCTTTGTTATGGGAGGATATTTCCTTTGGCCCTATAGTCTTCAAGGGGATTCTAAATATCTGCTTTCAGATTCCACAGAAATAAGGCTAGCAAAGAGATCCACGAAATACAGATGTAACTCTGTGAGTGGAAGTCACATATCACAGAGCAGTTTCTCAGAAAGCTTCTTTCCATATTTCATCGGAGGATATTTCCTTTTTCACCATAGCCCTCTATGGGGTTCCAAATATCACTTTGCCAATTCCACAAGAACTGTCTTAGCGAAAGGCTTCTTGAGGGGAAAGCTGTAATTCTGTGAGATGATTTCACAGAACACAAAGAAGTTTCTCAGAAACCTTCTTTCTCTTTGTTATGGGAGGATATTTCCTTAGGCCCTATAGTCTTCAAGGGGATTCTAAATATCTGCTTTCAGATTCCACAGAAATAAGGCTAGCAAAGAGATCCACGAAATACAGATGTAACTCTGTGAGTGGAAGTCACATATCCCAGAGCAGTTTCTCAGAAAGCTTCTTTCCAGATTTCATCTGAGGATATTTCCTTTTTCACCATAGCCCTCTAAGGGCTTCCAAATATCACTTTGCCAATTCCACAAGAACTGTCTTAGCGAAAGGCTTCTTGAGGGGAAAGCTGTAACTCTGTGAGATGATTTCACAGAACACAAAGAAGTTTCTCAGAAAGCTTCTTTCTCTTTGTTATCGGAGGATATTTCCTTTGGCCCTATAGTCTTCAAAGGGATCCGAAATATCTGTTCTCAGATTCCACAGAAATAAGGCTAGCAAAGAGATCCACGAAATACAGATGTAACTCTGTGAGTGGAAGTCACATATCACAGAGCAGTTTCTCAGAAAGCTTCTTTCCAGATTTCATCGGAGGATATTTCCTTTTTCACCATAGCCCTCTATGGGCTTCCAAATATCACTTTGCCAATTCCACAAGAACTGTCTTAGCGAAAGGCTTCTTGAGGGGAAAGCTGTAACTCTGGGAGATGATTTCACAGAACACAAAGCAGTTTCTCAGAAAGCTTCTTTCTCTTTGTTATGGGAGGATATTTCCTTTGGCCCTATAGTCTTCAAGGGTATTCTAAATATCTGCTTTCAGATTCCACAGAAATAAGGCTAGCAAAGAGATCCACGAAATACAGATGTAACTCTGTGAGTGGAAGTCACATATCACAGAGCAGTTTCTCAGAAAGCTTCTTTCCAGATTTCATCGGAGGATATTTCCTTTTTCACCATAGCCCTCTATGGGCTTCCAAATATCACTTTGCCAATTCCACAAGAACTGTCTTAGCGAAAGGCTTCTTGAGGGGAAAGCTGTAACTCTGTGAGATGATTTCACAGAACACAAAGAAGTTTCTCAGAAAGCTTCCTTCTCTTTGTTATTGGAGGATATTTCCTTTGGCCCTATAGTCTTCAAAGGGTTCCGAAATATCTGTTCTCAGATTCCACAGAAACAAGGCTAGCAAAGAGATCCACGAAATACAGATGTAACTCTGTGAGTGGAAGTCACATATCACAGAGCAGTATCTCAGAAAGCTTCTTTCCAGATTTCATCGGAGGATATTTCCTTTTTCACCGTAGCCCTCTAAGGGCTTCCAAATATCACTTTGCCAATTCCACAAGAACTGTCTTAGCGAAAGGCTTCTTGAGGGGAAAGCTGTAACTCTGTGAGATGATTTCACAGAACACAAAGAAGTTTCTCAGAAAGCTTCTTTCTCTTTGTTTTGGGAGGATATTTCCTTTGGCCCTATAGTCTTCAAAGAGATCCGTAATATCTGTTCTCAGATTCCACAGAAATAAGGCTAGCAAAGAGATCCACGAAATACAGATGTAACTCTGTGAGTGGAAGTCATATATCACAGAGCAGTTTCTCAGAAAGCTTCTTTCCATATTTCATCGGAGGATATTTCCTTTTTCACCATAGCCCTCTATGCGCTTCCAAATATCACTTTGCCAATTCCACAAGAACTGTCTTAGCGAAAGGCTTCTTGAGGGGAAAGCTGTAACTCTGGGAGTTGATTTCACAGAACACAAAGAAGTTTCTCAGAAAGCTTCTTTCTCTTTGTTATCGGAGGATATTTCCTTTGGCCCTATATTCTTCAAAGGGATACTAAATATCTGCTCTCAGATTCCACAGAAATAAGGCTAGCAAAGAGATCCACGAAATACAGATGTAACTCTGTGAGTGGAAGTCACATATCACAGAGCAGTTTCTCAGAAAGCTTCTTTCCAGATTTCATCGGAGGATAATTCCTTTTTCACCGTAGCCCTCTAAGGGCTTCCAAATATCACTTTGCCAATTCCACAAGAACTGTCTTAGCGAAAGGCTTCTTGAGGGGAAAGCTGTAACTCTGTGAGATGATTTCACAGAACACAAAGAAGTTTCTCAGAAAGCTTCTTTCTCTTTGTTATGGGAGGATATTTCCTTTGGCCCTATATTCTTCAAAGGGATTCTAAATATCTGCTCTCAGATTCCACAGAAATAAGGCTAGCAAAGAGATCCACGAAATACAGATGTAACTCTGTGAGTGGAAGTCACATATCCCAGAGCAGTTTCTCAGAAAGCTTCTTTCCAGATTTCATCGGAGGATATTTCCTTTTTCACCATAGCCCTCTATGGGCTTCCAAATATCACTTTGCCAATTCCAGAAGAACTGTCTTAGCGAAAGGCTTCTTGAGGGGAAAGCTGTAACTCTGTGAGATGATTTCACAGAACACAAAGAAGTTTCTCAGAAAGCTTCTTTCTCTTTGTTATCGGAGGATATTTCCTTTGGCACTATAGTCTTCAAAGGGATCCGAAATATCTGTTCTCAGATTCCACAGAAATAAGGCTAGCAAAGAGATCCACGAAATACAGATGTAACTCTGTGAGTGGAAGTCACATATCACAGAGCAGTTTCTCAGAAAGCTTCTTACCAGATTTCATCGGAGGATATTTCCTTTTTCACCGTAGCCCTCTAAGGGCTTCCAAATATCACTTTGCCAATTCCACAAGAACTGTCTTAGCGAAAGGCTTCTTGAGGGGAAAGCTGTAACTCTGTGAGATGATTTCACAGAACACAAAGAAGTTTCTCAGAAAGCTTCTTTCTCTTTGTTATCGGAGGATATTTCCTTTGGCCCTATATTCTTCAAAGATTTCTAAATATCTGCTCTCAGATTCCACAGAAATAAGGCTAGCAAAGAGTTCCACGAAATACAGATGTAACTCTGTGAGTGGAAGTCACATATCCCAGAGCAGTTTCTCAGAAAGCTTCTTTCCAGATTTCATCGGAGGATATTTCCTTTTTCACCATAGCCCTCTATGCGCTTCCAAATATCACTTTGCCAATTCCACAAGAACTGTCTTAGCGAAAGGCTTCTTGAGGGGAAAGCTGTAACTCTGTTAGATGATTTCACAGAACACAAAGAAGTTTCTCAGAAAACTTCTTTCTCTTTGTTATGCGAGGATATTTCCTTTGGCCCTATAGTCTTCAAAGGGATTCTAATTATCTGCTCTCAGATTCCACAGAAATAAGGCTAGCAAAGAGATCCACGAAATACAGATGTAACACTGTGAGTGGAAGTCACATATCACAGAGCAGTTTCTCAGAAATCTTCTTTCCAGATTTCATTGGAGGATATTTCCTTTTTCACCATAGCACTCTAAGGGGTTCCAAATATCACTTTGCCAATTCCACAAGAACTGTCTTAGCGAAAGGCTTCTTGAGGGGAAAGCTGTAACTCTGTGAGATGATTTCACAGAACACAAAGAAGTTTCTCAGAAAGCTTCTTCCTCTTTGTTATCGGAGGATATTTCCTTTGGCCCTATAGTCTACAAGGGGATTCTAAATATCTGCTTTCAGATTCCACAGAAATAAGGCTAGCAAAGAGATCCACGAAATACAGATGTAACTCTGTGAGTGGAAGTCACATATCACAGAGCAGTTTCTCAGAAAGCTTCTTTCCAGATTTCATTGGAGGATATTTCCTTTTTCACCATAGTCCTCTATGGGCTTCCAAATATCACTTTGCCAATTCCACAAGAACTGTCTTAGCGCAAGGCTTCTTGAGGCGAAAGCTGTAACTCTGTGAGATGATTTCACAGAACACAAAGAAGTTTCTCAGAAACCTTTTTTCTCTTTGTTATGGGAGGATATTTCCTTTGGCCCTATAGTCTTCAAAGGGATCCGAAATATCTGTTCTCAGATTCCACAGAAATAAGGCTAGCAAAGAGATCCACGAAATACAGATGTAACTCTGTGAGTGGAAGTCACATATCACAGAGCAGTTTCTCAGACAGCTTCTTTCCAGATTTCATCGGAGGATATTTCCTTTTTCACCGTAGCCCTCTAAGTGCTTCCAAATATCACTTTGCCAATTCCACAAGAACTGTCTTAGCGAAAGGCTTCTTAAGGGGAAAGCTGTAACTCTGTGAGATGATTTCACAGAACACAAAGAAGTTTCTCAGAAAGCTTCTTTCTCTTTGTTATGGGAAGATATTTCCTTTGGCCCTATAGTCTTCAAAGAGATCCGAAATATCTGTTCTCAGATTCCACAGAAAAAAGGGTAGCAAAGAGATCCACGAAATACAGATGTAACTCTGTGAGTGGAAGTCACATATCACAGAGCAGTTTCACAGAAAGCTTCTTTCCAGATTTCATCGGAGGATATTTCCTTTTTCACCATAGCCGTCTATGGGCTTCCAAATATCACTTTGCCAATTCCACAAGAACTGTCTTAGCGAAAGGCTTCTTCAGGGGAAAGCTGTAA
This sequence comes from Macaca mulatta, assembly GCF_049350105.2. Taxonomy (NCBI): domain Eukaryota; kingdom Metazoa; phylum Chordata; class Mammalia; order Primates; family Cercopithecidae; genus Macaca; species Macaca mulatta. The sequence goes on from NC_133417.1 coordinate 32,439,549, forward strand.
CTCTGTGAGATGATTTCACAGAACCCAAAGAAGTTTCTCAGAAAGCTTCTTTCTCTTTGTTATCGGAGGATATTTCCTTTGGCCCTGTAGTCTTCAAAGGGATCCGAAATATCTGTTCTCAGATTCCACAGAAATAAGGCTAGCAAAGAGATCCACGAAATACAGATGTAACTCTGTGAGTGGAAGTCACATATCACAGAGCAGTTTCTCAGAAAGCTTCCTTCCAGATTTCATCGGAGGATATTTCCTTTTTCACCATAGCCCTCTATGGGCTTCCAAATATCACTTTGCCAATTCCACAAGAACTGTCTTAGCGAAAGGCTTCTTGAGGGGAAAGCTGTAACTCTGTGAGATGATTTCACAGAACACAAAGAAGTTTCTCAGAAAGCTTCTTTCTCTTTGTTATCGGAGGATATTTCCTTTGGCCCTATAGTCTTCAAAGGGATCCGAAATATCTGTTCTCAGATTCCACAGAAATAAGGCTAGCAAAGAGATCCACGAAATACAGATGTAACTCTGTGAGTGGAAGTCACATATCACAGAGCAGTTTCTCAGAAAGCTTCTTTCCAGATTTCATCGGAGGATATTTCCTTTTTCACCATAGCCCTCTATGGGCTTCCAAATATCACTTTGCCAATTCCACAAGAACTGTCTTAGCGAAAGGCTTCTTGAGGGGAAAGCTGTAACTCTGTGAGATGATTTCACAGAACACAAAGAAGTTTCTCAGAAAGCTTCTTTCTCTTTGTTATGGGAGGATATTTCCTTTGGCCCTATAGTCTTCAAGGGGATTCTAAATATCTGCTTTCAGATTCCACAGAAATAAGGCTAGCAAAGAGATCCACGAAATACAGATGTAACTCTGTGAGTGGAAGTCACATATCACAGAGCAGTTTCTCAGAAAGCTTCTTTCCATATTTCATCGGAGGATATTTCCTTTTTCACCATAGCCCTCTATGGGGTTCCAAATATCACTTTGCCAATTCCACAAGAACTGTCTTAGCGAAAGGCTTCTTGAGGGGAAAGCTGTAATTCTGTGAGATGATTTCACAGAACACAAAGAAGTTTCTCAGAAACCTTCTTTCTCTTTGTTATGGGAGGATATTTCCTTAGGCCCTATAGTCTTCAAGGGGATTCTAAATATCTGCTTTCAGATTCCACAGAAATAAGGCTAGCAAAGAGATCCACGAAATACAGATGTAACTCTGTGAGTGGAAGTCACATATCCCAGAGCAGTTTCTCAGAAAGCTTCTTTCCAGATTTCATCTGAGGATATTTCCTTTTTCACCATAGCCCTCTAAGGGCTTCCAAATATCACTTTGCCAATTCCACAAGAACTGTCTTAGCGAAAGGCTTCTTGAGGGGAAAGCTGTAACTCTGTGAGATGATTTCACAGAACACAAAGAAGTTTCTCAGAAAGCTTCTTTCTCTTTGTTATCGGAGGATATTTCCTTTGGCCCTATAGTCTTCAAAGGGATCCGAAATATCTGTTCTCAGATTCCACAGAAATAAGGCTAGCAAAGAGATCCACGAAATACAGATGTAACTCTGTGAGTGGAAGTCACATATCACAGAGCAGTTTCTCAGAAAGCTTCTTTCCAGATTTCATCGGAGGATATTTCCTTTTTCACCATAGCCCTCTATGGGCTTCCAAATATCACTTTGCCAATTCCACAAGAACTGTCTTAGCGAAAGGCTTCTTGAGGGGAAAGCTGTAACTCTGGGAGATGATTTCACAGAACACAAAGCAGTTTCTCAGAAAGCTTCTTTCTCTTTGTTATGGGAGGATATTTCCTTTGGCCCTATAGTCTTCAAAGGGATCCGAAATATCTGTTCTCAGATTCCACAGAAATAAGGCTAGCAAAGAGATCCACGAAATACAGATGTAACTCTGTGAGTGGAAGTCACGTATCACAGAGCAGTTTCTCAGAAAGCTTCTTTCCAGATTTCATCGGAGGATATTTCCTTTTTCACTGTAGCCCTCTAAGGGCTTCCAAATATCACTTTGCCAATTCCACAAGAACTGTCTTAGCGAAATGCTTCTTGAGGGGAAAGCTGTAACTCTGTGAGATGATTTCACAGAACACAAAGAAGTTTCTCAGAAAGCTTCTTTCTCTTTGTTTTGGGAGGATATTTCCTTTGGCCCTATAGTCTTCAAAGAGATCCGTAATATCTGTTCTCAGATTCCACAGAAATAAGGCTAGCAAAGAGATCCACGAAATACAGATGTAACTCTGTGAGTGGAAGTCACATATCACAGAGCAGTTTCTCAGAAAGCTTCTTTCCATATTTCATCGGAGGATATTTCCTTTTTCAGCATAGCCCTCTATGGGGTTCCAAATATCACTTTGCCAATTCCACAAGAACTGTCTTAGCGAAAGGCTTCTTGAAGGGAAAGCTGTAATTCTGTGAGATGATTTCAAAGAACACAAAGAAGTTTCTCAGAAAGCTTCTTTCTCTTTGTTATGGGAGGATATTTCCTTTGGCCCTATAGTCTTCAAGGGGATTCTAAATATCTGCTTTCAGATTCCACAGAAATAAGGCTAGCAAAGAGATCCACGAAATACAGATGTAACTCTGTGAGTGGAAGTCACATATCACAGAGCAGTTTCTCAGAAAGCTTCTTTCCAGATTTCATCGGAGGATATTTCCTTTTTCACCATAGCCCTCTATGGGCTTCCAAATATCACTTTGCCAATTCCACAAGAACTGTCTTAGCGAAAGGCTTCTTGAGGGGAAAGCTGTAACTCTGTGAGATGATTTCACAGAACACAAAGAAGTTTCTCAGAAAGCTTCCTTCTCTTTGTTATTGGAGGATATTTCCTTTGGCCCTATAGTCTTCAAAGGGTTCCGAAATATCTGTTCTCAGATTCCACAGAAATAAGGCTAGCAAAGAGATCCACGAAATACAGATGTAACTCTGTGAGTGGAAGTCACATATCACAGAGCAGTATCTCAGAAAGCTTCTTTCCAGATTTCATCGGAGGATATTTCCTTTTTCACCGTAGCCCTCTAAGGGCTTCCAAATATCACTTTGCCAATTCCACAAGAACTGTCTTAGCGAAAGGCTTCTTGAGGGGAAAGCTGTAACTCTGTGAGATGATTTCACAGAACACAAAGAAGTTTCTCAGAAAGCTTCTTTCTCTTTGTTTTGGGAGGATATTTCCTTTGGCCCTATAGTCTTCAAAGAGATCCGTAATATCTGTTCTCAGATTCCACAGAAATAAGGCTAGCAAAGAGATCCACGAAATACAGATGTAACTCTGTGAGTAGAAGTCATATATCACAGAGCAGTTTCTCAGAAAGCTTCTTTCCATATTTCATCGGAGGATATTTCCTTTTTCACCATAGCCCTCTATGCGCTTCCAAATATCACTTTGCCAATTCCACAAGAACTGTCTTAGCGAAAGGCTTCTTGAGGGGAAAGCTGTAACTCTGGGAGTTGATTTCACAGAACACAAAGAAGTTTCTCAGAAAGCTTCTTTCTCTTTGTTATCGGAGGATATTTCCTTTGGCCCTATATTCTTCAAAGGGATACTAAATATCTGCTCTCAGATTCCACAGAAATAAGGCTAGCAAAGAGATCCACGAAATACAGATGTAACTCTGTGAGTGGAAGTCACATATCACAGAGCAGTTTCTCAGAAAGCTTCTTTCCAGATTTCATCGGAGGATAATTCCTTTTTCACCGTAGCCCTCTAAGGGCTTCCAAATATCACTTTGCCAATTCCACAAGAACTGTCTTAGCGAAAGGCTTCTTGAGGGGAAAGCTGTAACTCTGTGAGATGATTTCACAGAACACAAAGAAGTTTCTCAGAAAGCTTCTTTCTCTTTGTTATGGGAGGATATTTCCTTTGGCCCTATATTCTTCAAAGGGATTCTAAATATCTGCTCTCAGATTCCACAGAAATAAGGCTAGCAAAGAGATCCACGAAATACAGATGTAACTCTGTGAGTGGAAGTCACATATCCCAGAGCAGTTTCTCAGAAAGCTTCTTTCCAGATTTCATCGGAGGATATTTCCTTTTTCACCATAGCCCTCTATGGGCTTCCAAATATCACTTTGCCAATTCCAGAAGAACTGTCTTAGCGAAAGGCTTCTAGAGGGGAAAGCTGTAACCCTGTGAGATGATTTCACAGAACACAAAGAAGTTTCTCAGAAAGCTTCTTTCTCTTTGTTATCGGAGGATATTTCCTTTGGCACTATAGTCTTCAAAGGGATCCGAAATATCTGTTCTCAGATTCCACAGAAATAAGGCTAGCAAAGAGATCCACGAAATACAGATGTAACTCTGTGAGTGGAAGTCACATATCACAGAGCAGTTTCTCAGAAAGCTTCTTTCCAGATTTCATCGGAGGATATTTCCTTTTTCACCGTAGCCCTCTAAGGGCTTCCAAATATCACTTTGCCAATTCCACAAGAACTGTCTTAGCGAAAGGCTTCTTGAGGGGAAAGCTGTAACTCTGTGAGATGATTTCACAGAACACAAAGAAGTTTCTCAGAAAGCTTCTTTCTCTTTGTTATCGGAGGATATTTCCTTTGGCCCTATATTCTTCAAAGGGATTCTAAATATCTGCTCTCAGATTCCACAGAAATAAGGCTAGCAAAGAGTTCCACGAAATACAGATGTAACTCTGTGAGTGGAAGTCACATATCCCAGAGCAGTTTCTCAGAAAGCTTCTTTCCAGATTTCATCGGAGGATATTTCCTTTTTCACCATAGCCCTCTATGCGCTTCCAAATATCACTTTGCCAATTCCACAAGAACTGTCTTAGCGAAAGGCTTCTTGAGGGGAAAGCTGTAACTCTGTTAGATGATTTCACAGAACACAAAGAAGTTTCTCAGAAAACTTCTTTCTCTTTGTTATGGGAGGATATTTCCTTTGGCCCTATAGTCTTCAAAGGGATTCTAATTATCTGCTCTCAGATTCCACAGAAATAAGGCTAGCAAAGAGATCCACGAAATACAGATGTAACACTGTGAGTGGAAGTCACATATCATAGAGCAGTTTCTCAGAAATCTTCTTTCCAGATTTCATTGGAGGATATTTCCTTTTTCACCATAGCACTCTAAGGGGTTCCAAATATCACTTTGCCAATTCCACAAGAACTGTCTTAGCGAAAGGCTTCTTGAGGGGAAAGCTGTAACTCTGTGAGATGATTTCACAGAACACAAAGAAGTTTCTCAGAAAGCTTCTTCCTCTTTGTTATCGGAGGATATTTCCTTTGGCCCTATAGTCTACAAGGGGATAATAAATATCTGCTTTCAGATTCCACAGAAATAAGGCTAGCAAAGAGATCCACGAAATACAGATGTAACTCTGTGAGTGGAAGTCGCATATCACAAAGCAGTTTCTCAGAAAGCTTCTTTCCAGATTTCATTGGAGGATATTTCCTTTTTCACCATAGCCCTCTATGGGCTTCCAAATATCACTTTGCCAATTCCACAAGAACTGTCTTAGCGCAAGGCTTCTTGAGGCGAAAGCTGTAACTCTGTGAGATGATTTCACAGAACACAAAGAAGTTTCTCAGAAACCTTCTTTCTCTTTGTTATGGGAGGATATTTCCTTTGGCCCTATAGTCTTCAAAGGGATCCGAAATATCTGTTCTCAGATTCCACAGAAATAAGGCTAGCAAAGAGATCCACGAAATACAGATGTAACTCACTGAGTGGAAGTCACATATCACAGAGCAGTTTCTCAGAAAGCTTCTTTCCAGATTTCATCGGAGGATATTTCCTTTTTCACCGTAGCCCTCTAAGGGCTTCCACATATCACATTGCCAATTCCACAAGAACTGTCTTAGCGAAAGGCTTCTTGAGGTTAAAGCTGTAACTCTGTCAGATGATTTCATAGAACACAAAGAAGTTTCTCAGAAAGCTTCTTTCTCTTTGTTATGGGAGGATATTTCCTTTGGCCCTGTAGTCTTCAAAGAGATCCGAAATATCTGTTCTCAGATTCCACAGAAATAAGGCTAGCAAAGAGATCCACGAAATACAGATGTAACTCTGTGAGTGGAAGTCACATATCACAGAGCAGTTTCTCAGAAAGCTTCTTTCCAGATTTCATCGGAGGATATTTCCTTTTTCACCATAGCCCTCTATGGGCTTCCAAATATCACTTTGCCAATTCCAGAAGAACTGTCTTAGCGAAAGGCTTCTTGAGGGGAAAGCTGTAACCCTGTGAGATGATTTCACAGAACACAAAGAAGTTTCTCAGAAAGCTTCTTTCTCTTTGTTATCGGAGGATATTTCCTTTGGCACTATAGTCTTCAAAGGGATCCGAAATATCTGTTCTCAGATTCCACAGAAATAAGGCTAGCAAAGAGATCCACGAAATACAGATGTAACTCTGTGAGTGGAAGTCACATATCACAGAGCAGTTTCTCAGAAAGCTTCTTTCCAGATTTCATCGGAGGATATTTCCTTTTTCACCGTAGCCCTCTAAGGGCTTCCAAATATCACTTTGCCAATTCCACAAGAACTGTCTTAGCGAAAGGCTTCTTGAGGGGAAAGCTGTAACTCTGTGAGATGATTTCACAGAACACAAAGAAGTTTCTCAGAAAGCTTCTTTCTCTTTGTTATCGGAGGATATTTCCTTTGGCCCTATATTCTTCAAAGGGATTCTAAATATCTGCTGTCAGATTCCACAGAAATAAGGCTAGCAAAGAGTTGCACGAAATACAGATGTAACTCTGTGAGTGGAAGTCACATATCCCAGAGCAGTTTCTCAGAAAGCTTCTTTCCAGATTTCATCGGAGGATATTTCCTTTTTCACCATAGCCCTCTATGCGCTTCCAAATATCACTTTGCCAATTCCACAAGAACTGTCTTAGCGAAAGGCTTCTTGAGGGGAAAGCTGTAACTCTGTTAGATGATTTCACAGAACACAAAGAAGTTTCTCAGAAAACTTCTTTCTCTTTGTTATGGGAGGATATTTCCTTTGGCCCTATAGTCTTCAAAGGGATTCTAATTATCTGCTCTCAGATTCCACAGAAATAAGGCTAGCAAAGAGATCCACGAAATACAGATGTAACACTGTGAGTGGAAGTCACATATCACAGAGCAGTTTCTCAGAAATCTTCTTTCCAGATTTCATTGGAGGATATTTCCTTTTTCACCATAGCACTCTAAGGGGTTCCAAATATCACTTTGCCAATTCCACAAGAACTGTCTTAGCGAAAGGCTTCTTGAGGGGAAAGCTGTAACTCTGTGAGATGATTTCACAGAACACAAAGAAGTTTCTCAGAAAGCTTCTTCCTCTTTGTTATCGGAGGATATTTCCTTTGGCCCTATAGTCTACAAGGGGATAATAAATATCTGCTTTCAGATTCCACAGAAATAAGGCTAGCAAAGAGATCCACGAAATACAGATGTAACTCTGTGAGTGGAAGTCGCATATCACAAAGCAGTTTCTCAGAAAGCTTCTTTCCAGATTTCATTGGAGGATATTTCCTTTTTCACCATAGCCCTCTATGGGCTTCCAAATATCACTTTGCCAATTCCACAAGAACTGTCTTAGCGCAAGGCTTCTTGAGGCGAAAGCTGTAACTCTGTGAAATGATTTCACAGAACACAAAGAAGTTTCTCAGAAACCTTCTTTCTCTTTGTTATGGGAGGATATTTCCTTTGGCCCTATAGTCTTCAAAGGGATCCGAAATATCTGTTCTCAGATTCCACAGAAATAAGGCTAGCATAGAGATCCACGAAATACAGATGTAACTCACTGAGTGGAAGTCACATATCACAGAGCAGTTTCTCAGAAAGTTTCTTTCCAGATTTCATCGGAGGATATTTCCTTTTTCACCGTAGCCCTCTAAGGGCTTCCAAATATCACATTGCCAATTCCACAAGAACTGTCTTAGCGAAAGGCTTCTTGAGGTTAAAGCTGTAACTCTGTCAGATGATTTCATAGAACACAAAGAAGTTTCTCAGAAAGCTTCTTTCTCTTTGTTATGGGAGGATATTTCCTTTGGCCCTGTAGTCTTCAAAGAGATCCGAAATATCTGTTCTCAGATTCCACAGAAATAAGGCTAGCAAAGAGATCCACGAAATACAGATGTAACTCTGTGAGTGGAAGTCACATATCACAGAGCAGTTTCTCAGAAAGCTTCTTTCCAGATTTCATCGGAGGATATTTCCTTTTTCACCATAGCCCTCTATGGGCTTCCAAATATCACTTTGCAAATTCCACAAGAACTGTCTTAGCGAAAGGCTTCTTGAGGGGAAAGCTGTAAGTCTGTGAGATGATTTCACAGAACACAAAGAAGTTTCTCAGAAAGCTTCTTTCTCTTTGTGATCGGAGGATATTTCCTTTGGCCCTATAGTCTTCAAAGGGATCTGAAATATCTGTTCTCGGATTCCACAGAAATAAGGCTAGCAAAGAGATCCACGAAATACAGATGTAACTCTGTGAGTGGAAGTCACATATCACAGAGCAGTTTCTCAGAAAGCTTCTTTCCAGATTTCATCGGAGGATATTTCCTTTTTCACCGTAGCCCTCTAAGGGCTTCCAAATATCACTTTGCCAATTCCACAAGAACTGTCTTAGCGAAAGGCTTCTTGAGGGGAAAGCTGTAACTCTGTGAGATGATTTCACAGAACACAAAGAAGTTTCTCAGAAAGCTTCTTTCTCTTTGTTATGGGAGGATATTTCCTTTGGCCCTATATTCTTCAAAGGGATTCTAAATATCTGCTCTCAGATTCCACAGGAATAAGGCTAGCAAAGAGATCCACGAAATACAGATGTAACTCTGTGAGTGGAAGTCACATATCACAGAGCAGTTTCTCAGAAAGCTTCTTTCCAGATTTCCTCTGAGGATATTTCCTTTTTCACCATAGCCCTCTATGGGCTTCCAAATATCACTTTGCCAACTCCACAAGATCTGTCTTAGCGAAAGGCTTCTTGAGGGGAAAGCTGTAACTCTGTGAGATGATTTCACAGAACACAAAGAAGTTTCTCAGAAAGCTTTTTTCTCTTTGTTATCGTTGGATATTTCCTTTGGTCCTATAGTCTTCAAAGGGATCCGAAATATCTGTTCTCAGATTCCACAGAAATAAGGCTAGCAAAGAGATCCACGAAATACAGATGTAACTCTGTGAGTGGAAGTCACATATCACAGAGCACTTTCTCAGAAAGCTTCTCTCCAGATTTCATCAGAGGATATTTCCTTTTTCACCATAGCCGTCTATGGGCTTCCAAATATCACTTTGCCAATTCCACAAGAACTGTCTTAGCGAAAGGCTTCTTGAGGGGAAAGCTGCAACTCTGGGAGATGATTTCACAGAACACAAAGAAGTTTCTCAGAAAGCTTCTTTCTCTTTGTTATCGGAGGATATTTCCTTTGGCAATATAGTCTTCAAAGGGATCCGAAATATCTGTTCTCAGATTCCACAGAAATAAGGATAGCAAAGAGATCCACGAAATACAGATTTAACTCTGTGAGTGGAAGTCACATATCACAGAGCAGTTTCTCAGAAAGCTTCTTTCCAGATTTCATCGGAGGATATTTCCTTTTTCACCATAGCCCTCTATGGGCTTCCAAATATCACTTTGCCAATTCCACAAGAACTGTCTTAGCGAAAGGCTTCTTGAGGGGAAAGCTGTAACTCTATGAGATGATTTCACAGAACACAAAGAAGTTTCTCAGAAAGCTTTTTTCTCTTTGTTATCGTTGGATATTTCCTTTGGTCCTATAGTCTTCAAAGGGATCCGAAATATCTGTTCTCAGATTCCACAGAAATAAGGCTAGCAAAGAGATCCACGAAATACAGATGTAACTCTGTGAGTGGAAGTCACATATCCCAGAGCAGTTTCTCAGAAAGCTTCTTTCCAGATTTCATCGGAGGATATTTCCTTTTTCACCATAGCCCTCTATGGGCTTCCAAATATCACTTTGCCAATTCCACAAGAACTGTCTTAGCGAAAGGCTTCTTGAGGGGAAAGCTGTAACTCTGTGAGATGATTTCACAGAACACAAAGAAGTTTCTCAGAAAGCTTCTTTCTCTTTGTTATCGGAGGATATTTCCTTTGGCCCTATAGTCTTCAAAGGGATCCGAAATATCTGTTCTCAGATTCCACAGAAATAAGGCTAGCAAAGAGATCCACGAAATACAGATGTAACTCTGTGAGTGGAAGTCACATATCACAGAGCAGTTTCTCAGAAAGCTTCTTTCCAGATTTCATCGGAGGATATTTCCTTTTTCACCGTAGCCCTCTAAGGGCTTCCAAATATCACTTTACCAATTCCACAAGAACTGTCTTAGCGAAAGGCTTCTTTAGGGGAAAGCTGTAACTCTGTGAGATGATTTCACAGAACACAAAGAAGTTTCTCAGAAAGCTTCTTTCTCTTTGTTATGGGAGGATATTTCCTTTGGCCCTATATTCTTCAAAGGGATTCTAAATATCTGCTCTCAGATTCCACAGAAATAAGGGTAGCAAAGAGATCCACGAAATACAGATGTAACTCTGTGAGTGGAAGTCACATATCCCAGAGCAGTTTCTCAGAAAGCTTCTTTCCAGATTTCATCGGAGGATATTTCCTTTTTCACCATAGCCCTCTATGGGCTTCCAAATATCACTTTGCCAATTCCACAAGAACTGTCTTAGCGAAAGGCTTCTTGAGGGGAAAGCTGTAACTCTGTGAGATGATTTCACAGAACACAAAGAAGTTTCTCAGAAAACTTCTTTCTCTTTGTTATGGGAGGATATTTCCTTTGGCCCTATAGTCTTCAAAGGGATTCTAAATATCTGCTCTCAGATTCCACAGAAATAAGGCTAGCAAAGAGATCCACGAAATACAGATGTAACTCTGTGAGTGGAAGTCACATATCACAGAGCAGTTTTTCAGAAAGCTTCTTTCCAGATTTCATCGGAGGATATTTCCTTTTTCACCATAGCCCTGTAAGGGGTTCCAAATATCACTTTGCCAATTCCACAAGAACTGTATTAGCGAAAGGCTTCTTGAGGGGAAAGCTGTAACTCTCTGAGATGATTTCACAGAACACAAAGAAGTTTCTCAGAAAGCTTCTTCCTCTTTGTTATCGGAGGATATTTCCTTTGGCCCTATAGTCTACAAGGGGATTCTAAATATCTGCTTTCAGATTCCACAGAAATAAGGCTAGCAAAGAGATCCACGAAATACAGATGTAACTCTGTGAGTGGAAGTCACATATCACAGAGCAGTTTCTCAGAAAGCTTCTTTCCAGATTTCATTGGAGGATATTTCCTTTTTCACCATTGCCCTCTATGGGCTTCCAAATATCACTTTGCCAATTCCACAAGAACTCTCTTAGCGCAAGGCTTCTTGAGGCGAAAGCTGTAACTCTGTGAGATGATTTCACAGAACACAAAGAAGTTTCTCAGAAAGCTTCTTTCTCTTTGTTATGGGAGGATATTTCCTTTGGCCCTATAGTCTTCAAAGGGATCCGAAATATCTGTTCTCAGATTCCACAGAAATAAGGCTAGCAAAGAGATCCACGAAATACAGATGTAACTCTGTGAGTGGAAGTCACATATCACAGAGCAGTTTCTCAGAAAGCTTCTTTCCAGATTTCATCGGAGGATATTTCCTTTTTCACCGTAGCCCTCTAAGGGCTTCCAAATATCACTTTGCCAATTCCACAAGAACTGTCTTAGCGAAAGGCTTCTTGAGGTTAAAGCTGTAACTCTGTGAGATGATTTCACAGAACACAAAGAAGTTTCTCAGAAAGCTTCTTTCTCTTTGTTATGGGAGGATATTTCCTTTGGCCCTGTAGTCTTCAAAGAGATCCGAAATATCTGTTCTCAGATTCCACAGAAATAAGGATAGCAAAGAGATCCACGAAATACAGATTTAACTCTGTGAGTGGAAGTCACATATCACAGAGCAGTTTCTCAGAAAGCTTCTTTCCAGATTTCATCGGAGGATATTTCCTTTTTCACCATAGCCCTCTATGGGCTTCCAAATATCACTTTGCCAATTCCACAAGAACTGTCTTAGCGAAAGGCTTCTTGAGGGGAAAGCTGTAACTCTATGAGATGATTTCACAGAACACAAAGAAGTTTCTCAGAAAGCTTTTTTCTCTTTGTTATCGTTGGATATTTCCTTTGGTCCTATAGTCTTCAAAGGGATCCGAAATATCTGTTCTCAGATTCCACAGAAATAAGGCTAGCAAAGAGATCCACGAAATACAGATGTAACTCTGTGAGTGGAAGTCACATATCCCAGAGCAGTTTCTCAGAAAGCTTCTTTCCAGATTTCATCGGAGGATATTTCCTTTTTCACCATAGCCCTCTATGGGCTTCCTAATATCACTTTGCCAATTCCACAAGAACTGTCTTAGCGAAAGGCTTCTTGAGGGGAAAGCTGCAACTCTGGGAGATGATTTCACAGAACACAATGAAGTTTCTCAGAAAGCTTCTTTCTCTTTGTTATCGGAGGATATTTCCTTTGGCCCTATAGTCTTCAAAGGGATCCGAAATATCTGTTCTCAGATTCCACAGAAATAAGGCTAGCAAAGAGATCCACGAAATACAGATGTAACTCTGTGAGTGGAAGTCACATATCACAAGCAGTTTCTCAGAAAGATTCTTTCCAGATTTCATCTGAGGATATTTCCTTTTTCACCATAGCTCTCTATGGGCTTCCAAATATCACTTTGCCAATTCCACAAGAACTGTGTTAGCGAAAGGCTTCTTGAGGGGAAAGCTGTAACTCTATGAGATGATTTCACAGAACACAAAGAAGTTTCTCAGAAAGCTTCTTTCTCTTTCTTATCGGAGGATATTTCCTTTGGCACTATAGTCTTTAAAGGGATCAGAAATATCTGTTCTCAGATTCCACAGAAATAAGGCTAGCAAAGAGATCCATAAAATACAGATGTAACTCTGTGAGTGGAAGTCACATATCACAGAGCAGTTTCTCAGAAAGCTTCTTTCCAGATTTCATTGGAGGGTATTTCCTTTATCACAATAGCCCTCTACGGGCTTCCAAATATCACTTTGCCAATTCCACAAAACTGTCTTAGCGAAAGGCTTCTTCAGGGGAAAGCTGTAACTCTGGGAGATTATTTCACAGAACACAAAGAAGTTTCTCAGAAAGCTTCTTTCTCTTTGTTATCGGAGGATATTTCCTTTGGCCCTATAGTCTTCAAAGGGATTCTAAATATCTGCTCTCAGATTCCACAGAAATAAGGCTAGCAAAGAGATCCACGAAATACAGATGTAACTCTGTGAGTGGAAGTCACATATCACAGAGCAGTTTCTCAGAATGCTTCTTTCCAGATTTCATCGGAGGATATTTCCTTTTTCACCATAGCCGTCTATGGCCTTCCAAATATCACTTTGCCAATTCCACAAGAACTGTCTTAGCGAAAGGCTTCTTGAGGGGAAAGCTGTAACTCTGTGAGATCATTTCACAGAACACAAAGAAGTTTCTCAGAAAGCTTCTATCTCTTTGTTATCGGAGGATATTTCCTTTGGCCCTATAGTCTTCAAAGGGATCCGAAATATCTGTTCTCAGATTCCACAGAAATAAGACTAGCAAAGAGATCCACGAAATACAGATGTAACTCTGTGAGTGGAAGTCTCATATCACAGAGCAGTTTCTCAGAAAGCTTCTTTCCAGATTTCATCGGAGGATATTTCCTTTTTCACCATAGCCGTCTATGGGCTTCCAAATATCACTTTGCCAATTCGACAAGAACTGTCTTAGCGAAAGGCTTCTTGAGTGGAAAGCTGCAACTCTGGGAGATGATTTCACAGAACACAAAGAAGTTTCTCAGAAAGCTTCTTTCTCTTTGTTATCGGAGGATATTTCCTTTGGCCCTATAGTGTTCAAAGGGATTCTAAATATCTGCTTTCAGATTCCACAGAAATAAGGCTAGCAAAGAGATCCACGAAATACAGATGTAACTCTGTGAGTGGAAGTCACATATCCCAGAGCAGTTTCTCAGAAAGCTTCTTTCCAGATTTCATCGGAGGATATTTCCTTTTTCACCATAGCCCTCTATGGGCTTCCAAATATCACTTTGCCAATTCCACAAGAACTGTCTTAGCGAAAGGCTTCTTGAGGGGAAAGCTGTAACTCTGTGAGATGATTTCACAGAACACAAAGAAGTTTCTCAGAAAGCTTCTTTCTCTTTGTTATGGGAGGATATTTCCTTTGGCCCTATACTCTTCAAAGGAATTCTAAATATCTGCTCTCAGATTCCACAGAAATAAGGCTAGCAAAGAGATCCACGAAATACAGATGTAACTCTGTGAGTGGAAGTAACATATCACAGAGCAGTTTCTCAGAAAGCTTCTTTCCAGATTTCATCTGAGGATATTTCCTTTTTCACCATAGCCCTCTATGGGCTTCCAAATATCACTTTGCCAATTCCACAAGAACTGTCTTAGCGAAAGGCTTCTTGAGGGGAAAGCTGTAACTCTGTGAGATGATTTCACAGAACACAAAGGAGTTTCTCAGAAAGCTTCTTTCTCTTTGTTATCGGAGGATATTTCCTTTGGCCCTATAGTCTTCAATAGGATCCGAAATATCTGTTCTCAGATTCCACAGAAATAAGGCTAGCAAAGAGATCCACGAAATACAGATGTAACTCTGTGAGTGGAAGTCACATATCCCAGAGCAGTTTCTCAGAAAGCTTCTTTGCAGATTTCATCGGAGGATATTTCCTTTTTCACCATAGCCCTCTATGGGCTTCCAAATATCACTTTGCCAATTCCACAAGAACTGTCTTAGCGAAAGGCTTCTTGAGGGGAAAGCTCTAACTCTGTGAGTTGATTTCACAGAACACAAAGAAGTTTCTCAGAAAGCTTCTTTCTCTTTGTTATCGGAGGATATTTCCTTTGGCCCTATAGTCTTCAAAGGGATCCGAAGTATCTGTTCTCAGATTCCACAGAAATAAGGCTAGCAAAGAGATCCACGAAATACAGATGTAACTCTGTGAGTGGAAGTCACATATCACAGAGCAGTTTCTCAGAAAGCTTCTTTCCAGATTTCATCGGAGGATATTTCCTTTTTCACCATAGCCCTCTAGGGGCTTCCAAATATCACTTTGCCAATTCCAGAAGAACTGTCTTAGCGAAAGGCTTCCTGAGGGGAAAGCTGTAACTCTGTGAGATGATTTCACAGAACACAAAGAAGTTTTTCAGGAAGCTTCTTTCTCTTTGTTATGGGAGGATATTTCCTTTGGCCCTATAGACTTAAAGGGATTCTAAATATCTTCTCTCAGATTCCACAGAAATAAGGCTAGCAAAGAGATCCACGAAATGCTGAT
Source organism: Macaca mulatta (assembly GCF_049350105.2). Lineage (NCBI taxonomy): Eukaryota > Metazoa > Chordata > Mammalia > Primates > Cercopithecidae > Macaca > Macaca mulatta. The sequence goes on from NC_133417.1 coordinate 32,454,805, forward strand.
GTAACTCTGTGAGTGGAAATCACATATCACAGAGCAGTTTCTCAGAAAGCTTCTTTCCAGATTTCATCGGAGGATATTTCCTTTTTCACCATAGCCCTCTATGGGCTTCCAAATATCACTTTGCCAATTCCACAAGAACTGTCTTAGCGAAAGGCTTCTTGAGGGGAAAGCTGTAACTCTGTGAGATGATTTCACAGAACACAAAGAAGTTTCTCAGAAAGCTTCTTTCTCTTTGTTATGGGAGGGTATTTCCTTTGGCCCTATAGTCTTCAAAGGGATTCTAAATATCTGCTCTCAGATTCCACAGAAATAAGGCTAGCAAAGAGATCCACGAAATACAGATGTAACTCTGTGAGTGGAAGTCACATATCACAGAGCAGTTTCTCAGAAAGCTTCTTTCCAGATTTCATCTGAGGATATTTCCTTTTTCACCATAGCCCTCTAGGGGCTTCCAAATATCACTTTGCCAATTCCACAAGAACTGTCTTAGCGAAAGGCTTCTTGAGGGGAAAGCTGTAACTCTGTGAGATGATTTCACAGAACACAAAAAAAAGTTTCTCAGAAAGCTTCTTTCTCTTTGTTATCGTTGGATATTTCATTTGGCCCTATAGTCTTCAAAGGGATCCGAAATATCTGTTCTCAGATTCCACAGAAATAAGGCTAGCAAAGAGATCCACGAAATACAGATGTAACTCTGTGAGTGGAAGTCACATATCACAGAGCAGTTTCTCAGAAAGCTTCTTTCCAGATTTCATCTGAAGATATTTCCTTTTTCACGATAGCCCTCTATGGGCTTCCAAATATCACTTTGCCATTTCCACAAGAACTGTCTTAGCGAAAGGCTTCTTGAGGGGAAAGCTGTAACTCTGTGAGATGATTTCACAGAACACAAAGGAGTTTCTCAGAAAGCTTCTTTCTCTTTGTTATCGGAGGATATTTCCTTTGGCCCTATAGTCTTCAATAGGATCCGAAATATCTGTTCTCAGATTCCACAGAAATAAGGCTAGCAAAGAGATCCACGAAATACAGATGTAACTCTGTGAGTGGAAGTCACATATCACAGAGCAGTTTCTCAGAAAGCTTCTTTGCAGATTTCATCGGAGGATATTTCCTTTTTCACCATAGCCCTCTATGGGCTTCCAAATATCACTTTGCCAATTCCACAAGAACTGTCTTAGCGAAAGGCTTCTTGAGGGGAAAGCTCTAACTCTGTGAGTTGATTTCACAGAACACAAAGAAGTTTCTCCGAAAGCTTCTTTCTCTTAGTTATCGGAGGATATTTCCTTTGGCCATATAGTCTTCAAAGGGATCCGAAGTATCTGTTCTCAGATTCCACAGAAATAAGGCTAGCAAAGAGATCCACGAAATACAGATGTAACTCTGTGAGTGGAAGTCACATATCACAGAGCAGTTTCTCAGAAAGCTTCTTTCCAGATTTCATCGGAGGATATTTCCTTTTTCACCATAGCCCTCTAGGGGCTTCCAAATATCACTTTGCCAATTCCAGAAGAACTGTCTTAGCGAAAGGCTTCCTGAGGGGAAAGCTGTAACTCTGTGAGATGATTTCACAGAACACAAAGAAGTTTTTCAGGAAGCTTCTTTCTCTTTGTTATGGGAGGATATTTCCTTTGGCCCTATAGACTTAAAGGGATTCCAAATATCTGCTCTCAGATTCCACAGAAATAAGGCTAGCAAAGAGATCCACGAAATGCTGATGTAACTCTGTGAGTGGAAATCACATATCACAGAGCAGTTTCTCAGAAAGCTTCTTTCCAGATTTCATCTGAAGATAATTCCTTTTTCACCATAGCCCTCTATGGGCTTCCAAATATCACTTTGCCAATTCCACAGGAACTGTCTTAGCGAAAGGCCTCTTGAGGGGAAAGCTGTAACTCTGTGAGATGATTTCACAGAACACAAAGGAGTTTCTCAGAAAGCTTCTTTCTCTTTGTTATCAGAGGATATTTCCTTTGGCCCTATAGTCTTCAATAGGATCCGAAATATCTGTTCTCAGATTCCACAGAAATAAGGCTAGCAAAGAGATCCACGAAATACAGATGTAACTCTGTGAGTGGAAGTCACATATCACAGAGCAGTTTCTCAGAAAGCTTCTTTCCAGATTTCATCGGAGGATATTTCCTTTTTCACCATAGCCCTCTATGGGCTTCCAAATATCACTTTGCCAATTCCACAAGAACTGTCTTAGCGAAAGGCTTCTTGAGGGGAAAGCTGTAACTCTGTGAGATGATTTCACAGAACACAAAAAAAAGTTTCTCAGAAAGCTTCTTTCTCTTTGTTATCGTTGGATATTTCATTTGGCCCTATAGTCTTCAAAGGGATCCGAAATATCTGTTCTCAGATTCCACAGAAATAAGGCTAGCAAAGAGATCCACGAAATACAGATGTAACTCTGTGAGTGGAAGTCACATATCACAGAGCAGTTTCTCAGAAAGCTTCTTTCCAGATTTCATCTGAAGATATTTCCTTTTTCACCATAGCCCTCTATGGGCTTCCAAATATCACTTTGCCAATTCCACAAGAACTGTCTTAGCGAAAGGCTTCTTGAGGGGAAAGCTGTAACTCTGTGAGATGATTTCACAGAACACAAAGGAGTTTCTCAGAAAGCTTCTTTCTCTTTGTTATCGGAGGATATTTCCTTTGGCCCTATAGTCTTCAATAGGATCCGAAATATCTGTTCTCAGATTCCACAGAAATAAGGATAGCAAAGAGATCCACGAAATGCAGATGTAACTCTGTGAGTGGAAGTCACATATCACAGAGCAGTTTCTCAGAAAGCTTCTTTCCAGATTTCATCGGAGGATGTTTCCTTTTTCACCATAGCCCTCTAGGGGCTTCCAAATATCACTTTGCCAATTCCAGAAGAACTGTCTTAGCGAAAGGCTCCTGAGGGGAAAGCTGTAACTCTGTGAGATGATTTCACAGAACACAAAGAAGTTTTTCAGGAAGCTTCTTTCTCTTTGTTATGGGAGGATATTTCCTTTGGCCCTATAGACTTAAAGGGATTCTAAATATCTGCTCTCAGATTCCACAGAAATAAGGCTAGCCAAGAGATCCAGGAAATGCTGATGTAACTCTGTGAGTGGAAATCACATATCACAGAGCAGTTTCTCAGAAAGCTTCTTTCCAGATTTCATCGGAGGATATTTCCTTTTTCACCATAGCTCTCTATGGGCTTCCAAATATCACTTTGCCAATTCCACAAGAACTGTCTTAGCGAAAGGCTTCTTGAGGGGAAAGCTGTAACTCTGTGAGATGATTTCACAGAACACAAAGAAGTTTCTCAGAAAGCTTCTTTCTCTTTGTTATGGGAGGATATTTCCTTTGGCCCTATAGTCTTCAAAGGGATTCTAAATATCTGCTCTCAGATTCCACAGAAATAAGGCTAGCAAAGAGATTCACGAAATACAGATGTAACTCTGTGAGTGGAAGTCACATATCACAGAGCAGTTTCTCAGAAAGCTTCTTTCCAGATTTCATCTGAGGATATTTCCTTTTTCACCATAGCCCTCTATGGGCTTCCAAATATCACTTTGCCAATTCCACAAGAACTGTCTTAGCGAAAGGCTTCTTGAGGGGAAAGCTGTAACTCTGTGAGATGATTTCACAGAACACAAAAAAAAGTTTCTCAGAAAGCTTCTTTCTCTTTGTTATCGGAGGATATTTCATTTGGCCCTATAGTCTTCAAAGGGATCCGAAATATCTGTTCTCAGATTCCACAGAAATAAGGCTAGCAAAGAGATCCACGAAATACAGATGTAACTCTGTGAGTGGAAGTCACATATCACAGAGCAGTTTCTCAGAAAGCTTCTTTCCAGATTTCATCTGAAGATATTTCCTTTTTCACCATAGCCCTCTATGGGCTTCCAAATATCACTTTGCCAATTCCACAAGAACTGTCTTAGCGAAAGGCTTCTTGAGGGGAAAGCTGTAACTCTGTGAGATGATTTCACAGAACACAAAGGAGTTTCTCAGAAAGCTTCTTTCTCTTTGTTATCGGAGGATATTTCCTTTGGCCCTATAGTCTTCAATAGGATCCGAAATATCTGTTCTCAGATTCCACAGAAATAAGGCTAGCAAAGAGATCCACGAAATACAGATGTAACTCTGTGAGTGGAAGTCACATATCCCAGAGCAGTTTCTCAGAAAGCTTCTTTGCAGATTTCATCGGAGTATATTTCCTTTTTCACCATAGCCCTCTATGGGCTTCCAAATATCACTTTGCCAATTCCACAAGAACTGTCTTAGCGAAAGGCTTCTTGAGGGGAAAGCTCTAACTCTGTGAGTTGATTTCACAGAACACAAAGAAGTTTCTCAGAAAGCTTCTTTCTCTTTGTTATCGGAGGTTATTTCCTTTGGCCCTATAGTCTTCAAAGGGATCCGAAGTATCTGTTCTCAGGTTCCACAGAAATAAGGCTAGCAAAGAGATCCACGAAATACAGATGTAACTCTGTGAGTGGAAGTCACATATCACAGAGCAGTTTCACAGAAAGCTTCTTTCCAGATTTCATCGGAGGATATTTCCTTTTTCACCATAGCCCTCTATGGGCTTCCAAATATCACTTTGCCAATTCCAGAAGAACTGTCTTAGCGAACGGCTTCCTGAGGGGAAAGCTGTAACTCTGTGAGATGATTTCACAGAACACAAAGAAGTTTTTCAGGAAGCTTCTTTCTCTTTGTTATGGGAGGATATTTCCTTTGGCCCTATAGACTTAAAGGGATTCTAAATATCTGCTCTCAGATTCCACAGAAATAAGGCTAGCAAAGTGATCCACGAAATGCTGATGTAACTCTGTGAGTGGAAATCACATATCACAGAGCAGTTTCTCAGAAAGCTTCTTTCCAGATTTCATCTGAAGATAATTCCTTTTTCACCATAGCCCTCTATGGGCTTCCAAATATCACTTTGCCAATTCCACAAGAACTGTCTTAGCGATAGGCTTCTTGAGGGGAAAGCTGTAACTCTGTGACATGATTTCACAGAACACAAAGGAGTTTCTCAGAAAGCTTCTTTCTCTTTGTTATCGGAGGATATTTCCTTTGGCCCTATAGTCTTCAATAGGATCCGAAATATCTGTTCTCAGATTCCACAGAAATAAGGCTAGCAAAGAGATCCACGAAATACAGATGTAACTCTGTGAGTGGAAGTCACATATCACAGAGCAGTTTCTCAGAAAGCTTCTTTCCAGATTTCATCGGAGGATATTTCCTTTTTCACCATAGCCCTCTATGGCCTTCCAAATATCACTTTGCCAATTCCACAAGAACTGTCTTAGCGAAAGGCTTCTTGAGGGGAAAGCTGTAACTCTGTGAGATGATTTCACAGAACACAAAGAAGTTTCTCAGAAAGCTTCTTTCTCTTTGTTATGGGAGGATATTTCCTTTGGCCCTATAGTCTTCAAAGGGATTCTAAATATCTGCTCTCAGATTTCACAGAAATAAGGCTAGCAAAGAGATCCACGAAATACAGATGTAACTCTGTGAGTGGAAGTCACATATCACAGAGCAGTTTCTCAGAAAGCTTCTTTCCAGATTTCATCGGAGGATATTTCCTTTTTCACCATAGCCCTCTATGGGCTTCCAAATATCACTTTGCCAATTCCACAAGAACTGTCTTAGCGAAAGGCTTCTTGAGGGGAAAGCTGTAACTCTGTGAGATGATTTCACAGAACACAAAAAAAAGTTTCTCAGAAAGCTTCTTTCTCTTTGTTATCGTTGGATATTTCATTTGGCCCTATAGTCTTCAAAGGGATCCGAAATATCTGTTCTCAGATTCCACAGAAAAAAGGCTAGCAAAGAGATCCACGAAATACAGATGTAACTCTGTGAGTGGAAGTCACATATCACAGAGCAGTTTCTCAGAAAGCTTCTTTCCAGATTTCATCTGAAGATATTTCCTTTTTCACCATAGCCCTCTATGGGCTTCCAAATATCACTTTGCCAATTCCACAAGAACTGTCTTAGCGAAAGGCTTCTTGAGGGGAAAGCTGTAACTCTGTGAGATGATTTCACAGAACACAAAGGAGTTTCTCAGAAAGCTTCTTTCTCTTTGTTATCGGAGGATATTTCCTTTGGCCCTATAGTCTTCAATAGGATCCGAAATATCTGTTCTCAGATTCCACAGAAATAAGGCTAGCAAAGAGATCCACGAAATACAGATGTAACTCTGTGAGTGGAAGTCACATATCCCAGAGCAGTTTCTCAGAAAGCTTCTTTGCAGATTTCATCGGAGGATATATCCTTTTTCACCACAGCCCTCTATGGGCTTCCAAATATCACTTTGCCAATTCCACAAGAACTGTCTTACCGAAAGGCTTCTTGAGGGGGAAGCTCTAACTCTGTGAGTTGATTTCACAGAACACAAAGAAGTTTCTCCGAAAGCTTCTTTCTCTTAGTTATCGGAGGATATTTCCTTTGGCCCTATAGTCTTCAAAGGGATCCGAAGTATCTGTTCTCAGATTCCACAGAAATAAGGCTAGCAAAGAGATCCACGAAATACAGATGTAACTCTGTGAGTGGAAGTCACATATCACAGAGCAGTTTCTCAGAAAGCTTCTTTCCAGATTTCATCGGAGGATATTTCCTTTTTCACCATAGCCCTCTAGGGGCTTCCAAATATCACTTTGCCAATTCCAGAAGAACTGTCTTAGCGAAAGGCTTCCTGAGGGGAAAGCTGTAACTCTGTGAGATGATTTCACAGAACACAAAGAAGTTTTTCAGGAAGCTTCTTTCTCTTTGTTATGGGAGGATATTTCCTTTGGCCCTATAGACTTAAAGGGATTCCAAATATCTGCTCTCAGATTCCACAGAAATAAGGCTAGCAAAGAGATCCACGAAATGCTGATGTAACTCTGTGAGTGGAAATCACATATCACAGAGCAGTTTCTCAGAAAGCTTCTTTCCAGATTTCATCTGAAGATAATTCCTTTTTCACCATAGCCCTCTATGGGCTTCCAAATATCACTTTGCCAATTCCACAAGAACTGTCTTAGCGAAAGGCTTCTTGAGGGGAAAGCTGTAACTCTGTGAGATGATTTCACAGAACACAAAGGAGTTTCTCAGAAAGCTTCTTTCTCTTTGTTATCGGAGGATATTTCCTTTGGCCCTATAGTCTTCAATAGGATCCGAAATATCTGTTCTCAGATTCCACAGAAATAAGGCTAGCAAAGAGATCCACGAAATACAGATGTAACTCTGTGAGTGGAAGTGACATATCACAGAGCAGTTTCTCAGAAAGCTTCTTTCCAGATTTCATCGGAGGATATTTCCTTTTTCACCATAGCCCTCTATGGGCTTCCAAATATCACTTTGCCAATTCCACAAGAACTGTCTTAGCGAAAGGCTTCTTGAGGGCAAAGCTGTAACTCTGTGAGATGATTTCACAGAACACAAAAAAAAGTTTCTCATAAAGCTTCTTTCTCTTTGTTATCGTTGGATATTTCATTTGGCCCTATAGTCTTCAAAGGGATCAGAAATATCTGTTCTCAGATTCCACAGAAATAAGGCTAGCAAAGAGATCCACGAAATACAGATGTAACTCTGTGAGTGGAAGTCACATATCACAGAGCAGTTTCTCAGAAAGCTTCTTTCCAGATTTCATCTGAAGATATTTCCTTTTTCACCATAGCCCTCTATGGGCTTCCAAATATCACTTTGCCAATTCCACAAGAACTGTCTTAGCGAAAGGCTTCTTGAGGGGAAAGCTGTAACTCTGTGAGATGATTTCACAGAACACAAAGGAGTTTCTCAGAAAGCTTCTTTCTCTTTGTTATCGGAGGATATTTCCTTTGGCCCTATAGTCTTCAATAGGATCCGAAATATCTGTTCTCAGATTCCACAGAAATAAGGATAGCAAAGAGATCCACGAAATACAGATGTAACTCTGTGAGTGGAAGTCACATATCACAGAGCAGTTTCTCAGAAAGCTTCTTTCCAGATTTCATCGGAGGATATTTCCTTTTTCACCATAGCCCTCTATGGGCTTCCAAATATCACTTTGCCAATTCCACAAGAACTGTCTTAGCGAAAGGCTTCTTGAGGGGAAAGCTGTAACTCTGTGAGATGATTTCACAGAACACAAAGAAGTTTCTCAGAAAGCTTCTTTCTCTTTGTTATCGGAGGATATTTCCTTTGGCCCTATAGTCTTCAAAGGGATCAGAAATATCTGTTCTCAGATTCCACAGAAATAAGGCTAGCAAAGAGATCCATAAAATACAGATGTAACTCTGTGAGTGGAAGTCACATATCACAGAGCAGTTTCTCAGAAAGCTTCTTTCCAGATTTCATTGGAAGGTATTTCCTTTATCACAATAGCCCTCTACGGGCTTCCAAATATCACTTTGCCAATTCCACAAAAACTGTCTTAGCGAAAGGCTTCTTCAGGGGAAAGCTGTAACTCTGGGAGATGATTTCACAGAACACAAAGAAGTTTCTCAGAAAGCTTCTTTCTCTTTGTTATCGGAGGATATTTCCTTTGGCCGTATAGTCTTCAAAGGGATCCGAAATATCTGTTCTCAGATTCCACAGAAATAAGGCTAGCAAAGAGATCCACGAAATACAGATGTAACTCTGTGAGAGGAAGTCTCACATCACAGAGCAGTTTCTCAGAAAGCTTCTTTGCAGATTTCATCGGAGGATATTTCCTTTTTCACCATAGCCCTCTATGGGCTTCCAAATATCACTTTGCCAATTCCACAAGAACTGTCTTAGCGAAAGGCTTCTTGAGGGGAAAGCTCTAACTCTGTGAGTTGATTTCACAGAACACAAAGAAGTTTCTCAGAAAGCTTCTCTCTCTTTGTTATCGGAGGATATTTCCTTTGGCCCTATAGTCTTCAAAGGGATCCGAAGTATCTGTTCTCAGATTCCACAGAAATAAGGCTAGCAAAGAGATCCACGAAATACAGATGTAACTCTGTGAGTGGAAGTCACATATCACAGAGCAGTTTCTCAGAAAGCTTCTTTCCAGATTTCATCGGAGGATATTTCCTTTTTCACCATAGCCCTCTAGGGGCTTCCAAATATCACTTTGCCAATTCCAGAAGAACTGTCTTAGCGAAAGGCTTCCTGAGGGGAAAGCTGTAACTCTGTGAGATGATTTCACAGAACACAAAGAAGTTTTTCAGGAAGCTTCTTTCTCTTTGTTATGGGAGGATATTTCCTTTGGCCCTATAGTCTTCAAAGGGATCCGAAATATCTGTTCTCAGATTCCACAGAAATAAGGCTAGCAAAGAGATCCACGAAATACAGATGTAACTCTGTGAGTGGAAGTCACATATCACAGAGCAGTTTCTCAGAAAGCTTCTTTCCAGATTTCATCTGAAGATATTTCCTTTTTCACCATAGCCCTCTATGGGCTTCCAAATATCACTTTGCCAATTCCACAAGAACTGTCTTAGCGAAAGGCTTCTTGAGGGGAAAGCTGTAACTCTGTGAGATGATTTCACAGAAACAAAGGAGTTTCTCAGAAAGCTTCTTTCTCTTTGTTATCGGAGGATATTTCCTTTGGCCCTATAGTCTTCAATAGGATCCGAAATATCTGTTCTCAGATTCCACAGAAATAAGGCTAGCAAAGAGATCCACGAAATACAGATGTAACTCTGTGAGTGGAAGTCACATATCACAGAGCAGTTTCTCAGAAAGCTTCTTTGCAGATTTCATCGGAGGATATTTCCTTTTTCACCATAGCCCTCTATGGGCTTCCAAATATCACTTTGCCAATTCCACAAGAACTGTCTTAGCGAAAGGCTTCTTGAGGGGAAAGCTCTAACTCTGTGAGTTGATTTCACAGAACACAAAGAAGTTTCTCCGAAAGCTTCTTTCTCTTAGTTATCGGAGGATATTTCCATTGGCCCTATAGTCTTCAAAGGGATCCGAAGTATCTGTTCTCAGATTCCACAGAAATAAGGCTAGCAAAGAGTTCCACGAAATACAGATGTAACTCTGTGAGTGGAAGTCACATATCACAGAGCAGTTTCTCAGAAAGCTTCTTTCCAGATTTCATCGGAGGATATTTCCTTTTTCACCATAGCCCTCTAGGGTCTTCCAAATATCACTTTGCCAATTCCAGAAGAACTGTCTTAGCGAAAGGCTTCCTGAGGGGAAAGCTGTAACTCTGTGAGATGATTTCACAGAACACAAAGAAGTTTTTCAGGAAGCTTCTTTCTCTTTGTTATGGGAGGATATTTCCTTTGGCCCTATAGACTTAAAGGGATTCTAAATATCTGCTCTCAGATTCCACAGAAATAAGGCTAGCAAAGGGATCCACGAAATGCTGATGTAACTCTGTGAGTGGAAATCACATATCACAGAGCAGTTTCTCAGAAAGCTTCTTTCCAGATTTCATCTGAAGATAATTCCTTTTTCACCATAGCCCTCTATGGGCTTCCAAATATCACTTTGCCAATTCCACAAGAACTGTCTTAGCGAAAGGCTTCTTGAGGGGAAAGCTGTAACTCTGTGAGATGATTTCACAGAACACAAAGGAGTTTCTCAGAAAGCTTCTTTCTCTTTGTTATCGGAGGATATTTCCTTTGGCCCTACAGTCTAAAATAGGATCCGAAATATCTGTTCTCAGATTCCACAGAAATAAGGCTAGCAAAGAGATCCACGAAATACAGATGTAACTCTGTGAGTGGAAGTCACATATCACAGAGCAGTTTCTCAGAAAGCTTCTTTCCAGATTTCATCGGAGGATATTTCCTTTTTCACCATAGCCCTCTATGGGCTTCCAAATATCACTTTGCCAATTCCACAAGAACTGTCTTAGCGAAAGGCTTCTTGAGGGGAAAGCTGTAACTCTGTGAGATGATTTCACAGAACACAAAAAAAAGTTTCTCAGAAAGCTTCTTTCTCTTTGTTATCGTTGGATATTTCATTTGGCCCTATAGTCTTCAAAGGGATCCGAAATATCTGTTCTCAGATTCCACAGAAATAAGGCTAGCAAAGAGATCCACGAAATACAGATGTAACTCTGTGAGTGGAAGTCACATATCACAGAGCAGTTTCTCAGAAAGCTTCTTTCCAGATTTCATCTGAAGATATTTCCTTTTTCACCATAGCCCTCTATGGGCTTCCAAATATCACTTTGCCAATTCCACAAGAACTGTCTTAGCGAAAGGCTTCTTCAGGGGAAAGCTGTAACTCTGGGAGATGATTTCACAGAACACAAAGAAGTTTCTCAGAAAGCTTCTTTCTCTTTGTTATCGGAGGATATTTCCTTTGGCCCTATAGTCTTCAAAGGGATCCGAAATATCTGTTCTCAGATTCCACAGAAATAAGGCTAGCAAAGAGATCCACGAAATACAGATGTAACTCTGTGAGAGGAAGTCTCATATCACAGAGCAGTTTCTCAGAAAGCTTCTTTGCAGATTTCATCGTAGGATATTTCCTTTTTCACCATAGCCGTCTATGGGCTTCCAAATATCACTTTGCCAATTGCACAAGAACTGTCTTAGCGAAAGGCTTCTTGAGGGGAAAGCTGTAACTCTGTGAGATGATTTCACAGAACACAAAGAAGTTTCTCAGAAAGCTTCTTTCTCTTTGTTATGGGAGGATATTTCCTTTGGCCCTATAGTCTTCAAAGGGATCCGAAATATCTGTTCTCAGATTCCACAGAAATAAGGCTAGCAAAGAGATCCACGAAATACAGATGTAACTCTGTGAGTGGAAGTCACATATCACAGAGCAGTTTCTCAGAAAGCTTCTTTCCAGATTTCATCGGAGGAGATTTCCTTTTTCACCATAGCCGTCTATGGGCTTCCAAATATCACTTTGCCAATTCCACAAGAACTGTCTTAGCGAAAGGCTTCTTGAGGGGAAAGCTGTAACTCTGTGAGATGATTTCACAGAACACAAAGAAGTTTCTCAGAAAGCTTCTTTCTCTTTGTTATCGGAGGATATTTCCTTTGGCCCTATAGTCTTCAAAGGGATTCTAAATATCTGCTCTCAGATTCCACAGAAATAAGGCTAGCAAAGAGATCCACGAAATACAGATGTAACTCTGTGAGTGGAAGTCACATATCCCAGAGCAGTTTCTCAGAAAGCTTCTTTCCAGATTTCATCGGAGGATATTTCCTTTTTCACCGTAGCCCTCTATGGGCTTCCAAATATCACTTTGCAATTCCACAAGAACTGTCTTAGCGAAAGGCTTCTTGAGGGGAAAGCTGTAACTCTGTGAGATGATTTCACAGAACACAAAGAAGTTTCTCAGAAAGCTTCTTTCTCTTTGTTATCGGAGGATATTTCCTTTGGCCCTATAGTCTTCAAAGGGATCCGAAATATCTGTTCTCAGATTCCACAGAAATAAGGCTAGCAAAGAGATCCACGAAATACAGATGTAACTCTGTGAGTGGAAGTCACATATCACAGAGCAGTTTCTCAGAAAGCTTCTTTCCAGATTTCATCGGAGGATATTTCCTTTTTCACCGTAGCCCTCTAAGGTCTTCCAAATATCACTTTGCCAATTCCACAAGAACTGTCTTAGCGAAAGGCTTCTTGAGGGGAAAGCTGTAACTCTGTGAGATGATTTCACAGAACACAAAGAAGTTTCTCAGAAAGCTTCTTTCTCGTTGTTATGGGAGGATATTTCCTTTGGCCCTATATTCTTCAAAGGGATTCTAAATATCTGCTCTCAGATTCCACAGAAATAAGGCTAGCAAAGAGATCCACGATATACAGATGTAACTCTGTGAGTGGAAGTCACATATCCCAGAGCAGTTTCTCAGAAAGCTTCTTTCCAGATTTCATCGGAGGATATTTCCTTTTTCACCGTAGCCCTCTATGGGCTTCCAAATATCACTTTGCCAATTCCACAAGAACTGTCTTAGCGAAAGGCTTCTTGAGGGGAAAGCTGTAACTCTGTGAGATGATTTCACAGAACACAAAGAAGTTTCTCAGAAAGCTTCCTTCTCTTTGTTATTGGAGGATAATTCCTTTGGCCCTATAGTCTTCAAAGGGATCCGAAATATCTGTTCTCAGATTCCACAGAAATAAGGCTAGCAAAGAGATCCACGAAATACAGATGTAACTCTGTGAGTGGAAGTCACATATCACAGAGGAGTTTCTCAGAAAGCTTCTTTCCAGATTTCATCGGAGGATATTTCCTTTTTCACCGTAGCCCTCTAAGGGCTTCCAAATATCACTTTGCCAATTCCACAAGAACTGTCTTAGCGAAAGGCTTCTTGAGGGGAAAGCTGTAACTCTGTGAGATGATTTCACAGAACACAAAGAAGTTTCTCAGAAAGCTTCTTTCTCTTTGTTATGGGAGGATATTTCCTTTGGCCCTATATTCTTCAAAGGGATTCTAAATATCTGCTCTCAGATTCCACAGAAATAAGGCTAGCAAAGAGATCCACGAAATACAGATGTAACTCTGTGAGTGGAAGTCACATATCCCAGAGCTGTTTCTCAGAAAGCTTCTTTCCAGATTTCATCGGAGGATATTTCCTTTTTCACCGTAGCCCTCTATGGGCTTCCAAATATCACTTTGCCAATTCCACAAGAACTGTCTTAGCGAAAGGCTTCTTGAGGGGAAAGCTGTAACTCTGTGAGATGATTTCACAGAACACAAAGAAGTTTCTCAGAAAGCTTCTTTCTCTTTGTTATCGGAGGATATTTCCTTTGGCCCTATAGTCTCAAAGGGATCCGAAATATCTGTTCTCAGATTCCACAGAAATAAGGCTAGCAAAGAGATCCACGAAATACAGATGTAACTCTGTGAGTGGAAGTCACATATCACAGAGCAGTTTCTCAGAAAGCTTCTTTCCAGATTTCATCGGAGGATATTTCCTTTTTCACCATAGCCCTCTATGGGCTTACAAATATCACTTTGAACATTCCACAAGAACTGTCTTAGCGAAAGGCTTCTTGAGGGGAAAGCTGTAACTCTATGAGATGATTTCACAGAACACAAAGAAGTTTCTCAGAAAACTTCTTTCTCTTTGTTATGGGAGGATATTTCCCTTGGCCCTATAGTCTTCAAAGGGATTCTAAATATCTGCTCTCAGATTCCACAGAAATAAGGCTAGCAAAGAGATGCACGAAATACAGATGTAACTCTGTGAGTGGAAGTCACATATCACAGAGCAGTTTCTCAGAAAGCTTCTTTCCAGATTTCATTGGAGGATATTTCATTTTTCACCATAGCTCTCTAAGGGGTTCCAAATATCACTTTGCCAATTCCACAAGAACTGTCTTAGCGAAAGGCTTCTTCAGGGGTAAGCTGTAACTCTGTGAGATGATTTCACAGAACACAAAGAAGTTTCTCAGAAAGCTTCTTTCTCTTTGTTATCGGAGGATATTTCCTTTGGCCCTATAGTCTACAAGGGGATTCTAAATATCTTCTTTCAGATTCCACAGAAATAAGGCTAGCAAAGAGATCCACGAAATACAGATGTAACTCTGTGAGTGGAAGTCACATATCACAGAGCAGTTTCTCAGAAATCTTCTTTCCAGATTTCATTGGAGGATATTTCGTTTTTCACCATAGCCCTCTATGGGCTTCCAAATATCACTTTGCCAATTCCACAAGAACTGTCTTAGCGTAAGGCTTCTTGAGGGGAAAGCTGTAACTCTGGGAGATGATTTCACAGAACACAAAGAAGTTTCTCAGAAAGCTTCTTTCTCTTTGTTATCGGAGGATATTTCCTTTGGCCCTATAGTCGTCAAAGGGATCCGAAATATCTGTTCTCAGATTCCACAGAAATAAGGCTAGCAAAGAGATGCACGAAATACAGATGTAACTTTATGAGTGGAAGTCACATATAACAGAGCAGTTTCTCAGAAAGCTTCTTTCCAGATTTCATCGGAGGATATTTCCTTTTTCACCGTAGCCCTCTAAGGGCTTCCAAATATCACTTTGCCAATTCCACAAGAACTGTCTTAGCGAAAGGCTTCTTGAGGGGAAAGCTGTAACTCTGTGAGATGATTTCACAGAACACAAAGAAGTTTCTCAGAAAGCTTCTTTCTCTTTGTTATCGGAGGATATTTCCTTGGCCCTATAGTCTTCAAAGGGATCCGAAATATCTGTTCTCAGATTCCACAGAAATAAGGCTAGCAAAGAGATCCGCGAAATACAGATGTAACTCTGTGAGTGGAAGTCACATATCACAGAGGAGTTTCTCAGAAAGCTTCTTTCCAGATTTCCTCTGAGGATATTTCCTTTTTCACCATAGCCCTCTATGGTCTTCCAAATATCACTTTGCCAATTCCACAAGAACTGTCTTAGCGATAGGCTTCTTGAGGGGAAAGCTGTAACTCTGTTAGATGATTTCACAGAACACAAAGAAGTTTCTCAGAAAGCTTTTTTCTCTTTGTTATCGTTGGATATTTCCTTTGGTCCTATAGTCTTCAAAGGGATCCGAAATATCTGTTCTCAGATTCCACAGAAATAAGGCTAGCAAAGAGATCCACGAAATACAGATGTAACTCTGTGAGTGGAAGTCACATATCCCAGAGCAGTTTCTCAGAAAGCTTCTTTCCAGATTTCATCGGAGGATATTTCCTTTTTCACCGTAACCCTCTATGGGCTTCCAAATATCACTTTGCAATTCCACAAGAACTGTCTTAGCGAAGGCTTCTTGAGGGGAAAGCTGTAACTCTGTGAGATGATTTCACAGAACACAAAGAAGTTTCTCAGAAAGCTTCTTTCTCTTTGTTATCGGAGGATATTTCCTTTGGCCCTATAGTCTTCAAAGGGATCCGAAATATCTGTTCTCAGATTCCACAGAAATAAGGCTAGCAAAGAGATCCACGAAATACAGATGTAACTCTGTGAGTGGAAGTCACATATCACAGAGCAGTTTCTCAGAAGGCTTCTTTCCAGATTTCATCGGAGGATATTTCCTTTTTCAACGTAGCCCTCTAAGGGCTTCCAAATATCACTTTGCCAATTCCACAAGAACTGTCTTAGCGAAAGGCTTCTTGAGGGGAAAGCTGTAACTCTGTGAGATGATTTCACAGAACACAAAGAAGTTTCTCAGAAAGCTTCTTTCTATTTGTTATGGGAGGATATTTCCTTTGGCCCTATATTCTTCAAAGGGATTCTAAATATCTGCTCTCAGATTCCACAGAAATAAGGCTAGCAAAGAGATCCTCGATATACAGATGTAACTCTGTGAGTGGAAGTCACATATCCCAGAGCAGTTTCTCAGAAAGCTTCTTTCCAGATTTCATCGGAGGATATTTCCTTTTTCACCATAGCCCTCTATGGGCTTCCAAATATCACTTTGCCAATTCCACAAGAACTGTCTTAGCGAAAGGCTTCTTGAGGGGAAAGCTGTAACTCTGTGAGATGATTTCACAGAACACAAAGAAGTTTCTCAGAAAGCTTCCTTCTCTTTGTTATTGGAGGATATTTCCTTTGGCCCTATAGTCTTCAAAGGGTTCCGAAATATCTGTTCTCAGATTCCACAGAAATAAGGCTAGCAAAGAGATCCACGAAATACAGATGTAACTCTGTGAGTGGAAGTCACATATCACAGAGCAGTTTCTCAGAAAGCTTCTTTCCAGATTTCATCGGAGGATATTTCCTTTTTCACCGTAGCCCTCTAAGGGCTTCCAAATATCACTTTGCCAATTCCACAAGAACTGTC
The DNA here is from genome assembly GCF_049350105.2 of Macaca mulatta. Lineage (NCBI taxonomy): Eukaryota > Metazoa > Chordata > Mammalia > Primates > Cercopithecidae > Macaca > Macaca mulatta. Next base: position 32,471,412 of record NC_133417.1, read on the forward strand.
TTAGCGAAAGGCTTCTTGAGGGGAAAGCTGTAACTCTGTGAGATGATTTCACAGAACACAAAGAAGTTTCTCAGAAAGCTTCTTTCTCTTTGTTATCGGAGGATATTTCATTTGGCCCTATATTCTTCAAAGGGATTCTAAATATCTGCTCTCAGATTCCACAGAAATAAGGCTAGCAAAGAGATCCACGAAATACAGATGTAACTCTGTGAGTGGAAGTCACATATCACAGAGCAGTTTCTCAGAAAGCTTCTTTCCAGATTTCATCGGAGGATATTTCCTTTTTCACCGTAGCCCTCTATGGGCTTCCAAATATCACTTTGCCAATTCCACAAGAACTGTCTTAACGAAAGGCTTCTTGAGGGGAAAGCTGTAACTCTGTGAGATGATTTCACAGAACACAAAGAAGTTTCTCAGAAAGCTTTTTTCTCTTTGTTATCGGAGGATATTTCCTTTGGCCCTATAGTCTTCAAAGGGATCCGAAATATCTGTTCTCAGATTCCACAGAAATAAGGCTAGCAAAGAGATCCACGAAATACAGATGTAACTCTGTGAGTGGAAGTCACATATCACAGAGCAGTTTCTCAGAAAGCTTCTTTCCAGATTTCATCGGAGGATATTTCCTTTTTCACCATAGCCCTCTAAGGGCTTCCAAATATCACTTTGCCAATTCCACAAGAACTGTCTTAGCGAAAGGCTTCTTTAGGGGGAAGCTGTAACTCTGTGAGATGATTTCACAGAACACAAAGAAGTTTCTCAGAAAGCTTCTTTCTCTTTGTTATGGGAGGATATATGCTTTGGCCCTATAGTCTTCAAAGAGATCCGAAATATCTGTTCTCAGATTCCACAGAAATAAGGCTAGCAAAGAGATCCGCGAAATACAGATGTAACTCTGTGAGTGGAAGTCACATATCACAGAGCAGTTTCTCAGAAAGCTTCTTTCCAGATTTCCTCTGAGGATATTTCCTTTTTCACCATAGCCCTCTATGGTCTTCCAAATATCACTTTGCCAATTCCACAAGAACTGTCTTAGCGATAGGCTTCTTGAGGGGAAAGCTGTAACTCTGTTAGATGATTTCACAGAACACAAAGAAGTTTCTCAGAAAGCTTTTTTCTCTTTGTTATCGTTGGATATTTCCTTTGGTCCTATAGTCTTCAAAGGGATCCGAAATATCTGTTCTCAGATTCCACAGAAATAAGGCTAGCAAAGAGATCCACGAAATACAGATGTAACTCTGTGAGTGGAAGTCACATATCCCAGAGCAGTTTCTCAGAAAGCTTCTTTCCAGATTTCATCGGAGGATATTTCCTTTTTCACCGTAGCCCTCTATGGGCTTCCAAATATCACTTTGCAATTCCACAAGAACTGTCTTAGCGAAGGCTTCTTGAGGGGAAAGCTGTAACTCTGTGAGATGATTTCACAGAACACAAAGAAGTTTCTCAGAAAGCTTCTTTCTCTTTGTTATCGGAGGATATTTCCTTAGGCCCTATAGTCTTCAAAGGGATCCGAAATATCTGTTCTCAGATTCCACAGAAATAAGGCTAGCAAAGAGATCCACGAAATACAGATGTAACTCTGTGAGTGGAAGTCACATATCACAGAGCAGTTTCTCAGAAAGCTTCTTTCCAGATTTCATCGGAGGATATTTCCTTTTTCAACGTAGCCCTCTAAGGGCTTCCAAATATCACTTTGCCAATTCCACAAGAACTGTCTTAGCGAAAGGCTTCTTGAGGGGAAAGCTGTAACTCTGTGAGATGATTTCACAGAACACAAAGAAGTTTCTCAGAAAGCTTCTTTCTCTTTGTTATCGGAGGATATTTCCTTTGGCCCTATAGTCTCAAAGGGATCCGAAATATCTGTTCTCAGATTCCACAGAAATAAGGCTAGCAAAGAGATCCACGAAATACAGATGTAACTCTGTGAGTGGAAGTCACATATCACAGAGCAGTTTCTCAGAAAGCTTCTTTCCAGATTTCATCGGAGGATATTTCCTTTTTCACCATAGCCCTCTATGGGCTTACAAATATCACTTTGAACATTCCACAAGAACTGTCTTAGCGAAAGGCTTCTTGAGGGGAAAGCTGTAACTCTATGAGATGATTTCACAGAACACAAAGAAGTTTCTCAGAAAACTTCTTTCTCTTTGTTATGGGAGGATATTTCCCTTGGCCCTATAGTCTTCAAAGGGATTCTAAATATCTGCTCTCAGATTCCACAGAAATAAGGCTAGCAAAGAGATGCACGAAATACAGATGTAACTCTGTGAGTGGAAGTCACATATCACAGAGCAGTTTCTCAGAAAGCTTCTTTCCAGATTTCATTGGAGGATATTTCATTTTTCACCATAGCTCTCTAAGGGGTTCCAAATATCACTTTGCCAATTCCACAAGAACTGTCTTAGCGAAAGGCTTCTTCAGGGGTAAGCTGTAACTCTGTGAGATGATTTCACAGAACACAAAGAAGTTTCTCAGAAAGCTTCTTTCTCTTTGTTATCGGAGGATATTTCCTTTGGCCCTATAGTCTACAAGGGGATTCTAAATATCTTCTTTCAGATTCCACAGAAATAAGGCTAGCAAAGAGATCCACGAAATACAGATGTAACTCTGTGAGTGGAAGTCACATATCACAGAACAGTTTCTCAGAAATCTTCTTTCCAGATTTCATTGGAGGATATTTCGTTTTTCACCATAGCCCTCTATGGGCTTCCAAATATCACTTTGCCAATTCCACAAGAACTGTCTTAGCGTAAGGCTTCTTGAGGGGAAAGCTGTAACTCTGGGAGATGATTTCACAGAACACAAAGAAGTTTCTCAGAAAGCTTCTTTCTCTTTGTTATCGGAGGATATTTCCTTTGGCCCTATAGTCGTCAAAGGGATCCGAAATATCTGTTCTCAGATTCCACAGAAATAAGGCTAGCAAAGAGATGCACGAAATACAGATGTAACTTTATGAGTGGAAGTCACATATAACAGAGCAGTTTCTCAGAAAGCTTCTTTCCAGATTTCATCGGAGGATATTTCCTTTTTCACCGTAGCCCTCTAAGGGCTTCCAAATATCACTTTGCCAATTCCACAAGAACTGTCTTAGCGAAAGGCTTCTTGAGGGGAAAGCTGTAACTCTGTGAGATGATTTCACAGAACACAATGAAGTTTCTCAGAAAGCTTCTTTCTCTTTGTTATCGGAGGATATTTCCTTGGCCCTATAGTCTTCAAAGGGATCCGAAATATCTGTTCTCAGATTCCACAGAAATAAGGCTAGCAAAGAGATCCGCGAAATACAGATGTAACTCTGTGAGTGGAAGTCACATATCACAGAGCAGTTTCTCAGAAAGCTTCTTTCCAGATTTCCTCTGAGGATATTTCCTTTTTCACCATAGCCCTCTATGGTCTTCCAAATATCACTTTGCCAATTCCACAAGAACTGTCTTAGCGATAGGCTTCTTGAGGGGAAAGCTGTAACTCTGTTAGATGATTTCACAGAACACAAAGAAGTTTCTCAGAAAGCTTTTTTCTCTTTGTTATCGTTGGATATTTCCTTTGGTCCTATAGTCTTCAAAGGGATCCGAAATATCTGTTCTCAGATTCCACAGAAATAAGGCTAGCAAAGAGATCCACGAAATACAGATGTAACTCTGTGAGTGGAAGTCACATATCCCAGAGCAGTTTCTCAGAAAGCTTCTTTCCAGATTTCATCGGAGGATATTTCCTTTTTCACCGTAGCCCTCTATGGGCTTCCAAATATCACTTTGCAATTCCACAAGAACTGTCTTAGCGAAGGCTTCTTGAGGGGAAAGCTGTAACTCTGTGAGATGATTTCACAGAACACAAAGAAGTTTCTCAGAAAGCTTCTTTCTCTTTGTTATCGGAGGATATTTCCTTTGGCCCTATAGTCTTCAAAGGGATCCGAAATATCTGTTCTCAGATTCCACAGAAATAAGGCTAGCAAAGAGATCCACGAAATACAGATGTAACTCTGTGAGTGGAAGTCACATATCACAGAGCAGTTTCTCAGAAGGCTTCTTTCCAGATTTCATCGGAGGATATTTCCTTTTTCAACGTAGCCCTCTAAGGGCTTCCAAATATCACTTTGCCAATTCCACAAGAACTGTCTTAGCGAAAGGCTTCTTGAGGGGAAAGCTGTAACTCTGTGAGATGATTTCACAGAACACAAAGAAGTTTCTCAGAAAGCTTCTTTCTATTTGTTATGGGAGGATATTTCCTTTGGCCCTATATTCTTCAAAGGGATTCTAAATATCTGCTCTCAGATTCCACAGAAATAAGGCTAGCAAAGAGATCCTCGATATACAGATGTAACTCTGTGAGTGGAAGTCACATATCCCAGAGCAGTTTCTCAGAAAGCTTCTTTCCAGATTTCATCGGAGGATATTTCCTTTTTCACCATAGCCCTCTATGGGCTTCCAAATATCACTTTGCCAATTCCACAAGAACTGTCTTAGCGAAAGGCTTCTTGAGGGGAAAGCTGTAACTCTGTGAGATGATTTCACAGAACACAAAGAAGTTTCTCAGAAAGCTTCCTTCTCTTTGTTATTGGAGGATATTTCCTTTGGCCCTATAGTCTTCAAAGGGTTCCGAAATATCTGTTCTCAGATTCCACAGAAATAAGGCTAGCAAAGAGATCCACGAAATACAGATGTAACTCTGTGAGTGGAAGTCACATATCACAGAGCAGTTTCTCAGAAAGCTTCTTTCCAGATTTCATCGGAGGATATTTCCTTTTTCACCGTAGCCCTCTAAGGGCTTCCAAATATCACTTTGCCAATTCCACAAGAACTGTCTTAGCGAAAGGCTTCTTGAGGGGAAAGCTGTAACTCTGTGAGATGATTTCACAGAACACAAAGAAGTTTCTCAGAAAGCTTCTTTCTCTTTGTTATGGGAGGATATTTCATTTGGCCCTATATTCTTCAAAGGGATTCTAAATATCTGCTCTCAGATTCCACAGAAATAAGGCTAGCAAAGAGATCCACGAAATACAGATGTAACTCTGTGAGTGGAAGTCACATATCACAGAGCAGTTTCTCAGAAAGCTTCTTTCCAGATTTCATCGGAGGATATTTCCTTTTTCACCGTAGCCCTCTATGGGCTTCCAAATATCACTTTGCCAATTCCACAAGAACTGTCTTAACGAAAGGCTTCTTGAGGGGAAAGCTGTAACTCTGTGAGATGATTTCACAGAACACAAAGAAGTTTCTCAGAAAGCTTTTTTCTCTTTGTTATCGGAGGATATTTCCTTTGGCCCTATAGTCTTCAAAGGGATCCGAAATATCTGTTCTCAGATTCCACAGAAATAAGGCTAGCAAAGAGATCCACGAAATACAGATGTAACTCTGTGAGTGGAAGTCACATATCACAGAGCAGTTTCTCAGAAAGCTTCTTTCCAGATTTCATCGGAGGATATTTCCTTTTTCACCATAGCCCTCTAAGGGCTTCCAAATATCACTTTGCCAATTCCACAAGAACTGTCTTAGCGAAAGGCTTCTTTAGGGGGAAGCTGTAACTCTGTGAGATGATTTCACAGAACACAAAGAAGTTTCTCAGAAAGCTTCTTTCTCTTTGTTATGGGAGGATATATGCTTTGGCCCTATAGTCTTCAAAGAGATCCGAAATATCTGTTCTCAGATTCCACAGAAATAAGGCTAGCAAAGAGATCCGCGAAATACAGATGTAACTCTGTGAGTGGAAGTCACATATCACAGAGCAGTTTCTCAGAAAGCTTCTTTCCAGATTTCCTCTGAGGATATTTCCTTTTTCACCATAGCCCTCTATGGTCTTCCAAATATCACTTTGCCAATTCCACAAGAACTGTCTTAGCGATAGGCTTCTTGAGGGGAAAGCTGTAACTCTGTTAGATGATTTCACAGAACACAAAGAAGTTTCTCAGAAAGCTTTTTTCTCTTTGTTATCGTTGGATATTTCCTTTGGTCCTATAGTCTTCAAAGGGATCCGAAATATCTGTTCTCAGATTCCACAGAAATAAGGCTAGCAAAGAGATCCACGAAATACAGATGTAACTCTGTGAGTGGAAGTCACATATCCCAGAGCAGTTTCTCAGAAAGCTTCTTTCCAGATTTCATCGGAGGATATTTCCTTTTTCACCGTAGCCCTCTATGGGCTTCCAAATATCACTTTGCAATTCCACAAGAACTGTCTTAGCGAAGGCTTCTTGAGGGGAAAGCTGTAACTCTGTGAGATGATTTCACAGAACACAAAGAAGTTTCTCAGAAAGCTTCTTTCTCTTTGTTATCGGAGGATATTTCCTTTGGCCCTATAGTCTTCAAAGGGATCCGAAATATCTGTTCTCAGATTCCACAGAAATAAGGCTAGCAAAGAGATCCACGAAATACAGATGTAACTCTGTGAGTGGAAGTCACATATCACAGAGCAGTTTCTCAGAAAGCTTCTTTCCAGATTTCATCGGAGGATATTTCCTTTTTCAACGTAGCCCTCTAAGGGCTTCCAAATATCACTTTGCCAATTCCACAAGAACTGTCTTAGGGAAAGGCTTCTTGAGGGGAAAGCTGTAACTCTGTGAGATGATTTCACAGAACACAAAGAAGTTTCTCAGAAAGCTTCTTTCTATTTGTTATGGGAGGATATTTCCTTTGGCCCTATATTCTTCAAAGGGATTCTAAATATCTGCTCTCAGATTCCACAGAAATAAGGCTAGCAAAGAGATCCTCGATATACAGATGTAACTCTGTGAGTGGAAGTCACATATCCCAGAGCAGTTTCTCAGAAAGCTTCTTTCCAGATTTCATCGGAGGATATTTCCTTTTTCACCATAGCCATCTATGGGCTTCCAAATATTACTTTGCCAATTCCACAAGAATTGTCTTAGCGAAAGGCTTCTTGAAGGGAAAGCTGTAACTCTGTGAGATGATTTCACAGAACACAAAGAAGTTTCTCAGAAAGCTTCTTTCTCTTTGTTATCGGAGGATATTTCCTTTGGCCCTGTAGTCTTCAAAGGGATCCGAAATATCTGTTCTCAGATTCCACAGAAATAAGGCTAGCAAAGAGATCCACGAAATACAGATGTAACTCTGTGAGTGGAAGTCACATATCAAAGAGCAGTTTCTCAGAAAGCTTCCTTCCAGATTTCATCGGAGGATATTTCCTTTTTCACCATAGCCCTCTATGGGCTTCCAAATATCACTTTGCCAATTCCACAAGAACTGTCTTAGCGAAAGGCTTCTTGAGGGGAAAGCTGTAACTCTGTGAGATGATTTCACAGAACACAAAGAAGTTTCTCAGAAAGCTTCCTTCTCTTTGTTATTGGAGGATATTTCCTTTGGCCCTATAGTCTTCAAAGGGTTCCGAAATATCTGTTCTCAGATTCCACAGAAATAAGGCTAGCAAAGAGATCCACGAAATACAGATGTAACTCTGTGAGTGGAAGTCACATATCACAGAGCAGTTTCTCAGAAAGCTTCTTTCCAGATTTCATCGGAGGATATTTCCTTTTTCACCGTAGCCCTCTAACGGCTTCCAAATATCACTTTGCCAATTCCACAAGAACTGTCTTAGCGAAAGGCTTCTTGAGGGGAAAGCTGTAACTCTGTGAGATGATTTCACAGAACACAAAGAAGTTTCTCAGAAAGCTTCTTTCTCTTTGTTATGGGAGGATATTTCCTTTGGCCCTATAGTCTTCAAAGGGATTCTAAATATCTGCTCTCAGATTCCACAGAAATAAGGCTAGCAAAGAGAACCACGAAATACAGATGTAACTCTGTGAGTGGAAGTCACATATCCCAGAGCAGTTTCTCAGAAAGCTTCTTTCCAGATTTCATCGGAGGATATTTCCTTTTTCACCATAGCCCTCTATGGGCTTCCAAATATCACTTTGCAATTCCACAAGAACTGTCTTAGCGAAAGGCTTCTTGAGGGGAAAGCTGTAACTCTGTGAGATGATTTCACAGAACACAAAGAAGTTACTCAGAAAGCTTCTTTCTCTTTGTTATCGGAGGATATTTCCTTTGGCCCTATAGTCTTCAAAGGGATCCGAAATATCTGTTCTCAGATTCCACAGAAATAAGGCTAGCAAAGAGATCCACGAAATACAGATGTAACTCTGTGAGTGGAAGTCACATATCACAGAGCAGTTTCTCAGAATGCTTCTTTCCATATTTCATCGGAGGATATTTCCTTTTTCACCATAGCCCTCTATGGGCTTCCAAATATCACTTTGCCAATTCCACAAGAACTGTCTTAGCGAAAGGCTTCTTGAGGGGAAAGCTGTAACTCTGTGAGATGATTTCACAGAACACAAAGAAGTTTCTCAGAAAGCTTCTTTCTCTTTGTTATGGGAGGATATTTCCTTTGGCCCTATATTCTTCAAAGGGATTCTAAATATCTGCTCTAAGATTCCACAGAAATAAGGCTAGCAAAGAGATCCACAATATACAGATGTAACTCTGTGAGTGGAAGTCACATATCCCAGAGCAGTTTCTCAGAAAGCTTCTTTCCAGATTTCATCGGAGGATATTTCCTTTTTCACCATAGCCCTCTATGGGCTTCCAAATATCACTTTGCCAATTCCACAAGAACTGTCTTAGCGAAAGGCTTCTTGAGGGGAAAGCTGTAACTCTGTGAGATGATTTCACAGAACACAAAGAAGTTTCTCAGAAAGCTTCCTTCTCTTTGTTATTGGAGGATATTTCCTTTGGCCCTATAGTCTTCAAAGGGTTCCGAAATATCTGTTCTCAGATTCCACAGAAATAAGGCTAGCAAAGAGATCCACGAAATACAGATATAACTCTGTGAGTGGAAGTCACATATCACAGAGCAGTTTCTCAGAAAGCTTCTTTCCAGATTTCATCGGAGGATATTTCCTTTTTCACCGTAGCCCTCTAAGGGCTTCCAAATATCACTTTGCCAATTCCACAAGAACTGTCTTAGCGAAAGGCTTCTTGAGGGGAAAGCTGTAACTCTGTGAGATGATTTCACAGAACACAAAGAAGTTTCTCAGAAAGCTTCTTTCTCTTTGTTATGGGAGGATATTTCCTTTGGCCCTATATTTTTCAAAGGGATTCTTAATATCTGCTCTCAGATTCCACAGAAATAAGGCTAGCAAAGAGATCCACGAAATACAGATGTAACTCTGTGAGTGGAAGTCACATATCCCAGAGCAGTTTCTCAGAAAGCTTCTTTCCAGATTTCATCGGAGGATATTTCCTTTTTCACCGTAGCCCTCTAAGGGCTTCCAAATATCACTTTGCCAATTCCACAAGAACTGTCTTAGCGAAAGGCTTCTTGAGGGGAAAGCTGTAACTCTGTGAGATGATTTCACAGAACACAAAGAAGTTTCTCAGAAAGCTTTTTCTCTATGTTATCGGAGGATATTTCCTTTGGCCCTATAGTCTTCAAAGGGATCCGAAATATCTGTTCTCAGATTCCACAGAAATAAGGCTAGCAAAGAGATCCACGAAATACAGATGTAACTCTGTGAGTGGAAGTCACATATCACAGAGCAGTTTCTCAGAAAGCTTCTTTCCAGAATTCATCGGAGGATATTTCCTTTTTCACCGTAGCCCTCTAAGGGCTTCCAAATATCACTTTGCCAATTCCACAAAAACTGTCTTAGCGAAAGGCTTCTTGAGGGGAAAGCTGTAACTCTGTGAGATGATTTCACAGAACACAAAGAAGTTTCTCAGAAAGCTTCTTTCTCTTTGTTATGGGAGGATATTTCCTTTGGCCCTATATTCTTCAAAGGGATTCTAAATATCTGCTCTCAGATTCCACAGAAATAAGGCTAGCAAAGAGATCCACGATATACAGATGTAACTCTGTGAGTGGAAGTCACATATCCCAGAGCAGTCTCTCAGAAAGCTTCTTTCCAGATTTCATCGGAGGATATTTCCTTTTTCACCATAGCCCTCCATGGGCTTCCAAATATCACTTTGCCAATTCCACAAGAACTGTCTTAGCGAAAGGCTTCTTGAGGGGAAAGCTGTAACTCTGTGAGATGATTTCACAGAACACAAAGAAGTTTCTCAGAAAGCTTCTTTCTCTTTGTTATCGGAGGATATTTCCTTTGGCCCTATAGTCTTCAAAGGGATCCGAAATATCTGTTCTCAGATTCCACAGAAATAAGGCTAGCAAAGAGATCCACGAAATACAGATGTAACTCTGTGAGTGGAAGTCACATATCCCAGAGCTGTTTCTCAGAAAGCTTCTCTCCAGATTTCATCGGAGGATATTTCCTTTTTCACCGTAGCCCTCTAAGGGCTTCCAAATATCACTTTGCCAATTCCACAAGAACTGTCTTAGCGAAAGGCTTCTTGAGGGGAAAGCTGTAACTCTGTGAGATGATTTCACAGAACACAAAGAAGTTTCTCAGAAAGCTTCTTTCTCTTTGTTATGGGAGGATATTTCCTTTGGCCCTATATTCTTCAAAGGGATTCTAAATATCTGCTCTCAGATTCCACAGAAATAAGGCTAGCAAAGAGATCCACGAAATACAGATGTAACTCTGTGAGTGGAAGTCACATATCCCAGAGCAGTTTCTCAGAAAGCTTCTTTCCATATTTCATCGGAGGATATTTCCTTTTTCACCATACCCCTCTATGGGCTTCCAAATATCACTTTGCCAATTCCACAAGAACTGTTTCAGCGAAAGGCTTCTTGAGAGGAAAGCTGTAACTCTGTGATATGATTTCACAGAACACAAAGAAGTTTCTCAGAAAGCTTCTTTCTCTTTGTTATCGGAGGATATTTCCTTTGGCCCTATAGTCTTCAAAGGGATCCGAAATATCTGTTCTCAGATTCCACAGAAATAAGGCTAGCAAAGAGATCCACGAAATACAGATGTAACTCTGTGAGTGGAAGTCACATATCACAGAGCAGTTTCTCAGAAAGCTTCTTTCCAGATTTCATCGGAGGATATTTCCTTTTTCACCATAGCCCTCTATGGGCTTCCAAATATCACTTTGCCAATTCCACAAGAACTGTCTTAGCGAAAGGCTTCTTGAGGGGAAAGCTGTAACTCTGTGAGATGATTTCACAGAACACAAAGAAGTTTCTCAGAAAGCTTCTTTCTCTTTGTTATGGGAGGATATTTCCTTTGGCCCTATAGTCTTCAAGGGGATTCTAAATATCTGCTTTCAGATTCCACAGAAATAAGGCTAGCAAAGAGATCCACGAAATACAGATGTAACTCTGTGAGTGGAAGTCACATATCACAGAGCAGTTTCTCAGAAAGCTTCTTTCCAGATTTCATCGGAGGATATTTCCTTTTCCACCATAGCCCTCTATGGGGTTCCAAATATCACTTTGCCAATTCCACAAGAACTGTCTTAGCGAAAGGCTTCTTGAGGGGAAAGCTGTAATTCTGTGAGATGATTTCACAGAACACAAAGAAGTTTCTCAGAAAGCTTCTTTCTCTTTGTTATGGGAGGATATTTCCTTAGGCCCTATAGTCTTCAAGGGGATTCTAAATATCTGCTTTCAGATTCCACAGAAATAAGGCTAGCAAAGAGATCCACGAAATACAGATGTAACTCTGTGAGTGGAAGTCACATATCCCAGAGCAGTTTCTCAGAAAGCTTCTTTCCAGATTTCATCTGAGGATATTTCCTTTTTCACCATAGCCCTCTAAGGGCTTCCAAATATCACTTTGCCAATTCCACAATAACTGTCTTAGCGAAAGGCTTCTTGAGGGGAAAGCTGTAACTCTGTGAGATGATTTCACAGAACACAAAGAAGTTTCTCAGAAAGCTTCTTTCTCTTTGTTATCGGAGGATATTTCCTTTGGCCCTATAGTCTTCAAAGGGATCCGAAATATCTGTTCTCAGATTCCACAGAAATAAGGCTAGCAAAGAGATCCACGAAATACAGATGTAACTCTGTAAGTGGAAGTCCCATATCACAGAGCAGTTTCTCAGAAAGCTTCTTTCCAGATTTCATCGGAGGATATTTCCTTTTTCACCGTAGCCCTCTAAGGGCTTCCAAATATCACTTTGCCAATTCCACAAGAACTGTCATAGCGAAAGGCTTCTTGAGGGGAAAGCTGTAACTCTGTGAGATGATTTCACAGAACACAAAGAAGTTTCTCAGAAAGCTTCTTTCTCTTTGTTATGGGAGGATATTTCCTTTGGCCCTATATTCTTCAAAGGGATTCTAAATATCTGCTCTCAGATTCCACAGAAATAAGGCTAGCAAAGAGATCCACGAAATACAGATGTAACTCTGGGAGTGGAAGTCACATATCACAGAGCAGTTTCTCAGAAAGCTTCTTTCCATATTTCATCGGAGGATATTTCCTTTTTCACCATAGCCCTCTATGGGCTTCCAAATATCACTTTGCCAATTCCACAAGAACTGTCTTAGCGAAAGGCTTCTTGAGGGGAAAGCTGTAACTCTGTGATATGATTTCACAGAACACAAAGAAGTTTCTCAGAAAGCTTCTTTCTCTTTGTTATCGGAGGATATTTCCTTTGGCCCTATAGTCTTCAAAGGGATCCGAAATATCTGTTCTCAGATTCCACAGAAATAAGGCTAGCAAAGAGATCCACGAAATACAGATGTAACTCTGTGAGTGGAAGTCACATATCACAGAGCAGTTTCTCAGACAGCTTCTTTCCAGATTTCATCGGAGGATATTTCCTTTTTCACCGTAGCCCTCTAAGGCCTTCCAAATATCACTTTGCCAATTCCACAAGAACTGTCTTATCGAAAGGCTTCTTAAGGGGAAAGCTGTAACTCTGTGAGATGATTTCACAGAACACAAAGAAGTTTCTCAGAAAGCTTCTTTCTCTTTGTTATGGGAAGATATTTCCTTTGGCCCTATAGTCTTCAAAGAGATCCGAAATATCTGTTCTCAGATTCCACAGAAATAAGGGTAGCAAAGAGATCCACGAAATACAGATGTAACTCTGTGAGTGGAAGTCACATATCACAGAGCAGTTTCACAGAAAGCTTCTTTCCAGATTTCATCGGAGGATATTTCCTTTTTCAGCATAGCCGTCTATGGGCTTCCAAATATCACTTTGCCAATTCCACAAGAACTGTCTTAGCGAAAGGCTTCTTCAGGGGAAAGCTGTAACTCTGTGAAATGATTTCACAGAACACAAAGAAGTTTCTCAGAAAGCTTCTTTCTCTTTGTTATCGGAGGATATTTCCTTTGGCCCTGTAGTCTTCAAAGGGATCCGAAATATCTGTTCTCAGATTCCACAGAAATAAGGCTAGCAAAGAGATCCACGAAATACAGATGTAACTCTGTGAGTGGAAGTCACATATCACAGAGCAGTTTCTAAGAAAGCTTCCTTCCAGATTTCATCGGAGGATATTTCCTTTTTCACCATAGCCCTCTATGGGCTTCCAAATATCACTTTGCCAATTCCACAAGAACTGTCTTAGCGAAAGGCTTCTTGAGGGGAAAGCTGTAACTCTGTGAGATGATTTCACAGAACACAAAGAAGTTTCTCAAAAGCTTCTTTCTCTTTGTTATCGGAGGATATTTCCTTTGGCCCTATAGTCTTCAAAGGGATCCGAAATATCTGTTCTCAGATTCCACAGAAATAAGGCTAGCAAAGAGATCCACGAAATACAGATGTAACTCTGTGAGTGGAAGTCACATATCACAGAGCAGTTTCTCAGAAAGCTTCTTTCCATATTTCATCGGAGGATATTTCCTTTTTCACCATAGCCCTCTATGGGCTTCCAAATATCACTTTGCCAATTCCACAAGAACTGTCTTAGCGAAAGTCTTCTTGAGGGGAAAGCTGTAACTCTGTGAGATGATTTCACAGAACACAAAGAAGTTTCTCAGAAAGCTTCTTTCTCTTTGTTATGGGAGGATATTTCCTTTGGCCCTATAGTCTTCAAGGGGATTCTAAATATCTGCTTTCAGATTCCACAGAAATAAGGCTAGCAAAGAGATCCACGAAATACAGATGTAACTCTGTGAGTGGAAGTCACATATCACAGAGCAGTTTCTCAGAAAGCTTCTTTCCAGATTTCATCGGAGGATATTTCCTTTTTCACCATAGCCCTCTATGGGGTTCCAAATATCACTTTGCCAATTCCACAAGAACTGTCTTAGCGAAAGGCTTCTTGAGGGGAAAGCTGTAATTCTGTGAGATGATTTCACAGAACACAAAGAAGTTTCTCAGAAAGCTTCTTACTCGTTGTTATGGGAGGATATTTCCTTAGGCCCTATAGTCTTCAAGGGGATTCTAAATATCTGCTTTCAGATTCCACAGAAATAAGGCTAGCAAAGAGATCCACGAAATACAGATGTAACTCTGTGAGTGGAAGTCACATATCCCAGAGCAGTTTCTCAGAAAGCTTCTTTCCAGATTTCATCTGAGGATATTTCCTTTTTCACCATAGCCCTCTAAGGGCTTCCAAATATCACTTTGCCAATTCCACAAGAACTGTCTTAGCGAAAGGCTTCTTGAGGGGAAAGCTGTAACTCTGTGAGATGATTTCACAGAACACAAAGAAGTTTCTCAGAAAGCTTCTTTCTCTTTGTTATCGTAGGATATTTCCTTTGGCCCTATAGTCTTCAAAGGGATCCGAAATATCTTTTCTCAGATTCCACAGAAATAAGGCTAGCAAAGAGATCCACGAAATACAGATGTAACTCTGTAAGTGGAAGTCCCATATCACAGAGCAGTTTCTCAGAAAGCTTCTTTCCAGATTTCATCGGAGGATATTTCCTTTTTCACCGTAGCCCTCTAAGGGCTTCCAAATATCACTTTGCCAATTCCACAAGAACTGTCTTAGCGAAAGGCTTCTTGAGGGGAAAGCTGTAACTCTGTGAGATGATTTCACAGAACACAAAGAAGTTTCTCAGAAAGCTTCTTTCTCTTTGTTATGGGAGGATATTTCCTTTGGCCCTATATTCTTCAAAGGGATTCTAAATATCTGCTCTCAGATTCCACAGAAATAAGGCTAGCAAAGAGATCCACGAAATACAGATGTAACTCTGTGAGTGGAAGTCACATATCCCAGAGCAGTTTCTCAGAAAGCTTCTTTCCATATTTCATCGGAGGATATTTCCTTTTTCACCATAGCCCTCTATGGGCTTCCAAATATCACTTTGCCAATTCCACAAGAACTGTCTTAGCGAAAGGCTTCTTGAGGGGAAAGCTGTAACTCTGTGATATGATTTCACAGAACACAAAGAAGTTTCTCAGAAAGCTTCTTTCTCTTTGTTATCGGAGGATATTTCCTTTGGCCCTATAGTCTTCAAAGGGATCCGAAATATCTGTTCTCAGATTCCACAGAAATAAGGCTAGCAAAGAGATCCACGAAATACAGATGTAACTCTGTGAGTGGAAGTCACATATCACAGAGCAGTTTCTCAGACAGCTTCTTTCCAGATTTCATCGGAGGATATTTCCTTTTTCACCGTAGCCCTCTAAGGGCTTCCAAATATCACTTTGCCAATTCCACAAGAACTTTCTTAGCGAAAGGCTTCTTAAGGGGAAAGCTGTAACTCTGTGAGATGATTTCACAGAACACAAAGAAGTTTCTCAGAAAGCTTCTTTCTCTTTGTTATGGGAAGATATTTCCTTTGGCCCTATAGTCTTCAAAGAGATCCGAAATATCTGTTCTCAGATTCCACAGAAAAAAGGCTAGCAAAGAGATCCACGAAATACAGATGTAACTCTGTGAGTGGAAGTCACATATCACAGAGCAGTTTCACAGAAAGCTTCTTTCCAGATTTCATCAGAGGATATTTCCTTTTTCACCATAGCCGTCTATGGGCTTCCAAATATCACTTTGCCAATTCCACAAGAACTGTCTTAGCGAAAGGCTTCTTCAGGGGAAAGCTGTAACTCTGTGAGATGATTTCCCAGAACCCAAAGAAGTTTCTCAGAAAGCTTCTTTCTCTTTGTTATCGGAGGATATTTCCTTTGGCCCTGTAGTCTTCAAAGGGATCCGAAATATCTGTTCTCAGATTCCACAGAAATAAGGCTAGCAAAGAGATCCACGAAATACAGATGTAACTCTGTGAGTGGAAGTCACATATCACAGAGCAGTTTCTCAGAAAGCTTCTTTCCAGATTTCATCGGAGGATATTTCCTTTTTCACCATAGCCCACTGTGGGCTTCCAAATATCACTTTGCCAATTCCACAAGAACTGTCTTAGCGAAAGGCTTCTTGAGGGGAAAGCTGTAACTCTGTGAGATGATTTCAGAGAACACAAAGAAGTTTCTCAGAAAGCTTCTTTCTCTTTGTTTTGGGAGGATATTTCCTTTGGCCCTATAGTCTTCAAAGAGATCCGTAATATCTGTTCTCAGATTCCACAGAAATAAGGCTAGCAAAGAGATCCACGAAATACAGATGTAACTCTGTGAGTGGAAGTCATATATCACAGAGCAGTTTCTCAGAAAGCTTCTTTCCATATTTCATCGGAGGATATTTCCTTTTTCAGCATAGCCCTCTATGGGGTTCCAAATATCACTTTGCCAATTCCACAAGAACTGTCTTAGCGAAAGGCTTCTTGAAGGGAAAGCTGTAATTCTGTGAGATGATTTCAAAGAACACAAAGAAGTTTCTCAGAAAGCTTCTTTCTCTTTGTTATGGGAGGATATTTCCTTTGGCCCTATAGTCTTCAAGGGGATTCTAAATATCTGCTTTCAGATTCCACAGAAATAAGGCTAGCAAAGAGATCCACGAAATACAGATGTAACTCTGTGAGTGGAAGTCACATATCACAGAGCAGTTTCTCAGAAAGCTTCTTTCCAGATTTCATCGGAGGATATTTCCTTTTTCACCATAGCCCTCTATGGGCTTCCAAATATCACTTTGCCAATTCCACAAGAACTGTCTTAGCGAAAGGCTTCTTGAGGGGAAAGCTGTAACTCTGTGAGATGATTTCACAGAACACAAAGAAGTTTCTCAGAAAGCTTCCTTCTCTTTGTTATTGGAGGATATTTCCTTTGGCCCTATAGTCTTCAAAGGGTTCCGAAATATCTGTTCTCAGATTCCACAGAAATAAGGCTAGCAAAGAGATCCACGAAATACAGATGTAACTCTGTGAGTGGAAGTCACATATTACAGAGCAGTATCTCAGAAAGCTTCTTTCCAGATTTCATCGGAGGATATTTCCTTTTTCACCGTAGCCCTCTAAGGGCTTCCAAATATCACTTTGCCAATTCCACAAGAACTGTCTTAGCGAAAGGCTTCTTGAGGGGAAAGCTGTAACTCTGTGAGATGATTTCACAGAACACAAAGAAGTTTCTCAGAAAGCTTCATTCTCTTTGTTATCGGAGGATATTTCCTTTGGCCCTATAGTCTTCAAAGGGATCCGAAATATCTGTTCTCAGATTCCACAGAAATAAGGCTAGCAAAGAGATCCACGAAATACAGATGTAACTCTGTGAGTGGAAGTCACATATCACAGAGCAGTTTCTCAGAAAGCTTCTTTCCAGATTTCATCGGAGGATATTTCCTTTTTCACCGTAGCCCTCTAAGGGCTTCCAAATATTACATTGCCAATTCCACAAGAACTGTCTTAGCGAAAGGCTTCTTGAGGGGAAAGCTGTAACTCTGTGAGATGATTTCACAGAACACAAAGAAGTTTCTCAGAAAGCTTCTTTCTCTTTGTTATGTGAGCATATTTCCTTTGGCCCTATATTCTTCAAAGGGATTCTAAATATCTGCTCTCAGATTCCACAGAAATAAGGCTAGCAAAGAGATCCACGAAATACAGATGTAACTCTGTGAGTGGAAGTCACATATCACAGAGCAGTTTCTCAGAAAGCTTCTTTCCAGATTTCATCGGAGGATATTTCCTTTTTCACCATAGCCCTCTATGGGCTTCCAAATATCACTTTGAAAATTCCACAAGAACTGTCTTAGCGAAAGGCTTCTTGAGGGGAAAGCTGTAACTCTGTGAGATGATTTCACAGAACACAAAGAAGATTCTCAGAGAACTTCTTTCTCTTTGTTATGGGAGGATATTTCCCTTGGCCCTATAGTCTTCAAAGGGATTCTAAATATCTGCTCTCAGATTCCACAGAAATAAGGCTAGCAAAGAGATGCACGAAATACCGATGTAACTCGGTGAGTGGAAGTCACATATCACAGAGCAGTTTCTCAGAAAGCTTCTTTCCAGATTTCATTGGAGGATATTTCCTTTTTCACCATAGCTCTCTAAGGGGTTCCAAATATCACTTTGCCAATTCCACAAGAACTGTCTTAGCGAAAGGCTTCTTGAGGGGAAAGCTGTAACTCTGTGAGATGATTTCACAGAACACAAAGAAGTTTCTCAGAAAGCTTCTTTCTCTTTGTTATCGGAGGATATTTCCTTTGGCCCTATAGTCTACAAGGGGATTCTAAATATCTGCTTTCAGATTCCACAGAAATAAGGCTGGCAAAGAGATCCACGAAATACAGATGTAACTCTGTGAGTGGAAGTCACATATCACAGAGCAGTTTCTCCGAAAGCTTCTTTCCAGATTTCATCGGAGGATATTTCCTTTTTCACCGTAGCCCTCTAGGGCAACCAAATATCACTTTGCCAATTCCACAAGAACTGTCTTAGCGAAAGGCTTCTTGAGGGGAATGCTGTAACTCTGTGAGATGATTTCACAGAACACAAAGAAGTTTCTCAGAAAGCTTCTTTCTCTTTGTTATCGGAGGATATTTCCTTTGGCCCTATATTCTTCAAAGGGATTCTAAATATCTGCTCTCAGATTCCACAGAAATAAGGCTAGCAAAGAGATCCACGAAATACAGATGTAACTCTGTGAGTGGAAGTCACATATCACAGAGCAGTTTCTCAGAAAGCTTCTTTCCAGATTTCCTCTGAGGATATTTCCTTTTTCACCATAGCCCTCTATGGGCTTCCAAATATCACTTTGCCAATTCCACAAGAACTGTCTTAGTGAAAGGCTTCTTGAGGGGAAAGCTGTAACTCTGTGAGATGATTTCACAGAACACAAAGAAGTTTCTCAGAAAGATTTTTTCTCTTTGTTATCGTTGGATATTTCCTTTGGTCCTATAGTCTTCAAAGGGATCCGAAATATCTGTTCTCAGATTCCACAGAAATAAGGCTAGCAAAGAGATCCACGAAATACAGATGTAACTCTGTGAGTGGAAGTCACATATCCCAGAGCAGTTTCTCAGAAAGCTTCTTTCCAGATTTCATCTGAGGATATTTCCTTTTTCACCATAGCCCTCTATGGGCTTCCAAATATCACTTTGCCAATTCCACAAGAACTGTCTTAGCGAAAGGCTTCTTGAGGGGAAAGCTGTAACTCTGTGAGATGATTTCACAGAACACAAAGAAGTTTCTCAGAAAGCTTCTTTCTCTTTGTTATCGGAGGATATTTCCTTTGGCCCTATAGTCTTCAAAGGGATCCGAAATATCTGTCCTCAGATTCCACAGAAATAAGGCTAGCAAAGAGATCCACGAAATACAGATGTAACTCTGTGAGTGGAAGTCACATATCACAGAGCAGTTTCTCAGAAAGCTTCTTTCCAGATTTCATCGGAGGATATTTCCTTTTTCACCGTAGCCCTCTAAGGGCTTCCAAATAACACTTTGCCAATTCCACAAGAACTGTCTTAGCGAAAGGCTTCTTGAGGGGAAAGCTGTAACTCTGTGAGATGATTTCACAGAACACAAAGAAGTTTCTCAGAAAGCTTCTTTCTCTTTGTTATGTGAGGATATTTCCTTTGGCCCTATATTCTTCAAAGGGATTCTAAATATCTGCTCTCAGATTCCACAGAAATAAGGCTAGCAAAGAGATCCACGAAATACAGATGTAACTCTGAGAGTGGAAGTCACATATCACAGAGCAGTTTCTCAGAAAGCTTCTTTCCAGATTTCATTGGAGGATATTTCCTTTTTCACCATAGCCCTCTATGGGCTTCCAAATATCACTTTGCCAATTCCACAAGAACTGTCTTAGCGAAAGGCTTCTTGAGGGGAAAGCTGTAACTCTGTGAGATGATTTCACAGAACACAAAGAAGTTTCTCAGAAAGCTTCTTTCTCTTTGTTATCGGAGGATATTTCCTTTGGCCCTATAGTCTTCAAAGGGATCCGAAATATCTGTTCTCAGATTCCACAGAAATAAGGCCAGCAAAGAGATCCACGAAATACAGATGTAACTCTGTGAGTGGAAGTCACATATCACAGAGCAGTTTCTCAGAAAGCTTCTTTCCAGATTTCATCGGAGGATATTTCCTTTTTCACCATAGCCCTCTAAGGGCTTCCAAATATCACTTTGCCAATTCCACAAGAACTGTCATAGCGAAAGGCTTCTTGAGGGGAAAGCTGTAACTCTGTGAGATGATTTCACAGAACACAAAGAAGTTTCTCAGAAAGCTTCTTTCTCTTTGTTATGGGAGGATATTTCCTTTGGCCCTATATTCTTCAAAGGGATTCTAAATATCTGCTCTCAGATTCCACAGAAATAAGGCTAGCAAAGAGATCCACGAAATACAGATGTAACTCTGTGAGTGGAAGTCACATATCCCAGAGCAGTTTCTCAGAAAGCTTCTTTCCATATTTCATCGGAGGATATTTCCTTTTTCACCATAGCCCTCTATGGGCTTCCAAATATCACTTTGCCAATTCCACAAGAACTGTCTTAGCGAAAGGCTTCTTGAGGGGAAAGCTGTAACTCTGTGATATGATTTCACAGAACACAAAGAAGTTTCTCAGAAAGCTTCTTTCTCTTTGTTATCGGAGGATATTTCCTTTGGCCCTATAGTCTTCAAAGGGATCCGAAATATCTGTTCTCAGATTCCACAGAAATAAGGCTAGCAAAGAGATCCACGAAATACAGATGTAACTCTGTGAGTGGAAGTCACATATCACAGAGCAGTTTCACAGAAAGCTTCTTTCCAGATTTCATCGGAGGATATTTCCTTTTTCACCATAGCCGTCTATGGGCTTCCAAATATCACTTTGCCAATTCCACAAGAACTGTCTTAGCGAAAGGCTTCTTCAGGGGAAAGCTGTAACTCTGTGAGATGATTTCAGAGAACACAAAGAAGTTTCTCAGAAAGCTTCTTTCTCTTTGTTATCGGAGGATATTTCCTTTGGCCCTGTAGTCTTCAAAGGGATCCGAAATATCTGTTCTCAGATTCCACAGAAATAAGGCTAGCAAAGAGATCCACGAAATACAGATGTAACTCTGTGAGTGGAAGTCACACATCACAGAGCAGTTTCTCAGAAAGCTTCTTTCCATATTTCATCGGAGGATATTTCCTTTTTCACCATAGCCCTCTATGGGCTTCCAAATATCACTTTGCCAATTCCACAAGAACTGTCTTAGCGAAAGGCTTCTTGAGGGGAAAGCTGTAACTCTGTGAGATGATTTCACAGAACACAAAGAAGTTTCTCAGAAAGCTTCTTTCTCTTTGTTATGGGAGGATATTTCCTTTGGCCCTATAGTCTTCAAGGGGATTCTAAATATCTGCTTTCAGATTCCACAGAAATAAGGCTAGCAAAGAGATCCACGAAATACAGATGTAACTCTGTGAGTGGAAGTCACATATCACAGAGCAGTTTCTCAGAAAGCTTCTTTCCAGATTTCATCGGAGGATATTTCCTTTTTCACCATAGCCCTCTATGGGGTTCCAAATATCACTTTGCCAATTCCACAAGAACTGTCTTAGCGAAAGGCTTCTTGAGGGGAAAGCTGTAATTCTGTGAGATGATTTCACAGAACACAAAGAAGTTTCTCAGAAAGCTTCTTTCTCTTTGTTATGGGAGGATATTTCCTTAGGCCCTATAGTCTTCAAGGGGATTCTAAATATCTGCTTTCAGATTCCACAGAAATAAGGCTAGCAAAGAGATCCACGAAATACAGATGTAACTCTGTGAGTGGAAGTCACATATCCCAGAGCAGTTTCTCAGAAAGCTTCTTTCCAGATTTCATCGGAGGATATTTCCTTTTTCACCATAGCCCTCTAAGGGCTTCCAAATATCACTTTGCCAATTCCACAAGAACTGTCTTAGCGAAAGGCTTCTTGAGGGGAAAGCTGTAACTCTGTGAGATGATTTCACAGAACACAAAGAAGTTTCTCAGAAAGCTTCTTTCTCTTTGTTATCGGAGGATATTTCCTTTGGCCCTATAGTCTTCAAAGGGATCCGAAATATCTGTTCTCAGATTCCACAGAAATAAGGCTAGCAAAGAGATCCACGAAATACAGATATAACTCTGTGAGTGGAAGTCACATATCACAGAGCAGTTTCTCAGAAAGCTTCTTTCCAGATTTCATCGGAGGATATTTCCTTTTTCACCGTAGCCCTCTAAGGGCTTCCAAATATCACTTTGCCAATTCCACAAGAACTGTCTTAGCGAAAGGCTTCTTGAGGGGAAAGCTGTAACTCTGTGAGATGATTTCACAGAACACAAAGAAGTTTCTCAGAAAGCTTCTTTCTCTTTGTTATGGGAGGATATTTCCTTTGGCCCTATATTCTTCAAAGGGATTCTTAATATCTGCTCTCAGATTCCACAGAAATAAGGCTAGCAAAGAGATCCACGAAATACAGATGTAACTCTGTGAGTGGAAGTCTCATATCCCAGAGCAGTTTCTCAGAAAGCTTCTTTCCAGATTTCATCGGAGGATATTTCCTTTTTCACCGTAGCCCTCTATGGGCTTCCAAATATCACTTTGCCAATTCCACAAGAACTGTCTTAGCGAAAGGCTTCTTGAGGGGAAAGCTGTAACTCTGTGAGATGATTTCACAGAACACAAAGAAGTTTCTCAGAAAGCTTTTTCTCTATGTTATCGGAGGATATTTCCTTTGGCCCTATAGTCTTCAAAGGGATCCGCAATATCTGTTCTCAGATTCCACAGAAATAAGGCTAGCAAAGAGATCCACGAAATACAGATGTAACTCTGTGAGTGGAAGTCACATATCACAGAGCAGTTTCTCAGAAAGCTTCTTTCCAGAATTCATCGGAGGATATTTCCTTTTTCACCGTAGCCCTCTAAGGGCTTCCAAATATCACTTTGCCAATTCCACAAAAACTGTCTTAGCGAAAGGCTTCTTGAGGGGAAAGCTGTAACTCTGTGAGATGATTTCACAGAACACAAAGAAGTTTCTCAGAAAGCTTCTTTCTCTTTGTTATGGGAGGATATTTCCTTTGGCCCTATATTCTTCAAAGGGATTCTAAATATCTGCTCTCAGATTCCACAGAAATAAGGCTAGCAAAGAGATCCACGATATACAGATGTAACTCTGTGAGTGGAAGTCACATATCCCAGAGCAGTCTCTCAGAAAGCTTCTTTCCAGATTTCATCGGAGGATATTTCCTTTTTCACCATAGCGCTCCATGGGCTTCCAAATATCACTTTGCCAATTCCACAAGAACTGTCTTAGCGAAAGGCTTCTTGAGGGGAAAGCTGTAACTCTGTGAGATGATTTCACAGAACACAAAGAAGTTTCTCAGAAAGCTTCTTTCTCTTTGTTATCGGAGGATATTTCCTTTGGCCCTATAGTCTTCAAAGGGATCCGAAATATCTGTTCTCAGATTCCACAGAAATAAGGCTAGCAAAGAGATCCACGAAATACAGATGTAACTCTGTGAGTGGAAGTCACATATCCCAGAGCTGTTTCTCAGAAAGCTTCTCTCCAGATTTCATCGGAGGATATTTCCTTTTTCACCGTAGCCCTCTAAGGGCTTCCAAATATCACTTTGCCAATTCCACAAGAACTGTCTTAGCGAAAGGCTTCTTGAGGGGAAAGCTGTAACTCTGTGAGATGATTTCACAGAACACAAAGAAGTTTCTCAGAAAGCTTCTTTCTCTTTGTTATGGGAGGATATTTCCTTTGGCCCTATATTCTTCAAAGGGATTCTAAATATCTGCTCTCAGATTCCACAGAAATAAGGCTAGCAAAGAGATCCACGAAATACAGATGTAACTCTGTGAGTGGAAGTCACATATCCCAGAGCAGTTTCTCAGAAAGCTTCTTTCCATATTTCATCGGAGGATATTTCCTTTTTCACCATACCCCTCTATGGGCTTCCAAATATCACTTTGCCAATTCCACAAGAACTGTTTTAGCGAAAGGCTTCTTGAGAGGAAAGCTGTAACTCTGTGATATGATTTCACAGAACACAAAGAAGTTTCTCAGAAAGCTTCTTTCTCTTTGTTATCGGAGGATATTTCCTTTGGCCCTATAGTCTTCAAAGGGATCCGAAATATCTGTTCTCAGATTCCACAGAAATAAGGCTAGCAAAGAGATCCACGAAATACAGATGTAACTCTGTGAGTGGAAGTCACATATCACAGAGCAGTTTCTCAGAAAGCTTCTTTCCAGATTTCATCGGAGGATATTTCCTTTTTCACCATAGCCCTCTATGGGCTTCCAAATATCACTTTGCCAATTCCACAAGAACTGTCTTAGCGAAAGGCTTCTTGAGGGGAAAGCTGTAACTCTGTGAGATGATTTCACAGAACACAAAGAAGTTTCTCAGAAAGCTTCTTTCTCTTTGTTATGGGAGGATATTTCCTTTGGCCCTATAGTCTTCAAGGGGATTCTAAATATCTGCTTTCAGATTCCACAGAAATAAGGCTAGCAAAGAGATCCACGAAATACAGATGTAACTCTGTGAGTGGAAGTCACATATCACAGAGCAGTTTCTCAGAAAGCTTCTTTCCAGATTTCATCGGAGGATATTTCCTTTTCCACCATAGCCCTCTATGGGGTTCCAAATATCACTTTGCCAATTCCACAAGAACTGTCTTAGCGAAAGGCTTCTTGAGGGGAAAGCTGTAATTCTGTGAGATGATTTCACAGAACACAAAGAAGTTTCTCAGAAAGCTTCTTTCTCTTTGTTATGGGAGGATATTTCCTTAGGCCCTATAGTCTTCAAGGGGATTCTAAATATCTGCTTTCAGATTCCACAGAAATAAGGCTAGCAAAGAGATCCACGAAATACAGATGTAACTCTGTGAGTGGAAGTCACATATCCCAGAGCAGTTTCTCAGAAAGCTTCTTTCCAGATTTCATCTGAGGATATTTCCTTTTTCACCATAGCCCTCTAAGGGCTTCCAAATATCACTTTGCCAATTCCACAAGAACTGTCTTAGCGAAAGGTTTCTTGAGGGGAAAGCTGTAACTCTGTGAGATGATTTCACAGAACACAAAGAAGTTTCTCAGAAAGCTTCTTTCTCTTTGTTATCGGAGGATATTTCCTTTGGCCCTATAGTCTTCAAAGGGATCCGAAATATCTGTTCTCAGATTCCACAGAAATAAGGCTAGCAAAGAGATCCACGAAATACAGATGTAACTCTGTAAGTGGAAGTCCCATATCACAGAGCAGTTTCTCAGAAAGCTTCTTTCCAGATTTCATCGGAGGATATTTCCTTTTTCACCGTAGCCCTCTAAGGGCTTCTAAATATCACTTTGCCAATTCCACAAGAACTGTCATAGCGAAAGGCTTCTTGAGGGGAAAGCTGTAACTCTGTGAGATGATTTCACAGAACACAAAGAAGTTTCTCAGAAAGCTTCTTTCTCTTTGTTATGGGAGGATATTTCCTTTGGCCCTATATTCTTCAAAGGGATTCTAAATATCTGCTCTCAGATTCCACAGAAATAAGGCTAGCAAAGAGATCCACGAAATACAGATGTAACTCTGGGAGTGGAAGTCACATATCCCAGAGCAGTTTCTCAGAAAGCTTCTTTCCATATTTCATCGGAGGATATTTCCTTTTTCACCATAGCCCTCTATGGGCTTCCAAATATCACTTTGCCAATTCCACAAGAACTGTCTTAGCGAAAGGCTTCTTGAGGGGAAAGCTGTAACTCTGTGATATGATTTCACAGAACACAAAGAAGTTTCTCAGAAAGCTTCTTTCTCTTTGTTATCGGAGGATATTTCCTTTGGCCCTATAGTCTTCAAAGGGATCCGAAATATCTGTTCTCAGATTCCACAGAAATAAGGCTAGCAAAGAGATCCACGAAATACAGATGTAACTCTGTGAGTGGAAGTCACATATCACAGAGCAGTTTCTCAGACAGCTTCTTTCCAGATTTCATCGGAGGATATTTCCTTTTTCACCGTAGCCCTCTAAGGCCTTCCAAATATCACTTTGCCAATTCCACAAGAACTGTCTTATCGAAAGGCTTCTTAAGGGGAAAGCTGTAACTCTGTGAGATGATTTCACAGAACACAAAGAAGTTTCTCAGAAAGCTTCTTTCTCTTTGTTATGGGAAGATATTTCCTTTGGCCCTATAGTCTTCAAAGAGATCCGAAATATCTGTTCTCAGATTCCACAGAAATAAGGGTAGCAAAGAGATCCACGAAATACAGATGTAACTCTGTGAGTGGAAGTCACATATCACAGAGCAGTTTCACAGAAAGCTTCTTTCCAGATTTCATCGGAGGATATTTCCTTTTTCAGCATAGCCGTCTATGGGCTTCCAAATATCACTTTGCCAATTCCACAAGAACTGTCTTAGCGAAAGGCTTCTTCAGGGGAAAGCTGTAACTCTGTGAGATGATTTCACAGAACACAAAGAAGTTTCTCAGAAAGCTTCTTTCTCTTTGGTATCGGAGGATATTTCCTTTGGCCCTGTAGTCTTCAAAGGGATCCGAAATATCTGTTCTCAGATTCCACAGAAATAAGGCTAGCAAAGAGATCCACGAAATACAGATGTAACTCTGTGAGTGGAAGTCACATATCACAGAGCAGTTTCTAAGAAAGCTTCCTTCCAGATTTCATCGGAGGATATTTCCTTTTTCACCATAGCCCTCTATGGGCTTCCAAATATCACTTTGCCAATTCCACAAGAACTGTCTTAGCGAAAGTCTTCTTGAGGGGAAAGCTGTAACTCTGTGAGATGATTTCACAGAACACAAAGAAGTTTCTCAGAAAGCTTCTTTCTCTTTGTTATCGGAGGATATTTCCTTTGGCCCTATAGTCTTCAAAGGGATCCGAAATATCTGTTCTCAGATTCCACAGAAATAAGGCTAGCAAAGAGATCCACGAAATACAGATGTAACTCTGTGAGTGGAAGTCACATATCACAGAGCAGTTTCTCAGAAAGCTTCTTTCCATATTTCATCGGAGGATATTTCCTTTTTCACCATAGCCCTCTATGGGCTTCCAAATATCACTTTGCCAATTCCACAAGAACTGTCTTAGCGAAAGTCTTCTTGAGGGGAAAGCTGTAACTCTGTGAGATGATTTCACAGAACACAAAGAAGTTTCTCAGAAAGCTTCTTTCTCTTTGTTATGGGAGGATATTTCCTTTGGCCCTATAGTCTTCAAGGGGATTCTAAATATCTGCTTTCAGATTCCACAGAAATAAGGCTAGCAAAGAGATCCACGAAATACAGATGTAACTCTGTGAGTGGAAGTCACATATCACAGAGCCGTTTCTCAGAAAGCTTCTTTCCAGATTTCATCGGAGGATATTTCCTTTTTCACCATAGCCCTCTATGGGGTTCCAAATATCACTTTGCCAATTCCACAAGAACTGTCTTAGCGAAAGGCTTCTTGAGGGGAAAGCTGTAATTCTGTGAGATGATTTCACAGAACACAAAGAAGTTTCTCAGAAAGCTTCTTACTCTTTGTTATGGGAGGATATTTCCTTAGGCCCTATAGTCTTCAAGGGGATTCTAAATATCTGCTTTCAGATTCCACAGAAATAAGGCTAGCAAAGAGATCCACGAAATACAGATGTAACTCTGTGAGTGGAAGTCACATATCCCAGAGCAGTTTCTCAGAAAGCTTCTTTCCAGATTTCATCTGAGGATATTTCCTTTTTCACCATAGCCCTCTAAGGGCTTCCAAATATCACTTTGCCAATTCCACAAGAACTGTCTTAGCGAAAGGCTTCTTGAGGGGAAAGCTGTAACTCTGTGAGATGATTTCACAGAACACAAAGAAGTTTCTCAGAAAGCTTCTTTCTCTTTGTTATCGGAGGATATTTCCTTTGGCCCTATAGTCTTCAAAGGGATCCGAAATATCTTTTCTCAGATTCCACAGAAATAAGGCTAGCAAAGAGATCCACGAAATACAGATGTAACTCTGTAAGTGGAAGTCCCATATCACAGAGCAGTTTCTCAGAAAGCTTCTTTCCAGATTTCATCGGAGGATATTTCCTTTTTCACCGTAGCCCTCTAAGGGCTTCCAAATATCACTTTGCCAATTCCACAAGAACTGTCTTAGCGAAAGGCTTCTTGAGGGGAAAGCTGTAACTCTGTGAGATGATTTCACAGAACACAAAGAAGTTTCTCAGAAAGCTTCTTTCTCTTTGTTATGGGAGGATATTTCCTTTGGCCCTATATTCTTCAAAGGGATTCTAAATATCTGCTCTCAGATTCCACAGAAATAAGGCTAGCAAAGAGATCCACGAAATACAGATGTAACTCTGTGAGTGGAAGTCACATATCCCAGAGCAGTTTCTCAGAAAGCTTCTTTCCATATTTCATCGGAGGATATTTCCTTTTTCACCATAGCCCTCTATGGGCTTCCAAATATCACTTTGCCAATTCCACAAGAACTGTCTTAGCGAAAGGCTTCTTGAGGGGAAAGCTGTAACTCTGTGATATGATTTCACAGAACACAAAGAAGTTTCTCAGAAAGCTTCTTTCTCTTTGTTATCGGAGGATATTTCCTTTGGCCCTATAGTCTTCAAAGGGATCCGAAATATCTGTTCTCAGATTCCACAGAAATAAGGCTAGCAAAGAGATCCACGAAATACAGATGTAACTCTGTGAGTGGAAGTCACATATCACAGAGCAGTTTCTCAGACAGCTTCTTTCCAGATTTCATCGGAGGATATTTCCTTTTTCACCGTAGCCCTCTAAGGGCTTCCAAATATCACTTTGCCAATTCCACAAGAACTGTCTTAGCGAAAGGCTTCTTAAGGGGAAAGCTGTAACTCTGTGAGATGATTTCACAGAACACAAAGAAGTTTCTCAGAAAGCTTCTTTCTCTTTGTTATGGGAAGATATTTCCTTTGGCCCTATAGTCTTCAAAGAGATCCGAAATATCTGTTCTCAGATTCCACAGAAAAAAGGCTAGCAAAGAGATCCACGAAATACAGATGTAACTCTGTGAGTGGAAGTCACATATCACAGAGCAGTTTCACAGAAAGCTTCTTTCCAGATTTCATCGGAGGATATTTCCTTTTTCACCATAGCCGTCTATGGGCTTCCAAATATCACTTTGCCAATTCCACAAGAACTGTCTTAGCGAAAGGCTTCTTCAGGGGAAAGCTGTAACTCTGTGAGATGATTTCCCAGAACTCAAAGAAGTTTCTCAGAAAGCTTCTTTCTCTTTGTTATCGGAGGATATTTCCTTTGGCCCTGTAGTCTTCAAAGGGATCCGAAATATCTGTTCTCAGATTCCACAGAAATAAGGCTAGCAAAGAGATCCACGAAATACAGATGTAACTCTGTGAGTGGAAGTCACATATCACAGAGCAGTTTCTCAGAAAGCTTCCTTCCAGATTTCATCGGAGGATATTTCCTTTTTCACCATAGCCCTCTATGGGCTTCCAAATATCACTTTGCCAATTCCACAAGAACTGTCTTAGCGAAAGGCTTCTTGAGGGGAAAGCTGTAACTCTGTGAGATGATTTCACAGAACACAAAGAAGTTTCTCAGAAAGCTTCTTTCTCTTTGTTATCGGAGGATATTTCCTTTGGCCCTATAGTCTTCAAAGGGATCCGAAATATCTGTTCTCAGATTCCACAGAAATAAGGCTAGCAAAGAGATCCACGAAATACAGATGTAACTCTGTGAGTGGAAGTCACATATCACAGAGCAGTTTCTCAGAAAGCTTCTTTCCATATTTCATCGGAGGATATTTCCTTTTTCACCATAGCCCTCTATGGGCTTCCAAATATCACTTTGCCAATTCCACAAGAACTGTCTTAGCGAAAGGCTTCTTGAGGGGAAAGCTGTAACTCTGTGAGATGATTTCACAGAACACAAAGAAGTTTCTCAGAAAGCTTCTTTCTCTTTGTTATGGGAGGATATTTCCTTTGGCCCTATAGTCTTCAAGGGGATTCTAAATATCTGCTTTCAGATTCCACAGAAATAAGACTAGCAAAGAGATCCACGAAATACAGATGTAACTCTGTGAGTGGAAGTCACATATCACAGAGCAGTTTCTCAGAAAGCTTCTTTCCAGATTTCATCGGAGGATATTTCCTTTTTCACCATAGCCCTCTATGGGGTTCCAAATATCACTTTGCCAATTCCACAAGAACTGTCTTAGCGAAAGGCTTCTTGAGGGGAAAGCTGTAATTCTGTGAGATGATTTCACAGAACACAAAGAAGTTTCTCAGAAAGCTTCTTTCTCTTTGTTATGGGAGGATATTTCCTTAGGCCCTATAGTCTTCAAGGGGATTCTAAATATCTGCTTTCAGATTCCACAGAAATAAGGCTAGCAAAGAGATCCACGAAATACAGATGTAACTCTGTGAGTGGAAGTCACATATCCCAGAGCAGTTTCTCAGAAAGCTTCTTTCCAGATTTCATCTGAGGATATTTCCTTTTTCACCATAGCCCTCTAAGGGCTTCCAAATATCACTTTGCCAATTCCACAAGAACTGTCTTAGCGAAAGGCTTCTTGAGGGGAAAGCTGTAACTCTGTGAGATGATTTCACAGAACACAAAGAAGTTTCTCAGAAAGCTTCTTTCTCTTTGTTATCGGAGGATATTTCCTTTGGCCCTATAGTCTTCAAAGGGATCCGAAATATCTGTTCTCAGATTCCACAGAAATAAGGCTAGCAAAGAGATCCACGAAATACAGATGTAACTCTGTGAGTGGAAGTCACATATCACAGAGCAGTTTCTCAGAAAGCTTCTTTCCAGATTTCATCGGAGGATATTTCCTTTTTCACCATAGCCCTCTATGGGCTTCCAAATATCACTTTGCCAATTCCACAAGAACTGTCTTAGCGAAAGGCTTCTTGAGGGGAAAGCTGTAACTCTGGGAGATGATTTCACAGAACACAAAGCAGTTTCTCAGAAAGCTTCTTTCTCTTTGTTATGGGAGGATATTTCCTTTGGCCCTATAGTCTTCAAAGGAATCCGAAATATCTGTTCTCAGATTCCACAGAAATAAGGCTAGCAAAGAGATCCACGAAATACAGATGTAACTCTGTGAGTGGAAGTCACGTATCACAGAGCAGTTTCTCAGAAAGCTTCTTTCCAGATTTCATCGGAGGATATTTCCTTTTTCACTGTAGCCCTCTAAGGGCTTCCAAATATCACTTTGCCAATTCCACAAGAACTGTCTTAGCGAAATGCTTCTTGAGGGGAAAGCTGTAACTCTGTGAGATGATTTCACAGAACACAAAGAAGTTTCTCAGAAAGCTTCTTTCTCTTTGTTTTGGGAGGATATTTCCTTTGGCCCTATAGTCTTCAAAGAGATCCGTAATATCTGTTCTCAGATTCCACAGAAATAAGGCTAGCAAAGAGATCCACGAAATACAGATGTAACTCTGTGAGTGGAAGTCATATATCACAGAGCAGTTTCTCAGAAAGCTTCTTTCCATATTTCATCGGAGGATATTTCCTTTTTCAGCATAGCCCTCTATGGGGTTCCAAATATCACTTTGCCAATTCCACAAGAACTGTCTTAGCGAAAGGCTTCTTGAAGGGAAAGCTGTAATTCTGTGAGATGATTTCAAAGAACACAAAGAAGTTTCTCAGAAAGCTTCTTTCTCTTTGTTATGGGAGGATATTTCCTTTGGCCCTATAGTCTTCAAGGGGATTCTAAATATCTGCTTTCAGATTCCACAGAAATAAGGCTAGCAAAGAGATCCACGAAATACAGATGTAACTCTGTGAGTGGAAGTCACATATCACAGAGCAGTTTCTCAGAAAGCTTCTTTCCAGATTTCATCGGAGGATATTTCCTTTTTCACCATAGCCCTCTATGGGCTTCCAAATATCACTTTGCCAATTCCACAAGAACTGTCTTAGCGAAAGGCTTCTTGAGGGGAAAGCTGTAACTCTGTGAGATGATTTCACAGAACACAAAGAAGTTTCTCAGAAAGCTTCCTTCTCTTTGTTATTGGAGGATATTTCCTTTGGCCCTATAGTCTTCAAAGGGTTCCGAAATATCTGTTCTCAGATTCCACAGAAATAAGGCTAGCAAAGAGATCCACGAAATACAGATGTAACTCTGTGAGTGGAAGTCACATATTACAGAGCAGTATCTCAGAAAGCTTCTTTCCAGATTTCATCGGAGGATATTTCCTTTTTCACCGTAGCCCTCTAAGGGCTTCCAAATATCACTTTGCCAATTCCACAAGAACTGTCTTAGCGAAAGGCTTCTTGAGGGGAAAGCTGTAACTCTGTGAGATGATTTCACAGAACACAAAGAAGTTTCTCAGAAAGCTTCATTCTCTTTGTTATCGGAGGATATTTCCTTTGGCCCTATAGTCTTCAAAGGGATCCGAAATATCTGTTCTCAGATTCCACAGAAATAAGGCTAGCAAAGAGATCCACGAAATACAGATGTAACTCTGTGAGTGGAAGTCACATATCACAGAGCAGTTTCTCAGAAAGCTTCTTTCCAGATTTCATCGGAGGATATTTCCTTTTTCACCGTAGCCCTCTAAGGGCTTCCAAATATTACTTTGCCAATTCCACAAGAACTGTCTTAGCGAAAGGCTTCTTGAGGGGAAAGCTGTAACTCTGTGAGATGATTTCACAGAACACAAAGAAGTTTCTCAGAAAGCTTCTTTCTCTTTGTTATGTGAGCATATTTCCTTTGGCCCTATATTCTTCAAAGGGATTCTAAATATCTGCTCTCAGATTCCACAGAAATAAGGCTAGCAAAGAGATCCACGAAATACAGATGTAACTCTGTGAGTGGAAGTCACATATCACAGAGCAGTTTCTCAGAAAGCTTCTTTCCAGATTTCATCGGAGGATATTTCCTTTTTCACCATAGCCCTCTATGGGCTTCCAAATATCACTTTGAAAATTCCACAAGAACTGTCTTAGCGAAAGGCTTCTTGAGGGGAAAGCTGTAACTCTGTGAGATGATTTCACAGAACACAAAGAAGATTCTCAGAGAACTTCTTTCTCTTTGTTATGGGAGGATATTTCCCTTGGCCCTATAGTCTTCAAAGGGATTCTAAATATCTGCTCTCAGATTCCACAGAAATAAGGCTAGCAAAGAGATGCACGAAATACCGATGTAACTCGGTGAGTGGAAGTCACATATCACAGAGCAGTTTCTCAGAAAGCTTCTTTCCAGATTTCATTGGAGGATATTTCCTTTTTCACCATAGCTCTCTAAGGGGTTCCAAATATCACTTTGCCAATTCCACAAGAACTGTCTTAGCGAAAGGCTTCTTGAGGGGAAAGCTGTAACTCTGTGAGATGATTTCACAGAACACAAAGAAGTTTCTCAGAAAGCTTCTTTCTCTTTGTTATCGGAGGATATTTCCTTTGGCCCTATAGTCTACAAGGGGATTCTAAATATCTGCTTTCAGATTCCACAGAAATAAGGCTGGCAAAGAGATCCACGAAATACAGATGTAACTCTGTGAGTGGAAGTCACATATCACAGAGCAGTTTCTCCGAAAGCTTCTTTCCAGATTTCATCGGAGGATATTTCCTTTTTCACCGTAGCCCTCTAGGGCAACCAAATATCACTTTGCCAATTCCACAAGAACTGTCTTAGCGAAAGGCTTCTTGAGGGGAATGCTGTAACTCTGTGAGATGATTTCACAGAACACAAAGAAGTTTCTCAGAAAGCTTCTTTCTCTTTGTTATCGGAGGATATTTCCTTTGGCCCTATATTCTTCAAAGGGATTCTAAATATCTGCTCTCAGATTCCACAGAAATAAGGCTAGCAAAGAGATCCACGAAATACAGATGTAACTCTGTGAGTGGAAGTCACATATCACAGAGCAGTTTCTCAGAAAGCTTCTTTCCAGATTTCCTCTGAGGATATTTCCTTTTTCACCATAGCCCTCTATGGGCTTCCAAATATCACTTTGCCAATTCCACAAGAACTGTCTTAGTGAAAGGCTTCTTGAGGGGAAAGCTGTAACTCTGTGAGATGATTTCACAGAACACAAAGAAGTTTCTCAGAAAGATTTTTTCTCTTTGTTATCGTTGGATATTTCCTTTGGTCCTATAGTCTTCAAAGGGATCCGAAATATCTGTTCTCAGATTCCACAGAAATAAGGCTAGCAAAGAGATCCACGAAATACAGATGTAACTCTGTGAGTGGAAGTCACATATCCCAGAGCAGTTTCTCAGAAAGCTTCTTTCCAGATTTCATCTGAGGATATTTCCTTTTTCACCATAGCCCTCTATGGGCTTCCAAATATCACT
Source organism: Macaca mulatta (assembly GCF_049350105.2). Taxonomy (NCBI): domain Eukaryota; kingdom Metazoa; phylum Chordata; class Mammalia; order Primates; family Cercopithecidae; genus Macaca; species Macaca mulatta. The sequence continues at coordinate 32,505,675 of NC_133417.1, forward strand.
TTGCCAATTCCACAAGAACTGTCTTAGCGAAAGGCTTCTTGAGGGGAAAGCTGTAACTCTGTGAGATGATTTCACAGAACACAAAGAAGTTTCTCAGAAAGCTTCTTTCTCTTTGTTATCGGAGGATATTTCCTTTGGCCCTATAGTCTTCAAAGGGATCCGAAATATCTGTTCTCAGATTCCACAGAAATAAGGCTAGCAAAGAGATCCACGAAATACAGATGTAACTCTGTGAGTGGAAGTCACATATCACAGAGCTGTTTCTCAGAAAGCTTCTTTCCAGATTTCATCGGAGGATATTTCCTTTTTCACCATAGCCCTCTAAGGGCTTCCAAATATCACTTTGCCAATTCCACAAGAACTGTCATAGCGAAAGGCTTCTTGAGGGGAAAGCTGTAACTCTGTGAGATGATTTCACAGAACACAAAGAAGTTTCTCAGAAAGCTTCTTTCTCTTTGTTATGGGAGGATATTTCCTTTGGCCCTATATTCTTCAAAGGGATTCTAAATATCTGCTCTCAGATTCCACAGAAATAAGGCTAGCAAAGAGATCCACGAAATACAGATGTAACTCTGTGAGTGGAAGTCACATATCCCAGAGCAGTTTCTCAGAAAGCTTCTTTCCATATTTCATCGGAGGATATTTCCTTTTTCACCATAGCCCTCTATGGGCTTCCAAATATCACTTTGCCAATTCCACAAGAACTGTCTTAGCGAAAGGCTTCTTGAGGGGAAAGCTGTAACTCTGTGATATGATTTCACAGAACACAAAGAAGTTTCTCAGAAAGCTTCTTTCTCTTTGTTATCGGAGGATATTTCCTTTGGCCCTATAGTCTTCAAAGGGATCCGAAATATCTGTTCTCAGATTCCACAGAAATAAGGCTAGCAAAGAGATCCACGAAATACAGATGTAACTCTGTGAGTGGAAGTCACATATCACAGAGCAGTTTCACAGAAAGCTTCTTTCCAGATTTCATCGGAGGATATTTCCTTTTTCACCATAGCCCTCTATGGGCTTCCAAATATCACTTTGCCAATTCCACAAGAACTGTCTTAGCGAAAGTCTTCTTGAGGGGAAAGCTGTAACTCTGTGAGATGATTTCACAGAACACAAAGAAGTTTCTCAGAAAGCTTCTTTCTCTTTGTTATCGGAGGATATTTCCTTTGGCCCTATAGTCTTCAAAGGGATCCGAAATATCTGTTCTCAGATTCCACAGAAATAAGGCTAGCAAAGAGATCCACGAAATACAGATGTAACTCTGTGAGTGGAAGTCACATATCACAGAGCAGTTTCTCAGAAAGCTTCTTTCCATATTTCATCGGAGGATATTTCCTTTTTCACCATAGCCCTCTATGGGCTTCCAAATATCACTTTGCCAATTCCACAAGAACTGTCTTAGCGAAAGGCTTCTTGAGGGGAAAGCTGTAACTCTGTGAGATGATTTCACAGAACACAAAGAAGTTTCTCAGAAAGCTTCTTTCTCTTTGTTATGGGAGGATATTTCCTTTGGCCCTATAGTCTTCAAGGGGATTCTAAATATCTGCTTTCAGATTCCACAGAAATAAGGCTAGCAAAGAGATCCACGAAATACAGATGTAACTCTGTGAGTGGAAGTCACATATCACAGAGCAGTTTCTCAGAAAGCTTCTTTCCAGATTTCATCGGAGGATATTTCCTTTTTCACCATAGCCCTCTATGGGGTTCCAAATATCACTTTGCCAATTCCACAAGAACTGTCTTAGCGAAAGGCTTCTTGAGGGGAAAGCTGTAATTCTGTGAGATGATTTCACAGAACACAAAGAAGTTTCTCAGAAAGCTTCTTTCTCTTTGTTATGGGAGGATATTTCCTTAGGCCCTATAGTCTTCAAGGGGATTCTAAATATCTGCTTTCAGATTCCACAGAAATAAGGCTAGCAAAGAGATCCACGAAATACAGATGTAACTCTGTGAGTGGAAGTCACAAATCCCAGAGCAGTTTCTCAGAAAGCTTCTTTCCAGATTTCATCGGAGGATATTTCCTTTTTCACCATAGCCCTCTAAGGGCTTCCAAATATCACTTTGCCAATTCCACAAGAACTGTCTTAGCGAAAGGCTTCTTGAGGGGAAAGCTGTAACTCTGTGAGATGATTTCACAGAACACAAAGAAGTTTCTCAGAAAGCTTCTTTCTCTTTGTTATCGGAGGATATTTCCTTTGGCCCTATAGGCTTCAAAGGGATCCGAAATATCTTTTCTCAGATTCCACAGAAATAAGGCTAGCAAAGAGATCCACGAAATACAGATGTAACTCTGTAAGTGGAAGTCCCATATCACAGAGCAGTTTCTCAGAAAGCTTCTTTCCAGATTTCATCGGAGGATATTTCCTTTTTCACCGTAGCCCTCTAAGGGCTTCCAAATATCACTTTGCCAATTCCACAAGAACTGTCTTAGCGAAAGGCTTCTTGAGGGGAAAGCTGTAACTCTGTGAGATGATTTCACAGAACACAAAGAAGTTTCTCAGAAAGCTTCTTTCTCTTTGTTATGGGAGGATATTTCCTTTGGCCCTATATTCTTCAAAGGGATTCTAAATATCTGCTCTCAGATTCCACAGAAATAAGGCTAGCAAAGAGATCCACGAAATACAGATGTAACTCTGTGAGTGGAAGTCACATATCCCAGAGCAGTTTCTCAGAAAGCTTCTTTCCATATTTCATCGGAGGATATTTCCTTTTTCACCATAGCCCTCTATGGGCTTCCAAATATCACTTTGCCAATTCCACAAGAACTGTCTTAGCGAAAGGCTTCTTGAGGGGAAAGCTGTAACTCTGTGATATGATTTCACAGAACACAAAGAAGTTTCTCAGAAAGCTTCTTTCTCTTTGTTATCGGAGGATATTTCCTTTGGCCCTATAGTCTTCAAAGGGATCCGAAATATCTGTTCTCAGATTCCACAGAAATAAGGCTAGCAAAGAGATCCACGAAATACAGATGTAACTCTGTGAGTGGAAGTCACATATCACAGAGCAGTTTCTCAGACAGCTTCTTTCCAGATTTCATCGGAGGATATTTCCTTTTTCACCGTAGCCCTCTAAGGGCTTCCAAATATCACTTTGCCAATTCCACAAGAACTGTCTTAGCGAAAGGCTTCTTAAGGGGAAAGCTGTAACTCTGTGAGATGATTTCACAGAACACAAAGAAGTTTCTCAGAAAGCTTCTTTCTCTTTGTTATGGGAAGATATTTCCTTTGGCCCTATAGTCTTCAAAGAGATCCGAAATATCTGTTCTCAGATTCCACAGAAAAAAGGCTAGCAAAGAGATCCACGAAATACAGATGTAACTCTGTGAGTGGAAGTCACATATCACAGAGCAGTTTCACAGAAAGCTTCTTTCCAGATTTCATCGGAGGATATTTCCTTTTTCACCATAGCCGTCTATGGGCTTCCAAATATCACTTTGCCAATTCCACAAGAACTGTCTTAGCGAAAGGCTTCTTCAGGGGAAAGCTGTAACTCTGTGAGATGATTTCCCAGAACTCAAAGAAGTTTCTCAGAAAGCTTCTTTCTCTTTGTTATCGGAGGATATTTCCTTTGGCCCTGTAGTCTTCAAAGGGATCCGAAATATCTGTTCTCAGATTCCACAGAAATAAGGCTAGCAAAGAGATCCACGAAATACAGATGTAACTCTGTGAGTGGAAGTCACATATCACAGAGCAGTTTCTCAGAAAGCTTCCTTCCAGATTTCATCGGAGGATATTTCCTTTTTCACCATAGCCCTCTATGGGCTTCCAAATATCACTTTGCCAATTCCACAAGAACTGTCTTAGCGAAAGGCTTCTTGAGGGGAAAGCTGTAACTCTGTGAGATGATTTCACAGAACACAAAGAAGTTTCTCAGAAAGCTTCTTTCTCTTTGTTATCGGAGGATATTTCCTTTGGCCCTATAGTCTTCAAAGGGATCCGAAATATCTGTTCTCAGATTCCACAGAAATAAGGCTAGCAAAGAGATCCACGAAATACAGATGTAACTCTGTGAGTGGAAGTCACATATCACAGAGCAGTTTCTCAGAAAGCTTCTTTCCATATTTCATCGGAGGATATTTCCTTTTTCACCATAGCCCTCTATGGGCTTCCAAATATCACTTTGCCAATTCCACAAGAACTGTCTTAGCGAAAGGCTTCTTGAGGGGAAAGCTGTAACTCTGTGAGATGATTTCACAGAACACAAAGAAGTTTCTCAGAAAGCTTCTTTCTCTTTGTTATGGGAGGATATTTCCTTTGGCCCTATAGTCTTCAAGGGGATTCTAAATATCTGCTTTCAGATTCCACAGAAATAAGACTAGCAAAGAGATCCACGAAATACAGATGTAACTCTGTGAGTGGAAGTCACATATCACAGAGCAGTTTCTCAGAAAGCTTCTTTCCAGATTTCATCGGAGGATATTTCCTTTTTCACCATAGCCCTCTATGGGGTTCCAAATATCACTTTGCCAATTCCACAAGAACTGTCTTAGCGAAAGGCTTCTTGAGGGGAAAGCTGTAATTCTGTGAGATGATTTCACAGAACACAAAGAAGTTTCTCAGAAAGCTTCTTTCTCTTTGTTATGGGAGGATATTTCCTTAGGCCCTATAGTCTTCAAGGGGATTCTAAATATCTGCTTTCAGATTCCACAGAAATAAGGCTAGCAAAGAGATCCACGAAATACAGATGTAACTCTGTGAGTGGAAGTCACATATCCCAGAGCAGTTTCTCAGAAAGCTTCTTTCCAGATTTCATCTGAGGATATTTCCTTTTTCACCATAGCCCTCTAAGGGCTTCCAAATATCACTTTGCCAATTCCACAAGAACTGTCTTAGCGAAAGGCTTCTTGAGGGGAAAGCTGTAACTCTGTGAGATGATTTCACAGAACACAAAGAAGTTTCTCAGAAAGCTTCTTTCTCTTTGTTATCGGAGGATATTTCCTTTGGCCCTATAGTCTTCAAAGGGATCCGAAATATCTGTTCTCAGATTCCACAGAAATAAGGCTAGCAAAGAGATCCACGAAATACAGATGTAACTCTGTGAGTGGAAGTCACATATCACAGAGCAGTTTCTCAGAAAGCTTCTTTCCAGATTTCATCGGAGGATATTTCCTTTTTCACCATAGCCCTCTATGGGCTTCCAAATATCACTTTGCCAATTCCACAAGAACTGTCTTAGCGAAAGGCTTCTTGAGGGGAAAGCTGTAACTCTGGGAGATGATTTCACAGAACACAAAGCAGTTTCTCAGAAAGCTTCTTTCTCTTTGTTATGGGAGGATATTTCCTTTGGCCCTATAGTCTTCAAAGGAATCCGAAATATCTGTTCTCAGATTCCACAGAAATAAGGCTAGCAAAGAGATCCACGAAATACAGATGTAACTCTGTGAGTGGAAGTCACGTATCACAGAGCAGTTTCTCAGAAAGCTTCTTTCCAGATTTCATCGGAGGATATTTCCTTTTTCACTGTAGCCCTCTAAGGGCTTCCAAATATCACTTTGCCAATTCCACAAGAACTGTCTTAGCGAAATGCTTCTTGAGGGGAAAGCTGTAACTCTGTGAGATGATTTCACAGAACACAAAGAAGTTTCTCAGAAAGCTTCTTTCTCTTTGTTTTGGGAGGATATTTCCTTTGGCCCTATAGTCTTCAAAGAGATCCGTAATATCTGTTCTCAGATTCCACAGAAATAAGGCTAGCAAAGAGATCCACGAAATACAGATGTAACTCTGTGAGTGGAAGTCATATATCACAGAGCAGTTTCTCAGAAAGCTTCTTTCCATATTTCATCGGAGGATATTTCCTTTTTCAGCATAGCCCTCTATGGGGTTCCAAATATCACTTTGCCAATTCCACAAGAACTGTCTTAGCGAAAGGCTTCTTGAAGGGAAAGCTGTAATTCTGTGAGATGATTTCAAAGAACACAAAGAAGTTTCTCAGAAAGCTTCTTTCTCTTTGTTATGGGAGGATATTTCCTTTGGCCCTATAGTCTTCAAGGGGATTCTAAATATCTGCTTTCAGATTCCACAGAAATAAGGCTAGCAAAGAGATCCACGAAATACAGATGTAACTCTGTGAGTGGAAGTCACATATCACAGAGCAGTTTCTCAGAAAGCTTCTTTCCAGATTTCATCGGAGGATATTTCCTTTTTCACCATAGCCCTCTATGGGCTTCCAAATATCACTTTGCCAATTCCACAAGAACTGTCTTAGCGAAAGGCTTCTTGAGGGGAAAGCTGTAACTCTGTGAGATGATTTCACAGAACACAAAGAAGTTTCTCAGAAAGCTTCCTTCTCTTTGTTATTGGAGGATATTTCCTTTGGCCCTATAGTCTTCAAAGGGTTCCGAAATATCTGTTCTCAGATTCCACAGAAATAAGGCTAGCAAAGAGATCCACGAAATACAGATGTAACTCTGTGAGTGGAAGTCACATATTACAGAGCAGTATCTCAGAAAGCTTCTTTCCAGATTTCATCGGAGGATATTTCCTTTTTCACCGTAGCCCTCTAAGGGCTTCCAAATATCACTTTGCCAATTCCACAAGAACTGTCTTAGCGAAAGGCTTCTTGAGGGGAAAGCTGTAACTCTGTGAGATGATTTCACAGAACACAAAGAAGTTTCTCAGAAAGCTTCATTCTCTTTGTTATCGGAGGATATTTCCTTTGGCCCTATAGTCTTCAAAGGGATCCGAAATATCTGTTCTCAGATTCCACAGAAATAAGGCTAGCAAAGAGATCCACGAAATACAGATGTAACTCTGTGAGTGGAAGTCACATATCACAGAGCAGTTTCTCAGAAAGCTTCTTTCCAGATTTCATCGGAGGATATTTCCTTTTTCACCGTAGCCCTCTAAGGGCTTCCAAATATTACTTTGCCAATTCCACAAGAACTGTCTTAGCGAAAGGCTTCTTGAGGGGAAAGCTGTAACTCTGTGAGATGATTTCACAGAACACAAAGAAGTTTCTCAGAAAGCTTCTTTCTCTTTGTTATGTGAGCATATTTCCTTTGGCCCTATATTCTTCAAAGGGATTCTAAATATCTGCTCTCAGATTCCACAGAAATAAGGCTAGCAAAGAGATCCACGAAATACAGATGTAACTCTGTGAGTGGAAGTCACATATCACAGAGCAGTTTCTCAGAAAGCTTCTTTCCAGATTTCATCGGAGGATATTTCCTTTTTCACCATAGCCCTCTATGGGCTTCCAAATATCACTTTGAAAATTCCACAAGAACTGTCTTAGCGAAAGGCTTCTTGAGGGGAAAGCTGTAACTCTGTGAGATGATTTCACAGAACACAAAGAAGATTCTCAGAGAACTTCTTTCTCTTTGTTATGGGAGGATATTTCCCTTGGCCCTATAGTCTTCAAAGGGATTCTAAATATCTGCTCTCAGATTCCACAGAAATAAGGCTAGCAAAGAGATGCACGAAATACCGATGTAACTCGGTGAGTGGAAGTCACATATCACAGAGCAGTTTCTCAGAAAGCTTCTTTCCAGATTTCATTGGAGGATATTTCCTTTTTCACCATAGCTCTCTAAGGGGTTCCAAATATCACTTTGCCAATTCCACAAGAACTGTCTTAGCGAAAGGCTTCTTGAGGGGAAAGCTGTAACTCTGTGAGATGATTTCACAGAACACAAAGAAGTTTCTCAGAAAGCTTCTTTCTCTTTGTTATCGGAGGATATTTCCTTTGGCCCTATAGTCTACAAGGGGATTCTAAATATCTGCTTTCAGATTCCACAGAAATAAGGCTGGCAAAGAGATCCACGAAATACAGATGTAACTCTGTGAGTGGAAGTCACATATCACAGAGCAGTTTCTCCGAAAGCTTCTTTCCAGATTTCATCGGAGGATATTTCCTTTTTCACCGTAGCCCTCTAGGGCAACCAAATATCACTTTGCCAATTCCACAAGAACTGTCTTAGCGAAAGGCTTCTTGAGGGGAATGCTGTAACTCTGTGAGATGATTTCACAGAACACAAAGAAGTTTCTCAGAAAGCTTCTTTCTCTTTGTTATCGGAGGATATTTCCTTTGGCCCTATATTCTTCAAAGGGATTCTAAATATCTGCTCTCAGATTCCACAGAAATAAGGCTAGCAAAGAGATCCACGAAATACAGATGTAACTCTGTGAGTGGAAGTCACATATCACAGAGCAGTTTCTCAGAAAGCTTCTTTCCAGATTTCCTCTGAGGATATTTCCTTTTTCACCATAGCCCTCTATGGGCTTCCAAATATCACTTTGCCAATTCCACAAGAACTGTCTTAGTGAAAGGCTTCTTGAGGGGAAAGCTGTAACTCTGTGAGATGATTTCACAGAACACAAAGAAGTTTCTCAGAAAGATTTTTTCTCTTTGTTATCGTTGGATATTTCCTTTGGTCCTATAGTCTTCAAAGGGATCCGAAATATCTGTTCTCAGATTCCACAGAAATAAGGCTAGCAAAGAGATCCACGAAATACAGATGTAACTCTGTGAGTGGAAGTCACATATCCCAGAGCAGTTTCTCAGAAAGCTTCTTTCCAGATTTCATCTGAGGATATTTCCTTTTTCACCATAGCCCTCTATGGGCTTCCAAATATCACTTTGCCAATTCCACAAGAACTGTCTTAGCGAAAGGCTTCTTGAGGGGAAAGCTGTAACTCTGTGAGATGATTTCACAGAACACAAAGAAGTTTCTCAGAAAGCTTCTTTCTCTTTGTTATCGGAGGATATTTCCTTTGGCCCTATAGTCTTCAAAGGGATCCGAAATATCTGTTCTCAGATTCCACAGAAATAAGGCTAGCAAAGAGATCCACGAAATACAGATGTAACTCTGTGAGTGGAAGTCACATATCACAGAGCAGTTTCTCAGAAAGCTTCTTTCCAGATTTCATCGGAGGATATTTCCTTTTTCACCATAGCCCTCTAAGGGCTTCCAAATATCACTTTGCCAATTCCACAAGAACTGTCATAGCGAAAGGCTTCTTGAGGGGAAAGCTGTAACTCTGTGAGATGATTTCACAGAACACAAAGAAGTTTCTCAGAAAGCTTCTTTCTCTTTGTTATGGGAGGATATTTCCTTTGGCCCTATATTCTTCAAAGGGATTCTAAATATCTGCTCTCAGATTCCACAGAAATAAGGCTAGCAAAGAGATCCACGAAATACAGATGTAACTCTGTGAGTGGAAGTCACATATCCCAGAGCAGTTTCTCAGAAAGCTTCTTTCCATATTTCATCGGAGGATATTTCCTTTTTCACCATAGCCCTCTATGGGCTTCCAAATATCACTTTGCCAATTCCACAAGAACTGTCTTAGCGAAAGGCTTCTTGAGGGGAAAGCTGTAACTCTGTGATATGATTTCACAGAACACAAAGAAGTTTCTCAGAAAGCTTCTTTCTCTTTGTTATCGGAGGATATTTCCTTTGGCCCTATAGTCTTCAAAGGGATCCGAAATATCTGTTCTCAGATTCCACAGAAATAAGGCTAGCAAAGAGATCCACGAAATACAGATGTAACTCTGTGAGTGGAAGTCACATATCACAGAGCAGTTTCACAGAAAGCTTCTTTCCAGATTTCATCGGAGGATATTTCCTTTTTCACCATAGCCCTCTATGGGCTTCCAAATATCACTTTGCCAATTCCACAAGAACTGTCTTAGCGAAAGTCTTCTTGAGGGGAAAGCTGTAACTCTGTGAGATGATTTCACAGAACACAAAGAAGTTTCTCAGAAAGCTTCTTTCTCTTTGTTATCGGAGGATATTTCCTTTGGCCCTATAGTCTTCAAAGGGATCCGAAATATCTGTTCTCAGATTCCACAGAAATAAGGCTAGCAAAGAGATCCACGAAATACAGATGTAACTCTGTGAGTGGAAGTCACATATCACAGAGCAGTTTCTCAGAAAGCTTCTTTCCATATTTCATCGGAGGATATTTCCTTTTTCACCATAGCCCTCTATGGGCTTCCAAATATCACTTTGCCAATTCCACAAGAACTGTCTTAGCGAAAGGCTTCTTGAGGGGAAAGCTGTAACTCTGTGAGATGATTTCACAGAACACAAAGAAGTTTCTCAGAAAGCTTCTTTCTCTTTGTTATGGGAGGATATTTCCTTTGGCCCTATAGTCTTCAAGGGGATTCTAAATATCTGCTTTCAGATTCCACAGAAATAAGGCTAGCAAAGAGATCCACGAAATACAGATGTAACTCTGTGAGTGGAAGTCACATATCACAGAGCAGTTTCTCAGAAAGCTTCTTTCCAGATTTCATCGGAGGATATTTCCTTTTTCACCATAGCCCTCTATGGGGTTCCAAATATCACTTTGCCAATTCCACAAGAACTGTCTTAGCGAAAGGCTTCTTGAGGGGAAAGCTGTAATTCTGTGAGATGATTTCACAGAACACAAAGAAGTTTCTCAGAAAGCTTCTTTCTCTTTGTTATGGGAGGATATTTCCTTAGGCCCTATAGTCTTCAAGGGGATTCTAAATATCTGCTTTCAGATTCCACAGAAATAAGGCTAGCAAAGAGATCCACGAAATACAGATGTAACTCTGTGAGTGGAAGTCACAAATCCCAGAGCAGTTTCTCAGAAAGCTTCTTTCCAGATTTCATCGGAGGATATTTCCTTTTTCACCATAGCCCTCTAAGGGCTTCCAAATATCACTTTGCCAATTCCACAAGAACTGTCTTAGCGAAAGGCTTCTTGAGGGGAAAGCTGTAACTCTGTGAGATGATTTCACAGAACACAAAGAAGTTTCTCAGAAAGCTTCTTTCTCTTTGTTATCGGAGGATATTTCCTTTGGCCCTATAGTCTTCAAAGGGATCCGAAATATCTTTTCTCAGATTCCACAGAAATAAGGCTAGCAAAGAGATCCACGAAATACAGATGTAACTCTGTAAGTGGAAGTCCCATATCACAGAGCAGTTTCTCAGAAAGCTTCTTTCCAGATTTCATCGGAGGATATTTCCTTTTTCACCGTAGCCCTCTAAGGGCTTCCAAATATCACTTTGCCAATTCCACAAGAACTGTCTTAGCGAAAGGCTTCTTGAGGGGAAAGCTGTAACTCTGTGAGATGATTTCACAGAACACAAAGAAGTTTCTCAGAAAGCTTCTTTCTCTTTGTTATGGGAGGATATTTCCTTTGGCCCTATATTCTTCAAAGGGATTCTAAATATCTGCTCTCAGATTCCACAGAAATAAGGCTAGCAAAGAGATCCACGAAATACAGATGTAACTCTGTGAGTGGAAGTCACATATCCCAGAGCAGTTTCTCAGAAAGCTTCTTTCCATATTTCATCGGAGGATATATCCTTTTTCACCATAGCACTCTATGGGCTTCCAAATATCACTTTGCCAATTCCACAAGAACTGTCTTAGCGAAAGGCTTCTTGAGGGGAAAGCTGTAACTCTGTGAGATGATTTCACAGAACACAAAGAAGTTTCTCAGAAAGCTTCTTTCTCTTTGTTATCGGAGGATATTTCCTTTGGCCCTATAGTCTTCAAAGGGATCCGAAATATCTGTTCTCAGATTCCACAGAAATAAGGCTAGCAAAGAGATCCACGAAATACAGATGTAACTCTGTGAGTGGAAGTCACATATCACAGAGCAGTTTCTCAGACAGCTTCTTTCCAGATTTCATCGGAGGATATTTCCTTTTTCACCGTAGCCCTCTAAGGGCTTCCAAATATCACTTTGCCAATTCCACAAGAACTGTCTTAGCGAAAGGCTTCTTAAGGGGAAAGCTGTAACTCTGTGAGGTGATTTCACAGAACACAAAGAAGTTTCTCAGAAAGCTTCTTTCTCTTTGTTATGGGAAGATATTTCCTTTGGCCCTATAGTCTTCAAAGAGATCCGAAATATCTGTTCTCAGATTCCACAGAAAAAAGGGTAGCAAAGAGATCCACGAAATACAGATGTAACTCTGTGAGTGGAAGTCACATATCACAGAGCAGTTTCACAGAAAGCTTCTTTCCAGATTTCATCGGAGGATATTTCCTTTTTCACCATAGCCGTCTATGGGCTTCCAAATATCACTTTGCCAATTCCACAAGAACTGTCTTAGCGAAAGGCTTCTTCAGGGGAAAGCTGTAACTCTGTGAGATGATTTCACAGAACCCAAAGAAGTTTCTCAGAAAGCTTCTTTCTCTTTGTTATCGGAGGATATTTCCTTTGGCCCTGTAGTCTTCAAAGGGATCCGAAATATCTGTTCTCAGATTCCACAGAAATAAGGCTAGCAAAGAGATCCACGAAATACAGATGTAACTCTGTGAGTGGAAGTCACATATCACAGAGCAGTTTCTCAGAAAGCTTCCTTCCAGATTTCATCGGAGGATATTTCCTTTTTCACCATAGCCCTCTATGGGCTTCCAAATATCACTTTGCCAATTCCACAAGAACTGTCTTAGCGAAAGGCTTCTTGAGGGGAAAGCTGTAACTCTGTGAGATGATTTCACAGAACACAAAGAAGTTTCTCAGAAAGCTTCTTTCTCTTTGTTATCGGAGGATATTTCCTTTGGCCCTATAGTCTTCAAAGGGATCCGAAATATCTGTTCTCAGATTCCACAGAAATAAGGCTAGCAAAGAGATCCACGAAATACAGATGTAACTCTGTGAGTGGAAGTCACATATCACAGAGCAGTTTCTCAGAAAGCTTCTTTCCATATTTCATCGCAGGATATTTCCTTTTTCACCATAGCCCTCTATGGGCTTCCAAATATCACTTTGCCAATTCCACAAGAACTGTCTTAGCGAAAGGCTTCTTGAGGGGAAAGCTGTAACTCTGTGAGATGATTTCACAGAACACAAAGAAGTTTCTCAGAAAGCTTCTTTCTCTTTGTTATGGGAGGATATTTCCTTTGGCCCTATAGTCTTCAAGGGGATTCTAAATATCTGCTTTCAGATTCCACAGAAATAAGGCTAGCAAAGAGATCCACGAAATACAGATGTAACTCTGTGAGTGGAAGTCACATATCACAGAGCAGTTTCTCAGAAAGCTTCTTTCCAGATTTCATCGGAGGATATTTCCTTTTTCACCATAGCCCTCTATGGGGTTCCAAATATCACTTTGCCAATTCCACAAGAACTGTCTTAGCGAAAGGCTTCTTGAGGGGAAAGCTGTAATTCTGTGAGATGATTTCACAGAACACAAAGAAGTTTCTCAGAAAGCTTCTTTCTCTTTGTTATGGGAGGATATTTCCTTAGGCCCTATAGTCTTCAAGGGGATTCTAAATATCTGCTTTCAGATTCCACAGAAATAAGGCTAGCAAAGAGATCCACGAAATACAGATGTAACTCTGTGAGTGGAAGTCACATATCCCAGAGCAGTTTCTCAGAAAGCTTCTTTCCAGATTTCATCTGAGGATATTTCCTTTTTCACCATAGCCCTCTAAGGGCTTCCAAATATCACTTTGCCAATTCCACAAGAACTGTCTTAGCGAAAGGCTTCTTGAGGGGAAAGCTGAAACTCTGTGAGATGATTTCACAGAACACAAAGAAGTTTCTCAGAAAGCTTCTTTCTCTTTGTTATCGGAGGATATTTCCTTTGGCCCTATAGTCTTCAAAGGGATCCGAAATATCTGTTCTCAGATTCCACAGAAATAAGGCTAGCAAAGAGATCCACGAAATACAGATGTAACTCTGTGAGTGGAAGTCACATATCACAGAGCAGTTTCTCAGAAAGCTTCTTTCCAGATTTCATCGGAGGATATTTCCTTTTTCACCATAGCCCTCTATGGGCTTCCAAATATCACTTTGCCAATTCCACAAGAACTGTCTTAGCGAAAGGCTTCTTGAGGGGAAAGCTGTAATTCTGTGAGATGATTTCACAGAACACAAAGAAGTTTCTCAGAAAGCTTCTTTCTCTTTGTTATGGGAGGATATTTCCTTAGGCCCTATAGTCTTCAAGGGGATTCTAAATATCTGCTTTCAGATTCCACAGAAATAAGGCTAGCAAAGAGATCCACGAAATACAGATGTAACTCTGTGAGTGGAAGTCACATATCCCAGAGCAGTTTCTCAGAAAGCTTCTTTCCAGATTTCATCGGAGGATATTTCCTTTTTCACCATAGCCCTCTAAGGGCTTCCAAATATCACTTTGCCAATTCCACAAGAACTGTCTTAGCGAAAGGCTTCTTGAGGGGAAAGCTGTAACTCTGTGAGATGATTTCACAGAACACAAAGAAGTTTCTCAGAAAGCTTCTTTCTCTTTGTTATCGGAGGATATTTCCTTTGGCCCTATAGTCTTCAAAGGGATCCGAAATATCTTTTCTCAGATTCCACAGAAATAAGGCTAGCAAAGAGATCCACGAAATACAGATGTAACTCTGTAAGTGGAAGTCCCATATCACAGAGCAGTTTCTCAGAAAGCTTCTTTCCAGATTTCATCGGAGGATATTTCCTTTTTCACCGTAGCCCTCTAAGGGCTTCCAAATATCACTTTGCCAATTCCACAAGAACTGTCTTAGCGAAAGGCTTCTTGAGGGGAAAGCTGTAACTCTGTGAGATGATTTCACAGAACACAAAGAAGTTTCTCAGAAAGCTTCTTTCTCTTTGTTATGGGAGGATATTTCCTTTGGCCCTATATTCTTCAAAGGGATTCTAAATATCTGCTCTCAGATTCCACAGAAATAAGGCTAGCAAAGAGATCCACGAAATACAGATGTAACTCTGTGAGTGGAAGTCACATATCCCAGAGCAGTTTCTCAGAAAGCTTCTTTCCATATTTCATCGGAGGATATTTCCTTTTTCACCATAGCCCTCTATGGGCTTCCAAATATCACTTTGCCAATTCCACAAGAACTGTCTTAGCGAAAGGCTTCTTGAGGGGAAAGCTGTAACTCTGTGATATGATTTCACAGAACACAAAGAAGTTTCTCAGAAAGCTTCTTTCTCTTTGTTATCGGAGGATATTTCCTTTGGCCCTATAGTCTTCAAAGGGATCCGAAATATCTGTTCTCAGATTCCACAGAAATAAGGCTAGCAAAGAGATCCACGAAATACAGATGTAACTCTGTGAGTGGAAGTCACATATCACAGAGCAGTTTCTCAGACAGCTTCTTTCCAGATTTCATCGGAGGATATTTCCTTTTTCACCGTAGCCCTCTAAGGGCTTCCAAATATCACTTTGCCAATTCCACAAGAACTGTCTTAGCGAAAGGCTTCTTAAGGGGAAAGCTGTAACTCTGTGAGGTGATTTCACAGAACACAAAGAAGTTTCTCAGAAAGCTTCTTTCTCTTTGTTATGGGAAGATATTTCCTTTGGCCCTATAGTCTTCAAAGAGATCCGAAATATCTGTTCTCAGATTCCACAGAAAAAAGGGTAGCAAAGAGATCCACGAAATACAGATGTAACTCTGTGAGTGGAAGTCACATATCACAGAGCAGTTTCACAGAAAGCTTCTTTCCAGATTTCATCGGAGGATATTTCCTTTTTCACCATAGCCGTCTATGGGCTTCCAAATATCACTTTGCCAATTCCACAAGAACTGTCTTAGCGAAAGGCTTCTTCAGGGGAAAGCTGTAACTCTGTGAGATGATTTCACAGAACCCAAAGAAGTTTCTCAGAAAGCTTCTTTCTCTTTGTTATCGGAGGATATTTCCTTTGGCCCTGTAGTCTTCAAAGGGATCCGAAATATCTGTTCTCAGATTCCACAGAAATAAGGCTAGCAAAGAGATCCACGAAATACAGATGTAACTCTGTGAGTGGAAGTCACATATCACAGAGCAGTTTCTCAGAAAGCTTCCTTCCAGATTTCATCGGAGGATATTTCCTTTTTCACCATAGCCCTCTATGGGCTTCCAAATATCACTTTGCCAATTCCACAAGAACTGTCTTAGCGAAAGGCTTCTTGAGGGGAAAGCTGTAACTCTGTGAGATGATTTCACAGAACACAAAGAAGTTTCTCAGAAAGCTTCTTTCTCTTTGTTATCGGAGGATATTTCCTTTGGCCCTATAGTCTTCAAAGGGATCCGAAATATCTGTTCTCAGATTCCACAGAAATAAGGCTAGCAAAGAGATCCACGAAATACAGATGTAACTCTGTGAGTGGAAGTCACATATCACAGAGCAGTTTCTCAGAAAGCTTCTTTCCATATTTCATCGC
This sequence comes from Macaca mulatta, assembly GCF_049350105.2. Taxonomy (NCBI): domain Eukaryota; kingdom Metazoa; phylum Chordata; class Mammalia; order Primates; family Cercopithecidae; genus Macaca; species Macaca mulatta. The sequence continues at coordinate 32,521,745 of NC_133417.1, forward strand.
AGGATATTTCCTTTTTCACCATAGCCCTCTATGGGCTTCCAAATATCACTTTGCCAATTCCACAAGAACTGTCTTAGCGAAAGGCTTCTTGAGGGGAAAGCTGTAACTCTGTGAGATGATTTCACAGAACACAAAGAAGTTTCTCAGAAAGCTTCTTTCTCTTTGTTATGGGAGGATATTTCCTTTGGCCCTATAGTCTTCAAGGGGATTCTAAATATCTGCTTTCAGATTCCACAGAAATAAGGCTAGCAAAGAGATCCACGAAATACAGATGTAACTCTGTGAGTGGAAGTCACATATCACAGAGCAGTTTCTCAGAAAGCTTCTTTCCAGATTTCATCGGAGGATATTTCCTTTTTCACCATAGCCCTCTATGGGGTTCCAAATATCACTTTGCCAATTCCACAAGAACTGTCTTAGCGAAAGGCTTCTTGAGGGGAAAGCTGTAATTCTGTGAGATGATTTCACAGAACACAAAGAAGTTTCTCAGAAAGCTTCTTTCTCTTTGTTATGGGAGGATATTTCCTTAGGCCCTATAGTCTTCAAGGGGATTCTAAATATCTGCTTTCAGATTCCACAGAAATAAGGCTAGCAAAGAGATCCACGAAATACAGATGTAACTCTGTGAGTGGAAGTCACATATCCCAGAGCAGTTTCTCAGAAAGCTTCTTTCCAGATTTCATCTGAGGATATTTCCTTTTTCACCATAGCCCTCTAAGGGCTTCCAAATATCACTTTGCCAATTCCACAAGAACTGTCTTAGCGAAAGGCTTCTTGAGGGGAAAGCTGAAACTCTGTGAGATGATTTCACAGAACACAAAGAAGTTTCTCAGAAAGCTTCTTTCTCTTTGTTATCGGAGGATATTTCCTTTGGCCCTATAGTCTTCAAAGGGATCCGAAATATCTGTTCTCAGATTCCACAGAAATAAGGCTAGCAAAGAGATCCACGAAATACAGATGTAACTCTGTGAGTGGAAGTCACATATCACAGAGCAGTTTCTCAGAAAGCTTCTTTCCAGATTTCATCGGAGGATATTTCCTTTTTCACCATAGCCCTCTATGGGCTTCCAAATATCACTTTGCCAATTCCACAAGAACTGTCTTAGCGAAAGGCTTCTTGAGGGGAAAGCTGTAACTCTGGGAGATGATTTCACAGAACACAAAGCAGTTTCTCAGAAAGCTTCTTTCTCTTTGTTATGGGAGGATATTTCCTTTGGCCCTATAGTCTTCAAAGGGATCCGAAATATCTGTTCTCAGATTCCACAGAAATAAGGCTAGCAAAGAGATCCACGAAATACAGATGTAACTCTGTGAGTGGAAGTCACGTATCACAGAGCAGTTTCTCAGAAAGCTTCTTTCCAGATTTCATCGGAGGATATTTCCTTTTTCACTGTAGCCCTCTAAGGGCTTCCAAATATCACTTTGCCAATTCCACAAGAACTGTCTTAGCGAAATGCTTCTTGAGGGGAAAGCTGTAACTCTGTGAGATGATTTCACAGAACACAAAGAAGTTTCTCAGAAAGCTTCTTTCTCTTTGTTTTGGGAGGATATTTCCTTTGGCCCTATAGTCTTCAAAGAGATCCGTAATATCTGTTCTCAGATTCCACAGAAATAAGGCTAGCAAAGAGATCCACGAAATACAGATGTAACTCTGTGAGTGGAAGTCACATATCACAGAGCAGTTTCTCAGAAAGCTTCTTTCCATATTTCATCGGAGGATATTTCCTTTTTCAGCATAGCCCTCTATGGGGTTCCAAATATCACTTTGCCAATTCCACAAGAACTGTCTTAGCGAAAGGCTTCTTGAAGGGAAAGCTGTAATTCTGTGAGATGATTTCAAAGAACACAAAGAAGTTTCTCAGAAAGCTTCTTTCTCTTTGTTATGGGAGGATATTTCCTTTGGCCCTATAGTCTTCAAGGGGATTCTAAATATCTGCTTTCAGATTCCACAGAAATAAGGCTAGCAAAGAGATCCACGAAATACAGATGTAACTCTGTGAGTGGAAGTCACATATCACAGAGCAGTTTCTCAGAAAGCTTCTTTCCAGATTTCATCGGAGGATATTTCCTTTTTCACCATAGCCCTCTATGGGCTTCCAAATATCACTTTGCCAATTCCACAAGAACTGTCTTAACGAAAGGCTTCTTGAGGGGAAAGCTGTAACTCTGTGAGATGATTTCACAGAACACAAAGAAGTTTCTCAGAAAGCTTCCTTCTCTTTGTTATTGGAGGATATTTCCTTTGGCCCTATAGTCTTCAAAGGGTTCCGAAATATCTGTTCTCAGATTCCACAGAAACAAGGCTAGCAAAGAGATCCACGAAATACAGATGTAACTCTGTGAGTGGAAGTCACATATCACAGAGCAGTATCTCAGAAAGCTTCTTTCCAGATTTCATCGGAGGATATTTCCTTTTTCACCGTAGCCCTCTAAGGGCTTCCAAATATCACTTTGCCAATTCCACAAGAACTGTCTTAGCGAAAGGCTTCTTGAGGGGAAAGCTGTAACTCTGTGAGATGATTTCACAGAACACAAAGAAGTTTCTCAGAAAGCTTCTTTCTCTTTGTTTTGGGAGGATATTTCCTTTGGCCCTATAGTCTTCAAAGAGATCCGTAATATCTGTTCTCAGATTCCACAGAAATAAGGCTAGCAAAGAGATCCACGAAATACAGATGTAACTCTGTGAGTGGAAGTCATATATCACAGAGCAGTTTCTCAGAAAGCTTCTTTCCATATTTCATCGGAGGATATTTCCTTTTTCACCATAGCCCTCTATGCGCTTCCAAATATCACTTTGCCAATTCCACAAGAACTGTCTTAGCGAAAGGCTTCTTGAGGGGAAAGCTGTAACTCTGGGAGTTGATTTCACAGAACACAAAGAAGTTTCTCAGAAAGCTTCTTTCTCTTTGTTATCGGAGGATATTTCCTTTGGCCCTATATTCTTCAAAGGGATACTAAATATCTGCTCTCAGATTCCACAGAAATAAGGCTAGCAAAGAGATCCACGAAATACAGATGTAACTCTGTGAGTGGAAGTCACATATCACAGAGCAGTTTCTCAGAAAGCTTCTTTCCAGATTTCATCGGAGGATAATTCCTTTTTCACCGTAGCCCTCTAAGGGCTTCCAAATATCACTTTGCCAATTCCACAAGAACTGTCTTAGCGAAAGGCTTCTTGAGGGGAAAGCTGTAACTCTGTGAGATGATTTCACAGAACACAAAGAAGTTTCTCAGAAAGCTTCTTTCTCTTTGTTATGGGAGGATATTTCCTTTGGCCCTATATTCTTCAAAGGGATTCTAAATATCTGCTCTCAGATTCCACAGAAATAAGGCTAGCAAAGAGATCCACGAAATACAGATGTAACTCTGTGAGTGGAAGTCACATATCCCAGAGCAGTTTCTCAGAAAGCTTCTTTCCAGATTTCATCGGAGGATATTTCCTTTTTCACCATAGCCCTCTATGGGCTTCCAAATATCACTTTGCCAATTCCAGAAGAACTGTCTTAGCGAAAGGCTTCTTGAGGGGAAAGCTGTAACTCTGTGAGATGATTTCACAGAACACAAAGAAGTTTCTCAGAAAGCTTCTTTCTCTTTGTTATCGGAGGATATTTCCTTTGGCACTATAGTCTTCAAAGGGATCCGAAATATCTGTTCTCAGATTCCACAGAAATAAGGCTAGCAAAGAGATCCACGAAATACAGATGTAACTCTGTGAGTGGAAGTCACATATCACAGAGCAGTTTCTCAGAAAGCTTCTTTCCAGATTTCATCGGAGGATATTTCCTTTTTCACCGTAGCCCTCTAAGGGCTTCCAAATATCACTTTGCCAATTCCACAAGAACTGTCTTAGCGAAAGGCTTCTTGAGGGGAAAGCTGTAACTCTGTGAGATGATTTCACAGAACACAAAGAAGTTTCTCAGAAAGCTTCTTTCTCTTTGTTATCGGAGGATATTTCCTTTGGCCCTATATTCTTCAAAGATTTCTAAATATCTGCTCTCAGATTCCACAGAAATAAGGCTAGCAAAGAGTTCCACGAAATACAGATGTAACTCTGTGAGTGGAAGTCACATATCCCAGAGCAGTTTCTCAGAAAGCTTCTTTCCAGATTTCATCGGAGGATATTTCCTTTTTCACCATAGCCCTCTATGCGCTTCCAAATATCACTTTGCCAATTCCACAAGAACTGTCTTAGCGAAAGGCTTCTTGAGGGGAAAGCTGTAACTCTGTTAGATGATTTCACAGAACACAAAGAAGTTTCTCAGAAAACTTCTTTCTCTTTGTTATGGGAGGATATTTCCTTTGGCCCTATAGTCTTCAAAGGGATTCTAATTATCTGCTCTCAGATTCCACAGAAATAAGGCTAGCAAAGAGATCCACGAAATACAGATGTAACTCTGTGAGTGGAAGTCACATATCCCAGAGCAGTTTCTCAGAAATCTTCTTTCCAGATTTCATTGGAGGATATTTCCTTTTTCACCATAGCACTCTAAGGGGTTCCAAATATCACTTTGCCAATTCCACAAGAACTGTCTTAGCGAAAGGCTTCTTGAGGGGAAAGCTGTAACTCTGTGAGATGATTTCACAGAACACAAAGAAGTTTCTCAGAAAGCTTCTTCCTCTTTGTTATCGGAGGATATTTCCTTTGGCCCTATAGTCTACAAGGGGATTCTAAATATCTGCTTTCAGATTCCACAGAAATAAGGCTAGCAAAGAGATCCACGAAATACAGATGTAACTCTGTGAGTGGAAGTCACATATCACAGAGCAGTTTCTCAGAAAGCTTCTTTCCAGATTTCATTGGAGGATATTTCCTTTTTCACCATAGTCCTCTATGGGCTTCCAAATATCACTTTGCCAATTCCACAAGAACTGTCTTAGCGCAAGGCTTCTTGAGGCGAAAGCTGTAACTCTGTGAGATGATTTCACAGAACACAAAGAAGTTTCTCAGAAACCTTCTTTCTCTTTGTTATGGGAGGATATTTCCTTTGGCCCTATAGTCTTCAAAGGGATCCGAAATATCTGTTCTCAGATTCCACAGAAATAAGGCTAGCAAAGAGATCCACGAAATACAGATGTAACTCTGTGAGTGGAAGTCACATATCACAGAGCAGTTTCTCAGACAGCTTCTTTCCAGATTTCATCGGAGGATATTTCCTTTTTCACCGTAGCCCTCTAAGTGCTTCCAAATATCACTTTGCCAATTCCACAAGAACTGTCTTAGCGAAAGGCTTCTTAAGGGGAAAGCTGTAACTCTGTGAGATGATTTCACAGAACACAAAGAAGTTTCTCAGAAAGCTTCTTTCTCTTTGTTATGGGAAGATATTTCCTTTGGCCCTATAGTCTTCAAAGAGATCCGAAATATCTGTTCTCAGATTCCACAGAAAAAAGGGTAGCAAAGAGATCCACGAAATACAGATGTAACTCTGTGAGTGGAAGTCACATATCACAGAGCAGTTTCACAGAAAGCTTCTTTCCAGATTTCATCGGAGGATATTTCCTTTTTCACCATAGCCGTCTATGGGCTTCCAAATATCACTTTGCCAATTCCACAAGAACTGTCTTAGCGAAAGGCTTCTTCAGGGGAAAGCTGTAACTCTGTGAGATGATTTCACAGAACCCAAAGAAGTTTCTCAGAAAGCTTCTTTCTCTTTGTTATCGGAGGATATTTCCTTTGGCCCTGTAGTCTTCAAAGGGATCCGAAATATCTGTTCTCAGATTCCACAGAAATAAGGCTAGCAAAGAGATCCACGAAATACAGATGTAACTCTGTGAGTGGAAGTCACATATCACAGAGCAGTTTCTCAGAAAGCTTCCTTCCAGATTTCATCGGAGGATATTTCCTTTTTCACCATAGCCCTCTATGGGCTTCCAAATATCACTTTGCCAATTCCACAAGAACTGTCTTAGCGAAAGGCTTCTTGAGGGGAAAGCTGTAACTCTGTGAGATGATTTCACAGAACACAAAGAAGTTTCTCAGAAAGCTTCTTTCTCTTTGTTATCGGAGGATATTTCCTTTGGCCCTATAGTCTTCAAAGGGATCCGAAATATCTGTTCTCAGATTCCACAGAAATAAGGCTAGCAAAGAGATCCACGAAATACAGATGTAACTCTGTGAGTGGAAGTCACATATCACAGAGCAGTTTCTCAGAAAGCTTCTTTCCAGATTTCATCGGAGGATATTTCCTTTTTCACCATAGCCCTCTATGGGCTTCCAAATATCACTTTGCCAATTCCACAAGAACTGTCTTAGCGAAAGGCTTCTTGAGGGGAAAGCTGTAACTCTGTGAGATGATTTCACAGAACACAAAGAAGTTTCTCAGAAAGCTTCTTTCTCTTTGTTATGGGAGGATATTTCCTTTGGCCCTATAGTCTTCAAGGGGATTCTAAATATCTGCTTTCAGATTCCACAGAAATAAGGCTAGCAAAGAGATCCACGAAATACAGATGTAACTCTGTGAGTGGAAGTCACATATCACAGAGCAGTTTCTCAGAAAGCTTCTTTCCAGATTTCATCGGAGGATATTTCCTTTTTCACCATAGCCCTCTATGGGGTTCCAAATATCACTTTGCCAATTCCACAAGAACTGTCTTAGCGAAAGGCTTCTTGAGGGGAAAGCTGTAATTCTGTGAGATGATTTCACAGAACACAAAGAAGTTTCTCAGAAACCTTCTTTCTCTTTGTTATGGGAGGATATTTCCTTAGGCCCTATAGTCTTCAAGGGGATTCTAAATATCTGCTTTCAGATTCCACAGAAATAAGGCTAGCAAAGAGATCCACGAAATACAGATGTAACTCTGTGAGTGGAAGTCACATATCCCAGAGCAGTTTCTCAGAAAGCTTCTTTCCAGATTTCATCTGAGGATATTTCCTTTTTCACCATAGCCCTCTAAGGGCTTCCAAATATCACTTTGCCAATTCCACAAGAACTGTCTTAGCGAAAGGCTTCTTGAGGGGAAAGCTGTAACTCTGTGAGATGATTTCACAGAACACAAAGAAGTTTCTCAGAAAGCTTCTTTCTCTTTGTTATCGGAGGATATTTCCTTTGGCCCTATAGTCTTCAAAGGGATCCGAAATATCTGTTCTCAGATTCCACAGAAATAAGGCTAGCAAAGAGATCCACGAAATACAGATGTAACTCTGTGAGTGGAAGTCACATATCACAGAGCAGTTTCTCAGAAAGCTTCTTTCCAGATTTCATCGGAGGATATTTCCTTTTTCACCATAGCCCTCTATGGGCTTCCAAATATCACTTTGCCAATTCCACAAGAACTGTCTTAGCGAAAGGCTTCTTGAGGGGAAAGCTGTAACTCTGGGAGATGATTTCACAGAACACAAAGCAGTTTCTCAGAAAGCTTCTTTCTCTTTGTTATGGGAGGATATTTCCTTTGGCCCTATAGTCTTCAAAGGGATCCGAAATATCTGTTCTCAGATTCCACAGAAATAAGGCTAGCAAAGAGATCCACGAAATACAGATGTAACTCTGTGAGTGGAAGTCACGTATCACAGAGCAGTTTCTCAGAAAGCTTCTTTCCAGATTTCATCGGAGGATATTTCCTTTTTCACTGTAGCCCTCTAAGGGCTTCCAAATATCACTTTGCCAATTCCACAAGAACTGTCTTAGCGAAATGCTTCTTGAGGGGAAAGCTGTAACTCTGTGAGATGATTTCACAGAACACAAAGAAGTTTCTCAGAAAGCTTCTTTCTCTTTGTTTTGGGAGGATATTTCCTTTGGCCCTATAGTCTTCAAAGAGATCCGTAATATCTGTTCTCAGATTCCACAGAAATAAGGCTAGCAAAGAGATCCACGAAATACAGATGTAACTCTGTGAGTGGAAGTCACATATCACAGAGCAGTTTCTCAGAAAGCTTCTTTCCATATTTCATCGGAGGATATTTCCTTTTTCAGCATAGCCCTCTATGGGGTTCCAAATATCACTTTGCCAATTCCACAAGAACTGTCTTAGCGAAAGGCTTCTTGAAGGGAAAGCTGTAATTCTGTGAGATGATTTCAAAGAACACAAAGAAGTTTCTCAGAAAGCTTCTTTCTCTTTGTTATGGGAGGATATTTCCTTTGGCCCTATAGTCTTCAAGGGGATTCTAAATATCTGCTTTCAGATTCCACAGAAATAAGGCTAGCAAAGAGATCCACGAAATACAGATGTAACTCTGTGAGTGGAAGTCACATATCACAGAGCAGTTTCTCAGAAAGCTTCTTTCCAGATTTCATCGGAGGATATTTCCTTTTTCACCATAGCCCTCTATGGGCTTCCAAATATCACTTTGCCAATTCCACAAGAACTGTCTTAGCGAAAGGCTTCTTGAGGGGAAAGCTGTAACTCTGTGAGATGATTTCACAGAACACAAAGAAGTTTCTCAGAAAGCTTCCTTCTCTTTGTTATTGGAGGATATTTCCTTTGGCCCTATAGTCTTCAAAGGGTTCCGAAATATCTGTTCTCAGATTCCACAGAAATAAGGCTAGCAAAGAGATCCACGAAATGCAGATGTAACTCTGTGAGTGGAAGTCACATATCACAGAGCAGTATCTCAGAAAGCTTCTTTCCAGATTTCATCGGAGGATATTTCCTTTTTCACCGTAGCCCTCTAAGGGCTTCCAAATATCACTTTGCCAATTCCACAAGAACTGTCTTAGCGAAAGGCTTCTTGAGGGGAAAGCTGTAACTCTGTGAGATGATTTCACAGAACACAAAGAAGTTTCTCAGAAAGCTTCTTTCTCCTTGTTTTGGGAGGATATTTCCTTTGGCCCTATAGTCTTCAAAGAGATCCGTAATATCTGTTCTCAGATTCCACTGAAAAAGGCTAGCAAAGAGATCCACGAAATACAGATGTAACTCTGTGAGTGGAAGTCATATATCACAGAGCAGTTTCTCAGAAAGCTTCTTTCCATATTTCATCGGAGGATATTTCCTTTTTCACCATAGCCCTCTATGCGCTTCCAAATATCACTTTGCCAATTCCACAAGAACTGTCTTAGCGAAAGGCTTCTTGAGGGGAAAGCTGTAACTCTGGGAGTTGATTTCACAGAACACAAAGAAGTTTCTCAGAAAGCTTCTTTCTCTTTGTTATCGGAGGATATTTCCTTTGGCCCTATATTCTTCAAAGGGATACTAAATATCTGCTCTCAGATTCCACAGAAATAAGGCTAGCAAAGAGATCCACGAAATACAGATGTAACTCTGTGAGTGGAAGTCACATATCACAGAGCAGTTTCTCAGAAAGCTTCTTTCCAGATTTCATCGGAGGATAATTCCTTTTTCACCGTAGCCCTCTAAGGGCTTCCAAATATCACTTTGCCAATTCCACAAGAACTGTCTTAGCGAAAGGCTTCTTGAGGGGAAAGCTGTAACTCTGTGAGATGATTTCACAGAACACAAAGAAGTTTCTCAGAAAGCTTCTTTCTCTTTGTTATGGGAGGATATTTCCTTTGGCCCTATATTCTTCAAAGGGATTCTAAATATCTGCTCTCAGATTCCACAGAAATAAGGCTAGCAAAGAGATCCACGAAATACAGATGTAACTCTGTGAGTGGAAGTCACATATCCCAGAGCAGTTTCTCAGAAAGCTTCTTTCCAGATTTCATCGGAGGATATTTCCTTTTTCACCATAGCCCTCTATGGGCTTCCAAATATCACTTTGCCAATTCCAGAAGAACTGTCTTAGCGAAAGGCTTCTTGAGGGGAAAGCTGTAACCCTGTGAGATGATTTCACAGAACACAAAGAAGTTTCTCAGAAAGCTTCTTTCTCTTTGTTATCGGAGGATATTTCCTTTGGCACTATAGTCTTCAAAGGGATCCGAAATATCTGTTCTCAGATTCCACAGAAATAAGGCTAGCAAAGAGATCCACGAAATACAGATGTAACTCTGTGAGTGGAAGTCACATATCACAGAGCAGTTTCTCAGAAAGCTTCTTTCCAGATTTCATCGGAGGATATTTCCTTTTTCACCGTAGCCCTCTAAGGGCTTCCAAATATCACTTTGCCAATTCCACAAGAACTGTCTTAGCGAAAGGCTTCTTGAGGGGAAAGCTGTAACTCTGTGAGATGATTTCACAGAACACAAAGAAGTTTCTCAGAAAGCTTCTTTCTCTTTGTTATCGGAGGATATTTCCTTTGGCCCTATATTCTTCAAAGGGATTCTAAATATCTGCTCTCAGATTCCACAGAAATAAGGCTAGCAAAGAGTTCCACGAAATACAGATGTAACTCTGTGAGTGGAAGTCACATATCCCAGAGCAGTTTCTCAGAAAGCTTCTTTCCAGATTTCATCGGAGGATATTTCCTTTTTCACCATAGCCCTCTATGCGCTTCCAAATATCACTTTGCCAATTCCACAAGAACTGTCTTAGCGAAAGGCTTCTTGAGGGGAAAGCTGTAACTCTGTTAGATGATTTCACAGAACACAAAGAAGTTTCTCAGAAAACTTCTTTCTCTTTGTTATGGGAGGATATTTCCTTTGGCCCTATAGTCTTCAAAGGGATTCTAATTATCTGCTCTCAGATTCCACAGAAATAAGGCTAGCAAAGAGATCCACGAAATACAGATGTAACACTGTGAGTGGAAGTCACATATCACAGAGCAGTTTCTCAGAAATCTTCTTTCCAGATTTCATTGGAGGATATTTCCTTTTTCACCATAGCACTCTAAGGGGTTCCAAATATCACTTTGCCAATTCCACAAGAACTGTCTTAGCGAAAGGCTTCTTGAGGGGAAAGCTGTAACTCTGTGAGATGATTTCACAGAACACAAAGAAGTTTCTCAGAAAGCTTCTTCCTCTTTGTTATCGGAGGATATTTCCTTTGGCCCTATAGTCTACAAGGGGATAATAAATATCTGCTTTCAGATTCCACAGAAATAAGGCTAGCAAAGAGATCCACGAAATACAGATGTAACTCTGTGAGTGGAAGTCGCATATCACAAAGCAGTTTCTCAGAAAGCTTCTTTCCAGATTTCATTGGAGGATATTTCCTTTTTCACCATAGCCCTCTATGGGCTTCCAAATATCACTTTGCCAATTCCACAAGAACTGTCTTAGCGCAAGGCTTCTTGAGGCGAAAGCTGTAACTCTGTGAGATGATTTCACAGAACACAAAGAAGTTTCTCAGAAACCTTCTTTCTCTTTGTTATGGGAGGATATTTCCTTTGGCCCTATAGTCTTCAAAGGGATCCGAAATATCTGTTCTCAGATTCCACAGAAATAAGGCTAGCAAAGAGATCCACGAAATACAGATGTAACTCACTGAGTGGAAGTCACATATCACAGAGCAGTTTCTCAGAAAGCTTCTTTCCAGATTTCATCGGAGGATATTTCCTTTTTCACCGTAGCCCTCTAAGGGCTTCCACATATCACATTGCCAATTCCACAAGAACTGTCTTAGCGAAAGGCTTCTTGAGGTTAAAGCTGTAACTCTGTCAGATGATTTCATAGAACACAAAGAAGTTTCTCAGAAAGCTTCTTTCTCTTTGTTATGGGAGGATATTTCCTTTGGCCCTGTAGTCTTCAAAGAGATCCGAAATATCTGTTCTCAGATTCCACAGAAATAAGGCTAGCAAAGAGATCCACGAAATACAGATGTAACTCTGTGAGTGGAAGTCACATATCACAGAGCAGTTTCTCAGAAAGCTTCTTTCCAGATTTCATCGGAGGATATTTCCTTTTTCACCATAGCCCTCTAAGGGCTTCCAAATATCACTTTGCCAATTCCAGAAGAACTGTCTTAGCGAAAGGCTTCTTGAGGGGAAAGCTGTAACCCTGTGAGATGATTTCACAGAACACAAAGAAGTTTCTCAGAAAGCTTCTTTCTCTTTGTTATCGGAGGATATTTCCTTTGGCACTATAGTCTTCAAAGGGATCCGAAATATCTGTTCTCAGATTCCACAGAAATAAGGCTAGCAAAGAGATCCACGAAATACAGATGTAACTCTGTGAGTGGAAGTCACATATCACAGAGCAGTTTCTCAGAAAGCTTCTTTCCAGATTTCATCGGAGGATATTTCCTTTTTCACCGTAGCCCTCTAAGGGCTTCCAAATATCACTTTGCCAATTCCACAAGAACTGTCTTAGCGAAAGGCTTCTTGAGGGGAAAGCTGTAACTCTGTGAGATGATTTCACAGAACACAAAGAAGTTTCTCAGAAAGCTTCTTTCTCTTTGTTATCGGAGGATATTTCCTTTGGCCCTATATTCTTCAAAGGGATTCTAAATATCTGCTGTCAGATTCCACAGAAATAAGGCTAGCAAAGAGTTCCACGAAATACAGATGTAACTCTGTGAGTGGAAGTCACATATCCCAGAGCAGTTTCTCAGAAAGCTTCTTTCCAGATTTCATCGGAGGATATTTCCTTTTTCACCATAGCCCTCTATGCGCTTCCAAATATCACTTTGCCAATTCCACAAGAACTGTCTTAGCGAAAGGCTTCTTGAGGGGAAAGCTGTAACTCTGTTAGATGATTTCACAGAACACAAAGAAGTTTCTCAGAAAACTTCTTTCTCTTTGTTATGGGAGGATATTTCCTTTGGCCCTATAGTCTTCAAAGGGATTCTAATTATCTGCTCTCAGATTCCACAGAAATAAGGCTAGCAAAGAGACCAAGAAATACAGATGTAACTCTGTGAGTGGAAGTCACATATCACAGAGCAGTTTCTCAGAAAGCTTCTTTCCAGATTTCCTCTGAGGATATTTCCTTTTTCACCATAGCCCTCTATGGGCTTCCAAATATCACTTTGCCAACTCCACAAGATCTGTCTTAGCGAAAGGCTTCTTGAGGGGAAAGCTGTAACTCTGTGAGATGATTTCACAGAACACAAAGAAGTTTCTCAGAAAGCTTTTTTCTCTTTGTTATCGTTGGATATTTCCTTTGGTCCTATAGTCTTCAAAGGGATCCGAAATATCTGTTCTCAGATTCCACAGAAATAAGGCTAGCAAAGAGATCCACGAAATACAGATGTAACTCTGTGAGTGGAAGTCACATATCACAGAGCACTTTCTCAGAAAGCTTCTCTCCAGATTTCATCAGAGGATATTTCCTTTTTCACCATAGCCGTCTATGGGCTTCCAAATATCACTTTGCCAATTCCACAAGAACTGTCTTAGCGAAAGGCTTCTTGAGGGGAAAGCTGCAACTCTGGGAGATGATTTCACAGAACACAAAGAAGTTTCTCAGAAAGCTTCTTTCTCTTTGTTATCGGAGGATATTTCCTTTGGCAATATAGTCTTCAAAGGGATCCGAAATATCTGTTCTCAGATTCCACAGAAATAAGGATAGCAAAGAGATCCACGAAATACAGATTTAACTCTGTGAGTGGAAGTCACATATCACAGAGCAGTTTCTCAGAAAGCTTCTTTCCAGATTTCATCGGAGGATATTTCCTTTTTCACCATAGCCCTCTATGGGCTTCCAAATATCACTTTGCCAATTCCACAAGAACTGTCTTAGCGAAAGGCTTCTTGAGGGGAAAGCTGTAACTCTATGAGATGATTTCACAGAACACAAAGGAGTTTCTCAGAAAGCTTTTTTCTCTTTGTTATCGTTGGATATTTCCTTTGGTCCTATAGTCTTCAAAGGGATCCGAAATATCTGTTCTCAGATTCCACAGAAATAAGGCTAGCAAAGAGATCCACGAAATACAGATGTAACTCTGTGAGTGGAAGTCACATATCCCAGAGCAGTTTCTCAGAAAGCTTCTTTCCAGATTTCATCGGAGGATATTTCCTTTTTCACCATAGCCCTCTATGGGCTTCCAAATATCACTTTGCCAATTCCACAAGAACTGTCTTAGCGAAAGGCTTCTTGAGGGGAAAGCTGTAACTCTGTGAGATGATTTCACAGAACACAAAGAAGTTTCTCAGAAAGCTTCTTTCTCTTTGTTATCGGAGGATATTTCCTTTGGCCCTATAGTCTTCAAAGGGATCCGAAATATCTGTTCTCAGATTCCACAGAAATAAGGCTAGCAAAGAGATCCACGAAATACAGATGTAACTCTGTGAGTGGAAGTCACATATCACAGAGCAGTTTCTCAGAAAGCTTCTTTCCAGATTTCATCGGAGGATATTTCCTTTTTCACCGTAGCCCTCTAAGGGCTTCCAAATATCACTTTACCAATTCCACAAGAACTGTCTTAGCGAAAGGCTTCTTTAGGGGAAAGCTGTAACTCTGTGAGATGATTTCACAGAACACAAAGAAGTTTCTCAGAAAGCTTCTTTCTCTTTGTTATGGGAGGATATTTCCTTTGGCCCTATATTCTTCAAAGGGATTCTAAATATCTGCTCTCAGATTCCACAGAAATAAGGGTAGCAAAGAGATCCACGAAATACAGATGTAACTCTGTGAGTGGAAGTCACATATCCCAGAGCAGTTTCTCAGAAAGCTTCTTTCCAGATTTCATCGGAGGATATTTCCTTTTTCACCATAGCCCTCTATGGGCTTCCAAATATCACTTTGCCAATTCCACAAGAACTGTCTTAGCGAAAGGCTTCTTGAGGGGAAAGCTGTAACTCTGTGAGATGATTTCACAGAACACAAAGAAGTTTCTCAGAAAACTTCTTTCTCTTTGTTATGGGAGGATATTTCCTTTGGCCCTATAGTCTTCAAAGGGATTCTAAATATCTGCTCTCAGATTCCACAGAAATAAGGCTAGCAAAGAGATCCACGAAATACAGATGTAACTCTGTGAGTGGAAGTCACATATCACAGAGCAGTTTTTCAGAAAGCTTCTTTCCAGATTTCATCGGAGGATATTTCCTTTTTCACCATAGCCCTGTAAGGGGTTCCAAATATCACTTTGCCAATTCCACAAGAACTGTATTAGCGAAAGGCTTCTTGAGGGGAAAGCTGTAACTCTCTGAGATGATTTCACAGAACACAAAGAAGTTTCTCAGAAAGCTTCTTCCTCTTTGTTATCGGAGGATATTTCCTTTGGCCCTATAGTCTACAAGGGGATTCTAAATATCTGCTTTCAGATTCCACAGAAATAAGGCTAGCAAAGAGATCCACGAAATACAGATGTAACTCTGTGAGTGGAAGTCACATATCACAGAGCAGTTTCTCAGAAAGCTTCTTTCCAGATTTCATTGGAGGATATTTCCTTTTTCACCATTGCCCTCTATGGGCTTCCAAATATCACTTTGCCAATTCCACAAGAACTCTCTTAGCGCAAGGCTTCTTGAGGCGAAAGCTGTAACTCTGTGAGATGATTTCACAGAACACAAAGAAGTTTCTCAGAAAGCTTCTTTCTCTTTGTTATGGGAGGATATTTCCTTTGGCCCTATAGTCTTCAAAGGGATCCGAAATATCTGTTCTCAGATTCCACAGAAATAAGGCTAGCAAAGAGATCCACGAAATACAGATGTAACTCTGTGAGTGGAAGTCACATATCACAGAGCAGTTTCTCAGAAAGCTTCTTTCCAGATTTCATCGGAGGATATTTCCTTTTTCACCGTAGCCCTCTAAGGGCTTCCAAATATCACTTTGCCAATTCCACAAGAACTGTCTTAGCGAAAGGCTTCTTGAGGTTAAAGCTGTAACTCTGTGAGATGATTTCACAGAACACAAAGAAGTTTCTCAGAAAGCTTCTTTCTCTTTGTTATGGGAGGATATTTCCTTTGGCCCTGTAGTCTTCAAAGAGATCCGAAATATCTGTTCTCAGATTCCACAGAAATAAGGATAGCAAAGAGATCCACGAAATACAGATTTAACTCTGTGAGTGGAAGTCACATATCACAGAGCAGTTTCTCAGAAAGCTTCTTTCCAGATTTCATCGGAGGATATTTCCTTTTTCACCATAGCCCTCTATGGGCTTCCAAATATCACTTTGCCAATTCCACAAGAACTGTCTTAGCGAAAGGCTTCTTGAGGGGAAAGCTGTAACTCTATGAGATGATTTCACAGAACACAAAGAAGTTTCTCAGAAAGCTTTTTTCTCTTTGTTATCGTTGGATATTTCCTTTGGTCCTATAGTCTTCAAAGGGATCCGAAATATCTGTTCTCAGATTCCACAGAAATAAGGCTAGCAAAGAGATCCACGAAATACAGATGTAACTCTGTGAGTGGAAGTCACATATCCCAGAGCAGTTTCTCAGAAAGCTTCTTTCCAGATTTCATCGGAGGATATTTCCTTTTTCACCATAGCCCTCTATGGGCTTCCTAATATCACTTTGCCAATTCCACAAGAACTGTCTTAGCGAAAGGCTTCTTGAGGGGAAAGCTGCAACTCTGGGAGATGATTTCACAGAACACAATGAAGTTTCTCAGAAAGCTTCTTTCTCTTTGTTATCGGAGGATATTTCCTTTGGCCCTATAGTCTTCAAAGGGATCCGAAATATCTGTTCTCAGATTCCACAGAAATAAGGCTAGCAAAGAGATCCACGAAATACAGATGTAACTCTGTGAGTGGAAGTCACATATCACAAGCAGTTTCTCAGAAAGATTCTTTCCAGATTTCATCTGAGGATATTTCCTTTTTCACCATAGCTCTCTATGGGCTTCCAAATATCACTTTGCCAATTCCACAAGAACTGTGTTAGCGAAAGGCTTCTTGAGGGGAAAGCTGTAACTCTGTGAGATCATTTCACAGAACACAAAGAACTTTCTCAGAAAGCTTCTATCTCTTTGTTATCTGAGGATATTTCCTTTGGCCCTATAGTCTTCAAAGGGATCCGAAATATCTGTTCTCAGATTCCACAGAAATAAGACTAGCAAAGAGATCCACGAAATACAGATGTAACTCTGTGAGTGGAAGTCTCATATCACAGAGCAGTTTCTCAGAAAGCTTCTTTCCAGATTTCATCGGAGGATATTTCCTTTTTCACCATAGCCGTCTATGGGCTTCCAAATATCACTTTGCCAATTCCACAAGAACTGTCTTAGCGAAAGGCTTCTTGAGGGGAAAGCTGTAACTCTGGGAGATGATTTCACAGAACACAAAGAAGTTTCTCAGAAAGCTTCTTTCTCTTTGTTATGGGAGGATATTTTCTTTGGCCCTATAGTCTTCAAAGGGATTCTAAATATCTGCTCTCAGATTCCACAGAAATAAGGCTAGCAAAGAGATCCACGAAATACAGATGTAACTCTGTGAGTGGAAGTAACATATCACAGAGCAGTTTCTCAGAAAGCTTCTTTCCAGATTTCATCTGAGGATATTTCCTTTTTCACCATAGCCCTCTATGGGCTTCCAAATATCACTTTGCCAATTCCACAAGAACTGTCTTAGCGAAAGGCTTCTTGAGGGGAAAGCTGTAACTCTGTGAGATGATTTCACAGAACACAAAGGAGTTTCTCAGAAAGCTTCTTTCTCTTTGTTATCGGAGGATATTTCCTTTGGCCCTATAGTATTCAATAGGATCCGAAATATCTGTTCTCAGATTCCACAGAAATAAGGCTAGCAAAGAGATCCACGAAATACAGATGTAACTCTGTGAGTGGAAGTCACATATCCCAGAGCAGTTTCTCAGAAAGCTTCTTTGCAGATTTCATCGGAGGATATTTCCTTTTTCACCATAGCCCTCTATGGGCTTCCAAATATCACTTTGCCAATTCCACAAGAACTGTCTTAGCGAAAGGCTTCTTGAGGGGAAAGCTCTAACTCTGTGAGTTGATTTCACAGAACACAAAGAAGTTTCTCAGAAAGCTTCTTTCTCTTTGTTATCGGAGGATATTTCCTTTGGCCCTATAGTCTTCAAAGGGATCCGAAGTATCTGTTCTCAGATTCCACAGAAATAAGGCTAGCAAAGAGATCCACGAAATACAGATGTAACTCTGTGAGTGGAAGTCACATATCACAGAGCAGTTTCTCAGAAAGCTTCTTTCCAGATTTCATCGGAGGATATTTCCTTTTTCACCATAGCCCTCTAGGGGCTTCCAAATATCACTTTGCCAATTCCAGAAGAACTGTCTTAGCGAAAGGCTTCCTGAGGGGAAAGCTGTAACTCTGTGAGATGATTTCACAGAACACAAAGAAGTTTTTCAGGAAGCTTCTTTCTCTTTGTTATGGGAGGATATTTCCTTTGGCCCTATAGACTTAAAGGGATTCTAAATATCTTCTCTCAGATTCCACAGAAATAAGGCTAGCAAAGAGATCCACGAAATGCTGATGTAACTCTGTGAGTGGAAATCACATATCACAGAGCAGTTTCTCAGAAAGCTTCTTTCCAGATTTCATCGGAGGATATTTCCTTTTTCACCACAGCCCTCTATGGGCTTCCAAATATCACTTTGCCAATTCCACAAGAACTGTCTTAGCGAAAGGCTTCTTGAGGGGAAAGCTGTAACTCTGTGAGATGATTTCACAGAACACAAAGAATTTTCTCAGAAAGCTTCTTTCTCTTTGTTATGGGAGGATATTTCCTTTGGCCCTATAGTCTTCAAAGGGATTCTAAATATCTGCTCTCAGATTCCACAGAAATAAGGCTAGCAAAGAGATCCACGAAATACAGATGTAACTCTGTGAGTGGAAGTCACATATCACAGAGCAGTTTCTCAGAAAGCTTCTTTCCAGATTTCATCTGAGGATATTTCCTTTTTCACCATAGCCCTCTAGGGGCTTCCAAATATCACTTTGCCAATTCCACAAGAACTGTCTTAGCGAAAGGCTTCTTGAGGGGAAAGCTGTAACTCTGTGAGATGATTTCACAGAACACAAAAAAAAGTTTCTCAGAAAGCTTCTTTCTCTTTGTTATCGTTGGATATTTCATTTGGCCCTATAGTCTTCAAAGGGATCCGAAATATCTGTTCTCAGATTCCACAGAAATAAGGCTAGCAAAGAGATCCACGAAATACAGATGTAACTCTGTGAGTGGAAGTCACATATCACAGAGCAGTTTCTCAGAAAGCTTCTTTCCAGATTTCATCTGAAGATATTTCCTTTTTCACCATAGCCCTCTATGGGCTTCCAAATATCACTTTGCCATTTCCACAAGAACTGTCTTAGCGAAAGGCTTCTTGAGGGGAAAGCTGTAACTCTGTGAGATGATTTCACAGAACACAAAGGAGTTTCTCAGAAAGCTTCTTTCTCTTTGTTATCGGAGGATATTTCCTTTGGCCCTATAGTCTTCAATAGGATCCGAAATATCTGTTCTCAGATTCCACAGAAATAAGGCTAGCAAAGAGATCCACGAAATACAGATGTAACTCTGTGAGTGGAAGTCACATATCACAGAGCAGTTTCTCAGAAAGCTTCTTTGCAGATTTCATCGGAGGATATTTCCTTTTTCACCATAGCCCTCTATGGGCTTCCAAATATCACTTTGCCAATTCCACAAGAACTGTCTTAGCGAAAGGCTTCTTGAGGGGAAAGCTCTAACTCTGTGAGTTGATTTCACAGAACACAAAGAAGTTTCTCCGAAAGCTTCTTTCTCTTAGTTATCGGAGGATATTTCCTTTGGCCATATAGTCTTCAAAGGGATCCGAAGTATCTGTTCTCAGATTCCACAGAAATAAGGCTAGCAAAGAGATCCACGAAATACAGATGTAACTCTGTGAGTGGAAGTCACATATCACAGAGCAGTTTCTCAGAAAGCTTCTTTCCAGATTTCATCGGAGGATATTTCCTTTTTCACCATAGCCCTCTAGGGGCTTCCAAATATCACTTTGCCAATTCCAGAAGAACTGTCTTAGCGAAAGGCTTCCTGAGGGGAAAGCTGTAACTCTGTGAGATGATTTCACAGAACACAAAAAAAAGTTTCTCAGAAAGCTTCTTTCTCTTTGTTATCGTTGGATATTTCATTTGGCCCTATAGTCTTCAAAGGGATCCGAAATATCTGTTCTCAGATTCCACAGAAATAAGGCTAGCAAAGAGATCCACGAAATACAGATGTAACTCTGTGAGTGGAAGTCACATATCACAGAGCAGTTTCTCAGAAAGCTTCTTTCCAGATTTCATCTGAAGATATTTCCTTTTTCACCATAGCCCTCTATGGGCTTCCAAATATCACTTTGCCAATTCCACAAGAACTGTCTTAGCGAAAGGCTTCTTGAGGGGAAAGCTGTAACTCTGTGAGATGATTTCACAGAACACAAAGGAGTTTCTCAGAAAGCTTCTTTCTCTTTGTTATCGGAGGATATTTCCTTTGGCCCTATAGTCTTCAAAGGGATTCTAAATATCTGCTCTCAGATTCCACAGAAATAAGGATAGCAAAGAGATCCACGAAATACAGATGTAACTCTGTGAGTGGAAGTCACATATCACAGAGCAGTTTCTCAGAATGCTTCTTTCCAGATTTCATCGGAGGATATTTCCTTTTTCACCATAGCCGTCTATGGCCTTCCAAATATCACTTTGCCAATTCCACAAGAACTGTCTTAGCGAAAGGCTTCTTGAGGGGAAAGCTGTAACTCTGTGAGATCATTTCACAGAACACAAAGAACTTTCTCAGAAAGCTTCTATCTCTTTGTTATCGGAGGATATTTCCTTTGGCCCTATAGTCTTCAAAGGGATCCGAAATATCTGTTCTCAGATTCCACAGAAATAAGACTAGCAAAGAGATCCACGAAATACAGATGTAACTCTGTGAGTGGAAGTCTCATATCACAGAGCAGTTTCTCAGAAAGCTTCTTTCCAGATTTCATCGGAGGATATTTCCTTTTTCACCATAGCCGTCTATGGGCTTCCAAATATCACTTTGCCAATTCGACAAGAACTGTCTTAGCGAAAGGCTTCTTGAGTGGAAAGCTGCAACTCTGGGAGATGATTTCACAGAACACAAAGAAGTTTCTCAGAAAGCTTCTTTCTCTTTGTTATCGGAGGATATTTCCTTTGGCCCTATAGTGTTCAAAGGGATTCTAAATATCTGCTTTCAGATTCCACAGAAATAAGGCTAGCAAAGAGATCCACGAAATACAGATGTAACTCTGTGAGTGGAAGTCACATATCCCAGAGCAGTTTCTCAGAAAGCTTCTTTCCAGATTTCATCGGAGGATATTTCCTTTTTCACCATAGCCCTCTATGGGCTTCCAAATATCACTTTGCCAATTCCACAAGAACTGTCTTAGCGAAAGGCTTCTTGAGGGGAAAGCTGTAACTCTGTGAGATGATTTCACAGAACACAAAGAAGTTTCTCAGAAAGCTTCTTTCTCTTTGTTATGGGAGGATATTTTCTTTGGCCCTATAGTCTTCAAAGGGATTCTAAATATCTGCTCTCAGATTCCACAGAAATAAGGCTAGCAAAGAGATCCACGAAATACAGATGTAACTCTGTGAGTGGAAGTAACATATCACAGAGCAGTTTCTCAGAAAGCTTCTTTCCAGATTTCATCTGAGGATATTTCCTTTTTCACCATAGCCCTCTATGGGCTTCCAAATATCACTTTGCCAATTCCACAAGAACTGTCTTAGCGAAAGGCTTCTTGAGGGGAAAGCTGTAACTCTGTGAGATGATTTCACAGAACACAAAGGAGTTTCTCAGAAAGCTTCTTTCTCTTTGTTATCGGAGGATATTTCCTTTGGCCCTATAGTCTTCAATAGGATCCGAAATATCTGTTCTCAGATTCCACAGAAATAAGGCTAGCAAAGAGATCCACGAAATACAGATGTAACTCTGTGAGTGGAAGTCACATATCCCAGAGCAGTTTCTCAGAAAGCTTCTTTGCAGATTTCATCGGAGGATATTTCCTTTTTCACCATAGCCCTCTATGGGCTTCCAAATATCACTTTGCCAATTCCACAAGAACTGTCTTAGCGAAAGGCTTCTTGAGGGGAAAGCTCTAACTCTGTGAGTTGATTTCACAGAACACAAAGAAGTTTCTCAGAAAGCTTCCTTCTCTTTGTTATCGGAGGATATTTCCTTTGGCCCTATAGTCTTCAAAGGGATCCGAAGTATCTGTTCTCAGATTCCACAGAAATAAGGCTAGCAAAGAGATCCACGAAATACAGATGTAACTCTGTGAGTGGAAGTCACATATCACAGAGCAGTTTCTCAGAAAGCTTCTTTCCAGATTTCATCGGAGGATATTTCCTTTTTCACCATAGCCCTCTAGGGGCTTCCAAATATCACTTTGCCAATTCCAGAAGAACTGTCTTAGCGAAAGGCTTCCTGAGGGGAAAGCTGTAACTCTGTGAGATGATTTCACAGAACACAAAGAAGTTTTTCAGGAAGCTTCTTTCTCTTTGTTATGGGAGGATATTTCCTTTGGCCCTATAGACTTAAAGGGATTCTAAATATCTTCTCTCAGATTCCACAGAAATAAGGCTAGCAAAGAGATCCACGAAATGCTGATGTAACTCTGTGAGTGGAAATCACATATCACAGAGCAGTTTCTCAGAAAGCTTCTTTCCAGATTTCATCGGAGGATATTTCCTTTTTCACCACAGCCCTCTATGGGCTTCCAAATATCACTTTGCCAATTCCACAAGAACTGTCTTAGCGAAAGGCTTCTTGAGGGGAAAGCTGTAACTCTGTGAGATGATTTCACAGAACACAAAGAAGTTTCTCAGAAAGCTTCTTTCTCTTTGTTATGGGAGGATATTTCCTTTGGCCCTATAGTCTTCAAAGGGATTCTAAATATCTGCTCTCAGATTCCACAGAAATAAGGCTAGCAAAGAGATCCACGAAATACAGATGTAACTCTGTGAGTGGAAGTCACATATCACAGAGCAGTTTCTCAGAAAGCTTCTTTCCAGATTTCATCTGAGGATATTTCCTTTTTCACCATAGCCCTCTAGGGGCTTCCAAATATCACTTTGCCAATTCCACAAGAACTGTCTTAGCGAAAGGCTTCTTGAGGGGAAAGCTGTAACTCTGTGAGATGATTTCACAGAACACAAAAAAAAGTTTCTCAGAAAGCTTCTTTCTCTTTGTTATCGTTGGATATTTCATTTGGCCCTATAGTCTTCAAAGGGATCCGAAATATCTGTTCTCAGATTCCACAGAAATAAGGCTAGCAAAGAGATCCACGAAATACAGATGTAACTCTGTGAGTGGAAGTCACATATCACAGAGCAGTTTCTCAGAAAGCTTCTTTCCAGATTTCATCTGAAGATATTTCCTTTTTCACCATAGCCCTCTATGGGCTTCCAAATATCACTTTGCCATTTCCACAAGAACTGTCTTAGCGAAAGGCTTCTGGAGGGGAAAGCTGTAACTCTGTGAGATGATTTCACAGAACACAAAGGAGTTTCTCAGAAAGCTTCTTTCTCTTTGTTATCGGAGGATATTTCCTTTGGCCCTATAGTCTTCAATAGGATCCGAAATATCTGTTCTCAGATTCCACAGAAATAAGGCTAGCAAAGAGATCCACGAAATACAGATGTAACTCTGTGAGTGGAAGTCACATATCACAGAGCAGTTTCTCAGAAAGCTTCTTTGCAGATTTCATCGGAGGATATTTCCTTTTTCACCATAGCCCTCTATGGGCTTCCAAATATCACTTTGCCAATTCCACAAGAACTGTCTTAGCGAAAGGCTTCTTGAGGGGAAAGCTCTAACTCTGTGAGTTGATTTCACAGAACACAAAGAAGTTTCTCCGAAAGCTTCTTTCTCTTAGTTATCGGAGGATATTTCCTTTGGCCATATAGTCTTCAAAGGGATCCGAAGTATCTGTTCTCAGATTCCACAGAAATAAGGCTAGCAAAGAGATCCACGAAATACAGATGTAACTCTGTGAGTGGAAGTCACATATCACAGAGCAGTTTCTCAGAAAGCTTCTTTCCAGATTTCATCGGAGGATATTTCCTTTTTCACCATAGCCCTCTAGGGGCTTCCAAATATCACTTTGCCAATTCCAGAAGAACTGTCTTAGCGAAAGGCTTCCTGAGGGGAAAGCTGTAACTCTGTGAGATGATTTCACAGAACACAAAAAAAAGTTTCTCAGAAAGCTTCTTTCTCTTTGTTATCGTTGGATATTTCATTTGGCCCTATAGTCTTCAAAGGGATCCGAAATATCTGTTCTCAGATTCCACAGAAATAAGGCTAGCAAAGAGATCCACGAAATACAGATGTAACTCTGTGAGTGGAAGTCACATATCACGGAGCAGTTTCTCAGAAAGCTTCTTTCCAGATTTCATCTGAAGATATTTCCTTTTTCACCATAGCCCTCTATGGGCTTCCAAATATCACTTTGCCAATTCCACAAGAACTGTCTTAGCGAAAGGCTTCTTGAGGGGAAAGCTGTAACTCTGTGAGATGATTTCACAGAACACAAAGGAGTTTCTCAGAAAGCTTCTTTCTCTTTGTTATCGGAGGATATTTCCTTTGGCCCTATAGTCTTCAATAGGATCCGAAATATCTGTTCTCAGATTCCACAGAAATAAGGATAGCAAAGAGATCCACGAAATACAGATGTAACTCTGTGAGTGGAAGTCACATATCACAGAGCAGTTTCTCAGAAAGCTTCTTTCCAGATTTCATCGGAGGATATTTCCTTTTTCACCATAGCCCTCTATGGGCTTCCAAATATCACTTTGCCAATTCCACAAGAACTGTCTTAGCGAAAGGCTTCTTGAGGGGAAAGCTGTAACTCTGTGAGATGATTTCACAGAACACAAAGAAGTTTCTCAGAAAGCTTCTTTCTCTTTGTTATCGGAGGATATTTCCTTTGGCCCTATAGTCTTCAAAGGGATCAGAAATATCTGTTCTCAGATTCCACAGAAATAAGGCTAGCAAAGAGATCCATAAAATACAGATGTAACTCTGTGAGTGGAAGTCACATATCACAGAGCAGTTTCTCAGAAAGCTTCTTTCCAGATTTCATTGGAGGGTATTTCCTTTATCACAATAGCCCTCTACGGGCTTCCAAATATCACTTTGCCAATTCCACAAAAACTGTCTTAGCGAAAGGCTTCTTCAGGGGAAAGCTGTAACTCTGGGAGATGATTTCACAGAACACAAAGAAGTTTCTCAGAAAGCTTCTTTCTCTTTGTTATCGGAGGATATTTCCTTTGGCCCTATAGTCTTCAAAGGGATCCGAAATATCTGTTCTCAGATTCCACAGAAATAAGGCTAGCAAAGAGATCCACGAAATACAGATGTAACTCTGTGAGAGGAAGTCTCATATCACAGAGCAGTTTCTCAGAAAGCTTCTTTGCAGATTTCATCGGAGGATATTTCCTTTTTCACCATAGCCCTCTATGGGCTTCCAAATATCACTTTGCCAATTCCACAAGAACTGTCTTAGCGAAAGGCTTCTTGAGGGGAAAGCTCTAACTCTGTGAGTTGATTTCACAGAACACAAAGAAGTTTCTCAGAAAGCTTCTTTCTCTTTGTTATCGGAGGATATTTCCTTTGGCCCTATAGTCTTCAAAGGGATCCGAAGTATCTGTTCTCAGATTCCACAGAAATAAGGCTAGCAAAGAGATCCACGAAATACAGATGTAACTCTGTGAGTGGAAGTCACATATCACAGAGCAGTTTCTCAGAAAGCTTCTTTCCAGATTTCATCGGAGGATGTTTCCTTTTTCACCATAGCCCTCTAGGGGCTTCCAAATATCACTTTGCCAATTCCAGAAGAACTGTCTTAGCGAAAGGCTCCTGAGGGGAAAGCTGTAACTCTGTGAGATGATTTCACAGAACACAAAGAAGTTTTTCAGGAAGCTTCTTTCTCTTTGTTATGGGAGGATATTTCCTTTGGCCCTATAGACTTAAAGGGATTCTAAATATCTGCTCTCAGATTCCACAGAAATAAGGCTAGCCAAGAGATCCAGGAAATGCTGATGTAACTCTGTGAGTGGAAATCACATATCACAGAGCAGTTTCTCAGAAAGCTTCTTTCCAGATTTCATCGGAGGATATTTCCTTTTTCACCATAGCCCTCTATGGGCTTCCAAATATCACTTTGCCAATTCCACAAGAACTGTCTTAGCGAAAGGCTTCTTGAGGGGAAAGCTGTAACTCTATGAGATGATTTCACAGAACACAAAGAAGTTTCTCAGAAAGCTTCTTTCTCTTTGTTATGGGAGGATATTTCCTTTGGCCCTATAGTCTTCAAAGGGATTCTAAATATCTGCTCTCAGATTCCACAGAAATAAGGCTAGCAAAGAGATTCACGAAATACAGATGTAACTCTGTGAGTGGAAGTCACATATCACAGAGCAGTTTCTCAGAAAGCTTCTTTCCAGATTTCATCTGAGGATATTTCCTTTTTCACCATAGCCCTCTATGGGCTTCCAAATATCACTTTGCCAATTCCACAAGAACTGTCTTAGCGAAAGGCTTCTTGAGGGGAAAGCTGTAACTCTGTGAGATGATTTCACAGAACACAAAAAAAAGTTTCTCAGAAAGCTTCTTTCTCTTTGTTATCGTTGGATATTTCATTTGGCCCTATAGTCTTCAAAGGGATCCGAAATATCTGTTCTCAGATTCCACAGAAATAAGGCTAGCAAAGAGATCCACGAAATACAGATGTAACTCTGTGAGTGGAAGTCACATATCACAGAGCAGTTTCTCAGAAAGCTTCTTTCCAGATTTCATCTGAAGATATTTCCTTTTTCACCATAGCCCTCTATGGGCTTCCAAATATCACTTTGCCAATTCCACAAGAACTGTCTTAGCGAAAGGCTTCTTGAGGGGAAAGCTGTAACTCTGTGAGATGATTTCACAGAACACAAAGGAGTTTCTCAGAAAGCTTCTTTCTCTTTGTTATCGGAGGATATTTCCTTTGGCCCTATAGTCTTCAATAGGATCCGAAATATCTGTTCTCAGATTCCACAGAAATAAGGCTAGCAAAGAGATCCACGAAATACAGATGTAACTCTGTGAGTGGAAGTCACATATCCCAGAGCAGTTTCTCAGAAAGCTTCTTTGCAGATTTCATCGGAGGATATTTCCTTTTTCACCATAGCCCTCTATGGGCTTCCAAATATCACTTTGCCAATTCCACAAGAACTGTCTTAGCGAAAGGCTTCTTGAGGGGAAAGCTCTAACTCTGTGAGTTGATTTCACAGAACACAAAGAAGTTTCTCAGAAAGCTTCTTTCTCTTTGTTATCGGAGGTTATTTCCTTTGGCCCTATAGTCTTCAAAGGGATCCGAAGTATCTGTTCTCAGATTCCACAGAAATAAGGCTAGCAAAGAGATCCACGAAATACAGATGTAACTCTGTGAGTGGAAGTCACATATCACAGAGCAGTTTCTCAGAAAGCTTCTTTCCAGATTTCATCTGAGGATATTTCCTTTTTCACCATAGCCCTCTATGGGCTTCCAAATATCACTTTGCCAATTCCACAAGAACTGTCTTAGCGAAAGGCTTCTTGAGGGGAAAGCTGTAACTCTGTGAGATGATTTCACAGAACACAAAGAAGTTTCTCAGAAAGCTTCTTTCTCTTTGTTATGGGAGGATATTTCCTTTGGCCCTATAGTCTTCAAAGGGATTCTAAATATCTGCTCTCAGATTCCACAGAAATAAGGCTAGCAAAGAGATTCACGAAATACAGATGTAACTCTGTGAGTGGAAGTCACATATCACAGAGCAGTTTCTCAGAAAGCTTCTTTCCAGATTTCATCTGAGGATATTTCCTTTTTCACCATAGCCCTCTATGGGCTTCCAAATATCACTTTGCCAATTCCACAAGAACTGTCTTAGCGAAAGGCTTCTTGAGGGGAAAGCTGTAACTCTGTGAGATGATTTCACAGAACACAAAAAAAAGTTTCTCAGAAAGCTTCTTTCTCTTTGTTATCGTTGGATATTTCATTTGGCCCTATAGTCTTCAAAGGGATCCGAAATATCTGTTCTCAGATTCCACAGAAATAAGGCTAGCAAAGAGATCCACGAAATACAGATGTAACTCTGTGAGTGGAAGTCACATATCACAGAGCAGTTTCTCAGAAAGCTTCTTTCCAGATTTCATCTGAAGATATTTCCTTTTTCACCATAGCCCTCTATGGGCTTCCAAATATCACTTTGCCAATTCCACAAGAACTGTCTTAGCGAAAGGCTTCTTGAGGGGAAAGCTGTAACTCTGTGAGATGATTTCACAGAACACAAAGGAGTTTCTCAGAAAGCTTCTTTCTCTTTGTTATCGGAGGATATTTCCTTTGGCCCTATAGTCTTCAATAGGATCCGAAATATCTGTTCTCAGATTCCACAGAAATAAGGCTAGCAAAGAGATCCACGAAATACAGATGTAACTCTGTGAGTGGAAGTCACATATCCCAGAGCAGTTTCTCAGAAAGCTTCTTTGCAGATTTCATCGGAGGATATTTCCTTTTTCACCATAGCCCTCTATGGGCTTCCAAATATCACTTTGCCAATTCCACAAGAACTGTCTTAGCGAAAGGCTTCTTGAGGGGAAAGCTCTAACTCTGTGAGTTGATTTCACAGAACACAAAGAAGTTTCTCAGAAAGCTTCTTTCTCTTTGTTATCGGAGGTTATTTCCTTTGGCCCTATAGTCTTCAAAGGGATCCGAAGTATCTGTTCTCAGATTCCACAGAAATAAGGCTAGCAAAGAGATCCACGAAATACAGATGTAACTCTGTGAGTGGAAGTCACATATCACAGAGCAGTTTCTCAGAAAGCTTCTTTCCAGATTTCATCGGAGGATATTTCCTTTTTCACCATAGCCCTCTATGGGCTTCCAAATATCACTTTGCTAATTCCAGAAGAACTGTCTTAGCGAACGGCTTCCTGAGGGGAAAGCTGTAACTCTGTGAGATGATTTCACAGAACACAAAGAAGTTTTTCAGGAAGCTTCTTTCTCTTTGTTATGGGAGGATATTTCCTTTGGCCCTATAGACTTAAAGGGATTCTAAATATCTGCTCTCAGATTCCACAGAAATAAGGCTAGCAAAGTGATCCACGAAATGCTGATGTAACTCTGTGAGTGGAAATCACATATCACAGAGCAGTTTCTCAGAAAGCTTCTTTCCAGATTTCATCTGAAGATAATTCCTTTTTCACCATAGCCCTCTATGGGCTTCCAAATATCACTTTGCCAATTCCACAAGAACTGTCTTAGCGATAGGCTTCTTGAGGGGAAAGCTGTAACTCTGTGAGATGATTTCACAGAACACAAAGGAGTTTCTCAGAAAGCTTCTTTCTCTTTGTTATCGGAGGATATTTCCTTTGGCCCTATAGTCTTCAATAGGATCCGAAATATCTGTTCTCAGATTCCACAGAAATAAGGCTAGCAAAGAGATCCACGAAATACAGATGTAACTCTGTGAGTGGAAGTCACATATCACAGAGCAGTTTCTCAGAAAGCTTCTTTCCAGATTTCATCGGAGGATATTTCCTTTTTCACCATAGCCCTCTATGGGCTTCCAAATATCACTTTGCCAATTCCACAAGAACTGTCTTAGCGAAAGGCTTCTTGAGGGGAAAGCTGTAACTCTGTGAGATGATTTCACAGAACACAAAGAAGTTTCTCAGAAAGCTTCTTTCTCTTTGTTATGGGAGGATATTTCCTTTGGCCCTATAGTCTTCAAAGGGATTCTAAATATCTGCTCTCAGATTCCACAGAAATAAGGCTAGCAAAGAGATCCACGAAATACAGATGTAACTCTGTGAGTGGAAGTCACATATCACAGAGCAGTTTCTCAGAAAGCTTCTTTCCAGATTTCATCTGAGGATATTTCCTTTTTCACCATAGCCCTCTATGGGCTTCCAAATATCACTTTGCCAATTCCACAAGAACTGTCTTAGCGAAAGGCTTCTTGAGGGGAAAGCTGTAACTCTGTGAGATGATTTCACAGAACACAAAAAAAAGTTTCTCAGAAAGCTTCTTTCTCTTTGTTATCGTTGGATATTTCATTTGGCCCTATAGTCTTCAAAGGGATCCGAAATATCTGTTCTCAGATTCCACAGAAAAAAGGCTAGCAAAGAGATCCACGAAATACAGATGTAACTCTGTGAGTGGAAGTCACATATCACAGAGCAGTTTCTCAGAAAGCTTCTTTCCAGATTTCATCTGAAGATATTTCCTTTTTCACCATAGCCCTCTATGGGCTTCCAAATATCACTTTGCCAATTCCACAAGAACTGTCTTAGCGAAAGGCTTCTTGAGGGGAAAGCTGTAACTCTGTGAGATGATTTCACAGAACACAAAGGAGTTTCTCAGAAAGCTTCTTTCTCTTTGTTATCGGAGGATATTTCCTTTGGCCCTATAGTCTTCAATAGGATCCGAAATATCTGTTCTCAGATTCCACAGAAATAAGGCTAGCAACGAGATCCACGAAATACAGATGTAACTCTGTGAGTGGAAGTCACATATCCCAGAGCAGTTTCTCAGAAAGCTTCTTTGCAGATTTCATCGGAGGATATATCCTTTTTCACCACAGCCCTCTATGGGCTTCCAAATATCACTTTGCCAATTCCACAAGAACTGTCTTACCGAAAGGCTTCTTGAGGGGGAAGCTCTAACTCTGTGAGTTGATTTCACAGAACACAAAGAAGTTTCTCCGAAAGCTTCTTTCTCTTAGTTATCGGAGGATATTTCCTTTGGCCCTATAGTCTTCAAAGGGATCCGAAGTATCTGTTCTCAGATTCCACAGAAATAAGGCTAGCAAAGAGATCCACGAAATACAGATGTAACTCTGTGAGTGGAAGTCACATATCACAGAGCAGTTTCTCAGAAAGCTTCTTTCCAGATTTCATCGGAGGATATTTCCTTTTTCACCATAGCCCTCTAGGGGCTTCCAAATATCACTTTGCCAATTCCAGAAGAACTGTCTTAGCGAAAGGCTTCCTGAGGGGAAAGCTGTAACTCTGTGAGATGATTTCACAGAACACAAAGAAGTTTTTCAGGAAGCTTCTTTCTCTTTGTTATGGGAGGATATTTCCTTTGGCCCTATAGACTTAAAGGGATTCCAAATATCTGCTCTCAGATTCCACAGAAATAAGGCTAGCAAAGAGATCCACGAAATGCTGATGTAACTCTGTGAGTGGAAATCACATATCACAGAGCAGTTTCTCAGAAAGCTTCTTTCCAGATTTCATCTGAAGATAATTCCTTTTTCACCATAGCCCTCTATGGGCTTCCAAATATCACTTTGCCAATTCCACAAGAACTGTCTTAGCGAAAGGCTTCTTGAGGGGAAAGCTGTAACTCTGTGAGATGATTTCACAGAACACAAAGGAGTTTCTCAGAAAGCTTCTTTCTCTTTGTTATCGGAGGATATTTCCTTTGGCCCTATAGTCTTCAATAGGATCCGAAATATCTGTTCTCAGATTCCACAGAAATAAGGCTAGCAAAGAGATCCACGAAATACAGATGTAACTCTGTGAGTGGAAGTCACATATCACAGAGCAGTTTCTCAGAAAGCTTCTTTCCAGATTTCATCGGAGGATATTTCCTTTTTCACCATAGCCCTCTATGGGCTTCCAAATATCACTTTGCCAATTCCACAAGAACTGTCTTAGCGAAAGGCTTCTTGAGGGCAAAGCTGTAACTCTGTGAGATGATTTCACAGAACACAAAAAAAAGTTTCTCATAAAGCTTCTTTCTCTTTGTTATCGTTGGATATTTCATTTGGCCCTATAGTCTTCAAAGGGATCAGAAATATCTGTTCTCAGATTCCACAGAAATAAGGCTAGCAAAGAGATCCACGAAATACAGATGTAACTCTGTGAGTGGAAGTCACATATCACAGAGCAGTTTCTCAGAAAGCTTCTTTCCAGATTTCATCTGAAGATATTTCCTTTTTCACCATAGCCCTCTATGGGCTTCCAAATATCACTTTGCCAATTCCACAAGAACTGTCTTAGCGAAAGGCTTCTTGAGGGGAAAGCTGTAACTCTGTGAGATGATTTCACAGAACACAAAGGAGTTTCTCAGAAAGCTTCTTTCTCTTTGTTATCGGAGGATATTTCCTTTGGCCCTATAGTCTTCAATAGGATCCGAAATATCTGTTCTCAGATTCCACAGAAATAAGGATAGCAAAGAGATCCACGAAATACAGATGTAACTCTGTGAGTGGAAGTCACATATCACAGAGCAGTTTCTCAGAAAGCTTCTTTCCAGATTTCATCGGAGGATATTTCCTTTTTCACCATAGCCCTCTATGGGCTTCCAAATATCACTTTGCCAATTCCACAAGAACTGTCTTAGCGAAAGGCTTCTTGAGGGGAAAGCTGTAACTCTGTGAGATGATTTCACAGAACACAAAGAAGTTTCTCAGAAAGCTTCTTTCTCTTTGTTATCGGAGGATATTTCCTTTGGCCCTATAGTCTTCAAAGGGATCAGAAATATCTGTTCTCAGATTCCACAGAAATAAGGCTAGCAAAGAGATCCATAAAATACAGATGTAACTCTGTGAGTGGAAGTCACATATCACAGAGCAGTTTCTCAGAAAGCTTCTTTCCAGATTTCATTGGAAGGTATTTCCTTTATCACAATAGCCCTCTACGGGCTTCCAAATATCACTTTGCCAATTCCACAAAAACTGTCTTAGCGAAAGGCTTCTTCAGGGGAAAGCTGTAACTCTGGGAGATGATTTCACAGAACACAAAGAAGTTTCTCAGAAAGCTTCTTTCTCTTTGTTATCGGAGGATATTTCCTTTGGCCGTATAGTCTTCAAAGGGATCCGAAATATCTGTTCTCAGATTCCACAGAAATAAGGCTAGCAAAGAGATCCACGAAATACAGATGTAACTCTGTGAGAGGAAGTCTCATATCACAGAGCAGTTTCTCAGAAAGCTTCTTTGCAGATTTCATCGGAGGATATTTCCTTTTTCACCATAGCCCTCTATGGGCTTCCAAATATCACTTTGCCAATTCCACAAGAACTGTCTTAGCGAAAGGCTTCTTGAGGGGAAAGCTCTAACTCTGTGAGTTGATTTCACAGAACACAAAGAAGTTTCTCAGAAAGCTTCTCTCTCTTTGTTATCGGAGGATATTTCCTTTGGCCCTATAGTCTTCAAAGGGATCCGAAGTATCTGTTCTCAGATTCCACAGAAATAAGGCTAGCAAAGAGATCCACGAAATACAGATGTAACTCTGTGAGTGGAAGTCACATATCACAGAGCAGTTTCTCAGAAAGCTTCTTTCCAGATTTCATCGGAGGATATTTCCTTTTTCACCATAGCCCTCTAGGGGCTTCCAAATATCACTTTGCCAATTCCAGAAGAACTGTCTTAGCGAAAGGCTTCCTGAGGGGAAAGCTGTAACTCTGTGAGATGATTTCACAGAACACAAAGAAGTTTTTCAGGAAGCTTCTTTCTCTTTGTTATGGGAGGATATTTCCTTTGGCCCTATAGTCTTCAAAGGGATCCGAAATATCTGTTCTCAGATTCCACAGAAATAAGGCTAGCAAAGAGATCCACGAAATACAGATGTAACTCTGTGAGTGGAAGTCACATATCACAGAGCAGTTTCTCAGAAAGCTTCTTTCCAGATTTCATCTGAAGATATTTCCTTTTTCACCATAGCCCTCTATGGGCTTCCAAATATCACTTTGCCAATTCCACAAGAACTGTCTTAGCGAAAGGCTTCTTGAGGGGAAAGCTGTAACTCTGTGAGATGATTTCACAGAAAAAAAGGAGTTTCTCAGAAAGCTTCTTTCTCTTTGTTATCGGAGGATATTTCCTTTGGCCCTATAGTCTTCAATAGGATCCGAAATATCTGTTCTCAGATTCCACAGAAATAAGGCTAGCAAAGAGATCCACGAAATACAGATGTAACTCTGTGAGTGGAAGTCACATATCACAGAGCAGTTTCTCAGAAAGCTTCTTTGCAGATTTCATCGGAGGATATTTCCTTTTTCACCATAGCCCTCTATGGGCTTCCAAATATCACTTTGCCAATTCCACAAGAACTGTCTTAGCGAAAGGCTTCTTGAGGGGAAAGCTCTAACTCTGTGAGTTGATTTCACAGAACACAAAGAAGTTTCTCCGAAAGCTTCTTTCTCTTAGTTATCGGAGGATATTTCCATTGGCCCTATAGTCTTCAAAGGGATCCGAAGTATCTGTTCTCAGATTCCACAGAAATAAGGCTAGCAAAGAGTTCCACGAAATACAGATGTAACTCTGTGAGTGGAAGTCACATATCACAGAGCAGTTTCTCAGAAAGCTTCTTTCCAGATTTCATCGGAGGATATTTCCTTTTTCACCATAGCCCTCTAGGGGCTTCCAAATATCACTTTGCCAATTCCAGAAGAACTGTCTTAGCGAAAGGCTTCCTGAGGGGAAAGCTGTAACTCTGTGAGATGATTTCACAGAACACAAAGAAGTTTTTCAGGAAGCTTCTTTCTCTTTGTTATGGGAGGATATTTCCTTTGGCCCTATAGACTTAAAGGGATTCTAAATATCTGCTCTCAGATTCCACAGAAATAAGGCTAGCAAAGAGATCCACGAAATGCTGATGTAACTCTGTGAGTGGAAATCACATATCACAGAGCAGTTTCTCAGAAAGCTTCTTTCCAGATTTCATCTGAAGATAATTCCTTTTTCACCATAGCCCTCTATGGGCTTCCAAATATCACTTTGCCAATTCCACAAGAACTGTCTTAGCGAAAGGCTTCTTGAGGGGAAAGCTGTAACTCTGTGAGATGATTTCACAGAACACAAAGGAGTTTCTCAGAAAGCTTCTTTCTCTTTGTTATCGGAGGATATTTCCTTTGGCCCTATAGTCTAAAATAGGATCCGAAATATCTGTTCTCAGATTCCACAGAAATAAGGCTAGCAAAGAGATCCACGAAATACAGATGTAACTCTGTGAGTGGAAGTCACATATCACAGAGCAGTTTCTCAGAAAGCTTCTTTCCAGATTTCATCGGAGGATATTTCCTTTTTCACCATAGCCCTCTATGGGCTTCCAAATATCACTTTGCCAATTCCACAAGAACTGTCTTAGCGAAAGGCTTCTTGAGGGGAAAGCTGTAACTCTGTGAGATGATTTCACAGAACACAAAAAAAAGTTTCTCAGAAAGCTTCTTTCTCTTTGTTATCGTTGGATATTTCATTTGGCCCTATAGTCTTCAAAGGGATCCGAAATATCTGTTCTCAGATTCCACAGAAATAAGGCTAGCAAAGAGATCCACGAAATACAGATGTAACTCTGTGAGTGGAAGTCACATATCACAGAGCAGTTTCTCAGAAAGCTTCTTTCCAGATTTCATCTGAAGATATTTCCTTTTTCACCATAGCCCTCTATGGGCTTCCAAATATCACTTTGCCAATTCCACAAGAACTGTCTTAGCGAAAGGCTTCTTGAGGGGAAAGCTGTAACTCTGGGAGATGATTTCACAGAACACAAAGGAGTTTCTCAGAAAGCTTCTTTCTCTTTGTTATCGGAGGATATTTCCTTTGGCCCTATAGTCTTCAATAGGATCCGAAATATCTGTTCTCAGATTCCACAGAAATAAGGATAGCAAAGAGATCCACGAAATACAGATGTAACTCTGTGAGTGGAAGTCACATATCACAGAGCAGTTTCTCAGAAAGCTTCTTTCCAGATTTCATCGGAGGATATTTCCTTTTTCACCATAGCCCTCTATGGGCTTCCAAATATCACTTTGCCAATTCCACAAGAACTGTCTTAGCGAAAGGCTTCTTGAGGGGAAAGCTGTAACTCTGTGAGATGATTTCACAGAACACAAAGAAGTTTCTCAGAAAGCTTCTTTCTCTTTGTTATCGGAGGATATTTCCTTTGGCCCTATAGTCTTCAAAGGGATCAGAAATATCTGTTCTCAGATTCCACAGAAATAAGGCTAGCAAAGAGATCCATAAAATACAGATGTAACTCTGTGAGTGGAAGTCACATATCACAGAGCAGTTTCTCAGAAAGCTTCTTTCCAGATTTCATTGGAGGGTATTTCCTTTATCACAATAGCCCTCTACGGGCTTCCAAATATCACTTTGCCAATTCCACAAAAACTGTCTTAGCGAAAGGCTTCTTCAGGGGAAAGCTGTAACTCTGGGAGATGATTTCACAGAACACAAAGAAGTTTCTCAGAAAGCTTCTTTCTCTTTGTTATCGGAGGATATTTCCTTTGGCCCTATAGTCTTCAAAGGGATCCGAAATATCTGTTCTCAGATTCCACAGAAATAAGGCTAGCAAAGAGATCCACGAAATACAGATGTAACTCTGTGAGAGGAAGTCTCATATCACAGAGCAGTTTCTCAGAAAGCTTCTTTCCAGATTTCATCGGAGGATATTTCCTTTTTCACCATAGCCCTCTATGGGCTTCCAAATATCTCTTTGCCAATTCCACAAGAACTGTCTTAGCGAAAGGCTTCTTGAGGGGAAAGCTGTAACTCTGGGAGATGATTTCACAGAACACAAAGAAGTTTCTCAGAAAGCTTCTTTCTCTTTGTTATCGGAGGATATTTCCTTTGGCCCTATAGTCTTCAAAGGGATCCGAAATATCTGTTCTCAGATTCCACAGAAATAAGCCTAGCAAAGAGATCCACGAAATACAGATGTAACTCTGTGAGTGGAAGTCTCATATCACAGAGCAGTTTCTCAGAATGCTTCTTTCCAGATTTCATCGGAGGATATTTCCTTTTTCACCATAGCCCTCTATGGGCTTCCAAATATCACTTTGCCAATTCCACAAGAACTGTCTTAGCGAAAGGCTTCTTGAGGGGAAAGCTGTAACTCTGTGAGATGATTTCACAGAACACAAAGAAGTTTCTCAGAAAGCTTCTTTCTCTTTGTTATCGGAGGATATTTCCTTTGGCCCTATACTATTCAAAGGGATCCGAAATATCTGTTCTCAGATTTCACAGAAATAAGGCTAGCAAAGAGATCCACGAAATACAGATGTAACTCTGTGAGTGGAAGTCACATATCACAGAGCAGTTTCTCAGAAAGCTTCTTTCCAGATTTCATCTGAGGATATTTCCTTTTTCACCATAGCCCTCTATGGGCTTCCAAATATCACTTTGCCAATTCCACAAGAACTGTCTTAGCGAAAGGCTTCTTGAGGCGACAGCTGTAACTCTATGAGATGATTTCACAGAACACAAAGAAGTTTCTCAGAAAGCTTCTTTCTCTTTGTTATCGGAGGATATTTCCTTTGGCCCTATAGTCTTCAAAGGGATCCGAAATATCTGTTCTCAAATTCCACAGAAATAAGGCTAGCAAAGAGATCCACGAAATACAGATGTAACTCTGTGAGTGGAAGTCACATATCACAGAGCAGTTTCTCAGAAAGCTTCTTTGCAGATTTCATCGGAGGATATTTCCTTTTTCACCATAGCCCTCTATGGGCTTCCAAATATCACTTTGCCAATTCCACAAGAACTGTCTTAGCGAAAGGCTTCTTGAGGGGAAAGCTCTAACTCTGTGAGATGATTTCACAGAACACAAAGAAGTTTCTCAGAAAGCTTCTTTCTCTTTGTTATCGGAGGATATTTCCTTTGGCCCTATAGTCTTCAAAGGGATCCGAAATATCTATTCTCAGATTCCACAGAAATAAGGCTAGAAAAGAGATCTACGAAAAACAGATATGACTCTGTGAGTGGAAGTCACATATCACAGAGCAGTTTCTCAGAAAGCTTCTTTCCAGATTTCATCGGAGGATATTTCCTTTTTCAAGATAGCCCTCTATGGGCTTCCAAATATCACTTTGCCAATTCCACAAGAACTGTCTTAGCGAAAGGCTTCTTGAGAGGAAAGCTGTAACTCTGGGAGATGATTTCACAGAACACAATGAAGTTTCTCAGAAAGCTTCTTTCTCTTTTTTATCGGAGGATATTTCCTTTGGCCCTGTAGTCTTCAAAGTTATCCGAAATATCTGTTCTCAGATTCCACAGAAATAAGGCTAGCAAAGAGATCCACGAAATACAGATGTAACTCTGTGAGTGGAAGTCACATATCACAGAGCAGTTTCTCAGAAAGCTTCTTTCCAGATTTCATCGGAGGATATTTCCTTTTTCACCGTAGCCCTCTAAGGACTTCCAAGTATCACTTTGCCAATTCCACAAGAACTGTCTTAGCGAAAGGCTTCTTGAGGGGAAAGCTGTAACTCTGTGAGATGATTTCACAGAACACAAAGAAGTTTCTCAGAAAGCTTCTTTCTCTTTGTTATGGGAGGATATTTCCTTTGGCCCTATAGTCTTCAAGGGGATTCTAAATATCTGCTTTCAGATTCCACAGACATAAGGCTAGCAAAGAGATCCATGAAATACAGATGTAACTCTGTGAGTGGAAGTCACATATCAAAGAGCAGTTTCTCAGAGAGCTTCTTTCCAGATTTCATCTGAGGATATTTCCTTTTACACCATAGCCCTCTATGGGCTTCCAAATATCCCTTTGCCAATTCCACAACAACTGTCTTAGCGAAAGGCTTCTTGAGGGGAAAGCTGTAACTCTGTGAGATGATTTCACAGAACACAAAGAAGTTTCTCAGAAAGCTTCTTTCTCTTTGTTATCGGAGGATATTTCCTTTGGCCCTATAGTCTTCAAAGGGATCCGAAATATCTGTTCTCAGATTCCACAGAAATAAGGCTAGCAAAGACATCCACGAAATACAGATGTAACTCTGTGAGTGGAAGTCACATATCACAGAGCAGTTTCTCAGAAAGCTTCTTTCCAGATTTCATCGGAGGATATTTCCTTTTTCACCGTAGCCCTCTATGGGCTTCCAAATATCACTTTGCCAATTCCACAAGAAGTGTCTTAGCGAAAGGCTTCTTGATGGGAAAGCTGTAACTCTGTGAGATGATTTCACAGAACACAAAGAAGTTTCTCAGAAAGCTTCTTTCTCTTTGTTATGGGAGGATATTTCCTTTGGCCCTATATTCTTCAAAGGGATTCTAAATATCTGCTCTCAGATTCCACAGAAATAAGGCTAGCAAAGAGATCCATGAAATACAGATGTAACTCTGTGAGTGGAAGTCACATATCACAGAGCAGTTTCTCAGAAAGCTTCTTTCCAGATTTCATCGGAGGATATTTCCTTTTTCCCCATAGCCCTCTATGGGCTTCCAAATATCACTTTGCCAATTCCACAAGAACTGTCTTAGCGAAAGGCTTCTTGAGGGGAAAGCTGTAACTCTGTGAGATGATTTCACAGAACACAAAGAAGTTTCTCAGAAAACTTCTTTCTCTTTGTTATGGGAGGATATTTCTTTTGGCCCTATAGTCTTCAAAGGGATTCTAAATATCTGCTTTCAGATTCCACAGAAATAAGGCTAGCAAAGAGATCCACGAAATACAGATGTAACTCTGTGAGTGGAAGTCACATATCACAGAGCAGTTTCTCAGAAGGCTTCTTTCCAGATTTCATTGGAGGATATTTCATTTTTCACCATAGCCCTGTAAGGGGTTCCAAATATCACTTTGCCAATTCCACAAGAACTGTCTTAGCGAAAGGCTTCTTGAGGGGAAAGCTGTAACTTTGTGAGATGATTTCACAGAACACAAAGAAGTTTCTCAGAAAGCTTCTTTCTCTTTGTTATCGGAGGATATTTCCTTTGGCCCTATAGTCTACAAGGGGATTCTAAATATCTGCTTTCAGATTCCACAGAAATAAGGCTAGCAAAGAGATCCACGAAATACAGATGTAACTCTGTGAGTGGAAGTCACATATCACAGAGCAGTTTCTCAGAAAGCTTCTTTCCAGATTTCATTGGAGGATATTTCCTTTATCACCATAGCCCTCTATGGGCTTCCAAATATCACTTTGCCAATTCCACAAGAACTGTCTTAGCGAAAGGCTTCTTGAGGGGAAAGCTGTAACTCTGTGAGATGATTTCACAGAACACAAAGAAGTTTCTCAGAAAGCTTCTTTCTCTTTGTTATCGGAGGATATTTCCTTTGGCCCTATAGTCTTCAAAGGGATCCGAAATATCTGTTCTCAGATTCCACAGAAATAAGGCTAGCAAAGAGATCCACGAAATACAGATGTAACTCTGTGAGAGGAAGTCACATATCCCAGAGCAGTTTCTCAGAAAGCTTCTTTCCAGATTTCATCGGAGGATATTTCCTTTTTCACCGTAGCCCTCTAAGGGCTTCCAAATATCACTTTGCCAATTCCACAAGAACTGTCTTAGCGAGAGGCTTCTTGAGGGGAAAGCTGTAACTCTGTGAGATGATTTCACAGAACACAAAGAAGTTTCTCAGAAAGCTTCTTTCTCTTTGTTATCGGAGGATATTTCCTTTGGCCCTATAGTCTTCAAAGGGATCCGAAATATCTGTTCTCAGATTCCACAGAAATAAGGCTAGCAAAGAGATCCACGAAATAGAGATGTAACTCTGTGAGTGGAAGTCACATATCACAGAGCAGTTTCTCAGAAAGCTTCTTTCCAGATTTCATCGGAGGATATTTCCTTTTTCACCGTAGCCCTCTAAGGGCTTCCAAATATCACTTTGCCAATTCCACAAGAACTGTCTTAGCGAAAGGCTTCTTGAGGTTAAAGCTGTAACTGTGTGAGATGATTTCACAGAACACAAAGAAGTTTCTCAGAAAGCTTCTTTCTCTTTGTTATGGGAGGATATTTCCTTTGGCCCTATATTCTTCAAAGGGATTCTAAATATCTACTCTCAGATTCCACAGAAATAAGGCTAGCAAAGAGATCCACGAAATACAGATGTAACTGTGTGAGTGGAAGTCACATATCCCAGAGCAGTTTCTCAGAAAGCTTCTTTCCAGATTTCATCGGAGGATATTTCCTTTTTCACCATAGCCCTCTATGGGCTTCCAAATATCACTTTGCCAATTCCACAAGAACTGTCTTAGCGAAAGGCTTCTTGAGGGGAAAGCTGTAACTCTGTGAGATGATTTCACAGAACACAAAGAAGTTTCTCAGAAAGCTTCTTTCTCTTTGTTATTGGAGGATATTTTCTTTGGCCCTATAGTCTTCAAAGGGATCCGAAATATCTGTTCTCAGATTCCACAGAAATAAGGATAGCAAAGAGATCCACGAAATACAGATGTAACTCTGTGAGTGGAAGTCACATATCACAGAGCAGTTTCTCAGAAAGCTTCTTTCCAGATTTCATCGGAGGATATTTCCTTTTTCACCGTAGCCCTCTAAGGGCTTCCAAATATCACTTTGCCAATTCCACAAGAACTGTCTTAGCGAAAGGCTTCTTAAGGGGAAAGCTGTAACTCCGTGAGATGATTTCACAGAACACAAAGAAGTTTCTCAGAAAGCTTCTTTCTCTTTGTTATGGGAGGATATTTCCTTTGGCCCTATAGTCTTCAAAGAGATCCGAAATATCTGATCTCAGATTCCACAGAAATAAGGCTAGCAAAGAGATCCACGAAATACAGATGTAACTCTGTGAGTGGAAGTCACATATAACAGAACAGTTTCTCAGAAAGCTTCTTTCCAGATTTCATCGGAGGATATTTCTTTTTCACCATACCCGTCTATGGGCTTCCAAATATCACTTTGCCAATTCCACAAGAACTGTCTTAGCGAAAGGCTTCTTCAGGAGAAAGCTGTAACTCTGTGAGATGATTTCACAGAACACAAAGAAGTTTCTCAGAAAGCTTCTTTCTCTTTGTTATCGGAGGATATTTCCTTTGGCCCTATAGTCTTCAAAGGGATCCGAAATATCTGTTCTCAGATTCCACAGAAATAAGGCTAGCAAAGAGATCCACGAAATACAGATGTAACTCTGTGAGTGGAAGTCACATATCACAGAGCAGTTTCTCAGAAAGCTTCCTTCCAGATTTCATCGGAGGATATTTCCTCTTTCACCATAGCCCTCTATGGGCTTCCAAATATCACTTTGCCAATTCCACAAGAACTGTCTAAGCGAAAGGCTTCTTGAGGGGAAAGCTGTAACTCTGTGAGAGGATTTCACATAACACAAAGAAGTTTCTCAGAAAGCTTCTATCTCTTTGTTATCGGAGGATATTTCCTTTGGCCCTATAGTCTTCAAAGGGATCCGAAATATCTGTTCTCAGATTCCACAGAAATAAGGCTAGCAAAGAGATCCACGAAATGCAGATGTAACTCTGTGAGTGGAAGTCACATATCACAGAGCAGTTTCTCAGAAAGCTTCTTTCCATATTTCATCGGAGGATATTTCCTTTTTCACCATAGCCCTCTATGGGCTTCCAAATATCACTTTGCCAATTCCACAAGAACTGTCTTAGCGAAAGGCTTCTTGAGGGGAAAGCTGTAACTCTGTGAGATGATTTCACAGAACACAAAGAAGTTTCTCAGAAAGCTTCTTTCTCTTTGTTATGGGAGGATATTTCCTTTGGCCCTATAGTCTTTAAGGGGATTCTAAATATCTGCTTTCAGATTCCACAGAAATAAGGCTAGCAAAGAGATCCACGAAATACAGATGTAACTCTGTGAGTGGAAGTCACATATCACAGAGCAGTTTCTCAGAAAGCTTCTTTCCAGATTTCATCGGAGGATATTTCCTTTTTCACCATAGCCCTCTATGGGGTTCCAAATATCACTTTGCCAATTCCACAAGAACTGTCTTAGCGAAAGGCTTCTTGAGGGGAAAGCTGTAATTCTGTGAGATGATTTCACAGAACACAAAGAAGTTTCTCAGAAAGCTTCTTTCTCTTTGTTATGGGAGGATATTTCCTTTGGCCCTATAGTCTTCAAGGGGATTCTAAATATCTGCTTTCAGATTCCACAGAAATAAGGCTAGCAAAGAGATCCACGAAATACAGATGTAACTCTGTGAGTGGAAGTCACATATCCCAGAGCAGTTTCTCAGAAAGCTTCTTTCCAGATTTCATCTGAGGATATTTCCTTTTTCACCATAGCCCTCTATGGGCTTCCAAATATCACTTTCCCAATTCCACAAGAACTGTCTTAGCGAAAGGCTTCTTGAGGGGAAAGCTGTAACTCTGTGAGATGATTTCACAGAACACAAAGAAGTTTCTCAGAAAGCTTCTTTCTATTTGTTATCGGAGGATATTTCCTTTGGCCCTATAGTCTTCAAAGGGATCCGAAATATCTGTTCTCAGATTCCACAGAAATAAGGCTAGCAAAGAGATCCACGAAATACAGATGTAACTCTGTGAGTGGAAGTCACATATCCCGGAGCAGTTTCTCAGAAAGCTTCTTTCCAGATTTCATCGGAGGACATTTCCTTTTTCACCATAGCCCTCTATGGGCTTCCAAATATCACTTTGACAATTCCACAAGAACTGTCTTAGCGAAAGGCTTATTGAGGGGAAAGCTGTAACTTTGTGAGATGATTTCACAGAACACAAAGAAGTTTTCAGAAAGCTTCTTTCTCTTTGTTATGGGAGGATATTTCCTTTGTACCTACAGTCTTCTAAGGGATCCGAAATATCTATTCTCAGATTCCACAGAAATAAGGCTAGCAAAGAGATCCACGAAATACAGATGTAACTCTGTGAGTGGAAGTCACATATCACAGAGCAGTTTCTCAGAAAACTTCTTTCCAGATTTCATCGGAGGATATTTCCTTTTTCACCATAGCCCTCTATGGCCTTCCAAATATCACTTTGCCAATTCCACAAGAACTGTCTTAGCGAAAGGCTTCTTGATGGGAAAGCTGTAACTCTGTGAGATGATTTCACAGAACACAAAGAAGTTTCTCAGAAAGCTTCTTTCTCTTTGTTATGGGAGGATATTTCCTTTGGCCTTATAGTCTTCAATGGGATCCGAAATATCTGTTCTCAGATTCCACAGAAATAAGGCTAGCAAAGAGATCCACGAAATACACATGTAACTCTGTGAGTGGAAGTCACATATCACAGAGCAGTTTCTCAGAAAGTTTCTTTGCAGATTTCATCGGAGGATATTTCCTTTATCACCATAGCCCTCTATGGGCTTCGAAATATCACTTTGCCAATTCCACAAGAACTGTCTTAGCGAAAAGCTTCTTGAGGGGAAAGCTGTAACTCTGTGAGATGATTTCACAGAACACAGTGAAGTTTCTCAGAAAGCTGCTTTCTCTTGGTAATCGGAGGATATTTCCTATGGCCCTATAGTCTTCAAAAGGATCCGAAATATCTGTTCTCAGATTCCACAGAAATAAGGCTAGCAAAGAGATCCACGAAATACAGATGTAACTCTGTGAGTGGAAGTCACATATCTCAGAGCAGTTTCTCAGAAAGCTTCTTTCCAGAATTCATCTGAGGATATTTCCTTTTTCACCATAGCCCTGTATTGGCTTCCAAATATCACTTTGCCAATTCCACAAGAACTGTCTTAGCGAAAGGCTTCTTGAGGGATAAGCTGTAACTCTGTGAGGTGATTTCACAGAACACAAAGAAGTTTCTCAGAAAGCTTCTTTCTCTTTGTTATCGGAGGGTATTTACTTTGTCCCTATAGCCTTCAAAGGGATCCGAAATATCTGTTCTCAGATTCCACAGAAATAAGGCTAGCAAAGAGATCCACGAAATATAGATGTAACTCTGTGAGTGGAAGTGACATATCACAGAGCAGTGTCTCAGAAAGCTTCTTTCCAGATTTCATCGGAGGATATTTCCTTTTTCACCATAGCCCTCTATGGGTTTCCAAGTATCACTTTTCAAATTCCACAAGAACTGTCTTAGCGAAAGGCTTCTTGAGGGGAAAGCTGTAACTCTGTGCGATGATTTCACAGAACACAAAGAAGTTTCTCAGAAAGCTTCTTTCTCTTTGTTATCGGAGAATATTTCCTTTGGCCCTATAGTCTTCAAA
The DNA here is from genome assembly GCF_049350105.2 of Macaca mulatta. Classification (NCBI taxonomy): domain Eukaryota; kingdom Metazoa; phylum Chordata; class Mammalia; order Primates; family Cercopithecidae; genus Macaca; species Macaca mulatta. Next base: position 32,566,200 of record NC_133417.1, read on the forward strand.
GGGATCCGAAATATCTGTTGTCAGATTCCACAGAAATAAGGCTAGCAAAGAGATCCACGAAATACAGATGTAACTCTGTGAGTGGAAGTCACATATCACAGAGCAGTTTCGCAGAAAGCTTCTTTCCAGATTTCATCTGAGGATATTTCCGTTTTCACCATAGCCCTCTATGGGCTTCCAAATATCACTTTGCCAATTCCACAAGAACTGTCTTAGCGAAAGGCTTCTTGAGGGGAAAGCTGTAACTCTGTGAGATGATTTCACAGAACACAAAGAAGTTTCTCAGAAAGTTTCTTTCTCTTTGTTATCGGAGGATATTTCCTTTGGCCCTACAGTCTTCAAAGGGATCCGAAATATCTGTTCTCAGATACCACAGAAATAAGGCTAGCAAAGAGATCCACGAAATACACATGTAACTCTGTGAGTGGAAGTCACATATCACAGAGGAGTTTCTCAGAAAGCTTCTTTCCAGATTTCATCTGAGGATATTTCCTTTTTCACCATTGCTATCTAAGGGCTTCCAAATATCACTTTGCCAATTCCACAAGAACTGTCTTAGCGAAAGGCTTCTTGAGGGGAAAGCTGTAACTCTGTGAGATGATTTCAGAGAACACAAAGACGTTTTTCAGAAAGCTTCTTTCTCTTTGTTATCGGAGGATATTTCCTTTGGCCCTATAGTCTTCAAAGGGATCCGAAATAACTGTTCTCAGATTCCACAGAAATAAGGCTAGCAAAGAGATCCACGAAATACAGATGTAACTCTGTGAGTGGAAGTCACATATCACAGAGCAGTTTCTCAGAAAGCTTCTTTCCAGATTTCATCTGAGGATATTTCCTTTTTCACCATAGCCCTCTATGGGCTTCCAAATATCACTTTGCCAATTCCACAAGAACTGTCTTTGCGAAAGGCTTCTTGAGGGGAAAGCTGTAACTCTATGAGATGATTTCACAGAACACAAAGAAGTTTCTCAGAAAGCTTCTTTCTCTTTCTTATCGGATGATATTTCCTTTGGCCCTATAGTCTTCAAAGGGATCCGAAATATCTGTTCTCAGATTCCACAGAAATAAGGCTAGCAAAGAGATCCACGAAATACAGATGTAACTCTGTGAGTGGAAGTCACATATCCCAGAGCAGTTTCTCAGAAAGCTTCTTTCCAGATTTCATCGGAGGATATTTCCTTTTTCACCATAGCCCTCTATGGGCTTCCAAATATCACTTTGCCAATTCCACAAGAACTGTCTTAGCGAAAGGCTTCTTGAGGGGAAAGCTGTAACTCTGTGAGATGATTTCACAGAACACAAAGAAGTTTCTCAGAAAGCTTCTTTCTCTTTGTTATCGGAGGATATTTCCTTTGGCCCTATAGTCTTCAAAGGGATCCGAAATATCTGTTCTCAGATTCCACAGAAATAAGGCTAGCAAAGAGATCCACAAAATACAGATGTAACTCTGTGAGTGGAAGTCACATATCACAGAGCAGTTTCTCAGAAAGCTTCTTTCCAGATTTCATTGGAGGGTATTTCCTTTATCACAATAGCCCTCTATGGGCTTCCAAATATCACTTTGCCAATTCCACAAAAACTGTCTTAGCGAAAGGCTTCTTCAGGGGAAAGCTGTAACTCTGGGAGATGATTTCACAGAACACAAAGAAGTTTCTCAGAAAGCTTCTTTCTCTTTGTTATCGGAGGATATTTCCTTTGGCCCTATAGTTTTCAAAGGGATCCTAAATATCTGTTCTCAGACTCCACAGAAATAAGGCTAGCAAAGACATCCACGAAATACAGATGAAACTCTGTGAGTGGAAGTCTCATATCACAGAGCAGTTTCTCAGAATGCTTGTTTCCAGATTTCATCGGAGGATATTTCCTTTTTCAACATAGCCCTCTAAGGGCTTCCAAATATCACTTTGCCAATTCCACAAGAACTGCCTTAGCGAAAGGCTTCTTGAGGGGAAAGCTGTAACTCTGGGAGATGATTTCACAGAACACAAAGAAGTTTCTCAGAAACCTTCTTTCTCTTTGTTATCGGAGTTTATATCCTTTTGTCCTATAGTCTTCAAAGGGATCCTAAATATCTGTTCTCAGACTCCACAGAAATAAGGCTAGCAAAGAGAACCACGAAATACAGATGAAACTCTGTGAGTGGAAGTCTCATATCACAGAGCAGTTTCTCAGAATGCTTCTTTCCAGATTTCATCGGAGGATATTTCCTTTTTCACCATAGCCCTCTATGGGCTTCCAAATATCACTTTGCCAATTCCACAAGAACTGTCTTAGCGAAAGGCTTCTTGAGGGGAAAGCTGTAACTCTGAGAGATGATTTCACAGAACACAAAGAAGTTTCTCAGAAATCTTCTTTCTCTTTCTTATCGGAGGATATTTCCTTTGGCCCTATAGTCTTCAAAGGGATCCGAAATATCTGTTGTCAGATTCCACAGAAATAAGGCTAGCAAAGAGATCCACGAAATACAGATGTAACTCTGTGAGTGGAAGTCACATATCACAGAGCAGTTTCTCAGAAAGCTTCTTTCCAAATTTCATCGTAGGATATTTCCTTTTTCACCATAGCCCTCTATGGGCTTCCAAATATCACTTTGCCAATTCCACAAGAACTGTCTTAGCGAAAGGCTTCTTGAGGGGAAAGCTGTAACTCTGGGAGATGATTTCACAGAACACAAAGAAGTTTCTCAGAAATCTTCTTTCTCTTAGTTATCGGAGGATATTTCCTTTGGCCCTATAGTCTTCAAAGGGATCCGAAATATCTGTTCTCAGATTCCACAGAAATAAGGCTAGCAAAGAGTTCCACGAGATACAGATGTAACTCTGTGAGTGGAAGTCTCATATCACAGAGCAGTTTCCCAGAATGCTTCCTTCCAGATTTCATCGGAGGATATTTCCTTTTTCACCATAGCCCTCTATGGGCTTCCAAATATCACTTTGCCAATTCCACAAGAACTGTCTTAGAGAAAGGCTTCTTGAGGGGAAAACTGTAACTCTGTGAGATGATTTCACAGAACACAAAGAAGTTTCTTAGAAAGCTTCTTTCTCTTTGTTATCGGAGGATATTTCCTTTGGCCCTATAGTCTTCAAAGGGATCCGAAATATCTGTTCTCAGATTCCACAGAAATAAGGCTAGCAAAGAGATCCACGAAATACAGATGTAACTCTGTGAGTGGAAGTCACATATCACAGAGCAGTTTCTCAGAAAGCTTCTTTGCAGATTTCATCGGAGGATACTTCCTTTTTCACCATAGCCCTCTAGGGGCTTCCAAATATCACTTTGCCAATTCCAGAAGAACTGTCTTAGCGAAAGGCTTCTTGAGGGGAAAGCTGTAACTCTGTGAGATGATTTCACAGAACACAAAGAAGTTTTTCAGGAAGCTTCTTTCTCTTTGTTATGGGAGGATATTTCCTTTGGACCTATAGTCTTCAAAGGGATTCTAAATATCTGCTCTCAGATTCCACAGAAATAAGGCTAGCAAAGAGATCCACGAAATGCTGATGTAACTCTGTGAGTGGAAATCACATATCACAGAGCAGTTTCTCAGAAAGCTTCTTTCCAGATTTCATTCGAGGATATATTCTTTTTCACCATAGCCCTCTATGGGCTTCCAAATATCACTTTGCCAATTCCACAAGAACTGTCTTAGCGAAAGGCTTCTTGAGGCGAAAGCTGTAACTCTGTGAGATGATTTCACAGAACACATAGAAGTTTCTCAGAAAGCTTCTTTCTCTTTGTTATCGGAGGATATTTCCTTTGGCCCTATAGTTTTCAAAGGGATCCGAAATATCTGTTCTCAGATTCCACAGAAATAAGGCTAGCAAAGAGATCCACGAAATGCTGATGTAACTCTGTGAGTGGAAATCACATATCACAGAGCAGTTTCTCAGAAAGCTTCTTTCCAGATTTCATTCGAGGATATTTCCTTTTTCACCATAGCCCTCTATGGGCTTCCAAATATCACTTTGCCAATTCCACAAGAACTGTCTTAGCGAAAGGCTTCTTGAGGGGAAAGGTGTAACTCTGGGAGATGATTTCACAGAACACAAAGAAGTTTCTCAGAAAGCTTCTTTCTCTTTGTTATCGGAGGATATTTCCTTTGGCCCTATAGTCTTCAAAGGGATCTGAAATATCTGTTCTCAGATTCCACAGAAATAAGGCTAGCAAAGAGATCCACGAAATACAGATGTAACTCTGTGAGTGGAAGTCACATATCACAGAGCAGTTTCTCAGAAAGCTTCTTTCCAGATTTCATCTGAATATATTTCCTTTTTCACCCTAGCCCTCTATGGGCTTCCAAATATCACTTTGCCAATTCCACAAGAACTGTCTTAGCGAAAGGCTTCTTGAGGGGAAAGCTGTAACTCTATGAGATGATTTCACAGAACACAAAGAAGTTTCTCAGAAAGCTTCTTTCTCTTTCTTATCGGAGGATATTTCCTTTGGCCCTATAGTCTTCAAAGGGATCCGAAATATCTGTTCTCAGATTCCACAGAAATAAGGCTAGCAAAGAGATCCACGAAATACAGATGTAACTCTGTGAGTGGAAGTCACATATCACAGAGCAGTTTCTCAGAAAGCTTCTTTCCAGATTTCATCGGAGGATATTTCCTTTTTCACCATAGCCCTCTATGGGCTTCCAAATATCACTTTGCCAATTCCACAAGAACTGTCTTAGCGAAAGGCTTCTTGAGGGGAAAGCTGTAACTCTGTGAGATGATTTCACAGAACATAAAGAAGTTTCTCAGAAAGCTTCTTTCTCTTTGTTATCGGAGGATATTTCCTTTGGCCCTATACTCTTCAAAGGGATCAGAAATATCTGTTCTCAGATTCCACAGAAATAAGGCTAGCAAAGAGATCCACAAAATACAGATGTAACTCTGGGAGTGGAAGTCACATATCACAGAGCAGTTTCTCAGAAAGCTTCTTTCCAGATTTCATTGGAGGGTATTTCCTTTATCACAATAGCCCTCTATGAACTTCCAAATATCACTTTGCCAATTCCACAAAAACTGTCTTAGCGAAAGGTTTCTTCAGGGGAAAGCTGTAACTCTGGGAGATGATTTCACAGAACACAAAGGAGTTTCTCAGAAAGCTTCTTTCTCTTTGTTATCGGAGTTTATATACTTTTGCCCTATTGTCTTCAAAGGGATCCTAAATATCTGTTCTCAGACTCCACAGAAATAAGGCTAGCAAAGACATCCACGAAATACAGATGAAACTCTGTGAGTGGAAGTCTCATATCACAGAGCAGTTTCTCAGAATGCTTCTTTCCAGATTTCATCGGAGGATATTTCCTTTTTCACCATAGCCCTCTATGGGCTTCCAAATATCACTTTGCCAATTCCACAAGAACTGTCTTAGCGAAAGGCTTCTTGAGGGGAAAGCTGTAACTCTGGGAGATGATTTCACAGAACACAAAGAAGTTTCTCAGAAAGCTTCTTTCTCTTTGTTATCGGAGGATATTTCCTTTGGCCCTATAGTCTTCAAAGGGATCCGAAATATCTGTTCTCAGATTCCACAGAAATAAGCCTAGCAAAGAGATCCACGAAATACAGATGTAACTCTGTGAGTGGAAGTCTCATATCACAGAGCAGTTTCTCAGAATGCTTCTTTCCAGATTTCATCGGAGGATATTTCCTTTTTCACCATAGCCCTCTATGGGCTTCCAAATATCACTTTGCCAATTCCACAAGAACTGTCTTAGCGAAAGGTTTCTTGAGGGGAAAGCTGTAACTCTGTGAGATGATTTCACAGAACACAAAGAAGTTTCTCAGAAAGCTTCTTTCTCTTTGTTATCGGAGGATATTTCCTTTGGCCCCATAGTCTTCAAAGGGATCCGAAATATCTGTTCTCAGATTAGACAGAAATAAGGCTAGCAAAGAGATCCACGAAATACAGATGTAACTCTGTGAGTGGAAGTCACATATCCCAGAGCAGTTTCTCAGAAAGCTTCTTTCCAGATTTCATCGGAGGATATTTCCTTTTTCACCATAGCCCTCTATGGGCTTCCAAATATCACTTTGCCAATTCCACAAGAACTGTCTTAGCGAAAGGCTTCTTGAGGGGAAAGCTGTAACTCTGTGAGATGATTTCACAGAACACAAAGAAGTTTCTCAGAAAGCTTCTTTCTCTTTGTTATGGGAGGATATTTCCTTTGGCCCTATAGTCTTCAAAGGGATTCTAAATATCTGCTCTCAGATTCCACAGAAATAAGGCTAGCAAAGAGATCCACGAAATACAGATGTAACTCTGTGAGTGGAAGTCACATATCACAGAGCAGTTTCTCAGAAAGCTTCTTTCCAGATTTCATCTGAGGATATTTCCTTTTTCACCATAGCCCTCTATGGGCTTCCAAATATCACTTTGCCAATTCCACAAGAACTGTCTTAGCGAAAGGCTTCTTGAGGGGAAAGCTGTAACTCTGTGAGATGATTTCACAGAACACAAAAAAAAGTTTCTCAGAAAGCTTCTTTCTCTTTGTTATCGTTGGATATTTCATTTGGCCCTATAGTCTTCAAAGGGATCCGAAATATCTGTTCTCAGATTCCACAGAAAAAGGCTAGCAAAGAGATCCACGAAATACAGATGTAACTCTGTGAGTGGAAGTCACATATCACAGAGCAGTTTCTCAGAAAGCTTCTTTCCAGATTTCATCTGAAGATATTTCCTTTTTCACCATAGCCCTCTATGGGCTTCCAAATATCACTTTGCCAATTCCACAAGAACTGTCTTAGCGAAAGGCTTCTTGAGGGGAAAGCTGTAACTCTGTGAGATGATTTCACAGAACACAAAGGAGTTTCTCAGAAAGCTTCTTTCTCTTTGTTATCGGAGGATATTTCCTTTGGCCCTATTGTCTTCAATAGGATCCGAAATATCTGTTCTCAGATTCCACAGAAATAAGGCTAGCAAAGAGATCCACGAAATACAGATGTAACTCTGTGAGTGGAAGTCACATATCACAGAGAAGTTTCTCAGAAAGCTTCTTTGCAGATTTCATCGGAGGATATTTCCTTTTTCACCATAGCCCTCTAGGGGCTTCCAAATATCACTTTGCCAATTCCAGAAGAACTGTCTTAGCGAAAGGCTTCCTGAGGGGAAAGCTGTAACTCTGTGAGATGATTTCACAGAACACAAAGAAGTTTTTCAGGAAGCTTCTTTCTCTTTGTTATGGGAGGATATTTCCTTTGGCCCCATAGACTTAAAGGGATTCTAAATATCTGCTCTCAGATTCCACAGAAATAAGGCTAGCAAAGAGATCCACGAAATACACATGTAACTCTGTGAGTGGAAGTCACATATCACAGAGCAGTTTCTCAGAAAGCTTCTTTCCAGATTTCATCAGAGGATATTTCCTTTTTCACCATAGCACTCTATGGGCTTCCAAATATCACTTTGCCAATTCCACAAGAACTGTCTTAGCGAAAGGCTTCTTGAGGGGAAAGCTGTAACTCTGTGAGATGATTTCACAGAACACAAAGAAGTTTCTCAGAAAGCTTCTATCTCTTTGTTATCGGAGGATATTTCCTTTGGCCCTATAGTCTTCAAAGGGATCCGAAATATCTGTTCTCAGATTCCACAGAAATAAGACTAGCAAAGAGATCCACGAAATACAGATGTAACTCTGTGAGTGGAAGTCTCATATCACAGAGCAGTTTCTCAGAAAGCTTCTTTCCAGATTTCATCGGAGGATATTTCCTTTTTCACCATAGCCGTCTATGGGCTTCCAAATATCACTTTGCCAATTCGACAAGAACTGTCTTAGCGAAAGGCTTCTTGAGGGGAAAGCTGCAACTCTGGGAGATGATTTCACAGAACACAAAGAAGTTTCTCAGAAAGCTTCTTTCTCTTTGTTATCGGAGGATATTTCCTTTGGCCCTATAGTCTTCAAAGGGATCCGAAATATCTGCTTTCAGATTCCACAGAAATAAGGCTAGCAAAGAGATGCACGAAATACAGATGTAACTCTGTGAGTGGAAGTCACATATCCCAGAGCAGTTTCTAAGAAAGCTTCTTTCCATATTTCATGTGAGGATATTTCCTTTTTCACCATAGCCCTCTATGGGCTTCCAAATATCACTTTGCCAATTCCACAAGAACTGTCTTAGCGAAAGGTTTCTTGAGGGGAAAGCTGTAACTCTGTGAGATGATTTCACAGAACACAAAGGAGTTTCTCAGAAAGCTTCTTTCTCTTTGTTATCGGAGGATATTTCCTTTGGCCCTATAGTCTTCAAAGGGATCCGAAGTATCTGTTCTCAGATTCCACAGAAATAAGGCTAGCAAAGAGATCCACGAAATAAAGATGTAACTCTCTGAGTGGAAGTCACATATCACAGAGCAGTTTCTCAGAAAGCTTCTTTCCAGATTTCATCGGAGGATATTTCCTTTTTCACCATAGCCCTCTAGGGGCTTCCTTAAATCACTTTGCCAATTCCAGAAGAACTGTCTTAGCGAAAGGCTTCCTGAGGGGAAAGCTGTAACTCTGTGAGATGATTTCACAGAACACAAAGAAGTTTTTCAGGAAGCTTCTTTCTCTTTGTTATGGGAGGATATTTCCTTTGGCCCTATAGTCTTAAAGGGATTCTAAATATCTGCTCTCAGATTCCACAGAAATAAGGCTAGCAAAGAGATCCACGAAATGCTGATGTAACTCTGTGAGTGGAAATCACATATCACAGAGCAGTTTCTCAGAAAGCTTCTTTCCAGATTTCATTCGAGGATATTTCCTTTTTCACCATAGTCCTCTATGGGCTTCCAAATATCACTTTGACAATTCCACAAGAACTGTCTTAGCGAAAGGCTTCTTGAGGGGAAAGCTGTAACTCTGTGAGATGATTTCACAGAACACAAAGAAGTTTCTCAGAAAACTTCTTTCTCTTTGTTATCGGAGGATATTTCCTTTGGCCCTATAGTCTTCAAAGGGATCCGAAATATCTGTTCTCAGATTCCACAGAAATAAGGCTAGCAAAGAGTTCCACGAGATACAGATGTAACTCTGTGAGTGGAAGTCTCATATCACAGAGCTGTTTCTCAGAATGCTTCTTTCCAGATTTCATCGGAGGATATTTCCTTTTTCACCATAGCCCTCTATGGGCTTCCAAATATCACTTTGCCAATTCCACAAGAACTGTCTTAGCGAAAGGCTTCTTGAGGGGAAAACTGTAACTCTGTGAGATGATTTCACAGAACACAAAGAAGTTTCTTAGAAAGCTTCTTTCTCTTTGTTATCGGAGGATATTTCCTTTGGCCCTATAGTCTTCAAAGGGATCCGAAATATCTGTTCTCAGATTCCACAGAAATAAGGCTAGCAAAGAGATCCACGAAATACAGATGTAACTCTGTGAGTGGAAGTCACATATCACAGAGCAGTTTCTCAGAAAGCTTCTTTCCAGATTTCATCGGAGGATATTTCCTTTTTCACCATAGCCCTCTAGGGGCTTCCAAATATCACTTTGCCAATTCCAGAAGAACTGTCTTAGCGAAAGGCTTCTTGAGGGGAAAGCTGTAACTCTGTGAGATGATTTCACAGAACACAAAGAAGTTTTTCAGGAAGCTTCTTTCTCTTTGTTATGGGAGGATATTTCCTTTGGCCCTATAGTCTTCAAAGGGATTCTAAATATCTGCTCTCAGATTCCACAGAAATAAGGCTAGCAAAGAGATCCACGAAATGCTGATGTAACTCTGTGAGTGGAAATCACATATCACAGAGCAGTTTCTCAGAAAGCTTCTTTCCAGATTTCATTCGAGGATATATTCTTTTTCACCATAGCCCTCTATGGGCTTCCAAATATCACTTTGCCAATTCCACAAGAACTGTCTTAGCGAAAGGCTTCTTGAGGCGAAAGCTGTAACTCTGTGAGATGATTTCACAGAACACATAGAAGTTTCTCAGAAAGCTTCTTTCTCTTTGTTATCGGAGGATATTTCCTTTTGCCCTATAGTTTTCAAAGGGATCCGAAATATCTGTTCTCAGATTCCACAGAAATAAGGCTAGCAAAGAGATCCACGAAATGCTGATGTAACTCTGTGAGTGGAAATCACATATCACAGAGCAGTTTCTCAGAAAGCTTCTTTCCAGATTTCATTCGAGGATATTTCCTTTTTCACCATAGCCCTCTATGGGCTTCCAAATATCACTTTGCCAATTCCACAAGAACTGTCTTAGCGAAAGGCTTCTTGAGGGGAAAGGTGTAACTCTGTGAGATGATTTCACAGAACACAAAGAAGTTTCTCAGAAAGCTTCTTTCTCTTTGTTATCGGAGGATATTTCCTTTGGCCCTATAGTCTTCAAAGGGATCTGAAATATCTGTTCTCAGATTCCACAGAAATAAGGCTAGCAAAGAGATCCACGAAATACAGATGTAACTCTGTGATTGGAAGTAACATATCACAGAGCAGTTTCTCAGAAAGCTTCTTTCAAGATTTCATCTGAAGATATTTCCTTTTTCACCATAGCCCTCTATGGGCTTCCAAATATCACTTTGCCAATTCCAGAAGAACTGTCTTAGCGAAAGGCTTCTTGAGGGGAAAGCTGTAACTCTGTGAGATGATATCACAGAACACAAAGAAGTTTTTCTGGAAGCTTCTTTCTCTTTGTTATGGGAGGATATTTCCTTTGGCCCTATAGTCTTCAAAGGGATTTTAAATATCTGCTCTGAGATTACACAGAAATAAGGCTAGCAAAGAGATCCACGAAATACAGATGTAACTCTGTGATTGGAAGTAACATATCACAGAGCAGTTTCTCAGAAAGCTTCTTTCCAGATTTCATCGGAGGATATTTCCTTTTTCACCATAGCCCTCTATGGGCTTCCAAATATCACTTTGCCAATTCCACAAGAACTGTCTTAGCGAAAGGCTTCTTGAGGGGAAAGCTGTAACTCTATGAGATGATTTCACAGAACACAAAGAAGTTTCTCAGAAAGCTTCTTTCTCTTTCTTATCGGAGGATATTTCCTTTGGCCCTATAGTCTTCAAAGGGATCCGAAATATCTGTTCTCAGATTCCACAGAAATAAGGCTAGCAAAGAGATCCACGAAATACAGATGTAACTCTGTGAGTGGAAGTCACATATCACAGAGCAGTTTCTCAGAAAGCTTCTTTCCAGATTTCATCGGAGGATATTTCCTTTTTCACCATTGCCCTCTAAGGGCTTCCAAATATCACTTTGCCAATTCCACAAGAACTGTCTTAGCGAAAGGCTTCTTGAGGGGAAAGCTGTAACTCTGTGAGATGATTTCACAGAACATAAAGAAGTTTCTCAGAAAGCTTCCTTCTATTTGTTATCGGAGGATATTTCCTTTGGCCCTATAGTCTTCAAAGGGATCAGAAATATCTGTTCTCAGATTCCACAGAATTAAGGCTAGCAAAGAGATCCAAAAAATACAGATGTAACTCTGTGAGTGGAAGTCACATATCACAGAGCAGTTTCTCAGAAAGCTTCTTTCCAGATTTCATTGGAGGGTATTTCCTTTATCACAATAGCCCTCTATGAACTTCCAAATATCACTTTGCCAATTCCACAAAAACTGTCTTAGCGAAAGGTTTCTTCAGGGGAAAGCTGTAACTCTGGGAGATGATTTCACAGAACACAAAGGAGTTTCTCAGAAAGCTTCTTTCTCTTTGTTATCGGAGTTTATATACTTTTGCCCTATTGTCTTCAAAGGGATCCTAAATATCTGTTCTCAGACTCCACAGAAATAAGGCTAGCAAAGACATCCAGGAAATACAGATGAAACTCTGTGAGTGGAAGTCTCATATCACAGAGCAGTTTCTCAGAAAGCTTCTTTCCAGATTTCATCGGAGGATATTTCCTTTTTCACCATAGCCCTCTGTGAGCTTCCAAATATCACTTTGCCAATTCCACAAGAACTGTCTTAGCGAAAGGCTTCTTGAGGGGAAAACTGTAACTCTGTGAGATGATTTCACAGAACACAAAGAAGTTTCTTAGAAAGCTTCTTTCTCTTTGTTATCGGAGGATATTTCCTTTGGCCCTATAGTCTTCAAAGGGATCCGAAATATCTGTTCTCAGATTCCACAGAAATAAGGCTAGCAAAGAGATCCACGAAATACAGATGTAACTCTGTGAGTGGAAGTCACATATCACAGAGCAGTTTCTCAGAAAGCTTCTTTCCAGATTTCATCGGAGGATATTTCCTTTTTCACCATAGCCCTCTAGGGGCTTCCAAATATCACTTTGCCAATTCCAGAAGAACTGTCTTAGCGAAAGGCTTCTTGAGGGGAAAGCTGTAACTCTGTGAGATGATTTCACAGAACACAAAGAAGTTTTTCAGGAAGCTTCTTTCTCTTTGTTATGGGAGGATATTTCCTTTGGCCCTATAGTCTTCAAAGGGATTCTAAATATCTGCTCTCAGATTCCACAGAAATAAGGCTAGCAAAGAGATCCACGAAATGCTGATGTAACTCTGTGAGTGGAAATCACATATCACAGAGCAGTTTCTCAGAAAGCTTCTTTCCAGATTTCATTCGAGGATATATTCTTTTTCACCATAGCCCTCTATGGGCTTCCAAATATCACTTTGCCAATTCCACAAGAACTGTCTTAGCGAAAGGCTTCTTGAGGCGAAAGCTGTAACTCTGTGAGATGATTTCACAGAACACATAGAAGTTTCTCAGAAAGCTTCTTTCTCTTTGTTATCGGAGGATATTTCCTTTTGCCCTATAGTTTTCAAAGGGATCCGAAATATCTGTTCTCAGATTCCACAGAAATAAGGCTAGCAAAGAGATCCACGAAATGCTGATGTAACTCTGTGAGTGGAAATCACATATCACAGAGCAGTTTCTCAGAAAGCTTCTTTCCAGATTTCATTCGAGGATATTTCCTTTTTCACCATAGCCCTCTATGGGCTTCCAAATATCACTTTGCCAATTCCACAAGAACTGTCTTAGCGAAAGGCTTCTTGAGGGGAAAGGTGTAACTCTGTGAGATGATTTCACAGAACACAAAGAAGTTTCTCAGAAAGCTTCTTTCTCTTTGTTATCGGAGGATATTTCCTTTGGCCCTATAGTCTTCAAAGGGATCTGAAATATCTGTTCTCAGATTCCACAGAAATAAGGCTAGCAAAGAGATCCACGAAATACAGATGTAACTCTGTGATTGGAAGTAACATATCACAGAGCAGTTTCTCAGAAAGCTTCTTTCAAGATTTCATCTGAAGATATTTCCTTTTTCACCATAGCCCTCTATGGGCTTCCAAATATCACTTTGCCAATTCCAGAAGAACTGTCTTAGCGAAAGGCTTCTTGAGGGGAAAGCTGTAACTCTGTGAGATGATATCACAGAACACAAAGAAGTTTTTCTGGAAGCTTCTTTCTCTTTGTTATGGGAGGATATTTCCTTTGGCCCTATAGTCTTCAAAGGGATTTTAAATATCTGCTCTGAGATTACACAGAAATAAGGCTAGCAAAGAGATCCACGAAATACAGATGTAACTCTGTGATTGGAAGTAACATATCACAGAGCAGTTTCTCAGAAAGCTTCTTTCCAGATTTCATCGGAGGATATTTCCTTTTTCACCATAGCCCTCTATGGGCTTCCAAATATCACTTTGCCAATTCCACAAGAACTGTCTTAGCGAAAGGCTTCTTGAGGGGAAAGCTGTAACTCTATGAGATGATTTCACAGAACACAAAGAAGTTTCTCAGAAAGCTTCTTTCTCTTTCTTATCGGAGGATATTTCCTTTGGCCCTATAGTCTTCAAAGGGATCCGAAATATCTGTTCTCAGATTCCACAGAAATAAGGCTAGCAAAGAGATCCACGAAATACAGATGTAACTCTGTGAGTGGAAGTCACATATCACAGAGCAGTTTCTCAGAAAGCTTCTTTCCAGATTTCATCGGAGGATATTTCCTTTTTCACCATTGCCCTCTAAGGGCTTCCAAATATCACTTTGCCAATTCCACAAGAACTGTCTTAGCGAAAGGCTTCTTGAGGGGAAAGCTGTAACTCTGTGAGATGATTTCACAGAACATAAAGAAGTTTCTCAGAAAGCTTCCTTCTATTTGTTATCGGAGGATATTTCCTTTGGCCCTATAGTCTTCAAAGGGATCAGAAATATCTGTTCTCAGATTCCACAGAATTAAGGCTAGCAAAGAGATCCAAAAAATACAGATGTAACTCTGTGAGTGGAAGTCACATATCACAGAGCAGTTTCTCAGAAAGCTTCTTTCCAGATTTCATTGGAGGGTATTTCCTTTATCACAATAGCCCTCTATGAACTTCCAAATATCACTTTGCCAATTCCACAAAAACTGTCTTAGCGAAAGGTTTCTTCAGGGGAAAGCTGTAACTCTGGGAGATGATTTCACAGAACACAAAGGAGTTTCTCAGAAAGCTTCTTTCTCTTTGTTATCGGAGTTTATATACTTTTGCCCTATTGTCTTCAAAGGGATCCTAAATATCTGTTCTCAGACTCCACAGAAATAAGGCTAGCAAAGACATCCAGGAAATACAGATGAAACTCTGTGAGTGGAAGTCTCATATCACAGAGCAGTTTCTCAGAAAGCTTCTTTCCAGATTTCATCGGAGGATATTTCCTTTTTCACCATAGCCCTCTGTGAGCTTCCAAATATCACTTTGCCAATTCCACAAGAACTGTCTTAGCGAAAGGCTTCTTGAGGGGAAAGCTGTAACTCTGGGAGATGATTTCACAGAACACAAAGAAGTTTCTCAGAAAGCTTCTTTCTCTTTGTTATCGGAGGATATTTCCTTTGGCCCTATAGTCTTCAAAGGGATCCGAAATATCTGTTCTCAGATTCCACAGAAATAAGCCTAGCAAAGAGATCCACGAAATACAGATGTAACTCTGTGAGTGGAAGTCTCATATCACAGAGCAGTTTCTCAGAATGCTTCTTTCCAGATTTCATCGGAGGATATTTCCTTTTTCACCATAGCCCTCTATGGGCTTCCAAATATCACTTTGCCAATTCCACAAGAACTGTCTTAGCGAAAGGCTTCTTGAGGGGAAAGCTGTAACTCTGTGAGATGATTTCACAGAACACAAAGAAGTTTCTTAGAAAGCTTCTTTTTCTTTTTTAACGGAGGATATTTCCTTTGGCCCTATAGTCTTCAAAGGGATCCGAAATATCTGTTCTCAGATTCCACAGAAATAAGGCTAGCAAAGAGATCCACGAGATACTGATGTAACTCTGTGAGTGGAAGTCACATATCACAGAGCAGTTTCTCAGAAAGCTTCTTTGCAGATTTCATCGTAGGATATTTCCTTTTTCACCATAGCCGTCTATGGGCTTCCAAATATCACTTTGCCAATTGCACAAGAAGTTTCTTAGCCAAAGGCTTCTTGAGGGGAAAGCTGTAACTCTGGGAGGTGATTTCACAGAACACAAAGAAGTTTCTCAGAAAGCTTCTTTCTCTTTGTTATCGGAGGATATTTCCTTTGGCCCTATAGTATTCAAAGGGATCCGAAATATCTGTTCTCAGATTTCACAGAAATAAGGCTAGCAAAGAGATCCACGAAATACAGATGTAACTCTGTGAGTGGAAGTCACATATCACAGAGCAGTTTCTCAGAAAGCTTCTTTCCAGATTTCATCTGAGGATATTTCCTTTTTCACCATAGCCCTCTATGGGCTTCCAAATATCACTTTGCCAATTCCACAAGAACTGTCTTAGCGAAAGGCTTCTTGAGGCGAAAGCTGTAACTCTATGAGATGATTTCACAGAACACAAAGAAGTTTCTCAGAAAGCTTCTTTCTCTTTGTTATCGGAGGATATTTCCTTTGGCCCTATAGTCTTCAAAGGGATCCGAAATATCTGTTCTCAGATTCCACAGAAATAAGGCTAGCAAAGAGATCCACGAAATACAGATGTAACTCTGTGAGTGGAAGTCACATATCACAGAGCAGTTTCTCAGAAAGCTTCTTTGCAGATTTCATCGGAGGATATTTCCTTTTTCACCATAGCCCTCTATGGGCTTCCAAATATCACTTTGCCAATTCCACAAGAACTGTCTTAGCGAAAGGCTTCTTGAGGGGAAAGCTCTAACTCTGTGAGATGATTTCACAGAACACAAAGAAGTTTCTCAGAAAGCTTCTTTCTCTTTGTTATCGGAGGATATTTCCTTTGGCCCTGTAGTCTTCAAAGGGATCCGAAGTATCTGTTCTCAGATTCCACAGAAATAAGGCTAGCAAAGAGATCCACGAAATACAGATGTAACTCTGTGAGTGGAAGGCACATATCACAGAGCAGTTTCTCAGAAATCTTCTTTCCAGATTTCATCGGAGGATATTTCCTTTTTCACCATAGCCCTCTAGGGGCTTCCAAATATCACTTTGCCAATTCCAGAAGAACTGTCTTAGCGAAAGGCTTCTTGAGGGGAAAGCTGTAACTCTGTGAGATGATTTCACAGAACACAAAGAAGTTTCTCAGGAAGCTTCTTTCTCTTTGTTATGGGAGGATATTTCCTTTGGCCCTATAGTTTTCAAAGGGATTCTAAATATCTGCTCTCAGATTCCACAGAAATAAGGCTAGCAAAGAGATCCACGAAATGCTGATGTAACTCTGTGAGTGGAAATCACATATCACAGAGCAGTTTCCCAGAAAGCTTCTTTCCAGATTTCATTCGAGGATATTTCCTTTTTCACCATAGCCCTCTATGGGCTTCCAAATATCACTTTGCCAATTCCACAAGAACTGTCTTAGCGAAAGGCTTCTTGAGGGGAAAGCTGTAACTCTGGGAGATGATTTCACAGAACACAAAGAAGTTTCTCAGAAAGCTTCTTTCTCTTTGTTATCGGAAGATATTTCCTTTGGCCCTATAGACTTCAAAGGGATCCGAAATATCTGTTCTCAGATTCCACAGATATAAGGCTAGCAAAGAGATCCATGAAATACAGATGTAACTCTGTGAGTGGAAGACACATATCACAGAGCAGTTTCTCAGAAAGCTTCTTTCCAGAATTCATCTGAAGATATTTCCTTTTTCACCATAGCCCTCTAAGGGCTTCCAAATATCACTTTGCCAATTCCAGAAGAACTGTCTTAGCGAAAGGATTCTTGAGGGGAAAGCTGTAACTCTGTGAGATGATTTCACAGAACACAAAGAAGTTTCTCAGGAAGCTTCTTTCTCTTTGTTATGGGAGGATATTTCCTTTGGCCCTATAGTCTTCAAAGGGATTCTAAATATCTGCTCTGAGATTCCACAGAAATAAGGCTAGCAAAGAGATGCACGAAATACAGATGTAACTCTGTGAGTGGAAATCACATATCACAGAGCAGTTTCTCAGAAAGCTTCTTTCCAGATTTCATTCGAGGATATTTCCTTTTTCACCATAGCCCTCTATGGGCTTCCAAATATCACTTTGCCAATTGCAGAAGAACTGTCTTAGCGAAAGGCTTCTTGAGGGGAAAGCTGTAACTCTGTGAGATGATTTCACAGAACACAAAGAAGTTTCTCAGAAAGCTTCTTTCTCTTTGTTATCGGAGGATATTTCCTTTGGCCCTATAGTGTTCAAAGGGATCCGAAATATCTATTCTCAGATTCCACAGAAATAAGGCTAGAAAAGAGATCCACGAAAAACAGATATGACTCTGTGAGTGGAAGTCACATATCACAGAGCAGTTTCTCAGAAAGCTTCTTTCCAGATTTCATCGGAGGATATTTCCTTTTTCAAGATAGCCCTCTATGGGCTTCGAAATATCACTTTGCCAATTCCACAAGAACTGTCTTAGCGAAAGGCTTCTTGAGAGGAAAGCTGTAACTCTGGGAGATGATTTCACAGAACACAATGAAGTTTCTCAGAAAGCTTCTTTCTCTTTGTTATCGGAGGATATTTCCTTTGGCCCTGTAGCCTTCAAAGGCATCCCAAATATCTGTTCTCAGATTCCACAGAAATAAGGCTAGCAAAGAGATCCACGAAATACAGATGTAACTCTGTGAGTGGAAGTCACATATCACAGAGCAGTTTCTCAGAAAGCTTCTTTCCAGATTTCATCGGAGGATATTTCCTTTTTCACCGTAGCCCTCTAAGGACTTCCAAGTATCACTTTGCCAATTCCACAAGAACTGTCTTAGCGAAAGGCTTCTTGAGGGGAAAGCTGTAACTCTGTGAGATGATTTCACAGAACACAAAGAAGTTTCTCAGAAAGCTTCTTTCTCTTTGTTATGGGAGGATATTTCCTTTGGCCCTATAGTCTTCAAGGGGATTCTAAATATCTGCTTTCAGATTCCACAGAAATAAGGCTAGCAAAGAGATCCACGAAATACAGATGTAACTCTGTGAGTGGAAGTCACATATCACAGAGCAGTTTCTCAGAAAGCTTCTTTCCAGATTTCATCTGAGGATATTTCCTTTTTCACCATAGCCCTCTATGGGCTTCCAAATATCCCTTTGCCAATTCCACAACAACTGTCTTAGCGAAAGGCTTCTTGAGGGGAAAGCTGTAACTCTGTGAGATGGTTTCACAGAACACAAAGAAGTTTCTCAGAAAGCTTCTTTCTCTTTGTTATCGGAGGATATTTCCTTTGGCCCTATAGTCTTCAAAGGGATCCGAAATATCTGTTCTCAGATTCCACAGAAATAAGGCTAGCAAAGATATCCACGAAATACAGATGTAACTCTGTGAGTGGAAGTCACATATCACAGAGCAGTTTCTCAGAAAGCTTCTTTCCAGATTTCATCGGAGGATATTTCCTTTTTCACCGTAGCCCTCTATGGGCTTCCAAATATCACTTTGCCAATTCCACAAGAAGTGTCTTAGCGAAAGGCTTCTTGAGGGGAAAGCTGTAACTCTGTGAGATGATTTCACAGAACACAAAGAAGTTTCTCAGAAAGCTTCTTTCTCTTTGTTATGCGAGGATATTTCCTTTGGCCCTATATTCTTCAAAGGGATTCTAAATATCTGCTCTCAGATTCCACAGAAATAAGGCTAGCAAAGAGATCCACGAAATACAGATGTAACTCTGTGAGTGGAAGTCACATATCACAGAGCAGTTTCTCAGAAAGCTTCTTTCCAGATTTCATCGGAGGATATTTCCTTTTTCCCCATAGCCCTCTATGGGCTTCCAAATATCACTTTGCCAATTCCACAAGAACTGTCTTAGCGAAAGGCTTCTTGAGGGGAAAGCTGTAACTCTGTGAGATGATTTCACAGAACACAAAGAAGTTTCTCAGAAAACTTCTTTCTCTTTGTTATGGGAGGATATTTCCTTTGGCCCTATAGTCTTCAAAGGGATTCTAAATATCTGCTTTCAGATTCCACAGAAATAAGGCTAGCAAAGAGATCCACGAAATACAGATGTAACTCTGTGAGTGGAAGTCACATATCACAGAGCAGTTTCTCAGAAAGCTTCTTTCCAGATTTCATTGGAGGATATTTCATTTTTCACCATAGCCCTGTAAGGGGTTCCAAATATCACTTTGCCAATTCCACAAGAACTGTCTTAGCGAAAGGCTTCTTGAGGGGAAAGCTGTAACTTTGTGAGATGATTTCACAGAACACAAAGAAGTTTCTCAGAAAGCTTCTTTCTCTTTGTTATCGGAGGATATTTCCTTTGGCCCTATAGTCTACAAGGGGATTCTAAATATCTGCTTTCAGATTCCACAGAAATAAGGCTAGCAAAGAGATCCACGAAATACAGATGTAACTCTGTGAGTGGAAGTCACATATCACAGAGCAGTTTCTCAGAAAGCTTCTTTCCAGATTTCATTGGAGGATATTTCCTTTATCAACATAGCCCTCAATGGGCTTCCAAATATCACTTTGCCAATTCCACAACAACTGTCTTAGCGAAAGGCTTCTTGAGGGGAAAGCTGTAACTCTGTGAGATGATTTCACAGAACACAAAGAAGTTTCTCAGAAAGCTTCTTTCTCTTTGTTATCGGAGGATATTTCCTTTGGCCCTATAGTCTTCAAAGGGATCCGAAATATCTGTTCTCAGATTCCACAGAAATAAGGCTAGCAAAGAGATCCACGAAATACAGATGTAACTCTGTGAGAGGAAGTCACATATCCCAGAGCAGTTTCTCAGAAAGCTTCTTTCCAGATTTCATCGGAGGATATTTCCTTTTTCACCGTAGCCCTCTAAGGGCTTCCAAATATCACTTTGCCAATTCCACAAGAACTGTCTTAGCGAAAGGCTTCTTGAGGGGAAAGCTGTAACTCTGTGAGATGATTTCACAGAACACAAAGAAGTTTCTCAGAAAGCTTCTTTCTCTTTGTTATGGGAGGATATTTCCTTTGGCCCTATATTCTTCAAAGGGATTCTAAATATCTGCTCTCACATTCCACAGAAATAAGGCTAGCAAGGAGATCCACGATATACAGATGTAACTCTGTGAGTGGAAGTCACATATCCCAGAGCAGTTTCTCAGAAAGCTTCTTTCCAGATTTCATCGGAGGATATTTCCTTTTTCACCATAGCCCTCTATGGGCTTCCAAATATCACTTTGCCAATTCCACAAGAACTGTCTTAGCGAAAGGCTTCTTGAGGGGAAAGCTGTAACTCTGTGAGATGATTTCACAGAACACAAAGAAGTTTCTCAGAAAGCTTCTTTCTCTTTGTTATTGGAGGATATTTTCTTTGGCCCTATAGTCTTCAAAGGGATCCGAAATATCTGTTCTCAGATTCCACAGAAATAAGGATAGCAAAGAGATCCACGAAATACAGATGTAACTCTGTGAGTGGAAGTCACATATCACAGAGCAGTTTCTCAGAAAGCTTCTTTCCAGATTTCATCGGAGGATATTTCCTTTTTCACCGTAGCCCTCTAAGGGCTTCCAAATATCACTTTGCCAATTCCACAAGAACTGTCTTAGCGAAAAGCTTCTTAAGGGGAAAGCTGTAACTCCGTGAGATGATTTCACAGAACACAAAGAAGTTTCTAAGAAAGCTTCTTTCTCTTTGTTATGGGAGGATATTTCCTTTGGCCCTATAGTCTTCAAAGAGATCCGAAATATCTGTTCTCAGATTCCACAGAAATAAGGCTAGCAAAGAGATCCACGAAATACAGATGTAACTCTGTGAGTGGAAGTCACATATAACAGAACAGTTTCTCAGAAAGCTTCTTTCCAGATTTCATCGGAGGATATTTCCTTTTTCACCATACCCGTCTATGGGCTTCCAAATATCACTTTGCCAATTCCACAAGAACTGTCTTAGCGAAAGGCTTCTTCAGGGGAAAGCTGTAACTCTGTGAGATGATTTCACAGAACACAAAGAAGTTTCTCAGAAAGCTTCTTTCTCTTTGTTATCGGAGGATATTTCCTTTGGCCCTGTAGTCTTCAAAGGGATCCGAAATATCTGTTCTCAGATTCCACATAAATAAGGCTAGCAAAGAGATCCACGAAATACAGATGTAACTCTGTGAGTGGAAGTCACATATCACAGAGCAGTTTCTCAGAAAGCTTCCTTCCAGATTGCATCGGAGGATATTTCCTCTTTCACCATAGCCCTCTATGGGCTTCCAAATATCACTTTGCCAATTCCACAAGAACTGTCTTAGCGAAAGGTTTCTTGAGGGGAAAGCTGTAACTCTGTGAGAGGATTTCACAGAACACAAAGAAGTTTCTCAGAAAGCTTCTTTCTCTTTGTTATCGGAGGATATTTCCTTTGGCCCTATAGTCTTCAAAGGGATCCGAAATATCTGTTCTCAGATTCCACAGAAATAAGGCTAGCAAAGAGATCCACGAAATACAGATGTAACTCTGTGAGTGGAAGTCACATATCACAGAGCAGTTTCTCAGAAAGCTTCTTTCCATATTTCATCGGAGGATATTTCCTTTTTCACCATTGCCGTCTATGGGCTTCCAAATATCACTTTGCCAATTCCACAAGAACTGTCTTAGCGAAAGGCTTCTTGAGGGGAAAGCTGTAACTCTGTGAGATGATTTCACAGAACACAAAGAAGTTTCTCCGAAAGCTTCTTTCTCTTTGTTATGGGAGGATATTTCCTTTGGCCCTATAGTCTTTAAGGGGATTCTAAATATCTGCTTTCAGATTCCACAGAAATAAGGCTAGCAAAGAGATCCACGAAATACAGATGTAACTCTGTGAGTGGAAGTCACATATCACAGAGCAGTTTCTCAGAAAGCTTCTTTCCAGATTTCATCGGAGGATATTTCCTTTTTCACCATAGCCCTCTATGGGGTTCCAAATATCACTTTGCCAATTCCACAAGAACTGTCTTAGCGAAAGGCTTCTTGAGGGGAAAGCTGTAATTCTGTGAGATGATTTCACAGAACACAAAGAGGTTTCTCAGAAAGCTTCTTTCTCTTTGTTATGGGAGGATATTTCCTTTGGCCCTATAGTCTTCAAGGGGATTCTAAATATCTGCTTTCAGATTCCACAGAAATAAGGCTAGCAAAGAGATCCACGAAATACAGATGTAACTCTGTGAGTGGAAGTCACATATCCCAGAGCAGTTTCTCAGAAAGCTTCTTTCCAGATTTCATCTGAGGATACTTCCTTTTTCACCATAGCCCTCTATGGGCTTCCAAATATCACTTTGCCAATTCCACAAGAACTGTCTCAGCGAAAGGCTTCTTGAGGGGAAAGCTGTAACTCTGTGAGATGATTTCACAGAACACAAAGAAGTTTCTCAGAAAGCTTCTTTCTCTTTGTTATCGGAGGATATTTCCTTTGGCCCTATAGTCTTCAAAGGGATCCGAAATATCTGTTCTCAGATTCCACAGAAATAAGGCTAGCAAAGAGATCCACGAAATACAGATGTAACTCTGTGAGGGGAAGTCACATATCACAGAGCAGTTTCTCAGAAAGCTTCTTTCCAGATTTCATCGGAGGATGTTTCCTTTTTCACCGTAGCCCTCTAAGGTCTTCCAAATATCACTTTGCCAATTCCACAAGAACTGTCTTAGCGAAAGGCTTCTTAAGGGGAAAGCTGTAACTCTGTGAGATGATTTCACAGAACACAAAGAAGTTTCTCAGAAAGCTTCTTTCTCTTTGTTATGGGAGGATATTTCCTTTGGCCCCATAGTCTTCAAAGAGATCCGAAATATCTGTTCTCAGATTCCACAGAAATAAGGCTAGCAAAGAGATCCACGAAATACAGATGTAACTCTGAGAGTGGAAGTCACATATAACAGAACAGTTTCTCAGAAAGCTTCTTTCCAGATTTCATCGGAGGATATTTCCTTTTTCACCATAGCCGTCTATGGGCTTCCAAATATCACTTTGCCAATTCCACAAGAACTGTCTTAGCGAAAGGCTTCTTCAGGGGAAAGCTGTAACTCTGTGAGATGATTTCACAGAACACAAAGAAGTTTCTCAGAAAGCTTCTTTCTCTTTGTTATCGGAGGATATTTCCTTTGGCCCTGTAGTCTTCAAAGGGATCCGAAATATCTGTTCTCAGATTCCACAGAAATAAGGCGAGCAAAGAGATCCACGAAATACAGATGTAACTCTGTGAGTGGAAGTCACATATCACAGAGCAGTTTCTCAGAAAGCTTCCTTCCAGATTTCATCGGAGGATATTTCCTCTTTCACCATAGCCCTCTATGGGCTTCCAAATATCACTTTGCCAATTCCACAAGAACTGTCTTAGCGAAAGGCTTCTTGAGGGGAAAGCTGTAACTCTGTGAGATGATTTCACAGAACACAAAGAAGTTTCTCAGAAAGCTTCTTTCTCTTTGTTATCGGAGGATATTTCCTTTGGCCCTATAGTCTTCAAAGGGATCCGAAATATCTGTTCTCAGATTCCACAGAAATAAGGCTAGCAAAGAGATCCACGAAATACAGATGTAACTCTGTGAGTGGAAGTCACATATCACAGAGCAGTTTCTCAGAAAGCTTCTTTCCATATTTCATCGGAGGATATTTCCTTTTTCACCATAGCCCTCTATGGGCTTCCAAATATCACTTTGCCAATTCCACAAGAACTGTCTTAGCGAAAGGCTTCTTGAGGGGAAAGCTGTAACTCTGTGAGATGATTTCACAGAACACAAAGAAGTTTCTCAGAAAGCTTCTTTCTCTTTGTTATGGGAGGACATTTCCTTTGGCCCTATAGTCTTTAAGGGGATTCTAAATATCTGCTTTCAGATTCCACAGAAATAAGGCTAGCAAAGAGATCCACGAAATACAGATGTAACTCTGTGAGTGGAAGTCACATATCACAGAGCAGTTTCTCAGAAAGCTTCTTTCCAGATTTCATCGGAGGATATTTCCTTTTTCACCATAGCCCTCAATGGGCTTCCAAATATCACTTTGCCAATTCCACAAGAACTGTCTTAGCGAAAGGCTTCTTGAGGGGAAAGCTGTAATTCTGTGAGATGATTTCACAGAACACAAAGAAGTTTCTCAGAAAGCTTCTTTCTCTTTGTTATGGGAGGATATTTCCTTTGGCCCTATAGTCTTCAAGGGGATTCTAAATATCTGCTTTCAGATTCCACAGAAATAAGGCTAGCAAAGAGATCCACGAAATACAGATGTAACTCTGTGAGTGGAAGTCACATATCCCAGAGCAGTTTCTCAGAAAGCTTCTTTCCAGATTTCATCTGAGGATATTTCCTTTTTCACCATAGCCGTCTATGGGCTTCCAAATATCACTTTCCCAATTCCACAAGAACTGTCTTAGCGAAAGGCTTCTTGAGGGGAAAGCTGTAACTCTGTGAGATGATTTCACAGAACACAAAGAAGTTTCTCAGAAAGCTTCTTTCTCTTTGTTATCGGAGGATATTTCCTTTGGCCCTATAGTCTTCAAAGGGATCCGAAATATCTGTTCTCAGATTCCACAGAAATAAGGCTAGCAAAGAGATCCACGAAATACAGATGTAACTCTGTGAGTGGAAGTCACATATCACAGAGCAGTTTCTCAGAAAGCTTCTTTGCAGATTTCATCGGAGGATATTTCCTTTTTCACCGTAGCCCTCTAAGGGCTTCCAAATATCACTTTGCCAATTCCACAAGGACTGTCTTAGCGAAAGGCTTCTTGAGGGGAAAGCTGTAACTCTGTGAGATGATTTCACAGAACACAAACAAGTTTCTCAGAAAGCTTCTTTCTCTTTGTTATGGGAGGATATTTCCTTTGGCCCTATATTCTTCAAAGGGATCCGAAATATCTGTTCTCAGATTCCACAGAAATAAGGCTAGCAAAGAGATCCACGAAATACAGATGTAACTCTGTGAGTGGAAGTCACATATCACAGAGCAGTTTCTCAGAAAGCTTCTTTCCATATTTCATCGGAGGATATTTCCTTTTTCACCATAGCCCTCTATGGGTTTCCAAATATCACTTTGCCAATTCCACAAGAACTGTCTTAGCGAAAGGCTTCTTGAGGGGAAAGCTGTAACTCTGTGAGATGATTTCACAGAACACAAAGAAGTTTCTCAGAAAGTTTCTTTGTCTTTGTTATCGGAGGATATTTCCTTTGGCCGTATAGTCTTCAAAGGGATCCGAAATATCTGTTCTCAGATTCCACAGAAATAAGGCTAGCAAAGAGATCCACGAAATACAGATGTAACTCTGTGAGTGGAAGTCACATATCACAGAGCAGTTTCTCAGAAAATGTTTTCCAGATTTCATCTGAGGATATTTCCTTTTTCACCATAGCCCTCAATGGGCTTCCAAATATCACTTTGCCAATTCCACAAGAACTGTCTTAGCGAAAGGCTTCTTGAGGGGAAAGCTGTAACTCTGTGAGATGATTTCACAGAACACAAAGAAGTTTTCAGAAAGCTTCTTTCTCTTTGTTATGGGAGGATATTTCCTTTGTACCTACAGTCTTCTAAGGGATCCGAAATATCTATTCTCACATTCCACAGAAATAAGGCTAGCAAAGAGATCCACGAAATACAGATGTAACTCTGTGAGTGGAAGTCACATATCACAGAGCAGTTTCTCAGAAAACTTCTTTCCAGATTTCATCGGAGGATATTTCCTTTTTCACCATAGCCCTTTATGGCCTTCCAAATATCACTTCGCCAGTTCCACAAGAACTGTCTTAGCGAAAGGCTTCTTGATGGGAAAGCTGTAACTCTGTGAGATGATTTCACAGAAGACAAAGAAGTTTCTCAGAAAGCTTCTTTCTCTTTGTTATGGGAGGATATTTCCTTTGGCCTTATAGTCTTCAATGGGATCCGAAATATCTGTTCTCAGATTCCACAGAAATAAGGCTAGCAAAGAGATCCAAGAAATACACATGTAACTCTGTGAGTGGAAGTCACATATCACAGAGCAGTTTCTCAGAAAGTTTCTTTGCAGATTTCATCGGAGGATATTTCCTTTATCACCATAGCCCTCTATGGGCTTCGAAATATCACTTTGCCAATTCCACAAGAACTGTCTTAGCGAAAAGCTTCTTGAGGGGAAAGCTGTAACTCTGTGAGATGATTTCACAGAACACAATGAAGTTTCTCAGAAAGCTGCTTTCTCTTTGTAATCGGAGGATATTTCCTATGGCCCTATAGTCTTCAAAAGGATCCGAAATATCTGTTCTCAGATTCCACAGAAATAAGGCTAGCAAAGAGATCCACGAAATACAGATGTAACTCTGTGAGTGGAAGTCACATATCTCAGAGCAGTTTCTCAGAAAGCTTCTTTCCAGATTTCATCTGAGGATATTTCCTTTTTCACCATAGCCCTGTATGGGCTTCCAAATATCACTTTGCCAATTCCACAAGAACTGTCTTAGCGAAAGGCTTCTTGAGGGATAAGCTGTAACTCTGTGAGGTGATTTCACAGAACACAAAGAAGTTTCTCAGAAAGCTTCTTTCTCTTTGTTATCGGAGGGTATTTACTTTGTCCCTATAGCCTTCAAAGGGATCCGAAATATCTGTTCTCAGATTCCACAGAAATAAGGCTAGCAAAGAGATCCACAAAATATAGATGTAACTCTGTGAGTGGAAGTGACATATCACAGAGCAGTGTCTCAGAAAGCTTCTTTCCAGATTTCATCGGAGGATATTTCCTTTTTCACCATAGCCCTCTATGGGTTTCCAAGTATCACTTTTCAAATTCCACAAGAACTGTCTTAGCGAAAGGCTTCTTGAGGAGAAAGCTGTAACTCTGTGCGATGATTTCACAGAACACAAAGAAGTTTCTCAGAAAGCTTCTTTCTCTTTGTTATCGGAGAATATTTCCTTTGGCCCTATAGTCTTCAAAGGGATCCGAAATATCTGTTGTCAGATTCCACAGAAATAAGGCTAGCAAAGAGATCCACGAAATACAGATGTAACTCTGTGAGTGGAAGTCACATATCACAGAGCAGTTTCGCAGAAACTTCTTTCCAGATTTCATCTGAGGATATTTCCGTTTTCACCATAGCCCTCTATGGGCTTCCAAATATCACTTTGCCAATTCCACAAGAACTGTCTTAGCGAAAGGCTTCTTGAGGGGAAAGCTGTAACTCTGTGAGATGATTTCACAGAACACAAAGAAGTTTCTCAGAAAGTTTCTTTCTCTTTGTTATCGGAGGATATTTCCTTTGGCCCTGTAGTCTTCAAAGGGATCCGAAATATCTGTTCTCAGATACCACAGAAATATTGCTAGCAAAGAGATCCACGAAATACACATGTAACTCTGTGAGTGGAAGTCACATATCACAGAGGAGTTTCTCAGAAAGCTTCTTTCCAGATTTCATCTGAGGATATTTCCTTTTTCACCATTGCTATCTAAGGGCTTCCAAATATCACTTTGCCAATTCCACAAGAACTGTCTTAGCGAAAGGCTTCTTGAGGGGAAAGCTGTAACTCTGTGAGATGATTTCAGAGAACACAAAGACGTTTCTCAGAAAGCTTCTTTCTCTTTGTTATCGGAGGATATTTCCTTTGGCCCTATAGTCTTCAAAGGGATCCGAAATAACTGTTCTCAGATTCCACAGAAATAAGGCTAGCAAAGAGATCCACGAAATACAGATGTAACTCTGTGAGTGGAAGTCACATATCACAGAGCAGTTTCTCAGAAATCTTCTTTCCAGATTTCATCTTAGGATATTTCCTTTTTCACCATAGCCCTCTATGGGCTTCCAAATATCACTTTGCCAATTCCACAAGAACTGTCTTAGCGAAAGGCTTCTTGAGGGGAAAGCTGTAACTCTGTGAGATGATTTCACAGAACACAAAGAAGTTTCTCAGAAAGCTTCTTTCTATTTGTTATCGGAGGATATTTCCTTTGGCCCTATAGTCTTCAAAGGGATCTGAAATATCTGTTCACAGATTCCACAGAAATAAGGCTAGCAAAGAGATCCACGAAATACAGATGTAACTCTGTGAGTGGAAGTCACATATCACAGAGCAGTTTCTCAGAAAGCTTCTTTCCATATTTCATCTGAGGATAATTCCTTTTTCACCATAGCCCTCTATGGGCTTCAAAATATCACTTTGACAATTCCACAAGAACTGTCTTAGCGAAAGGCTTCTTGAGGGGAAAGCTGTAACTCTGTGAGATGATTTCACAGAACACAAAGAAGTTTTCAGAAAGCTTCTTTCTCTTTTTTAAGGGAGGATATTTCCTTTGTACCTACAGTCTTCTAAGGGATCCGAAATGTCTATTCTCAGATTTCACAGAAATAAGGCTAGCAAAGAGATCCACGAAATACAGATGTAACTCTGTGAGTGGAAGTCACATATCACAGAGCAGTTTCTCAGAAAGCTTCTTTCCAGATTTCATCGGAGGATATTTCCTTTTTCACCATAGCCCTCTATAGCCTTCCAAATATCACTTTGCCAGTTCCACAAGAACTGTCTTAGCGAAAGGCTTCTTGAGGGGAAAGCTGTAACTCTGTGATATGATTACACAGAACACAAAGAAGTTTCTCAGAAAGCTTCTTTCTCTTTGTTATGGGAGGATATTTACTTTGGCCCTATAGTCTTCAAAGGGATCCGAAGTATCTGTTCTCAGATTCCACAGAAATAAGGCTAGCAAAGAGATCCACGAAATACAGATGTAACTCTGTGAGTGGAAGTCACATATCTCAGAGCAGTTTCTCAGAAAGCTTCTTTCCAGATTTCATCGGA
The DNA here is from genome assembly GCF_049350105.2 of Macaca mulatta. Classification (NCBI taxonomy): domain Eukaryota; kingdom Metazoa; phylum Chordata; class Mammalia; order Primates; family Cercopithecidae; genus Macaca; species Macaca mulatta. The sequence goes on from NC_133417.1 coordinate 32,595,147, forward strand.
GGATACTTCCTTTTTCACCATAGCCCTCTATGGGCTTCCAAATATCACTTTGCCAATTCCACAAGAACTGTCTTTACGAAAGGCTTCTTGAGGCGAAAGCTGTAACTCTGTGAGATGATTTCACAGAACACAAAGAAGTTTCTCAGAAAGCTTCTTTCTCTTTGTTATCGGAGGATATTTCCTTTGGCCCAATAGTCTTCAAAGGGATCCGAAATATCTGTTCTCATATTCCACAGAAAAAAGGCTAGCAAAGAGATCCACGAAATACAGATGTAACTCTGTGAGTGGAAGTCACATATCACAGAGCAGTTTCTCAGAAAGCTTCTTTCCAGATTTCATCTGAGGATATTTCCTTTTTCAACATAGCCCTCTATGGGCTTCCAAATATCACTTTGCCAATTCCACAAGAACTGTCTTAGCGAAAGGCTTCTTGAGGGGAAAGCTGTAACTCTGTGAGATGATTTCACAGAACACAAAGAGGTTTCTCAGAAAGCTTCTTTCTCTTTGTTATCGGAGGATATTTCCTTTGGCCCTATAGTCTTCAAAGGGATCCGAAATATCTGTTCTCAGATTCCACAGAAATAAGGCTAGCAAAGAGATCCACGAAATACAGATGTAACTCTGTGAGTGGAAGTCACATATCCCAAGGCAGTTTCTCAGAAAGCTTCTTTCCAGATCATCTGAGGATATTTCCTTTTTCACCAGAGCCCTCTATGGGCTTCCAAATATCCCTTTGACAATTCCACAAGAACTGTCTTAGCGAAAGCTTCGTGAGGGGAAAGCTGTAACTCTGTGAGATGATTTCACAGAACACAAAGAAGTTTTCAGAAAGCTTCTTTCTCTTTGTTATCGGAGGATATTTCCTTTGGCCCTATAGTCTTCAAAGGGATCCGAAATATCTGTTCTCAGATTCCACAGAAATAAGGCTAGCAAAGAGATCCACGAAATACAGATGTAACTCTGTGAGTGGAAGTCACATATCCCAGAGCAGTTTCTCAGAAACCTTCTTTCCAGATTTCATCGGAGGATATTTCCTTTTTCAACGTAGCCCTCTAAGGGCTTCCAAATATCACTTTGCCAATTCCACAAGAACTGTCTTAGCGAAAGGCTTCTTGAGGTTAAAGCTGTAACTCTGTGAGATGATTTCACAGAACACAAAGAAGTTTCTCAGAAAGCTTCTTTCTCTTTGTTATCGGAGGATATTTCCTTTGGCCCTGTAGTCTTCAAAGGGATCCGAAATATCTGTTCTCAGATTCCACAGAAATAAGGCTAGCAAAGAGATCCACGAAATACAGATGTAACTCTGTGAGTGGAAGTCACATATCACAGAGCAGTTTCTCAGAAAGCTTCTTTCCATATTTCATCGGAGGATATTTCCTTTTTCACCATTGCCGTCTATGGGCTTCCAAATATCACTTTGCCAATTCCACAAGAACTGTCTTAGCGAAAGGCTTCTTGAGGGGAAAGCTGTAACTCTGTGAGATGATTTCACAGAACACAAAGAAGTTTCTCCGAAAGCTTCTTTCTCTTTGTTATGGGAGGATATTTCCTTTGGCCCTATAGTCTTTAAGGGGATTCTAAATATCTGCTTTCAGATTCCACAGAAATAAGGCTAGCAAAGAGATCCACGAAATACAGATGTAACTCTGTGAGTGGAAGTCACATATCACAGAGCAGTTTCTCAGAAAGCTTCTTTCCAGATTTCATCGGAGGATATTTCCTTTTTCACCATAGCCCTCTATGGGGTTCCAAATATCACTTTGCCAATTCCACAAGAACTGTCTTAGCGAAAGGCTTCTTGAGGGGAAAGCTGTAATTCTGTGAGATGATTTCACAGAACACAAAGAGGTTTCTCAGAAAGCTTCTTTCTCTTTGTTATGGGAGGATATTTCCTTTGGCCCTATAGTCTTCAAGGGGATTCTAAATATCTGCTTTCAGATTCCACAGAAATAAGGCTAGCAAAGAGATCCACGAAATACAGATGTAACTCTGTGAGTGGAAGTCACATATCCCAGAGCAGTTTCTCAGAAAGCTTCTTTCCAGATTTCATCTGAGGATACTTCCTTTTTCACCATAGCCCTCTATGGGCTTCCAAATATCACTTTGCCAATTCCACAAGAACTGTCTCAGCGAAAGGCTTCTTGAGGGGAAAGCTGTAACTCTGTGAGATGATTTCACAGAACACAAAGAAGTTTCTCAGAAAGCTTCTTTCTCTTTGTTATCGGAGGATATTTCCTTTGGCCCTATAGTCTTCAAAGGGATCCGAAATATCTGTTCTCAGATTCCACAGAAATAAGGCTAGCAAAGAGATCCACGAAATACAGATGTAACTCTGTGAGGGGAAGTCACATATCACAGAGCAGTTTCTCAGAAAGCTTCTTTCCAGATTTCATCGGAGGATGTTTCCTTTTTCACCGTAGCCCTCTAAGGTCTTCCAAATATCACTTTGCCAATTCCACAAGAACTGTCTTAGCGAAAGGCTTCTTAAGGGGAAAGCTGTAACTCTGTGAGATGATTTCACAGAACACAAAGAAGTTTCTCAGAAAGCTTCTTTCTCTTTGTTATGGGAGGATATTTCCTTTGGCCCCATAGTCTTCAAAGAGATCCGAAATATCTGTTCTCAGATTCCACAGAAATAAGGCTAGCAAAGAGATCCACGAAATACAGATGTAACTCTGAGAGTGGAAGTCACATATAACAGAACAGTTTCTCAGAAAGCTTCTTTCCAGATTTCATCGGAGGATATTTCCTTTTTCACCATAGCCGTCTATGGGCTTCCAAATATCACTTTGCCAATTCCACAAGAACTGTCTTAGCGAAAGGCTTCTTCAGGGGAAAGCTGTAACTCTGTGAGATGATTTCACAGAACACAAAGAAGTTTCTCAGAAAGCTTCTTTCTCTTTGTTATCGGAGGATATTTCCTTTGGCCCTGTAGTCTTCAAAGGGATCCGAAATATCTGTTCTCAGATTCCACAGAAATAAGGCGAGCAAAGAGATCCACGAAATACAGATGTAACTCTGTGAGTGGAAGTCACATATCACAGAGCAGTTTCTCAGAAAGCTTCCTTCCAGATTTCATCGGAGGATATTTCCTCTTTCACCATAGCCCTCTATGGGCTTCCAAATATCACTTTGCCAATTCCACAAGAACTGTCTTAGCGAAAGGCTTCTTGAGGGGAAAGCTGTAACTCTGTGAGATGATTTCACAGAACACAAAGAAGTTTCTCAGAAAGCTTCTTTCTCTTTGTTATCGGAGGATATTTCCTTTGGCCCTATAGTCTTCAAAGGGATCCGAAATATCTGTTCTCAGATTCCACAGAAATAAGGCTAGCAAAGAGATCCACGAAATACAGATGTAACTCTGTGAGTGGAAGTCACATATCACAGAGCAGTTTCTCAGAAAGCTTCTTTCCATATTTCATCGGAGGATATTTCCTTTTTCACCATAGCCCTCTATGGGCTTCCAAATATCACTTTGCCAATTCCACAAGAACTGTCTTAGCGAAAGGCTTCTTGAGGGGAAAGCTGTAACTCTGTGAGATGATTTCACAGAACACAAAGAAGTTTCTCAGAAAGCTTCTTTCTCTTTGTTATGGGAGGACATTTCCTTTGGCCCTATAGTCTTTAAGGGGATTCTAAATATCTGCTTTCAGATTCCACAGAAATAAGGCTAGCAAAGAGATCCACGAAATACAGATGTAACTCTGTGAGTGGAAGTCACATATCACAGAGCAGTTTCTCAGAAAGCTTCTTTCCAGATTTCATCGGAGGATATTTCCTTTTTCACCATAGCCCTCAATGGGCTTCCAAATATCACTTTGCCAATTCCACAAGAACTGTCTTAGCGAAAGGCTTCTTGAGGGGAAAGCTGTAATTCTGTGAGATGATTTCACAGAACACAAAGAAGTTTCTCAGAAAGCTTCTTTCTCTTTGTTATGGGAGGATATTTCCTTTGGCCCTATAGTCTTCAAGGGGATTCTAAATATCTGCTTTCAGATTCCACAGAAATAAGGCTAGCAAAGAGATCCACGAAATACAGATGTAACTCTGTGAGTGGAAGTCACATATCCCAGAGCAGTTTCTCAGAAAGCTTCTTTCCAGATTTCATCTGAGGATATTTCCTTTTTCACCATAGCCGTCTATGGGCTTCCAAATATCACTTTGCCAATTCCACAAGAACTGTCTTAGCGAAAGGCTTCTTGAGGGGAAAGCTGTAACTCTGTGAGATGATTTCACAGAACACAAAGAAGTTTCTCAGAAAGCTTCTTTCTCTTTGTTATCGGAGGATATTTCCTTTGGCCCTATAGTCTTCAAAGGGATCCGAAATATCTGTTCTCAGATTCCACAGAAATAAGGCTAGCAAAGAGATCCACGAAATACAGATGTAACTCTGTGAGTGGAAGTCACATATCACAGAGCAGTTTCTCAGAAAGCTTCTTTGCAGATTTCATCGGAGGATATTTCCTTTTTCACCGTAGCCCTCTAAGGGCTTCCAAATATCACTTTGCCAATTCCACAAGGACTGTCTTAGCGAAAGGCTTCTTGAGGGGAAAGCTGTAACTCTGTGAGATGATTTCACAGAACACAAACAAGTTTCTCAGAAAGCTTCTTTCTCTTTGTTATGGGAGGATATTTCCTTTGGCCCTATATTCTTCAAAGGGATCCGAAATATCTGTTCTCAGATTCCACAGAAATAAGGCTAGCAAAGAGATCCACGAAATACAGATGTAACTCTGTGAGTGGAAGTCACATATCACAGAGCAGTTTCTCAGAAAGCTTCTTTCCATATTTCATCGGAGGATATTTCCTTTTTCACCATAGCCCTCTATGGGTTTCCAAATATCACTTTGCCAATTCCACAAGAACTGTCTTAGCGAAAGGCTTCTTGAGGGGAAAGCTGTAACTCTGTGAGATGATTTCACAGAACACAAAGAAGTTTCTCAGAAAGTTTCTTTGTCTTTGTTATCGGAGGATATTTCCTTTGGCCGTATAGTCTTCAAAGGGATCCGAAATATCTGTTCTCAGATTCCACAGAAATAAGGCTAGCAAAGAGATCCACGAAATACAGATGTAACTCTGTGAGTGGAAGTCACATATCACAGAGCAGTTTCTCAGAAAATGTTTTCCAGATTTCATCTGAGGATATTTCCTTTTTCACCATAGCCCTCAATGGGCTTCCAAATATCACTTTGCCAATTCCACAAGAACTGTCTTAGCGAAAGGCTTCTTGAGGGGAAAGCTGTAACTCTGTGAGATGATTTCACAGAACACAAAGAAGTTTTCAGAAAGCTTCTTTCTCTTTGTTATGGGAGGATATTTCCTTTGTACCTACAGTCTTCTAAGGGATCCGAAATATCTATTCTCACATTCCACAGAAATAAGGCTAGCAAAGAGATCCACGAAATACAGATGTAACTCTGTGAGTGGAAGTCACATATCACAGAGCAGTTTCTCAGAAAACTTCTTTCCAGATTTCATCGGAGGATATTTCCTTTTTCACCATAGCCCTTTATGGCCTTCCAAATATCACTTCGCCAGTTCCACAAGAACTGTCTTAGCGAAAGGCTTCTTGATGGGAAAGCTGTAACTCTGTGAGATGATTTCACAGAAGACAAAGAAGTTTCTCAGAAAGCTTCTTTCTCTTTGTTATGGGAGGATATTTCCTTTGGCCTTATAGTCTTCAATGGGATCCGAAATATCTGTTCTCAGATTCCACAGAAATAAGGCTAGCAAAGAGATCCAAGAAATACACATGTAACTCTGTGAGTGGAAGTCACATATCACAGAGCAGTTTCTCAGAAAGTTTCTTTGCAGATTTCATCGGAGGATATTTCCTTTATCACCATAGCCCTCTATGGGCTTCGAAATATCACTTTGCCAATTCCACAAGAACTGTCTTAGCGAAAAGCTTCTTGAGGGGAAAGCTGTAACTCTGTGAGATGATTTCACAGAACACAATGAAGTTTCTCAGAAAGCTGCTTTCTCTTTGTAATCGGAGGATATTTCCTATGGCCCTATAGTCTTCAAAAGGATCCGAAATATCTGTTCTCAGATTCCACAGAAATAAGGCTAGCAAAGAGATCCACGAAATACAGATGTAACTCTGTGAGTGGAAGTCACATATCTCAGAGCAGTTTCTCAGAAAGCTTCTTTCCAGATTTCATCTGAGGATATTTCCTTTTTCACCATAGCCCTGTATGGGCTTCCAAATATCACTTTGCCAATTCCACAAGAACTGTCTTAGCGAAAGGCTTCTTGAGGGATAAGCTGTAACTCTGTGAGGTGATTTCACAGAACACAAAGAAGTTTCTCAGAAAGCTTCTTTCTCTTTGTTATCGGAGGGTATTTACTTTGTCCCTATAGCCTTCAAAGGGATCCGAAATATCTGTTCTCAGATTCCACAGAAATAAGGCTAGCAAAGAGATCCACAAAATATAGATGTAACTCTGTGAGTGGAAGTGACATATCACAGAGCAGTGTCTCAGAAAGCTTCTTTCCAGATTTCATCGGAGGATATTTCCTTTTTCACCATAGCCCTCTATGGGTTTCCAAGTATCACTTTTCAAATTCCACAAGAACTGTCTTAGCGAAAGGCTTCTTGAGGAGAAAGCTGTAACTCTGTGCGATGATTTCACAGAACACAAAGAAGTTTCTCAGAAAGCTTCTTTCTCTTTGTTATCGGAGAATATTTCCTTTGGCCCTATAGTCTTCAAAGGGATCCGAAATATCTGTTGTCAGATTCCACAGAAATAAGGCTAGCAAAGAGATCCACGAAATACAGATGTAACTCTGTGAGTGGAAGTCACATATCACAGAGCAGTTTCGCAGAAACTTCTTTCCAGATTTCATCTGAGGATATTTCCGTTTTCACCATAGCCCTCTATGGGCTTCCAAATATCACTTTGCCAATTCCACAAGAACTGTCTTAGCGAAAGGCTTCTTGAGGGGAAAGCTGTAACTCTGTGAGATGATTTCACAGAACACAAAGAAGTTTCTCAGAAAGTTTCTTTCTCTTTGTTATCGGAGGATATTTCCTTTGGCCCTGTAGTCTTCAAAGGGATCCGAAATATCTGTTCTCAGATACCACAGAAATATTGCTAGCAAAGAGATCCACGAAATACACATGTAACTCTGTGAGTGGAAGTCACATATCACAGAGGAGTTTCTCAGAAAGCTTCTTTCCAGATTTCATCTGAGGATATTTCCTTTTTCACCATTGCTATCTAAGGGCTTCCAAATATCACTTTGCCAATTCCACAAGAACTGTCTTAGCGAAAGGCTTCTTGAGGGGAAAGCTGTAACTCTGTGAGATGATTTCAGAGAACACAAAGACGTTTCTCAGAAAGCTTCTTTCTCTTTGTTATCGGAGGATATTTCCTTTGGCCCTATAGTCTTCAAAGGGATCCGAAATAACTGTTCTCAGATTCCACAGAAATAAGGCTAGCAAAGAGATCCACGAAATACAGATGTAACTCTGTGAGTGGAAGTCACATATCACAGAGCAGTTTCTCAGAAATCTTCTTTCCAGATTTCATCTTAGGATATTTCCTTTTTCACCATAGCCCTCTATGGGCTTCCAAATATCACTTTGCCAATTCCACAAGAACTGTCTTAGCGAAAGGCTTCTTGAGGGGAAAGCTGTAACTCTGTGAGATGATTTCACAGAACACAAAGAAGTTTCTCAGAAAGCTTCTTTCTATTTGTTATCGGAGGATATTTCCTTTGGCCCTATAGTCTTCAAAGGGATCTGAAATATCTGTTCACAGATTCCACAGAAATAAGGCTAGCAAAGAGATCCACGAAATACAGATGTAACTCTGTGAGTGGAAGTCACATATCACAGAGCAGTTTCTCAGAAAGCTTCTTTCCATATTTCATCTGAGGATAATTCCTTTTTCACCATAGCCCTCTATGGGCTTCAAAATATCACTTTGACAATTCCACAAGAACTGTCTTAGCGAAAGGCTTCTTGAGGGGAAAGCTGTAACTCTGTGAGATGATTTCACAGAACACAAAGAAGTTTTCAGAAAGCTTCTTTCTCTTTTTTAAGGGAGGATATTTCCTTTGTACCTACAGTCTTCTAAGGGATCCGAAATATCTATTCTCAGATTTCACAGAAATAAGGCTAGCAAAGAGATCCACGAAATACAGATGTAACTCTGTGAGTGGAAGTCACATATCACAGAGCAGTTTCTCAGAAAGCTTCTTTCCAGATTTCATCGGAGGATATTTCCTTTTTCACCATAGCCCTCTATAGCCTTCCAAATATCACTTTGCCAGTTCCACAAGAACTGTCTTAGCGAAAGGCTTCTTGAGGGGAAAGCTGTAACTCTGTGATATGATTACACAGAACACAAAGAAGTTTCTCAGAAAGCTTCTTTCTCTTTGTTATGGGAGGATATTTACTTTGGCCCTATAGTCTTCAAAGGGATCCGAAGTATCTGTTCTCAGATTCCACAGAAATAAGGCTAGCAAAGAGATCCACGAAATACAGATGTAACTCTGTGAGTGGAAGTCACATATCTCAGAGCAGTTTCTCAGAAAGCTTCTTTCCAGATTTCATCGGAGGATACTTCCTTTTTCACCATAGCCCTCTATGGGCTTCCAAATATCACTTTGCCAATTCCACAAGAACTGTCTTTACGAAAGGCTTCTTGAGGCGAAAGCTGTAACTCTGTGAGATGATTTCACAGAACACAAAGAAGTTTCTCAGAAAGCTTCTTTCTCTTTGTTATCGGAGGATATTTCCTTTGGCCCAATAGTCTTCAAAGGGATCCGAAATATCTGTTCTCATATTCCACAGAAAAAAGGCTAGCAAAGAGATCCACGAAATACAGATGTAACTCTGTGAGTGGAAGTCACATATCACAGAGCAGTTTCTCAGAAAGCTTCTTTCCAGATTTCATCTGAGGATATTTCCTTTTTCAACATAGCCCTCTATGGGCTTCCAAATATCACTTTGCCAATTCCACAAGAACTGTCTTAGCGAAAGGCTTCTTGAGGGGAAAGCTGTAACTCTGTGAGATGATTTCACAGAACACAAAGAGGTTTCTCAGAAAGCTTCTTTCTCTTTGTTATCGGAGGATATTTCCTTTGGCCCTATAGTCTTCAAAGGGATCCGAAATATCTGTTCTCAGATTCCACAGAAATAAGGCTAGCAAAGAGATCCACGAAATACAGATGTAACTCTGTGAGTGGAAGTCACATATCCCAAGGCAGTTTCTCAGAAAGCTTCTTTCCAGATCATCTGAGGATATTTCCTTTTTCACCAGAGCCCTCTATGGGCTTCCAAATATCCCTTTGACAATTCCACAAGAACTGTCTTAGCGAAAGCTTCGTGAGGGGAAAGCTGTAACTCTGTGAGATGATTTCACAGAACACAAAGAAGTTTTCAGAAAGCTTCTTTCTCTTTGTTATCGGAGGATATTTCCTTTGGCCCTATAGTCTTCAAAGGGATCCGAAATATCTGTTCTCAGATTCCACAGAAATAAGGCTAGCAAAGAGATCCACGAAATACAGATGTAACTCTGTGAGTGGAAGTCACATATCCCAGAGCAGTTTCTCAGAAACCTTCTTTCCAGATTTCATCGGAGGATATTTCCTTTTTCAACGTAGCCCTCTAAGGGCTTCCAAATATCACTTTGCCAATTCCACAAGAACTGTCTTAGCGAAAGGCTTCTTGAGGTTAAAGCTGTAACTCTGTGAGATGATTTCACAGAACACAAAGAAGTTTCTCAGAAAGCTTCTTTCTCTTTGTTATCGGAGGATATTTCCTTTGGCCCTGTAGTCTTCAAAGGGATCCGAAATATCTGTTCTCAGATTCCACAGAAATAAGGCTAGCAAAGAGATCCACGAAATACAGATGTAACTCTGTGAGTGGAAGTCACATATCACAGAGCAGTTTCTCAGAAAGCTTCTTTCCAGATTTCATCGGAGGATATTTCCTTTTTCACCGTAGCCCTCTAAGGGCTTCCAAATATCACTTTGCCAATTCCACAAGAACTGTCTTAGCGAAAGGCTTCTTGAGGGGAAAGCTGTAACTCTGTGACATGATTTCACAGAACACAAAGAAGTTTCTCAGAAAGCTTCTTTCTCTTTGTTATGGGAGGATATTTCCTTTGGCCCTATATTCTTCAAAGGGATCCGAAATATCTGTTCTCAGATTCCACAGAAATAAGGCTAGCAAAGAGACCCACGATATACAGATGTAACTCTGTGAGTGGAAGTCACATATCCCAGAGCAGTTTCTCAGAAAGCTTCTTTCCAGATTTCATCTGAGGATATTTCCTTTTTCACCATAGCCCTCTATGGGCTTCCAAATATCACTTTGCCAATTCCACAAGAACTGTCTTAGCGAAAGGCTTCTTGAGGGGAAAGCTGTAACTCTGTGAGATGATTTCACAGAACACAAAGAAGTTTCTCAGAAAGCTTCTTTCTCTTTGTTATCGGAGGATATTTCCTTTGGCCCTATAGTCTTCAAAGGGATCCGAAATATCTGTTCTCAGATTCCACAGAAATAAGGCGAGCAAAGAGATCCACGAAATACACATGTAACTCTGTGAGTGGAAGTCACATATCACAGAGCAGTTTCTCAGAAAGTTTCTTTGCAGATTTCATCGGAGGATATTTCCTTTATCACCCTAGCCCTCTATGGGCTTCGAAATATCACTTTGCCAATTCCACAAGAACTGTCTTAGCGAAAAGCTTCTTGAGGGGAAAGCTGTAACTCTGTGAGATGATTTCACAGAACACAATGAAGTTTCTCAGAAAGCTGCTTTCTCTTTGTAATCGGAGGATATTTCCTATGGCCCTATAGTCTTCAAAAGGATCCGAAATATCTGTTCTCAGATTCCACAGAAATAAGGCTAGCAAAGAGATCCACGAAATACAGATGTAACTCTGTGAGTGGAAGTCACATATCTCAGAGCAGTTTCTCAGAAAGCTTCTTTCCAGATTTCATCTGAGGATATTTCCTTTTTCACCATAGCCCTGTATGGGATTCCAAATATCACTTTGCCTATTCCACAAGAACTGTCTTAGCGAAAGGCTTCTTGAGGGATAAGCTGTAACTCTGTGAGGTGATTTCACAGAACACAAAGAAGTTTCTCAGAAAGCTTCTTTCTCCTTGTTATCGGAGGGTATTTACTTTGTCCCTATAGCCTTCAAAGGGATCCGAAATATCTGTTCTCAGATTCCACAGAAATAAGGCTAGCAAAGAGATCCACGAAATATAGATGTAACTCTGTGAGTGGAAGTGACATATCACAGAGCAGTGTCTCAGAAAGCTTCTTTCCAGATTTCATCGGAGGATATTTCCTTTTTCACCATAGCCCTCTATGGGTTTCCAAGTATCACTTTTCAAATTCCACAAGAACTGTCTTAGCGAAAGGCTTCTTGAGGGGAAAGCTGTAACTCTGTGCGATGATTTCACAGAACACAAAGAAGTTTCTCAGAAAGCTTCTTTCTCTTTGTTATCGGAGAATATTTCCTTTGGCCCTATAGTCTTCAAAGGGATCCGAAATATCTGTTGTCAGATTCCACAGAAATAAGGCTAGCAAAGAGATCCACGAAATACAGATGTAACTCTGTGAGTGGAAGTCACATATCACAGAGCAGTTTCTCAGAAAGCTTCTTTCCAGATTTCATCGGAGGATATTTCCGTTTTCACCATAGCCCTCTATGGGCTTCCAAATATCACTTTGCGAATTCCACAAGAACTGTCTTAGCGAAAGGCTTCTTGAGGGGAAAGCTGTAACTCTGTGAGATGATTTCACAGAACACAAAGAAGTTTCTCAGAAAGCTTCTTTCTCTTTGTTATCGGAGGATATTTCCTTTGGCCCTATAGTCTTCAAAGAGATCCGAAATATCTGTTCTCAGATTCCACAGAAATAAGGCTAGCAAAGAGATCCACGAAATACAGATGTAACTCTGTGAGTGGAAGTCACATATCACAGAGCAGTTTCTCAGAAAGCTTCTTTCGAGATTTCATCGGAGGATATTTCCTTTTTCACCGTAGCCCTCTAAGGGCTTCCAAATATCACTTTGCCAATTCCACAAGAACTGTCTTAGCGAAAGGCTTCTTGAGGGGAAAGCTGTAACTCTGTGACATGATTTCACAGAACACAAAGAAGTTTCTCAGAAAGCTTCTTTCTCTTTGTTATGGGAGGATATTTCCTTTGGCCCTATATTCTTCAAAGGGATCCGAAATATCTGTTCTGAGATTCCACAGAAATAAGGCTAGCAAAGAGACCCACGATATACAGATGTAACTCTGTGAGTGGAAGTCACATATCCCAGAGCAGTTTCTCAGAAAGCTTCTTTCCAGATTTCATCTGAGGATATTTCCTTTTTCACCATAGCCCTCTATGGGCTTCCAAATATCACTTTGCCAATTCCACAAGAACTGTCTTAGCGAAAGGCTTCTTGAGGGGAAAGCTGTAACTCTGTGAGATGATTTCACAGAACACAAAGAAGTTTCTCAGAAAGCTTCTTTCTATTTGTTATCGGAGGATATTTCCTTTGGCCCTATAGTCTTCAAAGGGATCCGAAATATCTGTTCTCAGATTCCACAGAAATAAGGCTAGCAAAGAGATCCACGAAATACAGATGTAACTCTGTGAGTGGAAGTCACATATCCCAGAGCAGTTTCTCAGAAAGCTTCTTTCCAGATTTCATCGGAGGATATTTCCTTTTTCACCATAGCCCTCTATGGGCTTCCAAATATCACTTTTACAATTCCACAAGAACTGTCTTAGCGAAAGGCTTCTTGAGGGGAAAGCTGTAACTCTGTGAGATGATTTCACAGAACACAAAGAGGTTTCTCAGAAAGCTTCTTTCTCTTTGTTATCGGAGGATATTTCCTTTGGCCCTATAGTCTTCAAAGGGATCCGAAATATCTGTTCTCAGATTCCACAGAAATAAGGCTAGCAAAGAGATCCACGAAATACAGATGTAACTCTGTGAGTGGAAGTCACATATCCCAAGGCAGTTTCTCAGAAAGCTTCTTTCCAGATCATCTGAGGATATTTCCTTTTTCACCAGAGCCCTCTATGGGCTTCCAAATATCCCTTTGACAATTCCACAAGAACTGTCTTAGCGAAAGCTTCGTGAGGGGAAAGCTGTAACTCTGTGAGATGATTTCACAGAACACAAAGAAGTTTTCAGAAAGCTTCTTTCTCTTTGTTATCGGAGGATATTTCCTTTGGCCCTATAGTCTTCAAAGGGATCCGAAATATCTGTTCTCAGATTCCACAGAAATAAGGCTAGCAAAGAGATCCACGAAATACAGATGTAACTCTGTGAGTGGAAGTCACATATCCCAGAGCAGTTTCTCAGAAACCTTCTTTCCAGATTTCATCGGAGGATATTTCCTTTTTCAACGTAGCCCTCTAAGGGCTTCCAAATATCACTTTGCCAATTCCACAAGAACTGTCTTAGCGAAAGGCTTCTTGAGGTTAAAGCTGTAACTCTGTGAGATGATTTCACAGAACACAAAGAAGTTTCTCAGAAAGCTTCTTTCTCTTTGTTATCGGAGGATATTTCCTTTGGCCCTGTAGTCTTCAAAGGGATCCGAAATATCTGTTCTCAGATTCCACAGAAATAAGGCTAGCAAAGAGATCCACGAAATACAGATGTAACTCTGTGAGTGGAAGTCACATATCACAGAGCAGTTTCTCAGAAAGCTTCTTTCCAGATTTCATCGGAGGATATTTCCTTTTTCACCGTAGCCCTCTAAGGGCTTCCAAATATCACTTTGCCAATTCCACAAGAACTGTCTTAGCGAAAGGCTTCTTGAGGGGAAAGCTGTAACTCTGTGACATGATTTCACAGAACACAAAGAAGTTTCTCAGAAAGCTTCTTTCTCTTTGTTATGGGAGGATATTTCCTTTGGCCCTATATTCTTCAAAGGGATCCGAAATATCTGTTCTCAGATTCCACAGAAATAAGGCGAGCAAAGAGATCCACGAAATACAGATGTAACTCTGTGAGTGGAAGTCACATATCGCAGAGCAGTTTCTCAGAAAATGTTTTCCAGATTTCATCTGAGGATATTTCCTTTTTCACCATAGCCCTCTATGGGCTTCCAAATATCACTTTGCCAATTCCACAAGAACTGTCTTAGCGAAAGGCTTCTTGAGGGGAAAGCTGTAACTCTGTGAGATGATTTCACAGAACACAAAGAAGTTTCTCAGAAAGCTTCTTTCTATTTGTTATCGGAGGATATTTCCTTTGGCCCTATAGTCTTCAAAGGGATCCGAAATATCTGTTCTCAGATTCCACAGAAATAAGGCTAGCAAAGAGATCCACGAAATACAGATGTAACTCTGTGAGTGGAAGTCACATATCCCAGAGCAGTTTCTCAGAAAGCTTCTTTCCAGATTTCATCGGAGGATATTTCCTTTTTCACCATAGCCCTCTATGGGCTTCCAAATATCACTTTTACAATTCCACAAGAACTGTCTTAGCGAAAGGCTTATTGAGGGGAAAGCTGTAACTCTGTGAGATGATTTCGCAGAACACAAAGAAGTTTTCAGAAAGCTTCTTTCTCTTTGTTATGGGAGGATATTTCCTTTGTACCTACAGTCTTCTAAGAGATCCGAAATATCTATTCTCAGATTCCACAGAAATAAGGCTAGCAAAGAGATCCACGAAATACAGATGTAACTCTGTGAGTGGAAGTCACATATCACAGAGCAGTTTCTCAGAAAGCTTCTTTCCAGATTTCATCGGAGGATATTTCCTTTTTCACCATAGCCCTCTATGGCCTTCCAAATATCACTTTGCCAATTCCACAAGAACTGTCTTAGCGAAAGGCTTCTTGATGGGAAAGCTGTAACTCTGTGAGATGATTTCACAGAACACAAAGAAGTTTCTCAGAAAGCTTCTTTCTCTTTGTTATGGGAGGATATTTCCTTTGGCCTTATAGTCTTCAATGGGATCCGAAATATCTGTTCTCAGATTCCACAGAAATAAGGCTAGCAAAGAGATCCACGAAATACACATGTAACTCTGTGAGTGGAAGTCACATATCACAGAGCAGTTTCTCAGAAAGTTTCTTTGCAGATTTCATCGGAGGATATTTCCTTTATCACCCTAGCCCTCTATGGGCTTCGAAATATCACTTTGCCAATTCCACAAGAACTGTCTTAGCGAAAAGCTTCTTGAGGGGAAAGCTGTAACTCTGTGAGATGATTTCACAGAACACAATGAAGTTTCTCAGAAAGCTGCTTTCTCTTTGTAATCGGAGGATATTTCCTATGGCCCTATAGTCTTCAAAAGGATCCGAAATATCTGTTCTCAGATTCCACAGAAATAAGGCTAGCAAAGAGATCCACGAAATACAGATGTAACTCTGTGAGTGGAAGTCACATATCTCAGAGCAGTTTCTCAGAAAGCTTCTTTCCAGATTTCATCTGAGGATATTTCCTTTTTCACCATAGCCCTGTATGGGATTCCAAATATCACTTTGCCTATTCCACAAGAACTGTCTTAGCGAAAGGCTTCTTGAGGGATAAGCTGTAACTCTGTGAGGTGATTTCACAGAACACAAAGAAGTTTCTCAGAAAGCTTCTTTCTCCTTGTTATCGGAGGGTATTTACTTTGTCCCTATAGCCTTCAAAGGGATCCGAAATATCTGTTCTCAGATTCCACAGAAATAAGGCTAGCAAAGAGATCCACGAAATATAGATGTAACTCTGTGAGTGGAAGTGACATATCACAGAGCAGTGTCTCAGAAAGCTTCTTTCCAGATTTCATCGGAGGATATTTCCTTTTTCACCATAGCCCTCTATGGGTTTCCAAGTATCACTTTTCAAATTCCACAAGAACTGTCTTAGCGAAAGGCTTCTTGAGGGGAAAGCTGTAACTCTGTGCGATGATTTCACAGAACACAAAGAAGTTTCTCAGAAAGCTTCTTTCTCTTTGTTATCGGAGAATATTTCCTTTGGCCCTATAGTCTTCAAAGGGATCCGAAATATCTGTTGTCAGATTCCACAGAAATAAGGCTAGCAAAGAGATCCACGAAATACAGATGTAACTCTGTGAGTGGAAGTCACATATCACAGAGCAGTTTCTCAGAAAGCTTCTTTCCAGATTTCATCGGAGGATATTTCCGTTTTCACCATAGCCCTCTATGGGCTTCCAAATATCACTTTGCGAATTCCACAAGAACTGTCTTAGCGAAAGGCTTCTTGAGGGGAAAGCTGTAACTCTGTGAGATGATTTCACAGAACACAAAGAAGTTTCTCAGAAAGCTTCTTTCTCTTTGTTATCGGAGGATATTTCCTTTGGCCCTATAGTCTTCAAAGAGATCCGAAATATCTGTTCTCAGATTCCACAGAAATAAGGCTAGCAAAGAGATCCACGAAATACAGATGTAACTCTGTGAGTGGAAGTCACATATCACAGAGCAGTTTCTCAGAAAGCTTCTTTCGAGATTTCATCGGAGGATATTTCCTTTTTCACCGTAGCCCTCTAAGGGCTTCCAAATATCACTTTGCCAATTCCACAAGAACTGTCTTAGCGAAAGGCTTCTTGAGGGGAAAGCTGTAACTCTGTGACATGATTTCACAGAACACAAAGAAGTTTCTCAGAAAGCTTCTTTCTCTTTGTTATGGGAGGATATTTCCTTTGGCCCTATATTCTTCAAAGGGATCCGAAATATCTGTTCTGAGATTCCACAGAAATAAGGCTAGCAAAGAGACCCACGATATACAGATGTAACTCTGTGAGTGGAAGTCACATATCCCAGAGCAGTTTCTCAGAAAGCTTCTTTCCAGATTTCATCTGAGGATATTTCCTTTTTCACCATAGCCCTCTATGGGCTTCCAAATATCACTTTGCCAATTCCACAAGAACTGTCTTAGCGAAAGGCTTCTTGAGGGGAAAGCTGTAACTCTGTGAGATGATTTCACAGAACACAAAGAAGTTTCTCAGAAAGCTTCTTTCTATTTGTTATCGGAGGATATTTCCTTTGGCCCTATAGTCTTCAAAGGGATCCGAAATATCTGTTCTCAGATTCCACAGAAATAAGGCTAGCAAAGAGATCCACGAAATACAGATGTAACTCTGTGAGTGGAAGTCACATATCCCAGAGCAGTTTCTCAGAAAGCTTCTTTCCAGATTTCATCGGAGGATATTTCCTTTTTCACCATAGCCCTCTATGGGCTTCCAAATATCACTTTTACAATTCCACAAGAACTGTCTTAGCGAAAGGCTTCTTGAGGGGAAAGCTGTAACTCTGTGAGATGATTTCACAGAACACAAAGAGGTTTCTCAGAAAGCTTCTTTCTCTTTGTTATCGGAGGATATTTCCTTTGGCCCTATAGTCTTCAAAGGGATCCGAAATATCTGTTCTCAGATTCCACAGAAATAAGGCTAGCAAAGAGATCCACGAAATACAGATGTAACTCTGTGAGTGGAAGTCACATATCCCAAGGCAGTTTCTCAGAAAGCTTCTTTCCAGATCATCTGAGGATATTTCCTTTTTCACCAGAGCCCTCTATGGGCTTCCAAATATCCCTTTGACAATTCCACAAGAACTGTCTTAGCGAAAGCTTCGTGAGGGGAAAGCTGTAACTCTGTGAGATGATTTCACAGAACACAAAGAAGTTTTCAGAAAGCTTCTTTCTCTTTGTTATCGGAGGATATTTCCTTTGGCCCTATAGTCTTCAAAGGGATCCGAAATATCTGTTCTCAGATTCCACAGAAATAAGGCTAGCAAAGAGATCCACGAAATACAGATGTAACTCTGTGAGTGGAAGTCACATATCCCAGAGCAGTTTCTCAGAAACCTTCTTTCCAGATTTCATCGGAGGATATTTCCTTTTTCAACGTAGCCCTCTAAGGGCTTCCAAATATCACTTTGCCAATTCCACAAGAACTGTCTTAGCGAAAGGCTTCTTGAGGTTAAAGCTGTAACTCTGTGAGATGATTTCACAGAACACAAAGAAGTTTCTCAGAAAGCTTCTTTCTCTTTGTTATCGGAGGATATTTCCTTTGGCCCTGTAGTCTTCAAAGGGATCCGAAATATCTGTTCTCAGATTCCACAGAAATAAGGCTAGCAAAGAGATCCACGAAATACAGATGTAACTCTGTGAGTGGAAGTCACATATCACAGAGCAGTTTCTCAGAAAGCTTCTTTCCAGATTTCATCGGAGGATATTTCCTTTTTCACCGTAGCCCTCTAAGGGCTTCCAAATATCACTTTGCCAATTCCACAAGAACTGTCTTAGCGAAAGGCTTCTTGAGGGGAAAGCTGTAACTCTGTGACATGATTTCACAGAACACAAAGAAGTTTCTCAGAAAGCTTCTTTCTCTTTGTTATGGGAGGATATTTCCTTTGGCCCTATATTCTTCAAAGGGATCCGAAATATCTGTTCTCAGATTCCACAGAAATAAGGCTAGCAAAGAGACCCACGATATACAGATGTAACTCTGTGAGTGGAAGTCACATATCCCAGAGCAGTTTCTCAGAAAGCTTCTTTCCAGATTTCATCTGAGGATATTTCCTTTTTCACCATAGCCCTCTATGGGCTTCCAAATATCACTTTGCCAATTCCACAAGAACTGTCTTAGCGAAAGGCTTCTTGAGGGGAAAGCTGTAACTCTGTGAGATGATTTCACAGAACACAAAGAAGTTTCTCAGAAAGCTTCTTTCTCTTTGTTATCGGAGGATATTTCCTTTGGCCCTATAGTCTTCAAAGGGATCCGAAATATCTGTTCTCAGATTCCACAGAAATAAGGCGAGCAAAGAGATCCACGAAATACAGATGTAACTCTGTGAGTGGAAGTCACATATCGCAGAGCAGTTTCTCAGAAAATGTTTTCCAGATTTCATCTGAGGATATTTCCTTTTTCACCATAGCCCTCTATGGGCTTCCAAATATCACTTTGCCAATTCCACAAGAACTGTCTTAGCGAAAGGCTTCTTGAGGGGAAAGCTGTAACTCTGTGAGATGATTTCACAGAACACAAAGAAGTTTCTCAGAAAGCTTCTTTCTATTTGTTATCGGAGGATATTTCCTTTGGCCCTATAGTCTTCAAAGGGATCCGAAATATCTGTTCTCAGATTCCACAGAAATAAGGCTAGCAAAGAGATCCACGAAATACAGATGTAACTCTGTGAGTGGAAGTCACATATCCCAGAGCAGTTTCTCAGAAAGCTTCTTTCCAGATTTCATCGGAGGATATTTCCTTTTTCACCATAGCCCTCTACGGGCTTCCAAATATCACTTTTACAATTCCACAAGAACTGTCTTAGCGAAAGGCTTATTGAGGGGAAAGCTGTAACTCTGTGAGATGATTTCGCAGAACACAAAGAAGTTTTCAGAAAGCTTCTTTCTCTTTGTTATGGGAGGATATTTCCTTTGTACCTACAGTCTTCTAAGAGATCCGAAATATCTATTCTCAGATTCCACAGAAATAAGGCTAGCAAAGAGATCCACGAAATACAGATGTAACTCTGTGAGTGGAAGTCACATATCACAGAGCAGTTTCTCAGAAAGCTTCTTTCCAGATTTCATCGGAGGATATTTCCTTTTTCACCATAGCCCTCTATGGCCTTCCAAATATCACTTTGCCAATTCCACAAGAACTGTCTTAGCGAAAGGCTTCTTGATGGGAAAGCTGTAACTCTGTGAGATGATTTCACAGAACACAAAGAAGTTTCTCAGAAAGCTTCTTTCTCTTTGTTATGGGAGGATATTTCCTTTGGCCTTATAGTCTTCAATGGGATCCGAAATATCTGTTCTCAGATTCCACAGAAATAAGGCTAGCAAAGAGATCCACGAAATACACATGTAACTCTGTGAGTGGAAGTCACATATCACAGAGCAGTTTCTCAGAAAGTTTCTTTGCAGATTTCATCGGAGGATATTTCCTTTATCACCCTAGCCCTCTATGGGCTTCGAAATATCACTTTGCCAATTCCACAAGAACTGTCTTAGCGAAAAGCTTCTTGAGGGGAAAGCTGTAACTCTGTGAGATGATTTCACAGAACACAATGAAGTTTCTCAGAAAGCTGCTTTCTCTTTGTAATCGGAGGATATTTCCTATGGCCCTATAGTCTTCAAAAGGATCCGAAATATCTGTTCTCAGATTCCACAGAAATAAGGCTAGCAAAGAGATCCACGAAATACAGATGTAACTCTGTGAGTGGAAGTCACATATCTCAGAGCAGTTTCTCAGAAAGCTTCTTTCCAGATTTCATCTGAGGATATTTCCTTTTTCACCATAGCCCTGTATGGGATTCCAAATATCACTTTGCCTATTCCACAAGAACTGTCTTAGCGAAAGGCTTCTTGAGGGATAAGCTGTAACTCTGTGAGGTGATTTCACAGAACACAAAGAAGTTTCTCAGAAAGCTTCTTTCTCCTTGTTATCGGAGGGTATTTACTTTGTCCCTATAGCCTTCAAAGGGATCCGAAATATCTGTTCTCAGATTCCACAGAAATAAGGCTAGCAAAGAGATCCACGAAATATAGATGTAACTCTGTGAGTGGAAGTGACATATCACAGAGCAGTGTCTCAGAAAGCTTCTTTCCAGATTTCATCGGAGGATATTTCCTTTTTCACCATAGCCCTCTATGGGTTTCCAAGTATCACTTTTCAAATTCCACAAGAACTGTCTTAGCGAAAGGCTTCTTGAGGGGAAAGCTGTAACTCTGTGCGATGATTTCACAGAACACAAAGAAGTTTCTCAGAAAGCTTCTTTCTCTTTGTTATCGGAGAATATTTCCTTTGGCCCTATAGTCTTCAAAGGGATCCGAAATATCTGTTGTCAGATTCCACAGAAATAAGGCTAGCAAAGAGATCCACGAAATACAGATGTAACTCTGTGAGTGGAAGTCACATATCACAGAGCAGTTTCTCAGAAAGCTTCTTTCCAGATTTCATCGGAGGATATTTCCGTTTTCACCATAGCCCTCTATGGGCTTCCAAATATCACTTTGCGAATTCCACAAGAACTGTCTTAGCGAAAGGCTTCTTGAGGGGAAAGCTGTAACTCTGTGAGATGATTTCACAGAACACAAAGAAGTTTCTCAGAAAGCTTCTTTCTCTTTGTTATCGGAGGATATTTCCTTTGGCCCTATAGTCTTCAAAGAGATCCGAAATATCTGTTCTCAGATTCCACAGAAATAAGGCTAGCAAAGAGATCCACGAAATACAGATGTAACTCTGTGAGTGGAAGTCACATATCCCAGAGCAGTTTCTCAGAAAGCTTCTTTCCAGATTTCATCGGAGGATATTTCCTTTTTCACCATAGCCCTCTATGGGCTTCCAAATATCACTTTTACAATTCCACAAGAACTGTCTTAGCGAAAGGATTCTTCAGGGGAAAGCTGTAACTCTGTGAGATGATTTCAGAGAACACAAAGACGTTTCTCAGAAAGCTTCTTTCTCTTTGTTATCGGAGGATATTTCCTTTGGCCCTATAGTCTTCAAAGGGATCCGAAATATCTGTTCTCAGATTCCACAGAAATAAGGCTAGCAAAGAGATCCACGAAATACAGATGTAACTCTGTGAGTGGAAGTCACATATCCCAAGGCAGTTTCTCAGAAAGCTTCTTTCCAGATCATCTGAGGATATTTCCTTTTTCACCAGAGCCCTCTATGGGCTTCCAAATATCCCTTTGACAATTCCACAAGAACTGTCTTAGCGAAAGCTTCTTGAGGGGAAAGCTGTAACTCTGTGAGATGATTTCACAGAACACAAAGAAGTTTTCAGAAAGCTTCTTTCTCTTTGTTATCGGAGGATATTTCCTTTGGCCCTATAGTCTTCAAAGGGATCCGAAATATCTGTTCTCAGATTCCACAGAAATAAGGCTAGCAAAGAGATCCACGAAATACAGATGTAACTCTGTGAGTGGAAGTCACATATCACAGAGCAGTTTCTCAGAAACCTTCTTTCCAGATTTCATCGGAGGATATTTCCTTTTTCAACGTAGCCCTCTAAGGGCTTCCAAATATCACTTTGCCAATTCCACAAGAACTGTCTTAGCGAAAGGCTTCTTGAGGTTAAAGCTGTAACTCTGTGAGATGATTTCACAGAACACAAAGAAGTTTCTCAGAAAGCTTCTTTCTCTTTGTTATGGGAGGATATTTCCTTTGGCCCTATAGTCTTCAAAGAGATCCGAAATATCTGTTCTCAGATTCCACAGAAATAAGGCTAGCAAAGGGATCCACGAAATACAGATGTAACTCTGTGAGTGGAAGTCACATATAACAGAACAGTTTCGCAGAAAGCTTCTTTCCAGATTTCATCGGAGGATATTTCCTTTTTCACCATAGCCCTCCATGGGCTTCCAAATATCACTTTGCCAATTCCACAAGAACTGTCTTAGCGAAAGGCTTCTTGAGGGGAAAGCTGTAACTCTGTGAGATGATTTCACAGAACACAAATAAGTTTCTCCGAAAGCTTCTTTCTCTTTGTTATGGGAGGATATTTCCTTTGGCCCTATAGTCTTTAAGGGGATTCTAAATATCTGCTTTCAGATTCCACAGAAATAAGGCTAGCAAAGAGATCCACGAAATACAGATGTAACTCTGTGAGTGGAAGTCACATATCACAGAGCAGTTTCTCAGAAAGCTTCTTTCCAGATTTCATCGGAGGATATTTCCTTTTTCACCATAGCCCTCTATGGGGTTCCAAATATCACTTTGCCAATTCCACAAGAACTGTCTTAGCGAAAGGCTTCTTGAGAGGAAAGCTGTAATTCGGTGAGATGATTTCACAGAACACAAAGAAGTTTCTCAGAAAGCTTCTTTCTCTTTGTTATGGGAGGATATTTCCTTTGGCCCTATAGTCTTCAAGGGGATTCTAAATATCTGCTTTCAGATTCCACAGAAATAAGGCTAGCAAAGAGATCCACGAAATACAGATGTAACTCTGTGAGTGGAAGTCACATATCCCAGAGCAGTTTCTCAGAAAGCTTCTTTCCAGATTTCATCTGAGGATATTTCCGTTTTCACCATAGCCCTCTATGGGCTTCCAAATATCACTTTGCCAATTCCACAAGAACTGTCTCAGCGAAAGGCTTCTTGAGGGGAAAGCTGTAACTCTGTGAGATGATTTCACAGAACACAAAGAAGTTTCTCAGAAAGCTTCTTTCTCTTTGTTATGGGAGGATATTTCCTTTGGCCCTATAGTCTTCAAAGAGATCCGAAATATCTGTTCTCAGATTCCACAGAAATAAGGCTAGCAAAGAGATCCACGAAATACAGATGTAACTCTGTGAGTGGAAGTCACATATAACAGAACAGTTTCTCAGAAAGCTTCTTTCCAGATTTCATCGGAGGATATTTCCTTTTTCACCATAGCCGTCTAAGGGCTTCCAAATATCACTTTGCCAATTCCACAAGAACTGTCTTAGCGAAAGGCTTCTTCAGGGGAAAGGTGTAACTCTGTGAGATGATTTCACAGAACACAAAGAAGTTTCTCAGAAAGCTTCTTTCTCTTTGTTATCGGAGGATATTTCCTTTGGCCCTGTAGTCTTCAAAGGGATCCGAAATATCTGTTCTCAGATTCCACAGAAATAAGGCTAGCAAAGAGATCCACGAAATACAGATGTAACTCTGTGAGTGGAAGTCACATATCACAGAGCAGTTTCTCAGAAAGCTTCCTTCCAGATTTCATCGGAGGATATTTCCTCTTTCACCATAGCCCTCTATGGGCTTCCAAATATCACTTTGCCAATTCCACAAGAACTCTCTTAGCGAAAGGCTTCTTGAGGGGAAAGCTGTAACTCTGTGAGATGATTTCACAGAACACAAAGAAGTTTCTCAGAAAGCTTCTTTCTCTTTGTTATCGGAGGATATTTCCTTTGGCCCTATAGTCTTCAAAGGGATCCGAAATATCTGTTCTCAGATTCCACAGAAATAAGGCTAGCAAAGAGATCCACGAAATACAGATGTAACTCTGTGAGTGGAAGTCACATATCACAGAGCAGTTTCTCAGAAAGCTTCTTTCCATATTTCATCGGAGGATATTTCCTTTTTCACCATAGCCCTCTATGGGCTTCCAAATATCACTTTGCCAATTCCACAAGAACTGTCTTAGCGAAAGGCTTCTTGAAGGGAAAGCTGTAACTCTGTGAGATGATTTCACAGAACACAAAGAAGTTTCTCAGAAAGCTTCTTTCTCTTTGTTATCGGAGGATATTTCCTTTGGCCCTATAGTCTTCAAAGGGATCCGAAATATCTCTTCTCAGATTCCACAGAAATAAGGCTAGCAAAGAGATCCACGAAATACAGATGGAACTCTGTGAGTGGAAGTCACATATCACAGAGCAGTTTCTCAGAAAGCTTCTTTCCACATTTCATCGGAGGATATTTCCTTTTTCACAATAGCCCTCAATGGGCTTCCAAATATCACTTTGCCAATTCCACAAGAACTGTCTTAGCGAAAGGCTTCTTGAGGGGAAAGCTGTAACTCTGTGAGATGATTTCACAGAACACAAAGAAGTTTCTCAGAAAGCTTCTTTCTCTTTGCTATGGGAGGATATTTCCTTTGGCCCTATATTCTTCAAAGGGATTCTAAATATCTGCTCTCAGATTCCACAGAAATAAGGCTAGCAAAGAGATCCACGAAATACAGATGTAACTCTGTGAGTGGAAGTCACATATCACAGAGCAGTTTCTCAGAAAGCTTCTTTCCAGATTTCATCAGAGGATATTTCCTTTTTTACCATAACCCTCTATGGGCTTCCAAATATCACTTTGCCAATTCCACAAGAACTGTCTTAGCGAAAGGCTTCTTGAGGGGAAAGCTGTAACTCTGTGAGATGATTTCACAGAACACAAAGAAGTTTCTCAGAAAACTTCTTTCTCTTTGTTATGGGAGGATATTTCCTTTGGCCCTATAGTCTTCAAAGGGATTCTAAATATCTGCTCTCAGATTCCACAGAAATAAGGCTAGCAAAGAGATCCACGAAATACAGATGTAACTCTGTGAGTGGAAGTCACATATCACAGAGCAGTTTCTCAGAAAGCTTCTTTCCAGATTTCATTGGAGGATATTTCCTTTTTCACCATAGCCCTCTGTGAGCTTCCAAATATCACTTTGCCAATTCCACAAGAACTGTCTTAGCGAAAGGCTTCTTGAGGGGAAAGCTGTAACTCTGTGAGATGATTTCACAGAACACAAATAAGTTTCTCCGAAAGCTTCTTTCTCTTTGTTATGGGAGGATATTTCCTTTGGCCCTATAGTCTTTAAGGGGATTCTAAATATCTGCTTTCAGATTCCACAGAAATAAGGCTAGCAAAGAGATCCACGAAATACAGATGTAACTCTGTGAGTGGAAGTCACATATCACAGAGCAGTTTCTCAGAAAGCTTCTTTCCAGATTTCATCGGAGGATATTTCCTTTTTCACCATAGCCCGCTATGGGGTTCCAAATATCACTTTGCCAATTCCACAAGAACTGTCTTAGCGAAAGGCTTCTTGAGAGGAAAGCTGTAATTCTGTGAGATGATTTCACAGAACACAAAGAAGTTTCTCAGAAAGCTTCTTTCTCTTTGTTATGGGAGGATATTTCCTTTGGCCCTATAGTCTTCAAGGGGATTCTAAATATCTGCTTTCAGATTCCACAGAAATAAGGCTAGCAAAGAGATCCACGAAATACAGATGTAACTCTGTTAGTGGAAGTCACATATCCCAGAGCAGTTTCTCAGAAAGCTTCTTTCCAGATTTCATCTGAGGATATTTCCTTTTTCACCATAGCCCTCTATGGGCATCAAAATATCACTTTGCCAATTCCACAAGAACTGTCTCAGCGAAAGGCTTCTTGAGGGGAAAGCTGTAACTCTGTGAGATGATTTCACAGAACACAAAGAAGTTTCTCAGAAAGCTTCTTTCTCTTTGTTATCGGAGGATATTTCCTTTCGCCCTATAGTCTTCAAAGGGATCCGAAATATCTGTTCTCAGATTCCACAGAAATAAGGCTAGCAAAGAGATCCACGAAATACAGATGTAACTCTGTGAGTGGAAGTCACATATCACAGAGCAGTTTCTCAGAAAGCTTCTTTCCAGATTTCATCGGAGGATATTTCCTTTTTCACCGTAGCCCTCTAAGGTCTTCCAAATATCACTTTGCCAATTCCACAAGAACTGTCTTAGCGAAAGGCTTCTTAAGGGGAAAGCTGTAACTCTGTGAGATGATTTCACAGAACACAAAGAAGTTTCTCAGAAAGCTTCTTTCTCTTTGTTATGGGAGGATATTTCCTTTGGCCCTATAGTCTTCAAAGAGATCCGAAATATCTGTTCTCAGATTCCACAGAAATAAGGCTAGCAAAGAGATCCACGAAATACAGATGTAACTCTGTGAGTGGAAGTCACATATAACAGAACAGTTTCTCAGAAAGCTTCTTTCCAGATTTCATCGGAGGATATTTCCTTTTTCACCATAGCCGTCTACGGGCTTCCAAATATCACTTTGCCAATTCCACAAGAACTGTCTTAGCAAAAGGCTTCTTCAGGGGAAAGGTGTAACTCTGTGAGATGATTTCACAGAACACAAAGAAGTTTCTCAGAAAGCTTCTTTCTCTTTGTTATCGGAGGATATTTCCTTTGGCCCTGTAGTCTTCAAAGGGATCCGAAATATCTGTTCTCAGATTCCACAGAAATAAGGCTAGCAAAGAGATCCACGAAATACAGATGTAACTCTGTGAGTGGAAGTCACATATCACAGAGCAGTTTCTCAGAAAGCTTCCTTCCAGATTTCATCGGAGGATATTTCCTCTTTCACCATAGCCCTCTATGGGCTTCCAAATATCACTTTGCCAATTCCACAAGAACTCTCTTAGCGAAAGGCTTCTTGAGGGGAAAGCTGTAACTCTGTGAGATGATTTCACAGAACACAAAGAAGTTTCTCAGAAAGCTTCTTTCTCTTTGTTATCGGAGGATATTTCCTTTGGCCCTATAGTCTTCAAAGGGATCCGAAATATCTGTTCTCAGATTCCACAGAAATAAGGCTAGCAAAGAGATCCACGAAATACAGATGTAACTCTGTGAGTCGAAGTCACATATCACAGAGCAGTTTCTCAGAAAGCTTCTTTCCATATTTCATCGGAGGATATTTCCTTTTTCACCATAGCCCTCTATGGGCTTCCAAATATCACTTTGCCAATTCCACAAGAACTGTCTTAGCGAAAGGCTTCTTGAAGGGAAAGCTGTAACTCTGTGAGATGATTTCACAGAACACAAAGAAGTTTCTGAGAAAGCTTCTTTCTCTTTGTTATCGGAGGATATTTCCTTTGGCCCTATAGTCTTCAAAGGGATCCGAAATATCTCTTCTCAGATTCCACAGAAATAAGGCTAGCAAAGAGATCCACGAAATACAGATGGAACTCTGTGAGTGGAAGTCACATATCACAGAGCAGTTTCTCAGAAAGCTTCTTTCCACATTTCATCGGAGGATATTTCCTTTTTCACAATAGCCCTCAATGGGCTTCCAAATATCACTTTGCCAATTCCACAAGAACTGTCTTAGCGAAAGGCTTCTTGAGGGGAAAGCTGTAACTCTGTGAGATGATTTCACAGAACACAAAGAAGTTTCTCAGAAAGCTTCTTTCTCTTTGCTATGGGAGGATATTTCCTTTGGCCCTATATTCTTCAAAGGGATTCTAAATATCTGCTCTCAGATTCCACAGAAATAAGGCTAGCAAAGAGATCCACGAAATACAGATGTAACTCTGTGAGTGGAAGTCACATATCACAGAGCAGTTTCTCAGAAAGCTTCTTTCCAGATTTCATCAGAGGATATTTCCTTTTTTACCATAACCCTCTATGGGCTTCCAAATATCACTTTGCCAATTCCACAAGAACTGTCTTAGCGAAAGGCTTCTTGAGGGGAAAGCTGTAACTCTGTGAGATGATTTCACAGAACACAAAGAAGTTTCTCAGAAAACTTCTTTCTCTTTGTTATGGGAGGATATTTCCTTTGGCCCTATAGTCTTCAAAGGGATTCTAAATATCTGTTCTCAGATTCCACAGAAATAAGGCTAGCAAAGAGATCCACGAAATACAGATGTAACTCTGTGAGTGGAAGTCACATATCACAGAGCAGTTTCTCAGAAAGCTTCTTTCCAGATTTCATTGGAGGATATTTCCTTTTTCACCATAGCCCTCTGTGAGCTTCCAAATATCACTTTGCCAATTCCACAAGAACTGTCTTAGCGAAAGGCTTCTTGAGGGGAAAGCTGTAACTCTGTGAGATGATTTCACAGAACACAAACAAGTTTCTCCGAAAGCTTCTTTCTCTTTGTTATGGGAGGATATTTCCTTTGGCCCTATAGTCTTTAAGGGGATTCTAAATATCTGCTTTCAGATTCCACAGAAATAAGGCTAGCAAAGAGATCCACGAAATACAGATGTAACTCTGTGAGTGGAAGTCACATATCACAGAGCAGTTTCTCAGAAAGCTTCTTTCCAGATTTCATCGGAGGATATTTCCTTTTTCACCATAGCCCTCTATGGGGTTCCAAATATCACTTTGCCAATTCCACAAGAACTGTCTTAGCGAAAGGCTTCTTGAGAGGAAAGCTGTAATTCTGTGAGATGATTTCACAGAACACAAAGAAGTTTCTCAGAAAGCTTCTTTCTCTTTGTTATGGGAGGATATTTCCTTTGGCCCTATAGTCTTCAAGGGGATTCTAAATATCTGCTTTCAGATTCCACAGAAATAAGGCTAGCAAAGAGATCCACGAAATACAGATGTAACTCTGTGAGTGGAAGTCACATATCCCAGAGCAGTTTCTCAGAAAGCTTCTTTCCAGATTTCATCTGAGGATATTTCCTTTTTCACCATAGCCCTCTATGGGCATCAAAATATCACTTTGCCAATTCCACAAGAACTGTCTCAGCGAAAGGCTTCTTGAGGGGAAAGCTGTAACTCTGTGAGATGATTTCACAGAACACAAAGAAGTTTCTCAGAAAGCTTCTTTCTCTTTGTTATCGGAGGATATTTCCTTTCGCCCTATAGTCTTCAAAGGGATCCGAAATATCTGTTCTCAGATTCCACAGAAATAAGGCTAGCAAAGAGATCCACGAAATACAGATGTAACTCTGTGAGTGGAAGTCACATATCACAGAGCAGTTTCTCAGAAAGCTTCTTTCCAGATTTCATCGGAGGATATTTCCTTTTTCACCGTAGCCCTCTAAGGTCTTCCAAATATCACTTTGCCAATTCCACAAGAACTGTCTTAGCGAAAGGCTTCTTAAGGGGAAAGCTGTAACTCTGTGAGATGATTTCACAGAACACAAAGAAGTTTCTCAGAAAGCTTCTTTCTCTTTGTTATGGGAGGATATTTCCTTTGGCCCTATAGTCTTCAAAGAGATCCGAAATATCTGTTCTCAGATTCCACAGAAATAAGGCTAGCAAAGAGATCCACGAAATACAGATGTAACTCTGTGAGTGGAAGTCACATATAACAGAACAGTTTCTCAGAAAGCTTCTTTCCAGATTTCATCGGAGGATATTTCCTTTTTCACCATAGCCGTCTAAGGGCTTCCAAATATCACTTTGCCAATTCCACAAGAACTGTCTTAGCAAAAGGCTTCTTCAGGGGAAAGGTGTAACTCTGTGAGATGATTTCACAGAACACAAAGAAGTTTCTCAGAAAGCTTCTTTCTCTTTGTTATCGGAGGATATTTCCTTTGGCCCTGTAGTCTTCAAAGGGATCCGAAATATCTGTTCTCAGATTCCACAGAAATAAGGCTAGCAAAGAGATCCACGAAATACAGATGTAACTCTGTGAGTGGAAGTCACATATCACAGAGCAGTTTCTCAGAAAGCTTCCTTCCAGATTTCATCGGAGGATATTTCCTCTTTCACCATAGCCCTCTATGGGCTTCCAAATATCACTTTGCCAATTCCACAAGAACTCTCTTAGCGAAAGGCTTCTTGAGGGGAAAGCTGTAACTCTGTGAGATGATTTCACAGAACACAAAGAAGTTTCTCAGAAAGCTTCTTTCTCTTTGTTATCGGAGGATATTTCCTTTGGCCCTATAGTCTTCAAAGGGATCCGAAATATCTGTTCTCAGATTCCACAGAAATAAGGCTAGCAAAGAGATCCACGAAATACAGATGTAACTCTGTGAGTGGAAGTCACATATCACAGAGCAGTTTCTCAGAAAGCTTCTTTCCATATTTCATCGGAGGATATTTCCTTTTTCACCATAGCCCTCTATGGGCTTCCAAATATCACTTTGCCAATTCCACAAGAACTGTCTTAGCGAAAGGCTTCTTGAAGGGAAAGCTGTAACTCTGTGAGATGATTTCACAGAACACAAAGAAGTTTCTGAGAAAGCTTCTTTCTCTTTGTTATCGGAGGATAATTCCTTTGGCCCTATAGTCTTCAAAGGGATCCGAAATATCTCTTCTCAGATTCCACAGAAATAAGGCTAGCAAAGAGATCCACGAAATACAGATGGAACTCTGTGAGTGGAAGTCACATATCACAGAGCAGTTTCTCAGAAAGCTTCTTTCCACATTTCATCGGAGGATATTTCCGTTTTCACCGTAGCCCTCTAAGGGCTTCCAAATATCACTTTGCCAATTCCACAAGAACTGTCTTAGCGAAAGGCTGCTTGAGGGGAAAGCTGTAACTCTGTGAGATGATTTCACAGAACACAAAGAAGTTTCTCAGAAAGCTTCTTTCTCTTTGTTATGGGAGGATATTTCCTTTGGCCCTATATTCTTCAAAGGGATTCTAAATATCTGCTCTCAGATTCCACAGAAATAAGGCTAGCAAAGAGATCCACGAAATACAGATGTAACTCTGTGAGTGGAAGTCACATATCACAGAGCAGTTTCTGAGAAAGCTTCTTTCCAGATTTCATCAGAGGATATTTCCTTTTTTACCATAACCCTCTATGGGCTTCCAAATATCACTTTGCCAATTCCACAAGAACTGTCTTAGCGAAAGGCTTCTTGAGGGGAAAGCTGTAACTCTGTGAGATGATTTCACAGAACACAAAGAAGTTTCTCAGAAAACTTCTTTCTCTTTGTTATGGGAGGATATTTCCTTTGGCCCTATAGTCTTCAAAGGGATTCTAAATATCTGCTCTCAGATTCCACAGAAATAAGGCTAGCAAAGAGATCCACGAAATACAGATGTAACTCTGTGAGTGGAAGTCACATATCACAGAGCAGTTTCTCAGAAAGCTTCTTTCCAGATTTCATTGGAGGATATTTCCTTTTTCACCATAGCCCTCTGTGAGCTTCCAAATATCACTTTGCCAATTCCACAAGAACTGTCTTAGCGAATGGCTTCTTGAGGGGAAAGCTGTAACTCTGTGAGATGATTTCACAGAACACAAAGAAGTTTCTCAGAAAGCTTCTTTCTCTTTGTTATCGGAGGGTATTTCCTTTGGCCCTATAGTCTTCAAAGGTATCCGAAATATCTGTTCTCAGATTCCACAGAAATAAGGCTAGCAAAGAGATCCACGAAATACAGATGTAACTCTGTGAGTGGAAGTCACATATCACAGAGCAGTTTCTCAGAAAGCTTCTTTCCAGATTTCATCGCAGGATATTTCCTTTTTCAACGTAGCCCTCTAAGGGCTTCCAAATATCACTTTGCCAATTCCACAAAAACTGTCTTAGCGAAAGGCTTCTTGAGGGGAAAGCTGTAACTCTGTGACATGATTTCACAGAACACAAAGAAGTTTCTCAGAAAGCTTCTTTCTCTTTGTTATGGGAGGATATTTCCTTTGGCCCTATATTCTTCAAAGGGATCCGAAATATCTGTTCTCAGATTCCACAGAAATAAGGCTAGCAAAGAGACCCACGATATACAGATGTAACTCTGTGAGTGGAAGTCACATATCCCAGAGCAGTTTCTCAGAAAGCTTCTTTCCAGATTTCATCTGAGGATATTTCCTTTTTCACCATAGCCCTCTATGGGCTTCCAAATATCACTTTGCCAATTCCACAAGAACTGTCTTAGCGAAAGGCTTCTTGAGGGGAAAGCTGTAACTCTGTGAGATGATTTCACAGAACACAATGAAGTTTCTCAGAAAGCTTCTTTCTCTTTGTTATCGGAGGATATTTCCTTTGGCCCTATAGTCTTCAAAGGGATCCGAAATATCTGCTCTCAGATTCCACAGAAATAAGGCTAGCAAAGAGATCCACGAAATACAGATGTAACTCTGTGAGTGGAAGTCACATATCACAGAGCAGTTTCTCAGAAAGCTTCTTCCCAGATTTCATCTGAGGATATTTCCTTTTTCACCATAGCCCTCTATGGGCTTCCAAATATCACTTTGCCAATTCCACAAGAACTGTCTTAGCGAAAGGCTTCTTGAGGGGAAAGCTGTAACTCTGTGAGATGATTTCACAGAACACAAAGAAGTTTCTCAGAAAGTTTCTTTCTCTTTGTTATCGGAGGATATTTCCTTTGGCCGTATAGTCTTCAAAGGGATCCGAAATATCTGTTCTCAGATTCCACAGAAATAAGGCGAGCAAAGAGATCCACGAAATACAGATGTAACTCTGTGAGTGGAAGTCACATATCACAGAGCAGTTTCTCAGAAAATGTTTTCCAGATTTCATCTGAGGATATTTCCTTTTTCACCATAGCCCTCTCTGGGCTTCCAAATATCACTTTGCCAATTCCACAAGAACTGTCTTAGCGAAAGGCTTCTTGCGGGGAAAGCAGTAACTCTGTGAGATGATTTCACAGAACACAAAGAAGTTTCTCAGAAAGCTTCTTTCTCTTTGTTATCGGAGGATATTTCCTTTGGCCCTATAGTCTTCAAAGGGATCCGAAATATCTGTTCTCAGATTCCACAGAAATAAGGCTAACAAAGAGATCCACGAAATACAGATGTAACTCTGTGAGTGGAAGTCACATATCACAGAGCAGTTTCTCAGAAAGCTTCTTTCCAGATTTCATCGGAGGATATTTCCTTTTTCACCATAGCCCTCTTTGGGCTTCCAAATATCACTTTGACAATTCCACAAGAACTGTCTTAGCGAAAGGCTTATTGAGGGGAAAGCTGTAACTCTGTGAGATGATTTCGCAGAACACAAAGAAGTTTTCAGAAAGCTTCTTTCTCTTTGTTATGGGAGGATATTTCCTTTGTACCTACAGTCTTCTAAGGGATCCGAAATATCTATTCTCAGATTCCACAGAAATAAGGCTAGCAAAGAGATCCACGAAATACAGATGTAACTCTGTGAGTGGAAGTCACATATCACAGAGCAGTTTCTCAGAAAGCTTCTTTCCAGATTTCATCGGAGGATATTTCCTTTTTCACCATAGCCGTCTAAGGGCTTCCAAATATCACTTTGCCAATTCCACAAGAACTGTCTTAGCGAAAGGCTTCTTCAGGGGAAAGGTGTAACTCTGTGAGATGATTTCACAGAACACAAAGAAGTTTCTCAGAAAGCTTCTTTCTCTTTGTTATCGGAGGATATTTCCTTTGGCCCTGTAGTCTTCAAAGGGATCCGAAATATCTGTTCTCAGATTCCACAGAAATAAGGCTAGCAAAGAGATCCACGAAATACAGATGTAACTCTGTGAGTGGAAGTCACATATCACAGAGCAGTTTCTCAGAAAGCTTCCTTCCAGATTTCATCGGAGGATATTTCCTCTTTCACCATAGCCCTCTATGGGCTTCCAAATATCACTTTGCCAATTCCACAAGAACTCTCTTAGCGAAAGGCTTCTTGAGGGGAAAGCTGTAACTCTGTGAGATGATTTCACAGAACACAAAGAAGTTTCTCAGAAAGCTTCTTTCTCTTTGTTATCGGAGGATATTTCCTTTGGCCCTATAGTCTTCAAAGGGATCCGAAATATCTGTTCTCAGATTCCACAGAAATAAGGCTAGCAAAGAGATCCACGAAATACAGATGTAACTCTGTGAGTGGAAGTCACATATCACAGAGCAGTTTCTCAGAAAGCTTCTTTCCATATTTCATCGGAGGATATTTCCTTTTTCACCATAGCCCTCTATGGGCTTCCAAATATCACTTTGCCAATTCCACAAGAACTGTCTTAGCGAAAGGCTTCTTGAAGGGAAAGCTGTAACTCTGTGAGATGATTTCACAGAACACAAAGAAGTTTCTCAGAAAGCTTCTTTCTCTTTGTTATCGGAGGATATTTCCTTTGGCCCTATAGTCTTCAAAGGGATCCGAAATATCTCTTCTCAGATTCCACAGAAATAAGGCTAGCAAAGAGATCCACGAAATACAGATGTAACTCTGTGAGTGGAAGTCACATATCACAGAGCAGATTCTCAGAAAGCGTCTTTCCAGATTTCGTCTGAGGATATTTCCTTTTTCACCATAGCCCTCTATGGGCTTCCAAATATCACTTTGCCAATTCCACAAGAACTGTCTTAGCGAAAGGCTTCTTGAGGGGAAAGCTGTAACTCTGTGAGATGATTTCACAGAACACAAAGAAGTTTCTCAGAAAGTTTCTTTCTCTTTGTTATCGGAGGATATTTCCTTTGGCTGTATAGTCTTCAAAGGGATCCGAAATATCTGTTCTCAGATTCCACAGAAATAAGGCGAGCAAAGAGATCCACGAAATACAGATGTAACTCTGTGAGTGGAAGTCACATATCACAGAGCAGTTTCTCAGAAAATGTTTTCCAGATTTCATCTGAGGATATTTCCTTTTTCACCATAGCCCTCTCTGGGCTTCCAAATATCACTTTGCCAATTCCACAAGAACTGTCTTAGCGAAAGGCTTCTTGAGGGGAAAGCTGTAACTCTGTGAGATGATTTCACAGAACACAAAGAAGTTTCTCAGAAAGCTTCTTTCTATTTGTTATCGGAGGATATTTCCTTTGGCCCTATAGTCTTCAAAGGGATCCGAAATATCTGTTCTCAGATTCCACAGAAATAAGGCTAACAAAGAGATCCACGAAATACAGATGTAACTCTGTGAGTGGAAGTCACATATCACAGAGCAGTTTCTCAGAAAGCTTCTTTCCAGATTTCATCGGAGGATATTTCCTTTTTCACCATAGCCCTCTTTGGGCTTCCAAATATCACTTTGACAATTCCACAAGAACTGTCTTAGCGAAAGGCTTATTGAGGGGAAAGCTGTAACTCTGTGAGATGATTTCGCAGAACACAAAGAAGTTTTCAGAAAGCTTCTTTCTCTTTGTTATGGGAGGATATTTCCTTTGTACCTACAGTCTTCTAAGGGATCCGAAATATCTATTCTCAGATTCCACAGAAATAAGGCTAGCAAAGAGATCCACGAAATACAGATGTAACTCTGTGAGTGGAAGTCACATATCACAGAGCAGTTTCTCAGAAAGCTTCTTTCCAGATTTCATCGGAGGATATTTCCTTTTTCACCATAGCCGTCTAAGGGCTTCCAAATATCACTTTGCCAATTCCACAAGAACTGTCTTAGCGAAAGGCTTCTTCAGGGGAAAGGTGTAACTCTGTGAGATGATTTCACAGAACACAAAGAAGTTTCTCAGAAAGCTTCTTTCTCTTTGTTATCGGAGGATATTTCCTTTGGCCCTGTAGTCTTCAAAGGGATCCGAAATATCTGTTCTCAGATTCCACAGAAATAAGGCTAGCAAAGAGATCCACGAAATACAGATGTAACTCTGTGAGTGGAAGTCACATATCACAGAGCAGTTTCTCAGAAAGCTTCCTTCCAGATTTCATCGGAGGATATTTTCTCTTTCACCATAGCCCTCTATGGGCTTCCAAATATCACTTTGCCAATTCCACAAGAACTCTCTTAGCGAAAGGCTTCTTGAGGGGAAAGCTGTAACTCTGTGAGATGATTTCACAGAACACAAAGAAGTTTCTCAGAAAGCTTCTTTCTCTTTGTTATCGGAGGATATTTCCTTTGGCCCTATAGTCTTCAAAGGGATCCGAAATATCTGTTCTCAGATTCCACAGAAATAAGGCTAGCAAAGAGATCCACGAAATACAGATGTAACTCTGTGAGTGGAAGTCACATATCACAGAGCAGTTTCTCAGAAAGCTTCTTTCCATATTTCATCGGAGGATATTTCCTTTTTCACCATAGCCCTCTATGGGCTTCCAAATATCACTTTGCCAATTCCACAAGAACTGTCTTAGCGAAAGGCTTCTTGAAGGGAAAGCTGTAACTCTGTGAGATGATTTCACAGAACACAAAGAAGTTTCTCAGAAAGCTTCTTTCTCTTTGTTATCGGAGGATATTTCCTTTGGCCCTATAGTCTTCAAAGGGATCCGAAATATCTCTTCTCAGATTCCACAGAAATAAGGCTAGCAAAGAGATCCACGAAATACAGATGGAACTCTGTGAGTGGAAGTCACATATCACAGAGCAGTTTTTCAGAAAGCTTCTTTCCAGATTTCATCGGAGGATATTTCCTTTTTCACCGTAGCCCTCTAAGGGCTTCCAAATATCACTTTGCCAATTCCACAAGAACTGTCTTAGCGAAAGGCTTCTTGAGGGGAAAGCTGTAACTCTGTGAGATGATTTCACAGAACACAAAGAAGTTTCTCAGAAAGCTTCTTTCTCTTTGTTATGGGAGGATATTTCCTTTGGCCCTATATTCTTCAAAGGGATTCTAAATATCTGCTCTCAGATTCCACAGAAATAAGGCTAGCAAAGAGATCCACGAAATACAGATGTAACTCTGTGAGTGGAAGTCACATATCACAGAGCAGTTTCTCAGAAAGCTTCTTTCCAGATTTCATTGGAGGATATTTCCTTTTTCACCATAGCCCTCTGTGAGCTTCCAAATATCACTTTGCCAATTCCACAAGAACTGTCTTAGCGAAAGGCTTCTTGAGGGGAAAGCTGTAACTCTGTGAGATGATTTCACAGAACACAAAGAAGTTTCTCAGAAAGCTTCTTTCTCTTTGTTATCGGAGGATATTTCCTTTGGCCCTATAGTCTTCAAAGGGATCCGAAATATCTGTTCTCAGATTCCACAGAAATAAGGCTAGCAAAGAGATCCACGAAATACAGATGTAACTCTGTGAGTGGAAGTCACATATCACAGAGCAGTTTCTCAGAAAGCTTCTTTCCAGATTTCATCGGAGGATATTTCCTTTTTCAACGTAGCCCTCTAAGGGCTTCCAAATATCACTTTGCCAATTCCACAAGAACTGTCTTAGCGAAAGGCTTCTTGAGGGGAAAGCTGTAACTCTGTGACATGATTTCACAGAACACAAAGAAGTTTCTCAGAAAGCTTCTTTCTCTTTGTTATGGGAGGATATTTCCTTTGGCCCTATATTCTTCAAAGGGATCCGAAATATCTGTTCTCAGATTCCACAGAAATAAGGCTAGCAAAGAGACCCACGATATACAGATGTAACTCTGTGAGTGGAAGTCACATATCCCAGAGCAGTTTCTCAGAAAGCTTCTTTCCAGATTTCATCTGAGGATATTTCCTTTTTCACCATAGCCCTCTATGGGCTTCCAAATATCACTTTGCCAATTCCACAAGAACTGTCTTAGCGAAAGGCTTCTTGAGGGGAAAGCTGTAACTCTGTGAGATGATTTCACAGAACACAATGAAGTTTCTCAGAAAGCTTCTTTCTCTTTGTTATCGGAGGATATTTCCTTTGGCCCTATAGTTTTCAAAGGGATCCGAAATATCTGCTCTCAGATTCCACAGAAATAAGGCTAGCAAAGAGATCCACGAAATACAGATGTAACTCTGTGAGTGGAAGTCACATATCACAGAGCAGTTTCTCAGAAAGCTTCTTCCCAGATTTCATCTGAGGATATTTCCTTTTTCACCATAGCCCTCTATGGGCTTCCAAATATCACTTTGCCAATTCCACAAGAACTGTCTTAGCGAAAGGCTTCTTGAGGGGAAAGCTGTAACTCTGTGAGATGATTTCACAGAACACAAAGAAGTTTCTCAGAAAGTTTCTTTCTCTTTGTTATCGGAGGATATTTCCTTTGGCCCTATAGTCTTCAAAGGGATCCGAAATATCTGTTCTCAGATTCCACAGAAATAAGGCTAACAAAGAGATCCACGAAATACAGATGTAACTCTGTGAGTGGAAGTCACATATCACAGAGCAGTTTCTCAGAAAGCTTCTTTCCAGATTTCATCGGAGGATATTTCCTTTTTCACCATAGCCCTATTTGGGCTTCCAAATATCACTTTGACAATTCCACAAGAACTGTCTTAGCGAAAGGCTTATTGAGGGGAAAGCTGTAACACTGTGAGATGATTTCGCAGAACACAAAGAAGTTTTCAGAAAGCTTCTTTCTCTTTGTTATGGGAGGATATTTCCTTTGTACCTACAGTCTTCTAAGGGATCCGAAATATCTATTCTCAGATTCCACAGAAATAAGGCTAGCAAAGAGATCCACGAAATACATATGTAACTCTGTGAGTGGAAGTCACATATCACAGAGCAGTTTCTCAGAAAGCTTCTTTCCAGATTTCATCGGAGGATATTTCCTTTTTCACCATAGCCGTCTAAGGGCTTCCAAATATCACTTTGCCAATTCCACAAGAACTGTCTTAGCGAAAGGCTTCTTCAGGGGAAAGGTGTAACTCTGTGAGATGATTTCACAGAACACAAAGAAGTTTCTCAGAAAGCTTCTTTCTCTTTGTTATCGGAGGATATTTCCTTTGGCCCTGTAGTCTTCAAAGGGATCCGAAATATCTGTTCTCAGATTCCACAGAAATAAGGCTAGCAAAGAGATCCACGAAATACAGATGTAACTCTGTGAGTGGAAGTCACATATCACAGAGCAGTTTCTCAGAAAGCTTCCTTCCAGATTTCATCGGAGGATATTTCCTCTTTCACCATAGCCCTCTATGGGCTTCCAAATATCACTTTGCCAATTCCACAAGAACTCTCTTAGCGAAAGGCTTCTTGAGGGGAAAGCTGTAACTCTGTGAGATGATTTCACAGAACACAAAGAAGTTTCTCAGAAAGCTTCTTTCTCTTTGTTATCGGAGGATATTTCCTTTGGCCCTATAGTCTTCAAAGGGATCCGAAATATCTGTTCTCAGATTCCACAGAAATAAGGCTAGCAAAGAGATCCACGAAATACAGATGTAACTCTGTGAGTGGAAGTCACATATCACAGAGCAGTTTCTCATAAAGCTTCTTTCCATATTTCATCGGAGGATATTTCCTTTTTCACCATAGCCCTCTATGGGCTTCCAAATATCACTTTGCCAATTCCACAAGAACTGTCTTAGCGAAAGGCTTCTTGAAGGGAAAGCTGTAACTCTGTGAGATGATTTCACAGAACACAAAGAAGTTTCTCAGAAAGCTTCTTTCTCTTTGTTATCGGAGGATATTTCCTTTGGCCCTATAGTCTTCAAAGGGATCCGAAAAATCTCTTCTCAGATTCCACAGAAATAAGGCTAGCAAAGAGATCCACGAAATACAGATGTAACTCTGTGAGTGGAAGTCACATATCACAGAGCAGATTCTCAGAAAGCGTCTTTCCAGATTTCATCTGAGGATATTTCCTTTTTCACTATAGCCCTCTATGGGCTTCCAAATATCACTTTGCCAATTCCACAAGAACTGTCTTAGCGAAAGGCTTCTTGAGGGGAAAGCTGTAACTCTGTGAGATGATTTCACAGAACACAAAGAAGTTTCTCAGAAAGTTTCTTTCTCTTTGTTATCGGAGGATATTTCCTTTGGCCGTATAGTCTTCAAAGGGATCCGAAATATCTGTTCTCAGATTCCACAGAAATAAGGCGAGCAAAGAGATCCACGAAATACAGATGTAACTCTGTGAGTGGAAGTCACATATCACAGAGCAGTTTCTCAGAAAATGTTTTCCAGATTTCATCTGAGGATATTTCCTTTTTCACCATAGCCCTCTCTGGGCTTCCAAATATCACTTTGCCAATTCCACAAGAACTGTCTTAGCGAAAGGCTTCTTGAGGGGAAAGCTGTAACTCTGTGAGATGATTTCACAGAACACAAAGAAGTTTCTCAGAAAGCTTCTTTCTATTTGTTATCGGAGGATATTTCCTTTGGCCCTATAGTCTTCAAAGGGATCCGAAATATCTGTTCTCAGATTCCACAGAAATAAGGCTAACAAAGAGATCCACGAAATACAGATGTAACTCTGTGAGTGGAAGTCACATATCACAGAGCAGTTTCTCAGAAAGCTTCTTTCCAGATTTCATCGGAGGATATTTCCTTTTTCACCATAGCCCTCTTTGGGCTTCCAAATATCACTTTGACAATTCCACAAGAACTGTCTTAGCGAAAGGCTTATTGAGGGGAAAGCTGTAACTCTGTGAGATGATTTCGCAGAACACAAAGAAGTTTTCAGAAAGCTTCTTTCTCTTTGTTATGGGAGGATATTTCCTTTGTACCTACAGTCTTCTAAGGGATCCGAAATATCTATTCTCAGATTCCACAGAAATAAGGCTAGCAAAGAGATCCACGAAATACAGATGTAACTCTGTGAGTGGAAGTCACATATCACAGAGCAGTTTCTCAGAAAGCTTCTTTCCAGATTTCATCGGAGGATATTTCCTTTTTCACCATAGCCGTCTAAGGGCTTCCAAATATCACTTTGCCAATTCCACAAGAACTGTCTTAGCGAAAGGCTTCTTCAGGGGAAAGGTGTAACTCTGTGAGATGATTTCACAGAACACAAAGAAGTTTCTCAGAAAGCTTCTTTCTCTTTGTTATCGGAGGATATTTCCTTTGGCCCTGTAGTCTTCAAAGGGATCCGAAATATCTGTTCTCAGATTCCACAGAAATAAGGCTAGCAAAGAGATCCACGAAATACAGATGTAACTCTGTGAGTGGAAGTCACATATCACAGAGCAGTTTCTCAGAAAGCTTCCTTCCAGATTTCATCGGAGGATATTTCCTCTTTCACCATAGCCCTCTATGGGCTTCCAAATATCACTTTGCCAATTCCACAAGAACTCTCTTAGCGAAAGGCTTCTTGAGGGGAAAGCTGTAACTCTGTGAGATGATTTCACAGAACACAAAGAAGTTTCTCAGAAAGCTTCTTTCTCTTTGTTATCGGAGGATATTTCCTTTGGCCCTATAGTCTTCAAAGGGATCCGAAATATCTGTTCTCAGATTCCACAGAAATAAGGCTAGCAAAGAGATCCACGAAATACAGATGTAACTCTGTGAGTGGAAGTCACATATCACAGAGCAGTTTCTCAGAAAGCTTCTTTCCATATTTCATCGGAGGATATTTCCTTTTTCACCATAGCCCTCTATGGGCTTCCAAATATCACTTTGCCAATTCCACAAGAACTGTCTTAGCGAAAGGCTTCTTGAAGGGAAAGCTGTAACTCTGTGAGATGATTTCACAGAACACAAAGAAGTTTCTCAGAAAGCTTCTTTCTCTTTGTTATCGGAGGATATTTCCTTTGGCCCTATAGTCTTCAAAGGGATCCGAAATATCTCTTCTCAGATTCCACAGAAATAAGGCTAGCAAAGAGATCCACGAAATACAGATGGAACTCTGTGAGTGGAAGTCACATATCACAGAGCAGTTTTTCAGAAAGCTTCTTTCCAGATTTCATCGGAGGATATTTCCTTTTTCACCGTAGCCCTCTAAGGGCTTCCAAATATCACTTTGCCAATTCCACAAGAACTGTCTTAGCGAAAGGCTTCTTGAGGGGAAAGCTGTAACTCTGTGAGATGATTTCACAGAACACAAAGAAGTTTCTCAGAAAGCTTCTTTCTCTTTGTTATGGGAGGATATTTCCTTTGGCCCTATATTCTTCAAAGGGATTCTAAATATCTGCTCTCAGATTCCACAGAAATAAGGCTAGCAAAGAGATCCACGAAATACAGATGTAACTCTGTGAGTGGAAGTCACATATCACAGAGCAGTTTCTCAGAAAGCTTCTTTCCAGATTTCATCAGAGGATATTTCCTTTTTTACCATAACCCTCTATGGGCTTCCAAATATCACTTTGCCAATTCCACAAGAACTGTCTTAGCGAAAGGCTTCTTGAGGGGAAAGCTGTAACTCTGTGAGATGATTTCACAGAACACAAAGAAGTTTCTCAGAAAACTTCTTTCTCTTTGTTATGGGAGGATATTTCCTTTGGCCCTATAGTCTTCAAAGGGATTCTAAATATCTGCTCTCAGATTCCACAGAAATAAGGCTAGCAAAGAGATCCACGAAATACAGATGTAACTCTGTGAGTGGAAGTCACATATCACAGAGCAGTTTCTCAGAAAGCTTCTTTCCAGATTTCATTGGAGGATATTTCCTTTTTCACCATAGCCCTCTGTGAGCTTCCAAATATCACTTTGCCAATTCCACAAGAACTGTCTTAGCGAAAGGCTTCTTGAGGGGAAAGCTGTAACTCTGTGAGATGATTTCACAGAACACAAAGAAGTTTCTCAGAAAGCTTCTTTCTCTTTGTTATCGGAGGATATTTCCTTTGGCCCTATAGTCTTCAAAGGGATCCGAAATATCTGTTCTCAGATTCCACAGAAATAAGGCTAGCAAAGAGATCCACGAAATACAGATGTAACTCTGTGAGTGGAAGTCACATATCACAGAGCAGTTTCTCAGAAAGCTTCTTTCCAGATTTCATCGGAGGATATTTCCTTTTTCAACGTAGCCCTCTAAGGGCTTCCAAATATCACTTTGCCAATTCCACAAGAACTGTCTTAGCGAAAGGCTTCTTGAGGGGAAAGCTGTAACTCTGTGACATGATTTCACAGAACACAAAGAAGTTTCTCAGAAGGTTTCTTTCTCTTTGTTATCGGAGGATATTTCCTTTGGCCGTATAGTCTTCAAAGGGATCCGAAATATCTGTTCTCAGATTCCACAGAAATAAGGCGAGCAAAGAGATCCACGAAATACAGATGTAACTCTGTGAGTGGAAGTCACATATCACAGAGCAGTTTCTCAGAAAATGTTTTCCAGATTTCATCTGAGGATATTTCCTTTTTCACCATAGCCCTCTCTGGGCTTCCAAATATCACTTTGCCAATTCCACAAGAACTGTCTTAGCGAAAGGCTTCTTGAGGGGAAAGCTGTAACTCTGTGAGATGATTTCACAGAACACAAAGAAGTTTCTCAGAAAGCTTCTTTCTATTTGTTATCGGAGGATATTTCCTTTGGCCCTATAGTCTTCAAAGGGATCCGAAATATCTGTTCTCAGATTCCACAGAAATAAGGCTAACAAAGAGATCCACGAAATACAGATGTAACTCTGTGAGTGGAAGTCACATATCACAGAGCAGTTTCTCAGAAAGCTTCTTTCCAGATATCATCGGAGGATATTTCCTTTTTCACCATAGCCCTCTTTGGGCTTCCAAATATCACTTTGACAATTCCACAAGAACTGTCTTAGCGAAAGGCTTATTGAGGGGAAAACTGTAACTCTGTGAGATGATTTCGCAGAACACAAAGAAGTTTTCAGAAAGCTTCTTTCTCTTTGTTATGGGAGGATATTTCCTTTGTACCTACAGTCTTCTAAGGGATCCGAAATATCTATTCTCAGATTCCACAGAAATAAGGCTAGCAAAGAGATCCACGAAATACAGATGTAACTCTGTGAGTGGAAGTCACATATCACAGAGCAGTATCTCAGAAAGCTTCTTTCCAGATTTCATCGGAGGATATTTCCTTTTTCACCATAGCCCTCTA
The DNA here is from genome assembly GCF_049350105.2 of Macaca mulatta. Lineage (NCBI taxonomy): Eukaryota > Metazoa > Chordata > Mammalia > Primates > Cercopithecidae > Macaca > Macaca mulatta. The sequence continues at coordinate 32,638,701 of NC_133417.1, forward strand.
TGGCCTTCCAAATATCACTTTGCCAATTCCACAAGAACTGTCTTAGCGAAAGGCTTCTTGATGGGAAAGCTGTAACTCTGTGAGATGATTTCACAGAACACAAAGAAGTTTCTCAGAAAGCTTCTTTCTCTTTGTTATGGGAGGATATTTCCTTTGGCCTTTTAGTCTTCAATGGGATCCGAAATATCTGTTCTCAGATTCCACAGAAATAAGGCTAGCAAAGAGATCCACGAAATACACATGTAACTCCGTGAGTGGAAGTCACATATCACAGAGCAGTTTCTCAGAAAGTTTCTTTGCAGATTTCATCGGAGGATATTTCCTTTATCACCATAGCCCTCTATGGGCTTCGAAATATCACTTTGCCAATTCCACAAGAACTGTCTTAGCGAAAAGCTTCTTGAGGGGAAAGCTGTAACTCTGTGAGATGATTTCACAGAACACAATGAAGTTTCTCAGAAAGCTGCTTTCTCTTTGTAATCGGAGGATATTTCCTATGGCCCTATAGACTTCAAAAGGATCCGAAATATCTGTTCTCAGATTCCACAGAAATAAGGCTAGCAAAGAGATCCACGAAATACAGATGTAACTCTGTGAGTGGAAGTCACATATCTCAGAGCAGTTTCTCAGAAAGCTTCTTTCCAGATTTCATCTGAGGATATTTCCTTTTTCACCATAGCCCTGTATGGGCTTCCAAATATCACTTTGCCAATTCCACAAGAACTGTCTTAGCGAAAGGCTTCTTGAGGGATAAGCTGTAACTCTGTGAGGTGATTTCACAGAACACAAAGAAGTTTCTCAGAAAGCTTCTTTCTCTTTGTTATCGGAGGGTATTTACTTTGTCCCTATAGCCTTCAAAGGGATCCGAAATATCTGTTCTCAGATTCCACAGAAATAAGGCTAGCAAAGAGATCCACGAAATATAGATGTAACTCTGTGAGTGGAAGTGACATATCACAGAGCAGTGTCTCAGAAAGCTTCTTTCCAGATTTCATCGGAGGATATTTCCTTTTTCACCATAGCCCTCTATGGGTTTCCAAGTATCACTTTTCAAATTCCACAAGAACTGTCTTAGCGAAAGGCTTCTTGAGGGGAAAGCTGTAACTCTGTGCGATGATTTCACAGAACACAAAGAAGTTTCTCAGAAAGCTTCTTTCTCTTTGTTATCGGAGAATATTTCCTTTGGCCCTATAGTCTTCAAAGGGATCCGAAATATCTGTTGTCAGATTCCACAGAAATAAGGCTAGCAAAGAGATCCACGAAATACAGATGTAACTCTGTGAGTGGAAGTCACATATCACAGAGCAGTTTCTCAGAAAGCTTCTTTCCAGATTTCATCGGAGGATATTTCCTTTTTCAACGTAGCCCTCTAAGGGCTTCCAAATATCACTTTGCCAATTCCACAAGAACTGTCTTAGCGAAAGGCTTCTTGAGGGGAAAGCTGTAACTCTGTGACATGATTTCACAGAACACAAAGAAGTTTCTCAGAAGGTTTCTTTCTCTTTGTTATCGGAGGATATTTCCTTTGGCCGTATAGTCTTCAAAGGGATCCGAAATATCTGTTCTCAGATTCCACAGAAATAAGGCGAGCAAAGAGATCCACGAAATACAGATGTAACTCTGTGAGTGGAAGTCACATATCACAGAGCAGTTTCTCAGAAAATGTTTTCCAGATTTCATCTGAGGATATTTCCTTTTTCACCATAGCCCTCTCTGGGCTTCCAAATATCACTTTGCCAATTCCACAAGAACTGTCTTAGCGAAAGGCTTCTTGAGGGGAAAGCTGTAACTCTGTGAGATGATTTCACAGAACACAAAGAAGTTTCTCAGAAAGCTTCTTTCTATTTGTTATCGGAGGATATTTCCTTTGGCCCTATAGTCTTCAAAGGGATCCGAAATATCTGTTCTCAGATTCCACAGAAATAAGGCTAACAAAGAGATCCACGAAATACAGATGTAACTCTGTGAGTGGAAGTCACATATCACAGAGCAGTTTCTCAGAAAGCTTCTTTCCAGATATCATCGGAGGATATTTCCTTTTTCACCATAGCCCTCTTTGGGCTTCCAAATATCACTTTGACAATTCCACAAGAACTGTCTTAGCGAAAGGCTTATTGAGGGGAAAACTGTAACTCTGTGAGATGATTTCGCAGAACACAAAGAAGTTTTCAGAAAGCTTCTTTCTCTTTGTTATGGGAGGATATTTCCTTTGTACCTACAGTCTTCTAAGGGATCCGAAATATCTATTCTCAGATTCCACAGAAATAAGGCTAGCAAAGAGATCCACGAAATACAGATGTAACTCTGTGAGTGGAAGTCACATATCACAGAGCAGTATCTCAGAAAGCTTCTTTCCAGATTTCATCGGAGGATATTTCCTTTTTCACCATAGCCCTCTATGGCCTTCCAAATATCACTTTGCCAATTCCACAAGAACTGTCTTAGCGAAAGGCTTCTTGATGGGAAAGCTGTAACTCTGTGAGATGATTTCACAGAACACAAAGAAGTTTCTCAGAAAGCTTCTTTCTCTTTGTTATGGGAGGATATTTCCTTTGGCCTTTTAGTCTTCAATGGGATCCGAAATATCTGTTCTCAGATTCCACAGAAATAAGGCTAGCAAAGAGATCCACGAAATACACATGTAACTCCGTGAGTGGAAGTCACATATCACAGAGCAGTTTCTCAGAAAGTTTCTTTGCAGATTTCATCGGAGGATATTTCCTTTATCACCATAGCCCTCTATGGGCTTCGAAATATCACTTTGCCAATTCCACAAGAACTGTCTTAGCGAAAAGCTTCTTGAGGGGAAAGCTGTAACTCTGTGAGATGATTTCACAGAACACAATGAAGTTTCTCAGAAAGCTGCTTTCTCTTTGTAATCGGAGGATATTTCCTATGGCCCTATAGACTTCAAAAGGATCCGAAATATCTGTTCTCAGATTCCACAGAAATAAGGCTAGCAAAGAGATCCACGAAATACAGATGTAACTCTGTGAGTGGAAGTCACATATCTCAGAGCAGTTTCTCAGAAAGCTTCTTTCCAGATTTCATCTGAGGATATTTCCTTTTTCACCATAGCCCTGTATGGGCTTCCAAATATCACTTTGCCAATTCCACAAGAACTGTCTTAGCGAAAGGCTTCTTGAGGGATAAGCTGTAACTCTGTGAGGTGATTTCACAGAACACAAAGAAGTTTCTCAGAAAGCTTCTTTCTCTTTGTTATCGGAGGGTATTTACTTTGTCCCTATAGCCTTCAAAGGGATCCGAAATATCTGTTCTCAGATTCCACAGAAATAAGGCTAGCAAAGAGATCCACGAAATATAGATGTAACTCTGTGAGTGGAAGTGACATATCACAGAGCAGTGTCTCAGAAAGCTTCTTTCCAGATTTCATCGGAGGATATTTCCTTTTTCACCATAGCCCTCTATGGGTTTCCAAGTATCACTTTTCAAATTCCACAAGAACTGTCTTAGCGAAAGGCTTCTTGAGGGGAAAGCTGTAACTCTGTGCGATGATTTCACAGAACACAAAGAAGTTTCTCAGAAAGCTTCTTTCTCTTTGTTATCGGAGAATATTTCCTTTGGCCCTATAGTCTTCAAAGGGATCCGAAATATCTGTTGTCAGATTCCACAGAAATAAGGCTAGCAAAGAGATCCACGAAATACAGATGTAACTCTGTGAGTGGAAGTCACATATCACAGAGCAGTTTCTCAGAAAGCTTCTTTCCAGATTTCATCTGAGGATATTTCCGTTTTCACCATAGCCCTCTATGGGCTTCCAAATATCACTTTGCCAATTCCACAAGAACTGTCTTAGCGAAAGGCTTCTTGAGGGGAAAGCTGTAACTCTGTGAGATGATTTCACAGAACACAAAGAAGTTTCTCAGAAAGTTTCTTTCTCTTTTTTATCGGAGGATATTTCCTTTGGCCCTATAGTCTTCAAAGGGATCCGAAATATCTGTTCTCAGATACCACAGAAATAAGGCTAGCAAAGAGATCCACGAAATACAGATGTAACTCTGTGAGTGGAAGTCACATATCACAGAGGAGTTTCTCAGAAAGCTTCTTTCCAGATTTCATCTGAGGATATTTCCTTTTTCACCATTGCTATCTAAGGGCTTCCAAATATCACTTTGCCAATTCCACAAGAACTGTCTTAGCGAAACGCTTCTTCAGGGGAAAGCTGTAACTCTGTGAGATGATTTCAGAGAACACAAAGACGTTTCTCAGAAAGCTTCTTTCTCTTTGTTATCGGAGGATATTTCCTTTGGCCCTATAGTCTTCAAAGGGATCCGAAATAACTGTTCTCAGATTCCACAGAAATAAGGCTAGCAAAGAGATCCACGAAATACAGATGTAACTCTGTGAGTGGAAGTCACATATCACAGAGCAGTTTCTCAGAAATCTTCTTTCCAGATTTCATCTTAGGATATTTCCTTTTTCACCATAGCCCTCTATGGCCTTCCAAATATCACTTTGCCAATTCCACAAGAACTGTCTTAGCGAAAGGCTTCTTGAGGGGAAAGCTGTAACTCTGTGAGATGATTTCACAGAACACAAAGAAGTTTCTCAGAAACCTTCTTTCTATTTGTTATCGGAGGATATTTCCTTTGGCCCTATAGTCTTCAAAGGGATCTGAAATATCTGTTCTCAGATTCCACAGAAATAAGGCTAGCAAAGAGATCCACGAAATACAGATGTAACTCTGTGAGTGGAAGTCACATATCACAGAGCAGTTTCTCAGAAAGCTTCTTTCCATATTTCATCTGAGGATATTTCCTTTTTCACCATAGCCCTCTATGGGCTTCAAAATATCACTTTGACAATTCCACAAGAACTGTCTTAGCGAAAGGCTTCTTGAGGGGAAAGCTGTAACTCTGTGAGATGATTTCACAGAACACAAAGAAGTTTTCAGAAAGCTTCTTTCTCTTTTTTATGGGAGGATATTTTCTTTGTACCTACAGTCTTCTAAGGGATCCGAAATATCTATTCTCAGATTTCACAGAAATAAGGCTAGCAAAGAGATCCACGAAATACAGATGTAACTCTGTGAGTGGAAGTCACATATCACAGAGCAGTTTCTCAGAAAGCTTCTTTCCAGATTTCATCGGAGGATATTTCCTTTTTCACCATAGCCCTCTATAGCCTTCCAAATATCACTTTGCCAATTCCACAAGAACTGTCTTAGCGAAAGGCTTCTTGAGGGGAAAGCTGTAACTCTGTGATATGATTACACAGAACACAAAGAAGTTTCTCAGAAAGCTTCTTTCTCTTTGTTATGGGAGGATATTTACTTTGGCCCTATAGTCTTCAAAGGGATCCGAAGTATCTGTTCTCAGATTCCACAGAAATAAGGCTAGCAAAGAGATCCACGAAATACAGATGTAACTCTGTGAGTGGAAGTCACATATCACAGAACAGTTTCTCAGAAAGCTTCTTTCCAGATTTCATCGGAGGATATTTCCTTTTTCACCATAGTCCTCAATGGGCTTCCAAATATCACTTTGCCAATTCCAGAAGAACTGTCTTAGCGAAAGGCTTCTTGAGGGGAAAGCTGTAACTCTGTGAGATGATTTCACAGAACACAAAGAAGTTTTCAGAAAGCTTCTTTCTCTTTTTTATGGGAGGATATTTCCTTTGTCCCTACAGTCTTCAAAGGGATCCGAAATATCTGTTCTCAGATTCCACAGAAATAAGGCTAGCAAAGAGATCCACGAAATACAGATGGAACTCTGTGAGTGGAAGTCACATATCACAGAGCAGTTTCTCAGAAAGCTTCTTTGCAGATTTCATCGGAGGATATTTCCTTTTTCACCATAGCCCTCTATGGGCTTCCAAATATCTCTTTGCCAATTCCACAAGAACTGTCTTAGCGAAAGGCATCTTGAGGGGAAAGCTGTAACTCTGTGAGATGATTTCACAGAACACAAAGAAGTTTCTCAGAAAGCTTCTTTCTCTTTGTTATGGGAGGATATTTCCTTTGGCCCTATAGTCTTCAAATGGATCCGAAATATCTGTTCTCACATTCCCCAGAAATAAGGCTAGCAAAGAGATCCACGAAATACAGATATAACTCTGTGAGTGGAGTCACATATCCCAGAGCAGTTTCTCAGAAAGCTTCTTTCCAGATTTCGTCGGAGGATACTTCCTTTTTCACCATAGCCCTCTATGGGCTTCCAAATATCACTTTGCCAATTCCAAAAGAACTGTCTAAGCGAAAGGCTTCTTGAGGGGAAAGCTGTAACTCTGTGAGATGATTTCACAGAACACAAAGAAGTTTCTCAGAAAGCCTCTTTCTCTTTGTTATCGGAGGATATTTCCTTTGGCCCTATAGTCTTCAAAGGGATCCGAAATATCTGTTCTCAGATTCCACAGAAATAAGGCTAGCAAAGAGACCCACGAAATACAGATGTAACTCTCTGAGTGGAAGTCACATATCACAGAGCAGTTTCTCAGAAAGCTTCTTTCCAGATTTCATCGGAGGATATTTCCTTTTTCACCATAGCCCTCTATGGGCTTCCAAATATCACTTTGACAATTCCACAAGAACTGTCTTAGCGAAAGGCTTCTTGAGGGGAAAGCTGTAACTCTGTGAGATGATTTCACAGAACACAAAGAAGTTTCTCAGAAACTTTCTTTCTCTTTGTTATCGGAGGATATTTCCTTTGGCCCTATAGTCTTCAAAGTGATCCGAAATAACTGTTCTCAGATTCCACAGAAATAAGGCTAGCAAAGAGATCCACGAAATACAGATGTAACTCTGTGAGTGGAAGTCACATATCACAGAGCAGTTTCTCAGAAAGCTTCTTTCCAGATATCATCGGAGGATACTTCCTTTTTCACCGTAGCCCTCTATGGGATTCCAAATATCACTTTGCCAATTCCACAAGAACTGTCTTAGCGAAAGGCATCTTGAGGGGAAAGCTGTAACTCTGTGAGATGATTTCACAGAACACAAAGAAGTTTCTCAGAAAGCTTCTTTCTCTTTGTTATGGGAGGATATTTCCTTTGGCCCTATAGTCTTCAAAGGGATCCGAAATATCTGTTCTCACATTCCCCAGAAATAAGGCTAGCAAAGAGATCCACGAAATACAGATGTAACTCTGTGAGTGGAGTCACATATCCCAGAGCAGTTTCTCAGAAAGCTTCTTTCCAGATTTCGTCGGAGGATACTTCCTTTTTCACCATAGCCCTCTATGGGCTTCCAAATATCACTTTGCCAATTCCAAAAGAACTGTCTAAGCGAAAGGCTTCTTGAGGGGAAAGCTGTAACTCTGTGAGATGATTTCACAGAACACAAAGAAGTTTCTCAGAAAGCCTCTTTCTCTTTGTTATCGGAGGATATTTCCTTTGGCCCTATAGTCTTCAAAGGGATCCGAAATATCTGTTCTCAGATTCCACAGAAATAAGGCTAGCAAAGAGACCCACGAAATACAGATGTAACTCTCTGAGTGGAAGTCACATATCACAGAGCAGTTTCTCAGAAAGCTTCTTTCCAGATTTCATCGGAGGATATTTCCTTTTTCACGATAGCCCTCTATGGGCTTCCAAATATCACTTTGACAATTCCACAAGAACTGTCTTAGCGAAAGGCTTCTTGAGGGGAAAGCTGTAACTCTGTGAGATGATTTCACAGAACACAAAGAAGTTTCTCAGAAACCTTCTTTCTCTTTGTTATCGGAGGATATTTCCTTTGGCCCTATAGTCTTCAAAGTGATCCGAAATAACTGTTCTCAGATTCCACAGAAATAAGGCTAGCAAAGAGATCCACGAAATACAGATGTAACTCTGTGAGTGGAAGTCACATATCACAGAGCAGTTTCTCAGAAAGCTTCTTTCCAGATATCATCGGAGGATACTTCCTTTTTCACCGTAGCCCTCTATGGGCTTCCAAATATCACTTTGCCAATTCCACAAGAACTGTCTTAGCGAAAGGCTTCTTGAGGGGAAAGCTGTAACTCTGTGAGATGATTTCACAGAACACAGAGAAGTTTCTCAGAAAGCTTCTTTCTCTTTGTTATCGGAGGATAATTCCTTTGGCCCTATAGTCTTCAAAGGGATCCGAAATATCTGTTCTCAGATTACACAGAAATCAGGCTAGCAAAGAGATCCACGAAATACAGATGTAACTCTGGGAGTGGAAGTCACATATCACAGAGCCGTTTCTCAGAAAGCTTCTTTCCAGATTTCATCTGAGGATATTTCCTTTTTCACCATAGCCCTCTAAGGGCTTCCAAATATCACTTTGCCAATTCCACAAGAACTGTCTTAGCGAAAGGCTTCTTGAGGGGAAAGCTGTACCTCTGTGAGATGATTTCACAGAACACAAAGAAGTTTCTCAGAAAGCTTCTTTCTCTTTGTTATGGGAGGATATTTCCTTTGGCCCTATAGTCTTCAAAGGGATCCGAAATATCTGTTCTCACATTCCCCAGAAATAAGGCTAGCAAAGAGATCCACGAAATACAGATGTAACTCTGTGAGTGGAAGTCACATATCACAGAGCACTTTCTCAGAAAGCTTCTTTCCAGATTTCATCTGAGGATATTTCCTTTTTCACCATAGCCCTCTATGGGCTTCCAAATATCACTTTGCCAATTCCACAAGAACTGTCTTAGCGAAAGGCTTCTTGAGGGGAAAGCTGTAACTCTGTGAGATGATTTCACAGAACACAAAGAAGTTTCTCAGAAAGTTTCTTTCTCTTTGTTATCGGAGGATATTTCCTTTGGCCGTATAGTCTTCAAAGGGATCCGAAATATCTGTTCTCAGATTCCACAGAAATAAGGCTAGCAAAGAGGTCCACGAAATACAGATGTAACTCTGTGAGTGGAAGTCACATATCACAGAGCAGTTTCTCAGAAAATTTTTTCCAGATTTCATCGGAGGATATTTCCTTTTTCACCATAGCCCTCTATGGGCTTCCAAATATCACTTTGCCAATTCCACAAGAACTGTCTTAGCGAAAGGCTTCTTGAGGGGAAAGCTGTAACTCTGTGAGATGATTTCACAGAACACAAAGAAGTTTCTCAGAAAGCTTCTTTCTCTTTGTTATCGGAGGATATTTCCTTTCTCCCTATAGTCTTCAAAGGGATCCGAAATATCTGTTCTCAGATTCCACAGAAATAAGGCTAGCAAAGAGATCCACGAAATACAGATGTAACTCTGTGAGTGGAAGTCACATATCCCAGAGCAGTTTCTCAGAAAGCTTCTTTCCAGATTTCATTGGAGGATATTTCCTTTTTCACCATAGCCCTCGATGGGCTTCCAAATATCACTTTGACAATTCCACAAGAACTGTCTTAGCGAAAGGCTTATTGAGGGGAAAGCTGTAACTCTGTGAGATGATTTCGCAGAACACAAAGAAGTTTTCAGAAAGCTTCTTTCTCTTTGTTATGGGAGGATATTTCCTTTGTACGTACAGTCTTCTAAGGGATCCGAAATATCTATTCTCAGATTCCACAGAAATAAGGCTAGCAAAGAGGTCCACGAAATACAGATGTAACTCTGTGAGTGGAAGTCACATATCACAGAGCAGTTTCTCAGAAAGCTTCTTTCCAGATTTCATCGGAGGATATTTCCTTTTTCACCATAGCCCTCTATGGCCTTCCAAATATCACTTTGCCAATTCCACAAGAACTGTCTTAGCGAAAGGCTTCTTGAGGGGAAAGCTGTAACTCTGTGAGATGATTTCACAGAACACAAAGAAGTTTCTCAGAAAGCTTCTTTCTCTTTGTTATGGGAGGATATTTCCTTTGGCCTTATAGTCTTCAATGGGATCCGAAATATCTGTTCTCAGATTCCACAGAAATAAGGCTAGCAAAGAGATCCACGAAATACAGATGTAACTCTGTGAGTGGAAGTCACATATCACAGAGCAGTTTCTCAGAAAGTTTCTTTGCAGATTTCATCGGAGGATATTTCCTTTATCACCATAGCCCTCTATGGGCTTCGATATCACTTTGCCAATTCCACAAGAACTGTCTTAGCGAAAAGCTTCTTGAGGGGAAAGCTGTAACACTGTGAGATGATTTCACAGAACACAATGAAGTTTCTCAGAAAGCTGCTTTCTCTTTGTAATCGGAGGATATTTCCTATGGCCCTATAGTCTTCAAAAGGATCCGAAATATCTGTTCTCAGATTCCACAGAAATAAGGCTAGCAAAGAGATCCACGAAATACAGATGTAACTCTGTGAGTGGAAGTCACATATCTCAGAGCAGTTTCTCAGAAAGCTTCTTTCCAGATTTCATCTGAGGATATTTCCTTTTTCACCATAGCCCTGTATGGGCTTCCAAATATCACTTTGCCAATTCCACAAGAACTGTCTTAGCGAAAGGCTTCTTGAGGGATAAGCTGTAACTCTGTGAGGTGATTTCACAGAACACAAAGAAGTTTCTCAGAAAGCTTCTTTCTCTTTGTTATCGGGGGGTATTTACTTTGTCCCTATAGCCTTCAAAGGGATCCGAAATATCTGTTCTCAGATTCCACAGAAATAAGGCTAGCAAAGAGATCCACGAAATATAGATGTAACTCTGTGAGTGGAAGTGACATATCACAGAGCAGTGTCTCAGAAAGCTTCTTTCCAGATTTCATCGGAGGATATTTCCTTTTTCACCATAGCCCTCTATGGGTTTCCAAGTATCACTTTTCAAATTCCACAAGAAGTGTGTTAGCGAAAGGCTTCTTGAGGGGAAAGCTGTAACTCTGTGCGATGATTTCACAGAACACAAAGAAGTTTCTCAGAAAGCTGCTTTCTCTTTGTTATCGGAGAATATTTCCTTTGGCCCTATAGTCTTCAAAGGGATCCGAAATATCTGTTGTCAGATTCCACAGAAATAAGGCTAGCAAAGAGATCCACGAAATACAGATGTAACTCTGTGAGTGGAAGTCACATATCACAGAGCAGTTTCTCAGGAAGCTGCTTTCCAGATTTCATCTGTGGATATTTCCGTTCTCACCATAGCCCTCTATGGGCTTCCAAATATCACTTTGCCAATTCCACAAGAACTGTCTTAGCGAAAAGCTTCTTCAGGGGAAAGCTGTAACTCTGTGAGATGATTTCACAGAACACAAAGAAGTTTCTCAGAAAGTTTCTTTCTCTTTGTTATCGGAGGATATTTCCTTTGGCCCTATAGTCTTCAATGGGATCCGAAATATCTGTTCTCAGATACCACAGAAATAAGGCTAGCAAAGAGATCCACGAAATACACATGTAACTCTGTGAGTGGAAGTCACATATCACAGAGGAGTTTCTCAGAAAGCTTCTTTCCAGATTTCATCTGAGGATATTTCCTTTTTCACCATTGCTATCTAAGGGCTTCCAAATATCACTTTGCCAATTCCACAAGAACTGTCTTAGCGATAGGCTTCTTGAGGGGAAAGCTGTAACTCTGTGAGATGATTTCACAGAACACAGAGAAGTTTCTCAGAAAGCTTCTTTCTCTTTGTTATCGGAGGATAATTCCTTTGGCCCTATAGTCTTCAAAGGGATCCGAAATATCTGTTGTCAGATTACACAGAAATCAGGCTAGCAAAGAGATCCACGAAATACAGATGTAACTCTGGGAGTGGAAGTCACATATCACAGAGCCGTTTCTCAGAAAGCTTCTTTCCAGATTTCATCTGAGGATATCTCCTTTTTCAACATAGCCCTCTATGGGCTTCCAAATATCACTTTGCCAATTCCACAAGAACTGTCTTAGCGAAAGGCTTCTTGAGGGGAAAGCTGTAACTCTGTGAGATGATTTCACAGAACACAAAGAAGTTTCTCAGAAAGTTTCTTTCTCTTTGTTATCGGAGGATATTTCCTTTGGCCGTATAGTCTTCAAAGGGATCCGAAATATCTGTTCTCAGATTCCACAGAAATAAGGCTAGCAAAGAGATCCACGAAATACAGATGTAACTCTGTGAGTGGAAGTCACATATCACAGAGCAGTTTCTCAGAAAATTTTTTCCGGATTTCATCTGAGGATATTTCCTTTTTCACCATAGCCCTCTATGGGCTTCCAAATATCACTTTGCCAATTCCACAAGAACTGTCTTAGCGAAAGGCTTCTTGAGGGGAAAGCTGTAACTCTGTGAGATGATTTCACAGAACACAAAGAAGTTTCTCAGAAAGCTTCTTTCTCTTTGTTATCGGAGGATATTTCCTTTGGCCCTATAGTCTTCAAAGGGATCCGAAATATCTGTTCTCAGATTCCACAGAAATAAGGCTAGCAAAGAGATCCACGAAATACAGATGTAACTCTGTGAGTGGAAGTCACATATCACAGAGCAGTTTCTCAGAAAGCTTCTTTCCAGATTTCATCGGAGGATATTTCCTTTTTCACCATAGTCCTCTATGGGCTTCCAAATATCACTTTGACAATTCCACAAGAACTGTCTTAGCGAAAGGCTTATTGAGGGGAAAGCTGTAACTCTGTGAGATGATTTCGCAGAACACAAAGAAGTTTTCAGAAAGCTTCTTTCTCTTTGTTATGGGAGGATATTTCCTTTGTACCTACAGTCTTCTAAGGGATCCGAAATATCTATACTCAGATTCCACAGAAATAAGGCTAGCAAAGAGGTCCACGAAATACAGATGTAACTCTGTGAGTGGAAGTCACATATCACAGAGCAGTTTCTCAGAAAGCTTCTTTCCAGATTTCATCGGAGGATATTTCCTTTTTCACCATAGCCCTCTATGGCCTTCCAAATATCACTTTGCCAATTCCACAAGAACTGTCTTAGCGAAAGGCTTCTTGATGGGAAAGCTGTAACTCTGTGAGATGATTTCACAGAACACAAAGAAGTTTCTCAGAAAGCTTCTTTCTCTTTGTTATGGGAGGATATTTCCTTTGGCCTTATAGTCTTCAATGGGATCCGAAATATCTGTTCTCAGATTCCACAGAAATAAGGCTAGCAAAGAGATCCACGAAATACACATGTAACTCTGTGAGTGGAAGTCACATATCACAGAGCAGTTTCTCAGAAAGTTTCTTTGCAGATTTCATCGGAGGATATTTCCTTTATCAACATAGCCCTCTACGGGCTTCGAAATATCACTTTGCCAATTCCACAAGAACTGTCTTAGCGAAAAGCTTCTTGAGGGGAAAGCTGTAACTCTGTGAGATGATTTCACAGAACACAATGAAGTTTCTCAGAAAGCTGCTTTCTCTTTGTAATCGGAGGATATTTCCTATGGCCCTATAGTCTTCAAAAGGATCCGAAATATCTGTTCTCAGATTCCACAGAAATAAGGCTAGCAAAGAGATCCACGAAATACAGATGTAACTCTGTGAGTGGAAGTCACATATCTCAGAGCAGTTTCTCAGAAAGCTTCTTTCCAGATTTCATCTGAGGATATTTCCTTTTTCACCATAGCCCTGTATGGGCTTCCAAATATCACTTTGCCAATTCCACAAGAACTGTCTTAGCGAAAGGCTTCTTGAGGGATAAGCTGTAACTCTGTGAGGTGATTTCACAGAACACAAAGAAGTTTCTCAGAAAGCTTCTTTCTCTTTGTTATCGGAGGGTATTTACTTTGTCCCTATAGCCTTCAAAGGGATCCGAAATATCTGTTCTCACATTCCACAGAAATAAGGCTAGCAAAGAGATCCACGAAATATAGATGTAATTCTGTGAGTGGAAGTGACATATCACAGAGCAGTGTCTCAGAAAGCTTCTTTCCAGATTTCATCGGAGGATATTTCCTTTTTCACGATAGCCCTCTATGGGCTTCCAAATATCACTTTGACAATTCCACAAGAACTGTCTTAGCGAAAGGCTTCTTGAGGGGAAAGCTGTAACTCTGTGAGATGATTTCACAGAACACAAAGAAGTTTCTCAGAAACCTTCTTTCTCTTTGTTATCGGAGGATATTTCCTTTGGCCCTATAGTCTTCAAAGTGATCCGAAATAACTGTTCTCAGATTCCACAGAAATAAGGCTAGCAAAGAGATCCACGAAATACAGATGTAACTCTGTGAGTGGAAGTCACATATCACAGAGCAGTTTCTCAGAAAGCTTCTTTCCAGATATCATCGGAGGATACTTCCTTTTTCACCGTAGCCCTCTATGGGCTTCCAAATATCACTTTGCCAATTCCACAAGAACTGTCTTAGCGAAAGGCTTCTTGAGGGGAAAGCTGTAACTCTGTGAGATGATTTCACAGAACACAGAGAAGTTTCTCAGAAAGCTTCTTTCTCTTTGTTATCGGAGGATAATTCCTTTGGCCCTATAGTCTTCAAAGGGATCCGAAATATCTGTTCTCAGATTACACAGAAATCAGGCTAGCAAAGAGATCCACGAAATACAGATGTAACTCTGGGAGTGGAAGTCACATATCACAGAGCCGTTTCTCAGAAAGCTTCTTTCCAGATTTCATCTGAGGATATTTCCTTTTTCACCATAGCCCTCTAAGGGCTTCCAAATATCACTTTGCCAATTCCACAAGAACTGTCTTAGCGAAAGGCTTCTTGAGGGGAAAGCTGTACCTCTGTGAGATGATTTCACAGAACACAAAGAAGTTTCTCAGAAAGCTTCTTTCTCTTTGTTATGGGAGGATATTTCCTTTGGCCCTATAGTCTTCAAAGGGATCCGAAATATCTGTTCTCACATTCCCCAGAAATAAGGCTAGCAAAGAGATCCACGAAATACAGATGTAACTCTGTGAGTGGAAGTCACATATCACAGAGCACTTTCTCAGAAAGCTTCTTTCCAGATTTCATCTGAGGATATTTCCTTTTTCACCATAGCCCTCTATGGGCTTCCAAATATCACTTTGCCAATTCCACAAGAACTGTCTTAGCGAAAGGCTTCTTGAGGGGAAAGCTGTAACTCTGTGAGATGATTTCACAGAACACAAAGAAGTTTCTCAGAAAGTTTCTTTCTCTTTGTTATCGGAGGATATTTCCTTTGGCCGTATAGTCTTCAAAGGGATCCGAAATATCTGTTCTCAGATTCCACAGAAATAAGGCTAGCAAAGAGGTCCACGAAATACAGATGTAACTCTGTGAGTGGAAGTCACATATCACAGAGCAGTTTCTCAGAAAATTTTTTCCAGATTTCATCGGAGGATATTTCCTTTTTCACCATAGCCCTCTATGGGCTTCCAAATATCACTTTGCCAATTCCACAAGAACTGTCTTAGCGAAAGGCTTCTTGAGGGGAAAGCTGTAACTCTGTGAGATGATTTCACAGAACACAAAGAAGTTTCTCAGAAAGCTTCTTTCTCTTTGTTATCGGAGGATATTTCCTTTCTCCCTATAGTCTTCAAAGGGATCCGAAATATCTGTTCTCAGATTCCACAGAAATAAGGCTAGCAAAGAGATCCACGAAATACAGATGTAACTCTGTGAGTGGAAGTCACATATCCCAGAGCAGTTTCTCAGAAAGCTTCTTTCCAGATTTCATTGGAGGATATTTCCTTTTTCACCATAGCCCTCGATGGGCTTCCAAATATCACTTTGACAATTCCACAAGAACTGTCTTAGCGAAAGGCTTATTGAGGGGAAAGCTGTAACTCTGTGAGATGATTTCGCAGAACACAAAGAAGTTTTCAGAAAGCTTCTTTCTCTTTGTTATGGGAGGATATTTCCTTTGTACGTACAGTCTTCTAAGGGATCCGAAATATCTATTCTCAGATTCCACAGAAATAAGGCTAGCAAAGAGGTCCACGAAATACAGATGTAACTCTGTGAGTGGAAGTCACATATCACAGAGCAGTTTCTCAGAAAGCTTCTTTCCAGATTTCATCGGAGGATATTTCCTTTTTCACCATAGCCCTCTATGGCCTTCCAAATATCACTTTGCCAATTCCACAAGAACTGTCTTAGCGAAAGGCTTCTTGAGGGGAAAGCTGTAACTCTGTGAGATGATTTCACAGAACACAAAGAAGTTTCTCAGAAAGCTTCTTTCTCTTTGTTATGGGAGGATATTTCCTTTGGCCTTATAGTCTTCAATGGGATCCGAAATATCTGTTCTCAGATTCCACAGAAATAAGGCTAGCAAAGAGATCCACGAAATACAGATGTAACTCTGTGAGTGGAAGTCACATATCACAGAGCAGTTTCTCAGAAAGTTTCTTTGCAGATTTCATCGGAGGATATTTCCTTTATCACCATAGCCCTCTATGGGCTTCGATATCACTTTGCCAATTCCACAAGAACTGTCTTAGCGAAAAGCTTCTTGAGGGGAAAGCTGTAACTCTGTGAGATGATTTCACAGAACACAATGAAGTTTCTCAGAAAGCTGCTTTCTCTTTGTAATCGGAGGATATTTCCTATGGCCCTATAGTCTTCAAAAGGATCCGAAATATCTGTTCTCAGATTCCACAGAAATAAGGCTAGCAAAGAGATCCACGAAATACAGATGTAACTCTGTGAGTGGAAGTCACATATCTCAGAGCAGTTTCTCAGAAAGCTTCTTTCCAGATTTCATCTGAGGATATTTCCTTTTTCACCATAGCCCTGTATGGGCTTCCAAATATCACTTTGCCAATTCCACAAGAACTGTCTTAGCGAAAGGCTTCTTGAGGGATAAGCTGTAACTCTGTGAGGTGATTTCACAGAACACAAAGAAGTTTCTCAGAAAGCTTCTTTCTCTTTGTTATCGGGGGGTATTTACTTTGTCCCTATAGCCTTCACAGGGATCCGAAATATCTGTTCTCAGATTCCACAGAAATAAGGCTAGCAAAGAGATCCACGAAATATAGATGTAACTCTGTGAGTGGAAGTGACATATCACAGAGCAGTGTCTCAGAAAGCTTCTTTCCAGATTTCATCGGAGGATATTTCCTTTTTCACCATAGCCCTCTATGGGTTTCCAAGTATCACTTTTCAAATTCCACAAGAAGTGTGTTAGCGAAAGGCTTCTTGAGGGGAAAGCTGTAACTCTGTGCGATGATTTCACAGAACACAAAGAAGTTTCTCAGAAAGCTGCTTTCTCTTTGTTATCGGAGAATATTTCCTTTGGCCCTATAGTCTTCAAAGGGATCCGAAATATCTGTTGTCAGATTCCACAGAAATAAGGCTAGCAAAGAGATCCACGAAATACAGATGTAACTCTGTGAGTGGAAGTCACATATCACAGAGCAGTTTCTCAGGAAGCTGCTTTCCAGATTTCATCTGTGGATATTTCCGTTCTCACCATAGCCCTCTATGGGCTTCCAAATATCACTTTGCCAATTCCACAAGAACTGTCTTAGCGAAAGGCTTCTTCAGGGGAAAGCTGTAACTCTGTGAGATGATTTCACAGAACACAAAGAAGTTTCTCAGAAAGATTCTTTCTCTTTGTTATCGGAGGATATTTCCTTTGGCCCTATAGTCTTCAATGGGATCCGAAATATCTGTTCTCAGATACCACAGAAATAAGGCTAGCAAAGAGATCCACGAAATACACATGTAACTCTGTGAGTGGAAGTCACATATCACAGAGGAGTTTCTCAGAAAGCTTCTTTCCAGATTTCATCTGAGGATATTTCCTTTTTCACCATTGCTATCTAAGGGCTTCCAAATATCACTTTGCCAATTCCACAAGAACTGTCTTAGCGATAGGCTTCTTGAGGGGAAAGCTGTAACTCTGTGAGATGATTTCACAGAACACAGAGAAGTTTCTCAGAAAGCTTCTTTCTCTTTGTTATCGGAGGATAATTCCTTTGGCCCTATAGTCTTCAAAGGGATCCGAAATATCTGTTGTCAGATTACACAGAAATCAGGCTAGCAAAGAGATCCACGAAATACAGATGTAACTCTGGGAGTGGAAGTCACATATCACAGAGCCGTTTCTCAGAAAGCTTCTTTCCAGATTTCATCTGAGGATATCTCCTTTTTCAACATAGCCCTCTATGGGCTTCCAAATATCACTTTGCCAATTCCACAAGAACTGTCTTAGCGAAAGGCTTCTTGAGGGGAAAGCTGTAACTCTGTGAGATGATTTCACAGAACACAAAGAAGTTTCTCAGAAAGTTTCTTTCTCTTTGTTATCGGAGGATATTTCCTTTGGCCGTATAGTCTTCAAAGGGATCCGAAATATCTGTTCTCAGATTCCACAGAAATAAGGCTAGCAAAGAGATCCACGAAATACAGATGTAACTCTGTGAGTGGAAGTCACATATCACAGAGCAGTTTCTCAGAAAATTTTTTCCGGATTTCATCTGAGGATATTTCCTTTTTCACCATAGCCCTCTATGGGCTTCCAAATATCACTTTGCCAATTCCACAAGAACTGTCTTAGCGAAAGGCTTCTTGAGGGGAAAGCTGTAACTCTGTGAGATGATTTCACAGAACACAAAGAAGTTTCTCAGAAAGTTTCTTTCTCTTTGTTATCGGAGGATATTTCCTTTGGCCGTATAGTCTTCAAAGGGATCCGAAATATCTGTTCTCAGATTCCACAGAAATAAGGCTAGCAAAGAGGTCCACGAAATACAGATGTAACTCTGTGAGTGGAAGTCACATATCACAGAGCAGTTTCTCAGAAAATTTTTTCCAGATTTCATCGGAGGATATTTCCTTTTTCACCATAGCCCTCTATGGGCTTCCAAATATCACTTTGCCAATTCCACAAGAACTGTCTTAGCGAAAGGCTTCTTGAGGGGAAAGCTGTAACTCTGTGAGATGATTTCACAGAACACAAAGAAGTTTCTCAGAAAGCTTCTTTCTCTTTGTTATCGGAGGATATTTCCTTTCTCCCTATAGTCTTCAAAGGGATCCGAAATATCTGTTCTCAGATTCCACAGAAATAAGGCTAGCAAAGAGATCCACGAAATACAGATGTAACTCTGTGAGTGGAAGTCACATATCCCAGAGCAGTTTCTCAGAAAGCTTCTTTCCAGATTTCATTGGAGGATATTTCCTTTTTCACCATAGCCCTCGATGGGCTTCCAAATATCACTTTGACAATTCCACAAGAACTGTCTTAGCGAAAGGCTTATTGAGGGGAAAGCTGTAACTCTGTGAGATGATTTCGCAGAACACAAAGAAGTTTTCAGAAAGCTTCTTTCTCTTTGTTATGGGAGGATATTTCCTTTGTACCTACAGTCTTCTAAGGGATCCGAAATATCTATTCTCAGATTCCACAGAAATAAGGCTAGCAAAGAGGTCCACGAAATACAGATGTAACTCTGTGAGTGGAAGTCACATATCACAGAGCAGTTTCTCAGAAAGCTTCTTTCCAGATTTCATCGGAGGATATTTCCTTTTTCACCATAGCCCTCTATGGCCTTCCAAATATCACTTTGCCAATTCCACAAGAACTGTCTTAGCGAAAGGCTTCTTGAGGGGAAAGCTGTAACTCTGTGAGATGATTTCACAGAACACAAAGAAGTTTCTCAGAAAGCTTCTTTCTCTTTGTTATGGGAGGATATTTCCTTTGGCCTTATAGTCTTCAATGGGATCCGAAATATCTGTTCTCAGATTCCACAGAAATAAGGCTAGCAAAGAGATCCACGAAATACAGATGTAACTCTGTGAGTGGAAGTCACATATCACAGAGCAGTTTCTCAGAAAGTTTCTTTGCAGATTTCATCGGAGGATATTTCCTTTATCACCATAGCCTTCTATGGGCTTCGATATCACTTTGCCAATTCCACAAGAACTGTCTTAGCGAAAAGCTTCTTGAGGGGAAAGCTGTAACTCTGTGAGATGATTTCACAGAACACAATGAAGTTTCTCAGAAAGCTGCTTTCTCTTTGTAATCGGAGGATATTTCCTATGGCCCTATAGTCTTCAAAAGGATCCGAAATATCTGTTCTCAGATTCCACAGAAATAAGGCTAGCAAAGAGATCCACGAAATACAGATGTAACTCTGTGAGTGGAAGTCACATATCTCAGAGCAGTTTCTCAGAAAGCTTCTTTCCAGATTTCATCTGAGGATATTTCCTTTTTCACCATAGCCCTGTATGGGCTTCCAAATATCACTTTGCCAATTCCACAAGAACTGTCTTAGCGAAAGGCTTCTTGAGGGATAAGCTGTAACTCTGTGAGGTGATTTCACAGAACACAAAGAAGTTTCTCAGAAAGCTTCTTTCTCTTTGTTATCGGGGGGTATTTACTTTGTCCCTATAGCCTTCAAAGGGATCCGAAATATCTGTTCTCAGATTCCACAGAAATAAGGCTAGCAAAGAGATCCACGAAATATAGATGTAACTCTGTGAGTGGAAGTGACATATCACAGAGCAGTGTCTCAGAAAGCTTCTTTCCAGATTTCATCGGAGGATATTTCCTTTTTCACCATAGCCCTCTATGGGTTTCCAAGTATCACTTTTCAAATTCCACAAGAAGTGTGTTAGCGAAAGGCTTCTTGAGGGGAAAGCTGTAACTCTGTGCGATGATTTCACAGAACACAAAGAAGTTTCTCAGAAAGCTGCTTTCTCTTTGTTATCGGAGAATATTTCCTTTGGCCCTATAGTCTTCAAAGGGATCCGAAATATCTGTTGTCAGATTCCACAGAAATAAGGCTAGCAAAGAGATCCACGAAATACAGATGTAACTCTGTGAGTGGAAGTCACATATCACAGAGCAGTTTCTCAGGAAGCTGCTTTCCAGATTTCATCTGTGGATATTTCCGTTCTCACCATAGCCCTCTATGGGCTTCCAAATATCACTTTGCCAATTCCACAAGAACTGTCTTAGCGAAAGGCTTCTTCAGGGGAAAGCTGTAACTCTGTGAGATGATTTCACAGAACACAAAGAAGTTTCTCAGAAAGTTTCTTTCTCTTTGTTATCGGAGGATATTTCCTTTGGCCCTATAGTCTTCAATGGGATCCGAAATATCTGTTCTCAGATACCACAGAAATAAGGCTAGCAAAGAGATCCACGAAATACACATGTAACTCTGTGAGTGGAAGTCACATATCACAGAGGAGTTTCTCAGAAAGCTTCTTTCCAGATTTCATCTGAGGATATTTCCTTTTTCACCATTGCTATCTAAGGGCTTCCAAATATCACTTTGCCAATTCCACAAGAACTGTCTTAGCGATAGGCTTCTTGAGGGGAAAGCTGTAACTCTGTGAGATGATTTCACAGAACACAGAGAAGTTTCTCAGAAAGCTTCTTTCTCTTTGTTATCGGAGGATAATTCCTTTGGCCCTATAGTCTTCAAAGGGATCCGAAATATCTGTTGTCAGATTACACAGAAATCAGGCTAGCAAAGAGATCCACGAAATACAGATGTAACTCTGGGAGTGGAAGTCACATATCACAGAGCCGTTTCTCAGAAAGCTTCTTTCCAGATTTCATCTGAGGATATCTCCTTTTTCAACATAGCCCTCTATGGGCTTCCAAATATCACTTTGCCAATTCCACAAGAACTGTCTTAGCGAAAGGCTTCTTGAGGGGAAAGCTGTAACTCTGTGAGATGATTTCACAGAACACAAAGAAGTTTCTCAGAAAGTTTCTTTCTCTTTGTTATCGGAGGATATTTCCTTTGGCCGTATAGTCTTCAAAGGGATCCGAAATATCTGTTCTCAGATTCCACAGAAATAAGGCTAGCAAAGAGATCCACGAAATACAGATGTAACTCTGTGAGTGGAAGTCACATATCACAGAGCAGTTTCTCAGAAAATTTTTTCCGGATTTCATCTGAGGATATTTCCTTTTTCACCATAGCCCTCTATGGGCTTCCAAATATCACTTTGCCAATTCCACAAGAACTGTCTTAGCGAAAGGCTTCTTGAGGGGAAAGCTGTAACTCTGTGAGATGATTTCACAGAACACAAAGAAGTTTCTCAGAAAGCTTCTTTCTCTTTGTTATCGGAGGATATTTCCTTTGGCCCTATAGTCTTCAAAGGGATCCGAAATATCTGTTCTCAGATTCCACAGAAATAAGGCTAGCAAAGAGATCCACGAAATACAGATGTAACTCTGTGAGTGGAAGTCACATATCACAGAGCAGTTTCTCAGAAAGCTTCTTTCCAGATTTCATCGGAGGATATTTCCTTTTTCACCATAGTCCTCTATGGGCTTCCAAATATCACTTTGACAATTCCACAAGAACTGTCTTAGCGAAAGGCTTATTGAGGGGAAAGCTGTAACTCTGTGAGATGATTTCGCAGAACACAAAGAAGTTTTCAGAAAGCTTCTTTCTCTTTGTTATGGGAGGATATTTCCTTTGTACCTACAGTCTTCTAAGGGATCCGAAATATCTATACTCAGATTCCACAGAAATAAGGCTAGCAAAGAGGTCCACGAAATACAGATGTAACTCTGTGAGTGGAAGTCACATATCACAGAGCAGTTTCTCAGAAAGCTTCTTTCCAGATTTCATCGGAGGATATTTCCTTTTTCACCATAGCCCTCTATGGCCTTCCAAATATCACTTTGCCAATTCCACAAGAACTGTCTTAGCGAAAGGCTTCTTGATGGGAAAGCTGTAACTCTGTGAGATGATTTCACAGAACACAAAGAAGTTTCTCAGAAAGCTTCTTTCTCTTTGTTATGGGAGGATATTTCCTTTGGCCTTATAGTCTTCAATGGGATCCGAAATATCTGTTCTCAGATTCCACAGAAATAAGGCTAGCAAAGAGATCCACGAAATACACATGTAACTCTGTGAGTGGAAGTCACATATCACAGAGCAGTTTCTCAGAAAGTTTCTTTGCAGATTTCATCGGAGGATATTTCCTTTATCAACATAGCCCTCTACGGGCTTCGAAATATCACTTTGCCAATTCCACAAGAACTGTCTTAGCGAAAAGCTTCTTGAGGGGAAAGCTGTAACTCTGTGAGATGATTTCACAGAACACAATGAAGTTTCTCAGAAAGCTGCTTTCTCTTTGTAATCGGAGGATATTTCCTATGGCCCTATAGTCTTCAAAAGGATCCGAAATATCTGTTCTCAGATTCCACAGAAATAAGGCTAGCAAAGAGATCCACGAAATACAGATGTAACTCTGTGAGTGGAAGTCACATATCTCAGAGCAGTTTCTCAGAAAGCTTCTTTCCAGATTTCATCTGAGGATATTTCCTTTTTCACCATAGCCCTGTATGGGCTTCCAAATATCACTTTGCCAATTCCACAAGAACTGTCTTAGCGAAAGGCTTCTTGAGGGATAAGCTGTAACTCTGTGAGGTGATTTCACAGAACACAAAGAAGTTTCTCAGAAAGCTTCTTTCTCTTTGTTATCGGAGGGTATTTACTTTGTCCCTATAGCCTTCAAAGGGATCCGAAATATCTGTTCTCACATTCCACAGAAATAAGGCTAGCAAAGAGATCCACGAAATATAGATGTAATTCTGTGAGTGGAAGTGACATATCACAGAGCAGTGTCTCAGAAAGCTTCTTTCCAGATTTCATCGGAGGATATTTCCTTTTTCACCATAGCCCTCTATGGGTTTCCAAGTATCACTTTTCAAATTCCACAAGAACTGTCTTAGCGAAAGGCTTCTTGAGGGGAAAGCTGTAACTCTGTGCGATGATTTCACAGAACACAAAGAAGTTTTTCACAAAGCTTCTTTCTCTTTGTTATCGGAGAATATTTCCTTTGGCCCTATAGTCTTCAAAGGGATCCGAAATATCTGTTGTCAGATTCCACAGAAATAAGGCTAGCAAAGAGATCCACGAAATACAGATGTAACTCTGTGAGTGGAAGTCACATATCACAGAGCAGTTTCTCAGAAAGCTTCTTTCCAGATTTAATCTGAGGATATTTCCGTTTTCACCATAGCCCTCTATGGGCTTCCAAATATCACTTTGCCAATTCCACAAGAACTGTCTTAGCGAAAGGCTTCTTGAGGGGAAAGCTGTAACTCTGTGAGATGATTTCACAGAACACAAAGAAGTTTCTCAGAAAGTTTCTTTCTCTTTGTTATCGGAGGATATTTCCTTTGGCCCTATAGTCTTCAAAGGGATCCGAAATATCTGTTCTCAGATACCACAGAAATAAGGCTAGCAAAGAGATCCACGAAATACACATGTAACTCTGTGAGTGGAAGTCACATATCACAGAGGAGTTTCTCAGAAAGCTTCTTTCCAGATTTCATCTGAGGATATTTCCTTTTTCACCATTGCTATCTAAGGGCTTCCAAATATCACTTTGCCAATTCCACAAGAACTGTCTTAGCGAAAGGCTTCTTGAGGGGAAAGCTGTAACTCTGTGAGATGATTTCACAGAATACAAAGAAGTTTCTCAGAAACCTTCTTTCTCTCTGTTATCGGAGGATATTTCCTTTGGCCCTATAGTCTTCAAAGGGATCCGAAATAACTGTTCTCAGATTCCACAGAAATAAGGCTAGCAAAGAGATCCACGAAATACAGATGTAACTCTGTGAGTGGAAGTCACATATCACAGAGCAGTTTCTCAGAAATCTTCTTTCCAGATTTCATCGGAGGATATTTCCTTTTTCACCATAGCCCTCTATGGGCTTCCAAATATCACTTTGCCAATTCCACAAGAACTGTCTTAGCGAAAGGCTTCTTGAGGGGAAAGCTGTAACTCTGTGAGATGATTTCACAGAACACAGAGAAGTTTCTCAGAAAGCTTCTTTCTCTTTGTTATCGGAGGATAATTCCTTTGGCCCTATAGTCTTCAAAGGGATCCGAAATATCTGTTCTCAGATTACACAGAAATCAGGCTAGCAAAGAGATCCACGAAATACAGATGTAACTCTGGGAGTGGAAGTCACATATCACAGAGCCGTTTCTCAGAAAGCTTCTTTCCAGATTTCATCTGAGGATATCTCCTTTTTCAACATAGCCCTCTATGGGCTTCCAAATATCACTTTGCCAATTCCACAAGAACTGTCTTAGCGAAAGGCTTCTTGAGGGGAAAGCTGTAACTCTGTGAGATGATTTCACAGAACACAAAGAAGTTTCTCAGAAAGCTTCTTTCTCTTTGTTATCGGAGGATATTTCCTTTGGCCCTATAGTCTTCAAAGGGATCCGAAATATCTGTTCTCAGATTCCACAGAAATAAGGCTAGCAAAGAGATCCACGAAATACAGATGTAACTCTGTGAGTGGAAGTCACATATCACAGAGCAATTTCTCAGAAAGCTTCTTTCCAGATTTCATCGGAGGATATTTCCTTTTTCACCATAGTCCTCTATGGGCTTCCAAATATCACTTTGACAATTCCACAAGAACTGTCTTAGCGAAAGGCTTATTGAGGGGAAAGCTGTAACTCTGTGAGATGATTTCGCAGAACACAAAGAAGTTTTCAGAAAGCTTCTTTCTCTTTGTTATGGGAGGATATTTCCTTTGTACCTACAGTCTTCTAAGGGATCCGAAATATCTATACTCAGATTCCACAGAAATAAGGCTAGCAAAGAGGTCCACGAAATACAGATGTAACTCTGTGAGTGGAAGTCACATATCACAGAGCAGTTTCTCAGAAAGCTTCTTTCCAGATTTCATCGGAGGATATTTCCTTTTTCACCATAGCCCTCTATGGCCTTCCAAATATCACTTTGCCAATTCCTCAAGAACTGTCTTAGCGAAAGGCTTCTTGATGGGAAAGCTGTAACTCTGTGAGATGATTTCACAGAACACAAAGAAGTTTCTCAGAAAGCTTCTTTCTCTTTGTTATGGGAGGATATTTCCTTTGGCCTTATAGTCTTCAATGGGATCCGAAATATCTGTTCTCAGATTCCACAGAAATAAGGCTAGCAAAGAGATCCACGAAATACACATGTAACTCTGTGAGTGGAAGTCACATATCACAGAGCAGTTTCTCAGAAAGTTTCTTTGCAGATTTCATCGGAGGATATTTCCTTTATCAACATAGCCCTCTACGGGCTTCGAAATATCACTTTGCCAATTCCACAAGAACTGTCTTAGCGAAAAGCTTCTTGAGGGGAAAGCTGTAACTCTGTGAGATGATTTCACAGAACACAATGAAGTTTCTCAGAAAGCTGCTTTCTCTTTGTAATCGGAGGATATTTCCTATGGCCCTATAGTCTTCAAAAGGATCCGAAATATCTGTTCTCAGATTCCACAGAAATAAGGCTAGCAAAGAGATCCACGAAATACAGATGTAACTCTGTGAGTGGAAGTCACATATCTCAGAGCAGTTTCTCAGAAAGCTTCTTTCCAGATTTCATCTGAGGATATTTCCTTTTTCACCATAGCCCTGTATGGGCTTCCAAATATCACTTTGCCAATTCCACAAGAACTGTCTTAGCGAAAGGCTTCTTGAGGGATAAGCTGTAACTCTGTGAGGTGATTTCACAGAACACAAAGAAGTTTCTCAGAAAGCTTCTTTCTCTTTGTTATCGGAGGGTATTTACTTTGTCCCTATAGCCTTCAAAGGGATCCGAAATATCTGTTCTCAGATTCCACAGAAATAAGGCTAGCAAAGAGATCCACGAAATATAGATGTAATTCTGTGAGTGGAAGTGACATATCACAGAGCAGTGTCTCAGAAAGCTTCTTTCCAGATTTCATCGGAGGATATTTCCTTTTTCACCATAGCCCTCTATGGGTTTCCAAGTATCACTTTTCAAATTCCACAAGAACTGTCTTAGCGAAAGGCTTCTTGAGGGGAAAGCTGTAACTCTGTGCGATGATTTCACAGAACACAAAGAAGTTTTTCACAAAGCTTCTTTCTCTTTGTTATCGGAGAATATTTCCTTTGGCCCTATAGTCTTCAAAGGGATCCGAAATATCTGTTGTCAGATTCCACAGAAATAAGGCTAGCAAAGAGATCCACGAAATACAGATGTAACTCTGTGAGTGGAAGTCACATATCACAGAGCAGTTTCTCAGAAAGCTTCTTTCCAGATTTAATCTGAGGATATTTCCGTTTTCACCATAGCCCTCTATGGGCTTCCAAATATCACTTTGCCAATTCCACAAGAACTGTCTTAGCGAAAGGCTTCTTGAGGGGAAAGCTGTAACTCTGTGAGATGATTTCACAGAACACAAAGAAGTTTCTCAGAAAGTTTCTTTCTCTTTGTTATCGGAGGATATTTCCTTTGGCCCTATAGTCTTCAAAGGGATCCGAAATATCTGTTCTCAGATACCACAGAAATAAGGCTAGCAAAGAGATCCACGAAATACACATGTAACTCTGTGAGTGGAAGTCACATATCACAGAGGAGTTTCTCAGAAAGCTTCTTTCCAGATTTCATCTGAGGATATTTCCTTTTTCACCATTGCTATCTAAGGGCTTCCAAATATCACTTTGCCAATTCCACAAGAACTGTCTTAGCGAAAGGCTTCTTGAGGGGAAAGCTGTAACTCTGTGAGATGATTTCACAGAATACAAAGAAGTTTCTCAGAAACCTTCTTTCTCTCTGTTATCGGAGGATATTTCCTTTGGCCCTATAGTCTTCAAAGGGATCCGAAATAACTGTTCTCAGATTCCACAGAAATAAGGCTAGCAAAGAGAACCACGAAATACAGATGTAACTCTGTGAGTGGAAGTCACATATCACAGAGCAGTTTCTCAGAAATCTTCTTTCCAGATTTCATCGGAGGATATTTCCTTTTTCACCATAGCCCTCTATGGGCTTCCAAATATCACTTTGCCAATTCCACAAGAACTGTCTTAGCAAAAGGCTTCTTGAGGGGAAAGCTGTAACTCTGTGAGATGATTTCACAGAACACAAAGAAGTTTCTCGGAAAGCTTCTTTCTATTTGTTATCGGAGGATATTTCCTTTGGCCCTATAGTCTTCAAAGGGATCTGAAATATCTGTTCTCAGATTCCACAGAAATAAGGCTAGCAAAGAGATCCACGAAATACAGATGTAACTCTGTGAGTGGAAGTCACATATCACAGAGCAGTTTCTCAGAAATCTTCTTTCCATATTTCATCTGAGGATATTTCCTTTTTCACCATAGCCCTCTATGGGCTTCAAAATATCACTATGACAATTCCACAAGAACTGTCTTAGCGAAAGGCTTCTTGAGGGGAAAGCTGTAACTCTGTGAGATGATTTCACAGAACACAAAGAAGTTTTCAGAAAGCTTCTTTCTCTTTGTTATGGGAGGATATTTCCTTTGTACCTACAGTCTTCTAAGGGATCCGAAATATCTATTCTCAGATTTCACAGAAATAAGGCTAGCAAAGAGATCCACGAAATACAGATGTAACTCTGTGAGTGGAAGTCACATATCACAGAGCAGTTTCTCAGAAAGCTTCTTTCCAGATTTCATCGGAGGATATTTCCTTTTTCACCATAGCCCTCTATAGCCTTCCAAATATCACTTTGCCAATTCCAAAAGAACTGTCTTAGCGAAAGGCTTCTTGAGGGGAAAGCTGTAACTCTGTGATATGATTACACAGAACACAAAGAAGTTTCTCAGAAAGCTTCTTTCTCTTTGTTATGGGAGGATATTTACTTTGGCCCTATAGTCTTCAAAGGGATCCGAAGTATCTGTTCTCAGATTCCACAGAAATAAGGCTAGCAAAGAGATCCACGAAATACAGATGTAACTCTGTGAGTGGAAGTCACATATCTCAGAGCAGTTTCTCAGAAAGCTTCTTTCCAGATTTCATCGGAGGATACTTCCTTTTTCACCATAGCCCTCTATGGGCTTCCAAATATCACTTTGCCAATTCCACAAGAACTGTCTTTACGAAAGGCTTCTTGAGGGGAAAGCTGTAACTCTGTGAGATGATTTCACAGAACACAAAGAAGTTTCTCAGAAAGCTTCTTTCTCTTTGTTATCGGAGGATATTTCCTTTGGCCCAATAGTCTTCAAAGGGATCCGAAATATCTGTTCTCAGATTCCACAGAAAAAAGGCTAGCAAAGAGATCCACGAAATACAGATGTAACTCTGTGAGTGGAAGTCACATATCACAGAGCAGTTTCTCAGAAAGCTTCTTTCCTGATTTCATCGGAGGATATTTCCTTTTTCAACATAGCCCTCTATGGGCTTCCAAATATCACTTTGCCAATTCCACAAGAACTGTCTTAGCGAAAGGCTTCTTGAGGGGAAAGCTGTAACTCTGTGAGATGATTTCACAGAACACAAAGAGGTTTCTCAGAAAGCTTCTTTCTCTTTGTTATCGGAGGATATTTCCTTTGGCCCTATAGTCTTCAAAGGGATCCGAAATATCTGTTCTCAGATTCCACAGAAATAAGGCTAGCAAAGAGATCCACGAAATACAGATGTAACTCTGTGAGTGGAAGTCACATATCCCAAGGCAGTTTCTCAGAAAGCTTCTTTCCAGATCATCTGAGGGTATTTCCTTTTTCACCAGAGCCCTCTATGGGCTTCCAAATATCCCTTTGACAATTCCACAAGAACTGTCTTAGCGAAAGCTTCTTGAGGGGAAAGCTGTAACTCTGTGAGATGATTTCACAGAACACAAAGAAGTTTTCAGAAAGCTTCTTTCTCTTTGTTATGGGAGGATATTTCCTTTGTCCCTACAGTCTTCAAAGGGATCCGAAATATCTGTTCTCAGATTCCACAGAAATAAGGCTAGCAAAGAGATCCACGAAATACAGATGTAACTCTGTGAGTGGAAGTCACATATCACAGAGCAGTTTCTCAGAAAGCTTCTTTCCAGATTTCATCGGAGGATATTTCCTTTTTCACCATAGCCCTCAATGGGCTTCCAAATATCACTTTGCCAATTCCAGAAGAACTGTCTTAGCGAAAGGCTTCTTGAGGGGAAAGCTGTAACTCTGTGAGATGATTTCACAGAACACAAAGAAGTTTCTCAGAAAGCTTCTTTCTCTTTTTTATGGGAGGATATTTCCTTTGTCCCTACAGTCTTCAAAGGGATCCGAAATATCTGTTCTCAGATTCCACAGAAATAAGGCTAGCAAAGAGATCCACGAAATACAGATGTAACTCTGTGAGTGGAAGTCATATATCACAGAGCAGTTTCTCAGAAAGCTTCTTTAAAGATTTTATCGGAGGATATTTCCTTTTTCACCATAGCCCTCTATGGGCTTCCAAATATCTCTTTGCCAATTCCACAAGAACTGTCTTAGCGAAAGGCATCTTGAGGGGAAAGCTGTAACTCTGTGAGATGATTTCACAGAACACAAAGAAGTTTCTCAGAAAGCTTCTTTCTCTTTGTTATGGGAGGATATTTCCTTTGGCCCTATAGTCTTCAAAGGGATCCGAAATATCTGTTCTCACATTCCCCAGAAATAAGGCTAGCAAAGAGATCCACGAAATACAGACGTAACTCTGTGAGTGGAGTCACATATCCCAGAGCAGTTTCTCAGAAAGCTTCTTTCCAGATTTCGTCGGAGGATACTTCCTTTTTCAACGTAGCCCTCTATGGGCTTCCAAATATCACTTTGCCAATTCCACAAGAACTGTCTTAGCGAAAGGCTTCTTGAGGGGAAAGCTGTAACTCTGTGAGATGATTTCACAGAACACAAAGAAGTTTCTCCGAAAGCCTCTTTCTCTTTGTTATCGGAGGATATTTCCTTTGGCCCTATAGTCTTCAAAGGGATCCGAAATATCTGTTCTCAGATTCCACAGAAATAAGGCTAGCAAAGAGACCCACGAAATACAGATGTAACTCTGTGAGTGGAAGTCACATATCACAGAGCAGTTTCTCAGAAAGCTTCTTTCCAGATTTCATCGGAGGATATTTCCTTTTTCACCATAGCCCTCTATGGGCTTCCAAATATCACTTTGACAATTCCACAAGAACTGTCTTAGCGAAAGGCTTCTTAAGGGGAAAGCTGTAACTCTGTGAGATGATTTCACAGAACACAAAGAAATTACTCAGAAAGCTTCTTACTCTTTGTTATCGCAGGATATTTCCTTTGGCCCTATAGTCTTCAAAGGGATCCGAAATATCTGTTCTCAGATTCCACAGAAATAAGGCTAGCAAAGAGATCCACGAAATACAGATGTAACTCTGTGAGTGGAAGTCACATATCACAGAGCAGTTTCTCAGAAAGCTTCTTTCCAGATATCATCGGAGGATACTTCCTTTTTCACCGTAGCCCTCTATGGGCTTCCAAATATCACTTTGCCAATTCCACAAGAACTGTCTTAGCGAAAGGCTTCTTGAGGGGAAAGCTGTAACTCTGTGAGATGATTTCACAGAACACAGAGAAGTTTCTCAGAAAGCTTCTTTCTCTTTGTTATCGGAGGATAATTCCTTTGGCCCTATAGTCTTCAAAGGGATCCGAAATATCTGTTCTCAGATTACACAGAAATCAGGCTAGCAAAGAGATCCACGAAATACAGATGTAACTCTGGGAGTGGAAGTCACATATCACAGAGCCGTTTCTCAGAAAGCTTCTTTCCAGATTTCATCGGAGGATATTTCCTTTTTCACCATAGCCCTCTAAGGGCTTCCAAATATCACTTTGCCAATTCCACAAGAACTGTCTTAGCGAAAGGCTACTTGAGGGGAAAGCTGTAACTCTGTGAGATGATTTCACAGAACACAAAGAAGTTTCTCAGAAAGCTTCTTTCTCTTTGTTATGGGAGGATATTTCCTTTGGCCCTATAGTCTTCAAAGGGATCCGAAATATCTGTTCTCACATTCCCCAGAAATAAGGCTAGCAAAGAGATCCACGAAATACAGATGTAACTCTGTGAGTGGAAGTCACATATCACAGAGCACTTTCTCAGAAAGCTTCTTTCCAGATTTCATCTGAGGATATTTCCTTTTTCACCATAGCCCTCTATGGGCTTCCAAATATCACTTTGCCAATTCCACAAGCACTGTCTTAGCGAAAGGCTTCTTGAGGGGAAAGCTGTAACTCTGTGAGATGATTTCACAGAACACAAAGAAGTTTCTCAGAAACCTTCTTTCTCTTTGTTATCGGAGGATATTACCTTTGGCCCTATAGTCTTCAAAGTGATCCGAAATAACTGTTCTCAGATTCCACAGAAATAAGGCTAGCAAAGAGATCCACGAAATACAGATGTAACTCTGTGAGTGGAAGTCACATATCACAGAGCAGTTTCTCAGAAAACTTCTTTCCAGATTTCATCGGAGGATATTTCCTTTTTCACCATAGCCCTCTATGGGCTTCCAAATATCACTTTGCCAATTCCACAAGAACTGTCTTAGTGAAAGGCTTCTTGAGGGGAAAGCTGTAACTCTGTGAGATGATTTCACAGAACACAAAGAAATTTCTCAGAAAGCTTCTTTCTCTTTGTTATCGCAGGATATTTCCTTTGGCCCTATAGTCTTCAAAGGGATCCGAAATATCTGTTCTCAGATTCCACAGAAATAAGGCTAGCAAAGAGATCCACGAAATACAGATGTAACTCTGTGAGTGGAAGTCACATATCACAGAGCAGTTTCTCAGAAAGCTTCTTTCCAAATATCATCGGAGGATACTTCCTTTTTCACCGTAGCCCTCTATGGGCTTCCAAATATCACTTTGCCAATTCCACAAGAACTGTCTTAGCGAAAGGCTTCTTGAGGGGAAAGCTGTAACTCTGTAAGATGATTTCACAGAACACAGAGAAGTTTCTCAGAAAGCTTCTTTCTCTTTGTTATCGGAGGATAATTCCTTTGGCCCTATAGTCTTCAAAGGGATCCGAAATATCTGTTCTCAGATTACACAGAAATCAGGCTAGCAAAGAGATCCACGAAATACAGATGTAACTCTGGGAGTGGAAGTCACATATCACAGAGCCGTTTCTCAGACAGCTTCTTTCCAGATTTCATCTGAGGATATTTCCTTTTTCACCATAGCCCTCTATGGGCTTCCAAATATCACTTTGACAATGCCACAGGAACTGTCTTAGCGAAAGGCTTCTTGAGGGGAAAGCTGTAACTCTGTGAGATGATTTCACAGAACACAAAGAAGTTTTCAGAAAGCTTCTTTCTCTTTGTTATGGGAGGACATTTCCTTTGTCCCTACAGTCTTTAAAGGGATCCGAAATATCTGTTCTCAGATTCCACAGAAATAAGGCTAGCAAAGAGATCCACGAAATACAGATGTAACTCTGTGAGTGGAAGTCACATATCACAGAGCAGTTTCTCAGAAAGCTTCTTTCCAGATTTCATCGGAGGATACTTCCTTTTTCACCATAGCCCTCTATGGGCTTCCAAATATCACTTTGCCAATTCCACAAGAACTGTCTTAGGGAAAGGCTTCTTGAGGGGAAAGCTGTAACTCTGTGAGATGATTTCACAGAACACAAAGAAGTTTCTCAGAAAGCTTCTTTCTCTTTGTTATCCGAGGATATTTCCTTTGGCCCTATAGTCTTCAAAGGGATCCGAAATATCTGTTCTCAGATTCCACAGAAATAAGGCTAGCAAAGAGATCCACGAAATACAGATGTAACTCTGTGAGTGGAAGTCACATATCACAGAGCAGTTTCTCAGAAATCTTCTTTCCAGATTTCATCGGAGGATATTTCCTTTTTCACCATAGCCCTCTATGGGCTTCCAAGTATCACTTTGCCAATTCCACAAGAACTGTCTTAGCGAATGGCTTCTTGAGGGGAAAGCTGTAACTCTGTGAGATGATTTCACAGAACACAATGAAGTCTCTCAGAAAGCTTCTTTCTCTTTGTAATTGGAGGATATTTCCTTTGGCCCTAAGGTCTTCAAAGGGATCCGAAATATCTGTTCTCAGATTCCACAGAAATAAGGCTAGCAAAGAGATGCACGACATACAGATGTAACTCTGTGAGTGGAAGTCACATATCACAGAGCAGTTTCTCAGAAAGCTTCTTTCCAGATTTCATCTGAGGATAATTCCTTTTTCACCATAGCCCTCGATGGGCTTCCAAATATCACTTTGCCAATTCCACAAGAACTGTCTTAGCGAAAGGCTTCTTGAGGGGAAAGCTGTAACTCTGTGACATGATTTCACAGAACACAAAGAAGTTTTCAGAAAGCTTCTTTCTCTTTTTTATGGGAGGATATTTCCTTTGTCCCTACAGTCTTCAAAGGGATCCGAAATATCTGTTCTCAGATTCCACAGAAATAAGGCTAGCAAAGAGATCCACGAAATACAGATGTAACTCTGTGAGTGGAAGTCACATATCACAGAGCAGTTTCTCAGAAAGCTTCTTTCCAGATTTCATCGGAGGATATTTCCTTTTTCACCATAGCCCTCTATGGGCTTCCAAATATCACTTTGCCAATTCCACAAGAACTGTCTTAGCCAAAGGCTTCTTGAGGGGAAAGCTGTAACTCTGTGAGATGATTTCACAGAACACAAAGAAGTTTCTCAGAAAGCTTCTTTCTCTTTGTTATCGGAGGATATTTCCTTTGGCCCTATAGTCTTCAAAGGGATCCGAAATATCTGTTCTCACATTCCCCAGAAATAAGGCTAGCAAAGAGATCCACGAAATACAGATGTAACTCTGTGAGTGGAAGTCACATATCACAGAGCAGTTTCTCAGAAAGCTTCTTTCCAGATTTCATGGGAGTATATTTCCTTTTTCACCATAGCCCTCTATGGGCTTCCAAATATCACTTTGCCAATTCCACAAGAACTGTCTTAGCGAAAGGCTTCTTGCGGGGAAAGCTGTAACTCTGTGAGGTGATTTCACAGAACACAAAGAAGTTTCTCAGAAAGCTTCTTTCTCTTTGTTATCGGAGGATATTTCCTTTGGCCCTATAGTCTTCAAAGGGATCCGAAATATCTGTTCTCAGATTCCACAGAAATAAGGCTAGCAAAGAGATCCACGAAATACAGATGTAACTCTGTGAGTGGAAGTCACATATCACAGAGCAGTTTCTCAGAAAGCTTCTTTCCAGATTTCATCGGAGGATATTTCCTTTTTCACCATAGCCCTCTATGGGCTTCCAAATATCACTTTGACAATTCCACAGGAACTGTCTTAGCGAAAGGCTTCTTGAGGGGAAAGCTGTAACTCTGTGAGATGATTTCACAGAACACAAAGAAGTTTTCAGAAAGCTTCTTTCTCTTTGTTATGGGAGGATATTTCCTTTGTCCCTACAGTCTTTAAAGGGATCCGAAATATCTGTTCTCAGATTCCACAGAAATAAGGATAGCAAAGAGATCCACGAAATACAGATGTAACTCTGTGAGTGGAAGTCACATATCACAGAGCAGTTTCTCAGAAAGCTTCTTTCCAGATTTCATCGGAGGATACTTCCTTTTTCACCATAGCCCTCTATGGGCTTCCAAATATCACTTTGCCAATTCCACAAGAACTGTCTTAGCGAAAGGCTTCTTGAGAGGAAAGCTGTAACTCTGTGAGATGATTTCACAGAACACAAAGAAGTTTCTCAGAAAGCTTCTTTCTCTTTGTTATCCGAGGATATTTCCTTTGGCCCTATAGTCTTCAAAGGGATCCGAAATATCTGTTCTCAGATTCCACAGAAATAAGGCTAGCAAAGAGATTCACGAAATACAGATGTAACTCTGTGAGTGGAAGTCACATATCACAGAGCAGTTTCTCAGAAAGCTTCTTTGCAGATTTCATCGGAGGATATTTCCTTTTTCACCATAGCCCTCTATGGGCTTCCAAATATCACTTTGCCAATTCCACAAGAACTGTCTTAGCGAAAGGCTTCTTGAGGGGAAAGCTGTAACTCTGTGAGATGATTTCACAGAACACAAATAAGTTTCTCAGAAAGCTTCTTTCTCTTTGTTATCGGAGGATATTTCCTTTGGCCCTATAGTCTTCAAAGGGATCCGAAATATCTGTTCTCAGATTCCACAGAAATAAGGCTAGCAAAGAGATCCACGAAATACAGATGTAACTCTGTGAGTGGAAGTCACATATCACAGAGCAGTTTCTCAGAAAGCTTCTTTCCAGATTTCATCTGAGGATATTTCCTTTTTCACCATAGCCCTCGATGGGCTTCCAAATATCACTTTGCCAATTCCACAAGAACTGTCTTAGCGAAAGGCTTCCTGAGGGGAAAGCTGTAACTCTGTGAGATGATTTCACAGAACACAAAGAAATTTCTCAGAAAGCTTCTTTCTCTTTTTTATGGGAGGATATTTCCTTTGTCCCTACAGTCTTCAAAGGGATCCGAAATATCTGTTCTCAGATTCCACAGAAATAAGGCTAGCAAAGAGATCCACGAAATACAGATGTAACTCTGTGAGTGGAAGTCACATATCACAGAGCAGTTTCTCAGAAAGCTTCTTTCCAGATTTCATCGGAGGATATTTCCTTTTTCACCATAGCCCTCTATGGGCTTCCAAATATCACTTTGCCAATTCCACAAGAACTCTCTTAGCGAAAGGCTTCTTGAGGGGAAAGCTGTAACTCTGTGAGATGATTTCACAGAACACAAAGAAGTTTTCAGAAAGCTTCTTTCTCTTTTTTATGGGAGGATATTTCCTTTGTCCCTACAGTCTCCAAAGGGATCCGAAATATCTGTTCTCAGATTCCACAGAAATAAGGCTAGCAAAGAGATCCACGAAATACAGATGTAACTCTGTGAGTGGAAGTCACATATCACAGAGCAGTTTCTCAGAAAGTTTCTTTCCGGATTTCATTGGAGGATATTTCCTTTTTCACCATAGCCCTCTATGGGCTTCCAAATATCACTTTGCCAATTCCACAAGAACTGTCTTAGCGAAAGGCATCTTGAGGGGAAAGCTGTAACTCTGTGAGATGATTTCACAGAACACAAAGAAGTTTCTCAGAAAGCTTCTTTCTCTTTGTTATCGGAGGATATTTCTTTTGGCCCTAGAGTCTTCAAAGGGATCCGAAATATCTGTTCTCAGATTCCACAGAAATAAGGCTAGCAAAGAGATCCACGAAATACAGATGTAACTCTGTGAGTGGAAGACACATATCACAGAGCAGTTTCTCAGAAATCTTCTTTCTAGATTTCATCGGAGGATATTTCCTTTTTCACCATAGCCCTCTATGGGCTTCCAAGTATCACTTTGCCAATTCCACAAGAACTGTCTTAGCGAATGGCTTCTTGAGGGGAAAGCTGTAACTCTGTGAGATGATTTCACAGAACACAATGAAGTCTCTCAGAAAGCTTCTTTCTCTTTGTAATTGGAGGATATTTCCTTTGGCCCTAAGGTCTTCAAAGGGATCCGAAATATCTGTTCTCAGATTCCACAGAAATAAGGCTAGCAAAGAGATGCACGAAATACAGATGTAACTCTGTGAGTGGAAGTCACATATCACAGAGCAGTTTCTCAGAAAGCTTCTTTCCAGATTTCATCTGAGGATATTTCCTTTTTCACCATAGCCCTCGATGGGCTTCCAAATATCACTTTGCCAATTCCAGAAGAACTGTCTTAGCGAAAGGCTTCTTGAGGGGAAAGCTGTAACTCTGTGACATGATTTCACAGAACACAAAGAAGTTTTCAGAAAGCTTCTTTCTCTTTTTTATGGGAGGATATTTCCTTTGTCCCTACAGTCTTCAAAGGGATCCGAAATATCTGTTCTCAGATTCCACAGAAATAAGGCTAGCAAAGAGATCCACGAAATACAGATGTAACTCTGTGAGTGGAAGTCACATATCCCAGAGCAGTTTCTCAGAAAGCTTCTTTCCAGATTTCATCGGAGGATATTTCCTTTTTCACCATAGCCCTCTATGGGATTCCAAATATCACTTTGCCAATTCCACAAGAACTGTCTTAGCCAAAGGCTTCTTGAGGGGAAAGCTGTAACTCTGTGAGATGATTTCACAGAACACAAAGAAGTTTCTCAGAAAGCTTCTTTCTCTTTGTTATCGGAGGATATTTCCTTTGGCCCTATAGTCTTCAAAGGGATCCGAAATATCTGTTCTCACATTCCCCAGAAATAAGGCTAGCAAAGAGATCCACGAAATACAGATGTAACTCTGTGAGTGGTAGTCACATATCACAGAGCAGTTTCTCAGAAAGCTTCTTTCCAGATTTCATGGGAGTATATTTCCTTTTTCACCATAGCCCTCTATGGGCTTCCAAATATCACTTTGCCAATTCCACAAGAACTGTCTTAGCGAAAGGCTTCTTGCGGGGAAAGCTGTAACTCTGTGAGGTGATTTCACAGAACACAAAGAAGTTTCTCAGAAAGCTTCTTTCTCTTTGTTATCGGAGGATATTTCCTTTGGCCCTATAGTCTTCAAAGGGATCCGAAATATCTGTTCTCAGATTCCACAGAAATAAGGCTAGCAAAGAGATCCACGAAATACAGATGTAACTCTGTGAGTGGAAGTCACATATCACAGAGCAGTTTCTCAGAAAGCTTCTTTCCAGATTTCATCGGAGGATATTTCCATTTTCACCATAGCCCTCTATGGGCTTCCAAGTATCACTTTGCCAATTCCACAAGAACTGTCTTAGCGAATGGCTTCTTGAGGGGAAAGCTGTAACTCTGTGAGATGATTTCACAGAACACAATGAAGTTTCTCAGAAAGCTTCTTTCTCTTTGTAATCGGAGGATATTTCCTTTGGCCCTATAGTCTTCAAAGGGATCCGAAATATCTGTTCTCAGATTCCACAGAAATAAGGCTAGCAAAGAGATGCACGAAATAC
This sequence comes from Macaca mulatta, assembly GCF_049350105.2. Lineage (NCBI taxonomy): Eukaryota > Metazoa > Chordata > Mammalia > Primates > Cercopithecidae > Macaca > Macaca mulatta. Next base: position 32,676,977 of record NC_133417.1, read on the forward strand.
AGAGTAACTCTGTGAGTGGAAGTCACATATCACAGAGTAGTTTCTCAGAAAGCTTCTTTCCAGATTTCATCGGAGGATATTTCCTTTTTCACCATAGCCCTCTATGGGCTTCCAAATATCACTTTGCCAATTCCACAAGAACTGTCTTAGCGAAAGGCTTCTTGAGGGGAAAGCTGTAACTCTGTGAGATGATTTCACAGAACACAAAGAAGTTTCTCAGAAAGCTTCTTTCTCTTTGTTATCGGAGGATATCTCCTTGGGCCCTATAGTCTTCAAAGGGATCCGAAATATCTGTTCTCAGATTCCACAGAAATAAGGCTAGCAAAGAGATCCACGAAATACAGATGTAACTCTGTGAGTGGAGTCACATATCCCAGAGCAGTTTCTCAGAAAGCTTCTTTCCAGATTTCGTCGGAGGATACTTCCTTTTTCACCATAGCCCTCTATGGGCTTCCAAATATCACTTTGCCAATTCCACAATAACTGTCTTAGCGAAAAGCTTCTTGAGGGGAAAGCTGTAACTCTGTGAGATGATTTCACAGAACACAAAGAAGTTTCTCAGAAAGCCTCTTTCTCTTTGTTATCGGAGGATATTTCCTTTGGCCCTATAGTCTTCAAAGTGATCCGAAATAACTGTTCTCAGATTCCACAGAAATAAGGCTAGCAAAGAGATCCACGAAATACAGATGTAACTCTGTGAGTGGAAGTCACATATCACAGAGCAGTTTCTCAGAAAGCTTCTTTCCAGATTTCATCTGAGGATATTTCCTTTTTCAGCATAGCCCTCGATGGGCTTCCAAATATCACTTTGCCAATTCCACAAGAACTGTCTTAGCGAAAGGCTTCCTGAGGGGAAAGCTGTAACTCTGTGAGATGATTTCACAGAACACAAAGAAATTTCTCAGAAAGCTTCTTTCTCTTTTTTATGGGAGGATATTTCCTTTGTCCCTACAGTCTTCAAAGGGATCCGAAATATCTGTTCTCAGATTCCACAGAAATAAGGCTAGCAAAGAGATCCACGAAATACAGATGTAACTCTGTGAGTGGAAGTCACATATCACAGAGCAGTTTCTCAGAAAGCTTCTTTCCAGATTTCATGGGAGTATATTTCCTTTTTCACCATAGCCCTCTATGGGCTTCCAAATATCACTTTGCCAATTCCACAAGAACTCTCTTAGCGAAAGGCTTCTTGAGGGGAAAGCTGTAACTCTGTGAGATGATTTCACAGAACACAAAGAAGTTTTCAGAAAGCTTCTTTCTCTTTTTTATGGGAGGATATTTCCTTTGTCCCTACAGTCTCCAAAGGGATCCGAAATATCTGTTCTCAGATTCCACAGAAATAAGGCTAACAAAGAGATCCACGAAATACAGATGTAACTCTGTGAGTGGAAGTCACATATCACAGAGCAGTTTCTCAGAAAGTTTCTTTCCAGATTTCATTGGAGGATATTTCCTTTTTCACCATAGCCCTCTATGGGCTTCCAAATATCACTTTGCCAATTCCACAAGAACTGTCTTAGCGAAAGGCATCTTGAGGGGAAAGCTGTAACTCTGTGAGATGATTTCACAGAACACAAAGAAGTTTCTCAGAAAGCTTCTTTCTCTTTGTTATCGGAGGATATTTCCTTTGGCCCTAGAGTCTTCAAAGGGATCCGAAATATCTGTTCTCAGATTCCACAGAAATAAGGCTAGCAAAGAGATCCACGAAATACAGATGTAACTCTGTGAGTGGAAGACACATATCACAGAGCAGTTTCTCAGAAATCTTCTTTCTAGATTTCATCGGAGGATATTTCCTTTTTCACCATAGCCCTCTATGGGCTTCCAAGTATCACTTTGCCAATTCCACAAGAACTGTCTTAGCGAATGGCTTCTTGAGGGGAAAGCTGTAACTCTGTGAGATGATTTCACAGAACACAATGAAGTCTCTCAGAAAGCTTCTTTCTCTTTGTAATTGGAGGATATTTCCTTTGGCCCTAAGGTCTTCAAAGGGATCCGAAATATCTGTTCTCAGATTCCACAGAAATAAGGCTAGCAAAGAGATGCACGAAATACAGATGTAACTCTGTGAGTGGAAGTCACATATCACAGAGCAGTTTCTCAGAAAGCTTCTTTCCAGATTTCATCTGAGGATATTTCCTTTTTCACCATAGCCCTCGATGGGCTTCCAAATATCACTTTGCCAATTCCAGAAGAACTGTCTTAGCGAAAGGCTTCTTGAGGGGAAAGATGTAACTCTGTGACATGATTTCACAGAACACAAAGAAATTTTCAGAAAGCTTCTTTCTCTTTTTTATGGGAGGATATTTCCTTTGTCCCTACAGTCTTCAAAGGGATCCGAAATATCTGTTCTCAGATTCCACAGAAATAAGGCTAGCAAAGAGATCCACGAAATACAGGTGTAACTCTGTGAGTGGAAGTCACATATCCCAGAGCAGTTTCTCAGAAAGCTTCTTTCCAGATTTCATCGGAGGATATTTCCTTTTTCACCATAGCCCTCTATGGGCTTCCAAATATCACTTTGCCAATTCCACAAGAACTGTCTTAGCGAAAGGCTTCTTGAGGGGAAAGCTGTAACTCTGTGAGATGATTTCACAGAACACAAAGAAGTTTCTCAGAAAGCTTCTTTCTCTTTGTTATCGGAGGATATTTCCTTTGGCCCTATAGTCTTCAAAGGGATCCGAAATATCTGTTCTCACATTCCCCAGAAATAAGGCTAGCAAAGAGATCCACGAAATACAGATGTAACTCTGTGAGTGGAAGTCACATATCACAGAGCAGTTTCTCAGAAAGCTTCTTTCCAGATTTCATGGGAGTATATTTCCTTTTTCACCATAGCCCTCTATGGGCTTCCAAATATCACTTTGCCAATTCCACAAGAACTGTCTTAGCGAAAGGCTTCTTGCGGGGAAAGCTGTAACTCTGTGAGGTGATTTCACAGAACACAAAGAAGTTTCTCAGAAAGCTTCTTTCTCTTTGTTATCGGAGGATATTTCCTTTGGCCCTATAGTCTTCAAAGGGATCCGAAATATCTGTTCTCAGATTCCACAGAAATAAGGCTAGCAAAGAGATCCACGAAATACAGATGTAACTCTGTGAGTGGAAGTCACATATCACAGAGCAGTTTCTCAGAAAGCTTCTTTCCAGATTTCATCGGAGGATATTTCCATTTTCACCATAGCCCTCTATGGGCTTCCAAGTATCACTTTGCCAATTCCACAAGAACTGTCTTAGCGAATGGCTTCTTGAGGGGAAAGCTGTAACTCTGTGAGATGATTTCACAGAACACAATGAAGTTTCTCAGAAAGCTTCTTTCTCTTTGTAATCGGAGGATATTTCCTTTGGCCCTATAGTCTTCAAAGGGATCCGAAATATCTGTTCTCAGATTCCACAGAAATAAGGCTAGCAAAGAGATGCACGAAATACAGAGTAACTCTGTGAGTGGAAGTCACATATCACAGAGTAGTTTCTCAGAAAGCTTCTTTCCAGATTTCATCGGAGGATATTTCCTTTTTCACCATAGCCCTCTATGGGCTTCCAAATATCACTTTGCCAATTCCACAAGAACTGTCTTAGCGAAAGGCTTCTTGAGGGGAAAGCTGTAACTCTGTGAGATGATTTCACAGAACACAAAGAAGTTTCTCAGAAAGCTTCTTTCTCTTTGTTATCGGAGGATATCTCCTTGGGCCCTATAGTCTTCAAAGGGATCCGAAATATCTGTTCTCAGATTCCACAGAAATAAGGCTAGCAAAGAGATCCACGAAATACAGATGTAACTCTGTGAGTGGAGTCACATATCCCAGAGCAGTTTCTCAGAAAGCTTCTTTCCAGATTTCGTCGGAGGATACTTCCTTTTTCACCATAGCCCTCTATGGGCTTCCAAATATCACTTTGCCAATTCCACAATAACTGTCTTAGCGAAAAGCTTCTTGAGGGGAAAGCTGTAACTCTGTGAGATGATTTCACAGAACACAAAGAAGTTTCTCAGAAAGCCTCTTTCTCTTTGTTATCGGAGGATATTTCCTTTGGCCCTATAGTCTTCAAAGTGATCCGAAATAACTGTTCTCAGATTCCACAGAAATAAGGCTAGCAAAGAGATCCACGAAATACAGATGTAACTCTGTGAGTGGAAGTCACATATCACAGAGCAGTTTCTCAGAAAACTTCTTTCCAGATTTCATCTGAGGATATTTCCTTTTTCACCATAGCCCTCTATGGGCTTCCAAATATCACTTTGACAATTCCACAAGAACTGTCTTAGCGAAAGGCTTCTTGAGGGGAAAGCTGTAACTCTGTGAGATGATTTCACAGAACACAAAGAAATTTCTCAGAAAGCTTCTTTCTCTTCGTTATCGCAGGATATTTCCTTTGGCCATATAGTCTTCAAAGGGATCCGAAATATCTGTTCTCAGATTCCACAGAAATAAGGCTAGCAAAGAGATCCACGAAATGCAGATTTAACTCTGTGAGTGGAAGTCACATATCACAGAGCAGTTTCTCAGAAAGCTTCTTTCCAGATTTCATCGGAGGATACTTCCTTTTTCACCATAGCCCTCTATGGGCTTCCAAATATCACTTTGCCAATTCCACAAGAACTGTCTTAGCGAAAGGCTTCTTGAGGGGAAAGCTGTAACTCTGTGAGATGATTTCACAGAACACAAAGAAGTTTCTCAGAAAGCTTCTTTCTCTTTGTTATCCGAGGATATTTCCTTTGGCCCTATAGTCTTCAAAGGGATCCGAAATATCTGTTCTCAGATTGCACAGAAATAAGGCTAGCAAAGAGATCCACGAAATACAGATGTAACTCTGTGAGTGGAAGTCACATATCACAGAGCAGTTTCTCAGAAAGCTTCTTTCCAGATTTCATCGGAGGATATTTCCTTTTTCACCATAGCCCTCTATGGGCTTCCAAATATCACTTTGCCAATTCCACAAGAACTGTCTTAGCGAAAGGCTTCTTGAGGGGAGAGCTGTAACTCTGTGAGATGATTTCACAGAACACAAAGAAGTTTCTCAGAAAGCTTCTTTCTCTTTGTTATCCGAGGATATTTCCTTTGGACCTATAGTCTTCAAAGGGATCCGAAATATCTGTTCTCAGATTCCACAGAAATAAGGCTAGCAAAGAGATCCACGAAATACAGATGTAACTCTGTGAGTGGAAGTCACATATCACAGAGCAGTTTCTCAGAAAGCTTCTTTCCAGATTTCATGGGAGTATATTTCCTTTTTCACCATAGCCCTCTATGGGCTTCCAAATATCACTTTGCCAATTCCACAAGAACTGTCTTAGCGAAAGGCTTCTTGCGGGGAAAGTTGTAACTCTGTGAGGTGATTTCACAGAACACAAAGAAGTTTCTCAGAAAGCTTCTTTCTCTTTGTTATCGGAGGATATTTCCTTTGGCCCTATAGTCTTCAAAGGGATCCGAAATATCTGTTCTCAGATTCCACAGAAATAAGGCTAGCAAAGAGATCCACGAAATACAGATGTAACTCTGTGAGTGGAAGTCACATATCACAGAGCAGTTTCTCAGAAAGCTTCTTTCCAGATTTCATCGGAGGATATTTCCTTTTTCACCATAGCCCTCTATGGGCTTCCAAGTATCACTTTGCCAATTCCACAAGAACTGTGTTAGCGAATGGCTTCTTGAGGGGAAAGCTGTAACTCTGTGAGATGATTTCACAGAACACAATGAAGTTTCTCAGAAAGCTTCTTTCTCTTTGTAATCGGAGGATATTTCCTTTGGCCCTATAGTCTTCAAAGGGATCCGAAATGTCTGTTCTCAGATTCCACAGAAATAAGGCTAGCAAAGAGATGCACGAAATACAGATGTAACTCTGTGAGTGGAAGTCACATATCACAGAGTAGTTTCTCAGAAAGCTTCTTTCCAGATTTCATCGGAGGATATTTCCTTTTTCACCATAGCCCTCTATGGGCTTCCAAATATCACTTTGCCAATTCCACAAGAACTGTCTTAGCGAAAGGCTTCTTGAGGGGAAAGCTGTAACTCTGTGAGATGATTTCACAGAACACAAAGAAGTTTCTCAGAAAGCTTCTTTCTCTTTGTTATCGGAGGATATCTCCTTGGGCCCTATAGTCTTCAAAGGGATCCGAAATATCTGTTCTCAGATTCCACAGAAATAAGGCTAGCAAAGAGATCCACGAAATACAGATGTAACTCTGTGAGTGGAGTCACATATCCCAGAGCAGTTTCTCAGAAAGCTTCTTTCCAGATTTCGTCGGAGGATACTTCCTTTTTCACCACAGCCCTCTATGGGCTTCCAAATATCACTTTGCCAATTCCACAATAACTGTCTTAGCGAAAAGCTTCTAGAGGGGAAAGCTGTAACTCTGTGAGATGATTTCACAGAACACAAAGAAGTTTCTCAGAAAGCCTCTTTCTCTTTGTTATCGGAGGATATTTCCTTTGGCCCTATAGTCTTCAAAGTGATCCGAAATAACTGTTCTCAGATTCCACAGAAATAAGGCTAGCAAAGAGATCCAAGAAATACAGATGTAACTCAGTGAGTGGAAGTCACATATCACAGAGCAGTTTCTCAGAAAACTTCTTTCCAGATTTCATCTGAGGATATTTCCTTTTTCACCATAGCCCTCTATGGGCTTCCAAATATCACTTTGACAATTCCACAAGAACTGTCTTAGCGAAAGGCTTCTTGAGGGGAAAGCTGTAACTCTGTGAGATGATTTCACAGAACACAAAGAAATTTCTCAGAAAGCTTCTTTCTCTTTGTTATCGCAGGATATTTCCTTTGGCCCTATAGTCTTCAAAGGGATCCGAAATATCTGTTCTCAGATTCCACACAAATAAGGCTAGCAAAGAGATCCACGAAATGCAGATGTAACTCTGTGAGTGGAAGTCACATATCACAGAGCAGTTTCTCAGAAAGCTTCTTTCCAGATTTCATCGGAGGATACTTCCTTTTTCACCATAGCCCTCTATGGGCTTCCAAATATCACTTTGCCAATTCCACAAGAACTGTCTTAGCGAAAGGCTTCTTGAGGGGAAAGCTGTAACTCTGTGAGATGATTTCACAGAACACGAAGAAGTTTCTCAGAAAGCTTCTTTCTCTTTGTTATCCGAGGATATTTCCTTTGGCCCTATAGTCTTCAAAGGGATCCGAAATATCTGTTCTCAGATTGCACAGAAATAAGGCTAGCAAAGAGATCCACGAAATACAGATGTAACTCTGTGAGTGGAAGTCACATATCACAGAGCAGTTTCTCAGAAAGCTTCTTTCCAGATTTCATCGGAGGATATTTCCTTTTTCACCATAGCCCTCTATGGGCTTCCAAATATCACTTTGCCAATTCCACAAGAACTGTCTTAGCGAAAGGCTTCTTGAGGGGAAAGCTGTAACTCTGTGAGATGATTTCACAGAACACAAAGAAGTTTCTCAGAAAGCTTCTTTCTCTTTGTTATCGGAGGATATTTCCTTTGGCCATATAGTCTTCAAAGGGATCCGAAATATCTGTTCTCAGATTCCACAGAAATCAGGCTAGCAAAGAGATCCACGAAATACAGATGTAACTCTGGGAGTGGAAGTCACATATCCAAGAGCCGCTTCTCAGAAAGCTTCTTTCCAGATTTCATCTGAGGATATTTCCTTTTTCACCATAGCCCTCTATGGGCTTCCAAATATCACTTTGACAATTCCACAGGAACTGTCTTAGCGAAAGTCTTCTTGGGGGAAAAGCTGTAACTCTGTGAGATAATTTCACAGAACACAAAGAAGTTTTCAGAAAGCTTCTTTCACTTTGTGATGGGAGGATATTTCCTTTTTCCCTACAGTCTTCAAAGGGATCCGAAATATCTGTTCTCAGATTCCACAGAAATAAGGCTAGCAAAGAGATCCACGAAATACAGATGTAACTCTGTGAGTGGAAGTCACATATCACAGAGCAGTTTCTCAGAAAGCTTCTTTCCAGATTTCATCGGAGGTTATTTCCTTTTTCTCCAAAGCTCTCTATGGGCTTCCAAATATCACTTTGCCAATTCCACAAGAACTGTCTGAGCGTAAGGCTTCTTGAGGGGAAAGCTGTAACACTGTGAGATGATTTCACAGAACACAAAGAAGTTTCTCAGAAAGCTTCTTTCTCTTTGTTATCGGAGGATATTTCCTTTGGCCCTATAGTCTTTAAAGGGATCCGAAATATCTGTTCTCAGGTTCCACAGAATTAAGGCTAGCAAAGAGATCCACGAAATACAGATGTAACTCTGTGAGTGGAAGTCACATATCACAGAGCAGTTTCTCAGAAACTTCTTTCCAGATTTCATCGGAGGATATTTCCTTTTTCACCAAAGCCCTCTATGGGCATCCAAATATCACTTTGCCAATTCCATAGAAGTGTCTTAGCGAAAGGCTTCTTGAAGGGAAAGCTGTAACTCTGTGAGATGATTTCACAGAACACAAAGAAGTTTCTCAGAAAGCTTCTTTCTCTTTGTTATCGGAGGGTATTTCCTTTGGCCCTATAGTCTTCAAAGGGATCCGAAATATCTGTTCTCAGATTCCACAGAAATCAGGCTAGCAAAGAGATCCAAGAAATACAGATGTAACTCTGGGAGTCGAAGTCACATATCCCAGAGCCGTTTCTCAGAAAGCTTCTTTCCAGATTTCATCTGAGGATATTTCCTTTTTCACCATAGCCCTCTATGGGCTTCCAAATATCACTTTGACAATTCCACAAGAACTGTCTTAGCGAAAGGCTTCTTGAGGGGAAAGCTGTAACTCTGTGAGATGATTTCACAGAACACTAAGAAGTTTTCAGAAAGCTTCTTTCTCTTTGTTATGGGAGGATATTTCCTTTGGCCCTACAGTCTTCAAAAGGGTCCGAAATATCTGTTCTCAGATTCCACAGAAATAAGGCTAGCAAAGAGATCCACGAAATACAGATGTAACTCTGTGAGTGGAAGTCACATATCACAGAGCAGTTTCTCCGAAAGCTTCTTTCCAGATTTCATCGGAGGTTATTTCCTTTTTCTCCATAGCCCTCTATGGGCTTCCAAATATCACTTTGCCAATTCCACAAGAACTGTCTTAGCGAAAGGCTTCTTGAGGGGAAAGCTGTAACTCTGTGAGATGATTTCACAGAACACAAAGAAGTTTCTCAGAAAGCTTCTTTCTCTTTGTTATCCGAGGATATTTCCTTTGGCCCTATAGTCTTCTAAGGGATCCGAAATATCTGTTCTCAGAATCCACAGAAATAAGTCTAGCAAAGAGATCCACGAAATACAGATGTAACTCTGTGAGTGGAAGTCACATATCACAGAGCAGTTTCTCAGAAAGCTTCTTTCCAGATTTCATCGGAGGATATTTCCTTTTTCACCATTGCCCTCTATGGGCTTCCAAATATCACTTTGCCAATTCCACAAGAACTGTCTTAGCGAAAGGCTTCTTGAGGGGAAAGCTGTAACTCTGTGAGATGATTTTACAGAACACAATGAAGTTTCTCAGAACGCTTCTTTCTCTTTGTAATCGGAGGATATTTCCTTTGGCCCTATAGTCTTAAAAGGGATCCGAAATATCTGTTCTCAAATTCCACAGAAATAAGGCTAGCAAAGAGATCCACGAAATGCAGATGTAACTCTGTGAGTGGAAGTCACATATCACAGAGCAGTTTCTCAGAAAGCTTCTTTCCAGATTTCATCGGAGGATATTTCCTTTTTCACCATAGCCCTCTATGGGCTTCCAAATCTCACTTTGCCAATTCCAAAAGAACTGTCTTAGCGAAAGGCTTCTTGAGGGAAAAGCTGTAACTCTGTGAGATGATTTCACAGAACACAAAGAAGTTTCTCAGAAAGCTTCTTTCTCTTTGTTATCAGAGGATATTTCCTTTGGCCCTATAGTCTTCAAAGGGATCCGAAATATCTGTTCTCAGATTCCACAGAAATCAGGCTAGCAAAGAGATCCACGAAATACAGATGTAACTCTGGGAGTGGAAGTCACATATCCCAGAGCCGTTTCTCAGAAAGCTTCTTTCCAGATTTCATCTGAGGATATTTCCTTTTTCACCATAGCCCTCTATGGGCTTCCAAATATCACTTTGACAATTCGACAGGAACTGTCTTAGCGAAAGGCTTCTTGTGGGGAAAGCTGTAACTCTGTGAGATGATTTCACAGAACACAAATTAGTTTTCAGAAAGCTTCTTTCTCTTTGTTATGGGAGAATATTTCCTTTGTCCCTATAGTCTTCAAAGGGACCCGAAATATGTGTTCTCAGATTCCACAGAAATAAGGCTAGCAAAGAGATCCACGAAATACAGATGTAACTCTGTGAGTGGAAGTCACATATCACAGAGCAGTTTCTCAGAAAGCTTCTTTCCAGATTTCATCGGAGGATACTTCCTTTTTCACCATAGCCATCTATGGGCTTCCAAATATCACTTTGCCAATTCCACAAGAACTGTCTTAGCGAAAGGCTTCTTGAGGGGAAAGCTGTAACTCTGTGAGATGATTTCACAGAACACAAAGAAGTTTCTCAGAAAGCTTCTTTCTCTTTGTTATCCGAGGATATTTCCTTTGGCCCTATAGTCTTCAAAGGGATCCGAAATTTCTGTTCTCAGATTCCACAGAAATAAGGCTAGCAAAGAGATCCACGAAATACAGATGTAACTCTGTGAGTGGAAGTCACATATCACAGAGCAGTTTCTCAGAAAGCTTCTTTCCAGATTTCCTCGGAGGATATTTCCTTTTTCACCATAGCCCTCTATGGGCTTCCAAATATCACTTTGCCAATTCCACAAGAACTGTCTTAGCGAAAGGCTTCTTGAGGGGAAAGCTGTAACTCTGTGAGATGATTTCACAGAACACAAAGAAGTTTCTCAGAAAGCTTCTTTCTTTTGTTATCGGAGGATATTTCCTTTGGCCCTATAGTCTTCAAAGGGATCCGAAATATCTGTTCTCAGATTCCACAGAAATCAGGCTAGCAAAGAGATCCACGAAATACAGATGTAACTCTGGGAGTGGAAGTCACATATCCCAGAGCCGTTTCTCAGAAAGCTTGTTTCCAGATTTCATCTGAGGATATTTCCTTTTTCACCATAGCCCTCTATGGGCTTCCAAATATCACTTTGACAATTCCACAGGAACTGTCTTAGCGAAAGGCTTCTTGAGGGGAAAGCTGTAACTCTGTGAGATGATTTCACAGAACACAAAGAAGTTTTCAGAAAGCTTCTTTCTCTTTGTTATGGGAGGATATTTCCTTTGTCCCTACAGTCTTCAAAGGGATCCGAAATATCTGTTCTCAGATTCCACAGAAATAAGGCTAGCAAAGAGATCCACGAAATACAGATGTAACTCTGTGAGTGGAAGTCACATATCACAGAGCAGTTTCTCAGAAAGCTTCTTTCCAGATTTCATCTGAGGATATTTCCTTTTTCTCCATAGCCCTCTATGGGCTTCCAAATATCACTTTGCCAATTCCACAAGAACTGTCTGAGCGTAAGGCTTCTTGAGGGGAAAGCTGTAACTCTGTGAGATGATTTCACAGAACACAAAGAAGTTTCTCAGAAAGCTTCTTTCTCTTTGTTAAGGGAGGATATTTCCTTTGGCCCTATAGTCTTCAAAGGGATCCGAAATATCTGTTCTCAGATTCCACAGAAATAAGGCTAGCAAGGAGATCCACGAAATACAGATGTAACTCTGTGAGTGGAAGTCACATATCACAGAGCAATTTCTCAGAAAGCTTCTTTCCAGATTTCATCGGAGGATATTTCCTTTTTCACCATAGCCCTCTATGGGCTTCCAAATATCACTTTGCCAATTCCACAAGAACTGTCTTAGCGAAAGGCTTCTTGAGGGGAAAGTTGTTACTCTGTGAGATGATTTCACAGAACACAAAGAAGTTTCTCAGAAAGCTTCTTTCTCTTTGTAATCGGAGGATATTTCCTTTGGCCCTATAGTCTTCAAAGGGATCCGAAATATCTGTTCTCAGATTCCACAGAAATAAGGCTAGCAAAGAGATCCACGAAATGCAGATGTAACTCTGTGAGTGGAAGTCACATATCACAGAGCAGTTTCTCAGAAAGCTTCTTTCCAAATATCATCGGAGGATACTTCCTTTTTCACCGTAGCCCTCTATGGGCTTCCAAATATCACTTTGCCAATTCCACAAGAACTGTCTTAGCGAAAGGCTTCTTGAGGGGAAAGCTGTAACTCTGTAAGATGATTTCACAGAACACAGAGAAGTTTCTCAGAAAGCTTCTTTCTCTTTGTTATCGGAGGATAATTCCTTTGGCCCTATAGTCTTCAAAGGGATCCGAAATATCTGTTCTCAGATTACACAGAAATCAGGCTAGCAAAGAGATCCACGAAATACAGATGTAACTCTGGGAGTGGAAGTCACATATCACAGAGCAGTTTCTCAGAAAGCTTCTTTCCAAATATCATCGGAGGATACTTCCTTTTTCACCGTAGCCCTCTATGGGCTTCCAAATATCACTTTGCCAATTCCACAAGAACTGTCTTAGCGAAAGGCTTCTTGAGGGGAAAGCTGTAACTCTGTAAGATGATTTCACAGAACACAGAGAAGTTTCTCAGAAAGCTTCTTTCTCTTTGTTATCGGAGGATAATTCCTTTGGCCCTATAGTCTTCAAAGGGATCCGAAATATCTGTTCTCAGATTACACAGAAATCAGGCTAGCAAAGAGATCCACGAAATACAGATGTAACTCTGGGAGTGGAAGTCACATATCACAGAGCCGTTTCTCAGACAGCTTCTTTCCAGATTTCATCTGAGGATATTTCCTTTTTCACCATAGCCCTCTATGGGCTTCCAAATATCACTTTGACAATGCCACAGGAACTGTCTTAGCGAAAGGCTTCTTGAGGGGAAAGCTGTAACTCTGTGAGATGATTTCACAGAACACAAAGAAGTTTTCAGAAAGCTTCTTTCTCTTTGTTATGGGAGGATATTTCCTTTGTCCCTACAGTCTTTAAAGGGATCCGAAATATCTGTTCTCAGATTCCACAGAAATAAGGCTAGCAAAGAGATCCACGAAATACAGATGTAACTCTGTGAGTGGAAGTCACATATCACAGAGCAGTTTCTCAGAAAGCTTCTTTCCAGATTTCATCGGAGGATACTTCCTTTTTCACCATAGCCCTCTATGGGCTTCCAAATATCACTTTGCCAATTCCACAAGAACTGTCTTAGGGAAAGGCTTCTTGAGGGGAAAGCTGTAACTCTGTGAGATGATTTCACAGAACACAAAGAAGTTTCTCAGAAAGCTTCTTTCTCTTTGTTATCCGAGGATATTTCCTTTGGCCCTATAGTCTTCAAAGGGATCCGAAATATCTGTTCTCAGATTCCACAGAAATAAGGCTAGCAAAGAGATCCACGAAATACAGATGTAACTCTGTGAGTGGAAGTCACATATCACAGAGCAGTTTCTCAGAAATCTTCTTTCCAGATTTCATCGGAGGATATTTCCTTTTTCACCATAGCCCTCTATGGGCTTCCAAGTATCACTTTGCCAATTCCACAAGAACTGTCTTAGCGAATGGCTTCTTGAGGGGAAAGCTGTAACTCTGTGAGATGATTTCACAGAACACAATGAAGTCTCTCAGAAAGCTTCTTTCTCTTTGTAATTGGAGGATATTTCCTTTGGCCCTAAGGTCTTCAAAGGGATCCGAAATATCTGTTCTCAGATTCCACAGAAATAAGGCTAGCAAAGAGATGCACGACATACAGATGTAACTCTGTGAGTGGAAGTCACATATCACAGAGCAGTTTCTCAGAAAGCTTCTTTCCAGATTTCATCTGAGGATAATTCCTTTTTCACCATAGCCCTCGATGGGCTTCCAAATATCACTTTGCCAATTCCACAAGAACTGTCTTAGCGAAAGGCTTCTTGAGGGGAAAGCTGTAACTCTGTGACATGATTTCACAGAACACAAAGAAGTTTTCAGAAAGCTTCTTTCTCTTTTTTATGGGAGGATATTTCCTTTGTCCCTACAGTCTTCAAAGGGATCCGAAATATCTGTTCTCAGATTCCACAGAAATAAGGCTAGCAAAGAGATCCACGAAATACAGATGTAACTCTGTGAGTGGAAGTCACATATCACAGAGCAGTTTCTCAGAAAGCTTCTTTCCAGATTTCATCGGAGGATATTTCCTTTTTCACCATAGCCCTCTATGGGCTTCCAAATATCACTTTGCCAATTCCACAAGAACTGTCTTAGCCAAAGGCTTCTTGAGGGGAAAGCTGTAACTCTGTGAGATGATTTCACAGAACACAAAGAAGTTTCTCAGAAAGCTTCTTTCTCTTTGTTATCGGAGGATATTTCCTTTGGCCCTATAGTCTTCAAAGGGATCCGAAATATCTGTTCTCACATTCCCCAGAAATAAGGCTAGCAAAGAGATCCACGAAATACAGATGTAACTCTGTGAGTGGAAGTCACATATCACAGAGCAGTTTCTCAGAAAGCTTCTTTCCAGATTTCATGGGAGTATATTTCCTTTTTCACCATAGCCCTCTATGGGCTTCCAAATATCACTTTGCCAATTCCACAAGAACTGTCTTAGCGAAAGGCTTCTTGCGGGGAAAGCTGTAACTCTGTGAGGTGATTTCACAGAACACAAAGAAGTTTCTCAGAAAGCTTCTTTCTCTTTGTTATCGGAGGATATTTCCTTTGGCCCTATAGTCTTCAAAGGGATCCGAAATATCTGTTCTCAGATTCCACAGAAATAAGGCTAGCAAAGAGATCCACGAAATACAGATGTAACTCTGTGAGTGGAAGTCACATATCACAGAGCAGTTTCTCAGAAAGCTTCTTTCCAGATTTCATCGGAGGATATTTCCTTTTTCACCATAGCCCTCTATGGGCTTCCAAATATCACTTTGACAATTCCACAGGAACTGTCTTAGCGAAAGGCTTCTTGAGGGGAAAGCTGTAACTCTGTGAGATGATTTCACAGAACACAAAGAAGTTTTCAGAAAGCTTCTTTCTCTTTGTTATGGGAGGATATTTCCTTTGTCCCTACAGTCTTTAAAGGGATCCGAAATATCTGTTCTCAGATTCCACAGAAATAAGGATAGCAAAGAGATCCACGAAATACAGATGTAACTCTGTGAGTGGAAGTCACATATCACAGAGCAGTTTCTCAGAAAGCTTCTTTCCAGATTTCATCGGAGGATACTTCCTTTTTCACCATAGCCCTCTATGGGCTTCCAAATATCACTTTGCCAATTCCACAAGAACTGTCTTAGCGAAAGGCTTCTTGAGAGGAAAGCTGTAACTCTGTGAGATGATTTCACAGAACACAAAGAAGTTTCTCAGAAAGCTTCTTTCTCTTTGTTATCCGAGGATATTTCCTTTGGCCCTATAGTCTTCAAAGGGATCCGAAATATCTGTTCTCAGATTCCACAGAAATAAGGCTAGCAAAGAGATTCACGAAATACAGATGTAACTCTGTGAGTGGAAGTCACATATCACAGAGCAGTTTCTCAGAAAGCTTCTTTGCAGATTTCATCGGAGGATATTTCCTTTTTCACCATAGCCCTCTATGGGCTTCCAAATATCACTTTGCCAATTCCACAAGAACTGTCTTAGCGAAAGGCTTCTTGAGGGGAAAGCTGTAACTCTGTGAGATGATTTCACAGAACACAAATAAGTTTCTCAGAAAGCTTCTTTCTCTTTGTTATCGGAGGATATTTCCTTTGGCCCTATAGTCTTCAAAGGGATCCGAAATATCTGTTCTCAGATTCCACAGAAATAAGGCTAGCAAAGAGATCCACGAAATACAGATGTAACTCTGTGAGTGGAAGTCACATATCACAGAGCAGTTTCTCAGAAAGCTTCTTTCCAGATTTCATCTGAGGATATTTCCTTTTTCACCATAGCCCTCGATGGGCTTCCAAATATCACTTTGCCAATTCCACAAGAACTGTCTTAGCGAAAGGCTTCCTGAGGGGAAAGCTGTAACTCTGTGAGATGATTTCACAGAACACAAAGAAATTTCTCAGAAAGCTTCTTTCTCTTTTTTATGGGAGGATATTTCCTTTGTCCCTACAGTCTTCAAAGGGATCCGAAATATCTGTTCTCAGATTCCACAGAAATAAGGCTAGCAAAGAGATCCACGAAATACAGATGTAACTCTGTGAGTGGAAGTCACATATCACAGAGCAGTTTCTCAGAAAGCTTCTTTCCAGATTTCATCGGAGGATATTTCCTTTTTCACCATAGCCCTCTATGGGCTTCCAAATATCACTTTGCCAATTCCACAAGAACTCTCTTAGCGAAAGGCTTCTTGAGGGGAAAGCTGTAACTCTGTGAGATGATTTCACAGAACACAAAGAAGTTTTCAGAAAGCTTCTTTCTCTTTTTTATGGGAGGATATTTCCTTTGTCCCTACAGTCTCCAAAGGGATCCGAAATATCTGTTCTCAGATTCCACAGAAATAAGGCTAGCAAAGAGATCCACGAAATACAGATGTAACTCTGTGAGTGGAAGTCACATATCACAGAGCAGTTTCTCAGAAAGTTTCTTTCCGGATTTCATTGGAGGATATTTCCTTTTTCACCATAGCCCTCTATGGGCTTCCAAATATCACTTTGCCAATTCCACAAGAACTGTCTTAGCGAAAGGCATCTTGAGGGGAAAGCTGTAACTCTGTGAGATGATTTCACAGAACACAAAGAAGTTTCTCAGAAAGCTTCTTTCTCTTTGTTATCGGAGGATATTTCTTTTGGCCCTAGAGTCTTCAAAGGGATCCGAAATATCTGTTCTCAGATTCCACAGAAATAAGGCTAGCAAAGAGATCCACGAAATACAGATGTAACTCTGTGAGTGGAAGACACATATCACAGAGCAGTTTCTCAGAAATCTTCTTTCTAGATTTCATCGGAGGATATTTCCTTTTTCACCATAGCCCTCTATGGGCTTCCAAGTATCACTTTGCCAATTCCACAAGAACTGTCTTAGCGAATGGCTTCTTGAGGGGAAAGCTGTAACTCTGTGAGATGATTTCACAGAACACAATGAAGTCTCTCAGAAAGCTTCTTTCTCTTTGTAATTGGAGGATATTTCCTTTGGCCCTAAGGTCTTCAAAGGGATCCGAAATATCTGTTCTCAGATTCCACAGAAATAAGGCTAGCAAAGAGATGCACGAAATACAGATGTAACTCTGTGAGTGGAAGTCACATATCACAGAGCAGTTTCTCAGAAAGCTTCTTTCCAGATTTCATCTGAGGATATTTCCTTTTTCACCATAGCCCTCGATGGGCTTCCAAATATCACTTTGCCAATTCCAGAAGAACTGTCTTAGCGAAAGGCTTCTTGAGGGGAAAGCTGTAACTCTGTGACATGATTTCACAGAACACAAAGAAGTTTTCAGAAAGCTTCTTTCTCTTTTTTATGGGAGGATATTTCCTTTGTCCCTACAGTCTTCAAAGGGATCCGAAATATCTGTTCTCAGATTCCACAGAAATAAGGCTAGCAAAGAGATCCACGAAATACAGATGTAACTCTGTGAGTGGAAGTCACATATCCCAGAGCAGTTTCTCAGAAAGCTTCTTTCCAGATTTCATCGGAGGATATTTCCTTTTTCACCATAGCCCTCTATGGGCTTCCAAATATCACTTTGCCAATTCCACAAGAACTGTCTTAGCCAAAGGCTTCTTGAGGGGAAAGCTGTAACTCTGTGAGATGATTTCACAGAACACAAAGAAGTTTCTCAGAAAGCTTCTTTCTCTTTGTTATCGGAGAATATTTCCTTTGGCCCTATAGTCTTCAAAGGGATCCGAAATATCTGTTCTCACATTCCCCAGAAATAAGGCTAGCAAAGAGATCCACGAAATACAGATGTAACTCTGTGAGTGGTAGTCACATATCACAGAGCAGTTTCTCAGAAAGCTTCTTTCCAGATTTCATGGGAGTATATTTCCTTTTTCACCATAGCCCTCTATGGGCTTCCAAATATCACTTTGCCAATTCCACAAGAACTGTCTTAGCGAAAGGCTTCTTGCGGGGAAAGCTGTAACTCTGTGAGGTGATTTCACAGAACACAAAGAAGTTTCTCAGAAAGCTTCTTTCTCTTTGTTATCGGAGGATATTTCCTTTGGCCCTATAGTCTTCAAAGGGATCCGAAATATCTGTTCTCAGATTCCACAGAAATAAGGCTAGCAAAGAGATCCACGAAATACAGATGTAACTCTGTGAGTGGAAGTCACATATCACAGAGCAGTTTCTCAGAAAGCTTCTTTCCAGATTTCATCGGAGGATATTTCCATTTTCACCATAGCCCTCTATGGGCTTCCAAGTATCACTTTGCCAATTCCACAAGAACTGTCTTAGCGAATGGCTTCTTGAGGGGAAAGCTGTAACTCTGTGAGATGATTTCACAGAACACAATGAAGTTTCTCAGAAAGCTTCTTTCTCTTTGTAATCGGAGGATATTTCCTTTGGCCCTATAGTCTTCAAAGGGATCCGAAATATCTGTTCTCAGATTCCACAGAAATAAGGCTAGCAAAGAGATGCACGAAATACAGAGTAACTCTGTGAGTGGAAGTCACATATCACAGAGTAGTTTCTCAGAAAGCTTCTTTCCAGATTTCATCGGAGGATATTTCCTTTTTCACCATAGCCCTCTATGGGCTTCCAAATATCACTTTGCCAATTCCACAAGAACTGTCTTAGCGAAAGGCTTCTTGAGGGGAAAGCTGTAACTCTGTGAGATGATTTCACAGAACACAAAGAAGTTTCTCAGAAAGCTTCTTTCTCTTTGTTATCGGAGGATATCTCCTTGGGCCCTATAGTCTTCAAAGGGATCCGAAATATCTGTTCTCAGATTCCACAGAAATAAGGCTAGCAAAGAGATCCACGAAATACAGATGTAACTCTGTGAGTGGAGTCACATATCCCAGAGCAGTTTCTCAGAAAGCTTCTTTCCAGATTTCGTCGGAGGATACTTCCTTTTTCACCATAGCCCTCTATGGGCTTCCAAATATCACTTTGCCAATTCCACAATAACTGTCTTAGCGAAAAGCTTCTTGAGGGGAAAGCTGTAACTCTGTGAGATGATTTCACAGAACACAAAGAAGTTTCTCAGAAAGCCTCTTTCTCTTTGTTATCGGAGGATATTTCCTTTGGCCCTATAGTCTTCAAAGTGATCCGAAATAACTGTTCTCAGATTCCACAGAAATAAGGCTAGCAAAGAGATCCACGAAATACAGATGTAACTCTGTGAGTGGAAGTCACATATCACAGAGCAGTTTCTCAGAAAGCTTCTTTCCAGATTTCATCTGAGGATATTTCCTTTTTCAGCATAGCCCTCGATGGGCTTCCAAATATCACTTTGCCAATTCCACAAGAACTGTCTTAGCGAAAGGCTTCCTGAGGGGAAAGCTGTAACTCTGTGAGATGATTTCACAGAACACAAAGAAATTTCTCAGAAAGCTTCTTTCTCTTTTTTATGGGAGGATATTTCCTTTGTCCCTACAGTCTTCAAAGGGATCCGAAATATCTGTTCTCAGATTCCACAGAAATAAGGCTAGCAAAGAGATCCACGAAATACAGATGTAACTCTGTGAGTGGAAGTCACATATCACAGAGCAGTTTCTCAGAAAGCTTCTTTCCAGATTTCATGGGAGTATATTTCCTTTTTCACCATAGCCCTCTATGGGCTTCCAAATATCACTTTGCCAATTCCACAAGAACTCTCTTAGCGAAAGGCTTCTTGAGGGGAAAGCTGTAACTCTGTGAGATGATTTCACAGAACACAAAGAAGTTTTCAGAAAGCTTCTTTCTCTTTTTTATGGGAGGATATTTCCTTTGTCCCTACAGTCTCCAAAGGGATCCGAAATATCTGTTCTCAGATTCCACAGAAATAAGGCTAACAAAGAGATCCACGAAATACAGATGTAACTCTGTGAGTGGAAGTCACATATCACAGAGCAGTTTCTCAGAAAGTTTCTTTCCAGATTTCATTGGAGGATATTTCCTTTTTCACCATAGCCCTCTATGGGCTTCCAAATATCACTTTGCCAATTCCACAAGAACTGTCTTAGCGAAAGGCATCTTGAGGGGAAAGCTGTAACTCTGTGAGATGATTTCACAGAACACAAAGAAGTTTCTCAGAAAGCTTCTTTCTCTTTGTTATCGGAGGATATTTCCTTTGGCCCTAGAGTCTTCAAAGGGATCCGAAATATCTGTTCTCAGATTCCACAGAAATAAGGCTAGCAAAGAGATCCACGAAATACAGATGTAACTCTGTGAGTGGAAGACACATATCACAGAGCAGTTTCTCAGAAATCTTCTTTCTAGATTTCATCGGAGGATATTTCCTTTTTCACCATAGCCCTCTATGGGCTTCCAAGTATCACTTTGCCAATTCCACAAGAACTGTCTTAGCGAATGGCTTCTTGAGGGGAAAGCTGTAACTCTGTGAGATGATTTCACAGAACACAATGAAGTCTCTCAGAAAGCTTCTTTCTCTTTGTAATTGGAGGATATTTCCTTTGGCCCTAAGGTCTTCAAAGGGATCCGAAATATCTGTTCTCAGATTCCACAGAAATAAGGCTAGCAAAGAGATGCACGAAATACAGATGTAACTCTGTGAGTGGAAGTCACATATCACAGAGCAGTTTCTCAGAAAGCTTCTTTCCAGATTTCATCTGAGGATATTTCCTTTTTCACCATAGCCCTCGATGGGCTTCCAAATATCACTTTGCCAATTCCAGAAGAACTGTCTTAGCGAAAGGCTTCTTGAGGGGAAAGATGTAACTCTGTGACATGATTTCACAGAACACAAAGAAATTTTCAGAAAGCTTCTTTCTCTTTTTTATGGGAGGATATTTCCTTTGTCCCTACAGTCTTCAAAGGGATCCGAAATATCTGTTCTCAGATTCCACAGAAATAAGGCTAGCAAAGAGATCCACGAAATACAGGTGTAACTCTGTGAGTGGAAGTCACATATCCCAGAGCAGTTTCTCAGAAAGCTTCTTTCCAGATTTCATCGGAGGATATTTCCTTTTTCACCATAGCCCTCTATGGGCTTCCAAATATCACTTTGCCAATTCCACAAGAACTGTCTTAGCGAAAGGCTTCTTGAGGGGAAAGCTGTAACTCTGTGAGATGATTTCACAGAACACAAAGAAGTTTCTCAGAAAGCTTCTTTCTCTTTGTTATCGGAGGATATTTCCTTTGGCCCTATAGTCTTCAAAGGGATCCGAAATATCTGTTCTCACATTCCCCAGAAATAAGGCTAGCAAAGAGATCCACGAAATACAGATGTAACTCTGTGAGTGGAAGTCACATATCACAGAGCAGTTTCTCAGAAAGCTTCTTTCCAGATTTCATGGGAGTATATTTCCTTTTTCACCATAGCCCTCTATGGGCTTCCAAATATCACTTTGCCAATTCCACAAGAACTGTCTTAGCGAAAGGCTTCTTGCGGGGAAAGCTGTAACTCTGTGAGGTGATTTCACAGAACACAAAGAAGTTTCTCAGAAAGCTTCTTTCTCTTTGTTATCGGAGGATATTTCCTTTGGCCCTATAGTCTTCAAAGGGATCCGAAATATCTGTTCTCAGATTCCACAGAAATAAGGCTAGCAAAGAGATCCACGAAATACAGATGTAACTCTGTGAGTGGAAGTCACATATCACAGAGCAGTTTCTCAGAAAGCTTCTTTCCAGATTTCATCGGAGGATATTTCCATTTTCACCATAGCCCTCTATGGGCTTCCAAGTATCACTTTGCCAATTCCACAAGAACTGTCTTAGCGAATGGCTTCTTGAGGGGAAAGCTGTAACTCTGTGAGATGATTTCACAGAACACAATGAAGTTTCTCAGAAAGCTTCTTTCTCTTTGTAATCGGAGGATATTTCCTTTGGCCCTATAGTCTTCAAAGGGATCCGAAATATCTGTTCTCAGATTCCACAGAAATAAGGCTAGCAAAGAGATGCACGAAATACAGAGTAACTCTGTGAGTGGAAGTCACATATCACAGAGTAGTTTCTCAGAAAGCTTCTTTCCAGATTTCATCGGAGGATATTTCCTTTTTCACCATAGCCCTCTATGGGCTTCCAAATATCACTTTGCCAATTCCACAAGAACTGTCTTAGCGAAAGGCTTCTTGAGGGGAAAGCTGTAACTCTGTGAGATGATTTCACAGAACACAAAGAAGTTTCTCAGAAAGCTTCTTTCTCTTTGTTATCGGAGGATATCTCCTTGGGCCCTATAGTCTTCAAAGGGATCCGAAATATCTGTTCTCAGATTCCACAGAAATAAGGCTAGCAAAGAGATCCACGAAATACAGATGTAACTCTGTGAGTGGAGTCACATATCCCAGAGCAGTTTCTCAGAAAGCTTCTTTCCAGATTTCGTCGGAGGATACTTCCTTTTTCACCATAGCCCTCTATGGGCTTCCAAATATCACTTTGCCAATTCCACAATAACTGTCTTAGCGAAAAGCTTCTTGAGGGGAAAGCTGTAACTCTGTGAGATGATTTCACAGAACACAAAGAAGTTTCTCAGAAAGCCTCTTTCTCTTTGTTATCGGAGGATATTTCCTTTGGCCCTATAGTCTTCAAAGTGATCCGAAATAACTGTTCTCAGATTCCACAGAAATAAGGCTAGCAAAGAGATCCACGAAATACAGATGTAACTCTGTGAGTGGAAGTCACATATCACAGAGCAGTTTCTCAGAAAACTTCTTTCCAGATTTCATCTGAGGATATTTCCTTTTTCACCATAGCCCTCTATGGGCTTCCAAATATCACTTTGACAATTCCACAAGAACTGTCTTAGCGAAAGGCTTCTTGAGGGGAAAGCTGTAACTCTGTGAGATGATTTCACAGAACACAAAGAAATTTCTCAGAAAGCTTCTTTCTCTTCGTTATCGCAGGATATTTCCTTTGGCCATATAGTCTTCAAAGGGATCCGAAATATCTGTTCTCAGATTCCACAGAAATAAGGCTAGCAAAGAGATCCACGAAATGCAGATTTAACTCTGTGAGTGGAAGTCACATATCACAGAGCAGTTTCTCAGAAAGCTTCTTTCCAGATTTCATCGGAGGATACTTCCTTTTTCACCATAGCCCTCTATGGGCTTCCAAATATCACTTTGCCAATTCCACAAGAACTGTCTTAGCGAAAGGCTTCTTGAGGGGAAAGCTGTAACTCTGTGAGATGATTTCACAGAACACAAAGAAGTTTCTCAGAAAGCTTCTTTCTCTTTGTTATCCGAGGATATTTCCTTTGGCCCTATAGTCTTCAAAGGGATCCGAAATATCTGTTCTCAGATTGCACAGAAATAAGGCTAGCAAAGAGATCCACGAAATACAGATGTAACTCTGTGAGTGGAAGTCACATATCACAGAGCAGTTTCTCAGAAAGCTTCTTTCCAGATTTCATCGGAGGATATTTCCTTTTTCACCATAGCCCTCTATGGGCTTCCAAATATCACTTTGCCAATTCCACAAGAACTGTCTTAGCGAAAGGCTTCTTGAGGGGAGAGCTGTAACTCTGTGAGATGATTTCACAGAACACAAAGAAGTTTCTCAGAAAGCTTCTTTCTCTTTGTTATCCGAGGATATTTCCTTTGGACCTATAGTCTTCAAAGGGATCCGAAATATCTGTTCTCAGATTCCACAGAAATAAGGCTAGCAAAGAGATCCACGAAATACAGATGTAACTCTGTGAGTGGAAGTCACATATCACAGAGCAGTTTCTCAGAAAGCTTCTTTCCAGATTTCATGGGAGTATATTTCCTTTTTCACCATAGCCCTCTATGGGCTTCCAAATATCACTTTGCCAATTCCACAAGAACTGTCTTAGCGAAAGGCTTCTTGCGGGGAAAGTTGTAACTCTGTGAGGTGATTTCACAGAACACAAAGAAGTTTCTCAGAAAGCTTCTTTCTCTTTGTTATCGGAGGATATTTCCTTTGGCCCTATAGTCTTCAAAGGGATCCGAAATATCTGTTCTCAGATTCCACAGAAATAAGGCTAGCAAAGAGATCCACGAAATACAGATGTAACTCTGTGAGTGGAAGTCACATATCACAGAGCAGTTTCTCAGAAAGCTTCTTTCCAGATTTCATCGGAGGATATTTCCTTTTTCACCATAGCCCTCTATGGGCTTCCAAGTATCACTTTGCCAATTCCACAAGAACTGTGTTAGCGAATGGCTTCTTGAGGGGAAAGCTGTAACTCTGTGAGATGATTTCACAGAACACAATGAAGTTTCTCAGAAAGCTTCTTTCTCTTTGTAATCGGAGGATATTTCCTTTGGCCCTATAGTCTTCAAAGGGATCCGAAATGTCTGTTCTCAGATTCCACAGAAATAAGGCTAGCAAAGAGATGCACGAAATACAGATGTAACTCTGTGAGTGGAAGTCACATATCACAGAGTAGTTTCTCAGAAAGCTTCTTTCCAGATTTCATCGGAGGATATTTCCTTTTTCACCATAGCCCTCTATGGGCTTCCAAATATCACTTTGCCAATTCCACAAGAACTGTCTTAGCGAAAGGCTTCTTGAGGGGAAAGCTGTAACTCTGTGAGATGATTTCACAGAACACAAAGAAGTTTCTCAGAAAGCTTCTTTCTCTTTGTTATCGGAGGATATCTCCTTGGGCCCTATAGTCTTCAAAGGGATCCGAAATATCTGTTCTCAGATTCCACAGAAATAAGGCTAGCAAAGAGATCCACGAAATACAGATGTAACTCTGTGAGTGGAGTCACATATCCCAGAGCAGTTTCTCAGAAAGCTTCTTTCCAGATTTCGTCGGAGGATACTTCCTTTTTCACCACAGCCCTCTATGGGCTTCCAAATATCACTTTGCCAATTCCACAATAACTGTCTTAGCGAAAAGCTTCTAGAGGGGAAAGCTGTAACTCTGTGAGATGATTTCACAGAACACAAAGAAGTTTCTCAGAAAGCCTCTTTCTCTTTGTTATCGGAGGATATTTCCTTTGGCCCTATAGTCTTCAAAGTGATCCGAAATAACTGTTCTCAGATTCCACAGAAATAAGGCTAGCAAAGAGATCCAAGAAATACAGATGTAACTCAGTGAGTGGAAGTCACATATCACAGAGCAGTTTCTCAGAAAACTTCTTTCCAGATTTCATCTGAGGATATTTCCTTTTTCACCATAGCCCTCTATGGGCTTCCAAATATCACTTTGACAATTCCACAAGAACTGTCTTAGCGAAAGGCTTCTTGAGGGGAAAGCTGTAACTCTGTGAGATGATTTCACAGAACACAAAGAAATTTCTCAGAAAGCTTCTTTCTCTTTGTTATCGCAGGATATTTCCTTTGGCCCTATAGTCTTCAAAGGGATCCGAAATATCTGTTCTCAGATTCCACACAAATAAGGCTAGCAAAGAGATCCACGAAATGCAGATGTAACTCTGTGAGTGGAAGTCACATATCACAGAGCAGTTTCTCAGAAAGCTTCTTTCCAGATTTCATCGGAGGATACTTCCTTTTTCACCATAGCCCTCTATGGGCTTCCAAATATCACTTTGCCAATTCCACAAGAACTGTCTTAGCGAAAGGCTTCTTGAGGGGAAAGCTGTAACTCTGTGAGATGATTTCACAGAACACAAAGAAGTTTCTCAGAAAGCTTCTTTCTCTTTGTTATCCGAGGATATTTCCTTTGGCCCTATAGTCTTCAAAGGGATCCGAAATATCTGTTCTCAGATTGCACAGAAATAAGGCTAGCAAAGAGATCCACGAAATACAGATGTAACTCTGTGAGTGGAAGTCACATATCACAGAGCAGTTTCTCAGAAAGCTTTCCAGATTTCATCGGAGGATATTTCCTTTTTCACCATAGCCCTCTATGGGCTTCCAAATATCACTTTGCCAATTCCACAAGAACTGTCTTAGCGAAAGGCTTCTTGAGGGGAAAGCTGTAACTCTGTGAGATGATTTCACAGAACACAAAGAAGTTTCTCAGAAAGCTTCTTTCTCTTTGTTATCGGAGGATATTTCCTTTGGCCATATAGTCTTCAAAGGGATCCGAAATATCTGTTCTCAGATTCCACAGAAATCAGGCTAGCAAAGAGATCCACGAAATACAGATGTAACTCTGGGAGTGGAAGTCACATATCCAAGAGCCGCTTCTCAGAAAGCTTCTTTCCAGATTTCATCTGAGGATATTTCCTTTTTCACCATAGCCCTCTATGGGCTTCCAAATATCACTTTGACAATTCCACAGGAACTGTCTTAGCGAAAGTCTTCTTGGGGGAAAAGCTGTAACTCTGTGAGATAATTTCACAGAACACAAAGAAGTTTTCAGAAAGCTTCTTTCACTTTGTGATGGGAGGATATTTCCTTTTTCCCTACAGTCTTCAAAGGGATCCGAAATATCTGTTCTCAGATTCCACAGAAATAAGGCTAGCAAAGAGATCCACGAAATACAGATGTAACTCTGTGAGTGGAAGTCACATATCACAGAGCAGTTTCTCAGAAAGCTTCTTTCCAGATTTCATCGGAGGTTATTTCCTTTTTCTCCAAAGCTCTCTATGGGCTTCCAAATATCACTTTGCCAATTCCACAAGAACTGTCTGAGCGTAAGGCTTCTTGAGGGGAAAGCTGTAACACTGTGAGATGATTTCACAGAACACAAAGAAGTTTCTCAGAAAGCTTCTTTCTCTTTGTTATCGGAGGATATTTCCTTTGGCCCTATAGTCTTTAAAGGGATCCGAAATATCTGTTCTCAGGTTCCACAGAATTAAGGCTAGCAAAGAGATCCACGAAATACAGATGTAACTCTGTGAGTGGAAGTCACATATCACAGAGCAGTTTCTCAGAAACTTCTTTCCAGATTTCATCGGAGGATATTTCCTTTTTCACCAAAGCCCTCTATGGGCATCCAAATATCACTTTGCCAATTCCACAAGAAGTGTCTTAGCGAAAGGCTTCTTGAGGGGAAAGCTGTAACTCTGTGAGATGATTTCACAGAACACAAAGAAGTTTCTCATAGAGCTTCTTTCTCTTTGTTATCCGAGGATATTTCCTTTGGACCTATAGTCTTCAAAGAGATCCGAAATATCTGTTCTCAGATTCCACAGAAATAAGGCTAGCAAAGAGATCCACGAAATACAGATGTAACTCTGTGAGTGGAAGTCACATATCACAGAGCAGTTTCTCAGAAAGCTTCTTTCCAGATTTCCTCGGAGGATATTTCCTTTTTCACCATAGCCCTCTATGGGCTTCCAAATATCACTTTGCCAATTCCACTAGAACTGTCTTAGCGAAAGGCTTCTTGAAGGGAAAGCTGTAACTCTGTGAGATGATTTCACAGAACACAAAGAAGTTTCTCAGAAAGCTTCTTTCTCTTTGTTATCGGAGGGTATTTCCTTTGGCCCTATAGTCTTCAAAGGGATCCGAAATATCTGTTCTCAGATTCCACAGAAATCAGGCTAGCAAAGAGATCCAAGAAATACAGATGTAACTCTGGGAGTCGAAGTCACATATCCCAGAGCCGTTTCTCAGAAAGCTTCTTTCCAGATTTCATCTGAGGATATTTCCTTTTTCACCATAGCCCTCTATGGGCTTCCAAATATCACTTTGACAATTCCACAAGAACTGTCTTAGCGAAAGGCTTCTTGAGGGGAAAGCTGTAACTCTGTGAGATGATTTCACAGAACACTAAGAAGTTTTCAGAAAGCTTCTTTCTCTTTGTTATGGGAGGATATTTCCTTTGGCCCTACAGTCTTCAAAAGGGTCCGAAATATCTGTTCTCAGATTCCACAGAAATAAGGCTAGCAAAGAGATCCACGAAATACAGATGTAACTCTGTGAGTGGAAGTCACATATCACAGAGCAGTTTCTCCGAAAGCTTCTTTCCAGATTTCATCGGAGGTTATTTCCTTTTTCTCCATAGCCCTCTATGGGCTTCCAAATATCACTTTGCCAATTCCACAAGAACTGTCTTAGCGAAAGGCTTCTTGAGGGGAAAGCTGTAACTCTGTGAGATGATTTCACAGAACACAAAGAAGTTTCTCAGAAAGCTTCTTTCTCTTTGTTATCCGAGGATATTTCCTTTGGCCCTATAGTCTTCTAAGGGATCCGAAATATCTGTTCTCAGAATCCACAGAAATAAGTCTAGCAAAGAGATCCACGAAATACAGATGTAACTCTGTGAGTGGAAGTCACATATCACAGAGCAGTTTCTCAGAAAGCTTCTTTCCAGATTTCATCGGAGGATATTTCCTTTTTCACCATTGCCCTCTATGGGCTTCCAAATATCACTTTGCCAATTCCACAAGAACTGTCTTAGCGAAAGGCTTCTTGAGGGGAAAGCTGTAACTCTGTGAGATGATTTTACAGAACACAATGAAGTTTCTCAGAACGCTTCTTTCTCTTTGTAATCGGAGGATATTTCCTTTGGCCCTATAGTCTTAAAAGGGATCCGAAATATCTGTTCTCAAATTCCACAGAAATAAGGCTAGCAAAGAGATCCACGAAATGCAGATGTAACTCTGTGAGTGGAAGTCACATATCACAGAGCAGTTTCTCAGAAAGCTTCTTTCCAGATTTCATCGGAGGATATTTCCTTTTTCACCATAGCCCTCTATGGGCTTCCAAATCTCACTTTGCCAATTCCAAAAGAACTGTCTTAGCGAAAGGCTTCTTGAGGGAAAAGCTGTAACTCTGTGAGATGATTTCACAGAACACAAAGAAGTTTCTCAGAAAGCTTCTTTCTCTTTGTTATCAGAGGATATTTCCTTTGGCCCTATAGTCTTCAAAGGGATCCGAAATATCTGTTCTCAGATTCCACAGAAATCAGGCTAGCAAAGAGATCCACGAAATACAGATGTAACTCTGGGAGTGGAAGTCACATATCCCAGAGCCGTTTCTCAGAAAGCTTCTTTCCAGATTTCATCTGAGGATATTTCCTTTTTCACCATAGCCCTCTATGGGCTTCCAAATATCACTTTGACAATTCGACAGGAACTGTCTTAGCGAAAGGCTTCTTGTGGGGAAAGCTGTAACTCTGTGAGATGATTTCACAGAACACAAATTAGTTTTCAGAAAGCTTCTTTCTCTTTGTTATGGGAGAATATTTCCTTTGTCCCTATAGTCTTCAAAGGGACCCGAAATATGTGTTCTCAGATTCCACAGAAATAAGGCTAGCAAAGAGATCCACGAAATACAGATGTAACTCTGTGAGTGGAAGTCACATATCACAGAGCAGTTTCTCAGAAAGCTTCTTTCCAGATTTCATCGGAGGATACTTCCTTTTTCACCATAGCCATCTATGGGCTTCCAAATATCACTTTGCCAATTCCACAAGAACTGTCTTAGCGAAAGGCTTCTTGAGGGGAAAGCTGTAACTCTGTGAGATGATTTCACAGAACACAAAGAAGTTTCTCAGAAAGCTTCTTTCTCTTTGTTATCCGAGGATATTTCCTTTGGCCCTATAGTCTTCAAAGGGATCCGAAATTTCTGTTCTCAGATTCCACAGAAATAAGGCTAGCAAAGAGATCCACGAAATACAGATGTAACTCTGTGAGTGGAAGTCACATATCACAGAGCAGTTTCTCAGAAAGCTTCTTTCCAGATTTCCTCGGAGGATATTTCCTTTTTCACCATAGCCCTCTATGGGCTTCCAAATATCACTTTGCCAATTCCACAAGAACTGTCTTAGCGAAAGGCTTCTTGAGGGGAAAGCTGTAACTCTGTGAGATGATTTCACAGAACACAAAGAAGTTTCTCAGAAAGCTTCTTTCTTTTGTTATCGGAGGATATTTCCTTTGGCCCTATAGTCTTCAAAGGGATCCGAAATATCTGTTCTCAGATTCCACAGAAATCAGGCTAGCAAAGAGATCCACGAAATACAGATGTAACTCTGGGAGTGGAAGTCACATATCCCAGAGCCGTTTCTCAGAAAGCTTGTTTCCAGATTTCATCTGAGGATATTTCCTTTTTCACCATAGCCCTCTATGGGCTTCCAAATATCACTTTGACAATTCCACAGGAACTGTCTTAGCGAAAGGCTTCTTGAGGGGAAAGCTGTAACTCTGTGAGATGATTTCACAGAACACAAAGAAGTTTTCAGAAAGCTTCTTTCTCTTTGTTATGGGAGGATATTTCCTTTGTCCCTACAGTCTTCAAAGGGATCCGAAATATCTGTTCTCAGATTCCACAGAAATAAGGCTAGCAAAGAGATCCACGAAATACAGATGTAACTCTGTGAGTGGAAGTCACATATCACAGAGCAGTTTCTCAGAAAGCTTCTTTCCAGATTTCATCTGAGGATATTTCCTTTTTCTCCATAGCCCTCTATGGGCTTCCAAATATCACTTTGCCAATTCCACAAGAACTGTCTGAGCGTAAGGCTTCTTGAGGGGAAAGCTGTAACTCTGTGAGATGATTTCACAGAACACAAAGAAGTTTCTCAGAAAGCTTCTTTCTCTTTGTTAAGGGAGGATATTTCCTTTGGCCCTATAGTCTTCAAAGGGATCCGAAATATCTGTTCTCAGATTCCACAGAAATAAGGCTAGCAAGGAGATCCACGAAATACAGATGTAACTCTGTGAGTGGAAGTCACATATCACAGAGCAATTTCTCAGAAAGCTTCTTTCCAGATTTCATCGGAGGATATTTCCTTTTTCACCATAGCCCTCTATGGGCTTCCAAATATCACTTTGCCAATTCCACAAGAACTGTCTTAGCGAAAGGCTTCTTGAGGGGAAAGTTGTTACTCTGTGAGATGATTTCACAGAACACAAAGAAGTTTCTCAGAAAGCTTCTTTCTCTTTGTAATCGGAGGATATTTCCTTTGGCCCTATAGTCTTCAAAGGGATCCGAAATATCTGTTCTCAGATTCCACAGAAATAAGGCTAGCAAAGAGATCCACGAAATGCAGATGTAACTCTGTGAGTGGAAGTCACATATCACAGAGCAGTTTCTCAGAAAGCTTCTTTCCAGATTTCATCGGAGGATATTTCCTTTTTCAACAAAGCCCTCTATGGGCTTCCAAATATCACTTTGCCAATTCCACAAGAACTGTCTTAGCGAAAGGCTTCTTGAGGGGAAAGCTGTAACTCTGTGAGATGATTTCACAGAACACAAAGAAGTTTCTCAGAAAGCTTCTTTCTCTTTGTTATCGGAGGATATTTCCTTTGGCCCTATAGTCTTCAAAGGGATCCGAAATATCTGTTCTCAGATTCCACAGAAATAAGGCTAGCAAAGAGATCCACGAAATACAGATGTAACCCTGTGAGTGGAAGTCACAAATCACAGAGCAGTTTCTCTGAAAGCTTCTTTCCAGATTTCATCTGAGGATATTTCCTTTTTCACCGTAGCCTTCTATGGGCTTCCAAATATCACTTTGCCAATTCCACAAGAACTGTCTTAGCGAAAGGCTTCTTGAGGGGAAAGCTGTAACTCTGTGAGATGATTTCACAGAACACAAAGAAGTTTCTCAGAAAGCTTCTTTCTCTTTGTTATCGGAGGATATTTCCTTTGGCCCTATAGTCTTCAAAGGGATCCGAAATATCTGTTCTCAGATTCCACAGAAATAAGGCTAGCAAAGAGATCCACGAAATACAGATGTAACTCTGTGAGTGGAAGTCACATATCACAGAGCAGTTTCTCAGAAAGCTTCTTTCCAGATTTCATCTGAGGATATTTCCTTTTTCACCGTAGCCCTCTATGGGCTTCCAAATATCACTTTGACAATTCCACAAGAACTGTCTTAGCGAAAGGCTTCTTGAGGGGAAAGCTGTAACTCTGTGAGATGATTTCACAGAACACAAAGAAGTTTCTCAGAAAGCTTCTTTCTCTTTGTTATCGGAGGATATTTCCTTTGGCCCTATAGTCTTCAAAGGGATCCGAAATATCTGTTCTCAGATTCCACAGAAATAAGGCTAGCAAAGAGATCCACGAAATACAGATGTAACTCTGTGAGTGGAAGTCACATATCACAGAGCAGTTTCTCAGAAAGCTTCTTTCCAGATTTCATCTGAGGATATTTCCTTTTTCGCCGTAGCCCTCTATGGGCTTCCAAATATCACTTTGACAATTCCACAAGAACTGTCTTAGCGAAAGGCTTCTTGAGGGGAAAGCTGTAACTCTGTGAGATGATTTCACAGAACACAAAGAAGTTTCTCAGAAAGCTTCTTTCTCTTTGTTATGGGAGGATATTTCCTTTGTCCCTACAGTCTTCAAAGGGATCCGAAATATCTGTTCTCAGATTTCACAGAAATAAGGGTAGCAAAGTGATCCACGAAATACAGATGTAACTCTGTGAGTGGAAGTCACATATCACAGAGCAGTTTCTCAGAAAGTTTCTTTCCAGATTTCATCGGAGGATATTTCCTTTTTCACCATAGCCCTCTATGGGCTTCCAAATATCACTTTGCCAATTCCGCAAGAACTGTCTTAGCGAAAGGCTTCTTGAGGGGAAAGCTGTAACTCTGTGAGATGATTACACAGAACACAAAGAAGTTTCTCAGAAAGCTTCTTTCTCTTTGTTATCGGAGGATATTTCCTTTGGCCTTATAGTCTTCAAAGGGATCCGAAATATCTGTTCTCAGATTCCACAGAAATAAGGCTAGCAAAGAGATCCACGAAATACACATATAACTCTGAGAGTGGAAGTCACATATCCCAGAGCAGTTTCTCAGAAAGCTTCTTTCCAGATTTCATCGGAGGATACTTCCTTTTTCACCATAGCCCTCTATGGGCTTCCAAATATCACTTTGCCAATTCCACAAGAACTGTCTTAGCGAAAGGCTTCTTGAGGGGAAAGCTGTAACTCTGTGAGATGATTTCACAGAACACAAAGAAGTTTCTCAGAAAGCTTCTTTCTCTTTGTTATCCGAGGATATTTCCTTTGGCCCTATAGTCTTCAAAGGGATCCGAAATATCTGTTCTCAGATTGCACAGAAATAAGGCTAGCAAAGAGATCCACGAAATGCAGATGTAACTCTGTGAGTGGAAGTCACATATCACAGAGCGGTTTCTCAGAAAGCTTCTTTCCAGATTTCATCGGAGGATATTTCCTTTTTCACCGTAGCCCTCTATGGGCTTTCAAATATCACTTTGCCAATTCCACAAGAACTGTCTTAGCGAAAGGCTTCTTGAGGGGAAAGTTGTAACTCTGTGAGATGATTTCACAGAACACAAAGAAGTTTCTCAGAAAGCTTCTTTCTCTTTGTTATCGGAGGATATTTCCTTTGGCCCTATAGTCTTCAAAGGGATCCGAAATATCTGTTCTCAGATTCCACAGAAATAAGGCTAGCAAAGAGATCCACGAAATACAGATGTAACTCTGCGAGTGGAAGTCACATATCACAGAGCAGTTTCTCAGAAAGCTTCTTTTCACATTTCATCGGAGGATACTTCCTTTTTCACCATAGCCCTCTATGGGCTTCCAAATATCACTTTGCCAATTCCACAAGAACTGTCTTAGCGAAAGGCTTCTTGAGGGGAAAGCTGTAACTCTGTGAGATGATTTCACAACACAAAGAAGATTCTCAGAAAGCTTCTTTCTCTTTGTTATCGGAGGATATTTCCTTTGGCCCTATAGTCTTCAAAGGGAACTGAAATATCTGTTCTCAGATTCCACAGAAATAAGGCTAGCAAAGAGATCCTCCAAATACAGATGTAACTCTGTGAGTGGAAGTCACATATCACAGAGCAGTTTCTCAGAAAGCTTCTTTCCAGATTTCATCTGAGGATATTTCCTTTTTCACCATAGCCCTCTATGGGCTTCCAAATATCACTTTGACAATTCCACAAGAACTGTCTTAGCGAAAGGCTTCTTGAGGGGAAAGCTGTAACTCTGTAAGATGATTTCACAGAACACAAAGAAGTTTCTCAGAAAGCTTCTTTCTGTTTGTTATCGGAGGATATTTCCTTTGGACCTATAGTCTTCAAAGGGATCCGAAATATCTGTTCTCAGATTCAACAGAAATAAGGCTAGCAAAGAGATCCACGAAATACAGATGTAACTCTGTGAGTGGAAGTCACATATCACAGAGCAGTTTCTCAGAAAGCTTCTTTCCAGATTTCATCGGAGGATATTTCCTTTTTCACCATAGCCCTCTATGGGCTGCCAAGTATCACTTTTCCAATTCCACAAGAACTGTCTTATCGAAAGGCTTCTTGAGGGGAAAGCTGTAACTCTGTGAGGTGATTTCACAGAACACAAAGAAGTTTCTCAGAAAGCTTCTTTCTCTTTGTTATCGGAGGATATTTCCTTTGCCCCTATAGTCTTCAAAGGGATCCGAAATATCTGTTCTCAGATTCCACAGAAATAAGGCTAGCAAAGAGATCCACGAAATACAGATGTAACTCTGTGAGTGGAAGTCACATATCACAGAGCAGTTTCTCAGAAAGCTTCTTTCCAGATTTCATCGGAGGATATTTCCTTTTTCACCATAGCCCTCTATGGGCTTCCAAGTATCACTTTGCCAATTCCACAAGAACTGTCTTAGCGAAAGGCTTCTTGAGGGGAAAGCTGTAACTCTGTGAGATGATTTCACAGAACACAAAGAAGTTTCTCAGAAAGCTTCTTTCTCTTTTTTATGGGAGGATATTTCCTTTGGCCCTTTAGTCTTCAAAGGGATCCGAAATATCTGTTCTCAGATTCCACAGAAATAAGGCTAGCAAAGAGATCCACGAAATACAGATGTAACTCTGTGAGTGGAAGTCACATATCACAGAGCAGTTTCTCAGAAAGCGTCTTTCCAGATTTCATCGGAGGATATTTCCTTTTTCAGCATAGCCCTCTATGGGCTTCCAAATATCACTTTGCCAATTCCACAAGAACTGTCTTAGCGAAAGGCTTCTTGAGGGGAAAGCTGTGACTCTGTGACATGATTTCACAGAACACAAAGAAGTTTCTCAGAAAGCTTCTTTCTCTTTGTTATCGGAGGATATTTCCTTTGGCCCTATAGTCTTCAAAGGGATCCGAAATATCTGCTCTCAGATTTCACAGAAATAAGGCTAGCAAAGAGATCCACGAAATACAGATGTAACTCTGTGAGTGGAAGTCACATATCACAGAGCAGTTTCTCAAAAAGCTTCTTTCCAGATTTCATCGGAGGATATTTCCGTTTTCACCATAGCCCTCTATGGGCTTCCCAATATCACTTTTCCAATTCCACAAGAACTGTCTTAGCGAATGGCTTCTTGAGGGGAAAGCTGTAACTCTGTGAGATGATTTCACAGAACACAAACAAGTTTCTCAGAAAGCTTCTTTCTCTTTCTTATTGGAGGATATTTCCTTTGGCCCTAGTCTTCAAAGGGATCCGAAATATCTGTTCTCAGATTCCACAGAAATAAGGCTAGCAACGAGATCCACGAAATACAGATGTAACTCTGTGAGTGGAAGTCACATATCCCAGAGCAGTTTCTCAGAAAGCTTCTTTCCAGATTTCATCGGAGGATATTTCCTTTTTCACCATAGCCCTCTATGGGTTTCCAAATATCACTTTGACAATTCCACAAGAACTGTCTTAGCGAAAGGCTTCTTGAGGGGAAGGCTGTAACTCTGTGTGATGATTTCACAGAACACAAAGAAGTTTTCAGAAAGCTTCTTTCTCTTTGTTATCGGAGGATATTTCCTTTGGCCCTATAGTCTTCAAAGGGATCCGAAATATCTGTTCTCAGATTCCACAGAAATAAGGCTAGCAAAGAGATCCACGAAATACAGATGTAACTCTGTGAGTGGAAGTCACATATCACAGAGCAGTTTCTCAGAAAGCTTCTTTCCAGATTTCATCGCAGGATATTTCCTTTTTCACCTTAGCCCTCTATGGGCTTCCAAATATCACTTTGCTAATTCCACAAGAACTGTCTTAGTGTAAGGCTTCTTGAGGGGAACGCTGTAACTCTGTGAGATGATTTCACAGAACACAAAGAAGTTTCTCAGAAAGCTTCTTTCTCTTTGTTATCGGAGGATATTTCCTTTGGCCCTATAGTCTTCAAAGGGATCCGAAATATCTGTTTTCAGATTCCACAGAAATAAGGCTAGCAAAGAGATCCACGAAATACAGATGTAACTCTGTGAGTGGAAGTCACATATCACAGAGCAGTTTCTCAGAAAGCTTCTTTCCAGATTTCATCTGAGGATATTTTCTTTTTCACCATAGCTCTCTATGGGCTTCCAAATATCACTTTGCCAATTCCACAAGAACTGTCTTAGCGAAAGGCTTCTTGAGCGGAAAGCTGTAACTCTGTGAGATGATTTCACAGAACACAAAGAATTTTCTCAGAAAGCTTCTTTCTCTTTGTTATCGGAGGATATTTCCTTTGGCCCTGTAGTCTTCAAAGGGATCCGAAATATCTCTTCTCAGATTCCACAGAAATAAGGCCAGCAAGGAGACCCACGAAATACAGATGTAACTCTGTGAGTGGAAGTCACATATCACAGAGCAGTTTCTCAGAAAGCTTCTTTCCAGATTTCATCGGAGGATATTTCCTTTTTCACCATAGCCCTCTATGGGCTTCCAAATATCCCTTTGCCAATTCCACAAGAACTGTCTTAGCGAAAGGCTTCTTGAGGGGAAAGCTGTAACTCTGTGAGATGATTTCACAGAACACAAAGAAGTTTTCAGAAAGCTTCTTTCTCTTTTTTATGGGAGGATATTTCCTTTGTCCCTATAGTCTTCAAAGGGATCCGAAATATCTGTTCTCAGATTCCACAGAAATAAGGCTAGCAAAGAGATCCACGAAATACAGATGTAACTCTGTGAGTGGAAGTCACATATCACAGAGCAGTTTCTCAGAAAGCTTCTTTCCAGATTTCATCGGAGGATATTTCCTTTTTCAACTTAGCCCTCTATGGGCTTCCAAATATCACTTTGCCAATTCCACAAGAACTGTCTTAGTGTAAGGCTTCTTGAGGGGAACGCTGTAACTCTGTGAGATGATTTCACAGAACACAAAGAAGTTTCTCAGAAAGCTTCTTTCTCTTTGTTGTCGGAGGATATTTCCTTTGGCCCTGTAGTCTTCAAAGGGATCCGAAATATCTGTTCTCAGATTCCACAGAAATAAGGCTAGCAACGAGATCCACGAAATACAGATGTAACTCTGTGAGTGGAAGTCACATATCCCAGAGCAGTTTCTCAGAAAGCTTCTTTCCAGATTTCATCGGAGGATATTTCCTTTTTCACCATAGCCCTCTATGGGTTTCCAAATATCACTTTGACAATTCCACAAGAACTGTCTTAGCGAAAGGCTTCTTGAGGGGAAGGCTGTAACTCTGTGTGATGATTTCACAGAACACAAAGAAGTTTTCAGAAAGCTTCTTTCTCTTTGTTATCGGAGGATATTTCCTTTGGCCCTATAGTCTTCAAAGGGATCCGAAATATCTGTTCTCAGATTCCACAGAAATAAGGCTAGCAAAGAGATCCACGAAATACAGATGTAACTCTGTGAGTGGAAGTCAAATATCACAGAGCAGTTTCTCAGAAAGCTTCTTTCCAGATTTCATCTGAGGATATTTCCTTTTTCACCATAGCCTTCTAAGGGCTTCCAAATATCACTTTGCCAATTCCACAAGAACTGTCTTAGCGAAAGGCTTCTTGAGGGGAAAGCTGTAACTCTGTGAGATGATTTCACAGAACACAAAGAAGTTTCTCAGAAAGCTTCTTTCTCTTTGTTATCGGAGGATATTTCCTTTGGCCCTATAGTCTTCAAAGGGATCCTAAATATCTGTTCTCAGATTCCACAGAAATAAGGCTAGCAATGAGATCCACGAAATACAGATGTAACTCTGTGAGTGGAAGTCACATATCACAGAGCAGTTTCTCAGAAAGCTTCTTTCGAGATTTCATCGGAGGATATTTCCTTTTTCACCATAGCCCTCTATGGGCTTCCAAATATCACTTTGCCAATTCCACAAGAACTGTCTTAGCGAAAGGCTTCTTGAGGGGAAAGCTGAAACTCTGTGAGATGATTTCACAGAACACAAAGAAGTTTCTCAGAAAGCTTCTTTCTCTTTGTTATCGGAGGATATTTCCTTTGGCCCTCTAGTCTTCAAAGGGGTCCGAAATATCTGTTCTCAGATTCCACATAAATAAGGCTAGCAAAGAGATCCACGAAATACAGATGTAACTCTGTGAGTGGAAGTCACATATCCCAGAGCAGTTTCTCAGAAAGCTTCTTTCCAGATTTCATCGGAGGATATTTCCTTTTTCACCATAGCCCTCTATTGGCTTCCAAATATCACTTTGACAATTCCACAAGAACTGTCTTAGCGAAAGGCTTCTTGAGGGGAATGCTGTAACTCTGTGAGATGATTTCACAGAACACAAAGAAGTTTTCAGAAAGCTTCTTTCTCTTTGTTATGGGAGGATATTTCCTTTGTCCCTACAGTCTTCAAAGGGATCCGAAATATCTGTTCTCAGATTCCACAGAAATAAGGCTAGCAAAGAGATCCACGAAATACAGATGTAACTCTGTGAGTGGAAGTCACATATCACAGAGCAGTTTCTCAGAAAGCTTCTTTCCAGATTTCATCGGAGGATACTTCCTTTTTCACCGTAGCCCTCTATGGGCTTCCAAATATCACTTTGCCAATTCCACAAGAACTGTCTTAACGAAAGGCTTCTTCAAGGGAAAGCTGTAACTCTGTGAGATGATTTCACAGAACACAAAGAAGTTTCTCAGAAAGCTTCTTCCTCTTTGTTATCGGAGGATATTTCCTTTGGCCCTATAGTCTTCAAAGGGATCCGAAATATCTGTTCTCAGATTCCACAGAAATAAGGCTAGCAAAGAGATCCACGAAATACAGATGTAACTCTGTGAGTGGAAGTCACATATCACAGAGCAGTTTCTCAGAAAGCCTCTTTCCAGATTTCATCTGAGGATATTTCCTTTTTCACCATAGCCCTCTATGGGCTTCCAAAGATCACTTTGACAATTCCACAAGAACTGTCTTAGCGAAAGGCTTCTTGAGGGGAAAGCTGTAACTCTGTGAGATGATTTCACAGAACACAAAGAAGTTTTCAGAAAGCTTCTTTCTCTTTGTTATGGGAGGATATTTCCTTTGTCTCTACAGTCTTCAAAGGGATCTGAAATATCTGTTCTCAGATTCCACAGAAATAAGGCTAGCAAAGAGATCCACGAAATACAGATGTAACTCTGTGAGTGGAAGTCACATATCACAGAGCAGTTTCTCAGAAAGCTTCTTTCCAGATTTCATCGGAGGATATTTCCGTTTTCACCATAGCCCTCTATGGGCTTCCAAATATCACTTTGCCAATTCCACAAGAACTGTCTTAGCGAAAGGCTTCTTGAGGGGAAAGCTGTAACTCTGTGAGATGATTTCACAGAACACCAAGAAGTTTCTCAGAAAGCTTCTTTCTCTTTGTTATCGGAGGATATTTCCTTTGGCCCTATAGTCTTCAAAGGGATCCGAAATATCTGTTCTCAGATTCCACAGAAATAAGGCTAGCAAGGAGACCCACGAAATACAGATGTAACTCTGTGAGTGGAAGTCACATATCACAGAGCAGTTTCTCAGAAAGCTTCTTTCCAGATTTCATCTGAGGATATTTCCTTTTTCACCATAGCCCTCTATGGGTTTCCAAATATCACTTTGCCAATTCCACAAGAACTGTCTTAGCGAAAGGCTTCTTGAGGGGAAGGCTGTAACTCTGTGTGATGATTTCACAGAACACAAAGAAGTTTTCAGAAAGCTTCTTTCTCTTTGTTATCGGAGGATATTTCCTTTGGCCCTATAGTCTTCAAAGGGATCCGAAATATCTGTTCTCAGATTCCACAGAAATAAGGCTAGCAAAGAGATCCACGAAATACAGATGTAACTCTGTGAGTGGAAGTCACATATCACAGAGCAGTTTCTCAGAAAGCTTCTTTCCAGATTTCATCGCAGGATATTTCCTTTTTCACCTTAGCCCTCTATGGGCTTCCAAATATCACTTTGCTAATTCCACAAGAACTGTCTTAGTGTAAGGCTTCTTGAGGGGAACGCTGTAACTCTGTGAGATGATTTCACAGAACACAAAGAAGTTTCTCAGAAAGCTTCTTTCTCTTTGTTATCGGAGGATATTTCCTTTGGCCCTATAGTCTTCAAAGGGATCCGAAATATCTGTTTTCAGATTCCACAGAAATAAGGCTAGCAAAGAGATCCACGAAATACAGATGTAACTCTGTGAGTGGAAGTCACATATCACAGAGCAGTTTCTCAGAAAGCTTCTTTCCAGATTTCATCTGAGGATATTTTCTTTTTCACCATAGCTCTCTATGGGCTTCCAAATATCACTTTGCCAATTCCACAAGAACTGTCTTAGCGAAAGGCTTCTTGAGCGGAAAGCTGTAACTCTGTGAGATGATTTCACAGAACACAAAGAATTTTCTCAGAAAGCTTCTTTCTCTTTGTTATCGGAGGATATTTCCTTTGGCCCTGTAGTCTTCAAAGGGATCCGAAATATCTCTTCTCAGATTCCACAGAAATAAGGCCAGCAAGGAGACCCACGAAATACAGATGTAACTCTGTGAGTGGAAGTCACATATCACAGAGCAGTTTCTCAGAAAGCTTCTTTCCAGATTTCATCGGAGGATATTTCCTTTTTCACCATAGCCCTCTATGGGCTTCCAAATATCCCTTTGCCAATTCCACAAGAACTGTCTTAGCGAAAGGCTTCTTGAGGGGAAAGCTGTAACTCTGTGAGATGATTTCACAGAACACAAAGAAGTTTTCAGAAAGCTTCTTTCTCTTTTTTATGGGAGGATATTTCCTTTGTCCCTATAGTCTTCAAAGGGATCCGAAATATCTGTTCTCAGATTCCACAGAAATAAGGCTAGCAAAGAGATCCACGAAATACAGATGTAACTCTGTGAGTGGAAGTCACATATCACAGAGCAGTTTCTCAGAAAGCTTCTTTCCAGATTTCATCGGAGGATATTTCCTTTTTCAACTTAGCCCTCTATGGGCTTCCAAATATCACTTTGCCAATTCCACAAGAACTGTCTTAGTGTAAGGCTTCTTGAGGGGAACGCTGTAACTCTGTGAGATGATTTCACAGAACACAAAGAAGTTTCTCAGAAAGCTTCTTTCTCTTTGTTGTCGGAGGATATTTCCTTTGGCCCTGTAGTCTTCAAAGGGATCCGAAATATCTGTTCTCAGATTCCACAGAAATAAGGCTAGCAACGAGATCCACGAAATACAGATGTAACTCTGTGAGTGGAAGTCACATATCCCAGAGCAGTTTCTCAGAAAGCTTCTTTCCAGATTTCATCGGAGGATATTTCCTTTTTCACCATAGCCCTCTATGGGTTTCCAAATATCACTTTGACAATTCCACAAGAACTGTCTTAGCGAAAGGCTTCTTGAGGGGAAGGCTGTAACTCTGTGTGATGATTTCACAGAACACAAAGAAGTTTTCAGAAAGCTTCTTTCTCTTTGTTATCGGAGGATATTTCCTTTGGCCCTATAGTCTTCAAAGGGATCCGAAATATCTGTTCTCAGATTCCACAGAAATAAGGCTAGCAAAGAGATCCACGAAATACAGATGTAACTCTGTGAGTGGAAGTCACATATCACAGAGCAGTTTCTCAGAAAGCTTCTTTCCAGATTTCATCTGAGGATATTTCCTTTTTCACCATAGCCTTCTAAGGGCTTCCAAATATCACTTTGCCAATTCCACAAGAACTGTCTTAGCGAAAGGCTTCTTGAGGGGAAAGCTGTAACTCTGTGAGATGATTTCACAGAACACAAAGAAGTTTCTCAGAAAGCTTCTTTCTCTTTGTTATCGGAGGATATTTCCTTTGGCCCTATAGTCTTCAAAGGGATCCTAAATATCTGTTCTCAGATTCCACAGAAATAAGGCTAGCAATGAGATCCACGAAATACAGATGTAACTCTGTGAGTGGAAGTCACATATCACAGAGCAGTTTCTCAGAAAGCTTCTTTCCAGATTTCATCTGAGGATATTTCCTTTTTCACCGTAGCCCTCTATGGGCTTCCAAATATCACTTTGACAATTCCACAAGAACTGTCTTAGCGAAAGGCTTCTTGAGGGGAAAGCTGTAACTCTGTGAGATGATTTCACAGAACACAAAGAAGTTTCTCAGAAAGCTTCTTTCTCTTTGTTATCGGAGGATATTTCCTTTGGCCCTATAGTCTTCAAAGGGATCCGAAATATCTGTTCTCAGATTCCACAGAAATAAGGCTAGCAAAGAGATCCACGAAATACAGATGTAACTCTGTGAGTGGAAGTCACATATCACAGAGCAGTTTCTCAGAAAGCTTCTTTCCAGATTTCATCTGAGGATATTTCCTTTTTCGCCGTAGCCCTCTATGGGCTTCCAAATATCACTTTGACAATTCCACAAGAACTGTCTTAGCGAAAGGCTTCTTGAGGGGAAAGCTGTAACTCTGTGAGATGATTTCACAGAACACAAAGAAGTTTCTCAGAAAGCTTCTTTCTCTTTGTTATGGGAGGATATTTCCTTTGTCCCTACAGTCTTCAAAGGGATCCGAAATATCTGTTCTCAGATTTCACAGAAATAAGGGTAGCAAAGTGATCCACGAAATACAGATGTAACTCTGTGAGTGGAAGTCACATATCACAGAGCAGTTTCTCAGAAAGTTTCTTTCCAGATTTCATCGGAGGATATTTCCTTTTTCACCATAGCCCTCTATGGGCTTCCAAATATCACTTTGCCAATTCCGCAAGAACTGTCTTAGCGAAAGGCTTCTTGAGGGGAAAGCTGTAACTCTGTGAGATGATTACACAGAACACAAAGAAGTTTCTCAGAAAGCTTCTTTCTCTTTGTTATCGGAGGATATTTCCTTTGGCCTTATAGTCTTCAAAGGGATCCGAAATATCTGTTCTCAGATTCCACAGAAATAAGGCTAGCAAAGAGATCCACGAAATACACATATAACTCTGAGAGTGGAAGTCACATATCCCAGAGCAGTTTCTCAGAAAGCTTCTTTCCAGATTTCATCGGAGGATACTTCCTTTTTCACCATAGCCCTCTATGGGCTTCCAAATATCACTTTGCCAATTCCACAAGAACTGTCTTAGCGAAAGGCTTCTTGAGGGGAAAGCTGTAACTCTGTGAGATGATTTCACAGAACACAAAGAAGTTTCTCAGAAAGCTTCTTTCTCTTTGTTATCCGAGGATATTTCCTTTGGCCCTATAGTCTTCA
Organism: Macaca mulatta; assembly: GCF_049350105.2. Lineage (NCBI taxonomy): Eukaryota > Metazoa > Chordata > Mammalia > Primates > Cercopithecidae > Macaca > Macaca mulatta. Next base: position 32,720,081 of record NC_133417.1, read on the forward strand.
AAGGGATCCGAAATATCTGTTCTCAGATTGCACAGAAATAAGGCTAGCAAAGAGATCCACGAAATGCAGATGTAACTCTGTGAGTGGAAGTCACATATCACAGAGCGGTTTCTCAGAAAGCTTCTTTCCAGATTTCATCGGAGGATATTTCCTTTTTCACCGTAGCCCTCTATGGGCTTTCAAATATCACTTTGCCAATTCCACAAGAACTGTCTTAGCGAAAGGCTTCTTGAGGGGAAAGTTGTAACTCTGTGAGATGATTTCACAGAACACAAAGAAGTTTCTCAGAAAGCTTCTTTCTCTTTGTTATCGGAGGATATTTCCTTTGGCCCTATAGTCTTCAAAGGGATCCGAAATATCTGTTCTCAGATTCCACAGAAATAAGGCTAGCAAAGAGATCCACGAAATACAGATGTAACTCTGCGAGTGGAAGTCACATATCACAGAGCAGTTTCTCAGAAAGCTTCTTTTCACATTTCATCGGAGGATACTTCCTTTTTCACCATAGCCCTCTATGGGCTTCCAAATATCACTTTGCCAATTCCACAAGAACTGTCTTAGCGAAAGGCTTCTTGAGGGGAAAGCTGTAACTCTGTGAGATGATTTCACAACACAAAGAAGATTCTCAGAAAGCTTCTTTCTCTTTGTTATCGGAGGATATTTCCTTTGGCCCTATAGTCTTCAAAGGGAACTGAAATATCTGTTCTCAGATTCCACAGAAATAAGGCTAGCAAAGAGATCCTCCAAATACAGATGTAACTCTGTGAGTGGAAGTCACATATCACAGAGCAGTTTCTCAGAAAGCTTCTTTCCAGATTTCATCTGAGGATATTTCCTTTTTCACCATAGCCCTCTATGGGCTTCCAAATATCACTTTGACAATTCCACAAGAACTGTCTTAGCGAAAGGCTTCTTGAGGGGAAAGCTGTAACTCTGTAAGATGATTTCACAGAACACAAAGAAGTTTCTCAGAAAGCTTCTTTCTGTTTGTTATCGGAGGATATTTCCTTTGGACCTATAGTCTTCAAAGGGATCCGAAATATCTGTTCTCAGATTCAACAGAAATAAGGCTAGCAAAGAGATCCACGAAATACAGATGTAACTCTGTGAGTGGAAGTCACATATCACAGAGCAGTTTCTCAGAAAGCTTCTTTCCAGATTTCATCGGAGGATATTTCCTTTTTCACCATAGCCCTCTATGGGCTGCCAAGTATCACTTTTCCAATTCCACAAGAACTGTCTTATCGAAAGGCTTCTTGAGGGGAAAGCTGTAACTCTGTGAGGTGATTTCACAGAACACAAAGAAGTTTCTCAGAAAGCTTCTTTCTCTTTGTTATCGGAGGATATTTCCTTTGCCCCTATAGTCTTCAAAGGGATCCGAAATATCTGTTCTCAGATTCCACAGAAATAAGGCTAGCAAAGAGATCCACGAAATACAGATGTAACTCTGTGAGTGGAAGTCACATATCACAGAGCAGTTTCTCAGAAAGCTTCTTTCCAGATTTCATCGGAGGATATTTCCTTTTTCACCATAGCCCTCTATGGGCTTCCAAGTATCACTTTGCCAATTCCACAAGAACTGTCTTAGCGAAAGGCTTCTTGAGGGGAAAGCTGTAAGTCTGTGAGATGATTTCACAGAACACAAAGAAGTTTCTCAGAAAGCTTCTTTCTCTTTTTTATGGGAGGATATTTCCTTTGGCCCTTTAGTCTTCAAAGGGATCCGAAATATCTGTTCTCAGATTCCACAGAAATAAGGCTAGCAAAGAGATCCACGAAATACAGATGTAACTCTGTGAGTGGAAGTCACATATCACAGAGCAGTTTCTCAGAAAGCGTCTTTCCAGATTTCATCGGAGGATATTTCCTTTTTCAGCATAGCCCTCTATGGGCTTCCAAATATCACTTTGCCAATTCCACAAGAACTGTCTTAGCGAAAGGCTTCTTGAGGGGAAAGCTGTGACTCTGTGACATGATTTCACAGAACACAAAGAAGTTTCTCAGAAAGCTTCTTTCTCTTTGTTATCGGAGGATATTTCCTTTGGCCCTATAGTCTTCAAAGGGATCCGAAATATCTGCTCTCAGATTTCACAGAAATAAGGCTAGCAAAGAGATCCACGAAATACAGATGTAACTCTGTGAGTGGAAGTCACATATCACAGAGCAGTTTCTCAAAAAGCTTCTTTCCAGATTTCATCGGAGGATATTTCCGTTTTCACCATAGCCCTCTATGGGCTTCCCAATATCACTTTTCCAATTCCACAAGAACTGTCTTAGCGAATGGCTTCTTGAGGGGAAAGCTGTAACTCTGTGAGATGATTTCACAGAACACAAACAAGTTTCTCAGAAAGCTTCTTTCTCTTTCTTATTGGAGGATATTTCCTTTGGCCCTAGTCTTCAAAGGGATCCGAAATATCTGTTCTCAGATTCCACAGAAATAAGGCTAGCAAAGAGTTCCACGAAATACAGATGTAACTCTGTGAGTGGAAGTCACATATTTCAGAGCAGTTTCTCAGAAAGCTTCTTTCCAGATTTCATCGGAGGATATTTCCTTTTTCACCATAGCCCTCTATGGGCTTCCAAATATCACTTTGCCAATTCCACAAGAACTGTCTTAGCGAAAGGCTTCTTGAGGGGAAAGCTGTAACTCTGTGAGATGATTTCACAAAACACAAAGAAGTTTCTCAGAAAGCTTCTTTCTCTTTGTTATCGGAGGATATTTCCTTTGCCCCTACAGTCTTCAAAGGAATCCGAAATATCTGTTCTCAGATTCCACAGAAATAAGGCTAGCAAAGAGATCCACGAAATACAGATGCAACTCTGTGAGTGGAAGTCATATATCAGAGAGCAGTTTCTCAGAAAGATTCTTTCCAGATTAAATCGAAGGATATTTTCTTTTTCACCATAGCCCTCTATGGGCTTCCAAATATCACTTTGCCAATTCCACAAGAACTGTCTTAGCGAAAGGCTTCTTGAGGGGAAAGCTGTAAATCTGTGAGATGATTTCACAGAACACAAAGAAGTTTCTCAGAAAGCTTCTTTCTGTTTGTTATCGGAGGATATTTCCTTTGGCCCTAAAGTCTTCAAAGGGATCCGAAATATCTGTTCTCAGATTCCACAGAAATAAGGCTAGCAAAGGGTTCCACGAAATACACATGTAACTCTGTGAGTGGAAGTCACATATCACAGAGCAGTTTCTCAGAAAGCTTCTTTGCAGATTTCATCGTAGGATATTTCCTTTTTCACCATAGCCCTCTATGGGCTTCCAAATATCACTTTGCCAATTCCACAAGAACTGTCTTAGCGAAAGGCTTCTTGAGGGGAAAGCTGTAACTCTGTGAGATGATTTCACAGAACACAATGAAGATTCTCAGAAAGCTTCTTTCTCTTTGTTATGGGAGGATATTTCCTTTGTCCCTACAGTCTTCAAAGGGATCCGAAATATCTGTTCTGAGATTTCACAGAAATAAGGCTAGCAAAGTGATCCACGAAATACAGATGTAACTCTGTGAGTGGAAGTCACATATCACAGAGCAGTTTCTCAGAAAGTTTCTTTCCAGATTTCATCGGAGGATATTTCCTTTTTCACCATAGCCCTCTATGGGCTTCCAAATATCACTTTGCCAATTCCACAAGAACTGTCTTAGCGAAAGGCTTCCTGAGGGGACAGCTGTAACTCTGTGAGATGATTTCTCAGAACACAAAGAAGTTTCTCAGAAAGCTTCTTTCTCTTTGTTATCGGAGGATATTTCCTTTGGCCTTATAGTCTTCAAAGGGATCCGAAATATCTGTTCTCAGATTCCACAGAAATAAGGCTAGCAAAGAGATCCACGAAATACACATGTAACTCTGTGAGTGGAAGTCATATATCACAGAGCAGTTTCTCAGAAAGCTTCTTTGCAGATTTCATCGGAGGATATTTCCTTTTTCACCATAGCCCTCTATGGGCTTCCAAATATCACTTTGCCAATTCCACAAGAACTGTCTGAGCGTAAGGCTTCTTGAGGGGAAAGCTGTAACTCTGTGAGGTGATTTCACAGAACACAAAGAAGTTTCTCAGAAAGCTTCTTTCTGTTTGTTATCGGAGGATATTTCCTTTGGCCCTATAGTCTTCAAAGGGATCCGAAATATCTGTTCTCAGATTCAACAGAAATAAGGCTAGCAAAGAGATCCACGAAATACAGATGTAACTCTGTGAGTGGAAGTCACGTATCACAGAGCAGTTTCTCAGAAAGCTTCTTTCCAGATTTCATCGGAGGATATTTCCTTTTTCACCATAGCCCTCTATGGGCTGCCAAGTATCACTTTTCCAATTCCACAAGAACTGTCTTATCGAAAGGCTTCTTGAGGGGAAAGCTGTAACTCTGTGAGGTGATTTCACAGAACACAAACAAGTTTCTCAGAAAGCTTCTTTCTCTTTGTTATCGGAGGATATTTCCTTTGGCCCTATAGTCTTCAAAGGGATCCGAAATATCTGTTCTCAGATTCCACAGAAATAAGGCTAGCAAAGAGATCCACGAAATACAGATGTAACTCTGTGAGTGGAAGTCACATATCACAGAGCAGTTTCTCAGAAAGCTTCTTTCCAGATTTCATCGGAGGATATTTCCTTTTTCACCATAGCCCTCTATGGGCTTCCAAGTATCACTTTGCCAATTCCACAAGAACTGTCTTAGCGAAAGGCTTCTTGTGGGGAAAGCTGTAACTCTGTGAGATGATTTCAAAGAACACAAAGAAGTTTCTCAGAAAGCTTCTTTCTCTTTTTTATGGGAGGATATTTCCTTTGGCCCTTTAGTCTTCAAAGGGATCCGAAATATCTGTTCTCAGATTCCACAGAAATAAGGCTAGCAAAGAGATCCACGAAATACAGATGTAACTCTGTGAGTGGAAGTCACATATTTCAGAGCAGTTTCTCAGAAAGCTTCTTTCCAGATTTCATCGGAGGATATTTCCTTTTTCACCATAGCCCTCTATGGGCTTCCAAATATCACTTTGCCAATTCCACAAGAACTGTCTTAGCGAAAGGCTTCTTGAGGGGAAAGCTGTAACTCTGTGAGATGATTTCACAAAACACAAAGAAGTTTCTCAGAAAGCTTCTTTCTCTTTGTTATCGGAGGATATTTCCTTTGCCCCTACAGTCTTCAAAGGAATCCGAAATATCTGTTCTCAGATTCCACAGAAATAAGGCTAGCAAAGAGATCCACGAAATACAGATGCAACTCTGTGAGTGGAAGTCATATATCAGAGAGCAGTTTCTCAGAAAGATTCTTTCCAGATTAAATCGGGGGATATTTTCTTTTTCACCATAGCCCTCTATGGGCTTCCAAATATCACTTTGCCAATTCCACAAGAACTGTCTTAGCGAAAGGCTTCTTGAGGGGAAAGCTGTAACTCTGTGAGATGATTTCACAGAACACAAAGAAGTTTCTCAGAAAGCTTCTTTCTGTTTGTTATCGGAGGATATTTCCTTTGGCCCTAAAGTCTTCAAAGGGATCCGAAATATCTGTTCTCAGATTCCACAGAAATAAGGCTAGCAAAGGGTTCCACGAAATACACATGTAACTCTGTGAGTGGAAGTCACATATCACAGAGCAGTTTCTCAGAAAGCTTCTTTGCAGATTTCATCGTAGGATATTTCCTTTTTCACCATAGCCCTCTATGGGCTTCCAAATATCACTTTGCCAATTCCACAAGAACTGTCTTAGCGAAAGGCTTCTTGAGGGGAAAGCTGTATCTCTGTGAGATGATTTCACAGAACACAATGAAGATTCTCAGAAAGCTTCTTTCTCTTTGTAATCAGAGGATATTTCCTTTGGCCCTATAGTCTTCAAAGGGATCCGAAATATCTGTTCTCAGATTCCACAGAAATAAGGCTAGCAAAGAGATCCACGAAATACAGATGTAACTCGATGAGTGGAAGTCACATATCCCAGAGCAGTTTCTCAGAAAGCTTCTTTCCAGATTTCATCGGTGGATATTTCCTTTTTCACCAAAGCCCTCTATGGGCTTCGAAATATCACTTTGCCAATTCCACAAGAACTGTCTTAGCGAAAGACTTCTTGAGGGGAAAGCTGTAACTCTGTGAGATGATTTCACAGAACACAAAGAAGTTTCTCAGAAAGCTTCTTTCTCTTTGTTATCGGAGGATATTTCCTTTGGCCCTATAGTCTTCAAAGGGATCCGAAATATCTGTTCTCAGATTCCACAGAAATAAGGCTAGCAAAGAGATCCACAAAATACAGATGTAACTCTGTGAGTGGAAGTCACATATCCCAGAGCAGTTTCTCAGAAAACTTCTTTCCAGATTTCATCTGAGGATATTTCCTTTTTCACGATAGCCCTCTATGGGCTTCCAAATATCACTTTGACAATTCCACAAGAACTGTCTTAGCGAAAGGCTTCTTGAGGGGAAAGCTGTAACTCTGTGAGATGATTTCACAGAACACAAAGAAGTTTTCAGAAAGCTTCTTTCTCTTTGTTATCGGAGGATATTTCCTTTGTCCCTACAGTCTTCAAAGGGATCCGAAATATCTGTTCTCAGATTCCACAGAAATAAGGCTAGCAAAGAGATCCACGAAATACAGATGTAACTCTGTGAGTGGAAGTCACATATCAGAGAGCAGTTTCTCAGAAAGCTTCTTTCCAGATTTCATGGGAGGATATTTCCTTTTTCACAATAGCCCTCTATGGGCTTCCAAATATCACTTTGCCAATTCCACAAGAACTGTCTTAGCGAAGGTCTTCTTGAGGGGAAAGCTGTAACTGTGTGAGATGATTTCACAGACCACAAATAAGTTTTCAGAAAGCTTCTTTCTCTTTTTTATGGGAGGATATTTCCTTTGTCCCTATAGTCTTCAAAGGGATCCGAAATATCTGTTCTCAGATTCCACAGAAATAAGGCTAGCAAAGAGATCCACGAAATGCAGATGTAACTCTGTGAGTGGAAGTCACATATCACAGAGCAGTTTCTCAGAAAGCTTCTTTCCAGATTTCATTGGAGGATATTTCCTTTTTCACCATAGCCCTCTATGGTCTTCCCAATATCACTTTGCCAATTCCACAAGAACTGTCTTAGCGAAAGGCTTCCTGAGGTTAAAACTGTAACTCTGTGAGATGATTTCACAGGACACAAAGAAGTTTCTCAGAAAGCTTCTTTCTCTTTGTTATCGGAGGATATTTCCTTTGGCCCTATGGTCTTCAAAGGGATCCGAAATATCTGTTCTCAGATTCCACAGAAATAAGGCTAGCAAAGAGATCCACGAAATACAGATGTAACTCTGAGAGTGGAAGTCACATATCACAGAGCAGTTTCTCAGAAATTCTTTCCAGATTTCATCGGAGGATATTTCCTTTTTCACCATAGCCCTCTATGGGCTTCAAAATATCACTTTGCCAATTCCACAAGAACTGTCTTAGCGAAAGGCTTCTTGAGGGGAAAGCTGTAACTCTGTGAGATGATTTCACCGAACACAATGACGTTTCTCAGAAAGCTTCTTTCTCTTTGTAATCGGAGGATATTTCCTTTGGCCCTATAGTCTTGAAAAGGATCCGAAATATCTGTTCTCAGATTCCACAGAAATAAGTTTAGCAAAGAGATCCACGAAATACAGATGTAACTCTGTGTGTGGAAGTCACATATCACAGAGCAGTTTCTCAGAAAGCTTTTTTCCAGATTTCATCGGAGTATACTTCCTTTTTCACCATAGTCCTCTATGGGCTTCCAAATATTACTTTGCCAATTCCACAAGAACTGTCTTAACGAAAGGCTTCTTGAAGGGAAAGCTGTAACTCTGTGAGATGATTTCACAGAACACAAAGAAGTTTCTCAGAAAGCTTCTTTCTCTTTGTTAAGGGAGGATATTTCCTTTTGCCCTATAGTCTTCAAAGGGATCCGAAATATCTGTTCTCAGATTCCACAGAAATAAGGATAGCAAAGAGATCCACGAAATACAGATGTAACTCTGTGAGTGGAAGTCACATATCACAGAGCAGTTTCTCAGAAAGCTTCTTTCCAGATTTCATCTGAGGATATTTCCTTTTTCACCATAGCCCTCTATGTGCTCCAAATATCACTTTGCCAATTCCACAAGAACTGTCTTAGCGAAAGGCTTCTTGAGGGGAAAGCTGTAACTCTGTGATATGATTTCACAGAACACAAAGAAGTTTCTCAGAAAGCTTCTTTCTCTTTGTTATCGGAGGATATTTCCTTTGGCCCTATAGTCTTCAAAGGGATCCGAAATATCTGTTCTCAGATTCCACAGAAATAAGGCTAGCAAAGAGATCCACAAAATACAGATGTAACTCTGTGAGTGGAAGTCACATATCCCAGAGCAGTTTCTCAGAAAACTTCTTTCCAGATTTCATCTGAGGATATTTCCTTTTTCACCATAGCCCTCTATGGGCTTCCAAATATCACTTTGACAATTCCACAAGAACTGTCTTAGCGAAAGGCTTCTTGAGGGGAAAGCTGTAACTCTGTGAGATGATTTCACAGAACACAAAGAAGTTTTCAGAAAGCTTCTTTCTCTTTGTTATCGGAGGATATTTCCTTTGTCCCTACAGTCTTCAAAGGGATCCGAAATATCTGTTCTCAGATTCCACAGAAATAAGGCTAGCAAAGAGATCCACGAAATACAGATGTAACTCTGTGAGTGGAAGTCACATATCAGAGAGCAGTTTCTCAGAAAGCTTCTTTCCAGATTTCATGGGAGGATATTTCCTTTTTCACAATAGCCCTCTATGGGCTTCCAAATATCACTTTGCCAATTCCACAAGAACTGTCTTAGCGAAAGTCTTCTTGAGGGGAAAGCTGTAACTGTGTGAGATGATTTCACAGACCACAAAGAAGTTTTCAGAAAGCTTCTTTCTCTTTTTTATGGGAGGATATTTCCTTTGTCCCTATAGTCTTCAAAGGGATCCGAAATATCTGTTCTCAGATTCCACAGAAATAAGGCTAGCAAAGAGATCCACGAAATGCAGATGTAACTCTGTGAGTGGAAGTCACATATCACAGAGCAGTTTCTCAGAAAGCTTCTTTCCAGATTTCATCGGAGGATATTTCCTTTTTCACCTTAGCCCTCTATGGGCTTCCAAATATCACTTTGCTAATTCCACAAGAACTGTCTTAGTGTAAGGCTTCTTGAGGGGAACGCTGTAACTCTGTGAGATGATTTCACAGAACACAAAGAAGTTTCTCAGAAAGCTTCTTTCTCTTTGTTATCGGAGGATATTTCCTTTGGCCCTATAGTCTTCAAAGGGATCCGAAATATCTGTTTTCAGATTCCACAGAAATAAGGCTAGCAAAGAGATCCACGAAATACAGATGTAACTCTGTGAGTGGAAGTCACATATCACAGAGCAGTTTCTCAGAAAGCTTCTTTCCAGATTTCATCTGAGGATATTTCCTTTTTCACCATAGCTCTCTATGGGCTTCCAAATATCACTTTGCCAATTACACAAGAACTGTCTTAGCGAAAGGCTTCTTGAGCGGAAAGCTGTAACTCTGTGAGATGATTTCACAGAACACAAAGAATTTTCTCAGAAAGCTTCTTTCTCTTTTTTATCGGAGGATATTTCCTTTGGCCCTGTAGTCTTCAAAGGGAACCGAAATATCTCTTCTCAGATTCCACAGAAATAAGGCCAGCAAGGAGACCCACGAAATACAGATGTAACTCTGTGAGTGGAAGTCACATATCACAGAGCAGTTTCTCAGAAAGCTTCTTTCGAGATTTCATCGGAGGATATTTCCTTTTTCACCATAGCCCTCTATGGGCTTCCAAATATCACTTTGCCAATTCCACAAGAACTGTCTTAGCGAAAGGCTTCTTGAGGGGAAAGCTGAAACTCTGTGAGATGATTTCACAGAACACAAAGAAGTTTCTCAGAAAGCTTCTTTCTCTTTGTTATCGGAGGATATTTCCTTTGGCCCTCTAGTCTTCAAAGGGATCCGAAATATCTGTTCTCAGATTCCACAGAAATAAGGCTAGCAAAGAGATCCACGAAATACAGATGTAACTCTGTGAGTGGAAGTCACATATCCCAGAGCAGTTTCTCAGAAAGCTTCTTTCCAGATTTCATCGGAGGATATTTCCTTTTTCACCATAGCCCTCTATTGGCTTCCAAATATCACTTTGACAATTCCACAAGAACTGTCTTAGCGAAAGGCTTCTTGAGGGGAAAGCTGTAACTCTGTGAGATGATTTCACAGAACACAAAGAAGTTTTCAGAAAGCTTCTTTCTCTTTGTTATGGGAGGATATTTCCTTTGTCCCTACAGTCTTCAAAGGGATCCGAAATATCTGTTCTCAGATTCCACAGAAATAAGGCTAGCAAAGAGATCCACGAAATACAGATGTAACTCTGTGAGTGGAAGTCACATATCACAGCGCAGTTTCTCAGAAAGCTTCTTTCCAGATTTCATCGGAGGATACTTCCTTTTTCAACGTAGCCCTCTATGGGCTTCCAAATATCACTTTGCCAATTCCACAAGAACTGTCTTAACGAAAGGCTTCTTCAAGGGAAAGCTGTAACTCTGTGAGATGATTTCACAGAACACAAAGAAGTTTCTCAGAAAGCTTCTTTATCTTTGTTATCGGAGGATATTTCCTTTGGCCCTATAGTCTTCAAAGGGATCCGAAATATCTGTTCTCAGATTCCACAGAAATAAGGCTAGCAAAGAGATCCACGAAATACAGATGTAACTCTGGGAGTGGAAGTCACATATCACAGAGCAGTTTCTCAGAAAGCCTCTTTGCAGATTTCATCTGAGGATATTTCCTTTTTCACCATAGCCCTCTATGGGCTTCCAAAGATCACTTTGACAATTCCACAAGAACTGTCTTAGCGAAAGGCTTCTTGAGGGGAAAGCTGTAACTCTGTGAGATGATTTCACAGAACACAAAGAAGTTTTCAGAAAGCTTCTTTCTCTTTGTTATGGGAGGATATTTCCTTTGTCTCTACAGTCTTCAAAGGGATCTGAAATATCTGTTCTCAGATTCCACAGAAATAAGGCTAGCAAAGAGATCCACGAAATACAGATGTAACTCTGTGAGTGGAAGTCACATATCACAGAGCAGTTTCTCAGAAAGCTTCTTTCCAGATTTCATCGGAGGATATTTCCGTTTTCACCATAGCCCTCTATGGGCTTCCAAATATCACTTTGCCAATTCCACAAGAACTGTCTTAGCGAAAGGCTTCTTGAGGGGAAAGCTGTAACTCTGTGATGTGATTTCACAGAACACAAAGAAGTTTCTCAGAAAGCTTCTTTCTCTTTGTTATCGGAGGATATTTCCTTTGGCCCTATAGTCTTCAAAGGGATCCGAAATATCTGTTCTCAGATTCCACAGAATAAGGCTAGCAAGGAGACCCACGAAATACAGATGTAACTCTGTGAGTGGAAGTCACATATCACAGAGCAGTTTCTCAGAAAGCTTCTTTCCAGATTTCATCTGAGGATATTTCCTTTTTCACCATAGCCCTCTATGGGTTTCCAAATATCACTTTGCCAATTCCACAAGAACTGTCTTAGCGAAAGGCTTCTTGAAGGGATAGCTGTAACTCTGTGAGATGATTTCACAGAACACAAAGAAGTTTCTCAGAAATCTTCTTTCTCTTTGTTATCGGAGTATATTTCCTTTGTCCCTACAGTCTTAAAAGGGATCCGAAATATATGTTCTCAGATTCTACAGAAATAAGGCTAGCAAAGGGATCCACGAAATACAGATGTAGCTCTCTGAGTGGAAGTCACATATCACAGAGCAGTTTCTCAGGAAGCTTCTTTCCAGATTTCATCGGAGGATATTTCCTTTTTCACCATAGCCCTCTATGGGCTTCCAAATATCACTTTGCCAATTCCACAAGAACTGTCTTAGCGAAAGGCTTCTTGAAGGGAAAGCTGTAACTCTGTGAGATCATTTCACAGAACACAAAGAAGTTTTCAGAAAGCTTCTTTCTCTTTGTTATCGGAGGATATTTCCTTTGTCCCTACAGTCTTCAAAGGGATCCGAAATATCTGTTCTCAGATTCCACAGAAATAAGGCTAGCAAAGAGATCCACGAAATACAGATGTAACTCTGTGAGTGGAAGTCACATATCACAGAGCAGTTTCTCAGAAAGCTTCTTTCGAGATTTCATCGGAGGATATTTCCTTTTTCACCAAAGCCCTCTATGGGCTTCCAAATATCACTTTGCCAATTCCACAAGAACTGTCTTAGCGAAAGGCTTCTTGAGGGGAAAGCTGTAACTCTGTGAGATAATTTCACAGAACACAAAGAAGTTTCTCAGAAAGCTTCTTTCTCTTTGTTATCGGAGGATATTTCCTTTGGCCCTATAGTCTTCAAAGGGATCCGAAACATCTGTTCTCAGATTCCACAGAAATAAGGCTAGCAAAGAGATCCACGAAATACAGATGTAACTCTGTGAGTGGAAGTCACATACCACAGAGCAGTTTCTCAGAAAGCTTCTTTCCAGATTTCATCTGAGGATATTTCCTTTTTCACCATAGCCTTCTATGGGCTTCCAAATATCACTTTGCCAATTCCAAAAGAACTGTCTTAGCGAAAGGCTTCTTGAGGGGAAAGCTGTAACTCTGTGAGATGATTTCACATAACACAATGAAGTTTCTCAGAACGCTTCTTTCTCTTGGTAATCGGAGGATATTTCCTTTGGCCCTCTAGTCTTCAAAGGGATCCGAAATATCTGTTCTCAGATTCCACAGAAACAAGGCTAGCAAGGAGACCCACGAAATACAGATGTATGTCTGTGAGTGGAAGTCACATATCACAGAGCAGTTTCTCAGAAAGCTTCTTTCCAGATTTCATCTGAGGATATTTCCTTTTTCACCATAGCCCTCTATGGGTTTCCAAATATCACTTTGCCAATTCCACAAGAACTGTCTTAGCGAAAGGCTTCTTGAAGGGAAAGCTGTAACTCTGTGAGATGATTTCACAGAACACAAAGAAGTTTTTCAGAAATCTTCTTTCTCTTTGTTATCGGAGGATATTTCCTTTGGCCCTATAGTCTTCAAAGGGATCCGAAATATCTGTTCTCAGATTCCACAGAAATAAGGCTAGCAAAGGGATCCACGAAATACAGATGTAACTCTGTGAGTGGAAGTCACATATCACAGAGCAGTTTCTCAGGAAGCTTCTTTCCAGATTTCATCGGAGGATATTTCCTTTTTCACCATAGCCCTCTATGGGCTTCCAAATATCACTTTGCCAATTCCACAAGAACTGTCTTAGCGAAAGGCTTCTTGAGGGGAAAGCTGCAACTCTTTGAGATGATTTCACCGAACACAATGAAGTTTCTCAGAAAGCTTCTTTCTCTTTGTAATCGGAGGATATTTCCTTTGGCCCTATAGTCTTCAAAAGGATCCGAAATATCTCTTCTCAGATTCCACAGAAATAAGGCTAGCAAAGGGATCCACGAAATACAGATGTAACTCTAAGAGTGGAAGTCACATATCACAGAGCAGTTTCTCAGGAAGCTTCTTTCCAGATTTCATCGGAGGATATTTCCTTTTTCACCATAGCCCTCTATGGGCTTCCAAATATCACTTTGCCAATTTCACAAGAACTGTCTTAGCGAAAGGTTTCTTGAGGGGAAAGCTGTAACTCTGTGAGATGATTTCAACGAACACAATGAAGTTTCTCAGAAAGCTTCTTTCTCTTTGTTGTCGGAGGATATTTCCTTTGGCCCTATAGTCTTCAAAAGGATCCGAAATATCTGTTCTCAGATTCCACAGAAATAAGGCTAGCAAAGAGATCCACGAAACACAGATGTAACTCTGTGAGTGGAAGTCACATATCACAGAGCAGTTTCTCAGAAAGCTTCTTTCCAGATTTCATCTTAGGATACTTCCTTTCTCACCATAGCCCTCTAGGGGCTTCCAAATATCACTTTGCCAATTCCACAAGAACTGTCTTAACGAAAGGCTTCTTGAGAGGAAAGCTGTAACTCTGTGAGATGATTTCACAGAACACAAAGAAGTTTCTCAGAAAGCTTCTTTCTCTTTGTTATCGGAGCATATTTTCTTTGGCCCTATAGTCTTCAAAGGGATCCGAAATATCTGTTCTCAGATTCCACAGAAATAAGGCTAGCAAAGAGATCCACGAAATACAGATGTAACTCTGTGAGTGGAAGTCACATATCACAGAGCAGTTTCTCAGAAAGCTTCTTTCCAGATTTCATCGGAGGATATTTCCTTTTTCACCATAGCCCTCTATGGGCTTCCAAATATCAGTTTGCCAATTCCACAAGAACTGACTTAGCGAAAGGCTTCTTGAGGCGAAAGCTGTAACTCTGTGAGATGATTTCAGAGAACACAAAGAAGTTTCTCAGAAAGCTTCTTTCTCTTTGTTATCGGAGGATATTTCCTTTGGCCCTATAGTCTTCAAAGGGATCCGAAATATCTGTTCTCAGATTCCACAGAAATAAGGCTAGCAATGGGATCCACGAAATACAGATGTAACACTCTGAGTGGAAGTCACATATCACAGAGCAGTTTCTCAGGAAACTTCTTTCCAGATTTCATCGGAGGATATTTCCTTTTTCACCATAACCCTCTATGGGCTTCCAAATATCACTTTGCCAATTCCACAAGAACTGTCTTAGCGAAATGTTTCTTGAGGGGAAAGTTGTAACTCAGTGAGATGATTTCAACGAACACAATGAAGTTTCTCAGAAAGCTTCTTTCTCTTTGTTATCGGAGGATATTTCCTTTGGCCCTATAGTCTTCAAAAGGATCCGAAATATCTGTTCTCAGATTCCACAGAAATAAGGCTAGCAAAGAGATCCACGAAATACAGATGTAACTCTGTGAGTGGAAGTCACATATCACAGAGCAGTTTCTCAGAAAGCTTCTTTCCAGATTTCATCTTAGGATACTTCCTTTCTCACCATAGCCCTCTAGGGGCTTCCAAATATCACTTTGCCAGTTCCACAAGAACTGTCTTAACGAAAGGCTTCTTGAGAGGAAAGCTGTAACTCTGTGAGATGATTTCACAGAACGCAAAGAAGTTTCTCAGAAAGCTTCTTTCTCTTTGTTATCGGAGCATATTTTCTTTGGCCCTATAGTCTTCAAAGGGATCCGAAATATCTGTTCTCAGATTCCACAGAAATAAGGCTAGCAAAGAGATCCACGAAATCCAGATGTAACTCTGTGAGTGGAAGTCACATATCACAGAGCAGTTTCTCAGAAAGCTTCTTTCCAGATTTCATCGGAGGATATTTCCTTTTTCACCATAGCCCTCTATGGGCTTCCAAATATCACTTTGCCAATTCCACAAGAACTGACTTAGCGAAAGGCTTCTTGAGGGGAAAGCTGTAACTCTGTGAGATGATTTCAGAGAACACAAAGAAGTTTCTCAGAAAGCTTCTTTCTCTTTGTTATCGGAGGATATTTCCTTTGGCCCTATAGTCTTCAAAGGGATCCGAAATATCTGTTCTCAGATTCCACAGAAATAAGGCTATCAAAGAGATCCACGAAATACAGATGTAACTCTGTGAGTGGAAGTCACATATCCCAGAGCAGTTTCTCAGAAAGCTTCTTTCCAGATTTCATCTGAGGATATTTCCTTTTTCACCATAGCCCTCTATGGGCTTCCAAATATCACTTTGACAATTCCACAAGAACTGTCTTAGCGAAAGGCTTCTTGAGGGGAAAGCTGTAACTCTGTGAGATGATTTCACAGAACACAAAGAAGTTTTCAGAAAGCTTCTTTCTCTTTGTTATGGGAGGATATTTCCTTTGTCCCTACAGTCCTCAAAGGGATCCGAAATATCTGTTCTCAGATTCCACAGAAATAAGGCTAGCAAAGAGTTCCACGAAATACAGATGTAACTCTGTGAGTGGAAGTCACATATCACAGAGCAGTTTCTCAGAAAGCTTCTTTCCAGATTTCATCGGAGGATATTTCCTTTTTCACCATAGCCCTCTATGGGCTTCCAAATATCACTTTGCCAATTCCACAAGAACTGTCTTAGCGAAAGGCTTCTTGAGGGGAAAGCTGTAACTCTGTGAGATGATTTCACAGAACACAAAGAAGTTTCTCCGAAAGCTTCTTTCTCTTTTTTATGAGAGGATATTTCCTTTGTCCCTATAGTCTTCAAAGGGATCCGAAATATCTGTTCTCAGATTCCACAGAAATAAGGCTAGCAAAGAGATCCATGAAATACAGATGTAACTCTGTGAGTGTAAGTCACATATCACAGAGCAGTTTCTCAGAAAGCTTCTTTCCAGATTTCATTCGAGTATATTTCCTTTTTCACCATAGCCCTCTATGGGCTTCCAAATATCACTTTGCCAATTCCACAAGAACTGTCTTAGCGAAAGGCTTCTTGAGGGGAAAGCTGTAACTCTGTGAGATGATTTCACAGAACACAAAGAAGTTTTCAGAAAGCTTCTTTCTCTTTGTTATGGGAGGATATTTCCTTTGTCCCTACAGTCCTCAAAGGGATCCGAAATATCTGTTCTCAGATTCCACAGAAATAAGGCTAGCAAAGAGTTCCACGAAATACAGATGTAACTCTGTGAGTGGAAGTCACATATCACAGAGCAGTTTCTCAGAAAGCTTCTTTCAAGATTTCATCGGAGGATACTTCCTTTCTCACCATAGCCCTCTATGTGCTTCCAAATATCACTTTGCCAATTCCACAAGAACTGTCTTAGTGAAAGGATTCTTGAGGGGAAACCTGTAACTCTGTGAGATGATTTCACAGAACACAAAGAAGTTTCTCAGAAAGCTTCTTTCTCTTTGTTATCACAGGATATTTCCTTTGGCAATATAGACTTCAAAGGTATCTTAAATATCTGTTCTCAGATTGCACAGAAATAAGGCTAGCAAAGAGATACTTGAAATACAGATGTAACTCTGTGAGATGAATTAACAGAACACTAAGCAGTTTCTCTGAAAGCTTCTTTCCAGATTTCATCGGAGGATATTCCCTTTTTCACCATTGCCCTCTACGGGCTTCCAAATATCACTTTGCCAATTCCACAAGAACTGTCTTAGCGAACGGCTTCTTGAGGGGAAAGCTGTAACTCTGTGAGATGATTTCACAAAACACAAAGAAGATTCTCAGAAAGCTTCTTTCTCTTTGTTATCGGAGGATATTTCCTTTGGCCATATATTCTTCAAAGGGATTCTAAATATCTGCTCTCAGATTCCACAGAAATAAGGCTAGCAAAGAGATCCACGAAATACAGATGTAACTCTGTGAGTGGAAGTCACATATCCCAGAGCAGTTTCTCAGAAAGCTTCTTTCCAGATTTCATCGGAGGATATTTCCTTTTTCACCGTAGCCCTCTAAGGGCTTCCAAATATCACTTTGCCAATTCCACAAGAACTGTCTTAGCGAAAGACATCTTAAGGGGAAAGCTGTAACTCTGTGAGATGATTTCACAGAACACAAAGAAGTTTCTCAGAAAGCTTCTTTCTCTTTGTTATCGGAGGATATTTCCTTTGTCCCTACAGTCTTCAAAAGTATCCGAAATATCTGTTCTCAGATTCCACAGAAATAAGGCTAGCAAAGGGTTCCACGAAATACACATGTAACTCTGTGAGTGGAAGTCACATATCACAGAGCAGTTTCTCAGAAAGCTTCTTTGCAGATTTCATCGTAGGATATTTCCTTTTTCACCATAGCCCTCTATGGGCTTCCAAATATCACTTTGCCAATTCCACAAGAACTGTCTTAACGAAAGGCTTCTTGAGGGGAAAGCTGTAACTCTGTGAGATGATTTCACAGAACACAATGAAGATTCTCAGAAAGCTTCTTTCTCTTTGTAATCGGAGGATATTTCCTTTGGCCCTATAGTCTTCAAAGGGATCCGAAATATCTGTTCTCAGATTCCACAGAAATAAGGCTAGCAAAGAGATCCACGAAATACAGATGTAACTCTGTGAGTGGAAGTCACATATCCCAGAGCAGTTTCTCAGAAAGCTTCTTTCCAGATTTCATCGGAGGATAATTCCTTTTTCACCATAGCCCTCTATGGGCTTCCAAATATCACTTTGACAATTCCACAAGAACTGTCTTAGTGAAAGGCTTCTTGTGGGGAAAGCTGTAACTCTGTGAGATGATTTCACAGAACACAAAGAAGTTTTCAGAAAGCTTCTTTCTCTTTGTTATGGGAGGATATTTCCTTTGTCCCTACAGTCTTCAAAGGGATCCGAAATATCTGTTCTCAGATTCCACAGAAATAAGGCTAGCAAGGAGATCCACGAAATACAGATGTAACTCTGTGAGTTGAAGTCACATATCACAGAGCAGTTTCTCAGAAAGCTTCTTTCCAGATTTCATCGGAGGATATTTTCTTTTTCACCATAGCCCTCTATGGGCTTCCAAATATCACTTTGCCAATTCCACAAGAACTGTCTTAGCGAAAGGCTTCTTGAGGGGAAAGCTGTAACTCTGTGTGATGATTTCACAGAACACAAAGAAGTTTCTCAGAAAGCTTCTTTCTCTTTGTTATGGGAGGATATTTCCTTTGGCCCCATAGTCTTCAAAGGGATCCGAAATATCTGTTCTCAGATTCCACAGAAATAAGGCTAGCAACGAGATCCACGAAATTCAGATGTAACTCTGTGAGTGGAAGTCACATATCACAGAGCAGTTTCTCAGAAAGCTTCTTTCCAGATTTCATCGGAGGATATTTCCTTTTTCACCATAGCTCTCTATGGGCATCCAAATATCACTTTGCCAATTCCACAAGAACTGTCTTAGCGAAAGGCTTCTTGAGGGGAAAGCTGTAACTCTGTGAGATGATTTCACAGAACACAAAGAAGTTTCTCAGAAAGCTTCTTTCTCTTTGTTATCGGAGGATATTTCCTTTGGCCCTCTAGTCTTCAAAGGGATCTGAAATATCTGTTCTCAGATTCCACAGAAATAAGGCTAGCAAAGAGATCCACGAAATACAGATGTAACTCTGTGAGTGGAAGTCACATATCCCAGAGCAGTTTCTCAGAAAGCTTCTTTCCAGATTTCATGAGGATATTTCCTTTTTCACCATAGCCCTCTATGGGCTTCCAAATATCACTTTAACAATTCCACAAGAACTGTCTTAGCGAAAGGCTTCTTGAGGGGAAAGCTGTAACTCTGTGAGATGATTTCACAGAACACAAAGAAGTTTTCAGAAAGCTTCTTTCTCTTTGTTATCGGAGGATATTTCCTTTGTCCCTACATTCTTCAAAAGGATCCGAAATATCTGTTCTCAGATTCCACAGAAATAAGGCTAGCAAAGAGATCCACGAAATACAGATGTAACTCTGTGAGTGGAAGTCACATATCAGAGAGCAGTTTCTCAGAAAGCTTCTTACCAGATTTCATGGGAGGATATTTCCTTTTTCACCATAGCCCTCTATGGGCTTCCAAATATCACTTTGCCAATTCCACAAGAACTGTCTTAGCGAAAGTCTTCTTGAGGGGAAAGCTGTAACTGTGTGAGATGATTTCACAGACCACAAAGAAGTTTTCAGAAAGCTTCTTTCTCTTTTTTATGGGAGGATATTTCCTTTGTCCCTATAGTCTTCAAAGGGATCCGAAATATCTGTTCTCAGATTCCACAGAAATAAGGCTAGCAAAGAGATCCACGAAATACAGATGTAACTCTGTGAGTGGAAGTCACATATCACAGAGCAGTTTCTCAGAAAGCTTCTTTCCAGATTTCATCGCAGGATATTTCCTTTTTCACCTTAGCCCTCTATGGGCTTCCAAATATCACTTTGCTAATTCCACAAGAACTGTCTTAGTGTAAGGCTTCTTGAGGGGAACGCTGTAACTCTGTGAGATGATTTCACAGAACACAAAGAAGTTTCTCAGAAAGCTTCTTTCTCTTTGTTATCGGAGGATATTTCCTTTGGCCCTATAGTCTTCAAAGGGATCCGAAATATCTGTTTTCAGATTCCACAGAAATAAGGCTAGCAAAGAGATCCACGAAATACAGATGTAACTCTGTGAGTGGAAGTCACATATCACAGAGCAGTTTCTCAGAAAGCTTCTTTCCAGATTTCATCTGAGGATATTTTCTTTTTCACCATAGCTCTCTATGGGCTTCCAAATATCACTTTGCCAATTCCACAAGAACTGTCTTAGCGAAAGGCTTCTTGAGCGGAAAGCTGTAACTCTGTGAGATGATTTCACAGAACACAAAGAATTTTCTCAGAAAGCTTCTTTCTCTTTGTTATCGGAGGATATTTCCTTTGGCCCTGTAGTCTTCAAAGGGATCCGAAATATCTCTTCTCAGATTCCACAGAAATAAGGCCAGCAAGGAGACCCACGAAATACAGATGTAACTCTGTGAGTGGAAGTCACATATCACAGAGCAGTTTCTCAGAAAGCTTCTTTCCAGATTTCATCGGAGGATATTTCCTTTTTCACCATAGCCCTCTATGGGCTTCCAAATATCCCTTTGCCAATTCCACAAGAACTGTCTTAGCGAAAGGCTTCTTCAGGGGAAAGCTGTAACTCTGTGAGATGATTTCACAGAACACAAAGAAGTTTTCAGAAAGCTTCTTTCTCTTTTTTATGGGAGGATATTTCCTTTGTCCCTATAGTCTTCAAAGGGATCCGAAATATCTGTTCTCAGATTCCACAGAAATAAGGCTAGCAAAGAGATCCACGAAATACAGATGTATCTCTGTGAGTGGAAGTCACATATCACAGAGCAGTTTCTCAGAAAGCTTCTTTCCAGATTTCATCGGAGGATATTTCCTTTTTCAACTTAGCCCTCTATGGGCTTCCAAATATCACTTTGCCAATTCCACAAGAACTGTCTTAGTGTAAGGCTTCTTGAGGGGAACGCTGTAACTCTGTGAAATGATTTCACAGAACACAAAGAAGTTTCTCAGAAAGCTTCTTTCTCTTTGTTATCGGAGGATATTTCCTTTGGCCCTGTAGTCTTCAAAGGGATCCGAAATATCTGTTCTCAGATTCCACAGAAATAAGGCTAGCAACGAGATCCACGAAATACAGATGTAACTCTGTGAGTGGAAGTCACATATCCCAGAGCAGTTTCTCAGAAAGCTTCTTTCCAGATTTCATCGGAGGATATTTCCTTTTTCACCATAGCCCTCTATGGGTTTCCAAATATCACTTTGACAATTCCACAAGAACTGTCTTAGCGAAAGGCTTCTTGAGGGGAAGGCTGTAACTCTGTGTGATGATTTCACAGAACACAAAGAAGTTTTCAGAAAGCTTCTTTCTCTTTGTTATCGGAGGATATTTCCTTTGGCCCTATAGTCTTCAAAGGGATCCGAAATATCTGTTCTCAGATTCCACAGAAATAAGGCTAGCAAAGAGATCCACGAAATACAGATGTAACTCTGTGAGTGGAAGTCACATATCACAGAGCAGTTTCTCAGAAAGCTTCTTTCCAGATTTCATCGCAGGATATTTCCTTTTTCACCTTAGCCCTCTATGGGCTTCCAAATATCACTTTGCTAATTCCACAAGAACTGTCTTAGTGTAAGGCTTCTTGAGGGGAACGCTGTAACTCTGTGAGATGATTTCACAGAACACAAAGAAGTTTCTCAGAAAGCTTCTTTCTCTTTGTTATCGGAGGATATTTCCTTTGGCCCTATAGTCTTCAAAGGGATCCGAAATATCTGTTTTCAGATTCCACAGAAATAAGGCTAGCAAAGAGATCCACGAAATACAGATGTAACTCTGTGAGTGGAAGTCACATATCACAGAGCAGTTTCTCAGAAAGCTTCTTTCCAGATTTCATCTGAGGATATTTTCTTTTTCACCATAGCTCTCTATGGGCTTCCAAATATCACTTTGCCAATTCCACAAGAACTGTCTTAGCGAAAGGCTTCTTGAGCGGAAAGCTGTAACTCTGTGAGATGATTTCACAGAACACAAAGAATTTTCTCAGAAAGCTTCTTTCTCTTTGTTATCGGAGGATATTTCCTTTGGCCCTGTAGTCTTCAAAGGGATCCGAAATATCTCTTCTCAGATTCCACAGAAATAAGGCCAGCAAGGAGACCCACGAAATACAGATGTAACTCTGTGAGTGGAAGTCACATATCACAGAGCAGTTTCTCAGAAAGCTTCTTTCCAGATTTCATCGGAGGATATTTCCTTTTTCACCATAGCCCTCTATGGGCTTCCAAATATCCCTTTGCCAATTCCACAAGAACTGTCTTAGCGAAAGGCTTCTTGAGGGGAAAGCTGTAACTCTGTGAGATGATTTCACAGAACACAAAGAAGTTTTCAGAAAGCTTCTTTCTCTTTTTTATGGGAGGATATTTCCTTTGTCCCTATAGTCTTCAAAGGGATCCGAAATATCTGTTCTCAGATTCCACAGAAATAAGGCTAGCAAAGAGATCCACGAAATACAGATGTAACTCTGTGAGTGGAAGTCACATATCACAGAGCAGTTTCTCAGAAAGCTTCTTTCCAGATTTCATCGGAGGATATTTCCTTTTTCAACTTAGCCCTCTATGGGCTTCCAAATATCACTTTGCCAATTCCACAAGAACTGTCTTAGTGTAAGGCTTCTTGAGGGGAACGCTGTAACTCTGTGAGATGATTTCACAGAACACAAAGAAGTTTCTCAGAAAGCTTCTTTCTCTTTGTTGTCGGAGGATATTTCCTTTGGCCCTGTAGTCTTCAAAGGGATCCGAAATATCTGTTCTCAGATTCCACAGAAATAAGGCTAGCAACGAGATCCACGAAATACAGATGTAACTCTGTGAGTGGAAGTCACATATCCCAGAGCAGTTTCTCAGAAAGCTTCTTTCCAGATTTCATCGGAGGATATTTCCTTTTTCACCATAGCCCTCTATGGGTTTCCAAATATCACTTTGACAATTCCACAAGAACTGTCTTAGCGAAAGGCTTCTTGAGGGGAAGGCTGTAACTCTGTGTGATGATTTCACAGAACACAAAGAAGTTTTCAGAAAGCTTCTTTCTCTTTGTTATCGGAGGATATTTCCTTTGGCCCTATAGTCTTCAAAGGGATCCGAAATATCTGTTCTCAGATTCCACAGAAATAAGGCTAGCAAAGAGATCCACGAAATACAGATGTAACTCTGTGAGTGGAAGTCACATATCACAGAGCAGTTTCTCAGAAAGCTTCTTTCCAGATTTCATCTGAGGATATTTCCTTTTTCACCATAGCCTTCTAAGGGCTTCCAAATATCACTTTGCCAATTCCACAAGAACTGTCTTAGCGAAAGGCTTCTTGAGGGGAAAGCTGTAACTCTGTGAGATGATTTCACAGAACACAAAGAAGTTTCTCAGAAAGCTTCTTTCTCTTTGTTATCGGAGGATATTTCCTTTGGCCCTATAGTCTTCAAAGGGATCCTAAATATCTGTTCTCAGATTCCACAGAAATAAGGCTAGCAATGAGATCCACGAAATACAGATGTAACTCTGTGAGTGGAAGTCACATATCACAGAGCAGTTTCTCAGAAAGCTTCTTTCGAGATTTCATCGGAGGATATTTCCTTTTTCACCATAGCCCTCTATGGGCTTCCAAATATCACTTTGCCAATTCCACAAGAACTGTCTTAGCGAAAGGCTTCTTGAGGGGAAAGCTGAAACTCTGTGAGATGATTTCACAGAACACAAAGAAGTTTCTCAGAAAGCTTCTTTCTCTTTGTTATCGGAGGATATTTCCTTTGGCCCTCTAGTCTTCAAAGGGGTCCGAAATATCTGTTCTCAGATTCCACATAAATAAGGCTAGCAAAGAGATCCACGAAATACAGATGTAACTCTGTGAGTGGAAGTCACATATCCCAGAGCAGTTTCTCAGAAAGCTTCTTTCCAGATTTCATCGGAGGATATTTCCTTTTTCACCATAGCCCTCTATTGGCTTCCAAATATCACTTTGACAATTCCACAAGAACTGTCTTAGCGAAAGGCTTCTTGAGGGGAATGCTGTAACTCTGTGAGATGATTTCACAGAACACAAAGAAGTTTTCAGAAAGCTTCTTTCTCTTTGTTATGGGAGGATATTTCCTTTGTCCCTACAGTCTTCAAAGGGATCCGAAATATCTGTTCTCAGATTCCACAGAAATAAGGCTAGCAAAGAGATCCACGAAATACAGATGTAACTCTGTGAGTGGAAGTCACATATCACAGAGCAGTTTCTCAGAAAGCTTCTTTCCAGATTTCATCGGAGGATACTTCCTTTTTCACCGTAGCCCTCTATGGGCTTCCAAATATCACTTTGCCAATTCCACAAGAACTGTCTTAACGAAAGGCTTCTTCAAGGGAAAGCTGTAACTCTGTGAGATGATTTCACAGAACACAAAGAAGTTTCTCAGAAAGCTTCTTCCTCTTTGTTATCGGAGGATATTTCCTTTGGCCCTATAGTCTTCAAAGGGATCCGAAATATCTGTTCTCAGATTCCACAGAAATAAGGCTAGCAAAGAGATCCACGAAATACAGATGTAACTCTGTGAGTGGAAGTCACATATCACAGAGCAGTTTCTCAGAAAGCCTCTTTCCAGATTTCATCTGAGGATATTTCCTTTTTCACCATAGCCCTCTATGGGCTTCCAAAGATCACTTTGACAATTCCACAAGAACTGTCTTAGCGAAAGGCTTCTTGAGGGGAAAGCTGTAACTCTGTGAGATGATTTCACAGAACACAAAGAAGTTTTCAGAAAGCTTCTTTCTCTTTGTTATGGGAGGATATTTCCTTTGTCTCTACAGTCTTCAAAGGGATCTGAAATATCTGTTCTCAGATTCCACAGAAATAAGGCTAGCAAAGAGATCCACGAAATACAGATGTAACTCTGTGAGTGGAAGTCACATATCACAGAGCAGTTTCTCAGAAAGCTTCTTTCCAGATTTCATCGGAGGATATTTCCGTTTTCACCATAGCCCTCTATGGGCTTCCAAATATCACTTTGCCAATTCCACAAGAACTGTCTTAGCGAAAGGCTTCTTGAGGGGAAAGCTGTAACTCTGTGAGATGATTTCACAGAACACCAAGAAGTTTCTCAGAAAGCTTCTTTCTCTTTGTTATCGGAGGATATTTCCTTTGGCCCTATAGTCTTCAAAGGGATCCGAAATATCTGTTCTCAGATTCCACAGAAATAAGGCTAGCAAGGAGACCCACGAAATACAGATGTAACTCTGTGAGTGGAAGTCACATATCACAGAGCAGTTTCTCAGAAAGCTTCTTTCCAGATTTCATCTGAGGATATTTCCTTTTTCACCATAGCCCTCTATGGGTTTCCAAATATCACTTTGCCAATTCCACAAGAACTGTCTTAGCGAAAGGCTTTTTGAAGGGATAGCTGTAACTCTGTGAGATGATTTCACAGAACACAAAGAAGTTTCTCAGAAATCTTCTTTCTCTTTGTTATCGGAGGATATTTCCTTTGTCCCTACAGTCTTCAAAGGGATCCGAAATATATGTTCTCAGATTCCACAGAAATAAGGCTAGCAAAGGGATCCACGAAATACAGATGTAGCTCTCTGAGTGGAAGTCACATATCACAGAGCAGTTTCTCAGGAAGCTTCTTTCCAGATTTCATCGGAGGATATTTCCTTTTTCACCATAGCCCTCTATGGGCTTCCAAATATCACTTTGCCAATTCCACAAGAACTGTCTTAGCGAAAGGCTTCTTGAGGGGAAAGCTGTAACTCTGTGAGATTATTTCACAGAACACAAAGAAGTTTCTCAGAAAGCTTCTTTCTCTTTGTTATCGGAGGATATTTCCTTTGGCCCAATAGTCTTCAAAGGGATCCGAAATATCTGATTTCAGATTCCACAGAAATAAAGCTAGCAAAGAGATCCACGATATACAGATGTAACTCTGTGAGTGGAAGTCACATATCCCAGAGCAGTTTCTCAGAAAGCTTCTTTCCAGATTTCATCTGAGGATATTTCCTTTTTCACCATAGCCCTCTATGGACTTCCAAATATCACTTTGACAATTCCACAAGAACTGTCTTAGCGAAAGGCTTCTTGAGGGGAAAGCTGTAACTCTGTGAGATCATTTCACAGAACACAAAGAAGTTTTCAGAAAGCTTCTTTCTCTTTGTTATCGGAGGATATTTCCTTTGTCCCTACAGTCTTCAAAGGGATCCGAAATATCTGTTCTCAGATTCCACAGAAATAAGGCTAGCAAAGAGATCCACGAAATACAGATGTAACTCTGTGAGTGGAAGTCACATATCACAGAGCAGTTTCTCAGAACGCTTCTTTCCAGATTTCATCGGAGGATATTTCCTTTTTCACCATAGCCCTCTATGGGCTTCCAAATATCACTTTGCCAATTCCACAAGAACTGTCTTAGCGAAAGGCTTCTTGAGGGGAAAGCTGTAACTCTGTGAGATGATTTCACAGAACACAAAGAAGTTTCTCAGAAAGCTTCTTTCTCTTTGTTATCGGAGGATATTTCCTTTGGCCCTATAGTCTTCAAAGGGATCCGAAATATCTGTTCTCAGATTCCACAGAAATAAGGCTAGCAAAGAGATCCACGAAATACAGATGTAACTCTGTGAGTGGAAGTCACATACCACAGAGCAGTTTCTCAGAAAGCTTCTTTCCAGATTTCATCTGAGGATATTTCCTTTTTCACCATAGCCTTCTATGGGCTTCCAAATATCACTTTGCCAATTCCACAAGAACTGTCTTAGCGAAAGGCTTCTTGAGGGGAAAGCTGTAACTCTGTGAGATGATTTCACAGAACACAATGAAGTTTCTCAGAACGCTTCTTTCTCTTGGTAATCGGAGGATATTTCCTATGGCCCTCTAGTCTTCAAAGGGATCCGAAATATCTGTTCTCAGATTCCACAGAAACAAGGCTAGCAAGGAGACCCACGAAATACAGATGTATGTCTGTGAGTGGAAGTCACATATCACAGAGCAGTTTCTCAGAAAGCTTCTTTCCAGATTTCATCTGAGGATATTTCCTTTTTCACCATAGCCCTCTATGGGTTTCCAAATATCACTTTGCCAATTCCACAAGAACTGTCTTAGCGAAAGGCTTCTTGAAGGGAAAGCTGTAACTCTGTGAGATGATTTCACATAACACAAAGAAGTTTCTCAGAAATCTTCTTTCTCTTTGTTATCGGAGGATATTTCCTTTAGCCCTATAGTCTTCAAAGGGATCCGAAATATCTGTTCTCAGATTCCACAGAAATAAGGCTAGGAAAGGGATCCACGAAATACAGATGTAACTCTGTGAGTGGAAGTCACATATCACAGAGCAGTTTCTCAGGAACTTCTTTCCAGATTTCATCGGAGGATATTTCCTTTTTCACCATAGCCCTCTATGGGCTTCCAAATATCACTTTGCCAATTCCACAAGAACTGTCTTAGCGAAAGGCTTCTTGAGGGGAAAGCTGCAACTCTTTGAGATGATTTCACCGAACACAATGAAGTTTCTCAGAAAGCTTCTTTCTCTTTGTAATCGGAGGATATTTCCTTTGGCCCTATAGTCTTCAAAAGGATCCGAAATATCTCTTCTCAGATTCCACAGAAATAAGGCTAGCAAAGGGATCCACGAAATACAGATGTAACTCTCTGAGTGGAAGTCACATATCACAGAGCAGTTTCTCAGGAAGCTTCTTTCCAGATTTCATCGGAGGATATTTCCTTTTTCACCATAGCCCTCTATGGGCTTCCAAATATCACTTTGCCAATTTCACAAGAACTGTCTTAGCGAAAGGTTTCTTGAGGGGAAAGCTGTAACTCTGTGAGATGATTTCAACGAACACAATGAAGTTTCTCAGAAAGCTTCTTTCTCTTTGTTGTCGGAGGATATTTCCTTTGGCCCTATAGTCTTCAAAAGGATCCGAAATATCTGTTCTCAGATTCCACAGAAATAAGGCTAGCAAAGAGATCCACGAAACACAGATGTAACTCTGTGAGTGGAAGTCACATATCACAGAGCAGTTTCTCAGAAAGCTTCTTTCCAGATTTCATCTTAGGATACTTCCTTTCTCACAATAGCCCTCTAGGGGCTTCCAAATATCACTTTGCCAATTCCACAAGAACTGTCTTAACGAAAGGCTTCTTGAGAGGAAAGCTGTAACTCTGTGAGATGATTTCACAGAACACAAAGAAGTTTCTCAGAAAGCTTCTTTCTCTTTGTTATCGGAGCATATTTTCTTTGGCCCTATAGTCTTCAAAGGGATCCGAAATATCTGTTCTCAGATTCCACAGAAATAAGGCTAGCAAAGAGATCCACGAAATACAGATGTAACTCTGTGAGTGGAAGTCACATATCACAGAGCAGTTTCTCAGAAAGCTTCTTTCCAGATTTCATCGGAGGATATTTCCTTTTTCACCATAGCCCTCTATGGGCTTCCAAATATCAGTTTGCCAATTCCACAAGAACTGACTTAGCGAAAGGCTTCTTGAGGCGAAAGCTGT
Organism: Macaca mulatta; assembly: GCF_049350105.2. Classification (NCBI taxonomy): domain Eukaryota; kingdom Metazoa; phylum Chordata; class Mammalia; order Primates; family Cercopithecidae; genus Macaca; species Macaca mulatta. The sequence goes on from NC_133417.1 coordinate 32,748,422, forward strand.
AACTCTGTGAGATGATTTCAGAGAACACAAAGAAGTTTCTCAGAAAGCTTCTTTCTCTTTGTTATCGGAGGATATTTCCTTTGGCCCTATAGTCTTCAAAGGGATCCGAAATATCTGTTCTCAGATTCCACAGAAATAAGGCTAGCAATGGGATCCACGAAATACAGATGTAACACTCTGAGTGGAAGTCACATATCACAGAGCAGTTTCTCAGGAAGCTTCTTTCCGGATTTCATCGGAGGATATTTCCTTTTTCACCATAGCCCTCTATGGGCTTCCAAATATCACTTTGCCAATTCCACAAGAACTGTCTTAGCGAAAGGTTTCTTGAGGGGAAAGTTGTAACTCAGTGAGATGATTTCAACGAACACAATGAAGTTTCTCAGAAAGCTTCTTTCTCTTTGTTGTCGGAGGATATTTCCTTTGGCCCTATAGTCTTCAAAAGGATCCGAAATATCTGTTCTCAGATTCCACAGAAATAAGGCTAGCAAAGAGATCCACGAAACACAGATGTAACTCTGTGAGTGGAAGTCACATATCACAGAGTAGTTTCTCAGAAAGCTTCTTTCCAGATTTCATCTTAGGATACTTCCTTTCTCACAATAGCCCTCTAGGGGCTTCCAAATATCACTTTGCCAATTCCACAAGAACTGTCTTAACGAAAGGCTTCTTGAGAGGAAAGCTGTAACTCTGTGAGATGATTTCACAGAACACAAAGAAGTTTCTCAGAAAGCTTCTTTCTCTTTGTTATCGGAGCATATTTTCTTTGGCCCTATAGTCTTCAAAGGGATCCGAAATATCTGTTCTCAGATTCCACAGAAATAAGGCTAGCAAAGAGATCCACGAAATACAGATGTAACTCTGTGAGTGGAAGTCACATATCACAGAGCAGTTTCTCAGAAAGCTTCTTTCCAGATTTCATCGGAGGATATTTCCTTTTTCACCATAGCCCTCTATGGGCTTCCAAATATCAGTTTGCCAATTCCACAAGAACTGACTTAGCGAAAGGCTTCTTGAGGCGAAAGCTGTAACTCTGTGAGATGATTTCAGAGAACACAAAGAAGTTTCTCAGAAAGCTTCTTTCTCTTTGTTATCGGAGGATATTTCCTTTGGCCCTATAGTCTTCAAAGGGATCCGAAATATCTGTTCTCAGATTCCACAGAAATAAGGCTAGCAATGGGATCCACGAAATACAGATGTAACACTCTGAGTGGAAGTCACATATCACAGAGCAGTTTCTCAGGAAGCTTCTTTCCAGATTTCATCGGAGGATAATTCCTTTTTCACCATAGCCCTCTATGGGCTTCCAAATATCACTTTGCCAATTCCACAAGAACTGTCTTAGCGAAAGGTTTCTTGAGGGGAAAGTTGTAACTCAGTGAGATGATTTAAACGAACACAATGAAGTTTCTCAGAAAGCTTCTTTCTCTTTGTTATCGGAGGATATTTCCTTTGGCCCTATAGTCTTCAAAAGGATCCTAAATATCTGTTCTCAGATTCCACAGAAATAAGGCTAGCAAAGAGATCCACGAAATACAGATGTAACTCTGTGAGTGGAAGTCACATATCACAGAGCAGTTTCTCAGAAAGCTTCTTTCCAGATTTCATCTTAGGATACTTCCTTTCTCACCATAGCCCTCTAGGGGCTTCCAAATATCACTTTGCCAGTTCCACAAGAACTGTCGTAACGAAAGGCTTCTTGAGAGGAAAGCTGTAACTCTGTGAGATGATTTCACAGAACACAAAGAAGTTTCTCAGAAAGCTTCTTTCTCTTTGTTATCGGAGCATATTTTCTTTGGCCCTATAGTCTTCAAAGGGATCCGAAATATCTGTTCTCAGATTCCACAGAAATAAGGCTAGCAAAGAGATCCACGAAATCCAGATGTAACTCTGTGAGTGGAAGTCACATATCACAGAGCAGTTTCTCAGAAAGCTTCTTTCCAGATTTCATCGGAGGATATTTCCTTTTTCACCATAGCCCTCTATGGGCTTCCAAATATTTCTTTGCCAATTCCACAAGAACTGTCTTAGCGAAAGGCTTCTTGACGGGAAAACTGTAACTCTGGGAGATGATTTCACAGAACACAAAGAAGTTTCTCAGAAAGCTTCTTTCTCTTTGTTATCGGAGGATATTTCCTTTGGCCCTATAGTCTTCAAAGGGATAAGAAATATCTGTTCTCATATTCCACAGAAATAAGGCTAGCGAAGAGATCCAGGAAATACAGATGTAACTCTGTGAGTGGAAGTCACATATCACAGAGCAGTTTCTCTGAAAGCTTCTTTCCAGTTTTCATCGGAGGATATTTCCTTTTTCACCATAGCCCTCTATGGGCTTCCAAATATCTCTTTGCCAATTCCACAAGAACTGCCTTAGCGAAAGGCATCTTGAGGGGAAAGCTGTATCTCTGTGAGATGATTTCAGCGAACACAATGAAGTTTCTCAGAAAGCTTCTTTCTCTTTTTAATCGGAGGATATTTCCTTTGGCCCTATAGTCTTCAAAAGGATCCGAAATATCTGTTCTCAGATTCCACAGAAATAAGGCTAGCAAAGAGATCCACGAAATACAGATGTAACTCTGTGAGTGGAAGTCACATATCCCAGAGCAGTTTCTCAGAAAGCTTCTTTCCAGATTTCATCGGAGGATATTTCCTTTTTCACCATAGCCCTCTATGGGCTTCCAAATATCACTTTGCCAATTCCACAAGAACTGTCTTAGCGAAAGGCTTCTTGAGGGGAAAGCTGTAACTCTGTGAGATGATTTCACAGAACACAAAGAAATTTTCAGAAAGCTTCTTTCTCTTTGTTATGGGAGGATATTTCCTTTGTCCCTATAGTCTTCAAATGGATCCGAAATATCTGTTCTCAGATTCCACAGAAATAAGGCTAGCAAAGAGATCCACGAAATACAGATGTAACTCTGTGAGTGGAAGTCACATATCCCAGAGCAGTTTCTCAGAAAGCTTCTTTCCAGATTTCATCGGAGGATATTTCCTTTTTCACCATAGCCCTCAATGGGCTTCCAAATATCACTTTGCCAATTCCACAAGAACTGTCTTAGCGAAAGGTTTCTTGAGGGGAAAGCTGTAACGCTGTGAGATGATTTCACAGAACACAAAGAAGTTTCTCAGAAAGCCTCTTTCTCTTTGTTACCGGAGGATATTTCCTTTGGCCCTATAGTCTTCAAAGGGATCCGAAATATCTGCTCTCAGATTCCACAGAAATAAGCCTAGAAAAGAGATCCACGAAATACAGATGTAACTCTGTGAGTGCAAGTCACATGTCACAGAGCAGTTTCTCAGAAAGCTTCTTTCCAGATTTCATCGGAGGATATTTCCTTTTTCACCATAGCCCTCTATGGGCTTCCAAATATCACTTTGCCAATTCCACAAGAACTGTCTTAGCGAAAGGCTTCTTGAGGGGAAAGCTGTAACTCTGTGAGATGATTTCACAGAAAACAAAGAAGTTTCTCAGAAAGCTTCTTTCTCTATGTTTTCGGAGGATATTTCCTTTGGCCCTATAGTCTTCAAAGGGATCCGAAATATCTGTTCTCAGATTCCACAGAAATCAGGCTAGCAAAGAGATCCACGAAATACAGATGTAACTCTGGGAGTGGAAGTCACATATCCCAGAGCAGTTTCTCAGAAAGCTTCTTTCCAGATTTCATCGGAGGATATTTCCTTTTTCACCATAGCCCTCTATGGGCTTCCAAATATCACTTTGCCAATTGCACAAGAACTGTCTTAGCGAAAGGCTTCTTGAGGGGAAAGCTGTAACTCTGCGAGATGATTTCACAGAACACAAAGAAGTTTCTCAGAAAGCTTCTTTCTCTTTGTTATCGGAGGATATTTCCTTTGGCCCTATAGTCTTCAAAGGGATCCGAAATATCTGTTCTCAGATTCCACAGAAATAAGGCTAGCAAAGAGATCCACGAAATACAGATGTAACTCTGTGAGTGGCAGTCACATATCCCAGAGCAGTTTCTCAGAAAGGTTCTTTCCAGATTTCATCTGAGGATATTTTCTTTTTCACCATAGCCCTCTATGGGCTTCCAAATATCACTTTGCCAATTCCACAAGAACTGTCTTAGCGAAAGGCTTCTTGAGGGGAAAGCTGTAACTCTGTGAGATGATTTCACAGAACACAAAGAAGTTTTCAGAAAGCTTCTTTCTCTTTGTTATGGGAGGATATTTCCTTTGTCCCTACAGTCTTCAAAGGGATCCGAAATATCTGTTCTCAGATTCCACAGAAATAAGGCTAGCAAAGAGATCCACGAAATACAGATGTAACTCTGTGAGTGGAAGTCACATATCACAGAGCAGTTTCTCAGAAAGCTTCTTTCCAGATTTCATGGGAGGATATTTCCTTTTTCACCATAGCCCTCTATGGGCTTCCAAATATCACTTTGCCAATTCCACAAGAACTGTCTTAGCGAAAGGCTTCTTGAGGGGAAAGCTGTAACTCTGTGAGTTGATTTCACGGAACACATAGAAGTTTCTCAGAAAGCTTCTTTCTCTTTGTTATCGGAGGATATTTCCTTTGGCCCTATAGTCTTCAAAGGGATCCGAAATATCTGTTCTCAGATTCCACAGAAATAAGGCTAGCAAGGAGACCCACGAAATACAGATGTAACTCTGTGAGTGGAAGTCACATATCACAGAGCAGTTTCTCAGAAAGCTTCTTTCCAGATTTCATCTGAGGATATTTCCTTTTTCACCATAGCCCTCTATGGGTTTCCAAATATCACTTTGCCAATTCCACAAGAACTGTCTTAGCGAAAGGCTTCTTAAAGGGAAAGCTGTAACTCTGTGAGATGATTTCACAGAACACAAAGAAGTTTCTCAGAAATCTTCTTTCTCTCTGTTATCGGAGGATATTTCCTTTGGCCCTATAGTCTTCAAAGGGATCCGAAATATCTGTTCTCAGATTCCACAGAAATAAGTCTAGCAAAGGGATCCACGAAATACAGATGTAACTCTCTGAGTGGAAGTCACATATCACAGAGCAGTTTCTCAGGAAGCTTCTTTCCAGATTTCATTGAAGGATATTTCCTTTTTCACCATAGTCCTCTAGGGGCTTCCAAATATCACTTTGCCAATTCCACAAGAACTGTCTTAGCGAAAGGTTTCTTGAGGGGAAAGCTGTAACTCTGTGAGATGATTTCACCGAACACAATGAAGTTTCTCAGAAAGCTTCTTTCTCTTTGTTATCGGAGGATATTTACTTTGGCCCTATAGCCTTCAAAGGGATCCGAAATATCTGTTCTCAGATTCCACAGAAATAAGGCTAGCAAAGAGATCCACGGAATACAGATGTAACTCTGTGAGTGGAAGTCACATATCACAGAGCAGTTTCTGAGAAAGCTTCTTTCCAGATTTCATCTGAGGATATTTCCTTTTTCACCATAGCCGTCTATGGGCTTCCAAATATCACTTTGCCAATTCCACAAGAACTGCCTTACCTAAAGGCTTCTTGAGGGGAAAGCTGTAACTCAGGGAGATGATTTCACAGAACACAAAGAAGTTTTTCAGAAAGCGTCATTTTCTTTGTTATCGGAGGATATTTCCTTTGGCCCTATGGTCTTCAAAGGGATCCGAAATATCTGTTCTCAGATTCCACAGAAATAAGGCTAGCAAAGAGATCCACGAAATACAGATGTAACTCTGTGAGTGCAAGTCACATATCACAGAGCACTTTCTCAGAAAGCTTCTTTCTCTTTTTTATCGGAGGATATTTCCTTTTTCACCATAGCCCTCTAAGGGCTTCAAAATATCACTTTGCCAATTCCACAAGAACTGTCTTAGCGAAAGGCTACTTGAAGGGAAAACTGTAACTCTGGGAGATGATTTCACAGAACACAAAGAAGTTTTTCAGAAAGCTGCTTTCTCTTTTTTATCGGGGGATATTTCCTTTGGCCCTATAGTCTTCAAAGGGATCCGAAATATCAGTTCTCAGATTCCACAGAAATAAGGCTAGCAAAGAGATCCACGAAATACAGATGTATCGCTGTGAGTGGAAGTCACATATCACAGAGCAGTTTCTCAGAAAGCTTCTTTCCAGATTTCATTTGAGGATATTTCCTTTTTCAACATAGCCCTCTCTGGGCTTCCAAATATCACTTTCCCAATTCCACAAGAACTGTCTTAGCGAAAGGCTTATTGAGGGGATAGCTGTGACTCTCTGAGGTGATTTCACAAAACACAAAGAAGTTTCTCAGAAAGTTTCTTTCTCTTTGTTATCGGAGGATATTTCCTTTGGCCCTATAGTCTTCAAAGGGATCCGCAGTATCTTTTCTCAGATTCCTCAGAAATAAGGCTAGCAAAGAGATTCACGAAATACAGATGTAACTCTGTGAGTGGAAGTCACATATCACAGAGCAGTTTCACAGAAAGCTTCTTTCCAGATTTCATCTGAGGATATTTCCTTTTTCAACATAGCCCACTATGGGCTTCCAAATATCACTTTGCCAATTCCACAAGAACTGTCTTAGTGAAAGGATTCTTGAGGGGAAACCTGTAACTCTGGGAGATGATTTCACAGAACACAAAGAAGTTTCTCAGAAAGCTTCTTTCTCTTTGTTATCGGACTGTATTTCCTTTGACCCTAGGGTCTTCAAAGATATCCGAAATATGAGTTCTCAGATTCCACAGAAATAAGGCTATCAAAAAGATCCGCGAAATACAGATGTAACTCTGTGAGTGGAAGTCACACATCAAAAAGCAGTTTCTCAGAAAGCTTCTTTCCAGTTTCTCTCGGAGGATGTTTTCTTTTTCACCATAGCCGTCTATGGGCTTCCAAATATCACTTTGCCAATTCCACAAGAAGTGTCTTAGCGAAAGGCTTCTTGAGGGGAAAGCTGTAACTCTGTGAGATGATTTCACAGAACACAAAGTAATTTCTCAGAAAGCTTCGTTCTCATTGTTATCGTAGGATATTTCCGTCGTCCCCAGGGTCTTCAAAGGGATCCGAAATATGAGTTCTCAGATTCCACAGAAATAAGGCTATCAAAAAGATCCGCGAAATACAGATGTAACTCTGTGAGTGGAAGTCACACATCACAAAGAAGTTTCTCAGAAAGCTTCCTTCCAGTTTCTCCTGGAGGATGTTTTCTTTTTCACCATAGCCCTCTATGGGCTTCCAAATATCACTTTGCCAATTCCACAAGAACTGCCTTAGCGAAAGGCATCTTGAGGGGAAAGCTGTAACTCTGTGAGATGATTTCACCGAACACAATGAAGTTTCTCAGAAAGCTTCTTTCTCTTTTTAATCGGAGGATATTTCCTTTCGCCCTATAGTCTTCAAAAGGATCCGAAATATCTGTTCTCAGATTCCACAGAAATAAGGCTAGCAAAGAGATCCACGAAATACAGATGTAACTCTGTGAGTGGAAGTAACATATCCCAGAGCAGTTTCTCAGAAAGCTTCTTTCCAGATTTCATCTGAGGATATTTCCTTTTTCACCATAGCCCTCTATGGGCTTCCAAATATCACTTTGACAATTTCACAAGAACTGTCTTAGCGAAAGGCTTCTTGAGGGGAAAGCTGTAACTCTGTGAGATGGTTTCACAGAACACAAAGAAGTTTTCAGAAAGCTTCTTTCTCTTTGTTATGGGAGGATATTTCCTTTGTCCCTACAGTCTTCAAAGGGATCCGAAATATCTGTTCTCAGATTCCACAGAAATAAGGCTAGCAAAGAGATCCACGAAATACAGATGTAACTCTGTGAGTGGAAGTCACATATCACAGAGCAGTTTCTCAGAAAGCTTCTTTCCAGATTTCATGGGAGGATATTTCCTTTTTCACCATAGCCCTCTATGGGCTTCCAAATATCACTTTGCCAATTCCACAAGAACTGTCTTAGCGAAAGGCTTCTTGAGGGGAAAGCTGTAACTCTGTGAGTTGATTTCACGGAACACATAGAAGTTTCTCAGAAAGCTTCTTTCTCTTTGTTATCGGAGGATATTTCCTTTGGCCCTATAGTCTTCAAAGGGATCCGAAATATCTGTTCTCAGATTCCACAGAAATAAGGCTAGCAAGGAGACCCACGAAATACAGATGTAACTCTGTGAGTGGAAGTCACATATCACAGAGCAGTTTCTCAGAAAGCTTCTTTCCAGATTTCATCTGAGGATATTTCCTTTTTCACCATAGCCCTCTATGGGTTTCCAAATATCACTTTGCCAATTCCACAAGAACTGTCTTAGCGAAAGGCTTCTTAAAGGGAAAGCTGTAACTCTGTGAGATGATTTCACAGAACACAAAGAAGTTTCTCAGAAATCTTCTTTCTCTTTGTTATCGGAGGATATTTCCTTCGGCCCTATAGTCTTCAAAGGGATCCGAAATATCTGTTCTCAGATTCCACAGAAATAAGTCTAGCAAAGGGATCCACGAAATACAGATGTAACTCTCTGAGTGGAAGTCACATATCACAGAGCAGTTTCTCAGGAAGCTTCTTTCCAGATTTCATTGAAGGATATTTCCTTTTTCACCATAGTCCTCTAGGGGCTTCCAAATATCACTTTGCCAATTCGACAAGAACTGTCTTAGCGAAAGGTTTCTTGAGGGGAAAGCTGTAACTCTGTGAGATGATTTCACCGAACACAATGAAGTTTCTCAGAAAGCTTCTTTCTCTTTGTTATCGGAGGATATTTACTTTGGCCCTATAGCCTTCAAAGGGATCCGAAATATCTGTTCTCAGATTCCACAGAAATAAGGCTAGCAAAGAGATCCACGGAATACAGATGTAACTCTGTGAGTGGAAGTCACATATCACAGAGCAGTTTCTGAGAAAGCTTCTTTCCAGATTTCATCTGAGGATATTTCCTTTTTCACCATAGCCGTCTATGGGCTTCCAAATATCACTTTGCCAATACCACAAGAACTGCCTTACCTAAAGGCTTCTTGAGGGGAAAGCTGTAACTCAGGGAGATGATTTCACAGAACACAAAGAAGTTTTTCAGAAAGCGTCATTTTCTTTGTTATCGGAGGATATTTCCTTTGGCCCTATGGTCTTCAAAGGGATCCGAAATATCTGTTCTCAGATTCCACAGAAATAAGGCTAGCAAAGAGATCCACGAAATACAGATGTAACTCTGTGAGTGCAAGTCACATATCACAGAGCACTTTCTCAGAAAGCTTCTTTCTCTTTTTTATCGGAGGATATTTCCTTTTTCACCATAGCCCTCTAAGGGCTTCAAAATATCACTTTGCCAATTCCACAAGAACTGTCTTAGCGAAAGGCTACTTGAAGGGAAAACTGTAACTCTGGGAGATGATTTCACAGAACACAAAGAAGTTTTTCAGAAAGCTGCTTTCTCTTTTTTATCGGGGGATATTTCCTTTGGCCCTATAGTCTTCAAAGGGATCCGAAATATCAGTTCTCAGGTTCCACAGAAATAAGGCTAGCAAAGAGATCCACGAAATACAGATGTAACTCTGTGAGTGGAAGTCACATATCACAGAGCAGTTTCTCAGAAATCTTCTTTCCAGATTTCATTTGAGGATATTTCCTTTTTCAACATAGCCCTCTCTGGGCTTCCAAATATCACTTTCCCAATTCCACAAGAACTGTCTTAGCGAAAGGCTTATTGAGGGGATAGCTGTGACTCTCTGAGGTGATTTCACAAAACACAAAGAAGTTTCTCAGAAAGTTTCTTTCTCTTTGTTATCGGAGGATATTTCCTTTGGCCCTAAAGTCTTCAAAGGGATCCGCAGTATCTTTTCTCAGATTCCTCAGAAATAAGGCTAGCAAAGAGATTCACGAAATACAGATGTAACTCTGTGAGTGGAAGTCACATATCACAGAGCAGTTTCACAGAAAGCTTCTTTCCAGATTTCATCTGAGGATATTTCCTTTTTCAACATAGCCCACTATGGGCTTCCAAATATCACTTTGCCAATTCCACAAGAACTGTCTTAGTGAAAGGATTATTGAGGGGAAACCTGTAACTCTGGGAGATGATTTCACAGAACACAAAGAAGTTTCTCAGAAAGCTTCTTTCTCTTTGTTATCGGACTGTATTTCCTTTGACCCTAGGGTCTTCAAAGATATCCGAAATATGAGTTCTCAGATTCCACAGAAATAAGGCTATCAAAAAGATCCGCGAAATACAGATGTAACTCTGTGAGTGGAAGTCACACATCACAAAGAAGTTTCTCAGAAAGCTTCCTTCCAGTTTCTCCTGGAGGATGTTTTCTTTTTCACCATAGCCCTCTATGGGCTTCCAAATATCACTTTGCCAATTCCACAAGAACTGTCTTAGCGAAAGGCATCTTGAGGGGAAAGCTGTAACTCTGTGAGATGATTTCACCGAACACAATGAAGTTTCTCAGAAAGCTTCTTTCTCTTTTTAATCGGAGGATATTTCCTTTCGCCCTATAGTCTTCAAAAGGATCCGAAATATCTGTTCTCAGATTCCACAGAAATGAGGCTAGCAAAGAGATCCACGAAATACAGATGTAACTCTGTGAGTGGAAGTAACATATCCCAGAGCAGTTTCTCAGAAAGCTTCTTTCCAGATTTCATCTGAGGATATTTCCTTTTTCACCATAGCCCTCTATGGGCTTCCAAATATCACTTTGACAATTCCACAAGAACTGTCTTAGCGAAAGGCTTCTTGAGGGGAAAGCTGTAACTCTGTGAGATGATTTCACAGAACACAAAGAAATTTTCAGAAAGCTTCTTTCTCTTTGTTATGGGAGGATATTTCCTTTGTCCCTACAGTCTTCAAAGGGATCCGAAATATCTGTTCTCAGATTCCACAGAAATAAGGCCAGCAAAGAGATCCACGAAATACAGATGTAACTCTGTGAGTGGAAGTCACATATCACAGAGCAGTTTCTCAGAAAGCTTCTTTCCAGATTTCATGGGAGGATATTTCCTTTTTCAACATAGCCCTCTATGGGCTTCCCAATATCACTTTTCCAATTCCACAAGAACAGTCTTAGCGAAAGGCTTCTTGAGGGGAAAGCTGTAACTCTGTGAGATGATTTCACAGAACACAAAGAAGTTTCTCAGAAAGCTTCTTTCTCTTTGTTATGGGAGGATATTTCCTTTGGCCCTATAGTCTTCAAAGGGATCCGAAATATCTGTTCTCAGATTCCACAGAAATAAGGCTAGCAAAGAGATCCACGAAATACAGATGTAACTCTGTGAGTGGAAGTCACATATCACAGAGCAGTTTCTCAGAAAGGTTCTTTCCAGATTTCATCGGAGGATATTTCCTTTTTCAACAGAGACCTCTATGGGCTTCCAAATATCACTTTGCCAATTCCACAAGAACTGCCTTAGCGAAAGGCATCTTGAGGGGAAAGCTGTAACTCTGTGAGATGATTTCACCGAACACAATGAAGTTTCTCAGAAATCTTCTTTCTCTTTTTAATCGGAGGATATTTCCTTTGGCCCTATAGTGTTCAAAAGGATCCGAAATATCTGTTCTCAGATTCCACAGAAATAAGGCTAGCAAAGAGATCCACGAAATACAGATGTAACTCTGTGAGAGGAAGTCACGTATCCCAGAGCAGTTTCTCAGAAAGCTTCTTTCCAGATTTCATCGGAGGATATTTCCTTTTTCACCATAGCCCTCTATGGGCTTCCAAATATCACTTTGCCAATTCCACAAGAACTGTCTTAGCGAAAGGCTTCTTGAGGGGAAAGCTGTAACTCTGTGAGATGATTTCACAGAACACAAAGAAATTTTCAGAAAGCTTCTTTCTCTTTGTTATGGGAGGATATTTCCTTTGTCCCTATAGTCTTCAGAGGGATCCGAAATATCTGTTCTCAGATTCCACAGAAATAAGGCTAGCAAAGAGATCCACGAAATACAGATGTAAATCTGTGAGTGGAAGTCACATATCACAGAGCAGTTTCTCAGAAAGCTTCTTTCCAGATTTCATGGGAGGATATTTCCTTTTTCACCATAGCCCTCTATGGGCTTCCAAATATCACTTTGCCAATTCCACAAGAACTGTCTTAGCGAAAGGCTTCTTGAGGGGAAAGCTGTAACTCTGTGAGATGATTTCACAGAACACAAAGAAGTTTCTCAGAAAGCTTCTTTCTCTTTGTTATTTGAGGATATTTCCTTTGGCCCTATAGTCTTCAAAGGGATCCGAAATATCTGTTCTCAGATTCCACAGAAATAAGGCTAGCAAAGAGATCCACGAAATACAGATGTAACTCTGTGAGAGGAAGTCACGTATCCCAGAGCAGTTTCTCAGAAAGCTTCTTTCCAGATTTCATCGGAGGATATTTCCTTTTTCACCATAGCCCTCTATGGGCTTCCAAATATCACTTTGCCAATTCCACAAGAACTGTCTTAGCGAAAGGCTTCTTGAGGGGAAAGCTGTAACTCTGTGAGATGATTTCACAGAACACAAAGAAATTTTCAGAAAGCTTCTTTCTCTTTGTTATGGGAGGATATTTCCTTTGTCCCTATAGTCTTCAAAGGGATCCGAAATATCTGTTCTCAGATTCCACAGAAATAAGGCTAGCAAAGAGATCCACGAAATACAGATGTAAATCTGTGAGTGGAAGTCACATATCACAGAGCAGTTTCTCAGAAAGCTTCTTTCCAGATTTCATGGGAGGATATTTCCTTTTTCACCATAGCCCTCTATGGGCTTCCAAATATCACTTTGCCAATTCCACAAGAACTGTCTTAGCGAAAGGCTTCTTGAGGGGAAAGCTGTAACTCTGTGAGATGATTTCACAGAACACAAAGAAGTTTCTCAGAAAGCTTCTTTCTCTTTGTTATTTGAGGATAATTCCTTTGGCCCTATAGTCTTCAAAGGGATCCGAAATATCTGTTCTCAGATTCCACAGAAATAAGGCTAGCAAAGAGATCCACGAAATACAGATGTAACTCTGTGAGTGGAAGTCACATATCACAGAGCAGTTTCTCAGAAAGCTTCTTTCCAGATTTCATCAGACGATATTTCCTTTTTCACCATAGCCCTCTATGGGCTTCCAAATATCACTTTGCCAATTCCACAAGAACTGCCTTAGCGAAAGGCATCTTGAGGGGAAAGATGTATCTCTGTGAGATGATTTCTCCGAACACAATGAAGTTTCTCAGAAAGCTTCTTTCTCTTTTTAATCGGAGGATATTTCCTTTGGCCCTATAATCTTCAAAAGGATCAGAAATATCTGTTCTCAGATTCCACAGAAATAAGGCTAGCAAAGAGATCCACGAAATACAGATGTAACTCTGTGAGTGGAAGTCACATATCACAGAGCAGTTTCTCAGAAAGCTTCTTTCCAGATTTCATCTGAGGATATTTCCTTTTTCACCATAGCCCTCTATGGGCTTCCAAATATCACTTTGCCAATTCCACAAGAACTGTCTTAGCGAAAGGCTTCTTGAGGGGAAAGCTGTAACTCTGTGAGATGATTTCACAGAACACAAAGAAATTTTCAGAAAGCTTCTTACTCTTTGTTATGGGAGGATATTTCCTTTGTCCCTATAGTCTTCAAAGGGATCCGAAATATCTGTTCTCAGATTCCACAGAAATAAGGCTAGCAAAGAGATCCACGAAATACAGATGTAACTCTGTGAGTGGAAGTCACATATCCCAGAGCAGTTTCTCAGAAATCTTCTTTCCAGATTTCATCTGAGGATATTTCCTTTTTCACCATAGCCCTCTATGGGCTTCCAAATATCACTTTGCCAATTCCACAAGAACTGTCTTAGCGAAAGGCTTCTTGAGGGGAAAGCTGTAACTCTGTGAGATGATTTCACAGAACACAAAGAAATTTTCAGAAAGCTTCTTTCTCTTTGTTATGGGAGGATATTTCCTTTGTCCCTATAGTCTTCAAAGGGATCCGAAATATCTGTTCTCAGATACCACAGAAATAAGGCTAGCAAAGAGATCCACGAAATACAGATGTAAATCTGTGAGTGGAAGTCACATATCACAGAGCAGTTTCTCAGAAAGCTTCTTTCCAGATTTCATGGGAGGATATTTCCTTTTTCACCATAGCCCTCTATGGGCTTCCAAATATCACTTTGCCAATTCCACAAGAACTGTCTTAGCGAAAGGCTTCTTGAGGGGAAAGCTGTAACTCTGTGAGATGATTTCACAGAAAACAAAGAAGTTTCTCAGAAAGCTTCTTTCTCTATGTTTTCGGAGGATATTTCCTTTGGCCCTATAGTCTTCAAAGGGATCCGAAATATCTGTTCTCAGATTCCACAGAAATAAGGCTAGCAAAGAGATCCACGAAATACAGATGTAACTCTGTGAGTGGAAGTCACATATCACAGAGCAGTTTCTCAGAAAGCTTCTTTCCAGATTTCATCTGAGGATATTTCCTTTTTCACCATAGCCCTCTATGGGCTTCCAAATATCACTTTGCCAATTGCACAAGAACTGTCTTAGCGAAAGGCTTCTTGAGGGGAAAGCTGTAACTCTGCGAGATGATTTCACAGAACACAAAGAAGTTTCTCAGAAAGCTTCTTTCTCTTTGTTATGGGAGGATATTTCCTTTGGCCCTATAGTCTTCAAAGGGATCCGAAATATCTGTTCTCAGATTCCACAGAAATAAGGCTAGCAAAGAGATCCACGAAATACAGATGTAACTCTGTGAGTGGAAGTCACATATCACAGAGCAGTTTCTCAGAAAGGTTCTTTCCAGATTTCATCTGAGGATATTTTCTTTTTCACCATAGCCCTCTATGGGCTTCCCAATATCACTTTTCCAATTCCATAAGAACTGTCTTAGCGAAAGGCTTCTTGAGGGGAAAGCTGTAACTCTGTGAGATGATTTCACAGAACACAAGGAAGTTTTCAGAAAGCTTCTTTCTCTTTGTTATGGGAGGATATTTCCTTTGTCCCTACAGACTTCAAAGGGATCCGAAATATCTGTTCTCAGATTCCACAGAAATAAGGCTAGCAAAGAGATCCACGAAATACAGATGTAACTCTGTGAGTGGAAGTCACATATCACAGAGCAGTTTCTCAGAAAGCTTCTTTCCAGATTTCATGGGAGGATATTTCCTTTTTCACCATAGCCCTCTATGGGCTTCCAAATATCACTTTGCCAATTCCACAAGAACTGTCTTAGCGAAAGGCTTCTTGAGGGGAAAGCTGTAACTCTGTGAGTTGATTTCACGGAACACATAGAAGTTTCTCAGAAAGCTTCCTTCTCTTTGTTATCGGAGGATATTTCCTTTGGCCCTATAGTCTTCAAAGGGATCCGAAATATCTGTTCTCAGATTCCACAGAAATAAGGCTAGTAAGGAGACCCACGAAATACAGATGTAACTCTGTGAGTGGAAGTCACATATCACAGAGCAGTTTCTCAGAAAGCTTCTTTCCAGATTTCATCTGAGGATATTTCCTTTTTCACCATAGCCCTCTATGGGTTTCCAAATATCACTTTGCCAATTCCACAAGAACTGCCTTACCTAAAGGCTTCTTGAGGGGAAAGCTGTAACTCAGGGAGATGATTTCACAGAACACAAAGAAGTTTTTCAGAAAGCGTCATTTTCTTTGTTATCGGAGGATATTTCCTTTGGCCCTATGGTCTTCAAAGGGATCCGAAATATCTGTTCTCAGATTCCACAGAAATAAGGCTAGCAAAGAGATCCACGAAATACAGATGTAACTCTGTGAGTGCAAGTCACATATCACAGAGCACTTTCTCAGAAAGCTTCTTTCTCTTTTTTATCGGAGGATATTTCCTTTTTCACCATAGCCCTCTAAGGGCTTCAAAATATCACTTTGCCAATTCCACAAGAACTGTCTTAGCGAAAGGCTACTTGAAGGGAAAACTGTAACTCTGGGAGATGATTTCACAGAACACAAAGAAGTTTTTCAGAAAGCTGCTTTCTCTTTTTTATCGGGGGATATTTCCTTTGGCCCTATAGTCTTCAAAGGGATCCGAAATATCAGTTCTCAGATTCCACAGAAATAAGGCGAGCAAAGAGATCCACGAAATACAGATGTAACGCTGTGAGTGGAAGTCACATATCACAGAGCAGTTTCTCAGAAATCTTCTTTCCAGATTTCATTTGAGGATATTTCCTTTTTCAACATAGCCCTCTCTGGGCTTCCAAATATCACTTTCCCAATTCCACAAGAACTGTCTTAGCGAAAGGCTTCTTGAGGGGATAGCTGTGACTCTCTGAGGTGATTTCACAAAACACAAAGAAGTTTCTCAGAAAGTTTCTTTCTCTTTGTTATCGGAGGATATTTCCTTTGGCCCTATAGTCTTCAAAGGGATCCGCAGTATCTTTTCTCAGATTCCTCAGAAATAAGGCTAGCAAAGAGATCCACGAAATACAGATGTAACTCTGTGAGTGGAAGTCACATATCACAGAGCAGTTTCACAGAAAGCTTCTTTCCAGATTTCATCTGAGGATATTTCCTTTTTCAACATAGCCCACTATGGGCTTCCAAATATCACTTTGCCAATTCCACAAGAACTGTCTTAGTGAAAGGATTCTTGAGGGGAAACCTGTAACTCTGGGAGATGATTTCACAGAACACAAAGAAGTTTCTCAGAAAGCTTCTTTCTCTTTGTTATCGGACTGTATTTCCTTTGACCCTAGGGTCTTCAAAGATATCCGAAATATGAGTTCTCAGATTCCACAGAAATAAGGCTATCAAAAAGATCCGCGAAATACAGATGTAACTCTGTGAGTGGAAGTCACACATCAAAAAGCAGTTTCTCAGAAAGCTTCTTTCCAGTTTCTCTCGGAGGATGTTTTCTTTTTCACCATAGCCGTCTATGGGCTTCCAAATATCACTTTGCCAATTCCACAAGAAGTGTCTTAGCGAAAGGCTTCTTGAGGGGAAAGCTGTAACTCTGTGAGATGATTTCACAGAACACAAAGAAATTTCTCAGAAAGCTTCGTTCTCATTGTTATCGTAGGATATTTCCGTCGTCCCCAGGGTCTTCAAAGGGATCCGAAATATGAGTTCTCAGATTCCACAGAAATAAGGCTATCAAAAAGATCCGCGAAATACAGATGTAACTCTGTGAGTGGAAGTCACACATCACAAAGCAGTTTCTCAGAAAGCTTCGTTCCAGTTTCTCTCGGAGGATGTTTTCTTTTTCACCATAGCCGTCTATGGGCTTCCAAATATCACTTTGCCATTTCCACAAGAACTGTCTTAGCGAAAGGATTCTTGAAGAGAAAGCTGTAACTCTGTGAGATGATTTCACAGAACACAAAGAAGTTTCTCAGAAAGCTTCTTTCTCTTTGTTATCACAGGATATTTCCTTTGGCAATATAGACTTCAAAGGTATCTTAAATATCTGTTCTCAGATTGCACAGAAATAAGGCTAGCAAAGAGATACTTGAAATACAGATGTAACTCTGTGAGATGAATTAACAGAACACTAAGCAGTTTCTCTGAAAGCTTCTTTCCAGATTTCATCGGAAGATATTTCCTTTTTCACCATTACCCTCTACGGGCTTCCAAATATCACTTTGCCAATTCCACAAGAAATGTCTTAGCGAAAGGCTTCTTGAGGGGAAAGCTGTAACTCTGTGAGATGATTTCACAAAACACAAAGAAGATTCTCAGAAAGCTTCTTTCTCTTTGTTATCGGAGGATATTTCCTTTGGCCATATAGTCTTCCAAGGGATCCGAAATATCTTTTCTCAGATTCCACAGAAATACGGCTTGCAAAGACATCCACGAAATACAGATGTAACTCTGTGAGTGGAGGTCACATATCACAGAGCAGTTTCGCAGAAAGCTTCTTTCCAGATTTCATCTGAGGATATTTCCTTTTTCACCATAGCCCTCTATGGGCTTCTAAATATCACTTTGCCAATTCCACAAGAACTGTCTTAGCGAAAGGCTTCTTGATGGGAAAGCTGTAACTCTGTGAGATGATTTCACAGAACACAAAGAAGTTTCTCAGAAAGCTTCTTTCTCTTTGTTATCGGAGGATATTTCCTTTGACCCTAGGGTCTTCGAAGGCATCCGAAATATGAGTTCTCAGATTCCACAGAAATAAGGCTATCAAACAGATCCTCGAAATACAGATGTAACTCTGTGAGTGGAAGTCACACATCACAAAGAAGTTTCTCAGAAAGCTTCCTTCCAGTTTCTCCTGGAGGATGTTTTCTTTTTCACCATAGCCCTCTATGGGCTTCCAAATATCACTTTGCCAATTCCACAAGAACTGCCTTAGCGAAAGGCATCTTGAGGGGAAAGCTGTAACTCTGTGAGATGATTTCACCGAACACAATGAAGTTTCTCAGAAAGCTTCTTTCTCTTTTTAATCGGAGGATATTTCCTTTCGCCCTATAGTCTTCAAAAGGATCCGAAATATCTGTTCTCAGATTCCACAGAAATGAGGCTAGCAAAGAGATCCACGAAATACAGATGTAACTCTGTGAGTGGAAGTAACATATCCCAGAGCAGTTTCTCAGAAAGCTTCTTTCCAGATTTCATCTGAGGATATTTCCTTTTTCACCATAGCCCTCTATGGGCTTCCAAATATCACTTTGACAATTTCACAAGAACTGTCTTAGCGAAAGGCTTCTTGAGGGGAAAGCTGTAACTCTGTGAGATGGTTTCACAGAACACAAAGAAATTTTCAGAAAGCTTCTTTCTCTTTGTTATGGGAGGATATTTCCTTTGTCCCTATAGTCTTCAAAGGGATCCGAAATATCTGTTCTCAGATTCCACAGAAATAAGGCTAGCAAAGAGACCCACGAAATACAGATGTAACTCTGTGAGTGGAAGTCACATATCACAGAGCAGTTTCTCAGAAAGCTTCTTTCCAGATTTCATGGGAGGATATTTCCTTTTTCAACATAGCCCTCTATGGGCTTCCCAATATCACTTTTCCAATTCCACAAGAACTGTCTTAGCGAAAGGCTTCTTGAGGGGAAAGCTGTAACTCTGTGAGATGATTTCACATAACACAAAGAAGTTTCTCAGAAAGCTTCTTTCTCTTTGTTATGGGAGGATATTTCCTTTGGCCCTATAGTCTTCAAAGGGATCCGAAATATCTGTTCTCAGATTCCACAGAAATAAGGCTAGCAAAGAGATCCAAGAAATACAGATGTAACTCTGTGAGTGGAAGTCACATATCACAGAGCAGTTTCTCAGAAAGGTTCTTTCCAGATTTCATCGGAGGATATTTCCTTTTTCACCATAGACCTCTATGGGCTTCCAAATATCACTTTGCCAATTCCACAAGAACTG
Organism: Macaca mulatta; assembly: GCF_049350105.2. Lineage (NCBI taxonomy): Eukaryota > Metazoa > Chordata > Mammalia > Primates > Cercopithecidae > Macaca > Macaca mulatta. Next base: position 32,767,587 of record NC_133417.1, read on the forward strand.
CCTTAGCGAAAGGCATCTTGAGGGGAAAGCTGTAACTCTGTGAGATGATTTCACCGAACACTATGAAGTTTCTCAGAAATCTTCTTTCTCTTTTTAATCGGAGGATATTTCCTTTGGCCCTATAGTCTTCAAAAGGATCCGAAATATCTGTTCTCAGATTCCACAGAAATAAGGCTAGCAAAGAGATCCACGAAATACAGATGTAACTCTGTGAGAGGAAGTCACGTATCCCAGAGCAGTTTCTCAGAAAGCTTCTTTCCAGATTTCATCTGAGGATATTTCCTTTTTCACCATAGCCCTCTATGGGCTTCCAAATATCACTTTGCCAATTCCACAAGAACTGTCTTAGCGAAAGGCTTCTTGAGGGGAAAGCTGTAACTCTGTGAGATGATTTCACAGAACACAAAGAAATTTTCAGAAAGCTTCTTTCTCTTTGTTATGGGAGGATATTTCCTTTGTCCCTATAGTCTTCAAAGGGATCCGAAATATCTGTTCTCAGATACCACAGAAATAAGGCTAGCAAAGAGATCCACGAAATACAGATGTAAATCTGTGAGTGGAAGTCACATATCACAGAGCAGTTTCTCAGAAAGCTTCTTTCCAGATTTCATGGGAGGATATTTCCTTTTTCACCATAGCCCTCTATGGGCTTCCAAATATCACTTTGCCAATTCCACAAGAACTGTCTTAGCGAAAGGCTTCTTGAGGGGAAAGCTGTAACTCTGTGAGATGATTTCACAGAACACAAAGAAGTTTCTCAGAAAGCTTCTTTCTCTTTGTTATTTGAGGATATTTCCTTTGGCCCTATAGTCTTCAAAGGGATCCGAAATATCTGTTCTCAGATTCCACAGAAATAAGGCTAGCAAAGAGATCCACGAAATACAGATGTAACTCTGTGAGTGGAAGTCACATATCACAGAGCAGTTTCTCAGAAAGCTTCTTTCCAGATTTCATCAGAGGATATTTCCTTTTTCACCATAGCCCTCTATGGGCTTCCAAATATCACTTTGCCAATTCCACAAGAACTGTCTTAGCGAAAGGCTTCTTGATGGGAAAGCTGTAACTCTGTGAGATGATTTCACAGAACACAAAGAAGTTTCTCAGAAAGCTTCTTTCTCTTTGTTATCGGAGGATATTTCCTTTGACCCTAGGGTCTTCGAAGGCATCCGAAATATGAGTTCTCAGATTCCAGAGAAATAAGGCTATCAAACAGATCCACGAAATACAGATGTAACTCTGTGAGTGGAAGTGACACATCACAAAGAAGTTTCTCAGAAAGCTTCCTTCCAGTTTCTCCTGGAGGATGTTTTCTTTTTCACCATAGCCCTCTATGGGCTTCCAAATATCACTTTGCCAATTCCACAAGAACTGCCTTAGCGAAAGGCATCTTGAGGGGAAAGCTGTAACTCTGTGAGATGATTTCACCGAACACAATGAAGTTTCTCAGAAAGCTTCTTTCTCTTTTTAATCGGAGGATATTTCCTTTCGCCCTATAGTCTTCAAAAGGATCCGAAATATCTGTTCTCAGATTCCACAGAAATGAGGCTAGCAAAGAGATCCACGAAATACAGATGTAACTCTGTGAGTGGAAGTAACATATCCCAGAGCAGTTTCTCAGAAAGCTTCTTTCCAGATTTCATCTGAGGATATTTCCTTTTTCACCATAGCCCTCTATGGGCTTCCAAATATCACTTTGACAATTTCACAAGAACTGTCTTAGCGAAAGGCTTCTTGAGGGGAAAGCTGTAACTCTGTGAGATGGTTTCACAGAACACAAAGAAATTTTCAGAAAGCTTCTTTCTCTTTGTTATGGGAGGATATTTCCTTTGTCCCTATAGTCTTCAAAGGGATCCGAAATATCTGTTCTCAGATTCCACAGAAATAAGGCTAGCAAAGAGATCCACGAAATACAGATGTAACTCTGTGAGTGGAAGTCACATATCACAGAGCAGTTTCTCAGAAAGCTTCTTTCCAGATTTCATGGGAGGATATTTCCTTTTTCAACATAGCCCTCTATGGGCTTCCCAATATCACTTTTCCAATTCCACAAGAACTGTCTTAGCGAAAGGCTTCTTGAGGGGAAAGCTGTAACTCTGTGAGATGATTTCACATAACACAAAGAAGTTTCTCAGAAAGCTTCTTTCTCTTTGTTATGGGAGGATATTTCCTTTGGCCCTATAGTCTTCAAAGGGATCCGAAATATCTGTTCTCAGATTCCACAGAAATAAGGCTAGCAAAGAGATCCACGAAATACAGATGTAACTCTGTGAGTGGAAGTCACATATCACAGAGCAGTTTCTCAGAAAGGTTCTTTCCAGATTTCATCGGAGGATATTTCCTTTTTCACCATAGACCTCTATGGGCTTCCAAATATCACTTTGCCAATTCCACAAGAACTGCCTTAGCGAAAGGCATCTTGAGGGGAAAGCTGTAACTCTGTGAGATGATTTCACCGAACACAATGAAGTTTCTCAGAAATCTTCTTTCTCTTTTTAATCGGAGGATATTTCCTTTGGCCCTATAGTCTTCAAAAGGATCCGAAATATCTGTTCTCAGATTCCACAGAAATAAGGCTAGCAAAGAGATCCACGAAATACAGATGTAACTCTGTGAGAGGAAGTCACGTATCCCAGAGCAGTTTCTCAGAAAGCTTCTTTCCAGATTTCATCTGAGGATATTTCCTTTTTCACCATAGCCCTGTATGGGCTTCCAAATATCACTTTGCCAATTCCACAAGAACTGTCTTAGCGAAAGGCTTCTTGAGGGGAAAGCTGTAACTCTGTGAGATGATTTCACAGAACACAAAGAAATTTTCAGAAAGCTCCTTTCTCTTTGTTATGGGAGGATATTTCCTTTGTCCCTATAGTCTTCAAAGGGATCCGAAATATCTGTTCTCAGATACCACAGAAATAAGGCTAGCAAAGAGATCCACGAAATACAGATGTAAATCTGTGAGTGGAAGTCACATATCACAGAGCAGTTTCTCAGAAAGCTTCTTTCCAGATTTCATGGGAGGATATTTCGTTTTTCACCATAGCCCTCTATGGGCTTCCAAATATCACTTTGCCAATTCCACAAGAACTGTCTTAGCGAAAGGCTTCTTGAGGGGAAAGCTGTAACTCTGTGAGATGATTTCACAGAACACAAAGAAGTTTCTCAGAAAGCTTCTTTCTCTTTGTTATTTGAGGATATTTCCTTTGGCCCTATAGTCTTCAAAGGGATCCGAAATATCTGTTCTCAGATTCCACAGAAATAAGGCTAGCAAAGAGATCCACGAAATACAGATGTAACTCTGTGAGTGGAAGTCACATATCACAGAGCAGTTTCTCAGAAAGCTTCTTTCCAGATTTCATCAGAGGATATTTCCTTTTTCACCATAGCCCTCTATGGGCTTCCAAATATCACTTTGCCAATTCCACAAGAACTGCCTTAGCGAAAGGCATCTTGAGGGGAAAGCTGTATCTCTGTGAGATGATTTCTCCGAACACAATGAAGTTTCTCAGAAAGCTTCTTTCTCTTTTTAATCGGAGGATATTTCCTTTGGCCCTATAATCTTCAAAAGGATCAGAAATATCTGTTCTCAGATTCCACAGAAATAAGGCTAGCAAAGAGATCCACGAAATACAGATGTAACTCTGTGAGTGGAAGTCACATATCCCAGAGCAGTTTCTCAGAAAGCTTCTTTCCAGATTTCATCTGAGGATATTTCCTTTTTCACCATAGGCCTCTATGGGCTTCCAAATATCACTTTGCCGATTGCACAAGAACTGTCTTAGCGAAAGGCTTCTTGAGGGGAAAGCTGTAACTCTGCGAGATGATTTCACAGAACACAAAGAAGTTTCTCAGAAAGCTTCTTTCTCTTTGTTATGGGAGGATATTTCCTTTGGCCCTATAGTCTTCAAAGGGATCCGAAATATCTGTTCTCAGATTCCACAGAAATAAGGCTAGCAAAGAGATCCACGAAATACAGATGTAACTCTGTGAGTGGAAGTCACATATCCCAGAGCAGTTTCTCAGAAAGGTTCTTTCCAGATTTCATCTGAGGATATTTTCTTTTTCACCATAGCCCTCTATGGGCTTCCCAATATCACTTTTCCAATTCCACAAGAACTGTCTTAGCGAAAGGCTTCTTGAGGGGAAAGCTGTAACTCTGTGAGATGATTTCACAGAACACAAGGAAGTTTTCAGAAAGCTTCTTTCTCTTTGTTATGGGAGGATATTTCCTTTGTCCCTACAGACTTCAAAGGGATCCGAAATATCTGTTCTCAGATTCCACAGAAATAAGGCTAGCAAAGAGATCCACGAAATACAGATGTAACTCTGTGAGTGGAAGTCACATATCACAGAGCAGTTTCTCAGAAAGCTTCTTTCCAGATTTCATGGGAGGATATTTCCTTTTTCACCATAGCCCTCTATGGGCTTCCAAATATCACTTTGCCAATTCCACAAGAACTGTCTTAGCGAAAGGCTTCTTGAGGGGAAAGCTGTAACTCTGTGAGTTGATTTCACGGAACACATAGAAGTTTCTCAGAAAGCTTCTTTCTCTTTGTTATCGGAGGATATTTCCTTTGGCCCTATAGTCTTCAAAGGGATCCGAAATATCTGTTCTCAGATTCCACAGAAATAAGGCTAGCAAGGAGACCCACGAAATACAGATGTAACTCTGTGAGTGGAAGTCACATATCACAGAGCAGTTTCTCAGAAAGCTTCTTTCCAGATTTCATCTGAGGATATTTCCTTTTTCACCATAGCCCTCTATGGGTTTCCAAATATCACTTTGCCAATTCCACAAGAACTGTCTTAGCGAAAGGCTTCTTAAAGGGAAAGCTGTAACTCTGTGAGATGATTTCACAGAACACAAAGAAGTTTCTCAGAAATCTTCTTTCTCTTTGTTATCGGAGGATATTTCCTTTGGCCCTATAGTCTTCAAAGGGATCCGAAATATCTGTTCTCAGATTCCACAGAAATAAGGCTAGCAAAGGGATCCACGAAATACAGATGTAACTCTCTGAGTGGAAGTCACATATCACAGAGCAGTTTCTCAGGAAGCTTCTTTCCAGATTTCATTGAAGGATATTTCCTTTTTCACCATAGTCCTCTAGGGGCTTCCAAATATCACTTTGCCAATTCCACAAGAACTGTCTTAGCGAAAGGTTTCTTGAGGGGAAAGCTGTAACTCTGTGAGATGATTTCACCGAACACAATGAAGTTTCTCAGAAAGCTTCTTTCTCTTTGTTATCGGAGGATATTTACTTTGGCCCTATAGCCTTCAAAGGGATCCGAAATATCTGTTCTCAGATTCCACAGAAATAAGGCTAGCAAAGAGATCCACGGAATACAGATGTAACTCTGTGAGTGGAAGTCTCATATCACAGAGCAGTTTCTGAGAAAGCTTCTTTCCAGATTTCATCCGAGGATATTTCCTTTTTCACCATAGCCGTCTATGGGCTTCCAAATATCACTTTGCCAATTCCACAAGAACTGCCTTACCTAAAGGCTTCTTGAGGGGAAAGCTGTAACTCAGGGAGATGATTTCACAGAACACAAAGAAGTTTTTCAGAAAGCGTCATTTTCTTTGTTATCGGAGGATATTTCCTTTGGCCCTATGGTCTTCAAAGGGATCCGAAATATCTGTTCTCAGATTCCACAGAAATAAGGCTAGCAAAGAGATCCACGAAATACAGATGTAACTCTGTGAGTGCAAGTCACATATCACAGAGCACTTTCTCAGAAAGCTTCTTTCTCTTTTTTATCGGAGGATATTTCCTTTTTCACCATAGCCCTCTAAGGGCTTCAAAATATCACTTTGCCAATTCCACAAGAACTGTCTTAGCGAAAGGCTACTTGAAGGGAAAACTGTAACTCTGGGAGATGATTTCACAGAACACAAAGAAGTTTTTCAGAAAGCTGCTTTCTCTTTTTTATCGGGGGATATTTCCTTTGGCCCTATAGTCTTCAAAGGGATCCGAAATATCAGTTCTCAGATTCCACAGAAATAAGGCGAGCAAAGAGATCCACGAAATACAGATGTAACGCTGTGAGTGGAAGTCACATATCACAGAGCAGTTTCTCAGAAATCTTCTTTCCAGATTTCATTTGAGGATATTTCCTTTTTCAACATAGCCCTCTCTGGGCTTCCAAATATCACTTTCCCAATTCCACAAGAACTGTCTTAGCGAAAGGCTTCTTGAGGGGATAGCTGTGACTCTCTGAGGTGATTTCACAAAACACAAAGAAGTTTCTCAGAAAGTTTCTTTCTCTTTGTTATCGGAGGATATTTCCTTTGGCCCTATAGTCTTCAAAGGGATCCGCAGTATCTTTTCTCAGATTCCTCAGAAATAAGGCTAGCAAAGAGATCCACGAAATACAGATGTAACTCTGTGAGTGGAAGTCACATATCACAGAGCAGTTTCACAGAAAGCTTCTTTCCAGATTTCATCTGAGGATATTTCCTTTTTCAACATAGCCCACTATGGGCTTCCAAATATCACTTTGCCAATTCCACAAGAACTGTCTTAGTGAAAGGATTCTTGAAGGGAAACCTGTAACTCTGGGAGATGATTTCACAGAACACAAAGAAGTTTCTCCGAAAGCTTCTTTCTCTTTGTTATCGGAGGATATTTCCTTTGGCCCTATAGTCTTCAAAGGGATCCGAAATATCGGTTCTCAGATTCCACAGAAATAAGGCTAGCAAAGAGATCCACGAAATACAGATGTAACTCTGTGAGTGGAAGTCACACATCACAAAGCAGTTTCTCAGAAAGCTTCGTTCCAGTTTCTCTCGGAGGTTGTTTTCTTTTTCACCATAGCCGTCTATGGGCTTCCAAATATCACTTTGCCATTTCCACAAGAACTGTCTTAGCGAAAGGATTCTTGAAGAGAAAGCTGTAACTCTGTGAGATGATTTCACAGAACACAAACAAGTTTCTCAGAAAGCTTCTTTCTCTTTGTTATCACAGGATATTTCCTTTGGCAATATAGACTTCAAAGGTATCTTAAATATCTGTTCTCAGATTGCACAAAAATAAGGCTAGCAAAGAGATACTTGAAATACAGATGTAACTCTGTGAGATGAATTAACAGAACACTAAGCAGTTTCTCTGAAAGCTTCTTTCCAGATTTCATCGGAGGATATTTCCTTTTTCACCATTGCCCTCTACAGGCTTCCAAATATCACTTTGCCAATTCCACAAGAACTGTCTTAGCGAAAGGCTTCTTGAGGGGAAAGCTGTAACTGTGTGAGATGATTTCACAAAACACAAAGAAGATTCTCAGAAAGCTTCTTTCTCTTTGTTATCGGAGGATATTTCCTTTGGCCATATAGTCTTCCAAGGGATCCGAAATATCTTTTCTCAGATTCCACAGAAATACGGCTTGCAAAGACATCCACGAAATACAGATGTAACTCTGTGAGTGGAAGTCACATATCACAGAGCAGTTTCTCAGAAAGCTTCTTTCCAGATTTCATCTGAGGATATTTCCTTTTTCACCATAGCCCTCTATGGGCTTCCAAATATCACTTTGCCAATTCCATAAGAACTGTCTTAGCGAAAGGCTTCTTGATGGGAAAGCTGTAACTCTGTGAGATGATTTCACAGAACACAAAGAAGTTTCTCAGAAAGCTTCTTTCTCTTTGTTATCGGAGGATATTTCCTTTGACCCTAGGGTCTTCGAAGGCATCCGAAATATGAGTTCTCAGATTCCACAGAAATAAGGCTATCAAACAGATCCGTGAAATACAGATGTAACTCTGTGAGTGGAAGTCACACATCACAAAGAAGTTTCTCAGAAAGCTTCCTTCCAGTTTCTCCTGGAGGATGTTTTCTTTTTCACCATAGCCCTCTATGGGTTTCCAAATATTACTTTGAGAATTCCACTAGAACTCTCTTAACGAAAGGCTTCTTGAGGGGAAAGCTGTAACTCTGTGAGATGATTTCACAGAACACAAAGAAGTTTCTCAGAAAGGTTCTTTCTCTTTTTTATCGCAGGTTATTTCCTTTGGCCCTATAGTCTTCAAAGGAATCCGAAATATCTGTTCTCAGATTCCACAGAAATAAGGCTAGCAAAGAGATCCTTGAAATACAGATGTAACTCTGTGAGATGAATTAAGAGAACAATAAGCAGTTTCTCAGAAAGCTTCGTTCCAGATTTCATGGGAGGATATTTCCTTTTTCAACATAGCCCTCTATGGGCTTCCAAATATCACTTTGCCAATTCCACAAGAACTGTCTTAGCGAAAGGCTTCTTGAGGGGAAAGCTGTAACTCTGTGAGATGATTTCACAGAACACAAAGAAGTTTCTCAGAAAGCTTCTTTCTCTTTGTTATCGGAGGTTATTTCTTTTGGCCCTATAGTCTTCCAAGGGATCCCAAATATCTTTTCTTAGATTCCACAGAAATAAGGCTACCAAAGAGATCCACGAGATACAGATGTTACTCTGTGAGTGGAAGTCACATATCACAGAGCAGTTTCTCAGAAAGCTTCTTTCCAGATTTCATCGGAGGATATTTCCTTTTTCACCATAGCCCTCTATGGGCTTCAAAATATCACTTTGCCAATTCCACAAGAACTGTCTTAGCGAAAGGCTTCTTGAGGGGAAAACTGTAACTCTGGGAGATGATTTCACAGAACACAAAGAAGTTTCTCAGAAAGCTTCTTTCTCTTTGTTATCGGAGGATATTTCCTTTGGCCCTATAGTCTTCAAAGGGATAAGAAATATCTGTTCTCATATTCCACAGAAATAAGGCTAGCGAAGAGATCCAGGAAATACAGATGTAACTCTGTGAGTGGAAGTCACATATCACAGAGCAGTTTCTCAGAATGCTTCTTTCCAATTTTCATCGGAGGATATTTCCTTTTTCACCATAGCCCTCTATGGGCTTCCAAATATCTCTTTGCCAATTCCACAAGAACTGTCTTAGCGAAAGGCTTCTTGAGGGGAAAGCTGTATCTCTGTGAGATGATTTCACAGAACAGAAAGAAGTTTCTCAGAAAGCTTCTTTCTCTTTGTTATCGGAGGATATTTCCTTTGGCCCTATAGTCTTCAAAGGGATCCGAAATATCTGCTCTCAGATTCCACAGAAATAAGGCTAGCAAAGAGATCCACGAAATACAGATGTAACTCTGTGAGTGGAAGTCACATATCACAGAGCAGTTTCTCAGAAAGCTTCTTTCCAGATTTCATCGGTGGATATTTCCTTTTTCACTGTAGCCCTCTATGGGCTTCCTAATATCACTTTTCCAATTCCACAAGAACTGTCTTAGCGAAAGGCTTCTTGAGGGGAAAGCTGTAACCCTGTGAGATGATTTCACAGAACACAAAGAAGTTTCTCAGAAAGCTGCTTTCTCTTTGTTATGGGAGGATATTTCCTTTGGCCCTATAGTCTTCAAAGGGATCCGAAATATCTGTTCTCAGATTCCACAGAAATAAGGCTAGCAAAGAGATCCACGAAATACAGATGTAACTCTGTTAGTGGAAGTCACATATCCCAGAGCAGTTTCTCAGAAAGCTTCTTTCCAGATTTCATCGGAGGATATTTCCTTTTTCACCATAGCCCTCTATGGGCTTCCAAATATCACTTTGCCAATTCCACAAGAACTGTCTTAGAGAAAGGCTTCTTGAGGGGAAAGCTGTAACTCTGTGAGATGATTTCACAGAACACAAAGAAGTTTCTCAGAAAGCTTCTTTCTCTTTGTTATGGGAGGATATTTCCTTGGGCCCTACAGTCTTCAAAGGGATTCTAAATATCTGCTCTCAGATTCCACAGAAATAAGGCTAGCAAAGAGATCCAGGAAATACAGATGTAATTCGGTGAGTGGAAGTCACATATCACAGAGCAGTTTCTCAGAAAGCATCTTTCCAGATTTCATCGGAGAATATTTCCTTTTTCACCATAGCCCTCTACGGGCTTCCAAATATCACTTTGCCAATTCCACAAGAACTGTCTTAGCGAAAGGCTTCTTGAGGGGAAAGCTGTAACTCTGTGAGATGATTTCACAGAACACAAAGAAGTTTCTCAGAAAGCTTCTTTCTCTTTGTTATCGGAGGATATTTCCTTTGGCCCTATAGTCTTCAAAGGGATCCGAAATATCTGTTCTCAGATTCCACAGAAATAAAGCTAGCAAAGAGATCCACCAAATACAGATGTAACTCTGTGAGTGGAAGTCACATATCACAGAGCAGTTTCTCAGAAAGCTTCTTTCCAGATTTCATCTGAGGATATTTCCTTTTTCACCATAGCCCTCTATGGGCTTCCAAATATCACTTTGCCAATTCAACAAGAACTGTCTTAGCGAAAGGCTTCTTGAGGGGAAAGCTGTAACTCTGGGAGATGATTTCACAAAACACAAAGAAGTTTCTCATAGAGCTTCTTTCTCTTTGTTATCGGAGGATATTTCCTCTGGCCCAATAGTCTTCCAAGGGATCCGAAATATCTGTTCTCAGATTCCACAGAAATAAAGCTAGCAAAGAGATCCACGAAATACACATGTAACTCTGTGAGTGGAAGTCACATATCACAGAGCAGTTTCTCAGAAAGCTTCTTTCCAGATTTCATCGGAGGATATTTCCTTTTTCACCATAGCCCTCTATGGGCTTCCTAATATCACTTTGCCAATTCCACAAGAACTGTCTTAGCGAAAGGCTTCTTGAGGGGAAAGCTGTAACTCTGTGAGATGATTTCACAGAACAGAAAGAAGTTCCTCTGAAAGCTTCTTTCTCTTTGTTATCGGAGGATATTTACTTTGGCCCTATAGTCTTCAAAGGGATCCGAAATATCTGTTCTCAAATTCCACAGAAATAAGGCTAGCAAAGAGATCCACGAAATACAGATGTAACTCTGTGAGTGGAAGTCACATATCACAGAGCAGTTTGTCAGAAAGCTTCTTTCCAGATTTCATCGGAGGATATTTCCTTTTTCACCATAGCCCTCTAAGGGCTTCCAAATATCACTTTGCCAATTCCACAAGAACTCTCTTAGCGAAAGGCTTCTTGAGGGGAAAGCTGTAACTCTGTGAGATGATTTCACAGAACACAAAGAAGTTTCTCAGAAAGCTTCTTTCTCATTGTTATGGAAGGATATTTCCTTTGGCCCTATAGTCTTCAAAGGGATTCTAAATATCTGCTCTCAGATTCCACAGAAAGAAGGCTAGCAAGGAGATCCACGAAATACAGATGTAACTCTGTGAGTGGATGTCACATATTACAGAGCAGTTTCTCAGAAAGCTTCTTTCCAGATTTCATCGGAGGACATTTCCTTTTTCACCATAGCCCTCTATGGGCTTCCAAATATCACTTTGCCAATTCCACAAGAACTGTCTTAGCGAAAGGCTTCTTGAGGGGAAAGCTGTAACTCTGTGAGATGATTTCACAGAACACAAAGAAGTTTCTCAGAAAGCTTCTTTCTCTTTGTTATGGGAGGATATTTCCTTTTTCCCTATAGTCTTCAAACGGATCCGAAATATCTGTTCTCAGATTCCACAGAAATAAGGCTAGCAAAGAGATCCACGAAATACAGATGTAACTCTGTGAGTGGAAGTCACATATCACAGAGCAGTTTCTCAAAAAGCTTCTTTCCAGATTTCATCGGAGGTTATTTCCTTTTTCACCATAGCCCTCTATGGGCTTCCAAATATCACTTTGCCAATTCCACAAGAACTGTCTTAGCGAAAGGCTTCTTGAGGGGAAAGCTGTAACTCTGGGAGATGATTTCACAGAACACAAAGAAGTTTCTCAGAGAGCTTCTTTCTCTTTGTTATCGGAGGATATTTCCTTTGGCCCAATAGTCTTCCAAGGGATCCGAAATATCTGTTCTCAGATTCCACAGAAATAAGGCTAGCAAAAAGATCCACGAAAAACAGATGTAACTCTGTGAGTGGAAGTCACATATCACAGAGCAGTTTCTCAGAAAGCTTCTTTCCAGATTTCATCGGGGGATATTTCCTTTTTCACCATAGCCCTCCATGGGCTTCCTAATATCACTTTGCCAATTCCACAAGAACTGTCTTAGCGAAAGGCTTCTTGAGGGGAAAGCTGTAACTCTGTGAGATGATTTCATAGAACACAAAGAAGTTTCTCAGAAAGCTTCTTTCTCTTTGTTATCGGAGGATATTTCCTTTGGCCCTACAGTCTTCAAAGGGATTCTAAATATCTGCTCTTAGATTCCACAGAAATCAGGCTAGCAAAGAGATCCACGAAATACAGATGTAACTCTGTGAGTGGAAGTCACATATCACAGAGCAGTTTCTCAGAAAGCGTCTTTCCAGATTTCATCGGAGGATATTTCCTTTGTCACCATAGCCCTCTATGGGCTTCCAAATATCACTTTGCCAATTCCACAAGAACTGTCTTAGCGAAAGGCTTCCTGAGGGGAAAGCTGTAACTCTGTGAGATGATTTCACAGAACACAAAGAAGTTTCTCAGAAAGCTTCTTTCTCTTTGTTATCGGAGGATATTTCCTTTGGCCCTATAGTCTTCAAAGGGATCCGAAATATCTGTTCTCAGATTCCACAAAAATAAGGCTAGCAAAGAGATCCAGGAAATACAGATGTAACTCTGTGAGTGGAAGTCACATATCACATAGCAGTTTCTCAGAAAGCTTCTTTCCAGATTTCATTGGAAGATATTTCCTTTTTCACAATAGCCCTCTATGGGCTTCCAAATATCACTTTGCCAATTCCACAAGAACTGTCTTAGCGAAAGGCTTCTTGAGGGAAAAGCTGTAACTCTGTGAGATGATTTCACAGAACACAAAGAAGTTTCTCAGAAAGCTTCTTTCTCTTTGTTATCGGAGGATATTTCCTTTGGCCCTATAGTCTTCAATGGGATCCGAAATATCTGTTCTCAGATTCCACAGAAATAAGGCGAGCAAAGGGATCCACGAAATACAGATGTAACTCTGTGAGTGGAAGTCTCATATCACAGAGCAGTTTCTCAGAAAGCTTCTTTCCAGATTTCATCGGAGGATATTTCCTTTTTCACCATAGCCCTCTATGGGCTTCCAAATATCACTTTGCCAATTCAACAAGAACTGTCTTAGCGATAGGCTTCTTGAGGGGAAAGCTGTAACTCTGTGAGATGATTTCACAGAACACAAAGAAGTTTCTCAGAAAGCTTCTTTCTCTTTGTTACCGGAGGATATTTCCTTTGGCCCTATAGTCTTCAAAGGGATCCGAAATATCTGTTCTCAGATTCCACAGAAATAAGGCTAGCAAAGAGATCCACGAAATACAGATGTAACTCTGTTAGTGGAAGTCACATATCCCAGAGCAGTTTCTCAGAAAGCTTCTTTCCAGATTTCATCGGAGGATATTTCCTTTTTCACCATAGCCCTCTATGGGCTTCCAAATATCACTTTGCCAATTCCACAAGAACTGTCTTAGAGAAAGGCTTCTTGAGGGGAAAGCTGTAACTCTGTGAGATGATTTCACAGAACACAAAGAAGTTTCTCAGAAAGCTTCTTTCTCTTTGTTATGGGAGGATATTTCCTTGGGCCCTACAGTCTTCAAAGGGATTCTAAATATCTGCTCTCAGATTCCACAGAAATAAGGCTAGCAAAGAGATCCACGAAATACAGATGTAATTCGGTGAGTGGAAGTCACATATCACAGAGCAGTTTCTCAGAAAGCGTCTTTCCAGATTTCATCGGAGGATATTTCCTTTTTCACCACAGCCCTCTACAGGCTTCCAAATATCACTTTGCCAATTCCACAAGAACTGTCTTAGCGAAAGGCTTCTTGAGGGGAAAGCTGTAACTCTGTGAGATGATTTCACAGAACACAAAGAAGTTTCTCAGAAAGCTTCTTTCTCTTTTTTATCGGAGGATATTTCCTTTGGCCCTATAGTCTTCAAAGGGATCCGAAATATCTGTTCTCAGATTCCACAGAAATAAAGCTAGCAAAGAGATCCACGAAATACAGATGTTACTCGGTGAGTGGAAGTCACATATCACAGAGCAGTTTCTCAGAAAGCTTCTTTCCAGATTTCATCTGAGGATATTTCCTTTTTCACCATAGCACTCTATGGGCTTCCAAATATCACTTTGCCAATTCCACAAGAACTGTCTTAGCGAAAGGCTTCTTGAGGGGAAAGCTGTAACTCTGGGAGATGATTTCACAAAACACAAAGAAGTTTCTCATAGAGCTTCTTTATCTTTGTTATCGGAGGATATTTCCTTTGGCCCAATAGTCTTCCAAGGGATCCGAAATATCTGTTCTCAGATTCCACAGAAATAAGGCTAGCAAAGAGATCCACGAAATACACATGTAACTCGGTGAGTGGAAGTCACATATCACAGAGCAGTTTCTCAGAAAGCTTCTTTCCAGATTTCATCGGAGGATATTTCCTTTTTCACCATAGCCCTCTAAGGGCTTCCTAATATCACTTTGCCAATTCCACAAGAACTGTCTTAGCGAAAGGCTTCTGGAGGGGAAAGCTGTAACTCTGTGAGATGATTTCACAGAACAGAAAGAAGTTTCTCTGAAAGCTTCTTTCTCTTTGTTATCGGAGGATATTTCCTTTGGCCCTATAGTCTTCAAAGGGATCCGAAATATCTGTTCTCAAATTCCACAGAAATAAGGCTAGCAAAGAGATCCACGAAATACAGATGTAACTCTCTGAGTGGAAGTCACATATCACAGAGCAGTTTCTCAGAAAGCTTCTTTCCAGATTTCATCGGAGGACATTTCCTTTTTCACCATAGCCCTCTATGGGCTTCCAAATATCACTTTGCAAATTCCACAAGAACTGTCTTAGCGAAAGGCTTCTTGAGGGGAAAGCTGTAACTCTGTGAGATGATTTCACAGAACACAAAGAAGTTTCTCAGAAAGCTTCTTTCTCTTTGTTATGGGAGGATATTTCCTTTGTCCCTATAGTCTTCAAACGGATCCGAAATATCTGTTCTCAGATTCCACAGAAATAAGGCTAGCAAAGAGATCCAAGAAATACAGATGTACCTCTGTGAGTGGAAGTCACATATCACAGAGCAGTTTCTCAAAAAGCTTCTTTCCAGATTTCATCGGAGGTTATTTCCTTTTTCACCATAGCCCTCTATGGGCTTCCAAATATCACTTTGCCAATTCCACAAGAACTGTCTTAGCGAAAGGCTTCTTGAGGGGAAAGCTGTAACTCTGGGAGATGATTTCACAGAACACAAAGAAGTTTCTCAGAGAGCTTCTTTCTCTTTGTTATCGGAGGATATTTCCTTTGGCCCAATAGTCTTCCAAGGGATCCGAAATGTCTGTTCTCAGATTCCACAGAAATAAGGCTAGCAAAGAGATCCACGAAAAACAGATGTAACTCTGTGAGTGGAAGTCACATATCACAGAGCAGTTTCTCAGAAAGCTTCTTTCCAGATTTCATCGGAGGATATTTCCTTTTTCACCATAGCCCTCCATGGGCTTCCTAATATCACTTTGCCAATTCCACAAGAACTGTCTTAGCGAAAGGCTTCTTGAGGGGAAAGCTGTAACTCTGTGAGAAGATTTCATACAACACAAAGAAGTTTCTCAGAAAGCTTCTTTCTCTTTGTTATCGGAGGATATTTCCTTTGGCCCTACAGTCTTCAAAGGGATTCTAAATATCTACTCTCAGATTCCACAGAAATCAGGCTAGCAAAGAGATCCATGAAATACAGATGTAACTCTGTGAGTGGAAGTCACATATCACAGAGCAGTTTCTCAGAAAGCTTCTTTCCAGATTTCATCTGAGGATATTTCCTTTTTCACCATAGCCCTCTATGGGCTTCCAAATATCACTTTGCCAATTCCACAAGAACTGTCTTAGCGAAAGGCTTCTTGAGGGGAAAGCTGTAACTCTGGGAGATGATTTCACAAAACACAAAGAAGTTTCTCATAGAGCTTCTTTCTCTTTGTTATCGGAGGATATTTCCTTTGGCCCAATAGTCTTCCAAGGGATCCGAAATATCTGTTCTCAGATTCCACAGATATAAGGCTAGCAAAGAGATCCACGAAACACACATGTAACTCTGTGAGTGGAAGTCACATATCACAGAGCAGTTTCTCAGAAAGCTTCTTTCCGGATTTCATCGGAGGATATTTCCTTTTTCACCATAGCCCTCTATGGGCTTCCTAATATCACTTTGCCAATTCCACAAGAACTGTCTTAGCGAAAGGCTTCTTGAGGGGAAAGCTGTAACTCTGTGAGATGATTTCACAGAACAGAAAGAAGTTTCTCTGAAAGCTTCTTTCTCTTAGTTATCGGAGGATATTTCCTTTGGCCCTATAGTCTTCAAAGGGATCCGAAATATCTGTTCTCATATTCCACAGAAATCAGGCTAGCAAAGAGATCCACGAAATACAGATGTAACTCTGTGAGTGGATGTCACATATTACAGAGCAGTTTCCCAGAAAGCTTCTTTCCAGATTTCATCGGAGGACATTTCCTTTTTCACCATAGCCCTCTATGGTCTTCCAAATATCACTTTGCCAATTCCACTAGAACTGTCTTAGCGAAAGGCTTCTTGAGGGGAAAGCTGTAACTCTGGGAGATGATTTCACAGAACACAAAGAAGTTTCTCAGAGAGCTTCTTTCTCTTTGTTATCGGAGGATATTTCCTTTGGCCCAATAGTCTTCCAAGGGATCCGAAATATCTGTTCTCAGATTCCACAGAAATAAGGCTACCAAAGAGATCCACGAAAAACAGATGTAACTCTGTGAGTGGAAGTCACATATCACAGAGCAGTTTCTCAGAAAGCTTCTTTCCAGATTTCATCGGAGGATATTTCCTTTTTCACCATAGACCTCCATGGGCTTCCTAATATCACTTTGCCAATTCCAAAAGAACTGTCTTAGCGAAAGGCTTCTTGAGGGGAAAGCTGTAACTCTGTGAGATGATTTCATACAACACCAAGAAGTTTCTCAGAAAGCTTCTTTCTCTTTGTTATTGGAGGATATTTCCTTTGGCCCTACAGTCTTCAAAGGGATTCTAAATATCTGCTCTCAGATTCCACAGAAATCAGGCTAGCAAAGAGATCCACGAAATACAGATGTAACTCTGTGAGTGGAAGTCACATATCACAGAGCAGTTTCTCAGAAAGCGTCTTTCCAGATTTCATCGGAGGATATTTCCTTTTTCACCATAGCCCTCTATGGGCTTCCAAATATCACTTTGCCAATTCCACAAGAACTGTCTTAGCGAAAGGCTTCTTGAGGGGAAAGCTGTAACTCTGTGAGATGATTTCACAGAACACAAAGAAGTTTCTCAGAAAGCTTCTTTCTCTTTGTTATCGGAGGATATTTCCTTTGGCCCTATAGTCTTCAAAGGGATACGAAATATCTGTTCTCAGATTCCACAGAAATAAGGCTAGCAAAGAGATCCACGAAATACAGATGTAACTCTGTGAGTGGAAGTCACATATCCCAGAGCAGTTTCTCAGAAAGCTTCTTTCCAGATTTCATCGGAGGATATTTCCTTTTTCACCATAGCCCTCTATGGGCTTCCAAATATCACTTTGCCAATTCCACAAGAACTGTCTTAGCGATAGGCTTCTTGAGGGGAAAGCTGTAACTCTGTGAGATGATTTCACAGAACACAAAGAAGTTCCTCAGAAAGCTTCTTTCTCTTTGTTATGGGAGGATATTTCCTTTGGCCCTATAGTCTTCAAAGGGATCGGAAATATCTGTTCTCAGATTCCACAGAAATAAGGCTAGCAAAGAGATCCAAGAAATAAAGATGTAACTCTGTGAGTGGAAGTCACATATCACAGAGCAGTTTCTCAGAAAGCTTCTTTCCAGATTTCATTGGAGGATATTTCCTTTTTCACAATAGCCCTCTATGGGCTTCCAAATATCACTTTGCCAATTACACAAGAACTCTCTTAGCGAAAGGCTTCTTGCGGGAAAAGCTGTAACTCTGTGAGATGATTTCACAGAACCCAAAGAAGTTTCTCCGAAAGCTTCTTTCTCCATGTTATGGGAGGATATTTCCTTTGTCACTATAGTCTTCAAAGGGATCCGAAATATCTGTTCTCAGATTCCACAGAAATAAGGCTAGCAAAGAGATCCACGAAATATAGATGTAACTCTGTGAGTGGAAGTCACATATCCCAGAGCAGTTTCTCAGAAAGCTTCTTTCCAGATTTCATCGGAGGATATTTCCTTTTTCACCATAGCCCTCTATGGGCTTCCAAATATCACTTTGCCAATACCACAAGAAGTGTCTTAGCGAAAGGCTTCTTGAGGGGAACGCTGTAACTCTGTGAGATGATTTCACAGAACACAAAGAAGTTTCTCAGAAAGCTTCTTTCTCTTTGTTATCGGAGGATATTTCCTTTGGCCCTATAGTGTTCAAAGGGATCCGAAATATCTGGTCTCAGATTCCACAGAAATAAGGCTAGCAAAGAGATCCACGAAATACTGATGTAACTCTGTGAGTGGAAGTCACATATCCCAGAGCAGTTCCTCAGAAAGCTTCTTTCCAGATTTCATTGGAGGATATTTTCTTTTTCACCATAGCCCTCTATGGGCTTCCAAATATCACTTTGCCAATTCCACAAGAACTGTCTTAGCGAAAGGCTTCTTGAGGGGAAAGCTGTAACTCTGTGAGATGATTTCACAGAACACAAAGAAGTTTCTCAGAAAGCTTCTTTCTCTTTGTTATGGGAGGATATTTCCTTTGGCCCTATAGTCTTCAAAGGGATTCTAAATATCTGCTCTCAGATTCCACAGAAATAAGGCTAGCAAAGAGATCCACGAAATACAGATGTAACTCTGTGAGTGGAAGTCACATATTACAGAGCAGTTTCTCAGAAAGCTTCTTTCCAGATTTCATCGGAGGACATTTCCTTTTTCACCATAGCCCTCTATGGGCTTCCAAATATCACTTTGCCAATTCCACAAGAACTGTCTTAGCGAAAGGCTTCTTGAGGGGAAAGCTGTAACTCTGTGAGATGATTTCACAAAACACAAAGAAGTTTCTCAGAAAGCTTCTTTCTCTTTGTTATGGGAGGATATTTCCTTTGTCCCTATAGTCTTCAAACGGATCCGAAATATCTGTTCTCAGATTCCACAGAAATAAGGCTAGCAAAGAGATCCACGAAATACAGATGTAACTCTGTGAGTGGAAGTCACATATCACAGAGCAGTTTCTCAAAAAGCTTATTTCCAGATTTCATCGGAGGTTATTTCCTTTTTCACCATAGCCCTCTATGGGCTTCCAAATACCACTTTGCCAATTCCACAAGAACTGTCTTAGCGAAAGGCTTCTTGAGGGGAAAGCTGTAACTCTGGGAGATGATTTCACAGAACACAAAGAAGTTTCTCAGAGAGCTTCTTTCTCTTTGTTAACGGAGGATATTTCCTTTGGCCCAATAGTCTTCCAAGGGATCCGAAATATCTGTTCTCAGATTCCACAGAAATAAGGCTAGCAAAGAGATCCAAGAAAAACAGATGTAACTCTGTGAGTGGAAGTAACATATCACAGAGCAGTTTCTCAGAAAGCTTCTTTCCAGATTTCATCGGAGGATATTTCCTTTTTCACCATAGCCCACCATGGGCTTCCTAATATCACTTTACCAATTCCACAAGAACTGTCTTAGCGAAAGGCTTCTTGAGGGGAAAGCTGTAACTCTGTGAGATGATTTCATAGAACACAAAGAAGTTTCTCAGAAAGCTTCTTTCTCTTTGTTATCGGAGGATATTTCCTTTGGCCCTAGAATCTTCAAAGGGATTCTAAATATCTGCTCTCAGATTCCACAGAAATCAGGCTAGCAAAGAGATCCACGAAATACAGATGTAACTCTGTGAGTGGAAGTCACATATCACAGAGCAGATTCTCAGAAAGCGTCTTTCCAGATTTCATCGGAGGATATTTCCTTTTTCACCATAGCCCTCTATGGGCTTCCAAATATCACTTTGCCAATTGCACAAGAACTGTCTTAGCGAAAGGCTTCTTGAGTGGAAAGCTGTAACTCTGTGAGATGATTTCACAGAACACAAAGAAGTTTCTCAGAAAGCTTCTTTCTCTTTGTTATCGGAGGATATTTCCTTTGGCCCTATAGTCTTCAAAGGGATCCGAAGTATCTGTTCTCAGATTCCACAGAAATAAAGCTAGCAAAGAGATCCACGAAATACAGATGTAACTCTGTGAGTGGAAGTCACATATAACAGAGCAGTTTCTAAGAAATCTTCTTTCCAGATTTCATCTGAGGATATTTCCTTTTTCACCATAGCCCTCTATGGGCTTCCAAATATCACTTTGCCAATTCCACAAGAACTGTCTTAGCGAAAGGCTTCTTCAGGGGAAAGCTGTAACTCTGTGAGATGATTTCACAGAACACAAAGAAGTTTCTCAGAGAGCTTCTTTCTCTTTGTTAAGGGAGGATATTTCCTTTGGCCCAATAGTCTTCTAAGGGATCCGAAATATCTGTTTTCAGATTCCACAGAAATAAGGCTAGCAAAGAGATCCAAGAAAAACAGATGTAACTCTGTGAGTGGAAGTCACATATCACAGAGCAGTTTCTCAGAAAGCTTCTTTCCAGATTTCATCGGAGGATATTTCCTTTTTCACCATAGCCCTCTATGGGCTTCCAAATATCACTTTGCCAAATCCACAAGAACTGTCTTAGCGAAAGGCTTCTTGAGGGGAAAGCTGTATCTCTACGAGATGATATCACAGAACACAAAGAAGTTTCTCAGAAAGCTTCTTTCTCTTTCTTATCGGAGGATATTTCCTTTGGCCCTATAGTCTTCAAAGGGATCCGAAATATCTGTTCTCAGATTCCACAGAAATAAGGCTAGCAAAGAGATCCACGAAATACAGATGTAACTCTGTGAGTGGAAGTCACATATCCCAGAGCAGTTTCTCAGAAAGCTTCTTTCCAGATTTCATCGGAGGATATTTCCTTTTTCACCATAGCCCTCTATGGGCTTCCAAATATCACTTTGCAAATTCCACAAGAACTGTCTTAGCGAAAGGCTTCTTGAGGGAAAAGGTGTAACTCTGTGAGATGATTTCACAGAACACAAAGAAGTTTCTCCGAAAGCTTCTTTCTCTTTGTTATGGGAGGATATTTCCTTTGTCACTATAGTCTTCAAAGGGATCCAAAATATCTGTTCTCAGATTCCACAGAAATAAGGCTAGCAAAGAGATCCATGAAATACAGAAGTAACTCTGTGAGTGGAAGTCACATATCCCAGAGCAGTTTCTCAGAAAGCTTCTTTCCAGATTTCATCGGAGGATATTTCCTTTTTCACCATAGCCCTCTACGGGCTTCCAAATATCACTTTGCCAATTCCCCAAGAACTGTCTTAGCGAAAGGCCTCTTGAGGGGAAAGCTGTAACTCTGTGAGATGAGTTCACAGAACACAAAGAAGTTTCTCAGAAAGCTTCTTTCTCTTTCTTATCGGAGGATATTTCCTTTGGCCCTATAGTCTTCAAAGGGATCCGAAATATCTGTTGTTAGATTCCACAGAAATAAGGCTAGCAAAGAGATCCACGAAATACAGATGTAACTCTGTGAGTGGAAGTCACATATCACAGAGCAGTTTCTCAGAAAGCTTCTTTCCAGATTTCATTGGAGGATATTTCCTTTTTCACAATAGCCCTCTATGGGATTCCAAATATCACTTTGCCAATTCCACAAGAACTGTCTTAGCGAAAGGCTTCTTGAGGGGAAAGCTGTAACTCTGTGATATGATTTCACAGAACACAAAGAAGTTTGTCAGAAAGCTTCTTTCTCTTTGTTATCGGAGGATATTTCCTTTGGCCCTATAGTCTTCAAAGGGATCCGAAATATCTGCTCTCAGATTCCACAGAAATAAGGCTAGCAAAGAGATCCACGAAATACAGATGTAAATCTGTGAGTGGATGTCACATATTACAGAGCAGTTTCTCAGAAAGCTTCCCTCCAGATTTCATCGGAGGATATTTCCTTTTTCACCATAGCCCTCTATGGGCTTCCAAATATCACCTGCCAATTCCACAAGAACTGTCTTAGCGAAAGGCTTCTTGAGGGGAAAGCTGTAGCTCTATGAGATGATTTCACAGAACACAAAGAAGTTTCTCAGAAAGCTTCTTTCTCTTTGTTATCGGAGGATATTTCCTTTGGCCCTATAGTCTTCAAAGGGATCCGAAATATCTGTTCTCAGATTCCACAGAAATAAGGGTAGCAAAGAGATCCACGAAATACAGATGTAACTCTGTGAGTGGAAATCACATATCCCAGAGCAGTTTCTCAGAAAGCTTCTTTCCAGATTTCATCGGAGGATATTTCCTTTTTCAGCGTAGCCCTGTATGGGCTTCCAAGTATCACTTTTCCAATTGCAGAAGAACTGTCTTAGCGAAAGGCTTCTTGAGGGGAAACTGTAACTCTGGGAGATGATTTCACAGAACACAAAGAAGTTTCTCAGAAAGGTTCTTTCTCTTTGTTATGGGAGGATATTTCCTTTGGCCCTATAGTCTTCAAAGGGATCCGAAATATCTGTTCTCAGAGTCCACAGAAATAAGGCTAGCAAAGAGATCCACGAAATACTGATGTAACTCTGTGAGTGGAAGTCACATATCACACAGCAGTTTCTCAGAAAGCTTCTTTGCAGATTTCATCTGAGGATATTTCCTTTTTCACCATAGCCCTCTATGGGCTTCCAAATACCACTTTGCCAATTTCACAAGAACTGTCTTAGCCAAAGGCTTCTTGAGGGGAAAGCTGTAACTCTGTGAGATGATTTCACAGAACACAAAGAAGTTCCTCAGAAAGCTTCTTTCTCTTTGTTATGGGAGGATATTTCCTTTGGCCCTATAGTCTTCAAAGGGATCGGAAATATCTGTTCTCAGATTCCACAGAAATAAGGCTAGCAAAGAGATCCAAGAAATACAGATGTAATTCTGTGAGTGGAAGTCACATATCACAGAGCAGTTTCTCAGAAAGCTTCTTTCCAGATTTCATTGGAGGATATTTCCTTTTTCACCATAGCCGTCTATGGGCTTCCAAATATCACTTTGCCAATTCCCCAAGAACTGTCTCAGCGAAAGGCCTCTTGAGGGGAAAGCTGTAACTCTGTGAGATGATTTCACAGAACACAAAGAAGTTTCTCAGAAAGCTTCTTTCTCTTTCTTATCGGAGGATATTTCCTTTCGCCCTATAGTCTTCAAAGGGATCCGAAATATCTGTTGTTAGATTCCACAGAAATAAGGCTAGCAAAGAGATCCACGAAATACAGATGTAACTCTGTGAGTGGAAGTCACATATCCCAGAGCAGTTTCTCAGAAAGCTTCTTTCCAGATTTCATTGGAGGGTATTTCCTTTTTCACAATAGCCCTCTATGGGCTTCCAAATATCACTTTTCCAATTCCACAAGAACTGTCTTAGCGAAAGGCTTCTTGCGGGAAAAGCTGTAACTCTGTGAGATGATTTCACAGAACACAAAGAAGTTTCTCCGAAAGCTTCTTTCTCCATGTTATGGGAGGATATTTCCTTTGTCACTATAGACTTCAAAGGGATCCGAAATATCTGTTCTCAGATTCCACAGAAATAAGGCTAGCAAAGAGATCCACGAAATACAGATGTAACTCTGTGAGTGGAAGTCACATATCCCAGAGCAGTTTCTCAGAAAGCTTCTTTCCAGATTTCATCGGAGGATATTTCCTTTTTCACCATAGCCCTCTATGGGCTTCCAAATATCACTTTGCCAATTCCCCAAGAACTGTCTTAGCGAAAGGCCTCTTGAGGGGAAAGCTGTAACTCTGTGAGATGATTTCACAGAACACAAAGAAGTTTCTCAGAAAGCTTCTTTCTCTTTCTATCGGAGGATATTTCCTTTGGCCCTATAGTCTTCAAAGGGATCCGAAATATCTGTTCTTAGATTCCACAGAAATAAAGCTAGCAAAGAGATCCACGAAATACAGATGTAACTCTGTGAGTGGAAGTCACATATCCCAGAGCAGTTTCTCAGAAAGCTTCTTTCCAGACTTCATTGGAGGATATTTCCTTTTTCACAACAGCCCTCTAATGGCTTCCAAATATCACTTTGCCAATTCCACAAGAACTGTCTTAGCGAAAGGCTTCTTGAGGGGAAAGCTGTAACTCTGTGAGATGATTTCACAGAACACCAAGAAGTTTCTCTGAAAGCTTCTTTCTCTTTGTTATCGGAGGATATTTCCTTTGGCCCTATAGTCTTCAAAGGGATCCGAAATATCTGCTCTCAGATTCCACAGAAATAAGGCTAGCAAAGAGATCCACGAAATACAGATGTAACTCTGTGAGTGGAAGTCACATATCCCAGAGCAGTTTCTCAAAAAGCTTCTTTCCAGATTTCATCGGAGGATATTTTCTTTTTCTCCATAGCCCTCTATGGGCTTCCAAATATCACTTTGCCAATTCCACAAGAACTGTCTTAGCGAAAGGCTTCTTGAGGGGAAAGCTGAAGCTCTATGAGATGATTTCACAGAACACAAAGAAGTTTCTCAGAAAGCTTCTTTCTCTTTCTTATCGGAGGATATTTCCTTTGTCCGTATAGTCTTCAAAGGGATCCGAAATATCTGTTCTCAGATTCCACAGAAATAAGGCTAGCAAAGAGATCCACGAAATACAGATGTAACTCTGTGAGTGGAAGTCACATATCCCAGAGCAGTTTCTCAGAAAGCTTCTTTCCAGATTTCATCGGAGGATATTTCCTTTTTCACCATAGCCCTCTATGGGCTTCCAAATATCACTTTGCCAATTCCACAAGAACTGTCTTAGCGAAAGGCTTCTTGAGGGAAAAGGTGTAACTCTGTGAGATGATTTCACAGAACACAAAGAAGTTTCTCCGAAAGCTTCTTTCTCTTTGTTATGGGAGGATATTTCCTTTGTCACTATAGTCTTCAAAGGGATCCAAAATATCTGTTCTCAGATTCCACAGAAATAAGGCTAGCAAAGAGATCCACGAAATACAGATGTAACTCTGTGAGTGGAAGTCACATATCCCAGAGCAGTTTCTCAGAAAGCTTCTTTCCAGATTTCATCGGAGGATATTTCCTTTTTCACCATAGCCCTCTATGGGCTTCCAAATATCACTTTGCCAATTCCCCAAGAACTGTCTTAGCGAAAGGCCTCTTGAGGGGAAAGCTGTAACTCTGTGAGATGAGTTCACAGAACACAAAGAAGTTTCTCAGAAAGCTTCTTTCTCTTTCTTATCGGAGGATATTTCCTTTGGCCCTATAGTCTTCAAAGGGATCCGAAATATCTGTTGTTAGATTCCACAGAAATAAGGCTAGCAAAGAGATCCACGAAATACAGATGTAACTCTGTGAGTGGAAGTCACATATCACAGAGCAGTTTCTCAGAAAGCTTCTTTCCAGATTTCATTGGAGGATATTTCCTTTTTCACAATAGCCCTCTATGGGATTCCAAATATCACTTTGCCAATTCCACAAGAACTGTCTTAGCGAAAGGCTTCTTGAGGGGAAAGCTGTAACTCTGTGATATGATTTCACAGAACACAAAGAAGTTTCTCAGAAAGCTTCTTTCTCTTTGTTATCGGAGGATATTTCCTTTGGCCCTATAGTCTTCAAAGGGATCCGAAATATCTGCTCTCAGATTCCACAGAAATAAGGCTAGCAAAGAGATCCACGAAATACAGATGTAAATCTGTGAGTGGATGTCACATATTACAGAGCAGTTTCTCAGAAAGCTTCCCTCCAGATTTCATCGGAGGATATTTCCTTTTTCACCATAGCCCTCTATGGGCTTCCAAATATCACCTGCCAATTCCACAAGAACTGTCTTAGCGAAAGGCTTCTTGAGGGGAAAGCTGTAGCTCTATGAGATGATTTCACAGAACACAAAGAAGTTTCTCAGAAAGCTTCTTTCTCTTTGTTATCGGAGGATATTTCCTTTGGCCCTATAGTCTTCAAAGGGATCCGAAATATCTGTTCTCAGATTCCACAGAAATAAGGGTAGCAAAGAGATCCACGAAATACAGATGTAACTCTGTGAGTGGAAATCACATATCCCAGAGCAGTTTCTCAGAAAGCTTCTTTCCAGATTTCATCGGAGGATATTTCCTTTTTCAGCGTAGCCCTGTATGGGCTTCCAAGTATCACTTTTCCAATTGCAGAAGAACTGTCTTAGCGAAAGGCTTCTTGAGGGGAAACTGTAACTCTGGGAGATGATTTCACAGAACACAAAGAAGTTTCGCAGAAAGGTTCTTTCTCTTTGTTATGGGAGGATATTTCCTTTGGCCCTATAGTCTTCAAAGGGATCCGAAATATCTGTTCTCAGATTCCACAGAAATAAGGCTAGCAAAGAGATCCACGAAATACTGATGTAACTCTGTGAGTGGAAGTCACATATCACACAGCAGTTTCTCAGAAAGCTTCTTTGCAGATTTCATCTGAGGATATTTCCTTTTTCACCATAGCCCTCTATGGGCTTCCAAATATCACTTTGCCAATTTCACAAGAACTGTCTTAGCCAAAGGCTTCTTGAGGGGAAAGCTGTAACTCTGTGAGATGATTTCACAGAACACAAAGAAGTTCCTCAGAAAGCTTCTTTCTCTTTGTTATGGGAGGATATTTCCTTTGGCCCTATAGTCTTCAAAGGGATCGGAAATATCTGTTCTCAGATTCCACAGAAATAAGGCTAGCAAAGAGATCCAAGAAATACAGATGTAACTCTGTGAGTGGAAGTCACATATCACAGAGCAGTTTCTCAGAAAGCTTCTTTCCAGATTTCATTGGAGGATATTTCCTTTTTCACAATAGCCCTCTATGGGCTTCCAAATATCACTTTGCCAATTCCACAAGACCTGTCTTAGCGAAAGGCTTCTTGCGGGAAAAGCTGTAACTCTGTGAGATGATTTCACAGAACACAAAGAAGTTTCTCCGAAAGCTTCTTTCTCCATGTTATGGGAGGATATTTCCTTTGTCACTATAGTCTTCAAAGGGATCCGAAATATCTGTTCTCAGATTCCACAGAAATAAGGCTAGCAAAGAGATCCACGAAATACAGATGTAACTCTGTGAGTGGAAGTCACATATCCCAGAGCAGTTTCTCAGAAAGCTTCTTTCCAGATTTCATCGGAGGATATTTCCTTTTTCACCATAGCCCTCTATGGGCTTCCAAATATCACTTTGCCAATTCCCCAAGAACTGTCTTAGCGAAAGGCCTCTTGAGGGGAAAGCTGTAACTCTGTGAGATGATTTCACAGAATACAAAGAAGTTTCTCAGAAAGCTTCTTTCTCTTTCTTACCGGAGGATATTTCCTTTGGCCCTATAGTCTTCAAAGGGATCCGAAATATCTGTTCTTAGATTCCACAGAAATAAGGCTAGCAAAGTGATCCACGAAATACAGATGTAACTCTGTGAGTGGAAGTCACATATCCCAGAGCAGTTTCTCAGAAAGCTTCTTTCCAGACTTCATTGGAGGATATTTTCTTTTTCACAACAGCCCTCTAATGGCTTCCAAATATCACTTTGCCAATTCCACAAGAACTGTCTTAGCGAAAGGCTTCTTGAGGGGAAAGCTGTAACTCTGTGAGATGATTTCACAGAACACCAAGAAGTTTCTCTGAAAGCTTCTTTCTCTTTGTTATCGGAGGATATTTCCTTTGGCCCTATAGTCTTCAAAGGGATCCGAAATATCTGCTCTCAGATTCCACAGAAATAAGGCTAGCAAAGAGATCCACGAAATACAGATGTAACTCTGTGAGTGGAAGTCACATATCCCAGAGCAGTTTCTCAAAAAGCTTCTTTCCAGATTTCATCGGAGGATATTTTCTTTTTCTCCATAGCCCTCTATGGGCTTCCAAATATCACTTTGCCAATTCCACAAGAACTGTCTTAGCGAAAGGCTTCTTGAGGGGAAAGCTGAAGCTCTATGAGATGATTTCACAGAACACAAAGAAGTTTCTCAGAAAGCTTCTTTCTCTTTCTTATCGGAGGATATTTCCTTTGGCCGTATAGTCTTCAAAGGGATCCGAAATATCTGTTCTCAGATTCCACAGAAATAAGGCTAGCAAAGAGATCCACGAAATACAGATGTAACTCTGTGAGTGGAAGTCACATATCCCAGAGCAGTTTCTCAGAAAGCTTCTTTCCAGATTTCATCGGAGGATATTTCCTTTTTCACCATAGCCCTCTATGGGCTTCCAAATATCACTTTGCCAATTCCACAAGAACTGTCTTAGCGAAAGGCTTCTTGAGGGAAAAGGTGTAACTCTGTGAGATGATTTCACAGAACACAAAGAAGTTTCTCAAAAAGCTTCTTTCTCTTTGTTATCGGAGGATATTTCCTTTGGCCCTATAGTCTTCAAAGGGATCCGAAATATCTGTTCTCAGATTCCACAGAAATAAGGGTAGCAAAGAGATCCACGAAATACAGATGTAACTCTGTGAGTGGAAATCACATATCCCAGAGCAGTTTCTCAGAAAGCTTCTTTCCAGATTTCATCGGAGGATATTTCCTTTTTCAGCGTTGCCCTGTATGGGCTTCCAAGTATCACTTTTCCAATTGCACAAGAACTGTCTTAGCGAAAGGCTTCTTGAGGGGAAACTGTAACTCTGTGAGGTGATTTCACAGAACACAAAGAAGTTTCTCAGAAAGCTTCTTTCTCTTTGTTATGGGAGGATATTTCCTTTGGCCCTATAGTCTTCAAAGGGATCTCAAATATCTGTTCTCAGATTCCACAGAAATAAGGCTAGCAAAGAGATCCACGAAATACTGATGTAACTCTGTGAGTGGAAGTCACATATCACACAGCAGTTTCTCAGAAAGCTTCTTTGCAGATTTCATCTGAGGATATTTCCTTTTTCACCATAGCCCTCTATGGGCTTCCAAATATCACTTTGCCAATTCCACAAGAACTGTCTTAGCGAAAGGCTTCTTGAGGGGAAAGCTGTAACTCTTTGAGATGATTTCACAGAACACAAAGAAGTTTCTCCGAAAGCTTCTTTCTCCATGTTATGGGAGGATATTTCCTTTGGCCCTATAGTCTTCAAAGGGATCCGAAATATCTGTTCTCAGATTCCACAGAAATAAGGATAGCAAAGAGATCCACGAAATACAGATGTAACTCTGTGAGTGGAAGTCACATATCCCAGAGCAGTTTCTCAGAAAGCTTCTTTCCAGATTTCATCGGAGGATATTTCCTTTTTCACCATAGCCCTCTATGGGCTTCCAAATATCACTTTGCCAATTCCCCAAGAACTGTCTTAGCGAAAGGCCTCTTGAGGGGAAAGCTGTAACTCTGTGAGATGATTTCACAGAACACAAAGAAGTTTCTCAGAAAGCTTCTTTCTCTTTCTTATCGGAGGATATTTCCTTTGGCCCTATAGTCTTCAAAGGGATCCGAAATATCTGCTCTCAGATTCCACAGAAATAAGGCTAGCAAAGAGATCCACGAAATACAGATGTAACTCTGTGAGTGGAAGTCACATATCCCAGAGCAGTTTCTCAGAAAGCTTCTTTCCAGATTTCATCGGAGGATATTTTCTTTTTCTCCATAGCCCTCTATGGGCTTCCAAATATCACTTTGCCAATTCCACAAGAACTGTCTTAGCGAAAGGCTTCTTGAGGGGAAAGCTGAAGCTCTATGAGATGATTTCACAGAACACAAAGAAGTTTCTCAGAAAGCTTCTTTCTCTTTCTTATCGGAGGATATTTCCTTTGGCCGTATAGTCTTCAAAGGGATCCGAATATCTGTTCTCAGATTCCACAGAAATAAGGCTAGCAAAGAGATCCACGAAATACAGATGTAACTCTGTGAGTGGAAGTCACATATCCCAGAGCAGTTTCTCAGAAAGCTTCTTTCCAGATTTCATCGGAGGATATTTCCTTTTTCACCATAGCCCTCTATGGGCTTCCAAATATCACTTTGCCAATTCCACAAGAACTGTCTTAGCGAAAGGCTTCTTGAGGGAAAAGGTGTAACTCTGTGAGATGATTTCACAGAACACAAAGAAGTTTCTCCGAAAGCTTCTTTCTCTTTGTTATGGGAGGATATTTCCTTTGTCACTATAGTCTTCAAAGGGATCCAAAATATCTGTTCTCAGATTCCACAGAAATAAGGCTAGCAAAGAGATCCATGAAATACAGAAGTAACTCTGTGAGTGGAAGTCACATATCCCAGAGCAGTTTCTCAGAAAGCTTCTTTCCAGATTTCATCTGAGGATATTTCCTTTTTCACCATATCCCTCTATGGGCTTCCAAATATCACTTTGCCAATTCCCCAAGAACTGTCTTAGCGAAAGGCCTCTGGAGGGGAAAGCTGTAACTCTGTGAGATGAGTTCACAGAACACAAAGAAGTTTCTCAGAAAGCTTCTTTCTCTTTCTTATCGGAGGATATTTCCTTTGGCCCTATAGTCTTCAAAGGGATCCGAAATATCTGTTGTTAGATTCCACAGAAATAAGGCTAGCAAAGAGATCCACGAAATACAGATGTAACTCTGTGAGTGGAAGTCACATATCACAGAGCAGTTTCTCAGAAAGCTTCTTTCCAGATTTCATTGGAGGATATTTCCTTTTTCACAATAGCCCTCTATGGGATTCCAAATATCACTTTGCCAATTCCACAAGAACTGTCTTAGCGAAAGGCTTCTTGAGGGGAAAGCTGTAACTCTGTGATATGATTTCACAGAACACAAAGAAGTTTCTCAGAAAGCTTCTTTCTCTTTGTTATCGGAGGATATTTCCTTTGGCCCTATAGTCTTCAAAGGGATCCGAAATATCTGCTCTCAGATTCCACAGAAATAAGGCTAGCAAAGAGATCCACGAAATACAGATGTAAATCTGTGAGTGGATGTCACATATTACAGAGCAGTTTCTCAGAAAGCTTCCCTCCAGATTTCATCGGAGGATATTTCCTTTTTCACCATAGCCCTCTATGGGCTTCCAAATATCACCTGCCAATTCCACAAGAACTGTCTTAGCGAAAGGCTTCTTGAGGGGAAAGCTGTAGCTCTATGAGATGATTTCACAGAACACAAAGAAGTTTCTCAGAAAGCTTCTTTCTCTTTGTTATCGGAGGATATTTCCTTTGGCCCTATAGTCTTCAAAGGGATCCGAAATATCTGTTCTCAGATTCCACAGAAATAAGGGTAGCAAAGAGATCCACGAAATACAGATGTAACTCTGTGAGTGGAAATCACATATCCCAGAGCAGTTTCTCAGAAAGCTTCTTTCCAGATTTCATCGGAGGATATTTCCTTTTTCAGCGTAGCCCTGTATGGGCTTCCAAGTATCACTTTTCCAATTGCAGAAGAACTGTCTTAGCGAAAGGCTTCTTGAGGGGAAACTGTAACTCTGGGAGATGATTTCACAGAACACAAAGAAGTTTCTCAGAAAGGTTCTTTCTCTTTGTTATGGGAGGATATTTCCTTTGGCCCTATAGTCTTCAAAGGGATCCGAAATATCTGTTCTCAGATTCCACAGAAATAAGGCTAGCAAAGAGATCCACGAAATACTGATGTAACTCTGTGAGTGGAAGTCACATATCACACAGCAGTTTCTCAGAAAGCTTCTTTGCAGATTTCATCTGAGGATATTTCCTTTTTCACCATAGCCCTCTATGGGCTTCCAAATATCACTTTGCCAATTTCACAAGAACTGTCTTAGCCAAAGGCTTCTTGAGGGGAAAGCTGTAACTCTGTGAGATGATTTCACAGAACACAAAGAAGTTCCTCAGAAAGCTTCTTTCTCTTTGTTATGGGAGGATATTTCCTTTGGCCCTATAGTCTTCAAAGGGATCGGAAATATCTGTTCTCAGATTCCACAGAAATAAGGCTAGCAAAGAGATCCAAGAAATACAGATGTAACTCTGTGAGTGGAAGTCACATATCACAGAGCAGTTTCTCAGAAAGCTTCTTTCCAGATTTCATTGGAGGATATTTCCTTTTTCACAATAGCCCTCTATGGGCTTCCAAATATCACTTTGCCAATTCCACAAGAACTGTCTTAGCGAAAGGCTTCTTGCGGGAAAAGCTGTAACTCTGTGAGATGATTTCACAGAACACAAAGAAGTTTCTCCGAAAGCTTCTTTCTCCATGTTATGGGAGGATATTTCCTTTGTCACTATAGTCTTCAAAGGGATCCGAAATATCTGTTCTCAGATTCCACAGAAATAAGGCTAGCAAAGAGATCCACGAAATACAGATGTAACTCTGTGAGTGGAAGTCACATATCCCAGAGCAGTTTCTCAGAAAGCTTCTTTCCAGATTTCATCGGAGGATATTTCCTTTTTCACCATAGCCCTCTATGGGCTTCCAAATATCACTTTGCCAATTCCCCAAGAACTGTCTTAGCGAAAGGCCTCTTGAGGGGAAAGCTGTAACTCTGTGAGATGATTTCACAGAATACAAAGAAGTTTCTCAGAAAGCTTCTTTCTCTTTCTTACCGGAGGATATTTCCTTTGGCCCTATAGTCTTCAAAGGGATCCGAAATATCTGTTCTTAGATTCCACAGAAATAAGGCTAGCAAAGTGATCCACGAAATACAGATGTAACTCTGTGAGTGGAAGTCACATATCCCAGAGCAGTTTCTCAGAAAGCTTCTTTCCAGACTTCATTGGAGGATATTTCCTTTTTCACAACAGCCCTCTAATGGCTTCCAAATATCACTTTGCCAATTCCACAA
Source organism: Macaca mulatta (assembly GCF_049350105.2). Lineage (NCBI taxonomy): Eukaryota > Metazoa > Chordata > Mammalia > Primates > Cercopithecidae > Macaca > Macaca mulatta. Next base: position 32,800,153 of record NC_133417.1, read on the forward strand.
GAACTGTCTTAGCGAAAGGCTTCTTGAGGGGAAAGCTGTAACTCTGTGAGATGATTTCACAGAACACCAAGAAGTTTCTCTGAAAGCTTCTTTCTCTTTTTTATCGGAGGATATTTCCTTTGGCCCTATAGTCTTCAAAGGGATCCGAAATATCTGCTCTCAGATTCCACAGAAATAAGGCTAGCAAAGAGATCCACGAAATACAGATGTAACTCTGTGTGTGGAAGTCACATATCCCAGAGCAGTTTCTCAGAAAGCTTCTTTCCAGTTTTCATTGGAGGATATTTTCTTTTTCACCATAGCCCTCTATGGGCTTCCAAATATCACTTTGCCAATTCCACAAGAACTGTCTTAGCGAAAGGCTTCTTGAGGGGAAAGCTGTAGCTCTATGAGATGATTTCACAGAACACAAAGAAGTTTCTCAGAAAGCTTCTTTCTCTTTCTTATCGGAGGTTATTTCCTTTGGCCCTATAGTCTTCAAAGGGATCCGAAATATCTGTTCTCAGATTCCACAGAAATAAGGCTAGCAAAGAGATCCACGAAATACAGATGTAACTCTGTGAGTGGAAGTCACATATCCCAGAGCAGTTTCTCAGAAAGCTTCTTTCCAGATTTCATCGGAGGATATTTCCTTTTTCACCATAGCCCTCTATGGGCTTCCAAATATCACTTTGCCAATTCCACAAGAACTGTCTTAGCGAAAGGCTTCTTGAGGGAAAAGGTGTAACTCTGTGAGATGATTTCACAGAACACAAAGAAGTTTCTCAAAAAGCTTCTTTCTCTTTGTTATCGGAGGATATTTCCTTTGGCCCTATAGTCTTCAAAGGGATCCGAAATATCTGTTCTCAGATTCCACAGAAATAAGGGTAGCAAAGAGATCCACGAAATACAGATGTAACTCTGTGAGTGGAAATCACATATCCCAGAGCAGTTTCTCAGAAAGCTTCTTTCCAGATTTCATCGGAGGATATTTCCTTTTTCAGCGTAGCCCTGTATGGGCTTCCAAGTATCACTTTTCCAATTGCACAAGAACTGTCTTAGCGAAAGGCTTCTTGAGGGGAAACTGTAACTCTGTGAGGTGATTTCACAGAACACAAAGAAGTTTCTCAGAAAGCTTCTTTCTCTTTGTTATGGGAGGATATTTCCTTTGGCCCTATAGTCTTCAAAGGGATCTCAAATATCTGTTCTCAGATTCCACAGAAATAAGGCTAGCAAAGAGATCCACGAAATACTGATGTAACTCTGTGAGTGGAAGTCACATATCACACAGCAGTTTCTCAGAAAGCTTCTTTGCAGATTTCATCTGAGGATATTTCCTTTTTCACCATAGCCCTCTATGGGCTTCCAAATATCACTTTGCCAATTCCACAAGAACTGTCTTAGCGAAAGGCTTCTTGAGGGGAAAGCTGTAACTCTTTGAGATGATTTCACAGAACACAAAGAAGTTTCTCCGAAAGCTTCTTTCTCCATGTTATGGGAGGATATTTCCTTTGTCACTATAGTCTTCCAAGGGATCCGAAATATCTGTTCTCAGATTCCACAGAAATAAGGCTAGCAAAGAGATCCACGAAATACAGATGTAACTCTGTGAGTGGAAGTCACATATCCCAGAGCAGTTTCTCAGAAAGCTTCTTTCCAGATTTCATCGGAGGATATTTCCTTTTTCACCATAGCCCTCTATGGGCTTCCAAATATCACTTTGCCAATTCCCCAAGAACTGTCTTAGCGAAAGGCCTCTTGAGGGGAAAGCTGTAACTCTGTGAGATGATTTCACAGAACACAAAGAAGTTTCTCAGAAAGCTTCTTTCTCTTTCTTATCGGAGGATATTTCCTTTGGCCCTATAGTCTTCAAAGGGATCCGAAATATCTGTTCTTAGATTCCACAGAAATAAGGCTAGCAAAGAGATCCACGAAATACAGATGTAACTCTGTGAGTGGAAGTCACATATCCCAGAGCAGTTTCTCAGAAAGCTTCTTTCCAGACTTCATTGGAGGATATTTCCTTTTTCACAACAGCCCTCTAATGGCTTCCAAATATCACTTTGCCAATTCCACAAGAACTGTCTTAGCGAAAGGCTTCTTGAGTGGAAAGCTGTAACTCTGGGAGATGATTTCACAATACACAAAGAAGTTTCTCATAGAGCTTCTTTCTCTTTGTTATCAGAGGATATTTCCTTTGGCCCAATAGTCTTCCAAGGGATCCGAAATATCTGTTCTCAGATTCCACACAAATAAGGGTAGCAAAGACATCCACGAAATACACATGTAACTCTGTGAGTGGAAGTCACATATCACAGAGCAGTTTCTCAGAAAGCTTCTTTCCAGTTTTCATCAGAGGATATTTCCTTTTTCACCATAGCCCTCTAGGGGTTCCTAATATCACTTTGCCAATTCCACAAGAACTGTCGTAGCAAAAGGCTTCTTGAGGGGAAAGCTGTAACTCTGTGAGATGATTTCACAGAACAGAAAGAAGTTTCTCTGAAAGCTTCTTTGTCTTTGTTATCGGAGGATATTTCCTTTGGCCCTATAGTCTTCAAAGGGATCCGAAATATCTGTTCTCAAATTCCACAGAAATAAGGCTAGCAAAGAGATCCACGAAATACAGATGTAACTCTGTGAGTGGAAGTCACATGTCACAGAGCAGTTTCTCAGAAAGCTTCTTTCCAGATTTCATCGGAGGATATTTCCTTTTTCACCATAGCCCTCTAAGGGCTTCCAAATATCACTTTGCCAATTCCACAAGAACTGTCTTAGCGAAAGGCATCTTGAGGGGAAAGCTGTAACTCTGTGATATGATTTCACAGAACACAAAGAAGTTTCTCAGAAAGCTTCTTTCTCTTTGTTATCGGAGGATATTTCCTTTGGCCCTATAGTCTTCAAAGGGATCCGAAATATCTGCTCTCAGATTCCACAGAAATAAGGCTAGCAAAGAGAACCACGAAATACAGATGTAAATCTGTGAGTGGATGTCACATATTACAGAGCAGTTTCTCAGAAAGCTTCCTTCCAGATTTCATCGGAGGATATTTCCTTTTTCACCATAGCCCTCTATGGGCTTCCAAATATCACTTTGCCAATTCCACAAGAACTGTCTTAGCGAAAGGCTTCTTGAGGGGAAAGCTGTAGATCTATGAGATGATTTCACAGAACACAAAGAAGTTTCTCAGAAAGCTTCTTTCTCTTTGTTATCGGAGGATATTTCCTTTGGCCCTATAGTCTTCAAAGGGATCCGAAATATCTGTTCTCAGATTCCACAGAAATAAGGGTAGCAAAGAGATCCACGAAATACAGATGTAACTCTGTGAGTGGAAATCACATATCCCAGAGCAGTTTCTCAGAAAGCTTCTTTCCAGATTTCATCGGAGGATATTTCCTTTTTCAGCGTAGCCCTGTATGGGCTTCCAAGTATCACTTTTCCAATTGCACAAGAACTGTCTTAGCGAAAGGCTTCTTGAGGGGAAACTGTACCTCTGGGATATGATTTCACAGAACACAAAGAAGTTTCTCAGAAAGGTTCTTTCTCTTTGTTATGGGAGGATATTTCCTTTGGCCCTATAGTCTTCAAAGGGATCCGAAATATCTGTTCTCAGATTCCACAGAAATAAGGCTAGCAAAGAGATCCACGAAATACTGATGTAACTCTGTGAGTGGAAGTCACATATCACACAGCAGTTTCTCAGAAAGTTTCTTTGCAGATTTCATCTGAGGATATTTCCTTTTTCACCATAGCCCTCTATGGGCTTCCAAATATCACTTTGCCAATTCCACAAGAACTGTCTTAGCGAAAGGCTTCTTGCGGGAAATGCTGTAACTCTGTGAGATGATTTCACAGAACACAAAGAAGTTTCTCCGAAAGCTTCTTTCTCCATATTATGGGAGGATATTTCCTTTGTCACTATAGTCTTCAAAGGGATCCGAAATATCTGTTCTCAGATTCCACAGAAATCAGGCTAGCAAAGAGATCCACGAAATACAGATGTAACTCTGTGAGTGGAAGTCACATATCCCAGAGCAGTTTCTCAGAAAGCTTCTTTCCAGATTTCATCGGAGGATATTTCCTTTTTCACCATAGCCCTCTATGGGCTTCCAAATATCACTTTGCCAATTCCCCAAGAACTGTCTTAGCGAAAGGCCTCTTGAGGGGAAAGCTGTAACTCTGTGAGATGATTTCACAGAACACAAAGAAGTTTCTCAGAAAGCTTCTTTCTCTTTCTTATCGGAGGATATTTCCTTTGGCCCAATAGTCTTCAAAGGGATTCTAAATATCTGCTCTCAGATTCCACAGAAATAAGGCTAGCAAAGAGATTCACGAAATACAGATGTAACTCTGTGAGTTGATGTCACATATTACAGAGCAGTTTCTCAGAAAGCTTCTTTCCAGATTTCATCGGAGGACATTTCCTTTTTCACCATAGCCCTCTATGGGCTTCCAAATATCACTTTGCCAATTCCACAAGAACTGTCTTAGCGAAAGGCTTCTTGAGGGGAAAGCTGTAACTCTGTGAGATGATTTCACAGAACACAAAGAAGTTTCTCAGAAAGCTTCTTTCTCTTTGTTATGGGAGGATATTTCCTTTGTCCCTATAGTCTTCAAAGGGATCCGAAATATCTGTTCTCAGATTCCACAGAAATAAGGCTAGCAAAGAGATCCACGAAATACAGATGTAACTCTGTGAGTGGAAGTCACATATCACAGAGCAGTTTCTCAAAAAGCTTCTTTCCAGATTTCATCGGAGGTTATTTCCTTTTTCACCATAGCCCTCTATGGGCTTCCAAATATCACTTTGCCAATTCCACAAGAACTGTCTTAGCGAAAGGCTTCTTGAGGGGAAAGCTGTAACTCTGGGAGATGATTTCACAGAACACAAAGAAGTTTCTCAGAGAGCTTCTTTCTCTTTGTTATCGGAGGATATTTCCTTTGGCCCAATAGTCTTCCAAGGGATCCGAAATATCTGTTCTCAGATTCCACAGAAATAAGGCTAGCAAAGAGATCCACGATATACAGATGTAACTCTGTGAGTGGAAGTCACATATCACAGAGCAGTTTCTCAGAAAGCTTCTTTCCAGATTTCATCGGAGGATATTTCCTTTTTCACCATAGCCCTCCATGGGCTTCCTAATATCACTTTGCCAATTCCACAAGAACTGTCTTAGCGAAAGGCTTCTTGAGGGGAAAGCTGTAACTCCGTGAGATGATTTCATAGAACACAAAGAAGTTTCTCAGAAAGCTTCTTTCTCTTTGTTATCGGAGGATATTTCCTTTGGCCCTACAGTCTTCAAAGGGATTCTAAATATCTGCTCTCAGATTCCACAGAAATCAGGCTAGCAAAGAGATCCACGAAATACAGATGTAACTCTGTGAGTGGAAGTCACATATCACAGAGCAGTTTCTCAGAAAGCGTCTTTCCAGATTTCATCGGAGGATATTTCTTTTTTCACCATAGCCCTGTATGGGCTTCCAAATATCACTTTGCCAATTCCACAAGAACTGTCTTAGCGAAAGGCTTCTTGAGGGGAAAGTTGTAACTCTGTGAGATGATTTCACAGAACACAAAGAAGTTTCTCCGAAAGCTTCTTTCTCTTTGTTATCGGAGGATATTTCCTTTGGCCCTATAGTCTTCAAAGGGATGCGAAGTATCTGTTCTCAGATTCCACAGAAATAAAGCTAGCTAAGAGATCCACGAAATACAGATGTAACTCTGTGAATGGAAGTCACATATAACAGAGCAGTTTCTAAGAAAGCTTCTTTCCAGATTTCATCTGAGGATATTTCCTTTTTCACCATAGCCCTCTATGGGCTTCCAAATATCACTTTGCCAATTCCACAAGAACTGTCTTAGAGAAAGGCTTCTTGAGGGGAAAGCTGTAACTCTGTGAGATGATTTCACAGAACCAAAGAAGTTTCTCAGAAAGCTTCTTTCTCTTTGTTATCGGAGGATATTTCCTTTGGCCCTATAGTCTTCAAAGGGATCCGAAATATCTGTTCTCAGATTCCACAGAAATAAGGCTAGCAAAGAGATCCACGAAATACAGATGTAACTCTGTGAGTGGAAGTCACATATCACAGAGCAGTTTCTCAGAAAGCTTCTTTCCAGATTTCATTGGAGGATATTTCCTTTTTCACAACAGCCCTCTATGGGCTTCCAAATATCACTTTGCCAATTCCACAAGAACTGTCTTAGCGAAAGGCTTCTTCAGGGGAAAGCTGTAACACTGTGAGATGATTTCACAGAACACAAAGAAGTTTCTCAGAGAGCTTCTTTCTCTTTGTTAAGGGAGGATATTTCCTTTGGCCCAATAGTCTTCTAAGGGATCCGAAATATCTGTTTTCAGATTCCACAGAAATAAGGCTAGCAAAGAGATCCATGAAAAACAGATGTAACTCTGTGAGTGGAAGTCACATATCACAGAGCAGTTTCTCAGAAAGCTTCTTTCCAGATTTCATCGGAGGATATTTCCTTTTTCACCATAGCCCTCTATGGGCTTCCTAATATCACATTGCCAATTCCACAAGAACTGTCTTAGCGAAAGGCTTCTTGAGGGGAAAGCTGTAACTCTGTGAGATGATTTCACAGAACACCAAGAAGTTTCTCTGAAAGCTTCTTTCTCTTTGTTATCGGAGGATATTTCCTTTGGCCCTATAGTCTTCAAAGGGATCCGAAATATCTGCTCTCAGATTCCACAGAAATAAGGCTAGCAAAGAGATCCACGAAATACAGATGTAACTCTGTGAGTGGAAGTCACATATCCCAAAGCAGTTTCTCAGAAAGCTTCTTTCCAGATTTCATTGGAGGATATTTTCTTTTTCACCATAGCCCTCTATGGGCTTCCAAATATCACTTTGCCAATTCCACAAGAACTGTCTTAGCGAAAGGCTTCTTGAGGGGAAAGCTGTAGCTCTATGAGATGATTTCACAGAACACAAAGAAGTTTCTCAGAAAGCTTCTTTCTCTTTCTTATCGGAGGATATTTCCTTTGGCCCTATACTCTTCAAAGGGATCCGAAATATCTGTTCTCAGATCCCACAGAAATAAGGCTAGCAAAGAGATCCACGAAATACAGATGTAACTCTGTGAGTGGAAGTCACATATCCCAGAGCAGTTTCTCAGAAAGCTTCTTTCCAGATTTCATCGGAGGATATTTCCTTTTTCACCATAGCCCTCTATGGGCTTCCAAATATCACTTTGCCAATTCCACAAGAACTGTCTTAGCGAAAGGCTTCTTGAGGGAAAAGATGTAACTCTGTGAGATGATTTCACAGAACACAAAGAAGTTTCTCCGAAAGCTTCTTTCTCTTTGTTATGGGAGGATATTTCCTTTGTCACTATAGTCTTCAAAGGGATCCAAAATATCTGTTCTCAGATTCCACAGAAATAAGGCTAGCAAAGAGATCCATGAAATACAGAAGTAACTCTGTGAGTGGAAGTCACATATCCCAGAGCAGTTTCTCAGAAAGCTTCTTTCCAGATTTCATCGGAGGATATTACCTTTTTCACCATAGCCCTCTATGGGCTTCCAAATATCACTTTGCCAATTCCCCAAGAACTGTCTTAGCGAAAGGCCTCTTGGGGGGAAAGCTGTAACTCTGTGAGATGATTTCACAGAACACAAAGAAGTTTCTCAGAAAGCTTCTTTCTCTTTGTTATCGGAGGATATTTCCTTTGGCCCTATAGTCTTCAAAGGGATCCGAAATATCTGCTCTCAGATTCCACAGAAATAAGGCTAGCAAAGAGATCCACGAAATACAGATGTAAATCTGTGAGTGGATGTCACATATTACAGAGCAGTTTCTCAGAAAGCTTCCTTCCAGATTTCATCGGAGGATATTTCCTTTTTCACCATAGCCCTCTATGGGCTTCCAAATATCACTTTGCCAATTCCACAAGAACTGTCTTAGCGAAAGGCTTCTTGAGGGGAAAGCTGTAACTCTGTGAGATGATTTCACAGAACACAAAGAAGTTTCTCAGAAAGCTTCTTTCTCTTTGTTATGGGAGGATATTTCCTTTGTCCCTATAGTCTTCAAACGGATCCGAAATATCTGTTCTCAGATTCCACAGAAATAAGGCTAGCAAAGAGATCCACGAAATACAGATGTAACTCTGTGAGTGGAAGTCACATATCACAGAGCAGTTTCTCAGAAAGCTTCTTTCCAGATTTCATCGGAGGATATTTCCTTTTTTACAATAGCCCTCTATGGGCTTCCAAATATCACTTTGCCAATTCCACAAGAACTGTCTTACCGAAAGGCTTCTTGAGGGGAAAGCTGTAACTCTGTGAGATGATTTCTCAGAACACAAAGAAGTTTCTCAGAAAGCTTCTTTCTCTTTGTTATCGGAGGATATTTCCTTTGGCCCTATAGTCTTCAAAGGGATCCGAAATATCTGTTCTCAGATTCCACAGAAATAAGGCTAGCAAAGAGATCCACGAAATACTGATGTAACTCTGTGAGTGGAAGTCACATATCACACAGCAGTTTCTCAGAAAGCTTCTTTGCAGATTTCATCTGAGGATATTTCCTTTTTCACCATAGCCCTCTATGGGCTTCCAAATAGTACTTTGCCAATTCCACAAGAACTGTCTTAGCGAAAGGCTTCTTGAGGGGAAAGCTGTAACTCTGTGAGATGCTTTCACAGAACACAAAGAAGTTTCTCAGAAAGCTTCTTTCTCTTTGTTATGGGAGGATATTTCCTTTGTCCCTATAGTCTTCAAACGGATCCGAAATATCTGTTCTCAGATTCCACAGAAATAAGGCTAGCAAAGAGATCCACGAAATACAGATGTAACTCTGTGAGTGGAAGTCACATATCACAGAGCAGTTTCTCAAAAAGCTTCTTTCCAGATTTCATCGGAGGTTATTTCCTTTTTCACCATAGCCCTCTATGGGCTTCCAAATATCACTTTGCCAATTCCACAAGAACTGTCTTAGCGAAAGGCTTCTTGAGGGGAAAGCTGTAACTCTTTGAGATGATTTCACAGAACACAAAGAAGTTTCTCAGAGAGCTTCTTTCTCTTTGTTATCGGAGGATATTTCCTTTGGCCCAATAGTCTTCCAAGGGATCCGAAATATCTGTTCTCAGGTTCCACAGAAATAAGGCTAGCAAAGAGATCCACGATATACAGATGTAACCCTGTGAGTGGAAGTCACATATCACAGAGCAGTTTCTCAGAAAGCTTCTTTCCAGATTTCATCGGAGGATATTTCCTTTTTCACCATAGCCCTCCATGGGCTTCCTAATATCACTTTGCCAATTCCACAAGAACTGTGTTAGCGAAAGGCTTCTTGAGGGGAAAGCTGTAACTCTGTGAGATGATTTCATAGAACACAAAGAAGTTTCTCAGAAAGCTTCTTTCTCTTTGTTATCGGAGGATATTTCCTTTGGCCTTCAGTCTTCAAAGGGATTCTAAATATCTGCTCTCAGATTCCACAGAAATCAGGCTAGCAAAGAGATCCACGAAATACAGATGTAACTCTGTGAGTGGAAGTCACATATCACAGAGCAGTTTCTCAGAAAGCGTCTTTCCAGATTTCATCGGAGGATATTTCCTTTTTCACCATAGCCCTCTATGGGCTTCCAAATATCACTTTGCCAATTCCACAAGAACTGTCTTAGCGAAAGGCTTCTTGAGGGGAAAGCTGTAACTCTGTGAGATGATTTCACAGAACACAAAGAAGTTTCTCAGAAAGCTTCTCTTTGTTATCGGAGGATATTTCCTTTGGCCCTATAGTCTTCAAAGGGATCCGAAGTATCTGTTCTCAGATTCCACAGAAATAAAGCTAGCAAAGAGATCCACGAAAAACAGATGTAACTCTGTGAGTGGAAGTCACATATAACAGAGCAGTTTCTAAGAAAGCTTCTTTCCAGATTTCATCTGGGGATATTTCCTTTTTCACCATAGCCCTCTATGGGCTTCCAAATATCACTTTGCCAATTCCACAAGAACTGTCTTAGAGAAAGGCTTCTTGAGGGGAAAGCTGTAACTCTGTGAGATGATTTCACAGAACCAAAGAAGTTTCTCAGAAAGCTTCTTTCTCTTTGTTATCGGAGGGTATTTCCTTTGGCCCTATAGTCTTCAAAGGGTTCCGAAATATCTGTTCTCAGATTCCACAGGAATAAGGCTAGCAAAGAGATCCACGAAATACAGATGTTACTCTGTGAGTGGAAGTCACATATCACAGAGCAGTTTCTCAGAAAGCTTCTTTCCAGATTTCATCGGAGGATATTTCCTTTTTCACCATAGCCCTCTATGGGCTTCCAAATATCACTTTGCCAATTCCACAAGAACTGTCTTAGCGAAAGGCTTCTTGAGGGAAAAGGTGTAACTCTGTGAGATGATTTCACAGAACACAAAGAAGTTTCTCCGAAAGCTTCTTTCTCTTTGTTATGGGAGGATATTTCCTTTGTCACTATAGTCTTCAAAGGGATCCAAAATATCTGTTCTCAGATTCCACAGAAATAAGGCTAGCAAAGAGATCCATGAAATACAGAAGTAACTCTGTGAGTGGAAGTCACATATCCCAGAGCAGTTTCTCAGAAAGCTTCTTTCCAGATTTCATCGGAGGATATTTCCTTTTTCACCATAGCCCTCTATGGGCTTCCAAATATCACTTTGCCAATTCCCCAAGAACTGTCTTAGCGAAAGGCCTCTTGAGGGGAAAGCTGTAACTCTGTGAGATGATTTCACAGAACACAAAGAAGTTTCTCAGAAAGCTTCTTTCTCTTTCTTATCGGAGGATATTTCCTTTGGCCCTATAGTCTTCAAAGGGATCCGAAATATCTGTTGTTAGATTCCACAGAAATAAGGCTAGCAAAGAGATCCACGAAATACAGATGTAAATCTGTGAGTGGATGTCACATATTACAGAGCAGTTTCTCAGAAAGCTTCCTTCCAGATTTCATCGGAGGATATTTCCTTTTTCACCATAGCCCTCTATGGGCTTCCAAATATCACTTTGCCAATTCCACAAGAACTGTCTTAGCGAAAGGCTTCTTGAGGGGAAAGCTGTAACTCTGTGAGATGATTTCACAGAACACAAAGAAGTTTCTCAGAAAGCTTCTTTCTCTTTGTTATGGGAGGATATTTCCTTTGTCCCTATAGTCTTCAAACGGATCCGAAATATCTGTTCTCAGATTCCACAGAAATAAGGCTAGCAAAGAGATCCACGAAATACAGATGTAACTCTGTGAGTGGAAGTCACATATCACAGAGCAGTTTCTCAGAAAGCTTCTTTCCAGATTTCATCGGAGGATATTTCCTTTTTCACAATAGCCCTCTATGGGCTTCCAAATATCACTTTGCCAATTCCACAAGAACTGTCTTACCGAAAGGCTTCTTGAGGGGAAAGCTGTAACTCTGTGAGATGATTTCACAGAACACAAAGAAGTTTCTCAGAAAGCTTCTTTCTCTTTGTTATCGGAGGATATTTCCTTTGGCCCTATAGTCTTCAAAGCGATCCGAAATATCTGTTCTCAGATTCCACAGAAATAAGGCTAGCAAAGAGATCCACGAAATACTGATGTAACTCTGTGAGTGGAAGTCACATATCACACAGCAGTTTCTCAGAAAGCTTCTTTGCAGATTTCATCTGAGGATATTTCCTTTTTCACCATAGCCCTCTATGGGCTTCCAAATATCACTTTGTCAATTCCACAAGAACTGTCTTAGCGAAAGGCTTCTTGAGGGGAAAGCTGTAACTCTGTGAGATGATTTCACAGAACACAAAGAAGTTCCTCAGAAAGCTTCTTTCTCTTTGTTATGGGAGGATATTTCCTTTGGCCCTATAGTCTTCAAAGGGATCGGAAATATCTGTTCTCAGATTCCACAGAAATAAGGCTAGCAAAGAGATCCAAGAAATACAGATGTAACTCTGTGAGTGGAAGTCACATATCACAGGGTAGTTTCTCAGAAAACTTCTTTCCAGATTTCATTGGAGGATATTTCCTTTTTCACAATAGCCCTCTATGGGCTTCCAAATATCACTTTGCCAATTACACAAGAACTGTCTTAGCGAAAGGCTTCTTGAGGGGAAAGCTGTAACTCTGGGAGATGATTTCACAGAACACAAAGAAGTTTCTCAGAAAGCTTCTTTCTCTTTGTTATCGGAGGATATTTCCTTTGGCCCTATAGTCTTCAAAGGGATCCGAAATATCTGTTCTCAGATTCCACAGAAATAAGGCTAGCAAAGAGATCCATGAAATACAGATGTAACTCTGTGAGTGGAAGTCACATATCCCAGAGCAGTTTCTCAGAAAGCTTCTTTCCAGATTTCATCGGAGGATATTTCCTTTTTCACCATAGCCCTCTATGGGCTTCCAAATATCACTTTGCCAATTCCCCAAGAACTGTCTTAGCGAAAGGCCTCTTGAGGGGAAAGCTGTAACTCTGTGAGATGATTTCACAGAACACAAAGAAGTTTCTCAGAAAGCTTCTTTCTCTTTCTTATCGGAGGATTTTTCCTTTGGCCCTATAGTCTTCAAAGGGATCCGAAATATCTGTTCTTAGATTCCACAGAAATAAGGCTAGCAAAGAGATCCACGAAATACAGATGTAATTCTGTGAGTGGAAGTCACATATCGCAGAGCAGTTTCTCAGAAAGCTTCTTTCCAGCTTTCATTGGAGGATATTTCCTTTTTCACAATAGCCCTCTATGGGCTTCCAAATATCACTTTGCCAATTCCACAAGAACTGTCTTAGCGAAAGGCTTCTTGAGGGGAAAGCTGTAACTCAGTGAGATGATTTCACAGAACACAAAGAAGTTTCTCAGAAAGCTTCTTTCTCTTTGTTATCGGAGGATATTTCCTTTGGCCCTATAGTCTTCAAAGGGATACGAAATATCTGCTCTCAGATTAAACAGAAATAAGGCTAGCAAAGAGATCCACGAAATACAGATGTAACTCTGTGAGTGGATGTCACATATTACAGAGCAGTTTCTCAGAAAACTTCCTTCCAGATTTCATCGGAGGAGATTTCCTTTTTCACCACAGCCCTCTATCGGCTTCCAAATATCACTTTGCCAATTCCACAAGAACTGTCTTAGCGAAAGGCTTCTTGAGGGGAAAGCTGTAACTCTGTGAGATGATTTCACAGAACACAAAGAAGTTTCTCAGAAAGCTTCTTTCTCTTTGTTATGGGAGGATATTTCCTTTGTCCCTATAGTCTTCAAACGGATCCGAAATATCTGTTCTCAGATTCCACAGAAATAAGGCTAGCAAAGAGATCCACGAAATACAGATGTAACTCTGTGAGTGGAAGTCACATATCACAGAGCAGTTTCTCAGAAAGCTTCTTTCCAGATTTCATCGGAGGATATTTCCTTTTTCACAATAGCCCTCTATGGGCTTCCAAATATCACTTTGCCAATTCCACAAGAACTGTCTTACCGAAAGGCTTCTTGAGGGGAAAGCTGTAACTCTGTGAGATGATTTCACAGAACACAAAGAAGTTTCTCAGAAAGCTTCTTTCTCTTTGTTATCGGAGGATATTTCCTTTGGCCCTATAGTCTTCAAAGGGATCCGAAATATCTGTTCTCAGATTCCACAGAAATAAGGCTAGGAAAGAGATCCACGAAATACAGATGTAACTCTGTGAGTGGAAGTCACATATCACAGAGCAGTTTCTCAGAAAGGTTTTTTGCAGATTTCATCGGAGGATATTTCCTTTTTCACCATAGCCCTCTTTGGGCTTCCAAATATCACTTTGCCAATTCCACAAGAACTGTCTTAGCGAAAGGCTTCTTGAGGAGAAAGCTGTCACTCTGTGAGATGATTTCACAGAACACAAAGAAGTTTCTCAGAAAGCTTCTTTCTCTTTGTTATCGGAGGATATTTCCTTTGGCCCTATAGTCTTCAAAGGGATCCGAAATATCTGTTCTCAGATTCCACAGAAATAAGGCTAGCAAAGAGATCCACGAAATACAGATGTAACTCTGTGAGTGGAAGTCACATATCACAGGGTAGTTTCTCAGAAAGCTTCTTTCCAGATTTCATTGGAGGATATTTCCTTTTTCACAATAGCCCTCTATGGGCTTCCAAATATCACTTTGCCAATTACACAAGAACTGTCTTAGCGAAAGGCTTCTTGAGGTGAAAGCTGTAACTCAGTGAGATGATTTCACAGAACACAAAGAAGTTTCTCAGAAAGCTTCTTTCTCTTTGTTATCGGAGGATATTTCCTTTGGCCCTATAGTCTTCAAAGGGATCCGAAATATCTGTTCTCAGATTCCACAGAAATAAGGCTAGCAAAGAGATCCACGAAATACAGATGTTACTCTGTGAGTGGAAGTCACATATCCCAGAGCAGTTTCTCAGAAAGCTTCTTTCCAGATTTCATCGGAGGATATTTCCTTTTTCCCCGTAGCCCTCTATGGGCTTCCAAGTATCACTTTTCCAATTGCACAAGAACTGTCTTAGCGAAAGGCTTCTTGAGGGGATAGCTGTAACTCTGAGAGATGATTTCACAGAACACAAAGAAGTTTCTCAGAAAGCTTCTATCTCTTTGTTATCAGAGGATATTTCCTTTGGTCCTACAGTCTTCAAAGGGTTCCGAAATATCTGTTCTCAGATTCCACAGAAATAAGGCTAGCAAAGAGATCCACGAAACACAGATGTAACTCTGTGAGTGGAAGTAACGTATCACAGAGCAGTTTCTCAGAAAGCTTCTTTCCAGATTTCATCGGAGGATATTTCCTTGTTCACCATAGCCCTCTATGGGCTTCCAAGTATCACTTTTCCAATTCCACAAGAACTGTCTTAGCGAAAGTCTTCTTGAGGGGAAAGCTGTAACTCTGGGAGATGATTTCACAGAACACAAAGAAGTTTCTCAGAAAGCTTCTTTCTCTTTGTTATGGGAGGATATTTCCTTTGGCCCTATAGTCTTCAAAGGGATCCGAAATATCTGTTCTCAGATTCCACAGAAATAAGGATAGCAAAGAGATCCACGAAATACTGATGTAACTCTGTGAGTGGAAGTCACACATCACAGAGCAGTTTCTCAGAAAGCTTCTTTCCAGATTTCATCGGAGGATATTTCCTTTTTCACCATAGCCCTCTATGGGCTTCCAAATATCACTTTGCCAATTCCACAAGAACTGTCTTAGCGAAAGGCTTCTTGAGGGGAAAGCTGTAACTCTGTGACATGATTTCACAGAACACAAAGAAGTTTCTCAGAAAGCTTCTCTCTCTTTGTTATGGGATTATATTACATTTGGCCCTATAGTCTTCAAAGGAATTCTAAATATCTGCTCTCAGATTCCACAGAAATAAGGCTAGCAAAGAGATCCACGAAATACAGATGTAACTCTGTGAGTGGAAGTCACATATCCCAGAGCAGTTTCTCTGAAAGTTTCTTTCCAGATTTCATTGGAGGATATTTCCTTTGTCACCATAGCCCTCTATGGGCTTACAAATATCACTTTGCCAATTCCACAAGAACTGTCTTAGCGAAAGGCTTCTTGAGGGGAAAGCTGTAACTCTGTGAGATGATTTCACAGAACACAATGAAGTTTCTCCGAAAGCTTCTTTCTCTTTGTTATCGGAGGATATTTCCTTTGGCCCTATAGTCTTCAAAGGGGTCGGAAATATCTGTTCTCAGATTCCACAGGAATAAGGCTAGCAAAGAGATCCACGAAATACAGATGTAACTCTGTGAGTGGAAGTCACATATCACAGAGCAGTTTCTCAGAAAGCTTCATTCCAGATTTCATTGTAGGATATTTCCTTTTTCACCAAAGCCCTCTATGGACTTCCAAACATCACTTTGCCAATTCCACAAGAACTGTCTTAGCGAAAGGCTTCTTGAGGGGAAAGCTGTAACTCTGTGAGATGATTTCACAGAACACAAAGAAGTTTCTCAGAAACCTTCTTTCTCTTTGTTATCGGAGGATATTTCCTTTGGCCCTATAGTCTTCAAAGGGATCGGAAATATCTGTTCTCAGATTCCACAGGAATAAGGCTAGCAAAGAGATCCACGAAATACAGATATAACTCTGTGAGTGGAAGTCACATATCACAGAGCAGTTTCTCAGAAAGCTTCTTTCCAGATTTCATCGGAGGATATTTCCTTTTTCACCATAGCCCTCTATGGGCTTCCAAATATCACTTTGCCAATTCCACAAGAACTGTCTTAGCGAAAGGCTTCTTGAGGGGAAAGCTGTAACTCTGTGAGATGATTTCACAGAACACAAAGACGTTTCTCAGAAAGCTTCTTTCTCTTTCTTATCGGAGGATATTTCCTTTGGCCCTATAGTCTTCAAAGGGATCCGAAATATCTGTTCTCAGATTCCACAGAATTAAGGCTAGCAAAGAGATCCACGAAATACAGATGTAACTCTGTGAGTGGAAGTCACATATCACAGAGCAGTTTCTCAGAAAGCTTCTTTCCAGATTTAATTGGAGGATATTTCCTTTTTCACAATAGCCCTCTATGGGCTTCCAAATATCACTTTCCAATTCCACAAGAACTGTCTTAGCGAAAGGCTTCTTGAGGGGAAAGCTGTAACTCTGTGAGATGATTTCACAGAACACAAAGAAGTTTCTCAGAAAGCTTCTTTCTCTTTCTTATCGGAGGATATTTCCTTTGGCCCTATTGTCTTCAAAGGGATCCGAAATATCTGTTCTCAGATTCCACAGAAATAAGGCTAGCAAAGAGATCCACGAAATACAGATGTAACTCTGTGAGTGGAAGTCACATATCACAGAGCAGTTTCTCAGAATGCTTCTTTCCGGATTTCATTGGAGGATATTTCCTTTTTCACAATAGCCCTCTATGGGCTTCCTAATATCACTTTGCCAATTCCACAAGAACTGTCTTAGCGAAAGGCTTCTTGAGGGAAAAGCTGTAATTCTGGGAGATGATTTCACAGAACACAAAGAAGTTTCTCAGAAAGCTTCTTACTCTTTGTTATGGGAGGATATTTCCTTTGTCCCTATAGTCTTCAAAGGGATCCGAAATATCTGTTCTCAGATTCCGCAGAAATAAGGCTAGCAAAGAGATCCACGAAATACAGATGTAACTCTGTGAGTGGAAGTCACATATCACAGAGCAGTTTCTCAGAAAGCTTCTTTCCAGACTTCATTGGAGGATATATCCTTTTTAACAATAGCCCTCTATGGGCTTCCAAATATCACTTTGCCAATTCCACAAGAACTGTCTTAGCGAAAGGCTTCTTGAGTGGAAAGCTGTAACTCTGTGAGATGATTTCACAGAACACAAAGAAGTTTCTCAGAAAGCTTCTTTCTCTTTGTTTTCGGAGGATATTTCCTTTGGCCCTATAGTCTTCAAAGGGATCCGAAATATCTGTTCTCAGATTCCACAGAAATAAGGCTAGCAAAGAGATCCACGAAATACAGATGTAACTCTGTGAGTGGAAATCACATATCCCAGAGCAGTTTCTCAGAAAGCTTCTTTCCAGATTTCATCGGAGGATATTTCCTTTTTCACAATAGCCCTCTATGGGCTTCCAAATATCACTTTGCCAATTCCACAAGAACTGTCTTAGCGAAAGGCTTCTTGAGGGAAAAGCTGTAACTCTGTGAGATGATTTCACAGAACACAAAGAAGTTTCTCAGAAAGCTTCTTTCTCTTTCTTATCGGAGGATATTTCCTTTGGCCCTATAGTCTTCAAAGGGATCCGAAATATCTGTTCTTAGATTCCACAGAAATAAGGCTAGCAAAGAGATCCACGAAATACAGATGTAACTCTGTGAGTGGAAGTCACATATCATAGAGCAGTTTCTCAGAAAACTTCTTTCCAGATTTCATTGCAGGATATTTCCTTTTTCACAATAGCCCTCTATGGGCTTCCAAATATCACTTTGCCAATTCCACAAGAACTGTCTTAGCGAAAGGAGTCTTGAGGGGAAAGCTTTAACTCTGAGAGATGATTTCACAAAACACAAAGAAGTTTCTCAGAAAGCTGCTTTCTCTTTGTTATCGGAGGATATTTCCTTTGGCCCTATAGTCTTCAAAGGGATCCGAAATATCTGTTCTCAGATTCCACAGAAATAACGCTAGCAAAGAGATCTACGAAATACAGATGTAACTCTGTGAGTGGAAGTCACATATCACAGAGCAGTTTCTCAGAAAGCTTCTTTGCAGATTTCATCTGAGGATATTTCCTTTTTCACCATAGCCCTCTATGGGCTTCCAAATATCACTTTGCCAATTCCACAAGAACTGTCTTAGCGAAAGGCCTCTTGAGGAAAAAGCTGTAACTCTGTGAGTTGATTTCACAGAACACAAAGAAGTTTCTCAGAAAGCTTCTTTCTCTTTGTTATGGGAGGATATTTCCTTTGTCCCTATAGTCTTCAAAGGGATCCGAAATATCTGTTCTCAGACTCCACAGAAACAAGGCTAGCAAAGAGATCCACGAAATACAGATGTAACTCTGTGAGTGGAAGTCACATATCACAGAGCAGTTTCTCAGAAAGCTTCTTTCCATATTTCATCGGAGGATATTTCCTTTTTCACCATAGCCCTCTATGGGCTTCCAAATATCACTTTGCCAATTCCACAAGAACTGTCTTAGCGAAAGGCTTCTTGAGGGGAAAGCTGTAACTCTGTGAGATGATTTCACAGAACACAAAGAAGTTTCTCAGAAAGCTTCTTTCTCTTTCTTATCGGAGGATATTTCCTTTGGCCCTATTGTCTTCAAAGGGATCCGAAATATCTGTTCTCAGATTCCACAGAAATAAGGCTAGCAAAGAGATCCACGAAATACAGATGTAACTCTGTGAGTGGAAGTCACATATCACAGAGCAGTTTCTCAGAAAGCTTCTTTCCGGATTTCATTGGAGGATATTTCCTTTTTCACAATAGCCCTCTATGGGCTTCCAATTATCACTTTGCCAATTCCACAAGAACTGTCTTAGCGAAAGGCTTCTTGAGGGAAAAGCTGTAACTCTGGGAGATGATTTCACAGAACACAAAGAAGTTTCTCAGAATGCTTCTTTCTCTTTGTTATCGGAGGATATTTCCTTTGGCCCTATAGTCTTCAAAGGGATCCGAAATATCTGTTCTCAGATTCCACAGAAATAAGGCTAGCAAAGAGATCCACGAAATACAGATGTAACTCTGTGAGTGGAAGTCACATATCCCAGAGCAGTTTCTCAGAAAGCTTCTTTCCAGATTTCATCGGAGGATATTTCCTTTTTCACCATAGCCCTCTATGGGCTTCCAAATATCACTTTGCCAATTCCACAAGAACTGTCTTAGCGAAAGGCTTCTTGAGGGGAAAGCTTTAACTCTGTGAGATGATTTCACAGAACACAAAGAAGTTCCTCAGAAAGCTTCTTTCTCTTTGTTATGGGAGGATATTTCCTTTGGCCCTATAGTCTTCAAAGGGATCGGAAATATCTGTTCTCAGATTCCACAGAAATAAGGCCAGCAAAGAGATCCAAGAAATTCAGATGTAACTCTGTGAGTGGAAGTCATATATCACAGAGCAGTTTCTTTGAAAGTTTCTTTTCAGATTTCATCGGAGGATATTTCCTTTTTCAAGATAGCCCTCTATGGGCTTCCAAATATCACTTTGCCAATTGCACAAGAACTGTCTTAGCGAAAGGCTTCTTGAGGGGAAAGCTGTAACTCTGTGAGATGATTTCACAGAACACAATGAAGTTTCTCAGAAAGCTTCTTTCTCTTTGTTATCGGAGGATATTTCCTTTGGCCCTATAGTCTTCAAAGGGATCCGAAATATCTGTTCTCAGATTCCACAGAAATAAGGCTAGCAAAGAGATCCACGAAACACAGATGTAACTCTGTGAGTGGAAGTCACATATCACAGAGCAGTTTCTCAGAAAGCTTCTTTCCAGATTTCAATGGAGGATATTTCCTTTTTCACAATAGCCCTCTAAGGGCTTCCAAATATCACTTTGCGAATTCCACAAGAACTGTCTTAGCGAAAGGCTTCTTGAGGGGAAAGCTGTAACTCTGTGTGATGATTTCACAGAACACAAAGAAGTTTCTCAGAAAGCTTCTTTCTCTTTGTTATGGGAGGATATTTACTTTGGCCCTATAGTCTTCAAAGGGATCCGAAATATCTGTTCTCAGATTCCACAGAAATAAGGATAGCAAAGAGATCCACGAAATACAGATGAAACTCTGTGAGTGGAAGTCACATATCACAGAGCAGTTTCTCAGAAAGCTTCTTTCCAGATTTCATCGGAGGATATTTCCTTTTTCAGCGTAGCCCTCTATGGGCTTCCAAGTATCACTTTTCCAATTGCACAAGAACTGTCCTGGCGAAGGACTTCTTGAGGGGAAAGCTGTAACTCTGGGAGATGATTTCACAGAACACAAAGAAGTTTCTCAGAAAGCTTCTTTCTCTTTGTCATGGGAGAATATTTCCTTTGGCCCTATAGTCTTCAAAGGGATGCGAAATATCTCTTCTCAGATTCCACAGAAATAAGGCTAGCAAAGAGATCCACGAAATACAGACGTAACTCTGTGAGTGGAAGTCACATATCCCAGAGCAGTTTCTCAGAAAGCTTCTTTCCAGATTTCATCGGAGGATATTTCCTTTTTCACCATAGCCCTCTATGGGCTTCCAAATATCACTTTGCCAATTCCACAAGAACTGTCTTAGCGAAAGGCTTCTTGAGGGAAAAGGTGTAACTCTGTGAGATGATTTCACAGAACACAAAGAAGTTTCTCCGAAAGCTTCTTTAACTTTGTTATGGGAGGATATTTCCTTTGTCACTATCGTCTTCAAAGGGATCCAAAATATCTGTTCTCAGATTCCACAGAAATAAGGCTAGCAAAGAGATCCATAAAATACAGATGTAACTCTGTGAGTGGAAGTCACATATCCCAGAGCAGTTTCTCAGAAAGCTTCTTTCCAGATTTCATCGGAGGATATTTCCTTTTTCACCATAGCCCTCTATGGGCTTCCAAATATCACTTTGCCAATTGCACAAGAACTGTCTTAGCGAAAGGCTTCTTGAGGGGAAAGCTGTAACTCTGTGAGATGATTTCACAGAACACAAAGAAGTTTCTCAGAAAGCTTCTTTCTCTTTGTTATCGGAGGATATTTCCTTTGGCCCTATAGTCTTCAAAGGGATCGGAAATATCTGTTCTCAGATTCCACAGGAATAAGGCTAGCAAAGAGATCCACGAAATACAGATGTAACTCTGTGAGTGGAAGTCACATATCACAGAGCAGTTTCTCAGAAAACTTCTTTCCGGATTTCATTGGAGGATATTTCCTTTTTCACAATAGCCCTCTATGGGCTTCCTAATATCACTTTGCCAATTCCACAAGAACTGTCTTAGCGAAAGGCTTCTTGAGGGAAAAGCTGTAACTCTGGGAGATGATTTCACAGGACACAAAGAAGTTTCTCAGAAAGCTTCTTTCTCTTTGTTATGGGAGGATATTTCCTTTGTCACTATAGTCTTCAAACGGATCCGAAATATCTGTTCTCAGATTCCGCAGAAATAAGGCTAGCAAAGAGATCCACGAAATACAGATGTAACTCTGTGAGTGGAAGTCTCATATCCCAGAGCAGTTTCTCAGAAAGCTTCTTTCCAGATTTCATCGGAGGATATTTCCTTTTTCACCATAGCCCTCTATGGGCTTCCAAATATCACTTTGCCAGTTCCACAAGATCTGTGTAAGCGAAAGGCTTCTTGAGGGGAAAGCTGTAACTCTGTGAGATGATTTCACAGAACACAAAGAAGTTTCTCAGAAAGCTTCTTTCTCTTTCTTATCGGAGGATATTTCCTTTGGCCCTATAATCTTCAAAGGGATCGGAAATATCTGTTCTTAGATTCCACAGAAATAAGGCTAGCAAAGAGATCCACGAAATACAGATGTAACTCTGTGAGTGGAAGTCACATATGACAGAGCAGTTTCTCAGAAAGCTTCTTTCCAGATTTCATTGGAGGATATTTCCTTTTTCACAATAGCCCTCTATGGGCTTCCAAATATCACTTTGCCAATTCCACAAGAACTGTCTTAGCGAAAGGCTTCTTGAGGGGAAAGCTTTAACTCTGGGAGATGATTTCACAGAACACAAAGAAGTTTCTCAGAAAGCTGCTTTCTCTTTGTTATCGGAGGATATTTCCTTTGGCCCTATAGCCTTCAAAGGGATCCGAAATATTTGTTCTCACATTCCACCGAAATAAGGCTAGCAAAGAGATCCACGAAATACAGATGTAACTCTGTGAGTGGAAGTCACATATCACAGAGCAGTTTCTCAGAAAGCTTCTTTGCAGATTTCATCTGAGGATATTTCCTTTTTCACCATAGCCCTCTATGGGCTTCCAAATATCACTTTGCCAATTCCACAAGAACTGTCTTAGCGAAAGGCCTCTTGAGGGAAAAGCTGTAACTCTGTGAGATGATTTCACAGAACACAAAGAAGTTTCTCAGAAAGCTTCTTTCTCTTTGTTATGGGAGGATATTTCCTTTGTCCCTATAGTCTTCAAAGGGATCCGAAATATCTGTTCTCAGATTCCTCAGAAATAAGGCTAGCAAAGAGATCCACGAAATACAGATGTAACTCTGTGAGTGGAAGTCACATATCACAGAGCAGTTTCTCAGAAAGCTTCTTTCCAGACTTCATTGGAGGATATATCCTTTTTCACAATAGCCCTCTATGGGCTTCCAAATATCACTTTGCCAATTCCACAAGAACTGTCTTAGCGAAAGGCTTCTTGAGGGGAAAGCTGTAACTCTGTGAGATGATTTCACAGAACACAAAGAAGTTTCTCAGAAACCTTCTTTCTCTTTGTTATGGGAGGATATTTCCTTTGGCCCTATAGTCTTCAAAGGGATCGGAAATATCTGTTCTCAGATTCCACAGGAATAAGGCTAGCAAAGAGATCCACGAAATACAGATATAACTCTGTGAGTGGAAGTCACATATCACGGAGCAGTTTCTCAGAAAGCTTCTTTCCAGATTTCATCGGAGGATATTTCCTTTTTCACCATAGCCCTCTATGGGCTTCCAAATATCACTTTGCCAATTCCACAAGAACTGTCTTAGCGAAAGGCTTCTTGAGGGGAAAGCTGTAACTCTGTGAGATGATTTCACAGAACACAAAGAAGTTTCTCAGAAAGCTTCTTTCTCTTTCTTATCGGAGGATATTTCCTTTGGCCCTATAGTCTTCAAAGGGATCCGAAATATCTGTTCTCAGATTCCACAGAAATAAGGCTAGCAAAGAGATCCACGAAATACAGATGTAACTCTGTGAGTGGAAGTCACATATCACAGAGCAGTTTCTCAGAAAGCTTCTTTCCAGATTTAATTGGAGGATATTTCCTTTTTCACAATAGCCCTCTATGGGCTTCCAAATATCACTTTCCAATTCCACAAGAACTATCTTAGCGAAAGGCTTCTTGAGGGGAAAGCTGTAACTCTGTGAGATGATTTCACAGAACACAAAGAAGTTTCTCAGAAAGCTTCTTTCTCTTTGTTATGGGAGGATATTTCCTTTGGCCCTATAGTCTTCAAAGGGATCCGAAATATCTGTTCTCAGATTCCGCAGAAATAAGGCTAGCAAAGAGATCCACGAAATACAGATGTAACTCTGTGAGTGGAAGTCACATATCACAGAGCAGTTTCTCAGAAAGCTTCTTTCCAGACTTCATTGGAGGATATATCCTTTTTCACAATAGCCCTCTATGGGCTTCCAAATATCACTTTGCCAATTCCACAAGAACTGTCTTAGCGAATGGCTTCTTGAGGGGAAAGCTGTAACTCTGTGAGATGATTTCACAGAACACAAAGAAGTTTCTCAGAAAGCTTCTTTCTCTTTGTTTTCGGAGGATATTTCCTTTGGCCCTATAGTCTTCAAAGGGATCCGAAATATCTGTTCTCAGATTCCACAGAAATAAGGCTAGCAAAGAGATCCACGAAATACAGATGTAACTCTGTGAGTGGAAGTCACATATCACAGAGCAGTTTCTCAGAAAGCTTCTTTCCAGATTTCATTGGAGGATATTTCCTTTTTCACAATAGCCCTCAAAGGGCTTCCAAATATCACTTTGCCAATTCCACAAGAACTGTCTTAGCGAAAGGCTTCTTGAGGAGAAAGCTGTAACTCTATGAGATGATTTCACAGAACACAAAGAAGTTTCTCAGAAATCTTCTTTCTCTTTCTTATCGGAGGATATTTCCTTTGGCCCTATAGTCTTCAAAGGGATCCGAAATATCTGTTCTCAGATTCCACAGATATAAGGCTAGCAAAGAGATCCACGAAATACAGATGTAACTCTGTGAGTGGAAGTGACATATAACAGAGCAGTTTCTCAGAAAGCTTCTTTCCAGATTTCATTGGAGGATATTTCCTTTTTCACAATAGCCCTCTATGGGCTTCCAAATATCACTTTGCCAATTCCACAAGAACTGTCTTAGCGAAAGGCTTCTTGAGGGAAAAGCTGTAACTCTGTGAGATGATTTCACAGAACACAAAGAAGTTTCTCAGAAAGCTTCTTTCTCTTTCTTATCGGAGGATATTTCCTTTGGCCCTATAGTCTTCAAAGGGATCCGAAATATCTGTTCTTAGATTCCACAGAATAAGGCTAGCAAAGAGATCCACGAAATACAGATGTAACTCTGTGAGTGGAAGTCACATATCATAGAGAAGTTTCTCAGAAAACTTCTTTCCAGATTTCATTGCAGGATATTTCCTTTTTCACAATAGCCCTCTATGGGCTTCCAAATATCACTTTGCCAATTCCACAAGAACTGTCTTAGCGAAAGGCCTCTTGAGGGAAAAGCTGTAACTCTGTGAGATGATTTCACAGAACACAAAGAAGTTTCTCAGAAAGCTTCTTTCTCTTTGTTATGGGAGGATATTTCCTTTGTCCCTATAGTCTTCAAAGGGATCCGAAATATCTGTTCTCAGATTCCACAGAAACAAGGCTAGCAAAGAGATCCACGAAATACAGATGTAACTCTGTGAGTGGAAGTCACATATCACAGAGCAGTTTCTCAGAAAGCTTCTTTCCAGATTTCATCGGAGGATATTTCCTTTTTCACCATAGCCCTCTATGGGCTTCCAAATATCACTTTGCCACTTCCACAAGAACTGTCTTAGCGAAAGGCTTCTTGAGGGGAAAGCTGTAACTCTGTGAGATGATTTCACAGAACACAAAGAAGTTTCTCAGAAAGCTTCTTTCTCTTTCTTATCGGAGGATATTTCCTTTGGCCCTATTGTCTTCAAAGGGATCCGAAATATCTGTTCTCAGATTCCACAGAAATAAGGCTAGCAAAGAGATCCACGAAATACAGATGTAACTCTGTGAGTGG
Organism: Macaca mulatta; assembly: GCF_049350105.2. Classification (NCBI taxonomy): domain Eukaryota; kingdom Metazoa; phylum Chordata; class Mammalia; order Primates; family Cercopithecidae; genus Macaca; species Macaca mulatta. Next base: position 32,825,403 of record NC_133417.1, read on the forward strand.
AAGTCACATATCACAGAGCAGTTTCTCAGAAAGCCTCTTTCCGGATTTCATTGGAGGATATTTCCTTTTTCACAATACCCCTCTATGGGCTTCCAATTATCACTTTGCCAATTCCACAAGAACTGTCTTAGCGAAAGGCTTCTTGAGGGAAAAGCTGTAACTCTGTGAGATGATTTCACAGAATACAAAGAAGTTTCTCAGAATGCTTCTTTCTCATTGTTATCGGAGGATATTTCCTTTGGCCCTATAGTCTTCAAAGGGATCCGAAATATCTGTTCTCAGATTCCACAGAAATAAGGCTAGCAAAGAGATCCACGAAATACAGATGTAACTCTGTGAGTGGAAGTCACATATCCCAGAGCAGTTTCTCAGAAAGCTTCTTTCCAGATTTCATCGGAGGATATTTCCTTTTTCACCATAGCCCTCTATGGGCTTCCAAATATCACTTTGCGAATTCCACAAGAACTGTCTTAGCGAAAGGCTTCTTGAGGGGAAAGCTGTAACTCTGTGAGATGATTTCACAGAACACAAAGAAGTTTCTCAGAAAGCTTCTTTCTCTTTGTTATGGGAGGATATTTACTTTGGCCCTATAGTCTTCAAAGGGATCCGAAATATCTGTTCTCAGATTCCACAGAAATAAGGATAGCAAAGAGATCCACGAAATACAGATGAAACTCTGTGAGTGGAAGTCACATATCACAGAGCAGTTTCTCAGAAAGCTTCTTTCCAGATTTCATTGGAGGATATTTCCTTTTTCACAATAGCCCTCTACGGGCTTCCAAATATCACTTTGCCAATTCCACAAGAACTGTCTTAGCGAAAGGCTTCTTGAGGGGAAAGCTGTAACTCTGGGAGATGATTTCACAGAACACAAAGAAGTTTCTCAGAAAGCTTCTTTCTCTTTGTTATCGGAGGATATTTCCTTTGGCCCTATAGTCTTCAAAGGGATCCGAAATATCTGTTCTCAGATTCCACAGAAATAAGGCTAGCAAAGAGATCCACGAAATACTGATGTAACGCTGTGAGTGGAAGTCTCATATCACAGAGCAGTTTCTCAGAAAGCTTCTTTCCAGATTTCATCGGAGGATATTTCCTTTTTCACCATAGCCCTCTATGGGCTTCCAAATATCACTTTGCCAATTCCACAAGAACTGTCTTAGCGAAAGGCTTCTTGAGGGGAAAGCTGTAGCTCTATGAGATGATTTCACAGGACACAAAGAAGTTTCTCAGAATGCTTCTTTCTCTTTCTTATCGGAGGATATTTCCTTTGGCCCTATAGTCTTCAAAGGGATCCGAAATCTCTGTTCTCAGATTCCACAGAAATAAGGCTAGCAAAGAGATCCACGAAATACAGATGTAACTCTGTGAGTGGAAGTCACATATCCCAGAGCAGTTTCTCAGAAAGCTTCTTTCCAGATTTCATCGGAGGATATTTCCTTTTTCAGCGTAGCCCTCTATGGGCTTCCAAGTATCACTTTTCCAATTGCACAAGAACTGTCCTGGCGAAGGGCTTCTTGAGGGGAAAGCTGTAACTCTGGGAGATGATTTCACACAACACAAAGAAGTTTCTCAGAAAGCTTCTTTCTCTTTGTTATCGGAGGATATTTCCTTTGGCCCTATATTCTTCAAAGGGATCCGTAATATCTGTTCTCAGATTCCACAGAAATAAGGCTAGCAAAGAGATCCACGAAATACTGATGTAACGCTGTGAGTGGAAGTTTCCTATCACAGAGCAGTTTCTCAGAAAGCATCTTTCCAGATTTCATCGGAGGATATTTCCTTTTTCAACTTAGCCCTCTATGGGCTTCCAAATATCACTTTGCCAATTCCACAAGAACTGTCTTAGCGAAAGGCTTCTTGAGGGGAAAGCTGTAGCTCTATGAGATGATTTCACAGGACACAAAGAAGTTTCTCAGAAAGCTTCTTTCTCTTTCTTATCGGAGGATATTTCCTTTGGCCCTATAGTCTTCAAAGGGATCCGAAATATCTGTTCTCAGATTCCAAAGAAATAAGGCTAGCAAAGAGATCCACGAAATACAGATGTAACTCTGTGAGTGGAAGTCACATATCCCAGAGCAGTTTCTCAGAAAGCTTCTTTCCAGATTTCATCGGAGGATATTTCCTTTTTCAGCGTAGCCCTCTATGGGCTTCCAAGTATCACTTTTCCAATTGCACAAGAACTGTCCTGGCGAAGGACTTCTTGAGGGGAAAGCTGTAACTCTGGGAGATGATTTCACAGAACACAAAGAAGTTTCTCAGAAAGCTTCTTTCTCTTTGTCATGGGAGAATATTTCCTTTGGCCCTATAGTCTTCAAAGGGATCCGAAATATCTCTTCTCAGATTCCACAGAAATAAGGCTAGCAAAGAGATCCACGAAATACAGACGTAACTCTGTGAGTGGAAGTCACATATCCCAGAGCAGTTTCTCAGAAAGCTTCTTTCCAGATTTCATCGGAGGATATTTCCTTTTTCACCATAGCCCTCTATGGGCTTCCAAATATCACTTTGCCAATTCCCCAAGAACTGTCTTAGCGAAAGGCCTCTTGAGGGGAAAGCTGTAACTCTGTGAGATGATTTCACAGAACACAAAGAAGTTTCTCAGAAAGCTTCTTTCTCTTTCTTATCGGAGGATTTTTCCTTTGGCCCTATAGTCTTCAAAGGGATCCGAAATATCTGTTCTTAGATTCCACAGAAATAAGGCTAGCAAAGAGATCCACGAAATACAGATGTAACTCTGTGAGTGGAAGTCACATATCACAGAGCAGTTTCTCAGAAAGCTTCTTTCCAGCTTTCATTGGAGGATATTTCCTTTTTCACAATAGCCCTCTATGGGCTTCCAAATATCACTTTGCCAATTCCACAAGAACTGTCTTAGCGAAAGGCTTCTTGAGGGGAAAGCTGTAACTCTGTGAGATGATTTCACAGAACACAATGAAGTTTCTCAGAAAGCTTCTTTCTCTTTGTTATCGGAGGATATTTCCTTTGGCCCTATAGTCTTCAATGGGGTCGGAAATATCTGTTCTCAGATTCCACAGGAATAAGGCTAGCAAAGAGATCCACGAAATACAGATGTAACTCTGTGAGTGGAAGTCACATATCACAGAGCAGTTTCTCAGAAAGCTTCATTCCAGATTTCATTGTAGGATATTTCCTTTTTCACCATAGCCCTCTATGGACTTCCAAACATCACTTTGCCAATTCCACAAGAACTGTCTTAGCGAAAGGCTTCTTGAGGGGAAAGCTGTAACTCTGTGAGATGATTTCACAGAACACAAAGAAGTTTCTCAGAAACCTTCTTTCTCTTTGTTATCGGAGGATATTTCCTTTGGCCCTATAGTCTTCAAAGGGATCGGAAATATCTGTTCTCAGATTCCACAGGAATAAGGCTAGCAAAGAGATCCACGAAATACAGATGTAACTCTGTGAGTGGAAGTCACATATCACAGAGCAGTTTCTCAGAAAGGTTTTTTGCAGATTTCATCGGAGGATATTTCCTTTTTCACCATAGCCCTCTATGGGCTTCCAAATATCACTTTGCCAATTCCACAAGAACTGTCTTAGCGAAAGGCTTCTTGACGAGAAAGCTGTAACTCTGTGAGATGATTTCACAGAACACAAAGAAGTTTCTCAGAAAGCTTCTTTCTCTTTGTTATGGGAGGATATTTCCTTTGGCCCTATAGTCTTCAAAGGGATCCGAAATATCTGTTCTCAGATTCCACAGAAATAAGGCTAGCAAAGAGATCCACGAAATACAGATGTAACTCTGTGAGTGGAAGTCACATATCACAGGGCAGTTTCTCAGAAAGCTTCTTTCCAGATTTCATTGGAGGATATTTCCTTTTTCACCATAGCCCTCTATGGGCTTCCAAATATCACTTTGCCAATTACACAAGAACTGTCTTAGCGAAAGGCTTCTTGAGGGGAAAGCTGTAACTCTGTGAGATGATTTCACAGAACACAAAGAAGTTTCTCAGAAAGCTTCTTTCTCTTTGTTATCGGAGGATATTTCCTTTGGCCCTATAGTCTTCAAAGGGATCCGAAATATCTGTTCTCAGATTCCACAGAAATAAGGCTAGCAAAGAGATCCACGAAATACAGATGTTACTCTGTGAGTGGAAGTCACATATCACAGAGCAGTTTCTCAGAAAGCTTCTTTCCAGATTTCATCGGAGGATATTTCCTTTTTCCCCGTAGCCCTCTATGGGCTTCCAAGTATCACTTTTCCAATTGCACAAGAACTGTCTTAGCGAAAGTCTTCTTGAGGGGAAAGCTGTAACTCTGGGAGATGATTTCACAGAACACAAAGAAGTTTCTCAGAAAGCTTCTTTCTCTTTGTTATGGAAGGATATTTCCTTTGGCCCTATAGTCTTCAAAGGGATCCGAAATATCTGTTCTCAGATTCCACAGAAATAAGGCTAGCAAAGAGATCCACGAAATACTGATGTAACTCTGTGAGTGGAAGTCACACATCACAGAGCAGTTTCTCAGAAAGCTTCTTTCCAGATTTCATCGGAGGATATTTCCTTTTTCACCATAGCCCTCTATGGGCTTCCAAATATCACTTTGCCAATTCCACAAGAACTGTCTTAGCGAAAGGCTTCTTGAGGGGAAAGCTGTAACTCTGGGAGATGATTTCACAGAACACAAAGAAGTTTCTCAGAAAGCTTCTCTCTCTTTGTTATGGGATTATATTACATTTGGCCCTATAGTCTTCAAAGGAATTCTAAATATCTGCTCTCAGATTCCACAGAAATAAGGCTAGCAAAGAGATCCACGAAATACAGATGTAACTCTGTGAGTGGAAGTCACATATCCCAGAGCAGTTTCTCTGAAAGTTTCTTTCCAGATTTCATTGGAGGATATTTCCTTTGTCACCATAGCCCTCTATGGGCTTACAAATATCACTTTGCCAATTCCACAAGAACTGTCTTAGCGAAAGGCTTCTTGAGGGGAAAGCTGTAACTCTGTGAGATGATTTCACAGAACACAATGAAGTTTCTCAGAAAGCTTCTTTCTCTTTGTTATCGGAGGATATTTCCTTTGGCCCTATAGTCTTCAATGGGGTCGGAAATATCTGTTCTCAGATTCCACAGGAATAAGGCTAGCAAAGAGATCCACGAAATACAGATGTAACTCTGTGAGTGGAAGTCACATATCACAGAGCAGTTTCTCAGAAAGCTTCATTCCAGATTTCATTGTAGGATATTTCCTTTTTCACCATAGCCCTCTATGGACTTCCAAACATCACTTTGCCAATTCCACAAGAACTGTCTTAGCGAAAGGCTTCTTGAGGGGAAAGCTGTAACTCTGTGAGATGATTTCACAGAACACAAAGAAGTTTCTCAGAAACCTTCTTTCTCTTTGTTATCGGAGGATATTTCCTTTGGCCCTATAGTCTTCAAAGGGATCGGAAATATCTGTTCTCAGATTCCACAGGAATAAGGCTAGCAAAGAGATCCACGAAATACAGATGTAACTCTGTGAGTGGAAGTCACATATCAAAGAGCAGTTTCTCAGAAAGCTTCTTTCCAGATTTCATCGGAGGATATTTCCTTTTTCACCATAGCCCTCTATGGGCTTCCAAATATCACTTTGCCAATTCCACAAGAACTGTCTTAGCGAAAGGCTTCTTGAGGGGAAAGCTGTAACTCTGTGAGATGATTTCACAGAACACAAAGAAGTTTCTCAGAAAGCTTCTTTCTCTTTCTTATCGGAGGATATTTCCTTTGGCCCTATAGTCTTCAAAGGGATCCGAAATATCTGTTCTCAGATTCCACAGAAATAAGGCTAGCAAAGAGATCCACGAAATACAGATGTAACTCTGTGAGTGGAAGTCACATATCACAGAGCAGTTTCTCAGAAAGCTTCTTTCCAGATTTCATTGGAGGATATTTCCTTTTTCACAGTAGCCCTCTATGGGCTTCCAAATATCACTTTCCAATTCCACAAGAACTGTCTTAGCGAAAGGCTTCTTGAGGGGAAAGCTGTAACTCTGTGAGATGATTTCACAGAACACAAAGAAGTTTCTCAGAAAGCTTCTTTCTCTTTCTTATCGGAGGATATTTCCTTTGGCCCTATTGTCTTCAAAGGGATCCGAAATATCTGTTCTCAGATTCCACAGAAATAAGGCTAGCAAAGAGATCCACGAAATACAGATGTAACTCTGTGAGTGGAAGTCACATATCACAGAGCAGTTTCTCAGAAAGCTTCTTTCCGGATTTCATTGGAGGATATTTCCTTTTTCACAATAGCCCTCTATGGGCTTCCTAATATCACTTTGCCAATTCCACAAGAACTGTCTTAGCGAAAGGCTTCTTGAGGGAAAAGCTGTAACTCTGGGAGATGATTTCACAGAACACAAAGAAGTTTCTCAGAAAGCTTCTTTCTCTTTGTTATGGGAGGATATTTCCTTTGTCACTATAGTCTTCAAAGGGATCCGAAATATCTGTTCTCAGATTCCGCAGAAATAAGGCTAGCAAAGAGATCCACGAAATACAGATGTAACTCTGTGAGTGGAAGTCTCATATCCCAGAGCAGTTTCTCAGAAAGCTTCTTTCCAGATTTCATCGGAGGATATTTCCTTTTTCACCATAGCCCTCTATGGGCTTCCAAATATCACTTTGCCAGTTTCACAAGATCTGTGTAAGCGAAAGGCTTCTTGAGGGGAAAGCTGTAACTCTGTGAGATGATTTCACAGAACACAAAGAAGTTTCTCAGAAAGCTTCTTTCTCTTTCTTATCGGAGGATATTTCCTTTGGCCCTATAATCTTCAAAGGGATCGGAAATATCTGTTCTTAGATTCCACAGAAATAAGGCTAGCAAAGAGATCCACGAAATACAGATGTAACTCTGTGAGTGGAAGTCACATATCACAGAGCAGTTTCTCAGAAAGCTTCTTTCCAGATTTCATTGGAGGATATTTCCTTTTTCACAATAGCCCTCTATGGGCTTCCAAATATCACTTTGCCAATTCCACAAGAACTGTCTTAGCGAAAGGCTTCTTGAGGGGAAAGCTTTAACTCTGTGAGATGATTTCACAGAACACAAAGAAGTTTCTCAGAAAGCTGCTTTCTCTTTGTTATCGGAGGATATTTCCTTTGGCCCTATAGTCTTCAAAGGGATCCGAAATATCTGTTCTCAGATTCCACCGAAATAAGGCTAGCAAAGAGATCCACGAAATACAGATGTAACTCTGTGAGTGGAAGTCACATATCACAGAGCAGTTTCTCAGAAAGCTTCTTTGCAGATTTCATCTGAGGATATTTCCTTTTTCACCATAGCCCTCTATGGGCTTCCAAATATCACTTTGCCAATTCCACAAGAACTGTCTTAGCGAAAGGCCTCTTGAGGGAAAAGCTGTAACTCTGTGAGATGATTTCACAGAACACAAAGAAGTTTCTCAGAAAGCTTCTTTCTCTTTGTTATGGGAGGATATTTCCTTTGTCCCTATAGTCTTCAAAGGGATCCGAAATATCTGTTCTCAGATTCCTCAGAAATAAGGCTAGCAAAGAGATCCACGAAATACAGATGTAACTCTGTGAGTGGAAGTCACATATCACAGAGCAGTTTCTCAGAAAGCTTCTTTCCAGACTTCATTGGAGGATATATCCTTTTTCACAATAGCCCTCTATGGGCTTCCAAATATCACTTTGCCAATTCCACAAGAACTGTCTTAGCGAAAGGCTTCTTGAGGGGAAAGCTGTAACTCTGTGAGATGATTTCACAGAACACAAAGAAGTTTTTCAGAAAGCTTCTTTCTCTTTGTTTTCGGAGGATATTTCCTTTGGCCCTATAGTCTTCAAAGGGATCCGAAATATCTGTTCTCAGATTCCACAGAAATAAGGCTAGCAAAGAGATCCACGAAATACAGATGTAACTCTCTGAGTGGAAGTCACATATCACAGAGCAGTTTCTCAGAAAGCTTCTTTCCAGATTTCATTGGAGGATATTTCCTTTTTCACAATAGCCCTCAATGGGCTTCCAAATATCACTTTGCCAATTCCACAAGAACTGTCTTAGCGAAAGGCTTCTTGAGGAGAAAGCTGTAACTCTGTGAGATGATTTCACAGAACACAAAGAAGTTTCTCAGAAATCTTCTTTCTCTTTGTTATCGGAGGATATTTCCTTTGGCCCTATAGTCTTCAAAGGGATCCGAAATATCTGTTCTCAGATTCCACAGAAATAAGGCTAGCAAAGAGATCCACGAAATACAGATGTAACTCTGTGAGTGGAAGTCACATATCACAGAGCAGTTTCTCAGAAAGCTTCTTTCCAGACTTCATTGGAGGATATATCCTTTTTCACAATAGCCCTCTACGGGCTTCCAAATATCACTTTGCCAATTCCACAAGAACTGTCTTAGCGAAAGGCATCTTGAGGGGAACGTTGTAACTCTGTGAGATGATTTCACAGAACACAAAGAAGTTTCTCAGAAAGCTTCTTTCTCTTTGTTTTCGGAGGATATTTCCTTTGGCCCTATAGTCTTCAAAGGGATCCGAAATATCTGTTCTCAGATTCCACAGAAATAAGGCTAGCAAAGAGATCCACGAAATACAGATGTAACTCTGTGAGTGGAAGTCACATATCACAGAGCAGTTTCTCAGAAAGCTTCTTTCCAGATTTCATTGGAGGATATTTCCTTTTTCACAATAGCCCTCAATGGGCTTCCAAATATCACTTTGCCAATTCCACAAGAACTGTCTTAGCGAAAGGCTTCTTGAGGAGAAAGCTGTCACTCTGTGAGATGATTTCACAGAACACAAAGAAGTTTCTCAGAAATCTTCTTTCTCTTTCTTATCGGAGGATATTTCCTTTGGCCCTATACTCTTCAAAGGGATCCGAAATATCTGTTCTCAGATTCCACAGAAATAAGGCTAGCAAAGAGATCCACGAAATGCAGATGTAACTCTGTGAGTGGAAGTCACATATCACAGAGCAGTTTCTCAGAAAGCTTCTTTCCAGATTTCATTGGAGGATATTTCCTTTTTCACAATAGCCCTCTATGGGCTTCCAAATATCACTTTGCCAATTCCACAAGAACTGTCTTAGCGAAAGGCTTCTTGAGGGGAGAGCTGTAGCTCTATGAGATGATTTCACAGGACACAAAGAAGTTTCTCAGAAAGCTTCTTTCTCTTTCTTATCGGAGGATATTTCCTTTGGCCCTATAGTCTTCAAAGGGATCCGAAATATCTGTTCTCAGATTCCACAGAAATAAGGCTAGCAAAGAGATCCACGAAATACAGATGTAACTCTGTGAGTGGAAGTCACATATCCCAGAGCAGTTTCTCAGAAAGCTTCTTTCAAGATTTCATCGGAGGATATTTCCTTTTTCAGCGTAGCCCTCTATGGGCTTCCAAGTATCACTTTTCCAATTGCACAAGAACTGTCCTGGCGAAGGGCTTCTTGAGGGGAAAGCTGTAACTCTGGGAGATGATTTCACACAACACAAAGAAGTTTCTCAGAAAACTTCTTTCTCTTTGTTATCGGAGGATATTTCCTTTGGCCCTATAGTCTTCAAAGGGATCCGTAATATCTGTTCTCAGATTCCACAGAAATAAGGCTAGCAAAGAGATCCACGAAATACTGATGTAACGCTGTGAGTGGAAGTCTCATATCACAGAGCAGTTTCTCAGAAAGCTTCTTTCCAGATTTCATCGGAGGATATTTCCTTTTTCACCATAGCCCTCTATGGGCTTCCAAATATCACTTTGCCAATTCCACAAGAACTGTCTTAGCGAAAGGCTTCTTGAGGGGAAAGCTGTAGCTCTATGAGATGATTTCACAGGGCACAAAGAAGTTTCTCAGAAAGCTTCTTTCTCTTTCTTATCGGAGGATATTTCCTTTGGCCCTATAGTCTTCAAAGGGATCCGAAATATCTGTTCTCAGATTCCACAGAAATAAGGCTAGCAAAGAGATCCACGAAATACAGATGTAACTCTGTGAGTGGAAGTCACATATCCCAGAGCAGTTTCTCAGAAAGCTTCTTTCCAAATTTCATCGGAGGATATTTCCTTTTTCAGCGTAGCCCTCTATGGGCTTCCAAGTATCACTTTTCCAATTGCACAAGAACTGTCCTGGCGAAGGACTTCTTGAGGGGAAAGCTGTAACTCTGGGAGATGATTTCACAGAACACAAAGAAGTTTCTCAGAAAGCTTCTTTCTCTTTGTCATGGGAGAATATTTCCTTTGGCCCTATAGTCTTCAAAGGGATCCGAAATATCTCTTCTCAGATTCCACAGAAATAAGGCTAGCAAAGAGATCCACGAAATACAGACGTAACTCTGTGAGTGGAAGTCACATATCCCAGAGCAGATTCTCAGAAAGCTTCTTTCCAGATTTCATCGGAGGATATTTCCTTTTTCACCATAGCCCTCTATGGGCTTCCAAATATCACTTTGCCAATTCCACAAGAACTGTCTTAGCGAAAGGCTTCTTGAGGGAAAAGGTGTAACTCTGTGAGGTGATTTCACAGAACACAAAGAAGTTTCTCCGAAAGCTTCTTTAACTTTGTTATGGGAGGATATTTCCTTTGTCACTATCGTCTTCAAAGGGATCCAAAATATCTGTTCTCAGATTCCACAGAAATAAGGCTAGCAAAGAGATCCATGAAATACAGATGTAACTCTGTGAGTGGAAGTCACATATCCCAGAGCAGTTTCTCAGAAAGCTTCTTTCCAGATTTCATCGGAGGATATTTCCTTTTTCACCATAGCCCTCTATGGGCTTCCAAATATCACTTTGCCAATTCCCCAAGAACTGTCTTAGCGAAAGGCCTCTTGAGGGGAAAGCTGTAACTCTGTGAGATGATTTCACAGAACACAAAGAAGTTTCTCAGAAAGCTTCTTTCTCTTTCTTATCGGAGGATTTTTCCTTTGGCCCTATAGTCTTCAAAGGGATCCGAAATATCTGTTCTCAGATTCCTCAGAAATAAGGCTAGCAAAGAGATCCACGAAATACAGATGTAACTCTGTGAGTGGAAGTCACATATCACAGAGCAGTTTCTCAGAAAGCTTCTTTCCAGACTTCATTGGAGGATATATCCTTTTTCACAATAGCCCTCTATGGGCTTCCAAATATCACTTTGCCAATTCCACAAGAACTGTCTTAGCGAAAGGCTTCTTGAGGGGAAAGCTGTAACTCTGTGAGATGATTTCACAGAACACAAAGAAGTTTTTCAGAAAGCTTCTTTCTCTTTCTTATCGTAGGATATTTCCTTTGGCCCTATAGTCTTCAAAGGGATCCGAAATATCTGTTCTCAGATTCCACAGAAATAAGGCTAGCAAAGAGATCCACGAAATACAGATGTAACTCTCTGAGTGGAAGTCACATATCACAGAGCAGTTTCTCAGAAAGCTTCTTTCCAGATTTCATTGGAGGATATTTCCTTTTTCACAATAGCCCTCAATGGGCTTCCAAATATCACTTTGCCAATTCCACAAGAACTGTCTTAGCGAAAGGCTTCTTGAGGAGAAAGCTGTAACTCTGTGAGATGATTTCACAGAACAGAAAGAAGTTTCTCAGAAATCTTCTTTCTCTTTGGTATCGGAGGATATTTCCTTTGGCCCTATAGTCTTCAAAGGGATCCGAAATATCTGTTCTCAGATTCCACAGAAATAAGGCTAGCAAAGAGATCCACGAAATACAGATGTAACTCTGTGAGTGGAAGTCACATATCACAGAGCAGTTTCTCAGAAAGCTTCTTTCCAGATTTCATTGTAGGATATTTCCTTTTTCACAATAGCCCTCTATGGGCTTCCAAATATCACTTTGCCAATTCCACAAGAACTCTCTTAGCGAAAGGCTTCTGGAGGGAAACGCTGTAACTCTGTGAGATGATTTCACAGAACACAAAGAAGTTTCTCAGAAAGCTTCTTTCTCTTTCTTATCGGAGGATATTTCCTTTGGCCCTATAGTCTTCAAAGGGATCCGAAATATCTGTTCTTAGATTCCTCAGAAATAAGGCTAGCAAAGAGATCCACGAAATACAGATGTAACTCTGTGAGAGGAAGTCACATATCATAGAGCAGTTTCTCAGAAAACTTCTTTCCAGATTTCATTGGAGGATATTTCCTTTTTCACCATAGCCCTCTATGGGCTTCCAAATATCACTTTGCCAATTCCACAAGAACTGTCTTAGCGAAAGGCTTCTTGAGGGGAAAGCTTAACTCTGAGAGATGATTTCACAAAACACAAAGAAGTTTCTCAGAAAGCTGCTTTCTCTTTGTTATCGGAGGATATTTCCTTTGGCCCTATAGTCTTCAAAGGGATCCGAAATATCTGTTCTCAGATTCCACAGAAATAACGCTAGCAAAGAGATCTACGAAATACAGATGTAACTCTGTGAGTGGAAGTGACATATCACAGAGCAGTTTCTCAGAAAGCTTCTTTGCAGATTTCATCTGAGGATATTTCCTTTTTCACCATAGCCCTCTATGGGCTTCCAAATATCACTTTGCCAATTCCACAAGATCTGTGTTAGCGAAAGGCTTCTTGAGGGGAAAGCTGTAACTCTGTGAGATGATTTCACAGAACACAAAGAAGTTTCTCAGAAAGCTTCTTTCTGTTTCTTATCGGAGGATATTTCCTTTGGCCCTATAGTCTTCAAAGGGATCCGAAATATCTGTTCTCAGATTCCACCGAAATAAGGCTAGCAAAGAGATCCACGAAATACAGATGTAACTCTGTGAGTGGAAGTCACATATCACAGAGCAGTTTCTCAGAAAGCTTCTTTCCAGACTTCATTGGAGGATATATCCTTTTTCACAATAGCCCTCTACGGGCTTCCAAATATCACTTTGCCAATTCCACAAGAACTGTCTTAGCGAAAGGCATCTTGAGGGGAACGTTGTAACTCTGTGAGATGATTTCACAGAACACAAAGAAGTTTCTCAGAAAGCTTCTTTCTCTTTGTCTTCGGAGGATATTTCCTTTGGCCCTATAGTCTTCAAAGGGATCCGAAATATCTGTTCTCAGATTCCACAGAAATAAGGCTAGCAAAGAGATCCACGAAATACAGATGTAACTCTGTGAGTGGAAGTCACATATCACAGAGCAGTTTCTCAGAAAGCTTCTTTCCAGATTTCATTGGAGGATATTTCCTTTTTCACAATAGCCCTCAATGGGCTTCCAAATATCACTTTGCCAATTCCACAAGAACTGTCTTAGCGAAAGGCTTCTTGAGGAGAAAGCTGTCACTCTGTGAGATGATTTCACAGAACACAAAGAAGTTTCTCAGAAATCTTCTTTCTCTTTCTTATCGGAGGATATTTCCTTTGGCCCTATAGTCTTCAAAGGGATCCGAAATATCTGTTCTCAGATTCCACAGAAATAAGGCTAGCAAAGAGATCCACGAAATGCAGATGTAACTCTGTGAGTGGAAGTCACATATCACAGAGCAGTTTCTCAGAAAGCTTCTTTCCAGATTTCATTGGAGGATATTTCCTTTTTCACAATAGACCTCTATGGGCTTCCAAATATCACTTTGCCAATTCCACAAGAACTGTCTTAGCGAAAGGCTTCTTGAGGGGAAAGCTGTAGCTCTATGAGATGATTTCACAGGACACAAAGAAGTTTCTCAGAAAGCTTCTTTCTCTTTCTTATCGGAGGATATTTCCTTTGGCCCTATAGTCTTCAAAGGGATCCGAAATATCTGTTCTCAGATTCCACAGAAATAAGGCTAGCAAAGAGATCCACGAAATACAGATGTAACTCTGTGAGTGGAAGTCACATATCCCAGAGCAGTTTCTCAGAAAGCTTCTTTCAAGATTTCATCGGAGGATATTTCCTTTTTCAGCGTAGCCCTCTATGGGCTTCCAAGTATCACTTTTCCAATTGCACAAGAACTGTCCTGGCGAAGGGCTTCTTGAGGGGAAAGCTGTAACTCTGGGAGATGATTTCACAGAACACAAAGGAGTTTCTCAGAAAGCTTCTTTCTCTTTGTTATCGGAGGATATTTCCTTTGGCCCTATAGTCTTCAAAGGGATCCGTAATATCTGTTCTCAGATTCCAAAGAAATAAGGCTAGCAAAGAGATCCACGAAATACTGATGTAACGCTGTGAGTGGAAGTCTCATATCACAGAGCAGTTTCTCAGAAAGCTTCTTTCCAGATTTCATCGGAGGATATTTCCTTTTTCACCATAGCCCTCTATGGGCTTCCAAATATCACTTTGCCAATTCCACAAGAACTGTGTTAGCGAAAGGCTTCTTGAGGGGAAAGCTGTAGCTCTATGAGATGATTTCACAGGACACAAAGAAGTTTCTCAGAAAGCTTCTTTCTCTTTCTTATCGGAGGATATTTCCTTTGGCCCTATAGTCTTCAAAGGGATCCGAAATATCTGTTCTCAGATTCCACAGAAATAAGGCTAGCAAAGAGATCCACGAAATACAGATGTAACTCTGTGAGTGGAAGTCACATATCCCAGAGCAGTTTCTCAGAAAGCTTCTTTCCAAATTTCATCGGAGGATATTTCCTTTTTCAGCGTAGCCCTCTATGGGCTTCCAAGTATCACTTTTCCAATTGCACAAGAACTGTCCTGGCGAAGGACTTCTTGAGGGGAAAGCTGTAACTCTGGGAGATGATTTCACAGAACACAAAGAAGTTTCTCAGAAAGCTTCTTTCTCTTTGTCATGGGAGAATATTTCCTTTGGCCCTATAGTCTTCAAAGGGATCCGAAATATCTCTTCTCAGATTCCACAGAAATAAGGCTAGCAAAGAGATCCACGAAATACAGACGTAACTCTGTGAGTGGAAGTCACATATCCCAGAGCATTTTCTCAGAAAGCTTCTTTCCAGATTTCATCGGAGGATATTTCCTTTTTCACCATAGCCCTCTATGGGCTTCCAAATATCACTTTGCCAATTCCACAAGAACTGTCTTAGCGAAAGGCTTCTTGAGGGAAAAGGTGTAACTCTGTGAGATGATTTCACAGAACACAAAGAAGTTTCTCCGAAAGCTTCTTTAACTTTGTTATGGGAGGATATTTCCTTTGTCACTATCGTCTTCAAAGGGATCCAAAATATCTGTTCTCAGATTCCACAGAAATAAGGCTAGCAAAGAGATCCATGAAATACAGATGTAACTCTGTGAGTGGAAGTCACATATCCCAGAGCAGTTTCTCAGAAAGCTTCTTTCCAGATTTCATCGGAGGATATTTCCTTTTTCACCATAGCCCTCTATGGGCTTCCAAATATCACTTTGCCAGTTCCACAAGATCTGTGTAAGCGAAAGGCTTCTTGAGGGGAAAGCTGTAACTCTGTGAGGTGATTTCACAGAACACAAAGAAGTTTCTCAGAAAGCTTCTTTCTCTTTCTTATCGGAGGATATTTCCTTTGGCCCTATAATCTTCAAAGGGATCGGAAATATCTGTTCTTAGATTCCACAGAAATAAGGCTAGCAAAGAGATCCACGAAATACAGATGTAACTCTGTGAGTGGAAGTCACATATCACAGAGCAGTTTCTCAGAAAGCTTCTTTCCAGACTTCATTGGAGGATATATCCTTTTGCAAAATAGCCCTCTACGGGCTTCCAAATATCACTTTGCCAATTCCACAAGAACTGTCTTAGCGAAAGGCATCTTGAGGGGAACGTTGTAACTCTGTGAGATGATTTCACAGAACACAAAGAAGTTTCTCAGAAAGCTTCTTTCTCTTTGTTTTCGGAGGATATTTCCTTTGGCCCAATAGTCTTCAAAGGGATCCGAAATATCTGTTCTCAGATTCCACAGAAATAAGGCTAGCAAAGAGATCCACGAAATACAGATGTAACTCTGTGAGTGGAAGTCACATATCACAGAGCAGTTTCTCAGAAAGCTTCTTTCCAGATTTCATTGGAGGATATTTCCTTTTTCACAATAGCCCTCAATGGGCTTCCAAATATCACTTTGCCAATTCCACAAGAACTGTCTTAGCGAAAGGCTTCTTGAGGAGAAAGCTGTAACTCTGTGAGATGATTTCACAGAACACAAAGAAGTTTCTCAGAAAGCTTCTTTCTCTTTCTTATCGGAGGATATTTCCTTTGGCCCTATAGACTTCAAAGGGATCCGAAATATCTGTTCTCAGATTCCACAGAAATAAGGCTAGCAAAGAGATCCACGAAATGCAGATGTAACACTGTGAGTGGAAGTCACATATCACAGAGCAGTTTCTCAGAAAGCTTCTTTCCAGATTTCATTGGAGGATATTTCCTTTTTCACAATAGCACTCTATGGGCTTCCAAATATCACTTTGCCAATTCCACAAGAACTGTCTTAGCGAAAGGCTTCTTGAGGGAAAAGCTGTAACTCTGTGAGATGATTTCACAGAACACAAAGAAGTTTCTCAGAAAGCTTCTTTCTCTTTCTTATCGGAGGATATTTCCTTTGGCCCTATAGTCTTCAAAGGGATCCGAAATATCTGTTCTTAGATTCCACAGAAATAAGGCTAGCAAAGACATCCACGAAATACAGATGTAACTCTGTGAGTGGAAGTCACATATCACAGAGCAGTTTCTCAGAAAACTTCTTTCCAGATTTCATTGGAGGATATTTCCTTTTTCACAATAGCCCTCTATGGGCTTCCAAATATCACTTTGCCAATTCCACAAGAACTGTCTTAGCGAAAGGCTTCTTGAGGGGAAAGCTGTAACTCTGTGAGATGATTTCACAGAACACAAAGAAGTTTCTCAGAAAGCTTCTTTCTCTATCTTATCGGAGGATATTTCCTTTGGCCCTATAGTCTTCAAAGGGATCCGAAATATCTGTTCTTAGATTCCACAGAAATAAGGCTAGCAAAGAGATCCACGAAATACAGATGTAACTCTGTGAGTGGAAGTCACATATCACAGAGCAGTTTCTCAGAAAACTTCTTTCCAGATTTCATTGGAGGATATTTCCTTTTTCACAATAGCCCTCTATGGGCTTCCAAATATCACTTTGCCAATTCCACAAGAACTGTCTTAGCGAAAGGCTTCTTGAGGGGAAAGCTTTAACTCTGAGAGATGATTTCACAAAACACAAAGAAGTTTCTCAGAAAGCGGCTTTCTCTTTGTTATCGGAGGATATTTCCTTTGGCCCTATAGTCTTCAAAGGGATCCGAAATATCTGTTCTCAGATTCCACAGAAAAAAGGCTAGCAAAGAGATCTACGAAATACAGATGTAACTCTGTGAGTGGAAGTCACATATCACAGAGCAGTTTCTCAGAAAGCTTCTTTGCAGATTTCATCTGAGGATATTTCCTTTTTCACCATAGCCCTCTATGGGCTTCCAAATATCACTTTGCCAATTCCACAGGAACTGTCTTAGCGAAAGGCCTCTTGAGGGAAAAGCTGTAACTCTGTGAGATGATTTCACAGAACACAAGGAAGTTTCTCAGAAAGCTTCTTTCTCTTTGTTATGGGAGGATATTTCCTTTGGCCCTATAGTCTTCAAAGGGATCCTAAATATCTGTTCTCAGATTCCACAGAAACAAGGCTAGCAAAGAGATCCACGAAATACAGATGTAACTCTGTGAGTGGAAGTCACATATCACAGAGCAGTTTCTCAGAAAGCTTCTTTACAGATTTCTTCGGAGGATATTTCCTTTTTCACCATAGCCCTCTATGGGCTTCCAAATATCACTTTGCCAATTCCACAAGAACTGTCTTAGCGAAAGGCTTCTTGAGGGGAAAGCTGTAACTCTGTGAGATGATTTCACAGAACACAAAGAAGTTTCTCAGAAAGCTTCTTTCTCTTTCCTATCGGAGGATATTTCCTTTGGCCCTATTGTCTTCAAAGGGATCCGAAATATCTGTTCTCAGATTCCACAGAAATAAGGCTAGTAAAGAGATCCACGAAATACAGATGTAACTCTGTGAGTGGAAGTCACATATCACAGAGCAGTTTCTCAGAAAGCTTCTTTCCGGATTTCATTGGAGGATATTTCCTTTTTCACCATAGCCCTCTATGGGCTTCCAATTATCACTTTGCCAATTCCACAAGAACTGTCTTAGCGAAAGGCTTCTCGAGGGAAAAGCTGTAACTCTGGGAGATGATTTCACAGAACACAAAGAAGTTTCTCAGAAAGCTTCTTTCTCTTTGTTATGGGAGGATATTTCCTTTGTCACTATAGTTTTCAAAGGGATCCGAAATATCTGTTCTCAGATTCTGCAGAAATAAGGCTAGCAAAGAGATTCTCCAAATACAGATGTAACTCTGTGAGTGAAAGTCTCATATCCCAGAGCAGTTTCTCAGAAAGTTTCTTTCCAGATTTCATCGGAGGATATTTCCTTTTTCACCATAGCCCTCTATGGGCTTCCAAATATCACTTTGCCAATTCCACAAGATCTGTGTTAGCGAAAGGCTTCTTGAGGGGAAAGCTGTAACTCTGTGAGATGATTTCACAGAACACAAAGAAGTTTCTCAGAAAGCTTCTTTCTCTTTGTTATGGGAGGATATTTCCTTTGTCACTATAGTCTTCAAAGGGATCCGAAATATCTGTTCTCAGATTCCGCAGAAATAAGGCTAGCAAAGAGATCCACGAAATACAGATGTAACTCTGTGAGTGGAAGTCTCATATCCCAGAGCAGTTTCTAAGAAAGCTTCTTTCCAGATTTCATCGGAGGATATTTCCTTTTTCACCATAGCCCTCTATGGGCTTCCAAATATCACTTTGCCAGTTCCACAAGATCTGTGTAAGCGAAAGGCTTCTTGAGGGGAAAGCTGTAACTCTGTGAGATGATTTCACAGAACACAAAGAAGTTTCTCAGAAAGCTTCTTTCTCTTTCTTATCGTAGGATATTTCCTTTGGCCCTATAATCTTCAAAGGGATCGGAAATATCTGTTCTTAGATTCCACAGAAATAAGGCTAGCAAAGAGATCCACGAAATACAGATGTAACTCTGTGAGTGGAAGTCACATATCACAGAGCAGTTTCTCAGAAAGCTTCTTTCCAGATTTCATTGGAGGATATTTCCTTTTTCACAATAGCCCTCTATGGGCTTCCAAATATCACTTTGCCAATTCCACAAGAACTGTCTTAGCGAAAGGCTTCTTGAGGGGAAAGCTTTAACTCTGGGAGATGATTTCACAGAACACAAAGAAGTTTCTCAGAAAGCTGCTTTCTCTTTGTTATCGGAGGATATTTCCTTTGGCCCTATAGTCTTCAAAGGGATCCGAAATATCTGTTCTCAGATTCCACAGAAATAAGGCTAGCAAAGAGATCCACGAAATACAGATGTAACTCTGTGAGTGGAAGTCACATATCACAGAGCAGTTTCTCAGAAAGCTTCTTTCCAGACTTCATTGGAGGATATATCCTTTTTCACAATAGCCCTCTACGGGCTTCCAAATATCACTTTGCCAATTCCACAAGAACTGTCTTAGCGAAAGGCATCTTGAGGGGACGTTGTAACTCTGTGAGATGATTTCACAGAACACAAAGAAGTTTCTCAGAAAGCTTCTTTCTCTTTGTTTTCGGAGGATATTTCCTTTGGCCCTATAGTCTTCAAAGGGATCCGAAATATCTGTTCTCAGATTCCACAGAAATAAGGCTAGCAAAGAGATCCACGAAATACAGATGTAACTCTGTGAGTGGAAGTCACATATCACAGAGCAGTTTCTCAGAAAGCTTCTTTCCAGATTTCATTGGAGGATATTTCCTTTTTCACAATAGCCCTCAATGGGCTTCCAAATATCACTTTGCCAATTCCACAAGAACTGTCTTAGCGAAAGGCTTCTTGAGGAGAAAGCTGTAACTCTGTGAGATGATTTCACAGAACACAAAGAAGTTTCTCAGAAATCTTCTTTCTCTTTCTTATCGGAGGATATTTCCTTTGGCCCTATAGTCTTCAAAGGGATCCGAAATATCTGTTCTCAGATTCCACAGAAATAAGGCTAGCAAAGAGATCCACGAAATGCAGATGTAACTCTGTGAGTGGAAGTCACATATCACAGAGCAGTTTCTCAGAAAGCTTCTTTCCAGATTTCATTGGAGGATATTTCCTTTTTCACAATAGCACTCTATGGGCTTCCAAATATCACTTTGCCAATTCCACAAGAACTGTCTTAGCGAAAGGCTTCTTGAGGGAAAAGCTGTAACTCTGTGAGATGATTTCACAGAACACAAAGAAGTTTCTCAGAAAGCTTCTTTCTCTTTCTTATCGGAGGATATTTCCTTTGGCCCTATAGTCTTCAAAGGGATCCGAAATATCTGTTCTTAGATTCCACAGAAATAAGGCTAGCAAAGAGATCCACGAAATACAGATGTAACTCTGTGAGTGGAAGTCACATATCACAGAGCAGTTTCTCAGAAAACTTCTTTCCAGATTTCATTGGAGGATATTTCCTTTTTCACAATAGCCCTCTATGGGCTTCCAAATATCACTTTGCCAATTCCACAAGAACTGTCTTAGCGAAAGGCTTCTTGAGGGGAAAGCTGTAACTCTGTGAGATGATTTCACAGAACACAAAGAAGTTTCTCAGAAAGCTTCTTTCTCTATCTTATCGGAGGATATTTCCTTTGGCCCTATAGTCTTCAAAGGGATCCGAAATATCTGTTCTTAGATTCCACAGAAATAAGGCTAGCAAAGAGATCCACGAAATACAGATGTAACTCTGTGAGTGGAAGTCACATATCACAGAGCAGTTTCTCAGAAAACTTCTTTCCAGATTTCATTGGAGGATATTTCCTTTTTCACAATAGCCCTCTATGGGCTTCCAAATATCACTTTGCCAATTCCACAAAAACTGTCTTAGCGAAAGGCTTCTTGAGGGGAAAGCTTTAACTCTGAGAGATGATTTCACAAAACACAAAGAAGTTTCTCAGAAAGCTGCTTTCTCTTTGTTATCGGAGGATATTTCCTTTGGCCCTATAGTCTTCAAAGGGATCCGAAATATCTGTTCTCAGATTCCACAGAAAAAAGGCTAGCAAAGAGATCTACGAAATACAGATGTAATTCTGTGAGTGGAAGTCACATATCACAGAGCAGTTTCTCAGAAAGCTTCTTTGCAGATTTCATCTGAGGATATTTCCTTTTTCACCATAGCCCTCTATGGGCTTCCAAATATCACTTTGCCAATTCCACAGGAACTGTCTTAGCGAAAGGCCTCTTGAGGGAATAGCTGTAACTCTGTGAGATGATTTCACAGAACACAAGGAAGTTTCTCAGAAAGCTTCTTTCTCTTTGTTATGGGAGGATATTTCCTTTGGCCCTATAGTCTTCAAAGGGATCCTAAATATCTGTTCTCAGATTCCACAGAAACAAGGCTAGCAAAGAGATCCACGAAATACAGATGTAACTCTGTGAGTGGAAGTCACATATCACAGAGCAGTTTCTCAGAAAGCTTCTTTACAGATTTCTTCGGAGGATATTTCCTTTTTCACCATAGCCCTCTATGGGCTTCCAAATATCACTTTGCCAATTCCACAAGAACTGTCTTAGCGAAAGGCTTCTTGAGGGGAAAGCTGTAACTCTGTCAGATGATTTCACAGAACACAAAGAAGTTTCTCAGAAAGCTTCTTTCTCTTTCCTATCGGAGGATATTTCCTTTGGCCCTATTGTCTTCAAAGGGATCCGAAATATCTGTTCTCAGATTCCACAGAAATAAGGCTAGCAAAGAGATCCACGAAATACAGATGTAACTCTGTGAGTGGAAGTCACATATCACAGAGCAGTTTCTCAGAAAGCTTCTTTCCGGATTTCATTGGAGGATATTTCCTTTTTCACAATAGCCCTCTATGGGCTTCCAATTATCACTTTGCCAATTCCACAAGAACTGTCTTAGCGAAAGGCTTCTCGAGGGAAAAGCTGTAACTCTGGGAGATGATTTCACAGAACACAAAGAAGTTTCTCAGAAAGCTTCTTTCTCTTTGTTATCGGAGGATATTTCCTTTGTCACTATAGTTTTCAAAGGGATCCGAAATATCTGTTCTCAGATTCTGCAGAAATAAGGCTAGCAAAGAGATCCACCAAATACAGATGTAACTCTGTGAGTGGAAGTCTCATATCCCAGAGCAGTTTCTCAGAAAGTTTCTTTCCAGATTTCATCGGAGGATATTTCCTTTTTCACCATAGCCCTCTATGGGCTTCCAAATATCACTTTGCCAATTCCACAAGATCTGTGTTAGCGAAAGGCTTCTTGAGGGGAAAGCTGTAACTCTGTGAGATGATTTCACAGAACACAAAGAAGTTTCTCAGAAAGCTTCTTTCTCTTTGTTATGGGAGGATATTTCCTTTGTCACTATAGTCTTCAAAGGGATCCGAAATATCTGTTCTCAGATTCCGCAGAAATAAGGCTAGCAAAGAGATCCACGAAATACAGATGTAACTCTGTGAGTGGAAGTCTCATATCCCAGAGCAGTTTCTAAGAAAGCTTCTTTCCAGATTTCATCGGAGGATATTTCCTTTTTCACCATAGCCCTCTATGGGCTTCCAAATATCACTTTGCCAGTTCCACAAGATCTGTGTAAGCGAAAGGCTTCTTGAGGGGAAAGCTGTAACTCTGTGAGATGATTTCACAGAACACAAAGAAGTTTCTCAGAAAGCTTCTTTCTCTTTCTTATCGTAGGATATTTCCTTTGGCCCTATAATCTTCAAAGGGATCGGAAATATCTGTTCTTAGATTCCACAGAAATAAGGCTAGCAAAGAGATCCACGAAATACAGATGTAACTCTGTGAGTGGAAGTCACATATCACAGAGCAGTTTCTCAGAAAGCTTCTTTCCAGATTTCATTGGAGGATATTTCCTTTTTCACAATAGCCCTCTATGGGCTTCCAAATATCACTTTGCCAATTCCACAAGAACTGTCTTAGCGAAAGGCTTCTTGAGGGGAAAGCTTTAACTCTGGGAGATGATTTCACAGAACACAAAGAAGTTTCTCAGAAAGCTGCTTTCTCTTTTTTATCGGAGGATATTTCCTTTGGCCCTATAGTCTTCAAAGGGATCCGAAATATCTGTTCTCAGATTCCACAGAAATAAGGCTAGCAAAGAGATCCACGAAATACAGATGTAACTCTGTGAGTGGAAGTCACATATCACAGAGCAGTTTCTCAGAAAGCTTCTTTCCAGACTTCATTGGAGGATATATCCTTTTTCACAATAGCCCTCTACGGGCTTCCAAATATCACTTTGCCAATTCCACAAGAACTGTCTTAGCGAAAGGCTTCTTGAGGAGAAAGCTGTAACTCTGTGAGATGATTTCACAGAACACAAAGAAGTTTCTCAGAAATCTTCTTTCTCTTTCTTATCGGAGGATATTTCCTTTGGCCCTATAGTCTTCAAAGGGATCCGAAATATCTGTTCTCAGATTCCACAGAAATAACGCTAGCAAAGAGATCCTCGAAATGCAGATGTAACTCTGTGAGTGGAAGTCACATATCACAGAGCAGTTTCTCAGAAAGCTTCTTTCCAGATTTCATTGGAGGATATTTCCTTTTTCACAATAGCACTCTATGGGCTTCCAAATATCACTTTGCCAATTCCACAAGAACTGTCTTAGCGAAAGGCTTCTTGAGGGAAAAGCTGTAACTCTGTGAGATGATTTCACAGAACACAAAGAAGTTTCTCAGAAAGCTTCTTTCTCTTTCTTATCGGAGGATATTTCCTTTGGCCCTATAGTCTTCAAAGGGATCCGAAATATCTGTTCTTAGATTCCACAGAAATAAGGCTAGCAAAGAGATCCACGAAATACAGATGTAACTCTGTGAGTGGAAGTCACATATCACAGAGCAGTTTCTCAGAAAACTTCTTTCCAGATTTCATTGGAGGATATTTCCTTTTTCACAATAGCCCTCTATGGGCTTCCAAATATCACTTTGCCAATTCCACAAGAACTGTCTTAGCGAAAGGCTTCTTGAGGGGAAAGCTGTAACTCTGTGAGATGATTTCACAGAACACAAAGAAGTTTCTCAGAAAGCTTCTTTCTCTTTCTTATCGAAGGATATTTCCTTTGGCCCTATAGTCTTCAAAGGGATCCGAAATATCTGTTCTTAGATTCCACAGAAATAAGGCTAGCAAAGAGATCCACGAAATACAGATGTAACTCTGTGAGTGGAAGTCACATATCACAGAGCAGTTTCTCTGAAAACTTCTTTCCAGATTTCATTGGAGGATATTTCCTTTTTCACAATAGCCCTCTATGGGCTTCCAAATATCACTTTGCCAATTCCACAAGAACTGTCTTAGCGAAAGGCTTCTTGAGGGGAAAGCTTTAACTCTGAGAGATGATTTCACAAAACACAAAGAAGTTTCTCAGAAAGCTGCTTTCTCTTTGTTATCGGAGGATATTTCCTCTGGCCCTATAGTCTTCAAAGGGATCCGAAATATCTGTTCTCAGATTCCACAGAAATAAGGCTAGCAAAGAGATCTACGAAATACAGATGTAACTCTGTGAGTGGAAGTCACATATCACAGAGCAGTTTCTCAGAAAGCTTCTTTGCAGATTTCATCTGAGGATATTTCCTTTTTCACCATAGCCCTCTATGGGCTTCCAAATATCACTTTGCCAATTCCCCAAGAACTGTCTTAGCGAAAGGCCTCTTGAGGGAAAAGCTGTAACTCTGTGAGATGATTTCACAGAACACAAAGAAGTTTCTCAGAAAGCTTCTTTCTCTTTGTTATGGGAGGATATTTCCTTTGTCCCTGTAGTCTTCAAAGGGATCCGAAATATCTGTTCTCAGATTCCACAGAAACAAGGCTAGCAAAGAGATCCACGAAATACAGATGTAACTCTGTGAGTGGAAGTCACATATCACAGAGCAGTTTCTCAGAAAGCTTCTTTACAGATTTCATCGGAGGATATTTCCTTTTTCACCATAGCCCTCTATGGGCTTCCAAATATTACTTTGCCAATTCCACAAGAACTGTCTTAGCGAAAGGCTTCTTGAGGGGAAAGCTGTAACTCTGTGAGATGATTTCACAGAACATAAAGAAGTTTCTCAGAAAGCTTCTTTCTCTTTCTTATCGGAGGATATTTGCTTTGGCCCTATTGTCTTCAAAGGGATCCGAAATATCTGTTCTCAGATTCCACAGAAATAAGGCTAGCAAAGAGATCCACGAAATACAGATGTAACTCTGTGAGTGGAAGTCACATATCACAGAGCAGTTTCTCAGAAAGCTTCTTTCCGGATTTCATTGGAGGATATTTCCTTTTTCACAATAGCCCTCTATGGGCTTCCAATTATCACTTTGCCAATTCCACAAGAACTGTCTTAGCGAAAGGCTTCTCGAGGGAAAAGCTGTAACTCTGGGAGATGATTTCACAGAACACAAAGAAGTTTCTCAGAAAGCTTCTTTCTCTTTGTTATGGGAGGATATTTCCTTTGTCACTATAGTTTTCAAAGGGATCCGAAATATCTGTTCTCAGATTCTGCAGAAATAAGGCTAGCAAAGAGATCCACGAAATACAGATGTAACTCTGTGAGTGGAAGTCTCATATCCCAGAGCAGTTTCTCAGAAAGCTTCTTTCCAGATTTCATCGGAGGATATTTCCTTTTTTACCATAGCCCTCTATGGGCTTCCAAATATCACTTTGCCAATTCCACAAGATCAGTGTTAGCGAAAGGCTTCTTGAGGGGAAAGCTGTAACTCTGTGAGATGATTTCACAGAACACAAAGAAGTTTCTCAGAAAGCTTCTTTCTCTTTCTTATCGGAGGATATTTCCTTTGGCCCTATAGTCTTCAAAGGGATACGAAATATCTGTTCTCAGATTCCACAGAAATAAGGCTAGCAAAGAGATCCACGAAATACAGATGTAACTCTGTGAGTGGAAGTCACATATCACAGAGCAGTTTCTCAGAAAGCTTCTTTCCAGACTTCATTGGAGGATATTTCCTTTTTCACAATAGCCCTCTATGGGCTTCCAAATATCACTTTGCCAAATCCACAAGAACTGTCTTAGCGAAAGGCATCTTGAGGGGAAAGTTGTAACTCTGTGAGATGATTTCACAGAACACAAAGAAGTTTCTCAGAAAGCTTCTTTCTCTTTCTTATCGGAGGATATTTCCTTTGGCCCTATAGTCTTCAAAGGGATCCGAAATATCTGTTCTTAGATTCCACAGAAATAAGGCTAGCAAAGAGATCCACGAAATACAGATGTAACTCTGTGAGTGGAAGTCACATATCACAGAGCAGTTTCTCAGAAAACTTCTTTCCAGATTTCATTGGAGGATATTTCCTTTTTCACAATAGCCCTCTATGGGCTTCCAAATATCACTTTGCCAATTCCACAAGAACTGTCTTAGCGAAAGGCTTCTTGAGGGAAATCTTTAACTCTGGGAGATGATTTCACAGAACACAAAGAAGTTTTTCAGAAAGCTTCTTTCTCTTTGTTATCGGAGGATATTTCCTTTGGCCCTATAGTCTTCAAAGGGATCCGAAATATCTGTTCTCAGATTCCACAGAAATAAGGCTAGCAAAGAGATCCACGAAATACAGATGTAACTCTGTTAGTGGAAGTCACATATCACAGAGCAGTTTCTCAGAAAGCTTCTGTCCAGATTTCATCTGAGGATATTTCCTTTTTCACAATAACCCTCTATGGGCTTCAAAATATCACTTTGCGAATTCCACAAGAACTGTCTTAGCGAAAGGCTTCTTGAGGGGAAAGCTGTAACTCTGGAGATGATTTCACAGAACACAAAGAAGTTTCTCAGAAAGCTTCTTTCTCTTTGTTATCGGAGGATATTTCCTTTGGCCCTATAGTCTTCAAAGGGATCCGAAATATCTGTTCTCAGATTCCACAGAAATAAGGCTAGCAAAGAGATCCACGAAATACAGATGTAACTCTGTGAGTGGAAGTCTCATATCACAGAGCAGTTCCTCAGAAAGCTTCTTTCCAGATTTCATCGGAGGATATTTCCTTTTTCACCATAGCCCTCTATGGGCTTCCAAATATCACTTTGCCAATTCCACAAGAACTGTCTTAGCGAAAGACTTCTTGAGGGGAAAGCTGTAACTCTGTGAGATGATTTCACAGAACACAAAGAAGTTTCTCAGAAAGCTTCTTTCTCTTTGTTATCGGAGGATATTTCCTTTGGCCCTATAGTCTTCAAAGGGATCCGAAATATCTGTTCTCAGATTCCACAGAAATAATGCTAGCAAAGAGATCCACGAAATACAGATGTAACTCTGTGAGTGGAAGTCACATATCACAGAGCAGTTTGTGAGAAAGCTTCTTTCCAGATTTCATTGGAGGATATTTCCTTTTTCACAATAGCCCTCTATGGGCTTCCAAATATCACTTTGCCAATTCCACAAGAACTGTCTTAGCGAAAGGCTTCTTGAGGGGAAAGCTGTAACTCTGTGAGATGATTTCACAGAACACAAAGAAGTTTCTCAGAAAGCTTCTTTCTCTTTCTTATCGGAGGATATTTCCTTTGGCCCTATAGTCTTCAAAGGGATCCGAAATATCTGTTCTCAGATTCCACAGAAATAAGGCTAGCAAAGAGATCCACGAAATACAGATGTAACTCTGTGAGTGGAAGTCACATATCACAGAGCAGTTTCTCAGAAAGCTTCTTTCCAGATTTCATCGGAGGATATTTCCTTTTGCACAATAGCCCTCTAAGGGCTTCCAAATATCACTTTGCCAATTCCACAAGAACTGTCTTAGCGAAAGGCTTCTTGAGGGGAAAGCTGTAACTCTGTGAGATGATTTCACAGAACACAAAGAAGTTTCTCAGAAAGCTTCTTTCTCTTTTTTATGGGAGGATATTTCCTTTGGCCCTACAGTCTTCAAATGGATTCTAAATATCTGCTCTCAGATTCCACAGAAATAAGGCTAGCAAAGAGATCCACGAAATACAGATGTAACTCTGTGAGTGGAAGTCACATATCACAGAGCAGTTTCTCAGAAAGCTTCTTTCCAGATTTCATCGGAGGATATTTCCTTTTTCACCATAGCCGTCTATGGGCTTCCAAATATCACTTTGCCAATTCCACAAGAACTGTCTTAGCGGAAGGCTTCTTGAGGGGAAAGCTGTAACTCTGTGAGATGATTTCACAGAACACAAAGAAGTTTCTCAGAAAGCTTCTTTCTCTTTTTTATGGGAGGATATTTCCTTTGGCCCTACAGTCTTCAAATGGATTCTAAATATCTGCTCTCAGATTCCACAGAAATAAGGCTAGCAAAGAGATCCACGAAATACAGATGTAACTCTGTGAGTGGAAGTCACATATCACAGAGCAGTTTCTCAGAAAGCTTCTTTCCAGATTTCATCGGAGGATATTTCCTTTTTCACCATAGCCGTCTATGGGCTTCCAAATATCACTTTGCCAATTCCACAAGAACTGTCTTAGCGGAAGGCTTCTTGAGGGGAAAGCTGTAACTCTGTGAGATGATTTCACAGAACACAAAGAAGTTTCTCAGAAAGCTTCTTTCTCTTTGTTATTGGAGCATATTTCCTTTGGTCCTATAGTCTTCAAAGGTATCCGAAATATCTGTTCTCAGATTCCACAGAAATAAGGCTAGCAAAGAGATCCACGAAATACAGATGTAACTCTGTGAGTGGAAGTCACATATCACAGAGCAGTTTCTCAGAAAGCTTCTTTCCAGATTTCATCGGAGGATATTTCCTTTTTCAGGATAGCCCTTAAGGGCTTCCAAATATCACTTTGCCAATTCCACAAGAACTGTCTTAGCGAAACGCTTCTTGAGAGGAAAGCTGTAACTCTGGGAGATGATTTCACAGAACACAAAGAAGTTTCTCAGAAAGCTTCTTTCTCTTTGTTATGGGAGGATATTTCCTTTGGCCCTATAGTCTTCAAGGGGATTCTAAATATCTGCTTTCAGATTCCACAGAAATAAGGCTAGCAAAGAGATCCACGAAATGCAGATGTAACTCTGTGAGTGGAAGTCACATATCACAGAGCAGTTTCTCAGAAAGCTTCTTTCCAGATTTCACCGGAGGATATTTCCTTTTTCACCATAGCCCTCTAAGGGGTTCCAAATATCACTTTGCCAATTCCACAAGAACTGTCTTAGCGAAAGGCTTCTTGAGGGGAAAGCTCTAACTCTGTGAGATGATTTCAGAGAACACAAAGAAGTTTCTCAGAAAGCTTCTTTCTCTTTGTTATGGGAGGATATTTCCTTTGCCCCTATAGTCTTCAAGGGGATTCTAAATATCTGCTTTCAGATTCCACAGAAATAAGGCTAGCAAAGAGATCCACGAAATACAGATGTAACTCTGTGAGTGGAAGTCACATATCACAGAGCAGTTTCTCAGTAAGCTTCTTTCCAGATTTCATCTGAGGATATTTCCTTTTTCACCATAGCCCTCTATGGGCTTCCAAATATCACTTTGCCAATTCCACAAGAACTGTCTTAGCGAAAGGCTTCTTGAGGGGAAAGCTGTAACTCTGTGAGATGATTTCACAGAACACAAAGAAGTTTCTCAGAAAGCGTCTTTCTCTTTGTTATCGGAGGATATTTCCTTTGGCCCTATAGTCTTCAAAGGTATACGAAATATCTGTTCTCAGATTCCACAGAAATAAGGCTAGCAAAGAGATCCACGAAATACAGATGTAACTCTGTGAGTGGAAGTCACATATCACAGAGCAGTTTCTCAGAAAGCTTCTTTCCAGATTTCATCGGAGGATATTTCCTTTTTCACCGTAGCCCTCTATGGGCTTCCATATATCACTTTGCCAATTCCACAAGAACTGTCTTAGCGAAAGGCTTCTTGAGGGGAAAGCTGTAACTCTGTGAGATGATTTCACAGAATACAAAGAAGTTTCTCAGAAAGCTTCTTTCTCTTTGTTATGCGAGGATATTTCCTTTGGCCCTATAGTCTTCAAAGGGATCCGAAATATCTGTTCTCAGATTCCACAGAAATAAGGCTAGCAAAGAGATCCACGAAATACAGATGTAACTCTGTGAGTGGAAGTCACATATCACAGAGCAGTTTCTCAGAAAGCTTCTTTCCAGATTTCATCGGAGGATATTTCCTTTTTCACAATAGCCCTCTAAGGGCTTCCAAATATCACTTTGCCAATTCCACAAGAACTGTCTTAGCGAAAGGCTTCTTGAGGGGAAAGCTGTAACTCTGTGAGATGATTTCACAGAACACAAAGAAGTTTCTCAGAAAGCTTCTTTCTCTTTTTTATGGGAGGATATTTCCTTTGGCCCTACAGTCTTCAAATGGATTCTAAATATCTGCTCTCAGATTCCACAGAAATAAGGCTAGCAAAGAGATCCACGAAATACAGATGTAACTCTGTGAGTGGAAGTCACATATCACAGAGCAGTTTCTCAGAAAGCTTCTTTCCAGATTTCATCGGAGGATATTTCCTTTTTCACCATAGCCGTCTATGGGCTTCCAAATATCACTTTGCCAATTCCACAAGAACTGTCTTAGCGGAAGGCTTCTTGAGGGGAAAGCTGTAACTCTGTGAGATGATTTCACAGAACACAAAGAAGTTTCTCAGAAAGCTTCTTTCTCTTTTTTATGGGAGGATATTTCCTTTGGCCCTACAGTCTTCAAATGGATTCTAAATATCTGCTCTCAGATTCCACAGAAATAAGGCTAGCAAAGAGATCCACGAAATACAGATGTAACTCTGTGAGTGGAAGTCACATATCACAGAGCAGTTTCTCAGAAAGCTTCTTTCCAGATTTCATCGGAGGATATTTCCTTTTTCACCATAGCCGTCTATGGGCTTCCAAATATCACTTTGCCAATTCCACAAGAACTGTCTTAGCGGAAGGCTTCTTGAGGGGAAAGCTGTAACTCTGTGAGATGATTTCACAGAACACAAAGAAGTTTCTCAGAAAGCTTCTTTCTCTTTGTTATTGGAGCATATTTCCTTTGGTCCTATAGTCTTCAAAGGTATCCGAAATATCTGTTCTCAGATTCCACAGAAATAAGGCTAGCAAAGAGATCCACGAAATACAGATGTAACTCTGTGAGTGGAAGTCACATATCACAGAGCAGTTTCTCAGAAAGCTTCTTTCCAGATTTCATCGGAGGATATTTCCTTTTTCAGGATAGCCCTTAAGGGCTTCCAAATATCACTTTGTCAATTCCACAAGAACTGTCTTAGCGAAACGCTTCTTGAGAGGAAAGCTGTAACTCTGGGAGATGATTTCACAGAACACAAAGAAGTTTCTCAGAAAGCTTCTTTCTCTTTGTTATGGGAGGATATTTCCTTTGGCCCTATAGTCTTCAAGGGGATTCTAAATATCTGCTTTCAGATTCCACAGAAATAAGGCTAGCAAAGAGATCCACGAAATGCAGATGTAACTCTGTGAGTGGAAGTCACATATCACAGAGCAGTTTCTCAGAAAGCTTCTTTCCAGATTTCACCGGAGGATATTTCCTTTTTCACCATAGCCCTCTAAGGGGTTCCAAATATCACTTTGCCAATTCCACAAGAACTGTCTTAGCGAAAGGCTTCTTGAGGGGAAAGCTCTAACTCTGTGAGATGATTTCAGAGAACACAAAGAAGTTTCTCAGAAAGCTTCTTTCTCTTTGTTATGGGAGGATATTTCCTTTGCCCCTATAGTCTTCAAGGGGATTCTAAATATCTGCTTTCAGATTCCACAGAAATAAGGCTAGCAAAGAGATCCACGAAATACAGATGTAACTCTGTGAGTGGAAGTCACATATCACAGAGCAGTTTCTCAGTAAGCTTCTTTCCAGATTTCATCTGAGGATATTTCCTTTTTCACCATAGCCCTCTATGGGCTTCCAAATATCACTTTGCCAATTCCACAAGAACTGTCTTAGCGAAAGGCTTCTTGAGGGGAAAGCTGTAACTCTGTGAGATGATTTCACAGAACACAAAGAAGTTTCTCAGAAAGCGTCTTTCTCTTTGTTATCGGAGGATATTTCCTTTGGCCCTATAGTCTTCAAAGGTATACGAAATATCTGTTCTCAGATTCCACAGAAATAAGGCTAGCAAAGAGATCCACGAAATACAGATGTAACTCTGTGAGTGGAAGTCACATATCACAGAGCAGTTTCTCAGAAAGCTTCTTTCCAGATTTCATCGGAGGATATTTCCTTTTTCACCGTAGCCCTCTATGGGCTTCCATATATCACTTTGCCAATTCCACAAGAACTGTCTTAGCGAAAGGCTTCTTGAGGGGAAAGCTGTAACTCTGTGAGATGATTTCACAGAATACAAAGAAGTTTCTCAGAAAGCTTCTTTCTCTTTGTTATGCGAGGATATTTCCTTTGGCCCTATAGTCTTCAAAGGGATTCTAAATATCTGCTCTCAGATTCCACAGAAATAAGGCTAGCAAAGAGATCCACGAAATACAGATGTAACTCTGTGAGTGGAAGTCACATATCACAGAGCAGTTTCTCAGAAAGCTTCTTTCCAGATTTCATTGGAGGATATTTCCTTTTTCACCGTAGCCCTCTACGGGGTTCCAAATATCACTTTGCCAATTCCACAAGAACTGTCTTAGCGAAAGGCTTCTTGAGGGGAAAGCTGTAACTCTGTGAGATGATTTCACAGAACACAAAGAAGTTTCTCAGAAAGCTTCTTTCTCTTTGTTATCGGAGGATATTTCCTTTGGCCCTATAGTCTTCAAAGGGATCCGAAATATCTGTTCTCAGATTCCACAGAAATAAGGCTAGCAAAGAGATCCACGAAATACAGATGTAACTCTGTGAGTGGAAGTCACATATCCCAGAGCAGTTTCTCAGAAAGCTTCTTTCCAGATTTCATCGGAGGATATTTCCTTTTTCACCATAGCCCTCTATGGGCTTCCAAATATCACTTTGCCAATTCCACAAGAACTGTCTTAGCGAAAGGCTTCTTGAGGGGAAAGCTGTAACTCTGTGAGATGATTTCACAGAACACAAAGAAGTTTCTCAGAAAGCTTCTTTCTCTTTGTTATCGGAGGATATTTCCTTTGGCCCTATAGTCTTCAAAGGGATCCGAAATATCTGTTCTCAGATTCCACAGAAATAAGGCTAGCAAAGACATCCACGAAATACATATGTAACTCTGTGAGTGGAAGTCACATATCACAGAGCAGTTTCTCAGAAAGCTTCTTTCCAGATTTCATCGGAGGATATTTCCTTTTTCACCATAGCCCTCTATGGGCTTCCAAATATCACTTTGCCAATTCCACAAGAACTGTCTTAGCGAAAGGCTTCTTGAGGGGAAAGCTGTAACTCTGTGAGATGATTTCACAGAACACAAAGAAGTTTCTCAGAAAGCTTCTTTCTCTTTCTTATCGAAGGATATTTCCTTTGGCCCTATAGTCTTCAAAGGGATCCGAAATATCTGTTCTTAGATTCCACAGAAATAAGGCTAGCAAAGAGATCCACGAAATACAGATGTAACTCTGTGAGTGGAAGTCACATATCACAGAGCAGTTTCTCAGAAAACTTCTTTCCAGATTTCATTGGAGGATATTTCCTTTTTCACAATAGCCCTCTATGGGCTTCCAAATATCACTTTGCCAATTCCACAAGAACTGTCTTAGCGAAAGGCTTCTTGAGGGGAAAGCTTTAACTCTGAGAGATGATTTCACAAAACACAAAGAAGTTTCTCAGAAAGCTGCTTTCTCTTTGTTATCGGAGGATATTTCCTTTGGCCCTATAGTCTTCAAAGGGATCCGAAATATCTGTTCTCAGATTCCACAGAAATAAGGCTAGCAAAGAGATCTACGAAATACAGATGTAACTCTGTGAGTGGAAGTCACATATCACAGAGCAGTTTCTCAGAAAGCTTCTTTGCAGATTTCATCTGAGGATATTTCCTTTTTCACCATAGCCCTCTATGGGCTTCCAAATATCACTTTGCCAATTCTACAAGAACTGTCTTAGCGAAAGGCCTCTTGAGGGAAAAGCTGTAACTCTGTGAGATGATTTCACAGAACACAAGGAAGTTTCTCAGAAAGCTTCTTTCTCTTTGTTATGGGAGGATATTTCCTTTGGCCCTATAGTCTTCAAAGGGATCCTAAATATCTGTTCTCAGATTCCACAGAAACAAGGCTAGCAAAGAGATCCACGAAATACAGATGTAACTCTGTGAGTGGAAGTCTCATATCCCAGAGCAGTTTCTCAGAAAGTTTCTTTCCAGATTTCATCGGAGGATATTTCCTTTTTCACCATAGCCCTCTATGGGCTTCCAAATATCACTTTGCCAATTCCACAAGATCTGTGTTAGCGAAAGGCTTCTTGAGGGGAAAGCTGTAACTCTGTGAGATGATTTCAGAGAACACAAAGAAGTTTCTCAGAAAGCTTCTTTCTCTTTCTTATCGGAGGATATTTCCTTTGGCCCTATATTCTTCAAAGGGATCCGAATATCTGTTCTCAGATTCCACAGAAATAAGGCTAGCAAAGAGATCCAAGAAATACAGATGTAACTCTGTGAGTGGAAGTCACATATCACAGAGCAGTTTCTCAGAAAGCTTCTTTCCAGACTTCATTGGAGGATATATCCTTTTTCAGAATAGCCCTCTATGGGCTTCCAAATATCACTTTGCCAATTCCACAAGAACTGTCTTAGCGAAAGGCATCTTGAGGGAAAAGCTGTAACTCTGTGAGATGATTGCACAGAACACAAAGAAGTTTCTCAGAAAGCTTCTTTCTCTTTCTTATCGGAGGATATTTCCTTTGGCCCTATAGTCTTCAAAGGGATCCGAAATATCTGTTCTCAGATTCCACAGAAATAAGGCTAGCAAAGAGATCCACGAAATACAGATGTAACTCTGTGAGTGGAAGTCACATATCATAGAGCAGTTTCTCAGAAAACTTCTTTCCAGATTTCATTGGAGGATATTTCCTTTTTCACAATAGCCCTCTGTGGGCTTCCAAATATCACTTTGCCAATTCCACAAGAACAGTCTTAGCGAAAGGCTTCTTGAGGGGAAAGCTTTAACTCTGAGAGATGATTTCACAAAACACAAAGAAGTTTCTCAGAAAGCTGCTTTCTCTTTGTTATCGGAGGATATTTCCTCTGGCCCTATAGTCTTCAAAGGGATCCGAAATATCTGTTCTCAGATTCCACAGAAATAAGGCTAGCAAAGAGATCTAGAAATACAGATGTAACTCTGTGAGTGGAAGTCACATATCACAGAGCAGTTTCTCAGAAAGCTTCTTTGCAGATTTCATCTGAGGATATTTCCTTTTTCACCATAGCCCTCTATGGGCTTCCAAATATCACTTTGCCAATTCCCCAGGAACTGTCTTAGCGAAAGGCCTCTTGAGGGAAAAGCTGTAACTCTGTGAGATGATTTCACAGAACACAAAGAAGTTTCTCAGAAAGCTTCTTTCTCTTTCTTATGGGAGGATATTTCCTTTGTCCCTGTAGTCTTCAAAGGGATCCGAAATATCTGTTCTCAGATTCCACAGAAACAAGGCTAGCAAAGAGATCCACGAAATACAGATGTAACTCTGTGAGTGGAAGTCACATATCACAGAGCAGTTTCTCAGAAAGCTTCTTTACAGATTTCATCGGAGGATATTTCCTTTTTCACCATAGCCCTCTATGGGCTTCCAAATATCACTTTGCCAATTCCACAAGAACTGTCTTAGCGAAAGGCTTCTTGAGGGGAAAGCTGTAACTCTGTGAGATGATTTCACAGAACATAAAGAAGTTTCTCAGAAAGCTTCTTTCTCTTTCTTATCGGAGGATATTTGCTTTGGCCCTATTGTCTTCAAAGGGATCCGAAATATCTGTTCTCAGATTCCACAGAAATAAGGCTAGCAAAGAGATCCACGAAATACAGATGTAACTCTGTGAGTGGAAGTCACATATCACAGAGCAGTTTCTCAGAAAGCTTCTTTCCGGATTTCATTGGAGGATATTTCCTTTTTCACAATAGCCCTCTATGGGCTTCCAATTATCACTTTGCCAATTCCACAAGAACTGTCTTAGCGAAAGGCTTCTCGAGGGAAAAGCTGTAACTCTGGGAGATGATTTCACAGAACACAAAGAAGTTTCTCAGAAAGCTTCTTTCTCTTTGTTATGGGAGGATATTTCCTTTGTCACTATAGTTTTCAAAGGGATCCGAAATATCTGTTCTCAGATTCTGCAGAAATAAGGCTAGCAAAGAGATCCACGAAATACAGATGTAACTCTGTGAGTGGAAGTCTCATATCCCAGAGCAGTTTCTCAGAAAGCTTCTTTCCAGATTTCATCGGAGGATATTTAATTTTTCACCATAGCCCTCTATGGGCTTCCAAATATCACTTTGCCAATTCCACAAGATCTGTGTTAGCGAAAGGCTTCTTGAGGGGAAAGCTGTAACTCTGTGAGATGATTTCACAGAACACAAAGAAGTTTCTCAGAAAGCTTCTTTCTCTTTCTTATCGGAGGATATTTCCTTTGGCCCTATAGTCTTCAAAGGGATACGAAATATCTGTTCTCAGATTCCACAGAAATAAGGCTAGCAAAGAGATCCACGAAATACAGATGTAACTCTGTGAGTGGAAGTCACATATCACAGAGCAGTTTCTCAGAAAGCTTCTTTCCAGACTTCATTGGAGGATATTTCCTTTTTCACAATAGCCCTCTATGGGCTTCCAAATATCACTTTGCCAAATCCACAAGAACTGTCTTAGCGAAAGGCATCTTGAGGGGAAAGTTGTAACTCTGTGAGATGATTTCACAGAACACAAAGAAGTTTCTCAGAAAGCTTCTTTCTCTTTCTTATCGGAGGATATTTCCTTTGGCCCTATAGTCTTCAAAGGGATCCGAAATATCTGTTCTTAGATTCCACAGAAATAAGACTAGCAAAGAGATCCACGAAATACAGATGTAACTCTGTGAGTGGAAGTCACATATCACAGAGCAGTTTCTCAGAAAACTTCTTTCCAGATTTCATTGGAGGATATTTCCTTTTTCACAATAGCCCTCTATGGGCTTCCAAATATCACTTTGCCAATTCCACAAGAACTGTCTTAGCGAAAGGCTTCTTGAGGGAAAGCTTTAACTCTGGGAGATGATTTCACAGAACACAAAGAAGTTTTTCAGAAAGCTTCTTTCTCTTTGTTATCGGAGGATATTTCCTTTGGCCCCATAGTCTTCAAAGGGATCCGAAATATCTGTTCTCAGATTCCACAGAAATAAGGCTAGCAAAGAGATCCACGAAATACAGATGTAACTCTGTTAGTGGAAGTCACATATCACAGAGCAGTTTCTCAGAAAGCTTCTTTCCAGATTTCATCTGAGGATATTTCCTTTTTCACAATAACCCTCTATGGGCTTCCAAATATCACTTTGCGAATTCCACAAGAACTGTCTTAGCGAAAGGCTTCTTGAGGGGAAAGCTGTAACTCTGGAGATGATTTCACAGAACACAAAGAAGTTTCTCAGAAAGCTTCTTTCTCTTTGTTATCGGAGGATATTTCCTTTGGCCCTATAGTATTCAAAGGGATCCGAAATATCTGTTCTCAGATTCCACAGAAATAAGGCTAGCAAAGAGATCCACGAAATACAGATGTAACTCTGTGAGTGGAAGTCTCATATCACAGAGCAGTTCCTCAGAAAGCTTCTTTCCAGATTTCATCGGAGGATATTTCCTTTTTCACCATAGCCCTCTATGGGCTTCCAAATATCACTTTGCCAATTCCACAAGAACTGTCTTAGCGAAAGACTTCTTGAGGGGAAAGCTGTAACTCTGTGAGATGATTTCACAGAACACAAAGAAGTTTCTCAGAAAGCTTCTTTCTCTTTGTTATCGGAGGATATTCCCTTTGGCCCTATAGTCTTCAAAGGGATCCGAAATATCTGTTCTCAGATTCCACAGAAATAATGCTAGCAAAGAGATCCACGAAATACAGATGTAATTCTGTGAGTGGAAGTCACATATCACAGAGCAGTTTCTCAGAAAGCTTCTTTCCAGATTTCATAGGAGGATATTTCCTTTTTCAAGATAGCCCTCTATGGGCTTCCAAATATCACTTTGCCAATTCCACAAGAACTGTCTTAGCGAAAGGCTTCTTGAGGGGAAAGCTGTAACTCTCTGAGATGATTTCACAGAACGCAATGAAGTTTCTCAGAAAGCTTCTTTCTCTTTGTTATCGGAGGTTATTTCCTTTGGCCCTATAGTCCTCAAAGGGATCCGAAATATCTGTTCTCAGATTCCACAGAAATAAGGCTAGGATAGAGATCCACGAAATACAGATGTAAATCTGTGAGTGGAAGTCACATATCACAGAGCAGTTTCTGAGAAAGCTTCTTTCCAGATTTCATTGGAGGATATTTCCTTTTTCACAATAGCCCTCTATGGGCTTCCAAATATCACTTTGCCAATTCCACAAGAACTGTCTTAGCGAAAGGCTTCTTGAGGGGAAAGCTGTAACTCTGTGAGATGATTTCACAGAACACAAAGAAGTTTCTCAGAAAGCTTCTTTCTCTTTCTTATCGGAGGATATTTCCTTTGGCCCTATAGTCTTCAAAGGGATCCGAAATATCTGTTCTCAGATTCCACAGAAATAAGGCTAGCAAAGAGATCCACGAAATACAGATGTAACTCTGTGAGTGGAAGTCACATATCACAGAGCAGTTTCTCAGAAAGCTTCTTTCCAGATTTCATCGGAGGATATTTCCTTTTTCACAATAGCCCTCTAAGGGCTTCCAAATATCACTTTGCCAATTCCACAAGAACTGTCTTAGCGAAAGGCTTCTTGAGGGGAAAGCTGTAACTCTGTGAGATGATTTCACAGAACACAAAGAAGTTTCTCAGAAAGCTTCTTTCTCCTTGTTATGGGAGGATATTTCCTTTGGCCCTACAGTCTTCAAATGGATTCTAAATATCTGCTCTCAGATTCCACAGAAATAAGGCTAGCAAAGAGATCCACGAAATACAGATGTAACTCTGTGAGTGGAAGTCACATATCACAGAGCAGTTTCTCAGAAAGCTTCTTTCCAGATTTCATCTGAGGACATTTCCTTTTTCACCATAGCCCTCTATGGGCTTCCAAATGTCACTTTGCCAATTCCACAAGAACTGTCTTAGCGAAAGGTTTCTTGAGGGAAAATCTGTAACTCTGTGAGATGATTTCACAGAACACAAAGAAGTTTCTCAGAAAGCTTCTTTCTCTTTGTTATGGGAGGATATTTCCTTTGTCACTAAAGTCTTCAAAGGGATCTGAAATATGTGTTCTCAGATTCCACAGAAATAAGGTTAGCAAAGAGATCCACGAAATACATATGTAACTCTGTGAGTGGAAGTCACATATCACAGAGCAGTTTCTCAGAAAGCTTCTTTCCAGATTTCATCAGAGGATATTTCCTTTTTCACCATAGCCCTCTATGGGCTTCCAAATATCACTTTGCCAATTCCACAAGAACTGTCTTAGCGAAAGGCTTCTTGAGGGGAAAGCTGTAACTCTGTGAGATGATTTCACAGAACACAAAGAAGTTTCTCAGAAAGCTTCTTTCTCTTTATTATCGGAGGATATTTCCTTTGGACCTATAGTCTTCCAAGGGATCCGAAATATCTGTTCTCAGATTCCACAGAAATAAGGCTAGCAAAGAGATCCACGAAATACAGATGTAACTCTGTGAGTGGAAGTCACATATCACAGAGCAGTTTCTCAGAAAGCTTCTTTCCAGATTTCATTGGAGGATATTTCCTTTTTCACAATAGCACTCTATGGGCTTCCAAATATCACTTTGCCAATTCCACAAGAACTGTCTTAGCGAAAGGCTTCTTGAGGGAAAAGCTGTAACTCTGTGAGATGATTTCACAGAACACAAAGAAGTTTCTCAGAAAGCTTCTTTCTCTTTCTTATCGGAGGATATTTCCTTTGGCCCTATAGTCTTCAAAGGGATCCGAAATATCTGTTCTTAGATTCCACAGAAATAAGGCTAGCAAAGAGATCCACGAAATACAGATGTAACTCTGTGAGTGGAAGTCACATATCACAGAGCAGTTTCTCAGAAAACTTCTTTCCAGATTTCATTGGAGGATATTTCCTTTTTCACAATAGCCCTCTATGGGCTTCCAAATATCACTTTGCCAATTCCACAAGAACTGTCTTAGCGAAAGGCTTCTTGAGGGGAAAGCTGTAACTCTGTGAGATGATTTCACAGAACACAAAGAAGTTTCTCAGAAAGCTTCTTTCTCTTTCTTATCGAAGGATATTTCCTTTGGCCCTATAGTCTTCAAAGGGATCCGAAATATCTGTTCTTAGATTCCACAGAAATAAGGCTAGCAAAGAGATCCACGAAATACAGATGTAACTCTGTGAGTGGAAGTCACATATCACAGAGCAGTTTCTCAGAAAACTTCTTTCCAGATTT
This sequence comes from Macaca mulatta, assembly GCF_049350105.2. NCBI lineage: Eukaryota > Metazoa > Chordata > Mammalia > Primates > Cercopithecidae > Macaca > Macaca mulatta. The sequence continues at coordinate 32,865,571 of NC_133417.1, forward strand.
CATTGGAGGATATTTCCTTTTTCACAATAGCCCTCTATGGGCTTCCAAATATCACTTTGCCAATTCCACAAGAACTGTCTTAGCGAAAGGTTTCTTGAGGGGAAAGCTTTAACTCTGAGAGATGATTTCACAAAACACAAAGAAGTTTCTCAGAAAGCTGCTTTCTCTTTGTTATCGGAGGATATTTCCTTTGGCCCTATAGTCTTCAAAGGGATCCGAAATATCTGTTCTCAGATTCCACAGAAATAAGGCTAGCAAAGAGATCTACGAAATACAGATGTAACTCTGTGAGTGGAAGTCACATATCACAGAGCAGTTTCTCAGAAAGCTTCTTTGCAGATTTCATCTGAGGATATTTCCTTTTTCACCATAGCCCTCTATGGGCTTCCAAATATCACTTTGCCAATTCCACAAGAACTGTCTTAGCGAAAGGCCTCTTGAGGGAAAAGCTGTAACTCTGTGAGATGATTTCACAGAACACAAGGAAGTTTCTCAGAAAGCTTCTTTCTCTTTGTTATGGGAGGATATTTCCTTTGGCCCTATAGTCTTCAAAGGGATCCTAAATATCTGTTCTCAGATTCCACAGAAACAAGGCTAGCAAAGAGATCCACGAAATACAGATGTAACTCTGTGAGTGGAAGTCACATATCACAGAGCAGTTTCTCAGAAAGCTTCTTTACAGATTTCTTCGGAGGATATTTCCTTTTTCACCATAGCCCTCTATGGGCTTCCAAATATCACTTTGCCAATTCCACAAGAACTGTCTTAGCGAAAGGCTTCTTGAGGGGAAAGCTGTAACTCTGTGAGATGATTTCACAGAACACAAAGAAGTTTCTCAGAAAGCTTCTTTCTCTTTCTTATCGGAGGATATTTCCTTTGGCCCTATTGTCTTCAAAGGGATCCGAAATATCTGTTCTCAGATTCCACAGAAATAAGGCTAGCAAAGAGATCCACGAAATACAGATGTAACTCTGTGAGTGGAAGTCACATATCACAGAGCAGTTTCTCAGAAAGCTTCTTTCCGGATTTCATTGGAGGATATTTCCTTTTTCAGAATAGCCCTCTATGGGCTTCCAATTATCACTTTGCCAATTCCACAAGAACTGTCTTAGCGAAAGGCTTCTCGAGGGAAAAGCTGTAACTCTGGGAGATGATTTCACAGAACACAAAGAAGTTTCTCAGAAAGCTTCTTTCCCTTTGTTATGGGAGGATATTTCCTTTGTCACTATAGTTTTCAAAGGGATCCGAAATATCTGTTCTCAGATTCTGCAGAAATAAGGCTAGCAAAGAGATCCACCAAATACAGATGTAACTCTGTGAGTGGAAGTCTCATATCCCAGAGCAGTTTCTCAGAAAGTTTCTTTCCAGATTTCATCGGAGGATATTTCCTTTTTCACCATAGCCCTCTATGGGCTTCCAAATATCACTTTGCCAATTCCACAAGATCTGTGTTAGCGAAAGGCTTCTTGAGGGGAAAGCTGTAACTCTGTGAGATGATTTCAGAGAACACAAAGAAGTTTCTCAGAAAGCTTCTTTCTCTTTCTTATCGGAGGATATTTCCTTTGGCCCTATATTCTTCAAAGGGATCCGAAATATCTGTTCTCAGATTCCACAGAAATAAGGCTAGCAAAGAGATCCACGAAATACAGATGTAACTCTGTGAGTGGAAGTCACATATCACAGAGCAGTTTCTCAGAAAGCTTCTTTCCAGACTTCATTGGAGGATATATCCTTTTTCAGAATAGCCCTCTATGGGCTTCCAAATATCACTTTGCCAATTCCACAAGAACTGTCTTAGCGAAAGGCTTCTTGAGGGGAAAGCTGTAACTCTGGGAGATGATTTCACAGAACACAAAGAAGTTTCTCAGAAAGCTTCTTTCTCTTTGTTATCGGAGGATATTTCCTTTGGCCCTATAGTATTCAAAGGGATCCGAAATATCTGTTCTCAGATTCCACAGAAATAAGGCTAGCAAAGAGATCCACGAAATACAGATGTAACTCTGTGAGTGGAAGTCTCATATCACAGAGCAGTTCCTCAGAAAGCTTCTTTCCAGATTTCATCGGAGGATATTTCCTTTTTCACCATAGCCCTCTATGGGCTTCCAAATATCACTTTGCCAATTCCACAAGAACTGTCTTAGCGAAAGACTTCTTGAGGGGAAAGCTGTAACTCTGTGAGATGATTTCACAGAACACAAAGAAGTTTCTCAGAAAGCTTCTTTCTCTTTGTTATCGGAGGATATTCCCTTTGGCCCTATAGTCTTCAAAGGGATCCGAAATATCTGTTCTCAGATTCCACAGAAATAATGCTAGCAAAGAGATCCACGAAATACAGATGTAATTCTGTGAGTGGAAGTCACATATCACAGAGCAGTTTCTCAGAAAGCTTCTTTCCAGATTTCATAGGAGGATATTTCCTTTTTCAAGATAGCCCTCTATGGGCTTCCAAATATCACTTTGCCAATTCCACAAGAACTGTCTTAGCGAAAGGCTTCTTGAGGGGAAAGCTGTAACTCTCTGAGATGATTTCACAGAACGCAATGAAGTTTCTCAGAAAGCTTCTTTCTCTTTGTTATCGGAGGTTATTTCCTTTGGCCCTATAGTCCTCAAAGGGATCCGAAATATCTGTTCTCAGATTCCACAGAAATAAGGCTAGGATAGAGATCCACGAAATACAGATGTAAATCTGTGAGTGGAAGTCACATATCACAGAGCAGTTTCTGAGAAAGCTTCTTTCCAGATTTCATTGGAGGATATTTCCTTTTTCACAATAGCCCTCTATGGGCTTCCAAATATCACTTTGCCAATTCCACAAGAACTGTCTTAGCGAAAGGCTTCTTGAGGGGAAAGCTGTAACTCTGTGAGATGATTTCACAGAACACAAAGAAGTTTCTCAGAAAGCTTCTTTCTCTTTCTTATCGGAGGATATTTCCTTTGGCCCTATAGTCTTCAAAGGGATCCGAAATATCTGTTCTCAGATTCCACAGAAATAAGGCTAGCAAAGAGATCCACGAAATACAGATGTAACTCTGTGAGTGGAAGTCACATATCACAGAGCAGTTTCTCAGAAAGCTTCTTTCCAGATTTCATCGGAGGATATTTCCTTTTTCACAATAGCCCTCTAAGGGCTTCCAAATATCACTTTGCCAATTCCACAAGAACTGTCTTAGCGAAAGGCTTCTTGAGGGGAAAGCTGTAACTCTGTGAGATGATTTCACAGAACACAAAGAAGTTTCTCAGAAAGCTTCTTTCTCCTTGTTATGGGAGGATATTTCCTTTGGCCCTACAGTCTTCAAATGGATTCTAAATATCTGCTCTCAGATTCCACAGAAATAAGGCTAGCAAAGAGATCCACGAAATACAGATGTAACTCTGTGAGTGGAAGTCACATATCACAGAGCAGTTTCTCAGAAAGCTTCTTTCCAGATTTCATCTGAGGACATTTCCTTTTTCACCATAGCCCTCTATGGGCTTCCAAATGTCACTTTGCCAATTCCACAAGAACTGTCTTAGCGAAAGGTTTCTTGAGGGAAAATCTGTAACTCTGTGAGATGATTTCACAGAACACAAAGAAGTTTCTCAGAAAGCTTCTTTCTCTTTGTTATGGGAGGATATTTCCTTTGTCACTAAAGTCTTCAAAGGGATCTGAAATATGTGTTCTCAGATTCCACAGAAATAAGGTTAGCAAAGAGATCCACGAAATACATATGTAACTCTGTGAGTGGAAGTCACATATCACAGAGCAGTTTCTCAGAAAGCTTCTTTCCAGATTTCATCAGAGGATATTTCCTTTTTCACCATAGCCCTCTATGGGCTTCCAAATATCACTTTGCCAATTCCACAAGAACTGTCTTAGCGAAAGGCTTCTTGAGGGGAAAGCTGTAACTCTGTGAGATGATTTCACAGAACACAAAGAAGTTTCTCAGAAAGCTTCTTTCTCTTTATTATCGGAGGATATTTCCTTTGGACCTATAGTCTTCCAAGGGATCCGAAATATCTGTTCTCAGATTCCACAGAAATAAGGCTAGCAAAGAGATCCACGAAATACAGATGTAACTCTGTGAGTGGAAGTCACATATCACAGAGCAGTTTCTCAGAAAGCTTCTTTCCAGATTTCATTGGAGGATATTTCCTTTTTCACAATAGCACTCTATGGGCTTCCAAATATCACTTTGCCAATTCCACAAGAACTGTCTTAGCGAAAGGCTTCTTGAGGGAAAAGCTGTAACTCTGTGAGATGATTTCACAGAACACAAAGAAGTTTCTCAGAAAGCTTCTTTCTCTTTCTTATCGGAGGATATTTCCTTTGGCCCTATAGTCTTCAAAGGGATCCGAAATATCTGTTCTTAGATTCCACAGAAATAAGGCTAGCAAAGAGATCCACGAAATACAGATGTAACTCTGTGAGTGGAAGTCACATATCACAGAGCAGTTTCTCAGAAAACTTCTTTCCAGATTTCATTGGAGGATATTTCCTTTTTCACAATAGCCCTCTATGGGCTTCCAAATATCACTTTGCCAATTCCACAAGAACTGTCTTAGCGAAAGGCTTCTTGAGGGGAAAGCTGTAACTCTGTGAGATGATTTCACAGAACACAAAGAAGTTTCTCAGAAAGCTTCTTTCTCTTTCTTATCGGAGGATATTTCCTTTGGCCCTATAGTCTTCAAAGGGATCCGAAATATCTGTTCTCAGATTCCACAGAAATAAGGCTAGCAAAGAGATCCACGAAATACAGATGTAACTCTGTGAGTGGAAGTCACATATCACAGAGCAGTTTCTCAGAAAGCTTCTTTCCAGATTTCATCGGAGGATATTTCCTTTTTCACAATAGCCCTCTAAGGGCTTCCAAATATCACTTTGCCAATTCCACAAGAACTGTCTTAGCGAAAGGCTTCTTGAGGGGAAAGCTGTAACTCTGTGAGATGATTTCACAGAACACAAAGAAGTTTCTCAGAAAGCTTCTTTCTCCTTGTTATGGGAGGATATTTCCTTTGGCCCTACAGTCTTCAAATGGATTCTAAATATCTGCTCTCAGATTCCACAGAAATAAGGCTAGCAAAGAGATCCACGAAATACAGATGTAACTCTGTGAGTGGAAGTCACATATCACAGAGCAGTTTCTCAGAAAGCTTCTTTCCAGATTTCATCTGAGGACATTTCCTTTTTCACCATAGCCCTCTATGGGCTTCCAAATGTCACTTTGCCAATTCCACAAGAACTGTCTTAGCGAAAGGTTTCTTGAGGGAAAATCTGTAACTCTGTGAGATGATTTCACAGAACACAAAGAAGTTTCTCAGAAAGCTTCTTTCTCTTTGTTATGGGAGGATATTTCCTTTGTCACTAAAGTCTTCAAAGGGATCTGAAATATGTGTTCTCAGATTCCACAGAAATAAGGTTAGCAAAGAGATCCACGAAATACATATGTAACTCTGTGAGTGGAAGTCACATATCACAGAGCAGTTTCTCAGAAAGCTTCTTTCCAGATTTCATCAGAGGATATTTCCTTTTTCACCATAGCCCTCTATGGGCTTCCAAATATCACTTTGCCAATTCCACAAGAACTGTCTTAGCGAAAGGCTTCTTGAGGGGAAAGCTGTAACTCTGTGAGATGATTTCACAGAACACAAAGAAGTTTCTCAGAAAGCTTCTTTCTCTTTATTATCGGAGGATATTTCCTTTGGACCTATAGTCTTCCAAGGGATCCGAAATATCTGTTCTCAGATTCCACAGAAATAAGGCTAGCAAAGAGATCCACGAAATACAGATGTAACTCTGTGAGTGGAAGTCACATATCACAGAGCAGTTTCTCAGAAAGCTTCTTTCCAGATTTCATTGGAGGATATTTCCTTTTTCACAATAGCACTCTATGGGCTTCCAAATATCACTTTGCCAATTCCACAAGAACTGTCTTAGCGAAAGGCTTCTTGAGGGAAAAGCTGTAACTCTGTGAGATGATTTCACAGAACACAAAGAAGTTTCTCAGAAAGCTTCTTTCTCTTTCTTATCGGAGGATATTTCCTTTGGCCCTATAGTCTTCAAAGGGATCCGAAATATCTGTTCTTAGATTCCACAGAAATAAGGCTAGCAAAGAGATCCACGAAATACAGATGTAACTCTGTGAGTGGAAGTCACATATCACAGAGCAGTTTCTCAGAAAACTTCTTTCCAGATTTCATTGGAGGATATTTCCTTTTTCACAATAGCCCTCTATGGGCTTCCAAATATCACTTTGCCAATTCCACAAGAACTGTCTTAGCGAAAGGCTTCTTGAGGGGAAAGCTGTAACTCTGTGAGATGATTTCACAGAACACAAAGAAGTTTCTCAGAAAGCTTCTTTCTCTTTCTTATCGAAGGATATTTCCTTTGGCCCTATAGTCTTCAAAGGGATCCGAAATATCTGTTCTTAGATTCCACAGAAATAAGGCTAGCAAAGAGATCCACGAAATACAGATGTAACTCTGTGAGTGGAAGTCACATATCACAGAGCAGTTTCTCAGAAAACTTCTTTCCAGATTTCATTGGAGGATATTTCCTTTTTCACAATAGCCCTCTATGGGCTTCCAAATATCACTTTGCCAATTCCACAAGAACTGTCTTAGCGAAAGGTTTCTTGAGGGGAAAGCTTTAACTCTGAGAGATGATTTCACAAAACACAAAGAAGTTTCTCAGAAAGCTGCTTTCTCTTTGTTATCGGAGGATATTTCCTTTGGCCCTATAGTCTTCAAAGGGATCCGAAATATCTGTTCTCAGATTCCACAGAAATAAGGCTAGCAAAGAGATCTACGAAATACAGATGTAACTCTGTGAGTGGAAGTCACATATCACAGAGCAGTTTCTCAGAAAGCTTCTTTGCAGATTTCATCTGAGGATATTTCCTTTTTCACCATAGCCCTCTATGGGCTTCCAAATATCACTTTGCCAATTCCACAAGAACTGTCTTAGCGAAAGGCCTCTTGAGGGAAAAGCTGTAACTCTGTGAGATGATTTCACAGAACACAAGGAAGTTTCTCAGAAAGCTTCTTTCTCTTTGTTATGGGAGGATATTTCCTTTGGCCCTATAGTCTTCAAAGGGATCCTAAATATCTGTTCTCAGATTCCACAGAAACAAGGCTAGCAAAGAGATCCACGAAATACAGATGTAACTCTGTGAGTGGAAGTCACATATCACAGAGCAGTTTCTCAGAAAGCTTCTTTACAGATTTCTTCGGAGGATATTTCCTTTTTCACCATAGCCCTCTATGGGCTTCCAAATATCACTTTGCCAATTCCACAAGAACTGTCTTAGCGAAAGGCTTCTTGAGGGGAAAGCTGTAACTCTGTGAGATGATTTCACAGAACACAAAGAAGTTTCTCAGAAAGCTTCTTTCTCTTTCTTATCGGAGGATATTTCCTTTGGCCCTATTGTCTTCAAAGGGATCCGAAATATCTGTTCTCAGATTCCACAGAAATAAGGCTAGCAAAGAGATCCACGAAATACAGATGTAACTCTGTGAGTGGAAGTCACATATCACAGAGCAGTTTCTCAGAAAGCTTCTTTCCGGATTTCATTGGAGGATATTTCCTTTTTCAGAATAGCCCTCTATGGGCTTCCAATTATCACTTTGCCAATTCCACAAGAACTGTCTTAGCGAAAGGCTTCTCGAGGGAAAAGCTGTAACTCTGGGAGATGATTTCACAGAACACAAAGAAGTTTCTCAGAAAGCTTCTTTCCCTTTGTTATGGGAGGATATTTCCTTTGTCACTATAGTTTTCAAAGGGATCCGAAATATCTGTTCTCAGATTCTGCAGAAATAAGGCTAGCAAAGAGATCCACCAAATACAGATGTAACTCTGTGAGTGGAAGTCTCATATCCCAGAGCAGTTTCTCAGAAAGTTTCTTTCCAGATTTCATCGGAGGATATTTCCTTTTTCACCATAGCCCTCTATGGGCTTCCAAATATCACTTTGCCAATTCCACAAGATCTGTGTTAGCGAAAGGCTTCTTGAGGGGAAAGCTGTAACTCTGTGAGATGATTTCAGAGAACACAAAGAAGTTTCTCAGAAAGCTTCTTTCTCTTTCTTATCGGAGGATATTTCCTTTGGCCCTATATTCTTCAAAGGGATCCGAAATATCTGTTCTCAGATTCCACAGAAATAAGGCTAGCAAAGAGATCCACGAAATACAGATGTAACTCTGTGAGTGGAAGTCACATATCACAGAGCAGTTTCTCAGAAAGCTTCTTTCCAGACTTCATTGGAGGATATATCCTTTTTCAGAATAGCCCTCTATGGGCTTCCAAATATCACTTTGCCAATTCCACAAGAACTGTCTTAGCGAAAGGCATCTTGAGGGAAAAGCTGTAACTCTGTGAGATGATTGCACAGAACACAAAGAAGTTTCTCAGAAAGCTTCTTTCTCTTTCTTATCGGAGGATATTTCCTTTGGCCCTATAGTCTTCAAAGGGATCCGAAATATCTGTTCTTAGATTCCACAGAAATAAGGCTAGCAAAGAGATCCACGAAATACAGATGTAACTCTGTGAGTGGAAGTCACATATCATAGAGCAGTTTCTCAGAAAACTTCTTTCCAGATTTCATTGGAGGATATTTCCTTTTTCACAATAGCCCTCTGTGGGCTTCCAAATATCACTTTGCCAATTCCACAAGAACAGTCTTAGCGAAAGGCTTCTTGAGGGGAAAGCTTTAACTCTGAGAGATGATTTCACAAAACACAAAGAAGTTTCTCAGAAAGCTGCTTTCTCTTTGTTATCGGAGGATATTTCCTCTGGCCCTATAGTCTTCAAAGGGATCCGAAATATCTGTTCTCAGATTCCACAGAAAAAAGGCTAGCAAAGAGATCTAGAAATACAGATGTAACTCTGTGACTGGAAGTCATATATCACAGAGCAGTTTCTCAGAAAGCTTCTTTGCAGATTTCATCTGAGGATATTTCCTTTTTCACCATAGCCCTCTATGGGCTTCCAAATATCACTTTGCCAATTCCCCAGGAACTGTCTTAGCGAAAGGCCTCTTGAGGGAAAAGCTGTAACTCTGTGAGATGATTTCACAGAACACAAAGAAGTTTCTCAGAAAGCTTCTTTCTCTTTGTTATGGGAGGATATTTCCTTTGTCCCTGTAGTCTTCAAAGGGATCCGAAATATCTGTTCTCAGATTCCACAGAAACAAGGCTAGCAAAGAGATCCACGAAATACAGATGTAACTCTGTGAGTGGAAGTCACATATCACAGAGCAGTTTCTCAGAAAGCTTCTTTACAGATTTCATCGGAGGATATTTCCTTTTTCACCATAGCCCTCTATGGGCTTCCAAATATCACTTTGCCAATTCCACAAGAACTGTCTTAGCGAAAGGCTTCTTGAGGGGAAAGCTGTAACTCTGTGAGATGATTTCACAGAACATAAAGAAGTTTCTCAGAAAGCTTCTTTCTCTATCTTATCGGAGGATATTTGCTTTGGCCCTATTGTCTTCAAAGGGATCCGAAATATCTGTTCTCAGATTCCACAGAAATAAGGCTAGCAAAGAGATCCACGAAATACAGATGTAACTCTGTGAGTGGAAGTCACATATCACAGAGCAGTTTCTCAGAAAGCTTCTTTCCGGATTTCATTGGAGGATATTTCCTTTTTCACAATAGCCCTCTATGGGCTTCCAATTATCACTTTGCCAATTCCACAAGAACTGTCTTAGCGAAAGGCTTCTCGAGGGAAAAGCTGTAACTCTGGGAGATGATTTCACAGAACACAAAGAAGTTTCTCAGAAAGCTTCTTTCTCTTTGTTATGGGAGGATATTTCCTTTGTCACTATAGTTTTCAAAGGGATCCGAAATATCTGTTCTCAGATTCTGCAGAAATAAGGCTAGCAAAGAGATCCACGAAATACAGATGTAACTCTGTGAGTGGAAGTCTCATATCCCAGAGCAGTTTCTCAGAAAGCTTCTTTCCAGATTTCATCGGAGGATATTTCCTTTTTCACCATAGCCCTCTATGGGCTTCCAAATATCACTTTGCCAATTCCACAAGATCTGTGTTAGCGAAAGGCTTCTTGAGGGGAAAGCTGTAACTCTGTGAGATGATTTCACAGAACACAAAGAAGTTTCTCAGAAAGCTTCTTTCTCTTTCTTATCGGAGGATATTTCCTTTGGCCCTATAGTCTTCAAAGGGATACGAAATATCTGTTCTCAGATTCCACAGAAATAAGGCTAGCAAAGAGATCCACGAAATACAGATGTAACTCTGTGAGTGGAAGTCACATATCACAGAGCAGTTTCTCAGAAAGCTTCTTTCCAGACTTCATTGGAGGATATTTCCTTTTTCACAATAGCCCTCTATGGGCTTCCAAATATCACTTTGCCAAATCCACAAGAACTGTCTTAGCGAAAGGCATCTTGAGGGGAAAGTTGTAACTCTGTGAGATGATTTCACAGAACACAAAGAAGTTTCTCAGAAAGCTTCTTTCTCTTTCTTATCGGAGGATATTTCCTTTGGCCCTATAGTCTTCAAAGGGATCCGAAATATCTGTTCTTAGATTCCACAGAAATAAGGCTAGCAAAGAGATCCACGAAATACAGATGTAACTCTGTGAGTGGAAGTCACATATCACAGAGCAGTTTCTCAGAAAACTTCTTTCCAGATTTCATTGGAGGATATTTCCTTTTTCACAATAGCCCTCTATGGGCTTCCAAATATCACTTTGCCAATTCCACAAGAACTGTCTTAGCGAAAGGCTTCTTGAGGGAAAGCTTTAACTCTGGGAGATGATTTCACAGAACACAAAGAAGTTTTTCAGAAAGCTTCTTTCTCTTTGTTATCGGAGGATATTTCCTTTGGCCCTATAGTCTTCAAAGGGATCCGAAATATCTGTTCTCAGATTCCACAGAAATAAGGCTAGCAAAGAGATCCACGAAATACAGATGTAACTCTGTTAGTGGAAGTCACATATCACAGAGCAGTTTCTCAGAAAGCTTCTTTCCAGATTTCATCTGAGGATATTTCCTTTTTCACAATAACCCTCTATGGGCTTCCAAATATCACTTTGCGAATTCCACAAGAACTGTCTTAGCGAAAGGCTTCTTGAGGGGAAAGCTGTAACTCTGGAGATGATTTCACAGAACACAAAGAAGTTTCTCAGAAAGCTTCTTTCTCTTTGTTATCGGAGGATATTTCCTTTTGCCCTATAGTATTCAAAGGGATCCGAAATATCTGTTCTCAGATTCCACAGAAATAAGGCTAGCAAAGAGATCCACGAAATACAGATGTAACTCTGTGAGTGGAAGTCTCATATCACAGAGCAGTTCCTCAGAAAGCTTCTTTCCAGATTTCATCGGAGGATATTTCCTTTTTCACCATAGCCCTCTATGGGCTTCCAAATATCACTTTGCCAATTCCACAAGAACTGTCTTAGCGAAAGACTTCTTGAGGGGAAAGCTGTAACTCTGTGAGATGATTTCACAGAACACAAAGAAGTTTCTCAGAAAGCTTCTTTCTCTTTGTTATCGGAGGATATTTCCTTTGGCCCTATAGTCTTCAAAGGGATCCGAAATATCTGTTCTCAGATTCCACAGAAATAATGCTAGCAAAGAGATCCACGAAATACAGATGTAATTCTGTGAGTGGAAGTCACATATCACAGAGCAGTTTCTCAGAAAGCTTCTTTCCAGATTTCATAGGAGGATATTTCCTTTTTCAAGATAGCCCTCTATGGGCTTCCAAATATCACTTTGCCAATTCCACAAGAACTGTCTTAGGGAAAGGCTTCTTGAGGGGAAAGCTGTAACTCTGTGAGATGATTTCACAGAACGCAATGAAGTTTCTCAGAAAGCTTCTTTCTCTTTGTTATCGGAGGTTATTTCCTTTGGCCCTATAGTCCTCAAAGGGATCCGAAATATCTGTTCTCAGATTCCACAGAAATAAGGCTAGGATAGAGATCCACGAAATACAGATGTAACTCTGTGAGTGGAAGTCACATATCACAGAGCAGTTTGTGAGAAAGCTTCTTTCCAGATTTCATTGGAGGATATTTCCTTTTTCACAATAGCCCTCTATGGGCTTCCAAATATCACTTTGCCAATTCCACAAGAACTGTCTTAGCGAAAGGCTTCTTGAGGGGAAAGCTGTAACTCTGTGAGATGATTTCACAGAACACAAAGAAGTTTCTCAGAAAGCTTCTTTCTCTTTCTTATCGGAGGATATTTCCTTTGGCCCTATAGTCTTCAAAGGGATCCGAAATATCTGTTCTCAGATTCCACAGAAATAAGGCTAGCAAAGAGATCCACGAAATACAGATGTAACTCTGTGAGTGGAAGTCACATATCACAGAGCAGTTTCTCAGAAAGCTTCTTTCCAGATTTCATCGGAGGATATTTCCTTTTTCACAATAGCCCTCTAAGGGCTTCCAAATATCACTTTGCCAATTCCACAAGAACTGTCTTAGCGAAAGGCTTCTTGAGGGGAAAGCTGTAACTCTGTGAGATGATTTCACAGAACACAAAGAAGTTTCTCAGAAAGCTTCTTTCTCTTTGTTATGGGAGGATATTTCCTTTGGCCCTACAGTCTTCAAATGGATTCTAAATATCTGCTCTCAGATTCCACAGAAATAAGGCTAGCAAAGAGATCCACGAAATACAGATGTAACTCTGTGAGTGGAAGTCACATATCACAGAGCAGTTTCTCAGAAAGCTTCTTTCCAGATTTCATCGGAGGATATTTCCTTTTTCACCATAGCCGTCTATGGGCTTCCAAATATCACTTTGCCAATTCCACAAGAACTGTCTTAGCGGAAGGCTTCTTGAGGGGAAAGCTGTAACTCTGTGAGATGATTTCACAGAACACAAAGAAGTTTCTCAGAAAGCTTCTTTCTCTTTGTTATTGGAGCATATTTCCTTTGGTCCTATAGTCTTCAAAGGTATCCGAAATATCTGTTCTCAGATTCCACAGAAATAAGGCTAGCAAAGAGATCCACGAAATACAGATGTAACTCTGTGAGTGGAAGTCACATATCACAGGGCAGTTTCTCAGAAAGCTTCTTTCCAGATTTCATCGGAGGATATTTCCTTTTTCAGGATAGCCCTTAAGGGCTTCCAAATATCACTTTGCCAATTCCACAAGAACTGTCTTAGCGAAACGCTTCTTGAGAGGAAAGCTGTAACTCTGGGAGATGATTTCACAGAACACAAAGAAGTTTCTCAGAAAGCTTCTTTCTCTTTGTTATGGGAGGATATTTCCTTTGGCCCTATAGTCTTCAAGGGGATTCTAAATATCTGCTTTCAGATTCCACAGAAATAAGGCTAGCAAAGAGATCCACGAAATGCAGATGTAACTCTGTGAGTGGAAGTCACATATCACAGAGCAGTTTCTCAGAAAGCTTCTTTCCAGATTTCACCTGAGGATATTTCCTTTTTCACCATAGCCCTCTAAGGGGTTCCAAATATCACTTTGCCAATTCCACAAGAACTGTCTTAGCGAAAGGCTTCTTGAGGGGAAAGCTCTAACTCTGTGAGATGATTTCAGAGAACACAAAGAAGTTTCTCAGAAAGCTTCTTTCTCTTTGTTATGGGAGGATATTTCCTTTGCCCCTATAGTCTTCAAGGGGATTCTAAATATCTGCTTTCAGATTCCACAGAAATAAGGCTAGCAAAGAGATCCACGAAATACAGATGTAACTCTGTGAGTGGAAGTCACATATCACAGAGCAGTTTCTCAGAAAGCTTCTTTCCAGATTTCATCTGAGGATATTTCCTTTTTCACCATAGCCCTCTATGGGCTTCCAAATATCACTTTGCCAATTCCACAAGAACTGTCTTAGCGAAAGGCTTCTTGAGGGGAAAGCTGTAACTCTGTGAGATGATTTCACAGAACACAAAGAAGTTTCTCAGAAAGCGTCTTCCTCTGTGTTATCGGAGGATATTTCCTTTGGCCCTATAGTCTTCAAAGGTATACGAAATATCTGTTCTCAGATTCCACAGAAATAAGGCTAGCAAAGAGATCCACGAAATACAGATGTAACTCTGTGAGTGGAAGTCACATATCACAGAGCAGTTTCTCAGAAAGCTTCTTTCCAGATTTCATCGGAGGATATTTCCTTTTTCACAATAGCCCTCTAAGGGCTTCCAAATATCACTTTGCCAATTCCACAAGAACTGTCTTAGCGAAAGGCTTCTTGAGGGGAAAGCTGTAACTCTGTGAGATGATTTCACAGAACACAAAGAAGTTTCTCAGAAAGCTTCTTTCTCTTTGTTATGGGAGGATATTTCCTTTGGCCCTACAGTCTTCAAATGGATTCTAAATATCTGCTCTCAGATTCCACAGAAATAAGGCTAGCAAAGAGATCCACGAAATACAGATGTAACTCTGTGAGTGGAAGTCACATATCACAGAGCAGTTTCTCAGAAAGCTTCTTTCCAGATTTCATCGGAGGATATTTCCTTTTTCACCATAGCCGTCTATGGGCTTCCAAATATCACTTTGCCAATTCCACAAGAACTGTCTTAGCGGAAGGCTTCTTGAGGGGAAAGCTGTAACTCTGTGAGATGATTTCACAGAACACAAAGAAGTTTCTCAGAAAGCTTCTTTCTCTTTGTTATTGGAGCATATTTCCTTTGGTCCTATAGTCTTCAAAGGTATCCGAAATATCTGTTCTCAGATTCCACAGAAATAAGGCTAGCAAAGAGATCCACGAAATACAGATGTAACTCTGTGAGTGGAAGTCACATATCACAGGGCAGTTTCTCAGAAAGCTTCTTTCCAGATTTCATCGGAGGATATTTCCTTTTTCAGGATAGCCCTTAAGGGCTTCCAAATATCACTTTGCCAATTCCACAAGAACTGTCTTAGCGAAACGCTTCTTGAGAGGAAAGCTGTAACTCTGGGAGATGATTTCACAGAACACAAAGAAGTTTCTCAGAAAGCTTCTTTCTCTTTGTTATGGGAGGATATTTCCTTTGGCCCTATAGTCTTCAAGGGGATTCTAAATATCTGCTTTCAGATTCCACAGAAATAAGGCTAGCAAAGAGATCCACGAAATGCAGATGTAACTCTGTGAGTGGAAGTCACATATCACAGAGCAGTTTCTCAGAAAGCTTCTTTCCAGATTTCACCTGAGGATATTTCCTTTTTCACCATAGCCCTCTAAGGGGTTCCAAATATCACTTTGCCAATTCCACAAGAACTGTCTTAGCGAAAGGCTTCTTGAGGGGAAAGCTCTAACTCTGTGAGATGATTTCAGAGAACACAAAGAAGTTTCTCAGAAAGCTTCTTTCTCTTTGTTATGGGAGGATATTTCCTTTGCCCCTATAGTCTTCAAGGGGATTCTAAATATCTGCTTTCAGATTCCACAGAAATAAGGCTAGCAAAGAGATCCACGAAATACAGATGTAACTCTGTGAGTGGAAGTCACATATCACAGAGCAGTTTCTCAGAAAGCTTCTTTCCAGATTTCATCTGAGGATATTTCCTTTTTCACCATAGCCCTCTATGGGCTTCCAAATATCACTTTGCCAATTCCACAAGAACTGTCTTAGCGAAAGGCTTCTTGAGGGGAAAGCTGTAACTCTGTGAGATGATTTCACAGAACACAAAGAAGTTTCTCAGAAAGCGTCTTTCTCTTTGTTATCGGAGGATATTTCCTTTGGCCCTATAGTCTTCAAAGGTATACGAAATATCTGTTCTCAGATTCCACAGAAATAAGGCTAGCAAAGAGATCCACGAAATACAGATGTAACTCTGTGAGTGGAAGTCACATATCACAGAGCAGTTTCTCAGAAAGCTTCTTTCCAGATTTCATCGGAGGATATTTCCTTTTTCACCGTAGCCCTCTATGGGCTTCCATATATCACTTTGCCAATTCCACAAGAACTGTCTTAGCAAAAGGCTTCTTGAGGGGAAAGCTGTAACTCTGTGAGATGATTTCACAGAATACAAAGAAGTTTCTCAGAAAGCTTCTTTCTCTTTGTTATGCGAGGATATTTCCTTTGGCCCTATAGTCTTCAAAGGGATTCTAAATATCTGCTCTCAGATTCCACAGAAATAAGGCTAGCAAAGAGATCCACGAAATACAGATGTAACTCTGTGAGTGGAAGTCACATATCACAGAGCAGTTTCTCAGAAAGCTTCTTTCCAGATTTCATTGGAGGATATTTCCTTTTTCACCGTAGCCCTCTACGGGGTTCCAAATATCACTTTGCCAATTCCACAAGAACTGTCTTAGCGAAAGGCTTCTTGAGGGGAAAGCTGTAACTCTGTGAGATGATTTCACAGAACACAAAGAAGTTTCTCAGAAAGCTTCTTTCTCTTTGTTATCGGAGGATATTTCCTTTGGCCCTATAGTCTTCAAAGGGATCCGAAATATCTGTTCTCAGATTCCACAGAAATAAGGCTAGCAAAGAGATCCACGAAATACAAATGTAACTCTGTGAGTGGAAGTCACATATCCCAGAGCAGTTTCTCAGAAAGCTTCTTTCCAGATTTCATCGGAGGATATTTCCTTTTTCACCATAGCCCTCTATGGGCTTCCAAATATCACTTTGCCAATTCCACAAGAACTGTCTTAGCGAAAGGCTTCTTGAGGGGAAAGCTGTAACTCTGTGAGATGATTTCACAGAACACAAAGAAGTTTCTCAGAAAGCTTCTTTCTCTTTGTTACTGGAGCATATTTCCTTTGGTCCTATAGTCTTCAAAGGGATCCGAAATATCTGTTCTCAGATTCCACAGAAATAAGGCTAGCAAAGAGATCCACGAAATACAGATGTAACTCTGTGAGTGGAAGTCACATATCACAGAGCAGTTTCTCAGAAAGCTTCTTTCCAGATTTCATCGGAGGGTATTTCCTTTTTCAGGATAGCCCTTAAGGGCTTCCAAATATCACTATGCCAATTCCACAAGAATTGTCTTAGCGAAAGGCTTCTTGAGAGGAAAGCTGTAACTCTGGGAGATGATTTCACAGAACACAAAGAAGTTTCTCAGAAAGCTTCTTTCTCTTTGTTATCGGAGGATATTTCCTTTGGCCCTATAGTCTTCAAAGGGATCCGAAATATCTGTTCTCAGATTCCACAGAAATAAGGCTAGCAAAGACATCCACGAAATACATATGTAACTCTGTGAGTGGAAGTCACATATCCCAGAGCAGTTTCTCAGAAAGCTTCTTTCCAGATTTCATCGGAGGATATTTCCTTTTTCACCATAGCCCTCTATGGGCTTCCAAATATCACTTTGCCAATTCCACAAGAACTGTCTTAGCGAAAGGCTTCTTGAGGGGAAACTGTAACTCTGTGAGATGATTTCACAGAACACAAAGAAGTTTCTCAGAAAGCTTCTTTCTCTTTGTTATGGGAGGATATTTCCTTTGGCCCTATAGTCTTCAAGGGGATTCTAAATATCTGCTTTCAGATTCCACAGAAATAAGGCTAGCAAAGAGATCCACGAAATACAGATGTAACTCTGTGAGTGGAAGTCACATATCACAGAGCAGTTTCTCAGAAAGCTTCTTTCCAGATTTCACCTGAGGATATTTCCTTTTTCACCATAGCCCTCTAAGGGGTTCCAAATATCACTTTGCCAATTCCACAGGAACTGTCTTAGTGAAAGGCTTCTTGAGGGGAAAGCTCTAACTCTGTGAGATGATTTCAGAGAACACAAAGAAGTTTCTCAGAAAGCTTCTTTCTCTTTGTTATGGGAGGATATTTCCTTTGGCCCCATAGTCTTCAAGGGGATTCTAAATATCTGCTTTCAGATTCCACAGAAATAAGGCTAGCAAAGAGATCCACGAAATACAGATGTAACTCTGTGAGTGGAAGTCACATATCACAGAGCAGTTTCTCAGAAAGCTTCTTTCCAGATTTCATCTGAGGATATTTCCTTTTTCACCATAGCCCTCTATGGGCTTCCAAATATCACTTTGCCAATTCCACAAGAACTGTCTTAGCGAAAGGCTTCTTGAGGGGAAAGCTGTAACTCTGTGAGATGATTTCACAGAACACAAAGAAGTTTCTCAGAAAGCGTCTTTCTCTTTGTTATCGGAGGATATTTCCTTTGGCCCTATAGTCTTCAAAGGTATACGAAATATCTGTTCTCAGATTCCACAGAAATAAGGCTAGCAAAGAGATCCACGAAATACAGATGTAACTCTGTGAGTGGAAGTCACATATCACAGAGCAGTTTCTCAGAAAGCTTCTTTCCAGATTTCATCTGAGGACATTTCCTTTTTCACCATAGCCCTCTATGGGCTTCCAAATGTCACTTTGCCAATTCCACAAGAACTGTCTTAGCGAAAGGTTTCTTGAGGGAAAATCTGTAACTCTGTGAGATGATTTCACAGAACACAAAGAAGTTTCTCAGAAAGCTTCTTTCTCTTTGTTATGGGAGGATATTTCCTTTGTCACTAAAGTCTTCAAAGGGATCCGAAATATGAGTTCTCAGATTCCACAGAAATAAGGTTAGCAAAGAGATCCACGAAATACAGATGTAACTCTGTGAGTGGAAGTCACATATCACAGAGCAGTTTCTCAGAAAGCTTCTTTCCAGATTTCATCAGAGGATATTTCCTTTTTCACCATAGCCCTCTATGGGCTTCCAAATATCACTTTGCCAATTCCACAAGAACTGTCTTAGCGAAAGGCTTCTTCAGGGGAAAGCTGTAACTCTGTGAGATGATTTCACAGAACACAAAGAAGTTTCTCAGAAAGCTTCTTTCTCTTTATTATCGGAGGATATTTCCTTTGGACCTATAGTCTTCCAAGGGATCCGAAATATCTGTTCTCAGATTCCACAGAAATAAGGCTAGCAAAGAGATCCACGAAATACAGATGTAACTCTGTGAGTGGAAGTCACATATCACAGAGCAGTTTCTCAGAAAGCTTCTTTCCAGATTTCATTGGAGGATATTTCCTTTTTCACAATAGCACTCTATGGGCTTCCAAATATCACTTTGCCAATTCCACAAGAACTGTCTTAGCGAAAGGCTTCTTGAGGGGAAAGCTGTAACTCTGTGAGATGATTTCACAGAACACAAAGAAGTTTCTCAGAAAGCTTCTTTCTCTTTCTTATCGGAGGATATTTCCTTTGGCCCTATTGTCTTCAAAGGGATCCGAAATATCTGTTCTCAGATTCCACAGAAATAAGGCTAGCAAAGAGATCCACGAAATACAGATGTAACTCTGTGAGTGGAAGTCACATATCACAGAGCAGTTTCTCAGAAAGCTTCTTTCCGGATTTCATTGGAGGATATTTCCTTTTTCAGAATAGCCCTCTATGGGCTTCCAATTATCACTTTGCCAATTCCACAAGAACTGTCTTAGCGAAAGGCTTCTCGAGGGAAAAGCTGTAACTCTGGGAGATGATTTCACAGAACACAAAGAAGTTTCTCAGAAAGCTTCTTTCTCTTTGTTATGGGAGGATATTTCCTTTGTCACTATAGTTTTCAAAGGGATCCGAAATATCTGTTCTCAGATTCTGCAGAAATAAGGCTAGCAAAGAGATCCACCAAATACAGATGTAACTCTGTGAGTGGAAGTCTCATATCCCAGAGCAGTTTCTCAGAAAGTTTCTTTCCAGATTTCATCGGAGGATATTTCCTTTTTCACCATAGCCCTCTATGGGCTTCCAAATATCACTTTGCCAATTCCACAAGATCTGTGTTAGCGAAAGGCTTCTTGAGGGGAAAGCTGTAACTCTGTGAGATGATTTCAGAGAACACAAAGAAGTTTCTCAGAAAGCTTCTTTCTCTTTCTTATCGGAGGATATTTCCTTTGGCCCTATATTCTTCAAAGGGATCCGAAATATCTGTTCTCAGATTCCACAGAAATAAGGCTAGCAAAGAGATCCACGAAATACAGATGTAACTCTGTGAGTGGAAGTCACATATCACAGAGCAGTTTCTCAGAAAGCTTCTTTCCAGAATTCATTGGAGGATATATCCTTTTTCAGAATAGCCCTCTATGGGCTTCCAAATATCACTTTGCCAATTCCACAAGAACTGTCTTAGCGAAAGGCATCTTGAGGGAAAAGCTGTAACTCTGTGAGATGATTGCACAGAACACAAAGAAGTTTCTCAGAAAGCTTCTTTCTCTTTCTTATCGGAGGATATTTCCTTTGGCCCTATAGTCTTCAAAGGGATCCGAAATATCTGTTCTTAGATTCCACAGAAATAAGGCTAGCAAAGAGATCCACGAAATACAGATGTAACTCTCTGAGTGGAAGTCACATATCATAGAGCAGTTTCTCAGAAAACTTCTTTCCAGATTTCATTGGAGGATATTTCCTTTTTCACAATAGCCCTCTGTGGGCTTCCAAATATCACTTTGCCAATTCCACAAGAACAGTCTTAGCGAAAGGCCTCTTGAGGGAAAAGCTGTAACTCTGTGAGATGATTTCACAGAACACAAAGAAGTTTCTCAGAAAGCTTCTTTCTCTTTGTTATGGGAGGATATTTCCTTTGTCCCTGTAGTCTTCAAAGGGATCCGAAATACCTGTTCTCAGATTCCACAGAAAGAAGGCTAGCAAAGAGATCCACGAAATACAGATGTAACTCTGTGAGTGGAAGTCACATATCACAGAGCAGTTTCTCAGAAAGCTTCTTTACAGATTTCATCGGAGGATATTTCCTTTTTCACCATAGCCCTCTATGGGCTTCCAAATATCACTTTGCCAATTAAACAAGAACTGTCTTAGCGAAAGGCTTCTTGAGGGGAAAGCTGTAACTCTGTGAGATGATTTCACAGAACATAAAGAAGTTTCTCAGAAAGCTTCTTTCTCTTTCTTATCGGAGGATATTTCCTTTGGCCCTATTGTCTTCAAAGGGATCCGAAATATCTGTTCTCAGATTCCACAGAAATAAGACTAGCAAAGAGATCCACGAAATAAAGATGTAACTCTGTGAGTTGAAGTCACATATCACAGAGCAGTTTCTCAGAAAGCTTCTTTCCGGATTTCATTGGAGGATATTTCCTTTTTCACAATAGCCCTCTATGGGCTTCCAATTATCACTTTGCCAATTCCACAAGAACTGTCTTAGCGAAAGGCTTCTCGAGGGAAAAGCTGTAACTCTGGGAGATGATTTCACAGAACACAAAGAAGTTTCTCAGAAAGCTTCTTTCTCTTTGTTATGGGAGGATATTTCCTTTGTCACTATAGTTTTCAAAGGGATCCGAAATATCTGTTCTCAGATTCTGCAGAAATAAGGCTAGCAAAGAGATCCACGAAATACAGATGTAACTCTGTGAGTGGAAGTCTCATATCCCAGAGCAGTTTCTCAGAAAGCTTCTTTCCAGATTTCATCGGAGGATATTTCCTTTTTCACCATAGCCCTCTATGGGCTTCCAAATATCACTTTGCCAATTCCACAAGATCTGTGTTAGCGAAAGGCTTCTTGAGGGGAAAGCTGTAACTCTGTGAGATGATTTCACAGAACACAAAGAAGTTTCTCAGAAAGCTTCTTTCTCTTTCTTATCGGAGGATATTTCCTTTGGCCCTATAGTCTTCAAAGGGATAGGAAATATCTGTTCTCAGATTCCACAGAAATAAGGCTAGCAAAGAGATCCACGAAATACAGATGTAACTCTGTTAGTGGAAGTCACATATCACAGAGCAGTTTCTCAGAAAGCTTCTTTCCGGATTTCATCTGAGGATATTTCCTTTTTCACAATAACCCTCTATGGGCTTCCAAATATCACTTTGCGAATTCCACAAGAACTGTCTTAGCGAAAGGCTTCTTGAGGGGAAAGCTGTAACTCTGGAGATGATTTCACAGAACACAAAGAAGTTTCTCAGAAAGCTTCTTTCTCTTTGTTATCGGAGGATATTTCCTTTGGCCCTATAGTCTTCAAAGGGATCCGAAATATCTGTTCTCAGATTCCACAGAAATAAGGCTAGCAAAGAGATCCACGAAATACAGATGTAACTCTGTGAGTGGAAGTCTCATATCACAGAGCAGTTCCTCAGAAAGCTTCTTTCCAGATTTCATCGGAGGATATTTCCTTTTTCACCATAGCCCTCTATGGGCTTCCAAATATCACTTTGCCAATTCCACAAGAACTGTCTTAGCGAAAGACTTCTTGAGGGGAAAGCTGTAACTCTGTGAGATGATTTCACAGAACACAAAGAAGTTTCTCAGAAAGCTTCTTTCTCTTTGTTATCGGAGGATATTTCCTTTGGCCCTATAGTCTTCAAAGGGATCCGAAATATCTGTTCTCAGATTCCACAGAAATAATGCTAGCAAAGAGATCCACGAAATACAGATGTAATTCTGTGAGTGGAAGTCACATATCACAGAGCAGTTTCTCAGAAAGCTTCTTTCCAGATTTCATAGGAGGATATTTCCTTTTTCAAGATAGCCCTCTATGGGCTTCCAAATATCACTTTGCCAATTCCACAAGAACTGTCTTAGGGAACGGCTTCTTGAGGGGAAAGCTGTAACTCTGTGAGATGATTTCACAGAACGCAATGAAGTTTCTCAGAAAGCTTCTTTCTCTTTGTTATCGGAGGTTATTTCCTTTGGCCCTATAGTCCTCAAAGGGATCCGAAATATCTGTTCTCAGATTCCACAGAAATAAGGCTAGGATAGAGATCCACGAAATACAGATGTAACTCTGTGAGTGGAAGTCACATATCACAGAGCAGTTTGTGAGAAAGCTTCTTTCCAGATTTCATAGGAGGATATTTCCTTTTTCAAGATAGCCCTCTATGGGCTTCCAAATATCACTTTGCCAATTCCACAAGAACTGTCTTAGCGAAAGGCTTCTTGAGGGGAAAGCTGTAACTCTGTGAGATGATTTCACAGAACACAAAGAAGTTTCTCAGAAAGCTTCTTTCTCTTTCTTATCGGAGGATATTTCCTTTGGCCCTATTGTCTTCAAAGGGATCCGAAATATCTGTTCTCAGATTCCACAGAAATAAGGCTAGCAAAGAGATCCACGAAATACAGATGTAACTCTGTGAGTGGAAGTCACATATCACAGAGCAGTTTCTCAGAAAGCTTCTTTCCGGATTTCATTGGAGGATATTTCCTTTTTCAGAATAGCCCTCTATGGGCTTCCAATTATCACTTTGCCAATTCCACAAGAACTGTCTTAGCGAAAGGCTTCTCGAGGGAAAAGCTGTAACTCTGGGAGATGATTTCACAGAACACAAAGAAGTTTCTCAGAAAGCTTCTTTCTCTTTGTTATGGGAGGATATTTCCTTTGTCACTATAGTTTTCAAAGGGATCCGAAATATCTGTTCTCAGATTCTGCAGAAATAAGGCTAGCAAAGAGATCCACCAAATACAGATGTAACTCTGTGAGTGGAAGTTTCATATCCCAGAGCAGTTTCTCAGAAAGTTTCTTTCCAGATTTCATCGGAGGATATTTCCTTTTTCACCATAGCCCTCTATGGGCTTCCAAATATCACTTTGCCAATTCCACAAGATCTGTGTTAGCGAAAGGCTTCTTGAGGGGAAAGCTGTAACTCTGTGAGATGATTTCAGAGAACACAAAGAAGTTTCTCAGAAAGCTTCTTTCTCTTTCTTATCGGAGGATATTTCCTTTGGCCCTATATTCTTCAAAGGGATCCGAAATATCTGTTCTCAGATTCCACAGAAATAAGGCTAGCAAAGAGATCCACGAAATACAGATGTAACTCTGTGAGTGGAAGTCACATATCACAGAGCAGTTTCTCAGAAAGCTTCTTTCCAGACTTCATTGGAGGATATATCCTTTTTCAGAATAGCCCTCTATGGGCTTCCAAATATCACTTTGCCAATTCCACAAGAACTGTCTTAGCGAAAGGCATCTTGAGGGAAAAGCTGTAACTCTGTGAGATGATTGCACAGAACACAAAGAAGTTTCTCAGAAAGCTTCTTTCTCTTTCTTATCGGAGGATATTTCCTTTGGCCCTATATTCTTCAAAGGGATCCGAAATATCTGTTCTCAGATTCCACAGAAATAAGGCTAGCAAAGAGATCCACGAAATACAGATGTAACTCTGTGAGTGGAAGTCACATATCACAGAGCAGTTTCTCAGAAAGCTTCTTTCCAGACTTCATTGGAGGATATATCCTTTTTCAGAATAGCCCTCTATGGGCTTCCAAATATCACTTTGCCAATTCCACAAGAACTGTCTTAGCGAAAGGCATCTTGAGGGAAAAGCTGTAACTCTGTGAGATGATTGCACAGAACACAAAGAAGTTTCTCAGAAAGCTTCTTTCTCTTTCTTATCGGAGGATATTTCCTTTGGCCCTATAGTCTTCAAAGGGATCCGAAATATCTGTTCTTAGATTCCACAGAAATAAGGCTAGCAAAGAGATCCACGAAATACAGATGTAACTCTGTGAGTGGAAGTCACATATCATAGAGCAGTTTCTCAGAAAACTTCTTTCCAGATTTCATTGGAGGATATTTCCTTTTTCACAATAGCCCTCTGTGGGCTTCCAAATATCACTTTGCCAATTCCACAAGAACAGTCTTAGCGAAAGGCTTCTTGAGGGGAAAGCTTTAACTCTGAGAGATGATTTCACAAAACACAAAGAAGTTTCTCAGAAAGCTGCTTTCTCTTTGTTATCGGAGGATATTTCCTCTGGCCCTATAGTCTTCAAAGGGATCCGAAATATCTGTTCTCAGATTCCACAGAAATAAGGCTAGCAAAGAGATCTACGAAATACAGATGTAACTCTGTGAGTGGAAGTCACATATCACAGAGCAGTTTCTCAGAAAGCTTCTTTGCAGATTTCATCTGAGGATATTTCCTTTTTCACCATAGAACTCTATGGGCTTCCAAATATCACTTTGCCAATTCCCCAAGAACTGTCTTAGCGAAAGGCCTCTTGAGGGAAAAGCTGTAAGTCTGTGAGATGATTTCACAGAACACAAAGAAGTTTCTCAGAAAGCTTCTTTCTCTTTGTTATGGGAGGATATTTCCTTTGTCCCTGTAGTCTTCAAAGGGATCCGAAATATCTGTTCTCAGATTCCACAGAAACAAGGCTAGCAAAGAGATCCACGAAATACAGATGTAACTCTGTGAGTGGAAGTCACATATCACAGAGCAGTTTCTCAGAAAGCTTCTTTACAGATTTCATCGGAGGATATTTCCTTTTTCACCATAGCCCTCTATGGGCTTCCAAATATCACTTTGCCAATTCCACAAGAACTGTCTTAGCGAAAGGCTTCTTGAGGGGAAAGCTGTAACTCTGTGAGATGATTTCACAGAACATAAAGAAGTTTCTCAGAAAGCTTCTTTCTCTTTCTTATCGGAGGATATTTGCTTTGGCCCTATTGTCTTCAAAGGGATCCGAAATATCTGTTCTCAGATTCCACAGAAATAAGACTAGCAAAGAGATCCACGAAATACAGATGTAACTCTGTGAGTGGAAGTCACATATCACAGAGCAGTTTCTCAGAAAGCTTCTTTCCGGATTTCATTGGAGGATATTTCCTTTTTCACAATAGCCCTCTATGGGCTTCCAATTATCACTTTGCCAATTCCACAAGAACTGTCTTAGCGAAAGGCTTCTCGAGGGAAAAGCTGTAACTCTGGGAGATGATTTCACAGAACACAAAGAAGTTTCTCAGAAAGCTTCTTTCTCTTTCTTATCGGAGGATATTTCCTTTGGCCCTATAGTCTTCAAAGGGATACGAAATATCTGTTCTCAGATTCCACAGAAATAAGGCTAGCAAAGAGATCCACGAAATACAGATGTAACTCTGTGAGTGGAAGTCACATATCACAGAGCAGTTTCTCAGAAAGCTTCTTTCCAGACTTCATTGGAGGATATTTCCTTTTTCACAATAGCCCTCTATGGGCTTCCAAATATCACTTTGCCAAATCCACAAGAACTGTCTTAGCGAAAGGCATCTTGAGGGGAAAGTTGTAACTCTGTGAGATGATTTCACAGAACACAAAGAAGTTTCTCAGAAAGCTTCTTTCTCTTTCTTATCGGAGGATATTTCCTTTGGCCCTATAGTCTTCAAAGGGATCCGAAATATCTGTTCTTAGATTCCACAGAAATAAGGCTAGCAAAGAGATCCACGAAATACAGATGTAACTCTGTGAGTGGAAGTCACATATCACAGAGCAGTTTCTCAGAAAACTTCTTTCCAGATTTCATTGGAGGATATTTCCTTTTTCACAATAGCCCTCTATGGGCTTCCAAATATCACTTTGCCAATTCCACAAGAACTGTCTTAGCGAAAGGCTTCTTGAGGGAAAGCTTTAACTCTGGGAGATGATTTCACAGAACACAAAGAAGTTTTTCAGAAAGCTTCTTTCTCTTTGTTATCGGAGGATATTTCCTTTGGCCCTATAGTCTTCAAAGGGATCCGAAATATCTGTTCTCAGATTCCACAGAAATAAGGCTAGCAAAGAGATCCACGAAATACAGATGTAACTCTGTTAGTGGAAGTCACGTATCACAGAGCAGTTTCTCAGAAAGCTTCTTTCCAGATTTCATCTGAGGATATTTCCTTTTTCACAATAACCCTCTATGGGCTTCCAAATATCACTTTGCGAATTCCACAAGAACTGTCTTAGCGAAAGGCTTCTTGAGGGGAAAGCTGTAACTCTGGAGATGATTTCACAGAACACAAAGAAGTTTCTCAGAAAGCTTCTTTCTCTTTGTTATCGGAGGATATTTCCTTTGGCCCTATAGTCTTCAAAGGGATCCGAAATATCTGTTCTCAGATTCCACAGAAATAAGGCTAGCAAAGAGATCCACGAAATACAGATGTAACTCTGTGAGTGGAAGTCTCATATCACAGAGCAGTTCCTCAGAAAGCTTCTTTCCAGATTTCATCGGAGGATATTTCCTTTTTCACCATAGCCCTCTATGGGCTTCCAAATATCACTTTGCCAATTCCACAAGAACTGTCTTAGCGAAAGACTTCTTGAGGGGAAAGCTGTAACTCTGTGAGATGATTTCACAGAACACAAAGAAGTTTCTCAGAAAGCTTCTTTCTCTTTGTTATGGGAGGATATTTCCTTTGGCCCTATAGTCTTCAAAGGGATCCGAAATATCTGTTCTCAGATTCCACAGAAATAATGCTAGCAAAGAGATCCACGAAATACAGAAGTAATTCTGTGAGTGGAAGTCACATATCACAGAGCAGTTTCTCAGAAAGCTTCTTTCCAGATTTCATAGGAGGATATTTCCTTTTTCAAGATAGCCCTCTATGGGCTTCCAAATATCACTTTGCCAATTCCACAAGAACTGTCTTAGGGAAAGGCTTCTTGAGGGGAAAGCTGTAACTCTGTGAGATGATTTCACAGAACGCAATGAAGTTTCTCAGAAAGCTTCTTTCTCTTTGTTATCGGAGGTTATTTCCTTTGGCCCTATAGTCCTCAAAGGGATCCGAAATATCTGTTCTCAGATTCCACAGAAATAAGGCTAGGATAGAGATCCACGAAATACAGATGTAACTCTGTGAGTGGAAGTCACATATCACAGAGCAATTTGTGAGAAAGCTTCTTTCCAGATTTCATTGGAGGATATTTCCTTTTTCACAATAGCCCTCTATGGGCTTCCAAATATCACTTTGCCAATTCCACAAGAACTGTCTTAGCGAAAGGCTTCTTGAGGGGAAAGCTCTAACTCTGTGAGATGATTTCACAGAACACAAAGAAGTTTCTCAGAAAGCTTCTTTCTCTTTCTTATCGGAGGATATTTCCTTTGGCCCTATAGTCTTCAAAGGGATCCGAAATATCTGTTCTCAGATTCCACAGAAATAAGGCTAGCAAAGAGATCCACGAAATACAGATGTAACTCTGTGAGTGGAAGTCACATATCACAGAGCAGTTTCTCAGAAAGCTTCTTTCCAGATTTCATCGGAGGATATTTCCTTTTTCACAATAGCCCTCTAAGGGCTTCCAAATATCACTTTGCCAATTCCACAAGAACTGTCTTAGCGAAAGGCTTCTTGAGGGGAAAGCTGTAACTCTGTGAGATGATTTCACAGAACACAAAGAAGTTTCTCAGAAAGCTTCTTTCTCTTTGTTATGGGAGGATATTTCCTTTGGCCCTACAGTCTTCAAATGGATTCTAAATATCTGCTCTCAGATTCCACAGAAATAAGGCTAGCAAAGAGATCCACGAAATACAGATGTAACTCTGTGAGTGGAAGTCACATATCACAGAGCAGTTTCTCAGAAAGCTTCTTTCCAGATTTCATCGGAGGATATTTCCTTTTTCACCATAGCCGTCTATGGGCTTCCAAATATCACTTTGCCAATTCCACAAGAACTGTCTTAGCGGAAGGCTTCTTGAGGGGAAAGCTGTAACTCTGTGAGATGATTTCACAGAACACAAAGAAGTTTCTCAGAAAGCTTCTTTCTCTTTGTTATTGGAGCATATTTCCTTTGGTCCTATAGTCTTCAAAGGTATCCGAAATATCTGTTCTCAGATTCCACAGAAATAAGGCTAGCAAAGAGATCCACGAAATACAGATGTAACTCTGTGAGTGGAAGTCACATATCACAGAGCAGTTTCTCAGAAAGCTTCTTTCCAGATTTCATCGGAGGATATTTCCTTTTTCAGGATAGCCCTTAAGGGCTTCCAAATATCACTTTGCCAATTCCACAAGAACTGTCTTAGCGAAACGCTTCTTGAGAGGAAAGCTGTAACTCTGGGAGATGATTTCACAGAACACAAAGAAGTTTCTCAGAAAGCTTCTTTCTCTTTGTTATTGGAGCATATTTCCTTTGGTCCTATAGTCTTCAAAGGTATCCGAAATATCTGTTCTCAGATTCCACAGAAATAAGGCTAGCAAAGAGATCCACGAAATACAGATGTAACTCTGTGAGTGGAAGTCACATATCACAGAGCAGTTTCTCAGAAAGCTTCTTTCCAGATTTCATCGGAGGATATTTCCTTTTTCAGGATAGCCCTTAAGGGCTTCCAAATATCACTTTGCCAATTCCACAAGAACTGTCTTAGCGAAACGCTTCTTGAGAGGAAAGCTGTAACTCTGGGAGATGATTTCACAGAACACAAAGAAGTTTCTCAGAAAGCTTCTTTCTCTTTGTTATGGGAGGATATTTCCTTTGGCCCTATAGTCTTCAAGGGGATTCTAAATATCTGCTTTCAGATTCCACAGAAATAAGGCTAGCAAAGAGATCCACGAAATGCAGATGTAACTCTGTGAGTGGAAGTCACATATCACAGAGCAGTTTCTCAGAAAGCTTCTTTCCAGATTTCACCTGAGGATATTTCCTTTTTCACCATAGCCCTCTAAGGGGTTCCAAATATCACTTTGCCAATTCCACAAGAACTGTCTTAGCGAAAGGCTTCTTGATTGGAAAGCTCTAACTCTGTGAGATGATTTCAGAGAACACAAAGAAGTTTCTCAGAAAGCTTCTTTCTCTTTGTTATGGGAGGATATTTCCTTTGCCCCTATAGTCTTCAAGGGGATTCTAAATATCTGCTTTCAGATTCCACAGAAATAAGGCTAGCAAAGAGATCCACGAAATACAGATGTAACTCTGTGAGTGGAAGTCACATATCACAGAGCAGTTTCTCTTGAAAGCTTCTTTCCAGATTTCATCTGAGGATATTTCCTTTTTCACCATAGCCCTCTATGGGCTTCCAAATATCACTTTGCCAATTCCACAAGAACTGTCTTAGCGAAAGGCTTCTTGAGGGGAAAGCTGTAACTCTGTGAGATGATTTCACAGAACACAAAGAAGTTTCTCAGAAAGCGTCTTTCTCTTTGTTATCGGAGGATATTTCCTTTGGCCCTATAGTCTTCAAAGGTATACGAAATATCTGTTCTCAGATTCCACAGAAATAAGGCTAGCAAAGAGATCCACGAAATACAGATGTAACTCTGTGAGTGGAAGTCACATATCACAGAGCAGTTTCTCAGAAAGCTTCTTTCCAGATTTCATCGGAGGATATTTCCTTTTTCACCGTAGCCCTCTATGGGCTTCCATATATCACTTTGCCAATTCCACAAGAACTGTCTTAGCGAAAGGCTTCTTGAGGGGAAAGCTGTAACTCTGTGAGATGATTTCACAGAATACAAAGAAGTTTCTCAGAAAGCTTCTTTCTCTTTGTTATGCGAGGATATTTCCTTTGGCCCTATAGTCTTCAAAGGGATTCTAAATATCTGCTCTCAGATTCCACAGAAATAAGGCTAGCAAAGAGATCCACGAAATACAGATGTAACTCTGTGAGTGGAAGTCACATATCACAGAGCAGTTTCTCAGAAAGCTTCTTTCCAGATTTCATTGGAGGATATTTCCTTTTTCACCGTAGCCCTCTACGGGGTTCCAAATATCACTTTGCCAATTCCACAAGAACTGTCTTAGCGAAAGGCTTCTTGAGGGGAAAGCTGTAACTCTGTGAGATGATTTCACAGAACACAAAGAAGTTTCTCAGAAAGCTTCTTTCTCTTTGTTATCGGAGGATATTTCCTTTGGCCCTATAGTCTTCAAAGGGATCCGAAATATCTATTCTCAGATTCCACAGAAATAAGGCTAGCAAAGAGATCCACGAAATACAGATGTAACTCTGTGAGTGGAAGTCACATATCCCAGAGCAGTTTCTCAGAAAGCTTCTTTCCAGATTTCATCGGAGGATATTTCCTTTTTCACCATAGCCCTCTATGGGCTTCCAAATATCACTTTGCCAATTCCACAAGAACTGTCTTAGCGAAAGGCTTCTTGAGGGGAAAGCTGTAACTCTGTGAGATGATTTCACAGAACACAAAGAAGTTTCTCAGAAAGCTTCTTTCTCTTTGTTATTGGAGCATATTTCCTTTGGTCCTATAGTCTTCAAAGGGATCCGAAATATCTGTTCTCAGATTCCACAGAAATAAGGCTAGCAAAGAGATCCACGAAATACAGATGTAACTCTGTGAGTGGAAGTCACATATCACAGAGCAGTTTCTCAGAAAGCTTCTTTCCAGATTTCATCGGAGGATATTTCCTTTTTCAGGATAGCCCTTAAGGGCTTCCAAATATCACTTTGCCAATTACACAAGAATTGTCTTAGCGAAAGGCTTCTTGAGAGGAAAGCTGTAACTCTGGGAGATGATTTCACAGAACACAAAGAAGTTTCTCAGAAAGCTTCTTTCTCTTTGTTATCGGAGGATATTTCCTTTGGCCCTATAGTCTTCAAAGGGATCCGAAATATCTGTTCTCAGATTCCACAGAAATAAGGCTAGCAAAGACATCCACGAAATACATATGTAACTCTGTGAGTGGAAGTCACATATCACAGAGCAGTTTCTCAGAAAGCTTCTTTCCAGATTTCATCGGAGGATATTTCCTTTTTCACCATAGCCCTCTATGGGCTTCCAAATATCACTTTGCCAATTCCACAAGAACTGTCTTAGCGAAAGGCTTCTTGAGGGGAAAGCTGTAACTCTGTGAGATGATTTCACAGAACACAAAGAAGTTTCTCAGAAAGCTTCTTTCTCTTTGTTATGGGAGGATATTTCCTTTGGCCCTATAGTCTTCAAGGGGATTCTAAATATCTGCTTTCAGATTCCACAGAAATAAGGCTAGCAAAGAGATCCATGAAATACAGATGTAACTCTGTGAGTGGAAGTCACATATCACAGAGCAGTTTCTCAGAAAGCTTCTTTCCAGATTTCACCTGAGGATATTTCCTTTTTCACCATAGCCCTCTAAGGGGTTCCAAATATCACTTTGCCAATTCCACAGGAACTGTCTTAGTGAAAGGCTTCTTGAGGGGAAAGCTCTAACTCTGTGAGATGATTTCAGAGAACACAAAGAAGTTTCTCAGAAAGCTTCTTTCTCTTTGTTATGGGAGGATATTTCCTTTGGCCCTATAGTCTTCAAGGGGATTCTAAATATCTGCTTTCAGATTCCACAGAAATAAGGCTAGCAAAGAGATCCACGAAATACAGATGTAACTCTGTGAGTGGAAGTCACATATCACAGAGCAGTTTCTCAAAAGCTTCTTTCCAGATTTCATCTGAGGATATTTCCTTTTTCACCATAGCCCTCTATGGGCTTCCAAATATCACTTTGCCAATTCCACAAGAACTGTCTTAGCGAAAGGCTTCTTGAGGGGAAAGCTGTAACTCTGTGAGATGATTTCACAGAACACAAAGAAGTTTCTCAGAAAGCGTCTTTCTCTTTGTTATCGGAGGATATTTCCTTTGGCCCTATAGTCTTCAAAGGTATACGAAATATCTGTTCTCAGATTCCACAGAAATAAGGCTAGCAAAGAGATCCACGAAATACAGATGTAACTCTGTGAGTGGAAGTCACATATCACAGAGCAGTTTCTCAGAAAGCTTCTTTCCAGATTTCATCGTAGGATATTTCCTTTTTCACCGTAGCCCTCTATGGGCTTCCATATATCACTTTGCCAATTCCACAAGAACTGTCTTAGCGAAAGGCTTCTTGAGGGGAAAGCTGTAACTCTGTGAGATGATTTCACAGAACACAAAGTAGTTTCTCAGAATGCTTCTTTCTCTTTATTATCGGAGGATATTTCCTTTGGACCTATAGTCTTCCAAGGGATCCGAAATATCTGTTCTCAGATTCCACAGAAATAAGGCTAGCAAAGAGATCCACGAAATACAGATGTAACTCTGTGAGTGGAAGTCACATATCACAGAGCAGTTTCTCAGAAAGCTTCTTCCCAGATTTCATTGGAGGATATTTCCTTTTTCACCATAGCCCTCTATGGGCTTCCAAATGTCACTTTGCCAATTCCACAAGAACTGTCTTAGCGAAAGGGTTCTTGAGGGAAAATCTGTAACTCTGTGAGATGATTTCACAGAACACAAAGAAGTTTCTCAGAAAGCTTCTTTCTCTTTGTTATGGGAGGATATTTCCTTTGTCACTAAAGTCTTCAAAGGGATCCGAAATATCTGTTCTCAGATTCCACAGAAATAAGGCTAGCAAAGAGATCCACGAAATACAGATGTAACTCTGTGAGTGGAAGTCACATATCACAGAGCAGTTTCTCAGAAAGCTTCTTCCCAGATTTCATTGGAGGATATTTCCTTTTTCACCATAGCCCTCTATGGGCTTCCAAATGTCACTTTGCCAATTCCACAAGAACTATCTTAGCGAAAGGGTTCTTGAGGGAAAATCTGTAACTCTGTGAGATGATTTCACAGAACGCAATGAAGTTTCTCAGAAAGCTTCTTTCTCTTTGTTATCGGAGGTTATTTCCTTTGGCCCTATAGTCCTCAAAGGGATCCGAAATATCTGTTCTCAGATTCCACAGAAATAAGGCTAGGATAGAGATCCACGAAATACAGATGTAACTCTGTGAGTGGAAGTCACATATCACAGAGCAGTTTGTGAGAAAGCTTCTTTCCAGATTTCATTGGAGGATATTTCCTTTTTCACAATAGCCCTCTATGGGCTTCCAAATATCACTTTGCCAATTCCACAAGAACTGTCTTAGCGAAAGGCTTCTTGAGGGGAAAGCTGTAACTCTGTGAGATGATTTCACAGAACACAAAGAAGTTTCTCAGAAAGCTTCTTTCTCTTTCTTATCGGAGGATATTTCCTTTGGCCCTATAGTCTTCAAAGGGATCCGAAATATCTGTTCTCAGATTCCACAGAAATAAGGCTAGCAAAGAGATCCACGAAATACAGATGTAACTCTGTGAGTGGAAGTCACATATCACAGAGCAGTTTCTCAGAAAGCTTCTTTCCAGATTTCATCGGAGGATATTTCCTTTTTCACAATAGCCCTCTAAGGGCTTCCAAATATCACTTTGCCAATTCCACAAGAACTGTCTTAGCGAAAGGCTTCTTGAGGGGAAAGCTGTAACTCTGTGAGATGATTTCACAGAACACAAAGAAGTTTCTCAGAAAGCTTCTTTCTCTTTGTTATGGGAGGATATTTCCTTTGGCCCTACAGTCTTCAAATGGATTCTAAATATCTGCTCTCAGATTCCACAGAAATAAGGCTAGCAAAGAGATCCACGAAATACAGATGTAACTCTGTGAGTGGAAGTCACATATCACAGAGCAGTTTCTCAGAAAGCTTCTTTCCAGATTTCATCGGAGGATATTTCCTTTTTCACCATAGCCGTCTATGGGCTTCCAAATATCACTTTGCCAATTCCACAAGAACTGTCTTAGCGGAAGGCTTCTTGAGGGGAAAGCTGTAACTCTGTGAGATGATTTCACAGAACACAAAGAAGTTTCTCAGAAAGCTTCTTTCTCTTTGTTATTGGAGCATATTTCCTTTGGTCCTATAGTCTTCAAAGGTATCCGAAATATCTGTTCTCAGATTCCACAGAAATAAGGCTAGCAAAGAGATCCACGAAATACAGATGTAACTCTGTGAGTGGAAGTCACATATCACAGAGCAGTTTCTCAGAAAGCTTCTTTCCAGATTTCATCGGAGGATATTTCCTTTTTCAGGATAGCCCTTAAGGGCTTCCAAATATCACTTTGCCAATTCCACAAGAACTGTCTTAGCGAAACGCTTCTTGAGAGGAAAGCTGTAACTCTGGGAGATGATTTCACAGAACACAAAGAAGTTTCTCAGAAAGCTTCTTTCTCTTTGTTATTGGAGCATATTTCCTTTGGTCCTATAGTCTTCAAAGGTATCCGAAATATCTGTTCTCAGATTCCACAGAAATAAGGCTAGCAAAGAGATCCACGAAATACAGATGTAACTCTGTGAGTGGAAGTCACATATCACAGAGCAGTTTCTCAGAAAGCTTCTT
Source organism: Macaca mulatta (assembly GCF_049350105.2). NCBI lineage: Eukaryota > Metazoa > Chordata > Mammalia > Primates > Cercopithecidae > Macaca > Macaca mulatta. The sequence goes on from NC_133417.1 coordinate 32,900,191, forward strand.
TCCAGATTTCATCGGAGGATATTTCCTTTTTCAGGATAGCCCTTAAGGGCTTCCAAATATCACTTTGCCAATTCCACAAGAACTGTCTTAGCGAAACGCTTCTTGAGAGGAAAGCTGTAACTCTGGGAGATGATTTCACAGAACACAAAGAAGTTTCTCAGAAAGCTTCTTTCTCTTTGTTATGGGAGGATATTTCCTTTGGCCCTATAGTCTTCAAGGGGATTCTAAATATCTGCTTTCAGATTCCACAGAAATAAGGCTAGCAAAGAGATCCACGAAATGCAGATGTAACTCTGTGAGTGGAAGTCACATATCACAGAGCAGTTTCTCAGAAAGCTTCTTTCCAGATTTCACCTGAGGATATTTCCTTTTTCACCATAGCCCTCTAAGGGGTTCCAAATATCACTTTGCCAATTCCACAAGAACTGTCTTAGCGAAAGGCTTCTTGATTGGAAAGCTCTAACTCTGTGAGATGATTTCAGAGAACACAAAGAAGTTTCTCAGAAAGCTTCTTTCTCTTTGTTATGGGAGGATATTTCCTTTGCCCCTATAGTCTTCAAGGGGATTCTAAATATCTGCTTTCAGATTCCACAGAAATAAGGCTAGCAAAGAGATCCACGAAATACAGATGTAACTCTGTGAGTGGAAGTCACATATCACAGAGCAGTTTCTCTTGAAAGCTTCTTTCCAGATTTCATCTGAGGATATTTCCTTTTTCACCATAGCCCTCTATGGGCTTCCAAATATCACTTTGCCAATTCCACAAGAACTGTCTTAGCGAAAGGCTTCTTGAGGGGAAAGCTGTAACTCTGTGAGATGATTTCACAGAACACAAAGAAGTTTCTCAGAAAGCGTCTTTCTCTTTGTTATCGGAGGATATTTCCTTTGGCCCTATAGTCTTCAAAGGTATACGAAATATCTGTTCTCAGATTCCACAGAAATAAGGCTAGCAAAGAGATCCACGAAATACAGATGTAACTCTGTGAGTGGAAGTCACATATCACAGAGCAGTTTCTCAGAAAGCTTCTTTCCAGATTTCATCGGAGGATATTTCCTTTTTCACCGTAGCCCTCTATGGGCTTCCATATATCACTTTGCCAATTCCACAAGAACTGTCTTAGCGAAAGGCTTCTTGAGGGGAAAGCTGTAACTCTGTGAGATGATTTCACAGAATACAAAGAAGTTTCTCAGAAAGCTTCTTTCTCTTTGTTATGCGAGGATATTTCCTTTGGCCCTATAGTCTTCAAAGGGATTCTAAATATCTGCTCTCAGATTCCACAGAAATAAGGCTAGCAAAGAGATCCACGAAATACAGATGTAACTCTGTGAGTGGAAGTCACATATCACAGAGCAGTTTCTCAGAAAGCTTCTTTCCAGATTTCATTGGAGGATATTTCCTTTTTCACCGTAGCCCTCTACGGGGTTCCAAATATCACTTTGCCAATTCCACAAGAACTGTCTTAGCGAAAGGCTTCTTGAGGGGAAAGCTGTAACTCTGTGAGATGATTTCACAGAACACAAAGAAGTTTCTCAGAAAGCTTCTTTCTCTTTGTTATCGGAGGATATTTCCTTTGGCCCTATAGTCTTCAAAGGGATCCGAAATATCTGTTCTCAGATTCCACAGAAATAAGGCTAGCAAAGAGATCCACGAAATACAGATGTAACTCTGTGAGTGGAAGTCACATATCCCAGAGCAGTTTCTCAGAAAGCTTCTTTCCAGATTTCATCGGAGGATATTTCCTTTTTCACCATAGCCCTCTATGGGCTTCCAAATATCACTTTGCCAATTCCACAAGAACTGTCTTAGCGAAAGGCTTCTTGAGGGGAAAGCTGTAACTCTGTGAGATGATTTCACAGAACACAAAGAAGTTTCTCAGAAAGCTTCTTTCTCTTTGTTATTGGAGCATATTTCCTTTGGTCCTATAGTCTTCAAAGGGATCCGAAATATCTGTTCTCAGATTCCACAGAAATAAGGCTAGCAAAGAGATCCACGAAATACAGATGTAACTCTGTGAGTGGAAGTCACATATCACAGAGCAGTTTCTCAGAAAGCTTCTTTCCAGATTTCATCGGAGGATATTTCCTTTTTCAGGATAGCCCTTAAGGGCTTCCAAATATCACTTTGCCAATTACACAAGAATTGTCTTAGCGAAAGGCTTCTTGAGAGGAAAGCTGTAACTCTGGGAGATGATTTCACAGAACACAAAGAAGTTTCTCAGAAAGCTTCTTTCTCTTTGTTATCGGAGGATATTTCCTTTGGCCCTATAGTCTTCAAAGGGATCCGAAATATCTGTTCTCAGATTCCACAGAAATAAGGCTAGCAAAGACATCCACGAAATACATATGTAACTCTGTGAGTGGAAGTCACATATCACAGAGCAGTTTCTCAGAAAGCTTCTTTCCAGATTTCATCGGAGGATATTTCCTTTTTCACCATAGCCCTCTATGGGCTTCCAAATATCACTTTGCCAATTCCACAAGAACTGTCTTAGCGAAAGGCTTCTTGAGGGGAAAGCTGTAACTCTGTGAGATGATTTCACAGAACACAAAGAAGTTTCTCAGAAAGCTTCTTTCTCTTTGTTATGGGAGGATATTTCCTTTGGCCCTATAGTCTTCAAGGGGATTCTAAATATCTGCTTTCAGATTCCACAGAAATAAGGCTAGCAAAGAGATCCACGAAATACAGATGTAACTCTGTGAGTGGAAGTCACATATCACAGAGCAGTTTCTCAGAAAGCTTCTTTCCAGATTTCACCTGAGGATATTTCCTTTTTCACCATAGCCCTCTAAGGGGTTCCAAATATCACTTTGCCAATTCCACAGGAACTGTCTTAGTGAAAGGCTTCTTGAGGGGAAAGCTCTAACTCTGTGAGATGATTTCAGAGAACACAAAGAAGTTTCTCAGAAAGCTTCTTTCTCTTTGTTATGGGAGGATATTTCCTTTGGCCCTATAGTCTTCAAGGGGATTCTAAATATCTGCTTTCAGATTCCACAGAAATAAGGCTAGCAAAGAGATCCACGAAATACAGATGTAACTCTGTGAGTGGAAGTCACATATCACAGAGCAGTTTCTCAAAAGCTTCTTTCCAGATTTCATCTGAGGATATTTCCTTTTTCACCATAGCCCTCTATGGGCTTCCAAATATCACTTTGCCAATTCCACAAGAACTGTCTTAGCGAAAGGCTTCTTGAGGGGAAAGCTGTAACTCTGTGAGATGATTTCACAGAACACAAAGAAGTTTCTCAGAAAGCGTCTTTCTCTTTGTTATCGGAGGATATTTCCTTTGGCCCTATAGTCTTCAAAGGTATACGAAATATCTGTTCTCAGATTCCACAGAAATAAGGCTAGCAAAGAGATCCACGAAATACAGATGTAACTCTGTGAGTGGAAGTCACATATCACAGAGCAGTTTCTCAGAAAGCTTCTTTCCAGATTTCATCGGAGGATATTTCCTTTTTCACCGTAGCCCTCTATGGGCTTCCATATATCACTTTGCCAATTCCACAAGAACTGTCTTAGCGAAAGGCTTCTTGAGGGGAAAGCTGTAACTCTGTGAGATGATTTCACAGAACACAAAGTAGTTTCTCAGAATGCTTCTTTCTCTTTATTATCGGAGGATATTTCCTTTGGACCTATAGTCTTCCAAGGGATCCGAAATATCTGTTCTCAGATTCCACAGAAATAAGGCTAGCAAAGAGATCCACGAAATACAGATGTAACTCTGTGAGTGGAAGTCACATATCACAGAGCAGTTTCTCAGAAAGCTTCTTCCCAGATTTCATTGGAGGATATTTCCTTTTTCACCATAGCCCTCTATGGGCTTCCAAATGTCACTTTGCCAATTCCACAAGAACTGTCTTAGCGAAAGGGTTCTTGAGGGAAAATCTGTAACTCTGTGAGATGATTTCCCAGAACACAAAGAAGTTTCTCAGAAAGCTTCTTTCTCTTTGTTATGGGAGGATATTTCCTTTGTCACTAAAGTCTTCAAAGGGATCCGAAATATCTGTTCTCAGATTCCACAGAAATAAGGCTAGCAAAGAGATCCACGAAATACAGATGTAACTCTGTGAGTGGAAGTCACATATCACAGAGCAGTTTCTCAGAAAGCTTCTTCCCAGATTTCATTGGAGGATATTTCCTTTTTCACCATAGCCCTCTATGGGCTTCCAAATGTCACTTTGCCAATTCCACAAGAACTATCTTAGCGAAAGGGTTCTTGAGGGAAAATCTGTAACTCGGTGAGATGATTTCACAGAACACAAAGAAGTTTCTCAGAAAGCTTCTTTCTCTTTGTTATGGGAGGATATTTCCTTTGTCACTAAAGTCTTCAAAGGGATCCGAAATATCTGTTCTCAGATTCCACAGAAATAAGGCTAGCAAAGAGATCCACGAAATACAGATGTAACTCTGTGAGTGGAAGTCACATATCACAGAGCAGTTTCTCAGAAACCTTCTTTCCAGATTTCATCGGAGGATATTTCCTTTTTCACCGTAGCCCTCTATGGGCTTCCAAATATCACTTTGCTAATTCCACAAGAACTGTCTCAGCGAAAGGCTTCTTGAGGGGAACGCTGTAACTCTGTGAGATGATTTCACAGAACACAAAGAAGTTTCTCAGAAAGCTTCTTTCTCTTTGTTATCGGAGGATATTTCCTTTGGCCCTATAGTCTTCAAAGGGATCCGAAATATCTGTTCTCAGATTCCACAGAAATAAGGCTAGCAAAGAGATCCACGAAATACTGATGTAACTCTGTGAGTGGAAGTCACATATCCCAGAGCAGTTTCTCAGAAAGCTTCTTTGCAGATTTCATCTGAGGATATTTCCTTTTTCACCATAGCCCTCCATGGGCTTCCAAATATCGCTTTGCCAATTCCACAAGAACTGTCTTAGCGAAAGGCTTCTTGAGGGCAAAGCTGTAACTCTGTGAGATGATTTCACAGAACACAAAGAAGTTTCTCAGAAATCTTCTTTCTCTTTGTCATGGGAGGATATTTCCTTTGTCCCTATAGTCTTCAAAGGGATCCGAAATATCTGTTCTCAGATTCCACAGAAATAAGGCTAGCAAAGAGATCCACGAAATACAGATGTAACTCTGTGAGTGGAAGTCACATATCCCAGAGCAGTTTCTCAGAAAGCTTCTTTCCAGATTTCATCGGAGGATATTTCCTTTTTCACCATAGCCCTCTATGGGCTTCCAAATATCACTTTGCCAATTCCACAAGAACTGCCTTAGCGAAAGGCTTCTTGAGGGGAAAGCTGTAACTCTGTGAGATGATTTCACAGAACACAAAGAAGTTTCTCAAAAAGCTTCTTTCTCTTTGTTATGGGAGGATATTTCCTTTGGCCCTATAGACTTCAAAGGGATCCGAAATATCTGTTCTCAGATTCCACAGAAATAAGGCTAGCAAAGAGATCCACGAAATACAGATGTAACTCTGTGAGTGGAAGTCACATATCACAGAGCAGTTTCTCAGAAAGCTTCTTTCCAGATTTCATCGGAGGATATTTCCTTTTTCACCGTAGCCCTCTAAGGGCTTCCAAATATCACTTTGCCAATTCCACAAGAACTGTCTTAGCGAAAGGCTTCTTGAGGGGAAAGCTGTAACTCTGTGAGATGATTTCACAGAACACAAAGAAGTTTCTCAGAAAGCTTCTTTCTCTTTGTTATGGGAGGATATATCCTTTGGCCCTATAGTCTTCAAAGAGATCCGAAATATCTGTTCTCAGATTCCACAGAAATAAGGCTAGCAAAGAGATCCACGAAATACAGATGTAACTCTGTGAGTGGAAGTCACATATCACAGAGCAGTTTCTCAGAAAGCTTCTTTCCAGATTTCATCGGAGGATATTTCCTTTTTCACCATAGCCCTCTAAGGGCTTCCAAATATCACTTTGCCAATTCCACAAGAACTGTCTTAGCGAAAGGCTTCTTGAGGGGAAAGCTATAACTCTGTGAGATGATTTCACAGAACACAAAGAAGTTTCTCAAAAAGCTTCTTTCTCTTTGTTATCGTAGGATATTTCCTTTGGCCCTATAGTCTTCAAAGGGATCCGAAATATCTGTTCTCAGATTCCACAGAAATAAGGCTATCAAAGAGATCTACGAAATACAGATGTAACTCTGTGAGTGGAAGTCACATATCACAGAGCAGTTTCTCAGAAAGCTTCTTTCCAGATTTCATCTGAGGATATTTCCTTTTTCACCATAGCCCTCTATGGGCTTCCATATATCACTTTGCCAATTGCACAAGAACTGTCTTAGCGAAAGGCTTCTTGAGGGGAAAGCTGTAACTCTGTGAGGTGATTTCACAGAACACAAAGAAGTTTCTCAGAAAGCTTCTTTCTCTTTGTTATGCGAGGATATTTCCTTTGGCCCTCTAGTCTCCAAAGGGATTCTAAATATCTGCTCTCAGATTCCACAGAAATAAGGCTAGCAAAGAGATCCACGAAATACAGATGTAACTCTGTGAGTGGAAGTCACATATCACAGAGCAGTTTCTCAAAAAGCTTCTTTCCAGATTTCATCGGAGGATATTTCCTTTTTCACAATAGCCCTCTATGGGCTTCCAAATATCACTTTGCCAATTCCAGAAAAACTGTCTTAGCGAAAGGCTTCTTGAGGGGAAAGCTGTAACTCTGTGAGATGATTTCACAGAACACAAAGACGTTTCTCAGAAAGCTTCTTTCTCTTTGTTATGGGAGGATATATCCTTTGGCCCTATAGTCTTCAAAGGGATTCGAAATATCTGTTCTCAGATTCCACAGAAATAAGGCTAGCAAAGAGATCCACGAAATACAGATGTAACTCTGTGAGTGGAAGTCACATATCACAGAGCAGTTTCTCAGAAAGCTTCTTTCCAGATTTCATCGGAGGATATTTCCTTTTTCACCATAGCCCTCTATGGGCTTCCAAATATCACTTTGCCAATTCCACAAGAACTGTCTTAGCGAAAGGTTTCTTGAGGGGAAAGCTGTAACTCTGTGAGATGATTTCACAGAACACAAAGAAGTTTCTCAGAAAGCTTCTTTCTCTTTGTTATCGGAGGATATTTCCTTTAGCCCTGTATTCTTCAAAGGGATCCGAAATATCTGTTCTCAGATTCCACAGAAATAAGGCTAGCAAAGTGATCCACGAAATACAGATGTAACTCTGTGAGTGGAAGTCACATATCACAGAGCAGTTTCTCAGAAAGCTTCCTTCCAGATTTCATCGGAGGATATTTCCTTTTTCACCATAGCCCTCTATGGGCTTCCAAATATCACTTTGCCAATTCCACAAGAACTGTCTTAGCGAAAGGCTTCTTGAGGGGAAAGCTGTAACTCTGTGAGATGATTTCACAGAACACAAAGATGTTTCTCAGAAAGCTTCTTTCTCTTTGTTATCGGAGGATATTTCCTTTGGCCCTATAGTCTTCAAAGGGATCCGAAATATCTGTTCTCAGATTCCACAGAAAAAAGGCTAGCAAAGAGATCCACGAAATACAGATGTAACTCTGTGAGTGTAAGTCACATATCACAGAGCAGTTTCTCAGAAAGCTTCTTTCCAGATTTCATCTGAGGATATTTCCTTTTTCACCATAGCCCTCTATGGGATTCCAAATATCACTTTGCCAATTCCACAAGAACTGTCTTAGCGAAAGGCTTCTTGAGGGGAAAGCTGTAACTCTGTGAGATGATTTCACAGAACACAAAGTAGTTTCTCAGAAAGCTACTTTCTCTTTGTTATCGGAGGATATTTCCTTTGGCCCTACAGTCTTCAAATGGATTCTAAATATCTGCTCTCAGATTCCACAGAAATAAGGCTAGCAAAGAGATCCACGAAATACAGATGTAACTCTGTGAGTGGAAGTCACATATCACAGAGCAGTTTCTCAGAAAGCTTCTTTCCAGATTTCATCGGAGGATATTTCCTTTTTCACCATAGCCGTCTATGGGCTTCCAAATATCACTTTGCCAATTCCACAAGAACTGTCTTAGCAGAAGGCTTCTTGAGGGGAAAGCTGTAACTCTGTGAGATGATTTCACAGAACACAAAGAAGTTTCTCAGAAAGCTTCTTTCTCTTTGTTATTGGAGCATATTTCCTTTGGTCCTATAGTCTTCAAAGGTATCCGAAATATGTGTTGTCAGATTCCACAGAAATAAGGCTAGCAAAGAGATCCACGAAATACAGATGTAACTCTGTGAGTGGAAGTCACATATCACAGAGCAGTTTCTCAGAAAGCTTCTTTCCAGATTTCATCGGAGGATATTTCCTTTTTCAGGATAGCCCTTAAGGGCTTCCAAATATCACTTTGCCAATTCCACAAGAACTGTCTTAGCGAAAGGCTTCTTGAGAGGAAAGCTGTAACTCTGGGAGATGATTTCACAGAACACAAAGAAGTTTCTCAGAAAGCTTCTTTCTCTTTGTTATCGGAGGATATTTCCTTTGGCCCTATAGTCTTCAAAGGGATCCGAAATATCTGTTCTCAGATTCCACAGAAATAAGGCTAGCAAAGACATCCACGAAATACATATGTAACTCTGTGAGTGGAAGTCACATATCACAGAGCAGTTTCTCAGAAAGCTTCTTTCCAGATTTCATCGGAGGATATTTCCTTTTTCACCATAGCCCTCTATGGGCTTCCAAATATCACTTTGCCAATTCCACAAGAACTGTCTTAGCGAAAGGCTTCTTGAGGGGAAAGCTGTAACTCTGTGAGATGATTTCACAGAACACAAAGAAGTTTCTCAGAAAGCTTCTTTCTCTTTGTTATGGGAGGATATTTCCTTTGGCCCTATAGTCTTCAAGGGGATTCTAAATATCTGCTTTCAGATTCCACAGAAATAAGGCTAGCAAAGAGATCCACGAAATACAGATGTAACTCTGTGAGTGGAAGTCACATATCACAGAGCAGTTTCTCAGAAAGCTTCTTTCCAGATTTCATCTGAGGATATTTCCTTTTTCACCATAGCCCTCTAAGGGCTTCCAAATATCACTTTGCCAATTCCACAAGAACTGTCTTAGCGAAAGGCTTCTTGAGGGGAAAGCTGTAACTCTGTGAGATGATTTCACAGAACACAAAGAAGTTTCTCAGGAAGCGTCTTTCTCTTTGTTATCGGAGGATATTTCCTTTGGCCCTATAGTCTTCAAAGGTATACGAAATATCTGTTCTCAGATTCCACAGAAATAAGGCTAGCAAAGAGATCCACGAAATACAGATGTAACTCTGTGAGTGGAAGTCACATATCACAGAGCAGTTTCTCAGAAAGCTTGTTTCCAGATTTCATCGGAGGATATTTCCTTTTTCACCGTAGCCCTCTATGGGCTTCCATATATCACTTTGCCAATTCCACAAGAACTGTCTTAGCGAAAGGCCTCTTGAGGGGAAAGCTGTAACTCTGTGAGATGATTTCACAGAATACAAAGAAGTTTCTCAGAAAGCTTCTTTCTCTTTGTTATGCGAGGATATTTCCTTTGGCCCTATAGTCTTCAAAGGGATTCTAAATATCTGCTCTCAGATTCCACAGAAATAAGGCTAGCAAAGAGATCCACGAAATACAGATGTAACTCTGTGAGTGGAAGTCACATATCACAGAGCAGTTTCTCAGAAAGCTTATTTCCAGATTTCATTGGATGATATTTCCTTTTTCACCGTAGCCCTCTACGGGCTTCCAAATATCACTTTGCCAATTCCACAAGAACTGTCTTAGCGAAAGCCTTCTTGAGGGGAAAGCTGTAACTCTGTGAGATGATTTCACAGAACACAAAGAAGTTTCTCAGAAAGCTTCTTTCTCTTTGTTATCGGAGGATATTTCCTTTGGCCCTACAGTCTTCAAAGGGATCCGAAATATCTGTTCTCAGATTCCACAGAAATAAGGCTAGCAAAGAGATCCACGAAATACAGATGTAACTCTGTGAGTGGAAGTCACATATCACAGAGCAGTTTCTCAGAAAGCTTCTTTCCAGATTTCATCGGAGGATATTTCCTTTTTCACCATAGCCGTCTATGGGCTTCCAAATATCACTTTGCCAATTCCACAAGAACTGTCTTACCGAAAAGCTTCTTTAGGGGAAAGCTGTAACTCTGTGAGATGATTTCACAGAACACAAAGAAGTTTCTCAGAAAGCTTCTTTCTCTTTGTTATCGGAGGATATTTCCTTTGGCTCCATAGTCTTCAAAGGGATCCGAAATATCTGTTCTCAGATTCCACAGAAATAAGGCTAGCAAAGAGATCCACGAAATACAGATGTAACTCTGTGAGTGGAAGTCACATATCACAGAGCAGTTTCTCAGAAAGCTTCTTTCCAGATTTCATCGGAGGATATTTCCTTTTTCAAGATAGCCCTTATGGGCTTCCAAATATCACTTTGCCAATTCCACAAGAACTCTCTTAGCGAAAGGCTTCTTGAGAGGAAATCTGTAACTCTGGGAGATGATTTCACAGAACACAATGAAGTTTCTCAGAAAGCTTCTTTCTCTTTGTTATCGGAGGATATTTCCTTTAGCCCTATAGTCTTCAAAGGGATCCGAAATATCTGTTCTCAGATTCCACAGAAATAAGGCTAGCAAAGAGATCCACGAAATACAGATGTAACTCTGTGAGTGGAAGTCACATATCACAGAGCAGTTTCTCAGAAAGCTTCTTTCCAGATTTCATCTGAGGATATTTCCTTTTTCACCATAGCCCTCTATGGGCTTCCAAATATCACTTTGCCAATTCCACAAGAACTGTCTTAGCGAAAGGCTTCTTGAGGGGAAAGCTGTAACTCTGTGAGATGATTTCACAGAACACAAAGAAGTTTCTCAGAAAGCTTCTTTCTCTTTGTTATTGGAGCATATTTCCTTTGGTCCTATTGTCTTCAAAGGTATCCGAAATATCTGTTCTCAGATTCCACAGAAATAAGACTAGCAAAGTGATCCACGAAATACAGATGTAACTCTGTGAGTGGAAGTCACATATCACAGAGCAGTTTCTCAGAAAGCTTCTTTCCAGATTTCATCGGAGGATATTTCCTTTTTCAGGATAGCCCTTAAGGGCTTCCAAATATCACTTTACCAATTCCACAAGAATTGTCTTAGCGAAAGGCTTCTTGAGAGGAAAGCTGTAACTCTGGGAGATGATTTCACAGAACACAAAGAAGTTTCTCAGAAAGCTTCTTTCTCTTTGTTATCGGAGGATATTTCCTTTGGCCCAATAGTCTTCAAAGGGATCCGAAATATCTGTTCTCAGATTCCACAGAAATAAGGCTATCAAAGACATCCACGAAATACATATGTAACTCTGTGAGTGGAAGTCACATATCACAGAGCAGTTTCTCAGAAAGCTTCTTTCCAGATTTCATCGGAGGATATTTCCTTTTTCACCATAGCCCTCTATGGGCTTCCAAATATCACTTTGCCAATTCCACAAGAACTGTCTTAGCGAAAGGCTTCTTGAGGGGAAAGCTGTAACTCTGTGAGATGATTTCACAGAACACAAAGAAGTTTCTCAGAAAGCTTCTTTCTCTTTGTTATGGGAGGATATTTCCTTTGGCCCTATAGTCTTCAAGGGGATTCTAAATATCTGCTTTCAGATTCCACAGAAATAAGGCTAGCAAAGAGATCCACGAAATACAGATGTAACTCTGTGAGTGGAAGTCACATATCACAGAGCAGTTTCTCAGAAAGCTTCTTTCCAGATTTCACCTGAGGATATTTCCTTTTTCACCATAGCCCTCTAAGGGTTCCAAATATCACTTTGCCAATTCCACAAGAACTGTCTTAGCGTAAGCCTTCTTGAGGGGAAAGCTGTAACTCTGTGAGATGATTTCACAGAACACAAAGAAGTTTCTCAGAAAGCTTCTTTCTCTTTGTTATGGGAGGATATTTCCTTTGGCCCTATAGTCTTCAAAGGGATCCGAAATATCTGTTCTCAGATTCCACAGAAATAAGGCTAGCAAAGAGATCCACGAAATACAGATGTAACTCTGTGAGTGGAAGTCACATATCACAGAGCAGTTTCTCAGAAAGCTTCTTTCCAGATTTCATCGGAGGATATTTCCTTTTTCACCATAGCCGTCTATGGGCTTCCAAATATCACTTTGCCAATTCCACAAGAACTGTCTTACCGAAAAGCTTCTTTAGGGGAAAGCTGTAACTCTGTGAGATGATTTCACAGAACACAAAGAAGTTTCTCAGAAAGCTTCTTTCTCTTTGTTATCGGAGGATATTTCCTTTGGCTCCATAGTCTTCAAAGGGATCCGAAATATCTGTCCTCAGATTCCACAGAAATAAGGCTAGCAAAGAGATCCACGAAATACAGATGTAACTCTGTGAGTGGAAGTCACATATCACAGAGCAGTTTCTCAGAAAGCTTCTTTCCAGATTTCATCGGAGGATATTTCCTTTTTCAAGATAGCCCTTATGGGCTTCCAAATATCACTTTGCCAATTCCACAAGAACTCTCTTAGCGAAAGACTTCTTGAGAGGAAATCTGTAACTCTGGGAGATGATTTCACAGAACACAATGAAGTTTCTCAGAAAGCTTCTTTCTCTTTGTTATCGGAGGATATTTCCTTTGGCTCCATAGTCTTCAAAGGGATCCGAAATATCTGTTCTCAGATTCCACAGAAATAAGGCTAGCAAAGAGATCCACGAAATACAGATGTAACTCTGTGAGTGGAAGTCACATATCACAGAGCAGTTTCTCAGAAAGCTTCTTTCCAGATTTCATCGGAGGATATTTCCTTTTTCACCATAGCCCTCTATGGACTTCCAAATATCACTTTGCCAATTCCACAAGAACTGTCTTAGCGAAAGGCTTCTTGAGGGGAAAGCTGTAACTCTGTGAGATGATTTCACAGAACACAAAGAAGTTTCTCAGAAAGCTTCTTTCTCTTTGTTATGCGAGGATATTTCCTTTGGCCCTATAGTCTTCAAAGGGATTCTAAATATCTGCTCTCAGATTCCACAGAAATAAGGCTAGCAAAGAGATCCACGAAATACAGATGTAACTCTGTGAGTGGAAGTCACATATCACAGAGCAGTTTCTCAGAAAGCTTCTTTCCAGATTTCATCGGAGGATATTTCCTTTTTCACCATAGCCGTCTATGGGCTTCCAAATATCACTTTGCCAATTCCACAAGAACTGTCTTACCGAAAAGCTTCTTTAGGGGAAAGCTGTAACTCTGTGAGATGATTTCACAGAACACAAAGAAGTTTCTCAGAAAGCTTCTTTCTCTTTGTTATCGGAGGATATTTCCTTTGGCTCCATAGACTTCAAAGGGATCCGAAATATCTGTTCTCAGATTCCACAGAAATAAGGCTAGCAAAGAGATCCACGAAATACAGATGTAACTCTGTGAGTGGAAGTCACATATCACAGAGCAGTTTCTCAGAAAGCTTCTTTCCAGATTTCATCGGAGGATATTTCCTTTTTCAAGATAGCCCTTATGGGCTTCCAAATATCACTTTGCCAAATCCACAAGAACTCTCTTAGCGAAAGGCTTCTTGAGAGGAAATCTGTAACTCTGGGAGTTGATTTCACAGAACACAATGAAGTTTCTCAGAAAGCTTCTTTCTCTTTGTTATCGGAGGATATTTCCTTTGGCTCCATAGTCTTCAAAGGGATCCGAAATATCTGTTCTCAGATTCCACAGAAATAAGGCTAGCAAAGAGATCCACGAAATACAGATGTAACTCTGTGAGTGGAAGTCACATATCACAGAGCAGTTTCTCAGAAAGCTTCTTTCCATATTTCATCGGAGGATATTTCCTTTTTCACCATAGCCCTCTATGGGCTTCCAAATATCACTTTGCCAATTCCACAAGAACTGTCTTAGCGAAAGGCTTCTTGAGGGGAAAGCTGTAACTCTGTGAGATGATTTCACAGAACACAAAGAAGTTTCTCAGAAAGCTTCTTTCTCTTTCTTATCGGAGGATATTTCCTTTGGCCCTATAGTCTTCAAACGGATCCGAAATATCTGTTCTCAGATTCCACAGAAATAAGGCTAGCAAAGAGATCCACGAAATACAGATGTAACTCTGTGAGTGGAAGTCACATATCACAGAGCAGTTTCTCAGAAAGCTTCTTTCCAGATTTCATCGGAGGATATTTCCTTTTTCACCATAGCCCTCTAAGGGCTACCAAATATCACTTTGCCAATTCCACAAGAACTGTCTTAGCGAAGGGCTTCTTGAGGGGAAAGCTGTAACTCTGTGAGATGATTTCACAGAACACAAAGAAGTTTCTCAGAAAGCTTCTTTCTCTTTGTTATGGGAGGATATTTCCTTTGGCCCTACAGTCTTCAAATGGATTCTAAATATCTGCTCTCAGATTCCACAGAAATAAGGCTAGCAAAGAGATCCACGAAATACAGATGTAACACTGTGAGTGGAAGTCACATATCACAGAGCAGTTTCTCAGAAAGCTTCTTTCCAGATTTCATCGGAGGATATTTCCTTTTTCACCATAGCCGTCTATGGGCTTCCAAATATCACTTTGCCAATTCCACAAGAACTGTCTTAGCGGAAGGCTTCTTGAGGGGAAAGCTGTAACTCTGTGAGATGATTTCACAGAACACAAAGAAGTTTCTCAGAAAGCTTCTTTCTCTTTGTTATTGGAGCATATTTCCTTTGGTCCTATAGTCTTCAAAGGTATCCGAAATATGTGTTGTCAGATTCCACAGAAATAAGGCTAGCAAAGAGATCCACGAAATACAGATGTACCTCTGTGAGTGGAAGTCACATATCACAGAGCAGTTTCTCAGAAAGCTTCTTTCCAGATTTCATCGGAGGATATTTCCTTTTTCAGGATAGCCCTTAAGGGCTTCCAAATATCACTTTGCCAATTCCACAAGAACTGTCTTAGCGAAAGGCTTCTTGAGAGGAAAGCTGTAACTCTGGGAGATGATTTCACAGAACACAAAGAAGTTTCTCAGAAAGCTTCTTTCTCTTTGTTATCGGAGGATATTTCCTTTGGCCCTATAGTCTTCAAAGGGATCCGAAATATCTGTTCTCAGATTCCACAGAAATAAGGCTAGCAAAGACATCCACGAAATACATATGTAACTCTGTGAGTGGAAGTCACATATCACAGAGCAGTTTCTCAGAAAGCTTCTTTCCAGATTTCATCGGAGGATATTTCCTTTTTCACCATAGCCCTCTAAGGGCTACCAAATATCACTTTGCCAATTCCACAAGAACTGTCTTAGCGAAAGGCTTCTTGAGGGGAAAGCTGTAACTCTGTGAGATGATTTCACAGAACACAAAGAAGTTTCTCAGAAAGCTTCTTTCTCTTTGTTATGGGAGGATATTTCCTTTGGCCCTACAGTCTTCAAATGGATTCTAAATATCTGCTCTCAGATTCCACAGAAATAAGGCTAGCAAAGAGATCCACGAAATACAGATGTAACTCTGTGAGTGGAAGTCACATATCACAGAGCAGTTTCTCAGAAAGCTTCTTTCCAGATTTCATCGGAGGATATTTCCCTTTTCACCATAGCCGTCTAGGGGCTTCCAAATATCACTTTGCCAATTCCACAAGAACTGTCTTAGCGGAAGGCTTCTTGAGGCGAAAGCTGTAACTCTGTGAGATGACTTCACAGAACACAAAGAAGTTTCTCAGAAAGCTTCTTTCTCTTTGTTATTGGAGCATATTTCCTTTGATCCTATAGTCTTCAAAGGTATCCGAAATATGTGTTGTCAGATTCCACAGAAATAAGGCTAGCAAAGAGATCCACGAAATACAGATGTAACTCTGTGAGTGGAAGTCACATATCACAGAGCAGTTTCTCAGAAAGCTTCTTTCCAGATTTCATCGGAGGATATTTCCTTTTTCAGGATAGCCCTTAAGGGCTTCCAAATATCACTTTGCCAATTCCACAAGAACTGTCTTAGCGAAAGGCTTCTTGAGAGGAAACCTGTAACTCTGGGAGATGATTTCACAGAACACAAAGAAGTTTCTCAGAAAGCTTCTTTCTCTTTGTTATCGGAGGATATTTCCTTTGGCCCTATAGTCTTCAAAGGGATCCGAAATATCTGTTCTCAGATTCCACAGAAATAAGGCTAGCAAAGACATCCACGAAATACATATGTAACTCTGTCAGTGGAAGTCACATATCACAGAGCAGTTTCTCAGAAAGCTTCTTTCCAGATTTCATCGGAGGATATATCCTTTTTCACCATAGCCCTCTATGGGCTTCCAAATATCACTTTGCCAATTCCACAAGAACTGTCTTAGCGAAAGGCTTCTTGAGGGGAAAGCTGTAACTCTGAGATGATTTCACAGAATACAAAGAAGTTTCTCAGAAAGCTTCTTTCTCTTTGTTATGGGAGGATATTTCCTTTGGCCCTATAGTCTTCAAGGCGATTCTAAATATCTGCTTTCAGATTCCACAGAAATAAGGCTAGCAAAGAGATCCACGAAATACAGATGTAACTCTGTGTGTGGAAGTCACATATCACAGAGCAGTTTCTCAGAAAGCTTCTTTCCAGATTTCACCTGAGGATATTTCCTTTTTCACCATAGCCCTCTAAGGGGTTCCAAATATCACTTTGCCAATTCCACAAGAACTGTCTTAGCGAAAGGCTTCTTGAGGGGAAACCTCTAACTCTGTGAGATGATTTCAGAGAACACAAAGAAGTTTCTCAGAAAGCTTCTTTCTCTTTGTTATGGGAGGATATTTCCTTTGGCCCTATAGTCTTCAAGGGGATTCTAAATATCTGCTTTCAGATTCCACAGAAATAAGGCTAGCAAAGAGATCCACGAAATACAGATGTAACTCTGTGAGTGGAAGTCTAATATCACAGAGCAGTTTCTCAGAAAGCTGCTTTCCAGATTTCATCGGAGGATATTTCCTTTTTCACCATAGCCCTCTATCGGCTTCCAAATGTCACTTTGCCAATTCCACAAGAACTGTCTTAGCGAAAGGTTTCTTGAGGGAAAATCTGTAACTCTGTGAGATGATTTCACAGAACACAAAGAAGTTTCTCAGAAAGCTTCTTTCTCTTTGTTATCGGAGGATATTTCCTTTGGCCCTATAGTCCTCAAAGGGATCCGAAATATCTGTTCTCAGATTCCACAGAAATAAGGCTAGCATAGAGATCCACGAAATACAGATGTAATTCCGTGAGTGGAAGTCACTTATCACAGAGCATTTTGTGAGAAAGCTTCTTTCCAGATTTCATTGGAGGATATTTCCTTTTTCACAATAGCCCTCTATGGGCTTCCAAATATCACTTTGCCAATTCCACAAGAACTGTCTTAGCGAAAGGCTTCTTGAGGGGAAAGCTGTAACTCTGTGAGATGATTTCACAGAACACAAAGAAGTTTCTCAGAAAGCTTCTTTCTCTTTGTTATGGGAGGATATTTCCTTTGGCCCTATAGTCTTCAAGGGGATTCTAAATATCTGCTTTCAGATTCCACAGAAATAAGGCTAGCAAAGAGATCCACGAAATACAGATGTAACTCTGTGAGTGGAAGTCACATATCACAGAGCAGTTTCTCAGAAAGCTTCTTTCCAGATTTCATCTGAGGATATTTCCTTTTTCACCATAGCCCTCTATGGGCTTCCAAATATCACTTTGCCAATTCCACAAGAACTGTCTTAGCGAAAGGCTTCTTGAGGGGAAAGCTGTAACTCTGTGAGATGATTTCACAGAACACAAAGAAGTTTCTCAGAAAGCGTCTTTCTCTTTGTTATCGGAGGATATTTCCTTTGGCCCTATAGTCTTCAAAGGTATACGAAATATCTGTTCTCAGATTCCACAGAAATAAGGCTAGCAAAGAGATCCACGAAATACAGATGTAACTCTGTGAGTGGAAGTCACATATCACAGAGCAGTTTCTCAGAAAGCTTCTTTCCAGATTTCATCGGAGGATATTTCCTTTTTCACCGTAGCCCTCTATGGGCTTCCATATATCACTTTGCCAATTCCACAAGAACTGTCTTAGCGAAAGGCTTCTTGAGGGGAAAGCGGTAACTCTGTGAGATGATTTCACAGAACACAAAGAAGTTTCTCAGAAAGCTTCTTTCTCTTTATTATCGGAGGATATTTCCTTTGGACCTATAGTCTTCCAAGGGATCCGAAATATCTGTTCTCAGATTCCACAGAAATAAGGCTAGCAAAGAGATCCACGAAATTCAGATGTAACTCTGTGAGTGGAAGTCTCATATCACAGAGCAGTTTCTCAGAAAGCTTCTTTCCAGATTTCATCGGAGGATATTTCCTTTTTCACCATAGCCCTCTATCGGCTTCCAAATGTCACTTTGCCAATTCCACAAGAACTGTCTTAGCGAAAGTTTTCCTGAGGGAAAATCTGTAACTCTGGTAGATGATTTCACAGAACACAAAGAAGTTTCTCAGAAAGCTTCTTTCTCTTTGTTATCGGAGGATATTTCCTTTGGCCCTATAGTCCTCAAAGGGATCGGAAATATCTGTTCTCAGATTCCACAGAAATAAGGCTAGCATAGAGATCCACGAAAAACAGATGTAATTCTGTGAGTGGAAGTCACATATCACAGAGCAGTTTGTGAGAAAGCTTCTTTCCAGATTTCATTGGAGGATATTTCCTTTTTCACAATAGCCCTCTATGGGCTTCCAAATATCACTTTGCCAATTCCACAAGAACTGTCTTAGCGAAAGGCTTCTTGAGGGGAAAGCTGTAACTCTGGGAGATGATTTCACAGAACACAAAGAAGTTTCTCAGAAAGCTTCTTTCTCTTTGTTATCGGAGGATATTTCCTTTGGCCCTATAGTCTTCAAAGGGATCCGAAATATCTGTTCTCAGATTCCACAGAAATAAGGCTAGCAAAGAGATCCACGAAATACTGATGTAACTCTGTGAGTGGAAGTCACACATCACAGAGCAGTTTCTCAGAAAGCTTCTTTCCAGATTTCATCGGAGGATATTTCCTTTTTCACCATAGCCCTCTATGGGCTTCCAAATATCACTTTGCCAATTCCACAAGAACTGTCTTAGCGAAAGGTTTCTTGAGGGGAAAGCTGTAACTCTGTGAGATGATTTCACAGAACACAAAGAAGTTTCTCAGAAAGCTTCTTTCTCTTTGTTATCGGAGGATATTTCCTTTAGCCCTGTATTCTTCAAAGGGATCCGAAATATCTGTTCTCAGATTCCACAGAAATAAGGCTAGCAAAGTGATCCACGAAATACAGATGTAACTCTGTGAGTGGAAGTCACATATCACAGAGCAGTTTCTCAGAAAGCTTCCTTCCAGATTTCATCGGAGGATATTTCCTTTTTCACCATAGCCCTCTATGGGCTTCCAAATATCACTTTGCCAATTCCACAAGAACTGTCTTAGCGAAAGGCTTCTTGAGGGGAAAGCTGTAACTCTGTGAGATGATTTCACAGAACACAAAGATGTTTCTCAGAAAGCTTCTTTCTCTTTGTTATCGGAGGATATTTCCTTTGGCCCTATAGTCTTCAAAGGGATCCGAAATATCTGTTCTCAGATTCCACAGAAAAAAGGCTAGCAAAGAGATCCACGAAATACAGATGTAACTCTGTGAGTGTAAGTCACATATCACAGAGCAGTTTCTCAGAAAGCTTCTTTCCAGATTTCATCTGAGGATATTTCCTTTTTCACCATAGCCCTCTATGGGATTCCAAATATCACTTTGCCAATTCCACAAGAACTGTCTTAGCGAAAGGCTTCTTGAGGGGAAAGCTGTAACTCTGTGAGATGATTTCACAGAACACAAAGTAGTTTCTCAGAAAGCTACTTTCTCTTTGT
The DNA here is from genome assembly GCF_049350105.2 of Macaca mulatta. Lineage (NCBI taxonomy): Eukaryota > Metazoa > Chordata > Mammalia > Primates > Cercopithecidae > Macaca > Macaca mulatta. Next base: position 32,919,911 of record NC_133417.1, read on the forward strand.
TATCGGAGGATATTTCCTTTGGCCCTACAGTCTTCAAATGGATTCTAAATATCTGCTCTCAGATTCCACAGAAATAAGGCTAGCAAAGAGATCCACGAAATACAGATGTAACTCTGTGAGTGGAAGTCACATATCACAGAGCAGTTTCTCAGAAAGCTTCTTTCCAGATTTCATCGGAGGATATTTCCTTTTTCACCATAGCCGTCTATGGGCTTCCAAATATCACTTTGCCAATTCCACAAGAACTGTCTTAGCAGAAGGCTTCTTGAGGGGAAAGCTGTAACTCTGTGAGATGATTTCACAGAACACAAAGAAGTTTCTCAGAAAGCTTCTTTCTCTTTGTTATTGGAGCATATTTCCTTTGGTCCTATAGTCTTCAAAGGTATCCGAAATATCTGTTCTCAGATTCCACAGAAATAAGGCTAGCAAAGAGATCCACGAAATACAGATGTAACTCTGTGAGTGGAAGTCACATATCACAGAGCAGTTTCTCAGAAAGCTTCTTTCCAGATTTCATCGGAGGATATTTCCTTTTTCAGGATAGCCCTTAAGGGCTTCCAAATATCACTTTGCCAATTCCACAAGAACTGTCTTAGCGAAAGGCTTCTTGAGAGGAAAGCTGTAACTCTGGGAGATGATTTCACATAACACAAAGAAGTTTCTCAGAAAGCTTCTTTCTCTTTGTTATCGGAGGATATTTCCTTTGGCCCTATAGTCTTCAAAGGGATCCGAAATATCTGTTCTCAGATTCCACAGAAATAAGGCTAGCAAAGACATCCACGAAATACATATGTAACTCTGTGAGTGGAAGTCACATATCACAGAGCAGTTTCTCAGAAAGCTTCTTTCCAGATTTCATCGGAGGATATTTCCTTTTTCACCATAGCCCTCTATGGGCTTCCAAATATCACTTTGCCAATTCCACAAGAACTGTCTTAGCGAAAGGCTTCTTGAGGGGAAAGCTGTAACTCTGTGAGATGATTTCACAGAACACAAAGAAGTTTCTCAGAAAGCTTCTTTCTCTTTGTTATGGGAGGATATTTCCTTTGGCCCTATAGTCTTCAAGGGGATTCTAAATATCTGCTTTCAGATTCCACAGAAATAAGGCTAGCAAAGAGATCCACGAAATACAGATGTAACTCTGTGAGTGGAAGTCACATATCACAGAGCAGTTTCTCAGAAAGCTTCTTTCCAGATTTCATCTGAGGATATTTCCTTTTTCACCATAGCCCTCTAAGGGCTTCCAAATATCACTTTGCCAATTCCACAAGAACTGTCTTAGCGAAAGGCTTCTTGAGGGGAAAGCTGTAACTCTGTGAGATGATTTCACAGAACACAAAGAAGTTTCTCAGGAAGCGTCTTTCTCTTTGTTATCGGAGGATATTTCCTTTGGCCCTATAGTCTTCAAAGGTATACGAAATATCTGTTCTCAGATTCCACAGAAATAAGGCTAGCAAAGAGATCCACGAAATACAGATGTAACTCTGTGAGTGGAAGTCACATATCACAGAGCAGTTTCTCAGAAAGCTTGTTTCCAGATTTCATCGGAGGATATTTCCTTTTTCACCGTAGCCCTCTACGGGCTTCCATATATCACTTTGCCAATTCCACAAGAACTGTCTTAGCGAAAGGCTTCTTGAGGGGAAAGCTGTAACTCTGTGAGATGATTTCACAGAATACAAAGAAGTTTCTCAGAAAGCTTCTTTCTCTTTGTTATGCGAGGATATTTCCTTTGGCCCTATAGTCTTCAAGGGGATTCTAAATATCTGCTTTCAGATTCCACAGAAATAAGGCTAGCAAAGAGATCCACGAAATACAGATGTAACTCTGTGAGTGGAAGTCACATATCACAGAGCAGTTTCTCAGAAAGCTTCTTTCCAGATTTCACCTGAGGATATTTCCTTTTTCACCATAGCCCTCTAAGGGGTTCCAAATATCACTTTGCCAATTCCACAAGAACTGTCTTAGCGAAAGGCTTCTTGAGGGGAAAGCTCTAACTCTGTGAGATGATTTCAGAGAACACAAAGAAGTTTCTCAGAAAGCTTCTTTCTCTTTGTTATGGGAGGATATTTCCTTTGGCCCTATAGTCTTCAAGGGGATTCTAAATATCTGCTTTCAGATTCCACAGAAATAAGGCTAGCAAAGAGATCCACGAAATACAGATGTAACTCTGTGAGTGGAAGTCACATATCACAGAGCAGTTTCTCAGAAAGCTTCTTTCCAGATTTCATCTGAGGATATTTCCTTTTTCACCATAGCCCTCTATGGGCTTCCAAATATCACTTTGCCAATTCCACAAGAACTGTCTTAGCGAAAGGCTTCTTGAGGGGAAAGCTGTAACTCTGTGAGATGATTTCACAGAACACAAAGAAGTTTCTCAGAAAGCGTCTTTCTCTTTGTTATCGGAGGATATTTCCTTTGGCCCTATAGTCTTCAAAGGTATACGAAATATCTGTTCTCAGATTCCACAGAAATAAGGCTAGCAAAGAGATCCACGAAATACAGATGTAACTCTGTGAGTGGAAGTCACATATCACAGAGCAGTTTCTCAGAAAGCTTCTTTCCAGATTTCATCGGAGGATATTTCCTTTTTCACCGTAGCCCTCTATGGGCTTCCATATATCACTTTGCCAATTCCACAAGAACTGTCTTAGCGAAAGGCTTCTTGAGGGGAAAGCTGTACCTCTGTGAGATGATTTCACAGAATACAAAGAACTTTCTCAGAAAGCTTCTTTCTCTTTGTTATGCGAGGATATTTCCTTTGGCCCTATAGTCTTCAAAGGGATTCTAAATATCTGCTCTCAGATTCCACAGAAATAAGGCTAGCAAAGAGATCCACGAAATACAGATGTAACTCTGTGAGTGGAAGTCACATATCACAGAGCAGTTTCTCAGAAAGCTTCTTTCCAGATTTCATTGGAGGATATTTCCTTTTTCACCGTAGTCCTCTACGGGCTTCCAAATATCACTTTGCCAATTCCACAAGAACTGTCTTAGCGAAAGCCTTCTTGAGGGGAAAGCTGTAACTTTGTGAGATGATTTCACAGAACACAAAGAAGTTTCTCAGAAAGCTTCTTTCTCTTTGTTATCGGAGGATATTTCCTTTGGCCCTACAGTCTTCAAAGGGATCCGAAATATCTGTTCTCAGATTCCACAGAAATAAGGCTAGCAAAGAGATCCACGAAATACAGATGTAACTCTGTGAGTGGAAGTCACATATCACAGAGCAGTTTCTCAGAAAGCTTCTTTCCAGATTTCATCGGAGGATATTTCCTTTTTCACCATAGCCGTCTATGGGCTTCCAAATATCACTTTGCCAATTCCACAAGAACTGTCTTACCGAAAAGCTTCTTTAGGGGAAAGCTGTAACTCTGTGAGATGATTTCACAGAACACAAAGAAGTTTCTCAGAAAGCTTCTTTCTCTTTGTTATCGGAGGATATTTCCTTTGGCTCCATAGTCTTCAAAGGGATCCGTAATATCTGTTCTCAGATTCCACAGAAATAAGGCTAGCAAAGAGATCCACGAAATACAGATGTAACTCTGTGAGTGGAAGTCACATATCACAGAGCAGTTTCTCAGAAAGCTTGTTTCCAGATTTCATCGGAGTATATTTCCTTTTTCAAGATAGCCCTTATGGGCTTCCAAATATCACTTTGCCAATTCCACAAGAACTCTCTTAGCGAAAGGCTTCTTGAGAGGAAATCTGTAACTCTGGGAGATGATTTCACAGAACACAATGAAGTTTCTCAGAAAGCTTCTTTCTCTTTGTTATCGGAGGATATTTCCTTTAGCTCTATAGTCTTCAAAGGGATCCGAAATATCTGTTCTCAGATTCCACAGAAATAAGGCTAGCAAAGAGATCCACGAAATACAGATGTAACTCTGTGAGTGGAAGTCACATATCACAGAGCAGTTTCTCAGAAAGCTTCTTTCCAGATTTCATCGGAGGATATTTCCTTTTTCACCATAGCCCTCTATGGGCTTCCAAATATCACTTTGCCAATTCCACAAGAACTGTCTTAGCGAAAGGCTTCTTGAGGGGAAAGCTGTAACTCTGTGAGATGATTTCACAGAACACAAAGAAGTTTCTCAGAAAGCTTCTTTCTCTTTGTTATTGGAGCATATTTCCTTTGGTCCTATTGTCTTCAAAGGTATCCGAAATATCTGTTCTCAGATTCCACAGAAATAAGGCTAGCAAAGAGATCCACGAAATACAGATGTAACTCTGTGAGTGGAAGTCACATATCACAGAGCAGTTTCTCAGAAAGCTTCTTTCCAGATTTCATCGGAGGATATTTCCTTTTTCAGGATAGCCCTTAAGGGCTTCCAAATATCACTTTGCCAATTCCACAAGAATTGTCTTAGCGAAAGGCTTCTTGAGAGGAAAGCTGTAACTCTGGGAGATGATTTCACAGAACACAAAGAAGTTTCTCAGAAAGCTTCTTTCTCTTTGTTATCGGAGGATATTTCCTTTGGCCCTATAGTCTTCAAAGGTATCCGAAATATCTGTTCTCAGATTCCACAGAAATAAGGCTAACAAAGACATCCACGAAATACATATGTAACTCTGTGAGTGGAAGTCACATATCACAGAGCAGTTTCTCAGAAAGCTTCTTTCCAGATTTCATCGGAGGATATTTCCTTTTTCACCATAGCCCTCTATGGGCTTCCAAATATCACTTTGCCAATTCCACAAGAACTGTCTTAGCGAAAGGCTTCTTGAGGGGAAAGCTGTAACTCTGGGAGATGATTTCACAGAACACAAAGAAGTTTCTCAGAAAGCTTCTTTCTCTTTGTTATGGGAGGATATTTCCTTTGGCCCTATAGTCTTCAAGGGGATTCTAAATATCTGCTTTCAGATTCCACAGAAATAAGGCTAGCAAAGAGATCCACGAAATACAGATTTAACTCTGTGAGTGGAAGTCACATATCACAGAGCAGTTTCTCAGAAAGCTTCTTTCCAGATTTCACCTGAGGATATTTCCTTTTTCACCATAGCCCTCTAAGGGGTTCCAAATATCACTTTGCCAATTCCACAAGAACTGTCTTAGCGTAAGCCTTCTTGAGGGGAAAGCTGTAACTCTGTGAGATGATTTCACAGAACACAAAGAAGTTTCTCAGAAAGCTTCTTTCTCTTTGTTATCGGAGGATATTTCCTTTGGCCCTATAGTCTTCAAAGGGATCCGAAATATCTGTTCTCAGATTCCACAGAAATAAGGCTAGCAAAGAGATCCACGAAATACAGATGTAACTCTGTGAGTGGAAGTCACATATCACAGAGCAGTTTCTCAGAAAGCTTCTTTCCAGATTTCATCGGAGGATATTTCCTTTTTCACCATAGCCGTCTATGGGCTTCCAAATATCACTTTGCCAATTCCACAAGAACTGTCTTACCGAAAAGCTTCTTTAGGGGAAAGCTGTAACTCTGTGAGATGATTTCACAGAACACAAAGAAGTTTCTCAGAAAGCTTCTTTCTCTTTGTTATCGGAGGATATTTCCTTTGGCTCCATAGTCTTCAAAGGGATCCGAAATATCTGTTCTCAGATTTCACAGAAATAAGGCTAGCAAAGAGATCCACGAAATACAGATGTAACTCTGTGAGTGGAAGTCACATATCACAGAGCAGTTTCTCAGAAAGCTTCTTTCCAGATTTCATCGGAGGATATTTCCTTTTTCAAGATAGCCCTTATGGGCTTCCAAATATCACTTTGCCAATTCCACAAGATCTCTCTTAGCGAAAGGCTTCTTGAGAGGAAATCTGTAACTCTGGGAGATGATTTCACAGAACACAATGAAGTTTCTCAGAAAGCTTCTTTCTCTTTGTTATCGGAGGATATTTCCTTTGGCTCCATAGTCTTCAAAGGGATCCGAAATATCTGTTCTCAGATTCCACAGAAATAAGGCTAGCAAAGAGATCCACGAAATACAGATGTAACTCTGTGAGTGGAAGTCACATATCACAGAGCAGTTTCTCAGAAAGCTTCTTTCCAGATTTCACCTGAGGATATTTCCTTTTTCACCATAGCCCTCTAAGGGGTTCCAAATATCACTTTGCCAATTCCACAAGAACTGTCTTAGCGTAAGCCTTCTTGAGGGGAAAGCTGTAACTCTGTGAGATGATTTCACAGAACACAAAGAAGTTTCTCAGAAAGCTTCTTTCTCTTTGTTATCGGAGGATATTTCCTTTGGCCCTATAGTCTTCAAAGGGATCCGAAATATCTGTTCTCAGATTCCACAGAAATAAGGCTAGCAAAGAGATCCACGAAATACAGATGTAACTCTGTGAGTGGAAGTCACATATCACAGAGCAGTTTCTCAGAAAGCTTCTTTCCAGATTTCATCGGAGGATATTTCCTTTTTCACCATAGCCGTCTATGGGCTTCCAAATATCACTTTGCCAATTCCACAAGAACTGTCTTACCGAAAAGCTTCTTTAGGGGAAAGCTGTAACTCTGTGAGATGATTTCACAGAACACAAAGAAGTTTCTCAGAAAGCTTCTTTCTCTTTGTTATCGGAGGATATTTCCTTTGGCTCCATAGTCTTCAAAGGGATCCGAAATATCTGTTCTCAGATTTCACAGAAATAAGGCTAGCAAAGAGATCCACGAAATACAGATGTAACTCTGTGAGTGGAAGTCACATATCACAGAGCAGTTTCTCAGAAAGCTTCTTTCCAGATTTCATCGGAGGATATTTCCTTTTTCAAGATAGCCCTTATGGGCTTCCAAATATCACTTTGCCAATTCCACAAGATCTCTCTTAGCGAAAGGCTTCTTGAGAGGAAATCTGTAACTCTGGGAGATGATTTCACAGAACACAATGAAGTTTCTCAGAAAGCTTCTTTCTCTTTGTTATCGGAGGATATTTCCTTTGGCTCCATAGTCTTCAAAGGGATCCGAAATATCTGTTCTCAGATTCCACAGAAATAAGGCTAGCAAAGAGATCCACGAAATACAGATGTAACTCTGTGAGTGGAAGTCACATATCACAGAGCAGTTTCTCAGAAAGCTTCTTTCCAGATTTCATCGGAGGATATTTCCTTTTTCACCATAGCCCTCTATGGGCTTCCAAATATCACTTTGCCAATTCCACAAGAACTGTCTTAGCGAAAGGCTTCTTGAGGGGAAAGCTGTAACTCTGTGAGATGATTTCACAGAACACAAAGAAGTTTCTCAGAAAGCTTCTTTCTCTTTGTTATGCGAGGATATTTCCTTTGGCCCTATAGTCTTCAAAGGGATTCTAAATATCTGCTCTCAGATTCCACAGAAATAAGGCTAGCAAAGAGATCCACGAAATACAGATGTAACTCTGTGAGTGGAAGTCACATATCACAGAGCAGTTTCTCAGAAAGCTTCTTTCCAGATTTCATTGGAGGATATTTCCTTTTTCACCGTAGCCCTCTACGGGCTTCCAAATATCACTTTGCCAATTCCACAAGAACTGTCTTAGCGTAAGCCTTCTTGAGGGGAAAGCTGTAACTCTGTGAGATGATTTCACAGAACACAAAGAAGTTTCTCAGAAAGCTTCTTTCTCTTTGTTATCGGAGGATATTTCCTTTGGCCCTATAGTCTTCAAAGGGATCCGAAATATCTGTTCTCAGATTCCACAGAAATAAGGCTAGCAAAGAGATCCAGGAAATACAGATGTAACTCTGTGAGTGGAAGTCACATATCACAGAGCAGTTTCTCAGAAAGCTTCTTTCCAGATTTCATCGGAGGATATTTCCTTTTTCACCGTAGCCGTCTATGGGCTTCCAAATATCACTTTGCCAATTCCACAAGAACTGTCTTACCGAAAAGCTTCTTTAGGGGAAAGCTGTAACTCTGTGAGATGATTTCACAGAACACAAAGAAGTTTCTCAGAAAGCTTCTTTCTCTTTGTTATCGGAGGCTATTTCCTTTGGCTCCATAGTCTTCAAAGGGATCCGAAATATCTGTTCTCAGATTCCACAGAAATAAGGCTAGCAAAGAGATCCACGAAATACAGATGTAACTCTGTGAGTGGAAGTCACATATCACAGAGCAGTTTCTCAGAAAGCTTCTTTCCAGATTTCATCGGAGGATATTTCCTTTTTCACCATAGCCCTCTATGGGCTTCCAAATATCACTTTGCCAATTCCACAAGAACTGTCTTAGCGAAAGGTTCTTGAGGGGAAAGCTGTAACTCTGTGAGATGATTTCACAGAACACAAAGAAGTTTCTCAGAAAGCTTCTTTCTCTTTGTTATGGGAGGATATTTCCTTTGGCCCTGTAGTCTTCAAGGGGATTCTAAATATCTGCTTTCAGATTCTACAGAAATAAGGCTAGCAAAGAGATCCACGAAATACAGATGTAACTCTGTGAGTGGAAGTCACATATCACAGAGCAGTTTCTCAGAAAGCTTCTTTCCAGATTTCATCAGAGGATATTTCCTTTTTCACCTTAGCCCTCTATGGGCTTCCAAATATCACTTTGCCAATTCCACAAGAACTGTCTTAGCGAAAGGCTTCTTGAGGGGAAAGCTGTAACTCTGGGAGATGATTTCACAGAACACAAAGAAGTTTCTCAGAAAGCTTCTTTCTCTTTATTATCGGAGGATATTTCCTTTGGACCTATAGTCTTCCAAGGGATCCGAAATATCTGTTCTCAGATTCCACAGAAATAAGGCTAGCAAAGAGATCCACGAAATACAGATGTAACTCTGTGAGTGGAAGTCTCATATCACAGAGCAGTTTCTCAGAAAGCTTCTTTCCAGATTTCATCGGAGGATATTTCCTTTTTCACCATATCCCTCTATCGGCTTCCAAATGTCACTTTGCCAATTCCACAAGAACTGTCTTAGCGAAAGGTTTCTTGAGGGAAAATCTGTAACTCTGTGAGATGATTTCACAGAACACAAAGAAGTTTCTCAGAAAGCTTCTTTCTCTTTGTTATCGGAGGATATTTCCTTTGGCCCTATAGTCCTCAAAGGGATCCGAAATATCTGTTCTCAGATTCCACAGAAATAAGGCTAGCATAGAGATCCACGAAAAACAGATGTAATTCTGTGAGTGGAAGTCACATATCACAAAGCAGTTTGTGAGAAAGCTTCTTTCCAGATTTCATTAGAGGATATTTCCTTTTTCACAATAGCCCTCTATGGGCTTCCAAATATCACTTTGCCAATTCCACAAGAACTGTCTTAGGGAAAGGCTTCTTGAGGGCAAAGCTGTAACTCTGTGAGATGATTTCACAGAACACAAAGAAGTTTCTCAGAAAGCATCTTTCTCTTTGTCATGGGAGGATATTTCCATTGTCCCTATAGTCTTCAAAGGGATCCGAAATATCTGTTCTCAGATTCCACAGAAATAAGGCTAGCAAAGAGATCCACGAAATACAGATGTAACTCTGTGAGTGGAAGTCACATATCCCAGAGCAGTTTCTCAGAAAGCTTCTTTCCAGATTTCATCGCAGGATATTTCCTTTTTCACCATAGCCCTCTATGGGCTTCCAAATATCACTTTGCCAATTCCACAAGAACTGTCTTAGCGAAAGGCTTCTTGAGGGGAAAGCTGTAACTCTGTGAGATGATTTCACAGAACACAAAGAAGTTTCTCAGAAAGCTTCTTTCTCTTTGTTATGGGAGGATATTTCCTTTGGCCCTACAGTCTTCAAATGGATTCTAAATATCTGCTCTCAGATTCCACAGAAATAAGGCTAGCAAAGAGATCCACGAAATACAGATGTAACTCTGTGAGTGGAAGTCACATATCACAGAGCAGTTTCTCAGAAAGCTTCTTTCCAGATTTCATCGGAGGATATTTCCTTTTTCACCATAGCCGTCTATGGGCTTCCAAATATCACTTTGCCAATTCCACAAGAACTGTATTAGCGGAAGGCTTCTTGAGGGGAAAGCTGTAACTCTGTGAGATGATTTCACAGAACACAAAGAAGTTTCTCCGAAAGCTTCTTTCTCTTTGTTATTGGAGCATATTTCCTTTGGTCCTATAGTCTTCAAAGGTATCCGAAATATGTGTTGTCAGATTCCACAGAAATAAGGCTAGCAAAGAGATCCACGAAATACAGATGTAACTCTGTGAGTGGAAGTCACATATCACAGAGCAGTTTCTCAGAAAGCTTCTTTCCAGATTTCATCGGAGGATATTTCCTTTTTCAGGATAGCCCTTAAGGGCTTCCAAATATCACTTTGCCAATTCCACAAGAACTGTCTTAGCGAAAGCCTTCTTGAGAGGAAAGCTGTAACTCTGGGAGATGATTTCACAGAACACAAAGAAGTTTCTCAGAAAGCTTCTTTCTCTTTGTTATCGGAGGATATTTCCTTTGGCCCTATAGTCTTCAAAGGGATCCGAAATATCTGTTCTCAGATTCCACAGAAATAAGGCTAGCAAAGACATCCAAGAAATACATATGTAACTCTGTGAGTGGAAGTCACATATCACAGAGCAGTTTCTCAGAAAGCTTCTTTCCAGATTTCATCGGAGGATATTTCCTTTTTCACCATAGCCCTCTATGGGCTTCCAAATATCACTTTGCCAATTCCACAAGAACTGTCTTAGCGAAAGGCTTCTTGAGGGGAAAGCTGTAACTCTGTGAGATGATTTCACAGAACACAAAGAAGTTTCTCAGAAAGCTTCTTTCTCTTTGTTATCGGAGGATATTTCCTTTGGCCCTATAGTCCTCAAAGGGATCCGAAATATCTGTTCTCAGATTCCACAGAAATAAGGCTAGCATAGAGATCCACGAAATACAGATGTAATTCTGTGAGTGGAAGTCACTTATCACAGAGCAGTTTGTGAGAAAGCTTCTTTCCAGATTTCATTGGAGGATATTTCCTTTTTCACAATAGCCCTCTATGGGCTTCCAAATATCACTTTGCCAATTCCACAAGAACTGTCTTAGCGAAAGGCTTCTTGAGGGGAAAGCTGTAACTCTGTGAGATGATTTCACAGAACACAAAGAAGTTTCTCAGAAAGCTTCTTTCTCTTTGTTATGGGAGGATATTTCCTTTGGCCCTATAGTCTTCAAGGGGATTCTAAATATCTGCTTTCAGATTCCACAGAAATAAGGCTAGCAAAGAGATCCACGAAATACAGATGTAACTCTGTGAGTGGAAGTCACATATCACAGAGCAGTTTCTCAGAAAGCTTCTTTCCAGATTTCACCTGAGGATATTTCCTTTTTCACCATAGCCCTCTAAGGGGTTCCAAATATCACTTTGCCAATTCCACAAGAACTGTCTTAGCGAAAGGCTTCTTGAGGGGAAAGCTCTAACTCTGTGAGATGATTTCAGAGAACACAAAGAAGTTTCTCAGAAAGCTTCTTTCTCTTTGTTATGGGAGGATATTTCCTTTGGCCCTATAGTCTTCAAGGGGATTCTAAATATCTGCTTTCAGATTCCACAGAAATAAGGCTAGCAAAGAGATCCACGAAATACAGATGTAACTCTGTGAGTGGAAGTCACATATCACAGAGCAGTTTCTCAGAAAGCTTCTTTCCAGATTTCATCTGAGGATATTTCCTTTTTCACCATAGCCCTCTAAGGGATTCCAAATATCACTTTGCCAATTCCACAAGAACTGTCTTAGCGAAAGGCTTCTTGAGGGGAAAGCTGTAACTCTGTGAGATGATTTCACAGAACACAAAGAAGTTTCTCAGAAAGCTTCTTTCTCTTTGTTATCGGAGGATATTTCCTTTGGCCCTATAGTCTTCAAAGGTATACGAAATATCTGTTCTCAGATTCCACAGAAATAAGGCTAGCAAAGAGATCCACGAAATACAGATGTAACTCTGTGAGTGGAAGTCACATATCACAGAGCAGTTTCTCAGAAAGCTTCTTTCCAGATTTCATCGGAGGATATTTCCTTTTTCACCGTAGCCCTCTATGGGCTTCCATATATCACTTTGCCAATTCCACAAGAACTGTCTTAGCGAAAGGCTTCTTGAGGGGAAAGCTGTAAATCTGTGAGATGATTTCACAGAATACAAAGAAGTTTCTCAGAAAGCTTCTTTCTCTTTGTTATGCGAGGATATTTCCTTTGGCCCTATAGTCTTCAAAGGGATTCTAAATATCTGCTCTCAGATTCCACAGAAATAAGGCTAGCAAAGAGATCCACGAAATACAGATGTAACTCTGTGAGTGGAAGTCACATATCACAGAGCAGTTTCTCAGAAAGCTTCTTTCCAGATTTCATTGGAGGATATTTCCTTTTTCACCGTAGTCCTCTACGGGCTTCCAAATATCACTTTGCCAATTCCACAAGAACTGTCTTAGCGAAAGCCTTCTTGAGGGGAAAGCTGTAACTTTGTGAGATGATTTCACAGAACACAAAGAAGTTTCTCAGAAAGCTTCTTTCTCTTTGTTATCGGAGGATATTTCCTTTGGCCCTACAGTCTTCAAAGGGATCCGAAATATCTGTTCTCAGATTCCACAGAAATAAGGCTAGCAAAGAGATCCACGAAATACAGATGTAACTCTGTGAGTGGAAGTCACATATCACAGAGCAGTTTCTCAGAAAGCTTCTTTCCAGATTTCATCGGAGGATATTTCCTTTTTCACCATAGCCGTCTATGGGCTTCCAAATATCACTTTGCCAATTCCACAAGAACTGTCTTACCGAAAAGCTTCTTTAGGGGAAAGCTGTAACTCTGTGAGATGATTTCACAGAACACAAAGAAGTTTCTCAGAAAGCTTCTTTCTCTTTGTTATCGGAGGATATTTCCTTTGGCTCCATAGTCTTCAAAGGGATCCGAAATATCTGTTCTCAGATTCCACAGAAATAAGGCTAGCAAAGAGATCCACGAAATACAGATGTAACTCTGTGAGTGGAAGTCACATATCACAGAGCAGTTTCTCAGAAAGCTTGTTTCCAGATTTCATCGGAGGATATTTCCTTTTTCAAGATAGCCCTTATGGGCTTCCAAATATCACTTTGCCAATTCCACAAGAACTCTCTTAGCGAAAGGCTTCTTGAGAGGAAATCTGTAACTCTGGGAGTTGATTTCACAGAACACAATGAAGTTTCTCAGAAAGCTTCTTTCTCTTTGTTATCGGAGGATATTTCCTTTAGCCCTATAGTCTTCAAAGGGATCCGAAATATCTGTTCTCAGATTCCACAGAAATAAGGCTAGCAAAGAGATCCACGAAATACAGATGTAACTCTGTGAGTGGAAGTCACATATCACAGAGCAGTTTCTCAGAAAGCTTCTTTCCAGATTTCATCGGAGGATATTTCCTTTTTCACCATAGCCCTCTATGGGCTTCCAAATATCACTTTGCCAATTCCACAAGAACTGTCTTAGCGAAAGGCTTCTTGAGGGGAAAGCTGTAACTCTGTGAGATGATTTCACAGAACACAAAGAAGTTTCTCAGAAAGCTTCTTTCTCTTTGTTATTGGAGCATATTTCCTTTGGTCCTATTGTCTTCAAAGGTATCCGAAATATCTGTTCTCAGATTCCACAGAAATAAGGCTAGCAAAGAGATCCACGAAATACAGATGTAACTCTGTGAGTGGAAGTCACATATCACAGAGCAGTTTCTCAGAAAGCTTCTTTCCAGATTTCATCGGAGGATATTTCCTTTTTCAGGATAGCCCTTAAGGGCTTCCAAATATCACTTTGCCAATTCCACAAGAATTGTCTTAGCGAAAGGCTTCTTGAGAGGAAAGCTGTAACTCTGGGAGATGATTTCACAGAACACAAAGAAGTTTCTCAGAAAGCTTCTTTCTCTTTGTTATCGGAGGATATTTCCTTTGGCCCTATAGTCTTCAAAGGGATCCGAAATATCTGTTCTCAGATTCCACAGAAATAAGGCTAGCAAAGACATCCACGAAATACATATGTAACTCTGTGAGTGGAAGTCACATATCACAGAGCAGTTTCTCAGAAAGCTTCTTTCCAGATTTCATCGGAGGATATTTCCTTTTTCACCATAGCCCTCTATGGGCTTCCAAATATCACTTTGCCAATTCCACAAGAACTGTCTTACCGAAAAGCTTCTTGAGGGGAAAGCTGTAACTCTGTGAGATGATTTCACAGAACACAAAGAAGTTTCTCAGAAAGCTTCTTTCTCTTTGTTATGGGAGGATATTTCCTTTGGCCCTATAGTCTTCAAGGGGATTCTAAATATCTGCTTTCAGATTCCACAGAAATAAGGCTAGCAAAGAGATCCACGAAATACAGATTTAACTCTGTGAGTGGAAGTCACATATCACAGAGCAGTTTCTCAGAAAGCTTCTTTCCAGATTTCACCTGAGGATATTTCCTTTTTCACCATAGCCCTCTAAGGGGTTCCAAATATCACTTTGCCAATTCCACAAGAACTGTCTTAGCGTAAGCCTTCTTGAGGGGAAAGCTGTAACTCTGTGAGATGATTTCACAGAACACAAAGAAGTTTCTCAGAAAGCTTCTTTCTCTTTGTTATCGGAGGATATTTCCTTTGGCCCTATAGTCTTCAAAGGGATCCGAAATATCTGTTCTCAGATTCCACAGAAATAAGGCTAGCAAAGAGATCCACGAAATACAGATGTAACTCTGTGAGTGGAAGTCACATATCACAGAGCAGTTTCTCAGAAAGCTTCTTTCCAGATTTCATCGGAGGATATTTCCTTTTTCACCATAGCCGTCTATGGGCTTCCAAATATCACTTTGCCAATTCCACAAGAACTGTCTTACCGAAAAGCTTCTTTAGGGGAAAGCTGTAACTCTGTGAGATGATTTCACAGAACACAAAGAAGTTTCTCAGAAAGCTTCTTTCTCTTTGTTATCGGAGGATATTTCCTTTGGCTCCATAGTCTTCAAAGGGATCCGAAATATCTGTTCTCAGATTTCACAGAAATAAGGCTAGCAAAGAGATCCACGAAATACAGATGTAACTCTGTGAGTGGAAGTCACATATCACAGAGCAGTTTCTCAGAAAGCTTCTTTCCAGATTTCATCGGAGGATATTTCCTTTTTCAAGATAGCCCTTATGGGCTTCCAAATATCACTTTGCCAATTCCCCAAGATCTCTCTTAGCGAAAGGCTTCTTGAGAGGAAATCTGTAACTCTGGGAGATGATTTCACAGAACACAATGAAGTTTCTCAGAAAGCTTCTTTCTCTTTGTTATTGGAGGATATTTCCTTTGGCTCCATAGTCTTCAAAGGGATCCGAAATATCTGTTCTCAGATTCCACAGAAATAAGGCTAGCAAAGAGATCCACGAAATACAGATGTAACTCTGTGAGTGGAAGTCACATATCACAGAGCAGTTTCTCAGAAAGCTTCTTTCCAGATTTCATCGGAGGATATTTCCTTTTTCACCATAGCCCTCTATGGGCTTCCAAATATCACTTTGCCAATTCCACAAGAACTGTCTTAGCGAAAGGCTTCTTGAGGGGAAAGCTGTAACTCTGTGAGATGATTTCACAGAACACAAAGAAGTTTCTCAGAAAGCTTCTTTCTCTTTGTTATGCGAGGATATTTCCTTTGGCCCTATAGTCTTCAAAGGAATTCTAAATATCTGTTCTCAGATTCCACAGAAATAAGGCTAGCAAAGAGATCCACGAAATACAGATGTAACTCTGTGAGTGGAAGTCACATATCACAGAGCAGTTTCTCAGAAAGCTTCTTTCCAGATTTCATTGGAGGATATTTCCTTTTTCACCGTAGCCCTCTACGGGCTTCCAAATATCACTTTGCCAATTCCACAAGAACTGTCTTAGCGTAAGCCTTCTTGAGGGGAAAGCTGTAACTCTGTGAGATGATTTCACAGAACACAAAGAAGTTTCTCAGAAAGCTTCTTTCTCTTTGTTATCGGAGGATATTTCCTTTGGCCCTATAGTCTTCAAAGGGATCCGAAATATCTGTTCTCAGATTCCACAGAAATAAGGCTAGCAAAGAGATCCACGAAATACAGATGTAACTCTGTGAGTGGAAGTCACATATCACAGAGCAGTTTCTCAGAAAGCTTCTTTCCAGATTTCATCGGAGGATATTTCCTTTTTCACCATAGCCGTCTATGGGCTTCCAAATATCACTTTGCCAATTCCACAAGAACTGTCTTACCGAAAAGCTTCTTTAGGGGAAAGCTGTAACTCTGTGAGATGATTTCACAGAACACAAAGAAGTTTCTCAGAAAGCTTATTTCTCTTTGTTATCGGAGGATATTTCCTTTGGCTCCATAGTCTTCAAAGGGATCCGAAATATCTGTTCTCAGATTCCACAGAAATAAGGCTAGCAAAGAGATCCACGAAATACAGATGTAACTCTGTGAGTGGAAGTCACATATCACAGAGCAGTTTCTCAGAAAGCTTCTTTCCAGATTTCATCGGAGGATATTTCCTTTTTCACCATAGCCGTCTATGGGCTTCCAAATATCACTTTGCCAATTCCACAAGAACTGTCTTACCGA
Source organism: Macaca mulatta (assembly GCF_049350105.2). NCBI lineage: Eukaryota > Metazoa > Chordata > Mammalia > Primates > Cercopithecidae > Macaca > Macaca mulatta. The sequence continues at coordinate 32,936,279 of NC_133417.1, forward strand.
AAAGCTTCTTTAGGGGAAAGCTGTAACTCTGTGAGATGATTTCACAGAACACAAAGACGTTTCTCAGAAAGCTTCTTTCTCTTTGTTATCGGAGGATATTTCCTTTGGCTCCATAGTCTTCAAAGGGATCCGAAATATCTGTTCTCAGATTTCACAGAAATAAGGCTAGCAAAGAGATCCACGAAATACAGATGTAACTCTGTGAGTGGAAGTCACATATCACAGAGCAGTTTCTCAGAAAGCTTCTTTCCAGATTTCATCGGAGGATATTTCCTTTTTCAAGATAGCCCTTATGGGCTTCCAAATATCACTTTGCCAATTCCCCAAGATCTCTCTTAGCGAAAGGCTTCTTGAGAGGAAATCTGTAACTCTGGGAGATGATTTCACAGAACACAATGAAGTTTCTCAGAAAGCTTCTTTCTCTTTGTTATTGGAGGATATTTCCTTTGGCTCCATAGTCTTCAAAGGGATCCGAAATATCTGTTCTCAGATTCCACAGAAATAAGGCTAGCAAAGAGATCCACGAAATACAGATGTAACTCTGTGAGTGGAAGTCACATATCACAGAGCAGTTTCTCAGAAAGCTTCTTTCCAGATTTCATCGGAGGATATTTCCTTTTTCACCATAGCCCTCTATGGGCTTCCAAATATCACTTTGCCAATTCCACAAGAACTGTCTTAGCGAAAGGCTTCTTGAGGGGAAAGCTGTAACTCTGTGAGATGATTTCACAGAACACAAAGAAGTTTCTCAGAAAGCGTCTTTCTCTTTGTTATCGGAGGATATTTCCTTTGGCCCTATAGTCTTCAAAGGTATACGAAATATCTGTTCTCAGATTCCACAGAAATAAGGCTAGCAAAGAGATCCACGAAATACAGATGTAACTCTGTGAGTGGAAGTCACATATCACAGAGCAGTTTCTCAGAAAGCTTCTTTCCAGATTTCATCGGAGGATATTTCCTTTTTCACCGTAGCCCTCTATGGGCTTCCATATATCACTTTGCCAATTCCACAAGAACTGTCTTAGCGAAAGGCTTCTTGAGGGGAAAGCTGTAACTCTGTGAGATGATTTCACAGAATACAAAGAAGTTTCTCAGAAAGCTTCTTTCTCTTTGTTATGCGAGGATATTTCCTTTGGCCCTATAGTCTTCAAAGGGATTCTAAATATCTGCTCTCAGATTCCACAGAAATAAGGCTAGCAAAGAGATCCACGAAATACAGATGTAACTCTGTGAGTGGAAGTCACATATCACAGAGCAGTTTCTCAGAAAGCTTCTTTCCAGATTTCATTGGAGGATATTTCCTTTTTCACCGTAGTCCTCTACGGGCTTCCAAATATCACTTTGCCAATTCCACAAGAACTGTCTTAGCGAAAGCCTTCTTGAGGGGAAAGCTGTAACTCTGTGAGATGATTTCACAGAACACAAAGAAGTTTCTCAGAAAGCTTCTTTCTCTTTGTTATCGGAGGATATTTCCTTTGGCCCTACAGTCTTCAAAGGGATCCGAAATATCTGTTCTCAGATTCCACAGAAATAAGGCTAGCAAAGAGATCCACGAAATACAGATGTAACTCTGTGAGTGGAAGTCACATATCACAGAGCAGTTTCACAGAAAGCTTCTTTCCAGATTTCATCGGAGGATATTTCCTTTTTCACCATAGCCGTCTATGGGCTTCCAAATATCACTTTGCCAATTCCACAAGAACTGTCTTAGCGAAAGGCTTCTTGAGGGGAAAGCTGTAACTCTGTGAGATGATTTCACAGAACACAAAGAAGTTTCTCAGAAAGCTTCTTTCTCTTTGTTATCGGAGGATATTTCCTTTGGCCCTATAGTCTTCAAAGGGATCCGAAATATCTGTTCTCAGATTCCACAGAAATAAGGCTAGCAAAGAGATCCACGAAATACAGATGTAACTCTGTGAGTGGAAGTCACATATCTCAGGGCAGTTTCTCAGAAAGCTTCTTTCCAGATTTCATCGGAGGATATTTCCTTTTTCACCATAGCCCTCTATGGGCTTCCAAATATCACTTTGCCAATTCCACAAGAACTGTCTTAGCGAAAGGCTTCTTGAGGGGAAAGCTGTAACTCTGTGAGATGATTTCACAGAACACAAAGAAGTTTCTCAGAAAGCTTCTTTCTCTTTGTTATGGGAGGATATTTCCTTTGGCCCTGTAGTCTTCAAGGGGATTCTAAATATCTGCTTTCAGATTCTACAGTAATAAGGCTAGCAAAGAGATCCACGAAATACAGATGTAACTCTGTGAGTGGAAGTCACATATCACAGAGCAGTTTCTCAGAAAGCTTCTTTCCAGATTTCATCAGAGGATATTTCCTTTTTCAACATAGCCCTCTATGGGCTTCCAAATATCACTTTGCCAATTCCACAAGAACTGTCTTAGCGAAAGGCTTCTTGAGGGGAAAGCGGTAACTCTGTGAGATGATTTCACAGAACACAAAGAAGTTTCTCAGAAAGCTTCTTTCTCTTTATTATCGGAGGATATTTCCTTTGGACCTATAGTCTTCCAAGGGATCCGAAATATCTGTTCTCAGATTCCACAGAAATAAGGCTAGCAAAGAGATCCACGAAATTCAGATGTAACTCTGTGAGTGGAAGTCTCATATCACAGAGCAGTTTCTCAGAAAGCTTCTTTCCAGATTTCATCGGAGGATATTTCCTTTTTCACCATAGCCCTCTATCGGCTTCCAAATGTCACTTTGCCAATTCCACAAGAACTGTCTTAGCGAAAGTTTTCCTGAGGGGAAAGCTGTAACTCTGTGAGATGATTTCACAGAACACAAAGAAGTTTCTCAGAAAGCTTCTTTCTCTTTCTTATCGGAGGATATTTCCTTTGGCCCTATAGTCTTCAAAGGGATCCGAAATATCTGTTCTCAGATTCCACAGAAATAAGGCTAGCAAAGAGATCCACGAAATACAGATGTAACTCTGTGAGTGGAAGTCACATATCACAGAGCAGTTTCTCAGAAAGCTTCTTTCCAGATTTCATCGGAGGATATTTCCTTTTTCACCATAGCCCTCTAAGGGCTACCAAATATCACTTTGCCAATTCCACAAGAACTGTCTTAGCGAAAGGCTTCTTGAGGGGAAAGCTGTAACTCTGTGAGATGATTTCACAGAACACAAAGAAGTTTCTCAGAAAGCTTCTTTCTCTTTGTTATGGGAGGATATTTCCTTTGGCCCTACAGTCTTCAAATGCATTCTAAATATCTGCTCTCAGATTCCACAGAAATAAGGCTAGCAAAGAGATCCACGAAATACAGATGTAACTCTGTGAGTGGAAGTCACATATCACAGAGCAGTTTCTCAGAAAGCTTCTTTCCAGATTTCATCGGAGGATATTTCCTTTTTCACCATAGCCGTCTATGGGCTTCCAAATATCACTTTGCCAATTCCACAAGAACTGTCTTAGCGGAAGGCTTCTTGAGGGGAAAGCTGTAACTCTGTGAGATGATTTCACAGAACACAAAGAAGTTTCTCAGAAAGCTTCTTTCTCTTTGTTATCGGAGGATATTTCCTTTGGCCCTATAGTCTTCAAAGGGATCCGAAATATCTGTTCTCAGATTCCACAGAAATAAGGCTAGCAAAGACATCCACGAAATACATATGTAACTCTGTGAGTGGAAGTCACATATCACAGAGCAGTTTCTCAGAAAGCTTCTTTCCAGATTTCATCGGAGGATATTTCCTTTTTCACCATAGCCCTCTATGGGCTTCCAAATATCACTTTGCCAATTCCACAAGAACTGTCTTAGCGAAAGGCTTCTTGAGGGGAAAGCTGTAACTCTGTGAGATGATTTCACAGAACACAAAGAAGTTTCTCAGAAAGCTTCTTTCTCTTTGTTATGGGAGGATATTTCCTTTGGCCCTATAGTCTTGAAGGGGATTCTAAATATCTGCTTTCAGATTCCACAGAAATAAGACTAGCAAAGTGATCCACGAAATACAGATGTAACTCTGTGTGTGGAAGTCACATATCACAGAGCAGTTTCTCAGAAAGCTTCTTTCCAGATTTCACCTGAGGATATTTCCTTTTTCACCATAGCCCTCTAAGGGGTTCCAAATATCACTTTGCCAATTCCACAAGAACTGTCTTAGCGAAAGGCTTCTTGAGGGGAAAGCTCTAACTCTGTGAGATGATTTCAGAGAACACAAAGAAGTTTCTCAGAAAGCTTCTTTCTCTTTGTTATGGGAGGATATTTCCTTTGGCCCTATAGTCTTCAAGGGGATTCTAAATATCTGCTTTCAGATTCCACAGAAATAAGGCTAGCAAAGAGATCCACGAAATACAGATGTAACTCTGTGAGTGGAAGTCTCATATCACAGAGCAGTTTCTCAGAAAGCTTCTTTCCAAATTTCATCGGAGGATATTTCCTTTTTCACCATAGCCCTCTATCGGCTTCCAAATGTCACTTTGCCAATTCCACAAGAACTGTCTTAGCGAAAGGTTTCTTGAGGGAAAATCTGTAACTCTGTGAGATGATTTCACAGAACACAAAGAAGTTTCTCAGAAAGCTTCTTTCTCTTTGTTATCGGAGGATATTTCCTTTGGCCCTATAGTCCTCAAAGGGATCCGAAATATCTGTTCTCAGATTCCACAGAAATAAGGCTAGCATAGAGATCCACGAAATACAGATGTAATTCTGTGAGTGGAAGTCACTTATCACAGAGCAGTTTGTGAGAAAGCTTCTTTCCAGATTTCATTGGAGGATATTTCCTTTTTCACAATAGCCCTCTATGGGCTTCCAAATATCACTTTGCCAATTCCACAAGAACTGTCTTAGCGAAAGGCTTCTTGAGGGGAAAGCTGTAACTCTGTGAGATGATTTCACAGAACACAAAGAAGTTTCTCAGAAAGCTTCTTTCTCTTTGTTATGGGAGGATATTTCCTTTGGCCCTATAGTCTTCAAGGGGATTCTAAATATCTGCTTTCAGATTCCACAGAAATAAGGCTAGCAAAGAGATCCACGAAATACAGATGTAACTCTGTGAGTGGAAGTCACATATCACAGAGCAGTTTCTCAGAAAGCTTCTTTCCAGATTTCACCTGAGGATATTTCCTTTTTCACCATAGCCCTCTAAGGGGTTCCAAATATCACTTTGCCAATTCCACAAGAACTGTCTTAGCGAAAGGCTTCTTGAGGGGAAAGCTCTAACTCTGTGAGATGATTTCAGAGAACACAAAGAAGTTTCTCAGAAAGCTTCTTTCTCTTTGTTATGGGAGGATATTTCCTTTGGCCCTATAGTCTTCAAGGGGATTCTAAATATCTGCTTTCAGATTCCACAGAAATAAGGCTAGCAAAGAGATCCACGAAATACAGATGTAACTCTGTGAGTGGAAGTCACATATCACAGAGCAGTTTCTCAGAAAGCTTCTTTCCAGATTTCATCTGAGGATATTTCCTTTTTCACCATAGCCCTCTATGGGCTTCCAAATATCACTTTGCCAATTCCACAAGAACTGTCTTAGCGAAAGGCTTCTTGAGGGGAAAGCTGTAACTCTGTGAGATGATTTCACAGAACACAAAGAAGTTTCTCAGAAAGCGTCTTTCTCTTTCTTATCGGAGGATATTTCCTTTGGCCCTATAGTCTTCAAAGGTATACGAAATATCTGTTCTCAGATTCCACAGAAATAAGGCTAGCAAAGAGATCCACGAAATACAGATGTAACTCTGTGAGTGGAAGTCACATATCACAGAGCAGTTTCTCAGAAAGCTTCTTTCCAGATTTCATCGGAGGATATTTCCTTTTTCACCGTAGCCCTCTATGGGCTTCCATATATCACTTTGCCAATTCCACAAGAACTGTCTTAGCGAAAGGCTTCTTGAGGGGAAAGCTGTAACTCTGTGAGATGATTTCACAGAATACAAAGAAGTTTCTCAGAAAGCTTCTTTCTCTTTGTTATGCGAGGATATTTCCTTTGGCCCTATAGTCTTCAAAGGGATTCTAAATATCTGCTCTCAGATTCCACAGAAATAAGGCTAGCAAAGAGATCCACGAAATACAGATGTAACTCTGTGAGTGGAAGTCACATATCACAGAGCAGTTTCTCAGAAAGCTTCTTTCCAGATTTCATTGGAGGATATTTCCTTTTTCACCGTAGTCCTCTACGGGCTTCCAAATATCACTTTGCCAATTCCACAAGAACTGTCTTAGCGAAAGCCTTCTTGAGGGGAAAGCTGTAACTTTGTGAGATGATTTCACAGAACACAAAGAAGTTTCTCAGAAAGCTTCTTTCTCTTTGTTATCGGAGGATATTTCCTTTGGCCCTACAGTCTTCAAAGGGATCCGAAATATCTGTTCTCAGATTCCACAGAAATAAGGCTAGCAAAGAGATCCACGAAATACAGATGTAACTCTGTGAGTGGAAGTCACATATCACAGAGCAGTTTCTCAGAAAGCTTCTTTCCAGATTTCATCGGAGGATATTTCCTTTTTCACCATAGCCGTCTATGGGCTTCCAAATATCACTTTGCCAATTCCACAAGAACTGTCTTACCGAAAAGCTTCTTTAGGGGAAAGCTGTAACTCTGTGAGATGATTTCACAGAACACAAAGAAGTTTCTCAGAAAGCTTCTTTCTCTTTGTTATCGGAGGATATTTCCTTTGGCTCCATAGTCTTCAAAGGGATCCGAAATATCTGTTCTCAGATTCCACAGAAATAAGGCTAGCAAAGAGATCCACGAAATACAGATGTAACTCTGTGAGTGGAAGTCACATATCACAGAGCAGTTTCTCAGAAAGCTTGTTTCCAGATTTCATCGGAGGATATTTCCTTTTTCAAGATAGCCCTTATGGGCTTCCAAATATCACTTTGCCAATTCCACAAGAACTCTCTTAGCGAAAGGCTTCTTGAGAGGAAATCTGTAACTCTGGGAGATGATTTCACAGAACACAATGAAGTTTCTCAGAAAGCTTCTTTCTCTTTGTTATCGGAGGATATTTCCTTTAGCCCTATAGTCTTCAAAGGGATCCGAAATATCTGTTCTCAGATTCCACAGAAATAAGGCTAGCAAAGAGATCCACGAAATACAGATGTAACTCTGTGAGTGGAAGTCACATATCACAGAGCAGTTTCTCAGAAAGCTTCTTTCCAGATTTCATCGGAGGATATTTCCTTTTTCACCATAGCCCTCTATGGGCTTCCAAATATCACTTTGCCAATTCCACAAGAACTGTCTTAGCGAAAGGCTTCTTGAGGGGAAAGCTGTAACTCTGTGAGATGATTTCACAGAACACAAAGAAGTTTCTCAGAAAGCTTCTTTCTCTTTGTTATTGGAGCATATTTCCTTTGGTCCTATTGTCTTCAAAGGTATCCGAAATATCTGTTCTCAGATTCCACAGAAATAAGGCTAGCAAAGAGATCCACGAAATACAGATGTAACTCTGTGAGTGGAAGTCACATATCACAGAGCAGTTTCTCAGAAAGCTTCTTTCCAGATTTCATCGGAGGATATTTCCTTTTTCAGGATAGCCCTTAAGGGCTTCCAAATATCACTTTGCCAATTCCACAAGAATTGTCTTAGCGAAAGGCTTCTTGAGAGGAAAGCTGTAACTCTGGGAGATGATTTCACAGAACACAAAGAAGTTTCTCAGAAAGCTTCTTTCTCTTTGTTATCGGAGGATATTTCCTTTGGCCCTATAGTCTTCAAAGGGATCCGAAATATCTGTTCTCAGATTCCACAGAAATAAGGCTAACAAAGACATCCACGAAATACATATGTAACTCTGTGAGTGGAAGTCACATATCACAGAGCAGTTTCTCAGAAAGCTTCTTTCTAGATTTCATCGGAGGATATTTCCTTTTTCACCATAGCCCTCTATGGGCTTCCAAATATCACTTTGCCAATTCCACAAGAACTGTCTTAGCGAAAGGCTTCTTGAGGGGAAAGCTGTAACTCTGTGAGATGATTTCACAGAACACAAAGAAGTTTCTCAGAAAGCTTCTTTCTCTTTGTTATGGGAGGATATTTCCTTTGGCCCTATAGTCTTCAAGGGGATTCTAAATATCTGCTTTCAGATTCCACAGAAATAAGGCTAGCAAAGAGATCCACGAAATTCAGATGTAACTCTGTGAGTGGAAGTCACATATCACAGAGCAGTTTCTCAGAAAGCTTCTTTCCAGATTTCACCTGAGGATATTTCCCTTTTCACCATAGCCCTCTAAGGGGTTCCAAATATCACTTTGCCAATTCCACAAGAACTGTCTTAGCGAAAGGCTTCTTGAGGGGAAAGCTGTAACTCTGTGAGATGATTTCACAGAACACAAAGAAGTTTCTCAGAAAGCTTCTTTCTCTTTGTTATCGGAGGATATTTCCTTTGGCCCTATAGTCTTCAAAGGGATCCGAAATATCTGTTCTCAGATTTCACAGAAATAAGGCTAGCAAAGAGATCCACGAAATACAGATGTAACTCTGTGAGTGGAAGTCACATATCACAGAGCAGTTTCTCAGAAAGCTTCTTTCCAGATTTCATCGGAGGATATTTCCTTTTTCAAGATAGCCCTTATGGGCTTCCAAATATCACTTTGCCAATTCCACAAGATCTCTCTTAGCGAAAGGCTTCTTGAGAGGCAATCTGTAACTCTGGGAGATGATTTCACAGAACACAATGAAGTTTCTCAGAAAGCTTCTTTCTCTTTGTTATCGGAGGATATTTCCTTTGGCTCCATATTCTTCAAAGGGATCCGAAATATCTGTTCTCAGATTCCACAGAAATAAGGCTAGCAAAGAGATCCACGAAATACAGATGTAACTCTGTGAGTGGAAGTCACATATCACAGAGCAGTTTCTCAGAAAGCTTCTTTCCAGATTTCATCGGAGGATATTTCCTTTTTCACCATAGCCCTCTATGGGCTTCCAAATATCACTTTGCCAATTCCACAAGAACTGTCTTAGCGAAAGGCTTCTTGAGGGGAAAGCTGTAACTCTGTGAGATGATTTCACAGAACACAAAGAAGTTTCTCAGAAAGCTTCTTTCTCTTTGTTATGCGAGGATATTTCCTTTGGCCCTATAGTCTTCAAAGGGATTCTAAATATCTGCTCTCAGATTCCACAGAAATAAGGCTAGCAAAGAGATCCACGAAATACAGATGTAACTCTGTGAGTGGAAGTCACATATCACAGAGCAGTTTCTCAGAAAGCTTCTTTCCAGATTTCATTGGAGGATATTTCCTTTTTCACCGTAGCCCTCTACGGGCTTCCAAATATCACTTTGCCAATTCCACAAGAACTGTCTTAGCGTAAGCCTTCTTGAGGGGAAAGCTGTAACTCTGTGAGATGATTTCACAGAACACAAAGAAGTTTCTCAGAAAGCTTCTTTCTCTTTGTTATCGGAGGATATTTCCTTTGGCCCTATAGTCTTCAAATGGATCCGAAATATCTGTTCTCAGATTCCACAGAAATAAGGCTAGCAAAGAGATCCAGGAAATACAGATGTAACTCTGTGAGTGGAAGTCACATATCACAGAGCAGTTTCTCAGAAAGCTTCTTTCCAGATTTCATCGGAGGATATTTCCTTTTTCACCGTAGCCGTCTATGGGCTTCCAAATATCACTTTGCCAATTCCACAAGAACTGTCTTACCGAACAGCTTCTTTAGGGGAAAGCTGTAACTCTGTGAGATGATTTCACAGAACACAAAGAAGTTTCTCAGAAAGCTTCTTTCTCTTTGTTATCGGAGGATATTTCCTTTGGCTCCATAGTCTTCAAAGGGATCCGAAATATCTGTTCTCAGATTCCACAGAAATAAGGCTAGCAAAGAGATCCACGAAATACAGATGTAACTCTGTGAGTGGAAGTCACATATCACAGAGCAGTTTCTCAGAAAGCTTCTTTCCAGATTTCATCGGAGGATATTTCCTTTTTCAAGATAGCCCTTATGGGCTTCCAAATATCACTTTGCCAATTCCACAAGAACTCTCTTAGCGAAAGGCTTCTTGAGAAGAAATCTGTAACTCTGGGAGATGATTTCACAGAACACAATGAAGTTTCTCAGAAAGCTTCTTTCTCTTTGTTATCGGAGGCTATTTCCTTTGGCTCCATAATCTTCAAAGGGATCCGAAATATCTGTTCTCAGATTCCACAGAAATAAGGCTAGCAAAGAGATCCACGAAATACAGATGTAACTCTGTGAGTGGAAGTCACATATCACAGAGCAGTTTCTCAGAAAGCTTCTTTCCAGATTTCATCGGAGGATATTTCCTTTTTCACCATAGCCCTCTATGGGCTTCCAAATATCACTTTGCCAATTCCACAAGAACTGTCTTAGCGAAAGGTTCTTGAGGGGAAAGCTGTAACTCTGTGAGATGATTTCACAGAACACAAAGAAGTTTCTCAGAAATCTTCTTTCTCTTTGTTATGGGAGGATATTTCCTTTGGCCCTGTAGTCTTCAAGGGGATTCTAAATATCTGCTTTCAGATTCTACAGAAATAAGGCTAGCAAAGAGATCCACGAAATACAGACGTAACTCTGTGAGTGGAAGTCACATATCACAGAGCAGTTTCTCAGAAAGCTTCTTTCCAGATTTCATCAGAGGATATTTCCTTTTTCACCATAGCCCTCTATGGGCTTCCAAATATCACTTTGCCAATTCCACAAGAACTGTCTTAGCGAAAGCCTTCTTGAGGGGAAAGCTGTAACTCTGGGAGATGATTTCACAGAACACAAAGAAGTTTCTCAGAAAGCTTCTTTCTCTTTATTATCGGAGGATATTTCCTTTGGACCTATAGTCTTCCAAGGGATCCGAAATATCTGTTCTCAGATTCCACAGAAATAAGGCTAGCAAAGAGATCCACGAAATACAGATGTAACTCTGTGAGTGGAAGTCTCATATCACAGAGCAGTTTCTCAGAAAGCTTCTTTCCAGATTTCATCAGAGGATATTTCCTTTTTCACCATAGCCCTCTATCGGCTTCCAAATGTCACTTTGCCAATTCCACAAGAACTGTCTTAGCGAAAGGTTTCTTGAGGGAAAATCTGTAACTCTGTGAGATGATTTCACAGAACACAAAGAAGTTTCTCAGAAAGCTTCTTTCTCTTTGTTATCGGAGGATATTTCCTTTGGCCCTATAGTCCTCAAAGGGATCCGAAATATCTGTTCTCAGATTCCACAGAAATAAGGCTAGCATAGAGATCCACGAAAAACAGATGTAATTCTGTGAGTGGAAGTCACATATCACAAAGCAGTTTGTGAGAAAGCTTCTTTCCAGATTTCATTAGAGGATATTTCCTTTTTCACAATAGCCCTCTATGGGCTTCCAAATATCACTTTGCCAATTCCACAAGAACTGTCTTAGGGAAAGGCTTCTTGAGGGCAAAGCTGTAACTCTGTGAGATGATTTCAGAGAACACAAAGAAGTTTCTCAGAAAGCATCTTTCTCTTTGTCATGGGAGGATATTTCCATTGTCCCTATAGTCTTCAAAGGGATCCGAAATATCTGTTCTCAGATTCCACAGAAATAAGGCTAGCAAAGAGATCCACGAAATACAGATGTAACTCTGTGAGTGGAAGTCACATATCCCAGAGCAGTTTCTCAGAAAGCTTCTTTCCAGATTTCATCGCAGGATATTTCCTTTTTCACCATAGCCCTCTATGGGCTTCCAAATATCACTTTGCCAATTCCACAAGAACTGTCTTAGCGAAAGGCTTCTTGAGGGGAAAGCTGTAACTCTGTGAGATGATTTCACAGAACACAAAGAAGTTTCTCAGAAAGCTTCTTTCTCTTTCTTATCGGAGGATATTTCCTTTGGCCCTATAGTCTTCAAAGGGATCCGAAATATCTGTTCTCAGATTCCACAGAAATAAGGCTAGCAAAGAGATCCACGAAATACAGATGTAACTCTGTGAGTGGAAGTCACATATCACAGAGCAGTTTCTCAGAAAGCTTCTTTCCAGATTTCATCGGAGGATATTTCCTTTTTCACCATAGCCCTCTAAGGGCTACCAAATATCACTTTGCCAATTCCACAAGAACTGTCTTAGCGAAAGGCTTCTTGAGGGGAAAGCTGTAACTCTGGGAGATGATTTCACAGAACACAAAGAAGTTTCTCAGAAAGCTTCTTTCTCTTTGTTATGGGAGGATATTTCCTTTGGCCCTACAGTCTTCAAATGGATTCTAAATATCTGCTCTCAGATTCCACAGAAATAAGGCTAGCAAAGAGATCCACGAAATACAGATGTAACTCTGTGAGTGGAAGTCACATATCACAGAGCAGTTTCTCAGAAAGCTTCTTTCCAGATTTCATCGGAGGATATTTCCTTTTTCACCATAGCCGTCTACGGGCTTCCAAATATCACTTTGCCAATTCCACAAGAACTGTCTTAGCGGAAGGCTTCTTGAGGGGAAAGCTGTAACTCTGTGAGATGATTTCACAGAACACAAAGAAGTTTCTCCGAAAGCTTCTTTCTCTTTGTTATTGGAGCATATTTCCTTTGGTACTATAGTCTTCAAAGGTATCCGAAATATGTGTTGTCAGATTCCACAGAAATAAGGCTAGCAAAGATATCCACGAAATACAGATGTAACTCTGTGAGTGGAAGTCACATATCACAGAGCAGTTTCTCAGAAAGCTTCTTTCCAGATTTCATCGGAGGATATTTCCTTTTTCAGGATAGCCCTTAAGGGCTTCCAAATATCACTTTGCCAATTCCACAAGAACTGTCTTAGCGAAAGCCTTCTTGAGAGGAAAGCTGTAACTCTGGGAGATGATTTCACAGAACACAAAGAAGTTTCTCAGAAAGCTTCTTTCTCTTTGTTAACGGAGGATATTTCCTTTGGCCCTATAGTCTTCAAAGGGATCCGAAATATCTGTTCTCAGATTCCACAGAAATAAGGCTAGCAAAGACATCCAAGAAATACATATGTAACTCTGTGAGTGGAAGTCACATATCACAGAGCAGTTTCTCAGAAAGCTTCTTTCCAGATTTCATCGGAGGATATTTCCTTTTTCACCATAGCCCTCTATGGGCTTCCAAATATCACTTTGCCAATTCCACAAGAACTGTCTTAGCGAAAGGCTTCCTGAGGGGAAAGCTGTAACTCTGTGAGATGATTTCACAGAACACAAAGAAGTTTCTCAGAAAGCTTCTTTCTCTTTGTTATCGGAGGATATTTCCTTTGGCCCTATAGTCCTCAAAGGGATCCGAAATATCTGTTCTCAGATTCCACAGAAATAAGGCTAGCATAGAGATCCACGAAATACAGATGTAATTCTGTGAGTGGAAGTCACTTATCACAGAGCAGTTTGTGAGAAAGCTTCTTTCCAGATTTCATTGGAGGATATTTCCTTTTTCACAATAGCCCTCTATGGGCTTCCAAATATCACTTTGCCAATTCCACAAGAACTGTCTTAGCGAAAGGCTTCTTGAGGGGAAAGCTGTAACTCTGTGAGATGATTTCACAGAACACAAAGAAGTTTCTCAGAAAGCTTCTTTCTCTTTGTTATGGGAGGATATTTCCTTTGGCCCTATAGTCTTCAAGGGGATTCTAAATATCTGCTTTCAGATTCCACAGAAATAAGGCTAGCAAAGAGATCCACGAAATACAGATGTAACTCTGTGAGTGGAAGTCACATATCACAGAGCAGTTTCTCAGAAAGCTTCTTTCCAGATTTCACCGGAGGATATTTCCTTTTTCACCATAGCCCTCTAAGGGGTTCCAAATATCACTTTGCCAATTCCACAAGAACTGTCTTAGCGAAAGGCTTCTTGAAGGGAAAGCTCTAACTCTGTGAGATGATTTCAGAGAACACAAAGAAGTTTCTCAGAAAGCTTCTTTCTCTTTGTTATGGGAGGATATTTCCTTTGGCCCTATAGTCTTCAAGGGGATTCTAAATATCTGCTTTCAGATTCCACAGAAATAAGGCTAGCAAAGAGATCCACGAAATACAGATGTAACTCTGTGAGTGGAAGTCACATATCACAGAGCAGTTTCTCAGAAAGCTTCTTTCCAGATTTCATCTGAGGATATTTCCTTTTTCACCATAGCCCTCTATGGGCTTCCAAATATCACTTTGCCAATTCCACAAGAACTGTCTTAGCGAAAGGCTTCTTGAGGGGAAAGCTGTAACTCTGTGAGATGATTTCACAGAACACAAAGAAGTTTCTCAGAAAGCGTCTTTCTCTTTGTTATCGGAGGATATTTCCTTTGGCCCTATAGTCTTCAAAGGTATACGAAATATCTGTTCTCAGATTCCACAGAAATAAGGCTAGCAAAGAGATCCACGAAATACAGATGTAACTCTGTGAGTGGAAGTCACATATCACAGAGCAGTTTCTCAGAAAGCTTCTTTCCAGATTTCATCGGAGGATATTTCCTTTTTCACCGTAGCCCTCTATGGGCTTCCATATATCACTTTGCCAATTCCCCAAGAACTGTCTTAGCGAAAGGCTTCTTGAGGGGAAAGCTGTAACTCTGTGAGATGATTTCACAGAATACAAAGAAGTTTCTCAGAAAGCTTCTTTCTCTTTGTTATGCGAGGATATTTCCTTTGGCCCTATAGTCTTCAAAGGGATTCTAAATATCTGCTCTCAGATTCCACAGAAATAAGGCTAGCAAAGAGATCCACGAAATACAGATGTAACTCTGTGAGTGGAAGTCCCATATCACAGAGCAGTTTCTCAGAAAGCTTCTTTCCAGATTTCATTGGAGGATATTTCCTTTTTCACCGTAGTCCTCTACGGGCTTCCAAATATCACTTTGCCAATTCCACAAGAACTGTCTTAGCGAAAGCCTTCTTGAGGGGAAAGCTGTAACTTTGTGAGATGATTTCACAGAACACAAAGAAGTTTCTCAGAAAGCTTCTTTCTCTTTGTTATCGGAGGATATTTCCTTTGGCCCTACAGTCTTCAAAGGGATCCGAAATATCTGTTCTCAGATTCCACAGATATAAGGCTAGCAAAGAGATCCACGAAATACAGATGTAACTCTGTGAGTGGAAGTCACATATCACAGAGCAGTTTCTCAGAAAGCTTCTTTCCAGATTTCATCGGAGGATATTTCCTTTTTCACCATAGCCGTCTATGGGCTTCCAAATATCACTTTGCCAATTCCACAAGAACTGTCTTACCGAAAAGCTTCTTTAGGGGAAAGCTGTAACTCTGTGAGATGATTTCACAGAACACAAAGAAGTTTCTCAGAAAGCTTCTTTCTCTTTGTTATCGGAGGATATTTCCTTTGGCTCCATAGTCTTCAAAGGGATCCGAAATATCTGTTCTCAGATTCCACAGAAATAAGGCTAGCAAAGAGATCCACGAAATACAGATGTAACTCTGTGAGTGGAAGTCACATATCACAGAGCAGTTTCTCAGAAAGCTTGTTTCCAGATTTCATCGGAGGATATTTCCTTTTTCAAGATAGCCCTTATGGGCTTCCAAATATCACTTTGCCAATTCCACAAGAACTCTCTTAGCGAAAGGCTTCTTGAGAGGAAATCTGTAACTCTGGGAGTTGATTTCACAGAACACAATGAAGTTTCTCAGAAAGCTTCTTTCTCTTTGTTATCGGAGGATATTTCCTTTACCCTATAGTCTTCAAAGGGATCCGAAATATCTGTTCTCAGATTCCACAGAAATAAGGCTAGCAAAGAGATCCACGAAATACAGATGTAACTCTGTGAGTGGAAGTCACATATCACAGAGCAGTTTCTCAGAAAGCTTCTTTCCAGATTTCATCGGAGGATATTTCCTTTTTCACCATAGCCCTCTATGGGCTTCCAAATATCACTTTGCCAATTCCACAAGAACTGTCTTAGCGAAAGGCTTCTTGAGGGGAAAGCTGTAACTCTGTGAGATGATTTCACAGAACACAAAGAAGTTTCTCAGAAAGCTTCTTTCTCTTTGTTATTGGAGCATATTTCCTTTGGTCCTATTGTCTTCAAAGGTATCCGAAATATCTGTTCTCAGATTCCACAGAAATAAGGCTAGCAAAGAGATCCACGAAATACAGATGTAACTCTGTGAGTGGAAGTCACATATCACAGAGCAGTTTCTCAGAAAGCTTCTTTCCAGATTTCATCGGAGGATATTTCCTTTTTCAGGATAGCCCTTAAGGGCTTCCAAATATCACTTTGCCAATTCCACAAGAATTGTCTTAGCGAAAGGCTTCTTGAGAGGAAAGCTGTAACTCTGGGAGATGATTTCCCAGAACACAAAGAAGTTTCTCAGAAAGCTTCTTTCTCTTTGTTATCGGAGGATATTTCCTTTGGCCCTATAGTCTTCAAAGGGATCCGAAATATCTGTTCTCAGATTCCACAGAAATAAGGCTAGCAAAGACATCCACGAAATACATATGTAACTCTGTGAGTCGAAGTCACATATCACAGAGCAGTTTCTCAGAAAGCTTCTTTCCAGATTTCATCGGAGGATATTTCCTTTTTCACCATAGCCCTCTATGGGCTTCCAAATATCACTTTGCCAATTCCACAAGAACTGTCTTAGCGAAAGGCTTCTTGAGGGGAAAACTGTAACTCTGTGAGATGATTTCACAGAACACAAAGAAGTTTCTCAGAAAGCTTCTTTCTCTTTGTTATGGGAGGATATTTCCTTTGGCCCTATAGTCTTCAAGGGGATTCTAAATATCTGCTTTCAGATTCCACAGAAATAAGGCTAGCAAAGAGATCCACGAAATACAGATTTAACTCTGTGAGTGGAAGTCACATATCACAGAGCAGTTTCTCAGAAAGCTTCTTTCCATATTTCACCTGAGGATATTTCCTTTTTCACCATAGCCCTCTAAGGGGTTCCAAATATCACTTTGCCAATTCCACAAGAACTGTCTTAGCGTAAGCCTTCTTGAGGGGAAAGCTGTAACTCTGTGAGATGATTTCACAGAACACAAAGAAATTTCTCAGAAAGCTTCTTTCTCTTTGTTATCGGAGGATATTTCCTTTGGCCCTATAGTCTTCAAAGGGATCCGAAATATCTGTTCTCAGATTCCACAGAAATAAGGCTAGCAAAGAGATCCACGAAATACAGATGTAACTCTGTGAGTGGAAGTCACATATCACAGAGCAGTTTCTCAGAAAGCTTCTTTCCAGATTTCATCGGAGGATATTTCCTTTTTCACCATAGCCCTCTATGGGCTTCCAAATATCACTTTGCCAATTCCACAAGAACTGTCTTACCGAAAAGCTTCTTTAGGGGAAAGCTGTAACTCTGTGAGATGATTTCACAGAACACAAAGACGTTTCTCAGAAAGCTTCTTTCTCTTTGTTATCGGAGGATATTTCCTTTGGCTCCATAGTCTTCAAAGGGATCCGAAATATCTGTTCTCAGATTTCACAGAAATAAGGCTAGCAAAGAGATCCACGAAATACAGATGTAACTCTGTGAGTGGAAGTCACATATCACAGAGCAGTTTCTCAGAAAGCTTCTTTCCAGATTTCATCGGAGGATATTTCCTTTTTCAAGATAGCCCTTATGGGCTTCCAAATATCACTTTGGAAATTCCACAAGATCTCTCTTAGCGAAAGGCTTCTTGAGAGGAAATCTGTAACTCTGGGAGATGATTTCACAGAACACAATGAAGTTTCTCAGAAAGCTTCTTTCTCTTTGTTATCGGAGGATATTTCCTTTGGCTCCATAGTCTTCAAAGGGATCCGAAATATCTGTTCTCAGATTCCACAGAAATAAGGCTAGCAAAGAGATCCACGAAATACAGATGTAACTCTGTGAGTGGAAGTCACATATCACAGAGCAGTTTCTCAGAAAGCTTCTTTCCAGATTTCATCGGAGGATATTTCCTTTTTCACCTTAGCCCTCTATGGGCTTCCAAATATCACTTTGCCAATTCCACAAGAACTGTCTTAGCGAAAGGCTTCTTGAGGGGAAAGCTGTAACTCTGTGAGATGATTTCACAGAACACAAAGAAGTTTCTCAGAAAGCTTCTTTCTCTTTGTTATGCGAGGATATTTCCTTTGGCCCTATAGTCTTCAAAGGGATTCTAAATATCTGTTCTCAGATTCCACAGAAATAAGGCTAGCAAAGAGATCCACGAAATACAGATGTAACTCTGTGAGTGGAAGTCACATATCACAGAGCAGTTTCTCAGAAAGCTTCTTTCCAGATTTCATTGGAGGATATTTCCTTTTTCACCGTAGCCCTCTACGGGCTTCCAAATATCACTTTGCCAATTCCACAAGAACTGTCTTAGCGTAAGCCTTCTTGAGGGGAAAGCTGGAACTCTGTGAGATGATTTCACAGAACACAAAGAAGTTTCTCAGAAAGCTTCTTTCTCTTTGTTATCGGAGGATATTTCCTTTGGCCCTATAGTCTTCAAAGGGATCCGAAATATCTGTTCTCAGATTCCACAGAAATAAGGCTAGCAAAGAGATCCACGAAATACAGATGTAACTCTGTGAGTGGAAGTCACATATCACAGAGCAGTTTCTCAGAAAGCTTCTTTCCAGATTTCATCGGAGGATATTTCCTTTTTCACCATAGCCGTCTATGGGCTTCCAAATATCACTTTGCCAATTCCACAAGAACTGTCTTACCGAAAAGCTTCTTTAGGGGAAAGCTGTAACTCTGTGAGATGATTTCACAGAACACAAAGAAGTTTCTCAGAAAGCTTCTTTCTCTTTGTTATCGGAGGATATTTCCTTTGGCTCCATAGTCTTCAAAGGGATCCGAAATATCTGTTCTCAGATTCCACAGAAATAAGGCTAGCAAAGAGATCCACGAAATACAGATATAACTCTGTGAGTGGAAGTCACATATCACAGAGCAGTTTCTCAGAAAGCTTCTTTCCAGATTTCATCGGAGGATATTTCCTTTTTCAAGATAGCCCTTATGGGCTTCCAAATATCACTTTGCCAATTCCACAAGAACTCTCTTAGCGAAAGGCTTCTTGAGAAGAAATCTGTAACTCTGGGAGATGATTTCACAGAACACAATGAAGTTTCTCAGAAAGCTTCTTTCTCTTTGTTATCGGAGGCTATTTCCTTTGGCTCCATAGTCTTCAAAGGGATCCGAAATATCTGTTCTCAGATTCCACAGAAATAAGGCTAGCAAAGAGATCCACGAAATACAGATGTAACTCTGTGAGTGGAAGTCACATATCACAGAGCAGTTTCTCAGAAAGCTTCTTTCCAGATTTCATCGGAGGATATTTCCTTTTTCACCATAGCCCTCTATGGGCTTCCAAATATCACTTTGCCAATTCCACAAGAACTGTCTTAGCGAAAGGTTCTTGAGGGGAAAGCTGTAACTCTGTGAGATGATTTCACAGAACACAAAGAAGTTTCTCAGAAAGCTTCTTTCTCTTTGTTATGCGAGGATATTTCCTTTGGCCCTGTAGTCTTCAAGGGGATTCTAAATATCTGCTTTCAGATTCTACAGAAATAAGGCTAGCAAAGAGATCCACGAAATACAGATGTAACTCTGTGAGTGGAAGTCACATATCACAGAGCAGTTTCTCAGAAAGCTTCTTTCCAGATTTCATCAGAGGATATTTCCTTTTTCACCATAGCCCTCTATGGGCTTCCAAATATCACTTTGCCAATTCCACAAGAACTGTCTTAGCGAAAGGCTTCTTGAGGGGAAAGCTGTAACTCTGGGAGATGATTTCACAGAACACAAAGAAGTTTCTCAGAAAGCTTCTTTCTCTTTATTATCGGAGGATATTTCCTTTGGACCTATAGTCTTCCAAGGGATCCGAAATATCTGTTCTCAGATTCCACAGAAATAAGGCTAGCAAAGAGATCCACGAAATACAGATGTAACTCTGTGAGTGGAAGTCTCATATCACAGAGCAGTTTCTCAGAAAGCTTCTTTCCAGATTTCATCGGAGGATATTTCCTTTTTCACCATAGCCCTCTATCGGCTTCCAAATGTCACTTTGCCAATTCCACAAGAACTGTCTTAGCGAAAGGTTTCTTGAGGGAAAATCTGTAACTCTGTGAGATGATTTCACAGAACACAAAGAAGTTTCTCAGAAAGCTTCTTTCTCTTTGTTATCGGAGGATATTTCCTTTGGCCCTATAGTCCTCAAAGGGATCCGAAATATCTGTTCTCAGATTCCACAGAAATAAGGCTAGCATAGAGATCCACGAAAAACAGATGTAATTCTGTGAGTGGAAGTCACATATCACAAAGCAGTTTGTGAGAAAGCTTCTTTCCAGATTTCATTAGAGGATATTTCCTTTTTCACAATAGCCCTCTATGGGCTTCCAAATATCACTTTGCCAATTCCACAAGAACTGTCTTAGGGAAAGGCTTCTTGAGGGCAAAGCTGTAACTCTGTGAGATGATTTCACAGAACACAAAGAAGTTTCTCAGAAAGCATCTTTCTCTTTGTCATGGGAGGATATTTCCATTGTCCCTATAGTCTTCAAAGGGATCCGAAATATCTGTTCTCAGATTCCACAGAAATAAGGTTAGCAAAGAGATCCACGAAATACAGATGTAACTCTGTGAGTGGAAGTCACATATCCCAGAGCAGTTTCTCAGAAAGCTTCTTTCCAGATTTCATCGCAGGATATTTCCTTTTTCACCATAGCCCTCTATGGGCTTCCAAATATCACTTTGCCAATTCCACAAGAACTGTCTTAGCGAAAGGCTTCTTGAGGGGAAAGCTGTAACTCTGTGAGATGATTTCACAGAACACAAAGAAGTTTCTCAGAAAGCTTCTTTCTCTTTCTTATCGGAGGATATTTCCTTTGGCCCTATAGTCTTCAAAGTGATCCGAAATATCTGTTCTCAGATTCCACAGAAATAAGGCTAGCAAAGAGATCCACGAAATACAGATGTAACTCTGTGAGTGGAAGTCACATATCACAGAGCAGTTTCTCAGAAAGCTTCTTTCCAGATTTCATCGGAGGATATGTCCTTTTTCACCATAGCCCTCTAAGGGCTACCAAATATCACTTTGCCAATTCCACAAGAACTGTCTTAGCGAAAGGCTTCTTGAGGGGAAAGCTGTAACTCTGTGAGATGATTTCACAGAACACAAAGAAGTTTCTCAGAAAGCTTCTTTCTCTTTGTTATGGGAGGATATTTCCTTTGGCCCTACAGTCTTCAAATGGATTCTAAATATCTGCTCTCAGATTCCACAGAAATAAGGCTAGCAAAGAGATCCACGAACTACAGATGTAACTCTGTGAGTGGAAGTCACATATCACAGAGCAGTTTCTCAGAAAGCTTCTTTCCAGATTTCATCGGAGGATATTTCCTTTTTCACCATAGCCGTCTATGGGCTTCCAAATATCACTTTGCCAATTCCACAAGAACTGTCTTAGCGGAAGGCTTCTTGAGGGGAAAGCTGTAACTCTGTGAGATGATTTCACAGAACACAAAGAAGTTTCTCCGAAAGCTTCTTTCTCTTTGTTATTGGAGCATATTTCCTTTGGTCCTATAGTCTTCAAAGGTATCCGAAATATGTGTTGTCAGATTCCACAGAAATAAGGCTAGCAAAGAGATCCACGAAATACAGATGTAACTCTGTGAGTGGAAGTCACATATCACAGAGCAGTTTCTCAGAAAGCTTCTTTCCAGATTTCATCGGAGGATATTTCCTTTTTCAGGATAGCCCTTAAGGGCTTCCAAATATCACTTTGCCAATTCCACAAGAACTGTCTTAGCGAAAGCCTTCTTGAGAGGAAAGCTGTAACTCTGGGAGATGATTTCACAGAACACAAAGAAGTTTCTCAGAAAGCTTCTTTCTCTTTGTTATCGGAGGATATTTCCTTTGGCCCTATAGTCTTCAAAGGGATCCGAAATATCTGTTCTCAGATTCCACAGAAATAAGGCTAGCAAAGACATCCAAGAAATACATATGTAACTCTGTGAGTGGAAGTCACATATCACAGAGCAGTTTCTCAGAAAGCTTCTTTCCAGATTTCATCGGAGGATATTTCCTTTTTCACCATAGCCCTCTATGGGCTTCCAAATATCACTTTGCCAATTCCACAAGAACTGTCTTAGCGAAAGGCTTCATGAGGGGAAAGCTGTAACTCTGTGAGATGATTTCACAGAACACAAAGAAGTTTCTCAGAAAGCTTCTTTCTCTTTGTTGTGGGAGGATATTTCCTTTGGCCCTATAGTCTTCAAGGGGATTCTAAATA
The DNA here is from genome assembly GCF_049350105.2 of Macaca mulatta. Lineage (NCBI taxonomy): Eukaryota > Metazoa > Chordata > Mammalia > Primates > Cercopithecidae > Macaca > Macaca mulatta. The sequence goes on from NC_133417.1 coordinate 32,958,354, forward strand.
TCTGCTTTCAGATTCCACAGAAATAAGGCTAGCAAAGAGATCCACGAAATACAGATGTAACTCTGTGAGTGGAAGTCACATATCACAGAGCAGTTTCTCAGAAAGCTTCTTTCCAGATTTCACCTGAGGATATTTCCTTTTTCACCATAGCCCTCTAAGGTGTTCCAAATATCACTTTGCCAATTCCACAAGAACTGTCTTAGCGAAAGGCTTCTTGAAGGGAAAGCTCTAACTCTGTGAGATGATTTCAGAGAACACAAAGAAGTTTCTCAGAAAGCTTCTTTCTCTTTGTTATGGGAGGATATTTCCTTTGGCCCTATAGTCTTCAAGGGGATTCTAAATATCTGCTTTCAGATTCCACAGAAATAAGGCTAGCAAAGAGATCCACGAAATACAGATGTAACTCTGTGGGTGGAAGTCACATATCACAGAGCAGTTTCTCAGAAAGCTTCTTTCCAGATTTCATCTGAGGATATTTCCTTTTTCACCATAGCCCTCTATGGGCTTCCAAATATCACTTTGCCAATTCCACAAGAACTGTCTTAGCGAAAGGCTTCTTGAGGGGAAAGCTGTAACTCTGTGCGATGATTTCACAGAACACAAAGAAGTTTCTCAGAAAGCGTCTTTCTCTTTGTTATCGGAGGATATTTCCTTTGGCCCTATAGTCTTCAAAGGGATCCGAAATATCTGTTCTCAGATTCCACAGAAATAAGGCTAGCAAAGAGATCCACGAAATACAGATGTAACTCTGTGAGTGGAAGTCACATATCACAGAGCAGTTTCTCAGAAAGCTTCTTTCCAGATTTCATCTTAGGATATTTCCTTTTTCACCGTAGCCCTCTATGGGCTTCCATATATCACTTTGCCAATTCCACAAGAACTGTCTTAGCGAAAGGCTTCTTGAGGGGAAAGCTGTAACTCTGTGAGATGATTTCACAGAATACAAAGAAGTTTCTCAGAAAGCTTCTTTCTCTTTGTTATGGGAGGATATTTCCTTTGGCCCTACAGTCTTCAAATGGATTCTAAATATCTGCTCTCAGATTCCACAGAAATAAGGCTAGCAAAGAGATCCACGAAATACAGATATAACTCTGTGAGTGGAAGTCACATATCACAGAGCAGTTTCTCAGAAAGCTTCTTTCCAGATTTCATCGGAGGATATTTCCTTTTTCACCATAGCCGTCTATGGGCTTCCAAATATCACTTTGCCAATTCCACAAGAACTGTCTTAGCGGAAGGCTTCTTGAGGGGAAAGCTGTAACTCTGTGAGATGATTTCACAGAACACAAAGAAGTTTCTCAGAAAGCTTCTTTCTATTTGTTATTGGAGCATATTTCCTTTGGTCCTATAGTCTTCAAAGGTATCCGAAATATGTGTTGTCAGATTCCACAGAAATAAGGCTAGCAAAGAGATCCACGAAATACAGATGTAACTCTGTGAGTGGAAGTCACATATCACAGAGCAGTTTCTCAGAAAGCTTCTTTCCAGATTTCATCGGAGGATATTTCCTTTTTCAGGATAGCCCTTAAGGGCTTCCAAATATCACTTTGCCAATTCCACAAGAACTGTCTTAGCGAAAGCCTTCTTGAGAGGAAAGCTGTAACTCTGGGAGATGATTTCACAGAACACAAAGAAGTTTCTCAGAAAGCTTCTTTCTCTTTGTTATCGGAGGATATTTCCTTTGGCCCTATAGTCTTCAAAGGGATCCGAAATATCTGTTCTCAGATTCCACAGAAATAAGGCTAGCAAAGACATCCAAGAAATACATATGTAACTCTGTGAGTGGAAGTCACATATCACAGAGCAGTTTCTCAGAAAGCTTCTTTCCAGATTTCATCGGAGGATATTTCCTTTTTCACCATAGCCCTCTATGGGCTTCCAAATATCACTTTGCCAATTCCACAAGAACTGTCTTAGCGAAAGGCTTCTTGAGGGGAAAGCTGTAACTCTGTGAGATGATTTCACAGAACACAAAGAAGTTTCTCAGAAAGCTTCTTTCTCTTTGTTGTGGGAGGATATTTCCTTTGGCCCTATAGTCTTCAAGGGGATTCTAAATATCTGCTTTCAGATTCCACAGAAATAAGGCTAGCAAAGAGATCCACGAAATACAGATGTAACTTTGTGAGTGGAAGTCACATATCACAGAGCAGTTTCTCAGAAAGCTTCTTTCCAGATTTCACCTGAGGATATTTCCTTTTTCACCATAGCCCTCTAAGGTGTTCCAAATATCACTTTGCCAATTCCACAAGAACTGTCTTAGCGAAAGGCTTCTTGAAGGGAAAGGTCTAACTCTGTGAGATGATTTCAGAGAACACAAAGAAGTTTCTCAGAAAGCTTCTTTCTCTTTGTTATGGGAGGATATTTCCTTTGGCCCTATAGTCTTCAAGGGGATTCTAAATATCTGCTTTCAGATTCCACAGAAATAAGGCTAGCAAAGAGATCCACGAAATACAGATGTAACTCTGTGGGTGGAAGTCACATATCACAGAGCAGTTTCTCAGAAAGCTTCTTTCCAGATTTCATCTGAGGATATTTCCTTTTTCACCATAGCCCTCTATGGGCTTCCAAATATCACTTTGCCAATTCCACAAGAACTGTCTTAGCGAAAGGCTTCTTGAGGGGAAAGCTGTAACTCTGTGCGATGATTTCACAGAACACAAAGAAGTTTCTCAGAAAGCGTCTTTCTCTTTGTTATCGGAGGATATTTCCTTTGGCCCTATAGTCTTCAAAGGGATCCGAAATATCTGTTCTCAGATTCCACAGAAATAAGGCTAGCAAAGAGATCCACGAAATACAGATGTAACTCTGTGAGTGGAAGTCACATATCACAGAGCAGTTTCTCAGAAAGCTTCTTTCCAGATATCATCTTAGGATATTTCCTTTTTCACCGTAGCCCTCTATGGGCTTCCATATATCACTTTGCCAATTCCACAAGAACTGTCTTAGCGAAAGGCTTCTTGAGGGGAAAGCTGTAACTCTGTGAGATGATTTCACAGAATACAAAGAAGTTTCTCAGAAAGCTTCTTTCTCTTTGTTATGGGAGGATATTTCCTTTGGCCCTACAGTCTTCAAATGGATTCTAAATATCTGCTCTCAGATTCCACAGAAATAAGGCTAGCAAAGAGATCCACGAAATACAGATGTAACTCTGTGAGTGGAAGTCACATATCACAGAGCAGTTTCTCAGAAAGCTTCTTTCCAGATTTCATCGGAGGATATTTCCTTTTTCACCATAGCCGTCTATGGGCTTCCAAATATCACTTTGCCAATTCCACAAGAACTGTCTTAGCGGAAGGCTTCTTGAGGGGAAAGCTGTAACTCTGTGAGATGATTTCACAGAACACAAAGAAGTTTCTCAGAAAGCTTCTTTCTCTTTGTTATTGGAGCATATTTCCTTTGGTCCTATAGTCTTCAAAGGTATCCGAAATATGTGTTGTCAGATTCCACAGAAATAAGGCTAGCAAAGAGATCCACGAAATACAGATGTAACTCTGTGAGTGGAAGTCACATATCACAGAGCAGTTTCTCAGAAAGCTTCTTTCCAGATTTCATCGGAGGATATTTCCTTTTTCAGGATAGCCCTTAAGGGCTTCCAAATATCACTTTGCCAATTCCACAAGAACTGTCTTAGCGAAAGCCTTCTTGAGAGGAAAGCTGTAACTCTGGGAGATGATTTCACAGAACACAAAGAAGTTTCTCAGAAAGCTTCTTTCTCTTTGTTATCGGAGGATATTTCCTTTGGCCCTATAGTCTTCAAAGGGATCCGAAATATCTGTTCTCAGATTCCACAGAAATAAGGCTAGCAAAGACATCCAAGAAATACATATGTAACTCTGTGAGTGGAAGTCACATATCACAGAGCAGTTTCTCAGAAAGCTTCTTTCCAGATTTCATCGGAGGATATTTCCTTTTTCACCATAGCCCTCTATGGGCTTCCAAATATCACTTTGCCAATTCCACAAGAACTGTCTTAGCGAAAGGCTTCTTGAGGGGAAAGCTGTAACTCTGTGAGATGATTTCACAGAACACAAAGAAGTTTCTCAGAAAGCTTCTTTCTCTTTGTTGTGGGAGGATATTTCCTTTGGCCCTATAGTCTTCAAGGGGATTCTAAATATCTGCTTTCAGATTCCACAGAAATAAGGCTAGCAAAGAGATCCACGAAATACAGATGTAACTCTGTGAGTGGAAGTCACATATCACAGAGCAGTTTCTCAGAAAGCTTCTTTCCAGATTTCACCTGAGGATATTTCCTTTTTCACCATAGCCCTCTAAGGTGTTCCAAATATCACTTTGCCAATTCCACAAGAACTGTCTTAGCGAAAGGCTTCTTGAGGGGAAAGCTCTAACTCTGTGAGATGATTTCAGAGAACACAAAGAAGTTTCTCAGAAAGCTTCTTTCTCTTTGTTATGGGAGGATATTTCCTTTGGCCCTATAGTCTTCAAGGGGATTCTAAATATCTGCTTTCAGATTCCACAGAAATAAGGCTAGCAAAGAGATCCACGAAATACAGATGTAACTCTGTGAGTGGAAGTCACATATCACAGAGCAGTTTCTCAGAAAGCTTCTTTCCAGATTTCATCTGAGGATATTTCCTTTTTCACCATAGCCCTCTATGGGCTTCCAAATATCACTTTGCCAATTCCACAAGAACTGTCTTAGCGAAAGGCTTCTTGAGGGGAAAGCTGTAACTCTGTGAGATGATTTCACAGAACACAAAGAAGTTTCTCAGAAAGCGTCTTTCTCTTTGTTATCGGAGGATATTTCCTTTGGCCCTATAGTCTTCAAAGGGATCCGAAATATCTGTTCTCAGATTCCACAGAAATAAGGCTAGCAAAGAGATCCACGAAATACAGATGTAACTCTGTGAGTGGAAGTCACATATCACAGAGCAGTTTCTCAGAAAGCTTCTTTCCAGATTTCATCGGAGGATATTTCCTTTTTCACCGTAGCCCTCTATGGGCTTCCATATATCACTTTGCCAATTCCACAAGAACTGTCTTAGCGAAAGGCTTCTTGAGGGGAAAGCTGTAACTCTGTGAGATGATTTCACAGAATACAAAGAAGTTTCTCAGAAAGCTTCTTTCTCTTTGTTATCGGAGGATATTTCCTTTGGCCCTATAGTCTTCAAAGGGATTCTAAATATCTGCTCTCAGATTCCACAGAAATAAGGCTAGCAAAGAGATCCACGAAATACAGATGTAACTCTGTGAGTGGAAGTCACATATCACAGAGCAGTTTCTCAGAAAGCTTCTTTCCAGATTTCATCGGAGGATATTTCCTTTTTCATGATAGCCCTTATGGGCTTCCAAATATCACTTTGCCAATTCCACAAGAACTCTCTTAGCGAAAGGCTTCTTGAGAGGAAATCTGTAACTCTGGGAGATGATTTCACAGAACACAATGAAGTTTCTCAGAAAGCTTCTTTCTCTTTGTTATCGGAGGATATTTCCTTTAGCCCTATAGTCTTCAAAGGGATCCGAAATATCTGTTCTCAGATTCCCCAGAAATAAGGCTAGCAAAGAGATCCACGAAATACAGATGTAACTCTGTGAGTGGAAGTCACATATCACAGAGCAGTTTCTCAGAAAGCTTCTTTCCAGATTTCATCGGAGGATATTTCCTTTTTCACCATAGCCCTCTATGGGCTTCCAAATATCACTTTGCCAATTCCACAAGAACTGTCTTAGCGAAAGGCTTCTTGAGGGGAAAGCTGTAACTCTGTGAGATGATTTCACAGAACACAAAGAAGTTTCTCAGAAAGCTTCTTTCTCTTTGTTATGGGAGGATATTTCCTTTGGCCCTGTAGTGTTCAAGGGGATTCTAAATATCTGCTTTCAGATTCTACAGAAATAAGGCTAGCAAAGAGATCCACGAAATACAGATGTAACTCTGTGAGTGGAAGTCACACATCACAGAGCAGTTTCACAGAAAGCTTCTTTCCAGATTTCATCAGAGGATATTTCCTTTTTCACCATAGCCCTCTATGGGCTTCCAAATATCACTTTGCCAATTCCACAAGAACTGTCTTAGCGAAAGGCTTCTTGAGGGGAAAGCTGTAACTCTGTGAGATGATTTCACAGAACACAAAGAAGTTTCTCAGAAAGCTTCTTTCTCTTTATTATCGGAGGATATTTCCTTTGGACCTATAGTCTTCCAAGGGATCCGAAATATCTGTTATCAGATTCCACAGAAATAAGGCTAGCAAAGAGATCCACGAAACACAGATGTAACTCTGTGAGTGGAAGTCACATATCACAGAGCAGTTTCTCAGAAAGCTTCTTTCCAGATTTCATCTGAGGACATTTCCTTTTTCACCATAGCCCTCTATGGGCTTCCAAATGTCACTTTGCCAATTCCACAAGAACTGTCTTAGCGAAAGGTTTCTTGAGGGAAAATCTGTAACTCTGTGAGATGATTTCACAGAACACAAAGAAGTTTCTCAGAAAGCTTCTTTCTCTTTGTTATGGGAGGATATTTCCTTTGTCACTAAAGTCTTCAAAGGGATCCGAAATATCTGTTCTCAGATTCCACAGAAATAAGGTTAGCAAAGAGATCCACGAAATACAGATGTAACTCTGTGAGTGGAAGTCACATATCACAGAGCAGTTTCTCAGAACGCTTCTTTCCAGATTTCATCAGAGGATATTTCCTTTTTCACCATAGCCCTCTATGGCCTTCCAAATATCACTTTGCCAATTCCACAAGAACTGTCTTAGCGAAAGGCTTCTTGAGGGGAAAGCTGTAACTCTGTGAGATGATTTCACAGAACACAAAGAAGTTTCTCAGAAAGCTTCTTTCTCTTTATTATCGGAGGATATTTCCTTTGGACCTATAGTCTTCCAAGGGATCCGAAATATCTGTTCTCAGATTCCACAGAAATAAGGCTAGCAAAGAGATCCACGAAATACAGATGTAACTCTGTGAGTGGAAGTCACATATCACAGAGCAGTTTCTCAGAAAGCTTCTTTCCAGATTTCATCGGAGGATATTTCCTTTTTCACCGTAGCCCTCTATGGGCTTCCAAATATCACTTTGCCAATTCCACAAGAACTGTCTTAGCGTAAGCCTTCTTGAGGGGAAAGCTGTAACTCTGTGAGATGATTTCACAGAACACAAAGAAGTTTCTCAGAAAGCTTCTTTCTCTTTGTTATCGGAGGATATTTCCTTTGGCCCTATAGTCTTCAAAGGGTTCCGAAATATCTGTTCTCAGATTCCACAGATATAAGGCTAGCAAAGAGATCCACGAAATACAGATGTAACTCTCTGAGTGGAAGTCACATATCACAGAGCAGTTTCTCAGAAAGCTTCTTTCCAGATTTCATTGGAGGATATTTCCTTTTTCACAATAGCCCTCTACGGGCTTCCAAATATCACTTTGCGAATTCCACAAGAACTGTCTTAGCGAAAGGCTTCTTGAGGGGAAAGCTGTAACTCTGGGAGATGATTTCACAGAACACAAAGAAGTTTCTCAGAAAGCTTCTTTCTCTTTGTTATGGGAGGATATTTCCTTTGGCCCTATAGTCTTCAAAGGGATCCGAAATATCTGTTCTCAGATTCCACAGAAATAAGGCTAGCAAAGAGATCCACCAAATACAGATGTAACTCTGTGAGTGGAAGTCACATATCACAGAGCAGTTTCTCAGAAAGCTTCTTTCCAGATTTCACTGGAGGATATTTCCTTTTTCACAATAGCCCTCTATGGGCTTCCAAATATCACTTTGCCAATTCCACAAGAACTGTCTTAGCGAAAGGCTTCTTGAGGGGAAAGCTGTAACTCTGGGAGATGATTTCACAGAACACAAAGAAGTTTCTCAGAAAGCTTCTTTCTCTATGTTATCGGAGGATATTTCCTTTGGCCCTATAGTCTTCAAAGGGATCCGAAATATCTGTTCTCAGATTCCACAGAAATAAGGCTAGCAAAGAGATCCACGAAATACTGATGTAACTCTGTGAGTGGAAGTCACATATCCCAGAGCAGTTTCTCAGAAAGCTTCTTTGCAGATTTCATCTGAGGATATTTCCTTTTTCACCATAGCCGTCTATGGGCTTCCAAATATCACTTTGCCAATTCCACAAGAACTGTCTTAGCGAAAGGCTTCTTAAGGGCAAAGCTGTAACTCTGTGAGATGATTTCACAGAACACAAAGAAGTTTCTCAGAAAGCTTCTTTCTCTTTGTCATGGGAGGATATTTCCTTTGTCCCTATAGTCTTCAAAGGGATCCGAAATATCTGTTCTCAGATTCCACAGAAATAAGGCTGGCAAAGAGATCCACGAAATACAGATGTAACTCTGTGAGTGGAAGTCACATATCACAGAGCAGTTTCTCAGAAAGCTTCTTTCCAGATTTCATCGGAGGATATTTCCTTTTTCACCATAGCCCTCTATGGGCTTCCAAATATCACTTGGCCAATTCCACAAGAACTGCCTTAGCGAAAGGCTTCTTGAGGGGAAAGCTGTAACTCTGTGAGATGATTTCACAGAACACAAAGACGTTTCTCAGAAAGCTTCTTTCTCTTTGATATGGGAGGATATTTCCTTTGGCCCTATAGACTTCAAAGGGATCCGAACTATCTGTTCTCAGATTCCACAGTAATAAGGCTAGCAAAGAAATCCATGAAACACAGATGTAACTCTGTGAGTGGAAGTCACATATCACAGAGCAGTTTCTCAGAAAGCTTCTTTCCAGATTTCATCGGAGGATATTTCCTTTTTCACCATACCCTCTAAGGGCTTCCAAATATCACTTTCCCAATTCCACAAGAACTGTCTTAGCGAAAGGCTTCTAGAGGGGAAAGCTGTAACTCTGTGAGATGATTTCACAGAACACAAAGAAGTTTCTCAGAAAGCTTCTTTCTCTTTGTTATGGGAGGATATATCCTTTGGCCCTATAGTCTTCAAAGAGATCCGAAATATCTGTTCTCAGATTCCACAGAAATAAGGCTAGCAAAGAGATCCACGAAATACAGATGTAACTCTGTGAGTGGAAGTCACATATCACAGAGCAGTTTCTCAGAAAGCTTCTTTCCAGATTTCATCGGAGGATATTTCCTTTTTCACCATAGCCGTCTATGGGCTTCCAAATATCACTTTGCCAATTCCACAAGAACTGTCTTACCGAAAAGCTTCTTGAGGGGAAAGCTGTAACTCTGTGAGATGATTTCACAGAACACAAAGAAGTTTCTCAGAAAGCTTCTTTCTCTTTGTTATCGGAGGATATTTCCTTTGGCTCCATAGTCTTCAAAGGGATCCGAAATATCTGTTCTCAGATTCCACAGAAATAAGGCTAGCAAAGAGATCCACGAAATACAGATGTAACTCTGTGAGTGGAAGTCACATATCACAGAGCAGTTTCTCAGAAAGCTTCTTTCCAGATTTCATCGGAGGATATTTCCTTTTTCACCATAGCCCTCTATGGGCTTCCATATATCACTTTGCCAATTCCACAAGAACTGTCTTAGCGAAAGGCTTCTTGAGGGGAAAGCTGTAACTCTGTGAGGTGATTTCACAGAACACAAAGAAGTTTCTCAGAAAGCTTCCTTCTCTTTGTTATGCGAGGATATTTCCTTTGGCCCTATAGTCTCCAAAGGGATTCTAAATATCTGCTCTCAGATTCCACAGAAATAAGGCTAGCAAAGACATCCACGAAATACAGATGTAACTCTGTGAGTGGAAGTCACATATAACAGAGCAGTTTCTCAAAAAGCTTCTTTCCAGATTTCATCTGAGGATATTTCCTTTTTCACAATAGCCCTCTATGGGCTTCCAAATATCACTTTGCCAATTCCAGAAAAACTGTCTTAGCGAAAGGCTTCTTGAGGGGAAAGCTGTAACTCTGTGAGATGATTTCACAGAACACAAAGACGTTTCTCAGAAAGCTTCTTTCTCTTTGTTATCGGAGGATATATCCTTTGGCCCTATAGTCTTCAAAGGGATTCGAAATATCTGTTCTCAGATTCCACAGAAATAAGGCTAGCAAAGAGATCCACGAAATACAGATGTAACTCTGTGAGTGGAAGTCACATATCACAGAGCAGTTTCTCAGAAAGCTTCTTTCCAGATTTCATCGGAGGATATTTCCTTTTTCACCATAGCCGTCTATGGGCTTCCAAATATCACTTTGCCAATTCCACAAGAACTGTCTTAGCGAAAGGTTTCTTGAGGGGAAAGCTGTAACTCTGTGAGATGATTTCACAGAACACAAAGAAGTTTCTCAGAAAGCTTCTTTCTCTTTGTTATCGGAGGATATTTCCTTTAGCCCTGTAGTCTTCAAAGGGATCCGAAATATCTGTTCTCAGATTCCACAGAAATAAGGCTAGCAAAGTGATCCACGAAATACAGATGTAACTCTGTGAGTGGAAGTCACATATCACAGAGCAGTTTCTCAGAAAGCTTCCTTCCAGATTTCATCGGAGGATATTTCCTTTTTCACCATAGCCCTCTATGGGCTTCCAAATATCACTTTGCCAATTCCACAAGAACTGTCTTAGCGAAAGGCTTCTTGAGGGGAAAGCTGTAACTCTGTGAGATGATTTCACAGAACACAAAGATGTTTCTCAGAAAGCTTCTTTCTCTTTGTTATCGGAGGATATTTCCTTTGGCCCTATAGTCTTCAAAGGGATCCGAAATATCTGTTCTCAGATTCCACAGAAATAAGGCTAGCAAAGAGATCCACGAAATACAGATGTAACTCTGTGAGTGGAAGTCACATATCACAGAGCAGTTTCTCAGAAAGCTTCTTTCCAGATTTCATCTGAGGATATTTCCTTTTTCACCATAGCCCTCTATGGGCTTCCAAATATCACTTTGCCAATTCCACAAGAACTGTCTTAGCGAAAGGCTTCTTGAGGGAAAATCTGTAACTCTGTGAGATGATTTCACAGAACACAAAGAAGTTTCTCAGAAAGCTTCTTTCTCTTTGTTATGGGAGGATATTTCCTTTGTCACTAAAGTCTTCAAAGGGATCCGAAATATCTGTTCTCAGATTCCACAGAAATAAGGTTAGCAAAGAGATCCACGAAATACAGATGTAACTCTGTGAGTGGAAGTCACATATCACAGAGCAGTTTCTCAGAACGCTTCTTTCCAGATTTCATCAGAGGATATTTCCTTTTTCACCATAGCCCTCTATGGCCTTCCAAATATCACTTTGCCAATTCCACAAGAACTGTCTTAGCGAAAGGCTTCTTGAGGGTAAAGCTGTAACTCTGTGAGATGATTTCACAGAACACAAAGAAGTTTCTCAGAAAGCTTCTTTCTCTTTATTATCGGAGGATATTTCCTTTGGACCTATAGTCTTCCAAGGGATCCGAAATATCTGTTCTCAGATTCCACAGAAATAAGGCTAGCAAAGAGATCCACGAAATACAGATGTAACTCTGTGAGTGGAAGTCACATATCACAGAGCAGTTTCTCAGAAAGCTTCTTTCCAGATTTCATCGGAGGATATTTCCTTTTTCACCGTAGCCCTCTATGGGCTTCCAAATATCACTTTGCCAATTCCACAAGAACTGTCTTAGCGTAAGCCTTCTTGAGGGGAAAGCTGTAACTCTGTGAGATGATTTCACAGAACACAAAGAAGTTTCTCAGAAAGCTTCTTTCTCTTTGTTATCGGAGGATATTTCCTTTGGCCCTATAGTCTTCAAAGGGTTCCGAAATATCTGTTCTCAGATTCCACAGATATAAGGCTAGCAAAGAGATCCACGAAATACAGATGTAACTCTCTGAGTGGAAGTCACATATCACAGAGCAGTTTCTCAGAAAGCTTCTTTCCAGATTTCATTGGAGGATATTTCCTTTTTCACAATAGCCCTCTACGGGCTTCCAAATATCACTTTGCGAATTCCACAAGAACTGTCTTAGCGAAAGGCTTCTTGAGGGGAAAGCTGTAACTCTGGGAGATGATTTCACAGAACACAAAGAAGTTTCTCAGAAAGCTTCTTTCTCTTTGTTATGGGAGGATATTTCCTTTGGCCCTATAGTCTTCAAAGGGATCCGAAATATCTGTTCTCAGATTCCACAGAAATAAGGCTAGCAAAGAGATCCACCAAATACAGATGTAACTCTGTGAGTGGAAGTCACATATCACAGAGCAGTTTCTCAGAAAGCTTCTTTCCAGATTTCACTGGAGGATATTTCCTTTTTCACAATAGCCCTCTATGGGCTTCCAAATATCACTTTGCCAATTCCACAAGAACTGTCTTAGCGAAAGGCTTCTTGAGGGGAAAGCTGTAACTCTGGGAGATGATTTCACAGAACACAAAGAAGTTTCTCAGAAAGCTTCTTTCTCTATGTTATCGGAGGATATTTCCTTTGGCCCTATAGTCTTCAAAGGGATCCGAAATATCTGTTCTCAGATTCCACAGAAATAAGGCTAGCAAAGAGATCCACGAAATACTGATGTAACTCTGTGAGTGGAAGTCACATATCCCAGAGCAGTTTCTCAGAAAGCTTCTTTGCAGATTTCATCTGAGGATATTTCCTTTTTCACCATAGCCGTCTATGGGCTTCCAAATATCACTTTGCCAATTCCACAAGAACTGTCTTAGCGAAAGGCTTCTTAAGGGCAAAGCTGTAACTCTGTGAGATGATTTCACAGAACACAAAGAAGTTTCTCAGAAAGCTTCTTTCTCTTTGTCATGGGAGGATATTTCCTTTGTCCCTATAGTCTTCAAAGGGATCCGAAATATCTGTTCTCAGATTCCACAGAAATAAGGCTGGCAAAGAGATCCACGAAATACAGATGTAACTCTGTGAGTGGAAGTCACATATCACAGAGCAGTTTCTCAGAAAGCTTCTTTCCAGATTTCATCGGAGGATATTTCCTTTTTCACCATAGCCCTCTATGGGCTTCCAAATATCACTTGGCCAATTCCACAAGAACTGCCTTAGCGAAAGGCTTCTTGAGGGGAAAGCTGTAACTCTGTGAGATGATTTCACAGAACACAAAGACGTTTCTCAGAAAGCTTCTTTCTCTTTGATATGGGAGGATATTTCCTTTGGCCCTATAGACTTCAAAGGGATCCGAACTATCTGTTCTCAGATTCCACAGTAATAAGGCTAGCAAAGAAATCCATGAAACACAGATGTAACTCTGTGAGTGGAAGTCACATATCACAGAGCAGTTTCTCAGAAAGCTTCTTTCCAGATTTCATCGGAGGATATTTCCTTTTTCACCATACCCTCTAAGGGCTTCCAAATATCACTTTCCCAATTCCACAAGAACTGTCTTAGCGAAAGGCTTCTAGAGGGGAAAGCTGTAACTCTGTGAGATGATTTCACAGAACACAAAGAAGTTTCTCAGAAAGCTTCTTTCTCTTTGTTATGGGAGGATATATCCTTTGGCCCTATAGTCTTCAAAGAGATCCGAAATATCTGTTCTCAGATTCCACAGAAATAAGGCTAGCAAAGAGATCCACGAAATACAGATGTAACTCTGTGAGTGGAAGTCACATATCACAGAGCAGTTTCTCAGAAAGCTTCTTTCCAGATTTCATCGGAGGATATTTCCTTTTTCACCATAGCCGTCTATGGGCTTCCAAATATCACTTTGCCAATTCCACAAGAACTGTCTTACCGAAAAGCTTCTTGAGGGGAAAGCTGTAACTCTGTGAGATGATTTCACAGAACACAAAGAAGTTTCTCAGAAAGCTTCTTTCTCTTTGTTATCGGAGGATATTTCCTTTGGCTCCATAGTCTTCAAAGGGATCCGAAATATCTGTTCTCAGATTCCACAGAAATAAGGCTAGCAAAGAGATCCACGAAATACAGATGTAACTCTGTGAGTGGAAGTCACATATCACAGAGCAGTTTCTCAGAAAGCTTCTTTCCAGATTTCATCGGAGGATATTTCCTTTTTCACCATAGCCCTCTATGGGCTTCCATATATCACTTTGCCAATTCCACAAGAACTGTCTTAGCGAAAGGCTTCTTGAGGGGAAAGCTGTAACTCTGTGAGGTGATTTCACAGAACACAAAGAAGTTTCTCAGAAAGCTTCCTTCTCTTTGTTATGCGAGGATATTTCCTTTGGCCCTATAGTCTCCAAAGGGATTCTAAATATCTGCTCTCAGATTCCACAGAAATAAGGCTAGCAAAGACATCCACGAAATACAGATGTAACTCTGTGAGTGGAAGTCACATATAACAGAGCAGTTTCTCAAAAAGCTTCTTTCCAGATTTCATCTGAGGATATTTCCTTTTTCACAATAGCCCTCTATGGGCTTCCAAATATCACTTTGCCAATTCCAGAAAAACTGTCTTAGCGAAAGGCTTCTTGAGGGGAAAGCTGTAACTCTGTGAGATGATTTCACAGAACACAAAGACGTTTCTCAGAAAGCTTCTTTCTCTTTGTTATCGGAGGATATATCCTTTGGCCCTATAGTCTTCAAAGGGATTCGAAATATCTGTTCTCAGATTCCACAGAAATAAGGCTAGCAAAGAGATCCACGAAATACAGATGTAACTCTGTGAGTGGAAGTCACATATCACAGAGCAGTTTCTCAGAAAGCTTCTTTCCAGATTTCATCGGAGGATATTTCCTTTTTCACCATAGCCGTCTATGGGCTTCCAAATATCACTTTGCCAATTCCACAAGAACTGTCTTAGCGAAAGGTTTCTTGAGGGGAAAGCTGTAACTCTGTGAGATGATTTCACAGAACACAAAGAAGTTTCTCAGAAAGCTTCTTTCTCTTTGTTATCGGAGGATATTTCCTTTAGCCCTGTAGTCTTCAAAGGGATCCGAAATATCTGTTCTCAGATTCCACAGAAATAAGGCTAGCAAAGTGATCCACGAAATACAGATGTAACTCTGTGAGTGGAAGTCACATATCACAGAGCAGTTTCTCAGAAAGCTTCCTTCCAGATTTCATCGGAGGATATTTCCTTTTTCACCATAGCCCTCTATGGGCTTCCAAATATCACTTTGCCAATTCCACAAGAACTGTCTTAGCGAAAGGCTTCTTGAGGGGAAAGCTGTAACTCTGTGAGATGATTTCACAGAACACAAAGATGTTTCTCAGAAAGCTTCTTTCTCTTTGTTATCGGAGGATATTTCCTTTGGCCCTATAGTCTTCAAAGGGATCCGAAATATCTGTTCTCAGATTCCACAGAAATAAGGCTAGCAAAGAGATCCACGAAATACAGATGTAACTCTGTGAGTGGAAGTCACATATCACAGAGCAGTTTCTCAGAAAGCTTCTTTCCAGATTTCATCTGAGGATATTTCCTTTTTCACCATAGCCCTCTATGGGCTTCCAAATATCACTTTGCCAATTCCACAAGAACTGTCTTAGCGAAAGTCTTCTTGAGGGGAAAGCTGTAACTCTGTGAGATGATTTCACAGAACACAAAAAGTCTCTCAGGAAGCTTCTTTCTCTTTGTTTTCGGAGGATATTTCCTTTGGCCCTATAGTCTTCAAAGGGATCCGAAATATCTGTTCTCAGATTCCACAGAAATAAGGCTAGCAAAGAGATCCACGAAATACAGATGTAACTCTGTGAGTGGAAGTCACATATCACAGAGCAGTTTCTCAGAAAGCTTCTTTCCAGATTTCATCTGAGGATATTTCCTTTTTCACCATAGCCCTCTATGGGCTTCCAAATATCACTTTGCCAATTCCACAAGAACTGTCTTAGCGAAAGTCTTCTTGAGGGGAAAGCTGTAACTCTGTGAGATGATTTCAGAGAACACAAAGAAGTCTCTCAGGAAGCTTCTTTCTCTTTGTTATCGGAGGATATTTTCTTTGGCCCTATATTCTTCAAAGGGATCCGAAATATCTGATCTCAGATTCCACACAAATAAGGCTAGCAAAGAGATCCACGAAATACAGATGTAACTCTGTGGGTGGAAGTCACATTTCACAGAGCAGTTTCTCAGAAAGTTTCTTTCCAGATTTCATCGGAGGATATTTCCTTTTTCACCATAGCCCTCTATGGGCTTCCAAATATCACTTTGCCAATTCCACAAGAACTGTCTTAGCGAAAACCTTCTTGAGGGGAAAGCTGTAACTCTGTGAGATGATTTCACAGAACACAAAGAAGTTTCTCAGAAAGCTTCTTTCTCTTTGTTATCGTTGGATATTTCCTTTGGCACTATAGTCTTCAAAGGGATCCGAAATATCTGTTCTCAGATTCCACAGAAATAAGGCTAGCAAAGAGATCCACGAAATGCAGATGTAACTCTGTGAGTGGAAGTCACATATCCCAGAGCAGTTTCTCATAAAGCTTCTTTCCAGATTTCATCGGAGGATATTTCCTTTTTCACCATAGCCCTCTATGGGCTTCCAAATATCACTTTGCCAATTCCACAAGAACTGTCTTAGCGAAAGGCTTCTTGAGGGGAAATCTGTAACTCTGTGAGATGATTTCACAGAACACAAAGAAGTTTCTCAGAAAGCTCCTTTCTCTTTGTTATCGTTGGATATTTCCTATGGCCCTATAGTCTTTAAAGGGATCCGAAATATCTGTTCTCAGATTCCACAGAAATAAGGCTAGCAAAGAGATCCACGAAATACAGATGTAACTCTGTGAGTGGAAGTCACATATCACAGAGCAGTTTCTCAGAACTCTTCTTTCCAGATTTCATAGGAGGATATTTCCTTTTTCACCATAGCCCTCTATGGGCTTCCAAATATCACTTTGCCAATTTCACAAGAACTGTCTTAGCGAAAGGCTTCTTGAGGGGAAAGCTGTAACTCTGTGAGATGATTTCACAGAACACAAAGAAGTTTCTCAGAAAGCTTCTTTCTATTTGTTATGGGAGGATATATCCTTTGGCCCTATAGTCTTCAAAGGGATTCGAAATATCTGTTCTCAGATACCACAGAAATAAGGCTAGCAAAGAGATCCACGAAATACAGATGTAACTCTGTGAGTGGAAGTCACATATCACAGAGCAGTTTCTCAGAAAGCTTCTTTCCAGATTTCATCTGAGGATATTTCCTTTTTCACCATAGCCGTCTATGGGCTTCCAAATATCACTTTGCCAATTCCACAAGAACTGTCTTAGTGAAAGGTTTCTTGAGGGGAAAGCTGTAACTCTGTGAGATGATTTCACAGAACACAAAGAAGTTTCTCAGAAAGCTTCTTTCTCTTTGTTATCGGAGGATATTTCCTTTAGCCCTGTAGTCTTCAAAGGGATCCGAAATATCTGTTCTCAGATTCCACAGAAATAAGGCTAGCAAAGTGATCCACGAAATACAGATGTAACTCTGTGAGTGGAAGTCACATATCACAGAGCAGTTTCTCAGAAAGCTTCCTTCCAGATTTCATCGGAGGATATTTCCTTTTTCACCATAGCCCTCTATGGGCTTCCAAATATCACTTTGCCAATTCCACAAGAACTGTCTTAGCGAAAGGCTTCTTGAGGGGAAAGCTGTAACTCTGTGAGATGATTTCACAGAACACAAAGATGTTTCTCAGAAAGCTTCTTTCTCTTTGTTATCGGAGGATATTTCCTTTGGCCCTATAGTCTTCAAAGGGATCCGAAATATCTGTTCTCAGATTCCACAGAAATAAGGCTAGCAAAGAGATCCACGAAATACAGATGTAACTCTGTGAGTGGAAGTCACATATCACAGAGCAGTTTCTCAGAAAGCTTCTTTCCAGATTTCATCTGAGGATATTTCCTTTTTCACCATAGCCCTCTATGGGCTTCCAAATATCACTTTGCCAATTCCACAAGAACTGTCTTAGCGAAAGTCTTCTTGAGGGGAAAGCTGTAACTCTGTGAGATGATTTCACAGAACACAAAGAAGTCTCTCAGGAAGCTTCTTTCTCTTTGTTATCGGAGGATATTTCCTTTGGCCCTATAGTCTTCAAAGGGTTCCGAAATATCTGTTCTCAGATTCCACAGAGATAAGGCTAGCAAAGAGATCCACGAAATACAGATGTAACTCTGTGAGTGGAAGTCACATATCACAGAGCAGTTTCTCAGAAAGTTTCCTTCCAGATTTCATCGGAGGATATTTCCTTTTTCACCATAGCCATCTATGGGCTTCCAAATATTACTTTGCCAATTCCACAAGAATTGTCTTAGCGAAAGGCTTCTTGAAGGGAAAGCTGTAACTCTGTGAGATGATTTCACAGAACACAAAGAAGTTTCTCAGAAAGCTTCTTTCTCTTTGTTATCGGAGGATATTTCCTTTGGCCCTATAGCCTTCAAAGGGATCCGAAATATCTGTTCTCAGATTCCACAGAAATAAGGCTAGCAAAGAGATCCACGAAATACAGATGTAACTCTGTGAGTGGAAGTCACATATCACAGAGCAGTTTCTCAGAAAGCTTCTTTCCAGATTTCATCTGAGGATATTTCCTTTTTCACCATAGCCCTCTATGGGCTTCCAAATATCACTTTGCCAATTCCACAAGAACTGTCTTAGCGAAAGTCTTCTTGAGGGGAAAGCTGTAACTCTGTGAGATGATTTCACAGAACACAAAGAAGTCTCTCAGGAAGCTTCTTTCTCTTTGTTATCGGAGGATATTTTCTTTGGCCCTATATTCTTCAAAGGGATCCGAAATATCTGTTCTCAGATTCCACAGAAATAAGGCTAGCAAAGAGATCCACGAAATACAGATGTAACTCTGTGAGTGGAAGTCACATATCACAGAGCAGTTTCTCAGAAAGTTTCTTTCCAGATTTCATCGGAGGATATTTCCTTTTTCACCATAGCCCTCCATGGGCTTCCAAATATCACTTTGCCAATTCCACAAGAACTGTCTTAGCGAAAACCTTCTTGAGGGGAAAGCTGTAACTCTGTGAGATGATTTCACAGAACACAAAGAAGTTTCTCAGAAAGCTCCTTTCTCTTTGTTATCGTTGGATATTTCCTATGGCCCTATAGTCTTCAAAGGGATCCGAAATATCTGTTCTCAGATTCCACAGAAATAAGGCTAGCAAAGAGATCCACGAAATACAGATGTAACTCTGTGAGTGGAAGTCACATATCACAGAGCAGTTTCTCAGAACTCTTCTTTCTAGATTTCATAGGAGGATATTTCCTTTTTCACCATAGCCCTCTATGGGCTTCCAAATATCACTTTGCCAATTTCACAAGAACTGTCTTAGCGAAAGGCTTCTTGAGGGGAAAGCTGTAACTCTGTGAGATGATTTCACAGAACACAAAGAAGTTTCTCAGAAAGCTTCTTTCTATTTGTTATGGGAGGATATTTCCTTTGGCCCTATAGTCTTCAAAGGGATTCTAAATATCTGCTCTCAGATTCCACAGAAATAAGGCTAGCAAAGAGATCCACGAAATACAGATGTAACTCTGTGAGTGGAAGTCACATATCACAGAGCAGTTTCTCAGAAAGCTTCTTTCCAGATTTCATCGGAGGATATTTCCTTTTTCACCATAGCCGTCTAAGGGCTTCCAAATATCACTTTGCCAATTCCACAAGAACTGTCTTAGCGAAAGGCTTCTTGAGGGGAAAGCTGTAACTCTGTGAGATGATTTCACAGAACACAAAGAAGTTTCTCAGAAAGCTTCTTTCTCTTTGTTATGGGAGGATATTTCCTTTGGCCCTATAGTCCTCAAAGGGATTCTTAATATCTGCTCTCAGATTCCACAGAAATAAGGCTAGCAAAGAGATCCACGAAATACAGATGTAACTCTGTGAGTGGAAGTCACATATCACAGAGCAGTTTCTCTGAAAGCTTCTTTCCAGATTTCATTGGAGGATATTTCCTTTTTCACCATAGCCCTCTAGGGGTTCCAAATATCACTTTGCCAATTCCACAAGAACTGTCTTAGCGAAAGGCTTCTTGAGCGGAAAGCTGTAACTCTGTGAGAAGATTTCACAGAACACAAAGAAGTTTCTCAGAAAGCTTCTTTCTCTTTTTTATCGCAGGATATTTCCTTTGGCCCTATAGTCTTCAAAGGGATCCGAAATATCTGTTCTCAGATTCCACAGATATAAGGCTAGCAAAGAGATCCACGAAATACAGATGTAACTCTCTGAGTGGAAATCACATATCACAGAGCAGTTTCTCAGAAAGCTTCTTTCCAGATTTCATTGGAGGATATTTCCTTTTTCACAATAGCCCTCTACGGGCTTCCAAATATCACTTTGCGAATTCCACAAGAACTGTCTTAGCGAAAGGCTTCTTGAGGGGAAAGCTGTACTCTGGGAGATGATTTCACAGAACACAAAGAAGTTTCTCAGAAAGCTTCTTTCTCTTTGTTATGGGAGGATATTTCCTTTGGCCCTATAGTCTTCAAAGGGATCCGAAATATCTGTTCTCAGATTCCACAGAAATAAGGCTAGCAAAGAGATCCACCAAATACAGATGTAACTCTGTGAGTGGAAGTCACATATCACAGAGCAGTTTCTCAGAAAGCTTCTTTCCAGATTTCACTGGAGGATATTTCCTTTTTCACAATAGCCCTCTATGGGCTTCCAAATATCACTTTGCCAATTCCACAAGAACTGTCTTAGCGAAAGGCTTCTTGAGTGGAAAGCTGTAACTCTGTGAGATGATTTCACAGAACACAAAGAAGTTTCTCAGAAAGCTTCTTTCTCTTTGTTATCGGAGGATATTTCCTTTGGCTCCATAGTCTTCAAAGGGATCCGAAATATCTGTTCTCAGATTCCACAGAAATAAGGCTAGCAAAGAGATCCACGAAATACAGATGTAACTCTGTGAGTGGAAGTCACATATCACAGAGCAGTTTCTCAGAAAGCTTCTTTCCAGATTTCATCGGAGGATATTTCCTTTTTCACCATAGCCCTCTATGGGCTTCCATATATCACTTTGCCAATTCCACAAGAACTGTCTTAGCGAAAGGCTTCTTGAGGGGAAAGCTGTAACTCTGTGAGGTGATTTCACAGAACACAAAGAAGTTTCTCAGAAAGCTTCTTTCTCTTTGTTATGCGAGGATATATCCTTTGGCCCTATAGTCTTCAAAGAGATCCGAAATATCTGTTCTCAGATTCCACAGAAATAAGGCTAGCAAAGAGACCAAGAAATACAGATGTAACTCTGTGAGTGGAAGTCACATATCACAGAGCAGTTTCTCAGAAAGCTTCCTTCCAGATTTCATCGGAGGATATTTCCTTTTTCACCATAGCCCTCTATGGGCTTCCAAATATCACTTTGCCAATTCCACAAGAACTGTCTTAGCGAAAGGCTTCTTGAGGGGAAAGCTGTAACTCTGTGAGATGATTTCACAGAACACAAAGAAGTTTCTCAGAAAGCTTCTTTCTCTTTGTTATCGGAGGATATTTCCTCTGGCCCTATAGTCTTCAAAGGGATCCGAAATATCTGTACTCAGATTCCACAGAAATAAGGCTAGCACAGAGATCCACGAAATACAGATGTAACTCTGTGAGTGGAAGTCACATATCACAGAGCAGTTTCTCAGAAAGCTTCTTTCCAGATTTCATCGGAGGATATTTCCTTTTTCACCATATCCCTCTATGGGCTTCCAAATATCACTTTGCCAATTCCACAAGAACTGTCTTAGCGAAAGGCTTCTTGAGGGGAAAGCTGTAACTCTGTGAGATGATTTCACAGAACACAAAGAAGTTTCTCAGAAAGCTTCTTTCTCTTTGTTATCGGAGGATATTTCCTTTGGCCCTATAGTCTTCAAGGGGATTCTAAATATCTGCTTTCAGATTCCACAGAAATAAGGCTAGCAAAGAGATCCACGAAATACAGATGTAACTCTGTGAGTGGAAGTCACATATCACAGAGCAGTTTCTCAGAAAGCTTCTTTCCAGATTTCATCGGAGGATATTTCCTTTTTCACCATAGCCCTCTATGGGCTTCCAAGTATCACTTTGCCAATTCCACAAGAACTGTCTTAGCGAAAGGCTTCTTGAGGGGAAAGCTGTAACTCTGTGAGATGATTTCACAGAACACAAAGAAGTTTCTCAGAAAGCTTCTTTCTCTTAGTTATGGGAGGATATTTCCTTTGGCCCTATAGTCTTCAAGGGGATTCTAAATATCTGCTTTCAGATTCCGCAGAAATAAGGCTAGCAAAGTGATCCACGAAATACAGATGTAACTATGTGAGTGGAAGTCACATATCACAGAGCAGTTTCTCAGAAAGCTTCTTTCCAGATTTCACCTGAGGATATTTCCTTTTTCACCATAGCCCTCAATGGGCTTCCAAATATCACTTTGCCAATTCCACAAGAACTGTCTTAGCGAAAGGCTTCTTGAGGGGAAAGCTGTAACTCCGTGAGATGATTTCACAGAACACAAAGAAGTTTCTCAGAAAGCTTCTTTCTCTTTGTTATCGGAGGATATTTCCTTTGGCCCTATAGTCTTCAAAGGGATCCGAAATATCTGTTCTCAGATTCCACAGAAATAAGGCTAGCAAAGAGATCCACGAAATACAGATGTAACTCTGTGAGTGGAAGTCACATATCACAGAGCAGTTTCTCAGAAAGATTCTTTCCAGATTTCATCTGAGGATATTTCCTTTTTCACCATAGCCCTCTATGGGCTTCCAAATATCACTTTGCCAATTCCACAAGAACTGTCTTAGCGAAAGGCTTCTTGAGGGGAAAGCTGTAACTCTGTGAGATGATTTCACAGAACACAAAGAAGTTTCTCAGAAAGCTTCTTTCTCTTTGTTATCGGAGGATATTTCCTCTGGCCCTATAATCTTCAAAGGGATCCGAAATATCTGTTCTCAGATTCCACAGAAATAAGGCTAGCAAAGAGATCCACGAAATACAGATGTAACTCTGTGAGTGGAAGTCACATATCACAGAGCAGTTTCTCAGAAAGCTTCTTTCCATATTTCATCGGAGGATATTTCCTTTTTCACCATAGCCCTCTATGGGCTTCCAAATATCACTTTGCCAATTCCACAAGAACTGTCTTAGCGAAAGGCTTCTTGAGGGGAAAGCTGTAACTCTGTGAGATGATTTCACAGAACACAAAGAAGTTTCTCAGAAAGCTTCTTTCTCTTTGTTATCGGAGGATATTTCCTTTGGCCCTATAGTCTTCAAGGGGATTCTAAATATCTGCTTTCAGATTCCACAGAAATAAGGCTAGCAAAGAGATCCACGAAATACAGATGTAACTCTGTGAGTGGAAGTCACATATCACAGAGCAGTTTCTCAGAAAGCTTCTTTCCAGATTTCATCTGAGGATATTTCCTTTTTCACCATAGCCCTCTATGGGCTTTCAAATATCACTTTGCCAATTCCACAAGAACTGTCTTAGCGAAAGGCTTCTTGAGGGGAAAGCTGTAACTCTGTGAGATGATTTCACAGAACACAAAGAAGTTTCTCAGAAAGCTTCTTTCTCTTTGTTATGGGAGGATATTTCCTTTGGCCCTATAGTCTTCAAGGGGATTCTAAATATCTGCTTTCAGATTCCACAGAAATAAGGCTAGCAAAGAGATCCACGAAATACAGATGTAACTCTGTGAGTGGAAGTCACATATCACAGAGCAGTTTCGAAGAAAGCTTCTTTCCAGATTTCATCTGAGGATATTTCCTTTTTCACCATAGCCCTCTATGGGCTTCCAAATATCACTTTGCCAATTCCACAAGAACTGTCTTAGCGAAAGGCTTCTTGAGGCGAAAGCTGTAACTCTATGAGATGATTTCACAGAACACAAAGAAGTTTCTCAGAAAGCTTCTTTCTCTTTCTTATCGGAGGATATTTCCTTTGGCCCTGTAGTCTTAAAAGGGATCCGAAATATCTGTTCTCAGATTCCACAGAAATAAGGCTAGCAAAGAGATCCACGAAATACAGATGTAACTCTGTGAGTGGAAGTCACATATCACAGAGCAGTTTCTCAGAAAGCTTCCTTCCAGATTTCATCGGAGGATATTTCCTTTTTCACCATAGCCATCTATGGGCTTCCAAATATCACTTTGCCAATTCCACAAGAACTGTCTTAGCGAAAGGCTTCTTGAGGGGAAAGCTGTAACTCTGTGAGATGATTTCACAGAACACAAAGAAGTTTCTCAGAAAGCTTCTTTCTCTTTGTTATCGGAGGATATTTCCTTTGGCCCTATAGTCTTCAAAGGGATTCTAAATATCTGTTCTCAGATTCCACAGAAATAAGGCTAGCAAAGAGATCCACGAAATACAGATGTAACTCTGTGAGTGGAAGTCACATATCACAGAGCAGTTTCTCAGAAAGCTTCTTTCCAGATTTCATCTGAGGATATTTCCTTTTTCACCATAGCCCTCTAAGGGATTCCAAATATCACTTTGCCAATTCCACAAGAACTGTCTTAGCGAAAGACTTCTTGAGGGGAAAGCTGTAACTCTGTGAGATGATTTCACAGAACACAAAGAAGTTTCTCAAAAAGCTTCTTTCTCTTTGTTATTTAAGGATATATCCTTTGGCCCTATAGTCTTCAAAGAGATCCGAAATATCTGTTCTCAGATTCCACAGAAATAAGGCTAGCAAAGAGATCCACGAAATACCGATGTAACTCTGTGAGTGGAAGTCACATATCCCAGAGCAGTTTCTCAGAAAGCTTCTTTCCAGATTTCATCGGAGGATATTTCCTTTTTCACCATAGCCGTCTATGGGCTTCCAAATATCACTTTGCCAATTCCACAAGAACTGTCTTAGCGAAAGGCTTCTAAAGGGGAAAGCTGTAACTCTGTGAGATGATTTCACAGAACACAAAGAAGTTTCTCAGAAAGCTTCTTTCTCTTTGTTATAGGAGGATATTTCCTTTCGCCCTGTAGTCTTCAAAGGGATCCGAAATATCTGTTCTCAGATTCCACAGAAATAAGGCTAGCAAAGAGACCAAGAAATACAGATGTAACTCTGTGAGTGGAAGTCACATATCACAGAGCAGTTTCTCAGAAAGCTTCCTTCCAGATTTCATCGGAGGATATTTCCTTTTTCACCATAGCCCTCTATGGGCTTCCAAATATCACTTTGCCAATTCAACAAGAACTGTCTTAGCGAAAGGCTTCTTTAGGGGAAAGCTGTAACTCTGTGAGATGATTTCACAGAACACAAAGAAGTTTCTCAGAAAGCTTCTTTCTCTTTGTTATCGGAGGATATTTCCTCTGGCCCTATAGTCTTCAAAGGGATCCGAAATATCTGTTCTCAGATTCCACAGAAATAAGGCTAGCAAAGAGATCCACGAAATACAGATGTAACTCTGTGAGTGGAAGTCACATATCACAGAGCAGTTTCTCAGAAAGCTTCTTTCCAGATTTCATCGGAGGATATTTCCTTTTTCACCATAGCCCTCTATGGGCTTCCAAATATCACTTTGCCAATTCCACAAGAACTGTCTTAACGAAAGGCTTCTTGAGGGGAAAGCTGTAACTCTGTGAGATGATTTCACAGAACACAAAGAAGTTTCTCAGAAAGCTTCTTTCTCTTTGTTATCGGAGGATATTTCCTTTGGCCCTATAGTCTTCAAGGGGATTCTAAATATCTGCTTTCAGATTCCACAGAAATAAGGCTAGCAAAGAGATCCACGAAATACAGATGTAACTCTGTGAGTGGAAGTCACATATCACAGAGCAGTTTCTCAGAAAGCTTCTTTCCAGATTTCATCTGAGGATATTTCCTTTTTCACCATAGCCCTCTATGGGCTTTCAAATATCACTTTGCCAATTCCACAAGAACTGTCTTAGCGAAAGGCTTCTTGAGGGGAAAGCTGTAGCTCTGTGAGATGATTTCACAGAACACAAAGAAGTTTCTCAGAAAGCTTCTTTCTCTTTGTTATGGGAGGATATTTCCTTTGGCCCTATAGTCTTCAAGGGGATTCTAAATATCTGCTTTCAGATTCCACAGAAATAAGGCTAGCAAAGAGATCCACGAAATACAGATGTAACTCTGTGAGTGGAAGTCACATATAACAGAGCAGTTTCGAAGAAAGCTTCTTTCCAGATTTCATCTGAGGATATTTCCTTTTTCACCATAGCCCTCTATGGGCTTTCAAATATCACTTTGCCAATTCCACAAGAACTGTCTTAGCGAAAGGCTTCTTGAGGGGAAAGCTGTAACTCTGTGAGATGATTTCACAGAACACAAAGAAGTTTCTCAGAAAGCTTCTTTCTCTTTGTTATCGGAGGATATTTCCTTTGGCCCTATAGTCTTCAAAGGGATTCTAAATATCTGTTCTCAGATTCCACAGAAATAAGGCTAGCAAAGAGATCCACGAAATACAGATGTAACTCTGTGAGTGGAAGTCACATATCACAGAGCAGTTTCTCAGAAAGCTTCTTTCCAGATTTCATCTGAGGATATTTCCTTTTTCACCATAGCCCTCTAAGGGATTCCAAATATCACTTTGCCAATTCCACAAGAACTGTCTTAGCGAAAGGCTTCTTGAGGGGAAAGCTGTAACTCTGTGAGATGATTTCACAGAACACAAAGAAGTTTCTCAAAAAGCTTCTTTCTCTTTGTTATTTAAGGATATATCCTTTGGCCCTATTGTCTTCAAAGAGATCCGAAATATCTGTTCTCAGATTCCACAGAAATAAGGCTAGCAAAGAGATCCACGAAATACCGATGTAACTCTGTGAGTGGAAGTCACATATCCCAGAGCAGTTTCTCAGAAAGCTTCTTTCCAGATTTCATCGGAGGATATTTCCTTTTTCACCATAGCCGTCTATGGGCTTCCAAATATCACTTTGCCAATTCCACAAGAACTGTCTTAGCGAAAGGCTTCTAAAGGGGAAAGCTGTAACTCTGTGAGATGATTTCACAGAACACAAAGAAGTTTCTCAGAAAGCTTCTTTCTCTTTGTTATAGGAGGATATTTCCTTTCGCCCTGTAGTCTTCAAAGGGATCCGAAATATCTGTTCTCAGATTCCACAGAAATAAGGCTAGCAAAGAGACCAAGAAATACAGATGTAACTCTGTGAGTGGAAGTCACATATCACAGAGCAGTTTCTCAGAAAGCTTCCTTCCAGATTTCATCGGAGGATATTTCCTTTTTCACCATAGCCCTCTATGGGCTTCCAAATATCACTTTGCCAATTCCACAAGAACTGTCTTAGCGAAAGGCTTCTTGAGGGGAAAGCTGTAACTCTGTGAGATGATTTCACAGAACACAAAGAAGTTTCTCAGAAAGCTTCTTTCTCTTTGTTATCGGAGGATATTTCCTCTGGCCCTATAGTCTTCAAAGGGATCCGAAATATCTGTTCTCAGATTCCACAGAAATAAGGCTAGCAAAGAGATCCACGAAATACAGATGTAACTCTGTGAGTGGAAGTCACATATCACAGAGCAGTTTCTCAGAAAGCTTCTTTCCAGATTTCATCGGAGGATATTTCCTTTTTCACCATAGCCCTCTATGGGCTTACAAATATCACTTTGCCAATTCCACAAGAACTGTCTTAACGAAAGGCTTCTTGAGGGGAAAGCTGTAACTCTGTGAGATGATTTCACAGAACACAAAGAAGTTTCTCAGAAAGCTTCTTTCTCTTTGTTATCGGAGGATATTTCTTTTGGCCCTATAGTCTTCAAGGGGATTCTAAATATCTGCTTTCAGATTCCACAGAAATAAGGCTAGCAAAGAGATCCACGAAATACAGATGTAACTCTGTGAGTGGAAGTCACATATCACAGAGCAGTTTCTCAGAAAGCTTCTTTCCAGATTTCATCTGAGGATATTTCCTTTTTCACCATAGCCCTCTATGGGCTTTCAAATATCACTTTGCCAATTCCACAAGAACTGTCTTAGCGAAAGGCTTCTTGAGGGGAAAGCTGTAGCTCTGTGAGATGATTTCACAGAACACAAAGAAGTTTCTCAGAAAGCTTCTTTCTCTTTGTTATGGGAGGATATTTCCTATGGCCCTATAGTCTTTAAGGGGATTCTAAATATCTGCTTTCAGATTCCACAGAAATAAGGCTAGCAAAGAGATCCACGAAATACAGATGTAACTCTGTGAGTGGAAGTCACATATCACAGAGCAGTTTCGAAGAAAGCTTCTTTCCAGATTTCATCTGAGGATATTTCCTTTTTCACCATAGCCCTCTATGGGCTTTCAAATATCACTTTGCCAATTCCACAAGAACTGTCTTAGCGAAAGGCTTCTTGAGGGGAAAGCTGTAACTCTGTGAGATGATTTCACAGAACACAAAGAAGTTTCTCAGAAAGCTTCTTTCTCTTTGTTATCGGAGGATAATTCCTTTGGCCCTATATTCTTCAAAGGGATCCGATATATCTGTTCTCAGATTCCACAGAAATAAGGCTAGCAAAGAGATCCACGAAATACAGATGTAACTCTGTGAGTGGAAGTCACATATCACAGAGCAGTTTCTCAGAATGCTTCTTCCCATATTTCATCGGAGGATATTTCCTTTTTCACCGTAGCCCTCTATGGGCTTCCATATATCACTTTGCCAATTCCACGAGAACTGTCTTAGCGAAAGGCTTCTTGAGGGGAAAGCTGTAACTCTGTGAGATGATTTCACAGAACACAAAGAAGTTTCTCAGAAAGCTTCTTTCTCTTTGTTATGGGAGGATATTTCCTTTGGCCCTATATTCTTCAAAGGGATTCTAAATATCTGCTCTCAGATTCCACAGAAATAAGGCTAGCAAAGAGATCCACGAAATACAGATGTAACTCTGTGAGTGGAAGTCACATATCACAGAGCAGTTTCTCAGAAAGCTTCTTTCCAGATTTCATTGGAGGATATTTCCTTTTTCACCATAGCCCTCTATGGGCTTCCAAATATCACTTTGCCAATTCCAAAAGAACTGTCTTAGCGAAAGGCTTCTTGAGGGGAAAGCTGTAACTCTGTGAGATGATTTCACAGAACACAAAGAAGTTTCTCAAAAAGCTTCTTTCTCTTTGTTATTTAAGGATATATCCTTTGGCCCTATAGTCTTCAAAGAGATCCGAAATATCTGTTCTCAGATTCCACAGAAATAAGGCTAGCAAAGAGATCCACGAAATACCGATGTAACTCTGTGAGTGGAAGTCACATATCCCAGAGCAGTTTCTCAGAAAGCTTCTTTCCAGATTTCATCGGAGGATATTTCCTTTTTCACCATAGCCGTCTATGGGCTTCCAAATATCACTTTGCCAATTCCACAAGAACTGTCTTAGCGAAAGGCTTCTAAAGGGGAAAGCTGTAACTCTGTGAGATGATTTCACAGAACACAAAGAAGTTTCTCAGAAAGCTTCTTTCTCTTTGTTATAGGAGGATATTTCCTTTGGCCCTGTAGTCTTCAAAGGGATCCGAAATATCTGTTCTCAGATTCCACAGAAATAAGGCTAGCAAAGAGACCAAGAAATACAGATGTAACTCTGTGAGTGGAAGTCACATATCACAGAGCAGTTTCTCAGAAAGCTTCCTTCCAGATTTCATCGGAGGATATTTCCTTTGTCACCATAGCCCTCTATGGGCTTCCAAATATCACTTTGCCAATTCCACAAGAACTGTCTTAGCGAAAGGCTTCTTTAGGGGAAAGCTGTAACTCTGTGAGATGATTTCACAGAACACAAAGAAGTTTCTCAGAAAGCTTCTTTCTCTTTGTTATCGGAGGATATTTCCTTTGGCCCTATAGTCTTCAAGGGGATTCTAAATATCTGCTTTCAGATTCCACAGAAATAAGGCTAGCAAAGAGATCCACGAAATACAGATGTAACTCTGTGAGTGGAAGTCACATATCACAGAGCAGTTTCACAGAAACCTTCTTTCCAGATTTCATCGGAGGATATTTCCTTTTTCACCATAGCCCTCTATGGGCTTCCAAGTATCACTTTGCCAATTCCACAAGAACTGTCTTAGCGAAAGGCTTCTTGAGGGGAAAGCTGTAACTCTGTGAGATGATTTCACAGAACACAAAGAAGTTTCTCAGAAAGCTTCTTTCTCTTAGTTATGGGAGGATATTTCCTTTGGCCCTATAGTCTTCAAGGGGATTCTAAATATCTGCTTTCAGATTCCACAGAAAGAAGGCTAGCAAAGTGATCCACGAAATACAGATGTAACTATGTGAGTGGAAGTCACATATCACAGAGCAGTTTCTCAGAAAGCTTCTTTCCAGATTTCACCTGAGGATATTTCCTTTTTCACCATAGCCCTCAATGGGCTTCCAAATATCACTTTGCCAATTCCACAAGAACTGTCTTAGCGAAAGGCTTCTTGAGGGGAAAGCTGTAACTCTGTGAGATGATTTCACAGAACACAAAGAAGTTTCTCAGAAAGCTTCTTTCTCTTTGTTATCGGAGGATATTTCCTTTGGCCCTATAGTCTTCAAAGGGATCCGAAATATCTGTTCTCAGATTCCACAGAAATAAGGCTAGCAAAGAGATCCACGAAATACAGATGTAACTCTGTGAGTGGAAGTCACATATCACAGAGCAGTTTCTCAGAAAGCTTCTTTCCATATTTCATCGGAGGATATTTCCTTTTTCACCATAGCCCTGTATGGGCTTCCAAATATCACTTTGCCAATTCCACAAGAAATGTCTTAGCGAAAGGCTTCTTTAGGGGAAAGCTGTAACTCTGTGAGATGATTTCACAGAACACAAATAAGTTTCTCAGAAAGCTTCTTTCTCTTTGTTATCGGAGGATATTTCCTCTGGCCCTATAATCTTCAAAGGGATCCGAAATATCTGTTCTCAGATTCCACAGAAATAAGGCTAGCAAAGAGATCCACGAAATACAGATGTAACTCTGTGAGTGGAAGTCACATATCACAGAGCACTTTCTCAGAAAGCTTCTTTCCAGATTTCATCGGAGGATATTTCCTTTTTCACCATAGCCCTCTAAGGGCTTCCAAATATCACTTTGCCAATTCCACAAGAACTGTCTTAGCGAAAGGCTTCTTGAGGGGAAAGCTGTAACTCTGTGAGATGATTTCACAGAACACAAAGAAGTTTCTCAGAAAGCTTCTTTCTCTTTGTTATCGGAGGATATTTCCTTTGGCCCTATAGTCTTCAAGGGGATTCTAAATATCTGCTTTCAGATTCCTCAGAAATAAGGCTAGCAAAGAGATCCACGAAATACAGATGTAACTCTGTGAGTGGAAGTCACATATCACAGAGCAGTTTCTCAGAAAGCTTCTTTCCAGATTTCATCTGAGGATATTTCCTTTTTCACCATAGCCCTCTATGGGCTTTCAAATATCACTTTGCCAATTCCACAAGAACTGTCTTAGCGAAAGGCTTCTTGAGGGGAAAGCTGTAACTCTGTGAGATGATTTCACAGAACACAAAGAAGTTTCTCAGAAAGCTTCTTTCTCTTTGTTATGGGAGGATATTTCCTTTGGCCCTATAGTCTTCAAGGGGATTCTAAATATCTGCTTTCAGATTCCACAGAAATAAGGCTAGCAAAGAGATCCACGAAATACAGATGTAACTCTGTGAGTGGAAGTCACATATCACAGAGCAGTTTCGAAGAAAGCTTCTTTCCAGATTTCATCTGAGGATATTTCCTTTTTCACCATAGCCCTCTATGGGCTTTCAAATATCACTTTGCCAATTCCACAAGAACTGTCTTAGCGAAAGGTTTCTTGAGGGGAAAGCTGTAACTCTGTGAGATGATTTCACAGAACACAAAGAAGTTTCTCAGAAAGCTTCTTTCTCTTTGTTATCGGAGGATAATTCCTTTGGCCCTATATTCTTCAAAGGGATCCGAAATATCTGTTCTCAGATTCCACAGAAATAAGGCTAGCAAAGAGATCCACGAAATACCGATGTAACTCTGTGAGTGGAAGTCACATATCCCAGAGCAGTTTCTCAGAAAGCTTCTTTCCAGATTTCATCGGAGGATATTTCCTTTTTCACCATAGCCGTCTATGGGCTTCCAAATATCACTTTGCCAATTCCACAAGAACTGTCTTAGCGAAACGCTTCTAAAGGGGAAAGCTGTAACTCTGTGAGATGATTTCACAGAACACAAAGAAGTTTCTCAGAAAGCTTCTTTCTCTTTGTTATAGGAGGATATTTCCTTTGGCCCTGTAGTCTTCAAAGGGATCCGAAATATCTGTTCTCAGATTCCACAGAAATAAGGCTAGCAAAGAGACCAAGAAATACAGATGTAACTCTGTGAGTGGAAGTCTCATATCACAGAGCAGTTTCTCAGAAAGCTTCTTTCCAGATTTCATCGGAGGATATTTCCTTTTTCAAGATAGCCCTTATGGGCTTCCAAATATCACTTTGCCAATTCCACAAGAACTCTCTTAGCGAAAGGCTTCTTGAGAAGAAATCTGTAACTCTGGGAGATGATTTCACAGAACACAATGAAGTTTCTCAGAAAGCTTCTTTCTCTTTGTTATCGGAGGCTATTTCCTTTGGCTCCATAGTCTTCAAAGGGATCCGAAATATCTGTTCTCAGATTCCACAGAAATAAGGCTAGCAAAGAGATCCACGAAATACAGATGTAACTCTGTGAGTGGAAGTCACATATCACAGAGCAGTTTCTCAGAAAGCTTCTTTCCAGATTTCATCGGAGGATATTTCCTTTTTCACCATAGCCCTCTATGGGCTTCCAAATATCACTTTGCCAATTCCACAAGAACTGTCTTAGCGAAAGGCTTCTTGAGGGGAAAGCTGTAACTCTGTGAGATGATTTCACAGAACACAAAGAAGTTTCTCAGAAAGCTTCTTTCTCTTTGTTATGGGAGGATATTTCCTTTGGCCCTGTAGTCTTCAAGGGGATTCTAAATATCTGCTTTCAGATTCTACAGAAATAAGGCTAGCAAAGAGATCCACGAAATACAGATGTAACTCTGTGAGTGGAAGTCACATATCACAGAGCAGTTTCTCAGAAAGCTTCTTTCCAGATTTCATCAGAGGATATTTCCTTTTTCACCATAGCCCTCTATGGGCTTCCAAATATCACTTTGCCAATTCCACAAGAACTGTCTTAGCGAAAGGCTTCTTGAGGGGAAAGCTGTAACTCTGGGAGATGATTTCACAGAACACAAAGAAGTTTCTCAGAAAGCTTCTTTCTCTTTATTATCGGAGGATATTTCCTTTGGACCTATAGTCTTCCAAGGGATCCGAAATATCTGTTCTCAGATTCCACAGAAATAAGGCTAGCAAAGAGATCCACGAAATACAGATGTAACTCTGTGAGTGGAAGTCTCATATCACAGAGCAGTTTCTCAGAAAGCTTCTTTCCAGATTTTATCGGAGGATATTTCCTTTTTCACCATAGCCCTCTATCGGCTTCCAAATGTCACTTTGCCAATTCCACAAGAACTGTCTTAGCGAAAGGTTTCTTGAGGGAAAATCTGTAACTCTGTGAGATGATTTCACAGAACACAAAGAAGTTTCTCAGAAAGCTTCTTTCTCTTTGTTATCGGAGGATATTTCCTTTGGCCCTATAGTCCTCAAAGGGATCCGAAATATCTGTTCTCAGATTCCACAGAAATAAGGCTAGCATAGAGATCCACGAAAAACAGATGTAATTCTGTGAGTGGAAGTCACATATCACAGAGCAGTTTGTGAGAAAGCTTCTTTCCAGATTTCATTAGAGGATATTTCCTTTTTCACAATAGCCCTCTATGGGCTTCCAAATATCACTTTGCCAATTCCACAAGAACTGTCTTAGGGAAAGGCTTCTTGAGGGCAAAGCTGTAACTCTGTGAGATGATTTCACAGAACACAAAGAAGTTTCTCAGAAAGCATCTTTCTCTTTGTCATGGGAGGATATTTCCATTGTCCCTATAGTCTTTAAAGGGATCCGAAATATCTGTTCTGAGATTCCACAGAAATAAGGCTAGCAAAGAGATCCACGAAATACAGATATAACTCTGTGAGTGGAAGTCACATATCCCAGAGTAGTTTCTCAGAAAGCTTCTTTCCAGATTTCATCGGAGGATATTTCCTTTTTCACCATAGCCCTCTATGGGCTTCCAAATATCACTTTGCCAATTCCACAAGAACTGTCTTAGCGAAAGGCTTCTTGAGGGGAAAGCTGTAACTCTGTGAGATGATTTCACAGAACACAAAGAAGTTTCTCAGAAAGCTTCTTTCTCTTTGTTATCGGAGGCTATTTCCTTTGGCTCCATAGTCTTCAAAGGGATCCGAAATATGTGTTGTCAGATTCCACAGAAATAAGGCTAGCAAAGAGATCCACGAAATACAGATGTAACTCTGTGAGTGGAAGTCACATATCACAGAGCAGTTTCTCAGAAAGCTTCTTTCCAGATTTCATCGGAGGATATTTCCTTTTTCAGGATAGCCCTTAAGGGCTTCCAAATATCACTTTGCCAATTCCACAAGAACTGTCTTAGCGAAAGGCTTCTTGAGAGGAAAGCTGTAACTCTGGCAGATGATTTCACAGAACACAAAGAAGTTTCTCAGAAAGCTTCTTTCTCTTTGTTATCGGAGGATATTTCCTTTGGCCCTATAGTCTTCAAAGGGATCCGAAATATCTGTTCTCAGATTCCACAGAAATAAGGCTAGCAAAGACATCCACGAAATACATATGTAACTCTGTGAGTGGAAGTCACATATCACAGAGCAGTTTCTCAGAAAGCTTCTTTCCAGATTTCATCGGAGGATATTTCCTTTTTCACCATAGCCCTCTATGGGCTTCCAAATATCACTTTGCCAATTCCACAAGAACTGTCTTAGCGAAAGGCTTCTTGAGGGGAAAGCTGTAACTCTGTGAGATGATTTCACAGAACACAAAGAAGTTTCTCAGAAAGCTTCTTTCTCTTTGTTGTGGGAGGATATTTCCTTTGGCCCTATAGTCTTCAAGGGGATTCTAAATATCTGCTTTCAGATTCCACAGAAATAAGGCTAGCAAAGAGATCCACGAAATACAGATGTAACTCTGTGAGTGGAAGTCACATATCACAGAGCAGTTTCTCAGAAAGCTTCTTTCCAGATTTCACCTGAGGATATTTCCTTTTTCACCATAGCCCTCTAAGGTGTTCCAAATATCACTTTGCCAATTCCACAAGAACTGTCTTAGCGAAAGGCTTCTTGAGGGGAAAGCTCTAACTCTGTGAGATGATTTCAGAGAACACAAAGAAGTTTCTCAGAAAGCTTCTTTCTCTTTGTTATGGGAGGATATTTCCTTTGGCCCTATAGTCTTCAAGGGGATTCTAAATATCTGCTTTCAGATTCCACAGAAATAAGGCTAGCAAAGAGATCCACGAAATACAGATGTAACTCTGTGAGTGGAAGTGACATATCACAGAGCAGTTTCTCAGAAAGCTTCTTTCCAGATTTCATCTGAGGATATTTCCTTTTTCACCATAGCCCTCTATGGGCTTCCAAATATCACTTTGCCAATTCCACAAGAACTGTCTTAGCGAAAGGCTTCTTGAGGGGAAAGCTGTAACTCTGTGCGATGATTTCACAGAACACAAACAAGTTTCTCAGAAAGCGTCTTTCTCTTTGTTATCGGAGGATATTTCCTTTGGC
This sequence comes from Macaca mulatta, assembly GCF_049350105.2. Lineage (NCBI taxonomy): Eukaryota > Metazoa > Chordata > Mammalia > Primates > Cercopithecidae > Macaca > Macaca mulatta. Next base: position 32,993,640 of record NC_133417.1, read on the forward strand.
CCTATAGTCTTCAAAGGGATCCGAAATATCTGTTCTCAGATTCCACAGAAATAAGGCTAGCAAAGAGATCCACGAAATACAGATGTAACTCTGTGAGTGGAAGTCACATATCACAGAGCAGTTTCTCAGAAAGCTTCTTTCCAGATTTCATCGGAGGATATTTCCTTTTTCACCGTAGCCCTCTATGGGCTTCCATATATCACTTTGCCAATTCCACAAGAACTGTCTTAGCGAAAGGCTTCTTGAGGGGAAAGCTGTAACTCTGTGAGATGATTTCACAGAATACAAAGAAGTTTCTCAGAAAGCTTCTTTCTCTTTGTTATGCGAGGATATTTCCTTTGGCCCTATAGTCTTCAAAGGGATTCTAAATATCTGCTCTCAGATTCCACAGAAATAAGGCTAGCAAAGAGATCCACGAAATACAGATGTAACTCTGTGAGTGGAAGTCACATATCACAGAGCAGTTTCTCAGAAAGCTTCTTTCCAGATTTCATCGGAGGATATTTCCTTTTTCACCATAGCCCTCTATGGGCTTCCAAATATCACTTTGCCAATTCCACAAGAACTGTCTTAGCGAAAGGCTTCTTGAGGGAAAAGCTGTAACTCTGTGAGATGATTTCACAGAACACAAAGAAGTTTCTCAGAAACCTTCTTTCTCTTTGTTATGGGAGGATATTTCCTTTGGCCCTGTAGTGTTCAAGGGGATTCTAAATATCTGCTTTCAGATTCTACAGAAATAAGGCTAGCAAAGAGATCCACGAAATACAGATGTAACTCTGTGAGTGGAAGTCACATATCACAGAGCAGTTTCTCAGAAAGCTTCTTTCCAGATTTCATCAGAGGATATTTCCTTTTTCACCATAGCCCTCTATGGGCTTCCAAATATCACTTTGCCAATTCGACAAGAACTGTCTTAGCGAAAGGCTTCTTGAGGGGAAAGCTGTAACTCTGTGAGATGATTTCACAGAACACAAAGAAGTTTCTCAGAAAGCTTCTTTCTCTTTATTATCGGAGGATATTTCCTTTGGACCTATAGTCTTCCAAGGGATCCGAAATATCTGTTATCAGATTCCACAGAAATAAGGCTAGCAAAGAGATCCACGAAACACAGATGTAACTCTGTGAGTGGAAGTCACATATCACAGAGCAGTTTCTCAGAAAGCTTCTTTCCAGATTTCATCTGAGGACATTTCCTTTTTCACCATAGCCCTCTTTGGGCTTCCAAATGTCACTTTGCCAATTCCACAAGAACTGTCTTAGCGAAAGGTTTCTTGAGGGAAAATCTGTAACTCTGTGAGATGATTTCACAGAACACAAAGAAGTTTCTCAGAAAGCTTCTTTCTCTTTGTTATGGGAGGATATTTCCTTTGTCTCTAAAGTCTTCAAAGGGATCCGAAATATCTGTTCTCAGATTCCACAGAAATAAGGTTAGCAAAGAGATCCACGAAATACAGATGTAACTCTGTGAGTGGAAGTCACATATCACAGAGCAGTTTCTCAGAAAGCTTCTTTCCAGATTTCATCAGAGGATATTTCCTTTTTCACCATAGCCCTCTATGGGCTTCCAAATATCACTTTGCCAATTCCACAAGAACTGTCTTAGCGAAAGGCTTCTTGAGGGGAAAGCTGTAACTCTGTGAGATGATTTCACAGAACACAAAGAAGTTTCTCAGAAAGCTTCTTTCTCTTTATTATCGGAGGATATTTCCTTTGGACCTATAGTCTTCCAAGGGATCCGAAATATCTGTTCTCAGATTCCACAGAAATAAGGCTAGCAAAGAGATCCACGAAATACAGATGTAACTCTCTGAGTGGAAGTCACATATCACAGAGCAGTTTCTCAGAAAGCTTCTTTCCAGATTTCATTGGAGGATATTTCCTTTTTCACAATAGCCCTCTACGGGCTTCCAAATATCACTTTGCGAATTCCACAAGAACTGTCTTAGCGAAAGGCTTCTTGAGGGGAAAGCTGTAACTCTGGGAGATGATTTCACAGAACACAAAGAAGTTTCTCAGAAAGCTTCTTTCTCTTTGTTATGGGAGGATATTTCCTTTGGCCCTATAGTCTTCAAAGGGATCCGAAATATCTGTTCTCAGATTCCACAGAAATAAGGCTAGCAAAGAGATCCACCAAATACAGATGTAACACTGTGAGTGGAAGTCACATATCACAGAGCAGTTTCTCAGAAAGCTTCTTTCCAGATTTCATCGGAGGATATTTCCTTTTTCACAATAGCCCTCTAAGGGCTTCCAAATATCACTTTGCCAATTCCACAAGAACTGTCTTAGCGAAAGGCTTCTTGAGGGGAAAGCTGTAACTCTGGGAGATGATTTCACAGAACACAAAGAAGTTTCTCAGAAAGCTTCTTTCTCTATGTTATCGGAGGATATTTCCTTTGGCCCTATAGTCTTCAAAGGGATCCGAAATATCTGTTCTCAGATTCCACAGAAATAAGGCTAGCAAAGAGATCCACGAAATACTGATGTAACTCTGTGAGTGGAAGTCACATATCCCAGAGCAGTTTCTCAGAAAGCTTCTTTGCAGATTTCATCTGAGGATATTTCCTTTTTCACCATAGCCCTCTATGGGCTTCCAAATATCACTTTGCCAATTCCACAAGAACTGTCTTAGCGAAAGGCTTCTTGAGGGGAAAGCTGTAACTCTGTGAGATGATTTCACAGAACACAAAGAACTTTCTCAGAAAGCTTCTTTCTCTTTGTCATGGGAGGATATTTCCTTTGTCCCTATAGTCTTCAAAGGGATCCGAAATATCTGTTCTCAGATTCCACAGAAATAAGGCTAGCAAAGAGATCCACGAAATACAGATGTAACTCTGTGAGTGGAAGTCACATATCACAGAGCAGTTTCTCAGAAAGCTTCTTTCCAGATTTCATCGGAGGATATTTCCTTTTTCACCATAGCCCTCTATGGGCTTCCAAATATCACTTTGCCAATTCCACAAGAACTGCCTTAGCGAAAGGCTTCTTGAGGGGAAAGCTGTAACTCTGTGAGATGATTTCACAGAACACAAAGAAGTTTCTCAGAAAGCTTCTTTCTCTTTGATATGGGAGGATATTTCCTTTGGACCTATAGTCTTCCAAGGGATCCGAAATATCTGTTCTCAGATTCCACAGAAATAAGGCTAGCAAAGAGATCCACGAAATACAGATGTAACTCTCTGAGTGGAAGTCACATATCACAGAGCAGTTTCTCAGAAAGCTTCTTTCCAGATTTCATTGGAGGATATTTCCTTTTTCACAATAGCCCTCTACGGGCTTCCAAATATCACTTTGCGAATTCCACAAGAACTGTCTTAGCGAAAGGCTTCTTGAGGGGAAAGCTGTAACTCTGGGAGATGATTTCACAGAACACAAAGAAGTTTCTCAGAAAGCTTCTTTCTCTTTGTTATGGGAGGATATTTCCTTTGGCCCTATAGTCTTCAAAGGGATCCGAAATATCTGTTCTCAGATTCCACAGAAATAAGGCTAGCAAAGAGATCCACCAAATACAGATGTAACTCTGTGAGTGGAAGTCACATATCACAGAGCAGTTTCTCAGAAAGCTTCTTTCCAGATTTCACTGGAGGATATTTCCTTTTTCACAATAGCCCTCTAAGGGCTTCCAAATATCACTTTGCCAATTCCACAAGAACTGTCTTAGCGAAAGGCTTCTTGAGGGGAAAGCTGTAACTCTTGGAGATGATTTCACAGAACACAAAGAAGTTTCTCAGAAAGCTTCTTTCTCTATGTTATCGGAGGATATTTCCTTTGGCCCTATAGTCTTCAAAGGGATCCGAAATATCTGTTCTCAGATTCCACAGAAATAAGGCTAGCAAAGAGATCCACGAAATACTGATGTAACTCTGTGAGTGGAAGTCACATATCCCAGAGCAGTTTCTCAGAAAGCTTCTTTGCAGATTTCATCTGAGGATATTTCCTTTTTCACCATAGCCCTCTATGGGCTTCCAAATATCACTTTGCCAATTCCACAAGAACTGTCTTAGCGAAAGGCTTCTTGAGGGGAAAGCTGTAACTCTGTGAGATGATTTCACAGAACACAAAGAAGTTTCTCAGAAAGCTTCTTTCTCTTTGTCATGGGAGGATATTTCCTTTGTCCCTATAGTCTTCAAAGGGATCCGAAATATCTGTTCTCAGATTCCACAGAAATAAGGCTAGCAAAGAGATCCACGAAATACAGATGTAACTCTGTGAGTGGAAGTCACATATCACAGAGCAGTTTCTCAGAAAGCTTCTTTCCAGATTTCATCGGAGGATATTTCCTTTTTCACCATAGCCCTCTATGGGCTTCCAAATATCACTTTGCCAATTCCACAAGAACTGCCTTAGCGAAAGGCTTCTTGAGGGGAAAGCTGTAACTCTGTGAGATGATTTCACAGAACACAAAGAAGTTTCTCAGAAAGCTTCTTTCTCTTTGATATGGGAGGATATTTCCTTTGGCCCTATAGACTTCAAAGGGATCCGAACTATCTGTTCTCAGATTCCACAGAAATAAGGCTAGCAAAGAGATCCACGAAATACAGATGTAACTCTGTGAGTGGAAGTCACATATCACAGAGCAGTTTCTCAGAAAGCTTCTTTCCAGATTTCATCGGAGGATATTTCCTTTTTCACCATAGCCCTCTAAGGGCTTCCAAATATCACTTTGCCAATTCCACAAGAACTGTCTTAGCGAAAGGCTTCTTGAGGGGAAAGCTGTAACTCTGTGAGATGATTTCACAGAACACAAAGAAGTTTCTCAGAAAGCTTCTTTCTCTTTGTTATGGGAGGATATATCCTTTGGCCCTATAGTCTTCAAAGAGATCCGAAATATCTGTTCTCAGATTCCACAGAAATAAGGCTAGCAAAGAGATCCACGAAATACAGATGTAACTCTGTGAGTGGAAGTCACATATCACAGAGCAGTTTCTCAGAAAGCTTCTTTCCAGATTTCATCGGAGGATATTTCCTTTTTCACCATAGCCGTCTATGGGCTTCCAAATATCACTTTGCCAATTCCACAAGAACTGTCTTACCGAAAAGCTTCTTGAGGGGAAAGCTGTAACTCTGTGAGATGATTTCACAGAACACAAAGAAGTTTCTCAGAAAGCTTCTTTCTCTTTGTTATCGGAGGATATTTCCTTTGGCTCCATAGTCTTCAAAGGGATCCGAAATATCTGTTCTCAGATTCCACAGAAATAAGGCTAGCAAAGAGATCCACGAAATACAGATGTAACTCTGTGAGTGGAAGTCACATATCACAGAGCAGTTTCTCAGAAAGCTTCTTTCCAGATTTCATCTGAGGATATTTCCTTTTTCACCATAGCCCTCTATGGGCTTCCATATATCACTTTGCCAATTCCACAAGAACTGTCTTAGCGAAAGGCTTCTTGAGGGGAAAGCTGTAACTCTGTGAGGTGATTTCACAGAACACAAAGAAGTTTCTCAGAAAGCTTCTTTCTCTTTGTTATGCGAGGATATTTCCTTTGGCCCGATAGTCTCAAAAGGGATTCTAAATATCTGCTCTCAGATTCCACAGAAATAAGGCTAGCAAAGACATCCACGAAATACAGATGTAACTCTGTGAGTGGAAGTCACATATCACAGAGCAGTTTCTCAAAAAGCTTCTTTCCAGATTTCATCTGAGGATATTTCCTTTTTCACAATAACCCTCTATGGGCTTCCAAATATCACTTTGCCAATTCCAGAAAAACTGTCTTAGCGAAAGGCTTCTTGAGGGGAAAGCTGTAACTCTGTGAGATGATTTCACAGAACACAAAGACGTTTCTCAGAAAGCTTCTTTCTCTTTGTTATCGGAGGATATATCCTTTGGCCCTATGGTCTTCAAAGGGATTCGAAATATCTGTTCTCAGATTCCACAGAAATAAGGCTAGCAAAGAGATCCACGAAATACAGATGTAACTCTGTGAGTGGAAGTTACATATCACAGAGCAGTTTCTCAGAAAGCTTCTTTCCAGATTTCATCGGAGGATATTTCCTTTTTCACCGTAGCCGTCTATGGGCTTCCAAATATCACTTTGCCAATTCCACAAGAACTGTCTTAGCGAAAGGTTTCTTGAGGGGAAAGCTGTAACTCTGTGAGATGATTTCACAGAACACAAAGAAGTTTCTCAGAAAGCTTCTTTCTCTTTGTTATCGGAGGATATTTCCTTTAGCCCTGTAGTCTTCAAAGGGATCCGAAATATCTGTTCTCAGATTCCACAGAAATAAGGCTAGCAAAGTGATCCACGAAATACAGATGTCACTCTGTGAGTGGAAGTCACATATCACAGAGCAGTTTCTCAGAAAGCTTCCTTCCAGATTTCATCGGAGGATATTTCCTTTTTCACCATAGCCCTCTATGGGCTTCCAAATATCACTTTGCCAATTCCACAAGAACTGTCTTAGCGAAAGGCTTCTTGAGGGGAAAGCTGTAACTCTGTGAGATGATTTCACAGAACACAAAGATGTTTCTCAGAAAGCTTCTTTCTCTTTGTTATCGGAGGATATTTCCTTTGGCCCTATAGTCTTCAAAGGGATCCGAAATATCTGTTCTCAGATTCCACAGAAATAAGGCTAGCAAAGAGATCCACGAAATACAGATGTAACTCTGTGAGTGGAAGTCACATATCACAGAGCAGTTTCTCAGAAAGCTTCTTTCCAGATTTCATCTGAGGATATTTCCTTTTTCACCATAGCCCTCTATGGGCTTCCAAATATCACTTTGCCAATTCCACAAGAACTGTCTTAGCGAAAGTCTTCTTGAGGGGAAAGCTGTAACTCTGTGAGATGATTTCACAGAACACAAAGAAGTCTCTCAGGAAGCTTCTTTCTCTTTGTTATCGGAGGATATTTCCTTTGGCCCTATAGTCTTCAAAGGGTTCCGAAATATCTGTTCTCAGATTCCACAGAGATAAGGCTAGCAAAGAGATCCACGAAATACAGATGTAACTCTGTGAGTGGAAGTCACATATCACAGAGCAGTTTCTCAGAAAGTTTCCTTCCAGATTTCATCGGAGGATATTTCCTTTTTCACCATAGCCATCTATGGGCTTCCAAATATTACTTTGCCAATTCCACAAGAATTGTCTTAGCGAAAGGCTTCTTGAAGGGAAAGCTGTAACTCTGTGAGATGATTTCACAGAACACAAAGAAGTTTCTCAGAAAGCTTCTTTCTCTTTGTTATCGGAGGATATTTCCTTTGGCCCTATAGTCTTCAAAGGGATCCGAAATATCTGTTCTCAGATTCCACAGAAATAAGGCTAGCAAAGAGATCCACGAAATACAGATGTAACTCTGTGAGTGGAAGTCACATATCACAGAGCAGTTTCTCAGAAAGCTTCTTTCCAGATTTCATCTGAGGATATTTCCTTTTTCACCATAGCCCTCTATGGGCTTCCAAATATCACTTTGCCAATTCCACAAGAACTGTCTTAGCGAAAGTCTTCTTGAGGGGAAAGCTGTAACTCTGTGAGATGATTTCACAGAACACAAAGAAGTCTCTCAGGAAGCTTCTTTCTCTTTGTTATCGGAGGATATTTTCTTTGGCCCTATAGTCTTCAAAGGGATCCGAAATATCTGTTCTCAGATTCCACAGAAATAAGGCTAGCAAAGAGATCCACGAAATACAGATGTAACTCTGTGAGTGGAAGTCACATATCACAGAGCAGTTTCTCAGAAAGTTTCTTTCCAGATTTCATCGGAGGATATTTCCTTTTTCACCATAGCCCTCTATGGGCTTCCAAATATCACTTTGCCAATTCCACAAGAACTGTCTTAGCGAAAACCTTCTTGAGGGGAAAGCTGTAACTCTGTGAGATGATTTCACAGAACACAAAGAAGTTTCTCAGAAATCTTCTTTCTCTTTGTTATCGTTGGATATTTCCTTTGGCACTATAGTCTTCAAAGGGATCCGAAATATCTGTTCTCAGATTCCACAGAAATAAGGCTAGCAAAGAGATCCACGAAATGCAGATGTAACTCTGTGAGTGGAAGTCACATATCCCAGAGCAGTTTCTCATAAAGCTTCTTTCCAGATTTCATCGGAGGATATTTCCTTTTTCACCATAGCCCTCTATGGGCTTCCAAATATCACTTTGCCAATTCCACAAGAACTGTCTTAGCGAAAGGCTTCTTGAGGGGAAAGCTGTAACTCTGTGAGATGATTTCACAGAACACAAAGAAGTTTCTCAGAAAGCTTCTTTCTCTTTGTTATGGGAGGATATTTCCTTTGGCCCTATAGTCTTCAAAGGGATTCTAAATATCTGCTCTCAGATTCCACAGAAATAAGGCTAGCAAAGAGATCCACGAAATACAGATGTAACTCCGTGAGTGGAAGTCACATATCACAGAGCAGTTTCTCAGAAAGCTTCTTTCCAGATTTCATCGGAGGATATTTCCTTTTTCACCATAGCCGTCTAAGGGCTTCCAAATATCACTTTGCCAATTCCACAAGAACTGACTTAGCGAAAGGCTTCTTGAGGGGAAAGCTGTAACTCTGTGAGATGATTTCACAGAACACAAAGAAGTTTCTCAGAAAGCTTCTTTCTCTTTGTTATGGGAGGATATTTCCTTTGGCCCTATAGTCTTCAAAGGGATTCTAAATATCTGCTCTCAGATTCCACAGAAATAAGGCTAGCAAAGAGATCCACGAAATACAGATGTAACTCCGTGAGTGGAAGTCACATATCACAGAGCAGTTTCTCAGAAAGCTTCTTTCCAGATTTCATCGGAGGATATTTCCTTTTTCACCATAGCCGTCTAAGGGCTTCCAAATATCACTTTGCCAATTCCACAAGAACTGACTTAGCGAAAGGCTTCTTGAGGGGAAAGCTGTAACTCTGTGAGATGATTTCACAGAACACAAAGAAGTTTCTCAGAAAGCTTCTTTCTCTTTGTTATGGGAGGATATTTCCTTTGGCCCTATAGTCTTCAAGGGGATTCTAAATATCTGTTCTCAGATTCCACAGAAATAAGGCTAGCAAAGAGACCAAGAAATACAGATGTAACTCTGTGAGTGGAAGTCACATATCACAGAGCAGTTTCTCAGAAAGCTTCCTTCCAGATTTCATCGGAGGATATTTCCTTTTTCACCATAGCCCTCTATGGGCTTCCAAATATCACTTTGCCAATTCCACAAGAACTGTCTTAGCGAAAGGCTTCTTTAGGGGAAAGCTGTAACTCTGTGAGATGATTTCACAGAACACAAAGAAGTTTCTCAGAAAGCTTCTTTCTCTTTGTTATCGGAGGATATTTCCTCTGGCCCTATAGTCTTCAAAGGGATCCGAAATATCTGTTCTCAGATTCCACAGAAATAAGGCTAGCAAAGAGATCCACGAAATACAGATGTAACTCTGTGAGTGGAAGTCACATATCACAGAGCAGTTTCTCAGAAAGCTTCTTTCCAGATTTCATCGGAGGATATTTCCTTTTTCACCATAGCCCTCTATGGGCTTCCAAATATCACTTTGCCAATTCCACAAGAACTGTCTTAGCGAAAGGCTTCTTGAGGGGAAAGCTGTAACTCTGTGAGATGATTTCACAGAACACAAAGAAGTTTCTCAGAAAGCTTCTTTCTCTTTGTTATCGGAGGATATTTCCTTTGGCCCTATAGTCTTCAAGGGGATTCTAAATATCTGCTTTCAGATTCCACAGAAATAAGGCTAGCAAAGAGATCCACGAAATACAGATGTAACTCTGTGAGTGGAAGTCACATATCCCAGAGCAGTTTCTCAGAAAGCTTCTTTGCAGATTTCATCTGAGGATATTTCCTTTTTCACCATAGCCCTCTATGGGCTTCCAAATATCACTTTGCCAATTCCACAAGAACTGTCTTAGCGAAAGGCTTCTTGAGGGGAAAGCTGTAACTCTGTGAGATGATTTCACAGAACACAAAGAAGTTTCTCAGAAAGCTTCTTTCTCTTTGTCATGGGAGGATATTTCCTTTGTCCCTATAGTCTTCAAAGAGATCCGAAATATCTGTTCTCAGATTCCACAGAAATAAGGCTAGCAAAGAGATCCACGAAATACAGATGTAACTCTGTGAGTGGAAGTCACATATCACAGAGCAGTTTCTCAGAAAGCTTCTTTCCAGATTTCAACGGAGGATATTTCCTTTTTCACCATAGCCCTCTATGGGCTTCCAAATATCACTTTGCCAATTCCACAAGAACTGCCTTAGCGAAAGGCTTCTTGAGGGGAAAGCTGTAACTCTGTGAGATGATTTCACAGAACACAAAGAAGTTTCTCAGAAAGCTTCTTTCTCTTTGATATGGGAGGATATTTCCTTTGGCCCTATAGACTTCAAAGGGATCCGAACTATCTGTTCTCAGATTCCACAGAAATAAGGCTAGCAAAGAGATCCACGAAATACAGATGTAACTCTGTGAGTGGAAGTCACATATCACAGAGCAGTTTCTCAGAAAGCTTCTTTCCAGATTTCATCGGAGGATATTTCCTTTTTCACCATAGCCCTCTAAGGGCTTCCAAATATCACTTTGCCAATTCCACAAGAACTGTCTTAGCGAAAGGCTTCTTGAGGGGAAAGCTGTAACTCTGTGAGATGATTTCACAGAACACAAAGAAGTTTCTCAGAAAGCTTCTTTCTCTTTGTTATGGGAGGATATATCCTTTGGCCCTATAGTCTTCAAAGAGATCCGAAATATCTGTTCTCAGATTCCACAGAAATAAGGCTAGCAAAGAGATCCACGAAATACAGATGTAACTCTGTGAGTGGAAGTCACATATCACAGAGCAGTTTCTCAGAAAGCTTCTTTCCAGATTTCATCGGAGGATATTTCCTTTTTCACCATAGCCGTCTATGGGCTTCCAAATATCACTTTGCCAATTCCACAAGAACTGTCTTACCGAAAGGCTTCTTGAGGGGAAAGCTGTAACTCTGTGAGATGATTTCACAGAACACAAAGAAGTTTCTCAGAAAGCTTCTTTCTCTTTGTTATCGGAGGATATTTCCTTTGGCTCCATAGTCTTCAAAGGGATCCGAAATATCTGTTCTCAGATTCCACAGAAATAAGGCTAGCAAAGAGATCCACGAAATACAGATGTAACTCTGTGAGTGGAAGTCACATATCACAGAGCAGTTTCTCAGAAAGCTTCTTTCCAGATTTCATCTGAGGATATTTCCTTTTTCACCATAGCCCTCTATGGGCTTCCATATATCACTTTGCCAATTCCACAAGAACTGTCTTAGCGAAAGGCTTCTTGAGGGGAAAGCTGTAACTCTGTGAGGTGATTTCACAGAACACAAAGAAGTTTCTCAGAAAGCTTCTTTCTCTTTGTTATGCGAGGATATTTCCTTTGGCCCTATAGTCTCAAAAGGGATTCTAAATATCTGCTCTCAGATTCCACAGAAATAAGGCTAGCAAAGACATCCACGAAATACAGATGTAACTCTGTGAGTGGAAGTCACATATCACAGAGCAGTTTCTCAAAAAGCTTCTTTCCAGATTTCATCTGAGGATATTTCCTTTTTCACAATAGCCCTCTATGGGCTTCCAAATATCACTTTGCCAATTCCAGAAAAACTGTCTTAGCGAAAGGCTTCTTGAGGGGAAAGCTGTAACTCTGTGAGATGATTTCACAGAACACAAAGACGTTTCTCAGAAAGCTTCTTTCTCTTTGTTATCGGAGGATATATCCTTTGGCCCTATGGTCTTCAAAGGGATTCGAAATATCTGTTCTCAGATTCCACAGAAATAAGGCTAGCAAAGAGATCCACGAAAAACAGATGTAACTCTGTGAGTGGAAGTCACATATCACAGAGCAGTTTCTCAGAAAGCTTCTTTCCAGATTTCACCTGAGGATATTTCCTTTTTCACCATAGCCCTCTATGGGCTTCCAAATATCACTTTGCCAATTCCACAAGAACTGTCTTAGCGAAAGGCTTCTTGAGGGGAAAGCTCTAACTCTGTGAGATGATTTCAGAGAACACAAAGAAGTTTCTCAGAAAGCTTCTTTCTCTTTGTTATGGGAGGATATTTCCTTTGGCCCTATAGTCTTCAAGGGGATTCTAAATATCTGCTTTCAGATTCCACAGAAATAAGGCTAGCAAAGAGATCCACGAAATACAGATGTAACTCTGTGAGTGGAAGTGACATATCACAGAGCAGTTTCTCAGAAAGCTTCTTTCCAGATTTCATCTGAGGATATTTCCTTTTTCACCATAGCCCTCTATGGGCTTCCAAATATCACTTTGCCAATTCCACAAGAACTGTCTTAGCGAAAGGCTTCTTGAGGGGAAAGCTGTAACTCTGTGCGATGATTTCACAGAACACAAACAAGTTTCTCAGAAAGCGTCTTTCTCTTTGTTATCGGAGGATATTTCCTTTGGCCCTATAGTCTTCAAAGGGATCCGAAATATCTGTTCTCAGATTCCACAGAAATAAGGCTAGCAAAGAGATCCACGAAATACAGATGTAACTCTGTGAGTGGAAGTCACATATCACAGAGCAGTTTCTCAGAAAGCTTCTTTCCAGATTTCATCGGAGGATATTTCCTTTTTCACCGTAGCCCTCTATGGGCTTCCATATATCACTTTGCCAATTCCACAAGAACTGTCTTAGCGAAAGGCTTCTTGAGGGGAAAGCTGTAACTCTGTGAGATGATTTCACAGAATACAAAGAAGTTTCTCAGAAAGCTTCTTTCTCTTTGTTATGCGAGGATATTTCCTTTGGCCCTATAGTCTTCAAAGGGATTCTAAATATCTGCTCTCAGATTCCACAGAAATAAGGCTAGCAAAGAGATCCACGAAATACAGATGTAACTCTGTGAGTGGAAGTCACATATCACAGAGCAGTTTCTCAGAAAGCTTCTTTCCAGATTTCATCGGAGGATATTTCCTTTTTCACCATAGCCCTCTATGGGCTTCCAAATATCACTTTGCCAATTCCACAAGAACTGTCTTAGCGAAAGGCTTCTTGAGGGGAAAGCTGTAACTCTGTGAGATGATTTCACAGAACACAAAGAAGTTTCTCAGAAACCTTCTTTCTCTTTGTTATGGGAGGATATTTCCTTTGGCCCTGTAGTGTTCAAGGGGATTCTAAATATCTGCTTTCAGATTCTACAGAAATAAGGCTAGCAAAGAGATCCACGAAATACAGATGTAACTCTGTGAGTGGAAGTCACATATCACAGAGCAGTTTCTCAGAAAGCTTCTTTCCAGATTTCATCAGAGGATATTTCCTTTTTCACCATAGCCCTCTATGGGCTTCCAAATATCACTTTGCCAATTCCACAAGAACTGTCTTAGCGAAAGGCTTCTTGAGGGGAAAGCTGTAACTCTGTGAGATGATTTCACAGAACACAAAGAAGTTTCTCAGAAAGCTTCTTTCTCTTTATTATCGGAGGATATTTCCTTTGGACCTATAGTCTTCCAAGGGATCCGAAATATCTGTTATCAGATTCCACAGAAATAAGGCTAGCAAAGAGATCCACGAAACACAGATGTAACTCTGTGAGTGGAAGTCACATATCACAGAGCAGTTTCTCAGAAAGCTTCTTTCCAGATTTCATCTGAGGACATTTCCTTTTTCACCATAGCCCTCTATGGGCTTCCAAATGTCACTTTGCCAATTCCACAAGAACTGTCTTAGCGAAAGGTTTCTTGAGGGAAAATCTGTAACTCTGTGAGATGATTTCACAGAACACAAAGAAGTTTCTCAGAAAGCTTCTTTCTCTTTGTTATGGGAGGATATTTCCTTTGTCTCTAAAGTCTTCAAAGGGATCCGAAATATCTGTTCTCAGATTCCACAGAAATAAGGTTAGCAAAGAGATCCACGAAATACAGATGTAACTCTGTGAGTGGAAGTCACATATCACAGAGCAGTTTCTCAGAAAGCTTCTTTCCAGATTTCATCAGAGGATATTTCCTTTTTCACCATAGCCCTCTATGGGCTTCCAAATATCACTTTGCCAATTCCACAAGAACTGTCTTAGCGAAAGGCTTCTTGAGGGGAAAGCTGTAACTCTGTGAGATGATTTCACAGAACACAAAGAAGTTTCTCAGAAAGCTTCTTTCTCTTTATTATCGGAGGATATTTCCTTTGGACCTATAGTCTTCCAAGGGATCCGAAATATCTGTTCTCAGATTCCACAGAAATAAGGCTAGCAAAGAGATCCACGAAATACAGATGTAACTCTCTGAGTGGAAGTCACATATCACAGAGCAGTTTCTCAGAAAGCTTCTTTCCAGATTTCATTGGAGGATATTTCCTTTTTCACAATAGCCCTCTACGGGCTTCCAAATATCACTTTGCGAATTCCACAAGAACTGTCTTAGCGAAAGGCTTCTTGAGGGGAAAGCTGTAACTCTGGGAGATGATTTCACAGAACACAAAGAAGTTTCTCAGAAAGCTTCTTTCTCTTTGTTATGGGAGGATATTTCCTTTGGCCCTATAGTCTTCAAAGGGATCCGAAATATCTGTTCTCAGATTCCACAGAAATAAGGCTAGCAAAGAGATCCACGAAATACTGATGTAACTCTGTGAGTGGAAGTCACATATCCCAGAGCAGTTTCTCAGAAAGCTTCTTTGCAGATTTCATCTGAGGATATTTCCTTTTTCACCATAGCCCTCTATGGGCTTCCAAATATCACTTTGCCAATTCCACAAGAACTGTCTTAGCGAAAGGCTTCTTGAGGGGAAAGCTGTAACTCTGTGAGATGATTTCACAGAACACAAAGAAGTTTCTCAGAAAGCTTCTTTCTCTTTGTCATGGGAGGATATTTCCTTTGTCCCTATAGTCTTCAAAGGGATCCGAAATATCTGTTCTCAGATTCCACAGAAATAAGGCTAGCAAAGAGATCCACGAAATACAGATGTAACTCTGTGAGTGGAAGTCACATATCACAGAGCAGTTTCTCAGAAAGCTTCTTTCCAGATTTCATCGGAGGATATTTCCTTTTTCACCATAGCCCTCTATGGGCTTCCAAATATCACTTTGCCAATTCCACAAGAACTGCCTTAGCGAAAGGCTTCTTGAGGGGAAAGCTGTAACTCTGTGAGATGATTTCACAGAACACAAAGAAGTTTCTCAGAAAGCTTCTTTCTCTTTGATATGGGAGGATATTTCCTTTGGCCCTATAGACTTCAAAGGGATCCGAACTATCTGTTCTCACATTCCACAGAAATAAGGCTAGCAAAGAGATCCACGAAATACAGATGTAACTCTGTGAGTGGAAGTCACATATCACAGAGCAGTTTCTCAGAAAGCTTCTTTCCAGATTTCATCGGAGGATATTTCCTTTTTCACCATAGCCCTCTAAGGGCTTCCAAATATCACTTTGCCAATTCCACAAGAACTGTCTTAGCGAAAGGCTTCTTGAGGGGAAAGCTGTAACTCTGTGAGATGATTTCACAGAACACAAAGAAGTTTCTCAGAAAGCTTCTTTCTCTTTGTTATGGGAGGATATATCCTTTGGCCCTATAGTCTTCAAAGAGATCCGAAATATCTGTTCTCAGATTCCACAGAAATAAGGCTAGCAAAGAGATCCACGAAATACAGATGTAACTCTGTGAGTGGAAGTCACATATCACAGAGCAGTTTCTCAGAAAGCTTCTTTCCAGATTTCATCGGAGGATATTTCCTTTTTCACCATAGCCGTCTATGGGCTTCCAAATATCACTTTGCCAATTCCACAAGAACTGTCTTACCGAAAAGCTTCTTGAGGGGAAAGCTGTAACTCTGTGAGATGATTTCACAGAACACAAAGAAGTTTCTCAGAAAGCTTCTTTCTCTTTGTTATCGGAGGATATTTCCTTTTGCTCCATAGTCTTCAAAGGGATCCGAAATATCTGTTCTCAGATTCCACAGAAATAAGGCTAGCAAAGAGATCCACGAAATACAGATGTAACTCTGTGAGTGGAAGTCACATATCACAGAGCAGTTTCTCAGAAAGCTTCTTTCCAGATTTCATCTGAGGATATTTCCTTTTTCACCATAGCCCTCTATGGGCTTCCATATATCACTTTGCCAATTCCACAAGAACTGTCTTAGCGAAAGGCTTCTTGAGGGGAAAGCTGTAACTCTGTGAGGTGATTTCACAGAACACAAAGAAGTTTCTCAGAAAGCTTCTTTCTCTTTGTTATGCGAGGATATTTCCTTTGGCCCTATAGTCTCAAAAGGGATTCTAAATATCTGCTCTCAGATTCCACAGAAATAAGGCTAGCAAAGACATCCACGAAATACAGATGTAACTCTGTGAGTGGAAGTCACATATCACAGAGCAGTTTCTCAAAAAGCTTCTTTCCAGATTTCATCTGAGGATATTTCCTTTTTCACAATAGCCCTCTATGGGCTTCCAAATATCACTTTGCCAATTCCAGAAAAACTGTCTTAGCGAAAGGCTTCTTGAGGGGAAAGCTGTAACTCTGTGAGATGATTTCACAGAACACAAAGACGTTTCTCAGAAAGCTTCTTTCTCTTTGTTATCGGAGGATATATCCTTTGGCCCTATGGTCTTCAAAGGGATTCGAAATATCTGTTCTCAGATTCCACAGAAATAAGGCTAGCAAAGAGATCCACGAAATACAGATGTAACTCTGTGAGTGGAAGTCACATATCACAGAGCAGTTTCTCAGAAAGCTTCTTTCCAGATTTCATCGGAGGATATTTCCTTTTTCACCATAGCCGTCTATGGGCTTCCAAATATCACTTTGCCAATTCCACAAGAACTGTCTTAGCGAAAGGTTTCTTGAGGGGAAAGCTGTAACTCTGTGAGATGATTTCACAGAACACAAAGAAGTTTCTCAGAAAGCTTCTTTCTCTTTGTTATCGGAGGATATTTCCTTTAGCCCTGTAGTCTTCAAAGGGATCCGAAATATCTGTTCTCAGATTCCACAGAAATAAGGCTAGCAAAGTGATCCACGAAATACAGATGTAACTCTGTGAGTGGAAGTCACATATCACAGAGCAGTTTCTCAGAAAGCTTCCTTCCAGATTTCATCGGAGGATATTTCCTTTTTCACCATAGCCCTCTATGGGCTTCCAAATATCACTTTGCCAATTCCACAAGAACTGTCTTAGCGAAAGGCTTCTTGAGGGGAAAGCTGTAACTCTGTGAGATGATTTCACAGAACACAAAGATGTTTCTCAGAAAGCTTCTTTCTCTTTGTTATCGGAGGATATTTCCTTTGGCCCTATAGTCTTCAAAGGGATCCGAAATATCTGTTCTCAGATTCCACAGAAATAAGGCTAGCAAAGAGATCCACGAAATACAGATGTAACTCTGTGAGTGGAAGTCACATATCACAGAGCAGTTTCTCAGAAAGCTTCTTTCCAGATTTCATCTGAGGATATTTCCTTTTTCACCATAGCCCTCTATGGGCTTCCAAATATCACTTTGCCAATTCCACAAGAACTGTCTTAGCGAAAGTCTTCTTGAGGGGAAAGCTGTAACTCTGTGAGATGATTTCACAGAACACAAAGAAGTCTCTCAGGAAGCTTCTTTCTCTTTGTTATCGGAGGATATTTCCTTTGGCCCTATAATCTTCAAAGGGTTCCGAAATATCTGTTCTCAGATTCCACAGAGATAAGGCTAGCAAAGAGATCCACGAAATACAGATGTAACTCTGCGAGTGGAAGTCACATATCACAGAGCAGTTTCTCAGAAAGTTTCCTTCCAGATTTCATCGGAGGATATTTCCTTTTTCACCATAGCCATCTATGGGCTTCCAAATATTACTTTGCCAATTCCACAAGAATTGTCTTAGCGAAAGGCTTCTTGAAGGGAAAGCTGTAACTCTGTGAGATGATTTCACAGAACACAAAGAAGTTTCTCAGAAAGCTTCTTTCTCTTTGTTATCGGAGGATATTTCCTTTGGCCCTATAGTCTTCAAAGGGATCCGAAATATCTGTTCTCAGATTCCACAGAAATAAGGCTAGCAAAGAGATCCACGAAATACAGATGTAACTCTGTGAGTGGAAGTCACATATCACAGAGCAGTTTCTCAGAAAGCTTCTTTGCAGATTTCATCGGAGGATATTTCCTTTTTCACCATAGCCCTCTATGGGCTTCCAAATATCACTTTGCCAATTCCACAAGAACTGTCTTAGCGAAAACCTTCTTGAGGGGAAAGCTGTAACTCTGTGAGATGATTTCACAGAACACAAAGAAGTTTCTCAGAAATCTTCTTTCTCTTTGTTATCGTTGGATATTTCCTTTGGCACTATAGTCTTCAAAGGGATCCGAAATATCTGTTCTCAGATTCCACAGAAATAAGGCTAGCAAAGAGATCCACGAAATGCAGATGTAACTCTGTGAGTGGAAGTCACATATCCCAGAGCAGTTTCTCATAAAGCTTCTTTCCAGATTTCATCGGAGGATATTTCCTTTTTCACCATAGCCCTCTATGGGCTTCCAAATATCACTTTGCCAATTCCACAAGAACTGTCTTAGCGAAAGGCTTCTTGAGGGGAAAGCTGTAACTCTGTGAGATGATTTCACAGAACACAAAGAAGTTTCTCAGAAAGCTCCTTTCTCTTTGTTATCGTTGGATATTTCCTATGGCCCTATAGTCTTCAAAGGGATCCGAAATATCTGTTCTCAGATTCCACAGAAATAAGGCTATCAAAGAGATCCACGAAATACAGATGTAACTCTGTGAGTGGAAGTCACATATCACAGAGCAGTTTCTCAGAACTCTTCTTTCCAGATTTCATAGGAGGATATTTCCTTTTTCACCATAGCCCTCTATGGGCTTCCAAATATCACTTTGCCAATTTCACAAGAACTGTCTTAGCGAAAGGCTTCTTGAGGGGAAAGCTGTAACTCTGTGAGATGATTTCACAGAACACAAAGAAGTTTCTCAGAAAGCTTCTTTCTCTTTGTTATGGGAGGATATTTCCTTTGGCCCTATAGTCTTCAAAGGGATTCTAAATATCTGCTCTCAGATTCCACAGAAATAAGGCTAGCAAAGAGATCCACGAAATACAGATGTAACTCCGTGAGTGGAAGTCACATATCACAGAGCAGTTTCTCAGAAAGCTTCTTTCCAGATTTCATCGGAGGATATTTCCTTTTTCACCATAGCCGTCTAAGGGCTTCCAAATATCACTTTGCCAATTCCACAAGAACTGACTTAGCGAAAGGCTTCTTGAGGGGAAAGCTGTAACTCTGTGAGATGATTTCACAGAACACAAAGAAGTTTCTCAGAAAGCTTCTTTCTCTTTGTTATGGGAGGATATTTCCTTTGGCCCTATAGTCTTCAAAGGGATTCTAAATATCTGCTCTCAGATTCCACAGAAATAAGGCTAGCAAAGAGATCCACGAAATACAGATGTAACTCCGTGAGTGGAAGTCACATATCACAGAGCAGTTTCTCAGAAAGCTTCTTTCCAGATTTCATCGGAGGATATTTCCTTTTTCACCATAGCCGTCTAAGGGCTTCCAAATATCACTTTGCCAATTCCACAAGAACTGACTTAGCGAAAGGCTTCTTGAGGGGAAAGCTGTAACTCTGTGAGATGATTTCACAGAACACAAAGAAGTTTCTCAGAAAGCTTCTTTCTCTTTGTTATGGGAGGATATTTCCTTTGGCCCTATAGTCTTCAAGGGGATTCTAAATATCTGTTCTCAGATTCCACAGAAATAAGGCTAGCAAAGAGACCAAGAAATACAGATGTAACTCTGTGAGTGGAAGTCACATATCACAGAGCAGTTTCTCAGAAAGCTTCCTTCCAGATTTCATCGGAGGATATTTCCTTTTTCACCATAGCCCTCTATGGGCTTCCAAATATCACTTTGCCAATTCCACAAGAACTGTCTTAGCGAAAGGCTTCTTTAGGGGAAAGCTGTAACTCTGTGAGATGATTTCACAGAACACAAAGAAGTTTCTCAGAAAGCTTCTTTCTCTTTGTTATCGGAGGATATTTCCTCTGGCCCTATAGTCTTCAAAGGGATCCGAAATATCTGTTCTCAGATTCCACAGAAATAAGGCTAGCAAAGAGATCCACGAAATACAGATGTAACTCTGTGAGTGGAAGTCACATATCACAGAGCAGTTTCTCAGAAAGCTTCTTTCCAGAATTCATCGGAGGATATTTCCTTTTTCACCATAGCCCTCTATGGGCTTCCAAATATCACTTTGCCAATTCCACAAGAACTGTCTTAGCGAAAGGCTTCTTGAGGGGAAAGCTGTAACTCTGTGAGATGATTTCACAGAACACAAAGAAGTTTCTCAGAAAGCTTCTTTCTCTTTGTTATCGGAGGATATTTCCTTTGGCCCTATAGTCTTCAAGGGGATTCTAAATATCTGCTTTCAGATTCCACAGAAATAAGGCTAGCAAAGAGATCCACGAAATACTGATGTAACTCTGTGAGTGGAAGTCACATATCCCAGAGCAGTTTCTCAGAAAGCTTCTTTGCAGATTTCATCTGAGGATATTTCCTTTTTCACCATAGCCCTCTATGGGCTTCCAAATATCACTTTGCCAATTCCACAAGAACTGTCTTAGCGAAAGGCTTCTTGAGGGGAAAGCTGTAACTCTGTGAGATGATTTCACAGAACACAAAGAAGTTTCTCAGAAAGCTTCTTTCTCTTTGTCATGGGAGGATATTTCCTTTGTCCCTATAGTCTTCAAAGGGATCCGAAATATCTGTTCTCAGATTCCACAGAAATAAGGCTAGCAAAGAGATCCACGAAATACAGATGTAACTCTGTGAGTGGAAGTCACATATCACAGAGCAGTTTCTCAGAAAGCTTCTTTCCAGATTTCAACGGAGGATATTTCCTTTTTCACCATAGCCCTCTATGGGCTTCCAAATATCACTTTGCCAATTCCACAAGAACTGCCTTAGCGAAAGGCTTCTTGAGGGGAAAGCTGTAACTCTGTGAGATGATTTCACAGAACACAAAGAAGTTTCTCAGAAAGCTTCTTTCTCTTTGATATGGGAGGATATTTCCTTTGGCCCTATAGACTTCAAAGGGATCCGAACTATCTGTTCTCAGATTCCACAGAAATAAGGCTAGCAAAGAGATCCACGAAATACAGATGTAACTCTGTGAGTGGAAGTCACATATCACAGAGCAGTTTCTCAGAAAGCTTCTTTCCAGATTTCATCGGAGGATATTTCCTTTTTCACCATAGCCCTCTAAGGGCTTCCAAATATCACTTTGCCAATTCCACAAGAACTGTCTTAGCGAAAGGCTTCTTGAGGGGAAAGCTGTAACTCTGTGAGATGATTTCACAGAACACAAAGAAGTTTCTCAGAAAGCTTCTTTCTCTTTGTTATGGGAGGATATATCCTTTGGCCCTATAGTCTTCAAAGAGATCCGAAATATCTGTTCTCAGATTCCACAGAAATAAGGCTAGCAAAGAGATCCACGAAATACAGATGTAACTCTGTGAGTGGAAGTCACATATCACAGAGCAGTTTCTCAGAAAGCTTCTTTCCAGATTTCATCGGAGGATATTTCCTTTTTCACCATAGCCGTCTATGGGCTTCCAAATATCACTTTGCCAATTCCACAAGAACTGTCTTACCGAAAAGCTTCTTGAGGGGAAAGCTGTAACTCTGTGAGATGATTTCACAGAACACAAAGAAGTTTCTCAGAAAGCTTCTTTCTCTTTGTTATCGGAGGATATTTCCTTTGGCTCCATAGTCTTCAAAGGGATCCGAAATATCTGTTCTCAGATTCCACAGAAATAAGGCTAGCAAAGAGATCCACGAAATACAGATGTAACTCTGTGAGTGGAAGTCACATATCACAGAGCAGTTTCTCAGAAAGCTTCTTTTCAGATTTCATCTGAGGATATTTCCTTTTTCACCATAGCCCTCTATGGGCTTCCATATATCACTTTGCCAATTCCACAAGAACTGTCTTAGCGAAAGGCTTCTTGAGGGGAAAGCTGTAACTCTGTGAGGTGATTTCACAGAACACAAAGAAGTTTCTCAGAAAGCTTCTTT
Source organism: Macaca mulatta (assembly GCF_049350105.2). Taxonomy (NCBI): domain Eukaryota; kingdom Metazoa; phylum Chordata; class Mammalia; order Primates; family Cercopithecidae; genus Macaca; species Macaca mulatta. Next base: position 33,015,559 of record NC_133417.1, read on the forward strand.
CTCTTTGTTATGCGAGGATATTTCCTTTGGCCCTATAGTCTCAAAAGGGATTCTAAATATCTGCTCTCAGATTCCACAGAAATAAGGCTAGCAAAGACATCCACGAAATACAGATGTAACTCTGTGAGTGGAAGTCACATATCACAGAGCAGTTTCTCAAAAAGCTTCTTTCCAGATTTCATCTGAGGATATTTCCTTTTTCACAATAGCCCTCTATGGGCTTCCAAATATCACTTTGCCAATTCCAGAAAAACTGTCTTAGCGAAAGGCTTCTTGAGGGGAAAGCTGTAACTCTGTGAGATGATTTCACAGAACACAAAGACGTTTCTCAGAAAGCTTCTTTCTCTTTGTTATCAGAGGATATATCCTTTGGCCCTATGGTCTTCAAAGGGATTCGAAATATCTGTTCTCAGATTCCACAGAAATAAGGCTAGCAAAGAGATCCACGAAATACAGATGTAACTCTGTGAGTGGAAGTCACATATCACAGAGCAGTTTCTCAGAAAGCTTCTTTCCAGATTTCATCGGAGGATATTTCCTTTTTCACCATAGCCGTCTATGGGCTTCCAAATATCACTTTGCCAATTCCACAAGAACTGTCTTAGCGAAAGGTTTCTTGAGGGGAAAGCTGTAACTCTGTGAGATGATTTCACAGAACACAAAGAAGTTTCTCAGAAAGCTTCTTTCTCTTTGTTATCGGAGGATATTTCCTTTAGCCCTGTAGTCTTCAAAGGGATCCGAAATATCTGTTCTCAGATTCCACAGAAATAAGGCTAGCAAAGTGATCCACGAAATACAGATGTAACTCTGTGAGTGGAAGTCACATATCACAGAGCAGTTTCTCAGAAAGCTTCCTTCCAGATTTCATCGGAGGATATTTCCTTTTTCACCATAGCCCTCTATGGGCTTCCAAATATCACTTTGCCAATTCCACAAGAACTGTCTTAGCGAAAGGCTTCTTGAGGGGAAAGCTGTAACTCTGTGAGATGATTTCACAGAACACAAAGATGTTTCTCAGAAAGCTTCTTTCTCTTTGTTATCGGAGGATATTTCCTTTGGCCCTATAGTCTTCAAAGGGATCCGAAATATCTGTTCTCAGATTCCACAGAAATAAGGCTAGCAAAGAGATCCACGAAATACAGATGTAACTCTGTGAGTGGAAGTCACATATCACAGAGCAGTTTCTCAGAAAGCTTCTTTCCAGATTTCATCTGAGGATATTTCCTTTTTCACCATAGCCCTCTATGGGCTTCCAAATATCACTTTGCCAATTCCACAAGAACTGTCTTAGCGAAAGTCTTCTTGAGGGGAAAGCTGTAACTCTGTGAGATGATTTCACAGAACACAAAGAAGTCTCTCAGGAAGCTTCTTTCTCTTTGTTATCGGAGGATATTTTCTTTGGCCCTATAGTCTTCAAAGGGATCCGAAATATCTGTTCTCAGATTCCACAGAAATAAGGCTAGCAAAGAGATCCACGAAATACAGATGTAACTCTGTGAGTGGAAGTCACATATCACAGAGCAGTTTCTCAGAAAGTTTCTTTCCAGATTTCATCGGAGGATATTTCCTTTTTCACCATAGCCCTCTATGGGCTTCCAAATATCACTTTGCCAATTCCACAAGAACTGTCTTAGCGAAAACCTTCTTGAGGGGAAAGCTGTAACTCTGTGAGATGATTTCACAGAACACAAAGAAGTTTCTCAGAAATCTTCTTTCTCTTTGTTATCGTTGGATATTTCCTTTGGCACTATAGTCTTCAAAGGGATCCGAAATATCTGTTCTCAGATTCCACAGAAATAAGGCTAGCAAAGAGATCCACGAAATGCAGATGTAACTCTGTGAGTGGAAGTCACATATCCCAGAGCAGTTTCTCATAAAGCTTCTTTCCAGATTTCATCGGAGGATATTTCCTTTTTCACCATAGCCCTCTATGGGCTTCCAAATATCACTTTGCCAATTCCACAAGAACTGTCTTAGCGAAAGGCTTCTTGAGGGGAAAGCTGTAACTCTGTGAGATGATTTCACAGAACACAAAGAAGTTTCTCAGAAAGCTCCTTTCTCTTTGTTATCGTTGGATATTTCCTATGGCCCTATAGTCTTCAAAGGGATCCGAAATATCTGTTCTCAGATTCCACAGAAATAAGGCTATCAAAGAGATCCACGAAATACAGATGTAACTCTGTGAGTGGAAGTCACATATCACAGAGCAGTTTCTCAGAACTCTTCTTTCCAGATTTCATAGGAGGATATTTCGTTTTTCACCATAGCCCTCTATGGGCTTCCAAATATCACTTTGCCAATTTCACAAGAACTGTCTTAGCGAAAGGCTTCTTGAGGGGAAAGCTGTAACTCTGTGAGATGATTTCACAGAACACAAAGAAGTTTCTCAGAAAGCTTCTTTCTCTTTGTTATGGGAGGATATTTCCTTTGGCCCTATAGTCTTCAAAGGGATTCTAAATATCTGCTCTCAGATTCCACAGAAATAAGGCTAGCAAAGAGATCCACGAAATACAGATGTAACTCCGTGAGTGGAAGTCACATATCACAGAGCAGTTTCTCAGAAAGCTTCTTTCCAGATTTCATCGGAGGATATTTCCTTTTTCACCATAGCCGTCTAAGGGCTTCCAAATATCACTTTGCCAATTCCACAAGAACTGACTTAGCGAAAGGCTTCTTGAGGGGAAAGCTGTAACTCTGTGAGATGATTTCACAGAACACAAAGAAGTTTCTCAGAAAGCTTCTTTCTCTTTGTTATGGGAGGATATTTCCTTTGGCCCTATAGTCTTCAAGGGGATTCTAAATATCTGTTCTCAGATTCCACAGAAATAAGGCTAGCAAAGAGACCAAGAAATACAGATGTAACTCTGTGAGTGGAAGTCACATATCACAGAGCAGTTTCTCAGAAAGCTTCCTTCCAGATTTCATCGGAGGATATTTCCTTTTTCACCATAGCCCTCTATGGGCTTCCAAATATCACTTTGCCAATTCCACAAGAACTGTCTTAGCGAAAGGCTTCTTTAGGGGAAAGCTGTAACTCTGTGAGGTGATTTCACAGAACACAAAGAAGTTTCTCAGAAAGCTTCTTTCTCTTTGTTATCGGAGGATATTTCCTTTGGCCCTATAGTCTTCAAAGGGATCCGAAATATCTGTTCTCAGATTCCACAGAAATAAGGCTAGCAAAGAGATCCACGAAATAAAGATGTAACTCTGTGAGTGGAAGTCACATATCACAGAGCAGTTTCTCAGAAAGCTTCTTTCCAGATTTCATCGGAGGATATTTCCTTTTTCACCATAGCCCTCTATGGGCTTCCATATATCACTTTGCCAATTCCACAAGAACTGTCTTAGCGAAAGGCTTCTTGAGGGGAAAGCTGTAACTCTGTGAGATGATTTCACAGAACACAAAGAAGTTTCTGAGAAAGCTTCTTTCTCTTTGTTATGTGAGGATATTTCCTTTGGCCCTATATTCTTCAAAGGGATTCTAAATATCTGTTCTCAGATTCCACAGAAATAAGGCTAGCAAAGAGATCCACGAAATACAGATGTAACTCTGTGAGTGGAAGTCTCATATCACAGAGCAGTTTCTCAGAAAGCTTCTTTCCAGATTTCATTGGAGGATATTTCCTTTTTCAAGATAGCCCTTATGGGCTTCCAAATATCACTTTGCCAATTCCACAAGAACTCTCTTAGCGAAAGGCTTCTTGAGAAGAAATCTGTAACTCTGGGAGATGATTTCACAGAACACAATGAAGTTTCTCAGAAAGCTTCTTTCTCTTTGTTATCGGAGGCTATTTCCTTTGGCTCCATAGTCTTCAAAGGGATCCGAAATATCTGTTCTCAGATTCCACAGAAATAAGGCTAGCAAAGAGATCCACGAAATACAGATGTAACTCTGTGAGTGGAAGTCACATATCACAGAGCAGTTTTTCAGAAAGCTTCTTTCCAGATTTCATCGGAGGATATTTCCTTTTTCACCATAGCCCTCTATGGGCTTCCAAATATCACTTTGCCAATTCCACAAGAACTGTCTTAGCGAAAGGCTTCTTGAGGGGAAAGCTCTAACTCTGTGAGATGATTTCACAGAACACAAAGAAGTTTCTCAGAAAGCTTCTTTCTCTTTGTTATGGGAGGATATTTCCTTTGGCCCTGTAGTCTTCAAGGGGATTCTAAATATCTGCTTTCAGATTCTACAGAAATAAGGCTAGCAAAGAGATCCACGAAATACAGATGTAACTCTGTGAGTGGAAGTCACATATCACAGAGCAGTTTCTCAGAAAGCTTCTTTCCAGATTTCATCAGAGGATATTTCCTTTTTCACCATAGCCCTCTATGGGCTTCCAAATATCACTTTGCCAATTCCACAAGAACTGTCTTAGCGAAAGGCTTCTTGAGGGGAAAGCTGTAACTCTGGGAGATGATTTCACAGAACACAAAGAAGTTTCTCAGAAACCTTCTTTCTCTTTATTATCGGAGGATATTTCCTTTGGACCTATAGTCTTCCAAGGGATCTGAAATATCTGTTCTCAGATTCCACAGAAATAAGGCTAGCAAAGAGATCCACGAAATACAGATGTAACTCTGTGAGTGGAAGTCTCATATCGCAGAGCAGTTTCTCAGAAAGCTTCTTTCCAGATTTCATCGGAGGATATTTCCTTTTTCACCATAGCCCTCTATCGGCTTCCAAATGTCACTTTGCCAATTCCACAAGAACTGTCTTAGCGAAAGGTTTCTTGAGGGAAAATCTGTAACTCTGTGAGATGATTTCACAGAACACAAAGAAGTTTCTCAGAAAGCTTCTTTCTCTTTCTTATCGGAGGATATTTCCTTTGGCCCTATAGTCTTCAAAGGGATCCGAAATATCTGTTCTCAGATTCCACAGAAATAAGGCTAGCAAAGAGATCCACGAAATACAGATGTAACTCTGTGAGTGGAAGTCACATATCACAGAGCAGTTTCTCAGAAAGCTTCTTTCCAGATTTCATCGGAGGATATTTCCTTTTTCACCATTGCCCTCTAAGGGCTTCCAAATATCACTTTGCCAATTCCACAAGAACTGTCTTAGCGAAAGGCTTCTTGAGGGGAAAGCTGTAACTCTGTGAGATGATTTCACAGAACACAAAGAAGTTTCTCAGAAAGCTTCTTTCTCTTTGTTATGGGAGGATATTTCCTTTGGCCCTACAGTCTTCAAATGGATTCTAAATATCTGCTCTCAGATTCCACAGAAATAAGGCTAGCAAAGAGATCCACGAAATACAGATGTAACTCTGTGAGTGGAAGTCACATATCCCAGAGCAGTTTCTCAGAAAGCTTCTTTCCAGATTTCATCGGAGGATATTTCCTTTTTCACCATAGCCGTCTATGGGCTTCCAAATATCACTTTGCCAATTCCACAAGAACTGTCTTAGCGGAAGGCTTCTTGAGGGGAAAGCTGTAACTCTGTGAGATGATTTCACAGAACACAAAGAAGTTTCTCAGAAAGCTTCTTTCTCTTTGTTATTGGAGCATATTTCCTTTGGTCCTATAGTCTTCAAAGGTATCCGAAATATGTGTTGTCAGATTCCACAGAAATAAGGCTAGCAAAGAGATCCACGAAATACAGATGTAACTCTGTGAGTGGAAGTCACATATCACAGAGCAGTTTCTCAGAAAGCTTCTTTCCAGATTTCATCGGAGGATATTTCCTTTTTCAGGATAGCCCTTAAGGGCTTCCAAATATCACTTTGCCAATTCCACAAGAACTGTCTTAGCGAAAGGCTTCTTGAGAGGAAAGCTGTAACTCTGGGAGATGATTTCACAGAACACAAAGAAGTTTCTCAGAAAGCTTCTTTCTCTTTGTTATCGGAGGATATTTCCTTTGGCCCTAAAGTCTTCAAAGGGATCCGAAATATCTGTTCTCAGATTCCACAGAAATAAGGCTAGCAAAGACATCCACGAAATACATATGTAACTCTGTGAGTGGAAGTCACATATCACAGAGCAGTTTCTCAGAAAGCTTCTTTCCAGATTTCATCGGAGGATATTTCCTTTTTACCATAGCCCTCTATGGGCTTCCAAATATCACTTTGCCAATTCCACAAGAACTGTCTTAGCGAAAGGCTTCTTGAGGGGAAAGCTGTAACTCTGTGAGATGATTTCACAGAACACAAAGAAGTTTCTCAGAAAGCTTCTTTCTCTTTGTTGTGGGAGGATATTTCCTTTGGCCCTATAGTCTTCAAGGGGATTCTAAATACCTGCTTTCAGATTCCACAGAAATAAGGCTAGCAAAGAGATCCACGAAATACAGATGTAACTCTGTGAGTGGAAGTCACATATCACAGAGCAGTTTCTCAGAAAGCTTCTTTCCAGATTTCACCTGAGGATATTTCCTTTTTCACCATAGCCCTCTAAGGTGTTCAAATATCACTTTGCCAATTCCACAAGAACTGTCTTAGCGAAAGGCTTCTTGAGGGGAAAGCTCTAACTCTGTGAGATGATTTCAGAGAACACAAAGAAGTTTCTCAGAAAGCTTCTTTCTCTTTGTTATGGGAGGATATTTCCTTTGGACCTATAGTCTTCCAAGGGATCCGAAATATCTGTTATCAGATTCCACAGAAATAAGGCTAGCAAAGAGATCCACGAAACACAGATGTAACTCTGTGAGTGGAAGTCACATATCACAGAGCAGTTTCTCAGAAAGCTTCTTTCCAGATTTCATCTGAGGACATTTCCTTTTTCACCATAGCCCTCTATGGGCTTCCAAATGTCACTTTGCCAATTCCACAAGAACTGTCTTAGCGAAAGTTTTCTTGAGGGAAAATCTGTAACTCTGTGAGATGATTTCACAGAACACAAAGAAGTTTCTCAGAAAGCTTCTTTCTCTTTGTTATGGGAGGATATTTCCTTTGTCACTAAAGTCTTCAAAGGGATCCGAAATATCTGTTCTCAGATTCCACAGAAATAAGGTTAGCAAAGAGATCCACGAAATACAGATGTAACTCTGTGAGTGGAAGTCACATATCACAGAGCAGTTTCTCAGAAAGCTTCTTTCCAGATTTCATCAGAGGATATTTCCTTTTTCACCATAGCCCTCTATGGGCTTCCAAATATCACTTTGCCAATTACACAAGAACTGTCTTAGCGAAAGGCTTCTTGAGGGGAAAGCTGTAACTCTGTGAGATGATTTCACAGAACACAAAGAAGTTTCTCAGAAAGCTTCTTTCTCTTTATTATCGGAGGATATTTCCTTTGGACCTATAGTCTTCCAAGGGATCCGAAATATCTGTTCTCAGATTCCACAGAAATAACGCTAGCAAAGAGATCCACGAAATACAGATGTAACTCTCTGAGTGGAAGTCACATATCACAGAGCAGTTTCTCAGAAAGCTTCTTTCCAGATTTCATTGGAGGATATTTCCTTTTTCACAATAGCCCTCTACGGGCTTCCAAATATCACTTTGCGAATTCCACAAGAACTGTCTTAGCGAAAGGCTTCTTCAGGGGAAAGCTGTAACTCTGGGAGATGATTTCACAGAACACAAAGAAGTTTCTCAGAAAGCTTCTTTCTCTTTGTTATGGGAGGATATTTCCTTTGGCCCTATAGTCTTCAAAGGGATCCGAAATATCTGTTCTCAGATTCCACAGAAATAAGGCTAGCAAAGAGATCCACCAAATACAGATGTAACTCTGTGAGTGGAAGTCACATATCACAGAGCAGTTTCTCAGAAAGCTTCTTTCCAGATTTCACTGGAGGATATTTCCTTTTTCACAATAGCCCTCTATGGGCTTCCAAATATCACTTTGCCAATTCCACAAGAACTGTCTTAGCGAAAGGCTTCTTGAGGGGAAAGCTGTAACTCTGGGAGATGATTTCACAGAACACAAAGAAGTTTCTCAGAAAGCTTCTTTCTCTATGTTATCGGAGGATATTTCCTTTGGCCCTATAGTCTTCAAAGGGATCCGAAATATCTGTTCTCAGATTCCACAGAAATAAGGCTAGCAAAGAGATCCACGAAATACTGATGTAACTCTGTGAGTGGAAGTCACATATCCCAGAGCAGTTTCTCAGAAAGCTTCTTTGCAGATTTCATCTGAGGATATTTCCTTTTTCACCATAGCCCTCTATGGGCTTCCAAATATCACTTTGCCAATTCCACAAGAACTGTCTTAGCGAAAGGCTTCTTGAGGGCAAAGCTGTAACTCTGTGAGATGATTTCACAGAACACAAAGAAGTTTCTCAGAAAGCTTCTTTCTCTTTGTCATGGGAGGATATTTCCTTTGTCCCTATAGTCTTCAAAGGGATCTGAAATATCTGTTCTCAGATTCCACAGAAATAAGGCTAGCAAAGAGATCCACGAAATACAGATGTAACTCTGTGAGTGGAAGTCACATATCACAGAGCAGTTTCTCAGAAAGCTTCTTTCCAGATTTCATCGGAGGATATTTCCTTTTTCACCATAGCCCTCTATGGGCTTCCAAATATCACTTTGCCAATTCCACAAGAACTGCCTTAGCGAAAGGCTTCTTGAGGGGAAAGCTGTAACTCTGTGAGATGATTTCACAGAACACAAAGAAGTTTCTCAGAAAGCTTCTTTCTCTTTGATATGGGAGGATATTTCCTTTGGCCCTATAGACTTCAAAGGGATCCGAACTATCTGTTCTCAGATTCCACAGAAATAAGGCTAGCAAAGAGATCCACGAAATACAGATGTAACTCTGTGAGTGGAAGTCACATATCACAGAGCAGTTTCTCAGAAAGCTTCTTTCCAGATTTCATCAGAGGATATTTCCTTTTTCACCATAGCCCTCTATGGGCTTCCAAATATCACTTTGCCAATTACACAAGAACTGTCTTAGCGAAAGGCTTCTTGAGGGGAAAGCTGTAACTCTGTGAGATGATTTCACAGAACACAAAGAAGTTTCTCAGAAAGCTTCTTTCTCTTTATTATCGGAGGATATTTCCTTTGGACCTATAGTCTTCCAAGGGATCCGAAATATCTGTTCTCAGATTCCACAGAAATAACGCTAGCAAAGAGATCCACGAAATACAGATGTAACTCTCTGAGTGGAAGTCACATATCACAGAGCAGTTTCTCAGAAAGCTTCTTTCCAGATTTCATTGGAGGATATTTCCTTTTTCACAATAGCCCTCTACGGGCTTCCAAATATCACTTTGCGAATTCCACAAGAACTGTCTTAGCGAAAGGCTTCTTCAGGGGAAAGCTGTAACTCTGGGAGATGATTTCACAGAACACAAAGAAGTTTCTCAGAAAGCTTCTTTCTCTTTGTTATGGGAGGATATTTCCTTTGGCCCTATAGTCTTCAAAGGGATCCGAAATATCTGTTCTCAGATTCCACAGAAATAAGGCTAGCAAAGAGATCCACCAAATACAGATGTAACTCTGTGAGTGGAAGTCACATATCACAGAGCAGTTTCTCAGAAAGCTTCTTTCCAGATTTCACTGGAGGATATTTCCTTTTTCACAATAGCCCTCTATGGGCTTCCAAATATCACTTTGCCAATTCCACAAGAACTGTCTTAGCGAAAGGCTTCTTGAGGGGAAAGCTGTAACTCTGGGAGATGATTTCACAGAACACAAAGAAGTTTCTCAGAAAGCTTCTTTCTCTATGTTATCGGAGGATATTTCCTTTGGCCCTATAGTCTTCAAAGGGATCCGAAATATCTGTTCTCAGATTCCACAGAAATAAGGCTAGCAAAGAGATCCACGAAATACTGATGTAACTCTGTGAGTGGAAGTCACATATCCCAGAGCAGTTTCTCAGAAAGCTTCTTTGCAGATTTCATCGGAGGATATTTCCTTTTTCACCATAGCCCTCTAAGGGCTTCCAAATATCACTTTGCCAATTCCACAAGAACTGTCTTAGCGAAAGGCTTCTTGAGGGGAAAGCTGTAACTCTGTGAGATGATTTCACAGAACACAAAGAAGTTTCTCAGAAAGCTTCTTTCTCTTTGTTATGGGAGGATATATCCTTTGGCCCTATAGTCTTCAAAGAGATCCGAAATATCTGTTCTCAGATTCCACAGAAATAAGGCTAGCAAAGAGATCCACGAAATACAGATGTAACTCTGTGAGTGGAAGTCACATATCACAGAGCAGTTTCTCAGAAAGCTTCTTTCCAGATTTCATCGGAGGATATTTCCTTTTTCACCATAGCCGTTTATGGGCTTCCAAATATCACTTTGCCAATTCCACAAGAACTGTCTTACCGAAAAGCTTCTTGAGGGGAAAGCTGTAACTCTGTGAGATGATTTCACAGAACACAAAGAAGTTTCTCAGAAAGCTTCTTTCTCTTTGTTATCGGAGGATATTTCCTTTGGCTCCATAGTCTTCAAAAGGATCCGAAATATCTGTTCTCAGATTCCACAGAAATAAGGCTAGCAAAGAGATCCACGAAATACAGATGTAACTCTGTGAGTGGAAGTCACATATCACAGAGCAGTTTCTCAGAAAGCTTCTTTCCAGATTTCATCTGAGGATATTTCCTTTTTCACCATAGCCCTCTATGGGCTTCCATATATCACTTTGCCAATTCCACAAGAACTGTCTTAGCGAAAGGCTTCTTGAGGGGAAAGCTGTAACTCTGTGAGGTGATTTCACAGAACACAAAGAAGTTTCTCAGAAAGCTTCTTTCTCTTTGTTATGCGAGGATATTTCCTTTGGCCCTATAGTCTCCAAAGGGATTCTAAATATCTGCTCTCAGATTCCACAGAAATAAGGCTAGCAAAGACATCCACGAAATACAGATGTAACTCTGTGAGTGGAAGTCACATATCACAGAGCAGTTTCTCAAAATCTTCTTTCCAGATTTCATCTGAGGATATTTCCTTTTTCACAATAGCCCTCTATGGGCTTCCAAATATCACTTTGCCAATTCCAGAAAAACTGTCTTAGCGAAAGGCTTCTTGAGGGGAAAGCTGTAACTCTGTGAGATGATTTCACAGAACACAAAGACGTTTCTCAGAAAGCTTCTTTCTCTTTGTTATCGGAGGATATATCCTTTGGCCCTATAGTCTTCAAAGGGATTCGAAATATCTGTTCTCAGATTCCACAGAAATAAGGCTAGCAAAGAGATCCACGAAATACAGATGTAACTCTGTGAGTGGAAGTCACATATCACAGAGCAGTTTCTCAGAAAGCTTCTTTCCAGATTTCATCGGAGGATATTTCCTTTTTCACCATAGCCGTCTATGGGCTTCCAAATATCACTTTGCCAATTCCACAAGAACTGTCTTAGCGAAAGGTTTCTTGAGGGGAAAGCTGTAACTCTGTGAGATGATTTCACAGAACACAAAGAAGTTTCTCAGAAAGCTTCTTTCTCTTTGTTATGGGAGGATATTTCCTTTGGCCCTATAGTCTTCAAAGGGATTCTTAATATCTGCTCTCAGATTCCACAGAAATAAGGCTAGCAAAGAGATCCACGAAATACAGATGTAACTCTGTGAGTGGAAGTCACATATCACAGAGCAGTTTCTCTGAAAGCTTCTTTCCAGATTTCATTGGAGGATATTTCCTTTTTCACCATAGCCCTCTAGGGGTTCCAAATATCACTTTGCCAATTCCACAAGAACTGTCTTAGCGAAAGGCTTCTTGAGCGGAAAGCTGTAACTCTGTGAGAAGATTTCACAGAACACAAAGAAGTTTCTCAGAAAGCTTCTTTCTCTTTGTTATGGGAGGATATTTCCTTTGGCCCTATAGTCTTCAAAGGGATCCGAAATATCTGTTCTCAGATTCCACAGATATAAGGCTAGCAAAGAGATCCACGATATACAGATGTAACTCTCTGAGTGGAAGTCACATATCACAGAGCAGTTTCTCAAAAAGCTTCTTTCCAGATTTCATTGGAGGATATTTCCTTTTTCACAATAGACCTCTACGGGCTTCCAAATATCACTTTGCGAATTCCACAAGAACTGTCTTAGCGAAAGGCTTCTTGAGGGGAAAGCTGTAACTCTGGGAGATGATTTCACAGAACACAAAGAAGTTTCTCAGAAAGCTTCTTTCTCTTTGTTATGGGAGGATATTTCCTTTGGCCCTATAGTCTTCAAAGGGATCCGAAATATCTGTTCTCAGATTCCACAGAAATAAGGCTAGCAAAGAGATCCTCCAAATACAGATGTAACTCTGTGAGTGGAAGTCACATATCACAGAGCAGTTTCTCAGAAAGCTTCTTTCCAGATTTCACTGGAGGATATTTCCTTTTTCACAATAGCCCTCTATGGGCTTCCAAATATCACTTTGCCAATTCCACAAGAACTGTCTTAGCGAAAGGCTTCTTGAGGGGAAAGCTGTAACTCTGGGAGATGATTTCACAGAACACAAAGAAGTTTCTCAGAAAGCTTCTTTCTCTATGTTATCGGAGGATATTTCCTTTGGCCCTATAGTCTTCAAAGGGATCCGAAATATCTGTTCTCAGATTCCACAGAAATAAGGCTAGCAAAGAGATCCACGAAATACTGATGTAACTCTGTGAGTGGAAGTCACATATCCCAGAGCAGTTTCTCAGAAAGCTTCTTTGCAGATTTCATCTGAGGATATTTCCTTTTTCACCATAGCCCTCTATGGGCTTCCAAATATCACTTTGCCAATTCCACAAGAACTGTCTTAGCGAAAACCTTCTTGAGGGCAAAGCTGTAACTCTGTGAGATGATTTCACAGAACACAAAGAAGTTTCTCAGAAAGCTTCTTTCTCTTTGTCATGGGAGGATATTTCCTTTGTCCCTATAGTCTTCAAAGGGATCCGAAATATCTGTTCTCAGATTCCACAGAAATAAGGCTAGCAAAGAGATCCACGAAATACAGATGTAACTCTGTGAGTGGAAGTCACATATCACAGAGCAGTTTCTCAGAAAGCTTCTTTCCAGATTTCATCGGAGGATATTTCCTTTTTCACCATAGCCCTCTATGGGCTTCCAAATATCACTTTGCCAATTCCACAAGAACTGCCTTAGCGAAAGGCTTCTTGAGGGGAAAGCTGTAACTCTGTGAGATGATTTCACGGAACACAAAGAAGTTTCTCAGAAAGCTTCTTTCTCTTTGATATGGGAGGATATTTCCTTTGGCCCTATAGACTTCAAAGGGATCCGAACTATCTGTTCTCAGATTCCACAGAAATAAGGCTAGCAAAGAGATCCACGAAATACAGATGTAACTCTGTGAGTGGAAGTCACATATCACAGAGCAGTTTCTCAGAAAGCTTCTTTCCAGATTTCATCGGAGGATAATTCCTTTTTCACCATAGCCCTCTAAGGGCTTCCAAATATCACTTTGCCAATTCCACAAGAACTGTCTTAGCGAAAGGCTTCTTGAGGGGAAAGCTGTAACTCTGTGAGATGATTTCACAGAACACAAAGAAGTTTCTCAGAAAGCTTCTTTCTCTTTGTTATGGGAGGATATATCCTTTGGCCCTATAGTCTTCAAAGAGATCCGAAATATCTGTTCTCAGATTCCACAGAAATAAGGCTAGCAAAGAGATCCACGAAATACAGATGTAACTCTGTGAGTGGAAGTCACATATCACAGAGCAGTTTCTCAGAAAGCTTCTTTCCAGATTTCATCGGAGGATATTTCCTTTTTCACCATAGCCGTCTATGGGCTTCCAAATATCACTTTGCCAATTCCACAAGAACTGTCTTAGCGAAAGGTTTCTTGAGGGGAAAGCTGTAACTCTGGGAGATGATTTCACAGAACACAAAGACGTTTCTCAGAAAGCTTCTTTCTCTTTGTTATCGGAGGATATTTCCTTTAGCCCTGTAGTCTTCAAAGGGATCCGAAATATCTGTTCTCAGATTCCACAGAAATAAGGCTAGCAAAGTGATCCACGAAATACAGATGTAACTCTGTGAGTGGAAGTCACATATCACAGAGCAGTTTCTCAGAAAGCTTCCTTCCAGATTTCATCGGAGGATATTTCCTTTTTCACCATAGCCCTCTATGGGCTTCCAAATATCACTTTGCCAATTCCACAAGAACTGTCTTAGCGAAAGGCTTCTTGAGGGGAAAGCTGTAACTCTGTGAGATGATTTCACAGAACACAAAGATGTTTCTCAGAAAGCTTCTTTCTCTTTGTTATCGGAGGATATTTCCTTTGGCCCTATAGTCTTCAAAGGGTTCCGAAATATCTGTTCTCAGATTCCACAGAGATAAGGCTAGCAAAGAGATCCACGAAATACAGATGTAACTCTGTGAGTGGAAGTCACATATCACAGAGCAGTTTCTCAGAAAGTTTCCTTCCAGATTTCATCGGAGGATATTTCCTTTTTCACCGTAGCCATCTATGGGCTTCCAAATATTACTTTGCCAATTCCACAAGAATTGTCTTAGCGAAAGGCTTCTTGAAGGGAAAGCTGTAACTCTGTGAGATGATTTCACAGAACACAAAGAAGTTTCTCAGAAAGCTTCTTTCTCTTTGTTATCGGAGGATATTTCCTTTGGCCCTATAGTCTTCAAAGGGATCCGAAATATCTGTTCTCAGATTCCACAGAAATAAGGCTAGCAAAGAGATCCACGAAATACAGATGTAACTCTGTGAGTGGAAGTCACTTATCACAGAGCAGTTTCTCAGAAAGCTTCTTTCCAGATTTCATCTGAGGATATTTCCTTTTTCACCATAGCCCTCTATGGGCTTCCAAATATCACTTTGCCAATTCCACAAGAACTGTCTTAGCGAAAGTCTTCTTGAGGGGAAAGCTGTAACTCTGTGAGATGATTTCACAGAACACAAAGAAGTCTCTCAGGAAGCTTCTTTCTCTTTGTTATCGGAGGATATTTTCTTTGGCCCTATAGTCTTCAAAGGGATCCGAAATATCTGTTCTCAGATTCCACAGAAATAAGGCTAGCAAAGAGATCCACGAAATACAGATGTAACTCTGTGAGTGGAAGTCACATATCACAGAGCAGTTTCTCAGAAAGTTTCTTTCCAGATTTCATCGGAGGATATTTCCTTTTTCACCATAGCCCTCTATGGGCTTCCAAATATCACTTTGCCAATTCCACAAGAACTGTCTTAGCGAAAACCTTCTTGAGGGGAAAGCTGTAACTCTGTGAGATGATTTCACAGAACACAAAGAAGTTTCTCAGAAAGCTTCTTTCTCTTTGTTATCGTTGGATATTTCCTTTGGCACTATAGTCTTCAAAGGGATCCGAAATATCTGTTCTCAGATTCCACAGAAATAAGGCTAGCAAAGAGATCCACGAAATGCAGATGTAACTCTGTGAGTGGAAGTCACATATCCCAGAGCAGTTTCTCATAAAGCTTCTTTCCAGATTTCTTCGGAGGATATTTCCTTTTTCACCATAGCCCTCTATGGACTTCCAAATATCACTTTGCCAATTCCACAAGAACTGTCTTAGCGAAAGGCTTCTTGAGGGGAAAGCTGTAACTCTGTGAGATGATTTCACAGAACACAAAGAAGTTTCTCAGAAAGCTCCTTTCTCTTTGTTATCGTTGGATATTTCCTATGGCCCTATAGTCTTCAAAGGGATCCGAAATATCTGTTCTCAGATTCCACAGAAATAAGGCTATCAAAGAGATCCACGAAATACAGATGTAACTCTGTGAGTGGAAGTCACATATCACAGAGCAGTTTCTCAGAACTCTTCTTTCCAGATTTCATAGGAGGATATTTCCTTTTTCACCATAGCCCTCTATGGGCTTCCAAATATCACTTTGCCAATTTCACAAGAACTGTCTTAGCGAAAGGCTTCTTGAGGGGAAAGCTGTAACTCTGTGAGATGATTTCACAGAACACAAAGAAGTTTCTCAGAAAGCTTCTTTCTCTTTGTTATGGGAGGATATTTCCTTTGGCCCTATAGTCTTCAAAGGGATTCTAAATATCTGCTCTCAGATTCCACAGAAATAAGGCTAGCAAAGAGATCCACGAAATACAGATGTAACTCTGTGAGTGGAAGTCACATATCACAGAGCAGTTTCTCAGAAAGCTTCTTTCCAGATTTCATCGGAGGATATTTCCTTTTTCACCATAGCCGTCTAAGGGCTTCCAAATATCACTTTGCCAATTCCACAAGAACTGTCTTAGCGAAAGGCTTCTTGAGGGGAAAGCTGTAACTCTGTGAGATGATTTCACAGAACACAAAGAAGTTTCTCAGAAAGCTTCTTTCTCTTTGTTATGGGAGGATATTTCCTTTGGCCCTATAGTCTTCAAAGGGATTCTTAATATCTGCTCTCAGATTCCACAGAAATAAGGCTAGCAAAGAGATCCACGAAATACAGATGTAACTCTGTGAGTGGAAGTCACATATCACAGAGCAGTTTCTCTGAAAGCTTCTTTCCAGATTTCATTGGAGGATATTTCCTTTTTCACCATAGCCCTCTAGGGGTTCCAAATATCACTTTGCCAATTCCACAAGAACTGTCTTAGCGAAAGGCTTCTTGAGCGGAAAGCTGTAACTCTGTGAGAAGATTTCACAGAACATAAAGAAGTTTCTCAGAAAGCTTCTTTCTCTTTGTTATCGGAGGATATTTCCTTTGGCCCTATAGTCTTCAAAGGGATCCGAAATATCTGTTCTCAGATTCCACAGAAATAAGGCTAGCAAAGAGATCCACGAAATACAGATGTAACTCTGTGAGTGGAAGTCACATATCATAGAGCAGTTTCTCAGAAAGCTTCTTTCCAGATTTCATCTGAGGATATTTCCTTTTTCACCATAGCCCACTGTGGGCTTCCAAATATCACTTTGCCAATTCCACAAGAACTGTCTTAGCGAAAGGCTTCTTGAGGGGAAAGCTGTAACTCTGTCAGATGATTTCAGAGAACACAAAGAAGTTTCTCAGAAAGCTTCTTTCTCTTTGTTATGGGAGGATATTTCCTTTGGCCCTATAGTCTTCAAGGGGATTCTAAATATCTGTTCTCAGATTCCACAGAAATAAGGCTAGCAAAGAGATCCACGAAATACAGATGTAACTCTGTGAGTGGAAGTCACATATCACAGAGCAGTTTCTCAGAAAGCTTCTTTCCAGATTTCATCTGAGGATATTTCCTTTTTCACCATAGCCCTCTAAGGGATTCCAAATATCACTTTGCCAATTCCACAAGAACTGTCTTAGCGAAAGGCTTCTTGAGGGGAAAGCTGTAACTCTGTGAGATGATTTCACAAAACACAAAGAAGTTTCTCAAAAAGCTTCTTTCTCTTTGTTATTTAAGGATATATCCTTTGGCCCTATAGTCTTCAAAGAGATCCGAAATATCTGTTCTCAGATTCCACAGAAATAAGGCTAGCAAAGAGATCCATGAAATACCGATGTAACTCTGTGAGTGGAAGTCACATATCCCAGAGCAGTTTCTCAGAAAGCTTCTTTCCAGATTTCATCGGAGGATATTTCCTTTTTCACCATAGCCGTCTATGGGCTTCCAAATATCACTTTGCCAATTCCACAAGAACTGTCTTAGCGAAAGGCTTCTAAAGGGGAAAGCTGTAACTCTGTGAGATGATTTCACAGAACACAAAGAAGTTTCTCAGAAAGCTTCTTTCTCTTTGTTATAGGAGGA
The DNA here is from genome assembly GCF_049350105.2 of Macaca mulatta. Classification (NCBI taxonomy): domain Eukaryota; kingdom Metazoa; phylum Chordata; class Mammalia; order Primates; family Cercopithecidae; genus Macaca; species Macaca mulatta. The sequence goes on from NC_133417.1 coordinate 33,033,062, forward strand.
TATTTCCTTTGGCCCTGTAGTCCTCAAAGGGATCCGAAATATCTGTTCTCAGATTCCACAGAAATAAGGCTAGCAAAGAGACCAAGAAATACAGATGTAACTCTGTGAGTGGAAGTCACATATCACAGAGCAGTTTCTCAGAAAGCTTCCTTCCAGATTTCATCGGAGGATATTTCCTTTTTCACCATAGCCCTCTATGGGCTTCCAAATATCACTTTGTCAATTCCACAAGAACTGTCTTAGCGAAAGGCTTCTTTAGGGGAAAGCTGTAACTCTGTGAGATGATTTCACAGAACACAAAGAAGTTTCTCAGAAATCTTCTTTCTCTTTGTTATCGGAGGATATTTCCTCTGGCCCTATAGTCTTCAAAGGGATCCGAAATATCTGTTCTCAGATTCCACAGAAATAAGGCTAGCAAAGAGATCCACGAAATACAGATGTAACTCTGTGAGTGGAAGTCACATATCCCAGAGCAGTTTCTCAGAAAGCTTCTTTCCAGATTTCATCGGAGGATATTTCCTTTTTCACCATAGCCCTCTATGGGCTTCCAAATATCACTTTGCCAATTCCACAAGAACTGTCTTAGCGAAAGGCTTCTTGAGGGGAAAGCTGTAACTCTGTGAGATGATTTCACAGAACACAAAGAAGTTTTTCAGAAAGCTTTTTTCTCTTTGTTATCGGAGGATATTTCCTTTGGCCCTATAGTCTTCAAAGGGATCCGAAATATCTGTTCTCAGATTCCACAGAAATAAGGCTAGCAAAGAGATCCACGAAATACAGATGTAACTCTGTGAGTGGAAGTCACATATCACAGAGCAGTTTCTCAGAAAGCTTCTTTCCAGATTTCATCTGAGGATATTTCCTTTTTCACCATAGCCCTCTATGGGCTTCCATATATCACTTTGCCAATTCCACAAGAACTGTCTTAGCGAAAGGCTTCTTGAGGGGAAAGCTGTAACTCTGTGAGGTGATTTCACAGAACACAAAGAAGTTTCTCAGAAAGCTTCTTTCTCTTTGTTATGCGAGGATATTTCCTTTGGCCCTATAGTCTCCAAAGGGATTCTAAATATCTGCTCTCAGATTCCACAGAAATAAGGCTAGCAAAGACATCCACGAAATACAGATGTAACTCTGTGAGTGGAAGTCACATATCACAGAGCAGTTTCTCAAAAAGCTTCTTTCCAGATTTCATCTGAGGATATTTCCTTTTTCACAATAGCCCTCTATGGGCTTCCAAATATCACTTTGCCAATTCCAGAAAAACTGTCTTAGCGAAAGGCTTCTTGAGGGGAAAGCTGTAACTCTGTGAGATGATTTCACAGAACACAAAGACGTTTCTCAGAAAGCTTCTTTCTCTTTGTTATCGGAGGATATATCCTTTGGCCCTATAGTCTTCAAAGGGATTCGAAATATCTGTTCTCAGATTCCACAGAAATAAGGCTAGCAAAGAGATCCACGAAATACAGATGTAACTCTGTGAGTGGAAGTCACATATCACAGAGCAGTTTCTCAGAAAGCTTCCTTCCAGATTTCATCGGAGGAGATTTCCTTTTTCACCATAGCCGTCTATGGGCTTCCAAATATCACTTTGCCAATTCCACAAGAACTGTCTTAGCGAAAGGTTTCTTGAGGGGAAAGCTGTAACTCTGTGAGATGATTTCACAGAACACAAAGACGTTTCTCAGAAAGCTTCTTTCTCTTTGTTATCGGAGGATATTTCCTTTAGCCCTGTAGTCTTCAAAGGGATCCGAAATATCTGTTCTCAGATTCCACAGAAATAAGGCTAGCAAAGTGATCCACGAAATACAGATGTAACTCTGTGAGTGGAAGTCACATATCACAGAGCAGTTTCTCAGAAAGCTTCCTTCCAGATTTCATCGGAGGATATTTCCTTTTTCACCATAGCCCTCTATGGGCTTCCAAATATCACTTTGCCAATTCCACAAGAACTGTCTTAGCGAAAGGCTTCTTGAGGGGAAAGCTGTAACTCTGTGAGATGATTTCACAGAACACAAAGATGTTTCTCAGAAAGCTTCTTTCTCTTTGTTATCGGAGGATATTTCCTTTGGCCCTATAGTCTTCAAAGGGTTCCGAAATATCTGTTCTCAGATTCCACAGAAATAAGGCTAGCAAAGAGATCCACGAAATACAGATGTAACTCTGTGAGTGGAAGTCACATATCACAGAGCAGTTTCTCAGAAAGCTTCTTTCCAGATTTCATCTGAGGATATTTCCTTTTTCACCATAGCCCTCTATGGGCTTCCAAATATCACTTTGCCAATTCCACAAGAACTGTCTTAGCGAAAGTCTTCTTGAGGGGAAAGCTGTAACTCTGTGAGATGATTTCACAGAACACAAAGAAGTCTCTCAGGAAGCTTCTTTCTCTTTGTTATTGGAGGATATTTTCTTTGGCCCTATAGTCTTCAAAGGGATCCGAAATATCTGTTCTCAGATTCCACAGAAATAAGGCTAGCAAAGAGATCCACGAAATACAGATGTAACTCTGTGAGTGGAAGTCACATATCACAGAGCAGTTTCTCAGAAAGTTTCTTTCCAGATTTCATCGGAGGATATTTCCTTTTTCACCATAGCCCTCTATGGGCTTCCAAATATCACTTTGCCAATTCCACAAGAACTGTCTTAGCGAAAACCTTCTTGAGGGGAAAGCTGTAACTCTGTGAGATGATTTCACAGAACACAAAGAAGTTTCTCAGAAAGCTTCTTTCTCTTTGTTATCGTTGGATATTTCCTTTGGCACTATAGTCTTCAAAGGGATCCGAAATATCTGTTCTCAGATTCCACAGAAATAAGGCTAGCAAAGAGATCCACGAAATGCAGATGTAACTCTGTGAGTGGAAGTCACATATCCCAGAGCAGTTTCTCATAAAGCTTCTTTCCAGATTTCTTCGGAGGATATTTCCTTTTTCACCATAGCCCTCTATGGGCTTCCAAATATCACTTTGCCAATTCCACAAGAACTGTCTTAGCGAAAGGCTTCTTGAGGGGAAAGCTGTAACTCTGTGAGATGATTTCACAGAACACAAAGAAGTTTCTCAGAAAGCTCCTTTCTCTTTGTTATCGTTGGATATTTCCTATGGCCCTATAGTCTTCAAAGGGATCCGAAATATCTGTTCTCAGATTCCACAGAAATAAGGCTATCAAAGAGATCCACGAAATACAGATGTAACTCTGTGAGTGGAAGTCACATATCACAGAGCAGTTTCTCAGAACTCTTCTTTCCAGATTTCATAGGAGGATATTTCCTTTTTCACCATAGCCCTCTATGGGCTTCCAAATATCACTTTGCCAATTTCACAAGAACTGTCTTAGCGAAAGGCTTCTTGAGGGGAAAGCTGTAACTCTGTGAGATGATTTCACAGAACACAAAGAAGTTTCTCACAAAGCTTCTTTCTCTTTGTTATGGGAGGATATTTCCTTTGGCCCTATAGTCTTCAAAGGGATTCTAAATATCTGCTCTCAGATTCCACAGAAATAAGGCTAGCAAAGAGATCCACGAAATACAGATGTAACTCTGTGAGTGGAAGTCACATATCACAGAGCAGTTTCTCAGAAAGCTTCTTTCCAGATTTCATCGGAGGATATTTCCTTTTTCACCATAGCCGTCTAAGGGCTTCCAAATATCACTTTGCCAATTCCACAAGAACTGTCTTAGCGAAAGGCTTCTTGAGGGGAAAGCTGTAACTCTGTGAGATGATTTCACAGAACACAAAGAAGTTTCTCAGAAAGCTTCTTTCTCTTTGTTATGGGAGGATATTTCCTTTGGCCCTATAGTCTTCAAAGGGATTCTTAATATCTGCTCTCAGATTCCACAGAAATAAGGCTAGCAAAGAGATCCACGAAATACAGATGTAACTCTGTGAGTGGAAGTCACATATCACAGAGCAGTTTCTCTGAAAGCTTCTTTCCAGATTTCATTGGAGGATATTTCCTTTTTCACCATAGCCCTCTAGGGGTTCCAAATATCACTTTGCCAATTCCACAAGAACTGTCTTAGCGAAAGGCTTCTTGAGCGGAAAGCTGTAACTCTGTGAGAAGATTTCACAGAACACAAAGAAGTTTCTCAGAAAGCTTCTTTCTCTTAGTTATGGGAGGATATTTCCTTTGGCCCTATAGTCTTCAAAGGGATCCGAAATATCTGTTCTCAGATTCCACAGAAATAAGGCTAGCAAAGAGATCCACGAAATACAGATGTAACTCTGTGAGTGGAAGTCACATATCATAGAGCAGTTTCTCAGAAAGCTTCTTTTCAGATTTCATCTGAGGATATTTCCTTTTTCACCATAGCCCACTGTGGGCTTCCAAATATCACTTTGCCAATTCCACAAGAACTGTCTTAGCGAAAGGCTTCTTGAGGGGAAAGCTGTAACTCTGTCAGATGATTTCAGAGAACACAAAGAAGTTTCTCAGAAAGCTTCTTTCTCTTTGTTATGGGAGGATATTTCCTTTGGCCCTATAGTCTTCAAGGGGATTCTAAATATCTGTTCTCAGATTCCACAGAAATAAGGCTAGCAAAGAGATCCACGAAATACAGATGTAACTCTGTGAGTGGAAGTCACATATCACAGAGCAGTTTCTCAGAAAGCTTCTTTCCAGATTTCATCTGAGGATATTTCCTTTTTCACCATAGCCCTCTAAGGGATTCCAAATATCACTTTGCCAATTCCACAAGAACTGTCTTAGCGAAAGGCTTCTTGAGGGGAAAGCTGTAACTCTGTGAGATGATTTCACAGAACACAAAGAAGTTTCTCAAAAAGCTTCTTTCTCTTTGTTATTTAAGGATATATCCTTTGGCCCTATAGTCTTCAAAGAGATCCGAAATATCTGTTCTCAGATTCCACAGAAATAAGGCTAGCAAAGAGATCCATGAAATACCGATGTAACTCTGTGAGTGGAAGTCACATATCCCAGAGCAGTTTCTCAGAAAGCTTCTTTCCAGATTTCATCGGAGGATATTTCCTTTTTCACCATAGCCGTCTATGGGCTTCCAAATATCACTTTGCCAATTCCACAAGAACTGTCTTAGCGAAAGGCTTCTAAAGGGGAAAGCTGTAACTCTGTGAGATGATTTCACAGAACACAAAGAAGTTTCTCAGAAAGCTTCTTTCTCTTTGTTATAGGAGGATATTTCCTTTGGCCCTGTAGTCTTGAAAGGGATCCGAAATATCTGTTCTCAGATTCCACAGAAATAAGGCTAGCAAAGAGACCAAGAAATACAGATGTAACTCTGTGAGTGGAAGTCACATATCACAGAGCAGTTTCTCAGAAAGCTTCCTTCCAGATTTCATCGGAGGATATTTCCTTTTTCACCATAGCCCTCTATGGGCTTCCAAATATCACTTTGCCAATTCCACAAGAACTGTCTTAGCGAAAGGCTTCTTTAGGGGAAAGCTGTAACTCTGTGAGATGATTTCACAGAACACAAAGAAGTTTCTCAGAAATCTTCTTTCTCTTTGTTATCGGAGGATATTTCCTCTGGCCCTATAGTCTTCAAAGGGATCCGAAATATCTGTTCTCAGATTCCACAGAAATAAGGCTAGCAAAGAGATCCATGAAATACAGATGTAACTCTGTGAGTGGAAGTCACATATCCCAGAGCAGTTTCTCAGAAAGCTTCTTTCCAGATTTCATCGGAGGATATTTCCTTTTTCACCATAGCCCTCTATGGGCTTCCAAATATCACTTTGCCAATTCCACAAGAACTGTCTTAGCGAAAGGCTTCTTGAGGGGAAAGCTGTAACTCTGTGAGATGATTTCACAGAACACAAAGAAGTTTCTCAGAAAGCTTCTTTCTCTTTGTTATCGGAGGATATTTCCTTTGGCCCTATAGTCTTCAAGGGGATTCTAAATATCTGCTTTCAGATTCCACAGAAATAAGGCTAGCAAAGAGATCCACGAAATACAGATGTAACTCTGTGAGTGGAAGTCACATATCACAGAGCAGTTTCGAAGAAAGCTTCTTTCCAGATTTCATCTGAGGATATTTCCTTTTTCACCATAGCCCTCTATGGGCTTTCAAATATCACTTTGCCAATTCCACAAGAACTGTCTTAGCGAAAGGCTTCTTGAGGGGAAAGCTGTAACTCTGTGAGATGATTTCACAGAACACAAAGAAGTTTCTCAGAAAGCTTCTTTCTCTTTGTTATGGGAGGATATTTCCTTTGGCCCTATAGTCTTCAAGGGGATTCTAAATATCTGCTTTCAGATTCCACAGAAATAAGGCTAGCAAAGAGATCCACGAAATACAGATGTAACTCTGTGAGTGGAAGTCACATATCACAGAGCAGTTTCTCAGAAAGCTTCTTTCCAGATTTCATCTGAGGATATTTCCTTTTTCACCATAGCCCTCTATGGGCTTTCAAATATCACTTTGCCAATTCCACAAGAACTGTCTTAGCGAAAGGCTTCTTGAGGGGAAAGCTGTAACTCTGTGAGCTGATTTCACAGAACACAAAGAAGTTTCTCAGAAAGCTTCTTTCTCTTTGTTATCGGAGGATAATTCCTTTGGCCCTATATTCTTCAAAGGGATCCGAAATATCTGTTCTCAGATTCCACAGAAATAAGGCTAGCAAAGAGATCCACGAAATACAGATGTAACTCTGTGAGTGGAAGTCACATATCACAGAGCAGTTTCTCAGAATGCTTCTTCCCATATTTCATCGGAGGATATTTCCTTTTTCACCATAGCCCTCTATGGGCTTCCATATATCACTTTGCCAATTCCACAAGAACTGTCTTAGCGAAAGGCTTCTTGAGGGGAAAGCTGTAACTCTGTGAGATGATTTCACAGAACACAAAGAAGTTTCTCAGAAAGCTTCTTTCTCTTTGTTATCGGAGGATATTTCCTCAGGCCCTATAATCTTCAAAGGGATCCGAAATATCTGTTCTCAGATTCCACAGAAATAAGGCTAGCAAAGAGATCCACGAAATACAGATGTAACTCTGTGAGTGGAAGTCACATATCACAGAGCAGTTTCTCAGAAGGCTTCTTTCCAGATTTCATCGGAGGATATTTCCTTTTTCACCTTAGCCCTCTATGGGCTTCCAAATATCACTTTGCCAATTCCACAAGAACTGTCTTAGCGAAAGGCTTCTTGAGGGGAGAGCTGTAACTCTTTGAGATGATTTCACAGAACACAAAGAAGTTTCTCAGAAAGCTTCTTTCTCTTTGTTATCGGAGGATATTTCCTTTGGCCCTATAGTCTTCAAGGGGATTCTAAATATCTGCTTTCAGATTCCACAGAAATAAGGCTAGCAAAGAGATCCACGAAATACAGATGTAACTCTGTGAGTGGAAGTCACATATCACAGAGCAGTTTCTCAGAAAGCTTCTTTCCAGATTTCATCTGAGGATATTTCCTTTTTCACCATAGCCCTCTATGGGCTTTCAAATATCACTTTGCCAATTCCACAAGAACTGTCTTAGCGAAAGGCTTCTTGAGGGGAAAGCTGTAACTCTGTGAGATGATTTCACAGAACACAAAGAAGTTTCTCAGAAAGCTTCTTTCTCTTTGTTATGGGAGGATATTTCCTTTGGCCCTATAGTCTTCAAGGGGATTCTAAATATCTGCTTTCAGATTCCACAGAAATAAGGCTAGCAAAGAGATCCACGAAATACAGATGTAACTCTGTGAGTGGAAGTCACATATCACAGAGCAGTTTCTCAGAAAGCTTCTTTCCAGATTTCATCTGAGGATATTTCCTTTTTCACCATAGCCCTCTATGGGCTTTCAAATATCACTTTGCCAATTCCACAAGAACTGTCTTAGCGAAAGGCTTCTTGAGGGGAAAGCTGTAACTCTGTGAGCTGATTTCACAGAACACAAAGAAGTTTCTCAGAAAGCTTCTTTCTCTTTGTTATCGGAGGATAATTCCTTTGGCCCTATATTCTTCAAAGGGATCCGAAATATCTGTTCTCAGATTCCACAGAAATAAGGCTAGCAAAGAGATCCACGAAATACAGATGTAACTCTGTGAGTGGAAGTCACATATCACAGAGCAGTTTCTCAGAATGCTTCTTCCCATATTTCATCGGAGGATATTTCCTTTTTCACCATAGCCCTCTATGGGCTTCCATATATCACTTTGCCAATTCCACAAGAACTGTCTTAGCGAAAGGCTTCTTGAGGGGAAAGCTGTAACTCTGTGAGATGATTTCACAGAACACAAAGAAGTTTCTCAGAAAGCTTCTTTCTCTTTGTTATCGGAGGATATTTCCTCAGGCCCTATAATCTTCAAAGGGATCCGAAATATCTGTTCTCAGATTCCACAGAAATAAGGCTAGCAAAGAGATCCACGAAATACAGATGTAACTCTGTGAGTGGAAGTCACATATCACAGAGCAGTTTCTCAGAAGGCTTCTTTCCAGATTTCATCGGAGGATATTTCCTTTTTCACCTTAGCCCTCTATGGGCTTCCAAATATCACTTTGCCAATTCCACAAGAACTGTCTTAGCGAAAGGCTTCTTGAGGCGAAAGCTGTAACTCTATGAGATGATTTCACAGAACACAAAGAAGTTTCTCAGAAAGCTTCTTTCTCTTTCTTATCGGAGGATATTTCCTTTGGCCCTGTAGTCTTAAAAGGGATCCGAAATATCTGTTCTCAGATTCCACAGAAATAAGGCTAGCAAAGAGATCCACGAAATACAGATGTAACTCTGTGAGTGGAAGTCACATATCACAGAGCAGTTTCTCAGAAAGCTTCCTTCCAGATTTCATCGGAGGATATTTCCTTTTTCACCATAGCCCTCTATGGGCTTCCAAATATCACTTTGCCAATTCCACAAGAACTGTCTTAGCGAAAGGCTTCTTGAGGGGAAAGCTGTAACTCTGTGAGATGATTTCACAGAACACAAAGAAGTTTCTCAGAAAGCTTCTTTCTCTTTGTTATCGGAGGATATTTCCTTTGGCCCTATATTCTTCAAAGGGATTCTAAATATCTGTTCTCAGATTCCACAGAAATAAGGCTAGCAAAGAGATCCACGAAATACAGATGTAACTCTGTGAGTGGAAGTCACATATCACAGAGCAGTTTCACAGAAAGCTTCTTTCCAGATTTCATCTGAGGATATTTCCTTTTTCACCATAGCCCTCTAAGGGATTCCAAATATCACTTTGCCAATTCCACAAGAACTGTCTTAGCGAAAGGCTTCTTGAGGGGAAAGCTGTAACTCTGTGAGATGATTTCACAGAACACAAAGAAGTTTCTCAAAAAGCTTCTTTCTCTTTGTTATTTAAGGATATATCCTTTGGCCCTATAGTCTTCAAAGAGATCCGAAATATCTGTTCTCAGATTCCACAGAAATAAGGCTAGCAAAGAGATCCACGAAATACCGATGTAACTCTGTGAGTGGAAGTCACATATCCCAGAGCAGTTTCTCAGAAAGCTGCTTTCCAGATTTCATCGGAGGATATTTCCTTTTTCACCATAGCCGTCTATGGGCTTCCAAATATCACTTTGCCAATTCCACAAGAACTGTCTTAGCGAAAGGCTTCTAAAGGGGAAAGCTGTAACTCTGTGAGATGATTTCACAGAACACAAAGAAGTTTCTCAGAAAGCTTCTTTCTCTTTGTTATAGGAGGATATTTCCTTTGGCCCTGTAGTCTTCAAAGGGATCCGAAATATCTGTTCTCAGATTCCACAGAAATAAGGCTAGCAAAGAGACCAAGAAATACAGATGTAACTCTGTGAGTGGAAGTCACATATCACAGAGCAGTTTCTCAGAAAGCTTCCTTCCAGATTTCATCGGAGGAAATTTCCTTTTTCACCATAGCCCTCTATGGGCTTCCAAATATCACTTTGCCAATTCCACAAGAACTGTCTTAGCGAAAGGCTTCTTTAGGGGAAAGCTGTAACTCTGTGAGATGATTTCACAGAACACAAAGAAGTTTCTCAGAAAGCTTCTTTCTCTTTGTTATCGGAGGATATTTCCTCTGGCCCTATAGTCTTCAAAGGGATCCGAAATATCTGTTCTCAGATTCCACAGAAATAAGGCTAGCAAAGAGATCCACGAAATACAGATGTAACTCTGTGAGTGGAAGTCACATATCACAGAGCAGTTTCTCAGACAGCTTCTTTCCAGATTTCATCGGAGGATATTTCCTTTTTCACCATAGCCCTCTATGGGCTTCCAAATATCACTTTGCCAATTCCACAAGAACTGTCTTAGCGAAAGGCTTCTTGAGGGGAAAGCTGTAACTCTGTGAGATGATTTCACAGAACACAAAGAAGTTTCTCAGAAAGCTTCTTTCTCTTTGTTATCGGAGGATATTTCCTTTGGCCCTATAGTCTTCAAGGGGATTCTAAATATCTGCTTTCAGATTCCACAGAAATAAGGCTAGCAAAGAGATCCACGAAATACAGATGTAACTCTGTGAGTGGAAGTCACATATCACAGAGAAGTTTCTCAGAAAGCTTCTTTCCAGATTTCATCTGAGGATATTTCCTTTTTCACCATAGCCCTCTATGGGCTTTCAAATATCACTTTGCCAATTCCACAAGAACTGTCTTAGCGAAAGGCTTCTTGAGGGGAAAGCTGTAACTCTGTGAGATGATTTCACAGAACACAAAGAAATTTCTCAGAAAGCTTCTTTCTCTTTGTTATGGGAGGATATTTCCTTTGGCCCTATAGTCTTCAAGGGGATTCTAAATATCTGCTTTCAGATTCCACAGAAATAAGGCTAGCAAAGAGATCCACGAAATACAGATGTAACTGTGTGAGTGGAAGTCACATATCACAGAGCAGTTTCTCAGAAAGCTTCTTTCCAGATTTCATCTGAGGATATTTCCTTTTTCACCATAGCCCTCTATGGGCTTTCAAATATCACTTTGCTAATTCCAAAAGAACTGTCTTAGCGAAAGGCTTCTTGAGGGGAAAGCTGTAACTCTGTGAGATGATTTCACAGAACACAAAGAAGTTTCTCAGAAAGCTTCTTTCTCTTTGTTATCGGAGGATAATTCCTTTGGCCCTATATTCTTCAAAGGGATCCGAAATATCTGTTCTCAGATTCCACAGAAATAAGGCTATCAAAGAGATCCACGAAATACAGATGTAACTCTGTGAGTGGAAGTCACATATCACAGAGCAGTTTCTCAGAATGCTTCTTCCCATATTTCATCGGAGGATATTTCCTTTTTCACCATAGCCCTCTATGGGCTTCCATATATCACTTTGCCAATTCCACAAGAACTGTCTTAGCGAAAGGCTTCTTGAGGGGAAAGCTGTAACTCTGTGAGATGATTTCACAGAACACAAAGAAGTTTCTCAGAAAGCTTCTTTCTCTTTGTTATGGGAGGATATTTCCTTTGGCCCTATATTCTTCAAAGGGATTCTAAATATCTGCTCTCAGATTCCACAGAAATAAGGCTAGCAAAGAGATCCACGAAATACAGATGTAACTCTGTGAGTGGAAGTCACATATCACAGAGCAGTTTCTCAGAAAGCTTCTTTCCAGATTTCATTGGAGGATATTTCCTTTTTCACCATAGCCCTCTATGGGCTTCCAAATATCACTTTGCCAATTCCAAAAGAACTGTCTTAGCGAAAGGCTTCTTGAGGGGAAAGCGGTAACTCTGTGAGATGATTTCACAGAACACAAAGAAGTTTCTCAAAAAGCTTCTTTCTCTTTGTTATTTAAGGATATATCCTTTGGCCCTATAGTCTTCAAAGAGATCCGAAATATCTGTTCTCAGATTCCACAGAAATAAGGCTAGCAAAGAGATCCACGAAATACCGATGTAACTCTGTGAGTGGAAGTCACATATCCCAGAGCAGTTTCTCAGAAAGCTTCTTTCCAGATTTCATCGGAGGATATTTCCTTTTTCACCATAGCCGTCTATGGGCTTCCAAATATCACTTTGCCAATTCCACAAGAACTGTCTTAGCGAAAGGCTTCTAAAGGGGAAAGCTGTAACTCTGTGAGATGATTTCACAGAACACAAAGAAGTTTCTCAGAAAGCTTCTTTCTCTTTGTTATAGGAGGATATTTCCTTTGGCCCTGTAGTCTTCAAAGGGATCCGAAATATCTGTTCTCAGATTCCACAGAAATAAGGCTAGCAAAGAGACCAAGAAATACAGATGTAACTCTGTGAGTGGAAGTCACATATCACAGAGCAGTTTCTCAGAAAGCTTCCTTCCAGATTTCATCGGAGGATATTTCCTTTGTCACCATAGCCCTCTATGGGCTTCCAAATATCACTTTGCCAATTCCACAAGAACTGTCTTAGCGAAAGGCTTCTTTAGGGGAAAGCTGTAACTCTGTGAGATGATTTCACAGAACACAAAGAAGTTTCTCAGAAAGCTTCTTTCTTTTGTTATCGGAGGATATTGCCTCTGGCCCTATAGTCTTCAAAGGGATCCGAAATATCTGTTCTCAGATTCCACAGAAATAAGGCTAGCAAAGAGATCCACGAAATACAGATGTAACTCTGTGAGTGGAAGTCACATATCACAGAGCAGTTTCTCAGAAAGCTTCTTTCCAGATTTCATCGGAGGATATTTCCTTTTTCACCATAGCCCTCTATGGGCTTCCAAATATCACTTTGCCAATTCCACAAGAACTGTCTTAGCGAAAGGCTTCTTGAGGGGAAAGCTCTAACTCTGTGAGATGATTTCACAGAACACAAAGAAGTTTCTCAGAAAGCTTCTTTCTCTTTGTTATCGGAGGATATTTCCTTTGGCCCTATAGTCTTCAAGGGGATTCTAAATATCTGCTTTCAGATTCCACAGAAATAAGGCTAGCAAAGAGATCCACGAAATACAGATGTAACTCTGTGAGTGGAAGTCACATATCACAGAGCAGTTTCTCAGAAAGCTTCTTTCCAGATTTCATCGGAGGATATTTCCTTTTTCACCATAGCCCTCTATGGGCTTCCAAGTATCACTTTGCCAATTCCACAAGAACTGTCTTAGCGAAAGGCTTCTTGAGGGGAAAGCTGTAACTCTGTGAGATGATTTCACAGAACACAAAGAAGTTTCTCAGAAAGCTTCTTTCTCTTAGTTATGGGAGGATATTTCCTTTGGCCCTATAGTCTTCAAGGGGATTCTAAATATCTGCTTTCAGATTCCACAGAAATAAGGCTAGCAAAGTGATCCACGAAATACAGATGTAACTATGTGAGTGGAAGTCACATATCACAGAGCAGTTTCTCAGAAAGCTTCTTTCCAGATTTCACCTGAGGATATTTCCTTTTTCACCATAGCCCTCAATGGGCTTCCAAATATCACTTTGCCAATTCCACAAGAACTGTCTTAGCGAAAGGCTTCTTGAGGGGAAAGCTGTAACTCTGTGAGATGATTTCACAGAACACAAAGAAGTTTCTCAGAAAGCTTCTTTCTCTTTGTTATCGGAGGATATTTCCTTTGGCCCTATAGTCTTCAAAGGGATCCGAAATATCTGTTCTCAGATTCCACAGAAATAAGGCTAGCAAAGAGATCCACGAAATACAGATGTAACTCTGTGAGTGGAAGTCACATATCACAGAGCAGTTTCTCAGAAAGCTTCTTTCCAGATTTCATCGGAGGATATTTCCTTTTTCACCATAGCCCGCTATGGGCTTCCAAATATCACTTTGCCAATTCCACAAGAACTGTTATAGCGAAAGGCTTCTTGAGGGGAAAGCTGTAACTCTGTGTGATGATTTCACAGAACACAAAGAAGTTTCTCAGAAAGCTTCTTTCTCTTTGTTATCGGAGGATATTTCCTCTGGCCCTATAATCTTCAAAGGGATCCGAAATATCTGTTCTCAGATTCCACAGAAATAAGGCTAGCAAAGAGATCCACGAAATACAGATGTAACTCTGTGAGTGGAAGTCACATATCACAGAGCAGTTTCTCAGAAAGCTTCTTTCCAGATTTCATCGGAGGATATTTCCTTTTTCACCATAGCCCTCTATGGGCTTCCAAATATCACTTTGCCAATTCCACAAGAACTGTCTTAGCGAAAGGCTTCTTGAGGGGAAAGCTGTAATTCTGTGAGATGATTTCACAGAACACAAAGAAGTTTCTCAGAAAGCTTCTTTCTCTTTGTTATCGGAGGATATTTCCTTTGGCCCTATAGTCTTCAAGGGGATTCTAAATATCTGCTTTCAGATTCCACAGAAATAAGGCTAGCAAAGAGATCCACGAAATACAGATGTAACTCTGTGAGTGGAAGTCACATATCACAGAGCAGTTTCTCAGAAAGCTTCTTTCCAGATTTCATCTGAGGATATTTCCTTTTTCACCATAGCCCTCTATGGGCTTTCAAATATCACTTTGCCAATTCCACAAGAACTGTCTTAGCGAAAGGCTTCTTGAGGGGAAAGCTGTAACTCTGTGAGATGATTTCACAGAACACAAAGAAGTTTCTCAGAAAGCTTCTTTCTCTTTGTTATGGGAGGATATTTCCTTTGGCCCTATAGTCTTCAAGGGGATTCTAAATATCTGCTTTCAGATTCCACAGAAATAAGGCTAGCAAAGAGATCCACGAAATACAGATGTAACTCTGTGAGTGGAAGTCACATATCACAGAGCAGTTTCGAAGAAAGCTTCTTTCCAGATTTCATCTGAGGATATTTCCTTTTTCACCATAGCCCTCTATGGGCTTTCAAATATCACTTTGCCAATTCCACAAGAACTGTCTTAGCGAAAGGCTTCTTGAGGGGAAAGCTGTAACTCTGTGAGATGATTTCACAGAACACAAAGAAGTTTCTCAGAAAGCTTCTTTCTCTTTGTTATCGGAGGATAATTCCTTTGGCCCTATATTCTTCAAAGGGATCCGAAATATCTGTTCTCAGATTCCACAGAAATAAGGCTAGCAAAGAGATCCACGAAATACAGATGTAACTCTGTGAGTGGAAGTCACATATCACAGAGCAGTTTCTCAGAATGCTTCTTCCCATATTTCATCGGAGGATATTTCCTTTTTCACCATAGCCCTCTATGGGCTTCCATATATCACTTTGCCAATTCCACAAGAACTGTCTTAGCGAAAGGCTTCTTGAGGGGAAAGCTGTAACTCTGTGAGATGATTTCACAGAACACAAAGAAGTTTCTCAGAAAGCTTCTTTCTCTTTGTTATGGAAGGATATTTCCTTTGGCCCTATATTCACAAAGGGATTCTAAATATCTGCTCTCAGATTCCACAGAAATAAGGCTAGCAAAGAGATACACGAAATACAGATGTAACTCTGTGAGTGGAAGTCACATATCACAGAGCAGTTTCTCAGAAAGCTTCTTTCCAGATTTCATTGGAGGATATTTCCTTTTTCACCATAGCCCTCTATGGGCTTCCAAATATCACTTTGCCAATTCCACAAGAACTGTCTTAGCGAAAGGCTTCTTGAGGGGAAAGCTGTAACTCTGTGAGATGATTTCACAGAACACAAAGAAGTTTCTCAAAAAGCTTCTTTCTCTTTGTTATTTAAGGATATATCCTTTGGCCCTATAGTCTTCAAAGAGATCCGAAATATCTGTTCTCAGATTCCACAGAAATAAGGCTAGCAAAGAGATCCACGAAATACCGATGTAACTCTGTGAGTGGAAGTCACATATCCCAGAGCAGTTTCTCAGAAAGCTTCTTTCCAGATTTCATCGGAGGATATTTCCTTTTTCACCATAGCCGTCTATGGGCTTCCAAATATCACTTTGCCAATTCCACAAGAACTGTCTTAGCGAAAGGCTTCTAAAGGGGAAAGCTGTAACTCTGTGAGATGATTTCACAGAACACAAAGAAGTTTCTCAGAAAGCTTCTTTCTCTTTGTTATAGGAGGATATTTCCTTTGGCCCTGTAGTCTTCAAAGGGATCCGAAATATCTGTTCTCAGATTCCACAGAAATAAGGCTAGCAAAGAGACCAAGAAATACAGATGTAACTCTGTGAGTGGAAGTCACATATCACAGAGCAGTTTCTCAGAAAGCTTCTTTCCAGATTTCATCGGAGGATATTTCCTTTTTCACCATAGCCCTCTATCGGCTTCCAAATATCACTTTGCCAATTCCACAAGAACTGTCTTAGTGAAAGGCTTCTTGAGGGGAAAGCTGTAACTCTGTGAGATGATTTCACAGAACACAAAGAAGTTTCTCAGAAAGCTTCTTTCTCTTTGTTAAGGGAGGATATTTCCTTTGGCCCTATAGTCTTCAAGGGGATTCTAAATATCTGCTTTCAGATTCCACAGAAATAAGGCTAGCAAAGAGACCAAGAAATACAGATGTAACTCTGTGAGTGGAAGTCACATATCACAGAGCAGTTTCTCAGAAAGCTTCTTTCCAGATTTCATCTGAGGATATTTCCTTTTTCACCATAGCCCTCTAAGGGATTCCAAATATCACTTTGCCAATTCCACAAGAACTGTCTTAGCGAAAGGCTTCTTGAGGGGAAAGCTGTAACTCTGTGAGATGATTTCACAGAACACAAAGAAGTTTCTCAGAAAGCTTCTTTCTCTTTGTTATCGGAGGATATTTCCTTTGGCCCTATAGTCTTCAAAGGGATCCGAAATATCTGTTCTCAGATTCCACAGAAATAAGGCTAGCAAAGAGATCCACGAAATACAGATGTAACTCTGTGAGTGGAAGTCACATATCACAGAGCAGTTTCTCAGAAAGCTTCTTTCCAGATTTCATCTGAGGATATTTCCTTTTTCACCATAGCCCTCTATGGGCTTCCAAATATCACTTTGCCAATTCCACAGGAACTGTCTTAGCGAAAGGCTTCTTGAGGGGAAAGCTGTAACTCTGTGAGATGATTTCACAGAACACAAAGAAGTTTCTCAGAAAGCTTCTTTCTCTTTGTTATGGGAGGATATTTCCTTTGGCCCTATATTCTTCAAAGGGATTCTAAATATCTGCTCTCAGATTCCACAGAAATAAGGCTAGCAAAGAGATCCACGAAATACAGATGTAACTCTGTGAGTGGAAGTCACATATCACAGAGCAGTTTCGAAGAAAGCTTCTTTCCAGATTTCACCTGAGGTTATTTCCTTTTTCAACGTAGCCCTCAATGGGCTTCCAAATATCACTTTGCCAATTCCACAAGAACTGTCTTAGCGAAAGGCTTCTTGAGGGGAAAGCTGTAACTCTGTGAGATGATTTCACAGAACACAAAGAAGTTTCTCAGAAAGCTTCTTTCTCTTTGTTATCGGAGGATATTTTCTTTGGCCCTATAGTCTTCAAAGGGATCCGAAATATCTGTTCTCAGATTCCACAGAAATAAGGCTAGCAAAGAGATCCACGAAATACAGATGTAACTCTGTGAGTATAAGTCACATATCACAGAGCAGTTTCTCAGAAAGCTTCTTTCCAGATTTCATCGGAGGATATTTCCTTTTTCACCATAGCCCTCTATGGGCTTCCATATATCACTTTGCCAATTCCACAAGAACTGTCTTAGCGAAAGGCTTCTTGAGGGGAAAGCTGTAACTCTGTGAGATGATTTCACAGAACACAAAGAAGTTTCTCAGAAAGCTTCTTTCTCTTTGTTATGTGAGGATATTTCCTTTGGCCCTATAGTCTTCAAAGGGATTCTAAATATCTGTTCTCAGATTCCACAGAAATAAGGCTAGCAAAGAGATCCACGAAATACAGATGTAACTCTGTGAGTGGAAGTCACATATCACAGAGCAGTTTCTCAGAAAGCTTCTTTCCAGATTTCATTGGAGGATATTTCCTTTTTCACCATAGCCCTCTATGGGCTTCCAAATATCACTTTGCCAATTCCACAAGAGCTGTCTTAGCGAAAGCCTTCTTGAGGGGAAAGCTGTAACTCTGTGAGATGATTTCACAGAACACAAAGAAGTTTCTCAGAAAGCTTCTTTCTCTTTGTTATCGGAGGATATTTCCTTTGGCCCTATAGTCTTCAAAGGGATCCGAAATATCTGTTCTCAGATTCCACAGAAATAAGGCTAGCAAAGAGATCCACGAAATACAGATGTAACTCTGTGAGTGGAAGTCTCATATCACAGAGCAGTTTCTCAAAAAGCTTCTTTCCAGATTTCATCGGAGGATATTTCCTTTTTCACCATAGCCCTCTATCGGCTTCCAAATATCACTTTGCCAATTCCACAAGAACTGTCTTAGTGAAAGGCTTCTTGAGGGGAAAGCTGTAACTCTGTGAGATGATTTCACAGAACACAAAGAAGTTTCTCAGAAAGCTTCTTTCTCTTTGTTAAGGGAGGATATTTCCTTTGGCCCTATAGTCTTCAAGGGGATTCTAAATATCTGCTTTCAGATTCCACAGAAATAAGCCTAGCAAAGAGATCCACGAAATACAGATGTAACTCTGTGAGTGGAAGTCACATAACACAGAGCAGTTTCTCAGAAAGCTTCTTTCCAGATTTCATCTGAGGATATTTCCTTTTTCACCATAGCCCTCTAAGGGATTCCAAATATCACTTTGCCAATTCCACAAGAACTGTCTTAGCGAAAGGCCTCTTGAGGGGAAAGCTGTAACTCTGTGAGATGATTTCACAGAACACAAAGAAGTTTCTCAGAAAGCTTCTTTCTCTTTGTTATCGAAGGATATTTCCTTTGGCCCTATAGTCTTCAAAGGGATCCGAAATATCTGTTCTCAGATTCCACAGAAATAAGGCTAGCAAAGAGATCCACGAAATACAGATGTAACTCTGTGAGTGGAAGTCACATATCACAGAGCAGTTTCTCAGAAAGCTTCTTTCCAGATTTCATCGGAGGATATTTCCTTTTTCACCATAGCCCTCTATGGGCTTCCAAGTATCACTTTGCCAATTCCACAAGAACTGTCTTAGCGAAAGGCTTCTTGAGGGGAAAGCTGTAACTCTGTGAGATGATTTCACAGAACATAAAGAAGTTTCTCAGAAAGCTTCTTTCTCTTTGTTATCGGAGGATATTTCCTTTGGCCCTATAGACTTCAAAGGGATCCGAAATATCTGTTCTCAGATTCCACAGAAATAAGGCTAGCAAAGAGATCCACGAAATACAGATGTAACTCTGTGAGTGGAAGTCACAAATCACAGAGCAGTTTCTCAGAAAGCTTCTTTCCAGATTTCATCGGAGGATATTTCCTTTTTCACCATAGCCCTCTAAGGGCTTCCAAATATCACTTTGCCAATTCCACAAGAACTGTCTTAGCGAAAGGCTTCTTGAGGGGAAAGCTGTAACTCTGTGAGATGATTTCACAGAACACAAAGAAGTTTCTCAGAAAGCTTCTTTCTCCTTGTTATGGGAGGATATTTCCCTTGGCCCTATAGTCTTCAAGGGGATTCTAAGTATCTGCTTTCAGATTCCACAGAAATAAGGCTAGCAAAGTGATCCACGAAATACAGATGTAACTCTGTGAGTGGAAGTCACATATCACAGAGCAGTTTCTCAGAAAGCTTCTTTCCAGATTTCATCGGAGGATATTTCCTTTTTCACCATAGCCCTCTATGGGCTTCCAAATATCACTTTGCCAATTCCACAAGAACTGTCTTAGCGAAAGGCTTCTTGAGGGGAAAGCTGTAACTCTGTGAGATGATTTCACAGAACACAAAGAAGTTTCTCAGAAAGCTTCTTTCTCTTTGTTATCGGAGGATATTTCCTTTGGCCCTATAGTCTTCAAAGGGATCCGAAATATCTGTTCTCAGATTACACAGAAATAAGGATAGCAAAGAGATCCACGAAATACAGATGTAACTCTGTGAGTGGAAGTCACATATCACAGAGCAGTTTCTCAGAATGCTTCTTCCCATATTTCATCGGAGGATATTTCCTTTTTCACCATAGCCCTCTATGGGCTTCCATATATCACTTTGCCAATTCCACAAGAACTGTCTTAGCGAAAGGCTTCTTGAGGGGAAAGCTGTAACTCTGTGAGATGATTTCACAGAACACAAAGAAGTTTCTCAGAAAGCTTCTTTCTCTTTGTTATGGGAGGATATTTCCTTTGGCCCTATATTCACAAAGGGATTCTAAATATCTGCTCTCAGATTCCACAGAAATAAGGCTAGCAAAGAGATACACGAAACACAGATGTAACTCTGTGAGTGGAAGTCACATATCACAGAGCAGTTTCTCAGAAAGCTTCTTTCCAGATTTCATTGGAGGATATTTCCTTTTTCACCATAGCCCTCTATGGGCTTCCAAATATCACTTTGCCAATTCCACAAGAACTGTCTTAGCGAAAGGCTTCTTGAGGGGAAAGCTGTAACTCTGTGAGATGATTTCACAGAACACAAAGAAGTTTCTCAAAAAGCTTCTTTCTCTTTGTTATTTAAGGATATATCCTTTGGCCCTATAGTCTTCAAAGAGATCCGAAATATCTGTTCTCAGATTCCACAGAAATAAGGCTAGCAAAGAGATCCACGAAATACCGATGTAACTCTGTGAGTGGAAGTCACATATCCCAGAGCAGTTTCTCAGAAAGCTTCTTTCCAGATTTCATCGGAGGATATTTCCTTTTTCACCATAGCCGTCTATGGGCTTCCAAATATCACTTTGCCAATTCCACAAGAACTGTCTTAGCGAAAGGCTTCTAAAGGGGAAAGCTGTAACTCTGTGAGATGATTTCACAGAACACAAAGAAGTTTCTCAGAAAGCTTCTTTCTCTTTGTTATAGGAGGATATTTCCTTTGGCCCTGTAGTCTTCAAAGGGATCCGAAATATCTGTTCTCAGATTCCACAGAAATAAGGCTAGCAAAGAGACCAAGAAATACAGATGTAACTCTGTGAGTGGAAGTCACATATCACAGAGCAGTTTCTCAGAAAGCTTCCTTCCAGATTTCATCGGAGGATATTTCCTTTTTCACCATAGCCCTCTATGGGCTTCCATATATCACTTTGCCAATTCCACAAGAACTGTCTTAGCGAAAGGCTTCTTGAGGGGAAAGCTGTAACTCTGTGAGATGATTTCACAGAACACAAAGAAGTTTCTCAGAAAGCTTCTTTCTCTTTGTTATGTGAGGATATTTCCTTTGGCCCTATAGTCTTCAAAGGGATTCTAAATATCTGTTCTCAGATTCCACAGAAATAAGGCTAGCAAAGAGATCCACGAAATACAGATGTAACTCTGTGAGTGGAAGTCACATATCACAGAGCAGTTTCTCAGAAAGCTTCTTTCCAGATTTCATTGGAGGATATTTCCTTTTTCACCATAGCCCTCTATGGGCTTCCAAATATCACTTTGCCAATTCCACAAGAGCTGTCTTAGCGAAAGCCTTCTTGAGGGGAAAGCTGTAACTCTGTGAGATGATTTCACAGAACACAAAGAAGTTTCTCAGAAAGCTTCTTTCTCTTTGTTATCGGAGGATATTTCCTTTGGCCCTATAGTCTTCAAAGGGATCCGAAATATCTGTTCTCAGATTCCACAGAAATAAGGCTAGCAAAGAGATCCACGAAATACAGATGTAACTCTGTGAGTGGAAGTCTCATATCACAGAGCAGTTTCTCAGAAAGCTTCTTTCCAGATTTCATCGGAGGATATTTCCTTTTTCACCATAGCCCTCTATCGGCTTCCAAATATCACTTTGCCAATTCCACAAGAACTGTCTTAGTGAAAGGCTTCTTGAGGGGAAAGCTGTAACTCTGTGAGATGATTTCACAGAACACAAAGAAGTTTCTCAGAAAGCTTCTTTCTCTTTGTTAAGGGAGGATATTTCCTTTGGCCCTATAGTCTTCAAGGGGATTCTAAATATCTGCTTTCAGATTCCACAGAAATAAGCCTAGCAAAGAGATCCACGAAATACAGATGTAACTCTGTGAGTGGAAGTCACATATCACAGAGCAGTTTCTCAGAAAGCTTCTTTCCAGATTTCATCTGAGGATATTTCCTTTTTCACCATAGCCCTCTAAGGGATTCCAAATATCACTTTGCCAATTCCACAAGAACTGTCTTAGCGAAAGGCCTCTTGAGGGGAAAGCTGTAACTCTGTGAGATGATTTCACAGAACACAAAGAAGTTTCTCAGAAAGCTTCTTTCTCTTTGTTATCGAAGGATATTTCCTTTGGCCCTATAGTCTTCAAAGGGATCCGAAATATCTGTTCTCAGATTCCACAGAAATAAGGCTAGCAAAGAGATCCACGAAATACAGATGTAACTCTGTGAGTGGAAGTCACATATCACAGAGCAGTTTCTCAGAAAGCTTCTTTCCATATTTCATCGGAGGATATTTCCTTTTTCACCATAGCCCTCTATGGGCTTCCAAATATCACTTTGCCAATTCCGCAAGAACTGTCTTAGAGAAAGGCTTCTTGAGGGGAAAGCTGTCACTCTGTGAGATGATTTCACAGAACACAAAGAAGTTTCTCAGAAAGCTTCTTTCTCTTTGTTATGGGAGGATATTTCCTTTGGCCCTATATTCTTCAAAGGGATTCTAAATATCTGCTCTCAGATTCCACAGAAATAAGGCTAGCAAAGAGATCCACGAAATACAGATGTAACTCTGTGAGTGGAAGTCACATATCACAGAGCAGTTTCTCAGAAAGCTTCTTTCCAGATTTCATTGGAGGATATTTCCGTTTTCACCATAGCCCTCTATGGGCTTCCAAATATCACTTTTCCAATTCCACAAGAACTGTCTTAGCGAAAGGCTTCTTGAGGGGAAAGCTGTAACTCTGTGAGATGATTTCACAGAACACAAAGAAGTTTCTCAGAAAGCTTCTTTCTCTTTGTTATCGGAGGATATTTCCTTTGTCCCTATAGTCTTCAAAGGGATCCGAAATATCTGTTCTCAGATTCCACAGAAATAAGGCTAGCAAAGAGATCCACGAAATACAGATGTAACTCTGTGAGTGGAAGTCACATATCACAGAGCAGTTTCTCAGAAAGCTTCTTTCCAGATTTCATCGGAGGATATTTCCTTTTTCACCATAGCCCTCTATGGGCTTCCAAGTATCACTTTGCCAATTCCACAAGAACTGTCTTAGCGAAAGGCTTCTTGAGGGGAAAGCTGTAACTCTGTGAGATGATTTCACAGAACACAAAGAAGTTTCTCAGAAAGCTTCTTTCTCTTTGTTATCGGAGGATATTTCCTTTGGCCCTATAGACTTCAAAGGGATCCGAAATATCTGTTCTCAGATTCCACAGAAATAAGGCTAGCAAAGAGATCCACGAAATACAGATGTAACTCTGTGAGTGGAAGTCACAAATCACAGAGCAGTTTCTCAGAAAGCTTCTTTCCAGATTTCATCGGAGGATATTTCCTTTTTCACCATAGCCCTCTAAGGGCTTCCAAATATCACTTTGCCAATTCCACAAGAACTGTCTTAGCGAAAGGCTTCTTGAGGGGAAAGCTGTAACTCTGTGAGATGATTTCACAGAACACAAAGAAGTTTCTCAGAAAGCTTCTTTCTCCTTGTTATGGGAGGATATTTCCCTTGGCCCTATAGTCTTCAAGGGAATTCTAAGTATCTGCTTTCAGATTCCACAGAAATCAGGCTAGCAAAGTGATCCACGAAATACAGATGTAACTCTGTGAGTGGAAGTCACATATCACAGAGCAGTTTCTCAGAAAGCTTCTTTCCAGATTTCATCGGAGGATATTTCCTTTTTCACCATAGCCCTCTATGGGCTTCCAAATATCACTTTGCCAATTCCACAAGAACTGTCTTAGCGAAAGGCTTCTTGAGGGGAAAGCTGTAACTCTGTGAGATGATTTCACAGAACACAAAGAAGTTTCTCAGAAAGCTTCTTTCTCTTTGTTATCGGAGGATATTTCCTTTGGCCCTATAGTCTTCAAAGGGATCCGAAATATCTGTTCTCAGATTACACAGAAATAAGGATAGCAAAGAGATCCACGAAATACAGATGTAACTCTGTGAGTGGAAGTCACATATCACAGAGCAGTTTCTCAGAAAGCTCCTTTCCAGATTTCATCGGAGGATATTTCCTTTTTCACCATAGCCGTCTAGGGGCTTCCAAATATCACTTTGCCAATTCCACAAGAACTGTTATAGCGAAAGGCTTCTTGAGGGGAAAGCTGTAACTCTGTGTGATGATTTCACAGAACACAAAGAAGTTTCTCAGAAAGCTTCTTTCTCTTTGTTATCGGAGGATATTTCCTTTGGCCCTGTAGTCTTAAAAGGGATCCGAAATATCTGTTCTCAGATTCCACAGAAATAAGGCTAGCAAAGAGATCCACGAAATACAGATGTAACTCTGTGAGTGGAAGTCACATATCACAGAGCAGTTTCTCAGAAAGCTTCCTTCCAGATTTCATCGGAGGATATTTCCTTTTTCACCATAGCCCTCTATGGGCTTCCAAATATCACTTTGCCAATTCCACAAGAACTGTCTTAGCGAAAGGCTTCTTGAGGGGAAAGCTGTAACTCTGGGAGATGATTTCACAGAACACAAAGAAGTTTCTCAGAAAGCTTCTTTCTCTTTGTTATCGGAGGATATTTCCTTTGTCCCTATAGTCTTCAAAGGGATCCGAAATATCTGTTCTCAGATTCCACAGAAATAAGGCTAGCAAAGAGATCCACGAAATACAGATGTAACTCTGTGAGTAGAAGTCACATATCACAGAGCAGTTTCTCAGAAAGCATCTTTCCAGATTTCATCGGAGGATATTTCCTTTTTCACCATAGCCCTCTATGGGCTTCCAAATATCACTTTGCCAATTCCACAAGAACTGTCTTAGTGAAAGGCTTCTTGAGGGGAAAGCTGTAACTCTGTGAGATGATTTCACAGAACACAAAGAAGTTTCTCAGAAAGCTTCTTTCTCTTTGTTATGGGAGGATATTTCCTTTGGCCCTATACTCTTCAAGGGGATTCTAAATATCTGCTCTCAGATTCCACAGAAATAAGGCTAGCAAAGAGATCCACGAAATACAGATGTAACTCTGTGAGTGGAAGTCACATATCACAGAGCAGTTTCTCAGAAAGCATCTTTCCAGATTTCATCGGAGGATATTTCCTTTTTCACCATAGTCCTCTATGGGCTTCCAAATATCACTTTGCGAATTCCACAAGAACTGTCTTAGTGAAAGGCTTCTTGAGGGGAAAGCTGTAACTCTGTGAGATGATTTCACAGAACACAAAGAAGTTTCTCAGAAAGCTTCTTTCTCTTTGTTATGGGAGGATATTTCCTTTGGCCCTATACTCTTCAAGGGGATTCTAAATATCTGCTCTCAGATTCCACAGAAATAAGGCTAGCAAAGAGATCCACGAAATACAGATGTAACTCTGTGAGTGGAAGTCACATATCACAGAGCAGTTTCTCAGAAAGCTTCTTTTCAGATTTCATCTGAGGATATTTCCTTTTTCACCATAGCCCTCTAAGGGATTCCAAATATCACTTTGCCAATTCCACAAGAACTGTCTTAGCGAAAGGCTTCTTGAGGGGAAAGCTGTAACTCTGTGTGATGATTTCACAGAACACAAAGAAGTTTCTCAGAAAGCTTCTTTCTCTTTGTTATCGGAGGATATATCCTTTGGCCCTATAGTCTTCAAAGAGATCCGAAATATCTGTTCTCAGATTCCACAGGAATAAGGCTAGCAAAGAGATCCACGAAATACAGATGTAACTCTGTGAGTGCAAGTCACATATCACAGAGCAGTTTCTCAGAAAGCTTCTTTCCAGATTTCATCGGAGGATATTTCCTTTTTCACCATAGCCGTCTATGTGCTTCCAAATATCACTTTGCCAATTCCACAAGAACTGTCATAGCGAAAGGCTTCTTGACGGGAAAGCTGTAACTCTGTGAGATGATTTCACAGAACACAAAGAAGTTTCTCAGAAAGCTTCTTTCTCTTTGTTATGGGAGGATATTTCCTTTGGCCCTATAGTCTTCAAGGGGATTCTAAATATCTGCTTTCAGATTCCACAGAAATAAGGCTAGCAAAGAGATCCACGAA
The DNA here is from genome assembly GCF_049350105.2 of Macaca mulatta. Taxonomy (NCBI): domain Eukaryota; kingdom Metazoa; phylum Chordata; class Mammalia; order Primates; family Cercopithecidae; genus Macaca; species Macaca mulatta. Next base: position 33,058,865 of record NC_133417.1, read on the forward strand.
ATACAGATGTAACTCTGTGAGTGGAAGTCTCATATCACAGAGCAGTTTCTCAGAAAGCTTCTTTCCAGATTTCATCGGAGGATATTTCCTTTTTCACCATAGCCCTCTATCGGCTTCCAAATATCACTTTGCCAATTCCACAAGAACTGTCTTAGTGAAAGGCTTCTTGAGGGGAAAGCTGTAACTCTGTGAGATGATTTCACAGAACACAAAGAAGTTTCTCAGAAAGCTTCTTTCTCTTTGTTAAGGGAGGATATTTCCTTTGGCCCTATAGTCTTCAAGGGGATTCTAAATATCTGCTTTCAGATTCCACAGAAATAAGCCTAGCAAAGAGATCCACGAAATACAGATGTAACTCTGTGAGTGGAAGTCACATATCACAGAGCAGTTTCTCAGAAAGCTTCTTTCCAGATTTCATCTGAGGATATTTCCTTTTTCACCATAGCCCTCTAAGGGATTCCAAATATCACTTTGCCAATTCCACAAGAACTGTCTTAGCGAAAGGCCTCTTGAGGGGAAAGCTGTAACTCTGTGAGATGATTTCACAGAACACAAAGAAGTTTCTCAGAAAGCTTCTTTCTCTTTGTTATCGAAGGATATTTCCTTTGGCCCTATAGTCTTCAAAGGGATCCGAAATATCTGTTCTCAGATTCCACAGAAATAAGGCTAGCAAAGAGATCCACGAAATACAGATGTAACTCTGTGAGTGGAAGTCACATATCACAGAGCAGTTTCTCAGAAAGCTTCTTTCCAGATTTCATCGGAGGATATTTCCTTTTTCACCATAGCCCTCTATGGGCTTCCAAATATCACTTTGCCAATTCCACAAGAACTGTCTTAGAGAAAGGCTTCTTGAGGGGAAAGCTGTAACTCTGTGAGATGATTTCACAGAACACAAAGAAGTTTCTCAGAAAGCTTCTTTCTCTTTGTTATGGGAGGATATTTCCTTTGGCCCTATATTCTTCAAAGGGATTCTAAATATCTGCTCTCAGATTCCACAGAAATAAGGCTAGCAAAGAGATCCACGAAATACAGATGTAACTCTGTGAGTGGAAGTCACATATCACAGAGCAGTTTCTCAGAAAGCTTCTTTCCAGATTTCATTGGAGGATATTTCCGTTTTCACCATAGCCCTCTATGGGCTTCCAAATATCACTTTTCCAATTCCACAAGAACTGTCTTAGCGAAAGGCTTCTTGAGGGGAAAGCTGTAACTCTGTGAGATGATTTCACAGAACACAAAGAAGTTTCTCAGAAAGCTTCTTTCTCTTTGTTATCGGAGGATATTTCCTTTGTCCCTATAGTCTTCAAAGGGATCCGAAATATCTGTTCTCAGATTCCACAGAAATAAGGCTAGCAAAGAGATCCACGAAATACAGATGTAACTCTGTGAGTGGAAGTCACATATCACAGAGCAGTTTCTCAGAAAGCTTCTTTCCAGATTTCATCGGAGGATATTTCCTTTTTCACCATAGCCCTCTATGGGCTTCCAAGTATCACTTTGCCAATTCCACAAGAACTGTCTTAGCGAAAGGCTTCTTGAGGGGAAAGCTGTAACTCTGTGAGATGATTTCACAGAACACAAAGAAGTTTCTCAGAAAGCTTCTTTCTCTTTGTTATCGGAGGATATTTCCTTTGGCCCTATAGACTTCAAAGGGATCCGAAATATCTGTTCTCAGATTCCACAGAAATAAGGCTAGCAAAGAGATCCACGAAATACAGATGTAACTCTGTGAGTGGAAGTCACAAATCACAGAGCAGTTTCTCAGAAAGCTTCTTTCCAGATTTCATCGGAGGATATTTCCTTTTTCACCATAGCCCTCTAAGGGCTTCCAAATATCACTTTGCCAATTCCACAAGAACTGTCTTAGCGAAAGGCTTCTTGAGGGGAAAGCTGTAACTCTGTGAGATGATTTCACAGAACACAAAGAAGTTTCTCAGAAAGCTTCTTTCTCTTTGTTATCGGAGGATATTTCCTTTGTCCCTATAGTCTTCAAAGGGATCCGAAATATCTGTTCTCAGATTCCACAGAAATAAGGCTAGCAAAGAGATCCACGAAATACAGATGTAACTCTGTGAGTAGAAGTCACATATCACAGAGCAGTTTCTCAGAAAGCATCTTTCCAGATTTCATCGGAGGATATTTCCTTTTTCACCATAGCCCTCTATGGGTTTCCAAATATCACTTTGCCAATTCCACAAGAACTGTCTTAGTGAAAGGCTTCTTGAGGGGAAAGCTGTAACTCTGTGAGATGATTTCACAGAACACAAAGAAGTTTCTCAGAAAGCTTCTTTCTCTTTGTTATGGGAGGATATTTCCTTTGGCCCTATACTCTTCAAGGGGATTCTAAATATCTGCTCTCAGATTCCACAGAAATAAGGCTAGCAAAGAGATCCACGAAATACAGATGTAACTCTGTGAGTGGAAGTCACGTATCACAGAGCAGTTTCTCAGAAAGCATCTTTCCAGATTTCATCGGAGGATATTTCCTTTTTCACCATAGTCCTCTATGGGCTTCCAAATATCACTTTGCCAATTCCACAAGAACTGTCTTAGTGAAAGGCTTCTTGAGGGGAAAGCTGTAACTCTGTGAGATGATTTCACAGAACACAAAGAAGTTTCTCAGAAAGCTTCTTTCTCTTTGTTATGGGAGGATATTTCCTTTGGCCCTATACTCTTCAAGGGGATTCTAAATATCTGCTCTCAGATTCCACAGAAATAAGGCTAGCAAAGAGATCCACGAAATACAGATGTAACTCTGTGAGTGGAAGTCACATATCACAGAGCAGTTTCCCAGAAAGCTTCTTTCCAGATTTCATCTGAGGATATTTCCTTTTTCACCATAGCCCTCTAAGGGATTCCAAATATCACTTTGCCAATTCCACAAGAACTGTCTTAGCGAAAGGCTTCTTGAGGGGAAAGCTGTAACTCTGTGAGATGATTTCACAGAACACAAAGAAGTTTCTCAGAAAGCTTCTTTCTCTTTGTTATCGGAGGATATATCCTTTGGCCCTATAGTCTTCAAAGAGATCCGAAATATCTGTTCTCAGATTCCACAGGAATAAGGCTAGCAAAGAGATCCACGAAATACACATGTAACTCTGTGAGTGCAAGTCACATATCACAGAGCAGTTTCTCAGAAAGCTTCTTTCCAGATTTCATCGGAGGATATTTCCTTTTTCACCATAGCCGTCTATGTGCTTCCAAATATCACTTTGCCAATTCCACAAGAACTGTCATAGCGAAAGGCTTCTTGACGGGAAAGCTGTAACTCTGTGAGATGATTTCACAGAACACAAAGAAGTTTCTCAGAAAGCTTCTTTCTCTTTGTTATGGGAGGATATTTCCTTTGGCCATATAGTCTTCAAGGGGATTCTAAATATCTGCTTTCAGATTCCACAGAAATAAGGCTAGCAAAGAGATCCACGAAATACAGATGTAACTCTGTGAGTGGAAGTCACATATCACAGAGCAGTTTCTCAGAAAGCTTCTTTCCAGATTTCATCTGAGGATATTTCCTTTTTCACCATAGCCCTCTATGGGCTTTCAAATATCACTTTGCCAATTCCACAAGAACTGTCTTAGCGAAAGGCTTCTTGAGGGGAAAGCTGTAACTCTGTGAGATGATTTCACAGAACACAAAGAAGTTTCTCAGAAAGCTTCTTTCTCTTTGTTATGGGAGGATATTTCCTTTGGCCCTGTAGTCTTAAAAGGGATCCGAAATATCTGTTCTCAGATTCCACAGAAATAAGGCTAGCAAAGAGATCCACGAAATACAGATGTAACTCTGTGAGTGGAAGTCACATATCACAGAGCAGTTTCTCAGAAAGCTTCCTTCCAGATTTCATCGGAGGATATTTCCTTTTTCACCATAGCCCTCTAGGGGTTCCAAATATCACTTTGCCAATTCCACAAGAACTGTCTTAGTGAAAGGCTTCTTGAGGGGAAAGCTGTAAGTCTGTGAGATGATTTCACAGAACACAAAGAAGTTTCTCAGAAAGCTTCTTTCTCTTTGTTATGGGAGGATATTTCCTTTGGCCCTATAGTCTTCAAGGGGATTCTAAATATCTGCTCTCAGATACCACAGAAATAAGGCTAGCAAAGAGATCCACGAAATACAGATGTAACTCTGTGAGTGGAAGTCACATATCACAGAGCAGTTTCTCAGAAAGCTTCTTTCCAGATTTCATCGGAGGATATTTCCTTTTTCACCATAGCCCTCTAAGTGATTCCAAATATCACTTTGCCAATTCCACAAGAACTGTCTTAGCGAAAGGCTTCTTGAGGGGAAAGCTGTAACTCTGTGAGATGATTTCACAGAACACAAAGAAGTTTCTCAGAAAGCTTCTTTCTCTTTGTTATCGGAGGATATATCCTTTGGTCCTATAATCTTCAAACAGATCCGAAATATCTGTTCTCAGATTCCACAGAAATAAGGCTAGCAAAGAGATCCACGAAATACAGATGTAACTCTGTGAGTGGAAGTCACATATCACAGAGCAGTTTCTCAGAAAGCTTCTTTCCAGATTTCATCTGAGGATATTTCCTTTTTCACCATAGCCCTCTATGGGCTTTCAAATATCACTTTGCCAATTCCACACGAACTGTCTTAGCGAAAGGCTTCTTGAGGGGAAAGCTGTAACTCTGTGAGATGATTTCACAGAACACAAAGAAGTTTCTCAGAAAGCTTCTTTCTCTTTGTTATCGGAGGATAATTCCTTTGGCCCTGTAGTCTTCAAAGGGATCCGAAATATCTGTTCTCAGATTCCACAGAAGTAAGGCTAGCAAAGAGATCCACGAAATACAGATGTAACTCTGTGAGTGGAAGTCACATATCACAGAGCAGTTTCTCAGAATGCTTCTTTCCATATTTCATCGGAGGATATTTCCTTTTTTACCATAGCCCTCTATGGGCTTCCAAATATCACTTTGCCAATTCCACAAGAACTGTCTTAGCGAAAGGCTTCTTGAGGGGAAAGCTGTAACTCTGTGAGATGATTTCACAGAACACAAAGAAGTTTCTCAGAAAGCTTCTTTCTCTTTGTTATGGGAGGATATTTCCTTTGGCCCTATAATCTTCAAAGGGATTCTAAATATCTGCTTTCAGATTCCACAGAAATAAGGCTAGCAAAGAGATCTAGGAAATACAGATGTAACTCTGTGAGTGGAAGTCACATATCACAGAGCAGTTTCTCAGAAAGCTTCTTTCCAGATTTCATCTGAGGATATTTCCTTTTTCACCATAGCCGTCTAAGGGCTTCCAAATATCACTATGCCAATTCCACAAGAACAGTCTTAGCGAAAGGCTTCTTGGGGGAAAGCTGTAACTCTGTGAGGTGATTTCACAGAACACAAAGAAGTTTCTCAGAAAGCTTCTTTCTCTTTGTTATCGGAGGATATTTCCTTTGGCCCTATAGTCTTCAAAGGGATCCGAAATATCTGTTCTCAGATTCCACAGAAAAAAGGCTAGCAAAGAGATCCACGAAATACAGATGTAACTCTGTGAGTGGAAGTCACATATCACAGAGCAGTTTCTCAGAAAGCTTCTTTCCAGATTTCATCGGAGGATATTTCCTTTTTCACCATAGCCCTCTATGGGCTTCCAAATATCACTTTGCCAATTCCACAAGAACTGTCTTAGCGAAAGGCTTCTTGAGGGGAAAGCTGTAACTCTGTGAGATGATTTCACAGAACACAAAGAAGTTTCTCAGAAAGCTTCTTTCTCTTTGTTATGAGAGGATATTTCCTTTGGCCCTATAGTCTTCAAAGGGATCCGAAATATCTGCTTTCAGATTCCACAGAAATAAGGCTAGCAAAGAGATCCACGAAATACAGATGTAACTCTGTGAGTGGAAGTCATATATCACAGAGCAGTTTCTCAGGTAGCTTCTTTCCAGATTTCATTGGAGGATATTTCCTTTTTCACCATAGCCCTCTAGGGGCTTCCAAATATCACTTTGCCAATTCCACAAGAACTGTCTTAGCGAAAGGCTTCTTGAGGGGAAAGCTGTAACTCTGTGAGATGATTTCACAGAACACAAAGAAGTTTCTCAGAAAGCTTCTATCTCTTTGTTATGGGAGGATATATCCTTTGGCCCTATAGTCTTCAAAGAGATCCGAAATATCTGTTCTCAGATTCCACAGAAATAAGGCTAGCAAAGAGATCCACGAAATACAGATGTAACTCTGTGAGTGGAAGTCACATATCACAGAGCAGTTTCTCAGAAAGCTTCTTTCCAGATTTCATCTGAGGATATTTCCTTTTTCACCATAGCCGTCTATGGGCTTCCAAATATCACTTTGCCAATTCCACAAGTACTGTCTTAGCGAAAGGCTTCTAAAGGGGAAAGCTGTAACTCTGTGAGATGATTTCACAGAACACAAAGAAGTTTCTCAGAAAGCTTCTTTCTCTTTGTTATCGGAGGATATTTCCTTCGGCCCTGTAGTTCAAAGGGATCCGAAATATCTGTTCTCAGATTCCACAGAAATAAGGCTAGCAAAGAGACCAAGAAATACAGATGTAACTCTGTGAGTGGAAGTCACATATCACAGAGCAGTTTCTCAGAAAGCTTCCTTCCAGATTTCATCGGAGGATATTTCCTTTTTCACCATAGCCCTCTATGGGCTTCCAAATATCACTTTGCCAATTCCACAAGAACTGTCTTAGCGAAAGGCTTCTTGAGGGGAAAGCTGTAACTCTGTGAGATGATTTCACAGAACACAAAGAAGTTTCTCAGAAAGCTTCTTTCTCTTTGTTATCGGAGGATATTCCCTTTGGCCCTGTAGTCTTCAAAGGGATCCGAAATATCTGTTATCAGATTCCACAGAAATAAGGCTAGCAAAGAGATCCACGAAATACAGATGTAACTCTGTGAGTGCAAGTCACATATCACAGAGCAGTTTCTCAGAAAGCTTCCTTCCAGATTTCATCGGAGGATATTTCCTTTTTCACCATAGCCGTCTATGTGCTTCCAAATATCACTTTGCCAATTCCACAAGAACTGTCATAGCGAAAGGCTTCTTGACGGGAAAGCTGTAACTCTGTGAGATGATTTCACAGAACACAAAGAAGTTTCTCAGAAAGCTTCTTTCTCTTTGTTATGGGAGGATATTTCCTTTGGCCCTATAGTCTTCAAGGGGATTCTAAATATCTGATTTCAGATTCCACAGAAATAAGGCTAGCAAAGAGATCCACGAAATACAGATGTAACTCTGTGAGTGGAAGTCACATATCACAGAGCAGTTTCTCAGAAAGCTTCTTTCCAGATTTCATCTGAGGATATTTCCTTTTTCACCATAGCCCTCTATGGGCTTTCAAATATCACTTTGCCAATTCCACAAGAACTGTCTTAGCGAAAGGCTTCTTGAGGGGAAAGCTGTAACTCTGTGAGAAGATTTCACAGAACACAAAGAAGTTTCTCAGAAAGTTTCTTTCTCTTTGTTATGGGAGGATATTTCCTTTGGCCCTATTGTCTTCAAGGGGATTCTAAATATCTGCTTTCAGATTCCACAGAAATAAGGCTAGCAAAGAGATCCACGAAATACAGATGTAACTCTGTGAGTGGAAGTCACATATCACAGAGCAGTTTCTCAGAAAGCTTCTTTCCAGAATTCATCTGAGGATATTTCCTTTTTCACCATAGCCCTCTATGGGCTTTCAAATATCACTTTGCCAATTCCACAAGAACTGTCTTAGCGAAAGGCTTCTTGAGGGGAAAGCTGTAACTCTGTGAGATGATTTCACAGAACACAAAGAAGTTTCTCAGAAAGCTTCTTTCTCTTTGTTATCGGAGGATAATTCCTTTGGCCCTATAGTCTTCAAAGGGATCCGAAATATCTGTTCTCAGATTCCACAGAAATAAGGCTAGCAAAGAGATCCACGAAATACAGATGTATCTCTGTGAGTGGAAGTCACATATCACAGAGCAGTTTCTCAGAATGCTTCTTTCCATATTTCATCGGAGGATATTTCCTTTTTCACCATAGCCCTCTATGGGCCTCCAAATATCACTTTGCCAATTCCACAAGAACTGTCTTAGCGAAAGGCTTCTTGAGGGGAAAGCTGTAACTCTGTGAGATGATTTCACAGAACACAAAGAAGTTTCTCAGAAAGCTTCTTTCTCTTTGTTATGGGAGGATATTTCCTTTGGCCCTATATTCTTCAAAGGGATTCTAAATATCTGGTCTCAGATTCCACAGAAATAAGGCTAGCAAAGAGATCCACGAAATACAGATGTAACTCTGTGAGTGGAAGTCACATATCACAGAGCAGTTTCTCAGAAAGCTTCTTTCCAGATTTCATTGGAGGATATTTCCTTTTTCACCATAGCCCTCTATGGGCTTCCAAATATCACTTTGCCAATTCCACAAGAACTGTCTTAGCGAAAGGCTTCTTGAGGGGAAAGCTGTAACTCTGTGAGATGATTTCCCAGAACACAAAGAAGTTTCTCAGAAAGCTTCTTTCTCTTTGTTATGGGAGGATATATCTTTTGGCCCTATAGTCTTCAAAGAGATCCGAAATATCTGTTCTCAGATTCCACAGAAATAAGGCTAGCAAAGAGATCCACGAAATACAGATGTAACTCTGTGAGTGGAAGTCACATATCACAGAGCAGTTTCTCAGAAAGCTTCTTTCCAGATTTCATCGGAGGATATTTCCTTTTTCACCATAGCCGTCTACGGGCTTCCAAATATCACTTTGCCAATTCCACAAGAACTGTCTTAGCGAAAGGCTTCTAAAGGGGAAAGCTGTAACTCTGTGAGATGATTACACAGAACACAAAGAAGTTTCTCAGAAAGCTTCTTTCTCTTTGTTATCGGAGAATATTTCCTTTGGCCCTGTAGTCTTCAAAGGGATCCGAAATATCTGTTCTCAGATTCCACAGAAAAAAGGCTAGCAAAGAGACTAAGAAATACAGATGTAACTCTGTGAGTGGAAGTCACATATCACAGAGCAGTTTCTCAGAAAGCTTCCTTCCAGTTTTCATCGGAGTATATTTCCTTTTTCACCATAGCCCTCTATGGGCTTCCAAATATCACTTTGCCAATTCCACAAGAACTGTCTTAGCGAAAGGCTTCTTGAGGGGAAAGCTGTAACTTTGTGAGATGATTTCACAGAACACAAAGAAGTTTCTCAGAAAGCTTCTTTCTCTTTGTTATCGGAGGATATTTCCTTTGGCCCTATAGTCTTCAAGGGGTCAGAAATATCTGTTCTCAGATTCCACAGAAATAAGGCTAGCAAAGAGATCCACGAAATACAGATGTAACTCTGTGAGTGGAAGTCACATATCACAGAGCAGTTTCTCAGAAAGCTTCTTTCCAGATTTCATCGGAGGATATTTCCTTTTTCACCATAGCCCTCTATGGGCTTCCAAATATCACTTTGCCAATTCCACAAGAACTGTCTTAGCGAAAGGCTTCTTGAGGGGAAAGCTGTAACTCTGTGAGATGATTTCACAGAACACAAAGAAGTTTCTCAGAAAGCTTCTTTCTCTTTGTTATGGGAGGATATTTCCTTTGGCCCTATAGTCTTCAAGGGGATTCTAAATATCTGCTTTCACATTCCACAGAAATAAGGCTAGCAAAGAGATCCACGAAATACAGATGTAACTCTGTGAGTGGAAGTCACATATCACAGAGCAGTTTCTCAGAAAGCTTCTTTCCAGATTTCATCGGAGGATATTTCCTTTTTCACCATAGCCCTCTATGGGCTTCCAAGTATCACTTTGCCAATTCCACAAGAACTGTCTTAGCGAAAGGCTTCTTGAGGGGAAAGCTGTAACTCTGTGAGGTGATTTCACAGAACACAAAGAAGTTTCTCAGAAAGCTTCTTTCTCTTTGTTATCGGAGGATATTTCCTTTGGCCCTGTGGTCTTCAAAGGGATCCGAAATATCTGTTCTCAGATTCCACAGAAATAAGGCTAGCAAAGAGATCCACGAAATACAGATGTAACTCTGTGAGTGGAAGTCACATATCACAGAGCAGTTTCTCAAAAAGCTTCCTTCCAGATTTCATCGGAGGATATTTCCTTTTTCACCATAGCCCTCTATGGGCTTCCAAATATCACTTTGCCAATTCCACAAGAACTGTCTTAGCGAAAGGCTTCTTGAGGGTTAAGCTGTAACTCTGTGAGATGATTTCACAGAACACAAAGAAGTTTCTCAGAAAGCTTCTTTCTCTTTGTTATCGGAGGATATTTCCTTTGGCCCTATAGTCTTCAAAGGGATCCGAAATATCTGTTCTCAGATTCCACAGAAATAAGGGTAGCAAAGAGATCCACGAAATACAGATGTAACTCTGTGAGTGGAAGTCACATATCACAGAGCAGTTTCTCAGAAAGCTTCTTTCCATATTTCATCGGAGGATATTTCCTTTTTCACCATAGCCGTCTATGTGCTTCCAAATATCACTTTGCCAATTCCAAAAGAACTGTCATAGCGAAAGGTTTCTTGACGGGAAAGCTGTAACTCTGTGAGATGATTTCACAGAACACAAAGAAGTTTCTCAGAAAGCTTCTTTCTCTTTGTTATGGGAGGATATTTCCTTTGGCCCTATAGTCTAGAAGGGGATTCTAAATATCTGCTTTCAGATTCCACAGAAATAAGGCTAGCAAAGAGATCCACGAAATACAGATGTAACTCTGTGAGTGGAAATCACATATCACAGAGCAGTTTCTCAGAAAGCTCCTTTCCAGATTTCATCGGAGGATATTTCCTTTTTCACCATAGCCGTCTAGGGGCTTCCAAATATCACTTTGCCAATTCCACAAGAACTGTTATAGCGAAAGGCTTCTTGAGGGGAAAGCTGTAACTCTGTGTGATGATTTCACAGAACACAAAGAAGTTTCTCAGAAAGCTTCTTTCTCTTTGTTATCGGAGGATATTTCCTTTGGCCCTGTAGTCTTAAAAGGGATCTGAAATATCTGTTCTCAGATTCCACAGAAATAAGGCTAGCAAAGAGATCCACGAAATACAGATGTAACTCTGTGAGTGGAAGTCACATATCACAGAGCAGTTTCTCAGAAAGCTTCCTTCCAGATTTCATCGGAGGATATTTCCTTTTTCACCATAGCCCTCTATGGGCTTCCAAATATCACTTTGCCAATTCCACAAGAACTGTCTTAGCGAAAGGCTTCTTGAGGGGAAAGCTGTAACTCTGGGAGATGATTTCACAGAACACAAAGAAGTTTCTCAGAAAGCTTCTTTCTCTTTGTTATCGGAGGATATTTCCTTTGTCCCTATAGTCTTCAAAGGGATCCGAAATATCTGTTCTCAGATTCCACAGAAATAAGGCTAGCAAAGAGATCCACGAAATACAGATGTAACTCTGTGAGTAGAAGTCACATATCACAGAGCAGTTTCTCAGAAAGCATCTTTCCAGATTTCATCGGAGGATATTTCCTTTTTCACCACAGCCCTCTATGGGCTTCCAAATATCACTTTGCCAATTCCACAAGAACTGTCTTAGTGAAAGGCTTCTTGAGGGGAAAGCTGTAACTCTGTGAGATGATTTCACAGAACACAAAGAAGTTTCTCAGAAAGCTTCTTTCTCTTTGTTATGGGAGGATATTTCCTTTGGCCCTATACTCTTCAAGGGGATTCTAAATATCTGCTCTCAGATTCCACAGAAATAAGGCTAGCAAAGAGATCCACGAAATACAGATGTAACTCTGTGAGTGGAAGTCACATATCACAGAGCAGTTTCTCAGAAAGCATCTTTCCAGATTTCATCGGAGGATATTTCCTTTTTCACCATAGTCCTCTATGGGCTTCCAAATATCACTTTGCCAATTCCACAAGAACTGTCTTAGTGAAAGGCTTCTTGAGGGGAAAGCTGTAACTCTGTGAGATGATTTCACAGAACACAAAGAAGTTTCTCAGAAAGCTTCTTTCTCTTTGTTATGGGAGGATATTTCCTTTGGCCCTATACTCTTCAAGGGGATTCTAAATATCTGCTCTCAGATTCCACAGAAATAAGGCTACCAAAGAGATCCACGAAATACAGATGTAACTCTGTGAGTGGAAGTCACATATCACAGAGCAGTTTCTCAGAAAGCTTCTTTCCAGATTTCATCTGAGGATATTTCCTTTTTCACCATAGCCCTCTAAGGGATTCCAAATATCACTTTGCCAATTCCACAAGAACTGTCTTAGCGAAAGGCTTCTTGAGGGGAAAGCTGTAACTCTGTGAGATGATTTCACAGAACACAAAGAAGTTTCTCAGAAAGCTTCTTTCTCTTTGTTATCGGAGGATATATCCTTTGGCCCTATAGTCTTCAAAGAGATCCGAAATATCTGTTCTCAGATTCCACAGGAATAAGGCTAGCAAAGAGATACACGAAATACAGATGTAACTCTGTGAGTGCAAGTCACATATCACAGAGCAGTTTCTCAGAAAGCTTCTTTCCAGATTTCATCGGAGGATATTTCCTTTTTCACCATAGCCGTCTATGTGCTTCCAAATATCACTTTGCCAATTCCACAAGAACTGTCATAGCGAAAGGCTTCTTGACGGGAAAGCTGTAACTCTGTGAGATGATTTCACAGAACACAAAGAAGTTTCTCAGAAAGCTTCTTTCTCTTTGTTATGGGAGGATATTTCCTTTGGCCATATAGTCTTCAAGGGGATTCTAAATATCTGCTTTCAGATTCCACAGAAATAAGGCTAGCAAAGAGATCCACGAAATACAGATGTAACTCTGTGAGTGGAAGTCACATATCACAGAGCAGTTTCTCAGAAAGCTTCTTTCCAGATTTCATCTGAGGATATTTCCTTTTTCACCATAGCCCTCTATGGGCTTTCAAATATCACTTTGCCAATTCCACAAGAACTGTCTTAGCGAAAGGCTTCTTGAGGGGAAAGCTGTAACTCTGTGAGATGATTTCACAGAACACAAAGAAGTTTCTCAGAAAGCTTCTTTCTCTTTGTTAGGGAGGATATTTCCTTTGGCCCTGTAGTCTTAAAAGAGATCCGAAATATCTGTTCTCAGATTCCACAGAAATAAGGCTAGCAAAGAGATCCACGAAATACAGATGTAACTCTGTGAGTGGAAGTCACATATCACAGAGCAGTTTCTCAGAAAGCTTCCTTCCAGATTTCATCGGAGGATATTTCCTTTTTCACCATAGCCCAGTATGGGCTTCCAAATATCACTTTGCCAATTCCACAAGAACTGTCTTAGCGAAAGGCTTCTTGAGGGGAAAGCTGTAACTCTGGGAGATGATTTCACAGAACACAAAGAAGTTTCTCAGAAAGCTTCTTTCTCTTTGTTATCGGAGGATATTTCCTTTGGCCCTATAGACTTCAAAGGGATCCGAAATATCTGTTCTCAGATTCCACAGAAATAAGGCTAGCAAAGAGATCCACGAAATACAGATGTAACTCTGTGAGTGGAAGTCACATATCACAGAGCAGTTTCTCAGAAAGCATCTTTCCAGATTTCATCGGAGGATATTTCCTTTTTCACCATAGCCCTCTAGGGGTTCCAAATATCACTTTGCCAATTCCACAAGAACTGTCTTAGTGAAAGGCTTCTTGAGGGGAAAGCTGTAAGTCTGTGAGATGATTTCACAGAACACAAAGAAGTTTCTCAGAAAGCTTCTTTCTCTTTGTTATGGGAGGATATTTCCTTTGGCCCTATAGTCTTCAAGGGGATTCTAAATATCTGCTCTCAGATTCCACAGAAATAAGGCTAGCAAAGAGATCCACGAAATACAGATGTAACTCTGTGAGTGGAAGTCACATATCACAGAGCAGTTTCTCAGAAAGCTTCTTTCCAGATTTCATCGGAGGATATTTCCTTTTTCACCATAGCCCTCTAAGGGATTCCAAATATCACTTTGCCAATTCCACAAGAACTGTCTTAGCGAAAGGCTTCTTGAGGGGAAAGCTGTAACTCTGTGAGATGATTTCACAGAACACAAAGAAGTTTCTCAGAAAGCTTCTTTCTCTTTGTTATCGGAGGATATATCCTTTGGTCCTATAATCTTCAAACAGATCCGAAATATCTGTTCTCAGATTCCACAGAAATAAGGCTAGCAAAGAGATCCACGAAATACAGATGTAACTCTGTGAGTGGAAGTCACATATCACAGAGCAGTTTCTCAGAAAGCTTCTTTCCAGATTTCATCTGAGGATATTTCCTTTTTCACCATAGCCCTCTATGGGCTTTCAAATATCACTTTGCCAATTCCACACGAACTGTCTTAGCGAAAGGCTTCTTGAGGGGAAAGCTGTAACTCTGTGAGATGATTTCACAGAACACAAAGAAGTTTCTCAGAAAGCTTCTTTCTCTTTGTTATCGGAGGATAATTCCTTTGGCCCTGTAGTCTTCAAAGGGATCCGAAATATCTGTTCTCAGATTCCACAGAAGTAAGGCTAGCAAAGAGATCCACGAAATACAGATGTAACTCTGTGAGTGGAAGTCACATATCACAGAGCAGTTTCTCAGAATGCTTCTTTCCATATTTCATCGGAGGATATTTCCTTTTTTACCATAGCCCTCTATGGGCTTCCAAATATCACTTTGCCAATTCCACAAGAACTGTCTTAGCGAAAGGCTTCTTGAGGGGAAAGCTGTAACTCTGTGAGATGATTTCACAGAACACAAAGAAGTTTCTCAGAAAGCTTCTTTCTCTTTGTTATGGGAGGATATTTCCTTTGGCCCTATATTCTTCAAATGGATTCTAAATATCTGCTCTCAGATTCCACAGAAATAAGGCTAGCAAAGAGACCCACGAAATACAGATGTAACTCTGTGAGTGGAAGTCACATATCACAGAGCAGTTTCTCAGAAAGCTTCTTTCCAGATTTCATTGGAGGATATTTCCTTTTTCACCATAGCCCTCTATGGGCTTCCAAATATCACTTTGCCAATTCCACAAGAACTGTCTTAGCGAAAGGCTTCTTGAGGGGAAAGCTGTAACTCTGTGAGATGATTTCACAGAACACAAAGAAGTTTCTCAGAAAGCTTCTATCTCTTTGTTATGGGAGGATATATCCTTTGGCCCTATAGTCTTCAAAGAGATCCGAAATATCTGTTCTCAGATTCCACAGAAATAAGGCTAGCAAAGAGATCCACGAAATACAGATGTAACTCTGTGAGTGGAAGTCACATATCACAGA
Source organism: Macaca mulatta (assembly GCF_049350105.2). NCBI lineage: Eukaryota > Metazoa > Chordata > Mammalia > Primates > Cercopithecidae > Macaca > Macaca mulatta. The sequence continues at coordinate 33,073,989 of NC_133417.1, forward strand.
GCAGTTTCTCAGAAAGCTTCTTTCCAGATTTCATCTGAGGATATTTCCTTTTTCACCATAGCCGTCTATGGGCTTCCAAATATCACTTTGCCAATTCCACAAGTACTGTCTTAGCGAAAGGCTTCTAAAGGGGAAAGCTGTAACTCTGTGAGATGATTTCACAGAACACAAAGAAGTTTCTCAGAAAGCTTCTTTCTCTTTGTTATCGGAGGATATTTCCTTCGGCCCTGTAGTTCAAAGGGATCCGAAATATCTGTTCTCAGATTCCACAGAAATAAGGCTAGCAAAGAGACCAAGAAATACAGATGTAACTCTGTGAGTGGAAGTCACATATCACAGAGCAGTTTCTCAGAAAGCTTCCTTAAAGATTTCATCGGAGGATATTTCCTTTTTCACCATAGCCCTCTATGGGCTTCCAAATATCACTTTGCCAATTCCACAAGAACTGTCTTAGCGAAAGGCTTCTTGAGGGGAAAGCTGTAACTCTGTGAGATGATTTCACAGAACACAAAGAAGTTTCTCAGAAAGCTTCTTTCTCTTTGTTATCGGAGGATATTCCCTTTGGCCCTGTAGTCTTCAAAGGGATCCGAAATATCTGTTATCAGATTCCACAGAAATAAGGCTAGCAAAGAGATCCACGAAATACAGATGTAACTCTGTGAGTGCAAGTCACATATCACAGAGCAGTTTCTCAGAAAGCTTCCTTCCAGATTTCATCGGAGGATATTTCCTTTTTCACCATAGCCGTCTATGTGCTTCCAAATATCACTTTGCCAATTCCAGAAGAACTGTCATAGCGAAAGGCTTCTTGACGGGAAAGCTGTAACTCTGTGAGATGATTTCACAGAACACAAAGAAGTTTCTCAGAAAGCTTCTTTCTCTTTGTTATGGGAGGATATTTCCTTTGGCCCTATAGTCTTCAAGGGGATTCTAAATATCTGATTTCAGATTCCACAGAAATAAGGCTAGCAAAGAGATCCACGAAATACAGATGTAACTCTGTGAGTGGAAGTCACATATCACAGAGCAGTTTCTCAGAATGCTTCTTTCCATATTTCATCGGAGGATATTTCCTTTTTCACCATAGCCCTCTATGGGCCTCCAAATATCACTTTGCCAATTCCACAAGAACTGTCTTAGCGAAAGGCTTCTTGAGGGGAAAGCTGTAACTCTGTGAGATGATTTCACAGAACACAAAGAAGTTTCTCAGAAAGCTTCTTTCTCTTTGTTATGGGAGGATATTTCCTTTGGCCCTATATTATTCAAAGGGATTCTAAATATCTGGTCTCAGATTCCACAGAAATAAGGCTAGCAAAGAGATCCACGAAATACAGATGTAACTCTGTGAGTGGAAGTCACATATCACAGAGCAGTTTCTCAGAAAGCTTCTTTCCAGATTTCATTGGAGGATATTTCCTTTTTCACCATAGCCCTCTATGGGCTTCCAAATATCACTTTGCCAATTCCACAAGAACTGTCTTAGCGAAAGGCTTCTTGAGGGGAAAGCTGTAACTCTGTGAGATGATTTCCCAGAACACAAAGAAGTTTCTCAGAAAGCTTCTTTCTCTTTGTTATGGGAGGATATATCTTTTGGCCCTATAGTCTTCAAAGAGATCCGAAATATCTGTTCTCAGATTCCACAGAAATAAGGCTAGCAAAGAGATCCACGAAATACAGATGTAACTCTGTGTGTGGAAGTCACATATCACAGAGCAGTTTCTCAGAAAGCTTCTTTCCAGATTTCATCGGAGGATATTTCCTTTTTCACCATAGCTGTCTACGGGCTTCCAAATATCACTTTGCCAATTCCACAAGAACTGTCTTAGCGAAAGGCTTCTAAAGGGGAAAGCTGTAACTCTGTGAGATGATTACACAGAACACAAAGAAGTTTCTCAGAAAGCTTCTTTCTCTTTGTTATCGGAGAATATTTCCTTTGGCCCTGTAGTCTTCAAAGGGATCCGAAATATCTGTTCTCAGATTCCACAGAAATAAGGCTAGCAAAGAGACCAAGAAATACAGATGTAACGCTGTGAGTGGAAGTCACATATCACAGAGCAGTTTCTCAGAAAGCTTCCTTCCAGTTTTCATCGGAGGATATTTCCTTTTTCACCATAGCCCTCTATGGGCTTCCAAATATCACTTTGCCAATTACACAAGAACTGTCTTAGCGAAAGGCTTCTTGAGGGGAAAGCTGTAACTTTGTGAGATGATTTCACAGAACACAAAGAAGTTTCTCAGAAAGCTTCTTTCTCTTTGTTATCGGAGGATATTTCCTTTGGCCCTATAGTCTTCAAGGGGTCAGAAATATCTGTTCTCAGATTCCACAGAAATAAGGCTAGCAAAGAGATCCACGAAATACAGATGTAACTCTGTGAGTGGAAGTCACATATCACAGAGCAGTTTCTCAGAAAGCTTCTTTCCAGATTTCATCGGAGGATATTTCCTTTTTCACCATAGCCCTCTATGGGCTTCCAAATATCACTTTGCCAATTCCACAAGAACTGTCATAGCGAAAGGCTTCTTGACCTGAAAGCTGTAACTCTGTGAGATGATTTCACAGAACACAAAGAAGTTTCTCAGAAAGCTTCTTTCTCTTTGTTATGGGAGGATATTTCCTTTGGCCCTATAGTCTTCAAGGGGATTCTAAATATCTGCTTTCACATTCCACAGAAATAAGGCTAGCAAAGAGATCCACGAAATACAGATGTAACTCTGTGAGTGGAAGTCACATATCACAGAGCAGTTTCTCAGAAAGCTTCTTTCCAGATTTCATCGGAGGATATTTCCTTTTTCACCATAGCCCTCTATGGGCTTCCAAGTATCACTTTGCCAATTCCACAAGAACTGTCTTAGCGAAAGGCTTCTTGAGGGGAAAGCTGTAACTCTGTGAGGTGATTTCACAGAACACAAAGAAGTTTCTCAGAAAGCTTCTTTCTCTTTGTTATCGGAGGATATTTCCTTTGGCCCTGTGGTCTTCAAAGGGATCCGAAATATCTGTTCTCAGATTCCACAGAAATAAGGCTAGCAAAGAGATCCACGAAATACAGATGTAACTCTGTGAGTGGAAGTCACATATCACAGAGCAGTTTCTCAAAAAGCTTCCTTCCAGATTTCATCGGAGGATATTTCCTTTTTCACCATAGCCCTCTATGGGCTTCCAAATATCACTTTGCCAATTCCACAAGAACTGTCTTAGCGAAAGGCTTCTTGAGGGTTAAGCTGTAACTCTGTGAGATGATTTCACAGAACACAAAGAAGTTTCTCAGAAAGCTTCTTTCTCTTTGTTATCGGAGGATATTTCCTTTGGCCCTATAGTCTTCAAAGGGATCCGAAATATCTGTTCTCAGATTCCACAGAAATAAGGCTAGCAAAGAGATCCACGAAATACAGATGTAACTCTGTGAGTGGAAGTCACATATCACAGAGCAGTTTCTCAGAAAGCTTCTTTCCATATTTCATCGGAGGATATTTCCTTTTTCACCATAGCCGTCTATGTGCTTCCAAATATCACTTTGCCAATTCCACAAGAACTGTCATAGCGAAAGGTTTCTTGACGGGAAAGCTGTAACTCTGTGAGATGATTTCACAGAACACAAAGAAGTTTCTCAGAAAGCTTCTTTCTCTTTGTTATGGGAGGATATTTCCTTTGGCCCTATAGTCTAGAAGGGGATTCTAAATATCTGCTTTCAGATTCCACAGAAATAAGGCTAGCAAAGAGATCCACGAAATACAGATGTAACTCTGTGAGTGGAAATCACATATCACAGAGCAGTTTCTCAGAAAGCTTCTTTCCAGATTTCCTCTGAGGATATTTCCCTTTTCACCATAGCCCTCTAAGGGATTCCAAATATCACTTTGCCAATTCCACAAAAACTGTCTTAGCGAAAGGCTTCTTGAGGGGAAAGCTGTAACTCTGTGAGATGATTTCACAGAACACAAAGAAGTTTCTCAGAAAGCTTCCTTCTCTTTGTTATGGGAGGATATATCCTTTGGTCCTATAGTCTTCAAGGGGATTCTAAATATCTGCTTTCAGATTCCACAGAAATAAGGCCAGCAAAGAGATCCACGAAATACAGATGTAACTCTGTGAGTGGAAGTCACATATCACAGAGCAGTTTCTCAGAAAGCTTCTTTCCATATTTCATCTGAGGATATTTCCTTTTTCACCATAGCCCTCTATGGGCTTTCAAATATCACTTTGCCAATTCCACACGAACTGTCTTAGCGAAAGGCTTCTTGAGAGGAAAGCTGTAACTCTGTGAGATGATTTCACAGAACACAAAGAAGTTTCTCAGAAAGCTTCTTTCTCTTTGTTATCGGAGGATAATTCCTTTGGCCCTGTAGTCTTCAAAGGGATCCGAAATATCTGTTCTCAGATTCCACAGAAATAAGGCTAGCAAAGAGATCCACGAAATACAGATGTAACTCTGTGAGTGGAAGTCACATATCACAGAGCAGTTTCTCAGAATGCTTCTTTCCATATTTCATCGGAGGATATTTCCTTTTTTACCATAGCCCTCTATGGGCTTCCAAATATCACTTTGCCAATTCCACAAGAACTGTCTTAGCGAAAGGCTTCTTGAGGGGAAAGCTGTAACTCTGTGAGATGATTTCACAGAACACAAAGAAGTTTCTCAGAAAGCTTCTTTCTCTTTGTTATGGGAGGATATTTCCTTTGGCCCTATATTCTTCAAAGGGATTCTAAATATCTGCTCTCAGATTCCACAGAAATAAGGCTAGCAAAGAGATCCACGAAATACAGATGTAACTCTGTGAGTGGAAGTCACATATCACAGAGCAGTTTCTCAGAAAGCTTCTTTCCAGATTTCATTGGAGGATATTTCCTTTTTCACCATAGCCCTCTATGGGCTTCCAAATATCACTTTGCCAATTCCACAAGAACTGTCTTAGCGAAAGGCTTCTTGAGGGGAAAGCTGTAACTCTGTGAGATGATTTCACAGAACACAAAGAAGTTTCTCAGAAAGCTTCTTTCTCTTTGTTATGGGAGGATATATCCTTTGGCCCTATAGTCTTCAAAGAGATCCGAAATATCTGTTCTCAGATTCCACAGAAATAAGGCTAGCAAAGAGATCCACGAAATACAGATGTAACTCTGTGAGTGGAAGTCACATATCACAGAGCAGTTTCGAAGAAAGCTTCTTTCCAGATTTCATCGGAGGATATTTCCTTTTTCACCATAGCCGTCTATGGGCTTCCAAATATCACTTTGCCAATTCCACAAGTACTGTCTTAGCGAAAGGCTTCTAAATGGGAAAGCTGTAACTCTGTGAGATGATTTCACAGAACACAAAGAAGTTTCTCAGAAAGCTTCTTTCTCTTTGTTATCGGAGGATATTTCCTTTGGCCCTGTAGTTCAAAGGGATCCGAAATATCTGTTCTCAGATTCCACAGAAATAAGGCTAGCAAAGAGACCAAGAAATACAGATGTAACTCTGTGAGTGGAAGTCATATATCACAGAGCAGTTTCTCAGAAAGCTTCCTTCCAGATTTCATCGGAGGATATTTCCTTTTTCACCATAGCCCTCTATGGGCTTCCAAATATCACTTTGCCAATTCCACAAGAACTGTCTTAGCGAAAGGCTTCTTGAGGGGAAAGCTGTAACTCTGTGAGATGATTTCACAGAACACAAAGAAGTTTCTCAGAAAGCTTCTTTCTCTTTGTTATCGGAGGATATTTCCTTTGGCCCTATAGTCTTCAAAGGGATCCGAAATATCTGTTCTCAGATTCCACAGAAATAAGGCTAGCAAAGAGATCAAGAAATACAGATGTAACTCTGTGAGTGGAAGTCACATATCACAGAGCAGTTTCTCAGAAAGCTTCTCTCCAGATTTCATCGGAGGATATTTCCTTTTTCACCATAGCCCTCTATGGGCTTCCAAATATCACTTTGCCAATTCCACAAGAACTGTCTTAGCGAAAGGCTTATTGATGGGAAAGCTGTAAATCTGTGAGATGATTTCACAGAACACAAAGAAGTTTCTCAGAAAGCTTCTTTCTCTTTGTTATCGGAGGATATATCCTTTGGCCCTATAGTCTTCAAACAGATCTGAAATATCTGTTCTCAGATTCCACAGAAATAAGGCTAGGAAAGAGATCCACGAAATACAGATGTAACTCTGTGAGTGGAAGTCACATATCACAGAGCAGTTTCTCAGAAAGCTTCTTTCCAGATTTCATCTGAGGATATTTCCTTTTTCACCATAGCCCTCTATGGGCTTTCAAATATCACTTTGCCAATTCCACACGAACTGTCTTAGCGAAAGGCTTCTTGAGAGGAAAGCTGTAACTCTGTGAGATGATTTCACAGAACACAAAGAAGTTTCTCAGAAAGCTTCTTTCTCTTTGTTATCGGAGGATAATTCCTTTGGCCCTGTAGTCTTCAAAGGGATCCGAAATATCTGTTCTCAGATTCCACAGAAATAAGGCTAGCAAAGAGATCCACGAAATACAGATGTAACTCTGTGAGTGGAAGTCACATATCACAGAGCAGTTTCTCAGAATGCTTCTTTCCATATTTCATCGGAGGATATTTCCTTTTTTACCATAGCCCTCTATGGGCTTCCAAATATCACTTTGCCAATTCCACAAGAACTGTCTTAGCGAAAGGCTTCTTGAGGGGAAAGCTGTAACTCTGTGAGATGATTTCACAGAACACAAAGAAGTTTCTCAGAAAGCTTCTTTCTCTTTGTTATGGGAGGATATTTCCTTTGGCCCTATATTCTTCAAAGGAATTCTAAATATCTGCTCTCAGATTCCACAGAAATAAGGCTAGCAAAGAGATCCACGAAATACAGATGTAACTCTGTGAGTGGAAGTCACATATCACAGAGCAGTTTCTCAGAAAGCTTCTTTCCAGATTTCATCGGAGGATATTTCCTTTTTCACCATAGCCCTCTATGGGCTTCCAAATATCACTTTGCCAATTCCACAAGAACTGTCTTAGCGAAAGGCTTCTTGAGGGGAAAGCTGTAACTCTGTGAGATGATTTCACAGAACACAAAGAAGTTTCTCAGAAAGCTTCTTTCTCTTTGTTATGGGAGGATATATCCTTTGGCCCTATAGTCTTCAAAGAGATCCGAAATATCTGTTCTCAGATTCCACAGAAATAAGGCTAGCAAAGAGATCCACGAAATACAGATGTAACTCTGTGAGTGGAAGTCACATATCACAGAGCAGTTTCGAAGAAAGCTTCTTTCCATATTTCATCGGAGGATATTTCCTTTTTCACCATAGCCGGCTATGGGCTTCCAAATATCACTTTGCCAATTCCACAAGTACTGTCTTAGCGAAAGGCTTCTAAATGGGAAAGCTGTAACTCTGTGAGATGATTTCACAGAACACAAAGAAGTTTCTCAGAAAGCTTCTTTCTCTTTGTTATCGGAGGATATTTCCTTTGGCCCTGTAGTTCAAAGGGATCCGAAATATCTGTTCTCAGATTCCACAGAAATAAGGCTAGCAAAGAGACCAAGAAATACAGATGTAACTCTGTGAGTGGAAGTCACATATCACAGAGCAGTTTCTCAGAAAGCTTCCTTCCAGATTTCATCGGAGGATATTTCCTTTTTCACCATAGCCCTCTATGGGCTTCCAAATATCACTTTGCCAATTCCACAAGAACTGTCTTAGCGAAAGGCTTCTTGAGGGGAAAGCTGTAACTCTGTGAGATGATTTCACAGAACACAAAGAAGTTTCTCAGAAAGCTTCTTTCTCTTTGTTATCGGAGGATATTTCCTTTGGCCCTATAGTCTTCAAAGGGATCCGAAATATCTGTTCTCAGATTCCACAGAAATAAGGCTAGCAAAGAGACCAAGAAATACAGATGTAACTCTGTGAGTGGAAGTCACATATCACAGAGCAGTTTCTCAGAAAGCTTCCTTCCAGATTTCATCGGAGGATATTTCCTTTTTCACCATAGCCCTCTATGGGCTTCCAAATATCACTTTGCCAATTCCACAAGAACTGTCTTAGCGAAAGGCTTCTTGAGGGGAAAGCTGTAACTCTGTGAGATGATTTCACAGAACACAAAGAAGTTTCTCAGAAAGCTTCTTTCTCCATGTTATCGGAGGATATTCCCTTTGGCCCTATAGTCTTCAAAGGGATCCGAAATATCTGTTCTCAGATTCCACAGAAATAAGGCTAGCAAAGAGATCCAGGAAATACAGATGTAACTCTGTGAGTGGAAGTCACATATCACAGAGCAGTTTCTCAGAAAGCTTCTTTCCAGATTTCATCGGAGGATATTTCCTTTTTCACCATAGCCCTCTATGGGCTTCCAAATATCACTTTGCCAATTCCACAAGAACTGTCTTAGCGAAAGGCTTCTTGAGGGGAAAGCTGTAACTCTGTGAGATGATTTCACAGAACACAAAGAAGTTTCTCAGAAAGCTTCTTTCTCTTTGTTATGGGAGGATATTTCCTTTGGCCCTATAGTCTTCAAGGGGATTCTAAATATCTGCTTTCAGATTCCACAGAAATAAGGCTAGCAAAGAGATCCACGAAATACAGATGTAACTCTGTGAGTGGAAGTCACATATCACAGAGCAGTTTCTCAGAAAGCTTCTTTCCAGATTTCATCGGAGGATATTTCCTTTTTCACCATAGCCCTCTATGGGCTTCCAAGTATCACTTTGCCAATTCCACAAGAACTGTCATAGCGAAAGGCTTCTTGAGGGGAAAGCTGTAACTCTGTGAGGTGATTTCACAGAACAAAAAGAAGTTTCTCAGAAAGCTTCTTTCTCTTTGTTATCGGATGATATTTCCTTTGGCCCTGTAGTCTTCAAAGGGATCCGAAATATATGTTCTCAGATTCCACAGAAATAAGGCTAGCAAAGAGATCCACGAAATACAGATGTAACTCTGTGAGTGCAAGTCACCTATCACAGAGCAGTTTCTCAGAAAGCTTCCTTCCAGATTTCATCGGAGGATATTTCCTTTTTCACCATAGCCGTCTATGTGCTTCCAAATATCACTTTGCCAATTCCACAAGAACTGTCATAGCGAAAGGCTTCTTGACGGGAAAGCTGTAACTCTGTGAGATGATTTCACAGAACACAAAGAAGTTTCTCAGAAAGCTTCTTTCTCTTTGTTATGGGAGGATATTTCCTTTGGCCCTATAGTCTTCAAGGGGATTCTAAATATCTGCTTTCAGATTCCACAGAAATAAGGCTAGCAAAGAGATCCACGAAATACAGATGTAACTCTGTGAGTGGAAGTCACATATCACAGAGCAGTTTCTCAGAAAGCTTCTTTCCAGATTTCATCTGAGGATATTTCCTTTTTCACCATAGCCCTCTATGGGCTTTCAAATATCACTTTGCCAATTCCACAAGAACTGTCTTAGCGAAAGGCTTCTTGATGGGAAAGCTGTAACTCTGTGAGATGATTTCACAGAACACAAAGAAGTTTCTCAGAAAGCTTCTTTCTCTTTGTTATGGGAGGATATTTCCTTTGGCCCTATTGTCTTCAAGGGGATTCTAAATATCTGCTTTCAGATTCCACAGAAATAAGGCTAGCAAAGAGATCCACGAAATACAGATGTAACTCTGTGAGTGGAAGTCACATATCACAGAGCAGTTTCTCAGAAAGCTTCTTTCCAGATTTCATCGGAGGATATTTCCTTTTTCACCATAGCCCTCTATGGGCTTCCAAATATCACTTTGCCAATTCCACAAGAACTGTCTTAGCGAAAGGCTTATTGAGGGGAAAGCTGTAAATCTGTGAGATGATTTCACAGAACACAAAGAAGTTTCTCAGAAAGCTTCTTTCTCTTTGTTATGGGAGGATATTTCCTTTGGCCCTATAGTCTTCAAGGGGATTCTAAATATCTGCTTTCAGATTCCACAGAAATAAGGCTAGCAAAGAGATCCACGAAATACAGATGTAACTCTGTGAGTGGAAGTCACATATCACAGAGCAGTTTCTCAGAAAGCTCCTTTGCAGATTTCATCTGAGGATATTTCCTTTTTCACCATAGCCCTCTATGGGCTTCCAAATATCACTTTGCCAATTCCACAAGAACTGTCTTAGCGAAAGGCTTCTTGAGGGGAAAGCTGTAACTCTGGGAGATGATTTCACAGAACACAAAGAAGTTTCTCAGAAAGCTTCTTTCTCTTTGTTATCGGAGGATATTTCCTTTGGCCCTATAGTCTTCAAAGGGATCCGAAATATCTGTTCTCAGATTCCACAGAAATAAGGCTAGCAAAGAGATCCACGAAATACAGATGTAACTCTGTGAGTGGAAGTCACATATCACAGAGCAGTTTCTCAGAAAGCTTCTTTCCAGATTTCATCGGAGGATATTTCCTTTTTCACCATAGCCGTCTATGGGCTTCCAAATATCACTTTACCAATTCCACAAGAACTGTCTTAGCGAAAGGCTTCTTCAGGGGAAAGCTGTAACTCTGTGAGATGATTTCACAGAACACAAAGAAGTTTCTCAGAAAGCTTCTTTCTCTTTGTTATCGTAGGATATTTCCTTTGGCCCTGTAGTCTTCAAAGGGATCCGAAATATGTGTTCTCAGATTCCACAGAAATAAGGCTAGCAAAGAGATCCACGAAATACAGATGTAACTCTGTGAGTGGAAGTCACATATCACAGAGCAGTTTCTCAGAAAGCTTCCTTCCAGATTTCATCGGAGGATATTTCCTTTTTCACCATAGCCCTCCATGGGCTTCCAAATATCACTTTGCCAATTCCACAAGAACTGTCTTAGCGAAAGGCTTCTTGAGGGGAAAGCTGTAACTCTGTGAGATGATTTCACAGAACACAAAGAAGTTTCTCAGAAAGCTTCTTTCTCTTTGTTATCGGAGGATATTTCCTTTGGCCCTATAGTCTTCAAAGGGATCCGAAATATCTGTTCTCAGATTCCACAGAAATAAGGCTAGCAAAGAGATCCACGAAAAACAGATGTAACTCTGTGAGTGGACGTCACATATCCCAGAGCAGTTTCTCAGAAAGCTTCTTTCCATATTTCATCGGAGGATATTTCCTTTTTCACCATAGCCCTCTATGGGCTTCCAAATATCACTTTGCCAATTCCACAAGAACTGTCTTAGCGAAAGGCTTCTTGAGGGGAAAGCTGTAACTCTGTGAGATGATTTCACAGAACACAAAGAAGTTTCTCAGAAAGCTTCTTTCTCTTTGTTATCGGAGGATATTTCCTTTGGCCCTATAGTCTTCAAAGGGATCCGAAATATCTGTTATCAGATTCCACAGAAATAAGGTTAGCAAAGAGATCCACGAAATACAGATGTAACTCTGTGAGTGGAAGTCACATATCACAGAGCAGTTTCTCAGAAAGCTTCTTTCCAGATTTCATCGGAGGATATTTCCTTTTTCACCGTAGCCCTCTAAGGGCTTCCAAATATCACTTTGCCAATTCCACAAGAACTGTCTTATCGAAAGGCTTCTTGAGGGGAAAGCTGTATCTCTGTGAGGTGATTTCACAGAACACAAAGAAGTTTCTCAGAAAGCTTCTTTCTCTTTGTTATGGGAGGATATTTCCTTTGGCCCTATAGTCTTCAAGGGGATTCTAAATATCTGCTTTCAGATTCCACAGAAATAAGGCTAGCAAAGAGATCCACGAAATACAGATGTAACTCTGTGAGTGGAAGTCACATATCACAGAGCAGTTTCTCAGAAAGCTTCTTTCCAGATTTCATCGGAGGATATTTCCTTTTTCACCGTAGCCCTCTATGGGGTTCCAAATATCACTTTGCCAATTCCACAAGAACTGTCTTAGCGAAAGGCTTCTTGAGGGGAAAGCTGTAATTCTGTGAGATGATTTCACAGAACACAAAGAAGTTTCTCAGAAAGCTTCTTTCTCTTTGTTATGGGAGGATATTTCCTTTGTCACTACAGTCTTCAAAGGGATCCGAAATATCTGTTCTCAGATTCCACAGAAATAAGGCTAGCAAAGAGATCCACGAAATACAGATGTAACTCTGTGAGTGGAAGTCACATATCACAGAGCAGTTTCTCAGAAAGCTTCTTTCGAGATTTCATCGGAGGATATTTCCTTTTTCACCATAGCCCTCTAGGGGCTTCCAAATATCACTTACCCAATTCCACAAGAACTGTCTCAGCGAAAGGCTTCTTGAGGGGAAAGCTGTAACTCTGTGAGATGATTTCACAGAACACAAAGAAGTTTCTCAGAAAGCTTCTTTCTCTTTGTTATGGGAGGATATTTCCTTTGGCCCTATAGTCTTCAAAGGGATCCGAAATATCTGTTCTCAGATTCCACAGAAATAAGGCTAGCAAAGAGATCCACGAAATACAGATGTAACTCCGTGAGTGGAAGTCACATATCACAGAGCAGTTTCTCAGAAAGCTTCTTTCCAGATTTCATTGGAGGATATTACCTTTTTCACCGTAACCCTCTAGGGCAACCAAATATCACTTTGCCAATTCCACAAGAACTGTCTTAGCGAAAGGCTTCTTGAGGGGAATGCTGTAACTCTGTGAGATGATTTCACAGAACACAAAGAAGTTTCTCAGAAAGCTTCTTTCTCTTTGTTATCGGAGGATATGTCCTTTGGCCCTATATTCTTCAAAGGGATTCTAAATATCTGCTCTCAGATTCCACAGAAATAAGGCTAGCAAAGAGATCCACGAAATACAGATGTAACTCTGTGAGTGGAAGTCACATATCACAGAGCAGTTTCTCGGAAAGCTTCTTTCCAGATTTCATCTGAGGATATTTCCTTTTTCACCGTAGCCCTCTATGGGCTTCCAAATATCACTTTGCCAATTCCACAAGAACTGTCTTAGCGAAAGGCTTCTTGAGGGGAAAGCTGTAACTCTGTGAGATGATTTCACAGAACACAAAGAAGTTTCTCAGAAAGCTTCTTTCTCTTTGTTATCGGAGGATATTTCCTTTGGTCCTATAGTCTTCAAAGGGATCCCAAATATCTGTTCTCAGATTCCACAGAAATAAGGCTAGCAAAGAGATCCCCGAAATACAGATGTAACTCTGTGAGTGGAAGTCACATATCCCAGAGCAGTTTCTCAGAAAGCTTCTTTCCAGATTTCATCTGAGGATATTTCCTTTTTCACCATAGCCCTCTATGGGCTTCCAAATATCACTTTGCCAATTCCACAAGAACTGTCTTAGCGAAAGGCTTCTTGAGGGGAAAGCTGTAACTCTGTGAGATGATTTCACAGAACACAAAGAAGTTTCTCAGAAAGCTTCTTTCTCTTTGTTATCGGAGGATATTTCCTTTGGCCCTATAGTCTTCAAAGGGATCCGAAATATCTGTTCTCAGATTCCACAGAAATAAGGCTAGCAAAGAGATACACGAAATACAGATGTAACTCTGTGAGTGGAAGTCACATATCACAGAGCAGTTTCTCAGAAAGCTTCTTTCCAGATTTCATCGGAGGATATTTCCTTTTTCACCATAGCCGTCTTCGGGCTTCCAAATATCACTTTGCCAATTCCACAAGAACTGTCTTAGCGAAAGGCTTCTAAAGGGGAAAGCTGTAACTCTGTGAGATGATTACACAGAACACAAAGAAGTTTCTCAGAAAGCTTCTTTCTCTTTGTTATCGGAGAATATTTCCTTTGGCCCTGTAGTCTTCAAAGGGATCCGAAATATCTGTTCTCAGATTCCACAGAAATAAGGCTAGCAAAGAGACCAAGAAATACAGATGTAACTCTGTGAGTGGAAGTCACATATCACAGAGCAGTTTCTCAGAAAGCTTCCTTCCAGATTTCATCGGAGGATATTTCCTTTTTCACCATAGCCCTCTATGGGCTTCCAAATATCACTTTGCCAATTCCACAAGAACTGTCTTAGCGAAAGGCTTCTTGAGGGGAAAGCTGTAACTTTGTGAGATGATTTCACAGAACACAAAGAAGTTTCTCAGAAAGCTTCTTTCTCTTTGTTATCGGAGGATATTTCCTTTGGCCCTATAGTCTTCAAAGGGATCAGAAATATCTGTTCTCAGATTCCACAGAAATAAGGCTAGCAAAGAGATCCACGAAATACAGATGTAACTCTGTGAGTGGAAGTCACATATCACAGAGCAGTTTCTCAGAAAGCTTCTTTCCAGATTTCATCGGAGGATATTTCCTTTTTCACCATAGCCCTCTATGGGCTTCCAAATATCACTTTGCCAATTCCACAAGAACTGTCTTAGCGAAAGGCTTCTTGAGGGGAAAGCTGTAACTCTGTGAGATGATTTCACAGAACACAAAGAAGTTTCTCAGAAAGCTTCTTTCTCTTTGTTATGGGGGATATTTCCTTTGGCCCTATAGTCTTCAAGGGGATTCTAAATATCTGCTTTCAGATTCCACAGAAATAAGGCTAGCAAAGAGATCCACGAAATACAGATGTAACTCTGTGAGTGGAAGTCACATATCACAGAGCAGTTTCTCAGAAAGCTCCTTTGCAGATTTCATCTGAGGATATTTCCTTTTTCACCATAGCCCTCTATGGGCTTCCAAATATCACTTTGCCAATTCCACAAGAACTGTCTTAGCGAAAGGCTTCTTGAGGGGAAAGCTGTAACTCTGGGAGATGATTTCACAGAACACAAAGAAGTTTCTCAGAAAGCTTCTTTCTCTTTGTTATCGGAGGATATTTCCTTTGGCCCTATAGTCTTCAAAGGGATCCGAAATATCTGTTCTCAGATTCCACAGAAATAAGGCTAGCAAAGAGATCCACGAAATACAGATGTAACTCTGTGAGTGGAAGTCACATATCACAGAGCAGTTTCTCAGAAAGCTTCTTTCCAGATTTCATCGGAGGATATTTCCTTTTTCACCGTAGCCCTCTAGGGCAACCAAATATCACTTTGCCAATTCCACAAGAGCTGTCTCAGCGAAAGGCTTCTTGAGGGGAAAGCTGTAACTCTGTGAGATGATTTCACAGAACACAAAGAAGTTTCTCAGAAAGCATCTTTCTCTTTGTTATGGGAGGATATTTCCTTTGGCCCTATATTCTTCAAAGGGATTCTAAATATCTGCTCTCAGATTCCACAGAAATAAGGCTAGCAAAGAGATCCACGAAATACAGATGTAACTCTGTGAGTGGAAGTCACATATAACAGAGCAGTTTCTCAGAAAGCTTCTTTCCAGATTTCATCGGAGGATATTTCCTTTTTCACCATAGCCCTCTATGGGCTTCCAAATATCACTTTGCCAATTCCACAAGAACTGTCTTAGCGAAAGGCTTCTTGAGGGGAAAGCTGTAAATCTGTGAGATGATTTCACAGAACACAAAGAAGTTTCTCAGAAAGCTTCTTTCTCTTTGTTATGGGAGGATATTTACTTTGGCCCTATAGTCTTCAAGGGGATTCTAAATATCTGCTTTCAGATTCCACAGAAATAAGGCTAGCAAAGAGATCCACGAAATACAGATGTAACTCTGTGAGTGGAAGTCACATATCACAGAGCAGTTTCTCAGAAAGCTCCTTTGCAGATTTCATCTGAGGATATTTCCTTTTTCACCATAGCCCTCTATGGGCTTCCAAATATCACTTTGCCAATTCCACAAGAACTGTCTTAGCGAAAGGCTTCTTGAGGGGAAAGCTGTAACTCTGGGAGATGATTTCACAGAACACAAAGAAGTTTCTCAGAAAGCTTCTTTCTCTTTGTTATCGGAGGATATTTCCTTTGGCCCTATAGTCTTCAAAGGGATCCGAAATATCTGTTCTCAGATTCCACAGAAATAAGGCTAGCAAAGAGATCCACGAAATACAGATGTAACTCTGTGAGTGGAAGTCACATATCACAGAGCAGTTTCTCAGAAAGCTTCTTTCCAGATTTCATCGGAGGATATTTCCTTTTTCACCGTAGCCCTCTAGGGCAACCAAATATCACTTTGCCAATTCCACAAGAACTGTCTTAGCGAAAGGCCTCTTGAGGGGAATGCTGTAACTCTGTGAGATGATTTCACAGAACACAAAGAAGTTTCTCAGAAAGCTTCTTTCTCTTTGTTATCGGAGGATATGTCCTTTGGCCCTATATTCTTCAAAGGGATTCTAAATATCTGCTCTCAGATTCCACAGAAATAAGGCTAGCAAAGAGATCCACGAAATACAGATGTAACTCTGTGAGTGGAAGTCACATATCACAGAGCAGTTTCTCAGAAAGCTTCTTTCCAGATTTCCTCTGAGGATATTTCCTTTTTCACCATAGCCCTCTATGGGCTTCCAAATATCACTTTGCCAATTCCACAAGAACGGTCTTAGCGAAAGGCTTCTTGAGGGGAAAGCTGTAACTCTGTGAGATGATTTCACAGAACACAAAGAAGTTTCTCAGAAAGCTTTTTTCTCTTTGTTATCGTTGGATATTTCCTTTGGTCCTATAGTCTTCTAAGGGATACGAAATATCTGTTCTCAGATTCCACAGAAATAAGGCTAGCAAAGAAATCCACGAAATACAGATGTAACTCTGTGAGTGGAAGTCACATATCACAGAGCAGTTTCTCAGAAAGCTTCTTTCCAGATTTCATCGGAGGATATTTCCTTTTTCACCGTAGCCCTCTAAGGGCTTCCAAATATCACTTTGCCAATTCCACAAGAACTGTCTTAGCGAAAGGCTTCTTGAGGGGAAAGCTGTAAATCTGTGAGATGATTTCACAGAACACAAAGAAGTTTCTCAGAAAGCTTCTTTCTCTTTCTTATCGGAGGATATTTCCTTTGGCCCTATAGTCTTCAAGGGGATTCTAAATATCTGCTTTCAGATTCCACAGAAATAAGGCTAGCAAAGAGATCCACGAAATACAGATGTAACTCTGTGAGTGGAAGTCACATATCACAGAGCAGTTTCTCAGAAAGCTCCTTTGCAGATTTCATCTGAGGATATTTCCTTTTTCACCATAGCCCTCTATGGGCTTCCAAATATCACTTTGCCAATTCCACAAGAACTGTCTTAGCGAAAGGCTTCTTGAGAGGAAAGCTGTAACTCTGGGAGATGATTTCACAGAACACAAAGAAGTTTCTCAGAAAGCTTCTTTCTCTTTGTTATCGGAGGATATTTCCTTTGGCCCTATAGTCTTCAAAGGGATCCGAAATATCTGTTCTCAGATTCCACAGAAATAAGGCTAGCAAAGAGATCCACGAAATACAGATGTAACTCTGTGAGTGGAAGTCACATATCACAGAGAAGTTTCTCAGAAAGCTTCTTTCCAGATTTCATCGGAGGATATTTCCTTTTTCACCGTAGCCCTCTATGGCAACCAAATATCACTTTGCCAATTCCACAAGAACTGTCTCAGCGAAAGGCTTCTTGAGGGGAAAGCTGTAACTCTGTGAGATGATTTCACAGAACACAAAGAAGTTTCTCAGAAAGCTTCTTTCTCTTTGTTATGGGAGGATATTTCCTTTGGCCCTATATTCTTCAAAGGGATTCTAAATATCTGCTCTCAGATTCCACAGAAATAAGGCTAGCAAAGAGATCCACGAAATACAGATGTAACTCTGTGAGTGGAAGTCACATATCACAGAGCAGTTTCTCAGAAAGCTTCTTTCCAGATTTCATCGGAGGATATTTCCTTTTTCACCATAGCCCTCTATGGGCTTCCAAATATCACTTTGCCAATTCCACAAGAACTGTCTTAGCGAAAGGCTTATTGAGGGGAAAGCTGTAAATCTGTGAGATGATTTCACAGAACACAAAGAAGTTTCTCAGAAAGCTTCTTTCTCTTTGTTATGGGAGGATATTTCCTTTGGCCCTATAGTCTTCAAGGGGATTCTAAATATCTGCTTTCAGATTCCACAGAAATAAGGCTAGCAAAGAGATCCACGAAATACAGATGTAACTCTGTGAGTGGAAGTCACATATCACAGAGCAGTTTCTCAGAAAGCTCCTTTGCAGATTTCATCTGAGGATATTTCCTTTTTCACCATAGCCCTCTATGGGCTTCCAAATATCACTTTGCCAATTCCACAAGAACTGTCTTAGCGAAAGGCTTCTTGAGGGGAAAGCTGTAACTCTGGGAGATGATTTCACAGAACACAAAGAAGTTTCTCAGAAAGCTTCTTTCTCTTTGTTATCGGAGGATATTTCCTTTGGCCCTATAGTCTTCAAAGGGATCCGAAATATCTGTTCTCAGATTCCACAGAAATAAGGCTAGCAAAGAGATCCACGAAATACAGATGTAACTCTGTGAGTGGAAGTCACATATCACAGAGCAGTTTCTCAGAAAGCTTCTTTCCAGATTCCATCGGAGGATATTTCCTTTTTCACCATAGCCGTCTATGGGCTTCCAAATATCACTTTACCAATTCCACAAGAACTGTCTTAGCGAAAGGCTTCTTCAGGGGAAAGCTGTAACTCTGTGAGATGATTTCACAGAACACAAAGAAGTTTCTCAGAAAGCTTCTTTCTCTTTGTTATCGTAGGATATTTCCTTTGGCCCTGTAGTCTTCAAAGGGATCCGAAATATGTGTTCTCAGATTCCACAGAAATAAGGCTAGCAAAGAGATCCACGAAATACAGATGTAACTCTGTGAGTGGAAGTCACATATCACAGAGCAGTTTCTCAGAAAGCTTCCTTCCAGATTTCATCGGAGGATATTTCCTTTTTCACCATAGCCCTCCATGGGCTTCCAAATATCACTTTGCCAATTCCACAAGAACTGTCTTAGCGAAAGGCTTCTTGAGGGGAAAGCTGTAACTCTGTGAGATGATTTCACAGAACACAAAGAAGTTTCTCAGAAAGCTTCTTTCTCTTTGTTATCGGAGGATATTTCCTTTGGCCCTATAGTCTTCAAAGGGATCCGAAATATCTGTTCTCAGATTCCACAGAAATAAGGCTAGCAAAGAGATCCACGAAAAACAGATGTAACTCTGTGAGTGGACGTCACATATCCCAGAGCAGTTTCTCAGAAAGCTTCTTTCCATATTTCATCGGAGGATATTTCCTTTTTCACCATAGCCCTCTATGGGCTTCCAAATATCACTTTGCCAATTCCACAAGAACTGTCTTAGCGAAAGGCTTCTTGAGGGGAAAGCTGTAACTCTGTGAGATGATTTCACAGAACACAAAGAAGTTTCTCAGAAAGCTTCTTTCTCTTTGTTATCGGAGGATATTTCCTTTGGCCCTATAGTCTTCAAAGGGATCCGAAATATCTGTTCTCAGATTCCACAGAAATAAGGCTAGCAAAGAGATCCACGAAATACAGATGTAACTCTGTGAGTGGAAGTCACATATCACAGAGCAGTTTCTCAGAAAGCTTCTTTCCAGATTTCATCGGAGGATATTTCCTTTTTCACCGTAGCCCTCTAAGGGCTTCCAAATATCACTTTGCCAATTCCACAAGAACTGTCTTATCGAAAGGCTTCTTGAGGGGAAAGCTGTATCTCTGTGAGGTGATTTCACAGAACACAAAGAAGTTTCTCAGAAAGCTTCTTTCTCTTTGTTATGGGAGGATATTTCCTTTGGCCCTATAGTCTTCAAGGGGATTCTAAATATCTGCTTTCAGATTCCACAGAAATAAGGCTAGCAAAGAGATCCACGAAATACAGATGTAACTCTGTGAGTGGAAGTCACATATCACAGAGCAGTTTCTCAGAAAGCTTCTTTCCAGATTTCATCGGAGGATATTTCCTTTTTCACCGTAGCCCTCTATGGGGTTCCAAATATCACTTTGCCAATTCCACAAGAACTGTCTTAGCGAAAGGCTTCTTGAGGGGAAAGCTGTAATTCTGTGAGATGATTTCACAGAACACAAAGAAGTTTCTCAGAAAGCTTCTTTCTCTTTGTTATGGGAGGATATTTCCTTTGTCACTACAGTCTTCAAAGGGATCCGAAATATCTGTTCTCAGATTCCACAGAAATAAGGCTAGCAAAGAGATCCACGAAATACAGATGTAACTCTGTGAGTGGAAGTCACATATCACAGAGCAGTTTCTCAGAAAGCTTCTTTCGAGATTTCATCGGAGGATATTTCCTTTTTCACCATAGCCCTCTAGGGGCTTCCAAATATCACTTACCCAATTCCACAAGAACTGTCTCAGCGAAAGGCTTCTTGAGGGGAAAGCTGTAACTCTGTGAGATGATTTCACAGAACACAAAGAAGTTTCTCAGAAAGCTTCTTTCTCTTTGTTATGGGAGGATATTTCCTTTGGCCCTATAGTCTTCAAAGGGATCCGAAATATCTGTTCTCAGATTCCACAGAAATAAGGCTAGCAAAGAGATCCACGAAATACAGATGTAACTCTGTGAGTGGAAGTCACATATCACAGAGCAGTTTCTCAGAAAGCTTCTTTCCAGATTTCATCGGAGGATATTTCCTTTTTCACCGTAACCCTCTAGGGCAACCAAATATCACTTTGCCAATTCCACAAGAACTGTCTTAGCGAAAGGCTTCTTGAGGGGAAAGCTGTAACTCTGGGAGATGATTTCACAGAACACAAAGAAGTTTCTCAGAAAGCTTCTTTCTCTTTGTTATCGGAGGATATTTCCTTTGGCCCTATAGTCTTCAAAGGGATCCGAAATATCTGTTCTCAGATTCCACAGAAATAAGGCTAGCAAAGAGATCCACGAAATACAGATGTAACTCTGTGAGTGGAAGTCACATATCACAGAGCAGTTTCTCAGAAAGCTTCTTTCCAGATTTCATCGGAGGATATTTCCTTTTTCACCATAGCCGTCTATGGGCTTCCAAATATCACTTTACCAATTCCACAAGAACTGTCTTAGCGAAAGGCTTCTTCAGGGGAAAGCTGTAACTCTGTGAGATGATTTCACAGAACACAAAGAAGTTTCTCAGAAAGCTTCTTTCTCTTTGTTATCGTAGGATATTTCCTTTGGCCCTGTAGTCTTCAAAGGGATCCGAAATATGTGTTCTCAGATTCCACAGAAATAAGGCTAGCAAAGAGATCCACGAAATACAGATGTAACTCTGTGAGTGGAAGTCACATATCACAGAGCAGTTTCTGAGAAAGCTTCCTTCCAGATTTCATCGGAGGATATTTCCTTTTTCACCATAGCCCTCCATGGGCTTCCAAATATCACTTTGCCAATTCCACAAGAACTGTCTTAGCGAAAGGCTTCTTGAGGGGAAAGCTGTAACTCTGTGAGATGATTTCACAGAACACAAAGAAGTTTCTCAGAAAGCTTCTTTCTCTTTGTTATCGGAGGATATTTCCTTTGGCCCTATAGTCTTCAAAGGGATCCGAAATATCTGTTCTCAGATTCCACAGAAATAAGGCTAGCAAAGAGATCCACGAAAAACAGATGTAACTCTGTGAGTGGACGTCACATATCCCAGAGCAGTTTCTCAGAAAGCTTCTTTCCATATTTCATCGGAGGATATTTCCTTTTTCACCATAGCCCTCTATGGGCTTCCAAATATCACTTTGCCAATTCCACAAGAACTGTCTTAGCGAAAGGCTTCTTGAGGGGAAAGCTGTAACTCTGTGAGATGATTTCACAGAACACAAAGAAGTTTCTCAGAAAGCTTCTTTCTCTTTGTTATCGGAGGATATTTCCTTTGGCCCTATAGTCTTCAAAGGGATCCGAAATATCTGTTATCAGATTCCACAGAAATAAGGCTAGCAAAGAGATCCACGAAATACAGATGTAACTCTGTGAGTGGAAGTCACATATCACAGAGCAGTTTCTCAGAAAGCTTCTTTCCAGATTTCATCGGAGGATATTTCCTTTTTCACCGTAGCCCTCTAAGGGCTTCCAAATATCACTTTGCCAATTCCACAGAAACTGTCTTATCGAAAGGCTTCTTGAGGGGAAAGCTGTATCTCTGTGAGGTGATTTCACAGAACACAAAGAAGTTTCTCAGAAAGCTTCTTTCTCTTTGTTATGGGAGGATATTTCCTTTGGCCCTATAGTCTTCAAGGGGATTCTAAATATCTGCTTTCAGATTCCACAGAAATAAGGCTAGCAAAGAGATCCACGAAATACAGATGTAACTCTGTGAGTGGAAGTCACATATCACAGAGCAGTTTCTCAGAAAGCTTCTTTCCAGATTTCATCGGAGGATATTTCCTTTTTCACCGTAGCCCTCTATGGGGTTCCAAATATCACTTTGCCAATTCCACAAGAACTGTCTTAGCGAAAGGCTTCTTGAGGGGAAAGCTGTAATTCTGTGAGATGATTTCACAGAACACAAAGAAGTTTCTCAGAAAGCTTCTTTCTCTTTGTTATGGGAGGATATTTCCTTTGTCACTACAGTCTTCAAAGGGATCCGAAATATCTGTTCTCAGATTCCACAGAAATAAGGCTAGCAAAGAGATCCACGAAATACAGATGTAACTCTGTGAGTGGAAGTCACATATCACAGAGCAGTTTCTCAGAAAGCTTCTTTCCAGATTTCATCGGAGGATATTACCTTTTTCACCGTAACCCTCTAGGGCAACCAAATATCACTTTGCCAATTCCACAAGAACTGTCTTAGCGAAAGGCTTCTTGAGGGGAATGCTGTAACCCTGTGAGATGATTTCACAGAACACAAAGAAGTTTCTCAGAAAGCTTCTTTCTCTTTGTTATCGGAGGATATGTCCTTTGGCCCTATATTCTTCAAAGGGATTCTAAATATCTGCTCTCAGATTCCACAGAAATAAGGCTAGCAAAGAGATCCACGAAATACAGATGTAACTCTGTGAGTGGAAGTCACATATCACAGAGCAGTTTCTCGGAAAGCTTCTTTCCAGATTTCATCTGAGGATATTTCCTTTTTCACCGTAGCCCTCTATGGGCTTCCAAATATCACTTTGCCAATTCCACAAGAACTGTCTTAGCGAAAGGCTTCTTGAGGGGAAAGCTGTAACTCTGTGAGATGATTTCACAGAACACAAAGAAGTTTCTCAGAAAGCTTCTTTCTCTTTGTTATCGGAGGATATTTCCTTTGGTCCTATAGTCTTCAAAGGGATCCCAAATATCTGTTCTCAGATTCCACAGAAATAAGGCTAGCAAAGAGATCCCCGAAATACAGATGTAACTCTGTGAGTGGAAGTCACATATCCCAGAGCAGTTTCTCAGAAAGCTTCTTTCCAGATTTCATCTGAGGATATTTCCTTTTTCACCATAGCCCTCTATGGGCTTCCAAATATCACTTTGCCAATTCCACAAGAACTGTCTTAGCGAAAGGCTTCTTGAGGGGAAAGCTGTAACTCTGTGAGATGATTTCACAGAACACAAAGAAGTTTCTCAGAAAGCTTCTTTCTCTTTGTTATCGGAGGATATTTCCTTTGGCCCTATAGTCTTCAAAGGGATCCGAAATATCTGTTCTCAGATTCCACAGAAATAAGGCTAGCAAAGAGATACACGAAATACAGATGTAACTCTGTGAGTGGAAGTCACATATCACAGAGCAGTTTCTCAGAAAGCTTCTTTCCAGATTTCATCGGAGGATATTTCCTTTTTCACCATAGCCGTCTACGGGCTTCCAAATATCACTTTGCCAATTCCACAAGAACTGTCTTAGCGAAAGGCTTCTAAAGGGGAAAGCTGTAACTCTGTGAGATGATTACACAGAACACAAAGAAGTTTCTCAGAAAGCTTCTTTCTCTTTGTTATCGGAGAATATTTCCTTTGGCCCTGTAGTCTTCAAAGGGATCCGAAATATCTGTTCTCAGATTCCACAGAAATAAGGCTAGCAAAGAGACCAAGAAATACAGATGTAACTCTGTGAGTGGAAGTCACATATCACAGAGCAGTTTCTCAGAAAGCTTCTTTCCAGATTTCATCGGAGGATATTTCCTTTTTCACCATAGCCCTCTATGGGCTTCCAAATATCACTTTGCCAATTCCACAAGAACTGTCTTAGCGAAAGGCTTCTTGAGGGGAAAGCTGTAACTCTGTGAGATGATTTCACAGAACACAAAGAAGTTTCTCAGAAAGCTTCTTTCTCTTTGTTATGGGGGATATTTCCTTTGGCCCTATAGTCTTCAAGGGGATTCTAAATATCTGCTTTCAGATTCCACAGAAATAAGGCTAGCAAAGAGATCCACGAAATACAGATGTAACTCTGTGAGTGGAAGTCACATATCACAGAGCAGTTTCTCAGAAAGCTCCTTTGCAGATTTCATCTGAGGATATTTCCTTTTTCACCATAGCCCTCTATGGGCTTCCAAATATCACTTTGCCAATTCCACAAGAACTGTCTTAGCGAAAGGCTTCTTGAGGGGAAAGCTGTAACTCTGGGAGATGATTTCACAGAACACAAAGAAGTTTCTCAGAAAGCTTCTTTCTCTTTGTTATCGGAGGATATTTCCTTTGGCCCTATAGTCTTCAAAGGGATCCGAAATATCTGTTCTCAGATTCCACAGAAATAAGGCTAGCAAAGAGATCCACGAAATACAGATGTAACTCTGTGAGTGGAAGTCACATATCACAGAGCAGTTTCTCAGAAAGCTTCTTTCCAGATTTCATCGGAGGATATTTCCTTTTTCACCGTAGCCCTCTAGGGCAACCAAATATCACTTTGCCAATTCCACAAGAGCTGTCTCAGCGAAAGGCTTCTTGAGGGGAAAGCTGTAACTCTGTGAGATGATTTCACAGAACACAAAGAAGTTTCTCAGAAAGCATCTTTCTCTTTGTTATGGGAGGATATTTCCTTTGGCCCTATATTCTTCAAAGGGATTCTAAATATCTGCTCTCAGATTCCACAGAAATAAGGCTAGCAAAGAGATCCACGAAATACAGATGTAACTCTGTGAGTGGAAGTCACATATAACAGAGCAGTTTCTCAGAAAGCTTCTTTCCAGATTTCATCGGAGGATATTTCCTTTTTCACCATAGCCCTCTATGGGCTTCCAAATATCACTTTGCCAATTCCACAAGAACTGTCTTAGCGAAAGGCTTCTTGAGGGGAAAGCTGTAAATCTGTGAGATGATTTCACAGAACACAAAGAAGTTTCTCAGAAAGCTTCTTTCTCTTTGTTATGGGAGGATATTTACTTTGGCCCTATAGTCTTCAAGGGGATTCTAAATATCTGCTTTCAGATTCCACAGAAATAAGGCTAGCAAAGAGATCCACGAAATACAGATGTAACTCTGTGAGTGGAAGTCACATATCACAGAGCAGTTTCTCAGAAAGCTCCTTTGCAGATTTCATCTGAGGATATTTCCTTTTTCACCATAGCCCTCTATGGGCTTCCAAATATCACTTTGCCAATTCCACAAGAACTGTCTTAGCGAAAGGCTTCTTGAGGGGAAAGCTGTAACTCTGGGAGATGATTTCACAGAACACAAAGAAGTTTCTCAGAAAGCTTCTTTCTCTTTGTTATCGGAGGATATTTCCTTTGGCCCTATAGTCTTCAAAGGGATCCGAAATATCTGTTCTCAGATTCCACAGAAATAAGGCTAGCAAAGAGATCCACGAAGTACAGATGTAACTCTGTGAGTGGAAGTCACATATCACAGAGCAGTTTCTCAGAAAGCTTCTTTCCAGATTTCATCGGAGGATATTTCCTTTTTCACCGTAGCCCTCTAGGGCAACCAAATATCACTTTGCCAATTCCACAAGAACTGTCTTAGCGAAAGGCCTCTTGAGGGGAATGCTGTAACTCTGTGAGATGATTTCACAGAACACAAAGAAGTTTCTCAGAAAGCTTCTTTCTCTTTGTTATCGGAGGATATGTCCTTTGGCCCTATATTCTTCAAAGGGATTCTAAATATCTGCTCTCAGATTCCACAGAAATAAGGCTAGCAAAGAGATCCACGAAATACAGATGTAACTCTGTGAGTGGAAGTCACATATCACAGAGCAGTTTCTCAGAAAGCTTCTTTCCAGATTTCCTCTGAGGATATTTCCTTTTTCACCATAGCCCTCTATGGGCTTCCAAATATCACTTTGCCAATTCCACAAGAACGGTCTTAGCGAAAGGCTTCTTGAGGGGAAAGCTGTAACTCTGTGAGATGATTTCACAGAACACAAAGAAGTTTCTCAGAAAGCTTTTTTCTCTTTGTTATCGTTGGATATTTCCTTTGGTCCTATAGTCTTCTAAGGGATACGAAATATCTGTTCTCAGATTCCACAGAAATAAGGCTAGCAAAGAAATCCACGAAATACAGATGTAACTCTGTGAGTGGAAGTCACATATCACAGAGCAGTTTCTCAGAAAGCTTCTTTCCAGATTTCATCGGAGGATATTTCCTTTTTCACCGTAGCCCTCTAAGGGCTTCCAAATATCACTTTGCCAATTCCACAAGAACTGTCTTAGCGAAAGGCTTCTTGAGGGGAAAGCTGTAACTCTGTGAGATGATTTCACAGAACACAAAGAAGTTTCTAAGAAAGCTTCTTTCTCTTTGTTATGGGAGGATATTTCCTTTGGCCCTGTAGTCTTCAAAGGGATTATAAATATCTGCTCTCAGATTCCACAGAAATAAGGCTAGCAAAGAGATCCACGATATACAGATGTAACTCTGTGAGTGGAAGTCACATATCCCAGAGCAGTTTCTCAGAAAGCTTCTTTCCAGATTTCATCGGAGGATATTTCCTTTTTCACCATAGCCCTCTATGGGCTTCCAAATATCACTTTGCCAATTCCACAAGAACTGTCTTAGCGAAAGGCTTCTTGAGGGGATAGCTGTAACTCTGTGAGATGATTTCACAGAACACAAAGAAGTTTCTCAGAAAGCTTCTTTCTCTTTGTTATCGGAGGATATTTCCTTTGGCCCTATAGTCTTCAAAGGGTTCCGAAATATCTGTTCTCAGATTCCACAGAAATAAGGCTAGCAAAGAGATCCACGAAATACAGATGTAACTCTGTGAGTGGAAGTCACATATCACAGAGCAGTTTCTCAGAAAGCTTCTTTCCAGATTTCATCGGAGGATATTTCCTTTTTCACCGTAGCCCTCTAAGGGCTTCCAAATATCACTTTGCCAATTCCACAAGAACTGTCTTAGCGAAAGGCTTCTTGAGGGGAAAGCTGTAACTCTGTGAGATGATTTCACAGAACACAAAGAAGTTTCTCAGAAAGCTTCTTTCTCTTTGTTATGGGAGGATATTTCCTTTGGCCCTATATTCTTCAAAGGGATTCTAAATATCTGCTCTCAGATTCCACAGAAATAAGGCTAGCAAAGAGATCCACGAAATACAGATGTAACTCTGTGAGTGGAAGTCACATATCCCAGAGCAGTTTCTCAGAAAGCTTCTTTCCAGATTTCATCGGAGGATATTTCCTTTTTCACCGTAGCCCTCTATGGGCTTCCAAATATCACTTTGCCAATTCCACAAGAACTGTCTTAGCGAAAGGCTTCTTGAGGGGAAAGCTGTAACTCTGTGAGATGATTTCACAGAACACAAAGAATTTTCTCAGAAAGCTTCTTTCTCTTTGTTATCGGAGGATATTTCCTTTGGCCCTATAGTCTTCAAAGGGATCCGAAATATCTGTTCTCAGATTCCACAGAAATAAGGCTAGCAAAGAGATCCACGAAATACAGATGTAACTCTGGGAGTGGAAGTCACATATCACAGAGCAGTTTCTCAGAAAGCTTCTTTCCAGATTTCATCGGAGGATATTTCCTTTTTCACCGTAGCCCTCTAAGGGCTTCCAAATATCACTTTGCCAATTCCACAAGAACTGTCTTAGCGAAAGGCTTCTTGAGGGGAAAGCTGTAACTCTGTGAGATGATTTCACAGAACACAAAGAAGTTTCTCAGAAACCTTCTTTCTCTTTGTTATGGGAGGATATTTCCTTTGGCCCTATATTCTTCAAAGGGATTCTAAATATCTGCTCTCAGATTCCACAGAAATAAGGCTAGCAAAGAGATCCACGATATACAGATGTAACTCTGTGAGTGGAAGTCACATATCCCAGAGCAGTTTCTCAGAAAGCTTCTTTCCAGATTTCATAGGAGGATATTTCCTTTTTGACCATAGCCCTCTATGGGCTTCCCAATATCACTTTGCCAATTCCACAAGAACTGTCATTGGGAAAGGCTTCTTGAGGGGAAAGCTGTAACTCTCTGAGATGATTTCACAGAACACAAAGAAGTTTCTCAGAAAGCTTCTTTCTCTTTGTTATCGGAGGATATTTCCTTTGGCCCTATAGCCTTCAAAGGGATCCGAAATATCTGTTCTCAGATTCCACAGAAATAAGGCTAGCAAAGAGATCCACGAAATACAGATGTAACTCTGTGAGTGGAAGTCACATATCACAGAGCAGTTTCTCAGAAAGCTTCTTTCGAGATTTCATCGGAGGATATTTCCTTTTTCACCATAGCCCTCTAGGGGCTTCCAAATATCACTTACCCAATTCCACAAGAACTGTCTCAGCGAAAGGCTTCTTGAGGGGAAAGCTGTAACTCTGTGAGATGATTTCACAGAACACAAAGAAGTTTCTCAGAAAGCTTCTTTCTCTTTGTTATCGGAGGATATTTCCTTTGGCCCTATAGTCTTCAAAGGGATCCGAAATATCTGTTCTCAGATTCCACAGAAATAAGGCAGCAAAGAGATCCACGAAATACAGATGTAACTCTGTGAGTGGAAGTCACATATCACAGAGCAGTTTCTCGGAAAGCTTCTTTCCAGATTTCATCTGAGGATATTTCCTTTTTCACCGTAGCCCTCTATGGGCTTCCAAATATCACTTTGCCAATTCCACAAGAACTGTCTTAGCGAAAGGCTTCTTGAGGGGAAAGCTGTAACTCTGTGAGATGATTTCACAGAACACAAAGAAGTTTCTCAGAAAGCTTCTTTCTCTTTGTTATCGGAGGATATTTCCTTTGGTCCTGTAGTCTTCAAAGGGATCCCAAATATCTGTTCTCAGATTCCACAGAAATAAGGCTAGCAAAGAGATCCCCGGAATACAGATGTAACTCTGTGAGTGGAAGTCACATATCCCAGAGCAGTTTCTCAGGAAGCTTCTTTCCAGATTTCATCTGAGGATATTTCCTTTTTCACCATAGCCCTCTATGGGCTTCCAAATATCACTTTGCCAATTCCACAAGAACTGTCTTAGCGAAAGGCTTCTTGAGGGGAAAGCTGTAACTCTGTGAGATGATTTCACAGAACACAAAGAAGTTTCTCAGAAAGCTTCTTTCTCTTTGTTATCGGAGGATATTTCCTTTGGCCCTATAGTCTTCAAAGGGATCCGAAATATCTGTTCTCAGATTCCACAGAAATAAGGCTAGCAAAGAGATCCACGAAATACAGATGTAACTCTGGGAGTGGAAGTCACATATCACAGAGCAGTTTCTCAGAAAGCTTCTTTCCAGATTTCATCGGAGGATATTTCCTTTTTCACCGTAGCCCTCTAAGGGCTTCCAAATATCACTTTGCCAATTCCACAAGAACTGTCTTAGCGAAAGGCTTCTTGAGGGGAAAGCTGTAACTCTGTGAGATGATTTCACAGAACACAAAGAAGTTTCTCAGAAAGCTTCTTTCTCTTTGTTATGGGAGGATATTTCCTTTGGCCCTATATTCTTCAAAGGGATTCTAAATATCTGCTCTCAGATTCCACAGAAATAAGGCTAGCAAAGAGATCCACGAAATACAGATGTAACTCTGTGAGTGGAAGTCACATATCCCAGAGCAGTTTCTCAGAAAGCTTCTTTCCAGATTTCATCGGAGGATATTTCCTTTTTCACCGTAGCCCTCTATGGGCTTCCAAATATCACTTTGCCAATTCCACAAGAACTGTCTTAGCGAAAGGCTTCTTGAGGGGAAAGCTGTAACTCTGTGAGATGATTTCACAGAACACAAAGAATTTTCTCAGAAAGCTTCTTTCTCTTTGTTATCGGAGGATATTTCCTTTGGCCCTATAGTCTTCAAAGGGATCCGAAATATCTGTTCTCAGATTCCACAGAAATAAGGCTAGCAAAGAGATCCACGAAATACAGATGTAACTCTGGGAGTGGAAGTCACATATCACAGAGCAGTTTCTCAGAAAGCTTCTTTCCAGATTTCATCGGAGGATATTTCCTTTTTCACCGTAGCCCTCTAAGGGCTTCCAAATATCACTTTGCCAATTCCACAAGAACTGTCTTAGCGAAAGGCTTCTTGAGGGGAAAGCTGTAACTCTGTGAGATGATTTCACAGAACACAAAGAAGTTTCTCAGAAACCTTCTTTCTCTTTGTTATGGGAGGATATTTCCTTTGGCCCTATATTCTTCAAAGGGATTCTAAATATCTGCTCTCAGATTCCACAGAAATAAGGCTAGCAAAGAGATCCACGATATACAGATGTAACTCTGTGAGTGGAAGTCACATATCCCAGAGCAGTTTCTCAGAAAGCTTCTTTCCAGATTTCATAGGAGGATATTTCCTTTTTGACCATAGCCCTCTATGGGCTTCCCAATATCACTTTGCCAATTCCACAAGAACTGTCTTAGCGAAAGGCTTCTTGAGGGGAAAGCTGTAACTCTCTGAGATGATTTCACAGAACACAAAGAAGTTTCTCAGAAAGCTTCTTTCTCTTTGTTATCGGAGGATATTTCCTTTGGCCCTATAGCCTTCAAAGGGATCCGAAATATCTGTTCTCAGATTCCACAGAAATAAGGCTAGCAAAGAGATCCACGAAATACAGATGTAACTCTGTGAGTGGAAGTCACATATCACAGAGCAGTTTCTCAGAAAGCTTCTTTCGAGATTTCATCGGAGGATATTTCCTTTTTCACCATAGCCCTCTAGGGGCTTCCAAATATCACTTACCCAATTCCACAAGAACTGTCTCAGCGAAAGGCTTCTTGAGGGGAAAGCTGTAACTCTGTGAGATGATTTCACAGAACACAAAGAAGTTTCTCAGAAAGCTTCTTTCTCTTTGTTATCGGAGGATATTTCCTTTGGCCCTATAGTCTTCAAAGGGATCCGAAATATCTGTTCTCAGATTCCACAGAAATAAGGCTAGCAAAGAGATCCACGAAATACAGATGTAACTCTGTGAGTGGAAGTCACATATCACAGAGCAGTTTCTCGGAAAGCTTCTTTCCAGATTTCATCTGAGGATATTTCCTTTTTCACCGTAGCCCTCTATGGGCTTCCAAATATCAC
The DNA here is from genome assembly GCF_049350105.2 of Macaca mulatta. Classification (NCBI taxonomy): domain Eukaryota; kingdom Metazoa; phylum Chordata; class Mammalia; order Primates; family Cercopithecidae; genus Macaca; species Macaca mulatta. The sequence continues at coordinate 33,104,919 of NC_133417.1, forward strand.
TTTGCCAATTCCACAAGAACTGTCTTAGCGAAAGGCTTCTTGAGGGGAAAGCTGTAACTCTGTGAGATGATTTCACAGAACACAAAGAAGTTTCTCAGAAAGCTTCTTTCTCTTTGTTATCGGAGGATATTTCCTTTGGTCCTATAGTCTTCAAAGGGATCCCAAATATCTGTTCTCAGATTCCACAGAAATAAGGCTAGCAAAGAGATCCCCGGAATACAGATGTAACTCTGTGAGTGGAAGTCACATATCCCAGAGCAGTTTCTCAGGAAGCTTCTTTCCAGATTTCATCTGAGGATATTTCCTTTTTCACCATAGCCCTCTATGGGCTTCCAAATATCACTTTGCCAATTCCACAAGAACTGTCTTAGCGAAAGGCTTCTTGAGGGGAAAGCTGTAACTCTGTGAGATGATTTCACAGAACACAAAGAAGTTTCTCAGAAAGCTTCTTTCTCTTTGTTATCGGAGGATATTTCCTTTGGCCCTATAGTCTTCAAAGGGATCCGAAATATCTGTTCTCAGATTCCACAGAAATAAGGCTAGCAAAGAGATCCACGAAATACAGATGTAACTCTGGGAGTGGAAGTCACATATCACAGAGCAGTTTCTCAGAAAGCTTCTTTCCAGATTTCATCGGAGGATATTTCCTTTTTCACCGTAGCCCTCTAAGGGCTTCCAAATATCACTTTGCCAATTCCACAAGAACTGTCTTAGCGAAAGGCTTCTTGAGGGGAAAGCTGTAACTCTGTGAGATGATTTCACAGAACACAAAGAAGTTTCTCAGAAAGCTTCTTTCTCTTTGTTATGGGAGGATATTTCCTTTGGCCCTATATTCTTCAAAGGGATTCTAAATATCTGCTCTCAGATTCCACAGAAATAAGGCTAGCAAAGAGATCCACGAAATACAGATGTAACTCTGTGAGTGGAAGTCACATATCACAGAGCAGTTTCTCAGAAAGCTTCTTTCCAGATTTCATCGGAGGATATTTCCTTTTTCACCATAGCCCTCTATGGGCTTCCAAATATCACTTTGCCAATTCCAAAAGAACTGTCTTAGCGAAAGGCTTCTTGAGGGGAAAGCTGTAACTCTGGGAGATGATTTCACAGAACACAAAGAAGTTTCTCAGAAAGCTTTTTTCTCTTTGTTATCGTTGGATATTTCCTTTGGTCCTATAGTCTTCTAAGGGATCCGAAATATCTGTTCTCAGATTCCACAGAAATAAGGCTAGCAAAGAAATCCACGAAATACAGATGTAACTCTGTGAGTGGAAGTCACATATCACAGAGCAGTTTCTCAGAAAGCTTCTTTCCAGATTTCATCGGAGGATATTTCCTTTTTCACCGTAGCCCTCTAAGGGCTTCCAAATATCACTTTGCCAATTCCACAAGAACTGTCTTAGCGAAAGGCTTCTTGAGGGGAAAGCTGTAACTCTGTGAGATGATTTCACAGAACACAAAGAAGTTTCTCAGAAAGCTTCTTTCTCTTTGTTATGGGAGGATATTTCCTTTGGCCCTATATTCTTCAAAGGGATTCTAAATATCTGCTCTCAGATTCCACAGAAATAAGGCTAGCAAAGAGATCCACGAAATACAGATGTAACTCTGTGAGTGGAAGTCACATATCCCAGAGCAGTTTCTCAGAAAGCTTCTTTCCAGATTTCATCGGAGGATATTTCCTTTTTCACCGTAGCCCTCTATGGGCTTCCAAATATCACTTTGCCAATTCCACAAGAACTGTCTTAGCGAAAAGCTTCTTCAGGGGAAAGCTGTAACTCTGTGAGATGATTTCACAGAACACAAAGAAGTTTCTCAGAAAGCTTCTTTCTCTTTGTTATCGGAGGATATTTCCTTTGGCCCTATAGTCTTCAAAGGGATCCGAAATATCTGTTCTCAGATTCCACAGAAATAAGGCTAGCAAAGAGATCCACGAAATACAGATGTAACTCTGGGAGTGGAAGTCACATATCACAGAGCAGTTTCTCAGAAAGCTTCTTTCCAGATTTCATCGGAGGATATTTCCTTTTTCACCGTAGCCCTCTAAGGGCTTCCAAATATCACTTTACCAATTCCACAAGAACTGTCTTAGCGAAAGGCTTCTTGAGGGGAAAGCTGTAACTCTGTGAGATGATTTCACAGAACACAAAGAAGTTTCTCAGAAACCTTCTTTCTCTTTGTTATGGGAGGATATTTCCTTTGGCCCTATATTCTTCAAAGGGATTCTAAATATCTGCTCTCAGATTCCACAGAAATAAGGCTAGCAAAGAGATCCACGATATACAGATGTAACTCTGTGAGTGGAAGTCACATATCCCAGAGCAGTTTCTCAGAAAGCTTCTTTCCAGATTTCATAGGAGGATATTTCCTTTTTGACCATAGCCCTCTATGGGCTTCCCAATATCACTTTGCCAATTCCACAAGAACTGTCTTAGCGAAAGGCTTCTTGAGGGGAAAGCTGTAACTCTCTGAGATGATTTCACAGAACACAAAGAAGTTTCTCAGAAAGCTTCTTTCTCTTTGTTATCGGAGGATATTTCCTTTGGCCCTATAGCCTTCAAAGGGATCCGAAATATCTGTTCTCAGATTCCACAGAAATAAGGCTAGCAAAGAGATCCACGAAATACAGATGTAACTCTGTGAGTGGAAGTCACATATCACAGAGCAGTTTCTCAGAAAGCTTCTTTCCAGATTTCATCGGAGGATATTTCCTTTTTCACCATAGCCGTCTATGGGCTTCCAAATATCACTTTACCAATTCCACAAGAACTGTCTTAGCGAAAGGCTTCTTCAGGGGAAAGCTGTAACTCTGTGAGATGATTTCACAGAACACAAAGAAGTTTCTCAGAAAGCTTCTTTCTCTTTGTTATCGGAGGATATTTCCTTTGGCCCTGTAGTCTTCAAAGGGATCCGAAATATGTGTTCTCAGATTCCACAGAAATAAGGCTAGCAAAGAGATCCACGAAATTCAGATGTAACTCTGTGAGTGGAAGTCACATATCACAGAGCAGTTTCTCAGAAAGCTTCCTTCCAGATTTCATCGGAGGATATTTCCTTTTTCACCATAGCCCTCCATGGGCTTCCAAATATCACTTTGCCAATTCCACAAGAACTGTCTTAGCGAAAGGCTTCTTGAGGGGAAAGCTGTAACTCTGTGAGATGATTTCACAGAACACAAAGAAGTTTCTCAGAAAGCTTCTTTCTCTTTGTTATCGGAGGATATTTCCTTTGGCCCTATAGTCTTCAAAGGGATCCGAAATATCTGTTCTCAGATTCCACAGAAATAAGGCTAGCAAAGAGATCCACGAAAAACAGATGTAACTCTGTGAGTGGACGTCACATATCCCAGAGCAGTTTCTCAGAAAGCTTCTTTCCATATTTCATCGGAGGATATTTCCTTTTTCACCATAGCCCTCTATGGGCTTCCAAATATCACTTTGCCAATTCCACAAGAACTGTCTTAGCGAAAGGCTTCTTGAGGGGAAAGCTGTAACTCTGTGAGATGATTTCACAGAACACAAAGAAGTTTCTCAGAAATCTTCTTTCTCTTTGTTATCGGAGGATATTTCCTTTGGCCCTATAGTCTTCAAAGGGATCCGAAATATCTGTTATCAGATTCCACAGAAATAAGGCTAGCAAAGAGATCCACGAAATACAGATGTAACTCTGTGAGTGGAAGTCACATATCACAGAGCAGTTTCTCAGAAAGCTTCTTTCCAGATTTCATCGGAGGATATTTCCTTTTTCACCGTAGCCCTCTAAGGGCTTCCAAATATCACTTTGCCAATTCCACAAGAACTGTCTTAGCGAAAGGCTTCTTGAGGGGAAAGCTGTATCTCTGTGAGGTGATTTCACAGAACACAAAGAAGTTTCTCAGAAAGCTTCTTTCTCTTTGTTATGGGAGGATATTTCCTTTGGCCCTATAGTCTTCAAGGGGATTCTAAATATCTGCTTTCAGATTCCACAGAAATAAGGCTAGCAAAGAGATCCACGAAATACAGATGTAACTCTGTGAGTGGAAGTCACATATCACAGAGCAGTTTCTCAGAAAGCTTCTTTCCAGATTTCATCGGAGGATATTTCCTTTTTCACCGTAGCCCTCTATGGGGTTCCAAATATCACTTTGCCAATTCCACAAGAACTGTCTTAGCGAAAGGCTTCTTGAGGGGAAAGCTGTAACTCTGTGAGATGATTTCACAGAACACAAAGAAGTTTCTCAGAAAGCTTCTTTCTCTTTGTTATGGGAGGATATTTCCTTTGGCCCTATATTCTTCAAAGGGATTCTAAATATCTGCTCTCAGATTCCACAGAAATAAGGCTAGCAAAGAGATCCACGAAATACAGATGTAACTCTGTGAGTGGAAGTCACATATCACAGAGCAGTTTCTCAGAAAGCTTCTTTCCAGATTTCATCGGAGGATATTTCCTTTTTCACCATAGCCCTCTATGGGCTTCCAAATATCACTTTGCCAATTCCAAAAGAACTGTCTTAGCGAAAGGCTTCTTGAGGGGAAAGCTGTAACTCTGGGAGATGATTTCACAGAACACAAAGAAGTTTCTCAGAAAGCTTCTTTCTCTTTGTTATCGGAGGATATTTCCTTTGGCCCTATAGTCTTCAAAGGGATCCGAAATATCTGTTCTCAGATTCCACAGAAATAAGGCTAGCAAAGAGATCCACGAAATACAGATGTAACTCTGTGAGTGGAAGTCACATATCACAGAGCAGTTTCTCAGAAAGCTTCTTTCCAGATTTCATCGGAGGATATTTCCTTTTTCACCGTAGCCCTCTAAGGGCTTCCAAATATCACTTTGCCAATTCCACAAGAACTGTCTTAGCGAAAGGCTTCTTGAGGGGAAAGCTGTAACTCTGTGAGATGATTTCACAGAACACAAAGAAGTTTCTCAGAAAGCTTCTTTCTCTTTGTTATGGGAGGATATTTCCTTTGGCCCTATATTCTTCAAAGGGATTCTAAATATCTGCTCTCAGATTCCACAGAAATAAGGCTAGCAAAGAGATCCACGAAATACAGATGTAACTCTGTGAGTGGAAGTCACATATCACAGAGCAGTTTCTCAGAAAGCTTCTTTCCAGATTTCATCGGAGGATATTTCCTTTTTCACCGTAGCCCTCTAAGGGCTTCCAAATATCACTTTGCCAATTCCACAAGAACTGTCTTAGCGAAAGGCTTCTTGAGGGGAAAGCTGTAACTCTGTGAGATGATTTCACAGAACACAAAGAAGTTTCTCAGAAAGCTTCTTTCTCTTTGTTATGGGAGGATATTTCCTTTGGCCCTATATTCTTCAAAGGGATTCTAAATATCTGCTCTCAGATTCCACAGAAATAAGGCTAGCAAAGAGATCCACGAAATACAGATGTAACTCTGTGAGTGGAAGTCACATATCCCAGAGCAGTTTCTCAGAAAGCTTCTTTCCAGATTTCATCGGAGGATATTTCCTTTTTCACCGTAGCCCTCTATGGGCTTCCAAATATCACTTTGCCAATTCCACAAGAACTGTCTTAGCGAAAAGCTTCTTGAGGGGAAAGCTGTAACTCTGTGAGATGATTTCACAGAACACAAAGAAGTTTCTCAGAAAGCTTCTTTCTCTTTGTTATCGGAGGATATTTCCTTTGGCCCTATAGTCTTCAAAGGGATCCGAAATATCTGTTCTCAGATTCCACAGAAATAAGGCTAGCAAAGAGATCCACGAAATACAGATGTAACTCTGGGAGTGGAAGTCACATATCACAGAGCAGTTTCTCAGAAAGCTTCTTTCCAGATTTCATCGGAGGATATTTCCTTTTTCACCGTAGCCCTCTAAGGGCTTCCAAATATCACTTTACCAATTCCACAAGAACTGTCTTAGCGAAAGGCTTCTTGAGGGGAAAGCTGTAACTCTGTGAGATGATTTCACAGAACACAAAGAAGTTTCTCAGAAACCTTCTTTCTCTTTGTTATGGGAGGATATTTCCTTTGGCCCTATATTCTTCAAAGGGATTCTAAATATCTGCTCTCAGATTCCACAGAAATAAGGCTAGCAAAGAGATCCACGATATACAGATGTAACTCTGTGAGTGGAAGTCACATATCCCAGAGCAGTTTCTCAGAAAGCTTCTTTCCAGATTTCATAGGAGGATATTTCCTTTTTGACCATAGCCCTCTATGGGCTTCCCAATATCACTTTGCCAATTCCACAAGAACTGTCTTAGCGAAAGGCTTCTTGAGGGGAAAGCTGTAACTCTCTGAGATGATTTCACAGAACACAAAGAAGTTTCTCAGAAAGCTTCTTTCTCTTTGTTATCGGAGGATATTTCCTTTGGCCCTATAGCCTTCAAAGGGATCCGAAATATCTGTTCTCAGATTCCACAGAAATAAGGCTAGCAAAGAGATCCACGAAATACAGATGTAACTCTGTGAGTGGAAGTCACATATCACAGAGCAGTTTCTCAGAAAGCTTCTTTCCAGATTTCATCGGAGGATATTTCCTTTTTCACCATAGCCGTCTATGGGCTTCCAAATATCACTTTACCAATTCCACAAGAACTGTCTTAGCGAAAGGCTTCTTCAGGGGAAAGCTGTAACTCTGTGAGATGATTTCACAGAACACAAAGAAGTTTCTCAGAAAGCTTCTTTCTCTTTGTTATCGGAGGATATTTCCTTTGGCCCTGTAGTCTTCAAAGGGATCCGAAATATGTGTTCTCAGATTCCACAGAAATAAGGCTAGCAAAGAGATCCACGAAATTCAGATGTAACTCTGTGAGTGGAAGTCACATATCACAGAGCAGTTTCTCAGAAAGCTTCCTTCCAGATTTCATCGGAGGATATTTCCTTTTTCACCATAGCCCTCCATGGGCTTCCAAATATCACTTTGCCAATTCCACAAGAACTGTCTTAGCGAAAGGCTTCTTGAGGGGAAAGCTGTAACTCTGTGAGATGATTTCACAGAACACAAAGAAGTTTCTCAGAAAGCTTCTTTCTCTTTGTTATCGGAGGATATTTCCTTTGGCCCTATAGTCTTCAAAGGGATCCGAAATATCTGTTCTCAGATTCCACAGAAATAAGGCTAGCAAAGAGATCCACGAAAAACAGATGTAACTCTGTGAGTGGACGTCACATATCCCAGAGCAGTTTCTCAGAAAGCTTCTTTCCATATTTCATCGGAGGATATTTCCTTTTTCACCATAGCCCTCTATGGGCTTCCAAATATCACTTTGCCAATTCCACAAGAACTGTCTTAGCGAAAGGCTTCTTGAGGGGAAAGCTGTAACTCTGTGAGATGATTTCACAGAACACAAAGAAGTTTCTCAGAAATCTTCTTTCTCTTTGTTATCGGAGGATATTTCCTTTGGCCCTATAGTCTTCAAAGGGATCCGAAATATCTGTTATCAGATTCCACAGAAATAAGGCTAGCAAAGAGATCCACGAAATACAGATGTAACTCTGTGAGTGGAAGTCACATATCACAGAGCAGTTTCTCAGAAAGCTTCTTTCCAGATTTCATCGGAGGATATTTCCTTTTTCACCGTAGCCCTCTAAGGGCTTCCAAATATCACTTTGCCAATTCCACAAGAACTGTCTTAGCGAAAGGCTTCTTGAGGGGAAAGCTGTATCTCTGTGAGGTGATTTCACAGAACACAAAGAAGTTTCTCAGAAAGCTTCTTTCTCTTTGTTATGGGAGGATATTTCCTTTGGCCCTATAGTCTTCAAGGGGATTCTAAATATCTGCTTTCAGATTCCACAGAAATAAGGCTAGCAAAGAGATCCACGAAATACAGATGTAACTCTGTGAGTGGAAGTCACATATCACAGAGCAGTTTCTCAGAAAGCTTCTTTCCAGATTTCATCGGAGGATATTTCCTTTTTCACCGTAGCCCTCTATGGGGTTCCAAATATCACTTTGCCAATTCCACAAGAACTGTCTTAGCGAAAGGCTTCTTGAGGGGAAAGCTGTAACTCTGTGAGATGATTTCACAGAACACAAAGAAGTTTCTCAGAAAGCTTCTTTCTCTTTGTTATGGGAGGATATTTCCTTTGGCCCTATATTCTTCAAAGGGATTCTAAATATCTGCTCTCAGATTCCACAGAAATAAGGCTAGCAAAGAGATCCACGAAATACAGATGTAACTCTGTGAGTGGAAGTCACATATCACAGAGCAGTTTCTCAGAAAGCTTCTTTCCAGATTTCATCGGAGGATATTTCCTTTTTCACCATAGCCCTCTATGGGCTTCCAAATATCACTTTGCCAATTCCAAAAGAACTGTCTTAGCGAAAGGCTTCTTGAGGGGAAAGCTGTAACTCTGGGAGATGATTTCACAGAACACAAAGAAGTTTCTCAGAAAGCTTCTTTCTCTTTGTTATCGGAGGATATTTCCTTTGGCCCTATAGTCTTCAAAGGGATCCGAAATATCTGTTCTCAGATTCCACAGAAATAAGGCTAGCAAAGAGATCCACGAAATACAGATGTAACTCTGTGAGTGGAAGTCACATATCACAGAGCAGTTTCTCAGAAAGCTTCTTTCCAGATTTCATCGGAGGATATTTCCTTTTTCACCGTAGCCCTCTAAGGGCTTCCAAATATCACTTTGCCAATTCCACAAGAACTGTCTTAGCGAAAGGCTTCTTGAGGGGAAAGCTGTAACTCTGTGAGATGATTTCACAGAACACAAAGAAGTTTCTCAGAAAGCTTCTTTCTCTTTGTTATGGGAGGATATTTCCTTTGGCCCTATATTCTTCAAAGGGATTCTAAATATCTGCTCTCAGATTCCACAGAAATAAGGCTAGCAAAGAGATCCACGAAATACAGATGTAACTCTGTGAGTGGAAGTCACATATCACAGAGCAGTTTCTCAGAAAGCTTCTTTCCAGATTTCATCGGAGGATATTTCCTTTTTCACCATAGCCCTCTATGGGCTTCCAAATATCACTTTGCCAATTCCAAAAGAACTGTCTTAGCGAAAGGCTTCTTGAGGGGAAAGCTGTAACTCTGTGAGATGATTTCACAGAACACAAAGAAGTTTCTCAGAAAGCTTCTTTCTCTTTGTTATTGGAGGATATTTCCTTTGGCCCTATAGTCTTCAAAGGGTTCCGAAATATCTGTTCTCAGATTCCACAGAAATAAGGCTAGCAAAGAGATCCACGAAATACAGATGTAACTCTGTGAGTGGAAGTCACATATCACAGAGCAGTTTCTCAGAAAGCTTCTTTCCAGATTTCATCGGAGGATATTTCCTTTTTCACCGTAGCCCTCTAAGGGCTTCCAAATATCACTTTGCCAATTCCACAAGAACTGTCTTAGCGAAAGGCTTCTTGAGGGGAAAGCTGTAACTCTGTGAGATGATTTCACAGAACACAAAGAAGTTTCTCAGAAAGCTTCTTTCTCTTTGTTATGGGAGGATATTTCCTTTGGCCCTATATTCTTCAAAGGGATTCTAAATATCTGCTCTCAGATTCCACAGAAATAAGGCTAGCAAAGAGATCCACGAAATACAGATGTAACTCTGTGAGTGGAAGTCACATATCCCAGAGCAGTTTCTCAGAAAGCTTCTTTCCAGATTTCATCGGAGGATATTTCCTTTTTCACCGTAGCCCTCTATGGGCTTCCAAATATCACTTTGCCAATTCCACAAGAACTGTCTTAGCGAAAGGCTTCTTGAGGGGAAAGCTGTAACTCTGTGAGATGATTTCACAGAACACAAAGAAGTTTCTCAGAAAGCTTCTTTCTCTTTGTTATCGGAGGATATTTCCTTTGGCCCTATAGTCTTCAAAGGGATCCGAAATATCTGCTCTCAGATTCCACAGAAATAAGGCTAGCAAAGAGATCCACGAAATACAGATGTAACTCTGGGAGTGGAAGTCACATATCACAGAGCAGTTTCTCAGAAAGCTTCTTTCCAGATTTCATCGGAGGATATTTCCTTTTTCACCGTAGCCCTCTAAGGGCTTCCAAATATCACTTTGCGAATTCCACAAGAACTGTCTTAGCGAAAGGCTTCTTGAGGGGAAAGCTGTAACTCTGTGAGATGATTTCACAGAACACAAAGAAGTTTCTCAGAAAGCTTCTTTCTCTTTGTTATGGGAGGATATTTCCTTTGGCCCTATATTCTTCAAAGGGATTCTAAATATCTGCTCTCAGATTCCACAGAAATAAGGCTAGCAAGAGATCCACGAAATACAGATGTAACTCTGTGAGTGGAAGTCACATATCCCAGAGCAGTTTCTCAGAAAGCTTCTTTCCAGATTTCATCGGAGGATATTTCCTTTTTCACCGTAGCCCTCTATGGGCTTCCAAATATCACTTTGCCAATTCCACAAGAACTGTCTTAGCGAAAGGCATCTTAAGGGGAAAGCTGTAACTCTGTGAGATTATTTCACAGAACACAAAGAAGTTTCTCAGAAAGCTTCTTTCTCTTTGTTATCGGAGGATATTTCCTTTGGCCCTATAGTCTTCAAAGGGATCCGAAATATCTGTTCTCAGATTCCACAGAAATAAGGCTAGCAAAGAGATCCACGAAATACAGATGTAACTCTGTGAGTGGAAGTCACATATCACAGAGCAGTTTCTCAGAAAGCTTCTTTCCAGATTTCATCGGAGGATATTTCCTTTTTCAACATAGCCGTCTATGGGCTTCCAAATATCACTTTACCAATTCCACAAGAACTGTCTTAGCGAAAGGCTTCTTCAGGGGAAAGCTGTAACTCTGTGAGATGATTTCACAGAACACAAAGAAGTTTCTCAGAAAGCTTCTTTCTCATGTTATCGGAGGATGTTTCCTTTGGCCCTGTAGTCTTCAAAGGGATCCGAAATATGTGTTCTCAGATTCCACAGAAATAAGGCTAGCAAAGAGATCCACGAAATACAGATGTAACTCTGTGAGTGGAAGTCACATATCACAGAGCAGTTTCTCAGAAAGCTTCCTTCCAGATTTCATCGGAGGATATTTCCTTTTTCACCATAGCCCTCCATGGGCTTCCAAATATCACTTTGCCAATTCCACAAGAACTGTCTTAGCGAAAGGCTTCTTGAGGGGAAAGCTGTAACTCTGTGAGATGATTTCACAGAACACAAAGAAGTTTCTCAGAAAGCTTCTTTCTCTTTGTTATCGGAGGATATTTCCTTTGGCCCTATAGTCTTCAAAGGGATCCGAAATATCTGTTCTCAGATTCCACAGAAATAAGGCTAGCAAAGAGATCCACGAAAAACAGATGTAACTCTGTGAGTGGACGTCACATATCCCAGAGCAGTTTCTCAGAAAGCTTCTTTCCATATTTCATCGGAGGATATTTCCTTTTTCACCATAGCCCTCTATGGGCTTCCAAATATCACTTTGCCAATTCCACAAGAACTGTCTTAGCGAAAGGCTTCTTGAGGGGAAAGCTGTAACTCTGTGAGATGATTTCACAGAACACAAAGAAGTTTCTCAGAAAGCTTCTTTCTCTTTGTTATCAGAGGATATTTCCTTTGGCCCTATAGTCTTCAAAGGGATCCGAAATATCTGTTATCAGATTCCACAGAAATAAGGCTAGCAAAGAGATCCACGAAATACAGATGTAACTCTGTGAGTGGAAGTCACATATCACAGAGCAGTTTCTCAGAAAGCTTCTTTCCAGATTTCATCGGAGGATATTTCCTTTTTCACCGTAGCCCTCTAAGGGCTTCCAAATATCACTTTGCCAATTCCACAAGAACTGTCTTAGCGAAAGGCTTCTTGAGGGGAAAGCTGTATCTCTGTGAGGTGATTTCACAGAACACAAAGAAGTTTCTCAGAAAGCTTCTTTCTCTTTGTTATGGGAGGATATTTCCTTTGGCCCTATAGTCTTCAAGGGGATTCTAAATATCTGCTTTCAGATTCCACAGAAATAAGGCTAGCAAAGAGATCCACGAAATACAGATGTAACTCTGTGAGTGGAAGTCACATATCACAGAGCAGTTTCTCAGAAAGCTTCTTTCCAGATTTCATCGGAGGATATTTCCTTTTTCACCATAGCCCTCTATGGGGTTCCAAATATCACTTTGCCAATTCCACAAGAACTGTCTTAGCGAAAGGTTTCTTGAGGGGAAAGCTGTAATTCTGTGAGATGATTTCACAGAACACAAAGAAGTTTCTCAGAAAGCTTCTTTCTCTTTGTTATGGGAGGATATTTCCTTTGTCCCTACAGTCTTCAAAGGGATCCGAAATATCTGTTCTCAGATTCCACAGAAATAAGGCTAGCAAAGAGATCCACGAAATACAGATGTAACTCTGTGAGTGGAAGTCACATATCACAGAGCAGTTTCTCAGAAAGCTTCTTTCGAGATTTCATCGGAGGATATTTCCTTTTTCACCATAGCCCTCTAGGGGCTTCCAAATATCACTTTCCCAATTCCACAAGAACTGTCTCAGCGAAAGGCTTCTTGAGGGGAAAGCTGTAACTCTGTGAGATGATTTCACAGAACACAAAGAAGTTTCTCAGAAAGCTTCTTTCTCTTTGTTATCGGAGGATATTTCCTTTGGCCCTATAGTCTTCAAAGGGATCCGAAATATCTGTTCTCAGATTCCACAGAAATAAGGCTAGCAAAGAGATCCACGAAATACAGATGTAACTCTGTGAGTGGAAATCACATATCACAGAGCAGTTTCTCAGAAAGCTTCTTTCCAGATTTCATCGGAGGATATTTCCTTTTTCACCGTAGCCCTCTAAGGGCTTCCAAATATCACTTTGCCAATTCCACAAGAACTGTCTTAGCGAAAGGCTTCTTAAGGGGAAAGCTGTAACTCTGTGAGATGATTTCACAGAACACAAAGAAGTTTCTCAGAAAGCTTCTTTCTCTTTGTTATGGGAGGATATTTCCTTTGGCCCTATATTCTTCAAAGGGATTCTAAATATCTGCTCTCAGATTCCACAGAAATAAGGCTAGCAAAGAGATCCACGATACACAGATGTAACTCTGTGAGTGGAAGTCACATATCACAGAGCAGTTTCTCAGAAAGCTTCTTTCGAGATTTCATCGGAGGATATTTCCTTTTTCACCATAGCCCTCTAGGGGCTTCCAAATATCACTTTCCCAATTCCACAAGAACTGTCTCAGCGAAAGCCTTCTTGAGGGGAAAGCTGTAACTCTGTGAGATGATTTCACAGAACACAAAGAAGTTTCTCAGAAAGCTTCTTTCTCTTTGTTATCGGAGGATATTTCCTTTGGCCCTATAGTCTTCAAAGGGATCCGAAATATCTGTTCTCAGATTCCACAGAAATAAGGCTAGCAAAGAGATCCACGAAATACAGATGTAACTCTGTGAGTGGAAGTCACATATCACAGAGCAGTTTCTCAGAAAGCTTCTTTCCAGATTTCATCGGAGGATATTTCCTTTTTCACCGTAGCCCTCTAGGGCTACCAAATATCACTTTGCCAATTCCACAAGAACTGTCTTAGCGAAAGGCTTCTTGAGGGGAATGCTGTAACTCTGTGAGATGATTTCACAGAACACAAAGAAGTTTCTCAGAAAGCTTCTTTCTCTTTGTTATCGGAGGATATGTCCTTTGGCCCTATATTCTTCAAAGGGATTCTAAATATCTGCTCTCAGATTCCACAGAAATAAGGCTAGCAAAGAGATCCACGAAATACAGATGTAACTCTGTGAGTGGAAGTCACATATCACAGAGCAGTTTCTCGGAAAGCTTCTTTCCAGATTTCATCTGAGGATATTTCCTTTTTCACCGTAGCCCTCTATGGGCTTCCAAATATCACTTTGCCAATTCCACAAGAACTGTCTTAGCGAAAGGCTTCTTGAGGGGAAAGCTGTAACTCTGTGAGATGATTTCACAGAACACAAAGAAGTTTCTCAGAAAGCTTCTTTCTCTTTGTTATCGGAGGATATTTCCTTTGGTCCTATAGTCTTCAAAGGGATCCCAAATATCTGTTCTCAGATTCCACAGAAATAAGGCTAGCAAAGAGATCCCCGAAATACAGATGTAACTCTGTGAGTGGAAGTCACATATCCCAGAGCAGTTTCTCAGAAAGCTTCTTTCCAGATTTCATCTGAGGATATTTCCTTTTTCACCATAGCCCTCTATGGGCTTCCAAATATCACTTTGCCAATTCCACAAGAACTGTCTTAGCGAAAGGCTTCTTGAGGGGAAAGCTGTAACTCTGTGAGATGATTTCACAGAACACAAAGAAGTTTCTCAGAAAGCTTCTTTCTCTTTGTTATCGGAGGATATTTCCTTTGGCCCTATAGTCTTCAAAGGGATCCGAAATATCTGTTCTCAGATTCCACAGAAATAAGGCTAGCAAAGAGATCCACGAAATACAGATGTAACTCTGTGAGTGGAAGTCACATATCACAGAGCAGTTTCTCAGAAAGCTTCTTTCCAGATTTCATCGGAGGATATTTCCTTTTTCACCGTAGCCCTCTAAGGGCTTCCAAATATCACTTTGCCAATTCCACAAGAACTGTCTTAGCGAAAGGCTTCTTGAGGGGAAAGCTGTAACTCTGTGAGATGATTTCACAGAATACAAAGAAGTTTCTCAGAAAGCTTCTTTCTCTTTGTTATGGGAGGATATTTCCTTTGGCCCTATATTCTTCAAAGGGATTCTAAATATCTGCTCTCAGATTCCACAGAAATAAGGCTAGCAAAGAGATCCACGAAATACAGATGTAACTCTGTGAGTGGAAGTCACATATCACAGAGCAGTTTCTCAGAAAGCTTCTTTCCAGATTTCATCGGAGGATATTTCCTTTTTCACCATAGCCCTCTATGGGCTTCCAAATATCACTTTGCCAATTCCAAAAGAACTGTCTTAGCGAAAGGCTTCTTGAGGGGAAAGCTGTAACTCTGGGAGATGATTTCACAGAACACAAAGAAGTTTCTCAGAAAGCTTCTTTCTCTTTGTTATCGGAGGATATTTCCTTTGGCCCTATAGTCTTCAAAGGGATCCGAAATATCTGTTCTCAGATTCCACAGAAATAAGGCTAGCAAAGAGATCCACGAAATACAGATGTAACTCTGTGAGTGGAAGTCACATATCACAGAGCAGTTTCTCAGAAAGCTTCTTTCCAGATTTCATCGGAGGATATTTCCTTTTTCACCGTAGCCCTCTAAGGGCGTCCAAATATCACTTTGCCAATTCCACAAGAACTGTCTTAGCGAAAGGCTTCTTGAGGGGAAAGCTGTAACTCTGTGAGATGATTTCACAGAACACAAAGAAGTTTCTCAGAAAGCTTCTTTCTCTTTGTTATGGGAGGATATTTCCTTTGGCCCTATATTCTTCAAAGGGATTCTAAATATCTGCTCTCAGATTCCACAGAAATAAGGCTAGCAAAGAGATCCACGAAATACAGATGTAACTCTGTGAGTGGAAGTCACATATCACAGAGCAGTTTCTCAGAAAGCTTCTTTCCAGATTTCATCGGAGGATATTTCCTTTTTCACCATAGCCCTCTATGGGCTTCCAAATATCACTTTGCCAATTCCACAAGAACTGTCTTAGCGAAAGGCTTCTTGAGGGGAAAGCTGTAACTCTGTGAGATGATTTCACAGAACACAAAGAAGTTTCTCAGAAAGCTTCTTTCTCTTTGTTATCGGAGGATATTTCCTTTGGCCCTATAATCTTCAAAGGGATCCGAAATATCTGTTCTCAGATTCCACAGAAATAAGGCTAGCAAAGAGATCCACGAAATTCAGATGTAACTCTGTGAGTGGAGTCACATATCACAGAGCAGTTTCTCAGAAAGCTTCTTTCCAGATTTCATCGGAGGATATTTCCTTTTTCACCGTAGCCCTCTAAGGGCTTCCAAATATCACTTTGCCAATTCCACAAGAACTGTCTTAGCGAAAGGCTTCTTGAGGGGAAAGCTGTAACTCTGGGAGATGATTTCACAGAACACAAAGAAGTTTCTCAGAAATCTCCTTTCTCTTTGTTATGGGAGGATATTTCCTTTGGCCCTATATTCTTCAAAGGGATTCTAAATATCTGCTCTCAGATTCCACAGAAATAAGGCTAGCAAAGAGATCCACGAAATACAGATGTAACTCTGTGAGTGGAAGTCACATATCACAGAGCAGTTTCTCAGAAAGCTTCTTTCCAGATTTCATCGGAGGATATTTCCTTTTTCACCATAGCCCTCTATGGGCTTCCAAATATCACTTTGCCAATTCCAAAAGAACTGTCTTAGCGAAAGGCTTCTTGAGGGGAAAGATGTAACTCTGGGAGATGATTTCACAGAACACAAAGAAGTTTCTCAGAAAGCTTCTTTCTCTTTGTTATCAGAGGATATTTCCTTTGGCCCTATAGTCTTCAAAGGGATCCGAAATATCTGTTCTCAGATTCCACAGAAATAAGGCTAGCAAAGAGATCCACGAAATACAGATGTAACTCTGTGAGTGGAAGTCACATATCACAGAGCAGTTTCTCAGAAAGCTAGTTTCCAGATTTCATCGGAGGATATTTCCTTTTTCACCGTAGCCCTCTAAGGGCTTCCAAATATCACTTTGCCAATTCCACAAGAACTGTCTTAGCGAAAGGCTTCTTGAGGGGAAAGCTGTAACTCTGTGAGATGATTTCACAGAACACAAAGAAGTTTCTCAGAAAGCTTCTTTCTCTTTGTTATGGGAGGATATTTCCTTTGGCCCTATATTCTTCAAAGGGATTCTAAATATCTGCTCTCAGATTCCACAGAAATAAGGCTAGCAAAGAGATCCACGAAATACAGATGTAACTCTGTGAGTGGAAGTCACATATCACAGAGCAGTTTCTCAGAAAGCTTCTTTCCAGATTTCATCGGAGGATATTTCCTTTTTCACCATAGCCCTCTATGGGCTTCCAAATATCACTTTGCCAATTCCACAAGAACTGTCTTAGCGAAAGGCTTCTTGAGGGGAAAGCTGTAACTCTGTGAGATGATTTCACAGAACACAAAGAAGTTTCTCAGAAAGCTTCTTTCTCTTTGTTATCGGAGGATATTTCCTTTAGCCCTATAATCTTCAAAGGGATCCGAAATATCTGTTCTCAGATTCCACAGAAATAAGGCTAGCAAAGAGATCCACGAAATACAGATGTAACTCTGTGAGTGGAGTCACATATCACAGAGCAGTTTCTCAGAAAGCTTCTTTCCAGATTTCATCGGAGGATATTTCCTTTTTCACCGTAGCCCTCTAAGGGCTTCCAAATATCACTTTGCCAATTCCACAAGAACTGTCTTAGCGAAAGGCTTCTTGAGGGGAAAGCTGTAACTCTGTGAGATGATTTCACAGAACACAAAGAAGTTTCTCGGAAATCTTCTTTCTCTTTGTTATGGGAGGATATTTCCTTTGGCCCTATATTCTTCAAAGGGATTCTAAATATCTGCTCTCAGATTCCACAGAAATAAGGCTAGCAAAGAGATCCACGAAATACAGATGTAACTCTGTGAGTGGAAGTCACATATCACAGAGCAGTTTCTCAGAAAGCTTCTTTCCAGATTTCATCGGAGGATATTTCCTTTTTCACCATAGCCCTCTATGGGCTTCCAAATATCACTTTGCCAATTCCAAAAGAACTGTCTTAGCGAAAGGCTTCTTGAGGGGAAAGCTGTAACTCTGTGAGATGATTTCACAGAACACAAAGAAGTTTCTCAGAAAGCTTCTTTCTCTTTGTTATGGGAGGATATTTCCTTTGTCCCTACAGTCTTCAAAGGGATCCGAAATATCTGTTCTCAGATTCCACAGAAATAAGGCTAGCAAAGAGATCCACGAAATACAGATGTAACTCTGTGAGTGGAAGTCACATATCACAGAGCAGTTTCTCAGAAAGCTTCTTTCGAGATTTCATCGGAGGATATTTCCTTTTTCACCATAGCCCTCTAGGGGCTTCCAAATATCACTTTCCCAATTCCACAAGAACTGTCTCAGCGAAAGGCTTCTTGAGGGGAAAGCTGTAACTCTGTGAGATGATTTCACAGAACACAAAGAAGTTTCTCAGAAAGCTTCTTTCTCTTTGTTATCGGAGGATATTTCCTTTGGCCCTATAGTCTTCAAAGGGATCCGAAATATCTGTTCTCAGATTCCACAGAAATAAGGCTAGCAAAGAGATCCACGAAATACAGATGTAACTCTGTGAGTGGAAATCACATATCACAGAGCAGTTTCTCAGAAAGCTTCTTTCCAGATTTCATCGGAGGATATTTCCTTTTTCACCGTAGCCCTCTAAGGGCTTCCAAATATCACTTTGCCAATTCCACAAGAACTGTCTTAGCGAAAGGCTTCTTAAGGGGAAAGCTGTAACTCTGTGAGATGATTTCACAGAACACAAAGAAGTTTCTCAGAAAGCTTCTTTCTCTTTGTTATGGGAGGATATTTCCTTTGGCCCTATATTCTTCAAAGGGATTCTAAATATCTGCTCTCAGATTCCACAGAAATAAGGCTAGCAAAGAGATCCACGATACACAGATGTAACTCTGTGAGTGGAAGTCACATATCACAGAGCAGTTTCTCAGAAAGCTTCTTTCGAGATTTCATCGGAGGATATTTCCTTTTTCACCATAGCCCTCTAGGGGCTTCCAAATATCACTTTCCCAATTCCACAAGAACTGTCTCAGCGAAAGCCTTCTTGAGGGGAAAGCTGTAACTCTGTGAGATGATTTCACAGAACACAAAGAAGTTTCTCAGAAAGCTTCTTTCTCTTTGTTATCGGAGGATATTTCCTTTGGCCCTATAGTCTTCAAAGGGATCCGAAATATCTGTTCTCAGATTCCACAGAAATAAGGCTAGCAAAGAGATCCACGAAATACAGATGTAACTCTGTGAGTGGAAGTCACATATCACAGAGCAGTTTCTCAGAAAGCTTCTTTCCAGATTTCATCGGAGGATATTTCCTTTTTCACCGTAGCCCTCTAGGGCTACCAAATATCACTTTGCCAATTCCACAAGAACTGTCTTAGCGAAAGGCTTCTTGAGGGGAATGCTGTAACTCTGTGAGATGATTTCACAGAACACAAAGAAGTTTCTCAGAAAGCTTCTTTCTCTTTGTTATCGGAGGATATGTCCTTTGGCCCTATATTCTTCAAAGGGATTCTAAATATCTGCTCTCAGATTCCACAGAAATAAGGCTAGCAAAGAGATCCACGAAATACAGATGTAACTCTGTGAGTGGAAGTCACATATCACAGAGCAGTTTCTCGGAAAGCTTCTTTCCAGATTTCATCTGAGGATATTTCCTTTTTCACCGTAGCCCTCTATGGGCTTCCAAATATCACTTTGCCAATTCCACAAGAACTGTCTTAGCGAAAGGCTTCTTGAGGGGAAAGCTGTAACTCTGTGAGATGATTTCACAGAACACAAAGAAGTTTCTCAGAAAGCTTCTTTCTCTTTGTTATCGGAGGATATTTCCTTTGGTCCTATAGTCTTCAAAGGGATCCCAAATATCTGTTCTCAGATTCCACAGAAATAAGGCTAGCAAAGAGATCCCCGAAATACAGATGTAACTCCGTGAGTGGAAGTCACATATCCCAGAGCAGTTTCTCAGAAAGCTTCTTTCCAGATTTCATCTGAGGATATTTCCTTTTTCACCATAGCCCTCTATGGGCTTCCAAATATCACTTTGCCAATTCCACAAGAACTGTCTTAGCGAAAGGCTTCTTGAGGGGAAAGCTGTAACTCTGTGAGATGATTTCACAGAACACAAAGAAGTTTCTCAGAAAGCTTCTTTCTCTTTGTTATCGGAGGATATTTCCTTTGGCCCTATAGTCTTCAAAGGGATCCGAAATATCTGTTCTCAGATTCCACAGAAATAAGGCTAGCAAAGAGATCCACGAAATACAGATGTAACTCTGTGAGTGGAAGTCACATATCACAGAGCAGTTTCTCAGAAAGCTTCTTTCCAGATTTCATCGGAGGATATTTCCTTTTTCACCGTAGCCCTCTAAGGGCTTCCAAATATCACTTTGCCAATTCCACAAGAACTGTCTTAGCGAAAGGCTTCTTGAGGGGAAAGCTGTAACTCTGTGAGATGATTTCACAGAATACAAAGAAGTTTCTCAGAAAGCTTCTTTCTCTTTGTTATGGGAGGATATTTCCTTTGGCCCTATATTCTTCAAAGGGATTCTAAATATCTGCTCTCAGATTCCACAGAAATAAGGCTAGCAAAGAGATCCACGAAATACAGATGTAACTCTGTGAGTGGAAGTCACATATCACAGAGCAGTTTCTCAGAAAGCTTCTTTCCAGATTTCATCGGAGGATATTTCCTTTTTCACCATAGCCCTCTATGGGCTTCCAAATATCACTTTGCCAATTCCAAAAGAACTGTCTTAGCGAAAGGCTTCTTGAGGGGAAAGCTGTAACTCTGGGAGATGATTTCACAGAACACAAAGAAGTTTCTCAGAAAGCTTCTTTCTCTTTGTTATCGGAGGATATTTCCTTTGGCCCTATAGTCTTCAAAGGGATCCGAAATATCTGTTCTCAGATTCCACAGAAATAAGGCTAGCAAAGAGATCCACGAAATACAGATGTAACTCTGTGAGTGGAAGTCACATATCACAGAGCAGTTTCTCAGAAAGCTTCTTTCCAGATTTCATCGGAGGATATTTCCTTTTTCACCGTAGCCCTCTAAGGGCGTCCAAATATCACTTTGCCAATTCCACAAGAACTGTCTTAGCGAAAGGCTTCTTGAGGGGAAAGCTGTAACTCTGTGAGATGATTTCACAGAACACAAAGAAGTTTCTCAGAAAGCTTCTTTCTCTTTGTTAATGGAGGATATTTCCTTTGGCCCTATATTCCTCAAAGGGATTCTAAATATCTGCTCTCAGATTCCACAGAAATAAGGCTAGCAAAGAGATCCACGAAATACAGATGTAACTCTGTGAGTGGAAGTCACATATCACAGAGCAGTTTCTCAGAAAGCTTCTTTCCAGATTTCATCGGAGGATATTTCCTTTTTCACCATAGCCCTCTATGGGCTTCCAAATATCACTTTGCCAATTCCACAAGAACTGTCTTAGCGAAAGGCTTCTTGAGGGGAAAGCTGTAACTCTGTGAGATGATTTCACAGAACACAAAGAAGTTTCTCAGAAAGCTTCTTTCTCTTTGTTATCGGAGGATATTTCCTTTGGCCCTATAATCTTCAAAGGGATCCGAAATATCTGTTCTCAGATTCCACAGAAATAAGGCTAGCAAAGAGATCCACGAAATTCAGATGTAACTCTGTGAGTGGAGTCACATATCACAGAGCAGTTTCTCAGAAAGCTTCTTTCCAGATTTCATCGGAGGATATTTCCTTTTTCACCGTAGCCCTCTAAGGGCTTCCAAATATCACTTTGCCAATTCCACAAGAACTGTCTTAGCGAAAGGCTTCTTGAGGGGAAAGCTGTAACTCTGGGAGATGATTTCACAGAACACAAAGAAGTTTCTCAGAAATCTCCTTTCTCTTTGTTATGGGAGGATATTTCCTTTGGCCCTATATTCTTCAAAGGGATTCTAAATATCTGCTCTCAGATTCCACAGAAATAAGGCTAGCAAAGAGATCCACGAAATACAGATGTAACTCTGTGAGTGGAAGTCACATATCACAGAGCAGTTTCTCAGAAAGCTTCTTTCCAGATTTCATCGGAGGATATTTCCTTTTTCACCATAGCCCTCTATGGGCTTCCAAATATCACTTTGCCAATTCCAAAAGAACTGTCTTAGCGAAAGGCTTCTTGAGGGGAAAGATGTAACTCTGGGAGATGATTTCACAGAACACAAAGAAGTTTCTCAGAAAGCTTCTTTCTCTTTGTTATCGGAGGATATTTCCTTTGGCCCTATAGTCTTCAAAGGGATCCGAAATATCTGTTCTCAGATTCCACAGAAATAAGGCTAGCAAAGAGATCCACGAAATACAGATGTAACTCTGTGAGTGGAAGTCACATATCACAGAGCAGTTTCTCAGAAAGCTTCTTTCCAGATTTCATCGGAGGATATTTCCTTTTTCACCGTAGCCCTCTAAGGGCTTCCAAATATCACTTTGCCAATTCCACAAGAACTGTCTTAGCGAAAGGCTTCTTGAGGGGAAAGCTGTAACTCTGTGAGATGATTTCACAGAACACAAAGAAGTTTCTCAGAAAGCTTCTTTCTCTTTGTTATGGGAGGATATTTCCTTTGGCCCTATATTCTTCAAAGGGATTCTAAATATCTGCTCTCAGATTCCACAGAAATAAGGCTAGCAAAGAGATCCACGAAATACAGATGTAACTCTGTGAGTGGAAGTCACATATCACAGAGCAGTTTCTCAGAAAGCTTCTTTCCAGATTTCATCGGAGGATATTTCCTTTTTCACCATAGCCCTCTATGGGCTTCCAAATATCACTTTGCCAATTCCACAAGAACTGTCTTAGCGAAAGGCTTCTTGAGGGGAAAGCTGTAACTCTGTGAGATGATTTCACAGAACACAAAGAAGTTTCTCAGAAAGCTTCTTTCTCTTTGTTATCGGAGGATATTTCCTTTAGCCCTATAATCTTCAAAGGGATCCGAAATATCTGTTCTCAGATTCCACAGAAATAAGGCTAGCAAAGAGATCCACGAAATACAGATGTAACTCTGTGAGTGGAGTCACATATCACAGAGCAGTTTCTCAGAAAGCTTCTTTCCAGATTTCATCGGAGGATATTTCCTTTTTCACCGTAGCCCTCTAAGGGCTTCCAAATATCACTTTGCCAATTCCACAAGAACTGTCTTAGCGAAAGGCTTCTTGAGGGGAAAGCTGTAACTCTGTGAGATGATTTCACAGAACACAAAGAAGTTTCTCAGAAATCTTCTTTCTCTTTGTTATGGGAGGATATTTCCTTTGGCCCTATATTCTTCAAAGGGATTCTAAATATCTGCTCTCAGATTCCACAGAAATAAGGCTAGCAAAGAGATCCACGAAATACAGATGTAACTCTGTGAGTGGAAGTCACATATCACAGAGCAGTTTCTCAGAAAGCTTCTTTCCAGATTTCATCGGAGGATATTTCCTTTTTCACCATAGCCCTCTATGGGCTTCCAAATATCACTTTGCCAATTCCACAAGAACTGTCTTAGCGAAAGGCTTCTTGAGGGGAAAGCTGTAACTCTGTGAGATGATTTCACAGAACACAAAGAAGTTTCTCAGAAAGCTTCTTTCTCTTTGTTATCGGAGGATATTTCCTTTGGCCCTATAGTCTTCAAAGGGATCCGAAATATCTGTTCTCAGATTCCACAGAAATAAGGCTAGCAAAGAGATCCACGAAATACAGATGTAACTCTGTGAGTGGAAGTCACATATCACAGAGCAGTTTCTCAGAAAGCTCCTTTGCAGATTTCATCTGAGGATATTTCCTTTTTCACCATAGCCCTCTATGGGCTTCCAAATATCACTTTGCCAATTCCACAAGAACTGTCTTAGCGAAAGGCTTCTTGAGGGGAAAGCTGTAACTCTGGGAGATGATTTCACAGAACACAAAGAAGTTTCTCAGAAAGCTTCTTTCTCTTTGTTATCGGAGGATATTTCCTTTGGCCCTATAGTCTTCAAAGGGATCCGAAATATCTGTTCTCAGATTCCACAGAAATAAGGCTAGCAAAGAGATCCACGAAATACAGATGTAACTCTGTGAGTGGAAGTCACATATCACAGAGCAGTTTCTCAGAAAGCTTCTTTCCAGATTTCATCGGAGGATATTTCCTTTTTCACCGTAGCCCTCTAGGGCAACCAAATATCACTTTGCCAATTCCACAAGAACTGTCTTAGCGAAAGGCCTCTTGAGGGGAATGCTGTAACTCTGTGAGATGATTTCACAGAACACAAAGAAGTTTCTCAGAAAGCTTCTTTCTCTTTGTTATCGGAGGATATGTCCTTTGGCCCTATATTCTTCAAAGGGATTCTAAATATCTGCTCTCAGATTCCACAGAAATAAGGCTAGCAAAGAGATCCACGAAATACAGATGTAACTCTGTGAGTGGAAGTCACATATCACAGAGCAGTTTCTCAGAAAGCTTCTTTCCAGATTTCCTCTGAGGATATTTCCTTTTTCACCATAGCCCTCTATGGGCTTCCAAATATCACTTTGCCAATTCCACAAGAACGGTCTTAGCGAAAGGCTTCTTGAGGGGAAAGCTGTAACTCTGTGAGATGATTTCACAGAACACAAAGAAGTTTCTCAGAAAGCTTTTTTCTCTTTGTTATCGTTGGATATTTCCTTTGGTCCTATAGTCTTCTAAGGGATACGAAATATCTGTTCTCAGATTCCACAGAAATAAGGCTAGCAAAGAAATCCACGAAATACAGATGTAACTCTGTGAGTGGAAGTCACATATCACAGAGCAGTTTCTCAGAAAGCTTCTTTCCAGATTTCATCGGAGGATATTTCCT
This sequence comes from Macaca mulatta, assembly GCF_049350105.2. Taxonomy (NCBI): domain Eukaryota; kingdom Metazoa; phylum Chordata; class Mammalia; order Primates; family Cercopithecidae; genus Macaca; species Macaca mulatta. The sequence continues at coordinate 33,129,226 of NC_133417.1, forward strand.
TTTTCACCGTAGCCCTCTAAGGGCTTCCAAATATCACTTTGCCAATTCCACAAGAACTGTCTTAGCGAAAGGCTTCTTGAGGGGAAAGCTGTAACTCTGTGAGATGATTTCACAGAACACAAAGAAGTTTCTAAGAAAGCTTCTTTCTCTTTGTTATGGGAGGATATTTCCTTTGGCCCTGTAGTCTTCAAAGGGATTATAAATATCTGCTCTCAGATTCCACAGAAATAAGGCTAGCAAAGAGATCCACGATATACAGATGTAACTCTGTGAGTGGAAGTCACATATCCCAGAGCAGTTTCTCAGAAAGCTTCTTTCCAGATTTCATCGGAGGATATTTCCTTTTTCACCATAGCCCTCTATGGGCTTCCAAATATCACTTTGCCAATTCCACAAGAACTGTCTTAGCGAAAGGCTTCTTGAGGGGATAGCTGTAACTCTGTGAGATGATTTCACAGAACACAAAGAAGTTTCTCAGAAAGCTTCTTTCTCTTTGTTATCGGAGGATATTTCCTTTGGCCCTATAGTCTTCAAAGGGTTCCGAAATATCTGTTCTCAGATTCCACAGAAATAAGGCTAGCAAAGAGATCCACGAAATACAGATGTAACTCTGTGAGTGGAAGTCACATATCACAGAGCAGTTTCTCAGAAAGCTTCTTTCCAGATTTCATCGGAGGATATTTCCTTTTTCACCGTAGCCCTCTAAGGGCTTCCAAATATCACTTTGCCAATTCCACAAGAACTGTCTTAGCGAAAGGCTTCTTGAGGGGAAAGCTGTAACTCTGTGAGATGATTTCACAGAACACAAAGAAGTTTCTCAGAAAGCTTCTTTCTCTTTGTTATGGGAGGATATTTCCTTTGGCCCTATATTCTTCAAAGGGATTCTAAATATCTGCTCTCAGATTCCACAGAAATAAGGCTAGCAAAGAGATCCACGAAATACAGATGTAACTCTGTGAGTGGAAGTCACATATCCCAGAGCAGTTTCTCAGAAAGCTTCTTTCCAGATTTCATCGGAGGATATTTCCTTTTTCACCGTAGCCCTCTATGGGCTTCCAAATATCACTTTGCCAATTCCACAAGAACTGTCTTAGCGAAAGGCTTCTTGAGGGGAAAGCTGTAACTCTGTGAGATGATTTCACAGAACACAAAGAATTTTCTCAGAAAGCTTCTTTCTCTTTGTTATCGGAGGATATTTCCTTTGGCCCTATAGTCTTCAAAGGGATCCGAAATATCTGTTCTCAGATTCCACAGAAATAAGGCTAGCAAAGAGATCCACGAAATACAGATGTAACTCTGGGAGTGGAAGTCACATATCACAGAGCAGTTTCTCAGAAAGCTTCTTTCCAGATTTCATCGGAGGATATTTCCTTTTTCACCGTAGCCCTCTAAGGGCTTCCAAATATCACTTTGCCAATTCCACAAGAACTGTCTTAGCGAAAGGCTTCTTGAGGGGAAAGCTGTAACTCTGTGAGATGATTTCACAGAACACAAAGAAGTTTCTCAGAAACCTTCTTTCTCTTTGTTATGGGAGGATATTTCCTTTGGCCCTATATTCTTCAAAGGGATTCTAAATATCTGCTCTCAGATTCCACAGAAATAAGGCTAGCAAAGAGATCCACGATATACAGATGTAACTCTGTGAGTGGAAGTCACATATCCCAGAGCAGTTTCTCAGAAAGCTTCTTTCCAGATTTCATAGGAGGATATTTCCTTTTTGACCATAGCCCTCTATGGGCTTCCCAATATCACTTTGCCAATTCCACAAGAACTGTCTTAGCGAAAGGCTTCTTGAGGGGAAAGCTGTAACTCTCTGAGATGATTTCACAGAACACAAAGAAGTTTCTCAGAAAGCTTCTTTCTCTTTGTTATCGGAGGATATTTCCTTTGGCCCTATAGCCTTCAAAGGGATCCGAAATATCTGTTCTCAGATTCCACAGAAATAAGGCTAGCAAAGAGATCCACGAAATACAGATGTAACTCTGTGAGTGGAAGTCACATATCACAGAGCAGTTTCTCAGAAAGCTTCTTTCGAGATTTCATCGGAGGATATTTCCTTTTTCACCATAGCCCTCTAGGGGCTTCCAAATATCACTTACCCAATTCCACAAGAACTGTCTCAGCGAAAGGCTTCTTGAGGGGAAAGCTGTAACTCTGTGAGATGATTTCACAGAACACAAAGAAGTTTCTCAGAAAGCTTCTTTCTCTTTGTTATCGGAGGATATTTCCTTTGGCCCTATAGTCTTCAAAGGGATCCGAAATATCTGTTCTCAGATTCCACAGAAATAAGGCTAGCAAAGAGATCCACGAAATACAGATGTAACTCTGTGAGTGGAAGTCACATATCACAGAGCAGTTTCTCGGAAAGCTTCTTTCCAGATTTCATCTGAGGATATTTCCTTTTTCACCGTAGCCCTCTATGGGCTTCCAAATATCACTTTGCCAATTCCACAAGAACTGTCTTAGCGAAAGGCTTCTTGAGGGGAAAGCTGTAACTCTGTGAGATGATTTCACAGAACACAAAGAAGTTTCTCAGAAAGCTTCTTTCTCTTTGTTATCGGAGGATATTTCCTTTGGTCCTATAGTCTTCAAAGGGATCCCAAATATCTGTTCTCAGATTCCACAGAAATAAGGCTAGCAAAGAGATCCCCGGAATACAGATGTAACTCTGTGAGTGGAAGTCACATATCCCAGAGCAGTTTCTCAGAAAGCTTCTTTCCAGATTTCATCTGAGGATATTTCCTTTTTCACCATAGCCCTCTATGGGCTTCCAAATATCACTTTGCCAATTCCACAAGAACTGTCTTAGCGAAAGGCTTCTTGAGGGGAAAGCTGTAACTCTGTGAGATGATTTCACAGAACACAAACAAGTTTCTCAGAAAGCTTCTTTCTCTTTGTTATCGGAGGATATTTCCTTTGGCCCTATATTCTTCAAAGGGATTCTAAATATCTGCTCTCAGATTCCACAGAAATAAGGCTAGCAAAGAGATCCACGAAATACAGATGTAACTCTGTGAGTGGAAGTCACATATCACAGAGCAGTTTCTCAGAAAGCTTCTTTCCAGATTTCATCGGAGGATATTTCCTTTTTCACCATAGCCCTCTATGGGCTTCCAAATATCACTTTGCCAATTCCAAAAGAACTGTCTTAGCGAAACGCTTCTTGAGGGGAAAGCTGTAACTCTGGGAGATGATTTCACAGAACACAAAGAAGTTTCTCAGAAAGCTTTTTTCTCTTTGTTATCGTTGGATATTTCCTTTGGTCCTATAGTCTTCTAAGGGATCCGAAATATCTGTTCTCAGATTCCACAGAAATAAGGCTAGCAAAGAAATCCACGAAATACAGATGTAACTCTGTGAGTGGAAGTCACATATCACAGAGCAGTTTCTCAGAAAGCTTCTTTCCAGATTTCATCGGAGGATATTTCCTTTTTCACCGTAGCCCTCTAAGGGCTTCCAAATATCACTTTGCCAATTCCACAAGAACTGTCTTAGCGAAAGGCTTCTTGAGGGGAAAGCTGTAACTCTGTGAGATGATTTCACAGAACACAAAGAAGTTTCTCAGAAAGCTTCTTTCTCTTTGTTATGGGAGGATATTTCCTTTGGCCCTGTAGTCTTCAAAGGGATTCTAAATATCTGCTCTCAGATTCCACAGAAATAAGGCTAGCAAAGAGATCCACGATATACAGATGTAACTCTGTGAGTGGAAGTCACATATCCCAGAGCAGTTTCTCAGAAAGCTTCTTTCCAGATTTCATCGGAGGATATTTCCTTTTTCACCATAGCCCTCTATGGGCTTCCAAATATCACTTTGCCAATTCCACAAGAACTGTCTTAGCGAAAGGCTTCTTGAGGGGATAGCTGTAACTCTGTGAGATGATTTCACAGAACACAAAGAAGTTTCTCAGAAAGCTTCTTTCTCTTTGTTATCGGAGGATATTTCCTTTGGCCCTATAGTCTTCAAAGGGTTCCGAAATATCTGTTCTCAGATTCCACAGAAATAAGGCTAGCAAAGAGATCCACGAAATACAGATGTAACTCTGTGAGTGGAAGTCACATATCACAGAGCAGTTTCTCAGAAAGCTTCTTTCCAGATTTCATCGGAGGATATTTCCTTTTTCACCGTAGCCCTCTAAGGGCTTCCAAATATCACTTTGCCAATTCCACAAGAACTGTCTTAGCGAAAGGCTTCTTGAGGGGAAAGCTGTAACTCTGTGAGATGATTTCACAGAACACAAAGAAGTTTCTCAGAAAGCTTCTTTCTCTTTGTTATGGGAGGATATTTCCTTTGGCCCTATATTCTTCAAAGGGATTCTAAATATCTGCTCTCAGATTCCACAGAAATAAGGCTAGCAAAGAGATCCACGAAATACAGATGTAACTCTGTGAGTGGAAGTCACATATCCCAGAGCAGTTTCTCAGAAAGCTTCTTTCCAGATTTCATCGGAGGATATTTCCTTTTTCACCGTAGCCCTCTATGGGCTTCCAAATATCACTTTGCCAATTCCACAAGAACTGTCTTAGCGAAAAGCTTCTTGAGGGGAAAGCTGTAACTCTGTGAGATGATTTCACAGAACACAAAGAAGTTTCTCAGAAAGCTTCTTTCTCTTTGTTATCGGAGGATATTTCCTTTGGCCCTATAGTCTTCAAAGGGATCCGAAATATCTGTTCTCAGATTCCACAGAAATAAGGCTAGCAAAGAGATCCACGAAATACAGATGTAACTCTGGGAGTGGAAGTCACATATCACAGAGCAGTTTCTCAGAAAGCTTCTTTCCAGATTTCATCGGAGGATATTTCCTTTTTCACCGTAGCCCTCTAAGGGCTTCCAAATATCACTTTGCCAATTCCACAAGAACTGTCTTAGCGAAAGGCTTCTTGAGGGGAAAGCTGTAACTCTGTGAGATGATTTCACAGAACACAAAGAAGTTTCTCAGAAACCTTCTTTCTCTTTGTTATGGGAGGATATTTCCTTTGGCCCTATATTCTTCAAAGGGATTCTAAATATCTGCTCTCAGATTCCACAGAAATAAGGCTAGCAAAGAGATCCACGATATACAGATGTAACTCTGTGAGTGGAAGTCACATATCCCAGAGCAGTTTCTCAGAAAGCTTCTTTCCAGATTTCATAGGAGGATATTTCCTTTTTGACCATAGCCCTCTATGGGCTTCCCAATATCACTTTGCCAATTCCACAAGAACTGTCTTAGCGAAAGGCTTCTTGAGGGGAAAGCTGTAACTCTCTGAGATGATTTCACAGAACACAAAGAAGTTTCTCAGAAAGCTTCTTTCTCTTTGTTATCGGAGGATATTTCCTTTGGCCCTATAGCCTTCAAAGGGATCCGAAATATCTGTTCTCAGATTCCACAGAAATAAGGCTAGCAAAGAGATCCACGAAATACAGATGTAACTCTGTGAGTGGAAGTCACATATCACAGAGCAGTTTCTCAGAAAGCTTCTTTCCAGATTTCATCGGAGGATATTTCCTTTTTCACCATAGCCGTCTATGGGCTTCCAAATATCACTTTACCAATTCCACAAGAACTGTCTTAGCGAAAGGCTTCTTCAGGGGAAAGCTGTAACTCTGTGAGATGATTTCACAGAACACAAAGAAGTTTCTCAGAAAGCTTCTTTCTCTTTGTTATCGGAGGATATTTCCTTTGGCCCTGTAGTCTTCAAAGGGATCCGAAATATGTGTTCTCAGATTCCACAGAAATAAGGCTAGCAAAGAGATCCACGAAATTCAGATGTAACTCTGTGAGTGGAAGTCACATATCACAGAGCAGTTTCTCAGAAAGCTTCCTTCCAGATTTCATCGGAGGATATTTCCTTTTTCACCATAGCCCTCCATGGGCTTCCAAATATCACTTTGCCAATTCCACAAGAACTGTCTTAGCGAAAGGCTTCTTGAGGGGAAAGCTGTAACTCTGTGAGATGATTTCTCAGAACACAAAGAAGTTTCTCAGAAAGCTTCTTTCTCTTTGTTATCGGAGGATATTTCCTTTGGCCCTATAGTCTTCAAAGGGATCCGAAATATCTGTTCTCAGATTCCACAGAAATAAGGCTAGCAAAGAGATCCACGAAAAACAGATGTAACTCTGTGAGTGGACGTCACATATCCCAGAGCAGTTTCTCAGAAAGCTTCTTTCCATATTTCATCGGAGGATATTTCCTTTTTCACCATAGCCCTCTATGGGCTTCCAAATATCACTTTGCCAATTCCACAAGAACTGTCTTAGCGAAAGGCTTCTTGAGGGGAAAGCTGTAACTCTGTGAGATGATTTCACAGAACACAAAGAAGTTTCTCAGAAATCTTCTTTCTCTTTGTTATCGGAGGATATTTCCTTTGGCCCTATAGTCTTCAAAGGGATCCGAAATATCTGTTATCAGATTCCACAGAAATAAGGCTAGCAAAGAGATCCACGAAATACAGATGTAACTCTGTGAGTGGAAGTCACATATCACAGAGCAGTTTCTCAGAAAGCTTCTTTCCAGATTTCATCGGAGGATATTTCCTTTTTCACCGTAGCCCTCTAAGGGCTTCCAAATATCACTTTGCCAATTCCACAAGAACTGTCTTAGCGAAAGGCTTCTTGAGGGGAAAGCTGTATCTCTGTGAGGTGATTTCACAGAACACAAAGAAGTTTCTCAGAAAGCTTCTTTCTCTTTGTTATGGGAGGATATTTCCTTTGGCCCTATAGTCTTCAAGGGGATTCTAAATATCTGCTTTCAGATTCCACAGAAATAAGGCTAGCAAAGAGATCCACGAAATACAGATGTAACTCTGTGAGTGGAAGTCACATATCACAGAGCAGTTTCTCAGAAAGCTTCTTTCCAGATTTCATCGGAGGATATTTCCTTTTTCACCGTAGCCCTCTATGGGGTTCCAAATATCACTTTGCCAATTCCACAAGAACTGTCTTAGCGAAAGGCTTCTTGAGGGGAAAGCTGTAACTCTGTGAGATGATTTCACAGAACACAAAGAAGTTTCTCAGAAAGCTTCTTTCTCTTTGTTATGGGAGGATATTTCCTTTGGCCCTATATTCTTCAAAGGGATTCTAAATATCTGCTCTCAGATTCCACAGAAATAAGGCTAGCAAAGAGATCCACGAAATACAGATGTAACTCTGTGAGTGGAAGTCACATATCACAGAGCAGTTTCTCAGAAAGCTTCTTTCCAGATTCATCGGAGGATATTTCCTTTTTCACCATAGCCCTCTATGGGCTTCCAAATATCACTTTGCCAATTCCAAAAGAACTGTCTTAGCGAAAGGCTTCTTGAGGGGAAAGCTGTAACTCTGGGAGATGATTTCACAGAACACAAAGAAGTTTCTCAGAAAGCTTCTTTCTCTTTGTTATCGGAGGATATTTCCTTTGGCCCTATAGTCTTCAAAGGGATCCGAAATATCTGTTCTCAGATTCCACAGAAATAAGGCTAGCAAAGAGATCCACGAAATACAGATGTAACTCTGTGAGTGGAAGTCACATATCACAGAGCAGTTTCTCAGAAAGCTTCTTTCCAGATTTCATCGGAGGATATTTCCTTTTTCACCGTAGCCCTCTAAGGGCTTCCAAATATCACTTTGCCAATTCCACAAGAACTGTCTTAGCGAAAGGCTTCTTGAGGGGAAAGCTGTAACTCTGTGAGATGATTTCACAGAACACAAAGAAGTTTCTCAGAAAGCTTCTTTCTCTTTGTTATGGGAGGATATTTCCTTTGGCCCTATATTCTTCAAAGGGATTCTAAATATCTGCTCTCAGATTCCACAGAAATAAGGCTAGCAAAGAGATCCACGAAATACAGATGTAACTCTGTGAGTGGAAGTCACATATCACAGAGCAGTTTCTCAGAAAGCTTCTTTCCAGATTTCATCGGAGGATATTTCCTTTTTCACCATAGCCCTCTATGGGCTTCCAAATATCACTTTGCCAATTCCAAAAGAACTGTCTTAGCGAAAGGCTTCTTGAGGGGAAAGCTGTAACTCTGTGAGATGATTTCACAGAACACAAAGAAGTTTCTCAGAAAGCTTCTTTCTCTTTGTTATTGGAGGATATTTCCTTTGGCCCTATAGTCTTCAAAGGGTTCCGAAATATCTGTTCTCAGATTCCACAGAAATAAGGCTAGCAAAGAGATCCACGAAATACAGATGTAACTCTGTGAGTGGAAGTCACATATCACAGAGCAGTTTCTCAGAAAGCTTCTTTCCAGATTTCATCGGAGGATATTTCCTTTTTCACCGTAGCCCTCTAAGGGCTTCCAAATATCACTTTGCCAATTCCACAAGAACTGTCTTAGCGAAAGGCTTCTTGAGGGGAAAGCTGTAACTCTGTGAGATGATTTCACAGAACACAAAGAAGTTTCTCAGAAAGCTTCTTTCTCTTTGTTATGGGAGGATATTTCCTTTGGCCCTATATTCTTCAAAGGGATTCTAAATATCTGCTCTCAGATTCCACAGAAATAAGGCTAGCAAAGAGATCCACGAAATACAGATGTAACTCTGTGAGTGGAAGTCACATATCCCAGAGCAGTTTCTCAGAAAGCTTCTTTCCAGATTTCATCGGAGGATATTTCCTTTTTCACCGTAGCCCTCTATGGGCTTCCAAATATCACTTTGCCAATTCCACAAGAACTGTCTTAGCGAAAGGCTTCTTGAGGGGAAAGCTGTAACTCTGTGAGATGATTTCACAGAACACAAAGAAGTTTCTCAGAAAGCTTCTTTCTCTTTGTTATCGGAGGATATTTCCTTTGGCCCTATAGTCTTCAAAGGGATCCGAAATATCTGCTCTCAGATTCCACAGAAATAAGGCTAGCAAAGAGATCCACGAAATACAGATGTAACTCTGGGAGTGGAAGTCACATATCACAGAGCAGTTTCTCAGAAAGCTTCTTTCCAGATTTCATCGGAGGATATTTCCTTTTTCACCGTAGCCCTCTAAGGGCTTCCAAATATCACTTTGCGAATTCCACAAGAACTGTCTTAGCGAAAGGCTTCTTGAGGGGAAAGCTGTAACTCTGTGAGATGATTTCACAGAACACAAAGAAGTTTCTCAGAAAGCTTCTTTCTCTTTGTTATGGGAGGATATTTCCTTTGGCCCTATATTCTTCAAAGGGATTCTAAATATCTGCTCTCAGATTCCACAGAAATAAGGCTAGCAAGAGATCCACGAAATACAGATGTAACTCTGTGAGTGGAAGTCACATATCCCAGAGCAGTTTCTCAGAAAGCTTCTTTCCAGATTTCATCGGAGGATATTTCCTTTTTCACCGTAGCCCTCTATGGGCTTCCAAATATCACTTTGCCAATTCCACAAGAACTGTCTTAGCGAAAGGCATCTTAAGGGGAAAGCTGTAACTCTGTGAGATTATTTCACAGAACACAAAGAAGTTTCTCAGAAAGCTTCTTTCTCTTTGTTATCGGAGGATATTTCCTTTGGCCCTATAGTCTTCAAAGGGATCCGAAATATCTGTTCTCAGATTCCACAGAAATAAGGCTAGCAAAGAGATCCACGAAATACAGATGTAACTCTGTGAGTGGAAGTCACATATCACAGAGCAGTTTCTCAGAAAGCTTCTTTCCAGATTTCATCGGAGGATATTTCCTTTTTCAACATAGCCGTCTATGGGCTTCCAAATATCACTTTACCAATTCCACAAGAACTGTCTTAGCGAAAGGCTTCTTCAGGGGAAAGCTGTAACTCTGTGAGATGATTTCACAGAACACAAAGAAGTTTCTCAGAAAGCTTCTTTCTCTTTGTTATCGGAGGATGTTTCCTTTGGCCCTGTAGTCTTCAAAGGGATCCGAAATATGTGTTCTCAGATTCCACAGAAATAAGGCTAGCAAAGAGATCCACGAAATACAGATGTAACTCTGTGAGTGGAAGTCACATATCACAGAGCAGTTTCTCAGAAAGCTTCCTTCCAGATTTCATCGGAGGATATTTCCTTTTTCACCATAGCCCTCCATGGGCTTCCAAATATCACTTTGCCAATTCCACAAGAACTGTCTTAGCGAAAGGCTTCTTGAGGGGAAAGCTGTAACTCTGTGAGATGATTTCACAGAACACAAAGAAGTTTCTCAGAAAGCTTCTTTCTCTTTGTTATCGGAGGATATTTCCTTTGGCCCTATAGTCTTCAAAGGGATCCGAAATATCTGTTCTCAGATTCCACAGAAATAAGGCTAGCAAAGAGATCCACGAAAAACAGATGTAACTCTGTGAGTGGACGTCACATATCCCAGAGCAGTTTCTCAGAAAGCTTCTTTCCATATTTCATCGGAGGATATTTCCTTTTTCACCATAGCCCTCTATGGGCTTCCAAATATCACTTTGCCAATTCCACAAGAACTGTCTTAGCGAAAGGCTTCTTGAGGGGAAAGCTGTAACTCTGTGAGATGATTTCACAGAACACAAAGAAGTTTCTCAGAAAGCTTCTTTCTCTTTGTTATCGGAGGATATTTCCTTTGGCCCTATAGTCTTCAAAGGGATCCGAAATATCTGTTATCAGATTCCACAGAAATAAGGCTAGCAAAGAGATCCACGAAATACAGATGTAACTCTGTGAGTGGAAGTCACATATCACAGAGCAGTTTCTCAGAAAGCTTCTTTCCAGATTTCATCGGAGGATATTTCCTTTTTCACCGTAGCCCTCTAAGGGCTTCCAAATATCACTTCGCCAATTCCACAAGAACTGTCTTAGCGAAAGGCTTCTTGAGGGGAAAGCTGTATCTCTGTGAGGTGATTTCACAGAACACAAAGAAGTTTCTCAGAAAGCTTCTTTCTCTTTGTTATGGGAGGATATTTCCTTTGGCCCTATAGTCTTCAAGGGGATTCTAAATATCTGCTTTCAGATTCCACAGAAATAAGGCTAGCAAAGAGATCCACGAAATACAGATGTAACTCTGCGAGTGGAAGTCACATATCACAGAGCAGTTTCTCAGAAAGCTTCTTTCCAGATTTCATCGGAGGATATTTCCTTTTTCACCATAGCCCTCTATGGGGTTCCAACTATCACTTTGCCAATTCCACAAGAACTGTCTTAGCGAAAGGTTTCTTGAGGGGAAAGCTGTAATTCTGTGAGATGATTTCACAGAACACAAAGAAGTTTCTCAGAAAGCTTCTTTCTCTTTGTTATGGGAGGATATTTCCTTTGTCCCTACAGTCTTCAAAGGGATCCGAAATATCTGTTCTCAGATTCCACAGAAATAAGGCTAGCAAAGAGATCCACGAAATACAGATGTAACTCTGTGAGTGGAAGTCACATATCACAGAGCAGTTTCTCAGAAAGCTTCTTTCGAGATTTCATCGGAGGATATTTCCTTTTTCACCATAGCCCTCTAGGGGCTTCCAAATATCACTTTCCCAATTCCACAAGAACTGTCTCAGCGAAAGGCTTCTTGAGGGGAAAGCTGTAACTCTGTGAGATGATTTCACAGAACACAAAGAAGTTTCTCAGAAAGCTTCTTTCTCTTTGTTATCGGAGGATATTTCCTTTGGCCCTATAGTCTTCAAAGGGATCCGAAATATCTGTTCTCAGATTCCACAGAAATAAGGCTAGCAAAGAGATCCACGAAATACAGATGTAACTCTGTGAGTGGAAATCACATATCACAGAGCAGTTTCTCAGAAAGCTTCTTTCCAGATTTCATCGGAGGATATTTCCTTTTTCACCGTAGCCCTCTAAGGGCTTCCAAATATCACTTTGCCAATTCCACAAGAACTGTCTTAGCGAAAGGCTTCTTAAGGGGAAAGCTGTAACTCTGTGAGATGATTTCACAGAACACAAAGAAGTTTCTCAGAAAGCTTCTTTCTCTTTGTTATGGGAGGATATTTCCTTTGGCCCTATATTCTTCAAAGGGATTCTAAATATCTGCTCTCAGATTCCACAGAAATAAGGCTAGCAAAGAGATCCACGATACACAGATGTAACTCTGTGAGTGGAAGTCACATATCACAGAGCAGTTTCTCAGAAAGCTTCTTTCGAGATTTCATCGGAGGATATTTCCTTTTTCACCATAGCCCTCTAGGGGCTTCCAAATATCACTTTCCCAATTCCACAAGAACTGTCTCAGCGAAAGCCTTCTTGAGGGGAAAGCTGTAACTCTGTGAGATGATTTCACAGAACACAAAGAAGTTTCTCAGAAAGCTTCTTTCTCTTTGTTATCGGAGGATATTTCCTTTGGCCCTATAGTCTTCAAAGGGATCCGAAATATCTCTTCTCAGATTCCACAGAAATAAGGCTAGCAAAGAGATCCACGAAATACAGATGTAACTCTGTGAGTGGAAGTCACATATCACAGAGCAGTTTCTCAGAAAGCTTCTTTCCAGATTTCATCGGAGGATATTTCCTTTTTCACCGTAGCCCTCTAGGGCTACCAAATATCACTTTGCCAATTCCACAAGAACTGTCTTAGCGAAAGGCTTCTTGAGGGGAATGCTGTAACTCTGTGAGATGATTTCACAGAACACAAAGAAGTTTCTCAGAAAGCTTCTTTCTCTTTGTTATCGGAGGATATGTCCTTTGGCCCTATATTCTTCAAAGGGATTCTAAATATCTGCTCTCAGATTCCACAGAAATAAGGCTAGCAAAGAGATCCACGAAATACAGATGTAACTCTGTGAGTGGAAGTCACATATCACAGAGCAGTTTCTCGGAAAGCTTCTTTCCAGATTTCATCTGAGGATATTTCCTTTTTCACCGTAGCCCTCTATGGGCTTCCAAATATCACTTTGCCAATTCCACAAGAACTGTCTTAGCGAAAGGCTTCTTGAGGGGAAAGCTGTAACTCTGTGAGATGATTTCACAGAACACAAAGAAGTTTCTCAGAAAGCTTCTTTCTCTTTGTTATCGGAGGATATTTCCTTTGGTCCTATAGTCTTCAAAGGGATCCCAAATATCTGTTCTCAGATTCCACAGAAATAAGGCTAGCAAAGAGATCCCCGAAATACAGATGTAACTCTGTGAGTGGAAGTCACATATCCCAGAGCAGTTTCTCAGAAAGCTTCTTTCCAGATTTCATCTGAGGATATTTCCTTTTTCACCATAGCCCTCTATGGGCTTCCAAATATCACTTTGCCAATTCCACAAGAACTGTCTTAGCGAAAGGCTTCTGGAGGGGAAAGCTGTAACTCTGTGAGATGATTTCACAGAACACAAAGAAGTTTCTCAGAAAGCTTCTTTCTCTTTGTTATCGGAGGATATTTCCTTTGGCCCTATAGTCTTCAAAGGGATCCGAAATATCTGTTCTCAGATTCCACAGAAATAAGGCTAGCAAAGAGATCCACGAAATACAGATGTAACTCTGTGAGTGGAAGTCACATATCACAGAGCAGTTTCTCAGAAAGCTTCTTTCCAGATTTCATCGGAGGATATTTCCTTTTTCACCGTAGCCCTCTAAGGGCTTCCAAATATCACTTTGCCAATTCCACAAGAACTGTCTTAGCGAAAGGCTTCTTGAGGGGAAAGCTGTAACTCTGTGAGATGATTTCACAGAATACAAAGAAGTTTCTCAGAAAGCTTCTTTCTCTTTGTTATGGGAGGATATTTCCTTTGGCCCTATATTCTTCAAAGGGATTCTAAATATCTGCTCTCAGATTCCACAGAAATAAGGCTAGCAAAGAGATCCACGAAATACAGATGTAACTCTGTGAGTGGAAGTCACATATCACAGAGCAGTTTCTCAGAAAGCTTCTTTCCAGATTTCATCGGAGGATATTTCCTTTTTCACCATAGCCCTCTATGGGCTTCCAAATATCACTTTGCCAATTCCAAAAGAACTGTCTTAGCGAAAGGCTTCTTGAGGGGAAAGCTGTAACTCTGGGAGATGATTTCACAGAACACAAAGAAGTTTCTCAGAAAGCTTCTTTCTCTTTGTTATGGGAGGATATTTCCTTTGGCCCTATATTCTTCAAAGGGATTCTAAATATCTGCTCTCAGATTCCACAGAAATAAGGCTAGCAAAGAGATCCACGAAATACAGATGTAACTCTGTGAGTGGAAGTCACATATCACAGAGCAGTTTCTCAGAAAGCTTCTTTCCAGATTTCATCAGAGGATATTTCCTTTTTCACCATAGCCCTCTATGGGCTTCCAAATATCACTTTGCCAATTCCACAAGAACTGTCTTAGCGAAAGGCTTCTTGAGGGGAAAGCTGTAACTCTGTGAGATGATTTCACAGAACACAAAGAAGTTTCTCAGAAAGCTTCTTTCTCTTTGTTATGGGAGGATATTTCCTTTGGCCCTATATTCTTCAAAGGGATTCTAAATATCTGCTCTCAGATTCCACAGAAATAAGGCTAGCAAAGAGATCCACGAAATACAGATGTAACTCTGTGAGTGGAAGTCACATATCACAGAGCAGTTTCTCAGAAAGCTTCTTTCCAGATTTCATCGGAGGATATTTCCTTTTTCACCATAGCCCTCTATGGGCTTCCAAATATCACTTTGCCAATTCCACAAGAACTCTCTTAGCGCAAGGCTTCTTGAGGCGAAAGCTGTAACTCTGTGAGATGATTTCACAGAACACAAAGAAGTTTCTCAGAAAGCTTCTTTCTCTTTGTTATGGGAGGATATTTCCTTTGGCCCTATAGTCTTCAAAGGGATCCGAAATATCTGTTCTCAGATTCCACAGAAATAAGGCTAGCAAAGAGATCCACGAAATACAGATGTAACTCTGTGAGTGGAAGTCACATATCCCAGAGCAGTTTCTCAGAAAGCTTCTTTCCAGATTTCATCGGAGGATATTTCCTTTTTCACCGTAGCCCTCTAAGGGCTTCCAAATATCACTTTGCCAATTCCACAAGAACTGTCTTAGCGAAAGGCTTCTTGAGGTTAAAGCTGTAACTCTGTGAGATGATTTCACAGAACACAAAGAAGTTTCTCAGAAAGCTTCTTTCTCTTTGTTATGGGAGGATATTTCCTTTGGCCCTGTAGTCTTCAAAGAGATCCGAAATATCTGTTCTCAGATTCCACAGAAATAAGGCTAGCAAAGAGATCCACGAAAAACAGATGTAACTCTGTGAGTGGAAGTCACATATCCCAGAGCAGTTTCTCAGAAAGCTTCTTTCCAGATTTCATCGGAGGATATTTCCTTTTTCACCATAGCCCTCTATGGGCTTCCAAATATCACTTTGCCAATTCCACAAGAACTGTCTTAGCGAAAGGCTTCTTGAGGGGAAAGCTGTAACTCTGTGAGATGATTTCACAGAACACAAAGAAGTTTCTCAGAAAACTTCTTTCTCTTTGTTATGGGAGGATATTTCCTTTGGCCCTATAGTCTTCAAAGGGATCCGAATTATCTGTTCTCAGATTCCACAGAAATAAGGCTAGCAAATAGATCCACGAAATACAGATGTAACTCTGTGAGTGGAAGTCACATATCACAGAGCAGTTTCTCAGAAAGCTTCTTTCCAGATTTCATCGGAGGATAATTCCTTTTTCACCGTAGCCCTCTAAGGGCTTCCAAATATTACTTTGCCAATTCCACAAGAACTGTCTTAGCGAAAGGCTTCTTGAGGGGAATGCTGTAACTCTGTGAGATGATTTCACAGAACACAAAGAAGTTTCTCAGAAAGCTTCTTTCTCTTTGTTATGGGAGGATATTTCCTTTGGCCCTATATTCTTCAAAGGGATTCTAAATATCTGCTCTCAGATTCCACAGAAATAAGGCTAGCAAAGAGATCCACGAAATACAGATGTAACTCTGTGAGTGGAAGTCACATATCGCAGAGCAGTTTCTCAGAAAGCTTCTTTCCAGATTTCATCGGAGGATATTTCCTTTTTCACCATAGCCCTCTATGGGCTTCCAAATATCACTTTGCCAATTCCAGAAGAACTGTCTTAGCGAAAGGCTTCTTGAGGGGAAAGCTGTAACTCTGTGAGATGATTTCACAGAACACAAAGAAGTTTCTCAGAAAGCTTCTTTCTCTTTGTTATCGGAGGATATTTCCTTTGGCCCTATAGTCTTCAAAGGGATCCGAAATATCTGTTCTCAGATTCCACAGAAATAAGGCTAGCAAAGAGATCCACGAAATACAGATGTAACTCTGTGAGTGGAAGTCACATATCACAGAGCAGTTTCTCAGAAAGCTTCTTTCCAGATTTCATCGGAGGATATTTCCTTTTTCACCGTAGCCCTCTAAGGGCTTCCAAATATCACTTTGCCAATTCCACAAGAACTGTCTTAGCGAAAGGCTTCTTTAGGGGAAAGCTGTAACTCTGTGAGATGATTTCACAGAACACAAAGAAGTTTCTCAGAAAGCTTCTTTCTCTTTGTTATGGGAGGATATTTCCTTTGGCCCTATATTCTTCAAAGGGATTCTAAATATCTGCTCTCAGATTCCACAGAAATAAGGCTAGCAAAGAGATCCACGAAATACAGATGTAACTCTGTGAGTGGAAGTCACATATCCCAGAGCAGTTTCTCAGAAAGCTTCTTTCCAGATTTCATCGGAGGATATTTCCTTTTTCACCATAGCCCTCTAAGGGCTTCCAAATATCACTTTGCCAATTCCACAAAAACTGTCTTAGCGAAAGGCTTCTTGAGGGGAAAGCTGTAACTCTGTGAGATGATTTCACAGAACACAAAGAAGTTTCTCAGAAAACTTCTTTCTCTTTGTTATGGGAGGATATTTCCTTTGGCCCTATAGTCTTCAAAGGGATTCTAAATATCTGCTCTCAGATTCCACAGAAATAAGGCTAGCAAAGAGATCCACGAAATACAGATGTAACACTGTGAGTGGAAGTCACATATCACAGAGCAGTTTCTCAGAAAGCTTCTTTCCAGATTTCATTGGAGGATATTTCCTTTTTCACCATAGCCCTCTAAGCGGTTCCAAATATCACTTTGCCAATTCCACAAGAACTGTCTTAGCGAAAGGCTTCTTGAGGGGAAAGCTGTAACTCTGTGAGATGATTTCACAGAACACAAAGAAGTTTCTCAGAAAGCTTCTTCCTCTTTGTTATCGGAGGATATTTCCTTTGGCCCTATAGTCTACAAGGGGATTCTAAATATCTGCTTTCAGATTCCACAGAAATAAGGCTAGCAAAGAGATCCACGAAATACAGATGTAACTCTGTGAGTGGAAGTCACATATCATAGAGCAGTTTCTCAGAAAGCTTCTTTCCAGATTTCATTGGAGGATATTTCCTTTTTCACCATAGCCCTCTATGGGCTTCCAAATATCACTTTGCCAATTCCACAAGAACTGTCTTAGCGCAAGGCTTCTTGAGGCGAAAGCTGTAACTCTGTGAGATGATTTCACAGAACACAAAGAAGTTTCTCAGAAAGCTTCTTTCTCTTTGTTATGGGAGGATATTTCCTTTGGCCCTATAGTCTTCAAAGGGATCCGAAATATCTGTTCTCAGATTCCACAGAAATAAGGCTAGCAAAGAGATCCACGAAATACAGATGTAACTCAGTGAGTGGAAGTCACATATCACAGAGCAGTTTCTCAGAAAGCTTCTTTCCAGATTTCATCGGAGGATATTTCCTTTTTCACCGTAGCCCTCTAAGGGCTTCCAAATATCACTTTGCCAATTCCACAAGAACTGTCTTAGCGAAAGGCTTCTTGAGGTTAAAGCTGTAACTCTGTCAGATGATTTCATAGAACACAAAGAAGTTTCTCAGAAAGCTTCTTTCTCTTTGTTATGGGAGGATATTTCCTTTGGCCTTATATTCTTCAAAGGGATTCTAAATATCTGCTCTCAGATTCCACAGAAATAAGGCTAGCAAAGAGATCCACGAAATACAGATGTAACTCTGTGAGTGGAAGTCACATATCCCAGAGCAGTTTCTCAGAAAGCTTCTTTCCAGATTTCATCGGAGGATATTTCCTTTTTCACCATAGTCCTCTATGGGCTTCCAAATATCACTTTGCCAATTCCACAAGAAGTGTCTTAGCGAAAGGCTTCTTGAGGGGAAAGCTGTAACTCTGTGAGATGATTTCACAGAACACAAAGAAGTTTCTCAGAAAGCTTCTTTCTCTTTGTTATCGGAGGATATTTCCTTTGGCCCTATAGTCTTCAAAGGGATCCGAAATATCTGTTCTCAGATTCCAAAGAAATAAGGCTAGCAAAGAGATCCACGAAATACAGATGTAACTCTGTGAGTGGAAGTCACATATCACAGAGCAGTTTCTCAGAAAGCTTCTTTCCAGATTTCATCGGAGGATATTTCCTTTTTCACCGTAGCCCTCTAAGGGCTTCCAAATATCACTTTGCCAATTCCACAAGAACTGTCTTAGGGAAAGGCTTCTTTAGGGGAAAGCTGTAACTCTCTGAGATGATTTCACAGAAGACAAAGAAGTTTCTCAGAAAGCTTCTTTCTCTTTGTTATGGGAGGATATTTCCTTTGTCCCTGTAGTCTTCAAAGAGATCCGAAATATCTGTTCTCAGATTCCAGAGAAATAAGGCTAACAAAGAGATCCACGAAATACAGATGTAACTCTGTGAGTGGAAGTCACATATCACAGAGCAGTTTCTCAGAAAGCTTCTTTCCAGATTTCATCGGAGGATATTTCCTTTTTCACCATAGCCCTCTATGGGCTTCCAAATATCACTTTGCCAATTCCACAAGAACTGTCTTAGCGAAAGGCTTCTTGAGGGGAAAGCTGTAACTCTGTGAGATGATTTCACAGAACACAAAGAAGTTTCTCAGAAAGCTTCTTTCTCTTTGTTATGGGAGGATATTTCCTTTGGCCCTATAGTCTTCAAGGGGATTCTAAATATCTGCTTTCAGATTCCACAGAAATAAGGCTAGCAAAGAGATCCACGAAATACAGATGTAACTCTGTGAGTGGAAGTCACATATCCCAGAGCAGTTTCTCAGAAAGCTTCTTTCCAGATTTCATTGGAGGATATTTCCTTTTTCACCATAGCCCTCTATGGGCTTCCAAATATCACTTTGCCAATTCCACAAGAACTCTCTTAGCGCAAGGCTTCTTGAAGCGAAAGCTGTAACTCTGTGAGATGATTTCACAGAACACAAAGAAGTTTCTCAGAAAGCTTCTTTCTCTTTGTTATGGGAGGATATTTCCTTTGGCCCTATAGTCTTCAAAGGGATCCGAAATATCTGTTCTCAGATTCCACAGAAATAAGGCTAGCAAAGAGATCCACGAAATACAGATGTAACTCTGTGAGTGGAAGTCACATATCACAGAGCAGTTTCTCAGAAAGCTTTTTTCCAGATTTCATCGGAGGATATTTCCTTTTTCACCGTAGCCCTCTAAGGGCTTCCAAATATCACTTTGCCAATTCCACAAGAACTGTCTTAGCGAAAGGCTTCTTGAGGTTAAAGCTGTAACTCTGTGAGATGATTTCACAGAACACAAAGAAGTTTCTCAGAAAGCTTCTTTCTCTTTGTTATGGGAGGATATTTCCTTTGGCCCTGTAGTCTTCAAAGAGATCCGAAATATCTGTTCTCAGATTCCACAGAAATAAGGCTAGCAAAGAGATCCACGAAATACAGATGTAACTCTGTGAGTGGAAGTCACATATCACAGAGCAGTTTCTCAGAAAGCTTCTTTCCAGATTTCATCGGAGGATATTTCCTTTTTCACCATAGCCGTCTATGGGCTTCCCAATATCACTTTGCCAATTCCACAATAACTGTCTTAGAGAAAGGCTTCTTCAGGGGAAAGCTGTAACTCTGTGAGATGATTTCACAGAACACAAAGAAGTTTCTCAGAAAGCTTCTTTCACTTTGTTATCGGAGGATATTTCCTTTGGCCCTGTAGTCTTCAAAGGGATCCGAAATATCTGTTCTCAGATTCCACAGAAATAAGGCTAGCAAAGAGATCCACGAAATACAGATGTAACTCTGTGAGTGGAAGTCACATATCACAGAGCAGTTTCTCAGAAAGCTTCCTTCCAGATTTCATCGGAGGATATTTCCTTTTTCACCATAGCCCTCTATGGGCTTCCAAATATCACTTTGCCAATTCCACAAGAACTGTCTTAGCGAAAGGCTTCTTGAGGGGAAAGCTGTAACTCTGTGAGATGATTTCACAGAACACAAAGAAGTTTCTCAGAAAGCTTCTTTCTCTTTGTTATCGGAGGATATTTCCTTTGGCCCTATAGTCTTCAAAGGGATCCGAAATATCTGTTCTCAGATTCCACAGAAATAAGGCTAGCAAAGAGATCCACGAAATACAGATGTAACTCTTTGAGTGGAAGTCACATATCACAGAGCAGTTTCTCAGAAAGCTTCTTTCCATATTTCATCGGAGGATATTTCCTTTTTCACCATAGCCCTCTATGGGCTTCCAAATATCACCTTGTCAATTCCACAAGAACTGTCTTAGCGAAAGGATTCTTGAGGGGAAAGCTGTAACTCTGTGAGATGATTTCACAGAACACAAAGAAGTTTCTCAGAAAGCTTCTTTCTCTTTGTTATGGGAGGATATTTCCTTTGGCCCTATAGTCTTCAAGGGGATTCTAAATATCTGCTTTCAGATTCCACAGAAATAAGGCTAGCAAAGAGATCCACGAAATACAGATGTAACTCTGTGAGTGGAAGTCACATATCCCAGAGCAGTTTCTCAGAAAGCTTCTTTCCATATTTCATCGGAGGATATTTCCTTTTTCACCGTAGCCCTCTATGGGCTTCCAAATATCACTTTGCCAATTCCACAAGAACTGTCTTAGCGAAAGGCTTCTTGAGGGGAAAGCTGTAACTCTGTGAGATGATTTCACAGAACACAAAGAAGTTTCTCAGAAAGCTTCTTTCTCTTTGTTATCGGAGGATATTTCCTTTGGCCCTATAGTCTTCAAAGGGATCCGAAATATCTGTTCTCAGATTCCACAGAAATAAGGCTAGCAAAGAGATCCACGAAATACAGATGTAACTCTGTGAGTGGAAGTCACATATCCCAGAGCAGTTTCTCAGAAAGCTTCTTTCCAGATTTCATCGGAGGATATTTCCTTTTTCACCATAGCCCTCTATGGGCTTCCAAATATCACTTTGCCAATTCCACAAGAACTGTCTTAGCGAAAGGCTTCTTGAGGGGAAAGCTGTAACTCTGTGAGATGATTTCACAGAACACAAAGAAGTTTCTCAGAAAGCTTCTTTCTCTTTGTTATGGGAGGATATTTCCTTTGGCCCTATAGTCTTCAAGGGGATTCTAAATATCTGCTTTCATATTCCACAGAAATAAGGCTAGCAAAGAGATCCACGAAATACAGATGTAACTCTGTGAGTGGAAGTCACATATCACAGAGCAGTTTCTCAGAAAGCTTCTTTCCAGATTTCATCGGAGGATATTTCCTTTTTCACCATAGCCCTCTATGGGGTTCCAAATATCACTTTGCCAATTCCACAAGAACTGTCTTAGCGAAAGGCTTCTTGAGGGGAAAGCTGTAACTCTATGAGATGATTTCACAGAACACAAAGAAGTTTCTCAGAAAGCTTTTTTCTCTTTGTTATCGTTGGATATTTCCTTTGGTCCTATAGTCTTCAAAGGGATCCGAAATATCTGTTCTCAGATTCCACAGAAATAAGGCTAGCAAAGAGATCCACGAAATACAGATGTAACTCTGTGAGTGGAAGTCACATATCCCAGAGCAGTTTCTCAGAAAGCTTCTTTCCAGATTTCATCGGAGGATATTTCCTTTTTCACCATAGCCCTCTATGGGCTTCCAAATATCACTTTGCCAATTCCACAAGAACTGTCTTAGCGAAAGGCTTCTTGAGGGGAAAGCTGTAAGTCTGTGAGATGATTTCACAGAACACAAAGAAGTTTCTCAGAAAGCTTCTTTCTCTTTGTTATCGGAGGATATTTCCTTTGGCCCTATAGTCTTCAAAGGGATCCGAAATATCTGTTCTCAGATTCCACAGAAATAAGGCTAGCAAAGAGATCCACGAAATACAGATGTAACTCTGTGAGTGGAAGTCACATATCACAGAGCAGTTTCTCAGAAAGCTTCTTTCCAGGTTTCATCGGAGGATATTTCCTTTTTCACCGTAGCCCTCTAAGGGCTTCCAAATATCACTTTGCCAATTCCAGAAGAACTGTCTTAGCGAAAGGCTTCTTTAGGGGAAAGCTGTAACTCTGTGAGATGATTTCACAGAACACAAAGAAGTTTCTCAGAAAGCTTCTTTCTCTTTGTTATGGGAGGATATTTCCTTTGGCCCTGTAGTCTTCAAAGAGATCCGAAATATCTGTTCTCAGATTCCACAGAAATAAGGCTAGCAAAGAGATCCACGAAATACAGATGTAACTCTGTGAGTGGAAGTCACATATCCCAGAGCAGTTTCTCAGAAAGCTTCTTTCCAGATTTCATCGGAGGATATTTCCTTTTTCACCATAGCCCTCTATGGGCTTCCAAATATCACTTTGCCAATTCCACAAGAACTGTCTTAGCGAAAGGCTTCTTGAGGGGAAAGCTGTAACTCTGTGAGATGATTTCACAGAACACAAAGAACTTTCTCAGAAAACTTCTTTCTCTTTGTTATGGGAGGATATTTCCTTTGGCCCTATAGTCTTCAAAGGGATCCGAAATATCTGTTCTCAGATTCCACAGAAATAAGGCTAGCAAAGAGATCCACGAAATACAGATGTAACTCTGTGAGTGGAAGTCACATATCACAGAGCAGTTTCTCAGAAAGCTTCTTTCCAGATTTCATCGGAGGATAATTCCTTTTTCACCGTAGCCCTCTAAGGGCTTCCAAATATCACTTTGCCAATTCCACAAGAACTGTCTTAGCGAAAGGCTTCTTGAGAGGAAAGCTGTAACTCTGTGAGATGATTTCACAGAACACAAAGAAGTTTCTCAGAAAGCTTCTTTCTCTTTGTTATCGGAGGATATTTCCTTTGGCACTATAGTCTTCAAAGGGATCCGAAATATCTGTTCTCAGATTCCACAGAAATAAGGCTAGCAAAGAGATCCACGAAATACAGATGTAAGTCTGTGAGTGGAAGTCACATATCACAGAGCAGTTTCTCAGAAAGCTTCTTTCCAGATTTCATCGGAGGATATTTCCTTTTTCACCGTAGCCCTCTAAGGGCTTCCAAATATCACTTTGCCAATTCCACAAGAACTGTCTTAGCGAAAGGCTTCTTGAGGGGAAAGCTGTAACTCTGTGAGATGATTTCACAGAACACAAAGAAGTTTCTCAGAAAGCTTCTTTCTCTTTGTTATGGGAGGATATTTCCTTTGGCCCTATATTCTTCAAAGGGATTCTAAATATCTGCTCTCAGATTCCACAGAAATAAGGCTAGCAAAGAGATCCACGAAATACAGATGTAACTCTGTGAGTGGAAGTCACATATCACAGAGCAGTTTCTCAGAAAGCTTCTTTCCAGATTTCATCGGAGGATATTTCCTTTTTCACCATAGCCCTCTATGGGCTTCCAAATATCACTTTGCCAATTCCACAAGAACTGTCTTAGCGAAAGGCTTCTTGAGGGGAAAGCTGTAACTCTGTGAGATGATTTCACAGAACACAAAGAAGTTTCTCAGAAAACTTCTTTCTCTTTGTTATGGGAGGATATTTCCTTTGGCCCTATAGTCTTCAAAGGGATTCTAAATATCTGCTCTCAGATTCCACAGAAATAAGGCTAGCAAAGAGATCCACGAAATACAGATGTAACACTGTGAGTGGAAGTCACATATCACAGAGCAGTTTCTCAGAAAGCTTCTTTCCAGATTTCATTGGAGGATATTTCCTTTTTCACCATAGCCCTCTAAGCGGTTCCAAATATCACTTTGCCAATTCCACAAGAACTGTCTTAGCGAAAGGCTTCTTGAGGGGAAAGCTGTAACTCTGTGAGATGATTTCACAGAACACAAAGAAGTTTCTCAGAAAGCTTCTTCCTCTTTGTTATCGGAGGATATTTCCTTTGGCCCTATAGTCTACAAGGGGATTCTAAATATCTGCTTTCAGATTCCACAGAAATAAGGCTAGCAAAGAGATCCACGAAATACAGATGTAACTCTGTGAGTGGAAGTCACATATCATAGAGCAGTTTCTCAGAAAGCTTCTTTCCAGATTTCATTGGAGGATATTTCCTTTTTCACCATAGCCCTCTATGGGCTTCCAAATATCACTTTGCCAATTCCACAAGAACTGTCTTAGCGCAAGGCTTCTTGAGGCGAAAGCTGTAACTCTGTGAGATGATTTCACAGAACACAAAGAAGTTTCTCAGAAAGCTTCTTTCTCTTTGTTATGGGAGGATATTTCCTTTGGCCCTATAGTCTTCAAAGGGATCCGAAATATCTGTTCTCAGATTCCACAGAAATAAGGCTAGCAAAGAGATCCACGAAATACAGATGTAACTCAGTGAGTGGAAGTCACATATCACAGAGCAGTTTCTCAGAAAGCTTCTTTCCAGATTTCATCGGAGGATATTTCCTTTTTCACCATAGCCCTCTAAGGGCTTCCAAATATCACCTTGCCAATTCCACAAGAACTGTCTTAGCGAAAGGCTTCTTGAGGTTAAAGCTGTAACTCTGTCAGATGATTTCATAGAACACAAAGAAGTTTCTCAGAAAGCTTCTTTCTCTTTGTTATGGGAGGATATTTCCTTTGGCCTTATATTCTTCAAAGGGATTCTAAATATCTGCTCTCAGATTCCACAGAAATAAGGCTAGCAAAGAGATCCACGAAATACAGATGTAACTCTGTGAGTGGAAGTCACATATCCCAGAGCAGTTTCTCAGAAAGCTTCTTTCCAGATTTCATCGGAGGATATTTCCTTTTTCACCATAGTCCTCTATGGGCTTCCAAATATCACTTTGCCAATTCCACAAGAACTGTCTTAGCGAAAGGCTTCTTGAGGGGAAAGCTGTAACTCTGTGAGATGATTTCACAGAACACAAAGAAGTTTCTCAGAAAGCTTCTTTCTCTTTGTTATGGGAGGATATTTCCTTTGGCCCTGTAGTCTTCAAAGAGATCCGAAATATCTGTTCTCAGATTCCACAGAAATAAGGCTAGCAAAGAGATCCACGAAATACAGATGTAACTCTGTGAGTGGAAGTCACATATCCCAGAGCAGTTTCTCAGAAAGCTTCTTTCCAGATTTCATCGGAGGATATTTCCTTTTTCACCATAGCCCTCTATGGGCTTCCAAATATCACTTTGCCAATTCCACAAGAACTGTCTTAGCGAAAGGCTTCTTGAGGGGAAAGCTGTAACTCTGTGAGATGATTTCACAGAACACAAAGAAGTTTCTCAGAAAACTTCTTTCTCTTTGTTATGGGAGGATATTTCCTTTGGCCCTATAGTCTTCAAAGGGATCCGAAATATCTGTTCTCAGATTCCACAGAAATAAGGCTAGCAAAGAGATCCACGAAATACAGATGTAACTCTGTGAGTGGAAGTCACATATCACAGAGCAGTTTCTCAGAAAGCTTCTTTCCAGATTTCATCGGAGGATAATTCCTTTTTCACCGTAGCCCTCTAAGGGCTTCCAAATATCACTTTGCCAATTCCACAAGAACTGTCTTAGCGAAAGGCTTCTTGAGAGGAAAGCTGTAACTCTGTGAGATGATTTCACAGAACACAAAGAAGTTTCTCAGAAAGCTTCTTTCTCTTTGTTATCGGAGGATATTTCCTTTGGCACTATAGTCTTCAAAGGGATCCGAAATATCTGTTCTCAGATTCCACAGAAATAAGGCTAGCAAAGAGATCCACCAAATACAGATGTAAGTCTGTGAGTGGAAGTCACATATCACAGAGCAGTTTCTCAGAAAGCTTCTTTCCAGATTTCATCGGAGGATATTTCCTTTTTCACCGTAGCCCTCTAAGGGCTTCCAAATATCACTTTGCCAATTCCACAAGAACTGTCTTAGCGAAAGGCTTCTTGAGGGGAAAGCTGTAACTCTGTGAGATGATTTCACAGAACACAAAGAAGTTTCTCAGAAAGCTTCTTTCTCTTTGTTATGGGAGGATATTTCCTTTGGCCCTATATTCTTCAAAGGGATTCTAAATATCTGCTCTCAGATTCCACAGAAATAAGGCTAGCAAAGAGATCCACGAAATACAGATGTAACTCTGTGAGTGGAAGTCACATATCACAGAGCAGTTTCTCAGAAAGCTTCTTTCCAGATTTCATCGGAGGATATTTCCTTTTTCACCATAGCCCTCTATGGGCTTCCAAATATCACTTTGCCAATTCCACAAGAACTGTCTTAGCGAAAGGCTTCTTGAGGGGAAAGCTGTAACTCTGTGAGATGATTTCACAGAACACAAAGAAGTTTCTCAGAAAACTTCTTTCTCTTTGTTATGGGAGGATATTTCCTTTGGCCCTATAGTCTTCAAAGGGATTCTAAATATCTGCTCTCAGATTCCACAGAAATAAGGCTAGCAAAGAGATCCACGAAATACAGATGTAACACTGTGAGTGGAAGTCACATATCACAGAGCAGTTTCTCAGAAAGCTTCTTTCCAGATTTCATTGGAGGATATTTCCTTTTTCACCATAGCCCTCTAAGCGGTTCCAAATATCACTTTGCCAATTCCACAAGAACTGTCTTAGCGAAAGGCTTCTTGAGGGGAAAGCTGTAACTCTGTGAGATGATTTCACAGAACACAAAGAAGTTTCTCAGAAAGCTTCTTCCTCTTTGTTATCGGAGGATATTTCCTTTGGCCCTATAGTCTACAAGGGGATTCTAAATATCTGCTTTCAGATTCCACAGAAATAAGGCTAGCAAAGAGATCCACGAAATACAGATGTAACTCTGTGGGTGGAAGTCACATATCATAGAGCAGTTTCTCAGAAAGCTTCTTTCCAGATTTCATTGGAGGATATTTCCTTTTTCACCATAGCCCTCTATGGGCTTCCAAATATCACTTTGCCAATTCCACAAGAACTGTCTTAGCGCAAGGCTTCTTGAGGCGAAAGCTGTAACTCTGTGAGATGATTTCACAGAACACAAAGAAGTTTCTCAGAAAGCTTCTTTCTCTTTGTTATGGGAGGATATTTCCTTTGGCCCTATAGTCTTCAAAGGGATCCGAAATATCTGTTCTCAGATTCCACAGAAATAAGGCTAGCAAAGAGATCCACGAAATACAGATGTAACTCAGTGAGTGGAAGTCACATATCACAGAGCAGTTTCTCAGAAAGCTTCTTTCCAGATTTCATCGGAGGATATTTCCTTTTTCACCATAGCCCTCTAAGGGCTTCCAAATATCACTTTGCCAATTCCACAAGAACTGTCTTAGCGAAAGGCTTCTTGAGGTTAAAGCTGTAACTCTGTCAGATGATTTCATAGAACACAAAGAAGTTTCTCAGAAAGCTTCTTTCTCTTTGTTATGGGAGGATATTTCCTTTGGCCTTATATTCTTCAAAGGGATTCTAAATATCTGCTCTCAGATTCCACAGAAATAAGGCTAGCAAAGAGATCCACGAAATACAGATGTAACTCTGTGAGTGGAAGTCACATATCCCAGAGCAGTTTCTCAGAAAGCTTCTTTCCAGATTTCATCGGAGGATATTTCCTTTTTCACCATAGTCCTCTATGGGCTTCCAAATATCACTTTGCCAATTCCACAAGAACTGTCTTAGCGAAAGGCTTCTTGAGGGGAAAGCTGTAACTCTGTGAGATGATTTCACAGAACACAAAGAAGTTTCTCAGAAAGCTTCTTTCTCTTTGTTATCGGAGGATATTTCCTTTGGCCCTATAGTCTTCAAAGGGATCCGAAATATCTGTTCTCAGATTCCAAAGAAATAAGGCTAGCAAAGAGATCCACGAAATACAGATGTAACTCTGTGAGTGGAAGTCACATATCACAGAGCAGTTTCTCAGAAAGCTTCTTTCCAGATTTCATCGGAGGATATTTCCTTTTTCACCGTAGCCCTCTAAGGGCTTCCAAATATCACTTTGCCAATTCCACAAGAACTGTCTTAGCGAAAGGCTTCTTTAGGGGAAAGCTGTAACTCTCTGAGATGATTTCACAGAAGACAAAGAAGTTTCTCAGAAAGCTTCTTTCTCTTTGTTATGGGAGGATATTTCCTTTGTCCCTGTAGTCTTCAAAGAGATCCGAAATATCTGTTCTCAGATTCCACAGAAATAAGGCTAGCAAAGAGATCCACGAAATACAGATGTAACTCTGTGAGTGGAAGTCACATATCACAGAGCAGTTTCTCAGAAAGCTTCTTTCCAGATTTCATCGGAGGATATTTCCTTTTTCACCATAGCCCTCTATGGGCTTCCAAATATCACTTTGCCAATTCCACAAGAACTGTCTTAGCGAAAGGCTTCTTGAGGGGAAAGCTGTAACTCTGTGAGATGATTTCACAGAACACAAAGAAGTTTCTCAGAAAGCTTCTTTCTCTTTGTTATGGGAGGATATTTCCTTTGTCCCTGTAGTCTTCAAAGAGATCCGAAATATCTGTTCTCAGATTCCACAGAAATACGGCTAGCAAAGAGATCCACGAAATACAGATGTAACTCTGTGAGTGGAAGTCACATATCACAGAGCAGTTTCTCAGAAAGCTTCTTTCCAGATTTCATCGGAGGATATTTCCTTTTTCACCATAGCCCTCTATGGGCTTCCAAATATCACTTTGCCAATTCCACAAGAACTGTCTTAGCGAAAGGCTTCTTGAGGGGAAAGCTGTAAGTCTGTGAGATGATTTCACAGAACACAAAGAAGTTTCTCAGAAAGCTTCTTTCTCTTTGTTATCGGAGGATATTTCCTTTGGCCCTATAGTCTTCAAAGGGATCCGAAATATCTGTTCTCAGATTCCACAGAAATAAGGCTAGCAAAGAGATCCACGAAATACAGATGTAACTCTGTGAGTGGAAGTCACATATCACAGAGCAGTTTTTCAGAAAGCTTCTTTCCAGATTTCATCGGAGGATATTTCCTTTTTCACCGTAGCCCTCTAAGGGCTTCCAAATATCACTTTGCCAATTCCAGAAGAACTGTCTTAGCGAAAGGCTTCTTTAGGGGAAAGCTGTAACTCTGTGAGATGATTTCACAGAACACAAAGAAGTTTCTCAGAAAGCTTCTTTCTCTTTGTTATGGGAGGATATTTCCTTTGGCCCTATAGTCTTCAAAGGGATCCGAAATATCTGTTCTCAGATTCCACAGAAATAAGGCTAGCAAAGAGATCCACGAAATACAGATGTAACTCTGTGAGTGGAAGTCACATATCCCAGAGCAGTTTCTCAGAAAGCTTCTTTCTCTTTGTTATCGGAGGATATTTCCTTTGGCCCTATAGTCTTCAAAGGGATCCGAAATATCTGTTCTCAGATTCCAAAGAAATAAGGCTAGCAAAGAGATCCACGAAATACAGATGTAACTCTGTGAGTGGAAGTCACATATCACAGAGCAGTTTCTCAGAAAGCTTCTTTCCAGATTTCATCGGAGGATATTTCCTTTTTCACCGTAGCCCTCTAAGGGCTTCCAAATATCACTTTGCCAATTCCACAAGAACTGTCTTAGCGAAAGGCTTCTTTAGGGGAAAGCTGTAACTCTCTGAGATGATTTCACAGAAGACAAAGAAGTTTCTCAGAAAGCTTCTTTCTCTTTGTTATGGGAGGATATTTCCTTTGTCCCTGTAGTCTTCAAAGAGATCCGAAATATCTGTTCTCAGATTCCACAGAAATAAGGCTAGCAAAGAGATCCACGAAATACAGATGTAACTCTGTGAGTGGAAGTCACATATCACAGAGCAGTTTCTCAGAAAGCTTCTTTCCAGATTTCATCGGAGGATATTTCCTTTTTCACCATAGCCCTCTATGGGCTTCCAAATATCACTTTGCCAATTCCACAAGAACTGTCTTAGCGAAAGGCTTCTTGAGGGGAAAGCTGTAACTCTGTGAGATGATTTCACAGAACACAAAGAAGTTTCTCAGAAAGCTTCTTTCTCTTTGTTATGGGAGGATATTTCCTTTGTCCCTGTAGTCTTCAAAGAGATCCGAAATATCTGTTCTCAGATTCCACAGAAATACGGCTAGCAAAGAGATCCACGAAATACAGATGTAACTCTGTGAGTGGAAGTCACATATCACAGAGCAGTTTCTCAGAAAGCTTCTTTCCAGATTTCATCGGAGGATATTTCCTTTTTCACCATAGCCCTCTATGGGCTTCCAAATATCACTTTGCCAATTCCACAAGAACTGTCTTAGCGAAAGGCTTCTTGAGGGGAAAGCTGTAAGTCTGTGAGATGATTTCACAGAACACAAAGAAGTTTCTCAGAAAGCTTCTTTCTCTTTGTTATCGGAGGATATTTCCTTTGGCCCTATAGTCTTCAAAGGGATCCGAAATATCTGTTCTCAGATTCCACAGAAATAAGGCTAGCAAAGAGATCCACGAAATACAGATGTAACTCTGTGAGTGGAAGTCACATATCACAGAGCAGTTTTTCAGAAAGCTTCTTTCCAGATTTCATCGGAGGATATTTCCTTTTTCACCGTAGCCCTCTAAGGGCTTCCAAATATCACTTTGCCAATTCCAGAAGAACTGTCTTAGCGAAAGGCTTCTTTAGGGGAAAGCTGTAACTCTGTGAGATGATTTCACAGAACACAAAGAAGTTTCTCAGAAAGCTTCTTTCTCTTTGTTATGGGAGGATATTTCCTTTGGCCCTATAGTCTTCAAAGGGATCCGAAATATCTGTTCTCAGATTCCACAGAAATAAGGCTAGCAAAGAGATCCACGAAATACAGATGTAACTCTGTGAGTGGAAGTCACATATCCCAGAGCAGTTTCTCAGAAAGCTTCTTTCCAGATTTCATCGGAGGATATTTCCTTTTTCACCATAGCCCTCTATGGGCTTCCAAATATCACTTTGCCAATTCCACAAGAACTGTCTTAGCGAAAGGCTTCTTGAGGGGAAAGCTGTAAGTCTGTGAGATGATTTCACAGAACACAAAGAAGTTTCTCAGAAAGCTTCTTTCTCTTTGTTATCGGAGGATATTTCCTTTGGCCCTATAGTCTTCAAAGGGATCCGAAATATCTGTTCTCAGATTCCACAGAAATAAGGCTAGCAAAGAGATCCACGAAATACAGATGTAACTCTGTGAGTGGAAGTCACATATCACAGAGCAGTTTCTCAGAAAGCTTCTTTCCAGATTTCATCGGAGGATATTTCCTTTTTCACCGTAGCCCTCTAAGGGCTTCCAAATATCACTTTGCCAATTCCAGAAGAACTGTCTTAGCGAAAGGCTTCTTTAGGGGAAAGCTGTAACTCTGTGAGATGATTTCACAGAACACAAAGAAGTTTCTCAGAAAGCTTCTTTCTCTTTGTTATGGGAGGATATTTCCTTTGGCCCTATATTCTTCAAAGGGATTCTAAATATCTGCTCTCAGATTCCACAGAAATAAGGCTAGCAAAGAGATCCACGAAATACAGATGTAAATCTGTGAGTGGAAGTCACATATCACAGAGCAGTTTTTCAGAAAGCTTCTTTCCAGATTTCATTGGAGGATATTTCCTTTTTCACCATAGCCCTCTAAGGGGTTCCAAATATCACTTTGCCAATTCCACAAGAACTGTATTAGCGAAAGGCTTCTTGAGGGGAAAGCTGTAACTCTGTGAGATGATTTCAGAGAACACAAAGAAGTTTCTCAGAAAGCTTCTTCCTCTTTGTTATCGGAGGATATTTCCTTTGGCCCTATAGTCTACAAGGGGATTCTAAATATCTGCTTTCAGATTCCACAGAAATAAGGCTAGCAAAGAGATCCACGAAATACAGATGTAACACTGTGAGTGGAAGTCACATATCACAGAGCAGTTTCTCAGAAAGCTTCTTTCCAGATTTCATTGGAGGATATTTCCTTTTTCACCATAGCCCTCTATGGGCTTCCAAATATCACTTTGCCAATTCCACAAGAACTCTCTTAGCGCAAGGCTTCTTGAGGCGAAAGCTGTAACTCTGTGAGATGATTTCACAGAACACAAAGAAGTTTCTCAGAAAGCTTCTTTCTCTTTGTTATGGGAGGATATTTCCTTTGGCCCTATAGTCTTCAAAGGGATCCGAAATATCTGTTCTCAGATTCCACAGAAATAAGGCTAGCAAAGAGATCCACGAAATACAGATGTAACTCTGTGAGTGGAAGTCACATATCACAGAGCAGTTTCTCAGAAAGCTTCTTTCCAGATTTCATCGGAGGATATTTCCTTTTTCACCGTAGCCCTCTAAGGGCTTCCAAATATCACTTTGCCAATTCCACAAGAACTGTCTTAGCGAAAGGCTTCTTGAGGTTAAAGCTGTAACTCTGTGAGATGATTTCACAGAACACAAAGAAGTTTCTCAGAAAGCTTCTTTCTCTTTGTTATGGGAGGATATTTCCTTTGGCCCTGTAGTCTTCAAAGAGATCCGAAATATCTGTTCTCAGATTCCACAGAAATAAGGCTAGCAAAGAGATCCACGAAATACAGATGTAACTCTGTGAGTGGAAGTCACATATCCCAGAGCAGTTTCTCAGAAAGCTTCTTTCCAGATTTCATCGGAGGATATTTCCTTTTTCACCATAGTCCTCTATGGGCTTCCAAATATCACTTTGCCAATTCCACAAGAACTGTCTTAGCGAAAGGCTTCTTGAGGGGAAAGCTGTAACTCTGTGAGATGATTTCACAGAACACAAAGAAGTTTCTCAGAAAACTTCTTTCTCTTTGTTATGGGAGGATATTTCCTTTGGCCCTATAGTCTTCAAAGGGATGCGAAATATCTGTTCTCAGATTCCACAGAAATAAGGCTAGCAAAGAGATCCACGAAATACAGATGTAACTCTGTGAGTGGAAGTCACATATCACAGAGCAGTTTCTCAGAAAGCTTCTTTCCAGATTTCATCGGAGGATAATTCCTTTTTCACCGTAGCCCTCTAAGGGCTTCCAAATATCACTTTGCCAATTCCACAAGAACTGTCTTAGCGAAAGGCTTCTTGAGAGGAAAGCTGTAACTCTGTGAGATGATTTCACAGAACACAAAGAAGTTTCTCAGAAAGCTTCTTTCTCTTTGTTATGGGAGGATATTTCCTTTGGCCCTATATTCTTCAAAGGGATTCTAAATATCTGCTCTCAGATTCCACAGAAATAAGGCTAGCAAAGAGATCCACGAAATACAGATGTTACTCTGTGAGTGGAAGTCACATATCCCAGAGCAGTTTCTCAGAAAGCTTCTTTCCAGATTTCATCGGAGGATATTTCCTTTTTCACCATAGCCCTCTATGGGCTTCCAAATATCACTTTGCCAATTCCAGAAGAACTGTCTTAGCGAAAGGCTTCTTGAGGGGAAAGCTGTAACTCTGTGAGATGATTTCACAGAACACAAAGAAGTTTCTCAGAAAGCTTCTTTCTCTTTGTTATCGGAGGATATTTCCTTTGGCACTATAGTCTTCAAAGGGATCCGAAATATCTGTTCTCAGATTCCACAGAAATAAGGCTAGCAAAGAGATCCACGAAATACAGATGTAAGTCTGTGAGTGGAAGTCACATATCCCAGAGCAGTTTCTCAGAAAGCTTCTTTCCAGATTTCATCGGAGGATATTTCCTTTTTCACCGTAGCCCTCTAAGGGCTTCCAAATATCACTTTGCCAATTCCACAAGAACTGTCTTAGCGAAAGGCTTCTTTAGGGGAAAGCTGTAACTCTGTGAGATGATTTCACAGAACACAAAGAAGTTTCTCAGAAAGCTTCTTTCTCTTTGTTATGGGAGGATATTTCCTTTGGCCCTATATTCTTCAAAGGGATTCTAAATATCTGCTCTCAGATTCCACAGAAATAAGGCTAGCAAAGAGATCCACGAAATACAGATGTAACTCTGTGAGTGGAAGTCACATATCCCAGAGCAGTTTCTCAGAAAGCTTCTTTCCAGATTTCATCGGAGGATATTTCCTTTTTCACCATAGCCCTCTATGGGCTTCCAAATATCACTTTGCGAATTCCACAAGAACTGTCTTAGCGAAAGGCTTCTTGAGGGGAAAGCTGTAACTCTGTGAGATGATTTCACAGAACACAAAGAAGTTTCTCAGAAAACTTCTTTCTCTTTGTTATGGGAGGATATTTCCTTTGGCCCTATAGTCTTCAAAGGGATTCTAAATATCTGCTCTCAGATTCCACAGAAATAAGGCTAGCAAAGAGATCCACGAAATACAGATGTAACACTGTGAGTGGAAGTCACATATCACAGAGCAGTTTCTCAGAAAGCTTCTTTCCAGATTTCATTGGAGGATATTTCCTTTTTCACCATAGCCCTCTAAGCGGTTCCAAATATCACTTTGCCAATTCCACAAGAACTGTCTTAGCGAAAGGCTTCTTGAGGGGAAAGCTGTAACTCTGTGAGATGATTTCACAGAACACAAAGAAGTTTCTCAGAAAGCTTCTTCCTCTTTGTTATCGGAGGATATTTCCTTCGGCCCTATAGTCTACAAGGGGATTCTAAATATCTGCTTTCAGATTCCACAGAAATAAGGCTAGCAAAGAGATCCACGAAATACAGATGTAACTCTGTGAGTGGAAGTCACATATCATAGAGCAGTTTCTCAGAAAGGGTCTTTCCAGATTTCAGCTGAGGGTATTTCCTTTTTCACCATAGCCCTCTATGGGCTTCCAAATATCACTTTGCCAATTCCACAAGAACTGTCTTAGCGAAAGGCTTCTTGAGGGGAAAGCTGTAACTCTGTGAGATGATTTCACAGAACACAAAGGAGTTTCTCAGAAAGCTTCTTTCTCTTTGTTATCGGAGGATATTTCCTTTGGCCCTATAGTCTTCAAAGGGATCCGAAATATCTGTTCTCAGATTCCACAGAAATAAGGCTAGCAAAGAGATCCACGAAATACAGATGTAACTCTGTGAGTGGAAGTCACATATCACAGAGCAGTTTCTCAGAAAGCTTCTTTCCAGATTTCATCGGAGGATATTTCCTTTTTCACCGTAGCCCTCTAAGGGCTTCCAAATATCACTTTGCCAATTCCACAAGAACTGTCTTAGCGAAAGGCTTCTTTAGGGGAAAGCTGTAACTCTCTGAGATGATTTCACAGAAGACAAAGAAGTTTCTCAGAAAGCTTCTTTCTCTTTGTTATGGGAGGATATTTCCTTTGTCCCTGTAGTCTTCAAAGAGATCCGAAATATCTGTTCTCAGATTCCACAGAAATAAGGCTAGCAAAGAGATCCACGAAATACAGATGTAACTCTGTGAGTGGAAGTCACATATCACAGAGCAGTTTCTCAGAAAGCTTCTTTCCAGATTTCATCGGAGGATATTTCCTTTTTCACCATAGCCCTCTATGGGCTTCCAAATATCACTTTGCCAATTCCACAAGAACTGTCTTAGCGAAAGGCTTCTTGAGGGGAAAGCTGTAACTCTGTGAGATGATTTCACAGAACACAAAGAAGTTTCTCAGAAAGCTTCTTTCTCTTTGTTATGGGAGGATATTTCCTTTGTCCCTGTAGTCTTCAAAGAGATCCGAAATATCTGTTCTCAGATTCCACAGAAATACGGCTAGCAAAGAGATCCACGAAATACAGATGTAACTCTGTGAGTGGAAGTCACATATCACAGAGCAGTTTCTCAGAAAGCTTCTTTCCAGATTTCATCGGAGGATATTTCCTTTTTCACCATAGCCCTCTATGGGCTTCCAAATATCACTTTGCCAATTCCACAAGAACTGTCTTAGCGAAAGGCTTCTTGAGGGGAAAGCTGTAAGTCTGTGAGATGATTTCACAGAACACAAAGAAGTTTCTCAGAAAGCTTCTTTCTCTTTGTTATCGGAGGATATTTCCTTTGGCCCTATAGTCTTCAAAGGGATCCGAAATATCTGTTCTCAGATTCCACAGAAATAAGGCTAGCAAAGAGATCCACGAAATACAGATGTAACTCTGTGAGTGGAAGTCACATATCACAGAGCAGTTTTTCAGAAAGCTTCTTTCCAGATTTCATCGGAGGATATTTCCTTTTTCACCGTAGCCCTCTAAGGGCTTCCAAATATCACTTTGCCAATTCCAGAAGAACTGTCTTAGCGAAAGGCTTCTTTAGGGGAAAGCTGTAACTCTGTGAGATGATTTCACAGAACACAAAGAAGTTTCTCAGAAAGCTTCTTTCTCTTTGTTATGGGAGGATATTTCCTTTGGCCCTATATTCTTCAAAGGGATTCTAAATATCTGCTCTCAGATTCCACAGAAATAAGGCTAGCAAAGAGATCCACGAAATACAGATGTAACTCTGTGAGTGGAAGTCACATATCCCAGAGCAGTTTCTCAGAAAGCTTCTTTCCAGATTTCATCGGAGGATATTTCCTTTTTCACCATAGCCCTCTATGGGCTTCCAAATATCACTTTGCCAATTCCACAAGAACTGTCTTAGCGAAAGGCTTCTTGAGGGGAAAGCTGTAACTCTGTGAGATGATTTCACAGAACACAAAGAAGTTTCTCAGAAAGCTTCTTTCTCTTTGTTATCGGAGGATATTTCCTTTGGCCCTATAGTCTTCAAAGGGATCCGAAATATCTGTTCTCAGATTCCACAGAAGTAAGGCTAGCAAAGAGATCCACGAAATACAGATGTAACTCTGTGAGTGGAAGTCACATATCACAGAGCAGTTTCTCAGAAAGCTTCTTTCCAGATTTCATCTGAGGATATTTCCTTTTTCACCATAGCCCTCTATGGGCTTCCAAATACCACTTTGCCAATTCCACAAGAACTGTCTTAGCGAAAGGCTTCTTTAGGGGAAAGCTGTAACTCTGGCGATGATTTCACAGAACACAAAGATGTTTCTCAGAAAGCTTCTTTCTCTTTGTTATCGGAGGATATTTCCTTTGGCCCTATAGTCTTCAAAGGGATCCGAAATATCTGTTCTCAGATTCCACAGAAATAAGGCTAGCAAAGAGATCCACGAAATACAGATGTAACTCTGTGAGTGGAAGTCACATATCACACAGCAGTTTCTCAAAAAGCTTCTTTCCAGATTTCATCGGAGGATATTTCCTTTTTCACCATAGCCCTCTATGGGCTTCCAAATATCACTTTGCCAATTCCAGAAGAACTGTCTTAGCGAAAGGCTTCTTGAGGGGAAAGCTGTAACTCTGTGAGATGATTTCACAGAACACAAAGAAGTTTCTCAGAAAGCTTCTTTCTCTTTGTTATCGGAGGATATTTCCTTTGGCCCTATAGTCTTCAAAGGGATTCGAAATATCTGTTCTCAGATTCAACAGAAATAAGGCTAGCAAAGAGATCCACGAAATACAGATGTAACTCTGTGAGTGGAAGTCACATATCACAGAGCAGTTTCTCAGAAAGCTTCTTTCCAGATTTCATCGGAGGATAATTCCTTTTTCACCATAGCCCTCTATGGGCTTCCAAATATCACTTTGCCAATTCCACAAGAACTGTCTTAGCGAAAGGCTTCTTGAGGGGAAAGCTGCAACTCTGGGAGATGATTTCACAGAACACAAAGGAGTTTCTCAGAAAGCTTCTTTCTCTTTGTTATCGGAGGATATTTCCTTTGGCCCTATAGTCTTCAAAGGGATCCGAAATATCTGTTCTCAGATTCCACAGAAATAAGGCTAGCAAAGAGATCCACGAAATACAGATGTAACTCTGTGAGTGGAAGTCACATATCACAGAGCAGTTTCTCAGAAAGCTTCTTTCCAGATTTCATCGGAGGATATTTCCTTTTTCACCGTAGCCCTCTAAGGGCTTCCAAATATCACTTTGCCAATTCCACAAGAACTGTCTTAGCGAAAGGCTTCTTGAGGTTAAAGCTGTAACTCTGTGAGATGATTTCACAGAACACAAAGAAGTTTCTCAGAAAGCTTCTTTCTCTTTGTTATGGGAGGATATTTCCTTTGGCCCTGTAGTCTTCAAAGAGATCCGAAATATCTGTTCTCAGATTCCATAGAAATAAGGCTAGCAAAGAGATCCACGAAATACAGATGTAACTCTGTGAGTGGAAGTCACATATCACAGAGCAGTTTCTCAGAAAGCTTCTTTCCAGATTTCATCGGAGGATATTTCCTTTTTCACCATAGCCGTCTATGGGCTTCCCAATATCACTTTGCCAATTCCACAATAACTGTCTTAGAGAAAGGCTTCTTCAGGGGAAAGCTGTAACTCTGTGAGATGATTTCACAGAACACAAAGAAGTTTCTCAGAAAGCTTCTTTCACTTTGTTATCGGAGGATATTTCCTTTGGCCCTGTAGTCTTCAAAGGGATCCGAAATATCTGTTCTCAGATTCCACAGAAATAAGGCTAGCAAAGAGATCCACGAAATACAGATATAACTCTGTGAGTGGAAGTCACATATCACAGAGCAGTTTCTCAGAAAGCTTCCTTCCAGATTTCATCGGAGGATATTTCCTTTTTCACCATAGCCCTCTATGGGCTTCCAAATATCACTTTGCCAATTCCACAAGAACTGTCTTAGCGAAAGGCTTCTTGAGGGGAAAGCTGTAACTCTGTGAGATGATTTCACAGAACACAAAGAAGTTTCTCAGAAAGCTTCTTTCTCTTTGTTATCGGAGGATATTTCCTTTGGCCCTATAGTCTTCAAAGGGATCCGAAATATCTGTTCTCAGATTCCACAGAAATAAGGCTAGCAAAGAGATCCACGAAATACAGATGTAACTCTGTGAGTGGAAGTCACATATCACAGAGCAGTTTCTCAGAAAGCTTCTTTCCATATTTCATCGGAGGATATTTCCTTTTTCACCATAGCCCTCTATGGGCTTCCAAATATCACCTTGTCAATTCCACAAGAACTGTCTTAGCGAAAGGCTTCTTGAGGGGAAAGCTGTAACTCTGTGAGATGATTTCACAGAACACAAAGAAGTTTCTCAGAAAGCTTCTTTCTCTTTGTTATGGGAGGATATTTCCTTTGGCCCTATAGTCTTCAAGGGGATTCTAAATATCTGCTTTCAGATTCCACAGAAATAAGGCTAGCAAAGAGATCCACGAAATACAGATGTAACTCTGTGAGTGGAAGTCACATATCCCAGAGCAGTTTCTCAGAAAGCTTCTTTCCATATTTCATCGGAGGATATTTCCTTTTTCACCGTAGCCCTCTATGGGCTTCCAAATATCACTTTGCCAATTCCACAAGAACTGTCTTAGCGAAAGGCTTCTTGAGGGGAAAGCTGTAAGTCTGTGAGATGATTTCACAGAACACAAAGAAGTTTCTCAGAAAGCTTCTTTCTCTTTGTGATCGGAGGATATTTCCTTTGGCCCTATAGTCTTCAAAGGGATCCGAAATATCTGTTCTCGGATTCCACAGAAA
Source organism: Macaca mulatta (assembly GCF_049350105.2). NCBI lineage: Eukaryota > Metazoa > Chordata > Mammalia > Primates > Cercopithecidae > Macaca > Macaca mulatta. The sequence continues at coordinate 33,168,380 of NC_133417.1, forward strand.
TAAGGCTAGCAAAGAGATCCACGAAATACAGATGTAACTCTGTGAGTGGAAGTCACATATCACAGAGCAGTTTCTCAGAAAGCTTCTTTCCAGATTTCATCGGAGGATATTTCCTTTTTCACCGTAGCCCTCTAAGGGCTTCCAAATATCACTTTGCCAATTCCACAAGAACTGTCTTAGCGAAAGGCTTCTTGAGTGGAAAGCTGTAACTCTGTGAGATGATTTCACAGAACACAAAGAAGTTTCTCAGAAAGCTTCTTTCTCTTTGTTATGGGAGGATATTTCCTTTGGCCCTATATTCTTCAAAGGGATTCTAAATATCTGCTCTCAGATTCCACAGAAATAAGGCTAGCAAAGAGATCCACGAAATACAGATGTAACTCTGTGAGTGAAAGTCACATATCACAGAGCAGTTTCTCAGAAAGCTTCTTTCCAGATTTCCTCTGAGGATATTTCCTTTTTCACCATAGCCCTCTATGGGCTTCCAAATATCACTTTGCCAACTCCACAAGAACTGTCTTAGCGAAAGGCTTCTTGAGGGGAAAGCTGTAACTCTGTGAGATGATTTCACAGAACACAAAGAAGTTTCTCAGAAAGCTTTTTTCTCTTTGTTATCGTTGGATATTTCCTTTGGTCCTATAGTCTTCAAAGGGATCCGAAATATCTGTTCTCAGATTCCACAGAAATAAGGCTAGCAAAGAGATCCACGAAATACAGATGTAACTCTGTGAGTGGAAGTCACATATCACAGAGCACTTTCTCAGAAAGCTTCTCTCCAGATTTCATCAGAGGATATTTCCTTTTTCACCATAGCCGTCTATGGGCTTCCAAATATCACTTTGCCAATTCCACAAGACTGTCTTAGCGAAAGGCTTCTTGAGGGGAAAGCTGCAACTCTGTGAGATGATTTCACAGAACACAAAGAAGTTTCTCAGAAAGCTTCTTTCTCTTTGTTATCGGAGGATATTTCCTTTGGCCCTATAGTCTTCAAAATGATCCGAAATATCTGTTCTCAGATTCCACAGAAATAAGGCTAGCAAAGAGATCCACGAAATACAGATGTAACTCTGTGAGTGGAAGTCACATAAAACAGAGCAGTTTCTCAGAAAGCTTCTTTCCAGATTTCATCTGAGGATATTTCCTTTTTCACCTTAGCTCTCTATGGGCTTCCAAATATCACTTTGCCAATTCCACAAGAACTGTCTTAGCGAAAGGATTCTTGAGGGGAAAGCTGTAACTCTATGAGATGATTTCACAGAACACAAAGAAGTTTCTCAGAAAGCTTCTTTCTCTTTCTTATCGGAGGATATTTCCTTTGGCAATATAGTCTTCAAAGGGATCCGAAATATCTGTTCTCAGATTCCACAGAAATAAGGATAGCAAAGAGATCCACGAAATACAGATGTAACTCTGTGAGTGGAAGTCACATATCACAGAGCAGTTTCTCAGAAAGCTTCTTTCCAGATTTCATCGGAGGATATTTCCTTTTTCACCATAGCCCTCTATGGGCTTCCAAATATCACTTTGGCAATTCCACAAGAACTGTCTTAGCGAAAGGCTTCTTGAGGGGAAAGCTGTAACTCTGTGAGATGATTTCACAGAACACAAAGGAGTTTCTCAGAAAGCTTCTTTCTCTTTGTTATCGGAGGATATTTCCTTTGGCCCTATAGTCTTCAATGGGATCCGAAATATCTGTTCTCAGATTCCACAGAAATAAGGCTAGCAAAGAGATCCACGAAATACAGATGTAACTCTGTGAGTGGAAGTCACATATCACAGAGCAGTTTCTCAGAAAGCTTCTTTCCAGATTTCATCGGAGGATATTTCCTTTTTCACCATAGCCCTCTATGGGCTTCCAAATATCACTTTGCCAATTCCACAAGAACTGTCTTAGAGAAAGGCTTCTTGAGGGGAAAGCTGTAACTCTGTGAGATGATTTCACAGAACACAAAGAAGTTTCTCAGAAAGCTTCTATCTCTTTGTTATCGGAGGATATTTACTTTGGCCCTATAGTCTTCAAAGGGATCCGAAATATCTGTTCTCAGATTCCACAGAAATAAGGCTAGCAAAGAGATCCACGAAATACAGATGTAACTCTGTGAGTGGAAGTCACATATCACAGAGCAGTTTCTCAGAAAGCTTCTCTCCAGATTTCATCAGAGGATAATTCCTTTTTCACCATAGCCGTCTATGGGCTTCCAAATATCACTTTGCCAATTCCACAAGAACTGTCTTAGCGAAAGGCTTCTTGAGGGGAAAGCTGCAACTCTGGGAGATGATTTCACAGAACACAATGAAGTTTCTCAGAAAGCTTCTTTCTCTTTGTTATCGGAGGATATTTCCTTTGGCCCTATAGTCTTCAAAGGGATCCGAAATATCTGTTCTCAGATTCCACAGAAATAAGGCTAGCAAAGAGATCCACGAAATACAGATGTAACTCTGTGAGTGGAAGTCACATATCACAAGCAGTTTCTCAGAAAGATTCTTTCCAGATTTCATCTGAGGATATTTCCTTTTTCACCATAGCTCTCTATGGGCTTCCAAATATCACTTTGCCAATTCCAAAGAACTGTGTTAGCGAAAGGCTTCTTGAGGGGAAAGCTGTAACTCTATGAGATGATTTCACAGAACACAAAGAAGTTTCTCAGAAAGCTTCTTTCTCTTTCTTATCGGAGGATATTTCTTTTGGCACTATAGTCTTCAAAGGGATCCGAAATATCTGTTCTCAGATTCCACAGAAATAAGGATAGCAAAGAGATCCACGAAATACAGATGTAACTCTGTGAGTGGAAGTCACATATCACAGAGCAGTTTCTCAGAAAGCTTCTTTCCAGATTTCATCGGAGGATATTTCCTTTTTCACCATAGCCCTCTATGGGCTTCCAAATATCACTTTGCCAATTCCACAAGAACTGTCTTAGCGAAAGGCTTCTTGAGGGGAAAGCTGTAACTCTGTGAGATGATTTCACAGAACACAAAGAAGTTTCTCAGAAAGCTTCTTTCTCTTTGTTATGGGAGGATATTTCCTTTGGCCCTATAGTCTTCAAAGGGATTCTTCATATCTGCTCTCAGATTCCACAGAAATAAGGCTAGCAAAGAGATCCACGAAATACAGATGTAACACTGTGAGTGGAAGTCACATATCACAGAGCAGTTTCTCAGAAAGCTTCTTTCCAGATTTCATTGGAGGATATTTCCTTTTTCACCATAGCCCTCTTTGGGCTTCCAAATATCACTTTGCCAATTCCACAAGAACTGTCTTAGCGAAAGGCTTCTTGAAGGGAAAGCTGTAACTCTGTGAGATGATTTCACAGAACACAAAGAAGTTTCTCAGAAAGCTTCTTTCTCTTTGTTAACGGAGCATATTTCCTTTGGCCCTATAGTCTTCAAAGGGATCCGAAATATCTGTTCTCAGATTCCACAGAAATAAGACTAGCAAAGAGATCCACGAAATACAGATGTAACTCTGTGAGTGGAAGTCTCATATCACAGAGCAGTTTCTCAGAAAGCTTCTTTCCAGATTTCATCGGAGGATATTTCCTTTTTCACCATAGCCGTCTATGTGCTTCCAAATATCACTTTGCCAATTCGACAAGAACTGTCTTAGCGAAAGGCTTCTTGAGGGGAAAGCTGCAACTCTGGGAGATGATTTCACAGAACACAAAGAAGTTTCTCAGAAAGCTTCTTTCTCTTTGTTATCGTTGGATATTTCCTTTGGCCCTATAGTCTTCAAAGGGATCCGAAATATCTGTTCTCAGATTCCACAGAAATAAGGCTAGCAAAGAGATCCACGAAATACAGATGTAACTCTGTGAGTGGAAGTCACATATCCCAGAGTAGTTTCTCAGAAAGCTTCTTTCCAGATTTCATCTGAAGATATTTCCTTTTTCACCATAGCCCTCTATGGGCTTCCAAATATCACTTTGCCAATTCCACAAGAACTGTCTTAGCGAAAGGCTTCTTGAGGGGAAAGCTGTAACTCTGTGAGATGATTTCACAGAACACAAAGGAGTTTCTCAGAAAGCTTCTTTCTCTTTGTTATCGGAGGATATTTCCTTTGGCCCTATAGTCTTCAATAGGATCCGAAATATCTGTTCTCAGATTCCACAGAAATAAGGCTAGCAAAGAGATCCACGAAATACAGATGTAACTCTGTGAGTGGAAGTCACATATCACAGAGCAGTTTCTCAGAAAGCTTCTTTCCAGATTTCATCGGAGGATATTTCCTTTTTCACCATAGCCCTCTATGGGGTTCCAAATATCACTTTGCCAATTCCACAAGAACTGTCTTAGCGAAAGGCTTCTTGAGGGGAAAGCTGTAACTCTGTGAGATGATTTCACAGAACACAAAGAAGTTTCTCAGAAAGCTTCTTTCTCTTTGTTATGGGAGGATATTTCCTTTGGCCCTATAGTCTTCAAAGGGATTCTAAATATCTGCTCTCAGATTCCACAAAAATAAGGCTAGCAAAGAGATCCACGAAATACAGATGTAACTCTGTGAGTGGAAGTCACATATCACAGAGCAGTTTCTCAGAAAGCTTCTTTCCAGATTTCATCTGAGGATATTTCCTTTTTCACCATAGCCCTCTATGGGCTTCCAAATATCACTTTGCCAATTCCACAGGAACTGTCTTAGCGAAAGGCTTCTTGAGGGGAAAGCTGTAACTCTGTGGGATGATTTCACAGAACACAAAAAAAAGTTTCTCAGAAAGCTTCTTTCTCTTTGTTATCGTTGGATATTTCATTTGGCCCTATAGTCTTCAAAGGGATCCGAAATATCTGTTCTCAGATTCCACAGAAATAAGGCTAGCAAAGAGATCCACGAAATACAGATGTAACTCTGTGAGTGGAAGTCACATATCACAGAGCAGTTTCTCAGAAAGCTTCTTTCCAGATTTCATCTGAAGATATTTCCTTTTTCACCATAGCCCTCTATGGGCTTCCAAATATCACTTTGCCAATTCCACAAGAACTGTCTTAGCGAAAGGTTTCTTGAGGGGAAAGCTGTAACTCTGTGAGATGATTTCACAGAACACAAAGAAGTTTCTCAGAAAGCTTCTTTCTCTTTGTTATCGGAGGATATTTCCTTTGGCCCTATAGTCTTCAAAGGGATCCGAAATATCTGTTCTCAGATTCCACAGAAATAAGGCTAGCAAAGAGATCCACGAAATACAGATGTAACTCTCTGAGTGGAAGTCACATATCCCAGAGCAGTTTCTCAGAAAGTTTCTTTCCAGATTTCATCGGAGGATATTTCCTTTTTCACCATAGCCCTCTATGGGCTTCCAAATATCACTTTGCCAATTCCACAAGAACTGTCTTAGCGAAAGGCTTCTTGAGGGGAAAGCTGTAACTCTGTGAGATGATTTCACAGAACACAAAGAAGTTTCTCAGAAAGCTTCTTTCTCTTTGTTATGGGAGGATATTTCGTTTGGCCCTATAGTCTTCAAAGGGATTCTAAATATCTGCTCTCAGATTCCACAGAAATAAGGCTAGCAAAGAGATCCACGAAATACAGATGTAACTCTGTGAGTGGAAGTAACATATCACAGAGCAGTTTCTCAGAAAGCTTCTTTCCAGATTTCATCGGAGGATATTTCCTTTTTCACCATAGCCATCTAGGGGCTTCCAAATATCACTTTGCCAATTCCACAAGAACTGTCTTAGCGAAAGGCTTCTTGAGGGGAAAGCTGTAACTCTGTGAGATGATTTCACAGAACACAAAAAAAAGTTTCTCAGAAAGCTTCTTTCTCTTTGTTATCGTTGGATATTTCCTTTGTCCCTATAGTCTTCAAAGGGATCCGAAATATCTGTTCTCAGATTCCACAGAAATAAGGCTAGCAAAGAGATCCACGAAATACAGATGTAACTCTGTGAGTGGAAGTCACATATCACAGAACAGTTTCTCAGAAAGCTTCTTTCCAGATTTCATCTGAAGATATTTCCTTTTTCACCATAGCCCTCAATGGGCTTCCAAATATCACTTTGCCAATTCCACAAGAACTGTCTTAGCGAAAGGCTTCTTGAGGGGAAAGCTGTAACTCTGTGAGATGATTTCACAGAACACAAAGGAGTTTCTCAGAAAGCTTCTTTCTCTTTGTTATAGGAGGATATTTCCTTTGGCCCTATAGTCTTCAATAGGATCCGAAATATCTGTTCTCAGATTCCACAGAAATAAGGCTAGCAAAGAGATCCACGAAATACAGATGTAACTCTGTGAGTGGAAGTCACATATCACAGAGCAGTTTCTCAGAAAGCTTCTTTGCAGATTTCATCGGAGGATATTTCCTTTTTCACCATAGCCCTCTACGGGCTTCCAAATATCACTTTGCCAATTCCACAAGAACTGTCTTAGCGAAAGGCTTCTTGAGGGGAAAGCTCTAACTCTGTGAGTTGATTTCACAGAACACAAAGAAGTTTTTCAGGAAGCTTCTTTCTCTTTGTTATGGGAGGATATTTCCTTCGGCCCTATAGACTTAAAGGGATTCTAAATATCTGCTCTCAGATTCCACAGAAATAAGGCTAGCAAAGAGATCCACGAAATGCTGATGTAACTCTGTGAGTGGAAATCACATATCACAGAGCAGTTTCTCAGAAAGCTTCTTTCCAGATTTCATTCGAGGATATTTCCTTTTTCACCATAGCCCTCTATGGGCTTCCAAATATCACTTTGCCAATTCCACAAGAACTGACTTAGCGAAAGGCTTCTTGAGGGGAAAGGTGTAACTCTGTGAGATGATTTCACAGAACACCAAGAAGTTTCTCAGAAAGCTTCTTTCTCTTTGTTATCGGAGGATATTTCCTTTGGCCCTATAGTCTTCAAAGGGATCCGAAATATCTGTTCTCAGATTCCACAGAAATAAGGCTAGCAAAGAGATCCACGAAATACAGATGTAACTCTGTGAGTGGAAGTCACATATCCCAGAGCAGTTTCTCAGAAAGCTTCTTTCCAGATTTCATCGGAGGATATTTCCTTTTTCACCGTAGCCCTCTATGGGCTTCCAAATATCACTTTGCCAATTCCACAAGAAATGTCTTAGCGAAAGGCTTCTTGAGGGGAAAGCTGCAACTCTGTGAGATGATTTCACAGAACACAAAGAAGTTTCTCAGAAAGCTTCTTTCTCTTTGTTATCGGAGGATATTTCCTTTGGCCCTATAGTCTTCAAAGGGATCCGAAATATCTGTTCTCAGATTCCACAGAAATAAGGCTAGCAAAGAGATCCACGAAATACAGATGTAACTCTGTGAGTGGAAGTCACATATCACAGAGCAGTTTCTCAGAAAGCTTCTTTCCAGATTTCATTGGAGGGTATTTCCTTTATCACAATAGCCCTCTATGGGCTTCCAAATATCACTTTGCCAATTCCACAAAAACTGTCTTAGCGAAAGGCTTCTTCAGGGGAAAGCTGTAACTCTGGGAGATGATTTCACAGAACACAAAGAAGTTTCTCAGAAAGCTTCTTTCTCTTTGTTATCGGAGTATATATACTTTTGCCCTATAGTCTTCAAAGGGATCCTAAATATCTGTTCTCAGACTCCACAGTAATAAGGCTAGCAAAGACATCCACGAAATACAGATGAAATTCTGTGAGTGGAAGTCTCATATCACAGAGCAGTTTCTCAGAATGCTTCTTTCCAGATTCCATCGGAGGATATTTCCTTTTTCACCATAGCCCTCTAAGGGCTTCCAAATATCACTTTGCCAATTCCACAAGAACTGTCTTAGCGAAAGGCTTCTTGAGGGGAAAGCTGTAACTCTGGGAGATGATTTCACAGAACACAAAGAAGTTTCTCAGAAAGCTTCTTTCTCTTTGTTATCGTTGGATATTTCCTTTGGCCCTATAGTCTTCAAAGGGATCCGAAATATCTGTTCTCAGATTCCACAGAAATAAGGCTAGCAAAGAGATCCACGAAATACAGATGTAACTCTGTGAGTGGAAGTCACATATCACAGAGCAGTTTCTCAGAAAGCTTCTTTCCAGATTTCATCTGAGGATATTTCCTTTTTCACCATAGCCCTCTATGGGCTTCCAAATATCACTTTGCCAATTCCACAAGAACTGTCTTAGCGAAAGGCTTCTTGAGGGGAAAGCTGTAACTCTGTGAGATGATTTCACAGAACACAAAGAAGTTTCTCAGAAAGCTTCTATCTCTTTGTTATCGGAGGATATTTCCTTTGGCCCTATAGTCTTCAAAGGGATCCGAAATATCTGTTCTCAGATTCCACAGAAATAAGACTAGCAAAGAGATCCACGAAATACAGATGTAACTCTGTGAGTGGAAGTCTCATATCACAGAGCAGTTTCTCAGAAAGCTTCTTTCCAGATTTCATCGGAGGATATTTCCTTTTTCACCATAGCCGTCTATGGTCTTCCAAATATCACTTTGCCAATTCGACAAGAACTGTCTTAGCGAAAGGCTTCTTGAGGGGAAAGCTGCAACTCTGGGAGATGATTTCACAGAACACAAAGAAGTTTCTCAGAAAGCTTCTTTCTCTTTGTTATCGGAGGATATTTCCTTTGGCCCTATAGTGTTCAAAGGGATTCTAAATATCTGCTTTCAGATTCCACAGAAATAAGGCTAGCAAAGAGATCCACGAAATACAGATGTAACTCTGTGAGTGGAAGTCACATATCACAGAGCAGTTTCTCAGAAAGCTTCTTTCCAGATTTCATCTGAGGATATTTCCTTTTTCACCATAGCCCTCTATGGGCTTCCAAATATCACTTTGCCAATTCCACAAGAACTGTCTTAGCGAAAGGTTTCTTGAGGGGAAAGCTGTAACTCTGTGAGATGATTTCACAGAACACAAAGAAGTTTCTCAGAAAGCTTCTTTCTCTTTGTTATCGGAGGATATTTCCTTTGGCCCTATAGTCTTCAAAGGGATCCGAAATATCTGTTCTCAGATTCCACAGAAATAAGGCTAGCAAAGAGATCCACGAAATACAGATGTAACTCTGTGAGTGGAAGTCACATATCCCAGAGCAGTTTCTCAGAAAGCTTCTTTCCAGGTTTCATCGGAGGATATTTCCTTTTTCAACATAGCCCTCCATGGGCTTCCAAATATCACTTTGCCAATTCCACAAGAACTGTCTTAGCGAAAGGCTTCTTGAGGGGAAAGCTGTAACTCTGTGAGATGATTTCACAGAACACAAAGGAGTTTCTCAGAAAGCTTCTTTCTCTTTGTTATCGGCGGATATTTCCTTTGGCCCTATAGTCTTCAAAGGGATCCGAAGTATCTGTTCTCAGATTCCACAGAAATAAGGCTAGCAAAGAGATCCACGAAATACAGATGTAACTCTGTGAGTGGAAGTCACATATCACAGAGCAGTTTCTCAGAAAGCTTCTTTCCAGATTTCATCGGAGGATATTTCCTTTTTCACCATAGCCCTCTAGGGGCTTCCAAATATCACTTTGCCAATTCCAGAAGAACTGTCTTAGCGAAAGGCTTCCTGAGGGGAAAGCTGTAACTCTGTGAGATGATTTCACAGAACACAAAGAAGTTTTTCAGGAAGCTTCTTTCTCTTTGTTATGGGAGGATATTTCCTTTGGCCCTATAGTCTTAAAGGGATTCTAAATATCTGCTCTCAGATTCCACAGAAATAAGGCTAGCAAAGAGATCCACGAAATGCTGATGTAACTCTGTGAGTGGAAATCACATATCACAGAGCAGTTTCTCAGAAAGCTTCTTTCCAGATTTCATTCGAGGATATTTCCTTTTTCACCATAGCCCTCTATGGGCTTCCAAATATCACTTTGCCAATTCCACAAGAACTGTCTTAGCGAAAGGCTTCTTGAGGGGAAAGCTGTAACTCTGGGAGATGATTTCACAGAACACAAAGAAGTTTCTCAGAAAGCTTCTTTCTCTTTGTTATCGGAGGATATTTCCTTTGGCCCTATAGTCTTCAAAGGGATCCGAAATATCTGTTCTCAGATTCCACAGAAATAAGGGTAGCAAAGAGATCCACGAAATACAGATGTAACTCTGTGAGTGGAAGTCACATATCACAGAGCAGTTTCTCAGAAAGCTTCTTTCCAGATTTCATCTGAGGATATTTCCTTTTTCACCATAGCAATCTATGGGCTTCCAAATATCACTTTGCCAATTCCACAAGAACTGTCTTTGCGAAAGGCTTCTTGAGGGGAAAGCTGTAACTCTATGAGATGATTTCACAGAACACAAAGAAGTTTCTCAGAAAGCTTCTTTCTCTTTCTTATCGGATGATATTTCCTTTGGCCCTATAGTCTTCAAAGGGATCCGAAATATCTGTTCTCAGATTCCACAGAAATAAGGCTAGCAAAGAGATCCACGAAATACAGATGTAACTCTGTGAGTGGAAGTCACATATCCCAGAGCAGTTTCTCAGAAAGCTTCTTTCCAGATTTCATCGGAGGATATTTCCTTTTTCACCATAGCCCTCTATGGGCTTCCAAATATCACTTTGCCAATTCCACAAGAAATGTCTTAGCGAAAGGCTTCTTGAGGGGAAAGCTGTAACTCTGTGAGATGATTTCACAGAACACAAAGAAGTTTCTCAGAAAGCTTCTTTCTCTTTGTTATCGGAGGATATTTCCTTTGGCCCTATAGTCTTCAAAGGGATCAGAAATATCTGTTCTCAGATTCCACAGAAATAAGGCTAGCAAAGAGATCCACAAAATACAGATGTAACTCTGTGAGTGGAAGTCACATATCACAGAGCAGTTTCTCAGAAAGCTTCTTTCCAGATTTCATTGGAGGGTATTTCCTTTATCACAATAGCCCTCTATGGGCTTCCAAATATCACTTTGCCAATTCCACAAAAACTGTCTTAGCGAAAGGCTTCTTCAGGGGAAAGCTGTAACTCTGGGAGATGATTTCACAGAACACAAAGAAGATTCTCAGAAAGCTTCTTTCTCTTTGTTATCGGAGTTTATATCCTTTTGCCCTATAGTCTTCAAAGGGATCCTAAATATCTGTTCTCAGACTCCACAGAAATAAGGCTAGCAAAGACATCCACGAAATACAGATGAAACTCTGTGAGTGGAAGTCTCATATCACAGAGCAGTTTCTCAGAAAGCTTCTTTCCAGATTTCATCGGAGGATATTTCCTTTTTCACCATAGCCGTCTACGGGCTTCCAAATATCACTTTGCCAATTCCACAAGAACTGTCTTAGCGAAAGGCTTCTTGAGGGGAAAGCTGTAACTCTGTGAGATGATTTCACAGAACACAAAGAAGTTTCTCAGAAAGCTTCTATCTCTTTGTTATCGGAGGATATTTACTTTGGCCATATAGTCTTCAAAGGGATCCGAAATATCTGTTCTCAGATTCCACAGAAATAAGGCTAGCAAAGAGATCCACGAAATACAGATGTAACTCTGTTAGTGGAAGTCACATATCACAGAGCAGTTTCTCAGAAAGCTTCTCTCCAGATTTCATCAGAGGATAATTCCTTTTTCACCATAGCCGTCTATGGGCTTCCAAATATCACTTTGCCAATTCCACAAGAACTGTCTTAGCGAAAGGCTTCTTGAGGGGAAAGCTGCAACTCTGGGAGATGATTTCACAGAACACAATGAAGTTTCTCAGAAAGCTTCTTTCTCTTTGTTATCGGAGGATATTTCCTTTGGCCCTATAGTCTTCAAAGGGATCCGAAATATCTGTTCTCAGATTCCACAGAAATAAGGCTAGCAAAGAGATCCACGAAATACAGATATAACTCTGTGAGTGGAAGTCACATATCACAAGCAGTTTCTCAGAAAGATTCTTTCCAGATTTCATCTGAGGATATTTCCTTTTTCACCATAGCTCTCTATGGGCTTCCAAATATCACTTTGCCAATTCCACAAGAACTGTGTTAGCGAAAGGCTTCTTGAGGGGAAAGCTGTAACTCTATGAGATGATTTCACAGAACACAAAGAAGTTTCTCAGAAAGCTTCTTTCTCTTTCTTATCGGAGGATATTTCCTTTGGCACTATAGTCTTCAAAGGGATCCGAAATATCTGTTCTCAGATTCCACAGAAATAAGGATAGCAAAGAGATCCACGAAATACAGATGTAACTCTGTGAGTGGAAGTCACGTATCACAGAGCAGTTTCTCAGAAAGCTTCTTTCCAGATTTCATCGGAGGATATTTCCTTTTTCACCATAGCCCTCTAGGGGTTCAAAATATCACTTTGCCAATTCCACAAGAACTGTCTTAGCGAAAGGCTTCTTGAGGGGAAAGCTGTAACTCTGTGAGATGATTTCACAGAACACAAAGAAGTTTCTCAGAAAGCTTCTTTCTCTTTGTTATCGGAGGATATTTCCTTTGGCCCTATAGTCTTCAAAGGGATTCTTAATATCTGCTCTCAGATTCCACAGAAATAAGGCTAGCAAAGAGATCCACGAAATACAGATGTAACTCTGTGAGTGGAAGTCACATATCACAGAGCAGTTTCTCAGAAAGCTTCTTTCCAGATTTCATCGGAGGATATTTCCTTTTTCACCGTAGCCCTCTAAGGGCTTCCAAATATCACTTTGCCAATTCCACAAGAACTGTCTTAGCGAAAGGCTTCTTGAAGGGAAAGCTGTAACTCTGTGAGATGATTTCACAGAACACAAAGAAGTTTCTCAGAAAGCTTCTTTCTCTTTGTTAACGGAGCATATTTCCTTTGGCCCTATAGTCTTCAAAGGGATCCGAAATATCTGTTCTCAGATTCCACAGAAATAAGACTAGCAAAGAGATCCACGAAATACAGATGTAACTCTGTGAGTGGAAGTCTCATATCACAGAGCAGTTTCTCAGAAAGCTTCTTTCCAGATTTCATCGGAGGATATTTCCTTTTTCACCATAGCCGTCTATGGGCTTCCAAATATCACTTTGCCAATTCCACAAGAACTGTCTTAGCGAAAGGCTTCTTGAGGGGAAAGCTGCAACTCTGGGAGATGATTTCACAGAACACAAAGAAGTTTCTCAGAAAGCTTCTTTCTCTTTGTTATCGTTGGATATTTCCTTTGGCCCTATAGTCTTCAAAGGGATCCGAAATATCTGTTCTCAGATTCCACAGAAATAAGGCTAGCAAAGAGATCCACGAAATACAGATGTAACTCTGTGAGTGGAAGTCACATATCCCAGAGTAGTTTCTCAGAAAGCTTCTTTCCAGATTTCATCTGAAGATATTTCCTTTTTCACCATAGCCCTCTACGGGCTTCCAAATATCACTTTGCCAATTCCACAAGAACTGTCTTAGCGAATGGCTTCTTGAGGGGAAAGCTGTAACTCTGTGAGATGATTTCACAGAACACAAAGGAGTTTCTCAGAAAGCTTCTTTCTCTTTGTTATCGGAGGATATTTCCTTTCGCCCTATAGTCTTCAATAGGATCCGAAATATCTGTTCTCAGATTCCACAGAAATAAGGCTAGCAAAGAGATCCACGAAATACAGATGTAACTCTGTGAGTGGAAGTCACATATCACAGAGCAGTTTCTCAGAAAGCTTCTTTCCAGATTTCATCGGAGGATATTTCCTTTTTCACCATAGCCCTCTATGGGGTTCCAAATATCACTTTGCCAATTCCACAAGAACTGTCTTAGCGAAAGGCTTCTTGAGGGGAAAGCTGTAACTCTGTGAGATGATTTCACAGAACACAAAGAAGTTTCTCAGAAAGCTTCTTTCTCTTTGTTATGGGAGGATATTTCCTTTGGCCCTATAGTCTTCAAAGGGATTCTAAATATCTGCTCTCAGATTCCACAAAAATAAGGCTATCAAAGAGATCCACGAAATACAGATGTAACTCTGTGAGTGGAAGTCACATATCACAGAGCAGTTTCTCAGAAAGCTTCTTTCCAGATTTCATCTGAGGATATTTCCTTTTTCACCATAGCCCTCTATGGGCTTCCAAATATCACTTTGCCAATTCCACAAGAACTGTCTTAGCGAAAGGCTTCTTGAGGGGAAAGCTGTAACTCTGTGAGATGATTTCACAGAACACAAAAAAAAGTTTCTCAGAAAGCTTCTTTCTCTTTGTTATCGTTGGATATTTCATTTGGCCCTATAGTCTTCAAAGGGATCCGAAATATCTGTTCTCAGATTCCACAGAAATAAGGCTAGCAAAGAGATCCACGAAATACAGATATAACTCTGTGAGTGGAAGTCACATATCACAGAGCAGTTTCTCAGAAAGCTTCTTTCCAGATTTCATCTGAAGATATTTCCTTTTTCACCATAGCCCTCTATGGGCTTCCAAATATCACTTTGCCAATTCCACAAGAACTGTCTTAGCGAAAGGCTTCTTGAGGGGAAAGCTGTAACTCTGTGAGATGATTTCACAGAACACAAAGGAGTTTCTCAGAAAGCTTCTTTCTCTTTGTTATCGGAGATTATTTCCTTTGGCCCTATAGTCTTCAATAGGATCCGAAATATCTGTTCTCAGATTCCACAGAAATAAGGATAGCAAAGAGATCCACGAAATACAGATGTAACTCTGTGAGTGGAAGTCACATATCACAGAGCAGTTTCTCAGAAAGCTTCTTTCCAGATTTCATCGGAGGATATTTCCTTTTTCACCATAGCCCTCTATGGGCTTCCAAATATCACTTTGCCAATTCCACAAGAACTGTCTTAGCGAAAGGCTTCTTGAGGGGAAAGCTGTAACTCTGTGAGATGATTTCACAGAACACAAAGAAGTTTCTCAGAAAGCTTCTTTCTCTTTGTTATCGGAGGATATTTCCTTTGGCCCTATAGTCTTCAAAGGGATCAGAAATATCTGTTCTCAGATTCCACAGAAATAAGGCTAGCAAAGAGATCCATAAATTACAGATGTAACTCTGTGAGTGGAAGTCACATATCACAGAGCAGTTTCTCAGAAAGCTTCTTTCCAGATTTCATTGGAGGGTATTTCCTTTATCACAATAGCCCTCTACGGGCTTCCAAATATCACTTTGCCAATTCCACAAAAACTGTCTTAGCGAAAGGCTTCTTCAGGGGAAAGCTGTAACTCTGGGAGATGATTTCACAGAACACAAAGAAGTTTCTCAGAAAGCTTCTTTCTCTTTGTTATCGGAGGATATTTCCTTTGGCCCTATAGTCTTCAAAGGGATCCGAAATATCTGTTCTCAGATTCCACAGAAATAAGGCTAGCAAAGAGATCCACGAAATACAGATGTAACTCTGTGAGAGGAAGTCTCATATCACAGAGCAGTTTCTCAGAAATCTTCTTTGCAGATTTCATCGTAGGATATTTCCTTATTCACCATAGCCATCTATGGGCTTCCAAATATCACTTTGCCAATTGCACAAGAACTTTCTTAGCGAAAGGCTTCTTGAGGGGAAAGCTGTAACTCTGTGAGATGATTTCACAGAACACAAAGAAGTTTCTCAGAAAGCTTCTTTCTCTTTCTTATCGGAGGATATTTCCTTTGGCCCTATAGTCTTCAAAGGGATCCGAAATATCTGTTCTCAGATTCCACAGAAATAAGGCTAGCAAAGAGATCCACGAAATACAGATGTAACTCTGTGAGTGGAAGTCACATATCCCAGAGCAGTTTCTCAGAAAGCTTCTTTCCAGATTTCATCGGAGGATATTTCCTTTTTCACCATAGCCCTCTATGGGCTTCCAAATATCACTTTGCCAATTCCACAAGAACTGTCTTAGCGAAAGGCTTCTTGAGGGGAAAGCTGTAACTCTGTGAGATGATTTCACAGAACACAAAGAAGTTTCTCAGAAAGCTTCTTTCTCTTTGTTATGGGAGGATATTTCCTTTGGCCCTATAGTCTTCAAAGGGATTCTAAATATCTGCTCTCAGATTCCACAGAAATAAGGCTAGCAAAGAGATCCACGAAATACAGATGTAACTCTGTGAGTGGAAGTAACATATCACAGAGCAGTTCCTCAGAAAGCTTCTTTCCAGATTTCATCTGAGGATATTTCCTTTTTCACCATAGCCCTCTAGGGGCTTCCAAATATCACTTTGCCAATTCCACAAGAACTGTCTTAGCGAAAGGCTTCTTGAGGGGAAAGCTGTAACTCTGTGAGATGATTTCACAGAACACAAAGAAAAGTTTCTCAGAAAGCTTCTTTCTCTTTTTTATCGTTGGATATTTCATTTGGCCCTACAGTCTTCAAAGGGATCCGAAATATCTGTTCTCAGATTCCACAGAAATAAGGCTAGCAAAGAGATCCACGAAATACAGATGTAACTCTGTGAGTGGAAGTCACATATCACAGAACAGTTTCTCAGAAAGCTTCTTTCCAGATTTCATCTGAAGATATTTCCTTTTTCACCATAGCCCTCTATGGGCTTCCAAATATCACTTTGCCAATTCCACAAGAACTGTCTTAGCGAAAGGCTTCTTGAGGGGAAAGCTGTAACTCTGTGAGATGATTTCACAGAACACAAAGGAGTTTCTCAGAAAGCTTCTTTCTCTTTGTTATAGGAGGATATTTCCTTTGGCCCTATAGTCTTCAATAGGATCCGAAATATCTGTTCTCAGATTCCACAGAAATAAGGCTAGCAAAGAGATCCACGAAATACAGATGTAACTCTGTGAGTGGAAGTCACATATCACAGAGCAGTTTCTCAGAAAGCTTCTTTGCAGATTTCATCGGAGGATATTTCCTTTTTCACCATAGCCCTCTACGGGCTTCCAAATATCACTTTGCCAATTCCACAAGAACTGTCTTAGCGAAAGGCTTCTTGAGGGGAAAGCTCTAACTCTGTGAGTTGATTTCACAGAACACAAAGAAGTTTCTCAGAAAGCTTCTTTCTCTTTGTTATCGGAGGATATTTCCTTTGGCCCTATAGTCTTCAAAGGGATCCGAAGTATCTGTTCTCAGATTCCACAGAAATAAGGCTAGCAAAGAGATCCACGAAATACAGATGTAACTCTGTGAGTGGAAGTCACATATCACAGAGCAGTTTCTCAGAAAGCTTCTTTCCAGATTTCATCGGAGGATATTTCCTTTTTCACCATAGCCCTCTAGGGGCTTCCAAATATCACTTTGCCAATTCCAGAAGAACTGTCTTAGCGAAAGGCTTCCTGAGAGGAAAGCTGTAACTCTGTGAGATGATTTCACAGAACACAAAGAAGTTTTTCAGGAAGCTTCTTTCTCTTTGTTATGGGAGGATATTTCCTTTGGCCCTATAGACTTAAAGGGATTCTAAATATCTGCTCTCAGATTCCACAGAAATAAGGCTAGCAAAGAGATCCACGAAATGCTGATGTAACTCTGTGAGTGGAAATCACATATCACAGAGCAGTTTCTCAGAGAGCTTCTTTCCAGATTTCATTCGAGGATATTTCCTTTTTCACCATAGCCCTCTATGGGCTTCCAAATATCACTTTGCCAATTCCACAAGAACTGACTTAGCGAAAGGCTTCTTGAGGGGAAAGGTGTAACTCTGTGAGATGATTTCACAGAACACAAAGAAGTTTCTCAGAAAGCTTCTTTCTCTTTGTTATCGGAGGATATTTCCTTTGGCCCTATAGTCTTCAAGGGGATCCGAAATATCTGTTCTCAGATTCCACAGAAATAAGGCTAGCAAAGAGATCCACGAAATACAGATGTAACTCTGTGAGTGGAAGTCACATATCCCAGAGCAGTTTCTCAGAAAGCTTCTTTCCAGATTTCATCGGAGGATATTTCCTTTTTCACCGTAGCCCTCTATGGGCTTCCAAATATCACTTTGCCAATTCCACAAGAAATGTCTTAGTGAAAGGCTTCTTGAGGGGAAAGCTGTAACTCTGTGAGATGATTTCACAGAACACAAAGAAGTTTCTCAGAAAGCTTCTTTCTCTTTGTTATCGTTGGATATTTCCTTTGGCCCTATAGTCTTCAAAGGGATCCGAAATATCTGTTCTCAGATTCCACAGAAATAAGGCTAGCAAAGAGATCCGCGAAATACAGATGTAACTCTGTGAGTGGAAGTCACATATCACAGAGCAGTTTCTCAGAAAGCTTCTTTCCAGATTTCATTGGAGGGTATTTCCTTTATCACAATAGCCCTCTATGGGCTTCCAAATATCACTTTGCCAATTCCACAAAAACTGTCTTAGCGAAAGGCTTCTTCAGGGGAAAGCTGTAACTCTGGGAGATGATTTCACAGAACACAAAGAAGTTTCTCAGAAAGCTTCTTTCTCTTTGTTATCGGAGTATATATCCTTTTGCCCTATAGTCTTCAAAGGGATCCTAAATATCTGTTCTCAGACTCCACAGTAATAAGGCTAGCAAAGACATCCACGAAATACAGATGAAATTCTGTGAGTGGAAGTCTCATATCACAGAGCAGTTTCTCAGAATGCGTCTTTCCAGATTCCATCGGAGGATATTTCCTTTTTCACCATAGCCCTCTAAGGGCTTCCAAATATCACTTTGCCAATTCCACAAGAACTGTCTTAGCGAAAGGCTTCTTGAGGGGAAAGCTGTAACTCTGGGAGATGATTTCACAGAACACAAAGAAGTTTCTCAGAAAGCTTCTTTCTCTTTGTTATCGGAGGATATTTCCTTTGGCCCTATAGTGTTCAAAGGGATTCTAAATATCTGCTTTCAGATTCCACAGAAATAAGGCTAGCAAAGAGATCCACGAAATACAGATGTAACTCTGTGAGTGGAAGTCACATATCACAGAGCAGTTTCTCAGAAAGCTTCTTTCCAGATTTCATCTGAGGACATTTCCTTTTTCACCATAGCCCTCTATGGGCTTCCAAATATCACTTTGCAAATTCCACAAGAACTGTCTTAGCGAAAGGTTTCTTGAGGGGAAAGCTGTAACTCTGTGAGATGATTTCACAGAACACAAAGAAGTTTCTCAGAAAGCTTCTTTCTCTTTGTTATCGGAGGATATTTCCTTTGGCCCTATAGTCTTCAAAGGGATCCGAAATATCTGTTCTCAGATTCCACAGAAATAAGGCTAGCAAAGAGATCCACGAAATACAGATGTAACTCTGTGAGTGGAAGTCACGTATCCCAGAGCAGTTTCTCAGAAAGCTTCTTTCCAGATTTCATCGGAGGATATTTCCTTTTTCACCATAGCCCTCTATGGGCTTCCAAATATCACTTTGCCAATTCCACAAGAACTGTCTTAGCGAAAGGCTTCTTGAGGGGAAAGCTGTAACTCTGTGAGATGATTTCACAGAACACAAAGGAGTTTCTCAGAAAGCTTCTTTCTCTTTGTTATGGGAGGATATTTCCTTTGGCCCTATAGTCTTCAAAGGGATCCGAAGTATCTGTTCTCAGATTCCACAGAAATAAGGCTAGCAAAGAGATCCACGAAATACAGATGTAACACTGTGAGTGGAAGTCACATATCACAGAGCAGTTTCTCAGAAAGCTTCTTTCCAGATTTCATCGGAGGATATTTCCTTTTTCACCATAGCCCTCTAGGGGCTTCCAAATATCACTTTGCCAATTCCAGAAGAACTGTCTTAGCGAAAGGCTTCCTGAGGGGAAAGCTGTAACTCTGTGAGATGATTTCACAGAACACAAAGAAGTTTTTCAGGAAGCTTCTTTCTCTTTGTTATGGGAGGATATTTCCTTTGGCCCTATAGTCTTAAAGGGATTCTAAATATCTGCTCTCAGATTCCACAGAAATAAGGCTAGCAAAGAGATCCACGAAATGCTGATGTAACTCTGTGAGTGGAAATCATATATCACAGAGCAGTTTCTCAGAAAGCTTCTTTCCAGATTTCATTCGAGGATATTTCCTTTTTCACCATAGCCCTCTATGGGCTTCCAAATATCACTTTGCCAATTCCACAAGAACTGTCTTAGCGAAAGGCTTCTTGAGGGGAAAGCTGTAACTCTGTGAGATGATTTCACAGAACACAAAGAAGTTTCTCAGAAAGCTTCTTTCTCTTTGTTATCGGAGGATATTTCCTTTGGCCCTATAGTCTTCAAAGGGATCCGAAATATCTGTTCTCAGATTCCACAGAAATAAGGCTAGCAAAGAGATCCACGAAATACAGATGTAACTCTGTGAGTGGAAGTCACATATCACAGAGCAGTTTCTCAGAAAGCTTCTTTCCAGATTTCATCGGAGGATAATTCCTTTTTCACCGTAGCCCTCTAAGGGCTTCCAAATATCACTTTGCCAATTCCACAAGAACTGTCTTAGCGAAAGGCTTCTTGAGGGGAAAGCTGTAACTCTGGGAGATGATTTCACAGAACACAAAGAAGTTTCTCAGAAAGCTTCTTTCTCTTTGTTATCGGAGGATATTTCCTTTGGCCCTATCGTCTTCAAAGGGATCCGAAATATCTGTTCTCAGATTCCACAGAAATAAGGCTAGCAAAGAGATCCACGAAATACAGATGTAACTCTGTGAGTGGAAGTCACATATCACAGAGCAGTTTCTCAGAAAGCTTCTTTCCAGATTTCATCTGAGGATATTTCCTTTTTCACGATAGCCCTCTATGGGCTTCCAAATATCACTTTGCCAATTCCACAAGAACTGTCTTAGCGAAAGGCTTCTTGAGGGGAAAGCTGTAACTCTGGGAGATGATTTCACAGAACACAAAGAAGTTTCTCAGAAAGCTTCTTTCTCTTTCTTATCGGAGGATATTTCCTTTGGCCCTATAGTCTTCAAAGGGATCCGAAATATCTGTTCTCAGATTCCACAGAAATAAGGCTAGCAAAGAGATCCACGAAATACAGACGTAACTCTGTGAGTGGAAGTCACATATCACAGAGCAGTTTCTCAGAAAGCTTCTTTCCAGATTTCATCTGAGGATATTTCCTTTTTCACCATAGCCCTCTATGGGCTTCCAAATATCACTTTGCCAATTCCACAAGAACTGTCTAAGCGAAAGGCTTCTTGAGGGGAAAGCTGTAACTCTATGAGATGATTTCACAGAACACAAAGAAGTTTCTCAGAAATCTTCTTTCTCTTAGTTATCGGAGGATATTTCCTTTGGCCCTATAGTCTTCAAAGGGATCCGAAATATCTGTTCTCAGATTCCACAGAAATAAGGCTAGCAAAGAGTACCACGAGATACAGATGTAACTCTGTGAGTGGAAGTCTCATATCACAGAGCAGTTTCTCAGAATGCTTCTTTCCAGATTTCATCGGAGGATATTTCCTTTTTCACCATACCCCTCTATGGGCTTCCAAATATCACTTTGCCAATTCCACAAGAACTGTCTTAGCGAAAGGCTTCTTGAGGCGAAAGCTGTAACTCGGTGAGATGATTTCACAGAACACAAAGAAGTTTTTCAGGAAGCTTCTTTCTCTTTGTTATGGGAGGATATTTCCTTTGGCCCTATAGTCTTCAAAGGGATTCTAAATATCTGCTCTCAGATTCCACAGAAATAAGGCTAGCAAAGAGATCCACGAAATGCTGATGTAACTCTGTGAGTGGAAATCACATATCACAGAGCAGTTTCTCAGAAAGCTTCTTTCCAGATTTCATTCGATGATATATTCTTTTTCACCATAGCCCTCTATGGGCTTCCAAATATCACTTTGCCAATTCCACAAGAACTGTCTTAGCGAAAGGCTTCTTGAGGCGAAGGCTGTAACTCTGTGAGATGATTTCACAGAACACATAGAAGTTTCTCAGAAAGCTTCTTTCTCTTTGTTATCGGAGGATATTTCCTTTGGCCCTATAGTTTTCAAAGGGATCCGAAATATCTGTTCTCAGATTCCACAGAAATAAGGCTAGCAAAGAGATCCACGAAATACAGATGTAACTCTGTGAGTGGAAATCACATATCACAGAGCAGTTTCTCAGAAAGCTTCTTTCCAGATTTCATTCGAGGATATTTCCTTTTTCACCATAGCCCTCTATGGGCTTCCAAATATCACTTTGAAAATTCCACAAAAACTGTCTTAGCGAAAGGCTTCTTGAGGGGAAAGCTGTAACTCTGGGAGATGATTTCACAGAACACAAAGAAGTTTCTCAGAAAGCTTCTTTCTCTTTGTTATCGGAGGATATTTCCTTTGGCCCTATAGTCTTCAAAGGGATCTGAAATATCTGTTCTCAGATTCCACAGAAATAAGGCTAGCAAAGAGATCCACGAAATACAGATGTAACTATGTGAGTGGAAGTCACATATCACAGAGCAGTTTCTCAGAAAGCTTCTTTCAAGATTTCATCTGAAGATATTTCCTTTTTCACCATAGCCCTCTATGGGCTTCCAAATATCACTTTGCCAATTCCAGAAGAACTGTCTTAGCGAAAGGCTTCTTGAGGGGAAAGCTGTAACTCTGTGAGATGATTTCACAGAACACAAAGAAGTTTTTCTGGAAGCTTCTTTCTCTTTGTTATGGGAGGATATTTCCTTTGGCCCTATAGTCTTCAAAGGGATTTTAAATATCTGCTCTGAGATTACACAGAAATAAGGCTAGCAAAGAGATCCACGAAATACAGATGTAACTCTGTGAGTGGAAGTCACATATCACAGAGCAGTTTCTCAGAAAGCTTCTTTCCAGATTTCATCGGAGGATATTTCCTTTTTCACCATAGCCCTCTATGGGCTTCCAAATATCACTTTGCCAATTCCACAAGAACTGTCTTAGCGAAAGGCTTCTTGAGGGGAAAGCTGTAACTCTATGAGATGATTTCACAGAACACAAAGAAGTTTCTCAGAAAGCTTCTTTCTCTTTCTTATCGGAGGATATTTCCTTTGGCCCTATAGTCTTCAAAGGGATCCGAAATATCTGTTCTCAGATTCCACAGAAATAAGGCTAGCAAAGAGATCCACAAAATACAGATGTAACTCTGTGAGTGGAAGTCACATATCCCAGAGCAGTTTCTCAGAAAGCTTCTTTCCAGATTTCATCGGAGGATATTTCCTTTTTCACCATAGCCCTCTATGGGCTTCCAAATATCACTTTGCCAATTCCACAAGAACTGTCTTAGCGAAAGGCTTCTTGAGGAGAAACCTGTAACTCTGTGAGATGATTTCACAGAACATAAAGAAGTTTCTCAGAAAGCTTCTTTCTCTTTGTTATCGGAGGATATTTCCTTTGGCCCTATACTCTTCAAAGGGATTCTAAATATCTGCTCTCAGATTCCACAGAAATAAGGCTAGCAAAGAGATCCACAAAATACAGATGTAACTCTGTGAGTGGAAGTCACATATCACAGAGCAGTTTCTCAGAAAGCTTCTTTCCAGATTTCATTGGAGGGTATTTCCTTTATCACAATAGCCCTCTATGAACTTCCAAATATCACTATGCCAATTCCACAAAAACAGTCTTAGCGAAAGGTTTCTTCAGGGGAAAGCTGTAACTCTGGGAGATGATTTCACAGAACACAAAGGAGTTTCTCAGAAAGCATCTTTCTCTTTGTTATCGGAGTTTATATACTTTTGCCCTATTGTCTTCAAAGGGATCCTAAATATCTGTTCTCAGACTCCACAGAAATAAGGCTAGCAAAGACATCCACGAAATACAGATGAAACTCTGTGAGTGGAAGTCTCATATCACAGAGCAGTTTCTCAGAATGCTTCTTTCCAGATTTCATCGGAGGATATTTCCTTTTTCACCATAGCCCTCTATGGGCTTCCAAATATCACTTTGCCAATTCCACAAGAACTGTCTTAGCGAAAGGTTTCTTGAGGGGAAAGCTGTAACTCTGTGAGATGATTTCACAGAACACAAAGAAGTTTCTCAGAAAGCTTCTTTCTCTTTGTTATCGGAGGATATTTCCTTTGGCCCTATAGTCTTCAAAGGGATCCGAAATATCTGTTCTCAGATTCCACAGAAATAAGGCTAGCAAAGAGATCCACGAAATACAGATGTAACTCTGTGAGTGGAAGTCACATATCCCAGAGCAGTTTCTCAGAAAGCTTCTTTCCAGATTTCATCGGAGGATATTTCCTTTTTCACCATATCCCTCTATGGGCTTCCAAATATCACTTTGCCAATTCCACAAGAACTGTCTTAGCGAAAGGCTTCTTGAGGGGAAAGCTGTAACTCTGTGAGATGATTTCACAGAACACAAAGAAGTTTCTCAGAAAGCTTCTTTCTCTTTGTTATGGGAGGATATTTCCTTTGGCCCTATAGTCTTCAAAGGGATTCTAAATATCTGCTCTCAGATTCCACAGAAATAAGGCTAGCAAAGAGATCCACGAAATACAGATGTAACTCTGTGAGTGGAAGTAACATATCACAGAGCAGTTTCTCAGAAAGCTTCTTTCCAGATTTCATCTGAGGATATTTCCTTTTTCACCATAGCCCTCTATGGGCTTCCAAATATCACTTTGCCAATTCCACAAGAACTGTCTTAGCGAAAGGCTTCTTGAGGGGAAAGCTGTAACTCTGTGAGATGATTTCACAGAACACAAAAAAAAGTTTCTCAGAAAGCTTCTTTCTCTTTGTTATCGTTGGATATTTCATTTGGCCCTATAGACTTCAAAGGGATCCGAAATATCTGTTCTCAGATTCCACAGAAATAAGGCTAGCAAAGAGATCCACGAAATACAGATGTAACTCTGTGAGTGGAAGTCACATATCACAGAGCAGTTTCTCAGAAAGCTTCTTTCCAGATTTCATCTGAAGATATTTCCTTTTTCACCATTGCCCTCTATGGGCTTCCAAATATCACTTTGCCAATTCCACAAGAACTGTCTTAGCGAAAGGCTTCTTGAGGGGAAAGCTGTAACTCTGTGAGATGATTTCACAGAACACAAAGGAGTTTCTCAGAAATCTTCTTTCTCTTTGTTATCGGAGGATATTTCCTTTGGCCCTATAGTCTTCAATAGGATCCGAAATATCTGTTCTCAGATTCCACAGAAATAAGGCTAGCAAAGAGATCCACGAAATACAGATGTAACTCTGTGAGTGGAAGTCACATATCACAGAGCAGTTCCTCAGAAAGCTTCTTTGCAGATTTCATCGGAGGATATTTCCTTTTTCACCATAGCCCTCTAGGGGCTTCCAAATATCACTGTGCCAATTCCAGAAGAACTGTCTTAGCGAAAGGCTTCCTGAGGGGAAAGCTGTAACTCTGTGAGATGATTTCACAGAACACAAAGAAGTTTTTCAGGAAGCTTCTTTCTCTTTGTTATCGGAGGATATTTCCTTTGGCTACATACTCTTCAAAGGGATCAGAAATATCTGTTCTCAGATTCCACAGAAGTAAGGCTAGCAAAAAGATCCACGAAATACAGATGTAACTCTGTGAGTGGAAGTCACATATCACAGAGCAGTTTCTCAGAAAGCTTCTTTCCAGATTTCATTTGAGGGTATTTCCTTTATCACAATAGCCCTCTATGGGCTTCCAAATATCACTTTGCCAATTCCACAAAAACTGTCTTAGCGAAAGGCTTCTTCAGGGGAAAGCTGTAACTCTGGGAGATGATTTCACAGAACACAAAGAAGTTTCTCAGAAAGCTTCTTTCTCTTTGTTATCGGAGTTTATATCCTTTTGCCCTATAGTCTTCAAAGGGATCCTAAATATCTGTTCACAGACTCCACAGAAATAAGGCTAGCAAAGAGAACCACGAAATACAGATGAAACTCTGTGAGTGGAAGTCTCATATCACAGAGCAGTTTCTCAGAATGCTTCTTTCCAGATTTCATCGGAGGATATTTCCTTTTTCACCATTGCCCTCTATGGGCTTCCAAATATCACTTTGCCAATTCCACAAGAACTGTCTTAGCGAAAGGCTTCTTGAGGGGAAAGCTGTAACTCTGAGAGATGATTTCACAGAACACAAAGAAGTTTCTCAGAAATCTTCTTTCTCTTTCTTATCGGAGGATATTTCCTTTGGCCCTATAGTCTTCAAAGGGATCCGAAATATCTGCTCTCAGATTCCACAGAAATAAGGCTAGCAAAGAGATCCACGAAATACAGATGTAACTCTGTGAGTGGAAGTCACATATCACAGAGCAGTTTCTCAGAAAGCTTCTTTCCAGATTTCATCTGAGGATATTTCCTTTTTCACCATAGCCCTCTATGGGCTTCCAAATATCACTTTGCCAATTCCACAAAAACTGTCTTAGCGAAAGGCTTCTTCAGGGGAAAGCTGTAACTCTGGGAGATGATTTCACAGAACACAAAGAAGTTTCTCAGAAAGCTTCTTTCTCTTTGTTATCGGAGGATATTTCCTTTGGCTACATAGTCTTCAAAGGGATCAGAAATATCTGTTCTCAGATTCCACAGAAGTAAGGCTAGCAAAAAGATCCACGAAATACAGATGTAACTCTGTGAGTGGAAGTCACATATCACAGAGCAGTTTCTCAGAAAGCTTCTTTCCAGATTTCATTTGAGGGTATTTCCTTATCACAATAGCCCTCTATGGGCTTCCAAATATCACTTTGCCAATTCCACAAAAACTGTCTTAGCGAAAGGCTTCTTCAGGGGAAAGCTGTAACTCTGGGAGATGATTTCACAGAACACAAAGAAGTTTCTCAGAAAGCTTCTTTCTCTTTGTTATCGGAGTTTATATCCTTTTGCCCTATAGTCTTCAAAGGGATCCTAAATATCTGTTCACAGACTCCACAGAAATAAGGCTAGCAAAGAGAACCACGAAATACAGATGAAACTCTGTGAGTGGAAGTCTCATATCACAGAGCAGTTTCTCAGAATGCTTCTTTCCAGATTTCATCGGAGGATATTTCCTTTTTCACCATTGCCCTCTATGGGCTTCCAAATATCACTTTGCCAATTCCACAAGAACTGTCTTAACGAAAGGCTTCTTGAGGGGAAAGCTGTAACTCTATGAGATGATTTCACAGAACACAAAGAAGTTTCTCAGAAATCTTCTTTCTCTTAGTTATCGGAGGATATTTCCTTTGGCCCTATAGTCTTCAAAGGGATCCGAAATATCTGTTCTCAGATTCCACAGAAATAAGGCTAGCAAAGAGTTCCACGAGATACAGATGTAACTCTGTGAGTGGAAGTCTCATATCACAGAGCAGTTTCTCAGAATGCTTCTTTCCAGATTTCATCGGAGGATATTTCCTTTTTCACCATAGCCCTCTATGGGCTTCCAAATATCACTTTGCCAATTCCACAAGAACTGTCTTAGCGAAAGGCTTCTTGAGGGGAAAGCTGTAACTCTGTGAGATGATTTCACAGAACACAAAGAAGTTTTTCAGGAAGCTTCTTTCTCTTTGTTATGGGAGGATATTTCCTTTGGCCCTCTAGACTTAAAGGGATTCTAAATATCTGCTCTCAGATTCCACAGAAATAAGGTTAGCAAAGAGATCCACGAAATGCTGATGTAACTCTGTGAGTGGAAATCACATATCACAGAGCAGTTTCTCAGAAAGCTTCTTTCCAGATTTCATTCGAGGATTTTTCCTTTTTCACCATAGCCCTCTATGGGCTTCCAAATATCACTTTGCCAATTCCACAAGAACTGTCTTAGCGAAAGGCTTCTTGAGGGGAAAGGTGTAACTCTGTGAGATGATTTCACAGAACACAAAGAAGTTTCTCAGAAAACTTCTTTCTCTTTGTTATCGGAGGATATTTCCTTTGGCCCTATAGTCTTCAAAGGGATCCGAAATATCTGTTCTCAGATTCCACAGAAATAAGGGTAGCAAAGAGATCCACGAAATACAGATGTAACTCTGTGAGTGGAAGTCACA
Organism: Macaca mulatta; assembly: GCF_049350105.2. Classification (NCBI taxonomy): domain Eukaryota; kingdom Metazoa; phylum Chordata; class Mammalia; order Primates; family Cercopithecidae; genus Macaca; species Macaca mulatta. The sequence continues at coordinate 33,195,876 of NC_133417.1, forward strand.
TATCACAGAGCAGTTTCTCAGAAAGCTTCTTTCCTGATTTCATTGGAGGGTATTTCCTTTATCACAATAGCCCTCTATGGGCTTCCAAATATCACTTTGCCAATTCCACAAAAACTGTCTTAGCGAAAGGCTTCTTCAGGGGAAAGCTGTAACTCTGGGAGATGATTTCACAGAACACAAAGAAGTTTCTCAGAAAGCTTCTTTCTCTTTGTTATCGGAGGATATTTCCTTTGGCCCTATAGTGTTCAAAGGGATTCTAAATATCTGCTTTCAGATTCCACAGAAATAAGGCTAGCAAAGAGATCCACGAAATACAGATGTAACTCTGTGAGTGGAAGTCACATATCACAGAGCAGTTTCTCAGAAAGCTTCTTTCCAGATTTCATCTGAGGATATTTCCTTTTTCACCATAGCCCTCTATGGGCTTCCAAATATCACTTTGCCAATTCCACAAGAACTGTCTTAGCGAAAGGCTTCTTCAGGGGAAAGCTGTAACTCTGTGAGATGATTTCACAGAACACAAAGAAGTTTCTCAGAAAGCTTCTATCTCTTTGTTATCGGAGGATATTTCCTTTGGCCCTATAGTCTTCAAAGGGATCCGAAATATCTGTTCTCAGATTCCACAGAAATAAGACTAGCAAAGAGATCCACGAAATACAGATGTAACTCTGTGAGTGGAAGTCACATATCCCAGAGCAGTTTCTCAGAAAGCTTCTTTCCAGATTTCATCGGAGGATATTTCCTTTTTCACCATAGCCCTCTATGGGCTTCCAAATATCACTTTGCCAATTCCACAAGAACTGTCTTAGCGAAAGGCTTCTTGAGGGGAAAACTGTAACTCTGTGAGATGATTTCACAGAACACAAAGAAGTTTCTTAGAAAGCTTCTTTCTCTTTGTTATCGGAGGATATTTCCTTTGGCCCTATAGTCTTCAAAGGGATCAGAAATATCTGTTCTCAGATTCCACAGAAATAAGGCTAGCAAAGAGATCCACGAAATACAGATGTAACTCTGTGAGTGGAAGTCACATATCACAGAGCAGTTTCTCAGAAAGCTTCTTTGCAGATTTCATCGGAGGATATTTCCTTTTTCACCATAGCCCTCTAGTGGCTTCCAAATATCACTTTGCCAATTCCAGAAGAACTGTCTTAGCGAAAGGCTTCTTGAGGGGAAAGCTGTAACTCTGTGAGATGATTTCACAGAACACAAAGAAGTTTTTCAGGAAGCTTCTTTCTCTTTGTTATGGGAGGATATTTCCTTTGGCCCTATAGTCTTCAAAGGGATTCTAAATATCTGCTCTCAGATTCCACAGAAATAAGGCTAGCAAAGAGATCCACGAAATGCTGATGTAACTCTGTGAGTGGAAATCACATATCACAGAGCAGTTTCTCAGAAAGCTTCTTTCCAGATTTCATTCGAGGATATATTCTTTTTCACCATAGCCCTCTATGGGCTTCCAAATATCACTTTGCCAATTCCACAAGAACTGTCTTAGCGAAAGGCTTCTTGAGGCGAAAGCTGTAACTCTGTGAGATGATTTCACAGAACACATAGAAGTTTCTCAGAAAGCTTCTTTCTCTTTGTTATCGGAGGATATTTCCTTTGGCCCTATAGTTTTCAAAGGGATCCGAAATATCTGTTCTCAGATTCCACAGAAATAAGGCTAGCAAAGAGATCCACGAAATGCTGATGTAACTCTGAGAGTGGAAATCACATATCACAGAGCAGTTTTTCAGAAAGCTTCTTTCCAGATTTCATTCGAGGATATTTCCTTTTTCACCATAGCCCTCTATGGGCTTCCAAATATCACTTTGCCAATTCCACAAGAACTGTCTTAGCGAAAGGCTTCTTGAGGGGAAAGGTGTAACTCTGGGAGATGATTTCACAGAACACAAAGAAGTTCTCAGAAAGCTTCTTTCTCTTTGTTATCGGAGGATATTTCCTTTGGCCCTATAGTCTTCAAAGGGATCTGAAATGTCTGTTCTCAGATTCCACAGAAATAAGGCTAGCAAAGAGATCCACGAAATACAGATGTAACTCTGTGAGTGGAAGTCACATATCACAGAGCAGTTTCTCAGAAAGCTTCTTTCAAGATTTCATCTGAAGATATTTCCTTTTTCACCATAGCCCTCTATGTTCTTCCAAATATCACTTTGCCAATTCCAGAAGAACTGTCTTAGCGAAAGGCTTCTTGAGGGGAAAGCTGTAACTCTGTGAGATGATTTCACAGAACACAAAGAAGTTTTTCTGGAAGCTTCTTTCTCTTTGTTATGGGAGAATATTTCCTTTGGCCCTATAGTCTTCAAAGGGATTTTAAATATCTGCTCTGAGATTACACAGAAATAAGGCTAGCAAAGAGATCCACGAAATACAGATGTAACTCTGTGAGTGGAAGTCACATATCACAGAGCAGTTTCTCAGAAAGCTTCTTTGCAGATTTCATCGGAGGATATTTCCTTTTTCACCATAGCCCTCTAGGGGCTTCCAAATATCACTTTGCCAATTCCAGAAGAACTGTCTTCTCTGTGAGATGATTTCACAGAACACAAAGAAGTTTTTCAGGAAGCTTCTTTCTCTTTGTTATGGGAGGATATTTCCTTTGGCCCTATAGACTTAAAGGGATTCTAAATATCTGCTCTCAGATTCCACAGAAATAAGGCTAGCAAAGAGATCCACGAAATGCTGATGTAACTCTGTGAGTGGAAATCACATATCACAGAGCAGTTTCTCAGAAAGCTTCTTTCCAGATTTCATTCGAGGATTTTTCCTTTTTCACCATAGCCCTCTATGGGCTTCCAAATATCACTTTGCCAATTCCACAAGAACTGTCTTAGCGAAAGGCTTCTTGAGGGGAAAGGTGTAACTCTGTGAGATGATTTCACAGAACACAAAGAAGTTTCTCAGAAAGCTTCTTTCTCTTTGTTATCGGAGGATATTTCCTTTGGCCCTATAGTCTTCAAAGGGATCCGAAATATCTGTTCTCAGATTCCACAGAAATAAGGGTAGCAAAGAGATCCACGAAATACAGATGTAACTCTGTGAGTGGAAGTCACATATCCCAGAGCAGTTTCTCAGAAAGCTTCTTTCCAGATTTCATCTGAGGATATTTCCTTTTTCACCATAGCCCTCTATGGGCTTCCAAATATCACTTTGCCAATTCCACAAGAACTGTCTTAGCGAAAGGCTTCTTGAGGGGAAAGCTGTAACTCTATGAGATGATTTCACAGAACACAAAGAAGTTTCTCAGAAAGCTTCTTTCTCTTTCTTATCGGATGATATTTCCTTTGGCCCTATAGTCTTCAAAGGGATCCGAAATATCTGTTCTCAGATTCCACAGAAATAAGGCTAGCAAAGAGATCCACGAAATACAGATGTAACTCTGTGAGTGGAAGTCACATATCCCAGAGCAGTTTCTCAGAAGGCTTCTTTCCAGATTTCATCGGAGGATATTTCCTTTTTCACCGTAGCCCTCTATGGGCTTCCAAATATCACTTTGTCAATTCCACAAGAAATGTCTTAGCGAAAGGCTTCTTGAGGGGAAAGCTGTAACTCTGTGAGATGATTTCACAGAACACAAAGAAGTTTTTCAGAAAGCTTCTTTCTCTTTGTTATCGGAGGATATTTCCTTTGGCCCTATAGTCTTCAAAGGGATCCGAAATATCTGTTCTCAGATTCCACAGAAATAAGGCTAGCAAAGAGATCCACGAAATACAGATGTAACTCTGTGAGTGGAAGTCACATATCACAGAGCAGTTTCTCAGAAAGCTTCTTTCCAGATTTCATTGGAGGGTATTTCCTTTATCACAATAGCCCTCTATGGGCTTCCAAATATCACTTTGCCAATTCCACAAAAACTGTCTTAGCGAAAGGCTTCTTGAGGGGAAAGCTGTAACTCTGGGAGATGATTTCACAGAACACAAAGAAGTTTCTCAGAAAGCTTCTTTCTCTTTGTTATCGTTGGATATTTCCTTTGGCCCTATAGTCTTCAAAGGGAACCTAAATATCTGTTCTCAGACTCCACAGAAATAAGGCTAGCAAAGAGATCCACGAAATACAGATGTAACTCTGTGAGTGGAAGTCACATATCACAGAGCAGTTTCTCAGAAAGCTTCTTTCCAGATTTCATCGGAGGATATTTCCTTTTTCACCATAGCCGTCTATGGGCTTCCAAATATCACTTTGCCAATTCGACAAGAACTGTCTTAGCGAAAGGCTTCTTGAGGGGAAAGCTGCAACTCTGGGAGATGATTTCACAGAACACAAAGAAGTTTCTCAGAAAGCTTCTTTCTCTTTGTTATCGGAGGATATTTCCTTTGGCCCTATAGTGTTCAAAGGGATTCTAAATATCTGTTCTCAGATTCCACAGAAATAAGGCTAGCAAAGAGATCCACGAAATACAGATGTAACTCTCTGAGTGGAAGTCACATATCACAGAGCAGTTTCTCAGAAAGCTTCTTTCCAGATTTCATCTGAGGATATTTCCTTTTTCACCATAGCCCTCTATGGGCTTCCAAATATCACTTTGCCAATTCCACAAGAACTGTCTTAGCGAAAGGCTTCTTGAGGGGAAAGCTGTAACTCTGTGAGATGATTTCACAAAACACAAAGAAGTTTCTCAGAAAGCTTCTATCTCTTTGTTATCGGAGGATATTTCCTTTGGCCCTATAGTCTTCAAAGGGATCCGAAATATCTGTTCTCAGATTCCACAGAAATAAGACTAGCAAAGAGATCCACGAAATACAGATGTAACTCTGTGAGTGGAAGTCTCATATCACAGAGCAGTTTCTCAGAAAGCTTCTTTCCAGATTTCATCGGAGGATATTTCCTTTTTCACCATAGCCGTCTATGGGCTTCCAAATATCACTTTGCCAATTCGACAAGAACTGTCTTAGCGAAAGGCTTCTTGACGGGAAAGCTGCAACTCTGGGAGATGATTTCACAGAACACAAAGAAGTTTCTCAGAAAGCTTCTTTCTCTTTGTTATCGGAGGATATTTCCTTTGGCCCTATAGTGTTCAAAGGGATTCTAATTATCTGCTTTCAGATTCCACAGAAATAAGGCTAGCAAAGAGATCCACGAAATACAGATGTAACTCTGTGAGTGGAAGTCACATATCCCAGAGCAGTTTCTCAGAAAGCTTCTTTCCAGATTTCATCGGAGGATATTTCCTTTTTCACCATAGCCCTCTATGGGCTTCCAAATATCACTTTGCCAATTCCACAAGAAATATCTTAGCGAAAGGCTTCTTGAGGGGAAAGCTGTAACTCTGTGAGATGATTTCACAGAACACAAAGAAGTTTCTCAGAAAGCTTCTTTCTCTTTGTTATCGGAGGATATTTCCTTTGGCCCTATAGTCTTCAAAGGGATCAGAAATATCTGTTCTCAGATTCCACAGAAATAAGGCTAGCAAAGAGATCCACAAACTACAGATGTAACTCTGTGAGTGGAAGTCACATATCACAGAGCAGTTTCTCAGAAAGCTTCTTTCCAGATTTCATTGGAGTTTATTTCCTTTATCACAATAGCCCTCTATGGGCTTCCAAATATCACTTTGCCAATTCCACAAAAACTGTCTTAGCGAAAGGCTTCTTCAGGGGAAAGCTGTAACTCTGGGAGATGATTTCACAGAACACAAAGAAGTTTCTCAGAAAGCTTCTTTCTCTTTGTTATCGGAGTTTATATCCATTTGCCCTACAGTCTTCAAAGGGATCCTAAATATCTGTTCTCAGACTCCACAGAAATAAGGCTAGCAAAGACATCCACGAAATACAGATGAAACTCTGTGAGTGGAAGTCTCATATCACAGAGCAGTTTCTCACTATGCTTGTTTCCAGATTTCATCGGAGCATATTTCCTTTTTCACCATAGCCCTCTAAGGGCTTCCAAATATCACTTTGCCAATTCCACAAGAACTGTCTTAGCGAAAGGCTTCTTGAGGGGAAAGCTGTAACTCTGGGAGATGATTTCACAGAACACAAAGAAGTTTCTCAGAAAGCTTCTTTCTCTTTGTTATCGGAGGATATTTCCTTTGGCCCTATAGTCTTCAAAGGGATCCGAAATATCTGTTCTCAGATTCCACAGAAATAAGGCTAGCAAAGAGATCCACGAAATACAGATGTAACTCTGTGAGTGGAAGTCACATATCACAGAGCAGTTTCTCAGAAAGCTTCTTTCCAGATTTCATCTGAGGATATTTCCTTTTTCACCATAGCCCTCTATGGGCTTCCAAATATCACTTTGCCAATTCCACAAGAACTGTCTTAGCGAAAGGCTTCTTGAGGGGAAAGCTGTAACTCTGTGAGATGATTTCACAGAACACAAAGAAGTTTCTCAGAAAGCTTCTTTCTCTTTGTTATCGGAGGATATTTCCTTTGGCCCTATAGTCTTCAAAGGGATCCGAAATATCTGTTCTCAGATTCCACAGAAATAAGGCTAGCAAAGGGATCCACGAAATACAGATGTAACTCTGTGAGTGGAAGTCACATATCCCAGAGCAGTTTCTCAGAAAGCTTCTTTCCAGATTTCATCGGAGGATATTTCCTTTTTCACCATAGCCCTCTATGGGCTTCCAAATATCACTTTGCCAATTCCACAAGAACTGTCTTAGCGAAAGGCTTCTTGAGGGGAAAGCTGTAACTCTGAGAGATGATTTCACAGAACACAAAGAAGTTTCTCAGAAAGCTTCTTTCTCTTTCTTATCGGAGGATATTTCCTTTGGCCCTATAGTCTTCAAAGGGATCCGAAATATCTGTTGTCGGATTCCACAGAAATAAGGCTAGCAAAGAGATCCACGAAATACAGATGTAACTCTGTGAGTGGAAGTCACATATCACAGAGCAGTTTCTCAGAAAGCTTCTTTCCAAATTTCATCGGAGGATATTTCCTTTTTCACCATAGCCCTCTATGGGCTTCCAAATATCACTTTGCCAATTCCACAAGAACTGTCTTAGCGAAAGGCTTCTTGAGGTGAAAGCTGTACCTCTGTGAGATGATTTCACAGAACACAAAGAAGTTTCTCAGAAAGCTTCTTTCTCTTTGTTATCGGAGGATATTTCCTTTGGCCCTATAGTCTTCAAAGGGATCAGAAATATCTGTTCTCAGATTCCACAGAAATAAGGCTAGCAAAGAGATCCACGAAATACAGATGTAACTCTGTGAGTGGAAGTCACATATCACAGAGCAGTTTCTCAGAAAGCTTCTTTCCAGATTTCATTTGAGGGTATTTCCTTTATCACAATAGCCCTCTATGGGCTTCCAAATATCACTTTGCCAATTCCACAAAAACTGTCTTAGCGAAAGGCTTCTTCAGGGGAAAGCTGTAACTCTGGGAGATGATTTCACAGAACACAAAGAAGTTTCTCAGAAAGCTTCTTTCTCTTTGTTATCGGAGTTTATATCCTTTTGCCCTATAGTCTTCAAAGGGATCCTAAATATCTGTTCTCAGACTCCACAGAAATAAGGCTAGCAAAGAGAACCACGAAATACAGATGAAACTCTGTGAGTGGAAGTCTCATATCACAGAGCAGTTTCTCAGAATGCTTCTTTCCAGATTTCATGGGAGGATATTTCCTTTTTCACCATAGCCCTCTATGGGCTTCCAAATATCACTTTGCCAATTCCACAAGAACTGTCTTAGCGAAAGGCTTCTTGAGGGGAAAGCTGTAACTCTGAGAGATGATTTCACAGAACACAAAGAAGTTTCTCAGAAATCTTCTTTCTCTTTCTTATCGGAGGATATTTCCTTTGGCCCTATAGTCTTCAAATGGATCCGAAATATCTGTTCTCAGATTCCACAGAAATAAGGCTAGCAAAGAGATCCACGAAATACAGATGTAACTCTGTGAGTGGAAGTCACATATCACAGAGCAGTTTCTCAGAAAGCTTCTTTCCAGATTTCATCTGAGGATATTTCCTTTTTCACCATAGCCCTCTATGGGCTTCCAAATATCACTTTGCCAATTCCACAAGAACTGTCTTAGCGAAAGGCTTCTTGAGGGGAAAGCTGTAACTCTGGGAGATGATTTCACAGAACACAAAGAAGTTTCTCAGAAAGCTTCTTTCTCTTTGTTATCGGAGGATATTTCCTTTGGCCCTATAGTCTTCAAAGGGATCCGAAATATCTGTTCTCAGATTCCACAGAAATAAGGCTAGCAAAGAGATCCACGAAATACATATGTAACTCTGTGAGTGGAAGTCACATATCCCAGAGCAGTTTCTCAGAAAGCTTCTTTCCAGATTTCATCGGAGGATATTTCCTTTTTCACCATAGCCCTCTATGGGCTTCCAAATATCACTTTGCCAATTCCACAAGAACTGTCTTAGCGAAAGGCTTCTTGAGGGGAAAGCTGTAACTCTATGAGATGATTTCACAGAACACAAAGAAGTTTCTCAGAAAGCTTCTTTCTCTTTCTTATCGGAGGATATTTCCTTTGGCCCTATAGTCTTCAAAGGGATCCGAAATATCTGTTCTCAGATTCCACAGAAATAAGGCTAGCAAAGAGATCCACGAAATACAGATGTAACTCTGTGAGTGGAAGTCACATATCACAGAGCAGTTTCTCAGAAAGCTTCTTTCCAGATTTCATCGGAGGATATTTCCTTTTTCACCATAGCCCTCTATGGGCTTCCAAATATCACTTTGCCAATTCCACAAGAACTGTCTTAGCGAAAGGCTTCTTGAGGTGAAAGCTGTACCTCTGTGAGATGATTTCACAGAACACAAAGAAGTTTCTCAGAAAGCTTCTTTCTCTTTGTTATCGGAGGATATTTCCTTTGGCCCTATAGTCTTCAAAGGGATCCGAAATATCTGTTCTCAGATTCCACAGAAATAAGGCTAGCAAAGAGATCCACGAAATACAGATGTAACTCTGTGAGTGGAAGTCACATATCACAGAGCAGTTTCTCAGAAAGCTTCTTTCCAGATTTCATTTGAGGGTATTTCCTTTATCACAATAGCCCTCTATGGGCTTCCAAATATCACTTTGCCAATTCCACAAAAACTGTCTTAGCGAAAGGCTTCTTCAGGGGAAAGCTGTAACTCAGGGAGATGATTTCACAGAACACAAAGAAGTTTCTCAGAAATCTTCTTTCTCTTTGTTATCGGAGGATATTTCCTTTGGCCCTATAGTCTTCAAAGGGATCCGAAATATCTGTTCTCAGATTCCACAGAAATAAGGCTAGCAAAGAGTTCCACGAGATACAGATGTAACTCTGTGAGTGGAAGTCTCATATCACAGAGCAGTTTCTCAGAATGCTTCTTTCCAGATTTCATCGGAGGATATTTCCTTTTTCACCATAGCCCTCTATGGGCTTCCAAATATCACTTTGCCAATTCCACAAGAACTGTCTTAGCGAAAGGCTTCTTGAGGGGAAAACTGTAACTCTGTGAGATGATTTCACAGAACACAAAGAAGTTTCTTAGAAAGCTTCTTTCTCTTTGTTATCGGAGGATATTTCCTTTGGCCCTATAGTCTTCAAAGGGATCCGAAATATCTGTTGTCGGATTCCACAGAAATAAGGCTAGCAAAGAGATCCACGAAATACAGATGTAACTCTGTGAGTGGAAGTCACATATCACAGAGCAGTTTCTCAGAAAGCTTCTTTGCAGATTTCATCGGAGGATATTTCCTTTTTCACCATAGCCCTCTAGGGGCTTCCAAATATCACTTTGCCAATTCCAGAAGAACTGTCTTAGCGAAAGGCTTCTTGAGGGGAAAGCTGTAACTCTGTGAGATGATTTCACAGAACACAAAGAAGTTTTTCAGGAAGCTTCTTTCTCTTTGTTATGGGAGGATATTTCCTTTGGCCCTATAGTCTTCAAAGGGATTCTAAATATCTGCTCTCAGATTCCACAGAAATAAGGCTAGCAAAGAGATCCACGAAATGCTGATGTAACTCTGTGAGTGGAAATCACATATCACAGAGCAGTTTCTCAGAAAGCTTCTTTCCAGATTTCATTCGAGGATATATTCTTTTTCACCATAGCCCTCTATGGGCTTCCAAATATCACTTTGCCAATTCCACAAGAACTGTCTTAGCGAAAGGCTTCTTGAGGCGAAAGCTGTAACTCTGTGAGATGATTTCACAGAACACAAAGAAGTTTCTCAGAAAGCTTCTATCTCTTTGTTATCGGAGGATATTTCCTTTGGCCCTATAGTCTTCAAAGGGATCCGAAATATCTGTTCTCAGATTCCACAGAAATAAGACTAGCAAAGAGATCCACGAAATACAGATGTAACTCTGTGAGTGGAAGTCTCATATCACAGAGCAGTTTCTCAGAAAGCTTCTTTCCAGATTTCATCGGAGGATATTTCCTTTTTCACCATAGCCGTCTATGGGCTTCCAAATATCACTTTGCCAATTCGACAAGAACTCTCTTAGCAAAAGGCTTCTTGAGGGGAAAGCTGCAACTCTGGGAGATGATTTCACAGAACACAAAGAAGTTTCTCAGAAAGCTTCTTTCTCTTTGTTATCGGAGGATATTTCCTTTGGCCCTATAGTGTTCAAAGGGATTCTAAATATCTGCTTTCAGATTCCACAGAAATAAGGCTAGCAAAGAGATCCACGAAATACAGATGTAACTCTGTGAGTGGAAGTCACATATCACAGAGCAGTTTCTCAGAAAGCTTCTTTCCAGATTTCATCTGAGGATATTTCCTTTTTCACCATAGCCCTCTATGGGCTTCCAAATATCACTTTGCCAATTCCACAAGAACTGTCTTAGCGAAAGGTTTCTCGAGGGGAAAGCTGTAACTCTGTGAGATGATTTCACAGAACACAAAGAAGTTTCTCAGAAAGCTTCTTTCTCTTTGTTATCGGAGGATATTTCCTTTGGCCCTATAGTCTTCAAAGGGATCCGAAATATCTGTTCTCAGATTCCACAGAAATAAGGCTAGCAAAGAGATCCACGAAATACATATGTAACTCTGTGAGTGGAAGTCACATATCCCAGAGCAGTTTCTCAGAAAGCTTCTTTCCAGATTTCATCGGAGGATATTTCCTTTTTCACCATAGCCCTCTATGGGCTTCCAAATATCACTTTGCCAATTCCACAAGAACTGTCTTAGCGAAAGGCTTCTTGAGGGGAAAGCTGTAACTCTGTGAGATGATTTCACAGAACACAAAGGAGTTTCTCAGAAAGCTTCTTTCTCTTTGTTATCGGAGGATATTTCCTTTGGCCCTATAGTCTTCAAAGGGATCCGAAGTATCTGTTCTCAGATTCCACAGAAATAAGGCTAGCAAAGAGATCCACGAAATACAGATGTAACTCTGTGAGTGGAAGTCACATATCACAGAGCAGTTTCTCAGAAAACTTCTTTCCAGATTTCATCGGAGGATATTTCCTTTTTCACCATAGCCCTCTAGGGGCTTCCAAATACCACTTTGCCAATTCCAGAAGAACTGTCTTAGCGAAAGGCTTCCTGAGGGGAAAGTTGTAACTCTGTGAGATGATTTCACAGAACACAAAGAAGTTTTTCAGGAAGCTTCTTTCTCTTTGTTATGGGAGGATATTTCCTTTGGCCCTATAGTCTTAAAGGGATTCTAAATATCTGCTCTCAGATTCCACAGAAATAAGGCTAGCAAAGTGATCCACGAAATGCTGATGTAACTCTGTGAGTGGAAATCACATATCACAGAGCAGTTTCTCAGAAAGCTTCTTTCCAGATTTCATTCGAGGATATTTCCTTTTTCACCATAGCCCTCTATGGGCTTCTAAATATCACTTTGCCAATTCCACAAGAACTGTCTTAGCGAAAGGCTTCTTGAGGGGAAAGCTGTAACTCTGTGAGATGATTTCACAGAACACAAAGAAGTTTCTCAGAAAGCTTCTTTCTCTTTGTTATCGGAGGATATTTCCTTTGGCCCTATAGTCTTCAAAGGGATCCGAAATATCTGTTCTCAGATTCCACAGAAATAAGGCTAGCAAAGAGATCCACGAAATACAGATGTAACTCTGTGAGTGGAAGTCACATATCACAGAGCAGTTTCACAGAAAGCTTCTTTCCAGATTTCATCTGAGGATATTTCCTTTTTCACCATAGCCCTCTATGGGCTTCCAAATATCACTTTGCCAATTCCACAAGAACTGTCTTTGCGAAAGGCTTCTTGAGGGGAAAGCTGTAACTCTATGAGATGATTTCACAGAACACAAAGAAGTTTCTCAGAAAGCTTCTTTCTCTTTCTTATCGGATGATATTTCCTTTGGCCCATAGTCTTCCAAGGGATCTGAAATATCTGTTCTCAGATTCCACAGAAATAAGGCTAGCAAAGAGATCCACGAAATACAGATGTAACTCTGTGAGTGGAAGTCACATATCCCAGAGCAGTTTCTCAGAAAGCTTCTTTCCAGATTTCATCGGAGGATATTTCCTTTTTCACCATAGCCCTCTATGGGCTTCCAAATATCACTTTGCCAATTCCACAAGAAATATCTTAGCGAAAGGCTTCTTGAGGGGAAAGCTGTAACTCTGTCAGATGATTTCACAGAACACAAAGAAGTTTCTCAGAAAGCTTCTTTCTCTTTGTTATCGGAGGATATTTCCTTTGGCCCTATAGTCTTCAAAGGGATCAGAAATATCTGTTCTCAGATTCCACAGAAATAAGGCTAGCAAAGAGATCCACAAACTACAGATGTAACTCTGTGAGTGGAAGTCACATATCACAGAGCAGTTTCTCAGAAAGCTTCTTTCCAGATTTCATTGGAGGGTATTTCCTTTATCACAATAGCCCTCTATGGGCTTCCAAATATCACTTTGCCAATTCCACAAAAACTGTCTTAGCGAAAGTCTTCTTCAGGGAAAAGCTGTAACTCTGGGAGATGATTTCACAGAACACAAAGAAGTTTCTCAGAATGCTTCTTTCTCTTTGTTATCGGAGTTTATATCCTTTTGCCCTATAGTCTTCAAAGGGATCCTAAATATCTGTTCTCAGACTCCACAGAAATAAGGCTAGCAAAGACATCCACGAAATACAGATGAAACTCTGTGAGTGGAAGTCTCATATCACAGAGCAGTTTCTCAGAAAGCTTCTTTCCAGATTTCATCTGAGGATATTTCCTTTTTCACCATAGCCCTCTATGGGCTTCCAAATATCACTTTGCCAATTCCACAAGAACTGTCTTAGCGAAAGGCTTCTTGAGGGGAAAGCTGTAACTCTGGGAGATGATTTCCCAGAACACAAAGAAGTTTTTCAGAAAGCTTCTTTCTCTTTGTTATCGGAGGATATTTCCTTTGGCCCTATAGTCTTCAAAGGGATCCGAAATATCTGTTCTCAGATTCCACAGAAATAAGGCTAGCAAAGAGATCCACGAAATACAGATGTAACTCTGTGAGTGGAAGTCACATATCACAGAGCAGTTTCTCAGAAAGCTTCTTTCCAGATTTCATCGGAGGATATTTCCTTTTTCACCATAGCCCTCTATGGGCTTCCAAATATCACTTTGCCAATTCCACAAGAACTGTCTTAGCGAAAGGCTTCTTGAGGGGAAAGCTGTAACTCTATGAGATGATTTCACAGAACACAAAGAAGTTTCTCAGAAAGCTTCTTTCTCTTTCTTATCGGAGGATATTTCCTTTGGCCCTATAGTCTTCAAAGGGATCCGAAATATCTGTTCTCAGATTCCACAGAAATAAGGCTAGCAAAGAGATCCACGAAATACAGATGTAACTCTGTGAGTGGAAGTCACATATCACAGAGCAGTTTCTCAGAAAGCTTCTTTCCAGATTTCATTTGAGGGTATTTCCTTTATCACAATAGCCCTCTATGGGCTTCCAAATATCACTTTGCCAATTCCACAAAAACTGTCTTAGCGAAAGGCTTCTTCAGGGGAAAGCTGTAACTCTGGGAGATGATTTCACAGAACACAAAGAAGTTTCTCAGAAAGCTTCTTTCTCTTTGTTATCGGAGTTTATATCCTTTTGCCCTATAGTCTTCAAAGGGATCCTAAATATCTGTTCTCAGACTCCACAGAAATAAGGCTAGCAAAGAGAACCACGAAATACAGATGAAACTCTGTGAGTGGAAGTCTCATATCACAGAGCAGTTTCTCAGAATGCTTCTTTCCAGATTTCATCGGAGGATATTTCCTTTTTCACCATAGCCCTCTATGGGCTTCCAAATATCACTTTGCCAATTCCACAAGAACTGTCTTAGCGAAAGGCTTCTTGAGGGGAAAGCTGTAACTCTGAGAGATGATTTCACAGAACACAAAGAAGTTTCTCAGAAATCTTCTTTCTCTTTCTTATCGGAGGATATTTCCTTTGGCCCTATAGTCTTCAAAGGGATCCGAAATATCTGTTCTCAGATTCCACAGAAATAAGGCTAGCAAAGAGATCCACGAAATACAGATGTAACTCTGTGAGTGGAAGTCACATATCACAGAGCAGTTTCTCAGAAAGCTTCTTTCCAGATTTCATCGGAGGATATTTCCTTTTTCACCATAGCCCTCTATGGGCTTCCAAATATCACTTTGCCAATTCCACAAGAACTGTCTTAGCGAAAGGCTTCTTGAGGGGAAAGCTGTAACTCTGAGAGATGATTTCACAGAACACAAAGAAGTTTCTCAGAAATCTTCTTTCTCTTTCTTATCGGAGGATATTTCCTTTGGCCCTATAGTCTTCAAAAGGGATCCGAAATATCTGTTCTCAGATTCCACAGAAATAAGGCTAGCAAAGAGTTCCACGAGATACAGATGTAACTCTGTGAGTGGAAGTCTCATATCACAGAGCAGTTTCTCAGAATGCTTCTTTCAAGATTTCATCGGAGGATATTTCCTTTTTCACCATAGCCCTCTATGGGCTTCCAAATATCACTTTGCCAATTCCACAAGAACTGTCTTAGCGAAAGGCTTCTTGAGGGGAAAACTGTAACTCTGTGAGATGATTTCACAGAACACAAAGAAGTTTCTTAGAAAGCTTCTTTCTCTTTGTTATCGGAGGATATTTCCTTTGGCCCTATAGTCTTCAAAGGGATCCGAAATATCTGTTCTCAGATTCCACAGAAATAAGGCTAGCAAAGAGATCCACGAAATACAGATGTAAATCTGTGAGTGGAAGTCACATATCACAGAGCAGTTTCTCAGAAAGCTTCTTTGCAGATTTCATCGGAGGATATTTCCTTTTTCACCATAGCTCTCTAGGGGCTTCCAAATATCACTTTGCCAATTCCAGAAGAACTGTCTTAGCGAAAGGCTTCTTAAGGGGAAAGCTGTAACTCTGTGAGATGATTTCACAGAACACAAAGAAGTTTTTCAGGAAGCTTCTTTCTCTTTGTTATGGGAGGATATTTCCTTTGGCCCTATAGTCTTCAAAGGGATTCTAAATATCTGCTCTCAGATTCCACAGAAATAAGGCTAGCAAAGAGATCCACGAAATACTGATGTAACTCTGTGAGGGGAAATCACATATCACAGAGCAGTTTCTCAGAAAGCTTCTTTCCAGATTTCATTCGAGGATATATTCTTTTTCACCATAGCCCTCTATGGGCTTCCAAATATCACTTTGCCAATTCCACAAGAACTGTCTTAGCGAAAGGCTTCTTGAGGCGAAAGCTGTAACTCTGTGAGATGATTTCACAGAACACAAAGAAGTTTCTCAGAAAGCTTCTTTCTCTTTGTTATCGGAGGATATTTCCTTTGGCCCTATAGTTTTCAAAGGGATCAGAAATATCTGTTCTCAGATTCCACAGAAATAAGGCTAGCAAAGAGATCCACGAAATGCTGATGTAACTCTGTGAGTGGAAATCACATATCACAGAGCAGTTTCTCAGAAAGCTTCTTTCCAGATTTCATTCGAGGATATTTCCTTTTTCACCATAGCCCTCTATGGGCTTCCAAATATCACTTTGCCAATTCCACAAGAACTGTCTTAGCGAAAGGCTTCTTGAGGGGAAAGGTGTAACTCTGTGAGATGATTTCACAGAACACAAAGAAGTTTCTCAGAAAGCTTCTTTCTCTTTGTTATCGGAGGATATTTCCTTTGGCCCTATAGTCTTCAAAGGGATCTGAAATATCTGTTCTCAGATTCCACAGAAATAAGGCTAGCAAAGAGATCCACGAAATACAGATGTAACTCTGTGACTGGAAGTCACATATCACAGAGCAGTTTCTCAGAAAGCTTCTTTCAAGATTTCATCTGAAGATATTTCCTTTTTCACCATAGCCCTCTATGGGCTTCCAAATATCACTTTGCCAATTCCAGAAGAACTGTCTTAGCGAAAGGCTTCTTGAGGGGAAAGCTGTAACTCTGTGAAATGATTTCACAGAACACAAAGAAGTTTTTCTGGAAGCTTCTTTCTCTTTGTTATGGGAGGATATTTCCTTTGGCCCTATAGTCTTCAAAGGGATTTTAAATATCTGCTCTGAGATTACACAGAAATAAGGCTAGCAAAGAGATCCACGAAATACAGATGTAACTCTGTGAGTGGAAGTCACATATCACAGAGCAGTTTCTCAGAAAGCTTCTTTCCAGATTTCATCGGAGGATATTTCATTTTTCACCGTAGCCCTCTATGGGCTTCCAAATATCACTTTGCCAATTCCACAAGAACTGTCTTAGCGAAAGGCTTCTTGAGGGGAAAGCTGTAACTCTATGAGATGATTTCACAGAACACAAAGAAGTTTCTCAGAAAGCTTCTTTCTCTTTCTTATCGGAGGATATTTCCTTTGGCCCTATAGTCCTCAAAGGGATCCGAAATATCTGTTCTCAGATTCCACAGAAATAAGGCTAGCAAAGAGATCCACGAAATACAGATGTAACTCTGTGAGTGGAAGTCACATATCACAGAGCAGTTTCTCAGAAAGCTTCTTTCCAGATTTCATCGGAGGATATTTCCTTTTTCACCGTAGCCCTCTAAGGGCTTCCAAATATCACTTTGCCAATTCCACAAGAACTGTCTTAGCGAAAGGCTTCTTGAGGGAAAAGCTGTAACTCTGTGAGATGATTTCACAGAACATAAAGAAGTTTCTCAGAAAGCTTCTTTCTCTTTGTTATCGGAGGATATTTCCTTTGGCCCTATACTCTTCAAAGGGATCAGAAATATCTGTTCTCAGATTCCACAGAAATAAGGCTAGCAAAGAGATCCACAAAATACAGATGTAACTCTGTGAGTGGAAGTCACATATCACAGAGCAGTTTCTCAGAAAGCTTTTTTCCAGATTTCATTGGAGGGTATTTCCTTTATCACAATAGCCCTCTATGAACTTCCAAATATCACTTTGCCAATTCCACAAAAACTGTCTTAGCGAAAGGTTTCTTCAGGGGAAAGCTGTAACTCTGGGAGATGATTTCACAGAACACAAAGGAGTTTCTCAGAAAGCTTCTTTCTCTTTGTTATCGGAGTTTATATACTTTTGCCCTATTGTCTTCAAAGGGATCCTAAATATCTGTTCTCAGACTCCACAGAAATAAGGCTAGCAAAGACATCCACGAAATACAGATGAAACTCTGTGAGTGGAAGTCTCATATCACAGAGCAGTTTCTCAGAATGCTTCTTTCCAGATTTCATCGGAGGATATTTCCTTTTTCACCATAGCCCTCTATGGGCTTCCAAATATCACTTTGCCAATTCCACAAGAACTGTCTTAGCGAAAGGCTTCTTGAGGGGAAAGCTGTAACTCTGGGAGATGATTTCACAGAACACAAAGAAGTTTCTCAGAAAGCTTCTTTCTCTTTGTTATCGGAGGATATTTCCTTTGGCCCTATAGTCTTCAAAGGGATCTGAAATATCTGTTCTCAGATTCCACAGAAATAAGGCTAGCAAAGAGATCCACGAAATACAGATGTAACTCTGTGAGTGGAAGTCACATATCACAGAGCAGTTTCTCAGAAAGCTTCTTTCAAGATTTCATCTGAAGATATTTCCTTTTTCACCATAGCCCTCTATGGGCTTCCAAATATCACTTTGCCAATTCCAGAAGAACTGTCTTAGCGAAAGGCTTCTTGAGGGGAAAGCTGTAACTCTGTGAAATGATTTCACAGAACACAAAGAAGTTTTTCTGGAAGCTTCTTTCTCTTTGTTATGGGTGGATATTTCCTTTGGCCCTATAGTCTTCAAAGGGATTTTAAATATCTGCTCTGAGATTACACAGAAATAAGGCTAGCAAAGAGATCCACGAAATACAGATGTAACTCTGTGATTGGAAGTAACATATCACAGAGCAGTTTCTCAGAAAGCTTCTTTCCAGATTTCATCGGAGGATATTTCCTTTTTCACCATAGCCCTCTATGGGCTTCCAAATATCACTTTGCCAATTCCACAAGAACTGTCTTAGCCAAAGGCTTCTTGAGGGGAAAGCTGTAACTCTATGAGATGATTTCACAGAACACAAAGAAGTTTCTCAGAAAGCTTCTTTCTCTTTCTTATCGGAGGATATTTCCTTTGGCCCTATAGTCTTCAAAGGGATCCGAAATATCTGTTCTCAGATTCCACACAAATAAGGCTAGCAAAGAGATCCACGAAATACAGATGTAACTCTGTGAGTGGAAGTCACATATCACAGAGCAGTTTCTCAGAAAGCTTCTTTCCAGATTTCATCGGAGGATATTTCCTTTTTCACCGTAGCCCTCTAAGGGCTTCCAAATATCACTTTGCCAATTCCACAAGAACTGTCTTAGCGAAAGGCTTCTTGAGGGAAAAGCTGTAACTCTGTGAGATGATTTCACAGAACATAAAGAAGTTTCTCAGAAAGCTTCTTTCTCTTTGTTATCGGAGGATATTTCCTTTGGCCCTATACTCTTCAAAGGGATCAGAAATATCTGTTCTCAGATTCCACAGAAATAAGGCTAGCAAAGAGATCCACAAAATACAGATGTAACTCTGTGAGTGGAAGTCACATATCACAGAGCAGTTTCTCAGAAAGCTTCTTTCCAGATTTCATTGGAGGGTATTTCCTTTATCACAATAGCCCTCTATGAACTTCCAAATATCACTTTGCCAATTCCACAAAAACTGTCTTAGCGAAAGGTTTCTTCAGGGGAAAGCTGTAACTCTGGGAGATGATTTCACAGAACACAAAGGAGTTTCTCAGAAAGCTTCTTTCTCTTTGTTATCGGAGTTTATATACTTTTGCCCTATTGTCTTCAAAGGGATCCTAAATATCTGTTCTCAGACTCCACAGAAATAAGGCTAGCAAAGACATCCACGAAATACAGATGAAACTCTGTGAGTGGAAGTCTCATATCACAGAGCAGTTTCTCAGAATGCTTCTTTCCAGATTTCATCGGAGGATATTTCCTTTTTCACCATAGCCCTCTATGGGCTTCCAAATATCACTTTGCCAATTCCACAAGAACTGTCTTAGCGAAAGGCTTCTTGAGGGGAAAGCTGTAACTCTGGGAGATGATTTCACAGAACACAAAGAAGTTTCTCAGAAAGCTTCTTTCTCTTTGTTATCGGAGGATATTTCCTTTGGCCCTATTGTCTTCAAAGGGATCCGAAATATCTGTTCTCAGATTCCACAGAAATAAGCCTAGCAAAGAGATCCACGAAATACAGATGTAACTCTGTGAGTGGAAGTCACATATCACAGAGCAGTTTCTCAGAATGCTTCTTTCCAGATTTCATCGGAGGATATTTCCTTTTTCACCATAGCCCTCTATGGGCTTCCAAATATCACTTTGCCAATTCCACAAGAACTGTCTTAGCGAAAGGCTTCTTGAGGGGAAAGCTGTAACTCTGTGAGATGATTTCACAGAACACAAAGAAGTTTCTTAGAAAGCTTCTTTCTCTTTGTTAACGGAGGATATTTCCTTTGGCCCTATAGTCTTCAAAGGGATCCGAAATATCTGTTCTCAGATTCCACAGAAATAAGGCTAGCAAAGAGATCCACGAGATACTGATGTAACTCTGTGAGTGGAAGTCACATATCACAGAGCAGTTTCTCAGAAAGCTTCTTTGCAGATTTCATCGTAGGATATTTCCTTTTTCACCATAGCCGTCTATGGGCTTCCAAATATCACTTTGCCAATTGCACAAGAAGTTTCTTAGCCAAAGGCTTCTTGAGGGGAAAGCTGTAACTCTGGGAGATGATTTCACAGAACACAAAGAAGTTTCTCAGAAAGCTTCTTTCTCTTTGTTATCGGAGGATATTTCCTTTGGCCCTATAGTATTCAAAGGGATCCGAAATATCTGTTCTCAGATTCCACAGAAATAAGGCTAGCAAAGAGATCCACGAAATACAGATGTAACTCTCTGAGTGGAAGTCACATATCACAGAGCAGTTTCTCAGAAAGCTTCTTTCCAGATTTCATCTGAGGATATTTCCTTTTTCACCGTAGCCCTCTATGGGCTTCCAAGTATCACTTTGCCAATTCCACAAGAACTGTCTTAGCGAAAGGCTTCTTGAGGGGAAAGCTGTAACTCTGAGAGATGATTTCACAGAACACATTGAAGTTTCTCAGAAAGCTTCTTTCTCTTTGTTATCGGAGGATATTTCCTTTGGCCCTATAGTCTTCAAAGGGATCCGAAATATCTGTTCTCAGATTCCACAGAAATAAGGCTAGCAAAGAGATCCACGAAATACAGATGTAACTCTGTGAGTGGAAGTCACATATCACAGAGCAGTTTCTCAGAAAGATTCTTTGCAGGTTTCATCGGAGGATATTTCCTTTTTCACCATAGCCCTCTATGGGCTTCCAAATATCACTTTGCCAATTCCACAAGAACTGTCTTAGCGAAAGGCTTCTTGAGGGGAAAGCTCTAACTCTGTGAGATGATTTCACAGAACACAAAGAAGTTTCTCAGAAAGCTTCTTTCTCTTTCTTATCGGAGGATATTTCCTTTGGCCCTGTAGTCTTCAAAGGGATCCGAAGTATCTGTTCTCAGATTCCTCAGAAATAAGGCTAGCAAAGAGATCCACGAAATACAGATGTAACTCTGTGAGTGGAAGGCACATATCACAGAGCAGTTTCTCGGAAATCTTCTTTCCAGATTTCATCGGAGGATATTTCCTTTTTCACCATAGCCCTCTAGGGGCTTCCAAATATCACTTTGCCAATTCCAGAAGAACTGTCTTAGCGAAAGGCTTCTTGAGGGGAAAGCTGTAACTCTGTGAGATGATTTCACAGAACACAAAGAAGTTTCTCAGGAAGCTTCTTTCTCTTTGTTATGGGAGGATATTTCCTTTGGCCCTATAGTCTTCAAAGGGATTCTAAATATCTGCTCTCAGATTCCACAGAAATAAGGCTAGCAAAGAGATCCACGAAATGCTGATGTAACTCTGTGAGTGGAAATCACATATCACAGAGCAGTTTCCCAGAAAGCTTCTTTCCAGATTTCATTCGAGGATATTTCCTTTTTCACCATAGCCCTCTATGGGCTTCCAAATATCACTTTGCCAATTCCACAAGAACTCTCTTAGCGAAAGGCTTCTTGAGGGGAAAGCTGTAACTCTGGGAGATGATTTCACAGAACACAAAGAAGTTTCTCAGAAAGCTTCTTTCTCTTTGTTATCGGAAGATATTTCCTTTGGCCCTATAGTCTTCAAAGGGATCCGAAATATCTGTTCTCAGATTCCACAGAAATAAGGCTAGCAAAGAGATCCACGAAATACAGATGTAACTCTGTGAGTGGAAGTCACATATCACAGAGCAGTTTCTCAGAAAGCTTCTTTCCAGAATTCATCTGAAGATATTTCCTTTTTCACCATAGCCCTCTAAGGGCTTCCAAATATCACTTTGCCAATTCCAGAAGAACTGTCTTAGCGAAAGGATTCTTGAGGGGAAAGCTGTAACTCTGTGAGATGATTTCACAGAACACAAAGAAGTTTCTCAGGAAGCTTCTTTCTCTTTGTTATGGGAGGATATTTCCTTTGGCCCTATAGTCTTCAAAGGGATTCTAAATATCTGCTCTGAGATTCCACAGAAATAAGGCTAGCAAAGAGATGCACGAAATACAGATGTAACTCTGTGAGTGGAAATCACATATCACAGAGCAGTTTCTCAGAAAGCTTCTTTCCAGATTTCATTCGAGGATGTTTCCTTTTTCACCATAGCCCTCTATGGGCTTCCAAATATCACTTTGCCAATTCCAGAAGAACTGTCTTAGCGAAAGGCTTCTTGAGGGGAAAGCTGTAACTCTGTGAGATGATTTCACAGAACACAAAGAAGTTTCTCAGAAAGCTTCTTTCTCTTTTTTATCGGAGGATATTTCATTTGGCCCTATAGTGTTCAAAGGGATCCGAAATATCTATTCTCAGATTCCACAGAAATAAGGCTAGCAAAGAGATCCACGAAAAACAGATATGACTCTGTGAGTGGAAGTCACATATCACAGAGCAGTTTCTTAGAAAACTTCTTTCCAGATTTCATCGGAGGATATTTCCTTTTTCAAGATAGCCCTCTATGGGCTTCCAAATATCACTTTGCCAATTCCACAAGAACTGTCTTAGCGAAAGGCTTCTTGAGAGGAAAGCTGTAACTCTGGGAGATGATTTCACAGAACACAATGAAGTTTCTCAGAAAGCTTCTTTCTCTTTGTTATTAGAGGATATTTCCTTTCTCCCTATAGTCTTCAAAGGGATCCGAAATATCTGTTCTCAGATTCCACAGGAATAAGGCTAGCAAAGTGATCCACGAAATACAGATGTAACTCTGTGAGTGGAAGTCACATATCACAGAGCAGTTTCTCAGAAAGCTTCTTTCCGGATTTCATCGGAGGATATTTCCTTTTTCACCGTAGCCCTCTATGGGCTTCCAAGTATCACTTTGCCAATTCCACAAGAACTGTCTTAGCGAAAGGCTTCTTGAGGGGAAAGCTGAAACTCTGAGAGATGATTTCACAGAACACATTGAAGTTTCTCAGAAAGCTTCTTTCTCTTTGTTATCGGAGGATATTTCCTTTGGCCCTATAGTCTTCAAAGGGATCCGAAATATCTCTTCTCAGATTCCACAGAAATAACGCTAGCAAAGAGATCCACGAAATACAGATGTAACTTTGTGAGTGGAAGTCACATATCACAGAGCAGTTTCTCAGAAAGCTTCTTTCCAGATTTCATCGGAGGATATTTCCTTTTTCACCATAGCCCTCTATGGGCTTCCAAATATCACTTTGCCAATTCCACAAGAACTGTCTTAGCGAAAGGCTTCTTGAGGGGAAAGCTGTAACTCTGTGAGATGATTTCACAGAACACAAAGGAGTTTCTCAGAAAGCTTCTTTCTCTTTGTTATCGGAGTTTATATCCTTTTGCCCTATAGTCTTCAAAGGGATCCTAAATATCTGTTCTCAGACTCCACAGAAATAAGGCTAGCAAAGACATCCACGAAATACAGATGAAACTCTGTGAGTGGAAGTCTCATATCACAGAGCAGTTTCTCAGAATGCTTCTTTCCAGATTTCATCGGAGGATATTTCCTTTTTCACCATAGCCCTCTATGGGCTTCCAAATATCACTTTGCCAATTCCACAAGAACTGTCTTAGCGAAAGGCTTCTTGAGGGGAAAGCTGTAACTGTGGGAGATGATTTCACAGAACACAAAGAAGTTTCTCAGAAAGCTTCTTTCTCTTTGTTATCGGAGGATATTTCCTTTGGCCCTATAGTCTTCAAAGGGATCCGAAATATCTGTTCTCAGATTCCACAGAAATAAGGCTAGCCAAGAGATCCACGAAATACAGATGTAACTCTGTGGGTGGAAGTCTCATATCACAGAGCAGTTTCTCAGAATGCTTCTTTCCAGATTTCATCGGAGGATATTTCCTTTTTCACCATAGCCCTCTAAGGGCTTCCAAATATCACTTTGCCAATTCCACAAGAACTGTCTTAGCGAAAGGCTTCTTGAGGGGAAAGCTGTAACTCTGTGAGATGATTTCACAAAACACAAAGAAGTTTCTTAGAAAGCTTCTTTCTCTTTGTTAACGGAGGATATTTCCTTTGGCCCTAGAGTCTTCAAAGGGATCCGAAATATCTGTTCTCAGATTCCACAGAAATAAGGCTAGCAAAGAGATCCACGAGATACTGATGTAACTCTGTGAGTGGAAGTCACATATCACAGAGCAGTTTCTCAGAAAGCTTCTTTGCAGATTTCATCGTAGGATATTTCCTTTTTCACCATAGCCGTCTATGGGCTTCCAAATATCACTTTGCCAATTGCACAAGAACTTTCTTAGCCAAAGGCTTCTTGAGGGGAAAGCTGTAACTCTGGGAGATGATTTCACAGAACACAAAGAAGTTTCTCAGAAAGCTTCTTTCTCTTTGTTATCGGAGGATATTTCCTTTGGCCCTATAGTATTCAAAGGGATCCGAAATATCTGTTCTCAGATTTCACAGAAATAAGGCTAGCAAAGAGATCCACGAAATACAGATGTAACTCTCTGAGTGGAAGTCACATATCACAGAGCAGTTTCTCAGAAAGCTTCTTTCCAGATTTCATCTGAGGATATTTCCTTTTTCACCATAGCCCTCTATGGGCTTCCAAATATCACTTTGCCAATTCCACAAGAACTGTCTTAGCGAAAGGCTTCTTGAGGCGAAAGCTGTAACTCTATGAGATGATTTCACAGAACACAAAGAAGTTTCTCAGAAAGCTTCTTTCTCTTTGTTATCGGAGGATATTTCCTTTGGCCCTATAGTCTTCAAAGGGATCCGAAATATCTGTTCTCAGATTCCACAGAAATAAGGCTAGCAAAGAGATCCACGAAATACAGATGTAACTCTGTGAGTGGAAGTCACATATCACAGAGCAGTTTCTCAGAAAGCTTCTTTGCAGATTTCATCGGAGGATATTTCCTTTTTCACCATAGCCCTCTATGGGCTTCCAAATATCACTTTGCCAATTCCACAAGAACTGTCTTAGCGAAAGGCTTCTTGAGGGGAAAGCTCTAACTCTGTGAGATGATTTCACAGAACACAAAGAAGTTTCTCAGAAAGCCTCTTTCTCTTTGTTATCGGAGGATATTTCCTTTGGCCCTGTAGTCTTCAAAGGGATACGAAGTATCTGTTCTCAGATTCCACAGAAATAAGGCTAGCAAAGAGATCCACGAAATACAGATGTAACTCTGCGAGTGGAAGTCACATATCACAGAGCAGATTCTCAGAAAGCTTCTTTCCAGATTTCATCGGAGGATATTTCCTTTTTCACCATAGCCCTCTAGGGGCTTCCAAATATCACTTTGCCAATTCCAGAAGAACTGTCTTAGCGAAAGGCTTCTTGAGGGGAAAGCTGTAAGTCTGTGAGATCATTTCACAGAACACAAAGAAGTTTCTCAGGAAGCTTCTTTCTCTTTGTTATGGGAGGATATTTCCTTTGGCCCTATAGTCTTCAAAGGGATTCTAAATATCTGCTCTCAGATTCCACAGAAATAAGGCTAGCAAAGAGATCCACGAAATGCTGATGTAACTCTGTGAGTGGAAATCACATATCACAGAGCAGTTTCTCAGAAAGCTTCTTTCCAGATTTCATTCGAGGATATTTCCTTTTTCACCATAGCCCTCTATGGGCTTCCAAATATCACTTTGCCAATTCCACAAGAACTGTCTTAGCGAAAGGCTTCTTGAGGGGAAACCTGTAACTCTGGGAGATTATTTCACAGAACACAAAGAAGTTTCTCAGAAAGCTTCTTTCTCTTTTTTATCGGAGGATATTTCCTTTGGCCTTATAGTCTTCAAAGGGATCCGAAATATCTGTTCTCAGATTCCACAGAAATAAGGCTAGCAAAGAGATCCACGAAATACAGATGTAACTCTGTGAGTGGAAGTCACATATCTCAGAGCAGTTTCTCAGAAAGCTTCTTTCCAGAATTCGTCTGAAGATATTTCCTTTTTCACCAAAGCCCTCTAAGGGCTTCCAAATATCACTTTGCCAATTCCAGAAGAACTGTCTTAGCGAAAGGCTTCTTGAGGGGAAAGCTGTAACTCTGTGAGATGATTTCACAGAACACAAAGAAGTTTCTCAGGAAGCTTCTTTCTCTTTGTTATGGGAGGATATTTCCTTTGGCCCTATAGTCTTCAAAGGGATTCTAAATATCTGCTCTGAGATTCCACAGAAATAAGGCTAGCAAAGAGATGCACGAAATACAGATGTAACTCTGTGAGTGGAAATCACATATCACAGAGCAGTTTCTCAGAAACCTTCTTTCCAGATTTCATTCGAGGATATTTCCTTTTTCACCATAGCCCTCTATGGGCTTCCAAATATCACTTTGCCAATTCTAGAAGAACTGTCTTAGCGAAAGGCTTCTTGAGGGGAAAGCTCTAACTCTGTGAGATGATTTCACAGAACACAAAGGAGTTTCTCGGAAAGCTTCTTTCTCTTTGTTATCGGAGGATATTTCCTTTGGCCCTATAGTGTTCAAAGGGATCCGAAATATCTATTCTCAGATTCCACATAAATAAGGCTAGCAAAGAGATCCACGAAAAACAGATATGACTCTGTGAGTGGAAGTCACATATCACAGAGCAGTTTCTCAGAAAGCTTCTTTCCAGATTTCATCGGAGGATATTTCCTTTTTCAAGATAGCCCTCTATGGGCTTCCAAATATCACTTTGCCAATTCCACAAGAAGTGTCTTAGCGAAAGGCTTCTTGAGAGGAAAGCTGTAACTCTGGGAGATTTTTTCACAGAACACAATGAAGTTTCTCAGAAAGCTTCTTTCTCTTTGTTATTAGAGGATATTTCCTTTCTCCCTATAGTCTTCAAAGGGATCCGAAATATCTGTTCTCAGATTCCACAGGAATAAGGCTAGCAAAGTGATCCACGAAATACAGATGTAACTCTGTGAGTGGAAGTCACATATCACAGAGCAGTTTCTCAGAAAGCTTCTTTCCAGATTTCATCGGAGGTTATTTCCTTTTTCACCGTAGCCCTCTATGGGCTTCCAAGTATCACTTTGCCAATTCCACAAGAACTGTCTTAGCGAAAGGCTTCTTGAGGGGAAAGCTGTAACTCTGAGAGATGATTTCACAGAACACATTGAAGTTTCTCAGAAAGCTTCTTTCTCTTTGTTATCGGAGGATATTTCCTTTGGCCCTGTAGTCTTCAAAGGGATCCGAAATATCTCTTCTCAGATTCCACAGAAATAACGCTAGCAAAGAGATCCAGGAAATACAGATGTAACTCTGTGAGTGGAAGTCACATATCACAGAGCAGTTTCTCAGAAAGCTTCTTTCCAGATTTCATTGGAGGATATTTCCTTTTTCACCATAGCCCTCTATGGGCTTCCAAATATCACTTTGCCAATTCCACAAGAACTGTCTTAGCGAAAGGCTTCTTGAAGGGAAAGCTGTAACTCTATGAGATGATTTCACAGAACACAAAGAAGTTTCTCAGAAAGCTTCTTTCTCTTTGTTATCGGAGGTTAATTCCTTTGGCCCTGTAGTCTTCAAAGGGATCCGAAATATCTGTTCTCAGATACCACAGAAATAAGGCTAGCAAAGAGATCCACGAAATACAGATATAACTCTGTGAGTGGAAGTCACATATCATAGAGCAGTTTCTCAGAAAGCTTCTTTCCAGATTTCATCGGAGGATATTTCCTTTTTAACCGTAGCCCCCTATGGGCTTCCAAATATCACTTTGCCAATTCCACAAGAACTGTCTTAACGAAAGGCTTCTTGAGGGGTAAGCTGTAACTCTGTGAGATGATTTCACAGAACACAAAGAAGTTTCTCAGAAAGCTTCTTTCTCTTTGTTATCGGAGGATATTTCCTTTGGCCCTATTGTCTTCAAAGGGATCCGAAATATCTGTTCTCAGATTCCACAGAAATAAGGCTAGCAAAGAGATCCACGAAATACAGATGTAACTCTGTGAGTGGAAGTCACATATCACAGAGCAGTTTCTCAGAAAGCTTCTTTCCAGATTTCATCGGAGGATATTTCCTTTTTCACCATAGCCCTCTATGGGCTTCCAAATATCACTTTGCCAATTCCACAAGAACTGTCTTAGCGAAAGGCTTCTTGAGGGGAAAGCTGTAACTCTGTGAGATGATTTCACAGAACACAAAAAAGTTTCTCAGAAACCTTCTTTCTCTTTGTTATGGGAGGATATTTCCTTTCGCCCTATAGTCTTCAAAGGGATCCGAAATATCTGTTCTCAGATTTCACAGAAATAAGGCTAGCAAAGAGATCCACGAAATACAGTTGTAACTCTGTGAGTGGAAGGCACATATCACAGAGCAGTTTCTCAGAAAGCTTCTTTCCAGATTTCATCTGAAGATATTTCCTTTTTCACCATAGCCCTCTATGGGCTTCCAAATATCACTTTGGCAATTCCAGAAGAACTGTCTTAGTGAAAGGCTTCTTGAGGGGAAAGCTGTAACTCTGTAAGATGATTTCACAGAACACAAAGAAGTTTTTCAGGAAGCTTCTTTCTCTTTGATATGGGAGGATATTTCCTTTGGCCCTATAGTCTTCAAAGGGATTCTAAATATCTGCTCTGAGATTCCACAGAAATAAGGCTAGCAAAGAGATCCACGAAATACAGATATAACTCTGTGAGTGGAAATCACATATCACAGAGCAGTTTCTCAGAAAGCTTCTTTCCAGATTTCATTCGAGGATATTTCCTTTATCACCATAGCCCTCTATGGGCTTCCAAATATCACTTTGCCAATTCCACAAGAACTGTCTTAGCGAAAGGGTTCTTGAGGGGAAAGCTGTAACTCTGGGAAATGATTTCACAGAACACAAAGAAGTTTCTCAGAAAGCTTCTTTCTCTTTGTTATCGGAGGATATTTCCTTTGGCCCTATAGTCTTCAAAAGGATCCGAAATATCTGTTCTCAGATTCCACAGAAATAAGGCTAGCAAAGAGATCGACGAAATACAGATGTAACTCTGTGAGTGGAAGTCACATATCATAGAGCAGTTTCTCAGAAAGCTTCTTTCCAGATTTCATCGGAGGATATTTCCTTTTTCACAGAAGCCCCCTATGGGCTTCCAAATATCACTTTGCCAATTCCACAAGAACTGTCTTAGCGAAAGGCTTCTTGAGGGGAAAGCTGTAACTCTGTGAGATGATTTCACAGAACACAAAGAAGTTTCTCAGAAAGCTTCTTTCTCTTTGTTATCGGAGGATATTTCCTTGGGCCCTATTGTCTTCAAAGGGATCCGAAATATCTGTTCTCAGATTCCACAGAAATAAGGCTAGCAAAGAGATCCACGAAATACAGATGTAACTCTGTGAGTGGAAGTCACATATCACAGAGCAGTTTCTCAGAAAGCTTCTTTCCAGATTTCATTGGAGGATATTTCCTTTTTCACCATAGCCCTCTATGGGCTTCCAAATATCACTTTGCCAATTCCACAAGAACTGTCTTAGCGAAAGGCTTCTTGAGGGGAAAGCTGTAACTCTATGAGATGATTTCACAGAACACAAAGAAGTTTCTCAGAAAGCTTCTTTCTCTTTGTTATCTGAGGATATTTCCTTTGGCCCTATAGTCTTCAAAGGGATCCGAAATATCTGTTCTCAGATACCACAGAAATAAGGCTAGCAAAGAGATCCACGAAATACAGATGTAACTCTGTGATTGGAAGTCACATATCATAGAGCAGTTTCTCAGAAAGCTTCTTTCCAGATTTCATCGGAGGATACTTCCTTTTTCACCATAGCCCTCTATGGGCTTCCAAATATCACTTTGCCAATTCCACAAGAACTGTCTTAGCGAAAGGCTTCTTGAAGGGAAAGCAGTAACTCTGTGAGTTGATTTCACAGAACACAAAGAAGTTTCTCAGAAAGCTTCTTTCTCTTTGTCATCGGAGGATATTTCCTTTGGCCCTATAGTCTTCAAAGGGATCCGAAATATCTGTTCTCAGATTCCACAGAAATAAGACTAGCAAAGAGATCAACGAAATACAGATGTAACTCTGTAAGAGGAAGTCACATATCACAGGGCAGTTTCTCAGAAAGCTTCTTTCCAGATTTCATCGGAGGATATTTCCTTTTTCACCATAGCCCTCTATGGGCTTCCAAATATCACTTTGCCAATTCCACAAGAACTGTCTTAGCGAAAGGCTTCTTGAAGGGAAAGCTGTAACTCTGTGAGTTGATTTCACAGAACACAAAGAAGTTTCTCAGAAAGCTTCTTTCTCTTTGTTATCGGAGGATATTTCCTTTGGCACTATAGTCTTCAAAGGGATCCGAAATATCTGTTCTCAGATTCCACAGAAATAAGACTAGCAATGAGATCAACGAAATACAGATGTAACTCTGTAAGAGGAAGTCACATATCACAGGGCAGTTTCTCAGAAAGCTTCTTTCCAGATTTCATCGGAGGATATTTCCTTTTTCACCATAGCCCTCTATTGGCTTCCAAATATCACTTTGCCAATTACACAAGAACTGTCTTAGCGAAAGACTTCTTGAGGGGAAAGCTGTAACTCTGTGAGATGATTTCACAGAACACAAAGAAGTTTCTGAGAAAGCTTCTATCTCTTTGTTATCGGAGGATATTTCCTTTGGCCTTATAATCTTCAAAGGGATCCGAAATATCTGTTCTCAGATTCCATAGAAATAAGACTAGCAAAGAAATCCACGAAATACAGATGTAACTCTGTGAGTGGAAGTCACATATCACAGAGCAGTTTCTCAGAATGCTTCTTTCCAGATTTCATCGGAGGATATTTCCTTTTTCACCATAGCCCTCTATGGGCTTCCAAATATCACTTTGCCAATTCGACAAGAACTGTCTTAGCGAAAGGCTTCTTGAGGGGAAAGCTGCAACTCTGGGAGATGATTTCACAGAACACAAAGAATTTTCTCAGAAAGCTTCTATCTCTTTGTTATCGGAGGATATTTCCTTTGGCCCTATTGTGTTCAAAGGGATTCTAAATATCTGCTTTCAGATTCCACAGAAATAAGGCTAGCAAAGAGATCCACGAAATACAGATGTAACTCTGTGAGTGGAAGTCACATATCACAGAGCAGTTTCTCAGAAAGCTTCTTTCCAGATTTCATCGGAGGATATTTCCTTTTTCACCATAGCCCTCTAAGGGCTTCCAAATATCACTTTGCCAATTCCACAAGAACTGTCTTAGCGAAAGGCTTCTTGAGGGGAAAGCTGTAACTCTGTGAGATGATTTCCCAGAACACAAAGAAGTTTCTCAGAAAGCTTCTTTCTCTTTGTTATCGGAGGATATTTCCTTTGGCCCTATAGTCTTCAAAGGGATCCGAAATATCTGTTCTCAGATTCCACAGAAATAAGGCTAGCAAAGAGATCCAAGAAATACAGATGTAACGCTGTGAGTGGAAGTCACATATCACAGAGCAGTTTCTCAGAAAGCTTCTTTGCAGATTTCATCGGAGGATATTTCCTTTTTCACCATAGCCCTCTATGGGCTTCCAAATATCACTTTGCCAATTCCACAAGAACTGTCTTAGCAAAAGGCTTCTTGAGGGGAAAGCTGTAACTCTGTGAGATGATTTCACAGAACACAAAGAAGTTTCTCAGAAAGCTTCTTTCTCTTTGTTATCGGAGGATATTTCCTTGGGCCCTATTGTCTTCAAACGGATCCGAAATATCTGTTCTCAGATTCCACAGAAATAAGGCTAGCAAAGAGATCCACGAAATACAGATGTAACTCTGTGAGTGGAAGTCAGATATCACAGAGCAGTTTCTCAGAAAGCTTCTTTCCAGATTTCATTGGAGGATATTTCCTTTTTCCCCATAGCCCTCTATGGGCTTCCAAATATCACTTTGCCAATTCCACAAGAACTGTCTTAGCGAAAGGCTTCTTGAGGGGAAAGCTGTAACTCTATGAGATGATTTCACAGAACACAAAGAAGTTTCTCAGAAAGCTTCTTTCTCTTTGTTATCTGAGGATATTTCCTTTGGCCCTATAGTCTTCAAAGGGATCCGAAATATCTGTTCTCAGATACCACAGAAATAAGGCTAGCAAAGAGATCCACGAAATACAGATGTAACTCTGTGATTGGAAGTCACATATCATAGAGCAGTTTCTCAGAAAGCTTCTTTCCAGATTTCATCGGAGGATATTTCCTTTTTCACCATAGCCCTCTATGGGCTTCCAAATATCACTTTGCCAATTCCACAAGAACTGTCTTAGCGAAAGGCTTCTTGAAGGGAAAGCTGTAACTCTGTGAGTTGATTTCACAGAACACAAAGAAGTTTCTCAGAAAGCTTCTTTCTCTTTGTTATCGGAGGATATTTCCTTTGGCCCTATAGTCTTCAAAGGGATCCGAAATATCTGTACTCAGATTCCACAGAAATAAGACTAGCAAAGAGATCAACGAAATACAGATGTAACTCTGTAAGAGGAAGTCACATATCACAGGGCAGTTTCTCAGAAAGCTTCTTTCCAGATTTCATCGGAGGATATTTCCTTTTTCACCATAGCCCTCTATGGGCTTCCAAATATCACTTTGCCAATTCCACAAGAACTGTCTTAGCGAAAGGCTTCTTGAGGGGAAAGCTGTAACTCTGTGAGATGATTTCCCAGAACACAAAGAAGTTTCTCAGAAAGCTTCTTTCTCTTTGTTATCGGAGGATATTTCCTTTGGCCCTATAGTCTTCAAAGGGATCCGAAATATCTGTTCTCAGATTCCACAGAAATAAGGCTAGCAAAGAGATCCACGAAATACAGATGTAACTCTGTGAGTGGAAGTCACATATCACAGAGCAGTTTCTCAGAAAGCTTCTTTGCAGATTTCATCGGAGGATATTTCCTTTTTCACCATAGCCCTCTATGGGCTTCCAAATATCACTTTGCCAATTCCACAAGAACTGTCTTAGCGAAAGGCTTCTTGAGGGGAAAGCTCTAACTCTGTGAGTTGATTTCACAGAACACAAAGAAGTTTCTCAGAAAGCTTCTTTCTCTTTATTATCGGAGGATATTTCCTTTGGCCCTATAGTCTTCAAAGGGATCCGAAGTATCTGTTCTCAGATTCCACAGAAATAAGGCTAGCAAAGAGATCCACGAAATACAGATGTAACTCTGTGAGTGGAAGTCACATATCACAGAGCAGTTTCTCAGAAAGCTTCTTTCCAGATTTCATCGGAGGATATTTCCTTTTTCACCATAGCCCTCTAGGGGCTTCCAAATATTACTTTGCCAATTCCAGAAGAACTGTCTTAGCGAAAGGCTTCCTGAGGGGAAAGCTGTAACTCTGTGAGATGATTTCACAGAACACAAAGAAGTTTTTCAGGAAGCTTCTTTCTCTTTGTTATGGGAGGATATTTCCTTTGGCCCTATAGACTTAAAGGGATTCTAAATATCTGCTCTCAGATTCCACAGAAATAAGGCTAGCAAAGAGATCCACGAAATGCTGATGTAACTCTGTGAGTGGAAATCACATATCACAGAGCAGTTTCTCAGAAAGCTTCTTTCCAGATTTCATTCGAGGATATTTCCTTTTTCACCATAGCCCTCTATGGGCTTCCAAATATCACTTTGCCAATTCCACAAGAACTGTCTTAGCGAAAGGCTTCTTGAGGGGAAAGCTGTAACTCTGTGAGATGATTTCACAGAACACAAAGAAGTTTCTCAGAAAACTTCTTTCTCTTTGTTATCGGAGGATATTTCCTTTGGCCCTATAGTCTTCAAAGGGATCCGAAATATCTGTTCTCAGATTCCACAGAAATAAGGGTAGCAAAGAGATCCACGAAATACAGATGTAACTCTGTGAGTGGAAGTCACATATCACAGAGCAGTTTCTCAGAAAGCTTCTTTCCAAATTTCATCTGAGGATATTTCCTTTTTCACCATAGCCCTCTATGGGCTTCCAAATATCACTTTGCCAATTCCACAAGAACTGTCTTAGCGAAAGGCTTCTTGAGGGGAAAGCTGTAACTCTATGAGATGATTTCACAGAACAAAAAGAAGTTTCTCAGAAAGCTTCTTTCTCTTTCTTATCGGATGATATTTCCTTTGGCCCTATAGTCTTCAAAGGGATCCGAAATATCTGTTCTCAGATTCCACAGAAATAAGGCTAGCAAAGAGATCCACGAAATACAGATGTAACTCTGTGAGTGGAAGTCACATATCCCAGAGCAGTTTCTCAGAAAGCTTCTTTCCAGATTTCATCGGAGGATATTTCCTTTTTCACCATAGCCCTCTATGGGCTTCCAAATATCACTTTGCCAATTCCACAAGAAATGTCTTAGCGAAAGGCTTCTTGAGGGGAAAGCTGTAACTCTCTGAGATGATTTCACAGAACACAAAGAAGTTTCTCAGAAAGCTTTTTTCTCTTTGTTATCGGAGGATATTTCCTTTGGCCCTATAGTCTTCAAAGGGATCAGAAATATCTGTTCTCAGATTCCACAGAAATAAGGCTAGCAAAGAGATCCACAAAATACAGATGTAACTCTGTGAGTGGAAGTCACATATCACAGAGCAGTTTCTCAGAAAGCTTCTTTCCAGATTTCATTGGAGGGTATTTCCTTTATCACAATAGCCCTCTATGGGCTTCCAAATATCACTTTGCCAATTCCACAAAAACTGTCTTAGCGAAAGGCTTCTTCAGGGGAAAGCTGTAACTCTGGGAGATGATTTCACAGAACACAAAGAAGTTTCTCAGAAAGCTTCTTTCTCTTTGTTATCTGAGTTTATATCCTTTTGCCCTATAGTCTTCAAAGGGATCCTAAATATCTGTTCTCAGACTCCACAGAAATAAGGCTAGCAAAGACATCCACGAAATACAGATGAAACTCTGTGAGTGGAAGTCTCATATCACAGAGCAGTTTCTCAGAATGCTTGTTTCCAGATTTCATCGGAGGATATTTCCTTTTTCACCTTAGCCCTCTAAGGGCTTCCAAATATCACTTTGCCAATTCCACAAGAACTGTCTTAGCGAAAGGCTTCTTGAGGGGAAAGCTGTAACTCTGGGAGATGATTTCACAGAACACAAAGAAGTTTCTCAGAAAGCTTCTTTCTCTTTGTTATCGGAGGATATTTCCTTTGGCCCTATAGTCTTCAAAGGGATCCGAAATATCTGTTCTCAGGTTCCACAGAAATAAGGCTAGCAAAGAGATCCACGAAATACAGATGTAACTCTGTAAGAGGAAGTCACATATCACAGGGCAGTTTCTCAGAAAGCTTCTTTCCAGATTTCATCGGAGGATATTTCCTTTTTCACCTTAGCCCTCTATGGGCTTCCAAATATCACTTTGCCAATTCCACAAGAACTGTCTTAGCGAAAGGCTTCTTGAAGGGAAAGCTGTAACTCTGTGTGTTGATTTCACAGAACACAAAGAAGTTTCTCAGAAAGCTTCTTTCTCTTTGTTATCGGAGGATATTTCCTTTGGCACTATAGTCTTCAAAGGGATCCGAAATATCTGTTCTCAGATTCCACAGAAATAAGACTAGCAATGAGATCAACGAAATACAGATGTAACTCTGTAAGAGGAAGTCACATATCACAGGGCAGTTTCTCAGAAAGCTTCTTTCCAGATTTCATCGGAGGATATTTCCTTTTTCACCATAGCCCTCTATGGGCTTCCAAATATCACTTTGCCAATTACACAAGAACTGTCTTAGCGAAAGACTTCTTGAGGGGAAAGCTGTAACTCTGTGAGATGATTTCACAGAACACAAAGAAGTTTCTCAGAAAGCTTCTATCACTTTGTTATCGGAGGATATTTCCTTTGGCCTTATAATCTTCAAAGGGATCCGAAATATCTGTTCTCAGATTCCATAGAAATAAGACTAGCAAAGAAATCCACGAAATACAGATGTAACTCTGTGAGTGGAAGTCACATATCACAGAGCAGTTTCTCAGAATGCTTCTTTCCAGATTTCATCGGAGGATATTTCCTTTTTCACCATAGCCCTCTATGGGCTTCCAAATATCACTTTGCCAATTCGACAAGAACTGTCTTAGCGAAAGGCTTCTTGAGGGGAAAGCTGCAACTCTGGGAGATGATTTCACAGAACACAAAGAAGTTTCTCAGAAAGCTTCTATCTCTTTGTTATCGGAGGATATTTCCTTTGGCCCTATTGTGTTCAAAGGGATTCTAAATATCTGCTTTCAGATTCCACAGAAATAAGGCTAGCAAAGAGATCCACGAAATACAGATGTAACTCTGTGAGTGGAAGTCACATATCACAGAGCAGTTTCTCAGAAAGCTTCTTTCCAGATTTCATCGGAGGATATTTCCTTTTTCACCATAGCCCTCTATGGGCTTCCAAATATCACTTTGCCAATTCCACAAGAACTGTCTTAGCAAAAGGCTTCTTGAGGGGAAAGCTGTAACTCTGTGAGATGATTTCACAGAACACAAAGAAGTTTCTCAGAAAGCTTCTTTCTCTTTGTTATCGGAGGATATTTCCTTGGGCCCTATTGTCTTCAAAGGGATCCGAAATATCTGTTCTCAGATTCCACAGAAATAAGGCTAGCAAAGAGATCCACGAAATACAGATGTAACTCTGTGAGTGGAAGTCATATATCACAGAGCAGTTTCTCAGAAAGCTTCTTTCCAGATTTCAATGGAGGATATTTCCTTTTTCACCATAGCCCTCTATGGGCTTCCAAATATCACTTTGCCAATTCCACAAGAACTGTCTTAGCGAAAGGCTTCTTGAGGGGAAAGCTGTAACTCTATGAGATGATTTCACAGAACACAAAGAAGTTTCTCAGAAAGCTTCTTTCTCTTTGTTATCTGAGGATATTTCCTTTGGCCCTATAGTCTTCAAAGGGATCCGAAATATCTGTTCTCAGATACCACAGAAATAAGGCTAGCAAAGAGATCCACGAAATACAGATGTAACTCTGTGATTGGAAGTCACATATCATAGAGCAGTTTCTCAGAAAGCTTCTTTCCAGATTTCATCGGAGGATATTTCCTTTTTCACCATAGCCCTCTATGGGCTTCCAAATATCACTTTGCCAATTCCACAAGAACTGTCTTAGCGAAAGGCTTCTTGAAGGGAAAGCTGTAACTCTGTGAGTTGATTTCACAGAACACAAAGAAGTTTCTCAGAAAGCTTCTTTCTCTTTCTTATCGGAGGATATTTCCTTTGGCCCTATAGTCTTCAAAGGGATCCGAAATATCTGTTCTCAGATTCCACAGAAATAAGACTAGCAAAGAGATCAACGAAATACAGATGTAACTCTGTAAGAGGAAGTCACATATCACAGGGCAGTTTCTCAGAAAGCTTCTTTCCAGATTTCACGGAGGATATTTCCTTTTTCACCATAGCCCTCTATGGGCTTCCAAATATCACTTTGCCAATTCCACAAGAACTGTCTTAGCGAAAGGCTTCTTGAGGGGAAAGCTGTAACTCTGTGAGATGATTTCCCAGAACACAAAGAAGTTTCTCAGAAAGCTTCTTTCTCTTTGTTATCGGAGGATATTTCCTTTGGCCCTATAGTCTTCAAAGGGATCCGAAATATCTGTTCTCAGATTCCACAGAAATAAGGCTAGCAAAGAGATCCACGAAATACAGATGTAACGCTGTGAGTGGAAGTCACATATCACAGAGCAGTTTCTCAGAAAGCTTCTTTGCAGATTTCATCGGAGGATATTTCCTTTTTCACCATAGCCCTCTATGGGCTTCCAAATATCACTTTGCCAATTCCACAAGAACTGTCTTAGCGAAAGGCTTCTTGAGGGGAAAGCTCTAACTCTGTGAGTTGATTTCACAGAACACAAAGAAGTTTCTCAGAAAGCTTCTTTCTCTTTATTATCGGAGGATATTTCCTTTGGCACTATAGTCTTCAAAGGGATCCGAAGTATCTGTTCTCAGATTCCACAGAAATAAGGCTAGCAAAGAGATCCACGAAATACAGATGTAACTCTGTGAGTGGAAGTCACATATCACAGAGCAGTTTCTCAGAAAGCTTCTTTCCAGATTTCATCGGAGGATATTTCCTTTTTCACCGTAGCCCTCTAGGGGCTTCCAAATATTACTTTGCCAATTCCAGAAGAACTGTCTTAGCGAAAGGCTTCCTGAGGGGAAAGCTGTAACTCTGTGAGATGATTTCACAGAACACAAAGAAGTTTTTCAGGAAGCTTCTTTCTCTTTGTTATGGGAGGATATTTCCTTTGGCCCTATAGACTTAAAGGGATTCTAAATATCTGCTCTCAGATTCCACAGAAATAAGGCTAGCAAAGAGATCCACGAAATGCTGATGTAACTCTGTGAGTGGAAATCACATATCACAGAGCAGTTTCTCAGAAAGCTTCTTTCCAGATTTCATTCGAGGATATTTCCTTTTTCACCATAGCCCTCTATGGGCTTCCAAATATCACTTTGCCAATTCCACAAGAACTGTCTTAGCGAAAGGCTTCTTGAGGGGAAAGCTGTAACTCTGTGAGATGATTTCACAGAACACAAAGAAGTTTCTCAGAAAGCTTCTTTCTCTTTGTTATCGGAGGATATTTCCTTTGGCCCTATAGTCTTCAAAGGGATCCGAAATATCTGTTCTCAGATTCCACAGAAATAAGGGTAGCAAAGAGATCCACGAAATACAGATGTAACTCTGTGAGTGGAAGTCACATATCACAGAGCAGTTTCTCAGAAAGCTTCTTTCCAGATTTCATCTGAGGATATTTCCTTTTTCACCATAGCCCTCTATGGGCTTCCAAATATCACTTTGCCAATTCCACAAGAACTGTCTTAGCGAAAGGCTTCTTGAGGGGAAAGCTGTAACTCTATGAGATGATTTCACAGAACACAAAGAAGTTTCTCAGAAAGCTTCTTTCTCTTTCTTATCGGATGATATTTCCTTTGGCCCTATAGTCTTCAAAGGGATCCGAAATATCTGTTCTCAGATTCCACAGAAATAAGGCTAGCAAAGAGATCCACGAAATACAGATGTAACTCTGTGAGTGGAAGTCACATATCCCAGAGCAGTTTCTCAGAAAGCTTCTTTCCAGATTTCATCGGAGGATATTTCCTTTTTCACCATAGCCCTCTATGGGCTTCCAAATATCACTTTGCCAATTCCACAAGAAATGTCTTAGCGAAAGGCTTCTTGAGGGGAAAGCTGTAACTCTGTGAGATGATTTCACAGAACACAAAGAAGTTTCTCAGAAAGCTTTTTTCTCTTTGTTATCGGAGGATATTTCCTTTGGCCCTATAGTCTTCAAAGGGATCAGAAATATCTGTTCTCAGATTCCACAGAAATAAGGCTAGCAAAGAGATCCACAAAATACACATGTAACTCTGTGAGTGGAAGTCACATATCACAGAGCAGTTTCTCAGAAAGCTTCTTTCCAGATTTCATTGGAGGGTATTTTCTTTATCACAACAGCCCTCTATGGGCTTCCAAATATCACTTTGCCAATTCCACAAAAACTGTCTTAGCAAAAGGCTTCTTCAGGGGAAAGCTGTAACTCTGGGAGATGATTTCACAGAACACAAAGAAGTTTCTCAGAAAGCTTCTTTCTCTTTGTTATCGGAGTTTATATCCTTTTGCCCTATAGTCTTCAAAGGGATCCTAAATATCTGTTCTCAGACTCCACAGAAATAAGGCTAGCAAAGACATCCACGAAATACAGATGAAACTCTGTGAGTGGAAGTCTCATATCACAGAGCAGTTTCTCAGAATGCTTGTTTCCAGATTTCATCGGAGGATATTTCCTTTTTCACCTTAGCCCTCTAAGGGCTTCCAAATATCACTTTGCCAATTCCACAAGAACTGTCTTAGCGAAAGGCTTCTTGAGGGGAAAGCTGTAACTCTGGGAGATGATTTCACAGAACAAAGAAGTTTCTCAGAAAGCTTCTTTCTCTTTGTTATCGGAGGATATTTCCTTTGGCCCTATAGTCTTCAAAGGGATCCGAAATATCTGTTCTCAGATTCCACAGAAATAAGGCTAGCAAAGAGATCCACGAAATACAGATGTAACTCTGTGAGTGGAAGTCACATATCACAGAGCAGTTTCTCAGAAAGCTTCTTTCCAGATTTCATCTGAGGATATTTCCTTTTTCACCATAGCCCTCTATGGGCTTCCAAATATCACTTTGCCAATTCCACAAGAACTGTCTTAGCGAAAGGCTTCTTGAGGGGAAAGCTGTAACTCTGGGAGATGATTTCACAGAACACAAAGAAGTTTCTCAGAAATCTTCTTTCTCTTTGTTATCGGAGGATATTTCCTTTGGCCCTATAGTCTTCAAAGGGATCCGAAATATCTGTTCTCAGATTCCACAGAAATAAGGCTAGCAAAGAGTTCCACGAGATACAGATGTAACTCTGTGTGTGGAAGTCTCATATCACAGAGCAGTTTCTCAGAATGCTTCTTTCCAGATTTCATCGGAGGATATTTCCTTTTTCAACATAGCCCTCTATGGGCTTCCAAATATCACTTTGCCAATTCCACAAGAACTGTCTTAGCGAAAGGCTTCTTGAGCTGAAAACTGTAACTCTGTGAGATGATTTCACAGAACACAAAGAAGTTTCTTAGAAAGCTTCTTTCTCTTTGTTATCGGAGGATATTTCCTTTGGCCCTATAGTCTTCAAAGGGATCCGAAATATCTGTTCTCAGATTCCACAGAAATAAGGCTAGCAAAGAGATCCACGAAATACAGATGTAACTCTGTGAGTGGAAGTCACATATCACAGAGCAGTTTCTCAGAAAGCTTCTTTGCAGATTTCATCGGAGGATATTTCCTTTTTCACCATAGCCCTCTATGGGCTTCCAAATATCACTTTGCCAATTCCAGAAGAACTGTCTTAGCGAAAGGCTTCTTGAGGGGAAAGCTGTAGCTCTGTGAGATGATTTCACAGAACACAAAGAAGTTTCTCAGAAAGCTTCTTTCTCTTTGTTATCGGAGGATATTTCCTTTGGCCCTATAGTCTTCAAAGGGATCCGAAATATCTATTCTCAGATTCCACAGAAATAAGGCTAGCAAAGAGATCCACGAAAAACAGATATGACTCTGTGAGTGGAAGTCACATATCACAGAGCAGTTTCTCAGAAAGCTTCTTTCCAGATTTCATCGGAGGATATTTCCTTTTTCAAGATAGCCCTCTAAGGGCTTCCATATATCACTTTGCCAATTCCACAAGAACTGTCTTAGCGAAAGGCTTCTTGAGAGGAAAGCTGTAACTCTGGGAGATGATTTCACAGAACACAATGAAGTTTCTCAGAAAGCTTCTTTCTCTTTGTTATTAGAGGATATTTCCTTTCTCCCTATAGTCTTCAAAGGGATCCGAAATATCTGTTCTCAGATTCCACAGGAATAAGGCTAGCAAAGTGATCCACGAAATACAGATGTAACTCTGTGAGTGGAAGTTACATATCACAGAGCAGTTTCTCAGAAAGCTTCTTTCCAGATTTCATCGGAGGATATTTCCTTTTTCACCGTAGCCCTCTATGGGCTTCCAAGTATCACTTTGCCAATTCCACAAGAACTGTCTTAGCGAAAGGCTTCTTGAGGGGAAAGCTGTAACTCTGAGAGATGATTTCACAGAACACATTGAAGTTTCTCAGAAAGCTTCTTTCTCTTTGTTATCGGAGGATATTTCCTTTGGCCCTATAGTCTTCAAAGGGATCAGAAATATCTGTTCTCAGATTCCACAGAAATAAGGCTAGCAAAGAGATCCACGAAATACAGATGTAACTCTGTGAGTGGAAGTCACATATCACAGAGCAGTTTCTCAGAAATCTTCTTTCCAGATTTCATTGGAGGGTAATTCCTTTATCACAATAGCCCTCTATGAACTTCCAAATATCACTTTGCCAATTCCACAAAAACTGTCTTAGCGAAAGGCTTCTTCAGGGGAAAGCTGTAACTCTGGGAGATGATTTCACAGAACACAAAGGAGTTTCTCAGAAAGCTTCTTTCTCTTTGTTATCGGAGTTTATATCCTTTTGCCCTATAGTCTTCAAAGGGATCCTAAATATCTGTTCTCAGACTCCACAGAAATAAGGCTAGCAAAGACATCCACGAAATACAGAT
This sequence comes from Macaca mulatta, assembly GCF_049350105.2. Taxonomy (NCBI): domain Eukaryota; kingdom Metazoa; phylum Chordata; class Mammalia; order Primates; family Cercopithecidae; genus Macaca; species Macaca mulatta. The sequence continues at coordinate 33,237,659 of NC_133417.1, forward strand.
GAAACTCTGTGAGTGGAAGTCTCATATCACAGAGCAGTTTCTCAGAATGCTTCTTTCCAGATTTCATCGGAGGATATTTCCTTTTTCACCATAGCCCTCTATGGGCTTCCAAATATCACTTTGCCAATTCCACAAGAACTGTCTTAGCGAAAGGCTTCTTGAGGGGAAAGCTGTAACTCTGGGAGATGATTTCACAGAACACAAAGAAGTTTCTCAGAAAGCTTCTTTCTCTTTGTTATCGGAGGATATTTCCTTTGGCCCTATAGTCTTCAAAGGGATCCGAAATATCTGTTCTCAGATTCCACAGAAATAAGGCTAGCAAAGAGATCCACGAAATACAGATGTAACTCTGTGAGTGGAAGTCTCATATCACAGAGCAGTTTCTCAGAATGCTTCTTTCCAGATTTCATCGGAGGATATTTCCTTTTTCACCATAGCCCTCTATGGGCTTCCAAATATCACTTTGCCAATTCCACAAGAACTGTCTTAGCGAAAGGCTTCTTGAGGGGAAAGCTGTAACTCTGTGAGATGATTTCACAGAACGCAAAGAAGTTTCTTAGAAAGCTTCTTTCTCTTTGTTAACGGAGGATATTTCCTTTGGCCCTATAGTCTCAAAGGGATCCGAAATATCTGTTCTCAGATTCCACAGAAATAAGGCTAGCAAAGAGATCCACGAGATACTGATGTAACTCTGTGAGTGGAAGTCACATATCACAGAGCAGTTTCTCAGAAAGCTTCTTTGCAGATTTCATCGTAGGATATTTCCTTTTTCACCATAGCCGACTATGGGCTTCCAAATATCACTTTGCCAATTGCACAAGCACTTTCTTAGCCAAAGGCTTCTTGAGGGGAAAGCTGTAACTCTGGGAGATGATTTCACAGAACACAAAGAAGTTTCTCAGAAAGCTTCTTTCTCTTTGTTATCGGAGGATATTTCCTTTGGCCCTATAGTCTTCAAAGGGATCCGAAATATCTGTTCTCAGATTTCACAGAAATATGGCTAGCAAAGAGATCCACGAAATACAGATGTAACTCTGTGAGTGGAAGTCACATATCACAGAGCAGTTTCTCAGAAAGCTTCTTTCCAGATTTCATCTGAGGATATTTCCGTTTTCACCATAGCCCTCAATGGGCTTCCAAATATCACTTTGCCAATTCCACAAGAACTGTCTTAGCGAAAGGCTTCTTGAGGGGAAAGCTGTAATTCTGTGAGATGATTTCACAGAACACAAAGAAGTTTCTCAGGAAGCTTCTTTCTCTTTGTTATGGGAGGATATTTCCTTTGGCCCTACAGTCTTCAAAGGGATTCTAAATATCTGCTCTCAGATTCCACAGAAATAAGGCTAGCAAAGAGATCCACGAAATGCTGATGTAACTCTGTGAGTGGAAATCACATATCACAGAGCAGTTTCTCAGAAAGCTTCTTTCCAGATTTCATTCGAGGATATTTCCTTTTTCACCATAGCCCTCTATGGGCTTCCAAATATTACTTTGCCAATTCCACAAGAACTGTCCTAGCGAAAGGCTTCTTGAGGTGAAAGCTGTAACTCTGGGAGATTATTTCACAGAACACAAAGAAGTTTCTCAGAAAGCTTCTTTCTCTTTTTTATCGGAGGATATTACCTTTGGCCCTATACTCTTCAAAGGGATCCGAAATATCTGTTCTCAGATTCCACAGAAATAAGGCTAGCAAAGAGATCCACGAAATACAGATGTAACTCTGTGAGTGGAAGTCACATATCTCAGAGCAGTTTCTCAGAAAGCTTCTTTCCAGAATTCATCTGAAGATATTTCCTTTTTCACCATAGCCCTCTAAGGGCTTCCAAATATCACTTTGCCAATTCCAGAAGAACTGTCTTAGGGAAAGGCTTCTTGAGGGGAAAGCTGTAACTCTGTGAGATGATTTCACAGAACACAAACAAGTTTCTCAGGAAGCTTCTTTCTCTTTGTTATGGGAGGATATTTCCTTTGGCCCTATAGTCTTCAAAGGGATTCTAAATATCTGCTCTGAGATTCCACAGAAATAAGGCTAGCAAAGAGATGCACGAAATACAGAAGTAACTCAGTGAGTGGAAATCACATATCACAGAGCAGTTTCTCAGAAAGCTTCTTTCCAGATTTCATTCGAGGATATTTCCTTTTTCACCATAGCCCTCTATGGGCTTCCAAATATCACTTTGCCAATTCCAGAAGAACTGTCTTAGCGAAAGGCTTCTTGTGGGGAAAGCTCTAACTCTGTGAGATGATTTCTCAGAACACAAAGAAGTTTCTCAGAAAGCTTCTTTCTCTTTGTTATCGGAGGATATTTCCTTTGGCCCTATAGTGTTCAAAGGGATCCGAAATATCTATTCTCAGATTCCACAGAAATAAGGCTAGCAAAGAGATCCACGAAAAACAGATATGACTCTGTGAGTGGAAGTCACATATCACAGAGCAGTTTCTCAGAAAGCTTCTTTCCAGATTTCATCGGAGGATATTTCCTTTTTCAAGATAGCCCTCTATGGGCTTCCAAATATCACTTTGCCAATTCCACAAGAACTGTCTTAGCGAAAGGCTTCTTGAGAGGAAAGCTGTAACTCTGGGAGATGATTTCACAGAACACAATGAAGTTTCTCAGAAAGCTTCTTTCTCTTTGTTATTAGAGGATATTTCCTTTCTCCCTATAGTCTTCAAAGGGATCCGAAATATCTGTTCTCAGATTCCACAGAAATAAGGCTAGCAAAGAGATCCACGAAATACAGATGTAACTCTGTGAGTGGAAGTCAGATATCACAGAGCAGTTCCTCAGAAAGCTTCTTTCCATATTTCATCGGAGGATATTTCCTTTTTCAAGATAGCCCTCTATGGGCTTCCAAATATCACTTTGCCAATTCCACAAGAACTGTCTTAGCGAAAGGCTTCTTGAGAGGAAAGCTGTAACTCTGTGAGATGATTTCACAGAACACAATGAAGTTTCTCAGAAAGCTTCTTTCTCTTTGTTATGGGAGGATATTTCCTTTCTCGCTATAGTCTTCATAGGGATCCGAAATATCTGTTCTCAGATTCCACAGAAATAAGGCTAGCAAAGAGATCCACGAAATACAGATGTAACTCTGTGAGTGGAAGTCACATATCACAGAGCAGTTTCTCAGAAAGCTTCTTTCCAGATTTCATCGGAGGATATTTCCTTTTTCACCATAGCCCTCTATGGGCTTCCAAATATCACTTTGCCAATTCCACAAGAACTGTCTTAGCGAAAGGCTTCTTGAGGGGAAAGCTGTAACTCTGTGAGATGATTTCACAGAACACAAAAAAGTTTCTCAGAAAGCTTCTTTCTCTTTGTTATGGGAGGATATTTCCTTTCGCCCTATAGTCTTCAAAGGGATCCGAAATATCTGTTCTCAGATTTCACAGAAATAAGGCTAGCAAAGAGATCCACGAAATACAGTTGTAACTCTGTGAGTGGAAGGCACATATCACAGAGCAGTTTCTCAGAAAGCTTCTTTCCAGATTTCATCTGAAGATATTTCCTTTTTCACCATAGCCCTCTATGGGCTTCCAAATATCACTTTGCCAATTCCAGAAGAACTGTCTTAGTGAAAGGCTTCTTGAGGGGAAAGCTGTAACTCTGTGAGATGATTTCACAGAACACAAAGAAGTACTTCAGGAAGCTTCTTTCTCTTTGATATGGGAGGATTTTTCCTTTGGCCCTATAGTCTTCAAAGGGATTCTAAATATCTGCTCTGAGATTCCACAGAAATAAGGCTAGCAAAGAGATCCACGAAATACAGATATAACTCTGTGAGTGGAAATCACATATCACAGAGCAGTTTCTCAGAAAGCTTCTTTCCAGATTTCATTCGAGGATATTTCCTTTTTCACCATAGCCCTCTATGGGCTTCCAAATATCACTTTGCCAATTCCACAAGAACTGTCTTAGCGAAAGGCTTCTTGAGGGGAAAGCTGTAACTCTGGGAAATGATTTCACAGAACACAAAGAAGTTTCTCAGAAAGCTTCTTTCTCTTTGTTATCGGAGGATATTTCCTTTGTCCCTGTAGTCTTCAAAGGGATCCGAAATATCTGTTCTCAGATTCCACAGAAATAAGGCTAGCAAAGAGATCCACGAAATACAGATGTAACTCTGTGAGTGGAAGTCACATATCATAGAGCAGTTTCTCAGAAAGCTTCTTTCCAGATTTCATCGGAGGATATTTCCTTTTTCACAGTAGCCCCCTATGGGCTTCCAAATATCACTTTGCCAATTCCACAAGAACTGTCTTAGCGAAAGGCTTCTTGAGGGGAAAGCTGTAACTCTGTGAGATGATTTCACAGAACACAAAGAAGTTTCTCAGAAAGCTTCTTTCTCTTTGTTATCGGAGGATATTTCCTTGGGCCCTATTGTCTTCAAAGGGATCCGAAATATCTGTTCTCAGATTCCACAGAAATAAGGCTAGCAAAGAGATCCACGAAATACAGATGTAACTCTGTGAGTGGAAGTCAGATATCACAGAGCAGTTTCTCAGAAAGCTTCTTTCCAGATTTCAATGGAGGATATTTCCTTTTTCACCATAGCCCTCTAAGGGCTTCCAAATATCACTTTGCCAATTCCACAAGAACTGTCTTAGCGAAAGGCTTCTTGAGGGGAAAGCTGCAACTCTATGAGATGATTTCACAGAACACAAGGAAGTTTCTCAGAAAGCTTCTTTCTCTTTGTTATCTGAGGATATTTCCTTTGGCCCTATAGTCTTCAAAGGGATCCGAAATATCTGTTCTCAGATACCACAGAAATAAGGGTAGCAAAGAGATCCACGAAATACAGATGTAACTCTGTGATTGGAAGTCACATATCATAGAGCAGTTTCTCAGAAAGCTTCTTTCCAGATTTCATCGGAGGATATTTCCTTTTTCACCATAGCCCTTTATGGGCTTCCAAATATCACTTTGCCAATTCCACAAGAACTGTCTTAGCGAAAGGCTTCTTGAAGGGAAAGCTGTAACTCTGTGAGTTGATTTCACAGAACACAAAGAAGTTTCTCAGAAAGCTTCTTTCTCTTTGTTATCGGAGGATATTTCCTTTGGCCCTATAGTCTTCAAAGGGATCCGAAATATCTGTTCTCAGATTCCACAGAAATAAGACTAGCAAAGAGATCCACGAAATACAGATGTAACTCTGTAAGTGGAAGTCACATATCACAGGGCAGTTTCTCAGAAAGCTTCTTTCCAGATTTCATTGGAGGATATTTCCTTTTTCACCTTAGCCCTCTATGGGCTTCCAAATATCACTTTGCCAATTCCACAAGAACTGTCTTAGCGAAAGACTTCTTGAGGGGAAAGCTGTAACTCTGTGAGATGATTTCACAGAACACAAAGAAGTTTCTCAGAAAGCTTCTATCTCTTTGTTATCGGAGGATATTTCCTTTGGCCTTATAATCTTCAAAGGGATCCGAAATATCTGTTCTCAGATTCCATAGAAATAAGACTAGCAAAGAAATCCACGAAATACAGATGTAACTCTGTGAGTGGAAGTCACATATCACAGAGCAGTTTCTCAGAATGCTTCTTTCCAGATTTCATCGGAGGATATTTCCTTTTTCACCATAGCCGTCTATGGGCTTCCAAATATCACTTTGCCAATTCGACAAGAACTGTCTTAGCGAAAGGCTTCTTGAGGGGAAAGCTGCAACTCTGGGAGATGATTTCACAGAACACAAAGAAGTTTCTCAGAAAGCTTCTATCTCTTTGTTATCGGAGGATATTTCCTTTGGCCCTATTGTGTTCAAAGGGATTCTAAATATCTGCTTTCAGATTCCACAGAAATAAGGCTAGCAAAGAGATCCACGAAATACAGATGTAACTCTGTGAGTGGAAGTCACATATCACAGAGCAGTTTCTCAGAAAGCTTCTTTCCAGATTTCATCGGAGGATATTTCCTTTTTCACCATAGCCCTCTAAGGGCTTCCAAATATCACTTTGCCAATTCCACAAGAACTGTCTTAGCGAAAGGCTTCTTGAGGGGAAAGCTGTAACTCTGTGAGATGATTTCCCAGAACACAAAGAAGTTTCTCAGAAAGCTTCTTTCTCTTTGTTATCGGAGGTTATTTCCTTTGGCCCTATAGTCTTCAAAGGGATCCGAAATATCTGTTCTCAGATTCCACAGAAATAAGGCTAGCAAAGAGATCCACGAAATACAGATGTAACTCTGTGAGTGGAAGTTACATATCACAGAGCAGTTTCTCAGAAAGCTTCTTTCCAGATTTCATCGGAGGATATTTCCTTTTTCACCATAGCCCTCTATGGGCTTCCAAATATCACTTTGCCAATTCCACAAGAACTGTCTTAGCGAAAGGCTTCTTGAGGGGAAAGCTGTAACTCTGTGAGATGATTTCACAGAACACAAAGAAGTTTCTCAGAAAGCTTCTTTCTCTTTGTTATGGGAGGATATTTCCTTTGGCCCTATAGTCTTCAAAGGGATTCTAAATATCTGCTCTCAGATTCCACAGAAATAAGGCTAGCAAAGAGATCCACGAAATACAGTTGTAACTCTGTGAGTGGAAGTCACATATCACAGAGCAGTTTCTCAGAAAGCTTCTTTCCAGATTTCATCTGAGGATATTTCCTTTTTCACCATAGCCCTCTATGGGCTTCCAAATATCACTTTGCCAATTCCACAAGAACTGTCTTAGCGAAAAGCTTCTTGAGGGGAAAGCTGCAACTCTGAGAGATGATTTCACAGAACACAAAGAAGTTTCTCAGAAAGCTTCTTTCTCTTTGTTATGGGAGGATATTTCCTTTGGCCCTATAGTCTTCAAGGGGATTCTAAATATCTGCTTTCAGATTCCACAGAAATAAGGCTAGCAAAGAGATCCACGAAATACAGATATAACTCTGTGAGTGGAAGTCACATATCACAGAGCAGTTTCTCAGAAAGCTTCTTTCCAGATTTCATCCGAGGATATTTCCTTTTTCACCAAAGCCCTCTAAGGGCTTCCAAATATCACTTTGCCAATTCCACAAGAACTGTCTTAGCGAAAGGCTTCTTGAGGGGAAAGCTGTAACTCTGTGAGATGATTTCACAGAACACAAAGAAGTTAATCAGAAAGCTTCTTTCTCTTTGTTATCGGAGGATATTTCCTTTGGCCCTATAGTCTTCAATGGGATCCGAAATATCTGTTCTCAGATTCCACAGAAATAAGGCTAGCAAAGAGATCCACGAAATACAGATGTAACTCTGTGAGTGGAAGTCACATATCACAGAGCAGTTTCTCAGAAAGCTTCTTTCCAGATTTCATTGGAGGGTATTTCCTTTTTCACAATAGCCCTCTAAGGGCTTCCAAATATCACTTTGCCAATTCCACAAGAACTGTCTTAGCGAAAGGCTTCTTCAGGGGAAAGCTGTAACTCTGGGAGTTGATTTCACAGAACACAAAGAAGTTTCTAAGAAAGCTTCTTTCTCTTTGATATCGGAGGATATTTCCTTTGGCCCTATAGTCTTCAAAGGGATCCGAAATATCTGTTCTCAGATTCCACAGAAATAAGGCTAGCAAAGAGATCCACGAAATACAGATGTAACTCTGTGAGTGGAAGTCATATATCACAGAGCAGTTTCTCAGAAATCTTCTTTCCAGATTTCATCGGAGGATATTTCCTTTTTCACCATAGCCCTCTATGGGCTTCCAAATATCACTTTGCCAATTCCACAAGAACTGTCTTAGCAAAAGGCTTCTTGAGGGGAAAGCTGTAACTCTGTGATATGATTTCACATAACACAAAGAAGTTTCTCAGAAAGCTTCTTTCTCTTTGTTATGGGAGGATATTTCCTTTGGCCCTGTAGTCTTCAAAGGGTTTCTAAATATCTGCTCTCAGATTCCACAGAAATAAGGCTAGCAAAGAGATCCACGAAATACAGATATAACTCTGTGAGTGGAAGTAACATATCATAGAGCAGTTTCTCAGAAAGCTTCTTTCCAGATTTCATTGGAGGATATTTCCTTTTTCACCATAGCCCTCTATGGGCTTCCAAATATCACTTTGCCAATTCCACAAGAACTGTCTTAGCGAAAGGCTTCTTGAGGAGAAAGCTGTAACTCTGTGAGATGATTTCACAGAACACAAAGAAGTTTCTCAGAAAGCTTCTTTCTCTTTGTTATCGGAGGATATTTCCTTTGGCCCTATAGTCTTCAATGGGATCCGAAATATCTGTTCTCAGATTCCACAGAAATAAGGCTAGCAAAGAGATCCACGAAATACAGATGTAACTCTGTGAGTGGAAGTCACATATCACAGAGCAGTTTCTCAGAAAGCTTCTTTCCAGATTTCATCGGAGGATATTTCCTTTTTCACCATAGACGTCTATGGGCTTCCAAATATCACTTTGCCAATTCCACAAGAACTGTCTTAGCGAAAGCCTTCTGGAGGGGAAAGCTGTAACTCTGTGAGATGATTTCACAGAACACAAAGAAGTTTCTCAGAAAGCTTCTATCTCTTTGTTATCGGAGGATATTTCCTTTGGCCCTATAGTCTTCAAAGGGATCCGAAATATCTGTTCTCAGATTCCACAGAAATAAGGCTAGCAAAGAGATCCACGAAATACAGATGTAACTCTGTGAGTGGAAGTCACATATCACAGAGCAGTTTCTCAGAAATCTTCTTTCCAGATTTCATCGGAGGATATTTCCTTTTTCAAAATAGCCGTCAATGGGCTTCCAAATATCACTTTGCCAATTCCACAAGAACTGTCTTAGCGAAAGGCTTCTTGAGGGGAAAGCTGCAACTCTGGGAGATGATTTCACAGAACACAAAGAAGTTTCTCAGAAAGCTTCTTTCTCTTTGTTATCGGAGGATATTTCCTTTGGCCCTATAGTCTTCAAAGGGATCCGAAATATCTGTTCTCAGATTCCACAGAAATAAGGCTAGCAAAGAGATCCACAAAATACAGATGTAACTCTGTGAGGGGAAGTCACATATCACAGAGCAGTTTCTCAGAAAGCTTCTTTCCAGATTTCATTGGAGGATATTTCCTTTTTCACCATAGCCCTCTAGGGGCTTCCAAATATCACTTTGCCAATTCCAGAAGAACTGTCTTAGCGAAAGGCTTCTTGAGGGGAAAGCTGTAACTCTGTGAGATGATTTCACAGAACACAAAGAAGTTTTTCAGGAAGCTTCTTTCTCTTTGTTATGGGAGGATATTTCCTTTGGCCCTATAGTCTTCAAAGGGATTCTAAATATCTGCTCTCAGATTCCACAGAAATAAGGCTAGCAAAGAGATCCACGAAATGCTGATGTAACTCTGTGAGGGGAAATCACATATCACAGAGCAGTTTCTCAGAAAGCTTCTTTCCAGATTTCATCGGAGGATATTTCCTTTTTCACTATAGCCCTCTATGGGCTTCCAAATATCACTTTGCCAATTCCACAAGAACTGTCTTAGCGAAAAGCTTCTTGAGGGGAAAGCTGCAACTCTGAGAGATGATTTCACAGAACACAAAGAAGTTTCTCAGAAAGCTTCTTTCTCTTTGTTATGGGAGGATATTTCCTTTGGCCCTATAGTCTTCAAGGGGATTCTAAATATCTGCTTTCAGATTCCACAGAAATAAGGCTAGCAAAGAGATCCACGAAATACAGATATAACTCTGTGAGTGGAAGTCACATATCACAGAGCAGTTTCTCAGAAAGCTTCTTTCCAGATTTCATCCGAGGATATTTCCTTTTTCACCAAAGCCCTCTAAGGGCTTCCAAATATCACTTTGCCAATTCCACAAGAACTGTCTTAGCGAAAGGCTTCTTGAGGGGAAAGCTGTAACTCTGTGAGATGATTTCACAGAACACAAAGAAGTTAATCAGAAAGCTTCTTTCTCTTTGTTATCGGAGGATATTTCCTTTGGCCCTATAGTCTTCAATGGGATCCGAAATATCTGTTCTCAGATTCCACAGAAATAAGGCTAGCAAAGAGATCCACGAAATACAGATGTAACTCTGTGAGTGGAAGTCACATATCACAGAGCAGTTTCTCAGAAAGCGTCTTTCCAGATTTCATTGGAGGGTATTTCCTTTTTCACAATAGCCCTCTAAGGGCTTCCAAATATCTCTTTGCCAATTCCACAAGAACTGTCTTAGCGAAAGGCTTCTTCAGGGGAAAGCTGTAACTCTGGGAGTTGATTTCACAGAACACAAAGAAGTTTCTAAGAATGCTTCTTTCTCTTTGATATCGGAGGATATTTCCTTTGGCCCTATAGTCTTCAAAGGGATGCGAAATATCTGTTCTCAGATTCCACAGAAATAAGGCTAGCAAAGAGATCCACGAAATACAGATGTAACTCTGTGAGTGGAAGTCATATATCACAGAGCAGTTTCTCAGAAAGCTTCTTTCCAGATTTCATCGGAGGATATTTCCTTTTTCACCATAGCCCTCTATGGGCTTCCAAATATCACTTTGCCAATTCCACAAGAACTGTCTTAGCAAAAGGCTTCTTGAGGGGAAAGCTGTAACTCTGTGATATGATTTCACAGAACACAAAGAAGTTTCTCAGAAAGCTTCTTTCTCTTTGTTATGGGAGGATATTTCCTTTGGCCCTGTATTCTTCAAAGGGTTTCTAAATATCTGCTCTCAGATTCCACAGAAATAAGGCTAGCAAAGAGATCCACGAAATACAGATATAACTCTGTGAGTGGAAGTAACATATCATAGAGCAGTTTCTCAGAAAGCTTCTTTCCAGATTTCATTGGAGGATATTTCCTTTTTCACCATAGCCCTCTATGGGCTTCCAAATATCACTTTGCCAATTCCACAAGAACTGTCTTAGCGAAAGGCTTCTTGAGGGGAAAGCTGTAACTCTGGGAGATGATTTCACAGAACAAAGAAGTTTCTCAGAAAGCTTCTTTCTCTTTGTTATCGGAGGATATTTCCTTTGGCCCTATAGTCTTCAAAGGGATCCGAAATATCTGTTCTCAGATTCCACAGAAATAAGGCTAGCAAAGAGATCCACGAAATACAGATGTAACTCTGTGAGTGGAAGTCACATATCACAGAGCAGTTTCTCAGAAAGCTTCTTTCCAGATTTCATCTGAGGATATTTCCTTTTTCACCATAGCCCTCTATGGGCTTCCAAATATCACTTTGCCAATTCCATAAGAACTGTCTTAGCGAAAGGCTTCTTGAGGGGAAAGCTGTAACTCTGGGAGATGATTTCACAGAACACAAAGAAGTTTCTCAGAAATCTTCTTTCTCTTTGTTATCGGAGGATATTTCCTTTGGCCCTATAGTCTTCAAAGGGATCCGAAATATCTGTTCTCAGATTCCACAGAAATAAGGCTAGCAAAGAGTTCCACGAGATACAGATGTAACTCTGTGAGTGGAAGTCTCATATCACAGAGCAGTTTCTCAGAATGCTTCTTTCCAGATTTCATCGGAGGATATTTCCTTTTTCAACATAGCCCTCTATGGGCTTCCAAATATCACTTTGCCAATTCCACAAGAACTGTCTTAGCGAAAGGCTTCTTGAGCTGAAAACTGTAACTCTGTGAGATGATTTCACAGAACACAAAGAAGTTTCTTAGAAAGCTTCTTTCTCTTTGTTATCGGAGGATATTTCCTTTGGCCCTATAGTCTTCAAAGGGATCCGAAATATCTGTTCTCAGATTCCACAGAAATAAGGCTAGCAAAGAGATCCACGAAATACAGATGTAACTCTGTGAGTGGAAGTCACATATCACAGAGCAGTTTCTCAGAAAGCTTCTTTGCAGATTTCATCGGAGGATATTTCCTTTTTCACCATAGCCCTCTATGGGCTTCCAAATATCACTTTGCCAATTCCAGAAGAACTGTCTTAGCGAAAGGCTTCTTGAGAGGAAAGCTGTAACTCTGGGAGATGATTTCACAGAACACAATGAAGTTTCTCAGAAAGCTTCTTTCTCTTTGTTATTAGAGGATATTTCCTTTCTCCCTATAGTCTTCAAAGGGATCCGAAATATCTGTTCTCAGATTCCACAGGAATAAGGCTAGCAAAGTGATCCACGAAATACAGATGTAACTCTGTGAGTGGAAGTTACATATCACAGAGCAGTTTCTCAGAAAGCTTCTTTCCAGATTTCATCGGAGGATATTTCCTTTTTCACCGTAGCCCTCTATGGGCTTCCAAGTATCACTTTGCCAATTCCACAAGAACTGTCTTAGCGAAAGGCTTCTTGAGGGGAAAGCTGTAACTCTGAGAGATGATTTCACAGAACACATTGAAGTTTCTCAGAAAGCTTCTTTCTCTTTGTTATCGGAGGATATTTCCTTTGGCCCTATAGTCTTCAAAGGGATCAGAAATATCTGTTCTCAGATTCCACAGAAATAAGGCTAGCAAAGAGATCCACGAAATACAGATGTAACTCTGTGAGTGGAAGTCACATATCACAGAGCAGTTTCTCAGAAAGCTTCTTTCCAGATTTCATTGGAGGGTAATTCCTTTATCACAATAGCCCTCTATGAACTTCCAAATATCACTTTGCCAATTCCACAAAAACTGTCTTAGCGAAAGGCTTCTTCAGGGGAAAGCTGTAACTCTGGGAGATGATTTCACAGAACACAAAGGAGTTTCTCAGAAAGCTTCTTTCTCTTTGTTATCGGAGTTTATATCCTTTTGCCCTATAGTCTTCAAAGGGATCCTAAATATCTGTTCTCAGACTCCACAGAAATAAGGCTAGCAAAGACATCCACGAAATACAGATGAAACTCTGTGAGTGGAAGTCTCATATCACAGAGCAGTTTCTCAGAATGCTTCTTTCCAGATTTCATCGGAGGATATTTCCTTTTTCACCATAGCCCTCTATGGGCTTCCAAATATCACTTTGCCAATTCCACAAGAACTGTCTTAGCGAAAGGCTTCTTGAGGGGAAAGCTGTAACTCTGGGAGATGATTTCACAGAACACAAAGAAGTTTCTCAGAAAGCTTCTTTCTCTTTGTTATCGGAGGATATTTCCTTTGGCCCTATAGTCTTCAAAGGGATCCGAAATATCTGTTCTCAGATTCCACAGAAATAAGGCTAGCAAAGAGATCCACGAAATACAGATGTAACTCTGTGAGTGGAAGTCTCATATCACAGAGCAGTTTCTCAGAATGCTTCTTTCCAGATTTCATCGGAGGATATTTCCTTTTTCACCATAGCCCTCTATGGGCTTCCAAATATCACTTTGCCAATTCCACAAGAACTGTCTTAGCGAAAGGCTTCTTGAGGGGCAAGCTGTAACTCTGTGAGATGATTTCACAGAACGCAAAGAAGTTTCTTAGAAAGCTTCTTTCTCTTTGTTAACGGAGGATATTTCCTTTGGCCCTATAGTCTCAAAGGGATCCGAAATATCTGTTCTCAGATTCCACAGAAATAAGGCTAGCAAAGAGATCCACGAGATACTGATGTAACTCTGTGAGTGGAAGTCACATATCACAGAGCAGTTTCTCAGAAAGCTTCTTTGCAGATTTCATCGTAGGATATTTCCTTTTTCACCATAGCCGACTATGGGCTTCCAAATATCACTTTGCCAATTGCACAAGCACTTTCTTAGCCAAAGGCTTCTTGAGGGGAAAGCTGTAACTCTGGGAGATGATTTCACAGAACACAAAGAAGTTTCTCAGAAAGCTTCTTTCTCTTTGTTATCGGAGGATATTTCCTTTGGCCCTATAGTCTTCAAAGGGATCCGAAATATCTGTTCTCAGATTTCACAGAAATATGGCTAGCAAAGAGATCCACGAAATACAGATGTAACTCTGTGAGTGGAAGTCACATATCACAGAGCAGTTTCTCAGAAAGCTTCTTTCCAGATTTCATCTGAGGATATTTCCGTTTTCACCATAGCCCTCAATGGGCTTCCAAATATCACTTTGCCAATTCCACAAGAACTGTCTTAGCGAAAGGCTTCTTGAGGGGAAAGCTGTAATTCTGTGAGATGATTTCACAGAACACAAAGAAGTTTCTCAGGAAGCTTCTTTCTCTTTGTTATGGGAGGATATTTCCTTTGGCCCTACAGTCTTCAAAGGGATTCTAAATATCTGCTCTCAGATTCCACAGAAATAAGGCTAGCAAAGAGATCCACGAAATGCTGATGTAACTCTGTGAGTGGAAATCACATATCACAGAGCAGTTTCTCAGAAAGCTTCTTTCCAGATTTCATTCGAGGATATTTCCTTTTTCACCATAGCCCTCTATGGGCTTCCAAATATCACTTTGCCAATTCCACAAGAACTGTCTTAGCGAAAGGCTTCTTGAGGTGAAAGCTGTAACTCTGGGAGATTATTTCACAGAACACAAAGAAGTTTCTCAGAAAGCTTCTTTCTCTTTTTTATCGGAGGATATTACCTTTGGCCCTATACTCTTCAAAGGGATCCGAAATATCTGTTCTCAGATTCCACAGAAATAAGGCTAGCAAAGAGATCCACGAAATACAGATGTAACTCTGTGAGTGGAAGTCACATATCTCAGAGCAGTTTCTCAGAAAGCTTCTTTCCAGAATTCATCTGAAGATATTTCCTTTTTCACCATAGCCCTCTAAGGGCTTCCAAATATCACTTTGCCAATTCCAGAAGAACTGTCTTAGGGAAAGGCTTCTTGAGGGGAAAGCTGTAACTCTGTGAGATGATTTCACAGAACACAAACAAGTTTCTCAGGAAGCTTCTTTCTCTTTGTTATGGGAGGATATTTCCTTTGGCCCTATAGTCTTCAAAGGGATTCTAAATATCTGCTCTGAGATTCCACAGAAATAAGGCTAGCAAAGAGATGCACGAAATACAGAAGTAACTCTGTGAGTGGAAATCACATATCACAGAGCAGTTTCTCAGAAAGCTTCTTTCCAGATTTCATTCGAGGATATTTCCTTTTTCACCATAGCCCTCTATGGGCTTCCAAATATCACTTTGCCAATTCCAGAAGAACTGTCTTAGCGAAAGGCTTCTTGTGGGGAAAGCTCTAACTCTGTGAGATGATTTCTCAGAACACAAAGAAGTTTCTCAGAAAGCTTCTTTCTCTTTGTTATCGGAGGATATTTCCTTTGGCCCTATAGTGTTCAAAGGGATCCGAAATATCTATTCTCAGATTCCACAGAAATAAGGCTAGCAAAGAGATCCACGAAAAACAGATATGACTCTGTGAGTGGAAGTCACATATCACAGAGCAGTTTCTCAGAAAGCTTCTTTCCAGATTTCATCGGAGGATATTTCCTTTTTCAAGATAGCCCTCTATGGGCTTCCAAATATCACTTTGCCAATTCCACAAGAACTGTCTTAGCGAAAGGCTTCTTGAGAGGAAAGCTGTAACTCTGGGAGATGATTTCACAGAACACAATGAAGTTTCTCAGAAAGCTTCTTTCTCTTTGTTATTAGAGGATATTTCCTTTCTCCCTATAGTCTTCAAAGGGATCCGAAATATCTGTTCTCAGATTCCACAGAAATAAGGCTAGCAAAGAGATCCACGAAATACAGATGTAACTCTGTGAGTGGAAGTCAGATATCACAGAGCAGTTTCTCAGAAAGCTTCTTTCCATATTTCATCGGAGGATATTTCCTTTTTCAAGATAGCCCTCTATGGGCTTCCAAATATCACTTTGCCAATTCCACAAGAACTGTCTTAGCGAAAGGCTTCTTGAGAGGAAAGCTGTAACTCTGTGAGATGATTTCACAGAACACAATGAAGTTTCTCAGAAAGCTTCTTTCTCTTTGTTATGGGAGGATATTTCCTTTCTCGCTATAGTCTTCATAGGGATCCGAAATATCTGTTCTCAGATTCCACAGAAATAAGGCTAGCAAAGAGATCCACGAAATACAGATGTAACTCTGTGAGTGGAAGTCACATATCACAGAGCAGTTTCTCAGAAAGCTTCTTTCCAGATTTCATCGGAGGATATTTCCTTTTTCACCATAGCCCTCTATGGGCTTCCAAATATCACTTTGCCAATTCCACAAGAACTGTCTTAGCGAAAGGCTTCTTGAGGGGAAAGCTGTAACTCTGTGAGATGATTTCACAGAACACAAAAAAGTTTCTCAGAAAGCTTCTTTCTCTTTGTTATGGGAGGATATTTCCTTTCGCCCTATAGTCTTCAAAGGGATCCGAAATATCTGTTCTCAGATTTCACAGAAATAAGGCTAGCAAAGAGATCCACGAAATACAGTTGTAACTCTGTGAGTGGAAGGCACATATCACAGAGCAGTTTCTCAGAAAGCTTCTTTCCAGATTTCATCTGAAGATATTTCCTTTTTCACCATAGCCCTCTATGGGCTTCCAAATATCACTTTGCCAATTCCAGAAGAACTGTCTTAGTGAAAGGCTTCTTGAGGGGAAAGCTGTAACTCTGTGAGATGATTTCACAGAACACAAAGAAGTACTTCAGGAAGCTTCTTTCTCTTTGATATGGGAGGATTTTTCCTTTGGCCCTATAGTCTTCAAAGGGATTCTAAATATCTGCTCTGAGATTCCACAGAAATAAGGCTAGCAAAGAGATCCACGAAATACAGATATAACTCTGTGAGTGGAAATCACATATCACAGAGCAGTTTCTCAGAAAGCTTCTTTCCAGATTTCATTCGAGGATATTTCCTTTTTCACCATAGCCCTCTATGGGCTTCCAAATATCACTTTGCCAATTCCACAAGAACTGTCTTAACGAAAGGCTTCTTGAGGGGAAAGCTGTAACTCTGGGAAATGATTTCACAGAACACAAAGAAGTTTCTCAGAAAGCTTCTTTCTCTTTGTTATCGGAGGATATTTCCTTTGTCCCTGTAGTCTTCAAAGGGATCCGAAATATCTGTTCTCAGATTCCACAGAAATAAGGCTAGCAAAGAGATCCACGAAATACAGATGTAACTCTGTGAGTGGAAGTCACATATCATAGAGCAGTTTCTCAGAAAGCTTCTTTCCAGATTTCATCGGAGGATATTTCCTTTTTCACAGTAGCCCCCTATGGGCTTCCAAATATCACTTTGCCAATTCCACAAGAACTGTCTTAGCGAAAGGCTTCTTGAGGGGAAAGCTGTAACTCTGTGAGATGATTTCACAGAACACAAAGAAGTTTCTCAGAAAGCTTCTTTCTCTTTGTTATCGGAGGATATTTCCTTGGGCCCTATTGTCTTCAAAGGGATCCGAAATATCTGTTCTCAGATTCCACAGAAATAAGGCTAGCAAAGAGATCCACGAAATACAGATGTAACTCTGTGAGTGGAAGTCAGATATCACAGAGCAGTTTCTCAGAAAGCTTCTTTCCAGATTTCAATGGAGGATATTTCCTTTTTCACCATAGCCCTCTATGGGCTTCCAAATATCACTTTGCCAATTCCACAAGAACTGTCTTAGCGAAAGGCTTCTTGAGGGGAAAGCTGCAACTCTATGAGATGATTTCACAGAACACAAGGAAGTTTCTCAGAAAGCTTCTTTCTCTTTGTTATCTGAGGATATTTCCTTTGGCCCTATAGTCTTCAAAGGGATCCGAAATATCTGTTCTCAGATACCACAGAAATAAGGGTAGCAAAGAGATCCACGAAATACAGATGTAACTCTGTGATTGGAAGTCACATATCATAGAGCAGTTTCTCAGAAAGCTTCTTTCCAGATTTCATCGGAGGATATTTCCTTTTTCACCATAGCCCTTTATGGGCTTCCAAATATCACTTTGCCAATTCCACAAGAACTGTCTTAGCGAAAGGCTTCTTGAAGGGAAAGCTGTAACTCTGTGAGTTGATTTCACAGAACACAAAGAAGTTTCTCAGAAAGCTTCTTTCTCTTTGTTATCGGAGGATATTTCCTTTGGCCCTATAGTCTTCAAAGGGATCCGAAATATCTGTTCTCAGATTCCACAGAAATAAGACTAGCAAAGAGATCCACGAAATACAGATGTAACTCTGTAAGTGGAAGTCACATATCACAGGGCAGTTTCTCAGAAAGCTTCTTTCCAGATTTCATTGGAGGATATTTCCTTTTTCACCTTAGCCCTCTATGGGCTTCCAAATATCACTTTGCCAATTCCACAAGAACTGTCTTAGCGAAAGACTTCTTGAGGGGAAAGCTGTAACTCTGTGAGATGATTTCACAGAACACAAAGAAGTTTCTCAGAAAGCTTCTATCTCTTTGTTATCGGAGGATATTTCCTTTGGCCTTATAATCTTCAAAGGGATCCGAAATATCTGTTCTCAGATTCCATAGAAATAAGACTAGCAAAGAAATCCACGAAATACAGATGTAACTCTGTGAGTGGAAGTCACATATCACAGAGCAGTTTCTCAGAATGCTTCTTTCCAGATTTCATCGGAGGATATTTCCTTTTTCACCATAGCCGTCTATGGGCTTCCAAATATCACTTTGCCAATTCGACAAGAACTGTCTTAGCGAAAGGCTTCTTGAGGGGAAAGCTGCAACTCTGGGAGATGATTTCACAGAACACAAAGAAGTTTCTCAGAAAGCTTCTATCTCTTTGTTATCGGAGGATATTTCCTTTGGCCCTATTGTGTTCAAAGGGATTCTAAATATCTGCTTTCAGATTCCACAGAAATAAGGCTAGCAAAGAGATCCACGAAATACAGATGTAACTCTGTGAGTGGAAGTCACATATCACAGAGCAGTTTCTCAGAAAGCTTCTTTCCAGATTTCATCGGAGGATATTTCCTTTTTCACCATAGCCCTCTAAGGGCTTCCAAATATCACTTTGCCAATTCCACAAGAACTGTCTTAGCGAAAGGCTTCTTGAGGGGAAAGCTGTAACTCTGTGAGATGATTTCCCAGAACACAAAGAAGTTTCTCAGAAAGCTTCTTTCTCTTTGTTATCGGAGGTTATTTCCTTTGGCCCTATAGTCTTCAAAGGGATCCGAAATATCTGTTCTCAGATTCCACAGAAATAAGGCTAGCAAAGAGATCCACGAAATACAGATGTAACTCTGTGAGTGGAAGTTACATATCACAGAGCAGTTTCTCAGAAAGCTTCTTTCCAGATTTCATCGGAGGATATTTCCTTTTTCACCATAGCCCTCTATGGGCTTCCAAATATCACTTTGCCAATTCCACAAGAACTGTCTTAGCGAAAGGCTTCTTGAGGGGAAAGCTGTAACTCTGTGAGATGATTTCACAGAACACAAAGAAGTTTCTCAGAAAGCTTCTTTCTCTTTGTTATGGGAGGATATTTCCTTTGGCCCTATAGTCTTCAAAGGGATTCTAAATATCTGCTCTCAGATTCCACAGAAATAAGGCTAGCAAAGAGATCCACGAAATATAGATGTAACTCTGTGAGTGGAAGTCACATATCACAGAGCAGTTTCTCAGAAAGCTTCTTTCCAGATTTCATCTGAGGATATTTCCTTTTTCACCATAGCCCTCTATGGGCTTCCAAATATCACTTTGCCAATTCCACAAGGACTGTCTTAGCGAAAAGCTTCTTGAGGGGAAAGCTGCAACTCTGAGAGATGATTTCACAGAACACAAAGAAGTTTCTCAGAAAGCTTCTTTCTCTTTGTTATGGGAGGATATTTCCTTTGGCCCTATAGTCTTCAAGGGGATTCTAAATATCTGCTTTCAGATTCCACAGAAATAAGGCTAGCAAAGAGATCCACGAAATACAGATATAACTCTGTGAGTGGAAGTCACATATCACAGAGCAGTTTCTCAGAAAGCTTCTTTCCAGATTTCATCCGAGGATATTTCCTTTTTCACCAAAGCCCTCTAAGGGCTTCCAAATATCACTTTGCCAATTCCACAAGAACTGTCTTAGCGAAAGGCTTCTTGAGGGGAAAGCTGTAACTCTGTGAGATGATTTCACAGAACACAAAGAAGTTAATCAGAAAGCTTCTTTCTCTTTGTTATCGGAGGATATTTCCTTTGGCCCTATAGTCTTCAATGGGATCCGAAATATCTGTTCTCAGATTCCACAGAAATAAGGCTAGCAAAGAGATCCACGAAATACAGATGTAACTCTGTGAGTGGAAGTCACATATCACAGAGCAGTTTCTCAGAAAGCTTCTTTCCAGATTTCATTGGAGGGTATTTCCTTTTTCACAATAGCCCACTAAGGGCTTCCAAATATCACTTTGCCAATTCCACAAGAACTGTCTTAGCGAAAGGCTTCTTCAGGGGAAAGCTGTAACTCTGGGAGTTGATTTCACAGAACACAAAGAAGTTTCTAAGAAAGCTTCTTTCTCTTTGATATCGGAGGATATTTCCTTTGGCCCTATAGTCTTCAAAGGGATCCGAAATATCTGTTCTCAGATTCCACAGAAATAAGGCTAGCAAAGAGATCCACGAAATACAGATGTAACTCTGTGAGTGGAAGTCATATATCACAGAGCAGTTTCTCAGAAATCTTCTTTCCAGATTTCATCGGAGGATATTTCCTTTTTCACCATAGCCCTCTATGGGCTTCCAAATATCACTTTGCCAATTCCACAAGAACTGTCTTAGCAAAAGGCTTCTTGAGGGGAAAGCTGTAACTCTGTGATATGATTTCACATAACACAAAGAAGTTTCTCAGAAAGCTTCTTTCTCTTTGTTATGGGAGGATATTTCCTTTGGCCCTGTAGTCTTCAAAGGGTTTCTAAATATCTGCTCTCAGATTCCACAGAAATAAGGCTAGCAAAGAGATCCACGAAATACAGATATAACTCTGTGAGTGGAAGTAACATATCATAGAGCAGTTTCTCAGAAAGCTTCTTTCCAGATTTCATTGGAGGATATTTCCTTTTTCACCATAGCCCTCTATGGGCTTCCAAATATCACTTTGCCAATTCCACAAGAACTGTCTTAGCGAAAGGCTTCTTGAGGAGAAAGCTGTAACTCTGTGAGATGATTTCACAGAACACAAAGAAGTTTCTCAGAAAGCTTCTTTCTCTTTGTTATCGGAGGATATTTCCTTTGGCCCTATAGTCTTCAATGGGATCCGAAATATCTGTTCTCAGATTCCACAGAAATAAGGCTAGCAAAGAGATCCACGAAATACAGATGTAACTCTGTGAGTGGAAGTCACATATCACAGAGCAGTTTCTCAGAAAGCTTCTTTCCAGATTTCATCGGAGGATATTTCCTTTTTCACCATAGACGTCTATGGGCTTCCAAATATCACTTTGCCAATTCCACAAGAACTGTCTTAGCGAAAGCCTTCTGGAGGGGAAAGCTGTAACTCTGTGAGATGATTTCACAGAACACAAAGAAGTTTCTCAGAAAGCTTCTATCTCTTTGTTATCGGAGGATATTTCCTTTGGCCCTATAGTCTTCAAAGGGATCCGAAATATCTGTTCTCAGATTCCACAGAAATAAGGCTAGCAAAGAGATCCACGAAATACAGATGTAACTCTGTGAGTGGAAGTCACATATCACAGAGCAGTTTCTCAGAAATCTTCTTTCCAGATTTCATCGGAGGATATTTCCTTTTTCAAAATAGCCGTCAATGGGCTTCCAAATATCACTTTGCCAATTCCACAAGAACTGTCTTAGCGAAAGGCTTCTTGAGGGGAAAGCTGCAACTCTGGGAGATGATTTCACAGAACACAAAGAAGTTTCTCAGAAAGCTTCTTTCTCTTTGTTATCGGAGGATATTTCCTTTGGCCCTATAGTCTTCAAAGGGATCCGAAATATCTGTTCTCAGATTCCACAGAAATAAGGCTAGCAAAGAGATCCACAAAATACAGATGTAACTCTGTGAGGGGAAGTCACATATCACAGAGCAGTTTCTCAGAAAGCTTCTTTCCAGATTTCATTGGAGGATATTTCCTTTTTCACCATAGCCCTCTAGGGGCTTCCAAATATCACTTTGCCAATTCCAGAAGAACTGTCTTAGCGAAAGGCTTCTTGAGGGGAAAGCTGTAACTCTGTGAGATGATTTCACAGAACACAAAGAAGTTTTTCAGGAAGCTTCTTTCTCTTTGTTATGGGAGGATATTTCCTTTGGCCCTATAGTCTTCAAAGGGATTCTAAATATCTGCTCTCAGAATCCAAAGAAATAAGGCTATCAAAGAGATCCACGAAATGCTGATGTAACTCTGTGAGGGGAAATCACATATCACAGAGCAGTTTCTCAGAAAGCTTCTTTCCAGATTTCATCGGAGGATATTTCCTTTTTCACTATAGCCCTCTATGGGCTTCCAAATATCACTTTGCCAATTCCACAAGAACTGTCTTAGCGAAAAGCTTCTTGAGGGGAAAGCTGCAACTCTGAGAGATGATTTCACAGAACACAAAGAAGTTTCTCAGAAAGCTTCTTTCTCTTTGTTATGGGAGGATATTTCCTTTGGCCCTATAGTCTTCAAGGGGATTCTAAATATCTGCTTTCAGATTCCACAGAAATAAGGCTAGCAAAGAGATCCACGAAATACAGATATAACTCTGTGAGTGGAAGTCACATATCACAGAGCAGTTTCTCAGAAAGCTTCTTTCCAGATTTCATCCGAGGATATTTCCTTTTTCACCAAAGCCCTCTAAGGGCTTCCAAATATCACTTTGCCAATTCCACAAGAACTGTCTTAGCGAAAGGCTTCTTGAGGGGAAAGCTGTAACTCTGTGAGATGATTTCACAGAACACAAAGAAGTTAATCAGAAAGCTTCTTTCTCTTTGTTATCGGAGGATATTTCCTTTGGCCCTATAGTCTTCAATGGGATCCGAAATATCTGTTCTCAGATTCCACAGAAATAAGGCTAGCAAAGAGATCCACGAAATACAGATGTAACTCTGTGAGTGGAAGTCACATATCACAGAGCAGTTTCTCAGAAAGCGTCTTTCCAGATTTCATTGGAGGGTATTTCCTTTTTCACAATAGCCCTCTAAGGGCTTCCAAATATCTCTTTGCCAATTCCACAAGAACTGTCTTAGCGAAAGGCTTCTTCAGGGGAAAGCTGTAACTCTGGGAGTTGATTTCACAGAACACAAAGAAGTTTCTAAGAATGCTTCTTTCTCTTTGATATCGGAGGATATTTCCTTTGGCCCTATAGTCTTCAAAGGGATGCGAAATATCTGTTCTCAGATTCCACAGAAATAAGGTTAGCAAAGAGATCCACGAAATACAGATGTAACTCTGTGAGTGGAAGTCATATATCACAGAGCAGTTTCTCAGAAAGCTTCTTTCCAGATTTCATCGGAGGATATTTCCTTTTTCACCATAGCCCTCTATGGGCTTCCAAATATCACTTTGCCAATTCCACAAGAACTGTCTTAGCAAAAGGCTTCTTGAGGGGAAAGCTGTAACTCTGTGATATGATTTCACAGAACACAAAGAAGTTTCTCAGAAAGCTTCTTTCTCTTTGTTATGGGAGGATATTTCCTTTGGCCCTGTAGTCTTCAAAGGGTTTCTAAATATCTGCTCTCAGATTCCACAGAAATAAGGCTAGCAAAGAGATCCACGAAATACAGATATAACTCTGTGAGTGGAAGTAACATATCATAGAGCAGTTTCTCAGAAAGCTTCTTTCCAGATTTCATTGGAGGATATTTCCTTTTTCACCATAGCCCTCTATGGGCTTCCAAATATCACTTTGCCAATTCCACAAGAACTGTCTTAGCGAAAGGCTTCTTGAGGGGAAAGCTGTAACTCTGAGAGATGATTTCACAGAACACATTGAAGTTTCTCAGAAAGCTTCTTTCTCTTTGTTATCGGAGGATATTTCCTTTGGCCCTATAGTCTTCAAAGGGATCAGAAATATCTGTTCTCAGATTCCACAGAAATAAGGCTAGCAAAGAGATCCACGAAATACAGATGTAACTCTGTGAGTGGAAGTCACATATCACAGAGCAGTTTCTCAGAAAGCTTCTTTCCAGATTTCATTGGAGGGTAATTCCTTTATCACAATAGCCCTCTATGAACTTCCAAATATCACTTTGCCAATTCCACAAAAACTGTCTTAGCGAAAGGCTTCTTCAGGGGAAAGCTGTAACTCTGGGAGATGATTTCACAGAACACAAAGGAGTTTCTCAGAAAGCTTCTTTCTCTTTGTTATCGGAGTTTATATCCTTTTGCCCTATAGTCTTCAAAGGGATCCTAAATATCTGTTCTCAGACTCCACAGAAATAAGGCTAGCAAAGACATCCACGAAATACAGATGAAACTCTGTGAGTGGAAGTCTCATATCACAGAGCAGTTTCTCAGAATGCTTCTTTCCAGATTTCATCGGAGGATATTTCCTTTTTCACCATAGCCCTCTATGGGCTTCCAAATATCACTTTGCCAATTCCACAAGAACTGTCTTAGCGAAAGGCTTCTTGAGGGGAAAGCTGTAACTCTGGGAGATGATTTCACAGAACACAAAGAAGTTTCTCAGAAAGCTTCTTTCTCTTTGTTATCGGAGGATATTTCCTTTGGCCCTATAGTCTTCAAAGGGATCCGAAATATCTGTTCTCAGATTCCACAGAAATAAGGCTAGCAAAGAGATCCACGAAATACAGATGTAACTCTGTGAGTGGAAGTCTCATATCACAGAGCAGTTTCTCAGAATGCTTCTTTCCAGATTTCATCGGAGGATATTTCCTTTTTCACCATAGCCCTCTATGGGCTTCCAAATATCACTTTGCCAATTCCACAAGAACTGTCTTAGCGAAAGGCTTCTTGAGGGGCAAGCTGTAACTCTGTGAGATGATTTCACAGAACGCAAAGAAGTTTCTTAGAAAGCTTCTTTCTCTTTGTTAACGGAGGATATTTCCTTTGGCCCTATAGTCTCAAAGGGATCCGAAATATCTGTTCTCAGATTCCACAGAAATAAGGCTAGCAAAGAGATCCACGAGATACTGATGTAACTCTGTGAGTGGAAGTCACATATCACAGAGCAGTTTCTCAGAAAGCTTCTTTGCAGATTTCATCGTAGGATATTTCCTTTTTCACCATAGCCGACTATGGGCTTCCAAATATCACTTTGCCAATTGCACAAGCACTTTCTTAGCCAAAGGCTTCTTGAGGGGAAAGCTGTAACTCTGGGAGATGATTTCACAGAACACAAAGAAGTTTCTCAGAAAGCTTCTTTCTCTTTGTTATCGGAGGATATTTCCTTTGGCCCTATAGTCTTCAAAGGGATCCGAAATATCTGTTCTCAGATTTCACAGAAATATGGCTAGCAAAGAGATCCACGAAATACAGATGTAACTCTGTGAGTGGAAGTCACATATCACAGAGCAGTTTCTCAGAAAGCTTCTTTCCAGATTTCATCTGAGGATATTTCCGTTTTCACCATAGCCCTCAATGGGCTTCCAAATATCACTTTGCCAATTCCACAAGAACTGTCTTAGCGAAAGGCTTCTTGAGGGGAAAGCTGTAATTCTGTGAGATGATTTCACAGAACACAAAGAAGTTTCTCAGGAAGCTTCTTTCTCTTTGTTATGGGAGGATATTTCCTTTGGCCCTACAGTCTTCAAAGGGATTCTAAATATCTGCTCTCAGATTCCACAGAAATAAGGCTAGCAAAGAGATCCACGAAATGCTGATGTAACTCTGTGAGTGGAAATCACATATCACAGAGCAGTTTCTCAGAAAGCTTCTTTCCAGATTTCATTGGAGGATATTTCCTTTTTCACCATAGCCCTCTATAGGCTTCCAAATATCACTTTGCCAATTCCACAAGAACTGTCTTAGCGAAAGGCTTCTTGAGGTGAAAGCTGTAACTCTGGGAGATTATTTCACAGAACACAAAGAAGTTTCTCAGAAAGCTTCTTTCTCTTTTTTATCGGAGGATATTACCTTTGGCCCTATACTCTTCAAAGGGATCCGAAATATCTGTTCTCAGATTCCACAGAAATAAGGCTAGCAAAGAGATCCACGAAATACAGATGTAACTCTGTGAGTGGAAGTCACATATCTCAGAGCAGTTTCTCAGAAAGCTTCTTTCCAGAATTCATCTGAAGATATTTCCTTTTTCACCATAGCCCTCTAAGGGCTTCCAAATATCACTTTGCCAATTCCAGAAGAACTGTCTTAGGGAAAGGCTTCTTGAGGGGAAAGCTGTAACTCTGTGAGATGATTTCACAGAACACAAACAAGTTTCTCAGGAAGCTTCTTTCTCTTTGTTATGGGAGGATATTTCCTTTGGCCCTATAGTCTTCAAAGGGATTCTAAATATCTGCTCTGAGATTCCACAGAAATAAGGCTAGCAAAGAGATGCACGAAATACAGAAGTAACTCTGTGAGTGGAAATCACATATCACAGAGCAGTTTCTCAGAAAGCTTCTTTCCAGATTTCATTCGAGGATATTTCCTTTTTCACCATAGCCCTCTATGGGCTTCCAAATATCACTTTGCCAATTCCAGAAGAACTGTCTTAGCGAAAGGCTTCTTGTGGGGAAAGCTCTAACTCTGTGAGATGATTTCTCAGAACACAAAGAAGTTTCTCAGAAAGCTTCTTTCTCTTTGTTATCGGAGGATATTTCCTTTGGCCCTATAGTGTTCAAAGGGATCCGAAATATCTATTCTCAGATTCCACAGAAATAAGGCTAGCAAAGAGATCCACGAAAAACAGATATGACTCTGTGAGTGGAAGTCACATATCACAGAGCAGTTTCTCAGAAAGCTTCTTTCCAGATTTCATCGGAGGATATTTCCTTTTTCAAGATAGCCCTCTATGGGCTTCCAAATATCACTTTGCCAATTCCACAAGAACTGTCTTAGCGAAAGGCTTCTTGAGAGGAAAGCTGTAACTCTGGGAGATGATTTCACAGAACACAATGAAGTTTCTCAGAAAGCTTCTTTCTCTTTGTTATTAGAGGATATTTCCTTTCTCCCTATAGTCTTCAAAGGGATCCGAAATATCTGTTCTCAGATTCCACAGATATAAGGCTAGCAAAGAGATCCACGAAATACAGATGTAACTCTGTGAGTGGAAGTCAGATATCACAGAGCAGTTTCTCAGAAAGCTTCTTTCCATATTTCATCGGAGGATATTTCCTTTTTCAAGATAGCCCTCTATGGGCTTCCAAATATCACTTTGCCAATTCCACAAGAACTGTCTTAGCGAAAGGCTTCTTGAGAGGAAAGCTGTAACTCTGTGAGATGATTTCACAGAACACAATGAAGTTTCTCAGAAAGCTTCTTTCTCTTTGTTATGGGAGGATATTTCCTTTCTCGCTATAGTCTTCATAGGGATCCGAAATATCTGTTCTCAGATTCCACAGAAATAAGGCTAGCAAAGAGATCCACGAAATACAGATGTAACTCTGTGAGTGGAAGTCACATATCACAGAGCAGTTTCTCAGAAAGCTTCTTTCCAGATTTCATCGGAGGATATTTCCTTTTTCACCATAGCCCTCTATGGGCTTCCAAATATCACTTTGCCAATTCCACAAGAACTGTCTTAGCGAAAGGCTTCTTGAGGGGAAAGCTGTAACTCTGTGAGATGATTTCACAGAACACAAAAAAGTTTCTCAGAAAGCTTCTTTCTCTTTGTTATGGGAGGATATTTCCTTTCGCCCTATAGTCTTCAAAGGGATCCGAAATATCTGTTCTCAGATTTCACAGAAATAAGGCTAGCAAAGAGATCCACGAAATACAGTTGTAACTCTGTGAGTGGAAGGCACATATCACAGAGCAGTTTCTCAGAAAGCTTCTTTCCAGATTTCATCTGAAGATATTTCCTTTTTCACCATAGCCCTCTATGGGCTTCCAAATATCACTTTGCCAATTCCAGAAGAACTGTCTTAGTGAAAGGCTTCTTGAGGGGAAAGCTGTAACTCTGTGAGATGATTTCACAGAACACAAAGAAGTACTTCAGGAAGCTTCTTTCTCTTTGATATGGCAGGATTTTTCCTTTGGCCCTATAGTCTTCAAAGGGATTCTAAATATCTGCTCTGAGATTCCACAGAAATAAGGCTAGCAAAGAGATCCACGAAATACAGATATAACTCTGTGAGTGGAAATCACATATCACAGAGCAGTTTCTCAGAAAGCTTCTTTCCAGATTTCATTCGAGGATATTTCCTTTTTCACCATAGCCCTCTATGGGCTTCCAAATATCACTTTGCCAATTCCACAAGAACTGTCTTAGCGAAAGGCTTCTTGAGGGGAAAGCTGTAACTCTGGGAAATGATTTCACAGAACACAAAGAAGTTTCTCAGAAAGCTTCTTTCTCTTTGTTATCGGAGGATATTTCCTTTGTCCCTGTAGTCTTCAAAGGGATCCGAAATATCTGTTCTCAGATTCCACAGAAATAAGGCTAACAAAGAGATCCACGAAATACAGATGTAACTCTGTGAGTGGAAGTCACATATCATAGAGCAGTTTCTCAGAAAGCTTCTTTCCAGATTTCATCGGAGGATATTTCCTTTTTCACAGTAGCCCCCTATGGGCTTCCAAATATCACTTTGCCAATTCCACAAGAACTGTCTTAGCGAAAGGCTTCTTGAGGGGAAAGCTGTAACTCTGTGAGATGATTTCACAGAACACAAAGAAGTTTCTCAGAAAGCTTCTTTCTCTTTGTTATCGGAGGATATTTCCTTGGGCCCTATTGTCTTCAAAGGGATCCGAAATATCTGTTCTCAGATTCCACAGAAATAAGGCTAGCAAAGAGATCCACGAAATACAGATGTAACTCTGTGAGTGGAAGTCAGATATCACAGAGCAGTTTCTCAGAAAGCCTCTTTCCAGATTTCAATGGAGGATATTTCCTTTTTCACCATAGCCCTCTATGGGCTTCCAAATATCACTTTGCCAATTCCACAAGAACTGTCTTAGGGAAAGGCTTCTTGAGGGGAAAGCTGCAACTCTATGAGATGATTTCACAGAACACAAGGAAGTTTCTCAGAAAGCTTCTTTCTCTTTGTTATCTGAGGATATTTCCTTTGGCCCTATAATCTTCAAAGGGATCCGAAATATCTGTTCTCAGATACCACAGAAATAAGGGTAGCAAAGAGATCCACGAAATACAGATGTAACTCTGTGATTGGAAGTCACATATCATAGAGCAGTTTCTCAGAAAGCTTCTTTCCAGATTTCATCGGAGGATATTTCCTTTTTCACCATAGCCCTTTATGGGCTTCCAAATATCACTTTGCCAATTCCACAAGAACTGTCTTAGCGAAAGGCTTCTTGAAGGGAAAGCTGTAACTCTGTGAGTTGATTTCACAGAACACAAAGAAGTTTCTCAGAAAGCTTCTTTCTCTTTGTTATCGGAGGATATTTCCTTTGGCCCTATAGTCTTCAAAGGGATCCGAAATATCTGTTCTCAGATTCCACAGAAATAAGACTAGCAAAGAGATCCACGAAATACAGATGTAACTCTGTAAGTGGAAGTCACATATCACAGGGCAGTTTCTCAGAAAGCTTCTTTCCAGATTTCATTGGAGGATATTTCCTTTTTCACCTTAGCCCTCTATGGGCTTCCAAATATCACTTTGCCAATTCCACAAGAACTGTCTTAGCGAAAGACTTCTTGAGGGGAAAGCTGTAACTCTGTGAGATGATTTCACAGAACACAAAGAAGTTTCTCAGAAAGCTTCTATCTCTTTGTTATCGGAGGATATTTCCTTTGGCCTTATAATCTTCAAAGGGATCCGAAATATCTGTTCTCAGATTCCATAGAAATAAGACTAGCAAAGAAATCCACGAAATACAGATGTAACTCTGTGAGTGGAAGTCACATATCACAGAGCAGTTTCTCAGAATGCTTCTTTCCAGATTTCATCGGAGGATATTTCCTTTTTCACCATAGCCGTCTATGGGCTTCCAAATATCACTTTGCCAATTCGACAAGAACTGTCTTAGCGAAAGGCTTCTTGAGGAGAAAGCTGCAACTCTGGGAGATGATTTCACAGAACACAAAGAAGTTTCTCAGAAAGCTTCTATCTCTTTGTTATCGGAGGATATTTCCTTTGGCCCTATTGTGTTCAAAGGGATTCTAAATATCTGCTTTCAGATTCCACAGAAATAAGGCTAGCAAAGAGATCCACGAAATACAGATGTAACTCTGTGAGTGGAAGTCACATATCACAGAGCAGTTTCTCAGAAAGCTTCTTTCCAGATTTCATCGGAGGATATTTCCTTTTTCACCATAGCCCTCTAAGGGCTTCCAAATATCACTTTGCCAATTCCACAAGAACTGTCTTAGCGAAAGGCTTCTTGAGGGGAAAGCTGTAACTCTGTGAGATGATTTCACAGAACACAAAGAAGTTTCTCAGAAAGCTTCTTTCTCTTTGTTATCGGAGGTTATTTCCTTTGGCCCTATAGTCTTCAAAGGGATCCGAAATATCTGTTCTCAGATTCCACAGAAATAAGGCTAGCAAAGAGATCCACGAAATACAGATGTAACTCTGTGAGTGGAAGTTACATATCACAGAACAGTTTCTCAGAAAGCTTCTTTCCAGATTTCATCGGAGGATATTTCCTTTTTCACCATAGCCCTCTATGGGCTTCCAAATATCACTTTGCCAATTCCACAAGAACTGTCTTAGCGAAAGGCTTCTTGAGGGGAAAGCTGTAACTCTGTGAGATGATTTCACAGAACACAAAGAAGTTTCTCAGAAAGCTTCTTTCTCTTTGTTATGGGAGGATATTTCCTTTGGCCCTATAGTCTTCAAAGGGATTCTAAATATCTGCTCTCAGATTCCACAGAAATAAGGCTAGCAAAGAGATCCACGAAATATAGATGTAACTCTGTGAGTGGAAGTCACATATCACAGAGCAGTTTCTCAGAAAGCTTCTTTCCAGATTTCATCTGAGGATATTTCCTTTTTCACCATAGCCCTCTATGGGCTTCCAAATATCACTTTGCCAATTCCACAAGAACTGTCTTAGCGAAAAGCTTCTTGAGGGGAAAGCTGCAACTCTGAGAGATGATTTCACAGAACACAAAGAAGTTTCTCAGAAAGCTTCTTTCTCTTTGTTATGGGAGGATATTTCCTTTGGCCCTATAGTCTTCAAGGGGATTCTAAATATCTGCTTTCAGATTCCACAGAAATAAGGCTAGCAAAGAGATCCACGAAATACAGATATAACTCTGTGAGTGGAAGTCACATATCACAGAGCAGTTTCTCAGAAAGCTTCTTTCCAGATTTCATCCGAGGATATTTCCTTTTTCACCAAAGCCCTCTAAGGGCTTCCAAATATCACTTTGCCAATTCCACAAGAACTGTCTTAGCGAAAGGCTTCTTGAGGGGAAAGCTGTAACTCTGTGAGATGATTTCACAGAACACAAAGAAGTTAATCAGAAAGCTTCTTTCTCTTTGTTATCGGAGGATATTTCCTTTGGCCCTATAGTCTTCAATGGGATCCGAAATATCTGTTCTCAGATTCCACAGAAATAAGGCTAGCAAAGAGATCCACGAAATACAGATGTAACTCTGTGAGTGGAAGTCACATATCACAGAGCAGTTTCTCAGAAAGCTTCTTTCCAGATTTCATTGGAGGGTATTTCCTTTTTCACAATAGCCCTCTAAGGGCTTCCAAATATCACTTTGCCAATTCCACAAGAACTGTCTTAGCGAAAGGCTTCTTCAGGGGAAAGCTGTAACTCTGGGAGTTGATTTCACAGAACACAAAGAAGTTTCTAAGAAAGCTTCTTTCTCTTTGATATCGGAGGATATTTCCTTTGGCCCTATAGGCTTCAAAGGGATCCGAAATATCTGTTCTCAGATTCCACAGAAATAAGGCTAGCAAAGAGATCCACGAAATACAGATGTAACTCTGTGAGTGGAAGTCATATATCACAGAGCAGTTTCTCAGAAATCTTCTTTCCAGATTTCATCGGAGGATATTTCCTTTTTCACCATAGCCCTCTATGGGCTTCCAAATATCACTTTGCCAATTCCACAAGAACTGTCTTAGCAAAAGGCTTCTTGAGGGGAAAGCTGTAACTCTGTGAGATGATTTCACAGAACACAAAGAAGTTTCTCAGAAAGCTTCTTTCTCTTTGTTATGGGAGGATATTTCCTTTGGCCCTGTAGTCTTCAAAGGGTTTCTAAATATCTGCTCTCAGATTCCACAGAAATAAGGCTAGCAAAGAGATCCACGAAATACAGATATAACTCTGTGAGTGGAAGTAACATATCATAGAGCAGTTTCTCAGAAAGCTTCTTTCCAGATTTCATTGGAGGATATTTCCTTTTTCACCATAGCCCTCTATGGGCTTCCAAATATCACTTTGCCAATTCCACAAGAACTGTCTTAGCGAAAGGCTTCTTGAGGAGAAAGCTGTAACTCTATGAGATGATTTCACAGAACACAAAGAAGTTTCTCAGAAAGCTTCTTTCTCTTTGTTATCGGAGGATATTTCCTTTGGCCCTATAGTCTTCAATGGGATCCGAAATATCTGTTCTCAGATTCCACAGAAATAAGGCTAGCAAAGAGATCCACGAAATACAGATGTAACTCTG
Organism: Macaca mulatta; assembly: GCF_049350105.2. Taxonomy (NCBI): domain Eukaryota; kingdom Metazoa; phylum Chordata; class Mammalia; order Primates; family Cercopithecidae; genus Macaca; species Macaca mulatta. The sequence goes on from NC_133417.1 coordinate 33,269,905, forward strand.
TGAGTGGAAGTCACATATCACAGAGCAGTTTCTCAGAAAGCTTCTTTCCAGATTTCATCGGAGGATATTTCCTTTTTCACCATAGACGTCTATGGGCTTCCAAATATCACTTTGCCAATTCCACAAGAACTGTCTTAGCGAAAGCCTTCTGGAGGGGAAAGCTGTAACTCTGTGAGATGATTTCACAGAACACAAAGAAGTTTCTCAGAAAGCTTCTATCTCTTTGTTATCGGAGGATATTTCCTTTGGCCCTATAGTCTTCAAAGGGATCCGAAATATCTGTTCTCAGATTCCACAGAAATAAGGCTAGCAAAGAGATCCACGAAATACAGATGTAACTCTGTGAGTGGAAGTCACATATCACAGAGCAGTTTCTCAGAAATCTTCTTTCCAGATTTCATCGGAGGATATTTCCTTTTTCAAAATAGCCGTCAATGGGCTTCCAAATATCACTTTGCCAATTCCACAAGAACTGTCTTAGCGAAAGGCTTCTTGAGGGGAAAGCTGCAACTCTGGGAGATGATTTCACAGAACACAAAGAAGTTTCTCAGAAAGCTTCTTTCTCTTTGTTATCGGAGGATATTTCCTTTGGCCCTATAGTCTTCAAAGGGATCCGAAATATCTGTTCTCAGATTCCACAGAAATAAGGCTAGCAAAGAGATCCACAAAATACAGATGTAACTCTGTGAGGGGAAGTCACATATCACAGAGCAGTTTCTCAGAAAGCTTCTTTCCAGATTTCATTGGAGGATATTTCCTTTTTCACCATAGCCCTCTAGGGGCTTCCAAATATCACTTTGCCAATTCCAGAAGAACTGTCTTAGCGAAAGGCTTCTTGAGGGGAAAGCTGTAACTCTGTGAGATGATTTCACAGAACACAAAGAAGTTTTTCAGGAAGCTTCTTTCTCTTTGTTATGGGAGGATATTTCCTTTGGCCCTATAGTCTTCAAAGGGATTCTAAATATCTGCTCTCAGATTCCACAGAAATAAGGCTAGCAAAGAGATCCACGAAATGCTGATGTAACTCTGTGAGGGGAAATCACATATCACAGAGCAGTTTCTCAGAAAGCTTCTTTCCAGATTTCATTGGAGGGTATTTCCTTTTTCACAATAGCCCTCTAAGGGCTTCCAAATATCTCTTTGCCAATTCCACAAGAACTGTCTTAGCGAAAGGCTTCTTCAGGGGAAAGCTGTAACTCTGGGAGTTGATTTCACAGAACACAAAGAAGTTTCTAAGAATGCTTCTTTCTCTTTGATATCGGAGGATATTTCCTTTGGCCCTATAGTCTTCAAAGGGATCCGAAATATCTGTTCTCAGATTCCACAGAAATAAGGCTAGCAAAGAGATCCACGAAATACAGATGTAACTCTGTGAGTGGAAGTCATATATCACAGAGCAGTTTCTCAGAAAGCTTCTTTCCAGATTTCATCGCAGGATATTTCCTTTTTCACCATAGCCCTCTATGGGCTTCCAAATATCACTTTGCCAATTCCACAAGAACTGTCTTAGCAAAAGGCTTCTTGAGGGGAAAGCTGTAACTCTGTGATATGATTTCACAGAACACAAAGAAGTTTCTCAGAAAGCTTCTTTCTCTTTGTTATGGGAGGATATTTCCTTTGGCCCTGTAGTCTTCAAAGGGTTTCTAAATATCTGCTCTCAGATTCCACAGAAATAAGGCTAGCAAAGAGATCCACGAAATACAGATATAACTCTGTGAGTGGAAGTAACATATCATAGAGCAGTTTCTCAGAAAGCTTCTTTCCAGATTTCATTGGAGGATATTTCCTTTTTCACCATAGCCCTCTATGGGCTTCCAAATATCACTTTGCCAATTCCACAAGAACTGTCTTAGCGAAAGGCTTCTTGAGGAGAAAGCTGTAACTCTGTGAGATGATTTCACAGAACACAAAGAAGTTTCTCAGAAAGCTTCTTTCTCTTTGTTATCGGAGGATATTTCCTTTGGCCCTATAGTCTTCAATGGGATCCGAAATATCTGTTCTCAGATTCCACAGAAATAAGGCTAGCAAAGAGATCCACGAAATACAGATGTAACTCTGTGAGTGGAAGTCACATATCACAGAGCAGTTTCTCAGAAAGCTTCTTTCCAGATTTCATCGGAGGATATTTCCTTTTTCACCATAGCCCTCTATGGGATTCCAAATATCACTTTGCCAATTCCACAAGAACTGTCTTAGCGAAAGCATTCTGGAGGGGAAAGCTGTAACTCTGTGAGATGATTTCACAGAACACAAAGAAGTTTCTCAGAAAGCTTCTATCTCTTTGTTATCGGAGGATATTTCCTTTGGCCCTATAGTCTTCAAAGGGATCCGAAATATCTGTTCTCAGATTCCACAGAAATAAGGCTAGCAAAGAGATCCACGAAATACAGATGTAACTCCGTGAGTGGAAGTCACATATCACAGAGCAGTTTCTTAGAAAGCTTCTTTCCAGATTTCATTGGAGGATATTTCCTTTTTCACCATAGCCCTCTATGGGCTTCCAAATATCACTTTGCCAATTCCACAAGAACTGTCTTAGCGAAAGGCTTCTTGAGGAGAAAGCTGTAACTCTGTGAGATGATTTCACAGAACACAAAGAAGTTTCTCAGAAAGCTTCTTTCTCTTTGTTATCGGAGGATATTTCCTTTGGCCCTATAGTCTTCAATGGGATCCGAAATATCTGTTCTCAGATTCCACAGAAATAAGGCTAGCAAAGAGATCCACGAAGTACAGATGTAACTCTGTGAGTGGAATTCACATATCACAGAGCACTTTCTCAGAAAGCTTCTTTCCAGATTTCTTTGGAGGGTATTTCCTTTTTCACAATAGCCCTCTATGGGCTTCCAAATATCACTTTGCCAATTCCACAAAAACTGTCTTAGCGAAAGGCTTCTTCAGGGGAAAGCTGTAACTCTGGGAGTTGATTTCACAGAACACAAAGAAGTTTCTCAGAAAGCTTCTTTCTCTTTGTTATCGGAGGATATTTCCTTTGGCCCTATAGTCTTCAAAGGGATCCGAAATATCTGTTCTCAGATTCCACAGAAATAAGGCTAGCAAAGAGATCCACGAAATACAGATGTAACTCTGTGAGTGGAAGTCACATATCACAGAGCAGTTTCTCAGAAAGCTTCATTCCAGATTTCATCGGAGGATATTTCCTTTTTCACCATAGCCCTCTATGGGCTTCCAAATATCACTTTGCCAATTCCACAAGAACTGTCTTAGCAAAAGGCTTCTTGAGGGGAAAGCTGTAACTCTGTGAGATGATTTCACAGAACACAAAGAAGTTTCTCAGAAAGCTTCTTTCTCTTTGTTATGGGAGGATATTTCCTTTGGCCCTGTAGTCTTCAAACGGTTTCTAAATATCTGCTCTCAGATTCCACAGAAATAAGGCTAGCAAAGAGATCCACGAAATACAGATATAACTCTGTGAGTGGAAGTAACATATCACAGAGCAGTTTCTCAGAAAGCTTCTTTCCAGATTTCATTGGAGGATATTTCGTTTTTCACCATAGCCCTCTATGGGCTTCCAAATATCACTTTGCCAATTCCACAAGAACTGTCTTAGCGAAAGGCTTCTTGAGGAGAAAGCTGTAGCTCTGTGAGATGATTTCACAGAACACAAAGAAGTTTCTCAGAAAGCTTCTTTCTCTTTGTTATCGGAGGATATTTCCTTTGGCCCTATAGTCTTCAATGGGATCTGAAATATCTGTTCTCAGATTCCACAGAAATAAGGCTAGCAAAGAGATCCACGAAATACAGATGTAACTCTGTGAGTGGAAGTCACATATCACAGAGCAGTTTCTCAGAAAGCTTCTTTCCAGATTTCATCGGAGGATATTTCCTTTTTCACCATAGCCCTCTATGGGCTTCCAAATATCACTTTGCCAATTCCACAAGAACTGTCTTAGCGAAAGGCTTCTTGAGGGGAAAGCTGTAAGTCTGTGAGATGATTTCACAGAACACAAAGAAGTTTCTCAGAAAGCTTCTTTCTCTTTGTTATGGGAGGATATTTCCTTTGGCCCTGTAGTCTTCAAACGGTTTCTAAATATCTGCTCTCAGATTCCACAGAAATAAGGCTAGCAAAGAGATCCACGAAATACAGATATAACTCTGTGAGTGGAAGTAACATATCACAGAGCAGTTTCTCAGAAAGCTTCTTTCCAGATTTCATTGGAGGATATTTCCTTTTTCACCATAGCCCTCTATGGGCTTCCAAATATCACTTTGCCAATTCCACAAGAACTGTCTTAGCGAAAGGCTTCTTGAGGAGAAAGCTGTAGCTCTGTGAGATGATTTCACAGAACACAAAGAAGTTTCTCAGAAAGCTTCTTTCTCTTTGTTATCGGAGGATATTTCCTTTGGCCCTATAGTCTTCAATGGGATCTGAAATATCTGTTCTCAGATTCCACAGAAATAAGGCTAGCAAAGAGATCCACGAAATACAGATGTAACTCTGTGAGTGGAAGTCACATATCACAGAGCAGTTTCTCAGAAGGCTTCTTTCCAGATTTCATCGGAGGATATTTCCTTTTTCACCATAGCCCTCTATGGGCTTCCAAATATCACTTTGCCAATTCCACAAGAACTGTCTTAGCGAAAGGCTTCTTGAGGGGAAAGCTGTAAGTCTGTGAGATGATTTCACAGAACACAAAGAAGTTTCTCAGAAAGCTTCTTTCTCTTTGTTATGGGAGGATATTTCCTTTGGCCCTATAGTCTTCAAAGGGATTCTAAATATCTGCTCTCAGATTCCCCAGAAATAAGTCTAGCAAAGAGATCCACGAAATATAGATGTAGCTCTGTGAGTGGAAGTCACATATCACAGAGCAGTTTCTCAGAAAGCTTCTTTCCAGATTTCATCTGAGGATATTTCCTTTTTCACCATAGCCCTCTATGGGCTTCCAAATATCACTTTGAAAATTCCACAAAAACTGTCTTAGCGAAAGGCTTCTTCAGGGGAAAGCTGTAACTCTGTGAGATGATTTCACAGAACACAAAGAAGTTTCTGAGATAGCTTCTTTCTCTTTGTTATCGTTGGATATTTCCTTTGGCCCAATAGTCTTCAAAGGGATCTGAAATATCTGTTCTCAGATTCCACAGAAATAAGGCTAGCAAAGAGATCCACGAAATACAGATGTAACTCTGTGAGTGGAAGTCACATATCACAGAGCAGTTTCTCAGAAAGCTTCTTTCCAGAATTCATCGGAGGATATTTCCTTTTTCACCATAGCCGTCTATGGGCTTCCAAATATCACTTTGCCAATTCCACAAGAACTGTCTTAGCGAAAGGCTTCTTGAGGGGAAAGCTGCAACTCTGGGAGATGATTTCACAGAACACAAAGAAGTTTCTCAGAAAGCTTCTTTCTCTTTGTTATCGGAGGATATTTCCTTTGGCCCTATAGTCTTCAAAGGGATCCGAAATATCTGTTCTCAGATTCCACAGAAATAAGGCTAGCAAAGAGATCCACAAAATACAGATGTAACTCTGTGAGGGGAAGTCACATATCACAGAGCAGTTTCTCAGAAAGCTTCTTTCCAGATTTCATTGGAGGATATTTCCTTTTTCACCATAGCCCTCTAGGGGCTTCCAAATATCACTTTGCCAATTCCAGAAGAACTGTCTTAGCGAAAGGCTTCTTGAGGGGAAAGCTGTAACTCTGTGAGATGATTTCACAGAACACAAAGAAGTTTTTCAGGAAGCTTCTTTCTCTTTGTTATGGGAGGATATTTCCTTTGGCCCTATAGTCTTCAAAGGGATTCTAAATATCTGCTCTCAGATTCCACAGAAATAAGGCTAGCAAAGAGATCCACGAAATGCTGATGTAACTCTGTGAGGGGAAATCACATATCACAGAGCAGTTTCTCAGAAAGCTTCTTTCCAGATTTCATCGGAGGATATTTCCTTTTTCACTATAGCCCTCTATGGGCTTCCAAATATCACTTTGCCAATTCCACAAGAACTGTCTTAGCGAAAAGCTTCTTGAGGGGAAAGCTGCAACTCTGAGAGATGATTTCACAGAACACAAAGAAGTTTCTCAGAAAGCTTCTTTCTCTTTGTTATGGGAGGATATTTCCTTTGGCCCTATAGTCTTCAAGGGGATTCTAAATATCTGCTTTCAGATTCCACAGAAATAAGGCTAGCAAAGAGACCACGAAATACAGATATAACTCTGTGAGTGGAAGTCACATATCACAGAGCAGTTTCTCAGAAAGCTTCTTTCCAGATTTCATCCGAGGATATTTCCTTTTTCACCAAAGCCCTCTAAGGGCTTCCAAATATCACTTTGCCAATTCCACAAGAACTGTCTTAGCGAAAGGCTTCTTGAGGGGAAAGCTGTAACTCTGTGAGATGATTTCACAGAACACAAAGAAGTTAATCAGAAAGCTTCTTTCTCTTTGTTATCGGAGGATATTTCCTTTGGCCCTATAGTCTTCAATGGGATCCGAAATATCTGTTCTCAGATTCCACAGAAATAAGGCTAGCAAAGAGATCCCCGAAATACAGATGTAACTCTGTGAGTGGAAGTCACATATCACAGAGCAGTTTCTCAGAAAGCGTCTTTCCAGATTTCATTGGAGGGTATTTCCTTTTTCACAATAGCCCTCTAAGGGCTTCCAAATATCTCTTTGCCAATTCCACAAGAACTGTCTTAGCGAAAGGCTTCTTCAGGGGAAAGCTGTAACTCTGGGAGTTGATTTCACAGAACACAAAGAAGTTTCTAAGAAAGCTTCTTTCTCTTTGATATCGGAGGATATTTCCTTTGGCCCTATAGTCTTCAAAGGGATCCGAAATATCTGTTCTCAGATTCCACAGAAATAAGGCTAGCAAAGAGATCCACGAAATACAGATGTAACTCTGTGAGTGGAAGTCATATATCACAGAGCAGTTTCTCAGAAAGCTTCTTTCCAGATTTCATCGGAGGATATTTCCTTTTTCACCATAGCCCTCTATGGGCTTCCAAATATCACTTTGCCAATTCCACAAGAACTGTCTTAGCAAAAGGCTTCTTGAGGGGAAAGCTGTAACTCTGTGATATGATTTCACAGAACACAAAGAAGTTTCTCAGAAAGCTTCTTTCTCTTCGTTATGGGAGGATATTTCCTTTGGCCCTGTAGTCTTCAAAGGGTTTCTAAATATCTGCTCTCAGATTCCACAGAAATAAGGCTAGCAAAGAGATCCACGAAATACAGATATAACTCTGTGAGTGGAAGTAACATATCATAGAGCAGTTTCTCAGAAAGCTTCTTTCCAGATTTCATTGGAGGATATTTCCTTTTTCACCATAGCCCTCTATGGGCTTCCAAATATCACTTTGCCAATTCCACAAGAACTGTCTTAGCGAAAGGCTTCTTGAGGAGAAAGCTGTAACTCTGTGAGATGATTTCACAGAACACAAAGAAGTTTCTCAGAAAGCTTCTTTCTCTTTGTTATCGGAGGATATTTCCTTTGGCCCTATAGTCTTCAATGGGATCCGAAATATCTGTTCTCAGATTCCACAGAAATAAGGCTAGCAAAGAGATCCACGAAATACAGATGTAACTCTGTGAGTGGAAGTCACATATCACAGAGCAGTTTCTCAGAAAGCTTCTTTCCAGATTTCATCGGAGGATATTTCCTTTTTCACCATAGCCCTCTATGGGATTCCAAATATCACTTTGCCAATTCCACAAGAACTGTCTTAGCGACAGCATTCTGGAGGGGAAAGCTGTAACTCTGTGAGATGATTTCACAGAACACAAAGAAGTTTCTCAGAAAGCTTCTATCTCTTTGTTATCGGAGGATATTTCCTTTGGCCCTATAGTCTTCAAAGGGATCCGAAATATCTGTTCTCAGATTCCACAGAAATAAGGCTAGCAAAGAGATCCACGAAATACAGATGTAACTCCGTGAGTGGAAGTCACATATCACAGAGCAGTTTCTTAGAAAGCTTCTTTCCAGATTTCATCGGAGGATATTTCCTTTTTCAAAATAGCCGTCAATGGGCTTCCAAATATCACTTTGCCAATTCCACAAGAACTGTCTTAGCGAAAGGCTTCTTGAGGGGAAAGCTGCAACTCTGGGAGATGATTTCACAGAACACAAAGAAGTTTCTCAGAAAGCTTCTTTCTCTTTGTTATCGGAGGATATTTCCTTTGGCCCTATAGTCTTCAAAGGGATCCGAAATATCTGTTCTCAGATTCCACAGAAATAAGGCTAGCAAAGAGATCCACAAAATACAGATGTAACTCTGTGAGGGGAAGTCACATATCACAGAGCAGTTTCTCAGAAAGCTTCTTTCCAGATTTCATTGGAGGGTATTTCCTTTTTCACAATAGCCCTCTAAGGGCTTCCAAATATCACTTTGCCAATTCCACAAAAACTGTCTTTGCGAAAGGCTTCTTCAGGGGAAAGCTGTAACTCTGGGTGATGATTTCACAGAACACAAAGAAGTTTCTCAGAAAATTTCTTTCTCTTTGTTATCGGAGGATATTTCCTTTGGCCCTATAGTCTTCAAAGGGATCCGAAATATCTGTTCTCAGACTCCACAGAAATAAGGCTAGCAAAGAGATCCAGGAAATACAGATGAAACTCTGTGAGTGGAAGTCTCATATCACAGAGCAGATTCTCAGAATGCTTCTTTCCAGATTTCATCGGAGGATATTTCCTTTTTCACCATAGCCCTCTATGGGCTTCCAAATATCACTTTGCCAATTCCACAAGAACTGTCTTAGCGAAAGGCTTTTTGAGGGGAAAGCTGTAACTCTGTGAGATGATTTCACAGAACACAAAGAAGTTTCTCAGAAAGCTTCTATCTCTTTGTTATCGGAGGATATTTCCTTTGGCCCTATAGTCTTCAAAGGGATCCGAAATATCTGTTCTCAGATTCCACAGAAATAAGGCTAGCAAAGAGATCCACGAAATACAGATGTAACTCTGTGAGTGGAAGTCACATATCACAGAACAGTTTCTCAGAAAGCTTCTTTCCAGATTTCATCGGAGGATATTTCCTTTTTCACAATAGCCCTCTAGGGGCTTCCAAATATCACTTTGCCAATTCCACAAAAACTGTCTTAGCGAAAGGCTTCTTGAGGGGAAAGCTGTAACTCTGGGAGTTGATTTCACAGAACACAAAGAAGTTTCTCAGAAAGCTTCTTTCTCTTTGTTATCGGAGGATATTTCCTTTGGCCCTATAGTCTTCAAAGGGATCCGAAATATCTGTTCTCAGATTCCACAGAAATAAGGCTAGCAAAGAGATCCACGAAATACAGATGTAACTCTGTGAGTGGAAGTCACATATCACAGAGCAGTTTCTCAGAAAGCTTCATTCCAGATTTCATCGGAGGATATTTCCTTTTTCACCATAGCCCTCTATGGGCTTCCAAATATCACTTTGCCAATTCCACAAGAACTGTCTTAGCAAAAGGCTTCTTGAGGGGAAAGCTGTAACTCTGTGAGATGATTTCACAGAACACAAAGAAGTTTCTCAGAAAGCTTCTTTCTCTTTGTTATGGGAGGATATTTCCTTTGGCCCTGTAGTCTTCAAACGGTTTCTAAATATCTGCTCTCAGATTCCACAGAAATAAGGCTAGCAAAGAGATCCACGAAATACAGATATAACTCTGTGAGTGGAAGTAACATATCACAGAGCAGTTTCTCAGAAAGCTTCTTTCCAGATTTCATTGGAGGATATTTCCTTTTTCACCATAGCCCTCTATGGGCTTCCAAATATCACTTTGCCAATTCCACAAGAACTGTCTTAGCGAAAGGCTTCTTGAGGAGAAAGCTGTAGCTCTGTGAGATGATTTCACAGAACACAAAGAAGTTTCTCAGAAAGCTTCTTTCTCTTTGTTATCGGAGGATATTTCCTTTGGCCCTATAGTCTTCAATGGGATCTGAAATATCTGTTCTCAGATTCCACAGAAATAAGGCTAGCAAAGAGATCCAGGAAATACAGATGAAACTCTGTGAGTGGAAGTCTCATATCACAGAGCAGATTCTCAGAATGCTTCTTTCCAGATTTCATCGGAGGATATTTCCTTTTTCACCATAGCCCTCTATGGGCTTCCAAATATCACTTTGCCAATTCCACAAGAACTGTCTTAGCGAAAGGCTTTTTGAGGGGAAAGCTGTAACTCTGTGAGATGATTTCACAGAACACAAAGAAGTTTCTCAGAAAGCTTCTATCTCTTTGTTATCGGAGGATATTTCCTTTGGCCCTATAGTCTTCAAAGGGATCCGAAATATCTGTTCTCAGATTCCACAGAAATAAGGCTAGCAAAGAGATCCACGAAATACAGATGTAACTCTGTGAGTGGAAGTCACATATCACAGAACAGTTTCTCAGAAAGCTTCTTTCCAGATTTCATCGGAGGATATTTCCTTTTTCACAATAGCCCTCTAGGGGCTTCCAAATATCACTTTGCCAATTCCACAAAAACTGTCTTAGCGAAAGGCTTCTTGAGGGGAAAGCTGTAACTCTGGGAGTTGATTTCACAGAACACAAAGAAGTTTCTCAGAAAGCTTCTTTCTCTTTGTTATCGGAGGATATTTCCTTTGGCCCTATAGTCTTCAAAGGGATCCGAAATATCTGTTCTCAGATTCCACAGAAATAAGGCTAGCAAAGAGATCCACGAAATACAGATGTAACTCTGTGAGTGGAAGTCACATATCACAGAGCAGTTTCTCAGAAAGCTTCATTCCAGATTTCATCGGAGGATATTTCCTTTTTCACCATAGCCCTCTATGGGCTTCCAAATATCACTTTGCCAATTCCACAAGAACTGTCTTAGCAAAAGGCTTCTTGAGGGGAAAGCTGTAACTCTGTGAGATGATTTCACAGAACACAAAGAAGTTTCTCAGAAAGCTTCTTTCTCTTTGTTATGGGAGGATATTTCCTTTGGCCCTGTAGTCTTCAAACGGTTTCTAAATATCTGCTCTCAGATTCCACAGAAATAAGGCTAGCAAAGAGATCCACGAAATACAGATATAACTCTGTGAGTGGAAGTAACATATCACAGAGCAGTTTCTCAGAAAGCTTCTTTCCAGATTTCATTGGAGGATATTTCCTTTTTCACCATAGCCCTCTATGGGCTTCCAAATATCACTTTGCCAATTCCACAAGAACTGTCTTAGCGAAAGGCTTCTTGAGGAGAAAGCTGTAGCTCTGTGAGATGATTTCACAGAACACAAAGAAGTTTCTCAGAAAGCTTCTTTCTCTTTGTTATCGGAGGATATTTCCTTTGGCCCTATAGTCTTCAATGGGATCTGAAATATCTGTTCTCAGATTCCACAGAAATAAGGCTAGCAAAGAGATCCACGAAATACAGATGTAACTCTGTGAGTGGAAGTCACATATCACAGAGCAGTTTCTCAGAAAGCTTCTTTCCAGATTTCATCGGAGGATATTTCCTTTTTCACCATAGCCCTCTATGGGCTTCCAAATATCACTTTGCCAATTCCACAAGAACTGTCTTAGCGAAAGGCTTCTTGAGGGGAAAGCTGTAAGTCTGTGAGATGATTTCACAGAACACAAAGAAGTTTCTCAGATAGCTTCTTTCTCTTTGTTATCGTTGGATATTTCCTTTGGCCCAATAGTCTTCAAAGGGATCTGAAATATCTGTTCTCAGATTCCACAGAAATAAGGCTAGCAAAGAGATCCACGAAATACAGATGTAACTCTGTGAGTGGAAGTCACATATCACAGAGCAGTTTCTCAGAAAGCTTCTTTCCAGAATTCATCGGAGGATATTTCCTTTTTCACCATAGCCGTCTATGGGCTTCCAAATATCACTTTGCCAATTCCACAAGAACTGTCTTAGCGAAAGGCTTCTTGAGGGGAAAGCTGCAACTCTGGGAGATGATTTCACAGAACACAAAGAAGTTTCTCAGAAAGCTTCTTTCTCTTTGTTATCGGAGGATATTTCCTTTGGCCCTATAGTCTTCAAAGGGATCCGAAATATCTGTTCTCAGATTCCACAGAAATAAGGCTAGCAAAGAGATCCACAAAATACAGATGTAACTCTGTGAGGGGAAGTCACATATCACAGAGCAGTTTCTCAGAAAGCTTCTTTCCAGATTTCATTGGAGGATATTTCCTTTTTCACCATAGCCCTCTAGGGGCTTCCAAATATCACTTTGCCAATTCCAGAAGAACTGTCTTAGCGAAAGGCTTCTTGAGGGGAAAGCTGTAACTCTGTGAGATGATTTCACAGAACACAAAGAAGTTTTTCAGGAAGCTTCTTTCTCTTTGTTATGGGAGGATATTTCCTTTGGCCCTATAGTCTTCAAAGGGATTCTAAATATCTGCTCTCAGATTCCACAGAAATAAGGCTAGCAAAGAGATCCACGAAATGCTGATGTAACTCTGTGAGGGGAAATCACATATCACAGAGCAATTTCTCAGAAAGCTTCTTTCCAGATTTCATCGGAGGATATTTCCTTTTTCACCATGGCCCTCTATGGGCTTCCAAATATCACTTTGCCAATTCCACAAGAACTGTCTTAGCGAAAAGCTTCTTGAGGGGAAAGCTGCAACTCTGAGAGATGATTTCACAGAACACAAAGAAGTTTCTCAGAAAGCTTCTTTCTCTTTGTTATGGGAGGATATTTCCTTTGGCCCTATAGTCTTCAAGGGGATTCTAAATATCTGCTTTCAGATTCCACAGAAATAAGGCTAGCAAAGAGATCCACGAAATACAGATATAACTCTGTGAGTGGAAGTCACATATCACAGAGCAGTTTCTCAGAAAGCTTCTTTCCAGATTTCATCCGAGGATATTTCCTTTTTCACCAAAGCCCTCTAAGGGCTTCCAAATATCACTTTGCCAATTCCACAAGAACTGTCTTAGCGAAAGGCTTCTTGAGGGGAAAGCTGTAACTCTGTGAGATGATTTCACAGAACACAAAGAAGTTAATCAGAAAGCTTCTTTCTCTTTGTTATCGGAGGATATTTCCTTTGGCCCTATAGTCTTCAATGGGATCCGAAATATCTGTTCTCAGATTCCACAGAAATAAGGCTAGCAAAGAGATCCACGAAATACAGATGTAACTCTGTGAGTGGAAGTCACATATCACAGAGCAGTTTCTCAGAAAGCGTCTTTCCAGATTTCATTGGAGGGTATTTCCTTTTTCACAATAGCCCTCTAAGGGCTTCCAAATATCTCTTTGCCAATTCCACAAGAACTGTCTTAGCGAAAGGCTTCTTCAGGGGAAAGCTGTAACTCTGGGAGTTGATTTCACAGAACACAAAGAAGTTTCTAAGAAAGCTTCTTTCTCTTTGATATCGGAGGATATTTCCTTTGGCCCTATAGTCTTCAAAGGGATCCGAAATATCTGTTCTCAGATTCCACAGAAATAAGGCTAGCAAAGAGATCCACGAAATACAGATGTAACTCTGTGAGTGGAAGTCATATATCACAGAGCAGTTTCTCAGAAAGCTTCTTTCCAGATTTCATCGGAGGATATTTCCTTTTTCACCATAGCCCTCTATGGGCTTCCAAATATCACTTTGCCAATTCCACAAGAACTGTCTTAGCAAAAGGCTTCTTGAGGGGAAAGCTGTAACTCTGTGATATGATTTCACAGAACACAAAGAAGTTTCTCAGAAAGCTTCTTTCTCTTTGTTATGGGAGGATATTTCCTTTGGCCCTATAGTCTTCAAAGGGTTTCTAAATATCTGCTCTCAGATTCCACAGAAATAAGGCTAGCAAAGAGATCCACGAAATACAGATATAACTCTGTGAGTGGAAGTAACATATCATAGAGCAGTTTCTCAGAAAGCTTCTTTCCAGATTTCATTGGAGGATATTTCCTTTTTCACCATAGCCCTCTATGGGCTTCCAAATATCACTTTGCCAATTCCACAAGAACTGTCTTAGGGAAAGGCTTCTTCAGGGGAAAGCTGTAACTCTGTGAGATGATTTCACAGAACACAAAGAAGTTTCTCAGAAAGCTTCTTTCTCTTTGTTATCGGAGGATATTTCCTTTGGCCCTATAGTCTTCAAAGGGATCCGAAATATCTGTTCTCAGATTCCACAGAAATAAGGCTAGCAAAGAGATCCACGAAATACAGATGTAACTCCGTGAGTGGAAGTCACATATCACAGAGCAGTTTCTTAGAAAGCTTCTTTCCAGATTTCATCGGAGGATATTTCCTTTTTCAAAATAGCCGTCAATGGGCTTCCAAATATCACTTTGCCAATTCCACAAGAACTGTCTTAGCGAAAGGCTTCTTGAGGGGAAAGCTGCAACTCTGGGAGATGATTTCACAGAACACAAAGAAGTTTCTCAGAAAGCTTCTTTCTCTTTGTTATCGGAGGATATTTCCTTTGGCCCTATAGTCTTCAAAGGGATCCGAAATATCTGTTCTCAGATTCCACAGAAATAAGGCTAGCAAAGAGATCCACAAAATACAGATGTAACTCTGTGAGGGGAAGTCACATATCACAGAGCAGTTTCTCAGAAAGCTTCTTTCCAGATTTCATTGGAGGGTATTTCCTTTTTCACAATAGCCCTCTAAGGGCTTCCAAATATCACTTTGCCAATTCCACAAAAACTGTCTTTGCGAAAGGCTTCTTCAGGGGAAAGCTGTAACTCTGGGTGATGATTTCACAGAACACAAAGAAGTTTCTCAGAAAATTTCTTTCTCTTTGTTATCGGAGGATATTTCCTTTGGCCCTATAGTCTTCAAAGGGATCCGAAATATCTGTTCTCAGACTCCACAGAAATAAGGCTAGCAAAGAGATCCAGGAAATACAGATGAAACTCTGTGAGTGGAAGTCTCATATCACAGAGCAGATTCTCAGAATGCTTCTTTCCAGATTTCATCGGAGGATATTTCCTTTTTCACCATAGCCCTCTATGGGCTTCCAAATATCACTTTGCCAATTCCACAAGAACTGTCTTAGCGAAAGGCTTTTTGAGGGGAAAGCTGTAACTCTGTGAGATGATTTCACAGAACACAAAGAAGTTTCTCAGAAAGCTTCTATCTCTTTGTTATCGGAGGATATTTCCTTTGGCCCTATAGTCTTCAAAGGGATCCGAAATATCTGTTCTCAGATTCCACAGAAATAAGGCTAGCAAAGAGATCCACGAAATACAGATGTAACTCTGTGAGTGGAAGTCACATATCACAGAACAGTTTCTCAGAAAGCTTCTTTCCAGATTTCATCGGAGGATATTTCCTTTTTCACAATAGCCCTCTAGGGGCTTCCAAATATCACTTTGCCAATTCCACAAGAACTGTCTTAGCGAAAGGCTTATTGAGGGGAAAGCTGTAACTCTATGAGATGATTTCACAGAACACAAAGAAGTTTCTCAGAAAGCTTCTTTCTCTTTCTTATCGGAGGATATTTCCTTTGGCCCTATAGTCTTCAAAGGGATCCGAAATATCTGTTCTCAGATTCCACAGAAATAAGGCTAGCAAAGAGATCCACGAAATACAGATGTAACTCTGTGAGTGGAAGTCACATATCACAGAGCAGTTTCTCAGAAAGCTTCTTTCTAGATTTCATCGGAGGATATTTCCTTTTTCACCATAGCCCTCTATGGGCTTCCAAATATCACTTTGCCAATTCCACAAGAACTGTCTTAGCGAAAGGCTTCTTGAGGGGAAAGCTGTAACTCTGTGAGATGATTTCACAGAACACAAAGAAGTTTCTCAGAAAGCTTCTTTCTCTTTGTTATGGGAGGATATTTCCTTTGGCCCTATAGTCTTCAAAGGGATTCTAAATATCTGCTCTCAGATTCCCCAGAAATAAGGCTAGCAAAGAGATCTACGAAATATAGATGTAACTCTGTGAGTGGAAGTCACATATCACAGAGCTGTTTCTCAGAAAGCTTCTTTCCAGATTTCATCTGAGGATATTTCCTTTTTCACCATAGCCCTCTATGGGCTTCCAAATATCACTTTGAAAATTCCACAAAAACTGTCTTAGCGAAAGGCTTCTTGAGGGGAAAGCTGTAACTCTGTGAGATGATTTCACAGAACACAAAGAAGTTTCTCAGATAGCTTCTTTCTCTTTGTTATCGTTGGATATTTCCTTTGGCCCAATAGTCTTCAAAGGGATCTGAAATATCTGTTCTCAGATTCCACAGAAATAAGGCTAGCAAAGAGATCCACGAAATACAGATGTAACTCTGTGAGTGGAAGTCACATATCACAGAGCAGTTTCTCAGAAAGCTTCTTTCCAGATTTCATCGGAGGATATTTCCTTTTTCACCATAGCCCTCTATGGGCTTCCAAATATCACTTTGCCAATTCCACAAGAACTGTCTTAGCGAAAGGCTTCTTGAGGGGAAAACTGTAACTCTGTGAGATGATTTCACAGAACACAAAGAAGTTTCTCAGAAAGCTTCTTTCTCTTTGTTATCGGAGGATATTTCCTTTGGCCCTATAGTCTTCAATGGGATCCGAAATATCTGCTCTCAGATTCCACAGAAATAAGGCTAGCAAAGAGATCCACGAAATACAGATGTAACTCTGTGAGTGGAATTCACATATCACAGAGCACTTTCTCAGAAAGCTTCTTTCCAGATTTCATTGGAGGGTATTTCCTTTTTCACAATAGCCCTCTATGGGCTTCCAAATATCACTTTGCCAATTCCACAAAAACTGTCTTAGCGAAAGGCTTCTTCAGGGGAAAGCTGTAACTCTGGGAGTTGATTTCACAGAACACAAAGAAGTTTCTCAGAAAGCTTCTTTCTCTTTGTTATCGGAGGATATTTCCTTTGGCCCTATAGTCTTCAAAGGGATCCGAAATATCTGTTCTCAGATTCCACAGAAATAAGGCTAGCAAAGAGATCCACGAAATACAGATGTAACTCTGTGAGTGGAAGTCACATATCACAGAGCAGTTTCTCAGAAAGCTTCATTCCAGATTTCATCGGAGGATATTTCCTTTTTCACCATAGCCCTCTATGGGCTTCCAAATATCACTTTGCCAATTCCACAAGAACTGTCTTAGCAAAAGGCTTCTTGAGGGGAAAGCTGTAACTCTGTGAGATGATTTCACAGAACACAAAGAAGTTTCTCAGAAAGCTTCTTTCTCTTTGTTATGGGAGGATATTTCCTTTGGCCCTGTAGTCTTCAAACGGTTTCTAAATATCTGCTCTCAGATTCCACAGAAATAAGGCTAGCAAAGAGATCCACGAAATACAGATATAACTCTGTGAGTGGAAGTAACATATCACAGAGCAGTTTCTCAGAAAGCTTCTTTCCAGATTTCATTGGAGGATATTTCCTTTTTCACCATAGCCCTCTATGGGCTTCCAAATATCACTTTGCCAATTCCACAAGAACTGTCTTAGCGAAAGGCTTCTTGAGGAGAAAGCTGTAGCTCTGTGAGATGATTTCACAGAACACAAAGAAGTTTCTCAGAAAGCTTCTTTCTCTTTGTTATCGGAGGATATTTCCTTTGGCCCTATAGTCTTCAATGGGATCTGAAATATCTGTTCTCAGATTCCACAGAAATAAGGCTAGCAAAGAGATCCACGAAATACAGATGTAACTCTGTGAGTGGAAGTCACATATCACAGAGCAGTTTCTCAGAAAGCTTCTTTCCAGATTTCATCGGAGGATATTTCCTTTTTCACCATAGCCCTCTATGGGCTTCCAAATATCACTTTGCCAATTCCACAAGAACTGTCTTAGCGAAAGGCTTCTTGAGGGGAAAGCTGTAAGTCTGTGAGATGATTTCACAGAACACAAAGAAGTTTCTCAGAAAGCTTCTTTCTCTTTGTTATGGGAGGATATTTCCTTTGGCCCTATAGTCTTCAAAGGGATTCTAAATATCTGCTCTCAGATTCCCCAGAAATAAGTCTAGCAAAGAGATCCACGAAATATAGATGTAGCTCTGTGAGTGGAAGTCACATATCACAGAGCAGTTTCTCAGAAAGCTTCTTTCCAGATTTCATCTGAGGATATTTCCTTTTTCACCATAGCCCTCTATGGGCTTCCAAATATCACTTTGAAAATTCCACAAAAACTGTCTTAGCGAAAGGCTTCTTGAGGGGAAAGCTGTAACTCTGTGAGATGATTTCACAGAACACAAAGAAGTTTCTCAGATAGCTTCTTTCTCTTTGTTATCGTTGGATATTTCCTTTGGCCCAATAGTCTTCAAAGGGATCTGAAATATCTGTTCTCAGATTCCACAGAAATAAGGCTAGCAAAGAGATCCACGAAATACAGATGTAACTCTGTGAGTGGAAGTCACATATCACAGAGCAGTTTCTCAGAAAGCTTCTTTCGAGAATTCATCGGAGGATATTTCCTTTTTCACCATAGCCGTCTATGGGCTTCCAAATATCACTTTGCCAATTCCACAAGAACTGTCTTAGCGAAAGGCTTCTTGAGGGGAAAGCTGCAACTCTGGGAGATGATTTCACAGAACACAAAGAAGTTTCTCAGAAAGCTTCTTTCTCTTTGTTATCGGAGGATATTTCCTTTGGCCCTATAGTCTTCAAAGGGATCCGAAATATCTGTTCTCAGATTCCACAGAAATAAGGCTAGCAAAGAGATCCACAAAATACAGATGTAACTCTGTGAGGGGAAGTCACATATCACAGAGCAGTTTCTCAGAAAGCTTCTTTCCAGATTTCATTGGAGGATATTTCCTTTTTCACCATAGCCCTCTAGGGGCTTCCAAATATCACTTTGCCAATTCCAGAAGAACTGTCTTAGCGAAAGGCTTCTTGAGGGGAAAGCTGTAACTCTGTGAGATGATTTCACAGAACACAAAGAAGTTTTTCAGGAAGCTTCTTTCTCTTTGTTATGGGAGGATATTTCCTTTGGCCCTATAGTCTTCAAAGGGATTCTAAATATCTGCTCTCAGATTCCACAGAAATAAGGCTAGCAAAGAGATCCACGAAATGCTGATGTAACTCTGTGAGGGGAAATCACATATCACAGAGCAATTTCTCAGAAAGCTTCTTTCCAGATTTCATCGGAGGATATTTCCTTTTTCAATATGGCCCTCTATGGGCTTCCAAATATCACTTTGCCAATTCCACAAGAACTGTCTTAGCGAAAAGCTTCTTGAGGGGAAAGCTGCAACTCTGAGAGATGATTTCACAGAACACAAAGAAGTTTCTCAGAAAGCTTCTTTCTCTTTGTTATGGGAGGATATTTCCTTTGGCCCTATAGTCTTCAAGGGGATTCTAAATATCTGCTCTCAGATTCCACAGAAATAAGGCTAGCAAAGAGATCCACGAAATACAGATATAACTCTGTGAGTGGAAGTAACATATCACAGAGCAGTTTCTCAGAAAGCTTCTTTCCAGATTTCATTGGAGGATATTTCCTTTTTCACCATAGCCCTCTATGGGCTTCCAAATATCACTTTGCCAATTCCACAAGAACTGTCTTAGCGAAAGGCTTCTTGAGGAGAAAGCTGTAGCTCTGTGAGATGATTTCACAGAACACAAAGAAGTTTCTCAGAAAGCTTCTTTCTCTTTGTTATCGGAGGATATTTCCTTTGGCCCTATAGTCTTCAATGGGATCTGAAATATCTGTTCTCAGATTCCACAGAAATAAGGCTAGCAAAGAGATCCACGAAATACAGATGTAACTCTGTGAGTGGAAGTCACATATCACAGAGCAGTTTCTCAGAAAGCTTCTTTCCAGATTTCATCGGAGGATATTTCCTTTTTCACCATAGCCCTCTATGGGCTTCCAAATATCACTTTGCCAATTCCACAAGAACTGTCTTAGCGAAAGGCTTCTTGAGGGGAAAGCTGTAAGTCTGTGAGATGATTTCACAGAACACAAAGAAGTTTCTCAGAAAGCTTCTTTCTCTTTGTTATGGGAGGATATTTCCTTTGGCCCTATAGTCTTCAAAGGGATTCTAAATATCTGCTCTCAGATTCCCCAGAAATAAGTCTAGCAAAGAGATCCACGAAATATAGATGTAGCTCTGTGAGTGGAAGTCACATATCACAGAGCAGTTTCTCAGAAAGCTTCTTTCCAGATTTCATCTGAGGATATTTCCTTTTTCACCATAGCCCTCTATGGGCTTCCAAATATCACTTTGAAAATTCCACAAAAACTGTCTTAGCGAAAGGCTTCTTGAGGGGAAAGCTGTAACTCTGTGAGATGATTTCACAGAACACAAAGAAGTTTCTCAGATAGCTTCTTTCTCTTTGTTATCGTTGGATATTTCCTTTGGCCCAATAGTCTTCAAAGGGATCTGAAATATCTGTTCTCAGATTCCACAGAAATAAGGCTAGCAAAGAGATCCACGAAATACAGATGTAACTCTGTGAGTGGAAGTCACATATCACAGAGCAGTTTCTCAGAAAGCTTCTTTCGAGAATTCATCGGAGGATATTTCCTTTTTCACCATAGCCGTCTATGGGCTTCCAAATATCACTTTGCCAATTCCACAAGAACTGTCTTAGCGAAAGGCTTCTTGAGGGGAAAGCTGCAACTCTGGGAGATGATTTCACAGAACACAAAGAAGTTTCTCAGAAAGCTTCTTTCTCTTTGTTATCGGAGGATATTTCCTTTGGCCCTATAGTCTTCAAAGGGATCCGAAATATCTGTTCTCAGATTCCACAGAAATAAGGCTAGCAAAGAGATCCACAAAATACAGATGTAACTCTGTGAGGGGAAGTCACATATCACAGAGCAGTTTCTCAGAAAGCTTCTTTCCAGATTTCATTGGAGGATATTTCCTTTTTCACCATAGCCCTCTAGGGGCTTCCAAATATCACTTTGCCAATTCCAGAAGAACTGTCTTAGCGAAAGGTTTCTTGAGGGGAAAGCTGTAACTCTGTGAGATGATTTCACAGAACACAAAGAAGTTTTTCAGGAAGCTTCTTTCTCTTTGTTATGGGAGGATATTTCCTTTGGCCCTATAGTCTTCAAAGGGATTCTAAATATCTGCTCTCAGATTCCACAGAAATAAGGCTAGCAAAGAGATCCACGAAATGCTGATGTAACTCTGTGAGGGGAAATCACATATCACAGAGCAATTTCTCAGAAAGCTTCTTTCCAGATTTCATCGGAGGATATTTCCTTTTTCAATATGGCCCTCTATGGGCTTCCAAATATCACTTTGCCAATTCCACAAGAACTGTCTTAGCGAAAAGCTTCTTGAGGGGAAAGCTGCAACTCTGAGAGATGATTTCACAGAACACAAAGAAGTTTCTCAGAAAGCTTCTTTCTCTTTGTTATGGGAGGATATTTCCTTTGGCCCTATAGTCTTCAAGGGGATTCTAAATATCTGCTTTCAGATTCCACAGAAATAAGGCTAGCAAAGAGATCCACGAAATACAGATATAACTCTGTGAGTGGAAGTCACATATCACAGAGCAGTTTCTCAGAAAGCTTCTTTCCAGATTTCATCCGAGGATATTTCCTTTTTCACCAAAGCCCTCTAAGGGCTTCCAAATATCACTTTGCCAATTCCACAAGAACTGTCTTAGCGAAAGGCTTCTTGAGGGGAAAGCTGTAACTCTGTGAGATGATTTCACAGAACACAAAGAAGTTAATCAGAAAGCTTCTTTCTCTTTGTTATCGGAGGATATTTCCTTTGGCCCTATAGTCTTCAATGGGATCCGAAATATCTGTTCTCAGATTCCACAGAAATAAGGCTAGCAAAGAGATCCACGAAATACAGATGTAACTCTGTGAGTGGAAGTCACATATCACAGAGCAGTTTCTCAGAAAGCGTCTTTCCAGATTTCATTGGAGGGTATTTCCTTTTTCACAATAGCCCTCTAAGGGCTTCCAAATATCTCTTTGCCAATTCCACAAGAACTGTCTTAGCGAAAGGCTTCTTCAGGGGAAAGCTGTAACTCTGGGAGTTGATTTCACAGAACACAAAGAAGTTTCTAAGAAAGCTTCTTTCTCTTTGATATCGGAGGATATTTCCTTTGGCCCTATAGTCTTCAAAGGGATCCGAAATATCTGTTCTCAGATTCCACAGAAATAAGGCTAGCAAAGAGATCCACGAAATACAGATGTAACTCTGTGAGTGGAAGTCATATATCACAGAGCAGTTTCTCAGAAAGCTTCTTTCCAGATTTCATCGGAGGATATTTCCTTTTTCACCATAGCCCTCTATGGGCTTCCAAATATCACTTTGCCAATTCCACAAGAACTGTCTTAGCAAAAGGCTTCTTGAGGGGAAAGCTGTAACTCTGTGATATGATTTCACAGAACACAAAGAAGTTTTTCAGAAAGCTTCTTTCTCTTTGTTATGGGAGGATATTTCCTTTGGCCCTATAGTCTTCAAAGGGTTTCTAAATATCTGCTCTCAGATTCCACAGAACTAAGGCTAGCAAAGAGATCCACGAAATACAGATATAACTCTGTGAGTGGAAGTAACATATCATAGAGCAGTTTCTCAGAAAGCTTCTTTCCAGATTTCATCGGAGGATATTTCCTTTTTCACCATAGCCCTCTATGGGCTTCCAAATATCACTTTGCCAATTCCACAAGAACTGTCTTAGCGAAAGGCTTCTTCAGGGGAAAGCTGTAACTCTGTGAGATGATTTCACAGAACACAAAGAAGTTTCTCAGAAAGCTTCTATCTCTTTGTTATCGGAGGATATTTCCTTTGGCCCTATAGTCTTCAAAGGGATCCGAAATATCTGTTCTCAGATTCCACAGAAATAAGGCTAGCAAAGAGATCCACGAAATACAGATGTAACTCCGTGAGTGGAAGTCACATATCACAGAGCAGTTTCTTAGAAAGCTTCTTTCCAGATTTCATCGGAGGATATTTCCTTTTTCAAAATAGCCGTCAATGGGATTCCAAATATCACTTTGCCAATTCCACAAGAACTGTCTTAGCGAAAGGCTTCTTGAGGGGAAAGCTGCAACTCTGGGAGATGATTTCACAGAACACAAAGAAGTTTCTCAGAAAGCTTCTTTCTCTTTGTTATCGGAGGATATTTCCTTTGGCCCTATAGTCTTCAAAGGGATCCGAAATATCTGTTCTCAGATTCCACAGAAATAAGGCTAGCAAAGAGATCCACAAAATACAGATGTAACTCTGTGAGGGGAAGTCACATATCACAGAGCAGTTTCTCAGAAAGCTTCTTTCCAGATTTCATTGGAGGGTATTTCCTTTTTCACAATAGCCCTCTAAGGGCTTCCAAATATCACTTTGCCAATTCCACAAAAACTGTCTTTGCGAAAGGCTTCTTCAGGGGAAAGCTGTAACTCTGGGAGATGATTTCACAGAACACAAAGAAGTTTCTCAGAAAATTTCTTTCTCTTTGTTATCGGAGGATATTTCCTTTGGCCCTATAGTCTTCAAAGGGATCCGAAATATCTGTTCTCAGACTCCACAGAAATAAGGCTAGCAAAGAGATCCAGGAAATACAGATGAAACTCTGTGAGTGGAAGTCTCATATCACAGAGCAGATTCTCAGAATGCTTCTTTCCAGATTTCATCGGAGGATATTTCCTTTTTCACCATAGCCCTCTATGGGCTTCCAAATATCACTTTGCCAATTCCACAAGAACTGTCTTAGCGAAAGGCTTTTTGAGGGGAAAGCTGTAACTCTGTGAGATGATTTCACAGAACACAAAGAAGTTTCTCAGAAAGCTTCTTTCTCTTTGTTATCGGAGGATATTTCCTTTGGCCCTATAGTCTTCAAAGGGTTTCTAAATATCTGCTCTCAGATTCCACAGAAATAAGGCTAGCAAAGAGATCCACGAAATACAGATGTAACTCTGTGAGTGGAAGAAACATATCACAGAGCAGTTTCTCAGAAAGCTTCTTTCCAGATTTCATTGGAGGATATTTCCTTTTTCAACATAGCCCTCTATGGGCTTCCAAATATCACTTTGCCAATTCCACAAGAACTGTCTTAGCGAAAGGCTTCTTGAGGAGAAAGCTGTAACTCTGTGAGATGATTTCACAGAACACAAAGAAGTTTCTCAGAAAGCTTCTTTCTCTTTGTTATCGGAGGATATTTCCTTTGGCCCTATAGTCTTCAATGGGATCCGAAATATCTGTTCTCAGATTCCACAGAAATAAGGCTAGCAAAGAGATCCACGAAATACAGATGTAACTCTGTGAGTGGAATTCACATATCACAGAGCACTTTCTCAGAAAGCTTCTTTCCAGATTTCATTGGAGGGTATTTCCTTTTTCACAATAGCCCTCTAGGGGCTTCCAAATATCACTTTGCCAATTCCAGAAGAACTGTCTTAGCGAAAGGCTTCTTGAGGGGAAAGCTGTAACTCTGTGAGATGATTTCACAGAACACAAAGAAGTTTTTCAGGAAGCTTCTTTCTCTTTGTTATGGGAGGATATTTCCTTTGGCCCTATAGTCTTCAAAGGGATTCTAAATATCTGCTCTCAGATTCCACAGAAATAAGGCTAGCAAAGAGATCCACGAAATGCTGATGTAACTCTGTGAGGGGAAATCACATATCACAGAGCAATTTCTCAGAAAGCTTCTTTCCAGATTTCATCGGAGGATATTTCCTTTTTCAATATGGCCCTCTATGGGCTTCCAAATATCACTTTGCCAATTCCACAAGAACTGTCTTAGCGAAAAGCTTCTTGAGGGGAAAGCTGCAACTCTGAGAGATGATTTCACAGAACACAAAGAAGTTTCTCAGAAAGCTTCTTTCTCTTTGTTATGGGAGGATATTTCCTTTGGCCCTATAGTCTTCAAGGGGATTCTAAATATCTGCTCTCAGATTCCACAGAAATAAGGCTAGCAAAGAGATCCACGAAATACAGATATAACTCTGTGAGTGGAAGTAACATATCACAGAGCAGTTTCTCAGAAAGCTTCTTTCCAGATTTCATTGGAGGATATTTCCTTTTTCACCATAGCCCTCTATGGGCTTCCAAATATCACTTTGCCAATTCCACAAGAACTGTCTTAGCGAAAGGCTTCTTGAGGAGAAAGCTGTAGCTCTGTGAGATGATTTCACAGAACACAAAGAAGTTTCTCAGAAAGCTTCTTTCTCTTTGTTATCGGAGGATATTTCCTTTGGCCCTATAGTCTTCAATGGGATCTGAAATATCTGTTCTCAGATTCCACAGAAATAAGGCTAGCAAAGAGATCCACGAAATACAGATGTAACTCTGTGAGTGGAAGTCACATATCACAGAGCAGTTTCTCAGAAAGCTTCTTTCCAGATTTCATCGGAGGATATTTCCTTTTTCACCATAGCCCTCTATGGGCTTCCAAATATCACTTTGCCAATTCCACAAGAACTGTCTTAGCGAAAGGCTTCTTGAGGGGAAAGCTGTAAGTCTGTGAGATGATTTCACAGAACACAAAGAAGTTTCTCAGAAAGCTTCTTTCTCTTTGTTATGGGAGGATATTTCCTTTGGCCCTATAGTCTTCAAAGGGATTCTAAATATCTGCTCTCAGATTCCCCAGAAATAAGTCTAGCAAAGAGATCCACGAAATATAGATGTAGCTCTGTGAGTGGAAGTCACATATCACAGAGCAGTTTCTCAGAAAGCTTCTTTCCAGATTTCATCTGAGGATATTTCCTTTTTCACCATAGCCCTCTATGGGCTTCCAAATATCACTTTGAAAATTCCACAAAAACTGTCTTAGCGAAAGGCTTCTTGAGGGGAAAGCTGTAACTCTGTGAGATGATTTCACAGAACACAAAGAAGTTTCTCAGATAGCTTCTTTCTCTTTGTTATCGTTGGATATTTCCTTTGGCCCAATAGTCTTCAAAGGGATCTGAAATATCTGTTCTCAGATTCCACAGAAATAAGGCTAGCAAAGAGATCCACGAAATACAGATGTAACTCTGTGAGTGGAAGTCACATATCACAGAGCAGTTTCTCAGAAAGCTTCTTTCGAGAATTCATCGGAGGATATTTCCTTTTTCACCATAGCCGTCTATGGGCTTCCAAATATCACTTTGCCAATTCCACAAGAACTGTCTTAGCGAAAGGCTTCTTGAGGGGAAAGCTACAACTCTGGGAGATGATTTCACAGAACACAAAGAAGTTTCTCAGAAAGCTTCTTTCTCTTTGTTATCGGAGGATATTTCCTTTGGCCCTATAGTCTTCAAAGGGATCCGAAATATCTGTTCTCAGATTCCACAGAAATAAGGCTAGCAAAGAGATCCACAAAATACAGATGTAACTCTGTGAGGGGAAGTCACATATCACAGAGCAGTTTCTCAGAAAGCTTCTTTCCAGATTTCATTGGAGGATATTTCCTTTTTCACCATAGCCCTCTAGGGGCTTCCAAATATCACTTTGCCAATTCCAGAAGAACTGTCTTAGCGAAAGGTTTCTTGAGGGGAAAGCTGTAACTCTGTGAGATGATTTCACAGAACACAAAGAAGTTTTTCAGGAAGCTTCTTTCTCTTTGTTATGGGAGGATATTTCCTTTGGCCCTATAGTCTTCAAAGGGATTCTAAATATCTGCTCTCAGATTCCACAGAAATAAGGCTAGCAAAGAGATCCACGAAATGCTGATGTAACTCTGTGAGGGGAAATCACATATCACAGAGCAATTTCTCAGAAAGCTTCTTTCCAGATTTCATCGGAGGATATTTCCTTTTTCAATATGGCCCTCTATGGGCTTCCAAATATCACTTTGCCAATTCCACAAGAACTGTCTTAGCGAAAAGCTTCTTGAGGGGAAAGCTGCAACTCTGAGAGATGATTTCACAGAACACAAAGAAGTTTCTCAGAAAGCTTCTTTCTCTTTGTTATGGGAGGATATTTCCTTTGGCCCTATAGTCTTCAAGGGGATTCTAAATATCTGCTTTCAGATTCCACAGAAATAAGGCTAGCAAAGAGATCCACGAAATACAGATATAACTCTGTGAGTGGAAGTCACATATCACAGAGCAGTTTCTCAGAAAGCTTCTTTCCAGATTTCATCCGAGGATATTTCCTTTTTCACCAAAGCCCTCTAAGGGCTTCCAAATATCACTTTGCCAATTCCACAAGAACTGTCTTAGCGAAAGGCTTCTTGAGGGGAAAGCTGTAACTCTGTGAGATGATTTCACAGAACACAAAGAAGTTAATCAGAAAGCTTCTTTCTCTTTGTTATCGGAGGATATTTCCTTTGGCCCTATAGTCTTCAATGGGATCCGAAATATCTGTTCTCAGATTCCACAGAAATAAGGCTAGCAAAGAGATCCACGAAATACAGATGTAACTCTGTGAGTGGAAGTCACATATCACAGAGCAGTTTCTCAGAAAGCGTCTTTCCAGATTTCATTGGAGGGTATTTCCTTTTTCACAATAGCCCTCTAAGGGCTTCCAAATATCTCTTTGCCAATTCCACAAGAACTGTCTTAGCGAAAGGCTTCTTCAGGGGAAAGCTGTAACTCTGGGAGTTGATTTCACAGAACACAAAGAAGTTTCTAAGAAAGCTTCTTTCTCTTTGATATCGGAGGATATTTCCTTTGGCCCTATAGTCTTCAAAGGGATCCGAAATATCTGTTCTCAGATTCCACAGAAATAAGGCTAGCAAAGAGATCCACGAAATACAGATGTAACTCTGTGAGTGGAAGTCATATATCACAGAGCAGTTTCTCAGAAAGCTTCTTTCCAGATTTCATCGGAGGATATTTCCTTTTTCACCATAGCCCTCTATGGGCTTCCAAATATCACTTTGCCAATTCCACAAGAACTGTCTTAGCAAAAGGCTTCTTGAGGGGAAAGCTGTAACTCTGTGATATGATTTCACAGAACACAAAGAAGTTTCTCAGAAAGCTTCTTTCTCTTTGTTATGGGAGGATATTTCCTTTGGCCCTATAGTCTTCAAAGGGTTTCTAAATATCTGCTCTCAGATTCCACAGAAATAAGGCTAGCAAAGAGATCCACGAAATACAGATATAACTCTGTGAGTGGAAGTAACATATCATAGAGCAGTTTCTCAGAAAGCTTCTTTCCAGATTTCATTGGAGGATATTTCCTTTTTCACCATAGCCCTCTATGGGCTTCCAAATATCACTTTGCCAATTCCACAAGAACTGTCTTAGCGAAAGGCTTCTTCAGGGGAAAGCTGTAACTCTGTGAGATGATTTCACAGAACACAAAGAAGTTTCTCAGAAAGCTTCTTTCTCTTTGTTATCGGAGGATATTTCCTTTGGCCCTATAGTCTTCAATGGGATCCGAAATATCTGTTCTCAGATTCCACAGAAATAAGGCTAGCAAAGAGATCCACGAAATACAGATGTAACTCTGTGAGTGGAAGTCACATATCACAGAGCAGTTTCTCAGAAAGCTTCTTTCCAGATTTCATCGGAGGATATTTCCTTTTTCACCATAGCCCTCTATGGGATTCCAAATATCACTTTGCCAATTCCACAAGAACTGTCTTAGCGAAAGCATTCTGGAGGGGAAAGCTGTAACTCTGTGAGATGATTTCACAGAACACAAAGAAGTTTCTCAGAAAGCTTCTATCTCTTTGTTATCGGAGGATATTTCCTTTGGCCCTATAGTCTTCAAAGGGATCCGAAATATCTGTTCTCAGATTCCACAGAAATAAGGCTAGCAAAGAGATCCACGAAATACAGATGTAACTCCGTGAGTGGAAGTCACATATCACAGAGCAGTTTCTTAGAAAGCTTCTTTCCAGATTTCATCGGAGGATATTTCCTTTTTCAAAATAGCCGTCAATGGGCTTCCAAATATCACTTTGCCAATTCCACAAGAACTGTCTTAGCGAAAGGCTTCTTGAGGGGAAAGCTGCAACTCTGGGAGATGATTTCACAGAACACAAAGAAGTTTCTCAGAAAGCTTCTTTCTCTTTGTTATCGGAGGATATTTCCTTTGGCCCTATAGTCTTCAAAGGGATCCGAAATATCTGTTCTCAGATTCCACAGAAATAAGGCTAGCAAAGAGATCCACAAAATACAGATGTAACTCTGTGAGGGGAAGTCACATATCACAGAGCAGTTTCTCAGAAAGCTTCTTTCCAGATTTCATTGGAGGGTATTTCCTTTTTCACAATAGCCCTCTAAGGGCTTCCAAATATCACTTTGCCAATTCCACAAAAACTGTCTTTGCGAAAGGCTTCTTCAGGGGAAAGCTGTAACTCTGGGAGATGATTTCACAGAACACAAAGAAGTTTCTCAGAAAATTTCTTTCTCTTTGTTATCAGAGGATATTTCCTTTGGCCCTATAGTCTTCAAAGGGATCCGAAATATCTGTTCTCAGACTCCACAGAAATAAGGCTAGCAAAGAGATCCAGGAAATACAGATGAAACTCTGTGAGTGGAAGTCTCATATCACAGAGCAGATTCTCAGAATGCTTCTTTCCAGATTTCATCGGAGGATATTTCCTTTTTCACCATAGCCCTCTATGGGCTTCCAAATATCACTTTGCCAATTCCACAAGAACTGTCTTAGCGAAAGGCTTTTTGAGGGGAAAGCTGTAACTCTGTGAGATGATTTCACAGAACACAAAGAAGTTTCTCAGAAAGCTTCTATCTCTTTGTTATCGGAGGATATTTCCTTTGGCCCTATAGTCTTCAAAGGGATCCGAAATATCTGTTCTCAGATTCCACAGAAATAAGGCTAGCAAAGAGATCCACGAAATACAGATGTAACTCTGTGAGTGGAAGTCACATATCACAGAACAGTTTCTCAGAAAGCTTCTTTCCAGATTTCATCGGAGGATATTTCCTTTTTCACCATAGCCCTCTAGGGGCTTCCAAATATCACTTTGCCAATTCCACAAGAACTGTCTTAGCGAAAGGCTTCTTGAGGGGAAAGCTGTAACTCTATGAGATGATTACACAGAACACAAAGAAGTTTCTCAGAAAGCTTCTTTCTCTTTCTTATCGGAGGATATTTCCTTTGGCCCTATAGTCTTCAAAGGGATCCGAAATATCTGTTCTCAGATTCCACAGAAATAAGGCTAGCAAAGAGATCCACGAAATACAGATGTAACTCTGTGAGTGGAAGTCACATATCACAGAGCAGTTTCTCAGAAAGCTTCTTTCCAGATTTCATCGGAGGATATTTCCTTTTTCACCATAGCCCTCTATGGGCTTCCAAATATCACTTTGCCAATTCCACAAGAACTGTCTTAGCGAAAGGCTTCTTGAGGGGAAAGCTGTAACTCTGTGAGATGATTTCACAGAACACAAAGAAGTTTCTCAGAAAGCTTCTTTCTCTTTGTTATGGGAGGATATTTCCTTTGGCCCTATAGTCTTCAAAGGGATTCTAAATATCTGCTCTCAGATTCCCCAGAAATAAGGCTAGCAAAGAGATCCACGAAATATAGATGTAACTCTGTGAGTGGAAGTCACATATCACAGAGCAGTTTCTCAGAAAGCTTCTTTCCAGATTTCATCTGAGGATATTTCCTTTTTCACCATAGCCCTCTATGGGCTTCCAAATATCACTTTGAAAATTCCACAAAAACTGTCTTAGCGAAAGGCTTCTTGAGGGGAAAGCTGTAACTCTGTGAGATGATTTCACAGAACACAAAGAAGTTTCTCAGATAGCTTCTTTCTCTTTGTTATCGTTGGATATTTCCTTTGGCCCAATAGTCTTCAAAGGGATCTGAAATATCTGTTCTCAGATTCCACAGAAATAAGGCTAGCAAAGAGATCCACGAAATACAGATGTAACTCTGTGAGTGGAAGTCACATATCACAGAGCAGTTTCTCAGAAAGCTTCTTTCCAGATTTCATCGGAGGATATTTCCTTTTTCACCATAGCCCTCTATGGGCTTCCAAATATCACTTTGCCAATTCCACAAGAACTGTCTTAGCGAAAGGCTTCTTGAGGGGAAAACTGTAACTCTGTAAGATGATTTCACAGAACACAAAGAAGTTTCTCAGAAAGCTTCTTTCTCTTTGTTATCGGAGGATATTTCCTTTGGCCCTATAGTCTTCAAAGGGTTTCTAAATATCTGCTCTCAGATTCCACAGAAATAAGGCTAGCAAAGAGATCCACGAAATACAGATGTAACTCTGTGAGTGGAAGTAACATATCACAGAGCAGTTTCTCAGAAAGCTTCTTTCCAGATTTCATTGGAGGATATTTCCTTTTTCACCATAGCCCTCTATGGGCTTCCAAATATCACTTTGCCAATTCCACAAGAATTGTCTTAGCGAAAGGCTTCTTGAGGAGAAAGCTGTAACTCTGTGAGATGATTTCACAGAACACAAAGAAGTTTCTCAGAAAGCTTCTTTCTCTTTGTTATCGGAGGATATTTCCTTTGGCCCTATAGTCTTCAATGGGATCCGAAATATCTGTTCTCAGATTCCACAGAAATAAGGCTAGCAAAGAGATCCACGAAATACAGATGTAACTCTGTGAGTGGAATTCACATATCACAGAGCACTTTCTCAGAAAGCTTCTTTCCAGATTTCATTGGAGGGTATTTCCTTTTTCACAATAGCCCTCTATGGGCTTCCAAATATCACTTTGCCAATTCCACAAAAACTGTCTTAGCGAAAGGCTTCTTCAGGGGAAAGCTGTAACTCTGGGAGTTGATTTCACAGAACACAAAGAAGTTTCTCAGAAAGCTTCTTTCTCTTTGTTATCGGAGGATATTTCCTTTGGCCCTATAGTCTTCAAAGGGATCCGAAATATCTGTTCTCAGATTCCACAGAAATAAGGCTAGCAAAGAGATCCACGAAATACAGATGTAACTCTGTGAGTGGAAGTCACATATCACAGAGCAGTTTCTCAGAAAGCTTCATTCCAGATTTCATCGGAGGATATTTCCTTTTTCACCATAGCCCTCTATGGGCTTCCAAATATCACTTTGCCAATTCCACAAGAACTGTCTTAGCAAAAGGCTTCTTGAGGGGAAAGCTGTAACTCTGTGAGATGATTTCACAGAACACAAAGAAGTTTCTCAGAAAGCTTCTTTCTCTTTGTTATGGGAGGATATTTCCTTTGGCCCTGTAGTCTTCAAACGGTTTCTAAATATCTGCTCTCAGATTCCACAGAAATAAGGCTAGCAAAGAGATCCACGAAATACAGATATAACACTGTGAGTGGAAGTAACATATCACAGAGCAGTTTCTCAGAAAGCTTCTTTCCAGATTTCATTGGAGGATATTTCCTTTTTCACCATAGCCCTCTATGGGCTTCCAAATATCACTTTGCCAATTCCACAAGAACTGTCTTAGCGAAAGGCTTCTTGAGGAGAAAGCTGTAGCTCTGTGAGATGATTTCACAGAACACAAAGAAGTTTCTCAGAAAGCTTCTTTCTCTTTGTTATCGGAGGATATTTCCTTTGGCCCTATAGTCTTCAATGGGATCCGAAATATCTGTTCTCAGATTCCACAGAAATAAGGCTAGCAAAGAGATCCACGAAATACAGATGTAACTCTGTGAGTGGAAGTCACATATCACAGAGCAGTTTCTCAGAAAGCTTCTTTCCAGATTTCATCGGAGGATATTTCCTTTTTCACCATAGCCCTCTATGGGCTTCCAAATATCACTTTGCCAATTCCACAAGAACTGTCTTAGCGAAAGGCTTCTTGAGGGGAAAGCTGTAAGTCTGTGAGATGATTTCACAGAACACAAAGAAGTTTCTCAGAAAGCTTCTTTCTCTTTGTTATGGGAGGATATTTCCTTTGGCCCTATAGTCTTCAAAGGGATTCTAAATATCTGCTCTCAGATTCCCCAGAAATAAGTCTAGCAAAGAGATCCACGAAATATACATGTAGCTCTGTGAGTGGAAGTCACATATCACAGAGCAGTTTCTCAGAAAGCTTCTTTCCAGATTTCATCTGAGGATATTTCCTTTTTCACCATAGCCCTCTATGGGCTTCCAAATATCACTTTGAAAATTCCACAAAAACTGTCTTAGCGAAAGGCTTCTTGAGGGGAAAGCTGTAACTCTGTGAGATGATTTCACAGAACACAAAGAAGTTTCTCAGATAGCTTCTTTCTCTTTGTTATCGTTGGATATTTCCTTTGGCCCAATAGTCTTCAAAGGGATCTGAAATATCTGTTCTCAGATTAAACAGAAATAAGGCTAGCAAAGAGATCCACGAAATACAGATGTAACTCTGTGAGTGGAAGTCACATATCACAGAGCAGTTTCTCAGAAAGCTTCTTTCCAGAATTCATCGGAGGATATTTCCTTTTTCACCATAGCCCTCTATGGGCTTCCAAATATCACTTTGCCAATTCCACAAGAACTGTCTTAGCGAAAGGCTTCTTGAGGGGAAAACTGTAACTCTGTGAGATGATTTCACAGAACACAAAGAAGTTTCTCAGAAAGCTTCTTTCTCTTTGTTATCGGAGGATATTTCCTTTGGCCCTATAGTCTTCAAAGGGTTTCTAAATATCTGCTCTCAGATTCCACAGAAATAAGGCTAGCAAAGAGATCCACGAAATACAGATGTAACTCTGTGAGTGGAAGTAACATATCACAGAGCAGTTTCTCAGAAACTTCTTTCCAGATTTCATTGGAGGATATTTCCTCTTTCACCATAGCCCTCTATGGGCTTCCAAATATCACTTTGCCAATTCCACAAGAACTGTCTTAGCGAAAGGCTTCTTGAGGAGAAAGCTGTAACTCTGTGAGATGATTTCACAGAACACAAAGAAGTTTCTCAGAAAGCTTCTTTCTCTTTGTTATCGGAGGATATTTCCTTTGGCCCTATAGTCTTCAATGGGATCCGAAATATCTGTTCTCAGATTCCACAGAAATAAGGCTAGCAAAGAGATCCACGAAATACAGATGTAACTCTGTGAGTGGAAGTCACATATCACAGAGCACTTTCTCAGAAAGCTTCTTTCCAGATTTCATTGGAGGGTATTTCCTTTTTCACAGTAGCCCTCTATGGGCTTCCAAATATCACGTTGCCAATTCCACAAAAACTGTCTTAGCGAAAGGCTTCTTCAGGGGAAAGCTGTAACTCTGGGAGTTGATATCAGAGAACACAAAGAAGTTTCTCAGAAAGCTTCTTTCTCTTTGTTATCGGAGGATATTTCCTTTGGCCCTATAGTCTTCAAAGGGATCCGAAATATCTGTTCTCAGATTCCACAGAAATAAGGCTAGCAAAGAGATCCACGAAATACAGATGTAACTCTGTGAGTGGAAGTCACATATCACAGAGCAGTTTCTCAGAAAGCTTCATTCCAGATTTCATCGGAGGATATTTCCTTTTTCACCATAGCCCTCTATGGGCTTCCAAATATCACTTTGCCAATTCCACAAGAATTGTCTTAGCAAAAGGCTTCTTGAGGGGAAAGCTGTAACTCTGTGAGATGATTTCACAGAACACAAAGAAGTTTCTCAGAAAGCTTCTTTCTCTTTGTTATGGGAGGATATTTCCTTTGGCCCTGTAGTCTTCAAAGGGTTTCTAAATATCTGCTCTCAGATTCCACAGAAATAAGGCTAGCAAAGAGATCCACGAAATACAGATATAACTCTGTGAGTGGAAGTGACATATCACAGAGCAGTTTCTCAGAAAGCTTCTTTCCAGATTTCATTGGAGGATATTTCCTTTTTCACCATAGCCCTCTATGGGCTTCCAAATATCACTTTGCCAATTCCACAAGAACTGTCTTAGCGAAAGGCTTCTTGAGGAGAAAGCTGTAGCTCTGTGAGATGACTTCACAGAACACCAAGAAGTTTCTCAGAAAGCTTCTTTCTCTTAGTTATCGGAGGATATTTCCTTTGGCCCTATAGTCTTCAATGGGATCCGAAATATCTGTTCTCAGATTCCACAGAAATAAGGCTAGCAAAGAGATCCACGAAATACAGATGTAACTCTGTGAGTGGAAGTCACATATCACAGAGCAGTTTCTCAGAAAGCTTCTTTCCAGATTTCATCGGAGGATATTTCCTTTTTCACCATAGACGTCTATGGGCTTCCAAATATCACTTTGCCAATTCCACAAGAACTGTCTTAGCGAAAGCATTCTGGAGGGGAAAGCTGTACCTCTGTGAGATGATTTCACAGAACACAAAGAAGTTTCTCAGAAAGCTTCTATCTCTTTGTTATCGGAGGATATTTCCTTTGGCCCTATAGTCTTCAAAGGGATCCGAAATATCTGTTCTCAGATTCCACAGAAATAAGCCAGCAAAGAGATCCACGAAATACAGATGTAACTCGGTGAGTGGAAGTCACATATCACAGAGCAGTTTCTCAGAAAGCTTCTTTCCAGATTTCATCGGAGGATATTTCCTTTTTCAAAATAGCCGTCAATGGGCTTCCAAATATCAGTTTGCCAATTCCACAAGAACTGTCTTAGCGAAAGGCTTCTTGAGGGGAAAGCTGCAACTCTGGCAGATGATTTCACAGAACACAAAGAAGTTTCTCAGAAAGCTTCTTTCTCTTTGTTATCGAAGGATGTTTCCTTTGGCCCTATAGTCTTCAAAGGGATCCGAAATATCTGTTCTCAGATTCCACAGAAATAAGGCTAGCAAAGAGATCCACAAAATACAGATGTAACTCTGTGAGGGGAAGTCACATATCACAGAGCAGTTTCTCAGAAAGCTTCTTTCCAGATTTCATTGGAGGGTATTTCCTTTTTCACAATAGCCCTCTATGGGCTTCCAAATATCACTTTGCCAATTCCACAAAAACTGTCTTTGCGAAAGGCTTCTTCAGGGGAAAGCTGTAACTCTGGGAGATGATTTCACAGAACACAAAGAAGTTTCTCAGAAAGCTTCTTTCTCTTTGTTATCGGAGGATATTTCCTTTGGCCCTATAGTCTTCAAAGGGATCCGAAATATCTGTTCTCAGATTCCACAGAAATAAGGCTAGCAAAGAGATCCACGAAATACAGATGTAACTCTGTGAGTGGAAGTCACATATCACAGAGCAGTTTCTCAGAAAGCTTCTTTCCAGATTTCATCGGAGGATATTTCCTTTTTCACCATAGCCCTCTAGGGGCTTCCAAATATCACTTTGCCAATTCCACAAGAACTGTCTTAGCGAAAGGCTTCTTGAGGGGAAAGCTGTAACTCTATGAGATGATTTCACAGAACACAAAGAAGTTTCTCAGAAAGCTTCTTTCTCTTTCTTATCGGAGGATATTTCCTTTGGCCCTATAGTCTTCAAAGGGATCCGAAATATCTGTTCTCAGAATCCACAGAAATAAGGCTAGCAAAGAGATCCACGAAATACAGATGTAACTCTGTGAGTGGAAGTCACATATCACAGAGCAGTTTCTCAGAAAGCTTCTTTCCAGATTTCATCGGAGGATATTTCCTTTTTCACCATAGCCCTCTATGGGCTTCCAAATATCACTTTGCCAATTCCACAAGAACTGTCTTAGCGAAAGGCTTCTTGAGGGGAAAGCTGTAACTCTGTGAGATGATTTCACAGAACACAAAGAAGTTTCTCAGAAAGCTTCTTTCTCTTTGTTATGGGAGGATATTTCCTTTGGCCCTATAGTCTTCAAAGGGATTCTAAATATCTGCTCTCAGATTCCCCAGAAATAAGGCTAGCAAAGAGATCCACGAAATATAGATGTAACTCTGTGAGTGGAAGTCACATATCACAGAGCAGTTTCTCAGAAAGCTTCTTTCCAGATTTCATCTGAGGATATTTCCTTTTTCACCATAGCCCTCTATGGGCTTCCAAATATCACTTTGAAAATTCCACAAAAACTGTCTTAGCGAAAGGCTTCTTGAGGGGAAAGCTGTAACTCTGTGAGATGATTTCACAGAACACAAAGAAGTTTCTCAGATAGCTTCTTTCTCTTTGTTATCGTTGGATATTTCCTTTGGCCCAATAGTCTTCAAAGGGATCTGAAATATCTGTTCTCAGATTCCACAGAAATAAGGCTAGCAAAGAGATCCACGAAATACAGATGTAACTCTGTGAGTGGAAGTCACATATCACAGAGCAGTTTCTCAGAAAGCTTCTTTCCAGATTTCATCGGAGGATATTTCCTTTTTCACCATAGCCCTCTATGGGCTTCCAAATATCACTTTGCCAATTCCACAAGAACTGTCTTAGCGAAAGGCTTCTTGAGGGGAAAACTGTAACTCTGTAAGATGATTTCACAGAACACAAAGAAGTTTCTCAGAAAGCTTCTTTCTCTTTGTTATCGGAGGATATTTCCTTTGGCCCTATAGTCTTCAAAGGGTTTCTAAATATCTGCTCTCAGATTCCACAGAAATAAGGCTAGCAAAGAGATCCACGAAATACAGATGTAACTCTGTGAGTGGAAGTAACATATCACAGAGCAGTTTCTCAGAAAGCTTCTTTCCAGATTTCATTGTAGGATATTTCCTTTTTCACCATAGCCCTCTATGGGCTTCCAAATATCACTTTGCCAATTCCACAAGAACTGTCTTAGCGAAAGGCTTCTTGAGGAGAAAGCTGTAACTCTGTGAGATGATTTCACAGAACACAAAGAAGTTTCTCAGAAAGCTTCTTTCTCTTTGTTATCGGAGGATATTTCCTTTGGCCCTATAGTCTTCAATGGGATCCGAAATATCTGTTCTCAGATTCCACAGAAATAAGGCTAGCAAAGAGATCCACGAAATACAGATGTAACTCTGTGAGTGGAATTCACATATCACAGAGCACTTTCTCAGAAAGCTTCTTTCCAGATTTCATTGGAGGGTACTTCCTTTTTCACAATAGCCCTCTATGGGCTTCCAAATATCACTTTGCCAATTCCACAAAAACTGTCTTAGCGAAAGGCTTCTTCAGGGGAAAGCTGTAACTCTGGGAGTTGATTTCACAGAACACAAAGAAGTTTCTCAGAAAGCTTCTTTCTCTTTGTTATCGGAGGATATTTCCTTTGGCCCTATAGTCTTCAAAGGGATCCGAAATATCTGTTCTCAGATTCCACAGAAATAAGGCTAGCAAAGAGATCCACGAAATACAGATGTAACTCTGTGAGTGGAAGTCACATATCACAGAGCAGTTTCTCAGAAAGCTTCATTCCAGATTTCATCGGAGGATATTTCCTTTTTCACCATAGCCCTCTATGGGCTTCCAAATATCACTTTGCCAATTCCACAAGAACTGTCTTAGCAAAAGGCTTCTTGAGGGGAAAGCTGTAACTCTGTGAGATGATTTCACAGAACACAAAGAAGTTTCTCAGAAAGCTTCTTTCTCTTTGTTATGGGAGGATATTTCCTTTGGCCCTGTAGTCTTCAAACGGTTTCTAAATATCTGCTCTCAGATTCCACAGAAATAAGGCTAGCAAAGAGATCCACGAAATACAGATATAACTCTGTGAGTGGAAGTAACATATCACAGAGCAGTTTCTCAGAAAGCTTCTTTCCAGATTTCATTGGAGGATATTTCCTTTTTCACCATAGCCCTCTATGGGCTTCCAAATATCACTTTGCCAATTCCACAAGAACTGTCTTAGCGAAAGGCTTCTTGAGGAGAAAGCTGTAGCTCTGTGAGATGATTTCACAGAACACAAAGAAGTTTCTCAGAAAGCTTCTTTCTCTTTGTTATCGGAGGATATTTCCTTTGGCCCTATAGTCTTCAATGGGATCCGAAATATCTGTTCTCAGATTCCACAGAAATAAGGCTAGCAAAGAGATCCACGAAATACAGATGTAACTCTGTGAGTGGAAGTCACATATCACAGAGCAGTTTCTCAGAAAGCTTCTTTCCAGATTTCATCGGAGGATATTTCCTTTTTCACCATAGCCCTCTATGGGCTTCCAAATATCACTTTGCCAATTCCACAAGAACTGTCTTAGCGAAAGGCTTCTTGAGGGGAAAGCTGTAAGTCTGTGAGATGATTTCACAGAACACAAAGAAGTTTCTCAGAAAGCTTCTTTCTCTTTGTTATGGGAGGATATTTCCTTTGGCCCTATAGTCTTCAAAGGGATTCTAAATATCTGCTCTCAGATTCCCCAGAAATAAGTCTAGCAAAGAGATCCACGAAATATACATGTAGCTCTATGAGTGGAAGTCACATATCACAGAGCAGTTTCTCAGAAAGCTTCTTTCCAGATTTCATCTGAGGATATTTCCTTTTTCACCATAGCCCTCTATGGGCTTCCAAATATCACTTTGAAAATTCCACAAAAACTGTCTTAGCGAAAGGCTTCTTGAGGGGAAAGCTGTAACTCTGTGAGATGATTTCACAGAACACAAAGAAGTTTCTCAGATAGCTTCTTTCTCTTTGTTATCGTTGGATATTTCCTTTGGCCCAATAGTCTTCAAAGGGATCTGAAATATCTGTTCTCAGATTCCACAGAAATAAGGCTAGCAAAGAGATCCACGAAATACAGATGTAACTCTGTGAGTGGAAGTCACATATCACAGAGCAGTTTCTCAGAAAGCTTCTTTCCAGAATTCATCGGAGGATATTTCCTTTTTCACCATAGCCCTCTATGGGCTTCCAAATATCACTTTGCCAATTCCACAAGAACTGTCTTAGCGAAAGGCTTCTTGAGGGGAAAACTGTAACTCTGTGAGATGATTTCACAGAACACAAAGAAGTTTCTCAGAAAGCTTCTTTCTCTTTGTTATCGGAGGATATTTCCTTTGGCCCTATAGTCTTCAAAGGGTTTCTAAATATCTGCTCTCAGATTCCACAGAAATAAGGCTAGCAAAGAGATCCACGAAATACAGATGTAACTCTGTGAGTGGAAGTAACATATCACAGAGCAGTTTCTCAGAAACTTCTTTCCAGATTTCATTGGAGGATATTTCCTCTTTCACCATAGCCCTCTATGGGCTTCCAAATATCACTTTGCCAATTCCACAAGAACTGTCTTAGTGAAAGGCTTCTTGAGGAGAAAGCTGTAACTCTGTGAGATGATTTCACAGAACACAAAGAAGTTTCTCAGAAAGCTTCTTTCTCTTTGTTATCGGAGGATATTTCCTTTGGCCCTATAGTCTTCAATGGGATCCGAAATATCTGTTCTCAGATTCCACAGAAATAAGGCTAGCAAAGAGATCCACGAAATACAGATGTAACTCTGTGAGTGGAAGTCACATATCACAGAGCACTTTCTCAGAAAGCTTCTTTCCAGATTTCATTGGAGGGTATTTCCTTTTTCACAGTAGCCCTCTATGGGCTTCCAAATATCACTTTGCCAATTCCACAAAAACTGTCTTAGCGAAAGGCTTCTTCAGGGGAAAGCTGTAACTCTGGGAGTTGATTTCAGAGAACACAAAGAAGTTTCTCAGAAAGCTTCTTTCTCTTTGTTATCGGAGGATATTTCCTTTGGCCCTATAGTCTTCAAAGGGATCCGAAATATCTGTTCTCAGATTCCACAGAAATAAGGCTAGCAAAGAGATCCACGAAATACAGATGTAACTCTGTGAGTGGAAGTCACATATCACAGAGCAGTTTCTCAGAAAGCTTCTTTCCAGATTTCATCGGAGGATATTTCCTTTTTCACCATAGCCCTCTATGGGCTTCCAAATATCACTTTGCCAATTCCACAAGAATTGTCTTAGCAAAAGGCTTCTTGAGGGGAAAGCTGTAACTCTGTGAGATGATTTCACAGAACACAAAGAAGTTTCTCAGAAAGCTTCTTTCTCTTTGTTATGGGAGGATATTTCCTTTGGCCCTGTAGTCTTCAAAGGGTTTCTAAATATCTGCTCTCAGATTCCACAGAAATAAGGCTAGCAAAGAGATCCACGAAATACAGATATAACTCTGTGAGTGGAAGTGACATATCACAGAGCAGTTTCTCAGAAAGCTTCTTTCCAGATTTCATTGGAGGATATTTCCTTTTTCACCATAGCCCTCTATGGGCTTCCAAATATCACTTTGCCAATTCCACAAGAACTGTCTTAGCGAAAGGCTTCTTGAGGAGAAAGCTGTAGCTCTGTGAGATGACTTCACAGAACACCAAGAAGTTTCTCAGAAAGCTTCTTTCTCTTAGTTATCGGAGGATATTTCCTTTGGCCCTATAGTCTTCAATGGGATCCGAAATATCTGTTCTCAGATTCCACAGAAATAAGGCTAGCAAAGAGATCCACGAAATACAGATGTAACTCTGTGAGTGGAAGTCACATATCACAGAGCAGTTTCTCAGAAAGCTTCTTTCCAGATTTCATCGGAGGATATTTCCTTTTTCACCATAGACGTCTATGGGCTTCCAAATATCACTTTGCCAATTCCACAAGAACTGTCTTAGCGAAAGCATTCTGGAGGGGAAAGCTGTACCTCTGTGAGATGATTTCACAGAACACAAAGAAGTTTCTCAGAAAGCTTCTATCTCTTTGTTATCGGAGGATATTTCCTTTGGCCCTATAGTCTTCAAAGGGATCCGAAATATCTGTTCTCAGATTCCACAGAAATAAGCCAGCAAAGAGATCCACGAAATACAGATGTAACTCTGTGAGTGGAAGTCACATATCACAGAGCAGTTTCTCAGAAAGCTTCTTTCCAGATTTCATCGGAGGATATTTCCTTTTTCAAAATAGCCGTCAATGGGCTTCCAAATATCAGTTTGCCAATTCCACAAGAACTGTCTTAGCGAAAGGCTTCTTGAGGGGAAAGCTGCAACTCTGGGAGATGATTTCACAGAACACAAAGAAGTTTCTCAGAAAGCTTCTTTCTCTTTGTTATCGAAGGATGTTTCCTTTGGCCCTATAGT
The DNA here is from genome assembly GCF_049350105.2 of Macaca mulatta. Classification (NCBI taxonomy): domain Eukaryota; kingdom Metazoa; phylum Chordata; class Mammalia; order Primates; family Cercopithecidae; genus Macaca; species Macaca mulatta. Next base: position 33,311,318 of record NC_133417.1, read on the forward strand.
CTTCAAAGGGATCCGAAATATCTGTTCTCAGATTCCACAGAAATAAGGCTAGCAAAGAGATCCACAAAATACAGATGTAACTCTGTGAGGGGAAGTCACATATCACAGAGCAGTTTCTCAGAAAGCTTCTTTCCAGATTTCATTGGAGGGTATTTCCTTTTTCACAATAGCCCTCTATGGGCTTCCAAATATCACTTTGCCAATTCCACAAAAACTGTCTTTGCGAAAGGCTTCTTCAGGGGAAAGCTGTAACTCTGGGAGATGATTTCACAGAACACAAAGAAGTTTCTCAGAAAGCTTCTTTCTCTTTGTTATCGGAGGATATTTCCTTTGGCCCTATAGTCTTCAAAGGGATCCGAAATATCTGTTCTCAGACTCCACAGAAATAAGGCTAGCAAAGAGATCCACGAAATACAGATGTAACTCTGTGAGTGGAAGTCACATATCACAGAGCAGTTTCTCAGAAAGCTTCTTTCCAGATTTCATCGGAGGATATTTCCTTTTTCACCATAGCCCTCTAGGGGCTTCCAAATATCACTTTGCCAATTCCACAAGAACTGTCTTAGCGAAAGGCTTCTTGAGGGGAAAGCTGTAACTCTATGAGATGATTTCACAGAACACAAAGAAGTTTCTCAGAAAGCTTCTTTCTCTTTCTTATCGGAGGATATTTCCTTTGGCCCTATAGTCTTCAAAGGGATCCGAAATATCTGTTCTCAGATTCCACAGAAATAAGGCTAGCAAAGAGATCCACGAAATACAGATGTAACTCTGTGAGTGGAAGTCACATATCACAGAGCAGTTTCTCAGAAAGCTTCTTTCCAGATTTCATCGGAGGATATTTAATTTTTCACCATAGCCCTCTATGGGCTTCCAAATATCACTTTGCCATTTCCACAAAAACTGTCTTAGCGAAAGGCTTCTTGAGGGGAAAGCTGTAACTCTATGAGATGATTTCACAGAACACAAAGAAGTTTCTCAGAAAGCTTCTTTCTCTTTGTTATCGGAGGATATTTCCTTTGGCCCTATAGTCTTCAAAGGGATCAGAAATATCTGTTCTCAGATTCCACAGAAATAAGGCTAGCAAAGAGTTCCACAAAATACAGATGTAACTCCGTGAGTGGAAGTCACATATCACAGAGCAGTTTCTCAGAAAGCTTCTTTCCAGATTTCATGGGAGGGTTTTTCCTTTATCACAATAGACCTCTATGAACTTCCAAATATCACTTTGCCAATTCCACAAAAACTGTCTTAGCGAAAGGCTTCTTCAGGTGAAAGCTGTAACTCTGGGAGATAATTTCACAGAACACAAAGGAGTTTCTCAGACAGCTTCTTTCTCTTTGTTATCGGAGGATATTTCCTTTGGCCCTATAGTCTTCAAAGGGTTTCTAAATATCTGCTCTCAGATTCCACAGAAATAAGGCTAGCAAAGAGATCCACGAAATACAGATGTAACTCTGTGAGTGGAAGTAACATATCACAGAGCAGTTTCTCAGAAACTTCTTTCCAGATTTCATTGGAGGATATTTCCTCTTTCACCATAGCCCTCTATGGGCTTCCAAATATCACTTTGCCAATTCCACAAGAACTGTCTTAGCGAAAGGCTTCTTGAGGAGAAAGCTGTAACTCTGTGAGATGATTTCACAGAACACAAAGAAGTTTCTCAGAAAGCTTCATTCTCTTTGTTATCAGAGGATATTTCCTTTGGCCCTATAGTCTTCAATGGGATCCGAAATATCTGTTCTCAGATTCCACAGAAATAAGGCTAGCAAAGAGATCCACGAAATACAGATGTAACTCTGTGAGTGGAAGTCACATATCACAGAGCACTTTCTCAGAAAGCTTCTTTCCATACTTCATTGGAGGGTATTTCCTTTTTCACAATAGCCCTCTATGGGCTTCCAAATATCACTTTGCCAATTCCACAAAAACTGTCTTAGCGAAAGGCTTCTTCAGGGGAAAGCTGTAACTCTGGGAGTTGATTTCACGGAACACAAAGAAGTTTCTCAGAAAGCTTCTTTCTCTTTGTTATCGGAGGATATTTCCTTTGGCCCTATAGTCTTCAAAGGGATCCGAAATATCTGTTCTCAGATTCCACAGAAATAAGGCTAGCAAAGAGATCCACGAAATACAGATGTAACTCTGTGAGTGGAAGTCACATATCACAGAGCAGTTTCTCAGAAAGCTTCTTTCCAGATTTCATCGGAGGATATTTCCTTTTTCACCATAGCCCTCTATGGGCTTCCAAATATCACTTTGCCAATTCCTCAAGAACTGTCTTAGCAAAAGGCTTCTTGAGGGGAAAGCTGTAACTCTGTGAGATGATTTCACAGAACACAAAGAAGTTTCTCAGAAAGCTTCTTTCTCGTTGTTATGGGAGGATATTTCCTTTGGCCCTGTAGTCTTCAAAGGGTTTCTAAATATCTGCTCTCAGATTCCACAGAAATAAGGCTAGCAAAGAGATCCACGAAATACAGATATAACTCTGTGAGTGGAAGTGACATATCACAGAGCAGTTTCTCAGAAAGCTTCTTTCCAGATTTCATTGGAGGATATTTCCTTTTTCACCATAGCCCTCTATGGGCTTCCAAATATCACTTTGCCAATTCCACAAGAACTGTCTTAGCGAAAGGCTTCTTGAGGAGAAAGCTGTAGCTCTGTGAGATGATTTCACAGAACACCAAGAAGTTTCTCAGAAAGCTTCTTTCTCTTAGTTATCGGAGGATATTTCCTTTGGCCCTATAGTCTTCAATGGGATCCGAAATATCTGTTCTCAGATTCCACAGAAATAAGGCTAGCAAAGAGATCCACGAAATACAGATGTAACTCTGTGAGTGGAAGTCACATATCACAGAGCAGTTTCTCAGAAAGCTTCTTTCCAGATTTCATCGGAGGATATTTCCTTTTTCACCATAGACGTCTATGGGCTTCCAAATATCACTTTGCCAATTCCACAAGAACTGTCTTAGCGAAAGCATTCTGGAGGGGAAAGCTGTACCTCTGTGAGATGATTTCACAGAACACAAAGAAGTTTCTCAGAAAGCTTCTATCTCTTTGTTATCGGAGGATATTTCCTTTGGCCCTATAGTCTTCAAAGGGATCCGAAATATCTGTTCTCAGATTCCACAGAAATAAGGCTAGCAAAGAGATCCACGAAATACAGATGTAACTCTGTGAGTGGAAGTCACATATCACAGAGCAGTTTCTCAGAAAGCTTCTTTCCAGATTTCATCGGAGGATATTTCCTTTTTCACCATAGCCCTCTATGGGCTTCCAAATATCACTTTGCCAATTCCACAAGAACTGTCTTAGCGAAAGGCTTTTTGAGGGGAAAGCTGTAACTCTGTGAGATGATTTCACAGAACACAAAGAAGTTTCTCAGAAAGCTTCTTTCTCTTTGTTATCGGAGGATATTTCCTTTGGCCCTATAGTCTTCAATGGGATCCGAAATATCTGTTCTCAGATTCCACAGAAATAAGGCTAGCAAAGAGATCCACGAAATACAGATGTAACTCTGTGAGTGGAAGTCACATATCACAGAGCACTTTCTCAGAAAGCTTCTTTCCAGATTTCATTGGAGGGTATTTCCTTTTTCACAATAGCCCTCTATGGGCTTCCAATTATCACTTTGCCAATTCCACAAAAACTGTCTTAGCGAAAGGCTTCTTCAGGGGAAAGCTGTAACTCTGGGAGTTGATTTCACAGAACACAAAGAAGTTTCTCAGAAAGCTTCTTTCTCTTTGTTATCGGAGGATATTTTCTTTGGCCCTATAGTCTTCAAAGGGATCCGAAATATCTGTTCTCAGATTCCACAGAAATAAGGCTAGCAAAGAGATACACGAAATACAGATGTAACTCTGTGAGTGGAAGTCACATATCACAGAGCACTTTCTCAGAAAGCTTCTTTCCAGATTTCATTGGAGGGTATTTCCTTTTTCACAATAGCCCTCTATGGGCTTCCAAATATCACTTTGCCAATTCCACAAAAACTGTCTTAGCGAAAGGCTTCTTCAGGGGAAAGCTGTAACTCTGGGAGTTGATTTCACAGAACACAAAGAAGTTTCTCAGAAAGCTTCTTTCTCTTTGTTATCGGAGGATATCTCCTTTGGCCCTATAGTCTTCAAAGGGATCCGAAATATCTGTTCTCAGATTCCACAGAAATAAGGCTAGCAAAGAGATCCACGAAATACAGATGTAACTCTGTGAGTGGAAGTCACATATCACAGAGCAGTTTCTCAGAAAGCTTCTTTCCAGATTTCATCGGAGGATATTTCCTTTTTCACCATAGCCCTCTATGGGCTTCCAAATATCACTTTGCCAATTCCTCAAGAACTGTCTTAGCAAAAGGCTTCTTGAGGGGAAAGCTGTAACTCTGTGAGATGATTTCACAGAACACAAAGACGTTTCTCAGAAAGCTTCTTTCTCTTTGTTATGGGAGGATATTTCCTTTGGCCCTGTAGTCTTCAAAGGGTTTCTAAATATCTGCTCTCAGATTCCACAGAAATAAGGCTAGCAAAGAGATCCACGAAATACAGATATAACTCTGTGAGTGGAAGTGACATATCACAGAGCAGTTTCTCAGAAATCTTCTTTCCAGATTTCATTGGAGGATATTTCCTTTTTCACCATAGCCCTCTATGGGCTTCCAAATATCACTTTGCCAATTCCACAAGAACTGTCTTAGGTAAAGGCTTCTTGAGGAGAAAGCTGTAGCTCTGTGAGATGATTTCACAGAACACCAAGAAGTTTCTCAGAAAGCTTCTTTCTCTTAGTTATCGGAGGATATTTCCTTTGGCCCTATAGTCTTCAATGGGATCCGAAATATCTGTTCTCAGATTCCACAGAAATAAGGCTAGCAAAGAGATCCACGAAATACAGATGTAACTCTGTGAGTGGAAGTCACATATCACAGAGCAGTTTCTCAGAAAGCTTCTTTCCAGATTTCATCGGAGGATATTTCCTTTTTCACCATAGACGTCTATGGGCTTCCAAATATCACTTTGCCAATTCCACAAGAACTGTCTTAGCGAAAGCATTCTGGAGGGGAAAGCTGTACCTCTGTGAGATGATTTCACAGAACACAAAGAAGTTTCTCAGAAAGCTTCTATCTCTTTGTTATCGGAGGATATTTCCTTTGGCCCTATAGTCTTCAAAGGGATCCGAAATATCTGTTCTCAGATTCCACAGAAATAAGGCTAGCAAAGAGATCCACGAAATACAGATGTAACTCTGTGAGTGGAAGTCACATATCACAGAGCAGTTTCTCAGAAAGCTTCTTTCCAGATTTCATCGGAGGATATTTCCTTTTTCAAAATAGCCGTCAATGGGCTTCCAAATATCACTTTGCCAATTCCACAAGAACTGTCTTAGCGAAAGGCTTCTTGAGGGGAAAGCTGCAACTCTGGGAGATGATTTCACAGAACACAAAGAAGTTTCTCAGAAAGCTTCTTTCTCTTTGTTATCGAAGGATATTTCCTTTGGCCCTATAGTCTTCAAAGTGATCCGAAATATCTGTTCTCAGATTCCACAGAAATAAGGCTAGCAAAGAGATCCACAAAATACAGATGTAACTCTGTGAGGGGAAGTCACATATCACAGAGCAGTTTCTCAGAAAGCTTCTTTCCAGATTTCATTGGAGGGTATTTCCTTTTTCACAATAGACCTCTATGGGCTCCCAAATATCACTTTGCCAATTCCACAAAAACTGTCTTTGCGAAAGGCTTCTTGAGGGGAAAGCTGTAACTCTGGGAGATGATTTCACAGAACACAAAGAAGTTTCTCAGAAAGCTTCTTTCTCTTTGTTATCGGAGGATATTTCCTTTGGCCCTATAGTCTTCAAAGGGATCCGAAATATCTGTTCTCAGACTCCACAGAAATAAGGCTAGCAAAGAGATCCACGAAATACAGATGTAACTCTGTGAGTGGATGTCACATATCACAGAGCAGTTTCTCAGAAAGCTTCTTTCCAGATTTCATCGGAGGATATTTCCTTTTTCACCATTGCCCTCTAGGGGCTTCCAAATATCACTTTGCCAATTCCACAAGAACTGTCTTAGCGAAAGGCTTCTTGAGGGGAAAGCTGTAACTCTATGAGATGATTTCACAGAACACAAAGAAGTTTCTCAGAAAGCTTCTTTCTCTTTCTTATCGGAGGATATTTCCTTTGGCCCTATAGTCTTCAAAGGGATCCGAAATATCTGTTCTCAGATTCCACAGAAATAAGGCTAGCAAAGAGATCCACGAAATACAGATGTAACTCTGTGAGTGGAAGTCACATATCACAGAGCAGTTTCTCAGAAAGCTTCTTTCCAGATTTCATCGGAGGATATTTAATTTTTCACCATAGCCCTCTATGGACTTCCAAATATCACTTTGCCAATTCCACAAGAACTGTCTTAGCGAAAGGCTTCTTGAGGGGAAAGCTGTAACTCTGTGAGATGATTTCACAGAACATAAAGAAGTTTCTCAGAAAGCTTCTTTCTCTTTGTTATCGGAGGATATTTCCTTTGGCCCTATAGTCTTCAAAGGGATCAGAAATATCTGTTCTCAGATTCCACAGAAATAAGGCTAGCAAAGAGTTCCACAAAATACAGATGTAACTCCGTGAGTGTAAGTCACATATCACAGAGCAGTTTCTCAGAAAGCTTCTTTCCAGATTTCATGGGAGGGTTTTTCCTTTATCACAATGGCCCTCTATGAACTTCCAAATATCACTTTGCCAATTCCACAAAAACTGTCTTAGCGAAAGGCTTCTTCAGGGGAAAGCTGTAACTCTGGGAGATAATTTCACAGAACACAAAGGAGTTTCTCAGAAAGCTTCTTTCTCTTTGTTATCGGAGGATATTTCCTTTGGCCCTATAGTCTTCAAAGGGTTTCTAAATATCTGCTCTCAGATTCCACAGAAATAAGGCTAGCAAAGAGATCCACGAAATACAGATGTAACTCTGTGAGTGGAAGTAACATATCACAGAGCAGTTTCTCAGAAACTTCTTTCCAGATTTCATTGGAGGATATTTCCTCTTTCACCATAGCCCTCTATGGGCTTCCAAATATCACTTTGCCAATTCCACAAGAACTGCCTTAGCGAAAGGCTTCTTGAGGAGAAAGCTGTAACTCTGTGAGATGATTTCACAGAACACAAAGAAGTTTCTCAGAAAGCTTCTTTCTCTTTGTTATCGGAGGATATTTCCTTTGGCCCTATAGTCTTCAAAGGGATCCGAAATATCTGTTCTCAGATTCCACAGAAATAAGGCTAGCAAAGAGATCCACGAAATACAGATGTAACTCTGTGAGTGGAAGTCACATATCACAGAGCAGTTTCTCAGAAAGCTTCTTTCCAGATTTCATTGGAGGGTATTTCCTTTTTCACAATAGCCCTCTATGGGCTTCCAAATATCACTTTGCCAATTCCACAAAAACTGTCTTAGCGAAAGGCTTCTTCAGGGGAAAGCTGTAACTCTGGGAGTTGATTTCACAGAACACAAAGAAGTTTCTCAGAAAGCTTCTATCTCTTTGTTATCGGAGGATATTTCCTTTGGCCCTATAGTCTTCAAAGGGATCCGAAATATCTGTTCTCAGATTCCACAGAAATAAGGCTAGCAAAGAGATCCACGAAATACAGATGTAACTCTGTGAGTGGAAGTCACATATCACAGAGCAGTTTCTCAGAAAGCTTCTTTCCAGATTTCATCGGAGGATATTTCCTTTTTCACCATAGCCCTCTATGGGCTTCCAAATATCACTTTGCCAATTCCTCAAGAACTGTCTTAGCAAAAGGCTTCTTGAGGGGAAAGCTGTAACTCTGTGAGATGATTTCACAGAACACAAAGAAGTTTCTCAGAAAGCTTCTTTCTCTTTGTTATGGGAGGATATTTCCTTTGGCCCTGTAGTCTTCAAAGGGTTTCTAAATATCTGCTCTCAGATTCCACAGAAATAAGGCTAGCAAAGAGATCCACGAAATACAGATGTAACTCTGTGAGTGGAAGTGACATATCACAGAGCAGTTTCTCAGAAAGCTTCTTTCCAGATTTCATTGGAGGATATTTCCTTTTTCACCATAGCCCTCTATGGGCTTCCAAATATCACTTTGCCAATTCCACAAGAACTGTCTTAGCGAAAGGCTTCTTGAGGAGAAAGCTGTAGCTCTGTGAGATGATTTCACAGAACACCAAGAAGTTTCTCAGAAAGCTTCTTTCTCTTAGTTATCGGAGGATATTTCCTTTGGCCCTATAGTCTTCAATGGGATCCGAAATATCTGTTCTCAGATTCCACAGAAATAAGGCTAGCAAAGAGATCCACGAAATACAGATGTAACTCTGTGAGTGGAAGTCACATATCACAGAGCAGTTTCTCAGAAAGCTTCTTTCCAGATTTCATCGGAGGATATTTCCTTTTTCACCATAGACGTCTATGGGCTTCCAAATATCACTTTGCCAATTCCACAACAACTGTCTTAGCGAAAGCATTCTGGAGGGGAAAGCTGTACCTCTGTGAGATGATTTCACAGAACACAAAGAAGTTTCTCAGAAAGCTTCTATCTCTTTGTTATCGGAGGATATTTCCTTTGGCCCTATAGTCTTCAAAGGGATCCGAAATATCTGTTCTCAGATTCCACAGAAATAAGGCTAGCAAAGAGATCCACGAAATACAGATGTAACTCTGTGAGTGGAAGTCACATATCACAGAGCAGTTTCTCAGAAAGCTTCTTTCCAGATTTCATCGGAGGATATTTCCTTTTTCAAAATAGCCGTCAATGGGCTTCCAAATATCACTTTGCCAATTCCACAAGAACTGTCTTAGCGAAAGGCTTCTTGAGGGGAAAGCTGCAACTCTGGGAGATGATTTCACAGAACACAAAGAAGTTTCTCAGAAAGCTTCTTTCTCTTTGTTATCGAAGGATATTTCCTTTGGCCCTATAGTCTTCAAAGTGATCCGAAATATCTGTTCTCAGATTCCACAGAAATAAGGCTAGCAAAGAGATCCACAAAATACAGATGTAACTCTGTGAGGGGAAGTCACATATCACAGAGCAGTTTCTCAGAAAGCTTCTTTCCAGATTTCATTGGAGGGTATTTCCTTTTTCACAATAGCCCTCCATGGGCTTCCAAATATCACTTTGCCAATTCCACAAAAACTGTCTTTGCGAAAGGCTTCTTCAGGGGAAAGCTGTAACTCTGGGAGATGATTTCACAGAACACAAAGAAGTTTCTCAGAAAGCTTCTTTCTCTTTGTTATCGGAGGATATTTCCTTTGGCCCTATAGTCTTCAAAGGGATCCGAAATATCTGTTCTCAGACTCCACAGAAATAAGGCTAGCAAAGAGATCCAGGAAATACAGATGAAACTCTGTGAGTGGAAGTCTCATATCACAGAGCAGTTTCTCAGAATGCTTCTTTCCAGATTTCATCGGAGGATATTTCCTTTTTCACCATAGCCCTCTATGGGCTTCCAAATATCACTTTGCCAATTCCACAAGAACTGTCTTAGCGAAAGGCTTTTTGAGGAGAAAGCTGTAACTCTGTGAGATGATTTCACAGAACACAAAGAAGTTTCTCAGAAAGCTTCTATCTCTTTGTTATCGGAGGATATTTCCTTTGGCCCTATAGTCTTCAAAGGGATCCGAAATATCTGTTCTCAGATTCCACAGAAATAAGGCTAGCAAAGAGATCCACGAAATACAGATGTAACTCTGTGAGTGGAAGTCACATATCACAGAGCAGTTTCTCAGAAAGCTTCTTTCCAGATTTCATCGGAGGATATTTCCTTTTTCACCATAGCCCTCTAGGGGCTTCCAAATATCACTTTGCCAATTCCACAAGAACTGTCTTAGCGAAAGACTTCTTGAGGGGAAAGCTGTAACTCTATGAGATGATTTCACAGAACACAAAGAAGTTTCTCAGAAAGCTTCTTTCTCTTTCTTATCGGAGGATATTTCCTTTGGCCCTATAGTCTTCAAAGGGATCCGAAATATCTGTTCTCAGATTCCACAGAAATAAGGCTAGCAAAGAGATCCACGAAATACAGATGTAACTCTGTGAGTGGAAGTCACATATCACAGAGCAGTTTCTCAGAAAGCTTCTTTCCAGATTTCATCGGAGGATATTTAATTTTTCACCATAGCCCTCTATGGGCTTCCAAATATCACTTTGCCAGTTCCACAAGAACTGTCTTAGCGAAAGGCTTATTGAGGGGAAAGCTGTAACTCTGTGAGATGATTTCACAGAACATAAAGAAGTTTCTCAGAAAGCTTCTTTCTCTTTGTTATCGGAGGATATTTCCTTTGGCCCTATAGTCTTCAAAGGGATCAGAAATATCTGTTCTCAGATTCCACAGAAATAAGGCTAGCAAAGAGTTCCACAAAATACAGATGTAACTCCGTGAGTGGAAGTCACATATCACAGAGCAGTTTCTCAGAAAGCTTCTTTCAAGATTTCATGGGAGGGTTTTTCCTTTATCACAATAGCCCTCTATGAACTTCCAAATATCACTTTGCCAATTCCACAAAAACTGTCTTAGCGAAAGGCTTCTTCAGGGGAAAGCTGTAACTCTGGGAGATAATTTCACAGAACACAAAGGAGTTTCTCAGAAAGCTTCTTTCTCTTTGTTATCGGAGTTTATATCCTTTTGCCCTATAGTCTTCAAAGTGATCCTAAATATCTGTTCTCAGACTCCACAGAAATAAGGCTAGCAAAGACATCCACGAAATACAGATGAAACTCTGTGAGTGGAAGTCTCATATCACAGAGCAGTTTCTCAGAATGCCTCTTTCCAGATTTCATCGGAGGATATTTCCTTTTTCACCATAGCCCTCTATGGGCTTCCAAATATCACTTTGCCAATTCCACAAGAACTGTCTTAGCGAAAGGCTTCTTGAGGGGAAAGCTGTAACTCTGTGAGATGATTTCACAGAACACAAAGAAGTTTCTTAGAAAGCTTCTTTCTCTTTGTTAACGGAGGATATTTCCTTTGGCCCTATAGTCTTCAAAGTGATCCGAAATATCTGTTCTCAGATTCCACAGAAATAAGGCTAGCAAAGAGATCCACGAGATACTGATGTAACTCTGTGAGTGGAAGTCACATATCACAGAGCAGTTTCTCAGAAAGCTTCTTTGCAGATTTCATCGTAGGATATTTCCTTTTTCACCATAGCCGTCTATGGGCTTCCAAATATCACTTTGCCAATTGCACAAGAACTTTCTTAGCGAAAGGCTTCTTGAGGGGAAAGCTGTAACTCTGGGAGATGATTTCACAGAACACAAAGAAGTTTCTCAGAAAGCTTCTTTCTCTTTCTTATCGGAGGATATTTCCTTTGGCCCTATAGTATTCAAAGGGATCCGAAATATCTGTTCTCAGACTCCACAGAAATAAGGCTAGCAAAGACATCCACGAAATACAGATGAAACTCTGTGAGTGGAAGTCTCATATCACAGAGCAGTTTCTCAGAATGCCTCTTTCCAGATTTCATCGGAGGATATTTCCTTTTTCACCATAGCCCTCTATGGGCTTCCAAATATCACTTTTCCAATTCCACAAGAACTGTCTTAGCGAAAGGCTTCTTGAGGGGAAAGCTGTAACTCTGTGAGATGATTTCACAGAACACAAAGAAGTTTCTTAGAAAGCTTCTTTCTCTTTGTTAACGGAGGATATTTCCTTTGGCCCTATAGTCTTCAAAGGGATCCGAAATATCTGTTCTCAGATTCCACAGAAATAAGGCTAGCAAAGAGATCCACGAGATACTGATGTAACTCTGTGAGTGGAAGTCACATATCACAGAGCAGTTTCTCAGAAAGCTTCTTTGCAGATTTCATCGTAGGATATTTCCTTTTTCACCATAGCCGTCTATGGGCTTCCAAATATCACTTTGCCAATTGCACAAGAACTTTCTTAGAGAAAGGCTTCTTGAGGGGAAAGCTGTAACTCTGGGAGATGATTTCACAGAACACAAAGAAGTTTCTCAGAAAGCTTCTTTCTCTTTCTTATCGGAGGATATTTCCTTTGGCCCTATAGTATTCAAAGGGATCCGAAATATCTGTTCTCAGATTTCACAGAAATAAGGCTAGCAAAGAGATCCACGAAATACAGATGTAACTCTGTGAGTGGAAGTCACATATCACAGAGCAGTTTCTCAGAAAGCTTCTTTCCAGATTTCATCGGAGGATATTTCCTTTTTCACCATAGCCCTCTATGGGCTTCCAAATATCACTTTGCCAATTCCACAAGAACTGTCTTAGCGAAAGGCTTCTTGAGGGGAAAACTGTAACTCTGTGAGATGATTTCACAGAACCCAAAGAAGTTTCTCAGAAAGCTTCTTTCTCTTTGTTATCGGAGGATATTTCCTTTGGCCCTATAGTCTTCAAAGGGTTTCTAAATATCTGCTCTCAGATTCCACAGAAATAAGGCTACCAAAGAGATCCACGAAATACAGATGTAACTCTGTGAGTGGAAGTAACATATCACAGAGCAGTTTCTCAGAAAGCTTCTTTCCAGATTTCATTGGAGGATATTTCCTTTTTCACCATAGCACTCTATGGGCTTGCAAATATCACTTTGCCAATTCCACAAGAACTGTCTTAGCGAAAGGCTTCTTGAGGAGAAAGCTGTAACTCTGTGAGATGATTTCACAGAACACAAAGAAGTTTCTCAGAAAGCTTCTTTCTCTTTGTTATCGGAGGATATTTCCTTTGGCCCTATAGTCTTCAATGGGATCCGAAATATCTGTTTTCAGATTCCACAGAAATAAGGCTAGCAAAGAGATCCACGAAATACAGATGTAACTCTGTGAGTGGAAGTCACATATCACAGAGCACTTTCTCAGAAAGCTTCTTTCCAGATTTCATTGGAGGGTATTTCCTTTTTCACAATAGCCCTCTATGGGCTTCCAAATATCACTTTGCCAATTCCACAAAAACTGTCTTAGCGAAAGGTTTCTTCAGGGAAAAGCTGTAACTCTGGGAGTTGATTTCACAGAACACAAAGAAGTTTCTCAGAAAGCTTCTTTCTCTTTGTTATCGGAGGATATTTCCTTTGGCCCTATAGTCTTCAAAGGGATCCGAAATATCTGTTCTCAGACTCCACAGAAATAAGGCTAGCAAAGAGATCCAGGAAATACAGATGAAACTCTGTGAGTGGAAGTCTCATATCACAGTGCAGTTTCTCAGAATGCTTCTTTCCAGATTTCTTCGGAGGATATTTCCTTTTTCACCATAGCCCTCTATGGGCTTCCAAATATCACTTTGCCAATTCCACAAGAACTGTCTTAGCGAAAGGCTCTTTGAGGGGAAAGCTGTAACTCTGTGAGATGATTTCACAGAACACAAAGAAGTTTCTCAGAAAGCTTCTATCTCTTTGTTATCAGAGGATATTTCCTTTGGCCCTATAGTCTTCAAACGGATCCGAAATATCTGTTCTCAGATTCCACAGAAATAAGGCTAGCAAAGAGATCCACGAAACACAGATGTAACTCTGTGAGTGGAAGTCACATATCATAGAGCACTTTCTCAGAAAGCTTCTTTCCAGATTTCATTGGGGGGTATTTCCTTTTTCACAATAGCCCTCTATGGGCTTCCAATTATCACTTTGCCAATTCCACAAAAACTGTCTTAGCGAAAGGCTTCTTCAGGGGAAAGCTGTAACTCTGGGAGTTGATTTCACAGAACACAAAGAAGTTTCTCAGAAAGCTTCTTTCTCTTTGTTATCGGAGGATATTTTCTTTGGCCCTATAGTCTTCAAAGGGATCCGAAATATCTGTTCTCAGATTCCACAGAAATAAGGCTAGCAAAGAGATCCACGAAATACAGATGTAACTCTGTGAGTGGAAGTCACATATCACAGAGCAGTTTCTCAGAAAGCTTCTTTCCAGATTTCATCGGAGGATATTTCCTTTTTCACCATAGCCCTCTATGGGCTTCCAAATATCACTTTGCCAATTCCTCAAGAACTGTCTTAGCAAAAGGCTTCTTGAGGGGAAAGCTGTAACTCTGTGAGATGATTTCACAGAACACAAAGAAGTTTCTCAGAAAGCTTCTTTCTCTTTGTTATGGGAGGATATTTCCTTTGGCCCTGTAGTCTTCAAAGGGTTTCTAAATATCTGCTCTCAGATTCCACAGAAATAAGGCTAGCAAAGAGATCCACGAAATACAGATATAACTCTGTGAGTGGAAGTGACATATCACAGAGCAGTTTCTCAGAAAGCTTCTTTCCAGATTTCATTGGAGGATATTTCCTTTTTCACCATAGCCCTCTATGGGCTTCCAAATATCACTTTGCCAATTCCACAAGAACTGTCTTAGCGAAAGGCTTCTTGAGGAGAAAGCTGTAGCTCTGTGAGATGATTTCACAGAACACCAAGAAGTTTCTCAGAAAGCTTCTTTCTCTTAGTTATCGGAGGATATTTCCTTTGGCCCTATAGTTTTCAAAGGGATCCGAAATATCTGTTCTCAGATTCCACAGAAATAAGGCCAGCAAAGAGATCCACGAAATAAAGATGTAACTCTGTGAGTGGAAGTCTCATATCACAGAGCAGTTTCTCAGAATGCTTCTTTCCAGATTTCATCGGAGGATATTTCCTTTTTCACCATAGCCCTCTATGGGCTTTCAAATATCACTTTGCCAATTCCACAAGAACTGTCTTAGCGAAAGGCTTCTTGAGGGGAAAGCTGTAACTCTGTGAGATGATTTCACAGAACACAAAGAAGTTTCTTAGAAAGCTTCTTTCTCTTTGTTAACGGAGGATATTTCCTTTGGCCCTATAGTCTTCAAAGGGATCCGAAATATCTGTTCTCAGATTCCACAGAAATAAGGCTAGCAAAGAGATCCACGAGATACTGATGTAACTCTGTGAGTGGAAGTCACATATCACAGAGCAGTTTCTCAGAAAGCTTCTTTGCAGATTTCATCGTAGGATATTTCCTTTTTCACCATAGCCGTCTATGGGCTTCCAAATATCACTTTGCCAATTGCACAAGAACTTTCTTAGCGAAAGGTTTCTTGAGGGGAAAGCTGTAACTCTGGGAGATGATTTCACAGAACACAAAGAAGTTTCTCAGAAAGCTTCTTTCTCTTTGTTATCGGAGGATATTTCCTTTGGCCCTATAGTATTCAAAGGGATCCGAAATATCTGTTCTCAGATTTCACAGAAATAAGGCTAGCAAAGAGATCCACGAAATACAGATGTAACTCTGTGAGTGGAAGTCACATATCACAGAGCAGTTTCTCAGAAAGCTTCTTTCCAGATTTCATCTGAGGATATTTCCTTTTTCACCATAGCCCTCTATGGGCTTCCAAATATCACTTTGCCAATTCCACAAGAACTGTCTTAGCGAAAGGCTTCTTGAGGCGAAAGCTGTAACTCTATGAGATGATTTCACAGAACACAAAGAAGTTTCTCAGAAAGCTTCTTTCTCTTTGTTATCGGAGGATATTTCCTTTGGCCCTATAGTCTTCAAAGGGATCCGAAATATCTGTTCTCAGATTCCACAGAAATAAGGCTAGCAAAGAGATCCACGAAATACAGATGTAACTCTGTGAGTGGAAGTCACATATCACAGAGCAGTTTCTCAGAATGCTTCTTTCCAGATTTCATCTGAGGATATTTCCTTTTTCACCATAGCCCTCTATGGGCTTCCAAATATCACTTTGCCAATTCCAGAAGAACTGTCTTAGCGAAAGGCTTCTTGAGGGGAAAGCTGTAACTCTGTGAGATGATTTCACAGAACACAAAGAAGTTTCTTAGAAAGCTTCTTTCTCTTTGCTAACGGAGGATATTTCCTTTGGCCCTATAGTCTTCAAAGGGATCCGAAATATCTGTTCTCAGATTCCACAGAAATAAGGCTAGCAAACAGATCCACGAGATACTGATGTAACTCTGTGAGTGGAAGTCACATATCACAGAGCAGTTTCTCAGAAATCTTCTTTGCAGATTTCATCGTAGGATATTTCCTTTTTCACCATAGCCGTCTATGGGCTTCCAAATATCACTTTGCCAATTGCACAAGAACTTTCTTAGCGAAAGGCTTCTTGAGGGGAAAGCTGTAACTCTGGGAGATGATTTCACAGAACACAAAGAAGTTTCTCAGAAAGCTTCTTTCTCTTTGTTATCGGAGGATATTTCCTTTGGCCCTATAGTATTCAAAGGGATCCGAAATATCTGTTCTCAGATTTCACAGAAATAAGGCTAGCAAAGAGATCCACGAAATACAGATGTAACTCTGTGAGTGGAAGTCACATATCACAGAGCAGTTTCTCAGAAAGCTTCTTTCCAGATTTCATCGGAGGATATTTCCTTTTTCACCATAGCCCTCTATGGGCTTCCAAATATCACTTTGCCAATTCCACAAGAACTGTCTTAGCGAAAGGCTTCTTGAGGCGAAAGCTGTAACTCTATGAGATGATTTCACAGAACACAAAGAAGTTTCTCAGAAAGCTTCTTTCTCTTTGTTATCGGAGGATATTTCCTTTGGCCCTATAGTCTTCAAAGGGATTCTAAATATCTGCTCTCAGATTCCACAGAAATAAGGCTAGCAAAGAGATCCACGAAATGCTGATGTAACTCTGTGAGTGGAAATCACATATCACTGAGCAGTTTCTCAGAAAGCTTCTTTCCAGATTTCATTCGAGGATATTTCCTTTTTCACCATAGCCCTTTATGGGCTTCCAAATATCACTTTGCCAATTCCACAAGAACTGTCTTAGCGAAAGGCTTCTTGAGGGGAAAGCTGTAACTCTGGGAAATGATTTCACAGAACACAAAGAAGTTTCTCAGAAAGCTTCTTTCTCTTTGTTATCGGAGGATATTTCCTTTGGCCCTATAGTCTTCAAAGGGATCCGAAATATCTGTTCTCAGATTCCACAGAAATAAGGCTAGCAAAGAGATCCACGAAATACAGATGTAACTCTGTGAGTGGAAGTCACATATCACAGAGCAGTTTCTCAGAAAGCTTCTTTCCAGATTTCATTCGAGGATATTTCCTTTTTCACCATAGCCCTCTATGGGCTTCCAAATATCACTTTGCCAATTCCAGAAGAACTGTCTTAGCGAAAGGCTTCTTGAGGGGAAAGCTGTAACTCTGTGAGATGATTTCACAGAACACAAAGAAGTTTCTCAGAAAGCTTCTTTCTCTTTGTTATCGGAGGATATTTCCTTTGGCCCTATAGTCTTCAAAGGGATCCGAAATATCTATTCTCAGATTCCACAGAAATAAGGCTAGCAAAGAGATCCACGAAAAACAGATATGACTCTGTGAGTGGAAGTCACATATCACAGAGCAGTTTCTCAGAAAGCTTCTTTCCAGATTTCATCGGAGGATATTTCCTTTTTCACCATAGCCCTCTATGGGCTTCCAAATATCACTTTTTCAATTCCACAAGAACTGTCTTAGCGAAAGGCTTCTTGAGGGGAAAGCTGTAACTCTGTGAGATGATTTCACAGAACACAAAGAAGTTTCTCAGAAAGCTTCTTTCTCTTTGTTATGGGAGGATATTTCCTTTGGCCCTATAGTCTTCAAAGGGATCCGAAATATCTGTTCTCAGATTCCACAGAAATAAGGCTAGCAAAGAGATCCACGAAATACAGATGTAACTCTGTGAGTGGAAGTCACATATCACAGAGCAGTTTCTCAGAAAGCTTCTTTCCAGATTTCATTCGAGGATATTTCCTTTTTCTCCCTAGCCCTCTATGGGCTTCCAAATATCACTTTGCCAATTCCAGAAGAACTGTCTTAGCGAAAGGCTTCCTGAGGGGAAAGCTGTAACTCTGGGAAATGATTTCACAGAACACAAAGAAGTTTCTCAGGAAGCTTCTTTCTCTTTGTTATCGGAGGATATTTCCTTTGGCCCTATAGTCTTCAAAGGGATTCTAAATATCTGCTCTCAGATTCCACAGAAATAAGGCTAGCAAAGAGATCCACGAAATGCTGATGTAACTCTGTGAGTGGAAATCACATATCACTGAGCAGTTTCTCAGAAAGCTTCTTTCCAGATTTCATTCGAGGATATTTCCTTTTTCACCATAGCCCATTATGGGCTTCCAAATATCACTTTGCCAATTCCACAAGAACTGTCTTAGCGAAAGGCTTCTTGAGGGGAAAGCTGTAACTCTGGGAAATGATTTCACAGAACACAAAGAAGTTTCTCAGAAAGCTTCTTTCTCTTTGTTATCGGAGGATATTTCCTTTGGCCCTATAGTCTTCAAAGGGATCCGAAATATCTGTTCTCAGATTCCACAGAAATAAGGCTAGCAAAGAGATCCACGAAATACAGATGTAACTCTGTGAGTGGAAGTCACATATCACAGAGCAGTTTCTCAGAAAGCTTCTTTCCAGATTTCATTCGAGGATATTTCCTTTTTCACCATAGCCCTCTATGGGCTTCCAAATATCACTTTGCCAATTCCAGAAGAACTGTCTTAGCGAAAGGCTTCTTGAGGGGAAAGCTGTAACTCTGTGAGATGATTTCACAGAACACAAAGAAGTTTCTCAGAAAGCTTCTTTCTCTTTGTTATCGGAGGATATTTCCTTTGGCCCTATAGTCTTCAAAGGGATCCGAAATATCTATTCTCAGATTCCACAGAAATAAGGCTAGCAAAGAGATCCACGAAAAACAGATATGACTCTGTGAGTGGAAGTCACATATCACAGAGCAGTTTCTCAGAAAGCTTCTTTCCAGATTTCATCGGAGGATATTTCCTTTTTCACCATAGCCCTCTATGGGCTTCCAAATATCACTTTTTCAATTCCACAAGAACTGTCTTAGCGAAAGGCTTCTTGAGGGGAAAGCTGTAACTCTGTGAGATGATTTCACAGAACACAAAGAAGTTTCTCAGAAAGCTTCTTTCTCTTTGTTATGGGAGGATATTTCCTTTGGCCCTATAGTCTTCAAAGGGATCCGAAATATCTGTTCTCAGATTCCACAGAAATAAGGCTAGCAAAGAGATCCACGAAATACAGATGTAACTCTGTGAGTGGAAGTCACATATCACAGAGCAGTTTCTCAGAAAGCTTCTTTGCAGATTTCATCGGAGGATATTTCCTTTTTCACCATAGCCCTCTAGGGGCTTCAAAATATCACTTTGCCAATTCCAGAAGAACTGTCTTAGCGAAAGGCTTCTTGAGGGGAAAGCTGTAACTCTGTGAGATGATTTCACAGAACACAAGGAAGTTTCTCAGGAAGCTTCTTTCTCTTTGTTATCGGAGGATATTTCCTTTGGCCCTATAGTCTTCAAAGGGATTCTAAATATCTGCTCTCAGATTCCACAGAAATAAGGCTAGCAAAGAGATCCACGAAACGCTGATGTAACTCTGTGAGTGGAAATCACATATCACAGAGAAGTTTCTCAGAAAGCTTCTTTCCAGATTTCATTGGAGAATATTTCCTTTTTCACCATAGCCCTCTATGGGCTTCCAAATATCACTTTGCCAATTCCACAAGAACTGTCTTAGCGAAAGGCTTCTTGAGGGGAAAGCTGTAACTCTGGGAAATGATTTCACAGAACACAAAGAAGTTTCTCAGAAAGCTTCTTTCTCTTTGTTATCGGAGGATATTTCCTTTGGCCCTATAGTCTTCAAAGGAATCCGAAATATCTGTTCTCAGATTCCACAGAAATAAGGCTAGCAAAGAGATCCACGAAATAAAGATGTAACTCTGTGAGTGGAAGTCACATATCACAGAGCAGTTTCTCAGAAAGCTTCTTTCCAGATTTCATTCGAGGATATTTCCTTTTTCAACATAGCCCTCTATGGGCTTCCAAATATCACTTTGCCAATTCCAGAAGAACTGTCTTAGCGAAAGGCTTCTTGAGGGGAAAGCTGTAACTCTGTGAGATGATTTCACAGAACACAAATATGTTTCTCAGAAAGCTTCTTTCTCTTTGTTATCGGAGGATATTTCCTTTGGCCATATAGTCTTCAAAGGGATCCGAAATATCTATTCTCAGATTCCACAGAAATAAGGCTAGCAAAGAGATCCACGAAAAACAGATATGACTCTGTGAGTGGAAGTCACATATCACAGAGCAGTTTCTCAGAAAGCTTCTTTCCAGATTTCATCGGAGGATATTTCCTTTTTCACCATAGCCCTCTATGGGCTTCCAAATATCACTTTTCCAATTCCACAAGAACTGTCTTAGCGAAAGGCTTCTTGAGGGGAAAGCTGTAACTCTGTGAGATGATTTCACAGAACACAAAGAAGTTTCTCAGAAAGCTTCTTTCTCTTTGTTATCGGAGGATATTTCCTTTGGCCCTATAGTCTTCAAAGGGATCCGAAATATCTGTTCTCAGATTCCACAGAAATAAGGCTAGCAAAGAGATCCACGAAATACAGATGTAACTCTGTGAGTGGAAGTCACATATCACAGAGCAGTTTCTCAGAAAGCTTCTTTCCAGATTTAATCGGAGGATATTTCCTTTTTCACCATAGCCCTCTATGGGCTTCCAAATATCACTTTGCCAATTCCACAAGAACTGTCTTAGCGAAAGGCTTCTTGAGGGGAAAGCTGTAACTCTGTGAGATGATTTCACAGAACACAAAGAAGTTTCTCAGAAAGCTTCTTTCTCTTTGTTATCGGAGGATATTTCCTTTGGCCCTATAGTCTTCAAAGGGATCCGAAATATCTGTTCTCAGATTCCACAGAAATAAGGCTAGCAAAGAGATCCACGAAATACTGATGTAACTCTGTGAGTGGAAGTCACATATCACAGAGCAGTTTCTCAGAAAGCTTCTTTCCAGATTTCATCGGAGGATATTTCCTTTTTCACCATAGCCCTCTATGGGCTTCCAAATATCACTTTGCCAATTCCACAAGAACTGTCTTAGCAAAAGGCTTCTTGAGGGGAAAGCTGTAACTCTGTGAGATGATTTCACAGAACACAAAGAAGTTTCTCAGAAAGCTTCTTTCTCTTTGTTATGGGAGGATATTTCCTTTGGCCCTGTAGTCTTCAAAGGGTTTCTAAATATCTGCTCTCAGATTCCACAGAAATAAGGCTAGCAAAGAGATCCACGAAATACAGATATAACTCTGTGAGTGGAAGTAATATATCACAGAGCAGTTTCTCAGAAAGCTTCTTTCCAGATTTCATTGGAGGATATTTCCTTTTTCACCATAGCCCTCTATGGGCTTCCAAATATCACTTTGCCAATTCCACAAGAACTGTCTTAGCGAAAGGCTTCTTGAGGAGAAAGCTGTAACTCTGTGAGATGATTTCACAAAACACAAAGAAGTTTCTCAGAAAGCTTCTTTCTCTTTGTTATCGGAGGATATTTCCTTTGGCCCTATAGTCTTCAATGGGATCCGAAATATCTGTTCTCAGATTCCACAGAAATAAGGCTAGCAAAGAGATCCACGAAATACAGATGTAACTCTGTGAGTGGAAGTCACATATCACAGAGCAGTTTCTCAGAAAGCTTCTTTCCAGATTTCATCGGAGGATATTTCCTTTTTCACCATAGACGTCTATGGGCTTCCAAATATCACTTTGCCAATTCCACAAGAACTGTCTTAGCGAAAGCCTTCTGTAGGGGAAAGCTGTAACTCTGTGAGATGATTTCACAGAACACAAAGAAGTTTCTCAGAAAGCTTCTATCTCTTTGTTATCGGAGGATATTACCTTTGGCCCTATAGTCTTCAAAGGGATCCGAAATATCTGTTCTCAGATTGCACAGAAATAAGGCTAGCAAAGAGATCCACGAAATACAGATGTAACTCTGTGAGGGGAAGTCACATATCACAGAGCAGTTTCTCAGAAAGCTTCTTTCCAGATTTCATCGGAGGATATTTCCTTTTTCAAAATAGCCGTCAATGGGCTTCCAAATATCACTTTGCCAATTCCAGAAGAACTGTCTTAGCGAAAGGCTTCTTGAGGGGAAAGCTGCAACTCTGGGAGATGATTTCACAGAACACAAAGAAGTTTCTCAGAAAGCTTCTTTCTCTTTGTTATCGGAGGATATTTCCTTTGGCGCTATAGTCTTCAAAGGGATCCGAAATATCTGTTCTCAGATTCCACAGAAATAAGGCTAGCAAAGAGATCCACAAAATACAGATGTAACTCTGTGAGGGGAAGTCACATATCACAGAGCAGTTTCTCAGAAAGCTTGTTTCCAGATTTCATTGGAGGGTATTTCCTTTTTCACCATAGCCCTCTATGGGCTTCCAAATATCACTTTGCCAATTCCACAAGAACTGTCTTAGCGAAAGGCTTCTTGAGGGGAAAGCTGTAACTCTGTGAGATGATTTCACAGAACACAAAGAAGTTTCTCAGAAAGCTTCTTTCTCTTTGTTATCGGAGGATATTTCCTTTGGCCCTATAGTCTTCAAAGGGATCCGAAATATCTGTTCTCAGATTCCACAGAAATAAGGCTAGCAAAGAGATCCACGAAATACAGATGTAACTCTGTGAGTGGAAGTCACATATCACAGAGCAGTTTCTCAGAAAGCTTCTTTCCAGATTTCATCGGAGGATATTTCCGTTTTCACCATAGCCGTCTATGGGCATCCAAATATCACTTTGCCAATTCCACAAGAACTGTCTTAGCGAAAGGCTTCTTGAGGGGAAAGCTGCAACTCTGGGAGATGATTTCACAGAACACAAAGAAGTTTCTCAGAAAGCTTCTTTCTCTTTGTTATCGGAGGATATTTCCTTTGGCCCTATAGTCTTCAAAGGGATCCGAAATATCTGTTCTCAGATTCCACAGAAATAAGGCTAGCAAAGAGATCCACGAAATACAGATGTAACTCTGTGAGTGGAAGTCACATATCACAGAGCAGTTTCTCAGAAAGCTTCTTTCCAGATTTCATCGGAGGATATTTCCTTTTTCACCATAGCCCTCTATGGGCTTCCAAATATCACTTTGCCAATTCCACAAGAACTGTCTTAGCGAAAGGCTTCTTGAGGGGAAAGCTGTAACTCTGTGAGATGATTTCACAGAACACAAAGAAGTTTCTCAGAAAGCTTCTTTCTCTTTGTTATCGGAGGATATTTCCTTTGGCCCTATAGTCTTCAAAGGGATTCTAACTATCTGCTCTCAGATTCCACAGAAATAAGGCTAGCAAAGAGATCCACGAAATACTGATGTAACTCTGTGAGTGGAAATCACATATCACAGAGCAGTTTCTCAGAAAGCTTCTTTCCAGATTTCATTCGAGGATAATTCCTTTTTCACCATAGCCCTCTAAGGGGTTCCAAATATCACTTTGCCAATTCCACAAGAACTGTCTTAGCGAAAGGCTTCTTGAGGGGAAAGCTGTAACTCTGTGAGATGATTTCACAGAACACAAAGAAGTTTCTCAGAAAGCTTCTTTCTCTTTGTTATCGGAGGATATTTCCTTTGGCCCTATAGTCTTCCATGGGATCCGAAATATCTATTCTCAGATTCCACAGAAATAAGGCTAGCAAAGAGATCCACGAAATACAGATGTAACTATGTGAGTGGAAGTCACATATCACAGAGCAGTTTCTCAGAAAGATTCTTTCCAGATTTCATCGGAGGATATTTCCTTTTTCACCATAGCCATCTATGGCCTTCCAACTATCACTTTGCCAATTCCACAAGAACTGTCTTAGCGAAAGGCTTCTTGAGGGGAAAGCTGTAACTCTGTGAGATGATTTCACAGAACACAAACAAGTTTCTCAGAAAGCTTCTATCTCTTTGTTATCGGATGATATTTCCTTTGGCCCTATAGTCTTCAAAGGGATCCGAAATATCGGTTCTCAGATTCCACAGAAATAAGGCTAGCAAAGAGATCCACGAAATACAGATGTAACTCTGTGAGTGGAAGTCACATATCACAGACCAGTTTCTCAGAAAGCTTCTTTCCAGATTTCATCGGAGGATATTTCCTTTTTCACCATAGCCGTCTATGGGCTTCCAAATATCACTTTGCCAATTCCACAAGAACTGTCTTAGCGAAAGGCTTCTTGAGGGGAAAGCTGTAACTCTATGAGATAATTTCACAGAACACAAAGAAGTTTCTCAGAAAGCTTCTTTCTCTTTGTTATCGGAGGATATTTCCTTTGGCCCTATAGTCTTCAAAGGGATCCGAAATATCTGTTCTCAGATTCCACAGAAATAAGGCTAGCAAAGAGATCCACGAAATACAGATGTAACTCTGTGAGTGGAAGTCACATATCACAGAGCAGTTTCTCAGAAAGCTTCTTTCCAGATTTCATCGGAGGATATTTACTTTTTCACCATAGCCCTCTATGGGCTTCCAAATATCACTTTGCCAATTCCACAAGAACTGTCTTAGCGAAAGGCTTCTTGAGGGGAAAGCTGTAACTCTGTGAGATGATTTCACAGAACACAAAGAAGTTTCTCAGAAAGCTTCTTTCTCTTTGTTATCGGAGGATATTTCCTTTGGCCCTATAGTCTTCAAAGGGTTTCTAAATATCTGCTCTCAGATTCCACAGAAATAAGGCTAGCAAAGAGATCCACGAAATACAGATGTAACTCTGTGATTGGAAGTAACATATCACAGAGCAGTTTCTCAGAAAGCTTCTTTCCAGATTTCATTGGAGGATATTTCCTTTTTCACCATAGCCCTCTATGGGCTTCCAAATATCACTTTGCCAATTCCACAAGAACTGTCTTAGCGAAAGGCTTCTTGAGGAGAAAGCTGTAACTCTGTGACATGATTTCACAGAACACAAAGAAGTTTCTCAGAAAGCTTCTATCTCTTTGTTATC
The DNA here is from genome assembly GCF_049350105.2 of Macaca mulatta. NCBI lineage: Eukaryota > Metazoa > Chordata > Mammalia > Primates > Cercopithecidae > Macaca > Macaca mulatta. The sequence goes on from NC_133417.1 coordinate 33,335,985, forward strand.
GGAGGATATTTCCTTTGGCCCTATAGTCTTCAAAGGGATCCGAATTATCTGTTCTCAGATTCCACAGAAACAAGGCTAGCAAAGAGATCCACGAAATACAGATGTAACTCTGTGAGTGTAAGTCACATATCACAGAGCAGTTTCTCAAAAAGCTTCTTTCCAGATTTCATCGGAGGATATTTCCTTTTTTACCATAGCCGTCTATGGTCTTCCAAATATCACTTAGCCAATTCCACAAGAACTGTCTTAGCGAAAGCCTTCTTGTGGGGAAAGCTGCAACTCTGTGAGATGATTTCACAGAACACAAAGAAGTTTCTCAGAAAACTTCTTTCTCTTTGTTATCGGAGGATATTTCCTTTGGCCCTATAGTCTTCAAAGGGATCCGAAATATCTGTTCTCAGATTCCACAGAAATAAGGCAAGCGAAGAGATCCACGAAATACAGATGTAACGCTGTGAGTGGAAGTCTCATATCACAGAGCAGTTTCTCAGAATGCTTCTTTCCAGATTTCATCGGAGGATATTTGCTTTTTCACCATAGCCCTCTATGGGCTTCCAAATATCACTTTGCCAATTCCACAAGAACTGTCTTAGCGAAAGGCTTCTTGAGGGGAAAGCTGTAACTCTGTGAGATGATTTCACAGAACACAAAGAAGTTTCTCAGAAAGCTTCTTTCTCTTTGTTATCTGAGGATATTTCCTTTGGCCCTATAGTCTTCAAAGGGATCCGAAATATCTGTTATCAGATTCCACAGATATAAGGCTAGCAAAGAGATCCACAAAATACAGATGTAACTCTGTGAGTGGAAGTCACATATCACAGAGCAGTTTCTCAGAAAGCTTCTTTCCAGATTTCATCGGAGGATATTTCCTTTTTCACCGTAGCCCTCTATCGGCTTCCAAATATCACTTTGCCAATTCCACAAGAACTGTCTTAGCGAAAGGCTTCTTGAGGGGAAAGCTGTAACTCTGTGAGATGATTTCACAGAACACAAAGAAGTTTCTCAGAAAGCTTCTTTCTCTTTGTTATCGGAGGATATTTCCTTTGGCCCTATATTCTTCAAAGGGATTCTAACTATCTGCTCTCGGATTCCACAGAAATAAGGCTAGCAAAGAGATTCACGAAATACTGATGTAACTCTGTGAGTGGAAATCACATATCACAGAGCAGTTTCTCAGAAAGCTTCTTTCCAGATTTCATTCGAGGATATTTCCTTTTTCACCATAGCCCTCTATGGGCTTCCAAATATCACTTTGCCAATTCCACAAGAACTGTCTTAGCGAAAGGCTTCTTGAGGGGAAAGCTGTAACTCTGTGAGATGATTTCACAGAACACAGAGAAGTTTCTCAAAAAGCTTCTTTCTCTTTGTTATCGGAGGATATTTCCTTTGGCCCTATAGTCTTCCATGGGATCCGAAATATCTATTCTCAGATTCCACAGAAATAAGGCTAGCAAAGAGATCCACGAAATACAGATGTAACTCTGTGAGTGGAAGTCACATATCACAGAGCAGTTTCTCAGAAAGCTTCTTTCCAGATTTCATCGGAGGATATTTCCTTTTTCACCATAGCCCTCTATGGGCTTCCAAATATCACTTTGCCAATTCTACAAGAACTGTCTTAGCAAAAGGCTTCTTGAGGGGAAAGCTGTAACTCTGTGAGATGATTTCACAGAACACAAAGAAGTTTCTCAGAAAGCTTCTTTCTCTTTGTTATGGGAGGATATTTCCTTTGGCCCTGTAGTCTTCAAAGGGTTTCTAAATATCTGCTCTCAGATTCCACAGAAATAAGGCTAACAAAGAGATCCACGAAATACAGATATAACTCTGTGAGTGGAAGTAACATATCACAGAGCAGTTTCTCAGAAAGCTTCTTTCCAGATTTCATTGGAGGATAATTCCTTTTTCACCATAGCCCTCTATGGGCTTCCAAATATCACTTTGCCAATTCCACAAGAACTGTCTTAGCGAAAGGCTTCTTGAGGAGAAAGCTGTAACTCTGTGAGATGATTTCACAGAACACAAAGAAGTTTCTCAGAAAGCTTCTTTCTCTTTGTTATCGGAGGATATTTCCTTTGGCCCTATAGTCTTCAATGGGATCCGAAATATCTGTTCTCAGATTCCACAGAAATAAGGCTAGCAAAGAGATCCACGAAATACAGATGTAACTCTGTGAGTGGAAGTCACATATCACAGAGCAGTTTCTCAGAAAGCTTCTTTCCAGATTTCATCGGAGGATATTTCCTTTTTCACCATAGACGTCTATGGGCTTCCAAATATCACTTTGCCAATTCCACAAGAACTGTCTTAGCGAAAGCCTTCTGTAGGGGAAAGCTGTAACTCTGTGAGATGATTTCACAGAACACAAAGAAGTTTCTCAAAAAGCTTCTATCTCTTTGTTATCGGAGGATATTTCCTTTGGCCCTATAGTCTTCAAAGGGATCCGAAATATCTGTTCTCAGATTCCACAGAAATAAGGCTAGCAAAGAGATCCACGAAATACAGATGTAACTCTGTGAGTGGAAGTCACATATCACAGAGCAGTTTCTCAGAAAGCTTGTTTCCAGATTTCATTGGAGGGTATTTCCTTTTTCACCATAGCCCTCTATGGGCTTCCAAATATCACTTTGCCAATTCCACAAGAACTGTCTTAGCGAAAGGCTTTTTGAGGGGAAAGCTGTAACTCTGTGAGATGATTTCACAGAACACAAAGAAGTTTCTCAGAAAGCTTCTATCTCTTTGTTATCGGAGGATATTTCCTTTGGCCCTATAGTCTTCAAAGGGATCCGAAATATCTGTTCTCAGATTCCACAGAAATAAGCCTAGCAAAGAGATCCACGAAATACAGATGTAACTCTGTGAGTGGAAGTCACATATCACAGAGCAGTTTCTCAGAAAGCTTCTTTCCAGATTTCATCCGAGGATATTTCCTTTTTCACCAAAGCCCTCTAAGGGCACCAAATATCACTTTGCCAATTCCACAAGAACTGTCTTAGCGAAAGGCTTCTTGAGGGGAAAGCTGTAACTCTGTGAGATTATTTCACAGAACACAAAGAAGTTTCTCAGAAAGCTTCTTTCTCTTTGTTATGGGAGGATATTTCCTTTGGCCCTATATTCTTCAAAGGGATTCTAAATATCTGCTCTCAGATTCCACAGAAATAAGGCTAGCAAAGAGATCCAAGAAATACAGATGTAACTCTGGGAGTGGAAGTCACATATCACAGAGCAGTTTCTCAGAAACTTCTTTCCAGATTTCATCGGAGGATATTTCCTTTTTCACCATAGCCCTCTATGGGCTTCCAAATATCACTTTGCCAATTCCACAAGAACTTTCTTAGCGAAAGGCTTCTTGAGGGGAAAGCTGTAACTCTGGGAGATGATTTCACAGAACACAAAGAAGTTTCTCAGAAAGCTTCTTTCTCTTTGTTATCGGAGGATATTTCCTTTGGCCCTATAGTATTCAAAGGGATCCGAAATATCTGTTCTCAGATTTCACAGAAATAAGGCTAGCAAAGAGATCCACGAAATACAGATGTAACTCTGTGAGTGGAAGTCACATATCACAGAGCAGTTTCTCAGAAAGCTTCTTTCCAGATTTCATCTGAGGATATTTCCTTTTTCACCATAGCCCTCTATGGGCTTCCAAATATCACTTTGCCAATTCCACAAGAACTGTCTTAGCGAAAGGCTTCTTGAGGCGAAAGCTGTAACTCTATGAGATGATTTCACAGAACACAAAGAAGTTTCTCAGAAAGCTTCTTTCTCTTTGTTATCGGAGGATATTTCCTTTGGCCCTATAGTCTTCAAAGGGATCCGAAATATCTGTTCTCAGATTCCACAGAAATAAGGCTAGCAAAGAGATCCACGAAATACAGATGTAACTCTGTGAGTGGAAGTCACATATCACAGAGCAGTTTCTCAGAATGCTTCTTTCCAGATTTCATCGGAGGATATTTCCTTTTTCACCATAGCCCTCTATGGGCTTCCAAATATCACTTTGCCAATTCCACAAGAACTGTCTTAGCGAAAGGCTTCTTGAGGGGAAAGCTGTAACTCTGTGAGATGATTTCACAGAACACAGAGAAGTTTCTCAAAAAGCTTCTTTCTCTTTGTTATCGGAGGATATTTCCTTTGGCCCTATAGTCTTCCATGGGATCCGAAATATCTATTCTCAGATTCCACAGAAATAAGGCTAGCAAAGAGATCCACGAAATACAGATGTAACTCTGTGAGTGGAAGTCACATATCACAGAGCAGTTTCTCAGAAAGCTTCTTTCCAGATTTCATCGGAGGATATTTCCTTTTTCACCATAGCCCTCTATGGGCTTCCAAATATCACTTTGCCAATTCCACAAGAACTGTCTTAGCAAAAGGCTTCTTGAGGGGAAAGCTGTAACTCTGTGAGATGATTTCACAGAACACAAAGAAGTTTCTCAGAAAGCTTCTTTCTCTTTGTTATGGGAGGATATTTCCTTTGGCCCTGTAGTCTTCAAAGGGTTTCTAAATATCTGCTCTCAGATTCCACAGAAATAAGGCTAACAAAGAGATCCACGAAATACAGATATAACTCTGTGAGTGGAAGTAACATATCACAGAGCAGTTTCTCAGAAAGCTTCTTTCCAGATTTCATTGGAGGATAATTCCTTTTTCACCATAGCCCTCTATGGGCTTCCAAATATCACTTTGCCAATTCCACAAGAACTGTCTTAGCGAAAGGCTTCTTGAGGAGAAAGCTGTAACTCTGTGAGATGATTTCACAGAACACAAAGAAGTTTCTCAGAAAGCTTCTTTCTCTTTGTTATCGGAGGATATTTCCTTTGGCCCTATAGTCTTCAATGGGATCCGAAATATCTGTTCTCAGATTCCACAGAAATAAGGCTAGCAAAGAGATCCACGAAATACAGATGTAACTCTGTGAGTGGAAGTCACATATCACAGAGCAGTTTCTCAGAAAGCTTCTTTCCAGATTTCATCGGAGGATATTTCCTTTTTCACCATAGACGTCTATGGGCTTCCAAATATCACTTTGCCAATTCCACAAGAACTGTCTTAGCGAAAGCCTTCTGTAGGGGAAAGCTGTAACTCTGTGAGATGATTTCACAGAACACAAAGAAGTTTCTCAAAAAGCTTCTATCTCTTTGTTATCGGAGGATATTTCCTTTGGCCCTATAGTCTTCAAAGGGATCCGAAATATCTGTTCTCAGATTCCACAGAAATAAGGCTAGCAAAGAGATCCACGAAATACAGATGTAACTCTGTGAGTGGAAGTCACATATCACAGAGCAGTTTCTCAGAAAGCTTGTTTCCAGATTTCATTGGAGGGTATTTCCTTTTTCACCATAGCCCTCTATGGGCTTCCAAATATCACTTTGCCAATTCCACAAGAACTGTCTTAGCGAAAGGCTTTTTGAGGGGAAAGCTGTAACTCTGTGAGATGATTTCACAGAACACAAAGAAGTTTCTCAGAAAGCTTCTATCTCTTTGTTATCGGAGGATATTTCCTTTGGCCCTATAGTCTTCAAAGGGATCCGAAATATCTGTTCTCAGATTCCACAGAAATAAGCCTAGCAAAGAGATCCACGAAATACAGATGTAACTCTGTGAGTGGAAGTCACATATCACAGAGCAGTTTCTCAGAAAGCTTCTTTCCAGATTTCATCCGAGGATATTTCCTTTTTCACCAAAGCCCTCTAAGGGCACCAAATATCACTTTGCCAATTCCACAAGAACTGTCTTAGCGAAAGGCTTCTTGAGGGGAAAGCTGTAACTCTGTGAGATTATTTCACAGAACACAAAGAAGTTTCTCAGAAAGCTTCTTTCTCTTTGTTATCGGAGGATATTTCCTTTGGCCCTATAGTCTTCAAAGGGATCCGAAATATCTGTTCTCAGATTCCACAGAAATAAGGCTAGCAAAGAGATCCACGAAATACAGATGTAACTCTGTGAGTGGAAGTCACATATCACAGAGCAGTTTCTCAGAATGCTTCTTTCCAGATTTCATCGGAGGATATTTCCTTTTTCACCATAGCCCTCTATGGGCTTCCAAATATCACTTTGCCAATTCCACAAGAACTGTCTTAGCGAAAGGCTTCTTGAGGAGAAAGCTGTAACTCTGTGAGATGATTTCACAGAACACAAAGAAGTTTCTTAGAAAGCTTCTTTCTCTTTGCTAACGGAGGATATTTCCTTTGGCCCTATAGTCTTCAAAGGGATCCGAAATATCTGTTCTCAGATTCCACAGAAATAAGGCTAGCAAAGAGATCCACGAGATACTGATGTAACTCTGTGAGTGGAAGTCACATATCACAGAGCAGTTTCTCAGAAAGCTTCTTTGCAGATTTCATCGTAGGATATTTCCTTTTTCACCATAGCCGTCTATGGGCTTCCAAATATCACTTTGCCAATTGCACAAGAACTTTCTTAGCGAAAGGCTTCTTGAGGGGAAAGCTGTAACTCTGGGAGATGATTTCACAGAACACAAAGAAGTTTCTCAGAAAGCTTCTTTCTCTTTGTTATCGGAGGATATTTCCTTTGGCCCTATAGTATTCAAAGGGATCCGAAATATCTGTTCTCAGATTTCACAGAAATAAGGCTAGCAAAGAGATCCACGAAATACAGATGTAACTCTGTGAGTGGAAGTCACATATCACAGAGCAGTTTCTCAGAAAGCTTCTTTCCAGATTTCATCGGAGGATATTTCCTTTTTCACCATAGCCCTCTATGGGCTTCCAAATATCACTTTGCCAATTCCACAAGAACTGTCTTAGCGAAAGGCTTCTTGAGGCGAAAGCTGTAACTCTATGAGATGATTTCACAGAACACAAAGAAGTTTCTCAGAAAGCTTCTTTCTCTTTGTTATCGGAGGATATTTCCTTTGGCCCTATAGTCTTCAAAGGGATCCGAAATATCTGTTCTCAGATTCCACAGAAATAAGGCTAGCAAAGAGATCCACGAAATGCTGATGTAACTCTGTGAGTGGAAATCACATATCACCGAGCAGTTTCTCAGAAAGCTTCTTTCCAGATTTCATTCGAGGATATTTCCTTTTTCACCCTAGCCCTCTATGGGCTTCCAAATATCACTTTGCCAATTCCAGAAGAACTGTCTTAGCGAAAGGCTTCTTGAGGGGAAAGCTGTAACTCTGGGAAATGATTTCACAGAACACAAAGAAGTTTCTCAGAAAGCTTCTTTCTCTTTGTTATCGGAGGATATTTCCTTTGGCCCTATAGTCTTCAAAGGGATTCTAAATATCTGTTCTCAGATTCCACAGAAATAAGGCTAGCAAAGAGATCCACGAAATGCTGATGTAACTCTGTGAGTGGAAATCACATATCACAGAGCAGTTTCTCAGAAAGCTTCTTTCCAGATTTCATTCGAGGATATTTCCTTTTTCACCATAGCCCTTTATGGGCTTCCAAATATCACTTTGCCAATTCCACAAGAACTGTCTTAGCGAAAGGCTTCTTGAGGGGAAAGCTGTAACTCTGGGAAATGATTTCACAGAACACAAAGAAGTTTCTCAGAAAGCTTCTTTCTCTTTGTTATCGGAGGATATTTCCTTTGGCCCTATAGTCTTCAAAGGGATCCGAAATATCTGTTCTCAGATTCCACAGAAATAAGGCTAGCAAAGAGATCCACGAAATACAGATGTAACTCTGTGAGTGGAAGTCACATATCACAGAGCAGTTTCTCAGAAAGCTTCTTTCCAGATTTCATTCGAGGATATTTCCATTTTCACCATAGCCCTCTATGGGCTTCCAAATATCACTTTGCCAATTCCACAAGAACTGTCTTAGCGAAAGGCTTCTTGAGGGGAAAGCTGTAACTCTGTGAGATGATTTCACAGAACACAAAGAAGTTTCTCAGAAAGCTTCTTTCTCTTTGTTATCGGAGGATATTTCCTTTGGCCCTATAGTCTTCAAAGGGATCCGAAATATCTATTCTCAGATTCCACAGAAATAAGGCTAGCAAAGAGATCCACGAAAAACAGATATGACTCTGTGAGTGGAAGTCACATATCACAGAGCAGTTTCTCAGAAAGCTTCTTTCCAGATTTCATCGGAGGATATTTCCTTTTTCACCATAGGCCTCTATGGGCTTCCAAATATCACTTTTTCAATTCCACAAGAACTGTCTTAGCGAAAGGCTTCTTGAGGGGAAAGCTGTAACTCTGTGAGATGATTTCACAGAACACAAAGAAGTTTCTCAGAAAGCTTCTTTCTCTTTGTTATGGGAGGATATTTCCTTTGGCCCTATAGTCTTCAAAGGGATCCGAAATATCTGTTCTCAGATTACACAGAAATAAGGCTAGCAAAGAGATCCACGAAATACAGATGTAACTCTGTGAGTGGAAGTCACATATCACAGAGCAGTTTCTCAGAAAGCTTCTTTGCAGATTTCATCGGAGGATATTTCCTTTTTCACCATAGCCCTCTAGGGGCTTCAAAATATCACTTTGCCAATTCCAGAAGAACTGTCTTAGCGAAAGGCTTCTTGAGGGGAAAGCTGTAACTCTGTGAGATGATTTCACAGAACACAAGGAAGTTTCTCAGGAAGCTTCTTTCTCTTTGTTATCGGAGGATATTTCCTTTGGCCCTATAGTCTTCAAAGGGATTCTAAATATCTGCTCTCAGATTCCACAGAAATAAGGCTAGCAAAGAGATCCACGAAACGCTGATGTAACTCTGTGAGTGGAAATCACATATCACAGAGCAGTTTCTCAGAAAGCTTCTTTCCAGATTTCATTGGAGGATATATCCTTTTTCACCATAGCCCTATATGGGCTTCCAAATATCACTTTGCCAATTCCACAAGAACTGTCTTAGCGAAAGGCTTCTTGAGGGGAAAGCTGTAACTCTGGGAAATGATTTCACAGAACACAAAGAAGTTTCTCGGAAAGCTTCTTTCTCTTTGTTATCGGAGGATATTTCCTTTGGCCCTATAGTCTTCAAAGGAATCCGAAATATCTGTTCTCAGATTCCACAGAAATAAGGCTAGCAAAGAGATCCACGAAATAAAGATGTAACTCTGTGAGTGGAAGTCACATATCACAGAGCAGTTTCTCAGAAAGCTTCTTTCCAGATTTCATTCGAGGATATTTCCTTTTTCAACATAGCCCTCTATGGGCTTCCAAATATCACTTTGCCAATTCCAGAAGAACTGTCTTAGCGAAAGGCTTCTTGAGGGGAAAGCTGTAACTCTGTGAGATGATTTCACAGAACACAAATATGTTTCTCAGAAAGCTTCTTTCTCTTTGTTATCGGAGGATATTTCCTTTGGCCATATAGTCTTCAAAGGGATCCGAAATATCTATTCTCAGATTCCACAGAAATAAGGCTAGCAAAGAGATCCACGAGAAACAGATATGACTCTGTGAGTGGAAGTCACATATCACAGAGCAGTTTCTCAGAAAGCTTCTTTCCAGATTTCATCGGAGGATATTTCCTTTTTCACCATAGCCCTCTATGGGCTTCCAAATATCACTTTTCCAATTCCACAAGAACTGTCTTAGCGAAAGGCTTCTTGAGGGGAAAGCTGTAACTCTGTGAGATGATTTCACAGAACACAAAGAAGTTTCTCAGAAAGCTTCTTTCTCTTTGTTATCGGAGGATATTTCCTTTGGCCCTATAGTCTTCAAAGGGATCCGAAATATCTGTTCTCAGATTCCACAGAAATAAGGCTAGCAAAGAGATCCACGAAATACAGATTTAACTCTGTGAGTGGAAGTCACATATCACAGAGCAGTTTCTCAGAAAGCTTCTTTCCAGATTTCACCGGAGGATATTTCCTTTTTCACCATAGCCCTCTATGGGCTTCCAAATATCACTTTGCCAATTCCACAAGAACTGTCTTAGCGAAAGGCTTCTTGAGGGGAAAGCTGTAACTCTGTGAGATGATTTCACAGAACACAAAGAAGTTTCTCAGAAAGCTTCTTTCTCTTTGTTATCGGAGGATATTTCCTTTGGCCCTATAGTCTTCAAAGGGATCCGAAATATCTGTTCTCAGATTCCACAGAAATAAGGCTAGCAAAGAGATCCACGAAATACAGATGTAACTCTGTGAGTGGAAGTCACATATCACAGAGCAGTTTCTCAGAAAGCTTCTTTCCAGATTTCATCGGAGGATATTTCCTTTTTCACCATAGCCCTCTATGGGCTTCCAAATATCACTTTGCCAATTCCACAAGAACTGTCTTAGCAAAAGGCTTCTTGAGGGGAAAGCTGTAACTCTGTGAGATGATTTCACAGAACACAAAGAAGTTTCTCAGAAAGCTTCTTTCTCTTTGTTATGGGAGGATATTTCCTTTGGCCCTGTAGTCTTCAAAGGGTTTCTAAATATCTGCTCTCAGATTCCACAGAAATAAGGCTAGCAAAGAGATCCACGAAATACAGATATAACTCTGTGAGTGGAAGTAATATATCACAGAGCAGTTTCTCAGAAAGCTTCTTTCCAGATTTCATTGGAGGATATTTCCTTTTTCACCATAGCCCTCTAGGGGCTTCCAAATATCACTTTGCCAATTCCACAAGAACTGTCTTAGAGAAAGGCTTCTTGAGGAGAAAGCTGTAACTCTGTGAGATTATTTCACAAAACACAAAGAAGTTTCTCAGAAAGCTTCTTTCTCTTTGTTATCGGAGGATATTTCCTTTGGCCCTATAGTCTTCAATGGGAACCGAAATATCTGTTCTCAGATTCCACAGAAATAAGGCTAGCAAAGAGATCCACGAAATACAGATGTAACTCTGTGAGTGGAAGTCACATATCACAGAGCAGTTTCTCAGAAAGCTTCTTTCCAGATTTCATCGGAGGATATTTCCTTTTTCACCATAGACGTCTATGGGCTTCCAAATATCACTTTGCCAATTCCACAAGAACTGTCTTAGCGAAAGCCTTCTGTAGGGGAAAGCTGTAACTCTGTGAGATGATTTCACAGAACACAAAGAAGTTTCTCAGAAAGCTTCTATCTCTTTGTTATCGGAGGATATTACCTTTGGCCCTATAGTCTTCAAAGGGATCCGAAATATCTGTTCTCAGATTCCACAGAAATAAGGCTAGCAAAGAGATCCACGAAATACAGATGTAACTCTGTGAGGGGAAGTCACATATCACAGAGCAGTTTCTCAGAAAGCTTCTTTCCAGATTTCATCGGAGGATATTTCCTTTTTCAAAATAGCCGTCAATGGGCTTCCAAATATCACTTTGCCAATTCCACAAGAACTGTCTTAGCGAAAGGCTTCTTGAGGGGAAAGCTGCAACTCTGGGAGATGATTTCACAGAACACAAAGAAGTTTCTCAGAAAGCTTCTTTCTCTTTGTTATCGGAGGATATTTCCTTTGGCGCTATAGTCTTCAAAGGGATCCGAAATATCTGTTCTCAGATTCCACAGAAATAAGGCTAGCAAAGAGATCCACAAAATACAGATGTAACTCTGTGAGGGGAAGTCACATATCACAGAGCAGTTTCTCAGAAAGCTTGTTTCCAGATTTCATTGGAGGGTATTTCCTTTTTCACCATAGCCCTCTATGGGCTTCCAAATATCACTTTGCCAATTCCACAAGAACTGTCTTAGCGAAAGGCTTCTTGAGGGGAAAGCTGTAACTCTGTGAGATGATTTCACAGAACACAAAGAAGTTTCTCAGAAAGCTTCTTTCTCTTTGTTATCGGAGGATATTTCCTTTGGCCCTATAGTCTTCAAAGGGATCCGAAATATCTGTTCTCAGATTCCACAGAAATAAGGCTAGCAAAGAGATCCAGGAAATACAGATGTAACTCTGTGAGTGGAAGTCACATATCACAGAGCAGTTTCTCAGAAAGCTTCTTTCCAGATTTCATCGGAGGATATTTCCTTTTTCACCATAGCCCTCTATGGGCTTCCAAATATCACTTTGCCAATTCCACAAGAACTGTCTTAGCAAAAGGCTTCTTGAGGGGAAAGCTGTAACTCTGTGAGATGATTTCACAGAACACAAAGAAGTTTCTCAGAAAGCTTCTTTCTCTTTGTTATGGGAGGATATTTCCTTTGGCCCTGTAGTCTTCAAAGGGTTTCTAAATATCTGCTCTCAGATTCCACAGAAATAAGGCTAACAAAGAGATCCACGAAATACAGATATAACTCTGTGAGTGGAAGTAACATATCACAGAGCAGTTTCTCAGAAAGCTTCTTTCCAGATTTCATTGGAGGATAATTCCTTTTTCACCATAGCCCTCTATGGGCTTCCAAATATCACTTTGCCAATTCCACAAGAACTGTCTTAGCGAAAGGCTTCTTGAGGAGAAAGCTGTAACTCTGTGAGATGATTTCACAGAACACAAAGAAGTTTCTCAGAAAGCTTCTTTCTCTTTGTTATCGGAGGATATTTCCTTTGGCCCTATAGTCTTCAAAGGGATCCGAAATATCTGTTCTCAGATTCCACAGAAATAAGGCTAGCAAAGAGATCCACGAAATACAGATGTAACTCTGTGAGTGGAAGTCACATATCACAGAGCAGTTTCTCAGAAAGCTTCTTTCCAGATTTCATCGGAGGATATTTCCTTTTTCACCATAGACGTCTATGGGCTTCCAAATATCACTTTGCCAATTCCACAAGAACTGTCTTAGCGAAAGCCTTCTGTAGGGGAAAGCTGTAACTCTGTGAGATGATTTCACAGAACACAAAGAAGTTTCTCAAAAAGCTTCTATCTCTTTGTTATCGGAGGATATTACCTTTGGCCCTATAGTCTTCAAAGGGATCCGAAATATCTGTTCTCAGATTCCACAGAAATAAGGCTAGCAAAGAGATCCACGAAATACAGATGTAACTCTGTGAGTGGAAGTCACATATCACAGAGCAGTTTCTCAGAAAGCTTGTTTCCAGATTTCATTGGAGGGTATTTCCTTTTTCACCATAGCCCTCTATGGGCTTCCAAATATCACTTTGCCAATTCCACAAGAACTGTCTTAGCGAAAGGCTTTTTGAGGGGAAAGCTGTAACTCTGTGAGATGATTTCACAGAACACAAAGAAGTTTCTCAGAAAGCTTCTATCTCTTTTTTATCGGAGGATATTTCCTTTGGCCCTATAGTCTTCAAAGGGATCCGAAATATCTGTTCTCAGATTCCACAGAAATAAGGCTAGCAAAGAGATCCACGAAATACAGATGTAACTCTGTGAGTGGAAGTCACATATCACAGAGCAGTTTCTCAGAAAGCTTCTTTCCAGATTTCATCCGAGGATATTTCCTTTTTCACCAAAGCCCTCTAAGGGCACCAAATATCACTTTGCCAATTCCACAAGAACTGTCTTAGCGAAAGGCTTCTTGAGGGGAAAGCTGTAACTCTGTGAGATGATTTCACAGAACACAAAGAAGTTTCTCAGAAAGCTTCTTTCTCTTTGTTATGGGAGGATATTTCCTTTGGCCCTATATTCTTCAAAGGGATTCTAAATATCTGCTCTCAGATTCCACAGAAATAAGGCTAGCAAAGAGATCCAAGAAATACAGATGTAACTCTGGGAGTGGAAGTCACATATCACAGAGCAGTTTCTCAGAAACTTCTTTCCAGATTTCATCGGAGGATATTTCCTTTTTCACCATAGCCCTCTATGGGCTTCCAAATATCACTTTGCCAATTCCACAAGAACTGTCTTAGCGAAAGGCTTCTTGCGGGGAAAGCTGTAACTCTGTGAGATGATTTCACAGAACACAAAGAAGTTTCTCAGAAACCTTCTATCTCTTTGTTATCGGAGGATATTTCCTTTGGCCTTATAATCTTCAAAGGGATCCGAAATATCTGTTCTCAGATTCCACAGAAATAAGGCTAGCAAAGAGATCCACGAAATACAGATGTAACTCTGTGAGTGGAAGTCACATATCACAGAGCAGTTTCTCAGAAAGCTTCTTTCCAGATTTCATCGGAGGATATTTCCTTTTTCACCATAGCCCTCTATGGGCTTCCAAATATCACTTTGCCAATTCCACAAGAACTGTCTTAGCGAAAGGCTTCTTGAGGGGAAAGCTGTAACTCTGTGAGATGATTTCCCAGAACACAAAGAAGTTTCTCAGAAAGCTTCTTTCTCTTTGTTATCGGAGGATATTTCCTTTGGCCCTATAGTCTTCAAAGGGATCCGAAATATCTGTTCTCAGATTCCACAGAAATAAGGCTAGCAAAGAGATCCACGAAATACAGATGTAACTCTGTGAGTGGAAGTCACATATCACAGAGCAGTTTCTCAGAAAGCTTCTTTCCAGATTTCATCGGAGGATATTTCCTTTTTCACCATAGCCCTCTATGGGCTTCCAAATATCACTTTGCCAATTCCACAAGAACTGTCTTAGCGAAAGGCTTCTTGAGGGGAAAACTGTAACTCTGTGAGATGATTTCACAGAACACAAAGAAGTTTCTCAGAAAGCTTCTTTCTCTTTGTTATCGGAGGATATTTCCTTTGGCCCTATAGTCTTCAAAGGGTTTCTAACTATCTGCTCTCAGATTCCACAGAAATAAGGCTAGCAAACAGATCCACGAAATACAGATGTAACTCTGTGAGTGGAAGTAACATATCACAGAGCAGTTTCTCAGAAAGCTTCTTTCCAGATTTCATTGGAGGATATTTCCTTTTTCACCATAGCCCTCTAAGGGATTCCAAATATCACTTTGCCTATTCCACAAGAACTGTCTTAGCGAAAGGCTTCTTGAGGAGAAAGCTGTAACTCTGTGAGATGATTTCACAGAACACAAAGAAGTTTCTCAGAAAGCTTCTTTCTCTTTGTTATCGGAGGATATTTCCTTTGGCCCTATAGTCTTCAAAGGGATCCGAAATATCTGTTCTCAGATTCCACAGAAATAAGGCTAGCAAAGAGATCCACGAAATACAGATGAAACTCTGTGAGTGGAAGTCTCATATCACAGAGCAGTTTCTCAGAATGCTTCTTTCCAGATTTCATCGGAGGATATTTCCTTTTTCACCATAGCCCTCTATGGGCTTCCAAATATCACTTTGCCAATTCCACAAGAACTGTCTTAGCGAAAGGCTTCTTGAGGGGAAAGCTGCAACTCTGGGAGATGATTTCACAGAACACAAAGAAGTTTCTCAGAAAGCTTCTTTCTCTTTGTTATCGGAGGATATTTCCTTTGGCCCTATAGTCTTCAAAGGGATCCGAAATATCTGTTCTCAGATTCCACAGAAATAAGGCTAGCAAAGAGATCCACGAAATACAGATGAAACTCTGTGAGTGGAAGTCTCATATCACAGAGCAGTTTCTCAGAATGCTTCTTTCCAGATTTCATCGGAGGATATTTCCTTTTTCACCATAGCCCTCTATGGGCTTCCAAATATCACTTTGCCAATTCCACAAGAACTGTCTTAGCGAAAGGCTTTTTGAGGGGAAAGCTGTAACTCTGTGAGATGATTTCACAGAACACAAAGAAGTTTCTCAGAAAGCTTCTATCTCTTTGTTATCGGAGGATATTTCCTTTGGCCCTATAGTCTTCAAAGGGATCCGAAATATCTGTTCTCAGATTCCACAGAAATAAGGCTAGCAAAGAGATCCACGAAATACAGATGTAATTCTGTGAGTGGAAGTCACATATCACAGAGCAGTTTCTCAGAAAGCTTCTTTCCAGATTTCATCGGAGGATATTTCCTTTTTCACCATAGCCCTCTATGGGCTTCCAAATATCACTTTGCCAATTCCACAAGAACTGTCTTAGCGAAAGGCTTCTTGAGGGGAAAGCTGTAACTCTATGAGATGATTTCACAGAACACAAAGAAGTTTCTCAGAAAGCTTCTTTCTCTTTCTTATCGGAGGATATTTCCTTTGGCCCTATAGTCTTCAAAGGGATCCGAAATATCTGTTCTCAGATTCCACAGAAATAAGGCTAGCAAAGAGATCCACGAAATACAGATGTAACTCTGTGAGTGGAAGTCACATATCACAGAGCAGTTTCTCAGAAAGCTTCTTTCCAGATTTCATAGGAGGATATTTCCTTTTTCACCATAGCCCTCTATGGGCTTCCAAATATCACTTTGCCAATTCCACAAGAACTGTCTTAGCGAAAGGCTTCTTGAGGGGAAAGCTGTAACTCTGTGAGATGATTTCACAGAACATAAAGAAGTTTCTCAGAAAGCTTCTTTCTCTTTGTTATCGGAGGATATTTCCTTTGGCCCTATAGTCTTCAAAGGGATCAGAAATATCTGTTCTCAGATTCCACAGAAATAAGGACAGCAAAGAGATCCACAAAATACAGATGTAACTCTGTGAGTGGAAGTCACATATCACAGAGCAGTTTCTCAGAAACCTTCTTTCCAGATTTCATTGGAGGGTTTTTCCTTTATCACAATAGCCCTCTATGAACTTCCAAATATCACTTTGCCAATTCCACAAAAACTGTCTTAGCGAAAGGCTTCTTCAGGGGAAAGCTGTAACTCTGGGAGATGATTTCACAGAACACAAAGGAGTTTCTCAGAAAGCTTCTTTCTCTTTGTTATCGGAGTTTATATCCTTTTGCCCTATAGTCTTCAAAGGGATCCTAAATATCTGTTCTCAGACTCCACAGAAATAAGGCTAGCAAAGACATCCACGAAATACAGATGAAACTCTGTGAGTGGAAGTCTCATATCACAGAGCAGTTTCTCAGAATGCTTCTTTCCAGATTTCATCGGAGGATATTTCCTTTTTCAACATAGCCCTCTATGGGCTTCCAAATATCACTTTGCCAATTCCACAAGAACTGTCTTAGCGAAAGGCTTCTTGAGGGGAAAGCTGTAACTCTGGGAGATGATTTCACAGAACACAAAGAAGTTTCTCAGAAAGCTTCTTTCTCTTTGTTTTCGGAGGATATTTCCTTTGGCCCGATAGTCTTCAAAGGGATCCGAAATATCTGTTCTCAGATTCCACAGAAATAAGGCCAGCAAAGAAATCCACGAAATACAGATGTAACTCTGTGAGTGGAAGTCTCATATCACAGAGCAGTTTCTCAGAATGCTTCTTTCCAGATTTCATCGGAGGATATTTCCTTTTTCACCATAGCCCTCTATGGGCTTCCAAATATCACTTTGCCAATTCCACAAGAACTGTCTTAGCGAAAGGCTTCTTGAGGGGAAAGCTGTAACTCTGTGAGATGATTTCACAGAACACAAAGAAGTTTCTTAGAAAGCTTCTTTCTCTTTGTTAACGGAGGATATTTCCTTTGGCCCTATAGTCTTCAAAGGGATCCGAAATATCTGTTCTCAGATTCCACAGAAATAAGGCTAGCAAAGAGATCCACGAGATACTGATGTAACTCTGTGAGTGGAAGTCACATATCACAGAGCAGTTTCTCAGAAAGCTTCTTTGCAGATTTAATCGTAGGATATTTCCTTTTTCACCATAGCCGTCTATGGGCTTCCAAATATCACTTTGCCAATTGCACAAGAACTTTCTTAGCGAAAGGCTTCTTGAGGGGAAAGCTGTAACTCTGGGAGATGATTTCACAGAACACAAAGAAGTTTTTCTGGAAGCTTCTTTCTCTTTGTTATGGGAGGATATTTCCTTTGGCCCTATAGTCTTCAAAGGGATTCTAAATATCTGCTCTGAGATTACACAGAAATAAGGCTAGCAAAGAGATCCACGAAATACAGATGTAACTCTGTGATTGGAAGTAACATATCACAGAGCAGTTTCTCAGAAAGCTTCTTTCCAGATTTCATCGGAGGATATTTCCTTTTTCACCATAGCCCTCTATGGGCTTCCAAATATCACTTTGCCAATTCCACAAGAACTGTCTTAGCGAAAGGCTTCTTGAGGGGAAAGCTGTAACTCTATGAGATGATTTCACAGAACACAAAGAAGTTTCTCAGAAAGCTTCTTTATCTTTCTTATCGGAGGATATTTCCTTTGGCCCTATAGTCTGAAAAGGGATCCGAAATATCTGTTCTCAGATTCCACAGAAATAAGGCTAGCAAAGAGATCCACGAAATACAGATGTAACTCTGTGAGTGGAAGTCACATATCACAGAGCAGTTTCTCAGAAAGCTTCTTTCCAGATTTCATCGGAGGATATTTCCTTTTTCACCCTAGCCCTCTATGGGCTTCCAAATATCACTTTGCCAATTCCACAAGAACTGTCTTAGCGAAAGGCTTCTTGAGGGGAAAGCTCTAACTCTGTGAGATGATTTCACAGAACATAAAGAAGTTTCTCAAAAAGCTTCTTTCTCTTTGTTATCGGAGGATATTTCCTTTGGCCCTTTAGTCTTCAAAGGGATCAGAAATATCTATTCTCAGATTACACAGAAATAAGGCTAGCAAAGAGATCCACAAAATACAGATGTAACTCTGTGAGTGGAAGTCACATATCACAGAGCAGTTTCTCAGAAAGCTTCTTTCCAGATTTCATGGGAGGGTATTTCCTTTATCACAATAGCCCTCTATGAACTTCCAAATATCACTTTGCCAATTCCACAAAAACTGTCTTAGCGAAAGGCTTCTTCAGGGGAAAGCTGTAACTCTGGGAGATGATTTCACAGAACACAAAGGAGTTTCTCAGAAAGCTTCTTTCTCTTTGTTATCGGAGTTTATATCCTTTTGCCCTATAGTCTTCAAAGGGATCCGAAATATCTGTTCTCAGACTCCACAGAAATAAGGCTAGCAAAGACATCCACGAAATACAGATGAAACTCTGTGAGTGGAAGTCTCATATCACAGAGCAGTTTCTCAGAATGCTTCTTTCCAGATTTCATCGGAGGATATTTCCTTTTTCACCATAGCCGTCTATGGGCTTCCAAATATCACTTTGCCAATTCCACAAGAACTGTCTTAGCGAAAGGCTTCTTGAGGGGAAAGCTGTAACTCTGGGAGATGATTTCACAGAACACAAAGAAGTTTCTCAGAAAGCTTCTTTCTCTTTGTTATCGGAGGATATTTCCTTTGGCCCTATAGTCTTCAAAGGGATCCGAAATATCTGTTCTCAGATTCCACAGAAATAAGGCTAGCAAAGAGATCCACGAAATACAGATGAATCTCTGTGAGTGGAAGTCTCATATCACAGAGCAGTTTCTCAGAATGCTTCTTTCCAGATTTCATCGGAGGATATTTCCTTTTTCACCATAGCCATCTATGGGCTTCCAAATATCACTTTGCCAATTCCACAAGAACTGTCTTAGCGAAATGCTTCTTGAGGGGAAAGCTGTAACTGTGTGAGATGACTTCACAGAACACAAAGAAGTTTCTTAGAAACCTTCTTTCTCTTTGTTAACGGAGGATATTTCCTTTGGCCCTATAGTCTTCAAAGGGATCCGAAACATCTGTTCTCAGATTCCACAGAAATAAGGCTAGCAAAGAGATCCACGAGATACTGATGTAACTCTGTGAGTGGAAGTCACATATCACAGAGCAGTTTCTCAGAAAGCTTCTTTGCAGATTTCATCGTAGGATATTTCCTCTTTCACCATAGCCGTCTATGGGCTTCCAAATATCACTTTGCCAATTGCACAAGAACTTTCTTAGCGAAAGGCTTCTTGAGGGGAAAGCTGTAACTC
The DNA here is from genome assembly GCF_049350105.2 of Macaca mulatta. Taxonomy (NCBI): domain Eukaryota; kingdom Metazoa; phylum Chordata; class Mammalia; order Primates; family Cercopithecidae; genus Macaca; species Macaca mulatta. The sequence goes on from NC_133417.1 coordinate 33,355,470, forward strand.
TGGGAGATGATTTCACAGAACACAAAGAAGTTTCTCAGAAAGCTTCTTTCTCTTTGTTATCGGAGGATATTTCCTTTGGCCCTATAGTATTCAAAGGGATCCGAAATATCTCTTCTCAGATTCCACAGAAATAACGCTAGCAAAGAGATCCACGAAATACAGATGTAACTCTGTGAGTGGAAGTCACATATCATAGAGCAGTTTCTCAGAAAGCTTCTTTCCAGATTTCATCGGAGGATATTTCCTTTTTCACCGTAGCCCCCTATGGGCTTCCAAATATCACTTTGCCAATTCCACAAGAACTGTCTTAGCGAAAGGCTTCTTGAGGGGAAAGCTGTAACTCTGTGAGATGATTTCACAGAACACAAAGAAGTTTCTCAGAAAGCTTCTTTCTCTTTGTTATCGGAGGATATTTCCTTTGGCCCTATTGTCTTCAAAGGGATCCGAAATATCTGTTCTCAGATTCCACAGAAATAAGGCTAGCAAAGAGATCCACGAAATACAGATGTAACTCTGTGAGTGGAAGTCAGATATCACAGAGCAGTTTCTCAGAAAGCTTCTTTCCAGATTTCATCGGAGGATATTTCCTTTTTCAACATAGCCCTCTATGGGCTTCCAAATATCACTTTGCCAATTCCACAAGAACTCTCTTAGCGAAAGGCTTCTTGAGGGGAAAGCTGTAACTCTGTGAGATGATTTCACAGAACACGAAGAAGTTTCTTAGAAACCTTCTTTCTCTTTTTTAACGGAGGATATTTCCTTTGGCCCTATAGTCTTCAAAGGGATCCGAAATATCTGTTCTCAGATTCCACAGAAATAAGGCTAGCAAAGAGATCCACGAGATACTGACGTAACTCTGTGAGTGGAAGTCACATATCACAGAGCAGTTTCTCAGAAAGCTTCTTTCCAGATTTCATCGGAGTATATTTCCTTTTTCACCATAGCAGTCTATGGGCTTCCAAATATCACTTTGCCAATTCCACAAGAACTGTCTTAGCGAAAGGCTTCTTGAGGGGAAAGCTGTAACTCTGTGAGATGATTTCACAGAACACAAAAAAGTTTTTCAGAAAGCTTCTTTCTCTTTGTTATGGGAGGATATTTCCTTTGGCCCTATAGTCTTCAAAGGGATCCGAAATATCTGTTCTCAGATTCCACAGAAATAAGGCTAGCAAACAGATCCACGAAATACAGTTGTAACTCTGTGAGTGGAAGGCACATATCACAGAGCAGTTTCTCAGAAAGCTTCTTTCCAGATTTCATCTGAAGATATTTCCTTTTTCACCATAGCCCTCTATGGGCTTCCAAATATCACTTTACCAATTCCAGAAGAACTGTCTTAGCGAAAGGCTTCTTGAGGGGAAAGCTGTAACTCTGTGAGATGATTTCACAGAACACAAAGAAGTTTTTCAGGAAGCTTCTTTCTGTTTGTTATGGGAGGATATTTCCTTTGGCCCTATAGTCTTCAAAGGGATTCTAAATTTCTGCTCTGAGATTCCACAGAAATAAGGCTAGCAAAGAGATCCACGAAATACAGATGTAACTCTGTGAGTGGAAATCACATATCACAGAGCAGTTTCTCAGAAAACTTCTTTCCAGATTTCATTCGAGGATATTTCCTTTTTCACCATAGCCCTCTATGGGCTTCCAAATATCACTTTGCCAATTCCACAAGAACTGTCTTAGCAAAAGGCTTCTTGAGGGGAAAGCTGTAACTCTGTGAGATGATTTCACAGAACACAAAGAAGTTTTTCAGAAAGCTTCTTTCTCTTTGTTATGGGAGGATATTTCCATTGGCCCTATAGTCTTCAAAGGGATCCGAAATATCTGTTCTCAGATTCCACAGAAATAAGGCTAGCAAAGAGATCCACGAAATATAGATGTAACTCTGTGAGTGGAAGTCACATATCACAGAGCAGTTTCTCAGAAAGCTTCTTTCCAGATTTCATCGGAGGATATTTCCTTTTTCACCGTAGCCCCCTATGGGCTTCCAAATATCACTTTGCCAATTCCACAAGAACTGTCTTAGCGAAAGGCTTCTTGAGGGGAAAGCTGTAACTCTGTGAGATGATTTCACAGAACACAAAGAAGTTTCTCAGAAAGCTTCTTTCTCTTTGTTATCGGAGGATATTTCCTTTGGCCCTATTGTCTTCAAAGGGATCCGAAATATCTGTTCTCAGATTCCACAGAAATAAGGCTAGCAAAGAGATCCACGAAATACAGATGTAACTCTGTGAGTGGAAGTCAGATATCACAGAGCAGTTTCTCAGAAAGCTTCTTTCCAGATTTCATCGGAGGATATTTCCTTTTTCAAGATAGCCCTCTATGGGCTTCCAAATATCACTTTGCCAATTACACAAGAACTGTCTTAGCGAAAGGCTTCTTGAGAGGAAAGCTGTAACTCTGTGAGATGATTTCACAGAACACAATGAAGTTTCACAGAAAGCTTCTTTCTCTTTGTTATGGGAGGATATTTCCTTTCTCGCTATAGTCTTCATAGGGATCCGAAATATCTGTTCTCAGATTCCACAGAAATAAGGCTAGCAAAGAGATCCACGAAATACAGATGTAACTCTGTGAGTGGAAGTCACATATCACAGAGCAGTTTCTCAGAAAGCTTCTTTCCAGATTTCATCGGAGTATATTTCCTTTTTCACCATAGCGCTCTATGGGCTTCCAAATATCACTTTGCCAATTCCACAAGAACTGTCTTAGCGAAAGGCTTCTTGAGGGGAAAGCTGTAACTCTGTGAGATGATTTCACAGAACACAAAAAAGTTTCTCAGAAAGCTTCTTTCTCTTTGTTATGGGAGGATATTTCCTTTGGCCCTATAGTCTTCAAAGGGATCCGAAATATCTGTTCTCAGATTCCACAGAAATAAGGCTAGCAAAGAGATCCACGAAATACAGATGTAACTCTGTGAGTGGAAGTCACATATCACAGAGCAGTTTCTCAGAAAGCTTCTTCCCAGATTTCATCGGAGGATATTTCCTTTTTCACCATAGCCGTCTATGGGATTCCAAATATCACTTTGCCAATTCCACAAGAACTGTCCTAGCGAAAGGCTTCTTGAGGGGAAAGCTGTAACTCTATGAGATGATTTCACAGAACACAAAGAAGTTTCTCAGAAAGCTTCTTTCTCTTTGTTATCGGAGGATATTTCCTTTGGCCCTATAGTCTTCAAAGGGATCCGAAATATCTGTTCTCAGATTCCACAGAAATAAGGCTAGCAAAGAGATCCACGAAATACAGATGTAACTCTGTGAGTGGAAGTCACCTAACACAGAGCAGTTTCTCAGAAAGCTTCTTTCCAGATTTCATCGGAGGATATTTCCTTTTTCACCATAGCCCTCTATGGGCTTCCAAATATCACTTTGCCAATTCCACAAGAACTGTCTTAGCGAAAGACTTCTTGAGGGGAAAGCTGTAACTCTGTGAGATGATTTCACAGAACACAAAGAAGTTTCTTAGAAAGCTTCTATCTCTTTGTTATCGGAGGATATTTCCTTTGGCCTTATAATCTTCAAAGGGATCCGAAATATCTGTTCTCAGATTCCACAGAAATAAGACTAGCAAAGAAATCCACGAAATACAGATGTAACTCTGTGAGTGGAAGTCACATATCACAGAGCAGTTTCTCAGAAAGCTTCTTTCCAGATTTCATCGGAGGATATTTCCTTTTTCACCATAGCCCTCTATGGGCTTCCAAATATCACTTTGCCAATTCCACAAGAACTGTCTTAGCGAAAAGCTTCTTGAGGGGAAAGCTGCAACTCTGAGAGATGATTTCACAGAACACAAAGAAGTTTCTCAGAAAGCTTCTTTCTCTTTGTTATGGGAGGATATTTCCTTTGGCCCTATAGTCTTCAAGGGGATTCTAAATATCTGCTCTCAGATTCCACAGAAATAAGGCTAGCAAAGAGATCCACGAAATACAGATATAACTCTGTGAGTGGAAGTCACATATCACAGAGCAGTTTCTCAGAAAGCTTCTTTCCAGATTTCATCGGAGGATATTTCCTTTTTCACCATAGCCCTCTATGGGCTTCCAAATATCACTTTGCCAATTCCACAAGAACTGTCTTAGCGAAAAGCTTCTTGAGGGGAAAGCTGCAACTCTGAGAGATGATTTCACAGAACACAAAGAAGTTTCTCAGAAAGCTTCTTTCTCTTTGTTATGGGAGGATATTTCCTTTGGCCCTATATTCTTCAAAGGGATTCTAAATATCTGCTCTCAGATTCCACAGAAATAAGGCTAGCAAAGAGATCCACGAAATACAGATGTAACTCTGGGAGTGGAAGTCACATATCACAGAGCAGTTTCTCAGAAACTTCTTTCCAGATTTCATCGGAGGATATTTCCTTTTTCACCATAGCCCTCTATGGGCTTCCAAATATCACTTTGCCAATTCCACAAGAACTGTCTTAGCGAAAGGCTTCTTGCGGGGAAAGCTGTAACTCTGTGAGATGATTTCACAGAACACAAAGAAGTTTCTCAGAAACCTTCTATCTCTTTGTTATCGGAGGATATTTCCTTTGGCCTTATAATCTTCAAAGGGATCCGAAATATCTGTTCTCAGATTCCACAGAAATAAGACTAGCAAAGAAATCAACGAAATACAGATGTAACTCAGTGAGTGGAAGTCACATATCACAGAGCAGTTTCTCAGAAAGCTTCTTTCCAGATTTCATCGGAGGATATTTCCTTTTTCACCATAGCCCTCTAGGGGCTTCCAAATATCACTTTGCCAATTCGACAAGAACTGTCTTAGCGAAAGGCTTCTTGAGGGGAAAGCTGCAACTCTGGGAGATGATTTCACAGAACACAAAGAAGTTTCTCAGAAAGCTTCTATCTCTTTGTTATCGGAGGATATTTCCTTTGGCCCTATAGTGTTCAAAGGGATTCTAAATATCTGCTTTCAGATTCCACAGAAATAAGGCTAGCAAAGAGATCCACGAAATACAGATGAAACTCTGTGAGTGGAAGTCACATATCACAGAGCAGTTTCTCAGAAAGCTTCTTTCCAGATTTCATCGGAGGATATTTCCTTTTTCACCATAGCCCTCTATGGGCTTCCAAATATCACTTTGCCAATTCCACAAGAACTGTCTTAGCGAAAGGCTTCTTGAGGGGAAAGCTGTAACTCTGTGAGATGATTTCACAGAACACAAAGACGTTTCTCAGATAGCTTCTTTCTCTTTGTTATCGTTGGATATTTCCTTTGGCCCAATAGTCTTCAAAGGGATCTGAAATATGTGTTCTCAGATTCCACAGAAATAAGGCTAGCAAAGAGATCCACGAAATACAGATGTAACTCTGTGAGTGGAAGTCACATATCACAGAGCAGTTTCTCAGAAAGCTTCTTTCCAGATTTCATCGGAGGATATTTCCTTTTTCACCATAGCCCTCTATGGGCTTCCAAATATCACTTTGCCAATTCCACAAGAACTGTCTTAGCGAAAGGCTTCTTGAGGGAAAAGCTGTAACTCTGTGAGATGATTTCACAGAACACAAAGAAGTTTCTCAGAAAGCTTCTTTCTCTTTGTTATCGGAGGATATTTCCTTTGGCCCTATAGTCTTCAAAGGGTTTCTAAATATCTGCTCTCAGATTCCACAGAAATAAGGCTAGCAAAGAGATCCACGAAATACAGATGTAACTCTGTGAGTGGAAGTAACATATCACAGAGCAGTTTCTCAGAAAGCTTCTTTCCAGATTTCATTGGAGGATATTTCCTTTTTCACCATAGCCCTCTATGGGCTTCCAAATATCACTTTGCCAATTCCACAAGAACTGTCTTAGCGAAAGGCTTCTTGAGGAGAAAGCTGTAACTCTGTGAGATGATTTCACAGAACACAAAGAAGTTTCTCAGAAAGCTTCTTTCTCTTTGTTATCGGAGGATATTTCCTTTGGCCCTATAGTCTTCAATGTGATCCGAAATATCTGTTCTCAGATTCCACAGAAATAAGGCTAGCAAAGAGATCCACGAAATACAGATGTAACTCTGTGAGTGGAAGTCAGATATCACAGAGCTGTTTCTCAGAAAGCTTCTTTCCAGATTTCATTGGAGGGTATTTCCTTTTTCACAATAGCCTTCTATGGGCTTCCAAATATCACTTTGCCAATTCCACAAGAACTGTCTTAGCGAAAGGCTTCTTCAGGGGAAAGCTGTAACTCTGGGAGTTGATTTCACAGAACACAAAGAAGTTTCTCAGAAAGCTTCTTTCTCTTTGTTATCGGAGGATATTTCCTTTGGCCCTATAGTCTTCAAAGGGATCCGAAATATCTGTTCTCAGATTCCACAGAAATAAGGCTAGCAAAGAGATCCACGAAATACAGATGTAACTCTGTGAGTGGAAGTCACATATCACAGAGCAGATTCTCAGAAAGCTTCTTTCCAGATTTCATCGGAGGATATTTCCTTTTTCACCATAGCCCTCTACGGGCTTCCAAATATCACTTTGCCAATTCCACAAGAACTGTCTTAGCGAAAGGCTTCTTGAGGGGAAAGCTGTAACTCTATGAGATGATTTCACAGAACACAAAGAAGTTTCTCAGAAAGCTTCTTTCTCTTTGTTATCGGAGGATATTTCCTTTGGCCCTATAGTCTTCAAAGGGATCCGACATATCTGTTCTCAGATTCCACAGAAATAAGGCTAGCAAAGAGATCCACGAAATACAGATGTAACTCTGTGAGTGGAAGTCACATATCACAGAGGAGTTTCTCAGAAAGCTTCTTTCCAGATTTCATCGGAGGATATTTCCTTTTTCATCATAGCCCTCTATGGGCTTCCCAATATCACTTTGCCAATTCCACAAGAACTGTCTTAGCGAAAGGCTTCTTGAGGGGAAAGCTGTAACTCTGTGAGATGATTTCACAGAACACAAAGAAGTTTCTCAGAAAGCTTCTTTCTCTTTGTTATCGGAGGATATTTCCTTTGGCCCTATAGTCTTCAAAGGGATTCTAACTATCTGCTCTCAGATTCCACAGAAATAAGGCTAGCAAAGAGATCCACGAAATACTGATGTAACTCAGTGAGTGGAAATCACATATCACAGAGCAGTTTCTCAGAAAGCTTCTTTCCAGATTTCATTCGAGGATATTTCCTTTTTCACCATAGCCCTCTAAGGGGTTCCAAATATCACTTTGCCAATTCCACAAGAACTGTCTTAGCGAAAGGCTTCTTGAGGGGAAAACTGTAACTCTGTGAGATGATTTCACAGAACACAAAGAAGTTTCTCAGAAAGCTTCTTTCTCTTTGTTATCGGAGGATATTTCCTTTGGCCCTATAGTCTTCCATGGGATCCGAAATATCTATTCTCAGATTCCACAGAAGTAAGGCTAGCAAAGAGATCCACGAAATACAGATGTAACTCTGTGAGTGGAAGTCACATATCACAGAGCAGTTTCTCAGAAAGATTCTTTCCAGATTTCATCGGAGGATATTTCCTTTTTCACCATAGCCATCTATGGGCTTCCAAATATCACTTTGCCAATTCCACAAGAACTGTCTTAGCGAAAGGCTTCTTGAGGGGAAAGCTGTAACTCTGTGAGATGATTTCACAGAACACAAAGAAGTTTCTCAGAAAGCTTCTATCTCTTTGTTATCGGATGATATTTCCTTTGGCCCTATAGTCTTCAAAGGGATCCGAAATATCTGTTCTCAGATTCCACAGAAATAAGGCTAGCAAAGAGATCCACGAAATACAGATGTAACTCTGTGAGTGGAAGTCACATATCACATAGCAGTTTCTCAGAAAGCTTCTTCCCAGATTTCATCGGAGGATATTTCCTTTTTCACCATAGCCGCCTATGGGCTTCCAAATATCACTTTGCCAATTCCACAAGAACTGTCCTAGCGAAAGGCTTCTTGAGGGGAAAGCTGTAACTCTATGAGATGATTTCACAGAACACAAAGAAGTTTCTCAGAAAGCTTCTTTCTCTTTGTTATCGGAGGATATTTCCTTTGGCCCTATAGTCTTCAAAGGGATCCGAAATATCTGTTCTCAGATTCCACAGAAATAAGGCTAGCAAAGAGATCCACGAAATACAGATGTAACTCTGTGAGTGGAAGTCACATATCACAGAGCAGTTTCTCAGAAAGCTTCTTTCCAGATTTCATTGGAGGATATTTCCTTTTTCACCATAGCCCTCTATGGGCTTCCAAATATCACTTTGCCAATTCCACAAGAACTGTCTTAGCAAAAGGCTTCTTGAGGGGAAAGCTGTAACTCTGTGAGATGATTTCACAGAACACAAAGAAGTTTCTCAGAAAGCTTCTTTCTCTTTGTTATCGGAGGATATTTCCTTTGGCCCTAAGTCTTCAAAGTGTTTCTAATTATCTGCTCTCAGATTCCACAGAAATAAGGCTAGCAAAGAGATCCAGGAAATACAGATGTAACTCTGTGATTGGAAGTAACATATCACAGAGCAGTTTCTCAGAAAGCTTCTTTCCAGATTTCATTGGAGGATATTTCCTTTTTCAACATAGCCCTCTATGGGCTTCCAAATATCACTTTGCCAATTCCACAAGAACTGTCTTAGCGAAAGGCTTCTTGAGGAGAATCCTGTAACTCTGTGAGATGATTTCACAGAACACAAAGAAGTTTCTCAGAAAGCTTCTTTCTCTTTGTTATCGGAGGATATTTCCTTTGGCCCTATAGTCTTCAAAGGGATCCGAAATATCTGTTCTCAGATTCCACAGAAATAAGGCTAGCAAAGAGATCCACGAAATACAGATGTAACTCTGTGAGTGGAAGTCACATATCACAGAGCAGTTTCTCAGAAAGCTTCTTTCCAGATTTCATCGGAGGATATTTCCTTTTTCACCATAGCCGTCTATGGGCTTCCAAATATCACTTTGCCAATTCCACAAGAACTGTCTTAGCGAAAGGCTACTTGAGGGGAAAGCTGTAACTCTGTGAGATGATTTCACAGAACACAAAGAAGTTTCTCAGAAAGCTTGTATCTCTTTGTTATCGGAGGATATTTCCTTTGGCCCTATAGTCTTCAAAGGGATCCGAAATATCTGTTCTGAGATTCCACAGAAATAAGGCTAGCAAAGAGATCCACGAAATACAGATGTAACTCTGTGAGTGGAAGTCACATATCACAGAGCAGTTTCTCAGAAAGCTTCTTTCCAGATTTCATCGGAGGATATTTCCGTTTTCACCATAGCCGTCTATGGGCTTCCAAATATCACTTTGCCAATTCCACAAGAACTGTCTTAGCGAAAGGCTTCTTGAGGGGAAAGCTGCAACTCTGGGAGATGATTTCACAGAACACAAAGAAGTTTCTCAGAAAGCTTCTTTCTCTTTGTTATCGGAGGATATTTCCTTTGGCCCTAAGTCTTCAAAGGGTTTCTAATTATCTGCTCTCAGATTCCACAGAAATAAGGCTAGCAAAGAGATCCACGAAATACAGATGTAACTCTGTGATTGGAAGTAACATATCACAGAGCAGTTTCTCAGAAAGCTTCTTTCCAGATTTCATTGGAGGATATTTCCTTTTTCAACATAGCCCTCTATGGGCTTCCAAATATCACTTTGCCAATTCCACAAGAACTGTCTTAGCGAAAGGTTTCTTGAGGAGAATGCTGTAACTCTGTGAGATGATTTCACAGAACACAAAGAAGTTTCTCAGAAAGCTTCTTTCTCTTTGTTTTCGGAGGATATTTCCTTTGGCCCTATAGTCTTCAAAGGGATCCGAAATATCTGTTCTCAGATTCCACAGAAATAAGGCTAGCAAAGAGATCCACGAAATACAGATGTAACTCTGTGAGTGGAAGTCACATATCACAGAGCAGTTTCTCAGAAAGCTTCTTTCCAGATTTCATCGGAGGATATTTCCTTTTTCACCATAGCCGTCTATGCGCTTCCAAATATCACTTTGCCAATTCCACAAGAACTGTCTTAGCGAAAGGCTTCTTGAGGGGAAAGCTGTAACTCTGTGAGATGATTTCACAGAACACAAAGAAGTTTCTCAGAAAGCTTGTATCTCTTTGTTATCGGAGGATATTTCCTTTGGCCCTATAGTCTTCAAAGGGATCCGAAATATCTGTTCTGAGATTCCACAGAAATAAGGCTAGCAAAGAGATCCACGAAATACAGATGTAACTCTGTGAGTGGAAGTCACATATCACAGAGCAGTTTCTCAGAAAGCTTCTTTCCAGATTTCATCGGAGGATATTTCCGTTTTCACCATAGCCGTCTATGGGCTTCCAAATATCACTTTGCCAATTCCACAAGAACTGTCTTAGCGAAAGGCTTCTTGAGTGGAAAGCTGCAACTCTGGGAGATGATTTCATAGAACACAAAGAAGTTTCTCAGAAAGCTTCTTTCTCTTTGTTTTCGGAGGATATTTCCTTTGGCCCTATAGTCTTCAAAGGGATCCGAAATATCTGTTCTCAGATTCCACAGAAATAAGGCTAGCAAAGAGATCCACGAAATACAGATGTAACTCTGTGATTGGAAGTAACATATCACAGAGCAGTTTCTCAGAAAGCTTCTTTCCAGATTTCATTGGAGGATATTTCCTTTTGCAACATAGCCCTCTATGGGCTTCCAAATATCACTTTGCCAATTCCACAAGAACTGTCTTAGCGAAAGGCTTCTTGAGGAGAATCCTGTAACTCTGTGAGATGATTTCACAGAACACAAAGAAGTTTCTCAGAAAGCTTCTTTCTCTTTGTTATCGGAGGATATTTCCTTTGGCCCTATAGTCTTCAAAGGGATCCGAAATATCTGTTCTCAGATTCCACAGAAATAAGGCTAGCAAAGAGATCCACGAAATACAGATGTAACTCTGTGAGTGGAAGTCACATATCACAGAGCAGTTTCTCAGAAAGCTTCTTTCCAGATTTCATCGGAGGATATTTCCTTTTTCACCATAGCCGTCTATGGGCTTCCAAATATCACTTTGCCAATTCCACAAGAACTGTCTTAGCGAAAGGCTTCTTGAGGGGAAAGCTGTAACTCTGTGAGATGATTTCACAGAACACAAAGAAGTTTCTCACAAAGCTTGTATCTCTTTGTTATCGGAGGATATTTCCTTTGGCCCTATAGTCTTCAAAGGGATCCGAAATATCTGTTCTCAGATTCCACAGAAATAAGGCTAGCAAAGAGATCCACAAAATACAGATGTAACTCTGTGAGTGGAAGTCACATATCACACAGCAGTTTCTCAGAAAGCTTCTTTCCAGAATTAATCGGAGGATATTTCCGTTTTCACCATAGCCGTCTATGGGCTTCCAAATATCACTTTGCCAATTCCACAAGAACTGTCTTAGCGAAAGGCTTCTTGAGGGGAAAGCTGCAACTCTGGGAGATGATTTCACAGAACACAAAGAAGTTTCTCAGAAAGCTTCTTTCTCTTTGTTATCGGAGGATATTTCCTTTGGCCCTATAGTCTTCAAAGGGATCCGAAATATCTGTTCTCAGATTCCACAGAAATAAGGCTAGCAAAGAGATCCACGAAATACAGATGTAACTCTGTGAGTGGAAGTCACATATCACAGAGCAGTTTCTCAGAAAGCTTCTTTCCAGATTTCATCGGAGGATATTTCCTTTTTCACCATAGCCCTCTATGGGCTTCCAAATATCACTTTGCCAATTCCACAAGAACTGTCTTAGCGAAAGGTTTCTTGAGGAGAATGCTGTAACTCTGTGAGATGATTTCACAGAACACAAAGAAGTTTCTCAGAAAGCTTCTTTCTCTTTGTTATCGGAGGATATTTCCTTTGGCCCTATAGTCTTCAAAGGGATCCGAAATATCTGTTCTCAGATTCCACAGAAATAAGGCTAGCAAAGAGATCCACGAAATACAGATGTAACTCTGTGAGTGGAAGTCACATATCACAGAGCAGTTTCTCAGAAAGCTTCTTTCCAGATTTCATCGGAGGATATTTCCGTTTTCACCATAGCCGTCTATGGGCTTCCAAATATCACTTTGCCAATTCCACAAGAACTGTCTTAGCGAAAGGCTTCTTGAGTGGAAAGCTGCACCTCTGGGAGATGATTTCACAGAACACAAAGAAGTTTCTCAGAAAGCTTCTTTCTCTTTGTTTTCGGAGGATATTTCCTTTGGCCCTATAGTCTTCAAAGGGATCCGAAATATCTGTTCTCAGATTCCACAGAAATAAGGCTAGCAAAGAGATCCACGAAATACAGATGTAACTCTGTGAGTGGAAGTCACATATCACAGAGCAGTTTCTCAGAAAGCTTCTTTCCAGATTTCATCGGAGGATATTTCCTTTTTCACCATAGCCCTCTACGGGCTTCCAAATATCACTTTGCCAATTCCACAAGAACTGTCTTAGCGAAAGGCTTCTTGAGGGGAAAGCTGTAACTCTATGAGATGATTTCACAGAACACAAAGAAGTTTCTCAGAAAGCTTCTTTCTCTTTGTTATCGGAGGATATTTCCTTTGGCCCTATAGTCTTCAAAGGGATCCGACATATCTGTTCTCAGATTCCACAGAAATAAGGCTAGCAAAGAGATCCACGAAATACAGATGTAACTCTGTGAGTGGAAGTCACATATCACAGAGGAGTTTCTCAGAAAGCTTCTTTCCAGATTTCATCGGAGGATATTTCCTTTTTCATCATAGCCCTCTATGGGCTTCCCAATATCACTTTGCCAATTCCACAAGAACTGTCTTAGCGAAAGGCTTCTTGAGGGGAAAGCTGTAACTCTGTGAGATGATTTCACAGAACACAAAGAAGTTTCTCAGAAAGCTTCTTTCTCTTTGTTATCGGAGGATATTTCCTTTGGCCCTATAGTCTTCAAAGGGATTATAACTATCTGCTCTCAGATTCCACAGAAATAAGGCCAGCAAAGAGATCCACGAAATACTGATGTAACTCTGTGAGTGGAAATCACATATCACAGAGCAGTTTCTCAGAAAGCTTCTTTCCAGATTTCATTCGAGGATATTTCCTTTTTCACCATAGCCCTCTAAGGGGTTCCAAATATCACTTTGCCAATTCCACAAGAACTGTCTTAGCGAAAGGCTTCTTGAGGGGAAAGCTGTAACTCTGTGAGATGATTTCACAGAACACAAAGAAGTTTCTCAGAAAGCTTCTTTCTCTTTGTTATCGGAGGATATTTCCTTTGGCCCTATAGTCTTCAAAGGGATCCGAAATATCTGTTCTCAGATTCCACAGAAATAAGGCTAGCAAAGAGATCCACGAAATACAGATGTAACTCTGTGAGTGGAAGTCACATATCACAGAGCAGTTTCTCAGAAAGCTTCTTTCCAGATTTCATCGGAGGATATTTCCTTTTTCACCATAGCCGTCTATGGGCTTCCAAATATCACTTTGCCAATTCCACAAGAACTGTCTTAGCGAAAGGCTTCTTGAGGGGAAAGCTGTAACTCTGTGAGATGATTTCACAGAACACAAAGAAGTTTCTCACAAAGCTTGTATCTCTTTGTTATCGGAGGATATTTCCTTTGACCCTATAGTCTTCAAAGGGATCCGAAATATCTGTTCTCAGATTCCACAGAAATAAGGCTAGCAAAGAGATCCACGAAATACAGATGTAACTCTGTGAGTGGAAGTCACATATCACACAGCAGTTTCTCAGAAAGCTTCTTTCCAGATTTCATCGGAGGATATTTCCGTTTTCACCATAGCCGTCTATGGGCTTCCAAATATCACTTTGCCAATTCCACAAGAACTGTCTTAGCGAAAGGCTTCTTGAGGGGAAAGCTGCAACTCTGGGAGATGATTTCACAGAACACAAAGAAGTTTCTCAGAAAGCTTCTTTCTCTTTGTTATCGGAGGATATTTCCTTTGGCCCTATAGTCTTCAAAGGGATCCGAAATATCTGTTCTCAGATTCCACAGAAATAAGGCTAGCAAAGAGATCCACGAAATACAGATGTAACTCTGTGAGTGGAAGTCACATATCACAGAGCAGTTTCTCAGAAAGCTTCTTTCCAGATTTCATCGGAGGATATTTCCTTTTTCACCATAGCCCTCTATGGGCTTCCAAATATCACTTTGCCAATTCCACAAGAACTGTCTTAGCGAAAGGCTTCTTGAGGGGAAAGCTGTAACTCTGTGAGATGATTTCACAGAACACAAAGAAGTTTCTCAGAAAGCTTCTTTCTCTTTGTTATCGGAGGATATTTCCTTTGGCCCTATAGTCTTCAAAGGGATTCTAACTATCTGCTCTCAGATTCCACAGAAATAAGGCTAGCAAAGAGATCCACGAAATACTGATGTAACTCTGTGAGTGGAAATCACATATCACAGAGCAGTTTCTCAGAAAGCTTCTTTCCAGATTGCATTCGAGGATATTTCCTTTTTCACCATAGCCCTCTATGGGGTTCCAAATATCACTTTGCCAATTCCACAAGAACTGTCTTAGCGAAAGGCTTCTTGAGGGGAAAGCTGTAACTCTGTGAGATGATTTCACAGAACACAAAGAACTTTCTCAGAAAGCTTCTTTCTCTTTGTTATCGGAGGATATTTCCTTTGGCCCTATAGTCTTCCATGGGATCCGAAATATCTATTCTCAGATTCCACAGAAATAAGGCTAGCAAAGAGATCCACGAAATACAGATGTAACTCTGTGAGTGGAAGTCACATATCACAGAGCAGTTTCTCAGAAAGATTCTTTCCAGATTTCATCGGAGGATATTTCCTTTTTCACCGTAGCCATCTATGGGCTTCCAAATATCACTTTGCCAATTCCACAAGAACTGTCTTAGCGAAAGGCTTCTTGAGGGGAAAGCTGTAACTCTGCGAGATGATTTCACAGAACACAAACAAGTTTCTCGGAAAGCTTCTATCTCTTTGTTATCGGATGATATTTCCTTTGGCCCTATAGTCTTCAAAGGGATCCGAAATATCTGTTCTCAGATTCCACAGAAATAAGGCTAGCAAAGAGATCCACGAAATACAGATGTAACTCTCTGAGTGGAAGTCACATATCACAGAGCAGTTTCTCAGAAAGCTTCTTCCCAGATTTCATCGGAGGATATTTCCTTTTTCACCATAGCCGCCTAAGGGCTTCCAAATATCACTTTGCCAATTCCACAAGAACTGTCCTAGCGAAAGGCTTCTTGAGGGGAAAGCTGTAACTCTATGAGATGATTTCACAGAACACAAAGAAGTTTCTCAGAAAGCTTCTTTCTCTTTGTTATCGGAGGATATTTCCTTTGGCCCTATAGTCTTCAAAGGGATCCGCAATATCTGTTCTCAGATTCCACAGAAATAAGGCTAGCAAAGAGATCCACGAAATACAGATGTAACTCTGTGAGTGGAAGTCACATATCACAGAGCAGTTTCTCAGAAAGCTTCTTTCCAGATTTCATCGGAGGATATTTCCTTTTTCACCATAGCCCTCTATGGGCTTCCAAATATCACTTTGCCAATTCCACAAGAACTGTCTTAGCAAAAGGCTTCTTGAGGGGAAAGCTGTAACTCTATGAGATGATTTCACAGAACACAAAGAAGTTTCTCAGAAAGCTTCTTTCTCTTTGTTATCGGAGGATATTTCCTTTGGCCCTAAGTCTTCAAAGTGTTTCTAATTATCTGCACTCAGATTCCACAGAAATAAGGCTAGCAAAGAGATCCAGGAAATACAGATGTAATTCTGTGATTGGAAGTAACATATCACAGAGCAGTTTCTCAGAAAGCTTCTTTCCAGATTTCATTGGAGGATATTTCCTTTTGCAACATAGCCCTCTATGGGCTTCCAAATATCACTTTGCCAATTCCACAAGAACTGTCTTAGCGAAAGGCTTCTTGAGGAGAATCCTGTAACTCTGTGAGATGATTTCACAGAACACAAAGAAGTTTCTCAGAAAGCTTCTTTCTCTTTGTTATCGGAGGATATTTCCTTTGGCCCTATAGTCTTCAAAGGGATCCGAAATATCTGTTCTCAGATTCCACAGAAATAAGGCTAGCAAAGAGATCCACGAAATACAGATGTAACTCTGTGAGTGGAAGTCACATATCACAGAGCAGTTTCTCAGAAAGCTTCTTTCCAGATTTCATCGGAGGATATTTCCTTTTTCACCATAGCCGTCTATGGACTTCCAAATATCACTTTGCCAATTCCACAAGAACTGTCTTAGCGAAAGGCTTCTTGAGGGGAAAGCTGTAACTCTGTGAGATGATTTCACAGAACACAAAGAAGTTTCTCAGAAAGCTTGTATCTCTTTGTTATCGGAGGATATTTCCTTTGGCCCTATAGTCTTCAAAGGGATCCGAAATATCTGTTCTGAGATTCCACAGAAATAAGGCTAGCAAAGAGATCCACGAAATACAGATGTAACTCTGTGAGTGGAAGTCACATATCACAGAGCAGTTTCTCAGAAAGCTTCTTTCCAGATTTCATCGGAGGATATTTCCGTTTTCACCATAGCCGTCTATGGGCTTCCAAATATCACTTTGCCAATTCCACAAGAACTGTCTTAGCGAAAGGCTTCTTGAGGGCAAAGCTGCAACTCTGGGAGATGATTTCACAGAACACAAAGAAGTTTCTCAGAAAGCTTCTTTCTCTTTGTTATCGGAGGATATTTCCTTTGGCCCTAAGTCTTCAAAGGGTTTCTAATTGTCTGCTCTCAGATTCCACAGAAATAAGGCTAGCAAAGAGATCCAGGAAATACAGATGTAACTCTGTGATTGGAAGTAACATATCACAGAGCAGTTTCTCAGAAAGCTTCTTTCCAGATTTCATTGGAGGATATTTCCTTTTTCAACATAGCCCTCTATGGGCTTCCAAATATCACTTTGCCAATTCCACAAGAACTGTCTTAGCGAAAGGTTTCTTGAGGAGAATGCTGTAACTCTGTGAGATGATTTCACAGAACACAAAGAAGTTTCTCAGAAAGCTTCTTTCTCTTTGTTATCGGAGGATATTTCCTTTGGCCCTATAGTCTTCAAAGGGTTCCGAAATATCTGTTCTCAGATTCCACAGAAATAAGGCTAGCAAAGAGATCCACGAAATACAGATGTAACTCTGTGAGTGGAAGTCACATATCACAGAGCAGTTTCTCAGAAAGCTTCTTTCCAGATTTCATCGGAGGATATTTCCTTTTTCACCATAGACGTCTATGGGCTTCCAAATATCTCTTTGCCAATTCCACAAGAACTGTCTTAGCGAAAGGCTTCTTGAGGGGAAAGCTGTAACTCTGTGAGATGATTTCACAGAACACAAAGAAGTTTCTCAGAAAGCTTGTATCTCTTTGTTATCGGAGGATATTTCCTTTGGCCCTATAGTCTTCAAAGGGATCCGAAATATCTGTTCTCAGATTCCACAGAAATAAGGCTAGCAAAGAGATCCACGAAATACAGATGTAACTCTGTGAGTGGAAGTCACATATCACAGAGCAGTTTCTCAGAAAGCTTCTTTCCAGATTTCATCGGAGGATATTTCCGTTTTCACCATAGCCGTCTATGGGCTTCCAAATATCACTTTGCCAATTCCACAAGAACTGTCTTAGCGAAAGGCTTCTTGAGGGGAAAGCTGCAACTCTGGGAGATGATTTCACAGAACACAAAGAAGTTTCTCAGAAAGCTTCTTTCTCTTTGTTATCGGAGGATATTTCCTTTGGCCCTATAGTCTTCAACGGGATCCGAAATATCTGTTCTCAGATTCCACAGAAATAAGGCTAGCAAAGAGATCCACGAAATACAGATGTAACTCTGTGAGTGGAAGTCACATATCACAGAGCAGTTTCTCAGAAAGCTTCTTTCCAGATTTCATCGGAGGATATTTCCTTTTTCACCATAGCCCTCTACGGGCTTCCAAATATCACTTTGCCAATTCCACAAGAACTGTCTTAGCGAAAGGCTTCTTGAGGGGAAAGCTGTAACTCTATGAGATGATTTCACAGAACACAAAGAAGTTTCTCAGAAAGCTTCTTTCTCTTTGTTATCGGAGGATATTTCCTTTGGCCCTATAGTCTTCAAAGGGATCCGACATATCTGTTCTCAGATTCCACAGAAATAAGGCTAGCAAAGAGATCCACGAAATACAGATGTAACTCTGTGAGTGGAAGTCACATATCACAGAGGAGTTTCTCAGAAAGCTTCTTTCCAGATTTCATCGGAGGATATTTCCTTTTTCATCATAGCCCTCTATGGGCTTCCCAATATCACTTTGCCAATTCCACAAGAACTGTCTTAGCGAAAGGCTTCTTGAGGGGAAAGCTGTATATCTGTGAGATGATTTCACAGAACACAAAGAAGTTTCTCAGAAAGCTTCTTTCTCTTTGTTATCGGATGATATTTCCTTTGGCCCTATAGTCTTCAAAGGGATTCTAACTATCTGCTATCAGATTCCACAGAAATAAGGCTAGCAAAGAGATCCACGAAATACTGATGTAACTCTGTGAGTGGAAATCACATATCACAGAGCAGTTTCTCAGAAAGCTTCTTTCCAGATTTCATTCGAGGATATTTCCTTTTTCACCATAGCCCTCTAAGGGGTTCCAAATATCACTTTGCCAATTCCACAAGAACTGTCTTAGCGAAAGGCTTCTTGAGGGGAAAGCTGTAACTCTGTGAGATGATTTCACAGAACACAAACAAGTTTCTCAGAAAGCTTCTATCTCTTTGTTATCGGATGATATTTCCTTTGGCCCTATAGTCTTCAAAGGGATCCGAAATATCTGTTCTCAGATTCCACAGAAATAAGGCTAGCAAAGAGATCCACGAAATACAGATGTAACTCTGTGAGTGGAAGTCACATATCACAGAGCAGTTTCTCAGAAAGCTTCTTCCCAGATTTCATCGGAGGATATTTCCTTTTTCACCATAGCCGCCTATGGGCTTCCAAATATCACTTTGCCAATTCCACAAGAACTGTCCTAGCGAAAGGCTTCTTGAGGGGAAAGCTGTAACTCTATGAGATGATTTCACAGAACACAAAGAAGTTTCTCAGAAAGCTTCTTTCTCTTTGTTATCGGAGGATATTTCCTTTGGCCCTATAGTCTTCAAAGGGATCCGAAATATCTGTTCTCAGATTCCACAGAAATAAGGCTAGCAAAGAGATCCACGAAATACAGATGTAACTCTGTGAGTGGAAGTCACATATCACAGAGCAGTTTCTCAGAAAGCTTCTTTCCAGATTTCATCGGAGGATATTTCCTTTTTCACCATAGCCCTCTACGGGCTTCCAAATATCACTTTGCCAATTCCACAAGAACTGTCTTAGCGAAAGGCTTCTTGAGGGGAAAGCTGTAACTCTATGAGATGATTTCACAGAACACAAAGAAGTTTCTCAGAAAGCTTGTATCTCTTTGTTATCGGAGGATATTTCCTTTGGCCCTAAGTCTTCAAAGGGTTTCTAATTATCTGCTCTCAGATTCCACAGAAATAAGGCTAGCAAAGAGATCCAGGAAATACAGATGTAACTCTGTGATTGGAAGTAACATATCACAGAGCAGTTTCTCAGAAAGCTTCTTTCCAGATTTCATTGGAGGATATTTCCTTTTGCAACATAGCCCTCTATGGGCTTCCAAATATCACTTTGCCAATTCCACAAGAACTGTCTTAGCGAAAGGCTTCTTGAGGAGAATCCTGTAACTCTGTGAGATGATTTCACAGAACACAAAGAAGTTTCTCAGAAAGCTTGTATCTCTTTGTTATCGGAGGATATTTCCTTTGGCCCTATAGTCTTCAAAGGGATCCGAAATATCTGTTCTGAGATTCCACAGAAATAAGGCTAGCAAAGAGATCCACGAAATACAGATGTAACTCTGTGAGTGGAAGTCACATATCACAGAGCAGTTTCTCAGAAAGCTTCTTTCCAGATTTCATCGGAGGATATTTCCGTTTTCACCATAGCCGTCTATGGGCATCCAAATATCACTTTGCCAATTCCACAAGAACTGTCTTAGCGAAAGGCTTCTTGAGGGGAAAGCTGCAACTCTGGGAGATGATTTCACAGAACACAAAGAAGTTTCTCAGAAAGCTTCTTTCTCTTTGTTATCGGAGGATATTTCCTTTGGCCCTATAGTCTTCAAAGGGATCCGAAATATCTGTTCTCAGATTCCACAGAAATAAGGCTAGCAAAGAGATCCACGAAATACAGATGTAACTCTGTGAGTGGAAGTCACATATCACAGAGCAGTTTCTCAGAAAGCTTCTTTC
Organism: Macaca mulatta; assembly: GCF_049350105.2. Taxonomy (NCBI): domain Eukaryota; kingdom Metazoa; phylum Chordata; class Mammalia; order Primates; family Cercopithecidae; genus Macaca; species Macaca mulatta. The sequence goes on from NC_133417.1 coordinate 33,375,579, forward strand.
CAGATTTCATCGGAGGATATTTCCTTTTTCACCATAGCCCTCTATGGGCTTCCAAATATCACTTTGCCAATTCCACAAGAACTGTCTTAGCGAAAGGCTTCTTGAGGGGAAAGCTGTAACTCTGTGAGATGATTTCACAGAACACAAAGAAGTTTCTCAGAAAGCTTCTTTCTCTTTGTTATCGGAGGATATTTCCTTTGGCCCTATAGTCTTCAAAGGGTTTCTAAATATCTGCTCTCAGATTCCACAGAAATAAGGCTAGCAAAGAGATCCACGAAATACAGATGTAACTCTGTGATTGGAAGTAACATATCACAGAGCAGTTTCTCAGAAAGCTTCTTTCCAGATTTCATTGGAGGATATTTCCTTTTTCACCATAGCCCTCTATGGGCTTCCAAATATCACTTTGCCAATTCCACAAGAACTGTCTTAGCGAAAGGCTTCTTGAGGAGAAAGCTGTAACTCTGTGACATGATTTCACAGAACACAAAGAAGTTTCTCAGAAAGCTTCTTTCTCTTTGTTATCGGAGGATATTTCCTTTGGCCCTATAGTCTTTAATGGGATCCGAAATATCTGTTCTCAGATTCCACAGAAATAAGGCTAGCAAAGAGATCCACGAAATACAGATGTAACTCTGTGAGTGGAAGTCACATATCACAGAGCAGTTTCTCAGAAAGCTTCTTTTCAGATTTCATCGGAGGATATTTCCTTTTTCACCATAGCCGTCTATGGGCTTCCAAATATCACTTTGCCAATTCCACAAGAACTGTCTTAGCGAAAGGCTTCTTGAGGGGAAAGCTGTAACTCTGTGAGATGATGTCACAGAAAACAAACAAGTTTCTCAGAAAGCTTCTATCTCTTTGTTATCGGAGGATATTTCCTTTGGCCCTATAGTCTTCAAAGGGATCCGAATTATCTGTTCTCAGATTCCACAGAAACAAGGCTAGCAAAGAGATCCACGAAATACAGATGTAACTCTGTGAGTGTAAGTCACATATCACAGAGCAGTTTCTCAGAAAGCTTCTTTCCAGATTTCATCGGAGGATATTTCCTTTTTCACCATAGCCGTCTATGGTCTTCCAAATATCACTTAGCCAATTCCACAAGAACTGTCTTAGCGAAAGCCTTCTTGAGGGGAAAGCTGCAACTCTGTGAGATGATTTCACAGAACACAAAGAAGTTTCTCAGAAAGCTTCTTTCTCTTTGTTATCGGAGGATATTTCCTTTGGCCCTATAGTCTTCAAAGGGATCCGAAATATCTGTTCTCAGATTCCACAGAAATAAGGCAAGCGAAGAGATCCACGAAATACAGATGTAACGCTGTGAGTGGAAGTCTCATATCACAGAGCAGTTTCTCAGATTGCTTCTTTCCAGATTTCATCGGAGGATATTTGCTTTTTCACCATAGCCCTCTATGTGCTTCCAAATATCACTTTGCCAATTCCACAAGAACTGTCTTAGCGAAAGGGTTCTTGAGGGGAAAGCTGTAACTCTGTGAGATGATTTCACAGAACACAAAGAAGTTTCTCAGAAAGCTTCTTTCTCTTTGTTATCTGAGGATATTTCCTTTGGCCCTATAGTCTTCAAAGGGATCCGAAATATCTGTTATCAGATTCCACAGATATAAGGCTAGCAAAGAGATCCACAAAATACAGATGTAACTCTGTGAGTGGAAGTCACATATCACAGAGCAGTTTCTCAGAAAGCTTCTTTCCAGATTTCATCGGAGGATATTTCCTTTTTCACCGTAGCCCTCTATCGGCTTCCAAATATCACTTTGCCAATTCCACAAGAACTGTCTTAGCGAAAGGCTTCTTGAGGGGAAAGCTGTAACTCTGTGAGATGATTTCACAGAACACAAAGAAGTTTCTCAGAAAGCTTCTTTCTCTTTGTTATCGGAGGATATTTCCTTTGGCCCTATAGTCTTCAAAGGGATTCTAACTATCTGCTCTCGGATTCCACAGAAATAAGGCTAGCAAAGAGATTCACGAAATACTGATGTAACTCTGTGAGTGGAAATCACATATCACAGAGCAGTTTCTCAGAAAGCTTCTTTCCAGATTTCATTCGAGGATATTTCCTTTTTCACCATAGCCCTCTATGGGCTTCCAAATATCACTTTGCCAATTCCACAAGAACTGTCTTAGCGAAAGGCTTCTTGAGGGGAAAGCTGTAACTCTGTGAGATGATTTCACAGAACACAGAGAAGTTTCTCAAAAAGCTTCTTTCTCTTTGTTATCGGAGGATATTTCCTTTGGCCCTATAGTCTTCCATGGGATCCGAAATATCTATTCTCAGATTCCACAGAAATAAGGCTAGCAAAGAGATCCACGAAATACAGATGTAACTCTGTGAGTGGAAGTCACATATCACAGAGCAGTTTCTCAGAAAGATTCTTTCTAGATTTCATCGGAGGATATTTCCTTTTTCACCATAGCCATCTATGGGCTTCCAAGTATCACTTTGCCATTTCCACAAGAACTGTCTTAGCGAAAGGCTTCTTGAGGGGAAAGCTGTAACTCTGTGAGATGATTTCACAGAACACAAACAAGTTTCTCTGAAATCTTCTATCTCTTTGTTATCGGATGATATTTCCTTTGGCCCTATAGTCTTCAAAGGGATCCGAAATATCTGTTCTCAGATTCCACAGAAATAAGGCTGGCAAAGAGATCAACGAAATACAGATGTAACTCTGTGAGTGGAAGTCACATAACACAGAGCAGTTTCTCAGAAAGATTCTTTCCAGATTTCATCGGAGGATATTTCCTTTTTCACCATAGCCGTCTATGGGCTTCCAAATATCACTTTGCCAATTCCACAAGAACTGTCTTAGCGAAAGGCTTCTTTAGGGGAAAGCTGTAACTCTATGAGATAATTTCACAGAACACAAAGAAGTTTCTCAGAAAGCTTGTATCTCTTTGTTATCGGAGGATATTTCCTTTGGCCCTAAAGTCTTCAAAGGGATCCGAAATATCTGTTCTCAGATTCCACAGAAATAAGGCTAGCAAAGAGATCCACGAAATACAGATGTAACTCTGTGAGTGGAAGTCACATATCACAGAGCAGTTTCTCAGAAAGCTTCTTTCCAGATTTCATCGGAGGATATTTACTTTTTCACCATAGCCCTCTATGGGCTTCCAAATATCACTTTGCCAATTCCCCAAGAACTGTCTTAGCGAAAGCCTTCTTGAGGGGAAAGCTGCAACTCTGTGAGATGATTTCACAGAACACAAAGAAGTTTCTCAGAAAGCTTCTTTCTCTTTGATATCGGAGGATATTCCCTTTGGCCCTATAGTCTTCAAAGGGTTTCTAAATATCTGCTCTCAGATTCCACAGGAATAAGGCTAGCAAAGAGATCCACGAAATACAGATGTAACTCTGTGAGTGGAAGTCACATATCACAGAGCAGTTTCTCAGAAAGCTTCTTTCCAGATTTCATCGGAGGATATTTCCTTTTTCACCATAGCCCTCTATGGGCTTCCAAATATCACTTTGCCAATTCCACAAGAACTGTCTTAGCGAAAGGCTTCTTGAGGGGAAAGCTGTAACTCTGTGAGATGATGTCACAGAAAACAAACAAGTTTCTCAGAAAGCTTCTATCTCTTTGTTATCGGAGGATATTTCCTTTGGCCCTATAGTCTTCAAAGGGATCCGAATTACCTGTTCTCAGATTCCACAGAAACAAGGCTAGCAAAGAGATCCACGAAATACAGATGTAACTCTGTGAGTGGAAGTCACATATCACAGAGCAGTTTCTCAGAAAGCTTCTTTCCAGATTTCATCAGAGGATATTTCCTTTTTCACCATAGCCGTCTATGGTCTTCCAAATATCACTTTGCCAATTCCACAAGAACTGTCTTAGCGAAAGCCTTCTTGAGGGGAAAGCTGCAACTCTGTGAGATGATTTCACAGAACACAAAGAAGATTCTCAGAAAGCTTCTTTCTCTTTGTTATCGGAGGATATTTCCTTTGGCCCTATAGTCTTCAAAGGGATCCGAAATATCTGTTCTCAGATTCCACAGAAATAAGGCAAGGAAAGAGATCCACGAAGTACAGATGTAACGCTGTGAGTGGAAGTCTCATATCACAGAGCAGTTTCTCAGAATGCTTCTTTCCAGATTTCATCGGAGGATATTTGCTTTTTCACCATAGCCCTCTATGGGCTTCCAAATATCACTTTGCCAATTCCACAAGAACTGTCTTAGCGAAAGGCTTCTTGAGGAGAATCCTGTAACTCTGTGAGATGATTTCACAGAACACAAAGAAGTTTCTCAGAAAGCTTCTTTCTCTTTGTTATCGGAGGATATTTCCTTTGGCCCTATAGTCTTCAAAGGGATCCGAAATATCTGTTCTCAGATTCCACAGATATAAGGCTAGCAAAGAGATCCACGAAATACAGATGTAACTCTGTGAGTGGAAGTCACATATCACAGAGCAGTTTCTCAGAAAGCTTCTTTCCAGATTTCATCGGAGGATATTTCCTTTTTCACCGTAGCCCTCTATCGGCTTCCAAATATCACTTTGCCAATTCCACAAGAACTGTCTTAGCGAAAGGCTTCTTGAGGGGAAAGCTGTAACTCTGTGAGATGATTTCACAGAACACAAAGAAGTTTCTCAGAAAGCTTCTTTCTCTTTGTTATCGGAGGATATTTCCTTTGGCCCTATAGTCTTCCATGGGATCCGAAATATCTATTCTCAGATTCCACAGAAATAAGGCTAGCAAAGAGATCCACGAAATACAGATGTAACTCTGTGAGTGGAAGTCACATATCACAGAGCAGTTTCTCAGAAAGATTCTTTCCAGATTTCATCGGAGGATATTTCCTTTTTCACCATAGCCATCTATGGCCTTCCAAATATCACTTTGCCAATTCCACAAGAACTGTCTTAGCGAAAGGCTTCTTGAGGGGAAAGCTGTAACTCTGTGAGATGATTTCACAGAACACAAACAAGTTTCTCAGAAAGCTTCTATCTCTTTGTTATCGGATGATATTTCCTTTGGCCCTATAGACTTCAAAGGGATCCGAAATATCGGTTCTCAGATTCCACAGAAATAAGGCTAGCAAAGAGATCCACGAAATACAGATGTAACTCTGTGAGTGGAAGTCACATATCACAGAGCAGTTTCTCAGAAAGCTTCTTTCCAGATTTCATCGGAGGATATTTCCTTTTTCACCATAGCCGTCTATGGGCTTCCAAATATCACTTTGCCAATTCCACAAGAACTGTCTTAGCGAAAGGCTTCTTGAGGGGAAAGCTGTAACTCTGTGAGATGATTTCACAGAACACAAAGAAGTTTCTCAGAAAGCTTCTTTCTCTTTGTTATCGGAGGATATTTCCTTTGGCCCTATAGTCTTCAAAGGGTTTCTAAATATCTGCTCTCAGATTCCACAGAAATAAGGCTAGCAAAGAGATCCACGAAATACAGATGTAACTCTGTGATTGGAAGTAACATATCACAGAGCAGTTTCTCAGAAAGCTTCTTTCCAGATTTCATTGGAGGATATTTCCTTTTTCACCATAGCCCTCTATGGGCTTCCAAATATCACTTTGCCAATTCCACAAGAACTGTCTTAGCGAAAGGCTTCTTGAGGAGAAAGCTGTAACTCTGTGACATGATTTCACAGAACACAAAGAAGTTTCTCAGAAAGCTTCTTTCTCTTTGTTATCGGAGGATATTTCCTTTGGCCCTATAGTCTTCAATGGGATCCGAAATATCTGTTCTCAGATTCCACAGAAATAAGGCTAGCAAAGAGATCCACGAAATACAGATGTAACTCTGTGAGTGGAAGTCACATATCACAGAGCAGTTTCTCAGAAAGCTTCTTTTCAGATTTCATCGGAGGATATTTCCTTTTTCACCATAGCCGTCTATGGGCTTCCAAATATCACTTTGCCAATTCCACAAGAACTGTCTTAGCGAAAGGCTTCTTGAGGGGAAAGCTGTAACTCTGTGAGATGATGTCACAGAAAACAAACAAGTTTCTCAGAAAGCTTCTATCTCTTTGTTATTGGAGGATATTTCCTTTGGCCCTATAGTCTTCAAAGGGATCCGAATTATCTGTTCTCAGATTCCACAGAAACAAGGCTAGCAAAGAGATCCACGAAATACAGATGTAACTCTGTGAGTGGAAGTCACATATCACAGAGCAGTTTCTCAGAAAGCTTCTTTCCAGATTTCATCGGAGGATATTTCCTTTTTCACCATAGCCGTCTATGGTCTTCCAAATATCACTTAGCCAATTCCACAAGAACTGTCTTAGCGAAAGCCTTCTTGAGGGGAAAGCTGCAACTCTGTGAGATGATTTCACAGAACACAAAGAAGTTTCTCAGAAAGCTTCTTTCTCTTTGTTATCGGAGGATATTTCCTTTGGCCCTATAGTCTTCAAAGGGATCCGAAATATCTGTTCTCAGATTCCACAGAAATAAGGCAAGCAAAGAGATCCACGAAATACAGATGTAACGCTGTGAGTGGAAGTCTCATATCACAGAGCAGTTTCTCAGAATGCTTCTTTCCAGATTTCATCGGAGGATATTTGCTTTTTCACCATAGCCCTCTATGGGCTTCCAAATATCACTTTGCCAATTCCACAAGAACTGTCTTAGCGAAAGGCTTCTTGAGGGGAAAGCTGTAACTCTGTGAGATGATTTCACAGAACACAAAGAAGTTTCTCAGAAAGCTTCTTTCTCTTTGTTATCTGAGGATATTTCCTTTGGCCCTATAGTCTTCAAAGGGATCCGAAATATCTGTTATCAGATTCCACAGATATAAGGCTAGCAAAGAGATCCACGAAATACAGATGTAACTCTGTGAGTGGAAGTCACATATCACAGAGCAGTTTCTCAGAAAGCTTCTTTCCAGATTTCATCGGAGGATATTTCCTTTTTCACCGTAGCCCTCTATCGGCTTCCAAATATCACTTTGCCAATTCCACAAGAACTGTCTTAGCGAAAGGCTTCTTGAGGGGAAAGCTGTAACTCTGTGAGATGATTTCACAGAACACAAAGAAGTTTCTCAGAAAGCTTCTTTCTCTTTGTTATCGGAGGATATTTCCTTTGGCCCTATAGTCTTCAAAGGGATTCTAACTATCTGCTCACGGATTCCACAGAAATAAGGCTAGCAAAGAGATTCACGAAATACTGATGTAACTCTGTGAGTGGAAATCACATATCACAGAGCAGTTTCTCAGAAAGCTTCTTTCCAGATTTCATTCGAGGATATTTCCTTTTTCACCATAGCCCTCTATGGGCTTCCAAATATCACTTTGCCAATTCCACAAGAACTGTCTTAGCGAAAGGCTTCTTGAGGGGAAAGCTGTAACTCTGTGAGATGATTTCACAGAACACAGAGAAGTTTCTCAAAAAGCTTCTTTCTCTTTGTTATCGGAGGATATTTCCTTTGGCCCTATAGTCTTCCATGGGATCCGAAATATCTATTCTCAGATTCCACAGAAATAAGGCTAGCAAAGAGATCCACGAAATACAGATGTAACTCTGTGAGTGGAAGTCACATATCACAGAGCAGTTTCTCAGAAAGATTCTTTCTAGATTTCATCGGAGGATATTTCCTTTTTCACCATAGCCATCTATGGGCTTCCAAGTATCACTTTGCCATTTCCACAAGAACTGTCTTAGCGAAAGGCTTCTTGAGGGGAAAGCTGTAACTCTGTGAGATGATTTCACAGAACACAAACAAGTTTCTCTGAAATCTTCTATCTCTTTGTTATCGGATGATATTTCCTTTGGCCCTATAGTCTTCAAAGGGAACAGAAATATCTGTTCTCAGATTCCACAGAAATAAGGCTGGCAAAGAGATCCACGAAATACAGATGTAACTCTGTGAGTGGAAGTCACATAACACAGAGCAGTTTCTCAGAAAGATTCTTTCCGGATTTCATCGGAGGATATTTCCTTTTTCACCATAGCCGTCTATGGGCTTCCAAATATCACTTTGCCAATTCCACAAGAACTGTCTTAGCGAAAGGCTTCTTGAGGGGAAAGCTGTAACTCTATGAGATAATTTCACAGAACACAAAGAAGTTTCTCAGAAAGCTTGTATCTCTTTGTTATCGGAGGATATTTCCTTTGGCCCTAAAGTCTTCAAAGGGATCCGAAATATCTGTTCTCAGATTCCACAGAAATAAGGCTAGCAAAGAGATCCACGAAATACAGATGTATCTCTGTGAGTGGAAGTCACATATCACAGAGCAGTTTCTCAGAAAGCTTCTTTCCAGATTTCATCGGAGGATATTTACTTTTTCACCATAGCCCTCTATGGGCTTCCAAATATCACTTTGCCAATTCCACAAGAACTGTCTTAGCGAAAGGCTTCTTGAGGGGAACGCTGTAACTCTGTGAGATGATTTCACAGAACACAAAGAAGTTTCTCAGAAAGCTTCTTTCTCTTTGTTATCGGAGGATATTTCCTTTGGACCTATAGTCTTCAAAGGGATTCTAACTATCTGCTATCAGATTCCACAGAAATAAGGCTAGCAAAGAGATCCGCGAAATACTGATGTAACTCTGTGAGTGGAAATCACATATCACAGAGCAGTTTCTCAGAAGGCTTCTTTCCAGATTTCATTCGAGGATATTTCCTTTTTCACCATAGCCCTCTAAGGGCTTCCAAATATCACTTTGCCAATTCCACAAGAACTGTCTTAGCGAAAGGCTTCTTGAGGGGAAAGCTGTAACTCTGTGAGATGATTTCACAGAACACAAAGAAGTTTCTCAGAAAGCTTCTTTCTCTTTCTTATCGGAGGATATTTCCTTTGGCCCTATAGTCTTCCATGGGATCCGAAATATCTATTCTCAGATTCCACAGAAATAAGGCTAGCAAAGAGATCCACGAAATACAGATGTAACTCTGTGAGTGGAGGTCACATATCACAGAGCACTTTCTCAGAAAGATTCTTTCCAGATTTCATCGGAGGATATTTCCTTTTTCACCATAGCCATCTATGGGCTTCCAAATATCACTTTGCCAATTCCACAAGAACTGTCTTAGCGAAAGGCTTCTTGAGGGGAAAGCTGTAACTCTGTGAGATGATTTCACAGAACACAAACAAGTTTCTCAGAAAGCTTCTATCTCTTTGTTATCGGATGATATTTCCTTTGGCCCTATAGTCTTCAAAGGGATCCGAAATATCTGTTCTCAGATTCCACAGAAATAAGGCTGGCAAAGAGATCCACGAAATACAGATGTAACTCTGTGAGTGGAAGTCACATATCACAGAGCAGTTTCTCAGAAAGATTCTTTCCAGATTTCATCGGAGGATATTTCCTTTTTCACCATAGCCGTCTATGGGCTTCCAAATATCACTTTGCCAATTCCACAAGAACTGTCTTAGCGAAAGGCTTCTTGAGGGGAAAGCTGTAACTCTATGAGATAATTTCACAGAACACAAAGAAGTTTCTCAGAAAGCTTGTATCTCTTTGTTATCGGAGGATATTTCCTTTGGCCCTATAGTCTTCAAAGGGATCCGAAATATCTGTTCTCAGATTCCACAGAAATAAGGCTAGCAAAGAGATCCACGAAATACAGATGTAACTCTGTGAGTGGAAGTCACATATCACAGAGCAGTTTCTCAGAAAGCTTCTTTCCAGATTTCATCTGAGGATATTTCCTTTTTCACCATAGCCGTCTATGGGCTTCCAAATATCACTTTGCCAATTCCACAAGAACTGTCTTAGCGAAAGGCTTCTTGAGGGGAAAGCTGTAACTCTGTGAGATGATTTCACAGAACACAAAGAAGTTTCTCAGAAAGCTTGTATCTCTTTGTTATCGGAGGATATTTCCTTTGGCCCTATAGTCTTCAAAGGGATCCGAAATATCTGTTCTGAGATTCCACAGAAATAAGGCTAGCAAAGAGATCCACGAAATACAGATGTAACTCTGTGAGTGGAAGTCACATATCACAGAGCAGTTTCTCAGAAAGCTTCTTTCCACATTTCATCGGAGGATATTTCCGTTTTCACCATAGCCGTCTATGGGCTTCCAAATATCACTTTGCCAATTCCACAAGAACTGTCTTAGCGAAAGGCTTCTTGAGGGGAAAGCTGCAACTCTGGGAGATGATTTCACAGAACACAAAGAAGTTTCTCAGAAAGCTTCTTTCTCTTTGTTATCGGAGGATATTTCCTTTGGCCCTATAGTCTTCAAAGGGATCCGAAATATCTGTTCTCAGATTCCACAGAAATAAGGCTAGCAAAGAGATCCACGAAATACAGATGTAACTCTGTGAGTGGAAGTCACATATCACAGAGCAGTTTCTCAGAAAGCTTCTTTCCAGATTTCATCGGAGGATATTTCCTTTTTCACCATAGCCCTCTATGGGCTTCCAAATATCACTTTGCCAATTCCACAAGAACTGTCTTAGCGAAAGGCTTCTTGAGGGGAAAGCTGTAACTCTATGAGATGATTTCACAGAACACAAAGAAGTTTCTCAGAAAGCTTCTTTCTCTTTGTTATCGGAGGATATTTCCTTTGGCCCTATAGTCTTCAAAGGGATCCGACATATCTGTTCTCAGATTCCACAGAAATAAGGCTAGCAAAGAGATCCACGAAATACAGATGTAACTCTGTGAGTGGAAGTCACATATCACAGAGGAGTTTCTCAGAAAGCTTCTTTCCAGATTTCATCGGAGGATATTTCCTTTTTCATCATAGCCCTCTATGGGCTTCCCAATATCACTTTGCCAATTCCACAAGAACTGTCTTAGCGAAAGGCTTCTTGAGGGGAAAGCTGTAACTCTGTGAGATGATTTCACAGAACACAAAGAAGTTTCTCAGAAAGCTTCTTTCTCTTTCTTATCGGAGGATATTTCCTTTGGCCCTATAGTCTTCAAAGGGATTCTAACTATCTGCTCTCAGATTCCACAGAAATAAGGCTAGCAAAGAGATCCACGAAATACTGATGTAACTCTGTGAGTGGAAATCACATATCACAGAGCAGTTTCTCAGAAAGCTTCTTTCCAGATTTCATTCGAGGATATTTCCTTTTTCACCATAGCCCTCTAAGGGGTTCCAAATATCACTTTGCCAATTCCACAAGAACTGTCTTAGCGAAAGGCTTCTTGAGGGGAAAGCTGTAACTCTGTGAGATGATTTCACAGAACACAAAGAAGTTTCTCATAAAGCTTCTTTCTCTTTGTTATCGGAGGATATTTCCTTTGGCCCTATAGTCTTCCATGGGATCCGAAATATCTATTCTCAGATTCCACAGAAATAAGGCTAGCAAAGAGATCCACGAAATACAGATGTAACTCTGTGAGTGGAAGTCACATATCACAGAGCAGTTTCTCAGAAAGATTCTTTCCAGATTTCATCGGAGGATATTTCCTTTTTCACCATAGCCATCTATGGGCTTCCAAATATCACTTTGCCAATTCCACAAGAACTGTCTTAGCGAAAGGCTTCTTGAGGGGAAAGCTGTAACTCTGTGAGATGATTTCACAGAACACAAACAAGTTTCTCAGAAAGCTTCTATCTCTTTGTTATCGGAGGATATTTCCTTTGGCCCTATAGTCTTCAAAGGGATCCGAAATATCTGTTCTCAGATTCCACAGAAATAAGGCTAGCAAAGAGATCCACGAAATACAGATGTAACTCTGTGAGTGGAAGTCACATATCACAGAGCAGTTTCTCAGAAAGCTTCTTTCCAGATTTCATCGGAGGATATTTCCTTTTTCACCATAGCCGTCTATGGGCTTCCAAATATCACTTTGCCAATTCCACAAGAACTGTCTTAGCGAAAGGCTTCTTGAGGGGAAAGCTGTAACTCTATGAGATAATTTCACAGAACACAAAGAAGTTTCTCAGAAAGCTTCTTTCTCTTTGTTATCGGAGGATATTTCTTTGGCCCTATAGTCTTCAAAGGGATCCGAAATATCTGTTCTCAGATTCCACAGAAATAAGGCTAGCAAAGAGATCCACGAAATACAGATGTAACTCTGTGAGTGGAAGTCACATATCACAGAGGAGTTTCTCAGAAAGCTTCTTTCCAGATTTCATCGGAGGATATTTCCTTTTTCATCATAGCCCTCTATGGGCTTCCCAATATCACTTTGCCAATTCAACAAGAACTGTCTTAGCGAAAGGCTTCTTGAGGGGGAAGCTGTAACTCTGTGAGATGATTTCACAGAATACAAAGAAGTTTCTCAGAAAGCTTCTTTCTCTTTGTTATCGGAGGATATTTCGTTTGGCCCTATAGTCTTCCATGGGATCCGAAATATCTATTCTCAGATTCCACAGAAATAAGGCTAGCAAAGAGATCCACGAAATACAGATGTAACTCTGTGAGTGGAAGTCACATATCACAGAGCAGTTTCTCAGAAAGATTCTTTCCGGATTTCATCGGAGGATATTTCCTTTTTCACCATAGCCATCTATGGGCTTCCAAATATCACTTTGCCAATTCCACAAGAACTGTCTTAGCGAAAGGCTTCTTGAGGGGAAAGCTGTAACTCTGTGAGATGATTTCACAGAACACAAACAAGTTTCTCAGAAAGCTTCTATCTCTCTGTTATCGGATGATATTTCCTTTGGCCCTATAGTCTTCAAAGGGATCCGAAATATCTGTTCTCAGATTCCACAGAAATAAGGCTAGCAAAGAGATCCACGAAATACAGATGTAACTCTGTGAGTGGAAGTCACATATCAAAGAGCAGTTTCTCAGAAAGCTTCTTTCCAGATTTCATCGGAGGATATTTCCTTTTTCACCATAGCCGTCTATGGGCTTCCAAATATCACTTTGCCAATTCCACAAGAACTGTCTTAGCGAAAGGCTTCTTGAGGGGGAAGCTGTAACTCTATGAGATAATTTCACAGAACACAAAGAAGTTTCTCAGAAAGCTTCTTTCTCTTTGTTATCGGAGGATATTTCCTTTGGCCCTATAGTCTTCAAAGGGATCCGAAATATCTGTTCTCAGATTCCACAGAAATAAGGCTAGCAAAGAGATCCACGAAATACAGATGTAACGCTGTGAGTGGAAGTCTCATATCACAGAGCAGTTTCTCAGAATGCTTCTTTCCAGATTTCATCGGAGGATATTTGCTTTTTCACCATAGCCCTCTATGGGCTTCCAAATATCACTTTGCCAATTCCACAAGAACTGTCTTAGCGAAAGGCTTCTTGAGGGGAAAGCTGTAACTCTGTGAGATGATTTCACAGAACACAAAGAAGTTTCTCAGAAAGCTTCTTTCTCTTTGTTATCGGAGGATATTTCCTTTGGCCCTATAGTCTTCAAAGGGATCCGAAATATCTGTTCTCAGATTCCACAGATATAAGGCTAGCAAAGAGATCCACGAAATACAGATGTAACTCTGTGAGTGGAAGTCACATATCACAGAGCAGTTTCTCAGAAAGCTTCTTTCCAGATTTCATCGGAGGATATTTCCTTTTTCACCGTAGCCCTCTATCGGCTTCCAAATATCACTTTGCCAATTCCACAAGAACTGTCTTAGCGAAAGGCTTCTTGAGGGGAAAGCTGTAACTCTGTGAGATGATTTCACAGAACACAAAGAAGTTTCTCAGAAAGCTTCTTTCTCTTTGTTATCGGAGGATATTTCCTTTGGCCCTATAGTCTTCAAAGGGATTCTAACTATCTGCTCTCGGATTCCACAGAAATAAGGCTGGCAAAGAGATCCACGAAATACTGATGTAACTCTGTGAGTGGAAATCACATATCACAGAGCAGTTTCTCAGAAAGCTTCTTTCCAGATTTCATTCGAGGATATTTCCTTTTTCACCATAGCCCTCTATGGGCTTCCAAATATCACTTTGCCAATTCCACAAGAACTGTCTTAGCGAAAGGCTTCTTGAGGGGAAAGCTGTAACTCTGTGAGATGATTTCACAGAACACAAAGAAGTTTCTCAGAAAGCTTCTATCTCTTTGTTATCGGAGGATATTTCCTTTGGCCCTATAGTCTTCCATGGGATCCGAAATATCTATTCTCAGATTCCACAGAAATAAGGCTAGCAAAGAGATCCACGAAATACAGATGTAACTCTGTGAGTGGAAGTCACATATCACAGAGCAGTTTCTCAGAAAGCTTCTTTTCAGATTTCATCGGAGGATATTTCCTTTTTCACCATAGCCGTCTACGGGCTTCCAAATATCACTTTGCCAATTCCACAAGAACTGTCTTAGCGAAAGGCTTCTTGAGGGGAAAGCTGTAACTCTGTGAGATGATTTCACAGAAAACAAACAAGTTTCTCAGAAAGCTTCTATCTCTTTGATATCGGAGGATATTTCCTTTGGCCCTATAGTCTTCAAAGGGATCCGAATTATCTGTTCTCAGATTCCACAGAAACAAGGCTAGCAAAGAGATCCACGAAATACAGATGTAACTCTGTGAGTGGAAGTCACATATCACAGAGCAGTTTCTCAGAAAGCTTCTTTCCAGATTTCATCGGAGGATATTTCCTTTTTCACCATAGCCGTCTATGGTCTTCCAAATATCACTTTGCCAATTCCACAAGAACTGTCTTAGTGAAAGCCTTCTTGAGGCGAAAGCTGCAACTCTGTGAGATGATTTCACAGAACACAAAGAAGTTTCTCAGAAAGCTTCTTTCTCTTTGTTATCGGAGGATATTTCCTTTGGCCCTATAGTCTTCAAAGGGATCCGAAATATCTGTTCTCAGATTCCACAGAAATAAGGCTAGCAAAGAGATCCACGAAATACAGATGTAACGCTGTGAGTGGAAGTCTCATATCACAGAGCAGTTTCTCAGAATGCTTCTTTCCAGATTTCATCGGAGGATATTTGCTTTTTCACCATAGCCCTCTATGGGCTTCCAAATATCACTTTGCCAATTCCACAAGAACTATCTTAGCGAAAGGCTTCTTGAGGGGAAAGCTGTAACTCTGTGAGATGATTTCACAGAACACAAAGAAGTTTCTCAGAAAGCTTCTTTCTCTTTGTTATCGGAGGATATTTCCTTTGGCCCTATAGTCTTCAAAGGGATCCGAAATATCTGTTATCAGATTCCACAGATATAAGGCTAGCAAAGAGATCCACGAAATACAGATGTAACTCTGTGAGTGGAAGTCACATATCACAGAGCAGTTTCTCAGAAAGCTTCTTTCCAGATTTCATCGGAGGATATTTCCTTTTTCACCGTAGCCCTCTATCGGCTTCCAAATATCACTTTGCCAATTCCACAAGAACTGTCTTAGCGAAAGGCTTCTTGAGGGGAAAGCTGCAACTCTGGGAGATGATTTCACAGAACACAAAGAAGTTTCTCAGAAAGCTTCTTTCGCTTTGTTATCGGAGGATATTTCCTTTGGCCCTATAGTCTTCAAAGGGATCCGAAATATCTGTTCTCAGATTCCACAGAAATAAGGCTATCAAAGAGATCCACGAAATACAGATGTAAGTCTGTGAGTGGAAGTCACATATCACAGAGCAGTTTCTCAGAAAGCTTCTTTCCAGATTTCATCGGAGGATATTTCCTTTTTCACCATAGCCGTCTACGGGCTTCCAAATATCACTTTGCCAATTCCACAAGAACTGTCTTAGCGAAAGGCTTCTTGAGGGGAAAGCTGTAACTCTGTGAGATGATTTCACAGAACACAAAGAAGTTTCTCAGAAAGCTTCTTTCTCTTTGTTATTGGAGGATATTTCCTTTGGCCCTATAATCTTCAAAGGGATCCGAAATATCTGTTCTCAGATTCCACAGAAATAAGGCTAGCAAAGAGATCCACAAAATACAGATGTAACTCTGTGAGTGGAAGTCACATATCACAGAGCAGTTTCTCAGAAAGCTTCTTTCCAGATTTCATTGGAGGGTATTTCCTTTTTCACAATAGCCCTCTATGGGCTTCCAAATATCACTTTTCCAATTCCACAAAAACTGTCTTAGCGAAAGGCTTCTTCAGGGGAAAGCTGTAACTCTGTGAGATGATTTCACAGAACACAAAGAAGTTTCTCAGAAAGCTTCTTTCTCTTTGTTATCAGAGGATATTTCCTTTGTCCCTATAGTCTTCAAATGGATCCGAAATATCTGTTCTCAGATTCCACAGAAATAAGGCTAGCAAAGAGATCCACGAAATACAGATGTAACTCTGTGAGTGGAAGTCACATATCACAGAGCAGTTTCTCAGAAAGCTTCTTTCCAGATTTCATCGGAGGATATTTCCTTTTTAACCATAGCCCTCTATGGGCTTCCAAATATCACTTTGCCAATACCACAAGAACTGTCTTAGCGAAAGGCTTCTTGAGGGGAAAGCTGTAACTCTGTGAGATGATTTCACAGAACACAAAGAAGTTTCTCAGAAAGCTTGTATCTCATTGTTATCGGAGGATATTTCCTTTGGCCCTATAGTCTTCAAAGGGATCCGAAATATCTGTTCTCAGATTCCACAGAAATAAGGCTAGCAAAGAGATCCACAAAATACAGATGTAACTCTGTGAGTGGAAGTCACATATCACAGAGCAGTTTCTCAGAAAGCTTCTTTCCAGATTTCATCGGAGGATATTTACTTTTTCACCATAGCCCTCTATGGGCTTCCAAATATCACTTTGCCAATTCCACAAGAACTGTCTTAGCGAAAGCCTTCTTGAGGGGAAAGCTGCAACTCTGTGAGATGATTTCACAGAACACAAAGAAGTTTCTCAGAAAGATTCTTTCTCTTTGATATCGGAGGATATTCCCTTTGGCCCTATAGTCTTCAAAGGGTTTCTAAATATCTGCTCTCAGATTCCACAGGAATAAGGCTAGCAAAGAGATCCACGAAATACAGATGTAACTCTGTGAGTGGAAGTCACATATCACAGAGCAGTTTCTCAGAAAGCTTCTTTCCAGATTTCATCGGAGGATATTTCCTTTTTCACCATAGCCCTCTATGGGCTTCCAAATATCACTTTGCCAATTCCACAAGAACTGTCTTAGCGAAAGGCTTCTTGAGGGGAAAGCTGTAACTCTGTGAGATGATGTCACAGAAAACAAACAAGTTTCTCAGAAAGCTTCTATCTCTTTGTTATCGGAGGATATTTCCTTTGGCCCTATAGTCTTCAAAGGGATCCGAATTACCTGTTCTCAGATTCCACAGAAACAAGGCTAGCAAAGAGATCCACGAAATACAGATGTAACTCTGTGAGTGGAAGTCACATATCACAGAGCAGTTTCTCAGAAAGCTTCTTTCCAGATTTCATCAGAGGATATTTCCTTTTTCACCATAGCCGTCTATGGTCTTCCAAATATCACTTTGCCAATTCCACAAGAACTGTCTTAGCGAAAGCCTTCTTGAGGGGAAAGCTGCAACTCTGTGAGATGATTTCACAGAACACAAAGAAGATTCTCAGAAAGCTTCTTTCTCTTTGTTATCGGAGGATATTTCCTTTGGCCCTATAGTCTTCAAAGGGATCCGAAATATCTGTTCTCAGATTCCACAGAAATAAGGCAAGGAAAGAGATCCACGAAATACAGATGTAACGCTGTGAGTGGAAGTCTCATATCACAGAGCAGTTTCTCAGAATGCTTCTTTCCAGATTTCATCGGAGGATATTTGCTTTTTCACCATAGCCCTCTATGGGCTTCCAAATATCACTTTGCCAATTCCACAAGAACTGTCTTAGCGAAAGGCTTCTTGAGGAGAATCCTGTAACTCTGTGAGATGATTTCACAGAACACAAAGAAGTTTCTCAGAAAGCTTCTTTCTCTTTGTTATCGGAGGATATTTCCTTTGGCCCTATAGTCTTCAAAGGGATCCGAAATATCTGTTCTCAGATTCCACAGATATAAGGCTAGCAAAGAGATCCACGAAATACAGATGTAACTCTGTGAGTGGAAGTCACATATCACAGAGCAGTTTCTCAGAAAGCTTCTTTCCAGATTTCATCGGAGGATATTTCCTTTTTCACCGTAGCCCTCTATGGGCTTCCAAATATCACTTTGCCAATTCCACAAGAACTGTCTTAGCGAAAGGCTTCTTGAGGGGAAAGCTGTAACTCTATGAGATAATTTCACAGAACACAAAGAAGTTTCTCAGAAAGCTTCTTTCTCTTTGTTATCGGAGGATATTTCCTTTGGCCCTATAGTCTTCAAAGGGATCCGAAATATCTGTTCTCAGATTCCACAGAAATAAGGCAATCAAAGAGATCCACGAAATACAGATGTAACGCTGTGAGTGGAAGTCTCATATCACAGAGCAGTTTCTGAGAATGCTTCTTTCCAGATTTCATTGAAGGATATTTCCTTTTTCACCATAGCCCTCTATGGGCTTCCAAATATCACTTTGCCAATTCCACAAGAACTGTCTTAGCGAAAGGCTTCTTGAGGGGAAAGCTGTAACTCTGTGAGATGATTTCACAGAACACAAAGAAGTTTCTCAGAAAGCTTCTTTCTCTTTGTTATCGGAGGATATTTTCTTTGGCCCTATAGTCTTCAAAGGGATCCGAAATATCTGTTCTAAGATTCCACAGAAATAAGGCTAGCAAAGAGATCCACAAAATACAGATGTAACTCTGTGAGTGGAAGTCACATATCACAGAGCAGTTTCTCAGAAAGCTTCTTTCAAGATTTCATTGGAGGGTATTTCCTTTTTCACGATAGCCCTCTATGGGCTTCCAAATATCACTTTGCCAATTCCACCAAAACTGTCTTAGCGAAAGGCTTCTTCAGGGGAAAGCTGTAACTCTGGGAGATGATTTCACAGAACACAAAGAAGTTTCTCAGAAAGCTTCTTTCTCTTTGTTATCGGAGGATATTTCCTTTGGCCCTATAGTCTTCAAAGGGATCCGAAATATCTGTTCTCAGATTCCACAGAAATAAGGCTAGCAAAGAGATCCACGAAATACAGATGTAACTATGTGAGTGGAAGTCACATATCACAGAGCAGTTTCTCAGAAAGCTTCTTTCCAGATTTCATCGGAGGATATTTCCTTTTTAACCATAGCCGTCTATGGGCTTCCAAATATCACTTTGCCAATACCACAAGAACTGTCTTAGCGAAAGGCTTCTTGAGGGGAAAGCTGTAACTCTGTGAGATGATTTCACAGAACACAAAGAAGTTTCTCAGAAAGCTTGTATCTCTTTGTTATCGGAGGATATTTCCTTTGGCCCTATAGTCTTCAAAGGGATCCGAAATATCTGTTCTGAGATTCCACAGAAATAAGGCTAGCAAAGAGATCCACGAAATACAGATGTAACTCTGTGAGTGGAAGTCACATATCACAGAGCAGTTTCTCAGAAAGCTTCTTTCCAGATTTCATCGGAGGATATTTCCGTTTTCACCATAGCCGTCTATCGGCTTCCAAATATCACTTTGCCAATTCCACAAGAACTGTCTTAGCGAAAGGCTTCTTGAGGGGAAAGCTGCAACTCTGGGAGATGATTTCACAGAACACAAAGAAGTTTCTCAGAAAGCTTCTTTCTCTTTGTTATCGGAGGATATTTCCTTTGGCCCTATAGTCTTCAAAGGTATCCGACATATCTGTTCTCAGATTCCACAGAAATAAGGCTAGCAAAGAGATCCACGAAATACAGATGTAACTCTGTGAGTGGAAGTCACATATCACAGAGCAGTTTCTCAGAAAGCTTCTTTCCAGATTTCATCGGAGGATATTTCCTTTTTCACCATAGACGTCTAAGGGCTTCCAAATACCACTTTGCCAATTCCACAAGAACTGTCTTAGCGAAAGGCTTCTTGAGGGGAAAGCTGTAACTCTATGAGATGATTTCACAGAACACAAAGAAGTTTCTCAGAAAGCTTCTTTCTCTTTGTTATCGGAGGATATTTCCTTTGGCCCTATAGTCTTCAAAGGGATCCGAAATATCTGTTCTCAGATTCCACAGAAATAAGGCTAGCAAAGAGATCCACGAAATACAGATGTAACTCTGTGAGTGGAAGTCACATTACACAGAGGAGTTTCTCAGAAAGCTTCTTTCCAGATTTCATCGGAGGATATTTCCTTTTTCATCATAGCCCTCTATGGGCTTCCCAATATCACTTTGCCAATTCCACAAGAACTGTCTTAGCGAAAGGCTTCTTGAGGGGAAAGCTCTAACTCTGTGAGATGATTTCACAGAACACAAAGAAGTTTCTCAGAAAGCTTCTTTCTCTTTGTTATCGGAGGATATTTCCTTTGGCCCTATAGTCTTCAAAGGGATCTGAAATATCTGTTCTCAGATTCCACAGAAATAAGGCTAGCAAAGAGATCCACGAAATACAGATGTAACTCTGTGAGTGGAAGTCACATATCACAGAGCAGTTTCTCAGAAAGCTTCTTTCCAGATTTCATCGGGGGATATTTCCTTTTTCACGATAGCCGTCTATGGGCTTCCAAATATCACTTTGCCAATTCCACAAGAACTGTCTTAGCGAAAGGCTTCTTGAGGGGAAAGCTGCAACTCTGGGAGATGATTTCACAGAACACAAAGAAGTTTCTCAGAAAGCTTCTTTCGCTTTGTTATCGGAGGATATTTCCTTTGGCCCTATAGTCTTCAAAGGGATCCGAAATATCTGTTCTCAGATTCCACAGAAATAAGGCTATCAAAGAGATCCACGAAATACAGATGTAAGTCTGTGAGTGGAAGTCACATATCACAGAGCAGTTTCTCAGAAAGCTTCTTTCCAGATTTCATCGGAGGATATTTCCTTTTTCACCATAGCCGTCTACGGGCTTCCAAATATCACTTTGCCAATTCCACAAGAACTGTCTTAGCGAAAGGCTTCTTGAGGGGAAAGCTGTAACTCTGTGAGATGATTTCACAGAACACAAAGAAGTTTCTCAGAAAGCTTCTTTCTCTTTGTTATTGGAGGATATTTCCTTTGGCCCTATAATCTTCAAAGGGATCCGAAATATCTGTTCTCAGATTCCACAGAAATAAGGCTAGCAAAGAGATCCACAAAATACAGATGTAACTCTGTGAGTGGAAGTCACATATCACAGAGCAGTTTCTCAGAAAGCTTCTTTCCAGATTTCATTGGAGGGTATTTCCTTTTTCACAATAGCCCTCTATGGGCTTCCAAATATCACTTTTCCAATTCCACAAAAACTGTCTTAGCGAAAGGCTTCTTCAGGGGAAAGCTGTAACTCTGTGAGATGATTTCACAGAACACAAAGAAGTTTCTCAGAAAGCTTCTTTCTCTTTGTTATCAGAGGATATTTCCTTTGTCCCTATAGTCTTCAAATGGATCCGAAATATCTGTTCTCAGATTCCACAGAAATAAGGCTAGCAAAGAGATCCACGAAATACAGATGTAACTCTGTGAGTGGAAGTCACATATCACAGAGCAGTTTCTCAGAAAGCTTCTTTCCAGATTTCATCGGAGGATATTTCCTTTTTAACCATAGCCCTCTATGGGCTTCCAAATATCACTTTGCCAATACCACAAGAACTGTCTTAGCGAAAGGCTTCTTGAGGGGAAAGCTGTAACTCTGTGAGATGATTTCACAGAACACAAAGAAGTTTCTCAGAAAGCTTGTATCTCATTGTTATCGGAGGATATTTCCTTTGGCCCTATAGTCTTCAAAGGGATCCGAAATATCTGTTCTCAGATTCCACAGAAATAAGGCTAGCAAAGAGATCCTCAAAATACAGATGTAACTCTGTGAGTGGAAGTCACATATCACAGAGCAGTTTCTCAGAAAGCTTCTTTCCAGATTTCATCGGAGGATATTTACTTTTTCACCATAGCCCTCTATGGGCTTCCAAATATCACTTTGCCAATTCCACAAGAACTGTCTTAGCGAAAGCCTTCTTGAGGGGAAAGCTGCAACTCTGTGAGATGATTTCACAGAACACAAAGAAGTTTCTCAGAAAGATTCTTTCTCTTTGATATCGGAGGATATTCCCTTTGGCCCTATAGTCTTCAAAGGGTTTCTAAATATCTGCTCTCAGATTCCACAGGAATAAGGCTAGCAAAGAGATCCACGAAATACAGATGTAACTCTGTGAGTGGAAGTCACATATCACAGAGCAGTTTCTCAGAAAGCTTCTTTCCAGATTTCATCGGAGGATATTTCCTTTTTCACCATAGCCCTCTATGGGCTTCCAAATATCACTTTGCCAATTCCACAAGAACTGTCTTAGCGAAAGGCTTCTTGAGGGGAAAGCTGTAACTCTGTGAGATGATGTCACAGAAAACAAACAAGTTTCTCAGAAAGCTTCTATCTCTTTGTTATCGGAGGATATTTCCTTTGGCCCTATAGTCTTCAAAGGGATCCGAATTACCTGTTCTCAGATTCCACAGAAACAAGGCTAGCAAAGAGATCCACGAAATACAGATGTAACTCTGTGAGTGGAAGTCACATATCACAGAGCAGTTTCTCAGAAAGCTTCTTTCCAGATTTCATCAGAGGATATTTCCTTTTTCACCATAGCCGTCTATGGTCTTCCAAATATCACTTTGCCAATTCCACAAGAACTGTCTTAGCGAAAGCCTTCTTGAGGGGAAAGCTGCAACTCTGTGAGATGATTTCACAGAACACAAAGAAGATTCTCAGAAAGCTTCTTTCTCTTTGTTATCGGAGGATATTTCCTTTGGCCCTATAGTCTTCAAAGGGATCCGAAATATCTGTTCTCAGATTCCACAGAAATAAGGCAAGGAAAGAGATCCACGAAATACAGATGTAACGCTGTGAGTGGAAGTCTCATATCACAGAGCAGTTTCTCAGAATGCTTCTTTCCAGATTTCATCGGAGGATATTTGCTTTTTCACCATAGCCCTCTATGGGCTTCCAAATATCACTTTGCCAATTCCACAAGAACTGTCTTAGCGAAAGGCTTCTTGAGGAGAATCCTGTAACTCTGTGAGATGATTTCACAGAACACAAAGAAGTTTCTCAGAAAGCTTCTTTCTCTTTGTTATCGGAGGATATTTCCTTTGGCCCTATAGTCTTCAAAGGGATCCGAAATATCTGTTCTCAGATTCCACAGATATAAGGCTAGCAAAGAGATCCACGAAATACAGATGTAACTCTGTGAGTGGAAGTCACATATCACAGAGCAGTTTCTCAGAAAGCTTCTTTCCAGATTTCATCGGAGGATATTTCCTTTTTCACCGTAGCCCTCTATCGGCTTCCAAATATCACTTTGCAAATTCCACAAGAACTGTCTTAGCGAAAGGCTTCTTGAGGGGAAAGCTGTAACTCTGTGAGATGATTTCACAGAACACAAAGAAGTTTCTCAGAAAGCTTCTTTCTCTTTGTTATCGGAGGATATTTCCTTTGGCCCTATAGTCTTCCATGGGATCCGAAATATCTATTCTCAGATTCCACAGAAATAAGGCTAGCAAAGAGATCCACGAAATACAGATGTAACTCTGTGAGTGGAAGTCACATATCACAGAGCAGTTTCTCAGAAAGATTCTTTCCAGATTTCATCGGAGGATATTTCCTTTTTCACCATAGCCATCTATGGCCTTCCAAATATCACTTTGCCAATTCCACAAGAACTGTCTTAGCGAAAGGCTTCTTGAGGGGAAAGCTGTAACTCTGTGAGATGATTTCACAGAACACAAACAAGTTTCTCAGAAAGCTTCTATCTCTTTGTTATCGGATGATATTTCCTTTGGCCCTATAGACTTCAAAGGGATCCGAAATATCTGTTCTCAGATTCCACAGAAATAAGGCTAGCAAAGAGATCCACGAAATACAGATGTAACTCTGTGAGTGGAAGTCACATATCACAGAGCAGTTTCTCAGAAAGCTTCTTTCCAGATTTCATCGGAGGATATTTCCTTTTTCACCATAGCCGTCTATGGGCTTCCAAATATCACTTTGCCAATTCCACAAGAACTGTCTTAGCGAAAGGCTTCTTGAGGGGAAAGCTGTAACTCTGTGAGATGATTTCACAGAACACAAAGAAGTTTCTCAGAAAGCTTCTTTCTCTTTGTTATCGGAGGATATTTCCTTTGGCCCTATAGTCTTCAAAGGGTTTCTAAATATCTGCTCTCAGATTCCACAGAAATAAGGCTAGCAAAGAGATCCACGAAATACAGATGTAACTCTGTGATTGGAAGTAACATATCACAGAGCAGTTTCTCAGAAAGCTTCTTTCCAGATTTCATTGGAGGATATTTCCTTTTTCACCATAGCCCTCTATGGGCTTCCAAATATCACTTTGCCAATTCCACAAGAACTGTCTTAGCGAAAGGCTTCTTGAGGAGAAAGCTGTAACTCTGTGACATGATTTCACAGAACACAAAGAAGTTTCTCAGAAAGCTTCTTTCTCTTTGTTATCGGAGGATATTTCCTTTGGCCCTATAGTCTTCAATGGGATCCGAAATATCTGTTCTCAGATTCCACAGAAATAAGGCTAGCAAAGAGATCCACGAAATACAGATGTAACTCTGTGAGTGGAAGTCACATATCACAGAGCAGTTTCTCAGAAAGCTTCTTTTCAGATTTCATCGGAGGATATTTCCTTTTTCACCATAGCCGTCTATGGGCTTCCAAATATCACTTTGCCAATTCCACAAGAACTGTCTTAGCGAAAGGCTTCTTGAGGGGAAAGCTGTAACTCTGTGAGATGATGTCACAGAAAACAAACAAGTTTCTCAGAAAGCTTCTATCTCTTTGTTATTGGAGGATATTTCCTTTGGCCCTATAGTCTTCAAAGGGATCCGAATTATCTGTTCTCAGATTCCACAGAAACAAGGCTAGCAAAGAGATCCACGAAATACAGATGTAACTCTGTGAGTGGAAGTCACATATCACAGAGCAGTTTCTCAGAAAGCTTCTTTCCAGATTTCATCGGAGGATATTTCCTTTTTCACCATAGCCGTCTATGGTCTTCCAAATATCACTTAGCCAATTCCACAAGAACTGTCTTAGCGAAAGCCTTCTTGAGGGGAAAGCTGCAACTCTGTGAGATGATTTCACAGAACACAAAGAAGTTTCTCAGAAAGCTTCTTTCTCTTTGTTATCGGAGGATATTTCCTTTGGCCCTATAGTCTTCAAAGGGATCCGAAATATCTGTTCTCAGATTCCACAGAAATAAGGCAAGCAAAGAGATCCACGAAATACAGATGTAACGCTGTGAGTGGAAGTCTCATATCACAGAGCAGTTTCTCAGAATGCTTCTTTCCAGATTTCATCGGAGGATATTTGCTTTTTCACCATAGCCCTCTATGGGCTTCCAAATATCACTTTGCCAATTCCACAAGAACTGTCTTAGCGAAAGGCTTCTTGAGGGGAAAGCTGTAACTCTGTGAGATGATTTCACAGAACACAAAGAAGTTTCTCAGAAAGCTTCTTTCTCTTTGTTATCTGAGGATATTTCCTTTGGCCCTATAGTCTTCAAAGGGATCCGAAATATCTGTTATCAGATTCCACAGATATAAGGCTAGCAAAGAGATCCACGAAATACAGATGTAACTCTGTGAGTGGAAGTCACATATCACAGAGCAGTTTCTCAGAAAGCTTCTTTCCAGATTTCATCGGAGGATATTTCCTTTTTCACCGTAGCCCTCTATCGGCTTCCAAATATCACTTTGCCAATTCCACAAGAACTGTCTTAGCGAAAGGCTTCTTGAGGGGAAAGCTGTAACTCTGTGAGATGATTTCACAGAACACAAAGAAGTTTCTCAGAAAGCTTCTTTCTCTTTGTTATCGGAGGATATTTCCTTTGGCCCTATAGTCTTCAAAGGGATTCTAACTATCTGCTCACGGATTCCACAGAAGTAAGGCTAGCAAAGAGATTCACGAAATACTGATGTAACTCTGTGAGGGGAAATCACATATCACAGAGCAGTTTCTCAGAAAGCTTCTTTCCAGATTTCATTCGAGGATATTTCCTTTTTCACCATAGCCCTCTATGGGCTTCCAAATATCACTTTGCCAATTCCACAAGAACTGTCTTAGCGAAAGGCTTCTTGAGGGGAAAGCTGTAACTCTGTGAGATGATTTCACAGAACACAGAGAAGTTTCTCAAAAAGCTTCTTTCTCTTTGTTATCGGAGGATATTTCCTTTGGCCCTATAGTCTTCCATGGGATCCGAAATATCTATTCTCAGATTCCACAGAAATAAGGCTAGCAAAGAGATCCACGAAATACAGATGTAACTCTGTGAGTGGAAGTCACATATCACAGAGCAGTTTCTCAGAAAGATTCTTTCTAGATTTCATCGGAGGATATTTCCTTTTTCACCATAGCCATCTATGGGCTTCCAAGTATCACTTTGCCATTTCCACAAGAACTGTCTTAGCGAAAGGCTTCTTGAGGGGAAAGCTGTAACTCTGTGAGATGATTTCACAGAACACAAACAAGTTTCTCTGAAATCTTCTATCTCTTTGTTATCGGATGATATTTCCTTTGGCCCTATAGTCTTCAAAGGGAACCGAAATATCTGTTCTCAGATTCCACAGAAATAAGGCTGGCAAAGAGATCCACGAAATACAGATGTAACTCTGTGAGTGGAAGTCACATAACACAGAGCAGTTTCTCAGAAAGATTCTTTCCGGATTTCATCGGAGGATATTTCCTTTTTCACCATAGCCGTCTATGGGCTTCCAAATATCACTTTGCCAATTCCACAAGAACTGTCTTAGCGAAAGGCTTCTTGAGGGGAAAGCTGTAACTCTATGAGATAATTTCACAGAACACAAAGAAGTTTCTCAGAAAGCTTGTATCTCTTTGTTATCGGAGGATATTTCCTTTGGCCTTAAAGTCTTCAAAGGGATCCGAAATATCTGTTCTCAGATTCCACAGAAATAAGGCTAGCAAAGAGATCCACGAAATACAGATGTATCTCTGTGAGTGGAAGTCACATATCACAGAGCAGTTTCTCAGAAAGCTTCTTTCCAGATTTCATCGGAGGATATTTACTTTTTCACCATAGCCCTCTATGGGCTTCCAAATATCACTTTGCCAATTCCACAAGAACTGTCTTAGCGAAAGGCTTCTTGAGGGGAACGCTGTAACTCTGTGAGATGATTTCACAGAACACAAAGAAGTTTCTCAGAAAGCTTCTTTCTCTTTGTTATCGGAGGATATTTCCTTTGGACCTATAGTCTTCAAAGGGATTCTAACTATCTGCTATCAGATTCCACAGAAATAAGGCTAGCAAAGAGATCCGCGAAATACTGATGTAACTCTGTGAGTGGAAATCACATATCACAGAGCAGTTTCTCAGAAGGCTTCTTTCCAGATTTCATTCGAGGATATTTCCTTTTTCACCATAGCCCTCTATGGGCTTCCAAATATCACTTTGCCAATTCCACAAGAACTGTCTTAGCGAAAGGCTTCTTGAGGGGAAAGCTGTAACTCTGTGAGATGATTTCACAGAACACAAAGAAGTTTCTCAGAAAGCTTCTTTCTCTTTCTTATCGGAGGATATTTCCTTTGGCCCTATAGTCTTCCATGGGATCCGAAATATCTATTCTCAGATTCCACAGAAATAAGGCTAGCAAAGAGATCCACGAAATACAGATGTAACTCTGTGAGTGGAAGTCACATATCACAGAGCACTTTCTCAGAAAGATTCTTTCCAGATTTCATCGGAGGATATTTCCTTTTTCACCATAGCCATCTATGGGCTTCCAAATATCACTTTGCCAATTCCACAAGAACTGTCTTAGCGAAAGGCTTCTTGAGGGGAAAGCTGTAACTCTGTGAGATGATTTCACAGAACACAAACAAGTTTCTCAGAAAGCTTCTATCTCTTTGTTATCGGATGATATTTCCTTTGGCCCTATAGTCTTCAAAGGGATCCGAAATATCTGTTCTCAGATTCCACAGAAATAAGGCTGGCAAAGAGATCCACGAAATACAGATGTAACTCTGTGAGTGGAAGTCACATATCACAGAGCAGTTTCTCAGAAAGATTCTTTCCAGATTTCATCGGAGGATATTTCCTTTTTCACCATAGCCGTCTATGGGCTTCCAAATATCACTTTGCCAATTCCACAAGAACTGTCTTAGCGAAAGGCTTCTTGAGGGGAAAGCTGTAACTCTATGAGATAATTTCACAGAACACAAAGAAGTTTCTCAGAAAGCTTGTATCTCTTTGTTATCGGAGGATATTTCCTTTGGCCCTATAGTCTTCAAAGGGATCCGAAATATCTGTTCTCAGATTCCACAGAAATAAGGCTAGCAAAGAGATCCACGAAATACAGATGTAACTCTGTGAGTGGAAGTCACATATCACAGAGCAGTTTCTCAGAAAGCTTCTTTCCAGATTTCATCTGAGGATATTTCCTTTTTCACCATAGCCGTCTATGGGCTTCCAAATATCACTTTGCCAATTCCACAAGAACTGTCTTAGCGAAAGGCTTCTTGAGGGGAAAGCTGTAACTCTGTGAGATGATTTCACAGAACACAAAGAAGTTTCTCAGAAAGCTTGTATCTCTTTGTTATCGGAGGATATTTCCTTTGGCCCTATAGTCTTCAAAGGGATCCGAAATATCTGTTCTGAGATTCCACAGAAATAAGGCTAGCAAAGAGATCCACGAAATACAGATGTAACTCTGTGAGTGGAAGTCACATATCACAGAGCAGTTTCTCAGAAAGCTTCTTTCCAGATTTCATCGGAGGATATTTCCGTTTTCACCATAGCCGTCTATGGGCTTCCAAATATCACTTTGCCAATTCCACAAGAACTGTCTTAGCGAAAGCCTTCTTGAGGGGAAAGCTGCAACTCTGGGAGATGATTTCACAGAACACAAAGAAGTTTCTCAGAAAGCTTCTTTCTCTTTGTTATCGGAGGATATTTCCTTTGGCCCTATAGTCTTCAAAGGGATCCGAAATATCTGTTCTCAGATTCCACAGAAATAAGGCTAGCAAAGAGATCCACGAAATACAGATGTAACTCTGTGAGTGGAAGTCACATATCACAGAGCAGTTTCTCAGAAAGCTTCTTTCCAGATTTCATCGGAGGATATTTCCTTTTTCACCATAGCCCTCTATGGGCTTCCAAATATCACTTTGCCAATTCCACAAGAACTGTCTTAGCGAAAGGCTTCTTGAGGGGAAAGCTGTAACTCTATGAGATGATTTCACAGAACACAAAGAAGTTTCTCAGAAAGCTTCTATCTCTTTGTTATCGGAGGATATTTCCTTTGGCCCTATAGTCTTCAAAGGGATCCGACATATCTGTTCTCAGATTCCACAGAAATAAGGCTAGCAAAGAGATCCACGAAATACAGATGTAACTCTGTGAGTGGAAGTCACATATCACAGAGGAGTTTCTCAGAAAGCTTCTTTCCAGATTTCATCGGAGGATATTTCCTTTTTCATCATAGCCCTCTATGGGCTTCCCAATATCACTTTGCCAATTCCACAAGAACTGTCTTAGCGAAAGGCTTCTTGAGGGGAAAGCTGTAACTCTGTGAGATGATTTCACAGAACACAAAGAAGTTTCTCAGAAAGCTTCTTTCTCTTTCTTATCGGAGGATATTTCCTTTGGCCCTATAGTCTTCAAAGGGATTCTAACTATCTGCTCTCAGATTCCACAGAAATAAGGCTAGCAAAGAGATCCACGAAATACTGATGTAACTCTGTGAGTGGAAATCACATATCACAGAGCAGTTTCTCAGAAAGCTTCTTTCCAGATTTCATCGGAGGATATTTCCTTTTTCACCATAGCCCTCTAAGGGGTTCCAAATATCACTTTGCCAATTCCACAAGAACTGTCTTAGCGAAAGGCTTCTTGAGGGGAAAGCTGTAACTCTGTGAGATGATTTCACAGAACACAAAGAAGTTTCTCAGAAAGCTTCTTTCTCTTTGTTATCGGAGGATATTTCCTTTGGCCCTATAGTCTTCCATGGGATCCGAAATATCTATTCTCAGATTCCACAGAAATAAGGCTAGCAAAGAGATCCACGAAATACAGATGTAACTCTGTGAGTGGAAGTCACATATCACAGAGCAGTTTCTCAGAAAGATTCTTTCCAGATTTCATCGGAGGATATTTCCTTTTTCACCATAGCCATCTATGGGCTTCCAAATATCACTTTGCCAATTCCACAAGAACTGTCTTAGCGAAAGGCTTCTTGAGGGGAAAGCTGTAACTCTGTGAGATGATTTCACAGAACACAAACAAGTTTCTCAGAAAGCTTCTATCTCTTTGTTATCGGAGGATATTTCCTTTGGCCCTATAGTCTTCAAAGGGATCCGAAATATCTGGTCTCAGATTCCACAGAAATAAGGCTAGCAAAGAGATCCACGAAATACAGATGTAACTCTGTGAGTGGAAGTCACATATCACAGAGCAGTTTCTCAGAAAGCTTCTTTCCAGATTTCATCGGAGGATATTTCCTTTTTCACCATAGCCGTCTATGGGCTTCCAAATATCACTTTGCCAATTCCACAAGAACTGTCTTAGCGAAAGGCTTCTTGAGGGGAAAGCTGTAACTCTATGAGATAATTTCACAGAACACAAAGAAGTTTCTCAGAAAGCTTCTTTCTCTTTGTTATCGGAGGATATTTCTTTGGCCCTATAGTCTTCAAAGGGATCCGAAATATCTGTTCTCAGATTCCACAGAAATAAGGCTAGCAAAGAGATCCACGAAATACAGATGTAACTCTGTGAGTGGAAGTCACATATCACAGAGGAGTTTCTCAGAAAGCTTCTTTCCAGATTTCATCGGAGGATATTTCCTTTTTCATCATAGCCCTCTATGGGCTTCCCAATATCACTTTGCCAATTCCACAAGAACTGTCTTAGCGAAAGGCTTCTTGAGGGGGAAGCTGTAACTCTGTGAGATGATTTCACAGAATACAAAGAAGTTTCTCAGAAAGCTTCTTTCTCTTTGTTATCGGAGGATATTTCGTTTGGCCCTATAGTCTTCCATGGGATCCGAAATATCTATTCTCAGATTCCACAGAAATAAGGCTAGCAAAGAGATCCACGAAATACAGATGTAACTCTGTGAGTGGAAGTCACATATCACAGAGCAGTTTCTCAGAAAGATTCTTTCCGGATTTCATCGGAGGATATTTCCTTTTTCACCATAGCCATCTATGGGCTTCCAAATATCACTTTGCCAATTCCACAAGAACTGTCTTAGCGAAAGGCTTCTTGAGGGGAAAGCTGTAACTCTGTGAGATGATTTCACAGAACACAAACAAGTTTCTCAGAAAGCTTCTATCTCTCTGTTATCGGATGATATTTCCTTTGGCCCTATAGTCTTCAAAGGGATCCGAAATATCTGTTCTCAGATTCCACAGAAATAAGGCTAGCAAAGAGATCCACGAAATACAGATGTAACTCTGTGAGTGGAAGTCACATATCAAAGAGCAGTTTCTCAGAAAGCTTCTTTCCAGATTTCATCGGAGGATATTTCCTTTTTCACCATAGCCGTCTATGGGCTTCCAAATATCACTTTGCCAATTCCACAAGAACTGTCTTAGCGAAAGGCTTCTTGAGGGGGAAGCTGTAACTCTATGAGATAATTTCACAGAACACAAAGAAGTTTCTCAGAAAGCTTCTTTCTCTTTGTTATCGGAGGATATTTCCTTTGGCCCTATAGTCTTCAAAGGGATCCGAAATATCTGTTCTCAGATTCCACAGAAATAAGGCTAGCAAAGAGATCCACGAAATACAGATGTAACGCTGTGAGTGGAAGTCTCATATCACAGAGCAGTTTCTCAGAATGCTTCTTTCCAGATTTCATCGGAGGATATTTGCTTTTTCACCATAGCCCTCTATGGGCTTCCAAATATCACTTTGCCAATTCCACAAGAACTGTCTTAGCGAAAGGCTTCTTGAGGGGAAAGCTGTAACTCTGTGAGATGATTTCACAGAACACAAAGAAGTTTCTCAGAAAGCTTCTTTCTCTTTGTTATCGGAGGATATTTCCTTTGGCCCTATAGTCTTCAAAGGGATCCGAAATATCTGTTCTCAGATTCCACAGATATAAGGCTAGCAAAGAGATCCACGAAATACAGATGTAACTCTGTGAGTGGAAGTCACATATCACAGAGCAGTTTCTCAGAAAGCTTCTTTCCAGATTTCATCGGAGGATATTTCCTTTTTCACCGTAGCCCTCTATCGGCTTCCAAATATCACTTTGCCAATTCCACAAGAACTGTCTTAGCGAAAGGCTTCTTGAGGGGAAAGCTGTAACTCTGTGAGATGATTTCACAGAACACAAAGAAGTTTCTCAGAAAGCTTCTTTCTCTTTGTTATCGGAGGATATTTCCTTTGGCCCTATAGTCTTCAAAGGGATTCTAACTATCTGCTCTCGGATTCCACAGAAATAAGGCTGGCAAAGAGATCCACGAAATACTGATGTAACTCTGTGAGTGGAAATCACATATCACAGAGCAGTTTCTCAGAAAGCTTCTTTCCAGATTTCATTCGAGGATATTTCCTTTTTCACCATAGCCCTCTATGGGCTTCCAAATATCACTTTGCCAATTCCACAAGAACTGTCTTAGCGAAAGGCTTCTTGAGGGGAAAGCTGTAACTCTGTGAGATGATTTCACAGAACACAAAGAAGTTTCTCAGAAAGCTTCTTTCTCTTGGTTATCGGAGGATATTTCCTTTGGCCCTATAGTCTTCCATGGGATCCGAAATATCTATTCTCAGATTCCACAGAAATAAGGCTAGCAAAGTGATCCACGAAATACAGATGTAACTCTGTGAGTGGAAGTCACATATCACAGAGCAGTTTCTCAGAAAGCTTCTTTTCAGATTTCATCGGAGGATATTTCCTTTTTCACCATAGCCGTCTATGGGCTTCCAAATATCACTTTGCCAATTCCACAAGAACTGTCTTAGCGAAAGGCTTCTTGAGGGGAAAGCTGTAACTCTGTGAGATGATTTCACAGAAAACAAACAAGTTTCTCAGAAAGCTTCTATCTCTTTGATATCGGAGGATATTTCCTTTGGCCCTATAGTCTTCAAAGGGATCCGAATTATCTGTTCTCAGATTCCACAGAAACAAGGCTAGCAAAGAGATCCACGAAATACAGATGTAACTCTGTGAGTGGAAGTCACATATCACAGAGCAGTTTCTCAGAAAGCTTCTTTCCAGATTTCATCGGAGGATATTTCCTTTTTCACCATAGCCGTCTATGGTCTTCCAAATATCACTTTGCCAATTCCACAAGAACTGTCTTAGTGAAAGCCTTCTTGAGGCGAAAGCTGCAACTCTGTGAGATGATTTCACAGAACACAAAGAAGTTTCTCAGAAAGCTTCTTTCTCTTTGTTATCGGAGGATATTTCCTTTGGCCCTATAGTCTTCAAAGGGATCCGAAATATCTGTTCTCAGATTCCACAGAAATAAGGCTAGCAAAGAGATCCACGAAATACAGATGTAACGCTGTGAGTGGAAGTCTCATATCACAGAGCAGTTTCTCAGAATGCTTCTTTCCAGATTTCATCGGAGGATATTTGCTTTTTCAACATAGCCCTCTATGGGCTTCCAAATATCACTTTGCCAATTCCACAAGAACTATCTTAGCGAAAGGCTTCTTGAGGGGAAAGCTGTAACTCTGTGAGATGATTTCACAGAACACAAAGAAGTTTCTCAGAAAGCTTCTTTCTCTTTGTTATCGGAGGATATTTCCTTTGGCCCTATAGTCTTCAAAGGGATCCGAAATATCTGTTATCAGATTCCACAGATATAAGGCTAGCAAAGAGATCCACGAAATACAGATGTAACTCTGTGAGTGGAAGTCACATATCACAGAGCAGTTTCTCAGAAAGCTTCTTTCCAGATTTCATCGGAGGATATTTCCTTTTTCACCGTAGCCCTCTATCGGCTTCCAAATATCACTTTGCCAATTCCACAAGAACTGTCTTAGCGAAAGGCTTCTTGAGGGGAAAGCTGTAACTCTGTGAGATGATTTCAGAGAACACAAAGAAGTTTCTCAGAAAGCTTCTTTCTCTTTGTTATCGGAGGATATTTCCTTTGGCCCTATAGTCTTCAAAGGGATTCTAACTATCTGCTCTCGGATTCCACAGAAATAAGGCTAGCAAAGAGATTCACGAAATACTGATGTAACTCTGTGAGTGGAAATCACATATCACAGAGCAGTTTCTCAGAAAGCTTCTTTCCAGATTTCATTCGAGGATATTTCCTTTTTCACCATAGCCCTCTATGGGCTTCCAAATATCACTTTGCCAATTCCACAAGAACTGTCTTAGCGAAAGGCTTCTTGAGGGGAAAGCTGTAACTCTGTGAGATGATTTCACAGAACACAAAGAAGTTTCTCAAAAAGCTTCTTTCTCTTTGTTATCGGAGGATATTTCCTTTGGCCCTATAGTCTTCCATGGGATCCGAAATATCTATTCTCAGATTCCACAGAAATAAGGCTAGCAAAGAGATCCACGAAATACAGATGTAACTCCTTGAGTGGAAGTCACATATCACAGAGCAGTTTCTCAGAAAGATTCTTTCCAGATTTCATCGGAGGATATTTCCTTTTTCACCATAGCCATCTATGGGCTTCCAAATATCACTTTGCCAATTCCACAAGAACTGTCTTAGCGAAAGGCTTCTTGAGGGCAAAGCTGTAACTCTGTGAGATGATTTCACAGAACACAAACAAGTTTCTCTGAAAGCTTCTATCTCTTTGTTATCGGATGATATTTCCTTTGGCCCTATAGTCTTCAAAGGGATCCGAAATATCTGTTCTCAGATTCCACAGAAATAAGGCTGGCAAAGAGATCCACGAAATACAGATGTAACTCTGTGAGTGGAAGTCACATAACACAGAGCAGTTTCTCAGAAAGATTCTTTCCAGATTTCATCGGAGGATATTTCCTTTTTCACCATAGCCCTCTATGGGCTTCCAAATATCACTTTGCCAATTCCACAAGAACTGTCTTAGCGAAAGGCTTCTTGAGGGGAAAGCTGTAACTCTATGAGATAATTTCACAGAACACAAAGAAGTTTCTCAGAAAGCTTCTTTCTCTTTGTTATCGGAGGATATTTCCTTTGGCCCTATAGTCTTCAAAGGGATCCGAAATATCTGTTCTCAGATTCCACAGAAATAAGGCAAGCAAAGAGATCCACGAAATACAGATGTAACGCTGTGAGTGGAAGTCTCATATCACAGAGCAGTTTCTGAGAATGCTTCTTTCCAGATTTCATTGAAGGATATTTCCTTTTTCACCATAGCCCTCTATGGGCTTCCAAATATCACTTTGCCAATTCCACAAGAACTGTCTTAGCGAAAGGCTTCTTGAGGGGAAAGCTGTAACTCTGTGAGATGATTTCACAGAACACAAAGAAGTTTCTCAGAAAGCTTCTTTCTCTTTGTTATCGGAGGATATTTTCTTTGGCCCTATAGTCTTCAAAGGGATCCGAAATATCTGTTCTAAGATTCCACAGAAATAAGGCTAGCAAAGAGATCCACAAAATACAGATGTAACTCTGTGAGTGGAAGTCACATATCACAGAGCAGTTTCTCAGAAAGCTTCTTTCCAGATTTCATTGGAGGGTATTTCCTTTTTCACGATAGCCCTCTATGGGCTTCCAAATATCACTTTGCCAATTCCACCAAAACTGTCTTAGCGAAAGGCTTCTTGAGGGGAAAGCTGTAACTCTGTGAGATGATTTCACAGAACACAAAGAAGTTTCTCAGAAAGCTTCTTTCTCTTTGTTATCGGAGGATATTTCCTTTGGCCCTATAGTCTTCAAAGGGATCCGAAATATCTGTTCTCAGATTCCACAGAAATAAGGCTAGCAAAGAGATCCACGAAATACAGATGTAACTATGTGAGTGGAAGTCACATATCACAGAGCAGTTTCTCAGAAAGCTTCTTTCCAGATTTCATCGGAGGATATTTCCTTTTTAACCATAGCCGTCTATGGGCTTCCAAATATCACTTTGCCAATACCACAAGAACTGTCTTAGCGAAAGGCTTCTTGAGGGGAAAGCTGTAACTCTGTGAGATGATTTCACAGAACACAAAGAAGTTTCTCAGAAAGCTTGTATCTCTTTGTTATCGGAGGATATTTCCTTTGGCCCTATAGTCTTCAAAGGGATCCGAAATATCTGTTCTGAGATTCCACAGAAATAAGGCTAGCAAAGAGATCCACGAAATACAGATGTAACTCTGTGAGTGGAAGTCACATATCACAGAGCAGTTTCTCAGAAAGCTTCTTTCCAGATTTCATCGGAGGATATTTCCGTTTTCACCATAGCCGTCTATCGGCTTCCAAATATCACTTTGCCAATTCCACAAGAACTGTCTTAGCGAAAGGCTTCTTGAGGGGAAAGCTGCAACTCTGGGAGATGATTTCACAGAACACAAAGAAGTTTCTCAGAAAGCTTCTTTCTCTTTGTTATCGGAGGATATTTCCTTTGGCCCTATAGTCTTCAAAGGTATCCGACATATCTGTTCTTAGATTCCACAGAAATAAGGCTAGCAAAGAGATCCACGAAATACAGATGTAACTCTGTGAGTGGAAGTCACATATCACAGAGCAGTTTCTCAGAAAGCTTCTTTCCAGATTTCATCGGAGGATATTTCCTTTTTCACCATAGACGTCTAAGGGCTTCCAAATACCACTTTGCCAATTCCACAAGAACTGTCTTAGCGAAAGGCTTCTTGAGGGGAAAGCTGTAACTCTATGAGATGATTTCACAGAACACAAAGAAGTTTCTCAGAAAGCTTCTTTCTCTTTGTTATCGGAGGATATTTCCTTTGGCCCTATAGTCTTCAAAGGGATCCGAAATATCTGTTCTCAGATTCCACAGAAATAAGGCTAGCAAAGAGATCCACGAAATACAGATGTAACTCTGTGAGTGGAAGTCACATTACACAGAGGAGTTTCTCAGAAAGCTTCTTTCCAGATTTCATCGGAGGATATTTCCTTTTTCATCATAGCCCTCTATGGGCTTCCCAATATCACTTTGCCAATTCCACAAGAACTGTCTTAGCGAAAGGCTTCTTGAGGGGAAAGCTCTAACTCTGTGAGATGATTTCACAGAACACAAAGAAGTTTCTCAGAAAGCTTCTTTCTCTTTGTTATCGGAGGATATTTCCTTTGGCCCTATAGTCTTCAAAGGGATCTGAAATATCTGTTCTCAGATTCCACAGAAATAAGGCTAGCAAAGAGATCCACGAAATACAGATGTAACTCTGTGAGTGGAAGTCACATATCACAGAGCAGTTTCTCAGAAAGCTTCTTTCCAGATTTCATCGGGGGATATTTCCTTTTTCACGATAGCCGTCTATGGGCTTCCAAATATCACTTTGCCAATTCCACAAGAACTGTCTTAGCGAAAGGCTTCTTGAGGGGAAAGCTGCAACTCTGGGAGATGATTTCACAGAACACAAAGAAGTTTCTCAGAAAGCTTCTTTCGCTTTGTTATCGGAGGATATTTCCTTTGGCCCTATAGTCTTCAAAGGGATCCGAAATATCTGTTCTCAGATTCCACAGAAATAAGGCTATCAAAGAGATCCACGAAATACAGATGTAACTCTGTGAGTGGAAGTCACATATCACAGAGCAGTTTCTCAGAAAGCTTCTTTCCAGATTTCATCGGAGGATATTTCCTTTTTCACCATAGCCGTCTACGGGCTTCCAAATATCACTTTGCCAATTCCACAAGAACTGTCTTAGCGAAAGGCTTCTTGAGGGGAAAGCTGTAACTCTGTGAGATGATTTCACAGAACACAAAGAAGTTTCTCAGAAAGCTTCTTTCTCTTTGTTATTGGAGGATATTTCCTTTGGCCCTATAATCTTCAAAGGGATCCGAAATATCTGTTCTCAGATTCCACAGAAATAAGGCTAGCAAAGAGATCCACAAAATACAGATGTAACTCTGTGAGTGGAAGTCACATATCACAGAGCAGTTTCTCAGAAAGCTTCTTTCCAGATTTCATTGGAGGGTATTTCCTTTTTCACAATAGCCCTCTATTGGCTTCCAAATATCACTTTTCCAATTCCACAAAAACTGTCTTAGCGAAAGGCTTCTTCAGGGGAAAGCTGTAACTCTGTGAGATGATTTCACAGAACACAAAGAAGTTTCTCAGAAAGCTTCTTTCTCTTTGTTATCAGAGGATATATCCTTTGTCCCTATAGTCTTCAAAGGGATCCGAAATATCTGTTCTCAGATTCCACAGAAATAAGGCTAGCAAAGAGATCCACGAAATACAGATGTAACTCTGTGAGTGGAAGTCACATATCACAGAGCAGTTTCTCAGAAAGCTTCTTTCCAGATTTCATCGGAGGATATTTCCTTTTTAACCATAGCCCTCTATGGGCTTCCAAATATCACTTTGCCAATACCACAAGAACTGTCTTAGCGAAAGGCTTCTTGAGGGGAAAGCTGTAACTCTGTGAGATGATTTCACAGAACACAAAGAAGTTTCTCAGAAAGCTTGTATCTCATTGTTATCGGAGGATATTTCCTTTGGCCCTATAGTCTTCAAAGGGATCCGAAATATCTGTTCTCAGATTCCACAGAAATAAGGCTAGCAAAGAGATCCACAAAATACAGATGTAACTCTGTGAGTGGAAGTCACATATCACAGAGCAGTTTCTCAGAAAGCTTCTTTCCAGATTTCATTGGAGGGTATTTCCTTTTTCACAATAGCCTTCTATGGGCTTCCAAATATCACTTTTCCAATTCCACAAAAACTGTCTTAGCGAAAGGCTTCTTCAGGGGAAAGCTGTAACTCTGTGAGATGATTTCACAGAACACAAAGAAGTTTCTCAGAAAGCTTCTTTCTCTTTGTTATCAGAGGATATTTCCTTTGTCCCTATAGTCTTCAAAGGGATCCGAAATATCTGTTCTCAGATTCCACAGAAATAAGGCTAGCAAAGAGATCCACGAAATACAGATGTAACTCTGTGAGTGGAAGTCACATATCACAGAGCAGTTTCTCAGAAAGCTTCTTTCCAGATTTCATCGGAGGATATTTCCTTTTTAACCATAGCCCTCTATGGGCTTCCAAATATCACTTTGCCAATACCACAAGAACTGTCTTAGCGAAAGGCTTCTTGAGGGGAAAGCTGTAACTCTGTGAGATGATTTCACAGAACACAAAGAAGTTTCTCAGAAAGCTTGTATCTCATTGTTATCGGAGGATATTTCCTTTGGCCCTATAGTCTTCAAAGGGATCCGAAATATCTGTTCTGAGATTCCACAGAAATAAGGCTAGCAAAGAGATCCACGAAATACAGATGTAACTCTGTGAGTGGAAGTCACATATCACAGAGCAGTTTCTCAGAAAGCTTCTTTCCAGATTTCATCGGAGGATATTTCCGTTTTCACCATAGCCGTCTATCGGCTTCCAAATATCACTTTGCCAATTCCACAAGAACTGTCTTAGTGAAAGGCTTCTTGAGGGGAAAGCTGCAACTCTGGGAGATGATTTCACAGAACACAAAGAAGTTTCTCAGAAAGCTTCTTTCTCTTTGTTATCGGAGGATATTTCCTTTGGCCCTATAGTCTTCAAAGGTATCCGACATATCTGTTCTCAGATTCCACAGAAATAAGGCTACCAAAGAGATCCACGAAATACAGATGTAACTCTGTGAGTGGAAGTCACATATCTCAGAGCAGTTTCTCAGAAAGCTTCTTTCCAGATTACATCGGAGGATATTTCCTTTTTCACCCTAGACGTCTATGGGCTTCCAAATATCACTTTGCCAATTCCACAAGAACTGTCTTAGCGAAAGGCTTCTTGAGGGGAAAGCTGTAACTCTGTGAGATGATTTCACAGAACACAAAGAAGTTTCTCAGAAAGCTTCTTTCTCTTTGTTATCGGAGGATATTTCCTTTGGCCCTATAGTCTTCAAAGGGATCCGAAATATCTGTTCTCAGATTCCACAGAAATAAGGCTAGCAAAGAGATCCACGAAATACAGATGTAACTCTGTGAGTGGAAGTCACATATCACAGAGGAGTTTCTCAGAAAGCTTCTTTCCTGATTTCATCGGAGGATATTTCCTTTTTCATCATAGCCCTCTATGGGCTTCCCAATATCACTTTGCCAATTCCACAAGAACTGTCTTAGCGAAAGGCTTCTTGAGGGGAAAGCTGTAACTCTGTGAGATGATTTCACAGAACACAAAGAAGTTTCTCAGAAAGCTTCTTTCTCTTTGTTATCGGAGGATATTTCCTTTGGCCCTATAGTCTTCAAAGGGATCTGAAATATCTGTTCTCAGATTCCACAGAAATAAGGCTAGCAAAGAGATCCACGAAATACAGATGTAACTCTGTGAGTGGAAGTCACATATCACAGAGCAGTTTCTCAGAAAGCTTCTTTCCAGATTTCATCGGGGGATATTTCCTTTTTCACGATAGCCGTCTATGGGCTTCCAAATATCACTTTGCCAATTCCACAAGAACTGTCTTAGCGAAAGGCTTCTTGAGGGGAAAGCTGCAACTCCGGGAGATGATTTCACAGAACACAAAGAAGTTTCTCAGAAAGCTTCTTTCGCTTTGTTATCGGAGGATATTTCCTTTGGCCCTATAGTCTTCAAAGGGATCCGAAATATCTGTTCTCAGATTCCACAGAAATAAGGCTATCAAAGAGATCCACGAAATACAGATGTAACTCTGTGAGTGGAAGTCACATATCACATGTAGTTTCTCAGAAAGCTTCTTTACAGATTTCATCGGAGGATATTTCCTTTTTCACCATAGCCGTCTATGGGCTTCCAAATATCACTTTGCCAATTCCACAAGAACTGTCTTAGCGAAAGGCTTCTTGAGGGGAAAGCTGTAACTCTGTGAGATGATTTCACAGAACACAAAGAAGTTTCTCAGAAAGCTTGTATCTCTTTGTTATCGGAGGATATTTCCTTTGGCCCTATAGTCTTCAAAGGGATCCGAAATATCTGTTCTGAGATTCCACAGAAATAAGGCTAGCAAAGAGATCCACGAAATACAGATGTAACTCTGTGAGTGGAAGTCACATATCACAGAGCAGTTTCTCAGAAAGCTTCTTTCCAGATTTCATCGGAGGATATTTCCGTTTTCACCTTAGCCGTCTATGGGCTTCCAAATATCACTTTGCCAATTCCACAAGAACTGTCTTAGCGAAAGGCTTCTTGAGGGGAAAGCTGCAACTCTGGGAGATGATTTCACAGAACACAAAGAAGTTTCTCAGAAAGCTTCTTTCTCTTTCTTATCGGAGGATATTTCCTTTGGCCCTATAGTCTTCAAAGGGATCCGAAATATCTGTTCTCAGATTCCACAGAAATAAGGCTAGCAAAGAGATCCACGAAATACAGATGTAACTCTGTGAGTGGAAGTCACATATCACAGAGCAGTTTCTCAGAAAGCTTCTTTCCAGATTTCATCTGAGGATATATCCTTTTTCACCATAGCCCTCTATGGGCTTCCAAATATCACTTTGCCAATTCCACAAGAACTGTATTAGCGAAAGGCTTCTTGAGGGGAAGGCTGTAACTCTATGAGATGATTTCACAGAACACAAAGAAGTTTCTCAGAAAGCTTCTTTCTCTTTGTTATCGGAGGATATTTCCTTTGGCCCTATAGTCTTCAAAGGGATCCGAAATATCTGTTCTCAGATTCCACAGAAATAAGGCTAGCAAAGAGATCCACGAAATACAGATGTAACTCTGTGAGTGGAAGTCACATATCACAGAGCAGTTTCTCAGAAAGCTTCTTTCCAGATTTCATCTGAGGATATTTCCTTTTTCACCATAGCCCTCTATGGGCTTCCAAATATCACTTTGCCAATTCCACAAGAACTGTCTTAGCGAAAGGCTTCTTGAGGGGAAAGCTGTAACTCTATGAGATGATTTCACAGAACACAAAGCAGTTTCTCAGAAAGCTTCTTTCTCTTTGTTAT
The DNA here is from genome assembly GCF_049350105.2 of Macaca mulatta. Lineage (NCBI taxonomy): Eukaryota > Metazoa > Chordata > Mammalia > Primates > Cercopithecidae > Macaca > Macaca mulatta. The sequence continues at coordinate 33,417,261 of NC_133417.1, forward strand.
CGGAGGATATTTCCTTTGGCCCTATAGTTTTCAAAGGGATCCGAAATATCTGTTCTCAGATTCCACAGAAATAAGGCTAGCAAAGAGATCCACGAAATACAGATGTAACTCTGTGAGTGGAAGTCACATATCACAGAGCAGTTTCTCAGAAAGCTTCTTTCCAGATTTCATCGGAGGATATTTCCTTTTTCATCATAGCCGTCTATGGGCTTCCCAATATCACTTTGCCAATTCCACAAGAACTGTCTTAGCGAAAGGCTTCTTGAGGGGAAAGCTGTAACTCTGTGAGATGATTTCACAGAACATAAAGAAGTTTCTCAGAAAGCTTCTTTCTCTTTGTTATCGGAGGATATTTCCTTTGGCCCTATTGTATTCAAAGAGATCTGAAATATCTGTTCTCAGATTCCACAGAAATAAGGCTAGCAAAGAGATCCACGAAATACAGATGTAACTCTGTGAGTGGAAGTCACATATCACAGAGCAGTTTCTCAGAAAGCTTCTTTCTAGATTTCATCGGAGGATATTTCCTTTTTCACCATAGCCGTCTATGGGCTTCCAAATATCACTTTGCCAATTCCACAAGAACTGTCTTAGCGAAAGGCTTTTTGAGGGAAAAGCTGTAACTCTGTGAGATGATTTCACAGAACACAAAGAAGTTTCTCAGAAAGCTTCTTTCTCTTTGTTATCGGAGGATATTTCCTTTGGCCCTATAGTCTTCAAAGGGATCCGAAATATCTGTTCTCAGATTCCACAGAAATAAGGCTAGCAAAGAGATCCACGAAATACAGATGTAACTATGTGAGTGGAAGTCACATATCACAGAGCAGTTTCTCAGAAAGCTTCTTTCCAGATTTCATCGGAGGATATTTCCTTTTTAACCATAGCCGTCTATGGGCTTCCAAATATCACTTTGCCAATACCACAAGAACTGTCTTAGCGAAAGGCTTCTTGAGGGGAAAGCTGTAACTCTGTGAGATGATTTCACAGAACACAAAGAAGTTTCTCAGAAAGCTTGTATCTCTTTGTTATCGGAGGATATTTCCTTTGGCCCTATAGTCTTCAAAGGGATCCGAAATATCTGTTCTGAGATTCCACAGAAATAAGGCTAGCAAAGAGATCCACGAAATACAGATGTAACTCTGTGAGTGGAAGTCACATATCACAGAGCAGTTTCTCAGAAAGCTTCTTTCCAGATTTCATCGGAGGATATTTCCGTTTTCACCATAGCCGTCTATCGGCTTCCAAATATCACTTTGCCAATTCCACAAGAACTGTCTTAGCGAAAGGCTTCTTGAGGGGAAAGCTGCAACTCTGTGAGATGATTTCACAGAACACAAAGAAGTTTCTCAGAAAGCTTCTTTCTCTTTGTTATCGGAGGATATTTCCTTTGGCCCTATAGTCTTCAAAGGTATCCGACATATCTGTTCTTAGATTCCACAGAAATAAGGCTAGCAAAGAGATCCACGAAATACAGATGTAACTCTGTGAGTGGAAGTCACATATCACAGAGCAGTTTCTCAGAAAGCTTCTTTCCAGATTTCATCGGAGGATATTTCCTTTTTCACCATAGACGTCTAAGGGCTTCCAAATACCACTTTGCCAATTCCACAAGAACTGTCTTAGCGAAAGGCTTCTTGAGGGGAAAGCTGTAACTCTATGAGATGATTTCACAGAACACAAAGAAGTTTCTCAGAAAGCTTCTTTCTCTTTGTTATCGGAGGATATTTCCTTTGGCCCTATAGTCTTCAAAGGGATCCGAAAAATCTGTTCTCAGATTCCACAGAAATAAGGCTAGCAAAGAGATCCACGAAATACAGATGTAACTCTGTGAGTGGAAGTCACATTACACAGAGGAGTTTCTCAGAAAGCTTCTTTCCAGATTTCATCGGAGGATATTTCCTTTTTCATCATAGCCCTCTATGGGCTTCCCAATATCACTTTGCCAATTCCACAAGAACTGTCTTAGCGAAAGGCTTCTTGAGGGGAAAGCTGCAACTCCGGGAGATGATTTCACAGAACACAAAGAAGTTTCTCAGAAAGCTTCTTTCGCTTTGTTATCGGAGGATATTTCCTTTGGCCCTATAGTCTTCAAAGGGATCCGAAATATCTGTTCTCAGATTCCACAGAAATAAGGCTATCAAAGAGATCCACGAAATACAGATGTAACTCTGTGAGTGGAAGTCACATATCACATGTAGTTTCTCAGAAAGCTTCTTTACAGATTTCATCGGAGGATATTTCCTTTTTCACCATAGCCGTCTATGGGCTTCCAAATATCACTTTGCCAATTCCACAAGAACTGTCTTAGCGAAAGGCTTCTTGAGGGGAAAGCTGTAACTCTGTGAGATGATTTCACAGAACACAAAGAAGTTTCTCAGAAAGCTTGTATCTCTTTGTTATCGGAGGATATTTCCTTTGGCCCTATAGTCTTCAAAGGGATCCGAAATATCTGTTCTGAGATTCCACAGAAATAAGGCTAGCAAAGAGATCCACGAAATACAGATGTAACTCTGTGAGTGGAAGTCACATATCACAGAGCAGTTTCTCAGAAAGCTTCTTTCCAGATTTCATCGGAGGATATTTCCGTTTTCACCTTAGCCGTCTATGGGCTTCCAAATATCACTTTGCCAATTCCACAAGAACTGTCTTAGCGAAAGGCTTCTTGAGGGGAAAGCTGCAACTCTGGGAGATGATTTCACAGAACACAAAGAAGTTTCTCAGAAAGCTTCTTTCTCTTTCTTATCGGAGGATATTTCCTTTGGCCCTATAGTCTTCAAAGGGATCCGAAATATCTGTTCTCAGATTCCACAGAAATAAGGCTAGCAAAGAGATCCACGAAATACAGATGTAACTCTGTGAGTGGAAGTCACATATCACAGAGCAGTTTCTCAGAAAGCTTCTTTCCAGATTTCATCTGAGGATATATCCTTTTTCACCATAGCCCTCTATGGGCTTCCAAATATCACTTTGCCAATTCCACAAGAACTGTATTAGCGAAAGGCTTCTTGAGGGGAAGGCTGTAACTCTATGAGATGATTTCACAGAACACAAAGAAGTTTCTCAGAAAGCTTCTTTCTCTTTGTTATCGGAGGATATTTCCTTTGGCCCTATAGTCTTCAAAGGGATCCGAAATATCTGTTCTCAGATTCCACAGAAATAAGGCTAGCAAAGAGATCCACGAAATACAGATGTAACTCTGTGAGTGGAAGTCACATATCACAGAGCAGTTTCTCAGAAAGCTTCTTTCCAGATTTCATCTGAGGATATTTCCTTTTTCACCATAGCCCTCTATGGGCTTCCAAATATCACTTTGCCAATTCCACAAGAACTGTCTTAGCGAAAGGCTTCTTGAGGGGAAAGCTGTAACTCTGTGAGATGATTTCACAGAACACAAAGAAGTTTCTCAGAAAGCTTCTTTCTCTTTGTTATCGGAGGATATTTCCTTTGGCCCTATAGTCTTCAAAGAGATCCGAAATATCTGTTCTCAGATTCCACAGAAATAAGGCTAGCAAAGAGATCCACGAAATACAGATGTAACTCTGTGAGTGGAAGTCACATATCACAGAGCAGTTTCTCAGAAAGCTTCTTTCCAGATTTCATTGGAGGGTATTTCCTTTTTCACGTTACCCCTCTATGGGCTTCCAAATATCACTTTGCCAATACCACAAAAAATGTCTTAGCGAAAGGCTTCTTCAGGGGAAAGCTGTAACTCTGGGGGATGATTTCACAGAACACAAAGAAGTTCCTCAGAAAGCTTCTTTCTCTTTGTTATCGGAGGATATTTCCTTTGGCCCTATAGTCTTCAAAGGGATCCGAAATATCTGTTCTCAGACTCCACAGAAATAAGGCTAGCAAAGAGATCCACGAAATACAGATGAAACTCTGTGAGTGGAAGTCTCATATCACAGAGCAGTTTCTCAGAATGCTTCTTTCCAGATTTCATCGGAGGATATTTCCTTTTTCACCATAGCCATCTATGTGCTTCCAAATATCACTTTTTCAAATCCACAAGAACTGTCTTAGCGAAAGGCTTCTTGAGGGGAAAGCTGTAACTCTGTGAGATGTTTTCACAGAACACAAAGAAGTTTCTCAGAAAGCTTCTTTCTCTTTGTTATCGGAGGATATTTCCTTTGGCCCTATAGTCTTCAAAGGGATCCGAAATATCTGTTCTCAGATTCCACAGAAATAAGGCTAGCAAAGAGATCCACGAAATACAGATGTAACTCTGTGAGTGGAAGTCACATATCACAGAGCAGTTTCTCAGAAAGCTTCTTTCCAGATTTCATCTGAGGATATTTCCTTTTTCACCATAGCCCTCTATGGGCTTCCAAATATCACTTTGCCAATTCCACAAGAACTGTCTTAGCGAAAGGCTTCTTGAGGGGAAAGCTGTAACTCTATGAGATGATTTCACAGAACACAAAGCAGTTTCTCAGAAAGCTTCTTTCTCTTTGTTATCGGAGGATATTTCCTTTGGCCCTATAGTTTTCAAAGGGATCCGAAATATCTGTTCTCAGATTCCACAGAAATAAGGCTAGCAAAGAGATCCACGAAATACAGATGTAACTCTGTGAGTGGAAGTCACATATCACAGAGCAGTTTCTCAGAAAGCTTCTTTCCAGATTTCATCGGAGGATATTTCCTTTTTCATCATAGCCGTCTATGGGCTTCCCAATATCACTTTGCCAATTCCACAAGAACTGTCTTAGCGAAAGGCTTCTTGAGGGGAAAGCTGTAACTCTGTGAGATGATTTCACAGAACATAAAGAAGTTTCTCAGAAAGCTTCTTTCTCTTTGTTATCGGAGGATATTTCCTTTGGCCCTATTGTATTCAAAGAGATCTGAAATATCTGTTCTCAGATTCCACAGAAATAAGGCTAGCAAAGAGATCCACGAAATACAGATGTAACTATGTGAGTGGAAGTCACATATCACAGAGCAGTTTCTCAGAAAGCTTCTTTCCAGATTTCATCGGAGGATATTTCCTTTTTAACCATAGCCGTCTATGGGCTTCCAAATATCACTTTGCCAATACCACAAGAACTGTCTTAGCGAAAGGCTTCTTGAGGGGAAAGCTGTAACTCTGTGAGATGATTTCACAGAACACAAAGAAGTTTCTCAGAAAGCTTGTATCTCTTTGTTATCGGAGGATATTTCCTTTGGCCCTATAGTCTTCAAAGGGATCCGAAATATCTGTTCTGAGATTCCACAGAAATAAGGCTAGCAAAGAGATCCACGAAATACAGATGTAACTCTGTGAGTGGAAGTCACATATCACAGAGCAGTTTCTCAGAAAGCTTCTTTCCAGATTTCATCGGAGGATATTTCCGTTTTCACCATAGCCGTCTATCGGCTTCCAAATATCACTTTGCCAATTCCACAAGAACTGTCTTAGCGAAAGGCTTCTTGAGGGGAAAGCTGCAACTCTGTGAGATGATTTCACAGAACACAAAGAAGTTTCTCAGAAAGCTTCTTTCTCTTTGTTATCGGAGGATATTTCCTTTGGCCCTATAGTCTTCAAAGGTATCCGACATATCTGTTCTTAGATTCCACAGAAATAAGGCTAGCAAAGAGATCCACGAAATACAGATGTAACTCTGTGAGTGGAAGTCACATATCACAGAGCAGTTTCTCAGAAAGCTTCTTTCCAGATTTCATCGGAGGATATTTCCTTTTTCACCATAGACGTCTAAGGGCTTCCAAATACCACTTTGCCAATTCCACAAGAACTGTCTTAGCGAAAGGCTTCTTGAGGGGAAAGCTGTAACTCTATGAGATGATTTCACAGAACACAAAGAAGTTTCTCAGAAAACTTCTTTCTCTTTGTTATCGGAGGATATTTCCTTTGGCCCTATAGTCTTCAAAGGGATCCGAAATATCTGTTCTCAGATTCCACAGAAATAAGGCTAGCAAAGAGATCCACGAAATACAGATGTAACTCTGTGAGTGGAAGTCACATTACACAGAGGAGTTTCTCAGAAAGCTTCTTTCCAGATTTCATCGGAGGATATTTCCTTTTTCATCATAGCCCTCTATGGGCTTCCCAATATCACTTTGCCAATTCCACAAGAACTGTCTTAGCGAAAGGCTTCTTGAGGGGAAAGCTCTAACTCTGTGAGATGATTTCACAGAACACAAAGAAGTTTCTCAGAAAGCTTCTTTCTCTTTGTTATCGGAGGATATTTCCTTTGGCCCTATAGTCTTCAAAGGGATCTGAAATATCTGTTCTCAGATTCCACAGAAATAAGGCTAGCAAAGAGATCCACGAAATACAGATGTAACTCTGTGAGTGGAAGTCACATATCACAGAGCAGTTTCTCAGAAAGCTTCTTTCCAGATTTCATCGGGGGATATTTCCTTTTTCACGATAGCCGTCTATGGGCTTCCAAATATCACTTTGCCAATTCCACAAGAACTGTCTTAGCGAAAGGCTTCTTGAGGGGAAAGCTGCAACTCTGGGAGATGATTTCACAGAACACAAAGAAGTTTCTCAGAAAGCTTCTTTCGCTTTGTTATCGGAGGATATTTCCTTTGGCCCTATAGTCTTCAAAGGGATCCGAAATATCTGTTCTCAGATTCCACAGAAATAAGGCTATCAAAGAGATCCACGAAATACAGATGTAACTCTGTGAGTGGAAGTCACATATCACAGAGCAGTTTCTCAGAAAGCTTCTTTCCAGATTTCATCGGAGGATATTTCCTTTTTCACCATAGCCGTCTACGGGCTTCCAAATATCACTTTGCCAATTCCACAAGAACTGTCTTAGCGAAAGGCTTCTTGAGGGGAAAGCTGTAACTCTGTGAGATGATTTCACAGAACACAAAGAAGTTTCTCAGAAAGCTTCTTTCTCTTTGTTATTGGAGGATATTTCCTTTGGCCCTATAATCTTCAAAGGGATCCGAAATATCTGTTCTCAGATTCCACAGAAATAAGGCTAGCAAAGAGATCCACAAAATACAGATGTAACTCTGTGAGTGGAAGTCACATATCACAGAGCAGTTTCTCAGAAAGCTTCTTTCCAGATTTCATTGGAGGGTATTTCCTTTTTCACAATAGCCCTCTATTGGCTTCCAAATATCACTTTTCCAATTCCACAAAAACTGTCTTAGCGAAAGGCTTCTTCAGGGGAAAGCTGTAACTCTGTGAGATGATTTCACAGAACACAAAGAAGTTTCTCAGAAAGCTTCTTTCTCTTTGTTATCAGAGGATATATCCTTTGTCCCTATAGTCTTCAAAGGGATCCGAAATATCTGTTCTCAGATTCCACAGAAATAAGGCTAGCAAAGAGATCCACGAAATACAGATGTAACTCTGTGAGTGGAAGTCACATATCACAGAGCAGTTTCTCAGAAAGCTTCTTTCCAGATTTCATCGGAGGATATTTCCTTTTTAACCATAGCCCTCTATGGGCTTCCAAATATCACTTTGCCAATACCACAAGAACTGTCTTAGCGAAAGGCTTCTTGAGGGGAAAGCTGTAACTCTGTGAGATGATTTCACAGAACACAAAGAAGTTTCTCAGAAAGCTTGTATCTCATTGTTATCGGAGGATATTTCCTTTGGCCCTATAGTCTTCAAAGGGATCCGAAATATCTGTTCTCAGATTCCACAGAAATAAGGCTAGCAAAGAGATCCACAAAATACAGATGTAACTCTGTGAGTGGAAGTCACATATCACAGAGCAGTTTCTCAGAAAGCTTCTTTCCAGATTTCATTGGAGGGTATTTCCTTTTTCACAATAGCCCTCTATGGGCTTCCAAATATCACTTTTCCAATTCCACAAAAACTGTCTTAGCGAAAGGCTTCTTGAGGGGAAAGCTGTAACTCTGTGAGATGATTTCACAGAACACAAAGAAGTTTCTCAGAAAGCTTCTTTCTCTTTGTTATCAGAGGATATTTCCTTTGTCCCTATAGTCTTCAAAGGGATCCGAAATATCTGTTCTCAGATTCCACAGAAATAAGGCTAGCAAAGAGATCCACGAAATACAGATGTAACTCTGTGAGTGGAAGTCACATATCACAGAGCAGTTTCTCAGAAAGCTTCTTTCCAGATTTCATCGGAGGATATTTCCTTTTTAACCATAGCCCTCTATGGGCTTCCAAATATCACTTTGCCAATACCACAAGAACTGTCTTAGCGAAAGGCTTCTTGAGGGGAAAGCTGTAACTCTGTGAGATGATTTCACAGAACCCAAAGAAGTTTCTCAGAAAGCTTGTATCTCATTGTTATCGGAGGATATTTCCTTTGGCCCTATAGTCTTCAAAGGGATCCGAAATATCTGTTCTGAGATTCCACAGAAATAAGGCTAGCAAAGAGATCCACGAAATACAGATGTAACTCTGTGAGTGGAAGTCACATATCACAGAGCAGTTTCTCAGAAAGCTTCTTTCCAGATTTCATCGGAGGATATTTCCGTTTTCACCATAGCCGTCTATCGGCTTCCAAATATCACTTTGCCAATTCCACAAGAACTGTCTTAGTGAAAGGCTTCTTGAGGGGAAAGCTGCAACTCTGGGAGATGATTTCACAGAACACAAAGAAGTTTCTCAGAAAGCTTCTTTCTCTTTGTTATCGGAGGATATTTCCTTTGGCCCTATAGTCTTCAAAGGTATCCGACATATCTGTTCTCAGATTCCACAGAAATAAGGCTACCAAAGAGATCCACGAAATACAGATGTAACTCTGTGAGTGGAAGTCACATATCTCAGAGCAGTTTCTCAGAAAGCTTCTTTCCAGATTACATCGGAGGATATTTCCTTTTTCACCCTAGACGTCTATGGGCTTCCAAATATCACTTTGCCAATTCCACAAGAACTGTCTTAGCGAAAGGCTTCTTGAGGGGAAAGCTGTAACTCTGTGAGATGATTTCACAGAACACAAAGAAGTTTCTCAGAAAGCTTCTTTCTCTTTGTTATCGGAGGATATTTCCTTTGGCCCTATAGTCTTCAAAGGGATCCGAAATATCTGTTCTCAGATTCCACAGAAATAAGGCTAGCAAAGAGATCCACGAAATACAGATGTAACTCTGTGAGTGGAAGTCACATATCACAGAGGAGTTTCTCAGAAAGCTTCTTTCCTGATTTCATTGGAGGATATTTCCTTTTTCATCATAGCCCTCTATGGGCTTCCCAATATCACTTTGCCAATTCCACAAGAACTGTCTTAGCGAAAGGCTTCTTGAGGGGAAAGCTGTAACTCTGTGAGATGATTTCACAGAACACAAAGAAGTTTCTCAGAAAGCTTCTTTCTCTTTGTTATCGGAGGATATTTCCTTTGGCCCTATAGTCTTCAAAGGGATCTGAAATATCTGTTCTCAGATTCCACAGAAATAAGGCTAGCAAAGAGATCCACGAAATACAGATGTAACTCTGTGAGTGGAAGTCACATATCACAGAGCAGTTTCTCAGAAAGCTTCTTTCCAGATTTCATCGGGGGATATTTCCTTTTTCACGATAGCCGTCTATGGGCTTCCAAATATCACTTTGCCAATTCCACAAGAACTGTCTTAGCGAAAGGCTTCTTGAGGGGAAAGCTTCAACTCCGGGAGATGATTTCACAGAACACAAAGAAGTTTCTCAGAAAGCTTCTTTCGCTTTGTTATCGGAGGATATTTCCTTTGGCCCTATAGTCTTCAAAGGGATCCGAAATATCTGTTCTCAGATTCCACAGAAATAAGGCTATCAAAGAGATCCACGAAATACAGATGTAACTCTGTGAGTGGAAGTCACATATCACATGTAGTTTCTCAGAAAGCTTCTTTACAGATTTCATCGGAGGATATTTCCTTTTTCACCATAGCCGTCTATGGGCTTCCAAATATCACTTTGCCAATTCCACAAGAACTGTCTTAGCGAAAGGCTTCTTGAGGGGAAAGCTGTAACTCTGTGAGATGATTTCACAGAACACAAAGAAGTTTCTCAGAAAGCTTGTATCTCTTTGTTATCGGAGGATATTTCCTTTGGCCCTATAGTCTTCAAAGGGATCCGAAATATCTGTTCTGAGATTCCACAGAAATAAGGCTAGCAAAGAGATCCACGAAATACAGATGTAACTCTGTGAGTGGAAGTCACATATCACAGAGCAGTTTCTCAGAAAGCTTCTTTCCAGATTTCATCGGAGGATATTTCCGTTTTCACCTTAGCCGTCTATGGGCTTCCAAATATCACTTTGCCAATTCCACAAGAACTGTCTTAGCGAAAGGCTTCTTGAGGGGAAAGCTGCAACTCTGGGAGATGATTTCACAGAACACAAAGAAGTTTCTCAGAAAGCTTCTTTCTCTTTGTTATCGGAGGATATTTCCTTTGGCCCTATAGTCTTCAAAGGGATCCGAAATATCTGTTCTCAGATTCCACAGAAATAAGGCTAGCAAAGAGATCCACGAAATACAGATGTAACTCTGTGAGTGGAAGTCACATATCACAGAGCAGTTTCTCAGAAAGCTTCTTTCCAGATTTCATCTGAGGATATATCCTTTTTCACCATAGCCCTCTATGGGCTTCCAAATATCACTTTGCCAATTCCACAAGAACTGTATTAGCGAAAGGCTTCTTGAGGGGAAGGCTGTAACTCTATGAGATGATTTCACAGAACACAAAGAAGTTTCTCAGAAAGCTTCTTTCTCTTTGTTATCGGAGGATATTTCCTTTGGCCCTATAGTCTTCAAAGGGATCCGAAATATCTGTTCTCAGATTCCACAGAAATAAGGCTAGCAAAGAGATCCACGAAATACAGATGTAACTCTGTGAGTGGAAGTCACATATCACAGAGCAGTTTCTCAGAAAGCTTCTTTCCAGATTTCATCTGAGGATATTTCCTTTTTCACCATAGCCCTCTATGGGCTTCCAAATATCACTTTGCCAATTCCACAAGAACTGTCTTAGCGAAAGGCTTCTTGAGGGGAAAGCTGTAACTCTGTGAGATGATTTCACAGAACACAAAGAAGTTTCTCAGAAAGCTTCTTTCTCTTTGTTATCGGAGGATATTTCCTTTGGCCCTATAGTCTTCAAAGAGATCCGAAATATCTGTTCTCAGATTCCACAGAAATAAGGCTAGCAAAGAGATCCACGAAATACAGATGTAACTCTGTGAGTGGAAGTCACATATCACAGAGCAGTTTCTCAGAAAGCTTCTTTCCAGATTTCATTGGAGGGTATTTCCTTTTTCACCATAGCCATCTATGTGCTTCCAAATATCACTTTTTCAAATCCACAAGAACTGTCTTAGCGAAAGGCTTCTTGAGGGGAAAGCTGTAACTCTGTGAGATGTTTTCACAGAACACAAAGAAGTTTCTCAGAAAGCTTCTTTCTCTTTGTTATCGGAGGATATTTCCTTTGGCCCTATAGTCTTCAAAGGGATCCGAAATATCTGTTCTCAGATTCCACAGAAATAAGGCTAGCAAAGAGATCCACGAAATACAGATGTAACTCTGTGAGTGGAAGTCACATATCACAGAGCAGTTTCTCAGAAAGCTTCTTTCCAGATTTCATCTGAGGATATTTCCTTTTTCACCATAGCCCTCTATGGGCTTCCAAATATCACTTTGCCAATTCCACAAGAACTGTCTTAGCGAAAGGCTTCTTGAGGGGAAAGCTGTAACTCTATGAGATGATTTCACAGAACACAAAGCAGTTTCTCAGAAAGCTTCTTTCTCTTTGTTATCGGAGGATATTTCCTTTGGCCCTATAGTTTTCAAAGGGATCCGAAATATCTGTTCTCAGATTCCACAGAAATAAGGCTAGCAAAGAGATCCACGAAATACAGATGTAACTCTGTGAGTGGAAGTCACATATCACAGAGCAGTTTCTCAGAAAGCTTCTTTCCAGATTTCATCGGAGGATATTTCCTTTTTCATCATAGCCGTCTATGGGCTTCCCAATATCACTTTGCCAATTCCACAAGAACTGTCTTAGCGAAAGGCTTCTTGAGGGGAAAGCTGTAACTCTGTGAGATGATTTCACAGAACATAAAGAAGTTTCTCAGAAAGCTTCTTTCTCTTTGTTATCGGAGGATATTTCCTTTGGCCCTATTGTATTCAAAGAGATCTGAAATATCTGTTCTCAGATTCCACAGAAATAAGGCTAGCAAAGAGATCCACGAAATACAGATGTAACTCTGTGAGTGGAAGTCACATATCACAGAGCAGTTTCTCAGAAAGCTTCTTTCTAGATTTCATCGGAGGATATTTCCTTTTTCACCATAGCCGTCTATGGGCTTCCAAATATCACTTTGCCAATTCCACAAGAACTGTCTTAGCGAAAGGCTTTTTGAGGGAAAAGCTGCAACTCTGTGAGATGATTTCACAGAACACAAAGAAGTTTCTCAGAAAGCTTCTTTCTCTTTGTTATCGGAGGATATTTCCTTTGGCCCTATAGACTTCAAAGGGATCCGAAATATCTGTTCTCAGATTCCACAGAAATAAGGCTAGCAGAGAGATCCACGAAATACAGATGTAACTCTGTGAGTGGAAGTCACATATCACAGAGCAGTTTCTCAGAAAGCTTCTTTCCAGATTTCATCGGAGGATATTTCCTTTTTCACCATAGCCCTCTATGGGCTTCCAAATATCACTTTGCCAATTCCACAAGAACTGTCTTAGCGAAAGGCTTCTTGTGGGGAAAGCTGTAACTCTGTGAGATGATTTCACAGAACACAAAGAAGTTTCTCAGAAAGCTTCTTTCTCTTTGTTATCGGAGGATAGTTCCTTTGGCCCTATAGTCTTCAAAGGGATCCGAAATATCTGTTCTCAGATTCCACAGAAATAAGGCTAGCAAAGAGATCCACAAAATACAGATGTAACTCTGTGAGTGGAAGTCACATATCACAGAGCAGTTTCTCAGAAAGCTCTTTCCAGATTTCATTGGAGGGTATTTCCTTTTTCACAATAGCCCTCTAGGGGTTCCAAATATCACTTTGCCAATTCCACAAAAACTGTCTTAGCGAAAGGCTTCTTCAGGGGAAAGCTGTAACTCTGGGAGATGATTTCACAGAACACAAAGAAGTTTCTCAGAAAGCTTCTTTCTCTTTGTTCTCGGAGGATATTTCCTTTGGCCCTATAGTCTTCAAAGGGATCCGAAATATCTGTTCTCAGACTCCACAGAAATAAGGCTACAAAAGAGATCCACGAAATACAGATGAAACTCTGTGAGTGGAAGTCTCATATCACAGAGCAGTTTCTCAGAATGCTTCTTTCCAGATTTCATCGGAGGATATTTCCTTTTTCACCATAGCCCTCTATGGGCTTCCAAATATCACTTTGCCAATTCCACAAGAACTGTCTTAGAGAAAGGCTTCTTGAGGGGAAAGCTGTAACTCTGGGAGATGATTTCACAGAACACAAAGAAGTTTCTCAGAAAGCTTCTTTCTCTTTGTTATCGGAGGATATTTCCTTTGGCCCTATAGTCTTCAAAGGGATCCGAAATATCTGTTCTCAGATTCCACAGAAATAAGGCTAGCAAAGAGATCCACGAAATACAGATGTAACTCTGTGAGTGGAAGTCTCATATCACAGAGCAGTTTCTCAGAATGCTTCTTTCCAGATTTCATCGGAGGATATTTCCTTTTTCACCATAGCCCTCTATGGGCTTCCAAATATCACTTTTTCAATTCCACAAGAACTGTCTTAGCGAAAGGCTTCTTGAGGGGAAAGCTGTAACTCTGTGAGATGATTTCAAAGAACACAAAGAAGTTTCTCAGAAAACTTCTTTCTCTTTGTTATCGGAGGATATTTCCTTTGGCCCTATAGTCTTCAAAGGGATCCGAAATATCTGTTCTCATATTCCACAGAAATAAGGCTAGCAAAGAGATCCACGAAATACAGATGTAACTCTGTGAGTGGAAGTCACATATCACAGAGCAGTTTCTCAGAAAGCTTCTTTCCAGATTTCATCGGAGGATATTTCCTTTTTCACCATAGCCGTCTATGGGCTTCCAAATATCACTTTGCCAATTCCACAAGAACTGTCCTAGCGAAAGGCTTCTTGAGGGGAAAGTAGTAACTCTATGAGATGATTTCACAGAACACAAAGAAGTTTCTCAGAAAGCTTCTTTCTCTTTGTTATCGGAGGATATTTCCTTTGGCCCTATAGTCTTCAAAGGGATCCGAAATATCTGTTCTCAGATTCCACAGAAATAAGGCTAGCAAAGAGATCCACGAAATACAGATGTAACTCTGTGAGTGGAAGTCACATATCACAGAGCAGTTTCTCAGAAAGCTTCTTTCCAGATTTCATCGGAGGATATTTCCTTTTTCACCATAGCCGTCTATGGGCTTCCAAATATCACTTTGCCAATTCCACAAGAACTGTCTTAGCGAAAGGCTTCTTCAGGGGAAAGCTGTAACTCTTTGAGATGATTTTACAGAACACAAAGAAGTTTCTCAGAAAGCTTCTTTCTCTTTGTTATCGGAGGATATTTCCTTTGGCCCTATAGTCTTCAAAGGGATCCGAAATATCTGTTCTCAGATTCCACAGAAATAAGGCTAGCAAAGAGATCCACAAAATACAGATGTAACTCTGTGAGTGGAAGTCACATATCACAGAGCAGTTTCTCAGAAAGCTTCTTTCCAAATTTCATTGGAGGGTATTTCCTTTTTCACGATAGCCCTCTATGGGCTTCCAAATATCACTTTGCCAATTCCACAAAAACTGTCTTAGCGAAAGGCTTCTTGAGGGGAAAGCTGTAACTCTGGGAGATGATTTCACAGAACACAAAGTAGTTTCTCAGAAAGCTTCTTTCTCTTTGTTATCGGAGGATATTTCCTTTGGCCCTATAGTCTTCAAAGGGATCCGAAATATCTGTACTCAGACTCCACAGAAATAAGGCTAGCAAAGAGATCCACGAAATACAGATGAAACTCTGTGAGTGGAAGTCTCATATCACAGAGCAGTTTCTCAGAATTCTTCTTTCCAGATTTCATCGGAGGATATTTCCTTTTTCACCATAGCCCTCTATGGGCTTCCAAATATCACTTTGCCAATTCCACAAGAACTGTCTTAGCGAAAGGCTTCTTGAGGGGAAATCTGTAACTTTGTGAGATGATTTCACAGAACACAAAGAAGTTTCTCAGAAAGCTTGTATCTCTTTGTTATCGGAGGATATTTCCTTTGGCCCTATAGTCTTCAAAGGGATCCGAAATATCTGTTCTCAGATTCCACAGAAATAAGGCTAGCAAAGAGATCCACGAAATACAGATGTAACTCTGTGAGTGGAAGTCACATATCACAGAGCAGTTTCTCAGAAAGCTTCTTTCCAGATTTCATCGGAGGATATTTCCTTTTTTACCATAGCCGTCTATGGGCTTCCAAATATCCCTTTGCCAATTCCACAAGAACTGTCTTAGCGAAAGGCTTCTTGAGGGGAAAGCTGCAACTCTGGGAGATGATTTCACAGAACACAAAGAAGTTTCTCAGAAAGCTTCTTTCTCTTTGTTATCAGAGGATATTTCCTTTGGCCCTATAGCCTTCAAAGGGATCCGAAATATCTGTTTTCAGATTCCACAGAAATAAGGCTAGCAAAGAGATCCACGAAATACAGATGTAACTCTGTGAGTGGAAGTCACATATCGCAGAGCAGTTTCTCAGAAAGCTTCTTTCCAGATTTCATCGGAGGATATTTCCTTTTTCACCATAGCCGTCTATGGGCTTCCAAATATCACTTTGCCAATTCCACAAGAACTGTCTTAGCGAAAGGCTTCTTGAGGGGAAGGCTGTAACACTATGAGAAGATTTCACAGAACACAAAGAGGTTTCTCAGAAAGCTTCTTTCTCTTTGTTATCGGAGGATATTTCTTTTGGCCCTATAGTCTTCAAAGGGATCCGAAATATCTGTTCTCAGATTCCACAGAAATAAGGCTAGCAAAGAGATCCACGAAATACAGATGTAACTCTGTGAGTGGAAGTCACATATCACAGAGCAGTTTCTCAGAAAGCTTCTTTCCAGATTTCATCGGAGGATATTTCCTTTTTCATCATAGCCCTCTATGGGCTTCCAAATATCACTTTGCCAATTCCACAAGAACTGTCTTAGAGAAAGGCTTCTTGAGGGGAAAGCTGTAACTCTGGGAGAGGATTTCACAGAACACAAAGAAGTTTCTCAGAAAGCTTCTTTCTCTTTGTTCTCGGAGGATATTTCCTTTGGCCCTATAGTCTTCAAAGGGATCCGAAATATCTGTTCTCAGATTCCACAGAAATAAGGCTAGCAAAGAGATCCACGAAATACAGATGTAACGCTGTGAGTGGAAGTCTCATATCACAGAGCAGTTTCTCAGAATGCTTCTTTCCAGATTTGATCGGAGGATATTTCCTTTTTCACCATAGCCGTCTATGTGCTTCCAAATATCACTTTTTCAAATCCACAAGAACTGTCTTAGCGAAAGGCTTCTTGAGGGGCAAGCTGTAACTCTGTGAGATGTTTTCACAGAACACAAAGAATTTTCTCAGAAAGCTTCTTTCTCTTTGTTATGGGAGGATATTTCCTTTGGCCCTATAGTCTTCAAAGGGATCCGAAATATCTGTTCTCAGATTCCACAGAAATAAAGCTAGCAAAGAGATCCACGAAATACAGATGTAACTCTGTGAGTGGAAGTCACATATCACAGAGCAGTTTCCCAGAAAGCTTCTTTCCAGATTTCACCTGAGGATATTTCCTTTTTCACCATAGCCCTCTATGGGCTTCCAAATATCACTTTGCCAATTCCACAAGAACTGTCTTAGCGAAAGGCTTCTTGAGGGGAAGCTGTAACTCTATGAGATGATTTCACAGAACACAAAGAAGTTTCTCAGAAAGCTTCTTTCTCTTTGTTATCGGAGGATAATTCCTATGGCCCTATAGTCTTCAAAGGGATCCGAAATATCTGTTCTCAGATTCCACAGAAATAAGGCTAGCAAAGAGATCCACGAAATACAGATGTAACTCTGGGAGTGGAAGTCACATATCACAGAGCAGTTTCTCAGAAAGCTTCTTTCCAGATTTCATCGGAGGATATTTCCTTTTTCATCATAGCCCTCTATGGGCTTACCAATATCACTTTGCCAATTCCACAAGAACTGTCTTAGCGAAAGGCTTCTTGAGGGGAAAGCTGTAACTCTGTGAGATGATTTCACAGAACACAAAGAAGTTTCTCAGAAAGCTTCTTTCTCTTTGTTATCAGAGGATATTTCCTTTGGCCCTATAGTCTTCAAAGGGATCCGAAATATCTGTTCTCAGATTCCACAGAAATAAGGCTAGCAAAGAGATCCACAAAATACAGATGTAACTCTGTGAGTGGAAGTCACATATCACAGAGCAGTTTCTCAGAAAGCTCTTTCCAGATTTCATCGGAGGGTATTTCCTTTTTCACCATAGCCCTCTATGGGCTTCCAAATATCACTTTGCCAATTCCACAAGAACTGTCTTAGCGAAAGGCTTCTCCAGGGGAAAGCTGTAACTCTGGGAGATGATTTCACAGAACACAAAGAAGTTTCTCAGAAAGCTTCTTTCTCTTTGTTCTCGGAGGATATTTCCTTTGGCCCTATAGTCTTCAAAGGGATCCGAAATATCTGTTCTCAGACTCCACAGAAATAAGGCTAGAAAAGAGATCCACGAAATACAGATGAAACTCTGTGAGTGGAAGTCTCATATCACAGAGCAGTTTCTCAGAATGCTTCTTTCCAGATTTCATCGGAGGATATTTCGTTTTTCACCATAGCCCTCTATGGGCTTCCAAATATCACTTTGCCAATTCCACAAGAACTGTCTTAGAGAAAGGCTTCTTGAGGGGAAAGCTGTAAGTCTGGGAGAGGATTTCACAGAACACAAAGAAGTTTCTCAGAAAGCTTCTTTCTCTTTGTTCTCGGAGGATATTTCCTTTGGCCCTATAGTCTTCAAAGGGATCCGAAATATCTGTTCTCAGATTCCACAGAAATAAGGCTAGCAAAGAGATGCACGAAATACAGATGTAACGCTGTGAGTGGAAGTCTCATATCACAGAGCAGTTTCTCAGAATGCTTCTTTCCAGATTTGATCGGAGGATATTTCCTTTTTCACCATAGCCGTCTATGTGCTTCCAAATATCACTTTTTCAAATCCACAAGAACTGTCTTAGCGAAAGGCTTCTTGGGGGAAAGCTGTAACTCTGTGAGATGTTTTCACAGAACACAAAGAAGTTTCTCAGAAAGCTTCTTTCTCTTTGTTATCGGAGGATATTTCCTTTGGCCCTATAGTCTTCAAAGGGATCCGAAATATCTGTTCTCAGATTCCACAGAAATAAGGCTAGCAAAGAGATCCACGAAATACAGATGTAACTCTGTGAGTGGAAGTCACATATCACAGAGCAGTTTCTCAGAAAGCTTCTTTCCAGATTTCATCTGAGGATATTTCCTTTTTCACCATAGCCCTCTATGGGCTTCCAAATATCACTTTGCCAATTCCACAAGAACTGTCTTAGCGAAAGGCTTCTTGAGGGGAAAGCTGTAACTGTGTGAGATGATTTCACAGAACACAAAGAAGTTTCTCAGAAAGCTTCTTTCTCTTTGTTATCGGAGGATATTTCCTTTGGCCCTATAGTCTTCAAAGGGATCCGAAATATCTGTTCTCAGATACCACAGAAATAAGGCTAGCAAAGAGATCCACGAAATACAGATGTAACTCTGTGAGTGGAAGTCACATATCACAGAGCAGTTTCTCAGAAAGCTTCTTTCCAGATTTCATCGGAGGATATTTCCTTTTTCATCATAGCCCTCTATGGGCTTCCCAATATCACTTTGCCAATTCCACAAGAACTGTCTTAGCGAAAGGCTTCTTGAGGGGAAAGCTGTAACTCTGTGAGACGATTTCACAGAACATAAAGAAGTTTCTCAGAAAGCTTCTTTCTCTTTGTTATCGGAGGATATTTCCTTTGGCCCTATAGTCTTCAAAGTGATCTGAAATATCTGTTCTCAGATTCCACAGAAATAAGGCTAGCAAAGAGATCCACGAAATACAGATGTAACTCTGTGAGTGGAAGTCACATATCACAGAGCAGTTTCTCAGAAAGCTTCTTTCCAGATTTCATCGGAGGATATTTCCTTTTTCACCATAGCCGTCTATGGGATTCCAAATATCACTTTGCCAATTCCACAAGAACTGTCTTAGCGAAAGGCTTCTTGAGGGGAAAGCTGCAACTCTGGGAGATGATTTCACAGAACACAAAGAAGTTTCTCAGAAAGCTTCTTTCTCTTTGTTATCGGAGGATATTTCCTTTGGCCCTATAGTCTTCAAAGGGATCCGAAATATCTGTTCTCAGATTCCACAGAAATAAGGCTAGCAAAGAGATCCACGAAATACAGATGTAACTCTGTGAGTGGAAGTCACATATCACAGAGCAGTTTCTCAGAAAGCTTCTTTCCAGATTTCATCGGAGGATATTTCCTTTTTCACCATAGCCCTCTATGGGCTTCCAAATATCACTTTGCCAATTCCACAAGAACTGTCTTAGCGAAAGGCTTCTTGAGGGGAAAGCTGTAACTCTGTGAGATGATTTCACAGAACACAAAGAAGTTTCTCAGAAAGCTTCTTTCTCTTTGTTATCGGAGGATATTTCCTTTGGCCCTATAGTCTTCAAAGGGATCCGAAATATCTGTTCTCAGATTACACAGAAATAAGGCTAGCAAAGAGATCCACAAAATACAGATGTAACTCTGTGAGTGGAAGTCACATATCACAGAGCAGTTTCTCAGAAAGCTCTTTCCAGATTTCATTGGAGGGTATTTCCTTTTTCACAATAGCCCTCTATGGGCTTCCAAATATCACTTTGCCAATTCCACAAAAACTGTCTTAGCGAAAGGCTTCTTCAGGGGAAAGCTGTAACTCTGGGAGGTGATTTCACAGAACACAAAGAAGTTTCTCAGAAAGCTTCTTTCTCTTTGTTCTCGGAGGATATTTCCTTTGGCCCTATAGTCTTCAAAGGGATCCGAAATATCTGTTCTCAGACTCCACAGAAATAAGGCTAGAAAAGAGATCCACGAAATACAGATGAAACTCTGTGAGTGGAAGTCTCATATCACAGAGCAGTTTCTCAGAAAGCTTCTTTCCAGATTTCATCGGAGGATATTTCCGTTTTCACCATAGCCGTCTATCGGCTTCCAAATATCACTTTGCCAATTCCACAAGAACTGTCTTAGCGAAAGGCTTCTTGAGGGGAAAGCTGCAACTCTGGGAGATGATTTCACAGAACACAAAGAAGTTTCTCAGAAAGCTTCTTTCTCTTTGTTATCGGAGGATATTTCCTTTGGCCCTATAGTCTTCAAAGGTATCCGACATATCTGTTCTCAGATTCCACAGAAATAAGGCTAGCAAAGAGATCCACGAAATACAGATGTAACTCTGTGAGTGGAAGTCACATATCACAGAGCAGTTTCTCAGAAAGCTTCTTTCCAGATTTCATCGGAGGATATTTCCTTTTTCACCATAGCCGTCTATGGGATTCCAAATATCACTTTGCCAATTCCACAAGAACTGTCTTAGCGAAAGGCTTCTTGAGGGGAAAGCTGCAACTCTGGGAGATGATTTCACAGAACACAAAGAAGTTTCTCAGAAAGCTTCTTTCTCTTTGTTATCGGAGGATATTTCCTTTGGCCCTATAGTCTTCAAAGGGATCCGAAATATCTGTTCTCAGATTCCACAGAAATAAGGCTAGCAAAGAGATCCACGAAATACAGATGTAACTCTGTGAGTGGAAGTCACATATCACAGAGCAGTTTCTCAGAAAGCTTCTTTCCAGATTTCATCGGAGGATATTTCCTTTTTCACCATAGCCCTCTATGGGCTTCCAAATATCACTTTGCCAATTCCACAAGAACTGTCTTAGCGAAAGGCTTCTTGAGGGGAAAGCTGTAACTCTGTGAGATGATTTCACAGAACACAAAGAAGTTTCTCAGAAAGCTTCTTTCTCTTTGTTATCGGAGGATATTTCCTTTGGCCCTATAGTCTTCAAAGGGATCCGAAATATCTGTTCTCAGATTACACAGAAATAAGGCTAGCAAAGAGATCCACAAAATACAGATGTAACTCTGTGAGTGGAAGTCACATATCACAGAGCAGTTTCTCAGAAAGCTCTTTCCAGATTTCATTGGAGGGTATTTCCTTTTTCACAATAGCCCTCTATGGGCTTCCAAATATCACTTTGCCAATTCCACAAAAACTGTCTTAGCGAAAGGCTTCTTCAGGGGAAAGCTGTAACTCTGGGAGGTGATTTCACAGAACACAAAGAAGTTTCTCAGAAAGCTTCTTTCTCTTTGTTCTCGGAGGATATTTCCTTTGGCCCTATAGTCTTCAAAGGGATCCGAAATATCTGTTCTCAGACTCCACAGAAATAAGGCTAGAAAAGAGATCCACGAAATACAGATGAAACTCTGTGAGTGGAAGTCTCATATCACAGAGCAGTTTCTCAGAAAGCTTCTTTCCAGATTTCATCGGAGGATATTTCCGTTTTCACCATAGCCGTCTATCGGCTTCCAAATATCACTTTGCCAATTCCACAAGAACTGTCTTAGCGAAAGGCTTCTTGAGGGGAAAGCTGCAACTCTGGGAGATGATTTCACAGAACACAAAGAAGTTTCTCAGAAAGCTTCTTTCTCTTTGTTATCGGAGGATATTTCCTTTGGCCCTATAGTCTTCAAAGGTATCCGACATATCTGTTCTCAGATTCCACAGAAATAAGGCTAGCAAAGAGATCCACGAAATACAGATGTAACTCTGTGAGTGGAAGTCACATATCACAGAGCAGTTTCTCAGAAAGCTTCTTTCCAGATTTCATCGGAGGATATTTCCTTTTTCACCATAGACGTCTATGGGCTTCCAAATATCACTTTGCCAATTCCACAAGAACTGTCTTAGCGAAAGACTTCTTGAGGGGAAAGCTGTAACTCTATGAGATGATTTCACAGAACACAAAGAAGTTTCTCAGAAAGCTTCTTTCTCTTTGTTATCGGAGGATATTTCCTTTGGCCCTATAGTCTTCAAAGGGATCCGAAATATCTGTTCTCAGATTCCACAGAAATAAGGCTAGCAAAGAGATCCACGAAATACAGATGTAACTCTGTGAGTGGAAGTCACATATCACAGAGGAGTTTCTCAGAAAGCTTCTTTCCAGATTTCATCGGAGGATATTTCCTTTTTCATCATAGCCCTCTATGGGCTTCCAAATATCACTTTGCCAATTCCACAAGAACTGTCTTAGCGAAAGGCTTCTTGAGGGGAAAGCTGTAACTCTGTGAGATGATTTCACAGAACACAAAGAAGTTTCTCAGAAAGCTTCTTTCTCTTTGTTATCGGAGGATATTTCCTTTGGCCCTATAGTCTTCAAAGGGATCTGAAATATCTGTTCTCAGATTCCACAGAAATAAGGCTAGCAAAGAGATCCACGAAATACAGATGTAACTCTGTGAGTGGAAGTCACATATCACAGAGCAGTTTCTCAGAAAGCTTCTTTCCAGATTTCATCGGGGGATATTTCCTTATTCACGATAGCCGTCTATGGGCTTCCAAATATCACTTTGCCAATTCCACAAGAACTGTCTTAGAGAAAGGCTTCTTGAGGGGAAAGCTGCAACTCTGGGAGATGATTTCACAGAACACAAAGAAGTTTCTCAGAAAGCTTCTTTCGCTTTGTTATCGGAGGATATTTCCTTTGGCCCTATAGTCTTCAAAGGGATCCGAAATATCTGTTCTCAGATTCCACAGAAATAAGGCTATCAAAGAGATCCACGAAATACAGATGTAACTCTGTGAGTGGAAGTCACATATCACAGAGCAGTTTCTCAGAAAGCTTCTTTACAGATTTCATCGGAGGATATTTCCTTTTTCACCATAGCCGTCTATGGGCTTCCAAATATCACTTTGCCAATTCCACAAGAACTGTCTTAGCGAAAGGCTTCTTGAGGGGAAAGCTGTAACTCTGTGAGATGATTTCACAGAACACAAAGAAGTTTCTCAGAAAGCTTGTATCTCTTTGTTATCGGAGGATATTTCCTTTGGCCCTATAGTCTTCAAAGGGATCCGAAATATCTGTTCTGAGATTCCACAGAAATAAGGCTAGCAAAGAGATCCACGAAATACAGATGTAACTCTGTGAGTGGAAGTCACATATCACAGAGCAGTTTCTCAGAAAGCTTCTTTCCACATTTCATCGGAGGATATTTCCGTTTTCACCTTAGCCGTCTGTGGGCTTCCAAATATCACTTTGCCAATTCCACAAGAACTGTCTTAGCGAAAGGCTTCTTGAGGGGAAAGCTGCAACTCTGGGAGATGATTTCACAGAACACAAAGAAGTTTCTCAGAAAGCTTCTTTCTCTTTGTTATCGGAGGATATTTCCTTTGGCCCTATAGTCTTCAAAGGGATCCGAAATATCTGTTCTCAGATTCCACAGAAATAAGGCTAGCAAAGAGATCCACGAAATACAGATGTAACTCTGTGAGTGGAAGTCACATATCACAGAGCAGTTTCTCAGAAAGCTTCTTTCCAGATTTCATCTGAGGATATTTCCTTTTTCACCATAGCCCTCTATGGGCTTCCAAATATCACTTTGCCAATTCCACAAGAACTGTATTAGCGAAAGGCTTCTTGAGGGGAAGGCTGTAACTCTATGAGATGATTTCACAGAACACAAAGAAGTTTCTCAGAAAGCTTCTTTCTCTTTGTTATCAGAGGATATTTCCTTTGGCCCTATAGTCTTCAAAGGGATCCGAAATATCTGTTCTCAGATTCCACAGAAATAAGGCTAGCAAAGAGATCCACGAAATACAGATGTAACTCTGTGAGTGGAAGTCACATATCACAGAGCAGTTTCTCAGAAAGCTTCTTTCCAGATTTCATCTGAGGATATTTCCTTTTTCACCATAGCCCTCTATGGGCTTCCAAATATCACTTTGCCAATTCCACAAGAACTGTCTTAGCGAAAGGCTTCTTGAGGGGAAAGCTGTAACTCTGTGAGATGATTTCACAGAACACAAAGAAGTTTCTCAGAAAGCTTCTTTCTCTTTGTTATCGGAGGATATTTCCTTTGGCCCTATAGTCTTCAAAGAGATCCGAAATATCTGTTCTCAGATTCCACAGAAATAAGGCTAGCAAAGAGATCCACGAAATACAGATGTAACTCTGTGAGTGGAAGTCACATATCACAGAGCAGTTTCTCAGAAAGCTTCTTTCCACATTTCATTGGAGGGTATTTCCTTTTTCACGTTACCCCTCTATGGGCTTCCAAATATCACTTTGCCAATACCACAAAAAATGTCTTAGCGAAAGGCTTCTTCAGGGGAAAGCTGTAACTCTGGGAGATGATTTCACAGAACACAAAGAAGTTCCTCAGAAAGCTTCTTTCTCTTTGTTATCGGAGGATATTTCCTTTGGCCCTATAGTCTTCAAAGGGATCCGAAATATCTGTTCTCAGACTCCACAGAAATAAGGCTAGCAAAGAGATCCACGAAATACAGATGAAACTCTGTGAGTGGAAGTCTCATATCACAGAGCAGTTTCTCAGAATGCTTCTTTCCAGATTTCATCGGAGGATATTTCCTTTTTCACCATAGCCCTCTATGGGCTTCCAAATATCACTTTGCCAATTCCACAAGAACTGTCTTAGCGAAAGGCTTCTTGAGGGGAAAGCTGTAACTTTGTGAGATGATTTCACAGAACACAAAGAAGTTTCTCAGAAAGCTTGTATCTCTTTGTTATCGGAGGATATTTACTTTGGCCCTATAGTCTTCAAAGGGATCCGAAATATCTGTTCTCAGATTCCACAGAAATAAGGCTAGCAAAGAGATCCACGAAATACAGATGTAACTCTGTGAGTGGAAGTCACATATCACAGAGCAGTTTCTCAGAAAGCTTCTTCCAGATTTCATCGGAGGATATTTCCTTTTTCACCATAGCCGTCTACAGGCTTCCAAATATCACTTTGCCAATTCCACAAGAACTGTCTTAGCGAAAGGCTTCTTGAGGGGAAAGCTGCAACTCTGGGAGATGATTTCACAGAACACAAAGAAGTTTCTCAGAAAGCTTCTTTCTCTTTGTTATCGGAGGATATTTCCTTTGGCCCTATAGTCTTCAAAGGGATCCGAAATATCTGTTTTCAGATTCCACAGAAATAAGGCTAGCAAAGAGATCCACGAAATACAGATGTAACTCTGTGAGTGGAAGTCACATATCACAGAGCAGTTTCTCAGAAAGCTTCTTTCCAGGTTTCATCGGAGGATATTTCCTTTTTCACCATAGCCGTCTATGGGCTTCCAAATATCACTTTGCCAATTCCACAAGAACTGTCTTAGCGAAAGGCTTCTTGAGGGGAAAGCTGTAACTCTATGAGAAGATTTCACAGAACACAAAGAGGTTTCTCAGAAAGCTTCTTTCTCTTTGTTATCGGAGGATATTTCCTTTGGCCCTATAGTCTTCAAAGGGATCCGAAATATCTGTTCTCAGATTCCACAGAAATAAGGCTAGCAAAGAGATCCACGAAATACAGATGTAACTCTGTGAGTGGAAGTCACATATCACAGAGCAGTTTCTCAGAAAGCTTCTTTACAGATTTCATCGGAGGATATTTCCTTTTTCATCATAGCCCTCTATGGGCTTCCCAATATCACTTTGCCAATTCCACAAGATCTGTCTTAGCGAAAGGCTTCTTGAGGGGAAAGCTGTAACTCTGTGAGATGATTTCACAGAACATAAAGAAGTTTCTCAGAAAGCTTCTTTCTCTTTGTTATCGGAGGATATTTCCTTTGGCCCTATAGTCTTCAAAGGGATCTGAAATATCTGTTCTCAGATTCCACAGAAATAAGGCTAGCAAAGAGATCCACGAAATACAGATGTAACTCTGTGAGTGGAAGTCACATATCACAGAGCAGTTTCTCAGAAAGCTTCTTTCCAGATTTCATCGGAGGATATTTCCTTTTTCACCATAGCCGTCTATGGGCTTCCAAATATCACTTTGCCAATTCCACAAGAACTGTCTTAGCGAAAGGCTTCTTGAGGGGAAAGCTGCAACTCTGGGAGATGATTTCACAGAACACAAAGAAGTTTCTCAGAAAGCTTCTTTCTCTTTGTTATCGGAGGATATTTCCTTTGGCCCTATAGTCTTCAAAGGGATCCGAAATATCTGTTCTCAGATTCCACAGAAATAAGGCTAGCAAAGAGATCCACGAAATACAGATGTAACTCTGTGAGTGGAAGTCACATATCACAGAGCAGTTTCTCAGAAAGCTTCTTTCCAGATTTCATCGGAGGATATTTCCTTTTTCACCATAGCCCTCTATGGGCTTCCAAATATCACTTTGCCAATTCCACAAGAATTGTCTTAGCGAAAGGCTTCTTGAGGGGAAAGCTGTAACTCTGTGAGATGATTTCACAGAACCCAAAGAAGTTTCTCAGAAATCTTCTTTCTCTTTGTTATCGGATGATATTTCCTTTGGCCCTATAGTCCTCAGAGGGATCCGAAATATCTGTTCTCAGATTCCACAGAAATAAGGCTAGCAAAGAGATCCACAAAATACAGATGTAACTCTGTGAGTGGAAGTCACATATCACAGAGCAGTTTCTCAGAAAGCTCTTTCCAGATTTCATTGGAGGGTATTTCCTTTTTCACAATAGCCCTCTATGGGCTTCCAAATATCACTTTGCCAATTCCACAAAAACTGTCTTAGCGGAAGGCTTCTTCAAGGGAAAGCTGTAACTCTGGGAGATGATTTCACAGAACACAAAGAAGTTTCTCAGAAAGCTTCTTTCTCTTTGTTCTCGCAGGATATTTCCTTTGGCCCTATAGTCTTCAAAGGGATCTGAAATATCTGTTCTCAGATTCCACAGAAATAAGGCTAGCAAAGAGATCCACGAAATACAGATGTAACTCTGTGAGTGGAAGTCACATATCACAGAGCAGTTTCTCAGAAAGCTTCTTTCCAGATTTCATCGGGGGATATTTCCTTATTCACGATAGCCGTCTATGGGCTTCCAAATATCACTTTGCCAATTCCACAAGAACTGTCTTAGCGAAAGGCTTCTTGAGGGGAAAGCTGCAACTCTGGGAGATGATTTCACAGAACACAAAGAAGTTTCTCAGAAAGCTTCTTTCGCTTTGTTATCGGAGGATATTTCCTTTGGCCCTATAGTCTTCAAAGGGATCCGAAATATCTGTTCTCAGATTCCACAGAAATAAGGCTATCAAAGAGATCCACGAAATACAGATGTAACTCTGTGAGTGGAAGTCACATATCACAGAGCAGTTTCTCAGAAAGCTTCTTTACAGATTTCATCGGAGGATATTTCCTTTTTCACCATAGCCGTCTATGGGCTTCCAAATATCACTTTGCCAATTCCACAAGAACTGTCTTAGCGAAAGGTTTCTTGAGGGGAAAGCTGTAACTCTGTGAGATGATTTCACAGAACACAAAGAAGTTTCTCAGAAAGCTTGTATCTCTTTGTTATCGGAGGATATTTCCTTTGGCCCTATAGTCTTCAAAGGGATCCGAAATATCTGTTCTGAGATTCCACAGAAATAAGGCTAGCAAAGAGATCCACGAAATACAGATGTAACTCTGTGAGTGGAAGTCACATATCACAGAGCAGTTTCTCAGAAAGCTTCTTTCCACATTTCATCGGAGGATATTTCCGTTTTCACCTTAGCCGTCTGTGGGCTTCCAAATATCACTTTGCCAATTCCACAAGAACTGTCTTAGCGAAAGGCTTCTTGAGGGGAAAGCTGCAACTCTGGGAGATGATTTCACAGAACACAAAGAAGTTTCTCAGAAAGCTTCTTTCTCTTTGTTATCGGAGGATATTTCCTTTGGCCCTATAGTCTTCAAAGGGATCCGAAATATCTGTTCTCAGATTCCACAGAAATAAGGCTAGCAAAGAGATCCACGAAATACAGATGTAACTCTGTGAGTGGAAGTCACATATCACAGAGCAGTTTCTCAGAAAGCTTCTTTCCAGATTTCATCTGAGGATATTTCCTTTTTCACCATAGCCCTCTATGGGCTTCCAAATATCACTTTGCCAATTCCACAAGAACTGTATTAGCGAAAGGCTTCTTGAGGGGAAAGCTGTAACTCTATGAGATGATTTCACAGAACACAAAGAAGTTTCTCAGAAAGCTTCTTTCTCTTTGTTATCGGAGGATATTTCCTTTGGCCCTATAGTCTTCAAAGGGATCCGAAATATCTGTTCTCAGATTCCACAGAAATAAGGCTAGCAAAGAGATCCACGAAATACAGATGTAACTCTGTGAGTGGAAGTCACATATCACAGAGCAGTTTCTCAGAAAGCTTCTTTCCAGATTTCATCTGAGGATATTTCCTTTTTCACCATAGCCCTCTATGGGCTTCCAAATATCACTTTGCCAATTCCACAAGAACTGTCTTAGCGAAAGGCTTCTTGAGGGGAAAGCTGTAACTCTGTGAGATGATTTCACAGAACACAAAGAAGTTTCTCAGAAAGCTTCTTTCTCTTTGTTATCGGAGGATATTTCCTTTGGCCCTATAGTCTTCAAAGAGATCCGAAATATCTGTTCTCAGATTCCACAGAAATAAGGCTAGCAAAGAGATCCACGAAATACAGATGTAACTCTGTGAGTGGAAGTCACATATCACAGAGCAGTTTCTCAGAAAGCTTCTTTCCACATTTCATTGGAGGGTATTTCCTTTTTCACGTTACCCCTCTATGGGCTTCCAAATATCACTTTGCCAATACCACAAAAAATGTCTTAGCGAAAGGCTTCTTCAGGGGAAAGCTGTAACTCTGGGAGATGATTTCACAGAACACAAAGAAGTTCCTCAGAAAGCTTCTTTCTCTTTGTTATCGGAGGATATTTCCTTTGGCCCTATAGTCTTCAAAGGGATCCGAAATATCTGTTCTCAGACTCCACAGAAATAAGGCTAGCAAAGAGATCCACGAAATACAGATGAAACTCTGTGAGTGGAAGTCTCATATCACAGAGCAGTTTCTCAGAATGCTTCTTTCCAGATTTCATCGGAGGATATTTCCTTTTTCACCATAGCCCTCTATGGGCTTCCAAATATCACGTTGCCAATTCCACAAGAACTGTCTTAGCGAAAGGCTTCTTGAGGGGAAAGCTGTAACTTTGTGAGATGATTTCACAGAACACAAAGAAGTTTCTCAGAAAGCTTGTATCTCTTTGTTATCGGAGGATATTTACTTTGGCCCTATAGTCTTCAAAGGGATCCGAAATATCTGTTCTCAGATTCCACAGAAATAAGGCTAGCAAAGAGATCCACGAAATACAGATGTAACTCTGTGAGTGGAAGTCACATATCACAGAGCAGTTTCTCAGAAAGCTTCTTCCAGATTTCATCGGAGGATATTTCCTTTTTCACCATAGCCGTCTACAGGCTTCCAAATATCACTTTGCCAATTCCACAAGAACTGTCTTAGCGAAAGGCTTCTTGAGGGGAAAGCTGCAACTCTGGGAGATGATTTCACAGAACACAAAGAAGTTTCTCAGAAAGCTTCTTTCTCTTTGTTATCGGAGGATATTTCCTTTGGCCCTATAGTCTTCAAAGGGATCCGAAATATCTGTTTTCAGATTCCACAGAAATAAGGCTAGCAAAGAGATCCACGAAATACAGATGTAACTCTGTGAGTGGAAGTCACATATCACAGAGCAGTTTCTCAGAAAGCTTCTTTCCAGGTTTCATCGGAGGATATTTCCTTTTTCACCATAGCCGTCTATGGGCTTCCAAATATCACTTTGCCAATTCCACAAGAACTGTCTTAGCGAAAGGCTTCTTGAGGGGAAAGCTGTAACTCTATGAGAAGATTTCACAGAACACAAAGAGGTTTCTCAGAAAGCTTCTTTCTCTTTGTTATCGGAGGATATTTCCTTTGGCCCTATAGTCTTCAAAGGGATCCGAAATATCTGTTCTCAGATTCCACAGAAATAAGGCTAGCAAAGAGATCCACGAAATACAGATGTAACTCTGTGAGTGGAAGTCACATATCACAGAGCAGTTTCTCAGAAAGCTTCTTTACAGATTTCATCGGAGGATATTTCCTTTTTCATCATAGCCCTCTATGGGCTTCCCAATATCACTTTGCCAATTCCACAAGATCTGTCTTAGCGAAAGGCTTCTTGAGGGGAAAGCTGTAACTCTGTGAGATGATTTCACAGAACATAAAGAAGTTTCTCAGAAAGCTTCTTTCTCTTTGTTATCGGAGGATATTTCCTTTGGCCCTATAGTCTTCAAAGGGATCTGAAATATCTGTTCTCAGATTCCACAGAAATAAGGCTAGCAAAGAGATCCACGAAATACAGATGTAACTCTGTGAGTGGAAGTCACATATCACAGAGCAGTTTCTCAGAAAGCTTCTTTCCAGATTTCATCGGAGGATATTTCCTTTTTCACCATAGCCGTCTATGGGCTTCCAAATATCACTTTGCCAATTCCACAAGAACTGTCTTAGCGAAAGGCTTCTTGAGGGGAAAGCTGCAACTCTGGGAGATGATTTCACAGAACACAAAGAAGTTTCTCAGAAAGCTTCTTTCTCTTTGTTATCGGAGGATATTTCCTTTGGCCCTATAGTCTTCAAAGGGATCCGAAATATCTGTTCTCAGATTCCACAGAAATAAGGCTAGCAAAGAGATCCACGAAATACAGATGTAACTCTGTGAGTGGAAGTCACATATCACAGAGCAGTTTCTCAGAAAGCTTCTTTCCAGATTTCATCGGAGGATATTTCCTTTTTCACCATAGCCCTCTATGGGCTTCCAAATATCACTTTGCCAATTCCACAAGAATTGTCTTAGCGAAAGGCTTCTTGAGGGGAAAGCTGTAACTCTGTGAGATGATTTCACAGAACCCAAAGAAGTTTCTCAGAAATCTTCTTTCTCTTTGTTATCGGAGGATATTTCCTTTGGCCCTATAGTCCTCAAAGGGATCCGAAATATCTGTTCTCAGATTCCACAGAAATAAGGCTAGCAAAGAGATCCACAAAATACAGATGTAACTCTGTGAGTGGAAGTCACATATCACAGAGCAGTTTCTCAGAAAGCTCTTTCCAGATTTCATTGGAGGGTATTTCCTTTTTCACAATAGCCCTCTATGGGCTTCCAAATATCACTTTGCCAATTCCACAAAAACTGTCTTAGCGGAAGGCTTCTTCAAGGGAAAGCTGTAACTCTGGGAGATGATTTCACAGAACACAAAGAAGTTTCTCAGAAAGCTTCTTTCTCTTTGTTCTCGGAGGATATTTCCTTTGGCCCTATAGTCTTCAAAGGGATCTGAAATATCTGTTCTCAGATTCCACAGAAATAAGGCTAGCAAAGAGATCCACGAAATACAGATGTAACTCTGTGAGTGGAAGTCACATATCACAGAGCAGTTTCTCAGAAAGCTTCTTTCCAGATTTCATCGGGGGATATTTCCTTATTCACGATAGCCGTCTATGGGCTTCCAAATATCACTTTGCCAATTCCACAAGAACTGTCTTAGCGAAAGGCTTCTTGAGGGGAAAGCTGCAACTCTGGGAGATGATTTCACAGAACACAAAGAAGTTTCTCAGAAAGCTTCTTTCGCTTTGTTATCGGAGGATATTTCCTTTGGCCCTATAGTCTTCAAAGGGATCCGAAATATCTGTTCTCAGATTCCACAGAAATAAGGCTATCAAAGAGATCCACGAAATACAGATGTAACTCTGTGAGTGGAAGTCACATATCACAGAGCAGTTTCTCAGAAAGCTTCTTTACAGATTTCATCGGAGGATATTTCCTTTTTCACCATAGCCGTCTATGGGCTTCCAAATATCACTTTGCCAATTCCACAAGAACTGTCTTAGCGAAAGGCTTCTTGAGGGGAAAGCTGTAACTCTGTGAGATGATTTCACAGAACACAAAGAAGTTTCTCAGAAAGCTTGTATCTCTTTGTTATCGGAGGATATTTCCTTTGGCCCTATAGTCTTCAAAGGGATCCGAAATATCTGTTCTGAGATTCCACAGAAATAAGGCTAGCAAAGAGATCCACGAAATACAGATGTAACTCTGTGAGTGGAAGTCACATATCACAGAGCAGTTTCTCAGAAAGCTTCTTTCCACATTTCATCGGAGGATATTTCCGTTTTCACCTTAGCCGTCTATGGGCTTCCAAATATCACTTTGCCAATTCCACAAGAACTGTCTTAGCGAAAGGCTTCTTGAGGGGAAAGCTGCAACTCTGGGAGATGATTTCACAGAACACAAAGAAGTTTCTCAGAAAGCTTCTTTCTCTTTGTTATCGGAGGATATTTCCTTTGGCCCTATAGTCTTCAAAGGGATCCGAAATATCTGTTCTCAGATTCCACAGAAATAAGGCTAGCAAAGAGATCCACGAAATACAGATGTAACTCTGTGAGTGGAAGTCACATATCACAGAGCAGTTTCTCAGAAAGCTTCTTTCCAGATTTCATCTGAGGATATTTCCTTTTTCACCATAGCCCTCTATGGGCTTCCAAATATCACTTTGCCAATTCCACAAGAACTGTATTAGCGAAAGGCTTCTTGAGGGGAAGGCTGTAACTCTATGAGATGATTTCACAGAACACAAAGAAGTTTCTCAGAAAGCTTCTTTCTCTTTGTTATCGGAGGATATTTCCTTTGGCCCTATAGTCTTCAAAGGGATCCGAAATATCTGTTCTCAGATTCCACAGAAATAAGGCTAGCAAAGAGATCCACGAAATACAGATGTAACTCTGTGAGTGGAAGTCACATATCACAGAGCAGTTTCTCAGAAAGCTTCTTTCCAGATTTCATCTGAGGATATTTCCTTTTTCACCATAGCCCTCTATGGGCTTCCAAATATCACTTTGCCAATTCCACAAGAACTGTCTTAGCGAAAGGCTTCTTGAGGGGAAAGCTGTAACTCTGTGAGATGATTTCACAGAACACAAAGAAGTTTCTCAGAAAGCTTCTTTCTCTTTGTTATCGGAGGATATTTCCTTTGGCCCTATAGTCTTCAAAGAGATCCGAAATATCTGTTCTCAGATTCCACAGAAATAAGGCTAGCAAAGAGATCCACGAAATACAGATGTAACTCTGTGAGTGGAAGTCACATATCACAGAGCAGTTTCTCAGAAAGCTTCTTTCCACATTTCATTGGAGGGTATTTCCTTTTTCACGTTACCCCTCTATGGGCTTCCAAATATCACTTTGCCAATACCACAAAAAATGTCTTAGCGAAAGGCTTCTTCAGGGGAAAGCTGTAACTCTGGGAGATGATTTCACAGAACACAAAGAAGTTCCTCAGAAAGCTTCTTTCTCTTTGTTATCGGAGGATATTTCCTTTGGCCCTATAGTCTTCAAAGGGATCCGAAATATCTGTTCTCAGACTCCACAGAAATAAGGCTAGCAAAGAGATCCACGAAATACAGATGAAACTCTGTGAGTGGAAGTCTCATATCACAGAGCAGTTTCTCAGAATGCTTCTTTCCAGATTTCATCGGAGGATATTTCCTTTTTCACCATAGCCCTCTATGGGCTTCCAAATATCACTTTGCCAATTCCACAAGAACTGTCTTAGCGAAAGGCTTCTTGAGGGGAAAGCTGCAACTCTGGGAGATGATTTCACAGAACACAAAGAAGTTTCTCAGAAAGCTTGTATCTCTTTGTTATCGGAGGATATTTACTTTGGCCCTATAGTCTTCAAAGGGATCCGAAATATCTGTTCTCAGATTCCACAGAAATAAGGCTAGCAAAGAGATCCACGAAATACAGATGTAACTCTGTGAGTGGAAGTCACATATCACAGAGCAGTTTCTCAGAAAGCTTCTTCCAGATTTCATCGGAGGATATTTCCTTTTTCACCATAGCCGTCTACGGGCTTCCAAATATCACTTTGCCAATTCCACAAGAACTGTCTTAGCGAAAGGCTTCTTGAGGGGAAAGCTGCAACTCTGGGAGATGATTTCACAGAACACAAAGAAGTTTCTCAGAAAGCTTCTTTCTCTTTGTTATCGGAGGATATTTCCTTTGGCCCTATAGTCTTCAAAGGGATCCGAAATATCTGTTTTCAGATTCCACAGAAATAAGGCTAGCAAAGAGATCCACGAAATACAGATGTAACTCTGTGAGTGGAAGTCACATATCGCAGAGCAGTTTCTCAGAAAGCTTCTTTCCAGGTTTCATCGGAGGATATTTCCTTTTTCACCATAGCCGTCTATGGGCTTCCAAATATCACTTTGCCAATTCCACAAGAACTGTCTTAGCGAAAGGCTTCTTGAGGGGAAAGCTGTAACTCTATGAGAAGATTTCACAGAACACAAAGAGGTTTCTCAGAAAGCTTCTTTCTCTTTGTTATCGGAGGATATTTCCTTTGGCCCTATAGTCTTCAAAGGGATACGAAATATCTGTTCTCAGATTCCACAGAAATAAGGCTAGCAAAGAGATCCACGAAATACAGATGTAACTCTGTGAGTGGAAGTCACATATCACAGAGCAGTTTCTCAGAAAGCTTCTTTACAGATTTCATCGGAGGATATTTCCTTTTTCATCATAGCCCTCTATGGGCTTCCCAATATCACTTTGCCAATTCCACAAGATCTGTCTTAGCGAAAGGCTTCTTGAGGGGAAAGCTGTAACTCTGTGAGATGATTTCACAGAACATAAAGAAGTTTCTCAGAAAGCTTCTTTCTCTTTGTTATCGGAGGATATTTCCTTTGGCCCTATAGTCTTCAAAGGGATCTGAAATATCTGTTCTCAGATTCCACAGAAATAAGGCTAGCAAAGAGATCCACGAAATACAGATGTAACTCTGTGAGTGGAAGTCACATATCACAGAGCAGTTTCTCAGAAAGCTTCTTTCCAGATTTCATCGGAGGATATTTCCTTTTTCACCATAGCCGTCTATGGGCTTCCAAATATCACTTTGCCAATTCCACAAGAACTGTCTTAGCGAAAGGCTTCTTGAGGGGAAAGCTGCAACTCTGGGAGATGATTTCACAGAACACAAAGAAGTTTCTCAGAAAGCTTCTTTCTCTTTGTTATCGGAGGATATTTCCTTTGGCCCTATAGTCTTCAAAGGGATCCGAAATATCTGTTCTCAGATTCCACAGAAATAAGGCTAGCAAAGAGATCCACGAAATACAGATGTAACTCTGTGAGTGGAAGTCACATATCACAGAGCAGTTTCTCAGAAAGCTTCTTTCCAGATTTCATCGGAGGATATTTGCTTTTTCACCATAGCCCTCTATGGGCTTCCAAATATCACTTTGCCAATTCTACAAGAACTGTCTTAGCGAAAGGCTTCTTGAGGGGAAAGCTGTAACTCTGTGAGATGATTTCACAGAACCCAAAGGAGTTTCTCAGAAATCTTCTTTCTCTTTGTTATCGGAGGATATTTCCTTTGGCCCTATAGTCCTCAAAGGGATCCGAAATATCTGTTCTCAGATTCCACAGAAATAAGGCTAGCAAAGAGATCCACAAAATACAGATGTAACTCTGTGAGTGGAAGTCACATATCACAGAGCAGTTTCTCAGAAAGCTCTTTCCAGATTTCATTGGAGGGTATTTCCTTTTTCACAATAGCCCTCTATGGGCTTCCAAATATCACTTTGCCAATTCCACAAAAACTGTCTTAGCGGAAGGCTTCTTCAAGGGAAAGCTGTAACTCTGGGAGATGATTTCACAGAACACAAAGAAGTTTCTCAGAAAGCTTCTTTCTCTTTGTTCTCGGAGGATATTTCCTTTGGCCCTATAGTCTTCAAAGGGATCTGAAATATCTGTTCTCAGATTCCACAGAAATAAGGCTAGCAAAGAGATCCACGAAATACAGATGTAACTCTGTGAGTGGAAGTCACATATCACAGAGCAGTTTCTCAGAAAGCTTCTTTCCAGATTTCATCGGGGGATATTTCCTTATTCACGATAGCCGTCTATGGGCTTCCAAATATCACTTTGCCAATTCCACAAGAACTGTCTTAGCGAAAGGCTTCTTGAGGGGAAAGCTGCAACTCTGGGAGATGATTTCACAGAACACAAAGAAGTTTCTCAGAAAGCTTCTTTCGCTTTGTTATCGGAGGATATTTCCTTTGGCCCTATAGTCTTCAAAGGGATCCGAAATATCTGTTCTCAGATTCCACAGAAATAAGGCTATCAAAGAGATCCACGAAATACAGATGTAACTCTGTGAGTGGAAGTCACATATCACAGAGCAGTTTCTCAGAAAGCTTCTTTACAGATTTCATCGGAGGATATTTCCTTTTTCACCATAGCCGTCTATGGGCTTCCAAATATCACTTTGCCAATTCCACAAGAACTGTCTTAGCGAAAGGCTTCTTGAGGGAAAAGCTGTAACTCTGTGAGATGATTTCACAGAACACAAAGAAGTTTCTCAGAAAGCTTGTATCTCTTTGTTATCGGAGGATATTTCCTTTGGCCCTGTAGTCTTCAAAGGGATCCGAAATATCTGTTCTGAGATTCCACAGAAATAAGGCTAGCAAAGAGATCCACGAAATACAGATGTAAATCTGTGAGTGGAAGTCACATATCACAGAGCAGTTTCTCAGAAAGCTTCTTTCCACATTTCATCGGAGGATATTTCCGTTTTCACCTTAGCCGTCTATGGGCTTCCAAATATCACTTTGCCAATTCCACAAGAACTGTCTTAGCGAAAGGCTTCTTGAGGGGAAAGCTGCAACTCTGGGAGATGATTTCACAGAACACAAAGAAGTTTCTCAGAAAGCTTCTTTCTCTTTGTTATCGGAGGATATTTCCTTTGGCCCTATACTATTCAAAGGGATCCGAAATATCTGTTCTCAGATTCCACAGAAATAAGGCTAGCAAAGAGATCCACGAAATACAGATGTAACTCTGTGAGTGGAAGTCACATATCACAGAGCAGTTTCTCAGAAAGCTTCTTTCCAGATTTCATCTGAGGATATTTCCTTTTTCACCATAGCCCTCTATGGGCTTCCAAATATCACTTTGCCAATTCCACAAGAACTGTATTAGCGAAAGGCTTCTTGAGGGGAAGGCTGTAACTCTATGAGATGATTTCACAGAACACAAAGAAGTTTCTCAGAAAGCTTCTTTCTCTTTGTTATCGGAGGATATTTCCTTTGGCCCTATAGTCTTCAAAGGGATCCGAAATATCTGTTCTCAGATTCCACAGAAATAAGGCTAGCAAAGAGATCCACGAAATACAGATGTAACTCTGTGAGTGGAAGTCACATATCACAGAGCAGTTTCTCAGAAAGCTTCTTTCCAGATTTCATCTGAGGATATTTCCTTTTTCACCATAGCCCTCTATGGGCTTCCAAATATCACTTTGCCAATTCCACAAGAACTGTCTTAGCGAAAGGCTTCTTGAGGGGAAAGCTGTAACTCTGTGAGATGATTTCACAGAACACAAAGAAGTTTCTCAGAAAGCTTCTTTCTCTTTGTTATCGGAGGATATTTCCTTTGGCCCTATAGTCTTCAAAGAGATCCGAAATATCTGTTCTCAGATTCCACAGAAATAAGGCTAGCAAAGAGATCCACGAAATACAGATGTAACTCTGTGAGTGGAAGTCACATATCACAGAGCAGTTTCTCAGAAAGCTTCTTTCCACATTTCATTGGAGGGTATTTCCTTTTTCACGTTACCCCTCTATGGGCTTCCAAATATCACTTTGCCAATACCACAAAAAATGTCTTAGCGAAAGGCTTCTTCAGGGGAAAGCTGTAACTCTGGGAGATGATTTCACAGAACACAAAGAAGTTCCTCAGAAAGCTTCTTTCTCTTTGTTATCGGAGGATATTTCCTTTGGCCCTATAGTCTTCAAAGGGATCCGAAATATCTGTTCTCAGACTCCACAGAAATAAGGCTAGCAAAGAGATCCACGAAATACAGATGAAACTCTGTGAGTGGAAGTCTCATATCACAGAGCAGTTTCTCAGAATGCTTCTTTCCAGATTTCATCGGAGGATATTTCCTTTTTCACCATAGCCCTCTATGGGCTTCCAAATATCACTTTGCCAATTCCACAAGAACTGTCTTAGCGAAAGGCTTCTTGAGGGGAAAGCTGTAACTTTGTGAGATGATTTCACAGAACACAAAGAAGTTTCTCAGAAAGCTTGTATCTCTTTGTTATCGGAGGATATTTACTTTGGCCCTATAGTCTTCAAAGGGATCCGAAATATCTGTTCTCAGATTCCACAGAAATAAGGCTAGCAAAGAGATCCACGAAATACAGATGTAACTCTGTGAGTGGAAGTCACATATCACAGAGCAGTTTCTCAGAAAGCTTCTTCCAGATTTCATCGGAGGATATTTCCTTTTTCACCATAGCCGTCTACGGGCTTCCAAATATCACTTTGCCAATTCCACAAGAACTGTCTTAGCGAAAGGCTTCTTGAGGGGAAAGCTGCAACTCTGGGAGATGATTTCACAGAACACAAAGAAGTTTCTCAGAAAGCTTCTTTCTCTTTGTTATCGGAGGATATTTCCTTTGGCCCTATAGTCTTCAAAGGGATCCGAAATATCTGTTTTCAGATTCCACAGAAATAAGGCTAGCAAAGAGATCCACGAAATACAGATGTAACTCTGTGAGTGGAAGTCACATATCGCAGAGCAGTTTCTCAGAAAGCTTCTTTCCAGGTTTCATCGGAGGATATTTCCTTTTTCACCATAGCCGTCTATGGGCTTCCAAATATCACTTTGCCAATTCCACAAGAACTGTCTTAGCGAAAGGCTTCTTGAGGGGAAAGCTGTAACTCTATGAGAAGATTTCACAGAACACAAAGAGGTTTCTCAGAAAGCTTCTTTCTCTTTGTTATCGGAGGATATTTCCTTTGGCCCTATAGTCTTCAAAGGGATCCGAAATATCTGTTCTCAGATTCCACAGAAATAAGGCTAGCAAAGAGATCCACGAAATACAGATGTAACTCTGTGAGTGGAAGTCACATATCACAGAGCAGTTTCTCAGAAAGCTTCTTTACAGATTTCATCGGAGGATATTTCCTTTTTCATCATAGCCCTCTATGGGCTTCCCAATATCACTTTGCCAATTCCACAAGATCTGTCTTAGCGAAAGGCTTCTTGAGGGGAAAGCTGTAACTCTGTGAGATGATTTCACAGAACATAAAGAAGTTTCTCAGAAAGCTTCTTTCTCTTTGTTATCGGAGGATATTTCCTTTGGCCCTATAGTCTTCAAAGGGATCTGAAATATCTGTTCTCAGATTCCACAGAAATAAGGCTAGCAAAGAGATCCACGAAATACAGATGTAACTCTGTGAGTGGAAGTCACATATCACAGAGCAGTTTCTCAGAAAACTTCTTTCCAGATTTCATCGGAGGATATTTCCTTTTTCACCATAGCCGTCTATGGGCTTCCAAATATCACTTTGCCAATTCCACAAGAACTGTCTTAGCGAAAGGCTTCTTGAGGGGAAAGCTGCAACTCTGGGAGATGATTTCAGAGAACACAAAGAAGTTTCTCAGAAAGCTTCTTTCTCTTTGTTATCGGAGGATATTTCCTTTGGCCCTATAGTCTTCAAAGGGATCCGAAATATCTGTTCTCAGATTCCACAGAAATAAGGCTAGCAAAGAGATCCACGAAATACAGATGTAACTCTGTGAGTGGAAGTCACATATCACAGAGCAGTTTCTCAGAAAGCTTCTTTCCAGATTTCATCGGAGGATATTTCCTTTTTCACCATAGCCCTCTATGGGCTTCCAAATATCACTTTGCCAATTCCACAAGAACTGTCTTAGCGAAAGGCTTCTTGAGGGGAAAGCTGCAACTCTGGGAGATGATTTCACAGAACACAAAGAAGTTTCTCAGAAAGCTTCTTTCTCTTTGTTATCGGAGGATATTTCCTTTGGCCCTATAGTCTTCAAAGGTATCCGACATATCTGTTCTCAGATTCCACAGAAATAAGGCTAGCAAAGAGATCCACGAAATACAGATGTAACTCTGTGAGTGGAAGTCACATATCACAGAGCAGTTTCTCAGAAAGCTTCTTTCCAGATTTCATCGGAGGATATTTCCTTTTTCACCATAGACGTCTATGGGCTTCCAAATATCACTTTGCCAATTCCACAAGAACTGTCTTAGCGAAAGGCTTCTTGAGGGGAAAGCTGTAACTCTATGAGATGATTTCACAGAACACAAAGAAGTTTCTCAGAAAGCTTCTTTCTCTTTGTTATCGGAGGATATTTCCTTTGGCCCTATAGTCTTCAAAGGGATCCGAAATATCTGTTCTCAGATTCCACAGAAATAAGGCTAGCAAAGAGATCCACGAAATACAGATGTAACTCTGTGAGTGGAAGTCACATATCACAGAGGAGTTTCTCAGAAAGCTTCTTTCCAGATTTCATCGGAGGATATTTCCTTTTTCATCATAGCCCTCTATGGGCTTCCCAATATCACTTTGCCAATTCCACAAGAACTGTCTTAGCGAAAGGCTTCTTGAGGGGAAAGCTGTAACTCTGTGAGATGATTTCACAGAACACAAAGAAGTTTCTCAGAAAGCTTCTTTCTCTTTGTTATCGGAGGATATTTCCTTTGGCCCTATAGTCTTCAAAGGGATCTGAAATATCTGTTCTCAGATTCCACAGAAATAAGGCTAGCAAAGAGATCCACGAAATACAGATGTAACTCTGTGAGTGGAAGTCACATATCACAGAGCAGTTTCTCAGAAAGCTTCTTTCCAGATTTCATCGGGGGATATTTCCTTATTCACGATAGCCGTCTATGGGCTTCCAAATATCACTTTGCCAATTCCACAAGAACTGTCTTAGCGAAAGGCTTCTTGAGGGGAAAGCTGCAACTCTGGGAGATGATTTCACAGAACACAAAGAAGTTTCTCAGAAAGCTTCTTTCGCTTTGTTATCGGAGGATATTTCCTTTGGCCCTATACTCTTCAAAGGGATCCGAAATATCTGTTCTCAGATTCCACAGAAATAAGGCTATCAAAGAGATCCACGAAATACAGATGTAACTCTGTGAGTGGAAGTCACATATCACAGAGCAGTTTCTCAGAAAGCTTCTTTACAGATTTCATCGGAGGATATTTCCTTTTTCACCATAGCCGTCTATGGGCTTCCAAATATCACTTTGCCAATTCCACAAGAACTGTCTTAGCGAAAGGCTTCTTGAGGGGAAAGCTGTAACTCTGTGAGATGATTTCACAGAACACAAAGAAGTTTCTCAGAAAGCTTGTATCTCTTTGTTATCGGAGGATATTTCCTTTGGCCCTATAGTCTTCAAAGGGATCCGAAATATCTGTTCTGAGATTCCACAGAAATAAGGCTAGCAAAGAGATCCACGAAATACAGATGTAACTCTGTGAGTGGAAGTCACATATCACAGAGCAGTTTCTCAGAAAGCTTCTTTCCAGATTTCATCGGAGGATATTTCCGTTTTCACCTTAGCCGTCTATGGGCTTCCAAATATCACTTTGCCAATTCCACAAGAACTGTCTTAGCGAAAGGCTTCTTGAGGGGAAAGCTGCAACTCTGGGAGATGATTTCACAGAACACAAAGAAGTTTCTCAGAAAGCTTCTTTCTCTTTGTTATCGGAGGATATTTCCTTTGGCCCTATAGTCTTCAAAGGGATCCGAAATATCTGTTCTCAGATTCCACAGAAATAAGGCTAGCAAAGAGATCCACGAAATACAGATGTAACTCTGTGAGTGGAAGTCACATATCACAGAGCAGTTTCTCAGAAAGCTTCTTTCCAGATTTCATCTGAGGATATTTCCTTTTTCACCATAGCCCTCTATGGGCTTCCAAATATCACTTTGCCAATTCCACAAGAACTGTATTAGCGAAAGGCTTCTTGAGGGGAAGGCTGTAACTCTATGAGATGATTTCTCAGAACACAAAGAAGTTTCTCAGAAAGCTTCTTTCTCTTTGTTATCGGAGGATATTTCCTTTGGCCCTATAGTCTTCAAAGGGATCCGAAATATCTGTTCTCAGATTCCACAGAAATAAGGCTAGCAAAGAGATCCACAAAATACAGATGTAACTCTGTGAGTGGAAGTCACATATCACAGAGCAGTTTCTCAGAAAGCTTCTTTCCAGATTTCATCTGAGGATATTTCCTTTTTCACCATAGCCCTCTATGGGCTTCCAAATATCACTTTGCCAATTCCACAAGAACTGTCTTAGCGAAAGGCTTCTTGAGGGGAAAGCTGTAACTCTGTGA
This sequence comes from Macaca mulatta, assembly GCF_049350105.2. Lineage (NCBI taxonomy): Eukaryota > Metazoa > Chordata > Mammalia > Primates > Cercopithecidae > Macaca > Macaca mulatta. Next base: position 33,459,379 of record NC_133417.1, read on the forward strand.
GATGATTTCACAGAACACAAAGAAGTTTCTCAGAAAGCTTCTTTCTCTTTGTTATCGGAGGATATTTCCTTTGGCCCTATAGTCTTCAAAGAGATCCGAAATATCTGTTCTCAGATTCCACAGAAATAAGGCTAGCAAAGAGATCCACGAAATACAGATGTAACTCTGTGAGTGGAAGTCACATATCCCAGAGCAGTTTCTCAGAAAGCTTCTTTCCAGATTTCATTGGAGGGTATTTCCTTTTTCACGTTACCCCTCTATGGGCTTCCAAATATCACTTTGCCAATACCACAAAAAATGTCTTAGCGAAAGGCTTCTTCAGGGGAAAGCTGTAACTCTGGGAGATGATTTCACAGAACACAAAGAAGTTCCTCAGAAAGCTTCTTTCTCTTTGTTATCGGAGGATATTTCCTTTGGCCCTATAGTCTTCAAAGGGATCCGAAATATCTGTTCTCAGACTCCACAGAAATAAGGCTAGCAAAGAGATCCACGAAATACAGATGAAACTCTGTGAGTGGAAGTCTCATATCACAGAGCAGTTTCTCAGAATGCTTCTTTCCAGATTTCATCGGAGGATATTTCCTTTTTCACCATAGCCCTCTATGGGCTTCCAAATATCACTTTGCCAATTCCACAAGAACTGTCTTAGCGAAAGGCTTCTTGAGGGGAAAGCTGTAACTTTGTGAGATGATTTCACAGAACACAAAGAAGTTTCTCAGAAAGCTTGTATCTCTTTGTTATCGGAGGATATTTACTTTGGCCCTATAGTCTTCAAAGGGATCCGAAATATCTGTTCTCAGATTCCACAGAAATAAGGCTAGCAAAGAGATCCACGAAATACAGATGTAACTCTGTGAGTGGAAGTCACATATCACAGAGCAGTTTCTCAGAAAGCTTCTTCCAGATTTCATCGGAGGATATTTCCTTTTTCACCATAGCCGTCTATGGGCTTCCAAATATCACTTTGCCAATTCCACAAGAACTGTCTTCTTCTTGAGCGGAAAGCTGCAACTCTGGGAGATGATTTCACAGAACACAAAGAAGTTTCTCAGAAAGCTTCTTTCTCTTTGTTATCGGAGGATATTTCCTTTGGCCCTATAGTCTTCAAAGGGATCCGAAATATCTGTTTTCAGATTCCACAGAAATAAGGCTAGCAAAGAGATCCACGAAATACAGATGTAACTCTGTGAGTGGAAGTCACATATCGCAGAGCAGTTTCTCAGAAAGCTTCTTTCCAGATTTCATCGGAGGATATTTCCTTTTTCACCATAGCCGTCTATGGGCTTCCAAATATCACTTTGCCAATTCCACAAGAACTGTCTTAGCGAAAGGCTTCTTGAGGGGAAAGCTGTAACGCTATGAGAAGATTTCACAGAACACAAAGAGGTTTCTCAGAAAGCTTCTTTCTCTTTGTTATCGGAGGATATTTCCTTTGGCCCTATAGTCTTCATAGGGATCCGAAATATCTGTTCTCAGATTCCACAGAAATAAGGCTAGCAAAGAGATCCACGAAATACAGATGTAACTCTGTGAGTGGAAGTCACATATCACAGAGCAGTTTCTCAGAAAGCTTCTTTCCAGATTTCATCGGAGGATATTTCCTTTTTCATCATAGCCCTCTATGGGCTTCCCAATATCACTTTGCCAATTCCACAAGATCTGTCTTAGCGAAAGGCTTCTTGAGGGGAAAGCTGTAACTCTGTGAGATGATTTCACAGAACATAAAGAAGTTTCTCAGAAAGCTTCTTTCTCTTTGTTATCGGAGGATATTTCCTTTGGCCCTATAGTCTTCAAAGGGATCTGAAATATCTGTTCTCAGATTCCACAGAAATAAGGCTAGCAAAGAGATCCACGAAATACAGATGTAACTCTGTGAGTGGAAGTCACATATCACAGAGCAGTTTCTCAGAAAGCTTCTTTCCAGATTTCATCGGAGAATATTTCCTTTTTCACCATAGCCGTCTATGGGCTTCCAAATATCACTTTGCCAATTCCACAAGAACTGTCTTAGCGAAAGGCTTCTTGAGGGGAAAGCTGCAACTCTGGGAGATGATTTCACAGAACACAAAGAAGTTTCTCAGAAAGCTTCTTTCTCTTTGTTATCGGAGGATATTTCCTTTGGCCCTATAGTCTTCAAAGGGATCCGAAATATCTGTTCTCAGATTCCACAGAAATAAGGCTAGCAAAGAGATCCACGAAATACAGATGTAACTCTGTGAGTGGAAGTCACATATCCCAGAGCAGTTTCTCAGAAAGCTTCTTTCCAGATTTCATCGGAGGATATTTCCTTTTTCACCATAGCCCTCTATGGGCTTCCAAATATCACTTTGCCAATTCCACAAGAACTGTCTTAGCGAAAGGCTTCTTGAGGGGAAAGCTGTAACTCTGTGAGATGATTTCACAGAACACAAAGAAGTTTCTCAGAAATCTTCTTTCTCTTTGTTATCGGAGGATATTTCCTTTGGCCCTATAGTCTTCAAAGGGATCCGAAATATCTGTTCTCAGATTCCACAGAAATAAGGCTAGCAAAGAGATCCACAAAATACAGATGTAACTCTGTGAGTGGAAGTCACATATCACAGAGCAGTTTCTCAGAAAGCTCTTTCCAGATTTCATTGGAGGGTATTTCCTTTTTCACAATAGCCCTCTATGGGCTTCCAAATATCACTTTGCCAATTCCACAAAAACTGTCTTAGCGAAAGGCTTCTTCAAGGGAAAGCTGTAACTCTGGGAGATGATTTCACAGAACACAAAGAAGTTTCTCAGAAAGCTTCTTTCTCTTTGTTCTCGGAGGATATTTCCTTTGGCCCTATAGTCTTCAAAGGGATCCGAAATATCTGTTCTCAGACTCCACAGAAATAAGGCTAGAAAAGAGATCCACGAAATACAGATGAAACTCTGTGAGTGGAAGTCTCATATCACAGAGCAGTTTCTCAGAATGCTTCTTTCCAGATTTCATCGGAGGATATTTCCTTTTTCACCATAGCCCTCTATGGGCTTCCAAATATAACTTTGCCAATTCCACAAGAACTGTCTTAGCGAAAGGCTTCTTGAGGGGAAAGCTGTAACTTTGTGAGATGATTTCACAGAACACAAAGAAGTTTCTCAGAAAGCTTGTATCTCTTTGTTATCCGAGGATATTTACTTTGGCCCTATAGTCTTCAAAGGGATCCGAAATATCTGTTCTCAGATTCCACAGAAATAAGGCTAGCAAAGAGATCCACGAAATACAGATGTAACTCTGTGAGTGGAAGTCACATATCACAGAGCAGTTTCTCAGAAAGCTTCTTCCAGATTTCATCGGAGGATATTTCCTTTTTCACCATAGCCGTCTATGGGCTTCCAAATATCACTTTGCCAATTCCACAAGAACTGTCTTAGCGAAAGGCTTCTTGAGGGGAAAGCTGCAACTCTGGGAGATGATTTCACAGAACACAAAGAAGTTTCTCAGAAAGCTTCTTTCTCTTTGTTATCGGAGGATATTTCCTTTGGCCCTATAGTCTTCAAAGGGATCCGAAATATCTGTTTTCAGATTCCACAGAAATAAGGCTAGCAAAGAGATCCACGAAATACAGATGTAACTCTGTGAGTGGAAGTCACATATCGCAGAGCAGTTTCTCAGAAAGCTTCTTTCCAGATTTCATCGGAGGATATTTCCTTTTTCACCATAGCCGTCTATGGGCTTCCAAATATCACTTTGCCAATTCCACAAGAACTGTCTTAGCGAAAGGCTTCTTGAGGGGAAAGCTGTAACTCTATGAGAAGATTTCACAGAACACAAAGAGGTTTCTCAGAAAGCTTCTTTCTCTTTGTTATCGGAGGATATTTCCTTTGGCCCTATAGTCTTCAAAGGGATCCGAAATATCTGTTCTCAGATTCCACAGAAATAAGGCTAGCAAAGAGATCCACGAAATACAGATGTAACTCTGTGAGTGGAAGTCACATATCACAGAGCAGTTTCTCAGAAAGCTTCTTTCCAGATTTCATCGGAGGATATTTCCTTTTTCATCATAGCCCTCTATGGGCTTCCCAATATCACTTTGCCAATTCCACAAGATCTGTCTTAGCGAAAGGCTTCTTGAGGGGAAAGCTGTAACTCTGTGAGATGATTTCACAGAACATAAAGAAGTTTCTCAGAAAGCTTCTTTCTCTTTGTTATCGGAGGATATTTCCTTTGGCCCTATAGTCTTCAAAGGGATCTGAAATATCTGTTCTCAGATTCCACAGAAATAAGGCTAGCAAAGAGATCCACGAAATACAGATGTAACTCTGTGAGTGGAAGTCACATATCACAGAGCAGTTTCTCAGAAAGCTTCTTTCCAGATTTCATCGGAGGATATTTCCTTTTTCACCATAGCCGTCTACGGGCTTCCAAATATCACTTTGCCAATTCCACAAGAACTGTCTTAGCGAAAGGCTTCTTGAGGGGAAAGCTGCAACTCTGGGAGATGATTTCACAGAACACAAAGAAGTTTCTCAGAAAGCTTCTTTCTCTTTGTTATCGGAGGATATTTCCTTTGGCCCTATAGTCTTCAAAGGGATCCGAAATATCTGTTCTCAGATTCCACAGAAATAAGGCTAGCAAAGAGATCCACGAAATACAGATGTAACTCTGTGAGTGGAAGTCACATATCACAGAGCAGTTTCTCAGAAAGCTTCTTTCCAGATTTCATCGGAGGATATTTCCTTTTTCACCATAGCCCTCTATGGGCTTCCAAATATCACTTTGCCAATTCCACAAGAACTGTCTTAGCGAAAGGCTTCTTGAGGGGAAAGCTGTAACTCTGTGAGATGATTTCACAGAACACAAAGAAGTTTCTCAGAAATCTTCTTTCTCTTTGTTATCGGAGGATATTTCCTTTGGCCCTATAGTCTTCAAAGGGATCCGAAATATCTGTTCTCAGATTCCACAGAAATAAGGCTAGCAAAGAGATCCACAAAATACAGATGTAACTCTGTGAGTGGAAGTCACATATCACAGAGCAGTTTCTCAGAAAGCTCTTTCCAGATTTCATTGGAGGGTATTTCCTTTTTCACAATAGCCCTCTATGGGCTTCCAAATATCACTTTGCCAATTCCACAAAAACTGTCTTAGCGAAAGGCTTCTTCAAGGGAAAGCTGTAACTCTGGGAGATGATTTCACAGAACACAAAGAAGTTTCTCAGAAAGCTTCTTTCTCTTTGTTCTCGGAGGATATTTCCTTTGGCCCTATAGTCTTCAAAGGGATCCGAAATATCTGTTCTCAGACTCCACAGAAATAAGGCTAGAAAAGAGATCCACGAAATACAGATGAAACTCTGTGAGTGGAAGTCTCATATCACAGAGCAGTTTCTCAGAATGCTTCTTTCCAGATTTCATCGGAGGATATTTCCTTTTTCACCATAGCCCTCTATGTGCTTCCAAATATCACTTTGCCAATTCCACAAGAACTGTCTTAGCGAAAGGCTTCTTGAGGGGAAAGCTGTAACTCTGGGAGAGGATTTCACAGAACACAAAGAAGTTTCTCAGAAAGCTTCTTTCTCTTTGTTCTCGGAGGATATTTCCTTTGGCCCTATAGTCTTCAAAGGGATCCGAAATATCTGTTCTCAGATTCCACAGAAATAAGGCTAGCAAAGAGATCCACGAAATACAGATGTAACGCTGTGAGTGGAAGTCTCATATCACAGAGCAGTTTCTCAGAATGCTTCTTTCCAGATTTGATCGGAGGATATTTCCTTTTTCACCATAGCCGTCTATGTGCTTCCAAATATCACTTTTTCAAATCCACAAGAACTGTCTTAGCGAAAGGCTTCTTGAGGGGAAAGCTGTAACTCTGTGAGATGTTTTCACAGAACACAAAGAAGTTTCTCAGAAAGCTTCTTTCTCTTTGTTATCGGAGGATATTTCCTTTGGCCCTATAGTCTTCAAAGGGATCCGAAATATCTGTTCTCAGATTCCACAGAAATAAGGCTAGCAAAGAGATCCACGAAATACAGATGTAACTCTGTGAGTGGAAGTCACATATCACAGAGCAGTTTCTCAGAAAGCTTCTTTCCAGATTTCATCTGAGGATATTTCCTTTTTCACCATAGCCCTCTATGGGCTTCCAAATATCACTTTGCCAATTCCACAAGAACTGTCTTAGCGAAAGGCTTCTTGAGGGGAAAGCTGTAACTCTATGAGATGATTTCACAGAACACAAAGCAGTTTCTCAGAAAGCTTCTTTCTCTTTGTTATCGGAGGATATTTCCTTTGGCCCTATAGTTTTCAAAGGGATCCGAAATATCTGTTCTCAGATTCCACAGATATAAGGCTAGCAAAGAGATCCACGAAATACAGATGTAACTCTGTGAGTGGAAGTCACATATCACAGAGCAGTTTCTCAGAAAGCTTCTTTCCAGATTTCATCGGAGGATATTTCCTTTTTCATCATAGCCGTCTATGGGCTTCCCAATATCACTTTGCCAATTCCACAAGAACTGTCTTAGCGAAAGGCTTCTTGAGGGGAAAGCTGTAACTCTGTGAGATGATTTCACAGAACATAAAGAAGTTTCTCAGAAAGCTTCTTTCTCTTTGTTATCGGAGGATATTTCCTTTGGCCCTATTGTATTCAAAGAGATCTGAAATATCTGTTCTCAGATTCCACAGAAATAAGGCTAGCAAAGAGATCCACGAAATACAGATGTAACTCTGTGAGTGGAAGTCACATATCACAGAGCAGTTTCTCAGAAAGCTTCTTTCTAGATTTCATCGGAGGATATTTCCTTTTTCACCATAGCCGTCTATGGGCTTCCAAATATCACTTTGCCAATTCCACAAGAACTGTCTTAGCGAAAGGCTTCTTGAGGGGAAAGCTGCAACTCTGTGAGATGATTTCACAGAACACAAAGAAGTTTCTCAGAAAGCTTCTTTCTCTTTGTTATCGGAGGATATTTCCTTTGGCCCTATAGTCTTCAAAGGGATCCGAAATATCTGTTCTCAGATTCCACAGAAATAAGGCTAGCAGAGAGATCCACGAAATACAGATGTAACTCTGTGAGTGGAAGTCACATATCACAGAGCAGTTTCTCAGAAAGCTTCTTTCCAGATTTCATCGGAGGATATTTCCTTTTTCACCATAGCCCTCTATGGGCTTCCAAATATCACTTTGCCAATTCCACAAGAACTGTCTTAGCGAAAGGCTTCTTGAGGGGAAAGCTGTAACTCTGTGAGATGATTTCACAGAACACAAAGAAGTTTCTCAGAAAGCTTCTTTCTCTTTGTTATCGGAGGATATTTCCTTTGGCCCTATAGTCTTCAAAGGGATCCGAAATATCTGTTCTCAGATTCCACAGAAATAAGGCTAGCAAAGAGATCCACAAAATACAGATGTAACTCTGTGAGTGGAAGTCACATATCACAGAGCAGTTTCTCAGAAAGCTCTTTCCAGATTTCATTGGAGGGTATTTCCTTTTTCACAATAGCCCTCTATGGGCTTCCAAATATCACTTTGCCAATTCCACAAAAACTGTCTTAGCGAAAGGCTTCTTGAGGGGAAAGCTGTAACTCTGGGAGATGATTTCACAGAACACAAAGAAGTTTCTCAGAAAGCTTCTTTCTCTTTGTTCTCGGAGGATATTTCCTTTGGCCCTATAGTCTTCAAAGGGATCCGAAATATCTGTTCTCAGACTCCACAGAAATAAGGCTAGAAAAGAGATCCACGAAATACAGATGAAACTCTGTGAGTGGAAGTCTCATATCACAGAGCAGTTTCTCAGAATGCTTCTTTCCAGATTTCATCGGAGGATATTTCCTTTTTCACCATAGCCCTCTATGGGCTTCCAAATATCACTTTGCCAATTCCACAAGAACTGTCTTAGAGAAAGGCTTCTTGAGGGGAAAGCTGTAACTCTGGGAGAGGATTTCACAGAACACAAAGAAGTTTCTCAGAAAGCTTCTTTCTCTTTGTTATCGGAGGATATTTCCTTTGGCCCTATAGTCTTCAAAGGGATCCGAAATATCTGTTCTCATATTCCACAGAAATAAGGCTAGCAAAGAGATCCACGAAATACAGATATAACGCTGTGAGTGGAAGTCTCATATCACAGAGCAGTTTCTCAGAATGCTTCTTTCCAGATTTGATCGGAGGATATTTCCTTTTTCACCATAGCCGTCTATGGGCTTCCAAATATCACTTTTTCAAATCCACAAGAACTGTCTTAGCGAAAGGCTTCTTGAGGGGAAAGCTGTAACTCTGTGAGATGTTTTCACAGAACACAAAGAAGTTTCTCAGAAAGCTTCTTTCTCTTTGTTCTCGGAGGATATTTCCTTTGGCCCTATAGTCTTCAAAGGGATCCGAGATATCTGTTCTCAGATTCCACAGAAATAAGGCTAGCAAAGAGATCCACGAAATACAGATGAAACTCTGTGAGTGGAAGTCTCATATCACAGAGCAGTTTCTCAGAATGCTTCTTTCCAGATTTCATCGGAGGATATTTCCTTTTTCACCATAGCCCTCTATGGGCTTCCAAATATCACTTTGCCAATTCCACAAGAACTGTCTTAGCGAAAGGCTTCTTGAGGGGAAAGCTGTAACTCTGTGAGATGATTTCACAGAACACAAAGAAGTTTCTCAGAAAGCTTCTTTCTCTTTGTTATCGGAGGATATTTCCTTTGGCCCTATAGTCTTCAAAGGGATCCGAAATATCTGTTCTCAGATTCCACAGAAATAAGGCTAGCAAAGAGATCCACGAAATACAGATGTAACGCTGTGAGTGGAAGTCTCATATCACAGAGCAGTTTCTCAGAATGCTTCTTTCCAGATTTCATCGGAGGATATTTCCTTTTTCACCATAGCCCTCTATGGGCTTCCAAATATCACTTTTTCAATTCCACAAGAACTGCCTTAGCGAAAGGCTTCTTGAGGGGAAAGCTGTAACTCTGTGAGATGATTTCACAGAACACAAAGAAGTTTCTCAGAAAGCTTCTTTCTCTTTGTTATCGGAGGATATTTCCTTTGGCCCTATAGTCTTCAAAGGGATCCGAAATATCTGTTCTCATATTCCACAGAAATAAGGCTAGCAAAGAGATCCACGAAATACAGATGTAACTCTGTGAGTGGAAGTCACATATCACAGAGCAGTTTCTCAGAAAGCTTCTTTCCAGATTTCATCGGAGGATATTTCCTTTTTCACCATAGCCGTCTATGGGCTTCCAAATATCACTTTGCCAATTCCACAAGAACTGTCTTAGCGAAAGGCTTCTTGAGGGGAAAGCTGCAACTCTGGGAGATGATTTCACAGAACACCAAGAAGTTTCTCAGAAAGCTTCTTTCTCTTTGTTATCAGAGGATATTTCCTTTGGCCCTATAGTCTTCAAAGGGATCCGAAATATCTGTTTTCAGATTCCACAGAAATAAGGCTAGCAAAGAGATCCACGAAATACAGATGTAACTCTGTGAGTGGAAGTCACATATCGCAGAGCAGTTTCTCAGAAAGCTTCTTTCCAGATTTCATCGGAGGATATTTCCTTTTTCACCATAGCCGTCTATGGGCTTCCAAATATCACTTTGCCAATTCCACAAGAACTGTCTTAGCGAAAGGCTTCTTGAGGGGAAGGCTGTAACTCTATGAGAAGATTTCACAGAACACAAAGAGGTTTCTCAGAAAGCTTCTTTCTCTTTGTTATCGGAGGATATTTCCTTTGGCCCTATAGTCTTCAAAGGGATCCGAAATATCTGTTCTCAGATTCCACAGAAATAAGGCTAGCAAAGAGATCCACGAAATACAGATGTAACGCTGTGAGTGGAAGTCACATATCACAGAGCAGTTTCTCAGAAAGCTTCTTTCCAGATTTCATCGGAGGATATTTCCTTTTTCATCATAGCCCTCTATGGGCTTCCAAATATCACTTTGCCAATTCCACAAGAACTGTCTTAGAGAAAGGCTTCTTGAGGGGAAAGCTGTAACTCTGGGAGAGGATTTCACAGAACACAAAGAAGTTTCTCAGAAAGCTTCTTTCTCTTTGTTATCGGAGGATATTTCCTTTGGCCCTATAGTCTTCAAAGAGATCCGAAATATCTGTTCTCAGATTCCACAGAAATAAGGCTAGCAAAGAGATCCACGAAATACAGATGTAACGCTGTGAGTGGAAGTCTCATATCACAGAGCAGTTTCTCAGAATGCTTCTTTCCAGATTTGATCGGAGGATATTTCCTTTTTCACCATAGCCGTCTATGTGCTTCCAAATATCACTTTTTCAAATCCACAAGAACTGTCTTAGCGAAAGGCTTCTTGAGGGGAAAGCTGTAACTCTGTGAGATGTTTTCACAGAACACAAAGAAGTTTCTCAGAAAGCTTCTTTCTCTTTGTTATCGGAGGATATTTCCTTTGGCCCTATAGTCTTCAAAGGGATCCGAAATATCTGTTCTCAGATTCCACAGAAATAAGGCTAGCAAAGAGATCCACGAAATACAGATGTAACTCTGTGAGTGGAAGTCACATATCACAGAGCAGTTTCTCAGAAAGCTTCTTTCCAGATTTCATCTGAGGATATTTCCTTTTTCACCATAGCCCTCTATGGGCTTCCAAATATCACTTTGCCAATTCCACAAGAACTGTCTTAGCGAAAGGCTTCTTGAGGGGAAAGCTGTAACTCTATGAGATGATTTCACAGAACACAAAGAAGTTTCTCAGAAAGCTTCTTTCTCTTTGTTATCGGAGGATATTTCCTTTGGCCCTATAGTCTTCAAAGGGATCCGAAATATCTGTTCTCAGATTCCACAGAAATAAGGCTAGCAAAGAGATCCACGAAATACAGATATAACTCTGTGAGTGGAAGTCACATATCACAGAGCAGGTTCTCAGAAAGCTTCTTTCCAGATTTCATCGGAGGATATTTCCTTTTTCATCATAGCCCTCTATGGGCTTACCAATATCACTTTGCCAATTCCACAAGAACTGTCTTAGCGAAAGGCTTCTTGAGGGGAAAGCTGTAACTCTGTGAGATGATTTCACAGAACACAAAGAAGTTTCTCAGAAAGCTTCTTTCTCTTTGTTATCAGAGGATATTTCCTTTGGCCCTATAGTCTTCAAAGGGATCCGAAATATCTGTTCTCAGATTCCACAGAAATAAGGCTAGCAAAGAGATCCACAAAATACAGATGTAACTCTGTGAGTGGAAGTCACATATCACAGAGCAGTTTCTCAGAAAGCTCTTTCCAGATTTCATCGGAGGGTATTTCCTTTTTCACCATAGCCCTCTATGGGCTTCCAAATATCACTTTGCCAATTCCACAAGAACTGTCTTAGCGAAAGGCTTCTTCAGGGGAAAGCTGTAACTCTGGGAGATGATTTCAAAGAACACAAAGAAGTTTCTCAGAAAGCTTCTTTCTCTTTGTTCTCGGAGGATATTTCCTTTGGCCCTATAGTCTTCAAAGGGATCCAAAATATCTGTTCTCAGACTCCACAGAAATAAGGCTAGAAAAGAGATCCACGAAATACAGATGAAACTCTGTGAGTGGAAGTCTCATATCACAGAGCAGTTTCTCAGAATGCTTCTTTCCAGATTTCATCGGAGGATATTTCGTTTTTCACCATAGCCCTCTATGGGCTTCCAAATATCACTTTGCCAATTCCACAAGAACTGTCTTAGAGAAAGGCTTCTTGAGGGGAAAGCTGTAACTCTGGGAGAGGATTTCACAGAACACAAAGAAGTTTCTCAGAAAGCTTCTTTCTCTTTGTTCTCGGAGGATATTTCCTTTGGCCCTATAGTCTTCAAAGGGATCCGAAATATCTGTTCTCAGATTCCACAGAAATAAGGCTAGCAAAGAGATCCACGAAATACAGATGTAACGCTGTGAGTGGAAGTCTCATATCACAGAGCAGTTTCTCAGAATGCTTCTTTCCAGATTTGATCGGAGGATATTTCCTTTTTCACCATAGCCGTCTATGTGCTTCCAAATATCACTTTTTCAAATCCACAAGAACTGTCTTAGCGAAAGGCTTCTTGAGGGGAAAGCTGTAACTCTGTGAGATGTTTTCACAGAACACAAAGAAGTTTCTCAGAAAGCTTCTTTCTCTTTGTTATCGGAGGATATTTCCTTTGGCCCTATAGTCTTCAAAGGGATCCGAAATATCTGTTCTCAGATTCCACAGAAATAAGGCTAGCAAAGAGATCCACGAAATACAGATGTAACTCTGTGAGTGGAAGTCACATATCACAGAGCAGTTTCTCAGAAAGCTTCTTTCCAGATTTCATCGGAGGATATTTCCTTTTTCATCATAGCCCTCTATGGGCTTCCCAATATCACTTTGCCAATTCCACAAGAACTGTCTTAGCGAAAGGCTTCTTGAGGGGAAAGCTGTAACTCTGTGAGATGATTTCACAGAACATAAAGAAGTTTCTCAGAAAGCTTCTTTCTCTTTGTTATCGGAGGATATTTCCTTTGGCCCTATAGTCTTCAAAGGGATCTGAAATATCTGTTATCAGATTCCACAGAAATAAGGCTAGCAAAGAGATCCACGAAATACAGATGTAACTCTGTGAGTGGAAGTCACATATCACAGAGCAGTTTCTCAGAAAGCTTCTTTCCAGATTTCATCGGAGGATATTTCCTTTTTCACCATAGCCGTCTATGGGCTTCCAAATATCACTTTGCCAATTCCACAAGAACTGTCTTAGCGAAAGGCTTCTTGAGGGGAAAGCTGCAACTCTGTGAGATGATTTCACAGAACACAAAGAAGTTTCTCAGAAAGCTTCTTTCTCTTTGTTATCGGAGGATATTTCCTTTGGCCCTATAGTCTTCAAAGGGATCCGAAATATCTGTTCTCAGATTCCACAGAAATAAGGCTAGCAAAGAGATCCACGAAATACAGATGTAACTCTGTGAGTGGAAGTCACATATCACAGAGCAGTTTCTCAGAAAGCTTCTTTCCAGATTTCATCGGAGGATATTTCCTTTTTCACCATAGCCCTCTATGGGCTTCCAAATATCACTTTGCCAATTCCACAAGAACTGTCTTAGCGAAAGGCTTCTTGAGGGGAAAGCTGTAACTCTGTGAGATGATTTCACAGAACACAAAGAAGTTTCTCAGAAAGCTTCTTTCTCTTTGTTATCGGAGGATATTTCCTTTGGCCCTATAGTCTTCAAAGGGATCCGAAATATCTGTTCTCAGATTACACAGAAATAAGGCTAGCAAAGAGATCCACAAAATACAGATGTAACTCTGTGAGTGGAAGTCACATATCACAGAGCAGTTTCTCAGAAAGCTCTTTCCAGATTTCATTGGAGGGTATTTCCTTTTTCACAATAGCCCTCTATGGGCTTCCAAATATCACTTTGCCAATTCCAGAAAAACTGTCTTAGCGAAAGGCTTCTTCAGGGGAAAGCTGTAACTCTGGGAGGTGATTTCACAGAACACAAAGAAGTTTCTCAGAAAGCTTCTTTCTCTTTGTTCTCGGAGGATATTTCCTTTGGCCCTATAGTCTTCAAAGGGATCCGAAATATCTGTTCTCAGACTCCACAGAAATAAGGCTAGAAAAGAGATCCACGAAATACAGAGGAAACTCTGTGAGTGGAAGTCTCATATCACAGAGCAGTTTCTCAGAATGCTTCTTTCCAGATTTCATCGGAGGATATTTCCTTTTTCACCATAGCCCTCTATGGGCTCCCAAATATCACTTTGCCAATTCCACAAGAACTGTCTTAGAGAAAGGCTTCTTGAGGGGAAAGCTGTAACTCTGGGAGAGGATTTCACAGAACACAAAGAAGTTTCTCAGAAAGCTTCTTTCTCTATGTTCTCGGAGGATATTTCCTTTGGCCCTATAGTCTTCAAAGGTATCCGAAATATCTGTTCTCAGATTCCACAGAAATAAGGCTAGCAAAGAGATCCACGAAATACAGATATAACGCTGTGAGTGGAAGTCTCATATCACAGAGCAGTTTCTCAGAATGCTTCTTTCCAGATTTGATCGGAGGATATTTCCTTTTTCACCATAGCCGTCTATGGGCTTCCAAATATCACTTTTTCAAATCCACAAGAACTGTCTTAGCGAAAGGCTTCTTGAGGGGAAAGCTGTAACTCTGTGAGATGTTTTCACAGAACACAAAGAAGTTTCTCAGAAAGCTTCTTTCTCTTTGTTATCGGAGGATATTTCCTTTGGCCCTATAGTCTTCAAAGGGATCCGAAATATCTGTTCTCAGATTCCACAGAAATAAGGCTAGCAAAGAGATCCACGAAATACAGATGTAACTCTGTGAGTGGAAGTCACATATCACAGAGCAGTTTCTCAGAAAGCTTCTTTCCAGATTTCATCTGAGGATATTTCCTTTTTCACCATAGCCTTCTATGGGCTTCCAAATATCACTTTGCCAATTCCACAAGAACTGTCTTAGCGAAAGGCTTCTTGAGGGGAAAGCTGTAACTCTATGAGATGATTTCACAGAACACAAAGAAGTTTCTCAGAAAGCTTCTTTCTCTTTGTTATCGGAGGATATTTCCTTTGGCCCTATCGTCTTCAAAGGGATCCGAAATATCTGTTCTCAGATTCCACAGAAATAAGGCTAGCAAAGAGATCCACGAAATACAGATGTAACTCTGTGAGTGGAAGTCAGATATCACAGAGCAGTTTCTCAGAAAGCTTCTTTCCAGATTTCATCGGAGGATATTTCCTTTTTCACCATAGCCCTCTATGGGCTTCCAAATATCACTTTGCCAATTCCACAAGAATTGTCTTAGCGAAAGGCTTCTTGTGGGGAAAGCTGTAACTCTGTGAGATGATTTCACAGAACACAAAGAAGTTTCTCAGAAAGCTTCTTTCTCTTTGTTATCGGAGGATATTTCCTTTGGCCCTATAGTCTTCAAAGGGTTCCGAAATATCTGTTCTCAGATTCCACAGAAATAAGGCTAGCAAAGAGATCCACAAAATACAGATGTAACTCTGTGAGTGGAAGTCACATATCACAGAGCAGTTTCTCAGAAAGCTTCTTTCCAGATTTCATTGGAGGCTATTTCCTTTTTCACGATAGCCCTCTATGGGCTTCCAAATATCACTTTGCCAATTCCACAAGAACTGTCTTAGCGAAAGGCTTCTTGAGGGGAAAGCTGTAACTCTATGAGATGATTTCACAGAACACAAAGAAGTTTCTCAGAAAGCTTCTTTCTCTTTGTTATCGGAGGATATTTCCTTTGGCCCTATAGTCTTCAAAGGGATCCGAAATATCTGTTCTCAGATTCCACAGAAATAAGGCTAGCAAATAGATCCACGAAATACAGATGTAACTCTGTGAGTGGAAGTCACATATCACAGAGCAGTTTCTCAGAAAGCTTCTTTCCAGATTTCATCGGAGGATATTTCCTTTTTCACCATAGCCCTCTATGGGCTTCCAAATATCACTTTGCCAATTCCACAAGAACTGTCTTAGCGAAAGGCTTCTGGAGAGGAAAGCTGTAACTCTGTGAGATGATTTCACAGAACACAAAGAAGTTTCTCAGAAAGCTTCTTTCTCTTTGTTATCGGAGGATATTTCCTTTGGCCCTATAGTCTTCAAAGGGATCCGAAATATCTGTTCTCAGATTCCACAGAAATAAGGCTAGCAAAGAGATCCACAAAATACAGATGTAACTCTGTGAGTGGAAGTCACATATCACAGAGCAGTTTCTCAGAAAGCTTCTTTCCAGATTTCATTGGAGGGTATTTCCTTTTTCACAATAGCCCTCTATGGGCTTCCAAATATCACTTTTCCAATTCCACAAAAACTGTATTAGCGAAAGGCTTCTTCAGGGGAAAGCTGTAACTCTGGGAGATGATTTCACAGAACACAAAGAAGTTTCTCAGAAAGCTTCTTTCTCTTTGTTACCGGAGGATATTTCCTTTGGCCCTATAGTCTTCAAAGGGATCCGAAATATCTGTTCTCAGACTCCACAGAAATAAGGCTTGCAAAGAGATCCACGAAATACAGATGAAACTCTGTGAGTGGAAGTCTCATATCACAGAGCAGTTTCTCAGGATGCTTCTTTCCAGATTTCATCGGAGGATATTTCCTTTTTCACCATAGCCCTCTATGGGCTTCCAAATATCACTTTGCCAATTCCACAAGAACTGTCTTAGCGAAAGGCTTCTTGAGGGGAAAGCTGTAACTCTGGGAGAAGATTTCACAGAACACAAAGAAGTTTCTCAGAAAGCTTCTTTCTCTTGTTATCGGAGGATATTTCCTTTGGCCCTATAGTCTTCAAAGGGATCCGAAATATCTGTTCTCAGATTCCACAGAAATAAGGCTAGCAAAGAGATCCACGAAATACAGATGTAACGCTGTGAGTGGAAGTCTCATATCACAGAGCAGTTTCTCAGAATGCTTCTTTCCAGATTTCATCGGAGGATATTTCCTTTTTCACCATAGCCCTCTATGGGCTTCCAAATATCACTTTTTCAATTCCACAACAACTGTCTTAGCGAAAGGCTTCTTGAGGGGAAAGCTGTAACTCTGTGAGATGATTTCACAGAACACAAAGAAGTTTCTCAGAAAGCTTCTTTCTCTTTGTTATCGGAGGATATTTCCTTTGGCCCTATAGTCTTCAAAGGGATCCGAAATATCTGTTCTCAGATTCCACAGAAATAAGGCTAGGAAAGAGATCCACGAAATACAGATGTAACTCTGTGAGTGGAAGTCACATATCACAGAGCAGTTTCTCAGAAAGCTTCTTTCCAGATTTCATCGGAGGATATTTCCTTTTTCACCATAGCCCTCTATGGGCTTCCAAATATCACTTTGCCAATTCCACAAGAACTGTCTTAGCGAAAGGCTTCTTGAGGGGAAAGCTGTAACTCTGTGAGATGATTTCACAGAACACAAAGAAGTTTCTCAGAAAGCTTCTTTCTCTTTGTTATCGGAGGATATTTCCTTTGGCCCTATAGTCTTCAAAGGAATCCGAAATATCTGTTCTCAGATTCCACAGAAATAAGGCTAGCAAAGAGATCCACGAAATACAGATATAACTCTGTGAGTGGAAGTCACATATCACAGAGCAGTTTCTCATAAATCTTCTTTCCAGATTTCATCGGAGGATATTTCCTTTTTCAAGATAGCCCTCTAGGGGCTTCCAAATATCACTTTGCCATTTCCACAAGAACTGTCTTAGCGAAAGGCTTCTTGAGAGGAAAGCTGTAACTCAGGGAGATGATTTCACAGAACACAATGAAGTTTCTCAGAAAGCTTCTTTCTCTTTGTTATGGGAGGATATTTCCTTTCTCCCTATAGCCTTCAAAGGGATCCGAATTATCTGTTCTCAGATTCCACAGAAATAAGGCTAGTAAAGAGATCCACGAAATACAGATGTAACTCTGTGAGTGGAAGTCACATATCACAGAGCAGTTTCTCAGAAAGCTTCTTTCCAGATTTCATCGGAGGACATTTCCTTTTTCACCATAGCCGTCTATGGGCTTCCAAATATCACTTTGCCAATTCCACAAGAACTGTCTTAGCGAAAGGCTTCTTCAGGGGAAAGCTGCAACTCTGGGAGATGATTTCACAGAACACAAAGAAGTTTCTCAGAAAGCTTCTTTCTCTTTGTTATCGGAGGATATTTCCTTTGGCCCTATAGTCTTCAAAGGGATCCGAAATATCTGTTTTCAGATTCCACAGAAATAAGGCTAGCAAAGAGATCCACGAAATACAGATGTAACTCTGTGAGTGGAAGTCACATATCACAGAGCAGTTTCTCAGAAAGCTTCTTTCCAGATTTCATCGAAGGATATTTCCTTTTTCACCATAGCCGTCTATGGGCTTCCAAATATCACTTTGCCAATTCCACAAGAACTGTCTTAGCGAAAGGCTTCTTGAGGGGAAAGCTGTAACTCTATGAGATGATTTCACAGAACACAAAGAAGTTTCTCAGAAAGCTTCTTTCTCTTTGTTATCGGAGTATATTTCCTTTGGCCCTATAGTCTTCAAAGGGATCCGAAACATCTGTTCTCAGATTCCACAGAAATAAGGCTAGCAAAGAGATCCACGAAATACAGATGTAACTCTGTGAGTGGAAGTCACATATCACAGAGCAGTTTCTCAGAAAGCATCTTTGCAGATTTCATCGGAGTATATTTCCTTTTTCACCATAGCCCTCTATGGGCTTCCAAATATCACTTTGCCAATTCCACAAAAACTGTCTTAGCGAAAGGCTTCTTGAGGGGAAAGCTGTAACTCTGTGAGATGATTTCACAGAACACAAAGAAGTTTCTCAGAAAGCTTCTTTCTCTTTGTTATCGGAGGATATTTCCTTTGGCCCTATAGTCTTCAAAGGGATCCGAAATATCTGTTCTCATTCCACAGAAATAAGGCTAGCAAAGAGATCCACGAAATACAGATGTAACTCTGTCAGTGGAAGTCACATATCACAGAGCAGTTTCTCAGAAAGCTTCTTTCCAAATTTCATTGGAGGGTATTTCCTTTTTCACAATAGCCCTCTATGGGCTTCCAAATATCACTTTGCCAATTCCACAAGAACTGTCTTAGCGAAAGGCTTCTTGAGGGGAAAGCTGTAACTCTGTGAGATGATTTCACAGAACACAAAGAAGTTTCTCAGAAAACTTCTTTCTCTTTGTTATCGGAGGATATTTCCTTTGGCCCTATAGTCTTCAAAGGGATCCGAAATATCTGTTCTCAGATTCCACAGAAATAAGGTTAGCAAAGAGATCCACAAAATACAGATGTAACTCTGTGAGTGGAAGTCACATATCACAGAGCAGTTTCTCAGAAAGCTTCTTTCCAGATTTCATTGGAGGGTATTTCCTTTTTCACAATAGCCCTCTATGGGCTTCCAAATATCACTTTTCCAATTCCACAAAAACTGTATTAGCGAAAGGCTTCTTCAGGGGAAAGCTGTAACTCTGGGAGATGATTTCACAGAACACAAAGAAGTTTCTCAGAAAGCTTCTTTCTCTTTGTTATCGGAGGATATTTCCTTTGGCCCCATAGTCTTCAAAGGGATCCGAAATATCTGTTCTCAGACTCCACAGAAATAAGGCTTGCAAAGAGATCCACGAAATACAGATGAAACTCTGTGAGTGGAAGTCACATATCACAGAGCAGTTTCTCAGAATGCTTCTTTCCAGATTTCATCGGAGGATATTTCCTTTTTCGCCATAGCCCTCTATGGGCTTCCAAATATCACTTTGCCAATTCCACAAGAACTGTCTTAGCGAAAGGCTTCTTGAGGGGAAAGCTGTAACTCTGTGAGATGATTTCACAGAACACAAAGAAGTTTCTCAGAAAGCTTCTTTCTCTTTGTTATCGGAGGATATTTCCCTTGGCCCTATAGTCTTCAAAGGGATCCGAAATATCTGTTCTCAGATTCCACAGAAATAAGGATAGCAAAGAGATCCACGAAATACAGATGTAACTCTGTGAGTGGAAGTCACATATCACAGAGCAGTTTCTCAGAAAGCTTCTTTCCAGATTTCATCGGAGGATATTTCCTTTTTCACCATAGCCGTCTATGGGCTTCCAAATATCACTTTGCCAATTCCACAAGAACTGTCTTAGCGAAAGGCTTCTTGAGGGGAAAGCTGTAACTCTGTGAGATGATTTCACAGAACACAAAGAAGTTTCTCAGAAAGCTTCTTTCTCTTGTTATCGGAGGATATTTCCTTTGGCCCTTTAGTCTTCAAAGGGATCCGAAATATCTGTTCTCAGATTCCACAGAAATAAGGCTAGCAAAGAGATCCACGAAATACAGATGTAACTCTGTGAGTGGAAGTCACATATCACAGAGCAGTTTCTCATAAATCTTCTTTCCAGATTTCATCGGAGGATATTTCCTTTTTCACCATAGCCATCTATGGGCTTCCAAATATCACTTTGCCAATTCCACGAGAACTGTCTTAGCGAAAAGCTACTTGAGGGGAAAGCTGCAACTCTGAGAGATGATTTCACAGAACACAAAGAAGTTTCTCAGAAAGCTTCTTTCTCTTTGTTATCGGAGGATATTTCCTTTGGCCCTATAGTATTCAAAGGGATCCGAAATATCTGTTCTCAGATTCCACAGAAATAAGGCTAGCAAAGAGATCCACGAAATACAGATGTAACTCTGTGAGTGGAAGTCACATATCACAGAGCAGTTTCTCAGAAAGCTTCTTTCCAGATTTCATCGGAGGATATTTCCTTTTCCCCATAGCCGTCTATGGGCTTCCAAATATCACTTTGCCAATTCCACAAGAACTGTCTTAGCGAAAGGCTTCTTGAGGGGAAAGCTGTAAATCTGTGAGATGATTTCACAGAACACAAAGAAGTTTCTCAGAAAGCTTCTTTCTCTTTGTTATCGGAGGATATTTCCTTTGGCCCTTTAGTCTTCAAAGGGATCCGAAATATCTGTTCTCAGATTCCACAGAAATAAGGCTAGCAAAGAGATCCACGAAATACAGATGTAACTCTGTGAGTGGAAGTCACATATCACAGAGCAGTTTCTCAGAAATCTTCCTTCCAGATTTCATCGGAGGATATTTCCTTTTTCACCATAGCCGTCTATGGGCTTCCAAATATCACTTTGCCAATTCCACGAGAACTGTCTTAGCGAAAAGCTCCTTGAGGGGAAAGCTGCAACTCTGAGAGATGATTTCACAGAACACAAAGAAGTTTCTCAGAAAGCTTCTTTCTCTTTGTTATCGGAGTATATTTCCTTTGGCCCTATAGTCTTCAAAGGGATCCGAAATATCTGTTCTCAGATTCCACAGAAATAAGGCTAGCAAAGAGATCCACGAAATACAGATGTAACTCTGTGAGTGGAAGTCACATATCACAGAGCAGTTTCTCAGAAAGCTTCTTTCCAGATTTCATCGGAGGATATTTCCTTTTTCACCATAGCCGTCTATGGGCTTCCAAATATCACTTTGCCAATTCCACAAGAACTGTCTTAGCGAAAGGCTTCTTGAGGGGAAAGCTGTAAATCTGTGAGATGATTTCACAGAACACAAAGAAGTTTCTCAGAAAGCTTCTTTCTCTTTGTTATCGGAGGATATTTCCTTTGGCCCTTTAGTCTTCAAAGGGATCCGAAATATCTGTTCTCAGATTCCACAGAAATAAGGCTAGCAAAGAGATCCACGAAATACAGATGTAACTCTGTGAGTGGAAGTCACATATCACAGAGCAGTTTCTCAGAAATCTTCTTTCCAGATTTCATCGGAGGATATTTCCTTTTTCACCATAGCCGTCTATGGGCTTCCAAATATCACTTTGCCAATTCCACGAGAACTGTCTTAGCGAAAAGCTCCTTGAGGGGAAAGCTGCAACTCTGAGAGATGATTTCACAGAACACAAAGAAGTTTCTCAGAAAGCTTCTTTCTCTTTGTTATCGGAGGATATTTCCTTTGGCCCTATAGTCTTCAAAGGGATCCGAAATATCTGTTCTCAGATTCCACAGAAATAAGGCTAGCAAAGAGATCCACGAAATACAGATGTAACTCTGTGAGTGGAAGTCACATATCACAGAGCAGTTTCTCAGAAAGCTTCTTTCCAGATTTCATCGGAGGATATTTCCTTTTTCAACATAGCGGTCTATGGGCTTCCAAATATCACTTTGCCAATTCCACAAGAACTGTCTTAGCGAAAGGCTTCTTGAGGGGAAAGCTGTAAATCTGTGAGATGATTTCACAGAACACAAAGAAGTTTCTCAGAAAGCTTCTTTCTCTTTGTTATCGGAGGATATTTCCTTTGGCCCTTTAGTCTTCAAAGGGATCCGAAATATCTGTTCTCAGATTCCACAGAAATAAGGCTAGCAAAGAGATCCACGAAATACAGATGTAACTCTGTGAGTGGAAGTCACATATCACAGAGCAGTTTCTCAGAAATCTTCCTTCCAGATTTCATCGGAGGATATTTCCTTTTTCACCATAGCCGTCTATGGGCTTCCAAATATCACTTTGCCAATTCCACGAGAACTGTCTTAGCGAAAAGCTCCTTGAGGGGAAAGCTGCAACTCTGAGAGATGATTTCACAGAACACAAAGAAGTTTCTCAGAAAGCTTCTTTCTCTTTGTTATCGGAGGATATTTCCTTTGGCCCTATAGTCTTCAAAGGGATCCGAAATATCTGTTCTCAGATTCCACAGAAATAAGGCTAGCAAAGAGATCCACGAAATTCAGATGTAACTCTGTGAGTGGAAGTCACATATCACAGAGCAGTTTCTCAGAAAGCTTCTTTCCAGATTTCATCGGAGGATATTTCCTTTTTCACCATAACCGTCTATGGGCTTCCAAATATCACTTTGCCAATTCCACAAGAACTGTCTTAGCGAAAGGCTTCTTGAGGGGAAAGCTGTAACTCTGTGAGATGATTTCACGGAACACAAAGAAGTTTCTCAGAAAGCTTCTTTCTCTTTGTTATCGGAGGATATTTCCTTTGGCCCTATAGTCTTCAAAGGGATCCGAAATATCTGTTCTCAGATTCCACAGAAATAAGGCTAGCAAAGAGATCCACGAAATACAGATATAACTCTGTGAGTGGATGTCACTTATCACAGAGCAGTTTCTCAGAAAGCTTCTTTCCAGATTTCATCCGAGGATATTTCCTTTTTCAAGATAGCCCTCTATGGGCTTCCAAATATCACTTTGCCATTTCCACAAGAACTGTCTTAGCGAAAGGCTTCTTGAGAGGAAAGCTGTAACTCAGGGAGATGATTTCACAGAACACAATGAAGTTTCTCAGAAAGCTTCTTTCTCTTTGTTATGGGAGGATATTTCCTTTCTCCCTATAGTCTTCAAAGGGATCCGAAATATCTGTTCTCAGATTCCACAGAAATAAGGCTAGCAAAGAGATCCACCAAATACAGATGTAACTCTGTGAGTGGAAGTCACATATCACAGATCAGTTTCTCAGAAATCTTCTTTCCAGATTTCATCGGAGGATATTTCCTTTTTCACCATAGCCGTCTACGGGCTTCCAAATATCACTTTGCCAATTCCACGAGAACTGTCTTAGCGAAAAGATTCTTGAGGGGAAAGCTGCAACTCTGAGAGATGATTTCACAGAACACAAAGAAGTTTCTCAGAAAGCTTCTTTCTCTTTGTTATCGGAGGATATTTCCTTTGGCCCTATAGTCTTCAAAGGGATCCGAAATATCTGTTCTCAGATTCCACAGAAATAAGGCTAGCAAAGAGATCCACGAAATACAGATGTAAGTCTGTGAGTGGAAGTCACATATCACAGAGCAGTTTCTCAGAAAGCTTCTTTCCAGATTTCATTGGAGGATATTTCCTTTTTCACCATTGCCCTCTATGGGCTTCCAAATATCACTTTGCCAATTCCACAAGAACTGTCTTAGAGAAAGGCTTCTTGAGGGGAAAGCTGTAACTCTGTGAGATGATTTCAAAGAACACAAAGAAGTTTCTCAGAAAGCTTCTTTCTCTTTGTTATCGGAGGATATTTCCTTTGGCCCTATAGTCTTCAAAGGGATCCGAAATATCTGTTCTCAGATTCCACAGAAATAAGGCTAGCAAAGAGATCCACGAAGTACAGATGTAACTCTGTGAGTGGAAGTCACATATCACAGAGCAGTTTCTCAGAAAACTTTTTTCCAGATTTCATCGGAGGATATTTCCTTTTTCACCATAGCCGTCTATGGGCTTCCAAATATCACTTTGCCAATTCCACAAGAACTGTCTTAGCGAAAGGCTTCTTGAGGGGAAAGCTGTAAGTCTGTGAGATGATTTCACAGAACACAAAGAAGTTTCTCAGAAAGCTTCTTTCTCTTTGTTATCGGAGGATATTTCCTTTGGCCCTATAGTCTTCCAAGGGATCCGAAATATCTGTTCTCAGATTCCACAGAAATAAGGCTAGCAAAGAGATCCACGAAATACAGATGTAACTCTGTGAGTGGAAGTCACATATCACAGAGCAGTTTCTCAGAAAGCTTCTTTCCAGATTTCATTGGAGGATATTTCCTTTTTCACCATTGCCCTCTATGGGCTTCCAAATATCACTTTGCCAATTCCACAAGAACTGTCTTAGAGAAAGGCTTCTTGAGGGGAAAGCTGTAACTCTGTGAGATGATTTCACAGAACACAAAGAAGTTTCTCAGAAAGCTTCTTTCTCTTTGTTATCGGAGGATATTTCCTTTGGCCCTATAGTCTTCAAAGGGATCCGAAATATCTGTTCTCAGATTCCACAGAAATAAGGCTAGCAAAGAGATCCACGAAATACAGATGTAACTCTCTGAGTGGAAGTCACATATCACAGAGCAGTTTCTCAGAAAGCTTCTTTCCAGATTTCATCGGAGGATATTTCCTTTTTCACCATAGCCGTCTATGGGCTTCCAAATATCACTTTGCCAATTCCACAAGAACTGTCTTAGCGAAAGGCTTCTTGAGGGGAAAGCTGTAACTCTGTGAGATGATTTCACAGAACACAAAGAAGTTTCTCAGAAAGCTTCTTTCTCTTTGTTATCGGAGGATATTTCCTTTGGCCCTATAGTCTTCAAAGGGATCCGAAATATCTGTTCTCAGATTCCACAGAAATAAGGCTAGCAAAGAGATCCACGAAATACAGATATAACTCTGTGAGTGGAAGTCACATATCACAGAGCAGTTTCTCAGAAAGCTTCTTTCCAGATTTCATCCGAGGATATTTCCTTTTTCAAGATAGCCCTCTATGGGCTTCCAAATATCACTTTGCCATTTCCACAAGAACTGTCTTAGCGAAAGGCTTCTTGAGAGGAAAGCTGTAACTCAGGGAGATGATTTCACAGAACACAATGAAGTTTCTCAGAAAGCTTCTTTCTCTTTGTTATGGGAGGATATTTCCGTTCTCCCTATAGTCTTCAAAGGGATCCGAAATATCTGTTCTCAGATTCCACAGAAATAAGGCTAGCAAAGAGATCCACCAAATACAGATGTAACTCTGTGAGTGGAAGTCACATATCACAGAGCAGTTTCTCAGAAATCTTCTTTCCAGATTTCATCGGAGGATATTTCCTTTTTCACCATAGCCGTCTATGGGCTTCCAAATATCACTTTGCCAATTCCACGAGAACTGTCTTAGCGAAAAGCTTCTTGAGGGGAAAGCTGCAACTCTGAGAGATGATTTCACAGAACACAAAGAAGTTTCTCAGAAAGCTTCTTTCTCTTTGTTATCGGAGGATATTTCCTTTGGCCCTATAGTCTTCAAAGGGATCCGAAATATCTGTTCTCAGATTCCACAGAAATAAGGCTAGCAAAGAGAACCAAGAAATACAGATGTAACTCTGTGAGTGGAAGTCACATATCACAGAGCAGTTTCTCAGAAAGCTTCTTTCCAGATTTCATTGGAGGATATTTCCTTTTTCACCATTGCCCTCTATGGGCTTCCAAATATCACTTTGCCAATTCCAAAAGAACTGTCTTAGAGAAAGGCTTCTTGAGGGGAAAGCTGTAACTCTGTGAGATGATTTCAAAGAACACAAAGAAGTTTCTCAGAAAGCTTCTTTCTCTTTGTTATCGGAGGATATTTCCTTTGGCCCTATAGTCTTCAAAGGGATCCGAAATATCTGTTCTCAGATTCCACAGAAATAAGGCTAGCAAAGAGATCCACGAAGTACAGATGTAACTCTGTGAGTGGAAGTCACATATCACAGAGCAGTTTCTCAGAAAACTTCTTTCCAGATTTCATCGGAGGATATTTCCTTTTTCACCATAGCCGTCTATGGGCTTCCAAATATCACTTTGCCAATTCCACAAGAACTGTCTTAGCGAAAGGCTTCTTGAGGGGAAAGCTGTAACTCTGTGAGATGATTTCACAGAACACAAAGAAGTTTCTCAGAAAGCTTCTTTCTCTTTGTTATCGGAGGATATTTCCTTTGGCCCTTTAGTCTTCAAAGGGATCCGAAATATCTGTTCTCAGATTCCACAGAAATAAGGCTAGCAAAGAGATCCACGAAATACAGATGTAACTCTGTGAGTGGAAGTCACATATCACAGAGCAGTTTCTCAGAAAGCTTCTTTCCAGATTTCATCGGAGGATATTTCCTTTTTCACCATAGCCGTCTATGGGCTTCCAAATATCACTTTGCCAATTCCACGAGAACTGTCTTAGCGAAAAGCTTCTTGAAGGGAAAGCTGCAACTCTGAGAGATGATTTCACAGAACACAAAGAAGTTTCTCAGAAAGCTTCTTTCTCTTTGTTATCGGAGGATATTTCCTTTGGCCCTATAGTCTTCAAAGGGATCCGAAATATCTGTTCTCAGATTCCACAGAAATAAGGCTAGCAAAGAGATCCACGAAGTACAGATGTAACTCTGTGAGTGGAAGTCACATATCACAGAGCAGTTTCTCAGAAAGCTTCTTTCCAGATTTCATCTGAGGATATTTCCTTTTTCACCATAGCCCTCTATGGGCTTCCAAATATCACTTTGCCAATTCCACAAGAACTGCCTTAGCGAAAGGCTTCTTGAGGGGAAAGCTGTAACTCTATGAGATGATTTCACAGAACACAAAGAAGTTTCTCAGAAAGCTTCTTTCTCTTTGTTATCGGAGGATATTTCCTTTGGCCCTATAGTCTTCAAAGGCATCCGAAATATCTGTTCTCAGATTCCACAGAAATAAGGCTAGCAAAGAGATCCACGAAATACAGATGTAACTCTGTGAGTGGAAGTCACATATCACAGAGCAGTTTCTCAGAAATCTTCTTTCCAGATTTCATCGGAGGATATTTCCTTTTTCACCATAGCCGTCTATGGGCTTCCAAATATCACTTTGCCAATTCCACAAGAACTGTCTTAGCGAAAAGCTCCTTGCGGGGAAAGCTGCAACTCTGAGAGATGATTTCACAGAACACAAAGAAGTTTCTCAGAAAGCTTCTTTCTCTTTGTTATCGGAGGATATTTCCTTTGGCCCTATAGTCTTCAAAGGGATCCGAAATATCTGTTCTCAGATTCCACAGAAATAAGGCTAGCAAAGAGATCCACGAAATACAGATGTAACTCTGTGAGTGGAAGTCACATATCATAGAGCAGTTTCTCAGAAAGCTTCTTTCCAGATTTCATCGGAGGATATTTCCTTTTTCACCATAGCCGTCTATGGGCTTCCAAATATCACTTTGCCAATTCCACAAGAACTGTCTTAGCGAAAGGCTTCTTGAGGGGAAAGCTGTAACTCTGTGAGATGATTTCACAGAACACAAAGAAGTTTCTCAGAAAGCTTCTTTCTCTTTGTTATCGGAGGATATTTCCTTTGGCCCTATAGTCTTCAAAGGGATCCGAAATATCTGTTCTCAGATTCCACAGAAATAAGGCTAGCAAAGAGATCCACAAAATACAGATATAACTCTGTGAGTGGAAGTCACATATCACAGAGCAGTTTCTCAGAAAGCTTCTTTCCAGATTTCATCGGAGGATATTTCCTTTTTCAAGATAGCCCTCTATGGGCTTCCAAATATCACTTTGCCATTTCCACAAGCACTGTCTTAGCGAAAGGCTTCTTGAGAGGAAAGCTGTAACTCAGGGAGATGATTTCACAGAACCCAATGAAGTTTCTCAGAAAGCTTCTTTCTCTTTGTTATGGGAGGATATTTCCTTTCTCCCTATAGTCTTCAAAGGGATCCGAAATATCTGTTCTCAGATTCCACAGAAATAAGGCTAGTAAAGAGATCCACGAAATACAGATGTAACTCTGTGAGTGGAAGTCACATATCACAGAGCAGTTTCTCAGAAAGCTTCTTTCCAGATTTCATCGGAGGATATTTCCTTTTTCACCATAGCCCTCTATGGGCTTCCAAGTATCACTTTTCCAATTCCACACGAACTGTTTTAGCGAAAGGCTTCTTGAGGGGAAAGCTGTAACTCTGACAGATGATTTCACAGAACACAAAGTAGTTTCTCAGAAAGCTTCTTTCTCTTTGTTATCGGAGGATATTTCCTTTGGCCCTATAGTCTTCAAAGGGATCCGAAATATCTGTTCTCAGATTCCACAGAAATAAGGCTAGCAAAGAGATCCACGAAATACAGATGTAACTCTGTGAGTGGAAGTCACATATCACAGAGCAGTTTCTCAGAAAGCTTCTTTCCAGATTTCATTAGGATATTTCCTTTTTCACCGTAGCCCCCTAAGGTCTTCCAAATATCACTTTGCCAACTCCACAAGAACTGTCTTAGCGAAAGGCTTCTTGAGGGGAAAGCTGTAACTCTGTGAGATGATTTCACAGAACACAAAGAAGTTTCTCAGAAAGCTTCTTTCTCTTTGATATCGGAGGATATTTCCTTTGGCCCTATAGTCTTCAAAGGCATCCGAAATATCTGTTCTCAGATTCCACAGAAATAAGGCTAGCAAAGAGATCCACGAAATACAGATGTAACTCTGTGAGTGGAAGTCACATATCACAGAGCAGTTTCTCAGAAAGCTTCTTTCCAGATTTCATTGGAGGATATTTCCTTTTTCACCATTGCCCTCTAGGGGTTCCAAATATCACTTTGCCAATTCCACAAGAACTGTCTTAGAGAAAGGCTTCTTGAGGGGAAAGCTGTAACTCTGTGAGATGATTTCACAGAACACAAAGAAGTTTCTCAGAAAGCTTCTTTCTCTTTGTTATCGGAGGATATTTCCTTTGGCCCTATAGTCTTCAAAGGGATCCGAAATATCTGTTCTCAGATTCCACAGAAATAAGGCTAGCAAAGAGATCCACGAAACACAGATGTAACTCTGTGAGTGGAAGTCACATATCACAGAGCAGTTTCTCAGAAAGCTTCTTTCCAGATTTCATCGGAGGATATTTCCTTTTTCACCATAGCTGTCTATGGGCTTCCAAATATCACTTTGCCAATTCCACAAGAACTGTCTTAGCGAAAGGCTTCTTGAGGGGAAAGCTGTAAATCTGTGAGATGATTTCACAGAACACAAAGAAGTTTCTCAGAAAGCTTCTTTCTCTTTGTTATCGGAGGATATTTCCTTTGGCCCTTTAGTCTTCAAAGGGATCCGAAATATCTGTTCTCAGATTCCACAGAAATAAGGCTAGCAAAGAGATCCACGAAATACAGATGTAACTCTGTGAGTGGAAGTCACATATCACAGAGCAGTTTCTCAGAAAGCTTCTTTCCAGATTTCATCCGAGGATATTTCCTTTTTCACCGTAGCCCCCTATGGGCTTCCAAATATCACTTTGCCAATTCCACAAGAACTGTCTTAGCGAAAGGCTTCTTGAGGGGAAAGCTGTAACTCTGTGAGATGATTTCACAGAAAACAAAGAAGTTTCTCAGAAAGCTTCTTTCTCTTTGTTATCGGAGGACATTTCTTTGGCCCTATAGTCTTCAAAGAGATCCGAAATATCTTTTCTCAGATTCCACAGAAATAAGGCTAGCAAAGAGATCCACAAAATACAGATGTAACTCTGTGAGTGGAAGTCACATGTAACAGAGCAGTTTCTCAGAAAGCTTCTTTCCAGATTTCATTGGAGGATATTTCCATTTTCACAATAGCCCTCTATGGGCTTCCAAATATCACTTTGCCAATTCCACAAGAACTGTCTTAGCGAAAGGCTTCTTCAGGGGAAAGCTGTAACTCTGGGAGATGATTTCACAGAACACAAAGAAGTTTCTCAGAAAGCTTCTTTCTCTTTGTTATCGTTGGATATTTCTTTGGCCCTATAGTCTTTAAAGGGATCCGAAATATCTGTTCTCAGATTCCACAGAAATAAGGCTAGCAAAGAGATCCATGAAATACAGATGTAACTCTGTGAGTGGAAGTCACATATCACAGAGCAGTTTCTCAGAAAGCTTCTTTCCAGATTTCATCGGAGGATATTTCCTTTTTCACCATATCCGTCTATGGGCTTCCAAATATCACTTTGCCAATTCCACAAGAACTGTCTTAGCGAAAGGCTTCTTGAGGGGAAAGCTGTAACTCTGTGAGATGATTTCACAGAACACAAAGAAGTTTCTCAGAAAGCTTCTTTCTCTTTGTTATTGGAGGATATTTCCTTTGGCCCTTTAGTCTTCAAAGGGATCCGAAATATCTGTTCTCAGATTCCACAGAAATAAGGCTAGCAAAGAGATCCACGAAATACAGATATAACTCTGTGAGGGGAAGTCACATATCACAGAGCAGTTTCTCAGAAAGCTTCTTTCCAGATTTCATCCGAGGATATTTCCTTTTTCAAGATAGCCCTCTATGGGCTTCCAAATATCACTTTGCCATTTCCACAAGAAGTGTCTTAGCGAAAGGCTTCTTGAGAGGAAAGCTGTAACTCAGGGAGATGATTTCACAGAACACAATGAAGTTTTTCAGAAAGCTTCTTTCTCTTTGTTATCGGAGGATATTTCCTTTCTCCCTATAGTCTTCAAAGGGATCCGAAATATCTGTTCTCAGATTCCCCAGAAATAAGGCTAGTAAAGAGATCCACGAAATACAGATGTAACTCTGTGAGTGGAAGTCACATATCACAGAGCAGTTTCTCAGAAAGCTTCTTTCCAGATTTCATCGGAGGATATTTCCTTTTTCACCATAGCCCTCTATGGGCTTCCAAGTATCACTTTTCCAATTCCACAAGAACTGCTTTAGCGAAAGGCTTCTTGAGGGGAAAGCTGTAACTCTGACAGATGATTTCACAGAACACAAAGAAGTTTCTCAGAAAGCTTCTTTCTCTTTGTTATCGGAGGACATTTCTTTGGCCCTATAGTCTTCAAAGGGATCCGAAATATCTGTTCTCAGATTCCACAGAAATAAGGCTAGCAAAGAGATCCACGAAATACAGATGTAACTCTGTGAGTGGAAGTCACATATCACAGAGCAGTTTCTCAGAAAGCTTCTTTCCAGATTTCATCGGAGGATATTTCCTTTTTCACCATTGCCCTCTATGGGCTTCCAAATATCACTTTGCCAATTCCACAAGAACTGTCTTAGAGAAAGGCTTCTTGAGGGGAAAGCTGTAACTCTGTGAGATGATTTCAAAGAACACAAAGAAGTTTCTCAGAAAGCTTCTTTCTCTTTGTTATCGGAGGATATTTCCTTTGGCCCTATAGTCTTCAAAGGGATCCGAAATATCTGTTCTCAGATTCCACAGAAATAAGGCTAGCAAAGAGATCCACGAAGTACAGATGTAACTCTGTGAGTGGAAGTCACATATCACAGAGCAGTTTCTCAGAAAACTTCTTTCCAGATTTCATCGGAGGATATTTCCTTTTTCACCATAGCCGTCTATGGGCTTCCAAATATCACTTTGCCAATTCCACAAGAACTGTCTTAGCGAAAGGCTTCTTGAGGGGAAAGCTGTAACTCTGTGTGATGATTTCACAGAACACAAAGAAGTTTCTCAGAAAGCTTCTTTCTCTTTGTTATCGGAGGATATTTCCTTTGGCCCTTTAGTCTTCAAAGGGATCCGAAATATCTGTTCTCAGATTCCACAGAAATAAGGCTAGCAAAGCGATCCACGAAATACAGATGTAACTCTGTGAGTGGAAGTCACATATCACAGAGCAGTTTCTCAGAAAGCTTCTTTCCAGATTTCATCCGAGGATATTTCCTTTTTCACCGTAGCCCCCTATGGGCTTCCAAATATCACTTTGCCAATTCCACAAGAACTGTCTTAGCGAAAGGCTTCTTGAGGGGAAAGCTGTAACTCTGTGAGATGATTTCACAGAACACAAAGAAGTTTCTCAGAAAGCTTCTTTCTCTTTGTTATCGGAGGATATTTCCTTTGGCCCTATAGTCTTCAAAGGGATCCGAAATATCTGTTCTCAGATTCCACAGAAATAAGGCTAGCAAGGAGATCCACGAAATACAGATGTAACTCTGTGAGTGGAAGTCACATATCACAGAGCAGTTTCTCAGAAAGCTTCTTTCCAGATTTCATCGGAGGATATTTCCTTTTTCACCATAGCCGTCTATGGGCTTCCAAATATCACTTTGCCAATTCCACAAGAACTGTCTTAGCGAAAGGCTTCTTGAGGGGAAAGCTGTAACTCTGTGAGATGATTTCACAGAACACAAAGAAGTTTCTCAGAAAGCTTCTTTCTCTTTGTTATCGGAGGATATTTCCTTTGGCCCTATAGTCTTCAAAGGGATCCGAAATATCTGTTCTCAGATTCCACAGAAATAAGGCTAGCAAAGAGATCCACGAAATACAGATGTAACTCTGTGAGTGGAAGACACATATCACAGAGCAGTTTCTCAGAAAGCTTCTTTCCAGATTTCATCGGAGGATATTTCCTTTTTCACCATAGCCCTCTATGGGCTTCCAAATATCACTTTGCCAATTCCACAAGAACTGTCTTAGCGAAAGGCTTCTTGAGGGGAAAGCTGTAACTCTGTGAGATGATTTCACAGAACACAAAGAAGTTTCTCAGAAAGCTTCTTTCTGTTTGTTATGGGAGGATATTTCCTTTGGCCCTATAGTCTTCAAAGGGATTCTAACTATCTGCTCTCAGATTCCACAGAAATAAGGCTAGCAAAGAGATCCACGAAATACAGATGTAACTCTGTGAGTGGAAGTCACATATCACAGAGCAGTTTCTCAGAAAGCTTCTTTCCAGATTTCATCGGAGGATATTTCCTTTTTCACCATAGCCCTCTATGGGCTTCCAAGTATCACTTTTCCAATTCCACAAGAACTGTTTTAGCGAAAGGCTTCTTGAGGGGAAAGCTGTAACTCTGACAGATGATTTCACAGAACAGAAAGAAGTTTCTCAGAAAGCTTCTTTCTCTATGTTATCGGAGGATATTTCCTTTGGCCCTATAGTCTTCAAAGGGATCCGAAATATCTGTTCTCAGATTCCACAGAAATAAGGCTAGCAAAGAGATCCACGAAATACAGATGTAGCTCTGTGAGTGGAAGTCACATATCACAGAGCAGTTTCTCAGAAAGCTTCTTTCCAGATTTCATCCGAGGATATTTCCTTTTTCACCGTAGCCCCCTATGGGCTTCCAAATATCACTTTGCCAATTCCACAAGAACTGTCTTAGCGAAAGGCTTCTTGAGGGGAAAGCTGTAACTCTGTGAGATGATTTCACAGAACACAAAGAAGTTTCTCAGAAAGCTTCTTTCTCTTTGTTATCGGAGGACATTTCTTTGGCCCTATAGCCTTCAAAGGGATCCGAAATTACTGTTCTCAGATTCCACAGAAATAAGGCTAGCAAAGAGATCCACAAAATACAGATGTAACTCTGTGAGTGGAAGTCACATGTCACAGAGCAGTTTCTCAGAAAGCTTCTTTACAGATTTCATTGGAGGATATTTCCTTTTTCACAATAGCCCTCTATGGGCTTCCAAATATCACTTTGCCAATTCCACAAGAACTGTCTTAGCGAAAGGCTTCTTGAGGGGAAAGCTGTAACTCTGGGAGATGATTTCACAGAACACAAAGAAGT
The DNA here is from genome assembly GCF_049350105.2 of Macaca mulatta. NCBI lineage: Eukaryota > Metazoa > Chordata > Mammalia > Primates > Cercopithecidae > Macaca > Macaca mulatta. Next base: position 33,492,648 of record NC_133417.1, read on the forward strand.
TTCTCAGAAAGCTTCTTTCTCTTTTTTATCGTTGGATATTTCTTTGGCCCTATAGTCTTCAAAGGGATCCGAAATATCTGTTCTCAGATTCCACAGAAATAAGGCTAGCAAAGAGATCCACGAAATACAGATGTAACTCTGTGAGTGGAAGTCACATATCACAGAGCAGTTTCTCAGAAAGCTTCTTTCCAGATTTCATCCGAGGATATTTCCTTTTTCACCGTAGCCCCCTATGGGCTTCCAAATATCACTTTGCCAATTCCACAAGAACTGTCTTAGCGAAAGGCTTCTTGAGGGGAAAGCTGTAACTCTGTGAGATGATTTCACAGAACACAAAGAAGTTTCTCAGAAAGCTTCTTTCTCTTTGTTATCGGAGGACATTTCTTTGGCCCTATAGTCTTCAAAGGGATCCGAAATATCTGTTCTCAGATTCCACAGAAATAAGGCTAGCAAAGAGATCCACGAAATACAGATGTAACTCTGTGAGTGGAAGTCACATATCACAGAGCAGTTTCTCAGAAAGCTTCTTTCCAGATTTCATCGGAGGATATTTCCTTTTTCACCATTGCCCTCTATGGGCTTCCAAATATCACTTTGCCAATTCCACAAGAACTGTCTTAGAGAAAGGCTTCTTGAGGGGAAAGCTGTAACTCTGTGAGATGATTTCACAGAACACAAAGAAGTTTCTCAGAAAGCTTCTTTCTCTTTGTTATCGGAGGATATTTCCTTTGGCCCTATAGTCTTCAAAGGGATCCGAAATATCTGTTCTCAGATTCCACAGAAATAAGGCTAGCAAAGAGATCCACGAAGTACAGATGTAACTCTGTGAGTGGAAGTCACATATCACAGAGCAGTTTCTCAGAAAACTTCTTTCCAGATTTCATCGGAGGATATTTCCTTTTTCACCATAGCCGTCTATGGGCTTCCAAATATCACTTTGCCAATTCCACAAGAACTGTCTTAGCGAAAGGCTTCTTGAGGGGAAAGCTGTAACTCTGTGTGATGATTTCACAGAACACAAAGAAGTTTCTCAGAAAGCTTCTTTCTCTTTGTTATCGGAGGATATTTCCTTTGGCCCTTTAGTCTTCAAAGGGATCCGAAATATCTGTTCTCAGATTCCACAGAAATAAGGCTAGCAAAGAGATCCACGAAATACAGATGTAACTCTGTGAGTGGAAGTCACATATCACAGAGCAGTTTCTCAGAAAGCTTCTTTCCAGATTTCATCCGAGGATATTTCCTTTTTCACCGTAGCCCCCTATGGGCTTCCAAATATCACTTTGCCAATTCCACAAGAACTGTCTTAGCGAAAGGCTTCTTGAGGGGAAAGCTGTAACTCTGTGAGATGATTTCACAGAACACAAAGAAGTTTCTCAGAAAGCTTCTTTCTCTTTGTTATCGGAGGATATTTCCTTTGGCCCTATAGTCTTCAAAGGGATCCGAAATATCTGTTCTCAGATTCCACAGAAATAAGGCTAGCAAAGAGATCCACAAAATACAGATGTAACTCTGTGAGTGGAAGTCACATGTAACAGAGCAGTTTCTCAGAACGCTTCTTTCCAGATTTCATTGGAGGATATTTCCATTTTCACAAATAGCCCTCTATGGGCTTCCAAATATCACTTTGCCAATTCCACAAGAACTGTCTTAGCGAAAGGCTTCTTCAGGGGAAAGCTGTAACTCTGGGAGATGATTTCACAGAACACTAAGAAGTTTCTCAGAAAGCTTCTTTCTCTTTGTTATCGTTGGATATTTCTTTGGCCCTATAGTCTTCAAAGGGATCCGAAATATCTGTTCTCAGATTCCACAGAAATAAGGCTAGCAAAGAGATCCACGAAATACAGATGTAACTCTGTGAGTGGAAGTCACATATCACAGAGCAGTTTCTCAGAAAGCTTCTTTCCAGATTTCATTGGAGGATATTTCCTTTTTCACCATTGCCCTCTATGGGCTTCCAAATATCACTTTGCCAATTCCACAAGAACTGTCTTAGAGAAAGGCTTCTTGAGGGGAAAGCTGTAACTCTGTGAGATGATTTCACAGAACACAAAGAAGTTTCTCAGAAAGCTTCTTTCTCTTTGTTATCGGAGGATATTTCCTTTGGCCCTATAGTCTTCAAAGGGATCCGAAATATCTGTTCTCAGATTCCACAGAAATAAGGCTAGCAAAGAGATCCACGAAATACAGATGTAACTCTGTGAGTGGAAGTCACATATCACAGAGCAGTTTCTCAGAAAGCTTCTTTCCAGATTTCATCGGAGGATATTTCCTTTTTCACCATAGCCGTCTATGGGCTTCCAAATATCACTTTGCCAATTCCACAAGAACTGTCTTAGCGAAAGGCTTCTTGAGGGGAAAGCTGTAACTCTGTGAGATGATTTCACAGAACACAAAGAAGTTTCTCAGAAAGCTTCTTTCTCTTTGTTATCGGAGGATATTTCCTTTGGCCCTTTAGTCTTCAAAGGGATCCGAAATATCTGTTCTCAGATTCCACAGAAATAAGGCTAGCAAAGAGATCCATGAAATACCGATGTAACTCTGTGAGTGGAAGTCACATATCACAGAGCAGTTTCTCAGAAATCTTCTTTCCAGATTTCATCGTAGGATATTTCCTTTTTCACCATAGCCGTCTATGGGCTTCCAAATATCACTTTGCCAATTCCACGACAACTGTCTTAGCGAAAAGCTCCTTGAGGGGAAAGCTGCAACTCTGAGAGATGATTTCACAGAACACAAAGAAGTTTCTCAGAAAGCTTCTTTCTCTTTGTTATCGGAGGATATTTCCTTTGGCCCTATAGTCTTCAAAGGGATCCGAAATATTTGTTCTCAGATTCTACAGAAATAAGGCTAGCAAAGAGATCCACGAAATACAGATGTAACTCTGTGAGTGGAAGTCACATATCACAGAGCAGTTTCTCAGAAAGCTTCTTTCCAGATTTCATCGGAGGATATTTCCTTTTTCACCATAGCCGTCTATGGGCTTCCAAATATCACTTTGCCAATTCCACAAGAACTGTCTTAGCGAAAGGCTTATTGAGGGGAAAGCTCTAACTCTGTGAGATGATTTCACAGAACACAAAGAAGTTTCTCAGAAAGCTTCTTTCTCTTTGTTATCGGAGGATATTTCCTTTGGCCCTATAGTCTTCAAAGGGATCCGAAATATCTGTTCTCAGATTCCACAGAAATAAGGCTAGCAAAGAGATCCACGAAATACAGATATAACTCTGTGAGGGGAAGTCACATATCACAGAGCAGTTTCTCAGAAAGCTTCTTTCCAGATTTCATCCGAGGATATTTCCTTTTTCAAGATAGCCCTCTATGGGCTTCCAAATATCACTTTGCCATTTCCACAAGAAGTGTCTTAGCGAAAGGCTTCTTGAGAGGAAAGCTGTAACTCAGGGAGATGATTTCACAGAACACAATGAAGTTTCTCAGAAAGCTTCTTTCTCTTTGTTATCGGAGGATATTTCCTTTCTCCCTATAGTCTTCAAAGGGATCCGAAATATCTGTTCTCAGATTCCCCAGAAATAAGGCTAGTAAAGAGATCCACGAAATACAGATGTAACTCTGTGAGTGGAAGTCACATATCACAGAGCAGTTTCTCAGAAAGCTTCTTTCCAGATTTCATCGGAGGATATTTCCTTTTTCACCGTAGCCCCCTATGGGCTTCCAAATATCACTTTGCCAATTCCACAAGAACTGTCTTAGCGAAAGGCTTCTTGAGGGGAAAGCTGTAACTCTGTGAGATGATTTCACAGAACACAAAGAAGTTTCTCAGAAAGCTTCTTTCTCTTTGTTATCGGAGGACATTTCTTTGGCCCTATAGTCTTCAAAGGGATCCGAAATATCTGTTCTCAGATTCCACAGAAATAAGGCTAGCAAAGAGATCCACGAAATACAGATGTAACTCTGTGAGTGGAAGTCACATATCACAGAGCAGTTTCTCAGAAAGCTTCTTTCCAGATTTCATCGGAGGATATTTCCTTTTTCACCATTGCCCTCTATGGGCTTCCAAATATCACTTTGCCAATTCCACAAGAACTGTCTTAGAGAAAGGCTTCTTGAGGGGAAAGCTGTAACTCTGTGAGATGATTTCAAAGAACACAAAGAAGTTTCTCAGAAAGCTTCTTTCTCTTTGTTATCGGAGGATATTTCCTTTGGCCCTATAGTCTTCAAAGGGATCCGAAATATCTGTTCTCAGATTCCACAGAAATAAGGCTAGCAAAGAGATCCACGAAGTACAGATGTAACTCTGTGAGTGGAAGTCACATATCACAGAGCAGTTTCTCAGAAAACTTCTTTCCAGATTTCATCGGAGGATATTTCCTTTTTCACCATAGCCGTCTATGGGCTTCCAAATATCACTTTGCCAATTCCACAAGAACTGTCTTAGCGAAAGGCTTCTTGAGGGGAAAGCTGTAACTCTGTGTGATGATTTCACAGAACACAAAGAAGTTTCTCAGAAAGCTTCTTTCTCTTTGTTATCGGAGGATATTTCCTTTGGCCCTTTAGTCTTCAAAGGGATCCGAAATATCTGTTCTCAGATTCCACAGAAATAAGGCTAGCAAAGCGATCCACGAAATACAGATGTAACTCTGTGAGTGGAAGTCACATATCACAGAGCAGTTTCTCAGAAAGCTTCTTTCCAGATTTCATCCGAGGATATTTCCTTTTTCACCGTAGCCCCCTATGGGCTTCCAAATATCACTTTGCCAATTCCACAAGAACTGTCTTAGCGAAAGGCTTCTTCAGGGGAAAGCTGTAACTCTGTGAGATGATTTCACAGAACACAAAGAAGTTTCTCAGAAAGCTTCTTTCTCTTTGTTATCGGAGGATATTTCCTTTGGCCCTATAGTCTTCAAAGGGATCCGAAATATCTGTTCTCAGATTCCACAGAAATAAGGCTAGCAAGGAGATCCACGAAATACAGATGTAACTCTGTGAGTGGAAGTCACATATCACAGAGCAGTTTCTCAGAAAGCTTCTTTCCAGATTTCATCGGAGGATATTTCCTTTTTCACCATAGCCGTCTATGGGCTTCCAAATATCACTTTGCGAATTCCACAAGAACTGTCTTAGCGAAAGGCTTCTTGAGGGGAAAGCTGTAACTCTGTGAGATGATTTCACAGAACACAAAGAAGTTTCTCAGAAAGCTTCTTTCTCTTTGTTATCGGAGGATATTTCCTTTGGCCCTATAGTCTTCAAAGGAATCCGAAATATCTGTTCTCAGATTCCACAGAAATAAGGCTAGCAAAGGGATCCACGAAATACAGATGTAACTCTGTGAGTGGAAGACACATATCACAGAGCAGTTTCTCAGAAAGCTTCTTTCCAGATTTCATCGGAGGATATTTCCTTTTTCCCCATAGCCCTCTATGGGCTTCCAAATATCACTTTGCCAATTCCACAAGAACTGTCTTAGCGAAAGACTTCTTGAGGGGGAAGCTGTAACTCTGTGAGATGATTTCACAGAACACAAAGAAGTTTCTCAGAAAGCTTCTTTCTGTTTGTTATGGGAGGATATTTCCTTTGGCCCTATAGTCTTCAAAGGGATTCTAACTATCTGCTCTCAGATTCCACAGAAATAAGGCTAGCAAAGAGATCCACGAAATACAGATGTAACTCTGTGAGTGGAAGTCACATATCACAGAGCAGTTTCTCAGAAAGCTTCTTTCCAGATTTCATCGGAGGATATTTCCTTTTTCACCATAGCCCTCTATGGGCTTCCAAGTATCACTTTTCCAATTCCACAAGAACTGTTTTAGCGAAAGGCTTCTTGAGGGGAAAGCTGTAACTCTGACAGATGATTTCACAGAACAGAAAGAAGTTTCTCAGAAAGCTTCTTTCTCTATGTTATCGGAGGATATTTCCTTTGGCCCTATAGTCTTCAAAGGGATCCGAAATATCTGTTCTCAGATTCCACAGAAATAAGGTTAGCAAAGAGATCCACGAAATACAGATGTAGCTCTGTGAGTGGAAGTCACATATCACAGAGCAGTTTCTCAGAAAGCTTCTTTCCAGATTTCATCCGAGGATATTTCCTTTTTCACCGTAGCCCCCTATGGGCTTCCAAATATCACTTTGCCAATTCCACAAGAACTGTCTTAGCGAAAGGCTTCTTGAGGGGAAAGCTGTAACTCTGTGAGATGATTTCACAGAACACAAAGAAGTTTCTCAGAAAGCTTCTTTCTCTTTGTTATCGGAGGACATTTCTTTGGCCCTATAGTCTTCAAAGGGATCCGAAATTACTGTTCTCAGATTCCACAGAAATAAGGCTAGCAAAGAGATCCACAAAATACAGATGTAACTCTGTGAGTGGAAGTCACATGTCACAGAGCAGTTTCTCAGAAAGCTTCTTTACAGATTTCATTGGAGGATATTTCCTTTTTCACAATACCCCTCTATGGGCTTCCAAATATCACTTTGCCAATTCCACAAGAACTGTCTTAGCGAAAGGCTTCTTGAGGGGAAAGCTGTAACTCTGTGAGATGATTTCACAGAACACAAAGAAGTTTCTCAGAAAGCTTCTTTCTCTTTTTTATCGTTGGATATTTCTTTGGCCCTATAGTCTTCAAAGGGATCCGAAATATCTGTTCTCAGATTCCACAGAAATAAGGCTAGCAAAGAGATCCACGAAATACAGATGTAACTCTGTGAGTGGAAGTCACATATCACAGAGCAGTTTCTCAGAAAGCTTCTTTCCAGATTTCATCCGGGGATATTTCCTTTTTCACCGTAGCCCCCTATGGGCTTCCAAATATCACTTTGCCAATTCCACAAGAACTGTCTTAGCGAAAGGCTTCTTGAGGGGAAAGCTGTAACTCTGTGAGATGATTTCACAGAACACAAAGAAGTTTCTCAGAAAGCTTCTTTCTCTTTGTTATCGGAGGACATTTCTTTGGCCCTGTAGTCTTCAAAGGGATCCGAAATATCTGTTCTCAGATTCCACAGAAATAAGGCTAGCAAAGTGATCCACAAAATACAGATGTAACTCTGTGAGTGGAAGTCACATGTAACAGAGCAGTTTCTCAGAAAGCTTCTTTCCAGATTTCATTGGAGGATATTTCCATTTTCACAATAGCCCTCTATGGGCTTCCAAATATCACTTTGCCAATTCCACAAGAACTGTCTTAGCGAAAGGCTTCTTCAGGGGAAAGCTGTAACTCTGGGAGATGATTTCACAGAACACAAAGAAGTTTCTCAGAAAGCTTCTTTCTCTTTGTTATCGTTGGATATTTCTTTGGCCCTATAGTCTTCAAAGGGATCCGAAATATCTGTTCTCAGATTCCACAGAAATAAGGCTAGCAAAGAGATCCACGAAATACAGATGTAACTCTGTGAGTGGAAGTCACATATCACAGAGCAGTTTCTCAGAAAGCTTCTTTCCAGATTTCATTGGATGATATTTCCTTTTTCACCATTGCCCTCTATGGGCTTCCAAATATCACTTTGCCAATTCCACAAGAACTGTCTTAGAGAAAGGCTTCTTGAGGGGAAAGCTGTAACTCTGTGAGATGATTTCACAGAACACAAAGAAGTTTCTCAGAAAGCTTCTTTCTCTTTGTTATCGGAGGATATTTCCTTTGGCCCTATAGTCTTCAAAGGGATCCGAAATATCTGTTCTCAGATTCCACAGAAATAAGGCTAGCAAAGAGATCCACGAAATACAGATGTAACTCTGTGAGTGGAAGTCACATATCACAGAGCAGTTTCTCAGAAAGCTTCTTTCCAGATTTCATCGGAGGATATTTCCTTTTTCACCATAGCCGTCTATGGGCTTCCAAATATCACTTTGCCAATTCCACGACAACTGTCTTAGCGAAAAGCTCCTTGAGGGGAAAGCTGCAACTCTGAGAGATGATTTCACAGAACACAAAGAAGTTTCTCAGAAAGCTTCTTTCTCTTTGTTATCGGAGGATATTTCCTTTGGCCCTATAGTCTTCAAAGGGATCCGAAATATCTGTTCTCAGATTCTACAGAAATAAGGCTAGCAAAGAGATCCACGAAATACAGATGTAACTCTGTGAGTGGAAGTCACATATCACAGAGCAGTTTCTCAGAAAGCTTCTTTCCAGATTTCATCGGAGGATATTTCCTTTTTCACCATAGCCGTCTATGGGCTTCCAAATATCACTTTGCCAATTCCACAAGAACTGTCTTAGCGAAAGGCTTCTTGAGGGGAAAGCTCTAACTCTGTGAGATGATTTCACAGAACACAAAGAAGTTTCTCAGAAAGCTTCTTTCTCTTTGTTATCGGAGGATATTTCCTTTGACCCTATAGTCTTCAAAGGGATCCGAAATATCTGTTCTCAGATTCCACAGAAATAAGGCTAGCAAAGAGATCCACGAAATACAGATATAACTCTGTGAGGGGAAGTCACATATCACAGAGCAGTTTCTCAGAAAGCATCTTTCCAGATTTCATCCGAGGATATTTCCTTTTTCAAGATAGCCCTCTATGGGCTTCCAAATATCACTTTGCCAATTCCACAAGAACTGTCTTAGCGAAAGGCTTCTTGAGAGCAAAGCTGTAACTCAGGGAGATGATTTCACAGAACACAATGAAGTTTCTCAGAAAGCTTCTTTCTCTTTGTTATCGGAGGATATTTCCTTTCTCCCTATAGTCTTCAAAGGGATCCGAAATATCTGTTCTCAGATTCCACAGAAATAAGGCTAGTAAAGAGATCCACGAAATACAGATGTAACTCTGTGAGTGGAAGTCACATATCACAGAGCAGTTTCTCAGAAAGCTTCTTTCCAGATTTCATCGGAGGATATTTCCTTTTTCACCATAGACCTCTATGGGCTTCCAAGTATCACTTTTCCAATTCCACAAGAACTGCTTTAGCGAAAGGCTTCTTGAGGGGAAAGCTGTAACTCTGACAGATGATTTCACAGAACACAAAGGAGTTTCTCAGAAAGCTTCTTTCTCTTTGTTATCGGAGGATATTTCCTTTGGCCCTATAGTCTTCAAAGGGATCCGAAATATCTGTTCTCAGATTCCACAGAAAAAAGGTTAGCAAAGAGATCCACGAAATAGAGATGTAACTCTGTGAGTGGAAGTCACATATCACAGAGCAGTTTCTCAGAAAGCTTCTTTCCAGATTTCATCCGAGGATATTTCCTTTTTCACCGTAGCCCCCTATGGGCTTCCAAATATCACTTTGCCAATTCCACAAGAACTGTCTTAGCGAAAGGCTTCTTGAGGGGAAAGCTGTAACTCTGTGAGATGATTTCACAGAACACAAAGAAGTTTCTCAGAAAGCTTCTTTCTCTTTGTTATCGGAGGACATTTCTTTGGCCCTGTAGTCTTCAAAGGGATCCGAAATATCTGTTCTCAGATTCCACAGAAATAAGGCTAGCAAAGTGATCCACAAAATACAGATGTAACTCTGTGAGTGGAAGTCACATGTAACAGAGCAGTTTCTCAGAAAGCTTCTTTCCAGATTTCATTGGAGGATATTTCCATTTTCACAATAGCCCTCTATGGGCTTCCAAATATCACTTTGCCAATTCCACAAGAACTGTCTTAGCGAAAGGCTTCTTCAGGGGAAAGCTGTAACTCTGGGAGATGATTTCACAGAACACAAAGAAGTTTCTCAGAAAGCTTCTTTCTCTTTGTTATCGTTGGATATTTCTTTGGCCCTATAGTCTTCAAAGGGATCCGAAATATCTGTTCTCAGATTCCACAGAAATAAGGCTAGCAAAGAGATCCACGAAATACAGATGTAACTCTGTGAGTGGAAGTCACATATCACAGAGCAGTTTCTCAGAAAGCTTCTTTCCAGATTTCATTGGAGGATATTTCCTTTTTCACCATTGCCCTCTATGGGCTTCCAAATATCACTTTGCCAATTCCACAAGAACTGTCTTAGAGAAAGGCTTCTTGAGGGGAAAGCTGTAACTCTGTGAGATGATTTCACAGAACACAAAGAAGTTTCTCAGAAAGCTTCTTTCTCTTTGTTATCGGAGGATATTTCCTTTGGCCCTATAGTCTTCAAAGGGATCCGAAATATCTGTTCTCAGATTCCACAGAAATAAGGCTAGCAAAGAGATCCACGAAATACAGATGTAACTCTGTGAGTGGAAGTCACATATCACAGAGCAGTTTCTCAGAAAGCTTCTTTCCAGATTTCATCGGAGGATATTTCCTTTTTCACCATAGCCGTCTATGGGCTTCCAAATATCACTTTGCCAATTCCACAAGAACTGTCTTAGCGAAAGGCTTCTTGAGGGGAAAGCTGTAACTCTGTGAGATGATTTCACAGAACACAAAGAAGTTTCTCAGAAAGCTTCTTTCTCTTTGTTATCGGAGGATATTTCCTTTGGCCCTTTAGTCTTCAAAGGGATCCGAAATATCTGTTCTCAGATTCCACAGAAATAAGGCTAGCAAAGAGATCCACGAAATACCGATGTAACTCTGTGAGTGGAAATCACATATCACAGAGCAGTTTCTCAGAAATCTTCTTTCCAGATTTCATCGTAGGATATTTCCTTTTTCACCATAGCCGTCTATGGGCTTCCAAATATCACTTTGCCAATTCCACGACAACTGTCTTAGCGAAAAGCTCCTTGAGGGGAAAGCTGCAACTCTGAGAGATGATTTCACAGAACACAAAGAAGTTTCTCAGAAAGCTTCTTTCTCTTTGTTATCGGAGGATATTTCCTTTGGCCCTATAGTCTTCAAAGGGATCCGAAATATCTGTTCTCAGATTCTACAGAAATAAGGCTAGCAAAGAGATCCACGAAATACAGATGTAACTCTGTGAGTGGAAGTCACATATCACAGAGCAGTTTCTCAGAAAGCTTCTTTCCAGATTTCATCGGAGGATATTTCCTTTTTCACCATAGCCCTCTATGGGCTTCCAAATATCACTTTGCCAATTCCACAAGAACTGTCTTAGCGAAAGGCTTCTTGAGGGGAAAGCTCTAACTCTGTGAGATGATTTCACAGAACACAAAGAAGTTTCTCAGAAAGCTTCTTTCTCTTTGTTATCGGAGGATATTTCCTTTGGCCCTATAGTCTTCAAAGGGATCCGAAATATCTGTTCTCAGATTCCACAGAAATAAGGCTAGCAAAGAGATCCACGAAATACAGATATAACTCTGTGAGGGGAAGTCACATATCACAGAGCAGTTTCTCAGAAAGCTTCTTTCCAGATTTCATCCGAGGATATTTCCTTTTTCAAGATAGCCCTCTATGGGCTTCCAAATATCACTTTGCCAATTCCACAAGAACTGTCTTAGCGAAAGGCTTCTTGAGAGCAAAGCTGTAACTCAGGGAGATGATTTCACAGAACACAATGAAGTTTCTCAGAAAGCTTCTTTCTCTTTGTTATCGGAGGATATTTCCTTTCTCCCTATAGTCTTCAAAGGGATCCGAAATATCTGTTCTCAGATTCCACAGAAATAAGGCTAGTAAAGAGATCCACGAAATACAGATGTAACTCTGTGAGTGGAAGTCACATATCACAGAGCAGTTTCTCAGAAAGCTTCTTTCCAGATTTCATCGGAGGATATTTCCTTTTTCACCATAGACCTCTATGGGCTTCCAAGTATCACTTTTCCAATTCCACAAGAACTGCTTTAGCGAAAGGCTTCTTGAGGGGAAAGCTGTAACTCTGACAGATGATTTCACAGAACACAAAGGAGTTTCTCAGAAAGCTTCTTTCTCTTTGTTATCGGAGGATATTTCCTTTGGCCCTATAGTCTTCAAAGGGATCCGAAATATCTGTTCTCAGATTCCACAGAAAAAAGGTTAGCAAAGAGATCCACGAAATAGAGATGTAACTCTGTGAGTGGAAGTCACATATCACAGAGCAGTTTCTCAGAAAGCTTCTTTCCAGATTTCATCCGAGGATATTTCCTTTTTCACCGTAGCCCCCTATGGGCTTCCAAATATCACTTTGCCAATTCCACAAGAATTGTCTTAGCGAAAGGCTTCTTGAGGGGAAAGCTGTAACTCTGTGAGATGATTTCACAGAACACAAAGAAGTTTCTCAGAAAGCTTCTTTCTCTTTGTTATCGGAGGACATTTCTTTGGCCCTATAGTCTTCAAAGGGATCCGAAATATCTGTTCTCAGATTCCACAGAAATAAGGCTAGCAAAGAGATCCACGAAATACAGATGTAACTCTGTGAGTGGAAGTCACATATCACAGAGCAGTTTCTCAGAAAGCTTCTTTCCAGATTTCATCGGAGGATATTTCCTTTTTCACCATAGCCGTCTATGGGCTTCCAAATATCACTTTGCCAATTCCACAAGAACTGTCTTAGCGAAAGGCTTCTTGAGGGGAAAGCTGTAACTCTGTGAGATGATTTCACAGAACACAAAGAAGTTTCTCAGAAAGCTTCTTTCTCTTTGTTATCGGAGGATATTTCCTTTGGCCCTATAGTCTTCAAAGGGATCCGAAATATCTGTTCTCAGATTCCACAGAAGTAAGGCTAGCAAAGAGATCCACGAAATACAGATGTAACTCTGTGAGTGGAAGACACATATCACAGAGCAGTTTCTCAGATAGCTTCTTTCCAGATTTCATCGGAGGATATTTCCTTTTTCACCATAGCCCTCTATGGGCTTCCAAATATCACTTTGCCAATTCCACAAGAACTGTCTTAGCGAAAGGCTTCTTGAGGGGAAAGCTGTAACTCTGTGAGATGATTTCACAGAACACAAAGAAGTTTCTCAGAAAGCTTCTTTCTGTTTGTTATGGGAGGATATTTCCTTTGGCCCTATAGTCTTCAAAGGGATTCTAACTATCTGCTCTCAGATTCCACAGAAATAAGGCTAGCAAAGAGATCCACGAAATACAGATGTAACTCTGTGAGTGGAAGTCACATATCACAGAGCAGTTTCTCAGAAAGCTTCTTTCCAGATTTCATCGGAGGATATTTCCTTTTTCACCATAGCCCTCTATGGGCTTCCAAGTATCACTTTTCCAATTCCACAAGAACTGTTTTAGCGAAAGGCTTCTTGAGGGGAAAGCTGTAACTCTGACAGATGATTTCACAGAACAGAAAGAAGTTTCTCAGAAAGCTTCTTTCTCTATGTTATCGGAGGATATTTCCTTTGGCCCTATAGTCTTCAAAGGGATCCGAAATATCTGTTCTCAGATTCCACAGAAATAAGGCTAGCAAAGAGATCCACGAAATACAGATGTAGCTCTGTGAGTGGAAGTCACATATCACAGAGCAGTTTCTCAGAAAGCTTCTTTCCAGATTTCATCCGAGGATATTTCCTTTTTCACCGTAGCCCCCTATGGGCTTCCAAATATCACTTTGCCAATTCCACAAGAACTGTCTTAGCGAAAGGCTTCTTGAGGGGAAAGCTGTAACTCTGTGAGATGATTTCACAGAACACAAAGAAGTTTATCAGAAAGCTTCTTTCTCTTTGTTATCGGAGGACATTTCTTTGGCCCTATAGTCTTCAAAGGGATCCGAAATTACTGTTCTCAGATTCCACAGAAATAAGGCTAGCAAAGAGATCCACAAAATACAGATGTAACTCTGTGAGTGGAAGTCACATGTCACAGAGCAGTTTCTCAGAAAGCTTCTTTACAGATTTCATTGGAGGATATTTCCTTTTTCACAATAGCCCTCTATGGGCTTCCAAATATCACTTTACCAATTCCACAAGAACTGTCTTAGCGAAAGGCTTCTTGAGGGGAAAGCTGTAACTCTGGGAGATGATTTCACAGAACACAAAGAAGTTTCTCAGAAAGCTTCTTTCTCTTTTTTATCGTTGGATATTTCTTTGGCCCTATAGTCTTCAAAGGGATCCGAAATATCTGTTCTCAGATTCCACAGAAATAAGGCTAGCAAAGAGATCCACGAAATACAGATGTAACTCTGTGAGTGGAAGTCACATATCACAGAGCAGTTTCTCAGAAAGCTTCTTTCCAGATTTCTTTGGAGGATATTTCCTTTTTCACTATAGCCCTCTATGGGCTTCCAAATATCACTTTGCCAATTCCACAAGAAGTGTCTTAGCGAAAGGCTTCTTGAGGGGAAAGCTGTAACTCTGTGAGATGATTTCACAGAACACAAAGAATTTTCTCAGAAAGCTTCTTTCTCTTTGTTATCGGAGGATATTTCCTTTGGCAATATAGACTTCAAAGGGATCCGAAATATCTGCTCTCAGATTCCACAGAAAAAAGGCTTGCAAAGAGATCCACGAAATACAGATGTAACACTGTGAGGGGAAGTCACATATCACAGAGCAGTTTCTCAGAAAGCTTCTTTCCAGATTTCATTGGAGGATATTTCCTTTTTCACCATTGCCCTCTATGGGCTTCCAAATATCACTTTGCCAATTCCACAAGAACTGTCTTAGAGAAAGGCTTCTTGATGGGAAAGCTGTAACTCTGTGAGATGATTTCACAGAACACAAAGAAGTTTCTCAGAAAGCTTCTTTCTCTTTGTTATCGGAGGATATTTCCTTTGGCCCTATAGTCTTCAAAGGGATCCGAAATATCTGTTCTCAGATTCCACAGAAATAAGGCTAGCAAAGAGATCCACGAAATACAGATGTAACTCTGTGAGTGGAAGTCACATATCACAGAGCAGTTTCTCAGAAAGCTTCTTTCCAGATTTCATCGGAGGATATTTCCTTTTTCACCATAGCCGTCTATGGGCTTCCAAATATCACTTTGCCAATTCCACAAGAACTGTCTTAGCGAAAGGCTTCTTGAGGGGAAAGCTGTAACTCTGTGAGATGATTTCACAGAACACAAAGAAGTTTCTCAGAAAGCTTCTTTCTCTTTGTTATCGGAGGATATTTCCTTTGGCCCTTTAGTCTTCAAAGGGATCCGAAATATCTGTTCTCAGATTCCACAGAAATAAGGCTAGCAAAGAGATCCACGAAATACCGATGTAACTCTGTGAGTGGAAATCACATATCACAGAGCAGTTTCTCAGAAATCTTCTTTCCAGATTTCATCGTAGGATATTTCCTTTTTCACCATAGCCGTCTATGGGCTTCCAAATATCACTTTGCCAATTCCACGACAACTGTCTTAGCGAAAAGCTCCTTGAGGGGAAAGCTGCAACTCTGAGAGATGATTTCACAGAACACAAAGAAGTTTCTCAGAAAGCTTCTTTCTCTTTGTTATCGGAGGATATTTCCTTTGGCCCTATAGTCTTCAAAGGGATCCGAAATATCTGTTCTCAGATTCTACAGAAATAAGGCTAGCAAAGAGATCCACGAAATACAGATGTAACTCTGTGAGTGGAAGTCACATATCACAGAGCAGTTTCTCAGAAAGCTTCTTTCCAGATTTCATCGGAGGATATTTCCTTTTTCACCATAGCCGTCTATGGGCTTCCAAATATCACTTTGCCAATTCCACAAGAACTGTCTTAGCGAAAGGCTTCTTGAGGGGAAAGCTCTAACTCTGTGAGATGATTTCACAGAACACAAAGAAGTTTCTCAGAAAGCTTCTTTCTCTTTGTTATCGGAGGATATTTCCTTTGGCCCTATAGTCTTCAAAGGGATCCGAAATATCTGTTCTCAGATTCCACAGAAATAAGGCTAGCAAAGAGATCCACGAAATACAGATATAACTCTGTGAGGGGAAGTCACATATCACAGAGCAGTTTCTCAGAAAGCTTCTTTCCAGATTTCATCCGAGGATATTTCCTTTTTCAAGATAGCCCTCTATGGGCTTCCAAATTTCACTTTGCCAATTCCACAAGAACTGTCTTAGCGAAAGGCTTCTTGAGAGCAAAGCTGTAACTCAGGGAGATGATTTCACAGAACACAATGAAGTTTCTCAGAAAGCTTCTTTCTCTTTGTTATCGGAGGATATTTCCTTTCTCCCTATAGTCTTCAAAGGGATCCGAAATATCTGTTCTCAGATTCCACAGAAATAAGGCTAGTAAAGAGATCCACGAAATACAGATGTAACTCTGTGAGTGGAAGTCACATATCACAGAGCAGTTTCTCAGAAAGCTTCTTTCCAGATTTCATCGGAGGATATTTCCTTTTTCACCATAGACCTCTATGGGCTTCCAAGTATCACTTTTCCAATTCCACAAGAACTGCTTTAGCGAAAGGCTTCTTGAGGGGAAAGCTGTAACTCTGACAGATGATTTCACAGAACACAAAGAAGTTTCTCAGAAAGCTTCTTTCTCTTTGTTATCGGAGGATATTTCCTTTGGCCCTATAGTCTTCAAAGGGATCCGAAATATCTGTTCTCAGATTCCACAGAAAAAAGGTTAGCAAAGAGATCCACGAAATAGAGATGTAACTCTGTGAGTGGAAGTCACATATCACAGAGCCGTTTCTCAGAAAGCTTCTTTCCAGATTTCATCCGAGGATATTTCCTTTTTCACCGTAGCCCCCTATGGGCTTCCAAATATCACTTTGCCAATTCCACAAGAACTGTCTTAGCGAAAGGCTTCTTGAGGGGAAAGCTGTAACTCTGTGAGATGATTTCACAGAACACAAAGAAGTTTCTCAGAAAGCTTCTTTCTCTTTGTTATCGGAGGACATTTCTTTGGCCCTATAGTCTTCAAAGGGATCCGAAATATCTGTTCTCAGATTCCACAGAAATAAGGCTAGCAAAGAGATCCACGAAATACAGATGTAACTCTGTGAGTGGAAGTCACATATCACAGAGCAGTTTCTCAGAAAGCTTCTTTCCAGATTTCATCCGAGGATATTTCCTTTTTCACCGTAGCCCCCTATGGGCTTCCAAATATCACTTTGCCAATTCCACAAGAACTGTCTTAGCGAAAGGCTTCTTGAGGGGAAAGCTGTAACTCTGTGAGATGATTTCACAGAACACAAAGAAGTTTCTCAGAAAGCTTCTTTCTCTTTGTTATCGGAGGATATTTCCTTTGGCCCTATAGTCTTCAAAGGGATCCGAAATATCTGTTCTCAGATTCCACAGAAATAAGGCTAGCAAAGAGATCCACGAAATACAGATGTAACTCTGTGAGTGGAAGTCACATATCACAGAGCAGTTTCTCAGAAAGCTTCTTTCCAGATTTCATCGGAGGATATTTCCTTTTTCACCATAGCCGTCTATGGGCTTCCAAATATCACTTTGCCAATTCCACAAGAAGTGTCTTAGCGAAAGGCTTCTTGAGGGGAAAGCTGTAACTCTGTGAGATGATTTCACAGAACACAAAGAAGTTTCTCAGAAAGCTTCTTTCTCTTTGTTATCGGAGGATATTTCCTTTGGCCCTATAGTCTTCAAAGGGATCCGAAATATCTGTTCTCAGATTCCACAGAAGTAAGGCTAGCAAAGAGATCCACGAAATACAGATGTAACTCTGTGAGTGGAAGACACATATCACAGAGCAGTTTCTCAGATAGCTTCTTTCCAGATTTCATCGGAGGATATTTCCTTTTTCACCATAGCCCTCTATGGGCTTCCAAATATCACTTTGCCAATTCCACAAGAACTGTCTTAGCGAAAGGCTTCTTGAGGGGAAAGCTGTAACTCTGTGAGATGATTTCACAGAACACAAAGAAGTTTCTCAGAAAGCTTCTTTCTGTTTGTTATGGGAGGATATTTCCTTTGGCCCTATAGTCTTCAAAGGGATTCTAACTATCTGCTCTCAGATTCCACAGAAATAAGGCTAGCAAAGAGATCCACGAAATACAGATGTAACTCTGTGAGTGGAAGTCACATATCACAGAGCAGTTTCTCAGAAAGCTTCTTTCCAGATTTCATCGGAGGATATTTCCTTTTTCACCATAGCCCTCTATGGGCTTCCAAGTATCACTTTTCCAATTCCACAAGAACTGTTTTAGCGAAAGGCTTCTTGAGGGGAAAGCTGTAACTCTGACAGATGATTTCACAGAACAGAAAGAAGTTTCTCAGAAAGCTTCTTTCTCTATGTTATCGGAGGATATTTCCTTTGGCCCTATAGTCTTCAAAGGGATCCGAAATATCTGTTCTCAGATTCCACAGAAATAAGGCTAGCAAAGAGATCCACGAAATACAGATGTAGCTCTGTGAGTGGAAGTCACATATCACAGAGCAGTTTCTCAGAAAGCTTCTTTCCAGATTTCATCCGAGGATATTTCCTTTTTCACCGTAGCCCCCTATGGGCTTCCAAATATCACTTTGCCAATTCCACAAGAACTGTCTTAGCGAAAGGCTTCTTGAGGGGAAAGCTGTAACTCTGTGAGATGATTTCACAGAACACAAAGAAGTTTATCAGAAAGCTTCTTTCTCTTTGTTATCGGAGGACATTTCTTTGGCCCTATAGTCTTCAAAGGGATCCGAAATTACTGTTCTCAGATTCCACAGAAATAAGGCTAGCAAAGAGATCCACAAAATACAGATGTAACTCTGTGAGTGGAAGTCACATGTCACAGAGCAGTTTCTCAGAAAGCTTCTTTACAGATTTCATTGGAGGATATTTCCTTTTTCACAATAGCCCTCTATGGGCTTCCAAATATCACTTTACCAATTCCACAAGAACTGTCTTAGCGAAAGGCTTCTTGAGGGGAAAGCTGTAACTCTGGGAGATGATTTCACAGAACACAAAGAAGTTTCTCAGAAAGCTTCTTTCTCTTTTTTATCGTTGGATATTTCTTTGGCCCTATAGTCTTCAAAGGGATCCGAAATATCTGTTCTCAGATTCCACAGAAATAAGGCTAGCAAAGAGATCCACGAAATACAGATGTAACTCTGTGAGTGGAAGTCACATATCACAGAGCAGTTTCTCAGAAAGCTTCTTTCCAGATTTCATTGGAGGATATTTCCTTTTTCACTATAGCCCTCTATGGGCTTCCAAATATCACTTTGCCAATTCCACAAGAAGTGTCTTAGCGAAAGGCTTCTTGAGGGGAAAGCTGTAACTCTGTGAGATGATTTCACAGAACACAAAGAATTTTCTCAGAAAGCTTCTTTCTCTTTGTTATCGGAGGATATTTCCTTTGGCAATATAGACTTCAAAGGGATCCGAAATATCTGCTCTCAGATTCCACAGAAAAAAGGCTTGCAAAGAGATCCACGAAATACAGATGTAACACTGTGAGGGGAAGTCACATATCACAGAGCAGTTTCTCAGAAAGCTTCTTTCCAGATTTCATTGGAGGATATTTCCTTTTTCACCATTGCCCTCTATGGGCTTCCAAATATCACTTTGCCAATTCCACAAGAACTGTCTTAGAGAAAGGCTTCTTGATGGGAAAGCTGTAACTCTGTGAGATGATTTCACAGAACACAAAGAAGTTTCTCAGAAAGCTTCTTTCTCTTTGTTATCGGAGGATATTTCCTTTGGCCCTATAGTCTTCAAAGGGATCCGAAATATCTGTTCTCAGATTCCACAGAAATAAGGCTAGCAAAGAGATCCACGAAATACAGATGTAACTCTGTGAGTGGAAGTCACATATCACAGAGCAGTTTCTCAGAAAGCTTCTTTCCAGATTTCATCGGAGGATATTTCCTTTTTCACCATAGCCGTCTATGGGCTTCCAAATATCACTTTGCCAATTCCACAAGAACTGTCTTAGCGAAAGGCTTCTTGAGGGGAAAGCTGTAACTCTGTGAGATGATTTCACAGAACACAAAGAAGTTTCTCAGAAAGCTTCTTTCTCTTTGTTATCGGAGGATATTTCCTTTGGCCCTTTAGTCTTCAAAGGGATCCGAAATATCTGTTCTCAGATTCCACAGAAATAAGGCTAGCAAAGAGATCCACGAAATACCGATGTAACTCTGTGAGTGGAAATCACATATCACAGAGCAGTTTCTCAGAAATCTTCTTTCCAGATTTCATCGTAGGATATTTCCTTTTTCACCATAGCCGTCTATGGGCTTCCAAATATCACTTTGCCAATTCCACGACAACTGTCTTAGCGAAAAGCTCCTTGAGGGGAAAGCTGCAACTCTGAGAGATGATTTCACAGAACACAAAGAAGTTTCTCAGAAAGCTTCTTTCTCTTTGTTATCGGAGGATATTTCCTTTGGCCCTATAGTCTTCAAAGGGATCCGAAATATCTGTTCTCAGATTCTACAGAAATAAGGCTAGCAAAGAGATCCACGAAATACAGATGTAACTCTGTGAGTGGAAGTCACATATCACAGAGCAGTTTCTCAGAAAGCTTCTTTCCAGATTTCATCGGAGGATATTTCCTTTTTCACCATAGCCGTCTATGGGCTTCCAAATATCACTTTGCCAATTCCACAAGAACTGTCTTAGCGAAAGGCTTCTTGAGGGGAAAGCTCTAACTCTGTGAGATGATTTCACAGAACACAAAGAAGTTTCTCAGAAAGCTTCTTTCTCTTTGTTATCGGAGGATATTTCCTTTGGCCCTATAGTCTTCAAAGGGATCCGAAATATCTGTTCTCAGATTCCACAGAAATAAGGCTAGCAAAGAGATCCACGAAATACAGATATAACTCTGTGAGGGGAAGTCACATATCACAGAGCAGTTTCTCAGAAAGCTTCTTTCCAGATTTCATCCGAGGATATTTCCTTTTTCAAGATAGCCCTCTATGGGCTTCCAAATTTCACTTTGCCAATTCCACAAGAACTGTCTTAACGAAAGGCTTCTTGAGAGCAAAGCTGTAACTCAGGGAGATGATTTCACAGAACACAATGAAGTTTCTCAGAAAGCTTCTTTCTCTTTGTTATCGGAGGATATTTCCTTTCTCCCTATAGTCTTCAAAGGGATCCGAAATATCTGTTCTCAGATTCCACAGAAATAAGGCTAGTAAAGAGATCCACGAAATACAGATGTAACTCTGTGAGTGGAAGTCACATATCACAGAGCAGTTTCTCAGAAAGCTTCTTTCCAGATTTCATCGGAGGATATTTCCTTTTTCACCATAGACCTCTATGGGCTTCCAAGTATCACTTTTCCAATTCCACAAGAACTGCTTTAGCGAAAGGCTTCTTGAGGGGAAAGCTGTAACTCTGACAGATGATTTCACAGAACACAAAGAAGTTTCTCAGAAAGCTTCTTTCTCTTTGTTATCGGAGGATATTTCCTTTGGCCCTATAGTCTTCAAAGGGATCCGAAATATCTGTTCTCAGATTCCACAGAAAAAAGGTTAGCAAAGAGATCCACGAAATAGAGATGTAACTCTGTGAGTGGAAGTCACATATCACAGAGCCGTTTCTCAGAAAGCTTCTTTCCAGATTTCATCCGAGGATATTTCCTTTTTCACCGTAGCCCCCTATGGGCTTCCAAATATCACTTTGCCAATTCCACAAGAACTGTCTTAGCGAAAGGCTTCTTGAGGGGAAAGCTGTAACTCTGTGAGATGATTTCACAGAACACAAAGAAGTTTCTCAGAAAGCTTCTTTCTCTTTGTTATCGGAGGACATTTCTTTGGCCCTATAGTCTTCAAAGGGATCCGAAATATCTGTTCTCAGATTCCACAGAAATAAGGCTAGCAAAGAGATCCACGAAATACAGATGTAACTCTGTGAGTGGAAGTCACATATCACAGAGCAGTTTCTCAGAAAGCTTCTTTCCAGATTTCATCCGAGGATATTTCCTTTTTCACCGTAGCCCCCTATGGGCTTCCAAATATCACTTTGCCAATTCCACAAGAACTGTCTTAGCGAAAGGCTTCTTGAGGGGAAAGCTGTAACTCTGTGAGATGATTTCACAGAACACAAAGAAGTTTCTCAGAAAGCTTCTTTCTCTTTGTTATCGGAGGATATTTCCTTTGGCCCTATAGTCTTCAAAGGGATCCGAAATATCTGTTCTCAGATTCCACAGAAATAAGGCTAGCAAAGAGATCCACGAAATACAGATGTAACTCTGTGAGTGGAAGTCACATATCACAGAGCAGTTTCTCAGAAAGCTTCTTTCCAGATTTCATCGGAGGATATTTCCTTTTTCACCATAGCCGTCTATGGGCTTCCAAATATCACTTTGCCAATTCCACAAGAAGTGTCTTAGCGAAAGGCTTCTTGAGGGGAAAGCTGTAACTCTGTGAGATGATTTCACAGAACACAAAGAAGTTTCTCAGAAAGCTTCTTTCTCTTTGTTATCGGAGGATATTTCCTTTGGCCCTATAGTCTTCAAAGGGATCCGAAATATCTGTTCTCAGATTCCACAGAAGTAAGGCTAGCAAAGAGATCCACGAAATACAGATGTAACTCTGTGAGTGGAAGACACATATCACAGAGCAGTTTCTCAGAAAGCTTCTTTCCAGATTTCATCGGAGGATATTTCCTTTTTCACCATAGCCCTCTATGGGCTTCCAAATATCACTTTGCCAATTCCACAAGAACTGTCTTAGCGAAAGGCTTCTTGAGGGGAAAGCTGTAACTCTGTGAGATGATTTCACAGAACACAAAGAAGTTTCTCAGAAATCTTCTTTCTGTTTGTTATGGGAGGATATTTCCTTTGGCCCTATAGTCTTCAAAGGGATTCTAACTATCTGCTCTCAGATTCCACAGAAATAAGGCTAGCAAAGAGATCCACGAAATACAGATGTAACTCTGTGAGTGGAAGTCACATATCACAGAGCAGTTTCTCAGAAAGCTTCTTTCCAGATTTCATCGGAGGATATTTCCTTTTTCACCATAGCCCTCTATGGGCTTCCAAGTATCACTTTTCCAATTCCACAAGAACTGTTTTAGCGAAAGGCTTCTTGAGGGGAAAGCTGTAACTCTGACAGATGATTTCACAGAACAGAAAGAAGTTTCTCAGAAAGCTTCTTTCTCTATGTTATCGGAGGATATTTCCTTTGGCCCTATAGTCTTCAAAGGGATCCGAAATATCTGTTCTCAGATTCCACAGAAATAAGGCTAGCAAAGAGATCCACGAAATACAGATGTAGCTCTGTGAGTGGAAGTCACATATCACAGAGCAGTTTCTCAGAAAGCTTCTTTCCAGATTTCATCCGAGGATATTTCCTTTTTCACCGTAGCCCCCTATGGGCTTCCAAATATCACTTTGCCAATTCCACAAGAACTGTCTTAGCGAAAGGCTTCTTGAGGGGAAAGCTGTAACTCTGTGAGATGATTTCACAGAACACAAAGAAGTTTATCAGAAAGCTTCTTTCTCTTTGTTATCGGAGGACATTTCTTTGGCCCTATAGTCTTCAAAGGGATCCGAAATTACTGTTCTCAGATTCCACAGAAATAAGGCTAGCAAAGAGATCCACAAAATACAGATGTAACTCTGTGAGTGGAAGTCACATGTCACAGAGCAGTTTCTCAGAAAGCTTCTTTACAGATTTCATTGGAGGATATTTCCTTTTTCACAATAGCCCTCTATGGGCTTCCAAATATCACTTTACCAATTCCACAAGAACTGTCTTAGCGAAAGGCTTCTTGAGGGGAAAGCTGTAACTCTGGGAGATGATTTCACAGAACACAAAGAAGTTTCTCAGAAAGCTTCTTTCTCTTTTTTATCGTTGGATATTTCTTTGGCCCTATAGTCTTCAAAGGGATCCGAAATATCTGTTCTCAGATTCCACAGAAATAAGGCTAGCAAAGAGATCCACGAAATACAGATGTAACTCTGTGAGTGGAAGTCACATATCACAGAGCAGTTTCTCAGAAAGCTTCTTTCCAGATTTCATTGGAGGATATTTCCTTTTTCACTATAGCCCTCTATGGGCTTCCAAATATCACTTTGCCAATTCCACAAGAAGTGTCTTAGCGAAAGGCTTCTTGAGGGGAAAGCTGTAACTCTGTGAGATGATTTCACAGAACACAAAGAATTTTCTCAGAAAGCTTCTTTCTCTTTGTTATCGGAGGATATTTCCTTTGGCAATATAGACTTCAAAGGGATCCGAAATATCTGCTCTCAGATTCCACAGAAAAAAGGCTTGCAAAGAGATCCACGAAATACAGATGTAACACTGTGAGGGGAAGTCACATATCACAGAGCAGTTTCTCAGAAAGCTTCTTTCCAGATTTCATTGGAGGATATTTCCTTTTTCACCATTGCCCTCTATGGGCTTCCAAATATCACTTTGCCAATTCCACAAGAACTGTCTTAGAGAAAGGCTTCTTGATGGGAAAGCTGTAACTCTGTGAGATGATTTCACAGAACACAAAGAAGTTTCTCAGAAAGCTTCTTTCTCTTTGTTATCGGAGGATATTTCCTTTGGCCCTATAGTCTTCAAAGGGATCCGAAATATCTGTTCTCAGATTCCACAGAAATAAGGCTAGCAAAGAGATCCACGAAATACAGATGTAACTCTGTGAGTGGAAGTCACATATCACAGAGCAGTTTCTCAGAAAGCTTCTTTCCAGATTTCATCGGAGGATATTTCCTTTTTCACCATAGCCGTCTATGGGCTTCCAAATATCACTTTGCCAATTCCACGAGAACTGTCTTAGCGAAAGGCTTCTTGAGGGGAAAGCTGTAACTCTGTGAGATGATTTCATAGAACACAAAGAAGTTTCTCAGAAAGCTTCTTTCTCTTTGCTATCGGAGGATATTTCCTTTGGCCCTATAGTCTTCAAAGGGATCCGAAATATCTGTTCTCAGATTCCACAGAAATAAGGCTAGCAAAGAGATCCACGAAATACAGATGTAACTCTGTGAGTGGAAGTCACATATCACAGAGCAGTTTCTCAGAAAGCTTCTTTCCTGATTTCATCTGAGGATATTTCCTTTTTCACCATAGCCCTCTATGGGCTTCCAAATATCACTTTGCCAATTCCACAAGAACTGTCTTAGCGAAAGGCTTCTTGAGGGGAAAGCTGTAACTCTGTGAGATGATTTCACAGAACACAAAGAAGTTTCTCAGAAAGCTTCTTTCTCTTTGTTATCGGAGGACATTTCTTTGGCCCTATAGTCTTCAAAGGGATCCGAAATTACTGTTCTCAGATTCCACAGAAATAAGGCTAGCAAAGATATCCACAAAATACAGATGTAACTCTGTGAGTGGAAGTCAGATGTCACAGACCAGTTTCTCAGAAAGCTTCTTTACAGATTTCATTGGAGGATATTTCCTTTTTCACAATAGCCCTCTATGGGCTTCCAAATATCACTTTGCCAATTCCACAAGAACTGTCTTAGCGAAAGGCTTCTTGAGGGGAAAGCTGTAACTCTGGGAGATGATTTCACAGAACACAAAGAAGTTTCTCAGAAAGCTTCTTTCTCTTTTTTATCGTTGGATATTTCTTTGGCCCTATAGTCTTCAAAGGGATCCGAAATATCTGTTCTCAGATTCCACAGAAATAAGGCTAGCAAAGAGATCCACGAAATACAGATGTAACTCTGTGAGTGGAAGTCACATATCACAGAGCAGTTTCTCAGAAAGCTTCTTTCCAGATTTCATTGGAGGATATTTCCTTTTTCACTATAGCCCTCTATGGGCTTCCAAATATCACTTTGCCAATTCCACAAGAACTGTCTTAGCGAAAGGCTTCTTCAGGGGAAAGCTGTAACTCTGTGAGATGATTTCACAGAACACAAAGAATTTTCTCAGAAAGCTTCTTTCTCTTTGTTATCGGAGGATATTTCCTTTGGCCCTATAGACTTCAAAGGCATCCGAAATATCTGCTCTCAGATTCCACAGAAAAAAGGCTAGCAAAGAGATCCACGAAATACAGATGTAACTCTGTGAGTGGAAGTCACATATCACAGAGCAGTTTCTCAGAAAGCTTCTTTCCAGATTTCATTGGAGGATATTTCCTTTTTCACCATTGCCCTCTATGGGCTTCCAAATATCACTTTGCCAATTCCACAAGAACTGTCTTAGAGAAAGGCTTCTTGAGGGGAAAGCTGTAACTCTGTGAGATGATTTCACAGAACACAAAGAAGTTTCTCAGAAAGCTTCTTTCTCTTTGTTATCGGAGGATATTTCCTTTGGCCCTATAGTCTTCAAAGGGATCCGAAATATCTGTTCTCAGATTCCACAGAAATAAGGCTAGCAAAGAGATCCACGAAATACAGATGTAACTCTGTGAGTGGAAGTCACATATCACAGAGCAGTTTCTCAGAAAGCTTCTTTCCAGATTTCATCGGAGGATATTTCCTTTTTCACCATAGCCGTCTATGGGCTTCCAAATATCACTTTGCCAATTCCACGAGAACTGTCTTAGCGAAAGTCTTCTTGAGGGGAAAGCTGTAACTCTGTGAGATGATTTCACAGAACACAAAGAAGTTTCTCAGAAAGCTTCTTTCTCTTTGCTATCGGAGGATATTTCCTTTGGCCCTATAGTCTTCAAAGGGATCCGAAATATCTGTTCTCAGATTCCACAGAAATAAGGCTAGCAAAGAGATCCACGAAATACAGATGTAACTCTGTGAGTGGAAGTCACATATCACAGAGCAGTTTCTCAGAAAGCTTCTTTCCTGATTTCATCTGAGGATATTTCCTTTTTCACCATAGCCCTCTATGGGCTTCCAAATATCACTTTGCCAATTCCACGAGAACTGTCTTAGCGAAAGGCTTCTTGAGGGGAAAGCTGTAACTCTGTGAGATGATTTCACAGAACACAAAGAAGTTTCTCAGAAAGCTTCTTTCTCTTTGTTATCGGAGGACATTTCCTTTGGCCCTATAGTCTTCAAAGGGATCCGAAATATCTGTTCTCAGATTCCACAGAAATAAGGCTAGCAAAGAGATCCACGAAATACAGATGTAACTCTGTGAGTGGAAGTCCAATATCACAGAGCAGATTCTCAGAAAGCTTCTTTCCAGATTTCATCGGAGGATATTTCCTTTTTCACCATTGCCCTCTATGGGCTTCCAAATATCACTTTGCCAATTCAACAAGAACTGTGTTAGAGAAAGTCTTCTTGAAGGGAAAGCTGTAAATCTGTGAGATGATTTCAAAGAACACAAAGAAGTTTCTCAGAAAGCTTCTTTCTCTTTGTTATCGGAGGATATTTACTTTGCCCTATAGTCTTCAAAGGGATCCGAAATATCTGTTCTCAGATTCCACAGAAATAAGGCTAGCAAAGAGATCCACGAAGTACAGATGTAACTCTGTGAGTGGAAGTCACATATCACAGAGCAGTTTCTCAGAAAACTTCTTTCCAGATTTCATCGGAGGATATTTCCTTCTTCACCATAGCCGTCTATGGGCTTCCAAATATCACTTTGCCAATTCCACAAGAACTGTCTTAGCGAAAGGCTTCTTGAGGGGAAAGCTGTAACTCTGTGAGATGATTTCACAGAACACAAAGAAGTTTCTCAGAAAGCTTCTTTCTCTTTGTTATCGGAGGATATTTCCTTTGGCCCTTTAGTCTTCAAAGGGATCCGAAATATCTGTTCTCAGATTCCACAGAAATAAGGCTAGCAAAGAGATCCACGAAATACAGATGTAACTCTGTGAGTGGAAGTCACATATCACAGAGCAGTTTCTCAGAAATCTTCTTTCCAGATTTCATCGGAGGATATTTCCTTTTTCACCATAGCCGTCTATGTGCTTCCAAATATCACTTTGCCAATTCCACGGGAACTGTCTTAGCGAAAAGCTTCTTGAGGGGAAATCTGCAACTCTGAGAGATGATTTCACAGAACACAAAGAAGTTTCTCAGAAAGCTTCTTTCTCTTTGTTATCGGAGGATATTTCCTTTGGCCCTATACTATTCAAAGGGATCCGAAATATCTGTTCTCAGATTCCACAGAAATAAGGCTAGCAAAGAGATCCACGAAATACAGATGTAACTCTGTGAGTGGAAGTCACATATCACAGAGCAGTTTCTCAGAAAGCTTCTTTCCAGATTTCATTGGAGGATATTTCCTTTTTCACCATAGCCCTCTATGGGCTTCCAAATATCACTTTGCCAATTCCACAAGAACTGTCTTAGCGAAAGGCTTCTTGAGGGGAAAGCTGTAACTCTATGAGATGATTTCACAGAACACAAAGAAGTTTCTCGGAAAGCTTCTTTCTCTTTGTTATCGGAGGATATTTCCTTTGGCCCTCTAGTGTCCAAAGGCATCCGAAATATCTGTTCTCAGATTCCACAGAAATAAGGCTGGAAAAGAGATCCACGAAATACAGATGTAACTCTGTGAGTGGAAGTCACATATCACAGAGCAGTTTCTCAGAAAGCTTCTTTCCAGATTTCATTGGAGGATATTTCCTTTTTCACCATAGCCCTCTATGGGCTTCCAAATATCACTTTGCCAATTCCACAAGAAGTGTCTTAGCGAAAGGCTTCTTGAGGGGAAAGCTGTAACTCTGTGAGATGATTTCACAGAAAACAAAGAATTTTCTCAGAAAGCTTCTTTCTCTTTGTTATCGGAGGATATTTCCTTTGGCCCTATAGTCTTCAAAGGGATCCGAAATATCTGGTCTCAGATTCCAC
The DNA here is from genome assembly GCF_049350105.2 of Macaca mulatta. Lineage (NCBI taxonomy): Eukaryota > Metazoa > Chordata > Mammalia > Primates > Cercopithecidae > Macaca > Macaca mulatta. The sequence continues at coordinate 33,520,848 of NC_133417.1, forward strand.
AGAAATAAGGCTAGCAAAGAGATCCACGAAATACAGATGTAACTCTGTGAGTGGAAGTCGCATATCACAGAGCAGTTTCTCAGAAAGCTTCTTTCCAGATTTCATTGGAGGATATTTCCTTTTTCACCATAGCCCTCTATGGGCTTCCAAATATCACTTTGCCAATTCCACAAGAACTGTCTTAGCGAAAGGCTTCTTGAGGGGAAAGCTGTAACTCTGTGAGATGATTTCACAGAACACAAAGAAGTTTCTCAGAAAGCTTCTTTCTCTTTGTTATCGGAGGATATTTCCTTTGGCCCTATAGTCTTCAAAGGGATCCGAAATATCTGTTCTCAGATTCCACAGAAATAAGGCTAGCAAAGAGATCCACAAAATACAGATGTAACTCTGTGAGTGGAAGTCACATATCACAGAGCAGTTTCTCAGAAAGCTTCTTTCCAGATTTCATTGGAGGATATTTCCTTTTTCACCATTGCCCTCTATGGGCTTCCAAATATCACTTTGCCAATTCCACAAGAACTGTCTTAGAGAAAGGCTTCTTGAGGGGAAAGCTGTAACTCTGTGAGATGATTTCACAGAACACAAAGAAGTTTCTCAGAAAGCTTCTTTCTCTTTGTTATCGGAGGATATTTCCTTTGGCCCTATAGTCTTCAAAGGGATCCGAAATATCTGTTCTCAGATTCCACAGAAATAAGGCTAGCAAAGAGATCCACGAAATACAGATGTAACTCTGTGAGTGGAAGTCACATATCACAGAGCAGTTTCTCAGAAAGCTTCTTTCCAGATTTCATCGGAGGATATTTCCTTTTTCACCATAGCCCTCTATGGGCTTCCAAATATCACTTTGCCAATTCCACAAGAACTGTCTTAGCGAAAGGCTTCTTGAGGGGAAAGCTGTAACTCTGTGAGATGATTTCACAGAACACAAAGAAGTTTCTCAGAAAGCTTCTTTCTCTTTTTTATCGGAGGATATTTCCTTTGGCCCTTTAGTCTTCAAAGGGATCCGAAATATCTGTTCTCAGATTCCACAGAAATAAGGCTAGCAAAGAGATCCACGAAATACAGATGTAACTTTGTGAGTGGAAGTCACATATCACAGAGCAGTTTCTCAGAAATCTTCTTTTCAGATTTCATCGTAGGATATTTCCTTTTTCACCATAGCCGTCTATGGGCTTCCAAATATCACTTTGCCAATTCCACGAGAACTCTCTTAGCGAAAAGCTCCTTGAGGGGAAAGCTGCAACTCTGAGAGATGATTTCACAGAACACAAAGAAGTTTCTCAGAAAGCTTCTTTCTCTTTGTTATCGGAGGATATTTCCTTTGGCCCTATACTATTCAAAGGGATCCGAAATATCTGTTCTCAGATTCCACAGAAATAAGGCTAGCAAAGAGATCCACGAAATAGAGATGTAACTCTGTGAGTGGAAGTCACATATCACAGAGCAGTTTCTCAGAAAGCTTCTTTCCAGATTTCATTGGAGGATATTTCCTTTTTCACCATAGCCCTCTATGGGCTTCCAAATATCACTTTGCCAATTCCACAAGAAGTGTCTTAGCGAAAGGCTTCTTGAGGGGAAAGCTGTAACTCTGTGAGATGATTTCACAGAACACAAAGAAGTTTCTCAGAAAGCTTCTTTCTGTTTGTTATGGGAGGATATTTCCTTTGGCCCTATAGTCTTCAAAGGGATTCTAACTATCTGCTCTCAGATTCCACAGAAATAAGGCTAGCAAAGAGATCCACGAAATACAGATGTAACTCTGTGAGTGGAAGTCACATATCACAGAGCAGTTTCTCAGAAAGCTTCTTTCCAGATTTCATCGGAGGATATTTCCTTTTTCACCATAGCCCTCTATGGGCTTCCAAGTATCACTTTTCCAATTCCACAAGAACTGTTTTAGCGAAAGGCTTCTTGAGGGGAAAGCTGTAACTCTGACAGATGATTTCACAGAACAGAAAGAAGTTTCTCAGAAAGCTTCTTTCTCTATGTTATCGGAGGATATTTCCTTTGGCCCTATAGTCTTCAAAGGGATCCGAAATATCTGTTCTCAGATTCCACAGAAATAAGGCTAGCAAAGAGATCCACGAAATACAGATGTAGCTCTGTGAGTGGAAGTCACATATCACAGAGCAGTTTCTCAGAAAGCTTCTTTCCAGATTTCATCCGAGGATATTTCCTTTTTCACCGTAGCCCCCTTTGGGCTTCCAAATATCACTTTGCCAATTCCACAAGAACTGTCTTAGCGAAAGGCTTCTTGAGGGGAAAGCTGTAACTCTGTGAGATGATTTCACAGAACACAAAGAAGTTTCTCAGAAAGCTTCTTTCTCTTTGTTATCGGAGGACATTTCTTTGGCCCTATAGACTTCAAAGGGATCCGAAATTACTGTTCTCAGATTCCACAGAAATAAGGCTAGCAAAGAGATCCACAAAATACAGATGTAACTCTGTGAGTGGAAGTCACATGTCACAGAGCAGTTTCTCAGAAAGCTTCTTTACAGATTTCATTGGAGGATATTTCCTTTTTCACAATAGCCCTCTATGGGCTTCCAAATATCACTTTGCCAATTCCACAAGAACTGTCTTAGCGAAAGGCTTCTTGAGGGGAAAGCTGTAACTCTGGGAGATGATTTCACAGAACACAAAGAAGTTTCTCAGAAAGCTTCTTTCTCTTTTTTATCGTTGGATATTTCTTTGGCCCTATAGTCTTCAAAGGGATCCGAAATATCTGTTCTCAGATTCCACAGAAATAAGGCTAGCAAAGAGATCCACGAAATACAGATGTAACTCTGTGAGTGGAAGTCACATGTCACAGAGCAGTTTCTCAGAAAGCTTCTTTCCAGATTTCATTGGAGGATATTTCCTTTTTCACTATAGCCCTCTATGGGCTTCCAAATATCACTTTGCCAATTCCACAAGAAGTGTCTTAGCGAAAGGCTTCTTGAGGGGAAAGCTGTAACTCTGTGAGATGATTTCACAGAACACAAAGAATTTTCTCAGAAAGCTTCTTTCTCTTTGTTATCGGAGGATATTTCCTTTGGCCCTATAGACTTCAAAGGGATCCGAAATATCTGCTCTCAGATTCCACAGAAAAAAGGCTAGCAAAGAGATCCACGAAATACAGATGTAACTCTGTGAGTGGAAGTCACATATCACAGAGCAGTTTCTCAGAAAGCTTCTTTCCAGATTTCATTGGAGGATATTTCCTTTTTCACCATTGCCCTCTATGGGCTTCCAAATATCACTTTGAAAATTCCACAAGAACTGTCTTAGAGAAAGGCTTCTTGAGGGGAAAGCTGTAACTCTGTGAGATGATTTCACAGAACACAAAGAAGTTTCTCAGAAAGCTTCTTTCTCTTTGTTATCGGAGGATATTTCCTTTGGCCCTATAGTCTTCAAAGGGATCCGAAATATCTGTTCTCAGATTCCACAGAAATAAGGCTAGCAAAGAGATCCACGAAATACAGATGTAACTCTGTGAGTGGAAGTCACATATCACAGAGCAGTTTCTCAGAAAGCTTCTTTCCAGATTTCATCGGAGGATATTTCCTTTTTCACCATAGCCGTCTATGGGCTTCCAAATATCACTTTGCCAATTCCACGAGAACTGTCTTAGCGAAAGGCTTCTTGAGGGGAAAGCTGTAACTCTGTGAGATGATTTCACAGAACACAAAGAAGTTTCTCAGAAAGCTTCTTTCTCTTTGCTATCGGAGGATATTTCCTTTGGCCCTATAGTCTTCAAAGGGATCCGAAATATCTGTTCTCAGATTCCACAGAAATAAGGCTAGCAAAGAGATCCACGAAATACAGATGTAACTCTGTGAGTGGAAGTCACATATCACAGAGCAGTTTCTCAGAAAGCTTCTTTCCTGATTTCATCTGAGGATATTTCCTTTTTCACCATAGCCCTCTATGGGCTTCCAAATATCACTTTGCCAATTCCACAAGAAGTGTCTTAGCGAAAGGCTTCTTGAGGGGAAAGCTGTAACTCTGTGAGATGATTTCACAGAACACAAAGAAGTTTCTCAGAAAGCTTCTTTCTCTTTGCTATCGGAGGATATTTCCTTTGGCCCTATAGTCTTCAAAGGGATCCGAAATATCTGTTCTCAGATTCCACAGAAATAAGGCTAGCAAAGAGATCCACGAAATACAGATGTAACTCTGTGAGTGGAAGTCACATATCACAGAGCAGTTTCTCAGAAAGCTTCTTTCCTGATTTCATCTGAGGATATTTCCTTTTTCAGAATAGCCCTCTATGGGCTTCCAAATATCACTTTGCCAATTCCACAAGAACTGTCTTAGCGAAAGGCTTCTTGAGGGGAAAGCTGTAACTCTGTGAGATGATTTCACAGAACACAAAGAAGTTTCTCAGAAAGCTTCTTTCTCTTTGTTATCGGAGGATATTTCCTTTGGCCCTATAGTCTTCAAAGGGATCCGAAATATCTGTTCTCAGATTCCACAGAAATAAGGCTAGCAAAGAGATCCACGAAATACAGATGTAACTCTGTGAGTGGAAGTCCAATATCACAGAGCAGATTCTCAGAAAGCTTCTTTCCAGATTTCATCGGAGGATATTTCCTTTTTCACCATTGCCCTCTATGGGCTTCCAAATATCACTTTGCCAATTCAACAAGAACTGTGTTAGAGAAAGTCTTCTTGAGGGGAAAGCTGTAAATCTGTGAGATGATTTCAAAGAACACAAAGAAGTTTCTCAGAAAGCTTCTTTCTCTTTGTTATCGGAGGATATTTACTTTGGCCCTATAGTCTTCAAAGGGATCCGAAATATCTGTTCTCAGATTCCACAGAAATAAGGCTAGCAAAGAGATCCACGAAGTACAGATGTAACTCTGTGAGTGGAAGTCACATATCACAGAGCAGTTTCTCAGAAAACTTCTTTCCAGATTTCATCGGAGGATATTTCCTTCTTCACCATAGCCGTCTATGGGCTTCCAAATATCACTTTGCCAATTCCACAAGAACTGTCTTAGCGAAAGGCTTCTTGAGGGGAAAGCTGTAACTCTGTGAGATGATTTCACAGAACACAAAGAAGTTTCTCAGAAAGCTTCTTTCTCTTTGTTATCGGAGGATATTTCCTTTGGCCCTTTAGTCTTCAAAGGGATCCGAAATATCTGTTCTCAGATTCCACAGAAATAAGGCTAGCAAAGAGATCCACGAAATACAGATGTAACTCTGTGAGTGGAAGTCACATATCACAGAGCAGTTTCTCAGAAATCTTCTTTCCAGATTTCATCGGAGGATATTTCCTTTTTCACCATAGCCGTCTTTGTGCTTCCAAATATCACTTTGCCAATTCCACGAGAACTGTCTTAGCGAAAAGCTTCTTGAGGGGAAATCTGCAACTCTGAGAGATGATTTCACAGAACACAAAGAAGTTTCTCAGAAAGCTTCTTTCTCTTTGTTATCGGAGGATATTTCCTTTGGCCCTATACTATTCAAAGGGATCCGAAATATCTGTTCTCAGATTCCACAGAAATAAGGCTAGCAAAGAGATCCACGAAATACAGATGTAACTCTGTGAGTGGAAGTCACATATCACAGAGCAGTTTCTCAGAAAGCTTCTTTCCAGATTTCATTGGAGGATATTTCCTTTTTCACCATAGCCCTCTATGGGCTTCCAAATATCACTTTGCCAATTCCACAAGAACTGTCTTAGCGAAAGGCTTCTTGAGGGGAAAGCTGTAACTCTATGAGATGATTTCACAGAACACAAAGAAGTTTCTCAGAAAGCTTCTTTCTCTTTGTTATCGGAGGATATTTCCTTTGGCCCTATAGTGTCCAAAGGCATCCGAAATATCTGTTCTCAGATTCCACAGAAATAAGGCTGGAAAAGAGATCCACGAAATACAGATGTAACTCTGTGAGTGGAAGTCACATATCACAGAGCAGTTTCTCAGAAAGCTTCTTTCCAGATTTCATTGGAGGATATTTCCTTTTTCACCATAGCCCTCTATGGGCTTCCAAATATCACTTTGCCAATTCCACAAGAAGTGTCTTAGCGAAAGGCTTCTTGAGGGGAAAGCTGTAACTCTGTGAGATGATTTCACAGAACACAAAGAATTTTCTCAGAAAGCTTCTTTCTCTTTGTTATCGGAGGATATTTCCTTTGGCCCTATAGTCTTCAAAGGGATCCGAAATATCTGGTCTCAGATTCCACAGAAATAAGGCTAGCAAAGAGATCCACGAAATACAGATGTAACTCTGTGAGTGGAAGTCGCATATCACAGAGCAGTTTCTCAGAAACCTTCTTTCCAGATTTCATTGGAGGATATTTCCTTTTTCACCATAGCCCTCTATGGGCTTCCAAATATCACTTTGCCAATTCCACAAGAACTGTCTTAGCGAAAGGCTTCTTGAGGGGAAAGCTGTAACTCTGTGAGATGATTTCACAGAACACAAAGAAGTTTCTCAGAAAGCTTCTTTCTCTTTGTTATCGGAGGATATTTCCTTTGGCCCTATAGTCTTCAAAGGGATCCGAAATATCTGTTCTCAGATTCCACAGAAATAAGGCTAGCAAAGAGATCCACGAAATACAGATGTAACTCTGTGAGTGGAAGTCACATATCACAGAGCAGTTTCTCGGAAAGCTTCTTTCCAGATTTCATTGGAGGATATTTCCTTTTTCACCATTGCCCTCTATGGGCTTCCAAATATCACTTTGCCAATTCCACAAGAACTGTCTTAGAGAAAGGCTTCTTGAGGGGAAAGCTGTAACTCTGTGAGATGATTTCACAGAACACAAAGAAGTTTCTCAGAAAGCTTCTTTCTCTTTGTTATCGGAGGATATTTCCTTTGGCCCTATAGTCTTCAAAGGGATCCGAAATATCTGTTCTCAGATTCCACAGAAATAAGGCTAGCAAAGAGATCCACGAAATACAGATGTAACTCTGTGAGTGGAAGTCACATATCACAGAGCAGTTTCTCAGAAAGCTTCTTTCCAGATTTCATCGGAGGATATTTCCTTTTTCACCATAGCCCTCTATGGGCTTCCAAATATCACTTTGCCAATTCCACAAGAACTGTCTTAGCGAAAGGCTTCTTGAGGGGAAAGCTGTAACTCTGTGAGATGATTTCACAGAACACAAAGAAGTTTCTCAGAAAGCTTCTTTCTCTTTGTTATCGGAGGATATTTCCTTTGGCCCTTTAGTCTTCAAAGGGATCCGAAATATCTGTTCTCAGATTCCACAGAAATAAGGCTAGCAAAGAGATCCACGAAGTACAGATGTAACTCTGTGAGTGGAAGTCACATATCACAGAGCAGTTTCTCAGAAAACTTCTTTCCAGATTTCATCGGAGGATATTTCCTTCTTCACCATAGCCGTCTATGGGCTTCCAAATATCACTTTGCCTATTCCACAAGAACTGTCTTAGCGAAAGGCTTCTTGAGGGGAAAGCTGTAACTCTGTGAGATGATTTCACAGAACACAAAGAAGTTTCTCAGAAAGCTTCTTTCTCTTTGTTATCGGAGGATATTTCCTTTGGCCCTTTAGTCTTCAAAGGGATCCGAAATATCTGTTCTCAGATTCCACAGAAATAAGGCTAGCAAAGAGATCCACGAAATACAGATGTAACTCTGTGAGTGGAAGTCACATATCACAGAGCAGTTTCTCAGAAATCTTCTTTCCAGATTTCATCGGAGGATATTTCCTTTTTCACCATAGCCGTCTATGTGCTTCCAAATATCACTTTGCCAATTCCACGAGAACTGTCTTAGCGAAAAGCTTCTTGAGGGGAAATCTGCAACTCTGAGAGATGATTTCACAGAACACAAAGAAGTTTCTCAGAAAGCTTCTTTCTCTTTGTTATCGGAGGATATTTCCTTTGGCCCTATACTATTCAAAGGGATCCGAAATATCTGTTCTCAGATTCCACAGAAATAAGGCTAGCAAAGAGATCCACGAAATACAGATGTAACTCTGTGAGTGGAAGTCACATATCACAGAGCAGTTTCTCAGAAAGCTTCTTTCCAGATTTCATTGGAGGATATTTCCTTTTTCACCATAGCCCTCTATGGGCTTCCAAATATCACTTTGCCAATTCCACAAGAACTGTCTTAGCGAAAGGCTTCTTGAGGGGAAAGCTGTAACTCTATGAGATGATTTCACAGAACACAAAGAAGTTTCTCAGAAAGCTTCTTTCTCTTTGTTATCGGAGGATATTTCCTTTGGCCCTATAGTGTCCAAAGGCATCCGAAATATCTGTTCTCAGATTCCACAGAAATAAGGCTGGAAAAGAGATCCACGAAATACAGATGTAACTCTGTGAGTGGAAGTCACATATCACAGAGCAGTTTCTCAGAAAGCTTCTTTCCAGATTTCATTGGAGGATATTTCCTTTTTCACCATAGCCCTCTATGGGCTTCCAAATATCACTTTGCCAATTCCACAAGAAGTGTCTTAGCGAAAGGCTTCTTGAGGGGAAAGCTGTAACTCTGTGAGATGATTTCACAGAACACAAAGAATTTTCTCAGAAAGCTTCTTTCTCTTTGTTATCGGAGGATATTTCCTTTGGCCCTATAGTCTTCAAAGGGATCCGAAATATCTGGTCTCAGATTCCACAGAAATAAGGCTAGCAAAGAGATCCACGAAATACAGATGTAACTCTGTGAGTGGAAGTCGCATATCACAGAGCAGTTTCTCAGAAAGCTTCTTTCCAGATTTCATTGGAGGATATTTCCTTTTTCACCATAGCCCTCTATGGGCTTCCAAATATCACTTTGCCAATTCCACAAGAACTGTCTTAGCGAAAGGCTTCTTGAGGGGAAAGCTGTAACTCTGTGAGATGATTTCACAGAACACAAAGAAGTTTCTCAGAAAGCTTCTTTCTCTTTGTTATCGGAGGATATTTCCTTTGGCCCTATAGTCTTCAAAGGGATCCGAAATATCTCTTCTCAGATTCCACAGAAATAAGGCTAGCAAAGAGATCCAGGAAATACAGATGTAACTCTGTGAGTGGAAGTCACATATCACAGAGCAGTTTCTCAGAAAGCTTCTTTCCAGATTTCATTGGAGGATATTTCCTTTTTCACCATTGCCCTCTATGGGCTTCCAAATATCACTTTGCCAATTCCACAAGAACTGTCTTAGAGAAAGGCTTCTTGAGGGGAAAGCTGTAACTCTGTGAGATGATTTCACAGAACACAAAGAAGTTTCTCAGAAAGCTTCTTTCTCTTTGTTATCGGAGGATATTTCCTTTGGCCCTATAGTCTTCAAAGGGATCCGAAATATCTGTTCTCAGATTCCACAGAAATAAGGCTAGCAAAGAGATCCACGAAATACAGATGTAACTCTGTGAGTGGAAGTCACATATCACAGAGCAGTTTCTCAGAAAGCTTCTTTCCAGATTTCATCGGAGGATATTTCCTTTTTCACCATAGCCCTCTATGGGCTTCCAAATATCACTTTGCCAATTCCACAAGAACTGTCTTAGCGAAAGGCTTCTTGAGGGGCAAGCTGTAACTCTGTGAGATGATTTCACAGAACACAAAGAAGTTTCTCAGAAAGCTTCTTTCTCTTTGTTATCGGAGGATATTTCCTTTGGCCCTTTAGTCTTCAAAGGGATCCGAAATATCTGTTCTCAGATTCCACAGAAATAAGGCTAGCAAAGAGATCCACGAAATACAGATGTAACTCTGTGAGTGGAAGTCACATATCACAGAGCAGTTTCTCAGAAATCTTCTTTCCAGATTTCATCGGAGGATATTTCCTTTTTCACCATAGCCGTCTATGGGCTTCCAAATATCACTTTGCCAATTCCACGAGAACTCTCTTAGCGAAAAGCTCCTTGAGGGGAAAGCTGCAACTCTGAGAGATGATTTCACAGAACACAAAGAAGTTTCTCAGAAAGCTTCTTTCTCTTTGTTATCGGAGGATATTTCCTTTGGCCCTATACTATTCAAAGGGATCCGAAATATCTGTTCTCAGATTCCACAGAAATAAGGCTAGCAAAGAGATCCACGAAATACAGATGTAACTCTGTGAGTGGAAGTCACATATCACAGAGCAGTTTCTCAGAAAGCTTCTTTCCAGATTTCATTGGAGGATATTTCCTTTTTCACCATAGCCCTCTATGGGCTTCCAAATATCACTTTGCCAATTCCACAAGAAGTGTCTTAGCGAAAGGCTTCTTGAGGGGAAAGCTGTAACTCTGTGAGATGATTTCACAGAACACAAAGAAGTTTCTCAGAAAGCTTCTTTCTGTTTGTTATGGGAGGATATTTCCTTTGGCCCTATAGTCTTCAAAGGGATTCTAACTATCTGCTCTCAGATTCCACAGAAATAAGGCTAGCAAAGAGATCCACGAAATACAGATGTAACTCTGTGAGTGGAAGTCACATATCACAGAGCAGTTTCTCAGAAAGCTTCTTTCCAGATTTCATCGGAGGATATTTCCTTTTTCACCATAGCCCTCTATGGGCTTCCAAGTATCACTTTTCCAATTCCACAAGAACTGTTTTAGCGAAAGGCTTCTTGAGGGGAAAGCTGTAACTCTGACAGATGATTTCACAGAACAGAAAGAAGTTTCTCAGAAAGCTTCTTTCTCTATGTTATCGGAGGATATTTCCTTTGGCCCTATAGTCTTCAAAGGGATCCGAAATATCTGTTCTCAGATTCCACAGAAATAAGGCTAGCAAAGAGATCCACGAAATACAGATGTAGCTCTGTGAGTGGAAGTCACATATCACAGAGCAGTTTCTCAGAAAGCTTCTTTCCAGATTTCATCCGAGGATATTTCCTTTTTCACCGTAGCCCCCTTTGGGCTTCCAAATATCACTTTGCCAATTCCACAAGAACTGTCTTAGCGAAAGGCTTCTTGAGGGGAAAGCTGTAACTCTGTGAGATGATTTCACAGAACACAAAGAAGTTTCTCAGAAAGCTTCTTTCTCTTTGTTATCGGAGGACATTTCTTTGGCCCTATAGACTTCAAAGGGATCCGAAATTACTGTTCTCAGATTCCACAGAAATAAGGCTAGCAAAGAGATCCACAAAATACAGATGTAACTCTGTGAGTGGAAGTCACATGTCACAGAGCAGTTTCTCAGAAAGCTTCTTTACAGATTTCATTGGAGGATATTTCCTTTTTCACAATAGCCCTCTATGGGCTTCCAAATATCACTTTGCCAATTCCACAAGAACTGTCTTAGCGAAAGGCTTCTTGAGGGGAAAGCTGTAACTCTGGGAGATGATTTCACAGAACACAAAGAAGTTTCTCAGAAAGCTTCTTTCTCTTTTTTATCGTTGGATATTTCTTTGGCCCTATAGTCTTCAAAGGGATCCGAAATATCTGTTCTCAGATTCCACAGAAATAAGGCTAGCAAAGAGATCCACGAAATACAGATGTAACTCTGTGAGTGGAAGTCACATATCACAGAGCAGTTTCTCAGAAAGCTTCTTTCCAGATTTCATTGGAGGATATTTCCTTTTTCACTATAGCCCTCTATGGGCTTCCAAATATCACTTTGCCAATTCCACAAGAAGTGTCTTAGCGAAAGGCTTCTTGAGGGGAAAGCTGTAACTCTGTGAGATGATTTCACAGAACACAAAGAATTTTCTCAGAAAGCTTCTTTCTCTTTGTTATCGGAGGATATTTCCTTTGGCCCTATAGACTTCAAAGGGATCCGAAATATCTGCTCTCAGATTCCACAGAAAAAAGGCTAGCAAAGAGATCCACGAAATACAGATGTAACTCTGTGAGTGGAAGTCACATATCACAGAGCAGTTTCTCAGAAAGCTTCTTTCCAGATTTCATTGGAGGATATTTCCTTTTTCACCATTGCCCTCTATGGGCTTCCAAATATCACTTTGAAAATTCCACAAGAACTGTCTTAGAGAAAGGCTTCTTGAGGGGAAAGCTGTAACTCTGTGAGATGATTTCACAGAACACAAAGAAGTTTCTCAGAAAGCTTCTTTCTCTTTGTTATCGGAGGATATTTCCTTTGGCCCTATAGTCTTCAAAGGGATCCGAAATATCTGTTCTCAGATTCCACAGAAATAAGGCTAGCAAAGAGATCCACGAAATACAGATGTAACTCTGTGAGTGGAAGTCACATATCACAGAGCAGTTTCTCAGAAAGCTTCTTTCCAGATTTCATCCGAGGATATTTCCTTTTTCACCATAGCCGTCTATGGGCTTCCAAATATCACTTTGCCAATTCCACGAGAACTGTCTTAGCGAAAGGCTTCTTGAGGGGAAAGCTGTAACTCTGTGAGATGATTTCACAGAACACAAAGAAGTTTCTCAGAAAGCTTCTTTCTCTTTGCTATCGGAGGATATTTCCTTTGGCCCTATAGTCTTCAAAGGGATCCGAAATATCTGTTCTCAGATTCCACAGAAATAAGGCTAGCAAAGAGATCCACGAAATACAGATGTAACTCTGTGAGTGGAAGTCACATATCACAGAGCAGTTTCTCAGAAAGCTTCTTTCCTGATTTCATCTGAGGATATTTCCTTTTTCACCATAGCCCTCTATGGGCTTCCAAATATCACTTTGCCAATTCCACAAGAAGTGTCTTAGCGAAAGGCTTCTTGAGGGGAAAGCTGTAACTCTGTGAGATGATTTCACAGAACACAAAGAAGTTTCTCAGAAAGCTTCTTTCTCTTTGCTATCGGAGGATATTTCCTTTGGCCCTATAGTCTTCAAAGGGATCCGAAATATCTGTTCTCAGATTCCACAGAAATAAGGCTAGCAAAGAGATCCACGAAATACAGATGTAACTCTGTGAGTGGAAGTCACATATCACAGAGCAGTTTCTCAGAAAGCTTCTTTCCTGATTTCATCTGAGGATATTTCCTTTTTCACCATAGCCCTCTATGGGCTTCCAAATATAACTTTGCCAATTCCACAAGAACTGTCTTAGCGAAAGGCTTCTTGAGGGGAAAGCTGTAACTCTGTGAGATGATTTCACAGAACACAAAGAAGTTTCTCAGAAAGCTTCTTTCTCTTTGTTATCGGAGGATATTTCCTTTGGCCCTATAGCCTTCAAAGGGATCCGAAATATCTGTTCTCAGATTCCACAGAAATAAGGCTAGCAAAGAGATCCACGAAATACAGATGTAACTCTGTGAGTGGAAGTCCAATATCACAGAGCAGATTCTCAGAAAGCTTCTTTCCAGATTTCATCGGAGGATATTTCCTTTTTCACCATTGCCCTCTATGGGCTTCCAAATATCACTTTGCCAATTCAACAAGAACTGTGTTAGAGAAAGTCTTCTTGAGGGGAAAGCTGTAAATCTGTGAGATGATTTCAAAGAACACAAAGAAGTTTCTCAGAAAGCTTCTTTCTCTTTGTTATCGGAGGATATTTACTTTGGCCCTATAGTCTTCAAAGGGATCCGAAATATCTGTTCTCAGATTCCACAGAAATAAGGCTAGCAAAGAGATCCACGAAGTACAGATGTAACTCTGTGAGTGGAAGTCACATATCACAGAGCAGTTTCTCAGAAAACTTCTTTCCAGATTTCATCGGAGGATATTTCCTTCTTCACCATAGCCGTCTATGGGCTTCCAAATATCACTTTGCCAATTCCACAAGAACTGTCTTAGCGAAAGGCTTCTTGAGGGGAAAGCTGTAACTCTGTGAGATGATTTCACAGAACACAAAGAAGTTTCTCAGAAAGCTTCTTTCTCTTTGTTATCGGAGGATATTTCCTTTGGCCCTTTAGTCTTCAAAGGGATCCGAAATATCTGTTCTCAGATTCCACAGAAATAAGGCTAGCAAAGAGATCCACGATATACAGATGTAACTCTGTGAGTGGAAGTCACATATCACAGAGCAGTTTCTCAGAAATCTTCTTTCCAGATTTCATCGGAGGATATTTCCTTTTTCACCATAGCCGTCTATGTGCTTCCAAATATCACTTTGCCAATTCCACGAGAACTGTCTTAGCGAAAAGCTTCTTGAGGGGAAATCTGCAACTCTGAGAGATGATTTCACAGAACACAAAGAAGTTTCTCAGAAAGCTTCTTTCTCTTTGTTATCGGAGGATATTTCCTTTGGCCCTATACTATTCAAAGGGATCCGAAATATCTGTTCTCAGATTCCACAGAAATAAGGCTAGCAAAGAGATCCACGAAATACAGATGTAACTCTGTGAGTGGAAGTCACATATCACAGAGCAGTTTCTCAGAAAGCTTCTTTCCAGATTTCATTGGAGGATATTTCCTTTTTCACCATAGCCCTCTATGGGCTTCCAAATATCACTTTGCCAATTCCACAAGAACTGTCTTAGCGAAAGGCTTCTTGAGGGGAAAGCTGTAACTCTATGAGATGATTTCACAGAACACAAAGAAGTTTCTCAGAAAGCTTCTTTCTCTTTGTTATCGGAGGATATTTCCTTTGGCCCTATAGTGTCCAAAGGCATCCGAAATATCTGTTCTCAGATTCCACAGAAATAAGGCTGGAAAAGAGATCCACGAAATACAGATGTAACTCTGTGAGTGGAAGTCACATATCACAGAGCAGTTTCTCAGAAAGCTTCTTTCCAGATTTCATTGGAGGATATTTCCTTTTTCACCATAGCCCTCTATGGGCTTCCAAATATCACTTTGCCAATTCCACAAGAAGTGTCTTAGCGAAAGGCTTCTTGAGGGGAAAGCTGTAACTCTGTGAGATGATTTCACAGAACACAAAGAATTTTCTCAGAAAGCTTCTTTCTCTTTGTTATCGGAGGATATTTCCTTTGGCCCTATAGTCTTCAAAGGGATCCGAAATATCTGGTCTCAGATTCCACAGAAATAAGGCTAGCAAAGAGATCCACGAAATACAGATGTAACTCTGTGAGTGGAAGTCGCATATCACAGAGCAGTTTCTCAGAAAGCTTCTTTCCAGATTTCATTGGAGGATATTTCCTTTTTCACCATAGCCCTCTATGGGCTTCCAAATATCACTTTGCCAATTCCACAAGAACTGTCTTAGCGAAAGGCTTCTTGAGGGGAAAGCTGTAACTCTGTGAGATGATTTCACAGAACACAAAGAAGTTTCTCAGAAAGCTTCTTTCTCTTTGTTATCGGAGGATATTTCCTTTGGCCCTATAGTCTTCAAAGGGATCCGAAATATCTGTTCTCAGATTCCACAGAAATAAGGCTAGCAAAGAGATCCACGAAATACAGATGTAACTCTGTGAGTGGAAGTCACATATCACAGAGCAGTTTCTCAGAAAGCTTCTTTCCAGATTTCATTGGAGGATATTTCCTTTTTCACCATTGCCCTCTATGGGCTTCCAAATATCACTTTGCCAATTCCACAAGAACTGTCTTAGAGAAAGGCTTCTTGAGGGGAAAGCTGTAACTCTGTGAGATGATTTCACAGAACACAAAGAAGTTTCTCAGAAAGCTTCTTTCTCTTTGTTATCGGAGGATATTTCCTTTGGCCCTATAGTCTTCAAAGGGATCCGAAATATCTGTTCTCAGATTCCACAGAAATAAGGCTAGCAAAGAGATCCACGAAATACAGATGTAACTCTGTGAGTGGAAGTCACATATCACAGAGCAGTTTCTCAGAAAGCTTCTTTCCAGATTTCATCGGAGGATATTTCCTTTTTCACCATAGCCCTCTATGGGCTTCCAAATATCACTTTGCCAATTCCACAAGAACTGTCTTAGCGAAAGGCTTCTTGAGGGGAAAGCTGTAACTCTGTGAGATGATTTCACAGAACACAAAGAAGTTTCTCAGAAAGCTTCTTTCTCTTTGTTATCGGAGGATATTTCCTTTGGCCCTTTAGTCTTCAAAGGGATCCGAAATATCTGTTCTCAGATTCCACAGAAATAAGGCTAGCAAAGAGATCCACGAAATACAGATGTAACTCTGTGAGTGGAAGTCACATATCACAGAGCAGTTTCTCAGAAATCTTCTTTCCAGATTTCATCGGAGGATATTTCCTTTTTCACCATAGCCGTCTATGGGCTTCCAAATATCACTTTGCCAATTCCACGAGAACTCTCTTAGCGAAAAGCTCCTTGAGGGGAAAGCTGCAACTCTGAGAGATGATTTCACAGAACACAAAGAAGTTTCTCAGAAAGCTTCTTTCTCTTTGTTATCGGAGGATATTTCCTTTGGCCCTATAGTCTTCAAAGGGATCCGAAATATCTGTTCTCAGATTCCACAGAAATAAGGCTAGCAAAGAGATCCACGAAATACAGATGTAACTCTGTGAGTGGAAGTCACATATCACAGAGCAGTTTCTCAGAAAGCTTCTTTCCAGATTTCATTGGAGGATATTTCCTTTTTCACCATAGCCCTCTATGGGCTTCCAAATATCACTTTGCCAATTCCACAAGAAGTGTCTTAGCGAAAGGCTTCTTGAGGGGAAAGCTGTAACTCTGTGAGATGATTTCACAGAACACAAAGAAGTTTCTCAGAAAGCTTCTTTCTGTTTGTTATGGGAGGATATTTCCTTTGGCCCTATAGTCTTCAAAGGGATTCTAACTATCTGCTCTCAGATTCCACAGAAATAAGGCTAGCAAAGAGATCCACGAAATACAGATGTAACTCTGTGAGTGGAAGTCACATATCACAGAGCAGTTTCTCAGAAAGCTTCTTTCCAGATTTCATCGGAGGATATTTCCTTTTTCACCATAGCCCTCTATGGGCTTCCAAGTATCACTTTTCCAATTCCACAACAACTGTTTTAGCGAAAGGCTTCTTGAGGGGAAAGCTGTAACTCTGACAGATGATTTCACAGAACAGAAAGAAGTTTCTCAGAAAGCTTCTTTCTCTATGTTATCGGAGGATATTTCCTTTGGCCCTATAGTCTTCAAAGGGATCCGAAATATCTGTTCTCAGATTCCACAGAAATAAGGCTAGCAAAGAGATCCACGAAATACAGATGTAGCTCTGTGAGTGGAAGTCACATATCACAGAGCAGTTTCTCAGAAAGCTTCTTTCCAGATTTCATCCGAGGATATTTCCTTTTTCACCGTAGCCCCCTTTGGGCTTCCAAATATCACTTTGCCAATTCCACAAGAACTGTCTTAGCGAAAGGCTTCTTGAGGGGAAAGCTGTAACTCTGGGAGATGATTTCACAGAACACAAAGAAGTTTCTCAGAAAGCTTCTTTCTCTTTGTTATCGGAGGATATTTCCTTTGGCCCTATAGTGTCCAAAGGCATCCGAAATATCTGTTCTCAGATTCCACAGAAATAAGGCTGGAAAAGAGATCCACGAAATACAGATGTAACTCTGTGAGTGGAAGTCACATAACACAGAGCAGTTTCTCAGAAAGCTTCTTTCCAGTTTTCATTGGAGGATATTTCCTTTTTCACCATAGCCCTCTATGGGCTTCCAAATATCACTTTGCCAATTCCACAAGAAGTGTCTTAGCGAAAGGCTTCTTGAGGGGAAAGCTGTAACTCTGTGAGATGATTTCACAGAACACAAAGAATTTTCTCAGAAAGCTTCTTTCTCTTTGTTATCGGAGGATATTTCCTTTGGCCCTATAGTCTTCAAAGGGATCCGAAATATCTGGTCTCAGATTCCACAGAAATAAGGCTAGCAAAGAGATCCACGAAATACAGATGTAACTCTGTGAGTGGAAGTCGCATATCACAGAGCAGTTTCTCAGAAAGCTTCTTTCCAGATTTCATTGGAGGATATTTCCTTTTTCACCATAGTCCTCTATGGGCTTCCAAATATCACTTTGCCAATTCCACAAGAACTGTCTTAGCGAAAGGCTTCTTGAGGGGAAAGCTGTAACTCTGTGAGATGATTTCACAGAACACAAAGAAGTTTCTCAGAAAGCTTCTTTCTCTTTGTTATCGGAGGATATTTCCTTTGGCCCTATGGTCTTCAAAGGGATCCGAAATATCTGTTCTCAGATTCCACAGAAATAAGGCTAGCAAAGAGATCCACGAAATACAGATGTAACTCTGTGAGTGGAAGTCACATATCACAGAGCAGTTTCTCAGAAAGCTTCTTTCCAGATTTCATTGGAGGATATTTCCTTTTTCACCATTGCCCTCTATGGGCTTCCAAATATCACTTTGCCAATTCCACAAGAACTGTCTTAGAGAAAGGCTTCTTGAGGGGAAAGCTGTAACTCTGTGAGATGATTTCACAGAACACAAAGAAGTTTCTCAGAAAGCTTCTTTCTCTTTTTTATCGGAGGATATTTCCTTTGGCCCTATAGTCTTCAAAGGGATCCGAAATATCTGTTCTCAGATTCCACAGAAATTAGGCTAGCAAAGAGATCCACGAAATACAGATGTAACTCTGTGAGTGGAAGTCACATATCACAGAGCAGTTTCTCAGAAAGCTTCTTTCCAGATTTCATCGGAGGATATTTCCTTTTTCACCATAGCCGTCTATGGGCTTCCAAATATCACTTTGCCAATTCCACAAGAACTGTCTTAGCGAAAGGCTTCTTGAGGGGAAAGCTGTAACTCTGTGAGATGATTTCACAGAACACAAAGAAGTTTCTCAGAAAGCTTCTTTCTCTTTGTTATCGGAGGATATTTCCTTTGGCCCTTTAGTCTTCAAAGGGATCCGAAATATCTGTTCTCAGATTCCACAGAAATAAGGCTAGCAAAGAGATCCACGAAATACAGATGTAACTCTGTGAGTGGAAGTCACATATCACAGAGCAGTTTCTCAGAAATCTTCTTTCCAGATTTCATCGTAGGATATTTCCTTTTTCACCATAGCCGTCTCTGGGCTTCCAAATATCACTTTGCCAATTCCACGAGAACTCTCTTAGCGAAAAGCTCCTTGAGGGGAAAGCTGCAACTCTGAGAGATGATTTCACAGAACACAAAGAAGTTTCTCAGAAAGCTTCTTTCTCTTTGTTATCGGAGGGTATTTCCTTTGGCCCTATACTATTCAAAGGGATCCGAAATATCTGTTCTCAGATTCCACAGAAATAAGGCTAGCAAAGAGATCCACGAAATACAGATGTAACTCTGTGAGTGGAAGTCACATATCACAGAGCAGTTTCTCAGAAAGCTTCTTTCCAGATTTCATTGGAGGATATTTCCTTTTTCACCATAGCCCTCTATTCGCTTCCAAATATCACTTTGCCAATTCCACAAGAACTGTCTTAGCGAAAGGCTTCTTGAGGGGAAAGCTGTAACTCTATGAGATGATTTCACAGAACACAAAGAAGTTTCTCAGAAAGCTTCTTTCTCTTTGTTATCGGAGGATATTTCCTTTGGCCCTATAGTGTCCAAAGGCATCCGAAATATCTGTTCTCAGATTCCACAGAAATAAGGCTAGAAAAGAGATCCACGAAATACAGATGTAACTCTGTGAGTGGAAGTCACATATCACAGAGCAGTTTCTCAGAAAGTTTCTTTCCAGATTTCATTGGAGGATATTTCCTTTTTCACCATAGCCCTCTATGGGCTTCCAAATATCACTTTGCCAATTCCACAAGAAGTGTCTTAGCGAAAGGCTTCTTGAGGGGAAAGCTGTAACTCTGTGAGATGATTTCACAGAACACAAAGAATTTTCTCAGAAAGCTTCTTTCTCTTTGTTATCGGAGGATATTTCCTTTGGCCCTATAGTCTTCAAAGGGATCCGAAATATCTGTTCTCAGATTCCACAGAAATAAGGCTAGCAAAGAGATCCACGAAATACAGATGTAACTCTGTGAGTGGACGTCACATATCACAGAGCAGTTTCTCAGAAAGCTTCTTTCCAGATTTCATCGGAGGATATTTCCTTTTTCACCATTGCCCTCTATGGGCTTCCAAATATCACTTTGCCAATTCCACAAGAACTGTCTTAGAGAAAGGCTTCTTGAGGGGAAAGCTGTAACTCTGTGAGATGATTTCACAGAACACAAAGAAGTTTCTCAGAAAGCTTCTTTCTCTTTGTTATCGGAGGATATTTCCTTTGGCCCTATAGTATTCAAAGGGATCCGAAATATCTGTTCTCAGATTCCACAGAAATAAGGCTAGCAAAGAGATCCACGAAATACAGATGTAACTCTGTGAGTGGAAGTCACATATCACAGAGCAGTTTCTCAGAAAGCTTCTTTCCAGATTTCATTGGAGGATATTTCCTTTTTCACCATAGCCCTCTATGGGCTTCCAAATATCACTTTGCCAATTCCACAAGAACTGTCTTAGCGAAAGGCTTCCTGAGGGGAAAGCTGTAACTCTATGAGATGATTTCACAGAACACAAAGAAGTTTCTCAGAAAGCTTCTTTCTCTTTGTTATCGGAGGATATTTCCTTTGGCCCTATAGTGTCCAAAGGCATCCGAAATATCTGTTCTCAGATTCCACAGAAATAAGGCTAGAAAAGAGATCCACGAAATACAGATGTAACTCTGTGAGTGGAAGTCACATATCACAGAGCAGTTTCTCAGAAAGTTTCTTTCCAGATTTCATTGGAGGATATTTCCTTTTTCACCATAGCCCTCTATGGGCTTCCAAATATCACTTTGCCAATTCCACAAGAAGTGTCTTAGCGAAAGGCTTCTTGAGGGGAAAGCTGTAACTCTGTGAGATGATTTCACAGAACACAAAGAATTTTCTCAGAAAGCTTCTTTCTCTTTGTTATCGGAGGATATTTCCTTTGGCCCTATAGTCTACCAAGGGATCCGAAATATCTGTTCTCAGATTCCACAGAAATAAGGCTAGCAAAGAGATCCACGAAATACAGATGTAACTCTGTGAGTGGAAGTCACATATCACAGAGCAGTTTCTCAGAAAGCTTCTTTCCAGATTTCATTGGAGGATATTTCCTTTTTCACCATAGCCCTCTATGGGCTTCCAAATATCACTTTGCCAATTCCACAAGAACTGTCTTAGCGAAAGGCTTCTTGAGGGGAAAGCTGTAACTCTGTGAGATGATTTCACAGAACACAAAGAAGTTTCTCAGAAAGCATCTTTCTCTTTGTTATCGGAGGATATTTCCTTTGGCCCTATAGTCTTCAAAGGGATCCGAAATATCTGTTCTCAGATTCCACAGAAATAAGGCTAGCAAAGAGATCCACGAAATACAGATGTAACTCTGTGAGTGGAAGTCACATATCACAGAGCAGTTTCTCAGAAAGCTTCTTTCCAGATTTCATTGGAGGATATTTCCTTTTTCACCATTGCCCTCTATGGGCTTCCAAATATCACTTTCCCAATTCCACAAGAACTGTCTTAGAGAAAGGCATCTTGAGGGGAAAGCTGTAACTCTGTGAGATGATTTCACAGAACACAAAGAAGTTTCTCAGAAAGCTTCTTTCTCTTTGTTATCGGAGGATATTTCCTTTGGCCCTATAGTCTTCAAAGGGATCCGAAATATCTGGTCTCAGATTCCACAGAAATAAGGCTAGCAAAGAGATCCACGAAATACAGATGTAACTCTGTGAGTGGAAATCACATATCACAGAGCAGTTTCTCAGAAAGCTTCTTTCCAGATTTCATCGGAGGATATTTCCTTTTTCACCATAGCCGTCTATGGGCTTCCAAATATCACTTTGCCAATTCCACAAGAACTGTCTTAGCGAAAGGCTTCTTGAGGGGAAAGCTGTAACTCTGTGAGATGATTTCACAGAACACAAAGAAGTTTCTCAGAAAGCTTCTTTCTCTTTGTTATCGGAGGATATTTCCTTTGGACCTTTAGTCTTCAAAGGGATCCGAAATATCTGTTCTCAGATTCCACAGAAATAAGGTTAGCAAAGAGATCCATGAAATACAGATGTAACTCTGTGAGTGGAAGTCACATATCACAGAGCAGTTTCTCAGAAATCTTCTTGCCAGATTTCATCGGAGGATATTTCCTTTTTCACCATAGCCGTCTATGGGCTTCCAAATATCACTTTGCCAATTCCACGAGAACTGTCTTAGTGAAAAGCTTCTTGAGGGGAAAGCTGCAACTCTGAGAGATGATTTCACAGAACACAAAGAAGTTTCTCAGAAAGCTTGTTTCTCTTTGTTATCGGAGGATATTTCCTTTGGCCCTATAGTATTCAAAGGGATCCGAAATATCTGTTCTCAGATTCCACAGAAATAAGGCTAGCAAAGAGATCCACGAAATACAGATGTAACTCTGTGAGTGGAAGTCACATATCACAGAGCAGTTTCTCAGAAAGCTTCTTTCCAGATTTCATCTGAGGATATTTCCTTTTTCACCATAGCCCTCTATGGGCTTCCAAATATCACTTTGCCAATTCCACAAGAACTGTCTTAGCGAAAGGCTTCTTGAGGGGAAAACTGTAACTCTATGAGATGATTTCACAGAACACAAAGAAGTTTCTCAGAAAGCTTCTTTCTCTTTGTTATCGGAGGATATTTCCTTTGGCCCTATAGTCTTCAAAGGGATCCGAAATATCTGTTCTCAGATTCCACAGAAATAAGGCTAGCAAAGAGATCCACGAAATACAGATGTAACTCTGTGAGTGGAAGTCACATATCACAGAGCAGTTTCTCAGAAAGCTTCTTTCCAGATTTCATCGGAGGATATTTCCTTTTTCACCATAGCCGTCTATGGGCTTCCAAATATCACTTTGCCAATTCCACAAGAACTGTCTTAGCGAAAGGCTTCTTGAGGGGAAAGCTGCAACTCTGGGAGATGATTTCACAGAACACAAAGAAGTTTCTCAGAAAGCTTCTTTCTCTTTGTTATCGGAGGATATTTCCTTTGGCCCTTTAGTCTTCAAAGGGATCCGAAATATCTGTTCTCAGATTCCACAGAAATAAGGCTAGCAAAGAGATCCACGAAATACAGATGTAACTCTGTGAGTGGAAGTCACATATCACAGAGCAGTTTCTCAGAAAGCTTCTTTCCAGATTTCATCTGAGGATATTTCCTTTTTCACCATAGCCCTCTATGGGCTTCCAAATATCACTTTGCCAATTCCACAAGAACTGTCTTAGCGAAAGGCTTCTTGAGGGGAAAACTGTAACTCTATGAGATGATTTCACAGAACACAAAGAAGTTTCTCAGAAAGCTTGTTTCTCTTTGTTATCGGAGGATATTTCCTTTGGCCCTATAGTCTTCAAAGGGATCCGAAATATCTGTTCTCAGATTCCACAGAAATAAGGCTAGCAAAGAGATCCACGAAATACAGATGTAACTCTGTGAGTGGAAGTCACATATCACAGAGCAGTTTCTCAGAAAGCTTCTTTCCAGATTTCATCGGAGGATATTTCCTTTTTCACCATAGCCGTCTATGGGCTTCCAAATATCACTTTGCCAATTCCACAAGAACTGTCTTAGCGAAAGGCTTCTTGAGGGGAAAGCTGTAACTCTGTGAGATGATTTCACAGAACACAAAGAAGTTTCTCAGAAAGCTTCTTTCTCTTTGTTATCGGAGGATATTTCCTTTGGCCCTTTAGTCTTCAAAGGGATCCGAAATATCTGTTCTCAGATTCCACAGAAATAAGGCTAGCAAAGAGATCCACGAAATACAGATGTAACTCTGTGAGTGGAAGTCACATATCACAGAGCAGTTTCTCAGAAATCTTCTTTCCAGATTTCATCGTAGGATATTTCCTTTTTCATCATAGCCGTCTATGGGCATCCAAATATCACTTTTCCAATTCCACGAGAACTGTCTTAGCGAAAAGCTCCTTGAGGGGAAAGCTGCAACTCTGAGAGATGATTTCACAGAACACAAAGAAGTTTCTCAGAAACCTTCTTTCTCTTTGTTATCGGAGGATTTTCCTTTGGTCCTATAGTATTCAAAGGGATCCGAAATATCTGTTCTCAGATTCCACAGAAATAAGGCTAGCAAAGAGATCCACGAAATACAGATGTAACTCTGTGAGTGGAAGTCACATATCACAGAGCAGTTTCTCAGAAAGCTTCTTTCCAGATTTCATTGGAGGATATTTCCTTTTTCACCATAGCCCTCTATGGGCTTCCAAATATCACTTTGCCAATTCCACAAGAAGTGTCTTAGCGAAAGGCTTCTTGAGGGGAAAGCTCTAACTCTGTGAGATGATTTCACAGAACACAAAGAATTTTCTCAGAAAGCTTCTTTCTCTTTGTTATCGGAGGATATTTCCTTTGGCCCTATAGTCTTCAAAGGGATCCGAAATATCTGTTCTCAGATTCCACAGAAATAAGGCTAGCAAAGAGATCCACGAAATACAGATGTAACTCTGTGAGTGGAAGTCACATATCACAAAGCAGTTTCTCAGAAAGCTTCTTTCCAGATTTCATCGGAGGATATTTCCTTTTTCACCTTTGCCCTCTATGGGCTTCCAAATATCACTTTGCCAATTCCACAAGAACTGTCTTAGAGAAAGGCTTCTTGAGGGGAAAGCTGTAACTCTGTGAGATGATTTCACAGAACACAAAGAAGTTTCTCAGAAAGCTTCTTTCTCTTTGTTATCGGAGGATATTTCCTTTGGCCCTATAGTCTTCAAAGGGATCCGAAATATCTGTTCTCAGATTCCACAGAAATAAGGCTAGCAAAGAGATCCACGAAATACAGATGTAACTCTGTGAGTGGAAGACACATATCACAGAGCAGTTTCTCAGAAAGCTTCTTTCCAGATTTCATCGGAGGATATTTCCTTTTTCCCCATAGCCCTCTATGGGCTTCCAAATATCACTTTGCCAATTCCACAAGAACTGTCTTAGCGAAAGGCTTCTTGAGGGGAAAGCTGTAACTCTGTGAGATGATTTCACAGAACACAAAGAAGTTTCTCAGAAAGCTTCTTTCTGTTTGTTATGGGAGGATATTTCCTTTGGCCCTATAGTCTTCAAAGGGATTCTAACTATCTGCTCTCAGATTCCACAGAAATAAGGCTAGAAAAGAGATCCACGAAATACAGATGTAACTCTGTGAGTGGAAGTCACATATCACAGAGCAGTTTCTCAGAAAGCTTCTTTCCAGATTTCATCGGAGGATATTTCCTTTTTCACCATAGCCCTCTATGGGCTTCCAAGTATCACTTTTCCAATTCCACAAGAACTGTTTTAGCGAAAGGCTTCTTGAGGGGAAAGCTGTAACTCTGACAAATGATTTCACAGAACAGAAAGAAGTTTCTCAGAAAGCTTCTTTCTCTATGTTATCGGAGGATATTTCCTTTGGCCCTATAGTCTTCAAAGGGATCCGAAATATCTGTTCTCAGATTCCACAGAAATAAGGCTAGCAAAGAGATCCACGAAATACAGATGTAGCTCTGTGAGTGGAAGTCACATATCACAGAGCAGTTTCTCAGAAAGCTTCTTTCCAGATTTCATCCGAGGATATTTCCTTTTTCACCGTAGCCCACTATGGGCTTCCAAATATCACTTTGCCAATTCCACAAGAACTGTCTTAGCGAAAGGCTTCTTGAGGGGAAAGCTGTAACTCTGTGAGATGATTTCACAGAACACAAAGAAGTTTCTCAGAAAGCTTCTTTCTCTTTGTTATCGGAGGACATTTCTTTGGCCCTATAGTCTTCAAAGGGATCCGAAATTACTGTTCTCAGATTCCACAGAAATAAGGCTAGCAAAGAGATCCACAAAATACAGATGTAACTCTGTGAGTGGAAGTCACATGTCACAGAGCAGTTTCTCAGAAAGCTTCTTTACAGATTTAATCGGAGGATATTTCCTTTTTCACAATAGCCCTCTATGGGCTTCCAAATATCACTTTGCCAATTCCACAAGAACTGTCTTAGCGAAAGGCTTCTTCAGGGGAAAGCTGTAACTCTGGGAGATGATTTCACAGAACACAAAGAAGTTTCTCAGAAAGCTTCTTTCTCTTTTTTTATCGTTGGATATTTCTTTGGCCCTATAGTCTTCAAAGGGATCCGAAATATCTGTTCTCAGATTCCACAGAAATAAGGCTAGCAAAGAGATCCACGAAATACAGAAGTAACTCTGTGAGTGGAAGTCACATATCACAGAGCAGTTTCTCAGAAAGCTTCTTTCCAGATTTCATCGGAGGATATTTCCTTTTTCACCTTTGCCCTCTATGGGCTTCCAAATATCACTTTGCCAATTCCACAAGAACTGTCTTAGAGAAAGGCTTCTTGAGGGGAAAGCTGTAACTCTGTGAGATGATTTCACAGAACACAAAGAAGTTTCTCAGAAAGCTTCTTTCTCTTTGTTATCGGAGGATATTTCCTTTGGCCCTATAGTCTTCAAAGGGATCCGAAATATCTGTTCTCAGATTCCACAGAAATAAGGCTAGCAAAGAGATCCACGAAATACAGATGTAGCTCTGTGAGTGGAAGTCACATATCACAGAGCAGTTTCTCAGAAAGCTTCTTTCCAGATTTCATCCGAGGATATTTCCTTTTTCACCGTAGCCCCCTATGGGCTTCCAAATATCACTTTGCCAATTCCACAAGAACTGTCTTAGCGAAAGGCTTCTTGAGGGGAAAGCTGTAACTCTGTGAGATGATTTCACAGAACAAAAAGAAGTTTCTCAGAAAGCTTCTTTCTCTTTCTTATCGGAGGATATTTCCTTTGGCCCTATAGTCTTCAAAGGGATCCGAAATATCTGTTCTCAGATTCCACAGAAATAAGGCGAGCAAAGAGATCCACGAAATACAGATGTAATTCTGTGAGTGGAAGTCACATATCACAGAGCAGTTTCTCAGAAAGCTTCTTTCCAGATTTCATCGGAGGATATTTCCTTTTTCACCATAGCCGTCTATGGGCTTCCAAATATCACCTTGCCAATTCCACAAGAACTGTCTTAGCGAAAGGCTTCTCGAGGGGAAAGCTGTAACTCTGTGAGATGATTTCACAGAACACAAAGAAGTTTCTCAGAAAGCTTCTTTCTCTTTGTTATCGGAGGATATTTCCTTTGGCCCTATAGTCTTCAAAGGGATCCGAAATATCTGTTCTCAGATTCCACAGAAATAAGGCTAGCAAAGAGATCCACGAAATACAGATGGAACTCTGTGAGTGGAAGACACATATCACAGAGCAGTTTCTCAGAAAGCTTCTTTCCAGATTTCATCGGAGGATATTTCCTTTTTCACCATAGCCCTCTATGGGCTTCCAAATATCACTTTGCCAATTCCACAAGAACTGTCTTAGCGAAAGGCTTCTTGAGGGGAAAGCTGTAACTCTGTGAGATGATTTCCAGAACACAAAGAAGTTTCTCAGAAAGCTTCTTTCTGTTTGTTATGGGAGGATATTTCCTTTGGCCCTATAGTCTTTAAAGGGATTCCAACTATCTGCTCTCAGATTCCACAGAAATAAGGCTAGCAAAGAGATCCACGAAATACAGATGTAACTCTGTGAGTGGAAGTCACATATCACAGAGCAGTTTCTCAGAAAGCTTCTTTCCAGATTTCATCGGAGGATATTTCCTTTTTCACCATAGCCCTCTATGGGCTTCCAAGTATCACTTTTCCAATTCCACAAGAACTGTTTTAGCGAAAGGCTTCTTGAGGGGAAAGCTGTAACTCTGACAGATGATTTCACAGAAAAGAAAGAAGTTTCTCAGAAAGCTTCTTTCTCTATGTTATCGGAGGATATTTCCTTTGGCCCTATTGTCTTCAAAGGGATCCGAAATATCTGTTCTCAGATTCCACAGAAATAAGGCTAGCAAAGAGATCCACGAAATACAGATGTAGCTCTGTGAGTGGAAGTCACATATCACAGAGCAGTTTCTCAGAAAGCTTCTTTCCAGATTTCATCCGAGGATATTTCCTTTTTCACCGTAGCCCCCTATGGGCTTCCAAATATCACTTTGCCAATTCCACAAGAACTGTCTTAGCGAAAGGCTTCTTGAGGGGAAAGCTGTAACTCTGTGAGATGATTTCACAGAACACAAAGAAGTTTCTCAGAAAGCTTCTTTGTCTTTGTTATCAGAGGACATTTCTTTGGCCCTATAGTCTTCAAAGGGATCCGAAATTACTGTTCTCAGATTCCACAGAAATAAGGCTAGCAAAGAGATCCACAAAATACAGATGTAACTCTGTGAGTGGAAGTCACATGTCACAGAGCAGTTTCTCAGAAAGCTTCTTTACAGATTTAATCGGAGGATATTTCCTTTTTCACAATAGCCCTCTATGGGCTTCCAAATATCACTTTGCCAATTCCACAAGAACTGTCTTAGCGAAAGGCTTCTTCAGGGGAAAGCTGTAAATCTGGGAGATGATTTCACAGAACACAAAGAAGTTTCTCAGAAAGCTTCATTCTCTTTTTTATCGTTGGATATTTCTTTGGCCCTATAGTCTTCAAAGGGATCTGAAATATCTGTTCTCAGATTCCACAGAAATAAGGCTAGCAAAGAGATCCACGAAATACAGATGTAACTCTGTGAGTGGAAGTCACATATCACAGAGCAGTTTCTCAGAAAGCTTCTTTCCAGATTTCACTGGAGGATATTTCCTTTTTCACTATAGCCCTCTATGGGCTTCCAAATATCACTTTGCCAATTCCACAAGAAGTGTCTTAGCGAAAGGCTTCTTGAGGGGAAAGCTGTAACTCTGTGAGATGATTTCACAGAACACAAAGAATTTTCTCAGAAAGCTTCTTTCTCTTTGTTATCGGAGGATATTTCCTTTGGCCCTATAGACTTCGAAGGGATCCGAAATATCTGCTCTCAGATTCCACAGAAAAAAGGCTAGCAAAGAGATCCACGAAATACAGATGTAACTCTGTGAGTGGAAGTCACATATCACAGAGCAGTTTCTCAGAAAGCTTCTTTCCAGATTTCATTGGAGGATATTTCCTTTTTCACCATTGCCCTCTATGGGCTTCCAAATATCACTTTGCCAATTCCACAAGAACTGTCTTAGAGAAAGGCTTCTTGAGGGGAAAGCTGTAACTCTGTGAGATGATTTCACAGAACACAAAGAAGTTTCTCAGAAAGCTTCTTTCTCTTTGTTATCGGAGGATATTTCCTTTGGCCCTATAGTCTTCAAAGGGATCCGAAATATCTGTTCTCAGATTCCACAGAAATAAGGCTAGCAAAGAGATCCACGAAATACAGATGTAACTCTGTGAGTGGAAGTCACGTATCACAGAGCAGTTTCTCAGAAAGCTTCTTTCCAGATTTCATCGGAGGATATTTCCTTTTTCACCATAGCCGTCTATGGGCTTCCAAATATCACTTTGCCAATTCCACGAGAACTGTCTTAGCGAAAGGCTTCTTGAGGGGAAAGCTGTAACTCTGTGAGATGATTTCACAGAACACAAAGAAGTTTCTCAGAAAGCTTCTTTCTGTTTGTTATCGGAGGATATTTCCTTTGGCCCTATAGTCTTCAAAGGGATCCGAAATATCTGTTCTCAGATTCCACAGAAATAAGGCTAGCAAAGAGATCCACGAAATACAGATGTAACTCTGTGAGTGGAAGTCACATATCACAGAGCAGTTTCTCAGAAAGCTTCTTTCCTGATTTCATCTGAGGATATTTCCTTTTTCACCATAGCCCTCTATGGGCTTCCAAATATCACTTTGCCAATTCCACAAGAACTGTCTTAGCGAAAGGCTTCTTGAGGGGAAAGCTGTAACTCTATGAGATGATTTCACAGAACACAAAGAAGTTTCTCAGAAAGCTTCTTTCTCTTTGTTATCGGAGGATATTTCCTTTGGCCCTATAGTCTTCCAAGGCATCCGAAATATCTGTTCTCAGATTCCACAGAAATAAGGCTAGCAAAGAGATCCACGAAATACAGATGTAACTCTGTGAGTGGAAGTCACATATCACAGAGCAGTTTCTCAGAAAGCTTCTTTCCAGATTTCATTGGAGGATATTTCCTTTTTCACCATAGCCCTCTATGGGCTTCCAAATATCACTTTGCCAATTCCACAAGAACTGTCTTAGCGAAAGGCTTCTTGAGGGGAAAGCTCTAACTCTGTGAGATGATTTCACAGAACACAAAGAATTTTCTCAGAAAGCTTCTTTCTCTTTGTTATCGGAGGATATTTCCTTTGGCCCTATAGTCTTCAAAGGGATCCGAAATATCTGTTCTCAGATTCCACAGAAATAAGGCTAGCAAAGAGATCCACGAAATACAGATGTAACTCTGTGAGTGGATGTCACATATCACAGAGCAGTTTCTCAGAAAGCTTCTTTCCAGATTTCATTGGAGGATATTTCCTTTTTCACCATTGCCCTCTATGGGCTTCCAAATATCACTTTGCCAATTCCACAAGAACTGTCTTAGAGAAAGGTTTCTTGAGGGGAAAGCTGTAACTCTGGGAGATGATTTCACAGAACACAAAGAAGTTTCTCAGAAAGCTTCTTTCTCTTTGTTATCGGAGGATATTTCCTTTGGCCCTATAGTCTTCAAAGGGATCCGAAATATCTCTTCTCAGATTCCACAGAAATAAGGCTAGCAAAGAGATCCACGAAATACAGATGTAACTCTGTGAGTGGAAGTCACATATCACAGAGCAGTTTCTCAGAAAGCTTCTTTCCAGATTTCATCGGAGGATATTTCCTTTTTCACCATAGCCCTGTATGGGCTTCCAAGTATCACTTTTCCAATTCCACAAGAACTGTTTTAGCGAAAGGCTTGTTGAGGGGAAAGCTGTAACTCTGTGAGATGATTTCACAGAACACAAAGGAGTTTCTCAGAAAGCTTCTTTCTCTATGTTATCGGAGGATATTTCCTTTGGCCCTATAGTCTTCAAAGGGATCCGAAATATCTGTTCTCAGATTCCACAGACATAAGGCTAGCAAAGAGATCCACGAAATACAGATGTAACTCAGTGAGTGGAAGTCACATATCACAGAGCAGTTTCTCAGAAAGCTTCTTTCCAGATTTCATCGGAGGATATTTCCTTTTTCACCATAGCCCTCTATGGGCTTCCAAATATCACTTTGCCAATTCCACAAGAACTGTCTTAGCGAAAGGCTTCTTGAGGGGAAAGCTGTAACTCTGTGATATGATTTCACAGAACACAAAGAAGTTTCTCAGAAAGCTTCTTTCTGTTTGTTATGGGAGGATATTTCCTTTGGCCCTATAGTCTTCAAAGGGATTCTAACTATCTGCTCTCAGATTCCACAGAAATAAGGCTAGTAAAGAGATCCACGAAATACTGATGTAACTCTGTGAGTGGAAATCACATATCACAGAGCAGATTCTCAGAATGCTTCTTTCCAGATTTCATTCGAGGATATTTCCTTTTTCACCATAGCCCTCTATGGGCTTCCAAATATCACTTTGCCAATTCCACAAGAACTGTCTTAGCGAAAGGCTTCTTGAGGGGAAAGCTGTAACTCTGTGAGATGATTTCACAGAACACAAAGAAGTTTCTCAGAAAGCTTCTTTCTCTTTGCTATCGGAGGATATTTCCTTTGGCCCTATAGTCTTCAAAGGGATCCGAAATATCTGTTCTCAGATTCCACAGAAATAAGGCTAGCAAAGAGATCCACGAAATACAGATGTAACTCTGTGAGTGGAAGTCACATATCAAAGAGCAGTTTCTCAGAAAGCTTCTTTCCAGATTTCATCGGAGGATATTTCCTTTTTCACCATAGCCCTATATGGGCTTCCAAATATCACTTTGCCAATTCCACAAGAACTGTCTTAGCGAAAGGCTTCTTGAGGGGAAAGCTGTAACTCTATGAGATGATTTCACAGAACACAAAGAAGTTTCTCAGAAAGCTTCTTTCTCTTTGTTATCGGAGGATATTTCCTTTGGCCCTATAGTCTTCAAAGGCATCCGAAATATCTGTTCTCAGATTCCACAGAAATAAGGCTAGCAAAGAGATCCACGAAACACAGATGTAACTCTGTGAGTGGAAGTCACATATCACAGAGCAGTTTCTCAGAAAGCTTCTTTCCAGATTTCATTGGAGGATATTTCCTTTTTCACCATAGCCCTCTATGGGCTTCCAAATATCACTTTGCCAATTCCACAAGAACTGTCTTAGCGAAAGGCTTCTTGAGGGGAAAGCTCTAACTCTGTGAGATGATTTCACAGAACACAAAGAATTTTCTCAGAAACCTTCTTTCTCTTTGTTATCGGAGGATATTTCCTTTGGCCCTATAGTCTTCAAAGGGATCCGAAATATCTGTTCTCAGATTCCACAGAAATAAGGCTAGCAAAGAGATCCACGAAATACAGATGTAACTCTGTGAGTGGATGTCACATATCACAGAGCAGTTTCTCAGAAAGCTTCTTTCCAGATTTCATTGGAGGATATTTCCTTTTTCACCATTGCCCTCTATGGGCTTCCAAATATCACTTTGCCAATTCCACAAGAACTGTCTTAGAGAAAGGTTTCTTGAGGGGAAAGCTGTAACTCTATGAGATGATTTCACAGAACACAAAGAAGTTTCTCAGAAAGCTTCTTTCCAGATTTCATCGGAAGATATTTCCTTTTTCACCATAGCCCTGTATGGGCTTCCAAGTATCACTTTTCCAATTCCACAAGAACTGTTTTAGCGAAAGGCTTCTTGAGGAGAAAGCTGTAACTCTGTGAGATGATTTCACAGAACACAAAGAAGTTTCTCAGAAAGCTTCTTTCTCTTTGTTATCGGAGGATATTTCCTTTGGCCCTATAGTCTTCAAAGGGATCCGAAATATCTGTTCTCAGATTCCACAGAAATAAGGCTAGCAAAGAGATCCACGAAATACAGATGTAACTCAGTGAGTGGAAGTCACATATCACAGAGCAGTTTCTCAGAAAGCTTCTTTCCAGATTTCATCGGAGGATATTTCCTTTTTCACCATAGCCCTCTATGGGCTTCCAAATATCACTTTGCCAATTCCACAAGAACTGTCTTAGCGAAAGGCTTCTTGAGGGGAAAGCTGTAACTCTGTGATATGATTTCACAGAACACAAAGAAGTTTCTCAGAAAGCTTCTTTCTGTTTGTTATGGGAGGATATTTCCTTTGGCCCTATAGTCTTTAAAGGGATTCTAACTATCTGCTCTCAGATTCCACAGAAATAAGGCTAGCAAAGAGATCCACGAAATACTGATGTAACTCTGTGAGTGGAAATCACATATCACAGAGCAGTTTCTCAGAATGCTTCTTTCCAGATTTCATTCGAGGATATTTCCTTTTTCACCATAGCCCTCTATGGGCTTCCAAATATCACTTTGCCAATTCCACAAGAACTGTCTTAGCGAAAGGCTTCTTGAGGGGAAAGCTGTAACTCTGTGAGATGATTTCACAGAACACAAAGAAGTTTCTCAGAAAGCTTCTTTCTCTTTGTTATCGGAGGATATTTCCTTTGGCCCTATAGTCTTCAAAGGGATCCGAAATATCTGTTCTCAGATTCCACAGAAATAAGGCTAGCAAAGAGATCCACGAAATACAGATGTAACTCTGTGAGTGGAAGTCACATATCACAGACCAGTTTCTCAGAAAGCTTCTTTCCAGATTTCATCGGAGGATATTTCCTTTTTCACCATAGCCCTCTATGGGCTTCCAAGTATCACTTTTCCAATTCCACAAGAACTGTTTTAGCGAAAGGCTTCTTGAGGGGAAAGCTGTAACTCTGAGAGATGATTTCACAGAACACAAAGAAGTTTCTCAGAAAGCTTCTTTCTCTTTGTTATCGGAGGATATTTCCTTTGGCCCTATAGTCTTCAAAGGGATCCGAAATATCTGTTCTCAGATTCCACAGAAATAAGGCTAGCAAAGAGATCCACGAAATACAGATGTAACTCTGTGAGTGGAAGTCACATATCACAGAGCAGTTTCTCAGAAAGCTTCTTTCCAGATTTCATCCGAGGATATTTCCTTTTTCACCGTAGCCCACTATGGGCTTCCAAATATCACTTTGCCAATTCCACAAGAACTGTCTTAGCGAAAGGCTTCTTGAGGGGCAAGCTGTAACTCTGTGAGATGATTTCACAGAACACAAAGAAGTTTCTCAGAAAGCTTCTTTCTCTTTGTTATCGGAGGACATTTCTTTGGCCCTATAGTCTTCAAAGGGATCCGAAATATCTGTTCTCAGATTCCACAGAAATAAGGCTAGCAAAGAGATCCACAAAATACAGATGTAACTCTGTGAGTGGAAGTCACATGTCACAGAGCAGTTTCTCAGAAAGCTTCTTTCCATATTTCATCGGAGGATAT
Source organism: Macaca mulatta (assembly GCF_049350105.2). Taxonomy (NCBI): domain Eukaryota; kingdom Metazoa; phylum Chordata; class Mammalia; order Primates; family Cercopithecidae; genus Macaca; species Macaca mulatta. Next base: position 33,554,739 of record NC_133417.1, read on the forward strand.
TTCCTTTTTCACAATAGCCCTCTATGGGCTTCCAAATATCACTTTGCCAATTCCACAAGAACTGTCTTAGCGAAAGGCTTCTTCAGGGGAAAGCTGTAACTCTGGGAGATGATTTCACAGAACACAAAGAAGTTTCTCAGAAAGCTTCTTTCTCTTTGTTATCGGAGGATATTTCCTTTGGCCCTATAGTCTTCAAAGGCATCCGAAATATCTGTTCTCAGATTCCACAGAAATAAGGCTAGCAAAGAGATCCAAAAAATACAGATGTAACTCTGTGAGTGGAAGTCACATATCACAGAGCAGTTTCTCAGAAAGCTTCTTTCCAGATTTCATTGGAGGATATTTCCTTTTTCACCATAGCCCTCTATGGGCTTCCAAATATCACTTTGCCAATTCCACAAAAACTGTCTTAGCGAAAGGCTTTTTGAGGGGAAAGCTCTAACTCTGTGAGATGATTTCACAGAACACAAAGAATTTTCTCAGAAAGCTTCTTTCTCTTTGTTATCGGAGGATATTTCCTTTGGCCCTATAGTCTTCAAAGGGATCCGAAATATCTGTTCTCAGATTCCACAGAAATAAGGCTAGCAAAGAGATCCACGAAATACAGATGTAACTCTGTGAGTGGATGTCACATATCACAGAGCAGTTTCTCAGAAAGCTTCTTTCCAGATTTCATTGGAGGATATTTCCTTTTTCACCATTGCCCTCTATGGGCTTCCAAATATCACTTTGCCAATTCCACAAGAACTGTCTTAGAGAAAGGTTTATTGAGGGGAAAGCTGTAACTCTGTGAGATGATTTCACAGAACACAAAGAAGTTTCTCAGAAAGCTTCTTTCTCTTTGTTATTGAGGATATTTCCTTTGGCCCTATAGTCTTCAAAGGGATCCGAAATATCTGTTCTCAGATTCCACAGAAATAAGGCTAGCAAAGAGATCCACGAAATACAGATGTAACTCTGTGAGTGGAAGTCACATATCACAGAGCAGTTTCTCAGAAAGCTTCTTTCCAGATTTCATCGGAGGATATTTCCTTTTTCACCATAGCCCTGTATGGGCTTCCAAGTATCACTTTTCCAATTCCACAAGAACTGTTTTAGCGAAAGGCTTCTTGAGGGGAAAGCTGTAACTCTGTGAGATGATTTCACAGAACACAAAGAAGTTTCTCAGAAAGCTTCTTTCTCTTTGTTATCGGAGGATATTTCCTTTGGCCCTATAGTCTTCAAAGGGATCCGAAATATCTGTTCTCAGATTCCACAGAAATAAGGCTAGCAAAGAGATCCACGAAATACAGATGTAACTCAGTGAGTGGAAGTCACATATCACAGAGCAGTTTCTCAGAAAGCTTCTTTCCAGATTTCATCGGAGGATATTTCCTTTTTCACCATTGCCCTCTATGGACTTCAAAATATCACTTTGCCCATTCCACAAGAACTGTCTTAGCGAAAGGCTTCTTGAGGGGAAAGCTGTAACTCTGTGATATGATTTCACAGAACACAAAGAAGTTTCTCAGAAAGCTTCTTTCTGTTTGTTATGGGAGGATATTTCCTTTGGCCCTATAGTCTTCAAAGGGATTCTAACTATCTGCTCTCAGATTCCACAGAAATAAGGCTAGCAAAGAGATCCACGAAATACTGATGTAACTCTGTGAGTGGAAATCACATATCACAGAGCAGTTTCTCAGAATGCTTCTTTCCAGATTTCATTCGAGGATATTTCCTTTTTCACCATAGCCCTCTATGGGCTTCCAAATATCACTTTGCCAATTCCAAAAGAACTGTCTTAGCGAAAGGCTTCTTGAGGGGAAAGCTGTAACTCTGTGAGATGATTTCACAGAACACAAAGAAGTTTCTCAGAAAGCTTCTTTCTCTTTGTTATCGGAGGATATTTCCTTTGGCCCTATAGTCTTCAAAGGGATCCGAAATATCTGTTCTCAGATTCCACAGAAATAAGGCTAGCAAAGAGATCCACGAAATACAGATGTAACTCTGTGAGTGGAAGTCACATATCACAGAGCAGTTTCTCAGAAAGCTTCTTTCCAGATTTCATCGGAGGATATTTCCTTTTTCACCATAGCCCTCTATGGGCTTCCAAGTATCACTTTTCCAATTCCACAAGAACTGTTTTAGCGAAAGGCTTCTTGAGGGGAAAGCTGTAACTCTGACAGATGATTTCACAGAACACAAAGAAGTTTCTCAGAAAGCTTCTTTCTCTTTGTTATCGGAGGATATTTCCTTTGGCCCTATAGTCTTCAAAGGGATCCTAAATATCTGTTCTCAGATTCCACAGAAATAAGGCTAGCAAAGAGATCCACGAAATACAGATGTAACTCTGTGAGTGGAAGTCACATATCACAGAGCAGTTTCTCAGAAAGCTTCTTTCCAGATTTCATCCGAGGATATTTCCTTTTTCACCGTAGCCCACTATGGGCTTCCAAATATCACTTTGCCAATTCCACAAGAACTGTCTTAGCGAAAGGCTTCTTGAGGGGAAGCTGTAACTCTGTGAGATGATTTCACAGAACACAAAGAAGTTTCTCAGAAAGCTTCTTTCTCTTTGTTATCGGAGGACATTTCCTTGGCCCTATAGTCTTCAAAGGGATCCGAAATATCTGTTCTCAGATTCCACAGAAATAAGGCTAGCAAAGAGATCCACAAAATACAGATGTAACTCTGTGAGTGGAAGTCACATGTCACAGAGCAGTTTCTCAGAAAGCTTCTTTACAGATTTCATTGGAGGATATTCCCTTTTTCACAATAGCCCACTATGGGCTTCCAAATATCACTTTGCTAATTCCACAAGAACTGTCTTAGCGAAAGGCTTCTTCAGGTTAAAGCTGTAACTCTGGGAGATGATTTCACAGAACACAAAGAAGTTTCTCAGAAAGCTTCTTTCTCTTTTTTATCGTTGGATATTTCTTTGGCCCTATAGTCTTCAAAGGGATCCGAAATATCTGTTCTCAGATTCCACAGAAATAAGGCTAGCAAAGAGATCCACGAAATAGAGATGTAACTCTGTGAGTGGAAGTCACATATCACAGAGCAGTTTCTCAGAAAGCTTCTTTCCAGATTTCATTGGAGGATATTTCCTTTTTCACCATTGCGCTCTATGGGCTTCCAAATATCACTTTGCCAATTCCACAAGAACTGTCTTAGAGAAAGGCTTATTGAGGGGAAAGCTGTAACTCTGTGAGATGATTTCACAGAACACAAAGAAGTTTCTCAGAAAGCTTCTTTCTCTTTGTTATCGGAGGATATTTCCTTTGGCCCTATAGTCTTCAAAGGGATCCGAAATATCTGTTCTCAGATTCCACAGATATAAGGCTAGCAAAGAGATCCACGAAATACAGATGTAACTCTGTGAGTGGAAGTCACATATCACAGAGCAGTTTCTCAGAAAGCTTCTTTCCAGATTTCATCGGAGGATATTTCCTTTTTCACCATAGCCGTCTATGGGCTTCCAAATATCACTTTGCCAATTCCACAAGAACTGTCTTAGCGAAAGGCTTCTTGAGGGGAAAGCTGTAACTCTGTGAGATGATTTCACAGAACACAAAGAAGTTTCTCAGAAAGCTTCTTTCTCTTTGTTATCTGAGGATATTTCCTTTGGCCCTATAGTATTCAAAGGGATCCGAAATATCTGTTCTCAGATTCCACAGAAATAAGGCTAGCAAAGAGATCCACGAAATACAGATGTAGTTCTGTGAGTGGAAGTCACATATCACAGAGCAGTTTCTCAGAAAGCTTCTTTCCAGATTTCATCCGAGGATATTTCCTTTTTCACCGTAGCCCCCTATGGGCTTCCAAATATCACTTTGCCAATTCCACAAGAACTGTCTTAGCGAAAGGCTTCTTGAGGGGCAAGCTGCAACTCTGTGAGATGATTTCACAGAACACAAAGAAGTTTCTCAAAAAGCTTCTTTCTCTTTGTTATCGGAGGACATTTCTTTGTCCCTATAGTCTTCAAAGGGATCCGAAATATCTGTTCTCAGATTCCACAGAAATAAGGCTAGCAAAGAGATCCACAAAATACAGATGTAACTCTGTGAGTGGAAGTCACATGTCACAGAGCAGTTTCTCAGAAAGCTTCTTTACAGATTTCATTGGAGGATATTTCCTTTTTCACAATAGCCCTCTAGGGGCTTCCAAATATCACTTTGCCAATTCCACAAGAACTGTCTTAGCGAAAGGCTTCTTCAGGGGAAAGCTGTAACTCTGGGAGATGATTTCACAGAACACAAAGAAGTTTCTCAGAAAGCTTCTTTCACTTTTTTATCGTTGGATATTTCTTTGGCCCTATAGTCTTCAAAGGGATCCGAAATATCTGTTCTCAGATTCCACAGAAATAAGGCTAGCAAAGAGATCCACGAAATACAGATGTAACTCTGTGAGTGGAAGTCACATATCACAGAGCAGTTTCTCAGAAAGCTTCTTTCCAGATTTCATTGGAGGATATTTCCTTTTTCACCATAGCCCTCTATGGGCTTCCAAATATCACTTTGCCAATTCCACAAGAACTGTCTTAGCGAAAGGCTTCTTGAGGGGAAAGCTGTAACTCTGTGAGATGATTTCACAGAACACAAAGAATTTTCTCAGAAAGCTTCTTTCTCTTTGTTATCGGAGGATATTTCCTTTGGCCCTATAGTCTTCAAAGGGATCCGAAATATCTGTTCTCAGATTCCACAGAAAAAAGGCTAGCAAAGAGATCCACGAAATACAGATGTAACTCTGTGAGTGGAAGTCACATATCACAGAGCAGTTTCTCAGAAAGCTTCTTTCCAGATTTCATTGGAGGATATTTCCTTTTTCACCATTGCCCTCTATGGGCTTCCAAATATCACTTTGCCAATTCCACAAGAACTGTCTTAGAGAAAGGCTTCTTGAGGGGAAAGCTGTAACTCTGTGAGATGATTTCACAGAACACAAAGAAGTTTCTCAGAAAGCTTCTTTCTCTTTGTTATCGGAGGATATTTCCTTTGGCCCTATAGTCTTCAAAGGGATCCGAAATATCTGTTCTCAGATTCCACAGAAATAAGTCTAGCAAAGAGATCCACGAAATACAGATGTAACTCTGTGATTGGAAGTCACATATCACAGAGCAGTTTCTCAGAAAGCTTCTTTCCAGATTTCATCGGACGATATTTCCTTTTTCACCATAGCCGTCTATGGGCTTCCAAATATCACTTTGCCAATTCCACGAGAACTGTCTTAGCGAAAGGCTTCTTGAGGGGAAAGCTGTAACTCTGTGAGATGATTTCACAGAACACAAAGAAGTTTCTCAGAAAGCTTCTTTCTCTTTGCTATCGGAGGATATTTCCTTTGGCCCTATAGTCTTAAAAGGGATCCGAAATATCTGTTCTCAGATTCCACAGAAATAAGGCTAGCAAAGAGATCCACGAAATACAGATGTAACTCTGTGAGTGGAAGTCACATATCACAGAGCAGTTTCTCAGAAAGCTTCTTTCCAGATTTCATCTGAGGATATTTCCTTTTTCACCATAGCCCTCTATGGGCTTCCAAATATCACTTTGCCAATTTCACAAGAACTGTCTTAGCGAAAGGCTCCTTGAGGGGAAAGCTGTAACTCTATGAGATGATTTCACAGAACACAAAGAAGTTTCTCAGAAAGCTTCTTTCTCTTTGTTATCGGAGGATATTTCCTTTGGCCCTATAGACTTCAAAGGCATCCGAAATATCTGTTCTCAGATTCCACAGAAATAAGGCTAGCAAAGAGATCCACGAAATACAGATGTAACTCTGTGAGTGGAAGTCACATATCACAGAGCAGTTTCTCAGAAAGCTTCTTTCCAGATTTCATTGGAGGATATTTCCTTTTTCACCATAGCCCTCTATGGGCTTCCAAATATCACTTTGCCAATTCCACAAGAACTGTCTTAGCGAAAGGCTTCTTGAGGGGAAAGGTCTAACTCTGTGAGATGATTTCACAGAACACAAAGAATTTTCTCAGAAAGCTTCTTTCTCTTTCTTATCGGAGGATATTTCCTTTGGCCCTATAGTCTTCAAAGGGATCCGAAATATCTGCTCTCAGATTCCACAGAAATAAGGCTAGCAAAGAGATCCACGAAATACAGATGTAACTCTGTGAGTGGATGTCACATATCACAGAGCAGTTTCTCAGAAAGCTTCTTTCCAGATTTAATTGGAGGATATTTCCTTTTTCACCATTGCCCTCTATGGGCTTCCAAATATCACTTTGCCAATTCCACAAGAACTGTCTTAGAGAAAGGTTTATTGAGGGGAAAGCTGTAACTCTGTGAGATGATTTCACAGAACACAAAGAAGTTTCTCAGAAAGCTTCTTTCTCTTTGTTATTGAGGATATTTCCTTTGGCCCTATAGTCTTCAAAGGGATCCGAAATATCTGTTCTCAGATTCCACAGAAATAAGGCTAGCAAAGAGATCCACGAAATACAGATGTAACTCTGTGAGTGGAAGTCACATATCACAGAGCAGTTTCTCAGAAAGCTTCTTTCCAGATTTCATCGGTGGATATTTCCTTTTTCACCATAGCCCTGTATGGGCTTCCAAGTATCACTTTTCCAATTCCACAAGAACTGTTTTAGCGAAAGGCTTCTTGAGGGGAAAGCTGTAACTCTGTGAGATGATTTCACAGAACACAAAGAAGTTTCTCAGAAAGCTTCTTTCTCTTTGTTATCGGAGGATATTTCCTTTGGCCCTATAGTCTTCAAAGGGATCCGAAATATCTGTTCTCAGATTCCACAGAAGTAAGGCTAGCAAAGAGATCCACGAAATACAGATGTAACTCTGTGAGTGGAAGTCACATATCACAGAGCAGTTTCTCAGAAAGCTTCTTTCCAGATTTCATCTGAGGATATTTCCTTTTTCACCATAGCCCTCTATGGGCTTCCAAATACCACTTTGCCAATTCCACAAGAACTGTCTTAGCGAAAGGCTTCTTTAGGGGAAAGCTGTAACTCTGGCGATGATTTCACAGAACACAAAGATGTTTCTCAGAAAGCTTCTTTCTCTTTGTTATCGGAGGATATTTCCTTTGGCCCTATAGTCTTCAAAGGGATCCGAAATATCTGTTCTCAGATTCCACAGAAATAAGGCTAGCAAAGAGATCCACGAAATACAGATGTAACTCTGTGAGTGGAAGTCACATATCACACAGCAGTTTCTCAGAAAGCTTCTTTCCAGATTTCATCGGAGGATATTTCCTTTTTCACCATAGCCCTCTATGGGCTTCCAAATATCACTTTGCCAATTCCACAAGAACTGTCTTAGCGAAAGGCTTCTTGAGGGGAAAGCTGTAACTCTGTGAGATGATTTCACAGAACACAAAGAAGTTTCTCAGAAAGCTTCTTTCTCTTTGTTATCGGAGGATATTTCCTTTGGCCCTATAGTCTTCAAAGGGATTCGAAATATCTGTTCTCAGATTCAACAGAAATAAGGCTAGCAAAGAGATCCACGAAATACAGATGTAACTCTGTGAGTGGAAGTCACATATCACAGAGCAGTTTCTCAGAAAGCTTCTTTCCAGATTTCATCGGAGGATAATTCCTTTTTCACCATAGCCCTCTATGGGCTTCCAAATATCACTTTGCCAATTCCACAAGAACTGTCTTAGCGAAAGGCTTCTTGAGGGGAAAGCTGCAACTCTGGGAGATGATTTCACAGAACACAAAGGAGTTTCTCAGAAAGCTTCTTTCTCTTTGTTATCGGAGGATATTTCCTTTGGCCCTATAGTCTTCAAAGGGATCCGAAATATCTGTTCTCAGATTCCACAGAAATAAGGCTAGCAAAGAGATCCACGAAATACAGATGTAACTCTGTGAGTGGAAGTCACATATCACAGAGCAGTTTCTCAGAAAGCTTCTTTCCAGATTTCATCTGAGGATATTTCCTTTTTCACCATAGCCCTATATGGGCTTCCAAATATCACTTTGCCAATTCCACAAGAACTGTCTTAGCGAAAGGCTTCTTGAGGGGAAAGCTGTAACTCTATGAGATGATTTCACAGAACACAAAGAAGTATCTCAGAAAGCTTCTTTCTCTTTGTTATCGGAGGATATTTCCTTTGGCCCTATAGTCTTCAAAGGGATCCGAAATATCTGTTCTCAGATTCCACAGAAATAAGGCTAGCAAAGAGATCCACGAAATACAGATGTAACTCTGTGAGTGGAAGTCACATATCACAGAGCAGTTTCTCAGAAAGCTTCTTTCCAGATTTCATCGGAGGATATTTCCTTTTTCACCATAGCCGTCTATGGGCTTCCAAATATCACTTTGCCAATTCCACAAGAACTGTCTTAGCGAAAGGCTTCTTGAGGGGAAAGCTGTAACTCTGTGAGATGATTTCACAGAACACAAAGAACTTTCTCAGAAAGCTTCTTTCTCTTTGTTATCGGAGGATATTTCCTTTGGCCCTATAGTCTTCAAAGGGATCCGAAATATCTGTTCTCAGATTCCACAGAAATAACGCTAGCAAAGAGATCCACAAAATACAGATGTAACTCTGTGAGTGGAAGTCACATATCACATAGCAGTTTCTCAGAAAGCTTCTTTCCAGATTTCATCGGAGGGTATTTCCTTTTTCACAATAGCCCTCTATGGGCTTCCAAATATCACTTTGCCAATTCCACAAAAACTGTCTTAGCGAAAGGCTTCTTCAGGGGAAAGCTGTAACTCTGGGAGATGATTTCACAGAACACAAAGAAGTTTCTCAGAAAGCTTCTTTCTCTTTGTTATGGGAGGATATTTCCTTTGGCCCTATAGTCTTCAAAGGGATTCGAAATATCTGCTCTCAGATTCCACAGAAATAAGGCTAGCAAAGAGATCCACGAAATACTGATATAACTCTGTGAGTGCAAATCACATATCACAGAACAGTTTCTCAGAAAGCTTCTTTCCAGATTTCATTCGAGGATATTTCCTTTTTCACCATAGCCCTCTACGGGCTTCCAAATATCACTTTGCCAATTCCACAAGAACTGTCTTAGCGAAAGGCTTCTTGAGGGGAAAGCTGTAACTCTGTGAGATGATTTCACAGAACACAAAGAAGTTTCTCAGAAAGCTTCTTTCTCTTTGTTATCGGAGGATATTTCCTTTGGCCCTATAGTCTTCAAAGGGATCCGAAATATCTGTTCTCAGATTCCACAGAAATAAGGCTAGCAAAGGGATCCACGAAATACAGATATACTCTGTGAGTGGAAGTCACATATCACAGAGCAGTTTCTCAGAAAGCTTCTTTCCAGATTTCATCGGAGGATATTTCCTTTTTCAAGATAGCCCTCTATGGGCTTCCAAATATCACTTTGCCATTTCCACGAGAACTGTCTTAGAGAAAGGCTTCTTGAGAGGAAAGATGTAACTCTGGGAGATGATTTCACAGAACACAAAGAAGTTTCTCAGAAAGCTTCTTTGTCTTTGTTATGGGAGGATATTTCCTTTCTCCATATAGTCTTCAAAGGGATCCGAAATATCTGTTCTCAGATTCCACAGAAATAAGGCTAGTAAAGAGATCCACGAAATACAGATGGAACTCTGTGAGTGGAAGTCACATATCACAGAGCAGTTTCTCAGAAAGCTTCTTTCCAGATTTCATCGGAGGATATTTCCTTTTTCACCATAGCCCTCTAAGGGCTTCCAAGTATCACTTTTCCAATTCCACAAGAACTGTTTTAGCAAAAGGCTTCTTGAGGGGAAAGCTGTAACTCTGACAGATGATTTCACAGAACACAAAGAAGTTTCTCATAAAGCTTCTTTCTCTTTGTTATCGGAGGATATTTCCTTTGGCCCTATAGTCTTCAAAGGGATCCGAAATATCTGTTCTCAGATTCCACAGAAATAAGGCTAGCAAAGAGATCCACGAAATACAGATGTAACTCTGTGAGTGGAAGTCACATATCACAGATCAGTTTCTCAGAAAGCTTCTTTCCAGATTTCATCCGAGGATATTTCCTTTTTCACCGTAGCCCCCTATGGGCTTCCAAATATCACTTTGCCAATTCCACAAGAACTGTCTCAGCGAAAGGCTTCTTGAGGGAAAAGCTGTAACTCTGTGAGATGATTTCACAGAACACAAAGAAGTTTCTCAGAAAGCTTCTTTCTCTTTGTTATCGGAGGACATTTCTTTGGCCCTATAGTCTTCAAAGGGATCCGAAATATCTGTTCTCAGATTCCACAGAAATAAGGCTAGCAAAGAGATCCACAAAATACAGATGTAATTCTGTGAGTGTAAGTCACATGTCACAGAGCAGTTTCTCAGAAAGCTTCTTTCCAGATTTCATTGGAGGATATTTCCTTTTTCACAATAGCCCTCTATGGGCTTCCAAATATCACTTTGCCAATTCCACAAGAACTGTCTTAGCGAAAGGCTTCTTCAGGGGAAAGCTGTAACTCTGGGAGATGATTTCACAGAACACAAAGAAGTTTCTCAGAAAGCTTCTTTCTCTTTGTTATCGTTGGATATTTCTTTGGCCCTATAGTCTTCAAAGGGATCCGAAATATCTTTTCTCAGATTCCACAGAAATAAGGCTAGCAAAGAGATCCACGAAATAGAGATGTAACTCTGTGAGTGGAAGTCACATATCACAGAGCAGTTTCTCAGAAAGCTTCTTTCCAGATTTCATCGGAGGATATTTCCTTTTTCACCATAGCCCTCTATGGGCTTCCAAATATCACTTTGCCAATTCCACAAGAACTGTCTTAGCGAAAGGCTTCTTGAGGGGAAAGCTGTAACTTTGTGAGATGATTTCACAGAACACAAAGAAGTTTCTCAGAAAGCTTCTTTCTCTTTGTTATCGGAGGATATTTCCTTTGGCACTATAGTCTTCAAAGGGATCCGAAATATCTGTTCTCAGACTCCACAGAAATAAGGCTAGCAAAGAGATCCACGAAATACAGATGAAACTCTGTGAGTGGAAGTCTCATATCACAGAGCAGTTTCTCAGAATGCTTCTTTCCAGATTTCATCGGAGGATATTTCCTTTTTCACCATAGCCCTCTATGGGCGTCCAAATATCACTTTGCCAATTCCACAAGAACTGTGTTAGCAAAAGGCTTCTTGAGGGGAAAGCTGTAACTCTGTGAGATCATTTCACAGAACACAAAGAAGTTTCTCAGAAAGCTTCTTTCTGTTTGTTATGGGAGGATATTTCCTTTGGCCCTATAGTCTTCAAAGGGATTCTAACTATCTGCTCTCAGATTCCACAGAAATAAGGCTAGCAAAGAGATCAACGAAATACTGATGTGACTCTGTGAGTGGAAATCACATATCACAGAGCAGTTTCTCAGAAAGCTTCTTTCCAGATTTCATTGGAGGATATTTCCTTTTTCACCATAGCCCTCTATGGGCTTCCAAATATCACTTTGCCAATTCCAGAAGAACTGTCTTAGCGAAAGGCTTCTTGAGGGGAAAGCTGTAACTCTGTGAGGTGATTTCACAGAACACAAAGAAGTTTCTCAGAAAGCTTCTTTCTCTTTGTTATCGGAGGATATTTCCTTTGGCCCTATAGTCTTCAAAGGGATCCGAAATATCTGTTCTCAGATTCCACAGAAATAAGGCTAGCAAAGAGATCCATGAAATACAGACGTAACTCTGTGAGTGGAAGTCACATATCACAGAGCAGTTTCTCAGAAAGCTTCTTTCCAGATTTCATTGGAGGATATTTCCTTTTTCACCATAGCCCTCTATGGGCTTCGAAATATCACTTTGCCAATTCCACAAGAACTGTCTTAGAGAAAGGCTTCTTCAGGGGAAAGCTGTAACTCTGTGAGATGATTTCACAGAACACAAAGAAGTTTCTCAGAAAGCTTCTTTCTCTTTGTTATCGGAGGATATTTCCTTTGGCCCTATAGTCTTCAAAGGGATCGGAAATATCTGTTCTCAGATTCCACAGAAATAAGGCTAGCAAAGAGATCCACGAAATACAGATGTAACTCTGTGAGTGGAAGTCACATAACACAGAGCAGTTTCTCAGAAAGATTCTTTCCAGATTTCATCGGAGGATATTTCCTTTTTCACCATAGCCGTCTATGGGCTTCCAAATATCACTTTGCCAATTCCACGAGAACTGTCTTAGCGAAAAGATTGTTGAGGGGAAAGCTGCAACTCTGAGAGATGATTTCACAGAACACAAAGAAGTTTCTCAGAAAGCTTCTTTCTCTTTGTTATCGGAGGATATTTCCTTTGGCCCTATAGTATTCAAAGGGATCCGAAATATCTGTTCTCAGATTCCACAGAAATAAGGCTAGCAAAGAGATCCACGAAATACAGATGTAACTCTGTGAGTGGAAGTCACATATCACAGAGCAGTTTCTCAGAAAGCTTCTTTCCAGATTTCATCGGAGGATATTTCCTTTTTCACCATAGCCCTCTATGGGCTTCCAAATATCACTTTGCCAATTCCACAAGAACTGTCTTAGCGAAAGGCTTCTTGAGGGGAAAGCTGTAACTCTTTGAGATGATTTCACAGAACACAAAGAAGTTTCTCCGAAAGCTTCTTTCTCTTTGTTATCGGAGGATATTTCCTTTGGCCCTATAGTCTTCAAAGGCATCCGAAATATCTGTTCTCAGATTCCACAGAAATAAGGCTAGCAAAGAGATCCACGAAATACAGATGTAACTCTGTGAGTGGAAGTCACATATCACAGAGCAGTTTCTCAGAAAGCTTCTTTCCAGATTTCATTGGAGGATATTTCCTTTTTCACCATAGCCCTCTATGGGCTTCCAAATATCACTTTGCCAATTCCACAAGAACTGTCTTAGCGAAAGGCTTCTTGAGGGGAAAGCTGTAACTCTATGAGATGATTTCACAGAACACAAAGAGGTTTCTCAGAAAGCTTCTTTCTCTTTGTTATCGGAGGATATTTCCTTTGGCCCTATAGTCTTAAAAGGGATCCGAAATATCTGTTTTCAGATTCCACAGAAATAAGGCTAGCAAAGAGATCCACGATATACAGATGTAACTCTGTGAGTGGAAGTCACATATCACAGAGCAGTTTCTCAGAAAGCTTCTTTCCAGATTTCATCGGAGGATATTTACTTTTTCTCCATAGCCCTCTATGGGCTTCCAAATATCACTTTGCCAATTCCACAAGAACTGTCTTAGCGAAAGGCTTCTTGAGGGGAAAGCTGTAACTCTGTGAGATGATTTCACAGAACACAAAGAAGTTTCTCAGAAAGCTTCTTTCTCTTTTTTATCGGAGGATATTTCCTTTGGCCCTATAGTCTTCAAAGGGATCCGAAATATCTCTTCTCAGACTCCACAGAAATAAGGCTAGCAAAGAGATCCACGAAATACAGATGAAACTCTGTGAGTGGAAGTCTCATATCACAGAGCAGTTTCTCAGAATGCTTCTTTCCAGATTTCATCGGAGGATATTTCCTTTTTCACCATAGCCCTCTATGTTCTTCCAAATATCACTTTGCCAATTTCTCAAGAACTGTCTTAGCGAAAGGCTTCTTGAGGGGAAAGCTGTAACTTTGTGAGATGATTTCACAGAACACAAAGAAGTTTCTCAGAAAGCTTGTATCTCTTTGTTATCGGAGGATATTTCCTTTGGCCCTATAGTCTTCAAAGGGATCCGAAATATCTGTTCTCAGATTCCACAGAAATAAGGCTAGCAAAGAGATCCACGAAATACAGATGTAACTCTGTGAGTGGAAGTCACATATCACAGAGCAGTTTCTCAGAAAGCTTCTTTCCAGATTTCATCGGAGGATATTTCCTTTTTCACCATAGCCCTCTATGGGCTTCCAAATATCACTTTGCCAATTCCACAAGAACTGTCTTAGCGAAAGGCTTCTTGAGGGGAAAGCTGCAACTCTGGGAGATGATTTCACAGAACACAAAGAAGTTTCTCAGAAAGCTTGTATCTCTTTGTTATCGGAGGATATTTCCTTTGGCCCTATAGTCTTCAAAGGGATCCGAAATATCTGTTCTCAGATTTCACAGAAATAAGGCTAGCAAAGAGATCCACAAAATACAGATGTAACTCTGTGAGTGGAAGTCACATATCACAGAGCAGTTTCTCAGAAAGCTTCTTTCCAGATTTCATCTGAGGATATTTTCTTTTTCACCATAGCCCTCTATGGGCTTCCAAATATCACTTTGCCAATTCCACAAGAACTGTCTTAGCGAAAGGCTTCTTGAGGGGAAAGCTGTAACTCTGTGAGATGATTTCACAGAACACAAAGAAGTTTTCAGAAAGCTTCTTTCTCTTTGTTATGGGAGGATATTTCCTTTGTCCCTACAGTCTTCAAAGGGATCCGAAATATCTGTTCTCAGATTCCACAGAAATAAGGCTAGCAAAGAGATCCACGAAATACAGATGTAACTCTGTGAGTGGAAGTCACATATCACAGAGCAGTTTCTCAGAAAGCTTCTTTCCAGATTTCATGGGAGGATATTTCCTTTTTCACCATAGCCCTCTATGGGCTTCCAAATATCACTTTGCCAATTCCACAAGAACTGTCTTAGCGAAAGGCTTCTTGAGGGGATAGCTGTAACTCTGTGAGTTGATTTCACGGAACACATAGAAGTTTCTCAGAAAGCTTCTTTCTCTTTGTTATCGGAGGATATTTCCTTTGGCCCTATAGTCTTCAAAGGGATCCGAAATATCTGTTCTCAGATTCCACAGAAATAAGGCTAGCAAGGAGACCCACGAAATACAGATGTAACTCTGTGAGTGGAAGTCACATATCACAGAGCAGTTTCTCAGAAAGCTTCTTTCCAGATTTCATCTGAGGATATTTCCTTTTTCACCATAGCCCTCTATGGGTTTCCAAATATCACTTTGCCAATTCCACAAGAACTGTCTTAGAGAAAGGCTTCTTAAAGGGAAAGCTGTAACTCTGTGAGATGATTTCACAGAACACAAAGAAGTTTCTCAGAAATCTTCTTTCTCTCTGTTATCGGAGGATATTTCCTTTGGCCCTATAGTCTTCAAAGGGATCCGAAATATCTGTTCTCAGATTCCACAGAAATAAGTCTAGCAAAGGGATCCACGAAATACAGATGTAACTCTCTGAGTGGAAGTCACATATCACAGAGCAGTTTCTCAGGAAGCTTCTTTCCAGATTTCATTGAAGGATATTTCCTTTTTCACCATAGTCCTCTAGGGGCTTCCAAATATCACTTTGCCAATTCCACAAGAACTGTCTTAGCGAAAGGTTTCTTGAGGGGAAAGCTGTAACTCTGTGAGATGATTTCACCGAACACAATGAAGTTTCTCAGAAAGCTTCTTTCTCTTTGTTATCGGAGGATATTTACTTTGGCCCTATAGCCTTCAAAGGGATCCGAAATATCTGTTCTCAGATTCCACAGAAATAAGGCTAGCAAAGAGATCCACAAAATACAGATGTAACTCTGTGAGTGGAAGTCACATATCACAGAGCAGTTTCTGAGAAAGCTTCTTTCCAGATTTCATCTGAGGATATTTCCTTTTTCACCATAGCCCTCTATGGGCTTCCAAATATCACTTTGCCAATTCCACAAGAACTGCCTTACCTAAAGGCTTCTTGAGGGGAAAGCTGTAACTCAGGGAGATGATTTCACAGAACACAAAGAAGTTTTTCAGAAAGCGTCATTTTCTTTGTTATCGGAGGATATTTCCTTTGGCCCTATGGTCTTCAAAGGGATCCGAAATATCTGTTCTCAGATTCCACAGAAATAAGGCTAGCAAAGACATCCACGAAATACAGATGAAACTCTGTGAGTGGAAGTCTCATATCACAGAGCAGTTTCTCAGAATGCTTCTTTCCAGATTTCATCGGAGGATATTTCCTTTTTCACCATAGCCCTCTATGGGCTTCCAAATATCACTTTGCCAATTCCACAAGAACTGTCTTAGCGAAAGGCTTCTTGAGGGGAAAGCTGTAACTCTGTGAGATCATTTCACAGAACACAAAGAAGTTTCTCAGAAACCTTCTTTCTGTTTGTTATGGGAGGATATTTCCTTTGGCCCTATAGTCTTCAAAGGGATTCTAACTATCTGCTCTCAGATTCCACAGAAATAAGGCTAGCAAAGAGATCAACGAAATACTGATGTGACTCTGTGAGTGGAAATCACATATCACAGAGCAGTTTCTCAGAAAGCTTCTTTCCAGATTTCATTCGAGGATATTTCCTTTTTCACCATAGCCCTCTATGGGCTTCCAAATGTCACTTTGCATATTCCACAAGAACTGTCTTAGCGAAAGGCTTCTTGAGGGGAAAGCTGTAACTCTGTGAGGTGATTTCACAGAACACAAAGAAGTTTCTCAGAAAGCTTCTTTCTCTTTGTTATCGGAGGATATTTCCTTTGGCCCTATAGTCTTCAAAGGGATCCGAAATATCTGTTCTCAGATTCCACCGAAATAAGGCTAGCAAAGAGATCCACGAAATACAGATATAACACTGTGAGCGGAAGTCACATATCACAGAGCAGTTTCTCAGAAAGCTTCTTTCCAGATTTCATCGGAGGATATTTCCTTTTTCAAGATAGCCCTCTATGGGCCTCCAAATATCACTTTGCCATTTCCACAAGAACAGTCTTAGCGAAAGGCTTCTTGAGGGGAAAGCTGTAACTCTGTGAGATGATTTCACAGAACACAAAGAAGTTTCTCAGAAAGCTTCTTTCTCTTTGTTATCGGAGGACATTTCTTTGGCCCTATAGTCTTCAAAGGGATCCGAAATATCTGTTCTCAGATTCCACAGAAATAAGGCTAGCAAAGAGATCCATGAAATACAGACGTAACTCTGTGAGTGGAAGTCACATATCACAGAGCAGTTTCTCAGAAAGCTTCTTTCCAGATTTCATTGGAGGATATTTCCTTTTTCACCATAGCCCTCTATGGGCTTCGAAATATCACTTTGCCAATTCCACAAGAACTGTCTTAGAGAAAGGCTTCTTCAGGGGAAAGCTGTAACTCTGTGAGATGATTTCACAGAACACAAAGAAGTTTCTCAGAAAGCTTCTTTCTCTTTGTTATCGGAGGATATTTCCTTTGGCCCTATAGTCTTCAAAGGGATCCGAAATATCTGTTCTCAGATTCCACAGAAATAAGGCTAGCAAAGAGATCCACGAAATACAGATGTAACTCTGTGAGTGGAAGTCACATATCACAGAGCAGTTTCTCAGAAAGCTTCTTTCCAGATTTCATCGGAGGATATTTCCTTTTTCACCATAGCCGTCTATGGGCTTCCAAATATCACTTTGCCAATTCCACAAGAACTGTCTTAGCGAAAGGCTTCTTGAGGGGAGAGCTGCAACTCTGGGAGATGATTTCACAGAACACAAAGAAGTTTCTCAGAAAGCTTGTATCTCTTTGTTATCGGAGGATATTTCCTTTGGCCCTATAGTCTTCAAAGGGATCCGAAATATCTGTTTTCAGATTCCACAGAAATAAGGCTAGCAAAGAGATCCACGAAATACAGATGTAACTCTAAGTGGAAGTCACATATCACAGAGCAGTTTCTCAGAAAGCTTCTTTCCAGATTTCATCAGAGGATATTTCCTTTTTCACCATAGCCCTCTATGGGCTTCCAAATATCACTTTGCCAATTCCACAAGAACTGTCTTAGCGAAAGGCTTCTTGAGGGAAAAGCTGTAACTCTATGAGATGATTTCACAGAACACAAAGAAGTTTCTCAGAAAGCTTCTTTCTCTTTGTTATGGGAGGATATTTCCTTTGGCCCTATAGTCTTCAAAGGGATCAGAAATATCTGTTCTCAGATTCCACAGAAATAAGGCTAGCAAAGAGATCCACGAAATACAGATGTAACTCTGTGAGTGGAAGTCTCATATCACAGAGCAGTTTCTCAGAAAGCTTCTTTCCAGATTTCATCGGAGGATATTTCCTTTTTCACCATAGCCCTCTATGGGCTTCCAAATATCACTTTGCCAATTCCACAAGAACTGTCTTAGCGAAAGGCTTCTTGAGGGGAAAGCTGTAACTCTGTGAGATGATTTCACAGAACACAAAGAAGTTTCTCAGAAAGCTTCTTTCTCTTTGTTATCGGAGGATATTTCCTTTGGCCCTATAGTCTTCAAAGGGATCCGAAATATCTGTTCTCAGATTCCACAGAAATAAGGCTAGCAAAGAGATCCACAAAATACAGATGTAACTCTGTGAGTGGAAGTCACATATCACAGAGCAGTTTCTCAGAAAGCTTCTTTCCAGATTTCATCGGAGGAGATTTCCTTTTTCAAGATAGCCCTCTATGGGCTTCCAAATATCACTTTGCCAATTCCACAAAGAACTGTCTTAGCGGAAGTCTTCTTGAGAGGAAAGCTGTAACTCTCGGAGATGATTTCAGAGAACACAATGAAGTTTCTCAGAAAGCTTCTTTCTCTTTGTTATGGGAGGATATTTCCTTTCTCCCTATAGTCTTCAAAGGGATCCGAAATATCTGTTCTCAGATTCCACAGAAATAAGGCTAGCAAAGAGATCCACGAAATACAGATGTAACTCTGTGAGTGGTAGTCACGTATCACAGAGCAGTTTCTCAGAAAGCTTCTTTAAAGATTTCATCGGAGGATATTTCCTTTTTCACCATAACCCTCTATGGGCTTCCAAATATCACTTTGCCAATTCCACAAGAACTGTCTTAGCGAAAGGCTTCTTGAGGGGAAAGCTGTAACTCTGTGAGATGATTTCACAGAACACAAAGAAGTTTCTCAGAAAGCTTCTTTCTCTTTGTTATCGGAGGATATTTCCTTTGGCCCTATAGTCTTCAAAGGGTTTCTAAATATCTGCTCTCAGATTCCACAGAAATAAGGCTAGCAAAGAGATCCACGAAATACAGATGTAACTCTGTGTGTGGAAGTCACATATCACAGAGCAGTTTCTCAGAAAGCTTCTTTCCAGATTTCATTGGAGGATATTTCCTTTTTCACCATAGCCCTCTATGGGCTTCCAAATATCACTTTGCCAATTGCACAAGAACTGTCTTAGCGAAAGGCTTCTTGAGGGGAAAGCTGTAACTCTGCGAGATGATTTCACAGAACACAAAGAAGTTTCTCAGAAAGCTTCTTTCTCTTTGTTATCGGAGGATATTTCCTTTGGCCCTATAGTCTTCAAAGGGATCCGAAATATCTGTTCTCAGATTCCACAGAAATAAGGCTAGCAAAGAGATCCACGAAATACAGATGTAACTCTGTGAGTGGCAGTCACATATCCCAGAGCAGTTTCTCAGAAAGGTTCTTTCCAGATTTCATCTGAGGATATTTTCTTTTTCACCATAGCCCTCTATGGGCTTCCAAATATCACTTTGCCAATTCCACAAGAACTGTCTTAGCGAAAGGCTTCTTGAGGGGAAAGCTGTAACTCTGTGAGATGATTTCACAGAACACAAAGAAGTTTTCAGAAAGCTTCTTTCTCTTTGTTATGGGAGGATATTTCCTTTGTCCCTACAGTCTTCAAAGGGATCCGAAATATCTGTTCTCAGATTCCACAGAAATAAGGCTAGCAAAGAGATCCACGAAATACAGATGTAACTCTGTGAGTGGAAGTCACATATCACAGAGCAGTTTCTCAGAAAGCTTCTTTCCAGATTTCATGGGAGGATATTTCCTTTTTCACCATAGCCCTCTATGGGCTTCCAAATATCACTTTGCCAATTCCACAAGAACTGTCTTAGCGAAAGGCTTCTTGAGGGGAAAGCTGTAACTCTGTGAGTTGATTTCACGGAACACATAGAAGTTTCTCAGAAAGCTTCTTTCTCTTTGTTATCGGAGGATATTTCCTTTGGCCCTATAGTCTTCAAAGGGATCCGAAATATCTGTTCTCAGATTCCACAGAAATAAGGCTAGCAAGGAGACCCACGAAATACAGATGTAACTCTGTGAGTGGAAGTCACATATCACAGAGCAGTTTCTCAGAAAGCTTCTTTCCAGATTTCATCTGAGGATATTTCCTTTTTCACCATAGCCCTCTATGGGTTTCCAAATATCACTTTGCCAATTCCACAAGAACTGTCTTAGCGAAAGGCTTCTTAAAGGGAAAGCTGTAACTCTGTGAGATGATTTCACAGAACACAAAGAAGTTTCTCAGAAATCTTCTTTCTCTCTGTTATCGGAGGATATTTCCTTTGGCCCTATAGTCTTCAAAGGGATCCGAAATATCTGTTCTCAGATTCCACAGAAATAAGTCTAGCAAAGGGATCCACGAAATACAGATGTAACTCTCTGAGTGGAAGTCACATATCACAGAGCAGTTTCTCAGGAAGCTTCTTTCCAGATTTCATTGAAGGATATTTCCTTTTTCACCATAGTCCTCTAGGGGCTTCCAAATATCACTTTGCCAATTCCACAAGAACTGTCTTAGCGAAAGGTTTCTTGAGGGGAAAGCTGTAACTCTGTGAGATGATTTCACCGAACACAATGAAGTTTCTCAGAAAGCTTCTTTCTCTTTGTTATCGGAGGATATTTACTTTGGCCCTATAGCCTTCAAAGGGATCCGAAATATCTGTTCTCAGATTCCACAGAAATAAGGCTAGCAAAGAGATCCACGGAATACAGATGTAACTCTGTGAGTGGAAGTCACATATCACAGAGCAGTTTCTGAGAAAGCTTCTTTCCAGATTTCATCTGAGGATATTTCCTTTTTCACCATAGCCGTCTATGGGCTTCCAAATATCACTTTGCCAATTCCACAAGAACTGCCTTACCTAAAGGCTTCTTGAGGGGAAAGCTGTAACTCAGGGAGATGATTTCACAGAACACAAAGAAGTTTTTCAGAAAGCGTCATTTTCTTTGTTATCGGAGGATATTTCCTTTGGCCCTATGGTCTTCAAAGGGATCCGAAATATCTGTTCTCAGATTCCACAGAAATAAGGCTAGCAAAGAGATCCACGAAATACAGATGTAACTCTGTGAGTGCAAGTCACATATCACAGAGCACTTTCTCAGAAAGCTTCTTTCTCTTTTTTATCGGAGGATATTTCCTTTTTCACCATAGCCCTCTAAGGGCTTCAAAATATCACTTTGCCAATTCCACAAGAACTGTCTTAGCGAAAGGCTACTTGAAGGGAAAACTGTAACTCTGGGAGATGATTTCACAGAACACAAAGAAGTTTTTCAGAAAGCTGCTTTCTCTTTTTTATCGGGGGATATTTCCTTTGGCCCTATAGTCTTCAAAGGGATCCGAAATATCAGTTCTCAGATTCCACAGAAATAAGGCTAGCAAAGAGATCCACGAAATACAGATGTATCGCTGTGAGTGGAAGTCACATATCACAGAGCAGTTTCTCAGAAAGCTTCTTTCCAGATTTCATTTGAGGATATTTCCTTTTTCAACATAGCCCTCTCTGGGCTTCCAAATATCACTTTCCCAATTCCACAAGAACTGTCTTAGCGAAAGGCTTATTGAGGGGATAGCTGTGACTCTCTGAGGTGATTTCACAAAACACAAAGAAGTTTCTCAGAAAGTTTCTTTCTCTTTGTTATCGGAGGATATTTCCTTTGGCCCTATAGTCTTCAAAGGGATCCGCAGTATCTTTTCTCAGATTCCTCAGAAATAAGGCTAGCAAAGAGATTCACGAAATACAGATGTAACTCTGTGAGTGGAAGTCACATATCACAGAGCAGTTTCACAGAAAGCTTCTTTCCAGATTTCATCTGAGGATATTTCCTTTTTCAACATAGCCCACTATGGGCTTCCAAATATCACTTTGCCAATTCCACAAGAACTGTCTTAGTGAAAGGATTCTTGAGGGGAAACCTGTAACTCTGGGAGATGATTTCACAGAACACAAAGAAGTTTCTCAGAAAGCTTCTTTCTCTTTGTTATCGGACTGTATTTCCTTTGACCCTAGGGTCTTCAAAGATATCCGAAATATGAGTTCTCAGATTCCACAGAAATAAGGCTATCAAAAAGATCCGCGAAATACAGATGTAACTCTGTGAGTGGAAGTCACACATCAAAAAGCAGTTTCTCAGAAAGCTTCTTTCCAGTTTCTCTCGGAGGATGTTTTCTTTTTCACCATAGCCGTCTATGGGCTTCCAAATATCACTTTGCCAATTCCACAAGAAGTGTCTTAGCGAAAGGCTTCTTGAGGGGAAAGCTGTAACTCTGTGAGATGATTTCACAGAACACAAAGTAATTTCTCAGAAAGCTTCGTTCTCATTGTTATCGTAGGATATTTCCGTCGTCCCCAGGGTCTTCAAAGGGATCCGAAATATGAGTTCTCAGATTCCACAGAAATAAGGCTATCAAAAAGATCCGCGAAATACAGATGTAACTCTGTGAGTGGAAGTCACACATCACAAAGAAGTTTCTCAGAAAGCTTCCTTCCAGTTTCTCCTGGAGGATGTTTTCTTTTTCACCATAGCCCTCTATGGGCTTCCAAATATCACTTTGCCAATTCCACAAGAACTGCCTTAGCGAAAGGCATCTTGAGGGGAAAGCTGTAACTCTGTGAGATGATTTCACCGAACACAATGAAGTTTCTCAGAAAGCTTCTTTCTCTTTTTAATCGGAGGATATTTCCTTTCGCCCTATAGTCTTCAAAAGGATCCGAAATATCTGTTCTCAGATTCCACAGAAATAAGGCTAGCAAAGAGATCCACGAAATACAGATGTAACTCTGTGAGTGGAAGTAACATATCCCACAGCAGTTTCTCAGAAAGCTTCTTTCCAGATTTCATCTGAGGATATTTCCTTTTTCACCATAGCCCTCTATGGGCTTCCAAATATCACTTTGACAATTTCACAAGAACTGTCTTAGCGAAAGGCTTCTTGAGGGGAAAGCTGTAACTCTGTGAGATGGTTTCGCAGAACACAAAGAAGTTTTCAGAAAGCTTCTTTCTCTTTGTTATGGGAGGATATTTCCTTTGTCCCTACAGTCTTCAAAGGGATCCGAAATATCTGTTCTCAGATTCCACAGAAATAAGGCTAGCAAAGAGATCCACGAAATACAGATGTAACTCTGTGAGTGGAAGTCACATATCACAGAGCAGTTTCTCAGAAAGCTTCTTTCCAGATTTCATGGGAGGATATTTCCTTTTTCACCATAGCCCTCTATGGGCTTCCAAATATCACTTTGCCAATTCCACAAGAACTGTCTTAGCGAAAGGCTTCTTGAGGGGAAAGCTGTAACTCTGTGAGTTGATTTCACGGAACACATAGAAGTTTCTCAGAAAGCTTCTTTCTCTTTGTTATCGGAGGATATTTCCTTTGGCCCTATAGTCTTCAAAGGGATCCGAAATATCTGTTCTCAGATTCCACAGAAATAAGGCTAGCAAGGAGACCCACGAAATACAGATGTAACTCTGTGAGTGGAAGTCACATATCACAGAGCAGTTTCTCAGAAAGCTTCTTTCCAGATTTCATCTGAGGATATTTCCTTTTTCACCATAGCCCTCTATGGGTTTCCAAATATCACTTTGCCAATTCCACAAGAACTGTCTTAGCGAAAGGCTTCTTAAAGGGAAAGCTGTAACTCTGTGAGATGATTTCACAGAACACAAAGAAGTTTCTCAGAAATCTTCTTTCTCTTTGTTATCGGAGGATATTTCCTTCGGCCCTATAGTCTTCAAAGGGATCCGAAATATCTGTTCTCAGATTCCACAGAAATAAGTCTAGCAAAGGGATCCACGAAATACAGATGTAACTCTCTGAGTGGAAGTCACATATCACAGAGCAGTTTCTCAGGAAGCTTCTTTCCAGATTTCATTGAAGGATATTTCCTTTTTCACCATAGTCCTCTAGGGGCTTCCAAATATCACTTTGCCAATTCCACAAGAACTGTCTTAGCGAAAGGTTTCTTGAGGGGAAAGCTGTAACTCTGTGAGATGATTTCACCGAACACAATGAAGTTTCTCAGAAAGCTTCTTTCTCTTTGTTATCGGAGGATATTTACTTTGGCCCTATAGCCTTCAAAGGGATCCGAAATATCTGTTCTCAGATTCCACAGAAATAAGGCTAGCAAAGAGATCCACGGAATACAGATGTAACTCTGTGAGTGGAAGTCACATATCACAGAGCAGTTTCTGAGAAAGCTTCTTTCCAGATTTCATCTGAGGATATTTCCTTTTTCACCATAGCCGTCTATGGGCTTCCAAATATCACTTTGCCAATACCACAAGAACTGCCTTACCTAAAGGCTTCTTGAGGGGAAAGCTGTAACTCAGGGAGATGATTTCACAGAACACAAAGAAGTTTTTCAGAAAGCGTCATTTTCTTTGTTATCGGAGGATATTTCCTTTGGCCCTATGGTCTTCAAAGGGATCCGAAATATCTGTTCTCAGATTCCACAGAAATAAGGCTAGCAAAGAGATCCACGAAATACAGATGTAACTCTGTGAGTGCAAGTCACATATCACAGAGCACTTTCTCAGAAAGCTTCTTTCTCTTTTTTATCGGAGGATATTTCCTTTTTCACCATAGCCCTCTAAGGGCTTCAAAATATCACTTTGCCAATTCCACAAGAACTGTCTTAGCGAAAGGCTACTTGAAGGGAAAACTGTAACTCTGGGAGATGATTTCACAGAACACAAAGAAGTTTTTCAGAAAGCTGCTTTCTCTTTTTTATCGGGGGATATTTCCTTTGGCCCTATAGTCTTCAAAGGGATCCGAAATATCAGTTCTCAGGTTCCACAGAAATAAGGCTAGCAAAGAGATCCACGAAATACAGATGTAACTCTGTGAGTGGAAGTCACATATCACAGAGCAGTTTCTCAGAAATCTTCTTTCCAGATTTCATTTGAGGATATTTCCTTTTTCAACATAGCCCTCTCTGGGCTTCCAAATATCACTTTCCCAATTCCACAAGAACTGTCTTAGCGAAAGGCTTATTGAGGGGATAGCTGTGACTCTCTGAGGTGATTTCACAAAACACAAAGAAGTTTCTCAGAAAGTTTCTTTCTCTTTGTTATCGGAGGATATTTCCTTTGGCCCTAAAGTCTTCAAAGGGATCCGCAGTATCTTTTCTCAGATTCCTCAGAAATAAGGCTAGCAAAGAGATTCACGAAATACAGATGTAACTCTGTGAGTGGAAGTCACATATCACAGAGCAGTTTCACAGAAAGCTTCTTTCCAGATTTCATCTGAGGATATTTCCTTTTTCAACATAGCCCACTATGGGCTTCCAAATATCACTTTGCCAATTCCACAAGAACTGTCTTAGTGAAAGGATTCTTGAGGGGAAACCTGTAACTCTGGGAGATGATTTCACAGAACACAAAGAAGTTTCTCAGAAAGCTTCTTTCTCTTTGTTATGGGAGGATATTTCCTTTGTCCCTACAGTCTTCAAAGGGATCCGAAATATCTGTTCTCAGATTCCACAGAAATAAGGCTAGCAAAGAGATCCACGAAATACAGATGTAACTCTGTGAGTGGAAGTCACATATCACAGAGCAGTTTCTCAGAAAGCTTCTTTCCAGATTTCATGGGAGGATATTTCCTTTTTCAACATAGCCCTCTATGGGCTTCCCAATATCACTTTTCCAATTGCACAAGAACAGTCTTAGCGAAAGGCTTCTTGAGGGGAAAGCTGTAACTCTGTGAGATGATTTCACAGAACACAAAGAAGTTTCTCAGAAAGCTTCTTTCTCTTTGTTATGGGAGGATATTTCCTTTGGCCCTATAGTCTTCAAAGGGATCCGAAATATCTGTTCTCAGATTCCACAGAAATAAGGCTAGCAAAGAGATCCACGAAATACAGATGTAACTCTGTGAGTGGAAGTCACATATCACAGAGCAGTTTCTCAGAAAGGTTCTTTCCAGATTTCATCGGAGGATATTTCCTTTTTCAACAGAGACCTCTATGGGCTTCCAAATATCACTTTGCCAATTCCACAAGAACTGCCTTAGCGAAAGGCATCTTGAGGGGAAAGCTGTAACTCTGTGAGATGATTTCACCGAACACAATGAAGTTTCTCAGAAATCTTCTTTCTCTTTTTAATCGGAGGATATTTCCTTTGGCCCTATAGTGTTCAAAAGGATCCGAAATATCTGTTCTCAGATTCCACAGAAATAAGGCTAGCAAAGAGATCCACGAAATACAGATGTAACTCTGTGAGAGGAAGTCACGTATCCCAGAGCAGTTTCTCAGAAAGCTTCTTTCCAGATTTCATCGGAGGATATTTCCTTTTTCACCATAGCCCTCTATGGGCTTCCAAATATCACTTTGCCAATTCCACAAGAACTGTCTTAGCGAAAGGCTTCTTGAGGGGAAAGCTGTAACTCTGTGAGATGATTTCACAGAACACAAAGAAATTTTCAGAAAGCTTCTTTCTCTTTGTTATGGGAGGATATTTCCTTTGTCCCTATAGTCTTCAGAGGGATCCGAAATATCTGTTCTCAGATTCCACAGAAATAAGGCTAGCAAAGAGATCCACGAAATACAGATGTAAATCTGTGAGTGGAAGTCACATATCACAGAGCAGTTTCTCAGAAAGCTTCTTTCCAGATTTCATGGGAGGATATTTCCTTTTTCACCATAGCCCTCTATGGGCTTCCAAATATCACTTTGCCAATTCCACAAGAACTGTCTTAGCGAAAGGCTTCTTGAGGGGAAAGCTGTAACTCTGTGAGATGATTTCACAGAACACAAAGAAGTTTCTCAGAAAGCTTCTTTCTCTTTGTTATTTGAGGATATTTCCTTTGGCCCTATAGTCTTCAAAGGGATCCGAAATATCTGTTCTCAGATTCCACAGAAATAAGGCTAGCAAAGAGATCCACGAAATACAGATGTAACTCTGTGAGTGGAAGTCACATATCACAGAGCAGTTTCTCAGAAAGCTTCTTTCCAGATTTCATCAGACGATATTTCCTTTTTCACCATAGCCCTCTATGGGCTTCCAAATATCACTTTGCCAATTCCACAAGAACTGCCTTAGCGAAAGGCATCTTGAGGGGAAAGCTGTATCTCTGTGAGATGATTTCTCCGAACACAATGAAGTTTCTCAGAAAGCTTCTTTCTCTTTTTAATCGGAGGATATTTCCTTTGGCCCTATAATCTTCAAAAGGATCAGAAATATCTGTTCTCAGATTCCACAGAAATAAGGCTAGCAAAGAGATCCACGAAATACAGATGTAACTCTGTGAGTGGAAGTCACATATCACAGAGCAGTTTCTCAGAAAGCTTCTTTCCAGATTTCATCTGAGGATATTTCCTTTTTCACCATAGCCCTCTATGGGCTTCCAAATATCACTTTGCCAATTCCACAAGAACTGTCTTAGCGAAAGGCTTCTTGAGGGGAAAGCTGTAACTCTGTGAGATGATTTCACAGAACACAAAGAAATTTTCAGAAAGCTTCTTACTCTTTGTTATGGGAGGATATTTCCTTTGTCCCTATAGTCTTCAAAGGGATCCGAAATATCTGTTCTCAGATTCCACAGAAATAAGGCTAGCAAAGAGATCCACGAAATACAGATGTAACTCTGTGAGTGGAAGTCACATATCCCAGAGCAGTTTCTCAGAAATCTTCTTTCCAGATTTCATCTGAGGATATTTCCTTTTTCACCATAGCCCTCTATGGGCTTCCAAATATCACTTTGCCAATTCCACAAGAACTGTCTTAGCGAAAGGCTTCTTGAGGGGAAAGCTGTAACTCTGTGAGATGATTTCACAGAACACAAAGAAATTTTCAGAAAGCTTCTTTCTCTTTGTTATGGGAGGATATTTCCTTTGTCCCTACAGTCTTCAAAGGGATCCGAAATATCTGTTCTCAGATTCCACAGAAATAAGGCTAGCAAAGAGATCCACGAAATACAGATGTAACTCTGTGAGTGGAAGTCACATATCACAGAGCAGTTTCTCAGAAAGCTTCTTTCCAGATTTCATGGGAGGATATTTCCTTTTTCAACATAGCCCTCTATGGGCTTCCCAATATCACTTTTCCAATTCCACAAGAACTGTCTTAGCGAAAGGCTTCTTGAGGGGAAAGCTGTAACTCTGTGAGATGATTTCACAGAACACAAAGAAGTTTCTCAGAAAGCTTCTTTCTCTTTGTTATGGGAGGATATTTCCTTTGGCCCTATAGTCTTCAAAGGGATCCGAAATATCTGTTCTCAGATTCCACAGAAATAAGGCTAGCAAAGAGATCCACGAAATACAGATGTAACTCTGTGAGTGGAAGTCACATATCACAGAGCAGTTTCTCAGAAAGCTTCTTTCCAGATTTCATCTGAGGATATTTCCTTTTTCACCATAGCCCTCTATGGGCTTCCAAATATCACTTTGCCAATTCCACAAGAACTGTCTTAGCGAAAGGCTTCTTGAGGGGAAAGCTGTAACTCTGTGAGATGATTTCACAGAACACAAAGAAATTTTCAGAAAGCTTCTTACTCTTTGTTATGGGAGGATATTTCCTTTGTCCCTATAGTCTTCAAAGGGATCCGAAATATCTGTTCTCAGATTCCACAGAAATAAGGCTAGCAAAGAGATCCACGAAATACAGATGTAACTCTGTGAGTGGAAGTCACATATCCCAGAGCAGTTTCTCAGAAATCTTCTTTCCAGATTTCATCTGAGGATATTTCCTTTTTCACCATAGCCCTCTATGGGCTTCCAAATATCACTTTGCCAATTCCACAAGAACTGTCTTAGCGAAAGGCTTCTTGAGGGGAAAGCTGTAACTCTGTGAGATGATTTCACAGAACACAAAGAAATTTTCAGAAAGCTTCTTTCTCTTTGTTATGGGAGGATATTTCCTTTGTCCCTACAGTCTTCAAAGGGATCCGAAATATCTGTTCTCAGATTCCACAGAAATAAGGCTAGCAAAGAGATCCACGAAATACAGATGTAACTCTGTGAGTGGAAGTCACATATCACAGAGCAGTTTCTCAGAAAGCTTCTTTCCAGATTTCATGGGAGGATATTTCCTTTTTCAACATAGCCCTCTATGGGCTTCCCAATATCACTTTTCCAATTCCACAAGAACTGTCTTAGCGAAAGGCTTCTTGAGGGGAAAGCTGTAACTCTGTGAGATGATTTCACAGAACACAAAGAAGTTTCTCAGAAAGCTTCTTTCTCTTTGTTATGGGAGGATATTTCCTTTGGCCCTATAGTCTTCAAAGGGATCCGAAATATCTGTTCTCAGATTCCACAGAAATAAGGCTAGCAAAGAGATCCACGAAATACAGATGTAACTCTGTGAGTGGAAGTCACATATCACAGAGCAGTTTCTCAGAAAGGTTCTTTCCAGATTTCATCGGAGGATATTTCCTTTTTCAACATAGACCTCTATGGGCTTCCAAATATCACTTTGCCAATTCCACAAGAACTGTCTTAGCGAAAGGCTTCTTGAGGGGAAAGCTGTAACTCTGTGAGATGATTTCACAGAACACAAAGAAATTTTCAGAAAGCTTCTTTCTCTTTGTTATGGGAGGATATTTCCTTTGTCCCTATAGTCTTCAAAGGGATCCGAAATATCTGTTCTCAGATTCCACAGAAATAAGGCTAGCAAAGAGATCCACGAAATACAGATGTAAATCTGTGAGTGGAAGTCACATATCACAGAGCAGTTTCTCAGAAAGCTTCTTTCCAGATTTCATGGGAGGATATTTCCTTTTTCACCATAGCCCTCTATGGGCTTCCAAATATCACTTTGCCAATTCCACAAGAACTGTCTTAGCGAAAGGCTTCTTGAGGGGAAAGCTGTAACTCTGTGAGATGATTTCACAGAACACAAAGAAGTTTCTCAGAAAGCTTCTTTCTCTTTGTTATTTGAGGATATTTCCTTTAGCCCTATAGTCTTCAAAGGGATCCGAAATATCTGTTCTCAGATTCCACAGAAATAAGGCTAGCAAAGAGATCCACGAAATACAGATGTAACTCTGTGAGTGGAAGTCACATATCACAGAGCAGTTTCTCAGAAAGCTTCTTTCCAGATTTCATCAGACGATATTTCCTTTTTCACCATAGCCCTCTATGGGCTTCCAAATATCACTTTGCCAATTCCACAAGAACTGCCTTAGCGAAAGGCATCTTGAGGGGAAAGCTGTATCTCTGTGAGATGATTTCTCCGAACACAATGAAGTTTCTCAGAAAGCTTCTTTCTCTTTTTAATCGGAGGATATTTCCTTTGGCCCTATAATCTTCAAAAGGATCAGAAATATCTGTTCTCAGATTCCACAGAAATAAGGCTAGCAAAGAGATCCACGAAATACAGATGTAACTCTGTGAGTGGAAGTCACATATCACAGAGCAGTTTCTCAGAAAGCTTCTTTCCAGATTTCATCTGAGGATATTTCCTTTTTCACCATAGCCCTCTATGGGCTTCCAAATATCACTTTGCCAATTCCACAAGAACTGTCTTAGCGAAAGGCTTCTTGAGGGGAAAGCTGTAACTCTGTGAGATGATTTCACAGAACACAAAGAAATTTTCAGAAAGCTTCTTACTCTTTGTTATGGGAGGATATTTCCTTTGTCCCTATAGTCTTCAAAGGGATCCGAAATATCTGTTCTCAGATTCCACAGAAATAAGGCTAGCAAAGAGATCCACGAAATACAGATGTAACTCTGTGAGTGGAAGTCACATATCCCAGAGCAGTTTCTCAGAAATCTTCTTTCCAGATTTCATCTGAGGATATTTCCTTTTTCACCATAGCCCTCTATGGGCTTCCAAATATCACTTTGCCAATTCCACAAGAACTGTCTTAGCGAAAGGCTTCTTGAGGGGAAAGCTGTAACTCTGTGAGATGATTTCACAGAACACAAAGAAATTTTCAGAAAGCTTCTTTCTCTTTGTTATGGGAGGATATTTCCTTTGTCCCTATAGTCTTCAAAGGGATCCGAAATATCTGTTCTCAGATACCACAGAAATAAGGCTAGCAAAGAGATCCACGAAATACAGATGTAAATCTGTGAGTGGAAGTCACATATCACAGAGCAGTTTCTCAGAAAGCTTCTTTCCAGATTTCATGGGAGGATATTTCCTTTTTCACCATAGCCCTCTATGGGCTTCCAAATATCACTTTGCCAATTCCACAAGAACTGTCTTAGCGAAAGGCTTCTTGAGGGGAAAGCTGTAACTCTGTGAGATGATTTCACAGAAAACAAAGAAGTTTCTCAGAAAGCTTCTTTCTCTATGTTTTCGGAGGATATTTCCTTTGGCCCTATAGTCTTCAAAGGGATCCGAAATATCTGTTCTCAGATTCCACAGAAATAAGGCTAGCAAAGAGATCCACGAAATACAGATGTAACTCTGTGAGTGGAAGTCACATATCACAGAGCAGTTTCTCAGAAAGCTTCTTTCCAGATTTCATCTGAGGATATTTCCTTTTTCACCATAGCCCTCTATGGGCTTCCAAATATCACTTTGCCAATTGCACAAGAACTGTCTTAGCGAAAGGCTTCTTGAGGGGAAAGCTGTAACTCTGCGAGATGATTTCACAGAACACAAAGAAGTTTCTCAGAAAGCTTCTTTCTCTTTGTTATGGGAGGATATTTCCTTTGGCCCTATAGTCTTCAAAGGGATCCGAAATATCTGTTCTCAGATTCCACAGAAATAAGGCTAGCAAAGAGATCCACGAAATACAGATGTAACTCTGTGAGTGGAAGTCACATATCCCAGAGCAGTTTCTCAGAAAGGTTCTTTCCAGATTTCATCTGAGGATATTTTCTTTTTCACCATAGCCCTCTATGGGCTTCCCAATATCACTTTTCCAATTCCACAAGAACTGTCTTAGCGAAAGGCTTCTTGAGGGGAAAGCTGTAACTCTGTGAGATGATTTCACAGAACACAAGGAAGTTTTCAGAAAGCTTCTTTCTCTTTGTTATGGGAGGATATTTCCTTTGTCCCTACAGACTTCAAAGGGATCCGAAATATCTGTTCTCAGATTCCACAGAAATAAGGCTAGCAAAGAGATCCACGAAATACAGATGTAACTCTGTGAGTGGAAGTCACATATCACAGAGCAGTTTCTCAGAAAGCTTCTTTCCAGATTTCATGGGAGGATATTTCCTTTTTCACCATAGCCCTCTATGGGCTTCCAAATATCACTTTGCCAATTCCACAAGAACTGTCTTAGCGAAAGGCTTCTTGAGGGGAAAGCTGTAACTCTGTGAGTTGATTTCACGGAACACATAGAAGTTTCTCAGAAAGCTTCTTTCTCTTTGTTATCGGAGGATATTTCCTTTGGCCCTATAGTCTTCAAAGGGATCCGAAATATCTGTTCTCAGATTCCACAGAAATAAGGCTAGTAAGGAGACCCACGAAATACAGATGTAACTCTGTGAGTGGAAGTCACATATCACAGAGCAGTTTCTCAGAAAGCTTCTTTCCAGATTTCATCTGAGGATATTTCCTTTTTCACCATAGCCCTCTATGGGTTTCCAAATATCACTTTGCCAATTCCACAAGAACTGCCTTACCTAAAGGCTTCTTGAGGGGAAAGCTGTAACTCAGGGAGATGATTTCACAGAACACAAAGAAGTTTTTCAGAAAGCGTCATTTTCTTTGTTATCGGAGGATATTTCCTTTGGCCCTATGGTCTTCAAAGGGATCCGAAATATCTGTTCTCAGATTCCACAGAAATAAGGCTAGCAAAGAGATCCACGAAATACAGATGTAACTCTGTGAGTGCAAGTCACATATCACAGAGCACTTTCTCAGAAAGCTTCTTTCTCTTTTTTATCGGAGGATATTTCCTTTTTCACCATAGCCCTCTAAGGGCTTCAAAATATCACTTTGCCAATTCCACAAGAACTGTCTTAGCGAAAGGCTACTTGAAGGGAAAACTGTAACTCTGGGAGATGATTTCACAGAACACAAAGAAGTTTTTCAGAAAGCTGCTTTCTCTTTTTTATCGGGGGATATTTCCTTTGGCCCTATAGTCTTCAAAGGGATCCGAAATATCAGTTCTCAGATTCCACAGAAATAAGGCGAGCAAAGAGATCCACGAAATACAGATGTAACGCTGTGAGTGGAAGTCACATATCACAGAGCAGTTTCTCAGAAATCTTCTTTCCAGATTTCATTTGAGGATATTTCCTTTTTCAACATAGCCCTCTCTGGGCTTCCAAATATCACTTTCCCAATTCCACAAGAACTGTCTTAGCGAAAGGCTTCTTGAGGGGATAGCTGTGACTCTCTGAGGTGATTTCACAAAACACAAAGAAGTTTCTCAGAAAGTTTCTTTCTCTTTGTTATCGGAGGATATTTCCTTTGGCCCTATAGTCTTCAAAGGGATCCGCAGTATCTTTTCTCAGATTCCTCAGAAATAAGGCTAGCAAAGAGATCCACGAAATACAGATGTAACTCTGTGAGTGGAAGTCACATATCACAGAGCAGTTTCACAGAAAGCTTCTTTCCAGATTTCATCTGAGGATATTTCCTTTTTCAACATAGCCCACTATGGGCTTCCAAATATCACTTTGCCAATTCCACAAGAACTGTCTTAGTGAAAGGATTCTTGAGGGGAAACCTGTAACTCTGGGAGATGATTTCACAGAACACAAAGAAGATTCTCAGAAAGCTTCTTTCTCTTTGTTATCGGACTGTATTTCCTTTGACCCTAGGGTCTTCAAAGATATCCGAAATATGAGTTCTCAGATTCCACAGAAATAAGGCTATCAAAAAGATCCGCGAAATACAGATGTAACTCTGTGAGTGGAAGTCACACATCAAAAAGCAGTTTCTCAGAAAGCTTCTTTCCAGTTTCTCTCGGAGGATGTTTTCTTTTTCACCATAGCCGTCTATGGGCTTCCAAATATCACTTTGCCAATTCCACAAGAAGTGTCTTAGCGAAAGGCTTCTTGAGGGGAAAGCTGTAACTCTGTGAGATGATTTCACAGAACACAAAGAAATTTCTCAGAAAGCTTCGTTCTCATTGTTATCGTAGGATATTTCCGTCGTCCCCAGGGTCTTCAAAGGGATCCGAAATATGAGTTCTCAGATTCCACAGAAATAAGGCTATCAAAAAGATCCGCGAAATACAGATGTAACTCTGTGAGTGGAAGTCACACATCACAAAGCAGTTTCTCAGAAAGCTTCGTTCCAGTTTCTCTCGGAGGATGTTTTCTTTTTCACCATAGCCGTCTATGGGCTTCCAAATATCACTTTGCCATTTCCACAAGAACTGTCTTAGCGAAAGGATTCTTGAAGAGAAAGCTGTAACTCTGTGAGATGATTTCACAGAACACAAAGAAGTTTCTCAGAAAGCTTCTTTCTCTTTGTTATCACAGGATATTTCCTTTGGCAATATAGACTTCAAAGGTATCTTAAATATCTGTTCTCAGATTGCACAGAAATAAGGCTAGCAAAGAGATACTTGAAATACAGATGTAACTCTGTGAGATGAATTAACAGAACACTAAGCAGTTTCTCTGAAAGCTTCTTTCCAGATTTCATCGGAAGATATTTCCTTTTTCACCATTACCCTCTACGGGCTTCCAAATATCACTTTGCCAATTCCACAAGAACTGTCTTAGCGAAAGGCTTCTTGAGGGGAAAGCTGTAACTCTGTGAGATGATTTCACAAAACACAAAGAAGATTCTCAGAAAGCTTCTTTCTCTTTGTTATCGGAGGATATTTCCTTTGGCCATATAGTCTTCCAAGGGATCCGAAATATCTTTTCTCAGATTCCACAGAAATACGGCTTGCAAAGACATCCACGAAATACAGATGTAACTCTGTGAGTGGAGGTCACATATCACAGAGCAGTTTCGCAGAAAGCTTCTTTCCAGATTTCATCTGAGGATATTTCCTTTTTCACCATAGCCCTCTATGGGCTTCTAAATATCACTTTGCCAATTCCACAAGAACTGTCTTAGCGAAAGGCTTCTTGATGGGAAAGCTGTAACTCTGTGAGATGATTTCACAGAACACAAAGAAGTTTCTCAGAAAGCTTCTTTCTCTTTGTTATCGGAGGATATTTCCTTTGACCCTAGGGTCTTCGAAGGCATCCGAAATATGAGTTCTCAGATTCCACAGAAATAAGGCTATCAAACAGATCCACGAAATACAGATATAACTCTGTGAGTGGAAGTCACACATCACAAAGAAGTTTCTCAGAAAGCTTCCTTCCAGTTTCTCCTGGAGGATGTTTTCTTTTTCACCATAGCCCTCTATGGGCTTCCAAATATCACTTTGCCAATTCCACAAGAACTGCCTTAGCGAAAGGCATCTTGAGGGGAAAGCTGTAACTCTGTGAGATGATTTCACCGAACACAATGAAGTTTCTCAGAAAGCTTCTTTCTCTTTTTAATCGGAGGATATTTCCTTTCGCCCTATAGTCTTCAAAAGGATCCGAAATATCTGTTCTCAGATTCCACAGAAATGAGGCTAGCAAAGAGATCCACGAAATACAGATGTAACTCTGTGAGTGGAAGTAACATATCCCAGAGCAGTTTCTCAGAAAGCTTCTTTCCAGATTTCATCTGAGGATATTTCCTTTTTCACCATAGCCCTCTATGGGCTTCCAAATATCACTTTGACAATTTCACAAGAACTGTCTTAGCGAAAGGCTTCTTGAGGGGAAAGCTGTAACTCTGTGAGATGGTTTCACAGAACACAAAGAAATTTTCAGAAAGCTTCTTTCTCTTTGTTATGGGAGGATATTTCCTTTGTCCCTATAGTCTTCAAAGGGATCCGAAATATCTGTTCTCAGATTCCACAGAAATAAGGCTAGCAAAGAGACCCACGAAATACAGATGTAACTCTGTGAGTGGAAGTCACATATCACAGAGCAGTTTCTCAGAAAGCTTCTTTCCAGATTTCATGGGAGGATATTTCCTTTTTCAACATAGCCCTCTATGGGCTTCCCAATATCACTTTTCCAATTCCACAAGAACTGTCTTAGCGAAAGGCTTCTTGAGGGGAAAGCTGTAACTCTGTGAGATGATTTCACATAACACAAAGAAGTTTCTCAGAAAGCTTCTTTCTCTTTGTTATGGGAGGATATTTCCTTTGGCCCTATAGTCTTCAAAGGGATCCGAAATATCTGTTCTCAGATTCCACAGAAATAAGGCTAGCAAAGAGATCCACGAAATACAGATGTAACTCTGTGAGTGGAAGTCACATATCACAGAGCAGTTTCTCAGAAAGGTTCTTTCCAGATTTCATCGGAGGATATTTCCTTTTTCACCATAGACCTCTATGGGCTTCCAAATATCACTTTGCCAATTCCACAAGAACTGCCTTAGCGAAAGGCATCTTGAGGGGAAAGCTGTAACTCTGTGAGATGATTTCACCGAACACTATGAAGTTTCTCAGAAATCTTCTTTCTCTTTTTAATCGGAGGATATTTCCTTTGGCCCTATAGTCTTCAAAAGGATCCGAAATATCTGTTCTCAGATTCCACAGAAATAAGGCTAGCAAAGAGATCCACGAAATACAGATGTAACTCTGTGAGAGGAAGTCACGTATCCCAGAGCAGTTTCTCAGAAAGCTTCTTTCCAGATTTCATCTGAGGATATTTCCTTTTTCACCATAGCCCTCTATGGGCTTCCAAATATCACTTTGCCAATTCCACAAGAACTGTCTTAGCGAAAGGCTTCTTGAGGGGAAAGCTGTAACTCTGTGAGGTGATTTCACAGAACACAAAGAAATTTTCAGAAAGCTTCTTTCTCTTTGTTATGGGAGGATATTTCCTTTGTCCCTATAGTCTTCAAAGGGATCCGAAATATCTGTTCTCAGATACCACAGAAATAAGGCTAGCAAAGAGATCCACGAAATACAGATGTAAATCTGTGAGTGGAAGTCACATATCACAGAGCAGTTTCTCAGAAAGCTTCTTTCCAGATTTCATGGGAGGATATTTCCTTTTTCACCATAGCCCTCTATGGGCTTCCAAATATCACTTTGCCAATTCCACAAGAACTGTCTTAGCGAAAGGCTTCTTGAGGGGAAAGCTGTAACTCTGTGAGATGATTTCACAGAACACAAAGAAGTTTCTCAGAAAGCTTCTTTCTCTTTGTTATTTGAGGATATTTCCTTTGGCCCTATAGTCTTCAAAGGGATCCGAAATATCTGTTCTCAGATTCCACAGAAATAAGGCTAGCAAAGAGATCCACGAAATACAGATGTAACTCTGTGAGTGGAAGTCACATATCACAGAGCAGTTTCTCAGAAAGCTTCTTTCCAGATTTCATCAGAGGATATTTCCTTTTTCACCATAGCCCTCTATGGGCTTCCAAATATCACTTTGCCAATTCCACAAGAACTGTCTTAGCGAAAGGCTTCTTGATGGGAAAGCTGTAACTCTGTGAGATGATTTCACAGAACACAAAGAAGTTTCTCAGAAAGCTTCTTTCTCTTTGTTATCGGAGGATATTTCCTTTGACCCTAGGGTCTTCGAAGGCATCCGAAATATGAGTTCTCAGATTCCAGAGAAATAAGGCTATCAAACAGATCCACGAAATACAGATGTAACTCTGTGAGTGGAAGTCACACATCACAAAGAAGTTTCTCAGAAAGCTTCCTTCCAGTTTCTCCTGGAGGATGTTTTCTTTTTCACCATAGCCCTCTATGGGCTTCCAAATATCACTTTGCCAATTCCACAAGAACTGCCTTAGCGAAAGGCATCTTGAGGGGAAAGCTGTAACTCTCTGAGATGATTTCACCGAACACAATGAAGTTTCTCAGAAAGCTTCTTTCTCTTTTTAATCGGAGGATATTTCCTTTCGCCCTATAGTCTTCAAAAGGATCCGAAATATCTGTTCTCAGATTCCACAGAAATGAGGCTAGCAAAGAGATCCACGAAATACAGATGTAACTCTGTGAGTGGAAGTAACATATCCCAGAGCAGTTTCTCAGAAAGCTTCTTTCCAGATTTCATCTGAGGATATTTCCTTTTTCACCATAGCCCTCTATGGGCTTCCAAATATCACTTTGACAATTTCACAAGAACTGTCTTAGCGAAAGGCTTCTTGAGGGGAAAGCTGTAACTCTGTGAGATGGTTTCACAGAACACAAAGAAATTTTCAGAAAGCTTCTTTCTCTTTGTTATGGGAGGATATTTCCTTTGTCCCTATAGTCTTCAAAGGGATCCGAAATATCTGATCTCAGATTCCACAGAAATAAGGCTAGCAAAGAGATCCACGAAATACAGATGTAACTCTGTGAGTGGAAGTCACATATCACAGAGCAGTTTCTCAGAAAGCTTCTTTCCAGATTTCATGGGAGGATATTTCCTTTTTCAACATAGCCCTCTATGGGCTTCCCAATATCACTTTTCCAATTCCACAAGAACTGTCTTAGCGAAAGGCTTCTTGAGGGGAAAGCTGTAACTCTGTGAGATGATTTCACATAACACAAAGAAGTTTCTCAGAAAGCTTCTTTCTCTTTGTTATGGGAGGATATTTCCTTTGGCCCTATAGTCTTCAAAGGGATCCGAAATATCTGTTCTCAGATTCCACAGAAATAAGGCTAGCAAAGAGATCCACGAAATACAGATGTAACTCTGTGAGTGGAAGTCACATATCACAGAGCAGTTTCTCAGAAAGGTTCTTTCCAGATTTCATCGGAGGATATTTCCTTTTTCACCATAGACCTCTATGGGCTTCCAAATATCACTTTGCCAATTCCACAAGAACTGCCTTAGCGAAAGGCATCTTGAGGGGAAAGCTGTAACTCTGTGAGATGATTTCACCGAACACAATGAAGTTTCTCAGAAATCTTCTTTCTCTTTTTAATCGGAGGATATTTCCTTTGGCCCTATAGTCTTCAAAAGGATCCGAAATATCTGTTCTCAGATTCCACAGAAATAAGGCTAGCAAAGAGATCCACGAAATACAGATGTAACTCTGTGAGAGGAAGTCACGTATCCCAGAGCAGTTTCTCAGAAAGCTTCTTTCCAGATTTCATCTGAGGATATTTCCTTTTTCACCATAGCCCTCTATGGGCTTCCAAATATCACTTTGCCAATTCCACAAGAACTGTCTTAGCGAAAGGCTTCTTGAGGGGAAAGCTGTAACTCTGTGAGATGATTTCACAGAACACAAAGAAATTTTCAGAAAGCTTCTTTCTCTTTGTTATGGGAGGATATTTCCTTTGTCCCTATAGTCTTCAAAGGGATCCGAAATATCTGTTCTCAGATACCACAGAAATAAGGCTAGCAAAGAGATCCACGAAATACAGATGTAAATCTGTGAGTGGAAGTCACATATCACAGAGCAGTTTCTCAGAAAGCTTCTTTCCAGATTTCATGGGAGGATATTTCGTTTTTCACCATAGCCCTCTATGGGCTTCCAAATATCACTTTGCCAATTCCACAAGAACTGTCTTAGCGAAAGGCTTCTTGAGGGGAAAGCTGTAACTCTGTGAGATGATTTCACAGAACACAATGAAGTTTCTCAGAAAGCTTCTTTCTCTTTGTTATTTGAGGATATTTCCTTTGGCCCTATAGTCTTCAAAGGGATCCGAAATATCTGTTCTCAGATTCCACAGAAATAAGGCTAGCAAAGAGATCCACGAAATACAGATGTAACTCTGTGAGTGGAAGTCACATATCACAGAGCAGTTTCTCAGAAAGCTTCTTTCCAGATTTCATCAGAGGATATTTCCTTTTTCACCATAGCCCTCTATGGGCTTCCAAATATCACTTTGCCAATTCCACAAGAACTGCCTTAGCGAAAGGCATCTTGAGGGGAAAGCTGTATCTCTGTGAGATGATTTCTCCGAACACAATGAAGTTTCTCAGAAAGCTTCTTTCTCTTTTTAATCGGAGGATATTTCCTTTGGCCCTATAATCTTCAAAAGGATCAGAAATATCTGTTCTCAGATTCCACAGAAATAAGGCTAGCAAAGAGATCCACGAAATACAGATGTAACTCTGTGAGTGGAAGTCACATATCCCAGAGCAGTTTCTCAGAAAGCTTCTTTCCAGATTTCATCTGAGGATATTTCCTTTTTCACCATAGGCCTCTATGGGCTTCCAAATATCACTTTGCCGATTGCACAAGAACTGTCTTAGCGAAAGGCTTCTTGAGGGGAAAGCTGTAACTCTGCGAGATGATTTCACAGAACACAAAGAAGTTTCTCAGAAAGCTTCTTTCTCTTTGTTATGGGAGGATATTTCCTTTGTCCCTACAGACTTCAAAGGGATCCGAAATATCTGTTCTCAGATTCCACAGAAATAAGGCTAGCAAAGAGATCCACGAAATACAGATGTAACTCTGTGAGTGGAAGTCACATATCACAGAGCAGTTTCTCAGAAAGCTTCTTTCCAGATTTCATGGGAGGATATTTCCTTTTTCACCATAGCCCTCTATGGGCTTCCAAATATCACTTTGCCAATTCCACAAGAACTGTCTTAGCGAAAGGCTTCTTGAGGGGAAAGCTGTAACTCTGTGAGTTGATTTCACGGAACACATAGAAGTTTCTCAGAAAGCTTCTTTCTCTTTGTTATCGGAGGATATTTCCTTTCGCCCTATAGTCTTCAAAGGGATCCGAAATATCTGTTCTCAGATTCCACAGAAATAAGGCTAGCAAGGAGACCCACGAAATACAGATGTAACTCTGTGAGTGGAAGTCACATATCACAGAGCAGTTTCTCAGAAAGCTTCTTTCCAGATTTCATCTGAGGATATTTCCTTTTTCACCATAGCCCTCTATGGGTTTCCAAATATCACTTTGCCAATTCCACAAGAACTGTCTTAGCGAAAGGCTTCTTAAAGGGAAAGCTGTAACTCTGTGAGATGATTTCACAGAACACAAAGAAGTTTCTCAGAAATCTTCTT
The DNA here is from genome assembly GCF_049350105.2 of Macaca mulatta. Lineage (NCBI taxonomy): Eukaryota > Metazoa > Chordata > Mammalia > Primates > Cercopithecidae > Macaca > Macaca mulatta. The sequence goes on from NC_133417.1 coordinate 33,595,334, forward strand.
TCTCTTTGTTATCGGAGGATATTTCCTTTGGCCCTATAGTCTTCAAAGGGATCCGAAATATCTGTTCTCAGATTCCACAGAAATAAGGCTAGCAAAGGGATCCACGAAATACAGATGTAACTCTCTGAGTGGAAGTCACATATCACAGAGCAGTTTCTCAGGAAGCTTCTTTCCAGATTTCATTGAAGGATATTTCCTTTTTCACCATAGTCCTCTAGGGGCTTCCAAATATCACTTTGCCAATTCCACAAGAACTGTCTTAGCGAAAGGTTTCTTGAGGGGAAAGCTGTAACTCTGTGAGATGATTTCACCGAACACAATGAAGTTTCTCAGAAAGCTTCTTTCTCTTTGTTATCGGAGGATATTTACTTTGGCCCTATAGCCTTCAAAGGGATCCGAAATATCTGTTCTCAGATTCCACAGAAATAAGGCTAGCAAAGAGATCCACGGAATACAGATGTAACTCTGTGAGTGGAAGTCTCATATCACAGAGCAGTTTCTGAGAAAGCTTCTTTCCAGATTTCATCCGAGGATATTTCCTTTTTCACCATAGCCGTCTATGGGCTTCCAAATATCACTTTGCCAATTCCACAAGAACTGCCTTACCTAAAGGCTTCTTGAGGGGAAAGCTGTAACTCAGGGAGATGATTTCACAGAACACAAAGAAGTTTTTCAGAAAGCGTCATTTTCTTTGTTATCGGAGGATATTTCCTTTGGCCCTATGGTCTTCAAAGGGATCCGAAATATCTGTTCTCAGATTCCACAGAAATAAGGCTAGCAAAGAGATCCACGAAATACAGATGTAACTCTGTGAGTGCAAGTCACATATCACAGAGCACTTTCTCAGAAAGCTTCTTTCTCTTTTTTATCGGAGGATATTTCCTTTTTCACCATAGCCCTCTAAGGGCTTCAAAATATCACTTTGCCAATTCCACAAGAACTGTCTTAGCGAAAGGCTACTTGAAGGGAAAACTGTAACTCTGGGAGATGATTTCACAGAACACAAAGAAGTTTTTCAGAAAGCTGCTTTCTCTTTTTTATCGGGGGATATTTCCTTTGGCCCTATAGTCTTCAAAGGGATCCGAAATATCAGTTCTCAGATTCCACAGAAATAAGGCGAGCAAAGAGATCCACAAAATACAGATGTAACGCTGTGAGTGGAAGTCACATATCACAGAGCAGTTTCTCAGAAATCTTCTTTCCAGATTTCATTTGAGGATATTTCCTTTTTCAACATAGCCCTCTCTGGGCTTCCAAATATCACTTTCCCAATTCCACAAGAACTGTCTTAGCGAAAGGCTTCTTGAGGGGATAGCTGTGACTCTCTGAGGTGATTTCACAAAACACAAAGAAGTTTCTCAGAAAGTTTCTTTCTCTTTGTTATCGGAGGATATTTCCTTTGGCCCTATAGTCTTCAAAGGGATCCGCAGTATCTTTTCTCAGATTCCTCAGAAATAAGGCTAGCGAAGAGATCCACGAAATACAGATGTAACTCTGTGAGTGGAAGTCACATATCACAGAGCAGTTTCACAGAAAGCTTCTTTCCAGATTTCATCTGAGGATATTTCCTTTTTCAACATAGCCCACTATGGGCTTCCAAATATCACTTTGCCAATTCCACAAGAACTGTCTTAGTGAAAGGATTCTTGAAGGGAAACCTGTAACTCTGGGAGATGATTTCACCGAACACAAAGAAGTTTCTCCGAAAGCTTCTTTCTCTTTGTTATCGGAGGATATTTCCTTTGGCCCTATAGTCTTCAAAGGGATCCGAAATATCGGTTCTCAGATTCCACAGAAATAAGGCTAGCAAAGAGATCCACGAAATACAGATGTAACTCTGTGAGTGGAAGTCACACATCACAAAGCAGTTTCTCAGAAAGCTTCGTTCCAGTTTCTCTCGGAGGTTGTTTTCTTTTTCACCATAGCCGTCTATGGGCTTCCAAATATCACTTTGCCATTTCCACAAGAACTGTCTTAGCGAAAGGATTCTTGAAGAGAAAGCTGTAACTCTGTGAGATGATTTCACAGAACACAAAGAAGTTTCTCAGAAAGCTTCTTTCTCTTTGTTATCACAGGATATTTCCTTTGGCAATATAGACTTCAAAGGTATCTTAAATATCTGTTCTCAGATTGCACAAAAATAAGGCTAGCAAAGAGATACTTGAAATACAGATGTAACTCTGTGAGATGAATTAACAGAACACTAAGCAGTTTCTCTGAAAGCTTCTTTCCAGATTTCATCGGAGGATATTTCCTTTTTCACCATTGCCCTCTACAGGCTTCCAAATATCACTTTGCCAATTCCACAAGAACTGTCTTAGCGAAAGGCTTCTTGAGGGGAAAGCTGTAACTGTGTGAGATGATTTCACAAAACACAAAGAAGATTCTCAGAAAGCTTCTTTCTCTTTGTTATCGGAGGATATTTCCTTTGGCCATATAGTCTTCCAAGGGATCCGAAATATCTTTTCTCAGATTCCACAGAAATACGGCTTGCAAAGACATCCACGAAATACAGATGTAACTCTGTGAGTGGAAGTCACATATCACAGAGCAGTTTCTCAGAAAGCTTCTTTCCAGATTTCATCTGAGGATATTTCCTTTTTCACCATAGCCCTCTATGGGCTTCCAAATATCACTTTGCCAATTCCATAAGAACTGTCTTAGCGAAAGGCTTCTTGATGGGAAAGCTGTAACTCTGTGAGATGATTTCACAGAACACAAAGAAGTTTCTCAGAAAGCTTCTTTCTCTTTGTTATCGGAGGATATTTCCTTTGACCCTAGGGTCTTCGAAGGCATCCGAAATATGAGTTCTCAGATTCCACAGAAATAAGGCTATCAAACAGATCCGTGAAATACAGATGTAACTCTGTGAGTGGAAGTCACACATCACAAAGAAGTTTCTCAGAAAGCTTCCTTCCAGTTTCTCCTGGAGGATGTTTTCTTTTTCACCATAGCCCTCTATGGGTTTCCAAATATTACTTTGAGAATTCCACTAGAACTCTCTTAACGAAAGGCTTCTTGAGGGGAAAGCTGTAACTCTGTGAGATGATTTCACAGAACACAAAGAAGTTTCTCAGAAAGGTTCTTTCTCTTTTTTATCGCAGGTTATTTCCTTTGGCCCTATAGTCTTCAAAGGAATCCGAAATATCTGTTCTCAGATTCCACAGAAATAAGGCTAGCAAAGAGATCCTTGAAATACAGATGTAACTCTGTGAGATGAATTAAGAGAACAATAAGCAGTTTCTCAGAAAGCTTCGTTCCAGATTTCATGGGAGGATATTTCCTTTTTCAACATAGCCCTCTATGGGCTTCCAAATATCACTTTGCCAATTCCACAAGAACTGTCTTAGCGAAAGGCTTCTTGAGGGGAAAGCTGTAACTCTGTGAGATGATTTCACAGAACACAAAGAAGTTTCTCAGAAAGCTTCTTTCTCTTTGTTATCGGAGGTTATTTCTTTTGGCCCTATAGTCTTCCAAGGGATCCCAAATATCTTTTCTTAGATTCCACAGAAATAAGGCTACCAAAGAGATCCACGAGATACAGATGTTACTCTGTGAGTGGAAGTCACATATCACAGAGCAGTTTCTCAGAAAGCTTCTTTCCAGATTTCATCGGAGGATATTTCCTTTTTCACCATAGCCCTCTATGGGCTTCAAAATATCACTTTGCCAATTCCACAAGAACTGTCTTAGCGAAAGGCTTCTTGAGGGGAAAACTGTAACTCTGGGAGATGATTTCACAGAACACAAAGAAGTTTCTCAGAAAGCTTCTTTCTCTTTGTTATCGGAGGATATTTCCTTTGGCCCTATAGTCTTCAAAGGGATAAGAAATATCTGTTCTCATATTCCACAGAAATAAGGCTAGCGAAGAGATCCAGGAAATACAGATGTAACTCTGTGAGTGGAAGTCACATATCACAGAGCAGTTTCTCAGAATGCTTCTTTCCAATTTTCATCGGAGGATATTTCCTTTTTCACCATAGCCCTCTATGGGCTTCCAAATATCTCTTTGCCAATTCCACAAGAACTGTCTTAGCGAAAGGCTTCTTGAGGGGAAAGCTGTAACTCTGTGAGATGATTTCACAGAACAGAAAGAAGTTTCTCAGAAAGCTTCTTTCTCTTTGTTATCGGAGGATATTTCCTTTGGCCCTATAGTCTTCAAAGGGATCCGAAATATCTGCTCTCAGATTCCACAGAAATAAGGCTAGCAAAGAGATCCACGAAATACAGATGTAACTCTGTGAGTGGAAGTCACATATCACAGAGCAGTTTCTCAGAAAGCTTCTTTCCAGATTTCATCGGTGGATATTTCCTTTTTCACCGTAGCCCTCTATGGGCTTCCCAATATCACTTTTCCAATTCCACAAGAACTGTCTTAGCGAAAGGCTTCTTGAGGGGAAAGCTGTAACCCTGTGAGATGATTTCACAGAACACAAAGAAGTTTCTCAGAAAGCTGCTTTCTCTTTGTTATGGGAGGATATTTCCTTTGGCCCTATAGTCTTCAAAGGGATCCGAAATATCTGTTATCAGATTCCACAGAAATAAGGCTAGCAAAGAGATCCACGAAATACAGATGTAACTCTGTGAGTGGAAGTGACATATCACAGAGCAGTTTCTCAGAAAGCTTCTTTCCAGATTTCATCGGAGGATATTTCCTTTTTCAGCGTAGCCCTGTATGGGCTTCCAAGTATCACTTTTCCAATTGCACAAGAACTGTCTTAGCGAAAGGCTTCTTGAGGGGAAAGCTGTAACTCTGGGAGATGATTTCACAGAACACAAAGAAGTTTCTCAGAAAGCTTCTTTCTCTTTGTTATCGGAGGATATTTCCTTTGGCCCCATAGTCTTCTAAGGGATCCGAAATATCTGTTCTCAGATTCCACAGAAATAAGGCTAGCAAAGAGATCCAAGAAATACAGATGTAACTCTGTGAGTGGAAGTCACATATCACAGAGCAGTTTCTCAGAAAGCTTCTTTCCAGATTTCATTGGAGGATATTTCCTTTTTCACAATAGCCCTCTATGGGCTTCCTAATATCACTTTGCCAATTCCACAAGAACTGTCTTAGCGAAAGGCTTCTTGACGGAAAAGCTGTAACTCTGTGAGATGATTTCACAGAACACAAAGAAGTTTCTCAGAAAGCTTCTTTCTCTTTGTTATGGGAGGATATTTCCTTTGTCACTATAGTCTTCAAAGGGATCCGAAATATCTGTTCTCAGATTCCACAGAAATAAGGCTAGCAAAGAGATCCACGAAATACAGATGTAACTCTGTTAGTGGAAGTCACATATCCCAGAGCAGTTTCTCAGAAAGCTTCTTTCCAGATTTCATCTGAGGATATTTCCTTTTTCACCATAGCCCTCTATGGGCTTCCAAATATCACTTTGCCAATTCCACAAGAACTGTCTTAGAGAAAGGCTTCTTGAGGGGAAAGCTGTAACTCTGTGAGATGATTTCACAGAACACAAAGAAGTTTCTCAGAAAGCTTCTTTCTCTTTGTTATGGGAGGATATTTCCTTGGGCCCTACAGTCTTCAAAGGGATTCTAAATATCTGCTCTCAGATTCCACAGAAATAAGGCTAGCAAAGAGATCCAGGAAATACAGATGTAATTCGGTGAGTGGAAGTCACATATCACAGAGCAGTTTCTCAGAAAGCATCTTTCCAGATTTCATCGGAGAATATTTCCTTTTTCACCATAGCCCTCTACGGGCTTCCAAATATCACTTTGCCAATTCCACAAGAACTGTCTTAGCGAAAGGCTTCTTGAGGGGAAAGCTGTAACTCTGTGAGATGATTTCACAGAACACAAAGAAGTTTCTCAGAAAGCTTCTTTCTCTTTGTTATCGGAGGATATTTCCTTTGGCCCTATAGTCTTCAAAGGGATCCGAAATATCTGTTCTCAGATTCCACAGAAATAAAGCTAGCAAAGAGATCCACCAAATACAGATGTAACTCTGTGAGTGGAAGTCACATATCACAGAGCAGTTTCTCAGAAAGCTTCTTTCCAGATTTCATCTGAGGATATTTCCTTTTTCACCATAGCCCTCTATGGGCTTCCAAATATCACTTTGCCAATTCAACAAGAACTGTCTTAGCGAAAGGCTTCTTGAGGGGAAAGCTGTAACTCTGGGAGATGATTTCACAAAACACAAAGAAGTTTCTCATAGAGCTTCTTTCTCTTTGTTATCGGAGGATATTTCCTCTGGCCCAATAGTCTTCCAAGGGATCCGAAATATCTGTTCTCAGATTCCACAGAAATAAGGCTAGCAAAGAGATCCACGAAATACACATGTAACTCTGTGAGTGGAAGTCACATATCACAGAGCAGTTTCTCAGAAAGCTTCTTTCCAGATTTCATCGGAGGATATTTCCTTTTTCACCATAGCCCTCTATGGGCTTCCTAATATCACTTTGCCAATTCCACAAGAACTGTCTTAGCGAAAGGCTTCTTGAGGGGAAAGCTGTAACTCTGTGAGATGATTTCACAGAACAGAAAGAAGTTCCTCTGAAAGCTTCTTTCTCTTTGTTATCGGAGGATATTTACTTTGGCCCTATAGTCTTCAAAGGGATCCGAAATATCTGTTCTCAAATTCCACAGAAATAAGGCTAGCAAAGAGATCCACGAAATACAGATGTAACTCTGTGAGTGGAAGTCACATATCACAGAGCAGTTTCTCAGAAAGCTTCTTTCCAGATTTCATCGGAGGATATTTCCTTTTTCACCATAGCCCTCTAAGGGCTTCCAAATATCACTTTGCCAATTCCACAAGAACTCTCTTAGCGAAAGGCTTCTTGAGGGGAAAGCTGTAACTCTGTGAGATGATTTCACAGAACACAAAGAAGTTTCTCAGAAAGCTTCTTTCTCATTGTTATGGAAGGATATTTCCTTTGGCCCTATAGTCTTCAAAGGGATTCTAAATATCTGCTCTCAGATTCCACAGAAATAAGGCTAGCAAGGAGATCCACGAAATACAGATGTAACTCTGTGAGTGGATGTCACATATTACAGAGCAGTTTCTCAGAAAGCTTCTTTCCAGATTTCATCGGGGGACATTTCCTTTTTCACCATAGCCCTCTATGGGCTTCCAAATATCACTTTGCCAATTCCACAAGAACTGTCTTAGCGAAAGGCTTCTTGAGGGGAAAGCTGTAACTCTGTGAGATGATTTCACAGAACACAAAGAAGTTTCTCAGAAAGCTTCTTTCTCTTTGTTATGGGAGGATATTTCCTTTTTCCCTATAGTCTTCAAACGGATCCGAAATATCTGTTCTCAGATTCCACAGAAATAAGGCTAGCAAAGAGATCCACGAAATACAGATGTAACTCTGTGAGTGGAAGTCACATATCACAGAGCAGTTTCTCAAAAAGCTTCTTTCCAGATTTCATCGGAGGTTATTTCCTTTTTCACCATAGCCCTCTATGGGCTTCCAAATATCACTTTGCCAATTCCACAAGAACTGTCTTAGCGAAAGGCTTCTTGAGGGGAAAGCTGTAACTCTGGGAGATGATTTCACAGAACACAAAGAAGTTTCTCAGAGAGCTTCTTTCTCTTTGTTATCGGAGGATATTTCCTTTGGCCCAATAGTCTTCCAAGGGATCCGAAATATCTGTTCTCAGATTCCACAGAAATAAGGCTAGCAAAAAGATCCACGAAAAACAGATGTAACTCTGTGAGTGGAAGTCACATATCACAGAGCAGTTTCTCAGAAAGCTTCTTTCCAGATTTCATCGGGGGATATTTCCTTTTTCACCATAGCCCTCCATGGGCTTCCTAATATCACTTTGCCAATTCCACAAGAACTGTCTTAGCGAAAGGCTTCTTGAGGGGAAAGCTGTAACTCTGTGAGATGATTTCATAGAACACAAAGAAGTTTCTCAGAAAGCTTCTTTCTCTTTGTTATCGGAGGATATTTCCTTTGGCCCTATAGTCTTCAAAGGGATTCTAAATATCTGCTCTTAGATTCCACAGAAATCAGGCTAGCAAAGAGATCCACGAAATACAGATGTAACTCTGTGAGTGGAAGTCACATATCACAGAGCAGTTTCTCAGAAAGCGTCTTTCCAGATTTCATCGGAGGATATTTCCTTTGTCACCATAGCCCTCTATGGGCTTCCAAATATCACTTTGCCAATTCCACAAGAACTGTCTTAGCGAAAGGCTTCCTGAGGGGAAAGCTGTAACTCTGTGAGATGATTTCACAGAACACAAAGAAGTTTCTCAGAAAGCTTCTTTCTCTTTGTTATCGGAGGATATTTCCTTTGGCCCTATAGTCTTCAAAGGGATCCGAAATATCTGTTCTCAGATTCCACAAAAATAAGGCTAGCAAAGAGATCCAGGAAATACAGATGTAACTCTGTGAGTGGAAGTCACATATCACATAGCAGTTTCTCAGAAAGCTTCTTTCCAGATTTCATTGGAAGATATTTCCTTTTTCACAATAGCCCTCTATGGGCTTCCAAATATCACTTTGCCAATTCCACAAGAACTGTCTTAGCGAAAGGCTTCTTGAGGGAAAAGCTGTAACTCTGTGAGATGATTTCACAGAACACAAAGAAGTTTCTCAGAAAGCTTCTTTCTCTTTGTTATCGGAGGATATTTCCTTTGGCCCTATAGTCTTCAATGGGATCCGAAATATCTGTTCTCAGATTCCACAGAAATAAGGCGAGCAAAGGGATCCACGAAATACAGATGTAACTCTGTTAGTGGAAGTCACATATCCCAGAGCAGTTTCTCAGAAAGCTTCTTTCCAGATTTCATCGGAGGATATTTCCTTTTTCACCATAGCCCTCTATGGGCTTCCAAATATCACTTTGCCAATTCCACAAGAACTGTCTTAGAGAAAGGCTTCTTGAGGGGAAAGCTGTAACTCTGTGAGATGATTTCACAGAACACAAAGAAGTTTCTCAGAAAGCTTCTTTCTCTTTGTTATGGGAGGATATTTCCTTGGGCCCTACAGTCTTCAAAGGGATTCTAAATATCTGCTCTCAGATTCCACAGAAATAAGGCTAGCAAAGAGATCCACGAAATACAGATGTAATTCGGTGAGTGGAAGTCACATATCACAGAGCAGTTTCTCAGAAAGCGTCTTTCCAGATTTCATCGGAGGATATTTCCTTTTTCACCACAGCCCTCTACAGGCTTCCAAATATCACTTTGCCAATTCCACAAGAACTGTCTTAGCGAAAGGCTTCTTGAGGGGAAAGCTGTAACTCTGTGAGATGATTTCACAGAACACAAAGAAGTTTCTCAGAAAGCTTCTTTCTCTTTTTTATCGGAGGATATTTCCTTTGGCCCTATAGTCTTCAAAGGGATCCGAAATATCTGTTCTCAGATTCCACAGAAATAAAGCTAGCAAAGAGATCCACGAAATACAGATGTTACTCGGTGAGTGGAAGTCACATATCACAGAGCAGTTTCTCAGAAAGCTTCTTTCCAGATTTCATCTGAGGATATTTCCTTTTTCACCATAGCCCTCTATGGGCTTCCAAATATCACTTTGCCAATTCCACAAGAACTGTCTTAGCGAAAGGCTTCTTGAGGGGAAAGCTGTAACTCTGGGAGATGATTTCACAAAACACAAAGAAGTTTCTCATAGAGCTTCTTTCTCTTTGTTATCGGAGGATATTTCCTTTGGCCCAATAGTCTTCCAAGGGATCCGAAATATCTGTTCTCAGATTCCACAGAAATAAGGCTAGCAAAGAGATCCACGAAATACACATGTAACTCGGTGAGTGGAAGTCACATATCACAGAGCAGTTTCTCAGAAAGCTTCTTTCCAGATTTCATCGGAGGATATTTCCTTTTTCACCATAGCCCTCTAAGGGCTTCCTAATATCACTTTGCCAATTCCACAAGAACTGTCTTAGCGAAAGGCTTCTGGAGGGGAAAGCTGTAACTCTGTGAGATGATTTCACAGAACAGAAAGAAGTTTCTCTGAAAGCTTCTTTCTCTTTGTTATCGGAGGATATTTCCTTTGGCCCTATAGTCTTCAAAGGGATCCGAAATATCTGTTCTCAAATTCCACAGAAATAAGGCTAGCAAAGAGATCCACGAAATACAGATGTAACTCTCTGAGTGGAAGTCACATATCACAGAGCAGTTTCTCAGAAAGCTTCTTTCCAGATTTCATCGGAGGACATTTCCTTTTTCACCATAGCCCTCTATGGGCTTCCAAATATCACTTTGCAAATTCCCCAAGAACTGTCTTAGCGAAAGGCTTCTTGAGGGGAAAGCTGTAACTCTGTGAGATGATTTCACAGAACACAAAGAAGTTTCTCAGAAAGCTTCTTTCTCTTTGTTATGGGAGGATATTTCCTTTGTCCCTATAGTCTTCAAACGGATCCGAAATATCTGTTCTCAGATTCCACAGAAATAAGGCTAGCAAAGAGATCCAAGAAATACAGATGTACCTCTGTGAGTGGAAGTCACATATCACAGAGCAGTTTCTCAAAAAGCTTCTTTCCAGATTTCATCGGAGGTTATTTCCTTTTTCACCATAGCCCTCTATGGGCTTCCAAATATCACTTTGCCAATTCCACAAGAACTGTCTTAGCGAAAGGCTTCTTGAGGGGAAAGCTGTAACTCTGGGAGATGATTTCACAGAACACAAAGAAGTTTCTCAGAGAGCTTCTTTCTCTTTCTTATCGGAGGATATTTCCTTTGGCCCAATAGTCTTCCAAGGGATCCGAAATGTCTGTTCTCAGATTCCACAGAAATAAGGCTAGCAAAGAGATCCACGAAAAACAGATGTAACTCTGTGAGTGGAAGTCACATATCACAGAGCAGTTTCTCAGAAAGCTTCTTTCCAGATTTCATCGGAGGATATTTCCTTTTTCACCATAGCCCTCCATGGGCTTCCTAATATCACTTTGCCAATTCCACAAGAACTGTCTTAGCGAAAGGCTTCTTGAGGGGAAAGCTGTAACTCTGTGAGAAGATTTCATACAACACAAAGAAGTTTCTCAGAAAGCTTCTTTCTCTTTGTTATCGGAGGATATTTCCTTTGGCCCTACAGTCTTCAAAGGGATTCTAAATATCTACTCTCAGATTCCACAGAAATCAGGCTAGCAAAGAGATCCACGAAATACAGATGTAACTCTGTGAGTGGAAGTCACATATCACAGAGCAGTTTCTCAGAAAGCTTCTTTCCAGATTTCATCTGAGGATATTTCCTTTTTCACCATAGCCCTCTATGGGCTTCCAAATATCACTTTGCCAATTCCACAAGAACTGTCTTAGCGAAAGGCTTCTTGAGGGGAAAGCTGTAACTCTGGGAGATGATTTCACAAAACACAAAGAAGTTTCTCATAGAGCTTCTTTCTCTTTGTTATCGGAGGATATTTCCTTTGGCCCAATAGTCTTCCAAGGGATCCGAAATATCTGTTCTCAGATTCCACAGATATAAGGCTAGCAAAGAGATCCACGAAATACACATGTAACTCTGTGAGTGGAAGTCACATATCACAGAGCAGTTTCTCAGAAAGCTTCTTTCCGGATTTCATCGGAGGATATTTCCTTTTTCACCGTAGCCCTCTATGGGCTTCCTAATATCACTTTGCCAATTCCACAAGAACTGTCTTAGCGAAAGGCTTCTTGAGGGGAAAGCTGTAACTCTGTGAGATGATTTCACAGAACAGAAAGAAGTTTCTCTGAAAGCTTCTTTCTCTTAGTTATCGGAGGATATTTCCTTTGGCCCTATAGTCTTCAAAGGGATCCGAAATATCTGTTCTCATATTCCACAGAAATAAGGCTAGCAAAGAGATCCACGAAATACAGATGTAACTCTGTGAGTGGAAGTCACATATCACAGAGCAGTTTCTCAGAAAGCTTCTTTCCAGATTTCATCGGAGAATATTTCCTTTTTCACCATAGCCCTCTAAGGGCTTCCAAATATCACTTTGCCAATTCCAGAAGAACTCTCTTAGCGAAAGGCTTCTTGAGGGGAAGGATGTATCTCTGTGAAATGATTTCACAGAACACAAAGAAGTTTCTCAGAAAGCTTCTTTCTCATTGTTATGGGAGGATATTTCCTTTGGCCCTATAGTCTTCAAAGGGATTCTAAATATCTGCTCTCAGATTCAACAGAAATCAGGCTAGCAAAGAGATCCACGAAATACAGATGTAACTCTGTGAGTGGATGTCACATATTACAGAGCAGTTTCCCAGAAAGCTTCTTTCCAGATTTCATCGGAGGACATTTCCTTTTTCACCATAGCCCTCTATGGTCTTCCAAATATCACTTTGCCAATTCCACTAGAACTGTCTTAGCGAAAGGCTTCTTGAGGGGAAAGCTGTAACTCTGGGAGATGATTTCACAGAACACAAAGAAGTTTCTCAGAGAGCTTCTTTCTCTTTGTTATCGGAGGATATTTCCTTTGGCCCAATAGTCTTCCAAGGGATCCGAAATATCTGTTCTCAGATTCCACAGAAATAAGGCTACCAAAGAGATCCACGAAAAACAGATGTAACTCTGTGAGTGGAAGTCACATATCACAGAGCAGTTTCTCAGAAAGCTTCTTTCCAGATTTCATCGGAGGATATTTCCTTTTTCACCATAGACCTCCATGGGCTTCCTAATATCACTTTGCCAATTCCAAAAGAACTGTCTTAGCGAAAGGCTTCTTGAGGGGAAAGCTGTAACTCTGTGAGATGATTTCATACAACACAAAGAAGTTTCTCAGAAAGCTTCTTTCTCTTTGTTATTGGAGGATATTTCCTTTGGCCCTACAGTCTTCAAAGGGATTCTAAATATCTGCTCTCAGATTCCACAGAAATCAGGCTAGCAAAGAGATCCACGAAATACAGATGTAACTCTGTGAGTGGAAGTCACATATCACAGAGCAGTTTCTCAGAAAGCGTCTTTCCAGAATTCATCGGAGGATATTTCCTTTTTCACCATAGCCCTCTATGGGCTTCCAAATATCACTTTGCCAATTCCACAAGAACTGTCTTAGCGAAAGGCTTCTTGAGGGGAAAGCTGTAACTCTGTGAGATGATTTCACAGAACACAAAGAAGTTTCTCAGAAAGCTTCTTTCTCTTTGTTATCGGAGGATATTTCCTTTGGCCCTATAGTCTTCAAAGGGATACGAAATATCTGTTCTCAGATTCCACAGAAATAAGGCTAGCAAAGAGATCCACGAAATACAGATGTAACTCTGTGAGTGGAAGTCACATATCCCAGAGCAGTTTCTCAGAAAGCTTCTTTCCAGATTTCATCGGAGGATATTTCCTTTTTCACCATAGCCCTCTATGGGCTTCCAAATATCACTTTGCCAATTCCACAAGAACTGTCTTAGCGATAGGCTTCTTGAGGGGAAAGCTGTAACTCTGTGAGATGATTTCACAGAACACAAAGAAGTTCCTCAGAAAGCTTCTTTCTCTTTGTTATGGGAGGATATTTCCTTTGGCCCTATAGTCTTCAAAGGGATCGGAAATATCTGTTCTCAGATTCCACAGAAATAAGGCTAGCAAAGAGATCCAAGAAATAAAGATGTAACTCTGTGAGTGGAAGTCACATATCACAGAGCAGTTTCTCAGAAAGCTTCTTTCCAGATTTCATTGGAGGATATTTCCTTTTTCACAATAGCCCTCTATGGGCTTCCAAATATCACTTTGCCAATTACACAAGAACTCTCTTAGCGAAAGGCTTCTTGCGGGAAAAGCTGTAACTCTGTGAGATGATTTCACAGAACCCAAAGAAGTTTCTCCGAAAGCTTCTTTCTCCATGTTATGGGAGGATATTTCCTTTGTCACTATAGTCTTCAAAGGGATCCGAAATATCTGTTCTCAGATTCCACAGAAATAAGGCTAGCAAAGAGATCCACGAAATATAGATGTAACTCTGTGAGTGGAAGTCACATATCCCAGAGCAGTTTCTCAGAAAGCTTCTTTCCAGATTTAATCGGAGGATATTTCCTTTTTCACCATAGCCCTCTATGGGCTTCCAAATATCACTTTGCCAATACCACAAGAAGTGTCTTAGCGAAAGGCTTCTTGAGGGGAACGCTGTAACTCTGTGAGATGATTTCACAGAACACAAAGAAGTTTCTCAGAAAGCTTCTTTCTCTTTGTTATCGGAGGATATTTCCTTTGGCCCTATAGTGTTCAAAGGGATCCGAAATATCTGGTCTCAGATTCCACAGAAATAAGGCTAGCAAAGAGATCCACGAAATACTGATGTAACTCTGTGAGTGGAAGTCACATATCCCAGAGCAGTTCCTCAGAAAGCTTCTTTCCAGATTTCATTGGAGGATATTTTCTTTTTCACCATAGCCCTCTATGGGCTTCCAAATATCACTTTGCCAATTCCACAAGAACTGTCTTAGCGAAAGGCTTCTTGAGGGGAAAGCTGTAACTCTGTGAGATGATTTCACAGAACACAAAGAAGTTTCTCAGAAAGCTTCTTTCTCTTTGTTATGGGAGGATATTTCCTTTGGCCCTATAGTCTTCAAAGGGATTCTAAATATCTGCTCTCAGATTCCACAGAAATAAGGCTAGCAAAGAGATCCACGAAATACAGATGTAACTCTGTGAGTGGAAGTCACATATTACAGAGCAGTTTCTCAGAAAGCTTCTTTCCAGATTTCATCGGAGGACATTTCCTTTTTTACCATAGCCCTCTATGGGCTTCCAAATATCACTTTGCCAATTCCACAAGAACTGTCTTAGCGAAAGGCTTCTTGAGGGGAAAGCTGTAACTCTGTGAGATGATTTCACAAAACACAAAGAAGTTTCTCAGAAAGCTTCTTTCTCTTTGTTATGGGAGGATATTTCCTTTGTCCCTATAGTCTTCAAACGGATCCAAAATATCTGTTCTCAGATTCCACAGAAATAAGGCTAGCAAAGAGATCCACGAAATACAGATGTAACTCTGTGAGTGGAAGTCACATATCACAGAGCAGTTTCTCAAAAAGCTTATTTCCAGATTTCATCGGAGGTTATTTCCTTTTTCACCATAGCCCTCTATGGGCTTCCAAATACCACTTTGCCAATTCCACAAGAACTGTCTTAGCGAAAGGCTTCTTGAGGGGAAAGCTGTAACTCTGGGAGATGATTTCACAGAACACAAAGAAGTTTCTCAGAGAGCTTCTTTCTCTTTGTTAACGGAGGATATTTCCTTTGGCCCAATAGTCTTCCAAGGGATCCGAAATATCTGTTCTCAGATTCCACAGAAATAAGGCTAGCAAAGAGATCCAAGAAAAACAGATGTAACTCTGTGAGTGGAAGTAACATATCACAGAGCAGTTTCTCAGAAAGCTTCTTTCCAGATTTCATCGGAGGATATTTCCTTTTTCACCATAGCCCACCATGGGCTTCTTAATATCACTTTACCAATTCCACAAGAACTGTCTTAGCGAAAGGCTTCTTGAGGGGAAAGCTGTAACTCTGTGAGATGATTTCATAGAACACAAAGAAGTTTCTCAGAAAGCTTCTTTCTCTTTGTTATCGGAGGATATTTCCTTTGGCCCTAGAATCTTCAAAGGGATTCTAAATATCTGCTCTCAGATTCCACAGAAATCAGGCTAGCAAAGAGATCCACGAAATACAGATGTAACTCTGTGAGTGGAAGTCACATATCACAGAGCAGATTCTCAGAAAGCGTCTTTCCAGATTTCATCGGAGGATATTTCCTTTTTCACCATAGCCCTCTATGGGCTTCCAAATATCACTTTGCCAATTGCACAAGAACTATCTTAGCGAAAGGCTTCTTGAGTGGAAAGCTGTAACTCTGTGAGATGATTTCACAGAACACAAAGAAGTTTCTCAGAAAGCTTCTTTCTCTTTGTTATCGGAGGATATTTCCTTTGGCCCTATAGTCTTCAAAGGGATCCGAAGTATCTGTTCTCAGATTCCACAGAAATAAAGCTAGCAAAGAGATCCACGAAATACAGATGTAACTCTGTGAGTGGAAGTCACATATAACAGAGCAGTTTCTAAGAAATCTTCTTTCCAGATTTCATCTGAGGATATTTCCTTTTTCACCATAGCCCTCTATGGGCTTCCAAATATCACTTTGCCAATTCCACAAGAACTGTCTTAGCGAAAGGCTTCTTCAGGGGAAAGCTGTAACTCTGTGAGATGATTTCACAGAACACAAAGAAGTTTCTCAGAGAGCTTCTTTCTCTTTGTTAAGGGAGGATATTTCCTTTGGCCCAATAGTCTTCTAAGGGATCCGAAATATCTGTTTTCAGATTCCACAGAAATAAGGCTAGCAAAGAGATCCAAGAAAAACAGATGTAACTCTGTGAGTGGAAGTCACATATCACAGAGCAGTTTCTCAGAAAGCTTCTTTCCAGATTTCATCGGAGGATATTTCCTTTTTCACCATAGCCCTCTATGGGCTTCCAAATATCACTTTGCCAAATCCACAAGAACTGTCTTAGCGAAAGGCTTCTTGAGGGGAAAGCTGTATCTCTACGAGATGATATCACAGAACACAAAGAAGTTTCTCAGAAAGCTTCTTTCTCTTTCTTATCGGAGGATATTTCCTTTGGCCCTATAGTCTTCAAAGGGATCCGAAATATCTGTTCTCAGATTCCACAGAAATAAGGCTAGCAAAGAGATCCACGAAATACAGATGTAACTCTGTGAGTGGAAGTCACATATCCCAGAGCAGTTTCTCAGAAAGCTTCTTTCCAGATTTCATCGGAGGATATTTCCTTTTTCACCATAGCCCTCTATGGGCTTCCAAATATCACTTTGCCAATTCCACAAGAACTGTCTTAGCGAAAGGCTTCTTGAGGGAAAAGGTGTAACTCTGTGAGATGATTTCACAGAACACAAAGAAGTTTCTCCGAAAGCTTCTTTCTCTTTGTTATGGGAGGATATTTCCTTTGTCACTATAGTCTTCAAAGGGATCCAAAATATCTGTTCTCAGATTCCACAGAAATAAGGCTAGCAAAGAGATCCATGAAATACAGAAGTAACTCTGTGAGTGGAAGTCACATATCCCAGAGCAGTTTCTCAGAAAGCTTCTTTCCAGATTTCATCGGAGGATATTTCCTTTTTCACCATAGCCCTCTATGGGCTTCCAAATATCACTTTGCCAATTCCCCAAGAACTGTCTCAGCGAAAGGCCTCTTGAGGGGAAAGCTGTAACTCTGTGAGATGATTTCACAGAACACAAAGAAGTTTCTCAGAAAGCTTCTTTCTCTTTCTTATCGGAGGATATTTCCTTTGGTCGTATAGTCTTCAAAGGGATCCGAAATATCTGTTGTTAGATTCCACAGAAATAAGGGTAGCAAAGAGATCCACGAAATACAGATGTAACTCTGTGAGTGGAAGTCACATATCCCAGAGCAGTTTCTCAGAAAGCTTCTTTCCAGATTTCATCGGAGGATATTTCCTTTTTCACCATAGCCCTCTATGGGCTTCCAAATATCACTTTGCCAATTCCACAAGAACTGTCTTAGCGAAAGGCTTCTTGAGGGAAAAGGTGTAACTCTGTGAGATGATTTCACAGAACACAAAGAAGTTTCTCCGAAAGCTTCTTTCTCTTTGTTATGGGAGGATATTTCCTTTGTCACTATAGTCTTCAAAGGGATCCAAAATATCTGTTCTCAGATTCCACAGAAATAAGGCTAGCAAAGAGATCCATGAAATACAGAAGTAACTCTGTGAGTGGAAGTCACATATCCCAGAGCAGTTTCTCAGATGGATTCTTTCCAGATTTCATCGGAGGATATTTCCTTTTTCACCATAGCCCTCTACGGGCTTCCAAATATCACTTTGCCAATTCCCCAAGAACTGTCTTAGCGAAAGGCCTCTTGAGGGGAAAGCTGTAACTCTGTGAGATGAGTTCACAGAACACAAAGAAGTTTCTCAGAAAGCTTCTTTCTCTTTCTTATCGGAGGATATTTCCTTTGGCCCTATA
Source organism: Macaca mulatta (assembly GCF_049350105.2). Taxonomy (NCBI): domain Eukaryota; kingdom Metazoa; phylum Chordata; class Mammalia; order Primates; family Cercopithecidae; genus Macaca; species Macaca mulatta. The sequence continues at coordinate 33,613,208 of NC_133417.1, forward strand.
GTCTTCAAAGGGATCCGAAATATCTGTTGTTAGATTCCACAGAAATAAGGCTAGCAAAGAGATCCACGAAATACAGATGTCACTCTGTGAGTGGAAGTCACATATCACAGAGCAGTTTCTCAGAAAGCTTCTTTCCAGATTTCATTGGAGGATATTTCCTTTTTCACAATAGCCCTCTATGGGATTCCAAATATCACTTTGCCAATTCCACAAGAACTGTCTTAGCGAAAGGCTTCTTGAGGGGAAAGCTGTAACTCTGTGATATGATTTCACAGAACACAAAGAAGTTTCTCAGAAAGCTTCTTTCTCTTTGTTATCGGAGGATATTTCCTTTGGCCCTATAGTCTTCAAAGGGATCCGAAATATCTGCTCTCAGATTCCACAGAAATAAGGCTAGCAAAGAGATCCACGAAATACAGATGTAAATCTGTGAGTGGATGTCACATATTACAGAGCAGTTTCTCAGAAAGCTTCCCTCCAGATTTCATCGGAGGATATTTCCTTTTTCACCATAGCCCTCTATGGGCTTCCAAATATCACCTGCCAATTCCACAAGAACTGTCTTAGCGAAAGGCTTCTTGAGGGGAAAGCTGTAGCTCTATGAGATGATTTCACAGAACACAAAGAAGTTTCTCAGAAAGCTTCTTTCTCTTTGTTATCGGAGGATATTTCCTTTGGCCCTATAGTCTTCAAAGGGATCCGAAATATCTGTTCTCAGATTCCACAGAAATAAGGGTAGCAAAGAGATCCACGAAATACAGATGTAACTCTGTGAGTGGAAATCACATATCCCAGAGCAGTTTCTCAGAAAGCTTCTTTCCAGATTTCATCGGAGGATATTTCCTTTTTCAGCGTAGCCCTGTATGGGCTTCCAAGTATCACTTTTCCAATTGCAGAAGAACTGTCTTAGCGAAAGGCTTCTTGAGGGGAAACTGTAACTCTGGGAGATGATTTCACAGAACACAAAGAAGTTTCTCAGAAAGGTTCTTTCTCTTTGTTATGGGAGGATATTTCCTTTGGCCCTATAGTCTTCAAAGGGATCCGAAATATCTGTTCTCAGATTCCACAGAAATAAGGCTAGCAAAGAGATCCACGAAATACTGATGTAACTCTGTGAGTGGAAGTCACATATCACACAGCAGTTTCTCAGAAAGCTTCTTTGCAGATTTCATCTGAGGATATTTCCTTTTTCACCATAGCCCTCTATGGGCTTCCAAATACCACTTTGCCAATTTCACAAGAACTGTCTTAGCCAAAGGCTTCTTGAGGGGAAAGCTGTAACTCTGTGAGATGATTTCACAGAACACAAAGAAGTTCCTCAGAAAGCTTCTTTCTCTTTGTTATGGGAGGATATTTCCTTTGGCCCTATAGTCTTCAAAGGGATCGGAAATATCTGTTCTCAGATTCCACAGAAATAAGGCTAGCAAAGAGATCCAAGAAATACAGATGTAACTCTGTGAGTGGAAGTCACATATCACAGAGCAGTTTCTCAGAAAGCTTCTTTCCAGATTTCATTGGAGGATATTTCCTTTTTCACAATAGCCCTCTATGGGCTTCCAAATATCACTTTGCCAATTCCACAAGAACTGTCTTAGCGAAAGGCTTCTTGCGGGAAAAGCTGTAACTCTGTGAGATGATTTCACAGAACACAAAGAAGTTTCTCCGAAAGCTTCTTTCTCCATGTTATGGGAGGATATTTCCTTTGTCACTATAGTCTTCAAAGGGATCCGAAATATCTGTTCTCAGATTCCACAGAAATAAGGCTAGCAAAGAGATCCACGAAATACAGATGTAACTCTGTGAGTGGAAGTCACATATCCCAGAGCAGTTTCTCAGAAAGCTTCTTTCCAGATTTCATCGGAGGATATTTCCTTTTTCACCATAGCCCTCTATGGGCTTCCAAATATCACTTTGCCAATTCCACAAGAACTGTCTTAGCGAAAGGCTTCTTGAGGGAAAAGGTGTAACTCTGTGAGATGATTTCACAGAACACAAAGAAGTTTCTCCGAAAGCTTCTTTCTCTTTGTTATGGGAGGATATTCCCTTTGTCACTATAGTCTTCAAAGGGATCCAAAATATCTGTTCTCAGATTCCACAGAAATAAGGCTAGCAAAGAGATCCATGAAATACAGAAGTAACTCTGTGAGTGGAAGTCACATATCCCAGAGCAGTTTCTCAGAAAGCTTCTTTCCAGATTTCATCGGAGGATATTTCCTTTTTCACCATAGCCCTCTATGGGCTTCCAAATATCACTTTGCCAATTCCCCAAGAACTGTCTCAGCGAAAGGCCTCTTGAGGGGAAAGCTGTAACTCTGTGAGATGATTTCACAGAACACAAAGAAGTTTCTCAGAAAGCTTCTTTCTCTTTCTTATCGGAGGATATTTCCTTTCGCCCTATAGTCTTCAAAGGGATCCGAAATATCTGTTGTTAGATTCCACAGAAATAAGGCTAGCAAAGAGATCCACGAAATACAGATGTAACTCTGTGAGTGGAAGTCACATATCCCAGAGCAGTTTCTCAGAAAGCTTCTTTCCAGATTTCATTGGAGGGTATTTCCTTTTTCACAATAGCCCTCTATGGGCTTCCAAATATCACTTTTCCAATTCCACAAGAACTGTCTTAGCGAAAGGCTTCTTGCGGGAAAAGCTGTAACTCTGTGAGATGATTTCACAGAACACAAAGAAGTTTCTCCGAAAGCTTCTTTCTCCATGTTATGGGAGGATATTTCCTTTGTCACTATAGACTTCAAAGGGATCCGAAATATCTGTTCTCAGATTCCACAGAAATAAGGCTAGCAAAGAGATCCACGAAATACAGATGTAACTCTGTGAGTGGAAGTCACATATCCCAGAGCAGTTTCTCAGAAAGCTTCTTTCCAGATTTCATCGGAGGATATTTCCTTTTTCACCATAGCCCTCTATGGGCTTCCAAATATCACTTTGCCAATTCCCCAAGAACTGTCTTAGCGAAAGGCCTCTTGAGGGGAAAGCTGTAACTCTGTGAGATGATTTCACAGAACACAAAGAAGTTTCTCAGAAAGCTTCTTTCTCTTTCTATCGGAGGATATTTCCTTTGGCCCTATAGTCTTCAAAGGGATCCGAAATATCTGTTCTTAGATTCCACAGAAATAAAGCTAGCAAAGAGATCCACGAAATACAGATGTAACTCTGTGAGTGGAAGTCACATATCCCAGAGCAGTTTCTCAGAAAGCTTCTTTCCAGACTTCATTGGAGGATATTTCCTTTTTCACAACAGCCCTCTAATGGCTTCCAAATATCACTTTGCCAATTCCACAAGAACTGTCTTAGCGAAAGGCTTCTTGAGGGGAAAGCTGTAACTCTGTGAGATGATTTCACAGAACACCAAGAAGTTTCTCTGAAAGCTTCTTTCTCTTTGTTATCGTAGGATATTTCCTTTGGCCCTATAGTCTTCAAAGGGATCCGAAATATCTGCTCTCAGATTCCACAGAAATAAGGCTAGCAAAGAGATCCACGAAATACAGATGTAACTCTGTGAGTGGAAGTCACATATCCCAGAGCAGTTTCTCAAAAAGCTTCTTTCCAGATTTCATCGGAGGATATTTTCTTTTTCTCCATAGCCCTCTATGGGCTTCCAAATATCACTTTGCCAATTCCACAAGAACTGTCTTAGCGAAAGGCTTCTTGAGGGGAAAGCTGAAGCTCTATGAGATGATTTCACAGAACACAAAGAAGTTTCTCAGAAAGCTTCTTTCTCTTTCTTATCGGAGGATATTTCCTTTGGCCGTATAGTCTTCAAAGGGATCCGAAATATCTGTTCTCAGATTCCACAGAAATAAGGCTAGCAAAGAGATCCACGAAATACAGATGTAACTCTGTGAGTGGAAGTCACATATCCCAGAGCAGTTTCTCTGAAAGCTTCTTTCCAGATTTCATCGGAGGATATTTCCTTTTTCACCATAGCCCTCTATGGGCTTCCAAATATCACTTTGCCAATTCCACAAGAACTGTCTTAGCGAAAGGCTTCTTGAGGGAAAAGGTGTAACTCTCTGAGATGATTTCACAGAACACAAAGAAGTTTCTCCGAAAGCTTCTTTCTCTTTGTTATGGGAGGATATTTCCTTTGTCACTATACTCTTCAAAGGGATCCAAAATATCTGTTCTCAGATTCCACAGAAATAAGGCTAGCAAAGAGATCCATGAAATACAGAAGTAACTCTGTGAGTGGAAGTCACATATCCCAGAGCAGTTTCTCAGAAAGCTTCTTTCCAGATTTCATCGGAGGATATTTCCTTTTTCACCATAGCCCTCTACGGGCTTCCAAATATCACTTTGCCAATTCCCCAAGAACTGTCTTAGCGAAAGGCCTCTTGAGGGGAAAGCTGTAACTCTGTGAGATGAGTTCACAGAACACAAAGAAGTTTCTCAGAAAGCTTCTTTCTCTTTCTTATCGGAGGATATTTCCTTTGGCCCTATAGTCTTCAAAGGGATCCGAAATATCTGTTGTTAGATTCCACAGAAATAAGGCTAGCAAAGAGATCCACGAAATACAGATGTAACTCTGTGAGTGGAAGTCACATATCACAGAGCAGTTTCTCAGAAAGCTTCCCTCCAGATTTCATCGGAGGATATTTCCTTTTTCACCATAGCCCTCTATGGGCTTCCAAATATCACCTGCCAATTCCACAAGAACTGTCTTAGCGAAAGGCTTCTTGAGGGGAAAGCTGTAGCTCTATGAGATGATTTCACAGAACACAAAGAAGTTTCTCAGAAAGCTTCTTTCTCTTTGTTATCGGAGGATATTTCCTTTGGCCCTATAGTCTTCAAAGGGATCCGAAATATCTGTTCTCAGATTCCACAGAAATAAGGGTAGCAAAGAGATCCACGAAATACAGATGTAACTCTGTGAGTGGAAATCACATATCCCAGAGCAGTTTCTCAGAAAGCTTCTTTCCAGATTTCATCGGAGGATATTTCCTTTTTCAGCGTAGCCCTGTATGGGCTTCCAAGTATCACTTTTCCAATTGCAGAAGAACTGTCTTAGCGAAAGGCTTCTTGAGGGGAAACTGTAACTCTGGGAGATGATTTCACAGAACACAAAGAAGTTTCGCAGAAAGGTTCTTTCTCTTTGTTATGGGAGGATATTTCCTTTGGCCCTATAGTCTTCAAAGGGATCCGAAATATCTGTTCTCAGATTCCACAGAAATAAGGCTAGCAAAGAGATCCACGAAATACTGATGTAACTCTGTGAGTGGAAGTCACATATCACACAGCAGTTTCTCAGAAAGCTTCTTTGCAGATTTCATCTGAGGATATTTCCTTTTTCACCATAGCCCTCTATGGGCTTCCAAATATCACTTTGCCAATTTCACAAGAACTGTCTTAGCCAAAGGCTTCTTGAGGGGAAAGCTGTAACTCTGTGAGATGATTTCACAGAACACAAAGAAGTTCCTCAGAAAGCTTCTTTCTCTTTGTTATGGGAGGATATTTCCTTTGGCCCTATAGTCTTCAAAGGGATCGGAAATATCTGTTCTCAGATTCCACAGAAATAAGGCTAGCAAAGAGATCCAAGAAATACAGATGTAACTCTGTGAGTGGAAGTCACATATCACAGAGCAGTTTCTCAGAAAGCTTCTTTCCAGATTTCATTGGAGGATATTTCCTTTTTCACAATAGCCCTCTATGGGCTTCCAAATATCACTTTGCCAATTCCACAAGAACTGTCTTAGCGAAAGGCTTCTTGCGGGAAAAGCTGTAACTCTGTGAGATGATTTCACAGAACACAAAGAAGTTTCTCCGAAAGCTTCTTTCTCCATGTTATGGGAGGATATTTCCTTTGTCACTATAGTCTTCAAAGGGATCCGAAATATCTGTTCTCAGATTCCACAGAAATAAGGCTAGCAAAGAGATCCACGAAATACAGATGTAACTCTGTGAGTGGAAGTCACATATCCCAGAGCAGTTTCTCAGAAAGCTTCTTTCCAGATTTCATCGGAGGATATTTCCTTTTTCACCATAGCCCTCTATGGGCTTCCAAATATCACTTTGCCAATTCCCCAAGAACTGTCTTAGCGAAAGGCCTCTTGAGGGGAAAGCTGTAACTCTGTGAGATGATTTCACAGAATACAAAGAAGTTTCTCAGAAAGCTTCTTTCTCTTTCTTACCGGAGGATATTTCCTTTGGCCCTATAGTCTTCAAAGGGATCCGAAATATCTGTTCTTAGATTCCACAGAAATAAGGCTAGCAAAGTGATCCACGAAATACAGATGTAACTCTGTGAGTGGAAGTCACATATCCCAGAGCAGTTTCTCAGAAAGCTTCTTTCCAGACTTCATTGGAGGATATTTCCTTTTTCACAACAGCCCTCTAATGGCTTCCAAATATCACTTTGCCAATTCCACAAGAACTGTCTTAGCGAAAGGCTTCTTGAGGGGAAAGCTGTAACTCTGTGAGATGATTTCACAGAACACCAAGAAGTTTCTCTGAAAGCTTCTTTCTCTTTTTTATCGGAGGATATTTCCTTTGGCCCTATAGTCTTCAAAGGGATCCGAAATATCTGCTCTCAGATTCCACAGAAATAAGGCTAGCAAAGAGATCCACGAAATACAGATGTAACTCTGTGTGTGGAAGTCACATATCCCAGAGCAGTTTCTCAGAAAGCTTCTTTCCAGTTTTCATTGGAGGATATTTTCTTTTTCACCATAGCCCTCTATGGGCTTCCAAATATCACTTTGCCAATTCCACAAGAACTGTCTTAGCGAAAGGCTTCTTGAGGGGAAAGCTGTAGCTCTATGAGATGATTTCACAGAACACAAAGAAGTTTCTCAGAAAGCTTCTTTCTCTTTCTTATCGGAGGTTATTTCCTTTGGCCCTATAGTCTTCAAAGGGATCCGAAATATCTGTTCTCAGATTCCACAGAAATAAGGCTAGCAAAGAGATCCACGAAATACAGATGTAACTCTGTGAGTGGAAGTCACATATCCCAGAGCAGTTTCTCAGAAAGCTTCTTTCCAGATTTCATCGGAGGATATTTCCTTTTTCACCATAGCCCTCTATGGGCTTCCAAATATCACTTTGCCAATTCCACAAGAACTGTCTTAGCGAAAGGCTTCTTGAGGGAAAAGGTGTAACTCTGTGAGATGATTTCACAGAACACAAAGAAGTTTCTCAAAAAGCTTCTTTCTCTTTGTTATCGGAGGATATTTCCTTTGGCCCTATAGTCTTCAAAGGGATCCGAAATATCTGTTCTCAGATTCCACAGAAATAAGGGTAGCAAAGAGATCCACGAAATACAGATGTAACTCTGTGAGTGGAAATCACATATCCCAGAGCAGTTTCTCAGAAAGCTTCTTTCCAGATTTCATCGGAGGATATTTCCTTTTTCAGCGTAGCCCTGTATGGGCTTCCAAGTATCACTTTTCCAATTGCACAAGAACTGTCTTAGCGAAAGGCTTCTTGAGGGGAAACTGTAACTCTGTGAGGTGATTTCACAGAACACAAAGAAGTTTCTCAGAAAGCTTCTTTCTCTTTGTTATGGGAGGATATTTCCTTTGGCCCTATAGTCTTCAAAGGGATCTCAAATATCTGTTCTCAGATTCCACAGAAATAAGGCTAGCAAAGAGATCCACGAAATACTGATGTAACTCTGTGAGTGGAAGTCACATATCACACAGCAGTTTCTCAGAAAGCTTCTTTGCAGATTTCATCTGAGGATATTTCCTTTTTCACCATAGCCCTCTATGGGCTTCCAAATATCACTTTGCCAATTCCACAAGAACTGTCTTAGCGAAAGGCTTCTTGAGGGGAAAGCTGTAACTCTTTGAGATGATTTCACAGAACACAAAGAAGTTTCTCCGAAAGCTTCTTTCTCCATGTTATGGGAGGATATTTCCTTTGGCCCTATAGTCTTCAAAGGGATCCGAAATATCTGTTCTCAGATTCCACAGAAATAAGGATAGCAAAGAGATCCACGAAATACAGATGTAACTCTGTGAGTGGAAGTCACATATCCCAGAGCAGTTTCTCAGAAAGCTTCTTTCCAGATTTCATCGGAGGATATTTCCTTTTTCACCATAGCCCTCTATGGGCTTCCAAATATCACTTTGCCAATTCCCCAAGAACTGTCTTAGCGAAAGGCCTCTTGAGGGGAAAGCTGTAACTCTGTGAGATGATTTCACAGAACACAAAGAAGTTTCTCAGAAAGCTTCTTTCTCTTTCTTATCGGAGGATATTTCCTTTGGCCCTATAGTCTTCAAAGGGATCCGAAATATCTGCTCTCAGATTCCACAGAAATAAGGCTAGCAAAGAGATCCACGAAATACAGATGTAACTCTGTGAGTGGAAGTCACATATCCCAGAGCAGTTTCTCAGAAAGCTTCTTTCCAGATTTCATCGGAGGATATTTTCTTTTTCTCCATAGCCCTCTATGGGCTTCCAAATATCACTTTGCCAATTCCACAAGAACTGTCTTAGCGAAAGGCTTCTTGAGGGGAAAGCTGAAGCTCTATGAGATGATTTCACAGAACACAAAGAAGTTTCTCAGAAAGCGTCTTTCTCTTTCTTATCGGAGGATATTTCCTTTGGCCGTATAGTCTTCAAAGGGATCCGAAATATCTGTTCTCAGATTCCACAGAAATAAGGCTAGCAAAGAGATCCACGAAATACAGATGTAACTCTGTGAGTGGAAGTCACATATCCCAGAGCAGTTTCTCAGAAAGCTTCTTTCCAGATTTCATCGGAGGATATTTCCTTTTTCACCATAGCCCTCTATGGGCTTCCAAATATCACTTTGCCAATTCCCCAAGAACTGTCTTAGCGAAAGGCCTCTTGAGGGGAAAGCTGTAACTCTGTGAGATGAGTTCACAGAACACAAAGAAGTTTCTCAGAAAGCTTCTTTCTCTTTCTTATCGGAGGATATTTCCTTTGGCCCTATAGTCTTCAAAGGGATCCGAAATATCTGTTGTTAGATTCCACAGAAATAAGGCTAGCAAAGAGATCCACGAAATACAGATGTAACTCTGTGAGTGGAAGTCACATATCCCAGAGCAGTTTCTCAGAAAGCTTCTTTCCAGATTTCATTGGAGGATATTTCCTTTTTCACAATAGCCCTCTATGGGATTCCAAATATCACTTTGCCAATTCCACAAGAACTGTCTTAGCGAAAGGCTTCTTGAGGGGAAAGCTGTAACTCTGTGATATGATTTCACGGAACACAAAGAAGTTTCTCAGAAAGCTTCTTTCTCTTTGTTATCGGAGGATATTTCCTTTGGCCCTATAGTCTTCAAAGGGATCCGAAATATCTGCTCTCAGATTCCACAGAAATAAGGCTAGCAAAGAGATCCACGAAATACAGATGTAAATCTGTGAGTGGATGTCACATATTACAGAGCAGTTTCTCAGAAAGCTTCCCTCCAGATTTCATCGGAGGATATTTCCTTTTTCACCATAGCCCTCTATGGGCTTCCAAATATCACCTGCCAATTCCAAAAGAACTGTCTTAGCGAAAGGCTTCTTGAGGGGAAAGCTGTAGCTCTATGAGATGATTTCACAGAACACAAAGAAGTTTCTCAGAAAGCTTCTTTCTCTTTGTTATCGGAGGATATTTCCTTTGGCCCTATAGTCTTCAAAGGGATCCGAAATATCTGTTCTCATATTCCACAGAAATAAGGCTAGCAAAGAGATCCACGAAATACAGATGTAACTCTGTGAGTGGAAATCACATATCCCAGAGCAGTTTCTCAGAAAGCTTCTTTCCAGATTTCATCGGAGGATATTTCCTTTTTCAGCGTAGCCCTGTATGGGCTTCCAAGTATCACTTTTCCAATTGCAGAAGAACTGTCTTAGCGAAAGGCTTCTTGAGGGGAAACTGTAACTCTGGGAGATGATTTCACAGAACACAAAGAAGTTTCTCAGAAAGGTTCTTTCTCTTTGTTATGGGAGGATATTTCCTTTGGCCCTATAGTCTTCAAAGGGATCCGAAATATCTGTTCTCAGATTCCACAGAAATAAGGCTAGCAAAGAGATCCACGAAATACTGATGTAACTCTGTGAGTGGAAGTCACATATCACACAGCAGTTTCTCAGAAAGCTTCTTTGCAGATTTCATCTGAGGATATTTCCTTTTTCACCATAGCCCTCTATGGGCTTCCAAATATCACTTTGCCAATTTCACAAGAACTGTCTTAGCCAAAGGCTTCTTGAGGGGAAAGCTGTAACTCTGTGAGATGATTTCACAGAACACAAAGAAGTTCCTCAGAAAGCTTCTTTCTCTTTGTTATGGGAGGATATTTCCTTTGGCCCTATAGTCTTCAAAGGGATCGGAAATATCTGTTCTCAGATTCCACAGAAATAAGGCTAGCAAAGAGATCCAAGAAATACAGATGTAACTCTGTGAGTGGAAGTCACATATCACAGAGCAGTTTCTCAGAAAGCTTCTTTCCAGATTTCATTGGAGGATATTTCCTTTTTCACAATAGCCCTCTATGGGCTTCCAAATATCACTTTGCCAATTCCACAAGAACTGTCTTAGCGAAAGGCTTCTTGCGGGAAAAGCTGTAACTCTGTGAGATGATTTCACAGAACACAAAGAAGTTTCTCCGAAAGCTTCTTTCTCCATGTTATGGGAGGATATTTCCTTTGTCACTATAGTCTTCAAAGGGATCCGAAATATCTGTTCTCAGATTCCACAGAAATAAGGCTAGCAAAGAGATCCACGAAATACAGATGTAACTCTGTGAGTGGAAGTCACATATCCCAGAGCAGTTTCTCAGAAAGCTTCTTTCCAGATTTCATCGGAGGATATTTCCTTTTTCACCATAGCCCTCTATGGGCTTCCAAATATCACTTTGCCAATTCCACAAGAACTGTCTTAGCGAAAGGCCTCTTGAGGGGAAAGCTGTAACTCTGTGAGATGATTTCACAGAATACAAAGAAGTTTCTCAGAAAGCTTCTTTCTCTTTCTTACCGGAGGATATTTCCTTTGGCCCTATAGTCTTCAAAGGGATCCGAAATATCTGTTCTTAGATTCCACAGAAATAAGGCTAGCAAAGTGATCCACGAAATACAGATGTAACTCTGTGAGTGGAAGTCACATATCCCAGAGCAGTTTCTCAGAAAGCTTCTTTCCAGACTTCATTGGAGGATATTTCCTTTTTCACAACAGCCCTCTAATGGCTTCCAAATATCACTTTGCCAATTCCACAAGAACTGTCTTAGCGAAAGGCTTCTTGAGGGGAAAGCTGTAACTCTGTGAGATGATTTCACAGAACACCAAGAAGTTTCTCTGAAAGCTTCTTTCTCTTTTTTATCGGAGGATATTTCCTTTGGCCCTATAGTCTTCAAAGGGATCCGAAATATCTGTTCTCAGATTCCACAGAAATAAGGCTAGCAAAGAGATCCACGAAATACAGATGTAACTCTGTGAGTGGAAGTCACATATCCCAGAGCAGTTTCTCAGAAAGCTTCCTTCCAGATTTCATCGGAGGATATTTCCTTTTTCACCATAGCCCTCTATGGGCTTCCAAATATCACTTTGCCAATTCCACAAGAACTGTCTTAGCGAAAGGCTTCTTGAGGGAAAAGGTGTAACTCTGTGAGATGATTTCACAGAACACAAAGAAGTTTCTCAAAAAGCTTCTTTCTCTTTGTTATCGGAGGATATTTCCTTTGGCCCTATAGTCTTCAAAGGGATCCGAAATATCTGTTCTCAGATTCCACAGAAATAAGGGTAGCAAAGAGATCCACGAAATACAGATGTAACTCTGTGAGTGGAAATCACATATCCCAGAGCAGTTTCTCAGAAAGCTTCTTTCCAGATTTCATCGGAGGATATTTCCTTTTTCAGCGTAGCCCTGTATGGGCTTCCAAGTATCACTTTTCCAATTGCACAAGAACTGTCTTAGCGAAAGGCTTCTTGAGGGGAAACTGTAACTCTGTGAGGTGATTTCACAGAACACAAAGAAGTTTCTCAGAAAGCTTCTTTCTCTTTGTTATGGGAGGATATTTCCTTTGGCCCTATAGTCTTCAAAGGGATCTCAAATATCTGTTCTCAGATTCCACAGAAATAAGGCTAGCAAAGAGATCCACGAAATACTGATGTAACTCTGTGAGTGGAAGTCACATATCACACAGCAGTTTCTCAGAAAGCTTCTTTGCAGATTTCATCTGAGGATATTTCCTTTTTCACCATAGCCCTCTATGGGCTTCCAAATATCACTTTGCCAATTCCACAAGAACTGTCTTAGCGAAAGGCTTCTTGAGGGGAAAGCTGTAACTCTTTGAGATGATTTCACAGAACACAAAGAAGTTTCTCCGAAAGCTTCTTTCTCCATGTTATGGGAGGATATTTCCTTTGTCACTATAGTCTTCCAAGGGATCCGAAATATCTGTTCTCAGATTCCACAGAAATAAGGCTAGCAAAGAGATCCACGAAATACAGATGTAACTCTGTGAGTGGAAGTCACATATCCCAGAGCAGTTTCTCAGAAAGCTTCTTTCCAGATTTCATCGGAGGATATTTCCTTTTTCACCATAGCCCTCTATGGGCTTCCAAATATCACTTTGCCAATTCCCCAAGAACTGTCTTAGCGAAAGGCCTCTTGAGGGGAAAGCTGTAACTCTGTGAGATGATTTCACAGAACACAAAGAAGTTTCTCAGAAAGCTTCTTTCTCTTTCTTATCGGAGGATATTTCCTTTGGCCCTATAGTCTTCAAAGGGATCCGAAATATCTGTTCTTAGATTCCACAGAAATAAGGCTAGCAAAGAGATCCACGAAATACAGATGTAACTCTGTGAGTGGAAGTCACATATCCCAGAGCAGTTTCTCAGAAAGCTTCTTTCCAGACTTCATTGGAGGATATTTCCTTTTTCACAACAGCCCTCTAATGGCTTCCAAATATCACTTTGCCAATTCCACAAGAACTGTCTTAGCGAAAGGCTTCTTGAGTGGAAAGCTGTAACTCTGGGAGATGATTTCACAATACACAAAGAAGTTTCTCATAGAGCTTCTTTCTCTTTGTTATCAGAGGATATTTCCTTTGGCCCAATAGTCTTCCAAGGGATCCGAAATATCTGTTCTCAGATTCCACACAAATAAGGGTAGCAAAGACATCCACGAAATACACATGTAACTCTGTGAGTGGAAGTCACATATCACAGAGCAGTTTCTCAGAAAGCTTCTTTCCAGTTTTCATCAGAGGATATTTCCTTTTTCACCATAGCCCTCTAGGGGTTCCTAATATCACTTTGCCAATTCCACAAGAACTGTCGTAGCAAAAGGCTTCTTGAGGGGAAAGCTGTAACTCTGTGAGATGATTTCACAGAACAGAAAGAAGTTTCTCTGAAAGCTTCTTTGTCTTTGTTATCGGAGGATATTTCCTTTGGCCCTATAGTCTTCAAAGGGATCCGAAATATCTGTTCTCAAATTCCATAGAAATAAGGCTAGCAAAGAGATCCACGAAATACAGATGTAACTCTGTGAGTGGAAGTCACATGTCACAGAGCAGTTTCTCAGAAAGCTTCTTTCCAGATTTCATCGGAGGATATTTCCTTTTTCACCATAGCCCTCTAAGGGCTTCCAAATATCACTTTGCCAATTCCACAAGAACTGTCTTAGCGAAAGGCATCTTGAGGGGAAAGCTGTAACTCTGTGATATGATTTCACAGAACACAAAGAAGTTTCTCAGAAAGCTTCTTTCTCTTTGTTATCGGAGGATATTTCCTTTGGCCCTATAGTCTTCAAAGGGATCCGAAATATCTGCTCTCAGATTCCACAGAAATAAGGCTAGCAAAGAGAACCACGAAATACAGATGTAAATCTGTGAGTGGATGTCACATATTACAGAGCAGTTTCTCAGAAAGCTTCCTTCCAGATTTCATCGGAGGATATTTCCTTTTTCACCATAGCCCTCTATGGGCTTCCAAATATCACTTTGCCAATTCCACAAGAACTGTCTTAGCGAAAGGCTTCTTGAGGGGAAAGCTGTAGCTCTATGAGATGATTTCACAGAACACAAAGAAGTTTCTCAGAAAGCTTCTTTCTCTTTGTTATCGGAGGATATTTCCTTTGGCCCTATAGTCTTCAAAGGGATCCGAAATATCTGTTCTCAGATTCCACAGAAATAAGGGTAGCAAAGAGATCCACGAAATACAGATGTAACTCTGTGAGTGGAAATCACATATCCCAGAGCAGTTTCTCAGAAAGCTTCTTTCCAGATTTCATCGGAGGATATTTCCTTTTTCAGCGTAGCCCTGTAAGGGCTTCCAAGTATCACTTTTCCAATTGCACAAGAACTGTCTTAGCGAAAGGCTTCTTGAGGGGAAACTGTACCTCTGGGATATGATTTCACAGAACACAAAGAAGTTTCTCAGAAAGGTTCTTTCTCTTTGTTATGGGAGGATATTTCCTTTGGCCCTATAGTCTTCAAAGGGATCCGAAATATCTGTTCTCAGATTCCACAGAAATAAGGCTAGCAAAGAGATCCACGAAATACTGATGTAACTCTGTGAGTGGAAGTCACATTTCACACAGCAGTTTCTCAGAAAGTTTCTTTGCAGATTTCATCTGAGGATATTTCCTTTTTCACCATAGCCCTCTATGGGCTTCCAAATATCACTTTGCCAATTCCACAAGAACTGTCTTAGCGAAAGGCTTCTTGCGGGAAAAACTGTAACTCTGTGAGATGATTTCACAGAACACAAAGAAGTTTCTCCGAAAGCTTCTTTCTCCATATTATGGGAGGATATTTCCTTTGTCACTATAGTCTTCAAAGGGATCCGAAATATCTGTTCTCAGATTCCACAGAAATCAGGCTAGCAAAGAGATCCACGAAATACAGATGTAACTCTGTGAGTGGAAGTCACATATCCCAGAGCAGTTTCTCAGAAAGCTTCTTTCCAGATTTCATCGGAGGATATTTCCTTTTTCACCATAGCCCTCTATGGGCTTCCAAATATCACTTTGCCAATTCCCCAAGAACTGTCTTAGCGAAAGGCCTCTTGAGGGGAAAGCTGTAACTCTGTGAGATGATTTCACAGAACACAAAGAAGTTTCTCAGAAAGCTTCTTTCTCTTTCTTATCGGAGGATATTTCCTTTGGCCCAATAGTCTTCAAAGGGATTCTAAATATCTGCTCTCAGATTCCACAGAAATAAGGCTAGCAAAGAGATTCACGAAATACAGATGTAACTCTGTGAGTGGATGTCACATATTACAGAGCAGTTTCTCAGAAAGCTTCTTTCCAGATTTCATCGGAGGACATTTCCTTTTTCACCATAGCCCTCTATGGGCTTCCAAATATCACTTTGCCAATTCCACAAGAACTGTCTTAGCGAAAGGCTTCTTGAGGGGAAAGCTGTAACTCTGTGAGATGATTTCACAGAACACAAAGAAGTTTCTCAGAAAGCTTCTTTCTCTTTGTTATGGGAGGATATTTCCTTTGTCCCTATAGTCTTCAAAGGGATCCGAAATATCTGTTCTCAGATTCCACAGAAATAAGGCTAGCAAAGAGATCCACGAAATACAGATGTAACTCTGTGAGTGGAAGTCACATATCACAGAGCAGTTTCTCAAAAAGCTTCTTTCCAGATTTCATCGGAGGTTATTTCCTTTTTCACCATAGCCCTCTATGGGCTTCCAAATATCACTTTGCCAATTCCACAAGAACTGTCTTAGCGAAAGGCTTCTTGAGGGGAAAGCTGTAACTCTGGGAGATGATTTCACAGAACACAAAGAAGTTTCTCAGAGAGCTTCTTTCTCTTTGTTATCGGAGGATATTTCCTTTGGCCCAATAGTCTTCCAAGGGATCCGAAATATCTGTTCTCAGATTCCACAGAAATAAGGCTAGCAAAGAGATCCACGATATACAGATGTAACTCTGTGAGTGGAAGTCACATATCACAGAGCAGTTTCTCAGAAAGCTTCTTTCCAGATTTCATCGGAGGATATTTCCTTTTTCACCATAGCCCTCCATGGGCTTCCTAATATCACTTTGCCAATTCCACAAGAACTGTCTTAGCGAAAGGCTTCTTGAGGGGAAAGCTGTAACTCCGTGAGATGATTTCATAGAACACAAAGAAGTTTCTCAGAAAGCTTCTTTCTCTTTGTTATCGGAGGATATTTCCTTTGGCCCTACAGTCTTCAAAGGGATTCTAAATATCTGCTCTCAGATTCCACAGAAATCAGGCTAGCAAAGAGATCCACGAAATACAGATGTAACTCTGTGAGTGGAAGTCACATATCACAGAGCAGTTTCTCAGAAAGCGTCTTTCCAGATTTCATCGGAGGATATTTCTTTTTTCACCATAGCCCTGTATGGGCTTCCAAATATCACTTTGCCAATTCCACAAGAACTGTCTTAGCGAAAGGCTTCTTGAGGGGAAAGCTGTAACTCTGTGAGATGATTTCACAGAACACAAAGAAGTTTCTCCGAAAGCTTCTTTCTCTTTGTTATCGGAGGATATTTCCTTTGGCCCTATAGTCTTCAAAGGGATGCGAAGTATCTGTTCTCAGATTCCACAGAAATAAAGCTAGCTAAGAGATCCACGAAATACAGATGTAACTCTGTGAATGGAAGTCACATATAACAGAGCAGTTTCTAAGAAAGCTTCTTTCCAGATTTCATCTGAGGATATTTCCTTTTTCACCATAGCCCTCTATGGGCTTCCAAATATCACTTTGCCAATTCCACAAGAACTGTCTTAGAGAAAGGCTTCTTGAGGGGAAAGCTGTAACTCTGTGAGATGATTTCACAGAACCAAAGAAGTTTCTCAGGAAGCTTCTTTCTCTTTGTTATCGGAGGATATTTCCTTTGGCCCTATAGTCTTCAAAGGGATCCGAAATATCTGTTCTCAGATTCCACAGAAATAAGGCTAGCAAAGAGATCCACGAAATACAGATGTAACTCTGTGAGTGGAAGTCACATATCACAGAGCAGTTTCTCAGAAAGCTTCTTTCCAGATTTCATTGGAGGATATTTCCTTTTTCACAACAGCCCTCTATGGGCTTCCAAATATCACTTTGCCAATTCCACAAGAACTGTCTTAGCGAAAGGCTTCTTCAGGGGAAAGCTGTAACACTGTGAGATGATTTCACAGAACACAAAGAAGTTTCTCAGAGAGCTTCTTTCTCTTTGTTAAGGGAGGATATTTCCTTTGGCCCAATAGTCTTCTAAGGGATCCGAAATATCTGTTTTCAGATTCCACAGAAATAAGGCTAGCAAAGAGATCCATGAAAAACAGATGTAACTCTGTGAGTGGAAGTCACATATCACAGAGCAGTTTCTCAGAAAGCTTCTTTCCAGATTTCATCGGAGGATATTTCCTTTTTCACCATAGCCCTCTATGGGCTTCCTAATATCACATTGCCAATTCCACAAGAACTGTCTTAGCGAAAGGCTTCTTGAGGGGAAAGCTGTAACTCTGTGAGATGATTTCACAGAACACCAAGAAGTTTCTCTGAAAGCTTCTTTCTCTTTGTTATCGGAGGATATTTCCTTTGGCCCTATAGTCTTCAAAGGGATCCGAAATATCTGCTCTCAGATTCCACAGAAATAAGGCTAGCAAAGAGATCCACGAAATACAGATGTAACTCTGTGAGTGGAAGTCACATATCCCAAAGCAGTTTCTCAGAAAGCTTCTTTCCAGATTTCATTGGAGGATATTTTCTTTTTCACCATAGCCCTCTATGGGCTTCCAAATATCACTTTGCCAATTCCACAAGAACTGTCTTAGCGAAAGGCTTCTTGAGGGGAAAGCTGTAGCTCTATGAGATGATTTCACAGAACACAAAGAAGTTTCTCAGAAAGCTTCTTTCTCTTTCTTATCGGAGGATATTTCCTTTGGCCCTATACTCTTCAAAGGGATCCGAAATATCTGTTCTCAGATCCCACAGAAATAAGGCTAGCAAAGAGATCCACGAAATACAGATGTAACTCTGTGAGTGGAAGTCACATATCCCAGAGCAGTTTCTCAGAAAGCTTCTTTCCAGATTTCATCGGAGGATATTTCCTTTTTCACCATAGCCCTCTATGGGCTTCCAAATATCACTTTGCCAATTCCACAAGAACTGTCTTAGCGAAAGGCTTCTTGAGGGAAAAGATGTAACTCTGTGAGATGATTTCACAGAACACAAAGAAGTTTCTCCGAAAGCTTCTTTCTCTTTGTTATGGGAGGATATTTCCTTTGTCACTATAGTCTTCAAAGGGATCCAAAATATCTGTTCTCAGATTCCACAGAAATAAGGCTAGCAAAGAGATCCATGAAATACAGAAGTAACTCTGTGAGTGGAAGTCACATATCCCAGAGCAGTTTCTCAGAAAGCTTCTTTCCAGATTTCATCGGAGGATATTTCCTTTTTCACCATAGCCCTCTATGGGCTTCCAAATATCACTTTGCCAATTCCCCAAGAACTGTCTTAGCGAAAGGCCTCTTGGGGGGAAAGCTGTAACTCTGTGAGATGATTTCACAGAACACAAAGAAGTTTCTCAGAAAGCTTCTTTCTCTTTGTTATCGGAGGATATTTCCTTTGGCCCTATAGTCTTCAAAGGGATCCGAAATATCTGCTCTCAGATTCCACAGAAATAAGGCTAGCAAAGAGATCCACGATATACAGATGTAAATCTGTGAGTGGATGTCACATATTACAGAGCAGTTTCTCAGAAAGCTTCCTTCCAGATTTCATCGGAGGATATTTCCTTTTTCACCATAGCCCTCTATGGGCTTCCAAATATCACTTTGCCAATTCCACAAGAACTGTCTTAGCGAAAGGCTTCTTGAGGGGAAAGCTGTAACTCTGTGAGATGATTTCACAGAACACAAAGAAGTTTCTCAGAAAGCTTCTTTCTCTTTGTTATGGGAGGATATTTCCTTTGTCCCTATAGTCTTCAAACGGATCCGAAATATCTGTTCTCAGATTCCACAGAAATAAGGCTAGCAAAGAGATCCACGAAATACAGATGTAACTCTGTGAGTGGAAGTCACATATCACAGAGCAGTTTCTCAGAAAGCTTCTTTCCAGATTTCATCGGAGGATATTTCCTTTTTTACAATAGCCCTCTATGGGCTTCCAAATATCACTTTGCCAATTCCACAAGAACTGTCTTACCGAAAGGCTTCTTGAGGGGAAAGCTGTAACTCTGTGAGATGATTTCTCAGAACACAAAGAAGTTTCTCAGAAAGCTTCTTTCTCTTTGTTATCGGAGGATATTTCCTTTGGCCCTATAGTCTTCAAAGGGATCCGAAATATCTGTTCTCAGATTCCACAGAAATAAGGCTAGCAAAGAGATCCACGAAATACTGATGTAACTCTGTGAGTGGAAGTCACATATCACACAGCAGTTTCTCAGAAAGCTTCTTTGCAGATTTCATCTGAGGATATTTCCTTTTTCACCATAGCCCTCTATGGGCTTCCAAATAGTACTTTGCCAATTCCACAAGAACTGTCTTAGCGAAAGGCTTCTTGAGGGGAAAGCTGTAACTCTGTGAGATGATTTCACAGAACACAAAGAAGTTTCTCAGAAAGCTTCTTTCTCTTTGTTATGGGAGGATATTTCCTTTGTCCCTATAGTCTTCAAACGGATCCGAAATATCTGTTCTCAGATTCCACAGAAATAAGGCTAGCAAAGAGATCCACGAAATACAGATGTAACTCTGTGAGTGGAAGTCACATATCACAGAGCAGTTTCTCAAAAAGCTTCTTTCCAGATTTCATCGGAGGTTATTTCCTTTTTCACCATAGCCCTCTATGGGCTTCCAAATATCACTTTGCCAATTCCACAAGAACTGTCTTAGCGAAAGGCTTCTTGAGGGGAAAGCTGTAACTCTTTGAGATGATTTCACAGAACACAAAGAAGTTTCTCAGAGAGCTTCTTTCTCTTTGTTATCGGAGGATATTTCCTTTGGCCCAATAGTCTTCCAAGGGATCCGAAATATCTGTTCTCAGGTTCCACAGAAATAAGGCTAGCAAAGAGATCCACGATATACAGATGTAACCCTGTGAGTGGAAGTCACATATCACAGAGCAGTTTCTCAGAAAGCTTCTTTCCAGATTTCATCGGAGGATATTTCCTTTTTCACCATAGCCCTCCATGGGCTTCCTAATATCACTTTGCCAATTCCACAAGAACTGTGTTAGCGAAAGGCTTCTTGAGGGGAAAGCTGTAACTCTGTGAGATGATTTCATAGAACACAAAGAAGTTTCTCAGAAAGCTTCTTTCTCTTTGTTATCGGAGGATATTTCCTTTGGCCTTCAGTCTTCAAAGGGATTCTAAATATCTGCTCTCAGATTCCACAGAAATCAGGCTAGCAAAGAGATCCACGAAATACAGATGTAACTCTGTGAGTGGAAGTCACATATCACAGAGCAGTTTCTCAGAAAGCGTCTTTCCAGATTTCATCGGAGGATATTTCCTTTTTCACCATAGCCCTCTATGGGCTTCCAAATATCACTTTGCCAATTCCACAAGAACTGTCTTAGCGAAAGGCTTCTTGAGGGGAAAGCTGTAACTCTGTGAGATGATTTCACAGAACACAAAGAAGTTTCTCAGAAAGCTTCTTTCTCTTTGTTATCGGAGGATATTTCCTTTGGCCCTATAGTCTTCAAAGGGATCCGAAGTATCTGTTCTCAGATTCCACAGAAATAAAGCTAGCAAAGAGATCCACGAAAAACAGATGTAACTCTGTGAGTGGAAGTCACATATAACAGAGCAGTTTCTAAGAAAGCTTCTTTCCAGATTTCATCTGGGGATATTTCCTTTTTCACCATAGCCCTCTATGGGCTTCCAAATATCACTTTGCCAATTCCACAAGAACTGTCTTAGAGAAAGGCTTCTTGAGGGGAAAGCTGTAACTCTGTGAGATGATTTCACAGAACCAAAGAAGTTTCTCAGAAAGCTTCTTTCTCTTTGTTATCGGAGGGTATTTCCTTTGGCCCTATAGTCTTCAAAGGGTTCCGAAATATCTGTTCTCAGATTCCACAGGAATAAGGCTAGCAAAGAGATCCACGAAATACAGATGTTACTCTGTGAGTGGAAGTCACATATCACAGAGCAGTTTCTCAGAAAGCTTCTTTCCAGATTTCATCGGAGGATATTTCCTTTTTCACCATAGCCCTCTATGGGCTTCCAAATATCACTTTGCCAATTCCACAAGAACTGTCTTAGCGAAAGGCTTCTTGAGGGAAAAGGTGTAACTCTGTGAGATGATTTCACAGAACACAAAGAAGTTTCTCCGAAAGCTTCTTTCTCTTTGTTATGGGAGGATATTTCCTTTGTCACTATAGTCTTCAAAGGGATCCAAAATATCTGTTCTCAGATTCCACAGAAATAAGGCTAGCAAAGAGATCCATGAAATACAGAAGTAACTCTGTGAGTGGAAGTCACATATCCCAGAGCAGTTTCTCAGAAAGCTTCTTTCCAGATTTCATCGGAGGATATTTCCTTTTTCACCATAGCCCTCTATGGGCTTCCAAATATCACTTTGCCAATTCCCCAAGAACTGTCTTAGCGAAAGGCCTCTTGAGGGGAAAGCTGTAACTCTGTGAGATGATTTCACAGAACACAAAGAAGTTTCTCAGAAAGCTTCTTTCTCTTTCTTATCGGAGGATATTTCCTTTGGCCCTATAGTCTTCAAAGGGATCCGAAATATCTGTTGTTAGATTCCACAGAAATAAGGCTAGCAAAGAGATCCACGAAATACAGATGTAAATCTGTGAGTGGATGTCACATATTACAGAGCAGTTTCTCAGAAAGCTTCCTTCCAGATTTCATCTGAGGATATTTCCTTTTTCACCATAGCCCTCTATGGGCTTCCAAATATCACTTTGCCAATTCCACAAGAACTGTCTTAGCGAAAGGCTTCTTGAGGGGAAAGCTGTAACTCTGTGAGATGATTTCACAGAACACAAAGAAGTTTCTCAGAAAGCTTCTTTCTCTTTGTTATGGGAGGATATTTCCTTTGTCCCTATAGTCTTCAAACGGATCCGAAATATCTGTTCTCAGATTCCACAGAAATAAGGCTAGCAAAGAGATCCACGAAATACAGATGTAACTCTGTGAGTGGAAGTCACATATCACAGAGCAGTTTCTCAGAAAGCTTCTTTCCAGATTTCATCGGAGGATATTTCCTTTTTCACAATAGCCCTCTATGGGCTTCCAAATATCACTTTGCCAATTCCACAAGAACTGTCTTACCGAAAGGCTTCTTGAGGGGAAAGCTGTAACTCTGTGAGATGATTTCACAGAACACAAAGAAGTTTCTCAGAAAGCTTCTTTCTCTTTGTTATCGGAGGATATTTCCTTTGGCCCTATAGTCTTCAAAGCGATCCGAAATATCTGTTCTCAGATTCCACAGAAATAAGGCTAGCAAAGAGATCCACGAAATACTGATGTAACTCTGTGAGTGGAAGTCACATATCACACAGCAGTTTCTCAGAAAGCTTCTTTGCAGATTTCATCTGAGGATATTTCCTTTTTCACCATAGCCCTCTATGGGCTTCCAAATATCACTTTGTCAATTCCACAAGAACTGTCTTAGCGAAAGGCTTCTTGAGGGGAAAGCTGTAACTCTGTGAGATGATTTCACAGAACACAAAGAAGTTCCTCAGAAAGCTTCTTTCTCTTTGTTATGGGAGGATATTTCCTTTGGCCATATAGTCTTCAAAGGGATCGGAAATATCTGTTCTCAGATTCCACAGAAATAAGGCTAGCAAAGAGATCCAAGAAATACAGATGTAACTCTGTGAGTGGAAGTCACATATCACAGGGTAGTTTCTCAGAAAACTTCTTTCCAGATTTCATTGGAGGATATTTCCTTTTTCACAATAGCCCTCTATGGGCTTCCAAATATCACTTTGCCAATTACACAAGAACTGTCTTAGCGAAAGGCTTCTTGAGGGGAAAGCTGTAACTCTGGGAGATGATTTCACAGAACACAAAGAAGTTTCTCAGAAAGCTTCTTTCTCTTTGTTATCGGAGGATATTTCCTTTGGCCCTATAGTCTTCAAAGGGATCCGAAATATCTGTTCTCAGATTCCACAGAAATAAGGCTAGCAAAGAGATCCATGAAATACAGATGTAACTCTGTGAGTGGAAGTCACATATCCCAGAGCAGTTTCTCAGAAAGCTTCTTTCCAGATTTCATCGGAGGATATTTCCTTTTTCACCATAGCCCTCTATGGGCTTCCAAATATCACTTTGCCAATTCCCCAAGAACTGTCTTAGCGAAAGGCCTCTTGAGGGGAAAGCTGTAACTCTGTGAGATGATTTCACAGAACACAAAGAAGTTTCTCAGAAAGCTTCTTTCTCTTTCTTATCGGAGGATTTTTCCTTTGGCCCTATAGTCTTCAAAGGGATCCGAAATATCTGTTCTTAGATTCCACAGAAATAAGGCTAGCAAAGAGATCCACGAAATACAGATGTAATTCTGTGAGTGGAAGTCACATATCGCAGAGCAGTTTCTCAGAAAGCTTCTTTCCAGCTTTCATTGGAGGATATTTCCTTTTTCACAATAGCCCTCTATGGGCTTCCAAATATCACTTTGCCAATTCCACAAGAACTGTCTTAGCGAAAGGCTTCTTGAGGGGAAAGCTGTAACTCAGTGAGATGATTTCACAGAACACAAAGAAGTTTCTCAGAAAGCTTCTTTCTCTTTGTTATCGGAGGATATTTCCTTTGGCCCTATAGTCTTCAAAGGGATACGAAATATCTGCTCTCAGATTAAACAG
This sequence comes from Macaca mulatta, assembly GCF_049350105.2. NCBI lineage: Eukaryota > Metazoa > Chordata > Mammalia > Primates > Cercopithecidae > Macaca > Macaca mulatta. The sequence goes on from NC_133417.1 coordinate 33,636,903, forward strand.
AAATAAGGCTAGCAAAGAGATCCACGAAATACAGATGTAACTCTGTGAGTGGATGTCACATATTACAGAGCAGTTTCTCAGAAAACTTCCTTCCAGATTTCATCGGAGGAGATTTCCTTTTTCACCACAGCCCTCTATCGGCTTCCAAATATCACTTTGCCAATTCCACAAGAACTGTCTTAGCGAAAGGCTTCTTGAGGGGAAAGCTGTAACTCTGTGAGATGATTTCACAGAACACAAAGAAGTTTCTCAGAAAGCTTCTTTCTCTTTGTTATGGGAGGATATTTCCTTTGTCCCTATAGTCTTCAAACGGATCCGAAATATCTGTTCTCAGATTCCACAGAAATAAGGCTAGCAAAGAGATCCACGAAATACAGATGTAACTCTGTGAGTGGAAGTCACATATCACAGAGCAGTTTCTCAGAAAGCTTCTTTCCAGATTTCATCGGAGGATATTTCCTTTTTCACAATAGCCCTCTATGGGCTTCCAAATATCACTTTGCCAATTCCACAAGAACTGTCTTACCGAAAGGCTTCTTGAGGGGAAAGCTGTAACTCTGTGAGATGATTTCACAGAACACAAAGAAGTTTCTCAGAAAGCTTCTTTCTCTTTGTTATCGGAGGATATTTCCTTTGGCCCTATAGTCTTCAAAGGGATCCGAAATATCTGTTCTCAGATTCCACAGAAATAAGGCTAGCAAAGAGATCCACGAAATACAGATGTAACTCTGTGAGTGGAAGTCACATATCACAGGGTAGTTTCTCAGAAAGCTTCTTTCCAGATTTCATTGGAGGATATTTCCTTTTTCACAATAGCCCTCTATGGGCTTCCAAATATCACTTTGCCAATTACACAAGAACTGTCTTAGCGAAAGGCTTCTTGAGGTGAAAGCTGTAACTCAGTGAGATGATTTCACAGAACACAAAGAAGTTTCTCAGAAAGCTTCTTTCTCTTTGTTATCGGAGGATATTTCCTTTGGCCCTATAGTCTTCAAAGGGATCCGAAATATCTGTTCTCAGATTCCACAGAAATAAGGCTAGCAAAGAGATCCACGAAATACAGATGTTACTCTGTGAGTGGAAGTCACATATCCCAGAGCAGTTTCTCAGAAAGCTTCTTTCCAGATTTCATCGGAGGATATTTCCTTTTTCCCCGTAGCCCTCTATGGGCTTCCAAGTATCACTTTTCCAATTGCACAAGAACTGTCTTAGCGAAAGGCTTCTTGAGGGGATAGCTGTAACTCTGAGAGATGATTTCACAGAACACAAAGAAGTTTCTCAGAAAGCTTCTATCTCTTTGTTATCAGAGGATATTTCCTTTGGTCCTACAGTCTTCAAAGGGTTCCGAAATATCTGTTCTCAGATTCCACAGAAATAAGGCTAGCAAAGAGATCCACGAAACACAGATGTAACTCTGTGAGTGGAAGTAACGTATCACAGAGCAGTTTCTCAGAAAGCTTCTTTCCAGATTTCATCGGAGGATATTTCCTTGTTCACCATAGCCCTCTATGGGCTTCCAAGTATCACTTTTCCAATTCCACAAGAACTGTCTTAGCGAAAGTCTTCTTGAGGGGAAACTGTAACTCTGGGAGATGATTTCACAGAACACAAAGAAGTTTCTCAGAAAGCTTCTTTCTCTTTGTTATGGGAGGATATTTCCTTTGGCCCTATAGTCTTCAAAGGGATCCGAAATATCTGTTCTCAGATTCCACAGAAATAAGGATAGCAAAGAGATCCACGAAATACTGATGTAACTCTGTGAGTGGAAGTCACACATCACAGAGCAGTTTCTCAGAAAGCTTCTTTCCAGATTTCATCGGAGGATATTTCCTTTTTCACCATAGCCCTCTATGGGCTTCCAAATATCACTTTGCCAATTCCACAAGAACTGTCTTAGCGAAAGGCTTCTTGAGGGGAAAGCTGTAACTCTGTGACATGATTTCACAGAACACAAAGAAGTTTCTCAGAAAGCTTCTCTCTCTTTGTTATGGGATTATATTACATTTGGCCCTATAGTCTTCAAAGGAATTCTAAATATCTGCTCTCAGATTCCACAGAAATAAGGCTAGCAAAGAGATCCACGAAATACAGATGTAACTCTGTGAGTGGAAGTCACATATCCCAGAGCAGTTTCTCTGAAAGTTTCTTTCCAGATTTCATTGGAGGATATTTCCTTTGTCACCATAGCCCTCTATGGGCTTCCAAATATCACTTTGCCAATTCCACAAGAACTGTCTTAGCGAAAGGCTTCTTGAGGGGAAAGCTGTAACTCTGTGAGATGATTTCACAGAACACAATGAAGTTTCTCCGAAAGCTTCTTTCTCTTTGTTATCGGAGGATATTTCCTTTGGCCCTATAGTCTTCAAAGGGGTCGGAAATATCTGTTCTCAGATTCCACAGGAATAAGGCTAGCAAAGAGATCCACGAAATACAGATGTAACTCTGTGAGTGGAAGTCACATATCACAGAGCAGTTTCTCAGAAAGCTTCATTCCAGATTTCATTGTAGGATATTTCCTTTTTCACCAAAGCCCTCTATGGACTTCCAAACATCACTTTGCCAATTCCACAAGAACTGTCTTAGCGAAAGGCTTCTTGAGGGGAAAGCTGTAACTCTGTGAGATGATTTCACAGAACACAAAGAAGTTTCTCAGAAACCTTCTTTCTCTTTGTTATCGGAGGATATTTCCTTTGGCCCTATAGTCTTCAAAGGGATCGGAAATATCTGTTCTCAGATTCCACAGGAATAAGGCTAGCAAAGAGATCCACGAAATACAGATATAACTCTGTGAGTGGAAGTCACATATCACAGAGCAGTTTCTCAGAAAGCTTCTTTCCAGATTTCATCGGAGGATATTTCCTTTTTCACCATAGCCCTCTATGGGCTTCCAAATATCACTTTGCCAATTCCACAAGAACTGTCTTAGCGAAAGGCTTCTTGAGGGGAAAGCTGTAACTCTGTGAGATGATTTCACAGAACACAAAGACGTTTCTCAGAAAGCTTCTTTCTCTTTCTTATCGGAGGATATTTCCTTTGGCCCTATAGTCTTCAAAGGGATCCGAAATATCTGTTCTCAGATTCCACAGAATTAAGGCTAGCAAAGAGATCCACGAAATGCAGATGTAACTCCTTGAGTGGAAGTCACATATCACAGAGCAGTTTCTCAGAAAGCTTCTTTCCAGATTTAATTGGAGGATATTTCCTTTTTCACAATAGCCCTCTATGGGCTTCCAAATATCACTTTCCAATTCCACAAGAACTGTCTTAGCGAAAGGCTTCTTGAGGGGAAAGCTGTAACTCTGTGAGATGATTTCACAGAACACAAAGAAGTTTCTCAGAAAGCTTCTTTCTCTTTCTTATCGGAGGATATTTCCTTTGGCCCTATTGTCTTCAAAGGGATCCGAAATATCTGTTCTCAGATTCCACAGAAATAAGGCTAGCAAAGAGATCCACGAAATACAGATGTAACTCTGTGAGTGGAAGTCACATATCACAGAGCAGTTTCTCAGAATGCTTCTTTCCGGATTTCATTGGAGGATATTTCCTTTTTCACAATAGCCCTCTATGGGCTTCCTAATATCACTTTGCCAATTCCACAAGAACTGTCTTAGCGAAAGGCTTCTTGAGGGAAAAGCTGTAATTCTGGGAGATGATTTCACAGAACACAAAGAAGTTTCTCAGAAAGCTTCTTACTCTTTGTTATGGGAGGATATTTCCTTTGTCCCTATAGTCTTCAAAGGGATCCGAAATATCTGTTCTCAGATTCCGCAGAAATAAGGCTAGCAAAGAGATCCACGAAATACAGATGTAACTCTGTGAGTGGAAGTCACATATCACAGAGCAGTTTCTCAGAAAGCTTCTTTCCAGACTTCATTGGAGGATATATCCTTTTTAACAATAGCCCTCTATGGGCTTCCAAATATCACTTTGCCAATTCCACAAGAACTGTCTTAGCGAAAGGCTTCTTGAGGGGAAAGCTGTAACTCTGTGAGATGATTTCACAGAACACAAAGAAGTTTCTCAGAAAGCTTCTTTCTCTTTGTTTTCGGAGGATATTTCCTTTGGCCCTATAGTCTTCAAAGGGATCCGAAATATCTGTTCTCAGATTCCACAGAAATAAGGCTAGCAAAGAGATCCACGAAATACAGATGTAACTCTGTGAGTGGAAATCACATATCCCAGAGCAGTTTCTCAGAAAGCTTCTTTCCAGATTTCATCGGAGGATATTTCCTTTTTCACAATAGCCCTCTATGGGCTTCCAAATATCACTTTGCCAATTCCACAAGAACTGTCTTAGCGAAAGGCTTCTTGAGGGAAAAGCTGTAACTCTGTGAGATGATTTCACAGAACACAAAGAAGTTTCTCAGAAAGCTTCTTTCTCTTTCTTATCGGAGGATATTTCCTTTGGCCCTATAGTCTTCAAAGGGATCCGAAATATCTGTTCTTAGATTCCACAGAAATAAGGCTAGCAAAGAGATCCACGAAATACAGATGTAACTCTGTGAGTGGAAGTCACATATCATAGAGCAGTTTCTCAGAAAACTTCTTTCCAGATTTCATTGCAGGATATTTCCTTTTTCACAATAGCCCTCTATGGGCTTCCAAATATCACTTTGCCAATTCCACAAGAACTGTCTTAGCGAAAGGCCTCTTGAGGAAAAAGCTGTAACTCTGTGAGTTGATTTCACAGAACACAAAGAAGTTTCTCAGAAAGCTTCTTTCTCTTTGTTATGGGAGGATATTTCCTTTGTCCCTATAGTCTTCAAAGGGATCCGAAATATCTGTTCTCAGACTCCACAGAAACAAGGCTAGCAAAGAGATCCACGAAATACAGATGTAACTCTGTGAGTGGAAGTCACATATCACAGAGCAGTTTCTCAGAAAGCTTCTTTCCAGATTTCATCGGAGGATATTTCCTTTTTCACCATAGCCCTCTATGGGCTTCCAAATATCACTTTGCCAATTCCACAAGAACTGTCTTAGCGAAAGGCTTCTTGAGGGGAAAGCTGTAACTCTGTGAGATGATTTCACAGAACACAAAGAAGTTTCTCAGAAAGCTTCTTTCTCTTTCTTATCGGAGGATATTTCCTTTGGCCCTATTGTCTTCAAAGGGATCCGAAATATCTGTTCTCAGATTCCACAGAAATAAGGCTAGCAAAGAGATCCACGAAATACAGATGTAACTCTGTGAGTGGAAGTCACATATCACAGAGCAGTTTCTCAGAAAGCTTCTTTCCGGATTTCATTGGAGGATATTTCCTTTTTCACAATAGCCCTCTATGGGCTTCCAATTATCACTTTGCCAATTCCACAAGAACTGTCTTAGCGAAAGGCTTCTTGAGGGAAAAGCTGTAACTCTGGGAGATGATTTCACAGAACACAAAGAAGTTTCTCAGAATGCTTCTTTCTCTTTGTTATCGGAGGATATTTCCTTTGGCCCTATAGTCTTCAAAGGGATCCGAAATATCTGTTCTCAGATTCCACAGAAATAAGGCTAGCAAAGAGATCCACGAAATACAGATGTAACTCTGTGAGTGGAAGTCACATATCCCAGAGCAGTTTCTCAGAAAGCTTCTTTCCAGATTTCATCGGAGGATATTTCCTTTTTCACCATAGCCCTCTATGGGCTTCCAAATATCACTTTGCCAATTCCACAAGAACTGTCTTAGCGAAAGGCTTCTTGAGGGGAAAGCTTTAACTCTGTGAGATGATTTCACAGAACACAAAGAAGTTCCTCAGAAAGCTTCTTTCTCTTTGTTATGGGAGGATATTTCCTTTGGCCCTATAGTCTTCAAAGGGATCGGAAATATCTGTTCTCAGATTCCAAAGAAATAAGGCCAGCAAAGAGATCCAAGAAATTCAGATGTAACTCTGTGAGTGGAAGTCATATATCACAGAGCAGTTTCTTTGAAAGTTTCTTTTCAGATTTCATCGGAGGATATTTCCTTTTTCAAGATAGCCCTCTATGGGCTTCCAAATATCACTTTGCCAATTGCACAAGAACTGTCTTAGCGAAAGGCTTCTTGAGGAGAAAGCTGTAACTCTGTGAGATGATTTCACAGAACACAATGAAGTTTCTCAGAAAGCTTCTTTCTCTTTGTTATCGGAGGATATTTCCTTTGGCCCTATAGTCTTCAAAGGGATCCGAAATATCTGTTCTCAGATTCCACAGAAATAAGGCTAGCAAAGAGATCCACGAAACACAGATGTAACTCTGTGAGTGGAAGTCACATATCACAGAGCAGTTTCTCAGAAAGCTTCTTTCCAGATTTCAATGGAGGATATTTCCTTTTTCACAATAGCCCTCTAAGGGCTTCCAAATATCACTTTGCGAATTCCACAAGAACTGTCTTAGCGAAAGGCTTCTTGAGGGGAAAGCTGTAACTCTGTGTGATGATTTCACAGAACACAAAGAAGTTTCTCAGAAAGCTTCTTTCTCTTTGTTATGGGAGGATATTTACTTTGGCCCTATAGTCTTCAAAGGGATCCGAAATATCTGTTCTCAGATTCCACAGAAATAAGGATAGCAAAGAGATCCACGAAATACAGATGAAACTCTGTGAGTGGAAGTCACATATCACAGAGCAGTTTCTCAGAAAGCTTCTTTCCAGATTTCATCGGAGGATATTTCCTTTTTCAGCGTAGCCCTCTATGGGCTTCCAAGTATCACTTTTCCAATTGCACAAGAACTGTCCTGGCGAAGGACTTCTTGAGGGGAAAGCTGTAACTCTGGGAGATGATTTCACAGAACACAAAGAAGTTTCTCAGAAAGCTTCTTTCTCTTTGTCATGGGAGAATATTTCCTTTGGCCCTATAGTCTTCAAAGGGATGCGAAATATCTCTTCTCAGATTCCACAGAAATAAGGCTAGCAAAGAGATCCACGAAATACAGACGTAACTCTGTGAGTGGAAGTCACATATCCCAGAGCAGTTTCTCAGAAAGCTTCTTTCCAGATTTCATCGGAGGATATTTCCTTTTTCACCATAGCCCTCTATGGGCTTCCAAATATCACTTTGCCAATTCCACAAGAACTGTCTTAGCGAAAGGCTTCTTGAGGGAAAAGGTGTAACTCTGTGAGATGATTTCACAGAACACAAAGAAGTTTCTCCGAAAGCTTCTTTAACTTTGTTATGGGAGGATATTTCCTTTGTCACTATCGTCTTCAAAGGGATCCAAAATATCTGTTCTCAGATTCCACAGAAATAAGGCTAGCAAAGAGATCCATAAAATACAGATGTAACTCTGTGAGTGGAAGTCACATATCCCAGAGCAGTTTCTCAGAAAGCTTCTTTCCAGATTTCATCGGAGGATATTTCCTTTTTCACCATAGCCCTCTATGGGCTTCCAAATATCACTTTGCCAATTGCACAAGAACTGTCTTAGCGAAAGGCTTCTTGAGGGGAAAGCTGTAACTCTGTGAGATGATTTCACAGAACACAAAGAAGTTTCTCAGAAACCTTCTTTCTCTTTGTTATCGGAGGATATTTCCTTTGGCCCTATAGTCTTCAAAGGGATCGGAAATATCTGTTCTCAGATTCCACAGGAATAAGGCTAGCAAAGAGATCCACGAAATACAGATGTAACTCTGTGAGTGGAAGTCACATATCACAGAGCAGTTTCTCAGAAAACTTCTTTCCGGATTTCATTGGAGGATATTTCCTTTTTCACAATAGCCCTCTATGGGCTTCCTAATATCACTATGCCAATTCCACAAGAACTGTCTTAGCGAAAGGCTTCTTTAGGGAAAAGCTGTAACTCTGGGAGATGATTTCACAGAACACAAAGAAGTTTCTCAGAAAGCTTCTTTCTCTTTGTTATGGGAGGATATTTCCTTTGTCACTATAGTTTTCAAAGGGATCCGAAATATCTGTTCTCAGATTCCGCAGAAATAAGGCTAGCAAAGAGATCCACGAAATACAGATGTAACTCTGTGAGTGGAAGTCTCATATCCCAGAGCAGTTTCTCAGAAAGCTTCTTTCCAGATTTCATCGGAGGATATTTCCTTTTTCACCATAGCCCTCTATGGGCTTCCAAATATCACTTTGCCAGTTCCACAAGATCTGTGTAAGCGAAAGGCTTCTTGAGGGGAAAGCTGTAACTCTGTGAGATGATTTCACAGAACACAAAGAAGTTTCTCAGAAAGCTTCTTTCTCTTTCTTATCGGAGGATATTTCCTTTGGCCCTATAATCTTCAAAGGGATCGGAAATATCTGTTCTTAGATTCCACAGAAATAAGGCTAGCAAAGAGATCCACGAAATACAGATGTAACTCTGTGAGTGGAAGTCACATATGACAGAGCAGTTTCTCAGAAAGCTTCTTTCCAGATTTCATTGGAGGATATTTCCTTTTTCACAATAGCCCTCTATGGGCTTCCAAATATCACTTTGCCAATTCCACAAGAACTGTCTTAGCGAAAGGCTTCTTGAGGGGAAAGCTTTAACTCTGGGAGATGATTTCACAGAACACAAAGAAGTTTCTCAGAAAGCTGCTTTCTCTTTGTTATCGGAGGATATTTCCTTTGGCCCTATAGCCTTCAAAGGGATCCGAAATATCTGTTCTCACATTCCACCGAAATAAGGCTAGCAAAGAGATCCACGAAATACAGATGTAACTCTGTGAGTGGAAGTCACATATCACAGAGCAGTTTCTCAGAAAGCTTCTTTGCAGATTTCATCTGAGGATATTTCCTTTTTCACCATAGCCCTCTATGGGCTTCCAAATATCACTTTGCCAATTCCACAAGAACTGTCTTAGCGAAAGGCCTCTTGAGGGAAAAGCTGTAACTCTGTGAGATGATTTCACAGAACACAAAGAAGTTTCTCAGAAAGCTTCTTTCTCTTTGTTATGGGAGGATATTTCCTTTGTCCCTATAGTCTTCAAAGGGATCCGAAATATCTGTTCTCAGATTCCTCAGAAATAAGGCTAGCAAAGAGATCCACGAAATACAGATGTAACTCTGTGAGTGGAAGTCACATATCACAGAGCAGTTTCTCAGAAAGCTTCTTTCCAGACTTCATTGGAGGATATATCCTTTTTCACAATAGCCCTCTATGGGCTTCCAAATATCACTTTGCCAATTCCACAAGAACTGTCTTAGCGAAAGGCTTCTTGAGGGGAAAGCTGTAACTCTGTGAGATGATTTCACAGAACACAAAGAAGTTTCTCAGAAACCTTCTTTCTCTTTGTTATCGGAGGATATTTCCTTTGGCCCTATAGTCTTCAAAGGGATCGGAAATATCTGTTCTCAGATTCCACAGGAATAAGGCTAGCAAAGAGATCCACGAAATACAGATATAACTCTGTGAGTGGAAGTCACATATCACGGAGCAGTTTCTCAGAAAGCTTCTTTCCAGATTTCATCGGAGGATATTTCCTTTTTCACCATAGCCCTCTATGGGCTTCCAAATATCACTTTGCCAATTCCACAAGAACTGTCTTAGCGAAAGGCTTCTTGAGGGGAAAGCTGTAACTCTGTGAGATGATTTCACAGAACACAAAGAAGTTTCTCAGAAAGCTTCTTTCTCTTTCTTATCGGAGGATATTTCCTTTGGCCCTATAGTCTTCAAAGGGATCCGAAATATCTGTTCTCAGATTCCACAGAAATAAGGCTAGCAAAGAGATCCACGAAATACAGATGTAACTCTGTGAGTGGAAGTCACATATCACAGAGCAGTTTCTCAGAAAGCTTCTTTCCAGATTTAATTGGAGGATATTTCCTTTTTCACAATAGCCCTCTATGGGCTTCCAAATATCACTTTCCAATTCCACAAGAACTATCTTAGCGAAAGGCTTCTTGAGGGGAAAGCTGTAACTCTGTGAGATGATTTCACAGAACACAAAGAAGTTTCTCAGAAAGCTTCTTTCTCTTTGTTATGGGAGGATATTTCCTTTGGCCCTATAGTCTTCAAAGGGATCCGAAATATCTGTTCTCAGATTCCGCAGAAATAAGGCTAGCAAAGAGATCCACGAAATACAGATGTAACTCTGTGAGTGGAAGTCACATATCACAGAGCAGTTTCTCAGAAAGCTTCTTTCCAGACTTCATTGGAGGATATATCCTTTTTCACAATAGCCCTCTATGGGCTTCCAAATATCACTTTGCCAATTCCACAAGAACTGTCTTAGCGAAAGGCTTCTTGAGGGGAAAGCTGTAACTCTGTGAGATGATTTCACAGAACACAAAGAAGTTTCTCAGAAAGCTTCTTTCTCTTTGTTTTCGGAGGATATTTCCTTTGGCCCTATAGTCTTCAAAGGGATCCGAAATATCTGTTCTCAGATTCCACAGAAATAAGGCTAGCAAAGAGATCCACGAAATACAGATGTAACTCTGTGAGTGGAAGTCACATATCACAGAGCAGTTTCTCAGAAAGCTTCTTTCCAGATTTCATTGGAGGATATTTCCTTTTTCACAATAGCCCTCAAAGGGCTTCCAAATATCACTTTGCCAATTCCACAAGAACTGTCTTAGCGAAAGGCTTCTTGAGGAGAAAGCTGTAACTCTATGAGATGATTTCACAGAACACAAAGAAGTTTCTCAGAAAGCTTGTATCTCTTTGTTATCGGAGGATATTTCCTTTGGCCCTATAGTCTTCAAAGGGATCCGAAATATCTGTTCTCAGATTCCACAGATATAAGGCTAGCAAAGAGATCCACGAAATACAGATGTAACTCTGTGAGTGGAAGTGACATATAACAGAGCAGTTTCTCAGAAAGCTTCTTTCCAGATTTCATTGGAGGATATTTCCTTTTTCACAATAGCCCTCTATGGGCTTCCAAATATCACTTTGCCAATTCCACAAGAACTGTCTTAGCGAAAGGCTTCTTGAGGGAAAAGCTGTAACTCTGTGAGATGATTTCACAGAACACAAAGAAGTTTCTCAGAAAGCTTCTTTCTCTTTCTTATCGGAGGATATTTCCTTTGGCCCTATAGTCTTCAAAGGGATCCGAAATATCTGTTCTTAGATTCCACAGAATAAGGCTAGCAAAGAGATCCACGAAATACAGATGTAACTCTGTGAGTGGAAGTCACATATCATAGAGAAGTTTCTCAGAAAACTTCTTTCCAGATTTCATTGCAGGATATTTCCTTTTTCACAATAGCCCTCTATGGGCTTCCAAATATCACTTTGCCAATTCCACAAGAACTGTCTTAGCGAAAGGCCTCTTGAGGGAAAAGCTGTAACTCTGTGAGTTGATTTCACAGAACACAAAGAAGTTTCTCAGAAAGCTTCTTTCTCTTGTTATGGGAGGATATTTCCTTTGTCCCTATAGTCTTCAAAGGGATCCGAAATATCTGTTCTCAGATTCTACAGAAACAAGGCTAGCAAAGAGATCCACGAAATACAGATGTAACTCTGTGAGTGGAAGTCACATATCACAGAGCAGTTTCTCAGAAAGCTTCTTTCCAGATTTCATCGGAGGATATTTCCTTTTTCACCATAGCCCTCTATGGGCTTCCAAATATCACTTTGCCACTTCCACAAGAACTGTCTTAGCGAAAGGCTTCTTGAGGGGAAAGCTGTAACTCTGTGAGATGATTTCACAGAACACAAAGAAGTTTCTCAGAAAGCTTCTTTCTCTTTCTTATCGGAGGATATTTCCTTTGGCCCTATTGTCTTCAAAGGGATCCGAAATATCTGTTCTCAGATTCCACAGAAATAAGGCTAGCAAAGAGATCCACGAAATACAGATGTAACTCTGTGAGTGGAAGTCACATATCACAGAGCAGTTTCTCAGAAAGCCTCTTTCCGGATTTCATTGGAGGATATTTCCTTTTTCACAATACCCCTCTATGGGCTTCCAATTATCACTTTGCCAATTCCACAAGAACTGTCTTAGCGAAAGGCTTCTTGAGGGAAAAGCTGTAACTCTGTGAGATGATTTCACAGAATACAAAGAAGTTTCTCAGAATGCTTCTTTCTCTTTGTTATCGGAGGATATTTCCTTTGGCCCTATAGTCTTCAAAGGGATCCGAAATATCTGTTCTCAGATTCCACAGAAATAAGGCTAGCAAAGAGATCCACGAAATACAGATGTAACTCTGTGAGTGGAAGTCACATATCCCAGAGCAGTTTCTCAGAAAGCTTCTTTCCAGATTTCATCGGAGGATATTTCCTTTTTCACCATAGCCCTCTATGGGCTTCCAAATATCACTTTGCGAATTCCACAAGAACTGTCTTAGCGAAAGGCTTCTTGAGGGGAAAGCTGTAACTCTGTGAGATGATTTCACAGAACACAAAGAAGTTTCTCAGAAAGCTTCTTTCTCTTTGTTATGGGAGGATATTTACTTTGGCCCTATAGTCTTCAAAGGGATCCGAAATATCTGTTCTCAGATTCCACAGAAATAAGGATAGCAAAGAGATCCACGAAATACAGATGAAACTCTGTGAGTGGAAGTCACATATCACAGAGCAGTTTCTCAGAAAGCTTCTTTCCAGATTTCATTGGAGGATATTTCCTTTTTCACAATAGCCCTCTATGGGCTTCCAAATATCACTTTGCCAATTCCACAAGAACTGTCTTAGCGAAAGGCTTCTTGAGGGGAAAGCTGTAACTCTGGGAGATGATTTCACAGAACACAAAGAAGTTTCTCAGAAAGCTTCTTTCTCTTTGTTATCGGAGGATATTTCCTTTGGCCCTATAGTCTTCAAAGGGATCCGAAATATCTGTTCTCAGATTCCACAGAAATAAGGCTAGCAAAGAGATCCACGAAATACTGATGTAACGCTGTGAGTGGAAGTCTCATATCACAGAGCAGTTTCTCAGAAAGCTTCTTTCCAGATTTCATCGGAGGATATTTCCTTTTTCACCATAGCCCTCTATGGGCTTCCAAATATCACTTTGCCAATTCCACAAGAACTGTCTTAGCGAAAGGCTTCTTGAGGGGAAAGCTGTAGCTCTATGAGATGATTTCACAGGACACAAAGAAGTTTCTCAGAAAGCTTCTTTCTCTTTCTTATCGGAGGATATTTCCTTTGGCCCTATAGTCTTCAAAGGGATCCGAAATCTCTGTTCTCAGATTCCACAGAAATAAGGCTAGCAAAGAGATCCACGAAATACAGATGTAACTCTGTGAGTGGAAGTCACATATCCCAGAGCAGTTTCTCAGAAAGCTTCTTTCCAGATTTCATCGGAGGATATTTCCTTTTTCAGCGTAGCCCTCTATGGGCTTCCAAGTATCACTTTTCCAATTGCACAAAAACTGTCCTGGCGAAGGGCTTCTTGAGGGGAAAGCTGTAACTCTGGGAGATGATTTCACACAACACAAAGAAGTTTCTCAGAAAGCTTCTTTCTCTTTGTTATCGGAGGATATTTCCTTTGGCCCTATATTCTTCAAAGGGATCCGTAATATCTGTTCTCAGATTCCACAGAAATAAGGCTAGCAAAGAGATCCACGAAATACTGATGTAACGCTGTGAGTGGAAGTTTCCTATCACAGAGCAGTTTCTCAGAAAGCATCTTTCCAGATTTCATCGGAGGATATTTCCTTTTTCACCATAGCCCTCTATGGGCTTCCAAATATCACTTTGCCAATTCCACAAGAACTGTCTTAGCGAAAGGCTTCTTGAGGGGAAAGCTGTAGCTCTATGAGATGATTTCACAGGACACAAAGAAGTTTCTCAGAAAGCTTCTTTCTCTTTCTTATCGGAGGATATTTCCTTTGGCCCTATAGTCTTCAAAGGGATCCGAAATATCTGTTCTCAGATTCCAAAGAAATAAGGCTAGCAAAGAGATCCACGAAATACAGATGTAACTCTGTGAGTGGAAGTCACATATCCCAGAGCAGTTTCTCAGAAAGCTTCTTTCCAGATTTCATCGGAGGATATTTCGTTTTTCAGCGTAGCCCTCTATGGGCTTCCAAGTATCACTTTTCCAATTGCACAAGAACTGTCCTGGCGAAGGACTTCTTGAGGGGAAAGCTGTAACTCTGGGAGATGATTTCACAGAACACAAAGAAGTTTCTCAGAAAGCTTCTTTCTCTTTGTCATGGGAGAATATTTCCTTTGGCCCTATAGTCTTCAAAGGGATCCGAAATATCTCTTCTCAGATTCCACAGAAATAAGGCTAGCAAAGAGATCCACGAAATACAGACGTAACTCTGTGAGTGGAAGTCACATATCCCAGAGCAGTTTCTCAGAAAGCTTCTTTCCAGATTTCATCGGAGGATATTTCCTTTTTCACCATAGCCCTCTATGGGCTTCCAAATATCACTTTGCCAATTCCACAAGAACTGTCTTAGCGAAAGGCCTCTTGAGGGGAAAGCTGTAACTCTGTGAGATGATTTCACAGAACACAAAGAAGTTTCTCAGAAAGCTTCTTTCTCTTTCTTATCGGAGGATTTTTCCTTTGGCCCTATAGTCTTCAAAGGGATCCGAAATATCTGTTCTTAGATTCCACAGAAATAAGGCTAGCAAAGAGATCCACGAAATACAGATGTAACTCTGTGAGTGGAAGTCACATATCACAGAGCAGTTTCTCAGAAAGCTTCTTTCCAGCTTTCATTGGAGGATATTTCCTTTTTCACAATAGCCCTCTATGGGCTTCCAAATATCACTTTGCCAATTCCACAAGAACTGTCTTAGCGAAAGGCTTCTTGAGGGGAAAGCTGTAACTCTGTGAGATGATTTCACAGAACACAATGAAGTTTCTCAGAAAGCTTCTTTCTCTTTGTTATCGGAGGATATTTCCTTTGGCCCTATAGTCTTCAATGGGGTCGGAAATATCTGTTCTCAGATTCCACAGGAATAAGGCTAGCAAAGAGATCCACGAAATACAGATGTAACTCTGTGAGTGGAAGTCACATATCACAGAGCAGTTTCTCAGAAAGCTTCATTCCAGATTTCATTGTAGGATATTTCCTTTTTCACCATAGCCCTCTATGGACTTCCAAACATCACTTTGCCAATTCCACAAGAACTGTCTTAGCGAAAGGCTTCTTGAGGGGAAAGCTGTAACTCTGTGAGATGATTTCACAGAACACAAAGAAGTTTCTCAGAAACCTTCTTTCTCTTTGTTATCGGAGGATATTTCCTTTGGCCCTATAGTCTTCAATGGGGTCGGAAATATCTGTTCTCAGATTCCACAGGAATAAGGCTAGCAAAGAGATCCACGAAATACAGATGTAACTCTGTGAGTGGAAGTCACATATCACAGAGCAGTTTCTCAGAAAGGTTTTTTGCAGATTTCATCGGAGGATATTTCCTTTTTCACCATAGCCCTCTATGGGCTTCCAAATATCACTTTGCCAATTCCACAAGAACTGTCTTAGCGAAAGGCTTCTTGACGAGAAAGCTGTAACTCTGTGAGATGATTTCACAGAACACAAAGAAGTTTCTCAGAAAGCTTCTTTCTCTTTGTTATGGGAGGATATTTCCTTTGGCCCTATAGTCTTCAAAGGGATCCGAAATATCTGTTCTCAGATTCCACAGAAATAAGGCTAGCAAAGAGATCCACGAAATACAGATGTAACTCTGTGAGTGGAAGTCACA
Source organism: Macaca mulatta (assembly GCF_049350105.2). Lineage (NCBI taxonomy): Eukaryota > Metazoa > Chordata > Mammalia > Primates > Cercopithecidae > Macaca > Macaca mulatta. The sequence goes on from NC_133417.1 coordinate 33,652,393, forward strand.
TATCACAGGGCAGTTTCTCAGAAAGCTTCTTTCCAGATTTCATTGGAGGATATTTCCTTTTTCACCATAGCCCTCTATGGGCTTCCAAATATCACTTTGCCAATTACACAAGAACTGTCTTAGCGAAAGGCTTCTTGAGGGGAAAGCTGTAACTCTGTGAGATGATTTCACAGAACACAAAGAAGTTTCTCAGAAAGCTTCTTTCTATTTGTTATCGGAGGATATTTCCTTTGGCCCTATAGTCTTCAAAGGGATCCGAAATATCTGTTCTCAGATTCCACAGAAATAAGGCTAGCAAAGAGATCCACGAAATACAGATGTTACTCTGTGAGTGGAAGTCACATATCACAGAGCAGTTTCTCAGAAAGCTTCTTTCCAGATTTCATCTGAGGATATTTCCTTTTTCCCCGTAGCCCTCTATGGGCTTCCAAGTATCACTTTTCCAATTGCACAAGAACTGTCTTAGCGAAAGTCTTCTTGAGGGGAAAGCTGTAACTCTGGGAGATGATTTCACAGAACACAAAGAAGTTTCTCAGAAAGCTTCTTTCTCTTTGTTATGGAAGGATATTTCCTTTGGCCCTATAGTCTTCAAAGGGATCCGAAATATCTGTTCTCAGATTCCACAGAAATAAGGCTAGCAAAGAGATCCACGAAATACTGATGTAACTCTGTGAGTGGAAGTCACACATCACAGAGCAGTTTCTCAGAAAGCTTCTTTCCAGATTTCATCGGAGGATATTTCCTTTTTCACCATAGCCCTCTATGGGCTTCCAAATATCACTTTGCCAATTCCACAAGAACTGTCTTAGCGAAAGGCTTCTTGAGGGGAAAGCTGTAACTCTGGGAGATGATTTCACAGAACACAAAGAAGTTTCTCAGAAAGCTTCTCTCTCTTTGTTATGGGATTATATTACATTTGGCCCTATAGTCTTCAAAGGAATTCTAAATATCTGCTCTCAGATTCCACAGAAATAAGGCTAGCAAAGAGATCCACGAAATACAGATGTAACTCTGTGAGTGGAAGTCACATATCCCAGAGCAGTTTCTCTGAAAGTTTCTTTCCAGATTTCATTGGAGGATATTTCCTTTGTCACCATAGCCCTCTATGGGCTTACAAATATCACTTTTCCAATTCCACAAGAACTGTCTTAGCGAAAGGCTTCTTGAGGGGAAAGCTGTAACTCTGTGAGATGATTTCACAGAACACAATGAAGTTTCTCAGAAAGCTTCTTTCTCTTTGTTATCGGAGGATATTTCCTTTGGCCCTATAGTCTTCAATGGGGTCGGAAATATCTGTTCTCAGATTCCACAGGAATAAGGCTAGCAAAGAGATCCACGAAATACAGATGTAACTCTGTGAGTGGAAGTCACATATCACAGAGCAGTTTCTCAGAAAGCTTCATTCCAGATTTCATTGTAGGATATTTCCTTTTTCACCATAGCCCTCTATGGACTTCCAAACATCACTTTGCCAATTCCACAAGAACTGTCTTAGCGAAAGGCTTCTTGAGGGGAAAGCTGTAACTCTGTGAGATGATTTCACAGAACACAAAGAAGTTTCTCAGAAACCTTCTTTCTCTTTGTTATCGGAGGATATTTTCTTTGGCCCTATAGTCTTCAAAGGGATCGGAAATATCTGTTCTCAGATTCCACAGGAATAAGGCTAGCAAAGAGATCCACGAAATACAGATGTAACTCTGTGAGTGGAAGTCACATATCAAAGAGCAGTTTCTCAGAAAGCTTCTTTCCAGATTTCATCGGAGGATATTTCCTTTTTCACCATAGCCCTCTATGGGCTTCCAAATATCACTTTGCCAATTCCACAAGAACTGTCTTAGCGAAAGGCTTCTTGAGGGGAAAGCTGTAACTCTGTGAGATGATTTCACAGAACACAAAGAAGTTTCTCAGAAAGCTTCTTTCTCTTTCTTATCGGAGGATATTTCCTTTGGCCCTATAGTCTTCAAAGGGATCCGAAATATCTGTTCTCAGATTCCACAGAAATAAGGCTAGCAAAGAGATCCACGAAATACAGATGTATCTCTGTGAGTGGAAGTCACATATCACAGAGCAGTTTCTCAGAAAGCTTCTTTCCAGATTTCATTGGAGGATATTTCCTTTTTCACAGTAGCCCTCTATGGGCTTCCAAATATCACTTTCCAATTCCACAAGAACTGTCTTAGCGAAAGGCTTCTTGAGGGGAAAGCTGTAACTCTGTGAGATGATTTCACAGAACACAAAGAAGTTTCTCAGAAAGCTTCTTTCTCTTTCTTATCGGAGGATATTTCCTTTGGCCCTATTGTCTTCAAAGGGATCCGAAATATCTGTTCTCAGATTCCACAGAAATAAGGCTAGCAAAGAGATCCACGAAATACAGATGTAACTCTGTGAGTGGAAGTCACATATCACAGAGCAGTTTCTCAGAAAGCTTCTTTCCGGATTTCATTGGAGGATATTTCCTTTTTCACAATAGCCCTCTATGGGCTTCCTAATATCACTTTGCCAATTCCACAAGAACTGTCTTAGCGAAAGGCTTCTTGAGGGAAAAGCTGTAACTCTGGGAGATGATTTCACAGAACACAAAGAAGTTTCTCAGAAAGCTTCTTTCTCTTTGTTATGGGAGGATATTTCCTTTGTCACTATAGTCTTCAAAGGGATCCGAAATATCTGTTCTCAGATTCCGCAGAAATAAGGCTAGCAAAGAGATCCACGAAATACAGATGTAACTCTGTGAGTGGAAGTCTCATATCCCAGAGCAGTTTCTCAGAAAGCTTCTTTCCAGATTTCATCGGAGGATATTTCCTTTTTCACCATAGCCCTCTATGGGCTTCCAAATATCACTTTGCCAGTTTCACAAGATCTGTGTAAGCGAAAGGCTTCTTGAGGGGAAAGCTGTAACTCTGTGAGATGATTTCACAGAACACAAAGAAGTTTCTCAGAAAGCTTCTTTCTCTTTCTTATCGGAGGATATTTCCTTTGGCCCTATAATCTTCAAAGGGATCGGAAATATCTGTTCTTAGATTCCACAGAAATAAGGCTAGCAAAGAGATCCACGAAATACAGATGTAACTCTGTGAGTGGAAGTCACATATCACAGAGCAGTTTCTCAGAAAGCTTCTTTCCAGATTTCATTGGAGGATATTTCCTTTTTCACAATAGCCCTCTATGGGCTTCCAAATATCACTTTGCCAATTCCACAAGAACTGTCTTAGCGAAAGGCTTCTTGAGGGGAAAGCTTTAACTCTGTGAGATGATTTCACAGAACACAAAGAAGTTTCTCAGAAAGCTGCTTTCTCTTTGTTATCGGAGGATATTTCCTTTGGCCCTATAGTCTTCAAAGGGATCCGAAATATCTGTTCTCAGATTCCACCGAAATAAGGCTAGCAAAGAGATCCACGAAATACAGATGTAACTCTGTGAGTGGAAGTCACATATCACAGAGCAGTTTCTCAGAAAGCTTCTTTGCAGATTTCATCTGAGGATATTTCCTTTTTCACCATAGCCCTCTATGGGCTTCCAAATATCACTTTGCCAATTCCACAAGAACTGTCTTAGCGAAAGGCCTCTTGAGGGAAAAGCTGTAACTCTGTGAGATGATTTCACAGAACACAAAGAAGTTTCTCAGAAAGCTTCTTTCTCTTTGTTATGGGAGGATATTTCCTTTGTCCCTATAGTCTTCAAAGGGATCCGAAATATCTGTTCTCAGATTCCTCAGAAATAAGGCTAGCAAAGAGATCCACGAAATACAGATGTAACTCTGTGAGTGGAAGTCACATATCACAGAGCAGTTTCTCAGAAAGCTTCTTTCCAGACTTCATTGGAGGATATATCCTTTTTCACAATAGCCCTCTATGGGCTTCCAAATATCACTTTGCCAATTCCACAAGAACTGTCTTAGCGAAAGGCTTCTTGAGGGGAAAGCTGTAACTCTGTGAGATGATTTCACAGAACACAAAGAAGTTTTTCAGAAAGCTTCTTTCTCTTTGTTTTCGGAGGATATTTCCTTTGGCCCTATAGTCTTCAAAGGGATCCGAAATATCTGTTCTCAGATTCCACAGAAATAAGGCTAGCAAAGAGATCCACGAAATACAGATGTAACTCTCTGAGTGGAAGTCACATATCACAGAGCAGTTTCTCAGAAAGCTTCTTTCCAGATTTCATTGGAGGATATTTCCTTTTTCACAATAGCCCTCAATGGGCTTCCAAATATCACTTTGCCAATTCCACAAGAACTGTCTTAGCGAAAGGCTTCTTGAGGAGAAAGCTGTAACTCTGTGAGATGATTTCACAGAACAGAAAGAAGTTTCTCAGAAATCTTCTTTCTCTTTGGTATCGGAGGATATTTCCTTTGGCCCTATAGTCTTCAAAGGGATCCGAAATATCTGTTCTCAGATTCCACAGAAATAAGGCTAGCAAAGAGATCCACGAAATACAGATGTAACTCTGTGAGTGGAAGTCACATATCACAGAGCAGTTTCTCAGAAAGCTTCTTTCCAGATTTCATTGGAGGATATTTCCTTTTTCACAATAGCCCTCTATGGGCTTCCAAATATCACTTTGCCAATTCCACAAGAACTCTCTTAGCGAAAGGCTTCTGGAGGGAAACGCTGTAACTCTGTGAGATGATTTCACAGAACACAAAGAAGTTTCTCAGAAAGCTTCTTTCTCTTTCTTATCGGAGGATATTTCCTTTGGCCCTATAGTCTTCAAAGGGATCCGAAATATCTGTTCTTAGATTCCTCAGAAATAAGGCTAGCAAAGAGATCCACGAAATACAGATGTAACTCTGTGAGAGGAAGTCACATATCATAGAGCAGTTTCTCAGAAAACTTCTTTCCAGATTTCATTGGAGGATATTTCCTTTTTCACCATAGCCCTCTATGGGCTTCCAAATATCACTTTGCCAATTCCACAAGAACTGTCTTAGCGAAAGGCTTCTTGAGGGGAAAGCTTTAACTCTGAGAGATGATTTCACAAAACACAAAGAAGTTTCTCAGAAAGCTGCTTTCTCTTTGTTATCGGAGGATATTTCCTTTGGCCCTATAGTCTTCAAAGGGATCCGAAATATCTGTTCTCAGATTCCACAGAAATAACGCTAGCAAAGAGATCTACGAAATACAGATGTAACTCTGTGAGTGGAAGTGACATATCACAGAGCAGTTTCTCAGAAAGCTTCTTTGCAGATTTCATCTGAGGATATTTCCTTTTTCACCATAGCCCTCTAAGGGCTTCCAAATATCACTTTGCCAATTCCACAAGAACTGTCTTAGCGAAAGGCCTCTTGAGGGAAAAGCTGTAACTCTGTGAGATGATTTCACAGAACACAAAGAAGTTTCTCAGAAAGCTTCTTTCTCTTTGTTATGGGAGGATATTTCCTTTGTCACTATAGTTTTCAAAGGGATCCGAAATATCTGTTCTCAGATTCTGCAGAAATAAGGCTAGCAAAGAGATCCACGAAATACAGATGTAACTCTGTGAGTGGAAGTCTCATATCCCAGAGCAGTTTCTCAGAAAGCTTCTTTCCAGATTTCATCGGAGGATATTTCCTTTTTCACCATAGCCCTCTATGGGCTTCCAAATATCACTTTGCCAATTCCACAAGATCTGTGTTAGCGAAAGGCTTCTTGAGGGGAAAGCTGTAACTCTGTGAGATGATTTCACAGAACACAAAGAAGTTTCTCAGAAAGCTTCTTTCTCTTTCTTATCGGAGGATATTTCCTTTGGCCCTATAGTCTTCAAAGGGATCCGAAATATCTGTTCTCAGATTCCACCGAAATAAGGCTAGCAAAGAGATCCACGAAATACAGATGTAACTCTGTGAGTGGAAGTCACATATCACAGAGCAGTTTCTCAGAAAGCTTCTTTCCAGACTTCATTGGAGGATATATCCTTTTTCACAATAGCCCTCTACGGGCTTCCAAATATCACTTTGCCAATTCCACAAGAACTGTCTTAGCGAAAGGCATCTTGAGGGGAACGTTGTAACTCTGTGAGATGATTTCACAGAACACAAAGAAGTTTCTCAGAAAGCTTCTTTCTCTTTGTCTTCGGAGGATATTTCCTTTGGCCCTATAGTCTTCAAAGGGATCCGAAATATCTGTTCTCAGATTCCACAGAAATAAGGCTAGCAAAGAGATCCACGAAATACAGATGTAACTCTGTGAGTGGAAGTCACATATCACAGAGCAGTTTCTCAGAAAGCTTCTTTCCAGATTTCATTGGAGGATATTTCCTTTTTCACAATAGCCCTCAATGGGCTTCCAAATATCACTTTGCCAATTCCACAAGAACTGTCTTAGCGAAAGGCTTCTTGAGGAGAAAGCTGTCACTCTGTGAGATGATTTCACAGAACACAAAGAAGTTTCTCAGAAATCTTCTTTCTCTTTCTTATCGGAGGATATTTCCTTTGGCCCTATACTCTTCAAAGGGATCCGAAATATCTGTTCTCAGATTCCACAGAAATAAGGCTAGCAAAGAGATCCACGAAATGCAGATGTAACTCTGTGAGTGGAAGTCACATATCACAGAGCAGTTTCTCAGAAAGCTTCTTTCCAGATTTCATTGGAGGATATTTCCTTTTTCACAATAGACCTCTATGGGCTTCCAAATATCACTTTGCCAATTCCACAAGAACTGTCTTAGCGAAAGGCTTCTTGAGGGGAAAGCTGTAGCTCTATGAGATGATTTCACAGAACACAAAGAAGTTTCTCAGAAAGCTTCTTTCTCTTTCTTATCGGAGGATATTTCCTTTGGCCCTATAGTCTTCAAAGGGATCCGAAATATCTGTTCTCAGATTCCACAGAAATAAGGCTAGCAAAGAGATCCACGAAATACAGATGTAACTCTGTGAGTGGAAGTCACATATCCCAGAGCAGTTTCTCAGAAAGCTTCTTTCAAGATTTCATCGGAGGATATTTCCTTTTTCAGCGTAGCCCTCTATGGGCTTCCAAGTATCACTTTTCCAATTGCACAAGAACTGTCCTGGCGAAGGGCTTCTTGAGGGGAAAGCTGTAACTCTGGGAGATGATTTCACAGAACACAAAGGAGTTTCTCAGAAAGCTTCTTTCTCTTTGTTATCGGAGGATATTTCCTTTGGCCCTATAGTCTTCAAAGGGATCCGTAATATCTGTTCTCAGATTCCAAAGAAATAAGGCTAGCAAAGAGATCCACGAAATACTGATGTAACGCTGTGAGTGGAAGTCTCATATCACAGAGCAATTTCTCAGAAAGCTTCTTTCCAGATTTCATCGGAGGATATTTCCTTTTTCACCATAGCCCTCTATGGGCTTCCAAATATCACTTTGCCAATTCCACAAGAACTGTGTTAGCGAAAGGCTTCTTGAGGGGAAAGCTGTAGCTCTATGAGATGATTTCACAGGACACAAAGAAGTTTCTCAGAAAGCTTCTTTCTCTTTCTTATCGGAGGATATTTCCTTTGGCCCTATAGTCTTCAAAGGGATCCGAAATATCTGTTCTCAGATTCCACAGAAATAAGGCTAGCAAAGAGATCCACGAAATACAGATGTAACTCTGTGAGTGGAAGTCACATATCCCAGAGCAGTTTCTCAGAAAGCTTCTTTCCAAATTTCATCGGAGGATATTTCCTTTTTCAGCGTAGCCCTCTATGGGCTTCCAAGTATCACTTTTCCAATTGCACAAGAACTGTCCTGGCGAAGGACTTCTTGAGGGGAAAGCTGTAACTCTGGGAGATGATTTCACAGAACACAAAGAAGTTTCTCAGAAAGCTTCTTTCTCTTTGTCATGGGAGAATATTTCCTTTGGCCCTATAGTCTTCAAAGGGATCCGAAATATCTCTTCTCAGATTCCACAGAAATAAGGCTAGCAAAGAGATCCACGAAATACAGACGTAACTCTGTGAGTGGAAGTCACATATCCCAGAGCATTTTCTCAGAAAGCTTCTTTCCAGATTTCATCGGAGGATATTTCCTTTTTCACCATAGCCCTCTATGGGCTTCCAAATATCACTTTGCCAATTCCACAAGAACTGTCTTAGCGAAAGGCTTCTTGAGGGAAAAGGTGTAACTCTGTGAGATGATTTCACAGAACACAAAGAAGTTTCTCCGAAAGCTTCTTTAACTTTGTTATGGGAGGATATTTCCTTTGTCACTATCGTCTTCAAAGGGATCCAAAATATCTGTTCTCAGATTCCACAGAAATAAGGCTAGCAAAGAGATCCATGAAATACAGATGTAACTCTGTGAGTGGAAGTCACATATCCCAGAGCAGTTTCTCAGAAAGCTTCTTTCCAGATTTCATCGGAGGATATTTCCTTTTTCACCATAGCCCTCTATGGGCTTCCAAATATCACTTTGCCAATTCCCCAAGAACTGTCTTAGCGAAAGGCCTCTTGAGGGGAAAGCTGTAACTCTGTGAGATGATTTCACAGAACACAAAGAAGTTTCTCAGAAAGCTTCTTTCTCTTTCTTATCGGAGGATTTTTCCTTTGGCCCTATAGTCTTCAAAGGGATCCGAAATATCTGTTCTTAGATTCCACAGAAATAAGGCTAGCAAAGAGATCCACGAAATACAGATGTAACTCTGTGAGTGGAAGTCACATATCACAGAGCAGTTTCTCAGAAAGCTTCTTTCCAAATTTCATCTGAGGATATTTCCTTTTTCACAATAGCCCTCTATGGGCTTCCAAATATCACTTTGCCAATTCCACAAGAACTGTCTTAGCGAAAGGCTTCTTGAGGGGAAAGCTGTAACTCTGTGAGATGATTTCACAGAACACAAAGAAGTTTCTCAGAAAGCTTCTTTCTCTTTGTTATCGGAGGATATTTCCTTTGGCCCTATAGTCTTCAAAGGGATCCGAAATATCTGCTCTCAGATTCCACAGAAATAAGGCTAGCAAAGAGATCCACGAAATACAGATGTAACTCTGTGAGTGGATGTCACATATTACAGAGCAGTTTCTCAGAAAGCTTCCTTCCAGATTTCATCGGAGGATATTTCCTTTTTCACCATAGCCCTCTATGGGCTTCCAAATATCACTTTGCCAATTCCACAAGAACTGTCTTAGCGAAAGGCTTCTTGAGGGGAAAGCTGTAATTCTGTGAGATGATTTCACAGAACACAAAGAAGTTTTTCAGAAAGCTTCTTTCTCTTTGTTATGGGAGGATATTTCCTTTGTCCCTATAGTCTTCAAACGGATCCGAAATATCTGTTCTCAGATTCCACAGAAATAAGGCTAGCAAAGAGATCCACGAAATACAGATGTAACTCTGTGAGTGGAAGTCACATATCACAGAGCAGTTTCTCAGAAAGCTTCTTTCCAGATTTCATCGGAGGACATTTCCTTTTTCACAATAGCCCTCTATGGGCTTCCAAATATCACTTTGCCAATTCCACAAGAACTGTCTTACCGAAAGGCTTCTTGAGGAGAAAGCTGTAACTCTGTGAGATGATTTCACAGAACACAAAGAAGTTTCTCAGAAAGCTTCTTTCTCTTTGTTATCGGAGGATATTTCCTTTGGCCCTATAGTCTTCAAAGGGATCCGAAATATCTGTTCTCAGATTCCACAGAAATAAGGCTAGCAAAGAGATCCACGAAATACAGATGTAACTCTGTGAGTGGAAGTCACATATCACAGAGCAGTTTCTCAGAAAGGTTTTTTGCAGATTTCATCGGAGGATATTTCCTTTTTCACCATAGCCCTCTATGGGCTTCCAAATATCACTTTGCCAATTCCACAAGAACTGTCTTAGCGAAAGGCTTCTTGAGGAGAAAGCTGTAACTCTGTGAGATGATTTCACAGAACACAAAGAAGTTTCTCAGAAAGCTTCTTTCTCTTTGTTATCGGAGGATATTTCCTTTGGCCCTATAGTCTTCAAAGGGATCCGAAATATCTGTTCTCAGATTCCACAGAAATAAGGCTAGCAAAGAGATCCACGAAATACAGATGTAACTCTGTGAGTGGAAGTCACATATCACAGGGCAGTTTCTCAGAAAGCTTCTTTCCAGATTTCATTGGAGGATATTTCCTTTTTCACAATAGCCCTCTATGGGCTTCCAAATATCACTTTGCCAATTACACAAGAACTGTCTTAGCGAAAGGCTTCTTGAGGGGAAAGCTGTAACTCTGTGAGATGATTTCACAGAACACAAAGAAGTTTCTCAGAAAGCTTCTTTCTATTTGTTATCGGAGGATATTTCCTTTGGCCCTATAGTCTTCAAAGGGATCCGAAATATCTGTTCTCAGATTCCACAGAAATAAGGCTAGCAAAGAGATCCACGAAATACTGATGTAACTCTGTGAGTGGAAGTCACACATCACAGAGCAGTTTCTCAGAAAGCTTCTTTCCAGATTTCATCGGAGGATATTTCCTTTTTCACCATAGCCCTCTAAGGGCTTCCAAATATCACTTTGCCAATTCCACAAGAACTGTCTTAGCGAAAGGCTTCTTGAGGGGAAAGCTGTAACTCTGGGAGATGATTTCACAGAACACAAAGAAGTTTCTCAGAAAGCTTCTCTCTCTTTGTTATGGGATTATATTACATTTGGCCCTATAGTCTTCAAAGGAATTCTAAATATCTGCTCTCAGATTCCACAGAAATAAGGCTAGCAAAGAGATCTACGAAATACAGATGTAACTCTGTGAGTGGAAGTCTCATATCCCAGAGCAGTTTCTCAGAAAGCTTCTTTCCAGATTTCATCGGAGGATATTTCCTTTTTCACCATAGCCCTCTATGGGCTTCCAAATATCACTTTGCCAGTTCCACAAGATCTGTGTAAGTGAAAGGCTTCTTGAGGGGAAAGCTGTAACTCTGTGAGATGATTTTACAGAACACAAAGAAGTTTCTCAGAAAGCTTCTTTCTCTTTCTTATCGGAGGATATTTCCTTTGGCCCTATAATCTTCAAAGGGATCGGAAATATTTGTTCTTAGATTCCACAGAAATAAGGCTAGCAAAGAGATCCACGAAATACAGATGTAACTCTGTGAGTGGAAGTCACATATCACAGAGCAGTTTCTCAGAAAGCTTCTTTCCAGATTTCATTGGAGGATATTTCCTTTTTCACAATAGCCCTCTATGGGCTTCCAAATATCACTTTGCCAATTCCACAAGAACTGTCTTAGCGAAAGGCTTCTTGAGGGGAAAGCTTTAACTCTGGGAGATGATTTCATAGAACACAAAGAAGTTTTTCAGAAAGCTGCTTTCTCTTTGTTATCGGAGGATATTTCCTTTGGCCCTATAGTCTTCAAAGGGATCCGAAATATCTGTTCTCAGATTCCACCGAAATAAGGCTAGCAAAGAGATCCACGAAATACAGATGTAACTCTGTGAGTGGAAGTCACATATCACAGAGCAGTTTCTCAGAAAGCTTCTTTGCAGATTTCATCTGAGGATATTTCCTTTTTCACCATAGCCCTCTATGGGCTTCCAAATATCACTTTGCCAATTCCACAAGAACTGTCTTAGCGAAAGGCTTCTTGAGGGGAAAGCTGTAACTCTGTGAGATGATTTCACAGAACACAAAGAAGTTTCTCAGAAAGCTTCTTTGTCTTTCTTATCGGAGGATATTTCCTTTGGCCCTATTGTCTTCAAAGGGATCCGAAATATCTGTTCTCAGATTCCACCGAAATAAGGCTAGCAAAGAGATCCACGAAATACAGATGTAACTCTGTGAGTGGAAGTCACATATCACAGAGCAGTTTCTCAGAAAGCTTCTTTCCGGATTTCATTGGAGGATATTTCCTTTTTCACAATAGCCCTCTATGGGCTTCCAATTATCACTTTGCCAATTCCACAAGAACTGTCTTAGCGAAAGGCTTCTCGAGGGAAAAGCTGTAACTCTGGGAGATGATTTCACAGAACACAAAGAAGTTTCTCAGAAAGCTTCTTTCTCTTTGTTATGGGAGGATATTTCCTTTGTCCCTATAGTCTTCAAAGGGATCCGAAATATCTGTTCTCAGATTCCTCAGAAATAAGGCTAGCAAAGAGATCCACGAAATACAGATGTAACTCTGTGAGTGGAAGTCACATATAACAGAGCAGTTTCTCAGAAAGCTTCTTTCCAGACTTCATTGGAGGATATATCCTTTTTCACAATAGCCCTCTATGGGCTTCCAAATATCACTTTGCCAATTCCACAAGAACTGTCTTAGCGAAAGGCTTCTTGAGGGGAAAGCTGTAACTCTATGAGATGATTTCACAGAACACAAAGAAGTTTCTCAGAATGCTTCTTTCTCTTTGTTTTCGGAGGATATTTCCTTTGGCCCTATAGTCTTCAAAGGGATCCGAAATATCTGTTCTCAGATTCCACCGAAATAAGGCTAGCAAAGAGATCCACGAAATACAGATGTAACTCTGTGAGTGGAAGTCACATATCACAGGGCAGTTTCTCAGAAAGCTTCTTTCCAGATTTCATTGGAGGATATTTCCTTTTTCACAATAGCCCTCCATGGGTTTCCAAATATCACTTTGCCAATTCCACAAGAACTGTCTTAGAGAAAGGCTTCTTGAGGAGAAAGCTGTAACTCTGTGAGATGATTTCACAGAACACAAAGAAGTTTCTCAGAAATCTTCTTTCTCTTTCTTATCGGAGGATATTTCCTTTGGCCCTATAGTCTTCAAAGGGATCCGAAATATCTGTTCTCAGATTCCACAGAAATAAGGCTAGCAAAGAGATCCACGAAATACAGATGTAACTCTGTGAGTGGAAGTCACATATCACAGAGCAGTTTCTCAGAAAGCTTCTTTCCAGATTTCATTGGAGGATATTTCCTTTTTCACAATAGCCCTCTATGGGCTTCCAAATATCACTTTGCCAATTCCACAAGAACTCTCTTAGCGAAAGGCTTCTTGAGGGAAAAGCTGTAACTCTGTGAGATGATTTCACAGAGCACAAAGAAGTTTCTCAGAAAGCTTCTTTCTCTTTCTTATCGGAGGATATTTCCTTTGGCCCTATAGTCTTCAAAGGGATCCGAAATATCTGTTCTTAGATTCCACAGAAATAAGGCTAGCAAAGAGATCCACGAAATACAGATGTAACTCTGTGAGTGGAAGTCACATATCATAGAGCAGTTTCTCAGAAAACTTCTTTCCAGATTTCATTGGAGGATATTTCCTTTTTCACAATAGCCCCTTATGGGCTTCCAAATATCACTTTGCCAATTCCACAAGAACTGTCTTAGCGAAAGGCTTCTTGAGGGGAAAGCTTTAACTCTGAGAGATGATTTCACAAAACACAAAGAAGTTTCTCAGAAAGCTGCTTTCTCTTTGTTATCGGAGGATATTTCCTTTGGCCCTATAGTCTTCAAAGGGATCCGAAATATCTGTTCTCAGATTCCACAGAAATAACGCTAGCAAAGAGATCTACGAAATACAGATGTAACTCTGTGAGTGGAAGTCACATATCACAGAGCAGTTTCTCAGAAAGCTTCTTTGCAGATTTCATCTGAGGATATTTCCTTTTTCACCATAGCCCTCTATGGGCTTCCAAATATCACTTTGCCAATTCCACAAGAACTGTCTTAGCGAAAGGCGTCTTGAGGGAAAAGCTGTAACTCTGTGAGATGATTTCACAGAACACAAAGAAGTTTCTCAGAAAGCTTCTTTCTCTTTGTTATGGGAGGATATTTCCTTTGTCACTATAGTTTTCAAAGGGATCCGAAATATCTGTTCTCAGATTCCACAGAAATAAGGCTAGCAAAGAGATCCACGAAATACAGATGTAACTCTGTGAGAGGAAGTCACATATCACAGAGCAGTTTCTCAGAAAGCTTCTTTCCAGATTTCATTGGAGGATATTTCCTTTTTCACAATAGCCCTCAAAGGGCTTCCAAATATCACTTTGCCAATTCCACAAGAACTGTCGTAGCGAAAGGCTTCTTGAGGAGAAAGTTGTCACTCTGTGAGATGATTTCACAGAACACAAAGAAGTTTCTCAGAAATCTTCTTTCTCTTTCTTATCGGAGGATATTTCCTTTGGCCCTATACTCTTCAAAGGGATCCGAAATATCTGTTCTCAGATTCCACAGAAATAAGGCTAGCAAAGAGATCCACGAAATACTGATGTAACTCTGTGAGTGGAAGTCACATATCACAGAGCAGTTTCTCAGAAAGCTTCTTTCCAGATTTCATTGGAGGATATTTCCTTTTTCACAATAGCCCTCTATGGGCTTCCAAATATCACTTTGCCAATTCCACAAGAACTGTCTTAGCGAAAGGCTTCTTGAGGGGAAAGATGTAGCTCTATGAGATGATTTCACAGGACACAAAGAAGTTTCTCAGAAAGCTTCTTTCTCTTTCTTATCGGAGGATATTTCCTTTGGCCCTATAGTCTTCAAAGGGATCCGAAATATCTGTTCTCAGATTCCACCGAAATAAGGCTAGCAAAGAGATCCACGAAATACAGATGTAACTCTGTGAGTGGAAGTCACATATCCCAGAGCAGTTTCTCAGAAAGCTTCTTTCCAGATTTCATCTGAGGATATTTCCTTTTTCACCATAGCCCTCTATGGGCTTCCAAATATCACTTTGCCAATTCCCCAAGAACTGTCTTAGCGAAAGGCCTCTTGAGGGGAAAGCTGTAACTCTGTGAGATGATTTCACAGAACACAAAGAAGTTTCTCAGAAAGCTTCTTTCTCTTTCTTATCGGAGGATTTTTCCTTTGGCCCTATAGTCTTCAAAGGGATCCGAAATATCTGTTCTTAGATTCCACAGAAATAAGGCTAGCAAAGAGATCCACGAAATACAGATGTAACTCTGTGAGTGGAAGTCACATATCACAGAGCAGTTTCTCAGAAAGCTTCTTTCCAGCTTTCATTGGAGGATATTTCCTTTTTCACAATAGCCCTCTATGGGATTCCAAATATCACTTTGCCAATTCCACAAGAACTGTCTTAGCGAAAGGCTTCTTGAGGGGAAAGCTGTAACTCTGTGAGATGATTTCACAGAACACAAAGAAGTTTCTCAGAAAGCTTCTTTCTCTTTGTTATCGGAGGATATTTCCTTTGGCCCTATAGTCTTCAAAGGGATCCGAAATATCTGCTCTCAGATTCCACAGAAATAAGGCTAGCAAAGAGATCCACGAAATACAGATGTAACTCTGTGAGTGGATGTCACATATTACAGAGCAGTTTCTCAGAAAGCTTCCTTCCAGATTTCATCGGAGGATATTTCCTTTTTCACCATAGCCCTCTATGGGCTTCCAAATATCACTTTGCCAATTCCACAAGAACTGTCTTAGCGAAAGGCTACTTGAGGGGAAAGCTGTAATTCTGTGAGATGATTTCACAGAACACAAAGAAGTTTCTCAGAAAGCTTCTTTCTCTTTGTTATGGGAGGATATTTCCTTTGTCCCTATAGTCTTCAAACGGATCCGAAATATCTGTTCTCAGATTCCACAGAAATAAGGCTAGCAAAGAGATCCACGAAATACAGATGTAACTCTGTGAGTGGAAGTCACATATCACAGAGCAGTTTCTCAGAAAGCTTCTTTCCAGATTTCATCGGAGGATATTTCCTTTTTCACAATAGCCCTCTATGGGCTTCCAAATATCACTTTGCCAATTCCACAAGAACTGTCTTACCGAAAGGCTTCTTGAGGGGAAAGCTGTAACTCTGTGAGATGATTTCACAGAACAGAAAGAAGTTTCTCAGAAAGCTTCTTTCTCTTTGTTATCGGAGGATATTTCCTTTGGCCCTATAGTCTTCAAAGGGATCCGAAATATCTGTTCTCAGATTCCACAGAAATAAGGCTAGCAAAGAGATCCACGAAATACAGATGTAACTCTGTGAGTGGAAGTCACATATCACAGAGCAGTTTCTCAGAAATTTTTTTTGCAGATTTCATCGGAGGATATTTCCTTTTTCACCATAGCCCTCTATGGGCTTCCAAATATCACTTTGCCAATTCCACAAGAACTGTCTTAGCGAAAGGCTTCTTGAGGAGAAAGCTGTAACTCTGTGAGATGATTTCACAGAACACAAAGAAGTTTCTCAGAAAGCTTCTTTCTCTTTGTTATCGGAGGATATTTCCTTTGGCCCTATAGTCTTCAAAGGGATCCGAAATATCTGTTCTCAGATTCCACAGAAATAAGGCTAGCAAAGAGATCCACGAAATACAGATGTAACTCTGTGAGTGGAAGTCACATATCGCAGGGCAGTTTCTCAGAAAGCTTCTTTCCAGATTTCATTGGAGGATATTTCCTTTTTCACAATAGCCCTCTATGGGCTTCCAAATATCACTTTGCCAATTACACAAGAACTGTCTTAGCGAAAGGCTTCTTGAGGGGAAAGCTGTAACTCTGTGAGATGATTTCACAGAACACAAAGAAGTTTCTCAGAAAGCTTCTTTCTCTTTGTTATCGGAGGATATTTCCTTTGGCCCTATAGTCTTCAAAGGGATCCGAAATATCTGTTCTCAGATTCCACAGAAATAAGGCTAGCAAAGAGATCCACAAAATACAGATGTAACTCTGTGAGTGGAAGTCACACATCACAGAGCAGTTTCTCAGAAAGCTTCTTTCCAGATTTCATCGGAGGATATTTCCTTTTTCACCATAGCCCTCTATGGGCTTCCAAATATCACTTTGCCAATTCCACAAGAACTGTCTTAGCGAAAGGCTTCTTGAGGGGAAAGCTGTAACTCTGGGAGATGATTTCACAGAACACAAAGAAGTTTCTCAGAAAGCTTCTCTCTCTTTGTTATGGGATTATATTACATTTGGCCCTATAGTCTTCAAAGGAATTCTAAATATCTGCTCTCAGATTCCACAGAAATAAGGCTAGCAAAGAGATCCACGAAATACAGATGTAACTCTGTGAGTGGAAGTCACATATCCCAGAGCAGTTTCTCTGAAAGTTTCTTTCCAGATTTCTTTGGAGGATATTTCCTTTGTCACCATAGCCCTCTATGGGCTTACAAATATCACTTTGCCAATTCCACAAGAACTGTCTTAGCGAAAGGCTTCTTGAGGGGAAAGCTGTAACTCTGTGAGATGATTTCACAGAACACAATGAAGTTTCTCAGAAAGCTTCTTTCTCTTTGTTATCGGAGGATATTTCCTTTGGCCCTATAGTCTTCAAAGGGGTCGGAAATATCTGTTCTCAGATTCCACAGGAATAAGGCTAGCAAAGAGATCCACGAAATACAGATGTAACTCTGTGAGTGGAAGTCACATATCACAGAGCAGTTTCTCAGAAAGCTTCATTCCAGATTTCATTGTAGGATATTTCCTTTTTCACCATAGCCCTCTATGGACTTCCAAACATCACTTTGCCAATTCCACAAGAACTGTCTTAGCGAAAGGCTTCTTGAGGGGAAAGCTGTAACTCTGTGAGATGATTTCACAGAACACAAAGAAGTTTCTCAGAAACCTTCTTTCTCTTTGTTATCGGAGGATATTTCCTTTGGCCCTATAGTCTTCAAAGGGATCGGAAATATCTGTTCTCAGATTCCACAGGAATAAGGCTAGCAAAGAGATCCACGAAATACAGATGTAACTCTTGGAGTGGAAGTCACATATCACAGAGCAGTTTCTCAGAAAGCTTCTTTCCAGATTTCATCGGAGGATATTTCCTTTTTCACCATAGCCCTCTATGGGCTTCCAAATATCACTTTGCCAATTCCACAAGAACTGTCTTAGCGAAAGGCTTCTTGAGGGGAAAGCTGTAACTCTGTGAGATGATTTCACAGAACACAAAGAAGTTTCTCAGAAAGCTTCTTTCTCTTTCTTATCGGAGGATATTTCCTTTGGCCCTATAGTCTTCAAAGGGATCCGAAATATCTGTTCTCAGATTCCACAGAAATAAGGCTAGCAAAGAGATCCACGAAATACAGATGTAACTCTGTGAGTGGAAGTCACATATCACAGAGCAGTTTCTCAGAAAGCTTCTTTCCAGATTTCATTGGAGGATATTTCCTTTTTCACAATAGCCCTCTATGGGCTTCCAAATATCACTTTCCAATTCCACAAGAACTGTCTTAGCGAAAGGCTTCTTGAGGGGAAAGCTGTAACTCTGTGAGATGATTTCACAGAACACAAAGAAGTTTCTCAGAAAGCTTCTTTCTCTTTCTTATCGGAGGATATTTCCTTTGGCCCTATTGTCTTCAAAGGGATCCGAAATATCTGTTCTCAGATTCCACAGAAATAAGGCTAGCAAAGAGATCCACGAAATACAGATGTAACTCTGTGAGTGGAAGTCACATATCACAGAGCAGTTTCTCAGAAAGCTTCTTTCCGGATTTCATTGGAGGATATTTCCTTTTTCACAATAGCCCACTATGGGCTTCCTAATATCACTTTGCCAATTCCACAAGAACTGTCTTAGCGAAAGGCTTCTTGAGGGAAAAGCTGTAACTCTGGGAGATGATTTCACAGAACACAAACAAGTTTCTCAGAAAGCTTCTTTCTCTTTGTTATGGGAGGATATTTCCTTTGTCACTATAGTCTTCAAAGGGATCCGAAATATCTGTTCTCAGATTCCGCAGAAATAAGGCTAGCAAAGAGATCCACGAAATACAGATGTAACTCTGTGAGTGGAAGTCTCATATCCCAGAGCAGTTTCTAAGAAAGCTTCTTTCCAGATTTCATCGGAGGATATTTCCTTTTTCACCATAGCCCTCTAAGGGCTTCCAAATATCACTTTGCCAGTTCCACAAGATCTGTGTAAGCGAAAGGCTTCTTGAGGGGAAAGCTGTAACTCTGTGAGGTGATTTCACAGAACACAAAGAAGTTTCTCAGAAAGCTTCTTTCTCTTTCTTATCGGAGGATATTTCCTTTGGCCCTATAATCTTCAAAGGGATCGGAAATATCTGTTCTTAGATTCCACAGAAATAAGGCTAGCAAAGAGATCCACGAAATACAGATGTAACTCTGTGAGTGGAAGTCACATATCACAGAGCAGTTTCTCAGAAAGCTTCTTTCCAGACTTCATTGGAGGATATATCCTTTTGCAAAATAGCCCTCTACGGGCTTCCAAATATCACTTTGCCAATTCCACAAGAACTGTCTTAGCGAAAGGCATCTTGAGGGGAAAGTTGTAACTCTGTGAGATGATTTCACAGAACACAAAGAAGTTTCTCAGAAAGCTTCTTTCTCTTTGTTTTCGGAGGATATTTCCTTTGGCCCAATAGTCTTCAAAGGGATCCGAAATATCTGTTCTCAGATTCCACAGAAATAAGGCTAGCAAAGAGATCCACGAAATACAGATGTAACTCTGTGAGTGGAAGTCACATATCACAGAGCAGTTTCTCAGAAAGCTTCTTTCCAGATTTCATTGGAGGATATTTCCTTTTTCACAATAGCCCTCAATGGGCTTCCAAATATCACTTTGCCAATTCCACAAGAACTGTCTTAGCGAAAGGCTTCTTGAGGAGAAAGCTGTAACTCTGTGAGATGATTTCACAGAACACAAAGAAGTTTCTCAGAAAGCTTCTTTCTCTTTCTTATCGGAGGATATTTCCTTTGGCCCTATAGACTTCAAAGGGATCCGAAATATCTGTTCTCAGATTCCACAGAAATAAGGCTAGCAAAGAGATCCACGAAATGCAGATGTAACACTGTGAGTGGAAGTCACATATCACAGAGCAGTTTCTCAGAAAGCTTCTTTCCAGATTTCATTGGAGGATATTTCCTTTTTCACAATAGCACTCTATGGGCTTCCAAATATCACTTTGCCAATTCCACAAGAACTGTCTTAGCGAAAGGCTTCTTGAGGGAAAAGCTGTAACTCTGTGAGATGATTTCACAGAACACAAAGAAGTTTCTCAGAAAGCTTCTTTCTCTTTCTTATCGGAGGATATTTCCTTTGGCCCTATAGTCTTCAAAGGGATCCGAAATATCTGTTCTTAGATTCCACAGAAATAAGGCTAGCAAAGACATCCACGAAATACAGATGTAACTCTGTGAGTGGAAGTCACATATCACAGAGCAGTTTCTCAGAAAACTTCTTTCCAGATTTCATTGGAGGATATTTCCTTTTTCACAATAGCCCTCTATGGGCTTCCAAATATCACTTTGCCAATTCCACAAGAACTGTCTTAGCGAAAGGCTTCTTGAGGGGAAAGCTGTAACTCTGTGAGATGATTTCACAGAACACAAAGAAGTTTCTCAGAAAGCTTCTTTCTCTATCTTATCGGAGGATATTTCCTTTGGCCCTATAGTCTTCAAAGGGATCCGAAATATCTGTTCTTAGATTCCACAGAAATAAGGCTAGCAAAGAGATCCACGAAATACAGATGTAACTCTGTGAGTGGAAGTCACATATCACAGAGCACTTTCTCAGAAAACTTCTTTCCAGATTTCATTGGAGGATATTTCCTTTTTCACAATAGCCCTCTATGGGCTTCCAAATATCACTTTGCCAATTCCACAAGAACTGTCTTAGCGAAAGGCTTCTTGAGGGGAAAGCTTTAACTCTGAGAGATGATTTCACAAAACACAAAGAAGTTTCTCAGAAAGCTGCTTTCTCTTTGTTATCGGAGGATATTTCCTTTGGCCCTATAGTCTTCAAAGGGATCCGAAATATCTGTTCTCAGATTCCACAGAAAAAAGGCTAGCAAAGAGATCTACGAAATACAGATGTAACTCTGTGAGTGGAAGTCACATATCACAGAGCAGTTTCTCAGAAAGCTTCTTTGCAGATTTCATCTGAGGATATTTCCTTTTTCACCATAGCCCTCTATGGGCTTCCAAATATCACTTTGCCAATTCCACAGGAACTGTCTTAGCGAAAGGCCTCTTGAGGGAAAAGCTGTAACTCTGTGAGATGATTTCACAGAACACAAGGAAGTTTCTCAGAAAGCTTCTTTCTCTTTGTTATGGGAGGATATTTCCTTTGGCCCTATAGTCTTCAAAGGGATCCTAAATATCTGTTCTCAGATTCCACAGAAACAAGGCTAGCAAAGAGATCCACGAAATACAGATGTAACTCTGTGAGTGGAAGTCACATATCACAGAGCAGTTTCTCAGAAAGCTTCTTTACAGATTTCTTCGGAGGATATTTCCTTTTTCACCATAGCCCTCTATGGGCTTCCAAATATCACTTTGCCAATTCCACAAGAACTGTCTTAGCGAAAGGCTTCTTGAGGGGAAAGCTGTAACTCTGTGAGATGATTTCACAGAACACAAAGAAGTTTCTCAGAAAGCTTCTTTCTCTTTGTTATGGGAGGATATTTCCTTTGTCACTATAGTCTTCAAAGGGATCCGAAATATCTGTTCTCAGATTCCGCAGAAATAAGGCTAGCAAAGAGATCCACGAAATACAGATGTAACTCTGTGAGTGGAAGTCTCATATCCCAGAGCAGTTTCTAAGAAAGCTTCTTTCCAGATTTCATCGGAGGATATTTCCTTTTTCACCATAGCCCTCTATGGGCTTCCAAATATCACTTTGCCAGTTCCACAAGATCTGTGTAAGCGAAAGGCTTCTTGAGGGGAAAGCTGTAACTCTGTGAGATGATTTCACAGAACACAAAGAAGTTTCTCAGAAAGCTTCTTTCTCTTTCTTATCGTAGGATATTTCCTTTGGCCCTATAATCTTCAAAGGGATCGGAAATATCTGTTCTTAGATTCCACAGAAATAAGGCTAGCAAAGAGATCCACGAAATACAGATGTAACTCTGTGAGTGGAAGTCACATATCACAGAGCAGTTTCTCAGAAAGCTTCTTTCCAGATTTCATTGGAGGATATTTCCTTTTTCACAATAGCCCTCTATGGGCTTCCAAATATCACTTTGCCAATTCCACAAGAACTGTCTTAGCGAAAGGCTTCTTGAGGGGAAAGCTTTAACTCTGGGAGATGATTTCACAGAACACAAAGAAGTTTCTCAGAAAGCTGCTTTCTCTTTGTTATCGGAGGATATTTCCTTTGGCCCTATAGTCTTCAAAGGGATCCGAAATATCTGTTCTCAGATTCCACAGAAATAAGGCTAGCAAAGAGATCCACGAAATACAGATGTAACTCTGTGAGTGGAAGTCACATATCACAGAGCAGTTTCTCAGAAAGCTTCTTTCCAGATTTCATTGGAGGATATTTCCTTTTTCACAATAGCCCTCTATGGGCTTCCAAATATCACTTTGCCAATTCCACAAGAACTGTCTTAGCGAAAGGCTTCTTGAGGGGAAAGCTTTAACTCTGGGAGATGATTTCACAGAACACAAAGAAGTTTCTCAGAAAGCTGCTTTCTCTTTGTTATCGGAGGATATTTCCTTTGGCCCTATAGTCTTCAAAGGGATCCGAAATATCTGTTCTCAGATTCCACAGAAATAAGGCTAGCAAAGAGATCCACGAAATACAGATGTAACTCTGTGAGTGGAAGTCACATATCACAGAGCAGTTTCTCAGAAAGCTTCTTTCCAGACTTCATTGGAGGATATATCCTTTTTCACAATAGCCCTCTACGGGCTTCCAAATATCACTTTGCCAATTCCACAAGAACTGTCTTAGCGAAAGGCATCTTGAGGGGAACGTTGTAACTCTGTGAGATGATTTCACAGAACACAAAGAAGTTTCTCAGAAAGCTTCTTTCTCTTTGTTTTCGGAGGATATTTCCTTTGGCCCTATAGTCTTCAAAGGGATCCGAAATATCTGTTCTCAGATTCCACAGAAATAAGGCTAGCAAAGAGATCCACGAAATACAGATGTAACTCTGTGAGTGGAAGTCACATATCACAGAGCAGTTTCTCAGAAAGCTTCTTTCCAGATTTCATTGGAGGATATTTCCTTTTTCACAATAGCCCTCAATGGGCTTCCAAATATCACTTTGCCAATTCCACAAGAACTGTCTTAGCGAAAGGCTTCTTGAGGAGAAAGCTGTAACTCTGTGAGATGATTTCACAGAACACAAAGAAGTTTCTCAGAAATCTTCTTTCTCTTTCTTATCGGAGGATATTTCCTTTGGCCCTATAGTCTTCAAAGGGATCCGAAATATCTGTTCTCAGATTCCACAGAAATAAGGCTAGCAAAGAGATCCACGAAATGCAGATGTAACTCTGTGAGTGGAAGTCACATATCACAGAGCAGTTTCTCAGAAAACTTCTTTCCAGATTTCATTGGAGGATATTTCCTTTTTCACAATAGCCCTCTATGGGCTTCCAAATATCACTTTGCCAATTCCACAAGAACTGTCTTAGCGAAAGGCTTCTTGAGGGAAAAGCTGTAACTCTGTGAGATGATTTCACAGAACACAAAGAAGTTTCTCAGAAAGCTTCTTTCTCTATCTTATCGGAGGATATTTCCTTTGGCCCTATAGTCTTCAAAGGGATCCGAAATATCTGTTCTTAGATTCCACAGAAATAAGGCTAGCAAAGAGATCCACGAAATACAGATGTAACTCTGTGAGTGGAAGTCACATATCACAGAGCAGTTTCTCAGAAAACTTCTTTCCAGATTTCATTGGAGGATATTTCCTTTTTCACAATAGCCCTCTATGGGCTTCCAAATATCACTTTGCCAATTCCACAAAAACTGTCTTAGCGAAAGGCTTCTTGAGGGGAAAGCTTTAACTCTGAGAGATGATTTCACAAAACACAAAGAAGTTTCTCAGAAAGCTGCTTTCTCTTTGTTATCGGAGGATATTTCCTTTGGCCCTATAGTCTTCAAAGGGATCCGAAATATCTGTTCTCAGATTCCACAGAAAAAAGGCTAGCAAAGAGATCTACGAAATACAGATGTAACTCTGTGAGTGGAAGTCACATATCACAGAGCAGTTTCTCAGAAAGCTTCTTTGCAGATTTCATCTGAGGATATTTCCTTTTTCACCATAGCCCTCTATGGGCTTCCAAATATCACTTTGCCAATTCCACAGGAACTGTCTTAGCGAAAGGCCTCTTGAGGGAAAAGCTGTAACTCTGTGAGATGATTTCACAGAACACAAGGAAGTTTCTCAGAAAGCTTCTTTCTCTTTGTTATGGGAGGATATTTCCTTTGGCCCTATAGTCTTCAAAGGGATCCTAAATATCTGTTCTCAGATTCCACAGAAACAAGGCTAGCAAAGAGATCCACGAAATACAGATGTAACTCTGTGAGTGGAAGTCACATATCACAGAGCAGTTTCTCAGAAAGCTTCTTTACAGATTTCTTCGGAGGATATTTCCTTTTTCACCATAGCCCTCTATGGGCTTCCAAATATCACTTTGCCAATTCCACAAGAACTGTCTTAGCGAAAGGCTTCTTGAGGGGAAAGCTGTAACTCTGTCAGATGATTTCACAGAACACAAAGAAGTTTCTCAGAAAGCTTCTTTCTCTTTCCTATCGGAGGATATTTCCTTTGGCCCTATTGTCTTCAAAGGGATCCGAAATATCTGTTCTCAGATTCCACAGAAATAAGGCTAGCAAAGAGATCCACGAAATACAGATGTAACTCTGTGAGTGGAAGTCACATATCACAGAGCAGTTTCTCAGAAAGCTTCTTTCCGGATTTCATTGGAGGATATTTCCTTTTTCACAATAGCCCTCTATGGGCTTCCAATTATCACTTTGCCAATTCCACAAGAACTGTCTTAGCGAAAGGCTTCTCGAGGGAAAAGCTGTAACTCTGGGAGATGATTTCACAGAACACAAAGAAGTTTCTCAGAAAGCTTCTTTCTCTTTGTTATGGGAGGATATTTCCTTTGTCACTATAGTTTTCAAAGGGATCCGAAATATCTGTTCTCAGATTCTGCAGAAATAAGGCTAGCAAAGAGATCCACCAAATACAGATGTAACTCTGTGAGTGGAAGTCTCATATCCCAGAGCAGTTTCTCAGAAAGTTTCTTTCCAGATTTCATCGGAGGATATTTCCTTTTTCACCATAGCCCTCTATGGGCTTCCAAATATCACTTTGCCAATTCCACAAGATCTGTGTTAGCGAAAGGCTTCTTGAGGGGAAAGCTGTAACTCTGTGAGATGATTTCACAGAACACAAAGAAGTTTCTCAGAAAGCTTCTTTCTCTTTGTTATGGGAGGATATTTCCTTTGTCACTATAGTCTTCAAAGGGATCCGAAATATCTGTTCTCAGATTCCGCAGAAATAAGGCTAGCAAAGAGATCCACGAAATACAGATGTAACTCTGTGAGTGGAAGTCTCATATCCCAGAGCAGTTTCTAAGAAAGCTTCTTTCCAGATTTCATCGGAGGATATTTCCTTTTTCACCATAGCCCTCTATGGGCTTCCAAATATCACTTTGCCAGTTCCACAAGATCTGTGTAAGCGAAAGGCTTCTTGAGGGGAAAGCTGTAACTCTGTGAGATGATTTCACAGAACACAAAGAAGTTTCTCAGAAAGCTTCTTTCTCTTTCTTATCGTAGGATATTTCCTTTGGCCCTATAATCTTCAAAGGGATCGGAAATATCTGTTCTTAGATTCCACAGAAATAAGGCTAGCAAAGAGATCCACGAAATACAGATGTAACTCTGTGAGTGGAAGTCACATATCACAGAGCAGTTTCTCAGAAAGCTTCTTTCCAGATTTCATTGGAGGATATTTCCTTTTTCACAATAGCCCTCTATGGGCTTCCAAATATCACTTTGCCAATTCCACAAGAACTGTCTTAGCGAAAGGCTTCTTGAGGGGAAAGCTTTAACTCTGGGAGATGATTTCACAGAACACAAAGAAGTTTCTCAGAAAGCTGCTTTCTCTTTTTTATCGGAGGATATTTCCTTTGGCCCTATAGTCTTCAAAGGGATCCGAAATATCTGTTCTCAGATTCCACAGAAATAAGGCTAGCAAAGAGATCCACGAAATACAGATGTAACTCTGTGAGTGGAAGTCACATATCACAGAGCAGTTTCTCAGAAAGCTTCTTTCCAGACTTCATTGGAGGATATATCCTTTTTCACAATAGCCCTCTACGGGCTTCCAAATATCACTTTGCCAATTCCACAAGAACTGTCTTAGCGAAAGGCATCTTGAGGGGAACGTTGTAACTCTGTGAGATGATTTCACAGAACACAAAGAAGTTTCTCAGAAAGCTTCTTTCTCTTTGTTTTCGGAGGATATTTCCTTTGGCCCTATAGTCTTCAAAGGGATCCGAAATATCTGTTCTCAGATTCCACAGAAATAAGGCTAGCAAAGAGATCCACGAAATACAGATGTAACTCTGTGAGTGGAAGTCACATATCACAGAGCAGTTTATCAGAAAGCTTCTTTCCAGATTTCATTGGAGGATATTTCCTTTTTCACAATAGCCCTCAATGGGCTTCCAAATATCACTTTGCCAATTCCACAAGAACTGTCTTAGCGAAAGGCTTCTTGAGGAGAAAGCTGTAACTCTGTGAGATGATTTCACAGAACACAAAGAAGTTTCTCAGAAATCTTCTTTCTCTTTCTTATCGGAGGATATTTCCTTTGGCCCTATAGTCTTCAAAGGGATCCGAAATATCTGTTCTCAGATTCCACAGAAATAACGCTAGCAAAGAGATCCTCGAAATGCAGATGTAACTCTGTGAGTGGAAGTCACATATCACAGAGCAGTTTCTCAGAAAGCTTCTTTCCAGATTTCATTGGAGGATATTTCCTTTTTCACAATAGCACTCTATGGGCTTCCAAATATCACTTTGCCAATTCCACAAGAACTGTCTTAGCGAAAGGCTTCTTGAGGGAAAAGCTGTAACTCTGTGAGATGATTTCACAGAACACAAAGAAGTTTCTCAGAAAGCTTCTTTCTCTTTCTTATCGGAGGATATTTCCTTTGGCCCTATAGTCTTCAAAGGGATCCGAAATATCTGTTCTTAGATTCCACAGAAATAAGGATAGCAAAGAGATCCACGAAATACAGATGTAACTCTGTGAGTGGAAGTCACATATCACAGAGCAGTTTCTCAGAAAACTTCTTTCCAGATTTCATTGGAGGATATTTCCTTTTTCACAATAGCCCTCTATGGGCTTCCAAATATCACTTTGCCAATTCCACAAGAACTGTCTTAGCGAAAGGCTTCTCGAGGGAAAAGATGTAACTCTGGGAGATGATTTCACAGAACACAAAGAAGTTTCTCAGAAAGCTTCTTTCTCTTTGTTATGGGAGGATATTTCCTTTGTCACTATAGTTTTCAAAGGGATCCGAAATATCTGTTCTCAGATTCTGCAGAAATAAGGCTAGCAAAGAGATCCACCAAATACAGATGTAACTCTGTGAGTGGAAGTCTCATATCACAGAGCAGTTTCTCAGAAAGTTTCTTTCCAGATTTCATCGGAGGATATTTCCTTTTTCACCATAGCCCTCTATGGGCTTCCAAATATCACTTTGCCAATTCCACAAGATCTGTGTTAGCGAAAGGCTTCTTGAGGGGAAAGCTGTAACTCTGTGAGATGATTTCAGAGAACACAAAGAAGTTTCTCAGAAAGCTTCTTTCTCTTTCTTATCGGAGGATATTTCCTTTGGCCCTATATTCTTCAAAGGGATCCGAAATATCTGTTCTCAGATTCCACAGAAATAAGGCCAGCAAAGAGATCCACGAAATACAGATGTAACTCTGTGAGTGGAAGTCACATATCACAGAGCAGTTTCTCAGAAAGCTTCTTTCCAGACTTCATTGGAGGATATATCCTTTTTCAGAATAGCCCTCTATGGGCTTCCAAATATCACTTTGCCAATTCCACAAGAACTGTCTTAGCGAAAGGCATCTTGAAGGAAAAGCTGTAACTCTGTGAGATGATTGCACAGAACACAAAGAAGTTTCTCAGAAAGCTTCTTTCTCTTTCTTATCGGAGGATATTTCCTTTGGCCCTATAGTCTTCAAAGGGATCCGAAATATCTGTTCTTAGATTCCACAGAAATAAGGCTAGCAAAGAGATCCACGAAATACAGATGTAACTCTGTGAGTGGAAGTCACATATCATAGAGCAGTTTCTCAGAAAACTTCTTTCCAGATTTCATTGGAGGATATTTCCTTTTTCACAATAGCCCTCTGTGGGCTTCCAAATATCACTTTGCCAATTCCACAAGAACAGTCTTAGCGAAAGGCTTCTTGAGGGGAAAGCTTTAACTCTGAGAGATGATTTCACAAAACACAAAGAAGTTTCTCAGAAAGCTGCTTTCTCTTTGTTATCGGAGGATATTTCCTCTGGCCCTATAGTCTTCAAAGGGATCCGAAATATCTGTTCTCAGATTCCACAGAAATAAGGCTAGCAAAGAGATCTACGAAATACAGATGTAACTCTGTGAGTGGAAGTCACATATCACAGAGCAGTTTCTCAGAAAGCTTCTTTGCAGATTTCATCTGAGGATATTTCCTTTTTCACCATAGCCCTCTATGGGCTTCCAAATATCACTTTGCCAATTCCCCAAGAACTGTCTTAGCGAAAGGCCTCTTGAGGGAAAAGCTGTAACTCTGTGAGATGATTTCACAGAACACAAAGAAGTTTCTCAGAAAGCTTCTTTCTCTTTGTTATGGGAGGATATTTCCTTTGTCCCTGTAGTCTTCAAAGGGATCCGAAATATCTGTTCTCAGATTCCACAGAAACAAGGCTAGCAAAGAGATCCACGAAATACAGATGTAACTCTGTGAGTGGAAGTCACATATCACAGAGCAGTTTCTCAGAAAGCTTCTTTACAGATTTCATCGGAGGATATTTCCTTTTTCAGGATAGCCCTCTATGGGCTTCCAAATATCACTTTGCCAATTCCACAAGAACTGTCTTAGCGAAAGGCTTCTTGAGGGGAAAGCTGTAACTCTGTGAGATGATTTCACAGAACATAAAGAAGTTTCTCAGAAAGCTTCTTTCTCTTTCTTATCGGAGGATATTTGCTTTGGCCCTATTGTCTTCAAAGGGATCCGAAATATCTGTTCTCAGATTCCACAGAAATAAGGCTAGCAAAGAGATCCACGAAATACAGATGTAACTCTGTGAGTGGAAGTCACATATCACAGAGCAGTTTCTCAGAAAGCTTCTTTCCGGATTTCATTGGAGGATATTTCCTTTTTCACAATAGCCCTCTATGGGCTTCCAATTATCACTTTGCCAATTCCACAAGAACTGTCTTAGCGAAAGGCTTCTCGAGGGAAAAGCTGTAACTCTGGGAGATGATTTCACAGAACACAAAGAAGTTTCTCAGAAAGCTTCTTTCTCTTTGTTATGGGAGGATATTTCCTTTGTCACTATAGTTTTCAAAGGGATCCGAAATATCTGTTCTCAGATTCTGCAGAAATAAGGCTAGCAAAGAGATCCACGAAATACAGATGTAACTCTGTGAGTGGAAGTCTCATATCCCAGAGCAGTTTCTCAGAAAGCTTCTTTCCAGATTTCATCGGAGGATATTTCCTTTTTTACCATAGCCCTCTATGGGCTTCCAAATATCACTTTGCCAATTCCACAAGATCAGTGTTAGCGAAAGGCTTCTTGAGGGGAAAGCTGTAACTCTGTGAGATGATTTCACAGAACACAAAGAAGTTTCTCAGAAAGCTTCTTTCTCTTTCTTATCGGAGGATATTTCCTTTGGCCCTATAGTCTTCAAAGGGATACGAAATATCTGTTCTCAGATTCCACAGAAATAAGGCTAGCAAAGAGATCCACGAAATACAGATGTAACTCTGTGAGTGGAAGTCACATATCACAGAGCAGTTTCTCAGAAAGCTTCTTTCCAGACTTCATTGGAGGATATTTCCTTTTTCACAATAGCCCTCTATGGGCTTCCAAATATCACTTTGCCAAATCCACAAGAACTGTCTTAGCGAAAGGCATCTTGAGGGGAAAGTTGTAACTCTGTGAGATGATTTCACAGAACACAAAGAAGTTTCTCAGAAAGCTTCTTTCTCTTTCTTATCGGAGGATATTTCCTTTGGCCCTATAGTCTTCAAAGGGATCCGAAATATCTGTTCTTAGATTCCACAGAAATAAGGCTAGCAAAGAGATCCACGAAATACAGATGTAACTCTGTGAGTGGAAGTCACATATCACAGAGCAGTTTCTCAGAAAACTTCTTTCCAGATTTAATTGGAGGATATTTCCTTTTTCACAATAGCCCTCTATGGGCTTCCAAATATCACTTTGCCAATTCCACAAGAACTGTCTTAGCGAAAGGCTTCTTGAGGGAAATCTTTAACTCTGGGAGATGATTTCACAGAACACAAAGAAGTTTTTCAGAAAGCTTCTTTCTCTTTGTTATCGGAGGATATTTCCTTTGGCCCTATAGTCTTCAAAGGGATCCGAAATATCTGTTCTCAGATTCCACAGAAATAAGGCTAGCAAAGAGATCCACGAAATACAGATGTAACTCTGTTAGTGGAAGTCACATATCACAGAGCAGTTTCTCAGAAAGCTTCTGTCCAGATTTCATCTGAGGATATTTCCTTTTTCACAATAACCCTCTATGGGCTTCAAAATATCACTTTGCGAATTCCACAAGAACTGTCTTAGCGAAAGGCTTCTTGAGGGGAAAGCTGTAACTCTGGAGATGATTTCACAGAACACAAAGAAGTTTCTCAGAAAGCTTCTTTCTCTTTGTTATCGGAGGATATTTCCTTTGGCCCTATAGTCTTCAAAGGGATCCGAAATATCTGTTCTCAGATTCCACAGAAATAAGGCTAGCAAAGAGATCCACGAAATACAGATGTAACTCTGTGAGTGGAAGTCTCATATCACAGAGCAGTTCCTCAGAAAGCTTCTTTCCAGATTTCATCGGAGGATATTTCCTTTTTCACCATAGCCCTCTATGGGCTTCCAAATATCACTTTGCCAATTCCACAAGAACTGTCTTAGCGAAAGACTTCTTGAGGGGAAAGCTGTAACTCTGTGAGATGATTTCACAGAACACAAAGAAGTTTCTCAGAAAGCTTCTTTCTCTTTGTTATCGGAGGATATTTCCTTTGGCCCTATAGTCTTCAAAGGGATCCGAAATATCTGTTCTCAGATTCCACAGAAATAATGCTAGCAAAGAGATCCACGAAATACAGATGTAACTCTGTGAGTGGAAGTCACATATCACAGAGCAGTTTGTGAGAAAGCTTCTTTCCAGATTTCATTGGAGGATATTTCCTTTTTCACAATAGCCCTCTAAGGGCTTCCAAATATCACTTTGCCAATTCCACAAGAACTGTCTTAGCGAAAGGCTTCTTGAGGGGAAAGCTGTAACTCTGTGAGATGATTTCACAGAACACAAAGAAGTTTCTCAGAAAGCTTCTTTCTCTTTCTTATCGGAGGATATTTCCTTTGGCCCTATAGTCTTCAAAGGGATCCGAAATATCTGTTCTCAGATTCCACAGAAATAAGGCTAGCAAAGAGATCCACGAAATACAGATGTAACTCTGTGAGTGGAAGTCACATATCACAGAGCAGTTTCTCAGAAAGCTTCTTTCCAGATTTCATCGGAGGATATTTCCTTTTTCACAATAGCCCTCTAAGGGCTTCCAAATATCACTTTGCCAATTCCACAAGAACTGTCTTAGCGAAAGGCTTCTTGAGGGGAAAGCTGTAACTCTGTGAGATGATTTCACAGAACACAAAGAAGTTTCTCAGAAAGCTTCTTTCTCTTTTTTATGGGAGGATATTTCCTTTGGCCCTACAGTCTTCAAATGGATTCTAAATATCTGCTCTCAGATTCCACAGAAATAAGGCTAGCAAAGAGATCCACGAAATACAGATGTAACTCTGTGAGTGGAAGTCACATATCACAGAGCAGTTTCTCAGAAAGCTTCTTTCCAGATTTCATCGGAGGATATTTCCTTTTTCACCATAGCCGTCTATGGGCTTCCAAATATCACTTTGCCAATTCCACAAGAACTGTCTTAGCGGAAGGCTTCTTGAGGGGAAAGCTGTAACTCTGTGAGATGATTTCACAGAACACAAAGAAGTTTCTCAGAAAGCTTCTTTCTCTTTTTTATGGGAGGATATTTCCTTTGGCCCTACAGTCTTCAAATGGATTCTAAATATCTGCTCTCAGATTCCACAGAAATAAGGCTAGCAAAGAGATCCACGAAATACAGATGTAACTCTGTGAGTGGAAGTCACATATCACAGAGCAGTTTCTCAGAAAGCTTCTTTCCAGATTTCATCGGAGGATATTTCCTTTTTCACCATAGCCGTCTATGGGCTTCCAAATATCACTTTGCCAATTCCACAAGAACTGTCTTAGCGGAAGGCTTCTTGAGGGGAAAGCTGTAACTCTGTGAGATGATTTCACAGAACACAAAGAAGTTTCTCAGAAAGCTTCTTTCTCTTTGTTATTGGAGCATATTTCCTTTGGTCCTATAGTCTTCAAAGGTATCCGAAATATCTGTTCTCAGATTCCACAGAAATAAGGCTAGCAAAGAGATCCACGAAATACAGATGTAACTCTGTGAGTGGAAGTCACATATCACAGAGCAGTTTCTCAGAAAGCTTCTTTCCAGATTTCATCGGAGGATATTTCCTTTTTCAGGATAGCCCTTAAGGGCTTCCAAATATCACTTTGCCAATTCCACAAGAACTGTCTTAGCGAAACGCTTCTTGAGAGGAAAGCTGTAACTCTGGGAGATGATTTCACAGAACACAAAGAAGTTTCTCAGAAAGCTTCTTTCTCTTTGTTATGGGAGGATATTTCCTTTGGCCCTATAGTCTTCAAGGGGATTCTAAATATCTGCTTTCAGATTCCACAGAAATAAGGCTAGCAAAGAGATCCACGAAATGCAGATGTAACTCTGTGAGTGGAAGTCACATATCACAGAGCAGTTTCTCAGAAAGCTTCTTTCCAGATTTCACCTGAGGATATTTCCTTTTTCACCATAGCCCTCTAAGGGGTTCCAAATATCACTTTGCCAATTCCACAAGAACTGTCTTAGCGAAAGGCTTCTTGAGGGGAAAGCTCTAACTCTGTGAGATGATTTCAGAGAACACAAAGAAGTTTCTCAGAAAGCTTCTTTCTCTTTGTTATGGGAGGATATTTCCTTTGCCCCTATAGTCTTCAAGGGGATTCTAAATATCTGCTTTCAGATTCCACAGAAATAAGGCTAGCAAAGAGATCCACGAAATACAGATGTAACTCTGTGAGTGGAAGTCACATATCACAGAGCAGTTTCTCAGAAAGCTTCTTTCCAGATTTCATCTGAGGATATTTCCTTTTTCACCATAGCCCTCTATGGGCTTCCAAATATCACTTTGCCAATTCCACAAGAACTGTCTTAGCGAAAGGCTTCTTGAGGGGAAAGCTGTAACTCTGTGAGATGATTTCACAGAACACAAAGAAGTTTCTCAGAAAGCGTCTTTCTCTTTGTTATCGGAGGATATTTCCTTTGGCCCTATAGTCTTCAAAGGTATACGAAATATCTGTTCTCAGATTCCACAGAAATAAGGCTAGCAAAGAGATCCACGAAATACAGATGTAACTCTGTGAGTGGAAGTCACATATCACAGAGCAGTTTCTCAGAAAGCTTCTTTCCAGATTTCATCGGAGGATATTTCCTTTTTCACCGTAGCCCTCTATGGGCTTCCATATATCACTTTGCCAATTCCACAAGAACTGTCTTAGCGAAAGGCTTCTTGAGGGGAAAGCTGTAACTCTGTGAGATGATTTCACAGAATACAAAGAAGTTTCTCAGAAAGCTTCTTTCTCTTTGTTATGCGAGGATATTTCCTTTGGCCCTATAGTCTTCAAAGGGATTCTAAATATCTGCTCTCAGATTCCACAGAAATAAGGCTAGCAAAGAGATCCACGAAATACAGATGTAACTCTGTGAGTGGAAGTCACATATCACAGAGCAGTTTCTCAGAAAGCTTCTTTCCAGATTTCATTGGAGGATATTTCCTTTTTCACCGTAGCCCTCTACGGGGTTCCAAATATCACTTTGCCAATTCCACAAGAACTGTCTTAGCGAAAGGCTTCTTGAGGGGAAAGCTGTAACTCTGTGAGATGATTTCACAGAACACAAAGAAGTTTCTCAGAAAGCTTCTTTCTCTTTGTTATCGGAGGATATTTCCTTTGGCCCTATAGTCTTCAAAGGGATCCGAAATATCTGTTCTCAGATTCCACAGAAATAAGGCTAGCAAAGAGATCCACGAAATACAGATGTAACTCTGTGAGTGGAAGTCACATATCCCAGAGCAGTTTCTCAGAAAGCTTCTATCCAGATTTCATCGGAGGATATTTCCTTTTTCACCATAGCCCTCTATGGGCTTCCAAGTATCACTTTGCCAATTCCACAAGAACTGTCTTAGCGAAAGGCTTCTTGAGGGGAAAGCTGTAACTCTGTGAGATGATTTCACAGAACACAAAGAAGTTTCTCAGAAAGCTTCTTTCTCTTTGTTATTGGAGCATATTTCCTTTGGTCCTATAGTCTTCAAAGGGATCCGAAATATCTGTTCTCAGATTCCACAGAAATAAGGCTAGCAAAGAGATCCACGAAATACAGATGTAACTCTGTGAGTGGAAGTCACATATCACAGAGCAGTTTCTCAGAAAGCTTCTTTCCAGTTTTCATCGGAGGATATTTCCTTTTTCAGGATAGCCCTTAAGGGCTTCCAAATATCACTTTGCCAATTCCACAAGAATTGTCTTAGCGAAAGGCTTCTTGAGAGGAAAGCTGTAACTCTGGGAGATGATTTCACAGAACACAAAGAAGTTTCTCAGAAAGCTTCTTTCTCTTTGTTATCGGAGGATATTTCCTTTGGCCCTATAGTCTTCAAAGGGATCCGAAATATCTGTTCTCAGATTCCACAGAAATAAGGCTAGCAAAGACATCCACGAAATACATATGTAACTCTGTGAGTGGAAGTCACATATCACAGAGCAGTTTCTCAGAAAGCTTCTTTCCAGATTTCATCGGAGGATATTTCCTTTTTCACCATAGCCCTCTATGGGCTTCCAAATATCACTTTGCCAATTCCACAAGAACTGTCTTAGCGAAAGGCTTCTTGAGGGGAAAGCTGTAACTCTGTGAGATGATTTCACAGAACACAAAGAAGTTTCTCAGAAAGCTTCTTTCTCTTTCTTATCGAAGGATATTTCCTTTGGCCCTATAGTCTTCAAAGGGATCCGAAATATCTGTTCTTAGATTCCACAGAAATAAGGCTAGCAAAGAGATCCACGAAATACAGATGTAACTCTGTGAGTGGAAGTCACATATCACAGAGCAGTTTCTCAGAAAACTTCTTTCCAGATTTCATTGGAGGATATTTCCTTTTTCACAATAGCCCTCTATGGGCTTCCAAATATCACTTTGCCAATTCCACAAGAACTGTCTTAGCGAAAGGCTTCTTGAGGGGAAAGCTTTAACTCTGAGAGATGATTTCACAAAACACAAAGAAGTTTCTCAGAAAGCTGCTTTCTCTTTGTTATCGGAGGATATTTCCTTTGGCCCTATAGTCTTCAAAGGGATCCGAAATATCTGTTCTCAGATTCCACAGAAATAAGGCTAGCAAAGAGATCTACGAAATACAGATGTAACTCTGTGAGTGGAAGTCACATATCACAGAGCAGTTTCTCAGAAAGCTTCTTTGCAGATTTCATCTGAGGATATTTCCTTTTTCACCATAGCCCTCTATGGGCTTCCAAATATCACTTTGCCAATTCCACAAGAACTGTCTTAGCGAAAGGCCTCTTGAGGGAAAAGCTGTAACTCTGTGAGATGATTTCACAGAACACAAGGAAGTTTCTCAGAAAGCTTCTTTCTCTTTGTTATGGGAGGATATTTCCTTTGGCCCTATAGTCTTCAAAGGGATCCTAAATATCTGTTCTCAGATTCCACAGAAACAAGGCTAGCAAAGAGATCCACGAAATACAGATGTAACTCTGTGAGTGGAATTCTCATATCCCAGAGCAGTTTCTCAGAAAGTTTCTTTCCAGATTTCATCGGAGGATATTTCCTTTTTCACCATAGCCCTCTATGGGCTTCCAAATATCACTTTGCCAATTCCACAAGATCTGTGTTAGCGAAAGGCTTCTTGAGGGGAAAGCTGTAACTCTGTGAGATGATTTCAGAGAACACAAAGAAGTTTCTCAGAAAGCTTCTTTCTCTTTCTTATCGGAGGATATTTCCTTTGGCCCTATATTCTTCAAAGGGATCCGAATATCTGTTCTCAGATTCCACAGAAATAAGGCTAGCAAAGAGATCCACGAAATACAGATGTAACTCTGTGAGTGGAAGTCACATATCACAGAGCAGTTTCTCAGAAAGCTTCTTTCCAGACTTCATTGGAGGATATATCCTTTTTCAGAATAGCCCTCTATGGGCTTCCAAATATCACTTTGCCAATTCCACAAGAACTGTCTTAGCGAAAGGCATCTTGAGGGAAAAGCTGTAACTCTGTGAGATGATTGCACAGAACACAAAGAAGTTTCTCAGAAAGCTTCTTTCTCTTTCTTATCGGAGGATATTTCCTTTGGCCCTATAGTCTTCAAAGGGATCCGAAATATCTGTTCTCAGATTCCACAGAAATAAGGCTAGCAAAGAGATCTAGAAATACAGATGTAACTCTGTGAGTGGAAGTCACATATCACAGAGCAGTTTCTCAGAAAGCTTCTTTGCAGATTTCATCTGAGGATATTTCCTTTTTCACCATAGCCCTCTATGGGCTTCCAAATATCACTTTGCCAATTCCCCAGGAACTGTCTTAGCGAAAGGCCTCTTGAGGGAAAAGCTGTAACTCTGTGAGATGATTTCACAGAACACAAAGAAGTTTCTCAGAAAGCTTCTTTCTCTTTCTTATGGGAGGATATTTCCTTTGTCCCTGTAGTCTTCAAAGGGATCCGAAATATCTGTTCTCAGATTCCACAGAAACAAGGCTAGCAAAGAGATCCACGAAATACAGATGTAACTCTGTGAGTGGAAGTCACATATCACAGAGCAGTTTCTCAGAAAGCTTCTTTACAGATTTCATCGGAGGATATTTCCTTTTTCACCATAGCCCTCTATGGGCTTCCAAATATCACTTTGCCAATTCCACAAGAACTGTCTTAGCGAAAGGCTTCTTGAGGGGAAAGCTGTAACTCTGTGAGATGATTTCACAGAACATAAAGAAGTTTCTCAGAAAGCTTCTTTCTCTTTCTTATCGGAGGATATTTGCTTTGGCCCTATTGTCTTCAAAGGGATCCGAAATATCTGTTCTCAGATTCCACAGAAATAAGGCTAGCAAAGAGAACCACGAAATACAGATGTAACTCTGTGAGTGGAAGTCACATATCACAGAGCAGTTTCTCAGAAAGCTTCTTTCCGGATTTCATTGGAGGATATTTCCTTTTTCACAATAGCCCTCTATGGGCTTCCAATTATCACTTTGCCAATTCCACAAGAACTGTCTTAGCGAAAGGCTTCTCGAGGGAAAAGCTGTAACTCTGGGAGATGATTTCACAGAACACAAAGAAGTTTCTCAGAAAGCTTCTTTCTCTTTGTTATGGGAGGATATTTCCTTTGTCACTATAGTTTTCAAAGGGATCCGAAATATCTGTTCTCAGATTCTGCAGAAATAAGGCTAGCAAAGAGATCCACGAAATACAGATGTAACTCTGTGAGTGGAAGTCTCATATCCCAGAGCAGTTTCTCAGAAAGCTTCTTTCCAGATTTCATCGGAGGATATTTAATTTTTCACCATAGCCCTCTATGGGCTTCCAAATATCACTTTGCCAATTCCACAAGATCTGTGTTAGCGAAAGGCTTCTTGAGGGGAAAGCTGTAACTCTGTGAGATGATTTCACAGAACACAAAGAAGTTTCTCAGAAAGCTTCTTTCTCTTTCTTATCGGAGGATATTTCCTTTGGCCCTATAGTCTTCAAAGGGATACGAAATATCTGTTCTCAGATTCCACAGAAATAAGGCTAGCAAAGAGATCCACGAAATACAGATGTAACTCTGTGAGTGGAAGTCACATATCACAGAGCAGTTTCTCAGAAAGCTTCTTTCCAGACTTCATTGGAGGATATTTCCTTTTTCACAATAGCCCTCTATGGGCTTCCAAATATCACTTTGCCAAATCCACAAGAACTGTCTTAGCGAAAGGCATCTTGAGGGGAAAGTTGTAACTCTGTGAGATGATTTCACAGAACACAAAGAAGTTTCTCAGAAAGCTTCTTTCTCTTTCTTATCGGAGGATATTTCCTTTGGCCCTATAGTCTTCAAAGGGATCCGAAATATCTGTTCTTAGATTCCACAGAAATAAGACTAGCAAAGAGATCCACGAAATAGAGATGTAACTCTGTGAGTGGAAGTCACATATCACAGAGCAGTTTCTCAGAAAACTTCTTTCCAGATTTCATTGGAGGATATTTCCTTTTTCACAATAGCCCTCTATGGGCTTCCAAATATCACTTTGCCAATTCCACAAGAACTGTCTTAGCGAAAGGCTTCTTGAGGGAAAGCTTTAACTCTGGGAGATGATTTCACAGAACACAAAGAAGTTTTTCAGAAAGCTTCTTTCTCTTTGTTATCGGAGGATATTTCCTTTGGCCCTATAGTCTTCAAAGGGATCCGAAATATCTGTTCTCAGATTCCACAGAAATAAGGCTAGCAAAGAGATCCACGAAATACAGATGTAACTCTGTTAGTGGAAGTCACATATCACAGAGCAGTTTCTCAGAAAGCTTCTTTCCAGATTTCATCTGAGGATATTTCCTTTTTCACAATAACCCTCTATGGGCTTCCAAATATCACTTTGCGAATTCCACAAGAACTGTCTTAGCGAAAGGCTTCTTGAGGGGAAAGCTGTAACTCTGGAGATGATTTCACAGAACACAAAGAAGTTTCTCAGAAAGCTTCTTTCTCTTTGTTATCGGAGGATATTTCCTTTG
The DNA here is from genome assembly GCF_049350105.2 of Macaca mulatta. Classification (NCBI taxonomy): domain Eukaryota; kingdom Metazoa; phylum Chordata; class Mammalia; order Primates; family Cercopithecidae; genus Macaca; species Macaca mulatta. The sequence goes on from NC_133417.1 coordinate 33,691,032, forward strand.
GCCCTATAGTATTCAAAGGGATCCGAAATATCTGTTCTCAGATTCCACAGAAATAAGGCTAGCAAAGAGATCCACGAAATACAGATGTAACTCTGTGAGTGGAAGTCTCATATCACAGAGCAGTTCCTCAGAAAGCTTCTTTCCAGATTTCATCGGAGGATATTTCCTTTTTCACCATAGCCCTCTATGGGCTTCCAAATATCACTTTGCCAATTCCACAAGAACTGTCTTAGCGAAAGACTTCTTGAGGGGAAAGCTGTAACTCTGTGAGATGATTTCACAGAACACAAAGAAGTTTCTCAGAAAGCTTCTTTCTCTTTGTTATCGGAGGATATTTCCTTTGGCCCTATAGTCTTCAAAGGGATCCGAAATATCTGTTCTCAGATTCCACAGAAATAATGCTAGCAAAGAGATCCACGAAATACAGATGTAATTCTGTGAGTGGAAGTCACATATCACAGAGCAGTTTCTCAGAAAGCTTCTTTCCAGATTTCATAGGAGGATATTTCCTTTTTCAAGATAGCCCTCTATGGGCTTCCAAATATCACTTTGCCAATTCCACAAGAACTGTCTTAGGGAAAGGCTTCTTGAGGGGAAAGCTGTAACTCTGTGAGATGATTTCACAGAACGCAATGAAGTTTCTCAGAAAGCTTCTTTCTCTTTGTTATCGGAGGTTATTTCCTTTGGCCCTATAGTCCTCAAAGGGATCCGAAATATCTGTTCTCAGATTCCACAGAAATAAGGCTAGGATAGAGATCCACGAAATACAGATGTAAATCTGTGAGTGGAAGTCACATATCACAGAGCAGTTTGTGAGAAAGCTTCTTTCCAGATTTCATTGGAGGATATTTCCTTTTTCACAATAGCCCTCTATGGGCTTCCAAATATCACTTTGCCAATTCCACAAGAACTGTCTTAGCGAAAGGCTTCTTGAGGGGAAAGCTGTAACTCTGTGAGATGATTTCACAGAACACAAAGAAGTTTCTCAGAAAGCTTCTTTCTCTTTGTTATCGGAGGATATTTCCTTTGGCCCTATAGTCTTCAAAGGGATCCGAAATATCTGTTCTCAGATTCCACAGAAATAATGCTAGCAAAGAGATCCACGAAATACAGATGTAATTCTGTGAGTGGAAGTCACATATCACAGAGCAGTTTCTCAGAAAGCTTCTTTCCAGATTTCATAGGAGGATATTTCCTTTTTCAAGATAGCCCTCTATGGGCTTCCAAATATCACTTTGCCAATTCCACAAGAACTGTCTTAGGGAAAGGCTTCTTGAGGGGAAAGCTGTAACTCTGTGAGATGATTTCACAGAACGCAATGAAGTTTCTCAGAAAGCTTCTTTCTCTTTGTTATCGGAGGTTATTTCCTTTGGCCCTATAGTCCTCAAAGGGATCCGAAATATCTGTTCTCAGATTCCACAGAAATAAGGCTAGGATAGAGATCCACGAAATACAGATGTAAATCTGTGAGTGGAAGTCACATATCACAGAGCAGTTTGTGAGAAAGCTTCTTTCCAGATTTCATTGGAGGATATTTCCTTTTTCACAATAGCCCTCTATGGGCTTCCAAATATCACTTTGCCAATTCCACAAGAACTGTCTTAGCGAAAGGCTTCTTGAGGGGAAAGCTGTAACTCTGTGAGATGATTTCACAGAACACAAAGAAGTTTCTCAGAAAGCTTCTTTCTCTTTCTTATCGGAGGATATTTCCTTTGGCCCTATAGTCTTCAAAGGGATCCGAAATATCTGTTCTCAGATTCCACAGAAATAAGGCTAGCAAAGAGATCCACGAAATACAGATGTAACTCTGTGAGTGGAAGTCACATATCACAGAGCAGTTTCTCAGAAAGCTTCTTTCCAGATTTCATCGGAGGATATTTCCTTTTTCACAATAGCCCTCTAAGGGCTTCCAAATATCACTTTGCCAATTCCACAAGAACTGTCTTAGCGAAAGGCTTCTTGAGGGGAAAGCTGTAACTCTGTGAGATGATTTCACAGAACACAAAGAAGTTTCTCAGAAAGCTTCTTTCTCTTTGTTATGGGAGGATATTTCCTTTGGCCCTACAGTCTTCAAATGGATTCTAAATATCTGCTCTCAGATTCCACAGAAATAAGGCTAGCAAAGAGATCCACGAAATACAGATGTAACTCTGTGAGTGGAAGTCACATATCACAGAGCAGTTTCTCAGAAAGCTTCTTTCCAGATTTCATCGGAGGATATTTCCTTTTTCACCATAGCCGTCTATGGACTTCCAAATATCACTTTGCCAATTCCACAAGAACTGTCTTAGCGGAAGGCTTCTTGATGGGAAAGCTGTAACTCTGTGAGATGATTTCACAGAACACAAAGAAGTTTCTCAGAAAGCTTCTTTCTCTTTGTTATTGGAGCATATTTCCTTTGGTCCTATAGTCTTCAAAGGTATCCGAAATATCTGTTCTCAGATTCCACAGAAATAAGGCTAGCAAAGAGATCCACGAAATACAGATGTAACTCTGTGAGTGGAAGTCACATATCACAGGGCAGTTTCTCAGAAAGCTTCTTTCCAGATTTCATCGGAGGATATTTCCTTTTTCAGGATAGCCCTTAAGGGCTTCCAAATATCACTTTGCCAATTCCACAACAACTGTCTTAGCGAAACGCTTCTTGAGAGGAAAGCTGTAACTCTGGGAGATGATTTCACAGAACACAAAGAAGTTTCTCAGAAAGCTTCTTTCTCTTTGTTATGGGAGGATATTTCCTTTGGCCCTATAGTCTTCAAGGGGATTCTAAATATCTGCTTTCAGATTCCACAGAAATAAGGCTAGCAAAGTGATCCACGAAATGCAGATGTAACTCTGTGAGTGGAAGTCACATATCACAGAGCAGTTTCTCAGAAAGCTTCTTTCCAGATTTCACCTGAGGATATTTCCTTTTTCACCATAGCCCTCTAAGGGGTTCCAAATATCACTTTGCCAATTCCACAAGAACTGTCTTAGCGAAAGGCTTCTTGAGGGGAAAGCTCTAACTCTGTGAGATGATTTCAGAGAACACAAAGAAGTTTCTCAGAAAGCTTCTTTCTCTTTGTTATGGGAGGATATTTCCTTTGCCCCTATAGTCTTCAAGGGGATTCTAAATATCTGCTTTCAGATTCCACAGAAATAAGGCTAGCAAAGAGATCCACGAAATACAGATGTAACTCTGTGATTGGAAGTCACATATCACAGAGCAGTTTCTCAGAAAGCTTCTTTCCAGATTTCATCTGAGGATATTTCCTTTTTCACCATAGCCCTCTATGGGCTTCCAAATATCACTTTGCCAATTCCACAAGAACTGTCTTAGCGAAAGGCTTCTTGAGGGGAAAGCTGTAACTCTGTGAGATGATTTCACAGAACACAAAGAAGTTTCTCAGAAAGCGTCTTTCTCTTTGTTATCGGAGGATATTTCCTTTGGCCCTATAGTCTTCAAAGGTATACGAAATATCTGTTCTCAGATTCCACAGAAATAAGGCTAGCAAAGAGATCCACGAAATACAGATGTAACTCTGTGAGTGGAAGTCACATATCACAGAGCAGTTTCTCAGAAAGCTTCTTTCCAGATTTCATCGGAGGATATTTCCTTTTTCACAATAGCCCTCTAAGGGCTTCCAAATATCACTTTGCCAATTCCACAAGAACTGTCTTAGCGAAAGGCTTCTTGAGGGGAAAGCTGTAACTCTGTGAGATGATTTCACAGAACACAAAGAAGTTTCTCAGAAAGCTTCTTTCTCTTTGTTATGGGAGGATATTTCCTTTGGCCCTACAGTCTTCAAATGGATTCTAAATATCTGCTCTCAGATTCCACAGAAATAAGGCTAGCAAAGAGATCCACGAAATACAGATGTAACTCTGTGAGTGGAAGTCACATATCACAGAGCAGTTTCTCAGAAAGCTTCTTTCCAGATTTCATCGGAGGATATTTCCTTTTTCACCATAGCCGTCTATGGGCTTCCAAATATCACTTTGCCAATTCCACAAGAACTGTCTTAGCGGAAGGCTTCTTGAGGGGAAAGCTGTAACTCTGTGAGATGATTTCACAGAACACAAAGAAGTTTCTCAGAAAGCTTCTTTCTCTTTGTTATTGGAGCATATTTCCTTTGGTCCTATAGTCTTCAAAGGTATCCGAAATATCTGTTCTCAGATTCCACAGAAATAAGGCTAGCAAAGAGATCCACGAAATACAGATGTAACTCTGTGAGTGGAAGTCACATATCACAGGGCAGTTTCTCAGAAAGCTTCTTTCCAGATTTCATCGGAGGATATTTCCTTTTTCAGGATAGCCCTTAAGGGCTTCCAAATATCACTTTGCCAATTCCACAAGAACTGTCTTAGCGAAACGCTTCTTGAGAGGAAAGCTGTAACTCTGGGAGATGATTTCACAGAACACAAAGAAGTTTCTCAGAAAGCTTCTTTCTCTTTGTTATGGGAGGATATTTCCTTTGGCCCTATAGTCTTCAAGGGGATTCTAAATATCTGCTTTCAGATTCCACAGAAATAAGGCTAGCAAAGAGATCCACGAAATGCAGATGTAACTCTGTGAGTGGAAGTCACATATCACAGAGCAGTTTCTCAGAAAGCTTCTTTCCAGATTTCACCTGAGGATATTTCCTTTTTCACCATAGCCCTCTAAGGGGTTCCAAATATCACTTTGCCAATTCCACAAGAACTGTCTTAGCGAAAGGCTTCTTGAGGGGAAAGCTCTAACTCTGTGAGATGATTTCAGAAAACACAAAGAAGTTTCTCAGAAAGCTTCTTTCTCTTTGTTATGGGAGGATATTTCCTTTGCCCCTATAGTCTTCAAGGGGATTCTAAATATCTGCTTTCAGATTCCACAGAAATAAGGCTAGCAAAGAGATCCACGAAATACAGATGTAACTCTGTGAGTGGAAGTCACATATCACAGAGCAGTTTCTCAGAAAGCTTCTTTCCAGATTTCATCTGAGGATATTTCCTTTTTCACCATAGCCCTCTATGGGCTTCCAAATATCACTTTGCCAATTCCACAAGAACTGTCTTAGAGAAAGGCTTCTTGAGGGGAAAGCTGTAACTCTGTGAGATGATTTCACAGAACACAAAGAAGTTTCTCAGAAAGCGTCTTTCTCTTTGTTATCGGAGGATATTTCCTTTGGCCCTATAGTCTTCAAAGGTATACGAAATATCTGTTCTCAGATTCCACAGAAATAAGGCTAGCAAAGAGATCCACGAAATACAGATGTAACTCTGTGAGTGGAAGTCACATATCACAGAGCAGTTTCTCAGAAAACTTCTTTCCAGATTTCATTGGAGGATATTTCCTTTTTCACAATAGCCCTCTATGGGCTTCCAAATATCACTTTGCCAATTCCACAAGAACTGTCTTAGCGAAAGGCTTCTTGAGGGGAAAGCTTTAACTCTGAGAGATGATTTCACAAAACACAAAGAAGTTTCTCAGAAAGCTGCTTTCTCTTTGTTATCGGAGGATATTTCCTTTGGCCCTATAGTCTTCAAAGGGATCCGAAATATCTGTTCTCAGATTCCACAGAAATAAGGCTAGCAAAGAGATCTACGAAATACAGATGTAACTCTGTGAGTGGAAGTCACATATCACAGAGCAGTTTCTCAGAAAGCTTCTTTGCAGATTTCATCTGAGGATATTTCCTTTTTCACCATAGCCCTCTATGGGCTTCCAAATATCACTTTGCCAATTCCACAAGAACTGTCTTAGCGAAAGGCCTCTTGAGGGAAAAGCTGTAACTCTGTGAGATGATTTCACAGAACACAAGGAAGTTTCTCAGAAAGCTTCTTTCTCTTTGTTATGGGAGGATATTTCCTTTGGCCCTATAGTCTTCAAAGGGATCCTAAATATCTGTTCTCAGATTCCACAGAAACAAGGCTAGCAAAGAGATCCACGAAATACAGATGTAACTCTGTGAGTGGAATTCTCATATCCCAGAGCAGTTTCTCAGAAAGTTTCTTTCCAGATTTCATCGGAGGATATTTCCTTTTTCACCATAGCCCTCTATGGGCTTCCAAATATCACTTTGCCAATTCCACAAGATCTGTGTTAGCGAAAGGCTTCTTGAGGGGAAAGCTGTAACTCTGTGAGATGATTTCAGAGAACACAAAGAAGTTTCTCAGAAAGCTTCTTTCTCTTTCTTATCGGAGGATATTTCCTTTGGCCCTATATTCTTCAAAGGGATCCGAATATCTGTTCTCAGATTCCACAGAAATAAGGCTAGCAAAGAGATCCACGAAATACAGATGTAACTCTGTGAGTGGAAGTCACATATCACAGAGCAGTTTCTCAGAAAGCTTCTTTCCAGACTTCATTGGAGGATATATCCTTTTTCAGAATAGCCCTCTATGGGCTTCCAAATATCACTTTGCCAATTCCACAAGAACTGTCTTAGCGAAAGGCATCTTGAGGGAAAAGCTGTAACTCTGTGAGATGATTGCACAGAACACAAAGAAGTTTCTCAGAAAGCTTCTTTCTCTTTCTTATCGGAGGATATTTCCTTTGGCCCTATAGTCTTCAAAGGGATCCGAAATATCTGTTCTCAGATTCCACAGAAATAAGGCTAGCAAAGAGATCTAGAAATACAGATGTAACTCTGTGAGTGGAAGTCACATATCACAGAGCAGTTTCTCAGAAAGCTTCTTTGCAGATTTCATCTGAGGATATTTCCTTTTTCACCATAGCCCTCTATGGGCTTCCAAATATCACTTTGCCAATTCCCCAGGAACTGTCTTAGCGAAAGGCCTCTTGAGGGAAAAGCTGTAACTCTGTGAGATGATTTCACAGAACACAAAGAAGTTTCTCAGAAAGCTTCTTTCTCTTTCTTATGGGAGGATATTTCCTTTGTCCCTGTAGTCTTCAAAGGGATCCGAAATATCTGTTCTCAGATTCCACAGAAACAAGGCTAGCAAAGAGATCCACGAAATACAGATGTAACTCTGTGAGTGGAAGTCACATATCACAGAGCAGTTTCTCAGAAAGCTTCTTTCCAGATTTCATCGGAGGATATTTCCTTTTTCACCATAGCCCTCTATGGGCTTCCAAATATCACTTTGCCAATTCCACAAGAACTGTCTTAGCGAAAGGCTTCTTGAGGGGAAACTGTAACTCTGTGAGATGATTTCACAGAACACAAAGAAGTTTCTCAGAAAGCTTCTTTCTCTTTGTTATGGGAGGATATTTCCTTTGGCCCTATAGTCTTCAAGGGGATTCTAAATATCTGCTTTCAGATTCCACAGAAATAAGGCTAGCAAAGAGATCCACGAAATACAGATGTAACTCTGTGAGTGGAAGTCACATATCACAGAGCAGTTTCTCAGAAAGCTTCTTTCCAGATTTCACCTGAGGATATTTCCTTTTTCACCATAGCCCTCTAAGGGGTTCCAAATATCACTTTGCCAATTCCACAGGAACTGTCTTAGTGAAAGGCTTCTTGAGGGGAAAGCTGTAACTCTGTGAGATGATTTCAGAGAACACAAAGAAGTTTCTCAGAAAGCTTCTTTCTCTTTGTTATGGGAGGATATTTCCTTTGGCCCCATAGTCTTCAAGGGGATTCTAAATATCTGCTTTCAGATTCCACAGAAATAAGGCTAGCAAAGAGATCCACGAAATACAGATGTAACTCTGTGAGTGGAAGTCACATATCACAGAGCAGTTTCTCAGAAAGCTTCTTTCCAGATTTCATCTGAGGATATTTCCTTTTTCACCATAGCCCTCTATGGGCTTCCAAATATCACTTTGCCAATTCCACAAGAACTGTCTTAGCGAAAGGCTTCTTGAGGGGAAAGCTGTAACTCTGTGAGATGATTTCACAGAACACAAAGAAGTTTCTCAGAAAGCGTCTTTCTCTTTGTTATCGGAGGATATTTCCTTTGGCCCTATAGTCTTCAAAGGTATACGAAATATCTGTTCTCAGATTCCACAGAAATAAGGCTAGCAAAGAGATCCACGAAATACAGATGTAACTCTGTGAGTGGAAGTCACATATCACAGAGCAGTTTCTCAGAAAGCTTCTTTCCAGATTTCATCTGAGGACATTTCCTTTTTCACCATAGCCCTCTATGGGCTTCCAAATGTCACTTTGCCAATTCCACAAGAACTGTCTTAGCGAAAGGTTTCTTGAGGGAAAATCTGTAACTCTGTGAGATGATTTCACAGAACACAAAGAAGTTTCTCAGAAAGCTTCTTTCTCTTTGTTATGGGAGGATATTTCCTTTGTCACTAAAGTCTTCAAAGGGATCCGAAATATGTGTTCTCAGATTCCACAGAAATAAGGTTAGCAAAGAGATCCACGAAATACAGATGTAACTCTGTGAGTGGAAGTCACATATCACAGAGCAGTTTCTCAGAAAGCTTCTTTCCAGATTTCATCAGAGGATATTTCCTTTTTCACCATAGCCCTCTATGGGCTTCCAAATATCACTTTGCCAATTCCACAAGAACTGTCTTAGCGAAAGGCTTCTTCAGGGGAAAGCTGTAACTCTGTGAGATGATTTCACAGAACACAAAGAAGTTTCTCAGAAAGCTTCTTTCTCTTTATTATCGGAGGATATTTCCTTTGGACCTATAGTCTTCCAAGGGATCCGAAATATCTGTTCTCAGATTCCACAGAAATAAGGCTAGCAAAGAGATCCACGAAATACAGATGTAACTCTGTGAGTGGAAGTCACATATCACAGAGCAGTTTCTCAGAAAGCTTCTTTCCAGATTTCATTGGAGGATATTTCCTTTTTCACAATAGCACTCTATGGGCTTCCAAATATCACTTTGCCAATTCCACAAGAACTGTCTTAGCGAAAGGCTTCTTGAGGGGAAAGCTGTAACTCTGTGAGATGATTTCACAGAACACAAAGAAGTTTCTCAGAAAGCTTCTTTCTCTTTCTTATCGGAGGATATTTCCTTTGGCCCTATTGTCTTCAAAGGGATCCGAAATATCTGTTCTCAGATTCCACAGAAATAAGGCTAGCAAAGAGATCCACGAAATACAGATGTAACTCTGTGAGTGGAAGTCACATATCACAGAGCAGTTTCTCAGAAAGCTTCTTTCCGGATTTCATTGGAGGATATTTCCTTTTTCAGAATAGCCCTCTATGGGCTTCCAATTATCACTTTGCCAATTCCACAAGAACTGTCTTAGCGAAAGGCTTCTCGAGGGAAAAGCTGTAACTCTGGGAGATGATTTCACAGAACACAAAGAAGTTTCTCAGAAAGCTTCTTTCTCTTTGTTATGGGAGGATATTTCCTTTGTCACTATAGTTTTCAAAGGGATTCGAAATATCTGTTCTCAGATTCTGCAGAAATAAGGCTAGCAAAGAGATCCACCAAATACAGATGTAACTCTGTGAGTGGAAGTCTCATATCCCAGAGCAGTTTCTCAGAAAGTTTCTTTCCAGATTTCATCGGAGGATATTTCCTTTTTCACCATAGCCCTCTATGGGCTTCCAAATATCACTTTGCCAATTCCACAAGATCTGTGTTAGCGAAAGGCTTCTTGAGGGGAAAGCTGTAACTCTGTGAGATGATTTCAGAGAACACAAAGAAGTTTCTCAGAAAGCTTCTTTCTCTTTCTTATCGGAGGATATTTCCTTTGGCCCTATATTCTTCAAAGGGATCCGAAATATCTGTTCTCAGATTCCACAGAAATAAGGCTAGCAAAGAGATCCACGAAATACAGATGTAACTCTGTGAGTGGAAGTCACATATCACAGAGCAGTTTCTCAGAAAGCTTCTTTCCAGATTTCATTGGAGGATATTTCCTTTTTCACAATAGCACTCTATGGGCTTCCAAATATCACTTTGCCAATTCCACAAGAACTGTCTTAGCGAAAGGCTTCTTGAGGGGAAAGCTGTAACTCTGTGAGATGATTTCACAGAACACAAAGAAGTTTCTCAGAAAGCTTCTTTCTCTTTCTTATCGGAGGATATTTCCTTTGGCCCTATTGTCTTCAAAGGGATCCGAAATATCTGTTCTCAGATTCCACAGAAATAAGGCTAGCAAAGAGATCCACGAAATACAGATGTAACTCTGTGAGTGGAAGTCACATATCACAGAGCAGTTTCTCAGAAAGCTTCTTTCCGGATTTCATTGGAGGATATTTCCTTTTTCAGAATAGCCCTCTATGGGCTTCCAATTATCACTTTGCCAATTCCACAAGAACTGTCTTAGCGAAAGGCTTCTCGAGGGAAAAGCTGTAACTCTGGGAGATGATTTCACAGAACACAAAGAAGTTTCTCAGAAAGCTTCTTTCTCTTTGTTATGGGAGGATATTTCCTTTGTCACTATAGTTTTCAAAGGGATCCGAAATATCTGTTCTCAGATTCTGCAGAAATAAGGCTAGCAAAGAGATCCACCAAATACAGATGTAACTCTGTGAGTGGAAGTCTCATATCCCAGAGCAGTTTCTCAGAAAGTTTCTTTCCAGATTTCATCGGAGGATATTTCCTTTTTCACCATAGCCCTCTATGGGCTTCCAAATATCACTTTGCCAATTCCACAAGATCTGTGTTAGCGAAAGGCTTCTTGAGGGGAAAGCTGTAACTCTGTGAGATGATTTCAGAGAACACAAAGAAGTTTCTCAGAAAGCTTCTTTCTCTTTCTTATCGGAGGATGTTTCCTTTGGCCCTATATTCTTCAAAGGGATCCGAAATATCTGTTCTCAGATTCCACAGAAATAAGGCTAGCAAAGAGATCCACGAAATACAGATGTAACTCTGTGAGTGGAAGTCTCATATCACAGAGCAGTTCCTCAGAAAGCTTCTTTCCAGATTTCATCGGAGGATATTTCCTTTTTCACCATAGCCCTCTATGGGCTTCCAAATATCACTTTGCCAATTCCACAAGAACTGTCTTAGCGAAAGACTTCTTGAGGGGAAAGCTGTAACTCTGTGAGATGATTTCACAGAACACAAAGAAGTTTCTCAGAAAGCTTCTTTCTCTTTGTTATCGGAGGATATTTCCTTTGGCCCTATAGTCTTCAAAGGGATCCGAAATATCTGTTCTCAGATTCCACAGAAATAATGCTAGCAAAGAGATCCACGAAATACAGATGTAATTCTGTGAGTGGAAGTCACATATCACAGAGCAGTTTCTCAGAAAGCTTCTTTCCAGATTTCATAGGAGGATATTTCCTTTTTCAAGATAGCCCTCTATGGGCTTCCAAATATCACTTTGCCAATTCCACAAGAACTGTCTTAGGGAAAGGCTTCTTGAGGGGAAAGCTGTAACTCTGTGAGATGATTTCACAGAACGCAATGAAGTTTCTCAGAAAGCTTCTTTCTCTTTGTTATCGGAGGTTATTTCCTTTGGCCCTATAGTCCTCAAAGGGATCCGAAATATCTGTTCTCAGATTCCACAGAAATAAGGCTAGGATAGAGATCCACGAAATACAGATGTAACTCTGTGAGTGGAAGTCACATATCACAGAGCAGTTTGTGAGAAAGCTTCTTTCCAGATTTCATAGGAGGATATTTCCTTTTTCAAGATAGCCCTCTATGGGCTTCCAAATATCACTTTGCCAATTCCACAAGAACTGTCTTAGCGAAAGGCTTCTTGAGGGGAAAGCTGTAACTCTGTGAGATGATTTCACAGAACACAAAGAAGTTTCTCAGAAAGCTTCTTTCTCTTTGTTATGGGAGGATATTTCCTTTGGCCCTATTGTCTTCAAAGGGATCCGAAATATCTGTTCTCAGATTCTGCAGAAATAAGGCTAGCAAAGAGATCCACCAAATACAGATGTAACTCTGTGAGTGGAAGTCTCATATCCCAGAGCAGTTTCTCAGAAAGTTTCTTTCCAGATTTCATCGGAGGATATTTCCTTTTTCACCATAGCCCTCTATGGGCTTCCAAATATCACTTTGCCAATTCCACAAGATCTGTGTTAGCGAAAGGCTTCTTGAGGGGAAAGCTGTAACTCTGTGAGATGATTTCAGAGAACACAAAGAAGTTTCTCAGAAAGCTTCTTTCTCTTTCTTATCGGAGGATATTTCCTTTGGCCCTATATTCTTCAAAGGGATCCGAAATATCTGTTCTCAGATTCCACAGAAATAAGGCTAGCAAAGAGATCCACGAAATACAGATGTAACTCTGTGAGTGGAAGTCACATATCACAGAGCAGTTTCTCAGAAAGCTTCTTTCCAGACTTCATTGGAGGATATATCCTTTTTCAGAATAGCCCTCTATGGGCTTCCAAATATCACTTTGCCAATTCCACAAGAACTGTCTTAGCGAAAGGCATCTTGAGGGAAAAGCTGTAACTCTGTGAGATGATTGCACAGAACACAAAGAAGTTTCTCAGAAAGCTTCTTTCTCTTTCTTATCGGAGGATATTTCCTTTGGCCCTATAGTCTTCAAAGGGATCCGAAATATCTGTTCTTAGATTCCACAGAAATAAGGCTAGCAAAGAGATCCACGAAATACAGATGTAACTCTGTGAGTGGAAGTCACATATCATAGAGCAGTTTCTCAGAAAACTTCTTTCCAGATTTCATTGGAGGATATTTCCTTTTTCACAATAGCCCACTGTGGGCTTCCAAATATCACTTTGCCAATTCCACAAGAACAGTCTTAGCGAAAGGCTTCTTGAGGGGAAAGCTTTAACTCTGAGAGATGATTTCACAAAACACAAAGAAGTTTCTCAGAAAGCTGCTTTCTCTTTGTTATCGGAGGATATTTCCTCTGGCCCTATAGTCTTCAAAGGGATCCGAAATATCTGTTCTCAGATTCCACAGAAATAAGGCTAGAAAAGAGATCTACGAAATACAGATGTAACTCTGTGAGTGGAAGAAACATATCACAGAGCAGTTTCTCAGAAAGCTTCTTTGCAGATTTCATCTGAGGATATTTCCTTTTTCACCATAGCCCTCTATGGGCTTCCAAATATCACTTTGCCAATTCCCCAAGAACTGTCTTAGCGAAAGGCCTCTTGAGGGAAAAGCTGTAACTCTGTGAGATGATTTCACAGAACACAAAGAAGTTTCTCAGAAAGCTTCTTTCTCTTTGTTATGGGAGGATATTTCCTTTGTCCCTGTAGTCTTCAAAGGGATCCGAAATATCTGTTCTCAGATTCCACAGAAACAAGGCTAGCAAAGAGATCCACGAAATACAGATGTAACTCTGTGAGTGGAAGTCACATATCACAGAGCAGTTTCTCAGAAAGCTTCTTTACAGATTTCATCGGAGGATATTTCCTTTTTCACCATAGCCCTCTATGGGCTTCCAAATATCACTTTGCCAATTCCACAAGAACTGTCTTAGCGAAAGGCTTCTTGAGGGGAAAGCTGTAACTCTGTGAGATGATTTCACAGAACATAAAGAAGTTTCTCAGAAAGCTTCTTTCTCTTTCTTATCGGAGGATATTTGCTTTGGCCCTATTGTCTTCAAAGGGATCCGAAATATCTGTTCTCAGATTCCACAGAAATAAGACTAGCAAAGAGATCCACGAAATACAGATGTAACTCTGTGAGTGGAAGTCACATATCACAGAGCAGTTTCTCAGAAAGCTTCTTTCCGGATTTCATTGGAGGATATTTCCTTTTTCACAATAGCCCTCTATGGGCTTCCAATTATCACTTTGCCAATTCCACAAGAACTGTCTTAGCGAAAGGCTTCTCGAGGGAAAAGCTGTAACTCTGGGAGATGATTTCACAGAACACAAAGAAGTTTCTCAGAAAGCTTCTTTCTCTTTGTTATGGGAGGATATTTCCTTTGTCACTATAGTTTTCAAAGGGATCCGAAATATCTGTTCTCAGATTCTGCAGAAATAAGGCTAGCAAAGAGATCCACGAAATACAGATGTAACTCTGTGAGTGGAAGTCTCATATCCCAGAGCAGTTTCTCAGAAAGCTTCTTTCCAGATTTCATCGGAGGATATTTCCTTTTTCACCATAGCCCTCTATGGGCTTCCAAATATCACTTTGCCAATTCCACAAGATCTGTGTTAGCGAAAGGCTTCTTGAGGGGAAAGCTGTAACTCTGTGAGATGATTTCACAGAACACAAAGAAGTTTCTCAGAAAGCTTCTTTCTCTTTCTTATCGGAGGATATTTCCTTTGGCCCTATAGTCTTCAAAGGGATACGAAATATCTGTTCTCAGATTCCACAGAAATAAGGCTAGCAAAGAGATCCACGAAATACAGATGTAACTCTGTGAGTGGAAGTCACATATCACAGAGCAGTTTCTCAGAAAGCTTCTTTCCAGACTTCATTGGAGGATATTTCCTTTTTCACAATAGCCCTCTATGGGCTTCCAAATATCACTTTGCCAAATCCACAAGAACTGTCTTAGCGAAAGGCATCTTGAGGGGAAAGTTGTAACTCTGTGAGATGATTTCACAGAACACAAAGAAGTTTCTCAGAAAGCTTCTTTCTCTTTCTTATCGGAGGATATTTCCTTTGGCCCTATAGTCTTCAAAGGGATCCGAAATATCTGTTCTTAGATTCCACAGAAATAAGGCTAGCAAAGAGATCCACGAAATACAGATGTAACTCTGTGAGTGGAAGTCACATATCACAGAGCAGTTTCTCAGAAAACTTCTTTCCAGATTTCATTGGAGGATATTTCCTTTTTCACAATAGCCCTCTATGGGCTTCCAAATATCACTTTGCCAATTCCACAAGAACTGTCTTAGCGAAAGGCTTCTTGAGGGAAAGCTTTAACTCTGGGAGATGATTTCACAGAACACAAAGAAGTTTTTCAGAAAGCTTCTTTCTCTTTGTTATCGGAGGATATTTCCTTTGGCCCTATAGTCTTCAAAGGGATCCGAAATATCTGTTCTCAGATTCCACAGAAATAAGGCTAGCAAAGAGATCCACGAAATACAGATGTAACTCTGTTAGTGGAAGTCACGTATCACAGAGCAGTTTCTCAGAAAGCTTCTTTCCAGATTTCATCTGAGGATATTTCCTTTTTCACAATAACCCTCTATGGGCTTCCAAATATCACTTTGCGAATTCCACAAGAACTGTCTTAGCGAAAGGCTTCTTGAGGGGAAAGCTGTAACTCTGGAGATGATTTCACAGAACACAAAGAAGTTTCTCAGAAAGCTTCTTTCTCTTTGTTATCGGAGGATATTTCCTTTGGCCCTATAGTCTTCAAAGGGATCCGAAATATCTGTTCTCAGATTCCACAGAAATAAGGCTAGCAAAGAGATCCACGAAATACAGATGTAACTCTGTGAGTGGAAGTCTCATATCACAGAGCAGTTCCTCAGAAAGCTTCTTTCCAGATTTCATCGGAGGATATTTCCTTTTTCACCATAGCCCTCTATGGGCTTCCAAATATCACTTTGCCAATTCCACAAGAACTGTCTTAGCGAAAGACTTCTTGAGGGGAAAGCTGTAACTCTGTGAGATGATTTCACAGAACACAAAGAAGTTTCTCAGAAAGCTTCTTTCTCTTTGTTATCGGAGGTTATTTCCTTTGGCCCTATAGTCCTCAAAGGGATCCGAAATATCTGTTCTCAGATTCCACAGAAATAAGGCTAGGATAGAGATCCACGAAATACAGATGTAACTCTGTGAGTGGAAGTCACATATCACAGAGCAGTTTGTGAGAAAGCTTCTTTCCAGATTTCATTGGAGGATATTTCCTTTTTCACAATAGCCCTCTATGGGCTTCCAAATATCACTTTGCCAATTCCACAAGAACTGTCTTAGCGAAAGGCTTCTTGAGGGGAAAGCTGTAACTCTGTGAGATGATTTCACAGAACACAAAGAAGTTTCTCAGAAAGCTTCTTTCTCTTTCTTATCGGAGGATATTTCCTTTGGCCCTATAGTCTTCAAAGGGATCCGAAATATCTGTTCTCAGATTCCACAGAAATAAGGCTAGCAAAGAGATCCACGAAATACAGATGTAACTCTGTGAGTGGAAGTCACATATCACAGAGCAGTTTCTCAGAAAGCTTCTTTCCAGATTTCATCGGAGGATATTTCCTTTTTCACAATAGCCCTCTAAGGGCTTCCAAATATCACTTTGCCAATTCCACAAGAACTGTCTTAGCGAAAGGCTTCTTGAGGGGAAAGCTGTAACTCTGTGAGATGATTTCACAGAACACAAAGAAGTTTCTCAGAAAGCTTCTTTCTCTTTGTTATGGGAGGATATTTCCTTTGGCCCTACAGTCTTCAAATGGATTCTAAATATCTGCTCTCAGATTCCACAGAAATAAGGCTAGCAAAGAGATCCACGAAATACAGATGTAACTCTGTGAGTGGAAGTCACATATCACAGAGCAGTTTCTCAGAAAGCTTCTTTCCAGATTTCATCGGAGGATATTTCCTTTTTCACCATAGCCGTCTATGGGCTTCCAAATATCACTTTGCCAATTCCACAAGAACTGTCTTAGCGGAAGGCTTCTTGAGGGGAAAGCTGTAACTCTGTGAGATGATTTCACAGAACACAAAGAAGTTTCTCAGAAAGCTTCTTTCTCTTTGTTATTGGAGCATATTTCCTTTGGTCCTATAGTCTTCAAAGGTATCCGAAATATCTGTTCTCAGATTCCACAGAAATAAGGCTAGCAAAGAGATCCACGAAATACAGATGTAACTCTGTGAGTGGAAGTCACATATCACAGAGCAGTTTCTCAGAAAGCTTCTTTCCAGATTTCATCGGAGGATATTTCCTTTTTCAGGATAGCCCTTAAGGGCTTCCAAATATCACTTTGCCAATTCCACAAGAACTGTCTTAGCGAAACGCTTCTTGAGAGGAAAGCTGTAACTCTGGGAGATGATTTCACAGAACACAAAGAAGTTTCTCAGAAAGCTTCTTTCTCTTTGTTATTGGAGCATATTTCCTTTGGTCCTATAGTCTTCAAAGGTATCCGAAATATCTGTTCTCAGATTCCACAGAAATAAGGCTAGCAAAGAGATCCACGAAATACAGATGTAACTCTGTGAGTGGAAGTCACATATCACAGAGCAGTTTCTCAGAAAGCTTCTTTCCAGATTTCATCGGAGGATATTTCCTTTTTCAGGATAGCCCTTAAGGGCTTCCAAATATCACTTTGCCAATTCCACAAGAACTGTCTTAGCGAAACGCTTCTTGAGAGGAAAGCTGTAACTCTGGGAGATGATTTCACAGAACACAAAGAAGTTTCTCAGAAAGCTTCTTTCTCTTTGTTATGGGAGGATATTTCCTTTGGCCCTATAGTCTTCAAGGGGATTCTAAATATCTGCTTTCAGATTCCACAGAAATAAGGCTAGCAAAGAGATCCACGAAATGCAGATGTAACTCTGTGAGTGGAAGTCACATATCACAGAGCAGTTTCTCAGAAAGCTTCTTTCCAGATTTCACCTGAGGATATTTCCTTTTTCACCATAGCCCTCTAAGGGGTTCCAAATATCACTTTGCCAATTCCACAAGAACTGTCTTAGCGAAAGGCTTCTTGATTGGAAAGCTCTAACTCTGTGAGATGATTTCAGAGAACACAAAGAAGTTTCTCAGAAAGCTTCTTTCTCTTTGTTATGGGAGGATATTTCCTTTGCCCCTATAGTCTTCAAGGGGATTCTAAATATCTGCTTTCAGATTCCACAGAAATAAGGCTAGCAAAGAGATCCACGAAATACAGATGTAACTCTGTGAGTGGAAGTCACATATCACAGAGCAGTTTCTCTTGAAAGCTTCTTTCCAGATTTCATCTGAGGATATTTCCTTTTTCACCATAGCCCTCTATGGGCTTCCAAATATCACTTTGCCAATTCCACAAGAACTGTCTTAGCGAAAGGCTTCTTGAGGCGAAAGCTGTAACTCTGTGAGATGATTTCACAGAACACAAAGAAGTTTCTCAGAAAGCGTCTTTCTCTTTGTTATCGGAGGATATTTCCTTTGGCCCTATAGTCTTCAAAGGTATACGAAATATCTGTTCTCAGATTCCACAGAAATAAGGCTAGCAAAGAGATCCACGAAATACAGATGTAACTCTGTGAGTGGAAGTCACATATCACAGAGCAGTTTCTCAGAAAGCTTCTTTCCAGATTTCATCGGAGGATATTTCCTTTTTCACCGTAGCCCTCTATGGGCTTCCATATATCACTTTGCCAATTCCACAAGAACTGTCTTAGCGAAAGGCTTCTTGAGGGGAAAGCTGTAACTCTGTGAGATGATTTCACAGAATACAAAGAAGTTTCTCAGAAAGCTTCTTTCTCTTTGTTATGCGAGGATATTTCCTTTGGCCCTATAGTCTTCAAAGGGATTCTAAATATCTGCTCTCAGATTCCACAGAAATAAGGCTAGCAAAGAGATCCACGAAATACAGATGTAACTCTGTGAGTGGAAGTCACATATCACAGAGCAGTTTCTCAGAAAGCTTCTTTCCAGATTTCATTGGAGGATATTTCCTTTTTCACCGTAGCCCTCTACGGGGTTCCAAATATCACTTTGCCAATTCCACAAGAACTGTCTTAGCGAAAGGCTTCTTGAGGGGAAAGCTGTAACTCTGTGAGATGATTTCACAGAACACAAAGAAGTTTCTCAGAAAGCTTCTTTCTCTTTGTTATCGGAGGATATTTCCTTTGGCCCTATAGTCTTCAAAGGGATCCGAAATATCTGTTCTCAGATTCCACAGAAATAAGGCTAGCAAAGAGATCCACGAAATACAGATGTAACTCTGTGAGTGGAAGTCACATATCCCAGAGCAGTTTCTCAGAAAGCTTCTTTCCAGATTTCATCGGAGGATATTTCCTTTTTCACCATAGCCCTCTATGGGCTTCCAAATATCACTTTGCCAATTCCACAAGAACTGTCTTAGCGAAAGGCTTCTTGAGGGGAAAGCTGTAACTCTGTGAGATGATTTCACAGAACACAAAGAAGTTTCTCAGAAAGCTTCTTTCTCTTTGTTATTGGAGCATATTTCCTTTGGTCCTATAGTCTTCAAAGGGATCCGAAATATCTGTTCTCAGATTCCACAGAAATAAGGCTAGCAAAGAGATCCACGAAATACAGATGTAACTCTGTGAGTGGAAGTCACATATCACAGAGCAGTTTCTCAGAAAGCTTCTTTCCAGATTTCATCGGAGGATATTTCCTTTTTCAGGATAGCCCTTAAGGGCTTCCAAATATCACTTTGCCAATTACACAAGAATTGTCTTAGCGAAAGGCTTCTTGAGAGGAAAGCTGTAACTCTGGGAGATGATTTCACAGAACACAAAGAAGTTTCTCAGAAAGCTTCTTTCTCTTTGTTATCGGAGGATATTTCCTTTGGCCCTATAGTCTTCAAAGGGATCCGAAATATCTGTTCTCAGATTCCACAGAAATAAGGCTAGCAAAGACATCCACGAAATACATATGTAACTCTGTGAGTGGAAGTCACATATCACAGAGCAGTTTCTCAGAAAGCTTCTTTCCAGATTTCATCGGAGGATATTTCCTTTTTCACCATAGCCCTCTATGGGCTTCCAAATATCACTTTGCCAATTCCACAAGAACTGTCTTAGCGAAAGGCTTCTTGAGGGGAAAGCTGTAACTCTGTGAGATGATTTCACAGAACACAAAGAAGTTTCTCAGAAAGCTTCTTTCTCTTTGTTATGGGAGGATATTTCCTTTGGCCCTATAGTCTTCAAGGGGATTCTAAATATCTGATTTCAGATTCCACAGAAATAAGGCTAGCAAAGAGATCCACGAAATACAGATGTAACTCTGTGAGTGGAAGTCACATATCACAGAGCAGTTTCTCAGAAAGCTTCTTTCCAGATTTCACCTGAGGATATTTCCTTTTTCACCATAGCCCTCTAAGGGGTTCCAAATATCACTTTGCCAATTCCACAGGAACTGTCTTAGTGAAAGGCTTCTTGAGGGGAAAGCTCTAACTCTGTGAGATGATTTCAGAGAACACAAAGAAGTTTCTCAGAAAGCTTCTTTCTCTTTGTTATGGGAGGATATTTCCTTTGGCCCTATAGTCTTCAAGGGGATTCTAAATATCTGCTTTCAGATTCCACAGAAATAAGGCTAGCAAAGAGATCCACGAAATACAGATGTAACTCTGTGAGTGGAAGTCACATATCACAGAGCAGTTTCTCAAAAGCTTCTTTCCAGATTTCATCTGAGGATATTTCCTTTTTCACCATAGCCCTCTATGGGCTTCCAAATATCACTTTGCCAATTCCACAAGAACTGTCTTAGCGAAAGGCTTCTTGAGGGGAAAGCTGTAACTCTGTGAGATGATTTCACAGAACACAAAGAAGTTTCTCAGAAAGCGTCTTTCTCTTTGTTATCGGAGGATATTTCCTTTGGCCCTATAGTCTTCAAAGGTATACGAAATATCTGTTCTCAGATTCCACAGAAATAAGGCTAGCAAAGAGATCCACGAAATACAGATGTAACTCTGTGAGTGGAAGTCACATATCACAGAGCAGTTTCTCAGAAAGCTTCTTTCCAGATTTCATCGGAGGATATTTCCTTTTTCACCGTAGCCCTCTAAGGGCTTCCATATATCACTTTGCCAATTCCACAAGAACTGTCTTAGCGAAAGGCTTCTTGAGGGGAAAGCTGTAACTCTGTGAGATGATTTCACAGAACACAAAGTAGTTTCTCAGAATGCTTCTTTCTCTTTATTATCGGAGGATATTTCCTTTGGACCTATAGTCTTCCAAGGGATCCGAAATATCTGTTCTCAGATTCCACAGAAATAAGGCTAGCAAAGAGATCCACGAAATACAGATGTAACTCTGTGAGTGGAAGTCACATATCACAGAGCAGTTTCTCAGAAAGCTTCTTCCCAGATTTCATTGGAGGATATTTCCTTTTTCACCATAGCCCTCTACGGGCTTCCAAATGTCACTTTGCCAATTCCACAAGAACTGTCTTAGCGAAAGGGTTCTTGAGGGAAAATCTGTAACTCTGTGAGATGATTTCACAGAACACAAAGAAGTTTCTCAGAAAGCTTCTTTCTCTTTGTTATGGGAGGATATTTCCTTTGTCACTAAAGTCTTCAAAGGGATCCGAAATATCTGTTCTCAGATTCCACAGAAATAAGGCTAGCAAAGAGATCCACGAAATACAGATGTAACTCTGTGAGTGGAAGTCACATATCACAGAGCAGTTTCTCAGAAAGCTTCTTCCCAGATTTCATTGGAGGATATTTCCTTTTTCACCATAGCCCTCTATGGGCTTCCAAATGTCACTTTGCCAATTCCACAAGAACTATCTTAGCGAAAGGGTTCTTGAGGGAAAATCTGTAACTCTGTGAGATGATTTCACAGAACGCAATGAAGTTTCTCAGAAAGCTTCTTTCTCTTTGTTATCGGAGGTTATTTCCTTTGGCCCTATAGTCCTCAAAGGGATCCGAAATATCTGTTCTCAGATTCCACAGAAATAAGGCTAGGATAGAGATCCACGAAATACAGATGTAACTCTGTGAGTGGAAGTCACATATCACAGAGCAGTTTGTGAGAAAGCTTCTTTCCAGATTTCATTGGAGGATATCTCCTTTTTCACAATAGCCCTCTATGGGCTTCCAAATATCACTTTGCCAATTCCACAAGAACTGTCTTAGCGAAAGGCTTCTTGAGGGGAAAGCTGTAACTCTGTGAGATGATTTCACAGAACACAAAGAAGTTTCTCAGAAAGCTTCTTTCTCTTTCTTATCGGAGGATATTTCCTTTGGCCCTATAGTCTTCAAAGGGATCCGAAATATCTGTTCTCAGATTCCACAGAAATAAGGCTAGCAAAGAGATCCACGAAATACAGATGTAACTCTGTGAGTGGAAGTCACATATCACAGAGCAGTTTCTCAGAAAGCTTCTTTCCAGATTTCATCGGAGGATATTTCCTTTTTCACAATAGCCCTCTAAGGGCTTCCAAATATCACTTTGCCAATTCCACAAGAACTGTCTTAGCGAAAGGCTTCTTGAGGGGAAAGCTGTAACTCTGTGAGATGATTTCACAGAACACAAAGAAGTTTCTCAGAAAGCTTCTTTCTCTTTGTTATGGGAGGATATTTCCTTTGGCCCTACAGTCTTCAAATGGATTCTAAATATCTGCTCTCAGATTCCACAGAAATAAGGCTAGCAAAGAGATCCACGAAATACAGATGTAACTCTGTGAGTGGAAGTCACATATCACAGAGCAGTTTCTCAGAAAGCTTCTTTCCAGATTTCATCGGAGGATATTTCCTTTTTCACCATAGCCGTCTATGGGCTTCCAAATATCACTTTGCCAATTCCACAAGAACTGTCTTAGCGGAAGGCTTCTTGAGGGGAAAGCTGTAACTCTGTGAGATGATTTCACAGAACACAAAGAAGTTTCTCAGAAAGCTTCTTTCTCTTTGTTATTGGAGCATATTTCCTTTGGTCCTATAGTCTTCAAAGGTATCCGAAATATCTGTTCTCAGATTCCACAGAAATAAGGCTAGCAAAGAGATCCACGAAATACAGATGTAACTCTGTGAGTGGAAGTCACATATCACAGAGCAGTTTCTCAGAAAGCTTCTTTCCAGATTTCATCGGAGGATATTTCCTTTTTCAGGATAGCCCTTAAGGGCTTCCAAATATCACTTTGCCAATTCCACAAGAACTGTCTTAGCGAAACGCTTCTTGAGAGGAAAGCTGTAACTCTGGGAGATGATTTCACAGAACACAAAGAAGTTTCTCAGAAAGCTTCTTTCTCTTTGTTATTGGAGCATATTTCCTTTGGTCCTATAGTCTTCAAAGGTATCCGAAATATCTGTTCTCAGATTCCACAGAAATAAGGCTAGCAAAGAGATCCACGAAATACAGATGTAACTCTGTGAGTGGAAGTCACATATCACAGAGCAGTTTCTCAGAAAGCTTCTTTCCAGATTTCATCGGAGGATATTTCCTTTTTCAGGATAGCCCTTAAGGGCTTCCAAATATCACTTTGCCAATTCCACAAGAACTGTCTTAGCGAAACGCTTCTTGAGAGGAAAGCTGTAACTCTGGGAGATGATTTCACAGAACACAAAGAAGTTTCTCAGAAAGCTTCTTTCTCTTTGTTATGGGAGGATAATTCCTTTGGCCCTATAGTCTTCAAGGGGATTCTAAATATCTGCTTTCAGATTCCACAGAAATAAGGCTAGCAAAGAGATCCACGAAATGCAGATGTAACTCTGTGAGTGGAAGTCACATATCACAGAGCAGTTTCTCAGAAAGCTTCTTTCCAGATTTCACCTGAGGATATTTCCTTTTTCACCATAGCCCTCTAAGGGGTTCCAAATATCACTTTGCCAATTCCACAAGAACTGTCTTAGCGAAAGGCTTCTTGATTGGAAAGCTCTAACTCTGTGAGATGATTTCAGAGAACACAAAGAAGTTTCTCAGAAAGCTTCTTTCTCTTTGTTATGGGAGGATATTTCCTTTGCCCCTATAGTCTTCAAGGGGATTCTAAATATCTGCTTTCAGATTCCACAGAAATAAGGCTAGCAAAGAGATCCACGAAATACAGATGTAACTCTGTGAGTGGAAGTCACATATCACAGAGCAGTTTCTCTTGAAAGCTTCTTTCCAGATTTCATCTGAGGATATTTCCTTTTTCACCATAGCCCTCTATGGGCTTCCAAATATCACTTTGCCAATTCCACAAGAACTGTCTTAGCGAAAGGCTTCTTGAGGGGAAAGCTGTAACTCTGTGAGATGATTTCACAGAACACAAAGAAGTTTCTCAGAAAGCGTCTTTCTCTTTGTTATCGGAGGATATTTCCTTTGGCCCTATAGTCTTCAAAGGTATACGAAATATCTGTTCTCAGATTCCACAGAAATAAGGCTAGCAAAGAGATCCACGAAATACAGATGTAACTCTGTGAGTGGAAGTCACATATCACAGAGCAGTTTCTCAGAAAGCTTCTTTCCAGATTTCATCGGAGGATATTTCCTTTTTCACCGTAGCCCTCTATGGGCTTCCATATATCACTTTGCCAATTCCACAAGAACTGTCTTAGCGAAAGGCTTCTTGAGGGGAAAGCTGTAACTCTGTGAGATGATTTCACAGAATACAAAGAAGTTTCTCAGAAAGCTTCTTTCTCTTTGTTATGCGAGGATATTTCCTTTGGCCCTATAGTCTTCAAAGGGATTCTAAATATCTGCTCTCAGATTCCACAGAAATAAGGCTAGCAAAGAGATCCACGAAATACAGATGTAACTCTGTGAGTGGAAGTCACATATCACAGAGCAGTTTCTCAGAAAGCTTCTTTCCAGATTTCATTGGAGGATATTTCCTTTTTCACCGTAGCCCTCTACGGGGTTCCAAATATCACTTTGCCAATTCCACAAGAACTGTCTTAGCGAAAGGCTTCTTGAGGGGAAAGCTGTAACTCTGTGAGATGATTTCACAGAAAACAAAGAAGTTTCTCAGAAAGCTTCTTTCTCTTTGTTATCGGAGGATATTTCCTTTGGCCCTATAGTCTTCAAAGGGATCCGAAATATCTGTTCTCAGATTCCACAGAAATAAGGCTAGCAAAGAGATCCACGAAATACAGATGTAACTCTGTGAGTGGAAGTCACATATCCCAGAGCAGTTTCTCAGAAAGCTTCTTTCCAGATTTCATCGGAGGATATTTCCTTTTTCACCATAGCCCTCTATGGGCTTCCAAATATCACTTTGCCAATTCCACAAGAACTGTCTTAGCGAAAGGCTTCTTGAGGGGAAAGCTGTAACTCTGTGAGATGATTTCACAGAACACAAAGAAGTTTCTCAGAAAGCTTCTTTCTCTTTGTTATTGGAGCATATTTCCTTTGGTCCTATAGTCTTCAAAGGGATCCGAAATATCTGTTCTCAGATTCCACAGAAATAAGGCTAGCAAAGAGATCCACGAAATACAGATGTAACTCTGTGAGTGGAAGTCACATATCACAGAGCAGTTTCTCAGAAAGCTTCTTTCCAGATTTCATCGGAGGATATTTCCTTTTTCAGGATAGCCCTTAAGGGCTTCCAAATATCACTTTGCCAATTACACAAGAATTGTCTTAGCGAAAGGCTTCTTGAGAGGAAAGCTGTAACTCTGGGAGATGATTTCACAGAACACAAAGAAGTTTCTCAGAAAGCTTCTTTCTCTTTGTTATCGGAGGATATTTCCTTTGGCCCTATAGTCTTCAAAGGGATCCGAAATATCTGTTCTCAGATTCCACAGAAATAAGGCTAGCAAAGACATCCACGAAATACATATGTAACTCTGTGAGTGGAAGTCACATATCACAGAGCAGTTTCTCAGAAAGCTTCTTTCCAGATTTCATCGGAGGATATTTCCTTTTTCACCATAGCCCTCTATGGGCTTCCAAATATCACTTTGCCAATTCCACAAGAACTGTCTTAGCGAAAGGCTTCTTGAGGGGAAAGCTGTAACTCTGTGAGATGATTTCACAGAACACAAAGAAGTTTCTCAGAAAGCTTCTTTCTCTTTGTTATGGGAGGATATTTCCTTTGGCCCTATAGTCTTCAAGGGGATTCTAAATATCTGCTTTCAGATTCCACAGAAATAAGGCTAGCAAAGAGATCCACGAAATACAGATGTAACTCTGTGAGTGGAAGTCACATATCACAGAGCAGTTTCTCAGAAAGCTTCTTTCCAGATTTCACCTGAGGATATTTCCTTTTTCACCATAGCCCTCTAAGGGGTTCCAAATATCACTTTGCAAATTCCACAGGAACTGTCTTAGTGAAAGGCTTCTTGAGGGGAAAGCTCTAACTCTGTGAGATGATTTCAGAGAACACAAAGAAGTTTCTCAGAAAGCTTCTTTCTCTTTGTTATGGGAGGATATTTCCTTTGGCCCTATAGTCTTCAAGGGGATTCTAAATATCTGCTTTCAGATTCCACAGAAATAAGGCTAGCAAAGAGATCCACGAAATACAGATGTAACTCTGTGAGTGGAAGTCACATATCACAGAGCAGTTTCTCAAAAGCTTCTTTCCAGATTTCATCTGAGGATATTTCCTTTTTCACCATAGCCCTCTATGGGCTTCCAAATATCACTTTGCCAATTCCACAAGAACAGTCTTATCGAAAGGCTTCTTGAGGGGAAAGCTGTAACTCTGTGAGATGATTTCACAGAACACAAAGAAGTTTCTCAGAAAGCGTCTTTCTCTTTGTTATCGGAGGATATTTCCTTTGGCCCTATAGTCTTCAAAGGTATACGAAATATCTGTTCTCAGATTCCACAGAAATAAGGCTAGCAAAGAGATCCACGAAATACAGATGTAACTCTGTGAGTGGAAGTCACATATCACAGAGCAGTTTCTCAGAAAGCTTCTTTCCAGATTTCATCGGAGGATATTTCCTTTTTCACCGTAGCCCTCTATGGGCTTCCATATATCACTTTGCCAATTCCACAAGAACTGTCTTAGCGAAAGGCTTCTTGAGGGGAAAGCTGTAACTCTGTGAGATGATTTCACAGAACACAAAGTAGTTTCTCAGAATGCTTCTTTCTCTTTATTATCGGAGGATATTTCCTTTGGACCTATAGTCTTCCAAGGGATCCGAAATATCTGTTCTCAGATTCCACAGAAATAAGGCTAGCAAAGAGATCCACGAAATACAGATGTAACTCTGTGAGTGGAAGTCACATATCACAGAGCAGTTTCTCAGAAAGCTTCTTCCCAGATTTCATTGGAGGATATTTCCTTTTTCACCATAGCCCTCTATGGGCTTCCAAATGTCACTTTGCCAATTCCACAAGAACTGTCTTAGCGAAAGGGTTCTTGAGGGAAAATCTGTAACTCTGTGAGATGATTTCACAGAACACAAAGAAGTTTCTCAGAAAGCTTCTTTCTCTTTGTTATGGGAGGATATTTCCTTTGTCACTAAAGTCTTCAAAGGGATCCGAAATATCTGTTCTCAGATTCCACAGAAATAAGGCTAGCAAAGAGATCCACGAAATACAGATGTAACTCTGTGAGTGGAAGTCACATATCACAGAGCAGTTTCTCAGAAAGCTTCTTCCCAGATTTCATTGGAGGATATTTCCTTTTTCACCATAGCCCTCTATGGGCTTCCAAATGTCACTTTGCCAATTCCACAAGAACTATCTTAGCGAAAGGGTTCTTGAGGGAAAATCTGTAACTCGGTGAGATGATTTCACAGAACACAAAGAAGTTTCTCAGAAAGCTTCTTTCTCTTTGTTATGGGAGGATATTTCCTTTGTCACTAAAGTCTTCAAAGGGATCCGAAATATCTGTTCTCAGATTCCACAGAAATAAGGCTAGCAAAGAGATCCACGAAATACAGATGTAACTCTGTGAGTGGAAGTCACATATCACAGAGCAGTTTCTCAGAAACCTTCTTTCCAGATTTCATCGGAGGATATTTCCTTTTTCACCGTAGCCCTCTATGGGCTTCCAAATATCACTTTGCTAATTCCACAAGAACTGTCTCAGCGAAAGGCTTCTTGAGGGGAACGCTGTAACTCTGTGAGATGATTTCACAGAACACAAAGAAGTTTCTCAGAAAGCTTCTTTCTCTTTGTTATCGGAGGATATTTCCTTTGGCCCTATAGTCTTCAAAGGGATCCGAAATATCTGTTCTCAGATTCCACAGAAATAAGGCTAGCAAAGAGATCCACGAAATACTGATGTAACTCTGTGAGTGGAAGTCACATATCCCAGAGCAGTTTCTCAGAAAGCTTCTTTGCAGATTTCATCTGAGGATATTTCCTTTTTCACCATAGCCCTCTATGGGCTTCCAAATATCGCTTTGCCAATTCCACAAGAACTGTCTTAGCGAAAGGCTTCTTGAGGGCAAAGCTGTAACTCTGTGAGATGATTTCACAGAACACAAAGAAGTTTCTCAGAAATCTTCTTTCTCTTTGTCATGGGAGGATATTTCCTTTGTCCCTATAGTCTTCAAAGGGATCCGAAATATCTGTTCTCAGATTCCACAGAAATAAGGCTAGCAAAGAGATCCACGAAATACAGATGTAACTCTGTGAGTGGAAGTCACATATCACAGAGCAGTTTCTCAGAAAGCTTCTTTCCAGATTTCATCGGAGGATATTTCCTTTTTCACCATAGCCCTCTAAGGGCTTCCAAATATCACTTTGCCAATTCCACAAGAACTGTCTTAGCGAAAGGCTTCTTGAGGGGAAAGCTATAACTCTGTGAGATGATTTCACAGAACACAAAGAAGTTTCTCAAAAAGCTTCTTTCTCTTTGTTATCGTAGGATATTTCCTTTGGCCCTATAGTCTTCAAAGGGGTCCGAAATATCTGTTCTCAGATTCCACAGAAATAAGGCTATCAAAGAGATCTACGAAATACAGATGTAACTCTGTGAGTGGAAGTCACATATCACAGAGCAGTTTCTCAGAAAGCTTCTTTCCAGATTTCATCTCAGGATATTTCCTTTTTCACCATAGCCCTCTATGGGCTTCCATATATCACTTTGCCAATTGCACAAGAACTGTCTTAGCGAAAGGCTTCTTGAGGGGAAAGCTGTAACTCTGTGAGGTGATTTCACAGAACACAAAGAAGTTTCTCAGAAAGCTTCTTTCTCTTTGTTATGCGAGGATATTTCCTTTGGCCCTCTAGTCTCCAAAGGGATTCTAAATATCTGCTCTCAGATTCCACAGAAATAAGGCTAGCAAAGAGATCCACGAAATACAGATGTAACTCTGTGAGTGGAAGTCACATATCACAGAGCAGTTTCTCAAAAAGCTTCTTTCCAGATTTCATCGGAGGATATTTCCTTTTTCACAATAGCCCTCTATGGGCTTCCAAATATCACTTTGCCAATTCCAGAAAAACTGTCTTAGCGAAAGGCTTCTTGAGGGGAAAGCTGTAACTCTGTGAGATGATTTCACAGAACACAAAGACGTTTCTCAGAAAGCTTCTTTCTCTTTGTTATGGGAGGATATATCCTTTGGCCCTATAGTCTTCAAAGGGATTCGAAATATCTGTTCTCAGATTCCACAGAAATAAGGCTAGCAAAGAGATCCACGAAATACAGATGTAACTCTGTGAGTGGAAGTCACATATCACAGAGCAGTTTCTCAGAAAGCTTCTTTCCAGATTTCATCGGAGGATATTTCCTTTTTCACCATAGCCCTCTATGGGCTTCCAAATATCACTTTGCCAATTCCACAAGAACTGTCTTAGCGAAAGGTTTCTTGAGGGGAAAGCTGTAACTCTGTGAGATGATTTCACAGAACACAAAGAAGTTTCTCAGAAAGCTTCTTTCTCTTTGTTATCGGAGGATATTTCCTTTAGCCCTGTATTCCTCAAAGGGATCCGAAATATCTGTTCTCAGATTCCACAGAAATAAGGCTAGCAAAGTGATCCACGAAATACAGATGTAACTCTGTGAGTGGAAGTCACATATCACAGAGCAGTTTCTCAGAAAGCTTCCTTCCAGATTTCATCGGAGGATATTTCCTTTTTCACCATAGCCCTCTATGGGCTTCCAAATATCACTTTGCCAATTCCACAAGAACTGTCTTAGCGAAAGGCTTCTTGAGGGGAAAGCTGTAACTCTGTGAGATGATTTCACAGAACACAAAGATGTTTCTCAGAAAGCTTCTTTCTCTTTGTTATCGGAGGATATTTCCTTTGGCCCTATAGTCTTCAAAGGGATCCGAAATATCTGTTCTCAGATTCCACAGAAAAAAGGCTAGCAAAGAGATCCACGAAATACAGATGTAACTCTGTGAGTGTAAGTCACATATCACAGAGCAGTTTCTCAGAAAGCTTCTTTCCAGATTTCATCTGAGGATATTTCCTTTTTCACCATAGCCCTCTATGGGATTCCAAATATCACTTTGCCAATTCCACAAGAACTGTCTTAGCGAAAGGCTTCTTGAGGGGAAAGCTGTAACTCTGTGAGATGATTTCACAGAACACAAAGTAGTTTCTCAGAAAGCTACTTTCTCTTTGTTATCGGAGGATATTTCCTTTGGCCCTACAGTCTTCAAATGGATTCTAAATATCTGCTCTCAGATTCCACAGAAATAAGGCTAGCAAAGAGATCCACGAAATACAGATGTAACTCTGTGAGTGGAAGTCACATATCACAGAGCAGTTTCTCAGAAAGCTTCTTTCCAGATTTCATCGGAGGATATTTCCTTTTTCACCATAGCCGTCTATGGGCTTCCAAATATCACTTTGCCAATTCCACAAGAACTGTCTTAGCAGAAGGCTTCTTGAGGGGAAAGCTGTAACTCTGTGAGATGATTTCACAGAACACAAAGAAGTTTCTCAGAAAGCTTCTTTCTCTTTGTTATTGGAGCATATTTCCTTTGGTCCTATAGTCTTCAAAGGTATCCGAAATATCTGTTCTCAGTTTCCACAGAAATAAGGCTAGCAAAGAGATCCACGAAATACAGATGTAACTCTGTGAGTGGAAGTCACATATCACAGAGCAGTTTCTCAGAAAGCTTCTTTCCAGATTTCATCGGAGGATATTTCCTTTTTCAGGATAGCCCTTAAGGGCTTCCAAATATCACTTTGCCAATTCCACAAGAACTGTCTTAGCGAAAGGCTTCTTGAGAGGAAAGCTGTAACTCTGGGAGATGATTTCACAGAACACAAAGAAGTTTCTCAGAAAGCTTCTTTCTCTTTGTTATCGGAGGATATTTCCTTTGGCCCTATAGTCTTCAAAGGGATCCGAAATATCTGTTCTCAGATTCCACAGAAATAAGGCTAGCAAAGACATCCACGAAATACATATGTAACTCTGTGAGTGGAAGTCACATATCACAGAGCAGTTTCTCAGAAAGCTTCTTTCCAGATTTCATCGGAGGATATTTCC
The DNA here is from genome assembly GCF_049350105.2 of Macaca mulatta. Taxonomy (NCBI): domain Eukaryota; kingdom Metazoa; phylum Chordata; class Mammalia; order Primates; family Cercopithecidae; genus Macaca; species Macaca mulatta. Next base: position 33,721,712 of record NC_133417.1, read on the forward strand.
TTTTTCACCATAGCCCTCTATGGGCTTCCAAATATCACTTTGCCAATTCCACAAGAACTGTCTTAGCGAAAGGCTTCTTGAGGGGAAAGCTGTAACTCTGTGAGATGATTTCACAGAACACAAAGAAGTTTCTCAGAAAGCTTCTTTCTCTTTGTTATGGGAGGATATTTCCTTTGGCCCTATAGTCTTCAAGGGGATTCTAAATATCTGCTTTCAGATTCCACAGAAATAAGGCTAGCAAAGAGATCCACGAAATACAGATGTAACTCTGTGAGTGGAAGTCACATATCACAGAGCAGTTTCTCAGAAAGCTTCTTTCCAGATTTCATCTGAGGATATTTCCTTTTTCACCATAGCCCTCTAAGGGCTTCCAAATATCACTTTGCCAATTCCACAAGAACTGTCTTAGCGAAAGGCTTCTTGAGGGGAAAGCTGTAACTCTGTGAGATGATTTCACAGAACACAAAGAAGTTTCTCAGGAAGCGTCTTTCTCTTTGTTATCGGAGGATATTTCCTTTGGCCCTATAGTCTTCAAAGGTATACGAAATATCTGTTCTCAGATTCCACAGAAATAAGGCTAGCATAGAGATCCACGAAATACAGATGTAACTCTGTGAGTGGAAGTCACATATCACAGAGCAGTTTCTCAGAAAGCTTGTTTCCAGATTTCATCGGAGGATATTTCCTTTTTCACCGTAGCCCTCTATGGGCTTCCATATATCACTTTGCCAATTCCACAAGAACTGTCTTAGCGAAAGGCCTCTTGAGGGGAAAGCTGTAACTCTGTGAGATAATTTCACAGAATACAAAGAAGTTTCTCAGAAAGCTTCTTTCTCTTTGTTATGCGAGGATATTTCCTTTGGCCCTATAGTCTTCAAAGGGATTCTAAATATCTGCTCTCAGATTCCACAGAAATAAGGCTAGCAAAGAGATCCACGAAATACAGATGTAACTCTGTGAGTGGAAGTCACATATCACAGAGCAGTTTCTCAGAAAGCTTATTTCCAGATTTCATTGGATGATATTTCCTTTTTCACCGTAGCCCTCTACGGGCTTCCAAATATCACTTTGCCAATTCCACAAGAACTGTCTTAGCGAAAGCCTTCTTGAGGGGAAAGCTGTAACTCTGTGAGATGATTTCACAGAACACAAAGAAGTTTCTCAGAAAGCTTCTTTCTCTTTGTTATCGGAGGATATTTCCTTTGGCCCTACAGTCTTCAAAGGGATCCGAAATATCTGTTCTCAGATTCCACAGAAATAAGGCTAGCAAAGAGATCCACGAAATACAGATGTAACTCTGTGAGTGGAAGTCACATATCACAGAGCAGTTTCTCAGAAAGCTTCTTTCCAGATTTCATCGGAGGATATTTCCTTTTTCACCATAGCCGTCTATGGGCTTCCAAATATCACTTTGCCAATTCCACAAGAACTGTCTTACCGAAAAGCTTCTTTAGGGGAAAGCTGTAACTCTGTGAGATGATTTCACAGAACACAAAGAAGTTTCTCAGAAAGCTTCTTTCTCTTTGTTATCGGAGGATATTTCCTTTGGCTCCATAGTCTTCAAAGGGATCCGAAATATCTGTTCTCAGATTCCACAGAAATAAGGCTAGCAAAGAGATCCACGAAATACAGATGTAACTCTGTGAGTGGAAGTCACATATCACAGAGCAGTTTCTCAGAAAGCTTCTTTCCAGATTTCATCGGAGGATATTTCCTTTTTCAAGATAGCCCTTATGGGCTTCCAAATATCACTTTGCCAATTCCACAAGAACTCTCTTAGCGAAAGGCTTCTTGAGAGGAAATCTGTAACTCTGGGAGATGATTTCACAGAACACAATGAAGTTTCTCAGAAAGCTTCTTTCTCTTTGTTATCGGAGGATATTTCCTTTAGCTCTATAGTCTTCAAAGGGATCCGAAATATCTGTTCTCAGATTCCACAGAAATAAGGCTAGCAAAGAGATCCACGAAATACAGATGTAACTCTGTGAGTGGAAGTCACATATCACAGAGCAGTTTCTCAGAAAGCTTCTTTCCAGATTTCATCGGAGGATATTTCCTTTTTCAGGATAGCCCTTAAGGGCTTCCAAATATCACTTTACCAATTCCACAAGAATTGTCTTAGCGAAAGGCTTCTTGAGAGGAAAGCTGTAACTCTGGGAGATGATTTCACAGAACACAAAGAAGTTTCTCAGAAAGCTTCTTTCTCTTTGTTATCGGAGGATATTTCCTTTGGCCCAATAGTCTTCAAAGGGATCCGAAATATCTGTTCTCAGATTCCACAGAAATAAGGCTAGCAAAGAGATCCACGAAATACTGATGTAACTCTGTGAGTGGAAGTCACATATCCCAGAGCAGTTTCTCAGAAAGCTTCTTTGCAGATTTCATCTGAGGATATTTCCTTTTTCACCATAGCCCTCTATGGGCTTCCAAATATCGCTTTGCCAATTCCACAAGAACTGTCTTAGCGAAAGGCTTCTTGAGGGCAAAGCTGTAACTCTGTGAGATGATTTCACAGAACACAAAGAAGTTTCTCAGAAATCTTCTTTCTCTTTGTCATGGGAGGATATTTCCTTTGTCCCTATAGTCTTCAAAGGGATCCGAAATATCTGTTCTCAGATTCCACAGAAATAAGGCTAGCAAAGAGATCCACGAAATACAGATGTAACTCTGTGAGTGGAAGTCACATATCCCAGAGCAGTTTCTCAGAAAGCTTCTTTCCAGATTTCATCGGAGGATATTTCCTTTTTCACCATAGCCCTCTATGGGCTTCCAAATATCACTTTGCCAATTCCACAAGAACTGCCTTAGCGAAAGGCTTCTTGAGGGGAAAGCTGTAACTCTGTGAGATGATTTCACAGAACACAAAGAAGTTTCTCAAAAAGCTTCTTTCTCTTTGTTATGGGAGGATATTTCCTTTGGCCCTATAGACTTCAAAGGGATCCGAAATATCTGTTCTCAGATTCCACAGAAATAAGGCTAGCAAAGAGATCCACGAAATACAGATGTAACTCTGTGAGTGGAAGTCACATATCACAGAGCAGTTTCTCAGAAAGCTTCTTTCCAGATTTCATCGGAGGATATTTCCTTTTTCACCGTAGCCCTCTAAGGGCTTCCAAATATCACTTTGCCAATTCCACAAGAACTGTCTTAGCGAAAGGCTTCTTGAGGGGAAAGCTGTAACTCTGTGAGATGATTTCACAGAACACAAAGAAGTGTCTCAGAAAGCTTCTTTCTCTTTGTTATGGGAGGATATATCCTTTGGCCCTATAGTCTTCAAAGAGATCCGAAATATCTGTTCTCAGATTCCACAGAAATAAGGCTAGCAAAGAGATCCACGAAATACAGATGTAACTCTGTGAGTGGAAGTCACATATCACAGAGCAGTTTCTCAGAAAGCTTCTTTCCAGATTTCATCGGAGGATATTTCCTTTTTCACCATAGCCCTCTAAGGGCTTCCAAATATCACTTTGCCAATTCCACAAGAACTGTCTTAGCGAAAGGCTTCTTGAGGGGAAAGCTATAACTCTGTGAGATGATTTCACAGAACACAAAGAAGTTTCTCAAAAAGCTTCTTTCTCTTTGTTATCGTAGGATATTTCCTTTGGCCCTATAGTCTTCAAAGGGGTCCGAAATATCTGTTCTCAGATTCCACAGAAATAAGGCTATCAAAGAGATCTACGAAATACAGATGTAACTCTGTGAGTGGAAGTCACATATCACAGAGCAGTTTCTCAGAAAGCTTCTTTCCAGATTTCATCTGAGGATATTTCCTTTTTCACCATAGCCCTCTATGGGCTTCCATATATCACTTTGCCAATTGCACAAGAACTGTCTTAGCGAAAGGCTTCTTGAGGGGAAAGCTGTAACTCTGTGAGGTGATTTCACAGAACACAAAGAAGTTTCTCAGAAAGCTTCTTTCTCTTTGTTATGCGAGGATATTTCCTTTGGCCCTCTAGTCTCCAAAGGGATTCTAAATATCTGCTCTCAGATTCCACAGAAATAAGGCTAGCAAAGAGATCCACGAAATACAGATGTAACTCTGTGAGTGGAAGTCACATATCACAGAGCAGTTTCTCAAAAAGCTTCTTTCCAGATTTCATCGGAGGATATTTCCTTTTTCACAATAGCCCTCTATGGGCTTCCAAATATCACTTTGCCAATTCCAGAAAAACTGTCTTAGCGAAAGGCTTCTTGAGGGGAAAGCTGTAACTCTGTGAGATGATTTCACAGAACACAAAGACGTTTCTCAGAAAGCTTCTTTCTCTTTGTTATGGGAGGATATATCCTTTGGCCCTATAGTCTTCAAAGGGATTCGAAATATCTGTTCTCAGATTCCACAGAAATAAGGCTAGCAAAGAGATCCACGAAATACAGATGTAACTCTGTGAGTGGAAGTCACATATCACAGAGCAGTTTCTCAGAAAGCTTCTTTCCAGATTTCATCGGAGGATATTTCCTTTTTCACCATAGCCCTCTATGGGCTTCCAAATATCACTTTGCCAATTCCACAAGAACTGTCTTAGCGAAAGGTTTCTTGAGGGGAAAGCTGTAACTCTGTGAGATGATTTCACAGAACACAAAGAAGTTTCTCAGAAAGCTTCTTTCTCTTTGTTATCGGAGGATATTTCCTTTAGCCCTGTATTCTTCAAAGGGATCCGAAATATCTGTTCTCAGATTCCACAGAAATAAGGCTAGCAAAGACATCCACGAAATACATATGTAACTCTGTGAGTGGAAGTCACATATCACAGAGCAGTTTCTCAGAAAGCTTCCTTCCAGATTTCATCGGAGGATATTTCCTTTTTCACCATAGCCCTCTATGGGCTTCCAAATATCACTTTGCCAATTCCACAAGAACTGTCTTAGCGAAAGGCTTCTTGAGGGGAAAGCTGTAACTCTGTGAGATGATTTCACAGAACACAAAGATGTTTCTCAGAAAGCTTCTTTCTCTTTGTTATCGGAGGATATTTCCTTTGGCCCTATAGTCTTCAAAGGGATCCGAAATATCTGTTCTCAGATTCCACAGAAAAAAGGCTAGCAAAGAGATCCACGAAATACAGATGTAACTCTGTGAGTGTAAGTCACATATCACAGAGCAGTTTCTCAGAAAGCTTCTTTCCAGATTTCATCTGAGGATATTTCCTTTTTCACCATAGCCCTCTATGGGATTCCAAATATCACTTTGCCAATTCCACAAGAACTGTCTTAGCGAAAGGCTTCTTGAGGGGAAAGCTGTAACTCTGTGAGATGATTTCACAGAACACAAAGTAGTTTCTCAGAAAGCTACTTTCTCTTTGTTATCGGAGGATATTTCCTTTGGCCCTACAGTCTTCAAATGGATTCTAAATATCTGCTCTCAGATTCCACAGAAATAAGGCTAGCAAAGAGATCCACGAAATACAGATGTAACTCTGTGAGTGGAAGTCACATATCACAGAGCAGTTTCTCAGAAAGCTTCTTTCCAGATTTCATCGGAGGATATTTCCTTTTTCACCATAGCCGTCTATGGGCTTCCAAATATCACTTTGCCAATTCCACAAGAACTGTCTTAGCAGAAGGCTTCTTGAGGGGAAAGCTGTAACTCTGTGAGATGATTTCACAGAACACAAAGAAGTTTCTCAGAAAGCTTCTTTCTCTTTGTTATTGGAGCATATTTCCTTTGGTCCTATAGTCTTCAAAGGTATCCGAAATATCTGTTCTCAGTTTCCACAGAAATAAGGCTAGCAAAGAGATCCACGAAATACAGATGTAACTCTGTGAGTGGAAGTCACATATCACAGAGCAGTTTCTCAGAAAGCTTCTTTCCAGATTTCATCGGAGGATATTTCCTTTTTCAGGATAGCCCTTAAGGGCTTCCAAATATCACTTTGCCAATTCCACAAGAACTGTCTTAGCGAAAGGCTTCTTGAGAGGAAAGCTGTAACTCTGGGAGATGATTTCACAGAACACAAAGAAGTTTCTCAGAAAGCTTCTTTCTCTTTGTTATCGGAGGATATTTCCTTTGGCCCTATAGTCTTCAAAGGGATCCGAAATATCTGTTCTCAGATTCCACAGAAATAAGGCTAGCAAAGACATCCACGAAATACATATGTAACTCTGTGAGTGGAAGTCACATATCACAGAGCAGTTTCTCAGAAAGCTTCTTTCCAGATTTCATCGGAGGATATTTCCTTTTTCACCATAGCCCTCTATGGGCTTCCAAATATCACTTTGCCAATTCCACAAGAACTGTCTTAGCGAAAGGCTTCTTGAGGGGAAAGCTGTAACTCTGTGAGATGATTTCACAGAACACAAAGAAGTTTCTCAGAAAGCTTCTTTCTCTTTGTTATGGGAGGATATTTCCTTTGGCCCTATAGTCTTCAAGGGGATTCTAAATATCTGCTTTCAGATTCCACAGAAATAAGGCTAGCAAAGAGATCCACGAAATACAGATGTAACTCTGTGAGTGGAAGTCACATATCACAGAGCAGTTTCTCAGAAAGCTTCTTTCCAGATTTCATCTGAGGATATTTCCTTTTTCACCATAGCCCTCTAAGGGCTTCCAAATATCACTTTGCCAATTCCACAAGAACTGTCTTAGCGAAAGGCTTCTTGAGGGGAAAGCTGTAACTCTGTGAGATGATTTCACAGAACACAAAGAAGTTTCTCAGGAAGCGTCTTTCTCTTTGTTATCGGAGGATATTTCCTTTGGCCCTATAGTCTTCAAAGGTATACGAAATATCTGTTCTCAGATTCCACAGAAATAAGGCTAGCATAGAGATCCACGAAATACAGATGTAACTCTGTGAGTGGAAGTCACATATCACAGAGCAGTTTCTCAGAAAGCTTGTTTCCAGATTTCATCGGAGGATATTTCCTTTTTCACCGTAGCCCTCTATGGGCTTCCATATATCACTTTGCCAATTCCACAAGAACTGTCTTAGCGAAAGGCCTCTTGAGGGGAAAGCTGTAACTCTGTGAGATGATTTCACAGAATACAAAGAAGTTTCTCAGAAAGCTTCTTTCTCTTTGTTATGCGAGGATATTTCCTTTGGCCCTATAGTCTTCAAAGGGATTCTAAATATCTGCTCTCAGATTCCACAGAAATAAGGCTAGCAAAGAGATCCACGAAATACAGATGTAACTCTGTGAGTGGAAGTCACATATCACAGAGCAGTTTCTCAGAAAGCTTATTTCCAGATTTCATTGGATGATATTTCCTTTTTCACCGTAGCCCTCTACGGGCTTCCAAATATCACTTTGCCAATTCCACAAGAACTGTCTTAGCGAAAGCCTTCTTGAGGGGAAAGCTGTAACTCTGTGAGATGATTTCACAGAACACAAAGAAGTTTCTCAGAAAGCTTCTTTCTCTTTGTTATCGGAGGATATTTCCTTTGGCCCTACAGTCTTCAAAGGGATCCGAAATATCTGTTCTCAGATTCCACAGAAATAAGGCTAGCAAAGAGATCCACGAAATACAGATGTAACTCTGTGAGTGGAAGTCACATATCACAGAGCAGTTTCTCAGAAAGCTTCTTTCCAGATTTCATCGGAGGATATTTCCTTTTTCACCATAGCCGTCTATGGGCTTCCAAATATCACTTTGCCAATTCCACAAGAACTGTCTTACCGAAAAGCTTCTTTAGGGGAAAGCTGTAACTCTGTGAGATGATTTCACAGAACACAAAGAAGTTTCTCAGAAAGCTTCTTTCTCTTTGTTATCGGAGGATATTTCCTTTGGCTCCATAGTCTTCAAAGGGATCCGAAATATCTGTTCTCAGATTCCACAGAAATAAGGCTAGCAAAGAGATCCACGAAATACAGATGTAACTCTGTGAGTGGAAGTCACATATCACAGAGCAGTTTCTCAGAAAGCTTCTTTCCAGATTTCATCGGAGGATATTTCCTTTTTCAAGATAGCCCTTATGGGCTTCCAAATATCACTTTGCCAATTCCACAAGAACTCTCTTAGCGAAAGGCTTCTTGAGAGGAAATCTGTAACTCTGGGAGATGATTTCACAGAACACAATGAAGTTTCTCAGAAAGCTTCTTTCTCTTTGTTATCGGAGGATATTTCCTTTAGCTCTATAGTCTTCAAAGGGATCCGAAATATCTGTTCTCAGATTCCACAGAAATAAGGCTAGCAAAGAGATCCACGAAATACAGATGTAACTCTGTGAGTGGAAGTCACATATCACAGAGCAGTTTCTCAGAAAGCTTCTTTCCAGATTTCATCGGAGGATATTTCCTTTTTCAGGATAGCCCTTAAGGGCTTCCAAATATCACTTTACCAATTCCACAAGAATTGTCTTAGCGAAAGGCTTCTTGAGAGGAAAGCTGTAACTCTGGGAGATGATTTCACAGAACACAAAGAAGTTTCTCAGAAAGCTTCTTTCTCTTTGTTATCGGAGGATATTTCCTTTGGCCCAATAGTCTTCAAAGGGATCCGAAATATCTGTTCTCAGATTCCACAGAAATAAGGCTATCAAAGAGATCCACGAAATACATATGTAACTCTGTGAGTGGAAGTCACATATCACAGAGCAGTTTCTCAGAAAGCTTCTTTCCAGATTTCATTGGAGGATATTTCCTTTTTCACCATAGCCCTCTATGGGCTTCCAAATATCACTTTGCCAATTCCACAAGAACTGTCTTAGCGAAAGGCTTCTTGAGGGGAAAGCTGTAACTCTGTGAGATGATTTCACAGAACACAAAGAAGTTTCTCAGAAAGCTTCTTTCTCTTTGTTATGGGAGGATATTTCCTTTGGCCCTATAGTCTTCAAGGGGATTCTAAATATCTGCTTTCAGATTCCACAGAAATAAGGCTAGCAAAGAGATCCACGAAATACAGATTTAACTCTGTGAGTGGAAGTCACATATCACAGAGCAGTTTCTCAGAAAGCTTCTTTCCAGATTTCACCTGAGGATATTTCCTTTTTCACCATAGCCCTCTAAGGGTTCCAAATATCACTTTGCCAATTCCACAAGAACTGTCTTAGCGTAAGCCTTCTTGAGGGGAAAGCTGTAACTCTGTGAGATGATTTCACAGAACACAAAGAAGTTTCTCAGAAAGCTTCTTTCTCTTTGTTATGGGAGGATATTTCCTTTGGCCCTATAGTCTTCAAAGGGATCCGAAATATCTGTTCTCAGATTCCACAGAAATAAGGCTAGCAAAGAGATCCACGAAATACAGATGTAACTCTGTGAGTGGAAGTCACATATCACAGAGCAGTTTCTCAGAAAGCTTCTTTCCAGATTTCATCGGAGGATATTTCCTTTTTCACCATAGCCGTCTATGGGCTTCCAAATATCACTTTGCCAATTCCACAAGAACTGTCTTACCGAAAAGCTTCTTTAGGGGAAAGCTGTAACTCTGTGAGATGATTTCACAGAACACAAAGAAGTTTCTCAGAAAGCTTCTTTCTCTTTGTTATCGGAGGATATTTCCTTTGGCTCCATAGTCTTCAAAGGGATCCGAAATATCTGTCCTCAGATTCCACAGAAATAAGGCTAGCAAAGAGATCCACGAAATACAGATGTAACTCTGTGAGTGGAAGTCACATATCACAGAGCAGTTTCTCAGAAAGCTTCTTTCCAGATTTCATCGGAGGATATTTCCTTTTTCAAGATAGCCCTTATGGGCTTCCAAATATCACTTTGCCAATTCCACAAGAACTCTCTTAGCGAAAGGCTTCTTGAGAGGAAATCTGTAACTCTGGGAGATGATTTCACAGAACACAATGAAGTTTCTCAGAAAGCTTCTTTCTCTTTGTTATCGGAGGATATTTCCTTTGGCTCCATAGTCTTCAAAGGGATCCGAAATATCTGTTCTCAGATTCCACAGAAATAAGGCTAGCAAAGAGATCCACGAAATACAGATGTAACTCTGTGAGTGGAAGTCACATATCACAGAGCAGTTTCTCAGAAAGCTTCTTTCCAGATTTCATCGGAGGATATTTCCTTTTTCACCATAGCCCTCTATGGACTTCCAAATATCACTTTGCCAATTCCACAAGAACTGTCTTAGCGAAAGGCTTCTTGAGGGGAAAGCTGTAACTCTGTGAGATGATTTCACAGAACACAAAGAAGTTTCTCAGAAAGCTTCTTTCTCTTTGTTATGCGAGGATATTTCCTTTGGCCCTATAGTCTTCAAAGGGATTCTAAATATCTGCTCTCAGATTCCACAGAAATAAGGCTAGCAAAGAGATCCACGAAATACAGATGTAACTCTGTGAGTGGAAGTCACATATCACAGAGCAGTTTCTCAGAAAGCTTCTTTCCAGATTTCATCGGAGGATATTTCCTTTTTCACCATAGCCGTCTATGGGCTTCCAAATATCACTTTGCCAATTCCACAAGAACTGTCTTACCGAAAAGCTTCTTTAGGGGAAAGCTGTAACTCTGTGAGATGATTTCACAGAACACAAAGAAGTTTCTCAGAAAGCTTCTTTCTCTTTGTTATCGGAGGATATTTCCTTTGGCTCCATAGACTTCAAAGGGATCCGAAATATCTGTTCTCAGATTCCACAGAAATAAGGCTAGCAAAGAGATCCACGAAATACAGATGTAACTCTGTGAGTGGAAGTCACATATCACAGAGCAGTTTCTCAGAAAGCTTCTTTCCAGATTTCATCGGAGGATATTTCCTTTTTCAAGATAGCCCTTATGGGCTTCCAAATATCACTTTGCCAAATCCACAAGAACTCTCTTAGCGAAAGGCTTCTTGAGAGGAAATCTGTAACTCTGGGAGTTGATTTCACAGAACACAATGAAGTTTCTCAGAAAGCTTCTTTCTCTTTGTTATCGGAGGATATTTCCTTTGGCTCCATAGTCTTCAAAGGGATCCGAAATATCTGTTCTCAGATTCCACAGAAATAAGGCTAGCAAAGAGATCCACGAAATACAGATGTAACTCTGTGAGTGGAAGTCACATATCACAGAGCAGTTTCTCAGAAAGCTTCTTTCCAGATTTCATCGGAGGATATTTCCTTTTTCACCATAGCCCTCTATGGGCTTCCAAATATCACTTTGCCAATTCCACAAGAACTGTCTTAGCGAAAGGCTTCTTGAGGGGAAAGCTGTAACTCTGTGAGATGATTTCACAGAACACAAAGAAGTTTCTCAGAAAGCTTCTTTCTCTTTCTTATCGGAGGATATTTCCTTTGGCCCTATAGTCTTCAAAGGGATCCGAAATATCTGTTCTCAGATTCCACAGAAATAAGGCTAGCAAAGAGATCCACGAAATACAGATGTAACTCTGTGAGTGGAAGTCACATATCACAGAGCAGTTTCTCAGAAAGCTTCTTTCCAGATTTCATCGGAGGATATTTCCTTTTTCACCATAGCCCTCTAAGGGCTACCAAATATCACTTTGCCAATTCCACAAGAACTGTCTTAGCGAAAGGCTTCTTGAGGGGAAAGCTGTAACTCTGTGAGATGATTTCACAGAACACAAAGAAGTTTCTCAGAAAGCTTCTTTCTCTTTGTTATGGGAGGATATTTCCTTTGGCCCTACAGTCTTCAAATGGATTCTAAATATCTGCTCTCAGATTCCACAGAAATAAGGCTAGCAAAGAGATCCACGAAATACAGATGTAACTCTGTGAGTGGAAGTCACATATCACAGAGCAGTTTCTCAGAAAGCTTCTTTCCAGATTTCATCGGAGGATATTTCCTTTTTCACCATAGCCGTCTATGGGCTTCCAAATATCACTTTGCCAATTCCACAAGAACTGTCTTAGCGGAAGGCTTCTTGAGGGGAAAGCTGTAACTCTGTGAGATGATTTCACAGAACACAAAGAAGTTTCTCAGAAAGCTTCTTTCTCTTTGTTATTGGAGCATATTTCCTTTGGTCCTATAGTCTTCAAAGGTATCCGAAATATGTGTTGTCAGATTCCACAGAAATAAGGCTAGCAAAGAGATCCACGAAATACAGATGTACCTCTGTGAGTGGAAGTCACATATCACAGAGCAGTTTCTCAGAAAGCTTCTTTCCAGATTTCATCGGAGGATATTTCCTTTTTCAGGATAGCCCTTAAGGGCTTCCAAATATCACTTTGCCAATTCCACAAGAACTGTCTTAGCGAAAGGCTTCTTGAGAAGAAAGCTGTAACTCTGGGAGATGATTTCACAGAACACAAAGAAGTTTCTCAGAAAGCTTCTTTCTCTTTGTTATCGGAGGATATTTCCTTTGGCCCTATAGTCTTCAAAGGGATCCGAAATATCTGTTCTCAGATTCCACAGAAATAAGGCTAGCAAAGACATCCACGAAATACATATGTAACTCTGTGAGTGGAAGTCACATATCACAGAGCAGTTTCTCAGAAAGCTTCTTTCCAGATTTCATCGGAGGATATTTCCTTTTTCACCATAGCCCTCTAAGGGCTACCAAATATCACTTTGCCAATTCCACAAGAACTGTCTTAGCGAAAGGCTTCTTGAGGGGAAAGCTGTAACTCTGTGAGATGATTTCACAGAACACAAAGAAGTTTCTCAGAAAGCTTCTTTCTCTTTGTTATGGGAGGATATTTCCTTTGGCCCTACAGTCTTCAAATGGATTCTAAATATCTGCTCTCAGATTCCACAGAAATAAGGCTAGCAAAGAGATCCACGAAATACAGATGTAACTCTGTGAGTGGAAGTCACATATCACAGAGCAGTTTCTCAGAAAGCTTCTTTCCAGATTTCATCGGAGGATATTTCCCTTTTCACCATAGCCGTCTAGGGGCTTCCAAATATCACTTTGCCAATTCCACAAGAACTGTCTTAGCGGAAGGCTTCTTGAGGCGAAAGCTGTAACTCTGTGAGATGACTTCACAGAACACAAAGAAGTTTCTCAGAAAGCTTCTTTCTCTTTGTTATTGGAGCATATTTCCTTTGATCCTATAGTCTTCAAAGGTATCCGAAATATGTGTTGTCAGATTCCACAGAAATAAGGCTAGCAAAGAGATCCACGAAATACAGATGTAACTCTGTGAGTGGAAGTCACATATCACAGAGCAGTTTCTCAGAAAGCTTCTTTCCAGATTTCATCGGAGGATATTTCCTTTTTCAGGATAGCCCTTAAGGGCTTCCAAATATCACTTTGCCAATTCCACAAGAACTGTCTTAGCGAAAGGCTTCTTGAGAGGAAACCTGTAACTCTGGGAGATGATTTCACAGAACACAAAGAAGTTTCTCAGAAAGCTTCTTTCTCTTTGTTATCGGAGGATATTTCCTTTGGCCCTATAGTCTTCAAAGGGATCCGAAATATCTGTTCTCAGATTCCACAGAAATAAGGCTAGCAAAGACATCCACGAAATACATATGTAACTCTGTCAGTGGAAGTCACATATCACAGAGCAGTTTCTCAGAAAGCTTCTTTCCAGATTTCATCGGAGGATATATCCTTTTTCACCATAGCCCTCTATGGGCTTCCAAATATCACTTTGCCAATTCCACAAGAACTGTCTTAGCGAAAGGCTTCTTGAGGGGAAAGCTGTAACTCTGAGATGATTTCACAGAATACAAAGAAGTTTCTCAGAAAGCTTCTTTCTCTTTGTTATGGGAGGATATTTCCTTTGGCCCTATAGTCTTCAAGGCGATTCTAAATATCTGCTTTCAGATTCCACAGAAATAAGGCTAGCAAAGAGATCCACGAAATACAGATGTAACTCTGTGTGTGGAAGTCACATATCACAGAGCAGTTTCTCAGAAAGCTTCTTTCCAGATTTCACCTGAGGATATTTCCTTTTTCACCATAGCCCTCTAAGGGGTTCCAAATATCACTTTGCCAATTCCACAAGAACTGTCTTAGCGAAAGGCTTCTTGAGGGGAAACCTCTAACTCTGTGAGATGATTTCAGAGAACACAAAGAAGTTTCTCAGAAAGCTTCTTTCTCTTTGTTATGGGAGGATATTTCCTTTGGCCCTATAGTCTTCAAGGGGATTCTAAATATCTGCTTTCAGATTCCACAGAAATAAGGCTAGCAAAGAGATCTACGAAATACAGATGTAACTCTGTGAGTGGAAGTCTAATATCACAGAGCAGTTTCTCAGAAAGCTGCTTTCCAGATTTCATCGGAGGATATTTCCTTTTTCACCATAGCCCTCTATCGGCTTCCAAATGTCACTTTGCCAATTCCACAAGAACTGTCTTAGCGAAAGGTTTCTTGAGGGAAAATCTGTAACTCTGTGAGATGATTTCACAGAACACAAAGAAGTTTCTCAGAAAGCTTCTTTCTCTTTGTTATCGGAGGATATTTCCTTTGGCCCTATAGTCCTCAAAGGGATCCGAAATATCTGTTCTCAGATTCCACAGAAATAAGGCTAGCATAGAGATCCACGAAATACAGATGTAATTCCGTGAGTGGAAGTCACTTATCACAGAGCATTTTGTGAGAAAGCTTCTTTCCAGATTTCATTGGAGGATATTTCCTTTTTCACAATAGCCCTCTATGGGCTTCCAAATATCACTTTGCCAATTCCACAAGAACTGTCTTAGCGAAAGGCTTCTTGAGGGGAAAGCTGTAACTCTGTGAGATGATTTCACAGAACACAAAGAAGTTTCTCAGAAAGCTTCTTTCTCTTTGTTATGGGAGGATATTTCCTTTGGCCCTATAGTCTTCAAGGGGATTCTAAATATCTGCTTTCAGATTCCACAGAAATAAGGCTAGCAAAGAGATCCACGAAATACAGATGTAACTCTGTGAGTGGAAGTCACATATCACAGAGCAGTTTCTCAGAAAGCTTCTTTCCAGATTTCATCTGAGGATATTTCCTTTTTCACCATAGCCCTCTATGGGCTTCCAAATATCACTTTGCCAATTCCACAAGAACTGTCTTAGCGAAAGGCTTCTTGAGGGGAAAGCTGTAACTCTGTGAGATGATTTCACAGAACACAAAGAAGTTTCTCAGAAAGCGTCTTTCTCTTTGTTATCGGAGGATATTTCCTTTGGCCCTATAGTCTTCAAAGGTATACGAAATATCTGTTCTCAGATTCCACAGAAATAAGGCTAGCAAAGAGATCCACGAAATACAGATGTAACTCTGTGAGTGGAAGTCACATATCACAGAGCAGTTTCTCAGAAAGCTTCTTTCCAGATTTCATCGGAGGATATTTCCTTTTTCACCGTAGCCCTCTATGGGCTTCCATATATCACTTTGCCAATTCCACAAGAACTGTCTTAGCGAAAGGCTTCTTGAGGGGAAAGCGGTAACTCTGTGAGATGATTTCACAGAACACAAAGAAGTTTCTCAGAAAGCTTCTTTCTCTTTATTATCGGAGGATATTTCCTTTGGACCTATAGTCTTCCAAGGGATCCGAAATATCTGTTCTCAGATTCCACAGAAATAAGGCTAGCAAAGAGATCCACGAAATTCAGATGTAACTCTGTGAGTGGAAGTCTCATATCACAGAGCAGTTTCTCAGAAAGCTTCTTTCCAGATTTCATCGGAGGATATTTCCTTTTTCACCATAGCCCTCTATCGGCTTCCAAATGTCACTTTGCCAATTCCACAAGAACTGTCTTAGCGAAAGTTTTCCTGAGGGAAAATCTGTAACTCTGGTAGATGATTTCACAGAACACAAAGAAGTTTCTCAGAAAGCTTCTTTCTCTTTGTTATCGGAGGATATTTCCTTTGGCCCTATAGTCTTCAAAGGGATCCGAAATATCTGTTCTCAGATTCCACAGAAATAAGGCTAGCAAAGAGATCCACGAAATACTGATGTAACTCTGTGAGTGGAAGTCACACATCACAGAGCAGTTTCTCAGAAAGCTTCTTTCCAGATTTCATCGGAGGATATTTCCTTTTTCACCATAGCCCTCTATGGGCTTCCAAATATCACTTTGCCAATTCCACAAGAACTGTCTTAGCGAAAGGTTTCTTGAGGGGAAAGCTGTAACTCTGTGAGATGATTTCACAGAACACAAAGAAGTTTCTCAGAAAGCTTCTTTCTCTTTGTTATCGGAGGATATTTCCTTTAGCCCTGTATTCTTCAAAGGGATCCGAAATATCTGTTCTCAGATTCCACAGAAATAAGGCTAGCAAAGTGATCCACGAAATACAGATGTAACTCTGTGAGTGGAAGTCACATATCACAGAGCAGTTTCTCAGAAAGCTTCCTTCCAGATTTCATCGGAGGATATTTCCTTTTTCACCATAGCCCTCTATGGGCTTCCAAATATCACTTTGCCAATTCCACAAGAACTGTCTTAGCGAAAGGCTTCTTGAGGGGAAAGCTGTAACTCTGTGAGATGATTTCACAGAACACAAAGATGTTTCTCAGAAAGCTTCTTTCTCTTTGTTATCGGAGGATATTTCCTTTGGCCCTATAGTCTTCAAAGGGATCCGAAATATCTGTTCTCAGATTCCACAGAAAAAAGGCTAGCAAAGAGATCCACGAAATACAGATGTAACTCTGTGAGTGGAAGTCACATATCACAGAGCAGTTTCTCAGAAAGCTTCTTTCCAGATTTCATCTGAGGATATTTCCTTTTTCACCATAGCCCTCTATGGGATTCCAAATATCACTTTGCCAATTCCACAAGAACTGTCTTAGCGAAAGGCTTCTTGAGGGGAAAGCTGTAACTCTGTGAGATGATTTCACAGAACACAAAGTAGTTTCTCAGAAAGCTACTTTCTCTTTGTTATCGGAGGATATTTCCTTTGGCCCTACAGTCTTCAAATGGATTCTAAATATCTGCTCTCAGATTCCACAGAAATAAGGCTAGCAAAGAGATCCACGAAATACAGATGTAACTCTGTGAGTGGAAGTCACATATCACAGAGCAGTTTCTCAGAAAGCTTCTTTCCAGATTTCATCGGAGGATATTTCCTTTTTCACCATAGCCGTCTATGGGCTTCCAAATATCACTTTGCCAATTCCACAAGAACTGTCTTAGCAGAAGGCTTCTTGAGGGGAAAGCTGTAACTCTGTGAGATGATTTCACAGAACACAAAGAAGTTTCTCAGAAAGCTTCTTTCTCTTTGTTATTGGAGCATATTTCCTTTGGTCCTATAGTCTTCAAAGGTATCCGAAATATCTGTTCTCAGATTCCACAGAAATAAGGCTAGCAAAGAGATCCACGAAATACAGATGTAACTCTGTGAGTGGAAGTCACATATCAAAGAGCAGTTTCTCAGAAAGCTTCTTTCCAGATTTCATCGGAGGATATTTCCTTTTTCAGGATAGCCCTTAAGGGCTTCCAAATATCACTTTGCCAATTCCACAAGAACTGTCTTAGCGAAAGGCTTCTTGAGAGGAAAGCTGTAACTCTGGTAGATGATTTCACAGAACACAAAGAAGTTTCTCAGAAAGCTTCTTTCTCTTTGTTATCGGAGGATATTTCCTTTGGCCCTATAGTCTTCAAAGGGATCCGAAATATCTGTTCTCAGATTCCACAGAAATAAGGCTAGCAAAGACATCCACGAAATACATATGTAACTCTGTGAGTGGAAGTCACATATCACAGAGCAGTTTCTCAGAAAGCTTCTTTCCAGATTTCATCGGAGGATATTTCCTTTTTCACCATAGCCCTCTATGGGCTTCCAAATATCACTTTGCCAATTCCACAAGAACTGTCTTAGCGAAAGGCTTCTTGAGGGGAAAGCTGTAACTCTGTGAGATGATTTCACAGAACACAAAGAAGTTTCTCAGAAAGCTTCTTTCTCTTTGTTATGGGAGGATATTTCCTTTGGCCCTATAGTCTTCAAGGGGATTCTAAATATCTGCTTTCAGATTCCACAGAAATAAGGCTAGCAAAGAGATCCACGAAATACAGATGTAACTCTGTGAGTGGAAGTCACATATCACAGAGCAGTTTCTCAGAAAGCTTCTTTCCAGATTTCATCTGAGGATATTTCCTTTTTCACCATAGCCCTCTAAGGGCTTCCAAATATCACTTTGCCAATTCCACAAGAACTGTCTTAGCGAAAGGCTTCTTGAGGGGAAAGCTGTAACTCTGTGAGATGATTTCACAGAACACAAAGAAGTTTCTCAGGAAGCGTCTTTCTCTTTGTTATCGGAGGATATTTCCTTTGGCCCTATAGTCTTCAAAGGTATACGAAATATCTGTTCTCAGATTCCACAGAAATAAGGCTAGCAAAGAGATCCACGAAATACAGATGTAACTCTGTGAGTGGAAGTCACATATCACAGAGCAGTTTCTCAGAAAGCTTGTTTCCAGATTTCATCGGAGGATATTTCCTTTTTCACCGTAGCCCTCTACGGGCTTCCATATATCACTTTGCCAATTCCACAAGAACTGTCTTAGCGAAAGGCTTCTTGAGGGGAAAGCTGTAACTCTGTGAGATGATTTCACAGAATACAAAGAAGTTACTCAGAAAGCTTCTTTCTCTTTGTTATGCGAGGATATTTCCTTTGGCCCTATAGTCTTCAAGGGGATTCTAAATATCTGCTTTCAGATTCCACAGAAATAAGGCTAGCAAAGAGATCCACGAAATACAGATGTAACTCTGTGAGTGGAAGTCACATATCACAGAGCAGTTTCTCAGAAAGCTTCTTTCCAGATTTCACCTGAGGATATTTCCTTTTTCACCATAGCCCTCTAAGGGGTTCCAAATATCACTTTGCCAATTCCACAAGAACTGTCTTAGCGAAAGGCTTCTTGAGGGGAAAGCTCTAACTCTGTGAGATGATTTCAGAGAACACAAAGAAGTTTCTCAGAAAGCTTCTTTCTCTTTGTTATGGGAGGATATTTCCTTTGGCCCTATAGTCTTCAAGGGGATTCTAAATATCTGCTTTCAGATTCCACAGAAATAAGGCTAGCAAAGAGATCCACGAAATACAGATGTAACTCTGTGAGTGGAAGTCACATATCACAGAGCAGTTTCTCAGAAAGCTTCTTTCCAGATTTCATCTGAGGATATTTCCTTTTTCACCATAGCCCTCTATGGGCTTCCAAATATCACTTTGCCAATTCCACAAGAACTGTCTTAGCGAAAGGCTTCTTGAGGGGAAAGCTGTAACTCTGTGAGATGATTTCACAGAACACAAAGAAGTTTCTCAGAAAGCGTCTTTCTCTTTGTTATCGGAGGATATTACCTTTGGCCCTATAGTCTTCAAAGGTATACGAAATATCTGTTCTCAGATTCCACAGAAATAAGGCTAGCAAAGAGATCCACGAAATACAGATGTAACTCTGTGAGTGGAAGTCACATATCACAGAGCAGTTTCTCAGAAAGCTTCTTTCCAGATTTCATCGGAGGATATTTCCTTTTTCACCATAGCCCTCTATGGGCTTCCATATATCACTTTGCCAATTCCACAAGAACTGTCTTAGCGAAAGGCTTCTTGAGGGGAAAGCTGTAACTCTGTGAGATGATTTCACAGAATACAAAGAAGTTTCTCAGAAAGCTTCTTTCTCTTTGTTATGCGAGGATATTTCCTTTGGCCCTATAGTCTTCAAAGGGATTCTAAATATCTGCTCTCAGATTCCACAGAAATAAGGCTAGCAAAGAGATCCACGAAATACAGATGTAACTCTGTGAGTGGAAGTCACATATCACAGAGCAGTTTCTCAGAAAGCTTCTTTCCAGATTTCATTGGAGGATATTTCCTTTTTCACCGTAGTCCTCTACGGGCTTCCAAATATCACTTTGCCAATTCCACAAGAACTGTCTTAGCGAAAGCCTTCTTGAGGGGAAAGCTGTAACTTTGTGAGATGATTTCACAGAAAACAAAGAAGTTTCTCAGAAAGCTTCTTTCTCTTTGTTATCGGAGGATATTTCCTTTGGCCCTACAGTCTTCAAAGGGATCCGAAATATCTGTTCTCAGATTCCACAGAAATAAGGCTAGCAAAGAGATCCACGAAATACAGATGTAACTCTGTGAGTGGAAGTCACATATCACAGAGCAGTTTCTCAGAAAGCTTCTTTCCAGATTTCATCGGAGGATATTTCCTTTTTCACCATAGCCGTCTATGGGCTTCCAAATATCACTTTGCCAATTCCACAAGAACTGTCTTACCGAAAAGCTTCTTTAGGGGAAAGCTGTAACTCTGTGAGATGATTTCACAGAACACAAAGAAGTTTCTCAGAAAGCTTCTTTCTCTTTGTTATCGGAGGATATTTCCTTTGGCTCCATAGTCTTCAAAGGGATCCGTAATATCTGTTCTCAGATTCCACAGAAATAAGGCTAGCAAAGAGATCCACGAAATACAGATGTAACTCTGTGAGTGGAAGTCACATATCACAGAGCAGTTTCTCAGAAAGCTTGTTTCCAGATTTCATCGGAGGATATTTCCTTTTTCAAGATAGCCCTTATGGGCTTCCAAATATCACTTTGCCAATTCCACAAGAACTCTCTTAGCGAAAGGCTTCTTGAGAGGAAATCTGTAACTCTGGGAGATGATTTCACAGAACACAATGAAGTTTCTCAGAAAGCTTCTTTCTCTTTGTTATCGGAGGATATTTCCTTTAGCTCTATAGTCTTCAAAGGGATCCGAAATATCTGTTCTCAGATTCCACAGAAATAAGGCTAGCAAAGAGATCCACGAAATACAGATGTAACTCTGTGAGTGGAAGTCACATATCACAGAGCAGTTTCTCAGAAAGCTTCTTTCCAGATTTCATCGGAGGATATTTCCTTTTTCACCATAGCCCTCTATGGGCTTCCAAATATCACTTTGCCAATTCCACAAGAACTGTCTTAGCGAAAGGCTTCTTGAGGGGAAAGCTGTAACTCTGTGAGATGATTTCACAGAACACAAAGAAGTTTCTCAGAAAGCTTCTTTCTCTTTGTTATTGGAGCATATTTCCTTTGGTCCTATTGTCTTCAAAGGTATCCGAAATATCTGTTCTCAGATTCCACAGAAATAAGGCTAGCAAAGAGATCCACGAAATACAGATGTAACTCTGTGAGTGGAAGTCACATATCACAGAGCAGTTTCTCAGAAAGCTTCTTTCCAGATTTCATCGGAGGATATTTCCTTTTTCAGGATAGCCCTTAAGGGCTTCCAAATATCACTTTGCCAATTCCACAAGAATTGTCTTAGCGAAAGGCTTCTTGAGAGGAAAGCTGTAACTCTGGGAGATGATTTCACAGAACACAAAGAAGTTTCTCAGAAAGCTTCTTTCTCTTTGTTATCGGAGGATATTTCCTTTGGCCCTATAGTCTTCAAAGGGATCCGAAATATCTGTTCTCAGATTCCACAGAAATAAGGCTAACAAAGACATCCACGAAATACATATGTAACTCTGTGAGTGGAAGTCACATATCACAGAGCAGTTTCTCAGAAAGCTTCTTTCCAGATTTCATCGGAGGATATTTCCTTTTTCACCATAGCCCTCTATGGGCTTCCAAATATCACTTTGCCAATTCCACAAGAACTGTCTTAGCGAAAGGCTTCTTGAGGGGAAAGCTGTAACTCTGTGAGATGATTTCACAGAACACAAAGAAGTTTCTCAGAAAGCTTCTTTCTCTTTGTTATGGGAGGATATTTCCTTTGGCCCTATAGTCTTCAAGGGGATTCTAAATATCTGCTTTCAGATTCCACAGAAATAAGGCTAGCAAAGAGATCCACGAAATACAGATTTAACTCTGTGAGTGGAAGTCACATATCACAGAGCAGTTTCTCAGAAAGCTTCTTTCCAGATTTCACCTGAGGATATTTCCTTTTTCACCATAGCCCTCTAAGGGGTTCCAAATATCACTTTGCCAATTCCACAAGAACTGTCTTAGCGTAAGCCTTCTTGAGGGGAAAGCTGTAACTCTGTGAGATGATTTCACAGAACACAAAGAAGTTTCTCAGAAAGCTTCTTTCTCTTTGTTATCGGAGGATATTTCCTTTGGCCCTATAGTCTTCAAAGGGATCCGAAATATCTGTTCTCAGATTCCACAGAAATAAGGCTAGCAAAGAGATCCACGAAATACAGATGTAACTCTGTGAGTGGAAGTCACATATCACAGAGCAGTTTCTCAGAAAGCTTCTTTCCAGATTTCATCGGAGGATATTTCCTTTTTCACCATAGCCGTCTATGGGCTTCCAAATATCACTTTGCCAATTCCACAAGAACTGTCTTACCGAAAAGCTTCTTTAGGGGAAAGCTGTAACTCTGTGAGATGATTTCACAGAACACAAAGAAGTTTCTCAGAAAGCTTCTTTCTCTTTGTTATCGGAGGATATTTCCTTTGGCTCCATAGTCTTCAAAGGGATCCGAAATATCTGTTCTCAGATTTCACAGAAATAAGGCTAGCAAAGAGATCCACGAAATACAGATGTAACTCTGTGAGTGGAAGTCACATATCACAGAGCAGTTTCTCAGAAAGCTTCTTTCCAGATTTCATCGGAGGATATTTCCTTTTTCAAGATAGCCCTTATGGGCTTCCAAATATCACTTTGCCAATTCCACAAGATCTCTCTTAGCGAAAGGCTTCTTGAGAGGAAATCTGTAACTCTGGGAGATGATTTCACAGAACACAATGAAGTTTCTCAGAAAGCTTCTTTCTCTTTGTTATCGGAGGATATTTCCTTTGGCTCCATAGTCTTCAAAGGGATCCGAAATATCTGTTCTCAGATTCCACAGAAATAAGGCTAGCAAAGAGATCCACGAAATACAGATGTAACTCTGTGAGTGGAAGTCACATATCACAGAGCAGTTTCTCAGAAAGCTTCTTTCCAGATTTCACCTGAGGATATTTCCTTTTTCACCATAGCCCTCTAAGGGGTTCCAAATATCACTTTGCCAATTCCACAAGAACTGTCTTAGCGTAAGCCTTCTTGAGGGGAAAGCTGTAACTCTGTGAGATGATTTCACAGAACACAAAGAAGTTTCTCAGAAAGCTTCTTTCTCTTTGTTATCGGAGGATATTTCCTTTGGCCCTATAGTCTTCAAAGGGATCCGAAATATCTGTTCTAAGATTCCACAGAAATAAGGCTAGCAAAGAGATCCACGAAATACAGATGTAACTCTGTGAGTGGAAGTCACATATCACAGAGCAGTTTCTCAGAAAGCTTCTTTCCAGATTTCATCGGAGGATATTTCCTTTTTCACCATAGCCGTCTATGGGCTTCCAAATATCACTTTGCCAATTCCACAAGAACTGTCTTACCGAAAAGCTTCTTTAGGGGAAAGCTGTAACTCTGTGAGATGATTTCACAGAACACAAAGAAGTTTCTCAGAAAGCTTCTTTCTCTTTGTTATCGGAGGATATTTCCTTTGGCTCCATAGTCTTCAAAGGGATCCGAAATATCTGTTCTCAGATTTCACAGAAATAAGGCTAGCAAAGAGATCCACGAAATACAGATGTAACTCTGTGAGTGGAAGTCACATATCACAGAGCAGTTTCTCAGAAAGCTTCTTTCCAGATTTCATCGGAGGATATTTCCTTTTTCAAGATAGCCCTTATGGGCTTCCAAATATCACTTTGCCAATTCCACAAGATCTCTCTTAGCGAAAGGCTTCTTGAGAGGAAATCTGTAACTCTGGGAGATGATTTCACAGAACACAATGAAGTTTCTCAGAAAGCTTCTTTCTCTTTGTTATCGGAGGATATTTCCTTTGGCTCCATAGTCTTCAAAGGGATCCGAAATATCTGTTCTCAGATTCCACAGAAATAAGGCTAGCAAAGAGATCCACGAAATACAGATGTAACTCTGTGAGTGGAAGTCACATATCACAGAGCAGTTTCTCAGAAAGCTTCTTTCCAGATTTCATCGGAGGATATTTCCTTTTTCACCATAGCCCTCTATGGGCTTCCAAATATCACTTTGCCAATTCCACAAGAACTGTCTTAGCGAAAGGCTTCTTGAGGGGAAAGCTGTAACTCTGTGAGATGATTTCACAGAACACAAAGAAGTTTCTCAGAAAGCTTCTTTCTCTTTGTTATGCGAGGATATTTCCTTTGGCGCTATAGTCTTCAAAGGGATTCTAAATATCTGCTCTCAGATTCCACAGAAATAAGGCTAGCAAAGAGATCCACGAAATACAGATGTAACTCTGTGAGTGGAAGTCACATATCACAGAGCAGTTTCTCAGAAAGCTTCTTTCCAGATTTCATTGGAGGATATTTCCTTTTTCACCGTAGCCCTCTACGGGCTTCCAAATATCACTTTGCCAATTCCACAAGAACTGTCTTAGCGTAAGCCTTCTTGAGGGGAAAGCTGTAACTCTGTGAGATGATTTCACAGAACACAAAGAAGTTTCTCAGAAAGCTTCTTTCTCTTTGTTATCGGAGGATATTTCCTTTGGCCCTATAGTCTTCAAAGGGATCCGAAATATCTGTTCTCAGATTCCACAGAAATAAGGCTAGCAAAGAGATCCAGGAAATACAGATGTAACTCTGTGAGTGGAAGTCACATATCACAGAGCAGTTTCTCAGAAAGCTTCTTTCCAGATTTCATCGGAGGATATTTCCTTTTTCACCGTAGCCGTCTATGGGCTTCCAAATATCACTTTGCCAATTCCACAAGAACTGTCTTACCGAAAAGCTTCTTTAGGGGAAAGCTGTAACTCTGTGAGATGATTTCACAGAACACAAAGAAGTTTCTCAGAAAGCTTCTTTCTCTTTGTTATCGGAGGCTATTTCCTTTGGCTCCATAGTCTTCAAAGGGATCCGAAATATCTGTTCTCAGATTCCACAGAAATAAGGCTAGCAAAGAGATCCACGAAATACAGATGTAACTCTGTGAGTGGAAGTCACATATCACAGAGCAGTTTCTCAGAAAGCTTCTTTCCAGATTTCATCGGAGGATATTTCCTTTTTCACCATAGCCCTCTATGGGCTTCCAAATATCACTTTGCCAATTCCACAAGAACTGTCTTAGCGAAAGGTTCTTGAGGGGAAAGCTGTAACTCTGTGAGATGATTTCACAGAACACAAAGAAGTTTCTCAGAAAGCTTCTTTCTCTTTGTTATGGGAGGATATTTCCTTTGGCCCTGTAGTCTTCAAGGGGATTCTAAATATCTGCTTTCAGATTCTACAGAAATAAGGCTAGCAAAGAGATCCACGAAATACAGATGTAACTCTGTGAGTGGAAGTCACATATCACAGAGCAGTTTCTCAGAAAGCTTCTTTCCAGATTTCATCAGAGGATATTTCCTTTTTCACCTTAGCCCTCTATGGGCTTCCAAATATCACTTTGCCAATTCCACAAGAACTGTCTTAGCGAAAGGCTTCTTGAGGGGAAAGCTGTAACTCTGGGAGATGATTTCACAGAACACAAAGAAGTTTCTCAGAAAGCTTCTTTCTCTTTATTATCGGAGGATATTTCCTTTGGACCTATAGTCTTCCAAGGGATCCGAAATATCTGTTCTCAGATTCCACAGAAATAAGGCTAGCAAAGAGATCCACGAAATACAGATGTAACTCTGTGAGTGGAAGTCTCATATCACAGAGCAGTTTCTCAGAAAGCTTCTTTCCAGATTTCATCGGAGGATATTTCCTTTTTCACCATATCCCTCTATCGGCTTCCAAATGTCACTTTGCCAATTCCACAAGAACTGTCTTAGCGAAAGGTTTCTTGAGGGAAAATCTGTAACTCTGTGAGATGATTTCACAGAACACAAAGAAGTTTCTCAGAAAGCTTCTTTCTCTTTGTTATCGGAGGATATTTCCTTTGGCCCTATAGTCCTCAAAGGGATCCGAAATATCTGTTCTCAGATTCCACAGAAATAAGGCTAGCATAGAGATCCACGAAAAACAGATGTAATTCTGTGAGTGGAAGTCACATATCACAAAGCAGTTTGTGAGAAAGCTTCTTTCCAGATTTCATTAGAGGATATTTCCTTTTTCACAATAGCCCTCTATGGGCTTCCAAATATCACTTTGCCAATTCCACAAGAACTCTCTTAGGGAAAGGCTTCTTGAGGGCAAAGCTGTAACTCTGTGAGATGATTTCACAGAACACAAAGAAGTTTCTCAGAAAGCATCTTTCTCTTTGTCATGGGAGGATATTTCCATTGTCCCTATAGTCTTCAAAGGGATCCGAAATATCTGTTCTCAGATTCCACAGAAATAAGGCTAGCAAAGAGATCCACGAAATACAGATGTAACTCTGTGAGTGGAAGTCACATATCCCAGAGCAGTTTCTCAGAAAGCTTCTTTCCAGATTTCATCGCAGGATATTTCCTTTTTCACCATAGCCCTCTATGGGCTTCCAAATATCACTTTGCCAATTCCACAAGAACTGTCTTAGCGAAAGGCTTCTTGAGGGGAAAGCTGTAACTCTGTGAGATGATTTCACAGAACACAAAGAAGTTTCTCAGAAAGCTTCTTTCTCTTTGTTATGGGAGGATATTTCCTTTGGCCCTACAGTCTTCAAATGGATTCTAAATATCTGCTCTCAGATTCCACAGAAATAAGGCTAGCAAAGAGATCCACGAAATACAGATGTAACTCTGTGAGTGGAAGTCACATATCACAGAGCAGTTTCTCAGAAAGCTTCTTTCCAGATTTCATCGGAGGATATTTCCTTTTTCACCATAGCCGTCTATGGGCTTCCAAATATCACTTTGCCAATTCCACAAGAACTGTCTTAGCGGAAGGCTTCTTGAGGGGAAAGCTGTAACTCTGTGAGATGATTTCACAGAACACAAAGAAGTTTCTCCGAAAGCTTCTTTCTCTTTGTTATTGGAGCATATTTCCTTTGGTCCTATAGTCTTCAAAGGTATCCGAAATATGTGTTGTCAGATTCCACAGAAATAAGGCTAGCAAAGAGATCCACGAAATACAGATGTAACTCTGTGAGTGGAAGTCACATATCACAGAGCAGTTTCTCAGAAAGCTTCTTTCCAGATTTCATCGGAGGATATTTCCTTTTTCAGGATAGCCCTTAAGGGCTTCCAAATATCACTTTGCCAATTCCACAAGAACTGTCTTAGCGAAAGCCTTCTTGAGAGGAAAGCTGTAACTCTGGGAGATGATTTCACAGAACACAAAGAAGTTTCTCAGAAAGCTTCTTTCTCTTTGTTATCGGAGGATATTTCCTTTGGCCCTATAGTCTTCAAAGGGATCCGAAATATCTGTTCTCAGATTCCACAGAAATAAGGCTAGCAAAGACATCCAAGAAATACATATGTAACTCTGTGAGTGGAAGTCACATATCACAGAGCAGTTTCTCAGAAAGCTTCTTTCCAGATTTCATCGGAGGATATTTCCTTTTTCACCATAGCCCTCTATGGGCTTCCAAATATCACTTTGCCAATTCCACAAGAACTGTCTTAGCGAAAGGCTTCTTGAGGGGAAAGCTGTAACTCTGTGAGATGATTTCACAGAACACAAAGAAGTTTCTCAGAAAGCTTCTTTCTCTTTGTTATCGGAGGATATTTCCTTTGGCCCTATAGTCCTCAAAGGGATCCGAAATATCTGTTCTCAGATTCCACAGAAATAAGGCTAGCATAGAGATCCACGAAATACAGATGTAATTCTGTGAGTGGAAGTCACTTATCACAGAGCAGTTTGTGAGAAAGCTTCTTTCCAGATTTCATTGGAGGATATTTCCTTTTTCACAATAGCCCTCTATGGGCTTCCAAATATCACTTTGCCAATTCCACAAGAACTGTCTTAGCGAAAGCCTTCTTGAGAGGAAAGCTGTAACTCTGTGAGATGATTTCACAGAACACAAAGAAGTTTCTCAGAAAGCTTCTTTCTCTTTGTTATGGGAGGATATTTCCTTTGGCCCTATAGTCTTCAAGGGGATTCTAAATATCTGCTTTCAGATTCCACAGAAATAAGGCTAGCAAAGAGATCCACGAAATACAGATGTAACTCTGTGAGTGGAAGTCACATATCACAGAGCAGTTTCTCAGAAAGCTTCTTTCCAGATTTCACCTGAGGATATTTCCTTTTTCACCATAGCCCTCTAAGGGGTTCCAAATATCACTTTGCCAATTCCACAAGAACTGTCTTAGCGAAAGGCTTCTTGAGGGGAAAGCTCTAACTCTGTGAGATGATTTCAGAGAACACAAAGAAGTTTCTCAGAAAGCTTCTTTCTCTTTGTTATGGGAGGATATTTCCTTTGGCCCTATAGTCTTCAAGGGGATTCTAAATATCTGCTTTCAGATTCCACAGAAATAAGGCTAGCAAAGAGATCCACGAAATACAGATGTAACTCTGTGAGTGGAAGTCACATATCACAGAGCAGTTTCTCAGAAAGCTTCTTTCCAGATTTCATCTGAGGATATTTCCTTTTTCACCATAGCCCTCTAAGGGATTCCAAATATCACTTTGCCAATTCCACAAGAACTGTCTTAGCGAAAGGCTTCTTGAGGGGAAAGCTGTAACTCTGTGAGATGATTTCACAGAACACAAAGAAGTTTCTCAGAAAGCTTCTTTCTCTTTGTTATCGGAGGATATTTCCTTTGGCCCTATAGTCTTCAAAGGTATACGAAATATCTGTTCTCAGATTCCACAGAAATAAGGCTAGCAAAGAGATCCACGAAATACAGATGTAACTCTGTGAGTGGAAGTCACATATCACAGAGCAGTTTCTCAGAAAGCTTCTTTCCAGATTTCATCGGAGGATATTTCCTTTTTCACCGTAGCCCTCTATGGGCTTCCATATATCACTTTGCCAATTCCACAAGAACTGTCTTAGCGAAAGGCTTCTTGAGGGGAAAGCTGTAACTCTGTGAGACGATTTCACAGAATACAAAGAAGTTTCTCAGAAAGCTTCTTTCTCTTTGTTATGCGAGGATATTTCCTTTGGCCCTATAGTCTTCAAAGGGATTCTAAATATCTGCTCTCAGATTCCACAGAAATAAGGCTAGCAAAGAGATCCACGAAATACAGATGTAACTCTGTGAGTGGAAGTCACATATCACAGAGCAGTTTCTCAGAAAGCTTCTTTCCAGATTTCATTGGAGGATATTTCCTTTTTCACCGTAGTCCTCTACGGGCTTCCAAATATCACTTTGCCAATTCCACAAGAACTGTCTTAGCGAAAGCCTTCTTGAGGGGAAAGCTGTAACTTTGTGAGATGATTTCACAGAACACAAAGAAGTTTCTCAGAAAGCTTCTTTCTCTTTGTTATCGGAGGATATTTCCTTTGGCCCTACAGTCTTCAAAGGGATCCGAAATATCTGTTCTCAGATTCCACAGAAATAAGGCTAGCAAAGAGATCCACGAAATACAGATGTAACTCTGTGAGTGGAAGTCACATATCACAGAGCAGTTTCTCAGAAAGCTTCTTTCCAGATTTCATCGGAGGATATTTCCTTTTTCACCATAGCCGTCTATGGGCTTCCAAATATCACTTTGCCAATTCCACAAGAACTGTCTTACCGAAAAGCTTCTTTAGGGGAAAGCTGTAACTCTGTGAGATGATTTCACAGAACACAAAGAAGTTTCTCAGAAAGCTTCTTTCTCTTTGTTATCGGAGGATATTTCCTTTGGCTCCATAGTCTTCAAAGGGATCCGAAATATCTGTTCTCAGATTCCACAGAAATAAGGCTAGCAAAGAGATCCACGAAATACAGATGTAACTCTGTGAGTGGAAGTCACATATCACAGAGCAGTTTCTCAGAAAGCTTGTTTCCAGATTTCATCGGAGGATATTTCCTTTTTCAAGATAGCCCTTATGGGCTTCCAAATATCACTTTGCCAATTCCACAAGAACTCTCTTAGCGAAAGGCTTCTTGAGAGGAAATCTGTAACTCTGGGAGTTGATTTCACAGAACACAATGAAGTTTCTCAGAAAGCTTCTTTCTCTTTGTTATCGGAGGATATTTCCTTTAGCCCTATAGTCTTCAAAGGGATCCGAAATATCTGTTCTCAGATTCCACAGAAATAAGGCTAGCAAAGAGATCCACGAAATACAGATGTAACTCTGTGAGTGGAAGTCACATATCACAGAGCAGTTTCTCAGAAAGCTTCTTTCCAGATTTCATCGGAGGATATTTCCTTTTTCACCATAGCCCTCTATGGGCTTCCAAATATCACTTTGCCAATTCCACAAGAACTGTCTTAGCGAAAGGCTTCTTGAGGGGAAAGCTGTAACTCTGTGAGATGATTTCACAGAACACAAAGAAGTTTCTCAGAAAGCTTCTTTCTCTTTGTTATTGGAGCATATTTCCTTTGGTCCTATTGTCTTCAAAGGTATCCGAAATATCTGTTCTCAGATTCCACAGAAATAAGGCTAGCAAAGAGATCCACGAAATACAGATGTAACTCTGTGAGTGGAAGTCACATATCACAGAGCAGTTTCTCAGAAAGCTTCTTTCCAGATTTCATCGGAGGATATTTCCTTTTTCAGGATAGCCCTTAAGGGCTTCCAAATATCACTTTGCCAATTCCACAAGAATTGTCTTAGCGAAAGGCTTCTTGAGAGGAAAGCTGTAACTCTGGGAGATGATTTCACAGAACACAAAGAAGTTTCTCAGAAAGCTTCTTTCTCTTTGTTATCGGAGGATATTTCCTTTGGCCCTATAGTCTTCAAAGGGATCCGAAATATCTGTTCTCAGATTCCACAGAAATAAGGCTAGCAAAGACATCCACGAAATACATATGTAACTCTGTGAGTGGAAGTCACATATCACAGAGCAGTTTCTCAGAAAGCTTCTTTCCAGATTTCATCGGAGGATATTTCCTTTTTCACCATAGCCCTCTATGGGCTTCCAAATATCACTTTGCCAATTCCACAAGAACTGTCTTAGCGAAAGGCTTCTTGAGGGGAAAGCTGTAACTCTGTGAGATGATTTCACAGAACACAAAGAAGTTTCTCAGAAAGCTTCTTTCTCTTTGTTATGGGAGGATATTTCCTTTGGCCCTATAGTCTTCAAGGGGATTCTAAATATCTGCTTTCAGATTCCACAGAAATAAGGCTAGCAAAGAGATCCACGAAATACAGATTTAACTCTGTGAGTGGAAGTCACATATCACAGAGCAGTTTCTCAGAAAGCTTCTTTCCAGATTTCACCTGAGGATATTTCCTTTTTCACCATAGCCCTCTAAGGGGTTCCAAATATCACTTTGCCAATTCCACAAGAACTGTCTTAGCGTAAGCCTTCTTGAGGGGAAAGCTGTAACTCTGTGAGATGATTTCACAGAACACAAAGAAATTTCTCAGAAAGCTTCTTTCTCTTTGTTATCGGAGGATATTTCCTTTGGCCCTATAGTCTTCAAAGGGATCCGAAATATCTGTTCTCAGATTCCACAGAAATAAGGCTAGCAAAGAGATCCACGAAATACAGATGTAACTCTGTGAGTGGAAGTCACATATCACAGAGCAGTTTCTCAGAAAGCTTCTTTCCAGATTTCATCGGAGGATATTTCCTTTTTCACCATAGCCGTCTATGGGCTTCCAAATATCACTTTGCCAATTCCACAAGAACTGTCTTACCGAAAAGCTTCTTTAGGGGAAAGCTGTAACTCTGTGAGATGATTTCACAGAACACAAAGACGTTTCTCAGAAAGCTTCTTTCTCTTTGTTATCGGAGGATATTTCCTTTGGCTCCATAGTCTTCAAAGGGATCCGAAATATCTGTTCTCAGATTTCACAGAAATAAGGCTAGCAAAGAGATCCACGAAATACAGATGTAACTCTGTGAGTGGAAGTCACATATCACAGAGCAGTTTCTCAGAAAGCTTCTTTCCAGATTTCATCGGAGGATATTTCCTTTTTCAAGATAGCCCTTATGGGCTTCCAAATATCACTTTGCCAATTCCCCAAGATCTCTCTTAGCGAAAGGCTTCTTGAGAGGAAATCTGTAACTCTGGGAGATGATTTCACAGAACACAATGAAGTTTCTCAGAAAGCTTCTTTCTCTTTGTTATTGGAGGATATTTCCTTTGGCTCCATAGTCTTCAAAGGGATCCGAAATATCTGTTCTCAGATTCCACAGAAATAAGGCTAGCAAAGAGATCCACGAAATACAGATGTAACTCTGTGAGTGGAAGTCACATATCACAGAGCAGTTTCTCAGAAAGCTTCTTTCCAGATTTCATCGGAGGATATTTCCTTTTTCACCATAGCCCTCTATGGGCTTCCAAATATCACTTTGCCAATTCCACAAGAACTGTCTTAGCGAAAGGCTTCTTGAGGGGAAAGCTGTAACTCTGTGAGATGATTTCACAGAACACAAAGAAGTTTCTCAGAAAGCTTCTTTCTCTTTGTTATGCGAGGATATTTCCTTTGGCCCTATAGTCTTCAAAGGAATTCTAAATATCTGTTCTCAGATTCCACAGAAATAAGGCTAGCAAAGAGATCCACGAAATACAGATGTAACTCTGTGAGTGGAAGTCACATATCACAGAGCAGTTTCTCAGAAAGCTTCTTTCCAGATTTCATTGGAGGATATTTCCTTTTTCACCGTAGCCCTCTACGGGCTTCCAAATATCACTTTGCCAATTCCACAAGAACTGTCTTAGCGTAAGCCTTCTTGAGGGGAAAGCTGTAACTCTGTGAGATGATTTCACAGAACACAAAGAAGTTTCTCAGAAAGCTTCTTTCTCTTTGTTATCGGAGGATATTTCCTTTGGCCCTATAGTCTTCAAAGGGATCCGAAATATCTGTTCTCAGATTCCACAGAAATAAGGCTAGCAAAGAGATCCACGAAATACAGATGTAACTCTGTGAGTGGAAGTCACATATCACAGAGCAGTTTCTCAGAAAGCTTCTTTCCAGATTTCATCGGAGGATATTTCCTTTTTCACCATAGCCGTCTATGGGCTTCCAAATATCACTTTGCCAATTCCACAAGAACTGTCTTACCGAAAAGCTTCTTTAGGGGAAAGCTGTAACTCTGTGAGATGATTTCACAGAACACAAAGAAGTTTCTCAGAAAGCTTATTTCTCTTTGTTATCGGAGGATATTTCCTTTGGCTCCATAGTCTTCAAAGGGATCCGAAATATCTGTTCTCAGATTCCACAGAAATAAGGCTAGCAAAGAGATCCACGAAATACAGATGTAACTCTGTGAGTGGAAGTCACATATCACAGAGCAGTTTCTCAGAAAGCTTCTTTCCAGATTTCATCGGAGGATATTTCCTTTTTCACCATAGCCGTCTATGGGCTTCCAAATATCACTTTGCCAATTCCACAAGAACTGTCTTACCGAAAAGCTTCTTTAGGGGAAAGATGTAACTCTGTGAGATGATTTCACAGAACACAAAGACGTTTCTCAGAAAGCTTCTTTCTCTTTGTTATCGGAGGATATTTCCTTTGGCTCCATAGTCTTCAAAGGGATCCGAAATATCTGTTCTCAGATTTCACAGAAATAAGGCTAGCAAAGAGATCCACGAAATACAGATGTAACTCTGTGAGTGGAAGTCACATATCACAGAGCAGTTTCTCAGAAAGCTTCTTTCCAGATTTCATCGGAGGATATTTCCTTTTTCAAGATAGCCCTTATGGGCTTCCAAATATCACTTTGCCAATTCCCCAAGATCTCTCTTAGCGAAAGGCTTCTTGAGAGGAAATCTGTAACTCTGGGAGATGATTTCACAGAACACAATGAAGTTTCTCAGAAAGCTTCTTTCTCTTTGTTATTGGAGGATATTTCCTTTGGCTCCATAGTCTTCAAAGGGATCCGAAATATCTGTTCTCAGATTCCACAGAAATAAGGCTAGCAAAGAGATCCACGAAATACAGATGTAACTCTGTGAGTGGAAGTCACATATCACAGAGCAGTTTCTCAGAAAGCTTCTTTCCAGATTTCATCGGAGGATATTTCCTTTTTCACCATAGCCCTCTATGGGCTTCCAAATATCACTTTGCCAATTCCACAAGAACTGTCTTAGCGAAAGGCTTCTTGAGGGGAAAGCTGTAACTCTGTGAGATGATTTCACAGAACACAAAGAAGTTTCTCAGAAAGCGTCTTTCTCTTTGTTATCGGAGGATATTTCCTTTGGCCCTATAGTCTTCAAAGGTATACGAAATATCTGTTCTCAGATTCCACAGAAATAAGGCTAGCAAAGAGATCCACGAAATACAGATGTAACTCTGTGAGTGGAAGTCACATATCACAGAGCAGTTTCTCAGAAAGCTTCTTTCCAGATTTCATCGGAGGATATTTCCTTTTTCACCATAGCCCTCTATGGGCTTCCATATATCACTTTGCCAATTCCACAAGAACTGTCTTAGCGAAAGGCTTCTTGAGGGGAAAGCTGTAACTCTGTGAGATGATTTCACAGAATACAAAGAAGTTTCTCAGAAAGCTTCTTTCTCTTTGTTATGCGAGGATATTTCCTTTGGCCCTATAGTCTTCAAAGGGATTCTAAATATCTGCTCTCAGATTCCACAGAAATAAGGCTAGCAAAGAGATCCACGAAATACAGATGTAACTCTGTGAGTGGAAGTCACATATCACAGAGCAGTTTCTCAGAAAGCTTCTTTCCAGATTTCATTGGAGGATATTTCCTTTTTCACCGTAGTCCTCTACGGGCTTCCAAATATCACTTTGCCAATTCCACAAGAACTGTCTTAGCGAAAGCCTTCTTGAGGGGAAAGCTGTAACTCTGTGAGATGATTTCACAGAACACAAAGAAGTTTCTCAGAAAGCTTCTTTCTCTTTGTTATCGGAGGATATTTCCTTTGGCCCTACAGTCTTCAAAGGGATCCGAAATATCTGTTCTCAGATTCCACAGAAATAAGGCTAGCAAAGAGATCCACGAAATACAGATGTAACTCTGTGAGTGGAAGTCACATATCACAGAGCAGTTTCTCAGAAAGCTTCTTTCCAGATTTCATCGGAGGATATTTCCTTTTTCACCATAGCCGTCTATGGGCTTCCAAATATCACTTTGCCAATTCCACAAGAACTGTCTTAGCGAAAGGCTTCTTGAGGGGAAAGCTGTAACTCTGTGAGATGATTTCACAGAACACAAAGAAGTTTCTCAGAAAGCTTCTTTCTCTTTGTTATCGGAGGATATTTCCTTTGGCCCTATAGTCTTCAAAGGGATCCGAAATATCTGTTCTCAGATTCCACAGAAATAAGGCTAGCAAAGAGATCCACGAAATACAGATGTAACTCTGTGAGTGGAAGTCACATATCTCAGAGCAGTTTCTCAGAAAGCTTCTTTCCAGATTTCATCGGAGGATATTTCCTTTTTCACCATAGCCCTCTATGGGCTTCCAAATATCACTTTGCCAATTCCACAAGAACTGTCTTAGCGAAAGGCTTCTTGAGGGGAAAGCTGTAACTCTGTGAGATGATTTCACAGAACACAAAGAAGTTTCTCAGAAAGCTTCTTTCTCTTTGTTATGGGAGGATATTTCCTTTGGCCCTGTAGTCTTCAAGGGGATTCTAAATATCTGCTTTCAGATTCTACAGTAATAAGGCTAGCAAAGAGATCCACGAAATACAGATGTAACTCTGTGAGTGGAAGTCACATATCACAGAGCAGTTTCTCAGAAAGCTTCTTTCCAGATTTCATCAGAGGATATTTCCTTTTTCACCATAGCCCTCTATGGGCTTCCAAATATCACTTTGCCAATTCCACAAGAACTGTCTTAGCGAAAGGCTTCTTGAGGGGAAAGCGGTAACTCTGTGAGATGATTTCACAGAACACAAAGAAGTTTCTCAGAAAGCTTCTTTCTCTTTATTATCGGAGGATATTTCCTTTGGACCTATAGTCTTCCAAGGAATCCGAAATATCTGTTCTCAGATTCCACAGAAATAAGGCTAGCAAAGAGATCCACGAAATTCAGATGTAACTCTGTGAGTGGAAGTCTCATATCACAGAGCAGTTTCTCAGAAAGCTTCTTTCCAGATTTCATCGGAGGATATTTCCTTTTTCACCATAGCCCTCTATCGGCTTCCAAATGTCACTTTGCCAATTCCACAAGAACTGTCTTAGCGAAAGTTTTCCTGAGGGAAAATCTGTAACTCTGTGAGATGATTTCACAGAACACAAAGAAGTTTCTCAGAAAGCTTCTTTCTCTTTGTTATCGGAGGATATTTCCTTTGGCCCTATAGTCCTCAAAGGGATCCGAAATATCTGTTCTCAGATTCCACAGAAATAAGGCTAGCATAGAGATCCACGAAAAACAGATGTAATTCTGTGAGTGGAAGTCACATATCACAGAGCAGTTTCTCAGAAAGCTTCTTTCCAGATTTCATTGGAGGATATTTCCTTTTTCACAATAGCCCTCTATGGGCTTCCAAATATCACTTTGCCAATTCCACAAGAACTGTCTTAGCGAAAGGCTTCTTGAGGGGAAAGCTGTAACTCTGGGAGATGATTTCACAGAACACAAAGAAGTTTCTCAGAAAGCTTCTTTCTCTTTGTTATCGGAGGATATTTCCTTTGGCCCTATAGTCTTCAAAGGGATCCGAAATATCTGTTCTCAGATTCCACAGAAATAAGGCTAGCAAAGAGATCCACGAAATACTGATGTAACTCTGTGAGTGGAAGTCACACATCACAGAGCAGTTTCTCAGAAAGCTTCTTTGCAGATTTCATCTGAGGATATTTCCTTTTTCAACATAGCCCTCTATGGGCTTCCAAATATCACTTTGCCAATTCCACAAGAACTGTCTTAGGGAAAGGCTTCTTGAGGGCAAAGCTGTAACTCTGTGAGATGATTTCACAGAACACAAAGAAGTTTCTCAGAAAGCATCTTTCTCTTTGTCATGGGAGGATATTTCCATTGTCCCTATAGTCTTCAAAGGGATCCGAAATATCTGTTCTCAGATTCCACAGAAATAAGGCTAGCAAAGAGATCCACGAAATACAGATGTAACTCTGTGAGTGGAAGTCACATATCCCAGAGCAGATTCTCAGAAAGCTTCTTTCCAGATTTCATCGGAGGATATTTCCTTTTTCACCATAGCCCTCTATGGGCTTCCAAATATCACTTTGCCAATTCCACAAGAACTGTCTTAGCGAAAGGCTTCTTGAGGGGAAAGCTGTAACTCTGTGAGATGATTTCACAGAACACAAAGAAGTTTCTCAGAAAGCTTCTTTCTCTTTCTTATCGGAGGATATTTCCTTTGGCCCTATAGTCTTCAAAGGGATCCGAAATATCTGTTCTCAGATTCCACAGAAATAAGGCTAGCAAAGAGATCCACGAAATACAGATGTAACTCTGTGAGTGGAAGTCACATATCACAGAGCAGTTTCTCAGAAAGCTTCTTTCCAGATTTCATCGGAGGATATTTCCTTTTTCACCATAGCCCTCTAAGGGCTACCAAATATCACTTTGCCAATTCCACAAGAACTGTCTTAGCGAAAGGCTTCTTGAGGGGAAAGCTGTAACTCTGTGAGATGATTTCACAGAACACAAAGAAGTTTCTCAGAAAGCTTCTTTCTCTTTGTTATGGGAGGATATTTCCTTTGGCCCTACAGTCTTCAAATGCATTCTAAATATCTGCTCTCAGATTCCACAGAAATAAGGCTAGCAAAGAGATCCACGAAATACAGATGTAACTCTGTGAGTGGAAGTCACATATCACAGAGCAGTTTCTCAGAAAGCTTCTTTCCAGATTTCATCGGAGGATATTTCCTTTTTCACCATAGCCGTCTATGGGCTTCCAAATATCACTTTGCCAATTCCACAAGAACTGTCTTAGCGGAAGGCTTCTTGAGGGGAAAGCTGTAACTCTGTGAGATGATTTCACAGAACACAAAGAAGTTTCTCAGAAAGCTTCTTTCTCTTTGTTATCGGAGGATATTTCCTTTGGCCCTATAGTCTTCAAAGGGATCCGAAATATCTGTTCTCAGATTCCACAGAAATAAGGCTAGCAAAGACATCCACGAAATACATATGTAACTCTGTGAGTGGAAGTCACATATCACAGAGCAGTTTCTCAGAAAGCTTCTTTCCAGATTTCATCGGAGGATATTTCCTTTTTCACCATAGCCCTCTATGGGCTTCCAAATATCACTTTGCCAATTCCACAAGAACTG
The DNA here is from genome assembly GCF_049350105.2 of Macaca mulatta. Taxonomy (NCBI): domain Eukaryota; kingdom Metazoa; phylum Chordata; class Mammalia; order Primates; family Cercopithecidae; genus Macaca; species Macaca mulatta. Next base: position 33,759,479 of record NC_133417.1, read on the forward strand.
TCTTAGCGAAAGGCTTCTTGAGGGGAAAGCTGTAACTCTGTGAGATGATTTCACAGAACACAAAGAAGTTTCTCAGAAAGCTTCTTTCTCTTTGTTATGGGAGGATATTTCCTTTGGCCCTATAGTCTTGAAGGGGATTCTAAATATCTGCTTTCAGATTCCACAGAAATAAGACTAGCAAAGTGATCCACGAAATACAGATGTAACTCTGTGTGTGGAAGTCACATATCACAGAGCAGTTTCTCAGAAAGCTTCTTTCCAGATTTCACCTGAGGATATTTCCTTTTTCACCATAGCCCTCTAAGGGGTTCCAAATATCACTTTGCCAATTCCACAAGAACTGTCTTAGCGAAAGGCTTCTTGAGGGGAAAGCTCTAACTCTGTGAGATGATTTCAGAGAACAAAAAGAAGTTTCTCAGAAAGCTTCTTTCTCTTTGTTATGGGAGGATATTTCCTTTGGCCCTATAGTCTTCAAGGGGATTCTAAATATCTGCTTTCAGATTCCACAGAAATAAGGCTAGCAAAGAGATCCACGAAATACAGATGTAACTCTGTGAGTGGAAGTCTCATATCACAGAGCAGTTTCTCAGAAAGCTTCTTTCCAAATTTCATCGGAGGATATTTCCTTTTTCACCATAGCCCTCTATCGGCTTCCAAATGTCCCTTTGCCAATTCCACAAGAACTGTCTTAGCGAAAGGTTTCTTGAGGGAAAATCTGTAACTCTGTGAGATGATTTCACAGAACACAAAGAAGTTTCTCAGAAAGCTTCTTTCTCTTTGTTATCGGAGGATATTTCCTTTGGCCCTATAGTCCTCAAAGGGATCCGAAATATCTGTTCTCAGATTCCACAGAAATAAGGCTAGCATAGAGATCCACGAAATACAGATGTAATTCTGTGAGTGGAAGTCACTTATCACAGAGCAGTTTGTGAGAAAGCTTCTTTCCAGATTTCATTGGAGGATATTTCCTTTTTCACAATAGCCCTCTATGGGCTTCCAAATATCACTTTGCCAATTCCACAAGAACTGTCTTAGCGAAAGGCTTCTTGAGGGGAAAGCTGTAACTCTGTGAGATGATTTCACAGAACACAAAGAAGTTTCTCAGAAAGCTTCTTTCTCTTTGTTATGGGAGGATATTTCCTTTGGCCCTATAGTCTTCAAGGGGATTCTAAATATCTGCTTTCAGATTCCACAGAAATAAGGCTAGCAAAGAGATCCACGAAATACAGATGTAACTCTGTGAGTGGAAGTCACATATCACAGAGCAGTTTCTCAGAAAGCTTCTTTCCAGATTTCACCTGAGGATATTTCCTTTTTCACCATAGCCCTCTAAGGGGTTCCAAATATCACTTTGCCAATTCCACAAGAACTGTCTTAGCGAAAGGCTTCTTGAGGGGAAAGCTCTAACTCTGTGAGATGATTTCAGAGAACACAAAGAAGTTTCTCAGAAAGCTTCTTTCTCTTTGTTATGGGAGGATATTTCCTTTGGCCCTATAGTCTTCAAGGGGATTCTAAATATCTGCTTTCAGATTCCACAGAAATAAGGCTAGCAAAGAGATCCACGAAATACAGATGTAACTCTGTGAGTGGAAGTCACATATCACAGAGCAGTTTCTCAGAAAGCTTCTTTCCAGATTTCATCTGAGGATATTTCCTTTTTCACCATAGCCCTCTATGGGCTTCCAAATATCACTTTGCCAATTCCACAAGAACTGTCTTAGCGAAAGGCTTCTTGAGGGGAAAGCTGTAACTCTGTGAGATGATTTCACAGAACACAAAGAAGTTTCTCAGAAAGCGTCTTTCTCTTTGTTATCGGAGGATATTTCCTTTGGCCCTATAGTGTTCAAAGGTATACGAAATATCTGTTCTCAGATTCCACAGAAATAAGGCTAGCAAAGAGATCCACGAAATACAGATGTAACTCTGTGAGTGGAAGTCACATATCACAGAGCAGTTTCTCAGAAAGCTTCTTTCCAGATTTCATCGGAGGATATTTCCTTTTTCACCGTAGCCCTCTATGGGCTTCCATATATCACTTTGCCAATTCCACAAGAACTGTCTTAGCGAAAGGCTTCTTGAGGGGAAAGCTGTAACTCTGTGAGATGATTTCACAGAATACAAAGAAGTTTCTCAGAAAGCTTCTTTCTCTTTGTTATGCGAGGATATTTCCTTTGGCCCTATAGTCTTCAAAGGGATTCTAAATATCTGCTCTCAGATTCCACAGAAATAAGGCTAGCAAAGAGATCCACGAAATACAGATGTAACTCTGTGAGTGGAAGTCACATATCACAGAGCAGTTTCTCAGAAAGCTTCTTTCCAGATTTCATTGGAGGATATTTCCTTTTTCACCGTAGTCCTCTACGGGCTTCCAAATATCACTTTGCCAATTCCACAAGAACTGTCTTAGCGAAAGCCTTCTTGAGGGGAAAGCTGTAACTTTGTGAGATGATTTCACAGAACACAAAGAAGTTTCTCAGAAAGCTTCTTTCTCTTTGTTATCGGAGGATATTTCCTTTGGCCCTACAGTCTTCAAAGGGATCCGAAATATCTGTTCTCAGATTCCACAGAAATAAGGCTAGCAAAGAGATCCACGAAATACAGATGTAACTCTGTGAGTGGAAGTCACATATCACAGAGCAGTTTCTCAGAAAGCTTCTTTCCAGATTTCATCGGAGGATATTTCCTTTTTCACCATAGCCGTCTATGGGCTTCCAAATATCACTTTGCCAATTCCACAAGAACTGTCTTACCGAAAAGCTTCTTTAGGGGAAAGCTGTAACTCTGTGAGATGATTTCAGAGAACACAAAGAAGTTTCTCAGAAAGCTTCTTTCTCTTTGTTATCGGAGGATATTTCCTTTGGCTCCATAGTCTTCAAAGGGATCCGAAATATCTGTTCTCAGATTCCACAGAAATAAGGCTAGCAAAGAGATCCACGAAATACAGATGTAACTCTGTGAGTGGAAGTCACATATCACAGAGCAGTTTCTCAGAAAGCTTGTTTCCAGATTTCATCGGAGGATATTTCCTTTTTCAAGATAGCCCTTATGGGCTTCCAAATATCACTTTGCCAATTCCACAAGAACTCTCTTAGCGAAAGGCTTCTTGAGAGGAAATCTGTAACTCTGGGAGATGATTTCACAGAACACAATGAAGTTTCTCAGAAAGCTTCTTTCTCTTTGTTATCGGAGGATATTTCCTTTAGTCCTATAGTCTTCAAAGGGATCCGAAATATCTGTTCTCAGATTCCACAGAAATAAGGCTAGCAAAGAGATCCACGAAATACAGATGTAACTCTGTGAGTGGAAGTCACATATCACAGAGCAGTTTCTCAGAAATCTTCTTTCCAGATTTCATCGGAGGATATTTCCTTTTTCACCATAGCCCTCTATGGGCTTCCAAATATCACTTTGCCAATTCCACAAGAACTGTCTTAGCGAAAGGCTTCTTGAGGGGAAAGCTGTAACTCTGTGAGATGATTTCACAGAACACAAAGAAGTTTCTCAGAAAGCTTCTTTCTCTTTGTTATTGGAGCATATTTCCTTTGGTCCTATTGTCTTCAAAGGTATCCGAAATATCTGTTCTCAGATTCCACAGAAATAAGGCTAGGAAAGAGATCCACGAAATACAGATGTAACTCTGTGAGTGGAAGTCACATATCACAGAGCAGTTTCTCAGAAAGCTTCTTTCCAGATTTCATCGGAGGATATTTCCTTTTTCAGGATAGCCCTTAAGGGCTTCCAAATATCACTTTGCCAATTCCACAAGAATTGTCTTAGCGAAAGGCTTCTTGAGAGGAAAGCTGTAACTCTGGGAGATGATTTCACAGAACACAAAGAAGTTTCTCAGAAAGCTTCTTTCTCTTTGTTATCGGAGGATATTTCCTTTGGCCCTATAGTCTTCAAAGGGATCCGAAATATCTGTTCTCAGATTCCACAGAAATAAGGCTAACAAAGACATCCACGAAATACATATGTAACTCTGTGAGTGGAAGTCACATATCACAGAGCAGTTTCTCAGAAAGCTTCTTTCCAGATTTCATCGGAGGATATTTCCTTTTTCACCATAGCCCTCTATGGGCTTCCAAATATCACTTTGCCAATTCCACAAGAACTGTCTTAGCGAAAGGCTTCTTGAGGGGAAAGCTGTAACTCTGTGAGATGATTTCACAGAACACAAAGAAGTTTCTCAGAAAGCTTCTTTCTCTTTGTTATGGGAGGATATTTCCTTTGGCCCTATAGTCTTCAAGGGGATTCTAAATATCTGCTTTCAGATTCCACAGAAATAAGGCTAGCAAAGAGATCCACGAAATACAGATTTAACTCTGTGAGTGGAAGTCACATATCACAGAGCAGTTTCTCAGAAAGCTTCTTTCCAGATTTCACCTGAGGATATTTCCTTTTTCACCATAGCCCTCTAAGGGGTTCCAAATATCACTTTGCCAATTCCACAAGAACTGTCTTAGCGTAAGCCTTCTTGAGGGGAAAGCTGTAACTCTGTGAGATGATTTCACAGAACACAAAGAAGTTTCTCAGAAAGCTTCTTTCTCTTTGTTATCGGAGGATATTTCCTTTGGCCCTATAGTCTTCAAAGGGATCCGAAATATCTGTTCTCAGATTCCACAGAAATAAGGCTAGCAAAGAGATCCACGAAATACAGATGTAACTCTGTGAGTGGAAGTCACATATCACAGAGCAGTTTCTCAGAAAGCTTCTTTCCAGATTTCATCGGAGGATATTTCCTTTTTCACCATAGCCGTCTATGGGCTTCCAAATATCACTTTGCCAGTTCCACAAGAACTGTCTTACCGAAAAGCTTCTTTAGGGGAAAGCTGTAACTCTGTGAGATGATTTCACAGAACACAAAGAAGTTTCTCAGAAAGCTTCTTTCTCTTTGTTATCGGAGGATATTTCCTTTGGCTCCATAGTCTTCAAAGGGATCCGAAATATCTGTTCTCAGATTCCACAGAAATAAGGCTAGCAAAGAGATCCACGAAATACAGATGTAACTCTGTGAGTGGAAGTCACATATCACAGAGCAGTTTCTCAGAAAGCTTCTTTCCAGATTTCATCGGAGGATATTTCCTTTTTCAAGATAGCCCTTATGGGCTTCCAAATATCACTTTGCCAATTCCACAAGAACTCTCTTAGCGAAAGGCTTCTTGAGAAGAAATCTGTAACTCTGGGAGATGATTTCACAGAACACAATGAAGTTTCTCAGAAAGCTTCTTTCTCTTTGTTATCGGAGGCTATTTCCTTTGGCTCCATAGTCTTCAAAGGGATCCGAAATATCTGTTCTCAGATTCCACAGAAATAAGGCTAGCAAAGAGATCCACGAAATACAGATGTAACTCTGTGAGTGGAAGTCACATATCACAGAGCAGTTTCTCAGAAAGCTTCTTTCCAGATTTCATCGGAGGATATTTCCTTTTTCACCATAGCCCTCTATGGGCTTCCAAATATCACTTTGCCAATTCCACAAGAACTGTCTTAGCGAAAGGTTCTTGAGGGGAAAGCTGTAACTCTGTGAGATGATTTCACAGAACACAAAGAAGTTTCTCAGAAATCTTCTTTCTCTTTGTTATGGGAGGATATTTCCTTTGGCCCTGTAGTCTTCAAGGGGATTCTAAATATCTGCTTTCAGATTCTACAGAAATAAGGCTAGCAAAGAGATCCACGAAATACAGACGTAACTCTGTGAGTGGAAGTCACATATCACAGAGCAGTTTCTCAGAAAGCTTCTTTCCAGATTTCATCAGAGGATATTTCCTTTTTCACCATAGCCCTCTATGGGCTTCCAAATATCACTTTGCCAATTCCACAAGAACTGTCTTAGCGAAAGCCTTCTTGAGGGGAAAGCTGTAACTCTGGGAGATGATTTCACAGAACACAAAGAAGTTTCTCAGAAAGCTTCTTTCTCTTTATTATCGGAGGATATTTCCTTTGGACCTATAGTCTTCCAAGGGATCCGAAATATCTGTTCTCAGATTCCACAGAAATAAGGCTAGCAAAGAGATCCACGAAATACAGATGTAACTCTGTGAGTGGAAGTCTCATATCACAGAGCAGTTTCTCAGAAAGCTTCTTTCCAGATTTCATCGGAGGATATTTCCTTTTTCACCATAGCCCTCTATCGGCTTCCAAATGTCACTTTGCCAATTCCACAAGAACTGTCTTAGCGAAAGGTTTCTTGAGGGAAAATCTGTAACTCTGTGAGATGATTTCACAGAACACAAAGAAGTTTCTCAGAAAGCTTCTTTCTCTTTGTTATGGGAGGATATTTCCTTTGTCCCTATAGTCCTCAAAGGGATCCGAAATATCTGTTCTCAGATTCCACAGAAATAAGGCTAGCATAGAGATCCACGAAAAACAGATGTAATTCTGTGAGTGGAAGTCACATATCACAAAGCAGTTTGTGAGAAAGCTTCTTTCCAGATTTCATTAGAGGATATTTCCTTTTTCACAATAGCCCTCTATGGGCTTCCAAATATCACTTTGCCAATTCCACAAGAACTGTCTTAGGGAAAGGCTTCTTGAGGGCAAAGCTGTAACTCTGTGAGATGATTTCAGAGAACACAAAGAAGTTTCTCAGAAAGCATCTTTCTCTTTGTCATGGGAGGATATTTCCATTGTCCCTATAGTCTTCAAAGGGATCCGAAATATCTGTTCTCAGATTCCACAGAAATAAGGCTAGCAAAGAGATCCACGAAATACAGATGTAACTCTGTGAGTGGAAGTCACATATCCCAGAGCAGTTTCTCAGAAAGCTTCTTTCCAGATTTCATCGCAGGATATTTCCTTTTTCACCATAGCCCTCTATGGGCTTCCAAATATCACTTTGCCAATTCCACAAGAACTGTCTTAGCGAAAGGCTTCTTGAGGGGAAAGCTGTAACTCTGTGAGATGATTTCACAGAACACAAAGAAGTTTCTCAGAAAGCTTCTTTCTCTTTCTTATCGGAGGATATTTCCTTTGGCCCTATAGTCTTCAAAGGGATCCGAAATATCTGTTCTCAGATTCCACAGAAATAAGGCTAGCAAAGAGATCCACGAAATACAGATGTAACTCTGTGAGTGGAAGTCACATATCACAGAGCAGTTTCTCAGAAAGCTTCATTCCAGATTTCATCGGAGGATATTTCCTTTTTCACCATAGCCCTCTAAGGGCTACCAAATATCACTTTGCCAATTCCACAAGAACTGTCTTAGCGAAAGGCTTCTTGAGGGGAAAGCTGTAACTCTGGGAGATGATTTCACAGAACACAAAGAAGTTTCTCAGAAAGCTTCTTTCTCTTTGTTATGGGAGGATATTTCCTTTGGCCCTACAGTCTTCAAATGGATTCTAAATATCTGCTCTCAGATTCCACAGAAATAAGGCTAGCAAAGAGATCCACGAAATACAGATGTAACTCTGTGAGTGGAAGTCACATATCACAGAGCAGTTTCTCAGAAAGCTTCTTTCCAGATTTCATCGGAGGATATTTCCTTTTTCACCATAGCCGTCTATGGGCTTCCAAATATCACTTTGCCAATTCCACAAGAACTGTCTTAGCGGAAGGCTTCTTGAGGGGAAAGCTGTAACTCTGTGAGATGATTTCACAGAACACAAAGAAGTTTCTCCGAAAGCTTCTTTCTCTTTGTTATTGGAGCATATTTCCTTTGGTACTATAGTCTTCAAAGGTATCCGAAATATGTGTTGTCAGATTCCACAGAAATAAGGCTAGCAAAGAGATCCACGAAATACAGATGTAACTCTGTGAGTGGAAGTCACATATCACAGAGCAGTTTCTCAGAAAGCTTCTTTCCAGATTTCATCGGAGGATATTTCCTTTTTCAGGATAGCCCTTAAGGGCTTCCAAATATCACTTTGCCAATTCCACAAGAACTGTCTTAGCGAAAGCCTTCTTGAGAGGAAAGCTGTAACTCTGGGAGATGATTTCACAGAACACAAAGAAGTTTCTCAGAAAGCTTCTTTCTCTTTGTTAACGGAGGATATTTCCTTTGGCCCTATAGTCTTCAAAGGGATCCGAAATATCTGTTCTCAGATTCCACAGAAATAAGGCTAGCAAAGACATCCAAGAAATACATATGTAACTCTGTGAGTGGAAGTCACATATCACAGAGCAGTTTCTCAGAAAGCTTCTTTCCAGATTTCATCGGAGGATATTTCCTTTTTCACCATAGCCCTCTATGGGCTTCCAAATATCACTTTGCCAATTCCACAAGAACTGTCTTAGCGAAAGGCTTCTTGAGGGGAAAGCTGTAACTCTGTGAGATGATTTCACAGAACACAAAGAAGTTTCTCAGAAAGCTTCTTTCTCTTTGTTATCGGAGGATATTTCCTTTGGCCCTATAGTCCTCAAAGGGATCCGAAATATCTGTTCTCAGATTCCACAGAAATAAGGCTAGCATGGAGATCCACGAAATACAGATGTAATTCTGTGAGTGGAAGTCACTTATCACAGAGCAGTTTGTGAGAAAGCTTCTTTCCAGATTTCATTGGAGGATATTTCCTTTTTCACAATAGCCCTCTATGGGCTTCCAAATATCACTTTGCCAATTCCACAAGAACTGTCTTAGCGAAAGGCTTCTTGAGGGGAAAGCTGTAACTCTGTGAGATGATTTCACAGAACACAAAGAAGTTTCTCAGAAAGCTTCTTTCTCTTTGTTATGGGAGGATATTTCCTTTGGCCCTATAGTCTTCAAGGGGATTCTAAATATCTGCTTTCAGATTCCACAGAAATAAGGCTAGCAAAGAGATCCACGAAATACAGATGTAACTCTGTGAGTGGAAGTCACATATCACAGAGCAGTTTCTCAGAAAGCTTCTTTCCAGATTTCACCGGAGGATATTTCCTTTTTCACCATAGCCCTCTAAGGGGTTCCAAATATCACTTTGCCAATTCCACAAGAACTGTCTTAGCGAAAGGCTTCTTGAGGGGAAAGCTCTAACTCTGTGAGATGATTTCAGAGAACACAAAGAAGTTTCTCAGAAAGCTTCTTTCTCTTTGTTATGGGAGGATATTTCCTTTGGCCCTATAGTCTTCAAGGGGATTCTAAATATCTGCTTTCAGATTCCACAGAAATAAGGCTAGCAAAGAGATCCACGAAATACAGATGTAACTCTGTGAGTGGAAGTCACATATCACAGAGCAGTTTCTCAGAAAGCTTCTTTCCAGATTTCATCTGAGGATATTTCCTTTTTCACCATAGCCCTCTATGGGCTTCCAAATATCACTTTGCCAATTCCACAAGAACTGTCTTAGCGAAAGGCTTCTTGAGGGGAAAGCTGTAACTCTGTGAGATGATTTCACAGAACACAAAGAAGTTTCTCAGAAAGCGTCTTTCTCTTTGTTATCGGAGGATATTTCCTTTGGCCCTATAGTCTTCAAAGGTATACGAAATATCTGTTCTCAGATTCCACAGAAATAAGGCTAGCAAAGAGATCCACGAAATACAGATGTAACTCTGTGAGTGGAAGTCACATATCACAGAGCAGTTTCTCAGAAAGCTTGTTTCCAGATTTCATCGGAGGATATTTCCTTTTTCACCGTAGCCCTCTATGGGCTTCCATATATCACTTTGCCAATTCCACAAGAACTGTCTTAGCGAAAGGCTTCTTGAGGGGAAAGCTGTAACTCTGTGAGATGATTTCACAGAATACAAATAAGTTTCTCAGAAAGCTTCTTTCTCTTTGTTATGCGAGGATATTTCCTTTGGCCCTATAGTCTTCAAAGGGATTCTAAATATCTGCTCTAAGATTCCACAGAAATAAGGCTAGCAAAGAGATCCACGAAATACAGATGTAACTCTGTGAGTGGAAGTCACATATCACAGAGCAGTTTCTCAGAAAGCTTCTTTCCAGATTTCACCGGAGGATATTTCCTTTTTCACCATAGCCCTCTAAGGGGTTCCAAATATCACTTTGCCAATTCCACAAGAACTGTCTTAGCGAAAGGCTTCTTGAGGGGAAAGCTCTAACTCTGTGAGATGATTTCAGAGAACACAAAGAAGTTTCTCAGAAAGCTTCTTTCTCTTTGTTATGGGAGGATATTTCCTTTGGCCCTATAGTCTTCAAGGGGATTCTAAATATCTGCTTTCAGATTCCACAGAAATAAGGCTAGCAAAGAGATCCACGAAATACAGATGTAACTCTGTGAGTGGAAGTCACATATCACAGAGCAGTTTCTCAGAAAGATTCTTTCCAGATTTCATCTGAGGATATTTCCTTTTTCACCATAGCCCTCTATGGGCTTCCAAATATCACTTTGCCAATTCCACAAGAACTGTCTTAGCGAAAGGCTTCTTGAGGGGAAAGCTGTAACTCTGTGAGATGATTTCACAGAACACAAAGAAGTTTCTCAGAAAGCGTCTTTCTCTTTGTTATCGGAGGATATTTCCTTTGGCCCTATAGTCTTCAAAGGTATACGAAATATCTGTTCTCAGATTCCACAGAAATAAGGCTAGCAAAGAGATCCACGAAATACAGATGTAACTCTGTGAGTGGAAGTCACATATCACAGAGCAGTTTCTCAGAAAGCTTGTTTCCAGATTTCATCGGAGGATATTTCCTTTTTCACCGTAGCCCTCTATGGGCTTCCATATATCACTTTGCCAATTCCACAAGAACTGTCTTAGCGAAAGGCTTCTTGAGGGGAAAGCTGTAACTCTGTGAGATGATTTCACAGAATACAAAGAAGTTTCTCAGAAAGCTTCTTTCTCTTTGTTATGCGAGGATATTTCCTTTGGCCCTATAGTCTTCAAAGGGATTCTAAATATCTGCTCTCAGATTCCACAGAAATAAGGCTAGCAAAGAGATCCACGAAATACAGATGTAACTCTGTGAGTGGAAGTCCCATATCACAGAGCAGTTTCTCAAAAAGCTTCTTTCCAGATTTCATTGGAGGATATTTCCTTTTTCACCATAGCCGTCTATGGGCTTCCAAATATCACTTTGCCAATTCCACAAGAACTGTCTTACCGAAAAGCTTCTTTAGGGGAAAGCTGTAACTCTGTGAGATGATTTCACAGAACACAAAGAAGTTTCTCAGAAAGCTTCTTTCTCTTTGTTATCGGAGGATATTTCCTTTGGCTCCATAGTCTTCAAAGGGATCCGAAATATCTGTTCTCAGATTCCACAGAAATAAGGCTAGCAAAGAGATCCACGAAATACAGATGTAACTCTGTGAGTGGAAGTCACATATCACAGAGCAGTTTCTCAGAAAGCTTGTTTCCAGATTTCATCGGAGGATATTTCCTTTTTCAAGATAGCCCTTATGGGCTTCCAAATATCACTTTGCCAATTCCACAAGAACTCTCTTAGCGAAAGGCTTCTTGAGAGGAAATCTGTAACTCTGGGAGTTGATTTCACAGAACACAATGAAGTTTCTCAGAAAGCTTCTTTCTCTTTGTTATCGGAGGATATTTCCTTTAGCCCTATAGTCTTCAAAGGGATCCGAAATATCTGTTCTCAGATTCCACAGAAATAAGGCTAGCAAAGAGATCCACGAAATACAGATGTAACTCTGTGAGTGGAAGTCACATATCACAGAGCAGTTTCTCAGAAAGCTTCTTTCCAGATTTCATCGGAGGATATTTCCTTTTTCACCATAGCCCTCTATGGGCTTCCAAATATCACTTTGCCAATTCCACAAGAACTGTCTTAGCGAAAGGCTTCTTGAGGGGAAAGCTGTAACTCTGTGAGATGATTTCACAGAACACAAAGAAGTTTCTCAGAAAGCTTCTTTCTCTTTGTTATTGGAGCATATTTCCTTTGGTCCTATTGTCTTCAAAGGTATCCGAAATATCTGTTCTCAGATTCCACAGAAATAAGGCTAGCAAAGAGATCCACGAAATACAGATGTAACTCTGTGAGTGGAAGTCACATATCACAGAGCAGTTTCTCAGAAAGCTTCTTTCCAGATTTCATCGGAGGATATTTCCTTTTTCAGGATAGCCCTTAAGGGCTTCCAAATATCACTTTGCCAATTCCACAAGAATTGTCTTAGCGAAAGGCTTCTTGAGAGGAAAGCTGTAACTCTGGGAGATGATTTCCCAGAACACAAAGAAGTTTCTCAGAAAGCTTCTTTCTCTTTGTTATCGGAGGATATTTCCTTTGGCCCTATAGTCTTCAAAGGGATCCGAAATATCTGTTCTCAGATTCCACAGAAATAAGGCTAGCAAAGACATCCACGAAATACATATGTAACTCTGTGAGTCGAAGTCACATATCACAGAGCAGTTTCTCAGAAAGCTTCTTTCCAGATTTCATCGGAGGATATTTCCTTTTTCACCATAGCCCTCTATGGGCTTCCAAATATCACTTTGCCAATTCCACAAGAACTGTCTTAGCGAAAGGCTTCTTGAGGGGAAAACTGTAACTCTGTGAGATGATTTCACAGAACACAAAGAAGTTTCTCAGAAAGCTTCTTTCTCTTTGTTATGGGAGGATATTTCCTTTGGCCCTATAGTCTTCAAGGGGATTCTAAATATCTGCTTTCAGATTCCACAGAAATAAGGCTAGCAAAGAGATCCACGAAATACAGATTTAACTCTGTGAGTGGAAGTCACATATCACAGAGCAGTTTCTCAGAAAGCTTCTTTCCATATTTCACCTGAGGATATTTCCTTTTTCACCATAGCCCTCTAAGGGGTTCCAAATATCACTTTGCCAATTCCACAAGAACTGTCTTAGCGTAAGCCTTCTTGAGGGGAAAGCTGTAACTCTGTGAGATGATTTCACAGAACACAAAGAAATTTCTCAGAAAGCTTCTTTCTCTTTGTTATCGGAGGATATTTCCTTTGGCCCTATAGTCTTCAAAGGGATCCGAAATATCTGTTCTCAGATTCCACAGAAATAAGGCTAGCAAAGAGATCCACGAAATACAGATGTAACTCTGTGAGTGGAAGTCACATATCACAGAGCAGTTTCTCAGAAAGCTTCTTTCCAGATTTCATCGGAGGATATTTCCTTTTTCACCATAGCCGTCTATGGGCTTCCAAATATCACTTTGCCAATTCCACAAGAACTGTCTTACCGAAAAGCTTCTTTAGGGGAAAGCTGTAACTCTGTGAGATGATTTCACAGAACACAAAGACGTTTCTCAGAAAGCTTCTTTCTCTTTGTTATCGGAGGATATTTCCTTTGGCTCCATAGTCTTCAAAGGGATCCGAAATATCTGTTCTCAGATTTCACAGAAATAAGGCTAGCAAAGAGATCCACGAAATACAGATGTAACTCTGTGAGTGGAAGTCACATATCACAGAGCAGTTTCTCAGAAAGCTTCTTTCCAGATTTCATCGGAGGATATTTCCTTTTTCAAGATAGCCCTTATGGGCTTCCAAATATCACTTTGGAAATTCCACAAGATCTCTCTTAGCGAAAGGCTTCTTGAGAGGAAATCTGTAACTCTGGGAGATGATTTCACAGAACACAATGAAGTTTCTCAGAAAGCTTCTTTCTCTTTGTTATCGGAGGATATTTCCTTTGGCTCCATAGTCTTCAAAGGGATCCGAAATATCTGTTCTCAGATTCCACAGAAATAAGGCTAGCAAAGAGATCCACGAAATACAGATGTAACTCTGTGAGTGGAAGTCACATATCACAGAGCAGTTTCTCAGAAAGCTTCTTTCCAGATTTCATCGGAGGATATTTCCTTTTTCACCATAGCCCTCTATGGGCTTCCAAATATCACTTTGCCAATTCCACAAGAACTGTCTTAGCGAAAGGCTTCTTGAGGGGAAAGCTGTAACTCTGTGAGATGATTTCACAGAACACAAAGAAGTTTCTCAGAAAGCTTCTTTCTCTTTGTTATGCGAGGATATTTCCTTTGGCCCTATAGTCTTCAAAGGGATTCTAAATATCTGTTCTCAGATTCCACAGAAATAAGGCTAGCAAAGAGATCCACGAAATACAGATGTAACTCTGTGAGTGGAAGTCACATATCACAGAGCAGTTTCTCAGAAAGCTTCTTTCCAGATTTCATTGGAGGATATTTCCTTTTTCACCGTAGCCCTCTACGGGCTTCCAAATATCACTTTGCCAATTCCACAAGAACTGTCTTAGCGTAAGCCTTCTTGAGGGGAAAGCTGTAACTCTGTGAGATGATTTCACAGAACACAAAGAAGTTTCTCAGAAAGCTTCTTTCTCTTTGTTATCGGAGGATATTTCCTTTGGCCCTATAGTCTTCAAAGGGATCCGAAATATCTGTTCTCAGATTCCACAGAAATAAGGCTAGCAAAGAGATCCACGAAATACAGATGTAACTCTGTGAGTGGAAGTCACATATCACAGAGCAGTTTCTCAGAAAGCTTCTTTCCAGATTTCATCGGAGGATATTTCCTTTTTCACCATAGCCGTCTATGGGCTTCCAAATATCACTTTGCCAATTCCACAAGAACTGTCTTACCGAAAAGCTTCTTTAGGGGAAAGCTGTAACTCTGTGAGATGATTTCACAGAACACAAAGAAGTTTCTCAGAAAGCTTCTTTCTCTTTGTTATCGGAGGATATTTCCTTTGGCTCCATAGTCTTCAAAGGGATCCGAAATATCTGTTCTCAGATTCCACAGAAATAAGGCTAGCAAAGAGATCCACGAAATACAGATGTAACTCTGTGAGTGGAAGTCACATATCACAGAGCAGTTTCTCAGAAAGCTTCTTTCCAGATTTCATCGGAGGATATTTCCTTTTTCAAGATAGCCCTTATGGGCTTCCAAATATCACTTTGCCAATTCCACAAGAACTCTCTTAGCGAAAGGCTTCTTGAGAAGAAATCTGTAACTCTGGGAGATGATTTCACAGAACACAATGAAGTTTCTCAGAAAGCTTCTTTCTCTTTGTTATCGGAGGCTATTTCCTTTGGCTCCATAGTCTTCAAAGGGATCCGAAATATCTGTTCTCAGATTCCACAGAAATAAGGCTAGCAAAGAGATCCACGAAATACAGATGTAACTCTGTGAGTGGAAGTCACATATCACAGAGCAGTTTCTCAGAAAGCTTCTTTCCAGATTTCATCGGAGGATATTTCCTTTTTCACCATAGCCCTCTATGGGCTTCCAAATATCACTTTGCCAATTCCACAAGAACTGTCTTAGCGAAAGGTTCTTGAGGGGAAAGCTGTAACTCTGTGAGATGATTTCACAGAACACAAAGAAGTTTCTCAGAAAGCTTCTTTCTCTTTGTTATGCGAGGATATTTCCTTTGGCCCTGTAGTCTTCAAGGGGATTCTAAATATCTGCTTTCAGATTCTACAGAAATAAGGCTAGCAAAGAGATCCACGAAATACAGATGTAACTCTGTGAGTGGAAGTCACATATCACAGAGCAGTTTCTCAGAAAGCTTCTTTCCAGATTTCATCAGAGGATATTTCCTTTTTCACCATAGCCCTCTATGGGCTTCCAAATATCACTTTGCCAATTCCACAAGAACTGTCTTAGCGAAAGGCTTCTTGAGGGGAAAGCTGTAACTCTGGGAGATGATTTCACAGAACACAAAGAAGTTTCTCAGAAAGCTTCTTTCTCTTTATTATCGGAGGATATTTCCTTTGGACCTATAGTCTTCCAAGGGATCCGAAATATCTGTTCTCAGATTCCACAGAAATAAGGCTAGCAAAGAGATCCACGAAATACAGATGTAACTCTGTGAGTGGAAGTCTCATATCACAGAGCAGTTTCTCAGAAAGCTTCTTTCCAGATTTCATCGGAGGATATTTCCTTTTTCACCATAGCCCTCTATCGGCTTCCAAATGTCACTTTGCCAATTCCACAAGAACTGTCTTAGCGAAAGGTTTCTTGAGGGAAAATCTGTAACTCTGTGAGATGATTTCACAGAACACAAAGAAGTTTCTCAGAAAGCTTCTTTCTCTTTGTTATCGGAGGATATTTCCTTTGGCCTATAGTCCTCAAAGGGATCCGAAATATCTGTTCTCAGATTCCACAGAAATAAGGCTAGCATAGAGATCCACGAAAAACAGATGTAATTCTGTGAGTGGAAGTCACATATCACAAAGCAGTTTGTGAGAAAGCTTCTTTCCAGATTTCATTAGAGGATATTTCCTTTTTCACAATAGCCCTCTATGGGCTTCCAAATATCACTTTGCCAATTCCACAAGAACTGTCTTAGGGAAAGGCTTCTTGAGGGCAAAGCTGTAACTCTGTGAGATGATTTCACAGAACACAAAGAAGTTTCTCAGAAAGCATCTTTCTCTTTGTCATGGGAGGATATTTCCATTGTCCCTATAGTCTTCAAAGCGATCCGAAATATCTGTTCTCAGATTCCACAGAAATAAGGCTAGCAAAGAGATCCACGAAATACAGATGTAACTCTGTGAGTGGAAGTCACATATCCCAGAGCAGTTTCTCAGAAAGCTTCTTTCCAGATTTCATCGCAGGATATTTCCTTTTTCACCATAGCCCTCTATGGGCTTCCAAATATCACTTTGCCAATTCCACAAGAACTGTCTTAGCGAAAGGCTTCTTGAGGGGAAAGCTGTAACTCTGTGAGATGATTTCACAGAACACAAAGAAGTTTCTCAGAAAGCTTCTTTCTCTTTCTTATCGGAGGATATTTCCTTTGGCCCTATAGTCTTCAAAGGGATCCGAAATATCTGTTCTCAGATTCCACAGAAATAAGGCTAGCAAAGAGATCCACGAAATACAGATGTAACTCTGTGAGTGGAAGTCACATATCACAGAGCAGTTTCTCAGAAAGCTTCTTTCCAGATTTCATCGGAGGATATGTCCTTTTTCACCATAGCCCTCTAAGGGCTACCAAATATCACTTTGCCAATTCCACAAGAACTGTCTTAGCGAAAGGCTTCTTGAGGGGAAAGCTGTAACTCTGTGAGATGATTTCACAGAACACAAAGAAGTTTCTCAGAAAGCTTCTTTCTCTTTGTTATGGGAGGATATTTCCTTTGGCCCTACAGTCTTCAAATGGATTCTAAATATCTGCTCTCAGATTCCACAGAAATAAGGCTAGCAAAGAGATCCACGAACTACAGATGTAACTCTGTGAGTGGAAGTCACATATCACAGAGCAGTTTCTCAGAAAGCTTCTTTCCAGATTTCATCGGAGGATATTTCCTTTTTCACCATAGCCGTCTATGGGCTTCCAAATATCACTTTGCCAATTCCACAAGAACTGTCTTAGCGGAAGGCTTCTTGAGGGGAAAGCTGTAACTCTGTGAGATGATTTCACAGAACACAAAGAAGTTTCTCCGAAAGCTTCTTTCTCTTTGTTATTGGAGCATATTTCCTTTGGTCCTATAGTCTTCAAAGGTATCCGAAATATGTGTTGTCAGATTCCACAGAAATAAGGCTAGCAAAGAGATCCACGAAATACAGATGTAACTCTGTGAGTGGAAGTCACATATCACAGAGCAGTTTCTCAGAAAGCTTCTTTCCAGATTTCATCGGAGGATATTTCCTTTTTCAGGATAGCCCTTAAGGGCTTCCAAATATCACTTTGCCAATTCCACAAGAACTGTCTTAGCGAAAGCCTTCTTGAGAGGAAAGCTGTAACTCTGGGAGATGATTTCACAGAACACAAAGAAGTTTCTCAGAAAGCTTCTTTCTCTTTGTTATCGGAGGATATTTCCTTTGGCCCTATAGTCTTCAAAGGGATCCGAAATATCTGTTCTCAGATTCCACAGAAATAAGGCTAGCAAAGACATCCAAGAAATACATATGTAACTCTGTGAGTGGAAGTCACATATCACAGAGCAGTTTCTCAGAAAGCTTCTTTCCAGATTTCATCGGAGGATATTTCCTTTTTCACCATAGCCCTCTATGGGCTTCCAAATATCACTTTGCCAATTCCACAAGAACTGTCTTAGCGAAAGGCTTCTTGAGGGGAAAGCTGTAACTCTGTGAGATGATTTCACAGAACACAAAGAAGTTTCTCAGAAAGCTTCTTTCTCTTTGTTGTGGGAGGATATTTCCTTTGGCCCTATAGTCTTCAAGGGGATTCTAAATATCTGCTTTCAGATTCCACAGAAATAAGGCTAGCAAAGAGATCCACGAAATACAGATGTAACTCTGTGAGTGGAAGTCACATATCACAGAGCAGTTTCTCAGAAAGCTTCTTTCCAGATTTCACCTGAGGATATTTCCTTTTTCACCATAGCCCTCTAAGGTGTTCCAAATATCACTTTGCCAATTCCACAAGAACTGTCTTAGCGAAAGGCTTCTTGAAGGGAAAGATCTAACTCTGTGAGATGATTTCAGAGAACACAAAGAAGTTTCTCAGAAAGCTTCTTTCTCTTTGTTATGGGAGGATATTTCCTTTGGCCCTATAGTCTTCAAGGGGATTCTAAATATCTGCTTTCAGATTCCACAGAAATAAGGCTAGCAAAGAGATCCACGAAATACAGATGTAACTATGTGGGTGGAAGTCACATATCACAGAGCAGTTTCTCAGAAAGCTTCTTTCCAGATTTCATCTGAGGATATTTCCTTTTTCACCATAGCCCTCTATGGGCTTCCAAATATCACTTTGCCAATTCCACAAGAACTGTCTTAGCGAAAGGCTTCTTGAGGGGAAAGCTGTAACTCTGTGCGATGATTTCACAGAACACAAAGAAGTTTCTCAGAAAGCGTCTTTCTCTTTGTTATCGGAGGATATTTCCTTTGGCCCTATAGTCTTCAAAGGGATCCGAAATATCTGTTCTCAGATTCCACAGAAATAAGGCTAGCAAAGAGATCCACGAAATACAGATGTAACTCTGTGAGTGGAAGTCACATATCACAGAGCAGTTTCTCAGAAAGCTTCTTTCCAGATTTCATCTTAGGATATTTCCTTTTTCACCGTAGCCCTCTATGGGCTTCCATATATCACTTTGCCAATTCCACAAGAACTGTCTTAGCGAAAGGCTTCTTGAGGGGAAAGCTGTAACTCTGTGAGATGATTTCACAGAATACAAAGAAGTTTCTCAGAAAGCTTCTTTCTCTTTGTTATGGGAGGATATTTCCTTTGGCCCTACAGTCTTCAAATGGATTCTAAATATCTGCTCTCAGATTCCACAGAAATAAGGCTAGCAAAGAGATCCACGAAATACAGATATAACTCTGTGAGTGGAAGTCACATATCACAGAGCAGTTTCTCAGAAAGCTTCTTTCCAGATTTCATCGGAGGATATTTCCTTTTTCACCATAGCCGTCTATGGGCTTCCAAATATCACTTTGCCAATTCCACAAGAACTGTCTTAGCGGAAGGCTTCTTGAGGGGAAAGCTGTAACTCTGTGAGATGATTTCACAGAACACAAAGAAGTTTCTCAGAAAGCTTCTTTCTCTTTGTTATTGGAGCATATTTCCTTTGGTCCTATAGTCTTCAAAGGTATCCGAAATATGTGTTGTCAGATTCCACAGAAATAAGGCTAGCAAAGAGATCCACGAAATACAGATGTAACTCTGTGAGTGGAAGTCACATATCACAGAGCAGTTTCTCAGAAAGCTTCTTTCCAGATTTCATCGGAGGATATTTCCTTTTTCAGGATAGCCCTTAAGGGCTTCCAAATATCACTTTGCCAATTCCACAAGAACTGTCTTAGCGAAAGCCTTCTTGAGAGGAAAGCTGTAACTCTGGGAGATGATTTCACAGAACACAAAGAAGTTTCTCAGAAAGCTTCTTTCTCTTTGTTATCGGAGGATATTTCCTTTGGCCCTATAGTCTTCAAAGGGATCCGAAATATCTGTTCTCAGATTCCACAGAAATAAGGCTAGCAAAGACATCCAAGAAATACATATGTAACTCTGTGAGTGGAAGTCACATATCACAGAGCAGTTTCTCAGAAAGCTTCTTTCCAGATTTCATCGGAGGATATTTCCTTTTTCACCATAGCCCTCTATGGGCTTCCAAATATCACTTTGCCAATTCCACAAGAACTGTCTTAGCGAAAGGCTTCTTGAGGGGAAAGCTGTAACTCTGTGAGATGATTTCACAGAACACAAAGAAGTTTCTCAGAAAGCTTCTTTCTCTTTGTTGTGGGAGGATATTTCCTTTGGCCCTATAGTCTTCAAGGGGATTCTAAATATCTGCTTTCAGATTCCACAGAAATAAGGCTAGCAAAGAGATCCACGAAATACAGATGTAACTTTGTGAGTGGAAGTCACATATCACAGAGCAGTTTCTCAGAAAGCTTCTTTCCAGATTTCACCTGAGGATATTTCCTTTTTCACCATAGCCCTCTAAGGTGTTCCAAATATCACTTTGCCAATTCCACAAGAACTGTCTTAGCGAAAGGCTTCTTGAAGGGAAAGCTCTAACTCTGTGAGATGATTTCAGAGAACACAAAGAAGTTTCTCAGAAAGCTTCTTTCTCTTTGTTATGGGAGGATATTTCCTTTGGCCCTATAGTCTTCAAGGGGATTCTAAATATCTGCTTTCAGATTCCACAGAAATAAGGCTAGCAAAGAGATCCACGAAATACAGATGTAACTCTGTGGGTGGAAGTCACATATCACAGAGCAGTTTCTCAGAAAGCTTCTTTCCAGATTTCATCTGAGGATATTTCCTTTTTCACCATAGCCCTCTATGGGCTTCCAAATATCACTTTGCCAATTCCACAAGAACTGTCTTAGCGAAAGGCTTCTTGAGGGGAAAGCTGTAACTCTGTGCGATGATTTCACAGAACACAAAGAAGTTTCTCAGAAAGCGTCTTTCTCTTTGTTATCGGAGGATATTTCCTTTGGCCCTATAGTCTTCAAAGGGATCCGAAATATCTGTTCTCAGATTCCACAGAAATAAGGCTAGCAAAGAGATCCACGAAATACAGATGTAACTCTGTGAGTGGAAGTCACATATCACAGAGCAGTTTCTCAGAAAGCTTCTTTCCAGATATCATCTTAGGATATTTCCTTTTTCACCGTAGCCCTCTATGGGCTTCCATATATCACTTTGCCAATTCCACAAGAACTGTCTTAGCGAAAGGCTTCTTGAGGGGAAAGCTGTAACTCTGTGAGATGATTTCACAGAATACAAAGAAGTTTCTCAGAAAGCTTCTTTCTCTTTGTTATGGGAGGATATTTCCTTTGGCCCTACAGTCTTCAAGGGGATTCTAAATATCTGCTTTCAGATTCCACAGAAATAAGGCTAGCAAAGAGATCCACGAAATACAGATGTAACTCTGTGAGTGGAAGTCACATATCACAGAGCAGTTTCTCAGAAAGCTTCTTTCCAGATTTCACCTGAGGATATTTCCTTTTTCACCATAGCCCTCTAAGGTGTTCCAAATATCACTTTGCCAATTCCACAAGAACTGTCTTAGCGAAAGGCTTCTTGAGGGGAAAGCTCTAACTCTGTGAGATGATTTCAGAGAACACAAAGAAGTTTCTCAGAAAGCTTCTTTCTCTTTGTTATGGGAGGATATTTCCTTTGGCCCTATAGTCTTCAAGGGGATTCTAAATATCTGCTTTCAGATTCCACAGAAATAAGGCTAGCAAAGAGATCCACGAAATACAGATGTAACTCTGTGAGTGGAAGTCACATATCACAGAGCAGTTTCTCAGAAAGCTTCCTTCCAGATTTCATCTGAGGATATTTCCTTTTTCACCATAGCCCTCTATGGGCTTCCAAATATCACTTTGCCAATTCCACAAGAACTGTCTTCGCGAAAGGCTTCTTGAGGGGAAAGCTGTAACTCTGTGAGATGATTTCACAGAACACAAAGAAGTTTCTCAGAAAGCGTCTTTCTCTTTGTTATCGGAGGATATTTCCTTTGGCCCTATAGTCTTCAAAGGGATCCGAAATATCTGTTCTCAGATTCCACAGAAATAAGGCTAGCAAAGAGATCCACGAAATACAGATGTAACTCTGTGAGTGGAAGTCACATATCACAGAGCAGTTTCTCAGAAAGCTTCTTTCCAGATTTCATCGGAGGATATTTCCTTTTTCACCGTAGCCCTCTATGGGCTTCCATATATCACTTTGCCAATTCCACAAGAACTGTCTTAGCGAAAGGCTTCTTGAGGGGAAAGCTGTAACTCTGTGAGATGATTTCACAGAATACAAAGAAGTTTCTCAGAAAGCTTCTTTCTCTTTGTTATGGGAGGATATTTCCTTTGGCCCTATATTCTTCAAAGGGATTCTAAATATCTGCTCTCAGATTCCACAGAAATAAGGCTAGCAAAGAGATCCACGAAATACAGATGTAACTCTGTGAGTGGAAGTCACATATCACAGAGCAGTTTCTCAGAAAGCTTCTTTCCAGATTTCATCGGAGGATATTTCCTTTTTCATGATAGCCCTTATGGGCTTCCAAATATCACTTTGCCAATTCCACAAGAACTCTCTTAGCGAAAGGCTTCTTGAGAGGAAATCTGTAACTCTGGGAGATGATTTCACAGAACACAATGAAGTTTCTCAGAAAGCTTCTTTCTCTTTGTTATCGGAGGATATTTCCTTTAGCCCTATAGTCTTCAAAGGGATCCGAAATATCTGTTCTCAGATTCCCCAGAAATAAGGCTAGCAAAGAGATCCACGAAATACAGATGTAACTCTGTGAGTGGAAGTCACATATCACAGAGCAGTTTCTCAGAAAGCTTCTTTCCAGATTTCATCGGAGGATATTTCCTTTTTCACCATAGCCCTCTATGGGCTTCCAAATATCACTTTGCCAATTCCACAAGAACTGTCTTAGCGAAAGGCTTCTTGAGGGGAAAGCTGTAACTCTGTGAGATGATTTCACAGAACACAAAGAAGTTTCTCAGAAAGCTTCTTTCTCTTTGTTATGGGAGGATATTTCCTTTGGCCCTGTAGTGTTCAAGGGGATTCTAAATATCTGCTTTCAGATTCTACAGAAATAAGGCTAGCAAAGAGATCCACGAAATACAGATGTAACTCTGTGAGTGGAAGTCACACATCACAGAGCAGTTTCACAGAAAGCTTCTTTCCAGATTTCATCAGAGGATATTTCCTTTTTCACCATAGCCCTCTATGGGCTTCCAAATATCACTTTGCCAATTCCACAAGAACTGTCTTAGCGAAAGGCTTCTTGAGGGGAAAGCTGTAACTCTGTGAGATGATTTCACAGAACACAAAGAAGTTTCTCAGAAAGCTTCTTTCTCTTTATTATCGGAGGATATTTCCTTTGGACCTATAGTCTTCCAAGGGATCCGAAATATCTGTTATCAGATTCCACAGAAATAAGGCTAGCAAAGAGATCCACGAAACACAGATGTAACTCTGTGAGTGGAAGTCACATATCACAGAGCAGTTTCTCAGAAAGCTTCTTTCCAGATTTCATCTGAGGACATTTCCTTTTTCACCATAGCCCTCTATGGGCTTCCAAATGTCACTTTGCCAATTCCACAAGAACTGTCTTAGCGAAAGGTTTCTTGAGGGAAAATCTGTAACTCTGTGAGATGATTTCACAGAACACAAAGAAGTTTCTCAGAAAGCTTCTTTCTCTTTGTTATGGGAGGATATTTCCTTTGTCACTAAAGTCTTCAAAGGGATCCGAAATATCTGTTCTCAGATTCCACAGAAATAAGGTTAGCAAAGAGATCCACGAAATACAGATGTAACTCTGTGAGTGGAAGTCACATATCACAGAGCAGTTTCTCAGAACGCTTCTTTCCAGATTTCATCAGAGGATATTTCCTTTTTCACCATAGCCCTCTATGGCCTTCCAAATATCACTTTGCCAATTCCACAAGAACTGTCTTAGCGAAAGGCTTCTTGAGGGGAAAGCTGTAACTCTGTGAGATGATTTCACAGAACACAAAGAAGTTTCTCAGAAAGCTTCTTTCTCTTTATTATCGGAGGATATTTCCTTTGGACCTATAGTCTTCCAAGGGATCCGAAATATCTGTTCTCAGATTCCACAGAAATAAGGCTAGCAAAGAGATCCACGAAATACAGATGTAACTCTGTGAGTGGAAGTCACATATCACAGAGCAGTTTCTCAGAAAGCTTCTTTCCAGATTTCATCGGAGGATATTTCCTTTTTCACCGTAGCCCTCTATGGGCTTCCAAATATCACTTTGCCAATTCCACAAGAACTGTCTTAGCGTAAGCCTTCTTGAGGGGAAAGCTGTAACTCTGTGAGATGATTTCACAGAACACAAAGAAGTTTCTCAGAAAGCTTCTTTCTCTTTGTTATCGGAGGATATTTCCTTTGGCCCTATAGTCTTCAAAGGGTTCCGAAATATCTGTTCTCAGATTCCACAGATATAAGGCTAGCAAAGAGATCCACGAAATACAGATGTAACTCTCTGAGTGGAAGTCACATATCACAGAGCAGTTTCTCAGAAAGCTTCTTTCCAGATTTCATTGGAGGATATTTCCTTTTTCACAATAGCCCTCTACGGGCTTCCAAATATCACTTTGCGAATTCCACAAGAACTGTCTTAGCGAAAGGCTTCTTGAGGGGAAAGCTGTAACTCTGGGAGATGATTTCACAGAACACAAAGAAGTTTCTCAGAAAGCTTCTTTCTCTTTGTTATGGGAGGATATTTCCTTTGGCCCTATAGTCTTCAAAGGGATCCGAAATATCTGTTCTCAGATTCCACAGAAATAAGGCTAGCAAAGAGATCCACCAAATACAGATGTAACTCTGTGAGTGGAAGTCACATATCACAGAGCAGTTTCTCAGAAAGCTTCTTTCCAGATTTCACTGGAGGATATTTCCTTTTTCACAATAGCCCTCTATGGGCTTCCAAATATCACTTTGCCAATTCCACAAGAACTGTCTTAGCGAAAGGCTTCTTGAGGGGAAAGCTGTAACTCTGGGAGATGATTTCACAGAACACAAAGAAGTTTCTCAGAAAGCTTCTTTCTCTATGTTATCGGAGGATATTTCCTTTGGCCCTATAGTCTTCAAAGGGATCCGAAATATCTGTTCTCAGATTCCACAGAAATAAGGCTAGCAAAGAGATCCACGAAATACTGATGTAACTCTGTGAGTGGAAGTCACATATCCCAGACCAGTTTCTCAGAAAGCTTCTTTGCAGATTTCATCTGAGGATATTTCCTTTTTCACCATAGCCGTCTATGGGCTTCCAAATATCACTTTGCCAATTCCACAAGAACTGTCTTAGCGAAAGGCTTCTTAAGGGCAAAGCTGTAACTCTGTGAGATGATTTCACAGAACACAAAGAAGTTTCTCAGAAAGCTTCTTTCTCTTTGTCATGGGAGGATATTTCCTTTGTCCCTATAGTCTTCAAAGGGATCCGAAATATCTGTTCTCAGATTCCACAGAAATAAGGCTGGCAAAGAGATCCACGAAATACAGATGTAACTCTGTGAGTGGAAGTCACATATCACAGAGCAGTTTCTCAGAAAGCTTCTTTCCAGATTTCATCGGAGGATATTTCCTTTTTCACCATAGCCCTCTATGGGCTTCCAAATATCACTTGGCCAATTCCACAAGAACTGCCTTAGCGAAAGGCTTCTTCAGGGGAAAGCTGTAACTCTGTGAGATGATTTCACAGAACACAAAGACGTTTCTCAGAAAGCTTCTTTCTCTTTGATATGGGAGGATATTTCCTTTGGCCCTATAGACTTCAAAGGGATCCGAACTATCTGTTCTCAGATTCCACAGTAATAAGGCTAGCAAAGAAATCCATGAAACACAGATGTAACTCTGTGAGTGGAAGTCACATATCACAGAGCAGTTTCTCAGAAAGCTTCTTTCCAGATTTCATCGGAGGATATTTCCTTTTTCACCATAGCCCTCTAAGGGCTTCCAAATATCACTTTCCCAATTCCACAAGAACTGTCTTAGCGAAAGGCTTCTAGAGGGGAAAGCTGTAACTCTGTGAGATGATTTCACAGAACACAAAGAAGTTTCTCAGAAATCTTCTTTCTCTTTGTTATGGGAGGATATATCCTTTGGCCCTATAGTCTTCAAAGAGATCCGAAATATCTGTTCTCAGATTCCACAGAAATAAGGCTAGCAAAGAGATCCACGAAATACAGATGTAACTCTGTGAGTGGAAGTCACATATCACAGAGCAGTTTCTCAGAAAGCTTCTTTCCAGATTTCATCGGAGGATATTTCCTTTTTCACCATAGCCGTCTATGGGCTTCCAAATATCACTTTGCCAATTCCACAAGAACTGTCTTACCGAAAAGCTTCTTGAGGGGAAAGCTGTAACTCTGTGAGATGATTTCACAGAACACAAAGAAGTTTCTCAGAAAGCTTCTTTCTCTTTGTTATCGGAGGATATTTCCTTTGGCTCCATAGTCTTCAAAGGGATCCGAAATATCTGTTCTCAGATTCCACAGAAATAAGGCTAGCAAAGAGATCCACGAAATACAGATGTAACTCTGTGAGTGGAAGTCACATATCACAGAGCAGTTTCTCAGAAAGCTTCTTTCCAGATTTCATCGGAGGATATTTCCTTTTTCACCATAGCCCTCTATGGGCTTCCATATATCACTTTGCCAATTCCACAAGAACTGTCTTAGCGAAAGGCTTCTTGAGGGGAAAGCTGTAACTCTGTGAGGTGATTTCACAGAACACAAAGAAGTTTCTCAGAAAGCTTCTTTCTCTTTGTTATGCGAGGATATTTCCTTTGGCCCTATAGTCTCCAAAGGGATTCTAAATATCTGCTCTCAGATTCCACAGAAATAAGGCTAGCAAAGACATCCACGAAATACAGATGTAACTCTGTGAGTGGAAGTCACATATAACAGAGCAGTTTCTCAAAAAGCTTCTTTCCAGATTTCATCTGAGGATATTTCCTTTTTCACAATAGCCCTCTATGGGCTTCCAAATATCACTTTGCCAATTCCAGAAAAACTGTCTTAGCGAAAGGCTTCTTGAGGGGAAAGCTGTAACTCTGTGAGATGATTTCACAGAACACAAAGACGTTTCTCAGAAAGCTTCTTTCTCTTTGTTATCGGAGGATATATCCTTTGGCCCTATAGTCTTCAAAGGGATTCGAAATATCTGTTCTCAGATTCCACAGAAATAAGGCTAGCAAAGAGATCCACGAAATACAGATGTAACTCTGTGAGTGGAAGTCACATATCACAGAGCAGTTTCTCAGAAAGCTTCTTTCCAGATTTCATCGGAGGATATTTCCTTTTTCACCATAGCCGTCTATGGGCTTCCAAATATCACTTTGCCAATTCCACAAGAACTGTCTTAGCGAAAGGTTTCTTGAGGGGAAAGCTGTAACTCTGTGAGATGATTTCACAGAACACAAAGAAGTTTCTCAGAAAGCTTCTTTCTCTTTGTTATCGGAGGATATTTCCTTTAGCCCTGTAGTCTTCAAAGGGATCCGAAATATCTGTTCTCAGATTCCACAGAAATAAGGCTAGCAAAGTGATCCACGAAATACAGATGTAACTCTGTGAGTGGAAGTCACATATCACAGAGCAGTTTCTCAGAAAGCTTCCTTCCAGATTTCATCGGAGGATATTTCCTTTTTCACCATAGCCCTCTATGGGCTTCCAAATATCACTTTGCCAATTCCACAAGAACTGTCTTAGCGAAAGGCTTCTTGAGGGGAAAGCTGTAACTCTGTGAGATGATTTCACAGAACACAAAGATGTTTCTCAGAAAGCTTCTTTCTCTTTGTTATCGGAGGATATTTCCTTTGGCCCTATAGTCTTCAAAGGGATCCGAAATATCTGTTCTCAGATTCCACAGAAATAAGGCTAGCAAAGAGATCCACGAAATACAGATGTAACTCTGTGAGTGGAAGTCACATATCACAGAGCAGTTTCTCAGAAAGCTTCTTTCCAGATTTCATCTGAGGATATTTCCTTTTTCACCATAGCCCTCTATGGGCTTCCAAATATCACTTTGCCAATTCCACAAGAACTGTCTTAGCGAAAGTCTTCTTGAGGGGAAAGCTGTAACTCTGTGAGATGATTTCACAGAACACAAAAAGTCTCTCAGGAAGCTTCTTTCTCTTTGTTATCGGAGGATATTTCCTTTGGCCCTATAGTCTTCAAAGGGTTCCGAAATATCTGTTCTCAGATTCCACAGAGATAAGGCTAGCAAAGAGATCCACGAAATACAGATGTAACTCTGTGAGTGGAAGTCACATATCACAGAGCAGTTTCTCAGAAAGTTTCCTTCCAGATTTAATCGGAGGATATTTCCTTTTTCACCATAGCCATCTATGGGCTTCCAAATATTACTTTGCCAATTCCACAAGAATTGTCTTAGCGAAAGGCTTCTTGAAGGGAAAGCTGTAACTTTGTGAGATGATTTCACAGAACACAAAGAAGTTTCTCAGAAAGCTTCTTTCTCTTTGTTATCGGAGGATATTTCCTTTGGCCCTATAGTCTTCAAAGGGATCCGAAATATCTGTTCTCAGATTCCACAGAAATAAGGCTAGCAAAGAGATCCACGAAATACAGATGTAACTCTGTGAGTGGAAGTCACATATCACAGAGCAGTTTCTCAGAAAGCTTCTTTCCAGATTTCATCTGAGGATATTTCCTTTTTCACCATAGCCCTCTATGGGCTTCCAAATATCACTTTGCCAATTCCACAAGAACTGTCTTAGCGAAAGTCTTCTTGAGGGGAAAGCTGTAACTCTGTGAGATGATTTCAGAGAACACAAAGAAGTCTCTCAGGAAGCTTCTTTCTCTTTGTTATCGGAGGATATTTTCTTTGGCCCTATATTCTTCAAAGGGATCCGAAATATCTGATCTCAGATTCCACACAAATAAGGCTAGCAAAGAGATCCACGAAATACAGATGTAACTCTGTGGGTGGAAGTCACATTTCACAGAGCAGTTTCTCAGAAAGTTTCTTTCCAGATTTCATCGGAGGATATTTCCTTTTTCACCATAGCCCTCTATGGGCTTCCAAATATCACTTTGCCAATTCCACAAGAACTGTCTTAGCGAAAACCTTCTTGAGGGGAAAGCTGTAACTCTGTGAGATGATTTCACAGAACACAAAGAAGTTTCTCAGAAAGCTTCTTTCTCTTTGTTATCGTTGGATATTTCCTTTGGCACTATAGTCTTCAAAGGGATCCGAAATATCTGTTCTCAGATTCCACAGAAATAAGGCTAGCAAAGAGATCCACGAAATGCAGATGTAACTCTGTGAGTGGAAGTCACATATCCCAGAGCAGTTTCTCATAAAGCTTCTTTCCAGATTTCATCGGAGGATATTTCCTTTTTCACCATAGCCCTCTATGGGCTTCCAAATATCACTTTGCCAATTCCACAAGAACTGTCTTAGCGAAAGGCTTCTTGAGGGGAAAGCTGTAACTCTGTGAGATGATTTCACAGAACACAAAGAAGTTTCTCAGAAAGCTCCTTTCTCTTTGTTATCGTTGGATATTTCCTATGGCCCTATAGTCTTTAAAGGGATCCGAAATATCTGTTCTCAGATTCCACAGAAATAAGGCTAGCAAAGAGATCCACGAAATACAGATGTAACTCTGTGAGTGGAAGTCACATATCACAGAGCAGTTTCTCAGAACTCTTCTTTCCAGATTTCATAGGAGGATATTTCCTTTTTCACCATAGCCCTCTATGGGCTTCCAAATATCACTTTGCCAATTTCACAAGAACTGTCTTAGCGAAAGGCTTCTTGAGGGGAAAGCTGTAACTCTGTGAGATGATTTCACAGAACACAAAGAAGTTTCTCAGAAAGCTTCTTTCTATTTGTTATGGGAGGATATATCCTTTGGCCCTATAGTCTTCAAAGGGATTCGAAATATCTGTTCTCAGATACCACAGAAATAAGGCTAGCAAAGAGATCCACGAAATACAGATGTAACTCTGTGAGTGGAAGTCACATATCACAGAGCAGTTTCTCAGAAAGCTTCTTTCCAGATTTCATCTGAGGATATTTCCTTTTTCACCATAGCCGTCTATGGGCTTCCAAATATAACTTTGCCAATTCCACAAGAACTGTCTTAGTGAAAGGTTTCTTGAGGGGAAAGCTGTAACTCTGTGAGATGATTTCACAGAACACAAAGAAGTTTCTCAGAAAGCTTCTTTCTCTTTGTTATCGGAGGATATTTCCTTTAGCCCTGTAGTCTTCAAAGGGATCCGAAATATCTGTTCTCAGATTCCACAGAAATAAGGCTAGCAAAGTGATCCACGAAATACAGATGTAACTCTGTGAGTGGAAGTCACATATCACAGAGCAGTTTCTCAGAAAGCTTCCTTCCAGATTTCATCGGAGGATATTTCCTTTTTCACCATAGCCCTCTATGGGCTTCCAAATATCACTTTGCCAATTCCACAAGAACTGTCTTAGCGAAAGGCTTCTTGAGGGGAAAGCTGTAACTCTGTGAGATGATTTCACAGAACACAAAGATGTTTCTCAGAAAGCTTCTTTCTCTTTGTTATCGGAGGATATTTCCTTTGGCCCTATAGTCTTCAAAGGGATCCGAAATATCTGTTCTCAGATTCCACAGAAATAAGGCTAGCAAAGAGATCCACGAAATACAGATGTAACTCTGTGAGTGGAAGTCACATATCACAGAGCAGTTTCTCAGAAAGCTTCTTTCCAGATTTCATCTGAGGATATTTCCTTTTTCACCATAGCCCTCTATGGGCTTCCAAATATCACTTTGCCAATTCCACAAGAACTGTCTTAGCGAAAGTCTTCTTGAGGGGAAAGCTGTAACTCTGTGAGATGATTTCACAGAACACAAAGAAGTCTCTCAGGAAGCTTCTTTCTCTTTGTTATCGGAGGATATTTCCTTTGGCCCTATAGTCTTCAAAGGGTTCCGAAATATCTGTTCTCAGATTCCACAGAGATAAGGCTAGCAAAGAGATCCACGAAATACAGATGTAACTCTGTGAGTGGAAGTCACATATCACAGAGCAGTTTCTCAGAAAGTTTCCTTCCAGATTTCATCGGAGGATATTTCCTTTTTCACCATAGCCATCTATGGGCTTCCAAATATTACTTTGCCAATTCCACAAGAATTGTCTTAGCGAAAGGCTTCTTGAAGGGAAAGCTGTAACTCTGTGAGATGATTTCACAGAACACAAAGAAGTTTCTCAGAAAGCTTCTTTCTCTTTGTTATCGGAGGATATTTCCTTTGGCCCTATAGTCTTCAAAGGGATCCGAAATATCTGTTCTCAGATTCCACAGAAATAAGGCTAGCAAAGAGATCCACGAAATACAGATGTAACTCTGTGAGTGGAAGTCACATATCACAGAGCAGTTTCTCAGAAAGCTTCTTTCCAGATTTCATCTGAGGATATTTCCTTTTTCACCATAGCCCTCTATGGGCTTCCAAATATCACTTTGCCAATTCCACAAGAACTGTCTTAGCGAAAGTCTTCTTGAGGGGAAAGCTGTAACTCTGTGAGATGATTTCACAGAACACAAAGAAGTCTCTCAGGAAGCTTCTTTCTCTTTGTTATCGGAGGATATTTTCTTTGGCCCTATATTCTTCAAAGGGATCCGAAATATCTGTTCTCAGATTCCACAGAAATAAGGCTAGCAAAGAGATCCACGAAATACAGATGTAACTCTGTGAGTGGAAGTCACATATCACAGAGCAGTTTCTCAGAAAGTTTCTTTCCAGATTTCATCGGAGGATATTTCCTTTTTCACCATAGCCCTCTATGGGCTTCCAAATATCACTTTGCCAATTCCACAAGAACTGTCTTAGCGAAAACCTTCTTGAGGGGAAAGCTGTAACTCTGTGAGATGATTTCACAGAACACAAAGAAGTTTCTCAGAAAGCTCCTTTCTCTTTGTTATCGTTGGATATTTCCTATGGCCCTATAGTCTTCAAAGGGATCCGAAATATCTGTTCTCAGATTCCACAGAAATAAGGCTAGCAAAGAGATCCACGAAATACAGATGTAACTCTGTGAGTGGAAGTCACATATCACAGAGCAGTTTCTCAGAACTCTTCTTTCCAGATTTCATAGGAGGATATTTCCTTTTTCACCATAGCCCTCTATGGGCTTCCAAATATCACTTTGCCAATTTCACAAGAACTGTCTTAGCGAAAGGCTTCTTGAGGGGAAAGCTGTAACTCTGTGAGATGATTTCACAGAACACAAAGAAGTTTCTCAGAAAGCTTCTTTCTATTTGTTATGGGAGGATATTTCCTTTGGCCCTATAGTCTTCAAAGGGATTCTAAATATCTGCTCTCAGATTCCACAGAAATAAGGCTAGCAAAGAGATCCACGAAATACAGATGTAACTCTGTGAGTGGAAGTCACATATCACAGAGCAGTTTCTCAGAAAGCTTCTTTCCAGATTTCATCGGAGGATATTTCCTTTTTCACCATAGCCGTCTAAGGGCTTCCAAATATCACTTTGCCAATTCCACAAGAACTGTCTTAGCGAAAGGCTTCTTGAGGGGAAAGCTGTAACTCTGTGAGATGATTTCACAGAACACAAAGAAGTTTCTCAGAAAGCTTCTTTCTCTTTGTTATGGGAGGATATTTCCTTTGGCCCTATAGTCCTCAAAGGGATTCTTAATATCTGCTCTCAGATTCCACAGAAATAAGGCTAGCAAAGAGATCCACGAAATACAGATGTAACTCTGTGAGTGGAAGTCACATATCACAGAGCAGTTTCTCTGAAAGCTTCTTTCCAGATTTCATTGGAGGATATTTCCTTTTTCACCATAGCCCTCTAGGGGTTCCAAATATCACTTTGCCAATTCCACAAGAACTGTCTTAGCGAAAGGCTTCTTGAGCGGAAAGCTGTAACTCTGTGAGAAGATTTCACAGAACACAAAGAAGTTTCTCAGAAAGCTTCTTTCTCTTTTTTATCGCAGGATATTTCCTTTGGCCCTATAGTCTTCAAAGGGATCCGAAATATCTGTTCTCAGATTCCACAGATATAAGGCTAGCAAAGAGATCCACGAAATACAGATGTAACTCTCTGAGTGGAAATCACATATCACAGAGCAGTTTCTCAGAAAGCTTCTTTCCAGATTTCATTGGAGGATATTTCCTTTTTCACAATAGCCCTCTACGGGCTTCCAAATATCACTTTGCGAATTCCACAAGAACTGTCTTAGCGAAAGGCTTCTTGAGGGGAAAGCTGTACTCTGGGAGATGATTTCACAGAACACAAAGAAGTTTCTCAGAAAGCTTCTTTCTCTTTGTTATGGGAGGATATTTCCTTTGGCCCTATAGTCTTCAAAGGGATCCGAAATATCTGTTCTCAGATTCCACAAAAATAAGGCTAGCAAAGAGATCCACCAAATACAGATGTAACTCTGTGAGTGGAAGTCACATATCACAGAGCAGTTTCTCAGAAAGCTTCTTTCCAGATTTCACTGGAGGATATTTCCTTTTTCACAATAGCCCTCTATGGGCTTCCAAATATCACTTTGCCAATTCCACAAGAACTGTCTTAGCGAAAGGCTTCTTGAGGGGAAAGCTGTAACTCTGTGAGATGATTTCACAGAACACAAAGAAGTTTCTCAGAAAGCTTCTTTCTCTTTGTTATCGGAGGATATTTCCTTTGGCTCCATAGTCTTCAAAGGGATCCGAAATATCTGTTCTCAGATTCCACAGAAATAAGGCTAGCAAAGAGATCCACGAAATACAGATGTAACTCTGTGAGTGGAAGTCACATATCACAGAGCAGTTTCTCAGAAAGCTTCTTTCCAGATTTCATCTGAGGATATTTCCTTTTTCACCATAGCCCTCTATGGGCTTCCATATATCACTTTGCCAATTCCACAAGAACTGTCTTAGCGAAAGGCTTCTTGAGGGGAAAGCTGTAACTCTGTGAGGTGATTTCACAGAACACAAAGAAGTTTCTCAGAAAGCTTCTTTCTCTTTGTTATGCGAGGATATATCCTTTGGCCCTATAGTCTTCAAAGAGATCCGAAATATCTGTTCTCAGATTCCACAGAAATAAGGCTAGCAAAGAGACCAAGAAATACAGATGTAACTCTGTGAGTGGAAGTCACATATCACAGAGCAGTTTCTCAGAAAGCTTCCTTCCAGATTTCATCGGAGGATATTTCCTTTTTCACCATAGCCCTCTATGGGCTTCCAAATATCACTTTGCCAATTCCACAAGAACTGTCTTAGCGAAAGGCTTCTTGAGGGGAAAGCTGTAACTCTGTGAGATGATTTCACAGAACACAAAGAAGTTTCTCAGAAAGCTTCTTTCTCTTTGTTATCGGAGGATATTTCCTTTGGCCCTATAGTCTTCAAAGGGATCCGAAATATCTGTTCTCAGATTCCACAGAAATAAGGCTAGCAAAGAGATCCACGAAATACAGATGTAACTCTGTGAGTGGAAGTCACATATCACAGAGCAGTTTCTCAGAAAGCTTCTTTCCAGATTTCATCTGAGGATATTTCCTTTTTCACCATAGCCCTCTATGGGCTTCCAAATATCACTTTGCCAATTCCACAAGAACTGTCTTAGCGAAAGTCTTCTTGAGGGGAAAGCTGTAACTCTGTGAGATGATTTCACAGAACACAAAGAAGTCTCTCAGGAAGCTTCTTTCTCTTTGTTATCGGAGGATATTTTCTTTGGCCCTATATTCTTCAAAGGGATCCGAAATATCTGTTCTCAGATTCCACAGAAATAAGGCTAGCAAAGAGATCCACGAAATACAGATGTAACTCTGTGAGTGGAAGTCACATATCACAGAGCAGTTTCTCAGAAAGTTTCTTTCCAGATTTCATCGGAGGATATTTCCTTTTTCACCATAGCCCTCTATGGGCTTCCAAATATCACTTTGCCAATTCCACAAGAACTGTCTTAGCGAAAACCTTCTTGAGGGGAAAGCTGTAACTCTGTGAGATGATTTCACAGAACACAAAGAAGTTTCTCAGAAAGCTCCTTTCTCTTTGTTATCGTTGGATATTTCCTATGGCCCTATAGTCTTCAAAGGGATCCGAAATATCTGTTCTCAGATTCCACAGAAATAAGGCTAGCAAAGAGATCCACGAAATACAGATGTAACTCTGTGAGTGGAAGTCACATATCACAGAGCAGTTTCTCAGAACTCTTCTTTCCAGATTTCATAGGAGGATATTTCCTTTTTCACCATAGCCCTCTATGGGCTTCCAAATATCACTTTGCCAATTTCACAAGAACTGTCTTAGCGAAAGGCTTCTTGAGGGGAAAGCTGTAACTCTGTGAGATGATTTCACAGAACACAAAGAAGTTTCTCAGAAAGCTTCTTTCTATTTGTTATGGGAGGATATTTCCTTTGGCCCTATAGTCTTCAAAGGGATTCTAAATATCTGCTCTCAGATTCCACAGAAATAAGGCTAGCAAAGAGATCCACGAAATACAGATGTAACTCTGTGAGTGGAAGTCACATATCACAGAGCAGTTTCTCAGAAAGCTTCTTTCCAGATTTCATCGGAGGATATTTCCTTTTTCACCATAGCCGTCTAAGGGCTTCCAAATATCACTTTGCCAATTCCACAAGAACTGTCTTAGCGAAAGGCTTCTTGAGGGGAAAGCTGTAACTCTGTGAGATGATTTCACAGAACACAAAGAAGTTTCTCAGAAAGCTTCTTTCTCTTTGTTATGGGAGGATATTTCCTTTGGCCCTATAGTCCTCAAAGGGATTCTTAATATCTGCTCTCAGATTCCACAGAAATAAGGCTAGCAAAGAGATCCACGAAATACAGATGTAACTCTGTGAGTGGAAGTCACATATCACAGAGCAGTTTCTCTGAAAGCTTCTTTCCAGATTTCATTGGAGGATATTTCCTTTTTCACCATAGCCCTCTAGGGGTTCCAAATATCACTTTGCCAATTCCACAAGAACTGTCTTAGCGAAAGGCTTCTTGAGCGGAAAGCTGTAACTCTGTGAGAAGATTTCACAGAACACAAAGAAGTTTCTCAGAAAGCTTCTTTCTCTTTTTTATCGCAGGATATTTCCTTTGGCCCTATAGTCTTCAAAGGGATCCGAAATATCTGTTCTCAGATTCCACAGATATAAGGCTAGCAAAGAGATCCACGAAATACAGATGTAACTCTCTGAGTGGAAATCACATATCACAGAGCAGTTTCTCAGAAAGCTTCTTTCCAGATTTCATTGGAGGATATTTCCTTTTTCACAATAGCCCTCTACGGGCTTCCAAATATCACTTTGCGAATTCCACAAGAACTGTCTTAGCGAAAGGCTTCTTGAGGGGAAAGCTGTACTCTGGGAGATGATTTCACAGAACACAAAGAAGTTTCTCAGAAAGCTTCTTTCTCTTTGTTATGGGAGGATATTTCCTTTGGCCCTATAGTCTTCAAAGGGATCCGAAATATCTGTTCTCAGATTCCACAGAAATAAGGCTAGCAAAGAGATCCACCAAATACAGATGTAACTCTGTGAGTGGAAGTCACATATCACAGAGCAGTTTCTCAGAAAGCTTCTTTCCAGATTTCACTGGAGGATATTTCCTTTTTCACAATAGCCCTCTATGGGCTTCCAAATATCACTTTGCCAATTCCACAAGAACTGTCTTAGCGAAAGGCTTCTTGAGGGGAAAGCTGTAACTCTGTGAGATGATTTCACAGAACACAAAGAAGTTTCTCAGAAAGCTTCTTTCTCTTTGTTATCGGAGGATATTTCCTTTGGCTCCATAGTCTTCAAAGGGATCCGAAATATCTGTTCTCAGATTCCACAGAAATAAGGCTAGCAAAGAGATCCACGAAATACAGATGTAACTCTGTGAGTGGAAGTCACATATCACAGAGCAGTTTCTCAGAAAGCTTCTTTCCAGATTTCATCTGAGGATATTTCCTTTTTCACCATAGCCCTCTATGGGCTTCCATATATCACTTTGCCAATTCCACAAGAACTGTCTTAGCGAAAGGCTTCTTGAGGGGAAAGCTGTAACTCTGTGAGGTGATTTCACAGAACACAAAGAAGTTTCTCAGAAAGCTTCTTTCTCTTTGTTATGCGAGGATATATCCTTTGGCCCTATAGTCTTCAAAGAGATCCGAAATATCTGTTCTCAGATTCCACAGAAATAAGGCTAGCAAAGAGACCAAGAAATACAGATGTAACTCTGTGAGTGGAAGTCACATATCACAGAGCAGTTTCTCAGAAAGCTTCCTTCCAGATTTCATCGGAGGATATTTCCTTTTTCACCATAGCCCTCTATGGGCTTCCAAATATCACTTTGCCAATTCCACAAGAACTGTCTTAGCGAAAGGCTTCTTGAGGGGAAAGCTGTAACTCTGTGAGATGATTTCACAGAACACAAAGAAGTTTCTCAGAAAGCTTCTTTCTCTTTGTTATCGGAGGATATTTCCTCTGGCCCTATAGTCTTCAAAGGGATCCGAAATATCTGTACTCAGATTCCACAGAAATAAGGCTAGCAAAGAGATCCACGAAATACAGATGTAACTCTGTGAGTGGAAGTCACATATCACAGAGCAGTTTCTCAGAAAGCTTCTTTCCAGATTTCATCGGAGGATATTTCCTTTTTCACCATAGCCCTCTATGGGCTTCCAAATATCACTTTGCCAATTCCACAAGAACTGTCTTAGCGAAAGGCTTCTTGAGGGGAAAGCTGTAACTCTGTGAGATGATTTCACAGAACACAAAGAAGTTTCTCAGAAAGCTTCTTTCTCTTTGTTATCGGAGGATATTTCCTTTGGCCCTATAGTCTTCAAGGGGATTCTAAATATCTGCTTTCAGATTCCACAGAAATAAGGCTAGCAAAGAGATCCACGAAATACAGATGTAACTCTGTGAGTGGAAGTCACATATCACAGAGCAGTTTCTCAGAAAGCTTCTTTCCAGATTTCATCGGAGGATATTTCCTTTTTCACCATAGCCCTCTATGGGCTTCCAAGTATCACTTTGCCAATTCCACAAGAACTGTCTTAGCGAAAGGCTTCTTGAGGGGAAAGCTGTAACTCTGTGAGATGATTTCACAGAACACAAAGAAGTTTCTCAGAAAGCTTCTTTCTCTTAGTTATGGGAGGATATTTCCTTTGGCCCTATAGTCTTCAAGGGGATTCTAAATATCTGCTTTCAGATTCCACAGAAATAAGGCTAGCAAAGTGATCCACGAAATACAGATGTAACTATGTGAGTGGAAGTCACATATCACAGAGCAGTTTCTCAGAAAGCTTCTTTCCAGATTTCACCTGAGGATATTTCCTTTTTCACCATAGCCCTCAATGGGCTTCCAAATATCACTTTGCCAATTCCACAAGAACTGTCTTAGCGAAAGTCTTCTTGAGGGGAAAGCTGTAACTCTGTGAGATGATTTCACAGAACACAAAGAAGTTTCTCAAAAAGCTTCTTTCTCTTTGTTATTTAAGGATATATCCTTTGGCCCTATAGTCTTCAAAGAGATCCGAAATATCTGTTCTCAGATTCCACAGAAATAAGGCTAGCAAAGAGATCCACGAAATACCGATGTAACTCTGTGAGTGGAAGTCACATATCCCAGAGCAGTTTCTCAGAAAGCTTCTTTCCAGATTTCATCGGAGGATATTTCCTTTTTCACCATAGCCGTCTATGGGCTTCCAAATATCACTTTGCCAATTCCACAAGAACTGTCTTAGCGAAAGGCTTCTAAAGGGGAAAGCTGTAACTCTGTGAGATGATTTCACAGAACACAAAGAAGTTTCTCAGAAAGCTTCTTTCTCTTTGTTATAGGAGGATATTTCCTTTCGCCCTGTAGTCTTCAAAGGGATCCGAAATATCTGTTCTCAGATTCCACAGAAATAAGGCTAGCAAAGAGACCAAGAAATACAGATGTAACTCTGTGAGTGGAAGTCACATATCACAGAGCAGTTTCTCAGAAAGCTTCCTTCCAGATTTCATCGGAGGATATTTCCTTTTTCACCATAGCCCTCTATGGGCTTCCAAATATCACTTTGCCAATTCCACAAGAACTGTCTTAGCGAAAGGCTTCTTTAGGGGAAAGCTGTAACTCTGTGAGATGATTTCACAGAACACAAAGAAGTTTCTCAGAAAGCTTCTTTCTCTTTGTTATCGGAGGATATTTCCTCTGGCCCTATAGTCTTCAAAGGGATCCGAAATATCTGTTCTCAGATTCCACAGAAATAAGGCTAGCAAAGAGATCCACGAAATACAGATGTAACTCTGTGAGTGGAAGTCACATATCACAGAGCAGTTTCTCAGAAAGCTTCTTTCCAGATTTCATCGGAGGATATTTCCTTTTTCACCATAGCCCTCTATGGGCTTCCAAATATCACTTTGCCAATTCCACAAGAACTGTCTTAACGAAAGGCTTCTTGAGGGGAAAGCTGTAACTCTGTGAGATGATTTCACAGAACACAAAGAAGTTTCTCAGAAAGCTTCTTTCTCTTTGTTATCGGAGGATATTTCCTTTGGCCCTATAGTCTTCAAGGGGATTCTAAATATCTGCTTTCAGATTCCACAGAAATAAGGCTAGCAAAGAGATCCACGAAATACAGATGTAACTCTGTGAGTGGAAGTCACATATCACAGAGCAGTTTCTCAGAAAGCTTCTTTCCAGATTTCATCTGAGGATATTTCCTTTTTCACCATAGCCCTCTATGGGCTTTCAAATATCACTTTGCCAATTCCACAAGAACTGTCTTAGCGAAAGGCTTCTTGAGGGGAAAGCTGTACCTCTGTGAGATGATTTCACAGAACACAAAGAAGTTTCTCAGAAAGCTTCTTTCTCTTTGTTATGGGAGGATATTTCCTTTGGCCCTATAGTCTTCAAGGGGATTCTAAATATCTGCTTTCAGATTCCACAGAAATAAGGCTAGCAAAGAGATCCACGAAATACAGATGTAACTCTGTGAGTGGAAGTCACATATAACAGAGCAGTTTCGAAGAAAGCTTCTTTCCAGATTTCATCTGAGGATATTTCCTTTTTCACCATAGCCCTCTATGGGCTTTCAAATATCACTTTGCCAATTCCACAAGAACTGTCTTAGCGAAAGGCTTCTTGAGGGGAAAGCTGTAACTCTGTGAGATGATTTCACAGAACACAAAGAAGTTTCTCAGAAAGCTTCTTTCTCTTTGTTATCGGAGGATATTTCCTTTGGCCCTATAGTCTTCAAAGGGATTCTAAATATCTGTTCTCAGATTCCACAGAAATAAGGCTAGCAAAGAGATCCACGAAATACAGATGTAACTCTGTGAGTGGAAGTCACATATCACAGAGCAGTTTCTCAGAAAGCTTCTTTCCAGATTTCATCTGAGGATATTTCCTTTTTCACCATAGCCCTCTAAGGGATTCCAAATATCACTTTGCCAATTCCACAAGAACTGTCTTAGCGAAAGGCTTCTTGAGGGGAAAGCTGTAACTCTGTGAGATGATTTCACAGAACACAAAGAAGTTTCTCAAAAAGCTTCTTTCTCTTTGTTATTTAAGGATATATCCTTTGGCCCTATTGTCTTCAAAGAGATCCGAAATATCTGTTCTCAGATTCCACAGAAATAAGGCTAGCAAAGAGATCCACGAAATACCGATGTAACTCTGTGAGTGGAAGTCACATATCCCAGAGCAGTTTCTCAGAAAGCTTCTTTCCAGATTTCATCGGAGGATATTTCCTTTTTCACCATAGCCGTCTATGGGCTTCCAAATATCACTTTGCCAATTCCACAAGAACTGTCTTAGCGAAAGGCTTCTAAAGGGGAAAGCTGTAACTCTGTGAGATGATTTCACAGAACACAAAGAAGTTTCTCAGAAAGCTTCTTTCTCTTTGTTATAGGAGGATATTTCCTTTCGCCCTGTAGTCTTCAAAGGGATCCGAAATATCTGTTCTCAGATTCCACAGAAATAAGGCTAGCAAAGAGACCAAGAAATACAGATGTAACTCTGTGAGTGGAAGTCACATATCACAGAGCAGTTTCTCAGAAAGCTTCCTTCCAGATTTCATCGGAGGATATTTCCTTTTTCACCATAGCCCTCTATGGGCTTCCAAATATCACTTTGCCAATTCCACAAGAACTGTCTTAGCGAAAGGCTTCTTGAGGGGAAAGCTGTAACTCTGTGAGATGATTTCACAGAACACAAAGAAGTTTCTCAGAAAGCTTCTTTCTCTTTGTTATCGGAGGATATTTCCTCTGGCCCTATAGTCTTCAAAGGGATCCGAAATATCTGTTCTCAGATTCCACAGAAATAAGGCTAGCAAAGAGATCCACGAAATACAGATGTAACTCTGTGAGTGGAAGTCACATATCACAGAGCAGTTTCTCAGAAAGCTTCTTTCCAGATTTCATCGGAGGATATTTCCTTTTTCACCATAGCCCTCTATGGGCTTACAAATATCACTTTGCCAATTCCACAAGAACTGTCTTAACGAAAGGCTTCTTGAGGGGAAAGCTGTAACTCTGTGAGATGATTTCACAGAACACAAAGAAGTTTCTCAGAAAGCTTCTTTCTCTTTGTTATCGGAGGATATTTCTTTTGGCCCTATAGTCTTCAAGGGGATTCTAAATATCTGCTTTCAGATTCCACAGAAATAAGGCTAGCAAAGAGATCCACGAAATACAGATGTAACTCTGTGAGTGGAAGTCACATATCACAGAGCAGTTTCTCAGAAAGCTTCTTTCCAGATTTCATCTGAGGATATTTCCTTTTTCACCATAGCCCTCTATGGGCTTTCAAATATCACTTTGCCAATTCCACAAGAACTGTCTTAGCGAAAGGCTTCTTGAGGGGAAAGCTGTAGCTCTGTGAGATGATTTCACAGAACACAAAGAAGTTTCTCAGAAAGCTTCTTTCTCTTTGTTATGGGAGGATATTTCCTATGGCCCTATAGTCTTCAAGGGGATTCTAAATATCTGCTTTCAGATTCCACAGAAATAAGGCTAGCAAAGAGATCCACGAAATACAGATGTAACTCTGTGAGTGGAAGTCACATATCACAGAGCAGTTTCGAAGAAAGCTTCTTTCCAGATTTCATCTGAGGATATTTCCTTTTTCACCATAGCCCTCTATGGGCTTTCAAATATCACTTTGCCAATTCCACAAGAACTGTCTTAGCGAAAGGCTTCTTGAGGGGAAAGCTGTAACTCTGTGAGATGATTTCACAGAACACAAAGAAGTTTCTCAGAAAGCTTCTTTCTCTTTGTTATCGGAGGATAATTCCTTTGGCCCTATATTCTTCAAAGGGATCCGATATATCAGTTCTCAGATTCCACAGAAATAAGGCTAGCAAAGAGATCCACGAAATACAGATGTAACTCTGTGAGTGGAAGTCACATATCACAGAGCAGTTTCTCAGAATGCTTCTTCCCATATTTCATCGGAGGATATTTCCTTTTTCACCGTAGCCCTCTATGGGCTTCCATATATCACTTTGCCAATTCCACGAGAACTGTCTTAGCGAAAGGCTTCTTGAGGGGAAAGCTGTAACTCTGTGAGATGATTTCACAGAACACAAAGAAGTTTCTCAGAAAGCTTCTTTCTCTTTGTTATGGGAGGATATTTCCTTTGGCCCTATATTCTTCAAAGGGATTCTAAATATCTGCTCTCAGATTCCACAGAAATAAGGCTAGCAAAGAGATCCACGAAATACAGATGTAACTCTGTGAGTGGAAGTCACATATCACAGAGCAGTTTCTCAGAAAGCTTCTTTCCAGATTTCATTGGAGGATATTTCCTTTTTCACCATAGCCCTCTATGGGCTTCCAAATATCACTTTGCCAATTCCAAAAGAACTGTCTTAGCGAAAGGCTTCTTGAGGGGAAAGCTGTAACTCTGTGAGATGATTTCACAGAACACAAAGAAGTTTCTCAAAAAGCTTCTTTCTCTTTGTTATTTAAGGATATATCCTTTGGCCCTATAGTCTTCAAAGAGATCCGAAATATCTGTTCTCAGATTCCACAGAAATAAGGCTAGCAAAGAGATCCACGAAATACCGATGTAACTCTGTGAGTGGAAGTCACATATCCCAGAGCAGTTTCTCAGAAAGCTTCTTTCCAGATTTCATCGGAGGATATTTCCTTTTTCACCATAGCCGTCTATGGGCTTCCAAATATCACTTTGCCAATTCCACAAGAACTGTCTTAGCGAAAGGCTTCTAAAGGGGAAAGCTGTAACTCTGTGAGATGATTTCACAGAACACAAAGAAGTTTCTCAGAAAGCTTCTTTCTCTTTGTTATCGGAGGATATTTCCTTTGGCCCTATAGTCTTCAAGGGGATTCTAAATATCTGCTTTCAGATTCCACAGAAATAAGGCTAGCAAAGAGATCCACGAAATACAGATGTAACTCTGTGAGTGGAAGTCACATATCACAGAGCAGTTTCACAGAAAGCTTCTTTCCAGATTTCATCGGAGGATATTTCCTTTTTCACCATAGCCCTCTATGGGCTTCCAAGTATCACTTTGCCAATTCCACAAGAACTGTCTTAGCGAAAGGCTTCTTGAGGGGAAAGCTGTAACTCTGTGAGATGATTTCACAGAACACAAAGAAGTTTCTCAGAAAGCTTCTTTCTCTTAGTTATGGGAGGATATTTCCTTTGGCCCTATAGTCTTCAAGGGGATTCTAAATATCTGCTTTCAGATTCCACAGAAAGAAGGCTAGCAAAGTGATCCACGAAATACAGATGTAACTATGTGAGTGGAAGTCACATATCACAGAGCAGTTTCTCAG
The DNA here is from genome assembly GCF_049350105.2 of Macaca mulatta. Taxonomy (NCBI): domain Eukaryota; kingdom Metazoa; phylum Chordata; class Mammalia; order Primates; family Cercopithecidae; genus Macaca; species Macaca mulatta. Next base: position 33,802,921 of record NC_133417.1, read on the forward strand.
AAAGCTTCTTTCCAGATTTCACCTGAGGATATTTCCTTTTTCACCATAGCCCTCAATGGGCTTCCAAATATCACTTTGCCAATTCCACAAGAACTGTCTTAGCGAAAGGCTTCTTGAGGGGAAAGCTGTAACTCTGTGAGATGATTTCACAGAACACAAAGAAGTTTCTCAGAAAGCTTCTTTCTCTTTGTTATCGGAGGATATTTCCTTTGGCCCTATAGTCTTCAAAGGGATCCGAAATATCTGTTCTCAGATTCCACAGAAATAAGGCTAGCAAAGAGATCCACGAAATACAGATGTAACTCTGTGAGTGGAAGTCACATATCACAGAGCAGTTTCTCAGAAAGCTTCTTTCCAGATTTCATCGGAGGATATTTCCTTTTTCACCATAGCCCTCTATGGGCTTCCAAATATCACTTTGCCAATTCCACAAGAAATGTCTTAGCGAAAGGCTTCTTTAGGGGAAAGCTGTAACTCTGTGAGATGATTTCACAGAACACAAATAAGTTTCTCAGAAAGCTTCTTTCTCTTTGTTATCGGAGGATATTTCCTCTGGCCCTATAATCTTCAAAGGGATCCGAAATATCTGTTCTCAGATTCCACAGAAATAAGGCTAGCAAAGAGATCCACGAAATACTGATGTAACTCTGTGAGTGGAAGTCACATATCCCAGAGCAGTTTCTCAGAAAGCTTCTTTGCAGATTTCATCTGAGGATATTTCCTTTTTCACCATAGCCCTCTATGGGCTTCCAAATATCACTTTGCCAATTCCACAAGAACTGTCTTAGCGAAAGGCTTCTTGAGGGGAAAGCTGTAACTCTGTGAGATGATTTCACAGAACACAAAGAAGTTTCTCAGAAAGCTTCTTTCTCTTTGTCATGGGAGGATATTTCCTTTGTCCCTATAGTCTTCAAAGGGATCCGAAATATCTGTTCTCAGATTCCACAGAAATAAGGCTAGCAAAGAGATCCACGAAATACAGATGTAACTCTGTGAGTGGAAGTCACATATCACAGAGCAGTTTCTCAGAAAGCTTCTTTCCAGATTTCATCGGAGGATATTTCCTTTTTCACCATAGCCCTCTATGGGCTTCCAAATATCACTTTGCCAATTCCACAAGAACTGCCTTAGCGAAAGGCTTCTTGAGGGGAAAGCTGTAACTCTGTGAGATGATTTCACAGAACACAAAGAAGTTTCTCAGAAAGCTTCTTTCTCTTTGATATGGGAGGATATTTCCTTTGGCCCTATAGACTTCAAAGGCATCCGAACTATCTGTTCTCAGATTCCACAGAAATAAGGCTAGCAAAGAGATCCACGAAATACAGATGTAACTCTGTGAGTGGAAGTCACATATCACAGAGCAGTTTCTCAGAAAGCTTCTTTCCAGATTTCATCGGAGGATATTTCCTTTTTCACCATAGCCCTCTAAGGGCTTCCAAATATCACTTTGCCAATTCCACAAGAACTGTCTTAGCGAAAGGCTTCTTGAGGGGAAAGCTGTAACTCTGTGAGATGATTTCACAGAACACAAAGAAGTTTCTCAGAAAGCTTCTTTCTCTTTGTTATGGGAGGATATATCCTTTGGCCCTATAGTCTTCAAAGAGATCCGAAATATCTGTTCTCAGATTCCACAGAAATAAGGCTAGCAAAGAGATCCACGAAATACAGATGTAACTCTGTGAGTGGAAGTCACATATCACAGAGCAGTTTCTCAGAAAGGTTCTTTCCAGATTTCATCGGAGGATATTTCCTTTTTCACCATAGCCGTCTATGGGCTTCCAAATATCACTTTGCCAATTCCACAAGAACTGTCTTACCGAAAAGCTTCTTGAGGGGAAAGCTGTAACTCTGTGAGATGATTTCACAGAACACAAAGAAGTTTCTCAGAAAGCTTCTTTCTCTTTGTTATCGGAGGATATTTCCTTTTGCTCCATAGTCTTCAAAGGGATCCGAAATATCTGTTCTCAGATTCCACAGAAATAAGGCTAGCAAAGAGATCCACGAAATACAGATGTAACTCTGTGAGTGGAAGTCACATATCACAGAGCAGTTTCTCAGAAAGCTTCTTTCCAGATTTCATCTGAGGATATTTCCTTTTTCACCATAGCCCTCTAGGGGCTTCCATATATCACTTTGCCAATTCCACAAGAACTGTCTTAGCGAAAGGCTTCTTGAGGGGAAAGCTGTAACTCTGTGAGGTGATTTCACAGAACACAAAGAAGTTTCTCAGAAAGCTTCTTTCTCTTTGTTATGCGAGGATATTTCCTTTGGCCCTATAGTCTCAAAAGGGATTCTAAATATCTGCTCTCAGATTCCACAGAAATAAGGCTAGCAAAGACATCCACGAAATACAGATGTAACTCTGTGAGTGGAAGTCACATATCACAGAGCAGTTTCTCAAAAAGCTTCTTTCCAGATTTCATCTGAGGATATTTCCTTTTTCACAATAGCCCTCTATGGGCTTCCAAATATCACTTTGCCAATTCCAGAAAAACTGTCTTAGCGAAAGGCTTCTTGAGGGGAAAGCTGTAACTCTGTGAGATGATTTCACAGAACACAAAGACGTTTCTCAGAAAGCTTCTTTCTCTTTGTTATCGGAGGATATATCCTTTGGCCCTATGGTCTTCAAAGGGATTCGAAATATCTGTTCTCAGATTCCACAGAAATAAGGCTAGCAAAGAGATCCACGAAATACAGATGTAACTCTGTGAGTGGAAGTCACATATCACAGAGCAGTTTCTCAGAAAGCTTCTTTCCAGATTTCATCGGAGGATATTTCCTTTTTCACCATAGCCGTCTATGGGCTTCCAAATATCACTTTGCCAATTCCACAAGAACTGTCTTAGCGAAAGGTTTCTTGAGGGGAAAGCTGTAACTCTGTGAGATGATTTCACAGAACACAAAGAAGTTTCTCAGAAAGCTTCTTTCTCTTTGTTATCGGAGGATATTTCCTTTAGCCCTGTAGTCTTCAAAGGGATCCGAAATATCTGTTCTCAGATTCCACAGAAATAAGGCTAGCAAAGTGATCCACGAAATACAGATGTAACTCTGTGAGTGGAAGTCACATATCACAGAGCAGTTTCTCAGAAAGCTTCCTTCCAGATTTCATCGGAGGATATTTCCTTTTTCACCATAGCCCTCTATGGGCTTCCAAATATCACTTTGCCAATTCCACAAGAACTGTCTTAGCGAAAGGCTTCTTGAGGGGAAAGCTGTAACTCTGTGAGATGATTTCACAGAACACAAAGATGTTTCTCAGAAAGCTTCTTTCTCTTTGTTATCGGAGGATATTTCCTTTGGCCCTATAGTCTTCAAAGGGATCCGAAATATCTGTTCTCAGATTCCACAGAAATAAGGCTAGAAAAGAGATCCACGAAATACAGATGTAACTCTGTGAGTGGAAGTCACATATCACAGAGCAGTTTCTCAGAAAGCTTCTTTCCAGATTTCATCTGAGGATATTTCCTTTTTCACCATAGCCCTCTATGGGCTTCCAAATATCACTTTGCAAATTCCACAAGAACTGTCTTAGCGAAAGTCTTCTTGAGGGGAAAGCTGTAACTCTGTGAGATGATTTCACAGAACACAAAGAAGTCTCTCAGGAAGCTTCTTTCTCTTTGTTATCGGAGGATATTTCCTTTGGCCCTATAATCTTCAAAGGGTTCCGAAATATCTGTTCTCAGATTCCACAGAGATAAGGCTAGCAAAGAGATCCACGAAATACAGATGTAACTCTGCGAGTGGAAGTCACATATCACAGAGCAGTTTCTCAGAAAGTTTCCTTCCAGATTTCATCGGAGGATATTTCCTTTTTCACCATAGCCATCTATGGGCTTCCAAATATTACTTTGCCAATTCCACAAGAATTGTCTTAGCGAAAGGCTTCTTGAAGGGAAAGCTGTAACTCTGTGAGATGATTTCACAGAACACAAAGAAGTTTCTCAGAAAGCTTCTTTCTCTTTGTTATCGGAGGATATTTCCTTTGGCCCTATAGTCTTCAAAGGGATCCGAAATATCTGTTCTCAGATTCCACAGAAATAAGGCTAGCAAAGAGATCCACGAAATACAGATGTAACTCTGTGAGTGGAAGTCACATATCACAGAGCAGTTTCTCAGAAAGCTTCTTTCCAGATTTCATCTGAGGATATTTCCTTTTTCACCATAGCCCTCTATGGGCTTCCAAATATCACTTTGCCAATTCCACAAGAACTGTCTTAGCGAAAGTCTTCTTGAGGGGAAAGCTGTAACTCTGTGAGATGATTTCACAGAACACAAAGAAGTCTCTCAGGAAGCTTCTTTCTCTTTGTTATCGGAGGATATTTTCTTTGGCCCTATAGTCTTCAAAGGGATCCGAAATATCTGTTCTCAGATTCCACAGAAATAAGGCTAGCAAAGAGATCCACGAAATACAGATGTAACTCTGTGAGTGGAAGTCACATATCACAGAGCAGTTTCTCAGAAAGTTTCTTTCCAGATTTCATCGGAGGATATTTCCTTTTTCACCATAGCCCTCTATGGGCTTCCAAATATCACTTTGCCAATTCCACAAGAACTGTCTTAGCGAAAACCTTCTTGAGGGGAAAGCTGTAACTCTGTGAGATGATTTCACAGAACACAAAGAAGTTTCTCAGAAATCTTCTTTCTCTTTGTTATCGTTGGATATTTCCTTTGGCACTATAGTCTTCAAAGGGATCCGAAATATCTGTTCTCAGATTCCACAGAAATAAGGCTAGCAAAGAGATCCACGAAATGCAGATGTAACTCTGTGAGTGGAAGTCACATATCCCAGAGCAGTTTCTCATAAAGCTTCTTTCCAGATTTCATCGGAGGATATTTCCTTTTTCACCATAGCCCTCTATGGGCTTCCAAATATCACTTTGCCAATTCCACAAGAACTGTCTTAGCGAAAGGCTTCTTGAGGGGAAAGCTGTAACTCTGTGAGATGATTTCACAGAACACAAAGAAGTTTCTCAGAAAGCTCCTTTCTCTTTGTTATCGTTGGATATTTCCTATGGCCCTATAGTCTTCAAAGGGATCCGAAATATCTGTTCTCAGATTCCACAGAAATAAGGCTATCAAAGAGATCCACGAAATACAGATGTAACTCTGTGAGTGGAAGTCACATATCACAGAGCAGTTTCTCAGAAAGCTTCTTTCCAGATTTCATAGGAGGATATTTCCTTTTTCACCCTAGCCCTCTATGGGCTTCCAAATATCACTTTGCCAATTTCACAAGAACTGTCTTAGCGAAAGGCTTCTTGAGGGGAAAGCTGTAACTCTGTGAGATGATTTCACAGAACACAAAGAAGTTTCTCAGAAAGCTTCTTTCTCTTTGTTATGGGAGGATATTTCCTTTGGCCCTATAGTCTTCAAAGGGATTCTAAATATCTGCTCTCAGATTCCACAGAAATAAGGCTAGCAAAGAGATCCACGAAATACAGATGTAACTCCGTGAGTGGAAGTCACATATCACAGAGCAGTTTCTCAGAAAGCTTCTTTCCAGATTTCATCGGAGGATATTTCCTTTTTCACCATAGCCGTCTAAGGGCTTCCAAATATCACTTTGCCAATTCCACAAGAACTGACTTAGCGAAAGGCTTCTTGAGGGGAAAGCTGTAACTCTGTGAGATGATTTCACAGAACACAAAGAAGTTTCTCAGAAAGCTACTTTCTCTTTGTTATGGGAGGATATTTCCTTTGGCCCTATAGTCTTCAAAGGGATTCTAAATATCTGCTCTCAGATTCCACAGAAATAAGGCTAGCAAAGAGATCCACGAAATACAGATGTAACTCCGTGAGTGGAAGTCACATATCACAGAGCAGTTTCTCAGAAAGCTTCTTTCCAGATTTCATCGGAGGATATTTCCTTTTTCACCATAGCCGTCTAAGGGCTTCCAAATATCACTTTGCCAATTCCACAAGAACTGACTTAGCGAAAGGCTTCTTGAGGGGAAAGCTGTAACTCTGTGAGATGATTTCACAGAACACAAAGAAGTTTCTCAGAAAGCTTCTTTCTCTTTGTTATGGGAGGATATTTCCTTTGGCCCTATAGTCTTCAAGGGGATTCTAAATATCTGTTCTCAGATTCCACAGAAATAAGGCTAGCAAAGAGACCAAGAAATACAGATGTAACTCTGTGAGTGGAAGTCACATATCACAGAGCAGTTTCTCAGAAAGCTTCCTTCCAGATTTCATCGGAGGATATTTCCTTTTTCACCATAGCCCTCTATGGGCTTCCAAATATCACTTTGCCAATTCCACAAGAACTGTCTTAGCGAAAGGCTTCTTTAGGGGAAAGCTGTAACTCTGTGAGATGATTTCACAGAACACAAAGAAGTTTCTCAGAAAGCTTCTTTCTCTTTGTTATCGGAGGATATTTCCTCTGGCCCTATAGTCTTCAAAGGGATCCGAAATATCTGTTCTCAGATTCCACAGAAATAAGGCTAGCAAAGAGATCCACGAAATACAGATGTAACTCTGTGAGTGGAAGTCACATATCACAGAGCAGTTTCTCAGAAAGCTTCTTTCCAGATTTCATCGGAGGATATTTCCTTTTTCACCATAGCCCTCTATGGGCTTCCAAATATCACTTTGCCAATTCCACAAGAACTGTCTTAGCGAAAGGCTTCTTGAGGGGAAAGCTGTAACTCTGTGAGATGATTTCACAGAACACAAAGAAGTTTCTCAGAAAGCTTCTTTCTCTTTGTTATCGGAGGATATTTCCTTTGGCCCTATAGTCTTCAAGGGGATTCTAAATATCTGCTTTCAGATTCCACAGAAATAAGGCTAGCAAAGAGATCCACGAAATACTGATGTAACTCTGTGAGTGGAAGTCACATATCCCAGAGCAGTTTCTCAGAAAGCTTCTTTGCAGATTTCATCTGAGGATATTTCCTTTTTCACCATAGCCCTCTATGGGCTTCCAAATATCACTTTGCCAATTCCACAAGAACTGTCTTAGCGAAAGGCTTCTTGAGGGGAAAGCTGTAACTCTGTGAGATGATTTCACAGAACACAAAGAAGTTTCTCAGAAAGCTTCTTTCTCTTTGTCATGGGAGGATATTTCCTTTGTCCCTATAGTCTTCAAAGGGATCCGAAATATCTGTTCTCAGATTCCACAGAAATAAGGCTAGCAAAGAGATCCACGAAATACAGATGTAACTCTGTGAGTGGAAGTCACATATCACAGAGCAGTTTCTCAGAAAGCTTCTTTCCAGATTTCAACGGAGGATATTTCCTTTTTCACCATAGCCCTCTATGGGCTTCCAAATATCACTTTGCCAATTCCACAAGAACTGCCTTAGCGAAAGGCTTCTTGAGGGGAAAGCTGTAACTCTGTGAGATGATTTCACAGAACACAAAGAAGTTTCTCAGAAAGCTTCTTTCTCTTTGATATGGGAGGATATTTCCTTTGGCCCTATAGACTTCAAAGGGATCCGAACTATCTGTTCTCAGATTCCACAGAAATAAGGCTAGCAAAGAGATCCACGAAATACAGATGTAACTCTGTGAGTGGAAGTCACATATCACAGAGCAGTTTCTCAGAAAGCTTCTTTCCAGATTTCATCGGAGGATATTTCCTTTTTCACCATAGCCCTCTAAGGGCTTCCAAATATCACTTTGCCAATTCCACAAGAACTGTCTTAGCGAAAGGCTTCTTGAGGGGAAAGCTGTAACTCTGTGAGATGATTTCACAGAACACAAAGAAGTTTCTCAGAAAGCTTCTTTCTCTTTGTTATCGGAGGATATTTCCTTTGGCCCTATAGTCTTCAAGGGGATTCTAAATATCTGCTTTCAGATTCCACAGAAATAAGGCTAGCAAAGAGATCCACGAAATACTGATGTAACTCTGTGAGTGGAAGTCACATATCCCAGAGCAGTTTCTCAGAAAGCTTCTTTGCAGATTTCATCTGAGGATATTTCCTTTTTCACCATAGCCCTCTATGGGCTTCCAAATATCACTTTGCCAATTCCACAAGAACTGTCTTAGCGAAAGGCTTCTTGAGGGGAAAGCTGTAACTCTGTGAGATGATTTCACAGAACACAAAGAAGTTTCTCAGAAAGCTTCTTTCTCTTTGTCATGGGAGGATATTTCCTTTGTCCCTATAGTCTTCAAAGGGATCCGAAATATCTGTTCTCAGATTCCACAGAAATAAGGCTAGCAAAGAGATCCACGAAATACAGATGTAACTCTGTGAGTGGAAGTCACATATCACAGAGCAGTTTCTCAGAAAGCTTCTTTCCAGATTTCTTCGGAGGATATTTCCTTTTTCACCATAGCCCTCTATGGGCTTCCAAATATCACTTTGCCAATTCCACAAGAACTGCCTTAGCGAAAGGCTTCTTGAGGGGAAAGCTGTAACTCTGTGAGATGATTTCACAGAACACAAAGAAGTTTCTCAGAAAGCTTCTTTCTCTTTGATATGGGAGGATATTTCCCTTGGCCCTATAGACTTCAAAGGGATCCGAACTATCTGTTCTCAGATTCCACAGAAATAAGGCTAGCAAAGAGATCCACGAAATACAGATGTAACTCTGTGAGTGGAAGTCACATATCACAGAGCAGTTTCTCAGAAAGCTTCTTTCCAGATTTCATCGGAGGATATTTCCTTTTTCACCATAGCCCTCTATGGGCTTCCAAATATCACTTTGCCAATTCCACAAGAACTGTCTTAGCGAAAGGCTTCTTGAGGGGAAAGCTGTAACTCTGTGAGATGATTTCACAGAACACAAAGAAGTTTCTCAGAAAGCTTCTTTCTCTTTGTTATCGGAGGATATTTCCTTTGGCCCTATAGTCTTCAAGGGGATTCTAAATATCTGCTTTCAGATTCCACAGAAATAAGGCTAGCAAAGAGATCCACGAAATACTGATGTAACTCTGTGAGTGGAAGTCACATATCCCAGAGCAGTTTCTCAGAAAGCTTCTTTGCAGATTTCATCTGAGGATATTTCCTTTTTCACCATAGCCCTCTATGGGCTTCCAAATATCACTTTGCCAATTCCACAAGAACTGTCTTAGCGAAAGGCTTCTTGAGGGGAAAGCTGTAACTCTGTGAGATGATTTCACAGAACACAAAGAAGTTTCTCAGAAAGCTTCTTTCTCTTTGTCATGGGAGGATATTTCCTTTGTCCCTATAGTCTTCAAAGGGATCCGAAATATCTGTTCTCAGATTCCACAGAAATAAGGCTAGCAAAGAGATCCACGAAATACAGATGTAACTCTGTGAGTGGAAGTCACATATCACAGAGCAGTTTCTCAGAAAGCTTCTTTCCAGATTTCATCGGAGGATATTTCCTTTTTCACCATAGCCTTCTATGGGCTTCCAAATATCACTTTGCCAATTCCACAAGAACTGTCTTAGCGAAAGGCTTCTTGAGGGGAAAGCTGTAACTCTGTGAGATGATTTCACAGAACACAAAGAAGTTTCTCAGAAAGCTTCTTTCTCTTTGTTATCGGAGGATATTTCCTTTGGCCCTATAGTCTTCAAGGGGATTCTAAATATCTGCTTTCAGATTCCACAGAAATAAGGCTAGCAAAGAGATCCACGAAATACAGATGTAACTCTGTGAGTGGAAGTCACATATCACAGAGCAGTTTCTCAGAAAGCTTCTTTCCAGATTTCATCGGAGGATATTTCCTTTTTCACCATAGCCCTCTATGGGCTTCCAAATATCACTTTGCCAATTCCACAAGAACTGTCTTAGCGAAAGGCTTCTTGAGGGGAAAGCTGTAACTCTGTGAGATGATTTCACAGAACACAAAGAAGTTTCTCAGAAAGCTTCTTTCTCTTTGTTATCGGAGGATATTTCCTTTGGCCCTATAGTCTTCAAGGGGATTCTAAATATCTGCTTTCAGATTCCACAGAAATAAGGCTAGCAAAGAGATCCACGAAATACAGATGTAACTCTGTGAGTGGAAGTCACATATCACAGCGCAGTTTCTCAGAAAGCTTCTTTCCAGATTTCATCGGAGGATATTTCCTTTTTCACCATAGCCCTCCATGGGCTTCCAAGTATCACTTTGCCAATTCCACAAGAACTGTCTTAGCGAAAGGCTTCTTGAGGGGAAAGCTGTAACTCTGTGAGATGATTTCACAGAACACAAAGAAGTTTCTCAGAAAGCTTCTTTCTCTTTGTTATCGGACGATATTTCCTTTGGCCCTATAGTCTTCAAAGGGATCCGAAATATCTGTTCTCAGATTCCACAGAAATAAGGCTAGCAAAGAGATCCACGAAATACAGATGTAACTCTGTGAGTGGAAGTCACATATCACAGAGCAGTTTCTCAGAAAGCTTCTTTCCAGATTTCATCGGAGGATATTTCCTTTTTCACCATAGCCCTCTATGGGCTTCCATATATCACTTTGCCAATTCCACAAGAACTGTCTTAGCGAAAGGCTTCTTGAGGGGAAAGCTGTAACTCTGTGAGATGATTTCACAGAACACAAAGAAGTTTCTGAGAAAGCTTCTTTCTCTTTGTTATGTGAGGATATTTCCTTTGGCCCTATAGTCTTCAAAGGGATTCTAAATATCTGTTCTCAGATTCCACAGAAATAAGGCTAGCAAAGAGATCCACGAAATACAGATGTAACTCTGTGAGTGGAAGTCTCATATCACAGAGCAGTTTCTCAGAAAGCTTCTTTCCAGATTTCATCGGAGGATATTTCCTTTTTCAAGATAGCCCTTATGGGCTTCCAAATATCACTTTGCCAATTCCACAAGAACTCTCTTAGCGAAAGGCTTCTTGAGAAGAAATCTGTAACTCTGGGAGATGATTTCACAGAACACAATGAAGTTTCTCAGAAAGCTTCTTTCTCTTTGTTATCGGAGGCTATTTCCTTTGGCTCCATAGTCTTCAAAGGGATCCGAAATATCTGTTCTCAGATTCCACAGAAATAAGGCTAGCAAAGAGATCCACGAAATACAGATGTAACTCTGTGAGTGGAAGTCACATATCACAGAGCAGTTTCTCAGAAAGCTTCTTTCCAGATTTCATCGGAGGATATTTCCTTTTTCACCATAGCCCTCTATGGGCTTCCAAATATCACTTTGCCAATTCCACAAGAACTGTCTTAGCGAAAGGCTTCTTGAGGGGAAAGCTCTAACTCTGTGAGATGATTTCACAGAACACAAAGAAGTTTCTCAGAAAGCTTCTTTCTCTTTGTTATGGGAGGATATTTCCTTTGGCCCTGTAGTCTTCAAGGGGATTCTAAATATCTGCTTTCAGATTCTACAGAAATAAGGCTAGCAAAGAGATCCACGAAATACAGATGTAACTCTGTGAGTGGAAGTCACATATCACAGAGCAGTTTCTCAGAAAGCTTCTTTCCAGATTTCATCAGAGGATATTTCCTTTTTCACCATAGCCCTCTATGGGCTTCCAAATATCACTTTGCCAATTCCACAAGAACTGTCTTAGCGAAAGGCTTCTTGAGGGGAAAGCTGTAACTCTGGGAGATGATTTCACAGAACACAAAGAAGTTTCTCAGAAAGCTTCTTTCTCTTTATTATCGGAGGATATTTCCTTTGGACCTATAGTCTTCCAAGGGATCTGAAATATCTGTTCTCAGATTCCACAGAAATAAGGCTAGCAAAGAGATCCACGAAATACAGATGTAACTCTGTGAGTGGAAGTCTCATATCGCAGAGCAGTTTCTCAGAAAGCTTCTTTCCAGATTTCATCGGAGGATATTTCCTTTTTCACCATAGCCCTCTATCGGCTTCCAAATGTCACTTTGCCAATTCCACAAGAACTGTCTTAGCGAAAGGTTTCTTGAGGGAAAATCTGTAACTCTGTGAGATGATTTCACAGAACACAAAGAAGTTTCTCAGAAAGCTTCTTTCTCTTTGTTATTGGAGCATATTTCCTTTGGTCCTATAGTCTTCAAAGGTATCCGAAATATGTGTTGTCAGATTCCACAGAAATAAGGCTAGCAAAGAGATCCACGAAATACAGATGTAACTCTGTGAGTGGAAGTCACATATCACAGAGCAGTTTCTCAGAAAGCTTCTTTCCAGATTTCATCGGAGGATATTTCCTTTTTCAGGATAGCCCTTAAGGGCTTCCAAATATCACTTTGCCAATTCCACAAGAACTGTCTTAGCGAAAGGCTTCTTGAGAGGAAAGCTGTAACTCTGGGAGATGATTTCACAGAACACAAAGAAGTTTCTCAGAAAGCTTCTTTCTCTTTGTTATCGGAGGATATTTCCTTTGGCCCTATAGTCTTCAAAGGGATCCGAAATATCTGTTCTCAGATTCCACAGAAATAAGGCTAGCAAAGACATCCACGAAATACATATGTAACTCTGTGAGTGGAAGTCACATATCACAGAGCAGTTTCTCAGAAAGCTTCTTTCCAGATTTCATCGGAGGATATTTCCTTTTTACCATAGCCCTCTATGGGCTTCCAAATATCACTTTGCCAATTCCACAAGAACTGTCTTAGCGAAAGGCTTCTTGAGGGGAAAGCTGTAACTCTGTGAGATGATTTCACAGAACACAAAGAAGTTTCTCAGAAAGCTTCTTTCTCTTTGTTGTGGGAGGATATTTCCTTTGGCCCTATAGTCTTCAAGGGGATTCTAAATACCTGCTTTCAGATTCCACAGAAATAAGGCTAGCAAAGAGATCCACGAAATACAGATGTAACTCTGTGAGTGGAAGTCACATATCACAGAGCAGTTTCTCAGAAAGCTTCTTTCCAGATTTCACCTGAGGATATTTCCTTTTTCACCATAGCCCTCTAAGGTGTTCAAATATCACTTTGCCAATTCCACAAGAACTGTCTTAGCGAAAGGCTTCTTGAGGGGAAAGCTCTAACTCTGTGAGATGATTTCAGAGAACACAAAGAAGTTTCTCAGAAAGCTTCTTTCTCTTTGTTATGGGAGGATATTTACTTTGGACCTATAGTCTTCCAAGGGATCCGAAATATCTGTTATCAGATTCCACAGAAATAAGGCTAGCAAAGAGATCCACGAAACACAGATGTAACTCTGTGAGTGGAAGTCACATATCACAGAGCAGTTTCTCAGAAAGCTTCTTTCCAGATTTCATCTGAGGACATTTCCTTTTTCACCATAGCCCTCTATGGGCTTCCAAATGTCACTTTGCCAATTCCACAAGAACTGTCTTAGCGAAAGTTTTCTTGAGGGAAAATCTGTAACTCTGTGAGATGATTTCACAGAACACAAAGAAGTTTCTCAGAAAGCTTCTTTCTCTTTGTTATGGGAGGATATTTCCTTTGTCACTAAAGTCTTCAAAGGGATCCGAAATATCTGTTCTCAGATTCCACAGAAATAAGGTTAGCAAAGAGATCCACGAAATACAGATGTAACTCTGTGAGTGGAAGTCACATATCACAGAGCAGTTTCTCAGAAAGCTTCTTTCCAGATTTCATCAGAGGATATTTCCTTTTTCACCATAGCCCTCTATGGGCTTCCAAATATCACTTTGCCAATTCCACAAGAACTGTCTTAGCGAAAGGCTTCTTGAGGGGAAAGCTGTAACTCTGTGAGATGATTTCACAGAACACAAAGAAGTTTCTCAGAAAGCTTCTTTCTCTTTATTATCGGAGGATATTTCCTTTGGACCTATAGTCTTCCAAGGGATCCGAAATATCTGTTCTCAGATTCCACAGAAATAACGCTAGCAAAGAGATCCACGAAATACAGATGTAACTCTCTGAGTGGAAGTCACATATCACAGAGCAGTTTCTCAGAAAGCTTCTTTCCAGATTTCATTGGAGGATATTTCCTTTTTCACAATAGCCCTCTACGGGCTTCCAAATATCACTTTGCGAATTCCACAAGAACTGTCTTAGCGAAAGGCTTCTTCAGGGGAAAGCTGTAACTCTGGGAGATGATTTCACAGAACACAAAGAAGTTTCTCAGAAAGCTTCTTTCTCTTTGTTATGGGAGGATATTTCCTTTGGCCCTATAGTCTTCAAAGGGATCCGAAATATCTGTTCTCAGATTCCACAGAAATAAGGCTAGCAAAGAGATCCACCAAATACAGATGTAACTCTGTGAGTGGAAGTCACATATCACAGAGCAGTTTCTCAGAAAGCTTCTTTCCAGATTTCACTGGAGGATATTTCCTTTTTCACAATAGCCCTCTATGGGCTTCCAAATATCACTTTGCCAATTCCACAAGAACTGTCTTAGCGAAAGGCTTCTTGAGGGGAAAGCTGTAACTCTGGGAGATGATTTCACAGAACACAAAGAAGTTTCTCAGAAAGCTTCTTTCTCTATGTTATCGGAGGATATTTCCTTTGGCCCTATAGTCTCTAAAGGGATCCGAAATATCTGTTCTCAGATTCCACAGAAATAAGGCTAGCAAAGAGATCCACGAAATACTGATGTAACTCTGTGAGTGGAAGTCACATATCCCAGAGCAGTTTCTCAGAAAGCTTCTTTGCAGATTTCATCTGAGGATATTTCCTTTTTCACCATAGCCCTCTATGGGCTTCCAAATATCACTTTGCCAATTCCACAAGAACTGTCTTAGCGAAAGGCTTCTTGAGGACAAAGCTGTAACTCTGTGAGATGATTTCACAGAACACAAAGAAGTTTCTCAGAAAGCTTCTTTCTCTTTGTCATGGGAGGATATTTCCTTTGTCCCTATAGTCTTCAAAGGGATCCGAAATATCTGTTCTCAGATTCCACAGAAATAAGGCTAGCAAAGAGATCCACGAAATACAGATGTAACTCTGTGAGTGGAAGTCACATATCACAGAGCAGTTTCTCAGAAAGCTTCTTTCCAGATTTCATCTGAGGATATTTCCTTTTTCACCATAGCCCTCTATGGGCTTCCAAATATCACTTTGCCAATTCCACAAGAACTGCCTTAGCGAAAGGCTTCTTGAGGGGAAAGCTGTAACTCTGTGAGATGATTTCAGAGAACACAAAGAAGTTTCTCAGAAAGCTTCTTTCTCTTTGATATGGGAGGATATTTCCTTTGGCCCTATAGACTTCAAAGGGATCCGAACTATCTGTTCTCAGATTCCACAGAAATAAGGCTAGCAAAGAGATCCACGAAATACAGATGTAAATCTGTGAGTGGAAGTCACATATCACAGAGCAGTTTCTCAGAAAGCTTCTTTCCAGATTTCATCGGAGGATATTTCCTTTTTCACCATAGCCCTCTAAGGGCTTCCAAATATCACTTTGCCAATTCCACAAGAACTGTCTTAGCGAAAGGCTTCTTGAGGGGAAAGCTGTAACTCTGTGAGATGATTTCACAGAACACAAAGAAGTTTCTCAGAAAGCTTCTTTCTCTTTGTTATGGGAGGATATATCCTTTGGCCCTATAGTCTTCAAAGAGATCCGAAATATCTGTTCTCAGATTCCACAGAAATAAGGCTAGCAAAGAGATCCACGAAATACAGATGTAACTCTGTGAGTGGAAGTCACATATCACAGAGCAGTTTCTCAGAAAGCTTCTTTCCAGATTTCATCGGAGGATATTTCCTTTTTCACCATAGCCGTTTATGGGCTTCCAAATATCACTTTGCCAATTCCACAAGAACTGTCTTACCGAAAAGCTTCTTGAGGGGAAAGCTGTAACTCTGTGAGATGATTTCACAGAACACAAAGAAGTTTCTCAGAAAGCTTCTTTCTCTTTGTTATCGGAGGATATTTCCTTTGGCTCCATAGTCTTCAAAAGGATCCGAAATATCTGTTCTCAGATTCCACAGAAATAAGGCTAGCAAAGAGATCCACGAAATACAGATGTAACTCTGTGAGTGGAAGTCACATATCACAGAGCAGTTTCTCAGAAAGCTTCTTTCCAGATTTCATCTGAGGATATTTCCTTTTTCACCATAGCCCTCTATGGGCTTCCATATATCACTTTGCCAATTCCACAAGAACTGTCTTAGCGAAAGGCTTCTTGAGGGGAAAGCTGTAACTCTGTGAGGTGATTTCACAGAACACAAAGAAGTTTCTCAGAAAGCTTCTTTCTCTTTGTTATGCGAGGATATTTCCTTTGGCCCTATAGTCTCCAAAGGGATTCTAAATATCTGCTCTCAGATTCCACAGAAATAAGGCTAGCAAAGACATCCACGAAATACAGATGTAACTCTGTGAGTGGAAGTCACATATCACAGAGCAGTTTCTCAAAAAGCTTCTTTCCAGATTTCATCTGAGGATATTTCCTTTTTCACAATAGCCCTCTATGGGCTTCCAAATATCACTTTGCCAATTCCAGAAAAACTGTCTTAGCGAAAGGCTTCTTGAGGGGAAAGCTGTAACTCTGTGAGATGATTTCACAGAACACAAAGACGTTTCTCAGAAAGCTTCTTTCTCTTTGTTATCGGAGGATATATCCTTTGGCCCTATAGTCTTCAAAGGGATTCGAAATATCTGTTCTCAGATTCCACAGAAATAAGGCTAGCAAAGAGATCCACGAAATACAGATGTAACTCTGTGAGTGGAAGTCACATATCACAGAGCAGTTTCTCAGAAAGCTTCTTTCCAGATTTCATCTGAGGATATTTCCTTTTTCACCATAGCCGTCTATGGGCTTCCAAATATCACTTTGCCAATTCCACAAGAACTGTCTTAGCGAAAGGTTTCTTGAGGGGAAAGCTGTAACTCTGTGAGATGATTTCACAGAACACAAAGAAGTTTCTCAGAAAGCTTCTTTCTCTTTGTTATCGGAGGATATTTCCTTTAGCCCTGTAGTCTTCAAAGGGATCCGAAATATCTGTTCTCAGATTCCACAGAAATAAGGCTAGCAAAGTGATCCACGAAATACAGATGTAACTCTGTGAGTGGAAGTCACATATCACAGAGCAGTTTCTCAGAAAGCTTCCTTCCAGATTTCATCGGAGGATATTTCCTTTTTCACCATAGCCCTCTATGGGCTTCCAAATATCACTTTGCCAATTCCACAAGAACTGTCTTAGCGAAAGGCTTCTTGAGGGGAAAGCTGTAACTCTGTGAGATGATTTCACAGAACACAAAGATGTTTCTCAGAAAGCTTCTTTCTCTTTGTTATCGGAGGATATTTCCTTTGGCCCTATAGTCTTCAAAGGGATCCGAAATATCTGTTCTCAGATTCCACAGAAATAAGGCTAGCAAAGAGATCCACGAAATACAGATGTAACTCTGTGAGTGGAAGTCACATATCACAGAGCAGTTTCTCAGAAAGCTTCTTTCCAGATTTCATCTGAGGATATTTCCTTTTTCACCATAGCCCTCTAAGGGCTTCCAAATATCACTTTGCCAATTCCACAAGAACTGTCTTAGCGAAAGTCTTCTTGAGGGGAAAGCTGTAACTCTGTGAGATGATTTCACAGAACACAAAGAAGTCTCTCAGGAAGCTTCTTTCTCTTTGTTATCGGAGGATATTTCCTTTGGCCCTATAGTCTTCAAAGGGTTCCGAAATATCTGTTCTCAGATTCCACAGAGATAAGGCTAGAAAAGAGATCCACGAAATACAGATGTAACTCAGTGAGTGGAAGTCACATATCACAGAGCAGTTTCTCAGAAAGTTTCCTTCCAGATTTCATCGGAGGATATTTCCTTTTTCACCATAGCCATCTATGGGCTTCCAAATATTACTTTGCCAATTCCACAAGAATTGTCTTAGTGAAAGGCTTCTTGAAGGGAAAGCTGTAACTCTGTGAGATGATTTCACAGAACACAAAGAAGTTTCTCAGAAAGCTTCTTTCTCTTTGTTATCGGAGGATATTTCCTTTGGCCCTATAGTCTTCAAAGGGATCCGAAATATCTGTTCTCAGATTCCACAGAAATAAGGCTAGCAAAGAGATCCACGAAATACAGATGTAACTCTGTGAGTGGAAGTCACATATCACAGAGCAGTTTCTCAGAAAGCTTCTTTCCAGATTTCATCTGAGGATATTTCCTTTTTCACCATAGCCCTCTATGGGCTTCCAAATATCACTTTGCCAATTCCACAAGAACTGTCTTAGCGAAAGTCTTCTTGAGGGGAAAGCTGTAACTCTGTGAGATGATTTCACAGAACACAAAGAAGTCTCTCAGGAAGCTTCTTTCTCTTTGTTATCGGAGGATATTTTCTTTGGCCCTATAGTCTTCAAAGGGATCCGAAATATCTGTTCTCAGATTCCACAGAAATAAGGCTAGCAAAGAGATCCACGAAATACAGATGTAACTCTGTGAGTGAAAGTCACATATCACAGAGCAGTTTCTCAGAAAGTTTCTTTCCAGATTTCATCGGAGGATATTTCCTTTTTCACCATAGCCCTCTATGGGCTTCCAAATATCACTTTGCCAATTCCACAAGAACTGTCTTAGCGAAAACCTTCTTGAGGGGAAAGCTGTAACTCTGTGAGATGATTTCACAGAACACAAAGAAGTTTCTCAGAAATCTTCTTTCTCTTTGTTATCGTTGGATATTTCCTTTGGCACTATAGTCTTCAAAGGGATCCGAAATATCTGTTCTCAGATTCCACAGAAATAAGGCTAGCAAAGAGATCCACGATATGCAGATGTAACTCTGTGAGTGGAAGTCACATATCCCAGAGCAGTTTCTCATAAAGCTTCTTTCCAGATTTCATCGGAGGATATTTCCTTTTTCACCATAGCCCTCTATGGGCTTCCAAATATCACTTTGCCAATTCCACAAGAACTGTCTTAGCGAAAGGCTTCTTGAGGGGAAAGCTGTAACTCTGTGAGATGATTTCACAGAACACAAAGAAGTTTCTCAGAAAGCTCCTTTCTCTTTGTTATCGTTGGATATTTCCTATGGCCCTATAGTCTTCAAAGGGATCCGAAATATCTGTTCTCAGATTCCACAGAAATAAGGCTATCAAAGAGATCCACGAAATACAGATGTAACTCTGTGAGTGGAAGTCACATATCACAGAGCAGTTTCTCAGAACTCTTCTTTCCAGATTCCATAGGAGTATATTTCCTTTTTCACCATAGCCCTCTATGGGCTTCCAAATATCACTTTGCCAATTTCACAAGAACTGTCTTAGCGAAAGGCTTCTTGAGGGGAAAGCTGTAACTCTGTGAGATGATTTCACAGAACACAAAGAAGTTTCTCAGAAAGCTTCTTTCTCTTTGTTATGGGAGGATATTTCCTTTGGCCCTATAGTCTTCAAAGGGATTCTAAATATCTGCTCTCAGATTCCACAGAAATAAGGCTAGCAAAGAGATCCACGAAATACAGATGTAACTCTGTGAGTGGAAGTCACATATCACAGAGCAGTTTCTCAGAAAGCTTCTTTCCAGATTTCATCGGAGGATATTTCCTTTTTCACCATAGCCGTCTAAGGGCTTCCAAATATCACTTTGCCAATTCCACAAGAACTGTCTTAGCGAAAGGCTTCTTGAGGGGAAAGCTGTAACTCTGTGAGATGATTTCACAGAACACAAAGAAGTTTCTCAGAAAGCTTCTTTCTCTTTGTTATGGGAGGATATTTCCTTTGGCCCTATAGTCTTCAAAGGGATTCTTAATATCTGCTCTCAGATTCCACAGAAATAAGGCTAGCAAAGAGATCCACGAAATACAGATGTAACTCTGTGAGTGGAAGTCACATATCACAGAGCAGTTTCTCTGAAAGCTTCTTTCCAGATTTCATTGGAGGATATTTCCTTTTTCACCATAGCCCTCTAGGGGTTCCAAATATCACTTTGCCAATTCCACAAGAACTGTCTTAGCGAAAGGCTTCTTGAGCGGAAAGCTGTAACTCTGTGAGAAGATTTCACAGAACACAAAGAAGTTTCTCAGAAAGCTTCTTTCTCTTTGTTATGGGAGGATATTTCCTTTGGCCCTATAGTCTTCAAAGGGATCCGAAATATCTGTTCTCAGATTCCACAGATATAAGGCTAGCAAAGAGATCCACGATATACAGATGTAACTCTCTGAGTGGAAGTCACATATCACAGAGCAGTTTCTCAAAAAGATTCTTTCCAGATTTCATTGGAGGATATTTCCTTTTTCACAATAGACCTCTACGGGCTTCCAAATATCACTTTGCGAATTCCACAAGAACTGTCTTAGCGAAAGGCTTCTTGAGGGGAAAGCTGTAACTCTGGGAGATGATTTCACAGAACACAAAGAAGTTTCTCAGAAAGCTTCTTTCTCTTTGTTATGGGAGGATATTTCCTTTGGCCCTATAGTCTTCAAAGGGATCCGAAATATCTGTTCTCAGATTCCACAGAAATAAGGCTAGCAAAGAGATCCTCCAAATACAGATGTAACTCTGTGAGTGGAAGTCACATATCACAGAGCAGTTTCTCAGAAAGCTTCTTTCCAGATTTCACTGGAGGATATTTCCTTTTTCACAATAGCCCTCTATGGGCTTCCAAATATCACTTTGCCAATTCCACAAGAACTGTCTTAGCGAAAGGCTTCTTGAGGGGAAAGCTGTAACTCTGGGAGATGATTTCACAGAACACAAAGAAGTTTCTCAGAAAGCTTCTTTCTCTATGTTATCGGAGGATATTTCCTTTGGCCCTATAGTCTTCAAAGGGATCCGAAATATCTGTTCTCAGATTCCACAGAAATAAGGCTAGCAAAGAGATCCACGAAATACTGATGTAACTCTGTGAGTGGAAGTCACATATCCCAGAGCAGTTTCTCAGAAAGCTTCTTTGCAGATTTCATCTGAGGATATTTCCTTTTTCACCATAGCCCTCTATGGGCTTCCAAATATCACTTTGCCAATTCCACAAGAACTGTCTTAGCGAAAACCTTCTTGAGGGCAAAGCTGTAACTCTGTGAGATGATTTCACAGAACACAAAGAAGTTTCTCAGAAAGCTTCTTTCTCTTTGTCATGGGAGGATATTTCCTTTGTCCCTATAGTCTTCAAAGGGATCCGAAATATCTGTTCTCAGATTCCACAGAAATAAGGCTAGCAAAGAGATCCACGAAATACAGATGTAACTCTGTGAGTGGAAGTCACATATCACAGAGCAGTTTCTCAGAAAGCTTCTTTCCAGATTTCATCGGAGGATATTTCCTTTTTCACCATAGCCGTTTATGGGCTTCCAAATATCACTTTGCCAATTCCACAAGAACTGTCTTACCGAAAAGCTTCTTGAGGGGAAAGCTGTAACTCTGTGAGATGATTTCACAGAACACAAAGAAGTTTCTCAGAAAGCTTCTTTCTCTTTGTTATCGGAGGATATTTCCTTTGGCTCCATAGTCTTCAAAAGGATCCGAAATATCTGTTCTCAGATTCCACAGAAATAAGGCTAGCAAAGAGATCCACGAAATACAGATGTAACTCTGTGAGTGGAAGTCACATATCACAGAGCAGTTTCTCAGAAAGCTTCTTTCCAGATTTCATCTGAGGATATTTCCTTTTTCACCATAGCCCTCTATGGGCTTCCATATATCACTTTGCCAATTCCACAAAAACTGTCTTAGCGAAAGGCTTCTTGAGGGGAAAGCTGTAACTCTGTGAGGTGATTTCACAGAACACAAAGAAGTTTCTCAGAAAGCTTCTTTCTCTTTGTTATGCGAGGATATTTCCTTTGGCCCTATAGTCTCCAAAGGGATTCTAAATATCTGCTCTCAGATTCCACAGAAATAAGGCTAGCAAAGACATCCACGAAATACAGATGTAACTCTGTGAGTGGAAGTCACATATCACAGAGCAGTTTCTCAAAAAGCTTCTTTCCAGATTTCATCTGAGGATATTTCCTTTTTCACAATAGCCCTCTATGGGCTTCCAAATATCACTTTGCCAATTCCAGAAAAACTGTCTTAGCGAAAGGCTTCTTGAGGGGAAAGCTGTAACTCTGTGAGATGATTTCACAGAACACAAAGACGTTTCTCAGAAAGCTTCTTTCTCTTTGTTATCGGAGGATATATCCTTTGGCCCTATAGTCTTCAAAGGGATTCGAAATATCTGTTCTCAGATTCCACAGAAATAAGGCTAGCAAAGAGATCCACGAAATACAGATGTAACTCTGTGAGTGGAAGTCACATATCACAGAGCAGTTTCTCAGAAAGCTTCTTTCCAGATTTCATCGGAGGATATTTCCTTTTTCACCATAGCCGTCTATGGGCTTCCAAATATCACTTTGCCAATTCCACAAGAACTGTCTTAGCGAAAGGTTTCTTGAGGGGAAAGCTGTAACTCTGTGAGATGATTTCACAGAACACAAAGAAGTTTCTCAGAAAGCTTCTTTCTCTTTGTTATCGGAGGATATTTCCTTTAGCCCTGTAGTCTTCAAAGGGATCCGAAATATCTGTTCTCAGATTCCACAGAAATAAGGCTAGCAAAGTGATCCACGAAATACAGATGTAACTCTGTGAGTGGAAGTCACATATCACAGAGCAGTTTCTCAGAAAGCTTCCTTCCAGATTTCATCGGAGGATATTTCCTTTTTCACCATAGCCCTCTATGGGCTTCCAAATATCACTTTGCCAATTCCACAAGAACTGTCTTAGCGAAAGGCTTCTTGAGGGGAAAGCTGTAACTCTGTGAGATGATTTCACAGAACACAAAGATGTTTCTCAGAAAGCTTCTTTCTCTTTGTTATCGGAGGATATTTCCTTTGGCCCTATAGTCTTCAAAGGGATCCGAAATATCTGTTCTCAGATTCCACAGAAATAAGGCTAGCAAAGAGATCCACGAAATACAGATGTAACTCTGTGAGTGGAAGTCACATATCACAGAGCAGTTTCTCAGAAAGCTTCTTTCCAGATTTCATCTGAGGATATTTCCTTTTTCACCATAGCCCTCTAAGGGCTTCCAAATATCACTTTGCCAATTCCACAAGAACTGTCTTAGCGAAAGTCTTCTTGAGGGGAAAGCTGTAACTCTGTGAGATGATTTCACAGAACACAAAGAAGTCTCTCAGGAAGCTTCTTTCTCTTTGTTATCGGAGGATATTTCCTTTGGCCCTATAGTCTTCAAAGGGTTCCGAAATATCTGTTCTCAGATTCCACAGAGATAAGGCTAGAAAAGAGATCCACGAAATACAGATGTAACTCAGTGAGTGGAAGTCACATATCACAGAGCAGTTTCTCAGAAAGTTTCCTTCCAGATTTCATCGGAGGATATTTCCTTTTTCACCATAGCCATCTATGGGCTTCCAAATATTACTTTGCCAATTCCACAAGAATTGTCTTAGTGAAAGGCTTCTTGAAGGGAAAGCTGTAACTCTGTGAGATGATTTCACAGAACACAAAGAAGTTTCTCAGAAAGCTTCTTTCTCTTTGTTATCGGAGGATATTTCCTTTGGCCCTATAGTCTTCAAAGGGATCCGAAATATCTGTTCTCAGATTCCACAGAAATAAGGCTAGCAAAGAGATCCACGAAATACAGATGTAACTCTGTGAGTGGAAGTCACATATCACAGAGCAGTTTCTCAGAAAGCTTCTTTCCAGATTTCATCTGAGGATATTTCCTTTTTCACCATAGCCCTCTATGGGCTTCCAAATATCACTTTGCCAATTCCACAAGAACTGTCTTAGCGAAAGTCTTCTTGAGGGGAAAGCTGTAACTCTGTGAGATGATTTCACAGAACACAAAGAAGTCTCTCAGGAAGCTTCTTTCTCTTTGTTATCGGAGGATATTTTCTTTGGCCCTATAGTCTTCAAAGGGATCCGAAATATCTGTTCTCAGATTCCACAGAAATAAGGCTAGCAAAGAGATCCACGAAATACAGATGTAACTCTGTGAGTGGAAGTCACATATCACAGAGCAGTTTCTCAGAAAGTTTCTTTCCAGATTTCATCGGAGGATATTTCCTTTTTCACCATAGCCCTCTATGGGCTTCCAAATATCACTTTGCCAATTCCACAAGAACTGTCTTAGCGAAAACCTTCTTGAGGGGAAAGCTGTAACTCTGTGAGATGATTTCACAGAACACAAAGAAGTTTCTCAGAAATCTTCTTTCTCTTTGTTATCGTTGGATATTTCCTTTGGCACTATAGTCTTCAAAGGGATCCGAAATATCTGTTCTCAGATTCCACAGAAATAAGGCTAGCAAAGAGATCCACGATATGCAGATGTAACTCTGTGAGTGGAAGTCACATATCCCAGAGCAGTTTCTCATAAAGCTTCTTTCCAGATTTCATCGGAGGATATTTCCTTTTTCACCATAGCCCTCTATGGGCTTCCAAATATCACTTTGCCAATTCCACAAGAACTGTCTTAGCGAAAGGCTTCTTGAGGGGAAAGCTGTAACTCTGTGAGATGATTTCACAGAACACAAAGAAGTTTCTCAGAAAGCTCCTTTCTCTTTGTTATCGTTGGATATTTCCTATGGCCCTATAGTCTTCAAAGGGATCCGAAATATCTGTTCTCAGATTCCACAGAAATAAGGCTATCAAAGAGATCCACGAAATACAGATGTAACTCTGTGAGTGGAAGTCACATATCACAGAGCAGTTTCTCAGAACTCTTCTTTCCAGATTCCATAGGAGTATATTTCCTTTTTCACCATAGCCCTCTATGGGCTTCCAAATATCACTTTGCCAATTTCACAAGAACTGTCTTAGCGAAAGGCTTCTTGAGGGGAAAGCTGTAACTCTGTGAGATGATTTCACAGAACACAAAGAAGTTTCTCAGAAAGCTTCTTTCTCTTTGTTATGGGAGGATATTTCCTTTGGCCCTATAGTCTTCAAAGGGATTCTAAATATCTGCTCTCAGATTCCACAGAAATAAGGCTAGCAAAGAGATCCACGAAATACAGATGTAACTCTGTGAGTGGAAGTCACATATCACAGAGCAGTTTCTCAGAAAGCTTCTTTCCAGATTTCATCGGAGGATATTTCCTTTTTCACCATAGCCGTCTAAGGGCTTCCAAATATCACTTTGCCAATTCCACAAGAACTGTCTTAGCGAAAGGCTTCTTGAGGGGAAAGCTGTAACTCTGTGAGATGATTTCACAGAACACAAAGAAGTTTCTCAGAAAGCTTCTTTCTCTTTGTTATGGGAGGATATTTCCTTTGGCCCTATAGTCTTCAAAGGGATTCCTAATATCTGCTCTCAGATTCCACAGAAATAAGGCTAGCAAAGAGATCCACGAAATACAGATGTAACTCTGTGAGTGGAAGTCACATATCACAGAGCAGTTTCTCTGAAAGCTTCTTTCCAGATTTCATTGGAGGATATTTCCTTTTTCACCATAGCCCTCTAGGGGTTCCAAATATCACTTTGCCAATTCCACAAGAACTGTCTTAGCGAAAGGCTTCTTGAGCGGAAAGCTGTAACTCTGTGAGAAGATTTCACAGAACACAAAGAAGTTTCTCAGAAAGCTTCTTTCTCTTTGTTATGGGAGGATATTTCCTTTGGCCCTATAGTCTTCAAAGGGATCCGAAATATCTGTTCTCAGATTCCACAGATATAAGGCTAGCAAAGAGATCCACGATATACAGATGTAACTCTCTGAGTGGAAGTCACATATCACAGAGCAGTTTCTCAAAAAGCTTCTTTCCAGATTTCATTGGAGGATATTTCCTTTTTCACAATAGACCTCTACGGGCTTCCAAATATCACTTTGCGAATTCCACAAGAACTGTCTTAGCGAAAGGCTTCTTGAGGGGAAAGCTGTAACTCTGGGAGATGATTTCACAGAACACAAAGAAGTTTCTCAGAAAGCTTCTTTCTCTTTGTTATGGGAGGATATTTCCTTTGGCCCTATAGTCTTCAAAGGGATCCGAAATATCTGTTCTCAGATTCCACAGAAATAAGGCTAGCAAAGAGATCCTCCAAATACAGATGTAACTCTGTGAGTGGAAGTCACATATCACAGAGCAGTTTCTCAGAAAGCTTCTTTCCAGATTTCACTGGAGGATATTTCCTTTTTCACAATAGCCCTCTATGGGCTTCCAAATATCACTTTGCCAATTCCACAAGAACTGTCTTAGCGAAAGGCTTCTTGAGGGGAAAGCTGTAACTCTGGGAGATGATTTCACAGAACACAAAGAAGTTTCTCAGAAAGCTTCTTTCTCTATGTTATCGGAGGATATTTCCTTTGGCCCTATAGTCTTCAAAGGGATCCGAAATATCTGTTCTCAGATTCCACAGAAATAAGGCTAGCAAAGAGATCCACGAAATACTGATGTAACTCTGTGAGTGGAAGTCACATATCCCAGAGCAGTTTCTCAGAAAGCTTCTTTGCAGATTTCATCTGAGGATATTTCCTTTTTCACCATAGCCCTCTATGGGCTTCCAAATATCACTTTGCCAATTCCACAAGAACTGTCTTAGCGAAAACCTTCTTGAGGGCAAAGCTGTAACTCTGTGAGATGATTTCACAGAACACAAAGAAGTTTCTCAGAAAGCTTCTTTCTCTTTGTCATGGGAGGATATTTCCTTTGTCCCTATAGTCTTCAAAGGGATCCGAAATATCTGTTCTCAGATTCCACAGAAATAAGGCTAGCAAAGAGATCCACGAAATACAGATGTAACTCTGTGAGTGGAAGTCACATATCACAGAGCAGTTTCTCAGAAAGCTTCTTTCCAGATTTCATCGGAGGATATTTCCTTTTTCACCATAGCCCTCTATGGGCTTCCAAATATCACTTTGCCAATTCCACAAGAACTGCCTTAGCGAAAGGCTTCTTGAGGGGAAAGCTGTAACTCTGTGAGATGATTTCACGGAACACAAAGAAGTTTCTCAGAAAGCTTCTTTCTCTTTGATATGGGAGGATATTTCCTTTGGCCCTATAGACTTCAAAGGGATCCGAACTATCTGTTCTCAGATTCCACAGAAATAAGGCTAGCAAAGAGATCCACGAAATACAGATGTAACTCTGTGAGTGGAAGTCACATATCACAGAGCAGTTTCTCAGAAAGCTTCTTTCCAGATTTCATCGGAGGATAATTCCTTTTTCACCATAGCCCTCTAAGGGCTTCCAAATATCACTTTGCCAATTCCACAAGAACTGTCTTAGCGAAAGGCTTCTTGAGGGGAAAGCTGTAACTCTGTGAGATGATTTCACAGAACACAAAGAAGTTTCTCAGAAAGCTTCTTTCTCTTTGTTATGGGAGGATATATCCTTTGGCCCTATAGTCTTCAAAGAGATCCGAAATATCTGTTCTCAGATTCCACAGAAATAAGGCTAGCAAAGAGATCCACGAAATACAGATGTAACTCTGTGAGTGGAAGTCACATATCACAGAGCAGTTTCTCAGAAAGCTTCTTTCCAGATTTCATCTGAGGATATTTCCTTTTTCACCATAGCCCTCTATGGGCTTCCATATATCACTTTGCCAATTCCACAAGAACTGTCTTAGCGAAAGGCTTCTTGAGGGGAAAGCTGTAACTCTGTGAGGTGATTTCACAGAACACAAAGAAGTTTCTCAGAAAGCTTCTTTCTCTTTGTTATGCGAGGATATTTCCTTTGGCCCTATAGTCTCCAAAGGGATTCTAAATATCTGCTCTCAGATTCCACAGAAATAAGGCTAGCAAAGACATCCACGAAATACAGATGTAACTCTGTGAGTGGAAGTGACATATCACAGAGCAGTTTCTCAAAAAGCTTCTTTCCAGATTTCATCTGAGGATATTTCCTTTTTCACAATAGCCCTCTATGGGCTTCCAAATATCACTTTGCCAATTCCAGAAAAACTGTCTTAGCGAAAGGCTTCTTGAGGGGAAAGCTGTAACTCTGTGAGATGATTTCACAGAACACAAAGACGTTTCTCAGAAAGCTTCTTTCTCTTTGTTATCGGAGGATATATCCTTTGGCCCTATAGTCTTCAAAGGGATTCGAAATATCTGTTCTCAGATTCCACAGAAATAAGGCTAGCAAAGAGATCCACGAAATACAGATGTAACTCTGTGAGTGGAAGTCACATATCACAGAGCAGTTTCTCAGAAAGCTTCTTTCCAGATTTCATCGGAGGATATTTCCTTTTTCACCATAGCCGTCTATGGGCTTCCAAATATCACTTTGCCAATTCCACAAGAACTGTCTTAGCGAAAGGTTTCTTGAGGGGAAAGCTGTAACTCTGGGAGATGATTTCACAGAACACAAAGACGTTTCTCAGAAAGCTTCTTTCTCTTTGTTATCGGAGGATATTTCCTTTAGCCCTGTAGTCTTCAAAGGGATCCGAAATATCTGTTCTCAGATTCCACAGAAATAAGGCTAGCAAAGTGATCCACGAAATACAGATGTAACTCTGTGAGTGGAAGTCACATATCACAGAGCAGTTTCTCAGAAAGCTTCCTTCCAGATTTCATCGGAGGATATTTCCTTTTTCACCATAGCCCTCTATGGGCTTCCAAATATCACTTTGCCAATTCCACAAGAACTGTCTTAGCGAAAGGCTTCTTGAGGGGAAAGCTGTAACTCTGTGAGATGATTTCACAGAACACAAAGATGTTTCTCAGAAAGCTTCTTTCTCTTTGTTATCGGAGGATATTTCCTTTGGCCCTATAGTCTTCAAAGGGTTCCGAAATATCTGTTCTCAGATTCCACAGAGATAAGGCTAGCAAAGAGATCCACGAAATACAGATGTAACTCTGTGAGTGGAAGTCACATATCACAGAGCAGTTTCTCAGAAAGTTTCCTTCCAGATTTCATCGGAGGATATTTCCTTTTTCACCATAGCCATCTATGGGCTTCCAAATATTACTTTGCCAATTCCACAAGAATTGTCTTAGCGAAAGGCTTCTTGAAGGGAAAGCTGTAACTCTGTGAGATGATTTCACAGAACACAAAGAAGTTTCTCAGAAAGCTTCTTTCTCTTTGTTATCGGAGGATATTTCCTTTGGCCCTATAGTCTTCAAAGGGATCCGAAATATCTGTTCTCAGATTCCACAGAAATAAGGCTAGCAAAGAGATCCACGAAATACAGATGTAACTCTGTGAGTGGAAGTCACATATCACAGAGCAGTTTCTCAGAAAGCTTCTTTCCAGATTTCATCTGAGGATATTTCCTTTTTCACCATAGCCCTCTATGGGCTTCCAAATATCACTTTGCCAATTCCACAAGAACTGTCTTAGCGAAAGTCTTCTTGAGGGGAAAGCTGTAACTCTGTGAGATGATTTCACAGAACACAAAGAAGTCTCTCAGGAAGCTTCTTTCTCTTTGTTATCGGAGGATATTTTCATTGGCCCTATAGTCTTCAAAGGGATCCGAAATATCTGTTCTCAGATTCCACAGAAATAAGGCTAGCAAAGAGATCCACGAAATACAGATGTAACTCTGTGAGTGGAAGTCACATATCACAGAGCAGTTTCTCAGAAAGTTTCTTTCCAGATTTCATCGGAGGATATTTCCTTTTTCACCATAGCCCTCTATGGGCTTCCAAATATCACTTTGCCAATTCCACAAGAACTGTCTCAGCGAAAACCTTCTTGAGGGGAAAGCTGTAACTCTGTGAGATGATTTCACAGAACACAAAGAAGTTTCTCAGAAAGCTTCTTTCTCTTTGTTATCGTTGGATATTTCCTTTGGCACTATAGTCTTCAAAGGGATCCGAAATATCTGTTCTCAGATTCCACAGAAATAAGGCTAGCAAAGAGATCCACGAAATGCAGATGTAACTCTGTGAGTGGAAGTCACATATCCCAGAGCAGTTTCTCATAAAGCTTCTTTCCAGATTTCTTCGGAGGATATTTCCTTTTTCACCATAGCCCTCTATGGGCTTCCAAATATCACTTTGCCAATTCCACAAGAACTGTCTTAGCGAAAGGCTTCTTGAGGGGAAAGCTGTAACTCTGTGAGATGATTTCACAGAACACAAAGAAGTTTCTCAGAAAGCTCCTTTCTCTTTGTTATCGTTGGATATTTCCTATGGCCCTATAGTCTTCAAAGGGATCCGAAATATCTGTTCTCAGATTCCACAGAAATAAGGCTATCAAAGAGATCCACGAAATACAGATGTAACTCTGTGAGTGGAAGTCACATATCACAGAGCAGTTTCTCAGAACTCTTCTTTCCAGATTTCATAGGAGGATATTTCCTTTTTCACCATAGCCCTCTATGGGCTTCCAAATATCACTTTGCCAATTTCACAAGAACTGTCTTAGCGAAAGGCTTCTTGAGGGGAAAGCTGTAACTCTGTGAGATGATTTCACAGAACACAAAGAAGTTTCTCAGAAAGCTTCTTTCTCTTTGTTATGGGAGGATATTTCCTTTGGCCCTATAGTCTTCAAAGGGATTCTAAATATCTGCTCTCAGATTCCACAGAAATAAGGCTAGCAAAGAGATCCACGAAATACAGATGTAACTCTGTGAGTGGAAGTCACATATCACAGAGCAGTTTCTCAGAAAGCTTCTTTCCAGATTTCATCGGAGGATATTTCCTTTTTCACCATAGCCGTCTAAGGGCTTCCAAATATCACTTTGCCAATTCCACAAGAACTGTCTTAGCGAAAGGCTTCTTGAGGGGAAAGCTGTAACTCTGTGAGATGATTTCACAGAACACAAAGAAGTTTCTCAGAAAGCTTCTTTCTCTTTGTTATGGGAGGATATTTCCTTTGGCCCTATAGTCTTCAAAGGGATTCTTAATATCTGCTCTCAGATTCCACAGAAATAAGGCTAGCAAAGAGATCCACGAAATACAGATGTAACTCTGTGAGTGGAAGTCACATATCACAGAGCAGTTTCTCTGAAAGCTTCTTTCCAGATTTCATTGGAGGATATTTCCTTTTTCACCATAGCCCTCTAGGGGTTCCAAATATCACTTTGCCAATTCCACAAGAACTGTCTTAGCGAAAGGCTTCTTGAGCGGAAAGCTGTAACTCTGTGAGAAGATTTCACAGAACATAAAGAAGTTTCTCAGAAAGCTTCTTTCTCTTTGTTATCGGAGGATATTTCCTTTGGCCCTATAGTCTTCAAAGGGATCCGAAATATCTGTTCTCAGATTCCACAGAAATAAGGCTAGCAAAGAGATCCACGAAATACAGATGTAACTCTGTGAGTGGAAGTCACATATCATAGAGCAGTTTCTCAGAAAGCTTCTTTCCAGATTTCATCTGAGGATATTTCCTTTTTCACCATAGCCCACTGTGGGCTTCCAAATATCACTTTGCCAATTCCACAAGAACTGTCTTAGCGAAAGGCTTCTTGAGGGGAAAGCTGTAACTCTGTCAGATGATTTCAGAGAACACAAAGAAGTTTCTCAGAAAGCTTCTTTCTCTTTGTTATGGGAGGATATTTCCTTTGGCCCTATAGTCTTCAAGGGGATTCTAAATATCTGTTCTCAGATTCCACAGAAATAAGGCTAGCAAAGAGATCCACGAAATACAGATGTAACTCTGTGAGTGGAAGTCACATATCACAGAGCAGTTTCTCAGAAAGCTTCTTTCCAGATTTCATCTGAGGATATTTCCTTTTTCACCATAGCCCTCTAAGGGATTCCAAATATCACTTTGCCAATTCCACAAGAACTGTCTTAGCGAAAGGCTTCTTGAGGGGAAAGCTGTAACTCTGTGAGATGATTTCACAAAACACAAAGAAGTTTCTCAAAAAGCTTCTTTCTCTTTGTTATTTAAGGATATATCCTTTGGCCCTATAGTCTTCAAAGAGATCCGAAATATCTGTTCTCAGATTCCACAGAAATAAGGCTAGCAAAGAGATCCATGAAATACCGATGTAACTCTGTGAGTGGAAGTCACATATCCCAGAGCAGTTTCTCAGAAAGCTTCTTTCCAGATTTCATCGGAGGATATTTCCTTTTTCACCATAGCCGTCTATGGGCTTCCAAATATCACTTTGCCAATTCCACAAGAACTGTCTTAGCGAAAGGCTTCTAAAGGGGAAAGCTGTAACTCTGTGAGATGATTTCACAGAACACAAAGAAGTTTCTCAGAAAGCTTCTTTCTCTTTGTTATAGGAGGATATTTCCTTTGGCCCTGTAGTCCTCAAAGGGATCCGAAATATCTGTTCTCAGATTCCACAGAAATAAGGCTAGCAAAGAGACCAAGAAATACAGATGTAACTCTGTGAGTGGAAGTCACATATCACAGAGCAGTTTCTCAGAAAGCTTCCTTCCAGATTTCATCGGAGGATATTTCCTTTTTCACCATAGCCCTCTATGGGCTTCCAAATATCACTTTGCCAATTCCACAAGAACTGTCTTAGCGAAAGGCTTCTTTAGGGGAAAGCTGTAACTCTGTGAGATGATTTCACAGAACACAAAGAAGTTTCTCAGAAATCTTCTTTCTCTTTGTTATCGGAGGATATTTCCTCTGGCCCTATAGTCTTCAAAGGGATCCGAAATATCTGTTCTCAGATTCCACAGAAATAAGGCTAGCAAAGAGATCCACGAAATACAGATGTAACTCTGTGAGTGGAAGTCACATATCCCAGAGCAGTTTCTCAGAAAGCTTCTTTCCAGATTTCATCGGAGGATATTTCCTTTTTCACCATAGCCCTCTATGGGCTTCCAAATATCACTTTGCCAATTCCACAAGAACTGTCTTAGCGAAAGGCTTCTTGAGGGGAAAGCTGTAACTCTGTGAGATGATTTCACAGAACACAAAGAAGTTTTTCAGAAAGCTTTTTTCTCTTTGTTATCGGAGGATATTTCCTTTGGCCCTATAGTCTTCAAAGGGATCCGAAATATCTGTTCTCAGATTCCACAGAAATAAGGCTAGCAAAGAGATCCACGAAATACAGATGTAACTCTGTGAGTGGAAGTCACATATCACAGAGCAGTTTCTCAGAAAGCTTCTTTCCAGATTTCATCTGAGGATATTTCCTTTTTCACCATAGCCCTCTATGGGCTTCCATATATCACTTTGCCAATTCCACAAGAACTGTCTTAGCGAAAGGCTTCTTGAGGGGAAAGCTGTAACTCTGTGAGGTGATTTCACAGAACACAAAGAAGTTTCTCAGAAAGCTTCTTTCTCTTTGTTATGCGAGGATATTTCCTTTGGCCCTATAGTCTCCAAAGGGATTCTAAATATCTGCTCTCAGATTCCACAGAAATAAGGCTAGCAAAGACATCCACGAAATACAGATGTAACTCTGTGAGTGGAAGTCACATATCACAGAGCAGTTTCTCAAAAAGCTTCTTTCCAGATTTCATCTGAGGATATTTCCTTTTTCACAATAGCCCTCTATGGGCTTCCAAATATCACTTTGCCAATTCCAGAAAAACTGTCTTAGCGAAAGGCTTCTTGAGGGGAAAGCTGTAACTCTGTGAGATGATTTCACAGAACACAAAGACGTTTCTCAGAAAGCTTCTTTCTCTTTGTTATCGGAGGATATATCCTTTGGCCCTATAGTCTTCAAAGGGATTCGAAATATCTGTTCTCAGATTCCACAGAAATAAGGCTAGCAAAGAGATCCACGAAATACAGATGTAACTCTGTGAGTGGAAGTCACATATCACAGAGCAGTTTCTCAGAAAGCTTCCTTCCTGATTTCATCGGAGGATATTTCCTTTTTCACCATAGCCGTCTATGGGCTTCCAAATATCACTTTGCCAATTCCACAAGAACTGTCTTAGCGAAAGGTTTCTTGAGGGGAAAGCTGTAACTCTGTGAGATGATTTCACAGAACACAAAGACGTTTCTCAGAAAGCTTCTTTCTCTTTGTTATCGGAGGATATTTCCTTTAGCCCTGTAGTCTTCAAAGGGATCCGAAATATCTGTTCTCAGATTCCACAGAAATAAGGCTAGCAAAGTGATCCACGAAATACAGATGTAACTCTGTGAGTGGAAGTCACATATCACAGAGCAGTTTCTCAGAAAGCTTCCTTCCAGATTTCATCGGAGGATATTTCCTTTTTCACCATAGCCCTCTATGGGCTTCCAAATATCACTTTGCCAATTCCACAAGAACTGTCTTAGCGAAAGGCTTCTTGAGGGGAAAGCTGTAACTCTGTGAGATGATTTCACAGAACACAAAGATGTTTCTCAGAAAGCTTCTTTCTCTTTGTTATCGGAGGACATTTCCTTTGGCCCTATAGTCTTCAAAGGGTTCCGAAATATCTGTTCTCAGATTCCACAGAGATAAGGCTAGCAAAGAGATCCACGAAATACAGATGTAACTCTGTGAGTGGAAGTCACATATCACAGAGCAGTTTCTCAGAAAGTTTCCTTCCAGATTTCATCGGAGGATATTTCCTTTTTCACCATAGCCATCTATGGGCTTCCAAATATTACTTTGCCAATTCCACAAGAATTGTCTTAGCGAAAGGCTTCTTGAAGGGAAAGCTGTAACTCTGTGAGATGATTTCACAGAACACAAAGAAGTTTCTCAGAAAGCTTCTTTCTCTTTGTTATCGGAGGATATTTCCTTTGGCCCTATAGTCTTCAAAGGGATCCGAAATATCTGTTCTCAGATTCCACAGAAATAAGGCTAGCAAAGAGATCCACGAAATACAGATGTAACTCTGTGAGTGGAAGTCACATATCACAGAGCAGTTTCTCAGAAAGCTTCTTTCCAGATTTCATCTGAGGATATTTCCTTTTTCACCATAGCCCTCTATGGGCTTCCAAATATCACTTTGCCAATTCCACAAGAACTGTCTTAGCGAAAGTCTTCTTGAGGGGAAAGCTGTAACTCTGTGAGATGATTTCACAGAACACAAAGAAGTCTCTCAGGAAGCTTCTTTCTCTTTGTTATTGGAGGATATTTTCTTTGGCCCTATAGTCTTCAAAGGGATCCGAAATATCTGTTCTCAGATTCCACAGAAATAAGGCTAGCAAAGAGATCCACGAAATACAGATGTAACTCTGTGAGTGGAAGTCACATATCACAGAGCAGTTTCTCAGAAAGTTTCTTTCCAGATTTCATCGGAGGATATTTCCTTTTTCACCATAGCCCTCTATGGGCTTCCAAATATCACTTTGCCAATTCCACAAGAACTGTCTTAGCGAAAACCTTCTTGAGGGGAAAGCTGTAACTCTGTGAGATGATTTCACAGAACACAAAGAAGTTTCTCAGAAAGCTTCTTTCTCTTTGTTATCGTTGGATATTTCCTTTGGCACTATAGTCTTCAAAGGGATCCGAAATATCTGTTCTCAGATTCCACAGAAATAAGGCTAGCAAAGAGATCCACGAAATGCAGATGTAACTCTGTGAGTGGAAGTCACATATCCCAGAGCAGTTTCTCATAAAGCTTCTTTCCAGATTTCTTCGGAGGATATTTCCTTTTTCACCATAGCCCTCTATGGGCTTCCAAATATCACTTTGCCAATTCCACAAGAACTGTCTTAGCGAAAGGCTTCTTGAGGGGAAAGCTGTAACTCTGTGAGATGATTTCACAGAACACAAAGAAGTTTCTCAGAAAGCTCCTTTCTCTTTGTTATCGTTGGATATTTCCTATGGCCCTATAGTCTTCAAAGGGATCCGAAATATCTGTTCTCAGATTCCACAGAAATAAGGCTATCAAAGAGATCCACGAAATACAGATGTAACTCTGTGAGTGGAAGTCACATATCACAGAGCAGTTTCTCAGAACTCTTCTTTCCAGATTTCATAGGAGGATATTTCCTTTTTCACCATAGCCCTCTATGGGCTTCCAAATATCACTTTGCCAATTTCACAAGAACTGTCTTAGCGAAAGGCTTCTTGAGGGGAAAGCTGTAACTCTGTGAGATGATTTCACAGAACACAAAGAAGTTTCTCAGAAAGCTTCTTTCTCTTTGTTATGGAAGGATATTTCCTTTGGCCCTATAGTCTTCAAAGGGATTCTAAATATCTGCTCTCAGATTCCACAGAAATAAGGCTAGCAAAGAGATCCACGAAATACAGATGTAACTCTGTGAGTGGAAGTCACATATCACAGAGCAGTTTCTCAGAAAGCTTCTTTCCAGATTTCATCGGAGGATATTTCCTTTTTCACCATAGCCGTCTAAGGGCTTCCAAATATCACTTTGCCAATTCCACAAGAACTGTCTTAGCGAAAGGCTTCTTGAGGGGAAAGCTGTAACTCTGTGAGATGATTTCACAGAACACAAAGAAGTTTCTCAGAAAGCTTCTTTCTCTTTGTTATGGGAGGATATTTCCTTTGGCCCTATAGTCTTCAAAGGGATTCTTAATATCTGCTCTCAGATTCCACAGAAATAAGGCTAGCAAAGAGATCCACGAAATACAGATGTAACTCTGTGAGTGGAAGTCACATATCACAGAGCAGTTTCTCTGAAAGCTTCTTTCCAGATTTCATTGGAGGATATTTCCTTTTTCACCATAGCCCTCTAGGGGTTCCAAATATCACTTTGCCAATTCCACAAGAACTGTCTTAGCGAAAGGCTTCTTGAGCGGAAAGCTGTAACTCTGTGAGAAGATTTCACAGAACACAAAGAAGTTTCTCAGAAAGCTTCTTTCTCTTAGTTATGGGAGGATATTTCCTTTGGCCCTATAGTCTTCAAAGGGATCCGAAATATCTGTTCTCAGATTCCACAGAAATAAGGCTAGCAAAGAGATCCACGAAATACAGATGTAACTCTGTGAGTGGAAGTCACATATCATAGAGCAGTTTCTCAGAAAGCTTCTTTCCAGATTTCATCTGAGGATATTTCCTTTTTCACCATAGCCCACTGTGGGCTTCCAAATATCAGTTTGCCAATTCCGCAAGAACTGTCTTAGCGAAAGGCTTCTTGAGGGGAAAGCTGTAACTCTGTCAGATGATTTCAGAGAACACAAAGAAGTTTCTCAGAAAGCTTCTTTCTCTTTGTTATGGGAGGATATTTCCTTTGGCCCTATAGTCTTCAAGGGGATTCTAAATATCTGTTCTCAGATTCCACAGAAATAAGGCTAGCAAAGAGATCCACGAAATACAGATGTAACTCTGTGAGTGGAAGTCACATATCACAGAGCAGTTTCTCAGAAAGCTTCTTTCCAGATTTCATCTGAGGATATTTCCTTTTTCACCATAGCCCTCTAAGGGATTCCAAATATCACTTTGCCAATTCCACAAGAACTGTCTTAGCGAAAGGCTTCTTGAGGGGAAAGCTGTAACTCTGTGAGATGATTTCACAGAACACAAAGAAGTTTCTCAAAAAGCGTCTTTCTCTTTGTTATTTAAGGATATATCCTTTGGCCCTATAGTCTTCAAAGAGATCCGAAATATCTGTTCTCAGATTCCACAGAAATAAGGCTAGCAAAGAGATCCATGAAATACCGATGTAACTCTGTGAGTGGAAGTCACATATCCCAGAGCAGTTTCTCAGAAAGCTTCTTTCCAGATTTCATCGGAGGATATTTCCTTTTTCACCATAGCCGTCTATGGGCTTCCAAATATCACTTTGCCAATTCCACAAGAACTGTCTTAGCGAAAGGCTTCTAAAGGGGAAAGCTGTAACTCTGTGAGATGATTTCACAGAACACAAAGAAGTTTCTCAGAAAGCTTCTTTCTCTTTGTTATAGGAGGATATTTCCTTTGGCCCTGTAGTCTTGAAAGGGATCCGAAATATCTGTTCTCAGATTCCACAGAAATAAGGCTAGCAAAGAGACCAAGAAATACAGATGTAACTCTGTGAGTGGAAGTCACATATCACAGAGCAGTTTCTCAGAAAGCTTCCTTCCAGATTTCATCGGAGGATATTTCCTTTTTCACCATAGCCCTCTATGGGCTTCCAAATATCACTTTGCCAATTCCACAAGAACTGTCTTAGCGAAAGGCTTCTTTAGGGGAAAGCTGTAACTCTGTGAGATGATTTCACAGAACACAAAGAAGTTTCTCAGAAATCTTCTTTCTCTTTGTTATCGGAGGATATTTCCTCTGGCCCTATAGTCTTCAAAGGGATCCGAAATATCTGTTCTCAGATTCCACAGAAATAAGGCTAGCAAAGAGATCCACGGAATACAGATGTAACTCTGTGAGTGGAAGTCACATATCCCAGAGCAGTTTCTCAGAAAGCTTCTTTCCAGATTTCATCGGAGGATATTTCCTTTTTCACCATAGCCCTCTATGGGCTTCCAAATATCACTTTGCCAATTCCACAAGAACTGTCTTAGCGAAAGGCTTCTTGAGGGGAAAGCTGTAACTCTGTGAGATGATTTCACAGAACACAAAGAAGTTTCTCAGAAAGCTTCTTTCTCTTTGTTATCGGAGGATATTTCCTTTGGCCCTATAGTCTTCAAGGGGATTCTAAATATCTGCTTTCAGATTCCACAGAAATAAGGCTAGCAAAGAGATCCACGAAATACAGATGTAACTCTGTGAGTGGAAGTCACATATCACAGAGCAGTTTCGAAGAAAGCTTCTTTCCAGATTTCATCTGAGGATATTTCCTTTTTCACCATAGCCCTCTATGGGCTTTCAAATATCACTTTGCCAATTCCACAAGAACTGTCTTAGCGAAAGGCTTCTTGAGGGGAAAGCTGTAACTCTGTGAGATGATTTCACAGAACACAAAGAAGTTTCTCAGAAAGCTTCTTTCTCTTTGTTATGGGAGGATATTTCCTTTGGCCCTATAGTCTTCAAGGGGATTCTAAATATCTGCTTTCAGATTCCACAGAAATAAGGCTAGCAAAGAGATCCACGAAATACAGATGTAACTCTGTGAGTGGAAGTCACATATCACAGAGCAGTTTCTCAGAAAGCTTCTTTCCAGATTTCATCTGAGGATATTTCCTTTTTCACCATAGCCCTCTATGGGCTTTCAAATATCACTTTGCCAATTCCACAAGAACTGTCTTAGCGAAAGGCTTCTTGAGGGGAAAGCTGTAACTCTGTGAGCTGATTTCACAGAACACAAAGAAGTTTCTCAGAAAGCTTCTTTCTCTTTGTTATCGGAGGATAATTCCTTTGGCCCTATATTCTTCAAAGGGATCCGAAATATCTGTTCTCAGATTCCACAGAAATAAGGCTAGCAAAGAGATCCACGAAATACAGATGTAACTCTGTGAGTGGAAGTCACATATCACAGAGCAGTTTCTCAGAATGCTTCTTCCCATATTTCATCGGAGGATATTTCCTTTTTCACCATAGCCCTCTATGGGCTTCCATATATCACTTTTCCAATTCCACAAGAACTGTCTTAGCGAAAGGCTTCTTGAGGGGAAAGCTGTAACTCTGTGAGATGATTTCACAGAACACAAAGAAGTTTCTCAGAAAGCTTCTTTCTCTTTGTTATGGGAGGATATTTCCTTTGGCCCTATATTCTTCAAAGGGATTCTAAATATCTGCTCTCAGATTCCACAGAAATAAGACTAGCAAAGAGATCCACGAAATACAGATGTAACTCTGTGAGTGGAAGTCACATATCACAGAGCAGTT
The DNA here is from genome assembly GCF_049350105.2 of Macaca mulatta. Classification (NCBI taxonomy): domain Eukaryota; kingdom Metazoa; phylum Chordata; class Mammalia; order Primates; family Cercopithecidae; genus Macaca; species Macaca mulatta. The sequence continues at coordinate 33,842,006 of NC_133417.1, forward strand.
TCTCAGAAAGCTTCTTTCCAGATTTCATCTGAGGATATTTCCTTTTTCACCATAGCCCTCTATGGGCTTCCAAATATCACTTTGCCAATTCCAAAAGAAATGTCTTAGCGAAAGGCTTCTTGAGGGGAAAGCTGTAACTCTGTGAGATGATTTCACAGAACACAAAGAAGTTTCTCAAAAAGCTTCTTTCTCTTTGTTATTTAAGGATATATCCTTTTGCCCTATAGTCTTCAAAGAGATCCGAAATATCTGTTCTCAGATTCCACAGAAATAAGGCTAGCAAAGAGATCCACGAAATACCGATGTAACTCTGTGAGTGGAAGTCACATATCCCAGAGCAGTTTCTCAGAAAGCTTCTTTCCAGATTTCATCGGAGGATATTTCCTTTTTCACCATAGCCGTCTATGGGCTTCCAAATATCACTTTGCCAATTCCACAAGAACTGTCTTAGCGAAAGGCTTCTAAAGGGGAAAGCTGTAACTCTGTGAGATGATTTCACAGAACACAAAGAAGTTTCTCAGAAATCTTCTTTCTCTTTGTTATCGGAGGATATTTCCTCTGGCCCTATAGTCTTCAAAGGGATCCGAAATATCTGTTCTCAGATTCCACAGAAATAAGGCTAGCAAAGAGATCCACGAAATACAGATGTAACTCTGTGAGTGGAAGTCACATATCCCAGAGCAGTTTCTCAGAAAGCTTCTTTCCAGATTTCATCGGAGGATATTTCCTTTTTCACCATAGCCCTCTATGGGCTTCCAAATATCACTTTGCCAATTCCACAAGAACTGTCTTAGCGAAAGGCTTCTTGAGGGGAAAGCTGTAACTCTGTGAGATGATTTCACAGAACACAAAGAAGTTTCTCAGAAAGCTTCTTTCTCTTTGTTATCGGAGGATATTTCCTTTGGCCCTATAGTCTTCAAGGGGATTCTAAATATCTGCTTTCAGATTCCACAGAAATAAGGCTAGCAAAGAGATCCACGAAATACAGATGTAACTCTGTGAGTGGAAGTCACATATCACAGAGCAGTTTCGAAGAAAGCTTCTTTCCAGATTTCATCTGAGGATATTTCCTTTTTCACCATAGCCCTCTATGGGCTTTCAAATATCACTTTGCCAATTCCACAAGAACTGTCTTAGCGAAAGGCTTCTTGAGGGGAAAGCTGTAACTCTGTGAGATGATTTCACAGAACACAAAGAAGTTTCTCAGAAAGCTTCTTTCTCTTTGTTATAGGAGGATATTTCCTCTGGCCCTATAGTCTTCAAAGGGATCCGAAATATCTGTTCTCAGATTCCACAGAAATAAGGCTAGCAAAGAGATCCACGAAATACAGATGTAACTCTGTGAGTGGAAGTCACATATCACAGAGCAGTTTCTCAGAAAGCTTCTTTCCAGATTTCATCGGAGGATATTTCCTTTTTCACCATAGCCCTCTATGGGCTTCCAAATATCACTTTGCCAATTCCACAAGAACTGTCTTAGCGAAAGGCTTCTTGAGGGGAAAGCTGTAACTCTGTGAGATGATTTCACAGAACACAAAGAAGTTTCTCAGAAAGCTTCTTTCTCTTTGTTATCGGAGGATATTTCCTTTGGCCCTATAGTCTTCAAGGGGATTCTAAATATCTGCTTTCAGATTCCACAGAAATAAGGCTAGCAAAGAGATCCACGAAATACAGATGTAACTCTGTGAGTGGAAGTCACATATCACAGAGCAGTTTCTCAGAAAGCTTCTTTCCAGATTTCATCGGAGGATATTTCCTTTTTCACCATAGCCCTCTATGGGCTTCCAAGTATCACTTTGCCAATTCCACAAGAACTGTCTTAGCGAAAGGCTTCTTGAGGGGAAAGCTGTAACTCTGTGAGATGATTTCACAGAACACAAAGAAGTTTCTCAGAAAGCTTCTTTCTCTTAGTTATGGGAGGATATTTCCTTTGGCCCTATAGTCTTCAAGGGGATTCTAAATATCTGCTTTCAGATTCCACAGAAATAAGGCTAGCAAAGTGATCCACGAAATACAGATGTAACTATGTGAGTGGAAGTCACATATCACAGAGCAGTTTCTCAGAAAGCTTCTTTCCAGATTTCACCTGAGGATATTTCCTTTTTCACCATAGCCCTCTATGGGCTTCCAAATATCACTTTGCCAATTCCACAAGAACTGTCTTAGCGAAAAGCTTCTTGAGGGGAAAGCTGTCACTCTGTGAGATGATTTCACAGAACACAAAGAAGTTTCTCAGAAAGCTTCTTTCTCTTTGTTATCGGAGGATATTTCCTTTGGCCCTATAGTCTTCAAAGGGATCCGAAATATCTGTTCTCAGATTCCACAGAAATAAGGCTAGCAAAGAGATCCACGAAATACAGATGTAACTCTGTGAGTGGAAGTCACATATCACAGAGCAGTTTCTCAGAAAGCTTCTTTCCAGATTTCATCGGAGGATATTTCCTTTTTCACCATAGCCCTCTAAGGGCTTCCAAATATCACTTTGCCAATTCCACAAGAACTGTCTTAGCGAAAGGCTTCTTGAGGGGAAAGCTGTAACTCTGTGAGATGATTTCACAGAACACAAAGAAGTTTCTCAGAAAGCTTCTTTCTCTTTGTTATCGGAGGATATTTCCTCAGGCCCTATAATCTTCAAAGGGATCCGAAATATCTGTTCTCAGATTCCACAGAAATAAGGCTAGCAAAGAGATCCACGAAATACAGATGTAACTCTGTGAGTGGAAGTCACATATCACAGAGCAGTTTCTCAGAAGGCTTCTTTCCAGATTTCATCGGAGGATATTTCCTTTTTCACCTTAGCCCTCTATGGGCTTCCAAATATCACTTTGCCAATTCCACAAGAACTGTCTTAGCGAAAGGCTTCTTGAGGGGAGAGCTGTAACTCTTTGAGATGATTTCACAGAACACAAAGAAGTTTCTCAGAAAGCTTCTTTCTCTTTGTTATCGGAGGATATTTCCTTTGGCCCTATAGTCTTCAAGGGGATTCTAAATATCTGCTTTCAGATTCCACAGAAATAAGGCTAGCAAAGAGATCCACGAAATACAGATGTAACTCTGTGAGTGGAAGTCACATATCACAGAGCAGTTTCTCAGAAAGCTTCTTTCCAGATTTCATCTGAGGATATTTCCTTTTTCACCATAGCCCTCTATGGGCTTTCAAATATCACTTTGCCAATTCCACAAGAACTGTCTTAGCGAAAGGCTTCTTGAGGGGAAAGCTGTAACTCTGTGAGATGATTTCACAGAACACAAAGAAGTTTCTCAGAAAGCTTCTTTCTCTTTGTTATGGGAGGATATTTCCTTTGGCCCTATAGTCTTCAAGGGGATTCTAAATATCTGCTTTCAGATTCCACAGAAATAAGGCTAGCAAAGAGATCCACGAAATACAGATGTAACTCTGTGAGTGGAAGTCACATATCACAGAGCAGTTTCGAAGAAAGCTTCTTTCCAGATTTCATCCGAGGATATTTCTTTTTTCACCATAGCCCTCTATGGGCTTCCAAATATCACTTTGCCAATTCCACAAGAACTGTCTTAGCGAAAGGCTTCTTGAGGCGAAAGCTGTAACTCTATGAGATGATTTCACAGAACACAAAGAAGTTTCTCAGAAAGCTTCTTTCTCTTTCTTATCGGAGGATATTTCCTTTGGCCCTGTAGTCTTAAAAGGGATCCGAAATATCTGTTCTCAGATTCCACAGAAATAAGGCTAGCAAAGAGATCCACGAAATACAGATGTAACTCTGTGAGTGGAAGTCACATATCACAGAGCAGTTTCTCAGAAAGCTTCCTTCCAGATTTCATCGGAGGATATTTCCTTTTTCACCATAGCCCTCTATGGGCTTCCAAATATCACTTTGCCAATTCCACAAGAACTGTCTTAGCGAAAGGCTTCTTGAGGGGAAAGCTGTAACTCTGTGAGATGATTTCACAGAACACAAAGAAGTTTCTCAGAAAGCTTCTTTCTCTTTGTTATCGGAGGATATTTCCTTTGGCCCTATATTCTTCAAAGGGATTCTAAATATCTGTTCTCAGATTCCACAGAAATAAGGCTAGCAAAGAGATCCACGAAATACAGATGTAACTCTGTGAGTGGAAGTCACATATCACAGAGCAGTTTCACAGAAAGCTTCTTTCCAGATTTCATCTGAGGATATTTCCTTTTTCACCATAGCCCTCTAAGGGATTCCAAATATCACTTTGCCAATTCCACAAGAACTGTCTTAGCGAAAGGCTTCTTGAGGGGAAAGCTGTAACTCTGTGAGATGATTTCACAGAACACAAAGAAGTTTCTCAAAAAGCTTCTTTCTCTTTGTTATTTAAGGATATATCCTTTGGCCCTATAGTCTTCAAAGAGATCCGAAATATCTGTTCTCAGATTCCACAGAAATAAGGCTAGCAAAGAGATCCACGAAATACCGATGTAACTCTGTGAGTGGAAGTCACATATCCCAGAGCAGTTTCTCAGAAAGCTGCTTTCCAGATTTCATCGGAGGATATTTCCTTTTTCACCATAGCCGTCTATGGGCTTCCAAATATCACTTTGCCAATTCCACAAGAACTGTCTTAGCGAAAGGCTTCTAAAGGGGAAAGCTGTAACTCTGTGAGATGATTTCACAGAACACAAAGAAGTTTCTCAGAAAGCTTCTTTCTCTTTGTTATAGGAGGATATTTCCTTTGGCCCTGTAGTCTTCAAAGGGATCCGAAATATCTGTTCTCAGATTCCACAGAAATAAGGCTAGCAAAGAGACCAAGAAATACAGATGTAACTCTGTGAGTGGAAGTCACATATCACAGAGCAGTTTCTCAGAAAGCTTCCTTCCAGATTTCATCGGAGGAAATTTCCTTTTTCACCATAGCCCTCTATGGGCTTCCAAATATCACTTTGCCAATTCCACAAGAACTGTCTTAGCGAAAGGCTTCTTTAGGGGAAAGCTGTAACTCTGTGAGATGATTTCACAGAACACAAAGAAGTTTCTCAGAAAGCTTCTTTCTCTTTGTTATCGGAGGATATTTCCTCTGGCCCTATAGTCTTCAAAGGGATCCGAAATATCTGTTCTCAGATTCCACAGAAATAAGGCTAGCAAAGAGATCCACGAAATACAGATGTAACTCTGTGAGTGGAAGTCACATATCACAGAGCAGTTTCTCAGACAGCTTCTTTCCAGATTTCATCGGAGGATATTTCCTTTTTCACCATAGCCCTCTATGGGCTTCCAAATATCACTTTGCCAATTCCACAAGAACTGTCTTAGCGAAAGGCTTCTTGAGGGGAAAGCTGTAACTCTGTGAGATGATTTCACAGAACACAAAGAAGTTTCTCAGAAAGCTTCTTTCTCTTTGTTATCGGAGGATATTTCCTTTGGCCCTATATTCTTCAAAGGGATTCTAAATATCTGTTCTCAGATTCCACAGAAATAAGGCTAGCAAAGAGATCCACGAAATACAGATGTAACTCTGTGAGTGGAAGTCACATATCACAGAGCAGTTTCACAGAAAGCTTCTTTCCAGATTTCATCTGAGGATATTTCCTTTTTCACCATAGCCCTCTAAGGGATTCCAAATATCACTTTGCCAATTCCACAAGAACTGTCTTAGCGAAAGGCTTCTTGAGGGGAAAGCTGTAACTCTGTGAGATGATTTCACAGAACACAAAGAAGTTTCTCAAAAAGCTTCTTTCTCTTTGTTATTTAAGGATATATCCTTTGGCCCTATAGTCTTCAAAGAGATCCGAAATATCTGTTCTCAGATTCCACAGAAATAAGGCTAGCAAAGAGATCCACGAAATACCGATGTAACTCTGTGAGTGGAAGTCACATATCCCAGAGCAGTTTCTCAGAAAGCTGCTTTCCAGATTTCATCGGAGGATATTTCCTTTTTCACCATAGCCGTCTATGGGCTTCCAAATATCACTTTGCCAATTCCACAAGAACTGTCTTAGCGAAAGGCTTCTAAAGGGGAAAGCTGTAACTCTGTGAGATGATTTCACAGAACACAAAGAAGTTTCTCAGAAAGCTTCTTTCTCTTTGTTATAGGAGGATATTTCCTTTGGCCCTGTAGTCTTCAAAGGGATCCGAAATATCTGTTCTCAGATTCCACAGAAATAAGGCTAGCAAAGAGACCAAGAAATACAGATGTAACTCTGTGAGTGGAAGTCACATATCACAGAGCAGTTTCTCAGAAAGCTTCCTTCCAGATTTCATCGGAGGAAATTTCCTTTTTCACCATAGCCCTCTATGGGCTTCCAAATATCACTTTGCCAATTCCACAAGAACTGTCTTAGCGAAAGGCTTCTTTAGTGGAAAGCTGTAACTCTGTGAGATGATTTCACAGAACACAAAGAAGTTTCTCAGAAAGCTTCTTTCTCTTTGTTATCGGAGGATATTTCCTCTGGCCCTATAGTCTTCAAAGGGATCCGAAATATCTGTTCTCAGATTCCACAGAAATAAGGCTAGCAAAGAGATCCACGAAATACAGATGTAACTCTGTGAGTGGAAGTCACATATCACAGAGCAGTTTCTCAGACAGCTTCTTTCCAGATTTCATCGGAGGATATTTCCTTTTTCACCATAGCCCTCTATGGGCTTCCAAATATCACTTTGCCAATTCCACAAGAACTGTCTTAGCGAAAGGCTTCTTGAGGGGAAAGCTGTAACTCTGTGAGATGATTTCACAGAACACAAAGAAGTTTCTCAGAAAGCTTCTTTCTCTTTGTTATCGGAGGATATTTCCTTTGGCCCTATAGTCTTCAAGGGGATTCTAAATATCTGCTTTCAGATTCCACAGAAATAAGGCTAGGAAAGAGATCCACGAAATACAGATGTAACTCTGTGAGTGGAAGTCACATATCACAGAGAAGTTTCTCAGAAAGCTTCTTTCCAGATTTCATCTGAGGATATTTCCTTTTTCACCATAGCCCTCTATGGGCTTTCAAATATCACTTTGCCAATTCCACAAGAACTGTCTTAGCGAAAGGCTTCTTGAGGGGAAAGCTGTAACTCTGTGAGATGATTTCACAGAACACAAAGAAGTTTCTCAGAAAGCTTCTTTCTCTTTGTTATGGGAGGATATTTCCTTTGGCCCTATAGTCTTCAAGGGGATTCTAAATATCTGCTTTCAGATTCCACAGAAATAAGGCTAGCAAAGAGATCCACGAAATACAGATGTAACTGTGTGAGTGGAAGTCACATATCACAGAGCAGTTTCTCAGAAAGCTTCTTTCCAGATTTCATCTGAGGATATTTCCTTTTTCACCATAGCCCTCTATGGGCTTTCAAATATCACTTTGCCAATTCCAAAAGAACTGTCTTAGCGAAAGGCTTCTTGAGGGGAAAGCTGTAACTCTGTGAGATGATTTCACAGAACACAAAGAAGTTTCTCAGAAAGCTTCTTTCTCTTTGTTATCGGAGGATAATTCCTTTGGCCCTATATTCTTCAAAGGGATCCGAAATATCTGTTCTCAGATTCCACAGAAATAAGGCTATCAAAGAGATCCACGAAATACAGATGTAACTCTGTGAGTGGAAGTCACATATCACAGAGCAGTTTCTCAGAATGCTTCTTCCCATATTTCATCGGAGGATATTTCCTTTTTCACCATAGCCCTCTATGGGCTTCCATATATCACTTTGCCAATTCCACAAGAACTGTCTTAGCGAAAGGCTTCTTGAGGGGAAAGCTGTAACTCTGTGAGATGATTTCACAGAACACAAAGAAGTTTCTCAGAAAGCTTCTTTCTCTTTGTTATGGGAGGATATTTCCTTTGGCCCTATATTCTTCAAAGGGATTCTAAATATCTGCTCTCAGATTCCACAGAAATAAGGCTAGCAAAGAGATCCACGAAATACAGATGTAACTCTGTGAGTGGAAGTCACATATCACAGAGCAGTTTCTCAGAAAGCTTCTTTCCAGATTTCATTGGAGGATATTTCCTTTTTCACCATAGCCCTCTATGGGCTTCCAAATATCACTTTGCCAATTCCAAAAGAACTGTCTTAGCGAAAGGCTTCTTGAGGGGAAAGCGGTAACTCTGTGAGATGATTTCACAGAACACAAAGAAGTTTCTCAAAAAGCTTCTTTCTCTTTGTTATTTAAGGATATATCCTTTGGCCCTATAGTCTTCAAAGAGATCCGAAATATCTGTTCTCAGATTCCACAGAAATAAGGCTAGCAAAGAGATCCACGAAATACCGATGTAACTCTGTGAGTGGAAGTCACATATCCCAGAGCAGTTTCTCAGAAAGCTTCTTTCCAGATTTCATCGGAGGATATTTCCTTTTTCACCATAGCCGTCTATGGGCTTCCAAATATCACTTTGCCAATTCCACAAGAACTGTCTTAGCGAAAGGCTTCTAAAGGGGAAAGCTGTAACTCTGTGAGATGATTTCACAGAACACAAAGAAGTTTCTCAGAAAGCTTCTTTCTCTTTGTTATAGGAGGATATTTCCTTTGGCCCTGTAGTCTTCAAAGGGATCCGAAATATCTGTTCTCAGATTCCACAGAAATAAGGCTAGCAAAGAGACCAAGAAATACAGATGTAACTCTGTGAGTGGAAGTCACATATCACAGAGCAGTTTCTCAGAAAGCTTCCTTCAAGATTTCATCGGAGGATATTTCCTTTGTCACCATAGCCCTCTATGGGCTTCCAAATATCACTTTGCCAATTCCACAAGAACTGTCTTAGCGAAAGGCTTCTTTAGGGGAAAGCTGTAACTCTGTGAGATGATTTCACAGAACACAAAGAAGTTTCTCAGAAAGCTTCTTTCTTTTGTTATCGGAGGATATTGCCTCTGGCCCTATAGTCTTCAAAGGGATCCGAAATATCTGTTCTCAGATTCCACAGAAATAAGGCTAGCAAAGAGATCCACGAAATACAGATGTAACTCTGTGAGTGGAAGTCACATATCACAGAGCAGTTTCTCAGAAAGCTTCTTTCCAGATTTCATCGGAGGATATTTCCTTTTTCACCATAGCCCTCTATGGGCTTCCAAATATCACTTTGCCAATTCCACAAGAACTGTCTTAGCGAAAGGCTTCTTGAGGGGAAAGCTCTAACTCTGTGAGATGATTTCACAGAACACAAAGAAGTTTCTCAGAAAGCTTCTTTCTCTTTGTTATCGGAGGATATTTCCTTTGGCCCTATAGTCTTCAAGGGGATTCTAAATATCTGCTTTCAGATTCCACAGAAATAAGGCTAGCAAAGAGATCCACGAAATACAGATGTAACTCTGTGAGTGGAAGTCACATATCACAGAGCAGTTTCTCAGAAAGCTTCTTTCCAGATTTCATCGGAGGATATTTCCTTTTTCACCATAGCCCTCTATGGGCTTCCAAGTATCACTTTGCCAATTCCACAAGAACTGTCTTAGCGAAAGGCTTCTTGAGGGGAAAGCTGTAACTCTGTGAGATGATTTCACAGAACACAAAGAAGTTTCTCAGAAAGCTTCTTTCTCTTAGTTATGGGAGGATATTTCCTTTGGCCCTATAGTCTTCAAGGGGATTCTAAATATCTGCTTTCAGATTCCACAGAAATAAGGCTAGCAAAGTGATCCACGAAATACAGATGTAACTATGTGAGTGGAAGTCACATATCACAGAGCAGTTTCTCAGAAAGCTTCTTTCCAGATTTCACCTGAGGATATTTCCTTTTTCACCATAGCCCTCAATGGGCTTCCAAATATCACTTTGCCAATTCCACAAGAACTGTCTTAGCGAAAGGCTTCTTGAGGGGAAAGCTGTAACTCTGTGAGATGATTTCACAGAACACAAAGAAGTTTCTCAGAAAGCTTCTTTCTCTTTGTTATCGGAGGATATTTCCTTAGGCCCTATAGTCTTCAAAGGGATCCGAAATATCTGTTCTCAGATTCCACAGAAATAAGGCTAGCAAAGAGATCCACGAAATACAGATGTAACTCTGTGAGTGGAAGTCACATATCACAGAGCAGTTTCTCAGAAAGCTTCTTTCCAGATTTCATCGGAGGATATTTCCTTTTTCACCATAGCCCTCTATGGGCTTCCAAATATCACTTTGCCAATTCCACAAGAACTGTTATAGCGAAAGGCTTCTTGAGGGGAAAGCTGTAACTCTGTGTGATGATTTCACAGAACACAAAGAAGTTTCTCAGAAAGCTTCTTTCTCTTTGTTATCGGAGGATATTTCCTCTGGCCCTATAATCTTCAAAGGGATCCGAAATATCTGTTCTCAGATTCCACAGAAATAAGGCTAGCAAAGAGATCCACGAAATACAGATGTAACTCTGTGAGTGGAAGTCACATATCACAGAGCAGTTTCTCAGAAAGCTTCTTTCCAGATTTCATCGGAGGATATTTCCTTTTTCACCATAGCCCTCTATGGGCTTCCAAATATCACTTTGCCAATTCCACAAGAACTGTCTTAGCGAAAGGCTTCTTGAGGGGAAAGCTGTAATTCTGTGAGATGATTTCACAGAACACAAAGAAGTTTCTCAGAAAGCTTCTTTCTCTTTGTTATCGGAGGATATTTCCTTTGGCCCTATAGTCTTCAAGGGGATTCTAAATATCTGCTTTCAGATTCCACAGAAATAAGGCTAGCAAAGAGATCCACGAAATACAGATGTAACTCTGTGAGTGGAAGTCACATATCACAGAGCAGTTTCTCAGAAAGCTTCTTTCCAGATTTCATCTGAGGATATTTCCTTTTTCACCATAGCCCTCTATGGGCTTTCAAATATCACTTTGCCAATTCCACAAGAACTGTCTTAGCGAAAGGCTTCTTGAGGGGAAAGCTGTAACTCTGTGAGATGATTTCACAGAACACAAAGAAGTTTCTCAGAAAGCTTCTTTCTCTTTGTTATGGGAGGATATTTCCTTTGGCCCTATAGTCTTCAAGGGGATTCTAAATATCTGCTTTCAGATTCCACAGAAATAAGGCTAGCAAAGAGATCCACGAAATACAAATGTAACTCTGTGAGTGGAAGTCACATATCACAGAGCAGTTTCGAAGAAAGCTTCTTTCCAGATTTCATCTGAGGATATTTCCTTTTTCACCATAGCCCTCTATGGGCTTTCAAATATCACTTTGCCAATTCCACAAGAACTGTCTTAGCGAAAGGCTTCTTGAGGGGAAAGCTGTAACTCTGTGAGATGATTTCACAGAACACAAAGAAGTTTCTCAGAAAGCTTCTTTCTCTTTGTTATCGGAGGATAATTCCTTTGGCCCTATATTCTTCAAAGGGATCCGAAATATCTGTTCTCAGATTCCACAGAAATAAGGCTAGCAAAGAGATCCACGAAATACAGATGTAACTCTGTGAGTGGAAGTCACATATCACAGAGCAGTTTCTCAGAATGCTTCTTCCCATATTTCATCGGAGGATATTTCCTTTTTCACCATAGCCCTCTATGGGCTTCCATATATCACTTTGCCAATTCCACAAGAACTGTCTTAGCGAAAGGCTTCTTGAGGGGAAAGCTGTAACTCTGTGAGATGATTTCACAGAACACAAAGAAGTTTCTCAGAAAGCTTCTTTCTCTTTGTTATGGGAGGATATTTCCTTTGGCCCTATATTCACAAAGGGATTCTAAATATCTGCTCTCAGATTCCACAGAAATAAGGCTAGCAAAGAGATACACGAAATACAGATGTAACTCTGTGAGTGGAAGTCACATATCACAGAGCAGTTTCTCAGAAAGCTTCTTTCCAGATTTCATTGGAGGATATTTCCTTTTTCACCATAGCCCTCTATGGGCTTCCAAATATCACTTTGCCAATTCCACAAGAACTGTCTTAGCGAAAGGCTTCTTGAGGGGAAAGCTGTAACTCTGTGAGATGATTTCACAGAACACAAAGAAGTTTCTCAAAAAGCTTCTTTCTCTTTGTTATTTAAGGATATATCCTTTGGCCCTATAGTCTTCAAAGAGATCCGAAATATCTGTTCTCAGATTCCACAGAAATAAGGCTAGCAAAGAGATCCACGAAATACCGATGTAACTCTGTGAGTGGAAGTCACATATCCCAGAGCAGTTTCTCAGAAAGCTTCTTTCCAGATTTCATCGGAGGATATTTCCTTTTTCACCATAGCCGTCTATGGGCTTCCAAATATCACTTTGCCAATTCCACAAGAACTGTCTTAGCGAAAGGCTTCTAAAGGGGAAAGCTGTAACTCTGTGAGATGATTTCACAGAACACAAAGAAGTTTCTCAGAAAGCTTCTTTCTCTTTGTTATAGGAGGATATTTCCTTTGGCCCTGTAGTCTTCAAAGGGATCCGAAATATCTGTTCTCAGATTCCACAGAAATAAGGCTAGCAAAGAGACCAAGAAATACAGATGTAACTCTGTGAGTGGAAGTCACATATCACAGAGCAGTTTCTCAGAAAGCTTCTTTCCAGATTTCATCGGAGGATATTTCCTTTTTCACCATAGCCCTCTATCGGCTTCCAAATATCACTTTGCCAATTCCACAAGAACTGTCTTAGTGAAAGGCTTCTTGAGGGGAAAGCTGTAACTCTGTGAGATGATTTCACAGAACACAAAGAAGTTTCTCAGAAAGCTTCTTTCTCTTTGTTAAGGGAGGATATTTCCTTTGGCCCTATAGTCTTCAAGGGGATTCTAAATATCTGCTTTCAGATTCCACAGAAATAAGCCTAGCAAAGAGATCCACGAAATACAGATGTAACTCTGTGAGTGGAAGTCACATATCACAGAGCAGTTTCTCAGAAAGCTTCTTTCCAGATTTCATCTGAGGATATTTCCTTTTTCACCATAGCCCTCTAAGGGATTCCAAATATCACTTTGCCAATTCCACAAGAACTGTCTTAGCGAAAGGCTTCTTGAGGGGAAAGCTGTAACTCTGTGAGATGATTTCACAGAACACAAAGAAGTTTCTCAGAAAGCTTCTTTCTCTTTGTTATCGGAGGATATTTCCTTTGGCCCTATAGTCTTCAAAGGGATCCGAAATATCTGTTCTCAGATTCCACAGAAATAAGGCTAGCAAACAGATCCACGAAATACAGATGTAACTCTGTGAGTGGAAGTCACATATCACAGAGCAGTTTCTCAGAAAGCTTCTTTCCAGATTTCATCTGAGGATATTTCCTTTTTCACCATAGCCCTCTATGGGCTTCCAAATATCACTTTGCCAATTCCACAGGAACTGTCTTAGCGAAAGGCTTCTTGAGGGGAAAGCTGTAACTCTGTGAGATGATTTCACAGAACACAAAGAAGTTTCTCAGAAAGCTTCTTTCTCTTTGTTATGGGAGGATATTTCCTTTGGCCCTATATTCTTCAAAGGGATTCTAAATATCTGCTCTCAGATTCCACAGAAATAAGGCTAGCAAAGAGATCCACGAAATACAGATGTAACTCTGTGAGTGGAAGTCACATATCACAGAGCAGTTTCGAAGAAAGCTTCTTTCCAGATTTCACCTGAGGTTATTTCCTTTTTCAACGTAGCCCTCAATGGGCTTCCAAATATCACTTTGCCAATTCCACAAGAACTGTCTTAGCGAAAGGCTTCTTGAGGGGAAAGCTGTAACTCTGTGAGATGATTTCACAGAACACAAAGAAGTTTCTCAGAAAGCTTCTTTCTCTTTGTTATCGGAGGATATTTTCTTTGGCCCTATAGTCTTCAAAGGGATCCGAAATATCTGTTCTCAGATTCCACAGAAATAAGGCTAGCAAAGAGATCCACGAAATACAGATGTAACTCTGTGAGTGGAAGTCACATATCACAGAGCAGTTTCTCAGAAAGCTTCTTTCCAGATTTCATCGGAGGATATTTCCTTTTTCACCATAGCCCTCTATGGGCTTCCATATATCACTTTGCCAATTCCACAAGAACTGTCTTAGCGAAAGGCTTCTTGAGGGGAAAGCTGTAACTCTGTGAGATGATTTCACAGAACACAAAGAAGTTTCTCAGAAAGCTTCTTTCTCTTTGTTATGTGAGGATATTTCCTTTGGCCCTATAGTCTTCAAAGGGATTCTAAATATCTGTTCTCAGATTCCACAGAAATAAGGCTAGCAAAGAGATCCACGAAATACAGATGTAACTCTGTGAGTGGAAGTCACATATCACAGAGCAGTTTCTCAGAAAGCTTCTTTCCAGATTTCATTGGAGGATATTTCCTTTTTCACCATAGCCTTCTATGGGCTTCCAAATATCACTTTGCCAATTCCACAAGAGCTGTCTTAGCGAAAGCCTTCTTGAGGGGAAAGCTGTAACTCTGTGAGATGATTTCACAGAACACAAAGAAGTTTCTCAGAAAGCTTCTTTCTCTTTGTTATCGGAGGATATTTCCTTTGGCCCTATAGTCTTCAAAGGGATCCGAAATATCTGTTCTCAGATTCCACAGAAATAAGGCTAGCAAAGAGATCCACGAAATACAGATGTAACTCTGTGAGTGGAAGTCTCATATCACAGAGCAGTTTCTCAGAAAGCTTCTTTCCAGATTTCATCGGAGGATATTTCCTTTTTCACCATAGCCCTCTATCGGCTTCCAAATATCACTTTGCCAATTCCACAAGAACTGTCTTAGTGAAAGGCTTCTTGAGGGGAAAGCTGTAACTCTGTGAGATGATTTCACAGAACACAAAGAAGTTTCTCAGAAAGCTTCTTTCTCTTTGTTAAGGGAGGATATTTCCTTTGGCCCTATAGTCTTCAAGGGGATTCTAAATATCTGCTTTCAGATTCCACAGAAATAAGCCTAGCAAAGAGATCCACGAAATACAGATGTAACTCTGTGAGTGGAAGTCACATATCACAGAGCAGTTTCTCAGAAAGCTTCTTTCCAGATTTCATCTGAGGATATTTCCTTTTTCACCATAGCCCTCTAAGGGATTCCAAATATCACTTTGCCAATTCCACAAGAACTGTCTTAGCGAAAGGCCTCTTGAGGGGAAAGCTGTAACTCTGTGAGATGATTTCACAGAACACAAAGAAGTTTCTCAGAAAGCTTCTTTCTCTTTGTTATCGAAGGATATTTCCTTTGGCCCTATAGTCTTCAAAGGGATCCGAAATATCTGTTCTCAGATTCCACAGAAATAAGGCTAGCAAAGAGATCCACGAAATACAGATGTAACTCTGTGAGTGGAAGTCACATATCACAGAGCAGTTTCTCAGAAAGCTTCTTTCCATATTTCATCGGAGGATATTTCCTTTTTCACCATAGCCCTCTATGGGCTTCCAAATATCACTTTGCCAATTCCGCAAGAACTGTCTTAGAGAAAGGCTTCTTGAGGGGAAAGCTGTAACTCTGTGAGATGATTTCACAGAACACAAAGAAGTTTCTCAGAAAGCTTCTTTCTCTTTGTTATGGGAGGATATTTCCTTTGGCCCTATATTCTTCAAAGGGATTCTAAATATCTGCTCTCAGATTCCACAGAAATAAGGCTAGCAAAGAGATCCACGAAATACAGATGTAACTCTGTGAGTGGAAGTCACATATCACAGAGCAGTTTCTCAGAAAGCTTCTTTCCAGATTTCATTGGAGGATATTTCCGTTTTCACCATAGCCCTCTATGGGCTTCCAAATATCACTTTTCGAATTCCACAAGAACTGTCTTAGCGAAAGGCTTCTTGAGGGGAAAGCTGTAACTCTGTGAGATGATTTCACAGAACACAAAGAAGTTTCTCAGAAAGCTTCTTTCTCTTTGTTATCGGAGGATATTTCCTTTGTCCCTATAGTCTTCAAAGGGATCCGAAATATCTGTTCTCAGATTCCACAGAAATAAGGCTAGCAAAGAGATCCACGAAATACAGATGTAACTCTGTGAGTGGAAGTCACATATCACAGAGCAGTTTCTCAGAAAGCTTCTTTCCAGATTTCATCGGAGGATATTTCCTTTTTCACCATAGCCCTCTATGGGCTTCCAAGTATCACTTTGCCAATTCCACAAGAACTGTCTTAGCGAAAGGCTTCTTGAGGGGAAAGCTGTAACTCTGTGAGATGATTTCACAGAACACAAAGAAGTTTCTCAGAAAGCTTCTTTCTCTTTGTTATCGGAGGATATTTCCTTTGGCCCTATAGACTTCAAAGGGATCCGAAATATCTGTTCTCAGATTCCACAGAAATAAGGCTAGCAAAGAGATCCACGAAATACAGATGTAACTCTGTGAGTGGAAGTCACAAATCACAGAGCAGTTTCTCAGAAAGCTTCTTTCCAGATTTCATCGGAGGATATTTCCTTTTTCACCATAGCCCTCTAAGGGCTTCCAAATATCACTTTGCCAATTCCACAAGAACTGTCTTAGCGAAAGGCTTCTTGAGGGGAAAGCTGTAACTCTGTGAGATGATTTCACAGAACACAAAGAAGTTTCTCAGAAAGCTTCTTTCTCCTTGTTATGGGAGGATATTTCCCTTGGCCCTATAGTCTTCAAGGGAATTCTAAGTATCTGCTTTCAGATTCCACAGAAATCAGGCTAGCAAAGTGATCCACGAAATACAGATGTAACTCTGTGAGTGGAAGTCACATATCACAGAGCAGTTTCTCAGAAAGCTTCTTTCCAGATTTCATCGGAGGATATTTCCTTTTTCACCATAGCCCTCTATGGGCTTCCAAATATCACTTTGCCAATTCCACAAGAACTGTCTTAGCGAAAGGCTTCTTGAGGGGAAAGCTGTAACTCTGTGAGATGATTTCACAGAACACAAAGAAGTTTCTCAGAAAGCTTCTTTCTCTTTGTTATCGGAGGATATTTCCTTTGGCCCTATAGTCTTCAAAGGGATCCGAAATATCTGTTCTCAGATTACACAGAAATAAGGATAGCAAAGAGATCCACGAAATACAGATGTAACTCTGTGAGTGGAAGTCACATATCACAGAGCAGTTTCTCAGAAAGCTCCTTTCCAGATTTCATCGGAGGATATTTCCTTTTTCACCATAGCCGTCTAGGGGCTTCCAAATATCACTTTGCCAATTCCACAAGAACTGTTATAGCGAAAGGCTTCTTGAGGGGAAAGCTGTAACTCTGTGTGATGATTTCACAGAACACAAAGAAGTTTCTCAGAAAGCTTCTTTCTCTTTGTTATCGGAGGATATTTCCTTTGTCCCTATAGTCTTCAAAGGGATCCGAAATATCTGTTCTCAGATTCCACAGAAATAAGGCTAGCAAAGAGATCCACGAAATACAGATGTAACTCTGTGAGTAGAAGTCACATATCACAGAGCAGTTTCTCAGAAAGCATCTTTCCAGATTTCATCGGAGGATATTTCCATTTTCACCATAGCCCTCTATGGGCTTCCAAATATCACTTTGCCAATTCCACAAGAACTGTCTTAGTGAAAGGCTTCTTGAGGGGAAAGCTGTAACTCTGTGAGATGATTTCACAGAACACAAAGAAGTTTCTCAGAAAGCTTCTTTCTCTTTGTTATGGGAGGATATTTCCTTTGGCCCTATACTCTTCAAGGGGATTCTAAATATCTGCTCTCAGATTCCACAGAAATAAGGCTAGCAAAGAGATCCACGAAATACAGATGTAACTCTGTGAGTGGAAGTCACATATCACAGAGCAGTTTCTCAGAAAGCATCTTTCCAGATTTCATCGGAGGATATTTCCTTTTTCACCATAGTCCTCTATGGGCTTCCAAATATCACTTTGCGAATTCCACAAGAACTGTCTTAGTGAAAGGCTTCTTGAGGGGAAAGCTGTAACTCTGTGAGATGATTTCACAGAACACAAAGAAGTTTCTCAGAAAGCTTCTTTCTCTTTGTTATGGGAGGATATTTCCTTTGGCCCTATACTCTTCAAGGGGATTCTAAATATCTGCTCTCAGATTCCACAGAAATAAGGCTAGCAAAGAGATCCACGAAATACAGATGTAACTCTGTGAGTGGAAGTCACATATCACAGAGCAGTTTCTCAGAAAGCTTCTTTTCAGATTTCATCTGAGGATATTTCCTTTTTCACCATAGCCCTCTAAGGGATTCCAAATATCACTTTGCCAATTCCACAAGAACTGTCTTAGCGAAAGGCTTCTTGAGGGGAAAGCTGTAACTCTGTGAGATGATTTCACAGAACACAAAGAAGTTTCTCAGAAAGCTTCTTTCTCTTTGTTATCGGAGGATATATCCTTTGGCCCTATAGTCTTCAAAGAGATCCGAAATATCTGTTCTCAGATTCCACAGGAATAAGGCTAGCAAAGAGATCCACGAAATACAGATGTAACTCTGTGAGTGCAAGTCACATATCACAGAGCAGTTTCTCAGAAAGCTTCTTTCCAGATTTCATCGGAGGATATTTCCTTTTTCACCATAGCCGTCTATGTGCTTCCAAATATCACTTTGCCAATTCCACAAGAACTGTCATAGCGAAAGGCTTCTTGACGGGAAAGCTGTAACTCTGTGAGATGATTTCACAGAACACAAAGAAGTTTCTCAGAAAGCTTCTTTCTCTTTGTTATGGGAGGATATTTCCTTTGGCCCTATAGTCTTCAAGGGGATTCTAAATATCTGCTTTCAGATTCCACAGAAATAAGGCTAGCAAAGAGATCCACGAAATACAGATGTAACTCTGTGAGTGGAAGTCTCATATCAGAGAGCAGTTTCTCAGAAAGCTTCTTTCCAGATTTCATCGGAGGATATTTCCTTTTTCACCATAGCCCTCTATCGGCTTCCAAATATTACTTTGCCAATTCCACAAGAACTGTCTTAGTGAAAGGCTTCTTGAGGGGAAAGCTGTAACTCTGTGAGATGATTTCACAGAACACAAAGAAGTTTCTCAGAAAGCTTCTTTCTCTTTGTTAAGGGAGGATATTTCCTTTGGCCCTATAGTCTTCAAGGGGATTCTAAATATCTGCTTTCAGATTCCACAGAAATAAGCCTAGCAAAGAGATCCACGAAATACAGATGTAACTCTGTGAGTGGAAGTCACATATCACAGAGCAGTTTCTCAGAAAGCTTCTTTCCAGATTTCATCTGAGGATATTTCCTTTTTCACCATAGCCCTCTAAGGGATTCCAAATATCACTTTGCCAATTCCACAAGAACTGTCTTAGCGAAAGGCCTCTTGAGGGGAAAGCTGTAACTCTGTGAGATGATTTCACAGAACACAAAGAAGTTTCTCAGAAAGCTTCTTTCTCTTTGTTATCGAAGGATATTTCCTTTGGCCCTATAGTCTTCAAAGGGATCCGAAATATCTGTTCTCAGATTCCACAGAAATAAGGCTAGCAAAGAGATCCACGAAATACAGATGTAACTCTGTGAGTGGAAGTCACATATCACAGAGCAGTTTCTCAGAAAGCTTCTTTCCAGATTTCATCGGAGGATATTTCCTTTTTCACCATAGCCCTCTATGGGCTTCCAAATATCACTTTGCCAATTCCACAAGAACTGTCTTAGAGAAAGGCTTCTTGAGGGGAAAGCTGTAACTCTGTGAGATGATTTCACAGAACACAAAGAAGTTTCTCAGAAAGCTTCTTTCTCTTTGTTATGGGAGGATATTTCCTTTGGCCCTATATTCTTCAAAGGGATTCTAAATATCTGCTCTCAGATTCCACAGAAATAAGGCTAGCAAAGAGATCCACGAAATACAGATGTAACTCTGTGAGTGGAAGTCACATATCACAGAGCAGTTTCTCAGAAAGCTTCTTTCCAGATTTCATTGGAGGATATTTCCGTTTTCACCATAGCCCTCTATGGGCTTCCAAATATCACTTTTCCAATTCCACAAGAACTGTCTTAGCGAAAGGCTTCTTGAGGGGAAAGCTGTAACTCTGTGAGATGATTTCACAGAACACAAAGAAGTTTCTCAGAAAGCTTCTTTCTCTTTGTTATCGGAGGATATTTCCTTTGTCCCTATAGTCTTCAAAGGGATCCGAAATATCTGTTCTCAGATTCCACAGAAATAAGGCTAGCAAAGAGATCCACGAAATACAGATGTAACTCTGTGAGTGGAAGTCACAAATCACAGAGCAGTTTCTCAGAAAGCTTCTTTCCAGATTTCATCGGAGGATATTTCCTTTTTCACCATAGCCCTCTAAGGGCTTCCAAATATCACTTTGCCAATTCCACAAGAACTGTCTTAGCGAAAGGCTTCTTGAGGGGAAAGCTGTAACTCTGTGAGATGATTTCACAGAACACAAAGAAGTTTCTCAGAAAGCTTCTTTCTCTTTGTTATCGGAGGATATTTCCTTTGTCCCTATAGTCTTCAAAGGGATCCGAAATATCTGTTCTCAGATTCCACAGAAATAAGGCTAGCAAAGAGATCCACGAAATACAGATGTAACTCTGTGAGTAGAAGTCACATATCACAGAGCAGTTTCTCAGAAAGCATCTTTCCAGATTTCATCGGAGGATATTTCCTTTTTCACCATAGCCCTCTATGGGCTTCCAAATATCACTTTGCCAATTCCACAAGAACTGTCTTAGTGAAAGGCTTCTTGAGGGGAAAGCTGTAACTCTGTGAGATGATTTCACAGAACACAAAGAAGTTTCTCAGAAAGCTTCTTTCTCTTTGTTATGGGAGGATATTTCCTTTGGCCCTATAGTCTTCAAGGGGATTCTAAATATCTGCTCTCAGATTCCACAGAAATAAGGCTAGCAAAGAGATCCACGAAATACAGATGTAACTCTGTGAGTGGAAGTCACATATCACAGAGCAGTTTCTCAGAAAGCATCTTTCCAGATTTCATCGGAGGATATTTCCTTTTTCACCATAGTCCTCTATGGGCTTCCAAATATCACTTTGCGAATTCCACAAGAACTGTCTTAGTGAAAGGCTTCTTGAGGGGAAAGCTGTAACTCTGTGAGATGATTTCACAGAACACAAAGAAGTTTCTCAGAAAGCTTCTTTCTCTTTGTTATGGGAGGATATTTCCTTTGGCCCTATACTCTTCAAGGGGATTCTAAATATCTGCTCTCAGATTCCACAGAAATAAGGCTAGCAAAGAGATCCACGAAATACAGATGTAACTCTGTGAGTGGAAGTCACATATCACAGAGCAGTTTCTCAGAAAGCTTCTTTCCAGATTTCATCTGAGGATATTTCCTTTTTCACCATAGCCCTCTAAGGGATTCCAAATATCACTTTGCCAATTCCACAAGAACTGTCTTAGCGAAAGGCTTCTTGAGGGGAAAGCTGTAACTCTGTGAGATGATTTCACAGAACACAAAGAAGTTTCTCAGAAAGCTTCTTTCTCTTTGTTATCGGAGGATATATCCTTTGGCCCTATAGTCTTCAAAGAGATCCGAAATATCTGTTCTCAGATTCCACAGGAATAAGGCTAGCAAAGAGATCCACGAAATACACATGTAACTCTGTGAGTGCAAGTCACATATCACAGAGCAGTTTCTCAGAAAGCTTCTTTCCAGATTTCATCGGAGGATATTTCCTTTTTCACCATAGCCGTCTATGTGCTTCCAAATATCACTTTGCCAATTCCACAAGAACTGTCATAGCGAAAGGCTTCTTGACGGGAAAGCTGTAACTCTGTGAGATGATTTCACAGAACACAAAGAAGTTTCTCAGAAAGCTTCTTTCTCTTTGTTATGGGAGGATATTTCCTTTGGCCATATAGTCTTCAAGGGGATTCTAAATATCTGCTTTCAGATTCCACAGAAATAAGGCTAGCAAAGAGATCCACGAAATACAGATGTAACTCTGTGAGTGGAAGTCACATATCACAGAGCAGTTTCTCAGAAAGCTTCTTTCCAGATTTCATCTGAGGATATTTCCTTTTTCACCATAGCCCTCTATGGGCTTTCAAATATCACTTTGCCAATTCCACAAGAACTGTCTTAGCGAAAGGCTTCTTGAGGGGAAAGCTGTAACTCTGTGAGATGATTTCACAGAACACAAAGAAGTTTCTCAGAAAGCTTCTTTCTCTTTGTTATGGGAGGATATTTCCTTTGGCCCTGTAGTCTTAAAAGGGATCCGAAATATCTGTTCTCAGATTCCACAGAAATAAGGCTAGCAAAGAGATCCACGAAATACAGATGTAACTCTGTGAGTGGAAGTCACATATCACAGAGCAGTTTCTCAGAAAGCTTCCTTCCAGATTTCATCGGAGGATATTTCCTTTTTCACCATAGCCCAGTATGGGCTTCCAAATATCACTTTGCCAATTCTACAAGAACTGTCTTAGCGAAAGGCTTCTTGAGGGGAAAGCTGTAACTCTGGGAGATGATTTCACAGAACACAAAGAAGTTTCTCAGAAAGCTTCTTTCTCTTTGTTATCGGAGGATATTTCCTTTGGCCCTATAGACTTCAAAGGGATCCGAAATATCTGTTCTCAGATTCCACAGAAATAAGGCTAGCAAAGAGATCCACGAAATACAGATGTAACTCTGTGAGTGGAAGTCACATATCACAGAGCAGTTTCTCAGAAAGCATCTTTCCAGATTTCATCGGAGGATATTTCCTTTTTCACCATAGCCCTCTAGGGGTTCCAAATATCACTTTGCCAATTCCACAAGAACTGTCTTAGTGAAAGGCTTCTTGAGGGGAAAGCTGTAAGTCTGTGAGATGATTTCACAGAACACAAAGAAGTTTCTCAGAAAGCTTCTTTCTCTTTGTTATGGGAGGATATTTCCTTTGGCCCTATAGTCTTCAAGGGGATTCTAAATATCTGCTCTCAGATTCCACAGAAATAAGGCTAGCAAAGAGATCCACGAAATACAGATGTAACTCTGTGAGTGGAAGTCACATATCACAGAGCAGTTTCTCAGAAAGCTTCTTTCCAGATTTCATCGGAGGATATTTCCTTTTTCACCATAGCCCTCTAAGGGATTCCAAATATCACTTTGCCAATTCCACAAGAACTGTCTTAGCGAAAGGCTTCTTGAGGGGAAAGCTGTAACTCTGTGAGATGATTTCACAGAACACAAAGAAGTTTCTCAGAAAGCTTCTTTCTCTTTGTTATCGGAGGATATATCCTTTGGTCCTATAATCTTCAAACAGATCCGAAATATCTGTTCTCAGATTCCACAGAAATAAGGCTAGCAAAGAGATCCACGAAATACAGATGTAACTCTGTGAGTGGAAGTCACATATCACAGAGCAGTTTCTCAGAAAGCTTCTTTCCAGATTTCATCTGAGGATATTTCCTTTTTCACCATAGCCCTCTATGGGCTTTCAAATATCACTTTGCCAATTCCACACGAACTGTCTTAGCGAAAGGCTTCTTGAGGGGAAAGCTGTAACTCTGTGAGATGATTTCACAGAACACAAAGAAGTTTCTCAGAAAGCTTCTTTCTCTTTGTTATCGGAGGATAATTCCTTTGGCCCTGTAGTCTTCAAAGGGATCCGAAATATCTGTTCTCAGATTCCACAGAAGTAAGGCTAGCAAAGAGATCCATGAAATACAGATGTAACTCTGTGAGTGGAAGTCACATATCACAGAGCAGTTTCTCAGAATGCTTCTTTCCATATTTCATCGGAGGATATTTCCTTTTTTACCATAGCCCTCTATGGGCTTCCAAATATCACTTTGCCAATTCCACAAGAACTGTCTTAGCGAAAGGCTTCTTGAGGGGAAAGCTGTAACTCTGTGAGATGATTTCACAGAACACAAAGAAGTTTCTCAGAAAGCTTCTTTCTCTTTGTTATGGGAGGATATTTCCTTTGGCCCTATATTCTTCAAATGGATTCTAAATATCTGCTCTCAGATTCCACAGAAATAAGGCTAGCAAAGAGACCCACGAAATACAGATGTAACTCTGTGAGTGGAAGTCACATATCACAGAGCAGTTTCTCAGAAAGCTTCTTTCCAGATTTCATTGGAGGATATTTCCTTTTTCACCATAGCCCTCTATGGGCTTCCAAATATCACTTTGCCAATTCCACAAGAACTGTCTTAGCGAAAGGCTTCTTGAGGGGAAAGCTGTAACTCTGTGAGATGATTTCACAGAACACAAAGAAGTTTCTCAGAAAGCTTCTATCTCTTTGTTATGGGAGGATATATCCTTTGGCCCTATAGTCTTCAAAGAGATCCGAAATATCTGTTCTCAGATTCCACAGAAATAAGGCTAGCAAAGAGATCCACGAAATACAGATGTAACTCTGTGAGTGGAAGTCACATATCACAGAGCAGTTTCTCAGAAAGCTTCTTTCCAGATTTCATCTGAGGATATTTCCTTTTTCACCATAGCCGTCTATGGGCTTCCAAATATCACTTTGCCAATTCCACAAGTACTGTCTTAGCGAAAGGCTTCTAAAGGGGAAAGCTGTAACTCTGTGAGATGATTTCACAGAACACAAAGAAGTTTCTCAGAAAGCTTCTTTCTCTTTGTTATCGGAGGATATTTCCTTCGGCCCTGTAGTTCAAAGGGATCCGAAATATCTGTTCTCAGATTCCACAGAAATAAGGCTAGCAAAGAGACCAAGAAATACAGATGTAACTCTGTGAGTGGAAGTCACATATCACAGAGCAGTTTCTCACAAAGCTTCCTTCCAGATTTCATCGGAGGATATTTCCTTTTTCACCATAGCCCTCTATGGGCTTCCAAATATCACTTTGCCAATTCCACAAGAACTGTCTTAGCGAAAGGCTTCTTGAGGGGAAAGCTGTAACTCTGTGAGATGATTTCACAGAACACAAAGAAGTTTCTCAGAAAGCTTCTTTCTCTTTGTTATCGGAGGATATTCCCTTTGGCCCTGTAGTCTTCAAAGGGATCCGAAATATCTGTTATCAGATTCCACAGAAATAAGGCTAGCAAAGAGATCCACGAAATACAGATGTAACTCTGTGAGTGCAAGTCACATATCACAGAGCAGTTTCTCAGAAAGCTTCCTTCCAGATTTCATCGGAGGATATTTCCTTTTTCACCATAGCCGTCTATGTGCTTCCAAATATCACTTTGCCAATTCCACAAGAACTGTCATAGCGAAAGGCTTCTTGACGGGAAAGCTGTAACTCTGTGAGATGATTTCACAGAACACAAAGAAGTTTCTCAGAAAGCTTCTTTCTCTTTGTTATGGGAGGATATTTCCTTTGGCCCTATAGTCTTCAAGGGGATTCTAAATATCTGATTTCAGATTCCACAGAAATAAGGCTAGCAAAGAGATCCACGAAATACAGATGTAACTCTGTGAGTGGAAGTCACATATCACAGAGCAGTTTCTCAGAAAGCTTCTTTCCAGATTTCATCTGAGGATATTTCCTTTTTCACCATAGCCCTCTATGGGCTTTCAAATATCACTTTGCCAATTCCACAAGAACTGTCTTAGCGAAAGGCTTCTTGAGGGGAAAGCTGTAACTCTGTGAGAAGATTTCACAGAACACAAAGAAGTTTCTCAGAAAGTTTCTTTCTCTTTGTTATGGGAGGATATTTCCTTTGGCCCTATTGTCTTCAAGGGGATTCTAAATATCTGCTTTCAGATTCCACAGAAATAAGGCTAGCAAAGAGATCCACGAAATACAGATGTAACTCTGTGAGTGGAAGTCACATATCACAGAGCAGTTTCTCAGAAAGCTTCTTTCCAGAATTCATCTGAGGATATTTCCTTTTTCACCATAGCCCTCTATGGGCTTTCAAATATCACTTTGCCAATTCCACAAGAACTCTCTTAGCGAAAGGCTTCTTGAGGGGAAAGCTGTAACTCTGTGAGATGATTTCACAGAACACAAAGAAGTTTCTCAGAAAGCTTCTTTCTCTTTGTTATCGGAGGATAATTCCTTTGGCCCTATAGTCTTCAAAGGGATCCGAAATATCTGTTCTCAGATTCCACAGAAATAAGGCTAGCAAAGAGATCCACGAAATACAGATGTATCTCTGTGAGTGGAAGTCACATATCACAGAGCAGTTTCTCAGAATGCTTCTTTCCATATTTCATCGGAGGATATTTCCTTTTTCACCATAGCCCTCTATGGGCCTCCAAATATCACTTTGCCAATTCCACAAGAACTGTCTTAGCGAAAGGCTTCTTGAGGGGAAAGCTGTAACTCTGTGAGATGATTTCACAGAACACAAAGAAGTTTCTCAGAAAGCTTCTTTCTCTTTGTTATGGGAGGATATTTCCTTTGGCCCTATATTCTTCAAAGGGATTCTAAATATCTGGTCTCAGATTCCACAGAAATAAGGCTAGCAAAGAGATCCACGAAATACAGATGTAACTCTGTGAGTGGAAGTCACATATCACAGAGCAGTTTCTCAGAAAGCTTCTTTCCAGATTTCATTGGAGGATATTTCCTTTTTCACCATAGCCCTCTATGGGCTTCCAAATATCACTTTGCCAATTCCACAAGAACTGTCTTAGCGAAAGGCTTCTTGAGGGGAAAGCTGTAACTCTGTGAGATGATTTCCCAGAACACAAAGAAGTTTCTCAGAAAGCTTCTTTCTCTTTGTTATGGGAGGATATATCTTTTGGCCCTATAGTCTTCAAAGAGATCCGAAATATCTGTTCTCAGATTCCACAGAAATAAGGCTAGCAAAGAGATCCACGAAATACAGATGTAACTCTGTGAGTGGAAGTCACATATCACAGAGCAGTTTCTCAGAAAGCTTCTTTCCAGATTTCATCGGAGGATATTTCCTTTTTCACCATAGCCGTCTACGGGCTTCCAAATATCACTTTGCCAATTCCACAAGAACTGTCTTAGCGAAAGGCTTCTAAAGGGGAAAGCTGTAACTCTGTGAGATGATTACACAGAACACAAAGAAGTTTCTCAGAAAGCTTCTTTCTCTTTGTTATCGGAGAATATTTCCTTTGGCCCTGTAGTCTTCAAAGGGATCCGAAATATCTGTTCTCAGATTCCACAGAAAAAAGGCTAGCAAAGAGACCAAGAAATACAGATGTAACTCTGTGAGTGGAAGTCACATATCACAGAGCAGTTTCTCAGAAAGCTTCCTTCCAGTTTTCATCGGAGGATATTTCCTTTTTCACCATAGCCCTCTATGGGCTTCCAAATATCACTTTGCCAATTCCACAAGAACTGTCTTAGCG
The DNA here is from genome assembly GCF_049350105.2 of Macaca mulatta. Lineage (NCBI taxonomy): Eukaryota > Metazoa > Chordata > Mammalia > Primates > Cercopithecidae > Macaca > Macaca mulatta. Next base: position 33,868,859 of record NC_133417.1, read on the forward strand.
AAAGGCTTCTTGAGGGGAAAGCTGTAACTTTGTGAGATGATTTCACAGAACACAAAGAAGTTTCTCAGAAAGCTTCTTTCTCTTTGTTATCGGAGGATATTTCCTTTGGCCCTATAGTCTTCAAGGGGTCAGAAATATCTGTTCTCAGATTCCACAGAAATAAGGCTAGCAAAGAGATCCACGAAATACAGATGTAACTCTGTGAGTGGAAGTCACATATCACAGAGCAGTTTCTCAGAAAGCTTCTTTCCAGATTTCATCGGAGGATATTTCCTTTTTCACCATAGCCCTCTATGGGCTTCCAAATATCACTTTGCCAATTCCACAAGAACTGTCTTAGCGAAAGGCTTCTTGAGGGGAAAGCTGTAACTCTGTGAGATGATTTCACAGAACACAAAGAAGTTTCTCAGAAAGCTTCTTTCTCTTTGTTATGGGAGGATATTTCCTTTGGCCCTATAGTCTTCAAGGGGATTCTAAATATCTGCTTTCACATTCCACAGAAATAAGGCTAGCAAAGAGATCCACGAAATACAGATGTAACTCTGTGAGTGGAAGTCACATATCACAGAGCAGTTTCTCAGAAAGCTTCTTTCCAGATTTCATCGGAGGATATTTCCTTTTTCACCATAGCCCTCTATGGGCTTCCAAGTATCACTTTGCCAATTCCACAAGAACTGTCTTAGCGAAAGGCTTCTTGAGGGGAAAGCTGTAACTCTGTGAGGTGATTTCACAGAACACAAAGAAGTTTCTCAGAAAGCTTCTTTCTCTTTGTTATCGGAGGATATTTCCTTTGGCCCTGTGGTCTTCAAAGGGATCCGAAATATCTGTTCTCAGATTCCACAGAAATAAGGCTAGCAAAGAGATCCACGAAATACAGATGTAACTCTGTGAGTGGAAGTCACATATCACAGAGCAGTTTCTCAAAAAGCTTCCTTCAAGATTTCATCGGAGGATATTTCCTTTGTCACCATAGCCCTCTATGGGCTTCCAAATATCACTTTGCCAATTCCACAAGAACTGTCTTAGCGAAAGGCTTCTTGAGGGTTAAGCTGTAACTCTGTGAGATGATTTCACAGAACACAAAGAAGTTTCTCAGAAAGCTTCTTTCTCTTTGTTATCGGAGGATATTTCCTTTGGCCCTATAGTCTTCAAAGGGATCCGAAATATCTGTTCTCAGATTCCACAGAAATAAGGGTAGCAAAGAGATCCACGAAATACAGATGTAACTCTGTGAGTGGAAGTCACATATCACAGAGCAGTTTCTCAGAAAGCTTCTTTCCATATTTCATCGGAGGATATTTCCTTTTTCACCATAGCCGTCTATGTGCTTCCAAATATCACTTTGCCAATTCCACAAGAACTGTCATAGCGAAAGGTTTCTTGACGGGAAAGCTGTAACTCTGTGAGATGATTTCACAGAACACAAAGAAGTTTCTCAGAAAGCTTCTTTCTCTTTGTTATGGGAGGATATTTCCTTTGGCCCTATAGTCTAGAAGGGGATTCTAAATATCTGCTTTCAGATTCCACAGAAATAAGGCTAGCAAAGAGATCCACGAAATACAGATGTAACTCTGTGTGTGGAAATCACATATCACAGAGCAGTTTCTCAGAAAGCTCCTTTCCAGATTTCATCGGAGGATATTTCCTTTTTCACCATAGCCGTCTAGGGGCTTCCAAATATCACTTTGCCAATTCCACAAGAACTGTTATAGCGAAAGGCTTCTTGAGGGGAAAGCTGTAACTCTGTGTGATGATTTCACAGAACACAAAGAAGTTTCTCAGAAAGCTTCTTTCTCTTTGTTATCGGAGGATATTTCCTTTGGCCCTGTAGTCTTAAAAGGGATCTGAAATATCTGTTCTCAGATTCCACAGAAATAAGGCTAGCAAAGAGATCCACGAAATACAGATGTAACTCTGTGAGTGGAAGTCACATATCACAGAGCAGTTTCTCAGAAAGCTTCCTTCCAGATTTCATCGGAGGATATTTCCTTTTTCACCATAGCCCTCTATGGGCTTCCAAATATCACTTTGCCAATTCCACAAGAACTGTCTTAGCGAAAGGCTTCTTGAGGGGAAAGCTGTAACTCTGGGAGATGATTTCACAGAACACAAAGAAGTTTCTCAGAAAGCTTCTTTCTCTTTGTTATCGGAGGATATTTCCTTTGTCCCTATAGTCTTCAAAGGGATCCGAAATATCTGTTCTCAGATTCCACAGAAATAAGGCTAGCAAAGAGATCCACGAAATACAGATGTAACTCTGTGAGTAGAAGTCACATATCACAGAGCAGTTTCTCAGAAAGCATCTTTCCAGATTTCATCGGAGGATATTTCCTTTTTCACCATAGCCCTCTATGGGCTTCCAAATATCACTTTGCCAATTCCACAAGAACTGTCTTAGTGAAAGGCTTCTTGAGGGGAAAGCTGTAACTCTGTGAGATGATTTCACAGAACACAAAGAAGTTTCTCAGAAAGCTTCTTTCTCTTTGTTATGGGAGGATATTTCCTTTGGCCCTATACTCTTCAAGGGGATTCTAAATATCTGCTCTCAGATTCCACAGAAATAAGGCTAGCAAAGAGATCCACGAAATACAGATGTAACTCTGTGAGTGGAAGTCACATATCACAGAGCAGTTTCTCAGAAAGCATCTTTCCAGATTTCATCGGAGGATATTTCCTTTTTCACCATAGTCCTCTATGGGCTTCCAAATATCACTTTGCCAATTCCACAAGAACTGTCTTAGTGAAAGGCTTCTTGAGGGGAAAGCTGTAACTCTGTGAGATGATTTCACAGAACACAAAGAAGTTTCTCAGAAAGCTTCTTTCTCTTTGTTATGGGAGGATATTTCCTTTGGCCCTATACTCTTCAAGGGGATTCTAAATATCTGCTCTCAGATTCCACAGAAATAAGGCTACCAAAGAGATCCACGAAATACAGATGTAACTCTGTGAGTGGAAGTCACATATCACAGAGCAGTTTCTCAGAAAGCTTCTTTCCAGATTTCATCTGAGGATATTTCCTTTTTCACCATAGCCCTCTAAGGGATTCCAAATATCACTTTGCCAATTCCACAAGAACTGTCATAGCGAAAGGCTTCTTGACGGGAAAGCTGTAACTCTGTGAGATGATTTCACAGAACACAAAGAAGTTTCTCAGAAAGCTTCTTTCTCTTTGTTATGGGAGGATATTTCCTTTGGCCATATAGTCTTCAAGGGGATTCTAAATATCTGCTTTCAGATTCCACAGAAATAAGGCTAGCAAAGAGATCCACGAAATACAGATGTAACTCTGTGAGTGGAAGTCACATATCACAGAGCAGTTTCTCAGAAAGCTTCTTTCCAGATTTCATCTGAGGATATTTCCTTTTTCACCATAGCCCTCTATGGGCTTTCAAATATCACTTTGCCAATTCCACAAGAACTGTCTTAGCGAAAGGCTTCTTGAGGGGAAAGCTGTAACTCTGTGAGATGATTTCACAGAACACAAAGAAGTTTCTCAGAAAGCTTCTTTCTCTTTGTTATGGGAGGATATTTCCTTTGGCCCTGTAGTCTTAAAAGAGATCCGAAATATCTGTTCTCAGATTCCACAGAAATAAGGCTAGCAAAGAGATCCACGAAATACAGATGTAACTCTGTGAGTGGAAGTCACATATCACAGAGCAGTTTCTCAGAAAGCTTCCTTCCAGATTTCATCGGAGGATATTTCCTTTTTCACCATAGCCCAGTATGGGCTTCCAAATATCACTTTGCCAATTCCACAAGAACTGTCTTAGCGAAAGGCTTCTTGAGGGGAAAGCTGTAACTCTGGGAGATGATTTCACAGAACACAAAGAAGTTTCTCAGAAAGCTTCTTTCTCTTTGTTATGGGAGGATATTTCCTTTGGCCCTATAGTCTTCAAGGGGATTCTAAATATCTGCTCTCAGATTCCACAGAAATAAGGCTAGCAAAGAGATCCACGAAATACAGATGTAACTCTGTGAGTGGAAGTCACATATCACAGAGCAGTTTCTCAGAAAGCTTCTTTCCAGATTTCATCGGAGGATATTTCCTTTTTCACCATAGCCCTCTAAGGGATTCCAAATATCACTTTGCCAATTCCACAAGAACTGTCTTAGCGAAAGGCTTCTTGAGGGGAAAGCTGTAACTCTGTGAGATGATTTCACAGAACACAAAGAAGTTTCTCAGAAAGCTTCTTTCTCTTTGTTATCGGAGGATATATCCTTTGGTCCTATAATCTTCAAACAGATCCGAAATATCTGTTCTCAGATTCCACAGAAATAAGGCTAGCAAAGAGATCCACGAAATACAGATGTAACTCTGTGAGTGGAAGTCACATATCACAGAGCAGTTTCTCAGAAAGCTTCTTTCCAGATTTCATCTGAGGATATTTCCTTTTTCACCATAGCCCTCTATGGGCTTTCAAATATCACTTTGCCAATTCCACACGAACTGTCTTAGCGAAAGGCTTCTTGAGGGGAAAGCTGTAACTCTGTGAGATGATTTCACAGAACACAAAGAAGTTTCTCAGAAAGCTTCTTTCTCTTTGTTATCGGAGGATAATTCCTTTGGCCCTGTAGTCTTCAAAGGGATCCGAAATATCTGTTCTCAGATTCCACAGAAGTAAGGCTAGCAAAGAGATCCACGAAATACAGATGTAACTCTGTGAGTGGAAGTCACATATCACAGAGCAGTTTCTCAGAATGCTTCTTTCCATATTTCATCGGAGGATATTTCCTTTTTTACCATAGCCCTCTATGGGCTTCCAAATATCACTTTGCCAATTCCACAAGAACTGTCTTAGCGAAAGGCTTCTTGAGGGGAAAGCTGTAACTCTGTGAGATGATTTCACAGAACACAAAGAAGTTTCTCAGAAAGCTTCTTTCTCTTTGTTATGGGAGGATATTTCCTTTGGCCCTATATTCTTCAAATGGATTCTAAATATCTGCTCTCAGATTCCACAGAAATAAGGCTAGCAAAGAGACCCACGAAATACAGATGTAACTCTGTGAGTGGAAGTCACATATCACAGAGCAGTTTCTCAGAAAGCTTCTTTCCAGATTTCATTGGAGGATATTTCCTTTTTCACCATAGCCCTCTATGGGCTTCCAAATATCACTTTGCCAATTCCACAAGAACTGTCTTAGCGAAAGGCTTCTTGAGGGGAAAGCTGTAACTCTGTGAGATGATTTCACAGAACACAAAGAAGTTTCTCAGAAAGCTTCTATCTCTTTGTTATGGGAGGATATATCCTTTGGCCCTATAGTCTTCAAAGAGATCCGAAATATCTGTTCTCAGATTCCACAGAAATAAGGCTAGCAAAGAGATCCACGAAATACAGATGTAACTCTGTGAGTGGAAGTCACATATCACAGAGCAGTTTCTCAGAAAGCTTCTTTCCAGATTTCATCTGAGGATATTTCCTTTTTCACCATAGCCGTCTATGGGCTTCCAAATATCACTTTGCCAATTCCACAAGTACTGTCTTAGCGAAAGGCTTCTAAAGGGGAAAGCTGTAACTCTGTGAGATGATTTCACAGAACACAAAGAAGTTTCTCAGAAAGCTTCTTTCTCTTTGTTATCGGAGGATATTTCCTTCGGCCCTGTAGTTCAAAGGGATCCGAAATATCTGTTCTCAGATTCCACAGAAATAAGGCTAGCAAAGAGACCAAGAAATACAGATGTAACTCTGTGAGTGGAAGTCACATATCACAGAGCAGTTTCTCAGAAAGCTTCCTTAAAGATTTCATCGGAGGATATTTCCTTTTTCACCATAGCCCTCTATGGGCTTCCAAATATCACTTTGCCAATTCCACAAGAACTGTCTTAGCGAAAGGCTTCTTGAGGGGAAAGCTGTAACTCTGTGAGATGATTTCACAGAACACAAAGAAGTTTCTCAGAAAGCTTCTTTCTCTTTGTTATCGGAGGATATTCCCTTTGGCCCTGTAGTCTTCAAAGGGATCCGAAATATCTGTTATCAGATTCCACAGAAATAAGGCTAGCAAAGAGATCCACGAAATACAGATGTAACTCTGTGAGTGCAAGTCACATATCACAGAGCAGTTTCTCAGAAAGCTTCCTTCCAGATTTCATCGGAGGATATTTCCTTTTTCACCATAGCCGTCTATGTGCTTCCAAATATCACTTTGCCAATTCCAGAAGAACTGTCATAGCGAAAGGCTTCTTGACGGGAAAGCTGTAACTCTGTGAGATGATTTCACAGAACACAAAGAAGTTTCTCAGAAAGCTTCTTTCTCTTTGTTATGGGAGGATATTTCCTTTGGCCCTATAGTCTTCAAGGGGATTCTAAATATCTGATTTCAGATTCCACAGAAATAAGGCTAGCAAAGAGATCCACGAAATACAGATGTAACTCTGTGAGTGGAAGTCACATATCACAGAGCAGTTTCTCAGAATGCTTCTTTCCATATTTCATCGGAGGATATTTCCTTTTTCACCATAGCCCTCTATGGGCCTCCAAATATCACTTTGCCAATTCCACAAGAACTGTCGTAGCGAAAGGCTTCTTGAGGGGAAAGCTGTAACTCTGTGAGATGATTTCACAGAACACAAAGAAGTTTCTCAGAAAGCTTCTTTCTCTTTGTTATGGGAGGATATTTCCTTTGGCCCTATATTCTTCAAAGGGATTCTAAATATCTGGTCTCAGATTCCACAGAAATAAGGCTAGCAAAGAGATCCACGAAATACAGATGTAACTCTGTGAGTGGAAGTCACATATCACAGAGCAGTTTCTCAGAAAGCTTCTTTCCAGATTTCATTGGAGGATATTTCCTTTTTCACCATAGCCCTCTATGGGCTTCCAAATATCACTTTGCCAATTCCACAAGAACTGTCTTAGCGAAAGGCTTCTTGAGGGGAAAGCTGTAACTCTGTGAGATGATTTCCCAGAACACAAAGAAGTTTCTCAGAAAGCTTCTTTCTCTTTGTTATGGGAGGATATATCTTTTGGCCCTATAGTCTTCAAAGAGATCCGAAATATCTGTTCTCAGATTCCACAGAAATAAGGCTAGCAAAGAGATCCACGAAATACAGATGTAACTCTGTGAGTGGAAGTCACATATCACAGAGCAGTTTCTCAGAAAGCTTCTTTCCAGATTTCATCGGAGGATATTTCCTTTTTCACCATAGCCGTCTACGGGCTTCCAAATATCACTTTGCCAATTCCACAAGAACTGTCTTAGCGAAAGGCTTCTAAAGGGGAAAGCTGTAACTCTGTGAGATGATTACACAGAACACAAAGAAGTTTCTCAGAAAGCTTCTTTCTCTTTGTTATCGGAGAATATTTCCTTTGGCCCTGTAGTCTTCAAAGGGATCCGAAATATCTGTTCTCAGATTCCACAGAAAAAAGGCTAGCAAAGAGACCAAGAAATACAGATGTAACGCTGTGAGTGGAAGTCACATATCACAGAGCAGTTTCTCAGAAAGCTTCCTTCCAGTTTTCATCGGAGGATATTTCCTTTTTCACCATAGCCCTCTATGGGCTTCCAAATATCACTTTGCCAATTACACAAGAACTGTCTTAGCGAAAGGCTTCTTGAGGGGAAAGCTGTAACTTTGTGAGATGATTTCACAGAACACAAAGAAGTTTCTCAGAAAGCTTCTTTCTCTTTGTTATCGGAGGATATTTCCTTTGGCCCTATAGTCTTCAAGGGGTCAGAAATATCTGTTCTCAGATTCCACAGAAATAAGGCTAGCAAAGAGATCCACGAAATACAGATGTAACTCTGTGAGTGGAAGTCACATATCACAGAGCAGTTTCTCAGAAAGCTTCTTTCCAGATTTCATCGGAGGATATTTCCTTTTTCACCATAGCCCTCTATGGGCTTCCAAATATCACTTTGCCAATTCCACAAGAACTGTCATAGCGAAAGGCTTCTTGACGGGAAAGCTGTAACTCTGTGAGATGATTTCACAGAACACAAAGAAGTTTCTCAGAAAGCTTCTTTCTCTTTGTTATGGGAGGATATTTCCTTTGGCCCTATAGTCTTCAAGGGGATTCTAAATATCTGCTTTCACATTCCACAGAAATAAGGCTAGCAAAGAGATCCACGAAATACAGATGTAACTCTGTGAGTGGAAGTCACATATCACAGAGCAGTTTCTCAGAAAGCTTCTTTCCAGATTTCATCGGAGGATATTTCCTTTTTCACCATAGCCCTCTATGGGCTTCCAAGTATCACTTTGCCAATTCCACAAGAACTGTCTTAGCGAAAGGCTTCTTGAGGGGAAAGCTGTAACTCTGTGAGGTGATTTCACAGAACACAAAGAAGTTTCTCAGAAAGCTTCTTTCTCTTTGTTATCGGAGGATATTTCCTTTGGCCCTGTGGTCTTCAAAGGGATCCGAAATATCTGTTCTCAGATTCCACAGAAATAAGGCTAGCAAAGAGATCCACGAAATACAGATGTAACTCTGTGAGTGGAAGTCACATATCACAGAGCAGTTTCTCAAAAAGCTTCCTTCCAGATTTCATCGGAGGATATTTCCTTTTTCACCATAGCCCTCTATGGGCTTCCAAATATCACTTTGCCAATTCCACAAGAACTGTCTTAGCGAAAGGCTTCTTGAGGATTAAGCTGTAACTCTGTGAGATGATTTCACAGAACACAAAGAAGTTTCTCAGAAAACTTCTTTCTCTTTGTTATCGGAGGATATTTCCTTTGGCCCTATAGTCTTCAAAGGGATCCGAAATATCTGTTCTCAGATTCCACAGAAATAAGGCTAGCAAAGAGATCCACGAAATACAGATGTAACTCTGTGAGTGGAAGTCACATATCACAGAGCAGTTTCTCAGAGAGCTTCTTTCCATATTTCATCGGAGGATATTTCCTTTTTCACCATAGCCGTCTATGTGCTTCCAAATATCACTTTGCCAATTCCACAAGAACTGTCATAGCGAAAGGTTTCTTGACGGGAAAGCTGTAACTCTGTGAGATGATTTCACAGAACACAAAGAAGTTTCTCAGAAAGCTTCTTTCTCTTTGTTATGGGAGGATATTTCCTTTGGCCCTATAGTCTAGAAGGGGATTCTAAATATCTGCTTTCAGATTCCACAGAAATAAGGCTAGCAAAGAGATCCACGAAATACAGATGTAACTCTGTGAGTGGAAATCACATATCACAGAGCAGTTTCTCAGAAAGCTTCTTTCCAGATTTCCTCTGAGGATATTTCCCTTTTCACCATAGCCCTCTAAGGGATTCCAAATATCACTTTGCCAATTCCACAAAAACTGTCTTAGCGAAAGGCTTCTTGAGGGGAAAGCTGTAACTCTGTGAGATGATTTCACAGAACACAAAGAAGTTTCTCAGAAAGCTTCCTTCTCTTTGTTATGGGAGGATATATCCTTTGGTCCTATAGTCTTCAAGGGGATTCTAAATATCTGCTTTCAGATTCCACAGAAATAAGGCCAGCAAAGAGATCCACGAAATACAGATGTAACTCTGTGAGTGGAAGTCACATATCACAGAGCAGTTTCTCAGAAAGCTTCTTTCCATATTTCATCTGAGGATATTTCCTTTTTCACCATAGCCCTCTATGGGCTTTCAAATATCACTTTGCCAATTCCACACGAACTGTCTTAGCGAAAGGCTTCTTGAGAGGAAAGCTGTAACTCTGTGAGATGATTTCACAGAACACAAAGAAGTTTCTCAGAAAGCTTCTTTCTCTTTGTTATCGGAGGATAATTCCTTTGGCCCTGTAGTCTTCAAAGGGATCCGAAATATCTGTTCTCAGATTCCACAGAAATAAGGCTAGCAAAGAGATCCACGAAATACAGATGTAACTCTGTGAGTGGAAGTCACATATCACAGAGCAGTTTCTCAGAATGCTTCTTTCCATATTTCATCGGAGGATATTTCCTTTTTTACCATAGCCCTCTATGGGCTTCCAAATATCACTTTGCCAATTCCACAAGAACTGTCTTAGCGAAAGGCTTCTTGAGGGGAAAGCTGTAACTCTGTGAGATGATTTCACAGAACACAAAGAAGTTTCTCAGAAAGCTTCTTTCTCTTTGTTATGGGAGGATATTTCCTTTGGCCCTATATTCTTCAAAGGGATTCTAAATATCTGCTCTCAGATTCCACAGAAATAAGGCTAGCAAAGAGATCCACGAAATACAGATGTAACTCTGTGAGTGGAAGTCACATATCACAGAGCAGTTTCTCAGAAAGCTTCTTTCCAGATTTCATTGGAGGATATTTCCTTTTTCACCATAGCCCTCTATGGGCTTCCAAATATCACTTTGCCAATTCCACAAGAACTGTCTTAGCGAAAGGCTTCTTGAGGGGAAAGCTGTAACTCTGTGAGATGATTTCACAGAACACAAAGAAGTTTCTCAGAAAGCTTCTTTCTCTTTGTTATGGGAGGATATATCCTTTGGCCCTATAGTCTTCAAAGAGATCCGAAATATCTGTTCTCAGATTCCACAGAAATAAGGCTAGCAAAGAGATCCACGAAATACAGATGTAACTCTGTGAGTGGAAGTCACATATCACAGAGCAGTTTCGAAGAAAGCTTCTTTCCAGATTTCATCGGAGGATATTTCCTTTTTCACCATAGCCGTCTATGGGCTTCCAAATATCACTTTGCCAATTCCACAAGTACTGTCTTAGCGAAAGGCTTCTAAATGGGAAAGCTGTAACTCTGTGAGATGATTTCACAGAACACAAAGAAGTTTCTCAGAAAGCTTCTTTCTCTTTGTTATCGGAGGATATTTCCTTTGGCCCTGTAGTTCAAAGGGATCCGAAATATCTGTTCTCAGATTCCACAGAAATAAGGCTAGCAAAGAGACCAAGAAATACAGATGTAACTCTGTGAGTGGAAGTCACATATCACAGAGCAGTTTCTCAGAAAGCTTCCTTCCAGATTTCATCGGAGGATATTTCCTTTTTCACCATAGCCCTCTATGGGCTTCCAAATATCACTTTGCCAATTCCACAAGAACTGTCTTAGCGAAAGGCTTCTTGAGGGGAAAGCTGTAACTCTGTGAGATGATTTCACAGAACACAAAGAAGTTTCTCAGAAAGCTTCTTTCTCTTTGTTATCGGAGGATATTTCCTTTGGCCCTATAGTCTTCAAAGGGATCCGAAATATCTGTTCTCAGATTCCACAGAAATAAGGCTAGCAAAGAGATCAAGAAATACAGATGTAACTCTGTGAGTGGAAGTCACATATCACAGAGCAGTTTCTCAGAAAGCTTCTCTCCAGATTTCATCGGAGGATATTTCCTTTTTCACCATAGCCCTCTATGGGCTTCCAAATATCACTTTGCCAATTCCACAAGAACTGTCTTAGCGAAAGGCTTATTGATGGGAAAGCTGTAAATCTGTGAGATGATTTCACAGAACACAAAGAAGTTTCTCAGAAAGCTTCTTTCTCTTTGTTATCGGAGGATATATCCTTTGGCCCTATAGTCTTCAAACAGATCTGAAATATCTGTTCTCAGATTCCACAGAAATAAGGCTAGGAAAGAGATCCACGAAATACAGATGTAACTCTGTGAGTGGAAGTCACATATCACAGAGCAGTTTCTCAGAAAGCTTCTTTCCAGATTTCATCTGAGGATATTTCCTTTTTCACCATAGCCCTCTATGGGCTTTCAAATATCAATTTGCCAATTCCACACGAACTGTCTTAGCGAAAGGCTTCTTGAGAGGAAAGCTGTAACTCTGTGAGATGATTTCACAGAACACAAAGAAGTTTCTCAGAAAGCTTCTTTCTCTTTGTTATCGGAGGATAATTCCTTTGGCCCTGTAGTCTTCAAAGGGATCCGAAATATCTGTTCTCAGATTCCACAGAAATAAGGCTAGCAAAGAGATCCACGAAATACAGATGTAACTCTGTGAGTGGAAGTCACATATCACAGAGCAGTTTCTCAGAATGCTTCTTTCCATATTTCATCGGAGGATATTTCCTTTTTTACCATAGCCCTCTATGGGCTTCCAAATATCACTTTGCCAATTCCACAAGAACTGTCTTAGCGAAAGGCTTCTTGAGGGGAAAGCTGTAACTCTGTGAGATGATTTCACAGAACACAAAGAAGTTTCTCAGAAAGCTTCTTTCTCTTTGTTATGGGAGGATATTTCCTTTGGCCCTATATTCTTCAAAGGAATTCTAAATATCTGCTCTCAGATTCCACAGAAATAAGGCTAGCAAAGAGATCCACGAAATACAGATGTAACTCTGTGAGTGGAAGTCACATATCACAGAGCAGTTTCTCAGAAAGCTTCTTTCCAGATTTCATCGGAGGATATTTCCTTTTTCACCATAGCCCTCTATGGGCTTCCAAATATCACTTTGCCAATTCCACAAGAACTGTCTTAGCGAAAGGCTTCTTGAGGGGAAAGCTGTAACTCTGTGAGATGATTTCACAGAACACAAAGAAGTTTCTCAGAAAGCTTCTTTCTCTTTGTTATGGGAGGATATATCCTTTGGCCCTATAGTCTTCAAAGAGATCCGAAATATCTGTTCTCAGATTCCACAGAAATAAGGCTAGCAAAGAGATCCACGAAATACAGATGTAACTCTGTGAGTGGAAGTCACATATCACAGAGCAGTTTCGAAGAAAGCTTCTTTCCATATTTCATCGGAGGATATTTCCTTTTTCACCATAGCCGGCTATGGGCTTCCAAATATCACTTTGCCAATTCCACAAGTACTGTCTTAGCGAAAGGCTTCTAAATGGGAAAGCTGTAACTCTGTGAGATGATTTCACAGAACACAAAGAAGTTTCTCAGAAAGCTTCTTTCTCTTTGTTATCGGAGGATATTTCCTTTGGCCCTGTAGTTCAAAGGGATCCGAAATATCTGTTCTCAGATTCCACAGAAATAAGGCTAGCAAAGAGACCAAGAAATACAGATGTAACTCTGTGAGTGGAAGTCACATATCACAGAGCAGTTTCTCAGAAAGCTTCCTTCCAGATTTCATCGGAGGATATTTCCTTTTTCACCATAGCCCTCTATGGGCTTCCAAATATCACTTTGCCAATTCCACAAGAACTGTCTTAGCGAAAGGCTTCTTGAGGGGAAAGCTGTAACTCTGTGAGATGATTTCACAGAACACAAAGAAGTTTCTCAGAAAGCTTCTTTCTCTTTGTTATCGGAGGATATTTCCTTTGGCCCTATAGTCTTCAAAGGGATCCGAAATATCTGTTCTCAGATTCCACAGAAATAAGGCTAGCAAAGAGACCAAGAAATACAGATGTAACTCTGTGAGTGGAAGTCACATATCACAGAGCAGTTTCTCAGAAAGCTTCCTTCCAGATTTCATCGGAGGATATTTCCTTTTTCACCATAGCCCTCTATGGGCTTCCAAATATCACTTTGCCAATTCCACAAGAACTGTCTTAGCGAAAGGCTTCTTGAGGGGAAAGCTGTAACTCTGTGAGATGATTTCACAGAACACAAAGAAGTTTCTCAGAAAGCTTCTTTCTCCATGTTATCGGAGGATATTCCCTTTGGCCCTATAGTCTTCAAAGGGATCCGAAATATCTGTTCTCAGATTCCACAGAAATAAGGCTAGCAAAGAGATCCAGGAAATACAGATGTAACTCTGTGAGTGGAAGTCACATATCACAGAGCAGTTTCTCAGAAAGCTTCTTTCCAGATTTCATCGGAGGATATTTCCTTTTTCACCATAGCCCTCTATGGGCTTCCAAATATCACTTTGCCAATTCCACAAGAACTGTCTTAGCGAAAGGCTTCTTGAGGGGAAAGCTGTAACTCTGTGAGATGATTTCACAGAACACAAAGAAGTTTCTCAGAAAGCTTCTTTCTCTTTGTTATGGGAGGATATTTCCTTTGGCCCTATAGTCTTCAAGGGGATTCTAAATATCTGCTTTCAGATTCCACAGAAATAAGGCTAGCAAAGAGATCCACGAAATACAGATGTAACTCTGTGAGTGGAAGTCACATATCACAGAGCAGTTTCTCAGAAAGCTTCTTTCCAGATTTCATCGGAGGATATTTCCTTTTTCACCATAGCCCTCTATGGGCTTCCAAGTATCACTTTGCCAATTCCACAAGAACTGTCATAGCGAAAGGCTTCTTGAGGGGAAAGCTGTAACTCTGTGAGGTGATTTCACAGAACAAAAAGAAGTTTCTCAGAAAGCTTCTTTCTCTTTGTTATCGGATGATATTTCCTTTGGCCCTGTAGTCTTCAAAGGGATCCGAAATATCTGTTCTCAGATTCCACAGAAATAAGGCTAGCAAAGAGATCCACGAAATACAGATGTAACTCTGTGAGTGCAAGTCACCTATCACAGAGCAGTTTCTCAGAAAGCTTCCTTCCAGATTTCATCGGAGGATATTTCCTTTTTCACCATAGCCGTCTATGTGCTTCCAAATATCACTTTGCCAATTCCACAAGAACTGTCATAGCGAAAGGCTTCTTGACGGGAAAGCTGTAACTCTGTGAGATGATTTCACAGAACACAAAGAAGTTTCTCAGAAAGCTTCTTTCTCTTTGTTATGGGAGGATATTTCCTTTGGCCCTATAGTCTTCAAGGGGATTCTAAATATCTGCTTTCAGATTCCACAGAAATAAGGCTAGCAAAGAGATCCACGAAATACAGATGTAACTCTGTGAGTGGAAGTCACATATCACAGAGCAGTTTCTCAGAAAGCTTCTTTCCAGATTTCATCTGAGGATATTTCCTTTTTCACCATAGCCCTCTATGGGCTTTCAAATATCACTTTGCCAATTCCACAAGAACTGTCTTAGCGAAAGGCTTCTTGATGGGAAAGCTGTAACTCTGTGAGATGATTTCACAGAACACAAAGAAGTTTCTCAGAAAGCTTCTTTCTCTTTGTTATGGGAGGATATTTCCTTTGGCCCTATTGTCTTCAAGGGGATTCTAAATATCTGCTTTCAGATTCCACAGAAATAAGGCTAGCAAAGAGATCCACGAAATACAGATGTAACTCTGTGAGTGGAAGTCACATATCACAGAGCAGTTTCTCAGAAAGCTTCTTTCCAGATTTCATCTGAGGATATTTCCTTTTTCACCATAGCCCTCTATGGGCTTTCAAATATCACTTTGCCAATTCCACAAGAACTGTCTTAGCGAAAGGCTTCTTGAGGGGAAAGCTGTAACTCTGTGAGATGATTTCACAGAACACAAAGAAGTTTCTCAGAAAGCTTCTTTCTCTTTGTTATCGGAGGATAATTCCTTTGGCCCTATAGTCTTCAAAGGGATCCGAAATATCTGTTCTCAGATTCCACAGAAATAAGGATAGCAAAGAGATCCACGAAATACAGATGTAACTCTGTGAGTGGAAGTCACATATCACAGAGCAGTTTCTCAGAAAGCTTCTTTCCAGATTTCATCGGAGGATATTTCCTTTTTCACCATAGCCGTCTACGGGCTTCCAAATATCACTTTGCCAATTCCACAAGAACTGTCTTAGCGAAAGGCTTCTAAAGGGGAAAGCTGTAACTCTGTGAGATGATTACACAGAACACAAAGAAGTTTCTCAGAAAGCTTCTTTCTCTTTGTTATCGGAGAATATTTCCTTTGGCCCTGTAGTCTTCAAAGGGATCCGAAATATCTGTTCTCAGATTCCACAGAAATAAGGCTAGCAAAGAGACCAAGAAATACAGATGTAACTCTGTGAGTGGAAGTCACATATCACAGAGCAGTTTCTCAGAAAGCTTCCTTCCAGATTTCATCGGAGGATATTTCCTTTTTCACCATAGCCCTCTATGGGCTTCCAAATATCACTTTGCCAATTCCACAAGAACTGTCTTAGCGAAAGGCTTCTTGAGGGGAAAGCTGTAACTTTGTGAGATGATTTCACAGAACACAAAGAAGTTTCTCAGAAAGCTTCTTTCTCTTTGTTATCGGAGGATATTTCCTTTGGCCCTATAGTCTTCAAAGGGATCCGAAATATCTGTTCTCAGATTCCACAGAAATAAGGCTAGCAAAGAGATCCACGAAATACAGATGTAACTCTGTGAGTGGAAGTCTCATATCACAGAGCAGTTTCTCAGAAAGCTTCTTTCCATATTTCATCGGAGGATATTTCCTTTTTCACCATAGCCGTCTATGTGCTTCCAAATATCACTTTGCCAATTCCACAAGAACTGTCTTAGCGAAAGGCTTATTGAGGGGAAAGCTGTAAATCTGTGAGATGATTTCACAGAACACAAAGAAGTTTCTCAGAAAGCTTCTTTCTCTTTGTTATCGGAGGATATTTCCTTTGGCCCTATAGTCTTCAAGGGGATTCTAAATATCTGCTTTCAGATTCCACAGAAATAAGGCTAGCAAAGAGATCCACGAAATACAGATGTAACTCTGTGAGTGGAAGTCACATATCACAGAGCAGTTTCTCAGAAAGCTCCTTTGCAGATTTCATCTGAGGATATTTCCTTTTTCACCATAGCCCTCTATGGGCTTCCAAATATCACTTTGCCAATTCCACAAGAACTGTCTTAGCGAAAGGCTTCTTGAGAGGAAAGCTGTAACTCTGGGAGATGATTTCACAGAACACAAAGAAGTTTCTCAGAAAGCTTCTTTCTCTTTGTTATCGGAGGATATTTCCTTTGGCCCTATAGTCTTCAAAGGGATCCGAAATATCTGTTCTCAGATTCCACAGAAATAAGGCTAGCAAAGAGATCCACGAAATACAGATGTAACTCTGTGAGTGGAAGTCACATATCACAGAGAAGTTTCTCAGAAAGCTTCTTTCCAGATTTCATCGGAGGATATTTCCTTTTTCACCGTAGCCCTCTATGGCAACCAAATATCACTTTGCCAATTCCACAAGAACTGTCTCAGCGAAAGGCTTCTTGAGGGGAAAGCTGTAACTCTGTGAGATGATTTCACAGAACACAAAGAAGTTTCTCAGAAAGCTTCTTTCTCTTTGTTATGGGAGGATATTTCCTTTGGCCCTATATTCTTCAAAGGGATTCTAAATATCTGCTCTCAGATTCCACAGAAATAAGGCTAGCAAAGAGATCCACGAAATACAGATGTAACTCTGTGAGTGGAAGTCACATATCACAGAGCAGTTTCTCAGAAAGCTTCTTTCCAGATTTCATCGGAGGATATTTCCTTTTTCACCATAGCCCTCTATGGGCTTCCAAATATCACTTTGCCAATTCCACAAGAACTGTCTTAGCGAAAGGCTTATTGAGGGGAAAGCTGTAAATCTGTGAGATGATTTCACAGAACACAAAGAAGTTTCTCAGAAAGCTTCTTTCTCTTTGTTATGGGAGGATATTTCCTTTGGCCCTATAGTCTTCAAGGGGATTCTAAATATCTGCTTTCAGATTCCACAGAAATAAGGCTAGCAAAGAGACCAAGAAATACAGATGTAACTCTGTGAGTGGAAGTCACATATCACAGAGCAGTTTCTCAGAAAGCTCCTTTGCAGATTTCATCTGAGGATATTTCCTTTTTCACCATAGCCCTCTATGGGCTTCCAAATATCACTTTGCCAATTCCACAAGAACTGTCTTAGCGAAAGGCTTCTTGAGGGGAAAGCTGTAACTCTGTGAGATGATTTCACAGAACACAAAGAAGTTTCTCAGAAAGCTTCTTTCTCTTTGTTATCGGAGGATATTTCCTTTGGCCCTATAGTCTTCAAAGGGATCCGAAATATCTGTTCTCAGATTCCACAGAAATAAGGCTAGCAAAGAGATCCACGAAATACAGATGTAACTCTGTGAGTGGAAGTCACATATCACAGAGCAGTTTCTCAGAAAGCTTCTTTCCAGATTTCATCGGAGGATATTTCCTTTTTCACCATAGCCGTCTATGGGCTTCCAAATATCACTTTACCAATTCCACAAGAACTGTCTTAGCGAAAGGCTTCTTCAGGGGAAAGCTGTAACTCTGTGAGATGATTTCACAGAACACAAAGAAGTTTCTCAGAAAGCTTCTTTCTCTTTGTTATCGTAGGATATTTCCTTTGGCCCTGTAGTCTTCAAAGGGATCCGAAATATGTGTTCTCAGATTCCACAGAAATAAGGCTAGCAAAGAGATCCACGAAATACAGATGTAACTCTGTGAGTGGAAGTCACATATCACAGAGCAGTTTCTCAGAAAGCTTCCTTCCAGATTTCATCGGAGGATATTTCCTTTTTCACCATAGCCCTCCATGGGCTTCCAAATATCACTTTGCCAATTCCACAAGAACTGTCTTAGCGAAAGGCTTCTTGAGGGGAAAGCTGTAACTCTGTGAGATGATTTCACAGAACACAAAGAAGTTTCTCAGAAAGCTTCTTTCTCTTTGTTATCGGAGGATATTTCCTTTGGCCCTATAGTCTTCAAAGGGATCCGAAATATCTGTTCTCAGATTCCACAGAAATAAGGCTAGCAAAGAGATCCACGAAAAACAGATGTAACTCTGTGAGTGGACGTCACATATCCCAGAGCAGTTTCTCAGAAAGCTTCTTTCCATATTTCATCGGAGGATATTTCCTTTTTCACCATAGCCCTCTATGGGCTTCCAAATATCACTTTGCCAATTCCACAAGAACTGTCTTAGCGAAAGGCTTCTTGAGGGGAAAGCTGTAACTCTGTGAGATGATTTCACAGAACACAAAGAAGTTTCTCAGAAAGCTTCTTTCTCTTTGTTATCGGAGGATATTTCCTTTGGCCCTATAGTCTTCAAAGGGATCCGAAATATCTGTTATCAGATTCCACAGAAATAAGGCTAGCAAAGAGATCCACGAAATACAGATGTAACTCTGTGAGTGGAAGTCACATATCACAGAGCAGTTTCTCAGAAAGCTTCTTTCCAGATTTCATCGGAGGATATTTCCTTTTTCACCGTAGCCCTCTAAGGGCTTCCAAATATCACTTTGCCAATTCCACAAGAACTGTCTTATCGAAAGGCTTCTTGAGGGGAAAGCTGTATCTCTGTGAGGTGATTTCACAGAACACAAAGAAGTTTCTCAGAAAGCTTCTTTCTCTTTGTTATGGGAGGATATTTCCTTTGGCCCTATAGTCTTCAAGGGGATTCTAAATATCTGCTTTCAGATTCCACAGAAATAAGGCTAGCAAAGAGATCCACGAAATACAGATGTAACTCTGTGAGTGGAAGTCACATATCACAGAGCAGTTTCTCAGAAAGCTTCTTTCCAGATTTCATCGGAGGATATTTCCTTTTTCACCGTAGCCCTCTATGGGGTTCCAAATATCACTTTGCCAATTCCACAAGAACTGTCTTAGCGAAAGGCTTCTTGAGGGGAAAGCTGTAATTCTGTGAGATGATTTCACAGAACACAAAGAAGTTTCTCAGAAAGCTTCTTTCTCTTTGTTATGGGAGGATATTTCCTTTGTCACTACAGTCTTCAAAGGGATCCGAAATATCTGTTCTCAGATTCCACAGAAATAAGGCTAGCAAAGAGATCCACGAAATACAGATGTAACTCTGTGAGTGGAAGTCACATATCACAGAGCAGTTTCTCAGAAAGCTTCTTTCGAGATTTCATCGGAGGATATTTCCTTTTTCACCATAGCCCTCTAGGGGCTTCCAAATATCACTTACCCAATTCCACAAGAACTGTCTCAGCGAAAGGCTTCTTGAGGGGAAAGCTGTAACTCTGTGAGATGATTTCACAGAACACAAAGAAGTTTCTCAGAAAGCTTCTTTCTCTTTGTTATGGGAGGATATTTCCTTTGGCCCTATAGTCTTCAAAGGGATCCGAAATATCTGTTCTCAGATTCCACAGAAATAAGGCTAGCAAAGAGATCCACGAAATACAGATGTAACTCCGTGAGTGGAAGTCACATATCACAGAGCAGTTTCTCAGAAAGCTTCTTTCCAGATTTCATCGGAGGATATTACCTTTTTCACCGTAACCCTCTAGGGCAACCAAATATCACTTTGCCAATTCCACAAGAACTGTCTTAGCGAAAGGCTTCTTGAGGGGAATGCTGTAACTCTGTGAGATGATTTCACAGAACACAAAGAAGTTTCTCAGAAAGCTTCTTTCTCTTTGTTATCGGAGGATATGTCCTTTGGCCCTATATTCTTCAAAGGGATTCTAAATATCTGCTCTCAGATTCCACAGAAATAAGGCTAGCAAAGAGATCCACGAAATACAGATGTAACTCTGTGAGTGGAAGTCACATATCACAGAGCAGTTTCTCGGAAAGCTTCTTTCCAGATTTCATCTGAGGATATTTCCTTTTTCACCGTAGCCCTCTATGGGCTTCCAAATATCACTTTGCCAATTCCACAAGAACTGTCTTAGCGAAAGGCTTCTTGAGGGGAAAGCTGTAACTCTGTGAGATGATTTCACAGAACACAAAGAAGTTTCTCAGAAAGCTTCTTTCTCTTTGTTATCGGAGGATATTTCCTTTGGTCCTATAGTCTTCAAAGGGATCCCAAATATCTGTTCTCAGATTCCACAGAAATAAGGCTAGCAAAGAGATCCCCGAAATACAGATGTAACTCTGTGAGTGGAAGTCACATATCACAGAGCAGTTTCTCAGAAAGCTTCTTTCCAGATTTCATCTGAGGATATTTCCTTTT
This sequence comes from Macaca mulatta, assembly GCF_049350105.2. Lineage (NCBI taxonomy): Eukaryota > Metazoa > Chordata > Mammalia > Primates > Cercopithecidae > Macaca > Macaca mulatta. The sequence continues at coordinate 33,889,357 of NC_133417.1, forward strand.
TCACCATAGCCCTCTATGGGCTTCCAAATATCACTTTGCCAATTCCACAAGAACTGTCTTAGCGAAAGGCTTCTTGAGGGGAAAGCTGTAACTCTGTGAGATGATTTCACAGAACACAAAGAAGTTTCTCAGAAAGCTTCTTTCTCTTTGTTATCGGAGGATATTTCCTTTGGCCCTATAGTCTTCAAAGGGATCCGAAATATCTGTTCTCAGATTCCACAGAAATAAGGCTAGCAAAGAGATACACGAAATACAGATGTAACTCTGTGAGTGGAAGTCACATATCACAGAGCAGTTTCTCAGAAAGCTTCTTTCCAGATTTCATCGGAGGATATTTCCTTTTTCACCATAGCCGTCTTCGGGCTTCCAAATATCACTTTGCCAATTCCACAAGAACTGTCTTAGCGAAAGGCTTCTTCAGGGGAAAGCTGTAACTCTGTGAGATGATTACACAGAACACAAAGAAGTTTCTCAGAAAGCTTCTTTCTCTTTGTTATCGGAGAATATTTCCTTTGGCCCTGTAGTCTTCAAAGGGATCCGAAATATCTGTTCTCAGATTCCACAGAAATAAGGCTAGCAAAGAGACCAAGAAATACAGATGTAACTCTGTGAGTGGAAGTCACATATCACAGAGCAGTTTCTCAGAAAGCTTCCTTCCAGATTTCATCGGAGGATATTTCCTTTTTCACCATAGCCCTCTATGGGCTTCCAAATATCACTTTGCCAATTCCACAAGAACTGTCTTAGCGAAAGGCTTCTTGAGGGGAAAGCTGTAACTTTGTGAGATGATTTCACAGAACACAAAGAAGTTTCTCAGAAAGCTTCTTTCTCTTTGTTATCGGAGGATATTTCCTTTGGCCCTATAGTCTTCAAAGGGATCAGAAATATCTGTTCTCAGATTCCACAGAAATAAGGCTAGCAAAGAGATCCACGAAATACAGATGTAACTCTGTGAGTGGAAGTCACATATCACAGAGCAGTTTCTCAGAAAGCTTCTTTCCAGATTTCATCGGAGGATATTTCCTTTTTCACCATAGCCCTCTATGGGCTTCCAAATATCACTTTGCCAATTCCACAAGAACTGTCTTAGCGAAAGGCTTCTTGAGGGGAAAGCTGTAACTCTGTGAGATGATTTCACAGAACACAAAGAAGTTTCTCAGAAAGCTTCTTTCTCTTTGTTATGGGGGATATTTCCTTTGGCCCTATAGTCTTCAAGGGGATTCTAAATATCTGCTTTCAGATTCCACAGAAATAAGGCTAGCAAAGAGATCCACGAAATACAGATGTAACTCTGTGAGTGGAAGTCACATATCACAGAGCAGTTTCTCAGAAAGCTCCTTTGCAGATTTCATCTGAGGATATTTCCTTTTTCACCATAGCCCTCTATGGGCTTCCAAATATCACTTTGCCAATTCCACAAGAACTGTCTTAGCGAAAGGCTTCTTGAGGGGAAAGCTGTAACTCTGGGAGATGATTTCACAGAACACAAAGAAGTTTCTCAGAAAGCTTCTTTCTCTTTGTTATCGGAGGATATTTCCTTTGGCCCTATAGTCTTCAAAGGGATCCGAAATATCTGTTCTCAGATTCCACAGAAATAAGGCTAGCAAAGAGATCCACGAAATACAGATGTAACTCTGTGAGTGGAAGTCACATATCACAGAGCAGTTTCTCAGAAAGCTTCTTTCCAGATTTCATCGGAGGATATTTCCTTTTTCACCGTAGCCCTCTAGGGCAACCAAATATCACTTTGCCAATTCCACAAGAGCTGTATCAGCGAAAGGCTTCTTGAGGGGAAAGCTGTAACTCTGTGAGATGATTTCACAGAACACAAAGAAGTTTCTCAGAAAGCATCTTTCTCTTTGTTATGGGAGGATATTTCCTTTGGCCCTATATTCTTCAAAGGGATTCTAAATATCTGCTCTCAGATTCCACAGAAATAAGGCTAGCAAAGAGATCCACGAAATACAGATGTAACTCTGTGAGTGGAAGTCACATATAACAGAGCAGTTTCTCAGAAAGCTTCTTTCCAGATTTCATCGGAGGATATTTCCTTTTTCACCATAGCCCTCTATGGGCTTCCAAATATCACTTTGCCAATTCCACAAGAACTGTCTTAGCGAAAGGCTTCTTGAGGGGAAAGCTGTAAATCTGTGAGATGATTTCACAGAACACAAAGAAGTTTCTCAGAAAGCTTCTTTCTCTTTGTTATGGGAGGATATTTACTTTGGCCCTATAGTCTTCAAGGGGATTCTAAATATCTGCTTTCAGATTCCACAGAAATAAGGCTAGCAAAGAGATCCACGAAATACAGATGTAACTCTGTGAGTGGAAGTCACATATCACAGAGCAGTTTCTCAGAAAGCTCCTTTGCAGATTTCATCTGAGGATATTTCCTTTTTCACCATAGCCCTCTATGGGCTTCCAAATATCACTTTGCCAATTCCACAAGAACTGTCTTAGCGAAAGGCTTCTTGAGGGGAAAGCTGTAACTCTGGGAGATGATTTCACAGAACACAAAGAAGTTTCTCAGAAAGCTTCTTTCTCTTTGTTATCGGAGGATATTTCCTTTGGCCCTATAGTCTTCAAAGGGATCCGAAATATCTGTTCTCAGATTCCACAGAAATAAGGCTAGCAAAGAGATCCACGAAATACAGATGTAACTCTGTGAGTGGAAGTCACATATCACAGAGCAGTTTCTCAGAAAGCTTCTTTCCAGATTTCATCGGAGGATATTTCCTTTTTCACCGTAGCCCTCTAGGGCAACCAAATATCACTTTGCCAATTCCACAAGAACTGTCTTAGCGAAAGGCCTCTTGAGGGGAATGCTGTAACTCTGTGAGATGATTTCACAGAACACAAAGAAGTTTCTCAGAAAGCTTCTTTCTCTTTGTTATCGGAGGATATGTCCTTTGGCCCTATATTCTTCAAAGGGATTCTAAATATCTGCTCTCAGATTCCACAGAAATAAGGCTAGCAAAGAGATCCACGAAATACAGATGTAACTCTGTGAGTGGAAGTCACATATCACAGAGCAGTTTCTCAGAAAGCTTCTTTCCAGATTTCCTCTGAGGATATTTCCTTTTTCACCATAGCCCTCTATGGGCTTCCAAATATCACTTTGCCAATTCCACAAGAACGGTCTTAGCGAAAGGCTTCTTGAGGGGAAAGCTGTAACTCTGTGAGATGATTTCACAGAACACAAAGAAGTTTCTCAGAAAGCTTTTTTCTCTTTGTTATCGTTGGATATTTCCTTTGGTCCTATAGTCTTCTAAGGGATACGAAATATCTGTTCTCAGATTCCACAGAAATAAGGCTAGCAAAGAAATCCACGAAATACAGATGTAACTCTGTGAGTGGAAGTCACATATCACAGAGCAGTTTCTCAGAAAGCTTCTTTCCAGATTTCATCGGAGGATATTTCCTTTTTCACCGTAGCCCTCTAAGGGCTTCCAAATATCACTTTGCCAATTCCACAAGAACTGTCTTAGCGAAAGGCTTCTTGAGGGGAAAGCTGTAAATCTGTGAGATGATTTCACAGAACACAAAGAAGTTTCTCAGAAAGCTTCTTTCTCTTTGTTATCGGAGGATATTTCCTTTGGCCCTATAGTCTTCAAGGGGATTCTAAATACCTGCTTTCAGATTCCACAGAAATAAGGCTAGCAAAGAGATCCACGAAATACAGATGTAACTCTGTGAGTGGAAGTCACATATCACAGAGCAGTTTCTCAGAAAGCTCCTTTGCAGATTTCATCTGAGGATATTTCCTTTTTCACCATAGCCCTCTATGGGCTTCCAAATATCACTTTGCCAATTCCACAAGAACTGTCTTAGCGAAAGGCTTCTTGAGAGGAAAGCTGTAACTCTGGGAGATGATTTCACAGAACACAAAGAAGTTTCTCAGAAAGCTTCTTTCTCTTTGTTATCGGAGGATATTTCCTTTGGCCCTATAGTCTTCAAAGGGATCCGAAATATCTGTTCTCAGATTCCACAGAAATAAGGCTAGCAAAGAGATCCACGAAATACAGATGTAACTCTGTGAGTGGAAGTCACATATCACAGAGAAGTTTCTCAGAAAGCTTCTTTCCAGATTTCATCGGAGGATATTTCCTTTTTCACCGTAGCCCTCTATGGCAACCAAATATCACTTTGCCAATTCCACAAGAACTGTCTCAGCGAAAGGCTTCTTGAGGGGAAAGCTGTAACTCTGTGAGATGATTTCACAGAACACAAAGAAGTTTCTCAGAAAGCTTCTTTCTCTTTGTTATGGGAGGATATTTCCTTTGGCCCTATATTCTTCAAAGGGATTCTAAATATCTGCTCTCAGATTCCACAGAAATAAGGCTAGCAAAGAGATCCACGAAATACAGATGTAACTCTGTGAGTGGAAGTCACATATCACAGAGCAGTTTCTCAGAAAGCTTCTTTCCAGATTTCATCGGAGGATATTTCCTTTTTCACCATAGCCCTCTATGGGCTTCCAAATATCACTTTGCCAATTCCACAAGAACTGTCTTAGCGAAAGGCTTATTGAGGGGAAAGCTGTAAATCTGTGAGATGATTTCACAGAACACAAAGAAGTTTCTCAGAAAGCTTCTTTCTCTTTGTTATGGGAGGATATTTCCTTTGGCCCTATAGTCTTCAAGGGGATTCTAAATATCTGCTTTCAGATTCCACAGAAATAAGGCTAGCAAAGAGATCCACGAAATACAGATGTAACTCTGTGAGTGGAAGTCACATATCACAGAGCAGTTTCTCAGAAAGCTCCTTTGCAGATTTCATCTGAGGATATTTCCTTTTTCACCATAGCCCTCTATGGGCTTCCAAATATCACTTTGCCAATTCCACAAGAACTGTCTTAGCGAAAGGCTTCTTGAGGGGAAAGCTGTAACTCTGGGAGATGATTTCACAGAACACAAAGAAGTTTCTCAGAAAGCTTCTTTCTCTTTGTTATCGGAGGATATTTCCTTTGGCCCTATAGTCTTCAAAGGGATCCGAAATATCTGTTCTCAGATTCCACAGAAATAAGGCTAGCAAAGAGATCCACGAAATACAGATGTAACTCTGTGAGTGGAAGTCACATATCACAGAGCAGTTTCTCAGAAAGCTTCTTTCCAGATTTCATCGGAGGATATTTCCTTTTTCACCATAGCCGTCTATGGGCTTCCAAATATCACTTTACCAATTCCACAAGAACTGTCTTAGCGAAAGGCTTCTTCAGGGGAAAGCTGTAACTCTGTGAGATGATTTCACAGAACACAAAGAAGTTTCTCAGAAAGCTTCTTTCTCTTTGTTATCGTAGGATATTTCCTTTGGCCCTGTAGTCTTCAAAGGGATCCGAAATATGTGTTCTCAGATTCCACAGAAATAAGGCTAGCAAAGAGATCCACGAAATACAGATGTAACTCTGTGAGTGGAAGTCACATATCACAGAGCAGTTTCTCAGAAAGCTTCCTTCCAGATTTCATCGGAGGATATTTCCTTTTTCACCATAGCCCTCCATGGGCTTCCAAATATCACTTTGCCAATTCCACAAGAACTGTCTTAGCGAAAGGCTTCTTGAGGGGAAAGCTGTAACTCTGTGAGATGATTTCACAGAACACAAAGAAGTTTCTCAGAAAGCTTCTTTCTCTTTGTTATCGGAGGATATTTCCTTTGGCCCTATAGTCTTCAAAGGGATCCGAAATATCTGTTCTCAGATTCCACAGAAATAAGGCTAGCAAAGAGATCCACGAAAAACAGATGTAACTCTGTGAGTGGACGTCACATATCCCAGAGCAGTTTCTCAGAAAGCTTCTTTCCATATTTCATCGGAGGATATTTCCTTTTTCACCATAGCCCTCTATGGGCTTCCAAATATCACTTTGCCAATTCCACAAGAACTGTCTTAGCGAAAGGCTTCTTGAGGGGAAAGCTGTAACTCTGTGAGATGATTTCACAGAACACAAAGAAGTTTCTCAGAAAGCTTCTTTCTCTTTGTTATCGGAGGATATTTCCTTTGGCCCTATAGTCTTCAAAGGGATCCGAAATATCTGTTATCAGATTCCACAGAAATAAGGCTAGCAAAGAGATCCACGAAATACAGATGTAACTCTGTGAGTGGAAGTCACATATCACAGAGCAGTTTCTCAGAAAGCTTCTTTCCAGATTTCATCGGAGGATATTTCCTTTTTCACCGTAGCCCTCTAAGGGCTTCCAAATATCACTTTGCCAATTCCACAAGAACTGTCTTATCGAAAGGCTTCTTGAGGGGAAAGCTGTATCTCTGTGAGGTGATTTCACAGAACACAAAGAAGTTTCTCAGAAAGCTTCTTTCTCTTTGTTATGGGAGGATATTTCCTTTGGCCCTATAGTCTTCAAGGGGATTCTAAATATCTGCTTTCAGATTCCACAGAAATAAGGCTAGCAAAGAGATCCACGAAATACAGATGTAACTCTGTGAGTGGAAGTCACATATCACAGAGCAGTTTCTCAGAAAGCTTCTTTCCAGATTTCATCGGAGGATATTTCCTTTTTCACCGTAGCCCTCTATGGGGTTCCAAATATCACTTTGCCAATTCCACAAGAACTGTCTTAGCGAAAGGCTTCTTGAGGGGAAAGCTGTAATTCTGTGAGATGATTTCACAGAACACAAAGAAGTTTCTCAGAAAGCTTCTTTCTCTTTGTTATGGGAGGATATTTCCTTTGTCACTACAGTCTTCAAAGGGATCCGAAATATCTGTTCTCAGATTCCACAGAAATAAGGCTAGCAAAGAGATCCACGAAATACAGATGTAACTCTGTGAGTGGAAGTCACATATCACAGAGCAGTTTCTCAGAAAGCTTCTTTCGAGATTTCATCGGAGGATATTTCCTTTTTCACCATAGCCCTCTAGGGGCTTCCAAATATCACTTACCCAATTCCACAAGAACTGTCTCAGCGAAAGGCTTCTTGAGGGGAAAGCTGTAACTCTGTGAGATGATTTCACAGAACACAAAGAAGTTTCTCAGAAAGCTTCTTTCTCTTTGTTATGGGAGGATATTTCCTTTGGCCCTATAGTCTTCAAAGGGATCCGAAATATCTGTTCTCAGATTCCACAGAAATAAGGCTAGCAAAGAGATCCACGAAATACAGATGTAACTCTGTGAGTGGAAGTCACATATCACAGAGCAGTTTCTCAGAAAGCTTCTTTCCAGATTTCATCGGAGGATATTACCTTTTTCACCGTAACCCTCTAGGGCAACCAAATATCACTTTGCCAATTCCACAAGAACTGTCTTAGCGAAAGGCTTCTTGAGGGGAAAGCTGTAACTCTGGGAGATGATTTCACAGAACACAAAGAAGTTTCTCAGAAAGCTTCTTTCTCTTTGTTATCGGAGGATATTTCCTTTGGCCCTATAGTCTTCAAAGGGATCCGAAATATCTGTTCTCAGATTCCACAGAAATAAGGCTAGCAAAGAGATCCACGAAATACAGATGTAACTCTGTGAGTGGAAGTCACATATCACAGAGCAGTTTCTCAGAAAGCTTCTTTCCAGATTTCATCGGAGGATATTTCCTTTTTCACCATAGCCGTCTATGGGCTTCCAAATATCACTTTACCAATTCCACAAGAACTGTCTTAGCGAAAGGCTTCTTCAGGGGAAAGCTGTAACTCTGTGAGATGATTTCACAGAACACAAAGAAGTTTCTCAGAAAGCTTCTTTCTCTTTGTTATCGTAGGATATTTCCTTTGGCCCTGTAGTCTTCAAAGGGATCCGAAATATGTGTTCTCAGATTCCACAGAAATAAGGCTAGCAAAGAGATCCACGAAATACAGATGTAACTCTGTGAGTGGAAGTCACATATCACAGAGCAGTTTCTCAGAAAGCTTCCTTCCAGATTTCATCGGAGGATATTTCCTTTTTCACCATAGCCCTCCATGGGCTTCCAAATATCACTTTGCCAATTCCACAAGAACTGTCTTAGCGAAAGGCTTCTTGAGGGGAAAGCTGTAACTCTGTGAGATGATTTCACAGAACACAAAGAAGTTTCTCAGAAAGCTTCTTTCTCTTTGTTATCGGAGGATATTTCCTTTGGCCCTATAGTCTTCAAAGGGATCCGAAATATCTGTTCTCAGATTCCACAGAAATAAGGCTAGCAAAGAGATCCACGAAAAAGAGATGTAACTCTGTGAGTGGACGTCACATATCCCAGAGCAGTTTCTCAGAAAGCTTCTTTCCATATTTCATCGGAGGATATTTCCTTTTTCACCATAGCCCTCTATGGGCTTCCAAATATCACTTTGCCAATTCCACAAGAACTGTCTTAGCGAAAGGCTTCTTGAGGGGAAAGCTGTAACTCTGTGAGATGATTTCACAGAACACAAAGAAGTTTCTCAGAAAGCTTCTTTCTCTTTGTTATCGGAGGATATTTCCTTTGGCCCTATAGTCTTCAAAGGGATCCGAAATATCTGTTATCAGATTCCACAGAAATAAGGCTAGCAAAGAGATCCACGAAATACAGATGTAACTCTGTGAGTGGAAGTCACATATCACAGAGCAGTTTCTCAGAAAGCTTCTTTCCAGATTTCATCGGAGGATATTTCCTTTTTCACCGTAGCCCTCTAAGGGCTTCCAAATATCACTTTGCCAATTCCACAAGAACTGTCTTATCGAAAGGCTTCTTGAGGGGAAAGCTGTATCTCTGTGAGGTGATTTCACAGAACACAAAGAAGTTTCTCAGAAAGCTTCTTTCTCTTTGTTATGGGAGGATATTTCCTTTGGCCCTATAGTCTTCAAGGGGATTCTAAATATCTGCTTTCAGATTCCACAGAAATAAGGCTAGCAAAGAGATCCACGAAATACAGATGTAACTCTGTGAGTGGAAGTCACATATCACAGAGCAGTTTCTCAGAAAGCTTCTTTCCAGATTTCATCGGAGGATATTTCCTTTTTCACCGTAGCCCTCTATGGGGTTCCAAATATCACTTTGCCAATTCCACAAGAACTGTCTTAGCGAAAGGCTTCTTGAGGGGAAAGCTGTAATTCTGTGAGATGATTTCACAGAACACAAAGAAGTTTCTCAGAAAGCTTCTTTCTCTTTGTTATGGGAGGATATTTCCTTTGTCACTACAGTCTTCAAAGGGATCCGAAATATCTGTTCTCAGATTCCACAGAAATAAGGCTAGCAAAGAGATCCACGAAATACAGATGTAACTCTGTGAGTGGAAGTCACATATCACAGAGCAGTTTCTCAGAAAGCTTCTTTCCAGATTTCATCGGAGGATATTACCTTTTTCACCGTAACCCTCTAGGGCAACCAAATATCACTTTGCCAATTCCACAAGAACTGTCTTAGCGAAAGGCTTCTTGAGGGGAATGCTGTAACTCTGTGAGATGATTTCACAGAACACAAAGAAGTTTCTCAGAAAGCTTCTTTCTCTTTGTTATCGGAGGATATGTCCTTTGGCCCTATATTCTTCAAAGGGATTCTAAATATCTGCTCTCAGATTCCACAGAAATAAGGCTAGCAAAGAGATCCACGAAATACAGATGTAACTCTGTGAGTGGAAGTCACATATCACAGAGCAGTTTCTCGGAAAGCTTCTTTCCAGATTTCATCTGAGGATATTTCCTTTTTCACCGTAGCCCTCTATGGGCTTCCAAATATCACTTTGCCAATTCCACAAGAACTGTCTTAGCGAAAGGCTTCTTGAGGGGAAAGCTGTAACTCTGTGAGATGATTTCACAGAACACAAAGAAGTTTCTCAGAAAGCTTCTTTCTCTTTGTTATCGGAGGATATTTCCTTTGGTCCTATAGTCTTCAAAGGGATCCCAAATATCTGTTCTCAGATTCCACAGAAATAAGGCTAGCAAAGAGATCCCCGAAATACAGATGTAACTCTGTGAGTGGAAGTCACATATCCCAGAGCAGTTTCTCAGAAAGCTTCTTTCCAGATTTCATCTGAGGATATTTCCTTTTTCACCATAGCCCTCTATGGGCTTCCAAATATCACTTTGCCAATTCCACAAGAACTGTCTTAGCGAAAGGCTTCTTGAGGGGAAAGCTGTAACTCTGTGAGATGATTTCACAGAACACAAAGAAGTTTCTCAGAAAGCTTCTTTCTCTTTGTTATCGGAGGATATTTCCTTTGGCCCTATAGTCTTCAAAGGGATCCGAAATATCTGTTCTCAGATTCCACAGAAATAAGGCTAGCAAAGAGATACACGAAATACAGATGTAACTCTGTGAGTGGAAGTCACATATCACAGAGCAGTTTCTCAGAAAGCTTCTTTCCAGATTTCATCGGAGGATATTTCCTTTTTCACCATAGCCGTCTAAGGGCTTCCAAATATCACTTTGCCAATTCCACAAGAACTGTCTTAGCGAAAGGCTTCTAAAGGGGAAAGCTGTAACTCTGTGAGATGATTACACAGAACACAAAGAAGTTTCTCAGAAAGCTTCTTTCTCTTTGTTATCGGAGAATATTTCCTTTGGCCCTGTAGTCTTCAAAGGGATCCGAAATATCTGTTCTCAGATTCCACAGAAATAAGGCTAGCAAAGAGACCAAGAAATACAGATGTAACTCTGTGAGTGGAAGTCACATATCACAGAGCAGTTTCTCAGAAAGCTTCTTTCCAGATTTCATCGGAGGATATTTCCTTTTTCACCATAGCCCTCTATGGGCTTCCAAATATCACTTTGCCAATTCCACAAGAACTGTCTTAGCGAAAGGCTTCTTGAGGGGAAAGCTGTAACTCTGTGAGATGATTTCACAGAACACAAAGAAGTTTCTCAGAAAGCTTCTTTCTCTTTGTTATGGGGGATATTTCCTTTGGCCCTATAGTCTTCAAGGGGATTCTAAATATCTGCTTTCAGATTCCACAGAAATAAGGCTAGCAAAGAGATCCACGAAATACAGATGTAACTCTGTGAGTGGAAGTCACATATCACAGAGCAGTTTCTCAGAAAGCTCCTTTGCAGATTTCATCTGAGGATATTTCCTTTTTCACCATAGCCCTCTATGGGCTTCCAAATATCACTTTGCCAATTCCACAAGAACTGTCTTAGCGAAAGGCTTCTTGAGGGGAAAGCTGTAACTCTGGGAGATGATTTCACAGAACACAAAGAAGTTTCTCAGAAAGCTTCTTTCTCTTTGTTATCGGAGGATATTTCCTTTGGCCCTATAGTCTTCAAAGGGATCCGAAATATCTGTTCTCAGATTCCACAGAAATAAGGCTAGCAAAGAGATCCACGAAATACAGATGTAACTCTGTGAGTGGAAGTCACATATCACAGAGCAGTTTCTCAGAAAGCTTCTTTCCAGATTTCATCGGAGGATATTTCCTTTTTCACCGTAGCCCTCTAGGGCAACCAAATATCACTTTGCCAATTCCACAAGAGCTGTCTCAGCGAAAGGCTTCTTGAGGGGAAAGCTGTAACTCTGTGAGATGATTTCACAGAACACAAAGAAGTTTCTCAGAAAGCATCTTTCTCTTTGTTATGGGAGGATATTTCCTTTGGCCCTATATTCTTCAAAGGGATTCTAAATATCTGCTCTCAGATTCCACAGGAATAAGGCTAGCAAAGAGATCCACGAAATACAGATGTAACTCTGTGAGTGGAAGTCACATATAACAGAGCAGTTTCTCAGAAAGCTTCTTTCCAGATTTCATCGGAGGATATTTCCTTTTTCACCATAGCCCTCTATGGGCTTCCAAATATCACTTTGCCAATTCCACAAGAACTGTCTTAGCGAAAGGCTTCTTGAGGGGAAAGCTGTAAATCTGTGAGATGATTTCACAGAACACAAAGAAGTTTCTCAGAAAGCTTCTTTCTCTTTGTTATGGGAGGATATTTACTTTGGCCCTATAGTCTTCAAGGGGATTCTAAATATCTGCTTTCAGATTCCACAGAAATAAGGCTAGCAAAGAGATCCACGAAATACAGATGTAACTCTGTGAGTGGAAGTCACATATCACAGAGCAGTTTCTCAGAAAGCTCCTTTGCAGATTTCATCTGAGGATATTTCCTTTTTCACCATAGCCCTCTATGGGCTTCCAAATATCACTTTGCCAATTCCACAAGAACTGTCTTAGCGAAAGGCTTCTTGAGGGGAAAGCTGTAACTCTGGGAGATGATTTCACAGTACACAAAGAAGTTTCTCAGAAAGCTTCTTTCTCTTTGTTATCGGAGGATATTTCCTTTGGCCCTATAGTCTTCAAAGGGATCCGAAATATCTGTTCTCAGATTCCACAGAAATAAGGCTAGCAAAGAGATCCACGAAGTACAGATGTAACTCTGTGAGTGGAAGTCACATATCACAGAGCAGTTTCTCAGAAAGCTTCTTTCCAGATTTCATCGGAGGATATTTCCTTTTTCACCGTAGCCCTCTAGGGCAACCAAATATCACTTTGCCAATTCCACAAGAACTGTCTTAGCGAAAGGCCTCTTGAGGGGAATGCTGTAACTCTGTGAGATGATTTCACAGAACACAAAGAAGTTTCTCAGAAAGCTTCTTTCTCTTTGTTATCGGAGGATATGTCCTTTGGCCCTATATTCTTCAAAGGGATTCTAAATATCTGCTCTCAGATTCCACAGAAATAAGGCTAGCAAAGAGATCCACGAAATACAGATGTAACTCTGTGAGTGGAAGTCACATATCACAGAGCAGTTTCTCAGAAAGCTTCTTTCCAGATTTCCTCTGAGGATATTTCCTTTTTCACCATAGCCCTCTATGGGCTTCCAAATATCACTTTGCCAATTCCACAAGAACGGTCTTAGCGAAAGGCTTCTTGAGGGGAAAGCTGTAACTCTGTGAGATGATTTCACAGAACACAAAGAAGTTTCTCAGAAAGCTTTTTTCTCTTTGTTATCGTTGGATATTTCCTTTGGTCCTATAGTCTTCTAAGGGATACGAAATATCTGTTCTCAGATTCCACAGAAATAAGGCTAGCAAAGAAATCCACGAAATACAGATGTAACTCTGTGAGTGGAAGTCACATATCACAGAGCAGTTTCTCAGAAAGCTTCTTTCCAGATTTCATCGGAGGATATTTCCTTTTTCACCGTAGCCCTCTAAGGGCTTCCAAATATCACTTTGCCAATTCCACAAGAACTGTCTTAGCGAAAGGCTTCTTGAGGGGAAAGCTGTAACTCTGTGAGATGATTTCACAGAACACAAAGAAGTTTCTAAGAAAGCTTCTTTCTCTTTGTTATGGGAGGATATTTCCTTTGGCCCTGTAGTCTTCAAAGGGATTATAAATATCTGCTCTCAGATTCCACAGAAATAAGGCTAGCAAAGAGATCCACGATATACAGATGTAACTCTGTGAGTGGAAGTCACATATCCCAGAGCAGTTTCTCAGAAAGCTTCTTTCCAGATTTCATCGGAGGATATTTCCTTTTTCACCATAGCCCTCTATGGGCTTCCAAATATCACTTTGCCAATTCCACAAGAACTGTCTTAGCGAAAGGCTTCTTGAGGGGATAGCTGTAACTCTGTGAGATGATTTCACAGAACACAAAGAAGTTTCTCAGAAAGCTTCTTTCTCTTTGTTATCGGAGGATATTTCCTTTGGCCCTATAGTCTTCAAAGGGTTCCGAAATATCTGTTCTCAGATTCCACAGAAATAAGGCTAGCAAAGAGATCCACGAAATACAGATGTAACTCTGTGAGTGGAAGTCACATATCACAGAGCAGTTTCTCAGAAAGCTTCTTTCCAGATTTCATCGGAGGATATTTCCTTTTTCACCGTAGCCCTCTAAGGGCTTCCAAATATCACTTTGTCAATTCCACAAGAACTGTCTTAGCGAAAGGCTTCTTGAGGGGAAAGCTGTAACTCTGTGAGATGATTTCACAGAACACAAAGAAGTTTCTCAGAAAGCTTCTTTCTCTTTGTTATGGGAGGATATTTCCTTTGGCCCTATATTCTTCAAAGGGATTCTAAATATCTGCTCTCAGATTCCACAGAAATAAGGCTAGCAAAGAGATCCACGAAATACAGATGTAACTCTGTGAGTGGAAGTCACATATCCCAGAGCAGTTTCTCAGAAAGCTTCTTTCCAGATTTCATCGGAGGATATTTCCTTTTTCACCGTAGCCCTCTATGGGCTTCCAAATATCACTTTGCCAATTCCACAAGAACTGTCTTAGCGAAAGGCTTCTTGAGGGGAAAGCTGTAACTCTGTGAGATGATTTCACAGAACACAAAGAATTTTCTCAGAAAGCTTCTTTCTCTTTGTTATCGGAGGATATTTCCTTTGGCCCTATAGTCTTCAAAGGGATCCGAAATATCTGTTCTCAGATTCCACAGAAATAAGGCTAGCAAAGAGATCCACGAAATACAGATGTAACTCTGGGAGTGGAAGTCACATATCACAGAGCAGTTTCTCAGAAAGCTTCTTTCCAGATTTCATCGGAGGATATTTCCTTTTTCACCGTAGCCCTCTAAGGGCTTCCAAATATCACTTTGCCAATTCCACAAGAACTGTCTTAGCGAAAGGCTTCTTGAGGGGAAAGCTGTAACTCTGTGAGATGATTTCACAGAACACAAAGAAGTTTCTCAGAAACCTTCTTTCTCTTTGTTATGGGAGGATATTTCCTTTGGCCCTATATTCTTCAAAGGGATTCTAAATATCTGCTCTCAGATTCCACAGAAATAAGGCTAGCAAAGAGATCCACGATATACAGATGTAACTCTGTGAGTGGAAGTCACATATCCCAGAGCAGTTTCTCAGAAAGCTTCTTTCCAGATTTCATAGGAGGATATTTCCTTTTTGACCATAGCCCTCTATGGGCTTCCCAATATCACTTTGCCAATTCCACAAGAACGGTCTTAGCGAAAGGCTTCTTGAGGGGAAAGCTGTAACTCTCTGAGATGATTTCACAGAACACAAAGAAGTTTCTCAGAAAGCTTCTTTCTCTTTGTTATCGGAGGATATTTCCTTTGGCCCTATAGCCTTCAAAGGGATCCGAAATATCTGTTCTCAGATTCCACAGAAATAAGGCTAGCAAAGAGATCCACGAAATACAGATGTAACTCTGTGAGTGGAAGTCACATATCACAGAGCAGTTTCTCAGAAAGCTTCTTTCGAGATTTCATCGGAGGATATTTCCTTTTTCACCATAGCCCTCTAGGGGCTTCCAAATATCACTTACCCAATTCCACAAGAACTGTCTCAGCGAAAGGCTTCTTGAGGGGAAAGCTGTAACTCTGTGAGATGATTTCACAGAACACAAAGAAGTTTCTCAGAAAGCTTCTTTCTCTTTGTTATCGGAGGATATTTCCTTTGGCCCTATAGTCTTCAAAGGGATCCGAAATATCTGTTCTCAGATTCCACAGAAATAAGGCTAGCAAAGAGATCCACGAAATACAGATGTAACTCTGTGAGTGGAAGTCACATATCACAGAGCAGTTTCTCGGAAAGCTTCTTTCCAGATTTCATCTGAGGATATTTCCTTTTTCACCGTAGCCCTCTATGGGCTTCCAAATATCACTTTGCCAATTCCACAAGAACTGTCTTAGCGAAAGGCTTCTTGAGGGGAAAGCTGTAACTCTGTGAGATGATTTCACAGAACACAAAGAAGTTTCTCAGAAAGCTTCTTTCTCTTTGTTATCGGAGGATATTTCCTTTGGTCCTATAGTCTTCAAAGGGATCCCAAATATCTGTTCTCAGATTCCACAGAAATAAGGCTAGCAAAGAGATCCCCGGAATACAGATGTAACTCTGTGAGTGGAAGTCACATATCCCAGAGCAGTTTCTCAGGAAGCTTCTTTCCAGATTTCATCTGAGGATATTTCCTTTTTCACCATAGCCCTCTATGGGCTTCCAAATATCACTTTGCCAATTCCACAAGAACTGTCTTAGCGAAAGGCTTCTTGAGGGGAAAGCTGTAACTCTGTGAGATGATTTCACAGAACACAAAGAAGTTTCTCAGAAAGCTTCTTTCTCTTTGTTATCGGAGGATATTTCCTTTGGCCCTATAGTCTTCAAAGGGATCCGAAATATCTGTTCTCAGATTCCACAGAAATAAGGCTAGCAAAGAGATCCACGAAATACAGATGTAACTCTGGGAGTCGAAGTCACATATCACAGAGCAGTTTCTCAGAAAGCTTCTTTCCAGATTTCATCGGAGGATATTTCCTTTTTCACCGTAGCCCTCTAAGGGCTTCCAAATATCACTTTGCCAATTCCACAAGAACTGTCTTAGCGAAAGGCTTCTTGAGGGGAAAGCTGTAACTCTGTGAGATGATTTCACAGAACACAAAGAAGTTTCTCAGAAAGCTTCTTTCTCTTTGTTATGGGAGGATATTTCCTTTGGCCCTATATTCTTCAAAGGGATTCTAAATATCTGCTCTCAGATTCCACAGAAATAAGGCTAGCAAAGAGATCCACGAAATACAGATGTAACTCTGTGAGTGGAAGTCACATATCCCAGAGCAGTTTCTCAGAAAGCTTCTTTCCAGATTTCATCGGAGGATATTTCCTTTTTCACCGTAGCCCTCTATGGGCTTCCAAATATCACTTTGCCAATTCCACAAGAACTGTCTTAGCGAAAAGCTTCTTGAGGGGAAAGCTGTAACTCTGTGAGATGATTTCACAGAACACAAAGAAGTTTCTCAGAAAGCTTCTTTCTCTTTGTTATCGGAGGATATTTCCTTTGGCCCTATAGTCTTCAAAGGGATCCGAAATATCTGTTCTCAGATTCCACAGAAATAAGGCTAGCAAAGAGATCCACGAAATACAGATGTAACTCTGGGAGTGGAAGTCACATATCACAGAGCAGTTTCTCAGAAAGCTTCTTTCCAGATTTCATCGGAGGATATTTCCTTTTTCACCGTAGCCCTCTAAGGGCTTCCAAATATCACTTTGCCAATTCCACAAGAACTGTCTTAGTGAAAGGCTTCTTGAGGGGAAAGCTGTAACTCTGTGAGATGATTTCACAGAACACAAAGAAGTTTCTCAGAAACCTTCTTTCTCTTTGTTATGGGAGGATATTTCCTTTGGCCCTATATTCTTCAAAGGGATTCTAAATATCTGCTCTCAGATTCCACAGAAATAAGGCTAGCAAAGAGATCCACGATATACAGATGTAACTCTGTGAGTGGAAGTCACATATCCCAGAGCAGTTTCTCAGAAAGCTTCTTTCCAGATTTCATAGGAGGATATTTCCTTTTTGACCATAGCCCTCTATGGGCTTCCCAATATCACTTTGCCAATTCCACAAGAACTGTCTTAGCGAAAGGCTTCTTGAGGGGAAAGCTGTAACTCTCTGAGATGATTTCACAGAACACAAAGAAGTTTCTCAGAAAGCTTCTTTCTCTTTGTTATCGGAGGATATTTCCTTTGGCCCTATAGCCTTCAAAGGGATCCGAAATATCTGTTCTCAGATTCCACAGAAATAAGGCTAGCAAAGAGATCCACGAAATACAGATGTAACTCTGTGAGTGGAAGTCACATATCACAGAGCAGTTTCTCAGAAAGCTTCTTTCCAGATTTCATCGGAGGATATTTCCTTTTTCACCATAGCCGTCTATGGGCTTCCAAATATCACTTTACCAATTCCACAAGAACTGTCTTAGCGAAAGGCTTCTTGAGGGGAAAGCTGTAACTCTGTGAGATGATTTCACAGAACACAAAGAAGTTTCTCAGAAAGCTTCTTTCTCTTTGTTATCGGAGGATATTTCCTTTGGCCCTGTAGTCTTCAAAGGGATCCGAAATATGTGTTCTCAGATTCCACAGAAATAAGGCTAGCAAAGAGATCCACGAAATTCAGATGTAACTCTGTGAGTGGAAGTCACATATCACAGAGCAGTTTCTCAGAAAGCTTCCTTCCAGATTTCATCGGAGGATATTTCCTTTTTCACCATAGCCCTCCATGGGCTTCCAAATATCACTTTGCCAATTCCACAAGAACTGTCTTAGCGAAAGGCTTCTTGAGGGGAAAGCTGTAACTCTGTGAGATGATTTCACAGAACACAAAGAAGTTTCTCAGAAAGCTTCTTTCTCTTTGTTATCGGAGGATATTTCCTTTGGCCCTATAGTCTTCAAAGGGATCCGAAATATCTGTTCTCAGATTCCACAGAAATAAGGCTAGCAAAGAGATCCAGGAAAAACAGATGTAACTCTGTGAGTGGACGTCACATATCCCAGAGCAGTTTCTCAGAAAGCTTCTTTCCATATTTCATCGGAGGATATTTCCTTTTTCACCATAGCCCTCTATGGGCTTCCAAATATCACTTTGCCAATTCCACAAGAACTGTCTTAGCGAAAGGCTTCTTGAGGGGAAAGCTGTAACTCTGTGAGATGATTTCACAGAACACAAAGAAGTTTCTCAGAAATCTTCTTTCTCTTTGTTATCGGAGGATATTTCCTTTGGCCCTATAGTCTTCAAAGGGATCCGAAATATCTGTTATCAGATTCCACAGAAATAAGGCTAGCAAAGAGATCCACGAAATACAGATGTAACTCTGTGAGTGGAAGTCACATATCACAGAGCAGTTTCTCAGAAAGCTTCTTTCCAGATTTCATCGGAGGATATTTCCTTTTTCACCGTAGCCCTCGAAGGGCTTCCAAATATCACTTTGCCAATTCCACAAGAACTGTCTTAGCGAAAGGCTTCTTGAGGGGAAAGCTGTATCTCTGTGAGGTGATTTCACAGAACACAAAGAAGTTTCTCAGAAAGCTTCTTTCTCTTTGTTATGGGAGGATATTTCCTTTGGCCCTATAGTCTTCAAGGGGATTCTAAATATCTGCTTTCAGATTCCACAGAAATAAGGCTAGCAAAGAGATCCACGAAATACAGATGTAACTCTGTGAGTGGAAGTCACATATCACAGAGCAGTTTCTCAGAAAGCTTCTTTCCAGATTTCATCGGAGGATATTTCCTTTTTCACCGTAGCCCTCTATGGGGTTCCAAATATCACTTTGCCAATTCCACAAGAACTGTCTTAGCGAAAGGCTTCTTGAGGGGAAAGCTGTAACTCTGTGAGATGATTTCACAGAACACAAAGAAGTTTCTCAGAAAGCTTCTTTCTCTTTGTTATGGGAGGATATTTCCTTTGGCCCTATATTCTTCAAAGGGATTCTAAATATCTGCTCTCAGATTCCACAGAAATAAGGCTAGCAAAGAGATCCACGAAATACAGATGTAACTCTGTGAGTGGAAGTCACATATCACAGAGCAGTTTCTCAGAAAGCTTCTTTCCAGATTTCATCGGAGGATATTTCCTTTTTCACCATAGCCCTCTATGGGCTTCCAAATATCACTTTGCCAATTCCAAAAGAACTGTCTTAGCGAAAGGCTTCTTGAGGGGAAAGCTGTAACTCTGGGAGATGATTTCACAGAACACAAAGAAGTTTCTCAGAAAGCTTCTTTCTCTTTGTTATCGGAGGATATTTCCTTTGGCCCTATAGTCTTCAAAGGGATCCGAAATATCTGTTCTCAGATTCCACAGAAATAAGGCTAGCAAAGAGATCCACGAAATACAGATGTAACTCTGTGAGTGGAAGTCACATATCACAGAGCAGTTTCTCAGAAAGCTTCTTTCCAGATTTCATCGGAGGATATTTCCTTTTTCACCGTAGCCCTCTAAGGGCTTCCAAATATCACTTTGCCAATTCCACAAGAACTGTCTTAGCGAAAGGCTTCTTGAGGGGAAAGCTGTAACTCTGTGAGATGATTTCACAGAACACAAAGAAGTTTCTCAGAAAGCTTCTTTCTCTTTGTTATGGGAGGATATTTCCTTTGGCCCTATATTCTTCAAAGGGATTCTAAATATCTGCTCTCAGATTCCACAGAAATAAGGCTAGCAAAGAGATCCACGAAATACAGATGTAACTCTGTGAGTGGAAGTCACATATCACAGAGCAGTTTCTCAGAAAGCTTCTTTCCAGATTTCATCGGAGGATATTTCCTTTTTCACCATAGCCCTCTATGGGCTTCCAAATATCACTTTGCCAATTCCAAAAGAACTGTCTTAGCGAAAGGCTTCTTGAGGGGAAAGCTGTAACTCTGTGAGATGATTTCACAGAACACAAAGAAGTTTCTCAGAAAGCTTCTTTCTCTTTGTTATTGGAGGATATTTCCTTTGGCCCTATAGTCTTCAAAGGGTTCCGAAATATCTGTTCTCAGATTCCACAGAAATAAGGCTAGCAAAGAGATCCACGAAATACAGATGTAACTCTGTGAGTGGAAGTCACATATCACAGAGCAGTTTCTCAGAAAGCTTCTTTCCAGATTTCATCGGAGGATATTTCCTTTTTCACCGTAGCCCTCTAAGGGCTTCCAAATATCACTTTGCCAATTCCACAAGAACTGTCTTAGCGAAAGGCTTCTTGAGGGGAAAGCTGTAACTCTGTGAGATGATTTCACAGAACACAAAGAAGTTTCTCAGAAAGCTTCTTTCTCTTTGTTATGGGAGGATATTTCCTTTGGCCCTATATTCTTCAAAGGGATTCTAAATATCTGCTCTCAGATTCCACAGAAATAAGGCTAGCAAAGAGATCCACGAAATACAGATGTAACTCTGTGAGTGGAAGTCACATATCCCAGAGCAGTTTCTCAGAAAGCTTCTTTCCAGATTTCATCGGAGGATATTTCCTTTTTCACCGTAGCCCTCTATGGGCTTCCAAATATCACTTTGCCAATTCCACAAGAACTGTCTTAGCGAAAGGCTTCTTGAGGGGAAAGCTGTAACTCTGTGAGATGATTTCACAGAACACAAAGAAGTTTCTCAGAAAGCTTCTTTCTCTTTGTTATCGGAGGATATTTCCTTTGGCCCTATAGTCTTCAAAGGGATCCGAAATATCTGCTCTCAGATTCCACAGAAATAAGGCTAGCAAAGAGATCCACGAAATACAGATGTAACTCTGGGAGTGGAAGTCACATATCACAGAGCAGTTTCTCAGAAAGCTTCTTTCCAGATTTCATCGGAGGATATTTCCTTTTTCACCGTAGCCCTCTAAGGGCTTCCAAATATCACTTTGCGAATTCCACAAGAACTGTCTTAGCGAAAGGCTTCTTGAGGGGAAAGCTGTAACTCTGTGAGATGATTTCACAGAACACAAAGAAGTTTCTCAGAAAGCTTCTTTCTCTTTGTTATGGGAGGATATTTCCTTTGGCCCTATATTCTTCAAAGGGATTCTAAATATCTGCTCTCAGATTCCACAGAAATAAGGCTAGCAAGAGATCCACGAAATACAGATGTAACTCTGTGAGTGGAAGTCACATATCCCAGAGCAGTTTCTCAGAAAGCTTCTTTCCAGATTTCATCGGAGGATATTTCCTTTTTCACCGTAGCCCTCTATGGGCTTCCAAATATCACTTTGCCAATTCCACAAGAACTGTCTTAGCGAAAGGCATCTTAAGGGGAAAGCTGTAACTCTGTGAGATTATTTCACAGAACACAAAGAAGTTTCTCAGAAAGCTTCTTTCTCTTTGTTATCGGAGGATATTTCCTTTGGCCCTGTAGTCTTCAAAGGGATCCGAAATATGTGTTCTCAGATTCCACAGAAATAAGGCTAGCAAAGAGATCCACGAAATACAGATGTAACTCTGTGAGTGGAAGTCACATATCACAGAGCAGTTTCTCAGAAAGCTTCCTTCCAGATTTCATCGGAGGATATTTCCTTTTTCACCATAGCCCTCCATGGGCTTCCAAATATCACTTTGCCAATTCCACAAGAACTGTCTTAGCGAAAGGCTTCTTGAGGGGAAAGCTGTAACTCTGTGAGATGATTTCACAGAACACAAAGAAGTTTCTCAGAAAGCTTCTTTCTCTTTGTTATCGGAGGATATTTCCTTTGGCCCTATAGTCTTCAAAGGGATCCGAAATATCTGTTCTCAGATTCCACAGAAATAAGGCTAGCAAAGAGATCCACGAAAAACAGATGTAACTCTGTGAGTGGACGTCACATATCCCAGAGCAGTTTCTCAGAAAGCTTCTTTCCATATTTCATCGGAGGATATTTCCTTTTTCACCATAGCCCTCTATGGGCTTCCAAATATCACTTTGCCAATTCCACAAGAACTGTCTTAGCGAAAGGCTTCTTGAGGGGAAAGCTGTAACTCTGTGAGATGATTTCACAGAACACAAAGAAGTTTCTCAGAAAGCTTCTTTCTCTTTGTTATCGGAGGATATTTCCTTTGGCCCTATAGTCTTCAAAGGGATCCGAAATATCTGTTATCAGATTCCACAGAAATAAGGCTAGCAAAGAGATCCACGAAATACAGATGTAACTCTGTGAGTGGAAGTCACATATCACAGAGCAGTTTCTCAGAAAGCTTCTTTCCAGATTTCATCGGAGGATATTTCCTTTTTCACCGTAGCCCTCTAAGGGCTTCCAAATATCACTTTGCCAATTCCACAAGAACTGTCTTAGCGAAAGGCTTCTTGAGGGGAAAGCTGTATCTCTGTGAGGTGATTTCACAGAACACAAAGAAGTTTCTCAGAAAGCTTCTTTCTCTTTGTTATGGGAGGATATTTCCTTTGGCCCTATAGTCTTCAAGGGGATTCTAAATATCTGCTTTCAGATTCCACAGAAATAAGGCTAGCAAAGAGATCCACGAAATACAGATGTAACTCTGTGAGTGGAAGTCACATATCACAGAGCAGTTTCTCAGAAAGCTTCTTTCCAGATTTCATCGGAGGATATTTCCTTTTTCACCATAGCCCTCTATGGGGTTCCAAATATCACTTTGCCAATTCCACAAGAACTGTCTTAGCGAAAGGTTTCTTGAGGGGAAAGCTGTAATTCTGTGAGATGATTTCACAGAACACAAAGAAGTTTCTCAGAAAGCTTCTTTCTCTTTGTTATGGGAGGATATTTCCTTTGTCCCTACAGTCTTCAAAGGGATCCGAAATATCTGTTCTCAGATTCCACAGAAATAAGGCTAGCAAAGAGATCCACGAAATACAGATGTAACTCTGTGAGTGGAAGTCACATATCACAGAGCAGTTTCTCAGAAAGCTTCTTTCGAGATTTCATCGGAGGATATTTCCTTTTTCACCATAGCCCTCTAGGGGCTTCCAAATATCACTTTCCCAATTCCACAAGAACTGTCTCAGCGAAAGGCTTCTTGAGGGGAAAGCTGTAACTCTGTGAGATGATTTCACAGAACACAAAGAAGTTTCTCAGAAAGCTTCTTTCTCTTTGTTATCGGAGGATATTTCCTTTGGCCCTATAGTCTTCAAAGGGATCCGAAATATCTGTTCTCAGATTCCACAGAAATAAGGCTAGCAAAGAGATCCCCGAAATACAGATGTAACTCTGTGAGTGGAAATCACATATCACAGAGCAGTTTCTCAGAAAGCTTCTTTCCAGATTTCATCGGAGGATATTTCCTTTTTCACCGTAGCCCTCTAAGGGCTTCCAAATATCACTTTGCCAATTCCACAAGAACTGTCTTAGCGAAAGGCTTCTTAAGGGGAAAGCTGTAACTCTGTGAGATGATTTCACAGAACACAAAGAAGTTTCTCAGAAAGCTTCTTTCTCTTTGTTATGGGAGGATATTTCCTTTGGCCCTATATTCTTCAAAGGGATTCTAAATATCTGCTCTCAGATTCCACAGAAATAAGGCTAGCAAAGAGATCCACGATACACAGATGTAACTCTGTGAGTGGAAGTCACATATCACAGAGCAGTTTCTCAGAAAGCTTCTTTCGAGATTTCATCGGAGGATATTTCCTTTTTCACCATAGCCCTCTAGGGGCTTCCAAATATCACTTTCCCAATTCCACAAGAACTGTCTCAGCGAAAGCCTTCTTGAGGGGAAAGCTGTAACTCTGTGAGATGATTTCACAGAACACAAAGAAGTTTCTCAGAAAGCTTCTTTCTCTTTGTTATCGGAGGATATTTCCTTTGGCCCTATAGTCTTCAAAGGGATCCGAAATATCTGTTCTCAGATTCCACAGAAATAAGGCTAGCAAAGAGATCCACGAAATACAGATGTAACTCTGTGAGTGGAAGTCACATATCACAGAGCAGTTTCTCAGAAAGCTTCTTTCCAGATTTCATCGGAGGATATTTCCTTTTTCACCGTAGCCCTCTAGGGCTACCAAATATCACTTTGCCAATTCCACAAGAACTGTCTTAGCGAAAGGCTTCTTGAGGGGAATGCTGTAACTCTGTGAGATGATTTCACAGAACACAAAGAAGTTTCTCAGAAAGCTTCTTTCTCTTTGTTATCGGAGGATATGTCCTTTGGCCCTATATTCTTCAAAGGGATTCTAAATATCTGCTCTCAGATTCCGCAGAAATAAGGCTAGCAAAGAGATCCACGAAATACAGATGTAACTCTGTGAGTGGAAGTCACATATCACAGAGCAGTTTCTCGGAAAGCTTCTTTCCAGATTTCATCTGAGGATATTTCCTTTTTCACCGTAGCCCTCTATGGGCTTCCAAATATCACTTTGCCAATTCCACAAGAACTGTCTTAGCGAAAGGCTTCTTGAGGGGAAAGCTGTAACTCTGTGAGATGATTTCACAGAACACAAAGAAGTTTCTCAGAAAGCTTCTTTCTCTTTGTTATCGGAGGATATTTCCTTTGGTCCTATAGTCTTCAAAGGGATCCCAAATATCTGTTCTCAGATTCCACAGAAATAAGGCTAGCAAAGAGATCCCCGAAATACAGATGTAACTCTGTGAGTGGAAGTCACATATCCCAGAGCAGTTTCTCAGAAAGCTTCTTTCCAGATTTCATCTGAGGATATTTCCTTTTTCACCATAGCCCTCTATGGGCTTCCAAATATCACTTTGCCAATTCCACAAGAACTGTCTTAGCGAAAGGCTTCTTGAGGGGAAAGCTGTAACTCTGTGAGATGATTTCACAGAACACAAAGAAGTTTCTCAGAAAGCTTCTTTCTCTTTGTTATCGGAGGATATTTCCTTTGGCCCTATAGTCTTCAAAGGGATCCGAAATATCTGTTCTCAGATTCCACAGAAATAAGGCTAGCAAAGAGATCCACGAAATACAGATGTAACTCTGTGAGTGGAAGTCACATATCACAGAGCAGTTTCTCAGAAAGCTTCTTTCCAGATTTCATCGGAGGATATTTCCTTTTTCACCGTAGCCCTCTAAGGGCTTCCAAATATCACTTTGCCAATTCCACAAGAACTGTCTTAGCGAAAGGCTTCTTGAGGGGAAAGCTGTAACTCTGTGAGATGATTTCACAGAATACAAAGAAGTTTCTCAGAAAGCTTCTTTCTCTTTGTTATGGGAGGATATTTCCTTTGGCCCTATATTCTTCAAAGGGATTCTAAATATCTGCTCTCAGATTCCACAGAAATAAGGCTAGCAAAGAGATCCACGAAATACAGATGTAACTCTGTGAGTGGAAGTCACATATCACAGAGCAGTTTCTCAGAAAGCTTCTTTCCAGATTTCATCGGAGGATATTTCCTTTTTCACCATAGCCCTCTATGGGCTTCCAAATATCACTTTGCCAATTCCAAAAGAACTGTCTTAGCGAAAGGCTTCTTGAGGGGAAAGCTGTAACTCTGGGAGATGATTTCACAGAACACAAAGAAGTTTCTCAGAAAGCTTCTTTCTCTTTGTTATCGGAGGATATTTCCTTTGGCCCTATAGTCTTCAAAGGGATCCGAAATATCTGTTCTCAGATTCCACAGAAATAAGGCTAGCAAAGAGATCCACGAAATACAGATGTAACTCTGTGAGTGGAAGTCACATATCACAGAGCAGTTTCTCAGAAAGCTTCTTTCCAGATTTCATCGGAGGATATTTCCTTTTTCACCGTAGCCCTCTAAGGGCGTCCAAATATCACTTTGCCAATTCCACAAGAACTGTCTTAGCGAAAGGCTTCTTGAGGGGAAAGCTGTAACTCTGTGAGATGATTTCACAGAACACAAAGAAGTTTCTCAGAAAGCTTCTTTCTCTTTGTTATGGGAGGATATTTCCTTTGGCCCTATATTCTTCAAAGGGATTCTAAATATCTGCTCTCAGATTCCACAGAAATAAGGCTAGCAAAGAGATCCACGAAATACAGATGTAACTCTGTGAGTGGAAGTCACATATCACAGAGCAGTTTCTCAGAAAGCTTCTTTCCAGATTTCATCGGAGGATATTTCCTTTTTCACCATAGCCCTCTATGGGCTTCCAAATATCACTTTGCCAATTCCACAAGAACTGTCTTAGCGAAAGGCTTCTTGAGGGGAAAGCTGTAACTCTGTGAGATGATTTCACAGAACACAAAGAAGTTTCTCAGAAAGCTTCTTTCTCTTTGTTATCGGAGGATATTTCCTTTGGCCCTATAATCTTCAAAGGGATCCGAAATATCTGTTCTCAGATTCCACAGAAATAAGGCTAGCAAAGAGATCCACGAAATTCAGATGTAACTCTGTGAGTGGAGTCACATATCACAGAGCAGTTTCTCAGAAAGCTTCTTTCCAGATTTCATCGGAGGATATTTCCTTTTTCACCGTAGCCCTCTAAGGGCTTCCAAATATCACTTTGCCAATTCCACAAGAACTGTCTTAGCGAAAGGCTTCTTGAGGGGAAAGCTGTAACTCTGGGAGATGATTTCACAGAACACAAAGAAGTTTCTCAGAAATCTCCTTTCTCTTTGTTATGGGAGGATATTTCCTTTGGCCCTATATTCTTCAAAGGGATTCTAAATATCTGCTCTCAGATTCCACAGAAATAAGGCTAGCAAAGAGATCCACGAAATACAGATGTAACTCTGTGAGTGGAAGTCACATATCACAGAGCAGTTTCTCAGAAATCTTCTTTCCAGATTTCATCGGAGGATATTTCCTTTTTCACCATAGCCCTCTATGGGCTTCCAAATATCACTTTGCCAATTCCAAAAGAACTGTCTTAGCGAAAGGCTTCTTGAGGGGAAAGATGTAACTCTGGGAGATGATTTCACAGAACACAAAGAAGTTTCTCAGAAAGCTTCTTTCTCTTTGTTATCGGAGGATATTTCCTTTGGCCCTATAGTCTTCAAAGGGATCCGAAATATCTGTTCTCAGATTCCACAGAAATAAGGCTAGCAAAGAGATCCACGAAATACAGATGTAACTCTGTGAGTGGAAGTCACATATCACAGAGCAGTTTCTCAGAAAGCTTCTTTCCAGATTTCATCGGAGGATATTTCCTTTTTCACCGTAGCCCTCTAAGGGCTTCCAAATATCACTTTGCCAATTCCACAAGAACTGTCTTAGCGAAAGGCTTCTTGAGGGGAAAGCTGTAACTCTGTGAGATGATTTCACAGAACACAAAGAAGTTTCTCAGAAAGCTTCTTTCTCTTTGTTATGGGAGGATATTTCCTTTGGCCCTATATTCTTCAAAGGGATTCTAAATATCTGCTCTCAGATTCCACAGAAATAAGGCTAGCAAAGAGATCCACGAAATACAGATGTAACTCTGTGAGTGGAAGTCACATATCACAGAGCAGTTTCTCAGAAAGCTTCTTTCCAGATTTCATCGGAGGATATTTCCTTTTTCACCATAGCCCTCTATGGGCTTCCAAATATCACTTTGCCAATTCCACAAGAACTGTCTTAGCGAAAGGCTTCTTGAGGGGAAAGCTGTAACTCTGTGAGATGATTTCACAGAACACAAAGAAGTTTCTCAGAAAGCTTCTTTCTCTTTGTTATCGGAGGATATTTCCTTTAGCCCTATAATCTTCAAAGGGATCCGAAATATCTGTTCTCAGATTCCACAGAAATAAGGCTAGCAAAGAGATCCACGAAATACAGATGTAACTCTGTGAGTGGAGTCACATATCACAGAGCAGTTTCTCAGAAAGCTTCTTTCCAGATTTCATCGGAGGATATTTCCTTTTTCACCGTAGCCCTCTAAGGGCTTCCAAATATCACTTTGCCAATTCCACAAGAACTGTCTTAGCGAAAGGCTTCTTGAGGGGAAAGCTGTAACTCTGTGAGATGATTTCACAGAACACAAAGAAGTTTCTCGGAAATCTTCTTTCTCTTTGTTATGGGAGGATATTTCCTTTGGCCCTATATTCTTCAAAGGGATTCTAAATATCTGCTCTCAGATTCCACAGAAATAAGGCTAGCAAAGAGATCCACGAAATACAGATGTAACTCTGTGAGTGGAAGTCACATATCACAGAGCAGTTTCTCAGAAAGCTTCTTTCCAGATTTCATCGGAGGATATTTCCTTTTTCACCATAGCCCTCTATGGGCTTCCAAATATCACTTTGCCAATTCCACAAGAACTGTCTTAGCGAAAGGCTTCTTGAGGGGAAAGCTGTAACTCTGTGAGATGATTTCACAGAACACAAAGAAGTTTCTCAGAAAGCTTCTTTCTCTTTGTTATCGGAGGATATTTCCTTTGGCCCTATAGTCTTCAAAGGGATCCGAAATATCTGTTATCAGATTCCACAGAAATAAGGCTAGCAAAGAGATCCACGAAATACAGATGTAACTCTGTGAGTGGAAGTCACATATCACAGAGCAGTTTCTCAGAAAGCTTCTTTCCAGATTTCATCGGAGGATATTTCCTTTTTCACCGTAGCCCTCTAAGGGCTTCCAAATATCACTTTGCCAATTCCACAAGAACTGTCTTAGCGAAAGGCTTCTTGAGGGGAAAGCTGTATCTCTGTGAGGTGATTTCACAGAACACAAAGAAGTTTCTCAGAAAGCTTCTTTCTCTTTGTTATGGGAGGATATTTCCTTTGGCCCTATAGTCTTCAAGGGGATTCTAAATATCTGCTTTCAGATTCCACAGAAATAAGGCTAGCAAAGAGATCCACGAAATACAGATGTAACTCTGTGAGTGGAAGTCACATATCACAGAGCAGTTTCTCAGAAAGCTTCTTTCCAGATTTCATCGGAGGATATTTCCTTTTTCACCATAGCCCTCTATGGGGTTCCAAATATCACTTTGCCAATTCCACAAGAACTGTCTTAGCGAAAGGTTTCTTGAGGGGAAAGCTGTAATTCTGTGAGATGATTTCACAGAACACAAAGAAGTTTCTCAGAAAGCTTCTTTCTCTTTGTTATGGGAGGATATTTCCTTTGTCCCTACAGTCTTCAAAGGGATCCGAAATATCTGTTCTCAGATTCCACAGAAATAAGGCTAGCAAAGAGATCCACGAAATACAGATGTAACTCTGTGAGTGGAAGTCACATATCACAGAGCAGTTTCTCAGAAAGCTTCTTTCGAGATTTCATCGGAGGATATTTCCTTTTTCACCATAGCCCTCTAGGGGCTTCCAAATATCACTTTCCCAATTCCACAAGAACTGTCTCAGCGAAAGGCTTCTTGAGGGGAAAGCTGTAACTCTGTGAGATGATTTCACAGAACACAAAGAAGTTTCTCAGAAAGCTTCTTTCTCTTTGTTATCGGAGGATATTTCCTTTGGCCCTATAGTCTTCAAAGGGATCCGAAATATCTGTTCTCAGATTCCACAGAAATAAGGCTAGCAAAGAGATCCACGAAATACAGATGTAACTCTGTGAGTGGAAATCACATATCACAGAGCAGTTTCTCAGAAAGCTTCTTTCCAGATTTCATCGGAGGATATTTCCTTTTTCACCGTAGCCCTCTAAGGGCTTCCAAATATCACTTTGCCAATTCCACAAGAACTGTCTTAGCGAAAGGCTTCTTAAGGGGAAAGCTGTAACTCTGTGAGATGATTTCACAGAACACAAAGAAGTTTCTCAGAAAGCTTCTTTCTCTTTGTTATGGGAGGATATTTCCTTTGGCCCTATATTCTTCAAAGGGATTCTAAATATCTGCTCTCAGATTCCACAGAAATAAGGCTAGCAAAGAGATCCACGATACACAGATGTAACTCTGTGAGTGGAAGTCACATATCACAGAGCAGTTTCTCAGAAAGCTTCTTTCGAGATTTCATCGGAGGATATTTCCTTTTTCACCATAGCCCTCTAGGGGCTTCCAAATATCACTTTCCCAATTCCACAAGAACTGTCTCAGCGAAAGCCTTCTTGAGGGGAAAGCTGTAACTCTGTGAGATGATTTCACAGAACACAAAGAAGTTTCTCAGAAAGCTTCTTTCTCTTTGTTATCGGAGGATATTTCCTTTGGCCCTATAGTCTTCAAAGGGATCCGAAATATCTGTTCTCAGATTCCACAGAAATAAGGCTAGCAAAGAGATCCACGAAATACAGATGTAACTCTGTGAGTGGAAGTCACATATCACAGAGCAGTTTCTCAGAAAGCTTCTTTCCAGATTTCATCGGAGGATATTTCCTTTTTCACCGTAGCCCTCTAGGGCTACCAAATATCACTTTGCCAATTCCACAAGAACTGTCTTAGCGAAAGGCTTCTTGAGGGGAATGCTGTAACTCTGTGAGATGATTTCACAGAACACAAAGAAGTTTCTCAGAAAGCTTCTTTCTCTTTGTTATCGGAGGATATGTCCTTTGGCCCTATATTCTTCAAAGGGATTCTAAATATCTGCTCTCAGATTCCACAGAAATAAGGCTAGCAAAGAGATCCACGAAATACAGATGTAACTCTGTGAGTGGAAGTCACATATCACAGAGCAGTTTCTCGGAAAGCTTCTTTCCAGATTTCATCTGAGGATATTTCCTTTTTCACCGTAGCCCTCTATGGGCTTCCAAATATCACTTTGCCAATTCCACAAGAACTGTCTTAGCGAAAGGCTTCTTGAGGGGAAAGCTGTAACTCTGTGAGATGATTTCACAGAACACAAAGAAGTTTCTCAGAAAGCTTCTTTCTCTTTGTTATCGGAGGATATTTCCTTTGGTCCTATAGTCTTCAAAGGGATCCCAAATATCTGTTCTCAGATTCCACAGAAATAAGGCTAGCAAAGAGATCCCCGAAATACAGATGTAACTCTGTGAGTGGAAGTCACATATCCCAGAGCAGTTTCTCAGAAAGCTTCTTTCCAGATTTCATCTGAGGATATTTCCTTTTTCACCATAGCCCTCTATGGGCTTCCAAATATCACTTTGCCAATTCCACAAGAACTGTCTTAGCGAAAGGCTTCTTGAGGGGAAAGCTGTAACTCTGTGAGATGATTTCACAGAACACAAAGAAGTTTCTCAGAAAGCTTCTTTCTCTTTGTTATCGGAGGATATTTCCTTTGGCCCTATAGTCTTCAAAGGGATCCGAAATATCTGTTCTCAGATTCCACAGAAATAAGGCTAGCAAAGAGATCCACGAAATACAGATGTAACTCTGTGAGTGGAAGTCACATATCACAGAGCAGTTTCTCAGAAAGCTTCTTTCCAGATTTCATCGGAGGATATTTCCTTTTTCACCGTAGCCCTCTAAGGGCTTCCAAATATCACTTTGCCAATTCCACAAGAACTGTCTTAGCGAAAGGCTTCTTGAGGGGAAAGCTGTAACTCTGTGAGATGATTTCACAGAATACAAAGAAGTTTCTCAGAAAGCTTCTTTCTCTTTGTTATGGGAGGATATTTCCTTTGGCCCTATATTCTTCAAAGGGATTCTAAATATCTGCTCTCAGATTCCACAGAAATAAGGCTAGCAAAGAGATCCACGAAATACAGATGTAACTCTGTGAGTGGAAGTCACATATCACAGAGCAGTTTCTCAGAAAGCTTCTTTCCAGATTTCATCGGAGGATATTTCCTTTTTCACCATAGCCCTCTATGGGCTTCCAAATATCACTTTGCCAATTCCAAAAGAACTGTCTTAGCGAAAGGCTTCTTGAGGGGAAAGCTGTAACTCTGGGAGATGATTTCACAGAACACAAAGAAGTTTCTCAGAAAGCTTCTTTCTCTTTGTTATCGGAGGATATTTCCTTTGGCCCTATAGTCTTCAAAGGGATCCGAAATATCTGTTCTCAGATTCCACAGAAATAAGGCTAGCAAAGAGATCCACGAAATACAGATGTAACTCTGTGAGTGGAAATCACATATCACAGAGCAGTTTCTCAGAAAGCTTCTTTCCAGATATCATCGGAGGATATTTCCTTTTTCACCGTAGCCCTCTAAGGGCTTCCAAATATCACTTTGCCAATTCCACAAGAACTGTCTTAGCGAAAGGCTTCTTAAGGGGAAAGCTGTAACTCTGTGAGATGATTTCACAGAACACAAAGAAGTTTCTCAGAAAGCTTCTTTCTCTTTGTTATGGGAGGATATTTCCTTTGGCCCTATATTCTTCAAAGGGATTCTAAATATCTGCTCTCAGATTCCACAGAAATAAGGCTAGCAAAGAGATCCACGATACACAGATGTAACTCTGTGAGTGGAAGTCACATATCACAGAGCAGTTTCTCAGAAAGCTTCTTTCCAGATTTAATCGGAGGATATTTCCTTTTTCACCATAGCCCTCTATGGGCTTCCAAATATCACTTTGCCAATTCCAAAAGAACTGTCTTAGCGAAAGGCTTCTTGAGGGGAAAGCTGTAACTCTGGGAGATGATTTCACAGAACACAAAGAAGTTTCTCAGAAAGCTTCTTTCTCTTTGTTATCGGAGGATATTTCCTTTGGCGCTATAGTCTTCAAAGGGATCCGAAATATCTGTTCTCAGATTCCACAGAAATAAGGCTAGCAAAGAGATCCACGAAATACAGATGTAACTCTGTGAGTGGAAATCACATATCACAGAGCAGTTTCTCAGAAAGCTTCTTTCCAGATTTCATCGGAGGATATTTCCTTTTTCACCGTAGCCCTCTAAGGGCTTCCAAATATCACTTTGCCAATTCCACAAGAACTGTCTTAGCGAAAGGCTTCTTAAGGGGAAAGCTGTAACTCTGTGAGATGATTTCACAGAACACAAAGAAGTTTCTCAGAAAGCTTCTTTCTCTTTGTTATGGGAGGATATTTCCTTTGGCCCTATATTCTTCAAAGGGATTCTAAATATCTGCTCTCAGATTCCACAGAAATAAGGCTAGCAAAGAGATCCACGATACACAGATGTAACTCTGTGAGTGGAAGTCACATATCACAGAGCAGTTTCTCAGAAAGCTTCTTTCGAGATTTCATCGGAGGATATTTCCTTTTTCACCATAGCCCTCTAGGGGCTTCCAAATATCACTTTCCCAATTCCACAAGAACTGTCTCAGCGAAAGCCTTCTTGAGGGGAAAGCTGTAACTCTGTGAGATGATTTCACAGAACACAAAGAAGTTTCTCAGAAAGCTTCTTTCTCTTTGTTATCGGAGGATATTTCCTTTGGCCCTATAGTCTTCAAAGGGATCCGAAATATCTGTTCTCAGATTCCACAGAAATAAGGCTAGCAAAGAGATCCACGAAATACAGATGTAACTCTGTGAGTGGAAGTCACATATCACAGAGCAGTTTCTCAGAAAGCTTCTTTCCAGATTTCATCGGAGGATATTTCCTTTTTCACCGTAGCCCTCTAGGGCTACCAAATATCACTTTGCCAATTCCACAAGAACTGTCTTAGCGAAAGGCTTCTTGAGGGGAATGCTGTAACTCTGTGAGATGATTTCACAGAACACAAAGAAGTTTCTCAGAAAGCTTCTTTCTCTTTGTTATCGGAGGATATGTCCTTTGGCCCTATATTCTTCAAAGGGATTCTAAATATCTGCTCTCAGATTCCACAGAAATAAGGCTAGCAAAGAGATCCACGAAATACAGATGTAACTCTGTGAGTGGAAGTCACATATCACAGAGCAGTTTCTCGGAAAGCTTCTTTCCAGATTTCATCTGAGGATATTTCCTTTTTCACCGTAGCCCTCTATGGGCTTCCAAATATCACTTTGCCAATTCCAAAAGAACTGTCTTAGCGAAAGGCTTCTTGAGGGGAAAGCTGTAACTCTGGGAGATGATTTCACAGAACACAAAGAAGTTTCTCAGAAAGCTTCTTTCTCTTTGTTATCGGAGGATATTTCCTTTGGTCCTATAGTCTTCAAAGGGATCCCAAATATCTGTTCTCAGATTCCACAGAAATAAGGCTAGCAAAGAGATCCCCGAAATACAGATGTAACTCTGTGAGTGGAAGTCACATATCACAGAGCAGTTTCTCAGAAAGCTTCTTTCCAGATTTCATCGGAGGATATTTCCTTTTTCACCATAGCCCTCTATGGGCTTCCAAATATCACTTTGCCAATTCCACAAGAACTGTCTTAGCGAAAGGCTTCTTGAGGGGAAAGCTGTAACTCTGTGAGATGATTTCACAGAACACAAAGAAGTTTCTCAGAAAGCTTCTTTCTCTTTGTTATCGGAGGATATTTCCTTTGGCCCTATAGTCTTCAAAGGGATCCGAAATATCTGTTCTCAGATTCCACAGAAATAAGGCTAGCAAAGAGATCCACGAAATACAGATGTAACTCTGTGAGTGGAAGTCACATATCACAGAGCAGTTTCTCAGAAAGCTTCTTTCCAGATTTCATCGGAGGATATTTCCTTTTTCACCGTAGCCCTCTAAGGGCTTCCAAATATCACTTTGCCAATTCCACAAGAACTGTCTTAGCGAAAGGCTTCTTGAGGGGAAAGCTGTAACTCTGTGAGATGATTTCACAGAATACAAAGAAGTTTCTCAGAAAGCTTCTTTCTCTTTGTTATGGGAGGATATTTCCTTTGGCCCTATATTCTTCAAAGGGATTCTAAATATCTGCTCTCAGATTCCACAGAAATAAGGCTAGCAAAGAGATCCACGAAATACAGATGTAACTCTGTGAGTGGAAGTCACATATCACAGAGCAGTTTCTCAGAAAGCTTCTTTCCAGATTTCATCGGAGGATATTTCCTTTTTCACCATAGCCCTCTATGGGCTTCCAAATATCACTTTGCCAATTCCAAAAGAACTGTCTTAGCGAAAGGCTTCTTGAGGGGGAAGCTGTAACTCTGGGAGATGATTTCACAGAACACAAAGAAGTTTCTCAGAAAGCTTCTTTCTCTTTGTTATCGGAGGATATTTCCTTTGGCCCTATAGTCTTCAAAGGGATCCGAAATATCTGTTCTCAGATTCCACAGAAATAAGGCTAGCAAAGAGATCCACGAAATACAGATGTAACTCTGTGAGTGGAAGTCACATATCACAGAGCAGTTTCTCAGAAAGCTTCTTTCCAGATTTCATCGGAGGATATTTCCTTTTTCACCGTAGCCCTCTAAGGGCGTCCAAATATCACTTTGCCAATTCCACAAGAACTGTCTTAGCGAAAGGCTTCTTGAGGGGAAAGCTGTAACTCTGTGAGATGATTTCACAGA
This sequence comes from Macaca mulatta, assembly GCF_049350105.2. Taxonomy (NCBI): domain Eukaryota; kingdom Metazoa; phylum Chordata; class Mammalia; order Primates; family Cercopithecidae; genus Macaca; species Macaca mulatta. The sequence continues at coordinate 33,924,439 of NC_133417.1, forward strand.
ACACAAAGAAGTTTCTCAGAAAGCTTCTTTCTCTTTGTTATGGGAGGATATTTCCTTTGGCCCTATATTCCTCAAAGGGATTCTAAATATCTGCTCTCAGATTCCACAGAAATAAGGCTAGCAAAGAGATCCACGAAATACAGATGTAACTCTGTGAGTGGAAGTCACATATCACAGAGCAGTTTCTCAGAAAGCTTCTTTCCAGATTTCATCGGAGGATATTTCCTTTTTCACCATAGCCCTCTATGGGCTTCCAAATATCACTTTGCCAATTCCACAAGAACTGTCTTAGCGAAAGGCTTCTTGAGGGGAAAGCTGTAACTCTGTGAGATGATTTCACAGAACACAAAGAAGTTTCTCAGAAAGCTTCTTTCTCTTTGTTATCGGAGGATATTTCCTTTGGCCCTATAATCTTCAAAGGGATCCGAAATATCTATTCTCAGATTCCACAGAAATAAGGCTAGCAAAGAGATCCACGAAATTCAGATGTAACTCTGTGAGTGGAGTCACATATCACAGAGCAGTTTCTCAGAAAGCTTCTTTCCAGATTTCATCGGAGGATATTTCCTTTTTCACCGTAGCCCTCTAAGGGCTTCCAAATATCACTTTGCCAATTCCACAAGAACTGTCTTAGCGAAAGGCTTCTTGAGGGGAAAGCTGTAACTCTGGGAGATGATTTCACAGAACACAAAGAAGTTTCTCAGAAATCTCCTTTCTCTTTGTTATGGGAGGATATTTCCTTTGGCCCTATATTCTTCAAAGGGATTCTAAATATCTGCTCTCAGATTCCACAGAAATAAGGCTAGCAAAGAGATCCACGAAATACAGATGTAACTCTGTGAGTGGAAGTCACATATCACAGAGCAGTTTCTCAGAAAGCTTCTTTCCAGATTTCATCGGAGGATATTTCCTTTTTCACCATAGCCCTCTATGGGCTTCCAAATATCACTTTGCCAATTCCAAAAGAACTGTCTTAGCGAAAGGCTTCTTGAGGGGAAAGATGTAACTCTGGGAGATGATTTCACAGAACACAAAGAAGTTTCTCAGAAAGCTTCTTTCTCTTTGTTATCGGAGGATATTTCCTTTGGCCCTATAGTCTTCAAAGGGATCCGAAATATCTGTTCTCAGATTCCACAGAAATAAGGCTAGCAAAGAGATCCACGAAATACAGATGTAACTCTGTGAGTGGAAGTCACATATCACAGAGCAGTTTCTCAGAAAGCTTCTTTCCAGATTTCATCGGAGGATATTTCCTTTTTCACCGTAGCCCTCTAAGGGCTTCCAAATATCACTTTGCCAATTCCACAAGAACTGTCTTAGCGAAAGGCTTCTTGAGGGGAAAGCTGTAACTCTGTGAGATGATTTCACAGAACACAAAGAAGTTTCTCAGAAAGCTTCTTTCTCTTTGTTATGGGAGGATATTTCCTTTGGCCCTATATTCTTCAAAGGGATTCTAAATATCTGCTCTCAGATTCCACAGAAATAAGGCTAGCAAAGAGATCCACGAAATACAGATGTAACTCTGTGAGTGGAAGTCACATATCACAGAGCAGTTTCTCAGAAAGCTTCTTTCCAGATTTCATCGGAGGATATTTCCTTTTTCACCATAGCCCTCTATGGGCTTCCAAATATCACTTTGCCAATTCCACAAGAACTGTCTTAGCGAAAGGCTTCTTGAGGGGAAAGCTGTAACTCTGTGAGATGATTTCACAGAACACAAAGAAGTTTCTCAGAAAGCTTCTTTCTCTTTGTTATCCCAGGATATTTCCTTTAGCCCTATAATCTTCAAAGGGATCCGAAATATCTGTTCTCAGATTCCACAGAAATAAGGCTAGCAAAGAGATCCACGAAATACAGATGTAACTCTGTGAGTGGAGTCACATATCACAGAGCAGTTTCTCAGAAAGCTTCTTTCCAGATTTCATCGGAGGATATTTCCTTTTTCACCGTAGCCCTCTAAGGGCTTCCAAATATCACTTTGCCAATTCCACAAGAACTGTCTTAGCGAAAGGCTTCTTGAGGGGAAAGCTGTAACTCTGTGAGATGATTTCACAGAACACAAAGAAGTTTCTCAGAAATCTTCTTTCTCTTTGTTATGGGAGGATATTTCCTTTGGCCCTATATTCTTCAAAGGGATTCTAAATATCTGCTCTCAGATTCCACAGAAATAAGGCTAGCAAAGAGATCCACGAAATACAGATGTAACTCTGTGAGTGGAAGTCACATATCACAGAGCAGTTTCTCAGAAAGCTTCTTTCCAGATTTCATCGGAGGATATTTCCTTTTTCACCATAGCCCTCTATGGGCTTCCAAATATCACTTTGCCAATTCCACAAGAACTGTCTTAGCGAAAGGCTTCTTGAGGGGAAAGCTGTAACTCTGTGAGATGATTTCACAGAACACAAAGAAGTTTCTCAGAAAGCTTCTTTCTCTTTGTTATCGGAGGATATTTCCTTTGGCCCTATAGTCTTCAAAGGGATCCGAAATATCTGTTCTCAGATTCCACAGAAATAAGGCTAGCAAAGAGATCCACGAAATACAGATGTAACTCTGTGAGTGGAAGTCACATATCACAGAGCAGTTTCTCAGAAAGCTCCTTTGCAGATTTCATCTGAGGATATTTCCTTTTTCACCATAGCCCTCTATGGGCTTCCAAATATCACTTTGCCAATTCCACAAGAACTGTCTTAGCGAAAGGCTTCTTGAGGGGAAAGCTGTAACTCTGGGAGATGATTTCACAGAACACAAAGAAGTTTCTCAGAAAGCTTCTTTCTCTTTGTTATCGGAGGATATTTCCTTTGGCCCTATAGTCTTCAAAGGGATCCGAAATATCTGTTCTCAGATTCCACAGAAATAAGGCTAGCAAAGAGATCCACGAAATACAGATGTAACTCTGTGAGTGGAAGTCACATATCACAGAGCAGTTTCTCAGAAAGCTTCTTTCCAGATTTCATCGGAGGATATTTCCTTTTTCACCGTAGCCCTCTAGGGCAACCAAATATCACTTTGCCAATTCCACAAGAACTGTCTTAGCGAAAGGCCTCTTGAGGGGAATGCTGTAACTCTGTGAGATGATTTCACAGAACACAAAGAAGTTTCTCAGAAAGCTTCTTTCTCTTTGTTATCGGAGGATATGTCCTTTGGCCCTATATTCTTCAAAGGGATTCTAAATATCTGCTCTCAGATTCCACAGAAATAAGGCTAGCAAAGAGATCCACGAAATACAGATGTAACTCTGTGAGTGGAAGTCACATATCACAGAGCAGTTTCTCAGAAAGCTTCTTTCCAGATTTCCTCTGAGGATATTTCCTTTTTCACCATAGCCCTCTATGGGCTTCCAAATATCACTTTGCCAATTCCACAAGAACGGTCTTAGCGAAAGGCTTCTTGAGGGGAAAGCTGTAACTCTGTGAGATGATTTCACAGAACACAAAGAAGTTTCTCAGAAAGCTTTTTTCTCTTTGTTATCGTTGGATATTTCCTTTGGTCCTATAGTCTTCTAAGGGATACGAAATATCTGTTCTCAGATTCCACAGAAATAAGGCTAGCAAAGAAATCCACGAAATACAGATGTAACTCTGTGAGTGGAAGTCACATATCACAGAGCAGTTTCTCAGAAAGCTTCTTTCCAGATTTCATCGGAGGATATTTCCTTTTTCACCGTAGCCCTCTAAGGGCTTCCAAATATCACTTTGCCAATTCCACAAGAACTGTCTTAGCGAAAGGCTTCTTGAGGGGAAAGCTGTAACTCTGTGAGATGATTTCACAGAACACAAAGAAGTTTCTAAGAAAGCTTCTTTCTCTTTGTTATGGGAGGATATTTCCTTTGGCCCTGTAGTCTTCAAAGGGATTATAAATATCTGCTCTCAGATTCCACAGAAATAAGGCTAGCAAAGAGATCCACGATATACAGATGTAACTCTGTGAGTGGAAGTCACATATCCCAGAGCAGTTTCTCAGAAAGCTTCTTTCCAGATTTCATCGGAGGATATTTCCTTTTTCACCATAGCCCTCTATGGGCTTCCAAATATCACTTTGCCAATTCCACAAGAACTGTCTTAGCGAAAGGCTTCTTGAGGGGATAGCTGTAACTCTGTGAGATGATTTCACAGAACACAAAGAAGTTTCTCAGAAAGCTTCTTTCTCTTTGTTATCGGAGGATATTTCCTTTGGCCCTATAGTCTTCAAAGGGTTCCGAAATATCTGTTCTCAGATTCCACAGAAATAAGGCTAGCAAAGAGATCCACGAAATACAGATGTAACTCTGTGAGTGGAAGTCACATATCACAGAGCAGTTTCTCAGAAAGCTTCTTTCCAGATTTCATCGGAGGATATTTCCTTTTTCACCGTAGCCCTCTAAGGGCTTCCAAATATCACTTTGCCAATTCCACAAGAACTGTCTTAGCGAAAGGCTTCTTGAGGGGAAAGCTGTAACTCTGTGAGATGATTTCACAGAACACAAAGAAGTTTCTCAGAAAGCTTCTTTCTCTTTGTTAAGGGAGGATATTTCCTTTGGCCCTATATTCTTCAAAGGGATTCTAAATATCTGCTCTCAGATTCCACAGAAATAAGGCTAGCAAAGAGATCCACGAAATACAGATGTAACTCTGTGAGTGGAAGTCACATATCCCAGAGCAGTTTCTCAGAAAGCTTCTTTCCAGATTTCATCGGAGGATATTTCCTTTTTCACCGTAGCCCTCTATGGGCTTCCAAATATCACTTTGCCAATTCCACAAGAACTGTCTTAGCGAAAGGCTTCTTGAGGGGAAAGCTGTAACTCTGTGAGATGATTTCACAGAACACAAAGAATTTTCTCAGAAAGCTTCTTTCTCTTTGTTATCGGAGGATATTTCCTTTGGCCCTATAGTCTTCAAAGGGATCCGAAATATCTGTTCTCAGATTCCACAGAAATAAGGCTAGCAAAGAGATCCACGAAATACAGATGTAACTCTGGGAGTGGAAGTCACATATCACAGAGCAGTTTCTCAGAAAGCTTCTTTCCAGATTTCATCGGAGGATATTTCCTTTTTCACCGTAGCCCTCTAAGGGCTTCCAAATATCACTTTGCCAATTCCACAAGAACTGTCTTAGCGAAAGGCTTCTTGAGGGGAAAGCTGTAACTCTGTGAGATGATTTCACAGAACACAAAGAAGTTTCTCAGAAACCTTCTTTCTCTTTGTTATGGGAGGATATTTCCTTTGGCCCTATATTCTTCAAAGGGATTCTAAATATCTGCTCTCAGATTCCACAGAAATAAGGCTAGCAAAGAGATCCACGATATACAGATGTAACTCTGTGAGTGGAAGTCACATATCCCAGAGCAGTTTCTCAGAAAGCTTCTTTCCAGATTTCATAGGAGGATATTTCCTTTTTGACCATAGCCCTCTATGGGCTTCCCAATATCACTTTGCCAATTCCACAAGAACTGTCTTAGCGAAAGGCTTCTTGAGGGGAAAGCTGTAACTCTCTGAGATGATTTCACAGAACACAAAGAAGTTTCTCAGAAAGCTTCTTTCTCTTTGTTATCGGAGGATATTTCCTTTGGCCCTATAGCCTTCAAAGGGATCCGAAATATCTGTTCTCAGATTCCACAGAAATAAGGCTAGCAAAGAGATCCACGAAATACAGATGTAACTCTGTGAGTGGAAGTCACATATCACAGAGCAGTTTCTCAGAAAGCTTCTTTCGAGATTTCATCGGAGGATATTTCCTTTTTCACCATAGCCCTCTAGGGGCTTCCAAATATCACTTACCCAATTCCACAAGAACTGTCTCAGCGAAAGGCTTCTTGAGGGGAAAGCTGTAACTCTGTGAGATGATTTCACAGAACACAAAGAAGTTTCTCAGAAAGCTTCTTTCTCTTTGTTATCGGAGGATATTTCCTTTGGCCCTATAGTCTTCAAAGGGATCCGAAATATCTGTTCTCAGATTCCACAGAAATAAGGCTAGCAAAGAGATCCACGAAATACAGATGTAACTCTGTGAGTGGAAGTCACATATCACAGAGCAGTTTCTCGGAAAGCTTCTTTCCAGATTTCATCTGAGGATATTTCCTTTTTCACCGTAGCCCTCTATGGGCTTCCAAATATCACTTTGCCAATTCCACAAGAACTGTCTTAGCGAAAGGCTTCTTGAGGGGAAAGCTGTAACTCTGTGAGATGATTTCACAGAACACAAAGAAGTTTCTCAGAAAGCTTCTTTCTCTTTGTTATCGGAGGATATTTCCTTTGGTCCTATAGTCTTCAAAGGGATCCCAAATATCTGTTCTCAGATTCCACAGAAATAAGGCTAGCAAAGAGATCCCCGGAATACAGATGTAACTCTGTGAGTGGAAGTCACATATCCCAGAGCAGTTTCTCAGAAAGCTTCTTTCCAGATTTCATCTGAGGATATTTCCTTTTTCACCATAGCCCTCTATGGGCTTCCAAATATCACTTTGCCAATTCCACAAGAACTGTCTTAGCGAAAGGCTTCTTGAGGGGAAAGCTGTAACTCTGTGAGATGATTTCACAGAACACAAAGAAGTTTCTCAGAAAGCTTCTTTCTCTTTGTTATCGGAGGATATTTCCTTTGGCCCTATAGTCTTCAAAGGGATCCGAAATATCTGTTCTCAGATTCCACAGAAATAAGGCTAGCAAAGAGATCCACGAAATACAGATGTAACTCTGTGAGTGGAAGTCACATATCACAGAGCAGTTTCTCAGAAAGCTTCTTTCCAGATTTCATCGGAGGATATTTCCTTTTTCACCGTAGCCCTCTAAGGGCTTCCAAATATCACTTTGCCAATTCCACAAGAACTGTCTTAGCGAAAGGCTTCTTGAGGGGAAAGCTGTAACTCTGTGAGATGATTTCACAGAACACAAAGAAGTTTCTCAGAAAGCTTCTTTCTCTTTGTTATGGGAGGATATTTCCTTTGGCCCTATATTCTTCAAAGGGATTCTAAATATCTGCTCTCAGATTCCACAGAAATAAGGCTAGCAAAGAGATCCACGAAATACAGATGTAACTCTGTGAGTGGAAGTCACATATCACAGAGCAGTTTCTCAGAAAGCTTCTTTCCAGATTTCATCGGAGGATATTTCCTTTTTCACCATAGCCCTCTATGGGCTTCCAAATATCACTTTGCCAATTCCAAAAGAACTGTCTTAGCGAAAGGCTTCTTGAGGGGAAAGCTGTAACTCTGGGAGATGATTTCACAGAACACAAAGAAGTTTCTCAGAAAGCTTTTTTCTGTTTGTTATCGTTGGATATTTCCTTTGGTCCTATAGTCTTCTAAGGGATCCGAAATATCTGTTCTCAGATTCCACAGAAATAAGGCTAGCAAAGAAATCCACGAAATACAGATGTAACTCTGTGAGTGGAAGTCACATATCACAGAGCAGTTTCTCAGAAAGCTTCTTTCCAGATTTCATCGGAGGATATTTCCTTTTTCACCGTAGCCCTCTAAGGGCTTCCAAATATCACTTTGCCAATTCCACAAGAACTGTCTTAGCGAAAGGCTTCTTGAGGGGAAAGCTGTAACTCTGTGAGATGATTTCACAGAACACAAAGAAGTTTCTCAGAAAGCTTCTTTCTCTTTGTTATGGGAGGATATTTCCTTTGGCCCTGTAGTCTTCAAAGGGATTCTAAATATCTGCTCTCAGATTCCACAGAAATAAGGCTAGCAAAGAGATCCACGATATACAGATGTAACTCTGTGAGTGGAAGTCACATATCCCAGAGCAGTTTCTCAGAAAGCTTCTTTCCAGATTTCATCGGAGGATATTTCCTTTTTCACCATAGCCCTCTATGGGCTTCCAAATATCACTTTGCCAATTCCACAAGAACTGTCTTAGCGAAAGGCTTCTTGAGGGGATAGCTGTAACTCTGTGAGATGATTTCACAGAACACAAAGAAGTTTCTCAGAAAGCTTCTTTCTCTTTGTTATCGGAGGATATTTCCTTTGGCCCTATAGTCTTCAAAGGGTTCCGAAATATCTGTTCTCAGATTCCACAGAAATAAGGCTAGCAAAGAGATCCACGAAATACAGATGTAACTCTGTGAGTGGAAGTCACATATCACAGAGCAGTTTCTCAGAAAGCTTCTTTCCAGATTTCATCGGAGGATATTTCCTTTTTCACCGTAGCCCTCTAAGGGCTTCCAAATATCACTTTGCCAATTCCACAAGAACTGTCTTAGCGAAAGGCTTCTTGAGGGGAAAGCTGTAACTCTGTGAGATGATTTCACAGAACACAAAGAAGTTTCTCAGAAAGCTTCTTTCTCTTTGTTATGGGAGGATATTTCCTTTGGCCCTATATTCTTCAAAGGGATTCTAAATATCTGCTCTCAGATTCCACAGAAATAAGGCTAGCAAAGAGATCCACGAAATACAGATGTAACTCTGTGAGTGGAAGTCACATATCCCAGAGCAGTTTCTCAGAAAGCTTCTTTCCAGATTTCATCGGAGGATATTTCCTTTTTCACCGTAGCCCTCTATGGGCTTCCAAATATCACTTTGCCAATTCCACAAGAACTGTCTTAGCGAAAAGCTTCTTGAGGGGAAAGCTGTAACTCTGTGAGATGATTTCACAGAACACAAAGAAGTTTCTCAGAAAGCTTCTTTCTCTTTGTTATCGGAGGATATTTCCTTTGGCCCTATAGTCTTCAAAGGGATCCGAAATATCTGTTCTCAGATTCCACAGAAATAAGGCTAGCAAAGAGATCCACGAAATACAGATGTAACTCTGGGAGTGGAAGTCACATATCACAGAGCAGTTTCTCAGAAAGCTTCTTTCCAGATTTCATCGGAGGATATTTCCTTTTTCACCGTAGCCCTCTAAGGGCTTCCAAATATCACTTTGCCAATTCCACAAGAACTGTCTTAGCGAAAGGCTTCTTGAGGGGAAAGCTGTAACTCTGTGAGATGATTTCACAGAACACAAAGAAGTTTCTCAGAAACCTTCTTTCTCTTTGTTATGGGAGGATATTTCCTTTGGCCCTATATTCTTCAAAGGGATTCTAAATATCTGCTCTCAGATTCCACAGAAATAAGGCTAGCAAAGAGATCCACGATATACAGATGTAACTCTGTGAGTGGAAGTCACATATCCCAGAGCAGTTTCTCAGAAAGCTTCTTTCCAGATTTCATTGGAGGATATTTCCTTTTTCACCATAGCCCTCTATGGGCTTCCCAATATCACTTTGCCAATTCCACAAGAACTGTCTTAGCGAAAGGCTTCTTGAGGGGAAAGCTGTAACTCTCTGAGATGATTTCACAGAACACAAAGAAGTTTCTCAGAAAGCTTCTTTCTCTTTGTTATCGGAGGATATTTCCTTTGGCCCTATAGCCTTCAAAGGGATCCGAAATATCTGTTCTCAGATTCCACAGAAATAAGGCTAGCAAAGAGATCCACGAAATACAGATGTAACTCTCTGAGTGGAAGTCACATATCACAGAGCAGTTTCTCAGAAAGCTTCTTTCCAGATTTCATCGGAGGATATTTCCTTTTTCACCATAGCCGTCTATGGGCTTCCAAATATCACTTTACCAATTCCACAAGAACTGTCTTAGCGAAAGGCTTCTTCAGGGGAAAGCTGTAACTCTGTGAGATGATTTCACAGAACACAAAGAAGTTTCTCAGAAAGCTTCTTTCTCTTTGTTATCGGAGGATATTTCCTTTGGCCCTGTAGTCTTCAAAGGGATCCGAAATATGTGTTCTCAGATTCCACAGAAATAAGGCTAGCAAAGAGATCCACGAAATTCAGATGTAACTCTGTGAGTGGAAGTCACATATCACAGAGCAGTTTCTCAGAAAGCTTCCTTCCAGATTTCATCGGAGGATATTTCCTTTTTCACCATAGCCCTCCATGGGCTTCCAAATATCACTTTGCCAATTCCACAAGAACTGTCTTAGCGAAAGGCTTCTTGAGGGGAAAGCTGTAACTCTGTGAGATGATTTCACAGAACACAAAGAAGTTTCTCAGAAAGCTTCTTTCTCTTTGTTATCGGAGGATATTTCCTTTGGCCCTATAGTCTTCAAAGGGATCCGAAATATCTGTTCTCAGATTCCACAGAAATAAGGCTAGCAAAGAGATCCACGAAAAACAGATGTAACTCTGTGAGTGGACGTCACATATCCCAGAGCAGTTTCTCAGAAAGCTTCTTTCCATATTTCATCGGAGGATATTTCCTTTTTCACCATAGCCCTCTATGGGCTTCCAAATATCACTTTGCCAATTCCACAAGAACTGTCTTAGCGAAAGGCTTCTTGAGGGGAAAGCTGTAACTCTGTGAGATGATTTCACAGAACACAAAGAAGTTTCTCAGAAATCTTCTTTCTCTTTGTTATCGGAGGATATTTCCTTTGGCCCTATAGTCTTCAAAGGGATCCGAAATATCTGTTATCAGATTCCACAGAAATAAGGCTAGCAAAGAGATCCACGAAATACAGATGTAACTCTGTGAGTGGAAGTCACATATCACAGAGCAGTTTCTCAGAAAGCTTCTTTCCAGATTTCATCGGAGGATATTTCCTTTTTCACCGTAGCCCTCTAAGGGCTTCCAAATATCACTTTGCCAATTCCACAAGAACTGTCTTAGCGAAAGGCTTCTTGAGGGGAAAGCTGTATCTCTGTGAGGTGATTTCACAGAACACAAAGAAGTTTCTCAGAAAGCTTCTTTCTCTTTGTTATGGGAGGATATTTCCTTTGGCCCTATAGTCTTCAAGGGGATTCTAAATATCTGCTTTCAGATTCCACAGAAATAAGGCTAGCAAAGAGATCCACGAAATACAGATGTAACTCTGTGAGTGGAAGTCACATATCACAGAGCAGTTTCTCAGAAAGCTTCTTTCCAGATTTCATCGGAGGATATTTCCTTTTTCACCGTAGCCCTCTATGGGGTTCCAAATATCACTTTGCCAATTCCACAAGAACTGTCTTAGCGAAAGGCTTCTTGAGGGGAAAGCTGTAACTCTGTGAGATGATTTCACAGAACACAAAGAAGTTTCTCAGAAAGCTTCTTTCTCTTTGTTATGGGAGGATATTTCCTTTGGCCCTATATTCTTCAAAGGGATTCTAAATATCTGCTCTCAGATTCCACAGAAATAAGGCTAGCAAAGAGATCCACGAAATACAGATGTAACTCTGTGAGTGGAAGTCACATATCACAGAGCAGTTTCTCAGAAAGCTTCTTTCCAGATTTCATCGGAGGATATTTCCTTTTTCACCATAGCCCTCTATGGGCTTCCAAATATCACTTTGCCAATTCCAAAAGAACTGTCTTAGCGAAAGGCTTCTTGAGGGGAAAGCTGTAACTCTGGGAGATGATTTCACAGAACACAAAGAAGTTTCTCAGAAAGCTTCTTTCTCTTTGTTATCGGAGGATATTTCCTTTGGCCCTATAGTCTTCAAAGGGATCCGAAATATCTGTTCTCAGATTCCACAGAAATAAGGCTAGCAAAGAGATCCACGAAATACAGATGTAACTCTGTGAGTGGAAGTCACATATCACAGAGCAGTTTCTCAGAAAGCTTCTTTCCAGATTTCATCGGAGGATATTTCCTTTTTCACCGTAGCCCTCTAAGGGCTTCCAAATATCACTTTGCCAATTCCACAAGAACTGTCTTAGCGAAAGGCTTCTTGAGGGGAAAGCTGTAACTCTGTGAGATGATTTCACAGAACACAAAGAAGTTTCTCAGAAAGCTTCTTTCTCTTTGTTATGGGAGGATATTTCCTTTGGCCCTATATTCTTCAAAGGGATTCTAAATATCTGCTCTCAGATTCCACAGAAATAAGGCTAGCAAAGAGATCCACGAAATACAGATGTAACTCTGTGAGTGGAAGTCACATATCACAGAGCAGTTTCTCAGAAAGCTTCTTTCGAGATTTCATCGGAGGATATTTCCTTTTTCACCATAGCCCTCTAGGGGCTTCCAAATATCACTTTCCCAATTCCACAAGAACTGTCTCAGCGAAAGGCTTCTTGAGGGGAAAGCTGTAACTCTGTGAGATGATTTCACAGAACACAAAGAAGTTTCTCAGAAAGCTTCTTTCTCTTTGTTATCGGAGGATATTTCCTTTGGCCCTATAGTCTTCAAAGGGATCCGAAATATCTGTTCTCAGATTCCACAGAAATAAGGCTAGCAAAGAGATCCACGAAATACAGATGTAACTCTGTGAGTGGAAATCACATATCACAGAGCAGTTTCTCAGAAAGCTTCTTTCCAGATTTCATCGGAGGATATTTCCTTTTTCACCGTAGCCCTCTAAGGGCTTCCAAATATCACTTTGCCAATTCCACAAGAACTGTCTTAGCGAAAGGCTTCTTAAGGGGAAAGCTGTAACTCTGTGAGATGATTTCACAGAACACAAAGAAGTTTCTCAGAAAGCTTCTTTCTCTTTGTTATGGGAGGATATTTCCTTTGGCCCTATATTCTTCAAAGGGATTCTAAATATCTGCTCTCAGATTCCACAGAAATAAGGCTAGCAAAGAGATCCACGATACACAGATGTAACTCTGTGAGTGGAAGTCACATATCACAGAGCAGTTTCTCAGAAAGCTTCTTTCGAGATTTCATCGGAGGATATTTCCTTTTTCACCATAGCCCTCTAGGGGCTTCCAAATATCACTTTCCAAATTCCACAAGAACTGTCTCAGCGAAAGCCTTCTTGAGGGGAAAGCTGTAACTCTGTGAGATGATTTCACAGAACACAAAGAAGTTTCTCAGAAAGCTTCTTTCTCTTTGTTATCGGAGGATATTTCCTTTGGCCCTATAGTCTTCAAAGGGATCCGAAATATCTGTTCTCAGATTCCACAGAAATAAGGCTAGCAAAGAGATCCACGAAATACAGATGTAACTCTGTGAGTGGAAGTCACATATCACAGAGCAGTTTCTCAGAAAGCTTCTTTCCAGATTTCATCGGAGGATATTTCCTTTTTCACCGTAGCCCTCTAGGGCTACCAAATATCACTTTGCCAATTCCACAAGAACTGTCTTAGCGAAAGGCTTCTTGAGGGGAATGCTGTAACTCTGTGAGATGATTTCACAGAACACAAAGAAGTTTCTCAGAAAGCTTCTTTCTCTTTGTTATCGGAGGATATGTCCTTTGGCCCTATATTCTTCAAAGGGATTCTAAATATCTGCTCTCAGATTCCACAGAAATAAGGCTAGCAAAGAGATCCACGAAATACAGATGTAACTCTGTGAGTGGAAGTCACATATCACAGAGCAGTTTCTCGGAAAGCTTCTTTCCAGATTTCATCTGAGGATATTTCCTTTTTCACCGTAGCCCTCTATGGGCTTCCAAATATCACTTTGCCAATTCCACAAGAACTGTCTTAGCGAAAGGCTTCTTGAGGGGAAAGCTGTAACTCTGTGAGATGATTTCACAGAACACAAAGAAGTTTCTCAGAAAGCTTCTTTCTCTTTGTTATCGGAGGATATTTCCTTTGGTCCTATAGTCTTCAAAGGGATCCCAAATATCTGTTCTCAGATTCCACAGAAATAAGGCTAGCAAAGAGATCCCCGAAATACAGATGTAACTCTGTGAGTGGAAGTCACATATCCCAGAGCAGTTTCTCAGAAAGCTTCTTTCCAGATTTCATCTGAGGATATTTCCTTTTTCACCATAGCCCTCTATGGGCTTCCAAATATCACTTTGCCAATTCCACAAGAACTGTCTTAGCGAAAGGCTTCTTGAGGGGAAAGCTGTAACTCTGTGAGATGATTTCACAGAACACAAAGAAGTTTCTCAGAAAGCTTCTTTCTCTTTGTTATCGGAGGATATTTCCTTTGGCCCTATAGTCTTCAAAGGGATCCGAAATATCTGTTCTCAGATTCCACAGAAATAAGGCTAGCAAAGAGATCCACGAAATACAGATGTAACTCTGTGAGTGGAAGTCACATATCACAGAGCAGTTTCTCAGAAAGCTTCTTTCCAGATTTCATCGGAGGATATTTCCTTTTTCACCGTAGCCCTCTAAGGGCTTCCAAATATCACTTTGCCAATTCCACAAGAACTGTCTTAGCGAAAGGCTTCTTGAGGGGAAAGCTGTAACTCTGTGAGATGATTTCACAGAATACAAAGAAGTTTCTCAGAAAGCTTCTTTCTCTTTGTTATGGGAGGATATTTCCTTTGGCCCTATATTCTTCAAAGGGATTCTAAATATCTGCTCTCAGATTCCACAGAAATAAGGCTAGCAAAGAGATCCACGAAATACAGATGTAACTCTGTGAGTGGAAGTCACATATCACAGAGCAGTTTCTCAGAAAGCTTCTTTCCAGATTTCATCGGAGGATATTTCCTTTTTCACCATAGCCCTCTATGGGCTTCCAAATATCACTTTGCCAATTCCAAAAGAACTGTCTTAGCGAAAGGCTTCTTGAGGGGAAAGCTGTAACTCTGGGAGATGATTTCACAGAACACAAAGAAGTTTCTCAGAAAGCTTCTTTCTCTTTGTTATCGGAGGATATTTCCTTTGGCCCTATAGTCTTCAAAGGGATCCGAAATATCTGTTCTCAGATTCCACAGAAATAAGGCTAGCAAAGAGATCCACGAAATACAGATGTAACTCTGTGAGTGGAAGTCACATATCACAGAGCAGTTTCTCAGAAAGCTTCTTTCCAGATTTCATCGGAGGATATTTCCTTTTTCACCGTAGCCCTCTAAGGGCGTCCAAATATCACTTTGCCAATTCCACAAGAACTGTCTTAGCGAAAGGCTTCTTGAGGGGAAAGCTGTAACTCTGTGAGATGATTTCACAGAACACAAAGAAGTTTCTCAGAAAGCTTCTTTCTCTTTGTTATGGGAGGATATTTCCTTTGGCCCTATATTCTTCAAAGGGATTCTAAATATCTGCTCTCAGATTCCACAGAAATAAGGCTAGAAAGAGATCCACGAAATACAGAGGTAACTCTGTGAGTGGAAGTCACATATCACAGAGCAGTTTCTCAGAAAGCTTCTTTCCAGATTTCATCAGAGGATATTTCCTTTTTCACCATAGCCCTCTATGGGCTTCCAAATATCACTTTGCCAATTCCACAAGAACTGTCTTAGCGAAAGGCTTCTTGAGGGGAAAGCTGTAACTCTGTGAGATGATTTCACAGAACACAAAGAAGTTTCTCAGAAAGCTTCTTTCTCTTTGTTATCGGAGGATATTTCCTTTGGCCCTATAATCTTCAAAGGGATCCGAAATATCTGTTCTCAGATTCCACAGAAATAAGGCTAGCAAAGAGATCCACGAAATTCAGATGTAACTCTGTGAGTGGAGTCACATATCACAGAGCAGTTTCTCAGAAAGCTTCTTTCCAGATTTCATCGGAGGATATTTCCTTTTTCACCGTAGCCCTCTAAGGGCTTCCAAATATCACTTTGCCAATTCCACAAGAACTGTCTTAGCGAAAGGCTTCTTGAGGGGAAAGCTGTAACTCTGGGAGATGATTTCACAGAACACAAAGAAGTTTCTCAGAAATCTCCTTTCTCTTTGTTATGGGAGGATATTTCCTTTGGCCCTATATTCTTCAAAGGGATTCTAAATATCTGCTCTCAGATTCCACAGAAATAAGGCTAGCAAAGAGATCCCCGAAATACAGATGTAACTCTGTGAGTGGAAGTCACATATCCCAGAGCAGTTTCTCAGAAAGCTTCTTTCCAGATTTCATCTGAGGATATTTCCTTTTTCACCATAGCCCTCTATGGGCTTCCAAATATCACTTTGCAAATTCCACAAGAACTGTCTTAGCGAAAGGCTTCTTGAGGGGAAAGCTGTAACTCTGTGAGATGATTTCACAGAACACAAAGAAGTTTCTCAGAAAGCTTCTTTCTCTTTGTTATCGGAGGATATTTCCTTTGGCCCTATAGTCTTCAAAGGGATCCGAAATATCTGTTCTCAGATTCCACAGAAATAAGGCTAGCAAAGAGATCCACGAAATACAGATGTAACTCTGTGAGTGGAAGTCACATATCACAGAGCAGTTTCTCAGAAAGCTTCTTTCCAGATTTCATCGGAGGATATTTCCTTTTTCACCGTAGCCCTCTAAGGGCTTCCAAATATCACTTTGCCAATTCCACAAGAACTGTCTTAGCGAAAGGCTTCTTGAGGGGAAAGCTGTAACTCTGTGAGATGATTTCACAGAATACAAAGAAGTTTCTCAGAAAGCTTCTTTCTCTTTGTTATGGGAGGATATTTCCTTTGGCCCTATATTCTTCAAAGGGATTCTAAATATCTGCTCTCAGATTCCACAGAAATAAGGCTAGCAAAGAGATCCACGAAATACAGATGTAACTCTGTGAGTGGAAGTCACATATCACAGAGCAGTTTCTCAGAAAGCTTCTTTCCAGATTTCATCGGAGGATATTTCCTTTTTCACCATAGCCCTCTATGGGCTTCCAAATATCACTTTGCCAATTCCAAAAGAACTGTCTTAGCGAAAGGCTTCTTGAGGGGAAAGCTGTAACTCTGTGAGATGATTTCACAGAACACAAAGAAGTTTCTCAGAAAGCTTCTTTCTCTTTGTTATCGGAGGATATTTCCTTTGGCCCTATAGTCTTCAAAGGGATCCGAAATATCTGTTCTCAGATTCCACAGAAATAAGGCTAGCAAAGAGATCCACGAAATACAGATGTAACTCTGTGAGTGGAAATCACATATCACAGAGCAGTTTCTCAGAAAGCTTCTTTCCAGATTTCATCGGAGGATATTTCCTTTTTCACCGTAGCCCTCTAAGGGCTTCCAAATATCACTTTGCCAATTCCACAAGAACTGTCTTAGCGAAAGGCTTCTTAAGGGGAAAGCTGTAACTCTGTGAGATGATTTCACAGAACACAAAGAAGTTTCTCAGAAAGCTTCTTTCTCTTTGTTATGGGAGGATATTTCCTTTGGCCCTATATTCTTCAAAGGGATTCTAAATATCTGCTCTCAGATTCCACAGAAATAAGGCTAGCAAAGAGATCCACGATACACAGATGTAACTCTGTGAGTGGAAGTCACATATCACAGAGCAGTTTCTCAGAAAGCTTCTTTCGAGATTTCATCGGAGGATATTTCCTTTTTCACCATAGCCCTCTAGGGGCTTCCAAATATCACTTTCCCAATTCCACAAGAACTGTCTCAGCGAAAGCCTTCTTGAGGGGAAAGCTGTAACTCTGTGAGATGATTTCACAGAACACAAAGAAGTTTCTCAGAAAGCTTCTTTCTCTTTGTTATCGGAGGATATTTCCTTTGGCCCTATAGTCTTCAAAGGGATCCGAAATATCTGTTCTCAGATTCCACAGAAATAAGGCTAGCAAAGAGATCCACGAAATACAGATGTAACTCTGTGAGTGGAAGTCACATATCACAGAGCAGTTTCTCAGAAAGCTTCTTTCCAGATTTCATCGGAGGATATTTCCTTTTTCACCGTAGCCCTCTAGGGCTACCAAATATCACTTTGCCAATTCCACAAGAACTGTCTTAGCGAAAGGCTTCTTGAGGGGAATGCTGTAACTCTGTGAGATGATTTCACAGAACACAAAGAAGTTTCTCAGAAAGCTTCTTTCTCTTTGTTATCGGAGGATATGTCCTTTGGCCCTATATTCTTCAAAGGGATTCTAAATATCTGCTCTCAGATTCCACAGAAATAAGGCTAGCAAAGAGATCCACGAAATACAGATGTAACTCTGTGAGTGGAAGTCACATATCACAGAGCAGTTTCTCGGAAAGCTTCTTTCCAGATTTCATCTGAGGATATTTCCTTTTTCACCGTAGCCCTCTATGGACTTCCAAATATCACTTTGCCAATTCCACAAGAACTGTCTTAGCGAAAGGCTTCTTGAGGGGAAAGCTGTAACTCTGTGAGATGATTTCACAGAACACAAAGAAGTTTCTCAGAAAGCTTCTTTCTCTTTGTTATCGGAGGATATTTCCTTTGGTCCTATAGTCTTCAAAGGGATCCCAAATATCTGTTCTCAGATTCCACAGAAATAAGGCTAGCAAAGAGATCCCCGAAATACAGATGTAACTCTGTGAGTGGAAGTCACATATCCCAGAGCAGTTTCTCAGAAAGCTTCTTTCCAGATTTCATCTGAGGATATTTCCTTTTTCACCATAGCCCTCTATGGGCTTCCAAATATCACTTTGCCAATTCCACAAGAACTGTCTTAGCGAAAGGCTTCTTGAGGGGAAAGCTGTAACTCTGTGAGATGATTTCACAGAACACAAAGAAGTTTCTCAGAAAGCTTCTTTCTCTTTGTTATCGGAGGATATTTCCTTTGGCCCTATAGTCTTCAAAGGGATCCGAAATATCTGTTCTCAGATTCCACAGAAATAAGGCTAGCAAAGAGATCCACGAAATACAGATGTAACTCTGTGAGTGGAAGTCACATATCACAGAGCAGTTTCTCAGAAAGCTTCTTTCCAGATTTCATCGGAGGATATTTCCTTTTTCACCGTAGCCCTCTAAGGGCTTCCAAATATCACTTTGCCAATTCCACAAGAACTGTCTTAGCGAAAGGCTTCTTGAGGGGAAAGCTGTAACTCTGTGAGATGATTTCACAGAATACAAAGAAGTTTCTCAGAAAGCTTCTTTCTCTTTGTTATGGGAGGATATTTCCTTTGGCCCTATATTCTTCAAAGGGATTCTAAATATCTGCTCTCAGATTCCACAGAAATAAGGCTAGCAAAGAGATCCACGAAATACAGATGTAACTCTGTGAGTGGAAGTCACATATCACAGAGCAGTTTCTCAGAAAGCTTCTTTCCAGATTTCATCGGAGGATATTTCCTTTTTCACCATAGCCCTCTATGGGCTTCCAAATATCACTTTGCCAATTCCAAAAGAACTGTCTTAGCGAAAGGCTTCTTGAGGGGAAAGCTGTAACTCTGGGAGATGATTTCACAGAACACAAAGAAGTTTCTCAGAAAGCTTCTTTCTCTTTGTTATCGGAGGATATTTCCTTTGGCCCTATAGTCTTCAAAGGGATCCGAAATATCTGTTCTCAGATTCCACAGAAATAAGGCTAGCAAAGAGATCCACGAAATACAGATGTAACTCTGTGAGTGGAAGTCACATATCACAGAGCAGTTTCTCAGAAAGCTTCTTTCCAGATTTCATCGGAGGATATTTCCTTTTTCACCGTAGCCCTCTAAGGGCGTCCAAATATCACTTTGCCAATTCCACAAGAACTGTCTTAGCGAAAGGCTTCTTGAGGGGAAAGCTGTAACTCTGTGAGATGATTTCACAGAACACAAAGAAGTTTCTCAGAAAGCTTCTTTCTCTTTGTTATGGGAGGATATTTCCTTTGGCCCTATATTCTTCAAAGGGATTCTAAATATCTGCTCTCAGATTCCACAGAAATAAGGCTAGCAAAGAGATCCACGAAATACAGATGTAACTCTGTGAGTGGAAGTCACATATCACAGAGCAGTTTCTCAGAAAGCTTCTTTCCAGATTTCATCAGAGGATATTTCCTTTTTCACCATAGCCCTCTATGGGCTTCCAAATATCACTTTGCCAATTCCACAAGAACTGTCTTAGCGAAAGGCTTCTTGAGGGGAAAGCTGTAACTCTGTGAGATGATTTCACAGAACACAAAGAAGTTTCTCAGAAAGCTTCTTTCTCTTTGTTATCGGAGGATATTTCCTTTGGCCCTATAATCTTCAAAGGGATCCGAAATATCTGTTCTCAGATTCCACAGAAATAAGGCTAGCAAAGAGATCCACGAAATTCAGATGTAACTCTGTGAGTGGAGTCACATATCACAGAGCAGTTTCTCAGAAAGCCTCTTTCCAGATTTCATCGGAGGATATTTCCTTTTTCACCGTAGCCCTCTAAGGGCTTCCAAATATCACTTTGCCAATTCCACAAGAACTGTCTTAGCGAAAGGCTTCTTGAGGGGAAAGCTGTAACTCTGGGAGATGATTTCACAGAACACAAAGAAGTTTCTCAGAAATCTCCTTTCTCTTTGTTATGGGAGGATATTTCCTTTGGCCCTATATTCTTCAAAGGGATTCTAAATATCTGCTCTCAGATTCCACAGAAATAAGGCTAGCAAAGAGATCCCCGAAATACAGATGTAACTCTGTGAGTGGAAGTCACATATCCCAGAGCAGTTTCTCAGAAAGCTTCTTTCCAGATTTCATCTGAGGATATTTCCTTTTTCACCATAGCCCTCTATGGGCTTCCAAATATCACTTTGCCAATTCCACAAGAACTGTCTTAGCGAAAGGCTTCTTGAGGGGAAAGCTGTAACTCTGTGAGATGATTTCACAGAACACAAAGAAGTTTCTCAGAAAGCTTCTTTCTCTTTGTTATCGGAGGATATTTCCTTTGGCCCTATAGTCTTCAAAGGGATCCGAAATATCTGTTCTCAGATTCCACAGAAATAAGGCTAGCAAAGAGATCCACGAAATACAGATGTAACTCTGTGAGTGGAAGTCACATATCACAGAGCAGTTTCTCAGAAAGCTTCTTTCCAGATTTCATCGGAGGATATTTCCTTTTTCACCGTAGCCCTCTAAGGGCTTCCAAATATCACTTTGCCAATTCCACAAGAACTGTCTTAGCGAAAGGCTTCTTGAGGGGAAAGCTGTAACTCTGTGAGATGATTTCACAGAATACAAAGAAGTTTCTCAGAAAGCTTCTTTCTCTTTGTTATGGGAGGATATTTCCTTTGGCCCTATATTCTTCAAAGGGATTCTAAATATCTGCTCTCAGATTCCACAGAAATAAGGCTAGCAAAGAGATCCACGAAATACAGATGTAACTCTGTGAGTGGAAGTCACATATCACAGAGCAGTTTCTCAGAAAGCTTCTTTCCAGATTTCATCGGAGGATATTTCCTTTTTCACCATAGCCCTCTATGGGCTTCCAAATATCACTTTGCCAATTCCACAAGAACTGTCTTAGCGAAAGGCTTCTTGAGGGGAAAGCTGTAACTCTGTGAGATGATTTCACAGAACACAAAGAAGTTTCTCAGAAAGCTTCTTTCTCTTTGTTATCGGAGGATATTTCCTTTGGCCCTATAGTCTTCAAAGGGATCCGAAATATCTGTTCTCAGATTCCACAGAAATAAGGCTAGCAAAGAGATCCACGAAATACAGATGTAACTCTGTGAGTGGAAGTCACATATCACAGAGCAGTTTCTCAGAAAGCTTCTTTCCAGATTTCATCGGAGGATATTTCCTTTTTCACCGTAGCCCTCTAAGGGCGTCCAAATATCACTTTGCCAATTCCACAAGAACTGTCTTAGCGAAAGGCTTCTTGAGGGGAAAGCTGTAACTCTGTGAGATGATTTCACAGAACACAAAGAAGTTTCTCAGAAAGCTTCTTTCTCTTTGTTATGGGAGGATATTTCCTTTGGCCCTATATTCTTCAAAGGGATTCTAAATATCTGCTCTCAGATTCCACAGAAATAAGGCTAGCAAAGAGATCCACGAAATACAGATGTAACTCTGTGAGTGGAAGTCACATATCCCAGAGCAGTTTCTCAGAAAGCTTCTTTCCAGATTTCATCGGAGGATATTTCCTTTTTCACCATAGCCCTCTATGGGCTTCCAAATATCACTTTGCCAATTCCACAAGAACTGTCTTAGCGAAAGGCTTCTTGAGGGGAAAGCTGTAACTCTGTGAGATGATTTCACAGAACACAAAGAAGTTTCTCAGAAAGCTTCTTTCTCTTTGTTATCGGAGGATATTTCCTTTGGCCCTATAGTCTTCAAAGGGATCCGAAATATCTGATCTCAGATTCCACAGAAATAAGGCTAGCAAAGAGATCCACGAAATACAGATGTAACTCTGTGAGTGGAAGTCACATATCACAGAGCAGTTTCTCAGAAAGCTTCTTTCCAGATTTCATCGGAGGATATTTCCTTTTTCACCGTAGCCCTCTAAGGGCTTCCAAATATCACTTTGCCAATTCCACAAGAACTGTCTTAGCGAAAGGCTTCTTGAGGGGAAAGCTGTAACTCTGTGAGATGATTTCACAGAACACAAAGAAGTTTCTCAGAAAGCTTCTTTCTCTTTGTTATGGGAGGATATTTCCTTTGGCCCTATATTCTTCAAAGGGATTCTAAATATCTGCTCTCAGATTCCACAGAAATAAGGCTAGCAAAGAGATCCACGAAATACAGATGTAACTCTGTGAGTGGAAGTCACATATCACAGAGCAGTTTCTCAGAAAGCTTCTTTCCAGATTTCATCGGAGGATATTTCCTTTTTCACCATAGCCCTCTATGGGCTTCCAAATATCACTTTGCCAATTCCAAAAGAACTGTCTTAGCGAAAGGCTTCTTGAGGGGAAAGCTGTACCTCTGGGAGATGATTTCACAGAACACAAAGAAGTTTCTCAGAAAGCTTCTTTCTCTTTGTTATCGGAGGATATTTCCTTTGGCCCTATAGTCTTCAAAGGGATCCGAAATATCTGTTCTCAGATTCCACAGAAATAAGGCTAGCAAAGAGATCTACGAAATACAGATGTAACGCTGGGAGTGGAAGTCACATATCACAGAGCAGTTTCTCAGAAAGCTTCTTTCCAGATTTCATCGGAGGATATTTCCTTTTTCACCGTAGCCCTCTAAGGGCTTCCAAATATCACTTTGCCAATTCCACAAGAACTGTCTTAGCGAAAGGCTTCTTGAGGGGAAAGCTGTAACTCTGTGAGATGATTTCACAGAACACAAAGAAGTTTCTCAGAAAGCTTCTTTCTCTTTGTTATGGGAGGATATTTCCTTTGGCCCTATATTCTTCAAAGGGATTCTAAATATCTGCTCTCAGATTCCACAGAAATAAGGCTAGCAAAGAGATCCACGATATACAGATGTAACTCTGTGAGTGGAAGTCACATATCCCAGAGCAGTTTCTCAGAAAGCTTCTTTCCAGATTTCATCGGAGGATATTTCCTTTTTCACCATAGCCCTCTATGGGCTTCCAAATATCACTTTGCCAATTCCACAAGAACTGTCTTAGCGAAAGGCTTCTTGAGGGGAAAGCTGTAACTCTGTGAGGTGATTTCACAGAACACAAAGAAGTTTCTCAGAAAGCTTCCTTCTCTTTGTTATTGGAGGATATTTCCTTTGGCCCTATAGTCTTCAAAGGGTTCCGAAATATCTGTTCTCAGATTCCACAGAAATAAGGCTAGCAAAGAGATCCACGAAATACAGATGTAACTCTGTGAGTGGAAGTCACATATCACAGAGCAGTTTCTCAGAAAGCTTCTTTCCAGATTTCATCGGAGGATATTTCCTTTTTCACCGTAGCCCTCTAAGGGCTTCCAAATGTCACTTTTCCAATTCCACAAGAACTGTCTTAGCGAAAGGCTTCTTGAGGGGAAAGCTGTAACTCTGTGAGATGATTTCACAGAACACAAAGAAGTTTCTCAGAAAGCTTCTTTCTCTTTGTTGTTGGAGGATATTTCCTTTGGCCCTATATTCTTCAAAGGGATTCTAAATATCTGCTCTCAGATTCCACAGAAATAAGGCTAGCAAAGAGATCCACGAAATACAGATGTAACTCTGTGAGTGGAAGTCACATATCACAGAGCAGTTTCTCAGAAAGCTTCTTTCCAGATTTCATCGGAGGATATTTCCTTTTTCACCATAGCCCTCTAAGGGCTTCCAAATATCACTTTGCCAATTCCAAAAGAACTGTCTTAGCGAAAGGCTTCTTGAGGGGAAAGCTGTAACTCTGGGAGATGATTTCACAGAACACAAAGAAGTTTCTCAGAAAGCTTCTTTCTCTTTGTTATCGGAGGATATTTCCTTTGGCCCTATAGTCTTCAAAGGGATCCGAAATATCTGTTCTCAGATTCCACAGAAATAAGGCTAGCAAAGAGATCCACGAAATACAGATGTAACTCTGTGAGTGGAAGTCACATATCACAGAGCAGTTTCTCAGAAAGCTTCTTTCCAGATTTCATCGGAGGATATTTCTTTTTTCACCGTAGCCCTCTAAGGGCTTCCAAATATCACTTTGCCAATTCCACAAGAACTGTCTTAGCGAAAGGCTTCTTTAGGGGAAAGCTGTAACTCTGTGAGATGATTTCACAGAACACAAAGAAGTTACTCAGAAAGCTTCTTTCTCTTTGTTATGGGAGGATATTTCCTTTGGCCCTATATTCTTCAAAGGGATTCTAAATATCTACTCTCAGATTCCACAGAAATAAGGCTAGCAAAGAGATCCACGATACACAGATGTAACTCTGTGAGTGGAAGTCACATATCCCAGAGCAGTTTCTCAGAAGGCTTCTTTCCAGATTTCATCGGAGGATATTTCCTTTTTCACCATAGCCCTCTATGGGCTTCCAAAAATCACTTTGCCAATTCCACAAGAACTGTCTTAGCGAAAGGCTTCTTGAGGGGAAAGCTGTAACTCTGTGAGATGATTTCACAGAACACAAAGAAGTTTCTCAGAAAGCTTCCTTCTCTTTGTTATTGGAGGATATTTCCTTTGACCCTATAGTCTTCATAGGGTTCCGAAATATCTGTTCTCAGATTCCACAGAAATAAGGCTAGCAAAGAGATCCACGAAATACAGATGTAACTCTGTGAGTGGAAGTCACATATCACAGAGCAGTTTCTCAGAAAGCTTCTTTCCAGATTTCATCGGAGGATATTTCCTTTTTCACCGTAGCCCTCTAAGGGCTTCCAAATATCACTTTGCCAATTCCACAAGAACTGTCTTAGCGAAAGGCTTCTTGAGGGGAAAGCTGTAACTCTGTGAGATGATTTCACAGAACACAAAGAAGTTTCTCAGAAAGCTTCTTTCTCTTTGTTATGGGAGGATATTTCCTTTGGCCCTATATTCTTCAAAGGGATTCTAAATATCTGCTCTCAGATTCCACAGAAATAAGGCTAGCAAAGAGATCCACGAAATACAGATGTAACTCTGTGAGTGGAAGTCACATATCACAGAGCAGTTTCTCAGAAAGCTTCTTTCCAGATTTCATCGGAGGATATTTCCTTTTTCACCATAGCCCTCTATGGGCTTCCAAATATCACTTTGCCAATTCCACAAGAACTGTCTTAGCGAAAGGCTTCTTGAGGGGAAAGCTGTAACTCTGTGAGATGATTTCACAGAACACAAAGAAGTTTCTCAGAAAGCTTCTTTCTCTTTGTTATCGGAGGATATTTCCTTTGGCCCTATAATCTTCAAAGGGATCCGAAATATCTGTTCTCAGATTCCACAGAAATAAGGCTAGCAAAGAGATCCACGAAATACAGATGTAACTCTGTGAGTGGAGTCACATATCACAGAGCAGTTTCTCAGAAAGCTTCTTTCCAGATTTCATCGGAGGATATTTCCTTTTTCACCGTAGCCCTCTAAGGGCTTCCAAATATCACTTTGCCAATTCCACAAGAACTGTCTTAGCGAAAGGCTTCTTGAGGGGAAAGCTGTAACTCTGTGAGATGATTTCACAGAACACAAAGAAGTTTCTCAGAAATCTTCTTTCTCTTTGTTATGGGAGGATATTTCCTTTGGCCCTATATTCTTCAAAGGGATTCTAAATATCTGCTCTCAGATTCCACAGAAATAAGGCTAGCAAAGAGATCCACGAAATACAGATGTAACTCTGTGAGTGGAAGTCACATATCACAGAGCAGTTTCTCAGAAAGCTTCTTTCCAGATTTCATCGGAGGATATTTCCTTTTTCACCATAGCCCTCTATGGGCTTCCAAATATCACTTTGCCAATTCCACAAGAACTGTCTTAGCGAAAGGCTTCTTGAGGGGAAAGCTGTAACTCTGTGAGATGATTTCACAGAACACAAAGAAGTTTCTCAGAAAGCTTCCTTCTCTTTGTTATTGGAGGATACTTCCTTTGGCCCTATAGTCTTCAAAGGGTTCCGAAATATCTGTTCTCAGATTCCACAGAAATAAGGCTAGCAAAGAGATCCACGAAATACAGATGTAACTCTGTGAGTGGAAGTCACATATCCCAGAGCAGTTTCTCAGAAAGCTTCTTTCCAGATTTCATCTGAGGATATTTCCTTTTTCACCATAGCCCTCTATGGGCTTCCAAATATCACTTTGCCAATTCCACAAGAACTGTCTTAGCGAAAGGCTTCTTGAGGGGAAAGCTGTAACTCTGTGAGATGATTTCACAGAACACAAAGAAGTTTCTCAGAAAGCTTCCTTCTCTTTGTTATTGGAGGATATTTCCTTTGGCCCTATAGTCTTCAAAGGGTTCCGAAATATCTGTTCTCAGATTCCACAGAAATAAGGCTAGCAAAGAGATCCACGAAATACAGATGTAACTCTGTGAGTGGAAGTCACATATCACAGAGCAGTTTCTCAGAAAGCTTCTTTCCAGATTTCATCGGAGGATATTTCCTTTTTCACCGTAGCCCTCTAAGGGCTTCCAAATATCACTTTGCCAATTCCACAAGAACTGTCTTAGCGAAAGGCTTCTTGAGGGGAAAGCTGTAACTCTGTGAGATGATTTCACAGAACACAAAGAAGTTTCTCAGAAAGCTTCTTTCTCTTAGTTATGGGAGGATATTTCCTTTGGCCCTATATTCTTCAAAGGGATTCTAAATATCTGCTCTCAGATTCCACAGAAATAAGGCTAGCAAAGAGATCCACGATATACAGATGTAACTCTGTGAGTGGAAGTCACATATCCCAGAGCAGTTTCTCAGAAAGCTTCTTTCCAGATTTCATCGGAGGATATTTCCTTTTTCACCATAGCCCTCTATGGGCTTCCAAATATCACTTTGCCAATTCCACAAGAACTGTCTTAGCGAAAGGCTTCTTGAGGGGAAAGCTGTAACTCTGGGAGATGATTTCACAGAACACAAAGAAGTTTCTCAGAAAGCTTCTTTCTCTTTGTTATCGGAGGATATTTCCTTTGGCCCTATAGTCTTCAAAGGGATCCGAAATATCTGATCTCAGATTCCACAGAAATAAGGCTAGCAAAGAGATCCACGAAATACAGATGTAACTCTGTGAGTGGAAGTCACATATCACAGAGCAGTTTCTCAGAAAGCTTCTTTCCAGATTTCATCGGAGGATATTTCCTTTTTCACCGTAGCCCTCTAAGGGCTTCCAAATATCACTTTGCCAATTCCACAAGAACTGTCTTAGCGAAAGGCTTCTTGAGGGGAAAGCTGTAACTCTGTGAGATGATTTCACAGAACACAAAGAAGTTTCTCAGAAAGCTTCTTTCTCTTTGTTATGGGAGGATATTTCCTTTGGCCCTATATTCTTCAAAGGGATTCTAAATATCTGCTCTCAGATTCCACAGAAATAAGGCTAGCAAAGAGATCCACGAAATACAGATGTAACTCTGTGAGTGGAAGTCACATATCACAGAGCAGTTTCTCAGAAAGCTTCTTTCCAGATTTCATCGGAGGATATTTCCTTTTTCACCATAGCCCTCTATGGGCTTCCAAATATCACTTTGCCAATTCCACAAGAACTGTCTTAGCGAAAGGCTTCTTGAGGGGAAAGCTGTAACTCTGTGAGATGATTTCACAGAACACAAAGAAGTTTCTCAGAAAGCTTCTTTCTCTTTGTTATCGGAGGATATTTCCTTTGGCCCTATAATCTTCAAAGGGATCCGAAATATCTGTTCTCAGATTCCACAGAAATAAGGCTAGCAAAGAGATCCACGAAATACAGATGTAACTCTGTGAGTGGAGTCACATATCACAGAGCAGTTTCTCAGAAAGCTTCTTTCCAGATTTCATCGGAGGATATTTCCTTTTTCACCGTAGCCCTCTAAGGGCTTCCAAATATCACTTTGCCAATTCCACAAGAACTGTCTTAGCGAAAGGCTTCTTGAGGGGAAAGCTGTAACTCTGTGAGATGATTTCACAGAACACAAAGAAGTTTCTCAGAAATCTTCTTTCTCTTTGTTATGGGAGGATATTTCCTTTGGCCCTATATTCTTCAAAGGGATTCTAAATATCTGCTCTCAGATTCCACAGAAATAAGGCTAGCAAAGAGATCCACGAAATACAGATGTAACTCTGTGAGTGGAAGTCACATATCACAGAGCAGTTTCTCAGAAAGCTTCTTTCCAGATTTCATCGGAGGATATTTCCTTTTTCACCATAGCCCTCTATGGGCTTCCAAATATCACTTTGCCAATTCCACAAGAACTGTCTTAGCGAAAGGCTTCTTGAGGGGAAAGCTGTAACTCTGTGAGATGATTTCACAGAACACAAAGAAGTTTCTCAGAAAGCTTCCTTCTCTTTGTTATTGGAGGATACTTCCTTTGGCCCTATAGTCTTCAAAGGGTTCCGAAATATCTGTTCTCAGATTCCACAGAAATAAGGCTAGCAAAGAGATCCACGAAATACAGATGTAACTCTGTGAGTGGAAGTCACATATCCCAGAGCAGTTTCTCAGAAAGCTTCTTTCCAGATTTCATCTGAGGATATTTCCTTTTTCACCATAGCCCTCTATGGGCTTCCAAATATCACTTTGCCAATTCCACAAGAACTGTCTTAGCGAAAGGCTTCTTGAGGGGAAAGCTGTAACTCTGTGAGATGATTTCACAGAACACAAAGAAGTTTCTCAGAAAGCTTCCTTCTCTTTGTTATTGGAGGATATTTCCTTTGGCCCTATAGTCTTCAAAGGGTTCCGAAATATCTGTTCTCAGATTCCACAGAAATAAGGCTAGCAAAGAGATCCACGAAATACAGATGTAACTCTGTGAGTGGAAGTCACATATCACAGAGCAGTTTCTCAGAAAGCTTCTTTCCAGATTTCATCGGAGGATATTTCCTTTTTCACCGTAGCCCTCTAAGGGCTTCCAAATATCACTTTGCCAATTCCACAAGAACTGTCTTAGCGAAAGGCTTCTTGAGGGGAAAGCTGTAACTCTGTGAGATGATTTCACAGAACACAAAGAAGTTTCTCAGAAAGCTTCTTTCTCTTAGTTATGGGAGGATATTTCCTTTGGCCCTATATTCTTCAAAGGGATTCTAAATATCTGCTCTCAGATTCCACAGAAATAAGGCTAGCAAAGAGATCCACGATATACAGATGTAACTCTGTGAGTGGAAGTCACATATCCCAGAGCAGTTTCTCAGAAAGCTTCTTTCCAGATTTCATCGGAGGATATTTCCTTTTTCACCATAGCCCTCTATGGGCTTCCAAATATCACTTTGCCAATTCCACAAGAACTGTCTTAGCGAAAGGCTTCTTGAGGGGAAAGCTGTAACTCTGTGAGATGATTTCACAGAACACAAAGAAGTTTCTCAGAAAGCTTCTTTCTCTTTGTTATCGGAGGATATTTCCTTTGGCCCTATAGTCTTCAAAGGGATCCGAAATATCTGATCTCAGATTCCACAGAAATAAGGCTAGCAAAGAGATCCACGAAATACAGATGTAACTCTGTGAGTGGAAGTCACATATCACAGAGCAGTTTCTCAGAAAGCTTCTTTCCAGATTTCATCGGAGGATATTTCCTTTTTCACCGTAGCCCTCTAAGGGCTTCCAAATATCACTTTGCCAATTCCACAAGAACTGTCTTAGCGAAAGGCTTCTTGAGGGGAAAGCTGTAACTCTGTGAGATGATTTCACAGAACACAAAGAAGTTTCTCAGAAAGCTTCTTTCTCTTTGTTATGGGAGGATATTTCCTTTGGCCCTATATTCTTCAAAGGGATTCTAAATATCTGCTCTCAGATTCCACAGAAATAAGGCTAGCAAAGAGATCCACGAAATACAGATGTAACTCTGTGAGTGGAAGTCACATATCACAGAGCAGTTTCTCAGAAAGCTTCTTTCCAGATTTCATCGGAGGATATTTCCTTTTTCACCATAGCCCTCTATGGGCTTCCAAATATCACTTTGCCAATTCCAAAAGAACTGTCTTAGCGAAAGGCTTCTTGAGGGGAAAGCTGTACCTCTGGGAGATGATTTCACAGAACACAAAGAAGTTTCTCAGAAAGCTTCTTTCTCTTTGTTATCGGAGGATATTTCCTTTGGCCCTATAGTCTTCAAAGGGATCCGAAATATCTGTTCTCAGATTCCACAGAAATAAGGCTAGCAAAGAGATCTACGAAATACAGATGTAACGCTGGGAGTGGAAGTCACATATCACAGAGCAGTTTCTCAGAAAGCTTCTTTCCAGATTTCATCGGAGGATATTTCCTTTTTCACCGTAGCCCTCTAAGGGCTTCCAAATATCACTTTGCCAATTCCACAAGAACTGTCTTAGCGAAAGGCTTCTTGAGGGGAAAGCTGTAACTCTGTGAGATGATTTCACAGAACACAAAGAAGTTTCTCAGAAAGCTTCTTTCTCTTTGTTATGGGAGGATATTTCCTTTGGCCCTATATTCTTCAAAGGGATTCTAAATATCTGCTCTCAGATTCCACAGAAATAAGGCTAGCAAAGAGATCCACGATATACAGATGTAACTCTGTGAGTGGAAGTCACATATCCCAGAGCAGTTTCTCAGAAAGCTTCTTTCCAGATTTCATCGGAGGATATTTCCTTTTTCACCATAGCCCTCTATGGGCTTCCAAATATCACTTTGCCAATTCCACAAGAACTGTCTTAGCGAAAGGCTTCTTGAGGGGAAAGCTGTAACTCTGTGAGGTGATTTCACAGAACACAAAGAAATTTCTCAGAAAGCTTCCTTCTCTTTGTTATTGGAGGATATTTCCTTTGGCCCTATAGTCTTCAAAGGGTTCCGAAATATCTGTTCTCAGATTCCACAGAAATAAGGCTAGCAAAGAGATCCACGAAATACAGATGTAACTCTGTGAGTGGAAGTCACATATCACAGAGCAGTTTCTCAGAAAGCTTCTTTCCAGATTTCATCGGAGGATATTTCCTTTTTCACCGTAGCCCTCTAAGGGCTTCCAAATGTCACTTTTCCAATTCCACAAGAACTGTCTTAGCGAAAGGCTTCTTGAGGGGAAAGCTGTAACTCTGTGAGATGATTTCACAGAACACAAAGAAGTTTCTCAGAAAGCTTCTTTCTCTTTGTTGTTGGAGGATATTTCCTTTGGCCCTATATTCTTCAAAGGGATTCTAAATATCTGCTCTCAGATTCCACAGAAATAAGGCTAGCAAAGAGATCCACGAAATACAGATGTAACTCTGTGAGTGGAAGTCACATATCACAGAGCAGTTTCTCAGAAAGCTTCTTTCCAGATTTCATCGGAGGATATTTCCTTTTTCACCATAGCCCTCTAAGGGCTTCCAAATATCACTTTGCCAATTCCAAAAGAACTGTCTTAGCGAAAGGCTTCTTGAGGGGAAAGCTGTAACTCTGGGAGATGATTTCACAGAACACAAAGAAGTTTCTCAGAAAGCTTCTTTCTCTTTGTTATCGGAGGATATTTCCTTTGGCCCTATAGTCTTCAAAGGGATCCGAAATATCTGTTCTCAGATTCCACAGAAATAAGGCTAGCAAAGAGATCCACGAAATACAGATGTAACTCTGTGAGTGGAAGTCACATATCACAGAGCAGTTTCTCAGAAAGCTTCTTTCCAGATTTCATCGGAGGATATTTCTTTTTTCACCGTAGCCCTCTAAGGGCTTCCAAATATCACTTTGCCAATTCCACAAGAACTGTCTTAGCGAAAGGCTTCTTTAGGGGAAAGCTGTAACTCTGTGAGATGATTTCACAGAACACAAAGAAGTTACTCAGAAAGCTTCTTTCTCTTTGTTATGTGAGGATATTTCCTTTGGCCCTATATTCTTCAAAGGGATTCTAAATATCTACTCTCAGATTCCACAGAAATAAGGCTAGCAAAGAGATCCACGATACACAGATGTAACTCTGTGAGTGGAAGTCACATATCCCAGAGCAGTTTCTCAGAAGGCTTCTTTCCAGATTTCATCGGAGGATATTTCCTTTTTCACCATAGCCCTCTATGGGCTTCCAAAAATCACTTTGCCAATTCCACAAGAACTGTCTTAGCGAAAGGCTTCTTGAGGGGAAAGCTGTAACTCTGTGAGATGATTTCACAGAACACAAAGAAGTTTCTCAGAAAGCTTCCTTCTCTTTGTTATTGGAGGATATTTCCTTTGACCCTATAGTCTTCATAGGGTTCCGAAATATCTGTTCTCAGATTCCACAGAAATAAGGCTAGCAAAGAGATCCACGAAATACAGATGTAACTCTGTGAGTGGAAGTCACATATCACAGAGCAGTTTCTCAGAAAGCTTCTTTCCAGATTTCATCGGAGGATATTTCCTTTTTCACCGTAGCCCTCTAAGGGCTTCCAAATATCACTTTGCCAATTCCACAAGAACTGTCTTAGCGAAAGGCTTCTTGAGGGGAAATCTGTAACTCTGTGAGATGATTTCACAGAACACAAAGAAGTTTCTCAGAAAACTTCTTTCTCTTTGTTATGGGAG
This sequence comes from Macaca mulatta, assembly GCF_049350105.2. Taxonomy (NCBI): domain Eukaryota; kingdom Metazoa; phylum Chordata; class Mammalia; order Primates; family Cercopithecidae; genus Macaca; species Macaca mulatta. Next base: position 33,956,717 of record NC_133417.1, read on the forward strand.
GATATTTCCTTTGGCCCTATATTCTTCAAAGGGATTTTAAATATCTGCTCTCAGATTCCACAGAAATAAGGATAGCAAAGAGATCCACGAAATACAGATGTAACTCCTTGAGTGGAAGTCACATATCCCAGAGCAGTTTCTCAGAAAGCTTCTTTCCAGATTTCACCGGAGGATATTTCCTTTTCCACCGTAGCCCTCTATGGGCTTCCAAATATCACTTTGCAATTCCACAAGAACTGTCTTAGCGAAAGGCTTCTTGAGGGGAAATCTGTAACTCTGTGAGATGATTTCACAGAACACAAAGAAGTTTCTCAGAAAGCTTCTTTCTCTTTGTTATCGCAGGATATTTCCTTTGGCCCTATAGTCTTCAAAGGGTTCCGAAATATCTGTTCTCAGATTCCACAGAAATAAGGCTAGCAAAGAGATCCACGAAATACAGATGTAACTCTGTGAGTGGAAGTCACATATCACAGAGCAGTTTCTCAGAAAGCTTCTTTCCAGATTTCATCGGAGGATATTTCCTTTTTCACCGTAGCCCTCTAAGGGCTTCCAAATATCACTTTGCCAATTCCACAAGAACTGTCTTAGCGAAAGGCTTCTTGAGGGGAAAGCTGTAACTCTGGGAGATGATTTCACAGAACACAAAGAAGTTTCTCAGAAAGCTTCCTTCTCTTTGTTATTGGAGGATATTTCCTTTGGCCCTATAGTCTTCAAAGGGTTCCGAAATATCTGTTCTCAGATTCCACAGAAATAAGGCTAGCAAAGAGATCCACGAAATACAGATGTAACTCTGTGAGTGGAAGTCACATATCACAGAGCAGTTTCTCAGAAAGCTTCTTTCCAGATTTCATCGGAGGATATTTCCTTTTTCACCGTAGCCCTCTAAGGGCTTCCAAATGTCACTTTTCCAATTCCACAAGAACTGTCTTAGCGAAAGGCTTCTTGAGGGGAAAGCTGTAACTCTGTGAGATGATTTCACAGAACACAAAGAAGTTTCTCAGAAAGCTTCTTTCTCTTTGTTGTGGGAGGATATTTCCTTTGGCCCTATATTCTTCAAAGGGATTCTAAATATCTGCTCTCAGATTCCACAGAAATAAGGCTAGCAAAGAGATCCACGAAATACAGATGTAACTCTGTGAGTGGAAGTCACATATCACAGAGCAGTTTCTCAGAAAGCTTCTTTCCAGATTTCATCGGAGGATATTTCCTTTTTCACCATAGCCCTCTAAGGGCTTCCAAATATCACTTTGCCAATTCCAAAAGAACTGTCTTAGCGAAAGGCTTCTTGAGGGGAAAGCTGTAACTCTGGGAGATGATTTCACAGAACACAAAGAAGTTTCTCAGAAAGCTTCTTTCTCTTTGTTATCGGAGGATATTTCCTTTGGCCCTATAGTCTTCAAAGGGATCCGAAATATCTGTTCTCAGATTCCACAGAAATAAGGCTAGCAAAGAGATCCACGAAATACAGATGTAACTCTGTGAGTGGAAGTCACATATCACAGAGCAGTTTCTCAGAAAGCTTCTTTCCAGATTTCATCGGAGGATATTTCCTTTTTCACCGTAGCCCTCTAAGGGCTTCCAAATATCACTTTGCCAATTCCACAAGAACTGTCTTAGCGAAAGGCTTCTTTAGGGGAAAGCTGTAACTCTGTGAGATGATTTCACAGAACACAAAGAAGTTACTCAGAAAGCTTCTTTCTCTTTGTTATGTGAGGATATTTCCTTTGGCCCTATATTCTTCAAAGGGATTCTAAATATCTACTCTCAGATTCCACAGAAATAAGGCTAGCAAAGAGATCCACGATATACAGATGTAACTCTGTGAGTGGAAGTCACATATCCCAGAGCAGTTTCTCAGAAAGCTTCTTTCCAGATTTCATCGGAGGATATTTCCTTTTTCACCATAGCCCTCTATGGGCTTCCAAATATCACTTTGCCAATTCCACAAGAACTGTCTTAGCGAAAGGCTTCTTGAGGGGAAAGCTGTAACTCTGGGAGATGATTTCACAGAACACAAAGAAGTTTCTCAGAAAGCTTCCTTCTCTTTGTTATTGGAGGATATTTCCTTTGACCCTATAGTCTTCATAGGGTTCCGAAATATCTGTTCTCAGATTCCACAGAAATAAGGCTAGCAAAGAGATCCACGAAATACAGATGTAACTCTGTGAGTGGAAGTCACATATCACAGAGCAGTTTCTCAGAAAGCTTCTTTCCAGATTTCATCGGAGGATATTTCCTTTTTCACCGTAGCCCTCTAAGGGCTTCCAAATATCACTTTGCCAATTCCACAAGAACTGTCTTAGCGAAAGGCTTCTTGAGGGGAAATCTGTAACTCTGTGAGATGATTTCACAGAACACAAAGAAGTTTCTCAGAAAACTTCTTTCTCTTTGTTATGGGAGGATATTTCCTTTGGCCCTATATTCTTCAAAGGGATTTTAAATATCTGCTCTCAGATTCCACAGAAATAAGGATAGCAAAGAGATCCACGAAATACAGATGTAACTCCTTGAGTGGAAGTCACATATCCCAGAGCAGTTTCTCAGAAAGCTTCTTTCCAGATTTCACCGGAGGATATTTCCTTTTCCACCGTAGCCCTCTATGGGCTTCCAAATATCACTTTGCAATTCCACAAGAACTGTCTTAGCGAAAGGCTTCTTGAGGGGAAAGCTGTAACTCTGTGAGATGATTTTTCAGAACACAAAGAAGTTTCTCAGAAAGCTTCTTTCTATTTGTTATGGGAGGATATTTCCTTTGGCCCTATATTCTTCAAAGGGATTCTAAATATCTGCTCTCAGATTCCACAGAAATAAGGCTAGCAAAGAGATCCACGATATACAGATGTAACTCTGTGAGTGGAAGTCACATATCCCAGAGCAGTTTCTCAGAAAGCTTCTTTCCAGATTTCATCGGAGGATATTTCCTTTTTCACCATAGCCCTCTATGGGCTTCCAAATATCACTTTGCCAATTCCACAAGAACTGTCTTAGCGAAAGGCTTCTTGAGGGGAAAGCTGTAACTCTGTGAGATGATTTCACAGAACACAAAGAAGTTTCTCAGAAAGCTTCTTTCTCTTTGTTATCGGAGGATATTTCCTTTGGCCCTATAGTCTTCAAAGGGATCCGAAATATCTGTTCTCAGATTCCACAGAAATAAGGCTAGCAAAGAGATCCACGAAATACAGTTGTAACTCTGTGAGTGGAAGTCACAGATCACAGAGCAGTTTCTCAGAAAGCTTCTTTCCAGATTTCATCGGAGGATATTTCCTTTTTCACCGTAGCCCTCTAAGGGCTTCCAAATATCACTTTGCCAATTCCACAAGAACTGTCTTAGCGAAAGGCTTCTTGAGGGGAAAGCTGTAACTCTGTGAGATGATTTCACAAAACACAAAGAAGTTTCTCAGAAAGCTTCTTTCTCTTTGTTATGGGAGGATATTTCCTTTGGCCCTATATTCTTCAAAGGGATTCTAAATATCTGCTCTCAGATTCCACAGAAATAAGGCTAGCAAAGAGATCCACGATATACAGAAGTAACTCTGTGAGTGGAAGTCACATATCCCATAGCAGTTTCTCAGAAAGCTTCTTTCCAGATTTCATCGGAGGATATTTCCTTTTTCACCGTAGCCCTCTAAGGGCTTCCAAATATCACTTTGCCAATTCCACAACAACTGTCTTAGCGAAATGCTTCTTGAGGGGAAAACTGTAACTCTGTGAGATGATTTCACAGAACACAAAGAAGTTTCTCAGAAAGCTTCTTTCTCTTTGTTATGGGAGGATATTTCCTTTGGCCCTATATTCTTCAAAGGGATTCTAAATATCTGCTCTCAGATTCCACAGAAATAAGGCTAGCAAAGAGATCCACGAAATACAGATGTAACTCTGTGAGTGGAAATCACATATCCCAGAGCAGTTTCTCAGAAAGCTTCTTTCCAGATTTCATCGGAGGATATTTCCTTTTTCACCGTAGCCCTCTATGGGCTTCCAAATATCACTTTGCCAATTCCACAAGAACTGTCTTAACGAAAGGCTTCTTGAGGGGAAAGCTGTAACTCTGTGAGATGATTTCACAGAACACAAAGAAGTTTCTCAGAAAGCTTCTTTCTCTTTGTTATGGGAGGATATTTCCTTTGGCCCTATAGTCTTCAAAGGGATCCGAAATATCTGTTCTCAGATTCCACAGAAATAAGGCTAGCAAAGAGATCCACGAAATACAGATGTAACTCTGTGAGTGGAAGTCACATATCACAGAGCAGTTTCTCAGAAAGCTTCTTTCCAGATTTCATCTGAGGATATTTCCTTTTTCACCATAGCCCTATATGGGCTTCCAAATATCACTTTGCCAAATCCACAAGAACTGTTTTAGCGAAAGGCTTCTTGAGGGGAAAGCTGTAACTCTGTGAGATGATTTCACAGAACACAAAGAAGTTTCTCAGAAAGCTTCTTTCTCTTTGTTATCGGAGGATATTTCCTTTGGCCCTATAGTCTTCAAAGGGATCCGAAATATCTGTTCTCAGATTCCACAGAAATAAGGCTAGCAAAGAGATCCACGAAATACAGATGTAACTCTGTGAGTGGAAGTCACATATCACAGAGCAGTTTCTCAGAAAGCTTCTTTCTAGATTTCATCGGAGGATATTTCCTTTTTCACCGTAGCCCTCTAGGGCAACCAAATATCACTTTGCCAATTCCACAAGAACTGTCTTAGCGAAAGGCTTCTTGAGGGGAATGCTGTAACTCTGTGAGATGATTTCACAGAACACAAAGAAGTTTCTCAGAAAGCTTCTTTCTCTTTGTTATCGGAGGATATTTACTTTGGCCCTATATTCTTCAAAGGGATTCTAAATATCTGCTCTCAGATTCCACAGAAATAAGGCTAGCAAAGAGATCCACGAAATACAGATGTAACTCCGTGAGTGGAAGTCACATATCACAGAGCAGTTTCTCAGAAAGCTTCTTTCCAGATTTCATCGGAGGATATTTCCTTTTTCACCATAGCTCTCTATGGGCTTCCAAATATCACTTTGCCAATTCCACAAGAACTGTCTTAGCGAAAGGCTTCTTGAGGGGAAAGCTGTAACTCTGTGAGATGATTTCACACAACACAAAGAAGTTTCTCAGAAAGCTTCTTTCTCTTTGTTATCGGAGGATATTTCCTTTGGCCCTATAGTCTTCAAAGGGATCCGAAATATCTGTTCTCAGATTCCACAGAAATAAGGCTAGCAAAGAGATCCACGAAATACAGATGTAACTCTGTGAGTGGAAGTCACATATCACAGAGCAGTTTCTCAGAAAGCTTCTTTCCAGATTTCATCGGAGGATATTTCCTTTTTCACCGTAGCCCTCTAGGGCAACCAAATATCACTTTGCCAATTCCACAAGAACTGTCTTAGCGAAAGGCTTCTTGAGGGGAATGCTGTAACTCTGTGAGATGATTTCACAGAACACAAAGAAGTTTCTCAGAAAGCTTCTTTCTCTTTGTTATCGGAGGATATGTCCTTTGGCCCTATATTCTTCAAAGGGATTCTAAATATCTGCTCTCAGATTCCACAGAAATAAGGCTAGCAAAGAGATCCACGAAATACAGATGTAACTCTGTGAGTGGAAGTCACATATCACAGAGCAGTTTCTCAGAAAGCTTCTTTCCAGATTTCCTCTCAGGATATTTCCTTTTTCACCGTATCCCTCTATGGGCTTCCAAATATCACTTTGCCAATTCCACAAGAACTGTCTTAGCGAAAGGCTTCTTGAGGGAAAAGCTGTAACTCTGTGAGATGATTTCACAGAACACAAAGAAGTTTCTCAGAAAGCTTTTTTCTCTTTGTTATCGTTGGATATTTCCTTTGGTCCTATAGTCCTCAAAGGGATCCCAAATATCTGTTCTCAGTTTCCACAGAAATAAGGCAGGCAAAGAGATCCACGAAATACAGATGTAACTCTGTGAGTGGAAGTCACATATCCCAGAGCAGTTTCTCAGAAAGCTTCTTTCCAGATTTCATCGGAGGATATTTCCTTTTTCACCATAGCCCTCTATGGGCTTCCAAATATCACTTTGCCAATTCCACAAGAACTGTCTTAGCGAAAGGCTTCTTGAGGGGAAAGCTGTAACTCTGTGAGATGATTTCACAGAACACAAAGAAGTTTCTCAGAAAGCTTCTTTCTCTTTGTTATCGGAGGATATTTCCTTTGGCCCTATAGTCTTCAAAGGGATCCGAAATATCTGTTCTCATATTCCACAGAAATAAGGCTAGCAAAGAGATCCACGAAATACAGATGTAACTCTGTGAGTGGAAGTCACATATCACAGAGCAGTTTCTCAGAAAGCTTCTTTCCAGATTTCATCGGAGGATATTTCCTTTTTCACCGTAGCCCTCTAAGGGCTTCCAAATATCACTTTGCCAATTCCACAAGAACTGTCTTAGCGAAAGGCTTCTTTAGGGGAAAGCTGTAACTCTGTGAGATGATTTCACAGAACACAAAGAAGTTACTCAGAAAGCTTCTTTCTCTTTGTTATGTGAGGATATTTCCTTTGGCCCTATATTCTTCAAAGGGATTCTAAATATCTACTCTCAGATTCCACAGAAATAAGGCTAGCAAAGAGATCCACGATATACAGATGTAACTCTGTGAGTGGAAGTCACATATCCCAGAGCAGTTTCTCAGAAAGCTTCTTTCCAGATTTCATCGGAGGATATTTCCTTTTTCACCATAGCCCTCTATGGGCTTCCAAATATCACTTTGCCAATTCCACAAGAACTGTCTTAGCGAAAGGCTTCTTGAGGGGAAAGCTGTAACTCTGTGAGATGATTTCACAGAACACAAAGAAGTTTCTCAGAAAGCTTCCTTCTCTTTGTTATTGGAGGATATTTCCTTTGACCCTATAGTCTTCATAGGGTTCCGAAATATCTGTTCTCAGATTCCACAGAAATAAGGCTAGCAAAGAGATCCACGAAATACAGATGTAACTCTGTGAGTGGAAGTCACATATCACAGAGCAGTTTCTCAGAAAGCTTCTTTCCAGATTTCATTGGAGGATATTTCCTTTTTCACCATAGCCCTCTAAGGGCTTCCAAATATCACTTTGCCAATTCCACAAAAACTGTCTTAGCGAAAGGCTTCTTGAGGGGAAATCTGTAACTCTGTGAGATGATTTCACAGAACACAAAGAAGTTTCTCAGAAAGCTTCTTTCTCTTTGTTATGGGAGGATATTTCCTTTGGCCCTATATTCTTCAAAGGGATTTTAAATATCTGCTCTCAGATTCCACAGAAATAAGGATAGCAAAGAGATCCACGAAATACAGATGTAACTCCTTGAGTGGAAGTCACATATCCCAGAGCAGTTTCTCAGAAAGCTTCTTTCCAGATTTCACCGGAGGATATTTCCTTTTCCACCGTAGCCCTCTATGGGCTTCCAAATATCACTTTGCAATTCCACAAGAACTGTCTTAGCGAAAGGCTTCTTGAGGGGAAATCTGTAACTCTGTGAGATGATTTCACAGAACACAAAGAAGTTTCTCAGAAAGCTTCTTTCTCTTTGTTATCGGAGGATATTTCCTTTGGCCCTATAGTCTTCAAAGGGATCCGAAATATCTGTTCTCAGATTCCACAGAAATAAGGCTAGCAAAGAGATCCACGAAATACAGATGTAACTCTGCGAGTGGAAGTCACATATCACAGAGCAGTTTCTCAGAAAGCTTCTTTCCAGATTTCATCGGAGGATATTTCCTTTTTCACCGTAGCCCTCTAAGGGCTTCCAAATATCACTTTGCCAATTCCACAAGAACTGTCTTAGCGAAAGGCTTCTTGAGGGGAAAGCTGTAACTCTGTGAGATGATTTTTCAGAACACAAAGAAGTTTCTCAGAAAGCTTCTTTCTATTTGTTATGGGAGGATATTTCCTTTGGCCCTATATTCTTCAAAGGGATTCTAAATATCTGCTCTCAGATTCCACAGAAATAAGGCTAGCAAAGAGATCCACGATATACAGATGTAACTCTGTGAGTGGAAGTCACATATCCCAGAGCAGTTTCTCAGAAAGCTTCTTTCCAGATTTCATCGGAGGATATTTCCTTTTTCACCATAGCCCTCTATGGGCTTCCAAATATCACTTTGCCAATTCCACAAGAACTGTCTTAGCGAAAGGCTTCTTGAGGGGAAAGCTGTAACTCTGTGAGATGATTTCACAGAACACAAAGAAGTTTCTCAGAAAGCTTCCTTCTCTTTGTTATTGGAGGATATTTCCTTTGGCCCTATAGTCTTCAAAGGGTTCCGAAATATCTGTTCTCAGATTCCACAGAAATAAGGCTAGCAAAGAGATCCACGAAATACAGATGTAACTCTGTGAGTGGAAGTCACATATCACAGAGCAGTTTCTCAGAAAGCTTCTTTCCAGATTTCATCGGAGGATATTTCCTTTTTCACCGTAGCCCTCTAAGGGCTTCCAAATATCACTTTGCCAATTCCACAAGAACTGTCTCAGCGAAAGGCTTCTTGAGGGGAAAGCTGTAACTCTGTGAGATGATTTCACAGAACACAAAGAAGTTTCTCAGAAAGCTTCTTTCTCATTGTTATGGGAGGATATTTCCTTTGGCCCTATATTCTTCAAAGGGATTCTAAATATCTGCTCTCAGATTCCACAGAAATAAGGCTAGCAAAGAGATCCACGAAATACAGATGTAACTCTGTGAGTGGAAGTCACATATCCCAGAGCAGTTTCTCAGAAAGCTTCTTTCCAGATTTCATCGGAGGATATTTCCTTTTTCACCGTAGCCCTCTATGGGCTTCCAAATATCACTTTGCCAATTCCACAAGAACTGTCTTAGCGAAAGGCTTCTTGAGGGGAAAGCTGTAACTCTGTGAGATGATTTCACAGAACACAAAGAAGTTTCTCAGAAAGCTTTTTTCTCTTTGTTATCGGAGGATATTTCCTTTGGCCCTATAGTCTTCAAAGGGATCCGAAATATCTGTTCTCAGATTCCACAGAAATAAGGCTAGCAAAGAGATCCACGAAATACAGATGTAACTCTGTGAGTGGAAGTCACATATCACAGAGCAGTTTCTCAGAAAGCTTCTTTCCAGATTTCATCGGAGGATATTTGCTTTTTCACCGTAGCCCTCTAAGGGCTTCCAAATATCACTTTGCCAATTCCACAAGAACTGTCTTAGCGAAAGGCTTCTTGAGGGGAAAGCTGTAACTCTGTGAGATGATTTCACAGAACACAAAGAAGTTTCTCAGAAAGCTTCTTTCTCTTTGTTATGGGAGGATATATCCTTTGGCCCTATAGTCTTCAAAGAGATCCGAAATATCTGTTCTCAGATTCCACAGAAATAAGGCTAGCAAAGAGATCCACGAAATACCGATGTAACTCGGTGAGTGGAAGTCACATATCACAGAGCAGTTTCTCAGAAAGCTTCTTTCCAGATTTCATCGGAGGATATTTCCTTTTTCACCGTAGCCCTCTAAGGGCTTCCAAATATCACTTTGCCAATTCCACAAGAACTGTCTTAGCGAAAGGCTTCTTGAGGGGAAAGCTGTAACTCTGTGAGATGATTTCACAGAACACAAAGAAGTTTCTCAGAAAGCTTCTTTCTCTTTGTTATGGGAGGATATTTCCTTTGGCCCTATATTCTTCAAAGGGATTCTAAATATCTGCTCTCAGATTCCACAGAAATAAGGCTAGCAAAGAGATCCACGAAATACAGATGTAACTCTGTGAGTGGAAGTCACATATCCCAGAGCAGTTTCTCAGAAAGCTTCTTTCCAGATTTCATCGGAGGATATTTCCTTTTTCACCATAGCCCTCTATGGGCTTCCAAATATCACTTTGCCAATTCCACAAGAACGGTCTTAGCGAAAGGCTTCTTGAGGGGAAAGCTGTAACTCTGTGAGATGATTTCACAGAACACAAAGAAGTTTCTCAGAAAGCTTCCTTCTCTTTGTTATTGGAGGATATTTCCTTTGACCCTATAGTCTTCATAGGGTTCCGAAATATCTGTTCTCAGATTCCATAGAAATAAGGCTAGCAAAGAGATCCACGAAATACAGATGTAACTCTGTGAGTGGAAGTCACATATCACAGAGCAGTTTCTCAGAAAGCTTCTTTCCAGATTTCATCGGAGGATATTTCCTTTTTCACCGTAGCCCTCTAAGGGCTTCCAAATATCACTTTGCCAATTCCACAAGAACTGTCTTAGCGAAAGGCTTCTTGAGGAGAAAGCTGTAACTCTGTGAGATGATTTCACAGAACACAAAGAAGTTTCTCAGAAAGCTTCTTTCTCTTTGTTATGGGAGGATATTTCCTTTGGCCCTATATTCTTCAAAGGGATTTTAAATATCTGCTCTCAGATTCCACAGAAATAAGGATAGCAAAGAGATCCACGAAATACAGATGTAACTCCTTGAGTGGAAGTCACATATCCCAGAGCAGTTTCTCAGAAAGCTTCTTTCCAGATTTCCCCGGAGGATATTTCCTTTTTCACCGTAGCCCTCTATGGGCTTCCAAATATCACTTTGCAATTCCACAAGAACTGTCTTAGCGAAAGGCTTCTTGAGGGGAAAGCTGTAACTCTGTGAGATGATTTCACAGAACACAAAGAAGTTTCTCAGAAAGCTTCTTTCTCTTTGTTATCGGAGGATATTTCCTTTGGCCCTATAGTCTTCAAAGGGATCCGAAATATCTGTTCTCAGATTCCACAGAAATAAGGCTAGCAAAGAGATCCACGAAATACAGATGTAACTCTGTGAGTGGAAGTCACATATCACAGAGCAGTTTCTCAGAAAGCTTCTTTCCAGATTTCATCGGAGGATATTTCCTTTTTCACCGTAGCCCTCTAAGGGCTTCCAAATATCACTTTGCCAATTCCACAAGAACTGTCTTAGCGAAAGGCTTCTTGAGGGGAAAGCTGTAACTCTGTGAGATGATTTTTCAGAACACAAAGAAGTTTCTCAGAAAGCTTCTTTCTATTTGTTATGGGAGGATATTTCCTTTGGCCCTATATTCTTCAAAGGGATTCTAAATATCTGCTCTCAGATTCCACAGAAATAAGGCTAGCAAAGAGATCCACGATATACAGATGTAACTCTGTGAGTGGAAGTCACATACCCCAGAGCAGTTTCTCAGAAAGCTTCTTTCCAGATTTCATCGGAGGATATTTCCTTTTTCACCGTAGCCCTCTATGGGCTTCCAAATATCACTTTGCCAATTCCACAAGAACTGTCTTAGCGAAAGGCTTCTTGAGGGGAAAGCTGTAACTCTGTGAGATGATTTCACAGAACACAAAGAAGTTTCTCAGAAAGCTTCCGTCTCTTTGTTATTGGAGGATATTTCCTTTGGCCCTATAGTCTTCAAAGGGTTCCGAAATATCTGTTCTCAGATTCCACAGAAATAAGGCTAGCAAAGAGATCCACGAAATACAGATGTAACTCTGTGAGTGGAAGTCACATATCACAGAGCAGTTTCTCAAAAAGCTTCTTTCCAGATTTCATCGGAGGATATTTCCTTTTTCACCGTAGCCCTCTAAGGGCTTCCAAATATCACTTTGCCAATTCCACAAGAACTGTCTCAGCGAAAGGCTTCTTGAGGGGAAAGCTGTAACTCTGTGAGATGATTTCACAGAACACAAAGAAGTTTCTCAGAAAGCTTCTTTCTCTTTGTTATGGGAGGATATTTCCTTTGGCCCTATATACTTCAAAGGGATTCTAAATATCTGCTCTCAGATTCCACAGAAATAAGGCTAGGAAAGAGATCCACGAAATACAGATGTAACTCTGTGAGTGGAAGTCACATATCCCAGAGCAGTTTCTCAGAAAGCTTCTTTCCAGATTTCATCGGAGGATATTTCCTTTTTCACCGTAGCCCTCTATGGGCTTGCAAATATCACTTTGCCAATTCCACAAGAACTGTCTTAGCGAAAGGCTTCTTGAGGGGAAAGCTGTAACTCTGTGAGATGATTTCACAGAACACAAAGAAGTTTCTCAGAAAGCTTTTTTCTCTTTGTTATCGGAGGATATTTCCTTTGGCCCTATAGTCTTCAAAGGGATCCGAAATATCTGTTCTCAGATTCCACAGAAATAAGGCTAGCAAAGAGATCCACGAAATACAGATGTAACTCTGTGAGTGGAAGTCACATATCACAGAGCAGTTTCTCAGAAAGCTTCTTTCCAGATTTCATCGGAGGATATTTCCTTTTTCACCGTAGCCCTCTAAGGGCTTCCAAAGATCACTTTGCCAATTCCACAAAAACTGTCTTAGCGAAAGGCTTCTTGAGGGGAAAGCTGTAACTCTGTGAGATGATTTCACAGAACACAAAGAAGTTTCTCAGAAAGCTTCTTTCTCTTTGTTATGGGAGGATATATCCTTTGGCCCTATAGTCTTCAAAGAGATCCGAAATATCTGTTCTCAGATTCCACAGAAATAAGGCTAGCAAAGAGATCCACGAAATACAGATGTAACTCGGTGAGTGGAAGTCACATATCACAGAGCAGTTTCTCAGAAAGCTTCTTTCCAGATTTCATCGGAGGATATTTCCTTTTTCACCATAGCCGTCTATGGGCTTCCAAATATCACTTTGCCAATTCCACAAGAACTGTCTTAGCGAAAGGCTTCTTCAGGGGAAAGCTGTAACTCTGTGAGATGATTTCACAGAACACAAAGAAGTTTCTCAGAAAGCTTCTTTCTCTTTGTTATCGGAGGATATTTCCTTTGGCCCTGTAGTCTTCAAAGGGATCCGAAATATATGTTCTCAGATTCCACAGAAATAAGGCTAGCAAAGAGATCCACGAAATACAGATGTAACTCTGTGAGTGGAAGTCATATATCCAGAGAAGTTTCTCAGAAAGCTTCTTTCCAGATTTCATCGGAGGATATTTCCTTTTTCACCGTAGCCCTCTATGGGCTTCCAAATATCACTTTGCCAATTCCACAAGAACTGTCTTAGCGAAAGGCTTCTTGAGGGGAAAGCTGTAACTCTGTGAGATGATTTCACAGAACACAAAGAAGTTTCTCAGAAAGCTTCTTTCTCTTTGTTATGGGAGGATATTTCCTTTGGCCCTATATTCTTCAAAGGGATTCTAAATATCTGCTCTCAGATTCCACAGAAATAAGGCTAGCAAAGAGATCCACGAAATACAGATGTAACTCTGTGAGTGGAAGTCACATATCCCAGAGCAGTTTCTCAGAAAGCTTCTTTCCAGATTTCATCCGAGGATATTTCCTTTTTCACCGTAGCCCTCTATGGACTTCCAAATATCACTTTGCAATTCCACAAGAACTGTCTTAGCGAAAGGCTTCTTGAGGGGAAAGCTGTAACTCTGTGAGATGATTTCACAGAACACAAAGAAGTTTCTCAGAAAGCTTCTTTCTCTTTGTTATCGGAGGATATTTCCTTTGGCCCTATAGTCTTCAAAGGGATCCGAAATATCTGTTCTCAGATTCCACAGAAATAAGGCTAGCAAAGAGATCCACGAAATACAGATGTAACTTTGTGAGTGGAAGTCACATATCACAGAGCAGTTTCTCAGAAAGCTTCTTTCCAGATTTCATCGGAGGATATTTCCTTTTTCACCGTAGCCCTCTAAGGGCTTCCAAATATCACTTTGCCAATTCCACAAGAACTGTCTTAGCGAAAGGCTTCTTGAGGGGAAAGCTGTAACTCTGTGAGATGATTTTTCAGAACACAAAGAAGTTTCTCAGAAAGCTTCTTTCTATTTGTTATGGGAGGATATTTCCTTTGGCCCTATATTCTTCAAAGGGATTCTAAATATCTGCTCTCAGATTCCACAGAAATAAGGCTAGCAAAGAGATCCACGATATACAGATGTAACTCTGTGAGTGGAAGTCACATATCCCAGAGCAGTTTCTCAGAAAGCTTCTTTCCAGATTTCATCGGAGGATATTTCCTTTTTCACCATAGCCCTCTATGGGCTTCCAAATATCACTTTGCCAATTCCACAAGAACTGTCTTAGCGAAAGGCTTCTTGAGGGGAAAGCTGTAACTCTGTGAGATGATTTCACAGAACACAAAGAAGTTTCTCAGAAAGCTTCCGTCTCTTTGTTCTTGGAGGATATTTCCTTTGGCCCTATAGTCTTCAAAGGGTTCCGAAATATCTGTTCTCAGATTCCACAGAAATAAGGCTAGCAAAGAGATCCACGAAATACAGATGTAACTCTGTGAGTGGAAGTCACATATCACAGAGCAGTTTCTCAGAAAGCTTCTTTCCAGATTTCATCGGAGGATATTTCCTTTTTCACCGTAGCCCTCTAAGGGCTTCCAAATATCACTTTGCCAATTCCACAAGAACTGTCTCAGCGAAAGGCTTCTTGAGGGGAAAGCTGTATCTCTGTGAGATGATTTCACAGAACACAAAGAAGTTTCTCAGAAAGCTTCTTTCTCTTTGTTATGGGAGGATATTTCCTTTGGCCCTATATTCTTCAAAGGGATTCTAAATATCTGCTCTCAGATTCCACAGAAATAAGGCTAGGAAAGAGATCCACGAAATACAGATGTAACTCTGTGAGTGGAAGTCACATATCCCAGAGCAGTTTCTCAGAAAGCTTCTTTCCAGATTTCATCGGAGGATATTTCCTTTTTCACCGTAGCCCTCTATGGGCTTCCAAATATCACTTTGCCAATTCCACAAGAACTGTCTTAGCGAAAGGCTTCTTGAGGGGAAAGCTGTAACTCTGTGAGATGATTTCACAGAACACAAAGAAGTTTCTCAGAAAGCTTTTTTCTCTTTGTTATCGGAGGATATTTCCTTTGGCCCTATAGTCTTCAAAGGGATCCGAAATATCTGTTCTCAGATTCCACAGAAATAAGGCTAGCAAAGAGATCCACGAAATACAGATGTAACTCTGTGAGTGGAAGTCACATATCACAGAGCAGTTTCTCAGAAAGCTTTTTTCCAGATTTCATCGGAGGATATTTGCTTTTTCACCGTAGCCCTCTAAGGGCTTCCAAATATCACTTTGCCAATTCCACAAAAACTGTCTTAGCGAAAGGCTTCTTGAGGGGAAAGCTGTAACTCTGTGAGATGATTTCACAGAACACAAAGAAGTTTCTCAGAAAGCTTCTTTCTCTTTGTTATGGGAGGATATATCCTTTGGCCCTATAGTCTTCAAAGAGATCCGAAATATCTGTTCTCAGATTCCACAGAAATAAGGCTAGCAAAGAGATCCACGAAATACAGATGTAACTCGGTGAGTGGAAGTCACATATCACAGAGCAGTTTCTCAGAAAGCTTCTTTCCAGATTTCACCGGAGGATATTTCCTTTTTCACCATAGCCGTCTATGGGCTTCCAAATATCACTTTGCCAATTCCACAAGAACTGTCTTAGCGAAAGGCTTCTTCAGGGGAAAGCTGTAACTCTGTGAGATGATTTCACAGAACACAAAGAAGTTTCTCAGAAAGCTTCTTTCTCTTTGTTATCGGAGGATATTTCCTTTGGCCCTGTAGTCTTCAAAGGGATCCGAAATATATGTTCTCAGATTCCACAGAAATAAGGCTAGCAAAGAGATCCACGAAATACAGATGTAACTCTGTGAGTGGAAGTCATATATCCAGAGCAGTTTCTCAGAAAGCTTCTTTCCAGATTTCATCGGAGGATATTTCCTTTTTCACCGTAGCCCTCTAAGGGCTTCCAAATATCACTTTGCCAATTCCACAAGAACTGTCTTAGCGAAAGGCTTCTTGAGGGGAAAGCTGTAACTCTGTGAGATGATTTCACAAAACACAAAGAAGTTTCTCAGAAAGCTTCTTTCTCTTTGTTATGGGAGGATATTTCCTTTGGCCCTATAATCTTCAAAGGGATTCTAAATATCTGCTCTCAGATTCCACAGAAATAAGGCTAGCAAAGAGATCCACGATATACAGATGTAACTCTGTGAGTGGAAGTCACATATCCCATAGCAGTTTCTCAGAAAGCTTCTTTCCAGATTTCATCGGAGGATATTTCCTTTTTCACCGTAGCCCTCTAAGGGCTTCCAAATATCACTTTGCCAATTCCACAAGAACTGTCTTAGCGAAAGGCTTCTTGAGGGGAAAACTGTAACTCTGTGAGATGATTTCGCAGAACACAAAGAAGTTTCTCAGAAAGCTTCTTTCTCTTTGTTATGGGAGGATATTTCCTTTGGCCCTATATTCTTCAAAGGGATTCTAAATATCTGCTCTCAGATTCCACAGAAATAAGGCTAGCAAAGAGATCCACGAAATACAGATGTAACTCTCTGAGTGGAAATCACATATCCCAGAGCAGTTTCTCAGAAAGCTTCTTTCCAGATTTCATCGGAGGATATTTCCTTTTTCACCGTAGCCCTCTATGGGCTTCCAAATATCACTTTGCCAATTCCACAAGAACTGTCTTAGCGAAAGGCTTCTTGAGGGGAAAGCTGTAACTCTGTGAGATGATTTCACAGAACACAAAGAAGTTTCTCAGAAAGCTTCTTTCTCTTTGTTATCGGAGGATATTTCCTTTGGCCCTATAGTCTTCAAAGGGATCCGAAATATCTGTTCTCAGATTCCATAGAAATAAGGCTAGCAAAGAGATCCACGAAATACAGATGTAACTCTGTGAGTGGAAGTCACATATCACAGAGCAGTTTCTCAGAAAGCTTCTTTCCAGATTTCATCGGAGGATATTTCCTTTTTCACCGTAGCCCTCTAAGGGCTTCCAAATATCACTTTGCCAATTCCACAAGAACTGTCTTAGCGAAAGGCTTCTTGAGGGGAAAGCTGTAACTCTGTGAGATGATTTCACAGAACACAAAGAAGTTTCTCAGAAAGCTTCTTTCTCTTTGTTATCGGAGGATATTTCCTTTGGCCCTATATTCTTCAAAGGGATTCTAAATATCTGCTCTCAGATTCCACAGAAATAAGGCTAGCAAAGAGATCCACGATATACAGATGTAACTCTGTGAGTGGAAGTCACATATCACAGAGCAGTTTCTCAGAAAGCTTCTTTCCAGATTTCATCGGAGGATATTTCCTTTTTCACCATAGCCGTCTATGGGCTTCCAAATATCACTTTGCCAATTCCACAAGAACTGTCTTAGCGAAAGGCTTCTTCAGGGGAAAGCTGTAACTCTGTGAGATGATTTCACAGAACACAAAGAAGTTTCTCAGAAAGCTTCTTTCTCTTTGTTATCGGAGGATATTTCCTTTGGCCCTATAGTCTTCAAAGGGATCCGAAATATCTGTTCTCAGATTCCACAGAAATAAGGCTAGCAAAGAGATCCACGAAATACAGATGTAACTCTGTGAGTGGAAGTCACATATCACAGAGCAGTTTCTCAGAAAGCTTCTTTCCATATTTCATCGGAGGATATTTCCTTTTTCACCATAGCCCTCTATGGGCTTCCAAATATCACTTTGCCAATTCCACAAGAACTGTCTTAGCGAAAGGCTTCTTGAGGGGAAAGCTGTAACTCTGTGAGATGATTTCACAGAACACAAAGAAGTTTCTCAGAAAGCTTCTTTCTCTTTGTTATGGGAGGATATTTCCTTTGGCCCTATAGTCTTCAAGGGGATTCTAAATATCTGCTTTCAGATTCCACAGAAATAAGGCTAGCAAAGAGATCCACGAAATACAGATGTAACACTGTGAGTGGAAGTCACATATCACAGAGCAGTTTCTCAGAAAGCTTCTATCCAGATTTCATCGGAGGATATTTCCTTTTTCACCACAGCCCTCTATGGGGTTCCAAATATCACTTTGCCAATTCCACAAGAACTGTCTTAGCGAAAGGCTTCTTGAGGGGAAAGCTGTAATTCTGTGAGATGATTTCACAGAACACAAAGAAGTTTCTCAGAAAGCTTCTTTCTCTTTGTTATGGGAGGATATTTCCTTTGGCCCTATAGTCTTCAAGGGCATTCTAAATATCGGCTTTCAGATTCCACAGAAATAAGGCTAGCAAAGAGATCCACGAAATACAGATGTAACTCTGTGAGTGGAAGTCACATATCACAGAGCAGTTTCTCAGAAAGCTTCTTTCCAGATTTCATCTGAGGATATTTCCTTTTTCACCATAGCCCTATATGGGCTTCCAAATATCACTTTGCCAAATCCACAAGAACTGTTTTAGCGAAAGGCTTCTTGAGGGGAAAGCTGTAACTCTGTGAGATGATTTCACAGAACACAAAGAAGTTTCTCAGAAAGCTTCTTTCTCTTTGTTATCGGAGGATATTTCCTTTGGCCCTATAGTCTTCAAAGGGATCCGAAATATCTGTTCTCAGATTCCACAGAAATAAGGCTAGCAAAGAGATCCACGAAATACAGATGTAACTCGGTGAGTGGAAGTCACATATCACAGAGCAGTTTCTCAGAAAGCTTCTTTCTAGATTTCATCGGAGGATATTTCCTTTTTCACCGTAGCCCTCTAGGGCAACCAAATATCACTTTGCCAATTCCACAAGAACTGTCTTAGCGAAAGGCTTCTTGAGGGGAATGCTGTAACTCTGTGAGATGATTTCACAGAACACAAAGAAGTTTCTCAGAAAGCTTCTTTCTCTTTGTTATCGGAGGATATGTCCTTTGGCCCTATATTCTTCAAAGGGATTCTAAATGTCTGCTCTCAGATTCCACAGAAATAAGGCTAGCAAAGAGATCCACGAAATACAGATGTAACTCTGTGAGTGGAAGTCACATATCACAGAGCAGTTTCTCAGAAAGCTTCTTTCCAGATTTCCTCTCAGGATATTTCCTTTTTCACCGTATCCCTCTATGGGCTTCCAAATATCACTTTGCCAATTCCACAAGAACTGTCTTAGCGAAAGGCTTCTTGAGGGGAAAGCTGTAACTCTGTGAGATGATTTCACAGAACACAAAGAAGTTTCTCAGAAAGCTTTTTTCTCTTTGTTATCGTTGGATATTTCCTTTGGTCCTATAGTCCTCAAAGGGATCCCAAATATCTGTTCTCAGTTTCCACAGAAATAAGGCTAGCAAAGAGATCCACGAAATACAGATGTAACTCTGTGAGTGGAAGTCACATATCCCAGAGCAGTTTCTCAGAAAGCTTCTTTCCAGATTTCATCGGAGGATATTTCCTTTTTCACCATAGCCCTCTATGGGCTTCCAAATATCACTTTGCCAATTCCACAAGAACTGTCTTAGCGAAAGGCTTCTTGAGGGGAAAGCTGTAACTCTGTGAGATGATTTCACAGAACACAAAGAAGTTTCTCAGAAAGCTTCTTTCTCTTTGTTATCGGAGGATATTTCCTTTGGCCCTATAGTCTTCAAAGGGATCCGAAATATCTGTTCTCATATTCCACAGAAATAAGGCTAGCAAAGACATCCACGAAATACAGATGTAACTCTGTGAGTGGAAGTCACATATCACAGAGCAGTTTCTCAGAAAGCTTCTTTCCAGATTTCATCGGAGGATATTTCCTTTTTCACCGTAGCCCTCTAAGGGCTTCCAAATATCACTTTGCCAATTCCACAAGAACTGTCTTAGCGAAAGGCTTCTTGAGGGGAAAGCTGTAACTCTGTGAGATGATTTCACAGAACACAAAGAAGTTTCTCAGAAAGCTTCTTTCTCTTTGTTATGGGAGGATATTTCCTTTGGCCCTATATTCTTCAAAGGGATTCTAAATATCTGCTCTCAGATTCCACAGAAATAAGGCTAGCAAAGAGATCCACGAAATACAGATGTAACTCTGTGAGTGGAAGTCACATATCACAGAGCAGTTTCTCAGAAAGCTTCTTTCCAGATTTCATCGGAGGATATTTCCTTTTTCACCATAGCCCTCTAAGGGCTTCCAAATATCACTTTGCCAATTCCAAAAGAACTGTCTTAGCGAAAGGCTTCTTGAGGGGAAAGCTGTAAGTCTGGGAGATGATTTCACAGAACACAAAGAAGTTTCTCAGAAAGCTTCTTTCTCTTTGTTATCGGAGGATATTTCCTTTGGCCCTATAGTCTTCAAAGGGATCCGAAATATCTGTTCTCAGATTCCACAGAAATAAGGCTAGCAAAGAGATCCACGAAATACAGATGTAACTCTGTGAGTGGAAGTCACATATCACAGAGCAGTTTCTCAGAAAGCTTCTTTCCAGATTTCATCGGAGGATATTTCCTTTTTCACCGTAGCCCTCTAAGGGCTTCCAAATATCACTTTGCCAATTCCACAAGAACTGTCTTAGCGAAAGGCTTCTTTAGGGGAAAGCTGTAACTCTGTGAGATGATTTCACAGAACACAAAGAAGTTACTCAGAAAGCTTCTTTCTCTTTGTTATGGGAGGATATTTCCTTTGGCCCTATATTCTTCAAAGGGATTCTAAATATCTACTCTCAGATTCCGCAGAAATAAGGCTAGCAAAGAGATCCACGATATACAGATGTAACTCTGTGAGTGGAAGTCACATATCCCAGAGCAGTTTCTCAGAAAGCTTCTTTCCAGATTTCATCGGAGGATATTTCCTTTTTCACCATAGCCCTCTATGGGCTTCCAAATATCACTTTGCCAATTCCACAAGAACTGTCTTAGCGAAAGGCTTCTTGAGGGGAAAGCTGTAACTCTGTGAGATGATTTCACAGAACACAAAGAAGTTTCTCAGAAAGCTTCCTTCTCTTTGTTATTGGAGGATATTTCCTTTGACCCTATAGTCTTCAAAGGGTTCCGAAATATCTGTTCTCAGATTCCACAGAAATAAGGCTAGCAAAGAGATCCACGAAATACAGATATAACTCTGTGAGTGGAAGTCACATATCACAGAGCAGTTTCTCAGAAAGCTTCTTTCCAGATTTCATCGGAGGATATTTCCTTTTTCACCGTAGCCCTCTAAGGGCTTCCAAATATCACTTTGCCAATTCCACAAGAACTGTCTTAGCGAAAGGCTTCTTGAGGGGAAAGCTGTAACTCTGTGAGATGATTTCACAGAACACAAAGAAGTTTCTCAGAAAGCTTCTTTCTCTTTGTTATGGGAGGATATTTCCTTTGGCCCTATATTCTTCAAAGGGATTTTAAATATCTGCTCTCAGATTCCACAGAAATAAGGATAGCAAAGAGATCCACGAAATACAGATGTAACACCTTGAGTGGAAGTCACATATCCCAGAGCAGTTTCTCAGAAAGCTTCTTTCCAGATTTCACCGGAGGATATTTCCTTTTTCACCGTAGCCCTCTATGGGCTTCCAAATATCACTTTGCAATTCCACAAGAACTGTCTTAGCGAAAGGCTTCTTGAGGGGAAAGCTGTAACTCTGTGAGATGATTTCACAGAACACAAAGAAGTTTCTCAGAAAGCTTCTTTCTCTTTGTTATCGGAGGATATTTCCTTTGGCCCTATAGTCTTCAAAGGGATCCGAAATATCTGTTCTCAGATTCCACAGAAATAAGGCTAGCAAAGAGATCCACGAAATACAGATGTAACTCTGTGAGTGGAAGTCACATATCACAGAGCAGTTTCTCAGAAAGCTTCTTTCCAGATTTCATCGGAGGATATTTCCTTTTTCACCGTAGCCCTCTAAGGGCTTCCAAATATCACTTTGCCAATTCCACAAGAACTGTCTTAGCGAAAGGCTTCTTGAGGGGAAAGCTGTAACTCTGTGAGATGATTTTTCAGAACACAAAGAAGTTTCTCAGAAAGCTTCTTTCTATTTGTTATGGGAGGATATTTCCTTTGGCCCTATATTCTTCAAAGGGATTCTAAATATCTGCTCTCAGATTCCACAGAAATAAGGCTAGCAAAGAGATCCACGATATACAGATGTAACTCTGTGAGTGGAAGTCACATATCCCAGAGCAGTTTCTCAGAAAGCTTCTTTCCAGATTTCATCGGAGGATATTTCCTTTTTCACCATAGCCCTCTAAGGGCTTCCAAATATCACTTTGCCAATTCCACAAGAACTGTCTTAGCGAAAGGCTTCTTGAGGGGAAAGCTGTAAGTCTGTGAGATGATTTCACAGAACACAAAGAAGTTTCTCAGAAAGCTTCCTTCTCTTTGTTATTGGAGGATATTTCCTTTGGCCCTATAGTCTTCAAAGGGTTCCGAAATATCTGTTCTCAGATTCCACAGAAATAAGGCTAGCAAAGAGATCCACGAAATACAGATGTAACTCTGTGAGTGGAAGTCACATATCACAGAGCAGTTTCTCAGAAAGCTTCTTTCCAGATTTCATCGGAGGATATTTCCTTTTTCACCGTAGCCCTCTAAGGGCTTCCAAATATCACTTTGCCAATTCCACAAGAACTGTCTCAGCGAAAGGCTTCTTGAGGGGAAAGCTGTAACTCTGTGAGATGATTTCACAGAACACAAAGAAGTTTCTCAGAAAGCTTCTTTCTCTTTGTTATGGGAGGATATTTCCTTTGGCCCTATATTCTTCAAAGGGATTCTAAATATCTGCTCTCAGATTCCACAGAAATAAGGCTAGCAAAGAGATCCACGAAATACAGATGTAACTCTGTGAGTGGAAGTCACATATCCCAGAGCAGTTTCTCAGAAAGCTTCTTTCCAGATTTCATCGGAGGATATTTCCTTTTTCACCGTAGCCCTCTATGGGCTTCCAAATATCACTTTGCCAATTCCACAAGAACTGTCTTAGCGAAAGGCTTCTTGAGGGGAAAGCTGTAACTCTGTGAGATGATTTCACAGAACACAATGAAGTTTCTCAGAAAGCTTTTTTCTCTTTGTTATCGGAGGATATTTCCTTTGGCCCTATAGTCTTCAAAGGGATCCGAAATATCTGTTCTCAGATTCCACAGAAATAAGGCTAGCAAAGAGATCCACGAAATACAGATGTAACTCTGTGAGTGGAAGTCACATATCACAGAGCAGTTTCTCAGAAAGCTTCTTTCCAGATTTCATCGGAGGATATTTGCTTTTTCACCGTAGCCCTCTAAGGGCTTCCAAATATCACTTTGCCAATTCCACAAGAACTGTCTTAGCGAAAGGCTTCTTGAGGGGAAAGCTGTAACTCTGTGAGATGATTTCACAGAACACAAAGAAGTTTCTCAGAAAGCTTCTTTCTCTTTGTTATGGGAGGATATATCCTTTGGCCCTATAGTCTTCAAAGAGATCCGAAATATCTGTTCTCAGATTCCACAGAAATAAGGATAGCAAAGAGATCCACGAAATACAGATGTAACTCGGTGAGTGGAAGTCACATATCACAGAGCAGTTTCTCAGAAAGCTTCTTTCCAGATTTCATCGGAGGATATTTCCTTTTTCACCATAGCCGTCTATGGGCTTCCAAATATCACTTTGCCAATTCCACAAGAACTGTCTTAGCGAAAGGCTTCTTCAGGGGAAAGCTGTAACTCTGTGAGATGATTTCACAGAACACAAAGAAGTTTCTCAGAAAGCTTCTTTCTCTTTGTTATCGGAGGATATTTCCTTTGGCCCTGTAGTCTTCAAAGGGATCCGAAATATCTGTTCTCAGATTCCACAGAAATAAGGCTAGCAAAGAGATCCACGAAATACAGATGTAACTCTGTGAGTGGAAGTCATATATCCAGAGCAGTTTCTCAGAAAGCTTCTTTCCAGATTTCATCGGAGGATATTTCCTTTTTCACCGTAGCCCTCTAAGGGCTTCCAAATATCACTTTGCCAATTCCACAAGAACTGTCTTAGCGAAAGGCTTCTTGAGGGGAAAGCTGTAACTCTGTGAGATGATTTCACAGAACACAAAGAAGTTTCTCAGAAAGCTTCTTTCTCTTTGTTATGGGAGGATATTTCCTTTGGCCCTATATTCTTCAAAGGTATTCTAAATATCTGCTCTCAGATTCCACAGAAATAAGGCTAGCAAAGAGATCCACGAAATACAGATGTAACTCTGTGAGTGGAAGTCACATATCCCAGAGCAGTTTCTCAGAAAGCTTCTTTCCAGATTTCATCCGAGGATATTTCCTTTTTCACCGTAGCCCTCTATGGACTTCCAAATATCACTTTGCAATTCCACAAGAACTGTCTTAGCGAAAGGCTTCTTGAGGGGAAAGCTGTAACTCTGTGAGATGATTTCACAGAACACAAAGAAGTTTCTCAGAAAGCTTCTTTCTCTTTGTTATCGGAGGATATTTCCTTTGGCCCTATAGTCTTCAAAGGGATCCGAAATATCTGTTCTCAGATTCCACAGAAATAAGGCTAGCAAAGAGATCCACGAAATACAGATGTAACTCTGTGAGTGGAAGTCACATATCACAGAGCAGTTTCTCAGAAAGCTTCTTTCCAGATTTCATCGGAGGATATTTCCTTTTTCACCGTAGCCCTCTAAGGGCTTCCAAATATCACTTTGCCAATTCCACAAGAACTGTCTTAGCGAAAGGCTTCTTTAGGGGAAAGCTGTAACTCTGTGAGATGATTTCACAGAACACAAAGAAGTTACTCAGAAAGCTTCTTTCTCTTTGTTATGTGAGGATATTTCCTTTGGCCCCATATTCTTCAAAGGGATTCTAAATATCTACTCTCAGATTCCACAGAAATAAGGCTAGCAAAGAGATCCACGATATACAGATGTAACTCTGTGAGTGGAAGTCACATATCCCAGAGCAGTTTCTCAGAAAGCTTCTTTCCAGATTTCATCGGAGGATATTTCCTTTTTCACCATAGCCCTCTAAGGGCTTCCAAATATCACTTTGCCAATTCCACAAGAACTGTCTTAGCGAAAGGCTTCTTGAGGGGAAAGCTGTAACTCTGTGAGATGATTTCACAGAACACAAAGAAGTTTCTCAGAAAGCTTCCTTCTCTTTGTTATTGGAGGATATTTCCTTTGACCCTATAGTCTTCATAGGGTTCCGAAATATCTGTTCTCAGATTCCACAGAAATAAGGCTAGCAAAGAGATCCACGAAATACAGATGTAACGCTGTGAGTGGAAGTCACATATCACAGAGCAGTTTCTCAGAAAGCTTCTTTCCAGATTTCATCGGAGGATATTTCCTTTTTCACCGTAGCCCTCTAAGAGCTTCCAAATATCACTTTGCAAATTCCACAAGAACTGTCTTAGCGAAAGGCTTCTTGAGGGGAAAGCTGTAACTCTGTGAGATGATTTCACAGAACACAAAGAAGTTTCTCAGAAAGCTTCTTTCTCTTTGTTATGGGAGGATATTTCCTTTGGCCCTATATTCTTCAAAGGGATTTTAAATATCTGCTCTCAGATTCCACAGAAATAAGGATAGCAAAGAGATCCACGAAATACAGATGTAACTCCTTGAGTGGAAGTCACATATCCCAGAGCAGTTTCTCAGAAAGCTTCTTTCCAGATTTCACCGGAGGATATTTCCTTTTTCACCGTAGCCCTCTATGGGCTTCCAAATATCACTTTGCAATTCCACAAGAACTGTCTTAGCGAAAGGCTTCTTGAGGGGAAAGCTGTAACTCTGTGAGATGATTTCACAGAACACAAAGAAGTTTCTCAGAAAGCTTCTTTCTCTTTGTTATCGGAGGATATTTCCTTTGGCCCTATAGTCTTCAAAGGGATCCGAAATATCTGTTCTCAGATTCCACAGAAATAAGGCTAGCAAAGAGATCCACGAAATACAGATGTAACTCTGTGAGTGGAAGTCACATATCACAGAGCAGTTTCTCAGAAAGCTTCTTTCCAGATTTCATCGGAGGATATTTCCTTTTTCACCGTAGCCCTCTAAGGGCTTCCAAATATCACTTTGCCAATTCCACAAGAACTGTCTTAGCGAAAGGCTTCTTGAGGGGAAAGCTGTAACTCTGTGAGATGATTTTTCAGAACACAAAGAAGTTTCTCAGAAAGCTTCTTTCTATTTGTTATGGGAGGATATTTCCTTTGGCCCTATATTCTTCAAAGGGATTCTAAATATCTGCTCTCAGATTCCACAGAAATAAGGCTAGCAAAGAGATCCACGATATACAGATGTAACTCTGTGAGTGGAAGTCACATATCCCAGAGCAGTTTCTCAGAAAGCTTCTTTCCAGATTTCATCGGAGGATATTTCCTTTTTCACCATAGCCCTCTATGGGCTTCCAAATATCACTTTGCCAATTCCACAAGAACTGTCTTAGCGAAAGGCTTCTTGAGGGGAAAGCTGTAACTCTGTGAGATGATTTCACAGAACACAAAGAAGTTTCTCAGAAAGCTTCATTCTCTTTGTTATTGGAGGATATTTCCTTTGGCCCTATAGTCTTCAAAGGGTTCCGAAATATCTGTTCTCAGATTCCACAGAAATAAGGCTAGCAAAGAGATCCACGAAATACAGATGTAACTCTGTGAGTGGAAGTCACATATCACAGAGCAGTTTCTCAGAAAGCTTCTTTCCAGATTTCATTGGAGGATATTTCCTTTTTCACCGTAGCCCTCTAAGGGCTTCCAAATATCACTTTGCCAATTCCACAAGAACTGTCTCAGCGAAAGGCTTCTTGAGGGGAAAGCTGTAACTCTGTGAGATGATTTCACAGAACACAAAGAAGTTTCTCAGAAAGCTTCTTTCTCTTTGTTATGGGAGGATATTTACTTTGGCCCTATATTCTTCAAAGGGATTCTAAATATCTGCTCTCAGATTCCACAGAAATAAGGCTAGCAAAGAGATCCACGAAATACAGATGTAACTCTGTGAGTGGAAGTCACATATCCCAGAGCAGTTTCTCAGAAAGCTTCTTTCCAGATTTCATCGGAGGATATTTCCTTTTTCACCGTAGCCCTCTATGGGCTTCCAAATATCACTTTGCCAATTCCACAAGAACTGTCTTAGCGAAAGGCTTCTTGAGGGGAAAGCTGTAACTCTGTGAGATGATTTCACAGAACACAAAGAAGTTTCTCAGAAAGCTTTTTTCTCTTTGTTATCGGAGGATATTTCCTTTGGCCCTATAGTCTTCAAAGGGATCCGAAATATCTGTTCTCAGATTCCACAGAAATAAGGCTAGCAAAGAGATCCACGAAATACAGATGTAACTCTGTGAGTGGAAGTCACATATCACAGAGCAGTTTCTCAGAAAGCTTCTTTCCAGATTTCATCGGAGGATATTTCCTTTTTCACCGTAGCCCTCTAAGGGCTTCCAAATATCACTTTGCCAATTCCACAAGAACTGTCTTAGCGAAAGGCTTCTTTAGGGGAAAGCTGTAACTCTGTGAGATGATTTCACAGAACACAAAGAAGTTTCTCAGAAAGCTTCTTTCTCTTTGTTATGGGAGGATATTTCCTTTGGCCCTATAGTCTTCAAGGGGATTCTAAATATCTTCTTTCAGATTCCACAGAAATAAGGCTAGCAAAGAGATCCACGAAATACAGATGTAACACTGTGAGTGGAAGTCACATATCACAGAGCAGTTTCTCAGAAAGCTTCTTTCCAGATTTCATCGGAGGATATTTCCTTTTTCACCATAGCCCTCTATGGGGTTCCAAATATCACTTTGCCAATTCCACAAGAACTGTCTTAGCGAAAGGCTTCTTGAGGGGAAAGCTGTAATTCTGTGAGATGATTTCACAGAACACAAAGAAGTTTCTCAGAAAGCTTCTTTCTCTTTGTTATGGGAGGATATTTCCTTTGGCCCTATAGTCTTCAAGGGGATTCTAAATATCTGCTTTCAGATTCCACAGAAATAAGGCTAGCAAAGAGATCCACGAAATACAGATGTAACTCTGTGAGTGGAAGTCACATATCACAGAGCAGTTTCTCAGAAAGCTTCTTTCCAGATTTCATCTGAGGATATTTCCTTTTTCACCATAGCCCTATATGGGCTTCCAAATATCACTTTGCCAAATCCACAAGAACTGTTTTAGCGAAAGGCTTCTTGAGGGGAAAGCTGTAACTCTGTGAGATGATTTCACAGAACACAAAGAAGTTTCTCAGAAAGCTTCTTTCTCTTTGTTATCGGAGGATATTTCCTTTGGCCCTATAGTCTTCAAAGGGATCCGAAATATCTGTTCTCAGATTCCACAGAAATAAGGCTAGCAAAGAGATCCACGAAATACAGATGTAACTCTGTGAGTGGAAGTCACATATCACAGAGCAGTTTCTCAGAAAACTTCTTTCTAGATTTCATCGGAGGATATTTCCTTTTTCACCGTAGCCCTCTAGGGCAACCAAATATCACTTTGCCAATTCCACAAGAACTGTCTTAGCGAAAGGCTTCTTGAGGGGAATGCTGTAACTCTGTGAGATGATTTCACAGAACACAAAGAAGTTTCTCAGAAAGCTTCTTTCTCTTTGTTATCGGAGGATATTTACTTTGGCCCTATATTCTTCAAAGGGATTCTAAATATCTGCTCTCAGATTCCACAGAAATAAGGCTAGCAAAGAGATCCACGAAATACAGATGTAACTCCGTGAGTGGAAGTCACATATCACAGAGCAGTTTCTCAGAAAGCTTCTTTCCAGATTTCATCGGAGGATATTTCCTTTTTCACCATAGCCCTCTATGGGCTTCCAAATATCACTTTGCCAATTCCACAAGAACTGTCTTAGCGAAAGGCTTCTTGAGGGGAAAGCTGTAACTCTGTGAGATGATTTCACAGAACACAAAGAAGTTTCTCAGAAAGCTTTTTTCTCTTTGTTATCGTTCGATATTTCCTTTGGTCCTATAGTCTTCAAAGGGATCCGAAATATCTGTTCTCAGATTCCACAGAAATAAGGCTAGCAAAGAGATCCACGAAATACAGATGTAACTCTGTGAGTGGAAGTCACATATCACAGAGCAGTTTCTCAGAAAGCTTCTTTCGAGATTTCATCGGAGGATATTTCCTTTTTCACCATAGCTCTCTATGGGCTTCCAAATATCACTTTGCCAATTCCACAAGAACTGTCTTAGCGAAAGGCTTCTTGAGGGGAAAGCTGTAACTCTGTGAGATGATTTCACAGAACACAAAGAAGTTTCTCAGAAAGCTTCTTTCTCTTTGTTATCGGAGGATATTTCCTTTGGCCCTATAGTCTTCAAAGGGATCCGAAATATCTGTTCTCAGATTCCACAGAAATAAGGCTAGCAAAGAGATCCACGAAATACAGATGTAACTCGGTGAGTGGAAGTCACATATCACAGAGCAGTTTCTCAGAAAGCTTCTTTCCAGATTTCATCGGAGGATATTTCCTTTTTCACCGTAGCCCTCTAGGGCAACCAAATATCACTTTGCCAATTCCACAAGAACTGTCTTAGCGAAAGGCTTCTTGAGGGGAATGCTGTAACTCTGTGAGATGATTTCACAGAACACAAAGAAGTTTCTCAGAAAGCTTCTTTCTCTTTGTTATCGGAGGATATGTCCTTTGGCCCTATATTCTTCAAAGGGATTCTAAATATCTGCTCTCAGATTCCACAGAAATAAGGCTAGCAAAGAGATCCACGAAATACAGATGTAACTCTGTGAGTGGAAGTCACATATCACAGAGCAGTTTCTCAGAAAGCTTCTTTCCAGATTTCCTCTCAGGATATTTCCTTTTTCACCGTATCCCTCTATGGGCTTCCAAATATCACTTTGCCAATTCCACAAGAACTGTCTTAGCGAAAGGCTTCTTGAGGGGAAAGCTGTAACTCTGTGAGATGATTTCACAGAACACAAAGAAGTTTCTCAGAAAGCTTTTTTCTCTTTGTTATCGTTGGATATTTCCTTTGGTCCTATAGTCCTCAAAGGGATCCCAAATATCTGTTCTCAGTTTCCACAGAAATAAGGCTAGCAAAGAGATCCACGAAATACAGATGTAACTCTGTGAGTGGAAGTCACATATCCCAGAGCAGTTTCTCAGAAAGCTTCTTTCCAGATTTCATCGGAGGATATTTCCTTTTTCACCATAGCCCTCTATGGGCTTCCAAATATCACTTTGCCAATTCCACAAGAACTGTCTTAGCGAAAGGCTTCCTGAGGGGAAAGCTGTAACTCTGTGAGATGATTTCACAGAACACAAAGAAGTTTCTCAGAAAGCTTCTTTCTCTTTGTTATCGGAGGATATTTCCTTTGGCCCTATAGTCTTCAAAGGGATCCGAAATATCTGTTCTCAGATTCCACAGAAATAAGGCTAGCAAAGAGATCCACGAAATACAGATGTAACTCTGTGAGTGGAAGTCACATATCACAGAGCAGTTTCTCAGAAAGCTTCTTTCCAGATTTCATCGGAGGATATTTCCTTTTTCACCGTAGCCCTCTAAGGGCTTCCAAATATCAGTTTGCCAATTCCACAAGAACTGTCTTAGCGAAAGGCTTCTTGAGGGGAAAGCTGTAACTCTGTGAGATGATTTCACAGAACACAAAGAAGTTTCTCAGAAAGCTTCTTTCTCTTTGTTATGGGAGGATATTTCTTTTGGCCCTATATTCTTCAAAGGGATTCTAAATATCTGCTCTCAGATTCCACAGAAATAAGGCTAGCAAAGAGATCCACGAAATACAGATGTAACTCTGTGAGTGGAAGTCACATATCCCAGAGCAGTTTCTCAGAAAGCTTCTTTCCAGATTTCATCGGAGGATATTTCCTTTTTCACCATAGTCCTCTAAGGGCTTCCAAATATCACTTTGCCAATTCCAAAAGAACTGTCTTAGCGAAAGGCTTCTTGAGGGGAAAGCTGTAACTCTGGGAGATGATTTCACAGAACACAAAGAAGTTTCTCAGAAAGCTTCTTTCTCTTTGTTATCGGAGGATATTTCCTTTGGCCCTATGGTCTTCAAACGGATCCGAAATATCTGTTCTCAGATTCCACAGAAATAAGGCTAGCAAAGAGATCCACGAAATACAGATGTAACTCTGTGAGTGGAAGTCACATATCACAGAGCAGTTTCTCAGAAAGCTTCTTTCCAGATTTCATCGGAGGATATTTCCTTTTTCACCGTAGCCCTCTAAGGGCTTCCAAATATCACTTTGCCAATTCCACAAGAACTGTCTTAGCGAAAGGCTTCTTGAGGGGAAAGCTGTAACTCTGTGAGATGATTTCACAGAACACAAAGAAGTTTCTCAGAAAGCTTCTTTCTCTTTGTTATGGGAGGATATTTCCTTTGGCCCTATATTCTTCAAAGGGATTTTAAATATCTGCTCTCAGATTCCACAGAAATAAGGATAGCAAAGAGATCCACGAAATACAGATGTAACTCCTTGAGTGGAAGTCACATATCCCAGAGCAGTTTCTCAGAAAGCTTCTTTCCAGATTTCACCGGAGGATATTTCCTTTTTCACCGTAGCCCTCTATGGGCTTCCAAATATCACTTTGCAATTCCACAAGAACTGTCTTAGCGAAAGGCTTCTTGAGGGGAAAGCTGTAACTCTGTGAGATGATTTCACAGAACACAAAGAAGTTTCTCAGAAAGCTTCTTTCTCTTTGTTATCGGAGGATATTTCCTTTGGCCCTATAGTCTTCAAAGGGATCCGAAATATCTGTTCTCAGATTCCACAGAAATAAGGCTAGCAAAGAGATCCACGAAATACAGATGTAACTCTGTGAGTGGAAGTCACATATCACAGAGCAGTTTCTCAGAAAGCTTCTTTCCAGATTTCATCGGAGGGTATTTCCTTTTTCACCGTAGCCCTCTAAGGGCTTCCAAATATCACTTTGCCAATTCCACAAGAACTGTCTTAGCGAAAGGCTTCTTGAGGCGAAAGCTGTAACTCTGTGAGATGATTTTTCAGAACACAAAGAAGTTTCTCAGAAAGCTTCTTTCTATTTGTTATGGGAGGATATTTCCTTTGGCCCTATATTCTTCAAAGGGATTCTAAATATCTGCTCTCAGATTCCACAGAAATAAGGCTAGGAAAGAGATCCACGATATACAGATGTAACTCTGTGAGTGGAAGTCACATATCCCAGAGCAGTTTCTCAGAAAGCTTCTTTCCAGATTTCATCGGAGGATATTTCCTTTTTCACCATAGCCCTCTATGGGCTTCCAAATATCACTTTGCCAATTCCACAAGAACTGTCTTAGCGAAAGGCTTCTTAAGGGGAAAGCTGTAACTCTGTGAGATGATTTCACAGAACACAAAGAAGTTTCTCAGAAAGCTTCCTTCTCTTTGTTATTGGAGGATATTTCCTTTGGCCCTATAGTCTTCAAAGGGTTCCGAAATATCTGTTCTCAGATTCCACAGAAATAAGGCTAGCAAAGAGATCCACGAAATACAGATGTAACTCTGTGAGTGGAAGTCACATATCACAGAGCAGTTTCTCAGAAAGCTTCTTTCCAGATTTCATCGGAGGATATTTCCTTTTTCACCGTAGCCCTCTAAGGGCTTCCAAATATCACCTTGCCAATTCCACAAGAACTGTCTCAGCGAAAGGCTTCTTGAGGGGAAAGCTGTAACTCTGTGAGATGATTTCACAGAACACAAAGAAGTTTCTCAGAAAGCTTCTTTCTCTTTGTTATGGGAGGATATTTCCTTTGGCCCTATATTCTTCAAAGGGATTCTAAATATCTGCTCTCAGATTCCACAGAAATAAGGCTAGCAAAGAGATCCACGAAATACAGATGTAACTCTGTGAGTGGAAGTCACATATCCCAGAGCAGTTTCTCAGAAAGCTTCTTTCCAGATTTCATCGGAGGATATTTCCTTTTTCACCGTAGCCCTCTATGGGCTTCCAAATATCACTTTGCCAATTCCACAAGAACTGTCTTAGCGAAAGGCTTCTTGAGGGGAAAGCTGTAACTCTGTGAGATGATTTCACAGAACACAAAGAAGTTTCTCAGAAAGCTTTTTTCTCTTTGTTATCGGAGGATATTTCCTTTGGCCCTATAGTCTTCAAAGGGATCCGAAATATCTGTTCTCAGATTCCACAGAAATAAGGCTAGCAAAGAGATCCACGAAATACAGATGTAACTCTGTGAGTGGAAGTCACATATCACAGAGCAGTTTCTCAGAAAGCTTCTTTCCAGATTTCATCGGAGGATATTTCCTTTTTCACCGTAGCCCTCTAAGGGCTTCCAAATATCACTTTGCCAATTCCACAAGAACTGTCTTAGCGAAAGGCTTCTTTAGGGGAAAGCTGTAACTCTGTGAGATGATTTCACAGAACACAAAGAAGTTTCTCAGAAAGCTTCTTTCTCTTTGTTATGGGAGGATATTTCCTTTGGCCCTATAGTCTTCAAGGGGATTCTAAATATCTTCTTTCAGATTCCACAGAAATAAGGCTAGCAAAGAGATCCACGAAATACAGATGTAACACTGTGAGTGGAAGTCACATATCACAGAGCAGTTTCTCAGAAAGCTTCTTTCCAGATTTCATCGGAGGATATTTCCTTTTTCACCATAGCCCTCTATGGGGTTCCAAATATCACTTTGCCAATTCCACAAGAACTGTCTTAGCGAAAGGCTGCTTGAGGGGAAAGCTGTAATTCTGTGAGATGATTTCACAGAACACAAAGAAGTTTCTCAGAAAGCTTCTTTCTCTTTGTTATGGGAGGATATTTCCTTTGGCCCTATAGTCTTCAAGGGGATTCTAAATATCTGCTTTCAGATTCCACAGAAATAAGGCTAGCAAAGAGAACCACGAAATACAGATGTAACTCTGTGAGTGGAAGTCACATATCACAGAGCAGTTTCTCAGAAAGCTTCTTTCCAGATTTCATCTGAGGATATTTCCTTTTTCACCATAGCCCTATATGGGCTTCCAAATATCACTTTGCCAAATCCACAAGAACTGTTTTAGCGAAAGGCTTCTTGAGGGGAAAGCTGTAACTCTGTGAGATGATTTCACAGAACACAAAGAAGTTTCTCAGAAAGCTTCTTTCTCTTTGTTATCGGAGGATATTTCCTTTGGCCCTATAGTCTTCAAAGGGATCCGAAATATCTGTTCTCAGATTCCACAGAAATAAGGCTAGCAAAGAGATCCACGAAATACAGATGTAACTCCTTGAGTGGAAGTCACATATCCCAGAGCAGTTTCTCAGAAAGCTTCTTTCCAGATTTCACCGGAGGATATTTCCTTTTTCACCGTAGCCCTCTATGGGCTTCCAAATATCACTTTGCAATTCCACTAGAACTGTCTTAGCGAAAGGCTTCTTGAGGGGAAAGCTGTAACTCTGTGAGATGATTTCACAGAACACAAAGAAGTTTCTCAGAAAGCTTCTTTCTCTTTGTTATCGGAGGATATTTCCTTTGGCCCTATAGTCTTCAAAGGGATCCGAAATATCTGTTCTCAGATTCCACAGAAATAAGGCTAGCAAAGAGATCCACGAAATACAGATGTAACTCTGTGAGTGGAAGTCACATATCACAGAGCAGTTTCTCAGAAAGCTTCTTTCCAGATTTCATCGGAGGATATTTCCTTTTTCACCGTAGCCCTCTAAGGGCTTCCAAATATCACTTTGCCAATTCCACAAGAACTGTCTTAGCGAAAGGCTTCTTGAGGGGAAAGCTGTAACTCTGTGAGATGATTTTTCAGAACACAAAGAAGTTTCTCAGAAAGCTTCTTTCTATTTGTTATGGGAGGATATTTCCTTTGGCCCTATATTCTTCAAAGGGATTCTAAATATCTGCTCTCAGATTCCACAGAAATAAGGCTAGGAAAGAGATCCACGATATACAGATGTAACTCTGTGAGTGGAAGTCACATATCCCAGAGCAGTTTCTCAGAAAGCTTCTTTCCAGATTTCATCGGAGGATATTTCCTTTTTCACCATAGCCCTCTATGGGCTTCCAAATATCACTTTGCCAATTCCACAAGAACTGTCTTAGCGAAAGGCTTCTTGAGGGGAAAGCTGTAACTCTGTGAGATGATTTCACAGAACACAAAGAAGTTTCTCAGAAAGCTTCCTTCTCTTTGTTATTGGAGGATATTTCCTTTGGCCCTATAGTCTTCAAAGGGTTCCGAAATATCTGTTCTCAGATTCCACAGAAATAAGGCTAGCAAAGAGATCCACGAAATACAGATGTAACTCTGTGAGTGGAAGTCACATATCACAGAGCAGTTTCTCAGAAAGCTTCTTTCCAGATTTCATCGGAGGATATTTCCTTTTTCACCGTAGCCCTCTAAGGGCTTCCAAATATCACCTTGCCAATTCCACAAGAACTGTCTCAGCGAAAGGCTTCTTGAGGGGAAAGCTGTAACTCTGTGAGATGATTTCACAGAACACAAAGAAGTTTCTCAGAAAGCTTCTTTCTCTTTGTTATGGGAGGATATTTCCTTTGGCCCTATATTCTTCAAAGGGATTCTAAATATCTGCTCTCAGATTCCACAGAAATAAGGCTAGCAAAGAGATCCACGAAATACAGATGTAACTCTGTGAGTGGAAGTCACATATCCCAGAGCAGTTTCTCAGAAAGCTTCTTTCCAGATTTCATCGGAGGATATTTCCTTTTTCACCGTAGCCCTCTATGGGCTTCCAAATATCACTTTGACAATTCCACAAGAACTGTCTTAGCGAAAGCCTTCTTGAGGGGAAAGCTGTAACTCTGTGAGATGATTTCACAGAACACAAAGAAGTTTCTCAGAAAGCTTTTTTCTCTTTGTTATCGGAGGATATTTCCTTTGGCCCTATAGTCTTCAAAGGGATCCGAAATATCTGTTCTCAGATTCCACAGAAATAAGGCTAGCAAAGAGATCCACGAAATACAGATGTAACTCTGTGAGTGGAAGTCACATATCACAGAGCAGTTTCTCAGAAAGCTTCTTTCCAGATTTCATCGGAGGATATTTCCTTTTTCACCATAGCCCTCTATGG
This sequence comes from Macaca mulatta, assembly GCF_049350105.2. NCBI lineage: Eukaryota > Metazoa > Chordata > Mammalia > Primates > Cercopithecidae > Macaca > Macaca mulatta. The sequence goes on from NC_133417.1 coordinate 33,992,231, forward strand.
GCTTCCAAATATCACTTTGCCAATTCCACAAGAACTGTCTTAGCGAAAGGCTTCTTGAGGGGAAAGCTGTAACTCTGTGAGATGATTTCACAGAACACAAAGAAGTTTCTCAGAAAGCTTTTTTCTCTTTGTTATCGTTCGATATTTCCTTTGGTCCTATAGTCTTCAAAGGGATCCGAAATATCTGTTCTCAGATTCCACAGAAATAAGGCTAGCAAAGAGATCCACGAAATACAGATGTAACTCTGTGAGTGGAAGTCACATATCACAGAGCAGTTTCTCAGAAAGCTTCTTTCGAGATTTCATCGGAGGATATTTCCTTTTTCACCATAGCTCTCTATGGGCTTCCAAATATCACTTTGCCAATTCCACAAGAACTGTCTTAGCGAAAGGCTTCTTGAGGGGAAAGCTGTAACTCTGTGAGATGATTTCACAGAACACAAAGAAGTTTCTCAGAAAGCTTCTTTCTCTTTGTTATCGGAGGATATTTCCTTTGGCCCTATAGTCTTCAAAGGGATCCGAAATATCTGTTCTCAGATTCCACAGAAATAAGGCTAGCAAAGAGATCCACGAAATACAGATGTAACTCGGTGAGTGGAAGTCACATATCACAGAGCAGTTTCTCAGAAAGCTTCTTTCCAGATTTTATCGGAGGATATTTCCTTTTTCACCGTAGCCCTCTAGGGCAACCAAATATCACTTTGCCAATTCCACAAGAACTCTCTTAGCGAAAGGCTTCTTGAGGGGAATGCTGTAACTCTGTGAGATGATTTCACAGAACACAAAGAAGTTTCTCAGAAAGCTTCTTTCTCTTTGTTATCGGAGGATATGTCCTTTGGCCCTATATTCTTCAAAGGGATTCTAAATATCTGCTCTCAGATTCCACAGAAATAAGGCTAGCAAAGAGATCCACGAAATACAGATGTAACTCTGTGAGTGGAAGTCACATATCACAGAGCAGTTTCTCAGAAAGCTTCTTTCCAGATTTCCTCTCAGGATATTTCCTTTTTCACCGTATCCCTCTAAGGGCTTCCAAATATCACTTTGCCAATTCCACAAGAACTGTCTTAGCGAAAGGCTTCTTGAGGGGAAAGCTGTAACTCTGTGAGATGATTTCACAGAACACAAAGAAGTTTCTCAGAAAGCTTTTTTCTCTTTGTTATCGTTGGATATTTCCTTTGGTCCTATAGTCCTCAAAGGGATCCCAAATATCTGTTCTCAGTTTCCACAGAAATAAGGCTAGCAAAGAGATCCACGAAATACAGATGTAACTCTGTGAGTGGAAGTCACATATCACAGAGCAGTTTCTCAGAAAGCTTCTTTCCAGATTTCATCTGAGGATATTTCCTTTTTCACCATAGCCCTATATGGGCTTCCAAATATCACTTTGCCAAATCCACAAGAACTGTTTTAGCGAAAGGCTTCTTGAGGGGAAAGCTGTAACTCTGTGAGATGATTTCACAGAACACAAAGAAGTTTCTCAGAAAGCTTCTTTCTCTTTGTTATCGGAGGATATTTCCTTTGGCCCTATAGTCTTCAAAGGGATCCGAAATATCTGTTCTCAGATTCCACAGAAATAAGGCTAGCAAAGAGATCCACGAAATACAGATGTAACTCTGTGAGTGGAAGTCACATATCACAGAGCAGTTTCTCAGAAAACTTCTTTCTAGATTTCATCGGAGGATATTTCCTTTTTCACCGTAGCCCTCTAGGGCAACCAAATATCACTTTGCCAATTCCACAAGAACTGTCTTAGCGAAAGGCTTCTTGAGGGGAATGCTGTAACTCTGTGAGATGATTTCACAGAACACAAAGAAGTTTCTCAGAAAGCTTCTTTCTCTTTGTTATCGGAGGATATTTACTTTGGCCCTATATTCTTCAAAGGGATTCTAAATATCTGCTCTCAGATTCCACAGAAATAAGGCTAGCAAAGAGATCCACGAAATACAGATGTAACTCCGTGAGTGGAAGTCACATATCACAGAGCAGTTTCTCAGAAAGCTTCTTTCCAGATTTCATCGGAGGATATTTCCTTTTTCACCATAGCCCTCTATGGGCTTCCAAATATCACTTTGCCAATTCCACAAGAACTGTCTTAGCGAAAGGCTTCTTGAGGGGAAAGCTGTAACTCTGTGAGATGATTTCACAGAACACAAAGAAGTTTCTCAGAAAGCTTTTTTCTCTTTGTTATCGTTCGATATTTCCTTTGGTCCTATAGTCTTCAAAGGGATCCGAAATATCTGTTCTCAGATTCCACAGAAATAAGGCTAGCAAAGAGATCCACGAAATACAGATGTAACTCTGTGAGTGGAAGTCACATATCACAGAGCAGTTTCTCAGAAAGCTTCTTTCGAGATTTCATCGGAGGATATTTCCTTTTTCACCATAGCTCTCTATGGGCTTCCAAATATCACTTTGCCAATTCCACAAGAACTGTCTTAGCGAAAGGCTTCTTGAGGGGAAAGCTGTAACTCTGTGAGATGATTTCACAGAACACAAAGAAGTTTCTCAGAAAGCTTCTTTCTCTTTGTTATCGGAGGATATTTCCTTTGGCCCTATAGTCTTCAAAGGGATCCGAAATATCTGTTCTCAGATTCCACAGAAATAAGGCTAGCAAAGAGATCCACGAAATACAGATGTAACTCGGTGAGTGGAAGTCACATATCACAGAGCAGTTTCTCAGAAAGCTTCTTTCCAGATTTCATCGGAGGATATTTCCTTTTTCACCGTAGCCCTCTAGGGCAACCAAATATCACTTTGCCAATTCCACAAGAACTGTCTTAGCGAAAGGCTTCTTGAGGGGAATGCTGTAACTCTGTGAGATGATTTCACAGAACACAAAGAAGTTTCTCAGAAAGCTTCTTTCTCTTTGTTATCGGAGGATATGTCCTTTGGCCCTATATTCTTCAAAGGGATTCTAAATATCTGCTCTCAGATTCCACAGAAATAAGGCTAGCAAAGAGATCCACGAAATACAGATGTAACTCTGTGAGTGGAAGTCACATATCACAGAGCAGTTTCTCAGAAAGCTTCTTTCCAGATTTCCTCTCAGGATATTTCCTTTTTCACCGTATCCCTCTATGGGCTTCCAAATATCACTTTGCCAATTCCACAAGAACTGTCTTAGCGAAAGGCTTCTTGAGGGGAAAGCTGTAACTCTGTGAGATGATTTCACAGAACACAAAGAAGTTTCTCAGAAAGCTTTTTTCTCTTTGTTATCGTTGGATATTTCCTTTGGTCCTATAGTCCTCAAAGGGATCCCAAATATCTGTTCTCAGTTTCCACAGAAATAAGGCTAGCAAAGAGATCCACGAAATACAGATGTAACTCTGTGAGTGGAAGTCACATATCCCAGAGCAGTTTCTCAGAAAGCTTCTTTCCAGATTTCATCGGAGGATATTTCCTTTTTCACCATAGCCCTCTATGGGCTTCCAAATATCACTTTGCCAATTCCACAAGAACTGTCTTAGCGAAAGGCTTCCTGAGGGGAAAGCTGTAACTCTGTGAGATGATTTCACAGAACACAAAGAAGTTTCTCAGAAAGCTTCTTTCTCTTTGTTATCGGAGGATATTTCCTTTGGCCCTATAGTCTTCAAAGGGATCCGAAATATCTGTTCTCAGATTCCACAGAAATAAGGCTAGCAAAGAGATCCACGAAATACAGATGTAACTCTGTGAGTGGAAGTCACATATCACAGAGCAGTTTCTCAGAAAGCTTCTTTCCAGATTTCATCGGAGGATATTTCCTTTTTCACCATAGCCCTCTAAGGGCTTCCAAATATCAGTTTGCCAATTCCACAAGAACTGTCTTAGCGAAAGGCTTCTTGAGGGGAAAGCTGTAACTCTGTGAGATGATTTCACAGAACACAAAGAAGTTTCTCAGAAAGCTTCTTTCTCTTTGTTATGGGAGGATATTTCTTTTGGCCCTATATTCTTCAAAGGGATTCTAAATATCTGCTCTCAGATTCCACAGAAATAAGGCTAGCAAAGAGATCCACGAAATACAGATGTAACTCTGTGAGTGGAAGTCACATATCCCAGAGCAGTTTCTCAGAAAGCTTCTTTCCAGATTTCATCGGAGGATATTTCCTTTTTCACCATAGCCCTCTAAGGGCTTCCAAATATCACTTTGCCAATTCCAAAAGAACTGTCTTAGCGAAAGGCTTCTTGAGGGGAAAGCTGTAACTCTGGGAGATGATTTCACAGAACACAAAGAAGTTTCTCAGAAAGCTTCTTTCTCTTTGTTATCGGAGGATATTTCCTTTGGCCCTATGGTCTTCAAACGGATCCGAAATATCTGTTCTCAGATTTCACAGAAATAAGGCTAGCAAAGAGATCCACGAAATACAGATGTAACTCTGTGAGTGGAAGTCACATATCACAGAGCAGTTTCTCAGAAAGCTTCTTTCCAGATTTCATCGGAGGATATTTCCTTTTTCACCGTAGCCCTCTAAGGGCTTCCAAATATCACTTTGCAATTCCACAAGAACTGTCTTAGCGAAAGGCTTCTTGAGGGGAAAGCTGTAACTCTGTGAGATGATTTCACAGAACACAAAGAAGTTTCTCAGAAAGCTTCTTTCTCTTTGTTATGGGAGGATATTTCCTTTGGCCCTATATTCTTCAAAGGGATTTTAAATATCTGCTCTCAGATTCCACAGAAATAAGGATAGCAAAGAGATCCACGAAATACAGATGTAACTCCTTGAGTGGAAGTCACATATCCCAGAGCAGTTTCTCAGAAAGCTTCTTTCCAGATTTCACCGGAGGATATTTCCTTTTTCACCGTAGCCCTCTATGGGCTTCCAAATATCACTTTGCAATTCCACAAGAACTGTCTTAGCGAAAGGCTTCTTGAGGGGAAAGCTGTAACTCTGTGAGATGATTTCACAGAACACAAAGAAGTTTCTCAGAAAGCTTCTTTCTCTTTGTTATCGGAGGATATTTCCTTTGGCCCTATAGTCTTCAAAGGGATCCGAAATATCTGTTCTCAGATTCCACAGAAATAAGGCTAGCAAAGAGATCCACGAAATACAGATGTAACTCTGTGAGTGGAAGTCACATATCACAGAGCAGTTTCTCAGAAAGCTTCTTTCCAGATTTCATCGGAGGATATTTCCTTTTTCACCGTAGCCCTCTAAGGGCTTCCAAATATCACTTTGCCAATTCCACAAGAACTGTCTTAGCGAAAGGCTTCTTGAGGCGAAAGCTGTAACTCTGTGAGATGATTTTTCAGAACACAAAGAAGTTTCTCAGAAAGCTTCTTTCTATTTGTTATGGGAGGATATTTCCTTTGGCCCTATATTCTTCAAAGGGATTCTAAATATCTGCTCTCAGATTCCACAGAAATAAGGCTAGGAAAGAGATCCACGATATACAGATGTAACTCTGTGAGTGGAAGTCACATATCCCAGAGCAGTTTCTCAGAAAGCTTCTTTCCAGATTTCATCGGAGGATATTTCCTTTTTCACCATAGCCCTCTATGGGCTTCCAAATATCACTTTGCCAATTCCACAAGAACTGTCTTAGCGAAAGGCTTCTTGAGGGGAAAGCTGTAACTCTGTGAGATGATTTCACAGAACACAAAGAAGTTTCTCAGAAAGCTTCCTTCTCTTTGTTATTGGAGGATATTTCCTTTGGCCCTATAGTCTTCAAAGGGTTCCGAAATATCTGTTCTCAGATTCCACAGAAATAAGGCTAGCAAAGAGATCCACGAAATACAGATGTAACTCTGTGAGTGGAAGTCACATATCACAGAGCAGTTTCTCAGAAAGCTTCTTTCCAGATTTCATCGGAGGATATTTCCTTTTTCACCGTAGCCCTCTAAGGGCTTCCAAATATCACCTTGCCAATTCCACAAGAACTGTCTCAGCGAAAGGCTTCTTGAGGGGAAAGCTGTAACTCTGTGAGATGTTTTCACAGAACACAAAGAAGTTTCTCAGAAAGCTTCTTTCTCTTTGTTATGGGAGGATATTTCCTTTGGCCCTATATTCTTCAAAGGGATTCTAAATATCTGCTCTCAGATTCCACAGAAATAAGGCTAGCAAAGAGATCCACGAAATACAGATGTAACTCTGTGAGTGGAAGTCACATATCCCAGAGCAGTTTCTCAGAAAGCTTCTTTCCAGATTTCATCGGAGGATATTTCCTTTTTCACCGTAGCCCTCTATGGGCTTCCAAATATCACTTTGCCAATTCCACAAGAACTGTCTTAGCGAAAGGCTTCTTGAGGGGAAAGCTGTAACTCTGTGAGATGATTTCACAGAACACAAAGAAGTTTCTCAGAAAGCTTTTTTCTCTTTGTTATCGGAGGATATTTCCTTTGGCCCTATAGTCTTCAAAGGGATCCGAAATATCTGTTCTCAGATTCCACAGAAATAAGGCTAGCAAAGAGATCCACGAAATACAGATGTAACTCTGTGAGTGGAAGTCACATATCACAGAGCAGTTTCTCAGAAAGCTTCTTTCCAGATTTCATCGGAGGATATTTCCTTTTTCACCGTAGCCCTCTAAGGGCTTCCAAATATCACTTTGCCAATTCCACAAGAACTGTCTTAGCGAAAGGCTTCTTTAGGGGAAAGCTGTAACTCTGTGAGATGATTTCACAGAACACAAAGAAGTTTCTCAGAAAGCTTCTTTCTCTTTGTTATGGGAGGATATTTCCTTTGGCCCTATAGTCTTCAAGGGGATTCTAAATATCTTCTTTCAGATTCCACAGAAATAAGGCTAGCAAAGAGATCCACGAAATACAGATGTAACTCTGTGAGTGGAAGTCACATATCACAGAGCAGTTTCTCAGAAAGCTTCTTTCCAGATTTCATCGGAGGATATTTCCTTTTTCACCATAGCCCTCTATGGGGTTCCAAATATCACTTTGCCAATTCCACAAGAACTGTCTTAGCGAAAGGCTGCTTGAGGGGAAAGCTGTAATTCTGTGAGATGATTTCACAGAACACAAAGAAGTTTCTCAGAAAGCTTCTTTCTCTTTGTTATGGGAGGATATTTCCTTTGGCCCTATAGTCTTCAAGGGGATTCTAAATATCTGCTTTCAGATTCCACAGAAATAAGGCTAGCAAAGAGAACCACGAAATACAGATGTAACTCTGTGAGTGGAAGTCACATATCACAGAGCAGTTTCTCAGAAAGCTTCTTTCCAGATTTCATCTGAGGATATTTCCTTTTTCACCATAGCCCTATATGGGCTTCCAAATATCACTTTGCCAAATCCACAAGAACTGTTTTAGCGAAAGGCTTCTTGAGGGGAAAGCTGTAACTCTGTGAGATGATTTCACAGAACACAAAGAAGTTTCTCAGAAAGCTTCTTTCTCTTTGTTATCGGAGGATATTTCCTTTGGCCCTATAGTCTTCAAAGGGATCCGAAATATCTGTTCTCAGATTCCACAGAAATAAGGCTAGCAAAGAGATCCACGAAATACAGATGTAACTCCTTGAGTGGAAGTCACATATCCCAGAGCAGTTTCTCAGAAAGCTTCTTTCCAGATTTCACCGGAGGATATTTCCTTTTTCACCGTAGCCCTCTATGGGCTTCCAAATATCACTTTGCAATTCCACAAGAACTGTCTTAGCGAAAGGCTTCTTGAGGGGAAAGCTGTAACTCTGTGAGATGATTTCACAGAACACAAAGAAGTTTCTCAGAAAGCTTCTTTCTCTTTGTTATCGGAGGATATTTCCTTTGGCCCTATAGTCTTCAAAGGGATCCGAAATATCTGTTCTCAGATTCCACAGAAATAAGGCTAGCAAAGAGATCCACGAAATACAGATGTAACTCTGTGAGTGGAAGTCACATATCACAGAGCAGTTTCTCAGAAAGCTTCTTTCCAGATTTCATCGGAGGATATTTCCTTTTTCACCGTAGCCCTCTAAGGGCTTCCAAATATCACTTTGCCAATTCCACAAGAACTGTCTTAGCGAAAGGCTTCTTGAGGGGAAAGCTGTAACTCTGTGAGATGATTTTTCAGAACACAAAGAAGTTTCTCAGAAAGCTTCTTTCTATTTGTTATGGGAGGATATTTCCTTTGGCCCTATATTCTTCAAAGGGATTCTAAATATCTGCTCTCAGATTCCACAGAAATAGGGCTAGGAAAGAGATCCACGATATACAGATGTAACTCTGTGAGTGGAAGTCACATATCCCAGAGCAGTTTCTCAGAAAGCTTCTTTCCAGATTTCATCGGAGGATATTTCCTTTTTCACCATAGCCCTCTATGGGCTTCCAAATATCACTTTGCCAATTCCACAAGAACTGTCTTAGCGAAAGGCTTCTTGAGGGGAAAGCTGTAACTCTGTGAGATGATTTCACAGAACACAAAGAAGTTTCTCAGAAAGCTTCCTTCTCTTTGTTATTGGAGGATATTTCCTTTGGCCCTATAGTCTTCAAAGGGTTCCGAAATATCTGTTCTCAGATTCCACAGAAATAAGTCTAGCAAAGAGATCCACGAAATACAGATGTAACTCTGTGAGTGGAAGTCACATATCACAGAGCAGTTTCTCAGAAAGCTTCTTTCCAGATTTCATCGGAGGATATTTCCTTTTTCACCGTAGCCCTCTAAGGGCTTCCAAATATCACCTTGCCAATTCCACAAGAACTGTCTCAGCGAAAGGCTTCTTGAGGGGAAAGCTGTAACTCTGTGAGATGATTTCACAGAACACAAAGAAGTTTCTCAGAAAGCTTCTTTCTCTTTGTTATGGGAGGATATTTCCTTTGGCCCTATATTCTTCAAAGGGATTCTAAATATCTGCTCTCAGATTCCACAGAAATAAGGCTAGCAAAGAGATCCACGAAATACAGATGTAACTCTGTGAGTGGAAGTCACATATCCCAGAGCAGTTTCTCAGAAAGCTTCTTTCCAGATTTCATCGGAGGATATTTCCTTTTTCACCGTAGCCCTCTATGGGCTTCCAAATATCACTTTGCCAATTCCACAAGAACTGTCTTAGCGAAAGCCTTCTTGAGGGGAAAGCTGTAACTCTGTGAGATGATTTCACAGAACACAAAGAAGTTTCTCAGAAAGCTTTTTTCTCTTTGTTATCGGAGGATATTTCCTTTGGCCCTATAGTCTTCAAAGGGATCCGAAATATCTGTTCTCAGATTCCACAGAAATAAGGCTAGCAAAGAGATCCACGAAATACAGATGTAACTCTGTGAGTGGAAGTCACATATCACAGAGCAGTTTCTCAGAAAGCTTCTTTCCAGATTTCATCGGAGGATATTTCCTTTTTCACCGTAGCCCTCTAAGGGCTTCCAAATATCACTTTGCCAATTCCACAAGAACTGTCTTAGCGAAAGGCTTCTTTAGGGGAAAGCTGTAACTCTGTGAGATGATTTCACAGAACACAAAGAAGTTTCTCAGAAAGCTTCTTTCTCTTTGTTATGGGAGGATATTTCCTTTGGCCCTATAGTCTTCAAGGGGATTCTAAATATCTTCTTTCAGATTCCACAGAAATAAGGCTAGCAAAGAGATCCACGAAATACAGATGTAACACTGTGAGTGGAAGTCACATATCACAGAGCAGTTTCTCAGAAAGCTTCTTTCCAGATTTCATCGGAGGATATTTCCTTTTTCACCATAGCCCTCTATGGGGTTCCAAATATCACTTTGCCAATTCCACAAGAACTGTCTTAGCGAAAGGCTTCTTGAGGGGAAAGCTGTAATTCTGTGAGATGATTTCACAGAACACAAAGAAGTTTCTCAGAAAGCTTCTTTCTCTTTGTTATGGGAGGATATTTCCTTTGGCCCTATAGTCTTCAAGGGGATTCTAAATATCTGCTTTCAGATTCCACAGAAATAAGGCTAGCAAAGAGAACCACGAAATACAGATGTAACTCTGTGAGTGGAAGTCACATATCACAGAGCAGTTTCTCAGAAAGCTTCTTTCCAGATTTCATCTGAGGATATTTCCTTTTTCACCATAGCCCTATATGGGCTTCCAAATATCACTTTGCCAAATCCACAAGAACTGTTTTAGCGAAAGGCTTCTTGAGGCGAAAGCTGTAACTCTGTGAGATGATTTCACAGAACACAAAGAAGTTTCTCAGAAAGCTTCTTTCTCTTTGTTATCGGAGGATATTTCCTTTGGCCCTATAGTCTTCAAAGGGATCCGAAATATCTGTTCTCAGATTCCACAGAAATAAGGCTAGCAAAGAGATCCACGAAATACAGATGTAACTCTGTGAGTGGAAGTCACATATCACAGAGCAGTTTCTCAGAAAGCTTCTTTCTAGATTTCATCGGAGGATATTTCCTTTTTCACCGTAGCCCTCTAGGGCAACCAAATATCACTTTGCCAATTCCACAAGAACTGTCTTAGCGAAAGGCTTCTTGAGGGGAATGCTGTAACTCTGTGAGATGATTTCACAGAACACAAAGAAGTTTCTCAGAAAGCTTCTTTCTCTTTGTTATCGGAGGATATTTACTTTGGCCCTATATTCTTCAAAGGGATTCTAAATATCTGCTCTCAGATTCCACAGAAATAAGGCTAGCCAAGAGATCCACGAAATACAGATGTAACTCCGTGAGTGGAAGTCACATATCACAGAGCAGTTTCTCAGAAAGCTTCTTTCCAGATTTCATCGGAGGATATTTCCTTTTTCACCATAGCCCTCTATGGGCTTCCAAATATCACTTTGCCAATTCCACAAGAACTGTCTTAGCGAAAGGCTTCTTGAGGGGAAAGCTGTAACTCTGTGAGATGATTTCACAGAACACAAAGAAGTTTCTCAGAAAGCTTTTTTCTCTTTGTTATCGTTCGATATTTCCTTTGGTCCTATAGTCTTCAAAGGGATCCGAAATATCTGTTCTCAGATTCCACAGAAATAAGGCTAGCAAAGAGATCCACGAAATACAGATGTAACTCTGTGAGTGGAAGTCACATATCACAGAGCAGTTTCTCAGAAAGCTTCTTTCGAGATTTCATCGGAGGATATTTCCTTTTTCACCATAGCTCTCTATGGGCTTCCAAATATCACTTTGCCAATTCCACAAGAACTGTCTTAGCGAAAGGCTTCTTGAGGGGAAAGCTGTAACTCTGTGAGATGATTTCACAGAACACAAAGAAGTTTCTCAGAAAGCTTCTTTCTCTTTGTTATCGGAGGATATTTCCTTTGGCCCTATAGTCTTCAAAGGGATCCGAAATATCTGTTCTCAGATTCCACAGAAATAAGGCTAGCAAAGAGATCCACGAAATACAGATGTAACTCGGTGAGTGGAAGTCACATATCACAGAGCAGTTTCTCAGAAAGCTTCTTTCCAGATTTCATCGGAGGATATTTCCTTTTTCACCGTAGCCCTCTAGGGCAACCAAATATCACTTTGCCAATTCCACAAGAACTCTCTTAGCGAAAGGCTTCTTGAGGGGAATGCTGTAACTCTGTGAGATGATTTCACAGAACACAAAGAAGTTTCTCAGAAAGCTTCTTTCTCTTTGTTATCGGAGGATATGTCCTTTGGCCCTATATTCTTCAAAGGGATTCTAAATATCTGCTCTCAGATTCCACAGAAATAAGGCTAGCAAAGAGATCCACGAAATACAGATGTAACTCTGTGAGTGGAAGTCACATATCACAGAGCAGTTTCTCAGAAAGCTTCTTTCCAGATTTCCTCTCAGGATATTTCCTTTTTCACCGTATCCCTCTAAGGGCTTCCAAATATCACTTTGCCAATTCCACAAGAACTGTCTTAGCGAAAGGCTTCTTGAGGGGAAAGCTGTAACTCTGTGAGATGATTTCACAGAACACAAAGAAGTTTCTCAGAAAGCTTTTTTCTCTTTGTTATCGTTGGATATTTCCTTTGGTCCTATAGTCCTCAAAGGGATCCCAAATATCTGTTCTCAGTTTCCACAGAAATAAGGCTAGCAAAGAGATCCACGAAATACAGATGTAACTCTGTGAGTGGAAGTCACATATCCCAGAGCAGTTTCTCAGAAAGCTTCTTTCCAGATTTCATCGGAGGATATTTCCTTTTTCACCATAGCCCTCTATGGGCTTCCAAATATCACTTTGCCAATTCCACAAGAACTGTCTTAGCGAAAGGCTTCTTGAGGGGAAAGCTGTAACTCTGTGAGATGATTTCACAGAACACAAAGAAGTTTCTCAGAAAGCTTCTTTCTCTTTGTTATCGGAGGATATTTCCTTTGGCCCTATAGTCTTCAAAGGGATCCGAAATATCTGTTCTCAGATTCCACAGAAATAAGGCTAGCAAAGAGATCCACGAAATACAGATGTAACTCTGTGAGTGGAAGTCACATATCACAGAGCAGTTTCTCAGAAAGCTTCTTTCCAGATTTCATCGGAGGATATTTCCTTTTTCACCGTAGCCCTCTAAGGGCTTCCAAATATCACTTTGCCAATTCCACAAGAACTGTCTTAGCGAAAGGCTTCTTGAGGGGAAAGCTGTAACTCTGTGAGATGATTTCACAGAACACAAAGAAGTTTCTCAGAAAGCTTTTTTCTCTTTGTTATCGTTGGATATTTCCTTTGGTCCTATAGTCCTCAAAGGGATCCCAAATATCTGTTCTCAGTTTCCACAGAAATAAGGCTAGCAAAGAGATCCACGAAATACAGATGTAACTCTGTGAGTGGAAGTCACATATCCCAGAGCAGTTTCTCAGAAAGCTTCTTTCCAGATTTCATCGGAGGATATTTCCTTTTTCACCATAGCCCTCTATGGGCTTCCAAATATCACTTTGCCAATTCCACAAGAACTGTCTTAGCGAAAGGCTTCTTGAGGGGAAAGCTGTACCTCTGTGAGATGATTTCACAGAACACAAAGAAGTTTCTCAGAAAGCTTCTTTCTCTTTGTTATCGGAGGATATTTCCTTTGGCCCTATAGTCTTCAAAGGGATCCGAAATATCTGTTCTCAGATTCCACAGAAATAAGGCTAGCAAAGAGATCCACGAAATACAGATGTAACTCTGTGAGTGGAAGTCACATATCACAGAGCAGTTTCTCAGAAAGCTTCTTTCCAGATTTCATCGGAGGATATTTCCTTATTCACCGTAGCCCTCTAAGGGCTTCCAAATATCACCTTGCCAATTCCACAAGAACTGTCTCAGCGAAAGGCTTCTTGAGGGGAAAGCTGTAACTCTGTGAGATGATTTCACAGAACACAAAGAAGTTTCTCAGAAAGCTTCTTTCTCTTTGTTATGGGAGGATATTTCCTTTGGCCCTATATTCTTCAAAGGGATTCTAAATATCTGCTCTCAGATTCCACAGAAATAAGGCTAGCAAAGAGATCCACGAAATACAGATGTAACTCTGTGAGTGGAAGTCACATATCCCAGAGCAGTTTCTCAGAAAGCTTCTTTCCAGATTTCATCGGAGGATATTTCCTTTTTCACCGTAGCCCTCTATGGGCTTCCAAATATCACTTTGCCAATTCCACAAGAACTGTCTTAGCGAAAGGCTTCTTGAGGGGAAAGCTGTAACTCTGTGAGATGATTTCACAGAACACAAAGAAGTTTCTCAGAAAGCTTTTTTCTCTTTGTTATCGGAGGATATTTCCTTTGGCCCTATAGTCTTCAAAGGGATCCGAAATATCTGTTCTCAGATTCCACAGAAATAAGGCTAGCAAAGAGATCCACGAAATACAGATGTAACTCTGTGAGTGGAAGTCACATATCACAGAGCAGTTTCTCAGAAAGCTTCTTTCCAGATTTCATCGGAGGATATTTCCTTTTTCACCGTAGCCCTCTAAGGGCTTCCAAATATCACTTTGCCAATTCCACAAGAACTGTCTTAGCGAAAGGCTTCTTTAGGGGAAAGCTGTAACTCTGTGAGATGATTTCACAGAACACAAAGAAGTTTCTCAGAAAGCTTCTTTCTCTTTGTTATGGGAGGATATTTCCTTTGGCCCTATAGTCTTCAAGGGGATTCTAAATATCTTCTTTCAGATTCCACAGAAATAAGGCTAGCAAAGAGATCCACGAAATACAGATGTAACACTGTGAGTGGAAGTCACATATCACAGAGCAGTTTCTCAGAAAGCTTCTTTCCAGATTTCATCGGAGGATATTTCCTTTTTCACCGTAGCCCTCTAAGGGCTTCCAAATATCACCTTGCCAATTCCACAAGAACTGTCTCAGCGAAAGGCTTCTTGAGGGGAAAGCTGTAACTCTGTGAGATGATTTCACAGAACACAAAGAAGTTTCTCAGAAAGCTTCTTTCTCTTTGTTATGGGAGGATATTTCCTTTGGCCCTATATTCTTCAAAGGGATTCTAAATATCTGCTCTCAGATTCCACAGAAATAAGGCTAGCAAAGAGATCCACGAAATACAGATGTAACTCTGTGAGTGGAAGTCACATATCCCAGAGCAGTTTCTCAGAAAGCTTCTTTCCAGATTTCATCGGAGGATATTTCCTTTTTCACCGTAGCCCTCTATGGGCTTCCAAATATCACTTTGCCAATTCCACAAGAACTGTCTTAGCGAAAGCCTTCTTGAGGGGAAAGCTGTAACTCTGTGAGATGATTTCACAGAACACAAAGAAGTTTCTCAGAAAGCTTTTTTCTCTTTGTTATCGGAGGATATTTCCTTTGGCCCTATAGTCTTCAAAGGGATCCGAAATATCTGTTCTCAGATTCCACAGAAATAAGGCTAGCAAAGAGATCCACGAAATACAGATGTAACTCTGTGAGTGGAAGTCACATATCACAGAGCAGTTTCTCAGAAAGCTTCTTTCCAGATTTCATCGGAGGATATTTCCTTTTTCACCGTAGCCCTCTAAGGGCTTCCAAATATCACTTTGCCAATTCCACAAGAACTGTCTTAGCGAAAGGCTTCTTTAGGGGAAAGCTGTAACTCTGTGAGATGATTTCACAGAACACAAAGAAGTTTCTCAGAAAGCTTCTTTCTCTTTGTTATGGGAGGATATTTCCTTTGGCCCTATAGTCTTCAAGGGGATTCTAAATATCTTCTTTCAGATTCCACAGAAATAAGGCTAGCAAAGAGATCCACGAAATACAGATGTAACACTGTGAGTGGAAGTCACATATCACAGAGCAGTTTCTCAGAAAGCTTCTTTCCAGATTTCATCGGAGGATATTTCCTTTTTCACCATAGCCCTCTATGGGGTTCCAAATATCACTTTGCCAATTCCACAAGAACTGTCTTAGCGAAAGGCTTCTTGAGGGGAAAGCTGTAATTCGGTGAGATGATTTCACAGAACACAAAGAAGTTTCTCAGAAAGCTTCTTTCTCTTTGTTATGGGAGGATATTTCCTTTGGCCCTATAGTCTTCAAGGGGATTCTAAATATCTGCTTTCAGATTCCACAGAAATAAGGCTAGCAAAGAGAACCACGAAATACAGATGTAACTCTGTGAGTGGAAGTCACATATCACAGAGCAGTTTCTCAGAAAGCTTCTTTCCAGATTTCATCTGAGGATATTTCCTTTTTCACCATAGCCCTATATGGGCTTCCAAATATCACTTTGCCAAATCCACAAGAACTGTTTTAGCGAAAGGCTTCTTGAGGGGAAAGCTGTAACTCTGTGAGATGATTTCACAGAACACAAAGAAGTTTCTCAGAAAGCTTCTTTCTCTTTGTTATCGGAGGATATTTCCTTTGGCCCTATAGTCTTCAAAGGGATCCGAAATATCTGTTCTCAGATTCCACAGAAATAAGGCTAGCAAAGAGATCCACGAAATACAGATGTAACTCTGTGAGTGGAAGTCACATATCACAGAGCAGTTTCTCAGAAAGCTTCTTTCTAGATTTCATCGGAGGATATTTCCTTTTTCACCGTAGCCCTCTAGGGCAACCAAATATCACTTTGCCAATTCCACAAGAACTGTCTTAGCGAAAGGCTTCTTGAGGGGAATGCTGTAACTCTGTGAGATGATTTCACAGAACACAAAGAAGTTTCTCAGAAAGCTTCTTTCTCTTTGTTATGGGAGGATATTTACTTTG
This sequence comes from Macaca mulatta, assembly GCF_049350105.2. NCBI lineage: Eukaryota > Metazoa > Chordata > Mammalia > Primates > Cercopithecidae > Macaca > Macaca mulatta. The sequence goes on from NC_133417.1 coordinate 34,008,153, forward strand.
GCCCTATATTCTTCAAAGGGATTCTAAATATCTGCTCTCAGATTCCACAGAAATAAGGCTAGCCAAGAGATCCACGAAATACAGATGTAACTCCGTGAGTGGAAGTCACATATCACAGAGCAGTTTCTCAGAAAGCTTCTTTCCAGATTTCATCGGAGGATATTTCCTTTTTCACCATAGCCCTCTATGGGCTTCCAAATATCACTTTGCCAATTCCACAAGAACTGTCTTAGCGAAAGGCTTCTTGAGGGGAAAGCTGTAACTCTGGGAGATGATTTCACAGAACACAAAGAAGTTTCTCAGAAAGCTTTTTTCTCTTTGTTATCGTTCGATATTTCCTTTGGTCCTATAGTCTTCAAAGGGATCCGAAATATCTGTTCTCAGATTCCACAGAAATAAGGCTAGCAAAGAGATCCACGAAATACAGATGTAACTCTGTGAGTGGAAGTCACATATCACAGAGCAGTTTCTCAGAAAGCTTCTTTCGAGATTTCATCGGAGGATATTTCCTTTTTCACCATAGCTCTCTATGGGCTTCCAAATATCACTTTGCCAATTCCACAAGAACTGTCTTAGCGAAAGGCTTCTTGAGGGGAAAGCTGTAACTCTGTGAGATGATTTCACAGAACACAAAGAAGTTTCTCAGAAAGCTTCTTTCTCTTTGTTATCGGAGGATATTTCCTTTGGCCCTATAGTCTTCAAAGGGATCCGAAATATCTGTTCTCAGATTCCACAGAAATAAGGCTAGCAAAGAGATCCACGAAATACAGATGTAACTCGGTGAGTGGAAGTCACATATCACAGAGCAGTTTCTCAGAAAGCTTCTTTCCAGATTTCATCGGAGGATATTTCCTTTTTCACCGTAGCCCTCTAGGGCAACCAAATATCACTTTGCCAATTCCACAAGAACTCTCTTAGCGAAAGGCTTCTTGAGGGGAATGCTGTAACTCTGTGAGATGATTTCACAGAACACAAAGAAGTTTCTCAGAAAGCTTCTTTCTCTTTGTTATCGGAGGATATGTCCTTTGGCCCTATATTCTTCAAAGGGATTCTAAATATCTGCTCTCAGATTCCACAGAAATAAGGCTAGCAAAGAGATCCACGAAATACAGATGTAACTCTGTGAGTGGAAGTCACATATCACAGAGCAGTTTCTCAGAAAGCTTCTTTCCAGATTTCCTCTCAGGATATTTCCTTTTTCACCGTATCCCTCTATGGGCTTCCAAATATCACTTTGCCAATTCCACAAGAACTGTCTTAGCGAAAGGCTTCTTGAGGGGAAAGCTGTAACTCTGTGAGATGATTTCACAGAACACAAAGAAGTTTCTCAGAAAGCTTTTTTCTCTTTGTTATCGTTGGATATTTCCTTTGGTCCTATAGTCCTCAAAGGGATCCCAAATATCTGTTCTCAGTTTCCACAGAAATAAGGCTAGCAAAGAGATCCACGAAATACAGATGTAACTCTGTGAGTGGAAGTCACATATCCCAGAGCAGTTTCTCAGAAAGCTTCTTTCCAGATTTCATCGGAGGATATTTCCTTTTTCACCATAGCCCTCTATGGGCTTCCAAATATCACTTTGCCAATTCCACAAGAACTGTCTTAGCGAAAGGCTTCTTGAGGGGAAAGCTGTAACTCTGTGAGATGATTTCACAGAACACAAAGAAGTTTCTCAGAAAGCTTCTTTCTCTTTGTTATCGGAGGATATTTCCTTTGGCCCTATAGTCTTCAAAGGGATCCGAAATATCTGTTCTCAGATTCCACAGAAATAAGGCTAGCAAAGAGATCCACGAAATACAGATGTAACTCTGTGAGTGGAAGTCACATATCACAGAGCAGTTTCTCAGAAAGCTTCTTTCCAGATTTCATCGGAGGATATTTCCTTTTTCACCGTAGCCCTCTAAGGGCTTCCAAATATCACTTTGCCAATTCCACAAGAACTGTCTTAGCGAAAGGCTTCTTGAGGGGAAAGCTGTAACTCTGTGAGATGATTTCACAGAACACAAAGAAGTTTCTCAGAAGCTTTTTTCTCTTTGTTATCGTTGAATATTTCCTTTGGTCCTATAGTCCTCAAAGGGATCCCAAATATCTGTTCTCAGTTTCCACAGAAATAAGGCTAGCAAAGAGATCCACGAAATACAGATGTAACTCTGTGAGTGGAAGTCACATATCCCAGAGCAGTTTCTCAGAAAGCTTCTTTCCAGATTTCATCGGAGGATATTTCCTTTTTCACCATAGCCCTCTATGGGCTTCCAAATATCACTTTGCCAATTCCACAAGAACTGTCTTAGCGAAAGGCTTCTTGAGGGGAAAGCTGTAACTCTGTGAGATGATTTCACAGAACACAAAGAAGTTTCTCAGAAAGCTTCTTTCTCTTTGTTATCGGAGGATATTTCCTTTGGCCCTATAGTCTTCAAAGGGATCCGAAATATCTGTTCTCAGATTCCACAGAAATAAGGCTAGCAAAGAGATCCACGAAATACAGATGTAACTCTGTGAGTGGAAGTCACATATCACAGAGCAGTTTCTCAGAAAGCTTCTTTCCAGATTTCATCGGAGGATATTTCCTTTTTCACCGTAGCCCTCTAAGGGCTTCCAAATATCACCTTGCCAATTCCACAAGAACTGTCTCAGCGAAAGGCTTCTTGAGGGGAAAGCTGTAACTCTGTGAGATGATTTCACAGAACACAAAGAAGTTTCTCAGAAAGCTTCTTTCTCTTTGTTATGGGAGGATATTTCCTTTGGCCCTATATTCTTCAAAGGGATTCTAAATATCTGCTCTCAGATTCCACAGAAATAAGGCTAGCAAAGAGATCCACGAAATACAGATGTAACTCTGTGAGTGGAAGTCACATATCCCAGAGCAGTTTCTCAGAAAGCTTCTTTCCAGATTTCATCGGAGGATATTTCCTTTTTCACCGTAGCCCTCTATGGGCTTCCAAATATCACTTTGCCAATTCCACAAGAACTGTCTTAGCGAAAGGCTTCTTGAGGGGAAAGCTGTAACTCTGTGAGATGATTTCACAGAACACAAAGAAGTTTCTCAGAAAGCTTTTTTCTCTTTGTTATCGGAGGATATTTCCTTTGGCCCTATAGTCTTCAAAGGGATCCGAAATATCTGTTCTCAGATTCCACAGAAATAAGGCTAGCAAAGAGACCCACGAAATACAGATGTAACTCTGTGAGTGGAAGTCACATATCACAGAGCAGTTTCTCAGAAAGCTTCTTTCCAGATTTCATCGGAGGATATTTCCTTTTTCACCGTAGCCCTCTAAGGGCTTCCAAATATCACTTTGCCAATTCCACAAGAACTGTCTTAGCGAAAGGCTTCTTTAGGGGAAAGCTGTAACTCTGTGAGATGATTTCACAGAACACAAAGAAGTTTCTCAGAAAGCTTCTTTCTCTTTGTTATGGGAGGATATTTCCTTTGGCCCTATAGTCTTCAAGGGGATTCTAAATATCTTCTTTCAGATTCCACAGAAATAAGGCTAGCAAAGAGATCCACGAAATACAGATGTAACACTGTGAGTGGAAGTCACATATCACAGAGCAGTTTCTCAGAAAGCTTCTTTCCAGATTTCATCGGAGGATATTTCCTTTTTCACCATAGCCCTCTATGGGGTTCCAAATATCACTTTGCCAATTCCACAAGAACTGTCTTAGCGAAAGGCTTCTTGAGGGGAAAGCTATAATTCTGTGAGATGATTTCACAGAACACAAAGAAGTTTCTCAGAAAGCTTCATTCTCTTTGTTATGGGAGGATATTTCCTTTAGCCCTATAGTCTTCAAGGGGATTCTAAATATCTGCTTTCAGATTCCACAGAAATAAGGCTAGCAAAGAGAACCACGAAATACAGATGTAACTCTGTGAGTGGAAGTCACATATCACAGAGCAGTTTCTCAGAAAGCTTCTTTCCAGATTTCATCTGAGGATATTTCCTTTTTCACCATAGCCCTATATGGGCTTCCAAATATCACTTTGCCAAATCCACAAGAACTGTCTTAGCGAAAGGCTTCTTGAGGGGAAAGCTGTAACTCTGTGAGATGATTTCACAGAACACAAAGAAGTTTCTCAGAAAGCTTCTTTCTCTTTGTTATGGGAGGATATTTCCTTTGGCCCTATATTCTTCAAAGGGATTTTAAATATCTGCTCTCAGATTCCACAGAAATAAGGATAGCAAAGAGATCCACGAAATACAGATGTAACTCCTTGAGTGGAAGTCACATATCCCAGAGCAGTTTCTCAGAAAGCTTCTTTCCAGATTTCACCGGAGGATATTTCCTTTTTCACCGTAGCCCTCTATGGGCTTCCAAATATCACTTTGCAATTCCACAAGAACTGTCTTAGCGAAAGGCTTCTTGAGGGGAAAGCTGTAACTCTGTGAGATGATTTCACAGAACACAAAGAAGTTTCTCAGAAAGCTTCTTTCTCTTTGTTATCGGAGGATATTTCCTTTGGCCCTATAGTCTTCAAAGGGATCCGAAATATCTGTTCTCAGATTCCACAGAAATAAGGCTAGCAAAGAGATCCACGAAATACAGATGTAACTCTGTGAGTGGAAGTCACATATCACAGAGCAGTTTCTCAGAAAGCTTCTTTCCAGATTTCTTCGGAGGATATTTCCTTTTTCACCGTAGCCCTCTAAGGGCTTCCAAATATCACTTTGCCAATTCCACAAGAACTGTCTTAGCGAAAGGCTTCTTGAGGGGAAAGCTGTAACTCTGTGAGATGATTTTTCAGAACACAAAGAAGTTTCTCAGAAAGCTTCTTTCTATTTGTTATGGGAGGATATTTCCTTTGGCCCTATATTCTTCAAAGGGATTCTAAATATCTGCTCTCAGATTCCACAGAAATAAGGCTAGGAAAGAGATCCACGATATACAGATGTAACTCTGTGAGTGGAAGTCACATATCCCAGAGCAGTTTCTCAGAAAGCTTCTTTCCAGATTTCATCGGAGGATATTTCCTTTTTCACCATAGCCCTCTATGGGCTTCCAAATATCACTTTGCCAATTCCACAAGAACTGTCTTAGCGAAAGGCTTCTTGAGGGGAAAGCTGTAACTCTGTGAGATGATTTCACAGAACACAAAGAAGTTTCTCAGAAAGCTTCCTTCTCTTTGTTATTGGAGGATATTTCCTTTGGCCCTATAGTCTTCAAAGGGTTCCGAAATATCTGTTCTCAGATTCCACAGAAATAAGGCTAGCAAAGAGATCCACGAAATACAGATGTAACTCTGTGAGTGGAAGTCACATATCACAGAGCAGTTTCTCAGAAAGCTTCTTTCCAGATTTCATCGGAGGATATTTCCTTTTTCACCGTAGCCCTCTAAGGGCTTCCAAATATCACCTTGCCAATTCCACAAGAACTGTCTCAGCGAAAGGCTTCTTGAGGGGAAAGCTGTAACTCTGTGAGATGATTTCACAGAACACAAAGAAGTTTCTCAGAAAGCTTCTTTCTCTTTGTTATGGGAGGATATTTCCTTTGGCCCTATATTCTTCAAAGGGATTCTAAATATCTGCTCTCAGATTCCACAGAAATAAGGCTAGCAAAGAGATCCACGAAATACAGATGAAACTCTGTGAGTGGAAGTCACATATCCCAGAGCAGTTTCTCAGAAAGCTTCTTTCCAGATTTCATCGGAGGATATTTCCTTTTTCACCGTAGCCCTCTATGGGCTTCCAAATATCACTTTGCCAATTCCACAAGAACTGTCTTAGCGAAAGGCTTCTTGTGGGGAAAGCTGTAACTCTGTGAGATGATTTCACAGAACACAAAGAAGTTTCTCAGAAAGCTTTTTTCTCTTTGTTATCGGAGGATATTTCCTTTGGCCCTATAGTCTTCAAAGGGATCCGAAATATCTGTTCTCAGATTCCACAGAAATAAGGCTAGCAAAGAGATCCACGAAATACAGATGTAACTCTGTGAGTGGAAGTCACATATCACAGAGCAGTTTCTCAGAAAGCTTCTTTCCAGATTTCATCGGAGGATATTTCCTTTTTCACCGTAGCCCTCTAAGGGCTTCCAAATATCACTTTGCCAATTCCACAAGAACTGTCTTAGCGAAAGGCTTCTTTAGGGGAAAGCTGTAACTCTGTGAGATGATTTCACAGAACACAAAGAAGTTTCTCAGAAAGCTTCTTTCTCTTTGTTATGGGAGGATATTTCCTTTGGCCCTATAGTCTTCAAGGGGATTCTAAATATCTTCTTTCAGATTCCACAGAAATAAGGCTAGCAAAGAGATCCACGAAATACAGATGTAACACTGTGAGTGGAAGTCACATATCACAGAGCAGTTTCTCAGAAAGCTTCTTTCCAGATTTCATCGGAGGATATTTCCTTTTTCACCATAGCCCTCTATGGGGTTCCAAATATCACTTTGCCAATTCCACAAGAACTGTCTTAGCGAAAGGCTTCTTGAGGGGAAAGCTGTAATTCTGTGAGATGATTTCACAGAACACAAAGAAGTTTCTCAGAAAGCTTCTTTCTCTTTGTTATGGGAGGATATTTCCTTTGGCCCTATAGTCTTCAAGGGGATTCTAAATATCTGCTTTCAGATTCCACAGAAATAAGGCTAGCAAAGAGAACCACGAAATACAGATGTAACTCTGTGAGTGGAAGTCACATATCACAGAGCAGTTTCTCAGAAAGCTTCTTTCCAGATTTCATCTGAGGATATTTCCTTTTTCACCATAGCCCTATATGGGCTTCCAAATATCACTTTGCCAAATCCACAAGAACTGTTTTAGCGAAAGGCTTCTTGAGGGGAAAGCTGTAACTCTGTGAGATGATTTCACAGAACACAAAGAAGTTTCTCAGAAAGCTTCTTTCTCTTTGTTATCGGAGGATATTTCCTTTGGCCCTATAGTCTTCAAAGGGATCCGAAATATCTGTTCTCAGATTCCACAGAAATAAGGCTAGCAAAGAGATCCACGAAATACAGATGTAACTCCTTGAGTGGAAGTCACATATCCCAGAGCAGTTTCTCAGAAAGCTTCTTTCCAGATTTCACCGGAGGATATTTCCTTTTTCACCGTAGCCCTCTATGGGCTTCCAAATATCACTTTGCAATTCCACAAGAACTGTCTTAGCGAAAGGCTTCTTGAGGGGAAAGCTGTAACTCTGTGAGATGATTTCACAGAACACAAAGAAGTTTCTCAGAAAGCTTCTTTCTCTTTGTTATCGGAGGATATTTCCTTTGGCCCTATAGTCTTCAAAGGGATCCGAAATATCTGTTCTCAGATTCCACAGAAATAAGGCTAGCAAAGAGATCCACGAAATACAGATGTAACTCTGTGAGTGGAAGTCACATATCACAGAGCAGTTTCTCAGAAAGCTTCTTTCCAGATTTCATCGGAGGATATTTCCTTTTTCACCGTAGCCCTCTAAGGGCTTCCAAATATCACTTTGCCAATTCCACAAGAACTGTCTTAGCGAAAGGCTTCTTGAGGGGAAAGCTGTAACTCTGTGAGATGATTTTTCAGAACACAAAGAAGTTTCTCAGAAAGCTTCTTTCTATTTGTTATGGGAGGATATTTCCTTTGGCCCTATATTCTTCAAAGGGATTCTAAATATCTGCTCTCAGATTCCACAGAAATAAGGCTAGGAAAGAGATCCACGATATACAGATGTAACTCTGTGAGTGGAAGTCACATATCCCAGAGCAGTTTCTCAGAAAGCTTCTTTCCAGATTTCATCGGAGGATATTTCCTTTTTCACCATAGCCCTCTATGGGCTTCCAAATATCACTTTGCCAATTCCACAAGAACTGTCTTAGCGAAAGGCTTCTTGAGGGGAAAGCTGTAACTCTGTGAGATGATTTCACAGAACACAAAGAAGTTTCTCAGAAAGCTTCCTTCTCTTTGTTATTGGAGGATATTTCCTTTGGCCCTATAGTCTTCAAAGGGTTCCGAAATATCTGTTCTCAGATTCCACAGAAATAAGGCTAGCAAAGAGATCCACGAAATACAGATGTAACTCTGTGAGTGGAAGTCACATATCACAGAGCAGTTTCTCAGAAAGCTTCTTTCCAGATTTCATCGGAGGATATTTCCTTTTTCACCGTAGCCCTCTAAGGGCTTCCAAATATCACCTTGCCAATTCCACAAGAACTGTCTCAGCGAAAGGCTTCTTGAGGGGAAAGCTGTAACTCTGTGAGATGATTTCACAGAACACAAAGAAGTTTCTCAGAAAGCTTCTTTCTCTTTGTTATGGGAGGATATTTCCTTTGGCCCTATATTCTTCAAAGGGATTCTAAATATCTGCTCTCAGATTCCACAGAAATAAGGCTAGCAAAGAGATCCACGAAATACAGATGTAACTCTGTGAGTGGAAGTCACATATCCCAGAGCAGTTTCTCAGAAAGCTTCTTTCCAGATTTCATCGGAGGATATTTCCTTTTTCACCGTAGCCCTCTATGGGCTTCCAAATATCACTTTGCCAATTCCACAAGAACTGTCTTAGCGAAAGGCTTCTTGAGGGGAAAGCTGTAACTCTGTGAGATGATTTCACAGAACACAAAGAAGTTTCTCAGAAAGCTTTTTTCTCTTTGTTATCGGAGGATATTTCCTTTGGCCCTATAGTCTTCAAAGGGATCCGAAATATCTGTTCTCAGATTCCACAGAAATAAGGCTAGCAAAGAGATCCACGAAATACAGATGTAACTCTGTGAGTGGAAGTCACATATCACAGAGCAGTTTCTCAGAAAGCTTCTTTCCAGATTTCATCGGAGGATATTTCCTTTTTCACCGTAGCCCTCTAAGGGCTTCCAAATATCACTTTGCCAATTCCACAAGAACTGTCTTAGCGAAAGGCTTCTTTAGGGGAAAGCTGTAACTCTGTGAGATGATTTCACAGAACACAAAGAAGTTTCTCAGAAAGCTTCTTTCTCTTTGTTATGGGAGGATATTTCCTTTGGCCCTATAGTCTTCAAGGGGATTCTAAATATCTTCTTTCAGATTCCACAGAAATAAGGCTAGCAAAGAGATCCACGAAATACAGATGTAACACTGTGAGTGGAAGTCACATATCACAGAGCAGTTTCTCAGAAAGCTTCTTTCCAGATTTCATTGGAGGATATTTCCTTTTTCACCATAGCCCTCTATGGGGTTCCAAATATCACTTTGCCAATTCCACAAGAACTGTCTTAGCGAAAGGCTTCTTGAGGGGAAAGCTGTAATTCTGTGAGATGATTTCACAGAACACAAAGAAGTTTCTCAGAAAGCTTCTTTCTCTTTGTTATGGGAGGATATTTCCTTTGGCCCTATAGTCTTCAAGGGGATTCTAAATATCTGCTTTCAGATTCCACAGAAATAAGGCTAGCAAAGAGAACCACGAAATACAGATGTAACTCTGTGAGTGGAAGTCACATATCACAGAGCAGTTTCTCAGAAAGCTTCTTTCCAGATTTCATCTGAGGATATTTCCTTTTTCACCATAGCCCTATATGGGCTTCCAAATATCACTTTGCCAATTCCACAAGAACTGTTTTAGCGAAAGGCTTCTTGAGGGGAAAGCTGTAACTCTGTGAGATGATTTCACAGAACACAAAGAAGTTTCTCAGAAAGCTTCTTTCTCTTTGTTATCGGAGGATATTTCCTTTGGCCCTATAGTCTTCAAAGGGATCCGAAATATCTGTTCTCAGATTCCACAGAAATAAGGCTAGCAAAGAGATCCACGAAATACAGATGTAACTCTGTGAGTGGAAGTCACATATCACAGAGCAGTTTCTCAGAAAGCTTCTTTCTAGATTTCATCGGAGGATATTTCCTTTTTCACCGTTGCCCTCTAGGGCAACCAAATATCACTTTGCCAATTCCACAAGAACTGTCTTAGCGAAACGCTTCTTGAGGGGAATGCTGTAACTCTGTGAGATGATTTCACAGAACACAAAGAAGTTTCTCAGAAAGCTTCTTTCTCTTTGTTATCGGAGGATATTTACTTTGGCCCTATATTCTTCAAAGGGATTCTAAATATCTGCTCTCAGATTCCACAGAAATAAGACTATCCAAGAGATCCACGAAATACAGATGTAACTCTGTGAGTGGAAGTCACATATCACAGAGCAGTTTCTCAGAAAGCTTCTTTCCAGATTTCATCGGAGGATATTTCCTTTTTCACCATAGCCCTCTATGGGCTTCCAAATATCACTTTGCCAATTCCACAAGAACTGTCTTAGCGAAAGGCTTCTTGAGGGGAAAGCTGTAACTCTGTGAGATGATTTCACAGAACACAAAGAAGTTTCTCAGAAAGCTTTTTTCTCTTTGTTATCGTTCGATATTTCCTTTGGTCCTATAGTCTTCAAAGGGATCCGAAATATCTGTTCTCAGATTCCACAGAAATAAGGCTAGCAAAGAGATCCACGAAATACAGATGTAACTCTGTGAGTGGAAGTCACATATCACAGAGCAGTTTCTCAGAAAGCTTCTTTCGAGATTTCATCTGAGGATATTTCCTTTTTCACCATAGCTCTCTATGGGCTTCCAAATATCACTTTGCCAATTCCACAAGAACTGTCTTAGCGAAAGGCTTCTTGAGGGGAAAGCTGTAACTCTGTGAGATGATTTCACAGAACACAAAGAAGTTTCTCAGAAAGCTTCTTTCTCTTTGTTATCGGAGGATATTTCCTTTGGCCCTATAGTCTTCAAAGGGATCCGAAATATCTGTTCTCAGATTCCACAGAAATAAGGCTAGCAAAGAGATCCACGAAATACAGATGTAACTCGGTGAGTGGAAGTCACATATCACAGAGCAGTTTCTCAGAAAGCTTCTTTCCAGATTTCATCGGAGGATATTTCCTTTTTCACCGTAGCCCTCTAGGGCAACCAAATATCACTTTGCCAATTCCACAAGAACTGTCTTAGCGAAAGGCTTCTTGAGGGGAAAGCTGTAACTCTGTGAGATGATTTCACAGAACACAAAGAAGTTTCTCAGAAAGCTTCTTTCTCTTTGTTATCGGAGGATATGTCCTTTGGCCCTATATTCTTCAAAGGGATTCTAAATATCTGCTCTCAGATTCCACAGAAATAAGGCTAGCAAAGAGATCCACGAAATACAGATGTAACTCTGTGAGTGGAAGTCACATATCACAGAGCAGTTTCTCAGAAAGCTTCTTTCCAGATTTCCTCTCAGGATATTTCCTTTTTCACCGTATCCCTCTATGGGCTTCCAAATATCACTTTGCCAATTCCACAAGAACTGTCTTAGCGAAAGGCTTCTTGAGGGGAAAGCTGTAACTCTGTGAGATGATTTCACAGAACACAAAGAAGTTTCTCAGAAAGCTTTTTTCTCTTTGTTATCGTTGGATATTTCCTTTGGTCCTATAGTCCTCAAAGGGATCCCAAATATCTGTTCTCAGTTTCCACAGAAATAAGGCTAGCAAAGAGATCCACGAAATACAGATGTAACTCTGTGAGTGGAAGTCACATATCCCAGAGCAGTTTCTCAGAAAGCTTCTTTCCAGATTTCATCGGAGGATATTTCCTTTTTCACCATAGCCCTCTATGGGCTTCCAAATATCACTTTGCCAATTCCACAAGAACTGTCTTAGCGAAAGGCTTCTTGAGGGGAAAGCTGTAACTCTGTGAGATGATTTCACAGAACACAAAGAAGTTTCTCAGAAAGCTTCTTTCTCTTTGTTATCGGAGGATATTTCCTTTGGCCCTATAGTCTTCAAAGGGATCCGAAATATCTGTTCTCAGATTCCACAGAAATAAGGCTAGCAAAGAGATCCACGAAATACAGATGTAACTCTGTGAGTGGAAGTCACATATCACAGAGCAGTTTCTCAGAAAGCTTCTTTCCAGATTTCATCGGAGGATATTTCCTTTTTCACCGTAGCCCTCTAAGGGCTTCCAAATATCACTTTGCCAATTCCACAAGAACTGTCTTAGCGAAAGGCTTCTTGAGGGGAAAGCTGTAACTCTGTGAGATGATTTCACAGAACACAAAGAAGTTTCTCAGAAAGCTTTTTTCTCTTTGTTATCGTTGGATATTTCCTTTGGTCCTATAGTCCTCAAAGGGATCCCAAATATCTGTTCTCAGTTTCCACAGAAATAAGGCTAGCAAAGAGATCCACGAAATACAGATGTAACTCTGTGAGTGGAAGTCACATATCCCAGAGCAGTTTCTCAGAAAGCTTCTTTCCAGATTTCATCGGAGGATATTTCCTTTTTCACCATAGCCCTCTATGGGCTTCCAAATATCACTTTGCCAATTCCACAAGAACTGTCTTAGCGAAAGGCTTCTTGAGGGGAAAGCTGTAACTCTGTGAGATGATTTCACAGAACACAAAGAAGTTTCTCAGAAAGCTTCTTTCTCTTTGTTATCGGAGGATATTTCCTTTGGCCCTATAGTCTTCAAAGGGATCCGAAATATCTGTTCTCAGATTCCACAGAAATAAGGCTAGCAAAGAGATCCACGAAATACAGATGTAACTCTGTGAGTGGAAGTCACATATCACAGAGCAGTTTCTCAGAAAGCTTCTTTCCAGATTTCATCGGAGGATATTTCCTTTTTCACCGTAGCCCTCTAAGGGCTTCCAAATATCACCTTGCCAATTCCACAAGAACTGTCTCAGCGAAAGGCTTCTTGAGGGGAAAGCTGTAACTCTGTGAGATGATTTCACAGAACACAAAGAAGTTTCTCAGAAAGCTTCTTTCTCTTTGTTATGGGAGGATATTTCCTTTGGCCCTATATTCTTCAAAGGGATTCTAAATATCTGCTCTCAGATTCCACAGAAATAAGGCTAGCAAAGAGATCCACGAAATACAGATGTAACTCTGTGAGTGGAAGTCACATATCCCAGAGCAGTTTCTCAGAAAGCTTCTTTCCAGATTTCATCGGAGGATATTTCCTTTTTCACCGTAGCCCTCTATGGGCTTCCAAATATCACTTTGCCAATTCCACAAGAACTGTCTTAGCGAAAGGCTTCTTGAGGGGAAAGCTGTAACTCTGTGAGATGATTTCACAGAACACAAAGAAGTTTCTCAGAAAGCTTTTTTCTCTTTGTTATCGGAGGATATTTCCTTTGGCCCTATAGTCTTCAAAGGGATCCGAAATATCTGTTCTCAGATTCCACAGAAATAAGGCTAGCAAAGAGATCCACGAAATACAGATGTAACTCTGTGAGTGGAAGTCACATATCACAGAGCAGTTTCTCAGAAAGCTTCTTTCCAGATTTCATCGGAGGATATTTCCTTTTTCACCGTAGCCCTCTAAGGGCTTCCAAATATCACTTTGCCAATTCCACAAGAACTGTCTTAGCGAAAGGCTTCTTTAGGGGAAAGCTGTAACTCTGTGAGATGATTTCACAGAACACAAAGAAGTTTCTCAGAAAGCTTCTTTCTCTTTGTTATGGGAGGATATTTCCTTTGGCCCTATAGTCTTCAAGGGGATTCTAAATATCTTCTTTCAGATTCCACAGAAATAAGGCTAGCAAAGAGATCCACGAAATACAGATGTAACACTGTGAGTGGAAGTCACATATCACAGAGCAGTTTCTCAGAAAGCTTCTTTCCAGATTTCATCGGAGGATATTTCCTTTTTCACCATGGCCCTCTATGGGGTTCCAAATATCACTTTGCCAATTCCACAAGAACTGTCTTAGCGAAAGGCTTCTTGAGGGGAAAGCTATAATTCTGTGAGATGATTTCACAGAACACAAAGAAGTTTCTCAGAAAGCTTCTTTCTCTTTGTTATGGGAGGATATTTCCTTTAGCCCTATAGTCTTCAAGGGGATTCTAAACATCTGCTTTCAGATTCCACAGAAATAAGGCTAGCAAAGAGAACCACGAAATACAGATGTAACTCTGTGAGTGGAAGTCACATATCACAGAGCAGTTTCTCAGAAAGCTTCTTTCCAGATTTCATCTGAGGATATTTCCTTTTTCACCATAGCCCTATATGGGCTTCCAAATATCACTTTGCCAAATCCACAAGAACTGTTTTAGCGAAAGGCTTCTTGAGGGGAAAGCTGTAACTCTGTGAGATGATTTCACAGAACACAAAGAAGTTTCTCAGAAAGCTTCTTTCTCTTTGTTATCGGAGGATATTTCCTTTGGCACTATAGTCTTCAAAGGGATCCGAAATATCTGTTCTCAGATTCCACAGAAATAAGGCTAGCAAAGAGATCCACGAAATACAGATGTAACTCTGTGAGTGGAAGTCACATATCACAGAGCAGTTTCTCAGAAAGCTTCTTTCTAGATTTCATCGGAGGATATTTCCTTTTTCACCGTAGCCCTCTAGGGCAACCAAATATCACTTTGCCAATTCCACAAGAACTGTCTTAGCGAGAGGCTTCTTGAGGGGAATGCTGTAACTCTGTGAGATGATTTCACAGAACACAAAGAAGTTTCTCAGAAAGCTTCTTTCTCTTTGTTATCGGAGGATATTTACTTTGGCCCTATATTCTTCAAAGGGATTCTAAATATCTGCTCTCAGATTCCACAGAAATAAGGCTAGCAAAGAGATCCACGAAATACAGATGTAACTCCGGGAGTGGAAGTCACATATCACAGAGCAGTTTCTCAGAAAGCTTCTTTCCAGATTTCATCGGAGGATATTTCCTTTTTCACCATAGCCCTTTTTGGGCTTCCAAATATCACTTTGCCAATTCCACAAGAACTGTCTTAGCGAAAGGCTTCTTGAGGGGAAAGCTGTAACTCTGTGAGATGATTTCAAAGAACACAAAGAAGTTTCTCAGAAAGCTTTTTTCTCTTTGTTATCGTTCGATATTTCCTTTGGTCCTATAGTCTTCAAAGGGATCCGAAATATCTTCTCAGATTCCACAGAAATAAGGCTAGCAAAGAGATCCACGAAATACAGATGTAACTCTGTGAGTGGAAGTCACATATCACAGAGCAGTTTCTCAGAAAGCTTCTTTCGAGATTTCATCGGAGGATATTTCCTTTTTCACCATAGCTCTCTATGGGCTTCCAAATATCACTTTGCCAATTCCACAAGAACTGTCTTAGCGAAAGGCTTCTTGAGGGGAAAGCTGTAACTCGGTGACATGATTTCACAGAACACAAAGAAGTTTCTCAGAAAGCTTCTTTCTCTTTGTTATCGGAGGATATTTCCTTTGGCCCTATAGTCTTCAAAGGGATCCGAAATATCTGTTCTCAGATTCCACAGAAATAAGGCTAGCAAAGAGATCCACGAAATACAGATGTAACTCGGTGAGTGGAAGTCACATATCACAGAGCAGTTTCTCAGAAAGCTTCTTTCCAGATTTCATCGGAGGATATTTCCTTTTTCACCGTAGCCCTCTAGGGCAACCAAATATCACTTTGCCAATTCCACAAGAACTGTCTTAGCGAAAGGCTTCTTGAGGGGAATGCTGTAACTCTGTGAGATGATTTCACAGAACACAAAGAAGTTTCTCAGAAAGCTTCTTTCTCTTTGTTATCGGAGGATATGTCCTTTGGCCCTATATTCTTCAAAGGGATTCTAAATATCTGCTCTCAGATTCCACAGAAATAAGGCTAGCAAAGAGATCCACGAAATACAGATGTAACTCTGTGAGTGGAAGTCATATATCACAGAGCAGTTTCTCAGAAAGCTTCTTTCCAGATTTCCTCTCAGGATATTTCCTTTTTCACCGTATCCCTCTATGGGCTTCCAAATATCACTTTGCCAATTCCACAAGAACTGTCTTAGCGAAAGGCTTCTTGAGGGGAAAGCTGTAACTCTGTGAGATGATTTCACGGAACACAAAGAAGTTTCTCAGAAAGCTTTTTTCTCTTTGTTATCGTTGGATATTTCCTTTGGCCCTATAGTCTTCAAAGGGATCCGAAATATCTGTTCTCAGATTCCACAGAAATAAAGCTAGCAAAGAGATCCACGAAATACAGATGTAACTCTGTGAGTGGAAGTCACATATCACAGAGCAGTTTCTCAGAAAGCTTCTTTCCAGATTTCATCGGAGGATATTTCCTTTTTCACCGTAGCCCTCTAAGGGCTTCCAAATATCACTTTGCCAATTCCACAAGAACTGTCTTAGCGAAAGGCTTCTTGAGGGGAAAGCTGTAACTCTGTGAGATGATTTCACAGAACACAAAGAAGTTTCTCAGAAAGCTTCCTTCTCTTTGTTATTGGAGGATATTTCCTTTGACCCTATAGTCTTCATAGGGTTCCGAAATATCTGTTCTCAGATTCCACAGAAATAAGGCTAGCAAAGAGATCCACGAAATACAGATGTAACTCTGTGAGTGGAAGTCACATATCACAGAGCAGTTTCTCAGAAAGCTTCTTTCCAGATTTCATCGGAGGATATTTCCTTTTTCACCGTAGCCCTCTAAGGGCTTCCAAATATCACTTTGCCAATTCCACAAGAACTGTCTTAGCGAAAGGCTTCTTGAGGGGAAAGCTGTAACTCTGTGAGATGATTTCACAGAACACAAAGAAGTTTCTCAGAAAGCTTCTTTCTCTTTGTTATGGGAGGATATTTCCTTTGGCCCTATATTCTTCCAAGGGATTTTAAATATCTGCTCTCAGATTCCACAGAAATAAGGATAGCAAAGAGATCCACGAAATACAGATGTAACTCCTTGAGTGGAAGTCACATATCCCAGAGCAGTTTCTCAGAAAGCTTCTTTCCAGATTTCACCGGAGGATATTTCCTTTTTCACCGTAGCCCTCTATGGGCTTCCAAATATCACTTTGCAATTCCACAAGAACTGTCTTAGCGAAAGGCTTCTTGAGGGGAAAGCTGTAACTCTGTGAGATGATTTCACAGAACACAAAGAAGTTTCTCAGAAAGCTTCTTTCTCTTTGTTATCGGAGGATATTTCCTTTGGCCCTATAGTCTTCAAAGGGATCCGAAATATCTGTTCTCAGATTCCACAGAAATAAGGCTAGCAAAGAGATCCACGAAATACAGATGTAACTCTGTGAGTGGAAGTCACATATCACAGAGCAGTTTCTCAGAAAGCTTCTTTCCAGATTTCATCGGAGGATATTTCCTTTTTCACCGTAGCCCTCTAAGGGCTTCCAAATATCACTTTGCCAATTCCACAAGAACTGTCTTAGCGAAAGGCTTCTTGAGGGGAAAGCTGTAACTCTGTGAGATGATTTTTCAGAACACAAAGAAGTTTCTCAGAAAGCTTCTTTCTGTTTGTTATGGGAGGATATTTCCTTTGGCCCTATATTCTTCAAAGGGATTCTAAATATCTGCTCTCAGATTCCACAGAAATAAGGCTAGCAAAGAGATCCACGATATACAGATGTAACTCTGTGAGTGGAAGTCACATATCCCAGAGCAGTTTCTCAGAAAGCTTCTTTCCAGATTTCATCGGAGGATATTTCCTTTTTCACCATAGCCCTCTATGGGCTTCCAAATATCACTTTGCCAATTCCACAAGAACTGTCTTAGCGAAAGGCTTCTTGAGGGGAAAGCTGTAACTCTGTGAGATGATTTCACAGAACACAAAGAAGTTTCTCAGAAAGCTTCCTTCTCTTTGTTATTGGAGGATATTTCCTTTGGCCCTATAGTCTTCAAAGGGTTCCGAAATATCTGTTCTCAGATTCCACAGAAATAAGGCTAGCAAAGAGATCCACGAAATAGAGATGTAACTCTGTGAGTGGAAGTCACATATCACAGAGCAGTTTCTCAGAAAGCTTCTTTCCAGATTTCATCGGAGGATATTTCCTTTTTCACCGTAGCCCTCTAAGGGCTTCCAAATATCACTTTGCCAATTCCACAAGAACTGTCTCAGCGAAAGGCTTCTTGAGGGGAAAGCTGTAACTCTGTGAGATGATTTCACAGAACACAAAGAAGTTTCTCAGAAAGCTTCTTTCTCTTTGTTATGGGAGGATATTTCCTTTGGCCCTATATTCTTCAAAGGGATTCTAAATATCTGCTCTCAGATTCCACAGAAATAAGGCTAGCAAAGAGATCCACGAAATACAGATGTAACTCTGTGAGTGGAAGTCACATATCCCAGAGCAGTTTCTCAGAAAGCTTCTTTCCAGATTTCATCGGAGGATATTTCCTTTTTCACCATAGCCCTCTATGGGCTTCCAAATATCACTTTGCCAATTCCACAAGAACTGTCTTAGCGAAAGGCTTCTTGAGGGGAAAGCTGTAACTCTGTGAGATGATTTCACAGAACACAAAGAAGTTTCTCAGAAAGCTTCTTTCCAGATTTCATCGGAGGATATTTCCTTTTTCACCATAGCCCTCTAAGGGCTTCCAAATATCACTTTGCCAATTCCACAAGAACTGTCTTAGCGAAAGGCTTCTTGAGGGGAAAGCTGTAACTCTGTGAGATGATTTCACAGAACACAAAGAAGTTTCTCTGAAAGCTTCTTTCTCTTTGTTATGGGAGGATATTTCCTTTGGCCCTATATTCTTCAAAGGGATTCTAAATATCTGCTCTCAGATTCTACAGAAATAAGGCTAGCAAAGAGATCCACGAAATACAGATGTAACTCTGTGAGTGGAAGTCACATATCACAGAGCAGTTTCTCAGAAAGCTTCTTTCCAGATTTCATCCGAGGATATTTCCTTTTTCACCGTAGCCCTCTATGGGCTTCCAAATATCACTTTGCAATTCCACAAGAACTGTCTTAGCGAAAGGCTTCTTGAGGGGAAAGCTGTAACTCTGTGAGATGATTTCACAGAACACAAAGAAGTTTCTCAGAAAGCTTCTTTCTCTTTGTTATCGAAGAATATTCCCTTTGGCCCTATAGTCTTCAAAGGGATCCGAAATATCTGTTCTCAGATTCCACAGAAATAAGGCTAGCAAAGAGATCCACGAAATACAGATGTAACTCTGTGAGTGGAAGTCACATATCACAGAGCAGTTTCTCAGAAAGCTTCTTTCCAGATTTCATCGGAGGATATTTCCTTTTTCACCGTAGCCCTCTAAGGGCTTCCAAATATCACTTTGCCAATTCCACAAGAACTGTCTTATCGAAAGGCTTCTTTAGGGGAAAGCTGTAACTCTGTGAGATGATTTCACAGAACACAAAGAAGTTTCTCAGAAAGCTTCTTTCTCTTTGTTATGGGAGGATATATCCTTTGGCCCTATAGTCTTCAAAGAGATCCGAAATATCTGTTCTCAGATTCCACAGAAATAAGGCTAGCAAAGAGATCCACGAAATACAGATGTAACTCTGTGAGTGGAAGTCACATATCACAGAGCAGTTTCTCAGAAAGCTTCTTTCCAGATTTCATCGGAGGATATTTCCTTTTTCACCATAGCCGTCTATGGGCTTCCAAATATCACTTTGCCAATTCCACAAGAACTATCTTAGCGAAAGGCTTCTTCAGGGGAAAGCTGTAACTCTGTGAGATGATTTTACAGAACACAAAGAAGTTTCTCAGAAAGCTTCTTTCTCTTTGTTATCGGAGGATATTTCCTTTGGCCCTGTAGTCTTCAAAGGGATCCGAAATATCTGTTCTCAGATTCCACAGAAATAAGGCTAGCAAAGAGATCCACCAAATACATATGTAACTCTGTGAGTGGAAGTCACATATCACAGAGCAGTTTCTCAGAAAGCTTCCTTTCAGATTTCATCGGAGGATATTTCCTTTTTCACCATAGCCCTCTATGGGCTTCCAAACATCACTTTGCCAATTCCACAAGAACTGTCTTAGCGAAAGGCTTCTTGAGGGGAAAGCTGTAACTCTGTGAGATGATTTCACAGAACACAAAGAAGTTTCTCAGAAAGCTTCCTTCTCTTTGTTATTGGAGGATATTTCCTTTGGCCCTATAGTCTTCAAAGGGTTCCGAAATATCTGTTCTCAGATTCCACAGAAATAAGGCTAGCAAAGAGATCCACGAAATACAGATGTAACTCTGTGAGTGGAAGTCATATATCACAGAGAAGTTTCTCAGAAAGCTTCTTTCCAGATTTCATCGGAGGATATTTCCTTTTTCACCGTAGCCCTCTAAGGGCTTCCAAATATCACTTTGCCAATTCCACAAGAACTGTCTTAGCGAAAGGCTTCTTGAGGGGAAAGCTGTAACTCTGTGAGATGATTTCACAGAACACAAAGAAGTTTCTCAGAAAGCTTCTTTCTCTTTGTTATGGGAGGATATTTCCTTTGGCCCTATATTCTTCAAAGGGATTCTAAATATCTGCTCTCAGATTCCACAGAAATAAGGCTAGCAAAGAGATCCACGAAATACAGATGTAACTCTGTGAGTGGAAGTCACATATCCCAGAGCAGTTTCTCAGAAAGCTTCTTTCCAGATTTCATCCGAGGATATTTCCTTTTTCACCGTAGCCCTCTATGGGCTTCCAAATATCACTTTGCAATTCCACAAGAACTGTCTTAGCGAAAGGCTTCTTGAGGGGAAAGCTGTAACTCTGTGAGATGATTTCACAGAACACAAAGAAGTTTCTCAGAAAGCTTCTTTCTCTTTGTTATCGGAGGATATTTCCTTTGGCCCTATACTCTTCAAAGGGATCCGAAATATCTGTTCTCAGATTCCACAGAAATAAGGCTAGCAAAGAGATCCACGAAATACAGATGTAACTCTGTGAGTGGAAGTCACATATCACAGAGCAGTTTCTCAGAAAGCTTCTTTCCAGATTTCATCGGAGGATATTTCCTTTTTCACAGTAGCCCTCTAAGGGCTTCCAAATATCACTTTGCCAATTCCACAAGAACTGTCTTAGCGAAAGGCTTCTTGAGGGGAAAGCTGTAAGTCTGTGAGATGATTTCACAGAACACAAAGAAGTTTCTCAGAAAGCTTCTTTCTCTTTGTTATCGGAGGATATTTCCTTTGGCCCTATATTCTTCAAAGGAATTTTAAATATCTGCTCTCAGATTCCACAGAAATAAGGCTAGCAAAGAGATCCACAATATACAGATGTAACTCTGTGAGTGGAAGTCACATATCCCAGAGCAGTTTCTCAGAAAGCTTCTTTCCAGATTTCATCGGAGGATATTTCCTTTTTCACCATAGCCCTCTATGGGCTTCCAAATATCACTTTGCCAATTCCACAAGAACTGTCTTAGCGAAAGGCTTCTTGAGGGGAAAGCTGTAACTCTGTGAGATGATTTCACAGAACACAAAGAAGTTTCTCAGAAAGCTTCCTTCTCTTTGTTATTGGAGGATATTTCCTTTGGCCCTATATTCTTCAAAGGGATTCTAAATATCTGCCCTCAGATTCCACAGAAATAAGGCTAGCAAAGAGATCCACGAAATACAGATGTAACTCTGTGAGTGGAAGTCACATATCCCAGAGCAGTTTCTCAGAAAGCTTCTTTCCAGATTTCATCGGAGGATATTTCCTTTTTCACCGTAGCCCTCTATGAGCTTCCAAATATCACTTTGCCAATTCCACAAGAACTGTCTTAGCGAAAGGCTTCTTGAGGGGAAAGCTGTAACTCTGTGAGATGATTTCACAGAACACAAAGAAGTTTCTCAGAAAGCTTCTTTCTCTTTGTTATCGGAGGATATTTCCTTTGGCCCTATATTCTTCAAAGGGATCCGAAATATCTGTTCTCAGATTCCACAGAAATAAGGCTAGCAAAGAGATCCACGAAATACAGATGTAACTCTGTGAGTGGAAGTCACATATCACAGAGCAGTTTCTCAGAAAGCTTCTTTCCAGATTTCATCGGAGGATATTTCCTTTTTCACCGTAGCCCTCTAAGGGCTTCCAAATATCACTTTGCCAATTCCACAAGAACTGTCTTAGCGAAAGGCTTCTTGAGTCGAAAGCTGTAACTCTGTGAGATGATTTCACAGAACACAAAGAAGTTTCTCAGAAAGCTTCTTTCTCTTTGTTATGGGAGGATATTTCCTTTGGCCCTATATTCTTCAAAGGGATTCTAAATATCTGCTCTCAGATTCCACAGAAATAAGGCTAGCAAAGAGATCCACGAAACACAGATGTAACTCTGTGAGTGGAAGTCACATATCCTAGAGCAGTTTCTCAGAAAGCTTCTTTCCAGATTTCATCGGAGGATATTTCCTTTTTCACCGTAGCCCTCTATGGGCTTCCAAATATCACTTTGCCAATTCCACAAGAACTGTCTTAGCCAAAGGCTTCTTGAGGGGAAAGCTGTAACTCTGTGAGATGATTTCACAGAACACAAAGAAGTTTCTCAGGAAGCTTCTTTCTCTTTGTTATCGGAGGATATTTCCTTTGGCCCTATAGTCTTCAAAGGGATCCGAAATATCTGTTCTCAGATTCCACAGAAATAAGGCTAGCAAAGAGATCCACGAAATACAGATGTAACTCTGTGAGTGGAAGTCACATATCACATAGCAGTTTCTCAGAAAGCTTCTTTCCAGATTTCATCGGAGGATATTTCCTTTTTCACCGTAGCACTCTAAGGGCTTCCAAATATCACTTTGCCAATTCCACAAGAACTGTCTTAGGGAAAGGCTTCTTTAGGGGAAAGCTGTAACTCTGTGAGATGATTTCACAGAACACAAAGAAGTTTCTCAGAAACCTTCTTTCTCTTTGTTATGGGAGGATATATCCTTTGGCCCTATAGTCTTCAAAGAGATCCGAAATATCTGTTCTCAGATTCCACAGAAATAAGGCTAGCAAAGAGATCCACGAAATACAGATGTAACTCTGTGAGTGGAAGTCACATATCACAGAGCAGTTTCTCAGAAAGCTTCTTTCCAGATTTCATCGGAGGATATTTCCTTTTTCACCATAGCCCTCTATGGGCTTCCAAATATCACTTTGCCAATTCCACAAGAACTGTCTTAGCGAAAGGCTTCTTCAGGGGAAAGCTGTAACTCTGTGAGATGATTTCACAGAACACAAAGAAGTTTCTCAGAAAGCTTCTTTCTCTTTGTTATCGGAGGATATTTCCTTTGGCCCTATAGTCTTCAAAGGGATCCGAAATATCTGTTCTCAGATTCCACAGAAATAAGGCTAGCAAAGAGATCCACGAAATACAGATGTAACTCTGTGAGTGGAAGTCACATATCACAGAGCAGTTTCTCAGAAAGCTTCTTTCCATATTTCATCGGAGGATATTTCCTTTTTCACCATAGCCCTCTATGGGCTTCCAAATATCACTTTGCCAATTCCACAAGAACTGTCTTAGCGAAAGGCTTCTTGAGGGGAAAGCTGTAACTCTGTGAGATGATTTCACAGAACACGAAGAAGTTTCTCAGAAAGCTTCTTTCTCTTTTTTTATGGGAGGATATTTCCTTTGGCCCTATAGTCTTCAAGGGGATTCTAAATATCTGCTTTCAGATTCCACAGAAATAAGGCTAGCAAAGAGATCCACGAAATACAGATGTAACACTGTGAGTGGAAGTCACATATCACAGAGCAGTTTCTCAGAAAGCTTCTTTCCAGATTTCATCGGAGGATATTTCCTTTTTCACCATAGCCCTCTATGGGGTTCCAAATATCACTTTGCCAATTCCACAAGAACTGTCTTAGCGAAAGGCTTCTTGAGGGGAAAGCTGTAATTCTGTGAGATGATTTCACAGAACACAAAGAAGTTTCTCAGAAAGCTTCTTTCTCTTTGTTATGGGAGGACATTTCCTTTGGCCCTATAGTCTTCAAAGGGATCCGAAATATCTGTTCTCAGATTCCACAGAAATAAGGCTGGCAAAGAGATCCACGAAATACAGATGTAACTCTGTGAGTGGAAGTCACATATCACAGAGCAGTTTCTCAGAAAGCTTCTTTCCAGATTTCATCGGAGGATATTTCCTTTTTCACCGTAGCCCTCTAGGGCAACCAAATATCACTTTGCCAATTCCACAAGAACTGTCTTAGCGAAAGGCTTCTTGAGGGGAATGCTGTAACTCTGTGAGATGATTTCAAAAAAACACAAAGAAGTTTCTCAGAAAGCTTCTTTCTCTTTGTTATCAGAGGATATTTACTTTGGCCCTATATTCTTCAAAGGGATTCTAAATATCTGCTCTCAGATTCCACAGAAATAAGGCTAGCAAAGAGATCCACGAAATACAGATGTAACTCTGTGAGTGGAAGTCACATATCACAGAGCAGTTTCTCAGAAAGCTTCTTTCCAGATTTCCTCTGAGGATATTTCCTTTTTCACCATAGCCCTCTATGGGCTTCCAAATATCACTTTGCCAATTCCACAAGAACTGTCTTCGCGAAAGGCTTCTTGAGGGGAAAGCTGTAACTCTGTGAGATGATTTCACAGAACACAAAGAAGTTTCTCAGAAAGATTTTTTCTCTTTGTTATCGTTCGATATTTCCTTTGGTTTTATAGTCTTCAAAGGGATCCGAAATATCTGTTCTCAGATTACACAGAAATAAGGCTAGCAAAGAGATCCACGAAATACAGATGTTACTCTGTGAGTGGAAGTTACATATCCCAGAGCAGTTTCTCAGAAAGCTTCTTTCCAGATTTCATCTGAGGATATTTCCTTTTTCACCATATCCCTCTATGGGCTTCCAAATATCACTTTGCCAATTCCACAAGAACTGTCTTAGCGAAAGGCTTCTTGAGGGGAAAGCTGTAACTCTGTGTGATGATTTCACAGAACACAAAGAAGTTTCTCAGAAAGCTTCTTTCTCTTTGTTATGGGAGGATATTTCCTTTGTCCCTACAGTTTTCAAAGGGATCCGAAATATCTGTTCTCAGATTCCACAGAAATAAGGCTAGCAAAGAGATCCACGAAATACAGATGTAACTCTGTGAGTGGAAGTCACATATCACAGAGCAGTTTCTCAGAAAGCTTCTTTCGAGATTTCATCGGAGGATATTTCCTTTTTCACCATAGCCCTCTATGGGCTTCCAAATATCACTTTTCCAATTCCACAAGAACTGTCTTAGCGAAAGGCTTCTTGAGGGGA
Source organism: Macaca mulatta (assembly GCF_049350105.2). Taxonomy (NCBI): domain Eukaryota; kingdom Metazoa; phylum Chordata; class Mammalia; order Primates; family Cercopithecidae; genus Macaca; species Macaca mulatta. Next base: position 34,032,919 of record NC_133417.1, read on the forward strand.
AAGCTGTAACTCTGTGAGATGATTTCACAGAACACAAAGAAGTTTCTCAGAATGCTTCTTTCCCTTGTTATCGGAGGATATTTCCTTTGGCCCTATATTATTCAAAGGGATTCTAAATATCTGCTCTTAGATTCCACAGAAATAAGGCTAGCAAAGAGATCCACGAAATACAGATGTAACTCTGTGAGTGGCAGTCACATATCCCAGAGCAGTTTCTCATAAAGCTTCTTTCTAGATTTCATCGGAGGATATTTCCTTTTTCACCGTAGCCCTCTATGGGCTTCAAAATATCACTTTGCAATTTCACAAGAACTGTCTTAGCGAAAGGCTTCTTGAGGGGAAAGCTGTAACTCTGTGAGATGATTTCACAGAACACAAAGAAGTTTCTCAGAAAGCTTCTTTCTCTTTGTTATCGGAGGATATTTCCTTTGGCCCTATAGTCTTCAAAGGGATCCGAAATATCTGTTCTCAGATTCCACAGAAATAAGGCTAGCAAAGAGATCCACGAAATACAGATGTAACTCTGTGAGTGGAAGTCACATATCACAGAGCAGTTTCTCAGAAAGCTTCTTTCCAGATTTCATCGGAGGATATTTCCTTTTTCACCGTAGCCCTCTAAGGGCTTCCAAATATCACTTTGCCAATCCCACAAGAACTGTCTTAGCGAAAGGCTTCTTGAGGGGAAAGCTGTAACTCTGTGAGATGATTTCACAGAACACAAAGAAGTTTCTCAGAAAGCTTCTTTCTCTTTGTTATGGGAGGATATTTCCTTTGGCCCTATATTCTTCAAAGGAATTTTAAATATCTGCTCTCAGATTCCACAGAAATAAGGCTAGCAAAGAGATCCACAATATACAGATGTAACTCTGTGAGTGGAAGTCACATATCCCAGAGCAGTTTCTCAGAAAGCTTCTTTCCAGATTTCATCGGAGGATATTTCCTTTTTCACCATAGCCCTCTATGGGCTTCCAAATATCACTTTGCCAATTCCACAAGAACTGTCTTAGCGAAAGGCTTCTTGAGGGGAAAGCTGTAACTCTGTGAGATGATTTCACAGAACACAAAGAAGTTTCTCAGAAAGCTTCCTTCTCTTTGTTATTGGAGGATATTTCCTTTGGCCCTATATTCTTCAAAGGGATTCTAAATATCTGCCCTCAGATTCCACAGAAATAAGGCTAGCAAAGAGATCCACGAAATACAGATGTAACTCTGTGAGTGGAAGTCACATATCCCAGAGCAGTTTCTCAGAAAGCTTCTTTCCAGATTTCATCGGAGGATATTTCCTTTTTCACCGTAGCCCTCTATGAGCTTCCAAATATCACTTTGCCAATTCCACAAGAACTGTCTTAGCGAAAGGCTTCTTGAGGGGAAAGCTGTAACTCTGTGAGATGATTTCACAGAACACAAAGAAGTTTCTCAGAAAGCTTCTTTCTCTTTGTTATCGGAGGATATTTCCTTTGGCCCTATATTCTTCAAAGGGATCCGAAATATCTGTTCTCAGATTCCACAGAAATAAGGCTAGCAAAGAGATCCACGAAATACAGATGTAACTCTGTGAGTGGAAGTCACATATCACAGAGCAGTTTCTCAGAAAGCTTCTTTCCAGATTTCATCGGAGGATATTTCCTTTTTCACCGTAGCCCTCTAAGGGCTTCCAAATATCACTTTGCCAATTCCACAAGAACTGTCTTAGCGAAAGGCTTCTTGAGGCGAAAGCTGTAACTCTGTGAGATGATTTCACAGAACACAAAGAAGTTTCTCAGAAAGCTTCTTTCTCTTTGTTATGGGAGGATATTTCCTTTGGCCCTATATTCTTCAAAGGGATTCTAAATATCTGCTCTCAGATTCCACAGAAATAAGGCTAGCAAAGAGATCCACGATATACAGATGTAACTCTGTGAGTGGAAGTCACATATCCCAGAGCAGTTTCTCAGAAAGCTTCTTTCCAGATTTCATCGGAGGATATTTCCTTTTTCACCATAGCCCTCTATGGGCTTCCAAATATCACTTTGCCAATTCCACAAGAACTGTCTTAGCGAAAGGCTTCTTGAGGGGAAAGCTGTAACTCTGTGAGATGATTTCACAGAACACAAAGAAGTTTCTCAGAAAGCTTCCTTCTCTTTGTTATTGGAGGATATTTCCTTTGGCCCTATAGTCTTCAAAGGGTTCCGAAATATCTGTTCTCAGTTTCCACAGAAATAAGGCTAGCAAAGAGATCCACGAAATACAGATGTAACTCTGTGAGTGGAAGTCACATATCACAGAGCAGTTTCTCAGAAAGCTTCTTTCCAGATTTCATCGGAGGATATTTCCTTTTTCACCGTAGCCCTCTAAGGGCTTCCAAATATCACTTTGCCAATTCCACAAGAACTGTCTTAGCGAAAGGCTTCTTGAGGGGAAAGCTGTAACTCTGTGAGATGATTTCACAGAACACAAAGAAGTTTCTCAGAAAGCTTCTTTCTCTTTGTTATGGGAGGATATTTCCTTTGGCCCTATATTCTTCAAAGGGATTCTAAATATCTGCTCTCAGATTCCACAGAAATAAGGCTAGCAAAGAGATCCACGAAACACAGATGTAACTCTGTTAGTGGAAGTCACATATGCTAGAGCAGTTTCTCAGAAAGCTTCTTTCCAGATTTCATCGGAGGATATTTCCTTTTTCACCGTAGCCCTCTATGGGCTTCCAAATATCACTTTGCCAATTCCACAAGAACTGTCTTAGCGAAAGGCTTCTTGAGGGGAAAGCTGTAACTCTGTGAGATGATTTCACAGAACACAAAGAAGTTTCTCAGGAAGCTTCTTTCTCTTTGTTATCGGAGGATATTTCCTTTGGCCCTATAGTCTTCAAAGGGATCCGAAATATCTGTTCTCCGATTCCACAGAAATAAGGCTAGCAAAGAGATCCACGAAATACAGATGTAACTCTGTGAGTGGAAGTCACATATCACAGAGCAGTTTCTCAGAAAGCTTCTTTCCAGATTTCATCGGAGGATATTTCCTTTTTCACCGTAGCACTCTAAGGGCTTCCAAATATCACTTTGCCAATTCCACAAGAACTGTCTTAGTGAAAGGCTTCTTTAGGGGAAAGCTGTAACTCTGTGAGATGATTTCACAGAACACAAAGAAGTTTCTCAGAAAGCTTCTTTCTCTTTGTTATGGGAGGATATATCCTTTGGCCCTATAGACTTCAAAGAGATCCGAAATATCTGTTCTCAGATTCCACAGAAATAAGGCTAGCAAAGAGATCCACGAAATACAGATGTAACTCTGTGAGTGGAAGTCACATATCACAGAGCAGTTTCTCAGAAAGCTTCTTTCCAGATTTCATCGGAGGATATTTCCTTTTTCACCATAGCCCTCTATGGGCTTCCAAATATCACTTTGCCAATTCCACAAGAACTGTCTTAGCGAAAGGCTTCTTCAGGGGAAAGCTGTAACTCTGTGAGATGATTTCACAGAACACAAAGAAGTTTCTCAGAAAGCTTCTTTCTCTTTGTTATCGGAGGATATTTCCTTTGGCCCTATAGTCTTCAAAGGGATCCGAAATATCTGTTCTCAGATTCCACAGAAATAAGGCTAGCAAAGAGTTCCACGAAATACAGATGTAACTCTGTAAGTGGAAGTCACATATCCCAGAGCAGTTTCTCAGAAAGCTTCTTTCCATATTTCATCGGAGGATATTTCCTTTTTCACCATAGCCCTCTATGGGCTTCCAAATATCACTTTGCCAATTCCACAAGAACTGTCTTAGCGAAAGGCTTCTTGAGGGGAAAGCTGTAACTCTGTGAGATGATTTCACAGAACACAAAGAAGTTTCTCAGAAAGCTTCTTTCTCTTTGTTATGGGAGGATATTTCCTTTGGCCCTATAGTCTTCAAGGGGATTCTAAATATCTGCTTTCAGATTCCACAGAAATAAGGCTAGCAAAGAGATCCACGAAATTCAGATGTAACACTGTGAGTGGAAGTCACATATCACAGAGCAGTTTCTCAGAAAGCTTCTTTCCAGATTTCATCGGAGGATATTTCCTTTTTCACCATAGCCCTCTATGGGGTTCCAAATATCACTTTGCCAATTCCACAAGAACTGTCTTAGCGAAACGCTTCTTGAGGGGAAAGCTGTAATTCTGTGAGATGATTTCACAGAACACAAAGAAGTTTCTCAGAAAGCTTCTTTCTCTTTGTTATGGGAGGATATTTCCTTTGGCCCTATAGTCTTCAAGGGGATTCTAAATATCTGCTTTCAGATTCCACAGAAATAAGGCTAGGAAAGTGATCCACGAAATACAGATGTAACTCTGTGAGTGGAAGTCACATATCACGGAGCAGTTTCTTAGAAAGCTTTTTTCCAGATTTCATCTGAGGATATTTCCTTTTTCACCATAGCCCTCTATGGGCTTCCAAATATCACTTTGCCAATTCCACAAGAACTGTCTTAGCGAAAGGCTTCTTGAGGGGAAAGCTGTAACTCTGTGAGATGATTTCACAGAACACAAAGAAGTTTCTCAGAAAGCTTCCTTCTCTTTGTTATTGGAGGATATTTCCTTTGGCCCTATAGTCTTCAAAGGGTTCCGAAATATCTGTTCTCAGTTTCCACAGAAATAAGGCTAGCAAAGAGATCCACGAAATACAGATGTAACTCTGTGAGTGGAAGTCACATATCACAGAGCAGTTTCTCAGAAAGCTTCTTTCTAGATTTCATCGGAGGATATTTCCTTTTTCACCGTAGCCCTCTAAGGGCTTCCAAATATCACTTTGCCAATTCCACAAGAACTGTCTTAGCGAAAGGCTTCTTGAGGGGAATGCTGTAACTCTGTGAAATGATTTCACAGAACACAAAGAAGTTTCTCAGAAAGATTTTTTCTCTTTGTTATCGTTCGATATTTCCTTTGGTTTTATAGTCTTCAAAGGGATTCGAAATATCTGTTCTCAGATTCCACAGAAATAAGGCTAGCAAAGAGATCCACGAAATACAGATGTTACTCTGTGAGTGGAAGTCACATATCCCAGAGCAGTTTCTCAGAAAGCTTCTTTCCACATTTCATCTGAGGATATTTCCTTTTTCACCATAGCCCTCTATGGGCTTCCAAATATCACTTTGCCAATTCCACAAGAACTGTCTTAGCGAAAGGCTTCTTGAGGGGAAAGCTGTAACTCTGTGAGATGATTTCACAGAACACAAAGAAGTTTCTCAGAAAGCTTCTTTCTCTTTGTTATGGGAGGATATTTCCTTTGTCCCTACAGTCTTCAAAGGGATCCGAAATATCTGTTCTCAGATTCCACAGAAATAAGGCTAGCAAAGAGATCCACGAAATACAGATGTAACTCTGTGAGTGGAAGTCACATATCACAGAGCAGTTTCTCAGAAAGCTTCTTTCCAGATTTCATCGGAGGATATTTCCTTTTTCACCGTAGCCCTCTAAGGGCTTCCAAATATCACTTTTCCAATTCCACAAGAACTGTCTTAGCGAAAGGCTTCTTGAGGGGAAAGCTGTAACTCTGTGAGATGATTTCACAGAACACAAAGAAGTTTCTCAGAAAGCTTCTTTCTCTTTGTTATCGGAGGATATTTCCTTTGGCCCTATATTATTCAAAGGGATTCTAAATATCTGCTCTTAGATTCCACAGAAATAAGGCTAGCAAAGAGATCCGCGAAATACAGATGTAACTCTGTGAGTGGCAGTCACATATCCCAGAGCAGTTTCTCAGAAAGCTTCTTTCTAGATTTCATCGGAGGATATTTCCTTTTTCACCGTAGCCCTCTATGGGCTTCAAAATATCACTTTGCAATTTCACAAGAACTGTCTTAGCGAAAGGCTTCTTGAGGGGAAAGCTGTAACTCTGTGAAATGATTTCACAGAACACAAAGAAGTTTCTAAGAAAGCTTCTTTCTCTTTGTTATCGGAGGATATTTCCTTTGGCCCTATAGTCTTCAAAGGGATCCGAAATATCTGTTCTCAGATTCCACAGAAATAAGGCTAGCAAAGAGATCCACGAAATACAGATGTAACTCTGTGAGTGGAAGTCACATATCACAGAGCAGTTTCTCAGAAAGCTTCTTTCCAGATTTCATCGGAGGATATTTCCTTTTTCACCGTAGCCCTCTAAGGGCTTCCAAATATCACTTTGCCAATCCCACAAGAACTGTCTTAGCGAAAGGCTTCTTTAGGGGAAAGCTGTAACTCTGTGAGATGATTTCACAGAACACAAAGAAGTTTCTCAGAAAGCTTCTTTCTCTTTGTTATGGGAGGATATATCCTTTGGCCCTATAGTCTTCAAAGAGATCCGAAATATCTGTTCTCAGATTCCACAGAAATAAGGCTAGCAAAGAGATCCACGAAATACAGATGTAACTCGGTGAGTGGAAGTCACATATCACAGAGCAGTTTCTCAGAAAGCTTCTTTCCAGATTTCATCGGAGGATATTTCCTTTTTCACCATAGCCGTCTATGGGCTTCCAAATATCACTTTGCCAATTCCACAAGAACTGTCTTAGCGAAAGGCTTCTTCAGGGGAAAGCTGTAACTCTGTGAGATGATTTCACAGAACACAAAGAAGTTTCTCAGAAAGCTTCTTTCTCTTTGTTATCGGAGGATATTTCCTTTGGCCCTGTAGTCTTCAAAGGGATCCGAAATATCTGTTCTCAGATTCCACAGAAATAAGGCTAGCAAAGAGATCCACGAAATACAGATGTAACTCTGTGAGTGGAAGTCACATATCACAGAGCAGTTTCTCAGAAAGCTTCCTTCCAGATTTCATCGGAGGATATTTCCTTTTTCACCATAGCCCTCTATGGGCTTCCAAATATCACTTTGCCAATTCCACAAGAACTGTCTTAGCGAAAGGCTTCTTCAGGGGAAAGCTGTAACTCTGTGAGATGATTTCACAGAACACAAAGAAGTTTCTCAGAAAGCTTCTTTCTCTTTGTTATCGGAGGATATTTCCTTTGGCCCTATAGTCTTCAAAGGGATCCGAAATATCTGTTCTCAGATTCCACAGAAATAAGGCTAGCAAAGAGATCCACGAAATACAGATGTAACTCCGTGAGTGGAAGTCACATATCACAGAGCAGTTTCTCAGAAAGCTTCTTTCCAGATTTCATCGGAGGATATTTCCTTTTTCACAGTAGCCCTCTAAGGGATTCCAAATATCACTTTGCCAATTCCACAAGAACTGTCTTAGCGAAAGGCTTCTTGAGGGGAAAGCTGTAACTCTGTGAGATGATTTCACAGAACACAAAGAAGTTTCTCAGAAAGCTTCTTTCTCTTTGTTATGGGAGGATATTTCCTTTGGCCCTATATTCTTCAAAGGAATTTTAAATATCTGCTCTCAGATTCCACAGAAATAAGGCTAGCAAAGAGATCCACAATATACAGATGTAACTCTGTGAGTGGAAGTCACATATCCCAGAGCAGTTTCTCAGAAAGCTTCTTTCCAGATTTCATCGGAGGATATTTCCTTTTTCACCATAGCCCTCTATGGGCTTCCAAATATCACTTTGCCAATTCCACAAGAACTGTCTTAGCGAAAGGCTTCTTGAGGGGAAAGCTGTAACTCTGTGAGATGATTTCACAGAACACAAAGAAGTTTCTCAGAAAGCTTCCTTCTCTTTGTTATTGGAGGATATTTCCTTTGGCCCTATATTCTTCAAAGGGATTCTAAATATCTGCCCTCAGATTCCACAGAAATAACGCTAGCAAAGAGATCCACGAAATACAGATGTAACTCTGTGAGTGGAAGTCACATATCCCAGAGCAGTTTCTCAGAAAGCTTCTTTCCAGATTTCATCGGAGGATATTTCCTTTTTCACCGTAGCCCTCTATGAGCTTCCAAATATCACTTTGCCAATTCCACAAGAACTGTCTTAGCGAAAGGCTTCTTGAGGGGAAAGCTGTAACTCTGTGAGATGATTTCACAGAACACAAAGAAGTTTCTCAGAAAGCTTCTTTCTCTTTGTTATCGGAGGATATTTCCTTTGGCCCTATATTCTTCAAAGGGATCCGAAATATCTGTTCTCAGATTCCACAGAAATAAGGCTAGCAAAGAGATCCACGAAATACAGATGTAACTCTGTGAGTGGAAGTCACATATCACAGAGCAGTTTCTCAGAAAGCTTCTTTCCAGATTTCATCGGAGGATATTTCCTTTTTCACCGTAGCCCTCTAAGGGCTTCCAAATATCACTTTGCCAATTCCACAAGAACTGTCTTAGCGAAAGGCTTCTTGAGGCGAAAGCTGTAACTCTGTGAGATGATTTCACAGAACACAAAGAAGTTTCTCAGAAAGCTTCTTTCTCTTTGTTATGGGAGGATATTTCCTTTGGCCCTATATTCTTCAAAGGGATTCTAAATATCTGCTCTCAGATTCCACAGAAATAAGGCTAGCAAAGAGATCCACGAAATACAGATGTAACTCTGTGAGTGGAAGTCACATATCCCAGAGCAGTTTCTCAGAAAGCTTCTTTCCAGATTTCATCGGAGGATATTTCCTTTTTCACCATAGCCCTCTATGGGCTTCCAAATATCACTTTGCCAATTCCACAAGAACTGTCTTAGCGAAAGGCTTCTTGAGGGGAAAGCTGTAACTCTGTGAGATGATTTCACAGAACACAAAGAAGTTTCTCAGAAAGCTTCCTTCTCTTTGTTATTGGAGGATATTTCCTTTGGCCCTATAGTCTTCAAAGGGTTCCGAAATATCTGTTCTCAGTTTCCACAGAAATAAGGCTAGCAAAGAGATCCACGAAATACAGATGTAACTCTGTGAGTGGAAGTCACATATCACAGAGCAGTTTCTCAGAAAGCTTCTTTCCAGATTTCATCGGAGGATATTTCCTTTTTCACCGTAGCCCTCTAAGGGCTTCCAAATATCACTTTGCCAATTCCACAAGAACTGTCTTAGCGAAAGGCTTCTTGAGGGGAAAGCTGTAACTCTGTGAGATGATTTCACAGAACACAAAGAAGTTTCTCAGAAAGCTTCTTTCTCTTTGATATGGGAGGATATTTCCTTTGGCCCTATATTCTTCAAAGGGATTCTAAATATCTGCTCTCAGATTCCACAGAAATAAGGCTAGCAAAGAGATCCACGAAACACAGATGTAACTCTGTGAGTGGAAGTCACATATGCTAGAGCAGTTTCTCAGAAAGCTTCTTTCCAGATTTCATCGGAGGATATTTCCTTTTTCACCGTAGCCCTCTATGGGCTTCCAAATATCACTTTGCCAATTCCACAAGAACTGTCTTAGCGAAAGGCTTCTTGAGGGGAAAGCTGTAACTCTGTGAGATGATTTCACAGAACACAAAGAAGTTTCTCAGGAAGCTTCTTTCTCTTTGTTATCGGAGGATATTTCCTTTGGCCCTATAGTCTTCAAAGGGATCCGAAATATCTGTTCTCAGATTCCACAGAAATAAGGCTAGCAAAGAGATCCACGAAATACAGATGTAACTCTGTGAGTGGAAGTCACATATCACAGAGCAGTTTCTCAGAAAGCTTCTTTCCAGATTTCATCGGAGGATATTTCCTTTTTCACAATAGCCCTCTATGGGCTTCCAAATATCACTTTGCCAATTCCACAAGAACTGTCTTTGCGAAAGGCTTCTTGAGGGGAAAGCTGTAACTCTGTGAGATGATTTCACAGAACACAAAGAAGTTTCTCAGAAAGATTTTTTCTCTTTGTTATCGTTCGATATTTCCTTTGGTTTTATAGTCTTCAAAGGGATCCGAAATATCTGTTCTCAGATTCCACAGAAATAAGGCTAGCAAAGAGATCCACGAAATACAGATGTTACTCTGTGAGTGGAAGTCACATATCCCAGAGCAGTTTCTCAGAAAGCTTCTTTCCAGATTTCATCTGAGGATATTTCCTTTTTCACCATAGCCCTCTATGGGCTTCCAAATATCACTTTGCCAATTCCACAAGAACTGTCTTAGCGAAAGGCTTCTTGAGGGGAAAGCTGTAACTCTGTGAGATGATTTCACAGAACACAAAGAAGTTTCTCAGAAAGCTTCTTTCTCTTTGTTATGGGAGGATATTTCCTTTGTCCCTACAGTCTTCAAAGGGATCCGAAATATCTGTTCTCAGATTCCACAGAAATAAGGCTAGCAAAGAGATCCACGAAATACAGATGTAACTCTGTGAGTGGAAGTCACATATCCCAGAGCAGTTTCTCAGAAAGCTTCTTTCCAGATTTCATCGGAGGATATTTCCTTTTTCACCGTAGCCCTCTATGGGCTTCCAAATATCACTTTGCCAATTCCACAAGAACTGTCTTAGCGAAAGGCTTCTTGAGGGGAAAGCTGTAACTCTGTGAGATGATTTCACAGAACACAAAGAAGTTTCTCAGAAAGCTTTTTTCTCTTTGTTATCGGAGGATATTTCCTTTGGCCCTATAGTCTTCAAAGGGATCCGAAATATCTGTTCTCAGATTCCACAGAAATAAGGCTAGCAAAGAGATCCACGAAATACAGATGTAACTCTGTGAGTGGAAGTCACATATCACAGAGCAGTTTCTCAGAAAGCTTCTTTCCAGATTTCATCGGAGGATATTTCCTTTTTCACCGTAGCCCTCTAAGGGCTTCCAAATATCACTTTTCCAATTCCACAAGAACTGTCTTAGCGAAAGGCTTCTTGAGGGGAAAGCTGTAACTCTGTGAGATGATTTCACAGAACACAAAGAAGTTTCTCAGAAAGCTTCTTTCTCTTTGTTATCGGAGGATATTTCCTTTGGCCCTATATTATTCAAAGGGATTCTAAATATCTGCTCTTAGATTCCACAGAAATAAGGCTAGCAAAGAGATCCACGAAATACAGATGTAACTCTGTGAGTGGCAGTCACATATCCCACAGCAGTTTCTCAGAAAGCTTCTTTCTAGATTTCATCGGAGGATATTTCCTTTTTCACCGTAGCCCTCTATGGGCTTGAAAATATCACTTTGCAATTTCACAAGAACTGTCTTAGCGAAAGGCTTCTTGAGGGGAAAGCTGTAACTCTGTGAGATGATTTCACAGAACACAAAGAAGTTTCTAAGAAAGCTTCTTTCTCTTTGTTATCGGAGGATATTTCCTTTGGCCCTATAGTCTTCAAAGGGATCCGAAATATCTGTTCTCAGATTCCACAGAAATAAGGCTAGCAAAGAGATCCACGAAATACAGATGTAACTCTGTGAGTGGAAGTCACATATCACAGAGCAGTTTCTCAGAAAGCTTCTTTCCAGATTTCATCGGAGGATATTTCCTTTTTCACCGTAGCCCTCTAAGGGCTTCCAAATATCACTTTGCCAATCCCACAAGAACTGTCTTAGCGAAAGGCTTCTTTAGGGGAAAGCTGTAACTCTGTGAGATGATTTCACAGAACACAAAGAAGTTTCTCAGAAAGCTTCTTTCTCTTTGTTATGGGAGGATATATCCTTTGGCCCTATAGTCTTCAAAGAGATCCGAAATATCTGTTCTCAGATTCCACAGAAATAAGGCTAGCAAAGAGATCCACGAAATACAGATGTAACTCTGTGAGTGGAAGTCACATATCACAGAGCAGTTTCTCAGAAAGCTTCTTTCCAGATTTCATCGGAGGATATTTCCTTTTTCACCATAGCCGTCTATGGGCTTCCAAATATCACTTTGCCAATTCCACAAGAACTGTCTTAGCGAAAGGCTTCTTCAGGGGAAAGCTGTAACTCTGTGAGATGATTTCACAGAACACAAAGAAGTTTCTCAGAAAGCTTCTTTCTCTTTGTTATCGGAGGATATTTCCTTTGGCCCTGTAGTCTTCAAAGGGATCCGAAATATCTGTTCTCAGATTCCACAGAAATAAGGCTAGCAAAGAGATCCACGAAATACAGATGTAACTCTGTGAGTGGAAGTCACATATCACAGAGCAGTTTCTCAGAAAGCTTCCTTCCAGATTTCATCGGAGGATATTTCCTTTTTCACCATAGCCCTCTATGGGCTTCCAAATATCACTTTGCCAATTCCACAAGAACTGTCTTAGCGAAAGGCTTCTTGAGGGGAAAGCTGTAACTCTGTGAGATGATTTCACAGAACAGAAAGAAGTTTCTCAGAAAGCTTCCTTCTCTTTGTTATTGGAGGATATTTCCTTTGGCCCTATAGTCTTCAAAGGGTTCCGAAATATCTATTCTCAGATTCCACAGAAATAAGGCTAGCAAAGAGATCCACGAAATACAGATGTAACTCTGTGAGTGGAAGTCATATATCACAGAGCAGTTTCTCAGAAAGCTTCTTTCCAGATTTCATCGGAGGATATTTCCTTTTTCACCGTAGCCCTCTAAGGGCTTCCAAATATCACTTTGCCAATTCCACAAGAACTGTCTTAGCGAAAGGCTTCTTGAGGGGAAAGCTGTAACTCTGTGAGATGATTTCACAGAACACAAAGAAGTTTCTCAGAAAGCTTCTTTCTCTTTGTTATGGGAGGATATTTCCTTTGGCCCTATATTCTTCGAAGGGATTCTAAATATCTGCTCTCAGATTCCACAGAAATAAGGCTAGCAAAGAGATCCATGAAATACAGATGTAACTCTGTGAGTGGAAGTCACATATCCCAGAGCAGTTTCTCAGAAAGCTTCTTTCCAGATTTCATCGGAGGATATTTCCTTTTTCACCGTAGCCCTCTATGGGCTTCCAAATATCACTTTGCAATTCCACAAGAACTGTCTTAGCGAAAGGCTTCTTGAGGGGAAAGCTGTAACTCTGTGAGATGATTTCACAGAACACAAAGAAGTTTCTCAGAAAGATTTTTTCTCTTTGTTATCGTTCGATATTTCCTTTGGTTTTATAGTCTTCAAAGGGATCCGAAATATCTGTTCTCAGATTCCACAGAAATAAGGCTAGCAAAGAGATCCACGAAATACAGATGTTACTCTGTGAGTGGAAGTCACATATCCCAGAGCAGTTTCTCAGAAAGCTTCTTTCCAGATTTCATCTGAGGATATTTCCTTTTTCACCATAGCCCTCTATGGGCTTCCAAATATCACTTTGCCAATTCCACAAGAACTGTCTTAGCGAAAGGCTTCTTGAGGGGAAAGCTGTAACTCTGTGAGATGATTTCACAGAACACAAAGAAGTTTCTCAGAAAGCTTCTTTCTCTTTGTTATGGGAGGATATTTCCTTTGTCCCTACAGTCTTCAAAGGGATCCGAAATATCTGTTCTCAGATTCCACAGAAATAAGGCTAGCAAAGAGATCCACGAAATACAGATGTAACTCTGTGAGTGGAAGTCACATATCCCAGAGCAGTTTCTCAGAAAGCTTCTTTCCAGATTTCATCGGAGGATATTTCCTTTTTCACCGTAGCCCTCTATGGGCTTCCAAATATCACTTTGCCAATTCCACAAGAACTGTCTTAGCGAAAGGCTTCTTGAGGGGAAAGCTGTAACTCTGTGAGATGATTTCACAGAACACAAAGAAGTTTCTCAGAAAGCTTTTTTCTCTTTGTTATCGGAGGATATTTCCTTTGGCCCTATAGTCTTCAAAGGGATCCGACATATCTGTTCTCAGATTCCACAGAAATAAGGCTAGCAAAGAGATCCACGAAATACAGATGTAACTCTGTGAGTGGAAGTCACATATCACAGAGCAGTTTCTCAGAAAGCTTCTTTCCAGATTTCATCGGAGGATATTTCCTTTTTCACCGTAGCCCTCTAAGGGCTTCCAAATATCACTTTTCCAATTCCACAAGAACTGTCTTAGCGAAAGGCTTCTTGAGGGGAAAGCTGTAACTCTGTGAGATGATTTCACAAAACACAAAGAAGTTTCTCAGAAAGCTTCTTTCTCTTTGTTATCGGAGGATATTTCCTTTGGCCCTATATTATTCAAAGGGATTCTAAATATCTGCTCTTAGATTCCACAGAAATAAGGCTAGCAAAGAGATCCACGAAATACAGATGTAACTCTGTGAGTGGCAGTCACATATCCCACAGCAGTTTCTCAGAAAGCTTCTTTCTAGATTTCATCGGAGGATATTTCCTTTTTCACCGTAGCCCTCTATGGGCTTCAAAATATCACTTTGAAATTTCACAAGAACTGTCTTAGCGGAAGGCTTCTTGAGGGGAAAGCTGTAACTCTGTGAGATGATTTCACAGAACACAAAGAAGTTTCTAAGAAAGCTTCTTTCTCTTTGTTATCGGAGGATATTTCCTTTGGCCCTATAGTCTTCAAAGGGATCCGAAATATCTGTTCTCAGATTCCACAGAAATAAGGCTAGCAAAGAGATCCACGAAATACAGATGTAACTCTGTGAGTGGAAGTCACATATCACAGAGCAGTTTCTCAGAAAGCTTCTTTCCAGATTTCATCGGAGGATATTTCCTTTTTCACCGTAGCCCTCTAAGGGCTTCCAAATATCACTTTGCCAATCCCACAAGAACTGTCTTAGCGAAAGGCTTCTTTAGGGGAAAGCTGTAACTCTGTGAGATGATTTCACAGAACACAAAGAAGTTTCTCAGAAAGCTTCTTTCTCTTTGTTATGGGAGGATATATCCTTTGGCCCTATAGTCTTCAAAGAGATCCGAAATATCTGTTCTCAGATTCCACAGAAATAAGGCTAGCAAAGAGATCCACGAAATACAGATGTAACTCGGTGAGTGGAAGTCACATATCACAGAGCAGTTTCTCAGAAAGCTTCTTTCCAGATTTCATCGGAGGATATTTCCTTTTTCACCATAGCCGTCTATGGGCTTCCAAATATCACTTTGCCAATTCCACAAGAACTGTCTTAGCGAAAGGCTTCTTCAGGGGAAAGCTGTAACTCTGTGAGATGATTTCACAGAACACAAAGAAGTTTCTCAGAAAGCTTCTTTCTCTTTGTTATCGGAGGATATTTCCTTTGGCCCTGTAGTCTTCAAAGGGATCCGAAATATCTGTTCTCAGATTCCACAGAAATAAGGCTAGCAAAGAGATCCACGAAATACAGATGTAACTCTGTGAGTGGAAGTCACATATCACAGAGCAGTTTCTCAGAAAGCTTCCTTCCAGATTTCATCGGAGGATATTTCCTTTTTCACCATAGCCCTCTATGGGCTTCCAAATATCACTTTGCCAATTCCACAAGAACTGTCTTAGCGAAAGGCTTCTTGAGGGGAAAGCTGTAACTCTGTGAGATGATTTCACAGAACACAAAGAAGTTTCTCAGAAAGCTTCCTTCTCTTTGTTATTGGAGGATATTTCCTTTGGCCCTATAGTCTTCAAAGGGTTCCGAAATATCTATTCTCAGATTCCACAGAAATAAGGCTAGCAAAGAGATCCACGAAATACAGATGTAACTCTGTGAGTGGAAGTCATATATCACAGAGCAGTTTCTCAGAAAGCTTCTTTCCAGATTTCATCGGAGGATATTTCCTTTTTCACCGTAGCCCTCTAAGGGCTTCCAAATATCACTTTGCCAATTCCACAAGAACTGTCTTAGCGAAAGGCTTCTTGAGGGGAAAGCTGTAACTCTGTGAGATGATTTCACAGAACACAAAGAAGTTTCTCAGAAAGCTTCTTTCTCTTTGTTATGGGAGGATATTTCCTTTGGCCCTATATTCTTCGAAGGGATTCTAAATATCTGCTCTCAGATTCCACAGAAATAAGGCTAGCAAAGAGATCCATGAAATACAGATGTAACTCTGTGAGTGGAAGTCACATATCCCAGAGCAGTTTCTCAGAAAGCTTCTTTCCAGATTTCATCTGAGGATATTTCCTTTTTCACCATAGCCCTCTATGGGCTTCCAAATATCACTTTGCCAATTCCACAAGAACTGTCTTAGCGAAAGGCTTCTTGAGGGGAAAGCTGTAACTCTGTGAGATGATTTCACAGAACACAAAGAAGTTTCTCAGAAAGCTTCTTTCTCTTTGTTATGGGAGGATATTTCCTTTGTCCCTACAGTCTTCAAAGGGATCCGAAATATCTGTTCTCAGATTCCACAGAAATAAGGCTAGCAAAGAGATCCACGAAATACAGATGTAACTCTGTGAGTGGAAGTCACATATCCCAGAGCAGTTTCTCAGAAAGCTTCTTTCCAGATTTCATCGGAGGATATTTCCTTTTTCACCGTAGCCCTCTATGGGCTTCCAAATATCACTTTGCCAATTCCACAAGAACTGTCTTAGCGAAAGGCTTCTTGAGGGGAAAGCTGTAACTCTGTGAGATGATTTCACAGAACACAAAGAAGTTTCTCAGAAAGCTTTTTTCTCTTTGTTATCGGAGGATATTTCCTTTGGCCCTATAGTCTTCAAAGGGATCCGACATATCTGTTCTCAGATTCCACAGAAATAAGGCTAGCAAAGAGATCCACGAAATACAGATGTAACTCTGTGAGTGGAAGTCACATATCACAGAGCAGTTTCTCAGAAAGCTTCTTTCCAGATTTCATCGGAGGATATTTCCTTTTTCACCGTAGCCCTCTAAGGGCTTCCAAATATCACTTTTCCAATTCCACAAGAACTGTCTTAGCGAAAGGCTTCTTGAGGGGAAAGCTGTAACTCTGTGAGATGATTTCACAGAACACAAAGAAGTTTCTCAGAAAGCTTCTTTCTCTTTGTTATCGGAGGATATTTCCTTTGGCCCTATATTATTCAAAGGGATTCTAAATATCTGCTCTTAGATTCCACAGAAATAAGGCTAGCAAAGAGATCCACGAAATACAGATGTAACTCTGTGAGTGGCAGTCACATATCCCACAGCAGTTTCTCAGAAAGCTTCTTTCTAGATTTCATCGGAGGATATTTCCTTTTTCACCGTAGCCCTCTATGGGCTTGAAAATATCACTTTGCAATTTCACAAGAACTGTCTTAGCGAAAGGCTTCTTGAGGGGAAAGCTGTAACTCTGTGAGATGATTTCACAGAACACAAAGAAGTTTCTAAGAAAGCTTCTTTCTCTTTGTTATCGGAGGATATTTCCTTTGGCCCTATAGTCTTCAAAGGGATCCGAAATATCTGTTCTCAGATTCCACAGAAATAAGGCTAGCAAAGAGATCCACGAAATACAGATGTAACTCTGTGAGTGGAAGTCACATATCACAGAGCAGTTTCTCAGAAAGCTTCTTTCCAGATTTCATCGGAGGATATTTCCTTTTTCACCGTAGCCCTCTAAGGGCTTCCAAATATCACTTTGCCAATCCCACAAGAACTGTCTTAGCGAAAGGCTTCTTTAGGGGAAAGCTGTAACTCTGTGAGATGATTTCACAGAACACAAAGAAGTTTCTCAGAAAGCTTCTTTCTCTTTGTTATGGGAGGATATATCCTTTGGCCCTATAGTCTTCAAAGAGATCCGAAATATCTGTTCTCAGATTCCACAGAAATAAGGCTAGCAAAGAGATCCACGAAATACAGATGTAACTCTGTGAGTGGAAGTCACATATCACAGAGCAGTTTCTCAGAAAGCTTCTTTCCAGATTTCATCGGAGGATATTTCCTTTTTCACCATAGCCGTCTATGGGCTTCCAAATATCACTTTGCCAATTCCACAAGAACTGTCTTAGCGAAAGGCTTCTTCAGGGGAAAGCTGTAACTCTGTGAGATGATTTCACAGAACACAAAGAAGTTTCTCAGAAAGCTTCTTTCTCTTTGTGATCGGAGGATATTTCCTTTGGCCCTGTAGTCTTCAAAGGGATCCGAAATATCTGTTCTCAGATTCCACAGAAATAAGGCTAGCAAAGAGATCCACGAAATACAGATGTAACTCTGTGAGTGGAAGTCACATATCACAGAGCAGTTTCTCAGAAAGCTTCCTTCCAGATTTCATCGGAGGATATTTCCTTTTTCACCATAGCCCTCTATGGGCTTCCAAATATCACTTTGCCAATTCCACAAGAACTGTCTTAGCGAAAGGCTTCTTGAGGGGAAAGCTGTAACTCTGTGAGATGATTTCACAGAACAGAAAGAAGTTTCTCAGAAAGCTTCCTTCTCTTTGTTATTGGAGGATATTTCCTTTGGCCCTATAGTCTTCAAAGGGTTCCGAAGTATCTATTCTCAGATTCCACAGAAATAAGGCTAGCAAAGAGATCCACGAAATACAGATGTAACTCTGTGAGTGGAAGTCATATATCACAGAGCAGTTTCTCAGAAAGCTTCTTTCCAGATTTCATCGGAGGATATTTCCTTTTTCACCGTAGCCCTCTAAGGGCTTCCAAATATCACTTTGCCAATTCCACAAGAACTGTCTTAGCGAAAGGCTTCTTGAGGGGAAAGCTGTAACTCTGTGAGATGATTTCACAGAACACAAAGAAGTTTCTCAGAAAGCTTCTTTCTCTTTGTTATGGGAGGATATTTCCTTTGGCCCTATATTCTTCGAAGGGATTCTAAATATCTGCTCTCAGATTCCACAGAAATAAGGCTAGCAAAGAGATCCATGAAATACAGATGTAACTCTGTGAGTGGAAGTCACATATCCCAGAGCAGTTTCTCAGAAAGCTTCTTTCCAGATTTCATCGGAGGATATTTCCTTTTTCACCGTAGCCCTCTATGGGCTTCCAAATATCACTTTGCAATTCCACAAGAACTGTCTTAGCGAAAGGCTTCTTGAGGGGAAAGCTGTAACTCTGTGAGATGATTTCACAGAACACAAAGAAGTTTCTCAGAAAGATTTTTTCTCTTTGTTATCGTTCGATATTTCCTTTGGTTTTATAGTCTTCAAAGGGATCCGAAATATCTGTTCTCAGATTCCACAGAAATAAGGCTAGCAAAGAGATCCACGAAATACAGATGTTACTCTGTGAGTGGAAGTCACATATCCCAGAGCAGTTTCTCAGAAAGCTTCTTTCCAGATTTCATCTGAGGATATTTCCTTTTTCACCATAGCCCTCTATGGGCTTCCAAATATCACTTTGCCAATTCCACAAGAACTGTCTTAGCGAAAGGCTTCTTGAGGGGAAAGCTGTAACTCTGTGAGATGATTTCACAGAACACAAAGAAGTTTCTCAGAAAGCTTCTTTCTCTTTGTTATGGGAGGATATTTCCTTTGTCCCTACAGTCTTCAAAGGGATCCGAAATATCTGTTCTCAGATTCCACAGAAATAAGGCTAGCAAAGAGATCCACGAAATACAGATGTAACTCTGTGAGTGGAAGTCACATATCCCAGAGCAGTTTCTCAGAAAGCTTCTTTCCAGATTTCATCGGAGGATATTTCCTTTTTCACCGTAGCCCTCTATGGGCTTCCAAATATCACTTTGCCAATTCCACAAGAACTGTCTTAGCGAAAGGCTTCTTGAGGGGAAAGCTGTAACTCTGTGAGATGATTTCACAGAACACAAAGAAGTTTCTCAGAAAGCTTTTTTCTCTTTGTTATCGGAGGATATTTCCTTTGGCCCTATAGTCTTCAAAGGGATCCGACATATCTGTTCTCAGATTCCACAGAAATAAGGCTAGCAAAGAGATCCACGAAATACAGATGTAACTCTGTGAGTGGAAGTCACATATCACAGAGCAGTTTCTCAGAAAGCTTCTTTCCAGATTTCATCGGAGGATATTTCCTTTTTCACCGTAGCCCTCTAAGGGCTTCCAAATATCACTTTTCCAATTCCACAAGAACTGTCTTAGCGAAAGGCTTCTTGAGGGGAAAGCTGTAACTCTGTGAGATGATTTCACAGAACACAAAGAAGTTTCTCAGAAAGCTTCTTTCTCTTTGTTATCGGAGGATATTTCCTTTGGCCCTATATTATTCAAAGGGATTCTAAATATCTGCTCTTAGATTCCACAGAAATAAGGCTAGCAAAGAGATCCACGAAATACAGATGTAACTCTGTGAGTGGCAGTCACATATCCCAGAGCAGTTTCTCAGAAAGCTTCTTTCTAGATTTCATCGGAGGATATTTCCTTTTTCACCGTAGCCCTCTATGGGCTTCAAAATATCACTTTGCAATTTCACAAGAACTGTCTTAGCGAAAGGCTTCTTGAGGGGAAAGCTGTAACTCTGTGAGATGATTTCACAGAACACAAAGAAGTTTCTAAGAAAGCTTCTTTCTCTTTGTTATCGGAGGATATTTCCTTTGGCCCTATAGTCTTCAAAGGGATCCGAAATATCTGTTCTCAGATTCCACAGAAATAAGGCTAGCAAAGAGATCCACGAAATACAGATGTAACTCTGTGAGTGGAAGTCACATATCACAGAGCAGTTTCTCAGAAAGCTTCTTTCCAGATTTCATCGGAGGATATTTCCTTTTTCACCGTAGCCCTCTAAGGGCTTCCAAATATCACTTTGCCAATCCCACAAGAACTGTCTTAGCGAAAGGCTTCTTTAGGGGAAAGCTGTAACTCTGTGAGATGATTTCAGAGAACACAAAGAAGTTTCTCAGAAAGCTTCTTTCTCTTTGTTATGGGAGGATATATCCTTTGGCCCTATAGTCTTCAAAGAGATCCGAAATATCTGTTCTCAGATTCCACAGAAATAAGGCTAGCAAAGAGATCCACGAAATACAGATGTAACTCGGTGAGTGGAAGTCACATATCACAGAGCAGTTTCTCAGAAAGCTTCTTTCCAGATTTCATCGGAGGATATTTCCTTTTTCACCATAGCCGTCTATGGGCTTCCAAATATCACTTTGCCAATTCCACAAGAACTGTCTTAGCGAAAGGCTTCTTCAGGGGAAAGCTGTAACTCTGTGAGATGATTTCACAGAACACAAAGAAGTTTCTCAGAAAGCTTCTTTCTCTTTGTTATCGGAGGATATTTCCTTTGGCCCTGTAGTCTTCAAAGGGATCCGAAATATCTGTTCTCAGATTCCACAGAAATAAGGCTAGCAAAGAGATCCACGAAATACAGATGTAACTCTGTGAGTGGAAGTCACATATCACAGAGCAGTTTCTCAGAAAGCTTCCTTCCAGATTTCATCGGAGGATATTTCCTTTTTCACCATAGCCCTCTATGGGCTTCCAAATATCACTTTGCCAATTCCACAAGAACTGTCTTAGCGAAAGGCTTCTTGAGGGGAAAGCTGTAACTCTGTGAGATGATTTCACAGAACACAAAGAAGTTTCTCAGAAAGCTTCTTTCTCTTTGTTATGGGAGGATATATCCTTTGGCCCTATAGTCTTCAAAGAGATCCGAAATATCTGTTCTCAGATTCCACAGAAATAAGGCTAGCAAAGAGATCCACGAAATACAGATGTAACTCTGTGAGTGGAAGTCACATATCACAGAGCAGTTTCTCAGAAAGCTTCTTTCCAGATTTCATCGGAGGATATTTCCTTTTTCACCATAGCCGTCTATGGGCTTCCAAATATCACTTTGCCAATTCCACAAGAACTATCTTAGCGAAAGGCTTCTTCAGGGGAAAGCTGTAACTCTGTGAGATGATTTCACAGAACACAAAGAAGTTTCTCAGAAAGCTTCTTTCTCTTTGTTATCGGAGGATATTTCCTTTGGCCCTGTAGTCTTCAAAGGGATCCGAAATATCTGTTCTCAGATTCCACAGAAATAAGGCTAGCAAAGAGATCCACCAAATACAGATGTAACTCTGTGAGTGGAAGTCACATATCACAGAGCAGTTTCTCAGAAAGCTTCCTTCCAGATTTCATCGGAGGATATTTCCTTTTTCACCATAGCCCTCTATGGGCTTCCAAACATCACTTTGCCAATTCCACAAGAACTGTCTTAGCGAAAGGCTTCTTGAGGGGAAAGCTGTAACTCTGTGAGATGATTTCACAGAACACAAAGAAGTTTCTCAGAAAGCTTCCTTCTCTTTGTTATTGGAGGATATTTCCTTTGGCCCTATAGTCTTCAAAGGGTTCCGAAATATCTGTTCTCAGATTCCACAGAAATAAGGCTAGCAAAGAGATCCACGAAATACAGATGTAACTCTGTGAGTGGAAGTCATATATCACAGAGCAGTTTCTCAGAAAGCTTCTTTCCAGATTTCATCGGAGGATATTTCCTTTTTCACCGTAGCCCTCTAAGGGCTTCCAAATATCACTTTGCCAATTCCACAAGAACTGTCTTAGCGAAAGGCTTCTTGAGGGGAAAGCTGTAACTCTGTGAGATGATTTCACAGAACACAAAGAAGTTTCTCAGAAAGCTTCTTTCTCTTTGTTATGGGAGGATATTTCCTTTGGCCCTATATTCTTCAAAGGGATTCTAAATATCTGCTCTCAGATTCCACAGAAATAAGGCTAGCAAAGAGATCCACGAAATACAGATGTAACTCTGTGAGTGGAAGTCACATATCCCAGAGCAGTTTCTCAGAAAGCTTCTTTCCAGATTTCATCCGAGGATATTTCCTTTTTCACCGTAGCCCTCTATGGGCTTCCAAATATCACTTTGCAATTCCACAAGAACTGTCTTAGCGAAAGGCTTCTTGAGGGGAAAGCTGTAACTCTGTGAGATGATTTCACAGAACACAAAGAAGTTTCTCAGAAAGCTTCTTTCTCTTTGTTATGGGAGGATATTTCCTTTGGCCCTATATTCTTCAAAGGGATTCTAAATATCTGCTCTCAGATTCCACAGAAATAAGGCTAGCAAAGAGATCCACGAAACACAGATGTAACTCTGTGAGTGGAAGTCACATATGCTAGAGCAGTTTCTCAGAAAGCTTCTTTCCAGATTTCATCGCAGGATATTTCCTTTTTCACCGTAGCCCTCTATGGGCTTCCAAATATCACTTTGCCAATTCCACAAGAACTGTCTTAGCGAAAGGCTTCTTGAGGGGAAAGCTGTAACTCTGTGAGATGATTTCACAGAACACAAAGAAGTTTCTCAGGAAGCTTCTTTCTCTTTGTTATCGGAGGATATTTCCTTTGGCCCTATAGTCTTCAAAGGGATCCGAAATATCTGTTCTCAGATTCCACAGAAATAAGGCTAGCAAAGAGATCCACGAAATACAGATGTAACTCTGTGAGTGGAAGTCACATATCACAGAGCAGTTTCTCAGAAAGCTTCTTTCCAGATTTCATCGGAGGATATTTCCTTTTTCACCGTAGCACTCTAAGGGCTTCCAAATATCACTTTGCCAATTCCACAAGAACTGTCTTAGGGAAAGGCTTCTTTAGGGGAAAGCTGTAACTCTGTGAGATGATTTCACAGAACACAAAGAAGTTTCTCAGAAAGCTTCTTTCTCTTTGTTATGGGAGGATATATCCTTTGGCCCTATAGACTTCAAAGAGATCCGAAATATCTGTTCTCAGATTCCACAGAAATAAGGCTAGCAAAGAGATCCACGAAATACAGATGTAACTCTGTGAGTGGAAGTCACATATCACAGAGCAGTTTCTCAGAAAGCTTCTTTCCAGATTTCATCGGAGGATATTTCCTTTTTCACCATAGCCCTCTATGGGCTTCCAAATATCACTTTGCCAATTCCACAAGAACTGTCTTAGCGAAAGGCTTCTTCAGGGGAAAGCTGTAACTCTGTGAGATGATTTCACAGAACACAAAGAAGTTTCTCAGAAAGCTTCTTTCTCTTTGTTATCGGAGGATATTTCCTTTGGCCCTATAGTCTTCAAAGGGATCCGAAATATCTGTTCTCAGATTCCACAGAAATAAGGCTAGCAAAGAGATCCACGAAATACAGATGTAACTGTGTGAGTGGAACTCACATATCACAGAGCAGTTTCTCAGAAAGCTTCTTTCCATATTTCATCGGAGGATATTTCCTTTTTCACCATAGCCCTCTATGGGCTTCCAAATATCACTTTGCCAATTCCACAAGAACTGTCTTAGCGAAAGGCTTCTTGAGGGGAAAGCTGTAACTCTGTGAGATGATTTCACAGAACACAAAGAAGTTTCTCAGAAAGCTTCTTTCTCTTTGTTATGGGAGGATATTTCCTTTGGCCCTATAGTCTTCAAGGGGATTCTAAATATCTGCTTTCAGATTCCACAGAAATAAGGCTAGCAAAGAGATCCACGAAATACAGATGTAACACTGTGAGTGGAAGTCACATATCACAGAGCAGTTTCTCAGAAAGCTTCTTTCCAGATTTCATCGGAGGATATTTCCTTTTTCACCATAGCCCTCTATGGGGTTCCAAATATCACTTTGCCAATTCCACAAGAACTGTCTTAGCGAAAGGCTTCTTGAGGGGAAAGCTGTAATGCTGTGAGATGATTTCACAGAACACAAAGAAGTTTCTCAGAAAGCTTCTTTCTCTTTGTTATGGGAGGATATTTCCTTTGGCCCTATAGTCTTCAAGGGGATTCTAAATATCTGCTTTCAGATTCCACAGAAATAAGGCTAGCAAAGTGATCCACGAAATACAGATGTAACTCTGTGAGTGGAAGTCACATATCACAGAGCAGTTTCTTAGAAAGCTTTTTTCCAGATTTCATCTGAGGATATTTCCTTTTTCACCATAGCCCTCTATGGGCTTCCAAATATCACTTTGCCAATTCCACAAGAACTGTCTTAACGAAAGGCTTCTTGAGGGGAAAGCTGTAACTCTGTGAGATGATTTCACAGAACACAAAGAAGTTTCTCAGAAAGCTTCTTTCTCTTTGTTATGGGAGGATATTTCCTTTGGCCCTATATTCTTCAAAGGGATTCTAAATATCTGCTCTCAGATTCCACAGAAATAAGGCTAGCAAAGAGATCCACGAAATACAGATGTAACTCTGTGAGTGGAAGTCACATATCCCAGAGCAGTTTCTCAGAAAGCTTCTTTCCAGATTTCATCCGAGGATATTTCCTTTTTCACCGTAGCCCTCTATGGGCTTCCAAATATCACTTTGCAATTCCACAAGAACTGTCTTAGCGAAAGGCTTCTTGAGGGGAAAGCTGTAACTCTGTGAGATGATTTCACAGAACACAAAGAAGTTTCTCAGAAAGCTTCTTTCTCTTTGTTATCGGATGATATTTCCTTTGGCCCTATAGTCTTCAAAGGGATCCGAAATATCTGTTCTCAGATTCCACAGAAATAAGGCTAGCAAAGAGATCCACGAAATACAGATGTAACTCCGTGAGTGGAAGTCACATATCACAGAGCAGTTTCTCAGAAAGCTTCTTTCCAGATTTCATCGGAGGATATTTCCTTTTTCACAGTAGCCCTCTAAGGGATTCCAAATATCACTTTGCCAATTCCACAAGAACTGTCTTAGCGAAAGGCTTCTTGAGGGGAAAGCTGTAACTCTGTGAGATGATTTCACAGAACACAAAGAAGTTTCTCAGAAAGCTTCTTTCTCTTTGTTATGGGAGGATATTTCCTTTGGCCCTATATTCTTCAAAGGAATTTTAAATATCTGCTCTCAGATTCCACAGAAATAAGGCTAGCAAAGAGATCCACGAAATACAGATGTAACTCTGTGAGTGGAAGTCACATATCACAGAGCAGTTTCTCAGAAAGCTTCTTTCCAGATTTCATCGGAGGATATTTCCTTTTTCACCGTAGCCCTCTAAGGGCTTCCAAATATCACTTTGCCAATTCCACAAGAACTGTCTTAGCGAAAGGCTTCTTGAGGGGAAAGCTGTAACTCTGTGAGATGATTTCACAGAACACAAAGAAGTTTCTCAGAAAGCTTCTTTCTCTTTGTTATGGGAGGATATTTCCTTTGGCCCTATATTCTTCAAAGGGATTCTAAATATCTGCTCTCAGATTCCACAGAAATAAGGCTAGCAAAGAGATCCACGAAACACAGATGTAACTCTGTGAGTGGAAGTCACATATGCTAGAGCAGTTTCTCAGAAAGCTTCTTTCCAGATTTCATCGGAGGATATTTCCTTTTTCACCGTAGCCCTCTATGGGCTTCCAAATATCACTTTGCCAATTCCACAAGAACTGTCTTAGCGAAAGGCTTCTTGAGGGGAAAGCTGTAACTCTGTGAGATGATTTCACAGAACACAAAGAAGTTTCTCAGGAAGCTTCTTTCTCTTTGTTATCGGAGGATATTTCCTTTGGCCCTATAGTCTTCAAAGGGATCCGAAATATCTGTTCTCAGATTCCACAGAAATAAGGCTAGCAAAGAGATCCACGAAATACAGATGTAACTCTGTGAGTGGAAGTCACATATCACAGAGCAGTTTCTCAGAAAGCTTCTTTCCAGATTTCATCGGAGGATATTTCCTTTTTCACCGTAGCACTCTAAGGGCTTCCAAATATCACTTTGCCAATTCCACAAGAACTGTCTTAGGGAAAGGCTTCTTTAGGGGAAAGCTGTAACTCTGTGAGATGATTTCACAGAACACAAAGAAGTTTCTCAGAAAGCTTCTTTCTCTTTGTTATGGGAGGATATATCCTTTGGCCCTATAGACTTCAAAGAGATCCGAAATATCTGTTCTCAGATTCCACAGAAATAAGGCTAGCAAAGAGATCCACGAAATACAGATGTAACTCTGTGAGTGGAAGTCACATATCACAGAGCAGTTTCTCAGAAAGCTTCTTTCCAGATTTCATCGGAGGATATTTCCTTTTTCACCATAGCCCTCTATGGGCTTCCAAATATCACTTTGCCAATTCCACAAGAACTGTCTTAGCGAAAGGCTTCTTCAGGGGAAAGCTGTAACTCTGTGAGATGATTTCACAGAACACAAAGAAGTTTCTCAGAAAGCTTCTTTCTCTTTGTTATCGGAGGATATTTCCTTTGGCCCTATAGTCTTCAAAGGGATCCGAAATATCTGTTCTCAGATTCCACAGAAATAAGGCTAGCAAAGAGATCCACGAAATACAGATGTAACTCTGTGAGTGGAAGTCACATATCACAGAGCAGTTTCTCAGAAAGCTTCTTTCCATATTTCATCGGAGGATATTTCCTTTTTCACCATAGCCCTCTATGGGCTTCCAAATATCACTTTGCCAATTCCACAAGAACTGTCTTAGCGAAAGGCTTCTTGAGGGGAAAGGTGTAACTCTGTTAGATGATTTCACAGAACACAAAGAAGTTTCTCAGAAAGCTTCTTTCTCTTTGTTATGGGAGGATATTTCCTTTGGACCTATAGTCTTCAAGGGGATTCTAAATATCTGCTTTCAGATTCCACAGAAATAAGGCTAGCAAAGAGATCCACGAAATACAGATGTAACACTGTGAGTGGAAGTCACATATCACAGAGCAGTTTCTCAGAAAGCTTCTTTCCAGATTTCATCGGAGGATATTTCCTTTTTCACCATAGCCCTCTATGGGGTTCCAAATATCACTTTGCCAATTCCACAAGAACTGTCTTAGCGAAAGGCTTCTTGAGGGGAAAGCTGTAATGCTGTGAGATGATTTCACAGAACACAAAGAAGTTTCTCAGAAAGCTTCTTTCTCTTTGTTATGGGAGGATATTTCCTTTGGCCCTATAGTCTTCAAGGGGATTCTAAATATCTGCTTTCAGATTCCACAGAAATAAGGCTAGCAAAGTGATCCACGAAATACAGATGTAACTCTGTGAGTGGAAGTCACATATCACAGAGCAGTTTCTTAGAAAGCTTTTTTCCAGATTTCATCTGAGGATATTTCCTTTTTCACCATAGCCCTCTATGGGCTTCCAAATATCACTTTGCCAATTCCACAAGAACTGTCTTAACGAAAGGCTTCTTGAGGGGAAAGCTGTAACTCTGTGAGATGATTTCACAGAACACAAAGAAGTTTCTCAGAAAGCTTCTTTCTCTTTGTTATCGGAGGACATTTCCTTTGGCCCTATAGTCTTCAAAGGGATCCGAAATATCTGTTCTCAGATTCCACAGAAATAAGGCTGGCAAAGAGATCCACGAAATACAGATGTAACTCTGTGAGTGGAAGTCACATATCACAGAGCAGTTTCTCAGAAAGCTTCTTTCCAGATTTCATCGGAGGATATTTCCTTTTTCACCGTAGCCCTCTAGGGCAACCAAATATCACTTTGCCAATTCCACAAGAACTGTCTTAGCGAAAGGCTTCTTGAGGGGAATGCTGTAACTCTGTGAGATGATTTCTAAAAACACAAAGAAGTTTCTCAGAAAGCTTCTTTCTCTTTGTTATCAGAGGATATTTACTTTGGCCCTATATTCTTCAAAGGGATTCTAAATATCTGCTCTCAGATTCCACAGAAATAAGGCTAGCAAAGAGATCCACGAAATACAGATGTAACTCTGTGAGTGGAAGTCACATATCACAGAGCAGTTTCTCAGAAAGCTTCTTTCCAGATTTCCTCTGAGGATATTTCCTTTTTCACCATAGCCCTCTATGGGCTTCCAAATATCACTTTGCCAATTCCACAAGAACTGTCTTAGTGAAAGGCTTCTTGAGGGGAAAGCTGTAACTCTGTGAGATGATTTCACAGAACACAAAGAAGTTTCTCAGAAAGCTTCTTTCTCTTTGTTATCGGAGGATATTTCCTTTGGCCCTATAGTCTTCAAAGGGATCCGAAATATCTGTTCTCAGATTCCACAGAAATAAGGCTAGCAAAGAGATCCACGAAATACAGATGTAACTCTGTGAGTGGAAGTCACATATCACAGAGCAGTTTCTCAGAAAGCTTCTTTCCAGATTTCATCGGAGGATATTTCCTTTTTCACCGTAGCCCTCTAAGGGCTTCCAAATATCACTTTTCCAATTCCACAAGAACTGTCTTAGCGAAAGGCTTCTTGAGGGGAAAGCTGTAACTCTGTGAGATGATTTCACAGAACACAAAGAAGTTTCTCAGAAAGTTTCTTTCTCTTTGTTATGGGAGGATATTTCCTTTGGCCCTATATTATTCAAAGGGATTCTAAATATCTGCTCTCAGATTCCACAGAAATAAGGCTAGCAAAGAGATCCACGAAATAGAGATGTAACTCTGCGAGTGGAAGTCACATATCCCAGAGCAGTTTCTCAGAAAGCTTCTTTCCAGATTTCATCGGAGGATATTTCCTTTTTCACCATAGCCCTCTATGGGCTTCCAAATATCACTTTGCCAATTCCACAAGAACTGTCTTAGCGAAAGGCTTCTTGAGGGGAAAGCTGTAACTCTGTGAGATGATTTCACAGAACACAAAGAAGTTTCTCAGAAAGCTTCTTTCTCTTTGTTATCGGAGGATATTTCCTTTGGCCCTGTAGTCTTCAAAGGGATCCGAAATATCTGTTCTCAGATTCCACAGAAATAAGGCTAGCAAAGAGATCCACGAAATACAGATGTAACTCTGTGAGTGGAAGTCACATATCAAAGAGCAGTTTCTCAGAAAGCTTCCTTCCAGATTTCATCGGAGGATATTTCCTTTTTCACCATAGCCCTCCATGGGCTTCCAAATATCACTTTGCCAATTCCACAAGAACTGTCTTAGCGAAAGGCTTCTTGAGGGGAAAGCTGTAACTCTGTGAGATGATTTCACAGAACACAAAGAAGTTTCTCAGAAAGCTTCCTTCTCTTTGTTATTGGAGGATATTTCCTTTGGCCCTATAGTCTTCAAAGGGTTCCGAAATATCTGTTCTCAGATTCCACAGAAATAAGGCTAGCAAAGAGATCCACGAAATACAGATATAACTCTGTGAGTGGAAGTCACATATCACAGAGCAGTTTCTCAGAAAGCTTCTTTCCAGATTTCATCGGAGGATATTTCCTTTTTCACCGTAACCCTCTAAGGGCTTCCAAATATCACTTTGCCAATTCCACAAGAACTGTCTTAGCGAAAGGCTTCTTGAGGGGAAAGCTGTAACTCTGTGAGATGATTTCACAGAACACAAAGAAGTTTCTCAGAAAGCTTCTTTCTCTTTGTTATGGGAGGATATTTCCTTTGGCCCTATATTCTTCAAAGGGATTCTTAATATCTGCTCTCAAATTCCACAGAAATAAGGCTAGCAAAGAGATCCACGAAATACAGATGTAACTCTGTGAGTGGAAGTCACATATCCCAGAGCAGTTTCTCAGAAAGCTTCTTTCCAGATTTCATCGGAGGATATTTCCTTTTTCACCGTAGCCCTCTATGGGCTCCCAAATATCACTTTGCCAATTCCACAAGAACTGTCTGAGCGAAAGGCTTCTTGAGGGGAAAGCTGTAACTCTGTGAGATGATTTCACAGAACACAAAGAAGTTTCTCAGAAAGCTTTTTCTCTTTGTTATCGGAGGATATTTCCTTTGGCCCTATAGTCTTCAAAGGGATCCGAAGTATCTGTTCTCAGATTCCACAGAAATAAGGCTAGCAAAGAGATCCACGAAATACAGATGTAACTCTGTGAGTGGAAGTCACATATCACAGAGCAGTTTCTCAGAAAGCTTCTTTCCAGATTTCATCGGAGGATATTTCCTTTTTCACCATAGCCCTATATGGGCTTCCAAATATCACTTTGCCAATTCCACAAGAACTGTCTTAGCGAAAGGCTTCTTTAGGGGAAAGCTGTAACTCTGTGAGATGATTTCACAGAACACAAAGAAGTTTCTCAGAAAGCTTCTTTCTCTTTGTTATGGGAGGATATATCCTTTGGCCCTATAGTCTTCAAAGGTTTCCGAAATATCTGTTCTCAGATTCCACAGAAATAAGGCTAGCAAAGAGATCCACGAAATACAGATGTAACTCTGTGAGTGGAAGTCACATATCACAGAGCAGTTTCTCAGAAAGCTTCTTTCCAGATTTCATCGGAGGAGATTTCCTTTTTCACCGTAGCCCTCTAATGGCTTCCAAATATCACTTTGCCAATTCCACAAGAACTGTCTTAGCGAAAGGCTTCTTGAGGGGAAAGCTGTAACTCTGTGAGATGATTTCACAGAACACAAAGAAGTTTCTCAGAAAGCTTCTTTCTCTTTGTTATGGGAGGATATTTACTTTGGCCCTATAGTCTTCAAAGGGATTCTAAATATCTGCTCTCAGATTCCACAGAAATAAGGCTAGCAAAGAGATCCACGAAATACAGATGTAACTCTGTGAGTGGAAGTCACATATCCCAGAGCAGTTTCTCAGAAAGCTTCTTTCCAGATTTCATCGGAGGATATTTCCTTTTTCACCGTAGCCCTCTATGGGCTTCCAAATATCACTTTGCAATTCCACAAGAACTGTCTTAGCGAAAGGCTTCTTGAGGGGAAAGCTGTAACTCTGTGAGATGATTTCACAGAACACAAAGAAGTTTCTCAGAAAGCTTCTTTCTCTTTGTTATCGGAGGATATTTCCTTTGGCCCTATAGTCTTCAAAGGGATCCGAAATATCTGTTCTCAGATTCCACAGAAATAAGGCTAGCAAAGAGATCCACGAAATACAGATGTAACTCTGTGAGTGGAAGTCACATATCACAGAGCAGTTTCTCAGAAAGCTTCTTTCCAGATTTCATCGGAGGATATTTCCTTTTTCACCGTAGCCCTCTAAGGGCTTCCAAATATCACTTTGCCAATTCCACAAGAACTGTCTTAGCGAAAGGCTTCTTGAGGGGAAAGCTGTAACTCTGTGAGATGATTTCACAGAACACAAAGAAGTTTCTCAGAAAGCTTCTTTCTCTTTGTTATGGGAGGATATTTCCTTTGGCCCTATATTCTTCAAAGGGATTCTAAATATCTGCTCTCAGATTCCACATAAATAAGGCTAGCAAAGAGATCCACAATATACAGATGTAACTCTGTGAGTGGAAGTCACATATCCCAGAGCAGTTTCTCAGAAAGCTTCTTTCCAGATTTCATCGGAGGATATTTCCTTTTTCACCATAGCCCTCCATGGGCTTCCAAATATCACTTTGCCAATTCCACAAGAACTGTCTTAGCGAAAGGCTTCTTGAGGGGAAAGCTGTAACTCTGTGAGATGATTTCACAGAACACAAAGAAGTTTCTCAGAAAGCTTCCTTCTCTTTGTTATTGGAGGATATTTCCTTTGGCCCTATAGTCTTCAAAGGGTTCCGAAATATCTGTTCTCAGATTCCACAGAAATAAGGCTAGCAAAGAGATCCACGAAATACAGATATAACTCTGTGAGTGGAAGTCACATATCACAGAGCAGTTTCTCAGAAAGCTTCTTTCCAGATTTCATCGGAGGATATTTCCTTTTTCACCATAGCCCTCTAAGGGCTTCCAAATATCACTTTGCCAATTCCACAAGAACTGTCTTATCGAAAGGCTTCTTTAGGGGAAAGCTGTAACTCTGTGAGATGATTTCACGGAACACAAAGAAGTTTCTCAGAAAGCTTCTTTCTCTTTGTTATGGGAGGATATTTACTTTGGCCCTATAGTCTTCAAAGGGATTCTAAATATCTGCTCTCAGATTCCACAGAAATAAGGCTAGCAAAGAGATCCACGAAATACAGATGTAACTCTGTGAGTGGAAGTCACATATCCCAGAGCAGTTTCTCAGAAAGCTTCTTTCCAGATTTCATCGGAGGATATTTCCTTTTTCACCGTAGCCCTCTATGGGCTTCCAAATATCACTTTGCAATTCCACAAGAACTGTCTTAGCGAAAGGCTTCTTGAGGGGAAAGCTGTAACTCTGTGAGATGATTTCACAGAACACAAAGAAGTTTCTCAGAAAGCTTCTTTCTCTTTGTTATCGGAGGATATTTCCTTTGGCCCTATATTCTTCAAAGGGATTCTAAATATCTGCTCTCAGATTCCACAGAAATAAGGCTAGCAAAGAGATCCACGAAATACAGATGTAACTCTGTGAGTGGAAGTCACATATCCCAGAGCTGTTTCTCAGAAAGCTTCTTTCCAGATTTCATCGGAGGATATTTCCTTTTTCACCGTAGCCCTCTATGGGCTTCCAAATATCACTTTGCCAATTCCTCAAGAACTGTCTTAGCGAAAGGCTTCTTGAGGGGAAAGCTGTAACTCTGTGAGATGATTTCACAGAACACAAAGAAGTTTCTCAGAAAGCTTCTTTCTCTTTGTTATCGGAGGATATTTCCTTTGGCCCTATAGTCTCAAAGGGATCCGAAATATCTGTTCTCAGATTCCACAGAAATAAGGCTAACAAAGAGATCCACGAAATACAGATGTAACTCTGTGAGTGGAAGTCACATATCACAGAGCAGTTTCTCAGAAAGCTTCTTTCCATATTTCATCGGAGGATATTTCCTTTTTCACAATAGCCCTCTACGGGCTTCCAAATATCACTTTGCCAAATCCACAAGAACTGTCTTAGTGAAAGGCTTCTTGAGGGGAAAGCTGTAATTCTGTGAGATGATTTCACAGAACACAAAGAAGTTTCTCAGAAAGCTTCTTTCTCTTTGTTATGGGAGGATATTTCCTTTGGCCCTATAGTCTTCAAGGGGATTCTAAATATCTGCTTTCAGATTCCACAGAAATAAGGCTAGCAAAGAGATCCACGAAATACAGATGTAACTCTGTGAGTGGAAGTCACATATCACAGAGCAGTTTCTCAGAAAGCTTCTTTCCAGATTTCATCGGAGGATATTTCCTTTTTCACCATAGCCCTCTATGGGGTTCCAAATATCACTTTGCCAATTCCACAAGAACTGTCTTAGCGAAAGGCTTCTTGAGGGGAAAGCTGTAATTCTGTGAGATGATTTCACAGAACACAAAGAAGTTTCTCAGAAAGCTTCTTTCTCTTTGTTATGGGAGGATATTTCCTTTGGCCCTATAGTCTTCAAGGGGATTCTAAATATCTGCTTTCAGATTCCACAGAAATAAGGCTAGCAAAGAGATCCACGATATACAGATGTAACTCTGTGAGTGGAAGTCACATATCCCAGAGCAGTTTCTCAGAAAGCTTCTTTCCAGATTTCATCGGAGGATATTTCCTTTTTCACCATAGCCCTCTATGGGCTTCCAAATATCACTTTGCCAATTCCACAAGAACTGTCTTAGCGAAAGGCTTCTTGAGGGGAAAGCTGTAACTCTGTGAGATGATTTCACAGAACACAAAGAAGTTTCTCAGAAAGCTTCCTTCTCTTTGTTATTGGAGGATATTTCCTTTGGCCCTATAGTCTTCAAAGGGTTCCGAAATATCTGTTCTCAGATTCCACAGAAATAAGGCTAGCAAAGAGATCCACGAAATACAGATGTAACTCTGTGAGTGGAAGTCACATATCACAGAGCAGTTTCTCAGAAAGCTTCTTTCCAGATTTCATCGGAGGATATTTCCTTTTTCACCGTAGCCCTCTAAGGGCTTCCAAATATCACTTTGCCAATTCCACAAGAACTGTCTTAGCGAAAGGCTTCTTGAGGGGAAAGCTGTAACTCTGTGAGATGATTTCACAGAACACAAAGAAGTTTCTCAGAAAGCTTCTTTCTCTTTGTTATGGGAGGATATTTCCTTTGGCCCTATATTCTTCAAAGGGATTCTAAATATCTGCTCTCAGATTCCACAGAAATAAGGCTAGCAAAGAGATCCACGAAATACAGATGTAACTCTGTGAGTGGAAGTCACATATCCCAGAGCTGTTTCTCAGAAAGCTTCTTTCCAGATTTCATCGGAGGATATTTCCTTTTTCACCGTAGCCCTCTATGGGCTTCCAAATATCACTTTGCCAATTCCACAAGAACTGTCTTAGCGAAAGGCTTCTTGAGGGGAAAGCTGTAACTCTGTGAGATGATTT
Source organism: Macaca mulatta (assembly GCF_049350105.2). Lineage (NCBI taxonomy): Eukaryota > Metazoa > Chordata > Mammalia > Primates > Cercopithecidae > Macaca > Macaca mulatta. Next base: position 34,067,228 of record NC_133417.1, read on the forward strand.
CACAGAACACAAAGAAGTTTCTCAGAAAGCTTCTTTCTCTTTGTTATCGGAGGATATTTCCTTTGGCCCTATAGTCTCAAAGGGATCCGAAATATCTGTTCTCAGATTCCACAGAAATAAGGCTAACAAAGAGATCCACGAAATACAGATGTAACTCTGTGAGTGGAAGTCACATATCACAGAGCAGTTTCTCAGAAAGCTTCTTTCCATATTTCATCGGAGGATATTTCCTTTTTCACCATAGCCCTCTACGGGCTTCCAAATATCACTTTGCCAAATCCACAAGGACTGTCTTAGTGAAAGGCTTCTTGAGGGGAAAGCTGTAATTCTGTGAGATGATTTCACAGAACACAAAGAAGTTTCTCAGAAAGCTTCTTTCTCTTTGTTATGGCAGGATATTTCCTTTGGCCCTATAGTCTTCAAGGGGATTCTAAATATCTGCTTTCAGATTCCACAGAAATAAGGCTAGCAAAGAGATCCACGAAATACAGATGTAACTCTGTGAGTGGAAGTCACATATCACAGAGCAGTTTCTCAGAAAGCTTCTTTCCAGATTTCATCGGAGGATATTTCCTTTTTCACCATAGCCCTCTATGGGGTTCCAAATATCACTTTGCCAATTCCACAAGAACTGTCTTAGCGAAAGGCTTCTTGAGGGGAAAGCTGTAATTCTGTGAGATGATTTCACAGAACACAAAGAAGTTTCTCAGAAAGCTTCTTTCTCTTTGTTATGGGAGGATATTTCCTTTGGCCCTATAGTCTTCAAGGGGATTCTAAATATCTGCTTTCAGATTCCACAGAAATAAGGCTAGCAAAGAGATCCACGAAATACAGATGTAACTCTGTGAGTGGAAGTCACATATCACAGAGCAGTTTCTCAGAAAGCTTCTTTCCAGATTTCATCTGAGGATATTTCCTTTTTCACCATAGCCCTCTAAGGGCTTCCAAATATCAATTTGCCAATTCCACAAGAACTGACTTAGCGAAAGGCTTCTTGAGGGGAAACCTGTAACTCTGTGAGATGATTTCACAGAACACAAAGAAGTTTCTCAGAAAGCTTCTTTCTCTTTGTTATCGGAGGATATTTCCTTTGGCCCTATAGTCTTCAAAGGGATCCGAAATATCTGTTCTCAGATTCCACAGAAATAAGGCTAGCAAAGAGATCCACGAAATACAGATGTAACTCTGTGAGTGGAAGTCACATATCCCAGAGCAGTTTCTCAGAAAGCTTCTTTCCAGATTTCATCGGAGGATATTTCCTTTTTCACTGTAGCCCTCTAGGGCAACCAAATATCACTTTGCCAATTCCACAAGAACTGTCTTAGCGAAAGGCTTCTTGAGGGGAATGCTGTAACTCTGTGAGATGATTTCACAGAACACAAAGAAGTTTCTCAGAAAGCTTCTTTCTCTTTGTTATCGGAGGATATTTCCTTTGGCCCTATATTCTTCAAAGGGATTCTAAATATCTGCTCTCAGATTCCACAGAAATAAGCCTAGCAAAGAGATCCACGAAATACAGATGTAACTCTGTGAGTGGAAGTCACATATCACAGAGCAGTTTCTCAGAAAGCTTCTTTCCAGATTTCCTCTGAGGATATTTCCTTTTTCACCATAGCCCTCTAGGGGCTTCCAAATATCACTTTGCCAATTCCACAAGAACTGTCTTAGCGAAAGGCTTCTTGAGGGGAAAGCTGTAACTCTGTGAGATGATTTCACAGAACACAAAGAATTTTCTCAGAAAGCTTCTTTCTCTTTGTTATCGTTGTATATTTCCTTTGGTCCTATAGTCTTCAAAGGGATCCGAAATATCTCTTCTCAGATTCCACAGAAATAAGGCTAGCAAAGAGATCCACGAAATACAGATGTAACTCTGTGGGTGGAAGTCACATATCCCAGAGCAGTTTCTCAGAAAGCTTCTTTCCAGATTTCATCTGAGGATATTTCCTTTTTCACCATAGCCCTCTATGGGCAACCAAATATCACTTTGCCAATTCCACAAGAACTGTCTTAGCGAAAGGCTTCTTGAGGGGAAAGCTGTAATTCTGTGAGATGATTTCACAGAACACAAAGAAGTTTCTCAGAAAGCTTCTTTCTCTTTGTTATGGGAGGATATTTCCTTTGGCCCTATAGTCTTCAAGGGGATTCAAAATATCTGCTTTCAGATTCCACAGAAATAAGGCTAGCAAAGAGATCCACGAAATACAGATGTAACTCTGTGAGTGGAAGTCACATATCACAGAGCAGTTTCTCAGAAAGCTTCTTTCCAGATTTCATCGGAGGATATTTCCTTTTTCACCGTAGCCCTCTAAGGGCTTACAAATATCACTTTGCCAATTCCACAAGAACTGTCTTAGCGAAAGGCTTCTTTAGGGGAAAGCTGTAACTCTGTGAGACGATTTCACAGAACACAAAGAAGTTTCTCAGAAAGCTTCTTTCTCTTTGTTATGGGAGGATATATCCTTTGGCCCTATAGTCTTCAAAGAGATCCGAAATATCTGTTCTCAGATTCCACAGAAATAAGGCTAGCAAAGAGATCCACGAAATACAGATGTAACTCTGTGAGTGGAAGTCACATATCACAGAGCAGTTTCTTAGAAAGCTTTTTTCCAGATTTCATCTGAGGATATTTCCTTTTTCACCATAGCCCTCTATGGGCTTCCAAATATCACTTTGCCAATTCCACAAGAACTGTCTTAGGGAAAGGCTTCTTTAGGGGAAAGCTGTAACTCTGTGAGATGATTTCACAGAACACAAAGAAGTTTCTCAGAAAGCTTCTTTCTCTTTGTTATGGGAGGATATATCCTTTGGCCCTATAGACTTCAAAGAGATCCGAAATATCTGTTCTCAGATTCCACAGAAATAAGGCTAGCAAAGAGATCCACGAAATACAGATGTAACTCTGTGAGTGGAAGTCACATATCACAGAGCAGTTTCTCAGAAAGCTTCTTTCCAGATTTCATCGGAGGATATTTCCTTTTTCACCATAGCCCTCTATGGGCTTCCAAATATCACTTTGCCAATTCCACAAGAACTGTCTTAGCGAAAGGCTTCTTCAGGGGAAAGCTGTAACTCTGTGAGATGATTTCACAGAACACAAAGAAGTTTCTCAGAAAGCTTCTTTCTCTTTGTTATCGGAGGATATTTCCTTTGGCCCTATAGTCTTCAAAGGGATCCGAAATATCTGTTCTCAGATTCCACAGAAATAAGGCTAGCAAAGAGATCCACGAAATACAGATGTAACTGTGTGAGTGGAACTCACATATCACAGAGCAGTTTCTCAGAAAGCTTCTTTCCATATTTCATCGGAGGATATTTCCTTTTTCACCATAGCCCTCTATGGGCTTCCAAATATCACTTTGCCAATTCCACAAGAACTGTCTTAGCGAAAGGCTTCTTGAGGGGAAAGCTGTAACTCTGTGAGATGATTTCACAGAACACAAAGAAGTTTCTCAGAAAGCTTCTTTCTCTTTGTTATGGGAGGATATTTCCTTTGGCCCTATAGTCTTCAAGGGGATTCTAAATATCTGCTTTCAGATTCCACAGAAATAAGGCTAGCAAAGAGATCCACGAAATACAGATGTAACACTGTGAGTGGAAGTCACATATCACAGAGCAGTTTCTCAGAAAGCTTCTTTCCAGATTTCATCGGAGGATATTTCCTTTTTCACCATAGCCCTCTATGGGGTTCCAAATATCACTTTGCCAATTCCACAAGAACTGTCTTAGCGAAAGGCTTCTTGAGGGGAAAGCTGTAATTCTGTGAGATGATTTCACAGAACACAAAGAAGTTTCTCAGAAAGCTTCTTTCTCTTTGTTATGGGAGGATATTTCCTTTGGCCCTATAGTCTTCAAGGGGATTCTAAATATCTGCTTTCAGATTCCACAGAAATAAGGCTAGCAAAGAGATCCACGATATACAGATGTAACTCTGTGAGTGGAAGTCACATATCCCAGAGCAGTTTCTCAGAAAGCTTCTTTCCAGATTTCATCGGAGGATATTTCCTTTTTCACCATAGCCCTCTATGGGCTTCCAAATATCACTTTGCCAATTCCACAAGAACTGTCTTAGCGAAAGGCTTCTTGAGGGGAAAGCTGTAACTCTGTGAGATGATTTCACAGAACACAAAGAAGTTTCTCAGAAAGCTTCTTTCTCTTTGTTATGGGAGGATATTTCCTTTGGCCCTATATTCTTCAAAGGGATTCTAAATATCTGCTCTCAGATTCCACAGAAATAAGGCTAGCAAAGAGATCCACGAAATACAGATGTAACTCTGTGAGTGGAAGTCACATATCCCAGAGCTGTTTCTCAGAAAGCTTCTTTCCAGATTTCATCGGAGGATATTTCCTTTTTCACCGTAGCCCTCTATGGGCTTCCAAATATCACTTTGCCAATTCCACAAGAACTGTCTTAGCGAAAGGCTTCTTGAGGGGAAAGCTGTAACTCTGTGAGATGATTTCACAGAACACAAAGAAGTTTCTCAGAAAGCTTCTTTCTCTTTGTTATCGGAGGATATTTCCTTTGGCCCTATAGTCTCAAAGGGATCCGAAATATCTGTTCTCAGATTCCACAGAAATAAGGCTAACAAAGAGATCCACGAAATACAGATGTAACTCTGTGAGTGGAAGTCACATATCACAGAGCAGTTTCTCAGAAAGCTTCTTTCCATATTTCATCGGAGGATATTTCCTTTTTCACCATAGCCCTCTACGGGCTTCCAAATATCACTTTGCCAAATCCACAAGGACTGTCTTAGTGAAAGGCTTCTTGAGGGGAAAGCTGTAATTCTGTGAGATGATTTCACAGAACACAAAGAAGTTTCTCAGAAAGCTTCTTTCTCTTTGTTATGGCAGGATATTTCCTTTGGCCCTATAGTCTTCAAGGGGATTCTAAATATCTGCTTTCAGATTCCACAGAAATAAGGCTAGCAAAGAGATCCACGAAATACAGATGTAACTCTGTGAGTGGAAGTCACATATCACAGAGCAGTTTCTCAGAAAGCTTCTTTCCAGATTTCATCGGAGGATATTTCCTTTTTCACCATAGCCCTCTATGGGGTTCCAAATATCACTTTGCCAATTCCACAAGAACTGTCTTAGCGAAAGGCTTCTTGAGGGGAAAGCTGTAATTCTGTGAGATGATTTCACAGAACACAAAGAAGTTTCTCAGAAAGCTTCTTTCTCTTTGTTATGGGAGGATATTTCCTTTGGCCCTATAGTCTTCAAGGGGATTCTAAATATCTGCTTTCAGATTCCACAGAAATAAGGCTAGCAAAGAGATCCACGAAATACAGATGTAACTCTGTGAGTGGAAGTCACATATCACAGAGCAGTTTCTCAGAAAGCTTCTTTCCAGATTTCATCTGAGGATATTTCCTTTTTCACCATAGCCCTCTAAGGGCTTCCAAATATCAATTTGCCAATTCCACAAGAACTGACTTAGCGAAAGGCTTCTTGAGGGGAAACCTGTAACTCTGTGAGATGATTTCACAGAACACAAAGAAGTTTCTCAGAAAGCTTCTTTCTCTTTGTTATCGGAGGATATTTCCTTTGGCCCTATAGTCTTCAAAGGGATCCGAAATATCTGTTCTCAGATTCCACAGAAATAAGGCTAGCAAAGAGATCCACGAAATACAGATGTAACTCTGTGAGTGGAAGTCACATATCCCAGAGCAGTTTCTCAGAAAGCTTCTTTCCAGATTTCATCGGAGGATATTTCCTTTTTCACTGTAGCCCTCTAGGGCAACCAAATATCACTTTGCCAATTCCACAAGAACTGTCTTAGCGAAAGGCTTCTTGAGGGGAATGCTGTAACTCTGTGAGATGATTTCACAGAACACAAAGAAGTTTCTCAGAAAGCTTCTTTCTCTTTGTTATCGGAGGATATTTCCTTTGGCCCTATATTCTTCAAAGGGATTCTAAATATCTGCTCTCAGATTCCACAGAAATAAGCCTAGCAAAGAGATCCACGAAATACAGATGTAACTCTGTGAGTGGAAGTCACATATCACAGAGCAGTTTCTCAGAAAGCTTCTTTCCAGATTTCCTCTGAGGATATTTCCTTTTTCACCATAGCCCTCTAGGGGCTTCCAAATATCACTTTGCCAATTCCACAAGAACTGTCTTAGCGAAAGGCTTCTTGAGGGGAAAGCTGTAACTCTGTGAGATGATTTCACAGAACACAAAGAATTTTCTCAGAAAGCTTCTTTCTCTTTGTTATCGTTGTATATTTCCTTTGGTCCTATAGTCTTCAAAGGGATCCGAAATATCTCTTCTCAGATTCCACAGAAATAAGGCTAGCAAAGAGATCCACGAAATACAGATGTAACTCTGTGGGTGGAAGTCACATATCCCAGAGCAGTTTCTCAGAAAGCTTCTTTCCAGATTTCATCTGAGGATATTTCCTTTTTCACCATAGCCCTCTATGGGCAACCAAATATCACTTTGCCAATTCCACAAGAACTGTCTTAGCGAAAGGCTTCTTGAGGGGAAAGCTGTAATTCTGTGAGATGATTTCACAGAACACAAAGAAGTTTCTCAGAAAGCTTCTTTCTCTTTGTTATGGGAGGATATTTCCTTTGGCCCTATAGTCTTCAAGGGGATTCAAAATATCTGCTTTCAGATTCCACAGAAATAAGGCTAGCAAAGAGATCCACGAAATACAGATGTAACTCTGTGAGTGGAAGTCACATATCACAGAGCAGTTTCTCAGAAAGCTTCTTTCCAGATTTCATCGGAGGATATTTCCTTTTTCACCGTAGCCCTCTAAGGGCTTACAAATATCACTTTGCCAATTCCACAAGAACTGTCTTAGCGAAAGGCTTCTTTAGGGGAAAGCTGTAACTCTGTGAGACGATTTCACAGAACACAAAGAAGTTTCTCAGAAAGCTTCTTTCTCTTTGTTATGGGAGGATATATCCTTTGGCCCTATAGTCTTCAAAGAGATCCGAAATATCTGTTCTCAGATTCCACAGAAATAAGGCTAGCAAAGAGATCCACGAAATACAGATGTAACTCTGTGAGTGGAAGTCACATATCACAGAGCAGTTTCTTAGAAAGCTTTTTTCCAGATTTCATCTGAGGATATTTCCTTTTTCACCATAGCCCTCTATGGGCTTCCAAATATCACTTTGCCAATTCCACAAGAACTGTCTTAGGGAAAGGCTTCTTTAGGGGAAAGCTGTAACTCTGTGAGATGATTTCACAGAACACAAAGAAGTTTCTCAGAAAGCTTCTTTCTCTTTGTTATGGGAGGATATATCCTTTGGCCCTATAGACTTCAAAGAGATCCGAAATATCTGTTCTCAGATTCCACAGAAATAAGGCTAGCAAAGAGATCCACGAAATACAGATGTAACTCTGTGAGTGGAAGTCACATATCACAGAGCAGTTTCTCAGAAAGCTTCTTTCCAGATTTCATCGGAGGATATTTCCTTTTTCACCATAGCCCTCTATGGGCTTCCAAATATCACTTTGCCAATTCCACAAGAACTGTCTTAGCGAAAGGCTTCTTCAGGGGAAAGCTGTAACTCTGTGAGATGATTTCACAGAACACAAAGAAGTTTCTCAGAAAGCTTCTTTCTCTTTGTTATCGGAGGATATTTCCTTTGGCCCTATAGTCTTCAAAGGGATCCGAAATATCTGTTCTCAGATTCCACAGAAATAAGGCTAGCAAAGAGATCCACGAAATACAGATGTAACTGTGTGAGTGGAACTCACATATCACAGAGCAGTTTCTCAGAAAGCTTCTTTCCATATTTCATCGGAGGATATTTCCTTTTTCACCATAGCCCTCTATGGGCTTCCAAATATCACTTTGCCAATTCCACAAGAACTGTCTTAGCGAAAGGCTTCTTGAGGGGAAAGCTGTAACTCTGTGAGATGATTTCACAGAACACAAAGAAGTTTCTCAGAAAGCTTCTTTCTCTTTGTTATGGGAGGATATTTCCTTTGGCCCTATAGTCTTCAAGGGGATTCTAAATATCTGCTTTCAGATTCCACAGAAATAAGGCTAGCAAAGAGATCCACGAAATACAGATGTAACACTGTGAGTGGAAGTCACATATCACAGAGCAGTTTCTCAGAAAGCTTCTTTCCAGATTTCATCGGAGGATATTTCCTTTTTCACCATAGCCCTCTATGGGGTTCCAAATATCACTTTGCCAATTCCACAAGAACTGTCTTAGCGAAAGGCTTCTTGAGGGGAAAGCTGTAATGCTGTGAGATGATTTCACAGAACACAAAGAAGTTTCTCAGAAAGCTTCTTTCTCTTTGTTATGGGAGGATATTTCCTTTGGCCCTATAGTCTTCAAGGGGATTCTAAATATCTGCTTTCAGATTCCACAGAAATAAGGCTAGCAAAGTGATCCACGAAATACAGATGTAACTCTGTGAGTGGAAGTCACATATCACAGAGCAGTTTCTTAGAAAGCTTTTTTCCAGATTTCATCTGAGGATATTTCCTTTTTCACCATAGCCCTCTATGGGCTTCCAAATATCACTTTGCCAATTCCACAAGAACTGTCTTAACGAAAGGCTTCTTGAGGGGAAAGCTGTAACTCTGTGAGATGATTTCACAGAACACAAAGAAGTTTCTCAGAAAGCTTCTTTCTCTTTGTTATGGGAGGATATTTCCTTTGGCCCTATATTCTTCAAAGGGATTCTAAATATCTGCTCTCAGATTCCACAGAAATAAGGCTAGCAAAGAGATCCACGAAATACAGATGTAACTCTGTGAGTGGAAGTCACATATCCCAGAGCAGTTTCTCAGAAAGCTTCTTTCCAGATTTCATCCGAGGATATTTCCTTTTTCACCGTAGCCCTCTATGGGCTTCCAAATATCACTTTGCAATTCCACAAGAACTGTCTTAGCGAAAGGCTTCTTGAGGGGAAAGCTGTAACTCTGTGAGATGATTTCACAGAACACAAAGAAGTTTCTCAGAAAGCTTCTTTCTCTTTGTTATCGGAGGATATTTCCTTTGGCCCTATAGTCTTCAAAGGGATCCGAAATATCTGTTCTCAGATTCCACAGAAATAAGGCTAGCAAAGAGATCCACGAAATACAGATGTAACTCCGTGAGTGGAAGTCACATATCACAGAGCAGTTTCTCAGAAAGCTTCTTTCCAGATTTCATCGGAGGATATTTCCTTTTTCACAGTAGCCCTCTAAGGGATTCCAAATATCACTTTGCCAATTCCACAAGAACTGTCTTAGCGAAAGGCTTCTTGAGGGGAAAGCTGTAACTCTGTGAGATGATTTCACAGAACACAAAGAAGTTTCTCAGAAAGCTTCTTTCTCTTTGTTATGGGAGGATATTTCCTTTGGCCCTATATTCTTCAAAGGAATTTTAAATATCTGCTCTCAGATTCCACAGAAATAAGGCTAGCAAAGAGATCCACGAAATACAGATGTAACTCTGTGAGTGGAAGTCACATATCACAGAGCAGTTTCTCAGAAAGCTTCTTTCCAGATTTCATCGGAGGATATTTCCTTTTTCACCGTAGCCCTCTAAGGGCTTCCAAATATCACTTTGCCAATTCCACAAGAACTGTCTTAGCGAAAGGCTTCTTGAGGGGAAAGCTGTAACTCTGTGAGATGATTTCACAGAACACAAAGAAGTTTCTCAGAAAGCTTCTTTCTCTTTGTTATGGGAGGATATTTCCTTTGGCCCTATATTCTTCAAAGGGATTCTAAATATCTGCTCTCAGATTCCACAGAAATAAGGCTAGCAAAGAGATCCACGAAACACAGATGTAACTCTGTGAGTGGAAGTCACATATGCTAGAGCAGTTTCTCAGAAAGCTTCTTTCCAGATTTCATCGGAGGATATTTCCTTTTTCACCGTAGCCCTCTATGGGCTTCCAAATATCACTTTGCCAATTCCACAAGAACTGTCTTAGCGAAAGGCTTCTTGAGGGGAAAGCTGTAACTCTGTGAGATGATTTCACAGAACACAAAGAAGTTTCTCAGGAAGCTTCTTTCTCTTTGTTATCGGAGGATATTTCCTTTGGCCCTATAGTCTTCAAAGGGATCCGAAATATCTGTTCTCAGATTCCACAGAAATAAGGCTAGCAAAGAGATCCACGAAATACAGATGTAACTCTGTGAGTGGAAGTCACATATCACAGAGCAGTTTCTCAGAAAGCTTCTTTCCAGATTTCATCGGAGGATATTTCCTTTTTCACCGTAGCACTCTAAGGGCTTCCAAATATCACTTTGCCAATTCCACAAGAACTGTCTTAGGGAAAGGCTTCTTTAGGGGAAAGCTGTAACTCTGTGAGATGATTTCACAGAACACAAAGAAGTTTCTCAGAAAGCTTCTTTCTCTTTGTTATGGGAGGATATATCCTTTGGCCCTATAGACTTCAAAGAGATCCGAAATATCTGTTCTCAGATTCCACAGAAATAAGGCTAGCAAAGAGATCCACGAAATACAGATGTAACTCTGTGAGTGGAAGTCACATATCACAGAGCAGTTTCTCAGAAAGCTTCTTTCCAGATTTCATCGGAGGATATTTCCTTTTTCACCATAGCCCTCTATGGGCTTCCAAATATCACTTTGCCAATTCCACAAGAACTGTCTTAGCGAAAGGCTTCTTCAGGGGAAAGCTGTAACTCTGTGAGATGATTTCACAGAACACAAAGAAGTTTCTCAGAAAGCTTCTTTCTCTTTGTTATCGGAGGATATTTCCTTTGGCCCTATAGTCTTCAAAGGGATCCGAAATATCTGTTCTCAGATTCCACAGAAATAAGGCTAGCAAAGAGATCCACGAAATACAGATGTAACTCTGTGAGTGGAAGTCACATATCACAGAGCAGTTTCTCAGAAAGCTTCTTTCCATATTTCATCGGAGGATATTTCCTTTTTCACCATAGCCCTCTATGGGCTTCCAAATATCACTTTGCCAATTCCACAAGAACTGTCTTAGCGAAAGGCTTCTTGAGGGGAAAGGTGTAACTCTGTGAGATGATTTCACAGAACACAAAGAAGTTTCTCAGAAAGCTTCTTTCTCTTTGTTATGGGAGGATATTTCCTTTGGACCTATAGTCTTCAAGGGGATTCTAAATATCTGCTTTCAGATTCCACAGAAATAAGGCTAGCAAAGAGATCCACGAAATACAGATGTAACACTGTGAGTGGAAGTCACATATCACAGAGCAGTTTCTCAGAAAGCTTCTTTCCAGATTTCATCGGAGGATATTTCCTTTTTCACCATAGCCCTCTATGGGGTTCCAAATATCACTTTGCCAATTCCACAAGAACTGTCTTAGCGAAAGGCTTCTTGAGGGGAAAGCTGTAATGCTGTGAGATGATTTCACAGAACACAAAGAAGTTTCTCAGAAAGCTTCTTTCTCTTTGTTATGGGAGGATATTTCCTTTGGCCCTATAGTCTTCAAGGGGATTCTAAATATCTGCTTTCAGATTCCACAGAAATAAGGCTAGCAAAGTGATCCACGAAATACAGATGTAACTCTGTGAGTGGAAGTCACATATCACAGAGCAGTTTCTTAGAAAGCTTTTTTCCAGATTTCATCTGAGGATATTTCCTTTTTCACCATAGCCCTCTATGGGCTTCCAAATATCACTTTGCCAATTCCACAAGAACTGTCTTAACGAAAGGCTTCTTGAGGGGAAAGCTGTAACTCTGTGAGATGATTTCACAGAACACAAAGAAGTTTCTCAGAAAGCTTCTTTCTCTTTGTTATCGGAGGACATTTCCTTTGGCCCTATAGTCTTCAAAGGGATCCGAAATATCTGTTCTCAGATTCCACAGAAATAAGGCTGGCAAAGAGATCCACGAAATACAGATGTAACTCTGTGAGTGGAAGTCACATATCACAGAGCAGTTTCTCAGAAAGCTTCTTTCCAGATTTCATCGGAGGATATTTCCTTTTTCACCGTAGCCCTCTAGGGCAACCAAATATCACTTTGCCAATTCCACAAGAACTGTCTTAGCGAAAGGCTTCTTGAGGGGAATGCTGTAACTCTGTGAGATGATTTCTAAAAACACAAAGAAGTTTCTCAGAAAGCTTCTTTCTCTTTGTTATCAGAGGATATTTACTTTGGCCCTATATTCTTCAAAGGGATTCTAAATATCTGCTCTCAGATTCCACAGAAATAAGGCTAGCAAAGAGATCCACGAAATACAGATGTAACTCTGTGAGTGGAAGTCACATATCACAGAGCAGTTTCTCAGAAAGCTTCTTTCCAGATTTCCTCTGAGGATATTTCCTTTTTCACCATAGCCCTCTATGGGCTTCCAAATATCACTTTGCCAATTCCACAAGAACTGTCTTAGCGAAAGGCTTCTTGAGGGGAAAGCTGTAACTCTGTGAGATGATTTCACAGAACACAAAGAAGTTTCTCAGAAAGCTTCTTTCTCTTTGTTATCGGAGGATATTTCCTTTGGCCCTATAGTCTTCAAAGGGATCCGAAATATCTGTTCTCAGATTCCACAGAAATAAGGCTAGCAAAGAGATCCACGAAATACAGATGTAACTCTGTGAGTGGAAGTCACATATCACAGAGCAGTTTCTCAGAAAGCTTCTTTCCAGATTTCATCGGAGGATATTTCCTTTTTCACCGTAGCCCTCTAAGGGCTTCCAAATATCACTTTTCCAATTCCACAAGAACTGTCTTAGCGAAAGGCTTCTTGAGGGGAAAGCTGTAACTCTGTGAGATGATTTCACAGAACACAAAGAAGTTTCTCAGAAAGTTTCTTTCTCTTTGTTATGGGAGGATATTTCCTTTGGCCCTATATTATTCAAAGGGATTCTAAATATCTGCTCTCAGATTCCACAGAAATAAGGCTAGCAAAGAGATCCACGAAATAGAGATGTAACTCTGCGAGTGGAAGTCACATATCCCAGAGCAGTTTCTCAGAAAGCTTCTTTCCAGATTTCATCGGAGGATATTTCCTTTTTCACCATAGCCCTCTATGGGCTTCCAAATATCACTTTGCCAATTCCACAAGAACTGTCTTAGCGAAAGGCTTCTTGAGGGGAAAGCTGTAACTCTGTGAGATGATTTCACAGAACACAAAGAAGTTTCTCAGAAAGCTTCTTTCTCTTTGTTATCGGAGGATATTTCCTTTGGCCCTGTAGTCTTCAAAGGGATCCGAAATATCTGTTCTCAGATTCCACAGAAATAAGGCTAGCAAAGAGATCCACGAAATACAGATGTAACTCTGTGAGTGGAAGTCACATATCAAAGAGCAGTTTCTCAGAAAGCTTCCTTCCAGATTTCATCGGAGGATATTTCCTTTTTCACCATAGCCCTCCATGGGCTTCCAAATATCACTTTGCCAATTCCACAAGAACTGTCTTAGCGAAAGGCTTCTTGAGGGGAAAGCTGTAACTCTGTGAGATGATTTCACAGAACACAAAGAAGTTTCTCAGAAAGCTTCCTTCTCTTTGTTATTGGAGGATATTTCCTTTGGCCCTATAGTCTTCAAAGGGTTCCGAAATATCTGTTCTCAGATTCCACAGAAATAAGGCTAGCAAAGAGATCCACGAAATACAGATATAACTCTGTGAGTGGAAGTCACATATCACAGAGCAGTTTCTCAGAAAGCTTCTTTCCAGATTTCATCGGAGGATATTTCCTTTTTCACCGTAGCCCTCTAAGGGCTTCCAAATATCACTTTGCCAATTCCACAAGAACTGTCTTAGCGAAAGGCTTCTTGAGGGGAAAGCTGTAACTCTGTGAGATGATTTCACAGAACACAAAGAAGTTTCTCAGAAAGCTTCTTTCTCTTTGTTATGGGAGGATATTTCCTTTGGCCCTATATTCTTCAAAGGGATTCTTAATATCTGCTCTCAAATTCCACAGAAATAAGGCTAGCAAAGAGATCCACGAAATACAGATGTAACTCTGTGAGTGGAAGTCACATATCCCAGAGCAGTTTCTCAGAAAGCTTCTTTCCAGATTTCATCGGAGGATATTTCCTTTTTCACCGTAGCCCTCTATGGGCTTCCAAATATCACTTTGCCAATTCCACAAGAACTGTCTGAGCGAAAGGCTTCTTGAGGGGAAAGCTGTAACTCTGTGAGATGATTTCACAGAACACAAAGAAGTTTCTCAGAAAGCTTTTTCTCTTTGTTATCGGAGGATATTTCCTTTGGCCCTATAGTCTTCAAAGGGATCCGAAGTATCTGTTCTCAGATTCCACAGAAATAAGGCTAGCAAAGAGATCCACGAAATACAGATGTAACTCTGTGAGTGGAAGTCACATATCACAGAGCAGTTTCTCAGAAAGCTTCTTTCCAGATTTCATCGGAGGATATTTCCTTTTTCACCATAGCCCTATATGGGCTTCCAAATATCACTTTGCCAATTCCACAAGAACTGTCTTAGCGAAAGGCTTCTTTAGGGGAAAGCTGTAACTCTGTGAGATGATTTCACAGAACACAAAGAAGTTTCTCAGAAAGCTTCTTTCTCTTTGTTATGGGAGGATATATCCTTTGGCCCTATAGTCTTCAAAGGTTTCCGAAATATCTGTTCTCAGATTCCACAGAAATAAGGCTAGCAAAGAGATCCACGAAATACAGATGTAACTCTGTGAGTGGAAGTCACATATCACAGAGCAGTTTCTCAGAAAGCTTCTTTCCAGATTTCATCGGAGGAGATTTCCTTTTTCACCGTAGCCCTCTAATGGCTTCCAAATATCACTTTGCCAATTCCACAAGAACTGTCTTAGCGAAAGGCTTCTTGAGTGGAAAGCTGTAACTCTGTGAGATGATTTCACAGAACACAAAGAAGTTTCTCAGAAAGCTTCTTTCTCTTTGTTATGGGAGGATATTTACTTTGGCCCTATAGTCTTCAAAGGGATTCTAAATATCTGCTCTCAGATTCCACAGAAATAAGGCTAGCAAAGAGATCCACGAAATACAGATGTAACTCTGTGAGTGGAAGTCACATATCCCAGAGCAGTTTCTCAGAAAGCTTCTTTCCAGATTTCATCGGAGGATATTTCCTTTTTCACCGTAGCCCTCTATGGGCTTCCAAATATCACTTTGCAATTCCACAAGAACTGTCTTAGCGAAAGGCTTCTTGAGGGGAAAGCTGTAACTCTGTGAGATGATTTCACAGAACACAAAGAAGTTTCTCAGAAAGCTTCTTTCTCTTTGTTATCGGAGGATATTTCCTTTGGCCCTATAGTCTTCAAAGGGATCCGAAATATCTGTTCTCAGATTCCACAGAAATAAGGCTAGCAAAGAGATCCACGAAATACAGATGTAACTCTGTGAGTGGAAGTCACATATCACAGAGCAGTTTCTCAGAAAGCTTCTTTCCAGATTTCATCGGAGGATATTTCCTTTTTCACCGTAGCCCTCTAAGGGCTTCCAAATATCACTTTGCCAATTCCACAAGAACTGTCTTAGCGAAAGGCTTCTTGAGGGGAAAGCTGTAACTCTGTGAGATGATTTCACAGAACACAAAGAAGTTTCTCAGAAAGCTTCTTTCTCTTTGTTATGGGAGGATATTTCCTTTGGCCCTATATTCTTCAAAGGGATTCTAAATATCTGCTCTCAGATTCCACATAAATAAGGCTAGCAAAGAGATCCACAATATACAGATGTAACTCTGTGAGTGGAAGTCACATATCCCAGAGCAGTTTCTCAGAAAGCTTCTTTCCAGATTTCATCGGAGGATATTTCCTTTTTCACCATAGCCCTCCATGGGCTTCCAAATATCACTTTGCCAATTCCACAAGAACTGTCTTAGCGAAAGGCTTCTTGAGGGGAAAGCTGTAACTCTGTGAGATGATTTCACAGAACACAAAGAAGTTTCTCAGAAAGCTTCCTTCTCTTTGTTATTGGAGGATATTTCCTTTGGCCCTATAGTCTTCAAAGGGTTCCGAAATATCTGTTCTCAGATTCCACAGAAATAAGGCTAGCAAAGAGATCCACGAAATACAGATATAACTCTGTGAGTGGAAGTCACATATCACAGAGCAGTTTCTCAGAAAGCTTCTTTCCAGATTTCATCGGAGGATATTTCCTTTTTCACCATAGCCCTCTAAGGGCTTCCAAATATCACTTTGCCAATTCCACAAGAACTGTCTTAGCGAAAGGCTTCTTTAGGGGAAAGCTGTAACTCTGTGAGATGATTTCACGGAACACAAAGAAGTTTCTCAGAAAGCTTCTTTCTCTTTGTTATGGGAGGATATTTACTTTGGCCCTATAGTCTTCAAAGGGATTCTAAATATCTGCTCTCAGATTCCACAGAAATAAGGCTAGCAAAGAGATCCACGAAATACAGATGTAACTCTGTGAGTGGAAGTCACATATCCCAGAGCAGTTTCTCAGAAAGCTTCTTTCCAGATTTCATCGGAGGATATTTCCTTTTTCACCGTAGCCCTCTATGGGCTTCCAAATATCACTTTGCAATTCCACAAGAACTGTCTTAGCGAAAGGCTTCTTGAGGGGAAAGCTGTAACTCTGTGAGATGATTTCACAGAACACAAAGAAGTTTCTCAGAAAGCTTCTTTCTCTTTGTTATCGGAGGATATTTCCTTTGGCCCTATATTCTTCAAAGGGATTCTAAATATCTGCTCTCAGATTCCACAGAAATAAGGCTAGCAAAGAGATCCACGAAATACAGATGTAACTCTGTGAGTGGAAGTCACATATCCCAGAGCTGTTTCTCAGAAAGCTTCTTTCCAGATTTCATCGGAGGATATTTCCTTTTTCACCGTAGCCCTCTATGGGCTTCCAAATATCACTTTGCCAATTCCACAAGAACTGTCTTAGCGAAAGGCTTCTTGAGGGGAAAGCTGTAACTCTGTGAGATGATTTCACAGAACACAAAGAAGTTTCTCAGAAAGCTTCTTTCTCTTTGTTATCGGAGGATATTTCCTTTGGCCCTATAGTCTCAAAGGGATCCGAAATATCTGTTCTCAGATTCCACAGAAATAAGGCTAACAAAGAGATCCACGAAATACAGATGTAACTCTGTGAGTGGAAGTCACATATCACAGAGCAGTTTCTCAGAAAGCTTCTTTCCATATTTCATCGGAGGATATTTCCTTTTTCACCATAGCCCTCTACGGGCTTCCAAATATCACTTTGCCAAATCCACAAGAACTGTCTTAGTGAAAGGCTTCTTGAGGGGAAAGCTGTAATTCTGTGAGATGATTTCACAGAACACAAAGAAGTTTCTCAGAAAGCTTCTTTCTCTTTGTTATGGGAGGATATTTCCTTTGGCCCTATAGTCTTCAAGGGGATTCTAAATATCTGCTTTCAGATTCCACAGAAATAAGGCTAGCAAAGAGATCCACGAAATACAGATGTAACTCTGTGAGTGGAAGTCACATATCACAGAGCAGTTTCTCAGAAAGCTTCTTTCCAGATTTCATCGGAGGATATTTCCTTTTTCACCATAGCCCTCTATGGGGTTCCAAATATCACTTTGCCAATTCCACAAGAACTGTCTTAGCGAAAGGCTTTTTGAGGGGAAAGCTGTAATTCTGTGAGATGATTTCACAGAACACAAAGAAGTTTCTCAGAAAGCTTCTTTCTCTTTGTTATGGGAGGATATTTCCTTTGGCCCTATAGTCTTCAAGGGGATTCTAAATATCTGCTTTCAGATTCCACAGAAATAAGGCTAGCAAAGAGATCCACGATATACAGATGTAACTCTGTGAGTGGAAGTCACATATCCCAGAGCAGTTTCTCAGAAAGCTTCTTTCCAGATTTCATCGGAGGATATTTCCTTTTTCACCATAGCCCTCTATGGGCTTCCAAATATCACTTTGCCAATTCCACAAGAACTGTCTTAGCGAAAGGCTTCTTGAGGGGAAAGCTGTAACTCTGTGAGATGATTTCACAGAACACAAAGAAGTTTCTCAGAAAGCTTCCTTCTCTTTGTTATTGGAGGATATTTCCTTTGGCCCTATAGTCTTCAAAGGGTTCCGAAATATCTGTTCTCAGATTCCACAGAAATAAGGCTAGCAAAGAGATCCACGAAATACAGATGTAACTCTGTGAGTGGAAGTCACATATCACAGAGCAGTTTCTCAGAAAGCTTCTTTCCAGATTTCATCGGAGGATATTTCCTTTTTCACCGTAGCCCTCTAAGGGCTTCCAAATATCACTTTGCCAATTCCACAAGAACTGTCTTAGCGAAAGGCTTCTTGAGGGGAAAGCTGTAACTCTGTGAGATGATTTCACAGAACACAAAGAAGTTTCTCAGAAAGCTTCTTTCTCTTTGTTATGGGAGGATATTTCCTTTGGCCCTATATTCTTCAAAGGGATTCTAAATATCTGCTCTCAGATTCCACAGAAATAAGGCTAGCAAAGAGATCCACGAAATACAGATGTAACTCTGTGAGTGGAAGTCACATATCCCAGAGCTGTTTCTCAGAAAGCTTCTTTCCAGATTTCATCGGAGGATATTTCCTTTTTCACCGTAGCCCTCTATGGGCTTCCAAATATCACTTTGCCAATTCCACAAGAACTGTCTTAGCGAAAGGCTTCTTGAGGGGAAAGCTGTAACTCTGTGAGATGATTTCACAGAACACAAAGAAGTTTCTCAGAAAGCTTCTTTCTCTTTGTTATCGGAGGATATTTCCTTTGGCCCTATAGTCTCAAAGGGATCCGAAATATCTGTTCTCAGATTCCACAGAAATAAGGCTAACAAAGAGATCCACGAAATACAGATGTAACTCTGTGAGTGGAAGTCACATATCACAGAGCAGTTTCTCAGAAAGCTTCTTTCCATATTTCATCGGAGGATATTTCCTTTTTCACCATAGCCCTCTACGGGCTTCCAAATATCACTTTGCCAAATCCACAAGAACTGTCTTAGTGAAAGGCTTCTTGAGGGGAAAGCTGTAATTCTGTGAGATGATTTCACAGAACACAAAGAAGTTTCTCAGAAAGCTTCTTTCTCTTTGTTATGGCAGGATATTTCCTTTGGCCCTATAGTCTTCAAGGGGATTCTAAATATCTGCTTTCAGATTCCACAGAAATAAGGCTAGCAAAGAGATCCACGAAATACAGATGTAACTCTGTGAGTGGAAGTCACATATCACAGAGCAGTTTCTCAGAAAGCTTCTTTCCAGATTTCATCGGAGGATATTTCCTTTTTCACCATAGCCCTCTATGGGGTTCCAAATATCACTTTGCCAATTCCACAAGAACTGTCTTAGCGAAAGGCTTCTTGAGGGGAAAGCTGTAATTCTGTGAGATGATTTCACAGAACACAAAGAAGTTTCTCAGAAAGCTTCTTTCTCTTTGTTATGGGAGGATATTTCCTTTGGCCCTATAGTCTTCAAGGGGATTCTAAATATCTGCTTTCAGATTCCACAGAAATAAGGCTAGCAAAGAGATCCACGAAATACAGATGTAACTCTGTGAGTGGAAGTCACATATCACAGAGCAGTTTCTCAGAAAGCTTCTTTCCAGATTTCATCTGAGGATATTTCCTTTTTCACCATAGCCCTCTAAGGGCTTCCAAATATCAATTTGCCAATTCCACAAGAACTGACTTAGCGAAAGGCTTCTTGAGGGGAAACCTGTAACTCTGTGAGATGATTTCACACAACACAAAGAAGTTTCTCAGAAAGCTTCTTTCTCTTTGTTATCGGAGGATATTTCCTTTGGCCCTATAGTCTTCAAAGGGATCCGAAATATCTGTTCTCAGATTCCACAGAAATAAGGCTAGCAAAGAGATCCACGAAATACAGATGTAACTCTGTGAGTGGAAGTCACATATCCCAGAGCAGTTTCTCAGAAAGCTTCTTTCCAGATTTCATCGGAGGATATTTCCTTTTTCACTGTAGCCCTCTAGGGCAACCAAATATCACTTTGCCAATTCCACAAGAACTGTCTTAGCGAAAGGCTTCTTGAGGGGAATGCTGTAACTCTGTGAGATGATTTCACAGAACACAAAGAAGTTTCTCAGAAAGCTTCTTTCTCTTTGTTATCGGAGGATATTTCCTTTGGCCCTATATTCTTCAAAGGGATTCTAAATATCTGCTCTCAGATTCCACAGAAATAAGCCTAGCAAAGAGATCCACGAAATACAGATGTAACTCTGTGAGTGGAAGTCACATATCACAGAGCAGTTTCTCAGAAAGCTTCTTTCCAGATTTCCTCTGAGGATATTTCCTTTTTCACCATAGCCCTCTAGGGGCTTCCAAATATCACTTTGCCAATTCCACAAGAACTGTCTTAGCGAAAGGCTTCTTGAGGGGAAAGCTGTAACTCTGTGAGATGATTTCACAGAACACAAAGAAGTTTCTCAGAAAGCTTCTTTCTCTTTGTTATCGTTGTATATTTCCTTTGGTCCTATAGTCTTCAAAGGGATCCGAAATATCTCTTCTCAGATTCCACAGAAATAAGGCTAGCAAAGAGATCCACGAAATACAGATGTAACTCTGTGGGTGGAAGTCACATATCCCAGAGCAGTTTCTCAGAAAGCTTCTTTCCAGATTTCATCTGAGGATATTTCCTTTTTCACCATAGCCCTCTATGGGCAACCAAATATCACTTTGCCAATTCCACAAGAACTGTCTTAGCGAAAGGCTTCTTGAGGGGAAAGCTGTAATTCTGTGAGATGATTTCACAGAACACAAAGAAGTTTCTCAGAAACCTTCTTTCTCTTTGTTATGGGAGGATATTTCCTTTGGCCCTATAGTCTTCAAGGGGATTCAAAATATCTGCTTTCAGATTCCACAGAAATAAGGCTAGCAAAGAGATCCACGAAATACTGATGTAACTCTGTGAGTGGAAGTCACATATCACAGAGCAGTTTCTCAGAAAGCTTCTTTCCAGATTTCATCGGAGGATATTTCCTTTTTCACCGTAGCCCACTAAGGGCTTACAAATATCACTTTGCCAATTCCACAAGAACTGTCTTAGCGAAAGGCTTCTTTAGGGGAAAGCTGTAACTCTGTGAGACGATTTCACAGAACACAAAGAAGTTTCTCAGAAAGCTTCTTTCTCTTTGTTATGGGAGGATATATCCTTTGGCCCTATAGTCTTCAAAGAGATCCGAAATATCTGTTCTCAGATTCCACAGAAATAAGGCTAGCAAAGAGATCCACGAAATACAGATGTAACTCTGTGAGTGGAAGTCACATATCACAGAGCAGTTTCTCAGAAAGCTTCTTTCCAGATTTCATCGGAGGATATTTCCTTTTTCACCATAGCCGTCTATGGGCTTCCAAATATCACTTTGCCAATTCCACAAGAACTGTCTTAGCGAAAGGCTTCTTCAGGGGAAAGCTGTAACTCTGTGAGATGATTTCACAGAACACAAAGAAGTTTCTCAGAAAGCTTCTTTCTCTTTGTTATCGGAGGATATTTCCTTTGGCCCTGTAGTCTTCAAAGGTATCCGAAATATCTGTTCTCAGATTCCACAGAAATAAGGCTAGCAAAGAGATCCACGAAATACAGATGTAACTCTGTGAGTGGAAGTCACATATCAAAGAGCAGTTTCTCAGAAAGCTTCCTTCCAGATTTCATCGGAGGATATTTCCTTTTTCACCATAGCCCTCTATGGGCTTCCAAATATCACTTTGCCAATTCCACAAGAACTGTCTTAGCGAAAGGCTTCTTGAGGGGAAAGCTGTAACTCTGTGAGATGATTTCACAGAACACAAAGAAGTTTCTCAGAAAGCTTCCTTCTCTTTGTTATTGGAGGATATTTCCGTTGGCCCTATAGTCTTCAAAGGGTTCCGAAATATCTGTTCTCAGATTCCACAGAAATAAGGCTAGCAAAGAGATCCACGAAATACAGATGTAACTCTGTGAGTGGAAGTCACATATCACAGAGCAGTTTCTCAGAAAGCTTCTTTCCAGATTTCATCGGAGGATATTTCCTTTTTCACCGTAGCCCTCTAAGGGCTTCCAAATATCACTTTGCCAATTCCACAAGAACTGTCTTAGCGAAAGGCTTCTTGAGGGGAAAGCTGTAACTCTGTGAGATGATTTCACAGAACACAAAGAAGTTTCTCAGAAAGCTTCTTTCTCTTTGTTATGGGAGGATATTTCCTTTGGCCCTATAGTCTTCAAAGGGATTCTAAATATCTGCTCTCAGATTCCACAGAAATAAGGCTAGCAAAGAGATCCACGAAATACAGATGTAACTCTGTGAGTGGAAGTCACATATCAAAGAGCAGTTTCTCAGAAAGCTTCCTTCCAGATTTCATCGGAGGATATTTCCTTTTTCACCATAGCCCTCTATGGGGTTCCAAATATCACTTTGCCAATTCCACAAGAACTGTCTTAGCGAAAGGCTTCTTGAGGGGAAAGCTGTAATTCTGTGAGATGATTTCACAGAACACAAAGAAGTTTCTCAGAAAGCTTCTTTCTCTTTGTTATGGGAGGATATTTCCTTTGGCCCTATAGTCTTCAAGGGGATTCTAAATATCTGCTTTCAGATTCCACAGAAATAAGGCTAGCAAAGAGATCCACGAAATACAGATGTAACTCTGTGAGTGGAAGTCACATATCACAGAGCAGTTTCTCAGAAAGCTTCTTTCCAGATTTCATCTGAGGATATTTCCTTTTTCACCATAGCCCTCTAAGGGCTTCCAAATATCAATTTGCCAATTCCACAAGAACTGACTTAGCGAAAGGCTTCTTGAGGGGAAACCTGTAACTCTGTGAGATGATTTCACAGAACACAAAGAAGTTTCTCAGAAAGCTTCTTTCTCTTTGTTATCGGAGGATATTTCCTTTGGCCCTATAGTCTTCAAAGGGATCCGAAATATCTGTTCTCAGATTCCACAGAAATAAGGCTAGCAAAGAGATCCACGAAATACAGATGTAACTCTGTGAGTGGAAGTCACATATCCCAGAGCAGTTTCTCAGAAAGCTTCTTTCCAGATTTCATCGGAGGATATTTCCTTTTTCACTGTAGCCCTCTAGGGCAACCAAATATCACTTTGCCAATTCCACAAGAACTGTCTTAGCGAAAGGCTTCTTGAGGGGAATGCTGTAACTCTGTGAGATGATTTCACAGAACACAAAGAAGTTTCTCAGAAAGCTTCTTTCTCTTTGTTATCGGAGGATATTTCCTTTGGCCCTATATTCTTCAAAGGGATTCTAAATATCTGCTCTCAGATTCCACAGAAATAAGCCTAGCAAAGAGATCCACGAAATACAGATGTAACTCTGTGAGTGGAAGTCACATATCACAGAGCAGTTTCTCAGAAAGCTTCTTTCCAGATTTCCTCTGAGGATACTTCCTTTTTCACCATAGCCCTCTAGGGGCTTCCAAATATCACTTTGCCAATTCCACAAGAACTGTCTTAGCGAAAGGCTTCTTGAGGGGAAAGCTGTAACTCTGTGAGATGATTTCACAGAACACAAAGAAGTTTCTCAGAAAGCTTCTTTCTCTTTGTTATCGTTGTATATTTCCTTTGGTCCTATAGTCTTCAAAGGGATCCGAAATATCTCTTCTCAGATTCCACAGAAATAAGGCTAGCAAAGAGATCCACGAAATACAGATGTAATTCTGTGGGTGGAAGTCACATATCCCAGAGCAGTTTCTCAGAAAGCTTCTTTCCAGATTTCATCTGAGGATATTTCCTTTTTCACCATAGCCCTCTATGGGCAACCAAATATCACTTTGCCAATTCCACAAGAACTGTCTTAGCGAAAGGCTTCTTGAGGGGAAAGCTGTAATTCTGTGAGATGATTTCACAGAACACAAAGAAGTTTCTCAGAAAGCTTCTTTCTCTTTGTTATGGGAGGATATTTCCTTTGGCCCTTTAGTCTTCAAGGGGATTCAAAATATCTGCTTTCAGATTCCACAGAAATAAGGCTAGCAAAGAGATCCACGAAATACAGATGTAACTCTGTGAGTGGAAGTCACATATCACAGAGCAGTTTCTCAGAAAGCTTCTTTCCAGATTTCATCGGAGGATATTTCCTTTTTCACCGTAGCCCTCTAAGGGCTTACAAATATCACTTTGCCAATTCCACAAGAACTGTCTTAGCGAAAGGCTTCTTTAGGGGAAAGCTGTAACTCTGTGAGACGATTTCACAGAACACAAAGAAGTTTCTCAGAAAGCTTCTTTCTCTTTGTTATGGGAGGATATATCCTTTGGCCCTATAGTCTTCAAAGAGATCCGAAATATCTGTTCTCAGATTCCACAGAAATAAGGCTAGCAAAGAGATCCACGAAATACAGATGTAACTCTGTGAGTGGAAGTCACATATCACAGAGCAGTTTCTCAGAAAGCTTCTTTCCAGATTTCATCGGAGGATATTTCCTTTTTCACCATAGCCGTCTATGGGCTTCCAAATATCACTTTGCCAATTCCACAAGAACTGTCTTAGCGAAAGGCTTCTTCAGGGGAAAGCTGTAACTCTGTGAGATGATTTCACAGAACACAAAGAAGTTTCTCAGAAAGCTTCTTTCTCTTTGTTATCGGAGGATATTTCCTTTGGCCCTGTAGTCTTCAAAGGGATCCGAAATATCTGTTCTCAGATTCCACAGAAATAAGGCTAGCAAAGAGATCCACGAAATACAGATGTAACTCTGTGAGTGGAAGTCACATATCAAAGAGCAGTTTCTCAGAAAGCTTCCTTCCAGATTTCATCGGAGGATATTTCCTTTTTCACCATAGCCCTCTATGGGCTTCCAAATATCACTTTGCCAATTCCACAAGAACTGTCTTAGCGAAAGGCTTCTTGAGGGGAAAGCTGTAACTCTGTGAGATGATTTCACAGAACACAAAGAAGTTTCTCAGAAAGCTTCCTTCTCTTTGTTATTGGAGGATATTTCCGTTGGCCCTATAGTCTTCAAAGGGTTCCGAAATATCTGTTCTCAGATTCCACAGAAATAAGGCTAGCAAAGAGATCCACGAAATACAGATGTAACTCTGTGAGTGGAAGTCACATATCACAGAGCAGTTTCTCAGAAAGCTTCTTTCCAGATTTCATCGGAGGATATTTCCTTTTTCACCGTAGCCCTCTAAGGGCTTCCAAATATCACTTTGCCAATTCCACAAGAACTGTCTTAGCGAAAGGCTTCTTGAGGGGAAAGCTGTAACTCTGTGAGATGATTTCACAGAACACAAAGAAGTTTCTCAGAAAGCTTCTTTCTCTTTGTTATGGGAGGATATTTCCTTTGGCCCTATAGTCTTCAAAGGGATTCTAAATATCTGCTCTCAGATTCCACAGAAATAAGGCTAGCAAAGAGATCCACGAAATACAGATGTAACTCTGTGAGTGGAAGTCACATATCAAAGAGCAGTTTCTCAGAAAGCTTCCTTCCAGATTTCATCGGAGGATATTTCCTTTTTCACCATAGCCCTCTATGGGCTTCCAAATATCACTTTGCCAATTCCACAAGAACTGTCTTAGCGAAAGGCTTCTTGAGGGGAAAGCTGTAACTCTGTGAGATGATTTCACAGAACACAAAGAAGTTTCTCAGAAAGCTTCCTTCTCTTTGTTATTGGAGGATATTTCCGTTGGCCCTATAGTCTTCAAAGGGTTCCGAAATATCTGTTCTCAGATTCCACAGAAATAAGGCTAGCAAAGAGATCCACGAAATACAGATGTAACTCTGTGAGTGGAAGTCACATATCACAGAGCAGTTTCTCAGAAAGCTTCTTTCCAGATTTCATCGGAGGATATTTCCTTTTTCACCGTAGCCCTCTAAGGGCTTCCAAATATCACTTTGCCAATTCCACAAGAACTGTCTTAGCGAAAGGCTTCTTGAGGGGAAAGCTGTAACTCTGTGAGATGATTTCACAGAACACAAAGAAGTTTCTCAGAAAGCTTCTTTCTCTTTGTTATGGGAGGATATTTCCTTTGGCCCTATAGTCTTCAAAGGGATTCTAAATATCTGCTCTCAGATTCCACAGAAATAAGGCTAGCAAAGAGATCCACGATATACAGATGTAACTCTGTGAGTGGAAGTCACATATCACAGAGCAGTTTCTCAGAAAGCTGCTTTCCAGATTTCATCGGAGGATATTTCCTTTTTCACCATAGCCCTCTATGGGCTTCCAAATATCACTTTGCCAATTCCACAAGAACTGTCTTAGCGAAAGGCTTCTTGAGGGGAAAGCTGTAACTCTGTGAGATGATTTCACAGAACACAAAGAAGTTTCTCAGAAAGCTTCCTTCTCTTTGTTTTTGGAGGATATTTCCTTTGGCCCTATAGTCTTCAAAGGGTTCCGAAATATCTGTTCTCAGATTCCACAGAAATAAGGCTAGCAAAGAGATCCACGAAATACAGATGTAACTCTGTGAGTGGAAGTCACATATCACAGAGAAGTTTCTCAGAAAGCTTCTTTCCAGATTTCATCGGAGGATATTTCCTTTTTCACCGTAGCCCTCTAAGGGCTTCCAAATATCACTTTGCCAATTCCACAAGAACTGTCTTAGCGAAAGGCTTCTTGAGGGGAAAGCTGTAACTCTGTGAGATGATTTCACAGAACACAAAGAAGTTTCTCAGAAAGCTTCTTTCTCTTTGTTATGGGAGGATATTTCCTTTGGCCCAATATTCTTCAAAGGGATTCTAAATATCTGCTCTCAGATTCCACAGAAATAAGGCTAGCAAAGAGATCCACGAAATACAGATGTAACTCTGTGAGTGGAAGTCACATATCCCAGAGCTGTTTCTCAGAAAGCTTCTTTCCAGATTTCATCGGAGGATATTTCCTTTTTCACCGTAGCCCTCTATGGGCTTCCAAATATCACTTTGCCAATTCCACAAGAACTGTCTTAGCGAAAGGCTTCTTGAGGGGAAAGCTGTAACTCTGTGAGATGATTTCACAGAACACAAAGAGGTTTCTCAGAAAGCTTCTTTCTCTTTGTTATCGGAGGATATTTCCTTTGGCCCTATAGTCTTCAAAGGGATCCGAAATATCTGGTCTCAGATTCCACAGAAATAAGGCTAGCAAAGAGATCCACGAAATACAGGTGTAACTCTGTGAGTGGAAGTCACATATCACAGAGCAGTTCCTCAGAAAGCTTCTTTCCATATTTCATCGGAGGATATTTCCTTTTTCACCATAGCCCTGTATGGGCTTCCAAATATCACTTTGCCAATTCCACAAGAACTGTCTTAGTGAAAGGCTTATTGAGGGGAAAGCTGTAACTCTGTGAGATGATTTCACAGAACACAAAGAAGTTTCTCAGAAAGCTTTTTTCTCTTTGTTATGGGAGGATATTTCCTTTGGCCCTATAGTCTTCAAGGGGATTCTAAATATCTGCTTTCAGATTCCACAGAAATAAGGCTAGCAAAGAGATCCACGAAATACAGATGTAACTCTGTGAGTGGAAGTCACATATCACAGAGCAGTTTCTCAGAAAGCTTCTTTCCAGATTTCATCGGAGGATATTTCCTTTTTCACCATAGCCCTCTATGGGGTTCCAAATATCACTTTGCCAATTCCACAAGAACTGTCTTAGCGAAAGGCTTCTTGAGGGGAAAGCTGTAATTCTGTGAGATGATTTCACAGAACACAAAGAAGTTTCTCAGAAAGCTTCTTTCTCTTTGTTATGGGAGGATATTTCCTTTGGCCCTATAGTCTTCAAGGGGATTCTAAATATCTGCTTTCAGATTCCACAGAAATAAGGCTAGCAAAGAGATCCACGAAATTCAGATGTAACTCTGTGAGTGGAAGTCACATATCACAGAGCAGTTTCTCAGAAAGCTTCTTTCCAGATTTCATCTGAGGATATTTCCTTTTTCACCATAGCCCTCTAAGGGCTTCCAAATATCAATTTGCCAATTCCACAAGAACTGTCTTAGCGAAAGGCTTCTTGAGGGGAAAGCTGTAACTCTGTGAGATGATTTCACAGAACACAAAGAAGTTTCTCAGAAAGCTTCTTTCTCTTTGTTATCGGAGGACATTTCCTTTGGCCCTATAGTCTTCAAAGGGATCCGAAATATCTGTTCTCAGATTCCACAGAAATAAGGCTGGCAAAGAGATCCACGAAATACAGATGTAACTCTGTGAGTGGAAGTCACATATCACAGAGCAGTTTCTCAGAAAGCTTCTTTCCAGATTTCATCGGAGGATATTTCCTTTTTCACCGTAGCCCTCTAGGGCAACGAAATATCACTTTGCCAATTCCACAAGAACTGTCTTAGCGAAAGGCTTCTTGAGGGGAATGCTGTAACTCTGTGAGATGATTTCTAAAAACACAAAGAAGTTTCTCAGAAAGCTTCTTTCTCTTTGTTATCAGAGGATATTTACTTTGGCCCTATATTCTTCAAAGGGATTCTAAATATCTGCTCTCAGATTCCACAGAAATAAGGCTAGCAAAGAGATCCACGAAATACAGATGTAACTCTGTGAGTGGAAGTCACATATCACAGAGCAGTTTCTCAGAAAGCTTCTTTCCAGATTTCCTCTGAGGATATTTCCTTTTTCACCATAGCCCTCTATGGGCTTCCAAATATCACTTTGCCAATTCCACAAGAACTGTCTTAGCGAAAGGCTTCTTGAGGGGAAAGCTGTAACTCTGTGAGATGATTTCACAGAACACAAAGAAGTTTCTCAGAAAGCTTCTTTCTCTTTGTTATCGGAGGATATTTCCTTTGGCCCTATAGTCTTCAAAGGGATCCGAAATATCTGTTCTCAGATTCCACAGAAATAAGGCTAGCAAAGAGATCCACGAAATACAGATGTAACTCTGTGAGTGGAAGTCACATATCACAGAGCAGTTTCTCAGAAAGCTTCTTTCCAGATTTCATCGGAGGATATTTCCTTTTTCACCGTAGCCCTCTAAGGGCTTCCAAATATCACTTTTCCAATTCCACAAGAACTGTCTTAGCGAAAGGCTTCTTGAGGGGAAAGCTGTAACTCTGTGAGATGATTTCACAGAACACAAAGAACTTTCTCAGAAAGTTTCTTTCTCTTTGTTATGGGAGGATATTTCCTTTGGCCCTATATTATTCAAAGGGATTCTAAATATCTGCTCTCAGATTCCACAGAAATAAGGCTAGCAAAGAGATCCACGAAATAGAGATGTAACTCTGCGAGTGGAAGTCACATATCCCAGAGCAGTTTCTCAGAAAGCTTCTTTCCAGATTTCATCGGAGGATATTTCCTTTTTCACCATAGCCCTCTATGGGCTTCCAAATATCACTTTGCCAATTCCACAAGAACTGTCTTAGCGAAAGGCTTCTTGAGGGGAAAGCTGTAACTCTGTGAGATGATTTCACAGAACACAAAGAAGTTTCTCAGAAAGCTTCCTTCTCTTTGTTATTGGAGGATATTTCCGTTGGCCCTATAGTCTTCAAAGGGTTCCGAAATATCTGTTCTCAGATTCCACAGAAATAAGGCTAGCAAAGAGATCCACGAAATACAGATGTAACTCTGTGAGTGGAAGTCACATATCACAGAGCAGTTTCTCAGAAAGCTTCTTTCCAGATTTCATCGGAGGATATTTCCTTTTTCACCGTAGCCCTCTAAGGGCTTCCAAATATCACTTTGCCAATTCCACAAGAACTGTCTTAGCGAAAGGCTTCTTGAGGGGAAAGCTGTAACTCTGTGAGATGATTTCACAGAACACAAAGAAGTTTCTCAGAAAGCTTCTTTCTCTTTGTTATGGGAGGATATTTCCTTTGGCCCTATAGTCTTCAAAGGGATTCTAAATATCTGCTCTCAGATTCCACAGAAATAAGGCTAGCAAAGAGATCCACGATATACAGATGTAACTCTGTGAGTGGAAGTCACATATCACAGAGCAGTTTCTCAGAAAGCTGCTTTCCAGATTTCATCGGAGGATATTTCCTTTTTCACCATAGCCCTCTATGGGCTTCCAAATATCACTTTGCCAATTCCACAAGAACTGTCTTAGCGAAAGGCTTCTTGAGGGGAAAGCTGTAACTCTGTGAGATGATTTCACAGAACACAAAGAAGTTTCTCAGAAAGCTTCCTTCTCTTTGTTTTTGGAGGATATTTCCTTTGGCCCTATAGTCTTCAAAGGGTTCCGAAATATCTGTTCTCAGATTCCACAGAAATAAGGCTAGCAAAGAGATCCACGAAATACAGATGTAACTCTGTGAGTGGAAGTCACATATCACAGAGAAGTTTCTCAGAAAGCTTCTTTCCAGATTTCATCGGAGGATATTTCCTTTTTCACCGTAGCCCTCTAAGGGCTTCCAAATATCACTTTGCCAATTCCACAAGAACTGTCTTAGCGAAAGGCTTCTTGAGGGGAAAGCTGTAACTCTGTGAGATGATTTCACAGAACACAAAGAAGTTTCTCAGAAAGCTTCTTTCTCTTTGTTATGGGAGGATATTTCCTTTGGCCCAATATTCTTCAAAGGGATTCTAAATATCTGCTCTCAGATTCCACAGAAATAAGGCTAGCAAAGAGATCCACGAAATACAGATGTAACTCTGTGAGTGGAAGTCACATATCCCAGAGCTGTTTCTCAGAAAGCTTCTTTCCAGATTTCATCGGAGGATATTTCCTTTTTCACCGTAGCCCTCTATGGGCTTCCAAATATCACTTTGCCAATTCCACAAGAACTGTCTTAGCGAAAGGCTTCTTGAGGGGAAAGCTGTAACTCTGTGAGATGATTTCACAGAACACAAAGAGGTTTCTCAGAAAGCTTCTTTCTCTTTGTTATCGGAGGATATTTCCTTTGGCCCTATAGTCTTCAAAGGGATCCGAAATATCTGGTCTCAGATTCCACAGAAATAAGGCTAGCAAAGAGATCCACGAAATACAGATGTAACTCTGTGAGTGGAAGTCACATATCACAGAGCAGTTCCTCAGAAAGCTTCTTTCCATATTTCATCGGAGGATATTTCCTTTTTCACCATAGCCCTGTATGGGCTTCCAAATATCACTTTGCCAATTCCACAAGAACTGTCTTAGTGAAAGGCTTATTGAGGGGAAAGCTGTAACTCTGTGAGATGATTTCACAGAACACAAAGAAGTTTCTCAGAAAGCTTTTTTCTCTTTGTTATGGGAGGATATTTCCTTTGGCCCTATAGTCTTCAAGGGGATTCTAAATATCTGCTTTCAGATTCCACAGAAATAAGGCTAGCAAAGAGATCCACGAAATACAGATGTAACTCTGTGAGTGGAAGTCACATATCACAGAGCAGTTTCTCAGAAAGCTTCTTTCCAGATTTCATCGGAGGATATTTCCTTTTTCACCATAGCCCTCTATGGGGTTCCAAATATCACTTTGCCAATTCCACAAGAACTGTCTTAGCGAAAGGCTTCTTGAGGGGAAAGCTGTAATTCTGTGAGATGATTTCACAGAACACAAAGAAGTTTCTCAGAAAGCTTCTTTCTCTTTGTTATGGGAGGATATTTCCTTTGGCCCTATAGTCTTCAAGGGGATTCTAAATATCTGCTTTCAGATTCCACAGAAATAAGGCTAGCAAAGAGATCCACGAAATTCAGATGTAACTCTGTGAGTGGAAGTCACATATCACAGAGCAGTTTCTCAGAAAGCTTCTTTCCAGATTTCATCTGAGGATATTTCCTTTTTCACCATAGCCCTCTAAGGGCTTCCAAATATCAATTTGCCAATTCCACAAGAACTGTCTTAGCGAAAGGCTTCTTGAGGGGAAAGCTGTAACTCTGTGAGATGATTTCACAGAACACAAAGAAGTTTCTCAGAAAGCTTCTTTCTCTTTGTTATCGGAGGACATTTCCTTTGGCCCTATAGTCTTCAAAGGGATCCGAAATATCTGTTCTCAGATTCCACAGAAATAAGGCTGGCAAAGAGATCCACGAAATACAGATGTAACTCTGTGAGTGGAAGTCACATATCACAGAGCAGTTTCTCAGAAAGCTTCTTTCCAGATTTCATCGGAGGATATTTCCTTTTTCACCGTAGCCCTCTAGGGCAACGAAATATCACTTTGCCAATTCCACAAGAACTGTCTTAGCGAAAGGCTTCTTGAGGGGAATGCTGTAACTCTGTGAGATGATTTCTAAAAACACAAAGAAGTTTCTCAGAAAGCTTCTTTCTCTTTGTTATCAGAGGATATTTACTTTGGCCCTATATTCTTCAAAGGGATTCTAAATATCTGCTCTCAGATTCCACAGAAATAAGGCTAGCAAAGAGATCCACGAAATACAGATGTAACTCTGTGAGTGGAAGTCACATATCACAGAGCAGTTTCTCAGAAAGCTTCTTTCCAGATTTCCTCTGAGGATATTTCCTTTTTCACCATAGCCCTCTATGGGCTTCCAAATATCACTTTGCCAATTCCACAAGAACTGTCTTAGCGAAAGGCTTCTTGAGGGGAAAGCTGTAACTCTGTGAGATGATTTCACAGAACACAAAGAAGTTTCTCAGAAAGCTTCTTTCTCTTTGTTATCGGAGGATATTTCCTTTGGCCCTATAGTCTTCAAAGGGATCCGAAATATCTGTTCTCAGATTCCACAGAAATAAGGCTAGCAAAGAGATCCACGAAATACAGATGTAACTCTGTGAGTGGAAGTCACATATCACAGAGCAGTTTCTCAGAAAGCTTCTTTCCAGATTTCATCGGAGGATATTTCCTTTTTCACCGTAGCCCTCTAAGGGCTTCCAAATATCACTTTTCCAATTCCACAAGAACTGTCTTAGCGAAAGGCTTCTTGAGGGGAAAGCTGTAACTCTGTGAGATGATTTCACAGAACACAAAGAACTTTCTCAGAAAGTTTCTTTCTCTTTGTTATGGGAGGATATTTCCTTTGGCCCTATATTATTCAAAGGGATTCTAAATATCTGCTCTCAGATTCCACAGAAATAAGGCTAGCAAAGAGATCCACGAAATAGAGATGTAACTCTGCGAGTGGAAGTCACATATCCCAGAGCAGTTTCTCAGAAAGCTTCTTTCCAGATTTCATCGGAGGATATTTCCTTTTTCACCATAGCCCTCTATGGGCTTCCAAATATCACTTTGCCAATTCCACAAGAACTGTCTTAGCGAAAGGCTTCTTGAGGGGAAAGCTGTAACTCTGTGAGATGATTTCACAGAACACAAAGAAGTTTCTCAGAAACCCTCTTTCTCTTTGTTATTGGAGGATATTTCCTTTGGCCCTGTAGTCTTCAAAGGGATCCGAAATATCTGTTCTCAGATTCCACAGAAATAAGGCTAGCAAAGAGATCCACGAAATACAGATGTAACTCTGTGAGTGGAAGTCACATATCAAAGAGCAGTTTCTCAGAAAGCTTCCTTCCAGATTTCATCGGAGGATATTTCCTTTTTCACCATAGCCCTCCATGGGCTTCCAAATATCACTTTGCCAATTCCACAAGAACTGTCTTAGCGAAAGGCTTCTTGAGGGGAAAGCTGTAACTCTGTGAGATGATTTCACAGAACACAAAGAAGTTTCTCAGAAAGCTTCTTTCTCTTTGTTATGGGAGGATATTTCCTTTGGC
This sequence comes from Macaca mulatta, assembly GCF_049350105.2. Taxonomy (NCBI): domain Eukaryota; kingdom Metazoa; phylum Chordata; class Mammalia; order Primates; family Cercopithecidae; genus Macaca; species Macaca mulatta. Next base: position 34,100,551 of record NC_133417.1, read on the forward strand.
CCTATAGTCTTCAAAGGGTTCCGAAATATCTGTTCTCAGATTCCACAGAAATAAGGCTAGCAAAGAGATCCACGAAATACAGATATAACTCTGTGAGTGGAAGTCACATATCACAGAGCAGTTTCTCAGAAAGCTTCTTTCCAGATTTCATCGGAGGATATTTCCTTTTTCACCGTAGCCCTCTAAGGGCTTCCAAATATCACTTTGCCAATTCCACAAGAACTGTCTTAGCGAAAGGCTTCTTGAGGGGAAAGCTGTAACTCTGTGAGATGATTTCACAGAACACAAAGAAGTTTCTCAGAAAGCTTCTTTCTCTTTGTTATGGGAGGATATTTCCTTTGGCCCTATATTCTTCAAAGGGATTCTTAATATCTGCTCTCAAATTCCACAGAAATAAGGCTAGCAAAGAGATCCACGAAATACAGATGTAACTCTGTGAGTGGAAGTCACATATCCCAGAGCAGTTTCTCAGAAAGCTTCTTTCCAGATTTCATCGGAGGATATTTCCTTTTTCACCGTAGCCCTCTATGGGCTTCCAAATATCACTTTGCCAATTCCACAAGAACTGTCTGAGCGAAAGGCTTCTTGAGGGGAAAGCTGTAACTCTGTGAGATGATTTCACAGAACACAAAGAAGTTTCTCAGAAAGCTTTTTCTCTTTGTTATCGGAGGATATTTCCTTTGGCCCTATAGTCTTCAAAGGGATCCGAAGTATCTGTTCTCAGATTCCACAGAAATAAGGCTAGCAAAGAGATCCACGAAATACAGATGTAACTCTGTGAGTGGAAGTCACATATCACAGAGCAGTTTCTCAGAAAGCTTCTTTCCAGATTTCATCGGAGGATATTTCCTTTTTCACCATAGCCCTATATGGGCTTCCAAATATCACTTTGCCAATTCCACAAGAACTGTCTTAGCGAAAGGCTTCTTTAGGGGAAAGCTGTAACTCTGTGAGATGATTTCACAGAACACAAAGAAGTTTCTCAGAAAGCTTCTTTCTCTTTGTTATGGGAGGATATATCCTTTGGCCCTATAGTCTTCAAAGGTTTCCGAAATATCTGTTCTCAGATTCCACAGAAATAAGGCTAGCAAAGAGATCCACGAAATACAGATGTAACTCTGTGAGTGGAAGTCACATATCACAGAGCAGTTTCTCAGAAAGCTTCTTTCCAGATTTCATCGGAGGAGATTTCCTTTTTCACCGTAGCCCTCTAATGGCTTCCAAATATCACTTTGCCAATTCCACAAGAACTGTCTTAGCGAAAGGCTTCTTGAGGGGAAAGCTGTAACTCTGTGAGATGATTTCACAGAACACAAAGAAGTTTCTCAGAAAGCTTCTTTCTCTTTGTTATGGGAGGATATTTCCTTTGGCCCTATATTCTTCAAAGGGATTCTAAATATCTGCTCTCAGATTCCACATAAATAAGGCTAGCAAAGAGATCCACAATATACAGATGTAACTCTGTGAGTGGAAGTCACATATCCCAGAGCAGTTTCTCAGAAAGCTTCTTTCCAGATTTCATCGGAGGATATTTCCTTTTTCACCATAGCCCTCCATGGGCTTCCAAATATCACTTTGCCAATTCCACAAGAACTGTCTTAGCGAAAGGCTTCTTGAGGGGAAAGCTGTAACTCTGTGAGATGATTTCACAGAACACAAAGAAGTTTCTCAGAAAGCTTCCTTCTCTTTGTTATTGGAGGATATTTCCTTTGGCCCTATAGTCTTCAAAGGGTTCCGAAATATCTGTTCTCAGATTCCACAGAAATAAGGCTAGCAAAGAGATCCACGAAATACAGATATAACTCTGTGAGTGGAAGTCACATATCACAGAGCAGTTTCTCAGAAAGCTTCTTTCCAGATTTCATCGGAGGATATTTCCTTTTTCACCATAGCCCTCTAAGGGCTTCCAAATATCACTTTGCCAATTCCACAAGAACTGTCTTAGCGAAAGGCTTCTTTAGGGGAAAGCTGTAACTCTGTGAGATGATTTCACGGAACACAAAGAAGTTTCTCAGAAAGCTTCTTTCTCTTTGTTATGGGAGGATATTTACTTTGGCCCTATAGTCTTCAAAGGGATTCTAAATATCTGCTCTCAGATTCCACAGAAATAAGGCTAGCAAAGAGATCCACGAAATACAGATGTAACTCTGTGAGTGGAAGTCACATATCCCAGAGCAGTTTCTCAGAAAGCTTCTTTCCAGATTTCATCGGAGGATATTTCCTTTTTCACCGTAGCCCTCTATGGGCTTCCAAATATCACTTTGCAATTCCACAAGAACTGTCTTAGCGAAAGGCTTCTTGAGGGGAAAGCTGTAACTCTGTGAGATGATTTCACAGAACACAAAGAAGTTTCTCAGAAAGCTTCTTTCTCTTTGTTATCGGAGGATATTTCCTTTGGCCCTATATTCTTCAAAGGGATTCTAAATATCTGCTCTCAGATTCCACAGAAATAAGGCTAGCAAAGAGATCCACGAAATACAGATGTAACTCTGTGAGTGGAAGTCACATATCCCAGAGCTGTTTCTCAGAAAGCTTCTTTCCAGATTTCATCGGAGGATATTTCCTTTTTCACCGTAGCCCTCTATGGGCTTCCAAATATCACTTTGCCAATTCCACAAGAACTGTCTTAGCGAAAGGCTTCTTGAGGGGAAAGCTGTAACTCTGTGAGATGATTTCACAGAACACAAAGAAGTTTCTCAGAAAGCTTCTTTCTCTTTGTTATCGGAGGATATTTCCTTTGGCCCTATAGTCTCAAAGGGATCCGAAATATCTGTTCTCAGATTCCACAGAAATAAGGCTAACAAAGAGATCCACGAAATACAGATGTAACTCTGTGAGTGGAAGTCACATATCACAGAGCAGTTTCTCAGAAAGCTTCTTTCCATATTTCATCGGTGGATATTTCCTTTTTCACCATAGCCCTCTACGGGCTTCCAAATATCACTTTGCCAAATCCACAAGAACTGTCTTAGTGAAAGGCTTCTTGAGGGGAAAGCTGTAATTCTGTGAGATGATTTCACAGAACACAAAGAAGTTTCTCAGAAAGCTTCTTTCTCTTTGTTATGGGAGGATATTTCCTTTGGCCCTATAGTCTTCAAGGGGATTCTAAATATCTGCTTTCAGATTCCACAGAAATAAGGCTAGCAAAGAGATCCACGAAATACAGATGTAACTCTGTGAGTGGAAGTCACATATCACAGAGCAGTTTCTCAGAAAGCTTCTTTCCAGATTTCATCGGAGGATATTTCCTTTTTCACCATAGCCCTCTATGGGGTTCCAAATATCACTTTGCCAATTCCACAAGAACTGTCTTAGCGAAAGGCTTCTTGAGGGGAAAGCTGTAATTCTGTGAGATGATTTCACAGAACACAAAGAAGTTTCTCAGAAAGCTTCTTTCTCTTTGTTATGGGAGGATATTTCCTTTGGCCCTATAGTCTTCAAGGGGATTCTAAATATCTGCTTTCAGATTCCACAGAAATAAGGCTAGCAAAGAGATCCACGATATACAGATGTAACTCTGTGAGTGGAAGTCACATATCCCAGAGCAGTTTCTCAGAAAGCTTCTTTCCAGATTTCATCGGAGGATATTTCCTTTTTCACCATAGCCCTCTATGGGCTTCCAAATATCACTTTGCCAATTCCACAAGAACTGTCTTAGCGAAAGGCTTCTTGAGGGGAAAGCTGTAACTCTGTGAGATGATTTCACAGAACACAAAGAAGTTTCTCAGAAAGCTTCCTTCTCTTTGTTATTGGAGGATATTTCCTTTGGCCCTATAGTCTTCAAAGGGTTCCGAAATATCTGTTCTCAGATTCCACAGAAATAAGGCTAGCAAAGAGATCCACGAAATACAGATGTAACTCTGTGAGTGGAAGTCACATATCACAGAGCAGTTTCTCAGAAAGCTTCTTTCCAGATTTCATCGGAGGATATTTCCTTTTTCACCGTAGCCCTCTAAGGGCTTCCAAATATCACTTTGCCAATTCCACAAGAACTGTCTTAGCGAAAGGCTTCTTGAGGGGAAAGCTGTAACTCTGTGAGATGATTTCACAGAACACAAAGAAGTTTCTCAGAAAGCTTCTTTCTCTTTGTTATGGGAGGATATTTCCTTTGGCCCTATATTCTTCAAAGGGATTCTAAATATCTGCTCTCAGATTCCACAGAAATAAGGCTAGCAAAGAGATCCACGAAATACAGATGTAACTCTGTGAGTGGAAGTCACATATCCCAGAGCTGTTTCTCAGAAAGCTTCTTTCCAGATTTCATCGGAGGATATTTCCTTTTTCACCGTAGCCCTCTATGGGCTTCCAAATATCACTTTGCCAATTCCACAAGAACTGTCTTAGCGAAAGGCTTCTTGAGGGGAAAGCTGTAACTCTGTGAGATGATTTCACAGAACACAAAGAAGTTTCTCAGAAAGCTTCTTTCTCTTTGTTATCGGAGGATATTTCCTTTGGCCCTATAGTCTTCAAGGGGATTCTAAATATCTGCTTTCAGATTCCACAGAAATAAGGCTAGCAAAGAGATCCACGAAATACAGATGTAACTCTGTGAGTGGAAGTCACATATCACAGAGCAGTTTCTCAGAAAGCTTCTTTCCAGATTTCATCTGAGGATATTTCCTTTTTCACCATAGCCCTCTAAGGGCTTCCAAATATCAATTTGCCAATTCCACAAGAACTGACTTAGCGAAAGGCTTCTTGAGGGGAAACCTGTAACTCTGTGAGATGATTTCACAGAACACAAAGAAGTTTCTCAGAAAGCTTCTTTCTCTTTGTTATCGGAGGATATTTCCTTTGGCCCTATAGTCTTCAAAGGGATCCGAAATATCTGTTCTCAGATTCCACAGAAATAAGGCTAGCAAAGAGATCCACGAAATACAGATGTAACTCTGTGAGTGGAAGTCACATATCCCAGAGCAGTTTCTCAGAAAGCTTCTTTCCAGATTTCATCGGAGGATATTTCCTTTTTCACTGTAGCCCTCTAGGGCAACCAAATATCACTTTGCCAATTCCACAAGAACTGTCTTAGCGAAAGGCTTCTTGAGGGGAATGCTGTAACTCTGTGAGATGATTTCACAGAACACAAAGAAGTTTCTCAGAAAGCTTCTTTCTCTTTGTTATCGGAGGATATTTCCTTTGGCCCTATATTCTTCAAAGGGATTCTAAATATCTGCTCTCAGATTCCACAGAAATAAGCCTAGCAAAGAGATCCACGAAATACAGATGTAACTCTGTGAGTGGAAGTCACATATCACAGAGCAGTTTCTCAGAAAGCTTCTTTCCATATTTCCTCTGAGGATATTTCCTTTTTCACCATAGCCCTCTAGGGGCTTCCAAATATCACTTTGCCAATTCCACAAGAACTGTCTTAGCGAAAGGCTTCTTGAGGGGAAAGCTGTAACTCTGTGAGATGATTTCACAGAACACAAAGAAGTTTCTCAGAAAGCTTCTTTCTCTTTGTTATCGTTGTATATTTCCTTTGGTCCTATAGTCTTCAAAGGGATCCGAAATATCTGTTCTCAGATTCCACAGAAATAAGGCTAGCAAAGAGATCCACGAAATACAGATGTAACTCTGTGAGTGGAAGTCACATATCAAAGAGCAGTTTCTCAGAAAGCTTCCTTCCAGATTTCATCGGAGGATATTTCCTTTTTCACCATAGCCCTCTATGGGCTTCCAAATATCACTTTGCCAATTCCACAAGAACTGTCTTAGCGAAAGGCTTCTTGAGGGGAAAGCTGTAACTCTGTGAGATGATTTCACAGAACACAAAGAAGTTTCTCAGAAAGCTTCCTTCTCTTTGTTATTGGAGGATATTTCCGTTGGCCCTATAGTCTTCAAAGGGTTCTGAAATATCTGTTCTCAGATTCCACAGAAATAAGGCTAGCAAAGAGATCCACGAAATACAGATGTAACTCTGTGAGTGGAAGTCACATATCACAGAGCAGTTTCTCAGAAAGCTTCTTTCCAGATTTCATCGGAGGATATTTCCTTTTTCACCGTAGCCCTCTAAGGGCTTCCAAATATCACTTTGCCAATTCCACAAGAACTGTCTTAGCGAAAGGCTTCTTGAGGGGAAAGCTGTAACTCTGTGAGATGATTTCACAGAACACAAAGAAGTTTCTCAGAAAGCTTCTTTCTCTTTGTTATGGGAGGATATTTCCTTTGGCCCTATAGTCTTCAAAGGGATTCTAAATATCTGCTCTCAGATTCCACAGAAATAAGGCTAGCAAAGAGATCCACGAAATACAGATGTAACTCTGTGAGTGGAAGTCACATATCAAAGAGCAGTTTCTCAGAAAGCTTCCTTCCAGATTTCATCGGAGGATATTTCCTTTTTCACCATAGCCCTCTATGGGGTTCCAAATATCACTTTGCCAATTCCACAAGAACTGTCTTAGCGAAAGGCTTCTTGAGGGGAAAGCTGTAATTCTGTGAGATGATTTCACAGAACACAAAGAAGTTTCTCAGAAAGCTTCTTTCTCTTTGTTATGGGAGGATATTTCCTTTGGCCCTATAGTCTTCAAGGGGATTCTAAATATCTGCTTTCAGATTCCACAGAAATAAGGCTAGCAAAGAGATCCACGAAATACAGATGTAACTCTGTGAGTGGAAGTCACATATCACAGAGCAGTTTCTCAGAAAGCTTCTTTCCAGATTTCATCTGAGGATATTTCCTTTTTCACCATAGCCCTCTAAGGGCTTCCAAATATCAATTTGCCAATTCCACAAGAACTGACTTAGCGAACGGCTTCTTGAGGGGAAACCTGTAACTCTGTGAGATGATTTCACAGAACACAAAGAAGTTTCTCAGAAAGCTTCTTTCTCTTTGTTATCGGAGGATATTTCCTTTGGCCCTATAGTCTTCAAAGGGATCCGAAATATCTGTTCTCAGATTCCACAGAAATAAGGCTAGCAAAGAGATCCACGAAATACAGATGTAACTCTGTGAGTGGAAGTCACATATCCCAGAGCAGTTTCTCAGAAAGCTTCTTTCCAGATTTCATCGGAGGATATTTCCTTTTTCACTGTAGCCCTCTAGGGCAACCAAATATCACTTTGCCAATTCCACAAGAACTGTCTTAGCGAAAGGCTTCTTGAGGGGAATGCTGTAACTCTGTGAGATGATTTCACAGAACACAAAGAAGTTTCTCAGAAAGCTTCTTTCTCTTTGTTATCGGAGGATATTTCCTTTGGCCCTATATTCTTCAAAGGGATTCTAAATATCTGCTCTCAGATTCCACAGAAATAAGCCTAGCAAAGAGATCCACGAAATACAGATGTAACTCTGTGAGTGGAAGTCACATATCACAGAGCAGTTTCTCAGAAAGCTTCTTTCCAGATTTCCTCTGAGGATATTTCCTTTTTCACCATAGCCCTCTAGGGGCTTCCAAATATCACTTTGCCAATTCCACAAGAACTGTCTTAGCGAAAGGCTTCTTGAGGGGAAAGCTGTAACTCTGTGAGATGATTTCACAGAACACAAAGAAGTTTCTCAGAAAGCTTCTTTCTCTTTGTTATCGTTGTATATTTCCTTTGGTCCTATAGTCTTCAAAGGGATCCGAAATATCTCTTCTCAGATTCCACAGAAATAAGGCTAGCAAAGAGATCCACGAAATACAGATGTAACTCTGTGGGTGGAAGTCACATATCCCAGAGCAGTTTCTCAGAAAGCTTCTTTCCAGATTTCATCTGAGGATATTTCCTTTTTCACCATAGCCCTCTATGGGCAACCAAATATCACTTTGCCAATTCCACAAGAACTGTCTTAGCGAAAGGCTTCTTGAGGGGAAAGCTGTAATTCTGTGAGATGATTTCACAGAACACAAAGAAGTTTCTCAGAAAGCTTCTTTCTCTTTGTTATGGGAGGATATTTCCTTTGGCCCTATAGTCTTCAAGGGGATTCAAAATATCTGCTTTCAGATTCCACAGAAATAAGGCTAGCAAAGAGATCCACGAAATACAGATGTAACTCTGTGAGTGGAAGTCACATATAACAGAGCAGTTTCTCAGAAAGCATCTTTCCAGATTTCATCGGAGGATATTTCCTTTTTCACCGTAGCCCTCTAAGGGCTTACAAATATCACTTTGCCAATTCCACAAGAACTGTCTTAGCGAAAGGCTTCTTTAGGGGAAAGCTGTAACTCTGTGAGACGATTTCACAGAACACAAAGAAGTTTCTCAGAAAGCTTCTTTCTCTTTGTTATGGGAGGATATATCCTTTGGCCCTATAGTCTTCAAAGAGATCCGAAATATCTGTTCTCAGATTCCACAGAAATAAGGCTAGCAAAGAGATCCACGAAATACAGATGTAACTCTGTGAGTGGAAGTCACATATCACAGAGCAGTTTCTCAGAAAGCTTCTTTCCAGATTTCATCGGAGGATATTTCCTTTTTCACCATAGCCGTCTATGGGCTTCCAAATATCACTTTGCCAATTCCACAAGAACTGTCTTAGCGAAAGGCTTCTTCAGGGGAAAGCTGTAACTCTGTGAGATGATTTCACAGAACACAAAGAAGTTTCTCAGAAAGCTTCTTTCTCTTTGTTATCGGAGGATATTTCCTTTGGCCCTGTAGTCTTCAAAGGGATCCGAAATATCTGTTCTCAGATTCCACAGAAATAAGGCTAGCAAAGAGATCCACGAAATACAGATGTAACTCTGTGAGTGGAAGTCACATATCAAAGAGCAGTTTCTCAGAAAGCTTCCTTCCAGATTTCATCGGAGGATATTTCCTTTTTCACCATAGCCCTCTATGGGCTTCCAAATATCACTTTGCCAATTCCACAAGAACTGTCTTAGCGAAAGGCTTCTTGAGGGGAAAGCTGTAACTCTGTGAGATGATTTCACAGAACACAAAGAAGTTTCTCAGAAAGCTTCCTTCTCTTTGTTATTGGAGGATATTTCCGTTGGCCCTATAGTCTTCAAAGGGTTCCGAAATATCTGGTCTCAGATTCCACAGAAATAAGGCTAGCAAAGAGATCCACGAAATACAGATGTAACTCTGTGAGTGGAAGTCACATATCACAGAGCAGTTTCTCAGAAAGCTTCTTTCCAGATTTCATCGGAGGATATTTCCTTTTTCACCGTAGCCCTCTAAGGGCTTCCAAATATCACTTTGCCAATTCCACAAGAACTGTCTTAGCGAAAGGCTTCTTGAGGGGAAAGCTGTAACTCTGTGAGATGATTTCACAGAACACAAAGAAGTTTCTCAGAAAGCTTCTTTCTCTTTGTTATGGGAGGATATTTCCTTTGGCCCTATAGTCTTCAAAGGGATTCTAAATATCTGCTCTCAGATTCCACAGAAATAAGGCTAGCAAAGAGATCCACGAAATACAGATGTAACTCTGTGAGTGGAAGTCACATATCAAAGAGCAGTTTCTCAGAAAGCTTCCTTCCAGATTTCATCGGAGGATATTTCCTTTTTCACCATAGCCCTCTATGGGCTTCCAAATATCACTTTGCCAATTCCACAAGAACTGTCTTAGCGAAAGGCTTCTTGAGGGGAAAGCTGTAACTCTGTGAGATGATTTCACAGAACACAAAGAAGTTTCTCAGAAAGCTTCCTTCTCTTTGTTATTGGAGGATATTTCCGTTGGCCCTATAGTCTTCAAAGGGTTCCGAAATATCTGTTCTCAGATTCCACAGAAATAAGGCTAGCAAAGAGATCCACGAAATACAGATGTAACTCTGTGAGTGGAAGTCACATATCACAGAGCAGTTTCTCAGAAAGCTTCTTTCCAGATTTCATCGGAGGATATTTCCTTTTTCACCGTAGCCCTCTAAGGGCTTCCAAATATCACTTTGCCAATTCCACAAGAACTGTCTTAGCGAAAGGCTTCTTGAGGGGAAAGCTGTAACTCTGTGAGATGATTTCACAGAACACAAAGAAGTTTCTCAGAAAGCTTCTTTCTCTTTGTTATGGGAGGATATTTCCTTTGGCCCTATAGTCTTCAAAGGGATTCTAAATATCTGCTCTCAGATTCCACAGAAATAAGGCTAGCAAAGAGATCCACGATATACAGATGTAACTCTGTGAGTGGAAGTCACATATCACAGAGCAGTTTCTCAGAAAGCTGCTTTCCAGATTTCATCGGAGGATATTTCCTTTTTCACCATAGCCCTCTATGGGCTTCCAAATATCACTTTGCCAATTCCACAAGAACTGTCTTAGCGAAAGGCTTCTTGAGGGGAAAGCTGTAACTCTGTGAGATGATTTCACAGAACACAAAGAAGTTTCTCAGAAAGCTTCCTTCTCTTTGTTTTTGGAGGATATTTCCTTTGGCCCTATAGTCTTCAAAGGGTTCCGAAATATCTGTTCTCAGATTCCACAGAAATAAGGCTAGCAAAGAGATCCACGAAATACAGATGTAACTCTGTGAGTGGAAGTCACATATCCCAGAGCAGTTTCTCAGAAAGCTTCTTTCCAGATTTCATCGGAGGATATTTCCTTTTTCACCGTAGCCCTCTAAGGGCTTCCAAATATCACTTTGCCAATTCCACAAGAACTGTCTTAGCGAAAGGCTTCTTGAGGGGAAAGCTGTAACTCTGTGAGATGATTTCACAGAACACAAAGAAGTTTCTCAGAAAGCTTCTTTCTCTTTGTTATGGGAGGATATTTCCTTTGGCCCAATATTCTTCAAAGGGATTCTAAATATCTGCTCTCAGATTCCACAGAAATAAGGCTAGCAAAGAGATCCACGAAATACAGATGTAACTCTGTGAGTGGAAGTCACATATCCCAGAGCTGTTTCTCAGAAAGCTTCTTTCCAGATTTCATCGGAGGATATTTCCTTTTTCACCGTAGCCCTCTATGGGCTTCCAAATATCACTTTGCCAATTCCACAAGAACTGTCTTAGCGAAAGGCTTCTTGAGGGGAAAGCTGTAACTCTGTGAGATGATTTCACAGAACACAAAGAAGTTTCTCAGAAAGCTTCTTTCTCTTTGTTATCGGAGGATATTTCCTTTGGCCCTATAGTCTTCAAAGGGATCCGAAATATCTGGTCTCAGATTCCACAGAAATAAGGCTAGCAAAGAGATCCACGAAATACAGATGTAACTCTGTGAGTGGAAGTCACATATCACAGAGCAGTTCCTCAGAAAGCTTCTTTCCATATTTCATCGGAGGATATTTCCTTTTTCACCATAGCCCTGTATGGGCTTCCAAATATCACTTTGCCAATTCCACAAGAACTGTCTTAGTGAAAGGCTTATTGAGGGGAAAGCTGTAACTCTGTGAGATGATTTCACAGAACACAAAGAAGTTTCTCAGAAAGCTTTTTTCTCTTTGTTATGGGAGGATATTTCCTTTGGCCCTATAGTCTTCAAGGGGATTCTAAATATCTGCTTTCAGATTCCACAGAAATAAGGCTAGCAAAGAGATCCACGAAATACAGATGTAACTCTGTGAGTGGAAGTCACATATCACAGAGCAGTTTCTCAGAAAGCTTCTTTCCAGATTTCATCGGAGGATATTTCCTTTTTCACCATAGCCCTCTATGGGGTTCCAAATATCACTTTGCCAATTCCACAAGAACTGTCTTAGCGAAAGGCTTCTTGAGGGGAAAGCTGTAATTCTGTGAGATGATTTCACAGAACACAAAGAAGTTTCTCAGAAAGCTTCTTTCTCTTTGTTATGGGAGGATATTTCCTTTGGCCCTATAGTCTTCAAGGGGATTCTAAATATCTGCTTTCAGATTCCACAGAAATAAGGCTAGCAAAGAGATCCACGAAATTCAGATGTAACTCTGTGAGTGGAAGTCACATATCACAGAGCAGTTTCTCAGAAAGCTTCTTTCCAGATTTCATCTGAGGATATTTCCTTTTTCACCATAGCCCTCTAAGGGCTTCCAAATATCAATTTGCCAATTCCACAAGAACTGACTTAGCGAAAGGCTTCTTGAGGGGAAACCTGTAACTCTGTGAGATGATTTCACAGAACACAAAGAAGTTTCTCAGAAAGCTTCTTTCTCTTTGTTATCGGAGGATATTTCCTTTGGCCCTATAGTCTTCAAAGGGATCCGAAATATCTGTTCTCAGATTCCACAGAAATAAGGCTAGCAAAGAGATCCACGAAATACAGATGTAACTCTGTGAGTGGAAGTCACATATCACAGAGCAGTTTCTCAGAAAGCTTCTTTCCAGATTTCATCGGAGGATATTTCCTTTTTCACTGTAGCCCTCTAGGGCAACCAAATATCACTTTGCCAATTCCACAAGAACTGTCTTAGCGAAAGGCTTCTTGAGGGGAATGCTGTAACTCTGTGAGATGATTTCAAAGAACACAAAGAAGTTTCTCAGAAAGCTTCTTTCTCTTTGTTATCGGAGGATATTTCCTTTGGCCCTATATTCTTCAAAGGGATTCTTAATATCTGCTCTCAGATTCCACAGAAATAAGCCTAGCAAAGAGATCCACGAAATACAGATGTAACTCTGTGAGTGGAAGTCACATATCACAGAGCAGTTTCTCAGAAAGCTTCTTTCCAGATTTCCTCTGAGGATATTTCCTTTTTCACCATAGCCCTCTAGGGGCTTCCAAATATCACTTTGCCAATTCCACAAGAACTGTCTTAGCGAAAGGCTTCTTGAGGGGAAAGCTGTAACTCTGTGAGATGATTTCACAGAACACAAAGAAGTTTCTCAGAAAGCTTCTTTCTCTTTGTTATCGTTGGATATTTCCTTTGGTCCTATAGTCTTCAAAGGGATCCGAAATATCTGTTCTCAGATTCCACAGAAATAAGGCTAGCAAAGAGATCCACGAAATACAGATGTAACTCTGTGGGTGGAAGTCACATATCCCAGAGCAGTTTCTCAGAAAGCTTCTTTCCAGATTTCATCTGAGGATATTTCCTTTTTCACCATAGCCCTCTATGGGCTTCCAAATATCACTTTGCCAATTCCACAAGAACTGTCTTAGCGAAAGGCTTCTTGAGGGGAAAGCTGTAATTCTGTGAGATGATTTCACAGAACACAAAGAAGTTTCTCAGAAAGCTTCTTTCTCTTTGTTATGGGAAGATATTTCGTTTGGCCCTATAGTCTTCAAGGGGATTCAAAATATCTGCTTTCAGATTCCACAGAAATAAGGCTAGCAAAGAGATCCACGAAATACAGATGTAACTCTGTGAGTGGAAGTCACATATCACAGAGCAGTTTCTCAGAAAGCTTCTTTCCAGATTTCATCGGAGGATATTTCCTTTTTCACCATAGCCCTCTATGGGCTTCCAAATATCACTTTGCCAATTCCACAAGAACTGTCTTAGCGAAAGGCTTCTTGAGGGGAAAGCTGTAACTCTGTGAGATGATTTCACAGAACACAAAGAAGTTTCTCAGAAAGCTTCTTTCTCTTTGTTATCGGAGGATATTTCCTTTGGCCCTATAGTCTTCAAAGGGATCCGAAATATCTGTTCTCAGATTCCACAGAAATAAGGCTAGCAAAGAGATCCACGAAATACAGATGTAACTCTGTGAGTGGAAGTCACATATCACAGAGCAGTTTCTCAGAAAGCTTCTTTCCAGATTTCATCAGAGGAGATTTCCTTTTTCACCGTAGCCCTCTAATGGCTTCCAAATATCACTTTGCCAATTCCACAAGAACTGTCTTAGCGAAAGGCTTCTTGAGGGGAAAGCTGTAACTCTGTGAGATGATTTCACAGAACACAAAGAAGTTTCTCAGAAAGCTTCTTTCTCTTTGTTATCGGAGGATATTTCCTTTGGCCCTATAGTCTTCAAAGGGATCCGAAATATCTGTTCTCAGATTCCACAGAAATAAGGCTAGCAAAGAGATCCACGAAATACAGATGTAACTCTGTGAGTGGAAGTCACATATCACAGAGCAGTTTCTCAGAAAGCTTCTTTCCAGATTTCATCAGAGGAGATTTCCTTTTTCACCGTAGCCCTCTAATGGCTTCCAAATATCACTTTGCCAATTCCACAAGAACTGTCTTAGCGAAAGGCTTCTTGAGGGGAAAGCTGTAACTCTGTGAGATGATTTCACAGAACACAAAGAAGTTTCTCAGAAAGCTTCTTTCTCTTTGTTATGGGAGGATATTTCCTTTGGCCCTATAGTCTTCAAAGGGATTCTAAATATCTGCTCTCAGATTCCACAGAAATAAGGCTAGCAAAGAGATCCACGAAATACAGATGTAACTCTGTGAGTGGAAGTCACATATCCCAGAGCAGTTTCTCAGAAAGCTTCTTTCCAGATTTCATCGGAGGATATTTCCTTTTTCACCGTAGCCCTCTATGGGCTTCCAAATATCACTTTGCAATTCCACAAGTACTGTCTTAGCGAAAGGCTTCTTGAGGGGAAAGCTGTAACTCTGTGAGATGATTTCACAGAACACAAAGAAGTTTCTCAGAAAGCTTCTTTCTCTTTGTTATCGGAGGATATTTCCTTTGGCCCTATAGTCTTCAAAGGGATGCGAAATATCTGTTCTCAGATTCCACAGAAATAAGGCTAGCAAAGAGATCCACGAAATACAGATGTAACTCTGTGAGTGGAAGTCACATATCACAGAGCAGTTTCTCAGAAAGCTTCTTTCCAGATTTCATCGGAGGATATTTCCTTTTTCACCGTAGCCCTCTAAGGGCTTCCAAATATCACTTTGCCAATTCCACAAGAACTGTCTTAGCGAAAGGCTTCTTGAGGGGAAAGCTGTAACTCTGTGAGATGATTTCACAGAACACAAAGAAGTTTCTCAGAAAGCTTCTTTCTCTTTGTTATGGGAGGATATTTCCTTTGGCCCTATATTCTTCAAAGGGATTCTAAATATCTGCTCTCAGATTCCACAGAAATAAGGCTAGCAAAAAGATCCACGATATACAGATGTAACTCTGTGAGTGGAAGTCACATATCCCAGAGCAGTTTCTCAGAAAGCTTCTTTCCAGATTTCATCGGAGGATATTTCCTTTTTCACCATAGCCCTCTATGGGCTTCCAAATATCACTTTGCCAATTCCACAAGAACTGTCTTAGCGAAAGGCTTCTTGAGGGGAAAGCTGTAACTCTGTGAGATGATTTCACAGAACACAAAGAAGTTTCTCAGAAAGCTTCCTTCTCTTTGTTATTGGAGGATATTTCCTTTGGCCCTATAGTCTTCAAAGGGTTCCGAAATATCTGTTCTCAGACTCCATAGAAATAAGGCTAGCAAAGAGATCCACGAAATACAGATGTAACTCTGTGAGTGGAAGTCACATATCACAGAGCAGTTTCTCAGAAAGCTTCTTTCCAGATTTCATCGGAGGATATTTCCTTTTTCACCGTAGCCCTCTAAGGGCTTCCAAATATCACTTTGCCAATTCCACAAGAACTGTCTTAGCGAAAGGCTTCTTGAGGGGAAAGCTGTAACTCTGTGAGATGATTTCACAGAACACAAAGAAGTTTCTCAGAAAGCTTCTTTCTCTTTGTTATGGGAGGATATTTCCTTTGGCCCTATATTCTTCAAAGGGATTCTAAATATCTGCTCTCAGATTCCACAGAAATAAGGCTAGCAAAGAGATCCACGAAATACAGATGTAACTCTGTGAGTGGAAGTCACATATCCCAGAGCTGTTTCTCAGAAAGCTTCTTTCCAGATTTCATCGGAGAATATTTCCTTTTTCACCGTAGCCCTCTATGGGCTTCCAAATATCACTTTGCCAATTCCACAAGAACTGTCTTAGCGAAAGGCTTCTTGAGGGGAAAGCTGTAACTCTGTGAGATGATTTCACAGAACACAAAGAAGTTTCTCAGAAAGCTTCTTTCTCTTTGTTATCGGAGGATATTTCCTTTGGCCATATAGTCTCAAAGGGATCCGAAATATCTGTTCTCAGATTCCACAGAAAAAAGGCTAACAAAGAGATCCACGAAATACAGATGTAACTCTGTGAGTGGAAGTCACATATCACAGAGCAGTTTCTCAGAAAGCTTCTTTCCATATTTCATCGGAGGATATTTCCTTTTTCACCATAGCCCTCTATGGGCTTCCAAATATCACTTTGCCAATTCCACAAGAACTGTCTTAGTGAAAGGCTTCTTGAGGGGAAAGCTGTAACTCTGTGAGATGATTTCACAGAACACAAAGAAGTTTCTCAGAAAGCTTCTTTCTCTTTGTTATGGGAGGATATTTCCTTTGGCCCTATAGTCTTCAAGGGGATTCTAAATATCTGCTTTCAGATTCCACAGAAATAAGGCTAGCAAAGAGATCCACGAAATACAGATGTAACTCTGTGAGTGGAAGTCACATATCACAGAGCAGTTTCTCAGAAAGCTTCTTTCCAGATTTCATCGGAGGATATTTCCTTTTTCACCATAGCCCTCTATGGGGTTCCAAATATCACTTTGCCAATTCCACAAGAACTGTCTTAGCGAAAGGCTTCTTGAGGGGAAAGCTGTAATTCTGTGAGATGATTTCACAGAACACAAAGAAGTTTCTCAGAAAGCTTCTTTCTCTTTGCTATGGGAGGATATTTCCTTTGGCCCTATAGTCTTCAAGGGGATTCTAAATATCTGCTTTCAGATTCCACAGAAATAAGGCTAGCAAAGAGATCCACGAAATACAGATGTAACTCTGTGAGTGGTAGTCACATATCACAGAGCAGTTTCTCAGAAAGCTTCTTTCCAGATTTCATCTGAGGATATTTCCTTTTTCACCATAGCCCTCTAAGGGCTTCCAAATATCAATTTGCCAATTCCACAAGAACTGACTTAGCGAAAGGCTTCTTGAGGGGAAACCTGTAACTCTGTGAGATGATTTCACAGAACACAAAGAAGTTTCTCAGAAAGCTTCTTTCTCTTTGTTATCGGAGGATATTTCCTTTGGCCCTATAGTCTTCAAAGGGATCCGAAATATCTGTTCTCAGATTCCACAGAAATAAGGCTAGCAAAGAGATCCACGAAATACAGATGTAACTCTGTGAGTGGAAGTCACATATCACAGAGCAGTTTCTCAGAAAGCTTCTTTCCAGATTTCATCGGAGGATATTTCCTTTTTCACTGTAGCCCTCTAGGGCAACCAAATATCACTTTGCCAATTCCACAAGAACTGTCTTAGCGAAAGGCTTCTTGAGGGGAATGCTGTAACTCTGTGAGATGATTTCACAGAACACAAAGAAGTTTCTCAGAAAGCTTCTTTCTCTTTGTTATCGGAGGATATTTCCTTTGGCCCTATATTCTTCAAAGGGATTCTAAATATCTGCTCTCAGATTCCACAGAAATAAGCCTAGCAAAGAGATCCACGAAATACAGATGTAACTCTGTGAGTGGAAGTCACATATCACAGAGCAGTTTCTCAGAAAGCTTCTTTCCAGATTTCCTCTGAGGATATTTCCTGTTTCACCATAGACCTCTAGGGGCTTCCAAATATCACTTTGCCAATTCCACAAGAACTGTCTTAGCGAAAGGCTTCTTGAGGGGAAAGCTGTAACTCTGTGAGATGATTTCACAGAACACAAAGAAGTTTCTCAGAAAGCTTCTTTCTCTTTGTTATCGTTGTATATTTCCTTTGGTCATATAGTCTTCAAAGGGATCCGAAATATCTGTTCTCAGATTCCACAGAAATAAGGCTAGCAAAGAGATCCACGAAATACAGATGTAACTCTGTGGGTGGAAGTCACATATCCCAGAGCAGTTTCTCAGAAAGCTTCTTTCCAGATTTCATCTGAGGATATTTCCTTTTTCACCATAGCCCTCTATGGGCTTCCAAATATCACTTTGCCAATTCCACAAGAACTGTCTTAGCGAAAGGCTTCTTGAGGGGAAAGCTGTAATTCTGTGAGATGATTTCACAGAACACAAAGAAGTTTCACAGAAAGCTTCTTTCTCTTTGTTATGGGAGGATATTTCCTTTAGCCCTATAGTCTTCAAGGGGATTCAAAATATCTGCTTTCAGATTCCACAGAAATAAGGCTAGCAAAGAGATCCACGAAATACAGATGTAACTCTGTGAGTGGAAGTCACATATCACAGAGCAGTTTCTCATAAAGCTTCTTTCCAGATTTCATCGGAGGATATTTCCTTTTTCACCGTAGCCCTCTAAGGGCTTCCAAATATCACTTTGCCAATTCCACAAGAACTGTCTTAGCGAAAGGCTTCTTTAGGGGAAAGCTGTAACTCTGTGAGACGATTTCACAGAACACAAAGAAGTTTCTCAGAAAGCTTCTTTCTCTTTGTTATGGGAGGATATATCCTTTGGCCCTATAGTCTTCAAAGAGATCCGAAATATCTGTTCTCAGATTCCACAGAAATAAGGCTAGCAAAGAGATCCACGAAATACAGATGTAACTCTGTGAGTGGAAGTCACATATCACAGAGCAGTTTCTCAGAAAGCTTCTTTCCAGATTTCATCGGAGGATATTTCCTTTTTCACCATAGCCGTCTATGGGCTTCCAAATATCCCTTTGCCAATTCCACAAGAACTGTCTTAGCGAAAGGCTTCTTCAGGGGAAAGCTGTAACTCTGTGAGATGATTTCACAGAACACAAATAAGTTTCTCAGAAAGCTTCCTTCTCTTTGTTATCGGAGGATATTTCCTTTGGCCCTGTAGTCTTCAAAGGGATCCGAAATATCTGTTCTCAGATTCCACAGAAATAAGGCTAGCAAAGAGATCCACGAAATACAGATGTAACTCTGTGAGTGGAAGTCACATATCAAAGAGCAGTTTCTCAGAAAGCTTCCTTCCAGATTTCATCGGAGGATATTTCCTTTTTCACCATAGCCCTCTATGGGCTTCCAAATATCACTTTGCCAATTCCACAAGAACTGTCTTAGCGAAAGGCTTCTTGAGGGGAAAGCTGTAACTCTGTGAGATGATTTCACAGAACACAAAGAAGTTTCTCAGAAAGCTTCCTTCTCTTTGTTATTGGAGGATATTTCCGTTGGCCCTATAGTCTTCAAAGGGTTCCGAAATATCTGTTCTCAGATTCCACAGAAATAAGGCTAGCAAAGAGATCCACGAAATACAGATGTAACTCTGTGAGTGGAAGTCACATATCACAGAGCAGTTTCTCAGAAAGCTTCTTTCCAGATTTCATCGGAGGATATTTCCTTTTTCACCGTAGCCCTCTAAGGGCTTCCAAATATCACTTTGCCAATTCCACAAGAACTGTCTTAGCGAAAGGCTTCTTGAGGGGAAAGCTGTAACTCTGTGAGATGATTTCACAGAACACAAAGAAGTTTCTCAGAAAGCTTCTTTCTCTTTGTTATGGGAGGATATTTCCTTTGGCCCAATATTCTTCAAAGGGATTCTAAATATCTGCTCTCAGATTCCACAGAAATAAGGCTAGCAAAGAGATCCACGAAATACAGATGTAACTCTGTGAGTGGAAGTCACATATCCCAGAGCTGTTTCTCAGAAAGCTTCTTTCCAGATTTCATCGGAGGATATTTCCTTTTTCACCGTAGTCCTCTATGGGCTTCCAAATATCACTTTGCCAATTCCACAAGAACTGTCTTAGCGAAAGGCTTCTTGAGGGGAAAGCTGTAACTCTGTGAGATGATTTCACAGAACACAAAGAAGTTTCTCAGAAAGCTTCTTTCTCTTTGTTATCGGAGGATATTTCCTTTGGCCCTATAGTCTTCAAAGGGATCCGAAATATCTGTTCTCAGATTCCACAGAAATAAGGCTAGCAGAGAGATCCACGAAATACAGATGTAACTCTGTGAGTGGAAGTCACATATCACAGAGCAGTTTCTCAGAAAGCTTCTTTCCAGATTTCATCGGAGGATATTTCCTTTTTCACTGTAGCCCTCTAGGGCAACCAAATATCACTTTGCCAATTCCACAAGAATTGTCTTAGCGAAAGGCTTCTTGAGGGGAATGCTGTAACTCTGTGAGATGATTTCACAGAACACAAAGAAGTTTCTCAGAAAGCTTCTTTCTCTTTGTTATCGGAGGATATTTCCTTTGGCCCTATATTCTTCAAAGGGATTCTAAATATCTGCTCTCAGATTCCACAGAAATAAGCCTAGCAAAGAGATCCACGAAATACAGATGTAACTCTGTGAGTGGAAGTCACATATCACAGAGCAGTTTCTCAGAAAGCTTCTTTCCATATTTCCTCTGAGGATATTTCCTTTTTCACCATAGCCCTCTAGGGGTTTCCAAATATCATTTTGCCAATTACACAAGAACTGTCTTAGCGAAAGGCTTCTTGAGGGGAAAGCTGTAACTCTGTGAGATGATTTCACAGAACACAAAGAAGTTTCTCAGAAACCTTCTTTCTCTTTGTTATCTTTGGATATTTCCTTTGGTCCTATAGTCTTCAAAGGGATCCGAAATATCTGTTCTCAGATTCCACAGAAATAAGGCTAGCAAAGAGATCCACGAAATACAGATGTAACTCTGTGGGTGGAAGTCACATATCCCAGAGCAGTTTCTCAGAAACCTTCTTGCCAGATTTCATCTGAGGATATTTCCTTTTTCACCATAGCCCTCTAAGGGGTTCCAAATATCACTTTGCCAATTCCACAAGAACTGTCTTAGCGAAAGGCTTCTTGAGGGGAAAGCTGTAATTCTGTGAGATGATTTCACAGAACACAAAGAAGTTTCTCAGAAAGCTTCTTTCTCTTTGTTATGGGAGGATATTTCGTTTGGCCGTATAGTCTTCAAGGGGATTCAAAATATCTGCTTTCAGAATCCACAGAAATAAGGCTAGCAAAGAGATCCATGAAATACAGATGTAACTCTGTGAGTGGAAGTCACATATCACAGAGCAGTTTCTCAGAAAGCTTCTTTCCAGATTTCATCGGAGGATATTTCCTTTTTCACCATAGCCCTCTATGGGCTTCCAAATATCACTTTGCCAATTCCACAAGAACTGTCTTAGCGAAAGGCTTCTTGAGGGGAAAGCTGTAACTCTGTGAGATGATTTCACAGAACACAAAGAAGTTTCTCAGAAAGCTTCTTTCTCTTTGTTATCGGAGGATATTTCCTTTGGACCTATATTCTTCAAAGGGATTCTAAATATCTGCTCTCAGATTCCACAGAAATAAGGCTAGCAAAGAGATCCACGACATACAGATGTAACTCTGTGAGTGGAAGTCACATATCACAGAGCAGTTTCTCAGAAAGCTTCTTTCCAGATTTCCTCTGAGGATATTTCCATTTTCACCATAGCCCTCTATGGGCTTCCAAATATCACTTTGCCAATTCCACAAGAACTGTCTTAGCGAAAGGCTTCTTGAGGGGAAAGCTGTAACTCTGTGAGACGATTTCACAGAACACAAAGAAGTTTCTCAGAAAGCTTTTTTCTCTTTGTTATCGTTGGATATTTCCTTTGGTCCTATAGTCTTCAAAGGGATCCGAAATATCTCTTCTCAGATTCCACAGAAATAAGGCTAGCAAAGAGATCCACGAAATACAGATGTAACTCTGTGAGTGGAAGTCAAATATCCCAGAGCAGTTTCTCAGAAAGCTTCTTTCCAGATTTCATCTGAGGATATTTCCTTTTTCACCATAGCCCTCTATGGGCTTCCAAATATCACTTTGCCAATTCCACAAGAACTGTCTTAGCGAAAGGCTTCTTGAGGGGAAAGCTGTAACTCTGTGAGATGATTTCACAGAACACAAAGAAGTTTCTCAGAAAGCTTCTTTCTCTTTGCTATCGGAGGATATTTCCTTTGGCCCTATAGTCTTCAAAGGGATCCGAAATATCTGTTCTCAGATTCCACAGAAATAAGGCTAGCAAAGACATCCACGAAATACAGATGTAACTCTGTGAGTGGAAGTCACATATCACAGAGCAGTTTCTCAGAAAGCTTCTTTCCAGATTTCATCGGAGGATATTTCCTTTTTCACCGTAGCCCTCTAAGGGCTTCCAAATATCACTTTGCCAATTCCACAAGAAGTGTCTTAGCGAAAGGCTTCTTGAGGGGAAAGCTGTAACTCTGTGAGATGATTTCACAGAACAAAAAGAAGTTTCTCAGAAAGCTTCTTTCTCTTTGTTATGGGAGGATATTTCCTTTGGCCCTATATTCTTCAAAGGGATTCTAAATATCTGCTCTCAGATTCCACAGAAATAAGCCTAGCAAAGAGATCCACGAAATACAGATGTAACTCTGTGAGTGGAAGTCACATATCACAGAGCAGTTTCTCAGAAAGCTTCTTTCCAGATTTCCTCTGAGGATATTTCCTTTTTCACCATAGACCTCTAGGGGCTTCCAAATATCACTTTGCCAATTCCACAAGAACTGTCTTAGCGAAAGGCTTCTTGAGGGGAAAGCTGTAACTCTGGGAGATGATTTCACAGAACACAAAGAAGTTTCTCAGAAAGCTTCTTTCTCTTTGTTATCGTTGTATATTTCCTTTGGTCCTATAGTCTTCAAAGGGATCCGAAATATCTGTTCTCAGATTCCACAGAAATAAGGCTAGCAAAGAGATCCACGAAATACAGATGTAACTCTGTGGGTGGAAGTCACATATCCCAGAGCAGTTTCTCAGAAAGCTTCTTTCCAGATTTCATCTGAGGATATTTCCTTTTTCACCATAGCCCTCTATGGGCTTCCAAATATCACTTTGCCAATTCCACAAGAACTGTCTTAGCGAAAGGCTTCTTGAGGGGAAAGCTGTAATTCTGTGAGATGATTTCACAGAACACAAAGAAGTTTCACAGAAAGCTTCTTTCTCTTTGTTATGGGAGGATATTTCCTTTGGCCCTATAGTCTTCAAGGTGATTCAAAATATCTGCTTTCAGATTCCACAGAAATAAGGCTAGCAAAGAGATCCACGAAATACAGATGTAACTCTGTGAGTGGAAGTCACATATCACAGAGCAGTTTCTCATAAAGCTTCTTTCCAGATTTCATCGGAGGATATTTCCTTTTTCACCGTAGCCCTCTAAGGGCTTCCAAATATCACTTTGCCAATTCCACAAGAACTGTCTTAGCGAAAGGCTTCTTTAGGGGAAAGCTGTAACTCTGTGAGACGATTTCACAGAACACAAAGAAGTTTCTCAGAAAGCTTCTTTCGCTTTGTTATGGGAGGATATATCCTTTGGCCCTATAGTCTTCAAAGAGATCCGAAATATCTGTTCTCAGATTCCACAGAAATAAGGCTAGCAAAGAGATCCACGAAATACAGATGTAACTCTGTGAGTGGAAGTCACATATCACAGAGCAGTTTCTCAGAAAGCTTCTTTCCAGATTTCATCGGAGGATATTTCCTTTTTCACCGTAGCCCTCTAAGGGCTTCCAAATATCACTTTGCCAATTCCACAAGAACTGTCTTAGCGAAAGGCTTCTTGAGGGGAAAGCTGTAACTCTGTGAGATGATTTCACAGAACACAAAGAAGTTTCTCAGAAAGCTTCTTTCTCTTTGTTATGGGAGGATATTTCCTTTGGCCCTATAGTCTTCAAAGGGATTCTAAATATCTGCTCTCAGATTCCACAGAAATAAGGCTAGCAAAGAGATCCACGATATACAGATGTAACTCTGTGAGTGGAAGTCACATATCACAGAGCAGTTTCTCAGAAAGCTGCTTTCCAGATTTCATCGGAGGATATTTCCTTTTTCACCATAGCCCTCTATGGGCTTCCAAATATCACTTTGCCAATTCCACAAGAACTGTCTTAGCGAAAGGCTTCTTGAGGGGAAAGCTGTAACTCTGTGAGATGATTTCACAGAACACAAAGAAGTTTCTCAGAAAGCTTCCTTCTCTTTGTTTTTGGAGGATATTTCCTTTGGCCCTATAGTCTTCAAAGGGTTCCGAAATATCTGTTCTCAGATTCCACAGAAATAAGGCTAGCAAAGAGATCCACGAAATACAGATGTAACTCTGTGAGTGGAAGTCACATATCACAGAGAAGTTTCTCAGAAAGCTTCTTTCCAGATTTCATCGGAGGATATTTCCTTTTTCACCGTAGCCCTCTAAGGGCTTCCAAATATCACTTTGCCAATTCCACAAGAACTGTCTTAGCGAAAGGCTTCTTGAGGGGAAAGCTGTAACTCTGTGAGATGATTTCACAGAACACAAAGAAGTTTCTCAGAAAGCTTCTTTCTCTTTGTTATGGGAGGATATTTCCTTTGGCCCAATATTCTTCAAAGGGATTCTAAATATCTGCTCTCAGATTCCACAGAAATAAGGCTAGCAAAGAGATCCACGAAATACAGATGTAACTCTGTGAGTGGAAGTCACATATCCCAGAGCTGTTTCTCAGAAAGCTTCTTTCCAGATTTCATCGGAGGATATTTCCTTTTTCACCGTAGCCCTCTATGGGCTTCCAAATATCACTTTGCCAATTCCACAAGAACTGTCTTAGCGAAAGGCTTCTTGAGGGGAAAGCTGTAACTCTGTGAGATGATTTCACAGAACACAAAGAAGTTTCTCAGAAAGCTTCTTTCTCTTTGTTATCGGAGGATATTTCCTTTGGCCCTATAGTCTTCAAAGGGATCCGAAATATCTGGTCTCAGATTCCACAGAAATAAGGCTAGCAAAGAGATCCACGAAATACAGATGTAACTCTGTGAGTGGAAGTCACATATCACAGAGCAGTTCCTCAGAAAGCTTCTTTCCATATTTCATCGGAGGATATTTCCTTTTTCACCATTGCCCTGTATGGGCTTCCAAATATCACTTTGCCAATTCCACAAGAACTGTCTTAGTGAAAGGCTTATTGAGGGGAAAGCTGTAACTCTGTGAGATGATTTCACAGAACACAAAGAAGTTTCTCAGAAAGCTTTTTTCTCTTTGTTATGGGAGGATATTTCCTTTGGCCCTATAGTCTTCAAGGGGATTCTAAATATCTGCTTTCAGATTCCACAGAAATAAGGCTAGCAAAGAGATCCACGAAATACAGATGTAACTCTGTGAGTGGAAGTCACATATCACAGAGCAGTTTCTCAGAAAGCTTCTTTCCAGATTTCATCGGAGGATATTTCCTTTTTCACCATAGCCCTCTATGGGGTTCCAAATATCACTTTGCCAATTCCACAAGAACTGTCTTAGCGAAAGGCTTCTTGAGGGGAAAGCTGTAATTCTGTGAGATGATTTCACAGAACACAAAGAAGTTTCTCAGAAAGCTTCTTTCTCTTTGTTATGGGAGGATATTTCCTTTGGCCCTATAGTCTTCAAGGGGATTCTAAATATCTGCTTTCAGATTCCACAGAAATAAGGCTAGCAAAGAGATCCACGAAATTCAGATGTAACTCTGTGAGTGGAAGTCACATATCACAGAGCAGTTTCTCAGAAAGCTTCTTTCCAGATTTCATCTGAGGATATTTCCTTTTTCACCATAGCCCTCTAAGGGCTTCCAAATATCAATTTGCCAATTCCACAAGAACTGACTTAGCGAAAGGCTTCTTGAGGGGAAACCTGTAACTCTGTGAGATGATTTCACAGAACACAAAGAAGTTTCTCAGAAAGCTTCTTTCTCTTTGTTATCGGAGGATATTTCCTTTGGCCCTATAGTCTTCAAAGGGATCCGAAATATCTGTTCTCAGATTCCACAGAAATAAGGCTAGCAAAGAGATCCACGAAATACAGATGTAACTCTGTGAGTGGAAGTCACATATCACAGAGCAGTTTCTCAGAAAGCTTCTTTCCAGATTTCATCGGAGGATATTTCCTTTTTCACTGTAGCCCTCTAGGGCAACCAAATATCACTTTGCCAATTCCACAAGAACTGTCTTAGCGAAAGGCTTCTTGAGGGGAATGCTGTAACTCTGTGAGATGATTTCAAAGAACACAAAGAAGTTTCTCAGAAAGCTTCTTTCTCTTTGTTATCGGAGGATATTTCCTTTGGCCCTATATTCTTCAAAGGGATTCTAAATATCTGCTCTCAGATTCCACAGAAATAAGCCTAGCAAAGAGATCCACGAAATACAGATGTAACTCTGTGAGTGGAAGTCACATATCACAGAGCAGTTTCTCAGAAAGCTTCTTTCCAGATTTCCTCTGAGGATATTTCCTTTTTCACCATAGCCCTCTAGGGGCTTCCAAATATCACTTTGCCAATTCCACAAGAACTGTCTTAGCGAAAGGCTTCTTGAGGGGAAAGCTGTAACTCTGTGAGATGATTTCACAGAACACAAAGAAGTTTCTCAGAAAGCTTCTTTCTCTTTGTTATCGTTGGATATTTCCTTTGGTCCTATAGTCTTCAAAGGGATCCGAAATATCTGTTCTCAGATTCCACAGAAATAAGGCTAGCAAAGAGATCCACGAAATACAGATGTAACTCTGTGGGTGGAAGTCACATATCCCAGAGCAGTTTCTCAGAAAGCTTCTTTCCAGATTTCATCTGAGGATATTTCCTTTTTCACCATAGCCCTCTATGGGCTTCCAAATATCACTTTGCCAATTCCACAAGAACTGTCTTAGCGAAAGGCTTCTTGAGGGGAAAGCTGTAATTCTGTGAGATGATTTCACAGAACACAAAGAAGTTTCTCAGAAAGCTTCTTTCTCTTTGTTATGGGAAGATATTTCGTTTGGCCCTATAGTCTTCAAGGGGATTCAAAATATCTGCTTTCAGATTCCACAGAAATAAGGCTAGCAAAGAGATCCACGAAATACAGATGTAACTCTGTGAGTGGAAGTCACATATCACAGAGCAGTTTCTCAGAAAGCTTCTTTCCAGATTTCATCGGAGGATATTTCCTTTTTCACCATAGCCCTCTATGGGCTTCCAAATATCACTTTGCCAATTCCACAAGAACTGTCTTAGCGAAAGGCTTCTTGAGGGGAAAGCTGTAACTCTGTGAGATGATTTCACAGAACACAAAGAAGTTTCTCAGAAAGCTTCTTTCTCTTTGTTATCGGAGGATATTTCCTTTGGCCCTATAGTCTTCAAAGGGATCCGAAATATCTGTTCTCAGATTCCACAGAAATAAGGCTAGCAAAGAGATCCACGAAATACAGATGTAACTCTGTGAGTGGAAGTCACATATCACAGAGCAGTTTCTCAGAAAGCTTCTTTCCAGATTTCATCAGAGGAGATTTCCTTTTTCACCGTAGCCCTCTAATGGCTTCCAAATATCACTTTGCCAATTCCACAAGAACTGTCTTAGCGAAAGGCTTCTTGAGGGGAAAGCTGTAACTCTGTGAGATGATTTCACAGAACACAAAGAAGTTTCTCAGAAAGCTTCTTTCTCTTTGTTATCGGAGGATATTTCCTTTGGCCCTATAGTCTTCAAAGGGATCCGAAATATCTGTTCTCAGATTCCACAGAAATAAGGCTAGCAAAGAGATCCACGAAATACAGATGTAACTCTGTGAGTGGAAGTCACATATCACAGAGCAGTTTCTCAGAAAGCTTCTTTCCAGATTTCATCAGAGGAGATTTCCTTTTTCACCGTAGCCCTCTAATGGCTTCCAAATATCACTTTGCCAATTCCACAAGAACTGTCTTAGCGAAAGGCTTCTTGAGGGGAAAGCTGTAACTCTGTGAGATGATTTCACAGAACACAAAGAAGTTTCTCAGAAAGCTTCTTTCTCTTTGTTATGGGAGGATATTTCCTTTGGCCCTATAGTCTTCAAAGGGATTCTAAATATCTGCTCTCAGATTCCACAGAAATAAGGCTAGCAAAGAGATCCACGAAATACAGATGTAACTCTGTGAGTGGAAGTCACATATCCCAGAGCAGTTTCTCAGAAAGCTTCTTTCCAGATTTCATCGGAGGATATTTCCTTTTTCACCGTAGCCCTCTATGGGCTTCCAAATATCACTTTGCAATTCCACAAGTACTGTCTTAGCGAAAGGCTTCTTGAGGGGAAAGCTGTAACTCTGTGAGATGATTTCACAGAACACAAAGAAGTTTCTCAGAAAGCTTCTTTCTCTTTGTTATCGGAGGATATTTCCTTTGGCCCTATAGTCTTCAAAGGGATGCGAAATATCTGTTCTCAGATTCCACAGAAATAAGGCTAGCAAAGAGATCCACGAAATACAGATGTAACTCTGTGAGTGGAAGTCACATATCACAGAGCAGTTTCTCAGAAAGCTTCTTTCCAGATTTCATCGGAGGATATTTCCTTTTTCACCGTAGCCCTCTAAGGGCTTCCAAATATCACTTTGCCAATTCCACAAGAACTGTCTTAGCGAAAGGCTTCTTGAGGGGAAAGCTGTAACTCTGTGAGATGATTTCACAGAACACAAAGAAGTTTCTCAGAAAGCTTCTTTCTCTTTGTTATGGGAGGATATTTCCTTTGGCCCTATATTCTTCAAAGGGATTCTAAATATCTGCTCTCAGATTCCACAGAAATAAGGCTAGCAAAAAGATCCACGATATACAGATGTAACTCTGTGAGTGGAAGTCACATATCCCAGAGCAGTTTCTCAGAAAGCTTCTTTCCAGATTTCATCGGAGGATATTTCCTTTTTCACCATAGCCCTCTATGGGCTTCCAAATATCACTTTGCCAATTCCACAAGAACTGTCTTAGCGAAAGGCTTCTTGAGGGGAAAGCTGTAACTCTGTGAGATGATTTAACAGAACACAAAGAAGTTTCTCAGAAAGCTTCCTTCTCTTTGTTATTGGAGGATATTTCCTTTGGCCCTATAGTCTTCAAAGGGTTCCGAAATATCTGTTCTCAGACTCCATAGAAATAAGGCTAGCAAAGAGATCCACGAAATACAGATGTAACTCTGTGAGTGGAAGTCACATATCACAGAGCAGTTTCTCAGAAAGCTTCTTTCCAGATTTCATCGGAGGATATTTCCTTTTTCACCGTAGCCCTCTAAGGGCTTCCAAATATCACTTTGCCAATTCCACAAGAACTGTCTTAGCGAAAGGCTTCTTGAGGGGAAAGCTGTAACTCTGTGAGATGATTTCACAGAACACAAAGAAGTTTCTCAGAAAGCTTCTTTCTCTTTGTTATGGGAGGATATTTCCTTTGGCCCTATATTCTTCAAAGGGATTCTAAATATCTGCTCTCAGATTCCACAGAAATAAGGCTAGCAAAGAGATCCACGAAATACAGATGTAACTCTGTGAGTGGAAGTCACATATCCCAGAGCTGTTTCTCAGAAAGCTTCTTTCCAGATTT
This sequence comes from Macaca mulatta, assembly GCF_049350105.2. NCBI lineage: Eukaryota > Metazoa > Chordata > Mammalia > Primates > Cercopithecidae > Macaca > Macaca mulatta. The sequence continues at coordinate 34,129,499 of NC_133417.1, forward strand.
CATCGGAGAATATTTCCTTTTTCACCGTAGCCCTCTATGGGCTTCCAAATATCACTTTGCCAATTCCACAAGAACTGTCTTAGCGAAAGGCTTCTTGAGGGGAAAGCTGTAACTCTGTGAGATGATTTCACAGAACACAAAGAAGTTTCTCAGAAAGCTTCTTTCTCTTTGTTATCGGAGGATATTTCCTTTGGCCATATAGTCTCAAAGGGATCCGAAATATCTGTTCTCAGATTCCACAGAAAAAAGGCTAACAAAGAGATCCACGAAATACAGATGTAACTCTGTGAGTGGAAGTCACATATCACAGAGCAGTTTCTCAGAAAGCTTCTTTCCATATTTCATCGGAGGATATTTCCTTTTTCACCATAGCCCTCTATGGGCTTCCAAATATCACTTTGCCAATTCCACAAGAACTGTCTTAGTGAAAGGCTTCTTGAGGGGAAAGCTGTAACTCTGTGAGATGATTTCACAGAACACAAAGAAGTTTCTCAGAAAGCTTCTTTCTCTTTGCTATGGGAGGATATTTCCTTTGGCCCTATAGTCTTCAAGGGGATTCTAAATATCTGCTTTCAGATTCCACAGAAATAAGGCTAGCAAAGAGATCCACGAAATACAGATGTAACTCTGTGAGTGGTAGTCACATATCACAGAGCAGTTTCTCAGAAAGCTTCTTTCCAGATTTCATCTGAGGATATTTCCTTTTTCACCATAGCCCTCTAAGGGCTTCCAAATATCAATTTGCCAATTCCACAAGAACTGACTTAGCGAAAGGCTTCTTGAGGGGAAACCTGTAACTCTGTGAGATGATTTCACAGAACACAAAGAAGTTTCTCAGAAAGCTTCTTTCTCTTTGTTATCGGAGGATATTTCCTTTGGCCCTATAGTCTTCAAAGGGATCCGAAATATCTGTTCTCAGATTCCACAGAAATAAGGCTAGCAAAGAGATCCACGAAATACAGATGTAACTCTGTGAGTGGAAGTCACATATCACAGAGCAGTTTCTCAGAAAGCTTCTTTCCAGATTTCATCGGAGGATATTTCCTTTTTCACTGTAGCCCTCTAGGGCAACCAAATATCACTTTGCCAATTCCACAAGAACTGTCTTAGCGAAAGGCTTCTTGAGGGGAATGCTGTAACTCTGTGAGATGATTTCACAGAACACAAAGAAGTTTCTCAGAAAGCTTCTTTCTCTTTGTTATCGGAGGATATTTCCTTTGGCCCTATATTCTTCAAAGGGATTCTAAATATCTGCTCTCAGATTCCACAGAAATAAGCCTAGCAAAGAGATCCACGAAATACAGATGTAACTCTGTGAGTGGAAGTCACATATCACAGAGCAGTTTCTCAGAAAGCTTCTTTCCAGATTTCCTCTGAGGATATTTCCTGTTTCACCATAGACCTCTAGGGGCTTCCAAATATCACTTTGCCAATTCCACAAGAACTGTCTTAGCGAAAGGCTTCTTGAGGGGAAAGCTGTAACTCTGTGAGATGATTTCACAGAACACAAAGAAGTTTCTCAGAAAGCTTCTTTCTCTTTGTTATCGTTGTATATTTCCTTTGGTCCTATAGTCTTCAAAGGGATCCGAAATATCTGTTCTCAGATTCCACAGAAATAAGGCTAGCAAAGAGATCCACGAAATACAGATGTAACTCTGTGGGTGGAAGTCACATATCCCAGAGCAGTTTCTCAGAAAGCTTCTTTCCAGATTTCATCTGAGGATATTTCCTTTTTCACCATAGCCCTCTATGGGCTTCCAAATATCACTTTGCCAATTCCACAAGAACTGTCTTAGCGAAAGGCTTCTTGAGGGGAAAGCTGTAATTCTGTGAGATGATTTCACAGAACACAAAGAAGTTTCACAGAAAGCTTCTTTCTCTTTGTTATGGGAGGATATTTCCTTTAGCCCTATAGTCTTCAAGGGGATTCAAAATATCTGCTTTCAGATTCCACAGAAATAAGGCTAGCAAAGAGATCCACGAAATACAGATGTAACTCTGTGAGTGGAAGTCACATATCACAGAGCAGTTTCTCATAAAGCTTCTTTCCAGATTTCATCGGAGGATATTTCCTTTTTCACCGTAGCCCTCTAAGGGCTTCCAAATATCACTTTGCCAATTCCACAAGAACTGTCTTAGCGAAAGGCTTCTTTAGGGGAAAGCTGTAACTCTGTGAGACGATTTCACAGAACACAAAGAAGTTTCTCAGAAAGCTTCTTTCTCTTTGTTATGGGAGGATATATCCTTTGGCCCTATAGTCTTCAAAGAGATCCGAAATATCTGTTCTCAGATTCCACAGAAATAAGGCTAGCAAAGAGATCCACGAAATACAGATGTAACTCTGTGAGTGGAAGTCACATATCACAGAGCAGTTTCTCAGAAAGCTTCTTTCCAGATTTCATCGGAGGATATTTCCTTTTTCACCATAGCCGTCTATGGGCTTCCAAATATCCCTTTGCCAATTCCACAAGAACTGTCTTAGCGAAAGGCTTCTTCAGGGGAAAGCTGTAACTCTGTGAGATGATTTCACAGAACACAAATAAGTTTCTCAGAAAGCTTCCTTCTCTTTGTTATCGGAGGATATTTCCTTTGGCCCTGTAGTCTTCAAAGGGATCCGAAATATCTGTTCTCAGATTCCACAGAAATAAGGCTAGCAAAGAGATCCACGAAATACAGATGTAACTCTGTGAGTGGAAGTCACATATCAAAGAGCAGTTTCTCAGAAAGCTTCCTTCCAGATTTCATCGGAGGATATTTCCTTTTTCACCATAGCCCTCTATGGGCTTCCAAATATCACTTTGCCAATTCCACAAGAACTGTCTTAGCGAAAGGCTTCTTGAGGGGAAAGCTGTAACTCTGTGAGATGATTTCACAGAACACAAAGAAGTTTCTCAGAAAGCTTCCTTCTCTTTGTTATTGGAGGATATTTCCGTTGGCCCTATAGTCTTCAAAGGGTTCCGAAATATCTGTTCTCAGATTCCACAGAAATAAGGCTAGCAAAGAGATCCACGAAATACAGATGTAACTCTGTGAGTGGAAGTCACATATCACAGAGCAGTTTCTCAGAAAGCTTCTTTCCAGATTTCATCGGAGGATATTTCCTTTTTCACCGTAGCCCTCTAAGGGCTTCCAAATATCACTTTGCCAATTCCACAAGAACTGTCTTAGCGAAAGGCTTCTTGAGGGGAAAGCTGTAACTCTGTGAGATGATTTCACAGAACACAAAGAAGTTTCTCAGAAAGCTTCTTTCTCTTTGTTATGGGAGGATATTTCCTTTGGCCCAATATTCTTCAAAGGGATTCTAAATATCTGCTCTCAGATTCCACAGAAATAAGGCTAGCAAAGAGATCCACGAAATACAGATGTAACTCTGTGAGTGGAAGTCACATATCCCAGAGCTGTTTCTCAGAAAGCTTCTTTCCAGATTTCATCGGAGGATATTTCCTTTTTCACCGTAGTCCTCTATGGGCTTCCAAATATCACTTTGCCAATTCCACAAGAACTGTCTTAGCGAAAGGCTTCTTGAGGGGAAAGCTGTAACTCTGTGAGATGATTTCACAGAACACAAAGAAGTTTCTCAGAAAGCTTCTTTCTCTTTGTTATCGGAGGATATTTCCTTTGGCCCTATAGTCTTCAAAGGGATCCGAAATATCTGTTCTCAGATTCCACAGAAATAAGGCTAGCAGAGAGATCCACGAAATACAGATGTAACTCTGTGAGTGGAAGTCACATATCACAGAGCAGTTTCTCAGAAAGCTTCTTTCCAGATTTCATCGGAGGATATTTCCTTTTTCACTGTAGCCCTCTAGGGCAACCAAATATCACTTTGCCAATTCCACAAGAATTGTCTTAGCGAAAGGCTTCTTGAGGGGAATGCTGTAACTCTGTGAGATGATTTCACAGAACACAAAGAAGTTTCTCAGAAAGCTTCTTTCTCTTTGTTATCGGAGGATATTTCCTTTGGCCCTATATTCTTCAAAGGGATTCTAAATATCTGCTCTCAGATTCCACAGAAATAAGCCTAGCAAAGAGATCCACGAAATACAGATGTAACTCTGTGAGTGGAAGTCACATATCACAGAGCAGTTTCTCAGAAAGCTTCTTTCCATATTTCCTCTGAGGATATTTCCTTTTTCACCATAGCCCTCTAGGGGTTTCCAAATATCATTTTGCCAATTACACAAGAACTGTCTTAGCGAAAGGCTTCTTGAGGGGAAAGCTGTAACTCTGTGAGATGATTTCACAGAACACAAAGAAGTTTCTCAGAAACCTTCTTTCTCTTTGTTATCTTTGGATATTTCCTTTGGTCCTATAGTCTTCAAAGGGATCCGAAATATCTGTTCTCAGATTCCACAGAAATAAGGCTAGCAAAGAGATCCACGAAATACAGATGTAACTCTGTGGGTGGAAGTCACATATCCCAGAGCAGTTTCTCAGAAACCTTCTTGCCAGATTTCATCTGAGGATATTTCCTTTTTCACCATAGCCCTCTAAGGGGTTCCAAATATCACTTTGCCAATTCCACAAGAACTGTCTTAGCGAAAGGCTTCTTGAGGGGAAAGCTGTAATTCTGTGAGATGATTTCACAGAACACAAAGAAGTTTCTCAGAAAGCTTCTTTCTCTTTGTTATGGGAGGATATTTCGTTTGGCCGTATAGTCTTCAAGGGGATTCAAAATATCTGCTTTCAGATTCCACAGAAATAAGGCTAGCAAAGAGATCCATGAAATACAGATGTAACTCTGTGAGTGGAAGTCACATATCACAGAGCAGTTTCTCAGAAAGCTTCTTTCCAGATTTCATCGGAGGATATTTCCTTTTTCACCATAGCCCTCTATGGGCTTCCAAATATCACTTTGCCAATTCCACAAGAACTGTCTTAGCGAAAGGCTTCTTGAGGGGAAAGCTGTAACTCTGTGAGATGATTTCACAGAACACAAAGAAGTTTCTCAGAAAGCTTCTTTCTCTTTGTTATCGGAGGATATTTCCTTTGGACCTATATTCTTCAAAGGGATTCTAAATATCTGCTCTCAGATTCCACAGAAATAAGGCTAGCAAAGAGATCCACGACATACAGATGTAACTCTGTGAGTGGAAGTCACATATCACAGAGCAGTTTCTCAGAAAGCTTCTTTCCAGATTTCCTCTGAGGATATTTCCATTTTCACCATAGCCCTCTATGGGCTTCCAAATATCACTTTGCCAATTCCACAAGAACTGTCTTAGCGAAAGGCTTCTTGAGGGGAAAGCTGTAACTCTGTGAGACGATTTCACAGAACACAAAGAAGTTTCTCAGAAAGCTTTTTTCTCTTTGTTATCGTTGGATATTTCCTTTGGTCCTATAGTCTTCAAAGGGATCCGAAATATCTCTTCTCAGATTCCACAGAAATAAGGCTAGCAAAGAGATCCACGAAATACAGATGTAACTCTGTGAGTGGAAGTCAAATATCCCAGAGCAGTTTCTCAGAAAGCTTCTTTCCAGATTTCATCTGAGGATATTTCCTTTTTCACCATAGCCCTCTATGGGCTTCCAAATATCACTTTGCCAATTCCACAAGAACTGTCTTAGCGAAAGGCTTCTTGAGGGGAAAGCTGTAACTCTGTGAGATGATTTCACAGAACACAAAGAAGTTTCTCAGAAAGCTTCTTTCTCTTTGCTATCGGAGGATATTTCCTTTGGCCCTATAGTCTTCAAAGGGATCCGAAATATCTGTTCTCAGATTCCACAGAAATAAGGCTAGCAAAGACATCCACGAAATACAGATGTAACTCTGTGAGTGGAAGTCACATATCACAGAGCAGTTTCTCAGAAAGCTTCTTTCCAGATTTCATCGGAGGATATTTCCTTTTTCACCGTAGCCCTCTAAGGGCTTCCAAATATCACTTTGCCAATTCCACAAGAAGTGTCTTAGCGAAAGGCTTCTTGAGGGGAAAGCTGTAACTCTGTGAGATGATTTCACAGAACAAAAAGAAGTTTCTCAGAAAGCTTCTTTCTCTTTGTTATGGGAGGATATTTCCTTTGGCCCTATATTCTTCAAAGGGATTCTAAATATCTGCTCTCAGATTCCACAGAAATAAGCCTAGCAAAGAGATCCACGAAATACAGATGTAACTCTGTGAGTGGAAGTCACATATCACAGAGCAGTTTCTCAGAAAGCTTCTTTCCAGATTTCCTCTGAGGATATTTCCTTTTTCACCATAGACCTCTAGGGGCTTCCAAATATCACTTTGCCAATTCCACAAGAACTGTCTTAGCGAAAGGCTTCTTGAGGGGAAAGCTGTAACTCTGGGAGATGATTTCACAGAACACAAAGAAGTTTCTCAGAAAGCTTCTTTCTCTTTGTTATCGTTGTATATTTCCTTTGGTCCTATAGTCTTCAAAGGGATCCGAAATATCTGTTCTCAGATTCCACAGAAATAAGGCTAGCAAAGAGATCCACGAAATACAGATGTAACTCTGTGGGTGGAAGTCACATATCCCAGAGCAGTTTCTCAGAAAGCTTCTTTCCAGATTTCATCTGAGGATATTTCCTTTTTCACCATAGCCCTCTATGGGCTTCCAAATATCACTTTGCCAATTCCACAAGAACTGTCTTAGCGAAAGGCTTCTTGAGGGGAAAGCTGTAATTCTGTGAGATGATATCACAGAACACAAAGAAGTTTCACAGAAAGCTTCTTTCTCTTTGTTATGGGAGGATATTTCCTTTGGCCCTATAGTCTTCAAGGTGATTCAAAATATCTGCTTTCAGATTCCACAGAAATAAGGCTAGCAAAGAGATCCACGAAATACAGATGTAACTCTGTGAGTGGAAGTCACATATCACAGAGCAGTTTCTCATAAAGCTTCTTTCCAGATTTCATCGGAGGATATTTCCTTTTTCACCGTAGCCCTCTAAGGGCTTCCAAATATCACTTTGCCAATTCCACAAGAACTGTCTTAGCGAAAGGCTTCTTTAGGGGAAAGCTGTAACTCTGTGAGACGATTTCACAGAACACAAAGAAGTTTCTCAGAAAGCTTCTTTCTCTTTGTTATGGGAGGATATATCCTTTGGCCCTATAGTCTTCAAAGAGTTCCGAAATATCTGTTCTCAGATTCCACAGAAATAAGGCTAGCAAAGAGATCCACGAAATACAGATGTAACTCTGTGAGTGGAAGTCACATATCACAGAGCAGTTTCTCAGAAAGCTTCTTTCCAGATTTCATCGGAGGATATTTCCTTTTTCACCATAGCCGTCTATGGGCTTCCAAATATCCCTTTGCCAATTCCACAAGAACTGTCTTAGCGAAAGGCTTCTTCAGGGGAAAGCTGTAACTCTGTGAGATGATTTCACAGAACACAAAGAAGTTTCTCAGAAAGCTTCCTTCTCTTTGTTATCGGAGGATATTTCCTTTGGCCCTGTAGTCTTCAAAGGGATCCGAAATATCTGTTCTCAGATTCCACAGAAATAAGGCTAGCAAAGAGATCCACGAAATACAGATGTAACTCTGTGAGTGGAAGTCACATATCAAAGAGCAGTTTCTCAGAAAGCTTCCTTCCAGATTTCATCGGAGGATATTTCCTTTTTCACCATAGCCCTCTATGGGCTTCCAAATATCACTTTGCCAATTCCACAAGAACTGTCTTAGCGAAAGGCTTCTTGAGGGGAAAGCTGTAACTCTGTGAGATGATTTCACAGAACACAAAGAAGTTTCTCAGAAAGCTTCCTTCTCTTTGTTATTGGAGGATATTTCCGTTGGCCCTATAGTCTTCAAAGGGTTCCGAAATATCTGTTCTCAGATTCCACAGAAATAAGGCTAGCAAAGAGATCCACGAAATACAGATGTAACTCTGTGAGTGGAAGTCACATATCACAGAGCAGTTTCTCAGAAAGCTTCTTTCCAGATTTCATCGGAGGATATTTCCTTTTTCACCGTAGCCCTCTAAGGGCTTCCAAATATCACTTTGCCAATTCCACAAGAACTGTCTTAGCGAAAGGCTTCTTGAGGGGAAAGCTGTAACTCTGTGAGATGATTTCACAGAACACAAAGAAGTTTCTCAGAAAGCTTCTTTCTCTTTGTTATGGGAGGATATTTCCTTTGGCCCAATATTCTTCAAAGGGATTCTAAATATCTGCTCTCAGATTCCACAGAAATAAGGCTAGCAAAGCGATCCACGAAATACAGATGTAACTCTGTGAGTGGAAGTCACATATCACAGAGCAGTTTCTCAGAAAGCTTCTTTCCAGATTTCATCGGAGGATATTTCCTTTTTCACCATAGCCCTCTATGGGCTTCCAAATATCACTTTGCCAATTCCACAAGAACTGTCTTAGCGAAAGGCTTCTTGAGGGGAAAGCTGTAACTCTGTGAGATGATTTCACAGAACACAAAGAAGTTTCTCAGAAAGCTTCTTTCTCTTTGTTATCGGAGGATATTTCCTTTGGCCCTATAGTCTTCAAAGGGATCCGAAATATCTGTTCTCAGATTCCACAGAAATAAGGCTAGCAAAGAGATCCACGAAATACAGATGTAACTCTGTGAGTGGAAGTCACATATCACAGAGCAGTTTCTCAGAAAGCTTCTTTCCAGATTTCATCGGAGGATATTTCCTTTTTCACCATAGCCCTCTAGGGCAACCAAATATCACTTTGCTAATTCCACAAGAACTGTCTTAGCGAAAGGCTTCTTGAGGGGAAAGCTGTAACTCTGTGAGATGATTTCACAGAACACAAAGAAGTTTCTCAGAAAGCTTCTTTCTCTTTGTTATCGTTGTATATTTCCTTTGGTCCTATAGTCTTCAAAGGGATCCGAAATATCTGTTCTCAGATTCCACAGAAATAAGGCTAGCAAAGAGATCCACGAAATACAGATGTAACTCTGTGGGTGGAAGTCACATATCCCAGAGCAGTTTCTCAGAAAGCTTCTTTCCAGATTTCATCTGAGGATATTTCCTTTTTCACCATAGCCCTCTATGGGCTTCCAAATATCACTTTGCCAATTCCACAAGAACTGTCTTAGCGAAAGGCTTCTTGAGGGGAAAGCTGTAATTCTGTGAGATGATTTCACAGAACACAAAGAAGTTTCACAGAAAGCTTCTTTCTCTTTGTTATGGGAGGATATTTCCTTTGGCCCTATAGTCTTCAAGGGGATTCAAAATATCTGCTTTCAGATTCCACAGAAATAAGGCTAGCAAAGAGATCCACGAAATACAGATGTAACTCTGTGAGTGGAAGTCACATATCACAGAGCAGTTTCTCATAAAGCTTCTTTCCAGATTTCATCGGAGGATATTTCCTTTTTCACCGTAGCCCTCTAAGGGCTTCCAAATATCACTTTGCCAATTCCACAAGAACTGTCTTAGCGAAAGGCTTCTTTAGGGGAAAGCTGTAACTCTGTGAGACGATTTCACAGAACACAAAGAAGTTTCTCAGAAAGCTTCTTTCTCTTTGTTATGGGAGGATATATCCTTTGGCCCTATAGTCTTCAAAGAGATCCGAAATATCTGTTCTCAGATTCCACAGAAATAAGGCTAGCAAAGAGATCCACGAAATACAGATGTAACTCTGTGAGTGGAAGTCACATATCACAGAGCAGTTTCTCAGAAAGCTTCTTTCCAGATTTCATCGGAGGATATTTCCTTTTTCACCATAGCCGTCTATGGGCTTCCAAATATCCCTTTGCCAATTCCACAAGAACTGTCTTAGCGAAAGGCTTCTTCAGGGGAAAGCTGTAACTCTGTGAGATGATTTCACAGAACACAAAGAAGTTTCTCAGAATGCTTCCTTCTCTTTGTTATCGGAGGATATTTCCTTTGGCCCTGTAGTCTTCAAAGGGATCCGAAATATCTGTTCTCAGATTCCACAGAAATAAGGCTAGCAAAGAGATCCACGAAATACAGATGTAACTCTGTGAGTGGAAGTCACATATCAAAGAGCAGTTTCTCAGAAAGCTTCCTTCCAGATTTCATCGGAGGATATTTCCTTTTTCACCATAGCCCTCTATGGGCTTCCAAATATCACTTTGCCAATTCCACAAGAACTGTCTTAGCGAAAGGCTTCTTGAGGGGAAAGCTGTAACTCTGTGAGATGATTTCACAGAACACAAAGAAGTTTCTCAGAAAGCTTCCTTCTCTTTGTTATTGGAGGATATTTCCGTTGGCCCTATAGTCTTCAAAGGGTTCCGAAATATCTGTTCTCAGATTCCACAGAAATAAGGCTAGCAAAGAGATCCACGAAATACAGATGTAACTCTGTGAGTGGAAGTCACATATCACAGAGCAGTTTCTCAGAAAGCTTCTTTCCAGATTTCATCGGAGGATATTTCCTTTTTCACCGTAGCCATCTAAGGGCTTCCAAATATCACTTTGCCAATTCCACAAGAACTGTCTTAGCGAAAGGCTTCTTGAGGGGAAAGCTGTAACTCTGTGAGATGATTTCACAGAACACAAAGAAGTTTCTCAGAAAGCTTCTTTCTCTTTGTTATGGGAGGATATTTCCTTTGGCCCAATATTCTTCAAAGGGATTCTAAATATCTGCTCTCAGATTCCACAGAAATAAGGCTAGCAAAGAGATCCACGAAATACAGATGTAACTCTGTGAGTGGAAGTCACATATCCCAGAGCAGTTTCTCAGAAAGCTTCTTTCCAGATTTCATCGGAGGATATTTCCTTTTTCACCGTAGTCCTCTATGGGCTTCCAAATATCACTTTGCCAATTCCACAAGAACTGTCTTAGCGAAAGGCTTCTTGAGGGGAAAGCTGTAACTCTGTGAGATGATTTCACAGAACACAAAGAAGTTTCTCAGAAAGCTTCTTTCTCTTTGTTATCGGAGGATATTTCCTTTGGCCCTATAGTCTTCAAAGGGATCCGAAATATCTGTTCTCAGATTCCACAGAAATAAGGCTAGCAGAGAGATCCACGAAATACAGATGTAACTCTGTGAGTGGAAGTCACATATCACAGAGCAGTTTCTCAGAAAGCTTCTTTCCAGATTTCATCGGAGGATATTTCCTTTTTCACTGTAGCCCTCTAGGGCAACCAAATATCACTTTGCCAATTCCACAAGAATTGTCTTAGCGAAAGGCTTCTTGAGGGGAATGCTGTAACTCTGTGAGATGATTTCACAGAACACAAAGAAGTTTCTCAGAAAGCTTCTTTCTCTTTGTTATCGGAGGATATTTCCTTTGGCCCTATATTCTTCAAAGGGATTCTAAATATCTGCTCTCAGATTCCACAGAAATAAGCCTAGCAAAGAGATCCACGAAATACAGATGTAACTCTGTGAGTGGAGGTCACATATCACAGAGCAGTTTCTCAGAAAGCTTCTTTCCAGATTTCCTCTGAGGATATTTCCTTTTTCACCATAGCCCTCTAGGGGCTTCCAAATATCACTTTGCCAATTCCACAAGAACTGTCTTAGCGAAAGGCTTCTTGAGGGGAAAGCTGTAACTCTGTGAGATGATTTCACAGAACACAAAGAAGTTTCTCAGAAACCTTCTTTCTCTTTGTTATCTTTGGATATTTCCTTTGGTCCTATAGTCTTCAAAGGGATCCGAAATATCTGTTCTCAGATTCCACAGAAATAAGGCTAGCAAAGAGATCCACGAAATACAGATGTAACTCTGTGGGTGGAAGTCACATATCCCAGAGCAGTTTCTCAGAAAGCTTCTTGCCAGATTTCATCTGAGGATATTTCCCTTTTCACCATAGCCCTCTAAGGGGTTCCAAATATCACTTTGCCAATTCCACAAGAACTGTCTTAGCGAAAGGCTTCTTGAGGGGAAAGCTGTAATTCTGTGAGATGATTTCACAGAACACAAAGAAGTTTCTCAGAAAGCTTCTTTCTCTTTGTTATGGGAGGATATTTCGTTTGGCCCTATAGTCTTCAAGGGGATTCAAAATATCTGCTTTCAGATTCCACAGAAATAAGGCTAGCAAAGAGATCCATGAAATACAGATGTAACTCTGTGAGTGGAAGTCACATATCACAGAGCAGTTTCTCAGAAAGCTTCTTTCCAGATTTCATCGGAGGATATTTCCTTTTTCACCATAGCCCTCTATGGGCTTCCAAATATCACTTTGCCAATTCCACAAGAACTGTCTTAGCGAAAGGCTTCTTGAGGGGAAAGCTGTAACTCTGTGAGATGATTTCACAGAACACAAAGAAGTTTCTCAGAAAGCTTCTTTCTCTTTGTTATCGGAGGATATTTCCTTTGGCCCTATAGTCTTCAAAGGGATCCGAAATATCTGTTCTCAGATTCCACAGAAATAAGGCTAGCAAAGAGATCCACGAAATACAGATGTAACTCTGTGAGTGGAAGTCACATATCACAGAGCAGTTTCTCAGAAAGCTTCTTTCCAGATTTCATCGGAGGATATTTCCTTTTTCACCGTAGCCCTCTAGGGCAACCAAATATCACTTTGCTAATTCCACAAGAACTGTCTTAGCGAAAGGCTTCTTGAGGGGAAAGCTGTAACTCTGTGAGATGATTTCACAGAACACAAAGAAGTTTCTCAGAAAGCTTCTTTCTCTTTGTTATCGGAGGATATTTCCTTTGGCCCTATATTCTTCAAAGGGATTCTAAATATCTGCTCTCAGATTCCACAGAAATAAGGCTAGCAAAGAGATCCACGACATACAGATGTAACTCTGTGAGTGGAAGTCACATATCACAGAGCAGTTTCTCAGAAAGCTTCTTTCCAGATTTCCACTGAGGATATTTCCATTTTCACCATAGCCCTCTTAGGGCTTCCAAATATCACTTTGCCAATTCCACAAGAACTGTCTTAGCGAAAGGCTTCTTGAGGGGAAAGCTGTAACTCTGTGAGATGATTTCACAGAACACAAAGAAGTTTCTCAGAAAGCTTTTTTCTCTTTGTTATCGTTGGATATTTCCTTTGGTCCTATAGTCTTCAAAGGGATCCGAAATATCTCTTCTCAGATTCCACAGAAATAAGGCTAGCAAAGAGATCCACGAAATACAGATGTAACTCTGTGAGTGGAAGTCAAATATCCCAGAGCAGTTTCTCAGAAAGCTTCTTTCCAGATTTCATCTGAGGATATTTCCTTTTTCACCATAGCCCTCTATGGGCTTCCAAATATCACTTTGCCAATTCCACAAGAACTGTCTTAGCGAAAGGCTTCTTGAGGGGAAAGCTGTAACTCTGTGAGATGATTTCACAGAACACAAAGAAGTTTCTCAGAAAGCTTCTTTCTCTTTGCTATCGGAAGATATTTCCTTTGGCCCTATAGTCTTCAAAGGGATCCGAAATATCTGTTCTCAGATTCCACAGAAATAAGGCTAGCAAAGACATCCACGAAATACAGATGTAACTCTGTGAGTGGAAGTCACATATCACAGAGCAGTTTCTCAGAAAGCTTCTTTCCAGATTTCATCGGAGGATATTTCCTTTTTCACCGTAGCCCTCTAATGGCTTCCAAATATCACTTTGCCAATTCCACAAGAAGTGTCTTAGCGAAAGGCTTCTTGAGGGGAAAGCTGTAACTCTGTGAGATGATTTCACAGAACAAAAAGAAGTTTCTCAGAAAGCTTCTTTCTCTTTGTTATGGGAGGATATTTCCTTTGGCCCTATATTCTTCAAAGGGATTCTAAATATCTGCTCTCAGATTCCACAGAAATAAGGCTATCAAAGAGATCCACGAAATACAGATGTAACTCTGTGAGTGGAAGTCACATATCACAGAGCAGTTTCTCAGAAAGCTTCTTTCCAGATTTCATCGGAGGATATTTCCTTTTTCACCATAGCCCTCTATGGGCTTCCAAATATCACTTTGCCAATTCCACAAGAACTGTCTTAGCGAAAGGCTTCTTGAGGGGAAAGCTGTAACTCTGTGAGATGATTTCACAGAACACAAAGAAGTTTCTCAGAAAACTTCTTTCTCTTTGTTATGGGAGGATATTTCCTTTGGCCCTATAGTCTTCAAAGGGATTCTAAATATCTGCTCTCAGATTCCACAGAAATAAGGCTAGCAAAGAGATCCACGAAATACAGATGTAACTCTGTGAGTGGAAGTCACATATCACAGAGCAGTTTCTCAGAAAGCTTCTTTCCAGATTTCATTGGAGGATATTTCATTTTTCACCATAGCCCTCTAAGGGGTACCAAATATCACTTTGCCAATTCCACAAGAACTGTCTTAGCGAAAGGCTTCTTGAGGGGAAAGCTGTTACTTTGTGAGATGATTTCACAGAACACAAAGAAGTTTCTCAGAAAGCTTCTTTCTCTTTGTTATCGGAGGATATTTCCTTTGGCCCTATAGTCTACAAGGGGATTCTAAATAACTGCTTTCAGATTCCACAGAAATAAGGCTAGCAAAGAGATCCACGAAATACAGATGTAACTCTGTGAGTGGAAGTCACATATCACAGAGCAGTTTCTCAGAAAGCTTCTTTCCAGATTTCATTAGAGGATATTTCCTTTTTCACCATAGCCCTCTATGGGCTTCTAAATATCACTTTGCCAATTCCACAAGAACTGTCTTAGCGAAAGGCTTCTTGAGGGGAAAGCTGTAACTCTGTGAGATGATTTCACAGAACACAAAGAAGTTTCTCAGAAAGCTTCTTTCTCTTTGTTATGGGAGGATATTTCCTTTGGCCCTATAGTGTTCAAAGGGATCCGAAATATCTGTTCTCAGATTCCACAGAAATAAGGCTAGCAAAGAGATCCACGAAATACAGATGTAACTCTGTGAGTGGAAGTCACATATCACAGAGCAGTTTCTCAGAAAGCTTCTTTCCAGATTTCATCGGAGGATATTTCCTTTTTCACCGTAGCCCTCTAAGGGCTTCCAAATATCACTTTGCCAATTCCACAAGAACTGTCTTAGCGAAAGGCTTCTTGAGGGGAAAGCTGTAACTCTGTGAGATGATTTCACAGAACACAAAGAAGTTTCTCAGAAAGCTTCTTTCTCTTTGTTATGGGAGGATATTTCCTTTGGCCCTATATTCTTCAAAGGGATTCTAAATATCTGCTCTCAGATTCCACAGAAATAAGGCTAGCAAAGAGATCCACGAAATACAGATGTAACTCTGTGAGTGGAAGTCACATATCCCAGAGCAGTTTCTCAGAAAGCTTCTTTCCATATTTCATCGGAGGATATTTCCTTTTTCACCATAGCCCTCTATGGGCTTCCAAATATCACTTTGCCAATTCCACAAGAACTGTCTTAGCGAAAGGCTTCTTGAGGGGAAAGCTGTAACTCTGTGATATGATTTCACAGAACACAAAGAAGTTTCTCAGAAAGCTTCTTTCTCTTTGTTATCGGAGGATATTTCCTTTGGCCCTATAGTCTTCAAAGGGATCCGAAATATCTGTTCTCAGATTCCACAGAAATAAGGCTAGCAAAGAGATCCACGAAATACAGATGTAACTCTGTGAGTGGAAGTCACATATCACAGAGCAGTTTCTCAGACAGCTTCTTTCCAGATTTCATCGGAGGATATTTCCTTTTTCACCGTAGCCCTCTAAGGGCTTCCAAATATCACTTTGCCAATTCCACAAGAACTGTCTTAGCGAAAGGCTTCTTGAGGGGAAAGCTGTAACTGTGTGAGATGATTTCACAGAACACAAAGAAGTTTCTCAGAAAGCTTCTTTCTCTTTGTTATCGGAGGATATTTCCTTTGGCCCTATAGTCTACAAGGGGATTCTAAATATCTGCTTTCAGATTCCACAGAAATAAGGCTAGCAAAGAGATCCACGAAATACAGATGTAACTCTGTGAGTGGAAGTCACATATCACAGAGCAGTTTCTCAGAAAGCTTCTTTCCAGATTTCATTGGAGGATATTTCCTTTTTCACCATAGCCCTCTATGGGCTTCCAAATATCACTTTGCCAATTCCACAAGAACTGTCTTAGCGAAAGGCTTCTTGAGGGGAAAGCTGTAACTCTGTGAGATGATTTCACAGAACACAAAGAAGTTTCTTAGAAAGCTTCTTTCTCTTTGTTATCAGAGGATATTTCCTTTGGCCCTATAGTCTTCAAAGGGATCCGAAATATCTGTTCTCAGATTCCACAGAAATAAGGCTAGCAAAGAGATCCACGAAATACAGATGTAACTCTGTGAGTGGAAGTCACATATCACAGAGCAGTTTCTCAGAAAGCTTCTTTCCAGATTTCATCGGAGGATATTTCCTTTTTCACCGTAGCCCTCTAAGGGCTTCCAAATATCACTTTGCCAATTCCACAAGAACTGTCTTAGCGAAAGGCTTCTTGAGGGGAAAGCTGTAACTCTGTGAGATGATTTCACAGAACACAAAGAAGTTTCTCAGAAAGCTTCTTTCTCTTTGTTTTGGGAGGATATTTCCTTTGGCCCTATAGTCTTCAAAGAGATCCGTAATATCTGTTCTCAGATTCCACAGAAATAAGGCTAGCAAAGAGATCCACGAAATACAGATGTAACTCTGTGAGTGGAAGTCATATATCACAGAGCAGTTTCTCAGAAAGCTTCTTTCCATATTTCATCGGAGGATATTTCCTTTTTCACCGTAGCCCTCTAAGGGCTTCCAAATATTACTTTGCCAATTCCACAAGAACTGTCTTAGTGAAAGGCTTCTTGAGGGTAAAGCTGTAACTCTGTGAGATGATTTCACAGAACACAAAGAAGTTTCTCAGAAAGCTTCTATCTCTTTGTTATGTGAGGATATTTCCTTTGGCCCTATATTCTTCAAAGGGATTCTAAATATCTGCTCTCAGATTCCACAGAAATAAGGCTAGCAAAGAGATCCACGAAATACAGATGTAACTCTGTGAGTGGAAGTCACATATCACAGAGCAGTTTCTCAGAAAGCTTCTTTCCAGATTTCATTGGAGGATATTTCCTTTTTCACCATAGCTCTCTAAGGGGTTCCAAATATCACTTTGCCAATTCCACAAGAACTGTCTTAGCGAAAGGCTTCTTCAGGGGAAAGCTATAACTCTGTGAGATGATTTCACAGAACACAAAGAAGTTTCTCAGAAAGCTTCTTTCTCTTTGTTATCGGAGGATATTTCCTTTGGCCCTATAGTCTACAAGGGGATTCTAAATATCTGCTTTCAGATTCCACAGAAATAAGGCTAGCAAAGAGATCCACGAAATACAGATGTAACTCTGTGAGTGGAAGTCACATATCACAGAGCAGTTTCTCAGAAAGCTTCTTTCCAGATTTCATTGGAGGATATTTCCTTTTTCACCATAGCCCTCTATGGGCTTCCAAATATCACTTTGCCAATTCCACAAGAACTGTCTTAGCGAAAGGCTTCTTGAGGGGAAAGCTGTAACTCTGGGAGATGATTTCACAGAACACAAAGAAGTTTCTCAGAAAGCTTCTTTCTCTTTGTTATCGGAGGATATTTCCTTTGTCCCTATAGTCTTCAAAGGGTTCCGAAATATCTGTTCTCAGATTCCACAGAAATAAGGCTAGCAAAGAGATGCACGAAATACATATGTAACTTTGTGAGTGGAAGTCACATATCACAGAGCAGTTTCTCAGAAAGCTTCTTTCCAGATTTCATCGGAGGATATTTCCTTTTTCACCGTAGCCCTCTAAGGGATTCCAAATATCACTTTGCCAATTCCACAAGAACTGTCTTAGCGAAAGGCTTCTTGAGGGGAAAGCTGTAACTCTGTGAGATGATTTCACAGAACACAAAGAAGTTTCTCAGAAAGCTTCTTTCTCTTTGTTATCGGAGGATATTTCCTTTGGCCCTATAGTCTTCAAAGGGATCCGAAATATCTGTTCTCAGATTCCACAGAAATAAGGCTAGCAAAGAGATCCACGAAATACAGATGTAACTCTGTGAGTGGAAGTCACATATCACAGAGCAGTTTCTCAGAAAGCTTCTTTCCAGATTTCATCGGAGGATATTTCCTTTTACACCGTAGCCCTCTAGGGCAACCAAATATCACTTTGCCAATTCCACAAGAACTGTCTTAGCGAAAGGCTTCTTGAGGGGAATGCTGTAACTCTGTGAGATGATTTCACAGAACACAAAGAAGTTTCTCAGAAAGCTTCTTTCTCTTTGTTATCGGAGGATATTTCCTTTGGCCCTATATTCTTCAAAGGGATTCTAAATATCTGCTCTCAGATTCCACAGAAATAAGGCTAGCAAAGAGATCCACGAAATACAGATGTAACTCTGTGAGTGGAAGTCACATATCACAGAGCAGTTTCTCAGAAAGCTTCTTTCCAGATTTCCTCTGAGGATATTTCCTTTTTCACCATAGCCCTCTATGGGCTTCCAAATATCACTTTGCCAATTCCACAAGAACTGTCTTAGTGAAAGGCTTCTTGAGGGGAAAGCTGTAGCTCTGTGAGATGATTTCACAGAACACAAAGAAGTTTCTCAGAAAGATTTTTTCTCTTTGTTATCGTTGGATATTTCCTTTGGTCCTATAGTCTTCAAAGGGATCCGAAATATCTGTTCTCAGATTCCACAGAAATAAGGCTAGCAAAGAGATCCACGAAATACAGATGTAACTCTGTGAGTGGAAGTCACATATCCCAGAGCAGTTTCTCAGAAAGCTTCTTTCCAGATTTCATCTGAGGATATTTCCTTTTTCACCATAGCCCTCTATGGGCTTCCAAATATCACTTTGCCAATTCCACAAGAACTGTCTTAGCGAAAGGCTACTTGAGGGGAAAGCTGTAACTCTGTGAGATGATTTCACAGAACACAAAGAAGTTTCTCAGAAAGCTTCTTTCTCTTTGTTATCGGAGGATATTTCCTTTGGCCCTATAGTCTTCAAAGGGATCCGAAATATCTGTACTCAGATTCCACAGAAATAAGGCTAGCAAAGAGATCCACGAAATACAGATGTAACTCTGTGAGTGGAAGTCACATATCACAGAGCAGTTTCTCAGAAAGCTTCTTTCCAGATTTCATCGGAGGATATTTCCTTTTACACCGTAGCCCTCTAGGGCAACCAAATATCACTTTGCCAATTCCACAAGAAGTGTCTTAGCGAAAGGCTTCTTGAGCGGAATGCTGTAACTCTGTGAGATGATTTCACAGAACACAAAGAAGTTTCTCAGAAAGCTTCTTTCTCTTTGTTATCGGAGGATATTTCCTTTGGCCCTATATTCTTCAAAGGGATTCTAAATATCTGCTCTCAGATTCCACAGAAATAAGGCTAGCAAAGAGATCCACGAAATACAGATGTAACTCTGTGAGTGGAAGTCACATATCACAGAGCAGTTTCTCAGAAAGCTTCTTTCCAGATTTCCTCTGAGGATATTTCCTTTTTCACCATAGCCCTCTATGGGCTTCCAAATATCACTTTGCCAATTCCACAAGAACTGTCTTAGTGAAAGGCTTCTTGAGGGGAAAGCTGTAGCTCTGTGAGATGATTTCACAGAACACAAAGAAGTTTCTCAGAAAGATTTTTTCTCTTTGTTATCGTTGGATATTTCCTTTGGTCCTATAGTCTTCAAAGGGATCCGAAATATCTGTTCTCAGATTCCACAGAAATAAGGCTAGCAAAGAGATCCACGAAATACAGATGTAACTCTGTGAGTGGAAGTCACATATCCCAGAGCAGTTTCTCAGAAAGCTTCTTTCCAGATTTCATCTGAGGATATTTCCTGTTTCACCATAGCCCTCTATGGGCTTCCAAATATCACTTTGCCAATTCCACAAGAACTGTCTTAGCGAAAGGCTACTTGAGGGGAAAGCTGTAACTCTGTGAGATGATTTCACAGAACACAAAGAAGTTTCTCAGAAAGCTTCTTTCTCTTTGTTATGGGAGGATATTTCCTTTGGCCCTATAGTCTTCAAGGGGATTCTAAATATCTGCTTTCAGATTCCACAGAAATAAGGCTAGCAAAGAGATCCACGAAATACAGATGTAACTCTGTGAGTGGAAGTCACATATCACAGAGCAGTTTCTCAGAAAGCTTCTTTCCAGATTTCATCGGTGGATATTTCCTTTTTCACCATAGCCCTCTATGGGGTTCCAAATATCACTTTGCCAATTCCACAAGAACTGTCTTAGCGAAAGGCTTCTTGAGGGGAAAGCTGTAATTCTGTGAGATGATTTCACAGAACACAAAGAAATTTCTCAGAAAGCTTCTTTCTCTTTGTTATGGGAGGATATTTCCTTAGGCCCTATAGTCTTCAAGGGGATTCTAAATATCTGCTTTCAGATTCCACAGAAATAAGGCTAGCAAAGAGATCCACGAAATACAGATGTAACTCTGTGAGTGGAAGTCACATATCCCAGAGCAGTTTCTCAAAAAGCTTCTTTCCAGATTTCATCGGAGGATATTTCCTTTTTCACCATAGCCCTCTAAGGGCTTCCAAATATCACTTTGCCAATTCCACAAGAACTGTCTTAGCGAAAGGCTTCTTGAGGGGAAAGCTGTAACTCTGTGAGGTGATTTCACAGAACACAAAGAAGTTTCTCAGAAAGCTTCTTTCTCTTTGTTATCGGAGGATATTTCCTTTGGCCCTATAGTCTTCAAAGGGATCCGAAATATCTGTTCTCAGATTCCACAGAAATAAGGCTAGCAAAGAGATCCACGAAATACAGATGTAACTCTGTGAGTGGAAGTCCCATATCACAGAGCAGTTTCTCAGAAAGCTTCTTTCCAGATTTCATCGGAGGATATTTCCTTTTTCACCGTAGCCCTCTAAGGGCTTCCAAATATCACTTTGCCAATTTCACAAGAACTGTCTTAGCGAAAGGCTTCTTGAGGGGAAAGCTGTAACTCTGTGAGATGATTTCACAGAACACAAAGAAGTTTCTCAGAAAGCTTCTTTCTCTTTGTTATGGGAGGATATGTCCTTTGGCCCTATATTCTTCAAAGGGATTCTAAATATCTGCTCTCAGATTCCACAGAAATAAGGCTAGCAAAGAGATCCACGAAATACAGATGTAACTCTGTGAGTGGAAGTCACATATCCCAGAGCAGTTTCTCAGAAAGCTTCTTTCCAGATTTCATCGGAGGATATTTCCTTTTTCACCATAGCCCTCTATGGGCTTCGAAATATCACTTTGCCAATTCCACAAGAACTGTCTTAGCGAAAGGCTTCTTGAGGGGAAAGCTGTAACTCTGTGAGATGACTTCACAGAACACAAAGAAGTTTCTCAGAAAACTTCTTTCTCTTTGTTATGGGAGGATATTTCTTTGGCCCTATAGTCTTCAAAGGGATTCTAAATATCTGCTCTCAGATTCCACAGAAATAAGGCTAGCAAAGAGATCCACGAAATACAGATGTAACTCTGTGAGTGGAAGTCACATATCACAGAGCAGTTTCTCAGAAAGCTTCTTTCCAGATTTCATTGGAGGATATTTCATTTTTCACCATAACCCTCTAAGGGGTTCCAAATATCACTTTGCAATTCCACAAGAACTGTCTTAGCGAAAGGCTTCTTGAGGGGAAAGCTGTAACTGTGTGAGATGATTTCACTGAACACAAAGAAGTTTCTCAAGAAGCTTCTTTCTCTTTGTTATCGGAGGATATTTCCTTTGGCCCTATAGTCTACAAGGGGATTCTAAATATCTGCTTTCAGATTCCACAGAAATAAGGCTAGCCAAGAGATCCACGAAATACAGATGTAACTCTGTGAGTGGAAGTCACATATCACAGAGCAGTTTCTCAGAAAGCTTCTTTCCAGATTTCATTGGAGGATATTTCCTTTTTCACCATAGCCCTCTATGGGCTTCCAAATATCACTTTGCCAATTCCACAAGAACTGTCTTAGCGAAAGGCTTCTTGAGGGGAAAGCTGTAACTCTGTGAGATGATTTCACAGAACACAAAGAAGTTTCTTAGAAAGCTTCTTTCTCTTTGTTATCGGAGGATATTTCCTTTGGCCCTATAGTCTTCAAAGGGATCCGAAATATCTGTTCTCAGATTCCACAGAAATAAGGCTAGCAAAGAGATCCACGAAATACAGATGTAACTCTGTGAGTGGAAGTCACATATCACAGAGCAGTTTCTCAGAAGGCTTCTTTCCAGATTTCATCGGAGGATATTTCCTTTTTCACCGTAGCCCTCTAAGGGCTTCCAAATATCACTTTGCCAATTCCACAAGAACTGTCTTAGCGAAAGGCTTCTTGAGGGGAAAGCTGTAACTCTGTGAGATGATTTCACAGAACACAAAGAAGTTTCTCAGAAAGCTTCTTTCTCTTTGTTATGGGAGGATATTTCCTTTGGCCCTATATTCTTCAAAGGGATTCTAAATATCTGCTCTCAGATTCCACAGAAATAAGGCTAGCAAAGAGATCCACGATATACAGATGTAACTCTGTGAGTGGAAGTCACATATCCCAGAGCAGTTTCTCAGAAAGCTTCTTTCCAGATTTCATCGGAGGATATTTCCTTTTCACCATAGCCCTCTATGGGCTTCCAAATATCACTTTGCCAATTCCACAAGAACTGTCTTAGCGAAAGGCTTCTTGAGGGGAAAGCTGTAACTCTGTGAGATGATTTCACAGAACACAAAGAAGTTTCTCAGAAAGCTTCTTTCTCTTTGTTATCGGAGGATATTTCCTTTGGCCCTATAGTCTTCAAAGGGATCCGAAATATCTGTTCTCAGATTCCACGGAAATAAGGCTAGCAAAGAGATCCACGAAATACAGATGTAACTCTGTGAGTGGAAGTCACATATCACAGAGCAGTTTCTCAGAAAGCTTCTTTCCAGATTTCATCGGAGGATATTTCCTTTTTCACCGTAGCCCTCTAAGGGCTTCCAAATATCACTTTGCCAATTCCACAAGAACTGTCTTAGCGAAAGGCTTCTTGAGGTTAAAGCTGTAACTCTGTGAGATGATTTCACAGAACAAAAAGAAGTTTCTCAGAAAGCTTCTTTCTCTTTGTTATGGGAGGATATTTCCTTTGGCCCTATATTCTTCAAAGGGATTCTAAATATCTGCTCTCAGATTCCACAGAAATAAGGCTAGCAAAGAGATCCACGAAATACAGATGTAACTCTGTGAGTGGAAGTCACATATCCCAGAGCAGTTTCTCAGAAAGCTTCTTTCCAGATTTCATCGGAGGATATTTCCTTTTTCACCATAGCCCTCTATGGGCTTCCAAATATCACTTTGCCAATTCCACAAGAACTGTCTTAGCGAAAGGCTTCTTGAGGGGAAAGCTGTAACTCTGGGAGATGATTTCACAGAACACAAAGCAGTTTCTCAGAAAGCTTCTTTCTCTTTGTTATCGGAGGATATTTCCTTTGGCCCTATAGTCTTCAAAGGGATCCGAAATATCTGTTCTCAGATTCCACAGAAATAAGGCTAGCAAAGAGATCCACGAAATACAGATGTAACTCTGTGAGTGGAAGTCACATATCACAGAGCAGTTTCTCAGAAAGCTTCTTTCCAGATTTCATCGGAGGATATTTCCTTTTTCACCGTAGCCCTCTAAGGGCTTCCAAATATCACTTTGCCAATTCCACAAGAACTGTCTTAGTGAAAGCCTTCTTGAGGGGAAAGCTGTAGCTCTGTGAGATGATTTCACAGAACACAAAGAAGTTTCTCAGAAAGATTTTTTCTCTTTGTTATCGTTGGATATTTCCTTTGGTCCTATAGTCTTCAAAGGGATCCGAAATATCTGTTCTCAGATTCCACAGAAATAAGGCTAGCAAAGAGATCCACGAAATACAGTTGTAACTCTGTGAGTGGAAGTCACATATCCCAGAGCAGTTTCTCAGAAAGCTACTTTCCAGATTTCATCTGAGGATATTTCCTTTTTCACCATAGCCCTCTATGGGCTTCCAAATATCACTTTGCCAATTCCACAAGAACTGTCTTAGCGAAAGGCTACTTGAGGGGAAAGCTGTAACTCTGTGAGATGATTTCACAGAACACAAAGAAGTTTCTCAGAAAGCTTCTTTCTCTTTGTTATCGGAGGATATTTCCTTTGGCCCTATAGTCTTCAAAGGGATCCGAAATATCTGTACTCAGATTCCACAGAAATAAGGCTAGCAAAGAGATCCACGAAATACAGATGTAACTCTGTGAGTGGAAGTCACATATCACAGAGCAGTTTCTCAGAAAGCTTCTTTCCAGATTTCATCGGAGGATATTTCCTTTTTCACAGTAGCCCTCTAAGGGCTTCCAAATAACACTTTGCCAATTCCACAAGAACTGTCTTAGCGAAAGGCTTCTTGAGGGGAAAGCTGTAACTCTGTGAGATGATTTCACAGAACACAAAGAAGTTTCTCAGAAAGCTTCCTTCTCTTTGTTATGGGAGGATATTTCCTTTGGCCCTATATTCTTCAAAGGGATTCTAAATATCTGCTCTCAGATTCCACAGAAATAAGGCTAGCAAAGAGATCCACGAAATACAGATGTAACTCTGAGAGTGGAAGTCACATATCACAGAGCAGTTTCTCAGAAAGCTTCTTTCCAGATTTCATCGGAGGATATTTCCTTTTTCACCATAGCCCTCTATGGGCTTCCAAATATCACTTTGCCAATTCCACAAGAACTGTCTTAGCGAAAGGCTTCTTGAGGGGAAAGCTGTAACTCTGTGAGATGATTTCACAGAACACAAAGAAGTTTCTCAGAAAACCTCTTTCTCTTTTTTATGGGAGGATATTTCCCTTGGCCCTATAGTCTTCAAAGGGATTCTAAATATCTGCTCTCAGATTCCACAGAAATAAGGCTAGCAAAGAGATGCACGAAATACAGATGTAACTCTGTGAGTGGAAGTCACATATCACAGAGCAGTTTCTCAGAAAGCTACTTTCCAGATTTCATCGGAGGATATTTCCTTTTTCACCATAGCCCTCTATGGGCTTCCAAATATCACTTTGCCAATTCCACAAGAACTGTCTTAGCGAAAGGCTTCTTGAGGGGAAAGCTGTAACTCTGTGAGATGATTTCACAGAACACAAAGAAGTTTCTCAGAAAACCTCTTTCTCTTTGTTATGGGAGGATATTTCCCTTGGCCCTATAGTCTTCAAAGGGATTCTAAATATCTGCTCTCAGATTCCACAGAAATAAGACTAGCAAAGAGATGCACGAAATACAGATGTAACTCTGTGAGTGGAAGTCACATATCACAGAGCAGTTTCTCAGAAAGCTTCTTTCCAGATTTCATTGGAGGATATTTCCTTTTTCACCATAGCTCTCTAAGGGGTTCCAAATATCACTTTGCCAATTCCACAAGAACTGTCTTAGCGAAAGGCTTCTTGAGGGGAAAGCTGTACTTTGTGAGATGATTTCACAGAACACAAAGAAGTTTCTCAGAAAGCTTCTTTCTCTTTGTTATCGGAGGATATTTCCTTTGGCCCTATAGTCTTCAAAGGGATCCGAAATATCTGTTCTCAGATTCCACAGAAATAAGGCTAGCAAAGAGATCAACGAAATACAGATGTAAATCTGTGAGTGGAAGTCACATATCCCAGAGCAGTTTCTCAGAAAGCTTCTTTCCAGATTTCATCGGAGGATAATTCCTTTTTCACCGTACCCCTCTAAGGGCTTCCAAATATCACTTTGCCAATTCCACAAGAACTGTCTTAGCGAAAGGCTTCTTGAGGAGAAAGCTGTAACTCTGTGAGATGATTTCACAGAACACAAAGAAGTTTCTCAGAAAGCTTCTTTCTCTTTGTTATGGGAGGATATTTCCTTTGGCCCTATATTCTTCAAAGGGATTCTAAATATCTGCTCTCAGATTCCACAGAAATAAGGCTAGCAAAGAGATCCACGAAATACAGATGTAACTCTGTGAGTGGAAGTCACATATCCCAGAGCAGTTTCTCAGAAAGCTTCTTTCCAGATTTCATCGGAGGATATTTCCTTTTTCACCATAGCCCTCTATGGGCTTCCAAATATCACTTTGCCAATTCCAGAAGAACTGTCTTAGCGAAAGGCTTCTTGAGGGGAAAGCTGTAACTCTGTGAGATGATTTCACAGAACACAAAGAAGTTTCTCAGAAAGCTTCTTTCTCTTTGTTATCGGAGGATATTTCCTTTGGCACTATAGTCTTCAAAGGGATCCGAAATATCTGTTCTCAGATTCCACAGAAAGAAGGCTAGCAAAGAGATCCACGAAATACAGATGTAACTCTGTGAGTGGAAGTCACATATCACAGAGCAGTTTCTCAGAAAGCTTCTTTCCAGATTTCATCGGAGGATATTTCCTTTTTCACCGTAGCCCTCTAAGGGCTTCCAAATATCACTTTGCCAATTCCACAAGAACTGTCTTAGCGAAAGGCTTCTTGAGGGGAAAGCTGTAACTCTGTGAGATGATTTCACAGAAGACAAAGAAGTTTCTCAGAAAGCTTCTTTCTCTTTGTTATGGGAGGATATTTCCTTTGTCCCTGTAGTCTTCAAAGAGATCCGAAATATCTGTTCTCAGATTCCACAGAAATAAGGCTAGCAAAGAGATCCACGAAATACAGATGTAACTCTGTGAGTGGAAGTCACATATCACAGAGCAGTTTCTCAGAAAGCTTCTTTCCAGATTTCATCGGAGGATATTTCCTTTTTCACCATAGCCGTCTATGGGCTTCCCAATATCACTTTGCCAATTCCACAAGAACCGTCTTAGAGAAAGGCTTCTTCAGGGGAAAGCTGTAGCTCTGTGAGATGATTTCACAGAACACAAAGAAGTTTCTCAGAAAGCTTCTTTCTCTTTGTAATCGGAGGATATTTCCTTTGGCCCTGTAGTCTTCAAAGGGATCCGAAGAATCTGTTCTCAGATTCCACAGAAATAAGGCTAGCAAAGAGATCCACGAAATACAGATGTAACTCTGTGAGTGGAAGTCACATATCACAGAGCAGTTTCTCAGAAAGCTTCTTTCCAGATTTCATTGGAGGATATTTCCTTTTTCACCATAGCCCTCTAAGCGGTTCCAAATATCACTTTGCCAATTCCACAAGAACTGTCTTAGCGAAAGGCTTCTTGAGGGGGAAGCTGTAACTCTGTGAGATGATTTCACAGAACACAAAGAAGTTTCTCAGAAAGCTTCTTTCTCTTTGTTATCGGAGGATATTTCCTTTGGCCCTATAGTCTTCAAAGGGATCCGAAATATCTGTTCTCAGATTCCACAGAAATAAGGCTAGCAAAGAGATCCACGAAATACAGATGTAACTCTGTGAGTGGAAGTCACATATCCCAGAGCAGTTTCTCAGAAAGCTTCTTTCCATATTTCATCGGAGGATATTTCCTTTTTCACCATAGCCCTCTATGGGCTTCCAAATATCACTTTGCCAATTCCACAAGAACTGTCTTAGCGAAAGGCTTCTTGAGGGGAAAGCTGTAACTCTGTGAGATGATTTCACAGAACACAAAGAAGTTTCTCAGAAAGCTTCTTCCTCTTTGTTATCGGAGGATATTTCCTTTGGCCCTATAGTCTACAAGGGGATTCTAAATATCTGCTTTCAGATTCCACAGAAATAAGGCTAGCAAAGAGATCCACGAAATACAGATGTAACTCTGTGAGTGGAAGTCACATATCACAGAGCAGTTTCTCAGAAAGCTTCTTTCCAGATTTCATCGGAGGATATTTCCTTTTTCACCATAGCCCTCTATGGGCTTCCAAATATCACTTTGCCAATTCCACAAGAACTCTCTTAGCGCAAGGCTTCTTGAGGCGAAAGCTGTAACTCTGTGAGATGATTTCACAGAACACAAAGAAGTTTCTCAGAAAGCTTCTTTCTCTTTGTTATGGGAGGATATTTCCTTTGGCCCTATAGTCTTCAAAGGGATCCGAAATATCTGTTCTCAGATTCCACAGAAATAAGGCTAGCAAAGAGATCCACGAAATACAGATGTAACTCTGTGAGTGGAAGTCACATATCCCAGAGCAGTTTCTCAGAAAGCTTCTTTCCAGATTTCATCGGAGGATATTTCCTTTTTCACCGTAGCCCTCTAAGGGCTTCCAAATATCACTTTGCCAATTCCACAAGAACTGTCTTAGCGAAAGGCTTCTTGAGGTTAAAGCTGTAACTCTGTGAGATGATTTCACAGAACACAAAGAAGTTTCTCAGAAAGCTTCTTTCTCTTTGTTATGGGAGGATATTTCCTTTGGCCCTGTAGTCTTCAAAGAGATCCGAAATATCTGTTCTCAGATTCCACAGAAATAAGGCTAGCAAAGAGATCCACGAAAAACAGATGTAACTCTGTGAGTGGAAGTCACATATCCCAGAGCAGTTTCTCAGAAAGCTTCTTTCCAGATTTCATCGGAGGATATTTCCTTTTTCACCATAGCCCTCTATGGGCTTCCAAATATCACTTTGCCAATTCCACAAGAACTGTCTTAGCGAAAGGCTTCTTGAGGGGAAAGCTGTAACTCTGTGAGATGATTTCACAGAACACAAAGAAGTTTCTCAGAAAACTTCTTTCTCTTTGTTATGGGAGGATATTTCCTTTGGCCCTATAGTCTTCAAAGGGATCCGAATTATCTGTTCTCAGATTCCACAGAAATAAGGCTAGCAAATAGATCCACGAAATACAGATGTAACTCTGTGAGTGGAAGTCACATATCACAGAGCAGTTTCTCAGAAAGCTTCTTTCCAGATTTCATCGGAGGATAATTCCTTTTTCACCGTAGCCCTCTAAGGGCTTCCAAATATCACTTTGCCAATTCCACAAGAACTGTCTTAGCGAAAGGCTTCTTGAGGGGAATGCTGTAACTCTGTGAGATGATTTCACAGAACACAAAGAAGTTTCTCAGAAAGCTTCTTTCTCTTTGTTATGGGAGGATATTTCCTTTGGCCCTATATTCTTCAAAGGGATTCTAAATATCTGCTCTCAGATTCCACAGAAATAAGGCTAGCAAAGAGATCCACGAAATACAGATGTAACTCTGTGAGTGGAAGTCACATATCCCAGAGCAGTTTCTCAGAAAGCTTCTTTCCAGATTTCATCGGAGGATATTTCCTTTTTCACCATAGCCCTCTATGGGCTTCCAAATATCACTTTGCCAATTCCAGAAGAACTGTCTTAGCGAAAGGCTTCTTGAGGGGAAAGCTGTAACTCTGTGAGATGATTTCACAGAACACAAAGAAGTTTCTCAGAAAGCTTCTTTCTCTTTGTTATCGGAGGATATTTCCTTTGGCCCTATAGTCTTCAAAGGGATCCGAAATATCTGTTCTCAGATTCCACAGAAATAAGGCTAGCAAAGAGATCCACGAAATACAGATGTAACTCTGTGAGTGGAAGTCACATATCACAGAGCAGTTTCTCAGAAAGCTTCTTTCCAGATTTCATCGGAGGATATTTCCTTTTTCACCGTAGCCCTCTAAGGGCTTCCAAATATCACTTTGCCAATTCCACAAGAACTGTCTTAGCGAAAGGCTTCTTTAGGGGAAAGCTGTAACTCTGTGAGATGATTTCACAGAACACAAAGAAGTTTCTCAGAAAGCTTCTTTCTCTTTGTTATGGGAGGATATTTCCTTTGGCCCTATATTCTTCAAAGGGATTCTAAATATCTGCTCTCAGATTCCACAGAAATAAGGCTAGCAAAGAGATCCACGAAATACAGATGTAACTCTGTGAGTGGAAGTCACATATCCCAGAGCAGTTTCTCAGAAAGCTTCTTTCCAGATTTCATCGGAGGATATTTCCTTTTTCACCATAGCCCTCTAAGGGCTTCCAAATATCACTTTGCCAATTCCACAAAAACTGTCTTAGCGAAAGGCTTCTTGAGGGGAAAGCTGTAACTCTGTGAGATGATTTCACAGAACACAAAGAAGTTTCTCAGAAAACTTCTTTCTCTTTGTTATGGGAGGATATTTCCTTTGGCCCTATAGTCTTCAAAGGGATTCTAAATATCTGCTCTCAGATTCCACAGAAATAAGGCTAGCAAAGAGATCCACGAAATACAGATGTAACACTGTGAGTGGAAGTCACATATCACAGAGCAGTTTCTCAGAAAGCTTCTTTCCAGATTTCATTGGAGGATATTTCCTTTTTCACCATAGCCCTCTAAGCGGTTCCAAATATCACTTTGCCAATTCCACAAGAACTGTCTTAGCGAAAGGCTTCTTGAGGGGAAAGCTGTAACTCTGTGAGATGATTTCACAGAACACAAAGAAGTTTCTCAGAAAGCTTCTTCCTCTTTGTTATCGGAGGATATTTCCTTTGGCCCTATAGTCTACAAGGGGATTCTAAATATCTGCTTTCAGATTCCACAGAAATAAGGCTAGCAAAGAGATCCACGAAATACAGATGTAACTCTGTGAGTGGAAGTCACATATCATAGAGCAGTTTCTCAGAAAGCTTCTTTCCAGATTTCATTGGAGGATATTTCCTTTTTCACCATAGCCCTCTATGGGCTTCCAAATATCACTTTGCCAATTCCACAAGAACTGTCTTAGCGCAAGGCTTCTTGAGGCGAAAGCTGTAACTCTGTGAGATGATTTCACAGAACACAAAGAAGTTTCTCAGAAAGCTTCTTTCTCTTTGTTATGGGAGGATATTTCCTTTGGCCCTATAGTCTTCAAAGGGATCCGAAATATCTGTTCTCAGATTCCACAGAAATAAGGCTAGCAAAGAGATCCACGAAATACAGATGTAACTCAGTGAGTGGAAGTCACATATCACAGAGCAGTTTCTCAGAAAGCTTCTTTCCAGATTTCATCGGAGGATATTTCCTTTTTCACCGTAGCCCTCTAAGGGCTTCCAAATATCACTTTGCCAATTCCACAAGAACTGTCTTAGCGAAAGGCTTCTTGAGGTTAAAGCTGTAACTCTGTCAGATGATTTCATAGAACACAAAGAAGTTTCTCAGAAAGCTTCTTTCTCTTTGTTATGGGAGGATATTTCCTTTGGCCTTATATTCTTCAAAGGGATTCTAAATATCTGCTCTCAGATTCCACAGAAATAAGGCTAGCAAAGAGATCCACGAAATACAGATGTAACTCTGTGAGTGGAAGTCACATATCCCAGAGCAGTTTCTCAGAAAGCTTCTTTCCAGATTTCATCGGAGGATATTTCCTTTTTCACCATAGTCCTCTATGGGCTTCCAAATATCACTTTGCCAATTCCACAAGAAGTGTCTTAGCGAAAGGCTTCTTGAGGGGAAAGCTGTAACTCTGTGAGATGATTTCACAGAACACAAAGAAGTTTCTCAGAAAGCTTCTTTCTCTTTGTTATCGGAGGATATTTCCTTTGGCCCTATAGTCTTCAAAGGGATCCGAAATATCTGTTCTCAGATTCCAAAGAAATAAGGCTAGCAAAGAGATCCACGAAATACAGATGTAACTCTGTGAGTGGAAGTCACATATCACAGAGCAGTTTCTCAGAAAGCTTCTTTCCAGATTTCATCGGAGGATATTTCCTTTTTCACCGTAGCCCTCTAAGGGCTTCCAAATATCACTTTGCCAATTCCACAAGAACTGTCTTAGCGAAAGGCTTCTTTAGGGGAAAGCTGTAACTCTCTGAGATGATTTCACAGAAGACAAAGAAGTTTCTCAGAAAGCTTCTTTCTCTTTGTTATGGGAGGATATTTCCTTTGTCCCTGTAGTCTTCAAAGAGATCCGAAATATCTGTTCTCAGATTCCAGAGAAATAAGGCTAACAAAGAGATGCACGAAATACAGATGTAACTCTGTGAGTGGAAGTCACATATCACAGAGCAGTTTCTCAGAAAGCTTCTTTCCAGATTTCATCGGAGGATATTTCCTTTTTCACCATAGCCCTCTATGGGCTTCCAAATATCACTTTGCCAATTCCACAAGAACTGTCTTAGCGAAAGGCTTCTTGAGGGGAAAGCTGTAACTCTGTGAGATGATTTCACAGAACACAAAGAAGTTTCTCAGAAAGCTTCTTTCTCTTTGTTATGGGAGGATATTTCCTTTGGCCCTATAGTCTTCAAGGGGATTCTAAATATCTGCTTTCAGATTCCACAGAAATAAGGCTAGCAAAGAGATCCACGAAATACAGATGTAACTCTGTGAGTGGAAGTCACATATCCCAGAGCAGTTTCTCAGAAAGCTTCTTTCCAGATTTCATTGGAGGATATTTCCTTTTTCACCATAGCCCTCTATGGGCTTCCAAATATCACTTTGCCAATTCCACAAGAACTCTCTTAGCGCAAGGCTTCTTGAGGCGAAAGCTGTAACTCTGTGAGATGATTTCACAGAACACAAAGAAGTTTCTCAGAAAGCTTCTTTCTCTTTGTTATGGGAGGATATTTCCTTTGGCCCTATAGTCTTCAAAGGGATCCGAAATATCTGTTCTCAGATTCCACAGAAATAAGGCTAGCAAAGAGATCCACGAAATACAGATGTAACTCTGTGAGTGGAAGTCACATATCACAGAGCAGTTTCTCAGAAAGCTTTTTTCCAGATTTCATCGGAGGATATTTCCTTTTTCACCGTAGCCCTCTAAGGGCTTCCAAATATCACTTTGCCAATTCCACAAGAACTGTCTTAGCGAAAGGCTTCTTGAGGTTAAAGCTGTAACTCTGTGAGATGATTTCACAGAACACAAAGAAGTTTCTCAGAAAGCTTCTTTCTCTTTGTTATGGGAGGATATTTCCTTTGGCCCTGTAGTCTTCAAAGAGATCCGAAATATCTGTTCTCAGATTCCACAGAAATAAGGCTAGCAAAGAGATCCACGAAATACAGATGTAACTCTGTGAGTGGAAGTCACATATCACAGAGCAGTTTCTCAGAAAGCTTCTTTCCAGATTTCATCGGAGGATATTTCCTTTTTCACCATAGCCGTCTATGGGCTTCCCAATATCACTTTGCCAATTCCACAATAACTGTCTTAGAGAAAGGCTTCTTCAGGGGAAAGCTGTAACTCTGTGAGATGATTTCACAGAACACAAAGAAGTTTCTCAGAAAGCTTCTTTCACTTTGTTATCGGAGGATATTTCCTTTGGCCCTGTAGTCTTCAAAGGGATCCGAAATATCTGTTCTCAGATTCCACAGAAATAAGGCTAGCAAAGAGATCCACGAAATACAGATGTAACTCTGTGAGTGGAAGTCACATATCACAGAGCAGTTTCTCAGAAAGCTTCCTTCCAGATTTCATCGGAGGATATTTCCTTTTTCACCATAGCCCTCTATGGGCTTCCAAATATCACTTTGCCAATTCCACAAGAACTGTCTTAGCGAAAGGCTTCTTGAGGGGAAAGCTGTAACTCTGTGAGATGATTTCACAGAACACAAAGAAGTTTCTCAGAAAGCTTCTTTCTCTTTGTTATCGGAGGATATTTCCTTTGGCCCTATAGTCTTCAAAGGGATCCGAAATATCTGTTCTCAGATTCCACAGAAATAAGGCTAGCAAAGAGATCCACGAAATACAGATGTAACTCTGTGAGTGGAAGTCACATATCCCAGAGCAGTTTCTCAGAAAGCTTCTTTCCATATTTCATCGGAGGATATTTCCTTTTTCACCGTAGCCCTCTATGGGCTTCCAAATATCACTTTGCCAATTCCACAAGAACTGTCTTAGCGAAAGGCTTCTTGAGGGGAAAGCTGTAACTCTGTGAGATGATTTCACAGAACACAAAGAAGTTTCTCAGAAAGCTTCTTTCTCTTTGTTATCGGAGGATATTTCCTTTGGCCCTATAGTCTTCAAAGGGATCCGAAATATCTGTTCTCAGATTCCACAGAAATAAGGCTAGCAAAGAGATCCACGAAATACAGATGTAACTCTGTGAGTGGAAGTCACATATCCCAGAGCAGTTTCTCAGAAAGCTTCTTTCCATATTTCATCGGAGGATATTTCCTTTTTCACCATAGCCCTCTATGGGCTTCCAAATATCACTTTGCCAATTCCACAAGAACTGTCTTAGCGAAAGGCTTCTTGAGGGGAAAGCTGTAACTCTGTGAGATGATTTCACAGAACACAAAGAAGTTTCTCAGAAAGCTTCTTTCTCTTTGTTATGGGAGGATATTTCCTTTGGCCCTATAGTCTTCAAGGGGATTCTAAATATCTGCTTTCAGATTCCACAGAAATAAGGCTAGCAAAGAGATCCACGAAATACAGATGTAACTCTGTGAGTGGAAGTCACATATCACAGAGCAGTTTCTCAGAAAGCTTCTTTCCAGATTTCATCGGAGGATATTTCCTTTTTCACCATAGCCCTCTATGGGGTTCCAAATATCACTTTGCCAATTCCACAAGAACTGTCTTAGCGAAAGGCTTCTTGAGGGGAAAGCTGTAACTCTATGAGATGATTTCACAGAACACAAAGAAGTTTCTCAGAAAGCTTTTTTCTCTTTGTTATCGTTGGATATTTCCTTTGGTCCTATAGTCTTCAAAGGGATCCGAAATATCTGTTCTCAGATTCCACAGAAATAAGGCTAGCAAAGAGATCCACGAAATACAGATGTAACTCTGTGAGTGGAAGTCACATATCCCAGAGCAGTTTCTCAGAAAGCTTCTTTCCAGATTTCATCGGAGGATATTTCCTTTTTCACCATAGCCCTCTATGGGCTTCCAAATATCACTTTGCCAATTCCACAAGAACTGTCTTAGCGAAAGGCTTCTTGAGGGGAAAGCTGTAAGTCTGTGAGATGATTTCACAGAACACAAAGAAGTTTCTCAGAAAGCTTCTTTCTCTTTGTTATCGGAGGATATTTCCTTTGGCCCTATAGTCTTCAAAGGGATCCGAAATATCTGTTCTCAGATTCCACAGAAATAAGGCTAGCAAAGAGATCCACGAAATACAGATGTAACTCTGTGAGTGGAAGTCACATATCACAGAGCAGTTTCTCAGAAAGCTTCTTTCCAGATTTCATCGGAGGATATTTCCTTTTTCACCGTAGCCCTCTAAGGGCTTCCAAATATCACTTTGCCAATTCCAGAAGAACTGTCTTAGCGAAAGGCTTCTTTAGGGGAAAGCTGTAACTCTGTGAGATGATTTCACAGAACACAAAGAAGTTTCTCAGAAAGCTTCTTTCTCTTTGTTATGGGAGGATATTTCCTTTGGCCCTGTAGTCTTCAAAGAGATCCGAAATATCTGTTCTCAGATTCCACAGAAATAAGGCTAGCAAAGAGATCCACGAAATACAGATGTAACTCTGTGAGTGGAAGTCACATATCACAGAGCAGTTTCTCAGAAAGCTTCTTTCCAGATTTCATCGGAGGATATTTCCTTTTTCACCATAGCCCTCTATGGGCTTCCAAATATCACTTTGCCAATTCCACAACAACTGTCTTAGCGAAACGCTTCTTGAGGGGAAAGCTGTAACTCTGGGAGATGATTTCACAGAACACAAAGAAGTTTCTCAGAAAACTTCTTTCTCTTTGTTATGGGAGGATATTTCCTTTGGCCCTATAGTCTTCAAAGGGATCCGAAATATCTGTTCTCAGATTCCACAGAAATAAGGCTAGCAAAGAGATCCACGAAATACAGATGTAACTCTGTGAGTGGAAGTCACATATCACAGAGCAGTTTCTCAGAAAGCTTCTTTCCAGATTTCATCGGAGGATAATTCCTTTTTCACCGTAGCCCTCTAAGGGCTTCCAAATATCACTTTGCCAATTCCACAAGAACTGTCTTAGCGAAAGGCTTCTTGAGGGGAAAGCTGTAACTCTGTGAGATGATTTCACAGAACACAAAGAAGTTTCTCAGAAAGCTTCTTTCTCTTTGTTATGGGAGGATATTTCCTTTGGCCCTATAGTCTTCAAGGGGATTCTAAATATCTGCTTTCAGATTCCACAGAAATAAGGCTAGCAAAGAGATCCACGAAATACAGATGTAACTCTGTGAGTGGAAGTCACATATCACAGAGCAGTTTCTCAGAAAGCTTCTTTCCAGATTTCATCGGAGGATATTTCCTTTTTCACCATAGCCCTCTATGGGGTTCCAAATATCACTTTGCCAATTCCACAAGAACTGTCTTAGCGAAAGGCTTCTTGAGGGGAAAGCTGTAACTCTATGAGATGATTTCACAGAACACAAAGAAGTTTCTCAGAAAGCTTTTTTCTCTTTGTTATCGTTGGATATTTCCTTTGGTCCTATAGTCTTCAAAGGGATCCGAAATATCTGTTCTCAGATTCCACAGAAATAAGGCTAGCAAAGAGATCCACGAAATACAGATGTAACTCTGTGAGTGGAAGTCACATATCCCAGAGCAGTTTCTCAGAAAGCTTCTTTCCAGATTTCATCGGAGGATATTTCCTTTTTCACCATAGCCCTCTATGGGCTTCCAAATATCACTTTGCCAATTCCAGAAGAACTGTCTTAGCGAAAGGCTTCTTGAGGGGAAAGCTGTAATTCTGTGAGATGATTTCACAGAACACAAAGAAGTTTCTCAGAAAGCTTCTTTCTCTTTGTTATCGGAGGATATTTCCTTTGGCCCTATAGTCTTCAAAGGGATCCGAAATATCTGTTCTCAGATTCCACAGAAATAAGGCTAGCAAAGAGATCCACGAAATACAGATGTAACTCTGTGAGTGGAAGTCACATATCACAGAGCAGTTTCTCAGAAAGCTTCTTTCCAGATTTCATCGGAGGATATTTCCTTTTTCACCGTAGCCCTCTAAGGGCTTCCAAATATCACTTTGCCAATTCCAGAAGAACTGTCTTAGCGAAAGGCTTCTTTAGGGGAAAGCTGTAACTCTGTGAGATGATTTCACAGAACACAAAGAAGTTTCTCAGAAAGCTTCTTTCTCTTTGTTATGGGAGGATATTTCCTTTGGCCCTGTAGTCTTCAAAGAGATCCGAAATATCTGTTCTCAGATTCCACAGAAATAAGGCTAGCAAAGAGATCCACGAAATACAGATGTAACTCTGTGAGTGGAAGTCACATATCACAGAGCAGTTTCTCAGAAAGCTTCTTTCCAGATTTCATCGGAGGATATTTCCTTTTTCACCATAGCCCTCTATGGGCTTCCAAATATCACTTTGCCAATTCCACAACAACTGTCTTAGCGAAACGCTTCTTGAGGGGAAAGCTGTAACTCTGGGAGATGATTTCACAGAACACAAAGAAGTTTCTCAGAAAACTTCTTTCTCTTTGTTATGGGAGGATATTTCCTTTGGCCCTATAGTCTTCAAAGGGATCCGAAATATCTGTTCTCAGATTCCACAGAAATAAGGCTAGCAAAGAGATCCACGAAATACAGATGTAACTCTGTGAGTGGAAGTCACATATCACAGAGCAGTTTCTCAGAAAGCTTCTTTCCAGATTTCATCGGAGGATAATTCCTTTTTCACCGTAGCCCTCTAAGGGCTTCCAAATATCACTTTGCCAATTCCACAAGAACTGTCTTAGCGCAAGGCTTCTTGAGAGGAAAGCTGTAACTCTGTGAGATGATTTCACAGAACACAAAGAAGTTTCTCAGAAAGCTTCTTTCTCTTTGTTATGGGAGGATATTTCCTTTGGCCCTATAGTCTTCAAAGGGATCCGAAATATCTGTTCTCAGATTCCACAGAAATAAGGCTAGCAAAGAGATCCACGAAATACAGATGTAACTCAGTGAGTGGAAGTCACATATCACAGAGCAGTTTCTCAGAAAGCTTCTTTCCAGATTTCATCGGAGGATATTTCCTTTTTCACCGTAGCCCTCTAAGGGCTTCCAAATATCACTTTGCCAATTCCACAAGAACTGTCTTAGCGAAAGGCTTCTTGAGGTTAAAGCTGTAACTCTGTCAGATGATTTCATAGAACACAAAGAAGTTTCTCAGAAAGCTTCTTTCTCTTTGTTATGGGAGGATATTTCCTTTGGCCTTATATTCTTCAAAGGGATTCTAAATATCTGCTCTCAGATTCCACAGAAATAAGGCTAGCAAAGAGATCCACGAAATACAGATGTAACTCTGTGAGTGGAAGTCACATATCCCAGAGCAGTTTCTCAGAAAGCTTCTTTCCAGATTTCATCGGAGGATATTTCCTTTTTCACCATAGTCCTCTATGGGCTTCCAAATATCACTTTGCCAATTCCACAAGAAGTGTCTTAGCGAAAGGCTTCTTGAGGGGAAAGCTGTAACTCTGTGAGATGATTTCACAGAACACAAAGAAGTTTCTCAGAAAGCTTCTTTCTCTTTGTTATCGGAGGATATTTCCTTTGGCCCTATAGTCTTCAAAGGGATCCGAAATATCTGTTCTCAGATTCCAAAGAAATAAGGCTAGCAAAGAGATCCACGAAATACAGATGTAACTCTGTGAGTGGAAGTCACATATCACAGAGCAGTTTCTCAGAAAGCTTCTTTCCAGATTTCATCGGAGGATATTTCCTTTTTCACCGTAGCCCTCTAAGGGCTTCCAAATATCACTTTGCCAATTCCACAAGAACTGTCTTAGCGAAAGGCTTCTTTAGGGGAAAGCTGTAACTCTCTGAGATGATTTCACAGAAGACAAAGAAGTTTCTCAGAAAGCTTCTTTCTCTTTGTTATGGGAGGATATTTCCTTTGTCCCTGTAGTCTTCAAAGAGATCCGAAATATCTGTTCTCAGATTCCAGAGAAATAAGGCTAACAAAGAGATCCACGAAATACAGATGTAACTCTGTGAGTGGAAGTCACATATCACAGAGTAGTTTCTCAGAAAGCTTCTTTCCAGATTTCATCGGAGGATATTTCCTTTTTCACCATAGCCCTCTATGGGCTTCCAAATATCACTTTGCCAATTCCACAAGAACTGTCTTAGCGAAAGGCTTCTTGAGGGGAAAGCTGTAACTCTGTGAGATGATTTCACAGAACACAAAGAAGTTTCTCAGAAAGCTTCTTTCTCTTTGTTATGGGAGGATATTTCCTTTGGCCCTATAGTCTTCAAGGGGATTCTAAATATCTGCTTTCAGATTCCACAGAAATAAGGCTAGCAAAGAGATCCACGAAATACAGATGTAACTCTGTGAGTGGAAGTCACATATCCCAGAGCAGTTTCTCAGAAAGCTTCTTTCCAGATTTCATTGGAGGATATTTCCTTTTTCACCATAGCCCTCTATGGGCTTCCAAATATCACTTTGCCAATTCCACAAGAACTCTCTTAGCGCAAGGCTTCTTGAGGCGAAAGCTGTAACTCTGTGAGATGATTTCACAGAACACAAAGAAGTTTCTCAG
The DNA here is from genome assembly GCF_049350105.2 of Macaca mulatta. NCBI lineage: Eukaryota > Metazoa > Chordata > Mammalia > Primates > Cercopithecidae > Macaca > Macaca mulatta. The sequence continues at coordinate 34,168,399 of NC_133417.1, forward strand.
AAAGCTTCTTTCTCTTTGTTATGGGAGGATATTTCCTTTGGCCCTATAGTCTTCAAAGGGATCCGAAATATCTGTTCTCAGATTCCACAGAAATAAGGCTAGCAAAGAGATCCACGAAATACAGATGTAACTCTGTGAGTGGAAGTCACATATCACAGAGCAGTTTCTCAGAAAGCTTTTTTCCAGATTTCATCGGAGGATATTTCCTTTTTCACCGTAGCCCTCTAAGGGCTTCCAAATATCACTTTGCCAATTCCACAAGAACTGTCTTAGCGAAAGGCTTCTTGAGGTTAAAGCTGTAACTCTGTGAGATGATTTCACAGAACACAAAGAAGTTTCTCAGAAAGCTTCTTTCTCTTTGTTATGGGAGGATATTTCCTTTGGCCCTGTAGTCTTCAAAGAGATCCGAAATATCTGTTCTCAGATTCCACAGAAATAAGGCTAGCAAAGAGATCCACGAAATACAGATGTAACTCTGTGAGTGGAAGTCACATATCACAGAGCAGTTTCTCAGGAAGCTTCTTTCCAGATTTCATCGGAGGATATTTCCTTTTTCACCATAGCCGTCTATGGGCTTCCCAATATCACTTTGCCAATTCCACAATAACTGTCTTAGAGAAAGGCTTCTTCAGGGGAAAGCTGTAACTCTGTGAGATGATTTCACAGAACACAAAGAAGTTTCTCAGAAAGCTTCTTTCACTTTGTTATCGGAGGATATTTCCTTTGGCCCTGTAGTCTTCAAAGGGATCCGAAATATCTGTTCTCAGATTCCACAGAAATAAGGCTAGCAAAGAGATCCACGAAATACAGATGTAACTCTGTGAGTGGAAGTCACATATCACAGAGCAGTTTCTCAGAAAGCTTCCTTCCAGATTTCATCGGAGGATATTTCCTTTTTCACCATAGCCCTCTATGGGCTTCCAAATATCACTTTGCCAATTCCACAAGAACTGTCTTAGCGAAAGGCTTCTTGAGGGGAAAGCTGTAACTCTGTGAGATGATTTCACAGAACACAAAGAAGTTTCTCAGAAAGCTTCTTTCTCTTTGTTATCGGAGGATATTTCCTTTGGCCCTATAGTCTTCAAAGGGATCCGAAATATCTGTTCTCAGATTCCACAGAAATAAGGCTAGCAAAGAGATCCACGAAATACAGATGTAACTCTGTGAGTGGAAGTCACATATCCCAGAGCAGTTTCTCAGAAAGCTTCTTTCCATATTTCATCGGAGGATATTTCCTTTTTCACCGTAGCCCTCTATGGGCTTCCAAATATCACTTTGCCAATTCCACAAGAACTGTCTTAGCGAAAGGCTTCTTGAGGGGAAAGCTGTAACTCTGTGAGATGATTTCACAGAACACAAAGAAGTTTCTCAGAAAGCTTCTTTCTCTTTGTTATCGGAGGATATTTCCTTTGGCCCTATAGTCTTCAAAGGGATCCGAAATATCTGTTCTCAGATTCCACAGAAATAAGGCTAGCAAAGAGATCCACGAAATACAGATGTAACTCTGTGAGTGGAAGTCACATATCCCAGAGCAGTTTCTCAGAAAGCTTCTTTCCATATTTCATCGGAGGATATTTCCTTTTTCACCATAGCCCTCTATGGGCTTCCAAATATCACTTTGCCAATTCCACAAGAACTGTCTTAGCGAAAGGCTTCTTGAGGGGAAAGCTGTAACTCTGTGAGATGATTTCACAGAACACAAAGAAGTTTCTCAGAAAGCTTCTTTCTCTTTGTTATGGGAGGATATTTCCTTTGGCCCTATAGTCTTCAAGGGGATTCTAAATATCTGCTTTCAGATTCCACAGAAATAAGGCTAGCAAAGAGATCCACGAAATACAGATGTAACTCTGTGAGTGGAAGTCACATATCACAGAGCAGTTTCTCAGAAAGCTTCTTTCCAGATTTCATCGGAGGATATTTCCTTTTTCACCATAGCCCTCTATGGGGTTCCAAATATCACTTTGCCAATTCCACAAGAACTGTCTTAGCGAAAGGCTTCTTGAGGGGAAAGCTGTAACTCTATGAGATGATTTCACAGAACACAAAGAAGTTTCTCAGAAAGCTTTTTTCTCTTTGTTATCGTTGGATATTTCCTTTGGTCCTATAGTCTTCAAAGGGATCCGAAATATCTGTTCTCAGATTCCACAGAAATAAGGCTAGCAAAGAGATCCACGAAATACAGATGTAACTCTGTGAGTGGAAGTCACATATCCCAGAGCAGTTTCTCAGAAAGCTTCTTTCCAGATTTCATCGGAGGATATTTCCTTTTTCACCATAGCCCTCTATGGGCTTCCAAATATCACTTTGCCAATTCCACAAGAACTGTCTTAGCGAAAGGCTTCTTGAGGGGAAAGCTGTAAGTCTGTGAGATGATTTCACAGAACACAAAGAAGTTTCTCAGAAAGCTTCTTTCTCTTTGTTATCGGAGGATATTTCCTTTGGCCCTATAGTCTTCAAAGGGATCCGAAATATCTGTTCTCAGATTCCACAGAAATAAGGCTAGCAAAGAGATCCACGAAATACAGATGTAACTCTGTGAGTGGAAGTCACATATCACAGAGCAGTTTCTCAGAAAGCTTCTTTCCAGATTTCATCGGAGGATATTTCCTTTTTCACCGTAGCCCTCTAAGGGCTTCCAAATATCACTTTGCCAATTCCAGAAGAACTGTCTTAGCGAAAGGCTTCTTTAGGGGAAAGCTGTAACTCTGTGAGATGATTTCACAGAACACAAAGAAGTTTCTCAGAAAGCTTCTTTCTCTTTGTTATGGGAGGATATTTCCTTTGGCCCTGTAGTCTTCAAAGAGATCCGAAATATCTGTTCTCAGATTCCACAGAAATAAGGCTAGCAAAGAGATCCACGAAATACAGATGTAACTCTGTGAGTGGAAGTCACATATCACAGAGCAGTTTCTCAGAAAGCTTCTTTCCAGATTTCATCGGAGGATATTTCCTTTTTCACCATAGCCCTCTATGGGCTTCCAAATATCACTTTGCCAATTCCACAAGAACTGTCTTAGCGAAAGGCTTCTTGAGGGGAAAGCTGTAACTCTGGGAGATGATTTCACAGAACACAAAGAAGTTTCTCAGAAAACTTCTTTCTCTTTGTTATGGGAGGATATTTCCTTTGGCCCTATAGTCTTCAAAGGGATCCGAAATATCTGTTCTCAGATTCCACAGAAATAAGGCTAGCAAAGAGATCCACGAAATACAGATGTAACTCTGTGAGTGGAAGTCACATATCACAGAGCAGTTTCTCAGAAAGCTTCTTTCCAGATTTCATCGGAGGATAATTCCTTTTTCACCGTAGCCCTCTAAGGGCTTCCAAATATCACTTTGCCAATTCCACAAGAACTGTCTTAGCGAAAGGCTTCTTGAGAGGAAAGCTGTAACTCTGTGAGATGATTTCACAGAACACAAAGAAGTTTCTCAGAAAGCTTCTTTCTCTTTGTTATCGGAGGATATTTCCTTTGGCACTATAGTCTTCAAAGGGATCCGAAATATCTGTTCTCAGATTCCACAGAAATAAGGCTAGCAAAGAGATCCACGAAATACAGATGTAAGTCTGTGAGTGGAAGTCACATATCACAGAGCAGTTTCTCAGAAAGCTTCTTTCCAGATTTCATCGGAGGATATTTCCTTTTTCACCGTAGCCCTCTAAGGGCTTCCAAATATCACTTTGCCAATTCCACAAGAACTGTCTTAGCGAAAGGCTTCTTGAGGGGAAAGCTGTAACTCTGTGAGATGATTTCACAGAACACAAAGAAGTTTCTCAGAAAGCTTCTTTCTCTTTGTTATGGGAGGATATTTCCTTTGGCCCTATATTCTTCAAAGGGATTCTAAATATCTGCTCTCAGATTCCACAGAAATAAGGCTAGCAAAGAGATCCACGAAATACAGATGTAACTCTGTGAGTGGAAGTCACATATCACAGAGCAGTTTCTCAGAAAGCTTCTTTCCAGATTTCATCGGAGGATATTTCCTTTTTCACCATAGCCCTCTATGGGCTTCCAAATATCACTTTGCCAATTCCACAAGAACTGTCTTAGCGAAAGGCTTCTTGAGGGGAAAGCTGTAACTCTGTGAGATGATTTCACAGAACACAAAGAAGTTTCTCAGAAAACTTCTTTCTCTTTGTTATGGGAGGATATTTCCTTTGGCCCTATAGTCTTCAAAGGGATTCTAAATATCTGCTCTCAGATTCCACAGAAATAAGGCTAGCAAAGAGATCCACGAAATACAGATGTAACACTGTGAGTGGAAGTCACATATCACAGAGCAGTTTCTCAGAAAGCTTCTTTCCAGATTTCATTGAAGGATATTTCCTTTTTCACCATAGCCCTCTAAGCGGTTCCAAATATCACTTTGCCAATTCCACAAGAACTGTCTTAGCGAAAGGCTTCTTGAGGGGAAAGCTGTAACTCTGTGAGATGATTTCACAGAACACAAAGAAGTTTCTCAGAAAGCTTCTTCCTCTTTGTTATCGGAGGATATTTCCTTTGGCCCTATAGTCTACAAGGGGATTCTAAATATCTGCTTTCAGATTCCACAGAAATAAGGCTAGCAAAGAGATCCACGAAATACAGATGTAACTCTGTGAGTGGAAGTCACATATCATAGAGCAGTTTCTCAGAAAGCTTCTTTCCAGATTTCATTGGAGGATATTTCCTTTTTCACCATAGCCCTCTATGGGCTTCCAAATATCACTTTGCCAATTCCACAAGAACTGTCTTAGCGCAAGGCTTCTTGAGGCGAAAGCTGTAACTCTGTGAGATGATTTCACAGAACACAAAGAAGTTTCTCAGAAAGCTTCTTTCTCTTTGTTATGGGAGGATATTTCCTTTGGCCCTATAGTCTTCAAAGGGATCCGAAATATCTGTTCTCAGATTCCACAGAAATAAGGCTAGCAAAGAGATCCACGAAATACAGATGTAACTCAGTGAGTGGAAGTCACATATCACAGAGCAGTTTCTCAGAAAGCTTCTTTCCAGATTTCATCGGAGGATATTTCCTTTTTCACCATAGCCCTCTAAGGGCTTCCAAATATCACTTTGCCAATTCCACAAGAACTGTCTTAGCGAAAGGCTTCTTGAGGTTAAAGCTGTAACTCTGTCAGATGATTTCATAGAACACAAAGAAGTTTCTCAGAAAGCTTCTTTCTCTTTGTTATGGGAGGATATTTCCTTTGGCCTTATATTCTTCAAAGGGATTCTAAATATCTGCTCTCAGATTCCACAGAAATAAGGCTAGCAAAGAGATCCACGAAATACAGATGTAACTCTGTGAGTGGAAGTCACATATCCCAGAGCAGTTTCTCAGAAAACTTCTTTCCAGATTTCATCGGAGGATATTTCCTTTTTCACCATAGTCCTCTATGGGCTTCCAAATATCACTTTGCCAATTCCACAAGAACTGTCTTAGCGAAAGGCTTCTTGAGGGGAAAGCTGTAACTCTGTGAGATGATTTCACAGAACACAAAGAAGTTTCTCAGAAAGCTTCTTTCTCTTTGTTATGGGAGGATATTTCCTTTGGCCCTGTAGTCTTCAAAGAGATCCGAAATATCTGTTCTCAGATTCCACAGAAATAAGGCTAGCAAAGAGATCCACGAAATACAGATGTAACTCTGTGAGTGGAAGTCACATATCCCAGAGCAGTTTCTCAGAAAGCTTCTTTCCAGATTTCATCGGAGGATATTTCCTTTTTCACCATAGCCCTCTATGGGCTTCCAAATATCACTTTGCCAATTCCACAAGAACTGTCTTAGCGAAAGGCTTCTTGAGGGGAAAGCTGTAACTCTGTGAGATGATTTCACAGAACACAAAGAAGTTTCTCAGAAAACTTCTTTCTCTTTGTTATGGGAGGATATTTCCTTTGGCCCTATAGTCTTCAAAGGGATCCGAAATATCTGTTCTCAGATTCCACAGAAATAAGGCTAGCAAAGAGATCCACGAAATACAGATGTAACTCTGTGAGTGGAAGTCACATATCACAGAGCAGTTTCTCAGAAAGCTTCTTTCCAGATTTCATCGGAGGATAATTCCTTTTTCACCGTAGCCCTCTAAGGGCTTCCAAATATCACTTTGCCAATTCCACAAGAACTGTCTTAGCGAAAGGCTTCTTGAGAGGAAAGCTGTAACTCTGTGAGATGATTTCACAGAACACAAAGAAGTTTCTCAGAAAGCTTCTTTCTCTTTGTTATCGGAGGATATTTCCTTTGGCACTATAGTCTTCAAAGGGATCCGAAATATCTGTTCTCAGATTCCACAGAAATAAGGCTAGCAAAGAGATCCACGAAATACAGATGTAAGTCTGTGAGTGGAAGTCACATATCACAGAGCAGTTTCTCAGAAAGCTTCTTTCCAGATTTCATCGGAGGATATTTCCTTTTTCACCGTAGCCCTCTAAGGGCTTCCAAATATCACTTTGCCAATTCCACAAGAACTGTCTTAGCGAAAGGCTTCTTGAGGGGAAAGCTGTAACTCTGTGAGATGATTTCACAGAACACAAAGAAGTTTCTCAGAAAGCTTCTTTCTCTTTGTTATGGGAGGATATTTCCTTTGGCCCTATATTCTTCAAAGGGATTCTAAATATCTGCTCTCAGATTCCACAGAAATAAGGCTAGCAAAGAGATCCACGAAATACAGATGTAACTCTGTGAGTGGAAGTCACATATCACAGAGCAGTTTCTCAGAAAGCTTCTTTCCAGATTTCATCGGAGGATATTTCCTTTTTCACCATAGCCCTCTATGGGCTTCCAAATATCACTTTGCCAATTCCACAAGAACTGTCTTAGCGAAAGGCTTCTTGAGGGGAAAGCTGTAACTCTGTGAGATGATTTCACAGAACACAAAGAAGTTTCTCAGAAAACTTCTTTCTCTTTGTTATGGGAGGATATTTCCTTTGGCCCTATAGTCTTCAAAGGGATTCTAAATATCTGCTCTCAGATTCCACAGAAATAAGGCTAGCAAAGAGATCCACGAAATACAGATGTAACACTGTGAGTGGAAGTCACATATCACAGAGCAGTTTCTCAGAAAGCTTCTTTCCAGATTTCATTGGAGGATATTTCCTTTTTCACCATAGCCCTCTAAGCGGTTCCAAATATCACTTTGCCAATTCCACAAGAACTGTCTTAGCGAAAGGCTTCTTGAGGGGAAAGCTGTAACTCTGTGAGATGATTTCACAGAACACAAAGAAGTTTCTCAGAAAGCTTCTTCCTCTTTGTTATCGGAGGATATTTCCTTTGGCCCTATAGTCTACAAGGGGATTCTAAATATCTGCTTTCAGATTCCACAGAAATAAGGCTAGCAAAGAGATCCACGAAATACAGATGTAACTCTGTGAGTGGAAGTCACATATCATAGAGCAGTTTCTCAGAAAGCTTCTTTCCAGATTTCATTGGAGGATATTTCCTTTTTCACCATAGCCCTCTATGGGCTTCCAAATATCACTTTGCCAATTCCACAAGAACTGTCTTAGCGCAAGGCTTCTTGAGGCGAAAGCTGTAACTCTGTGAGATGATTTCACAGAACACAAAGAAGTTTCTCAGAAAGCTTCTTTATCTTTGTTATGGGAGGATATTTCCTTTGGCCCTATAGTCTTCAAAGGGATCCGAAATATCTGTTCTCAGATTCCACAGAAATAAGGCTAGCAAAGAGATCCACGAAATACAGATGTAACTCAGTGAGTGGAAGTCACATATCACAGAGCAGTTTCTCAGAAAGCTTCTTTCCAGATTTCATCGGAGGATATTTCCTTTTTCACCATAGCCCTCTAAGGGCTTCCAAATATCACTTTGCCAATTCCACAAGAACTGTCTTAGCGAAAGGCTTCTTGAGGTTAAAGCTGTAACTCTGTCAGATGATTTCATAGAACACAAAGAAGTTTCTCAGAAAGCTTCTTTCTCTTTGTTATGGGAGGATATTTCCTTTGGCCTTATATTCTTCAAAGGGATTCTAAATATCTGCTCTCAGATTCCACAGAAATAAGGCTAGCAAAGAGATCCACGAAATACAGATGTAACTCTGTGAGTGGAAGTCACATATCCCAGAGCAGTTTCTCAGAAAGCTTCTTTCCAGATTTCATCGGAGGATATTTCCTTTTTCACCATAGTCCTCTATGGGCTTCCAAATATCACTTTGCCAATTCCACAAGAACTGTCTTAGCGAAAGGCTTCTTGAGGGGAAAGCTGTAACTCTGTGAGATGATTTCACAGAACACAAAGAAGTTTCTCAGAAAGCTTCTTTCTCTTTGTTATCGGAGGATATTTCCTTTGGCCCTATAGTCTTCAAAGGGATCCGAAATATCTGTTCTCAGATTCCAAAGAAATAAGGCTAGCAAAGAGATCCACGAAATACAGATGTAACTCTGTGAGTGGAAGTCACATATCACAGAGCAGTTTCTCAGAAAGCTTCTTTCCAGATTTCATCGGAGGATATTTCCTTTTTCACCGTAGCCCTCTAAGGGCTTCCAAATATCACTTTGCCAATTCCACAAGAACTGTCTTAGCGAAAGGCTTCTTTAGGGGAAAGCTGTAACTCTCTGAGATGATTTCACAGAAGACAAAGAAGTTTCTCAGAAAGCTTCTTTCTCTTTGTTATGGGAGGATATTTCCTTTGTCCCTGTAGTCTTCAAAGAGATCCGAAATATCTGTTCTCAGATTCCACAGAAATAAGGCTAGCAAAGAGATCCACGAAATACAGATGTAACTCTGTGAGTGGAAGTCACATATCACAGAGCAGTTTCTCAGAAAGCTTCTTTCCAGATTTCATCGGAGGATATTTCCTTTTTCACCATAGCCCTCTATGGGCTTCCAAATATCACTTTGCCAATTCCACAAGAACTGTCTTAGCGAAAGGCTTCTTGAGGGGAAAGCTGTAACTCTGTGAGATGATTTCACAGAACACAAAGAAGTTTCTCAGAAAGCTTCTTTCTCTTTGTTATGGGAGGATATTTCCTTTGTCCCTGTAGTCTTCAAAGAGATCCGAAATATCTGTTCTCAGATTCCACAGAAATACGGCTAGCAAAGAGATCCACGAAATACAGATGTAACTCTGTGAGTGGAAGTCACATATCACAGAGCAGTTTCTCAGAAAGCTTCTTTCCAGATTTCATCGGAGGATATTTCCTTTTTCACCATAGCCCTCTATGGGCTTCCAAATATCACTTTGCCAATTCCACAAGAACTGTCTTAGCGAAAGGCTTCTTGAGGGGAAAGCTGTAAGTCTGTGAGATGATTTCACAGAACACAAAGAAGTTTCTCAGAAAGCTTCTTTCTCTTTGTTATGGGAGGATATTTCCTTTGGCCCTATAGTCTTCAAAGGGATCCGAAATATCTGTTCTCAGATTCCACAGAAATAAGGCTAGCAAAGAGATCCACGAAATACAGATGTAACTCTGTGAGTGGAAGTCACATATCCCAGAGCAGTTTCTCAGAAAGCTTCTTTCCAGATTTCATCGGAGGATATTTCCTTTTTCACCATAGCCCTCTATGGGCTTCCAAATATCACTTTGCCAATTCCACAAGAACTGTCTTAGCGAAAGGCTTCTTGAGGGGAAAGCTGTAAGTCTGTGAGATGATTTCACAGAACACAAAGAAGTTTCTCAGAAAGCTTCTTTCTCTTTGTTATCGGAGGATATTTCCTTTGGCCCTATAGTCTTCAAAGGGATCCGAAATATCTGTTCTCAGATTCCACAGAAATAAGGCTAGCAAAGAGATCCACGAAATACAGATGTAACTCTGTGAGTGGAAGTCACATATCACAGAGCAGTTTCTCAGAAAGCTTCTTTCCAGATTTCATCGGAGGATATTTCCTTTTTCACCGTAGCCCTCTAAGGGCTTCCAAATATCACTTTGCCAATTCCAGAAGAACTGTCTTAGCGAAAGGCTTCTTTAGGGGAAAGCTGTAACTCTGGGAGATGATTTCACAGAACACAAAGAAGTTTCTCAGAAAGCTTCTTTCTCTTTGTTATGGGAGGATATTTCCTTTGGCCCTATATTCTTCAAAGGGTTTCTAAATATCTGCTCTCAGATTCCACAGAAATAAGGCTAGCAAAGAGATCCACGAAATACAGATGTAAATCTGTGAGTGGAAGTCACATATCACAGAGCAGTTTTTCAGAAAGCTTCTTTCCAGATTTCATTGGAGGATATTTCCTTTTTCACCATAGCCCTCTAAGGGGTTCCAAATATCACTTTGCCAATTCCACAAGAACTGTATTAGCGAAAGGCTTCTTGAGGGGAAAGCTGTAACTCTGTGAGATGATTTCACAGAACACAAAGAAGTTTCTCAGAAAGCTTCTTCCTCTTTGTTATCGGAGGATATTTCCTTTGGCCCTATAGTCTACAAGGGGATTCTAAATATCTGCTTTCAGATTCCACAGAAATAAGGCTAGCAAAGAGATCCACGAAATACAGATGTAACTCTGTGAGTGGAAGTCACATATCACAGAGCAGTTTCTCAGAAAGCTTCTTTCCAGATTTCATTGGAGGATATTTCCTTTTTCACCATAGCCCTCTATGGGCTTCCAAATATCACTTTGCCAATTCCACAAGAACTCTCTTAGCGCAAGGCTTCTTGAGGCGAAAGCTGTAACTCTGTGAGATGATTTCACAGAACACAAAGAAGTTTCTCAGAAAGCTTCTTTCTCTTTGTTATGGGAGGATATTTCCTTTGGCCCTATAGTCTTCAAAGGGATCCGAAATATCTGTTCTCAGATTCCACAGAAATAAGGCTAGCAAAGAGATCCACGAAATACAGATGTAACTCTGTGAGTGGAAGTCACATATCACAGAGCAGTTTCTCAGAAAGCTTCTTTCCAGATTTCATCGGAGGATATTTCCTTTTTCACCGTAGCCCTCTAAGGGCTTCCAAATATCACTTTGCCAATTCCACAAGAACTGTCTTAGCGAAAGGCTTCTTGAGGTTAAAGCTGTAACTCTGTGAGATGATTTCACAGAACACAAAGAAGTTTCTCAGAAAGCTTCTTTCTCTTTGTTATGGGAGGATATTTCCTTTGGCCCTGTAGTCTTCAAAGAGATCCGAAATATCTGTTCTCAGATTCCACAGAAATAAGGCTAGCAAAGAGATCCACGAAATACAGATGTAACTCTGTGAGTGGAAGTCACATATCCCAGAGCAGTTTCTCAGAAAGCTTCTTTCCAGATTTCATCGGAGGATATTTCCTTTTTCACCATAGCCCTCTATGGGCTTCCAAATATCACTTTGCCAATTCCACAAGAACTGTCTTAGCGAAAGGCTTCTTGAGGGGAAAGCTGTAACTCTGTGAGATGATTTCACAGAACACAAAGAAGTTTCTCAGAAAACTTCTTTCTCTTTGTTATGGGAGGATATTTCCTTTGGCCCTATAGTCTTCAAAGGGATCCGAAATATCTGTTCTCAGATTCCACAGAAATAAGGCTAGCAAAGAGATCCACGAAATACAGATGTAACTCTGTGAGTGGAAGTCACATATCACAGAGCAGTTTCTCAGAAAGCTTCTTTCCAGATTTCATCGGAGGATAATTCCTTTTTCACCGTAGCCCTCTAAGGGCTTCCAAATATCACTTTGCCAATTCCACAAGAACTGTCTTAGCGAAAGGCTTCTTGAGAGGAAAGCTGTAACTCTGTGAGATGATTTCACAGAACACAAAGAAGTTTCTCAGAAAGCTTCTTTCTCTTTTTTATGGGAGGATATTTCCTTTGGCCCTATATTCTTCAAAGGGATTCTAAATATCTGCTCTCAGATTCCACAGAAATAAGGCTAGCAAAGAGATCCACGAAATACAGATGTTACTCTGTGAGTGGAAGTCACATATCCCAGAGCAGTTTCTCAGAAAGCCTCTTTCCAGATTTCATCGGAGGATATTTCCTTTTTCAGCATAGCCCTCTATGGGCTTCCAAATATCACTTTGCCAATTCCAGAAGAACTGTCTTAGCGAAAGGCTTCTTGAGGGGAAAGCTGTAACTCTGTGAGATGATTTCACAGAACACAAAGAAGTTTCTCAGAAAGCTTCTTTCTCTTTGTTATGGGAGGATATTTCCTTTGGCACTATAGTCTTCAAAGGGATCCGAAATATCTGTTCTCAGATTCCACAGAAATAAGGCTAGCAAAGAGATCCACGAAATACAGATGTAAGTCTGTGAGTGGAAGTCACATATCCCAGAGCAGTTTCTCAGAAAGCTTCTTTCCAGATTTCATCGGAGGATATTTCCTTTTTCACCGTAGCCCTCTAAGGGCTTCCAAATATCACTTTGCCAATTCCACAAGAACTGTCTTAGCGAAAGGCTTCTTTAGGGGAAAGCTGTAACTCTGTGAGATGATTTCACAGAACACAAAGAAGTTTCTCAGAAAGCTTCTTTCTCTTTGTTATGGGAGGATATTTCCTTTGGCCCTATATTCTTCAAAGGGATTCTAAATATCTGCTCTCAGATTCCACAGAAATAAGGCTAGCAAAGAGATCCACGAAATACAGATGTAACTCTGTGAGTGGAAGTCACATATCCCAGAGCAGTTTCTCAGAAAGCTTCTTTCCAGATTTCATCGGAGGATATTTCCTTTTTCACCATAGCCCTCTATGGGCTTCCAAATATCACTTTGCGAATTCCACAAGAACTGTCTTAGCGAAAGGCTTCTTGAGGGGAAAGCTGTAACTCTGTGAGATGATTTCACAGAACACAAAGAAGTTTCTCAGAAAACTTCTTTCTCTTTGTTATGGGAGGATATTTCCTTTGGCCCTATAGTCTTCAAAGGGATTCTAAATATCTGCTCTCAGATTCCACAGAAATAAGGCTAGCAAAGAGATCCACGAAATACAGATGTAACACTGTGAGTGGAAGTCACATATCACAGAGCAGTTTCTCAGAAAGCTTCTTTCCAGATTTCATTGGAGGATATTTCCTTTTTCACCATAGCCCTCTAAGCGGTTCCAAATATCACTTTGCCAATTCCACAAGAACTGTCTTAGCGAAAGGCTTCTTGAGGGGAAAGCTGTAACTCTGTGAGATGATTTCACAGAACACAAAGAAGTTTCTCAGAAAGCTTCTTCCTCTTTGTTATCGGAGGATATTTCCTTTGGCCCTATAGTCTACAAGGGGATTCTAAATATCTGCTTTCAGATTCCACAGAAATAAGGCTAGCAAAGAGATCCACGAAATACAGATGTAACTCTGTGAGTGGAAGTCACATATCATAGAGCAGTTTCTCAGAAAGGGTCTTTCCAGATTTCAGCTGAGGGTATTTCCTTTTTCACCATAGCCCTCTATGGGCTTCCAAATATCACTTTGCCAATTCCACAAGAACTGTCTTAGCGAAAGGCTTCTTGAGGGGAAAGCTGTAACTCTGTGAGATGATTTCACAGAACACAAAGGAGTTTCTCAGAAAGCTTCTTTCTCTTTGTTATCGGAGGATATTTCCTTTGGCCCTATAGTCTTCAAAGGGATCCGAAATATCTGTTCTCAGATTCCAAAGAAATAAGGCTAGCAAAGAGATCCACGAAATACAGATGTAACTCTGTGAGTGGAAGTCACATATCACAGAGCAGTTTCTCAGAAAGCTTCTTTCCAGATTTCATCGGAGGATATTTCCTTTTTCACCGTAGCCCTCTAAGGGCTTCCAAATATCACTTTGCCAATTCCACAAGAACTGTCTTAGCGAAAGGCTTCTTTAGGGGAAAGCTGTAACTCTCTGAGATGATTTCACAGAAGACAAAGAAGTTTCTCAGAAAGCTTCTTTCTCTTTGTTATGGGAGGATATTTCCTTTGTCCCTGTAGTCTTCAAAGAGATCCGAAATATCTGTTCTCAGATTCCACAGAAATAAGGCTAGCAAAGAGATCCACGAAATACAGATGTAACTCTGTGAGTGGAAGTCACATATCACAGAGCAGTTTCTCAGAAAGCTTCTTTCCAGATTTCATCGGAGGATATTTCCTTTTTCACCATAGCCCTCTAGGGGCTTCCAAATATCACTTTGCCAATTCCACAAGAACTGTCTTAGCGAAAGGCTTCTTGAGGGGAAAGCTGTAACTCTGTGAGATGATTTCACAGAACACAAAGAAGTTTCTCAGAAAGCTTCTTTCTCTTTGTTATGGGAGGATATTTCCTTTGTCCCTGTAGTCTTCAAAGAGATCCGAAATATCTGTTCTCAGATTCCACAGAAATACGGCTAGCAAAGAGATCCACGAAATACAGATGTAACTCTGTGAGTGGAAGTCACATATCACAGAGCAGTTTCTCAGAAAGCTTCTTTCCAGATTTCATCGGAGGATATTTCCTTTTTCACCATAGCCCTCTATGGGCTTCCAAATATCACTTTGCCAATTCCACAAGAACTGTCTTAGCGAAAGGCTTCTTGAGAGGAAAGCTGTAACTCTGTGAGATGATTTCACAGAACACAAAGAAGTTTCTCAGAAAGCTTCTTTCTCTTTGTTATCGGAGGATATTTCCTTTGGCCCTATAGTCTTCAAAGGGATCCGAAATATCTGTTCTCAGATTCCACAGAAATAAGGCTAGCAAAGAGATCCACGAAATACAGATGTAACTCTGTGAGTGGAAGTCACATATCACAGAGCAGTTTTTCAGAAAGCTTCTTTCCAGATTTCATCGGAGGATATTTCCTTTTTCACCGTAGCCCTCTAAGGGCTTCCAAATATCACTTTGCCAATTCCAGAAGAACTGTTTTAGCGAAAGGCTTCTTTAGGGGAAAGCTGTAACTCTGTGAGATGATTTCACAGAACACAAAGAAGTTTCTCAGAAAGCTTCTTTCTCTTTGTTATGGGAGGATATTTCCTTTGGCCCTATATTCTTCAAAGGGATTCTAAATATCTGCTCTCAGATTCCACAGAAATAAGGCTAGCAAAGAGATCCACGAAATACAGATGTAACTCTGTGAGTGGAAGTCACATATCCCAGAGCAGTTTCTCAGAAAGCTTCTTTCCAGATTTCATCGGAGGATATTTCCTTTTTCACCATAGCGCTCTATGGGCTTCCAAATATCACTTTGCCAATTCCACAAGAACTGTCTTAGCGAAAGGCTTCTTGAGGGGAAAGCTGTAACTCTGTGAGATGATTTCACAGAACACAAAGAAGTTTCTCAGAAAGCTTCTTTCTCTTTGTTATCGGAGGATATTTCCTTTGGCCCTATAGTCTTCAAAGGGATCCGAAATATCTGTTCTCAGATTCCACAGAAGTAAGGCTAGCAAAGAGATCCACGAAATACAGATGTAACTCTGTGAGTGGAAGTCACATATCACAGAGCAGTTTCTCAGAAAGCTTCTTTCCAGATTTCATCTGAGGATATTTCCTTTTTCAACATAGCCCTCTATGGGCTTCCAAATACCACTTTGCCAATTCCACAAGAACTGTCTTAGCGAAAGGCTTCTTTAGGGGAAAGCTGTAACTCTGGCGATGATTTCACAGAACACAAAGATGTTTCTCAGAAAGCTTCTTTCTCTTTGTTATCGGAGGATATTTCCTTTGGCCCTATAGTCTTCAAAGGGATCCGAAATATCTGTTCTCAGATTCCACAGAAATAAGGCTAGCAAAGAGATCCACGAAATACAGATGTAACTCTGTGAGTGGAAGTCACATATCACACAGCAGTTTCTCAAAAAGCTTCTTTCCAGATTTCATCGGAGGATATTTCCTTTTTCACCATAGCCCTCTATGGGCTTCCAAATATCACTTTGCCAATTCCAGAAGAACTGTCTTAGCGAAAGGCTTCTTGAGGGGAAAGCTGTAACTCTGTGAGATGATTTCACAGAACACAAAGAAGTTTCTCAGAAAGCTTCTTTCTCTTTGTTATCGGAGGATATTTCCTTTGGCCCTATAGTCTTCAAAGGGATTCGAAATATCTGTTCTCAGATTCAACAGAAATAAGGCTAGCAAAGAGATCCACGAAATACAGATGTAACTCTGTGAGTGGAAGTCACATATCACAGAGCAGTTTCTCAGAAAGCTTCTTTCCAGATTTCATCGGAGGATAATTCCTTTTTCACCATAGCCCTCTATGGGCTTCCAAATATCACTTTGCCAATTCCACAAGAACTGTCTTAGCGAAAGGCTTCTTGAGGGGAAAGCTGCAACTCTGGGAGATGATTTCACAGAACACAAAGGAGTTTCTCAGAAAGCTTCTTTCTCTTTGTTATCGGAGGATATTTCCTTTGGCCCTATAGTCTTCAAAGGGATCCGAAATATCTGTTCTCAGATTCCACAGAAATAAGGCTAGCAAAGAGATCCACGAAATACAGATGTAACTCTGTGAGTGGAAGTCACATATCACAGAGCAGTTTCTCAGAAAGCTTCTTTCCAGATTTCATCGGAGGATATTTCCTTTTTCACCGTAGCCCTCTAAGGGCTTCCAAATATCACTTTGCCAATTCCACAAGAACTGTCTTAGCGAAAGGCTTCTTGAGGTTAAAGCTGTAACTCTGTGAGATGATTTCACAGAACACAAAGAAGTTTCTCAGAAAGCTTCTTTCTCTTTGTTATGGGAGGATATTTCCTTTGGCCCTGTAGTCTTCAAAGAGATCCGAAATATCTGTTCTCAGATTCCATAGAAATAAGGCTAGCAAAGAGATCCACGAAATACAGATGTAACTCTGTGAGTGGAAGTCACATATCACAGAGCAGTTTCTCAGAAAGCTTCTTTCCAGATTTCATCGGAGGATATTTCCTTTTTCACCATAGCCGTCTATGGGCTTCCCAATATCACTTTGCCAATTCCACAATAACTGTCTTAGAGAAAGGCTTCTTCAGGGGAAAGCTGTAACTCTGTGAGATGATTTCACAGAACACAAAGAAGTTTCTCAGAAAGCTTCTTTCACTTTGTTATCGGAGGATATTTCCTTTGGCCCTGTAGTCTTCAAAGGGATCCGAAATATCTGTTCTCAGATTCCACAGAAATAAGGCTAGCAAAGAGATCCACGAAATACAGATATAACTCTGTGAGTGGAAGTCACATATCACAGAGCAGTTTCTCAGAAAGCTTCCTTCCAGATTTCATCGGAGGATATTTCCTTTTTCACCATAGCCCTCTATGGGCTTCCAAATATCACTTTGCCAATTCCACAAGAACTGTCTTAGCGAAAGGCTTCTTGAGGGGAAAGCTGTAACTCTGTGAGATGATTTCACAGAACACAAAGAAGTTTCTCAGAAAGCTTCTTTCTCTTTGTTATCGGAGGATATTTCCTTTGGCCCTATAGTCTTCAAAGGGATCCGAAATATCTGTTCTCAGATTCCACAGAAATAAGGCTAGCAAAGAGATCCACGAAATACAGATGTAACTCTGTGAGTGGAAGTCACATATCACAGAGCAGTTTCTCAGAAAGCTTCTTTCCATATTTCATCGGAGGATATTTCCTTTTTCACCATAGACCTCTATGGGCTTCCAAATATCACCTTGTCAATTCCACAAGAACTGTCTTAGCGAAAGGCTTCTTGAGGGGAAAGCTGTAACTCTGTGAGATGATTTCACAGAACACAAAGAAGTTTCTCAGAAAGCTTCTTTCTCTTTGTTATGGGAGGATATTTCCTTTGGCCCTATAGTCTTCAAGGGGATTCTAAATATCTGCTTTCAGATTCCACAGAAATAAGGCTAGCAAAGAGATCCACGAAATACAGATGTAACTCTGTGAGTGGAAGTCACATATCCCAGAGCAGTTTCTCAGAAAGCTTCTTTCCATATTTCATCGGAGGATATTTCCTTTTTCACCGTAGCCCTCTATGGGCTTCCAAATATCACTTTGCCAATTCCACAAGAACTGTCTTAGCGAAAGGCTTCTTGAGGGGAAAGCTGTAAGTCTGTGAGATGATTTCACAGAACACAAAGAAGTTTCTCAGAAAGCTTCTTTCTCTTTGTGATCGGAGGATATTTCCTTTGGCCCTATAGTCTTCAAAGGGATCCGAAATATCTGTTCTCGGATTCCACAGAAATAAGGCTAGCAAAGAGATCCACGAAATACAGATGTAACTCTGTGAGTGGAAGTCACATATCACAGAGCAGTTTCTCAGAAAGCTTCTTTCCAGATTTCATCGGAGGATATTTCCTTTTTCACCGTAGCCCTCTAAGGGCTTCCAAATATCACTTTGCCAATTCCACAAGAACTGTCTTAGCGAAAGGCTTCTTGAGTGGAAAGCTGTAACTCTGTGAGATGATTTCACAGAACACAAAGAAGTTTCTCAGAAAGCTTCTTTCTCTTTGTTATGGGAGGATATTTCCTTGGGCCCTATATTCTTCAAAGGGATTCTAAATATCTGCTCTCAGATTCCACAGAAATAAGGCTAGCAAAGAGATCCACGAAATACAGATGTAACTCTGTGAGTGAAAGTCACATATCACAGAGCAGTTTCTCAGAAAGCTTCTTTCCAGATTTCCTCTGAGGATATTTCCTTTTTCACCATAGCCCTCTTTGGGCTTCCAAATATCACTTTGCCAACTCCACAAGAACTGTCTTAGCGAAAGGCTTCTTGAGGGGAAAGCTGTAACTCTGTGAGATGATTTCACAGAACACAAAGAAGTTTCTCAGAAAGCTTTTTTCTCTTTGTTATCGTTGGATATTTCCTTTGGTCCTATAGTCTTCAAAGGGATCCGAAATATCTGTTCTCAGATTCCACAGAAATAAGGCTAGCAAAGAGATCCACGAAATACAGATGTAACTCTGTGAGTGGAAGTCACATATCACAGAGCACTTTCTCAGAAAGCTTCTCTCCAGATTTCATCAGAGGATATTTCCTTTTTCACCATAGCCGTCTATGGGCTTCCAAATATCACTTTGCCAATTCCACAAGAACTGTCTTAGCGAAAGGCTTCTTGAGGGGAAAGCTGCAACTCTGTGAGATGATTTCACAGAACACAAAGAAGTTTCTCAGAAAGCTTCTTTCTCTTTGTTATCGGAGGATATTTCCTTTGGCCCTATAGTCTTCAAAATGATCCGAAATATCTGTTCTCAGATTCCACAGAAATAAGGCTAGCAAAGAGATCCACGAAATACAGATGTAACTCTGTGAGTGGAAGTCACATAAAACAGAGCAGTTTCTCAGAAAGCTTCTTTCCAGATTTCATCTGAGGATATTTCCTTTTTCACCTTAGCTCTCTATGGGCTTCCAAATATCACTTTGCCAATTCCACAAGAACTGTCTTAGCGAAAGGATTCTTGAGGGGAAAGCTGTAACTCTATGAGATGATTTCACAGAACACAAAGAAGTTTCTCAGAAAGCTTCTTTCTCTTTCTTATCGGAGGATATTTCCTTTGGCAATATAGTCTTCAAAGGGATCCGAAATATCTGTTCTCAGATTCCACAGAAATAAGGATAGCAAAGAGATCCACGAAATACAGATGTAACTCTGTGAGTGGAAGTCACATATCACAGAGCAGTTTCTCAGAAAGCTTCTTTCCAGATTTCATCGGAGGATATTTCCTTTTTCACCATAGCCCTCTATGGGCTTCCAAATATCACTTTGGCAATTCCACAAGAACTGTCTTAGCGAAAGGCTTCTTGAGGGGAAAGCTGTAACTCTGTGAGATGATTTCACAGAACACAAAGGAGTTTCTCAGAAAGCTTCTTTCTCTTTGTTATCGGAGGATATTTCCTTTGGCCCTATAGTCTTCAATGGGATCCGAAATATCTGTTCTCAGATTCCACAGAAATAAGGCTAGCAAAGAGATCCACGAAATACAGATGTAACTCTGTGAGTGGAAGTCACATATCACAGAGCAGTTTCTCAGAAAGCTTCTTTCCAGATTTCATCGGAGGATATTTCCTTTTTCACCATAGCCCTCTATGGGCTTCCAAATATCACTTTGCCAATTCCACAAGAACTGTCTTAGAGAAAGGCTTCTTGAGGGGAAAGCTGTAACTCTGTGAGATGATTTCACAGAACACAAAGAAGTTTCTCAGAAAGCTTCTATCTCTTTGTTATCGGAGGATATTTACTTTGGCCCTATAGTCTTCAAAGGGATCCGAAATATCTGTTCTCAGATTCCACAGAAATAAGGCTAGCAAAGAGATCCACGAAATACAGATGTAACTCTGTGAGTGGAAGTCACATATCACAGAGCAGTTTCTCAGAAAGCTTC
This sequence comes from Macaca mulatta, assembly GCF_049350105.2. Classification (NCBI taxonomy): domain Eukaryota; kingdom Metazoa; phylum Chordata; class Mammalia; order Primates; family Cercopithecidae; genus Macaca; species Macaca mulatta. Next base: position 34,188,471 of record NC_133417.1, read on the forward strand.
TCTCCAGATTTCATCAGAGGATAATTCCTTTTTCACCATAGCCGTCTATGGGCTTCCAAATATCACTTTGCCAATTCCACAAGAACTGTCTTAGCGAAAGGCTTCTTGAGGGGAAAGCTGCAACTCTGGGAGATGATTTCACAGAACACAATGAAGTTTCTCAGAAAGCTTCTTTCTCTTTGTTATCGGAGGATATTTCCTTTGGCCCTATAGTCTTCAAAGGGATCCGAAATATCTGTTCTCAGATTCCACAGAAATAAGGCTAGCAAAGAGATCCACGAAATACAGATGTAACTCTGTGAGTGGAAGTCACATATCACAAGCAGTTTCTCAGAAAGATTCTTTCCAGATTTCATCTGAGGATATTTCCTTTTTCACCATAGCTCTCTATGGGCTTCCAAATATCACTTTGCCAATTCCAAAGAACTGTGTTAGCGAAAGGCTTCTTGAGGGGAAAGCTGTAACTCTATGAGATGATTTCACAGAACACAAAGAAGTTTCTCAGAAAGCTTCTTTCTCTTTCTTATCGGAGGATATTTCTTTTGGCACTATAGTCTTCAAAGGGATCCGAAATATCTGTTCTCAGATTCCACAGAAATAAGGATAGCAAAGAGATCCACGAAATACAGATGTAACTCTGTGAGTGGAAGTCACATATCACAGAGCAGTTTCTCAGAAAGCTTCTTTCCAGATTTCATCGGAGGATATTTCCTTTTTCACCATAGCCCTCTATGGGCTTCCAAATATCACTTTGCCAATTCCACAAGAACTGTGTTAGCGAAAGGCTTCTTGAGGGGATAGCTGTAACTCTGTGAGATGATTTCACAGAACACAAAGAAGTTTCTCAGAAAGCTTCTTTCTCTTTGTTATGGGAGGATATTTCCTTTGGCCCTATAGTCTTCAAAGGGATTCTTAATATCTGCTCTCAGATTCCACAGAAATAAGGCTAGCAAAGAGATCCACGAAATACAGATGTAACACTGTGAGTGGAAGTCACATATCACAGAGCAGTTTCTCAGAAAGCTTCTTTCCAGATTTCATTGGAGGATATTTCCTTTTTCACCATAGCCCTCTTTGGGCTTCCAAATATCACTTTGCCAATTCCACAAGAACTGTCTTAGCGAAAGGCTTCTTGAAGGGAAAGCTGTAACTCTGTGAGATGATTTCACAGAACACAAAGAAGTTTCTCAGAAAGCTTCTTTCTCTTTGTTAACGGAGCATATTTCCTTTGGCCCTATAGTCTTCAAAGGGATCCGAAATATCTGTTCTCAGATTCCACAGAAATAAGACTAGCAAAGAGATCCACGAAATACAGATGTAACTCTGTGAGTGGAAGTCTCATATCACAGAGCAGTTTCTCAGAAAGCTTCTTTCCAGATTTCATCGGAGGATATTTCCTTTTTCACCATAGCCGTCTATGTGCTTCCAAATATCACTTTGCCAATTCGACAAGAACTGTCTTAGCGAAAGGCTTCTTGAGGGGAAAGCTGCAACTCTGGGAGATGATTTCACAGAACACAAAGAAGTTTCTCAGAAAGCTTCTTTCTCTTTGTTATCGTTGGATATTTCCTTTGGCCCTATAGTCTTCAAAGGGATCCGAAATATCTGTTCTCAGATTCCACAGAAATAAGGCTAGCAAAGAGATCCACGAAATACAGATGTAACTCTGTGAGTGGAAGTCACATATCCCAGAGTAGTTTCTCAGAAAGCTTCTTTCCAGATTTCATCTGAAGATATTTCCTTTTTCACCATAGCCCTCTATGGGCTTCCAAATATCACTTTGCCAATTCCACAAGAACTGTCTTAGCGAAAGGCTTCTTGAGGGGAAAGCTGTAACTCTGTGAGATGATTTCACAGAACACAAAGGAGTTTCTCAGAAAGCTTCTTTCTCTTTGTTATCGGAGGATATTTCCTTTGGCCCTATAGTCTTCAATAGGATCCGAAATATCTGTTCTCAGATTCCACAGAAATAAGGCTAGCAAAGAGATCCACGAAATACAGATGTAACTCTGTGAGTGGAAGTCACATATCACAGAGCAGTTTCTCAGAAAGCTTCTTTCCAGATTTCATCGGAGGATATTTCCTTTTTCACCATAGCCCTCTATGGGGTTCCAAATATCACTTTGCCAATTCCACAAGAACTGTCTTAGCGAAAGGCTTCTTGAGGGGAAAGCTGTAACTCTGTGAGATGATTTCACAGAACACAAAGAAGTTTCTCAGAAAGCTTCTTTCTCTTTGTTATGGGAGGATATTTCCTTTGGCCCTATAGTCTTCAAAGGGATTCTAAATATCTGCTCTCAGATTCCACAAAAATAAGGCTAGCAAAGAGATCCACGAAATACAGATGTAACTCTGTGAGTGGAAGTCACATATCACAGAGCAGTTTCTCAGAAAGCTTCTTTCCAGATTTCATCTGAGGATATTTCCTTTTTCACCATAGCCCTCTATGGGCTTCCAAATATCACTTTGCCAATTCCACAGGAACTGTCTTAGCGAAAGGCTTCTTGAGGGGAAAGCTGTAACTCTGTGGGATGATTTCACAGAACACAAAAAAAAGTTTCTCAGAAAGCTTCTTTCTCTTTGTTATCGTTGGATATTTCATTTGGCCCTATAGTCTTCAAAGGGATCCGAAATATCTGTTCTCAGATTCCACAGAAATAAGGCTAGCAAAGAGATCCACGAAATACAGATGTAACTCTGTGAGTGGAAGTCACATATCACAGAGCAGTTTCTCAGAAAGCTTCTTTCCAGATTTCATCTGAAGATATTTCCTTTTTCACCATAGCCCTCTATGGGCTTCCAAATATCACTTTGCCAATTCCACAAGAACTGTCTTAGCGAAAGGTTTCTTGAGGGGAAAGCTGTAACTCTGTGAGATGATTTCACAGAACACAAAGAAGTTTCTCAGAAAGCTTCTTTCTCTTTGTTATCGGAGGATATTTCCTTTGGCCCTATAGTCTTCAAAGGGATCCGAAATATCTGTTCTCAGATTCCACAGAAATAAGGCTAGCAAAGAGATCCACGAAATACAGATGTAACTCTGTGAGTGGAAGTCACATATCCCAGAGCAGTTTCTCAGAAAGCTTCTTTCCAGATTTCATCGGAGGATATTTCCTTTTTCACCATAGCCCTCTATTGGCTTCCAAATATCACTTTGCCAATTCCACAAGAACTGTCTTAGCGAAAGGCTTCTTGAGGGGAAAGCTGTAACTCTGTGAGATGATTTCACAGAACACAAAGAAGTTTCTCAGAAAGCTTCTTTCTCTTTGTTATGGGAGGATATTTCGTTTGGCCCTATAGTCTTCAAAGGGATTCTAAATATCTGCTCTCAGATTCCACAGAAATAAGGCTAGCAAAGAGATCCACGAAATACAGATGTAACTCTGTGAGTGGAAGTAACATATCACAGAGCAGTTTCTCAGAAAACTTCTTTCCAGATTTCATCGGAGGATATTTCCTTTTTCACCATAGCCCTCTAGGGGCTTCCAAATATCACTTTGCCAATTCCACAAGAACTGTCTTAGCGAAAGGCTTCTTGAGGGGAAAGCTGTAACTCTGTGAGATGATTTCACAGAACACAAAAAAAAGTTTCTCAGAAAGCTTCTTTCTCTTTGTTATCGTTGGATATTTCCTTTGTCCCTATAGTCTTCAAAGGGATCCGAAATATCTGTTCTCAGATTCCACAGAAATAAGGCTAGCAAAGAGATCCACGAAATACAGATGTAACTCTGTGAGTGGAAGTCACATATCACAGAACAGTTTCTCAGAAAGCTTCTTTCCAGATTTCATCTGAAGATATTTCCTTTTTCACCACAGCCCTCAATGGGCTTCCAAATATCACTTTGCCAATTCCACAAGAACTGTCTTAGCGAAAGGCTTCTTGAGGGGAAAGCTGTAACTCTGTGAGATGATTTCACAGAACACAAAGGAGTTTCTCAGAAAGCTTCTTTCTCTTTGTTATAGGAGGATATTTCCTTTGGCCCTATAGTCTTCAATAGGATCCGAAATATCTGTTCTCAGATTCCACAGAAATAAGGCTAGCAAAGAGATCCACGAAATACAGATGTAACTCTGTGAGTGGAAGTCACATATCACAGAGCAGTTTCTCAGAAAGCTTCTTTGCAGATTTCATCGGAGGATATTTCCTTTTTCACCATAGCCCTCTACGGGCTTCCAAATATCACTTTGCCAATTCCACAAGAACTGTCTTAGCGAAAGGCTTCTTGAGGGGAAAGCTCTAACTCTGTGAGTTGATTTCACAGAACACAAAGAAGTTTCTCAGAAAGCTTCTTTCTCTTTGTTATGGGAGGATATTTCGTTTGGCCCTATAGTCTTCAAAGGGATCCGAAGTATCTGTTCTCAGATTCCACAGAAATAAGGCTAGCAAAGAGATCCACGAAATACAGATGTAACTCTGTGAGTGGAAGTCACATATCACAGAGCAGTTTCTCAGAAAGCTTCTTTCCAGATTTCATCGGAGGATATTTCCTTTTTCACCATAGCCCTCTAGGGGCTTCCAAATATCACTTGGCCAATTCCAGAAGAACTGTCTTAGCGAAAGGCTTCCTGAGGGGAAAGCTGTAACTCTGTGAGATGATTTCACAGAACACAAAGAAGTTTCTCAGGAAGCTTCTTTCTCTTTGTTATGGGAGGATATTTCCTTCGGCCCTATAGACTTAAAGGGATTCTAAATATCTGCTCTCAGATTCCACAGAAATAAGGCTAGCAAAGAGATCCACGAAATGCTGATGTAACTCTGTGAGTGGAAATCACATATCACAGAGCAGTTTCTCAGAAACCTTCTTTCCAGATTTCATTCGAGGATATTTCCTTTTTCACCATAGCCCTCTATGGGCTTCCAAATATCACTTTGCCAATTCCACAAGAACTGACTTAGCGAAAGGCTTCTTGAGGGGAAAGGTGTAACTCTGTGAGATGATTTCACAGAACACAAAGAAGTTTCTCAGAAAGCTTCTTTCTCTTTGTTATCGGAGGATATTTCCTTTGGCCCTATAGTCTTCAAAGGGATCCGAAATATCTGTTCTCAGATTCCACAGAAATAAGGCTAGCAAAGAGATCCACGAAATACAGATGTAACTCTGTGAGTGGAAGTCACATATCCCAGAGCAGTTTCTCAGAAAGCTTCTTTCCAGATTTCATCGGAGGATATTTCCTTTTTCACCGTAGCCCTCTATGGGCTTCCAAATATCACTTTGCCAATTCCACAAGAAATGTCTTAGCGAAAGGCTTCTTGAGGGGAAAGCTGCAACTCTGTGAGATGATTTCACAGAACACAAAGAAGTTTCTCAGAAAGCTTCTTTCTCTTTGTTATCGGAGGATATTTCCTTTGGCCCTATAGTCTTCAAAGGGATCCGAAATATCTGTTCTCAGATTCCCCAGAAATAAGGCTAGCAAAGAGATCCACGAAATACAGATGTAACTCTGTGAGTGGAAGTCACATATCACAGAGCAGTTTCTCAGAAAGCTTCTTTCCAGATTTCATTGGAGGGTATTTCCTTTATCACAATAGCCCTCTATGGGCTTCCAAATATCACTTTGCCAATTCCACAAAAACTGTCTTAGCGAAAGGCTTCTTCAGGGGAAAGCTGTAACTCTGGGAGATGATTTCACAGAACACAAAGAAGTTTCTCAGAAAGCTTCTTTCTCTTTGTTATCGGAGTATATATACTTTTGCCCTATAGTCTTCAAAGGGATCCTAAATATCTGTTCTCAGACTCCACAGTAATAAGGCTAGCAAAGACATCCACGAAATACAGATGAAATTCTGTGAGTGGAAGTCTCATATCACAGAGCAGTTTCTCAGAATGCTTCTTTCCAGATTCCATCGGAGGATATTTCCTTTTTCACCATAGCCCTCTAAGGGCTTCCAAATATCACTTTGCCAATTCCACAAGAACTGTCTTAGCGAAAGGCTTCTTGAGGGGAAAGCTGTAACTCTGGGAGATGATTTCACAGAACACAAAGAAGTTTCTCAGAAAGCTTCTTTCTCTTTGTTATCGTTGGATATTTCCTTTGGCCCTATAGTCTTCAAAGGGATCCGAAATATCTGTTCTCAGATTCCACAGAAATAAGGCTAGCAAAGAGATCCACGAAATACAGATGTAACTCTGTGAGTGGAAGTCACATATCACAGAGCAGTTTCTCAGAAAGCTTCTTTCCAGATTTCATCTGAGGATATTTCCTTTTTCACCATAGCCCTCTATGGGCTTCCAAATATCACTTTGCCAATTCCACAAGAACTGTCTTAGCGAAAGGCTTCTTGAGGGGAAAGCTGTAACTCTGTGAGATGATTTCACAGAACACAAAGAAGTTTCTCAGAAAGCTTCTATCTCTTTGTTATCGGAGGATATTTCCTTTGGCCCTATAGTCTTCAAAGGGATCCGAAATATCTGTTCTCAGATTCCACAGAAATAAGACTAGCAAAGAGATCCACGAAATACAGATGTAACTCTGTGAGTGGAAGTCTCATATCACAGAGCAGTTTCTCAGAAAGCTTCTTTCCAGATTTCATCGGAGGATATTTCCTTTTTCACCATAGCCGTCTATGGTCTTCCAAATATCACTTTGCCAATTCGACAAGAACTGTCTTAGCGAAAGGCTTCTTGAGGGGAAAGCTGCAACTCTGGGAGATGATTTCACAGAACACAAAGAAGTTTCTCAGAAAGCTTCTTTCTCTTTGTTATCGGAGGATATTTCCTTTGGCCCTATAGTGTTCAAAGGGATTCTAAATATCTGCTTTCAGATTCCACAGAAATAAGGCTAGCAAAGAGATCCACGAAATACAGATGTAACTCTGTGAGTGGAAGTCACATATCACAGAGCAGTTTCTCAGAAAGCTTCTTTCCAGATTTCATCTGAGGATATTTCCTTTTTCACCATAGCCCTCTATGGGCTTCCAAATATCACTTTGCCAATTCCACAAGAACTGTCTTAGCGAAAGGTTTCTTGAGGGGAAAGCTGTAACTCTGTGAGATGATTTCACAGAACACAAAGAAGTTTCTCAGAAAGCTTCTTTCTCTTTGTTATCGGAGGATATTTCCTTTGGCCCTATAGTCTTCAAAGGGATCCGAAATATCTGTTCTCAGATTCCACAGAAATAAGGCTAGCAAAGAGATCCACGAAATACAGATGTAACTCTGTGAGTGGAAGTCACATATCCCAGAGCAGTTTCTCAGAAAGCTTCTTTCCAGGTTTCATCGGAGGATATTTCCTTTTTCAACATAGCCCTCCATGGGCTTCCAAATATCACTTTGCCAATTCCACAAGAACTGTCTTAGCGAAAGGCTTCTTGAGGGGAAAGCTGTAACTCTGTGAGATGATTTCACAGAACACAAAGGAGTTTCTCAGAAAGCTTCTTTCTCTTTGTTATCGGCGGATATTTCCTTTGGCCCTATAGTCTTCAAAGGGATCCGAAGTATCTGTTCTCAGATTCCACAGAAATAAGGCTAGCAAAGAGATCCACGAAATACAGATGTAACTCTGTGAGTGGAAGTCACATATCACAGAGCAGTTTCTCAGAAAGCTTCTTTCCAGATTTCATCGGAGGATATTTCCTTTTTCACCATAGCCCTCTAGGGGCTTCCAAATATCACTTTGCCAATTCCAGAAGAACTGTCTTAGCGAAAGGCTTCCTGAGGGGAAAGCTGTAACTCTGTGAGATGATTTCACAGAACACAAAGAAGTTTTTCAGGAAGCTTCTTTCTCTTTGTTATGGGAGGATATTTCCTTTGGCCCTATAGTCTTAAAGGGATTCTAAATATCTGCTCTCAGATTCCACAGAAATAAGGCTAGCAAAGAGATCCACGAAATGCTGATGTAACTCTGTGAGTGGAAATCACATATCACAGAGCAGTTTCTCAGAAAGCTTCTTTCCAGATTTCATTCGAGGATATTTCCTTTTTCACCATAGCCCTCTATGGGCTTCCAAATATCACTTTGCCAATTCCACAAGAACTGTCTTAGCGAAAGGCTTCTTGAGGGGAAAGCTGTAACTCTGTGAGATGATTTCACAGAACACAAAGAAGTTTCTCAGAAAGCTTCTTTCTCTTTGTTATCGGAGGATATTTCCTTTGGCCCTATAGTCTTCAAAGGGATCCGAAATATCTGTTCTCAGATTCCACAGAAATAAGGGTAGCAAAGAGATCCACGAAATACAGATGTAACTCTGTGAGTGGAAGTCACATATCACAGAGCAGTTTCTCAGAAAGCTTCTTTCCAGATTTCATCTGAGGATATTTCCTTTTTCACCATAGCAATCTATGGGCTTCCAAATATCACTTTGCCAATTCCACAAGAACTGTCTTTGCGAAAGGCTTCTTGAGGGGAAAGCTGTAACTCTATGAGATGATTTCACAGAACACAAAGAAGTTTCTCAGAAAGCTTCTTTCTCTTTCTTATCGGATGATATTTCCTTTGGCCCTATAGTCTTCAAAGGGATCCGAAATATCTGTTCTCAGATTCCACAGAAATAAGGCTAGCAAAGAGATCCACGAAAAACAGATGTAACTCTGTGAGTGGAAGTCACATATCCCAGAGCAGTTTCTCAGAAAGCTTCTTTCCAGATTTCATCGGAGGATATTTCCTTTTTCACCATAGCCCTCTATGGGCTTCCAAATATCACTTTGCCAATTCCACAAAAACTGTCTTAGCGAAAGGCTTCTTCAGGGGAAAGCTGTAACTCTGGGAGATGATTTCACAGAACACAAAGAAGATTCTCAGAAAGCTTCTTTCTCTTTGTTATCGGAGTTTATATCCTTTTGCCCTATAGTCTTCAAAGGGATCCTAAATATCTGTTCTCAGACTCCACAGAAATAAGGCTAGCAAAGACATCCACGAAATACAGATGAAACTCTGTGAGTGGAAGTCTCATATCACAGAGCAGTTTCTCAGAATGCTTGTTTCCAGATTTCATCGGAGGATATTTCCTTTTTCACCATAGCCCTCTAAGGGCTTCCAAATATCACTTTGCCAATTCCACAAGAACTGTCTTAGCGAAAGGCTTCTTGAGGGGAAAGCTGTAACTCTGGGAGATGATTTCACAGAACACAAAGAAGTTTCTCAGAAAGCTTCTTTCTCTTTGTTATCGGAGGATATTTCCTTTGGCCCTATAGTCTTCAAAGGGATCCGAAATATCTGTTCTCAGATTCCACAGAAATAAGGCTAGCAAAGAGATCCACGAAATACAGATGTAACTCTGTGAGTGGAAGTCACATAAAACAGAGCAGTTTCTCAGAAAGCTTCTTTCCAGATTTCATCTGAGGATATTTCCTTTTTCACCATAGCTCTCTATGGGCTTCCAAATATCACTTTGCCAATTCCACAAGAACTGTCTTAGCGAAAGGATTCTTGAGGGGAAAGCTGTAACTCTATGAGATGATTTCACAGAACACAAAGAAGTTTCTCAGAAAGCTTCTTTCTCTTTCTTATCGGAGGATATTTCCTTTGGCAATATAGTCTTCAAAGGGATCCGAAATATCTGTTCTCAGATTCCACAGAAATAAGGCTAGCAAAGAGATCCACGAAATACAGATGTAACTCTGTGAGTGGAAGTCACATATCACAGAGCAGTTTCTCAGAAAGCTTCTTTCCAGATTTCATCGGAGGATATTTCCTTTTTCACCATAGCCCTCTATGGGCTTCCAAATATCACTTTGGCAATTCCACAAGAACTGTCTTAGCGAAAGGCTTCTTGAGGGGAAAGCTGTAACTCTGTGAGATGATTTCACAGAACACAAAGGAGTTTCTCAGAAAGCTTCTTTCTCTTTGTTATCGGAGGATATTTCCTTTGGCCCTATAGTCTTCAATGGGATCCGAAATATCTGTTCTCAGATTCCACAGAAATAAGGCTAGCAAAGAGATCCACGAAATACAGATGTAACTCTGTGAGTGGAAGTCACATATCACAGAGCAGTTTCTCAGAAAGCTTCTTTCCAGATTTCATCGGAGGAAATTTCCTTTTTCACCATAGCCGTCTACGGGCTTCCAAATATCACTTTGCCAATTCCACAAGAACTGTCTTAGCGAAAGGCTTCTTGAGGGGAAAGCTGTAACTCTGTGAGATGATTTCACAGAACACAAAGAAGTTTCTCAGAAAGCTTCTATCTCTTTGTTATCGGAGGATATTTACTTTGGCCATATAGTCTTCAAAGGGATCCGAAATATCTGTTCTCAGATTCCACAGAAATAAGGCTAGCAAAGAGATCCACGAAATACAGATGTAACGCTGTTAGTGGAAGTCACATATCACAGAGCAGTTTCTCAGAAAGCTTCTCTCCAGATTTCATCAGAGGATAATTCCTTTTTCACCATAGCCGTCTATGGGCTTCCAAATATCACTTTGCCAATTCCACAAGAACTGTCTTAGCGAAAGGCTTCTTGAGGGGAAAGCTGCAACTCTGGGAGATGATTTCACAGAACACAATGAAGTTTCTCAGAAAGCTTCTTTCTCTTTGTTATCGGAGGATATTTCCTTTGGCCCTATAGTCTTCAAAGGGATCCGAAATATCTGTTCTCAGATTCCACAGAAATAAGGCTAGCAAAGAGATCCACGAAATACAGATGTAACTCTGTGAGTGGAAGTCACATATCACAAGCAGTTTCTCAGAAAGATTCTTTCCAGATTTCATCTGAGGATATTTCCTTTTTCACCATAGCTCTCTATGGGCTTCCAATATCACTTTGCCAATTCCACAAGAACTGTGTTAGCGAAAGGCTTCTTGAGGGGAAAGCTGTAACTCTATGAGATGATTTCACAGAACACAAAGAAGTTTCTCAGAAAGCTTCTTTCTCTTTCTTATCGGAGGATATTTCCTTTGGCACTATAGTCTTCAAAGGGATCCGAAATATCTGTTCTCAGATTCCACAGAAATAAGGATAGCAAAGAGATCCACGAAATACAGATGTAACTCTGTGAGTGGAAGTCACATATCACAGAGCAGTTTCTCAGAAAGCTTCTTTCCAGATTTCATCGGAGGATATTTCCTTTTTCACCATAGCCCTCTAGGGGTTCAAAATATCACTTTGCCAATTCCACAAGAACTGTCTTAGCGAAAGGCTTCTTGAGGGGAAAGCTGTAACTCTGTGAGATGATTTCACAGAACACAAAGAAGTTTCTCAGAAAGCTTCTTTCTCTTTGTTATCGGAGGATATTTCCTTTGGCCCTATAGTCTTCAAAGGGATTCTTAATATCTGCTCTCAGATTCCACAGAAATAAGGCTAGCAAAGAGATCCACGAAATACAGATGTAACTCTGTGAGTGGAAGTCACATATCACAGAGCAGTTTCTCAGAAAGCTTCTTTCCAGATTTCATCGGAGGATATTTCCTTTTTCACCGTAGCCCTCTAAGGGCTTCCAAATATCACTTTGCCAATTCCACAAGAACTGTCTTAGCGAAAGGCTTCTTGAAGGGAAAGCTGTAACTCTGTGAGATGATTTCACAGAACACAAAGAAGTTTCTCAGAAAGCTTCTTTCTCTTTGTTAACGGAGCATATTTCCTTTGGCCCTATAGTCTTCAAAGGGATCCGAAATATCTGTTCTCAGATTCCACAGAAATAAGACTAGCAAAGAGATCCACGAAATACAGATGTAACTCTGTGAGTGGAAGTCTCATATCACAGAGCAGTTTCTCAGAAAGCTTCTTTCCAGATTTCATCGGAGGATATTTCCTTTTTCACCATAGCCGTCTATGGGCTTCCAAATATCACTTTGCCAATTCCACAAGAACTGTCTTAGCGAAAGGCTTCTTGAGGGGAAAGCTGCAACTCTGGGAGATGATTTCACAGAACACAAAGAAGTTTCTCAGAAAGCTTCTTTCTCTTTGTTATCGTTGGATATTTCCTTTGGCCCTATAGTCTTCAAAGGGATCCGAAATATCTGTTCTCAGATTCCACAGAAATAAGGCTAGCAAAGAGATCCACGAAATACAGATGTAACTCTGTGAGTGGAAGTCACATATCCCAGAGTAGTTTCTCAGAAAGCTTCTTTCCAGATTTCATCTGAAGATATTTCCTTTTTCACCATAGCCCTCTACGGGCTTCCAAATATCACTTTGCCAATTCCACAAGAACTGTCTTAGCGAATGGCTTCTTGAGGGGAAAGCTGTAACTCTGTGAGATGATTTCACAGAACACAAAGGAGTTTCTCAGAAAGCTTCTTTCTCTTTGTTATCAGAGGATATTTCCTTTCGCCCTATAGTCTTCAATAGGATCCGAAATATCTGTTCTCAGATTCCACAGAAATAAGGCTAGCAAAGAGATCCACGAAATACAGATGTAACTCTGTGAGTGGAAGTCACATATCACAGAGCAGTTTCTCAGAAAGCTTCTTTCCAGATTTCATCGGAGGATATTTCCTTTTTCACCATAGCCCTCTATGGGGTTCCAAATATCACTTTGCCAATTCCACAAGAACTGTCTTAGCGAAAGGCTTCTTGAGGGGAAAGCTGTAACTCTGTGAGATGATTTCACAGAACACAAAGAAGTTTCTCAGAAAGCTTCTTTCTCTTTGTTATGGGAGGATATTTCCTTTGGCCCTATAGTCTTCAAAGGGATTCTAAATATCTGCTCTCAGATTCCACAAAAATAAGGCTATCAAAGAGATCCACGAAATACAGATGTAACTCTGTGAGTGGAAGTCACATATCACAGAGCAGTTTCTCAGAAAGCTTCTTTCCAGATTTCATCTGAGGATATTTCCTTTTTCACCATAGCCCTCTATGGGCTTCCAAATATCACTTTGCCAATTCCACAAGAACTGTCTTAGCGAAAGGCTTCTTGAGGGGAAAGCTGTAACTCTGTGAGATGATTTCACAGAACACAAAAAAGTTTCTCAGAAAGCTTCTTTCTCTTTGTTATCGTTGGATATTTCATTTGGCCCTATAGTCTTCAAAGGGATCCGAAATATCTGTTCTCAGATTCCACAGAAATAAGGCTAGCAAAGAGATCCACGAAATACAGATATAACTCTGTGAGTGGAAGTCACATATCACAGAGCAGTTTCTCAGAAAGCTTCTTTCCAGATTTCATCTGAAGATATTTCCTTTTTCACCATAGCCCTCTATGGGCTTCCAAATATCACTTTGCCAATTCCACAAGAACTGTCTTAGCGAAAGGCTTCTTGAGGGGAAAGCTGTAACTCTGTGAGATGATTTCACAGAACACAAAGGAGTTTCTCAGAAAGCTTCTTTCTCTTTGTTATCGGAGATTATTTCCTTTGGCCCTATAGTCTTCAATAGGATCCGAAATATCTGTTCTCAGATTCCACAGAAATAAGGATAGCAAAGAGATCCACGAAATACAGATGTAACTCTGTGAGTGGAAGTCACATATCACAGAGCAGTTTCTCAGAAAGCTTCTTTCCAGATTTCATCGGAGGATATTTCCTTTTTCACCATAGCCCTCTATGGGCTTCCAAATATCACTTTGCCAATTCCACAAGAACTGTCTTAGCGAAAGGCTTCTTGAGGGGAAAGCTGTAACTCTGTGAGATGATTTCACAGAACACAAAGAAGTTTCTCAGAAAGCTTCTTTCTCTTTGTTATCGGAGGATATTTCCTTTGGCCCTATAGTCTTCAAAGGGATCAGAAATATCTGTTCTCAGATTCCACAGAAATAAGGCTAGCAAAGAGATCCATAAAATACAGATGTAACTCTGTGAGTGGAAGTCACATATCACAGAGCAGTTTCTCAGAAAGCTTCTTTCCAGATTTCATTGGAGGGTATTTCCTTTATCACAATAGCCCTCTACGGGCTTCCAAATATCACTTTGCCAATTCCACAAAAACTGTCTTAGCGAAAGGCTTCTTCAGGGGAAAGCTGTAACTCTGGGAGATGATTTCACAGAACACAAAGAAGTTTCTCAGAAAGCTTCTTTCTCTTTGTTATCGGAGGATATTTCCTTTGGCCCTATAGTCTTCAAAGGGATCCGAAATATCTGTTCTCAGATTCCACAGAAATAAGGCTAGCAAAGAGATCCACGAAATACAGATGTAACTCTGTGAGAGGAAGTCTCATATCACAGAGCAGTTTCTCAGAAATCTTCTTTGCAGATTTCATCGTAGGATATTTCCTTATTCACCATAGCCATCTATGGGCTTCCAAATATCACTTTGCCAATTGCACAAGAACTTTCTTAGCGAAAGGCTTCTTGAGGGGAAAGCTGTAACTCTGTGAGATGATTTCACAGAACACAAAGAAGTTTCTCAGAAAGCTTCTTTCTCTTTCTTATCGGAGGATATTTCCTTTGGCCCTATAGTCTTCAAAGGGATCCGAAATATCTGTTCTCAGATTCCACAGAAATAAGGCTAGCAAAGAGATCCACGAAATACAGATGTAACTCTGTGAGTGGAAGTCACATATCCCAGAGCAGTTTCTCAGAAAGCTTCTTTCCAGATTTCATCGGAGGATATTTCCTTTTTCACCATAGCCCTCTATGGGCTTCCAAATATCACTTTGCCAATTCCACAAGAACTGTCTTAGCGAAAGGCTTCTTGAGGGGAAAGCTGTAACTCTGTGAGATGATTTCACAGAACACAAAGAAGTTTCTCAGAAAGCTTCTTTCTCTTTGTTATGGGAGGATATTTCCTTTGGCACTATAGTCTTCAAAGGGATTCTAAATATCTGCTCTCAGATTCCACAGAAATAAGGCTAGCAAAGAGATCCACGACATACAGATGTAACTCTGTGAGTGGAAGTAACATATCACAGAGCAGTTCCTCAGAAAGCTTCTTTCCAGATTTCATCTGAGGATATTTCCTTTTTCACCATAGCCCTCTAGGGGCTTCCAAATATCACTTTGCCAATTCCACAAGAACTGTCTTAGCGAAAGGCTTCTTGAGGGGAAAGCTGTAACTCTGTGAGATGATTTCACAGAACACAAAGAAAAGTTTCTCAGAAAGCTTCTTTCTCTTTTTTATCGTTGGATATTTCATTTGGCCCTATAGTCTTCAAAGGGATCCGAAATATCTGTTCTCAGATTCCACAGAAATAAGGCTAGCAAAGAGATCCACGAAATACAGATGTAACTCTGTGAGTGGAAGTCACATATCACAGAACAGTTTCTCAGAAAGCTTCTTTCCAGATTTCATCTGAAGATATTTCCTTTTTCACCATAGCCCTCTATGGGCTTCCAAATATCACTTTGCCAATTCCACAAGAACTGTCTTAGCGAAAGGCTTCTTGAGGGGAAAGCTGTAACTCTGTGAGATGATTTCACAGAACACAAAGGAGTTTCTCAGAAAGCTTCTTTCTCTTTGTTATAGGAGGATATTTCCTTTGGCCCTATAGTCTTCAATAGGATCCGAAATATCTGTTCTCAGATTCCACAGAAATAAGGCTAGCAAAGAGATCCACGAAATACAGATGTAACTCTGTGAGTGGAAGTCACATATCACAGAGCAGTTTCTCAGAAAGCTTCTTTGCAGATTTCATCGGAGGATATTTCCTTTTTCACCATAGCCCTCTACGGGCTTCCAAATATCACTTTGCCAATTCCACAAGAACTGTCTTAGCGAAAGGCTTCTTGAGGGGAAAGCTCTAACTCTGTGAGTTGATTTCACAGAACACAAAGAAGTTTCTCAGAAAGCTTCTTTCTCTTTGTTATCGGAGGATATTTCCTTTGGCCCTATAGTCTTCAAAGGGATCCGAAGTATCTGTTCTCAGATTCCACAGAAATAAGGCTAGCAAAGAGATCCACGAAATACAGATGTAACTCTGTGAGTGGAAGTCACATATCACAGAGCAGTTTCTCAGAAAGCTTCTTTCCAGATTTCATCGGAGGATATTTCCTTTTTCACCATAGCCCTCTAGGGGCTTCCAAATATCACTTTGCCAATTCCAGAAGAACTGTCTTAGCGAAAGGCTTCCTGAGGGGAAAGCTGTAACTCTGTGAGATGATTTCACAGAACACAAAGAAGATTTTCAGGAAGCTTCTTTCTCTTTGTTATGGGAGGATATTTCCTTTGGCCCTATAGACTTAAAGGGATTCTAAATATCTGCTCTCAGATTCCACAGAAATAAGGCTAGCAAAGAGATCCACGAAATGCTGATGTAACTCTGTGAGTGGAAATCACATATCACAGAGCAGTTTCTCAGAGAGCTTCTTTCCAGATTTCATTCGAGGATATTTCCTTTTTCACCATAGCCCTCTATGGGCTTCCAAATATCACTTTGCCAATTCCACAAGAACTGACTTAGCGAAAGGCTTCTTGAGGGGAAAGGTGTAACTCTGTGAGATGATTTCACAGAACACAAAGAAGTTTCTCAGAAAGCTTCTTTCTCTTTGTTATCGGAGGATATTTCCTTTGGCCCTATAGTCTTCAAGGGGATCCGAAATATCTGTTCTCAGATTCCACAGAAATAAGGCTAGCAAAGAGATCCACGAAATACAGATGTAACTCTGTGAGTGGAAGTCACATATCCCAGAGCAGTTTCTCAGAAAGCTTCTTTCCAGATTTCATCGGAGGATATTTCCTTTTTCACCGTAGCCCTCTATGGGCTTCCAAATATCACTTTGCCAATTACACAAGAAATGTCTTAGTGAAAGGCTTCTTGAGGGGAAAGCTGTAACTCTGTGAGATGATTTCACAGAACACAAAGAAGTTTCTCAGAAAGCTTCTTTCTCTTTGTTATCGTTGGATATTTCCTTTGGCCCTATAGTCTTCAAAGGGATCCGAAATATCTGTTCTCAGATTCCACAGAAATAAGGCTAGCAAAGAGATCCACGAAATACAGATGTAACTCTGTGAGTGGAAGTCACATATCACAGAGCAGTTTCTCAGAAAGCTTCTTTCCAGATTTCATTGGAGGGTATTTCCTTTATCACAATAGCCCTCTATGGGCTTCCAAATATCACTTTGCCAATTCCACAAAAACTGTCTTAGCGAAAGGCTTCTTCAGGGGAAAGCTGTAACTCTGGGAGATGATTTCACAGAACACAAAGAAGTTTCTCAGAAAGCTTCTTTCTCTTTGTTATCGGAGTATATATCCTTTTGCCCTATAGTCTTCAAAGGGATCCTAAATATCTGTTCTCAGACTCCACAGTAATAAGGCTAGCAAAGACATCCACGAAATACAGATGAAATTCTGTGAGTGGAAGTCTCATATCACAGAGCAGTTTCTCAGAATGCGTCTTTCCAGATTCCATCGGAGGATATTTCCTTTTTCACCATAGCCCTCTAAGGGCTTCCAAATATCACTTTGCCAATTCCACAAGAACTGTCTTAGCGAAAGGCTTCTTGAGGGGAAAGCTGTAACTCTGGGAGATGATTTCACAGAACACAAAGAAGTTTCTCAGAAAGCTTCTTTCTCTTTGTTATCGGAGGATATTTCCTTTGGCCCTATAGTGTTCAAAGGGATTCTAAATATCTGCTTTCAGATTCCACAGAAATAAGGCTAGCAAAGAGATCCACGAAATACAGATGTAACTCTGTGAGTGGAAGTCACATATCACAGAGCAGTTTCTCAGAAAGCTTCTTTCCAGATTTCATCTGAGGATATTTCCTTTTTCACCATAGCCCTCTATGGGCTTCCAAATATCACTTTGCCAATTCCACAAGAACTGTCTTAGCGAAAGGTTTCTTGAGGGGAAAGCTGTAACTCTGTGAGATGATTTCACAGAACACAAAGAAGTTTCTCAGAAAGCTTCTTTCTCTTTGTTATCGGAGGATATTTCCTTTGGCCCTATAGTCTTCAAAGGGATCCGAAATATCTGTTCTCAGATTCCACAGAAATAAGGCTAGCAAAGAGATCCACGAAATACAGATGTAACTCTGTGAGTGGAAGTCACGTATCCCAGAGCAGTTTCTCAGAAAGCTTCTTTCCAGATTTCATCGGAGGATATTTCCTTTTTCACCATAGCCCTCTATGGGCTTCCAAATATCACTTTGCCAATTCCACAAGAACTGTCTTAGCGAAAGGCTTCTTGAGGGGAAAGCTGTAACTCTGTGAGATGATTTCACAGAACACAAAGGAGTTTCTCAGAAAGCTTCTTTCTCTTTGTTATGGGAGGATATTTCCTTTGGCCCTATAGTCTTCAAAGGGATCCGAAGTATCTGTTCTCAGATTCCACAGAAATAAGGCTAGCAAAGAGATCCACGAAATACAGATGTAACACTGTGAGTGGAAGTCACATATCACAGAGCAGTTTCTCAGAAAGCTTCTTTCCAGATTTCATCGGAGGATATTTCCTTTTTCACCATAGCCCTCTAGGGGCTTCCAAATATCACTTTGCCAATTCCAGAAGAACTGTCTTAGCGAAAGGCTTCCTGAGGGGAAAGCTGTAACTCTGTGAGATGATTTCACAGAACACAAAGAAGTTTTTCAGGAAGCTTCTTTCTCTTTGTTATGGGAGGATATTTCCTTTGGCCCTATAGTCTTAAAGGGATTCTAAATATCTGCTCTCAGATTCCACAGAAATAAGGCTAGCAAAGAGATCCACGAAATGCTGATGTAACTCTGTGAGTGGAAATCATATATCTCAGAGCAGTTTCTCAGAAAGCTTCTTTCCAGATTTCATTCGAGGATATTTCCTTTTTCACCATAGCCCTCTATGGGCTTCCAAATATCACTTTGCCAATTCCACAAGAACTGTCTTAGCGAAAGGCTTCTTGAGGGGAAAGCTGTAACTCTGTGAGATGATTTCACAGAACACAAAGAAGTTTCTCAGAAAGCTTCTTTCTCTTTGTTATCGGAGGATATTTCCTTTGGCCCTATAGTCTTCAAAGGGATCCGAAATATCTGTTCTCAGATTCCACAGAAATAAGGCTAGCAAAGAGATCCACGAAATACAGATGTAACTCTGTGAGTGGAAGTCACATATCACAGAGCAGTTTCTCAGAAAGCTTCTTTCCAGATTTCATCGGAGGATAATTCCTTTTTCACCGTAGCCCTCTAAGGGCTTCCAAATATCACTTTGCCAATTCCACAAGAACTGTCTTAGCGAAAGGCTTCTTGAGGGGAAAGCTGTAACTCTGTGAGATGATTTCACAGAACACAAAGAAGTTTCTCAGAAAGCTTCTTTCTCTTTCTTATCGGATGATATTTCCTTTGGCCCTATAGTATTCAAAGGGATCCGAAATATCTGTTCTCAGATTCCACAGAAATAAGGCTAGCAAAGAGATCCACGAAATACAGATGTAACTCTGTGAGTGGAAGTCACATATCCCAGAGCAGTTTCTCAGAAAGCTTCTTTCCAGATTTCATCGGAGGATATTTCCTTTTTCACCATAGCCCTCTATGGGCTTCCAAATATCACTTTGCCAATTCCACAAGAAATGTCTTAGCGAAAGGCTTCTTGAGGGGAAAGCTGTAACTCTGTGAGATGATTTCACAGAACACAAAGAAGTTTCTCAGAAAGCTTCTTTCTCTTTGTTATCGGAGGATATTTCCTTTGGCCCTATAGACTTCAAAGGGATCAGAAATATCTGTTCTCAGATTCCACAGAAATAAGGCTAGCAAAGAGATCCACAAAATACAGATGTAACTATGTGAGTGGAAGTCACATATCACAGAGCAGTTTCTCAGAAAGCTTCTTTCCAGATTTCATTGGAGGGTATTTCCTTTATCACAATAGTCCTCTATGGGCTTCCAAATATCACTTTGCCAATTCCACAAAAACTGTCTTAGCGAAAGGCTTCTTCAGGGGAAAGCTGTAACTCTGGGAGATGATTTCACAGAACACAAAGAAGATTCTCAGAAAGCTTCTTTCTCTTTGTTATCGGAGTTTATATCCTTTTGCCCTATAGTCTTCAAAGGGATCCTAAATATCTGTTCTCAGACTCCACAGAAATAAGGCTAACAAAGACATCCACGAAATACAGATGAAACTCTGTGAGTGGAAGTCTCATATCACAGAGCAGTTTCTCAGAATGCTTCTTTCCAGATTTCATCGGAGGATATTTCCTTTTTCACCATAGCCCTCTATGGGCTTCCAAATATCACTTTGCCAATTCCACAAGAACTGTCTTAGCGAAAGGTTTCTTGAGGGGAAAGCTGTAACTCTGTGAGATGATTTCACAGAACACAAAGAAGTTTCTCAGAAAGCTTCTTTCTCTTTGTTATCGGAGGATATTTCCTTTGGCCCTATAGTCTTCAAAGGGATCCGAAATATCTGTTCTCAGATTCCACAGAAATAAGGCTAGCAAAGAGATCCACGAAATACAGATGTAACTCTGTGAGTGGAAGTCACATATCACAGAGCAGTTTCTCAGAAAGCTTCTTTCCAGATTTCATCGGAGGATATTTCCTTTTTCACCATAGCCCTCTATGGGCTTCCAAATATCACTTTGCCAATTCCACAAGAACTGTCTTAGCGAAAGGCTTCTTGAGGGGAAAGCTGTACCTCTGTGAGATGATTTCACAGAACACAAAGAAGTTTCTCAGAAAGCTTCTTTCTCTTTGTTATCGGAGGATATTTCTTTTGGCTACATAGTCTTCAAAGGGATCAGAAATATCTGTTCTCAGATTCCACAGAAGTAAGGCTAGCAAAGAGATCCACGAAATACAGATGTAACTCTGTGAGTGGAAGTCACATATCACAGAGCAGTTTCTCAGAAAGCTTCTTTCCAGATTTCATTTGAGGGTATTTCCTTTATCACAATAGCCCTCTATGGGCTTCCAAATATCACTTTGCCAATTCCACAAAAACTGTCTTAGCGAAAGGCTTCTTCAGGGGAAAGCTGTAACTCTGGGAGATGATTTCACAGAACACAAAGAAGTTTCTCAGAAAGCTTCTTTCTCTTTGTTATCGGAGTTTATATCCTTTTGCCCTATAGTCTTCAAAGGGATCCTAAATATCTGTTCACAGACTCCACAGAAATAAGGCTAGCAAAGAGAACCACGAAATACAGATGAAACTCTGTGAGTGGAAGTCTCATATCACAGAGCAGTTTCTCAGAATGCTTCTTTCCAGATTTCATCGGAGGATATTTCCTTTTTCAGCATTGCCCTCTATGGACTTCCAAATATCACTTTGCCAATTCCACAAGAACTGTCTTAGCGAAAGGCTTCTTGAGGGGAAAGCTGTAACTCTGAGAGATGATTTCACAGAACACAAAGAAGTTTCTCTGAAATCTTCTTTCTCTTTCTTATCGGAGGATATTTCCTTTGGCCCTATAGTCTTCAAAGGGATCCGAAATATCTGTTCTCAGATTCCACAGAAATAAGGCTAGCAAAGAGATCCACGAAATACAGATGTAACTCTGTGAGTGGAAGTCACATATCACAGAGCAGTTTCTCAGAAAGCTTCTTTCCAGATTTCATCTGAGGATATTTCCTTTTTCACCATAGCCCTCTATGGGCTTCCAAATATCACTTTGCCAATTCCACAAGAACTGTCTAAGCGAAAGGCTTCTTGAGGGGAAAGCTGTAACTCTATGAGATGATTTCACAGAACACAAAGAAGTTTCTCAGAAATCTTCTTTCTCTTAGTTATCGGAGGATATTTCCTTTGGCCCTATAGTCTTCAAAGGGATCCGAAATATCTGTTCTCAGATTCCACAGAAATAAGGCTAGCAAAGAGTACCACGAGATACAGATGTAACTCTGTGAGTGGAAGTCTCATATCACAGAGCAGTTTCTCAGAATGCTTCTTTCCAGATTTCATCGGAGGATATTTCCTTTTTCACCATAGCCCTCTATGGGCTTCCAAATATCACTTTGCCAATTCCACAAGAACTGTCTTAGCGAAAGGCTTCTTGAGGCGAAAGCTGTAACTCGGTGAGATGATTTCACAGAACACAAAGAAGTTTTTCAGGAAGCTTCTTTCTCTTTGTTATGGGAGGATATTTCCTTTGGCCCTATAGTCTTCAAAGGGATTCTAAATATCTGCTCTCAGATTCCACAGAAATAAGGCTAGCAAAGAGATCCACGAAATGCTGATGTAACTCTGTGAGTGGAAATCACATATCACAGAGCAGTTTCTCAGAAAGCTTCTTTCCAGATTTCATTCGATGATATATTCTTTTTCACCATAGCCCTCTATGGGCTTCCAAATATCACTTTGCCAATTCCACAAGAACTGTCTTAGCGAAAGGCTTCTTGAGGCGAAAGCTGTAACTCTGTGAGATGATTTCACAGAACACATAGAAGTTTCTCAGAAAGCTTCTTTCTCTTTGTTATCGGAGGATATTTCCTTTGGCCCTATAGTTTTCAAAGGGATCCGAAATATCTGTTCTCAGATTCCACAGAAATAAGGCTAGCAAAGAGATCGACGAAATACAGATGTAACTCTGTGAGTGGAAATCGCATATCACAGAGCAGTTTCTCAGAAAGCTTCTTTCCAGATTTCATTCGAGGATATTTCCTTTTTCACCATAGCCCTCTATGGGCTTCCAAATATCACTTTGAAAATTCCACAAAAACTGTCTTAGCGAAAGGCTTCTTGAGGGGAAAGCTGTAACTCTGGGAGATGATTTCACAGAACACAAAGATGTTTCTCAGAAAGCTTCTTTCTCTTTGTTATCGGAGGATATTTCCTTTGGCCCTATAGTCTTCAAAGGGATCTGAAATATCTGTTCTCAGATTCCACAGAAATAAGGCTAGCAAAGAGATCCACGAAATACAGATGTAACTATGTGAGTGGAAGTCACATATCACAGAGCAGTTTCTCAGAAAGCTTCTTTCAAGATTTCATCTGAAGATATTTCCTTTTTCACCATAGCCCTCTATGGGCTTCCAAATATCACTTTGCCAATTCCAGAAGAACTGTCTTAGCGAAAGGCTTCTTGAGGGGAAAGCTGTAACTCTGTGAGATGATTTCACAGAACACAAAGAAGTTTTTCTGGAAGCTTCTTTCTCTTTGTTATGGGAGGATATTTCCTTTGGCCCTATAGTCTTCAAAGGGATTTTAAATATCTGCTCTGAGATTACACAGAAATAAGGCTAGCAAAGAGATCCACGAAATACAGATGTAACTCTGTGAGTGGAAGTCACATATCACAGAGCAGTTTCTCAGAAAGCTTCTTTCCAGATTTCATCGGAGGATATTTCCTTTTTCACCATAGCCCTCTATGGGCTTCCAAATATCACTTTGCCAATTCCACAAGAACTGTCTTAGCGAAAGGCTTCTTGAGGGGAAAGCTGTAACTCTATGAGATGATTTCACAGAACACAAAGAAGTTTCTCAGAAAGCTTCTTTCTCTTTCTTATCGGAGGATATTTCCTTTGGCCCTATAGTCTTCAAAGGGATCCGAAATATCTGTTCTCAGATTCCACAGAAATAAGGCTAGCAAAGAGATCCACAAAATACAGATGTAACTCTGTGAGTGGAAGTCACATATCCCAGAGCAGTTTCTCAGAAAGCTTCTTTCCAGATTTCATCGGAGGATATTTCCTTTTTCACCATAGCCCTCTATGGGCTTCCAAATATCACTTTGCCAATTCCACAAGAACTGTCTTAGCGAAAGGCTTCTTGAGGAGAAACCTGTAACTCTGTGAGATGATTTCACAGAACATAAAGAAGTTTCTCAGAAAGCTTCTTTCTCTTTGTTATCGGAGGATATTTCCTTTGGCCCTATACTCTTCAAAGGGATTCTAAATATCTGCTCTCAGATTCCACAGAAATAAGGCTAGCAAAGAGATCCACAAAATACAGATGTAACTCTGTGAGTGGAAGTCACATATCACAGAGCAGTTTCTCAGAAAGCTTCTTTCCAGATTTCATTGGAGGGTATTTCCTTTATCACAATAGCCCTCTATGAACTTCCAAATATCACTTTGCCAATTCCACAAAAACAGTCTTAGCGAAAGGTTTCTTCAGGGGAAAGCTGTAACTCTGGGAGATGATTTCACAGAACACAAAGGAGTTTCTCAGAAAGCATCTTTCTCTTTGTTATCGGAGTTTATATACTTTTGCCCTATTGTCTTCAAAGGGATCCTAAATATCTGTTCTCAGACTCCACAGAAATAAGGCTAGCAAACACATCCACGAAATACAGATGAAACTCTGTGAGTGGAAGTCTCATATCACAGAGCAGTTTCTCAGAATGCTTCTTTCCAGATTTCATCGGAGGATATTTCCTTTTTCACCATAGCCCTCTATGGGCTTCCAAATATCACTTTGCCAATTCCACAAGAACTGTCTTAGCGAAAGGTTTCTTGAGGGGAAAGCTGTAACTCTGTGAGATGATTTCACAGAACACAAAGAAGTTTCTCAGAAAGCTTCTTTCTCTTTGTTATCGGAGGATATTTCCTTTGGCCCTATAGTCTTCAAAGGGATCCGAAATATCTGTTCTCAGATTCCACAGAAATAAGGCTAGCAAAGAGATCCACGAAATACAGATGTAACTCTGTGAGTGGAAGTCACATATCCCAGAGCAGTTTCTCAGAAAGCTTCTTTCCAGATTTCATCGGAGGATATTTCCTTTTTCACCATATCCCTCTATGGGCTTCCAAATATCACTTTGCCAATTCCACAAGAACTGTCTTAGCGAAAGGCTTCTTGAGGGGAAAGCTGTAACTCTGTGAGATGATTTCACAGAACACAAAGAAGTTTCTCAGAAAGCTTCTTTCTCTTTGTTATGGGAGGATATTTCCTTTGGCCCTATAGTCTTCAAAGGGATTCTAAATATCTGCTCTCAGATTCCACAGAAATAAGGCTAGCAAAGAGATCCACGAAATACAGATGTAACTCTGTGAGTGGAAGTAACATATCACAGAGCAGTTTCTCAGAAAGCTTCTTTCCAGATTTCATCTGAGGATATTTCCTTTTTCACCATAGCCCTCTATGGGCTTCCAAATATCACTTTGCCAATTCCACAAGAACTGTCTTAGCGAAAGGCTTCTTGAGGGGAAAGCTGTAACTCTGTGAGATGATTTCACAGAACACAAAAAAAAGTTTCTCAGAAAGCTTCTTTCTCTTTGTTATCGTTGGATATTTCATTTGGCCCTATAGACTTCAAAGGGATCCGAAATATCTGTTCTCAGATTCCACAGAAATAAGGCTAGCAAAGAGATCCACGAAATACAGATGTAACTCTGTGAGTGGAAGTCACATATCACAGAGCAGTTTCTCAGAAAGCTTCTTTCCAGATTTCATCTGAAGATATTTCCTTTTTCACCATAGCCCTCTATGGGCTTCCAAATATCACTTTGCCAATTCCACAAGAACTGTCTTAGCGAAAGGCTTCTTGAGGGGAAAGCTGTAACTCTGTGAGATGATTTCACAGAACACAAAGGAGTTTCTCAGAAATCTTCTTTCTCTTTGTTATCGGAGGATATTTCCTTTGGCCCTATAGTCTTCAATAGGATCCGAAATATCTGTTCTCAGATTCCACAGAAATAAGGCTAGCAAAGAGATCCACGAAATACAGATGTAACTCTGTGAGTGGAAGTCACATATCACAGAGCAGTTCCTCAGAAAGCTTCTTTGCAGATTTCATCGGAGGATATTTCCTTTTTCACCATAGCCCTCTAGGGGCTTCCAAATATCACTTTGCCAATTCCAGAAGAACTGTCTTAGCGAAAGGCTTCCTGAGGGGAAAGCTGTAACTCTGTGAGATGATTTCACAGAACACAAAGAAGTTTTTCAGGAAGCTTCTTTCTCTTTGTTATGGGAGGATATTTCCTTTGGCCCTATAGACTTAAAGGGATTCTAAATATCTGCTCTCAGATTCCACAGAAATAAGGCTAGCAAAGAGATCCACGAAATGCTGATGTAACTCTGTGAGTGGAAATCACATATCACAGAGCAGTTTCTCAGAAAGCTTCTTTCCAGATTTCATTCGAGGATTTTTCCTTTTTCACCATAGCCCTCTATGGTCTTCCAAACATCACTTTGCCCATTCCACAAGAACTGTCTTAGCGAAAGGCTTCTTGAGGGGAAAGGTGTAACTCTGTGAGATGATTTCACAGAACACAAAGAAGTTTCTCAGAAAGCTTCTTTCTCTTTGTTATCGGAGGATATTTCCTTTGGCCCTATAGTCTTCAAAGGGATCCGAAATATCTGTTCTCAGATTCCACAGAAATAAGGGTAGCAAAGAGATCCACGAAATACAGATGTAACTCTGTGAGTGGAAGTCACATATCACAGAGCAGTTTCTCAGAATGCTTCTTTCCAGATTTCATTGGAGGGTATTTCCTTTATCACAATAGCCCTCTATGGGCTTCCAAATATCACTTTGCCAATTCCACAAAAACTGTCTTAGCGAAAGGCTTCTTCAGGGGAAAGCTGTAACTCTGGGAGATGATTTCACAGAACACAAAGAACTTTCTCAGAAAGCTTCTTTCTCTTTGTTATCGGAGGATATTTCCTTTGGCTACATACTCTTCAAAGGGATCAGAAATATCTGTTCTCAGATTCCACAGAAGTAAGGCTAGCAAAAAGATCCACGAAATACAGATGTAACTCTGTGAGTGGAAGTCACATATCACAGAGCAGTTTCTCAGAAAGCTTCTTTCCAGATTTCATTTGAGGGTATTTCCTTTATCACAATAGCCCTCTATGGGCTTCCAAATATCACTTTGCCAATTCCACAAAAACTGTCTTAGCGAAAGGCTTCTTCAGGGGAAAGCTGTAACTCTGGGAGATGATTTCACAGAACACAAAGAAGTTTCTCAGAAAGCTTCTTTCTCTTTGTTATCGGAGTTTATATCCTTTTGCCCTATAGTCTTCAAAGGGATCCTAAATATCTGTTCACAGACTCCACAGAAATAAGGCTAGCAAAGAGAACCACGAAATACAGATGAAACTCTGTGAGTGGAAGTCTCATATCACAGAGCAGTTTCTCAGAATGCTTCTTTCCAGATTTCATCGGAGGATATTTCCTTTTTCACCATTGCCCTCTATGGGCTTCCAAATATCACTTTGCCAATTCCACAAGAACTGTCTTAGCGAAAGGCTTCTTGAGGGGAAAGCTGTAACTCTGAGAGATGATTTCACAGAACAGAAAGAAGTTTCTCAGAAATCTTCTTTCTCTTTCTTATCGGAGGATATTTCCTTTGGCCCTATAGTCTTCAAAGGGATCCGAAATATCTGCTCTCAGATTCCACAGAAATAAGGCTAGCAAAGAGATCCACGAAATACAGATGTAACTCTGTGAGTGGAAGTCACATATCACAGAGCAGTTTCTCAGAAAGCTTCTTTCCAGATTTCATCTGAGGATATTTCCTTTTTCACCATAGCCCTCTATGGGCTTCCAAATATCACTTTGCCAATTCCACAAAAACTGTCTTAGCGAAAGGCTTCTTCAGGGGAAAGCTGTAACTCTGGGAGATGATTTCACAGAACACAAAGAAGTTTCTCAGAAAGCTTCTTTCTCTTTGTTATCGGAGGATATTTCCTTTGGCTACATAGTCTTCAAAGGGATCAGAAATATCTGTTCTCAGATTCCACAGAAGTAAGGCTAGCAAAAAGATCCACGAAATACAGATGTAACTCTGTGAGTGGAAGTCACATATCACAGAGCAGTTTCTCAGAAAGCTTCTTTCCAGATTTCATTTGAGGGTATTTCCTTATCACAATAGCCCTCTATGGGCTTCCAAATATCACTTTGCCAATTCCACAAAAACTGTCTTAGCGAAAGGCTTCTTCAGGGGAAAGCTGTAACTCTGGGAGATGATTTCACAGAACACAAAGAAGTTTCTCAGAAAGCTTCTTTCTCTTTGTTATCGGAGTTTATATCCTTTTGCCCTATAGTCTTCAAAGGGATCCTAAATATCTGTTCACAGACTCCACAGAAATAAGGCTAGCAAAGAGAACCACGAAATACAGATGAAACTCTGTGAGTGGAAGTCTCATATCACAGAGCAGTTTCTCAGAATGCTTCTTTCCAGATTTCATCGGAGGATATTTCCTTTTTCACCATTGCCCTCTATGGGCTTCCAAATATCACTTTGCCAATTCCACAAGAACTGTCTTAACGAAAGGCTTTTTGAGGGGAAAGCTGTAACTCTATGAGATGATTTCACAGAACACAAAGAAGTTTCTCAGAAATCTTCTTTCTCTTAGTTATCGGAGGATATTTCCTTTGGCCCTATAGTCTTCAAAGGGATCCGAAATATCTGTTCTCAGATTCCACAGAAATAAGGCTAGCAAAGAGTTCCACGAGATACAGATGTAACTCTGTGAGTGGAAGTCTCATATCACAGAGCAGTTTCTCAGAATGCTTCTTTCCAGATTTCATCGGAGGATATTTCCTTTTTCACCATAGCCCTCTATGGGCTTCCAAATATCACTTTGCCAATTCCACAAGAACTGTCTTAGCGAAAGGCTTCTTGAGGGGAAAGCTGTAACTCTGTGAGATGATTTCACAGAACACAAAGAAGTTTTTCAGGAAGCTTCTTTCTCTTTGTTATGGGAGGATATTTCCTTTGGCCCTCTAGACTTAAAGGGATTCTAAATATCTGCTCTCAGATTCCACAGAAATAAGGTTAGCAAAGAGATCCACGAAATGCTGATGTAACTCTGTGAGTGGAAATCACATATCACAGAGCAGTTTCTCAGAAAGCTTCTTTCCAGATTTCATTCGAGGATTTTTCCTTTTTCACCATAGCCCTCTATGGGCTTCCAAATATCACTTTGCCAATTCCACAAGAACTGTCTTAGCGAAAGGCTTCTTGAGGGGAAAGGTGTAACTCTGTGAGATGATTTCACAGAACACAAAGAAGTTTCTCAGAAAACTTCTTTCTCTTTGTTATCGGAGGATATTTCCTTTGGCCCTATAGTCTTCAAAGGGATCCGAAATATCTGTTCTCAGATTCCACAGAAATAAGGGTAGCAAAGAGATCCACGAAATACAGATGTAACTCTGTGATTGGAAGTCACATATCACAGAGCAGTTTCTCAGAAAGCTTCTTTCCAGATTTCATTGGAGGGTATTTCCTTTATCACAATAGCCCTCTATGGGCTTCCAAATATCACTTTGCCAATTCCACAAAAACTGTCTTAGCGAAAGGCTTATTCAGGGGAAAGCTGTAACTCTGGGAGATGATTTCACAGAACACAAAGAAGTTTCTCAGAAAGCTTCTTTCTCTTTGTTATCGGAGGATATTTCCTTTGGCCCTATAGTGTTCAAAGGGATTCTAAATATCTGCTTTCAGATTCCACAGAAATAAGGCTAGCAAAGAGATCCACGAAATACAGATGTAACTCTGTGAGTGGAAGTCACATATCACAGAGCAGTTTCTCAGAAAGCTTCTTTCCAGATTTCATCTGAGGATATTTCCTTTTTCACCATAGCCCTCTATGGGCTTCCAAATATCACTTTGCCAATTCCACAAGAACTGTCTTAACGAAAGGCTTCTTCAGGGGAAAGCTGTAACTCTGTGAGATGATTTCACAGAACACAAAGAAGTTTCTCAGAAAGCTTCTATCTCTTTGTTATCGGAGGATATTTCCTTTGGCCCTATAGTCTTCAAAGGGATCCGAAATATCTGTTCTCAGATTCCACAGAAATAAGACTAGCAAAGAGATCCACGAAATACAGATGTAACTCTGTGAGTGGAAGTCTCATATCACAGAGCAGTTTCTCAGAAAGCTTCTTTCCAGATTTCATCGGAGGATATTTCCTTTTTCACCATAGCCGTCTATGGGCTTCCAAATATCACTTTGCCAATTCCACAAGAACTGTCTTAGCGAAAGGCTTCTTGAGGGGAAAGCTGCAACTCTGGGAGATGATTTCACAGAACACAAAGAAGTTTCTCAGAAAGCTTCTTTCTCTTTGTTATCGGAGGATATTTCCTTTGGCCCTATAGTCTTCAAAGGGATCCGAAATATCTGTTCTCAGATTCCACAGAAATAAGGCTAGCAAAGAGATCCACGAAATACAGATGTAACTCTGTGAGTGGAAGTCACATATCCCAGAGCAGTTTCTCAGAAAGCTTCTTTCCAGATTTCATCGGAGGATATTTCCTTTTTCACCATAGCCCTCTATGGGCTTCCAAATATCACTTTGCCAATTCCACAAGAACTGTCTTAGCGAAAGGCTTCTTGAGGGGAAAACTGTAACTCTGTGAGATGATTTCACAGAACACAAAGAAGTTTCTTAGAAAGCTTCTTTCTCTTTGTTATCGGAGGATATTTCCTTTGGCCCTATAGTCTTCAAAGGGATCAGAAATATCTGTTCTCAGATTCCACAGAAATAAGGCTAGCAAAGAGATCCACGAAATACAGATGTAACTCTGTGAGTGGAAGTCACATATCACAGAGCAGTTTCTCAGAAAGCTTCTTTGCAGATTTCATCGGAGGATATTTCCTTTTTCACCATAGCCCTCTAGTGGCTTCCAAATATCACTTTGCCAATTCCAGAAGAACTGTCTTAGCGAAAGGCTTCTTGAGGGGAAAGCTGTAACTCTGTGAGATGATTTCACAGAACACAAAGAAGTTTTTCAGGAAGCTTCTTTCTCTTTGTTATGGGAGGATATTTCCTTTGGCCCTATAGTCTTCAAAGGGATTCTAAATATCTGCTCTCAGATTCCACAGAAATAAGGCTAGCAAAGAGATCCACGAAATGCTGATGTAACTCTGTGAGTGGAAATCACATATCACAGAGCAGTTTCTCAGAAAGCTTCTTTCCAGATTTCATTCGAGGATATATTCTTTTTCACCATAGCCCTCTATGGGCTTCCAAATATCACTTTGCCAATTCCACAAGAACTGTCTTAGCGAAAGGCTTCTTGAGGCGAAAGCTGTAACTCTGTGAGATGATTTCACAGAACACATAGAAGTTTCTCAGAAAGCTTCTTTCTCTTTGTTATCGGAGGATATTTCCTTTGGCCCTATAGTTTTCAAAGGGATCCGAAATATCTGTTCTCAGATTCCACAGAAATAAGGCTAGCAAAGAGATCCACGAAATGCTGATGTAACTCTGAGAGTGGAAATCACATATCACAGAGCAGTTTCTCAGAAAGCTTCTTTCCAGATTTCATTCGAGGATATTTCCTTTTTCACCATAACCCTCTATGGGCTTCCAAATATCACTTTGCCAATTCCACAAGAACTGTCTTAGCGAAAGGCTTCTTGAGGGGAAAGGTGTAACTCTGGGAGATGATTTCACAGAACACAAAGAAGTTCTCAGAAAGCTTCTTTCTCTTTGTTATCGGAGGATATTTCCTTTGGCCCTATAGTCTTCAAAGGGATCTGAAATGTCTGTTCTCAGATTCCACAGAAATAAGGCTAGCAAAGAGATCCACGAAATACAGATGTAACTCTGTGAGTGGAAGTCACATATCACAGAGCAGTTTCTCAGAAAGCTTCTTTCAAGATTTCATCTGAAGATATTTCCTTTTTCACCATAGCCCTCTATGTTCTTCCAAATATCACTTTGCCAATTCCAGAAGAACTGTCTTAGCGAAAGGCTTCTTGAGGGGAAAGCTGTAACTCTGTGAGATGATTTCACAGAACACAAAGAAGTTTTTCTGGAAGCTTCTTTCTCTTTGTTATGTGAGAATATTTCCTTTGGCCCTATAGTCTTCAAAGGGATTTTAAATATCTGCTCTGAGATTACACAGAAATAAGGCTAGCAAAGAGATCCACGAAATACAGATGTAACTCTGTGAGTGGAAGTCACATATCACAGAGCAGTTTCTCAGAAAGCTTCTTTGCAGATTTCATCGGAGGATATTTCCTTTTTCACCATAGCCCTCTAGGGGCTTCCAAATATCACTTTGCCAATTCCAGAAGAACTGTCTTCTCTGTGAGATGATTTCACAGAACACAAAGAAGTTTTTCAGGAAGCTTCTTTCTCTTTGTTATGGGAGGATATTTCCTTTGGCCCTATAGACTTAAAGGGATTCTAAATATCTGCTCTCAGATTCCACAGAAATAAGGCTAGCAAAGAGATCCACGAAATGCTGATGTAACTCTGTGAGTGGAAATCACATATCACAGAGCAGTTTCTCAGAAAGCTTCTTTCCAGATTTCATTCGAGGATATATTCTTTTTCACCATAGCCCTCTATGGGCTTCCAAATATCACTTTGCCAATTCCACAAGAACTGTCTTAGCGAAAGGCTTCTTGAGGCGAAAGCTGTAACTCTGTGAGATGATTTCAAAGAACACAAAGAAGTTTCTCAGAAAGCTTCTATCTCTTTGTTATCGGAGGATATTTCCTTTGGCCCTATAGTCTTCAAAGGGATCCGAAATATCTGTTCTCAGATTCCACAGAAATAAGACTAGCAAAGAGATCCACGAAATACAGATGTAACTCTGTGAGTGGAAGTCTCATATCACAGAGCAGTTTCTCAGAAAGCTTCTTTCCAGATTTCATCGGAGGATATTTCCTTTTTCACCATAGCCGTCTATGGGCTTCCAAATATCACTTTGCCAATTCGACAAGAACTGTCTTAGCAAAAGGCTTCTTGAGGGGAAAGCTGCAACTCTGGGAGATGATTTCACAGAACACAAAGAAGTTTCTCAGAAAGCTTCTTTCTCTTTGTTATCGGAGGATATTTCCTTTGGCCCTATAGTGTTCAAAGGGATTCTAAATATCTGCTTTCAGATTCCACAGAAATAAGGCTAGCAAAGAGATCCACGAAATACAGATGTAACTCTGTGAGTGGAAGTCACATATCACAGAGCAGTTTCTCAGAAAGCTTCTTTCCAGATTTCATCTGAGGATATTTCCTTTTTCACCATAGCCCTCTATGGGCTTCCAAATATCACTTTGCCAATTCCACAAGAACTGTCTTAGCGAAAGGTTTCTCGAGGGGAAAGCTGTAACTCTGTGAGATGATTTCACAGAACACAAAGAAGTTTTTCAGGAAGCTTCTTTCTCTTTGTTATGGGAGGATATTTCCTTTGGCCCTATAGTCTTAAAGGGATTCTAAATATCTGCTCTCAGATTCCACAGAAATAAGGCTAGCAAAGTGATCCACGAAATGCTGATGTAACTCTGTGAGTGGAAATCACATATCACAGAGCAGTTTCTCAGAAAGCTTCTTTCCAGATTTCATTCGAGGATATTTCCTTTTTCACCATAGCCCTCTATGGGCTTCTAAATATCACTTTGCCAATTCCACAAGAACTGTCTTAGCGAAAGGCTTCTTGAGGGGAAAGCTGTAACTCTGTGAGATGATTTCACAGAACACAAAGAAGTTTCTCAGAAAGCTTCTTTCTCTTTGTTATCGGAGGATATTTCCTTTGGCCCTATAGTCTTCAAAGGGATCCGAAATATCTGTTCTCAGATTCCACAGAAATAAGGCTAGCAAAGAGATCCACGAAATACAGATGTAACTCTGTGAGTGGAAGTCACATATCACAGAGCAGTTTCACAGAAAGCTTCTTTCCAGATTTCATCTGAGGATATTTCCTTTTTCACCATAGCCCTCTATGGGCTTCCAAATATCACTTTGCCAATTCCACAAGAACTGTCTTTGCGAAAGGCTTCTTGAGGGGAAAGCTGTAACTCTATGAGATGATTTCACAGAACACAAAGAAGTTTCTCAGAAAGCTTCTTTCTCTTTCTTATCGGATGATATTTCCTTTGGCCCATAGTCTTCCAAGGGATCTGAAATATCTGTTCTCAGATTCCACAGAAATAAGGCTAGCAAAGAGATCCACGAAATACAGATGTAACTCTGTGAGTGGAAGTCACATATCCCAGAGCAGTTTCTCAGAAAGCTTCTTTCCAGATTTCATCGGAGGATATTTCCTTTTTCACCATAGCCCTCTATGGGCTTCCAAATATCACTTTGCCAATTCCACAAGAAATATCTTAGCGAAAGGCTTCTTGAGGGGAAAGCTGTAACTCTGTCAGATGATTTCACAGAACACAAAGAAGTTTCTCAGAAAGCTTCTTTCTCTTTGTTATCGGAGGATATTTCCTTTGGCCCTATAGTCTTCAAAGGGATCAGAAATATCTGTTCTCAGATTCCACAGAAATAAGGCTAGCAAAGAGATCCACAAACTACAGATGTAACTCTGTGAGTGGAAGTCACATATCACAGAGCAGTTTCTCAGAAAGCTTCTTTCCAGATTTCATTGGAGGGTATTTCCTTTATCACAATAGCCCTCTATGGGCTTCCAAATATCACTTTGCCAATTCCACAAAAACTGTCTTAGCGAAAGTCTTCTTCAGGGAAAAGCTGTAACTCTGGGAGATGATTTCACAGAACACAAAGAAGTTTCTCAGAATGCTTCTTTCTCTTTGTTATCGGAGTTTATATCCTTTTGCCCTATAGTCTTCAAAGGGATCCTAAATATCTGTTCTCAGACTCCACAGAAATAAGGCTAGCAAAGACATCCACGAAATACAGATGAAACTCTGTGAGTGGAAGTCTCATATCACAGAGCAGTTTCTCAGAAAGCTTCTTTCCAGATTTCATCTGAGGATATTTCCTTTTTCACCATAGCCCTCTATGGGCTTCCAAATATCACTTTGCCAATTCCACAAGAACTGTCTTAGCGAAAGGCTTCTTGAGGGGAAAGCTGTAACTCTGGGAGATGATTTCCCAGAACACAAAGAAGTTTCTCAGAAAGCTTCTTTCTCTTTGTTATCGGAGGATATTTCCTTTGGCCCTATAGTCTTCAAAGGGATCCGAAATATCTGTTCTCAGATTCCACAGAAATAAGGCTAGCAAAGAGATCCACGAAATACAGATGTAACTCTGTGAGTGGAAGTCACATATCACAGAGCAGTTTCTCAGAAAGCTTCTTTCCAGATTTCATCGGAGGATATTTCCTTTTTCACCATAGCCCTCTATGGGCTTCCAAATATCACTTTGCCAATTCCACAAGAACTGTCTTAGCGAAAGGCTTCTTGAGGGGAAAGCTGTAACTCTATGAGATGATTTCACAGAACACAAAGAAGTTTCTCAGAAAGCTTCTTTCTCTTTCTTATCGGAGGATATTTCCTTTGGCCCTATAGTCTTCAAAGGGATCCGAAATATCTGTTCTCAGATTCCACAGAAATAAGGCTAGCAAAGAGATCCACGAAATACAGATGTAACTCTGTGAGTGGAAGTCACATATCACAGAGCAGTTTCTCAGAAAGCTTCTTTCCAGATTTCATCGGAGGATATTTCCTTTTTCACCATAGCCCTCTATGGGCTTCCAAATATCACTTTGCCAATTCCACAAGAACTGTCTTAGCGAAAGGCTTCTTGAGGTGAAAGCTGTACCTCTGTGAGATGATTTCACAGAACACAAAGAAGTTTCTCAGAAAGCTTCTTTCTCTTTGTTATCGGAGGATATTTCATTTGGCCCTATAGTCTTCAAAGGGATCAGAAATATCTGTTCTCAGATTCCACAGAAATAAGGCTAGCAAAGAGATCCACGAAATACAGATGTAACTCTGTGAGTGGAAGTCACATATCACAGAGCAGTTTCTCAGAAAGCTTCTTTCCAGATTTCATTTGAGGGTATTTCCTTTATCACAATAGCCCTCTATGGGCTTCCAAATATCACTTTGCCAATTCCACAAAAACTGTCTTAGCGAAAGGCTTCTTCAGGGGAAAGCTGTAACTCTGGGAGATGATTTCACAGAACACAAAGAAGTTTCTCAGAAAGCTTCTTTCTCTTTGTTATCGGAGTTTATATCCTTTTGCCCTATAGTCTTCAAAGGGATCCTAAATATCTGTTCTCAGACTCCACAGAAATAAGGCTAGCAAAGAGAACCACGAAATACAGATGAAACTCTGTGAGTGGAAGTCTCATATCACAGAGCAGTTTCTCAGAATGCTTCTTTCCAGATTTCATCGGAGGATATTTCCTTTTTCACCATAGCCCTCTATGGGCTTCCAAATATCACTTTGCCAATTCCACAAGAACTGTCTTAGCGAAAGGCTTCTTGAGGGGAAAGCTGTAACTCTGAGAGATGATTTCACAGAACACAAAGAAGTTTCTCAGAAATCTTCTTTCTCTTTCTTATCGGAGGATATTTCCTTTGGCCCTATAGTCTTCAAAGGGATCCGAAATATCTGTTCTCAGATTCCACAGAAATAAGGCTAGCAAAGAGATCCACGAAATACAGATGTAACTCTGTGAGTGGAAGTCACATATCACAGAGCAGTTTCTCAGAAAGCTTCTTTCCAGATTTCATCGGAGGATATTTCCTTTTTCACCATAGCCCTCTATGGGCTTCCAAATATCACTTTGCCAATTCCACAAGAACTGTCTTAGCGAAAGGCTTCTTGAGGGGAAAGCTGTAACTCTGAGAGATGATTTCACAGAACACAAAGAAGTTTCTCAGAAATCTTCTTTCTCTTTCTTATCGGAGGATATTTCCTTTGGCCCTATAGTCTTCAAAAGGGATCCGAAATATCTGTTCTCAGATTCCACAGAAATAAGGCTAGCAAAGAGTTCCACGAGATACAGATGTAACTCTGTGAGTGGAAGTCTCATATCACAGAGCAGTTTCTCAGAATGCTTCTTTCCAGATTTCATCGGAGGATATTTCCTTTTTCACCATAGCCCTCTATGGGCTTCCAAATATCACTTTGCCAATTCCACAAGAACTGTCTTAGCGAAAGGCTTCTTGAGGGGAAAACTGTAACTCTGTGAGATGATTTCACAGAACACAAAGAAGTTTCTTAGAAAGCTTCTTTCTCTTTGTTATCGGAGGATATTTCCTTTGGCCCTATAGTCTTCAAAGGGATCCGAAATATCTGTTCTCAGATTCCACAGAAATAAGGCTAGCAAAGAGATCCACGAAATACAGATGTAAATCTGTGAGTGGAAGTCACATATCACAGAGCAGTTTCTCAGAAAGCTTCTTTGCAGATTTCATCGGAGGATATTTCCTTTTTCACCATAGCTCTCTAGGGGCTTCCAAATATCACTTTGCCAATTCCAGAAGAACTGTCTTAGCGAAAGGCTTCTTAAGGGGAAAGCTGTAACTCTGTGAGATGATTTCACAGAACACAAAGAAGTTTTTCAGGAAGCTTCTTTCTCTTTGTTATGGGAGGATATTTCCTTTGGCCCTATAGTCTTCAAAGGGATTCTAAATATCTGCTCTCAGATTCCACAGAAATAAGGCTAGCAAAGAGATCCACGAAATACTGATGTAACTCTGTGAGGGGAAATCACATATCACAGAGCAGTTTCTCAGAAAGCTTCTTCCCAGATTTCATTCGAGGATATATTCTTTTTCACCATAGCCCTCTATGGGCTTCCAAATATCACTTTGCCAATTCCACAAGAACTGTCTTAGCGAAAGGATTCTTGAGGCGAAAGCTGTAACTCTGTGAGATGATTTCACAGAACACAAAGAAGTTTCTCAGAAAGCTTCTTTCTCTTTGTTATCGGAGGATATTTCCTTTTGCCCTATAGTTTTCAAAGGGATCAGAAATATCTGTTCTCAGATTCCACAGAAATAAGGCTAGCAAAGAGATCCACGAAATGCTGATGTAACTCTGTGAGTGGAAATCACATATCACAGAGCAGTTTCTCAGAAAGCTTCTTTCCAGATTTCATTCGAGGATATTTCCTTTTTCACCATAGCCCTCTATGGGCTTCCAAATATCACTTTGCCAATTCCACAAGAACTGTCTTAGCGAAAGGCTTCTTGAGGGGAAAGGTGTAACTCTGTGAGATGATTTCACAGAACACAAAGAAGTTTCTCAGAAAGCTTCTTTCTCTTTGTTATCGGAGGATATTTCCTTTGGCCCTATAGTCTTCAAAGGGATCTGAAATATCTGTTCTCAGATTCCACAGAAATAAGGCTAGCAAAGAGATCCACGAAATACAGATGTAACTCTGTGACTGGAAGTCACATATCACAGAGCAGTTTCTCAGAAAGCTTCTTTCAAGATTTCATCTGAAGATATTTCCTTTTTCACCATAGCCCTCTATGGGCTTCCAAATATCACTTTGCCAATTCCAGAAGAACTGTCTTAGCGAAAGGCTTCTTGAGGGGAAAGCTGTAACTCTGTGAAATGATTTCACAGAACACAAAGAAGTTTTTCTGGAAGCTTCTTTCTCTTTGTTATGGGAGGATATTTCCTTTGGCCCTATAGTCTTCAAAGGGATTTTAAATATCTGCTCTGAGATTACACAGAAATAAGCCTAGCAAAGAGATCCACGAAATACAGATGTAACTCTGTGAGTGGAAGTCACATATCACAGAGCAGTTTCTCAGAAAGCTTCTTTCCAGATTTCATCGGAGGATATTTCATTTTTCACCGTAGCCCTCTATGGGCTTCCAAATATCACTTTGCCAATTCCACAAGAACTGTCTTAGCGAAAGGCTTCTTGAGGGGAAAGCTGTAACTCTATGAGATGATTTCACAGAACACAAAGAAGTTTCTCAGAAAGCTTCTTTCTCTTTCTTATCGGAGGATATTTCCTTTGGCCCTATAGTCTTCAAAGGGATCCGAAATATCTGTTCTCAGATTCCACAGAAATAAGGCTAGCAAAGAGATCCACGAAATACAGATGTAACTCTGTGAGTGGAAGTCACATATCACAGAGCAGTTTCTCAGAAAGCTTCTTTCCAGATTTCATCGGAGGATATTTCCTTTTTCACCGTAGCCCTCTAAGGGCTTCCAAATATCACTTTGCCAATTCCACAAGAACTGTCTTAGCGAAAGGCTTCTTGAGGGAAAAGCTGTAACTCTGTGAGATGATTTCACAGAACATAAAGAAGTTTCTCAGAAAGCTTCTTTCTCTTTGTTATCGGAGGATATTTCCTTTGGCCCTATACTCTTCAAAGGGATCAGAAATATCTGTTCTCAGATTCCACAGAAATAAGGCTAGCAAAGAGATCCACAAAATACAGATGTAACTCTGTGAGTGGAAGTCACATATCACAGAGCAGTTTCTCAGAAAGCTTTTTTCCAGATTTCATTGGAGGGTATTTCCTTTATCACAATAGCCCTCTATGAACTTCCAAATATCACTTTGCCAATTCCACAAAAACTGTCTTAGCGAAAGGTTTCTTCAGGGGAAAGCTGTAACTCTGGGAGATGATTTCACAGAACACAAAGGAGTTTCTCAGAAAGCTTCTTTCTCTTTGTTATCGGAGTTTATATACTTTTGCCCTATTGTCTTCAAAGGGATCCTAAATATCTGTTCTCAGACTCCACAGAAATAAGGCTAGCAAAGACATCCACGAAATACAGATGAAACTCTGTGAGTGGAAGTCTCATATCACAGAGCAGTTTCTCAGAATGCTTCTTTCCAGATTTCATCGGAGGATATTTCCTTTTTCACCATAGCCCTCTATGGGCTTCCAAATATCACTTTGCCAATTCCACAAGAACTGTCTTAGCGAAAGGCTTCTTGAGGGGAAAGCTGTAACTCTGGGAGATGATTTCACAGAACACAAAGAAGTTTCTCAGAAAGCTTCTTTCTCTTTGTTATCGGAGGATATTTCCTTTGGCCCTATAGTCTTCAAAGGGATCTGAAATATCTGTTCTCAGATTCCACAGAAATAAGGCTAGCAAAGAGATCCACGAAATACAGATGTAACTCTGTGAGTGGAAGTCACATATCACAGAGCAGTTTCTCAGAAAGCTTCTTTCCAGATTTCATCTGAAGATATTTCCTTTTTCACCATAGCCCTCTATGGGCTTCCAAATATCACTTTGCCAATTCCAGAAGAACTGTCTTAGCGAAAGGCTTCTTGAGGGGAAAGCTGTAACTCTGTGAAATGATTTCACAGAACACAAAGAAGTTTTTCTGGAAGCTTCTTTCTCTTTGTTATGGGTGGATATTTCCTTTGGCCCTATAGTCTTCAAAGGGATTTTAAATATCTGCTCTGAGATTACACAGAAATAAGGCTAGCAAAGAGATCCACGAAATACAGATGTAACTCTGTGATTGGAAGTCACATATCACAGAGCAGTTTCTCAGAAAGATTCTTTGCAGGTTTCATCGGAGGATATTTCCTTTTTCACCATAGCCCTCTATGGGCTTCCAAATATCACTTTGCCAATTCCACAAGAACTGTCTTAGCGAAAGGCTTCTTGAGGGGAAAGCTCTAACTCTGTGAGATGATTTCACAGAACACAAAGAAGTTTCTCAGAAAGCTTCTTTCTCTTTCTTATCGGAGGATATTTCCTTTGGCCCTGTAGTCTTCAAAGGGATCCGAAGTATCTGTTCTCAGATTCCTCAGAAATAAGGCTAGCAAAGAGATCCACGAAATACAGATGTAACTCTGTGAGTGGAAGGCACATATCACAGAGCAGTTTCTCGGAAATCTTCTTTCCAGATTTCATCGGAGGATATTTCCTTTTTCACCATAGCCCTCTAGGGGCTTCCAAATATCACTTTGCCAATTCCAGAAGAACTGTCTTAGCGAAAGGCTTCTTGAGGGGAAAGCTGTAACTCTGTGAGATGATTTCACAGAACACAAAGAAGTTTCTCAGGAAGCTTCTTTCTCTTTGTTATGGGAGGATATTTCCTTTGGCCCTATAGTCTTCAAAGGGATTCTAAATATCTGCTCTCAGATTCCACAGAAATAAGGCTAGCAAAGAGATCCACGAAATGCTGATGTAACTCTGTGAGTGGAAATCACATATCACAGAGCAGTTTCCCAGAAAGCTTCTTTCCAGATTTCATTCGAGGATATTTCCTTTTTCACCATAGCCCTCTATGGGCTTCCAAATATCACTTTGCCAATTCCACAAGAACTCTCTTAGCGAAAGGCTTCTTGAGGGGAAAGCTGTAACTCTGGGAGATGATTTCACAGAACACAAAGAAGTTTCTCAGAAAGCTTCTTTCTCTTTGTTATCGGAAGATATTTCCTTTGGCCCTATAGTCTTCAAAGGGATCCGAAATATCTGTTCTCAGATTCCACAGAAATAAGGCTAGCAAAGAGATCCACGAAATACAGATGTAACTCTGTGAGTGGAAGTCACATATCACAGAGCAGTTTCTCAGAAAGCTTCTTTCCAGAATTCATCTGAAGATATTTCCTTTTTCACCATAGCCCTCTAAGGGCTTCCAAATATCACTTTGCCAATTCCAGAAGAACTGTCTTAGCGAAAGGATTCTTGAGGGGAAAGCTGTAACTCTGTGAGATGATTTCACAGAACACAAAGAAGTTTCTCAGGAAGCTTCTTTCTCTTTGTTATGGGAGGATATTTCCTTTGGCCCTATAGTCTTCAAAGGGATTCTA
Organism: Macaca mulatta; assembly: GCF_049350105.2. NCBI lineage: Eukaryota > Metazoa > Chordata > Mammalia > Primates > Cercopithecidae > Macaca > Macaca mulatta. The sequence continues at coordinate 34,229,480 of NC_133417.1, forward strand.
AATATCTGCTCTGAGATTCCACAGAAATAAGGCTAGCAAAGAGATGCACGAAATACAGATGTAACTCTGTGAGTGGAAATCACATATCACAGAGCAGTTTCTCAGAAAGCTTCTTTCCAGATTTCATTCGAGGATGTTTCCTTTTTCACCATAGCCCTCTATGGGCTTCCAAATATCACTTTGCCAATTCCAGAAGAACTGTCTTAGCGAAAGGCTTCTTGAGGGGAAAGCTGTAACTCTGTGAGATGATTTCACAGAACACAAAGAAGTTTCTCAGAAAGCTTCTTTCTCTTTTTTATCGGAGGATATTTCATTTGGCCCTATAGTGTTCAAAGGGATCCGAAATATCTATTCTCAGATTCCACAGAAATAAGGCTAGCAAAGAGATCCACGAAAAACAGATATGACTCTGTGAGTGGAAGTCACATATCACAGAGCAGTTTCTTAGAAAGCTTCTTTCCAGATTTCATCGGAGGATATTTCCTTTTTCAAGATAGCCCTCTATGGGCTTCCAAATATCACTTTGCCAATTCCACAAGAACTGTCTTAGCGAAAGGCTTCTTGAGAGGAAAGCTGTAACTCTGGGAGATGATTTCACAGAACACAATGAAGTTTCTCAGAAAGCTTCTTTCTCTTTGTTATTAGAGGATATTTCCTTTCTCCCTATAGTCTTCAAAGGGATCCGAAATATCTGTTCTCAGATTCCACAGGAATAAGGCTAGCAAAGTGATCCACGAAATACAGATGTAACTCTGTGAGTGGAAGTCACATATCACAGAGCAGTTTCTCAGAAAGCTTCTTTCCGGATTTCATCGGAGGATATTTCCTTTTTCACCGTAGCCCTCTATGGGCTTCCAAGTATCACTTTGCCAATTCCACAAGAACTGTCTTAGCGAAAGGCTTCTTGAGGGGAAAGCTGTAACTCTGAGAGATGATTTCACAGAACACATTGAAGTTTCTCAGAAAGCTTCTTTCTCTTTGTTATCGGAGGATATTTCCTTTGGCCCTATAGTCTTCAAAGGGATCCGAAATATCTCTTCTCAGATTCCACAGAAATAACGCTAGCAAAGAGATCCACGAAATACAGATGTAACTTTGTGAGTGGAAGTCACATATCACAGAGCAGTTTCTCAGAAAGCTTCTTTCCAGATTTCATCGGAGGATATTTCCTTTTTCACCATAGCCCTCTATGGGCTTCCAAATATCACTTTGCCAATTCCACAAGAACTGTCTTAGCGAAAGGCTTCTTGAGGGGAAAGCTGTAACTCTGTGAGATGATTTCACAGAACACAAAGGAGTTTCTCAGAAAGCTTCTTTCTCTTTGTTATCGGAGTTTATATCCTTTTGCCCTATAGTCTTCAAAGGGATCCTAAATATCTGTTCTCAGACTCCACAGAAATAAGGCTAGCAAAGACATCCACGAAATACAGATGAAACTCTGTGAGTGGAAGTCTCATATCACAGAGCAGTTTCTCAGAATGCTTCTTTCCAGATTTCATCGGAGGATATTTCCTTTTTCACCATAGCCCTCTATGGGCTTCCAAATATCACTTTGCCAATTCCACAAGAACTGTCTTAGCGAAAGGCTTCTTGAGGGGAAAGCTGTAACTCTGGGAGATGATTTCACAGAACACAAAGAAGTTTCTCAGAAAGCTTCTTTCTCTTTGTTATCGGAGGATATTTCCTTTGGCCCTATAGTCTTCAAAGGGATCCGAAATATCTGTTCTCAGATTCCACAGAAATAAGGCTAGCCAAGAGATCCACGAAATACAGATGTAACTCTGTGGGTGGAAGTCTCATATCACAGAGCAGTTTCTCAGAATGCTTCTTTCCAGATTTCATCGGAGGATATTTCCTTTTTCACCATAGCCCTCTATGGGCTTCCAAATATCACTTTGCCAATTCCACAAGAACTGTCTTAGCGAAAGGCTTCTTGAGGGGAAAGCTGTAACTCTGTGAGATGATTTCACAAAACACAAAGAAGTTTCTTAGAAAGCTTCTTTCTCTTTGTTAACGGAGGATATTTCCTTTGGCCCTAGAGTCTTCAAAGGGATCCGAAATATCTGTTCTCAGATTCCACAGAAATAAGGCTAGCAAAGAGATCCACGAGATACTGATGTAACTCTGTGAGTGGAAGTCACATATCACAGAGCAGTTTCTCAGAAAGCTTCTTTGCAGATTTCATCGTAGGATATTTCCTTTTTCACCATAGCCGTCTATGGGCTTCCAAATATCACTTTGCCAATTGCACAAGAACTTTCTTAGCCAAAGGCTTCTTGAGGGGAAAGCTGTAACTCTGGGAGATGATTTCACAGAACACAAAGAAGTTTCTCAGAAAGCTTCTTTCTCTTTGTTATCGGAGGATATTTCCTTTGGCCCTATAGTATTCAAAGGGATCCGAAATATCTGTTCTCAGATTTCACAGAAATAAGGCTAGCAAAGAGATCCACGAAATACAGATGTAACTCTCTGAGTGGAAGTCACATATCACAGAGCAGTTTCTCAGAAAGCTTCTTTCCAGATTTCATCTGAGGATATTTCCTTTTTCACCATAGCCCTCTATGGGCTTCCAAATATCACTTTGCCAATTCCACAAGAACTGTCTTAGCGAAAGGCTTCTTGAGGCGAAAGCTGTAACTCTATGAGATGATTTCACAGAACACAAAGAAGTTTCTCAGAAAGCTTCTTTCTCTTTGTTATCGGAGGATATTTCCTTTGGCCCTATAGTCTTCAAAGGGATCCGAAATATCTGTTCTCAGATTCCACAGAAATAAGGCTAGCAAAGAGATCCACGAAATACAGATGTAACTCTGTGAGTGGAAGTCACATATCACAGAGCAGTTTCTCAGAAAGCTTCTTTGCAGATTTCATCGGAGGATATTTCCTTTTTCACCATAGCCCTCTATGGGCTTCCAAATATCACTTTGCCAATTCCACAAGAACTGTCTTAGCGAAAGGCTTCTTGAGGGGAAAGCTCTAACTCTGTGAGATGATTTCACAGAACACAAAGAAGTTTCTCAGAAAGCCTCTTTCTCTTTGTTATCGGAGGATATTTCCTTTGGCCCTGTAGTCTTCAAAGGGATACGAAGTATCTGTTCTCAGATTCCACAGAAATAAGGCTAGCAAAGAGATCCACGAAATACAGATGTAACTCTGCGAGTGGAAGTCACATATCACAGAGCAGATTCTCAGAAAGCTTCTTTCCAGATTTCATCGGAGGATATTTCCTTTTTCACCATAGCCCTCTAGGGGCTTCCAAATATCACTTTGCCAATTCCAGAAGAACTGTCTTAGCGAAAGGCTTCTTGAGGGGAAAGCTGTAAGTCTGTGAGATGATTTCACAGAACACAAAGAAGTTTCTCAGGAAGCTTCTTTCTCTTTGTTATGGGAGGATATTTCCTTTGGCCCTATAGTCTTCAAAGGGATTCTAAATATCTGCTCTCAGATTCCACAGAAATAAGGCTAGCAAAGAGATCCACGAAATGCTGATGTAACTCTGTGAGTGGAAATCACATATCACAGAGCAGTTTCTCAGAAAGCTTCTTTCCAGATTTCATTCGAGGATATTTCCTTTTTCACCATAGCCCTCTATGGGCTTCCAAATATCACTTTGCCAATTCCACAAGAACTGTCTTAGCGAAAGGCTTCTTGAGGGGAAACCTGTAACTCTGGGAGATTATTTCACAGAACACAAAGAAGTTTCTCAGAAAGCTTCTTTCTCTTTTTTATCGGAGGATATTTCCTTTGGCCTTATAGTCTTCAAAGGGATCCGAAATATCTGTTCTCAGATTCCACAGAAATAAGGCTAGCAAAGAGATCCACGAAATACAGATGTAACTCTGTGAGTGGAAGTCACATATCTCAGAGCAGTTTCTCAGAAAGCTTCTTTCCAGAATTCGTCTGAAGATATTTCCTTTTTCACCAAAGCCCTCTAAGGGCTTCCAAATATCACTTTGCCAATTCCAGAAGAACTGTCTTAGCGAAAGGCTTCTTGAGGGGAAAGCTGTAACTCTGTGAGATGATTTCACAGAACACAAAGAAGTTTCTCAGGAAGCTTCTTTCTCTTTGTTATGGGAGGATATTTCCTTTGGCCCTATAGTCTTCAAAGGGATTCTAAATATCTGCTCTGAGATTCCACAGAAATAAGGCTAGCAAAGAGATGCACGAAATACAGATGTAACTCTGTGAGTGGAAATCACATATCACAGAGCAGTTTCTCAGAAACCTTCTTTCCAGATTTCATTCGAGGATATTTCCTTTTTCACCATAGCCCTCTATGGGCTTCCAAATATCACTTTGCCAATTCTAGAAGAACTGTCTTAGCGAAAGGCTTCTTGAGGGGAAAGCTCTAACTCTGTGAGATGATTTCACAGAACACAAAGGAGTTTCTCGGAAAGCTTCTTTCTCTTTGTTATCGGAGGATATTTCCTTTGGCCCTATAGTGTTCAAAGGGATCCGAAATATCTATTCTCAGATTCCACATAAATAAGGCTAGCAAAGAGATCCACGAAAAACAGATATGACTCTGTGAGTGGAAGTCACATATCACAGAGCAGTTTCTCAGAAAGCTTCTTTCCAGATTTCATCGGAGGATATTTCCTTTTTCAAGATAGCCCTCTATGGGCTTCCAAATATCACTTTGCCAATTCCACAAGAACTGTCTTAGCGAAAGGCTTCTTGAGAGGAAAGCTGTAACTCTGGGAGATTTTTTCACAGAACACAATGAAGTTTCTCAGAAAGCTTCTTTCTCTTTGTTATTAGAGGATATTTCCTTTCTCCCTATAGTCTTCAAAGGGATCCGAAATATCTGTTCTCAGATTCCACAGGAATAAGGCTAGCAAAGTGATCCACGAAATACAGATGTAACTCTGTGAGTGGAAGTCACATATCACAGAGCAGTTTCTCAGAAAGCTTCTTTCCAGATTTCATCGGAGGTTATTTCCTTTTTCACCGTAGCCCTCTATGGGCTTCCAAGTATCACTTTGCCAATTCCACAAGAACTGTCTTAGCGAAAGGCTTCTTGAGGGGAAAGCTGTAACTCTGAGAGATGATTTCACAGAACACATTGAAGTTTCTCAGAAAGCTTCTTTCTCTTTGTTATCGGAGGATATTTCCTTTGGCCCTGTAGTCTTCAAAGGGATCCGAAATATCTCTTCTCAGATTCCACAGAAATAACGCTAGCAAAGAGATCCACGAAATACAGATGTAACTCTGTGAGTGGAAGTCACATATCACAGAGCAGTTTCTCAGAAAGCTTCTTTCCAGATTTCATCGGAGGATATTTCCTTTTTCACCATAGCCCTCTATGGGCTTCCAAATATCACTTTGCCAATTCCACAAGAACTGTCTTAGCGAAAGGCTTCTTGAGGGGAAAGCTGTAACTCTGTGAGATGATTTCACAGAACACAAAGGAGTTTCTCAGAAAGCTTCTTTCTCTTTGTTATCGGAGTTTATATCCTTTTGCCCTATAGTCTTCAAAGGGATCCTAAATATCTGTTCTCAGACTCCACAGAAATAAGGCTAGCAAAGACATCCACGAAATACAGATGAAACTCTGTGAGTGGAAGTCTCATATCACAGAGCAGTTTCTCAGAATGCTTCTTTCCAGATTTCATCGGAGGATATTTCCTTTTTCACCATAGCCCTCTATGGGCTTCCAAATATCACTTTGCCAATTCCACAAGAACTGTCTTAGCGAAAGGCTTCTTGAGGGGAAAGCTGTAACTCTGGGAGATGATTTCACAGAACACAAAGAAGTTTCTCAGAAAGCTTCTTTCTCTTTGTTATCGGAGGATATTTCCTTTGGCCCTATAGTATTCAAAGGGATCCGAAATATCTGTTCTCAGATTTCACAGAAATAAGGCTAGCAAAGAGATCCACGAAATACAGATGTAACTCTCTGAGTGGAAGTCACATATCACAGAGCAGTTTCTCAGAAAGCTTCTTTCCAGATTTCATCTGAGGATATTTCCTTTTTCACCATAGCCCTCTATGGGCTTCCAAATATCACTTTGCCAATTCCACAAGAACTGTCTTAGCGAAAGGCTTCTTGAGGCGAAAGCTGTAACTCTATGAGATGATTTCACAGAACACAAAGAAGTTTCTCAGAAAGCTTCTTTCTCTTTGTTATCGGAGGATATTTCCTTTGGCCCTATAGTCTTCAAAGGGATCCGAAATATCTGTTCTCAGATTCCACAGAAATAAGGCTAGCAAAGAGATCCACGAAATACAGATGTAACTCTGTGAGTGGAAGTCACATATCACAGAGCAGTTTCTCAGAAAGCTTCTTTGCAGATTTCATCGGAGGATATTTCCTTTTTCACCATAGCCCTCTATGGGCTTCCAAATATCACTTTGCCAATTCCACAAGAACTGTCTTAGCGAAAGGCTTCTTGAGGGGAAAGCTCTAACTCTGTGAGATGATTTCACAGAACACAAAGAAGTTTCTCAGAAAGCCTCTTTCTCTTTGTTATCGGAGGATATTTCCTTTGGCCCTGTAGTCTTCAAAGGGATACGAAGTATCTGTTCTCAGATTCCACAGAAATAAGGCTAGCAAAGAGATCCACGAAATACAGATGTAACTCTGCGAGTGGAAGTCACATATCACAGAGCAGATTCTCAGAAAGCTTCTTTCCAGATTTCATCGGAGGATATTTCCTTTTTCACCATAGCCCTCTAGGGGCTTCCAAATATCACTTTGCCAATTCCAGAAGAACTGTCTTAGCGAAAGGCTTCTTGAGGGGAAAGCTGTAAGTCTGTGAGATGATTTCACAGAACACAAAGAAGTTTCTCAGGAAGCTTCTTTCTCTTTGTTATGGGAGGATATTTCCTTTGGCCCTATAGTCTTCAAAGGGATTCTAAATATCTGCTCTCAGATTCCACAGAAATAAGGCTAGCAAAGAGATCCACGAAATGCTGATGTAACTCTGTGAGTGGAAATCACATATCACAGAGCAGTTTCTCAGAAAGCTTCTTTCCAGATTTCATTCGAGGATATTTCCTTTTTCACCATAGCCCTCTATGGGCTTCCAAATATCACTTTGCCAATTCCACAAGAACTGTCTTAGCGAAAGGCTTCTTGAGGGGAAACCTGTAACTCTGGGAGATTATTTCACAGAACACAAAGAAGTTTCTCAGAAAGCTTCTTTCTCTTTTTTATCGGAGGATATTTCCTTTGGCCTTATAGTCTTCAAAGGGATCCGAAATATCTGTTCTCAGATTCCACAGAAATAAGGCTAGCAAAGAGATCCACGAAATACAGATGTAACTCTGTGAGTGGAAGTCACATATCTCAGAGCAGTTTCTCAGAAAGCTTCTTTCCAGAATTCGTCTGAAGATATTTCCTTTTTCACCAAAGCCCTCTAAGGGCTTCCAAATATCACTTTGCCAATTCCAGAAGAACTGTCTTAGCGAAAGGCTTCTTGAGGGGAAAGCTGTAACTCTGTGAGATGATTTCACAGAACACAAAGAAGTTTCTCAGGAAGCTTCTTTCTCTTTGTTATGGGAGGATATTTCCTTTGGCCCTATAGTCTTCAAAGGGATTCTAAATATCTGCTCTGAGATTCCACAGAAATAAGGCTAGCAAAGAGATGCACGAAATACAGATGTAACTCTGTGAGTGGAAATCACATATCACAGAGCAGTTTCTCAGAAACCTTCTTTCCAGATTTCATTCGAGGATATTTCCTTTTTCACCATAGCCCTCTATGGGCTTCCAAATATCACTTTGCCAATTCTAGAAGAACTGTCTTAGCGAAAGGCTTCTTGAGGGGAAAGCTCTAACTCTGTGAGATGATTTCACAGAACACAAAGAAGTTTCTCGGAAAGCTTCTTTCTCTTTGTTATCGGAGGATATTTCCTTTGGCCCTATAGTGTTCAAAGGGATCCGAAATATCTATTCTCAGATTCCACATAAATAAGGCTAGCAAAGAGATCCACGAAAAACAGATATGACTCTGTGAGTGGAAGTCACATATCACAGAGCAGTTTCTCAGAAAGCTTCTTTCCAGATTTCATCGGAGGATATTTCCTTTTTCAAGATAGCCCTCTATGGGCTTCCAAATATCACTTTGCCAATTCCACAAGAACTGTCTTAGCGAAAGGCTTCTTGAGAGGAAAGCTGTAACTCTGGGAGATTTTTTCACAGAACACAATGAAGTTTCTCAGAAAGCTTCTTTCTCTTTGTTATTAGAGGATATTTCCTTTCTCCCTATAGTCTTCAAAGGGATCCGAAATATCTGTTCTCAGATTCCACAGGAATAAGGCTAGCAAAGTGATCCACGAAATACAGATGTAACTCTGTGAGTGGAAGTCACATATCACAGAGCAGTTTCTCAGAAAGCTTCTTTCCAGATTTCATCGGAGGTTATTTCCTTTTTCACCGTAGCCCTCTATGGGCTTCCAAGTATCACTTTGCCAATTCCACAAGAACTGTCTTAGCGAAAGGCTTCTTGAGGGGAAAGCTGTAACTCTGAGAGATGATTTCACAGAACACATTGAAGTTTCTCAGAAAGCTTCTTTCTCTTTGTTATCGGAGGATATTTCCTTTGGCCCTGTAGTCTTCAAAGGGATCCGAAATATCTCTTCTCAGATTCCACAGAAATAACGCTAGCAAAGAGATCCACGAAATACAGATGTAACTCTGTGAGTGGAAGTCACATATCACAGAGCAGTTTCTCAGAAAGCTTCTTTCCAGATTTCATTGGAGGATATTTCCTTTTTCACCATAGCCCTCTATGGGCTTCCAAATATCACTTTGCCAATTCCACAAGAACTGTCTTAGCGAAAGGCTTCTTGAAGGGAAAGCTGTAACTCTATGAGATGATTTCACAGAACACAAAGAAGTTTCTCAGAAAGCTTCTTTCTCTTTGTTATCGGAGGTTAATTCCTTTGGCCCTGTAGTCTTCAAAGGGATCCGAAATATCTGTTTTCAGATACCACAGAAATAAGGCTAGCAAAGAGATCCACGAAATACAGATATAACTCTGTGAGTGGAAGTCACATATCATAGAGCAGTTTCTCAGAAAGCTTCTTTCCAGATTTCATCGGAGGATATTTCCTTTTTCACCATAGCCCTCTATGGGCTTCCAAATATCACTTTGCCAATTCCACAAGAACTGTCTTAGCGAAAGGCTTCTTGAGGGGAAAGCTCTAACTCTGTGAGATGATTTCACAGAACACAAAGAAGTTTCTCAGAAAGCCTCTTTCTCTTTGTTATCGGAGGATATTTCCTTTGGCCCTGTAGTCTTCAAAGGGATACGAAGTATCTGTTCTCAGATTCCACAGAAATAAGGCTAGCAAAGAGATCCACGAAATACAGATGTAACTCTGCGAGTGGAAGTCACATATCACAGAGCAGATTCTCAGAAAGCTTCTTTCCAGATTTCATCGGAGGATATTTCCTTTTTCACCATAGCCCTCTAGGGGCTTCCAAATATCACTTTGCCAATTCCAGAAGAACTGTCTTAGCGAAAGGCTTCTTGAGGGGAAAGCTGTAAGTCTGTGAGATGATTTCACAGAACACAAAGAAGTTTCTCAGGAAGCTTCTTTCTCTTTGTTATGGGAGGATATTTCCTTTGGCCCTATAGTCTTCAAAGGGATTCTAAATATCTGCTCTCAGATTCCACAGAAATAAGGCTAGCAAAGAGATCCACGAAATGCTGATGTAACTCTGTGAGTGGAAATCACATATCACAGAGCAGTTTCTCAGAAAGCTTCTTTCCAGATTTCATTCGAGGATATTTCCTTTTTCACCATAGCCCTCTATGGGCTTCCAAATATCACTTTGCCAATTCCACAAGAACTGTCTTAGCGAAAGGCTTCTTGAGGGGAAACCTGTAACTCTGGGAGATTATTTCACAGAACACAAAGAAGTTTCTCAGAAAGCTTCTTTCTCTTTTTTATCGGAGGATATTTCCTTTGGCCTTATAGTCTTCAAAGGGATCCGAAATATCTGTTCTCAGATTCCACAGAAATAAGGCTAGCAAAGAGATCCACGAAATACAGATGTAACTCTGTGAGTGGAAGTCACATATCTCAGAGCAGTTTCTCAGAAAGCTTCTTTCCAGAATTCGTCTGAAGATATTTCCTTTTTCACCAAAGCCCTCTAAGGGCTTCCAAATATCACTTTGCCAATTCCAGAAGAACTGTCTTAGCGAAAGGCTTCTTGAGGGGAAAGCTGTAACTCTGTGAGATGATTTCACAGAACACAAAGAAGTTTCTCAGGAAGCTTCTTTCTCTTTGTTATGGGAGGATATTTCCTTTGGCCCTATAGTCTTCAAAGGGATTCTAAATATCTGCTCTGAGATTCCACAGAAATAAGGCTAGCAAAGAGATGCACGAAATACAGATGTAACTCTGTGAGTGGAAATCACATATCACAGAGCAGTTTCTCAGAAACCTTCTTTCCAGATTTCATTCGAGGATATTTCCTTTTTCACCATAGCCCTCTATGGGCTTCCAAATATCACTTTGCCAATTCTAGAAGAACTGTCTTAGCGAAAGGCTTCTTGAGGGGAAAGCTCTAACTCTGTGAGATGATTTCACAGAACACAAAGAAGTTTCTCGGAAAGCTTCTTTCTCTTTGTTATCGGAGGATATTTCCTTTGGCCCTATAGTGTTCAAAGGGATCCGAAATATCTATTCTCAGATTCCACATAAATAAGGCTAGCAAAGAGATCCACGAAAAACAGATATGACTCTGTGAGTGGAAGTCACATATCACAGAGCAGTTTCTCAGAAAGCTTCTTTCCAGATTTCATCGGAGGATATTTCCTTTTTCAAGATAGCCCTCTATGGGCTTCCAAATATCACTTTGCCAATTCCACAAGAACTGTCTTAGCGAAAGGCTTCTTGAGAGGAAAGCTGTAACTCTGGGAGATTTTTTCACAGAACACAATGAAGTTTCTCAGAAAGCTTCTTTCTCTTTGTTATTAGAGGATATTTCCTTTCTCCCTATAGTCTTCAAAGGGATCCGAAATATCTGTTCTCAGATTCCACAGGAATAAGGCTAGCAAAGTGATCCACGAAATACAGATGTAACTCTGTGAGTGGAAGTCACATATCACAGAGCAGTTTCTCAGAAAGCTTCTTTCCAGATTTCATCGGAGGTTATTTCCTTTTTCACCGTAGCCCTCTATGGGCTTCCAAGTATCACTTTGCCAATTCCACAAGAACTGTCTTAGCGAAAGGCTTCTTGAGGGGAAAGCTGTAACTCTGAGAGATGATTTCACAGAACACATTGAAGTTTCTCAGAAAGCTTCTTTCTCTTTGTTATCGGAGGATATTTCCTTTGGCCCTGTAGTCTTCAAAGGGATCCGAAATATCTCTTCTCAGATTCCACAGAAATAACGCTAGCAAAGAGATCCACGAAATACAGATGTAACTCTGTGAGTGGAAGTCACATATCACAGAGCAGTTTCTCAGAAAGCTTCTTTCCAGATTTCATTGGAGGATATTTCCTTTTTCACCATAGCCCTCTATGGGCTTCCAAATATCACTTTGCCAATTCCACAAGAACTGTCTTAGCGAAAGGCTTCTTGAAGGGAAAGCTGTAACTCTATGAGATGATTTCACAGAACACAAAGAAGTTTCTCAGAAAGCTTCTTTCTCTTTGTTATCGGAGGTTAATTCCTTTGGCCCTGTAGTCTTCAAAGGGATCCGAAATATCTGTTCTCAGATACCACAGAAATAAGGCTAGCAAAGAGATCCACGAAATACAGATATAACTCTGTGAGTGGAAGTCACATATCATAGAGCAGTTTCTCAGAAAGCTTCTTTCCAGATTTCATCGGAGGATATTTCCTTTTTAACCGTAGCCCCCTATGGGCTTCCAAATATCACTTTGCCAATTCCACAAGAACTGTCTTAACGAAAGGCTTCTTGAGGGGTAAGCTGTAACTCTGTGAGATGATTTCACAGAACACAAAGAAGTTTCTCAGAAAGCTTCTTTCTCTTTGTTATCGGAGGATATTTCCTTTGGCCCTATTGTCTTCAAAGGGATCCGAAATATCTGTTCTCAGATTCCACAGAAATAAGGCTAGCAAAGAGATCCACGAAATACAGATGTAACTCTGTGAGTGGAAGTCACATATCACAGAGCAGTTTCTCAGAAAGCTTCTTTGCAGATTTCATCGGAGGATATTTCCTTTTTCACCATAGCCCTCTATGGGCTTCCAAATATCACTTTGCCAATTCCACAAGAACTGTCTTAGCGAAAGGCTTCTTGAGGGGAAAGCTGTAACTCTGTGAGATGATTTCACAGAACACAAAAAAGTTTCTCAGAAAGCTTCTTTCTCTTTGTTATGGGAGGATATTTCCTTTCGCCCTATAGTCTTCAAAGGGATCCGAAATATCTGTTCTCAGATTTCACAGAAATAAGGCTAGCAAAGAGATCCACGAAATACAGTTGTAACTCTGTGAGTGGAAGGCACATATCACAGAGCAGTTTCTCAGAAAGCTTCTTTCCAGATTTCATCTGAAGATATTTCCTTTTTCACCATAGCCCTCTATGGGCTTCCAAATATCACTTTGGCAATTCCAGAAGAACTGTCTTAGTGAAAGGCTTCTTGAGGGGAAAGCTGTAACTCTGTAAGATGATTTCACAGAACACAAAGAAGTTTTTCAGGAAGCTTCTTTCTCTTTGATATGGGAGGATATTTCCTTTGGCCCTATAGTCTTCAAAGGGATTCTAAATATCTGCTCTGAGATTCCACAGAAATAAGGCTAGCAAAGAGATCCACGAAATACAGATATAACTCTGTGAGTGGAAATCACATATCACAGAGCAGTTTCTCAGAAAGCTTCTTTCCAGATTTCATTCGAGGATATTTCCTTTATCACCATAGCCCTCTATGGGCTTCCAAATATCACTTTGCCAATTCCACAAGAACTGTCTTAGCGAAAGGCTTCTTGAGGGGAAAGCTGTAACTCTGGGAAATGATTTCACAGAACACAAAGAAGTTTCTCAGAAAGCTTCTTTCTCTTTGTTATCGGAGGATATTTCCTTTGGCCCTATAGTCTTCAAAAGGATCCGAAATATCTGTTCTCAGATTCCACAGAAATAAGGCTAGCAAAGAGATCGACGAAATACAGATGTAACTCTGTGAGTGGAAGTCACATATCATAGAGCAGTTTCTCAGAAAGCTTCTTTCCAGATTTCATCGGAGGATATTTCCTTTTTCACAGAAGCCCCCTATGGGCTTCCAAATATCACTTTGCCAATTCCACAAGAACTGTCTTAGCGAAAGGCTTCTTGAGGGGAAAGCTGTAACTCTGTGAGATGATTTCACAGAACACAAAGAAGTTTCTCAGAAAGCTTCTTTCTCTTTGTTATCGGAGGATATTTCCTTGGGCCCTATTGTCTTCAAAGGGATCCGAAATATCTGTTCTCAGATTCCACAGAAATAAGGCTAGCAAAGAGATCCACGAAATACAGATGTAACTCTGTGAGTGGAAGTCACATATCACAGAGCAGTTTCTCAGAAAGCTTCTTTCCAGATTTCATTGGAGGATATTTCCTTTTTCACCATAGCCCTCTATGGGCTTCCAAATATCACTTTGCCAATTCCACAAGAACTGTCTTAGCGAAAGGCTTCTTGAGGGGAAAGCTGTAACTCTATGAGATGATTTCACAGAACACAAAGAAGTTTCTCAGAAAGCTTCTTTCTCTTTGTTATCTGAGGATATTTCCTTTGGCCCTATAGTCTTCAAAGGGATCCGAAATATCTGTTCTCAGATACCACAGAAATAAGGCTAGCAAAGAGATCCACGAAATACAGATGTAACTCTGTGATTGGAAGTCACATATCATAGAGCAGTTTCTCAGAAAGCTTCTTTCCAGATTTCATCGGAGGATACTTCCTTTTTCACCATAGCCCTCTATGGGCTTCCAAATATCACTTTGCCAATTCCACAAGAACTGTCTTAGCGAAAGGCTTCTTGAAGGGAAAGCAGTAACTCTGTGAGTTGATTTCACAGAACACAAAGAAGTTTCTCAGAAAGCTTCTTTCTCTTTGTCATCGGAGGATATTTCCTTTGGCCCTATAGTCTTCAAAGGGATCCGAAATATCTGTTCTCAGATTCCACAGAAATAAGACTAGCAAAGAGATCAACGAAATACAGATGTAACTCTGTAAGAGGAAGTCACATATCACAGGGCAGTTTCTCAGAAAGCTTCTTTCCAGATTTCATCGGAGGATATTTCCTTTTTCACCATAGCCCTCTATGGGCTTCCAAATATCACTTTGCCAATTCCACAAGAACTGTCTTAGCGAAAGGCTTCTTGAAGGGAAAGCTGTAACTCTGTGAGTTGATTTCACAGAACACAAAGAAGTTTCTCAGAAAGCTTCTTTCTCTTTGTTATCGGAGGATATTTCCTTTGGCACTATAGTCTTCAAAGCGATCCGAAATATCTGTTCTCAGATTCCACAGAAATAAGACTAGCAATGAGATCAACGAAATACAGATGTAACTCTGTAAGAGGAAGTCACATATCACAGGGCAGTTTCTCAGAAAGCTTCTTTCCAGATTTCATCGGAGGATATTTCCTTTTTCACCATAGCCCTCTATTGGCTTCCAAATATCACTTTGCCAATTACACAAGAACTGTCTTAGCGAAAGACTTCTTGAGGGGAAAGCTGTAACTCTGTGAGATGATTTCACAGAACACAAAGAAGTTTCTGAGAAAGCTTCTATCTCTTTGTTATCGGAGGATATTTCCTTTGGCCTTATAATCTTCAAAGGGATCCGAAATATCTGTTCTCAGATTCCATAGAAATAAGACTAGCAAAGAAATCCACGAAATACAGATGTAACTCTGTGAGTGGAAGTCACATATCACAGAGCAGTTTCTCAGAATGCTTCTTTCCAGATTTCATCGGAGGATATTTCCTTTTTCACCATAGCCCTCTATGGGCTTCCAAATATCACTTTGCCAATTCGACAAGAACTGTCTTAGCGAAAGGCTTCTTGAGGGGAAAGCTGCAACTCTGGGAGATGATTTCACAGAACACAAAGAATTTTCTCAGAAAGCTTCTATCTCTTTGTTATCGGAGGATATTTCCTTTGGCCCTATTGTGTTCAAAGGGATTCTAAATATCTGCTTTCAGATTCCACAGAAATAAGGCTAGCAAAGAGATCCACGAAATACAGATGTAACTCTGTGAGTGGAAGTCACATATCACAGAGCAGTTTCTCAGAAAGCTTCTTTCCAGATTTCATCGGAGGATATTTCCTTTTTCACCATAGCCCTCTAAGGGCTTCCAAATATCACTTTGCCAATTCCACAAGAACTGTCTTAGCGAAAGGCTTCTTGAGGGGAAAGCTGTAACTCTGTGAGATGATTTCCCAGAACACAAAGAAGTTTCTCAGAAAGCTTCTTTCTCTTTGTTATCGGAGGATATTTCCTTTGGCCCTATAGTCTTCAAAGGGATCCGAAATATCTGTTCTCAGATTCCACAGAAATAAGGCTAGCAAAGAGATCCAAGAAATACAGATGTAACGCTGTGAGTGGAAGTCACATATCACAGAGCAGTTTCTCAGAAAGCTTCTTTGCAGATTTCATCGGAGGATATTTCCTTTTTCACCATAGCCCTCTATGGGCTTCCAAATATCACTTTGCCAATTCCACAAGAACTGTCTTAGCAAAAGGCTTCTTGAGGGGAAAGCTGTAACTCTGTGAGATGATTTCACAGAACACAAAGAAGTTTCTCAGAAAGCTTCTTTCTCTTTGTTATCGGAGGATATTTCCTTGGGCCCTATTGTCTTCAAAGGGATCCGAAATATCTGTTCTCAGATTCCACAGAAATAAGGCTAGCAAAGAGATCCACGAAATACAGATGTAACTCTGTGAGTGGAAGTCAGATATCACAGAGCAGTTTCTCAGAAAGCTTCTTTCCAGATTTCATTGGAGGATATTTCCTTTTTCCCCATAGCCCTCTATGGGCTTCCAAATATCACTTTGCCAATTCCACAAGAACTGTCTTAGCGAAAGGCTTCTTGAGGGGAAAGCTGTAACTCTATGAGATGATTTCACAGAACACAAAGAAGTTTCTCAGAAAGCTTCTTTCTCTTTGTTATCTGAGGATATTTCCTTTGGCCCTATAGTCTTCAAAGGGATCCGAAATATCTGTTCTCAGATACCACAGAAATAAGGCTAGCAAAGAGATCCACGAAATACAGATGTAACTCTGTGATTGGAAGTCACATATCATAGAGCAGTTTCTCAGAAAGCTTCTTTCCAGATTTCATCGGAGGATATTTCCTTTTTCACCATAGCCCTCTATGGGCTTCCAAATATCACTTTGCCAATTCCACAAGAACTGTCTTAGCGAAAGGCTTCTTGAAGGGAAAGCTGTAACTCTGTGAGTTGATTTCACAGAACACAAAGAAGTTTCTCAGAAAGCTTCTTTCTCTTTGTTATCGGAGGATATTTCCTTTGGCCCTATTGTCTTCAAAGGGATCCGAAATATCTGTTCTCAGATTCCACAGAAATAAGGCTAGCAAAGAGATCCACGAAATACAGATGTAACTCTGTGAGTGGAAGTCACATATCACAGAGCAGTTTCTCAGAAAGCTTCTTTCCAGATTTCATCGGAGGATATTTCCTTTTTCACCATAGCCCTCTATGGGCTTCCAAATATCACTTTGCCAATTCCACAAGAACTGTCTTAGCGAAAGGCTTCTTGAGGGGAAAGCTGTAACTCTGTGAGATGATTTCACAGAACACAAAAAAGTTTCTCAGAAAGCTTCTTTCTCTTTGTTATGGGAGGATATTTCCTTTCGCCCTATAGTCTTCAAAGGGATCCGAAATATCTGTTCTCAGATTTCACAGAAATAAGGCTAGCAAAGAGATCCACGAAATACAGTTGTAACTCTGTGAGTGGAAGGCACATATCACAGAGCAGTTTCTCAGAAAGCTTCTTTCCAGATTTCTTCTGAAGATATTTCCTTTTTCACCATAGCCCTCTATGGGCTTCCAAATATCACTTTGGCAATTCCAGAAGAACTGTCTTAGTGAAAGGCTTCTTGAGGGGAAAGCTGTAACTCTGTAAGATGATTTCACAGAACACAAAGAAGTTTTTCAGGAAGCTTCTTTCTCTTTGATATGGGAGGATATTTCCTTTGGCCCTATAGTCTTCAAAGGGATTCTAAATATCTGCTCTGAGATTCCACAGAAATAAGGCTAGCAAAGAGATCCACGAAATACAGATATAACTCTGTGAGTGGAAATCACATATCACAGAGCAGTTTCTCAGAAAGCTTCTTTCCAGATTTCATTCGAGGATATTTCCTTTATCACCATAGCCCTCTATGGGCTTCCAAATATCACTTTGCCAATTCCACAAGAACTGTCTTAGCGAAAGGCTTCTTGAGGGGAAAGCTGTAACTCTGGGAAATGATTTCACAGAACACAAAGAAGTTTCTCAGAAAGCTTCTTTCTCTTTGTTATCGGAGGATATTTCCTTTGGCCCTATAGTCTTCAAAAGGATCCGAAATATCTGTTCTCAGATTCCACAGAAATAAGGCTAGCAAAGAGATCGACGAAATACAGATGTAACTCTGTGAGTGGAAGTCACATATCATAGAGCAGTTTCTCAGAAAGCTTCTTTCCAGATTTCATCGGAGGATATTTCCTTTTTCACAGAAGCCCCCTATGGGCTTCCAAATATCACTTTGCCAATTCCACAAGAACTGTCTTAGCGAAAGGCTTCTTGAGGGGAAAGCTGTAACTCTGTGAGATGATTTCACAGAACACAAAGAAGTTTCTCAGAAAGCTTCTTTCTCTTTGTTATCGGAGGATATTTCCTTGGGCCCTATTGTCTTCAAAGGGATCCGAAATATCTGTTCTCAGATTCCACAGAAATAAGGCTAGCAAAGAGATCCACGAAATACAGATGTAACTCTGTGAGTGGAAGTCACATATCACAGAGCAGTTTCTCAGAAAGCTTCTTTCCAGATTTCATTGGAGGATATTTCCTTTTTCACCATAGCCCTCTATGGGCTTCCAAATATCACTTTGCCAATTCCACAAGAACTGTCTTAGCGAAAGGCTTCTTGAGGGGAAAGCTGTAACTCTATGAGATGATTTCACAGAACACAAAGAAGTTTCTCAGAAAGCTTCTTTCTCTTTGTTATCTGAGGATATTTCCTTTGGCCCTATAGTCTTCAAAGGGATCCGAAATATCTGTTCTCAGATACCACAGAAATAAGGCTAGCAAAGAGATCCACGAAATACAGATGTAACTCTGTGATTGGAAGTCACATATCATAGAGCAGTTTCTCAGAAAGCTTCTTTCCAGATTTCATCGGAGGATACTTCCTTTTTCACCATAGCCCTCTATGGGCTTCCAAATATCACTTTGCCAATTCCACAAGAACTGTCTTAGCGAAAGGCTTCTTGAAGGGAAAGCAGTAACTCTGTGAGTTGATTTCACAGAACACAAAGAACTTTCTCAGAAAGCTTCTTTCTCTTTGTCATCGGAGGATATTTCCTTTGGCCCTATAGTCTTCAAAGGGATCCGAAATATCTGTTCTCAGATTCCACAGAAATAAGACTAGCAAAGAGATCAACGAAATACAGATGTAACTCTGTAAGAGGAAGTCACATATCACAGGGCAGTTTCTCAGAAAGCTTCTTTCCAGATTTCATCGGAGGATATTTCCTTTTTCACCATAGCCCTCTATGGGCTTCCAAATATCACTTTGCCAATTCCACAAGAACTGTCTTAGCGAAAGGCTTCTTGAAGGGAAAGCTGTAACTCTGTGAGTTGATTTCACAGAACACAAAGAAGTTTCTCAGAAAGCTTCTTTCTCTTTGTTATCGGAGGATATTTCCTTTGGCACTATAGTCTTCAAAGGGATCCGAAATATCTGTTCTCAGATTCCACAGAAATAAGACTAGCAATGAGATCAACGAAATACAGATGTAACTCTGTAAGAGGAAGTCACATATCACAGGGCAGTTTCTCAGAAAGCTTCTTTCCAGATTTCATCGGAGGATATTTCCTTTATCACAATAGCCCTCAATTGGCTTCCAAATATCACTTTGCCAATTACACAAGAACTGTCTTAGCGAAAGACTTCTTGAGAGGAAAGCTGTAACTCTGTGAGATGATTTCAAAGAACACAAAGAAGTTTCTGAGAAAGCTTCTATCTCTTTGTTATCGGAGGATATTTCCTTTGGCCTTATAATCTTCAAAGGGATCCGAAATATCTGTTCTCAGATTCCATAGAAATAAGACTAGCAAAGAAATCCACGAAATACAGATGTAACTCTGTGAGTGGAAGTCACATATCACAGAGCAGTTTCTCAGAATGCTTCTTTCCAGATTTCATCGGAGGATATTTCCTTTTTCACCATAGCCCTCTATGGGCTTCCAAATATCACTTTGCCAATTCGACAAGAACTGTCTTAGCGAAAGGCTTCTTGAGGGGAAAGCTGCAACTCTGGGAGATGATTTCACAGAACACAAAGAATTTTCTCAGAAAGCTTCTATCTCTTTGTTATCGGAGGATATTTCCTTTGGCCCTATTGTGTTCAAAGGGATTCTAAATATCTGCTTTCAGATTCCACAGAAATAAGGCTAGCAAAGAGATCCACGAAATACAGATGTAACTCTGTGAGTGGAAGTCACATATCACAGAGCAGTTTCTCAGAAAGCTTCTTTCCAGATTTCATCGGAGGATATTTCCTTTTTCACCATAGCCCTCTAAGGGCTTCCAAATATCACTTTGCCAATTCCACAAGAACTGTCTTAGCGAAAGGCTTCTTGAGGGGAAAGCTGTAACTCTGTGAGATGATTTCCCAGAACACAAAGAAGTTTCTCAGAAAGCTTCTTTCTCTTTGTTATCGGAGGATATTTCCTTTGGCCCTATAGTCTTCAAAGGGATCCGAAATATCGGTTCTCAGATTCCACAGAAATAAGGCTAGCAAAGAGATCCAAGAAATACAGATGTATCGCTGTGAGTGGAAGTCACATATCACAGAGCAGTTTCTCAGAAAGCTTCTTTGCAGATTTCATCGGAGGATATTTCCTTTTTCACCATAGCCCTCTATGGGCTTCCAAATATCACTTTGCCAATTCCACAAGAACTGTCTTAGCAAAAGGCTTCTTGAGGGGAAAGCTGTAACTCTGTGAGATGATTTCACAGAACACAAAGAAGTTTCTCAGAAAGCTTCTTTCTCTTTGTTATCGGAGGATATTTCCTTGGGCCCTATTGTCTTCAAAGGGATCCGAAATATCTGTTCTCAGATTCCACAGAAATAAGGCTAGCAAAGAGATCCACGAAATACAGATGTAACTCTGTGAGTGGAAGTCAGATATCACAGAGCAGTTTCTCAGAAAGCTTCTTTCCAGATTTCATTGGAGGATATTTCCTTTTTCCCCATAGCCCTCTATGGGCTTCCAAATATCACTTTGCCAATTCCACAAGAACTGTCTTAGCGAAAGGCTTCTTGAGGGGAAAGCTGTAACTCTATGAGATGATTTCACAGAACACAAAGAAGTTTCTCAGAAAGCTTCTTTCTCTTTGTTATCTGAGGATATTTCCTTTGGCCCTATAGTCTTCAAAGGGATCCGAAATATCTGTTCTCAGATACCACAGAAATAAGGCTAGCAAAGAGATCCACGAAATACAGATGTAACTCTGTGATTGGAAGTCACATATCATAGAGCAGTTTCTCAGAAAGCTTCTTTCCAGATTTCATCGGAGGATATTTCCTTTTTCACCATCGCCCTCTATGGGCTTCCAAATATCACTTTGCCAATTCCACAAGAACTGTCTTAGCGAAAGGCTTCTTGAAGGGAAAGCTGTAACTCTGTGAGTTGATTTCACAGAACACAAAGAAGTTTCTCAGAAAGCTTCTTTCTCTTTGTTATCGGAGGATATTTCCTTTGGCCCTATAGTCTTCAAAGGGATCCGAAATATCTGTTCTCAGATTCCACAGAAATAAGACTAGCAAAGAGATCAACGAAATACAGATGTAACTCTGTAAGAGGAAGTCACATATCACAGGGCAGTTTCTCAGAAAGCTTCTTTCCAGATTTCATCGGAGGATATTTCCTTTTTCACCATAGCCCTCTATGGGCTTCCAAATATCACTTTGCCAATTCCACAAGAACTGTCTTAGCGAAAGGCTTCTTGAGGGGAAAGCTGTAACTCTGTGAGATGATTTCCCAGAACACAAAGAAGTTTCTCAGAAAGCTTCTTTCTCTTTGTTATCGGAGGATATTTCCTTTGGCCCTATAGTCTTCAAAGGGATCCGAAATATCTGTTCTCAGATTCCACAGAAATAAGGCTAGCAAAGAGATCCACGAAATACAGATGTAACGCTGTGAGTGGAAGTCACATATCACAGAGCAGTTTCTCAGAAAGCTTCTTTGCAGATTTCATCGGAGGATATTTCCTTTTTCACCATAGCCCTCTATGGGCTTCCAAATATCACTTTGCCAATTCCACAAGAACTGTCTTAGCGAAAGGCTTCTTGAGGGGAAAGCTCTAACTCTGTGAGTTGATTTCACAGAACACAAAGAAGTTTCTCAGAAAGCTTCTTTCTCTTTATTATCGGAGGATATTTCCTTTGGCCCTATAGTCTTCAAAGGGATCCGAAGTATCTGTTCTCAGATTCCACAGAAATAAGGCTAGCAAAGAGATCCACGAAATACAGATGTAACTCTGTGAGTGGAAGTCACATATCACAGAGCAGTTTCTCAGAAAGCTTCTTTCCAGATTTCATCGGAGGATATTTCCTTTTTCACCATAGCCCTCTAGGGGCTTCCAAATATTACTTTGCCAATTCCAGAAGAACTGTCTTAGCGAAAGGCTTCCTGAGGGGAAAGCTGTAACTCTGTGAGATGATTTCACAGAACACAAAGAAGTTTTTCAGGAAGCTTCTTTCTCTTTGTTATGGGAGGATATTTCCTTTGGCCCTATAGACTTAAAGGGATTCTAAATATCTGCTCTCAGATTCCACAGAAATAAGGCTAGCAAAGAGATCCACGAAATGCTGATGTAACTCTGTGAGTGGAAATCACATATCACAGAGCAGTTTCTCAGAAAGCTTCTTTCCAGATTTCATTCGAGGATATTTCCTTTTTCACCATAGCCCTCTATGGGCTTCCAAATATCACTTTGCCAATTCCACAAGAACTGTCTTAGCGAAAGGCTTCTTGAGGGGAAAGCTGTAACTCTGTGAGATGATTTCACAGAACACAAAGAAGTTTCTCAGAAAGCTTCTTTCTCTTTGTTATCGGAGGATATTTCCTTTGGCCCTATAGTCTTCAAAGGGATCCGAAATATCTGTTCTCAGATTCCACAGAAATAAGGGTAGCAAAGAGATCCACGAAATACAGATGTAACTCTGTGAGTGGAAGTCACATATCACAGAGCAGTTTCTCAGAAAGCTTCTTTCCAGATTTCATCTGAGGATATTTCCTTTTTCACCATAGCCCTCTATGGGCTTCCAAATATCACTTTGCCAATTCCACAAGAACTGTCTTAGCGAAAGGCTTCTTGAGGGGAAAGCTGTAACTCTATGAGATGATTTCACAGAACACAAAGAAGTTTCTCAGAAAGCTTCTTTCTCTTTCTTATCGGATGATATTTCCTTTGGCCCTATAGTCTTCAAAGGGATCCGAAATATCTGTTCTCAGATTCCACAGAAATAAGGCTAGCAAAGAGATCCACGAAATACAGATGTAACTCTGTGAGTGGAAGTCACATATCCCAGAGCAGTTTCTCAGAAAGCTTCTTTCCAGATTTCATCGGAGGATATTTCCTTTTTCACCATAGCCCTCTATGGGCTTCCAAATATCACTTTGCCAATTCCACAAGAAATGTCTTAGCGAAAGGCTTCTTGAGGGGAAAGCTGTAACTCTGTGAGATGATTTCACAGAACACAAAGAAGTTTCTCAGAAAGCTTTTTTCTCTTTGTTATCGGAGGATATTTCCTTTGGCCCTATAGTCTTCAAAGGGATCTGAAATATCTGTTCTCAGATTCCACAGAAATAAGGCTAGCAAAGAGATCCACAAAATACACATGTAACTCTGTGAGTGGAAGTCACATATCACAGAGCAGTTTCTCAGAAAGCTTCTTTCCAGATTTCATTGGAGGGTATTTCCTTTATCACAACAGCCCTCTATGGGCTTCCAAATATCACTTTGCCAATTCCACAAAAACTGTCTTAGCGAAAGGCTTCTTCAGGGGAAAGCTGTAACTCTGGGAGATGATTTCACAGAACACAAAGAAGTTTCTCAGAAAGCTTCTTTCTCTTTGTTATCGGAGTTTATATCCTTTTGCCCTATAGTCTTCAAAGGGATCCTAAATATCTGTTCTCAGACTCCACAGAAATAAGGCTAGCAAAGACATCCACGAAATACAGATGAAACTCTGTGAGTGGAAGTCTCATATCACAGAGCAGTTTCTCAGAATGCTTGTTTCCAGATTTCATCGGAGGATATTTCCTTTTTCACCTTAGCCCTCTAAGGGCTTCCAAATATCACTTTGCCAATTCCACAAGAACTGTCTTAGCGAAAGGCTTCTTGAGGGGAAAGCTGTAACTCTGGGAGATGATTTCACAGAACAAAGAAGTTTCTCAGAAAGCTTCTTTCTCTTTGTTATCGGAGGATATTTCCTTTGGCCCTATAGTCTTCAAAGGGATCCGAAATATCGGTTCTCAGATTCCACAGAAATAAGGCTAGCAAAGAGATCCACGAAATACAGATGTAACTCTGTGAGTGGAAGTCACATATCACAGAGCAGTTTCTCAGAAAGCTTCTTTCCAGATTTCATCTGAGGATATTTCCTTTTTCACCATAGCCCTCTATGGGCTTCCAAATATCACTTTGCCAATTCCACAAGAACTGTCTTAGCGAAAGGCTTCTTGAGGGGAAAGCTGTAACTCTGGGAGATGATTTCACAGAACACAAAGAAGTTTCTCAGAAATCTTCTTTCTCTTTGTTATCGGAGGATATTTCCTTTGGCCCTATAGTCTTCAAAGGGATCCGAAATATCTGTTCTCAGATTCCACAGAAATAAGGCTAGCAAAGAGTTCCACGAGATACAGATGTAACTCTGTGTGTGGAAGTCTCATATCACAGAGCAGTTTCTCAGAATGCTTCTTTCCAGATTTCATCGGAGGATATTTCCTTTTTCAACATAGCCCTCTATGGGCTTCCAAATATCACTTTGCCAATTCCACAAGAACTGTCTTAGCGAAAGGCTTCTTGAGCTGAAAACTGTAACTCTGTGAGATGATTTCACAGAACACAAAGAAGTTTCTTAGAAAGCTTCTTTCTCTTTGTTATCGGAGGATATTTCCTTTGGCCCTATAGTCTTCAAAGGGATCCGAAATATCTGTTCTCAGATTCCACAGAAATAAGGCTAGCAAAGAGATCCACGAAATACAGATGTAACTCTGTGAGTGGAAGTCACATATCACAAAGCAGTTTCTCAGAAAGCTTCTTTGCAGATTTCATCGGAGGATATTTCCTTTTTCACCATAGCCCTCTATGGGCTTCCAAATATCACTTTGCCAATTCCAGAAGAACTGTCTTAGCGAAAGGCTTCTTGAGGGGAAAGCTGTAACTCTGTGAGATGATTTCACAGAACACAAAGAAGTTTCTCAGAAAGCTTCTTTCTCTTTGTTATCGGAGGATATTTCCTTTGGCCCTATAGTCTTCAAAGGGATCCGAAATATCTATTCTCAGATTCCACAGAAATAAGGCTAGCAAAGAGATCCACGAAAAACAGATATGACTCTGTGAGTGGAAGTCACATATCACAGAGCAGTTTCTCAGAAAGCTTCTTTCCAGATTTCATCGGAGGATATTTCCTTTTTCACCATAGCCCTCTATGGGCTTCCAAATATCACTTTGCCAATTCCACAAGAAATGTCTTAGCGAAAGGCTTCTTGAGGGGAAAGCTGTAACTCTGTGAGATGATTTCACAGAACACAAAGAAGTTTCTCAGAAAGCTTTTTTCTCTTTGTTATCGGAGGATATTTCCTTTGGCCCTATAGTCTTCAAAGGGATCTGAAATATCTGTTCTCAGATTCCACAGAAATAAGGCTAGCAAAGAGATCCACAAAATACACATGTAACTCTGTGAGTGGAAGTCACATATCACAGAGCAGTTTCTCAGAAAGCTTCTTTCCAGATTTCATTGGAGGATATTTCCTTTATCACAACAGCCCTCTATGGGCTTCCAAATATCACTTTGCCAATTCCACAAAAACTGTCTTAGCGAAAGGCTTCTTCAGGGGAAAGCTGTAACTCTGGGAGATGATTTCACAGAACACAAAGAAGTTTCTCAGAAAGCTTCTTTCTCTTTGTTATCGGAGTTTATATCCTTTTGCCCTATAGTCTTCAAAGGGATCCTAAATATCTGTTCTCAGACTCCACAGAAATAAGGCTAGCAAAGACATCCACGAAATACAGATGAAACTCTGTGAGTGGAAGTCTCATATCACAGAGCAGTTTCTCAGAATGCTTGTTTCCAGATTTCATCGGAGGATATTTCCTTTTTCACCTTAGCCCTCTAAGGGCTTCCAAATATCACTTTGCCAATTCCACAAGAACTGTCTTAGCGAAAGGCTTCTTGAGGGGAAAGCTGTAACTCTGGGAGATGATTTCACAGAACAAGGAAGTTTCTCAGAAAGCTTCTTTCTCTTTGTTATCGGAGGATATTTCCTTTGGCCCTATAGTCTTCAAAGGGATCCGAAATATCTGTTCTCAGATTCCACAGAAATAAGGCTAGCAAAGAGATCCACGAAATACAGATGTAACTCTGTGAGTGGAAGTCACATATCACAGAGCAGTTTCTCAGAAAGCTTCTTTCCAGATTTCATCTGAGGATATTTCCTTTTTCACCATAGCCCTCTATGGGCTTCCAAATATCACTTTGCCAATTCCACAAGAACTGTCTTAGCGAAAGGCTTCTTGAGGGGAAAGCTGTAACTCTGGGAGATGATTTCACAGAACACAAAGAAGTTTCTCAGAAATCTTCTTTCTCTTTGTTATCGGAGGATATTTCCTTTGGCCCTATAGTCTTCAAAGGGATCCGAAATATCTGTTCTCAGATTCCACAGAAATAAGGCTAGCAAAGAGTTCCACGAGATACAGATGTAACTCTGTGTGTGGAAGTCTCATATCACAGAGCAGTTTCTCAGAATGCTTCTTTCCAGATTTCATCGGAGGATATTTCCTTTTTCAACATAGCCCTCTATGGGCTTCCAAATATCACTTTGCCAATTCCACAAGAACTGTCTTAGCGAAAGGCTTCTTGAGCTGAAAACTGTAACTCTGGGAGATGATTTCACAGAACACAAAGAAGTTTCTTAGAAAGCTTCTTTCTCTTTGTTATCGGAGGATATTTCCTTTGGCCCTATAGTCTTCAAAGGGATCCGAAATATCTGTTCTCAGATTCCACAGAAATAAGGCTAGCAAAGAGATCCACGAAATACAGATGTAACTCTGTGAGTGGAAGTCACATATCACAGAGCAGTTTCTCAGAAAGCTTCTTTGCAGATTTCATCGGAGGATATTTCCTTTTTCACCATAGCCCTCTATGGGCTTCCAAATATCACTTTGCCAATTCCAGAAGAACTGTCTTAGCGAAAGGCTTCTTGAGGGGAAAGCTGTAACTCTGTGAGATGATTTCACAGAACACAAAGAAGTTTCTCAGAAAGCTTCTTTCTCTTTGTTATCGGAGGATATTTCCTTTGGCCCTATAGTCTTCAAAGGGATCCGAAATATCTATTCTCAGATTCCACAGAAATAAGGCTAGCAAAGAGATCCACGAAAAACAGATATGACTCTGTGAGTGGAAGTCACATATCACAGAGCAGTTTCTCAGAAAGCTTCTTTCCAGATTTCATCGGAGGATATTTCCTTTTTCAAGATAGCCCTCTATGGGCTTCCATATATCACTTTGCCAATTCCACAAGAACTGTCTTAGCGAAAGGCTTCTTGAGAGGAAAGCTGTAACTCTGGGAGATGATTTCACAGAACACAATGAAGTTTCTCAGAAAGCTTCTTTCTCTTTGTTATTAGAGGATATTTCCTTTCTCCCTATAGTCTTCAAAGGGATCCGAAATATCTGTTCTCAGATTCCACAGGAATAAGGCTAGCAAAGTGATCCACGAAATACAGATGTAACTCTGTGAGTGGAAGTTACATATCACAGAGCAGTTTCTCAGAAAGCTTCTTTCCAGATTTCATCGGAGGATATTTCCTTTTTCACCGTAGCCCTCTATGGGCTTCCAAGTATCACTTTGCCAATTCCACAAGAACTGTCTTAGCGAAAGGCTTCTTGAGGGGAAAGCTGTAACTCTGAGAGATGGTTTCACAGAACACATTGAAGTTTCTCAGAAAGCTTCTTTCTCTTTGTTATCGGAGGATATTTCCTTTGGCCCTATAGTCTTCAAAGGGATCAGAAATATCTGTTCTCAGATTCCACAGAAATAAGGCTAGCAAAGAGATCCACGAAATACAGATGTAACTCTGTGAGTGGAAGTCACATATCACAGAGCAGTTTCTCAGAAATCTTCTTTCCAGATTTCATTGGAGGGTAATTCCTTTATCACAATAGCCCTCTATGAACTTCCAAATATCACTTTGCCAATTCCACAAAAACTGTCTTAGCGAAAGGCTTCTTCAGGGGAAAGCTGTAACTCTGGGAGATGATTTCACAGAACACAAAGGAGTTTCTCAGAAAGCTTCTTTCTCTTTGTTATCGGAGTTTATATCCTTTTGCCCTATAGTCTTCAAAGGGATCCTAAATATCTGTTCTCAGACTCCACAGAAATAAGGCTAGCAAAGACATCCACGAAATACAGATGAAACTCTGTGAGTGGAAGTCTCATATCACAGAGCAGTTTCTCAGAATGCTTCTTTCCAGATTTCATCGGAGGATATTTCCTTTTTCACCATAGCCCTCTATGGGCTTCCAAATATCACTTTGCCAATTCCACAAGAACTGTCTTAGCGAAAGGCTTCTTGAGGGGAAAGCTGTAACTCTGGGAGATGATTTCACAGAACACAAAGAAGTTTCTCAGAAAGCTTCTTTCTCTTTGTTATCGGAGGATATTTCCTTTGGCCCTATAGTCTTCAAAGGGATCCGAAATATCTGTTCTCAGATTCCACAGAAATAAGGCTAGCAAAGAGATCCACGAAATACAGATGTAACTCTGTGAGTGGAAGTCTCATATCACAGAGCAGTTTCTCAGAATGCTTCTTTCCAGATTTCATCGGAGGATATTTCCTTTTTCACCATAGCCCTCTATGGGCTTCCAAATATCACTTTGCCAATTCCACAAGAACTGTCTTAGCGAAAGGCTTCTTGAGGGGAAAGCTGTAACTCTGTGAGATGATATCACAGAACGCAAAGAAGTTTCTTAGAAAGCTTCTTTCTCTTTGTTAACGGAGGATATTTCCTTTGGCCCTATAGTCTCAAAGGGATCCGAAATATCTGTTCTCAGATTCCACAGAAATAAGGCTAGCAAAGAGATCCACGAGATACTGATGTAACTCTGTGAGTGGAAGTCACATATCACAGAGCAGTTTCTCAGAAAGCTTCTTTGCAGATTTCATCGTAGGATATTTCCTTTTTCACCATAGCCGACTATGGGCTTCCAAATATCACTTTGCCAATTGCACAAGCACTTTCTTAGCCAAAGGCTTCTTGAGGGGAAAGCTGTAACTCTGGGAGATGATTTCACAGAACACAAAGAAGTTTCTCAGAAAGCTTCTTTCTCTTTGTTATCGGAGGATATTTCCTTTGGCCCTATAGTCTTCAAAGGGATCCGAAATATCTGTTCTCAGATTTCACAGAAATATGGCTAGCAAAGAGATCCACGAAATACAGATGTAACTCTGTGAGTGGAAGTCACATATCACAGAGCGGTTTCTCAGAAAGCTTCTTTCCAGATTTCATCTGAGGATATTTCCGTTTTCACCATAGCCCTCAATGGGCTTCCAAATATCACTTTGCCAATTCCACAAGAACTGTCTTAGCGAAAGGCTTCTTGAGGGGAAAGCTGTAATTCTGTGAGATGATTTCACAGAACACAAAGAAGTTTCTCAGGAAGCTTCTTTCTCTTTGTTATGGGAGGATATTTCCTTTGGCCCTACAGTCTTCAAAGGGATTCTAAATATCTGCTCTCAGATTCCACAGAAATAAGGCTAGCAAAGAGATCCACGAAATGCTGATGTAACTCTGTGAGTGGAAATCACATATCACAGAGCAGTTTCTCAGAAAGCTTCTTTCCAGATTTCATTCGAGGATATTTCCTTTTTCACCATAGCCCTCTATGGGCTTCCAAATATCACTTTGCCAATTCCACAAGAACTGTCTTAGCGAAAGGCTTCTTGAGGTGAAAGCTGTAACTCTGGGAGATTATTTCACAGAACACAAAGAAGTTTCTCAGAAAGCTTCTTTCTCTTTTTTATCGGAGGATATTACCTTTGGCCCTATACTCTTCAAAGGGATCCGAAATATCTGTTCTCAGATTCCACAGAAATAAGGCTAGCAAAGAGATCCACGAAATACAGATGTAACTCTGTGAGTGGAAGTCACATATCTCAGAGCAGTTTCTCAGAAAGCTTCTTTCCAGAATTCATCTGAAGATATTTCCTTTTTCACCATAGCCCTCTAAGGGCTTCCAAATATCACTTTGCCAATTCCAGAAGAACTGTCTTAGGGAAAGGCTTCTTGAGGGGAAAGCTGTAACTCTGTGAGATGATTTCACAGAACACAAACAAGTTTCTCAGGAAGCTTCTTTCTCTTTGTTATGGGAGGATATTTCCTTTGGCCCTATAGTCTTCAAAGGGATTCTAAATATCTGCTCTGAGATTCCACAGAAATAAGGCTAGCAAAGAGATGCACGAAATACAGAAGTAACTCTGTGAGTGGAAATCACATATCACAGAGCAGTTTCTCAGAAAGCTTCTTTCCAGATTTCATTCGAGGATATTTCCTTTTTCACCATAGCCCTCTATGGGCTTCCAAATATCACTTTGCCAATTCCAGAAGAACTGTCTTAGCGAAAGGCTTCTTGTGGGGAAAGCTCTAACTCTGTGAGATGATTTCTCAGAACACAAAGAAGTTTCTCAGAAAGCTTCTTTCTCTTTGTTATCGGAGGATATTTCCTTTGGCCCTATAGTGTTCAAAGGGATCCGAAATATCTATTCTCAGATTCCACAGAAATAAGGCTAGCAAAGAGATCCACGAAAAACAGATATGACTCTGTGAGTGGAAGTCACATATCACAGAGCAGTTTCTCAGAAAGCTTCTTTCCAGATTTCATCGGAGGATATTTCCTTTTTCAAGATAGCCCTCTATGGGCTTCCAAATATCACTTTGCCAATTCCACAAGAACTGTCTTAGCGAAAGGCTTCTTGAGAGGAAAGCTGTAACTCTGGGAGATGATTTCACAGAACACAATGAAGTTTCTCAGAAAGCTTCTTTCTCTTTGTTATTAGAGGATATTTCCTTTCTCCCTATAGTCTTCAAAGGGATCCGAAATATCTGTTCTCAGATTCCACAGAAATAAGGCTAGCAAAGAGATCCACGAAATACAGATGTAACTCTGTGAGTGGAAGTCAGATATCACAGAGCAGTTTCTCAGAAAGCTTCTTTCCATATTTCATCGGAGGATATTTCCTTTTTCAAGATAGCCCTCTATGGGCTTCCAAATATCACTTTGCCAATTCCACAAGAACTGTCTTAGCGAAAGGCTTCTTGAGAGGAAAGCTGTAACTCTGTGAGATGATTTCACAGAACACAATGAAGTTTCTCAGAAAGCTTCTTTCTCTTTGTTATGGGAGGATATTTCCTTTCTCGCTATAGTCTTCATAGGGATCCGAAATATCTGTTCTCAGATTCCACAGAAATAAGGCTAGCAAAGAGATCCACGAAATACAGATGTAACTCTGTGAGTGGAAGTCACATATCACAGAGCAGTTTCTCAGAAAGCTTCTTTCCAGATTTCATCGGAGGATATTTCCTTTTTCACCATAGCCCTCTATGGGCTTCCAAATATCACTTTGCCAATTCCACAAGAACTGTCTTAGCGAAAGGCTTCTTGAGGGGAAAGCTGTAACTCTGTGAGATGATTTCACAGAACACAAAAAAGTTTCTCAGAAAGCTTCTTTCTCTTTGTTATGGGAGGATATTTCCTTTCGCCCTATAGTCTTCAAAGGGATCCGAAATATCTGTTCTCAGATTTCACAGAAATAAGGCTAGCAAAGAGATCCACGAAATACAGTTGTAACTCTGTGAGTGGAAGGCACATATCACAGAGCAGTTTCTCAGAAAGCTTCTTTCCAGATTTCATCTGAAGATATTTCCTTTTTCACCATAGCCCTCTATGGGCTTCCAAATATCACTTTGCCAATTCCAGAAGAACTGTCTTAGTGAAAGGCTTCTTGAGGGGAAAGCTGTAACTCTGTGAGATGATTTCACAGAACACAAAGAAGTACTTCAGGAAGCTTCTTTCTCTTTGATATGGGAGGATTTTTCCTTTGGCCCTATAGTCTTCAAAGGGATTCTAAATATCTGCTCTGAGATTCCACAGAAATAAGGCTAGCAAAGAGATCCACGAAATACAGATATAACTCTGTGAGTGGAAATCACATATCACAGAGCAGTTTCTCAGAAAGCTTCTTTCCAGATTTCATTCGAGGATATTTCCTTTTTCACCATAGCCCTCTATGGGCTTCCAAATATCACTTTGCCAATTCCACAAGAACTGTCTTAGCGAAAGGCTTCTTGAGGGGAAAGCTGTAACTCTGGGAAATGATTTCACAGAACACAAAGAAGTTTCTCAGAAAGCTTCTTTCTCTTTGTTATCGGAGGATATTTCCTTTGTCCCTGTAGTCTTCAAAGGGATCCGAAATATCTGTTCTCAGATTCAACAGAAATAAGGCTAGCAAAGAGATCCACGAAATACAGATGTAACTCTGTGAGTGGAAGTCACATATCATAGAGCAGTTTCTCAGAAAGCTTCTTTCCAGATTTCATCGGAGGATATTTCCTTTTTCACAGTAGCCCCCTATGGGCTTCCAAATATCACTTTGCCAATTCCACAAGAACTGTCTTAGCGAAAGGCTTCTTGAGGGGAAAGCTGTAACTCTGTGAGATGATTTCACAGAACACAAAGAAGTTTCTCAGAAAGCTTCTTTCTCTTTGTTATCGGAGGATATTTCCTTGGGCCCTATTGTCTTCAAAGGGATCCGAAATATCTGTTCTCAGATTCCACAGAAATAAGGCTAGCAAAGAGATCCACGAAATACAGATGTAACTCTGTGAGTGGAAGTCAGATATCACAGAGCAGTTTCTCAGAAAGCTTCTTTCCAGATTTCAATGGAGGATATTTCCTTTTTCACCATAGCCCTCTATGGGCTTCCAAATATCACTTTGCCAATTCCACAAGAACTGTCTTAGCGAAAGGCTTCTTGAGGGGAAAGCTGCAACTCTATGAGATGATTTCACAGAACACAAGGAAGTTTCTCAGAAAGCTTCTTTCTCTTTGTTATCTGAGGATATTTCCTTTGGCCCTATAGTCTTCAAAGGGATCCGAAATATCTGTTCTCAGATACCACAGAAATAAGGGTAGCAAAGAGATCCACGAAATACAGATGTAACTCTGTGATTGGAAGTCACATATCATAGAGCAGTTTCTCAGAAAGCTTCTTTCCAGATTTCATCGGAGGATATTTCCTTTTTCACCATAGCCCTTTATGGGCTTCCAAATATCACTTTGCCAATTCCACAAGAACTGTCTTAGCGAAAGGCTTCTTGAAGGGAAAGCTGTAACTCTGTGAGTTGATTTCACAGAACACAAAGAAGTTTCTCAGAAAGCTTCTTTCTCTTTGTTATCGGAGGATATTTCCTTTGGCCCTATAGTCTTCAAAGGGATCCGAAATATCTGTTCTCAGATTCCACAGAAATAAGACTAGCAAAGAGATCCACGAAATACAGATGTAACTCTGTAAGTGGAAGTCACATATCACAGGGCAGTTTCTCAGAAAGCTTCTTTCCAGATTTCATTGGAGGATATTTCCTTTTTCACCTTAGCCCTCTATGGGCTTCCAAATATCACTTTGCCAATTCCACAAGAACTGTCTTAGCGAAAGACTTCTTGAGGGGAAAGCTGTAACTCTGTGAGATGATTTCACAGAACACAAAGAAGTTTCTCAGAAAGCTTCTATCTCTTTGTTATCGGAGGATATTTCCTTTGGCCTTATAATCTTCAAAGGGATCCGAAATATCTGTTCTCAGATTCCATAGAAATAAGACTACCAAAGAAATCCACGAAATACAGATGTAACTCTGTGAGTGGAAGTCACATATCACAGAGCAGTTTCTCAGAATGCTTCTTTCCAGATTTCATCGGAGGATATTTCCTTTTTCACCATAGCCGTCTATGGGCTTCCAAATATCACTTTGCCAATTCGACAAGAACTGTCTTAGCGAAAGGCTTCTTGAGGGGAAAGCTGCAACTCTGGGAGATGATTTCACAGAACACAAAGAAGTTTCTCAGAAAGCTTCTATCTCTTTGTTATCGGAGGATATTTCCTTTGGCCCTATTGTGTTCAAAGGGATTCTAAATATCTGCTTTCAGATTCCACAGAAATAAGGCTAGCAAAGAGATCCACGAAATACAGATGTAACTCTGTGAGTGGAAGTCACATATCACAGAGCAGTTTCTCAGAAAGCTTCTTTCCAGATTTCATCGGAGGATATTTCCTTTTTCACCATAGCCCTCTAAGGGCTTCCAAATATCACTTTGCCAATTCCACAAGAACTGTCTTAGCGAAAGGCTTCTTGAGGGGAAAGCTGTAACTCTGTGAGATGATTTCCCAGAACACAAAGAAGTTTCTCAGAAAGCTTCTTTCTCTTTGTTATCGGAGGTTATTTCCTTTGGCCCTATAGTCTTCAAAGGGATCCGAAATATCTGTTCTCAGATTCCACAGAAATAAGGCTAGCAAAGAGATCCACGAAATACAGATGTAACTCTGTGAGTGGAAGTTACATATCACAGAGCAGTTTCTCAGAATGCTTCTTTCCAGATTTCATCGGAGGATATTTCCTTTTTCACCATAGCCCTCTATGGGCTTCCAAATATCACTTTGCCAATTCCACAAGAACTGTCTTAGCGAAAGGCTTCTTGAGGGGAAAGCTGTAACTCTGTGAGATGATTTCACAGAACACAAAGAAGTTTCTCAGAAAGCTTCTTTCTCTTTGTTATGGGAGGATATTTCCTTTGGCCCTATAGTCTTCAAAGGGATTCTAAATATCTGCTCTCAGATTCCACAGAAATAAGGCTAGCAAAGAGATCCACGAAATATAGATGTAACTCTGTGAGTGGAAGTCACATATCACAGAGCAGTTTCTCAGAAAGCTTCTTTCCAGATTTCATCTGAGGATATTTCCTTTTTCACCATAGCCCTCTATGGGCTTCCAAATATCACTTTGCCAATTCCACAAGAACTGTCTTAGCGAAAAGCTTCTTGAGGGGAAAGCTGCAACTCTGAGAGATGATTTCACAGAACACAAAGAAGTTTCTCAGAAAGCTTCTTTCTCTTTGTTATGGGAGGATATTTCCTTTGGCCCTATAGTCTTCAAGGGGATTCTAAATATCTGCTTTCAGATTCCACAGAAATAAGGCTAGCAAAGAGATCCACGAAATACAGATATAACTCTGTGAGTGGAAGTCACATATCACAGAGCAGTTTCTCAGAAAGCTTCTTTCCAGATTTCATCCGAGGATATTTCCTTTTTCACCAAAGCCCTCTAAGGGCTTCCAAATATCACTTTGCCAATTCCACAAGAACTGTCTTAGCGAAAGGCTTCTTGAGGGGAAAGCTGTAACTCTGTGAGATGATTTCACAGAACACAAAGAAGTTAATCAGAAAGCTTCTTTCTCTTTGTTATCGGAGGATATTTCCTTTGGCCCTATAGTCTTCAATGGGATCCGAAATATCTGTTCTCAGATTCCACAGAAATAAGGCTAGCAAAGAGATCCACGAAATACAGATGTAACTCTGTGAGTGGAAGTCACATATCACAGAGCAGTTTCTCAGAAAGCTTCTTTCCAGATTTCATTGGAGGGTATTTCCTTTTTCACAATAGCCCTCTAAGGGCTTCCAAATATCACTTTGCCAATTCCACAAGAACTGTCTTAGCGAAAGGCTTCTTCAGGGGAAAGCTGTAACTCTGGGAGTTGATTTCACAGAACACAAAGAAGTTTCTAAGAAAGCTTCTTTCTCTTTGATATCGGAGGATATTTCCTTTGGCCCTATAGTCTTCAAAGGGATCCGAAATATCTGTTCTCAGATTCCACAGAAATAAGGCTAGCAAAGAGATCCACGAAATACAGATGTAACTCTGTGAGTGGAAGTCATATATCACAGAGCAGTTTCTCAGAAATCTTCTTTCCAGATTTCATCGGAGGATATTTCCTTTTTCACCATAGCCCTCTATGGGCTTCCAAATATCACTTTGCCAATTCCACAAGAACTGTCTTAGCAAAAGGCTTCTTGAGGGGAAAGCTGTAACTCTGTGATATGATTTCACATAACACAAAGAAGTTTCTCAGAAAGCTTCTTTCTCTTTGTTATGGGAGGATATTTCCTTTGGCCCTGTAGTCTTCAAAGGGTTTCTAAATATCTGCTCTCAGATTCCACAGAAATAAGGCTAGCAAAGAGATCCACGAAATACAGATATAACTCTGTGAGTGGAAGTAACATATCATAGAGCAGTTTCTCAGAAAGCTTCTTTCCAGATTTCATTGGAGGATATTTCCTTTTTCACCATAGCCCTCTATGGGCTTCCAAATATCACTTTGCCAATTCCACAAGAACTGTCTTAGCGAAAGGCTTCTTGAGGAGAAAGCTGTAACTCTGTGAGATGATTTCACAGAACACAAAGAAGTTTCTCAGAAAGCTTCTATCTCTTTGTTATCAGAGGATATTTCCTTTGGCCCTATAGTCTTCAATGGGATCCGAAATATCTGTTCTCAGATTCCACAGAAATAAGGCTAGCAAAGAGATCCACGAAATACAGATGTAACTCTGTGAGTGGAAGTCACATATCACAGAGCAGTTTCTCAGAAAGCTTCTTTCCAGATTTCATCGGAGGATATTTCCTTTTTCACCATAGACGTCTATGGGCTTCCAAATATCACTTTGCCAATTCCACAAGAACTGTCTTAGCGAAAGCCTTCTGGAGGGGAAAGCTGTAACTCTGTGAGATGATTTCACAGAACACAAAGAAGTTTCTCAGAAAGCTTCTATCTCTTTGTTATCGGAGGATATTTCCTTTGGCCCTATAGTCTTCAAAGGGATCCGAAATATCTGTTCTCAGATTCCACAGAAATAAGGCTAGCAAAGAGATCCACGAAATACAGATGTAACTCTGTGAGTGGAAGTCACATATCACAGAGCAGTTTCTCAGAAATCTTCTTTCCAGATTTCATCGGAGGATATTTCCTTTTTCAAAATAGCCGTCAATGGGCTTCCAAATATCACTTTGCCAATTCCACAAGAACTGTCTTAGCGAAAGGCTTCTTGAGGGGAAAGCTGCAACTCTGGGAGATGATTTCACAGAACACAAAGAAGTTTCTCAGAAAGCTTCTTTCTCTTTGTTATCGGAGGATATTTCCTTTGGCCCTATAGTCTTCAAAGGGATCCGAAATATCTGTTCTCAGATTCCACAGAAATAAGGCTAGCAAAGAGATCCACAAAATACAGATGTAACTCTGTGAGGGGAAGTCACATATCACAGAGCAGTTTCTCAGAAAGCTTCTTTCCAGATTTCATTGGAGGATATTTCCTTTTTCACCATAGCCCTCTAGGGGCTTCCAAATATCACTTTGCCAATTCCAGAAGAACTGTCTTAGCGAAAGGCTTCTTGAGGGGAAAGCTGTAACTCTGTGAGATGATTTCACAGAACACAAAGAAGTTTTTCAGGAAGCTTCTTTCTCTTTGTTATGGGAGGATATTTCCTTTGGCCCTATAGTCTTCAAAGGGATTCTAAATATCTGCTCTCAGATTCCACAGAAATAAGGCTAGCAAAGAGATCCACGAAATGCTGATGTAACTCTGTGAGGGGAAATCACATATCACAGAGCAGTTTCTCAGAAAGCTTCTTTCCAGATTTCATCGGAGGATATTTCCTTTTTCACTATAGCCCTCTATGGGCTTCCAAATATCACTTTGCCAATTCCACAAGAACTGTCTTAGCGAAAAGCTTCTTGAGGGGAAAGCTGCAACTCTGAGAGATGATTTCACAGAACACAAAGAAGTTTCTCAGAAAGCTTCTTTCTCTTTGTTATGGGAGGATATTTCCTTTGGCCCTATAGTCTTCAAGGGGATTCTAAATATCTGCTTTCAGATTCCACAGAAATAAGGCTAGCAAAGAGATCCACGAAATACAGATATAACTCTGTGAGTGGAAGTCACATATCACAGAGCAGTTTCTCAGAAAGCTTCTTTCCAGATTTCATCCGAGGATATTTCCTTTTTCACCAAAGCCCTCTAAGGGCTTCCAAATATCACTTTGCCAATTCCACAAGAACTGTCTTAGCGAAAGGCTTCTTGAGGGGAAAGCTGTAACTCTGTGAGATGATTTCACAGAACACAAAGAAGTTAATCAGAAAGCTTCTTTCTCTTTGTTATCGGAGGATATTTCCTTTGGCCCTATAGTCTTCAATGGGATCCGAAATATCTGTTCTCAGATTCCACAGAAATAAGGCTAGCAAAGAGATCCACGAAATACAGATGTAACTCTGTGAGTGGAAGTCACATATCACAGAGCAGTTTCTCAGAAAGCGTCTTTCCAGATTCCATTGGAGGGTATTTCCTTTTTCACAATAGCCCTCTAAGGGCTTCCAAATATCTCTTTGCCAATTCCACAAGAACTGTCTTAGCGAAAGGCTTCTTCAGGGGAAAGCTGTAACTCTGGGAGTTGATTTCACAGAACACAAAGAAGTTTCTAAGAATGCTTCTTTCTCTTTGATATCGGAGGATATTTCCTTTGGCCCTATAGTCTTCAAAGGGATGCGAAATATCTGTTCTCAGATTCCACAGAAATAAGGCTAGCAAAGAGATCCACGAAATACAGATGTAACTCTGTGAGTGGAAGTCATATATCACAGAGCAGTTTCTCAGAAAGCTTCTTTCCAGATTTCATCGGAGGATATTTCCTTTTTCACCATAGCCCTCTATGGGCTTCCAAATATCACTTTGCCAATTCCACAAGAACTGTCTTAGCAAAAGGCTTCTTGAGGGGAAAGCTGTAACTCTGTGATATGATTTCACAGAACACAAAGAAGTTTCTCAGAAAGCTTCTTTCTCTTTGTTATGGGAGGATATTTCCTTTGGCCCTGTAGTCTTCAAAGGGTTTCTAAATATCTGCTCTCAGATTCCACAGAAATAAGGCTAGCAAAGAGATCCACGAAATACAGATATAACTCTGTGAGTGGAAGTAACATATCATAGAGCAGTTTCTCAGAAAGCTTCTTTCCAGATTTCATCGGAGGATATTTCCTTTTTCACCATAGCCGTCTATGGGCTTCCAAATATCACTTTGCCAATTCGACAAGAACTGTCTTAGCGAAAGGCTTCTTGAGGGGAAAGCTGCAACTCTGGGAGATGATTTCACAGAACACAAAGAAGTTTCTCAGAAAGCTTCTATCTCTTTGTTATCGGAGGATATTTCCTTTGGCCCTATTGTGTTCAAAGGGATTCTAAATATCTGCTTTCAGATTCCACAGAAATAAGGCTAGCAAAGAGATCCACGAAATACAGATGTAACTCTGTGAGTGGAAGTCACATATCACAGAGCAGTTTCTCAGAAAGCTTCTTTCCAGATTTCATCGGAGGATATTTCCTTTTTCACCATAGCCCTCTAAGGGCTTCCAAATATCACTTTGCCAATTCCACAAGAACTGTCTTAGCGAAAGGCTTCTTGAGGGGAAAGCTGTAACTCTGTGAGATGATTTCCCAGAACACAAAGAAGTTTCTCAGAAAGCTTCTTTCTCTTTGTTATCGGAGGTTATTTCCTTTGGCCCTATAGTCTTCAAAGGGATCCGAAATATCTGTTCTCAGATTCCACAGAAATAAGGCTAGCAAAGAGATCCACGAAATACAGATGTAACTCTGTGAGTGGAAGTTACATATCACAGAGCAGTTTCTCAGAAAGCTTCTTTCCAGATTTCATCGGAGGATATTTCCTTTTTCACCATAGCCCTCTATGGGCTTCCAAATATCACTTTGCCAATTCCACAAGAACTGTCTTAGCGAAAGGCTTCTTGAGCTGAAAACTGTAACTCTGTGAGATGATTTCACAGAACACAAAGAAGTTTCTTAGAAAGCTTCTTTCTCTTTGTTATCGGAGGATATTTCCTTTGGCCCTATAGTCTTCAAAGGGATCCGAAATATCTGTTCTCAGATTCCACAGAAATAAGGCTAGCAAAGAGATCCACGAAATACAGATGTAACTCTGTGAGTGGAAGTCACATATCACAGAGCAGTTTCTCAGAAAGCTTCTTTGCAGATTTCATCGGAGGATATTTCCTTTTTCACCATAGCCCTCTATGGGCTTCCAAATATCACTTTGCCAATTCCAGAAGAACTGTCTTAGCGAAAGGCTTCTTGAGAGGAAAGCTGTAACTCTGGGAGATGATTTCACAGAACACAATGAAGTTTCTCAGAAAGCTTCTTTCTCTTTGTTATTAGAGGATATTTCCTTTCTCCCTATAGTCTTCAAAGGGATCCGAAATATCTGTTCTCAGATTCCACAGGAATAAGGCTAGCAAAGTGATCCACGAAATACAGATGTAACTCTGTGAGTGGAAGTTACATATCACAGAGCAGTTTCTCAGAAAGCTTCTTTCCAGATTTCATCGGAGGATAT
Organism: Macaca mulatta; assembly: GCF_049350105.2. Lineage (NCBI taxonomy): Eukaryota > Metazoa > Chordata > Mammalia > Primates > Cercopithecidae > Macaca > Macaca mulatta. The sequence continues at coordinate 34,269,399 of NC_133417.1, forward strand.
TTCCTTTTTCACCGTAGCCCTCTATGGGCTTCCAAGTATCACTTTGCCAATTCCACAAGAACTGTCTTAGCGAAAGGCTTCTTGAGGGGAAAGCTGTAACTCTGAGAGATGATTTCACAGAACACATTGAAGTTTCTCAGAAAGCTTCTTTCTCTTTGTTATCGGAGGATATTTCCTTTGGCCCTATAGTCTTCAAAGGGATCAGAAATATCTGTTCTCAGATTCCACAGAAATAAGGCTAGCAAAGAGATCCACGAAATACAGATGTAACTCTGTGAGTGGAAGTCACATATCACAGAGCAGTTTCTCAGAAAGCTTCTTTCCAGATTTCATTGGAGGGTAATTCCTTTATCACAATAGCCCTCTATGAACTTCCAAATATCACTTTGCCAATTCCACAAAAACTGTCTTAGCGAAAGGCTTCTTCAGGGGAAAGCTGTAACTCTGGGAGATGATTTCACAGAACACAAAGGAGTTTCTCAGAAAGCTTCTTTCTCTTTGTTATCGGAGTTTATATCCTTTTGCCCTATAGTCTTCAAAGGGATCCTAAATATCTGTTCTCAGACTCCACAGAAATAAGGCTAGCAAAGACATCCACGAAATACAGATGAAACTCTGTGAGTGGAAGTCTCATATCACAGAGCAGTTTCTCAGAATGCTTCTTTCCAGATTTCATCGGAGGATATTTCCTTTTTCACCATAGCCCTCTATGGGCTTCCAAATATCACTTTGCCAATTCCACAAGAACTGTCTTAGCGAAAGGCTTCTTGAGGGGAAAGCTGTAACTCTGGGAGATGATTTCACAGAACACAAAGAAGTTTCTCAGAAAGCTTCTTTCTCTTTGTTATCGGAGGATATTTCCTTTGGCCCTATAGTCTTCAAAGGGATCCGAAATATCTGTTCTCAGATTCCACAGAAATAAGGCTAGCAAAGAGATCCACGAAATACAGATGTAACTCTGTGAGTGGAAGTCTCATATCACAGAGCAGTTTCTCAGAATGCTTCTTTCCAGATTTCATCGGAGGATATTTCCTTTTTTACCATAGCCCTCTATGGGCTTCCAAATATCACTTTGCCAATTCCACAAGAACTGTCTTAGCGAAAGGCTTCTTGAGGGGCAAGCTGTAACTCTGTGAGATGATTTCACAGAACGCAAAGAAGTTTCTTAGAAAGCTTCTTTCTCTTTGTTAACGGAGGATATTTCCTTTGGCCCTATAGTCTCAAAGGGATCCGAAATATCTGTTCTCAGATTCCACAGAAATAAGGCTAGCAAAGAGATCCACGAGATACTGATGTAACTCTGTGAGTGGAAGTCACATATCACAGAGCAGTTTCTCAGAAAGCTTCTTTGCAGATTTCATCGTAGGATATTTCCTTTTTCACCATAGCCGACTATGGGCTTCCAAATATCACTTTGCCAATTGCACAAGCACTTTCTTAGCCAAAGGCTTCTTGAGGGGAAAGCTGTAACTCTGGGAGATGATTTCACAGAACACAAAGAAGTTTCTCAGAAAGCTTCTTTCTCTTTGTTATCGGAGGATATTTCCTTTGGCCCTATAGTCTTCAAAGGGATCCGAAATATCTGTTCTCAGATTTCACAGAAATATGGCTAGCAAAGAGATCCACGAAATACAGATGTAACTCTGTGAGTGGAAGTCACATATCACAGAGCAGTTTCTCAGAAAGCTTCTTTCCAGATTTCATCTGAGGATATTTCCGTTTTCACCATAGCCCTCAATGGGCTTCCAAATATCACTTTGCCAATTCCACAAGAACTGTCTTAGCGAAAGGCTTCTTGAGGGGAAAGCTGTAATTCTGTGAGATGATTTCACAGAACACAAAGAAGTTTCTCAGGAAGCTTCTTTCTCTTTGTTATGGGAGGATATTTCCTTTGGCCCTACAGTCTTCAAAGGGATTCTAAATATCTGCTCTCAGATTCCACAGAAATAAGGCTAGCAAAGAGATCCACGAAATGCTGATGTAACTCTGTGAGTGGAAATCACATATCACAGAGCAGTTTCTCAGAAAGCTTCTTTCCAGATTTCATTCGAGGATATTTCCTTTTTCACCATAGCCCTCTATGGGCTTCCAAATATCACTTTGCCAATTCCACAAGAACTGTCTTAGCGAAAGGCTTCTTGAGGTGAAAGCTGTAACTCTGGGAGATTATTTCACAGAACACAAAGAAGTTTCTCAGAAAGCTTCTTTCTCTTTTTTATCGGAGGATATTACCTTTGGCCCTATACTCTTCAAAGGGATCCGAAATATCTGTTCTCAGATTCCACAGAAATAAGGCTAGCAAAGAGATCCACGAAATACAGATGTAACTCTGTGAGTGGAAGTCACATATCTCAGAGCAGTTTCTCAGAAAGCTTCTTTCCAGAATTCATCTGAAGATATTTCCTTTTTCACCATAGCCCTCTAAGGGCTTCCAAATATCACTTTGCCAATTCCAGAAGAACTGTCTTAGGGAAAGGCTTCTTGAGGGGAAAGCTGTAACTCTGTGAGATGATTTCACAGAACACAAACAAGTTTCTCAGGAAGCTTCTTTCTCTTTGTTATGGGAGGATATTTCCTTTGGCCCTATAGTCTTCAAAGGGATTCTAAATATCTGCTCTGAGATTCCACAGAAATAAGGCTAGCAAAGAGATGCACGAAATACAGAAGTAACTCTGTGAGTGGAAATCACATATCACAGAGCAGTTTCTCAGAAAGCTTCTTTCCAGATTTCATTCGAGGATATTTCCTTTTTCACCATAGCCCTCTATGGGCTTCCAAATATCACTTTGCCAATTCCACAAGAACTGTCTTAGCGAAAGGCTTCTTGTGGGGAAAGCTCTAACTCTGTGAGATGATTTCTCAGAACACAAAGAAGTTTCTCAGAAAGCTTCTTTCTCTTTGTTATCGGAGGATATTTCCTTTGGCCCTATAGTGTTCAAAGGGATCCGAAATATCTATTCTCAGATTCCACAGAAATAAGGCTAGCAAAGAGATCCACGAAAAACAGATATGACTCTGTGAGTGGAAGTCACATATCACAGAGCAGTTTCTCAGAAAGCTTCTTTCCAGATTTCATCGGAGGATATTTCCTTTTTCAAGATAGCCCTCTATGGGCTTCCAAATATCACTTTGCCAATTCCACAAGAACTGTCTTAGCGAAAGGCTTCTTGAGAGGAAAGCTGTAACTCTGGGAGATGATTTCACAGAACACAATGAAGTTTCTCAGAAAGCTTCTTTCTCTTTGTTATTAGAGGATATTTCCTTTCTCCCTATAGTCTTCAAAGGGATCCGAAATATCTGTTCTCAGATTCCACAGAAATAAGGCTAGCAAAGAGATCCACGAAATACAGATGTAACTCTGTGAGTGGAAGTCAGATATCACAGAGCAGTTTCTCAGAAAGCTTCTTTCCATATTTCATCGGAGGATATTTCCTTTTTCAAGATAGCCCTCTATGGGCTTCCAAATATCACTTTGCCAATTCCACAAGAACTGTCTTAGCGAAAGGCTTCTTGAGAGGAAAGCTGTAACTCTGTGAGATGATTTCACAGAACACAATGAAGTTTCTCAGAAAGCTTCTTTCTCTTTGTTATGGGAGGATATTTCCTTTCTCGCTATAGTCTTCATAGGGATCCGAAATATCTGTTCTCAGATTCCACAGAAATAAGGCTAGCAAAGAGATCCACGAAATACAGATGTAACTCTGTGAGTGGAAGTCACATATCACAGAGCAGTTTCTCAGAAAGCTTCTTTCCAGATTTCATCGGAGGATATTTCCTTTTTCACCATAGCCCTCTATGGGCTTCCAAATATCACTTTGCCAATTCCACAAGAACTGTCTTAGCGAAAGGCTTCTTGAGGGGAAAGCTGTAACTCTGTGAGATGATTTCACAGAACACAAAAAAGTTTCTCAGAAAGCTTCTTTCTCTTTGTTATGGGAGGATATTTCCTTTCGCCCTATAGTCTTCAAAGGGATCCGAAATATCTGTTCTCAGATTTCACAGAAATAAGGCTAGCAAAGAGATCCACGAAATACAGTTGTAACTCTGTGAGTGGAAGGCACATATCACAGAGCAGTTTCTCAGAAAGCTTCTTTCCAGATTTCATCTGAAGATATTTCCTTTTTCACCATAGCCCTCTATGGGCTTCCAAATATCACTTTGCCAATTCCAGAAGAACTGTCTTAGTGAAAGGCTTCTTGAGGGGAAAGCTGTAACTCTGTGAGATGATTTCACAGAACACAAAGAAGTACTTCAGGAAGCTTCTTTCTCTTTGATATGGGAGGATTTTTCCTTTGGCCCTATAGTCTTCAAAGGGATTCTAAATATCTGCTCTGAGATTCCACAGAAATAAGGCTAGCAAAGAGATCCACGAAATACAGATATAACTCTGTGAGTGGAAATCACATATCACAGAGCAGTTTCTCAGAAAGCTTCTTTCCAGATTTCATTCGAGGATATTTCCTTTTTCACCATAGCCCTCTATGGGCTTCCAAATATCACTTTGCCAATTCCACAAGAACTGTCTTAGCGAAAGGCTTCTTGAGGGGAAAGCTGTAACTCTGGGAAATGATTTCACAGAACACAAAGAAGTTTCTCAGAAAGCTTCTTTCTCTTTGTTATCGGAGGATATTTCCTTTGTCCCTGTAGTCTTCAAAGGGATCCGAAATATCTGTTCTCAGATTCCACAGAAATAAGGCTAGCAAAGAGATCCACGAAATACAGATGTAACTCTGTGAGTGGAAGTCACATATCATAGAGCAGTTTCTCAGAAAGCTTCTTTCCAGATTTCATCGGAGGATATTTCCTTTTTCACAGTAGCCCCCTATGGGCTTCCAAATATCACTTTGCCAATTCCACAAGAACTGTCTTAGCGAAAGGCTTCTTGAGGGGAAAGCTGTAACTCTGTGAGATGATTTCACAGAACACAAAGAAGTTTCTCAGAAAGCTTCTTTCTCTTTGTTATCGGAGGATATTTCCTTGGGCCCTATTGTCTTCAAAGGGATCCGAAATATCTGTTCTCAGATTCCACAGAAATAAGGCTAGCAAAGAGATCCACGAAATACAGATGTAACTCTGTGAGTGGAAGTCAGATATCACAGAGCAGTTTCTCAGAAAGCTTCTTTCCAGATTTCAATGGAGGATATTTCCTTTTTCACCATAGCCCTCTATGGGCTTCCAAATATCACTTTGCCAATTCCACAAGAACTGTCTTAGCGAAAGGCTTCTTGAGGGGAAAGCTGCAACTCTATGAGATGATTTCACAGAACACAAGGAAGTTTCTCAGAAAGCTTCTTTCTCTTTGTTATCTGAGGATATTTCCTTTGGCCCTATAGTCTTCAAAGGGATCCGAAATATCTGTTCTCAGATACCACAGAAATAAGGGTAGCAAAGAGATCCACGAAATACAGATGTAACTCTGTGATTGGAAGTCACATATCATAGAGCAGTTTCTCAGAAAGCTTCTTTCCAGATTTCATCGGAGGATATTTCCTTTTTCACCATAGCCCTTTATGGGCTTCCAAATATCACTTTGCCAATTCCACAAGAACTGTCTTAGCGAAAGGCTTCTTGAAGGGAAAGCTGTAACTCTGTGAGTTGATTTCACAGAACACAAAGAAGTTTCTCAGAAAGCTTCTTTCTCTTTGTTATCGGAGGATATTTCCTTTGGCCCTATAGTCTTCAAAGGGATCCGAAATATCTGTTCTCAGATTCCACAGAAATAAGACTAGCAAAGAGATCCACGAAATACAGATGTAACTCTGTAAGTGGAAGTCACATATCACAGGGCAGTTTCTCAGAAAGCTTCTTTCCAGATTTCATTGGAGGATATTTCCTTTTTCACCTTAGCCCTCTATGGGCTTCCAAATATCACTTTGCCAATTCCACAAGAACTGTCTTAGCGAAAGACTTCTTGAGGGGAAAGCTGTAACTCTGTGAGATGATTTCACAGAACACAAAGAAGTTTCTCAGAAAGCTTCTATCTCTTTGTTATCGGAGGATATTTCCTTTGGCCTTATAATCTTCAAAGGGATCCGAAATATCTGTTCTCAGATTCCATAGAAATAAGACTAGCAAAGAAATCCACGAAATACAGATGTAACTCTGTGAGTGGAAGTCACATATCACAGAGCAGTTTCTCAGAATGCTTCTTTCCAGATTTCATCGGAGGATATTTCCTTTTTCACCATAGCCGTCTATGGGCTTCCAAATATCACTTTGCCAATTCGACAAGAACTGTCTTAGCGAAAGGCTTCTTGAGGGGAAAGCTGCAACTCTGGGAGATGATTTCACAGAACACAAAGAAGTTTCTCAGAAAGCTTCTATCTCTTTGTTATCGGAGGATATTTCCTTTGGCCCTATTGTGTTCAAAGGGATTCTAAATATCTGCTTTCAGATTCCACAGAAATAAGGCTAGCAAAGAGATCCACGAAATACAGATGTAACTCTGTGAGTGGAAGTCACATATCACAGAGCAGTTTCTCAGAAAGCTTCTTTCCAGATTTCATCGGAGGATATTTCCTTTTTCACCATAGCCCTCTAAGGGCTTCCAAATATCACTTTGCCAATTCCACAAGAACTGTCTTAGCGAAAGGCTTCTTGAGGGGAAAGCTGTAACTCTGTGAGATGATTTCCCAGAACACAAAGAAGTTTCTCAGAAAGCTTCTTTCTCTTTGTTATCGGAGGTTATTTCCTTTGGCCCTATAGTCTTCAAAGGGATCCGAAATATCTGTTCTCAGATTCCACAGAAATAAGGCTAGCAAAGAGATCCACGAAATACAGATGTAACTCTGTGAGTGGAAGTTACATATCACAGAGCAGTTTCTCAGAAAGCTTCTTTCCAGATTTCATCGGAGGATATTTCCTTTTTCACCATAGCCCTCTATGGGCTTCCAAATATCACTTTGCCAATTCCACAAGAACTGTCTTAGCGAAAGGCTTCTTGAGGGGAAAGCTGTAACTCTGTGAGATGATTTCACAGAACACAAAGAAGTTTCTCAGAAAGCTTCTTTCTCTTTGTTATGGGAGGATATTTCCTTTGGCCCTATAGTCTTCAAAGGGATTCTAAATATCTGCTCTCAGATTCCACAGAAATAAGGCTAGCAAAGAGATCCACGAAATATAGATGTAACTCTGTGAGTGGAAGTCACATATCACAGAGCAGTTTCTCAGAAAGCTTCTTTCCAGATTTCATCTGAGGATATTTCCTTTTTCACCATAGCCCTCTATGGGCTTCCAAATATCACTTTGCCAATTCCACAAGAACTGTCTTAGCGAAAAGCTTCTTGAGGGGAAAGCTGCAACTCTGAGAGATGATTTCACAGAACACAAAGAGGTTTCTCAGAAAGCTTCTTTCTCTTTGTTATGGGAGGATATTTCCTTTGGCCCTATAGTCTTCAAGGGGATTCTAAATATCTGCTTTCAGATTCCACAGAAATAAGGCTAGCAAAGAGATCCACGAAATACAGATATAACTCTGTGAGTGGAAGTCACATATCACAGAGCAGTTTCTCAGAAAGCTTCTTTCCAGATTTCATCCGAGGATATTTCCTTTTTCACCAAAGCCCTCTAAGGGCTTCCAAATATCACTTTGCCAATTCCACAAGAACTGTCTTAGCGAAAGGCTTCTTGAGGGGAAAGCTGTAACTCTGTGAGATGATTTCACAGAACACAAAGAAGTTAATCAGAAAGCTTCTTTCTCTTTGTTATCGGAGGATATTTCCTTTGGCCCTATAGTCTTCAATGGGATCCGAAATATCTGTTCTCAGATTCCACAGAAATAAGGCTAGCAAAGAGATCCACGAAATACAGATGTAACTCTGTGAGTGGAAGTCACATATCACAGAGCAGTTTCTCAGAAAGCTTCTTTCCAGATTTCATTGGAGGGTATTTCCTTTTTCACAATAGCCCACTAAGGGCTTCCAAATATCACTTTGCCAATTCCACAAGAACTGTCTTAGCGAAAGGCTTCTTCAGGGGAAAGCTGTAACTCTGGGAGTTGATTTCACAGAACACAAAGAAGTTTCTAAGAAAGCTTCTTTCTCTTTGATATCGGAGGATATTTCCTTTGGCCCTATAGTCTTCAAAGGGATCCGAAATATCTGTTCTCAGATTCCACAGAAATAAGGCTAGCAAAGAGATCCACGAAATACAGATGTAACTCTGTGAGTGGAAGTCATATATCACAGAGCAGTTTCTCAGAAATCTTCTTTCCAGATTTCATCGGAGGATATTTCCTTTTTCACCATAGCCCTCTATGGGCTTCCAAATATCACTTTGCCAATTCCACAAGAACTGTCTTAGCAAAAGGCTTCTTGAGGGGAAAGCTGTAACTCTGTGATATGATTTCACATAACACAAAGAAGTTTCTCAGAAAGCTTCTTTCTCTTTGTTATGGGAGGATATTTCCTTTGGCCCTGTAGTCTTCAAAGGGTTTCTAAATATCTGCTCTCAGATTCCACAGAAATAAGGCTAGCAAAGAGATCCACGAAATACAGATATAACTCTGTGAGTGGAAGTAACATATCATAGAGCAGTTTCTCAGAAAGCTTCTTTCCAGATTTCATTGGAGGATATTTCCTTTTTCACCATAGCCCTCTATGGGCTTCCAAATATCACTTTGCCAATTCCACGAGAACTGTCTTAGCGAAAGGCTTCTTGAGGAGAAAGCTGTAACTCTGTGAGATGATTTCACAGAACACAAAGAAGTTTCTCAGAAAGCTTCTTTCTCTTTGTTATCGGAGGATATTTCCTTTGGCCCTATAGTCTTCAATGGGATCCGAAATATCTGTTCTCAGATTCCACAGAAATAAGGCTAGCAAAGAGATCCACGAAATACAGATGTAACTCTGTGAGTGGAAGTCACATATCACAGAGCAGTTTCTCAGAAAGCTTCTTTCCAGATTTCATCGGAGGATATTTCCTTTTTCACCATAGACGTCTATGGGCTTCCAAATATCACTTTGCCAATTCCACAAGAACTGTCTTAGCGAAAGCCTTCTGGAGGGGAAAGCTGTAACTCTGTGAGATGATTTCACAGAACACAAAGAAGTTTCTCAGAAAGCTTCTATCTCTTTGTTATCGGAGGATATTTCCTTTGGCCCTATAGTCTTCAAAGGGATCCGAAATATCTGTTCTCAGATTCCACAGAAATAAGGCTAGCAAAGAGATCCACGAAATACAGATGTAACTCTGTGAGTGGAAGTCACATATCACAGAGCAGTTTCTCAGAAATCTTCTTTCCAGATTTCATCGGAGGATATTTCCTTTTTCAAAATAGCCGTCAATGGGCTTCCAAATATCACTTTGCCAATTCCACAAGAACTGTCTTAGCGAAAGGCTTCTTGAGGGGAAAGCTGCAACTCTGGGAGATGATTTCACAGAACACAAAGAAGTTTCTCAGAAAGCTTCTTTCTCTTTGTTATCGGAGGATATTTCCTTTGGCCCTATAGTCTTCAAAGGGATCCGAAATATCTGTTCTCAGATTCCACAGAAATAAGGCTAGCAAAGAGATCCACAAAATACAGATGTAACTCTGTGAGGGGAAGTCACATATCACAGAGCAGTTTCTCAGAAAGCTTCTTTCCAGATTTCATTGGAGGATATTTCCTTTTTCACCATAGCCCTCTAGGGGCTTCCAAATATCACTTTGCCAATTCCAGAAGAACTGTCTTAGCGAAAGGCTTCTTGAGGGGAAAGCTGTAACTCTGTGAGATGATTTCACAGAACACAAAGAAGTTTTTCAGGAAGCTTCTTTCTCTTTGTTATGGGAGGATATTTCCTTTGGCCCTATAGTCTTCAAAGGGATTCTAAATATCTGCTCTCAGAATCCAAAGAAATAAGGCTAGCAAAGTGATCCACGAAATGCTGATGTAACTCTGTGAGGGGAAATCACATATCACAGAGCAGTTTCTCAGAAAGCTTCTTTCCAGATTTCATCGGAGGATATTTCCTTTTTCACTATAGCCCTCTATGGGCTTCCAAATATCACTTTGCCAATTCCACAAGAACTGTCTTAGCGAAAAGCTTCTTGAGGGGAAAGCTGCAACTCTGAGAGATGATTTCACAGAACACAAAGAAGTTTCTCAGAAAGCTTCTTTCTCTTTGTTATGGGAGGATATTTCCTTTGGCCCTATAGTCTTCAAGGGGATTCTAAATATCTGCTTTCAGATTCCACAGAAATAAGGCTAGCAAAGAGATCCACGAAATACAGATATAACTCTGTGAGTGGAAGTCACATATCACAGAGCAGTTTCTCAGAAAGCTTCTTTCCAGATTTCATCCGAGGATATTTCCTTTTTCACCAAAGCCCTCTAAGGGCTTCCAAATATCACTTTGCCAATTCCACAAGAACTGTCTTAGCGAAAGGCTTCTTGAGGGGAAAGCTGTAACTCTGTGAGATGATTTCACAGAACACAAAGAAGTTAATCAGAAAGCTTCTTTCTCTTTGTTATCGGAGGATATTTCCTTTGGCCCTATAGTCTTCAATGGGATCCGAAATATCTGTTCTCAGATTCCACAGAAATAAGGCTAGCAAAGAGATCCACGAAATACAGATGTAACTCTGTGAGTGGAAGTCACATATCACAGAGCAGTTTCTCAGAAAGCATCTTTCCAGATTTCATTGGAGGGTATTTCCTTTTTCACAATAGCCCTCTAAGGGCTTCCAAATATCTCTTTGCCAATTCCACAAGAACTGTCTTAGCGAAAGGCTTCTTCAGGGGAAAGCTGTAACTCTGGGAGTTGATTTCACAGAACACAAAGAAGTTTCTAAGAATGCTTCTTTCTCTTTGATATCGGAGGATATTTCCTTTGGCCCTATAGTCTTCAAAGGGATGCGAAATATCTGTTCTCAGATTCCACAGAAATAAGGCTAGCAAAGAGATCCACGAAATACAGATGTAACTCTGTGAGTGGAAGTCATATATCACAGAGCAGTTTCTCAGAAAGCTTCTTTCCAGATTTCATCGGAGGATATTTCCTTTTTCACCATAGCCCTCTATGGGCTTCCAAATATCACTTTGCCAATTCCACAAGAACTGTCTTAGCAAAAGGCTTCTTGAGGGGAAAGCTGTAACTCTGTGATATGATTTCACAGAACACAAAGAAGTTTCTCAGAAAGCTTCTTTCTCTTTGTTATGGGAGGATATTTCCTTTGGCCCTGTAGTCTTCAAAGGGTTTCTAAATATCTGCTCTCAGATTCCACAGAAATAAGGCTAGCAAAGAGATCCACGAAATACAGATATAACTCTGTGAGTGGAAGTAACATATCATAGAGCAGTTTCTCAGAAAGCTTCTTTCCAGATTTCATTGGAGGATATTTCCTTTTTCACCATAGCCCTCTATGGGCTTCCAAATATCACTTTGCCAATTCCACAAGAACTGTCTTAGCGAAAGGCTTCTTGAGGGGAAAGCTGTAACTCTGGGAGATGATTTCACAGAACAAAGAAGTTTCTCAGAAAGCTTCTTTCTCTTTGTTATCGGAGGATATTTCCTTTGGCCCTATAGTCTTCAAAGGGATCCGAAATATCTGTTCTCAGATTCCACAGAAATAAGGCTAGCAAAGTGATCCACGAAATACAGATGTAACTCTGTGAGTGGAAGTCACATATCACAGAGCAGTTTCTCAGAAAGCTTCTTTCCAGATTTCATCTGAGGATATTTCCTTTTTCACCATAGCCCTCTATGGGCTTCCAAATATCACTTTGCCAATTCCACAAGAACTGTCTTAGCGAAAGGCTTCTTGAGGGGAAAGCTGTAACTCTGGGAGATGATTTCACAGAACACAAAGAAGTTTCTCAGAAATCTTCTTTCTCTTTGTTATCGGAGGATATTTCCTTTGGCCCTATAGTCTTCAAAGGGATCCGAAATATCTGTTCTCAGATTCCACAGAAATAAGGCTAGCAAAGAGTTCCACGAGATACAGATGTAACTCTGTGAGTGGAAGTCTCATATCACAGAGCAGTTTCTCAGAATGCTTCTTTCCAGATTTCATCGGAGGATATTTCCTTTTTCAACATAGCCCTCTATGGGCTTCCAAATATCACTTTGCCAATTCCACAAGAACTGTCTTAGCGAAAGGCTTCTTGAGCTGAAAACTGTAACTCTGTGAGATGATTTCACAGAACACAAAGAAGTTTCTTAGAAAGCTTCTTTCTCTTTGTTATCGGAGGATATTTCCTTTGGCCCTATAGTCTTCAAAGGGATCCGAAATATCTGTTCTCAGATTCCACAGAAATAAGGCTAGCAAAGAGATCCACGAAATACAGATGTAACTCTGTGAGTGGAAGTCACATATCACAGAGCAGTTTCTCAGAAAGCTTCTTTGCAGATTTCATCGGAGGATATTTCCTTTTTCACCATAGCCCTCTATGGGCTTCCAAATATCACTTTGCCAATTCCAGAAGAACTGTCTTAGCGAAAGGCTTCTTGAGAGGAAAGCTGTAACTCTGGGAGATGATTTCACAGAACACAATGAAGTTTCTCAGAAAGCTTCTTTCTCTTTGTTATTAGAGGATATTTCCTTTCTCCCTATAGTCTTCAAAGGGATCCGAAATATCTGTTCTCAGATTCCACAGGAATAAGGCTAGCAAAGTGATCCACGAAATACAGATGTAACTCTGTGAGTGGAAGTTACATATCACAGAGCAGTTTCTCAGAAAGCTTCTTTCCAGATTTCATCGGAGGATATTTCCTTTTTCACCGTAGCCCTCTATGGGCTTCCAAGTATCACTTTGCCAATTCCACAAGAACTGTCTTAGCGAAAGGCTTCTTGAGGGGAAAGCTGTAACTCTGAGAGATGATTTCACAGAACACATTGAAGTTTCTCAGAAAGCTTCTTTCTCTTTGTTATCGGAGGATATTTCCTTTGGCCCTATAGTCTTCAAAGGGATCAGAAATATCTGTTCTCAGATTCCACAGAAATAAGGCTAGCAAAGAGATCCACGAAATACAGATGTAACTCTGTGAGTGGAAGTCACATATCACAGAGCAGTTTCTCAGAAAGCTTCTTTCCAGATTTCATTGGCGGGTAATTACTTTATCACAATAGCCCTCTATGAACTTCCAAATATCACTTTGCCAATTCCACAAAAACTGTCTTAGCGAAAGGCTTCTTCAGGGGAAAGCTGTAACTCTGGGAGATGATTTCACAGAACACAAAGGAGTTTCTCAGAAAGCTTCTTTCTCTTTGTTATTGGAGTTTATATCCTTTTGCCCTATAGTCTTCAAAGGGATCCTAAATATCTGTTCTCAGACTCCACAGAAATAAGGCTAGCAAAGACATCCACGAAATACAGATGAAACTCTGTGAGTGGAAGTCTCATATCACAGAGCAGTTTCTCAGAATGCTTCTTTCCAGATTTCATCGGAGGATATTTCCTTTTTCACCATAGCCCTCTATGGGCTTCCAAATATCACTTTGCCAATTCCACAAGAACTGTCTTAGCGAAAGGCTTCTTGAGGGGAAAGCTGTAACTCTGGGAGATGATTTCACAGAACACAAAGAAGTTTCTCAGAAAGCTTCTTTCTCTTTGTTATCGGAGGATATTTCCTTTGGCCCTATAGTCTTCAAAGGGATCCGAAATATCTGTTCTCAGATTCCACAGAAATAAGGCTAGCAAAGAGATCCACGAAATACAGATGTAACTCTGTGAGTGGAAGTCTCATATCACAGAGCAGTTTCTCAGAATGCTTCTTTCCAGATTTCATCGGAGGATATTTCCTTTTTCACCATAGCCCTCTATGGGCTTCCAAATATCACTTTGCCAATTCCACAAGAACTGTCTTAGCGAAAGGCTTCTTGAGGGGCAAGCTGTAACTCTGTGAGATGATTTCACAGAACGCAAAGAAGTTTCTTAGAAAGCTTCTTTCTCTTTGTTAACGGAGGATATTTCCTTTGGCCCTATAGTCTCAAAGGGATCCGAAATATCTGTTCTCAGATTCCACAGAAATAAGGCTAGCAAAGAGATCCACGAGATACTGATGTAACTCTGTGAGTGGAAGTCACATATCACAGAGCAGTTTCTCAGAAAGCTTCTTTGCAGATTTCATCGTAGGATATTTCCTTTTTCACCATAGCCGACTATGGGCTTCCAAATATCACTTTGCCAATTGCACAAGCACTTTCTTAGCCAAAGGCTTCTTGAGGGGAAAGCTGTAACTCTGGGAGATGATTTCACAGAACACAAAGAAGTTTCTCAGAAAGCTTCTTTCTCTTTGTTATCGGAGGATATTTCCTTTGGCCCTATAGTCTTCAAAGGGATCCGAAATATCTGTTCTCAGATTTCACAGAAATATGGCTAGCAAAGAGATCCACGAAATACAGATGTAACTCTGTGAGTGGAAGTCACATATCACAGAGCAGTTTCTCAGAAAGCTTCTTTCCAGATTTCATCTGAGGATATTTCCGTTTTCACCATAGCCCTCAATGGGCTTCCAAATATCACTTTGCCAATTCCACAAGAACTGTCTTAGCGAAAGGCTTCTTGAGGGGAAAGCTGTAATTCTGTGAGATGATTTCACAGAACACAAAGAAGTTTCTCAGGAAGCTTCTTTCTCTTTGTTATGGGAGGATATTTCCTTTGGCCCTACAGTCTTCAAAGGGATTCTAAATATCTGCTCTCAGATTCCACAGAAATAAGGCTAGCAAAGAGATCCACGAAATGCTGATGTAACTCTGTGAGTGGAAATCACATATCACAGAGCAGTTTCTCAGAAAGCTTCTTTCCAGATTTCATTCGAGGATATTTCCTTTTTCACCATAGCCCTCTATGGGCTTCCAAATATCACTTTGCCAATTCCACAAGAACTGTCTTAGCGAAAGGCTTCTTGAGGTGAAAGCTGTAACTCTGGGAGATTATTTCACAGAACACAAAGAAGTTTCTCAGAAAGCTTCTTTCTCTTTTTTATCGGAGGATATTACCTTTGGCCCTATACTCTTCAAAGGGATCCGAAATATCTGTTCTCAGATTCCACAGAAATAAGGCTAGCAAAGAGATCCACGAAATACAGATGTAACTCTGTGAGTGGAAGTCACATATCTCAGAGCAGTTTCTCAGAAAGCTTCTTTCCAGAATTCATCTGAAGATATTTCCTTTTTCACCATAGCCCTCTAAGGGCTTCCAAATATCACTTTGCCAATTCCAGAAGAACTGTCTTAGGGAAAGGCTTCTTGAGGGGAAAGCTGTAACTCTGTGAGATGATTTCACAGAACACAAACAAGTTTCTCAGGAAGCTTCTTTCTCTTTGTTATGGGAGGATATTTCCTTTGGCCCTATAGTCTTCAAAGGGATTCTAAATATCTGCTCTGAGATTCCACAGAAATAAGGCTAGCAAAGAGATGCACGAAATACAGAAGTAACTCTGTGAGTGGAAATCACATATCACAGAGCAGTTTCTCAGAAAGCTTCTTTCCAGATTTCATTCGAGGATATTTCCTTTTTCACCATAGCCCTCTATGGGCTTCCAAATATCACTTTGCCAATTCCAGAAGAACTGTCTTAGCGAAAGGCTTCTTGTGGGGAAAGCTCTAACTCTGTGAGATGATTTCTCAGAACACAAAGAAGTTTCTCAGAAAGCTTCTTTCTCTTTGTTATCGGAGGATATTTCCTTTGGCCCTATAGTGTTCAAAGGGATCCGAAATATCTATTCTCAGATTCCACAGAAATAAGGCTAGCAAAGAGATCCACGAAAAACAGATATGACTCTGTGAGTGGAAGTCACATATCACAGAGCAGTTTCTCAGAAAGCTTCTTTCCAGATTTCATCGGAGGATATTTCCTTTTTCAAGATAGCCCTCTATGGGCTTCCAAATATCACTTTGCCAATTCCACAAGAACTGTCTTAGCGAAAGGCTTCTTGAGAGGAAAGCTGTAACTCTGGGAGATGATTTCACAGAACACAATGAAGTTTCTCAGAAAGCTTCTTTCTCTTTGTTATTAGAGGATATTTCCTTTCTCCCTATAGTCTTCAAAGGGATCCGAAATATCTGTTCTCAGATTCCACAGAAATAAGGCTAGCAAAGAGATCCACGAAATACAGATGTAACTCTGTGAGTGGAAGTCAGATATCACAGAGCAGTTTCTCAGAAAGCTTCTTTCCATATTTCATCGGAGGATATTTCCTTTTTCAAGATAGCCCTCTATGGGCTTCCAAATATCACTTTGCCAATTCCACAAGAACTGTCTTAGCGAAAGGCTTCTTGAGAGGAAAGCTGTAACTCTGTGAGATGATTTCACAGAACACAATGAAGTTTCTCAGAAAGCTTCTTTCTCTTTGTTATGGGAGGATATTTCCTTTCTCGCTATAGTCTTCATAGGGATCCGAAATATCTGTTCTCAGATTCCACAGAAATAAGGCTAGCAAAGAGATCCACGAAATACAGATGTAACTCTGTGAGTGGAAGTCACATATCACAGAGCAGTTTCTCAGAAAGCTTCTTTCCAGATTTCATCGGAGGATATTTCCTTTTTCACCATAGCCCTCTATGGGCTTCCAAATGTCACTTTGCCAATTCCACAAGAACTGTCTTAGCGAAAGGCTTCTTGAGGGGAAAGCTGTAACTCTGTGAGATGATTTCACAGAACACAAAAAAGTTTCTCAGAAAGCTTCTTTCTCTTTGTTATGGGAGGATATTTCCTTTCGCCCTATAGTCTTCAAAGGGATCCGAAATATCTGTTCTCAGATTTCACAGAAATAAGGCTAGCAAAGAGATCCACGAAATACAGTTGTAACTCTGTGAGTGGAAGGCACATATCACAGAGCAGTTTCTCAGAAAGCTTCTTTCCAGATTTCATCTGAAGATATTTCCTTTTTCACCATAGCCCTCTATGGGCTTACAAATATCACTTTGCCAATTCCAGAAGAACTGTCTTAGTGAAAGGCTTCTTGAGGGGAAAGCTGTAACTCTGTGAGATGATTTCACAGAACACAAAGAAGTACTTCAGGAAGCTTCTTTCTCTTTGATATGGGAGGATTTTTCCTTTGGCCCTATAGTCTTCAAAGGGATTCTAAATATCTGCTCTGAGATTCCACAGAAATAAGGCTAGCAAAGAGATCCACGAAATACAGATATAACTCTGTGAGTGGAAATCACATATCACAGAGCAGTTTCTCAGAAAGCTTCTTTCCAGATTTCATTCGAGGATATTTCCTTTTTCACCATAGCCCTCTATGGGCTTCCAAATATCACTTTGCCAATTCCACAAGAACTGTCTTAGCGAAAGGCTTCTTGAGGGGAAAGCTGTAACTCTGGGAAATGATTTCACAGAACACAAAGAAGTTTCTCAGAAAGCTTCTTTCTCTTTGTTATCGGAGGATATTTCCTTTGTCCCTGTAGTCTTCAAAGGGATCCGAAATATCTGTTCTCAGATTCCACAGAAATAAGGCTAGCAAAGAGATCCACGAAATACAGATGTAACTCTGTGAGTGGAAGTCACATATCATAGAGCAGTTTCTCAGAAAGCTTCTTTCCAGATTTCATCGGAGGATATTTCCTTTTTCACAGTAGCCCCCTATGGGCTTCCAAATATCACTTTGCCAATTCCACAAGAACTGTCTTAGCGAAAGGCTTCTTGAGGGGAAAGCTGTAACTCTGTGAGATGATTTCACAGAACACAAAGAAGTTTCTCAGAAAGCTTCTTTCTCTTTGTTATCGGAGGATATTTCCTTGGGCCCTATTGTCTTCAAAGGGATCCGAAATATCTGTTCTCAGATTCCACAGAAATAAGGCTAGCAAAGAGATCCACGAAATACAGATGTAACTCTGTGAGTGGAAGTCAGATATCACAGAGCAGTTTCTCAGAAAGCCTCTTTCCAGATTTCAATGGAGGATATTTCCTTTTTCACCATAGCCCTCTATGGGCTTCCAAATATCACTTTGCCAATTCCACAAGAACTGTCTTAGGGAAAGGCTTCTTGAGGGGAAAGCTGCAACTCTATGAAATGATTTCACAGAACACAAGGAAGTTTCTCAGAAAGCTTCTTTCTCTTTGTTATCTGAGGATATTTCCTTTGGCCCTATAATCTTCAAAGGGATCCGAAATATCTGTTCTCAGATACCACAGAAATAAGGGTAGCAAAGAGATCCACGAAATACAGATGTAACTCTGTGATTGGAAGTCACATATCATAGAGCAGTTTCTCAGAAAGCTTCTTTCCAGATTTCATCGGAGGATATTTCCTTTTTCACCATAGCCCTTTATGGGCTTCCAAATATCACTTTGCCAATTCCACAAGAACTGTCTTAGCGAAAGGCTTCTTGAAGGGAAAGCTGTAACTCTGTGAGTTGATTTCACAGAACACAAAGAAGTTTCTCAGAAAGCTTCTTTCTCTTTGTTATCGGAGGATATTTCCTTTGGCCCTATAGTCTTCAAAGGGATCCGAAATATCTGTTCTCAGATTCCACAGAAATAAGACTAGCAAAGAGATCCACGAAATACAGATGTAACTCTGTAAGTGGAAGTCACATATCACAGGGCAGTTTCTCAGAAAGCTTCTTTCCAGATTTCATTGGAGGATATTTCCTTTTTCACCTTAGCCCTCTATGGGCTTCCAAATATCACTTTGCCAATTCCACAAGAACTGTCTTAGCGAAAGACTTCTTGAGGGGAAAGCTGTAACTCTGTGAGATGATTTCACAGAACACAAAGAAGTTTCTCAGAAAGCTTCTATCTCTTTGTTATCGGAGGATATTTCCTTTGGCCTTATAATCTTCAAAGGGATCCGAAATATCTGTTCTCAGATTCCATAGAAATAAGACTAGCAAAGAAATCCACGAAATACAGATGTAACTCTGTGAGTGGAAGTCACATATCACAGAGCAGTTTCTCAGAATGCTTCTTTCCAGATTTCATCGGAGGATATTTCCTTTTTCACCATAGCCGTCTATGGGCTTCCAAATATCACTTTGCCAATTCGACAAGAACTGTCTTAGCGAAAGGCTTCTTGAGGAGAAAGCTGCAACTCTGGGAGATGATTTCACAGAACACAAAGAAGTTTCTCAGAAAGCTTCTATCTCTTTGTTATCGGAGGATATTTCCTTTGGCCCTATTGTGTTCAAAGGGATTCTAAATATCTGCTTTCAGATTCCACAGAAATAAGGCTAGCAAAGAGATCCACGAAATACAGATGTAACTCTGTGAGTGGAAGTCACATATCACAAAGCAGTTTCTCAGAAAGCTTCTTTCCAGATTTCATCGGAGGATATTTCCTTTTTCACCATAGCCCTCTAAGGGCTTCCAAATATCACTTTGCCAATTCCACAAGAACTGTCTTAGCGAAAGGCTTCTTGAGGGGAAAGCTGTAACTCTGTGAGATGATTTCACAGAACACAAAGAAGTTTCTCAGAAAGCTTCTTTCTCTTTGTTATCGGAGGTTATTTCCTTTGGCCCTATAGTCTTCAAAGGGATCCGAAATATCTGTTCTCAGATTCCACAGAAATAAGGCTAGCAAAGAGATCCACGAAATACAGATGTAACTCTGTGAGTGGAAGTTACATATCACAGAACAGTTTCTCAGAAAGCTTCTTTCCAGATTTCATCGGAGGATATTTCCTTTTTCACCATAGCCCTCTATGGGCTTCCAAATATCACTTTGCCAATTCCACAAGAACTGTCTTAGCGAAAGGCTTCTTGAGGGGAAAGCTGTAACTCTGTGAGATGATTTCACAGAACACAAAGAAGTTTCTCAGAAAGCTTCTTTCTCTTTGTTATGGGAGGATATTTCCTTTGGCCCTATAGTCTTCAAAGGGATTCTAAATATCTGCTCTCAGATTCCACAGAAATAAGGCTAGCAAAGAGATCCACGAAATATAGATGTAACTCTGTGAGTGGAAGTCACATATCACAGAGCAGTTTCTCAGAAAGCTTCTTTCCAGATTTCATCTGAGGATATTTCCTTTTTCACCATAGCCCTCTATGGGCTTCCAAATATCACTTTGCCAATTCCACAAGAACTGTCTTAGCGAAAAGCTTCTTGAGGGGAAAGCTGCAACTCTGAGAGATGATTTCACAGAACACAAAGAAGTTTCTCAGAAAGCTTCTTTCTCTTTGTTATGGGAGGATATTTCCTTTGGCCCTATAGTCTTCAAGGGGATTCTAAATATCTGCTTTCAGATTCCACAGAAATAAGGCTAGCAAAGAGATCCACGAAATACAGATATAACTCTGTGAGTGGAAGTCACATATCACAGAGCAGTTTCTCAGAAAGCTTCTTTCCAGATTTCATCCGAGGATATTTCCCTTTTCACCAAAGCCCTCTAAGGGCTTCCAAATATCACTTTGCCAATTCCACAAGAACTGTCTTAGCGAAAGGCTTCTTGAGGGGAAAGCTGTAACTCTGTGAGATGATTTCACAGAACACAAAGAAGTTAATCAGAAAGCTTCTTTCTCTTTGTTATCGGAGGATATTTCCTTTGGCCCTATAGTCTTCAATGGGATCCGAAATATCTGTTCTCAGATTCCACAGAAATAAGGCTAGCAAAGAGATCCACGAAATACAGATGTAACTCTGTGAGTGGAAGTCACATATCACAGAGCAGTTTCTCAGAAAGCTTCTTTCCAGATTTCATTGGAGGGTATTTCCTTTTTCACAATAGCCCTCTAAGGGCTTCCAAATATCACTTTGCCAATTCCACAAGAACTGTCTTAGCGAAAGGCTTCTTCAGGGGAAAGCTGTAACTCTGGGAGTTGATTTCACAGAACACAAAGAAGTTTCTAAGAAAGCTTCTTTCTCTTTGATATCGGAGGATATTTCCTTTGGCCCTATAGGCTTCAAAGGGATCCGAAATATCTGTTCTCAGATTCCACAGAAATAAGGCTAGCAAAGAGATCCACGAAATACAGATGTAACTCTGTGAGGGGAAGTCACATATCACAGAGCAGTTTCTCAGAAAGCTTCTTTCCAGATTTCATTGGAGGATATTTCCTTTTTCACCATAGCCCTCTAGGGGCTTCCAAATATCACTTTGCCAATTCCAGAAGAACTGTTTTAGCGAAAGGCTTCTTGAGGGGAAAGCTGTAACTCTGTGAGATGATTTCACAGAACACAAAGAAGTTTTTCAGGAAGCTTCTTTCTCTTTGTTATGGGAGGATATTTCCTTTGGCCCTATAGTCTTCAAAGGGATTCTAAATATCTGCTCTCAGATTCCACAGAAATAAGGCTAGCAAAGAGATCCACGAAATGCTGATGTAACTCTGTGAGGGGAAATCACATATCACAGAGCAGTTTCTCAGAAAGCTTCTTTCCAGATTTCATTGGAGGGTATTTCCTTTTTCACAATAGCCCTCTAAGGGCTTCCAAATATCTCTTTGCCAATTCCACAAGAACTGTCTTAGCGAAAGGCTTCTTCAGGGGAAAGCTGTAACTCTGGGAGTTGATTTCACAGAACACAAAGAAGTTTCTAAGAATGCTTCTTTCTCTTTGATATCGGAGGATATTTCCTTTGGCCCTATAGTCTTCAAAGGGATCCGAAATATCTGTTCTCAGATTCCACAGAAATAAGGCTAGCAAAGAGATCCACGAAATACAGATGTAACTCTGTGAGTGGAAGTCATATATCACAGAGCAGTTTCTCAGAAAGCTTCTTTCCAGATTTCATCGGAGGATATTTCCTTTTTCACCATAGCCCTCTATGGGCTTCCAAATATCACTTTGCCAATTCCACAAGAACTGTCTTAGCAAAAGGCTTCTTGAGGGGAAAGCTGTAACTCTGTGATATGATTTCACAGAACACAAAGAAGTTTCTCAGAAAGCTTCTTTCTCTTTGTTATGGGAGGATATTTCCTTTGGCCCTGTAGTCTTCAAAGGGTTTCTAAATATCTGCTCTCAGATTCCACAGAAATAAGGCTAGCAAAGAGATCCACGAAATACAGATATAACTCTGTGAGTGGAAGTAACATATCATAGAGCAGTTTCTCAGAAAGCTTCTTTCCAGATTTCATTGGAGGATATTTCCTTTTTCACCATAGCCCTCTATGGGCTTCCAAATATCACTTTGCCAATTCCACAAGAACTGTCTTAGCGAAAGGCTTCTTGAGGAGAAAGCTGTAACTCTGTGAGATGATTTCACAGAACACAAAGAAGTTTCTCAGAAAGCTTCTTTCTCTTTGTTATCGGAGGATATTTCCTTTGGCCCTATAGTCTTCAATGGGATCCGAAATATCTGTTCTCAGATTCCACAGAAATAAGGCTAGCAAAGAGATCCACGAAATACAGATGTAACTCTGTGAGTGGAAGTCACATATCACAGAGCAGTTTCTCAGAAAGCTTCTTTCCAGATTTCATCGGAGGATATTTCCTTTTTCACCATAGCCCTCTATGGGATTCCAAATATCACTTTGCCAATTCCACAAGAACTGTCTTAGCGAAAGCATTCTGGAGGGGAAAGCTGTAACTCTGTGAGATGATTTCACAGAACACAAAGAAGTTTCTCAGAAAGCTTCTATCTCTTTGTTATCGGAGGATATTTCCTTTGGCCCTATAGTCTTCAAAGGGATCCGAAATATCTGTTCTCAGATTCCACAGAAATAAGGCTAGCAAAGAGATCCACGAAATACAGATGTAACTCCGTGAGTGGAAGTCACATATCACAGAGCAGTTTCTTAGAAAGCTTCTTTCCAGATTTCATTGGAGGATATTTCCTTTTTCACCATAGCCCTCTATGGGCTTCCAAATATCACTTTGCCAATTCCACAAGAACTGTCTTAGCGAAAGGCTTCTTGAGGAGAAAGCTGTAACTCTGTGAGATGATTTCACAGAACACAAAGAAGTTTCTCAGAAAGCTTCTTTCTCTTTGTTATCGGAGGATATTTCCTTTGGCCCTATAGTCTTCAATGGGATCCGAAATATCTGTTCTCAGATTCCACAGAAATAAGGCTATCAAAGAGATCCACGAAATACAGATGTAACTCTGTGAGTGGAATTCACATATCACAGAGCACTTTCTCAGAAAGCTTCTTTCCAGATTTCATTGGAGGGTATTTCCTTTTTCACAATAGCCCTCTATGGGCTTCCAAATATCACTTTGCCAATTCCACAAAAACTGTCTTAGCGAAAGGCTTCTTCAGGGGAAAGCTGTAACTCTGGGAGTTGATTTCACAGAACACAAAGAAGTTTCTCAGAAAGCTTCTTTCTCTTTGTTATCGGAGGATATTTCCTTTGGCCCTATAGTCTTCAAAGGGATCCGAAATATCTGTTCTCAGATTCCACAGAAATAAGGCTAGCAAAGAGATCCACGAAATACAGATGTAACTCTGTGAGTGGAAGTCACATATCACAGAGCAGTTTCTCAGAAAGCTTCATTCCAGATTTCATCGGAGGATATTTCCTTTTTCACCATAGCCCTCTATGGGCTTCCAAATATCACTTTGCCAATTCCACAAGAACTGTCTTAGCAAAAGGCTTCTTGAGGGGAAAGCTGTAACTCTGTGAGATGATTTCACAGAACACAAAGAAGTTTCTCAGAAAGCTTCTTTCTCTTTGTTATGGGAGGATATTTCCTTTGGCCCTGTAGTCTTCAAACGGTTTCTAAATATCTGCTCTCAGATTCCACAGAAATAAGGCTAGCAAAGAGATCCACGAAATACAGATATAACTCTGTGAGTGGAAGTAACATATCACAGAGCAGTTTCTCAGAAAGCTTCTTTCCAGATTTCATTGGAGGATATTTCCTTTTTCACCATAGCCCTCTATGGGCTTCCAAATATCACTTTGCCAATTCCACAAGAACTGTCTTAGCGAAAGGCTTCTTGAGGAGAAAGCTGTAGCTCTGTGAGATGATTTCACAGAACACAAAGAAGTTTCTCAGAAAGCTTCTTTCTCTTTGTTATCGGAGGATATTTCCTTTGGCCCTATAGTCTTCAATGGGATCTGAAATATCTGTTCTCAGATTCCACAGAAATAAGGCTAGCAAAGAGATCCACGAAATACAGATGTAACTCTGTGAGTGGAAGTCACATATCACAGAGCAGTTTCTCAGAAAGCTTCTTTCCAGATTTCATCGGAGGATATTTCCTTTTTCACCATAGCCCTCTATGGGCTTCCAAATATCACTTTGCCAATTCCACAAGAACTGTCTTAGCGAAAGGCTTCTTGAGGGGAAAGCTGTAAGTCTGTGAGATGATTTCACAGAACACAAAGAAGTTTCTCAGAAAGCTTCTTTCTCTTTGTTATGGGAGGATATTTCCTTTGGCCCTATAGTCTTCAAAGGGATTCTAAATATCTGCTCTCAGATTCCCCAGAAATAAGTCTAGCAAAGAGATCCACGAAATATAGATGTAGCTCTGTGAGTGGAAGTCACATATCACAGAGCAGTTTCTCAGAAAGCTTCTTTCCAGATTTCATCTGAGGATATTTCCTTTTTCACCATAGCCCTCTATGGGCTTCCAAATATCACTTTGAAAATTCCACAAAAACTGTCTTAGCGAAAGGCTTCTTGAGGGGAAAGCTGTAACTCTGTGAGATGATTTCACAGAACACAAAGAAGTTTCTGAGATAGCTTCTTTCTCTTTGTTATCGTTGGATATTTCCTTTGGCCCAATAGTCTTCAAAGGGATCTGAAATATCTGTTCTCAGATTCCACAGAAATAAGGGTAGCAAAGAGATCCACGAAATACAGATGTAACTCTGTGAGTGGAAGTCACATATCACAGAGCAGTTTCTCAGAAAGCTTCTTTCCAGAATTCATCGGAGGATATTTCCTTTTTCACCATAGCCGTCTATGGGCTTCCAAATATCACTTTGCCAATTCCACAAGAACTGTCTTAGCGAAAGGCTTCTTGAGGGGAAAGCTGCAACTCTGGGAGATGATTTCACAGAACACAAAGAAGTTTCTCAGAAAGCTTCTTTCTCTTTGTTATCGGAGGATATTTCCTTTGGCCCTATAGTCTTCAAAGGGATCCGAAATATCTGTTCTCAGATTCCACAGAAATAAGGCTAGCAAAGAGATCCACAAAATACAGATGTAACTCTGTGAGGGGAAGTCACATATCACAGAGCAGTTTCTCAGAAAGCTTCTTTCCAGATTTCATTGGAGGATATTTCCTTTTTCACCATAGCCCTCTAGGGGCTTCCAAATATCACTTTGCCAATTCCAGAAGAACTGTCTTAGCGAAAGGCTTCTTGAGGGGAAAGCTGTAACTCTGTGAGATGATTTCACAGAACACAAAGAAGTTTTTCAGGAAGCTTCTTTCTCTTTGTTATGGGAGGATATTTCCTTTGGCCCTATAGTCTTCAAAGGGATTCTAAATATCTGCTCTCAGATTCCACAGAAATAAGGCTAGCAAAGAGATCCACGAAATGCTGATGTAACTCTGTGAGGGGAAATCACATATCACAGAGCAGTTTCTCAGAAAGCTTCTTTCCAGATTTCATCGGAGGATATTTCCTTTTTCACTATAGCCCTCTATGGGCTTCCAAATATCACTTTGCCAATTCCACAAGAACTGTCTTAGCGAAAAGCTTCTTGAGGGGAAAGCTGCAACTCTGAGAGATGATTTCACAGAACACAAAGAAGTTTCTCAGAAAGCTTCTTTCTCTTTGTTATGGGAGGATATTTCCTTTGGCCCTATAGTCTTCAAGGGGATTCTAAATATCTGCTTTCAGATTCCACAGAAATAAGGCTAGCAAAGAGACCACAAAATACAGATATAACTCTGTGAGTGGAAGTCACATATCACAGAGCAGTTTCTCAGAAAGCTTCTTTCCAGATTTCATCCGAGGATATTTCCTTTTTCACCAAAGCCCTCTAAGGGCTTCCAAATATCACTTTGCCAATTCCACAAGAACTGTCTTAGCGAAAGGCTTCTTGAGGGGAAAGCTGTAACTCTGTGAGATGATTTCACAGAACACAAAGAAGTTAATCAGAAAGCTTCTTTCTCTTTGTTATCGGAGGATATTTCCTTTGGCCCTATAGTCTTCAATGGGATCCGAAATATCTGTTCTCAGATTCCACAGAAATAAGGCTAGCAAAGAGATCCACGAAATACAGATGTAACTCTGTGAGTGGAAGTCACATATCACAGAGCAGTTTCTCAGAAAGCGTCTTTCCAGATTTCATTGGAGGGTATTTCCTTTTTCACAATAGCCCTCTAAGGGCTTCCAAATATCTCTTTGCCAATTCCACAAGAACTGTCTTAGCGAAAGGCTTCTTCAGGGGAAAGCTGTAACTCTGGGAGTTGATTTCACAGAACACAAAGAAGTTTCTAAGAAAGCTTCTTTCTCTTTGATATCGGAGGATATTTCCTTTGGCCCTATAGTCTTCAAAGGGATCCGAAATATCTGTTCTCAGATTCCACAGAAATAAGGCTAGCAAAGAGATCCACGAAATACAGATGTAACTCTGTGAGTGGAAGTCATATATCACAGAGCAGTTTCTCAGAAAGCTTCTTTCCAGATTTCATCGGAGGATATTTCCTTTTTCACCATAGCCCTCTATGGGCTTCCAAATATCACTTTGCCAATTCCACAAGAACTGTCTTAGCAAAAGGCTTCTTGAGGGGAAAGCTGTAACTCTGTGATATGATTTCACAGAACACAAAGAAGTTTCTCAGAAAGCTTCTTTCTCTTCGTTATGGGAGGATATTTCCTTTGGCCCTGTAGTCTTCAAAGGGATTCTAAATATCTGCTCTCAGATTCCACAGAAATAAGGCTAGCAAAGAGATCCACGAAATACAGATATAACTCTGTGAGTGGAAGTAACATATCATAGAGCAGTTTCTCAGAAAGCTTCTTTCCAGATTTCATTGGAGGATATTTCCTTTTTCACCATAGCCCTCTATGGGCTTCCAAATATCACTTTGCCAATTCCACAAGAACTGTCTTAGCGAAAGGCTTCTTGAGGAGAAAGCTGTAACTCTGTGAGATGATTTCACAGAACACAAAGAAGTTTCTCAGAAAGCTTCTTTCTCTTTGTTATCGGAGGATATTTCCTTTGGCCCTATAGTCTTCAATGGGATCCGAAATATCTGTTCTCAGATTCCACAGAAATAAGGCTAGCAAAGAGATCCACGAAATACAGATGTAACTCTGTGAGTGGAAGTCACATATCACAGAGCAGTTTCTCAGAAAGCTTCTTTCCAGATTTCATCGGAGGATATTTCCTTTTTCACCATAGCCCTCTATGGGATTCCAAATATCACTTTGCCAATTCCACAAGAACTGTCTTAGCGAAAGCATTCTGGAGGGGAAAGCTGTAACTCTGTGAGATGATTTCACAGAACACAAAGAAGTTTCTCAGAAAGCTTCTATCTCTTTGTTATCGGAGGATATTTCCTTTGGCCCTATAGTCTTCAAAGGGATCCGAAATATCTGTTCTCAGATTCCACAGAAATAAGGCTAGCAAAGAGATCCACGAAATACAGATGTAACTCCGTGAGTGGAAGTCACATATCACAGAGCAGTTTCTTAGAAAGCTTCTTTCCAGATTTCATCGGAGGATATTTCCTTTTTCAAAATAGCCGTCAATGGGCTTCCAAATATCACTTTGCCAATTCCACAAGAACTGTCTTAGCGAAAGGCTTCTTGAGGGGAAAGCTGCATCTCTGGGAGATGATTTCACAGAACACAAAGAAGTTTCTCTGAAAGCTTCTTTCTCTTTGTTATCGGAGGATATTTCCTTTGGCCCTATAGTCTTCAAAGGGATACGAAATATCTGTTCTCAGATTCCACAGAAATAAGGCTAGCAAAGAGATCCACAAAATACAGATGTAACTCTGTGAGGGGAAGTCACATATCACAGAGCAGTTTCTCAGAAAGCTTCTTTCCAGATTTCATTGGAGGGTATTTCCTTTTTCACAATAGCCCTCTAAGGGCTTCCAAATATCACTTTGCCAATTCCACAAAAACTGTCTTTGCGAAAGGCTTCTTCAGGAGAAAGCTGTAACTCTGGGAGATGATTTCACAGAACACAAAGAAGTTTCTCAGAAAATTTCTTTCTCTTTGTTATCGGAGGATATTTCCTTTGGCCCTATAGTCTTCAAAGGGATCCGAAATATCTGTTCTCAGACTCCACAGAAATAAGGCTAGCAAAGAGATCCAGGAAATACAGATGAAACTCTGTGAGTGGAAGTCTCATATCACAGAGCAGATTCTCAGAATGCTTCTTTCCAGATTTCATCGGAGGATATTTCCTTTTTCACCATAGCCCTCTATGGGCTTCCAAATATCACTTTGCCAATTCCACAAGAACTGTCTTAGCGAAAGGCTTTTTGAGGGGAAAGCTGTAACTCTGTGAGATGATTTCACAGAACACAAAGAAGTTTCTCAGAAAGCTTCTATCTCTTTGTTATCGGAGGATATTTCCTTTGGCCCTATAGTCTTCAAAGGGATCCGAAATATCTGTTCTCAGATTCCACAGAAATAAGGCTAGCAAAGAGATCCACGAAATACAGATGTAACTCTGTGAGTGGAAGTCACATATCACAGAACAGTTTCTCAGAAAGCTTCTTTCCAGATTTCATCGGAGGATATTTCCTTTTTCACCATAGCCCTCTAGGGGCTTCCAAATATCACTTTGCCAATTCCACAAGAACTGTCTTAGCGAAAGGCTTCTTGAGGGGAAAGCTGTAACTCTATGAGATGATTTCACAGAACACAAAGAAGTTTCTCAGAAAGCTTCATTCTCTTTCTTATCGGAGGATATTTCCTTTGGCCCTATAGTCTTCAAAGGGATCCGAAATATCTGTTCTCAGATTCCACAGAAATAAGGCTAGCAAAGAGATCCACGAAATACAGATGTAACTCTGTGAGTGGAAGTCACATATCACAGAGCAGTTTCTCAGAAAGCTTCTTTCCAGATTTCATCGGAGGATATTTCCTTTTTCACCATAGCCCTCTATGGGCTTCCAAATATCACTTTGCCAATTCCACAAGAACTGTCTTAGCGAAAGGCTTCTTGAGGGGAAAGCTGTAACTCTGTGAGATGATTTCACAGAACACAAAGAAGTTTCTCAGAAAGCTTCTTTCTCTTTGTTATGGGAGGATATTTCCTTTGGCCCTATAGTCTTCAAAGGGATTCTAAATATCTGCTCTCAGATTCCCCAGAAATAAGGCTAGCAAAGAGATCCACGAAATATAGATGTAACTCTGTGAGTGGAAGTCACATATCACAGAGCAGTTTCTCAGAAAGCTTCTTTCCAGATTTCATCTGAGGATATTTCCTTTTTCACCATAGCCCTCTATGGGCTTCCAAATATCACTTTGAAAATTCCACAAAAACTGTCTTAGCGAAAGGCTTCTTGAGGGGAAAGCTGTAACTCTGTGAGATGATTTCACAGAACACAAAGAAGTTTCTCAGATAGCTTCTTTCTCTTTGTTATCGTTGGATATTTCCTTTGGCCCAATAGTCTTCAAAGGGATCTGAAATATCTGTTCTCAGATTCCACAGAAATAAGGCTAGCAAAGAGATCCACGAAATACAGATGTAACTCTGTGAGTGGAAGTCACATATCACAGAGCAGTTTCTCAGAAAGCTTCTTTCCAGATTTCATCGGAGGATATTTCCTTTTTCACCATAGCCCTCTATGGGCTTCCAAATATCACTTTGCCAATTCCACAAGAACTGTCTTAGCGAAAGGCTTCTTGAGGGGAAAACTGTAACTCTGTGAGATGATTTCACAGAACACAAAGAAGTTTCTCAGAAAGCTTCTTTCTCTTTGTTATCGGAGGATATTTCCTTTGGCCCTATAGTCTTCAAGGGGATTCTAAATATCTGCTTTCAGATTCCACAGAAATAAGGCTAGCAAAGAGATCCGCGAAATACAGATATAACTCTGTGAGGGGAAGTCACATATCACAGAGCAGTTTCTCAGAAAGCTTCTTTCCAGATTTCATCCGAGGATATTTCCTTTTTCACCAAAGCCCTCTAAGGGCTTCCAAATATCACTTTGCCAATTCCACAAGAACTGTCTTAGCGAAAGGCTTCTTGAGGGGAAAGCTGTAACTCTGTGAGATGATTTCACAGAACACAAAGAAGTTAATCAGAAAGCTTCTTTCTCTTTGTTATCGGAGGATATTTCCTTTGGCCCTATAGTCTTCAATGGGATCCGAAATATCTGTTCTCAGATTCCACAGAAATAAGGCTAGCAAAGAGATCCACGAAATACAGATGTAACTCTGTGAGTGGAAGTCACATATCACAGAGCAGTTTCTCAGAAAGCGTCTTTCCAGATTTCATTGGAGGGTATTTCCTTTTTCACAATAGCCCTCTAAGGGCTTCCAAATATCTCTTTGCCAATTCCACAAGAACTGTCTTAGCGAAAGGCTTCTTCAGGGGAAAGCTGTAACTCTGGGAGTTGATTTCACAGAACACAAAGAAGTTTCTAAGAATGCTTCTTTCTCTTTGATATCGGAGGATATTTCCTTTGGCCCTATAGTCTTCAAAGGGATCCGAAATATCTGTTCTCAGATTCCACAGAAATAAGGCTAGCAAAGAGATCCACGAAATACAGATGTAACTCTGTGAGTGGAAGTCATATATCACAGAGCAGTTTCTCAGAAAGCTTCTTTCCATATTTCATCGGAGGATATTTCCTTTTTCACCATAGCCCTCTATGGGCTTCCAAATATCACTTTGCCAATTCCACAAGAACTGTCTTAGCAAAAGGCTTCTTGAGGGGAAAGCTGTAACTCTGTGATATGATTTCACAGAACACAAAGAAGTTTCTCAGAAAGCTTCTTTCTCTTTGTTATGGGAGGATATTTCCTTTGGCCCTGTAGTCTTCAAAGGGTTTCTAAATATCTGCTCTCAGATTCCACAGAAATAAGGCTAGCAAAGAGATCCACGAAATACAGATATAACTCTGTGAGTGGAAGTAACATATCATAGAGCAGTTTCTCAGAAAGCTTCTTTCCAGATTTCATTGGAGGATATTTCCTTTTTCACCATAGCCCTCTATGGGCTTCCAAATATCACTTTGCCAATTCCACAAGAACTGTCTTAGCGAAAGGCTTCTTGAGGAGAAAGCTGTAACTCTGTGAGATGATTTCACAGAACACAAAGAAGTTTCTCAGAAAGCTTCTTTCTCTTTGTTATCGGAGGATATTTCCTTTGGCCCTATAGTCTTCAATGGGATCCGAAATATCTGTTCTCAGATTCCACAGAAATAAGGCTAGCAAAGAGATCCACGAAATACAGATGTAACTCTGTGAGTGGAAGTCACATATCACAGAGCAGTTTCTCAGAAAGCTTCTTTCCAGATTTCATCGGAGGATATTTCCTTTTTCACCATAGCCCTCTATGGGATTCCAAATATCACTTTGCCAATTCCACAAGAACTGTCTTAGCGAAAGCATTCTGGAGGGGAAAGCTGTAACTCTGTGAGATGATTTCACAGAACACAAAGAAGTTTCTCAGAAAGCTTCTATCTCTTTGTTATCGGAGGATATTTCCTTTGGCCCTATAGTCTTCAAAGGGATCCGAAATATCTGTTCTCAGATTCCACAGAAATAAGGCTAGCAAAGAGATCCACGAAATACAGATGTAACTCCGTGAGTGGAAGTCACATATCACAGAGCAGTTTCTTAGAAAGCTTCTTTCCAGATTTCATCGGAGGATATTTCCTTTTTCAAAATAGCCGTCAATGGGCTTCCAAATATCACTTTGCCAATTCCACAAGAACTGTCTTAGCGAAAGGCTTCTTGAGGGGAAAGCTGCAACTCTGGGAGATGATTTCACAGAACACAAAGAAGTTTCTCAGAAAGCTTCTTTCTCTTTGTTATCGGAGGATATTTCCTTTGGCCCTATAGTCTTCAAAGGGATCCGAAATATCTGTTCTCAGATTCCACAGAAATAAGGCTAGCAAAGAGATCCACAAAATACAGATGTAACTCTGTGAGGGGAAGTCACATATCACAGAGCAGTTTCTCAGAAAGCTTCTTTCCAGATTTCATTGGAGGGTATTTCCTTTTTCACAATAGCCCTCTAAGGGCTTCCAAATATCACTTTGCCAATTCCACAAAAACTGTCTTTGCGAAAGGCTTCTTCAGGGGAAAGCTGTAACTCTGGGTGATGATTTCACAGAACACAAAGAAGTTTCTCAGAAAATTTCTTTCTCTTTGTTATCGGAGGATATTTCCTTTGGCCCTATAGTCTTCAAAGGGATCCGAAATATCTGTTCTCAGACTCCACAGAAATAAGGCTAGCAAAGAGATCCAGGAAATACAGATGAAACTCTGTGAGTGGAAGTCTCATATCACAGAGCAGATTCTCAGAATGCTTCTTTCCAGATTTCATCGGAGGATATTTCCTTTTTCACCATAGCCCTCTATGGGCTTCCAAATATCACTTTGCCAATTCCACAAGAACTGTCTTAGCGAAAGGCTTTTTGAGGGGAAAGCTGTAACTCTGTGAGATGATTTCACAGAACACAAAGAAGTTTCTCAGAAAGCTTCTATCTCTTTGTTATCGGAGGATATTTCCTTTGGCCCTATAGTCTTCAAAGGGATCCGAAATATCTGTTCTCAGATTCCACAGAAATAAGGCTAGCAAAGAGATCCACGAAATACAGATGTAACTCTGTGAGTGGAAGTCACATATCACAGAACAGTTTCTCAGAAAGCTTCTTTCCAGATTTCATCGGAGGATATTTCCTTTTTCACAATAGCCCTCTAGGGGCTTCCAAATATCACTTTGCCAATTCCACAAAAACTGTCTTAGCGAAAGGCTTCTTCAGGGGAAAGCTGTAACTCTGGGAGTTGATTTCACAGAACACAAAGAAGTTTCTCAGAAAGCTTCTTTCTCTTTGTTATCGGAGGATATTTCCTTTGGCCCTATAGTCTTCAAAGGGATCCGAAATATCTGTTCTCAGATTCCACAGAAATAAGGCTAGCAAAGAGATCCACGAAATACAGATGTAACTCTGTGAGTGGAAGTCACATATCACAGAGCAGTTTCTCAGAAAGCTTCATTCCAGATTTCATCGGAGGATATTTCCTTTTTCACCATAGCCCTCTATGGGCTTCCAAATATCACTTTGCCAATTCCACAAGAACTGTCTTAGCAAAAGGCTTCTTGAGGGGAAAGCTGTAACTCTGTGAGATGATTTCACAGAACACAAAGAAGTTTCTCAGAAAGCTTCTTTCTCTTTGTTATGGGAGGATATTTCCTTTGGCCCTGTAGTCTTCAAACGGTTTCTAAATATCTGCTCTCAGATTCCACAGAAATAAGGCTAGCAAAGAGATCCACGAAATACAGATATAACTCTGTGAGTGGAAGTAACATATCACAGAGCAGTTTCTCAGAAAGCTTCTTTCCAGATTTCATTGGAGGATATTTCCTTTTTCACCATAGCCCTCTATGGGCTTCCAAATATCACTTTGCCAATTCCACAAGAACTGTCTTAGCGAAAGGCTTCTTGAGGAGAAAGCTGTAGCTCTGTGAGATGATTTCACAGAACACAAAGAAGTTTCTCAGAAAGCTTCTTTCTCTTTGTTATCGGAGGATATTTCCTTTGGCCCTATAGTCTTCAATGGGATCTGAAATATCTGTTCTCAGATTCCACAGAAATAAGGCTAGCAAAGAGATCCACGAAATACAGATGTAACTCTGTGAGTGGAAGTCACATATCACAGAGCAGTTTCTCAGAAAGCTTCTTTCCAGATTTCATCGGAGGATATTTCCTTTTTCACCATAGCCCTCTATGGGCTTCCAAATATCACTTTGCCAATTCCACAAGAACTGTCTTAGCGAAAGGCTTCTTGAGGGGAAAGCTGTAAGTCTGTGAGATGATTTCACAGAACACAAAGAAGTTTCTCAGATAGCTTCTTTCTCTTTGTTATCGTTGGATATTTCCTTTGGCCCAATAGTCTTCAAAGGGATCTGAAATATCTGTTCTCAGATTCCACAGAAATAAGGCTAGCAAAGAGATCCACGAAATACAGATGTAACTCTGTGAGTGGAAGTCACATATCACAGAGCAGTTTCTCAGAAAGCTTCTTTCCAGAATTCATCGGAGGATATTTCCTTTTTCACCATAGCCGTCTATGGGCTTCCAAATATCACTTTGCCAATTCCACAAGAACTGTCTTAGCGAAAGGCTTCTTGAGGGGAAAGCTGCAACTCTGGGAGATGATTTCACAGAACACAAAGAAGTTTCTCAGAAAGCTTCTTTCTCTTTGTTATCGGAGGATATTTCCTTTGGCCCTATAGTCTTCAAAGGGATCCGAAATATCTGTTCTCAGATTCCACAGAAATAAGGCTAGCAAAGAGATCCACAAAATACAGATGTAACTCTGTGAGGGGAAGTCACATATCACAGAGCAGTTTCTCAGAAAGCTTCTTTCCAGATTTCATTGGAGGATATTTCCTTTTTCACCATAGCCCTCTAGGGGCTTCCAAATATCACTTTGCCAATTCCAGAAGAACTGTCTTAGCGAAAGGCTTCTTGAGGGGAAAGCTGTAACTCTGTGAGATGATTTCACAGAACACAAAGAAGTTTTTCAGGAAGCTTCTTTCTCTTTGTTATGGGAGGATATTTCCTTTGGCCCTATAGTCTTCAAAGGGATTCTAAATATCTGCTCTCAGATTCCACAGAAATAAGGCTAGCAAAGAGATCCACGAAATGCTGATGTAACTCTCTGAGGGGAAATCACATATCACAGAGCAATTTCTCAGAAAGCTTCTTTCCAGATTTCATCGGAGGATATTTCCTTTTTCACCATGGCCCTCTATGGGCTTCCAAATATCACTTTGCCAATTCCACAAGAACTGTCTTAGCGAAAAGCTTCTTGAGGGGAAAGCTGCAACTCTGAGAGATGATTTCACAGAACACAAAGAAGTTTCTCAGAAAGCTTCTTTCTCTTTGTTATGGGAGGATATTTCCTTTGGCCCTATAGTCTTCAAGGGGATTCTAAATATCTGCTTTCAGATTCCACAGAAATAAGGCTAGCAAAGAGATCCACGAAATACAGATATAACTCTGTGAGTGGAAGTCACATATCACAGAGCAGTTTCTCAGAAAGCTTCTTTCCAGATTTCATCCGAGGATATTTCCTTTTTCACCAAAGCCCTCTAAGGGCTTCCAAATATCACTTTGCCAATTCCACAAGAACTGTCTTAGCGAAAGGCTTCTTGAGGGGAAAGCTGTAACTCTGTGAGATGATTTCACAGAACACAAAGAAGTTAATCAGAAAGCTTCTTTCTCTTTGTTATCGGAGGATATTTCCTTTGGCCCTATAGTCTTCAATGGGATCCGAAATATCTGTTCTCAGATTCCACAGAAATAAGGCTAGCAAAGAGATCCACGAAATACAGATGTAACTCTGTGAGTGGAAGTCACATATCACAGAGCAGTTTCTCAGAAAGCGTCTTTCCAGATTTCATTGGAGGGTATTTCCTTTTTCACAATAGCCCTCTAAGGGCTTCCAAATATCTCTTTGCCAATTCCACAAGAACTGTCTTAGCGAAAGGCTTCTTCAGGGGAAAGCTGTAACTCTGGGAGTTGATTTCACAGAACACAAAGAAGTTTCTAAGAAAGCTTCTTTCTCTTTGATATCGGAGGATATTTCCTTTGGCCCTATAGTCTTCAAAGGGATCCGAAATATCTGTTCTCAGATTCCACAGAAATAAGGCTAGCAAAGGGATCCACGAAATACAGATGTAACTCTGTGAGTGGAAGTCATATATCACAGAGCAGTTTCTCAGAAAGCTTCTTTCCAGATTTCATCGGAGGATATTTCCTTTTTCACCATAGCCCTCTATGGGCTTCCAAATATCACTTTGCCAATTCCACAAGAACTGTCTTAGCAAAAGGCTTCTTGAGGGGAAAGCTGTAACTCTGTGATATGATTTCACAGAACACAAAGACGTTTCTCAGAAAGCTTCTTTCTCTTTGTTATGGGAGGATATTTCCTTTGGCCCTATAGTCTTCAAAGGGTTTCTAAATATCTGCTCTCAGATTCCACAGAAATAAGGCTAGCAAAGAGATCCACGAAATACAGATATAACTCTGTGAGTGGAAGTAACATATCATAGAGCAGTTTCTCAGAAAGCTTCTTTCCAGATTTCATTGGAGGATATTTCCTTTTTCACCATAGCCCTCTATGGGCTTCCAAATATCACTTTGCCAATTCCACAAGAACTGTCTTAGGGAAAGGCTTCTTCAGGGGAAAGCTGTAACTCTGTGAGATGATTTCACAGAACACAAAGAAGTTTCTCAGAAAGCTTCTTTCTCTTTGTTATCGGAGGATATTTCCTTTGGCCCTATAGTCTTCAAAGGGATCCGAAATATCTGTTCTCAGATTCCACAGAAATAAGGCTAGCAAAGAGATCCACGAAATACAGATGTAACTCCGTGAGTGGAAGTCACATATCACAGAGCAGTTTCTTAGAAAGCTTCTTTCCAGATTTCATCGGAGGATATTTCCTTTTTCAAAATAGCCGTCAATGGGCTTCCAAATATCACTTTGCCAATTCCACAAGAACTGTCTTAGCGAAAGGCTTCTTGAGGGGAAAGCTGCAACTCTGGGAGATGATTTCACAGAACACAAAGAAGTTTCTCAGAAAGCTTCTTTCTCTTTGTTATCGGAGGATATTTCCTTTGGCCCTATAGTCTTCAAAGGGATCCGAAATATCTGTTCTCAGATTCCACAGAAATAAGGCTAGCAAAGAGATCCACAAAATACAGATGTAACTCTGTGAGGGGAAGTCACATATCACAGAGCAGTTTCTCAGAAAGCTTCTTTCCAGATTTCATTGGAGGGTATTTCCTTTTTCACAATAGCCCTCTAAGGGCTTCCAAATATCACTTTGCCAATTCCACAAAAACTGTCTTTGCGAAAGGCTTCTTCAGGGGAAAGCTGTAACTCTGGGTGATGATTTCACAGAACACAAAGAAGTTTCTCAGAAAATTTCTTTCTCTTTGTTATCGGAGGATATTTCCTTTGGCCCTATAGTCTTCAAAGGGATCCGAAATATCTGTTCTCAGACTCCACAGAAATAAGGCTAGCAAAGAGATCCAGGAAATACAGATGAAACTCTGTGAGTGGAAGTCTCATATCACAGAGCAGATTCTCAGAATGCTTCTTTCCAGATTTCATCGGAGGATATTTCCTTTTTCACCATAGCCCTCTATGGGCTTCCAAATATCACTTTGCCAATTCCACAAGAACTGTCTTAGCGAAAGGCTTTTTGAGGGGAAAGCTGTAACTCTGTGAGATGATTTCACAGAACACAAAGAAGTTTCTCAGAAAGCTTCTATCTCTTTGTTATCGGAGGATATTTCCTTTGGCCCTATAGTCTTCAAAGGGATCCGAAATATCTGTTCTCAGATTCCACAGAAATAAGGCTAGCAAAGAGATCCACGAAATACAGATGTAACTCTGTGAGTGGAAGTCACATATCACAGAACAGTTTCTCAGAAAGCTTCTTTCCAGATTTCATCGGAGGATATTTCCTTTTTCACAATAGCCCTCTAGGGGCTTCCAAATATCACTTTGCCAATTCCACAAGAACTGTCTTAGCGAAAGGCTTATTGAGGGGAAAGCTGTAACTCTATGAGATGATTTCACAGAACACAAAGAAGTTTCTCAGAAAGCTTCTTTCTCTTTCTTATCGGAGGATATTTCCTTTGGCCCTATAGTCTTCAAAGGGATCCGAAATATCTGTTCTCAGATTCCACAGAAATAAGGCTAGCAAAGAGATCCACGAAATACAGATGTAACTCTGTGAGTGGAAGTCACATATCACAGAGCAGTTTCTCAGAAAGCTTCTTTCTAGATTTCATCGGAGGATATTTCCTTTTTCACCATAGCCGTCTATGGGCTTCCAAATATCACTTTGCCAATTCCACAAGAACTGTCTTAGCGAAAGGCTTCTTGAGGGGAAAGCTGTAACTCTGTGAGATGATTTCACAGAACACAAAGAAGTTTCTCAGAAAGCTTCTTTCTCTTTGTTATGGGAGGATATTTCCTTTGGCCCTATAGTCTTCAAAGGGATTCTAAATATCTGCTCTCAGATTCCCCAGAAATAAGGCTAGCAAAGAGATCCACGAAATATAGATGTAACTCTGTGAGTGGAAGTCACATATCACAGAGCAGTTTCTCAGAAAGCTTCTTTCCAGATTTCATCTGAGGATATTTCCTTTTTCACCATAGCCCTCTATGGGCTTCCAAATATCACTTTGAAAATTCCACAAAAACTGTCTTAGCGAAAGGCTTCTTGAGGGGAAAGCTGTAACTCTGTGAGATGATTTCACAGAACACAAAGAAGTTTCTCAGATAGCTTCTTTCTCTTTGTTATCGTTGGATATTTCCTTTGGCCCAATAGTCTTCAAAGGGATCTGAAATATCTGTTCTCAGATTCCACAGAAATAAGGCTAGCAAAGAGATCCACGAAATACAGTTGTAACTCTGTGAGTGGAAGTCACATATCACAGAGCAGTTTCTCAGAAAGCTTCTTTCCAGATTTCATCGGAGGATATTTCCTTTTTCACCATAGCCCTCTATGGGCTTCCAAATATCACTTTGCCAATTCCACAAGAACTGTCTTAGCGAAAGGCTTCTTGAGGGGAAAACTGTAACTCTGTGAGATGATTTCACAGAACACAAAGAAGTTTCTCAGAAAGCTTCTTTCTCTTTGTTATCGGAGGATATTTCCTTTGGCCCTATAGTCTTCAAAGGGTTTCAAAATATCTGCTCTCAGATTCCACAGAAATAAGGCTAGCAAAGAGATCCACGAAATACAGATGTAACTCTGTGAGTGGAAGTAACATATCACAGAGCAGTTTCTCAGAAAGCTTCTTTCCAGATTTCATTGGAGGATATTTCCTTTTTCACCATAGCCCTCTATGGGCTTCCAAATATCACTTTGCCAATTCCACAAGAACTGTCTTAGCGAAAGGCTTCTTGAGGAGAAAGCTGTAACTCTGTGAGATGATTTCACAGAACACAAAGAAGTTTCTCAGAAAGCTTCTTTCTCTTTGTTATCGGAGGATATTTCCTTTGGCCCTATAGTCTTCAATGGGATCCGAAATATCTGTTCTCAGATTCCACAGAAATAAGGCTAGCAAAGAGATCCACGAAATACAGATGTAACTCTGTGAGTGGAATTCACATATCACAGAGCACTTTCTCAGAAAGCTTCTTTCCAGATTTCATTGGAGGGTATTTCCTTTTTCACAATAGCCCTCTATGGGCTTCCAAATATCACTTTGCCAATTCCACAAAAACTGTCTTAGCGAAAGGCTTCTTCAGGGCAAAGCTGTAACTCTGGGAGTTGATTTCACAGAACACAAAGAAGTTTCTCAGAAAGCTTCTTTCTCTTTGTTATCGGAGGATATTTCCTTTGGCCCTATAGTCTTCAAAGGGATCCGAAATATCTGTTCTCAGATTCCACAGAAATAAGGCTAGCAAAGAGATCCACGAAATACAGATGTAACTCTGTGAGTGGAAGTCACATATCACAGAGCAGTTTCTCAGAAAGCTTCATTCCAGATTTCATCGGAGGATATTTCCTTTTTCACCATAGCCCTCTATGGGCTTCCAAATATCACTTTGCCAATTCCACAAGAACTGTCTTAGCAAAAGGCTTCTTGAGGGGAAAGCTGTAACTCTATGAGATGATTTCACAGAACACAAAGAAGTTTCTCAGAAAGCTTCTTTCTCTTTGTTATGGGAGGATATTTCCTTTGGCCCTGTAGTCTTCAAACGGTTTCTAAATATCTGCTCTCAGATTCCACAGAAATAAGGCTAGCAAAGAGATCCACGAAATACAGATATAACTCTGTGAGTGGAAGTAACATATCACAGAGCAGTTTCTCAGAAAGCTTCTTTCCAGATTTCATTGGAGGATATTTCCTTTTTCACCATAGCCCTCTATGGGCTTCCAAATATCACTTTGCCAATTCCACAAGAACTGTCTTAGCGAAAGGCTTCTTGAGGAGAAAGCTGTAGCTCTGTGAGATGATTTCACAGAACACAAAGAAGTTTCTCAGAAAGCTTCTTTCTCTTTGTTATCGGAGGATATTTCCTTTGGCCCTATAGTCTTCAATGGGATCTGAAATATCTGTTCTCAGATTCCACAGAAATAAGGCTAGCAAAGAGATCCACGAAATACAGATGTAACTCTGTGAGTGGAAGTCACATATCACAGAGCAGTTTCTCAGAAAGCTTCTTTCCAGATTTCATCGGAGGATATTTCCTTTTTCACCATAGCCCTCTATGGGCTTCCAAATATCACTTTGCCAATTCCACAAGAACTGTCTTAGCGAAAGGCTTCTTGAGGGGAAAGCTGCAAGTCTGTGAGATGATTTCACAGAACACAAAGAAGTTTCTCAGAAAGCTTCTTTCTCTTTGTTATGGGAGGATATTTCCTTTGGCCCTATAGTCTTCAAAGGGATTCTAAATATCTGCTCTCAGATTCCCCAGAAATAAGTCTAGCAAAGAGATCCACGAAATATAGATGTAGCTCTGTGAGTGGAAGTCACATATCACAGAGCAGTTTCTCAGAAAGCTTCTTTCCAGATTTCATCTGAGGATATTTCCTTTTTCACCATAGCCCTCTATGGGCTTCCAAATATCACTTTGAAAATTCCACAAAAACTGTCTTAGCGAAAGGCTTCTTGAGGGGAAAGCTGTAACTCTGTGAGATGATTTCACAGAACACAAAGAAGTTTCTCAGATAGCTTCTTTCTCTTTGTTATCGTTGGATATTTCCTTTGGCCCAATAGTCTTCAAAGGGATCTGAAATATCTGTTCTCAGATTCCACAGAAATAAGGCTAGCAAAGAGATCCACGAAATACAGATGTAACTCTGTGAGTGGAAGTCACATATCACAGAGCAGTTTCTCAGAAAGCTTCTTTCGAGAATTCATCGGAGGATATTTCCTTTTTCACCATAGCCGTCTATGGGCTTCCAAATATCACTTTGCCAATTCCACAAGAACTGTCTTAGCGAAAGGCTTCTTGAGGGGAAAGCTGCAACTCTGGGAGATGATTTCACAGAACACAAAGAAGTTTCTCAGAAGGCTTCTTTCTCTTTGTTATCGGAGGATATTTCCTTTGGCCCTATAGTCTTCAAAGGGATTCTAACTATCTGCTCACGGATTCCACAGAAATAAGGCTAGCAAAGAGATTCACGAAATACTGATGTAACTCTGTGAGTGGAAATCACATATCACAGAGCAGTTTCTCAGAAAGCTTCTTTCCAGATTTCATTCGAGGATATTTCCTTTTTCACCATAGCCCTCTATGGGCTTCCAAATATCACTTTGCCAATTCCACAAGAACTGTCTTAGCGAAAGGCTTCTTGAGGGGAAAGCTGTAACTCTGTGAGATGATTTCACAGAACACAGAGAAGTTTCTCAAAAAGCTTCTTTCTCTTTGTTATCGGAGGATATTTCCTTTGGCCCTATAGTCTTCCATGGGATCCGAAATATCTATTCTCAGATTCCACAGAAATAAGGCTAGCAAAGAGATCCACGAAATACAGATGTAACTCTGTGAGTGGAAGTCACATATCACAGAGCAGTTTCTCAGAAAGATTCTTTCTAGATTTCATCGGAGGATATTTCCTTTTTCACCATAGCCATCTATGGGCTTCCAAGTATCACTTTGCCATTTCCACAAGAACTGTCTTAGCGAAAGGCTTCTTGAGGGGAAAGCTGTAACTCTGTGAGATGATTTCACAGAACACAAACAAGTTTCTCTGAAATCTTCTATCTCTTTGTTATCGGATGATATTTCCTTTGGCCCTATAGTCTTCAAAGGGAACCGAAATATCTGTTCTCAGATTCCACAGAAATAAGGCTGGCAAAGAGATCCACGAAATACAGATGTAACTCTGTGAGTGGAAGTCACATAACACAGAGCAGTTTCTCAGAAAGATTCTTTCCGGATTTCATCGGAGGATATTTCCTTTTTCACCATAGCCGTCTATGGGCTTCCAAATATCACTTTGCCAATTCCACAAGAACTGTCTTAGCGAAAGGCTTCTTGAGGGGAAAGCTGTAACTCTATGAGATAATTTCACAGAACACAAAGAAGTTTCTCAGAAAGCTTGTATCTCTTTGTTATCGGAGGATATTTCCTTTGGCCCTAAAGTCTTCAAAGGGATCCGAAATATCTGTTCTCAGATTCCACAGAAATAAGGCTAGCAAAGAGATCCACGAAATACAGATGTAACTCTGTGAGTGGAAGTCACATATCACAGAGCAGTTTCTCAGAAAGCTTCTTTCCAGATTTCATCGGAGGATATTTACTTTTTCACCATAGCCCTCTATGGGCTTCCAAATATCACTTTGCCAATTCCACAAGAACTGTCTTAGCGAAAGGCTTCTTGAGGGGAACGCTGTAACTCTGTGAGATGATTTCACAGAACACAAAGAAGTTTCTCAGAAAGCTTCTTTCTCTTTGTTATCGGAGGATATTTCCTTTGGACCTATAGTCTTCAAAGGGATTCTAACTATCTGCTATCAGATTCCACAGAAATAAGGCTAGCAAAGAGATCCGCGAAATACTGATGTAACTCTGTGAGTGGAAATCACATATCACAGAGCAGTTTCTCAGAAGGCTTCTTTCCAGATTTCATTCGAGGATATTTCCGTTTTCACCATAGCCCTCTATGGGCTTCCAAATATCACTTTGCCAATTCCACAAGAACTGTCTTAGCGAAAGGCTTCTTGAGGGGAAAGCTGTAACTCTGTGAGATGATTTCACAGAACACAAAGAAGTTTCTCAGAAAGCTTCTTTCTCTTTCTTATCGGAGGATATTTCCTTTGGCCCTATAGTCTTCCATGGGATCCGAAATATCTATTCTCAGATTCCACAGAAATAAGGCTAGCAAAGAGATCCACGAAATACAGATGTAACTCTGTGAGTGGAAGTCACATATCACAGAGCACTTTCTCAGAAAGATTCTTTGCAGATTTCATCGGAGGATATTTCCTTTTTCACCATAGCCATCTATGGGCTTCCAAATATCACTTTGCCAATTCCACAAGAACTGTCTTAGCGAAAGGCTTCTTGAGGGGAAAGCTGTAACTCTGTGAGATGATTTCACAGAACACAAACAAGTTTCTCAGAAAGCTTCTATCTCTTTGTTATCGGATGATATTTCCTTTGGCCCTATAGTCTTCAAAGGGATCCGAAATATCTGTTCTCAGATTCCACAGAAATAAGGCTGGCAAAGAGATCCACGAAATACAGATGTAACTCTGTGAGTGGAAGTCACATATCACAGAGCAGTTTCTCAGAAAGATTCTTTCCAGATTTCATCGGAGGATATTTCCTTTTTCACCATAGCCGTCTATGGGCTTCCAAATATCACTTTGCCAATTCCACAAGAACTGTCTTAGCGAAAGGCTTCTTGAGGGGAAAGCTGTAACTCTATGAGATAATTTCACAGAACACAAAGAAGTTTCTCAGAAAGCTTGTATCTCTTTGTTATCGGAGGATATTTCCTTTGGCCCTATAGTCTTCAAAGGGATCCGAAATATCTGTTCTCAGATTCCACAGAAATAAGGCTAGCAAAGAGATCCACGAAATACAGATGTAACTCTGTGAGTGGAAGTCACATATCACAGAGCAGTTTCTCAGAAAGCTTCTTTCCAGATTTCATCTGAGGATATTTCCTTTTTCACCATAGCCGTCTATGGGCTTCCAAATATCACTTTGCCAATTCCACAAGAACTGTCTTAGCGAAAGGCTTCTTGAGGGGAAAGCTGTAACTCTGTGAGATGATTTCACAGAACACAAAGAAGTTTCTCAGAAAGCTTGTATCTCTTTGTTATCGGAGGATATTTCCTTTGGCCCTATAGTCTTCAAAGGGATCCGAAATATCTGTTCTGAGATTCCACAGAAATAAGGCTAGCAAAGAGATCCACGAAATACAGATGTAACTCTGTGAGTGGAAGTCACATATCACAGAGCAGTTTCTCAGAAAGCTTCTTTCCAGATTTCATCGGAGGATATTTCCGTTTTCACCATAGCCGTCTATGGGCTTCCAAATATCACTTTGCCAATTCCACAAGAACTGTCTTAGCGAAAGCCTTCTTGAGGCGAAAGCTGCAACTCTGGGAGATGATTTCACAGAACACAAAGAAGTTTCTCAGAAAGCTTCTTTCTCTTTGTTATCGGAGGATATTTCCTTTGGCCCTATAGTCTTCAAAGGGATCCGAAATATCTGTTCTCAGATTCCACAGAAATAAGGCTAGCAAAGAGATCCACGAAATACAGATGTAACTCTGTGAGTGGAAGTCACATATCACAGAGCAGTTTCTCAGAAAGCTTCTTTCCAGATTTCATCGGAGGATA
Organism: Macaca mulatta; assembly: GCF_049350105.2. Lineage (NCBI taxonomy): Eukaryota > Metazoa > Chordata > Mammalia > Primates > Cercopithecidae > Macaca > Macaca mulatta. The sequence continues at coordinate 34,313,640 of NC_133417.1, forward strand.
TTTCCTTTTTCACCATAGCCCTCTATGGGCTTCCAAATATCACTTTGCCAATTCCACAAGAACTGTCTTAGCGAAAGGCTTCTTGAGGGGAAAGCTGTAACTCTATGAGATGATTTCACAGAACACAAAGAAGTTTCTCAGAAAGCTTCTTTCTCTTTGTTATCGGAGGATATTTCCTTTGGCCCTATAGTCTTCAAAGGGATCCGACATATCTGTTCTCAGATTCCACAGAAATAAGGCTAGCAAAGAGATCCACGAAATACAGATGTAACTCTGTGAGTGGAAGTCACATATCACAGAGGAGTTTCTCAGAAAGCTTCTTTCCAGATTTCATCGGAGGATATTTCCTTTTTCATCATAGCCCTCTATGGGCTTCCCAATATCACTTTGCCAATTCCACAAGAACTGTCTTAGCGAAAGGCTTCTTGAGGGGAAAGCTGTAACTCTGTGAGATGATTTCACAGAACACAAAGAAGTTTCTCAGAAAGCTTCTTTCTCTTTCTTATCGGAGGATATTTCCTTTGGCCCTATAGTCTTCAAAGGGATTCTAACTATCTGCTCTCAGATTCCACAGAAATAAGGCTAGCAAAGAGATCCACGAAATACTGATGTAACTCTGTGAGTGGAAATCACATATCACAGAGCAGTTTCTCAGAAAGCTTCTTTCCAGATTTCATTCGAGGATATTTCCTTTTTCACCATAGCCCTCTAAGGGGTTCCAAATATCACTTTGCCAATTCCACAAGAACTGTCTTAGCGAAAGGCTTCTTGAGGGGAAAGCTGTAACTCTGTGAGATGATTTCACAGAACACAAAGAAGTTTCTCATAAAGCTTCTTTCTCTTTGTTATCGGAGGATATTTCCTTTGGCCCTATAGTCTTCCATGGGATCCGAAATATCTATTCTCAGATTCCACAGAAATAAGGCTAGCAAAGAGATCCACGAAATACAGATGTAACTCTGTGAGTGGAAGTCACATATCACAGAGCAGTTTCTCAGAAAGATTCTTTCCAGATTTCATCGGAGGATATTTCCTTTTTCACCATAGCCATCTATGGGCTTCCAAATATCACTTTGCCAATTCCACAAGAACTGTCTTAGCGAAAGGCTTCTTGAGGGGAAAGCTGTAACTCTGTGAGATGATTTCACAGAACACAAACAAGTTTCTCAGAAAGCTTCTATCTCTTTGTTATCGGAGGATATTTCCTTTGGCCCTATAGTCTTCAAAGGGATCCGAAATATCTGTTCTCAGATTCCACAGAAATAAGGCTAGCAAAGAGATCCACGAAATACAGATGTAACTCTGTGAGTGGAAGTCACATATCACAGAGCAGTTTCTCAGAAAGCTTCTTTCCAGATTTCATCGGAGGATATTTCCTTTTTCACCATAGCCGTCTATGGGCTTCCAAATATCACTTTGCCAATTCCACAAGAACTGTCTTAGCGAAAGGCTTCTTGAGGGGAAAGCTGTAACTCTATGAGATAATTTCACAGAACACAAAGAAGTTTCTCAGAAAGCTTCTTTCTCTTTGTTATCGGAGGATATTTCTTTGGCCCTATAGTCTTCAAAGGGATCCGAAATATCTGTTCTCAGATTCCACAGAAATAAGGCTAGCAAAGAGATCCACGAAATACAGATGTAACTCTGTGAGTGGAAGTCACATATCACAGAGGAGTTTCTCAGAAAGCTTCTTTCCAGATTTCATCGGAGGATATTTCCTTTTTCATCATAGCCCTCTATGGGCTTCCCAATATCACTTTGCCAATTCCACAAGAACTGTCTTCGCGAAAGGCTTCTTGAGGGGGAAGCTGTAACTCTGTGAGATGATTTCACAGAATACAAAGAAGTTTCTCAGAAAGCTTCTTTCTCTTTGTTATCGGAGGATATTTCGTTTGGCCCTATAGTCTTCCATGGGATCCGAAATATCTATTCTCAGATTCCACAGAAATAAGGCTAGCAAAGAGATCCACGAAATACAGATGTAACTCTGTGAGTGGAAGTCACATATCACAGAGCAGTTTCTCAGAAAGATTCTTTCCGGATTTCATCGGAGGATATTTCCTTTTTCACCATAGCCATCTATGGGCTTCCAAATATCACTTTGCCAATTCCACAAGAACTGTCTTAGCGAAAGGCTTCTTGAGGGGAAAGCTGTAACTCTGTGAGATGATTTCACAGAACACAAACAAGTTTCTCAGAAAGCTTCTATCTCTCTGTTATCGGATGATATTTCCTTTGGCCCTATAGTCTTCAAAGGGATCCGAAATATCTGTTCTCAGATTCCACAGAAATAAGGCTAGCAAAGAGATCCACGAAATACAGATGTAACTCTGTGAGTGGAAGTCACATATCAAAGAGCAGTTTCTCAGAAAGCTTCTTTCCAGATTTCATCGGAGGATATTTCCTTTTTCACCATAGCCGTCTATGGGCTTCCAAATATCACTTTGCCAATTCCACAAGAACTGTCTTAGCGAAAGGCTTCTTGAGGGGGAAGCTGTAACTCTATGAGATAATTTCACAGAACACAAAGAAGTTTCTCAGAAAGCTTCTTTCTCTTTGTTATCGGAGGATATTTCCTTTGGCCCTATAGTCTTCAAAGGGATCTGAAATATCTGTTCTCAGATTCCACAGAAATAAGGCTAGCAAAGAGATCCACGAAATACAGATGTAACGCTGTGAGTGGAAGTCTCATATCACAGAGCAGTTTCTCAGAATGCTTCTTTCCAGATTTCATCGGAGGATATTTGCTTTTTCACCATAGCCCTCTATGGGCTTCCAAATATCACTTTGCCAATTCCACAAGAACTGTCTTAGCGAAAGGCTTCTTGAGGGGAAAGCTGTAACTCTGTGAGATGATTTCACAGAACACAAAGAAGTTTCTCAGAAAGCTTCTTTCTCTTTGTTATCGGAGGATATTTCCTTTGGCCCTATAGTCTTCAAAGGGATCCGAAATATCTGTTCTCAGATTCCACAGATATAAGGCTAGCAAAGAGATCCACGAAATACAGATGTAACTCTGTGAGTGGAAGTCACATATCACAGAGCAGTTTCTCAGAAAGCTTCTTTCCAGATTTCATCGGAGGATATTTCCTTTTTCACCGTAGCCCTCTATCGGCTTCCAAATATCACTTTGCCAATTCCACAAGAACTGTCTTAGCGAAAGGCTTCTTGAGGGGAAAGCTGTAACTCTGTGAGATGATTTCACAGAACACAAAGAAGTTTCTCAGAAAGCTTCTTTCTCTTTGTTATCGGAGGATATTTCCTTTGGCCCTATAGTCTTCAAAGGGATTCTAACTATCTGCTCTCGGATTCCACAGAAATAAGGCTGGCAAAGAGATCCACGAAATACTGATGTAACTCTGTGAGTGGAAATCACATATCACAGAGCAGTTTCTCAGAAAGCTTCTTTCCAGATTTCATTCGAGGATATTTCCTTTTTCACCATAGCCCTCTATGGGCTTCCAAATATCACTTTGCCAATTCCACAAGAACTGTCTTAGCGAAAGGCTTCTTGAGGGGAAAGCTGTAACTCTGTGAGATGATTTCACAGAACACAAAGAAGTTTCTCAGAAAGCTTCTTTCTCTTGAATATCGGAGGATATTTCCTTTGGCCCTATAGTCTTCCATGGGATCCGAAATATCTATTCTCAGATTCCACAGAAATAAGGCTAGCAAAGAGATCCACGAAATACAGATGTAACTCTGTGAGTGGAAGTCACATATCACAGAGCAGTTTCTCAGAAAGCTTCTTTTCAGATTTCATCGGAGGATATTTCCTTTTTCACCATAGCCGTCTATGGGCTTCCAAATATCACTTTGCCAATTCCACAAGAACTGTCTTAGCGAAAGGCTTCTTGAGGGGAAAGCTGTAACTCTGTGAGATGATTTCACAGAAAACAAACAAGTTTCTCAGAAAGCTTCTATCTCTTTGATATCGGAGGATATTTCCTTTGGCCCTATAGTCTTCAAAGGGATCCGAATTATCTGTTCTCAGATTCCACAGAAACAAGGCTAGCAAAGAGATCCACGAAATACAGATGTAACTCTGTGAGTGGAAGTCACATATCACAGAGCAGTTTCTCAGAAAGCTTCTTTCCAGATTTCATCGGAGGATATTTCCTTTTTCACCATAGCCGTCTATGGTCTTCCAAATATCACTTTGCCAATTCCACAAGAACTGTCTTAGTGAAAGCCTTCTTGAGGCGAAAGCTGCAACTCTGTGAGATGATTTCACAGAACACAAAGAAGTTTCTCAGAAAGCTTCTTTCTCTTTGTTATCGGAGGATATTTCCTTTGGCCCTATAGTCTTCAAAGGGATCCGAAATATCTGTTCTCAGATTCCACAGAAATAAGGCTAGCAAAGAGATCCACGAAATACAGATGTAACGCTGTGAGTGGAAGTCTCATATCACAGAGCAGTTTCTCAGAATGCTTCTTTCCAGATTTCATCGGAGGATATTTGCTTTTTCACCATAGCCCTCTATGGGCTTCCAAATATCACTTTGCCAATTCCACAAGAACTATCTTAGCGAAAGGCTTCTTGAGGGGAAAGCTGTAACTCTGTGAGATGATTTCACAGAACACAAAGAAGTTTCTCAGAAAGCTTCTTTCTCTTTGTTATCGGAGGATATTTCCTTTGGCCCTATAGTCTTCAAAGGGATCCGAAATATCTGTTATCAGATTCCACAGATATAAGGCTAGCAAAGAGATCCACGAAATACAGATGTAACTCTGTGAGTGGAAGTCACATATCACAGAGCAGTTTCTCAGAAAGCTTCTTTCCAGATTTCATCGGAGGATATTTCCTTTTTCACCGTAGCCCTCTATCGGCTTCCAAATATCACTTTGCCAATTCCACAAGAACTGTCTTAGCGAAAGGCTTCTTGAGGGGAAAGCTGTAACTCTGTGAGATGATTTCACAGAACACAAAGAAGTTTCTCAGAAAGCTTCTTTCTCTTTGTTATCGGAGGATATTTCCTTTGGCCCTATAGTCTTCAAAGGGATTCTAACTATCTGCTCTCGGATTCCACAGAAATAAGGCTAGCAAAGAGATTCACGAAATACTGATGTAACTCTGTGAGTGGAAATCACATATCACAGAGCAGTTTCTCAGAAAGCTTCTTTCCAGATTTCATTCGAGGATATTTCCTTTTTCACAATAGCCCTCTATGGGCTTCCAAATATCACTTTGCCAATTCCACAAGAACTGTCTTAGCGAAAGGCTTCTTGAGGGGAAAGCTGTAACTCTGTGAGATGATTTCACAGAACACAAAGAAGTTTCTCAAAAAGCTTCTTTCTCTTTGTTATCGGAGGATATTTCCTTTGGCCCTATAGTCTTCCATGGGATCCGAAATATCTATTCTCAGATTCCACAGAAATAAGGCTAGCAAAGAGATCCACGAAATACAGATGTAACTCCTTGAGTGGAAGTCACATATCACAGAGCAGTTTCTCAGAAAGATTCTTTCCAGATTTCATCGGAGGATATTTCCTTTTTCACCATAGCCATCTATGGGCTTCCAAATATCACTTTGCCAATTCCACAAGAACTGTCTTAGCGAAAGGCTTCTTGAGGGCAAAGCTGTAACTCTGTGAGATGATTTCACAGAACACAAACAAGTTTCTCTGAAAGCTTCTATCTCTTTGTTATCGGATGATATTTCCTTTGGCCCTATAGTCTTCAAAGGGATCCGAAATATCTGTTCTCAGATTCCACAGAAATAAGGCTGGCAAAGAGATCCACGAAATACAGATGTAACTCTGTGAGTGGAAGTCACATAACACAGAGCAGTTTCTCAGAAAGATTCTTTCCAGATTTCATCGGAGGATATTTCCTTTTTCACCATAGCCCTCTATGGGCTTCCAAATATCACTTTGCCAATTCCACAAGAACTGTCTTAGCGAAAGGCTTCTTGAGGGGAAAGCTGTAACTCTATGAGATAATTTCACAGAACACAAAGAAGTTTCTCAGAAAGCTTCTTTCTCTTTGTTATCGGAGGATATTTCCTTTGGCCCTATAGTCTTCAAAGGGATCCGAAATATCTGTTCTCAGATTCCACAGAAATAAGGCAAGCAAAGAGATCCACGAAATACAGATGTAACGCTGTGAGTGGAAGTCTCATATCACAGAGCAGTTTCTGAGAATGCTTCTTTCCAGATTTCATTGAAGGATATTTCCTTTTTCACCATAGCCCTCTATGGGCTTCCAAATATCACTTTGCCAATTCCACAAGAACTGTCTTAGCGAAAGGCTTCTTGAGGGGAAAGCTGTAACTCTGTGAGATGATTTCACAGAACACAAAGAAGTTTCTCAGAAAGCTTCTTTCTCTTTGTTATCGGAGGATATTTTCTTTGGCCCTATAGTCTTCAAAGGGATCCGAAATATCTGTTCTAAGATTCCACAGAAATAAGGCAAGCAAAGAGATCCACAAAATACAGATGTAACTCTGTGAGTGGAAGTCACATATCACAGAGCAGTTTCTCAGAAAGCTTCTTTCCAGATTTCATTGGAGGGTATTTACTTTTTCACGATAGCCCTCTATGGGCTTCCAAATATCACTTTGCCAATTCCACCAAAACTGTCTTAGCGAAAGGCTTCTTCAGGGGAAAGCTGTAACTCTGGGAGATGATTTCACAGAACACAAAGAAGTTTCTCAGAAAGCTTCTTTCTCTTTGTTATCGGAGGATATTTCCTTTGGCCCTATAGTCTTCAAAGGGATCCGAAATATCTGTTCTCAGATTCCACAGAAATAAGGCTAGCAAAGAGATCCACGAAATACAGATGTAACTATGTGAGTGGAAGTCACATATCACAGAGCAGTTTCTCAGAAAGCTTCTTTCCAGATTTCATCGGAGGATATTTCCTTTTTAACCATAGCCGTCTATGGGCTTCCAAATATCACTTTGCCAATACCACAAGAACTGTCTTAGCGAAAGGCTTCTTGAGGGGAAAGCTGTAACTCTGTGAGATGATTTCACAGAACACAAAGAAGTTTCTCAGAAAGCTTGTATCTCTTTGTTATCGGAGGATATTTCCTTTGGCCCTATAGTCTTCAAAGGGATCCGAAATATCTGTTCTGAGATTCCACAGAAATAAGGCTAGCAAAGAGATCCACGAAATACAGATGTAACTCTGTGAGTGGAAGTCACATATCACAGAGCAGTTTCTCAGAAAGCTTCTTTCCAGATTTCATCGGAGGATATTTCCGTTTTCACCATAGCCGTCTATCGGCTTCCAAATATCACTTTGCCAATTCCACAAGAACTGTCTTAGCGAAAGGCTTCTTGAGGGGAAAGCTGCAACTCTGGGAGATGATTTCACAGAACACAAAGAAGTTTCTCAGAAAGCTTCTTTCTCTTTGTTATCGGAGGATATTTCCTTTGGCCCTATAGTCTTCAAAGGTATCCGACATATCTGTTCTTAGATTCCACAGAAATAAGGCTAGCAAAGAGATCCACGAAATACAGATGTAACTCTGTGAGTGGAAGTCACATATCACAGAGCAGTTTCTCAGAAAGCTTCTTTCCAGATTTCATCGGAGGATATTTCCTTTTTCACCATAGACGTCTAAGGGCTTCCAAATACCACTTTGCCAATTCCACAAGAACTGTCTTAGCGAAAGGCTTCTTGAGGGGAAAGCTGTAACTCTATGAGATGATTTCACAGAACACAAAGAAGTTTCTCAGAAAGCTTCTTTCTCTTTGTTATCGGAGGATATTTCCTTTGGCCCTATAGTCTTCAAAGGGATCCGAAATATCTGTTCTCAGATTCCACAGAAATAAGGCTAGCAAAGAGATCCACGAAATACAGATGTAACTCTGTGAGTGGAAGTCACATTACACAGAGGAGTTTCTCAGAAAGCTTCTTTCCAGATTTCATCGGAGGATATTTCCTTTTTCATCATAGCCCTCTATGGGCTTCCCAATATCACTTTGCCAATTCCACAAGAACTGTCTTAGCGAAAGGCTTCTTGAGGGGAAAGCTCTAACTCTGTGAGATGATTTCACAGAACACAAAGAAGTTTCTCAGAAAGCTTCTTTCTCTTTGTTATCGGAGGATATTTCCTTTGGCCCTATAGTCTTCAAAGGGATCTGAAATATCTGTTCTCAGATTCCACAGAAATAAGGCTAGCAAAGAGATCCACGAAATACAGATGTAACTCTGTGAGTGGAAGTCACATATCACAGAGCAGTTTCTCAGAAAGCTTCTTTCCAGATTTCATCGGGGGATATTTCCTTTTTCACGATAGCCGTCTATGGGCTTCCAAATATCACTTTGCCAATTCCACAAGAACTGTCTTAGCGAAAGGCTTCTTGAGGGGAAAGCTGCAACTCTGGGAGATGATTTCACAGAACACAAAGAAGTTTCTCAGAAAGCTTCTTTCGCTTTGTTATCGGAGGATATTTCCTTTGGCCCTATAGTCTTCAAAGGGATCCGAAATATCTGTTCTCAGATTCCACAGAAATAAGGCTATCAAAGAGATCCACGAAATACAGATGTAACTCTGTGAGTGGAAGTCACATATCACAGAGCAGTTTCTCAGAAAGCTTCTTTCCAGATTTCATCGGAGGATATTTCCTTTTTCACCATAGCCGTCTACGGGCTTCCAAATATCACTTTGCCAATTCCACAAGAACTGTCTTAGCGAAAGGCTTCTTGAGGGGAAAGCTGTAACTCTGTGAGATGATTTCACAGAACACAAAGAAGTTTCTCAGAAAGCTTCTTTCTCTTTGTTATTGGAGGATATTTCCTTTGGCCCTATAATCTTCAAAGGGATCCGAAATATCTGTTCTCAGATTCCACAGAAATAAGGCTAGCAAAGAGATCCACAAAATACAGATGTAACTCTGTGAGTGGAAGTCACATATCACAGAGCAGTTTCTCAGAAAGCTTCTTTCCAGATTTCATTGGAGGGTATTTCCTTTTTCACAATAGCCCTCTATTGGCTTCCAAATATCACTTTTCCAATTCCACAAAAACTGTCTTAGCGAAAGGCTTCTTCAGGGGAAAGCTGTAACTCTGTGAGATGATTTCACAGAACACAAAGAAGTTTCTCAGAAAGCTTCTTTCTCTTTGTTATCAGAGGATATTTCCTTTGTCCCTATAGTCTTCAAAGGGATCCGAAATATCTGTTCTCAGATTCCACAGAAATAAGGCTAGCAAAGAGATCCACGAAATACAGATGTAACTCTGTGAGTGGAAGTCACATATCACAGAGCAGTTTCTCAGAAAGCTTCTTTCCAGATTTCATCGGAGGATATTTCCTTTTTAACCATAGCCCTCTATGGGCTTCCAAATATCACTTTGCCAATACCACAAGAACTGTCTTAGCGAAAGGCTTCTTGAGGGGAAAGCTGTAACTCTGTGAGATGATTTCACAGAACACAAAGAAGTTTCTCAGAAAGCTTGTATCTCATTGTTATCGGAGGATATTTCCTTTGGCCCTATAGTCTTCAAAGGGATCCGAAATATCTGTTCTCAGATTCCACAGAAATAAGGCTAGCAAAGAGATCCACAAAATACAGATGTAACTCTGTGAGTGGAAGTCACATATCACAGAGCAGTTTCTCAGAAAGCTTCTTTCCAGATTTCATTGGAGGGTATTTCCTTTTTCACAATAGCCCTCTATGGGCTTCCAAATATCACTTTTCCAATTCCACAAAAACTGTCTTAGCGAAAGGCTTCTTCAGGGGAAAGCTGTAACTCTGTGAGATGATTTCACAGAACACAAAGAAGTTTCTCAGAAAGCTTCTTTCTCTTTGTTATCAGAGGATATTTCCTTTGTCCCTATAGTCTTCAAAGGGATCCGAAATATCTGTTCTCAGATTCCACAGAAATAAGGCTAGCAAAGAGATCCACGAAATACAGATGTAACTCTGTGAGTGGAAGTCACATATCACAGAGCAGTTTCTCAGAAAGCTTCTTTCCAGATTTCATCGGAGGATATTTCCTTTTTAACCATAGCCCTCTATGGGCTTCCAAATATCACTTTGCCAATACCACAAGAACTGTCTTAGCGAAAGGCTTCTTGAGGGGAAAGCTGTAACTCTGTGAGATGATTTCACAGAACACAAAGAAGTTTCTCAGAAAGCTTGTATCTCATTGTTATCGGAGGATATTTCCTTTGGCCCTATAGTCTTCAAAGGGATCCGAAATATCTGTTCTGAGATTCCACAGAAATAAGGCTAGCAAAGAGATCCACGAAATACAGATGTAACTCTGTGAGTGGAAGTCACATATCACAGAGCAGTTTCTCAGAAAGCTTCTTTCCAGATTTCATCGGAGGATATTTCCGTTTTCACCATAGCCGTCTATCGGCTTCCAAATATCACTTTGCCAATTCCACAAGAACTGTCTTAGCGAAAGGCTTCTTGAGGGGAAAGCTGCAACTCTGGGAGATGATTTCACAGAACACAAAGAAGTTTCTCAGAAAGCTTCTTTCTCTTTGTTATCGGAGAATATTTCCTTTGGCCCTATAGTCTTCAAAGGTATCCGACATATCTGTTCTCAGATTCCACAGAAATAAGGCTACCAAAGAGATCCACGAAATACAGATGTAACTCTGTGAGTGGAAGTCACATATCTCAGAGCAGTTTCTCAGAAAGCTTCTTTCCAGATTACATCGGAGGATATTTCCTTTTTCACCCTAGACGTCTATGGGCTTCCAAATATCACTTTGCCAATTCCACAAGAACTGTCTTAGCGAAAGGCTTCTTGAGGGGAAAGCTGTAACTCTGTGAGATGATTTCACAGAACACAAAGAAGTTTCTCAGAAAGCTTCTTTCTCTTTGTTATCGGAGGATATTTCCTTTGGCCCTATAGTCTTCAAAGGGATCCGAAATATCTGTTCTCAGATTCCACAGAAATAAGGCTAGCAAAGAGATCCACGAAATACAGATGTAACTCTGTGAGTGGAAGTCACATATCACAGAGGAGTTTCTCAGAAAGCTTCTTTCCTGATTTCATCGGAGGATATTTCCTTTTTCATCATAGCCCTCTATGGGCTTCCCAATATCACTTTGCCAATTCCACAAGAACTGTCTTAGCGAAAGGCTTCTTGAGGGGAAAGCTGTAACTCTGTGAGATGATTTCACAGAACACAAAGAAGTTTCTCAGAAAGCTTCTTTCTCTTTGTTATCGGAGGATATTTCCTTTGGCCCTATAGTCTTCAAAGGGATCTGAAATATCTGTTCTCAGATTCCACAGAAATAAGGCTAGCAAAGAGATCCACGAAATACAGATGTAACTCTGTGAGTGGAAGTCACATATCACAGAGCAGTTTCTCAGAAAGCTTCTTTCCAGATTTCATCGGGGGATATTTCCTTTTTCACGATAGCCGTCTATGGGCTTCCAAATATCACTTTGCCAATTCCACAAGAACTGTCTTAGCGAAAGGCTTCTTGAGGGGAAAGCTGCAACTCTGGGAGATGATTTCACAGAACACAAAGAAGTTTCTCAGAAAGCTTCTTTCGCTTTGTTATCGGAGGATATTTCCTTTGGCCCTATAGTCTTCAAAGGGATCCGAAATATCTGTTCTCAGATTCCACAGAAATAAGGCTATCAAAGAGATCCACGAAATACAGATGTAACTCTGTGAGTGGAAGTCACATATCACATGTAGTTTCTCAGAAAGCTTCTTTACAGATTTCATCGGAGGATATTTCCTTTTTCACCATAGCCGTCTATGGGCTTCCAAATATCACTTTGCCAATTCCACAAGAACTGTCTTAGCGAAAGGCTTCTTGAGGGGAAAGCTGTAACTCTGTGAGATGATTTCACAGAACACAAAGAAGTTTCTCAGAAAGCTTGTATCTCTTTGTTATCGGAGGATATTTCCTTTGGCCCTATAGTCTTCAAAGGGATCCGAAATATCTGTTCTGAGATTCCACAGAAATAAGGCTAGCAAAGAGATCCACGAAATACAGATGTAACTCTGTGAGTGGAAGTCACATATCACAGAGCAGTTTCTCAGAAAGCTTCTTTCCAGATTTCATCGGAGGATATTTCCGTTTTCACCTTAGCCGTCTATGGGCTTCCAAATATCACTTTGCCAATTCCACAAGAACTGTCTTAGCGAAAGGCTTCTTGAGGGGAAAGCTGCAACTCTGGGAGATGATTTCACAGAACACAAAGAAGTTTCTCAGAAAGCTTCTTTCTCTTTGTTATCGGAGGATATTTCCTTTGGCCCTATAGTCTTCAAAGGGATCCGAAATATCTGTTCTCAGATTCCACAGAAATAAGGCTAGCAAAGAGATCCACGAAATACAGATGTAACTCTGTGAGTGGAAGTCACATATCACAGAGCAGTTTCTCAGAAAGCTTCTTTCCAGATTTCATCTGAGGATATATCCTTTTTCACCATAGCCCTCTATGGGCTTCCAAATATCACTTTGCCAATTCCACAAGAACTGTATTAGCGAAAGGCTTCTTGAGGGGAAGGCTGTAACTCTATGAGATGATTTCACAGAACACAAAGAAGTTTCTCAGAAAGCTTCTTTCTCTTTGTTATCGGAGGATGTTTCCTTTGGCCCTATAGTCTTCAAAGGGATCCGAAATATCTGTTCTCAGATTCCACAGAAATAAGGCTAGCAAAGAGATCCACGAAATACAGATGTAACTCTGTGAGTGGAAGTCACATATCACAGAGCAGTTTCTCAGAAAGCTTCTTTCCAGATTTCATCTGAGGATATTTCCTTTTTCAACATAGCCCTCTATGGGCTTCCAAATATCACTTTGCCAATTCCACAAGAACTGTCTTAGCGAAAGGTTTCTTGAGGGGAAAGCTGTAACTCTGTGAGATGATTTCACAGAACACAAAGAAGTTTCTCAGAAAGCTTCTTTCTCTTTGTTATCGGAGGATATTTCCTTTGGCCCTATAGTCTTCAAAGAGATCCGAAATATCTGTTCTCAGATTCCACAGAAATAAGGCTAGCAAAGAGATCCACGAAATACAGATGTAACTCTGTGAGTGGAAGTCACATATCACAGAGCAGTTTCTCAGAAAGCTTCTTTCCAGATTTCATTGGAGGGTATTTCCTTTTTCACGTTACCCCTCTATGGGCTTCCAAATATCACTTTGCCAATACCACAAAAAATGTCTTAGCGAAAGGCTTCTTCAGGGGAAAGCTGTAACTCTGGGGGATGATTTCACAGAACACAAAGAAGTTCCTCAGAAAGCTTCTTTCTCTTTGTTATCGGAGGATATTTCCTTTGGCCCTATAGTCTTCAAAGGGATCCGAAATATCTGTTCTCAGACTCCACAGAAATAAGGCTAGCAAAGAGATCCACGAAATACAGATGAAACTCTGTGAGTGGAAGTCTCATATCACAGAGCAGTTTCTCAGAATGCTTCTTTCCAGATTTCATCGGAGGATATTTCCTTTTTCACCATAGCCATCTATGTGCTTCCAAATATCACTTTTTCAAATCCACAAGAACTGTCTTAGCGAAAGGCTTCTTGAGGGGAAAGCTGTAACTCTGTGAGATGTTTTCACAGAACACAAAGAAGTTTCTCAGAAAGCTTCTTTCTCTTTGTTATCGGAGGATATTTCCTTTGGCCCTATAGTCTTCAAAGGGATCCGAAATATCTGTTCTCAGATTCCACAGAAATAAGGCTAGCAAAGAGATCCACGAAATACAGATGTAACTCTGTGAGTGGAAGTCACATATCACAGAGCAGTTTCTCAGAAAGCTTCTTTCCAGATTTCATCTGAGGATATTTCCTTTTTCACCATAGCCCTCTATGGGCTTCCAAATATCACTTTGCCAATTCCACAAGAACTGTCTTAGCGAAAGGCTTCTTGAGGGGAAAGCTGTAACTCTATGAGATGATTTCACAGAACACAAAGCAGTTTCTCAGAAAGCTTCTTTCTCTTTGTTATCGGAGGATATTTCCTTTGGCCCTATAGTTTTCAAAGGGATCCGAAATATCTGTTCTCAGATTCCACAGAAATAAGGCTAGCAAAGAGATCCACGAAATACAGATGTAACTCTGTGAGTGGAAGTCACATATCACAGAGCAGTTTCTCAGAAAGCTTCTTTCCAGATTTCATCGGAGGATATTTCCTTTTTCATCATAGCCGTCTATGGGCTTCCCAATATCACTTTGCCAATTCCACAAGAACTGTCTTAGCGAAAGGCTTCTTGAGGGGAAAGCTGTAACTCTGTGAGATGATTTCACAGAACATAAAGAAGTTTCTCAGAAAGCTTCTTTCTCTTTGTTATCGGAGGATATTTCCTTTGGCCCTATTGTATTCAAAGAGATCTGAAATATCTGTTCTCAGATTCCACAGAAATAAGGCTAGCAAAGAGATCCACGAAATACAGATGTAACTCTGTGAGTGGAAGTCACATATCACAGAGCAGTTTCTCAGAAAGCTTCTTTCTAGATTTCATCGGAGGATATTTCCTTTTTCACCATAGCCGTCTATGGGCTTCCAAATATCACTTTGCCAATTCCACAAGAACTGTCTTAGCGAAAGGCTTTTTGAGGGAAAAGCTGCAGCTCTGTGAGATGATTTCACAGAACACAAAGAAGTTTCTCAGAAAGCTTCTTTCTCTTTGTTATCGGAGGATTTTCCTTTGGCCCTATAGTCTTCAAAGGGATCCGAAATATCTGTTCTCAGATTCCACAGAATAAGGCTAGCAGAGAGATCCACGAAATACAGATGTAACTCTGTGAGTGGAAGTCACATATCACAGAGCAGTTTCTCAGAAAGCTTCTTTCCAGATTTCATCGGAGGATATTTCCTTTTTCACCATAGCCCTCTATGGGCTTCCAAATATCACTTTGCCAATTCCACAAGAACTGTCTTAGCGAAAGGCTTCTTGTGGGGAAAGCTGTAACTCTGTGAGATGATTTCACAGAACACAAAGAAGTTTCTCAGAAAGCTTCTTTCTCTTTGTTATCGGAGGATAGTTCCTTTGGCCCTATAGTCTTCAAAGGGATCCGAAATATCTGTTCTCAGATTCCACAGAAATAAGGCTAGCAAAGAGATCCACAAAATACAGATGTAACTCTGTGAGTGGAAGTCACATATCACAGAGCAGTTTCTCAGAAAGCTCTTTCCAGATTTCATTGGAGGGTATTTCCTTTTTCACAATAGCCCTCTAGGGGTTCCAAATATCACTTTGCCAATTCCACAAAAACTGTCTTAGCGAAAGGCTTCTTCAGGGGAAAGCTGTAACTCTGGGAGATGATTTCACAGAACACAAAGAAGTTTCTCAGAAAGCTTCTTTCTCTTTGTTCTCGGAGGATATTTCCTTTGGCCCTATAGTCTTCAAAGGGATCCGAAATATCTGTTCTCAGACTCCACAGAAATAAGGCTACAAAAGAGATCCACGAAATACAGATGAAACTCTGTGAGTGGAAGTCTCATATCACAGAGCAGTTTCTCAGAATGCTTCTTTCCAGATTTCATCGGAGGATATTTCCTTTTTCACCATAGCCCTCTATGGTCTTCCAAATATCACTTTGCCAATTCCACAAGAACTGTCTTAGAGAAAGGCTTCTTGAGGGGAAAGCTGTAACTCTGGGAGATGATTTCACAGAACACAAAGAAGTTTCTCAGAAAGCTTCTTTCTCTTTGTTATCGGAGGATATTTCCTTTGGCCCTATAGTCTTCAAAGGGATCCGAAATATCTGTTCTCAGATTCCACAGAAATAAGGCTAGCAAAGAGATCCACGAAATACAGATGTAACTCTGTGAGTGGAAGTCTCATATCACAGAGCAGTTTCTCAGAATGCTTCTTTCCAGATTTCATCGGAGGATATTTCCTTTTTCACCATAGCCCTCTATGGGCTTCCAAATATCACTTTTTCAATTCCACAAGAACTGTCTTAGCGAAAGGCTTCTTTAGGGGAAAGCTGTAACTCTGTGAGATGATTTCAAAGAACACAAAGAAGTTTCTCAGAAAACTTCTTTCTCTTTGTTATCGGAGGATATTTCCTTTGGCCCTATAGTCTTCAAAGGGATCCGAAATATCTGTTCTCATATTCCACAGAAATAAGGCTAGCAAAGAGATCCACGAAATACAGATGTAACTCTGTGAGTGGAAGTCACATATCACAGAGCAGTTTCTCAGAAAGCTTCTTTCCAGATTTCATCGGAGGATATTTCCTTTTTCACCATAGCCGTCTATGGGCTTCCAAATATCACTTTGCCAATTCCACAAGAACTGTCCTAGCGAAAGGCTTCTTGAGGGGAAAGTAGTAACTCTATGAGATGATTTCACAGAACACAAAGAAGTTTCTCAGAAAGCTTCTTTCTCTTTGTTATCGGAGGATATTTCCTTTGGCCCTATAGTCTTCAAAGGGATCCGAAATATCTGTTCTCAGATTCCACAGAAATAAGGCTAGCAAAGAGATCCACGAAATACAGATGTAACTCTGTGAGTGGAAGTCACATATCACAGAGCAGTTTCTCAGAAAGCTTCTTTCCAGATTTCATCGGAGGATATTTCCTTTTTCACCATAGCCGTCTATCGGCTTCCAAATATCACTTTGCCAATTCCACAAGAACTGTCTTAGCGAAAGGCTTCTTCAGGGGAAAGCTGTAACTCTTTGAGATGATTTTACAGAACACAAAGAAGTTTCTCAGAAAGCTTCTTTCTCTTTGTTATCGGAGGATATTTCCTTTGGCCCTATAGTCTTCAAAGGGATCCGAAATATCTGTTCTCAGATTCCACAGAAATAAGGCTAGCAAAGAGATCCACAAAATACAGATGTAACTCTGTGAGTGGAAGTCACATATCACAGAGCAGTTTCTCAGAAAGCTTCTTTCCAAATTTCATTGGAGGGTATTTCCTTTTTCACGATAGCCCTCTATGGGCTTCCAAATATCACTTTGCCAATTCCACAAAAACTGTCTTAGCGAAAGGCTTCTTGAGGGGAAAGCTGTAACTCTGGGAGATGATTTCACAGAACACAAAGTAGTTTCTCAGAAAGCTTCTTTCTCTTTGTTATCGGAGGATATTTCCTTTGGCCCTATAGTCTTCAAAGGGATCCGAAATATCTGTACTCAGACTCCACAGAAATAAGGCTAGCAAAGAGATCCACGAAATACAGATGAAACTCTGTGAGTGGAAGTCTCATATCACAGAGCAGTTTCTCAGAATTCTTCTTTCCAGATTTCATCGGAGGATATTTCCTTTTTCACCATAGCCCTCTATGGGCTTCCAAATATCACTTTGCCAATTCCACAAGAACTGTCTTAGCGAAAGGCTTCTTGAGGGGAAATCTGTAACTTTGTGAGATGATTTCACAGAACACAAAGAAGTTTCTCAGAAAGCTTGTATCTCTTTGTTATCGGAGGATATTTCCTTTGGCCCTATAGTCTTCAAAGGGATCCGAAATATCTGTTCTCAGATTCCACAGAAATAAGGCTAGCAAAGAGATCCACGAAATACAGATGTAACTCTGTGAGTGGAAGTCACATATCACAGAGCAGTTTCTCAGAAAGCTTCTTTCCAGATTTCATCGGAGGATATTTCCTTTTTTACCATAGCCGTCTATGGGCTTCCAAATATCCCTTTGCCAATTCCACAAGAACTGTCTTAGCGAAAGGCTTCTTGAGGGGAAAGCTGCAACTCTGGGAGATGATTTCACAGAACACAAAGAAGTTTCTCAGAAAGCTTCTTTCTCTTTGTTATCAGAGGATATTTCCTTTGGCCCTATAGTCTTCAAAGGGATCCGAAATATCTGTTTTCAGATTCCACAGAAATAAGGCTAGCAAAGAGATCCACGAAATACAGATGTAACTCTGTGAGTGGAAGTCACATATCGCAGAGCAGTTTCTCAGAAAGCTTCTTTCCAGATTTCATCGGAGGATATTTCCTTTTTCACCATAGCCGTCTATGGGCTTCCAAATATCACTTTGCCAATTCCACAAGAACTGTCTTAGCGAAAGGCTTCTTGAGGGGAAGGCTGTAACTCTATGAGAAGATTTCACAGAACACAAAGAGGTTTCTCAGAAAGCTTCTTTCTCTTTGTTATCGGAGGATATTTCTTTTGGCCCTATAGTCTTCAAAGGGATCCGAAATATCTGTTCTCAGATTCCACAGAAATAAGGCTAGCAAAGAGATCCACGAAATACAGATGTAACTCTGTGAGTGGAAGTCACATATCACAGAGCAGTTTCTCAGAAAGCTTCTTTCCAGATTTCATCGGAGGATATTTCCTTTTTCATCATAGCCCTCTATGGGCTTCCAAATATCACTTTGCCAATTCCACAAGAACTGTCTTAGAGAAAGGCTTCTTGAGGGGAAAGCTGTAACTCTGGGAGAGGATTTCACAGAACACAAAGAAGTTTCTCAGAAAGCTTCTTTCTCTTTGTTCTCGGAGGATATTTCCTTTGGCCCTATAGTCTTCAAAGGGATCCGAAATATCTGTTCTCAGATTCCACAGAAATAAGGCTAGCAAAGAGATCCACGAAATACAGATGTAACGCTGTGAGTGGAAGTCTCATATCACAGAGCAGTTTCTCAGAATGCTTCTTTCCAGATTTGATCGGAGGATATTTCCTTTTTCACCATAGCCGTCTATGTGCTTCCAAATATCACTTTTTCAAATCCACAAGAACTGTCTTAGCGAAAGGCTTCTTGAGGGGCAAGCTGTAACTCTGTGAGATGTTTTCACAGAACACAAAGAATTTTCTCAGAAAGCTTCTTTCTCTTTGTTATCGGAGGATATTTCCTTTGGCCCTATAGTCTTCAAAGGGATCCGAAATATCTGTTCTCAGATTCCACAGAAATAAAGCTAGCAAAGAGATCCACGAAATACAGATGTAACTCTGTGAGTGGAAGTCACATATCACAGAGCAGTTTCCCAGAAAGCTTCTTTCCAGATTTCACCTGAGGATATTTCCTTTTTCACCATAGCCCTCTATGGGCTTCCAAATATCACTTTGCCAATTCCACAAGAACTGTCTTAGCGAAAGGCTTCTTGAGGGGAAGCTGTAACTCTATGAGATGATTTCACAGAACACAAAGAAGTTTCTCAGAAAGCTTCTTTCTCTTTGTTATCGGAGGATAATTCCTATGGCCCTATAGTCTTCAAAGGGATCCGAAATATCTGTTCTCAGATTCCACAGAAATAAGGCTAGCAAAGAGATCCACGAAATACAGATGTAACTCTGGGAGTGGAAGTCACATATCACAGAGCAGTTTCTCAGAAAGCTTCTTTCCAGATTTCATCGGAGGATATTTCCTTTTTCATCATAGCCCTCTATGGGCTTACCAATATCACTTTGCCAATTCCACAAGAACTGTCTTAGCGAAAGGCTTCTTGAGGGGAAAGCTGTAACTCTGTGAGATGATTTCACAGAACACAAAGAAGTTTCTCAGAAAGCTTCTTTCTCTTTGTTATCAGAGGATATTTCCTTTGGCCCTATAGTCTTCAAAGGGATCCGAAATATCTGTTCTCAGATTCCACAGAAATAAGGCTAGCAAAGAGATCCACAAAATACAGATGTAACTCTGTGAGTGGAAGTCACATATCACAGAGCAGTTTCTCAGAAAGCTCTTTCCAGATTTCATCGGAGGGTATTTCCTTTTTCACCATAGCCCTCTATGGGCTTCCAAATATCACTTTGCCAATTCCACAAGAACTGTCTTAGCGAAAGGCTTCTCCAGGGGAAAGCTGTAACTCTGGGAGATGATTTCACAGAACACAAAGAAGTTTCTCAGAAAGCTTCTTTCTCTTTGTTCTCGGAGGATATTTCCTTTGGCCCTATAGTCTTCAAAGGGATCCGAAATATCTGTTCTCAGACTCCACAGAAATAAGGCTAGAAAAGAGATCCACGAAATACAGATGAAACTCTGTGAGTGGAAGTCTCATATCACAGAGCAGTTTCTCAGAATGCTTCTTTCCAGATTTCATCGGAGGATATTTCGTTTTTCACCATAGCCCTCTATGGGCTTCCAAATATCACTTTGCCAATTCCACAAGAACTGTCTTAGAGAAAGGCTTCTTGAGGGGAAAGCTGTAAGTCTGGGAGAGGATTTCACAGAACACAAAGAAGTTTCTCAGAAAGCTTCTTTCTCTTTGTTCTCGGAGGATATTTCCTTTGGCCCTATAGTCTTCAAAGGGATCCGAAATATCTGTTCTCAGATTCCACAGAAATAAGGCTAGCAAAGAGATGCACGAAATACAGATGTAACGCTGTGAGTGGAAGTCTCATATCACAGAGCAGTTTCTCAGAATGCTTCTTTCCAGATTTGATCGGAGGATATTTCCTTTTTCACCATAGCCGTCTATGTGCTTCCAAATATCACTTTTTCAAATCCACAAGAACTGTCTTAGCGAAAGGCTTCTTGAGGGGAAAGCTGTAACTCTGTGAGATGTTTTCACAGAACACAAAGAAGTTTCTCAGAAAGCTTCTTTCTCTTTGTTATCGGAGGATATTTCCTTTGGCCCTATAGTCTTCAAAGGGATCCGAAATATCTGTTCTCAGATTCCACAGAAATAAGGCTAGCAAAGAGATCCACGAAATACAGATGTAACTCTGTGAGTGGAAGTCACATATCACAGAGCAGTTTCTCAGAAAGCTTCTTTCCAGATTTCATCTGAGGATATTTCCTTTTTCACCATAGCCCTCTATGGGCTTCCAAATATCACTTTGCCAATTCCACAAGAACTGTCTTAGCGAAAGGCTTCTTGAGGGGAAAGCTGTAACTGTGTGAGATGATTTCACAGAACACAAAGAAGTTTCTCAGAAAGCTTCTTTCTCTTTGTTATCGGAGGATATTTCCTTTGGCCCTATAGTCTTCAAAGGGATCCGAAATATCTGTTCTCAGATACCACAGAAATAAGGCTAGCAAAGAGATCCACGAAATACAGATGTAACTCTGTGAGTGGAAGTCACATATCACAGAGCAGTTTCTCAGAAAGCTTCTTTCCAGATTTCATCGGAGGATATTTCCTTTTTCACCATAGCCCTCTATGGGCTTCCAAATATCACTTTGCCAATTCCACAAGAACTGTCTTAGCGAAAGGCTTCTTGTGGGGAAAGCTGTAACTCTGTGAGATGATTTCACAGAACACAAAGAAGTTTCTCAGAAAGCTTCTTTCTCTTTGTTATCGGAGGATAGTTCCTTTGGCCCTATAGTCTTCAAAGGGATCCGAAATATCTGTTCTCAGATTCCACAGAAATAAGGCTAGCAAAGAGATCCACAAAATACAGATGTAACTCTGTGAGTGGAAGTCACATATCACAGAGCAGTTTCTCAGAAAGCTCTTTCCAGATTTCATTGGAGGGTATTTCCTTTTTCACAATAGCCCTCTAGGGGTTCCAAATATCACTTTGCCAATTCCACAAAAACTGTCTTAGCGAAAGGCTTCTTCAGGGGAAAGCTGTAACTCTGGGAGATGATTTCACAGAACACAAAGAAGTTTCTCAGAAAGCTTCTTTCTCTTTGTTCTCGGAGGATATTTCCTTTGGCCCTATAGTCTTCAAAGGGATCCGAAATATCTGTTCTCAGACTCCACAGAAATAAGGCTACAAAAGAGATCCACGAAATACAGATGAAACTCTGTGAGTGGAAGTCTCATATCACAGAGCAGTTTCTCAGAATGCTTCTTTCCAGATTTCATCGGAGGATATTTCCTTTTTCACCATAGCCCTCTATGGTCTTCCAAATATCACTTTGCCAATTCCACAAGAACTGTCTTAGAGAAAGGCTTCTTGAGGGGAAAGCTGTAACTCTGGGAGATGATTTCACAGAACACAAAGAAGTTTCTCAGAAAGCTTCTTTCTCTTTGTTATCGGAGGATATTTCCTTTGGCCCTATAGTCTTCAAAGGGATCCGAAATATCTGTTCTCAGATTCCACAGAAATAAGGCTAGCAAAGAGATCCACGAAATACAGATGTAACTCTGTGAGTGGAAGTCTCATATCACAGAGCAGTTTCTCAGAATGCTTCTTTCCAGATTTCATCGGAGGATATTTCCTTTTTCACCATAGCCCTCTATGGGCTTCCAAATATCACTTTTTCAATTCCACAAGAACTCTCTTAGCGAAAGGCTTCTTTAGGGGAAAGCTGTAACTCTGTGAGATGATTTCAAAGAACACAAAGAAGTTTCTCAGAAAACTTCTTTCTCTTTGTTATCGGAGGATATTTCCTTTGGCCCTATAGTCTTCAAAGGGATCCGAAATATCTGTTCTCATATTCCACAGAAATAAGGCTAGCAAAGAGATCCACGAAATACAGATGTAACTCTGTGAGTGGAAGTCACATATCACAGAGCAGTTTCTCAGAAAGCTTCTTTCCAGATTTCATCGGAGGATATTTCCTTTTTCACCATAGCCGTCTATGGGCTTCCAAATATCACTTTGCCAATTCCACAAGAACTGTCCTAGCGAAAGGCTTCTTGAGGGGAAAGTAGTAACTCTATGAGATGATTTCACAGAACACAAAGAAGTTTCTCAGAAAGCTTCTTTCTCTTTGTTATCGGAGGATATTTCCTTTGGCCCTATAGTCTTCAAAGGGATCCGAAATATCTGTTCTCAGATTCCACAGAAATAAGGCTAGCAAAGAGATCCACGAAATACAGATGTAACTCTGTGAGTGGAAGTCACATATCACAGAGCAGTTTCTCAGAAAGCTTCTTTCCAGATTTCATCGGAGGATATTTCCTTTTTCACCATAGCCGTCTATCGGCTTCCAAATATCACTTTGCCAATTCCACAAGAACTGTCTTAGCGAAAGGCTTCTTCAGGGGAAAGCTGTAACTCTTTGAGATGATTTTACAGAACACAAAGAAGTTTCTCAGAAAGCTTCTTTCTCTTTGTTATCGGAGGATATTTCCTTTGGCCCTATAGTCTTCAAAGGGATCCGAAATATCTGTTCTCAGATTCCACAGAAATAAGGCTAGCAAAGAGATCCACAAAATACAGATGTAACTCTGTGAGTGGAAGTCACATATCACAGAGCAGTTTCTCAGAAAGCTTCTTTCCAAATTTCATTGGAGGGTATTTCCTTTTTCACGATAGCCCTCTATGGGCTTCCAAATATCACTTTGCCAATTCCACAAAAACTGTCTTAGCGAAAGGCTTCTTGAGGGGAAAGCTGTAACTCTGGGAGATGATTTCACAGAACACAAAGTAGTTTCTCAGAAAGCTTCTTTCTCTTTGTTATCGGAGGATATTTCCTTTGGCCCTATAGTCTTCAAAGGGATCCGAAATATCTGTACTCAGACTCCACAGAAATAAGGCTAGCAAAGAGATCCACGAAATACAGATGAAACTCTGTGAGTGGAAGTCTCATATCACAGAGCAGTTTCTCAGAATTCTTCTTTCCAGATTTCATCGGAGGATATTTCCTTTTTCACCATAGCCCTCTATGGGCTTCCAAATATCACTTTGCCAATTCCACAAGAACTGTCTTAGCGAAAGGCTTCTTGAGGGGAAATCTGTAACTTTGTGAGATGATTTCACAGAACACAAAGAAGTTTCTCAGAAAGCTTGTATCTCTTTGTTATCGGAGGATATTTCCTTTGGCCCTATAGTCTTCAAAGGGATCCGAAATATCTGTTCTCAGATTCCACAGAAATAAGGCTAGCAAAGAGATCCACGAAATACAGATGTAACTCTGTGAGTGGAAGTCACATATCACAGAGCAGTTTCTCAGAAAGCTTCTTTCCAGATTTCATCGGAGGATATTTCCTTTTTTACCATAGCCGTCTATGGGCTTCCAAATATCCCTTTGCCAATTCCACAAGAACTGTCTTAGCGAAAGGCTTCTTGAGGGGAAAGCTGCAACTCTGGGAGATGATTTCACAGAACACAAAGAAGTTTCTCAGAAAGCTTCTTTCTCTTTGTTATCAGAGGATATTTCCTTTGGCCCTATAGTCTTCAAAGGGATCCGAAATATCTGTTTTCAGATTCCACAGAAATAAGGCTAGCAAAGAGATCCACGAAATACAGATGTAACTCTGTGAGTGGAAGTCACATATCGCAGAGCAGTTTCTCAGAAAGCTTCTTTCCAGATTTCATCGGAGGATATTTCCTTTTTCACCATAGCCGTCTATGGGCTTCCAAATATCACTTTGCCAATTCCACAAGAACTGTCTTAGCGAAAGGCTTCTTGAGGGGAAGGCTGTAACTCTATGAGAAGATTTCACAGAACACAAAGAGGTTTCTCAGAAAGCTTCTTTCTCTTTGTTATCGGAGGATATTTCTTTTGGCCCTATAGTCTTCAAAGGGATCCGAAATATCTGTTCTCAGATTCCACAGAAATAAGGCTAGCAAAGAGATCCACGAAATACAGATGTAACTCTGTGAGTGGAAGTCACATATCACAGAGCAGTTTCTCAGAAAGCTTCTTTCCAGATTTCATCGGAGGATATTTCCTTTTTCATCATAGCCCTCTATGGGCTTCCAAATATCACTTTGCCAATTCCACAAGAACTGTCTTAGAGAAAGGCTTCTTGAGGGGAAAGCTGTAACTCTGGGAGAGGATTTCACAGAACACAAAGAAGTTTCTCAGAAAGCTTCTTTCTCTTTGTTCTCGGAGGATATTTCCTTTGGCCCTATAGTCTTCAAAGGGATCCGAAATATCTGTTCTCAGATTCCACAGAAATAAGGCTAGCAAAGAGATCCACGAAATACAGATGTAACGCTGTGAGTGGAAGTC
Source organism: Macaca mulatta (assembly GCF_049350105.2). Classification (NCBI taxonomy): domain Eukaryota; kingdom Metazoa; phylum Chordata; class Mammalia; order Primates; family Cercopithecidae; genus Macaca; species Macaca mulatta. Next base: position 34,338,271 of record NC_133417.1, read on the forward strand.
TCATATCACAGAGCAGTTTCTCAGAATGCTTCTTTCCAGATTTGATCGGAGGATATTTCCTTTTTCACCATAGCCGTCTATGTGCTTCCAAATATCACTTTTTCAAATCCACAAGAACTGTCTTAGCGAAAGGCTTCTTGAGGGGCAAGCTGTAACTCTGTGAGATGTTTTCACAGAACACAAAGAATTTTCTCAGAAAGCTTCTTTCTCTTTGTTATCGGAGGATATTTCCTTTGGCCCTATAGTCTTCAAAGGGATCCGAAATATCTGTTCTCAGATTCCACAGAAATAAAGCTAGCAAAGAGATCCACGAAATACAGATGTAACTCTGTGAGTGGAAGTCACATATCACAGAGCAGTTTCCCAGAAAGCTTCTTTCCAGATTTCACCTGAGGATATTTCCTTTTTCACCATAGCCCTCTATGGGCTTCCAAATATCACTTTGCCAATTCCACAAGAACTGTCTTAGCGAAAGGCTTCTTGAGGGGAAGCTGTAACTCTATGAGATGATTTCACAGAACACAAAGAAGTTTCTCAGAAAGCTTCTTTCTCTTTGTTATCGGAGGATAATTCCTATGGCCCTATAGTCTTCAAAGGGATCCGAAATATCTGTTCTCAGATTCCACAGAAATAAGGCTAGCAAAGAGATCCACGAAATACAGATGTAACTCTGGGAGTGGAAGTCACATATCACAGAGCAGTTTCTCAGAAAGCTTCTTTCCAGATTTCATCGGAGGATATTTCCTTTTTCATCATAGCCCTCTATGGGCTTACCAATATCACTTTGCCAATTCCACAAGAACTGTCTTAGCGAAAGGCTTCTTGAGGGGAAAGCTGTAACTCTGTGAGATGATTTCACAGAACACAAAGAAGTTTCTCAGAAAGCTTCTTTCTCTTTGTTATCAGAGGATATTTCCTTTGGCCCTATAGTCTTCAAAGGGATCCGAAATATCTGTTCTCAGATTCCACAGAAATAAGGCTAGCAAAGAGATCCACAAAATACAGATGTAACTCTGTGAGTGGAAGTCACATATCACAGAGCAGTTTCTCAGAAAGCTCTTTCCAGATTTCATCGGAGGGTATTTCCTTTTTCACCATAGCCCTCTATGGGCTTCCAAATATCACTTTGCCAATTCCACAAGAACTGTCTTAGCGAAAGGCTTCTCCAGGGGAAAGCTGTAACTCTGGGAGATGATTTCACAGAACACAAAGAAGTTTCTCAGAAAGCTTCTTTCTCTTTGTTCTCGGAGGATATTTCCTTTGGCCCTATAGTCTTCAAAGGGATCCGAAATATCTGTTCTCAGACTCCACAGAAATAAGGCTAGAAAAGAGATCCACGAAATACAGATGAAACTCTGTGAGTGGAAGTCTCATATCACAGAGCAGTTTCTCAGAATGCTTCTTTCCAGATTTCATCGGAGGATATTTCGTTTTTCACCATAGCCCTCTATGGGCTTCCAAATATCACTTTGCCAATTCCACAAGAACTGTCTTAGAGAAAGGCTTCTTGAGGGGAAAGCTGTAAGTCTGGGAGAGGATTTCACAGAACACAAAGAAGTTTCTCAGAAAGCTTCTTTCTCTTTGTTCTCGGAGGATATTTCCTTTGGCCCTATAGTCTTCAAAGGGATCCGAAATATCTGTTCTCAGATTCCACAGAAATAAGGCTAGCAAAGAGATGCACGAAATACAGATGTAACGCTGTGAGTGGAAGTCTCATATCACAGAGCAGTTTCTCAGAATGCTTCTTTCCAGATTTGATCGGAGGATATTTCCTTTTTCACCATAGCCGTCTATGTGCTTCCAAATATCACTTTTTCAAATCCACAAGAACTGTCTTAGCGAAAGGCTTCTTGAGGGGAAAGCTGTAACTCTGTGAGATGTTTTCACAGAACACAAAGAAGTTTCTCAGAAAGCTTCTTTCTCTTTGTTATCGGAGGATATTTCCTTTGGCCCTATAGTCTTCAAAGGGATCCGAAATATCTGTTCTCAGATTCCACAGAAATAAGGCTAGCAAAGAGATCCACGAAATACAGATGTAACTCTGTGAGTGGAAGTCACATATCACAGAGCAGTTTCTCAGAAAGCTTCTTTCCAGATTTCATCTGAGGATATTTCCTTTTTCACCATAGCCCTCTATGGGCTTCCAAATATCACTTTGCCAATTCCACAAGAACTGTCTTAGCGAAAGGCTTCTTGAGGGGAAAGCTGTAACTGTGTGAGATGATTTCACAGAACACAAAGAAGTTTCTCAGAAAGCTTCTTTCTCTTTGTTATCGGAGGATATTTCCTTTGGCCCTATAGTCTTCAAAGGGATCCGAAATATCTGTTCTCAGATACCACAGAAATAAGGCTAGCAAAGAGATCCACGAAATACAGATGTAACTCTGTGAGTGGAAGTCACATATCACAGAGCAGTTTCTCAGAAAGCTTCTTTCCAGATTTCATCGGAGGATATTTCCTTTTTCATCATAGCCCTCTATGGGCTTCCCAATATCACTTTGCCAATTCCACAAGAACTGTCTTAGCGAAAGGCTTCTTGAGGGGAAAGCTGTAACTCTGTGAGACGATTTCACAGAACATAAAGAAGTTTCTCAGAAAGCTTCTTTCTCTTTGTTATCGGAGGATATTTCCTTTGGCCCTATAGTCTTCAAAGTGATCTGAAATATCTGTTCTCAGATTCCACAGAAATAAGGCTAGCAAAGAGATCCACGAAATACAGATGTAACTCTGTGAGTGGAAGTCACATATCACAGAGCAGTTTCTCAGAAAGCTTCTTTCCAGATTTCATCGGAGGATATTTCCTTTTTCACCATAGCCGTCTATGGGATTCCAAATATCACTTTGCCAATTCCACAAGAACTGTCTTAGCGAAAGGCTTCTTGAGGGGAAAGCTGCAACTCTGGGAGATGATTTCACAGAACACAAAGAAGTTTCTCAGAAAGCTTCTTTCTCTTTGTTATCGGAGGATATTTCCTTTGGCCCTATAGTCTTCAAAGGGATCCGAAATATCTGTTCTCAGATTCCACAGAAATAAGGCTAGCAAAGAGATCCACGAAATACAGATGTAACTCTGTGAGTGGAAGTCACATATCACAGAGCAGTTTCTCAGAAAGCTTCTTTCCAGATTTCATCGGAGGATATTTCCTTTTTCACCATAGCCCTCTATGGGCTTCCAAATATCACTTTGCCAATTCCACAAGAACTGTCTTAGCGAAAGGCTTCTAGAGGGGAAAGCTGTAACTCTGTGAGATGATTTCACAGAACACAAAGAAGTTTCTCAGAAAGCTTCTTTCTCTTTGTTATCGGAGGATATTTCCTTTGGCCCTATAGTCTTCAAAGGGATCCGAAATATCTGTTCTCAGATTACACAGAAATAAGGCTAGCAAAGAGATCCACAAAATACAGATGTAACTCTGTGAGTGGAAGTCACATATCACAGAGCAGTTTCTCAGAAAGCTCTTTCCAGATTTCATTGGAGGGTATTTCCTTTTTCACAATAGCCCTCTATGGGCTTCCAAATATCACTTTGCCAATTCCACAAAAACTGTCTTAGCGAAAGGCTTCTTCAGGGGAAAGCTGTAACTCTGGGAGGTGATTTCACAGAACACAAAGAAGTTTCTCAGAAAGCTTCTTTCTCTTTGTTCTCGGAGGATATTTCCTTTGGCCCTATAGTCTTCAAAGGGATCCGAAATATCTGTTCTCAGACTCCACAGAAATAAGGCTAGAAAAGAGATCCACGAAATACAGATGAAACTCTGTGAGTGGAAGTCTCATATCACAGAGCAGTTTCTCAGAAAGCTTCTTTCCAGATTTCATCGGAGGATATTTCCGTTTTCACCATAGCCGTCTATCGGCTTCCAAATATCACTTTGCCAATTCCACAAGAACTGTCTTAGCGAAAGGCTTCTTGAGGGCAAAGCTGCAACTCTGGGAGATGATTTCACAGAACACAAAGAAGTTTCTCAGAAAGCTTCTTTCTCTTTGTTATCGGAGGATATTTCCTTTGGCCCTATAGTCTTCAAAGGTATCCGACATATCTGTTCTCAGATTCCACAGAAATAAGGCTAGCAAAGAGATCCACGAAATACAGATGTAACTCTGTGAGTGGAAGTCACATATCACAGAGCAGTTTCTCAGAAAGCTTCTTTCCAGATTTCATCGGAGGATATTTCCTTTTTCACCATAGACGTCTATGGGCTTCCAAATATCACTTTGCCAATTCCACAAGAACTGTCTTAGCGAAAGGCTTCTTGAGGGGAAAGCTGTAACTCTATGAGATGATTTCACAGAACACAAAGAAGTTTCTCAGAAAGCTTCTTTCTCTTTGTTATCGGAGGATATTTCCTTTGGCCCTATAGTCTTCAAAGGGATCCGAAATATCTGTTCTCAGATTCCACAGAAATAAGGCTAGCAAAGAGATCCACGAAATACAGATGTAACTCTGTGAGTGGAAGTCACATATCACAGAGGAGTTTCTCAGAAAGCTTCTTTCCAGATTTCATCGGAGGATATTTCCTTTTTCATCATAGCCCTCTATGGGCTTCCAAATATCACTTTGCCAATTCCACAAGAACTGTCTTAGCGAAAGGCTTCTTGAGGGGAAAGCTGTAACTCTGTGAGATGATTTCACAGAACACAAAGAAGTTTCTCAGAAAGCTTCTTTCTCTTTGTTATCGGAGGATATTTCCTTTGGCCCTATAGTCTTCAAAGGGATCTGAAATATCTGTTCTCAGATTCCACAGAAATAAGGCTAGCAAAGAGATCCACGAAATACAGATGTAACTCTGTGAGTGGAAGTCACATATCACAGAGCAGTTTCTCAGAAAGCTTCTTTCCAGATTTCATCGGGGGATATTTCCTTATTCACGATAGCCGTCTATGGGCTTCCAAATATCACTTTGCCAATTCCACAAGAACTGTCTTAGAGAAAGGCTTCTTGAGGGGAAAGCTGCAACTCTGGGAGATGATTTCACAGAACACAAAGAAGTTTCTCAGAAAGCTTCTTTCGCTTTGTTATCGGAGGATATTTCCTTTGGCCCTATAGTCTTCAAAGGGATCCGAAATATCTGTTCTCAGATTCCACAGAAATAAGGCTATCAAAGAGATCCACGAAATACAGATGTAACTCTGTGAGTGGAAGTCACATATCACAGAGCAGTTTCTCAGAAAGCTTCTTTACAGATTTCATCGGAGGATATTTCCTTTTTCACCATAGCCGTCTATGGGCTTCCAAATATCACTTTGCCAATTCCACAAGAACTGTCTTAGCGAAAGGCTTCTTGAGGGGAAAGCTGTAACTCTGTGAGATGATTTCACAGAACACAAAGAAGTTTCTCAGAAAGCTTGTATCTCTTTGTTATCGGAGGATATTTCCTTTGGCCCTATAGTCTTCAAAGGGATCCGAAATATCTGTTCTGAGATTCCACAGAAATAAGGCTAGCAAAGAGATCCACGAAATACAGATGTAACTCTGTGAGTGGAAGTCACATATCACAGAGCAGTTTCTCAGAAAGCTTCTTTCCACATTTCATCGGAGGATATTTCCGTTTTCACCTTAGCCGTCTGTGGGCTTCCAAATATCACTTTGCCAATTCCACAAGAACTGTCTTAGCGAAAGGCTTCTTGAGGGGAAAGCTGCAACTCTGGGAGATGATTTCACAGAACACAAAGAAGTTTCTCAGAAAGCTTCTTTCTCTTTGTTATCGGAGGATATTTCCTTTGGCCCTATAGTCTTCAAAGGGATCCGAAATATCTGTTCTCAGATTCCACAGAAATAAGGCTAGCAAAGAGATCCACGAAATACAGATGTAACTCTGTGAGTGGAAGTCACATATCACAGAGCAGTTTCTCAGAAAGCTTCTTTCCAGATTTCATCTGAGGATATTTCCTTTTTCACCATAGCCCTCTATGGGCTTCCAAATATCACTTTGCCAATTCCACAAGAACTGTATTAGCGAAAGGCTTCTTGAGGGGAAGGCTGTAACTCTATGAGATGATTTCACAGAACACAAAGAAGTTTCTCAGAAAGCTTCTTTCTCTTTGTTATCAGAGGATATTTCCTTTGGCCCTATAGTCTTCAAAGGGATCCGAAATATCTGTTCTCAGATTCCACAGAAATAAGGCTAGCAAAGACATCCACGAAATACAGATGTAACTCTGTGAGTGGAAGTCACATATCACAGAGCAGTTTCTCAGAAAGCTTCTTTCCAGATTTCATCTGAGGATATTTCCTTTTTCACCATAGCCCTCTATGGGCTTCCAAATATCACTTTGCCAATTCCACAAGAACTGTCTTAGCGAAAGGCTTCTTGAGGGGAAAGCTGTAACTCTGTGAGATGATTTCACAGAACACAAAGAAGTTTCTCAGAAAGCTTCTTTCTCTTTGTTATCGGAGGATATTTCCTTTGGCCCTATAGTCTTCAAAGAGATCCGAAATATCTGTTCTCAGATTCCACAGAAATAAGGCTAGCAAAGAGATCCACGAAATACAGATGTAACTCTGTGAGTGGAAGTCACATATCACAGAGCAGTTTCTCAGAAAGCTTCTTTCCACATTTCATTGGAGGGTATTTCCTTTTTCACGTTACCCCTCTATGGGCTTCCAAATATCACTTTGCCAATACCACAAAAAATGTCTTAGCGAAAGGCTTCTTCAGGGTAAAGCTGTAACTCTGGGAGATGATTTCACAGAACACAAAGAAGTTCCTCAGAAAGCTTCTTTCTCTTTGTTATCGGAGGATATTTCCTTTGGCCCTATAGTCTTCAAAGGGATCCGAAATATCTGTTCTCAGACTCCACAGAAATAAGGCTAGCAAAGAGATCCACGAAATACAGATGAAACTCTGTGAGTGGAAGTCTCATATCACAGAGCAGTTTCTCAGAATGCTTCTTTCCAGATTTCATCGGAGGATATTTCCTTTTTCACCATAGCCCTCTATGGGCTTCCAAATATCACTTTGCCAATTCCACAAGAACTGTCTTAGCGAAAGGCTTCTTGAGGGGAAAGCTGTAACTTTGTGAGATGATTTCACAGAACACAAAGAAGTTTCTCAGAAAGCTTGTATCTCTTTGTTATCGGAGGATATTTACTTTGGCCCTATAGTCTTCAAAGGGATCCGAAATATCTGTTCTCAGATTCCACAGAAATAAGGCTAGCAAAGAGATCCACGAAATACAGATGTAACTCTGTGAGTGGAAGTCACATATCACAGAGCAGTTTCTCAGAAAGCTTCTTCCAGATTTCATCGGAGGATATTTCCTTTTTCACCATAGCCGTCTACAGGCTTCCAAATATCACTTTGCCAATTCCACAAGAACTGTCTTAGCGAAAGGCTTCTTGAGGGGAAAGCTGCAACTCTGGGAGATGATTTCACAGAACACAAAGAAGTTTCTCAGAAAGCTTCTTTCTCTTTGTTATCGGAGGATATTTCCTTTGGCCCTATAGTCTTCAAAGGGATCCGAAATATCTGTTTTCAGATTCCACAGAAATAAGGCTAGCAAAGAGATCCACGAAATACAGATGTAACTCTGTGAGTGGAAGTCACATATCGCAGAGCAGTTTCTCAGAAAGCTTCTTTCCAGGTTTCATCGGAGGATATTTCCTTTTTCACCATAGCCGTCTATGGGCTTCCAAATATCACTTTGCCAATTCCACAAGAACTGTCTTAGCGAAAGGCTTCTTGAGGGGAAAGCTGTAACTCTATGAGAAGATTTCACAGAACACAAAGAGGTTTCTCAGAAAGCTTCTTTCTCTTTGTTATCGGAGGATATTTCCTTTGGCCCTATAGTCTTCAAAGGGATCCGAAATATCTGTTCTCAGATTCCACAGAAATAAGGCTAGCAAAGAGATCCACGAAATACAGATGTAACTCTGTGAGTGGAAGTCACATATCACAGAGCAGTTTCTCAGAAAGCTTCTTTACAGATTTCATCGGAGGATATTTCCTTTTTCATCATAGCCCTCTATGGGCTTCCCAATATCACTTTGCCAATTCCACAAGATCTGTCTTAGCGAAAGACTTCTTGAGGGGAAAGCTGTAACTCTGTGAGATGATTTCACAGAACATAAAGAAGTTTCTCAGAAAGCTTCTTTCTCTTTGTTATCGGAGGATATTTCCTTTGGCCCTATAGTCTTCAAAGGGATCTGAAATATCTGTTCTCAGATTCCACAGAAATAAGGCTAGCAAAGAGATCCACGAAATACAGATGTAACTCTGTGAGTGGAAGTCACATATCACAGAGCAGTTTCTCAGAAAGCTTCTTTCCAGATTTCATCGGAGGATATTTCCTTTTTCACCATAGCCGTCTATGGGCTTCCAAATATCACTTTGCCAATTCCACAAGAACTGTCTTAGCGAAAGGCTTCTTGAGGGGAAAGCTGCAACTCTGGGAGATGATTTCACAGAACACAAAGAAGTTTCTCAGAAAGCTTCTTTCTCTTTGTTATCGGAGGATATTTCCTTTGGCCCTATAGTCTTCAAAGGGATCCGAAATATCTGTTCTCAGATTCCACAGAAATAAGGCTAGCAAAGAGATCCACGAAATACAGATGTAACTCTGTGAGTGGAAGTCACATATCACAGAGCAGTTTCTCAGAAAGCTTCTTTCCAGATTTCATCGGAGGATATTTCCTTTTTCACCATAGCCCTCTATGGGCTTCCAAATATCACTTTGCCAATTCCACAAGAATTGTCTTAGCGAAAGGCTTCTTGAGGGGAAAGCTGTAACTCTGTGAGATGATTTCACAGAACCCAAAGAAGTTTCTCAGAAATCTTCTTTCTCTTTGTTATCGGAGGATATTTCCTTTGGCCCTATAGTCCTCAAAGGGATCCGAAATATCTGTTCTCAGATTCCACAGAAATAAGGCTAGCAAAGAGATCCACAAAATACAGATGTAACTCTGTGAGTGGAAGTCACATATCACAGAGCAGTTTCTCAGAAAGCTCTTTCCAGATTTCATTGGAGGGTATTTCCTTTTTCACAATAGCCCTCTATGGGCTTCCAAATATCACTTTGCCAATTCCACAAAAACTGTCTTAGCGGAAGGCTTCTTCAAGGGAAAGCTGTAACTCTGGGAGATGATTTCACAGAACACAAAGAAGTTTCTCAGAAAGCTTCTTTCTCTTTGTTCTCGGAGGATATTTCCTTTGGCCCTATAGTCTTCAAAGGGATCTGAAATATCTGTTCTCAGATTCCACAGAAATAAGGCTAGCAAAGAGATCCACGAAATACAGATGTAACTCTGTGAGTGGAAGTCACATATCACAGAGCAGTTTCTCAGAAAGCTTCTTTCCAGATTTCATCGGGGGATATTTCCTTATTCACGATAGCCGTCTATGGGCTTCCAAATATCACTTTGCCAATTCCACAAGAACTGTCTTAGCGAAAGGCTTCTTGAGGGGAAAGCTGCAACTCTGGGAGATGATTTCACAGAACACAAAGAAGTTTCTCAGAAAGCTTCTTTCGCTTTGTTATCGGAGGATATTTCCTTTGGCCCTATAGTCTTCAAAGGGATCCGAAATATCTGTTCTCAGATTCCACAGAAATAAGGCTATCAAAGAGATCCACGAAATACAGATGTAACTCTGTGAGTGGAAGTCACATATCACAGAGCAGTTTCTCAGAAAGCTTCTTTACAGATTTCATCGGAGGATATTTCCTTTTTCACCATAGCCGTCTACGGGCTTCCAAATATCACTTTGCCAATTCCACAAGAACTGTCTTAGCGAAAGGCTTCTTGAGGGGAAAGCTGTAACTCTGTGAGATGATTTCACAGAACACAAAGAAGTTTCTCAGAAAGCTTGTATCTCTTTGTTATCGGAGGATATTTCCTTTGGCCCTATAGTCTTCAAAGGGATCCGAAATATCTGTTCTGAGATTCCACAGAAATAAGGCTAGCAAAGAGATCCACGAAATACAGATGTAACTCTGTGAGTGGAAGTCACATATCACAGAGCAGTTTCTCAGAAAGCTTCTTTCCACATTTCATCGGAGGATATTTCCGTTTTCACCTTAGCCGTCTATGGGCTTCCAAATATCACTTTGCCAATTCCACAAGAACTGTCTTAGCGAAAGGCTTCTTGAGGGGAAAGCTGCAACTCTGGGAGATGATTTCACAGAACACAAAGAAGTTTCTCAGAAAGCTTCTTTCTCTTTGTTATCGGAGGATATTTCCTTTGGCCCTATAGTCTTCAAAGGGATCCGAAATATCTGTTCTCAGATTCCACAGAAATAAGGCTAGCAAAGAGATCCACGAAATACAGATGTAACTCTGTGAGTGGAAGTCACATATCACAGAGCAGTTTCTCAGAAAGCTTCTTTCCAGATTTCATCTGAGGATATTTCCTTTTTCACCATAGCCCTCTATGGGCTTCCAAATATCACTTTGCCAATTCCACAAGAACTGTATTAGCGAAAGGCTTCTTGAGGGGAAGGCTGTAACTCTATGAGATGATTTCACAGAACACAAAGAAGTTTCTCAGAAAGCTTCTTTCTCTTTGTTATCGGAGGATATTTCCTTTGGCCCTATAGTCTTCAAAGGGATCCGAAATATCTGTTCTCAGATTCCACAGAAATAAGGCTAGCAAAGAGATCCACGAAATACAGATGTAACTCTGTGAGTGGAAGTCACATATCACAGAGCAGTTTCTCAGAAAGCTTCTTTCCAGATTTCATCTGAGGATATTTCCTTTTTCATCATAGCCCTCTATGGGCTTCCCAATATCACTTTGCCAATTCCACAAGATCTGTCTTAGCGAAAGGCTTCTTGAGGGGAAAGCTGTAACTCTGTGAGATGATTTCACAGAACATAAAGAAGTTTCTCAGAAAGCTTCTTTCTCTTTGTTATCGGAGGATATTTCCTTTGGCCCTATAGTCTTCAAAGGGATCTGAAATATCTGTTCTCAGATTCCACAGAAATAAGGCTAGCAAAGAGATCCACGAAATACAGATGTAACTCTGTGAGTGGAAGTCACATATCACAGAGCAGTTTCTCAGAAAGCTTCTTTCCAGATTTCATCGGAGGATATTTCCTTTTTCACCATAGCCGTCTATGGGCTTCCAAATATCACTTTGCCAATTCCACAAGAACTGTCTTAGCGAAAGGCTTCTTCAGGGGAAAGCTGCAACTCTGGGAGATGATTTCACAGAACACAAAGAAGTTTCTCAGAAAGCTTCTTTCTCTTTGTTATCGGAGGATATTTCCTTTGGCCCTATAGTCTTCAAAGGGATCCGAAATATCTGTTCTCAGATTCCACAGAAATAAGGCTAGCAAAGAGATCCACGAAATACAGATGTAACTCTGTGAGTGGAAGTCACATATCACAGAGCAGTTTCTCAGAAAGCTTCTTTCCAGATTTCATCGGAGGATATTTCCTTTTTCACCATAGCCCTCTATGGGCTTCCAAATATCACTTTGCCAATTCCACAAGAACTGTCTTAGCGAAAGGCTTCTTGAGGGGAAAGCTGTAACTCTGTGAGATGATTTCACAGAACCCAAAGAAGTTTCTCAGAAATCTTCTTTCTCTTTGTTATCGGAGGATATTTCCTTTGGCCCTATAGTCCTCAAAGGGATCCGAAATATCTGTTCTCAGATTCCACAGAAATAAGGCTAGCAAAGAGATCCACAAAATACAGATGTAACTCTGTGAGTGGAAGTCACATATCACAGAGCAGTTTCTCAGAAAGCTCTTTCCAGATTTCATTGGAGGGTATTTCCTTTTTCACAATAGCCCTCTATGGGCTTCCAAATATCACTTTGCCAATTCCACAAAAACTGTCTTAGCGGAAGGCTTCTTCAAGGGAAAGCTGTAACTCTGGGAGATGATTTCACAGAACACAAAGAAGTTTCTCAGAAAGCTTCTTTCTCTTTGTTCTCGGAGGATATTTCCTTTGGCCCTATAGTCTTCAAAGGGATCTGAAATATCTGTTCTCAGATTCCACAGAAATAAGGCTAGCAAAGAGATCCACGAAATACAGATGTAACTCTGTGAGTGGAAGTCACATATCACAGAGCAGTTTCTCAGAAAGCTTCTTTCCAGATTTCATCGGGGGATATTTCCTTATTCACGATAGCCGTCTATGGGCTTCCAAATATCACTTTGCCAATTCCACAAGAACTGTCTTAGCGAAAGGCTTCTTGAGGGGAAAGCTGCAACTCTGGGAGATGATTTCACAGAACACAAAGAAGTTTCTCAGAAAGCTTCTTTCGCTTTGTTATCGGAGGATATTTCCTTTGGCCCTATAGTCTTCAAAGGGATCCGAAATATCTGTTCTCAGATTCCACAGAAATAAGGCTATCAAAGAGATCCACGAAATACAGATGTAACTCTGTGAGTGGAAGTCACATATCACAGAGCAGTTTCTCAGAAAGCTTCTTTACAGATTTCATCGGAGGATATTTCCTTTTTCACCATAGCCGTCTATGGGCTTCCAAATATCACTTTGCCAATTCCACAAGAACTGTCTTAGCGAAAGGCTTCTTGAGGGAAAAGCTGTAACTCTGTGAGATGATTTCACAGAACACAAAGAAGTTTCTCAGAAAGCTTGTATCTCTTTGTTATCGGAGGATATTTCCTTTGGCCCTATAGTCTTCAAAGGGATCCGAAATATCTGTTCTGAGATTCCACAGAAATAAGGCTAGCAAAGAGATCCACGAAATACAGATGTAACTCTGTGAGTGGAAGTCACATATCACAGAGCAGTTTCTCAGAAAGCTTCTTTCCACATTTCATCGGAGGATATTTCCGTTTTCACCTTAGCCGTCTATGGGCTTCCAAATATCACTTTGCCAATTCCACAAGAACTGTCTTAGCGAAAGGCTTCTTGAGGGGAAAGCTGCAACTCTGGGAGATGATTTCACAGAACACAAAGAAGTTTCTCAGAAAGCTTCTTTCTCTTTGTTATCGGAGGATATTTCCTTTGGCCCTATAGTCTTCAAAGGGATCCGAAATATCTGTTCTCAGATTCCACAGAAATAAGGCTAGCAAAGAGATCCACGAAATACAGATGTAACTCTGTGAGTGGAAGTCACATATCACAGAGCAGTTTCTCAGAAAGCTTCTTTCCAGATTTCATCTGAGGATATTTCCTTTTTCACCATAGCCCTCTATGGGCTTCCAAATATCACTTTGCCAATTCCACAAGAACTGTATTAGCGAAAGGCTTCTTGAGGGGAAGGCTGTAACTCTATGAGATGATTTCACAGAACACAAAGAAGTTTCTCAGAAAGCTTCTTTCTCTTTGTTATCGGAGGATATTTCCTTTGGCCCTATAGTCTTCAAAGGGATCCGAAATATCTGTTCTCAGATTCCACAGAAATAAGGCTAGCAAAGAGATCCACGAAATACAGATGTAACTCTGTGAGTGGAAGTCACATATCACAGAGCAGTTTCTCAGAAAGCTTCTTTCCAGATTTCATCTGAGGATATTTCCTTTTTCACCATAGCCCTCTATGGGCTTCCAAATATCACTTTGCCAATTCCACAAGAACTGTCTTAGCGAAAGGCTTCTTGAGGGGAAAGCTGTAACTCTGTGAGATGATTTCACAGAACACAAAGAAGTTTCTCAGAAAGCTTCTTTCTCTTTGTTATCGGAGGATATTTCCTTTGGCCCTATAGTCTTCAAAGAGATCCGAAATATCTGTTCTCAGATTCCACAGAAATAAGGCTAGCAAAGAGATCCACGAAATACAGATGTAACTCTGTGAGTGGAAGTCACATATCACAGAGCAGTTTCTCAGAAAGCTTCTTTCCACATTTCATTGGAGGGTATTTCCTTTTTCACGTTACCCCTCTATGGGCTTCCAAATATCACTTTGCCAATACCACAAAAAATGTCTTAGCGAAAGGCTTCTTCAGGGGAAAGCTGTAACTCTGGGAGATGATTTCACAGAACACAAAGAAGTTCCTCAGAAAGCTTCTTTCTCTTTGTTATCGGAGGATATTTCCTTTGGCCCTATAGTCTTCAAAGGGATCCGAAATATCTGTTCTCAGACTCCACAGAAATAAGGCTAGCAAAGAGATCCACGAAATACAGATGAAACTCTGTGAGTGGAAGTCTCATATCACAGAGCAGTTTCTCAGAATGCTTCTTTCCAGATTTCATCGGAGGATATTTCCTTTTTCACCATAGCCCTCTATGGGCTTCCAAATATCACTTTGCCAATTCCACAAGAACTGTCTTAGCGAAAGGCTTCTTGAGGGGAAAGCTGTAACTTTGTGAGATGATTTCACAGAACACAAAGAAGTTTCTCAGAAAGCTTGTATCTCTTTGTTATCGGAGGATATTTACTTTGGCCCTATAGTCTTCAAAGGGATCCGAAATATCTGTTCTCAGATTCCACAGAAATAAGGCTAGCAAAGAGATCCACGAAATACAGATGTAACTCTGTGAGTGGAAGTCACATATCACAGAGCAGTTTCTCAGAAAGCTTCTTCCAGATTTCATCGGAGGATATTTCCTTTTTCACCATAGCCGTCTACGGGCTTCCAAATATCACTTTGCCAATTCCACAAGAACTGTCTTAGCGAAAGGCTTCTTGAGGGGAAAGCTGCAACTCTGGGAGATGATTTCACAGAACACAAAGAAGTTTCTCAGAAAGCTTCTTTCTCTTTGTTATCGGAGGATATTTCCTTTGGCCCTATAGTCTTCAAAGGGATCCGAAATATCTGTTTTCAGATTCCACAGAAATAAGGCTAGCAAAGAGATCCACGAAATACAGATGTAACTCTGTGAGTGGAAGTCACATATCGCAGAGCAGTTTCTCAGAAAGCTTCTTTCCAGGTTTCATCGGAGGATATTTCCTTTTTCACCATAGCCGTCTATGGGCTTCCAAATATCACTTTGCCAATTCCACAAGAACTGTCTTAGCGAAAGGCTTCTTGAGGGGAAAGCTGTAACTCTATGAGAAGATTTCACAGAACACAAAGAGGTTTCTCAGAAAGCTTCTTTCTCTTTGTTATCGGAGGATATTTCCTTTGGCCCTATAGTCTTCAAAGGGATCCGAAATATCTGTTCTCAGATTCCACAGAAATAAGGCTAGCAAAGAGATCCACGAAATACAGATGTAACTCTGTGAGTGGAAGTCACATATCACAGAGCAGTTTCTCAGAAAGCTTCTTTACAGATTTCATCGGAGGATATTTCCTTTTTCATCATAGCCCTCTATGGGCTTCCCAATATCACTTTGCCAATTCCACAAGATCTGTCTTAGCGAAAGGCTTCTTGAGGGGAAAGCTGTAACTCTGTGAGATGATTTCACAGAACATAAAGAAGTTTCTCAGAAAGCTTCTTTCTCTTTGTTATCGGAGGATATTTCCTTTGGCCCTATAGTCTTCAAAGGGATCTGAAATATCTGTTCTCAGATTCCACAGAAATAAGGCTAGCAAAGAGATCCACGAAATACAGATGTAACTCTGTGAGTGGAAGTCACATATCACAGAGCAGTTTCTCAGAAAACTTCTTTCCAGATTTCATCGGAGGATATTTCCTTTTTCACCATAGCCGTCTATGGGCTTCCAAATATCACTTTGCCAATTCCACAAGAACTGTCTTAGCGAAAGGCTTCTTGAGGGGAAAGCTGCAACTCTGGGAGATGATTTCAGAGAACACAAAGAAGTTTCTCAGAAAGCTTCTTTCTCTTTGTTATCGGAGGATATTTCCTTTGGCCCTATAGTCTTCAAAGGGATCCGAAATATCTGTTCTCAGATTCCACAGAAATAAGGCTAGCAAAGAGATCCACGAAATACAGATGTAACTCTGTGAGTGGAAGTCACATATCACAGAGCAGTTTCTCAGAAAGCTTCTTTCCAGATTTCATCGGAGGATATTTCCTTTTTCACCATAGCCCTCTATGGGCTTCCAAATATCACTTTGCCAATTCCACAAGAACTGTCTTAGCGAAAGGCTTCTTGAGGGGAAAGCTGCAACTCTGGGAGATGATTTCACAGAACACAAAGAAGTTTCTCAGAAAGCTTCTTTCTCTTTGTTATCGGAGGATATTTCCTTTGGCCCTATAGTCTTCAAAGGGATCCGAAATATCTGTTTTCAGATTCCACAGAAATAAGGCTAGCTAAGAGATCCACGAAATACAGATGTAACTCTGTGAGTGGAAGTCACATATCGCAGAGCAGTTTCTCAGAAAGCTTCTTTCCAGATTTCATCGGAGGATATTTCCTTTTTCACCATAGCCGTCTATGGGCTTCCAAATATCACTTTGCCAATTCCACAAGAACTGTCTTAGCGAAAGGCTTCTTGAGGGGAAAGCTGTAACTCTATGAGAAGATTTCACAGAACACAAAGAGGTTTCTCAGAAAGCTTCTTTCTCTTTGTTATCGGAGGATATTTCCTTTGGCCCTATAGTCTTCAAAGGGATCCGAAATATCTGTTCTCAGATTCCACAGAAATAAGGCTAGCAAAGAGATCCACGAAATACAGATGTAACTCTGTGAGTGGAAGTCACATATCACAGAGCAGTTTCTCAGAAAGCTTCTTTCCAGATTTCATCGGAGGATATTTCCTTTTTCATCATAGCCCTCTATGGGCTTCCCAATATCACTTTGCCAATTCCACAAGATCTGTCTTAGCGAAAGGCTTCTTGAGGGGAAAGCTGTAACTCTGTGAGATGATTTCACAGAACATAAAGAAGTCTCTCAGAAAGCTTCTTTCTCTTTGTTATCGGAGGATATTTCCTTTGGCCCTATAGTCTTCAAAGGGATCTGAAATATCTGTTCTCAGATTCCACAGAAATAAGGCTAGCAAAGAGATCCACGAAATACAGATGTAACTCTGTGAGTGGAAGTCACATATCACAGAGCAGTTTCTCAGAAAGCTTCTTTCCAGATTTCATCGGAGAATATTTCCTTTTTCACCATAGCCGTCTATGGGCTTCCAAATATCACTTTGCCAATTCCACAAGAACTGTCTTAGCGAAAGGCTTCTTGAGGGGAAAGCTGCAACTCTGGGAGATGATTTCACAGAACACAAAGAAGTTTCTCAGAAAGCTTCTTTCTCTTTGTTATCGGAGGATATTTCCTTTGGCCCTATAGTCTTCAAAGGGATCCGAAATATCTGTTCTCAGATTCCACAGAAATAAGGCTAGCAAAGAGATCCACGAAATACAGATGTAACTCTGTGAGTGGAAGTCACATATCCCAGAGCACTTTCTCAGAAAGCTTCTTTCCAGATTTCATCGGAGGATATTTCCTTTTTCACCATAGCCCTCTATGGGCTTCCAAATATCACTTTGCCAATTCCACAAGAACTGTCTTAGCGAAAGGCTTCTTGAGGGGAAAGCTGTAACTCTGTGAGATGATTTCACAGAACACAAAGAAGTTTCTCAGAAATCTTCTTTCTCTTTGTTATCGGAGGATATTTCCTTTGGCCCTATAGTCTTCAAAGGGATCCGAAATATCTGTTCTCAGATTCCACAGAAATAAGGCTAGCAAAGAGATCCACAAAATACAGATGTAACTCTGTGAGTGGAAGTCACATATCACAGAGCAGTTTCTCAGAAAGCTCTTTCCAGATTTCATTGGAGGGTATTTCCTTTTTCACAATAGCCCTCTATGGGCTTCCAAATATCACTTTGCCTATTCCACAAAAACTGTCTTAGCGAAAGGCTTCTTCAAGGGAAAGCTGTAACTCTGGGAGATGATTTCACAGAACACAAAGAAGTTTCTCAGAAAGCTTCTTTCTCTTTGTTCTCGGAGGATATTTCCTTTGGCCCTATAGTCTTCAAAGGGATCCGAAATATCTGTTCTCAGACTCCACAGAAATAAGGCTAGAAAAGAGATCCACGAAATACAGATGAAACTCTGTGAGTGGAAGTCTCATATCACAGAGCAGTTTCTCAGAATGCTTCTTTCCAGATTTCATCGGAGGATATTTCCTTTTTCACCATAGCCCTCTATGGGCTTCCAAATATCACTTTGCCAATTCCACAAGAACTGTCTTAGCGAAAGGCTTCTTGAGGGGAAAGCTGTAACTTTGTGAGATGATTTCACAGAACACAAAGAAGTTTCTCAGAAAGCTTGTATCTCTTTGTTATCGGAGGATATTTACTTTGGCCCTATAGTCTTCAAAGGGATCCGAAATATCTGTTCTCAGATTCCACAGAAATAAGGCTAGCAAAGAGATCCACGAAATACAGATGTAACTCTGTGAGTGGAAGTCACATATCACAGAGCAGTTTCTCAGAAAGCTTCTTCCAGATTTCATCGGAGGATATTTCCTTTTTCACCATAGCCGTCTATGGGCTTCCAAATATCACTTTGCCAATTCCACAAGAACTGTCTTAGCGAAAGGCTTCTTGAGGGGAAAGCTGCAACTCTGGGAGATGATTTCACAGAACACAAAGAAGTTTCTCAGAAAGCTTCTTTCTCTTTGTTATCGGAGGATATTTCCTTTGGCCCTATAGTCTTCAAAGGGATCCGAAATATCTGTTTTCAGATTCCACAGAAATAAGGCTAGCAAAGAGATCCACGAAATACAGATGTAACTCTGTGAGTGGAAGTCACATATCGCAGAGCAGTTTCTCAGAAAGCTTCTTTCCAGATTTCATCGGAGGATATTTCCTTTTTCACCATAGCCGTCTATGGGCTTCCAAATATCACTTTGCCAATTCCACAAGAACTGTCTTAGCGAAAGGCTTCTTGAGGGGAAAGCTGTAACTCTATGAGAAGATTTCACAGAACACAAAGAGGTTTCTCAGAAAGCTTCTTTCTCTTTGTTATCGGAGGATATTTCCTTTGGCCCTATAGTCTTCAAAGGGATCCGAAATATCTGTTCTCAGATTCCACAGAAATAAGGCTAGCAAAGAGATCCACGAAATACAGATGTAACTCTGTGAGTGGAAGTCACATATCACAGAGCAGTTTCTCAGAAAGCTTCTTTCCAGATTTCATCGGAGGATATTTCCTTTTTCATCATAGCCCTCTATGGGCTTCCCAATATCACTTTGCCAATTCCACAAGATCTGTCTTAGCGAAAGGCTTCTTGAGGGGAAAGCTGTAACTCTGTGAGATGATTTCACAGAACATAAAGAAGTTTCTCAGAAAGCTTCTTTCTCTTTGTTATCGGAGGATATTTCCTTTGGCCCTATAGTCTTCAAAGGGATCTGAAATATCTGTTCTCAGATTCCACAGAAATAAGGCTAGCAAAGAGATCCACGAAATACAGATGTAACTCTGTGAGTGGAAGTCACATATCACAGAGCAGTTTCTCAGAAAGCTTCTTTCCAGATTTCATCGGAGGATATTTCCTTTTTCACCATAGCCGTCTACGGGCTTCCAAATATCACTTTGCCAATTCCACAAGAACTGTCTTAGCGAAAGGCTTCTTGAGGGGAAAGCTGCAACTCTGGGAGATGATTTCACAGAACACAAAGAAGTTTCTCAGAAAGCTTCTTTCTCTTTGTTATCGGAGGATATTTCCTTTGGCCCTATAGTCTTCAAAGGGATCCGAAATATCTGTTCTCAGATTCCACAGAAATAAGGCTAGCAAAGAGATCCACGAAATACAGATGTAACTCTGTGAGTGGAAGTCACATATCACAGAGCAGTTTCTCAGAAAGCTTCTTTCCAGATTTCATCGGAGGATATTTCCTTTTTCACCATAGCCCTCTATGGGCTTCCAAATATCACTTTGCCAATTCCACAAGAACTGTCTTAGCGAAAGGCTTCTTGAGGGGAAAGCTGTAACTCTGTGAGATGATTTCACAGAACACAAAGAAGTTTCTCAGAAATCTTCTTTCTCTTTGTTATCGGAGGATATTTCCTTTGGCCCTATAGTCTTCAAAGGGATCCGAAATATCTGTTCTCAGATTCCACAGAAATAAGGCTAGCAAAGAGATCCACAAAATACAGATGTAACTCTGTGAGTGGAAGTCACATATCACAGAGCAGTTTCTCAGAAAGCTCTTTCCAGATTTCATTGGAGGGTATTTCCTTTTTCACAATAGCCCTCTATGGGCTTCCAAATATCACTTTGCCAATTCCACAAAAACTGTCTTAGCGAAAGGCTTCTTCAAGGGAAAGCTGTAACTCTGGGAGATGATTTCACAGAACACAAAGAAGTTTCTCAGAAAGCTTCTTTCTCTTTGTTCTCGGAGGATATTTCCTTTGGCCCTATAGTCTTCAGAGGGATCCGAAATATCTGTTCTCAGACTCCACAGAAATAAGGCTAGAAAAGAGATCCACGAAATACAGATGAAACTCTGTGAGTGGAAGTCTCATATCACAGAGCAGTTTCTCAGAATGCTTCTTTCCAGATTTCATCGGAGGATATTTCCTTTTTCACCATAGCCCTCTATGGGCTTCCAAATATCACTTTGCCAATTCCACAAGAACTGTCTTAGCGAAAGGCTTCTTGAGGGGAAAGCTGTAACTCTGGGAGAGGATTTCACAGAACACAAAGAAGTTTCTCAGAAAGCTTCTTTCTCTTTGTTCTCGGAGGATATTTCCTTTGGCCCTATAGTCTTCAAAGGGATCCGAAATATCTGTTCTCAGATTCCACAGAAATAAGGCTAGCAAAGAGATCCACGAAATACAGATGTAACGCTGTGAGTGGAAGTCTCATATCACAGAGCAGTTTCTCAGAAGGCTTCTTTCCAGATTTGATCGGAGGATATTTCCTTTTTCACCATAGCCGTCTATGTGCTTCCAAATATCACTTTTTCAAATCCACAAGAACTGTCTTAGCGAAAGGCTTCTTGAGGGGAAAGCTGTAACTCTGTGAGATGTTTTCACAGAACACAAAGAAGTTTCTCAGAAAGCTTCTTTCTCTTTGTTATCGGAGGATATTTCCTTTGGCCCTATAGTCTTCAAAGGGATCCGAAATATCTGTTCTCAGATTCCACAGAAATAAGGCTAGCAAAGAGATCCACGAAATACAGATGTAACTCTGTGAGTGGAAGTCACATATCACAGAGCAGTTTCTCAGAAAGCTTCTTTCCAGATTTCATCTGAGGATATTTCCTTTTTCACCATAGCCCTCTATGGGCTTCCAAATATCACTTTGCCAATTCCACAAGAACTGTCTTAGCGAAAGGCTTCTTGAGGGGAAAGCTGTAACTCTATGAGATGATTTCACAGAACACAAAGCAGTTTCTCAGAAAGCTTCTTTCTCTTTGTTATCGGAGGATATTTCCTTTGGCCCTATAGTTTTCAAAGGGATCCGAAATATCTGTTCTCAGATTCCACAGATATAAGGCTAGCAAAGAGATCCACGAAATACAGATGTAACTCTGTGAGTGGAAGTCACATATCACAGAGCAGTTTCTCAGAAAGCTTCTTTCCAGATTTCATCGGAGGATATTTCCTTTTTCATCATAGCCGTCTATGGGCTTCCCAATATCACTTTGCCAATTCCACAAGAACTGTCTTAGCGAAAGGCTTCTTGAGGGGAAAGCTGTAACTCTGTGAGATGATTTCACAGAACATAAAGAAGTTTCTCAGAAAGCTTCTTTCTCTTTGTTATCGGAGGATATTTCCTTTGGCCCTATTGTATTCAAAGAGATCTGAAATATCTGTTCTCAGATTCCACAGAAATAAGGCTAGCAAAGAGATCCACGAAATACAGATGTAACTCTGTGAGTGGAAGTCACATATCACAGAGCAGTTTCTCAGAAAGCTTCTTTCTAGATTTCATCGGAGGATATTTCCTTTTTCACCATAGCCGTCTATGGGCTTCCAAATATCACTTTGCCAATTCCACAAGAACTGTCTTAGCGAAAGGCTTCTTGAGGGGAAAGCTGCAACTCTGTGAGATGATTTCACAGAACACAAAGAAGTTTCTCAGAAAGCTTCTTTCTCTTTGTTATCGGAGGATATTTCCTTTGGCCCTATAGTCTTCAAAGGGATCCGAAATATCTGTTCTCAGATTCCACAGAAATAAGGCTAGCAGAGAGATCCACGAAATACAGATGTAACTCTGTGAGTGGAAGTCACATATCACAGAGCAGTTTCTCAGAAAGCTTCTTTCCAGATTTCATCGGAGGATATTTCCTTTTTCACCATAGCCCTCTATGGGCTTCCAAATATCACTTTGCCAATTCCACAAGAACTGTCTTAGCGAAAGGCTTCTTGAGGGGAAAGCTGTAACTCTGTGAGATGATTTCACAGAACACAAAGAAGTTTCTCAGAAAGCTTCTTTCTCTTTGTTATCGGAGGATATTTCCTTTGGCCCTATAGTCTTCAAAGGGATCCGAAATATCTGTTCTCAGATTCCACAGAAATAAGGCTAGCAAAGAGATCCACAAAATACAGATGTAACTCTGTGAGTGGAAGTCACATATCACAGAGCAGTTTCTCAGAAAGCTCTTTCCAGATTTCATTGGAGGGTATTTCCTTTTTCACAATAGCCCTCTATGGGCTTCCAAATATCACTTTGCCAATTCCACAAAAACTGTCTTAGCGAAAGGCTTCTTGAGGGGAAAGCTGTAACTCTGGGAGATGATTTCACAGAACACAAAGAAGTTTCTCAGAAAGCTTCTTTCTCTTTGTTCTCGGAGGATATTTCCTTTGGCCCTATAGTCTTCAAAGGGATCCGAAATATCTGTTCTCAGACTCCACAGAAATAAGGCTAGAAAAGAGATCCACGAAATACAGATGAAACTCTGTGAGTGGAAGTCTCATATCACAGAGCAGTTTCTCAGAATGCTTCTTTCCAGATTTCATCGGAGGATATTTCCTTTTTCACCATAGCCCTCTATGGGCTTCCAAATATCACTTTGCCAATTCCACAAGAACTGTCTTAGAGAAAGGCTTCTTGAGGGGAAAGCTGTAACTCTGGGAGAGGATTTCACAGAACACAAAGAAGTTTCTCAGAAAGCTTCTTTCTCTTTGTTATCGGAGGATATTTCCTTTGGCCCTATAGTCTTCAAAGGGATCCGAAATATCTGTTCTCATATTCCACAGAAATAAGGCTAGCAAAGAGATCCACGAAATACAGATATAACGCTGTGAGTGGAAGTCTCATATCACAGAGCAGTTTCTCAGAATGCTTCTTTCCAGATTTGATCGGAGGATATTTCCTTTTTCACCATAGCCGTCTATGGGCTTCCAAATATCACTTTTTCAAATCCACAAGAACTGTCTTAGCGAAAGGCTTCTTGAGGGGAAAGCTGTAACTCTGTGAGATGTTTTCACAGAACACAAAGAAGTTTCTCAGAAAGCTTCTTTCTCTTTGTTCTCGGAGGATATTTCCTTTGGCCCTATAGTCTTCAAAGGGATCCGAGATATCTGTTCTCAGATTCCACAGAAATAAGGCTAGCAAAGAGATCCACGAAATACAGATGAAACTCTGTGAGTGGAAGTCTCATATCACAGAGCAGTTTCTCAGAATGCTTCTTTCCAGATTTCATCGGAGGATATTTCCTTTTTCACCATAGCCCTCTATGGGCTTCCAAATATCACTTTGCCAATTCCACAAGAACTGTCTTAGCGAAAGGCTTCTTGAGGGGAAAGCTGTAACTCTGTGAGATGATTTCACAGAACACAAAGAAGTTTCTCAGAAAGCTTCTTTCTCTTTGTTATCGGAGGATATTTCCTTTGGCCCTATAGTCTTCAAAGGGATCCGAAATATCTGTTCTCAGATTCCACAGAAATAAGGCTAGCAAAGAGATCCACGAAATACAGATGTAACGCTGTGAGTGGAAGTCTCATATCACAGAGCAGTTTCTCAGAATGCTTCTTTCCAGATTTCATCGGAGGATATTTCCTTTTTCACCATAGCCCTCTATGGGCTTCCAAATATCACTTTTTCAATTCCACAAGAACTGCCTTAGCGAAAGGCTTCTTGAGGGGAAAGCTGTAACTCTGTGAGATGATTTCACAGAACACAAAGAAGTTTCTCAGAAAGCTTCTTTCTCTTTGTTATCGGAGGATATTTACTTTGGCCCTATAGTCTTCAAAGGGATCCGAAATATCTGTTCTCATATTCCACAGAAATAAGGCTAGCAAAGAGATCCACGAAATACAGATGTAACTCTGTGAGTGGAAGTCACATATCACAGAGCAGTTTCTCAGAAAGCTTCTTTCCAGATTTCATCGGAGGATATTTCCTTTTTCACCATAGCCGTCTATGGGCTTCCAAATATCACTTTGCCAATTCCACAAGAACTGTCCTAGCGAAAGGCTTCTTGAGGGGAAAGCTGTAACTCTATGAGATGATTTCACAGAACACAAAGAAGTTTCTCAGAAAGCTTCTTTCTCTTTGTTATCGGAGGATATTTCCTTTGGCCCTATAGTCTTCAAAGGGATCCGAAATATCTGTTCTCATATTCCACAGAAATAAGGCTAGCAAAGAGATCCACGAAATACAGATGTAACTCTGTGAGTGGAAGTCACATATCACAGAGCAGTTTCTCAGAAAGCTTCTTTCCAGATTTCATCGGAGGATATTGCCTTTTTCACCATAGCCGTCTATGGGCTTCCAAATATCACTTTGCCAATTCCACAAGAACTGTCCTAGCGAAAGGCTTCTTGAGGGGAAAGCTGTAACTCTATGAGATGATTTCACAGAACACAAAGAAGTTTCTCAGAAAGCTTCTTTCTCTTTGTTATCGGAGGATATTTCCTTTGGCCCTATAGTCTTCAAAGGGATCCGAAATATCTGTTCTCAGATTCCACAGAAATAAGGCTAGCAAAGAGATCCACGAAATACAGATGTAACTCTGTGAGTGGAAGTCACATATCACAGAGCAGTTTCTCAGAAAGCTTCTTTCCAGATTTCATCGGAGGATATTTCCTTTTTCAAGATAGCCGTCTATGGGCTTCCAAATATCACTTTGCCAATTCCACAAGAACTGTCTTAGCGAAAGGCTTCTTCAGGGGAAAGCTGTAACTCTTTGAGATGATTTTACAGAACACAAAAAAGTTTCTCAGAAAGCTTCTTTCTCTTTGTGATGGGAGGATATTTCCTTTGGCCCTATAGTCTTCAAAGGGATCCGAAATATCTGTTCTCAGATTCCACAGAAATAAGGCTAGCAAAGAGATCCACAAAATACAGATGTAACTCTGTGAGTGGAAGTCACATATCACAGAGCAGTTTCTCAGAAAGCTTCTTTCCAAATTTCATTGGAGGGTATTTCCTTTTTCACGATAGCCCTCTATGGGCTTCCAAATATCACTTTGCCAATTCCACAAAAACTGTCTTAGCGAAAGGCTTCTTCAGGGGAAAGCTGTACCTCTGGGAGATGATTTCACAGAACACAAAGAAGTTTCTCAGAAAGCTTCTTTCTCTTTGTTATCGGAGGATATTTCCTTTGGCCCTATAGTCTTCAAAGGGATCCGAAATATCTGTTCTCAGACTCCACAGAAATAAGGCTAGCAAAGAGATCCACGAAATACAGATGAAACTCTGTGAGTGGAAGTCTCATATCACAGAGCAGTTTCTCAGAATTCTTCTTTCCAGATTTCATCGGAGGATATTTCCTTTTTCACCATAGCCCTCTATGGGCTTCCAAATATCACTTTGCCAATTCCACAAGAACTGTCTTAGCGAAAGGCTTCTTGAGGGGAAAGCTGTAACTTTTTGAGTTGATTTCACAGAACACAAAGAAGTTTCTCAGAAAGCTTGTATCTCTTTGTTATCGGAGGATATTTCCTTTGGCCCTATAGTCTTCAAAGGGATCCGAAATATCTGTTCTCAGATTCCACAGAAATAAGGCTAGCAAAGAGATCCACGAAATACAGATGTAACTCTGTGAGTGGAAGTCACATATCACAGAGCAGTTTCTCAGAAAGCTTCTTTCCAGATTTCATCGGAGGATATTTCCTTTTTCACCATAGCCGTCTATGGGCTTCCAAATATCACTTTGCCAATTCCACAAGAACTGTCTTAGCGAAAGGCTTCTTGAGGGGAAAGCTGCAACTCTGGGAGATGATTTCACAGAACACCAAGAAGTTTGTCAGAAAGCTTCTTTCTCTTTGTTATCAGAGGATATTTCCTTTGGCCCTATAGTCTTCAAAGGGATCCGAAATATCTGTTTTCAGATTCCACAGAAATAAGGCTAGCAAAGAGATCCACGAAATACAGATGTAACTCTGTGAGTGGAAGTCACATATCGCAGAGCAGTTTCTCAGAAAGCTTCTTTCCAGATTTCATCGGAGGATATTTCCTTTTTCACCATAGCCGTCTATGGGCTTCCAAATATCACTTTGCCAATTCCACAAGAACTGTCTTAGCGAAAGGCTTCTTGAGGGGAAGGCTGTAACTCTATGAGAAGATTTCACAGAACACAAAGAGGTTTCTCAGAAAGCTTCTTTCTCTTTGTTATCGGAGGATATTTCCTTTGGCCCTATAGTCTTCAAAGGGATCCGAAATATCTGTTCTCAGATTCCACAGAAATAAGGCTAGCAAAGAGATCCACGAAATACAGATGTAACGCTGTGAGTGGAAGTCACATATCACAGAGCAGTTTCTCAGAAAGCTTCTTTCCAGATTTCATCGGAGGATATTTCCTTTTTCATCATAGCCCTCTATGGGCTTCCAAATATCACTTTGCCAATTCCACAAGAACTGTCTTAGAGAAAGGCTTCTTGAGGGGAAAGCTGTAACTCTGGGAGAGGATTTCACAGAACACAAAGAAGTTTCTCAGAAAGCTTCTTTCTCTTTGTTCTCGGAGGATATTTCCTTTGGCCCTATAGTCTTCAAAGGGATCCGAAATATCTGTTCTCAGATTCCACAGAAATAAGGCTAGCAAAGAGATCCACGAAATACAGATGTAACGCTGTGAGTGGAAGTCTCATATCACAGAGCAGTTTCTCAGAATGCTTCTTTCCAGATTTGATCGGAGGATATTTCCTTTTTCACCATAGCCGTCTATGTGCTTCCAAATATCACTTTTTCAAATCCACAAGAACTGTCTTAGCGAAAGGCTTCTTGAGGGGAAAGCTGTAACTCTGTGAGATGTTTTCACAGAACACAAAGAAGTTTCTCAGAAAGCTTCTTTCTCTTTGTTATCGGAGGATATTTCCTTTGGCCCTATAGTCTTCAAAGGGATCCGAAATATCTGTTCTCAGATTCCACAGAAATAAGGCTAGCAAAGAGATCCACGAAATACAGATGTAACTCTGTGAGTGGAAGTCACATATCACAGAGCAGTTTCTCAGAAAGCTTCTTTCCAGATTTCATCTGAGGATATTTCCTTTTTCACCATAGCCCTCTATGGGCTTCCAAATATCACTTTGCCAATTCCACAAGAACTGTCTTAGTGAAAGGCTTCTTGAGGGGAAAGCTGTAACTCTATGAGATGATTTCACAGAACACAAAGAAGTTTCTCAGAAAGCTTCTTTCTCTTTGTTATCGGAGGATATTTCCTTTGGCCCTATAGTCTTCAAAGGGATCCGAAATATCTGTTCTCAGATACCACAGAAATAAGGCTAGCAAAGAGATCCACGAAATACAGATGTAACTCTGTGAGTGGAAGTCACATATCACAGAGCAGTTTCTCAGAAAGCTTCTTTCCAGATTTCATCGGAGGATATTTCCTTTTTCATCATAGCCCTCTATGGGCTTCCCAATATCACTTTGCCAATTCCACAAGAACTGTCTTAGCGAAAGGCTTCTTGAGGGGAAAGCTGTAACTCTGTGAGATGATTTCACAGAACATAAAGAAGTTTCTCAGAAAGCTTCTTTCTCTTTGTTATCGGAGGATATTTCCTTTGGCCCTATAGTCTTCAAAGGGATCTGAAATATCTGTTCTCAGATTCCACAGAAATAAGGCTAGCAAAGAGATCCACGAAATACAGATGTAACTCTGTGAGTGGAAGTCACATATCACAGAGCAGTTTCTCAGAAAGCTTCTTTCCAGATTTCATCGGAGGATATTTCCTTTTTCACCATAGCCGTCTATGGGCTTCCAAATATCACTTTGCCAATTCCACAAGAACTGTCTTAGCGAAAGGCTTCTTGAGGGGAAAGCTGCAACTCTGTGAGATGATTTCACAGAACACAAAGAAGTTTCTCAGAAAGCTTCTTTCTCTTTGTTATCGGAGGATATTTCCTTTGGCCCTATAGTCTTCAAAGGGATCCGAAATATCTGTTCTCAGATTCCACAGAAATAAGGCTAGCAAAGAGATCCACGAAATACAGATGTAACTCTGTGAGTGGAAGTCACATATCACAGAGCAGTTTCTCAGAAAGCTTCTTTCCAGATTTCATCGGAGGATATTTCCTTTTTCACCATAGCCCTCTATGGGCTTCCAAATATCACTTTGCCAATTCCACAAGAACTGTCTTAGCGAAAGGCTTCTTGAGGGGAAAGCTGTAACTCTGTGAGATGATTTCACAGAACACAAAGAAGTTTCTCAGAAAGCTTCTTTCTCTTTGTTATCGGAGGATATTTCCTTTGGCCCTATAGTCTTCAAAGGGATCCGAAATATCTGTTCTCAGATTACACAGAAATAAGGCTAGCAAAGAGATCCACAAAATACAGATGTAACTCTGTGAGTGGAAGTCACATATCACAGAGCAGTTTCTCAGAAAGCTCTTTCCAGATTTCATTGGAGGGTATTTCCTTTTTCACAATAGCCCTCTATGGGCTTCCAAATATCACTTTGCCAATTCCACAAAAACCGTCTTAGCGAAAGGCTTCTTCAGGGGAAAGCTGTAACTCTGGGAGGTGATTTCACAGAACACAAAGAAGTTTCTCAGAAAGCTTCTTTCTCTTTGTTCTCGGAGGATATTTCCTTTGGCCCTATAGTCTTCAAAGGGATCCGAAATATCTGTTCTCAGACTCCACAGAAATAAGGCTAGAAAAGAGATCCACGAAATACAGAGGAAACTCTGTGAGTGGAAGTCTCATATCACAGAGCAGTTTCTCAGAATGCTTCTTTCCAGATTTCATCGGAGGATATTTCCTTTTTCACCATAGCCCTCTATGGGCTCCCAAATATCACTTTGCCAATTCCACAAGAACTGTCTTAGAGAAAGGCTTCTTGAGGGGAAAGCTGTAACTCTGGGAGAGGATTTCACAGAACACAAAGAAGTTTCTCAGAAAGCTTCTTTCTCTATGTTCTCGGAGGATATTTCCTTTGGCCCTATAGTCTTCAAAGGGATCCGAAATATCTGTTCTCAGATTCCACAGAAATAAGGCTAGCAAAGAGATCCACGAAATACAGATATAACGCTGTGAGTGGAAGTCTCATATCACAGAGCAGTTTCTCAGAATGCTTCTTTCCAGATTTGATCGGAGGATATTTCCTTTTTCACCATAGCCGTCTATGGGCTTCCAAATATCACTTTTTCAAATCCACAAGAACTGTCTTAGCGAAAGGCTTCTTGAGGGGAAAGCTGTAACTCTGTGAGATGTTTTCACAGAACACAAAGAAGTTTCTCAGAAAGCTTCTTTCTCTTTGTTATCGGAGGATATTTCCTTTGGCCCTATAGTCTTCAAAGGGATCCGAAATATCTGTTCTCAGATTCCACAGAAATAAGGCTAGCAAAGAGATCCACGAAATACAGATGTAACTCTGTGAGTGGAAGTCACATATCACAGAGCAGTTTCTCAGAAAGCTTCTTTCCAGATTTCATCGGAGGATATTTCCTTTTTCACCATAGCCCTCTATGGGCTTCCAAATATCACTTTGCCAATTCCACAAGAACTGTCTTAGCGAAAGGCTTCTTGAGGGGAAAGCTGTAACTCTATGAGATGATTTCACAGAACACAAAGAAGTTTCTCAGAAAGCTTCTTTCTCTTTGTTATCGGAGGATATTTCCTTTGGCCCTATCGTCTTCAAAGGGATCCGAAATATCTGTTCTCAGATTCCACAGAAATAAGGCTAGCAAAGAGATCCACGAAATACAGATGTAACTCTGTGAGTGGAAGTCAGATATCACAGAGCAGTTTCTCAGAAAGCTTCTTTCCAGATTTCATCGGAGGATATTTCCTTTTTCACCATAGCCCTCTATGGGCTTCCAAATATCACTTTGCCAATTCCACAAGAATTGTCTTAGCGAAAGGCTTCTTGAGGGGAAAGCTGTAACTCTGTGAGATGATTTCACAGAACACAAAGAAGTTTCTCAGAAAGCTTCTTTCTCTTTGTTATCGGAGGATATTTCCTTTGGCCCTATAGTCTTCAAAGGGTTCTGAAATATCTGTTCTCAGATTCCACAGAAATAAGGCTAGCAAAGAGATCCACAAAATACAGATGTAACTCTGTGAGTGGAAGTCACATATCACAGAGCAGTTTCTCAGAAAGCTTCTTTCCAGATTTCATTGGAGGCTATTTCCTTTTTCACCATAGCCCTCTATGGGCTTCCAAATATCACTTTGCCAATTCCACAAGAACTGTCTTAGCGAAAGGCTTCTTGAGGGGAAAGCTGTAACTCTATGAGATGATTTCACAGAACACAAAGAAGTTTCTCAGAAAGCTTCTTTCTCTTTGTTATCGGAGGATATTTCCTTTGGCCCTATAGTCTTCAAAGGGATCCGAAATATCTGTTCTCAGATTCCACAGAAATAAGGCTAGCAAATAGATCCACGAAATACAGATGTAACTCTGTGAGTGGAAGTCACATATCACAGAGCAGTTTCTCAGAAAGCTTCTTTCCAGATTTCATCGGAGGATATTTCCTTTTTCACCATAGCCCTCTATGGGCTTCCAAATATCACTTTGCCAATTCCACAAGAACTGTCTTAGCGAAAGGCTTCTGGAGAGGAAAGCTGTAACTCTGTGAGATGATTTCACAGAACACAAAGAAGTTTCTCAGAAAGCTTCTTTCTCTTTGTTATCGGAGGATATTTCCTTTGGCCCTATAGTCTTCAAAGGGATCCGAAATATCTGTTCTCAGATTCCACAGAAATAAGGCTAGCAAAGAGATCCACAAAATACAGATGTAACTCTGTGAGTGGAAGTCACATATCACAGAGCAGTTTCTCAGAAAGCTTCTTTCCAGATTTCATTGGAGGGTATTTCCTTTTTCACAATAGCCCTCTATGGGCTTCCAAATATCACTTTTCCAATTCCACAAAAACTGTATTAGCGAAAGGCTTCTTCAGGGGAAAGCTGTAACTCTGGGAGATGATTTCACAGAACACAAAGAAGTTTCTCAGAAAGCTTCTTTCTCTTTGTTACCGGAGGATATTTCCTTTGGCCCTATAGTCTTCAAAGGGATCCGAAATATCTGTTCTCAGACTCCACAGAAATAAGGCTTGCAAAGAGATCCACGAAATACAGATGAACCTCTGTGAGTGGAAGTCTCATATCACAGAGCAGTTTCTCAGGATGCTTCTTTCCAGATTTCATCGGAGGATATTTCCTTTTTCACCATAGCCCTCTATGGGCTTCCAAATATCACTTTGCCAATTCCACAAGAACTGTCTTAGCGAAAGGCTTCTTGAGGGGAAAGCTGTAACTCTGGGAGAAGATTTCACAGAACACAAAGAAGTTTCTCAGAAAGCTTCTTTCTCTTGTTATCGGAGGATATTTCCTTTGGCCCTATAGTCTTCAAAGGGATCCGAAATATCTGTTCTCAGATTCCACAGAAATAAGGCTAGCAAAGAGATCCACGAAATACAGATGTAACGCTGTGAGTGGAAGTCTCATATCACAGAGCAGTTTCTCAGAATGCTTCTTTCCAGATTTCATCGGAGGATATTTCCTTTTTCACCATAGCCCTCTATGGGCTTCCAAATATCACTTTTTCAATTCCACAACAACTATCTTAGCGAAAGGCTTCTTGAGGGGAAAGCTGTAACTCTGTGAGATGATTTCACAGAACACAAAGAAGTTTCTCAGAAAGCTTCTTTCTCTTTGTTATCGGAGGATATTTCCTTTGGCCCTATAGTCTTCAAAGGGATCCGAAATATCTGTTCTCAGATTCCACAGAAATAAGGCTAGGAAAGAGATCCACGAAATACAGATGTAACTCTGTGAGTGGAAGTCACATATCACAGAGCAGTTTCTCAGAAAGCTTCTTTCCAGATTTCATCGGAGGATATTTCCTTTTTCACCATAGCCCTCTATGGGCTTCCAAATATCACTTTGCCAATTCCACAAGAACTGTCTTAGCGAAAGGCTTCTTGAGGGGAAAGCTGTAACTCTGTGAGATGATTTCACAGAACACAAAGAAGTTTCTCAGAAAGCTTCTTTCTCTTTGTTATCGGAGGATATTTCCTTTGGCCCTATAGTCTTCAAAGGAATCCGAAATATCTGTTCTCAGATTCCACAGAAATAAGGCTAGCAAAGAGATCCACGAAATACAGATATAACTCTGTGAGTGGAAGTCACATATCACAGAGCAGTTTCTCATAAATCTTCTTTCCAGATTTCATCGGAGGATATTTCCTTTTTCAAGATAGCCCTCTAGGGGCTTCCAAATATCACTTTGCCATTTCCACAAGAACTGTCTTAGCGAAAGGCTTCTTGAGAGGAAAGCTGTAACTCAGGGAGATGATTTCACAGAACACAATGAAGTTTCTCAGAAAGCTTCTTTCTCTTTGTTATGGGAGGATATTTCCTTTCTCCCTATAGCCTTCAAAGGGATCCGAATTATCTGTTCTCAGATTCCACAGAAATAAGGCTAGTAAAGAGATCCACGAAATACAGATGTAACTCTGTGAGTGGAAGTCACATATCACAGAGCAGTTTCTCAGAAAGCTTCTTTCCAGATTTCATCGGAGGACATTTCCTTTTTCACCATAGCCGTCTATGGGCTTCCAAATATCACTTTGCCAATTCCACAAGAACTGTCTTAGCGAAAGGCTTCTTCAGGGGAAAGCTGCAACTCTGGGAGATGATTTCACAGAACACAAAGAAGTTTCTCAGAAAGCTTCTTTCTCTTTGTTATCGGAGGATATTTCCTTTGGCCCTATAGTCTTCAAAGGGATCCGAAATATCTGTTTTCAGATTCCACAGAAATAAGGCTAGCAAAGAGATCCACGAAATACAGATGTAACTCTGTGAGTGGAAGTCACATATCACAGAGCAGTTTCTCAGAAAGCTTCTTTCCAGATTTCATCGAAGGATATTTCCTTTTTCACCATAGCCGTCTATGGGCTTCCAAATATCACTTTGCCAATTCCACAAGAACTGTCTTAGCGAAAGGCTTCTTGAGGGGAAAGCTGTAACTCTATGAGATGATTTCACAGAACACAAAGAAGTTTCTCAGAAAGCTTCTTTCTCTTTGTTATCGGAGTATATTTCCTTTGGCCCTATAGTCTTCAAAGGGATCCGAAACATCTGTTCTCAGATTCCACAGAAATAAGGCTAGCAAAGAGATCCACGAAATACAGATGTAACTCTGTGAGTGGAAGTCACATATCACAGAGCAGTTTCTCAGAAAGCATCTTTGCAGATTTCATCGGAGTATATTTCCTTTTTCACCATAGCCCTCTATGGGCTTCCAAATATCACTTTGCCAATTCCACAAAAACTGTCTTAGCGAAAGGCTTCTTGAGGGGAAAGCTGTAACTCTGTGAGATGATTTCACAGAACACAAAGAAGTTTCTCAGAAAGCTTCTTTCTCTTTGTTATCGGAGGATATTTCCTTTGGCCCTATAGTCTTCAAAGGGATCCGAAATATCTGTTCTCATTCCACAGAAATAAGGCTAGCAAAGAGATCCACGAAATACAGATGTAACTCTGTCAGTGGAAGTCACATATCACAGAGCAGTTTCTCAGAAATCTTCTTTCCAAATTTCATTGGAGGGTATTTCCTTTTTCACAATAGCCCTCTATGGGCTTCCAAATATCACTTTGCCAATTCCACAAGAACTGTCTTAGCGAAAGGCTTCTTGAGGGGAAAGCTGTAACTCTGTGAGATGATTTCACAGAACACAAAGAAGTTTCTCAGAAAACTTCTTTCTCTTTGTTATCGGAGGATATTTCCTTTGGCCCTATAGTCTTCAAAGGGATCCGAAATATCTGTTCTCAGATTCCACAGAAATAAGGTTAGCAAAGAGATCCACAAAATACAGATGTAACTCTGTGAGTGGAAGTCACATATCACAGAGCAGTTTCTCAGAAAGCTTCTTTCCAGATTTCATTGGAGGGTATTTCCTTTTTCACAATAGCCCTCTATGGGCTTCCAAATATCACTTTTCCAATTCCACAAAAACTGTATTAGCGAAAGGCTTCTTCAGGGGAAAGCTGTAACTCTGGGAGATGATTTCACAGAACACAAAGAAGTTTCTCAGAAAGCTTCTTTCTCTTTGTTATCGGAGGATATTTCCTTTGGCCCCATAGTCTTCAAAGGGATCCGAAATATCTGTTCTCAGACTCCACAGAAATAAGGCTTGCAAAGAGATCCACGAAATACAGATGAAACTCTGTGAGTGGAAGTCACATATCACAGAGCAGTTTCTCAGAATGCTTCTTTCCAGATTTCATCGGAGGATATTTCCTTTTTCGCCATAGCCCTCTATGGGCTTCCAAATATCACTTTGCCAATTCCACAAGAACTGTCTTAGCGAAAGGCTTCTTGAGGGGAAAGCTGTAACTCTGTGAGATGATTTCACAGAACACAAAGAAGTTTCTCAGAAAGCTTCTTTCTCTTTGTTATCGGAGGATATTTCCCTTGGCCCTATAGTCTTCAAAGGGATCCGAAATATCTGTTCTCAGATTCCACAGAAATAAGGATAGCAAAGAGATCCACGAAATACAGATGTAACTCTGTGAGTGGAAGTCACATATCACAGAGCAGTTTCTCAGAAAGCTTCTTTCCAGATTTCATCGGAGGATATTTCCTTTTTCACCATAGCCGTCTATGGGCTTCCAAATATCACTTTGCCAATTCCACAAGAACTGTCTTAGCGAAAGGCTTCTTGAGGGGAAAGCTGTAACTCTGTGAGATGATTTCACAGAACACAAAGAAGTTTCTCAGAAAGCTTCTTTCTCTTTGTTATCGGAGGATATTTCCTTTGGCCCTTTAGTCTTCAAAGGGATCCGAAATATCTGTTCTCAGATTCCACAGAAATAAGGCTAGCAAAGAGATCCACGAAATACAGATGTAACTCTGTGAGTGGAAGTCACATATCACAGAGCAGTTTCTCATAAATCTTCTTTCCAGATTTCATCGGAGGATATTTCCTTTTTCACCATAGCCATCTATGGGCTTCCAAATATCACTTTGCCAATTCCACGAGAACTGTCTTAGCGAAAAGCTACTTGAGGGGAAAGCTGTAACTCTGTGAGATGATTTCACAGAACACAAAGAAGTTTCTCAGAAAGCTTCTTTCTCTTTGTTATCGGAGGATATTTCCTTTGGCCCTATCGTCTTCAAAGGGATCCGAAATATCTGTTCTCAGATTCCACAGAAATAAGGCTAGCAAAGAGATCCACGAAATACAGATGTAACTCTGTGAGTGGAAGTCAGATATCACAGAGCAGTTTCTCAGAAAGCTTCTTTCCAGATTTCATCGGAGGATATTTCCTTTTTCACCATAGCCCTCTATGGGCTTCCAAATATCACTTTGCCAATTCCACAAGAATTGTCTTAGCGAAAGGCTTCTTGAGGGGAAAGCTGTAACTCTGTGAGATGATTTCACAGAACACAAAGAAGTTTCTCAGAAAGCTTCTTTCTCTTTGTTATCGGAGGATATTTCCTTTGGCCCTATAGTCTTCAAAGGGTTCCGAAATATCTGTTCTCAGATTCCACAGAAATAAGGCTAGCAAAGAGATCCACAAAATACAGATGTAACTCTGTGAGTGGAAGTCACATATCACAGAGCAGTTTCTCAGAAAGCTTCTTTCCAGATTTCATTGGAGGCTATTTCCTTTTTCACCATAGCCCTCTATGGGCTTCCAAATATCACTTTGCCAATTCCACAAGAACTGTCTTAGCGAAAGGCTTCTTGAGGGGAAAGCTGTAACTCTATGAGATGATTTCACAGAACACAAAGAAGTTTCTCAGAAAGCTTCTTTCTCTTTGTTATCGGAGGATATTTCCTTTGGCCCTATAGTCTTCAAAGGGATCCGAAATATCTGTTCTCAGATTCCACAGAAATAAGGCTAGCAAATAGATCCACGAAATACAGATGTAACTCTGTGAGTGGAAGTCACATATCACAGAGCAGTTTCTCAGAAAGCTTCTTTCCAGATTTCATCGGAGGATATTTCCTTTTTCACCATAGCCCTCTATGGGCTTCCAAATATCACTTTGCCAATTCCACAAGAACTGTCTTAGCGAAAGGCTTCTGGAGAGGAAAGCTGTAACTCTGTGAGATGATTTCACAGAACACAAAGAAGTTTCTCAGAAAGCTTCTTTCTCTTTGTTATCGGAGGATATTTCCTTTGGCCCTATAGTCTTCAAAGGGATCCGAAATATCTGTTCTCAGATTCCACAGAAATAAGGCTAGCAAAGAGATCCACAAAATACAGATGTAACTCTGTGAGTGGAAGTCACATATCACAGAGCAGTTTCTCAGAAAGCTTCTTTCCAGATTTCATTGGAGGGTATTTCCTTTTTCACAATAGCCCTCTATGGGCTTCCAAATATCACTTTTCCAATTCCACAAAAACTGTATTAGCGAAAGGCTTCTTCAGGGGAAAGCTGTAACTCTGGGAGATGATTTCACAGAACACAAAGAAGTTTCTCAGAAAGCTTCTTTCTCTTTGTTACCGGAGGATATTTCCTTTGGCCCTATAGTCTTCAAAGGGATCCGAAATATCTGTTCTCAGACTCCACAGAAATAAGGCTTGCAAAGAGATCCACGAAATACAGATGAAACTCTGTGAGTGGAAGTCTCATATCACAGAGCAGTTTCTCAGGATGCTTCTTTCCAGATTTCATCGGAGGATATTTCCTTTTTCACCATAGCCCTCTATGGGCTTCCAAATATCACTTTGCCAATTCCACAAGAACTGTCTTAGCGAAAGGCTTCTTGAGGGGAAAGCTGTAACTCTGGGAGAAGATTTCACAGAACACAAAGAAGTTTCTCAGAAAGCTTCTTTCTCTTGTTATCGGAGGATATTTCCTTTGGCCCTATAGTCTTCAAAGGGATCCGAAATATCTGTTCTCAGATTCCACAGAAATAAGGCTAGCAAAGAGATCCACGAAATACAGATGTAACGCTGTGAGTGGAAGTCTCATATCACAGAGCAGTTTCTCAGAATGCTTCTTTCCAGATTTCATCGGAGGATATTTCCTTTTTCACCATAGCCCTCTATGGGCTTCCAAATATCACTTTTTCAATTCCACAACAACTATCTTAGCGAAAGGCTTCTTGAGGGGAAAGCTGTAACTCTGTGAGATGATTTCACAGAACACAAAGAAGTTTCTCAGAAAGCTTCTTTCTCTTTGTTATCGGAGGATATTTCCTTTGGCCCTATAGTCTTCAAAGGGATCCGAAATATCTGTTCTCAGATTCCACAGAAATAAGGCTAGGAAAGAGATCCACGAAATACAGATGTAACTCTGTGAGTGGAAGTCACATATCACAGAGCAGTTTCTCAGAAAGCTTCTTTCCAGATTTCATCGGAGGATATTTCCTTTTTCACCATAGCCCTCTATGGGCTTCCAAATATCACTTTGCCAATTCCACAAGAACTGTCTTAGCGAAAGGCTTCTTGAGGGGAAAGCTGTAACTCTGTGAGATGATTTCACAGAACACAAAGAAGTTTCTCAGAAAGCTTCTTTCTCTTTGTTATCGGAGGATATTTCCTTTGGCCCTATAGTCTTCAAAGGAATCCGAAATATCTGTTCTCAGATTCCACAGAAATAAGGCTAGCAAAGAGATCCACGAAATACAGATATAACTCTGTGAGTGGAAGTCACATATCACAGAGCAGTTTCTCATAAATCTTCTTTCCAGATTTCATCGGAGGATATTTCCTTTTTCAAGATAGCCCTCTAGGGGCTTCCAAATATCACTTTGCCATTTCCACAAGAACTGTCTTAGCGAAAGGCTTCTTGAGAGGAAAGCTGTAACTCAGGGAGATGATTTCACAGAACACAATGAAGTTTCTCAGAAAGCTTCTTTCTCTTTGTTATGGGAGGATATTTCCTTTCTCCCTATAGCCTTCAAAGGGATCCGAATTATCTGTTCTCAGATTCCACAGAAATAAGGCTAGTAAAGAGATCCACGAAATACAGATGTAACTCTGTGAGTGGAAGTCACATATCACAGAGCAGTTTCTCAGAAAGCTTCTTTCCAGATTTCATCGGAGGACATTTCCTTTTTCACCATAGCCGTCTATGGGCTTCCAAATATCACTTTGCCAATTCCACAAGAACTGTCTTAGCGAAAGGCTTCTTCAGGGGAAAGCTGCAACTCTGGGAGATGATTTCACAGAACACAAAGAAGTTTCTCAGAAAGCTTCTTTCTCTTTGTTATCGGAGGATATTTCCTTTGGCCCTATAGTCTTCAAAGGGATCCGAAATATCTGTTTTCAGATTCCACAGAAATAAGGCTAGCAAAGAGATCCACGAAATACAGATGTAACTCTGTGAGTGGAAGTCACATATCACAGAGCAGTTTCTCAGAAAGCTTCTTTCCAGATTTCATCGAAGGATATTTCCTTTTTCACCATAGCCGTCTATGGGCTTCCAAATATCACTTTGCCAATTCCACAAGAACTGTCTTAGCGAAAGGCTTCTTGAGGGGAAAGCTGTAACTCTATGAGATGATTTCACAGAACACAAAGAAGTTTCTCAGAAAGCTTCTTTCTCTTTGTTATCGGAGTATATTTCCTTTGGCCCTATAGTCTTCAAAGGGATCCGAAACATCTGTTCTCAGATTCCACAGAAATAAGGCTAGCAAAGAGATCCACGAAATACAGATGTAACTCTGTGAGTGGAAGTCACATATCACAGAGCAGTTTCTCAGAAAGCATCTTTGCAGATTTCATCGGAGTATATTTCCTTTTTCACCATAGCCCTCTATGGGCTTCCAAATATCACTTTGCCAATTCCACAAAAACTGTCTTAGCGAAAGGCTTCTTGAGGGGAAAGCTGTAACTCTGTGAGATGATTTCACAGAACACAAAGAAGTTTCTCAGAAAGCTTCTTTCTCTTTGTTATCGGAGGATATTTCCTTTGGCCCTATAGTCTTCAAAGGGATCCGAAATATCTGTTCTCATTCCACAGAAATAAGGCTAGCAAAGAGATCCACGAAATACAGATGTAACTCTGTCAGTGGAAGTCACATATCACAGAGCAGTTTCTCAGAAATCTTCTTTCCAAATTTCATTGGAGGGTATTTCCTTTTTCACAATAGCCCTCTATGGGCTTCCAAATATCACTTTGCCAATTCCACAAGAACTGTCTTAGCGAAAGGCTTCTTGAGGGGAAAGCTGTAACTCTGTGAGATGATTTCACAGAACACAAAGAAGTTTCTCAGAAAACTTCTTTCTCTTTGTTATCGGAGGATATTTCCTTTGGCCCTATAGTCTTCAAAGGGATCCGAAATATCTGTTCTCAGATTCCACAGAAATAAGGTTAGCAAAGAGATCCACAAAATACAGATGTAACTCTGTGAGTGGAAGTCACATATCACAGAGCAGTTTCTCAGAAAGCTTCTTTCCAGATTTCATTGGAGGGTATTTCCTTTTTCACAATAGCCCTCTATGGGCTTCCAAATATCACTTTTCCAATTCCACAAAAACTGTATTAGCGAAAGGCTTCTTCAGGGGAAAGCTGTAACTCTGGGAGATGATTTCACAGAACACAAAGAAGTTTCTCAGAAAGCTTCTTTCTCTTTGTTATCGGAGGATATTTCCTTTGGCCCCATAGTCTTCAAAGGGATCCGAAATATCTGTTCTCAGACTCCACAGAAATAAGGCTTGCAAAGAGATCCACGAAATACAGATGAAACTCTGTGAGTGGAAGTCACATATCACAGAGCAGTTTCTCAGAATGCTTCTTTCCAGATTTCATCGGAGGATATTTCCTTTTTCGCCATAGCCCTCTATGGGCTTCCAAATATCACTTTGCCAATTCCACAAGAACTGTCTTAGCGAAAGGCTTCTTGAGGGGAAAGCTGTAACTCTGTGAGATGATTTCACAGAACACAAAGAAGTTTCTCAGAAAGCTTCTTTCTCTTTGTTATCGGAGGATATTTCCCTTGGCCCTATAGTCTTCAAAGGGATCCGAAATATCTGTTCTCAGATTCCACAGAAATAAGGATAGCAAAGAGATCCACGAAATACAGATGTAACTCTGTGAGTGGAAGTCACATATCACAGAGCAGTTTCTCAGAAAGCTTCTTTCCAGATTTCATCGGAGGATATTTCCTTTTTCACCATAGCCGTCTATGGGCTTCCAAATATCACTTTGCCAATTCCACAAGAACTGTCTTAGCGAAAGGCTTCTTGAGGGGAAAGCTGTAACTCTGTGAGATGATTTCACAGAACACAAAGAAGTTTCTCAGAAAGCTTCTTTCTCTTTGTTATCGGAGGATATTTCCTTTGGCCCTTTAGTCTTCAAAGGGATCCGAAATATCTGTTCTCAGATTCCACAGAAATAAGGCTAGCAAAGAGATCCACGAAATACAGATGTAACTCTGTGAGTGGAAGTCACATATCACAGAGCAGTTTCTCATAAATCTTCTTTCCAGATTTCATCGGAGGATATTTCCTTTTTCACCATAGCCATCTATGGGCTTCCAAATATCACTTTGCCAATTCCACGAGAACTGTCTTAGCGAAAAGCTACTTGAGGGGAAAGCTGCAACTCTGAGAGATGATTTCACAGAACACAAAGAAGTTTCTCAGAAAGCTTCTTTCTCTTTGTTATCGGAGGATATTTCCTTTGGCCCTATAGTATTCAAAGGGATCCGAAATATCTGTTCTCAGATTCCACAGAAATAAGGCTAGCAAAGAGATCCACGAAATACAGATGTAACTCTGTGAGTGGAAGTCACATATCACAGAGCAGTTTCTCAGAAAGCTTCTTTCCAGATTTCATCGGAGGATATTTCCTTTTCCCCATAGCCGTCTATGGGCTTCCAAATATCACTTTGCCAATTCCACAAGAACTGTCTTAGCGAAAGGCTTCTTGAGGGGAAAGCTGTAAATCTGTGAGATGATTTCACAGAACACAAAGAAGTTTCTCAGAAAGCTTCTTTCTCTTTGTTATCGGAGGATATTTCCTTTGGCCCTTTAGTCTTCAAAGGGATCCGAAATATCTGTTCTCAGATTCCACAGAAATAAGGCTAGCAAAGAGATCCACGAAATACAGATGTAACTCTGTGAGTGGAAGTCACATATCACAGAGCAGTTTCTCAGAAATCTTCCTTCCAGATTTCATCGGAGGATATTTCCTTTTTCACCATAGCCGTCTATGGGCTTCCAAATATCACTTTGCCAATTCCACGAGAACTGTCTTAGCGAAAAGCTCCTTGAGGGGAAAGCTGCAACTCTGAGAGATGATTTCACAGAACACAAAGAAGTTTCTCAGAAAGCTTCTTTCTCTTTGTTATCGGAGTATATTTCCTTTGGCCCTATAGTCTTCAAAGGGATCCGAAATATCTGTTCTCAGATTCCACAGAAATAAGGCTAGCAAAGAGATCCACGAAATACAGATGTAACTCTGTGAGTGGAAGTCACATATCACAGAGCAGTTTCTCAGAAAGCTTCTTTCCAGATTTCATCGGAGGATATTTCCTTTTTCACCATAGCCGTCTATGGGCTTCCAAATATCACTTTGCCAATTCCACAAGAACTGTCTTAGCGAAAGGCTTCTTGAGGGGAAAGCTGTAAATCTGTGAGATGATTTCACAGAACACAAAGAAGTTTCTCAGAAAGCTTCTTTCTCTTTGTTATCGGAGGATATTTCCTTTGGCCCTTTAGTCTTCAAAGGGATCCGAAATATCTGTTCTCAGATTCCACAGAAATAAGGCTAGCAAAGAGATCCACGAAATACAGATGTAACTCTGTGAGTGGAAGTCACATATCACAGAGCAGTTTCTCAGAAATCTTCTTTCCAGATTTCATCGGAGGATATTTCCTTTTTCACCATAGCCGTCTATGGGCTTCCAAATATCACTTTGCCAATTCCACGAGAACTGTCTTAGCGAAAAGCTCCTTGAGGGGAAAGCTGCAACTCTGAGAGATGATTTCACAGAACACAAAGAAGTTTCTCAGAAAGCTTCTTTCTCTTTGTTATCGGAGGATATTTCCTTTGGCCCTATAGTCTTCAAAGGGATCCGAAATATCTGTTCTCAGATTCCACAGAAATAAGGCTAGCAAAGAGATCCACGAAATACAGATGTAACTCTGTGAGTGGAAGTCACATATCACAGAGCAGTTTCTCAGAAAGCTTCTTTCCAGATTTCATCGGAGGATATTTCCTTTTTCAACATAGCGGTCTATGGGCTTCCAAATATCACTTTGCCAATTCCAC
Organism: Macaca mulatta; assembly: GCF_049350105.2. NCBI lineage: Eukaryota > Metazoa > Chordata > Mammalia > Primates > Cercopithecidae > Macaca > Macaca mulatta. The sequence continues at coordinate 34,380,553 of NC_133417.1, forward strand.
AAGAACTGTCTTAGCGAAAGGCTTCTTGAGGGGAAAGCTGTAAATCTGTGAGATGATTTCACAGAACACAAAGAAGTTTCTCAGAAAGCTTCTTTCTCTTTGTTATCGGAGGATATTTCCTTTGGCCCTTTAGTCTTCAAAGGGATCCGAAATATCTGTTCTCAGATTCCACAGAAATAAGGCTAGCAAAGAGATCCACGAAATACAGATGTAACTCTGTGAGTGGAAGTCACATATCACAGAGCAGTTTCTCAGAAATCTTCCTTCCAGATTTCATCGGAGGATATTTCCTTTTTCACCATAGCCGTCTATGGGCTTCCAAATATCACTTTGCCAATTCCACGAGAACTGTCTTAGCGAAAAGCTCCTTGAGGGGAAAGCTGCAACTCTGAGAGATGATTTCACAGAACACAAAGAAGTTTCTCAGAAAGCTTCTTTCTCTTTGTTATCGGAGGATATTTCCTTTGGCCCTATAGTCTTCAAAGGGATCCGAAATATCTGTTCTCAGATTCCACAGAAATAAGGCTAGCAAAGAGATCCACGAAATTCAGATGTAACTCTGTGAGTGGAAGTCACATATCACAGAGCAGTTTCTCAGAAAGCTTCTTTCCAGATTTCATCGGAGGATATTTCCTTTTTCACCATAACCGTCTATGGGCTTCCAAATATCACTTTGCCAATTCCACAAGAACTGTCTTAGCGAAAGGCTTCTTGAGGGGAAAGCTGTAACTCTGTGAGATGATTTCACGGAACACAAAGAAGTTTCTCAGAAAGCTTCTTTCTCTTTGTTATCGGAGGATATTTCCTTTGGCCCTATAGTCTTCAAAGGGATCCGAAATATCTGTTCTCAGATTCCACAGAAATAAGGCTAGCAAAGAGATCCACGAAATACAGATATAACTCTGTGAGTGGATGTCACTTATCACAGAGCAGTTTCTCAGAAAGCTTCTTTCCAGATTTCATCCGAGGATATTTCCTTTTTCAAGATAGCCCTCTATGGGCTTCCAAATATCACTTTGCCATTTCCACAAGAACTGTCTTAGCGAAAGGCTTCTTGAGAGGAAAGCTGTAACTCAGGGAGATGATTTCACAGAACACAATGAAGTTTCTCAGAAAGCTTCTTTCTCTTTGTTATGGGAGGATATTTCCTTTCTCCCTATAGTCTTCAAAGGGATCCGAAATATCTGTTCTCAGATTCCACAGAAATAAGGCTAGCAAAGAGATCCACCAAATACAGATGTAACTCTGTGAGTGGAAGTCACATATCACAGATCAGTTTCTCAGAAATCTTCTTTCCAGATTTCATCGGAGGATATTTCCTTTTTCACCATAGCCGTCTACGGGCTTCCAAATATCACTTTGCCAATTCCACGAGAACTGTCTTAGCGAAAAGATTCTTGAGGGGAAAGCTGCAACTCTGAGAGATGATTTCACAGAACACAAAGAAGTTTCTCAGAAAGCTTCTTTCTCTTTGTTATCGGAGGATATTTCCTTTGGCCCTATAGTCTTCAAAGGGATCCGAAATATCTGTTCTCAGATTCCACAGAAATAAGGCTAGCAAAGAGATCCACGAAATACAGATGTAAGTCTGTGAGTGGAAGTCACATATCACAGAGCAGTTTCTCAGAAAGCTTCTTTCCAGATTTCATTGGAGGATATTTCCTTTTTCACCATTGCCCTCTATGGGCTTCCAAATATCACTTTGCCAATTCCACAAGAACTGTCTTAGAGAAAGGCTTCTTGAGGGGAAAGCTGTAACTCTGTGAGATGATTTCAAAGAACACAAAGAAGTTTCTCAGAAAGCTTCTTTCTCTTTGTTATCGGAGGATATTTCCTTTGGCCCTATAGTCTTCAAAGGGATCCGAAATATCTGTTCTCAGATTCCACAGAAATAAGGCTAGCAAAGAGATCCACGAAGTACAGATGTAACTCTGTGAGTGGAAGTCACATATCACAGAGCAGTTTCTCAGAAAACTTTTTTCCAGATTTCATCGGAGGATATTTCCTTTTTCACCATAGCCGTCTATGGGCTTCCAAATATCACTTTGCCAATTCCACAAGAACTGTCTTAGCGAAAGGCTTCTTGAGGGGAAAGCTGTAAGTCTGTGAGATGATTTCACAGAACACAAAGAAGTTTCTCAGAAAGCTTCTTTCTCTTTGTTATCGGAGGATATTTCCTTTGGCCCTATAGTCTTCCAAGGGATCCGAAATATCTGTTCTCAGATTCCACAGAAATAAGGCTAGCAAAGAGATCCACGAAATACAGATGTAACTCTGTGAGTGGAAGTCACATATCACAGAGCAGTTTCTCAGAAAGCTTCTTTCCAGATTTCATTGGAGGATATTTCCTTTTTCACCATTGCCCTCTATGGGCTTCCAAATATCACTTTGCCAATTCCACAAGAACTGTCTTAGAGAAAGGCTTCTTGAGGGGAAAGCTGTAACTCTGTGAGATGATTTCACAGAACACAAAGAAGTTTCTCAGAAAGCTTCTTTCTCTTTGTTATCGGAGGATATTTCCTTTGGCCCTATAGTCTTCAAAGGGATCCGAAATATCTGTTCTCAGATTCCACAGAAATAAGGCTAGCAAAGAGATCCACGAAATACAGATATAACTCTGTGAGTGGAAGTCACATATCACAGAGCAGTTTCTCAGAAAGCTTCTTTCCAGATTTCATCCGAGGATATTTCCTTTTTCAAGATAGCCCTCTATGGGCTTCCAAATATCACTTTGCCATTTCCACAAGAACTGTCTTAGCGAAAGGCTTCTTGAGAGGAAAGCTGTAACTCAGGGAGATGATTTCACAGAACACAATGAAGTTTCTCAGAAAGCTTCTTTCTCTTTGTTATGGGAGGATATTTCCGTTCTCCCTATAGTCTTCAAAGGGATCCGAAATATCTGTTCTCAGATTCCACAGAAATAAGGCTAGCAAAGAGATCCACCAAATACAGATGTAACTCTGTGAGTGGAAGTCACATATCACAGAGCAGTTTCTCAGAAATCTTCTTTCCAGATTTCATCGGAGGATATTTCCTTTTTCACCATAGCCGTCTATGGGCTTCCAAATATCACTTTGCCAATTCCACGAGAACTGTCTTAGCGAAAAGCTTCTTGAGGGGAAAGCTGCAACTCTGAGAGATGATTTCACAGAACACAAAGAAGTTTCTCAAAAAGCTTCTTTCTCTTTGTTATCGGAGGATATTTCCTTTGGCCCTATAGTCTTCAAAGGGATCCGAAATATCTGTTCTCAGATTCCACAGAAATAAGGCTAGCAAAGAGAACCAAGAAATACAGATGTAACTCTGTGAGTGGAAGTCACATATCACAGAGCAGTTTCTCAGAAAGCTTCTTTCCAGATTTCATTGGAGGATATTTCCTTTTTCACCATTGCCCTCTATGGGCTTCCAAATATCACTTTGCCAATTCCAAAAGAACTGTCTTAGAGAAAGGCTTCTTGAGGGGAAAGCTGTAACTCTGTGAGATGATTTCAAAGAACACAAAGAAGTTTCTCAGAAAGCTTCTTTCTCTTTGTTATCGGAGGATATTTCCTTTGGCCCTATAGTCTTCAAAGGGATCCGAAATATCTGTTCTCAGATTCCACAGAAATAAGGCTAGCAAAGAGATCCACGAAGTACAGATGTAACTCTGTGAGTGGAAGTCACATATCACAGAGCAGTTTCTCAGAAAACTTCTTTCCAGATTTCATCGGAGGATATTTCCTTTTTCACCATAGCCGTCTATGGGCTTCCAAATATCACTTTGCCAATTCCACAAGAACTGTCTTAGCGAAAGGCTTCTTGAGGGGAAAGCTGTAACTCTGTGAGATGATTTCACAGAACACAAAGAAGTTTCTCAGAAAGCTTCTTTCTCTTTGTTATCGGAGGATATTTCCTTTGGCCCTTTAGTCTTCAAAGGGATCCGAAATATCTGTTCTCAGATTCCACAGAAATAAGGCTAGCAAAGAGATCCACGAAATACAGATGTAACTCTGTGAGTGGAAGTCACATATCACAGAGCAGTTTCTCAGAAAGCTTCTTTCCAGATTTCATCCGAGGATATTTCCTTTTTCACCGTAGCCCCCTATGGGCTTCCAAATATCACTTTGCCAATTCCACAAGAACTGTCTTAGCGAAAGGCTTCTTGAGGGGAAAGCTGTAACTCTGTGAGATGATTTCACAGAACACAAAGAAGTTTCTCAGAAAGCTTCTTTCTCTTTGTTATCGGAGGATATTTCCTTTGGCCCTATAGTCTTCAAAGGGATCCGAAATATCTGTTCTCAGATTCCACAGAAATAAGGCTAGCAAGGAGATCCACGAAATACAGATGTAACTCTGTGAGTGGAAGTCACATATCACAGAGCAGTTTCTCAGAAAGCTTCTTTCCAGATTTCATCGGAGGATATTTCCTTTTTCACCATAGCCGTCTATGGGCTTCCAAATATCACTTTGCCAATTCCACAAGAACTGTCTTAGCGAAAGGCTTCTTGAGGGGAAAGCTGTAACTCTGTGAGATGATTTCACAGAACAGAAAGAAGTTTCTCAGAAAGCTTCTTTCTCTTTGTTATCGGAGGATATTTCCTTTGGCCCTATAGTCTTCAAAGGGATCCGAAATATCTGTTCTCAGATTCCACAGAAATAAGGCTAGCAAAGAGATCCACGAAATACAGATGTAACTCTGTGAGTGGAAGACACATATCACAGAGCAGTTTCTCAGAAAGCTTCTTTCCAGATTTCATCGGAGGATATTTCCTTTTTCACCATAGCCCTCTATGGGCTTCCAAATATCACTTTGCCAATTCCACAAGAACTGTCTTAGCGAAAGGCTTCTTGAGGGGAAAGCTGTAACTCTGTGAGATGATTTCACAGAACACAAAGAAGTTTCTCAGAAAGCTTCTTTCTGTTTGTTAAGGGAGGATATTTCCTTTGGCCCTATAGTCTTCAAAGGGATTCTAACTATCTGCTCTCAGATTCCACAGAAATAAGGCTAGCAAAGAGATCCACGAAATACAGATGTAACTCTGTGAGTGGAAGTCACATATCACAGAGCAGTTTCTCAGAAAGCTTCTTTCCAGATTTCATCGGAGGATATTTCCTTTTTCACCATAGCCCTCTATGGGCTTCCAAGTATCACTTTTCCAATTCCACAAGAACTGTTTTAGCGAAAGGCTTCTTGAGGGGAAAGCTGTAACTCTGACAGATGATTTCACAGAACAGAAAGAAGTTTCTCAGAAAGCTTCTTTCTCTATGTTATCGGAGGATATTTCCTTTGGCCCTATAGTCTTCAAAGGGATCCGAAATATCTGTTCTCAGATTCCACAGAAATAAGGCTAGCAAAGAGATCCACGAAATACAGATGTAGCTCTGTGAGTGGAAGTCACATATCACAGAGCAGTTTCTCAGAAAGCTTCTTTCCAGATTTCATCCGAGGATATTTCCTTTTTCACCGTAGCCCCCTATGGGCTTCCAAATATCACTTTGCCAATTCCACAAGAACTGTCTTAGCGAAAGGCTTCTTGAGGGGAAAGCTGTAACTCTGTGAGATGATTTCACAGAACACAAAGAAGTTTCTCAGAAAGCTTCTTTCTCTTTGTTATCGGAGGACATTTCTTTGGCCCTATAGCCTTCAAAGGGATCCGAAATTACTGTTCTCAGATTCCACAGAAATAAGGCTAGCAAAGAGATCCACAAAATACAGATGTAACTCTGTGAGTGGAAGTCACATGTCACAGAGCAGTTTCTCAGAAAGCTTCTTTACAGATTTCATTGGAGGATATTTCCTTTTTCACAATAGCCCTCTATGGGTTTCCAAATATCACTTTGCCAATTCCACAAGAACTGTCTTAGCGAAAGGCTTCTTGAGGGGAAAGCTGTAACTCTGGGAGATGATTTCACAGAACACAAAGAAGTTTCTCAGAAAGCTTCTTTCTCTTTTTTATCGTTGGATATTTCTTTGGCCCTATAGTCTTCAAAGGGATCCGAAATATCTGTTCTCAGATTCCACAGAAATAAGGCTAGCAAAGAGATCCACGAAATACAGATGTAACTCTGTGAGTGGAAGTCACATATCACAGAGCAGTTTCTCAGAAAGCTTCTTTCCAGATTTCATCCGAGGATATTTCCTTTTTCACCGTAGCCCCCTATGGGCTTCCAAATATCACTTTGCCAATTCCACAAGAACTGTCTTAGCGAAAGGCTTCTTGAGGGGAAAGCTGTAACTCTGTGAGATGATTTCACAGAACACAAAGAAGTTTCTCAGAAAGCTTCTTTCTCTTTGTTATCGGAGGACATTTCTTTGGCCCTATAGTCTTCAAAGGGATCCGAAATATCTGTTCTCAGATTCCACAGAAATAAGGCTAGCAAAGAGATCCACGAAATACAGATGTAACTCTGTGAGTGGAAGTCACATATCACAGAGCAGTTTCTCAGAAAGCTTCTTTCCAGATTTCATCGGAGGATATTTCCTTTTTCACCATTGCCCTCTATGGGCTTCCAAATATCACTTTGCCAATTCCACAAGAACTGTCTTAGAGAAAGGCTTCTTGAGGGGAAAGCTGTAACTCTGTGAGATGATTTCACAGAACACAAAGAAGTTTCTCAGAAAGCTTCTTTCTCTTTGTTATCGGAGGATATTTCCTTTGGCCCTATAGTCTTCAAAGGGATCCGAAATATCTGTTCTCAGATTCCACAGAAATAAGGCTAGCAAAGAGATCCACGAAGTACAGATGTAACTCTGTGAGTGGAAGTCACATATCACAGAGCAGTTTCTCAGAAAACTTCTTTCCAGATTTCATCGGAGGATATTTCCTTTTTCACCATAGCCGTCTATGGGCTTCCAAATATCACTTTGCCAATTCCACAAGAACTGTCTTAGCGAAAGGCTTCTTGAGGGGAAAGCTGTAACTCTGTGTGATGATTTCACAGAACACAAAGAAGTTTCTCAGAAAGCTTCTTTCTCTTTGTTATCGGAGGATATTTCCTTTGGCCCTTTAGTCTTCAAAGGGATCCGAAATATCTGTTCTCAGATTCCACAGAAATAAGGCTAGCAAAGAGATCCACGAAATACAGATGTAACTCTGTGAGTGGAAGTCACATATCACAGAGCAGTTTCTCAGAAAGCTTCTTTCCAGATTTCATCCGAGGATATTTCCTTTTTCACCGTAGCCCCCTATGGGCTTCCAAATATCACTTTGCCAATTCCACAAGAACTGTCTTAGCGAAAGGCTTCTTGAGGGGAAAGCTGTAACTCTGTGAGATGATTTCACAGAACACAAGGAAGTTTCTCAGAAAGCTTCTTTCTCTTTGTTATAGGAGGATATTTCCTTTGGCCCTATAGTCTTCAAAGGGATCCGAAATATCTGTTCTCAGATTCCACAGAAATAAGGCTAGCAAAGAGATCCACAAAATACAGATGTAACTCTGTGAGTGGAAGTCACATGTAACAGAGCAGTTTCTCAGAAAGCTTCTTTCCAGATTTCATTGGAGGATATTTCCATTTTCACAAATAGCCCTCTATGGGCTTCCAAATATCACTTTGCCAATTCCACAAGAACTGTCTTAGCCAAAGGCTTCTTCAGGGGAAAGCTGTAACTCTGGGAGATGATTTCACAGAACACTAAGAAGTTTCTCAGAAAGCTTCTTTCTCTTTGTTATCGTTGGATATTTCTTTGGCCCTATAGTCTTCAAAGGGATCCGAAATATCTGTTCTCAGATTCCACAGAAATAAGGCTAGCAAGGAGATCCACGAAATACAGATGTAACTCTGTGAGTGGAAGTCACATATCACAGAGCAGTTTCTCAGAAAGCTTCTTTCCAGATTTCATTGGAGGATATTTCCTTTTTCACCATTGCCCTCTATGGGCTTCCAAATATCACTTTGCCAATTCCACAAGAACTGTCTTAGAGAAAGGCTTCTTGAGGGGAAAGCTGTAACTCTGTGAGATGATTTCACAGAACACAAAGAAGTTTCTCAGAAAGCTTCTTTCTCTTTGTTATCGGAGGATATTTCCTTTGGCCCTATAGTCTTCAAAGGGATCCGAAATATCTGTTCTCAGATTCCACAGAAATAAGGCTAGCAAAGAGATCCACGAAATACAGATGTAACTCTGTGAGTGGAAGTCACATATCACAGAGCAGTTTCTCAGAAAGCTTCTTTCCAGATTTCATCGGAGGATATTTCCTTTTTCACCATAGCCGTCTATGGGATTCCAAATATCACTTTGCCAATTCCACAAGAACTGTCTTAGCGAAAGGCTTCTTGAGGGGAAAGCTGTAACTCTGTGAGATGATTTCACAGAACACAAAGAAGTTTCTCAGAAAGCTTCTTTCTCTTTGTTATCGGAGGATATTTCCTTTGGCCCTTTAGTCTTCAAAGGGATCCGAAATATCTGTTCTCAGATTCCACAGAAATAAGGCTAGCAAAGAGATCCATGAAATACCGATGTAACTCTGTGAGTGGAAGTCACATATCACAGAGCAGTTTCTCAGAAATCTTCTTTCCAGATTTCATCGTAGGATATTTCCTTTTTCACCATAGCCGTCTATGGGCTTCCAAATATCACTTTGCCAATTCCACGACAACTGTCTTAGCGAAAAGCTCCTTGAGGGGAAAGCTGCAACTCTGAGAGATGATTTCACAGAACACAAAGAAGTTTCTCAGAAAGCTTCTTTCTCTTTGTTATCGGAGGATATTTCCTTTGGCCCTATAGTCTTCAAAGGGATCCGAAATATTTGTTCTCAGATTCTACAGAAATAAGGCTAGCAAAGAGATCCACGAAATACAGATGTAACTCTGTGAGTGGAAGTCATATATCACAGAGCAGTTTCTCAGAAAGCTTCTTTCCAGATTTCATCGGAGGATATTTCCTTTTTCACCATAGCCGTCTATGGGCTTCCAAATATCACTTTGCCAATTCCACAAGAACTGTCTTAGCGAAAGGCTTCTTGAGGGGAAAGCTCTAACTCTGTGAGATGATTTCACAGAACACAAAGAAGTTTCTCAGAAAGCTTCTTTCTCTTTGTTATCGGAGGATATTTCCTTTGGCCCTATAGTCTTCAAAGGGATCCGAAATATCTGTTCTCAGATTCCACAGAAATAAGGCTAGCAAAGAGATCCACGAAATACAGATATAACTCTGTGAGGGGAAGTCACATATCACAGAGCAGTTTCTCAGAAAGCTTCTTTCCAGATTTCATCCGAGGATATTTCCTTTTTCAAGATAGCCCTCTATGGGCTTCCAAATATCACTTTGCCATTTCCACAAGAAGTGTCTTAGCGAAAGGCTTCTTGAGAGGAAAGCTGTAACTCAGGGAGATGATTTCACAGAACACAATGAAGTTTCTCAGAAAGCTTCTTTCTCTTTGTTATCGGAGGATATTTCCTTTCTCCCTATAGTCTTCAAAGGGATCCGAAATATCTGTTCTCAGATTCCCCAGAAATAAGGCTAGTAAAGAGATCCACGAAATACAGATGTAACTCTGTGAGTGGAAGTCACATATCACAGAGCAGTTTCTCAGAAAGCTTCTTTCCAGATTTCATCGGAGGATATTTCCTTTTTCACCGTAGCCCCCTATGGGCTTCCAAATATCACTTTGCCAATTCCACAAGAACTGTCTTAGCGAAAGGCTTCTTGAGGGGAAAGCTGTAACTCTGTGAGATGATTTCACAGAACACAAAGAAGTTTCTCAGAAAGCTTCTTTCTCTTTGTTATCGGAGGACATTTCTTTGGCCCTATAGTCTTCAAAGGGATCCGAAATATCTGTTCTCAGATTCCACAGAAATAAGGCTAGCAAAGAGATCCACGAAATACAGATGTAACTCTGTGAGTGGAAGTCACATATCACAGAGCAGTTTCTCAGAAAGCTTCTTTCCAGATTTCATCGGAGGATATTTCCTTTTTCACCATTGCCCTCTATGGGCTTCCAAATATCACTTTGCCAATTCCACAAGAACTGTCTTAGAGAAAGGCTTCTTGAGGGGAAAGCTGTAACTCTGTGAGATGATTTCAAAGAACACAAAGAAGTTTCTCAGAAAGCTTCTTTCTCTTTGTTATCGGAGGATATTTCCTTTGGCCCTATAGTCTTCAAAGGGATCCGAAATATCTGTTCTCAGATTCCACAGAAATAAGGCTAGCAAAGAGATCCACGAAGTACAGATGTAACTCTGTGAGTGGAAGTCACATATCACAGAGCAGTTTCTCAGAAAACTTCTTTCCAGATTTCATCGGAGGATATTTCCTTTTTCACCATAGCCGTCTATGGGCTTCCAAATATCACTTTGCCAATTCCACAAGAACTGTCTTAGCGAAAGGCTTCTTGAGGGGAAAGCTGTAACTCTGTGTGATGATTTCACAGAACACAAAGAAGTTTCTCAGAAAGCTTCTTTCTCTTTGTTATCGGAGGATATTTCCTTTGGCCCTTTAGTCTTCAAAGGGATCCGAAATATCTGTTCTCAGATTCCACAGAAATAAGGCTAGCAAAGCGATCCACGAAATACAGATGTAACTCTGTGAGTGGAAGTCACATATCACAGAGCAGTTTCTCAGAAAGCTTCTTTCCAGATTTCATCCGAGGATATTTCCTTTTTCACCGTAGCCCCCTATGGGCTTCCAAATATCACTTTGCCAATTCCACAAGAACTGTCTTAGCGAAAGGCTTCTTCAGGGGAAAGCTGTAACTCTGTGAGATGATTTCACAGAACACAAAGAAGTTTCTCAGAAAGCTTCTTTCTCTTTGTTATCGGAGGATATTTCCTTTGGCCCTATAGTCTTCAAAGGGATCCGAAATATCTGTTCTCAGATTCCACAGAAATAAGGCTAGCAAGGAGATCCACGAAATACAGATGTAACTCTGTGAGTGGAAGTCACATATCAAAGAGCAGTTTCTCAGAAAGCTTCTTTCCAGATTTCATCGGAGGATATTTCCTTTTTCACCATAGCCGTCTATGGGCTTCCAAATATCACTTTGCGAATTCCACAAGAACTGTCTTAGCGAAAGGCTTCTTGAGGGGAAAGCTGTAACTCTGTGAGATGATTTCACAGAACACAAAGAAGTTTCTCAGAAAGCTTCTTTCTCTTTGTTATCGGAGGATATTTCCTTTGGCCCTATAGTCTTCAAAGGGATCCGAAATATCTGTTCTCAGATTCCACAGAAATAAGGCTAGCAAAGGGATCCACGAAATACAGATGTAACTCTGTGAGTGGAAGACACATATCACAGAGCAGTTTCTCAGAAAGCTTCTTTCCAGATTTCATCGGAGGATATTTCCTTTTTCACCATAGCCCTCTATGGGCTTCCAAATATCACTTTGCCAATTCCACAAGAACTGTCTTAGCGAAAGACTTCTTGAGGGGAAAGCTGTAACTCTGTGAGATGATTTCACAGAACACAAAGAAGTTTCTCAGAAAGCTTCTTTCTGTTTGTTATGGGAGGATATTTCCTTTGGCCCTATAGTCTTCAAAGGGATTCTAACTATCTGCTCTCAGATTCCACAGAAATAAGGCTAGCAAAGAGATCCACGAAATACAGATGTAACTCTGTGAGTGGAAGTCACATATCACAGAGCAGTTTCTCAGAAAGCTTCTTTCCAGATTTCATCGGAGGATATTTCCTTTTTCACCATAGCCCTCTATGGGCTTCCAAGTATCGCTTTTCCAATTCCACAAGAACTGTTTTAGCGAAAGGCTTCTTGAGGGGAAAGCTGTAACTCTGACAGATGATTTCACAGAACAGAAAGAAGTTTCTCAGAAAGCTTCTTTCTCTATGTTATCGGAGGATATTTCCTTTGGCCCTATAGTCTTCAAAGGGATCCGAAATATCTGTTCTCAGATTCCACAGAAATAAGGTTAGCAAAGAGATCCACGAAATACAGATGTAGCTCTGTGAGTGGAAGTCACATATCACAGAGCAGTTTCTCAGAAAGCTTCTTTCCAGATTTCATCCGAGGATATTTCCTTTTTCACCGTAGCCCCCTATGGGCTTCCAAATATCACTTTGCCAATTCCACAAGAACTGTCTTAGCGAAAGGCTTCTTGAGGGGAAAGCTGTAACTCTGTGAGATGATTTCACAGAACACAAAGAAGTTTCTCAGAAAGCTTCTTTCTCTTTGTTATCGGAGGACATTTCTTTGGCCCTATAGTCTTCAAAGGGATCCGAAATTACTGTTCTCAGATTCCACAGAAATAAGGCTAGCAAAGAGATCCACAAAATACAGATGTAACTCTGTGAGTGGAAGTCACATGTCACAGAGCAGTTTCTCAGAAAGCTTCTTTACAGATTTCATTGGAGGATATTTCCTTTTTCACAATAGCCCTCTACGGGCTTCCAAATATCACTTTGCCAATTCCACAAGAACTGTCTTAGCGAAAGGCTTCTTGAGGGGAAAGCTGTAACTCTGGGAGATGATTTCACAGAACACAAAGAAGTTTCTCAGAAAGCTTCTTTCTCTTTTTTATCGTTGGATATTTCTTTGGCCCTATAGTCTTCAAAGGGATCCGAAATATCTGTTCTCAGATTCCACAGAAATAAGGCTAGCAAAGAGATCCACGAAATACAGATGTAACTCTGTGAGTGGAAGTCACATATCACAGAGCAGTTTCTCAGAAAGCTTCTTTCCAGATTTCATCCGGGGATATTTCCTTTTTCACCGTAGCCCCCTATGGGCTTCCAAATATCACTTTGCCAATTCCACAAGAACTGTCTTAGCGAAAGGCTTCTTGAGGGGAAAGCTGTAACTCTGTGAGATGATTTCACAGAACACAAAGAAGTTTCTCAGAAAGCTTCTTTCTCTTTGTTATCGGAGGACATTTCTTTGGCCCTGTAGTCTTCAAAGGGATCCGAAATATCTGTTCTCAGATTCCACAGAAATAAGGCTAGCAAAGTGATCCACAAAATACAGATGTAACTCTGTGAGTGGAAGTCACATGTAACAGAGCAGTTTCTCAGAAAGCTTCTTTCCAGATTTCATTGGAGGATATTTCCATTTTCACAATAGCCCTCTATGGGCTTCCAAATATCACTTTGCCAATTCCACAAGAACTGTCTTAGCGAAAGGCTTCTTCAGGGGAAAGCTGTAACTCTGGGAGATGATTTCACAGAACACAAAGAAGTTTCTCAGAAAGCTTCTTTCTCTTTGTTATCGTTGGATATTTCTTTGGCCCTATAGTCTTCAAAGGGATCCGAAATATCTGTTCTCAGATTCCACAGAAATAAGGCTAGCAAAGAGATCCACGAAATACAGATGTAACTCTGTGAGTGGAAGTCACATATCACAGAGCAGTTTCTCAGAAAGCTTCTTTCCAGATTTCATTGGAGGATATTTCCTTTTTCACCATTGCCCTCTATGGGCTTCCAAATATCACTTTGCCAATTCCACAAGAACTGTCTTAGAGAAAGGCTTCTTGAGGGGAAAGCTGTAACTCTGTGAGATGATTTCACAGAACACAAAGAAGTTTCTCAGAAAGCTTCTTTCTCTTTGTTATCGGAGGATATTTCCTTTGGCCCTATAGTCTTCAAAGGGATCCGAAATATCTGTTCTCAGATTCCACAGAAATAAGGCTAGCAAAGAGATCCACGAAATACAGATGTAACTCTGTGAGTGGAAGTCACATATCACAGAGCAGTTTCTCAGAAAGCTTCTTTCCAGATTTCATCGGAGGATATTTCCTTTTTCACCATAGCCGTCTATGGGCTTCCAAATATCACTTTGCCAATTCCACAAGAACTGTCTTAGCGAAAGGCTTCTTGAGGGGAAAGCTGTAACTCTGTGAGATGATTTCACAGAACACAAAGAAGTTTCTCAGAAAGCTTCTTTCTCTTTGTTATCGGAGGATATTTCCTTTGGCCCTTTAGTCTTCAAAGGGATCCGAAATATCTGTTCTCAGATTCCACAGAAATAAGGCTAGCAAAGAGATCCACGAAATACCGATGTAACTCTGTGAGTGGAAATCACATATCACAGAGCAGTTTCTCAGAAATCTTCTTTCCAGATTTCATCGTAGGATATTTCCTTTTTCACCATAGCCGTCTATGGGCTTCCAAATATCACTTTGCCAATTCCACGACAACTGTCTTAGCGAAAAGCTCCTTGAGGGGAAAGCTGCAACTCTGAGAGATGATTTCACAGAACACAAAGAAGTTTCTCAGAAAGCTTCTTTCTCTTTGTTATCGGAGGATATTTCCTTTGGCCCTATAGTCTTCAAAGGGATCCGAAATATCTGTTCTCAGATTCTACAGAAATAAGGCTAGCAAAGAGATCCACGAAATACAGATGTAACTCTGTGAGTGGAAGTCACATATCACAGAGCAGTTTCTCAGAAAGCTTCTTTCCAGATTTCATCGGAGGATATTTCCTTTTTCACCATAGCCGTCTATGGGCTTCCAAATATCACTTTGCCAATTCCACAAGAACTGTCTTAGCGAAAGGCTTCTTGAGGGGAAAGCTCTAACTCTGTGAGATGATTTCACAGAACACAAAGAAGTTTCTCAGAAAGCTTCTTTCTCTTTGTTATCGGAGGATATTTCCTTTGGCCCTATAGTCTTCAAAGGGATCCGAAATATCTGTTCTCAGATTCCACAGAAATAAGGCTAGCAAAGAGATCCACGAAATACAGATATAACTCTGTGAGGGGAAGTCACATATCACAGAGCAGTTTCTCAGAAAGCTTCTTTCCAGATTTCATCCGAGGATATTTCCTTTTTCAAGATAGCCCTCTATGGGCTTCCAAATATCACTTTGCCAATTCCACAAGAACTGTCTTAGCGAAAGGCTTCTTGAGAGCAAAGCTGTAACTCAGGGAGATGATTTCACAGAACACAATGAAGTTTCTCAGAAAGCTTCTTTCTCTTTGTTATCGGAGGATATTTCCTTTCTCCCTATAGTCTTCAAAGGGATCCGAAATATCTGTTCTCAGATTCCACAGAAATAAGGCTAGTAAAGAGATCCACGAAATACAGATGTAACTCTGTGAGTGGAAGTCACATATCACAGAGCAGTTTCTCAGAAAGCTTCTTTCCAGATTTCATCGGAGGATATTTCCTTTTTCACCATAGACCTCTATGGGCTTCCAAGTATCACTTTTCCAATTCCACAAGAACTGCTTTAGCGAAAGGCTTCTTGAGGGGAAAGCTGTAACTCTGACAGATGATTTCACAGAACACAAAGAAGTTTCTCAGAAAGCTTCTTTCTCTTTGTTATCGGAGGATATTTCCTTTGGCCCTATAGTCTTCAAAGGGATCCGAAATATCTGTTCTCAGATTCCACAGAAAAAAGGTTAGCAAAGAGATCCACGAAATAGAGATGTAACTCTGTGAGTGGAAGTCACATATCACAGAGCAGTTTCTCAGAAAGCTTCTTTCCAGATTTCATCCGAGGATATTTCCTTTTTCACCGTAGCCCCCTATGGGCTTCCAAATATCACTTTGCCAATTCCACAAGAACTGTCTTAGCGAAAGGCTTCTTGAGGGGAAAGCTGTAACTCTGTGAGATGATTTCACAGAACACAAAGAAGTTTCTCAGAAAGCTTCTTTCTCTTTGTTATCGGAGGACATTTCTTTGGCCCTATAGTCTTCAAAGGGATCCGAAATATCTGTTCTCAGATTCCACAGAAATAAGGCTAGCAAAGAGATCCACGAAATACAGATGTAACTCTGTGAGTGGAAGTCACATATCACAGAGCAGTTTCTCAGAAAGCTTCTTTCCAGATTTCATCCGAGGATATTTCCTTTTTCACCGTAGCCCCCTATGGGCTTCCAAATATCACTTTGCCAATTCCACAAGAACTGTCTTAGCGAAAGGCTTCTTGAGGGGAAAGCTGTAACTCTGTGAGATGATTTCACAGAACACAAAGAAGTTTCTCAGAAAGCTTCTTTCTCTTTGTTATCGGAGGATATTTCCTTTGGCCCTATAGTCTTCAAAGGGATCCGAAATATCTGTTCTCAGATTCCACAGAAATAAGGCTAGCAAAGAGATCCACGAAATACAGATGTAACTCTGTGAGTGGAAGTCACATATCACAGAGCAGTTTCTCAGAAAGCTTCTTTCCAGATTTCATCGGAGGATATTTCCTTTTTCACCATAGCCGTCTATGGGCTTCCAAATATCAATTTGCCAATTCCACAAGAACTGTCTTAGCGAAAGGCTTCTTGAGGGGAAAGCTGTAACTCTGTGAGATGATTTCACAGAACACAAAGAAGTTTCTCAGAAAGCTTCTTTCTCTTTGTTATCGGAGGATATTTCCTTTGGCCCTATAGTCTTCAAAGGGATCCGAAATATCTGTTCTCAGATTCCACAGAAGTAAGGCTAGCAAAGAGATCCACGAAATACAGATGTAACTCTGTGAGTGGAAGACACATATCACAGAGCAGTTTCTCAGAAAGCTTCTTTCCAGATTTCATCGGAGGATATTTCCTTTTTCACCATAGCCCTCTATGGGCTTCCAAATATCACTTTGCCAATTCCACAAGAACTGTCTTAGCGAAAGGCTTCTTGAGGGGAAAGCTGTAACTCTGTGAGATGATTTCACAGAACACAAAGAAGTTTCTCAGAAAGCTTCTTTCTGTTTTTTATGGGAGGATATTTCCTTTGGCCCTATAGTCTTCAAAGGGATTCTAACTATCTGCTCTCAGATTCCACAGAAATAAGGCTAGCAAAGAGATCCACGAAATACAGATGTAACTCTGTGAGTGGAAGTCACATATCACAGAGCAGTTTCTCAGAAAGCTTCTTTCCAGATTTCATCGGAGGATATTTCCTTTTTCACCATAGCCGTCTATGGGCTTCCAAATATCACTTTGCGAATTCCACAAGAACTGTCTTAGCGAAAGGCTTCTTGAGGGGAAAGCTGTAACTCTGTGAGATGATTTCACAGAACACAAAGAAGTTTCTCAGAAAGCTTCTTTCTCTTTGTTATCGGAGGATATTTCCTTTGGCCCTATAGTCTTCAAAGGGATCCGAAATATCTGTTCTCAGATTCCACAGAAATAAGGCTAGCAAAGGGATCCACGAAATACAGATGTAACTCTGTGAGTGGAAGACACATATCACAGAGCAGTTTCTCAGAAAGCTTCTTTCCAGATTTCATCGGAGGATATTTCCTTTTTCACCATAGCCCTCTATGGGCTTCCAAATATCACTTTGCCAATTCCACAAGAACTGTCTTAGCGAAAGACTTCTTGAGGGGAAAGCTGTAACTCTGTGAGATGATTTCACAGAACACAAAGAAGTTTCTCAGAAAGCTTCTTTCTGTTTGTTATGGGAGGATATTTCCTTTGGCCCTATAGTCTTCAAAGGGATTCTAACTATCTGCTCTCAGATTCCACAGAAATAAGGCTAGCAAAGAGATCCACGAAATACAGATGTAACTCTGTGAGTGGAAGTCACATATCACAGAGCAGTTTCTCAGAAAGCTTCTTTCCAGATTTCATCGGAGGATATTTCCTTTTTCACCATAGCCCTCTATGGGCTTCCAAGTATCACTTTTCCAATTCCACAAGAACTGTTTTAGCGAAAGGCTTCTTGAGGGGAAAGCTGTAACTCTGACAGATGATTTCACAGAACAGAAAGAAGTTTCTCAGAAAGCTTCTTTCTCTATGTTATCGGAGGATATTTCCTTTGGCCCTATAGTCTTCAAAGGGATCCGAAATATCTGTTCTCAGATTCCACAGAAATAAGGTTAGCAAAGAGATCCACGAAATACAGATGTAGCTCTGTGAGTGGAAGTCACATATCACAGAGCAGTTTCTCAGAAAGCTTCTTTCCAGATTTCATCCGAGGATATTTCCTTTTTCACCGTAGCCCCCTATGGGCTTCCAAATATCACTTTGCCAATTCCACAAGAACTGTCTTAGCGAAAGGCTTCTTGAGGGGAAAGCTGTAACTCTGTGAGATGATTTCACAGAACACAAAGAAGTTTCTCAGAAAGCTTCTTTCTCTTTGTTATCGGAGGACATTTCTTTGGCCCTATAGTCTTCAAAGGGATCCGAAATTACTGTTCTCAGATTCCACAGAAATAAGGCTAGCAAAGAGATCCACAAAATACAGATGTAACTCTGTGAGTGGAAGTCACATGTCACAGAGCAGTTTCTCAGAAAGCTTCTTTACAGATTTCATTGGAGGATATTTCCTTTTTCACAATAGCCCTCTATGGGCTTCCAAATATCACTTTGCCAATTCCACAAGAACTGTCTTAGCGAAAGGCTTCTTGAGGGGAAAGCTGTAACTCTGGGAGATGATTTCACAGAACACAAAGAAGTTTCTCAGAAAGCTTCTTTCTCTTTTTTATCGTTGGATATTTCTTTGGCCCTATAGTCTTCAAAGGGATCCGAAATATCTGTTCTCAGATTCCACAGAAATAAGGCTAGCAAAGAGATCCACGAAATACAGATGTAACTCTGTGAGTGGAAGTCACATATCACAGAGCAGTTTCTCAGAAAGCTTCTTTCCAGATTTCATCCGGGGATATTTCCTTTTTCACCGTAGCCCCCTATGGGCTTCCAAATATCACTTTGCCAATTCCACAAGAACTGTCTTAGCGAAAGGCTTCTTGAGGGGAAAGCTGTAACTCTGTGAGATGATTTCACAGAACACAAAGAAGTTTCTCAGAAAGCTTCTTTCTCTTTGTTATCGGAGGACATTTCTTTGGCCCTGTAGTCTTCAAAGGGATCCGAAATATCTGTTCTCAGATTCCACAGAAATAAGGCTAGCAAAGTGATCCACAAAATACAGATGTAACTCTGTGAGTGGAAGTCACATGTAACAGAGCAGTTTCTCAGAAAGCTTCTTTCCAGATTTCATTGGAGGATATTTCCATTTTCACAATAGCCCTCTATGGGCTTCCAAATATCACTTTGCCAATTCCACAAGAACTGTCTTAGCGAAAGGCTTCTTCAGGGGAAAGCTGTAACTCTGGGAGATGATTTCACAGAACACAAAGAAGTTTCTCAGAAAGCTTCTTTCTCTTTGTTATCGTTGGATATTTCTTTGGCCCTATAGTCTTCAAAGGGATCCGAAATATCTGTTCTCAGATTCCACAGAAATAAGGCTAGCAAAGAGATCCACGAAATACAGATGTAACTCTGTGAGTGGAAGTCACATATCACAGAGCAGTTTCTCAGAAAGCTTCTTTCCAGATTTCATTGGAGGATATTTCCTTTTTCACCATTGCCCTCTATGGGCTTCCAAATATCACTTTGCCAATTCCACAAGAACTGTCTTAGAGAAAGGCTTCTTGAGGGGAAAGCTGTAACTCTGTGAGATGATTTCACAGAACACAAAGAAGTTTCTCAGAAAGCTTCTTTCTCTTTGTTATCGGAGGATATTTCCTTTGGCCCTATAGTCTTCAAAGGGATCCGAAATATCTGTTCTCAGATTCCACAGAAATAAGGCTAGCAAAGAGATCCACGAAATACAGATGTAACTCTGTGAGTGGAAGTCACATATCACAGAGCAGTTTCTCAGAAAGCTTCTTTCCAGATTTCATCGGAGGATATTTCCTTTTTCACCATAGCCGTCTATGGGCTTCCAAATATCACTTTGCCAATTCCACAAGAACTGTCTTAGCGAAAGGCTTCTTGAGGGGAAAGCTGTAACTCTGTGAGATGATTTCACAGAACACAAAGAAGTTTCTCAGAAAGCTTCTTTCTCTTTGTTATCGGAGGATATTTCCTTTGGCCCTTTAGTCTTCAAAGGGATCCGAAATATCTGTTCTCAGATTCCACAGAAATAAGGCTAGCAAAGAGATCCACGAAATACCGATGTAACTCTGTGAGTGGAAATCACATATCACAGAGCAGTTTCTCAGAAATCTTCTTTCCAGATTTCATCGTAGGATATTTCCTTTTTCACCATAGCCGTCTATGGGCTTCCAAATATCACTTTGCCAATTCCACGACAACTGTCTTAGCGAAAAGCTCCTTGAGGGGAAAGCTGCAACTCTGAGAGATGATTTCACAGAACACAAAGAAGTTTCTCAGAAAGCTTCTTTCTCTTTGTTATCGGAGGATATTTCCTTTGGCCCTATAGTCTTCAAAGGGATCCGAAATATCTGTTCTCAGATTCTACAGAAATAAGGCTAGCAAAGAGATCCACGAAATACAGATGTAACTCTGTGAGTGGAAGTCACATATCACAGAGCAGTTTCTCAGAAAGCTTCTTTCCAGATTTCATCGGAGGATATTTCCTTTTTCACCATAGCCGTCTATGGGCTTCCAAATATCACTTTGCCAATTCCACAAGAACTGTCTTAGCGAAAGGCTTCTTGAGGGGAAAGCTCTAACTCTGTGAGATGATTTCACAGAACACAAAGAAGTTTCTCAGAAAGCTTCTTTCTCTTTGTTATCGGAGGATATTTCCTTTGGCCCTATAGTCTTCAAAGGGATCCGAAATATCTGTTCTCAGATTCCACAGAAATAAGGCTAGCAAAGAGATCCACGAAATACAGATATAACTCTGTGAGGGGAAGTCACATATCACAGAGCAGTTTCTCAGAAAGCTTCTTTCCAGATTTCATCCGAGGATATTTCCTTTTTCAAGATAGCCCTCTATGGGCTTCCAAATATCACTTTGCCAATTCCACAAGAACTGTCTTAGCGAAAGGCTTCTTGAGAGCAAAGCTGTAACTCAGGGAGATGATTTCACAGAACACAATGAAGTTTCTCAGAAAGCTTCTTTCTCTTTGTTATCGGAGGATATTTCCTTTCTCCCTATAGTCTTCAAAGGGATCCGAAATATCTGTTCTCAGATTCCACAGAAATAAGGCTAGTAAAGAGATCCACGAAATACAGATGTAACTCTGTGAGTGGAAGTCACATATCACAGAGCAGTTTCTCAGAAAGCTTCTTTCCAGATTTCATCGGAGGATATTTCCTTTTTCACCATAGACCTCTATGGGCTTCCAAGTATCACTTTTCCAATTCCACAAGAACTGCTTTAGCGAAAGGCTTCTTGAGGGGAAAGCTGTAACTCTGACAGATGATTTCACAGAACACAAAGAAGTTTCTCAGAAAGCTTCTTTCTCTTTGTTATCGGAGGATATTTCCTTTGGCCCTATAGTCTTCAAAGGGATCCGAAATATCTGTTCTCAGATTCCACAGAAAAAAGGTTAGCAAAGAGATCCACGAAATAGAGATGTAACTCTGTGAGTGGAAGTCACATATCACAGAGCAGTTTCTCAGAAAGCTTCTTTCCAGATTTCATCCGAGGATATTTCCTTTTTCACCGTAGACCCCTATGGGCTTCCAAATATCACTTTGCCAATTCCACAAGAACTGTCTTAGCGAAAGGCTTCTTGAGGGGAAAGCTGTAACTCTGTGAGATGATTTCACAGAACACAAAGAAGTTTCTCAGAAAGCTTCTTTCTCTTTGTTATCGGAGGACATTTCTTTGGCCCTATAGTCTTCAAAGGGATCCGAAATATCTGTTCTCAGATTCCACAGAAATAAGGCTAGCAAAGAGATCCACGAAATACAGATGTAACTCTGTGAGTGGAAGTCACATATCACAGAGCAGTTTCTCAGAAAGCTTCTTTCCAGATTTCATCCGAGGATATTTCCTTTTTCACCGTAGCCCCCTATGGGCTTCCAAATATCACTTTGCCAATTCCACAAGAACTGTCTTAGCGAAAGGCTTCTTGAGGGGAAAGCTGTAACTCTGTGAGATGATTTCACAGAACACAAAGAAGTTTCTCAGAAAGCTTCTTTCTCTTTGTTATCGGAGGATATTTCCTTTGGCCCTATAGTCTTCAAAGGGATCCGAAATATCTGTTCTCAGATTCCACAGAAATAAGGCTAGCAAAGAGATCCACGAAATACAGATGTAACTCTGTGAGTGGAAGTCACATATCACAGAGCAGTTTCTCAGAAAGCTTCTTTCCAGATTTCATCGGAGGATATTTCCTTTTTCACCATAGCCGTCTATGGGCTTCCAAATATCAATTTGCCAATTCCACAAGAACTGTCTTAGCGAAAGGCTTCTTGAGGGGAAAGCTGTAACTCTGTGAGATGATTTCACAGAACACAAAGAAGTTTCTCAGAAAGCTTCTTTCTCTTTGTTATCGGAGGATATTTCCTTTGGCCCTATAGTCTTCAAAGGGATCCGAAATATCTGTTCTCAGATTCCACAGAAGTAAGGCTAGCAAAGAGATCCACGAAATACAGATGTAACTCTGTGAGTGGAAGACACATATCACAGAGCAGTTTCTCAGAAAGCTTCTTTCCAGATTTCATCGGAGGATATTTCCTTTTTCACCATAGCCCTCTATGGGCTTCCAAATATCACTTTGCCAATTCCACAAGAACTGTCTTAGCGAAAGGCTTCTTGAGGGGAAAGCTGTAACTCTGTGAGATGATTTCACAGAACACAAAGAAGTTTCTCAGAAAGCTTCTTTCTGTTTTTTATGGGAGGATATTTCCTTTGGCCCTATAGTCTTCAAAGGGATTCTAACTATCTGCTCTCAGATTCCACAGAAATAAGGCTAGCAAAGAGATCCACGAAATACAGATGTAACTCTGTGAGTGGAAGTCACATATCACAGAGCAGTTTCTCAGAAAGCTTCTTTCCAGATTTCATCGGAGGATATTTCCTTTTTCACCATAGCCCTCTATGGGCTTCCAAGTATCACTTTTCCAATTCCACAAGAACTGTTTTAGCGAAAGGCTTCTTGAGGGGAAAGCTGTAACTCTGACAGATGATTTCACAGAACAGAAAGAAGTTTCTCAGAAAGCTTCTTTCTCTATGTTATCGGAGGATATTTCCTTTGGCCCTATAGTCTTCAAAGGGATCCGAAATATCTGTTCTCAGATTCCACAGAAATAAGGCTAGCAAAGAGATCCACGAAATACAGATGTAGCTCTGTGAGTGGAAGTCACATATCACAGAGCAGTTTCTCAGAAAGCTTCTTTCCAGATTTCATCCGAGGATATTTCCTTTTTCACCGTAGCCCCCTATGGGCTTCCAAATATCACTTTGCCAATTCCACAAGAACTGTCTTAGCGAAAGGCTTCTTGAGGGGAAAGCTGTAACTCTGTGAGATGATTTCACAGAACACAAAGAAGTTTATCAGAAAGCTTCTTTCTCTTTGTTATCGGAGGACATTTCTTTGGCCCTATAGTCTTCAAAGGGATCCGAAATTACTGTTCTCAGATTCCACAGAAATAAGGCTAGCAAAGAGATCCACAAAATACAGATGTAACTCTGTGAGTGGAAGTCACATGTCACAGAGCAGTTTCTCAGAAAGCTTCTTTACAGATTTCATTGGAGGATATTTCCTTTTTCACAATAGCCCTCTATGGGCTTCCAAATATCACTTTACCAATTCCACAAGAACTGTCTTAGCGAAAGGCTTCTTGAGGGGAAAGCTGTAACTCTGGGAGATGATTTCACAGAACACAAAGAAGTTTCTCAGAAAGCTTCTTTCTCTTTTTTATCGTTGGATATTTCTTTGGCCCTATAGTCTTCAAAGGGATCCGAAATATCTGTTCTCAGATTCCACAGAAATAAGGCTAGCAAAGAGATCCACGAAATACAGATGTAACTCTGTGAGTGGAAGTCACATATCACAGAGCAGTTTCTCAGAAAGCTTCTTTCCAGATTTCATTGGAGGATATTTCCTTTTTCACTATAGCCCTCTATGGGCTTCCAAATATCACTTTGCCAATTCCACAAGAAGTGTCTTAGCGAAAGGCTTCTTGAGGGGAAAGCTGTAACTCTGTGAGATGATTTCACAGAACACAAAGAATTTTCTCAGAAAGCTTCTTTCTCTTTGTTATCGGAGGATATTTCCTTTGGCAATATAGACTTCAAAGGGATCCGAAATATCTGCTCTCAGATTCCACAGAAAAAAGGCTTGCAAAGAGATCCACGAAATACAGATGTAACACTGTGAGGGGAAGTCACATATCACAGAGCAGTTTCTCAGAAAGCTTCTTTCCAGATTTCATTGGAGGATATTTCCTTTTTCACCATTGCCCTCTATGGGCTTCCAAATATCACTTTGCCAATTCCACAAGAACTGTCTTAGAGAAAGGCTTCTTGATGGGAAAGCTGTAACTCTGTGAGATGATTTCACAGAACACAAAGAAGTTTCTCAGAAAGCTTCTTTCTCTTTGTTATCGGAGGATATTTCCTTTGGCCCTATAGTCTTCAAAGGGATCCGAAATATCTGTTCTCAGATTCCACAGAAATAAGGCTAGCAAAGAGATCCACGAAATACAGATGTAACTCTGTGAGTGGAAGTCACATATCACAGAGCAGTTTCTCAGAAAGCTTCTTTCCAGATTTCATCGGAGGATATTTCCTTTTTCACCATAGCCGTCTATGGGCTTCCAAATATCACTTTGCCAATTCCACAAGAACTGTCTTAGCGAAAGGCTTCTTGAGGGGAAAGCTGTAACTCTGTGAGATGATTTCACAGAACACAAAGAAGTTTCTCAGAAAGCTTCTTTCTCTTTGTTATCGGAGGATATTTCCTTTGGCCCTTTAGTCTTCAAAGGGATCCGAAATATCTGTTCTCAGATTCCACAGAAATAAGGCTAGCAAAGAGATCCACGAAATACCGATGTAACTCTGTGAGTGGAAATCACATATCACAGAGCAGTTTCTCAGAAATCTTCTTTCCAGATTTCATCGTAGGATATTTCCTTTTTCACCATAGCCGTCTATGGGCTTCCAAATATCACTTTGCCAATTCCACGACAACTGTCTTAGCGAAAAGCTCCTTGAGGGGAAAGCTGCAACTCTGAGAGATGATTTCACAGAACACAAAGAAGTTTCTCAGAAAGCTTCTTTCTCTTTGTTATCGGAGGATATTTCCTTTGGCCCTATAGTCTTCAAAGGGATCCGAAATATCTGTTCTCAGATTCTACAGAAATAAGGCTAGCAAAGAGATCCACGAAATACAGATGTAACTCTGTGAGTGGAAGTCACATATCACAGAGCAGTTTCTCAGAAAGCTTCTTTCCAGATTTCATCGGAGGATATTTCCTTTTTCACCATAGCCGTCTATGGGCTTCCAAATATCACTTTGCCAATTCCACAAGAACTGTCTTAGCGAAAGGCTTCTTGAGGGGAAAGCTCTAACTCTGTGAGATGATTTCACAGAACACAAAGAAGTTTCTCAGAAAGCTTCTTTCTCTTTGTTATCGGAGGATATTTCCTTTGGCCCTATAGTCTTCAAAGGGATCCGAAATATCTGTTCTCAGATTCCACAGAAATAAGGCTAGCAAAGAGATCCACGAAATACAGATATAACTCTGTGAGGGGAAGTCACATATCACAGAGCAGTTTCTCAGAAAGCTTCTTTCCAGATTTCATCCGAGGATATTTCCTTTTTCAAGATAGCCCTCTATGGGCTTCCAAATTTCACTTTGCCAATTCCACAAGAACTGTCTTAGCGAAAGGCTTCTTGAGAGCAAAGCTGTAACTCAGGGAGATGATTTCACAGAACACAATGAAGTTTCTCAGAAAGCTTCTTTCTCTTTGTTATCGGAGGATATTTCCTTTCTCCCTATAGTCTTCAAAGGGATCCGAAATATCTGTTCTCAGATTCCACAGAAATAAGGCTAGTAAAGAGATCCACGAAATACAGATGTAACTCTGTGAGTGGAAGTCACATATCACAGAGCAGTTTCTCAGAAAGCTTCTTTCCAGATTTCATCGGAGGATATTTCCTTTTTCACCATAGACCTCTATGGGCTTCCAAGTATCACTTTTCCAATTCCACAAGAACTGCTTTAGCGAAAGGCTTCTTGAGGGGAAAGCTGTAACTCTGACAGATGATTTCACAGAACACAAAGAAGTTTCTCAGAAAGCTTCTTTCTCTTTGTTATCGGAGGATATTTCCTTTGGCCCTATAGTCTTCAAAGGGATCCGAAATATCTGTTCTCAGATTCCACAGAAAAAAGGTTAGCAAAGAGATCCACGAAATAGAGATGTAACTCTGTGAGTGGAAGTCACATATCACAGAGCCGTTTCTCAGAAAGCTTCTTTCCAGATTTCATCCGAGGATATTTCCTTTTTCACCGTAGCCCCCTATGGGCTTCCAAATATCACTTTGCCAATTCCACAAGAACTGTCTTAGCGAAAGGCTTCTTGAGGGGAAAGCTGTAACTCTGTGAGATGATTTCACAGAACACAAAGAAGTTTCTCAGAAAGCTTCTTTCTCTTTGTTATCGGAGGACATTTCTTTGGCCCTATAGTCTTCAAAGGGATCCGAAATATCTGTTCTCAGATTCCACAGAAATAAGGCTAGCAAAGAGATCCACGAAATACAGATGTAACTCTGTGAGTGGAAGTCACATATCACAGAGCAGTTTCTCAGAAAGCTTCTTTCCAGATTTCATCCGAGGATATTTCCTTTTTCACCGTAGCCCCCTATGGGCTTCCAAATATCACTTTGCCAATTCCACAAGAACTGTCTTAGCGAAAGGCTTCTTGAGGGGAAAGCTGTAACTCTGTGAGATGATTTCACAGAACACAAAGAAGTTTCTCAGAAAGCTTCTTTCTCTTTGTTATCGGAGGATATTTCCTTTGGCCCTATAGTCTTCAAAGGGATCCGAAATATCTGTTCTCAGATTCCACAGAAATAAGGCTAGCAAAGAGATCCACGAAATACAGATGTAACTCTGTGAGTGGAAGTCACATATCACAGAGCAGTTTCTCAGAAAGCTTCTTTCCAGATTTCATCGGAGGATATTTCCTTTTTCACCATAGCCGTCTATGGGCTTCCAAATATCACTTTGCCAATTCCACAAGAACTGTCTTAGCGAAAGGCTTCTTGAGGGGAAAGCTGTAACTCTGTGAGATGATTTCACAGAACACAAAGAAGTTTCTCAGAAAGCTTCTTTCTCTTTGTTATCGGAGGGTATTTCCTTTGGCCCTATAGTCTTCAAAGGGATCCGAAATATCTGTTCTCAGATTCCACAGAAGTAAGGCTAGCAAAGAGATCCACGAAATACAGATGTAACTCTGTGAGTGGAAGACACATATCACAGAGCAGTTTCTCAGAAAGCTTCTTTCCAGATTTCATCGGAGGATATTTCCTTTTTCACCATAGCCCTCTATGGGCTTCCAAATATCACTTTGCCAATTCCACAAGAACTGTCTTAGCGAAAGGCTTCTTGAGGGGAAAGCTGTAACTCTGTGAGATGATTTCACAGAACACAAAGAAGTTTCTCAGAAAGCTTCTTTCTGTTTGTTATGGGAGGATATTTCCTTTGGCCCTATAGTCTTCAAAGGGATTCTAACTATCTGCTCTCAGATTCCACAGAAATAAGGCTAGCAAAGAGATCCACGAAATACAGATGTAACTCTGTGAGTGGAAGTCACATATCACAGAGCAGTTTCTCAGAAAGCTTCTTTCCAGATTTCATCGGAGGATATTTCCTTTTTCACCATAGCCCTCTATGGGCTTCCAAGTATCACTTTTCCAATTCCACAAGAACTGTTTTAGCGAAAGGCTTCTTGAGGGGAAAGCTGTAACTCTGACAGATGATTTCACAGAACAGAAAGAAGTTTCTCAGAAAGCTTCTTTCTCTATGTTATCGGAGGATATTTCCTTTGGCCCTATAGTCTTCAAAGGGATCCGAAATATCTGTTCTCAGATTCCACAGAAATAAGGCTAGCAAAGAGATCCACGAAATACAGATGTAGCTCTGTGAGTGGAAGTCACATATCACAGAGCAGTTTCTCAGAAAGCTTCTTTCCAGATTTCATCCGAGGATATTTCCTTTTTCACCGTAGCCCCCTATGGGCTTCCAAATATCACTTTGCCAATTCCACAAGAACTGTCTTAGCGAAAGGCTTCTTGAGGGGAAAGCTGTAACTCTGTGAGATGATTTCACAGAACACAAAGAAGTTTATCAGAAAGCTTCTTTCTCTTTGTTATCGGAGGACATTTCTTTGGCCCTATAGTCTTCAAAGGGATCCGAAATTACTGTTCTCAGATTCCACAGAAATAAGGCTAGCAAAGAGATCCACAAAATACAGATGTAACTCTGTGAGTGGAAGTCACATGTCACAGAGCAGTTTCTCAGAAAGCTTCTTTACAGATTTCATTGGAGGATATTTCCTTTTTCACAATAGCCCTCTATGGGCTTCCAAATATCACTTTACCAATTCCACAAGAACTGTCTTAGCGAAAGGCTTCTTGAGGGGAAAGCTGTAACTCTGGGAGATGATTTCACAGAACACAAAGAAGTTTCTCAGAAAGCTTCTTTCTCTTTTTTATCGTTGGATATTTCTTTGGCCCTATAGTCTTCAAAGGGATCCGAAATATCTGTTCTCAGATTCCACAGAAATAAGGCTAGCAAAGAGATCCACGAAATACAGATGTAACTCTGTGAGTGGAAGTCACATATCACAGAGCAGTTTCTCAGAAAGCTTCTTTCCAGATTTCATTGGAGGATATTTCCTTTTTCACTATAGCCCTCTATGGGCTTCCAAATATCACTTTGCCAATTCCACAAGAAGTGTCTTAGCGAAAGGCTTCTTGAGGGGAAAGCTGTAACTCTGTGAGATGATTTCACAGAACACAAAGAATTTTCTCAGAAAGCTTCTTTCTCTTTGTTATCGGAGGATATTTCCTTTGGCAATATAGACTTCAAAGGGATCCGAAATATCTGCTCTCAGATTCCACAGAAAAAAGGCTTGCAAAGAGATAAACGAAATACAGATGTAACACTGTGAGGGGAAGTCACATATCACAGAGCAGTTTCTCAGAAAGCTTCTTTCCAGATTTCATTGGAGGATATTTCCTTTTTCACCATTGCCCTCTATGGGCTTCCAAATATCACTTTGCCAATTCCACAAGAACTGTCTTAGAGAAAGGCTTCTTGATGGGAAAGCTGTAACTCTGTGAGATGATTTCACAGAACACAAAGAAGTTTCTCAGAAAGCTTCTTTCTCTTTGTTATCGGAGGATATTTCCTTTGGCCCTATAGTCTTCAAAGGGATCCGAAATATCTGTTCTCAGATTCCACAGAAATAAGGCTAGCAAAGAGATCCACGAAATACAGATGTAACTCTGTGAGTGGAAGTCACATATCACAGAGCAGTTTCTCAGAAAGCTTCTTTCCAGATTTCATCGGAGGATATTTCCTTTTTCACCATAGCCGTCTATGGGCTTCCAAATATCACTTTGCCAATTCCACGAGAACTGTCTTAGCGAAAGGCTTCTTGAGGGGAAAGCTGTAACTCTGTGAGATGATTTCATAGAACACAAAGAAGTTTCTCAGAAAGCTTCTTTCTCTTTGCTATCGGAGGATATTTCCTTTGGCCCTATAGTCTTCAAAGGGATCCGAAATATCTGTTCTCAGATTCCACAGAAATAAGGCTAGCAAAGAGATCCACGAAATACAGATGTAACTCTGTGAGTGGAAGTCACATATCACAGAGCAGTTTCTCAGAAAGCTTCTTTCCTGATTTCATCTGAGGATATTTCCTTTTTCACCATAGCCCTCTATGGGCTTCCAAATATCACTTTGCCAATTCCACAAGAACTGTCTTAGCGAAAGGCTTCTTGAGGGGAAAGCTGTAACTCTGTGAGATGATTTCACAGAACACAAAGAAGTTTCTCAGAAAGCTTCTTTCTCTTTGTTATCGGAGGACATTTCTTTGGCCCTATAGTCTTCAAAGGGATCCGAAATTACTGTTCTCAGATTCCACAGAAATAAGGCTAGCAAAGATATCCACAAAATACAGATGTAACTCTGTGAGTGGAAGTCAGATGTCACAGAGCAGTTTCTCAGAAAGCTTCTTTACAGATTTCATTGGAGGATATTTCCTTTTTCACAATAGCCCTCTATGGGCTTCCAAATATCACTTTGCCAATTCCACAAGAACTGTCTTAGCGAAAGGCTTCTTGAGGGGAAAGCTGTAACTCTGGGAGATGATTTCACAGAACACAAAGAAGTTTCTCAGAAAGCTTCTTTCTCTTTTTTATCGTTGGATATTTCTTTGGCCCTATAGTCTTCAAAGGGATCCGAAATATCTGTTCTCAGATTCCACAGAAATAAGGCTAGCAAAGAGATCCACGAAATACAGATGTAACTCTGTGAGTGGAAGTCACATATCACAGAGCAGTTTCTCAGAAAGCTTCTTTCCAGATTTCATTGGAGGATATTTCCTTTTTCACTATAGCCCTCTATGGGCTTCCAAATATCACTTTGCCAATTCCACAAGAACTGTCTTAGCGAAAGGCTTCTTCAGGGGAAAGCTGTAACTCTGTGAGATGATTTCACAGAACACAAAGAATTTTCTCAGAAAGCTTCTTTCTCTTTGTTATCGGAGGATATTTCCTTTGGCCCTATAGACTTCAAAGGCATCCGAAATATCTGCTCTCAGATTCCACAGAAAAAAGGCTAGCAAAGAGATCCACGAAATACAGATGTAACTCTGTGAGTGGAAGTCACATATCACAGAGCAGTTTCTCAGAAAGCTTCTTTCCAGATTTCATTGGAGGATATTTCCTTTTTCACCATTGCCCTCTATGGGCTTCCAAATATCACTTTGCCAATTCCACAAGAACTGTCTTAGAGAAAGGCTTCTTGAGGGGAAAGCTGTAACTCTGTGAGATGATTTCACAGAACACAAAGAAGTTTCTCAGAAAGCTTCTTTCTCTTTGTTATCGGAGGATATTTCCTTTGGCCCTATAGTCTTCAAAGGGATCCGAAATATCTGTTCTCAGATTCCACAGAAATAAGGCTAGCAAAGAGATCCACGAAATACAGATGTAACTCTGTGAGTGGAAATCACATATCACAGAGCAGTTTCTCAGAAAGCTTCTTTCCAGATTTCATCGGAGGATATTTCCTTTTTCACCATAGCCGTCTATGGGCTTCCAAATATCACTTTGCCAATTCCACGAGAACTGTCTTAGCGAAAGTCTTCTTGAGGGGAAAGCTGTAACTCTGTGAGATGATTTCACAGAACACAAAGAAGTTTCTCAGAAAGCTTCTTTCTCTTTGCTATCGGAGGATATTTCCTTTGGCCCTATAGTCTTCAAAGGGATCCGAAATATCTGTTCTCAGATTCCACAGAAATAAGGCTAGCAAAGAGATCCACGAAATACAGATGTAACTCTGTGAGTGGAAGTCACATATCACAGAGCAGTTTCTCAGAAAGCTTCTTTCCTGATTTCATCTGAGGATATTTCCTTTTTCACCATAGCCCTCTATGGGCTTCCAAATATCACTTTGCCAATTCCACAAGAACTGTCTTAGCGAAAGGCTTCTTGAGGGGAAAGCTGTAACTCTGTGAGATGATTTCACAGAACACAAAGAAGTTTCTCAGAAAGCTTCTTTCTCTTTGTTATCGGAGGATATTTCCTTTGGCCCTATAGTCTTCAAAGGGATCCGAAATATCTGTTCTCAGATTCCACAGAAATAAGGCTAGCAAAGAGATCCACGAAATACAGATGTAACTCTGTGAGTGGAAGTCCAATATCACAGAGCAGATTCTCAGAAAGCTTCTTTCCAGATTTCATCGGAGGATATTTCCTTTTTCACCATTGCCCTCTATGGGCTTCCAAATATCACTTTGCCAATTCAACAAGAACTGTGTTAGAGAAAGTCTTCTTGAGGGGAAAGCTGTAAATCTGTGAGATGATTTCAAAGAACACAAAGAAGTTTCTCAGAAAGCTTCTTTCTCTTTGTTATCGGAGGATATTTACTTTGCCCTATAGTCTTCAAAGGGATCCGAAATATCTGTTCTCAGATTCCACAGAAATAAGGCTAGCAAAGAGATCCACGAAGTACAGATGTAACTCTGTGAGTGGAAGTCACATATCACAGAGCAGTTTCTCAGAAAACTTCTTTCCAGATTTCATCGGAGGATATTTCCTTCTTCACCATAGCCGTCTATGGGCTTCCAAATATCACTTTGCCAATTCCACAAGAACTGTCTTAGCGAAAGGCTTCTTGAGGGGAAAGCTGTAACTCTGTGAGATGATTTCACAGAACACAAAGAAGTTTCTCAGAAAGCTTCTTTCTCTTTGTTATCGGAGGATATTTCCTTTGGCCCTTTAGTCTTCAAAGGGATCCGAAATATCTGTTCTCAGATTCCACAGAAATAAGGCTAGCAAAGAGATCCACGAAATACAGATGTAACTCTGTGAGTGGAAGTCACATATCACAGAGCAGTTTCTCAGAAATCTTCTTTCCAGATTTCATCGGAGGATATTTCCTTTTTCACCATAGCCGTCTATGTGCTTCCAAATATCACTTTGCCAATTCCACGAGAACTGTCTTAGCGAAAAGCTTCTTGAGGGGAAATCTGCAACTCTGAGAGATGATTTCACAGAACACAAAGAAGTTTCTCAGAAAGCTTCTTTCTCTTTGTTATCGGAGGATATTTCCTTTGGCCCTATACTATTCAAAGGGATCCGAAATATCTGTTCTCAGATTCCACAGAAATAAGGCTAGCAAAGAGATCCACGAAATACAGATGTAACTCTGTGAGTGGAAGTCACATATCACAGAGCAGTTTCTCAGAAAGCTTCTTTCCAGATTTCATTGGAGGATATTTCCTTTTTCACCATAGCCCTCTATGGGCTTCCAAATATCACTTTGCCAATTCCACAAGAACTGTCTTAGCGAAAGGCTTCTTGAAGGGAAAGCTGTAACTCTATGAGATGATTTCACAGAACACAAAGAAGTTTCTCAGAAAGCTTCTTTCTCTTTGTTATCGGAGGATATTTCCTTTGGCCCTATAGTGTCCAAAGGCATCCGAAATATCTGTTCTCAGATTCCACAGAAATAAGGCTGGAAAAGAGATCCACGAAATACAGATGTAACTCTGTGAGTGGAAGTCACATATCACAGAGCAGTTTCTCAGAAAGCTTCTTTCCAGATTTCATTGGAGGATATTTCCTTTTTCACCATAGCCCTCTATGGGCTTCCAAATATCACTTTGCCAATTCCACAAGAAGTGTCTTAGCGAAAGGCTTCTTGAGGGGAAAGCTGTAACTCTGTGAGATGATTTCACAGAACACAAAGAATTTTCTCAGAAAGCTTCTTTCTCTTTGTTATCGGAGGATATTTCCTTTGGCCCTATAGTCTTCAAAGGGATCCGAAATATCTGGTCTCAGATTCCACAGAAATAAGGCTAGCAAAGAGATCCACGAAATACAGATGTAACTCTGTGAGTGGAAGTCGCATATCACAGAGCAGTTTCTCAGAAAGCTTCTTTCCAGATTTCATTGGAGGATATTTCCTTTTTCACCATAGCCCTCTATGGGCTTCCAAATATCACTTTGCCAATTCCACAAGAACTGTCTTAGCGAAAGGCTTCTTGAGGGGAAAGCTGTAACTCTGTGAGATGATTTCACAGAACACAAAGAAGTTTCTCAGAAAGCTTCTTTCTCTTTGTTATCGGAGGATATTTCCTTTGGCCCTATAGTCTTCAAAGGGATCCGAAATATCTGTTCTCAGATTCCACAGAAATAAGGCTAGCAAAGAGATCCACGAAATACAGATGTAACTCTGTGAGTGGAAGTCACATATCACAGAGCAGTTTCTCAGAAAGCTTCTTTCCAGATTTCATTGGAGGATATTTCCTTTTTCACCATTGCCCTCTATGGGCTTCCAAATATCACTTTGCCAATTCCACAAGAACTGTCTTAGAGAAAGGCTTCTTGAGGGGAAAGCTGTAACTCTGTGAGATGATTTCACAGAACACAAAGAAGTTTCTCAGAAAGCTTCTTTCTCTTTGTTATCGGAGGATATTTCCTTTGGCCCTATAGTCTTCAAAGGGATCCGAAATATCTGTTCTCAGATTCCACAGAAATAAGGCTAGCAAAGAGATCCACGAAATACAGATGTAACTCTGTGAGTGGAAGTCACATATCACAGAGCAGTTTCTCAGAAAGCTTCTTTCCAGATTTCATCGGAGGATATTTCCTTTTTCACCATAGCCCTCTATGGGCTTCCAAATATCACTTTGCCAATTCCACAAGAACTGTCTTAGCGAAAGGCTTCTTGAGGGGAAAGCTGTAACTCTGTGAGATGATTTCACAGAACACAAAGAAGTTTCTCAGAAAGCTTCTTTCTCTTTTTTATCGGAGGATATTTCCTTTGGCCCTTTAGTCTTCAAAGGGATCCGAAATATCTGTTCTCAGATTCCACAGAAATAAGGCTAGCAAAGAGATCCACGAAATACAGATGTAACTTTGTGAGTGGAAGTCACATATCACAGAGCAGTTTCTCAGAAATCTTCTTTTCAGATTTCATCGTAGGATATTTCCTTTTTCACCATAGCCGTCTATGGGCTTCCAAATATCACTTTGCCAATTCCACGAGAACTCTCTTAGCGAAAAGCTCCTTGAGGGGAAAGCTGCAACTCTGAGAGATGATTTCACAGAACACAAAGAAGTTTCTCAGAAAGCTTCTTTCTCTTTGTTATCGGAGGATATTTCCTTTGGCCCTATACTATTCAAAGGGATCCGAAATATCTGTTCTCAGATTCCACAGAAATAAGGCTAGCAAAGAGATCCACGAAATAGAGATGTAACTCTGTGAGTGGAAGTCACATATCACAGAGCAGTTTCTCAGAAAGCTTCTTTCCAGATTTCATTGGAGGATATTTCCTTTTTCACCATAGCCCTCTATGGGCTTCCAAATATCACTTTGCCAATTCCACAAGAAGTGTCTTAGCGAAAGGCTTCTTGAGGGGAAAGCTGTAACTCTGTGAGATGATTTCACAGAACACAAAGAAGTTTCTCAGAAAGCTTCTTTCTGTTTGTTATGGGAGGATATTTCCTTTGGCCCTATAGTCTTCAAAGGGATTCTAACTATCTGCTCTCAGATTCCACAGAAATAAGGCTAGCAAAGAGATCCACGAAATACAGATGTAACTCTGTGAGTGGAAGTCACATATCACAGAGCAGTTTCTCAGAAAGCTTCTTTCCAGATTTCATCGGAGGATATTTCCTTTTTCACCATAGCCCTCTATGGGCTTCCAAGTATCACTTTTCCAATTCCACAAGAACTGTTTTAGCGAAAGGCTTCTTGAGGGGAAAGCTGTAACTCTGACAGATGATTTCACAGAACAGAAAGAAGTTTCTCAGAAAGCTTCTTTCTCTATGTTATCGGAGGATATTTCCTTTGGCCCTATAGTCTTCAAAGGGATCCGAAATATCTGTTCTCAGATTCCACAGAAATAAGGCTAGCAAAGAGATCCACGAAATACAGATGTAGCTCTGTGAGTGGAAGTCACATATCACAGAGCAGTTTCTCAGAAAGCTTCTTTCCAGATTTCATCCGAGGATATTTCCTTTTTCACCGTAGCCCCCTTTGGGCTTCCAAATATCACTTTGCCAATTCCACAAGAACTGTCTTAGCGAAAGGCTTCTTGAGGGGAAAGCTGTAACTCTGTGAGATGATTTCACAGAACACAAAGAAGTTTCTCAGAAAGCTTCTTTCTCTTTGTTATCGGAGGACATTTCTTTGGCCCTATAGACTTCAAAGGGATCCGAAATTACTGTTCTCAGATTCCACAGAAATAAGGCTAGCAAAGAGATCCACAAAATACAGATGTAACTCTGTGAGTGGAAGTCACATGTCACAGAGCAGTTTCTCAGAAAGCTTCTTTACAGATTTCATTGGAGGATATTTCCTTTTTCACAATAGCCCTCTATGGGCTTCCAAATATCACTTTGCCAATTCCACAAGAACTGTCTTAGCGAAAGGCTTCTTGAGGGGAAAGCTGTAACTCTGGGAGATGATTTCACAGAACACAAAGAAGTTTCTCAGAAAGCTTCTTTCTCTTTTTTATCGTTGGATATTTCTTTGGCCCTATAGTCTTCAAAGGGATCCGAAATATCTGTTCTCAGATTCCACAGAAATAAGGCTAGCAAAGAGATCCACGAAATACAGATGTAACTCTGTGAGTGGAAGTCACATGTCACAGAGCAGTTTCTCAGAAAGCTTCTTTCCAGATTTCATTGGAGGATATTTCCTTTTTCACTATAGCCCTCTATGGGCTTCCAAATATCACTTTGCCAATTCCACAAGAAGTGTCTTAGCGAAAGGCTTCTTGAGGGGAAAGCTGTAACTCTGTGAGATGATTTCACAGAACACAAAGAATTTTCTCAGAAAGCTTCTTTCTCTTTGTTATCGGAGGATATTTCCTTTGGCCCTATAGACTTCAAAGGGATCCGAAATATCTGCTCTCAGATTCCACAGAAAAAAGGCTAGCAAAGAGATCCACGAAATACAGATGTAACTCTGTGAGTGGAAGTCACATATCACAGAGCAGTTTCTCAGAAAGCTTCTTTCCAGATTTCATTGGAGGATATTTCCTTTTTCACCATTGCCCTCTATGGGCTTCCAAATATCACTTTGAAAATTCCACAAGAACTGTCTTAGAGAAAGGCTTCTTGAGGGGAAAGCTGTAACTCTGTGAGATGATTTCACAGAACACAAAGAAGTTTCTCAGAAAGCTTCTTTCTCTTTGTTATCGGAGGATATTTCCTTTGGCCCTATAGTCTTCAAAGGGATCCGAAATATCTGTTCTCAGATTCCACAGAAATAAGGCTAGCAAAGAGATCCACGAAATACAGATGTAACTCTGTGAGTGGAAGTCACATATCACAGAGCAGTTTCTCAGAAAGCTTCTTTCCAGATTTCATCGGAGGATATTTCCTTTTTCACCATAGCCGTCTATGGGCTTCCAAATATCACTTTGCCAATTCCACGAGAACTGTCTTAGCGAAAGGCTTCTTGAGGGGAAAGCTGTAACTCTGTGAGATGATTTCACAGAACACAAAGAAGTTTCTCAGAAAGCTTCTTTCTCTTTGCTATCGGAGGATATTTCCTTTGGCCCTATAGTCTTCAAAGGGATCCGAAATATCTGTTCTCAGATTCCACAGAAATAAGGCTAGCAAAGAGATCCACGAAATACAGATGTAACTCTGTGAGTGGAAGTCACATATCACAGAGCAGTTTCTCAGAAAGCTTCTTTCCTGATTTCATCTGAGGATATTTCCTTTTTCACCATAGCCCTCTATGGGCTTCCAAATATCACTTTGCCAATTCCACAAGAAGTGTCTTAGCGAAAGGCTTCTTGAGGGGAAAGCTGTAACTCTGTGAGATGATTTCACAGAACACAAAGAAGTTTCTCAGAAAGCTTCTTTCTCTTTGCTATCGGAGGATATTTCCTTTGGCCCTATAGTCTTCAAAGGGATCCGAAATATCTGTTCTCAGATTCCACAGAAATAAGGCTAGCAAAGAGATCCACGAAATACAGATGTAACTCTGTGAGTGGAAGTCACATATCACAGAGCAGTTTCTCAGAAAGCTTCTTTCCTGATTTCATCTGAGGATATTTCCTTTTTCAGAATAGCCCTCTATGGGCTTCCAAATATCACTTTGCCAATTCCACAAGAACTGTCTTAGCGAAAGGCTTCTTGAGGGGAAAGCTGTAACTCTGTGAGATGATTTCACAGAACACAAAGAAGTTTCTCAGAAAGCTTCTTTCTCTTTGTTATCGGAGGATATTTCCTTTGGCCCTATAGTCTTCAAAGGGATCCGAAATATCTGTTCTCAGATTCCACAGAAATAAGGCTAGCAAAGAGATCCACGAAATACAGATGTAACTCTGTGAGTGGAATTCCAATATCACAGAGCAGATTCTCAGAAAGCTTCTTTCCAGATTTCATCGGAGGATATTTCCTTTTTCACCATTGCCCTCTATGGGCTTCCAAATATCACTTTGCCAATTCAACAAGAACTGTGTTAGAGAAAGTCTTCTTGAGGGGAAAGCTGTAAATCTGTGAGATGATTTCAAAGAACACAAAGAAGTTTCTCATAAAGCTTCTTTCTCTTTGTTATCGGAGGATATTTACTTTGGCCCTATAGTCTTCAAAGGGATCCGAAATATCTGTTCTCAGATTCCACAGAAATAAGGCTAGCAAAGAGATCCACGAAGTACAGATGTAACTCTGTGAGTGGAAGTCACATATCACAGAGCAGTTTCTCAGAAAACTTCTTTCCAGATTTCATCGGAGGATATTTCCTTCTTCACCATAGCCGTCTATGGGCTTCCAAATATCACTTTGCCAATTCCACAAGAACTGTCTTAGCGAAAGGCTTCTTGAGGGGAAAGCTGTAACTCTGTGAGATGATTTCACAGAACACAAAGAAGTTTCTCAGAAAGCTTCTTTCTCTTTGTTATCGGAGGATATTTCCTTTGGCCCTTTAGTCTTCAAAGGGATCCGAAATATCTGTTCTCAGATTCCACAGAAATAAGGCTAGCAAAGAGATCCACGAAATACAGATGTAACTCTGTGAGTGGAAGTCACATATCACAGAGCAGTTTCTCAGAAATCTTCTTTCCAGATTTCATCGGAGGACATTTCCTTTTTCACCATAGCCGTCTATGTGCTTCCAAATATCACTTTGCCAATTCCACGAGAACTGTCTTAGCGAAAAGCTTCTTGAGGGGAAATCTGCAACTCTGAGAGATGATTTCACAGAACACAAAGAAGTTTCTCAGAAAGCTTCTTTCTCTTTGTTATCGGAGGATATTTCCTTTGGCCCTATACTATTCAAAGGGATCCGAAATATCTGTTCTCAGATTCCACAGAAATAAGGCTAGCAAAGAGATCCACGAAATACAGATGTAACTCTGTGAGTGGAAGTCACATATCACAGAGCAGTTTCTCAGAAAGCTTCTTTCCAGATTTCATTGGAGGATATTTCCTTTTTCACCATAGCCCTCTATGGGCTTCCAAATATCACTTTGCCAATTCCACAAGAACTGTCTTAGCGAAAGGCTTCTTGAGGGGAAAGCTGTAACTCTATGAGATGATTTCACAGAACACAAAGAAGTTTCTCAGAAAGCTTCTTTCTCTTTGTTATCGGAGGATATTTCCTTTGGCCCTATAGTGTCCAAAGGCATCCGAAATATCTGTTCTCAGATTCCACAGAAATAAGGCTGGAAAAGAGATCCACGAAATACAGATGTAACTCTGTGAGTGGAAGTCACATATCACAGAGCAGTTTCTCAGAAAGCTTCTTTCCAGATTTCATTGGAGGATATTTCCTTTTTCACCATAGCCCTCTATGGGCTTCCAAATATCACTTTGCCAATTCCACAAGAAGTGTCTTAGCGAAAGGCTTCTTGAGGGGAAAGCTGTAACTCTGTGAGATGATTTCACAGAACACAAAGAATTTTCTCAGAAAGCTTCTTTCTCTTTGTTATCGGAGGATATTTCCTTTGGCCCTATAGTCTTCAAAGGGATCCGAAATATCTGATCTCAGATTCCACAGAAATAAGGCTAGCAAAGAGATCCACGAAATACAGATGTAACTCTGTGAGTGGAAGTCGCATATCACAGAGCAGTTTCTCAGAAACCTTCTTTCCAGATTTCATTGGAGGATATTTCCTTTTTCACCATAGCCCTCTATGGGCTTCCAAATATCACTTTGCCAATTCCACAAGAACTGTCTTAGCGAAAGGCTTCTTGAGGGGAAAGCTGTAACTCTGTGAGATGATTTCACAGAACACAAAGAAGTTTCTCAGAAAGCTTCTTTCTCTTTGTTATCGGAGGATATTTCCTTTGGCCCTATAGTCTTCAAAGGGATCCGAAATATCTGTTCTCAGATTCCACAGAAATAAGGCTAGCAAAGAGATCCACGAAATACAGATGTAACTCTGTGAGTGGAAGTCACATATCACAGAGCAGTTTCTCGGAAAGCTTCTTTCCAGATTTCATTGGAGGATATTTCCTTTTTCACCATTGCCCTCTAAGGGCTTCCAAATATCACTTTGCCAATTCCACAAGAACTGTCTTAGAGAAAGGCTTCTTGAGGGGAAAGCTGTAACTCTGTGAGATGATTTCACAGAACACAAAGAAGTTTCTCAGAAAGCTTCTTTCTCTTTGTTATCGGAGGATATTTCCTTTGGCCCTATAGTCTTCAAAGGGATCCGAAATATCTGTTCTCAGATTCCACAGAAATAAGGCTAGCAAAGAGATCCACGAAATACAGATGTAACTCTGTGAGTGGAAGTCACATATCACAGAGCAGTTTCTCAGAAAGCTTCTTTCCAGATTTCATCGGAGGATATTTCCTTTTTCACCATAGCCCTCTATGGGCTTCCAAATATCACTTTGCCAATTCCACAAGAACTGTCTTAGCGAAAGGCTTCTTGAGGGGAAAGCTGTAACTCTGTGAGATGATTTCACAGAACACAAAGAAGTTTCTCAGAAAGCTTCTTTCTCTTTGTTATCGGAGGATATTTCCTTTGGCCCTTTAGTCTTCAAAGGGATCCGAAATATCTGTTCTCAGATTCCACAGAAATAAGGCTAGCAAAGAGATCCACGAAGTACAGATGTAACTCTGTGAGTGGAAGTCACATATCACAGAGCAGTTTCTCAGAAAACTTCTTTCCAGATTTCATCGGAGGATATTTCCTTCTTCACCATAGCCGTCTATGGGCTTCCAAATATCACTTTGCCAATTCCACAAGAACTGTCTTAGCGAAAGGCTTCTTGAGGGGAAAGCTGTAACTCTGTGAGATGATTTCACAGAACACAAAGAAGTTTCTCAGAAAGCTTCTTTCTCTTTGTTATCGGAGGATATTTCCTTTGGCCCTATAGTCTTCAAAGGGATCCGAAATATCTGGTCTCAGATTCCACAGAAATAAGGCTAGCAAAGAGATCCACGAAATACAGATGTAACTCTGTGAGTGGAAGTCACATATCACAGAGCAGTTTCTCAGAAATCTTCTTTCCAGATTTCATCGGAGGATATTTCCTTTTTCACCATAGCCGTCTATGTGCTTCCAAATATCACTTTGCCAATTCCACGAGAACTGTCTTAGCGAAAAGCTTCTTGAGGGGAAATCTGCAACTCTGAGAGATGATTTCACAGAACACAAAGAAGTTTCTCAGAAAGCTTCTTTCTCTTTGTTATCGGAGGATATTTCCTTTGGCCCTATACTATTCAAAGGGATCCGAAATATCTGTTCTCAGATTCCACAGAAATAAGGCTAGCAAAGAGATCCACGAAATACAGATGTAACTCTGTGAGTGGAAGTCACATATCACAGAGCAGTTTCTCAGAAAGCTTCTTTCCAGATTTCATTGGAGGATATTTCCTTTTTCACCATAGCCCTCTATGGGCTTCCAAATATCACTTTGCCAATTCCACAAGAACTGTCTTAGCGAAAGGCTTCTTGAGGGGAAAGCTGTAACTCTATGAGATGATTTCACAGAACACAAAGAAGTTTCTCAGAAAGCTTCTTTCTCTTTGTTATCGGAGGATATTTCCTTTGGCCCTATAGTGTCCAAAGGCATCCGAAATATCTGTTCTCAGATTCCACAGAAATAAGGCTGGAAAAGAGATCCACGAAATACAGATGTAACTCTGTGAGTGGAAGTCACATATCACAGAGCAGTTTCTCAGAAAGCTTCTTTCCAGATTTCATTGGAGGATATTTCCTTTTTCACCATAGCCCTCTATGGGCTTCCAAATATCACTTTGCCAATTCCACAAGAAGTGTCTTAGCGAAAGGCTTCTTGAGGGGAAAGCTGTAACTCTGTGAGATGATTTCACAGAACACAAAGAATTTTCTCAGAAAGCTTCTTTCTCTTTGTTATCGGAGGATATTTCCTTTGGCCCTATAGTCTTCAAAGGGATCCGAAATATCTGGTCTCAGATTCCACAGAAATAAGGCTAGCAAAGAGATCCACGAAATACAGATGTAACTCTGTGAGTGGAAGTCGCATATCACAGAGCAGTTTCTCAGAAAGCTTCTTTCCAGATTTCATTGGAGGATATTTCCTTTTTCACCATAGCCCTCTATGGGCTTCCAAATATCACTTTGCCAATTCCACAAGAACTGTCTTAGCGAAAGGCTTCTTGAGGGGAAAGCTGTAACTCTGTGAGATGATTTCACAGAACACAAAGAAGTTTCTCAGAAAGCTTCTTTCTCTTTGTTATCGGAGGATATTTCCTTTGGCCCTATAGTCTTCAAAGGGATCCGAAATATCTCTTCTCAGATTCCACAGAAATAAGGCTAGCAAAGAGATCCAGGAAATACAGATGTAACTCTGTGAGTGGAAGTCACATATCACAGAGCAGTTTCTCAGAAAGCTTCTTTCCAGATTTCATTGGAGGATATTTCCTTTTTCACCATTGCCCTCTATGGGCTTCCAAATATCACTTTGCCAATTCCACAAGAACTGTCTTAGAGAAAGGCTTCTTGAGGGGAAAGCTGTAACTCTGTGAGATGATTTCACAGAACACAAAGAAGTTTCTCAGAAAGCTTCTTTCTCTTTGTTATCGGAGGATATTTCCTTTGGCCCTATAGTCTTCAAAGGGATCCGAAATATCTGTTCTCAGATTCCACAGAAATAAGGCTAGCAAAGAGATCCACGAAATACAGATGTAACTCTGTGAGTGGAAGTCACATATCACAGAGCAGTTTCTCAGAAAGCTTCTTTCCAGATTTCATCGGAGGATATTTCCTTTTTCACCATAGCCCTCTATGGGCTTCCAAATATCACTTTGCCAATTCCACAAGAACTGTCTTAGCGAAAGGCTTCTTGAGGGGCAAGCTGTAACTCTGTGAGATGATTTCACAGAACACAAAGAAGTTTCTCAGAAAGCTTCTTTCTCTTTGTTATCGGAGGATATTTCCTTTGGCCCTTTAGTCTTCAAAGGGATCCGAAATATCTGTTCTCAGATTCCACAGAAATAAGGCTAGCAAAGAGATCCACGAAATACAGATGTAACTCTGTGAGTGGAAGTCACATATCACAGAGCAGTTTCTCAGAAATCTTCTTTCCAGATTTCATCGGAGGATATTTCCTTTTTCACCATAGCCGTCTATGGGCTTCCAAATATCACTTTGCCAATTCCACGAGAACTCTCTTAGCGAAAAGCTCCTTGAGGGGAAAGCTGCAACTCTGAGAGATGATTTCACAGAACACAAAGAAGTTTCTCAGAAAGCTTCTTTCTCTTTGTTATCGGAGGATATTTCCTTTGGCCCTATAGTATTCAAAGGGATCCGAAATATCTGTTCTCAGATTCCACAGAAATAAGGCTAGCAAAGAGATCCACGAAATACAGATGTAACTCTGTGAGTGGAAGTCACATATCACAGAGCAGTTTCTCAGAAAGCTTCTTTCCAGATTTCATTGGAGGATATTTCCTTTTTCACCATAGCCCTCTATGGGCTTCCAAATATCACTTTGCCAATTCCACAAGAAGTGTCTTAGCGAAAGGCTTCTTGAGGGGAAAGCTGTAACTCTGTGAGATGATTTCACAGAACACAAAGAAGTTTCTCAGAAAGCTTCTTTCTGTTTATTATGGGAGGATATTTCCTTTGGCCCTATAGTCTTCAAAGGGATTCTAACTATCTGCTCTCAGATTCCACAGAAATAAGGCTAGCAAAGAGATCCACGAAATACAGATGTAACTCTGTGAGTGGAAGTCACATATCACAGAGCAGTTTCTCAGAAAGCTTCTTTCCAGATTTCATCGGAGGATATTTCCTTTTTCACCATAGCCCTCTATGGGCTTCCAAGTATCACTTTTCCAATTCCACAAGAACTGTTTTAGCGAAAGGCTTCTTGAGGGGAAAGCTGTAACTCTGACAGATGATTTCACAGAACAGAAAGAAGTTTCTCAGAAAGCTTCTTTCTCTATGTTATCGGAGGATATTTCCTTTGGCCCTATAGTCTTCAAAGGGATCCGAAATATCTGTTCTCAGATTCCACAGAAATAAGGCTAGCAAAGAGATCCACGAAATACAGATGTAGCTCTGTGAGTGGAAGTCACATATCACAGAGCAGTTTCTCAGAAAGCTTCTTTCCAGATTTCATCCGAGGATATTTCCTTTTTCACCGTAGCCCCCTTTGGGCTTCCAAATATCACTTTGCCAATTCCACAAGAACTGTCTTAGCGAAAGGCTTCTTGAGGGGAAAGCTGTAACTCTGTGAGATGATTTCACAGAACACAAAGAAGTTTCTCAGAAAGCTTCTTTCTCTTTGTTATCGGAGGACATTTCTTTGGCCCTATAGACTTCAAAGGGATCCGAAATTACTGTTCTCAGATTCCACAGAAATAAGGCTAGCAAAGAGATCCACAAAATACAGATGTAACTCTGTGAGTGGAAGTCACATGTCACAGAGCAGTTTCTCAGAAAGCTTCTTTACAGATTTCATTGGAGGATATTTCCTTTTTCACAATAGCCCTCTATGGGCTTCCAAATATCACTTTGCCAATTCCACAAGAACTGTCTTAGCGAAAGGCTTCTTGAGGGGAAAGCTGTAACTCTGGGAGATGATTTCACAGAACACAAAGAAGTTTCTCAGAAAGCTTCTTTCTCTTTTTTATCGTTGGATATTTCTTTGGCCCTATAGTCTTCAAAGGGATCCGAAATATCTGTTCTCAGATTCCACAGAAATAAGGCTAGCAAAGAGATCCACGAAATACAGATGTAACTCTGTGAGTGGAAGTCACATATCACAGAGCAGTTTCTCAGAAAGCTTCTTTCCAGATTTCATTGGAGGATATTTCCTTTTTCACTATAGCCCTCTATGGGCTTCCAAATATCACTTTGCCAATTCCACAAGAAGTGTCTTAGCGAAAGGCTTCTTGAGGGGAAAGCTGTA
This sequence comes from Macaca mulatta, assembly GCF_049350105.2. Classification (NCBI taxonomy): domain Eukaryota; kingdom Metazoa; phylum Chordata; class Mammalia; order Primates; family Cercopithecidae; genus Macaca; species Macaca mulatta. The sequence continues at coordinate 34,425,159 of NC_133417.1, forward strand.
ACTCTGTGAGATGATTTCACAGAACACAAAGAATTTTCTCAGAAAGCTTCTTTCTCTTTGTTATCGGAGGATATTTCCTTTGGCCCTATAGACTTCAAAGGGATCCGAAATATCTGCTCTCAGATTCCACAGAAAAAAGGCTAGCAAAGAGATCCACGAAATACAGATGTAACTCTGTGAGTGGAAGTCACATATCACAGAGCAGTTTCTCAGAAAGCTTCTTTCCAGATTTCATTGGAGGATATTTCCTTTTTCACCATTGCCCTCTATGGGCTTCCAAATATCACTTTGAAAATTCCACAAGAACTGTCTTAGAGAAAGGCTTCTTGAGGGGAAAGCTGTAACTCTGTGAGATGATTTCACAGAACACAAAGAAGTTTCTCAGAAAGCTTCTTTCTCTTTGTTATCGGAGGATATTTCCTTTGGCCCTATAGTCTTCAAAGGGATCCGAAATATCTGTTCTCAGATTCCACAGAAATAAGGCTAGCAAAGAGATCCACGAAATACAGATGTAACTCTGTGAGTGGAAGTCACATATCACAGAGCAGTTTCTCAGAAAGCTTCTTTCCAGATTTCATCCGAGGATATTTCCTTTTTCACAATAGCCGTCTATGGGCTTCCAAATATCACTTTGCCAATTCCACGAGAACTGTCTTAGCGAAAGGCTTCTTGAGGGGAAAGCTGTAACTCTGTGAGATGATTTCACAGAACACAAAGAAGTTTCTCAGAAAGCTTCTTTCTCTTTGCTATCGGAGGATATTTCCTTTGGCCCTATAGTCTTCAAAGGGATCCGAAATATCTGTTCTCAGATTCCACAGAAATAAGGCTAGCAAAGAGATCCACGAAATACAGATGTAACTCTGTGAGTGGAAGTCACATATCACAGAGCAGTTTCTCAGAAAGCTTCTTTCCTGATTTCATCTGAGGATATTTCCTTTTTCACCATAGCCCTCTATGGGCTTCCAAATATCACTTTGCCAATTCCACAAGAAGTGTCTTAGCGAAAGGCTTCTTGAGGGGAAAGCTGTAACTCTGTGAGATGATTTCACAGAACACAAAGAAGTTTCTCAGAAAGCTTCTTTCTCTTTGCTATCGGAGGATATTTCCTTTGGCCCTATAGTCTTCAAAGGGATCCGAAATATCTGTTCTCAGATTCCACAGAAATAAGGCTAGCAAAGAGATCCACGAAATACAGATGTAACTCTGTGAGTGGAAGTCACATATCACAGAGCAGTTTCTCAGAAAGCTTCTTTCCTGATTTCATCTGAGGATATTTCCTTTTTCACCATAGCCCTCTATGGGCTTCCAAATATCACTTTGCCAATTCCACAAGAACTGTCTTAGCGAAAGGCTTCTTGAGGGGAAAGCTGTAACTCTGTGAGATGATTTCACAGAACACAAAGAAGTTTCTCAGAAAGCTTCTTTCTCTTTGTTATCGGAGGATATTTCCTTTGGCCCTATAGCCTTCAAAGGGATCCGAAATATCTGTTCTCAGATTCCACAGAAATAAGGCTAGCAAAGAGATCCACGAAATACAGATGTAACTCTGTGAGTGGAAGTCCAATATCACAGAGCAGATTCTCAGAAAGCTTCTTTCCAGATTTCATCGGAGGATATTTCCTTTTTCACCATTGCCCTCTATGGGCTTCCAAATATCACTTTGCCAATTCAACAAGAACTGTGTTAGAGAAAGTCTTCTTGAGGGGAAAGCTGTAAATCTGTGAGATGATTTCAAAGAACACAAAGAAGTTTCTCAGAAAGCTTCTTTCTCTTTGTTATCGGAGGATATTTACTTTGGCCCTATAGTCTTCAAAGGGATCCGAAATATCTGTTCTCAGATTCCACAGAAATAAGGCTAGCAAAGAGATCCACGAAGTACAGATGTAACTCTGTGAGTGGAAGTCACATATCACAGAGCAGTTTCTCAGAAAACTTCTTTCCAGATTTCATCGGAGGATATTTCCTTCTTCACCATAGCCGTCTATGGGCTTCCAAATATCACTTTGCCAATTCCACAAGAACTGTCTTAGCGAAAGGCTTCTTGAGGGGAAAGCTGTAACTCTGTGAGATGATTTCACAGAACACAAAGAAGTTTCTCAGAAAGCTTCTTTCTCTTTGTTATCGGAGGATATTTCCTTTGGCCCTTTAGTCTTCAAAGGGATCCGAAATATCTGTTCTCAGATTCCACAGAAATAAGGCTAGCAAAGAGATCCACGAAATACAGATGTAACTCTGTGAGTGGAAGTCACATATCACAGAGCAGTTTCTCAGAAATCTTCTTTCCAGATTTCATCGGAGGATATTTCCTTTTTCACCATAGCCGTCTATGTGCTTCCAAATATCACTTTGCCAATTCCACGAGAACTGTCTTAGCGAAAAGCTTCTTGAGGGGAAATCTGCAACTCTGAGAGATGATTTCACAGAACACAAAGAAGTTTCTCAGAAAGCTTCTTTCTCTTTGTTATCGGAGGATATTTCCTTTGGCCCTATACTATTCAAAGGGATCCGAAATATCTGTTCTCAGATTCCACAGAAATAAGGCTAGCAAAGAGATCCACGAAATACAGATGTAACTCTGTGAGTGGAAGTCACATATCACAGAGCAGTTTCTCAGAAAGCTTCTTTCCAGATTTCATTGGAGGATATTTCCTTTTTCACCATAGCCCTCTATGGGCTTCCAAATATCACTTTGCCAATTCCACAAGAACTGTCTTAGCGAAAGGCTTCTTGAGGGGAAAGCTGTAACTCTATGAGATGATTTCACAGAACACAAAGAAGTTTCTCAGAAAGCTTCTTTCTCTTTGTTATCGGAGGATATTTCCTTTGGCCCTATAGTGTCCAAAGGCATCCGAAATATCTGTTCTCAGATTCCACAGAAATAAGGCTGGAAAAGAGATCCACGAAATACAGATGTAACTCTGTGAGTGGAAGTCACATATCACAGAGCAGTTTCTCAGAAAGCTTCTTTCCAGATTTCATTGGAGGATATTTCCTTTTTCACCATAGCCCTCTATGGGCTTCCAAATATCACTTTGCCAATTCCACAAGAAGTGTCTTAGCGAAAGGCTTCTTGAGGGGAAAGCTGTAACTCTGTGAGATGATTTCACAGAACACAAAGAATTTTCTCAGAAAGCTTCTTTCTCTTTGTTATCGGAGGATATTTCCTTTGGCCCTATAGTCTTCAAAGGGATCCGAAATATCTGGTCTCAGATTCCACAGAAATAAGGCTAGCAAAGAGATCCACGAAATACAGATGTAACTCTGTGAGTGGAAGTCGCATATCACAGAGCAGTTTCTCAGAAAGCTTCTTTCCAGATTTCATTGGAGGATATTTCCTTTTTCACCATAGCCCTCTATGGGCTTCCAAATATCACTTTGCCAATTCCACAAGAACTGTCTTAGCGAAAGGCTTCTTGAGGGGAAAGCTGTAACTCTGTGAGATGATTTCACAGAACACAAAGAAGTTTCTCAGAAAGCTTCTTTCTCTTTGTTATCGGAGGATATTTCCTTTGGCCCTATAGTCTTCAAAGGGATCCGAAATATCTGTTCTCAGATTCCACAGAAATAAGGCTAGCAAAGAGATCCACGAAATACAGATGTAACTCTGTGAGTGGAAGTCACATATCACAGAGCAGTTTCTCAGAAAGCTTCTTTCCAGATTTCATTGGAGGATATTTCCTTTTTCACCATTGCCCTCTATGGGCTTCCAAATATCACTTTGCCAATTCCACAAGAACTGTCTTAGAGAAAGGCTTCTTGAGGGGAAAGCTGTAACTCTGTGAGATGATTTCACAGAACACAAAGAAGTTTCTCAGAAAGCTTCTTTCTCTTTGTTATCGGAGGATATTTCCTTTGGCCCTATAGTCTTCAAAGGGATCCGAAATATCTGTTCTCAGATTCCACAGAAATAAGGCTAGCAAAGAGATCCACGAAATACAGATGTAACTCTGTGAGTGGAAGTCACATATCACAGAGCAGTTTCTCAGAAAGCTTCTTTCCAGATTTCATCGGAGGATATTTCCTTTTTCACCATAGCCCTCTATGGGCTTCCAAATATCACTTTGCCAATTCCACAAGAACTGTCTTAGCGAAAGGCTTCTTGAGGGGAAAGCTGTAACTCTGACAGATGATTTCACAGAACAGAAAGAAGTTTCTCAGAAAGCTTCTTTCTCTATGTTATCGGAGGATATTTCCTTTGGCCCTATAGTCTTCAAAGGGATCCGAAATATCTGTTCTCAGATTCCACAGAAATAAGGCTAGCAAAGAGATCCACGAAATACAGATGTAGCTCTGTGAGTGGAAGTCACATATCACAGAGCAGTTTCTCAGAAAGCTTCTTTCCAGATTTCATCCGAGGATATTTCCTTTTTCACCGTAGCCCCCTTTGGGCTTCCAAATATCACTTTGCCAATTCCACAAGAACTGTCTTAGCGAAAGGCTTCTTGAGGGGAAAGCTGTAACTCTGGGAGATGATTTCACAGAACACAAAGAAGTTTCTCAGAAAGCTTCTTTCTCTTTTTTATCGTTGGATATTTCTTTGGCCCTATAGTCTTCAAAGGGATCCGAAATATCTGTTCTCAGATTCCACAGAAATAAGGCTAGCAAAGAGATCCACGAAATACAGATGTAACTCTGTGAGTGGAAGTCACATATCACAGAGCAGTTTCTCAGAAAGCTTCTTTCCAGATTTCATTGGAGGATATTTCCTTTTTCACTATAGCCCTCTATGGGCTTCCAAATATCACTTTGCCAATTCCACAAGAAGTGTCTTAGCGAAAGGCTTCTTGAGGGGAAAGCTGTAACTCTGTGAGATGATTTCACAGAACACAAAGAATTTTCTCAGAAAGCTTCTTTCTCTTTGTTATCGGAGGATATTTCCTTTGGCCCTATAGACTTCAAAGGGATCCGAAATATCTGCTCTCAGATTCCACAGAAAAAAGGCTAGCAAAGAGATCCACGAAATACAGATGTAACTCTGTGAGTGGAAGTCACATATCACAGAGCAGTTTCTCAGAAAGCTTCTTTCCAGATTTCATTGGAGGATATTTCCTTTTTCACCATTGCCCTCTATGGGCTTCCAAATATCACTTTGAAAATTCCACAAGAACTGTCTTAGAGAAAGGCTTCTTGAGGGGAAAGCTGTAACTCTGTGAGATGATTTCACAGAACACAAAGAAGTTTCTCAGAAAGCTTCTTTCTCTTTGTTATCGGAGGATATTTCCTTTGGCCCTATAGTCTTCAAAGGGATCCGAAATATCTGTTCTCAGATTCCACAGAAATAAGGCTAGCAAAGAGATCCACGAAATACAGATGTAACTCTGTGAGTGGAAGTCACATATCACAGAGCAGTTTCTCAGAAAGCTTCTTTCCAGATTTCATCGGAGGATATTTCCTTTTTCACCATAGCCGTCTATGGGCTTCCAAATATCACTTTGCCAATTCCACGAGAACTGTCTTAGCGAAAGGCTTCTTGAGGGGAAAGCTGTAACTCTGTGAGATGATTTCACAGAACACAAAGAAGTTTCTCAGAAAGCTTCTTTCTCTTTGCTATCGTAGGATATTTCCTTTGGCCCTATAGTCTTCAAAGGGATCCGAAATATCTGTTCTCAGATTCCACAGAAATAAGGCTAGCAAAGAGATCCACGAAATACAGATGTAACTCTGTGAGTGGAAGTCACATATCACAGAGCAGTTTCTCAGAAAGCTTCTTTCCTGATTTCATCTGATGATATTTCCTTTTTCACCATAGCCCTCTATGGGCTTCCAAATATCACTTTGCCAATTCCACAAGAACTGTCTTAGCGAAAGGCTTCTTGAGGGGAAAGCTGTAACTCTGTGAGATGATTTCACAGAACACAAAGAAGTTTCTCAGAAAGCTTCTTTCTCTTTGTTATCGGAGGATATTTCCTTTGGCCCTTTAGTCTTCAAAGGGATCCGAAATATCTGTTCTCAGATTCCACAGAAATAAGGCTAGCAAAGAGATCCACGAAATACAGATGTAACTCTGTGAGTGGAAGTCACATATCACAGAGCAGTTTCTCAGAAATCTTCTTTCCAGATTTCATCGGAGGATATTTCCTTTTTCACCATAGCCGTCTATGTGCTTCCAAATATCACTTTGCCAATTCCACGAGAACTGTCTTAGCGAAAAGCTTCTTGAGGGGAAATCTGCAACTCTGAGAGATGATTTCACAGAACACAAAGAAGTTTCTCAGAAAGCTTCTTTCTCTTTGTTATCGGAGGATATTTCCTTTGGCCCTATACTATTCAAAGGGATCCGAAATATCTGTTCTCAGATTCCACAGAAATAAGGCTAGCAAAGAGATCCACGAAATACAGATGTAACTCTGTGAGTGGAAGTCACATATCACAGAGCAGTTTCTCAGAAAGCTTCTTTCCAGATTTCATTGGAGGATATTTCCTTTTTCACCATAGCCCTCTATGGGCTTCCAAATATCACTTTGCCAATTCCACAAGAACTGTCTTAGCGAAAGGCTTCTTTAGGGGAAAGCTGTAACTCTATGAGATGATTTCACAGAACACAAAGAAGTTTCTCAGAAAGCTTCTTTCTCTTTGTTATCGGAGGATATTTCCTTTGGCCCTATAGTGTCCAAAGGCATCCGAAATATCTGTTCTCAGATTCCACAGAAATAAGGCTGGAAAAGAGATCCACGAAATACAGATGTAACTCTGTGAGTGGAAGTCACATAACACAGAGCAGTTTCTCAGAAAGCTTCTTTCCAGTTTTCATTGGAGGATATTTCCTTTTTCACCATAGCCCTCTATGGGCTTCCAAATATCACTTTGCCAATTCCACAAGAAGTGTCTTAGCGAAAGGCTTCTTGAGGGGAAAGCTGTAACTCTGTGAGATGATTTCACAGAACACAAAGAATTTTCTCAGAAAGCTTCTTTCTCTTTGTTATCGGAGGATATTTCCTTTGGCCCTCTAGTCTTCAAAGGGATCCGAAATATCTGGTCTCAGATTCCACAGAAATAAGGCTAGCAAAGAGATCCACGAAATACAGATGTAACTCTGTGAGTGGAAGTCGCATATCACAGAGCAGTTTCTCAGAAAGCTTCTTTCCAGATTTCATTGGAGGATATTTCCTTTTTCACCATAGCCCTCTATGGGCTTCCAAATATCACTTTGCCAATTCCACAAGAACTGTCTTAGCGAAAGGCTTCTTGAGGGGAAAGCTGTAACTCTGTGAGATGATTTCACAGAACACAAAGAAGTTTCTCAGAAAGCTTCTTTCTCTTTGTTATCGGAGGATATTTCCTTTGGCCCTATGGTCTTCAAAGGGATCCGAAATATCTGTTCTCAGATTCCACAGAAATAAGGCTAGCAAAGAGATCCACGAAATACAGATGTAACTCTGTGAGTGGAAGTCACATATCACAGAGCAGTTTCTCAGAAAGCTTCTTTCCAGATTTCATTGGAGGATATTTCCTTTTTCACCATTGCCCTCTATGGGCTTCCAAATATCACTTTGCCAATTCCACAAGAACTGTCTTAGAGAAAGGCTTCTTGAGGGGAAAGCTGTAACTCTGTGAGATGATTTCACAGAACACAAAGAAGTTTCTCAGAAAGCTTCTTTCTCTTTTTTATCGGAGGATATTTCCTTTGGCCCTATAGTCTTCAAAGGGATCCGAAATATCTGTTCTCAGATTCCACAGAAATTAGGCTAGCAAAGAGATCCACGAAATACAGATGTAACTCTGTGAGTGGAAGTCACATATCACAGAGCAGTTTCTCAGAAAGCTTCTTTCCAGATTTCATCGGAGGATATTTCCTTTTTCACCATAGCCGTCTATGGGCTTCCAAATATCACTTTGCCAATTCCACAAGAACTGTCTTAGCGAAAGGCTTCTTGAGGGGAAAGCTGTAACTCTGTGAGATGATTTCACAGAACACAAAGAAGTTTCTCAGAAAGCTTCTTTCTCTTTGTTATCGGAGGATATTTCCTTTGGCCCTTTAGTCTTCAAAGGGATCCGAAATATCTGTTCTCAGATTCCACAGAAATAAGGCTAGCAAAGAGATCCACGAAATACAGATGTAACTCTGTGAGTGGAAGTCACATATCACAGAGCAGTTTCTCAGAAATCTTCTTTCCAGATTTCATCGTAGGATATTTCCTTTTTCACCATAGCCGTCTCTGGGCTTCCAAATATCACTTTGCCAATTCCACGAGAACTCTCTTAGCGAAAAGCTCCTTGAGGGGAAAGCTGCAACTCTGAGAGATGATTTCACAGAACACAAAGAAGTTTCTCAGAAAGCTTCTTTCTCTTTGTTATCGGAGGGTATTTCCTTTGGCCCTATACTATTCAAAGGGATCCGAAATATCTGTTCTCAGATTCCACAGAAATAAGGCTAGCAAAGAGATCCACGAAATACAGATGTAACTCTGTGAGTGGAAGTCACATATCACAGAGCAGTTTCTCAGAAAGCTTCTTTCCAGATTTCATTGGAGGATATTTCCTTTTTCACCATAGCCCTCTATTCGCTTCCAAATATCACTTTGCCAATTCCACAAGAACTGTCTTAGCGAAAGGCTTCTTGAGGGGAAAGCTGTAACTCTATGAGATGATTTCACAGAACACAAAGAAGTTTCTCAGAAAGCTTCTTTCTCTTTGTTATCGGAGGATATTTCCTTTGGCCCTATAGTGTCCAAAGGCATCCGAAATATCTGTTCTCAGATTCCACAGAAATAAGGCTAGAAAAGAGATCCACGAAATACAGATGTAACTCTGTGAGTGGAAGTCACATATCACAGAGCAGTTTCTCAGAAAGTTTCTTTCCAGATTTCATTGGAGGATATTTCCTTTTTCACCATAGCCCTCTATGGGCTTCCAAATATCACTTTGCCAATTCCACAAGAAGTGTCTTAGCGAAAGGCTTCTTGAGGGGAAAGCTGTAACTCTGTGAGATGATTTCACAGAACACAAAGAATTTTCTCAGAAAGCTTCTTTCTCTTTGTTATCGGAGGATATTTCCTTTGGCCCTATAGTCTTCAAAGGGATCCGAAATATCTGTTCTCAGATTCCACAGAAATAAGGCTAGCAAAGAGATCCACGAAATACAGATGTAACTCTGTGAGTGGACGTCACATATCACAGAGCAGTTTCTCAGAAAGCTTCTTTCCAGATTTCATCGGAGGATATTTCCTTTTTCACCATTGCCCTCTATGGGCTTCCAAATATCACTTTGCCAATTCCACAAGAACTGTCTTAGAGAAAGGCTTCTTGAGGGGAAAGCTGTAACTCTGTGAGATGATTTCACAGAACACAAAGAAGTTTCTCAGAAAGCTTCTTTCTCTTTGTTATCGGAGGATATTTCCTTTGGCCCTATAGTATTCAAAGGGATCCGAAATATCTGTTCTCAGATTCCACAGAAATAAGGCTAGCAAAGAGATCCACGAAATACAGATGTAACTCTGTGAGTGGAAGTCACATATCACAGAGCAGTTTCTCAGAAAGCTTCTTTCCAGATTTCATTGGAGGATATTTCCTTTTTCACCATAGCCCTCTATGGGCTTCCAAATATCACTTTGCCAATTCCACAAGAACTGTCTTAGCGAAAGGCTTCTTGAGGGGAAAGCTGTAACTCTATGAGATGATTTCACAGAACACAAAGAAGTTTCTCAGAAAGCTTCTTTCTCTTTGTTATCGGAGGATATTTCCTTTGGCCCTATAGTGTCCAAAGGCATCCGAAATATCTGTTCTCAGATTCCACAGAAATAAGGCTAGAAAAGAGATCCACGAAATACAGATGTAACTCTGTGAGTGGAAGTCACATATCACAGAGCAGTTTCTCAGAAAGTTTCTTTCCAGATTTCATTGGAGGATATTTCCTTTTTCACCATAGCCCTCTATGGGCTTCCAAATATCACTTTGCCAATTCCACAAGAAGTGTCTTAGCGAAAGGCTTCTTGAGGGGAAAGCTGTAACTCTGTGAGATGATTTCACAGAACACAAAGAATTTTCTCAGAAAGCTTCTTTCTCTTTGTTATCGGAGGATATTTCCTTTGGCCCTATAGTCTACCAAGGGATCCGAAATATCTGTTCTCAGATTCCACAGAAATAAGGCTAGCAAAGAGATCCACGAAATACAGATGTAACTCTGTGAGTGGAAGTCACATATCACAGAGCAGTTTCTCAGAAAGCTTCTTTCCAGATTTCATTGGAGGATATTTCCTTTTTCACCATAGCCCTCTATGGGCTTCCAAATATCACTTTGCCAATTCCACAAGAACTGTCTTAGCGAAAGGCTTCTTGAGGGGAAAGCTGTAACTCTGTGAGATGATTTCACAGAACACAAAGAAGTTTCTCAGAAAGCATCTTTCTCTTTGTTATCGGAGGATATTTCCTTTGGCCCTATAGTCTTCAAAGGGATCCGAAATATCTGTTCTCAGATTCCACAGAAATAAGGCTAGCAAAGAGATCCACGAAATACAGATGTAACTCTGTGAGTGGAAGTCACATATCACAGAGCAGTTTCTCAGAAAGCTTCTTTCCAGATTTCATTGGAGGATATTTCCTTTTTCACCATTGCCCTCTATGGGCTTCCAAATATCACTTTGCCAATTCCACAAGAACTGTCTTAGAGAAAGGCATCTTGAGGGGAAAGCTGTAACTCTGTGAGATGATTTCACAGAACACAAAGAAGTTTCTCAGAAAGCTTCTTTCTCTTTGTTATCGGAGGATATTTCCTTTGGCCCTATAGTCTTCAAAGGGATCCGAAATATCTGGTCTCAGATTCCACAGAAATAAGGCTAGCAAAGAGATCCACGAAATACAGATGTAACTCTGTGAGTGGAAATCACATATCACAGAGCAGTTTCTCAGAAAGCTTCTTTCCAGATTTCATCGGAGGATATTTCCTTTTTCACCATAGCCGTCTATGGGCTTCCAAATATCACTTTGCCAATTCCACAAGAACTGTCTTAGCGAAAGGCTTCTTGAGGGGAAAGCTGTAACTCTGTGAGATGATTTCACAGAACACAAAGAAGTTTCTCAGAAAGCTTCTTTCTCTTTGTTATCGGAGGATATTTCCTTTGGACCTTTAGTATTCAAAGGGATCCGAAATATCTGTTCTCAGATTCCACAGAAATAAGGTTAGCAAAGAGATCCATGAAATACAGATGTAACTCTGTGAGTGGAAGTCACATATCACAGAGCAGTTTCTCAGAAATCTTCTTGCCAGATTTCATCGGAGGATATTTCCTTTTTCACCATAGCCGTCTATGGGCTTCCAAATATCACTTTGCCAATTCCACGAGAACTGTCTTAGTGAAAAGCTTCTTGAGGGGAAAGCTGCAACTCTGAGAGATGATTTCACAGAACACAAAGAAGTTTCTCAGAAAGCTTGTTTCTCTTTGTTATCGGAGGATATTTCCTTTGGCCCTATAGTATTCAAAGGGATCCGAAATATCTGTTCTCAGATTCCACAGAAATAAGGCTAGCAAAGAGATCCACGAAATACAGATGTAACTCTGTGAGTGGAAGTCACATATCACAGAGCAGTTTCTCAGAAAGCTTCTTTCCAGATTTCATCTGAGGATATTTCCTTTTTCACCATAGCCCTCTATGGGCTTCCAAATATCACTTTGCCAATTCCACAAGAACTGTCTTAGCGAAAGGCTTCTTGAGGGGAAAACTGTAACTCTATGAGATGATTTCACAGAACACAAAGAAGTTTCTCAGAAAGCTTCTTTCTCTTTGTTATCGGAGGATATTTCCTTTGGCCCTATAGTCTTCAAAGGGATCCGAAATATCTGTTCTCAGATTCCACAGAAATAAGGCTAGCAAAGAGATCCACGAAATACAGATGTAACTCTTTGAGTGGAAGTCACATATCACAGAGCAGTTTCTCAGAAAGCTTCTTTCCAGATTTCATTGGAGGATATTTCCTTTTTCACCATTGCCCTCTATGGGCTTCCAAATATCACTTTGCCAATTCCACAAGAACTGTCTTAGAGAAAGGCTTCTTGAGGGGAAAGCTGTAACTCTGTGAGATGATTTCACAGAACACAAAGAAGTTTCTCAGAAAGCTTCTTTCTCTTTGTTATCGGAGGATATTTCCTTTGGCCCTATAGTCTTCAAAGGGATCCGAAATATCTGTTCTCAGATTCCACAGAAATAAGGCTAGCAAAGAGATCCACGAAATACAGATGTAACTCTGTGAGTGGAAGTCACATATCACAGAGCAGTTTCTCAGAAAGCTTCTTTCCAGATTTCATCGGAGGATATTTCCTTTTTCACCATAGCCGTCTATGGGCTTCCAAATATCACTTTGCCAATTCCACAAGAACTGTCTTAGCGAAAGGCTTCTTGAGGGGAAAGCTGTAACTCTGTGAGATGATTTCACAGAACACAAAGAAGTTTCTCAGAAAGCTTCTTTCTCTTTGTTATCGGAGGATATTTCCTTTGGCCCTTTAGTCTTCAAAGGGATCCGAAATATCTGTTCTCAGATTCCACAGAAATAAGGCTAGCAAAGAGATCCACGAAATACAGATGTAACTCTGTGAGTGGAAGTCACATATCACAGAGCAGTTTCTCAGAAAGCTTCTTTCCAGATTTCATCGGAGGATATTTCCTTTTTCACCTTTGCCCTCTATGGGCTTCCAAATATCACTTTGCCAATTCCACAAGAACTGTCTTAGAGAAAGGCTTCTTGAGGGGAAAGCTGTAACTCTGTGAGATGATTTCACAGAACACAAAGAAGTTTCTCAGAAAGCTTCTTTCTCTTTGTTATCGGAGGATATTTCCTTTGGCCCTATAGTCTTCAAAGGTATCCGAAATATCTGTTCTCAGATTCCACAGAAATAAGGCTAGCAAAGAGATCCACGAAATACAGATGTAACTCTGTGAGTGGAAGACACATATCACAGAGCAGTTTCTCAGAAAGCTTCTTTCCAGATTTCATCGGAGGATATTTCCTTTTTCACCATAGCCCTCTATGGGCTTCCAAATATCACTTTGCCAATTCCACAAGAACTGTCTTAGCGAAAGGCTTCTTGAGGGGAAAGCTGTAACTCTGTGAGATGATTTCACAGAACACAAAGAAGTTTCTCAGAAAGCTTCTTTCTGTTTGTTATGGGAGGATATTTCCTTTGGCCCTATAGTCTTCAAAGGGATTCTAACTATCTGCTCTCAGATTCCACAGAAATAAGGCTAGAAAAGAGATCCACGAAATACAGATGTAACTCTGTGAGTGGAAGTCACATATCACAGAGCAGTTTCTCAGAAAGCTTCTTTCCAGATTTCATCGGAGGATATTTCCTTTTTCACCATAGCCCTCTATGGGCTTCCAAGTATCACTTTTCCAATTCCACAAGAACTGTTTTAGCGAAAGGCTTCTTGAGGGGAAAGCTGTAACTCTGACAAATGATTTCACAGAACAGAAAGAAGTTTCTCAGAAAGCTTCTTTCTCTATGTTATCGGAGGATATTTCCTTTGGCCCTATAGTCTTCAAAGGGATCCGAAATATCTGTTCTCAGATTCCACAGAAATAAGGCTAGCAAAGAGATCCACGAAATACAGATGTAGCTCTGTGAGTGGAAGTCACATATCACAGAGCAGTTTCTCAGAAAGCTTCTTTCCAGATTTCATCCGAGGATATTTCCTTTTTCACCGTAGCCCACTATGGGCTTCCAAATATCACTTTGCCAATTCCACAAGAACTGTCTTAGCGAAAGGCTTCTTGAGGGGAAAGCTGTAACTCTGTGAGATGATTTCACAGAACACAAAGAAGTTTCTCAGAAAGCTTCTTTCTCTTTGTTATCGGAGGACATTTCTTTGGCCCTATAGTCTTCAAAGGGATCCGAAATTACTGTTCTCAGATTCCACAGAAATAAGGCTAGCAAAGAGATCCACAAAATACAGATGTAACTCTGTGAGTGGAAGTCACATGTCACAGAGCAGTTTCTCAGAAAGCTTCTTTACAGATTTAATCGGAGGATATTTCCTTTTTCACAATAGCCCTCTATGGGCTTCCAAATATCACTTTGCCAATTCCACAAGAACTGTCTTAGCGAAAGGCTTCTTCAGGGGAAAGCTGTAACTCTGGGAGATGATTTCACAGAACACAAAGAAGTTTCTCAGAAAGCTTCTTTCTCTTTTTTTATCGTTGGATATTTCTTTGGCCCTATAGTCTTCAAAGGGATCCGAAATATCTGTTCTCAGATTCCACAGAAATAAGGCTAGCAAAGAGATCCACGAAATACAGAAGTAACTCTGTGAGTGGAAGTCACATATCACAGAGCAGTTTCTCAGAAAGCTTCTTTCCAGATTTCATCGGAGGATATTTCCTTTTTCACCTTTGCCCTCTATGGGCTTCCAAATATCACTTTGCCAATTCCACAAGAACTGTCTTAGAGAAAGGCTTCTTGAGGGGAAAGCTGTAACTCTGTGAGATGATTTCACAGAACACAAAGAAGTTTCTCAGAAAGCTTCTTTCTCTTTGTTATCGGAGGATATTTCCTTTGGCCCTATAGTCTTCAAAGGGATCCGAAATATCTGTTCTCAGATTCCACAGAAATAAGGCTAGCAAAGAGATCCACGAAATACAGATGTAGCTCTGTGAGTGGAAGTCACATATCACAGAGCAGTTTCTCAGAAAGCTTCTTTCCAGATTTCATCCGAGGATATTTCCTTTTTCACCGTAGCCCCCTATGGGCTTCCAAATATCACTTTGCCAATTCCACAAGAACTGTCTTAGCGAAAGGCTTCTTGAGGGGAAAGCTGTAACTCTGTGAGATGATTTCACAGAACAAAAAGAAGTTTCTCAGAAAGCTTCTTTCTCTTTCTTATCGGAGGATATTTCCTTTGGCCCTATAGTCTTCAAAGGGATCCGAAATATCTGTTCTCAGATTCCACAGAAATAAGGCGAGCAAAGAGATCCACGAAATACAGATGTAATTCTGTGAGTGGAAGTCACATATCACAGAGCAGTTTCTCAGAAAGCTTCTTTCCAGATTTCATCGGAGGATATTTCCTTTTTCACCATAGCCGTCTATGGGCTTCCAAATATCACCTTGCCAATTCCACAAGAACTGTCTTAGCGAAAGGCTTCTCGAGGGGAAAGCTGTAACTCTGTGAGATGATTTCACAGAACACAAAGAAGTTTCTCAGAAAGCTTCTTTCTCTTTGTTATCGGAGGATATTTCCTTTGGCCCTATAGTCTTCAAAGGGATCCGAAATATCTGTTCTCAGATTCCACAGAAATAAGGCTAGCAAAGAGATCCACGAAATACAGATGGAACTCTGTGAGTGGAAGACACATATCACAGAGCAGTTTCTCAGAAAGCTTCTTTCCAGATTTCATCGGAGGATATTTCCTTTTTCACCATAGCCCTCTATGGGCTTCCAAATATCACTTTGCCAATTCCACAAGAACTGTCTTAGCGAAAGGCTTCTTGAGGGGAAAGCTGTAACTCTGTGAGATGATTTCACAGAACACAAAGAAGTTTCTCAGAAAGCTTCTTTCTGTTTGTTATGGGAGGATATTTCCTTTGGCCCTATAGTCTTCAAAGGGATTCCAACTATCTGCTCTCAGATTCCACAGAAATAAGGCTAGCAAAGAGATCCACGAAATACAGATGTAACTCTGTGAGTGGAAGTCACATATCACAGAGCAGTTTCTCAGAAAGCTTCTTTCCAGATTTCATCGGAGGATATTTCCTTTTTCACCATAGCCCTCTATGGGCTTCCAAGTATCACTTTTCCAATTCCACAAGAACTGTTTTAGCGAAAGGCTTCTTGAGGGGAAAGCTGTAACTCTGACAGATGATTTCACAGAAAAGAAAGAAGTTTCTCAGAAAGCTTCTTTCTCTATGTTATCGGAGGATATTTCCTTTGGCCCTATAGTCTTCAAAGGGATCCGAAATATCTGTTCTCAGATTCCACAGAAATAAGGCTAGCAAAGAGATCCACGAAATACAGATGTAGCTCTGTGAGTGGAAGTCACATATCACAGAGCAGTTTCTCAGAAAGCTTCTTTCCAGATTTCATCCGAGGATATTTCCTTTTTCACCGTAGCCCCCTATGGGCTTCCAAATATCACTTTGCCAATTCCACAAGAACTGTCTTAGCGAAAGGCTTCTTGAGGGGAAAGCTGTAACTCTGTGAGATGATTTCACAGAACACAAAGAAGTTTCTCAGAAAGCTTCTTTGTCTTTGTTATCGGAGGACATTTCTTTGGCCCTATAGTCTTCAAAGGGATCCGAAATTACTGTTCTCAGATTCCACAGAAATAAGGCTAGCAAAGAGATCCACAAAATACAGATGTAACTCTGTGAGTGGAAGTCACATGTCACAGAGCAGTTTCTCAGAAAGCTTCTTTACAGATTTAATCGGAGGATATTTCCTTTTTCACAATAGCCCTCTATGGGCTTCCAAATATCACTTTGCCAATTCCACAAGAACTGTCTTAGCGAAAGGCTTCTTCAGGGGAAAGCTGTAAATCTGGGAGATGATTTCACAGAACACAAAGAAGTTTCTCAGAAAGCTTCATTCTCTTTTTTATCGTTGGATATTTCTTTGGCCCTATAGTCTTCAAAGGGATCCGAAATATCTGTTCTCAGATTCCACAGAAATAAGGCTAGCAAAGAGATCCACGAAATACAGATGTAACTCTGTGAGTGGAAGTCACATATCACAGAGCAGTTTCTCAGAAAGCTTCTTTCCAGATTTCACTGGAGGATATTTCCTTTTTCACTATAGCCCTCTATGGGCTTCCAAATATCACTTTGCCAATTCCACAAGAAGTGTCTTAGCGAAAGGCTTCTTGAGGGGAAAGCTGTAACTCTGTGAGATGATTTCACAGAACACAAAGAATTTTCTCAGAAAGCTTCTTTCTCTTTGTTATCGGAGGATATTTCCTTTGGCCCTATAGACTTCGAAGGGATCCGAAATATCTGCTCTCAGATTCCACAGAAAAAAGGCTAGCAAAGAGATCCACGAAATACAGATGTAACTCTGTGAGTGGAAGTCACATATCACAGAGCAGTTTCTCAGAAAGCTTCTTTCCAGATTTCATTGGAGGATATTTCCTTTTTCACCATTGCCCTCTATGGGCTTCCAAATATCACTTTGCCAATTCCACAAGAACTGTCTTAGAGAAAGGCTTCTTGAGGGGAAAGCTGTAACTCTGTGAGATGATTTCACAGAACACAAAGAAGTTTCTCAGAAAGCTTCTTTCTCTTTGTTATCGGAGGATATTTCCTTTGGCCCTATAGTCTTCAAAGGGATCCGAAATATCTGTTCTCAGATTCCACAGAAATAAGGCTAGCAAAGAGATCCACGAAATACAGATGTAACTCTGTGAGTGGAAGTCACATATCACAGAGCAGTTTCTCAGAAAGCTTCTTTCCAGATTTCATCGGAGGATATTTCCTTTTTCACCATAGCCGTCTATGGGCTTCCAAATATCACTTTGCCAATTCCACGAGAACTGTCTTAGCGAAAGGCTTCTTGAGGGGAAAGCTGTAACTCTGTGAGATGATTTCACAGAACACAAAGAAGTTTCTCAGAAAGCTTCTTTCTCTTTGTTATCGGAGGATATTTCCTTTGGCCCTATAGTCTTCAAAGGGATCCGAAATATCTGTTCTCAGATTCCACAGAAATAAGGCTAGCAAAGAGATCCACGAAATACAGATGTAACTCTGTGAGTGGAAGTCACATATCACAGAGCAGTTTCTCAGAAAGCTTCTTTCCAGATTTCATTGGAGGATATTTCCTTTTTCACCATAGCCCTCTATGGGCTTCCAAATATCACTTTGCCAATTCCACAAGAACTGTCTTAGCGAAAGGCTTCTTTAGGGGAAAGCTCTAACTCTGTGAGATGATTTCACAGAACACAAAGAATTTTCTCAGAAAGCTTCTTTCTCTTTGTTATCGGAGGATATTTCCTTTGGCCCTATAGTCTTCAAAGGGATCCGAAATATCTGTTCTCAGATTCCACAGAAATAAGGCTAGCAAAGAGATCCACGAAATACAGATGTAACTCTGTGAGTGGATGTCACATATCACAGAGCAGTTTCTCAGAAAGCTTCTTTCCAGATTTCATTGGAGGATATTTCCTTTTTCACCATTGCCCTCTATGGGCTTCCAAATATCACTTTGCCAATTCCACAAGAACTGTCTTAGAGAAAGGTTTCTTGAGGGGAAAGCTGTAACTCTGGGAGATGATTTCACAGAACACAAAGAAGTTTCTCAGAAAGCTTCTTTCTCTTTGTTATCGGAGGATATTTCCTTTGGCCCTATAGTCTTCAAAGGGATCCGAAATATCTCTTCTCAGATTCCACAGAAATAAGGCTAGCAAAGAGATCCACGAAATACAGATGTAACTCTGTGAGTGGAAGTCACATATCACAGAGCAGTTTCTCAGAAAGCTTCTTTCCAGATTTCATCGGAGGATATTTCCTTTTTCACCATAGCCCTGTATGGGCTTCCAAGTATCACTTTTCCAATTCCACAAGAACTGTTTTAGCGAAAGGCTTCTTGAGGGGAAAGCTGTAACTCTGTGAGATGATTTCACAGAACACAAAGGAGTTTCTCAGAAAGCTTCTTTCTCTATGTTATCGGAGGATATTTCCTTTGGCCCTATAGTCTTCAAAGGGATCCGAAATATCTGTTCTCAGATTCCACAGACATAAGGCTAGCAAAGAGATCCACGAAATACAGATGTAACTCAGTGAGTGGAAGTCACATATCACAGAGCAGTTTCTCAGAAAGCTTCTTTCCAGATTTCATCGGAGGATATTTCCTTTTTCACCATAGCCCTCTATGGGCTTCCAAATATCACTTTGCCAATTCCACAAGAACTGTCTTAGCGAAAGGCTTCTTGAGGGGAAAGCTGTAACTCTGTGATATGATTTCACAGAACACAAAGAAGTTTCTCAGAAAGCTTCTTTCTGTTTGTTATGGGAGGATATTTCCTTTGGCCCTATAGTCTTCAAAGGGATTCTAACTATCTGCTCTCAGATTCCACAGAAATAAGGCTAGTAAAGAGATCCACGAAATACTGATGTAACTCTGTGAGTGGAAATCACATATCACAGAGCAGTTTCTCAGAATGCTTCTTTCCAGATTTCATTCGAGGATATTTCCTTTTTCACCATAGCCCTCTATGGGCTTCCAAATATCACTTTGCCAATTCCACAAGAACTGTCTTAGCGAAAGGCTTCTTGAGGGGAAAGCTGTAACTCTGTGAGATGATTTCACAGAACACAAAGAAGTTTCTCAGAAAGCTTCTTTCTCTTTGCTATCGGAGGATATTTCCTTTGGCCCTATAGTCTTCAAAGGGATCCGAAATATCTGTTCTCAGATTCCACAGAAATAAGGCTAGCAAAGAGATCCACGAAATACAGATGTAACTCTGTGAGTGGAAGTCACATATCAAAGAGCAGTTTCTCAGAAAGCTTCTTTCCAGATTTCATCGGAGGATATTTCCTTTTTCACCATAGCCCTATATGGGCTTCCAAATATCACTTTGCCAATTCCACAAGAACTGTCTTAGCGAAAGGCTTCTTGAGGGGAAAGCTGTAACTCTATGAGATGATTTCACAGAACACAAAGAAGTTTCTCAGAAAGCTTCTTTCTCTTTGTTATCGGAGGATATTTCCTTTGGCCCTATAGTCTTCAAAGGCATCCGAAATATCTGTTCTCAGATTCCACAGAAATAAGGCTAGCAAAGAGATCCACGAAATACAGATGTAACTCTGTGAGTGGATGTCACATATCACAGAGCAGTTTCTCAGAAAGCTTCTTTCCAGATTTCATTGGAGGATATTTCCTTTTTCACCATTGCCCTCTATGGGCTTCCAAATATCACTTTGCCAATTCCACAAGAACTGTCTTAGAGAAAGGTTTCTTGAGGGGAAAGCTGTAACTCTATGAGATGATTTCACAGAACACAAAGAAGTTTCTCAGAAAGCTTCTTTCCAGATTTCATCGGAAGATATTTCCTTTTTCACCATAGCCCTGTATGGGCTTCCAAGTATCACTTTTCCAATTCCACAAGAACTGTTTTAGCGAAAGGCTTCTTGAGGAGAAAGCTGTAACTCTGTGAGATGATTTCACAGAACACAAAGAAGTTTCAAAGAAAGCTTCTTTCTCTTTGTTATCGGAGGATATTTCCTTTGGCCCTATAGTCTTCAAAGGGATCCGAAATATCTGTTCTCAGATTCCACAGAAATAAGGCTAGCAAAGAGATCCACGAAATACAGATGTAACTCAGTGAGTGGAAGTCACATATCACAGAGCAGTTTCTCAGAAAGCTTCTTTCCAGATTTCATCGGAGGATATTTCCTTTTTCACCATAGCCCTCTATGGGCTTCCAAATATCACTTTGCCAATTCCACAAGAACTGTCTTAGCGAAAGGCTTCTTGAGGGGAAAGCTGTAACTCTGTGATATGATTTCACAGAACACAAAGAAGTTTCTCAGAAAGCTTCTTTCTGTTTGTTATGGGAGGATATTTCCTTTGGCCCTATAGTCTTTAAAGGGATTCTAACTATCTGCTCTCAGATTCCACAGAAATAAGGCTAGCAAAGAGATCCACGAAATACTGATGTAACTCTGTGAGTGGAAATCACATATCACAGAGCAGTTTCTCAGAATGCTTCTTTCCAGATTTCATTCGAGGATATTTCCTTTTTCACCATAGCCCTCTATGGGCTTCCAAATATCACTTTGCCAATTCCACAAGAACTGTCTTAGCGAAAGGCTTCTTGAGGGGAAAGCTGTAACTCTGTGAGATGATTTCACAGAACACAAAGAAGTTTCTCAGAAAGCTTCTTTCTCTTTGTTATCGGAGGATATTTCCTTTGGCCCTATAGTCTTCAAAGGGATCCGAAATATCTGTTCTCAGATTCCACAGAAATAAGGCTAGCAAAGAGATCCACGAAATACAGATGTAACTCTGTGAGTGGAAGTCACATATCACAGACCAGTTTCTCAGAAAGCTTCTTTCCAGATTTCATCGGAGGATATTTCCTTTTTCACCATAGCCCTCTATGGGCTTCCAAGTATCACTTTTCCAATTCCACAAGAACTGTTTTAGCGAAAGGCTTCTTGAGGGGAAAGCTGTAACTCTGAGAGATGATTTCACAGAACACAAAGAAGTTTCTCAGAAAGCTTCTTTCTCTTTGTTATCGGAGGATATTTCCTTTGGCCCTATAGTCTTCAAAGGGATCCGAAATATCTGTTCTCAGATTCCACAGAAATAAGGCTAGCAAAGAGATCCACGAAATACAGATGTAACTCTGTGAGTGGAAGTCACATATCACAGAGCAGTTTCTCAGAAAGCTTCTTTCCAGATTTCATCCGAGGATATTTCCTTTTTCACCGTAGCCCACTATGGGCTTCCAAATATCACTTTGCCAATTCCACAAGAACTGTCTTAGCGAAAGGCTTCTTGAGGGGCAAGCTGTAACTCTGTGAGATGATTTCACAGAACACAAAGAAGTTTCTCAGAAAGCTTCTTTCTCTTTGTTATCGGAGGACATTTCTTTGGCCCTATAGTCTTCAAAGGGATCCGAAATATCTGTTCTCAGATTCCACAGAAATAAGGCTAGCAAAGAGATCCACAAAATACAGATGTAACTCTGTGAGTGGAAGTCACATGTCACAGAGCAGTTTCTCAGAAAGCTTCTTTCCATATTTCATCGGAGGATATTTCCTTTTTCACAATAGCCCTCTATGGGCTTCCAAATATCACTTAGCCAATTCCACAAGAACTGTCTTAGCGAAAGGCTTCTTCAGGGGAAAGCTGTAACTCTGGGAGATGATTTCACAGAACACAAAGAAGTTTCTCAGAAAGCTTCTTTCTCTTTGTTATCGGAGGATATTTCCTTTGGCCCTATAGTCTTCAAAGGCATCCGAAATATCTGTTCTCAGATTCCACAGAAATAAGGCTAGCAAAGAGATCCAAAAAATACAGATGTAACTCTGTGAGTGGAAGTCACATATCACAGAGCAGTTTCTCATAAAGCTTCTTTCCAGATTTCATTGGAGGATATTTCCTTTTTCACCATAGCCCTCTATGGGCTTCCAAATATCACTTTGCCAATTCCACAAAAACTGTCTTAGCGAAAGGCTTCTTGAGGGGAAAGCTCTAACTCTGTGAGATGATTTCACAGAACACAAAGAATTTTCTCAGAAAGCTTCTTTCTCTTTGTTATCGGAGGATATTTCCTTTGGCCCTATAGTCTTCAAAGGGATCCGAAATATCTGTTCTCAGATTCCACAGAAATAAGGCTAGCAAAGAGATCCACGAAATACAGATGTAACTCTGTGAGTGGATGTCACATATCACAGAGCAGTTTCTCAGAAAGCTTCTTTCCAGATTTCATTGGAGGATATTTCCTTTTTCACCATTGCCCTCTATGGGCTTCCAAATATCACTTTGCCAATTCCACAAGAACTGTCTTAGAGAAAGGTTTATTGAGGGGAAAGCTGTAACTCTGTGAGATGATTTCACAGAACACAAAGAAGTTTCTCAGAAAGCTTCTTTCTCTTTGTTATTGAGGATATTTCCTTTGGCCCTATAGTCTTCAAAGGGATCCGAAATATCTGTTCTCAGATTCCACAGAAATAAGGCTAGCAAAGAGATCCACGAAATACAGATGTAACTCTGTGAGTGGAAGTCACATATCACAGAGCAGTTTCTCAGAAAGCTTCTTTCCAGATTTCATCGGAAGATATTTCCTTTTTCACCATAGCCCTGTATGGGCTTCCAAGTATCACTTTTCCAATTCCACAAGAACTGTTTTAGCGAAAGGCTTCTTGAGGGGAAAGCTGTAACTCTGTGAGATGATTTCACAGAACACAAAGAAGTTTCTCAGAAAGCTTCTTTCTCTTTGTTATCGGAGGATATTTCCTTTGGCCCTATAGTCTTCAAAGGGATCCGAAATATCTGTTCTCAGATTCCACAGAAATAAGGCTAGCAAAGAGATCCACGAAATACAGATGTAACTCAGTGAGTGGAAGTCATATATCACAGAGCAGTTTCTCAGAAAGCTTCTTTCCAGATTTCATCGGAGGATATTTCCTTTTTCACCATTGCCCTCTATGGACTTCAAAATATCACTTTGCCCATTCCACAAGAACTGTCTTAGCGAAAGGCTTCTTGAGGGGAAAGCTGTAACTCTGTGATATGATTTCACAGAACACAAAGAAGTTTCTCAGAAAGCTTCTTTCTGTTTGTTATGGGAGGATATTTCCTTTGGCCCTATAGTCTTCAAAGGGATTCTAACTATCTGCTCTCAGATTCCACAGAAATAAGGCTAGCAAAGAGATCCACGAAATACTGATGTAACTCTGTGAGTGGAAATCACATATCACAGAGCAGTTTCTCAGAATGCTTCTTTCCAGATTTCATTCGAGGATATTTCCTTTTTCACCATAGCCCTCTATGGGCTTCCAAATATCACTTTGCCAATTCCAAAAGAACTGTCTTAGCGAAAGGCTTCTTGAGGGGAAAGCTGTAACTCTGTGAGATGATTTCACAGAACACAAAGAAGTTTCTCAGAAAGCTTCTTTCTCTTTGTTATCGGAGGATATTTCCTTTGGCCCTATAGTCTTCAAAGGGATCCGAAATATCTGTTCTCAGATTCCACAGAAATAAGGCTAGCAAAGAGATCCACGAAATACAGATGTAACTCTGTGAGTGGAAGTCACATATCACAGAGCAGTTTCTCAGAAAGCTTCTTTCCAGATTTCATCGGAGGATATTTCCTTTTTCACCATAGCCCTCTATGGGCTTCCAAGTATCACTTTTCCAATTCCACAAGAACTGTTTTAGCGAAAGGCTTCTTGAGGGGAAAGCTGTAACTCTGACAGATGATTTCACAGAACACAAAGAAGTTTCTCAGAAAGCTTCTTTCTCTTTGTTATCGGAGGATATTTCCTTTGGCCCTATAGTCTTCAAAGGGATCCTAAATATCTGTTCTCAGATTCCACAGAAATAAGGCTAGCAAAGAGATCCACGAAATACAGATGTAACTCTGTGAGTGGAAGTCACATATCACAGAGCAGTTTCTCAGAAAGCTTCTTTCCAGATTTCATCCGAGGATATTTCCTTTTTCACCGTAGCCCACTATGGGCTTCCAAATATCACTTTGCCAATTCCACAAGAACTGTCTTAGCGAAAGGCTTCTTGAGGGGAAGCTGTAACTCTGTGAGATGATTTCACAGAACACAAAGAAGTTTCTCAGAAAGCTTCTTTCTCTTTGTTATCGGAGGACATTTCCTTGGCCCTATAGTCTTCAAAGGGATCCGAAATATCTGTTCTCAGATTCCACAGAAATAAGGCTAGCAAAGAGATCCACAAAATACAGATGTAACTCTGTGAGTGGAAGTCACATGTCACAGAGCAGTTTCTCAGAAAGCTTCTTTACAGATTTCATTGGAGGATATTCCCTTTTTCACAATAGCCCTCTATGGGCTTCCAAATATCACTTTGCTAATTCCACAAGAACTGTCTTAGCGAAAGGCTTCTTCAGGTTAAAGCTGTAACTCTGGGAGATGATTTCACAGAACAGAAAGAAGTTTCTCAGAAAGCTTCTTTCTCTTTTTTATCGTTGGATATTTCTTTGGCCCTATAGTCTTCAAAGGGATCCGAAATATCTGTTCTCAGATTCCACAGAAATAAGGCTAGCAAAGAGATCCACGAAATAGAGATGTAACTCTGTGAGTGGAAGTCACATATCACAGAGCAGTTTCTCAGAAAGCTTCTTTCCAGATTTCATTGGAGGATATTTCCTTTTTCACCATTGCGCTCTATGGGCTTCCAAATATCACTTTGCCAATTCCACAAGAACTGTCTTAGAGAAAGGCTTATTGAGGGGAAAGCTGTAACTCTGTGAGATGATTTCACAGAACACAAAGAAGTTTCTCAGAAAGCTTCTTTCTCTTTGTTATCGGAGGATATTTCCTTTGGCCCTATAGTCTTCAAAGGGATCCGAAATATCTGTTCTCAGATTCCACAGATATAAGGCTAGCAAAGAGATCCACGAAATACAGATGTAACTCTGTGAGTGGAAGTCACATATCACAGAGCAGTTTCTCAGAAAGCTTCTTTCCAGATTTCATCGGAGGATATTTCCTTTTTCACCATAGCCGTCTATGGGCTTCCAAATATCACTTTGCCAATTCCACAAGAACTGTCTTAGCGAAAGGCTTCTTGAGGGGAAAGCTGTAACTCTGTGAGATGATTTCACAGAACACAAAGAAGTTTCTCAGAAAGCTTCTTTCTCTTTGTTATCTGAGGATATTTCCTTTGGCCCTATAGTATTCAAAGGGATCCGAAATATCTGTTCTCAGATTCCACAGAAATAAGGCTAGCAAAGAGATCCACGAAATACAGATGTAGTTCTGTGAGTGGAAGTCACATATCACAGAGCAGTTTCTCAGAAAGCTTCTTTCCAGATTTCATCCGAGGATATTTCCTTTTTCACCGTAGCCCCCTATGGGCTTCCAAATATCACTTTGCCAATTCCACAAGAACTGTCTTAGCGAAAGGCTTCTTGAGGGGCAAGCTGTAACTCTGTGAGATGATTTCACAGAACACAAAGAAGTTTCTCAAAAAGCTTCTTTCTCTTTGTTATCGGAGGACATTTCTTTGTCCCTATAGTCTTCAAAGGGATCCGAAATATCTGTTCTCAGATTCCACAGAAATAAGGCTAGCAAAGAGATCCACAAAATACAGATGTAACTCTGTGAGTGGAAGTCACATGTCACAGAGCAGTTTCTCAGAAAGCTTCTTTACAGATTTCATTGGAGGATATTTCCTTTTTCACAATAGCCCTCTAGGGGCTTCCAAATATCACTTTGCCAATTCCACAAGAACTGTCTTAGCGAAAGGCTTCTTCAGGGGAAAGCTGTAACTCTGGGAGATGATTTCACAGAACACAAAGAAGTTTCTCAGAAAGCTTCTTTCACTTTTTTATCGTTGGATATTTCTTTGGCCCTATAGTCTTCAAAGGGATCCGAAATATCTGTTCTCAGATTCCACAGAAATAAGGCTAGCAAAGAGATCCACGAAATACAGATGTAACTCTGTGAGTGGAAGTCACATATCACAGAGCAGTTTCTCAGAAAGCTTCTTTCCAGATTTCATTGGAGGATATTTCCTTTTTCACCGTAGCCCTCTATGGGCTTCCAAATATCACTTTGCCAATTCCACAAGAAGTGTCTTAGCGAAAGGCTTCTTGAGGGGAAAGCTGTAACTCTGTGAGATGATTTCACAGAACACAAAGAATTTTCTCAGAAAGCTTCTTTCTCTTTGTTATCGGAGGATATTTCCTTTGGCCCTATAGTCTTCAAAGGGATCCGAAATATCTGTTCTCAGATTCCACAGAAAAAAGGCTAGCAAAGAGATCCACGAAATACAGATGTAACTCTGTGAGTGGAAGTCACATATCACAGAGCAGTTTCTCAGAAAGCTTCTTTCCAGATTTCATTGGAGGATATTTCCTTTTTCACCATTGCCCTCTATGGGCTTCCAAATATCACTTTGCCAATTCCACAAGAACTGTCTTAGAGAAAGGCTTCTTGAGGGGAAAGCTGTAACTCTGTGAGATGATTTCACAGAACACAAAGAAGTTTCTCAGAAAGCTTCTTTCTCTTTGCTATCGGAGGATATTTCCTTTGGCCCTATAGTCTTCAAAGGGATCCGAAATATCTGTTCTCAGATTCCACAGAAATAAGGCTAGCAAAGAGATCCACGAAATACAGATGTAACTCTGTGAGTGGAAGTCACATATCACAGAGCAGTTTCTCAGAAAGCTTCTTTCCAGATTTCATCTGAGGATATTTCCTTTTTCACCAAAGCCCTCTATGGGCTTCCAAATATCACTTTGCCAATTCCACAAGAACTGTCTTAGCGAAAGGCTTCTTGAGGGGAAAGCTGTAACTCTATGAGATGATTTCACAGAACACAAAGAAGTTTCTCAGAAAGCTTCTTTCTCTTTGTTATCGGAGGATATTTCCTTTGGCCCTATAGACTTCAAAGGCATCCGAAATATCTGTTCTCAGATTCCACAGAAATAAGGCTAGCAAAGAGATCCACGAAATACAGATGTAACTCTGTGAGTGGAAGTCACATATCACAGAGCAGTTTCTCAGAAAGCTTCTTTCCAGATTTCATTGGAGGATATTTCCTTTTTCACCATAGCCCTCTATGGGCTTCCAAATATCACTTTGCCAATTCCACAAGAAGTGTCTTAGCGAAAGGCTTCTTGAGGGGAAAGCTGTAACTCTGTGAGATGATTTCACAGAACACAAAGAATTTTCTCAGAAAGCTTCTTTCTCTTTGTTATCGGAGGATATTTCCTTTGGCCCTATAGTCTTCAAAGGGATCCGAAATATCTGTTCTCAGATTCCACAGAAAAAAGGCTAGCAAAGAGATCCACGAAATACAGATGTAACTCTGTGAGTGGAAGTCACATATCACAGAGCAGTTTCTCAGAAAGCTTCTTTCCAGATTTCATTGGAGGATATTTCCTTTTTCACCATTGCCCTCTATGGGCTTCCAAATATCACTTTGCCAATTCCACAAGAACTGTCTTAGAGAAAGGCTTCTTGAGGGGAAAGCTGTAACTCTGTGAGATGATTTCACAGAACACAAAGAAGTTTCTCAGAAAGCTTCTTTCTCTTTGCTATCGGAGGATATTTCCTTTGGCCCTATAGTCTTCAAAGGGATCCGAAATATCTGTTCTCAGATTCCACAGAAATAAGGCTAGCAAAGAGATCCACGAAATACAGATGTAACTCTGTGAGTGGAAGTCACATATCACAGAGCAGTTTCTCAGAAAGCTTCTTTCCAGATTTCATCTGAGGATATTTCCTTTTTCACCATAGCCCTCTATGGGCTTCCAAATATCACTTTGCCAATTCCACAAGAACTGTCTTAGCGAAAGGCTTCTTGAGGGGAAAGCTGTAACTCTATGAGATGATTTCACAGAACACAAAGAAGTTTCTCA
The DNA here is from genome assembly GCF_049350105.2 of Macaca mulatta. NCBI lineage: Eukaryota > Metazoa > Chordata > Mammalia > Primates > Cercopithecidae > Macaca > Macaca mulatta. The sequence continues at coordinate 34,453,144 of NC_133417.1, forward strand.
GAAAGCTTCTTTCTCTTTGTTATCGGAGGATATTTCCTTTGGCCCTATAGACTTCAAAGGCATCCGAAATATCTGTTCTCAGATTCCACAGAAATAAGGCTAGCAAAGAGATCCACGAAATACAGATGTAACTCTGTGAGTGGAAGTCACATATCACAGAGCAGTTTCTCAGAAAGCTTCTTTCCAGATTTCATTGGAGGATATTTCCTTTTTCACCATAGCCCTCTATGGGCTTCCAAATATCACTTTGCCAATTCCACAAGAACTGTCTTAGCGAAAGGCTTCTTGAGGGGAAAGGTCTAACTCTGTGAGATGATTTCACAGAACACAAAGAATTTTCTCAGAAAGCTTCTTTCTCTTTGTTATCGGAGGATATTTCCTTTGGCCCTATAGTCTTCAAAGGGATCCGAAATATCTGCTCTCAGATTCCACAGAAATAAGGCTAGCAAAGAGATCCACGAAATACAGATGTAACTCTGTGAGTGGATGTCACATATCACAGAGCAGTTTCTCAGAAAGCTTCTTTCCAGATTTAATTGGAGGATATTTCCTTTTTCACCATTGCCCTCTATGGGCTTCCAAATATCACTTTGCCAATTCCACAAGAACTGTCTTAGAGAAAGGTTTATTGAGGGGAAAGCTGTAACTCTGTGAGATGATTTCACAGAACACAAAGAAGTTTCTCAGAAAGCTTCTTTCTCTTTGTTATTGAGGATATTTCCTTTGGCCCTATAGTCTTCAAAGGGATCCGAAATATCTGTTCTCAGATTCCACAGAAATAAGGCTAGCAAAGAGATCCACGAAATACAGATGTAACTCTGTGAGTGGAAGTCACATATCACAGAGCAGTTTCTCAGAAAGCTTCTTTCCAGATTTCATCGGTGGATATTTCCTTTTTCACCATAGCCCTGTATGGGCTTCCAAGTATCACTTTTCCAATTCCACAAGAACTGTTTTAGCGAAAGGCTTCTTGAGGGGAAAGCTGTAACTCTGTGAGATGATTTCACAGAACACAAAGAAGTTTCTCAGAAAGCTTCTTTCTCTTTGTTATCGGAGGATATTTCCTTTGGCCCTATAGTCTTCAAAGGGATCCGAAATATCTGTTCTCAGATTCCACAGAAGTAAGGCTAGCAAAGAGATCCACGAAATACAGATGTAACTCTGTGAGTGGAAGTCACATATCACAGAGCAGTTTCTCAGAAAGCTTCTTTCCAGATTTCATCTGAGGATATTTCCTTTTTCACCATAGCCCTCTATGGGCTTCCAAATACCACTTTGCCAATTCCACAAGAACTGTCTTAGCGAAAGGCTTCTTTAGGGGAAAGCTGTAACTCTGGCGATGATTTCACAGAACACAAAGATGTTTCTCAGAAAGCTTCTTTCTCTTTGTTATCGGAGGATATTTCCTTTGGCCCTATAGTCTTCAAAGGGATCCGAAATATCTGTTCTCAGATTCCACAGAAATAAGGCTAGCAAAGAGATCCACGAAATACAGATGTAACTCTGTGAGTGGAAGTCACATATCACACAGCAGTTTCTCAGAAAGCTTCTTTCCAGATTTCATCGGAGGATATTTCCTTTTTCACCATAGCCCTCTATGGGCTTCCAAATATCACTTTGCCAATTCCACAAGAACTGTCTTAGCGAAAGGCTTCTTGAGGGGAAAGCTGTAACTCTGTGAGATGATTTCACAGAACACAAAGAAGTTTCTCAGAAAGCTTCTTTCTCTTTGTTATCGGAGGATATTTCCTTTGGCCCTATAGTCTTCAAAGGGATTCGAAATATCTGTTCTCAGATTCAACAGAAATAAGGCTAGCAAAGAGATCCACGAAATACAGATGTAAATCTGTGAGTGGAAGTCACATATCACAGAGCAGTTTCTCAGAAAGCTTCTTTCCAGATTTCATCGGAGGATAATTCCTTTTTCACCATAGCCCTCTATGGGCTTCCAAATATCACTTTGCCAATTCCACAAGAACTGTCTTAGCGAAAGGCTTCTTGAGGGGAAAGCTGCAACTCTGGGAGATGATTTCACAGAACACAAAGGAGTTTCTCAGAAAGCTTCTTTCTCTTTGTTATCGGAGGATATTTCCTTTGGCCCTATAGTCTTCAAAGGGATCCGAAATATCTGTTCTCAGATTCCACAGAAATAAGGCTAGCAAAGAGATCCACGAAATACAGATGTAACTCTGTGAGTGGAAGTCACATATCACAGAGCAGTTTCTCAGAAAGCTTCTTTCCAGATTTCATCTGAGGATATTTCCTTTTTCACCATAGCCCTATATGGGCTTCCAAATATCACTTTGCCAATTCCACAAGAACTGTCTTAGCGAAAGGCTTCTTGAGGGGAAAGCTGTAACTCTATGAGATGATTTCACAGAACACAAAGAAGTATCTCAGAAAGCTTCTTTCTCTTTGTTATCGGAGGATATTTCCTTTGGCCCTATAGTCTTCAAAGGGATCCGAAATATCTGTTCTCAGATTCCACAGAAATAAGGCTAGCAAAGAGATCCACGAAATACAGATGTAACTCTGTGAGTGGAAGTCACATATCACAGAGCAGTTTCTCAGAAAGCTTCTTTCCAGATTTCATCGGAGGATATTTCCTTTTTCACCATAGCCGTCTATGGGCTTCCAAATATCACTTTGCCAATTCCACAAGAACTGTCTTAGCGAAAGGCTTCTTGAGGGGAAAGCTGTAACTCTGTGAGATGATTTCACAGAACACAAAGAAGTTTCTCAGAAAGCTTCTTTCTCTTTGTTATCGGAGGATATTTCCTTTGGCCCTATAGTCTTCAAAGGGATCCGAAATATCTGTTCTCAGATTCCACAGAAATAACGCTAGCAAAGAGATCCACAAAATACAGATGTAACTCTGTGAGTGGAAGTCACATATCACATAGCAGTTTCTCAGAAAGCTTCTTTCCAGATTTCATCGGAGGGTATTTCCTTTTTCACAATAGCCCTCTATGGGCTTCCAAATATCACTTTGCCAATTCCACAAAAACTGTCTTAGCGAAAGGCTTCTTCAGGGGAAAGCTGTAACTCTGGGAGATGATTTCACAGAACACAAAGAAGTTTCTCAGAAAGCTTCTTTCTCTTTGTTATGGGAGGATATTTCCTTTGGCCCTATAGTCTTCAAAGGGATTCGAAATATCTGCTCTCAGATTCCACAGAAATAAGGCTAGCAAAGAGATCCACGAAATACTGATATAACTCTGTGAGTGCAAATCACATATCACAGAACAGTTTCTCAGAAAGCTTCTTTCCAGATTTCATTCGAGGATATTTCCTTTTTCACCATAGCCCTCTACGGGCTTCCAAATATCACTTTGCCAATTCCACAAGAAGTGTCTTAGCGAAAGGCTTCTTGAGGGGAAAGCTGTAACTCTGTGAGATGATTTCACAGAACACAAAGAAGTTTCTCAGAAAGCTTCTTTCTCTTTGTTATCGGAGGATATTTCCTTTGGCCCTATAGTCTTCAAAGGGATCCGAAATATCTGTTCTCAGATTCCACAGAAATAAGGCTAGCAAAGGGATCCACGAAATACAGATATACTCTGTGAGTGGAAGTCACATATCACAGAGCAGTTTCTCAGAAAGCTTCTTTCCAGATTTCATCGGAGGATATTTCCTTTTTCAAGATAGCCCTCTATGGGCTTCCAAATATCACTTTGCCATTTCCACGAGAACTGTCTTAGAGAAAGGCTTCTTGAGAGGAAAGATGTAACTCTGGGAGATGATTTCACAGAACACAAAGAAGTTTCTCAGAAAGCTTCTTTGTCTTTGTTATGGGAGGATATTTCCTTTCTCCATATAGTCTTCAAAGGGATCCGAAATATCTGTTCTCAGATTCCACAGAAATAAGGCTAGTAAAGAGATCCACGAAATACAGATGGAACTCTGTGAGTGGAAGTCACATATCACAGAGCAGTTTCTCAGAAAGCTTCTTTCCAGATTTCATCGGAGGATATTTCCTTTTTCACCATAGCCCTCTAAGGGCTTCCAAGTATCACTTTTCCAATTCCACAAGAACTGTTTTAGCAAAAGGCTTCTTGAGGGGAAAGCTGTAACTCTGACAGATGATTTCACAGAACACAAAGAAGTTTCTCAGAAAGCTTCTTTCTTTTTGTTATCGGAGGATATTTCCTTTGGCCCTATAGTCTTCAAAGGGATCCGAAATATCTGTTCTCAGATTCCACAGAAATAAGGCTAGCAAAGAGATCCACGAAATACAGATGTAACTCTGTGAGTGGAAGTCACATATCACAGATCAGTTTCTCAGAAAGCTTCTTTCCAGATTTCATCCGAGGATATTTCCTTTTTCACCGTAGCCCCCTATGGGCTTCCAAATATCACTTTGCCAATTCCACAAGAACTGTCTCAGCGAAAGGCTTCTTGAGGGAAAAGCTGTAACTCTGTGAGATGATTTCACAGAACACAAAGAAGTTTCTCAGAAAGCTTCTTTCTCTTTGTTATCGGAGGACATTTCTTTGGCCCTATAGTCTTCAAAGGGATCCGAAATATCTGTTCTCAGATTCCACAGAAATAAGGCTAGCAAAGAGATCCACAAAATACAGATGTAATTCTGTGAGTGGAAGTCACATGTCACAGAGCAGTTTCTCAGAAAGCTTCTTTCCAGATTTCATTGGAGGATATTTCCTTTTTCACAATAGCCCTCTATGGGCTTCCAAATATCACTTTGCCAATTCCACAAGAACTGTCTTAGCGAAAGGCTTCTTCAGGGGAAAGCTGTAACTCTGGGAGATGATTTCACAGAACACAAAGAAGTTTCTCAGAAAGCTTCTTTCTCTTTGTTATCGTTGGATATTTCTTTGGCCCTATAGTCTTCAAAGGGATCCGAAATATCTTTTCTCAGATTCCACAGAAATAAGGCTAGCAAAGAGATCCACGAAATAGAGATGTAACTCTGTGAGTGGAAGTCACATATCACAGAGCAGTTTCTCAGAAAGCTTCTTTCCAGATTTCATCGGAGGATATTTCCTTTTTCACCATAGCCCTCTATGGGCTTCCAAATATCACTTTGCCAATTCCACAAGAACTGTCTTAGCGAAAGGCTTCTTGAGGGGAAAGCTGTAACTTTGTGAGATGATTTCACAGAACACAAAGAAGTTTCTCAGAAAGCTTGTATCTCTTTGTTATCGGAGGTTATTTCCTTTGGCCCTATAGTCTTCAAAGGGATCCGAAATATCTGTTCTCAGATTCCACAGAAATAAGGCTAGCAAAGAGATCCACGAAATACAGATGTAACTCTGTGAGTGGAAGTCACATATCACAGAGCAGTTTCGCAGAAAGCTTCTTTCCAGATTTCATCGGAGGATATTTCCTTTTTCACCTTAGCCGTCTATGGGCTTCCAAATATCACTTTGCCAATTCCACAAGAACTGTCTTAGCGAAAGGCTTCTTGAGGGGAAAGCTGCAACTCTGTGAGATGATTTCACAGAACACAAAGAAGTTTCTCAGAAAGCTTCTTTCTCTTTGTTATCGGAGGATATTTCCTTTGGCCCTATAGTCTTCAAAGGGATCCGAAATATCTGTTTTCAGATTCCACAGAAATAAGGCTAGGAAAGAGATCCACGAAATACAGATGTAACTCTGTGAGTGGAAGTCACATATCACAGAGCAGTTTCTCAGAAATCTTCTTTCCAGATTTCATCTGAGGATATTTCCTTTTTCACCATAGCCCTCTATGGGCTTCCAAATATCACTTTGCCAATTCCACAAGAACTGTCTTAGCGAAAGGCTTCTTGAGGGGAAAGCTGTAACTCTATGAGATGATTTCACAGAACACAAAGAGGTTTCTCAGAAAGCTTCTTTCTCTTTGTTATCGGAGGATATTTCCTTTGGCCCTAGAGTCTTCAAAGGGATCCGAAATATCTGTTCTCAGATTCCACAGAAATAAGGCTAGCAAAGAGATCCAAGAAATACAGATGTAACTCTGTGAGTGGAAGTCACATATCACAGAGCAGTTTCTCAGAAAGCTTCTTTCCAGATTTCATCGGAGGATATTTACTTTTTCACCATAGCCCTCTATGGGCTTCCAAATATCACTTTGCCAATTCCACAAGAACTGTCTTAGCGAAAGGCTTCTTGAGGGGAAAGCTGTAACTCTGTGAGATGATTTCACAGAACACAAAGAAGTTTCTCAGAAAGCTTCTTTCTCTTTGTTATCGGAGGATATTTCCTTTGGCCCTATAGTCTTCAAAGGGATCCGAAATATCTGTTCTCAGATTCCACAGAAATAAGGCTAGCAAAGAGATCCACAAAATACAGATGTAACTCTGTGAGTGGAAGTCACATATCACAGAGCAGTTTCTCAGAAAGCTTCTTTCCAGATTTCATTGGAGGGTATTTCCTTTTTCACCATAGCCCTCTATGGGCTTCCAAATATCACTTTGCCAATTCCACAAAAACTGTCTTAGCGAAAGGCTTCTTGAGGGGAAAGCTGTAACTCTGTGAGATGATTTCACAGAACACAAAGAAGTTTCTCAGAAAGCTTCTTTCTCTTTGTTATCGGAGGATATTTCCTTTGGCACTATAGTCTTCAAAGGTATCCGAAATATCTGTTCTCAGACTCCACAGAAATAAGGCTAGCAAAGAGATCCACGAAATACAGATGAAACTCTGTGAGTGGAAGTCTCATATCACAGAGCAGTTTCTCAGAATGCTTTTTTCCAGATTTCATCGGAGGATATTTCCTTTTTCACCATAGCCCTCTATGGGCTTCCAAATATCACTTTGCCAATTCCACAAGAACTGTGTTAGCGAAAGGCTTCTTGAGGGGAAAGCTGTAACTCTGTGAGATCATTTCACAGAACACAAAGAAGTTTCTCAGAAAGCTTCTTTCTGTTTGTTATGGGAGGATATTTCCTTTGGCCCTATAGTCTTCAAAGGGATTCTAACTATCTGCTCTCAGATTCCACAGAAATAAGGCTAGCAAAGAGATCAACGAAATACTGATGTGACTCTGTGAGTGGAAATCACATATCACAGAGCAGTTTCTCAGAAAGCTTCTTTCCAGATTTCATTCGAGGATATTTCCTTTTTCACCATAGCCCTCTATGGGCTTCCAAATATCACTTTGCCAATTCCAGAAGAACTGTCTTAGCGAAAGGCTTCTTGAGGGGAAAGCTGTAACTCTGTGAGGTGATTTCACAGAACACAAAGAAGTTTCTCAGAAAGCTTCTTTCTCTTTGTTATCGGAGGATATTTCCTTTGGCCCTATAGTCTTCAAAGGGATCCGAAATATCTGTTCTCAGATTCCACCGAAATAAGGCTAGCAAAGAGATATACGAAATACAGATATAACACTGTGAGCGGAAGTCACATATCACAGAGCAGTTTCTCAGAAAGCTTCTTTCCAGATTTCATCGGAGGATATTTCCTTTTTCACCATAGCCCTCTATGGGCTTCCAAATATCACTTTGCCATTTCCACAAGAACAGTCTTAGCGAAAGGCTTCTTGAGGGGAAAGCTGTAACTCTGTGAGATGATTTCACAGAACACAAAGAAGTTTCTCAGAAAGCTTCTTTCTCTTTGTTATCGGAGGACATTTCTTTGGCCCTATAGTCTTCAAAGGGATCCGAAATATCTGTTCTCAGATTCCACAGAAATAAGGCTAGCAAAGAGATCCATGAAATACAGACGTAACTCTGTGAGTGGAAGTCACATATCACAGAGCAGTTTCTCAGAAAGCTTCTTTCCAGATTTCATTGGAGGATATTTCCTTTTTCACCATAGCCCTCTATGGGCTTCGAAATATCACTTTGCCAATTCCACAAGAACTGTCTTAGAGAAAGGCTTCTTCAGGGGAAAGCTGTAACTCTGTGAGATGATTTCACAGAACACAAAGAAGTTTCTCAGAAAGCTTCTTTCTCTTTGTTATCGGAGGATATTTCCTTTGGCCCTATAGACTTCAAAGGGATCGGAAATATCTGTTCTCAGATTCCACAGAAATAAGGCTAGCAAAGAGATCCACGAAATACAGATGTAACTCTGTGAGTGGAAGTCACATAACACAGAGCAGTTTCTCAGAAAGATTCTTTCCAGATTTCATCGGAGGATATTTCCTTTTTCACCATAGCCGTCTATGGGCTTCCAAATATCACTTTGCCAATTCCACGAGAACTGTCTTAGCGAAAAGATTGTTGAGGGGAAAGCTGCAACTCTGAGAGATGATTTCACAGAACACAAAGAAGTTTCTCAGAAAGCTTCTTTCTCTTTGTTATCGGAGGATATTTCCTTTGGCCCTATAGTATTCAAAGGGATCCGAAATATCTGTTCTCAGATTCCACAGAAATAAGGCTAGCAAAGAGATCCACGAAATACAGATGTAACTCTGTGAGTGGAAGTCACATATCACAGAGCAGTTTCTCAGAAAGCTTCTTTCCAGATTTCATCGGAGGATATTTCCTTTTTCACCATAGCCCTCTATGGGCTTCCAAATATCACTTTGCCAATTCCACAAGAACTGTCTTAGCGAAAGGCTTCTTGAGGGGAAAGCTGTAACTCTTTGAGATGATTTCACAGAACACAAAGAAGTTTCTCCGAAAGCTTCTTTCTCTTTGTTATCGGAGGATATTTCCTTTGGCCCTATAGTCTTCAAAGGCATCCGAAATATCTGTTCTCAGATTCCACAGAAATAAGGCTAGCAAAGAGATCCACGAAATACAGATGTAACTCTGTGAGTGGAAGTCACTTATCACAGAGCAGTTTCTCAGAAAGCTTCTTTCCAGATTTCATTGGAGGATATTTCCTTTTTCACCATAGCCCTCTATGGGCTTCCAAATATCACTTTGCCAATTCCACAAGAACTGTCTTAGCGAAAGGCTTCTTGAGGGGAAAGCTGTAACTCTATGAGATGATTTCACAGAACACAAAGAGGTTTCTCAGAAAGCTTCTTTCTCTTTGTTATCGGAGGATATTTCCTTTGGCCCTATAGTCTTAAAAGGGATCCGAAATATCTGTTTTCAGATTCCACAGAAATAAGGCTAGCAAAGAGATCCACGATATACAGATGTAACTCTGTGAGTGGAAGTCACATATCACAGAGCAGTTTCTCTGAAAGCTTCTTTCCAGATTTCATCGGAGGATATTTACTTTTTCTCCATAGCCCTCTATGGGCTTCCAAATATCACTTTGCCAATTCCACAAGAACTGTCTTAGCGAAAGGCTTCTTGAGGGGAAAGCTGTAACTCTGTGAGATGATTTCACAGAACACAAAGAAGTTTCTCAGAAAGCTTCTTTCTCTTTTTTATCGGAGGATATTTCCTTTGGCCCTATAGTCTTCAAAGGGATCCGAAATATCTGTTCTCAGATTCCACAGAAATAAGGCTAGCAAAGAGATCCACAAAATACAGATGTAACTCTGTGAGTGGAAGTCACATATCACAGAGCAGTTTCTCAGAAAGCTTCTTTCCAGATTTCATTGGAGGGTATTTCCTTTTTCACCATAGCCCTCTATGGGCTTCCAAATATCACTTTGCCAATTCCACAAAAACTGTCTTAGCGAAAGGCTTCTTCAGGGGAAAGCTGTAACTCTGGGAGATGATTTCACAGAACACAAAGAAGTTTCTCAGAAAGCTTCTTTCTCTTTGTTATCGGAGGATATTTCCTTTGGCCCTATAGTCTTCAAAGGGATCCGAAATATCTGTTCTCAGACTCCACAGAAATAAGGCTAGCAAAGAGATCCACGAAATACAGATGAAACTCTGTGAGTGGAAGTCTCATATCACAGAGCAGTTTCTCAGAATGCTTCTTTCCAGATTTCATCGGAGGATATTTCCTTTTTCACCATAGCCCTCTATGTTCTTCCAAATATCACTTTGCCAATTTCTCAAGAACTGTCTTAGCGAAAGGCTTCTTGAGGGGAAAGCTGTAACTTTGTGAGATGATTTCACAGAACACAAAGAAGTTTCTCAGAAAGCTTGTATCTCTTTGTTATCGGAGGATATTTCCTTTGGCCCTATAGTCTTCAAAGGGATCCGAAATATCTGTTCTCAGATTCCACAGAAATAAGGCTAGCAAAGAGATCCACGAAATACAGATGTAACTCTGTGAGTGGAAGTCACATATCACAGAGCAGTTTCTCAGAAAGCTTCTTTCCAGATTTCATCGGAGGATATTTCCTTTTTCACCAGAGCCGTCTATGGGCTTCCAGATATCACTTTGCCAATTCCACAAGAACTGTCTTAGCGAAAGGCTTCTTGAGGGGAAAGCTGCAACTCTGGGAGATGATTTCACAGAACACAAAGAAGTTTCTCAGAAAGCTTGTATCTCTTTGTTATCGGAGGATATTTCCTTTGGCCCTATAGTCTTCAAAGGGATCCGAAATATCTGTTCTCAGATTTCACAGAAATAAGGCTAGCAAAGAGATCCACAAAATACAGATGTAACTCTGTGAGTGGAAGTCACATATCACAGAGCAGTTTCTCAGAAAGCTTCTTTCCAGATTTCATTGGAGGGTATTTCCTTTTTCACAATAGCCCTCTATGGGCTTCCAAATATCACTTTTCCAATTCCACAAAAACTGTCTTAGCGAAAGGCTTCTTCAGGGGAAAGCTGTAACTCTGTGAGATGATTTCACAGAACACAAAGAAGTTTCTCAGAAAGCTTCTTTCTCTTTGTTATCGGAGGATATTTCCTTTGGCCCTATAGTCTTCAAAGGTATCCGAAATATCTGTTCTCAGACTCCACAGAAATAAGGCTAGCAAAGAGATCCACGAAATACAGATGAAACTCTGTGAGTGGAAGTCTCATATCACAGAGCAGTTTCTCAGAATGCTTCTTTCCAGATTTCATCGGAGGATATTTCCTTTTTCACCATAGCCCTCTATGGGCTTCCAAATATCACTTTGCCAATTCCACAAGAACTGTCTTAGCGAAAGGCTTCTTGAGGGGAAAGCTGTAACTCTGTGAGATCATTTCACAGAACACAAAGAAGTTTCTCAGAAAGCTTCTTTCTGTTTGTTATGGGAGGATATTTCCTTTGGCCCTATAGTCTTCAAAGGGATTCTAACTATCTGCTCTCAGATTCCACAGAAATAAGGCTAGCAAAGAGATCAACGAAATACTGATGTGACTCTGTGAGTGGAAATCACATATCACAGAGCAGTTTCTCAGAAAGCTTCTTTCCAGATTTCATTCGAGGATATTTCCTTTTTCACCATAGCCCTCTATGGGCTTCGAAATATCACTTTGCCAATTCCACAAGAACTGTCTTAGAGAAAGGCTTCTTGAGGGGAAAGCTGTAACTCTGTGAGATGATTTCACAGAACACAAAGAAGTTTCTCAGTAAGCTTCTTTCTCTTTGTTATCGGAGGATATTTCCTTTGGCCCTATAGTCTTCAAAGGGATCGGAAATATCTGTTCTCAGATTCCACAGAAATAAGGCTAGCAAAGAGATCCACGAAATACAGATGTAACTCTGTGAGTGGAAGTCACATATCACAGAGCAGTTTCTCAGAAAGCTTCTTTCCAGATTTCATCGGAGGATATTTACTTTTTCACCATAGCCCTCTATGGGCTTCCAAATATCACTTTGCCAATTACACAAGAACTGTCTTAGCGAAAGGCTTCTTGAGGGGAAAGCTGTAACTCTGTGAGATGATTTCACAGAACACAAAGAAGTTTCTCAGAAAGCTTCTTTCTCTTTGTTATCGGAGGATATTTCCTTTGGCCCTATAGTCTTCAAAGGGATCCGAAATATCTGTTCTCAGATTCCACAGAAATAAGGCTAGCAAAGAGATCCACAAAATACAGATGTAACTCTGTGAGTGGAAGTCACATATCACAGAGCAGTTTCTCAGAAAGCTTCTTTCCAGATTTCATTGGAGGGTATTTTCTTTTTCACAATAGCCCTCTATGGGCTTCCAAATATCACTTTGCCAATTGCACAAGAACTTTCTTAGCGAAAGGCTTCTTGAGGGGAAAGCTGTAACTCTGGGAGATGATTTCACAGAACACAAAGAAGTTTCTCAGAAAGCTTCTTTCTCTTTGTTATCGGAGGATATTTCCTTTGGCCCTATAGTCTTCAAAGGGATCCGAAATATCTGTTCTCAGACTCCACAGAAATAAGTTTAGCAAAGAGATCCACGAAATACAGATGAAACTCTGTGAGTGGAAGTCTCATATCACAGAGCAGTTTCTCAGAATGCTTCTTTCCAGATTTCATCGGAGGATATTTCCTTTTTCACCATAGCCCTCTATGGGCTTCCAAATATCACTTTGCCAATTCCACAAGAACTGTCTTAGCGAAAGGCTTCTTGAGGGGAAAGCTGTAACTCTGTGAGATCATTTCACAGAACACAAAGAAGTTTCTCAGAAACCTTCTTTCTGTTTGTTATGGGAGGATATTTCCTTTGGCCCTATAGTCTTCAAAGGGATTCTAACTATCTGCTCTCAGATTCCACAGAAATAAGGCTAGCAAAGAGATCAACGAAATACTGATGTGACTCTGTGAGTGGAAATCACATATCACAGAGCAGTTTCTCAGAAAGCTTCTTTCCAGATTTCATTCGAGGATATTTCCTTTTTCACCATAGCCCTCTATGGGCTTCCAAATGTCACTTTGCATATTCCACAAGAACTGTCTTAGCGAAAGGCTTCTTGAGGGGAAAGCTGTAACTCTGTGAGGTGATTTCACAGAACACAAAGAAGTTTCTCAGAAAGCTTCTTTCTCTTTGTTATCGGAGGATATTTCCTTTGGCCCTATAGTCTTCAAAGGGATCCGAAATATCTGTTCTCAGATTCCACCGAAATAAGGCTAGCAAAGAGATCCACGAAATACAGATATAACACTGTGAGCGGAAGTCACATATCACAGAGCAGTTTCTCAGAAAGCTTCTTTCCAGATTTCATCGGAGGATATTTCCTTTTTCAAGATAGCCCTCTATGGGCCTCCAAATATCACTTTGCCATTTCCACAAGAACAGTCTTAGCGAAAGGCTTCTTGAGGGGAAAGCTGTAACTCTGTGAGATGATTTCACAGAACACAAAGAAGTTTCTCAGAAAGCTTCTTTCTCTTTGTTATCGGAGGACATTTCTTTGGCCCTATAGTCTTCAAAGGGATCCGAAATATCTGTTCTCAGATTCCACAGAAATAAGGCTAGCAAAGAGATCCATGAAATACAGACGTAACTCTGTGAGTGGAAGTCACATATCACAGAGCAGTTTCTCAGAAAGCTTCTTTCCAGATTTCATTGGAGGATATTTCCTTTTTCACCATAGCCCTCTATGGGCTTCGAAATATCACTTTGCCAATTCCACAAGAACTGTCTTAGAGAAAGGCTTCTTCAGGGGAAAGCTGTAACTCTGTGAGATGATTTCACAGAACACAAAGAAGTTTCTCAGAAAGCTTCTTTCTCTTTGTTATCGGAGGATATTTCCTTTGGCCCTATAGTCTTCAAAGGGATCCGAAATATCTGTTCTCAGATTCCACAGAAATAAGGCTAGCAAAGAGATCCACGAAATACAGATGTAACTCTGTGAGTGGAAGTCACATATCACAGAGCAGTTTCTCAGAAAGCTTCTTTCCAGATTTCATCGGAGGATATTTCCTTTTTCACCATAGCCGTCTATGGGCTTCCAAATATCACTTTGCCAATTCCACAAGAACTGTCTTAGCGAAAGGCTTCTTGAGGGGAGAGCTGCAACTCTGGGAGATGATTTCACAGAACACAAAGAAGTTTCTCAGAAAGCTTGTATCTCTTTGTTATCGGAGGATATTTCCTTTGGCCCTATAGTCTTCAAAGGGATCCGAAATATCTGTTTTCAGATTCCACAGAAATAAGGCTAGCAAAGAGATCCACGAAATACAGATGTAACTCTGAGTGGAAGTCACATATCACAGAGCAGTTTCTCAGAAAGCTTCTTTCCAGATTTCATCAGAGGATATTTCCTTTTTCACCATAGCCCTCTATGAGCTTCCAAATATCACTTTGCCAATTCCACAAGAACTGTCTTAGCGAAAGGCTTCTTGAGGGAAAAGCTGTAACTCTGTGAGATGATTTCACAGAACACAAAGAAGTTTCTCAGAAAGCTTCTTTCTCTTTGTTATCGGAGGATATTTCCTTTGGCCCTATAGTCTTCAAAGGGATCCGAAATATCTGTTCTCAGATTCCACAGAAATAAGGCTAGCAAAGAGATCCACAAAATACAGATGTAACTCTGTGAGTGGAAGTCACATATCACAGAGCAGTTTCTCAGAAAGCTTCTTTCCAGATTTCATCGGAGGATATTTCCTTTTTCAAGATAGCCCTCTATGGGCTTCCAAATATCACTTTGCCAATTCCACAAAGAACTGTCTTAGCGGAAGTCTTCTTGAGAGGAAAGCTGTAACTCTCGGAGATGATTTCAGAGAACACAATGAAGTTTCTCAGAAAGCTTCTTTCTCTTTGTTATGGGAGGATATTTCCTTTCTCCCTATAGTCTTCAAAGGGATCCGAAATATCTGTTCTCAGATTCCACAGAAATAAGGCTAGCAAAGAGATCCACGAAATACAGATGTAACTCTGTGAGTGGTAGTCACGTATCACAGAGCAGTTTCTCAGAAAGCTTCTTTAAAGATTTCATCGGAGGATATTTCCTTTTTCACCATAACCCTCTATGGGCTTCCAAATATCACTTTGCCAATTCCACAAGAACTGTCTTAGCGAAAGGCTTCTTCAGGGGAAAGCTGTAACTCTGTGAGATGATTTCACAGAACACAAAGAAGTTTCTCAGAAAGCTTCTTTCTCTTTGTTATCGGAGGATATTTCCTTTGGCCCTATAGTCTTCAAAGGGTTTCTAAATATCTGCTCTCAGATTCCACAGAAATAAGGCTAGCAAAGAGGTCCACGAAATACAGATGTAACTCTGTGTGTGGAAGTCACATATCACAGAGCAGTTTCTCAGAAAGCTTCTTTCCAGATTTCATTGGAGGATATTTCCTTTTTCACCATAGCCCTCTGTGGGCTTCCAAATATCACTTTGCCAATTCCACAAGAACTGTCTTAGCTAAAGGATTCTTGAGGAGAAAGCTGTAACTCTGTGAGATGATTTCACAGAACACAAAGAAGTTTCACAGAAAGCTTCTTTCTCTTTGTTATCGGAGGATATTTCCTTTGGCCCTGTAGTCTTCAATGGGATCCGAAATATCTGTTCTCAGATTCCACAGAAATAAGGCTAGCAAAGAGATCCACGAAATACAGATGTAACTCTGTGAGTGGAAGTCACATATCACAGAGCAGTTTCTCAGAAAGTTCTTTCCAGATTTCATCGGAGGATATTTCCTTTTTCACCATAGCCCTCTATGGGCTTCTAAATATCACTTTGCCAATTCCACAAGAACTGTCTTAGCGAAAGGATTCTTGAGGGGAAAGCTGTAACTCTGTGAGATGATTTCACAGAACACAAAGAAGTTTCTCAGAAAGCTTCTTTCTCTTTGTTATGGGAAGATATTTCCTTTGGCCCTATAGTCTTCAAAGGGTTTCTAAATATCTGCTCCGAGATTCCACAGAAATAAGGATAACAAAGAGATAACGAAATACAGATGTAACTCTGTGAGTGGAAGTCACATATCACAGAGCAGTTTCTCAGAAAGCTTCTTTCCAGATTTCATTGGAGGATATTTCCTTTTTCACCATAGCCCTCTATGGGCTTCCAAATATCACTTTGCCAATTCCACAAGAACTGTCTTAGCGAAAGGCTTCTTGAGGAGAAAGCTGTAACTCTGTGAGATGATTTCACAGAACACAAAGAAGTTTCTCAGAAATCCTCTTTCTCTTTGTTATCGGAGGATATTTCCTTTGGCCCTATTGTCTTCAAAGGGATCCGAAATATCTGTTCTCAGATTCCACAGAAATAAGGCTAGCAAAGAGATCCACAAAATACAGATGTAACTCTGTGAGTGGAAGTCACATATCACAGAGCAGTTACTCAGAAAGCTTCTTTCTAGATTTCATTGGAGGATATTTCCTTTTTCTCCATAGCCCTCTATGGGCTTCCAAATATCACTTTGCCAATTCCAAAAGAACTGTCTTAGCGAAAGGCTTCTTGAGGAGAAAGCTGTAACTCTGTGAGATGATTTCACAGAACACAAAGAAGTTTCTCAGAAAGCTTCTTTTTCTTTGTTATCGGAGGTATTTCCTTTGGCCCTATAGTCTACAATGGGATCGGAAATATCTGTTCTCAGATCCACAGAAATAAGGCTAGCAAAGAGATCCACGAAATACAGATGTAACTCTGTGAGTGGAAGTCACATATCACAGAGCAGTTTCTCAGAAAGCTTCTTTCCAGATTTCATCGGAGGATATTTCCTTTTTCACCATAGCCCTCTATGGGCTTCCAAATATCACTTTGCCAATTCCACAAGAACTGTCTTAGCGAAAGGCTTCTTGAGGGGAAAGCTGTAACTCTGTGAGATGATTTCACAGAACACAAAGAAGTTTCTCAGAAAGGTTCTTTCTCTTTGTTATCGGAGGATATTTCCTTTGGCCCTATAGTCTTCAAAGGGATCCGAAATATCTGTTCTCAGATTCCACAGAAATAAGGCTAGCAAAGAGATCCACAAAATACAGATGTAACTCTGTGAGTGGAACTCACATATCATAGAGCAGTTTCTCAGAAAGCTTCTTTCCGGATTTCATTGGAGGGTATTTTCTTTTTCACAATAGCCCTCTATGGGCTTCCAAATATCACTTTGCCAATTCCACAAAAACTGTCTTAGCGAAAGGCTTCTTCAGGGGAAAGCTGTAACTCTGGGAGATGATTTCAGAGAACACAAAGAAGTTTCTCAGAAAGCTTCTTTCTCTTTGTTATCGGAGGATATTTCCTTTGGCCCTATAGTCTTCAAACGGATCCGAAATATCTGTTCTCAGACTCCATAGAAATAAGGCTAGCAAAGAGATCCAGGAAATACAGATGAAACTCTGTGAGTGGAAGTCTCATATCACAGA
The DNA here is from genome assembly GCF_049350105.2 of Macaca mulatta. Classification (NCBI taxonomy): domain Eukaryota; kingdom Metazoa; phylum Chordata; class Mammalia; order Primates; family Cercopithecidae; genus Macaca; species Macaca mulatta. Next base: position 34,470,099 of record NC_133417.1, read on the forward strand.
GCAGTTTCTCAGAATGCTTCTTTCCAGATTTCATCGGAGGATATTTCCTTTTTCACCATAGCCCTCTATGGGCTTCCAAATATCACTTTGCCAATTCCACAAGAACTGTCTTAGCGAAAGGCTTCTTGAGGGGAAAGCTGTAACTCTGTGAGATGATTTCACGGAACACTAAGAAGTTTCTCAGAAAGCTTCTATCTCTTTGTTATCGGAGGATATTTCCTTTGGCCCTATAGTCTTCAAAGGGATCCGAAATATCTGTTCTCAGATTCCACAGAAATAAGGCTAGCAAAGAGATCCACGAAATACAGATGTAACTCTTTGAGTGCAAGTCACATATCACAGAGCAGTTTCTCAGAAAGCTTCTTTCCAGATTTCATCGGAGGGTAATTCCTTTTTCACAATAGCCCTCTATGGGCTTCCAAATAACACTTAGCCAATTCCACAAGAACTGTCTTAGCGAAAGGCTTCTTGAGGGGAAAGCTGTAACTCTGTGAGATGATTTCACAGAACACAAAGAAGTTTCTCAGAAAGCTTCTTTCTCTTTGTTATCGGAGGATATTTCCTTTGGCCCTATAGTCTTCAAAGGGATCCGAAATATCTGTTCTCAGATTCCACAGAAATAAGGCTAGCAAAGAGATCCACGAAATACAGATGTATCTCTGTGAGTGGAAGTCACATATCACAGAGCAGTTTCTCAGAATGCTTCTTTCCAGATTTCATCGGAGGATATTTCCTTTTTCACCATAGCCCTCTATGGGCTTCCAAATATCACTTTGCCAATTCCACAAGAACTGTCTTAGCGAAAGGCTTCTTGAGGGGAAAGCTGTAACTCTGTGAGATGATTTCACAGAACACAAAGAAGTTTCTCAGAAAGCTTCTTTCTCTTTGTTATCGGAGGATATTTCCTTTGGCCCTATAGTCTTCAAAGGGATCCGAAATATCTGTTCTCAGATTCCACAGAAATAAGGCTAGCAAAGAGATCCACAAAATACAGATGTAACTCTGTGAGTGGAAGTCACATATCACAGAGCAGTTTCTCAGAAAGCTTCTTTCCAGATTTCATCGGAGGATATTTCCTTTTTCAAGATAGCCCTCTATGGGCTTCCAAATATCACTTTGCCAATTCCACAAAGAACTGTCTTAGCGGAAGTCTTCTTGAGAGGAAAGCTGTAACTCTCGGAGATGATTTCAGAGAACACAATGAAGTTTCTCAGAAAGCTTCTTTCTCTTTGTTATGGGAGGATATTTCCTTTCTCCCTATAGTCTTCAAAGGGATCCGAAATATCTGTTCTCAGATTCCACAGAAATAAGGCTAGCAAAGAGATCCACGAAATACAGATGTAACTCTGTGAGTGGTAGTCACATATCACAGAGCAGTTTCTCAGAAAGCTTCTTTAAAGATTTCATCGGAGGATATTTCCTTTTTCACCATAACCCTCTATGGGCTTCCAAATATCACTTTGCCAATTCCACAAGAACTGTCTTAGCGAAAGGCTTCTTGAGGGGAAAGCTGTAACTCTGTGAGATGATTTCACAGAACACAAAGAAGTTTCTCAGAAAGCTTCTTTCTCTTTGTTATCGGAGGATATTTCCTTTGGCCCTATAGTCTTCAAAGGGTTTCTAAATATCTGCTCTCAGATTCCACAGAAATAAGGCTAGCAAAGAGATCCACGAAATACAGATGTAACTCTGTGTGTGGAAGTCACATATCACAGAGCAGTTTCTCAGAAAGCTTCTTTCCAGATTTCATTGGAGGATATTTCCTTTTTCACCATAGCCCTCTGTGTGCTTCCAAATATCACTTTGCCAATTCCACAAGAACTGTCTTAGCTAAAGGATTCTTGAGGAGAAAGCTGTAACTCTGTGAGATGATTTCACAGAACACAAAGAAGTTTCACAGAAAGCTTCTTTCTCTTTGTTATCGGAGGATATTTCCTTTGGCCCTGTAGTCTTCAATGGGATCCGAAATATCTGTTCTCAGATTCCACAGAAATAAGGCTAGCAAAGAGATCCACGAAATACAGATGTAACTCTGTGAGTGGAAGTCACATATCACAGAGCAGTTTCTCAGAAAGTTCTATCCAGATTTCATCGGAGGATATTTCCTTTTTCACCATAGCCCTCTATGGGCTTCTAAATATCACTTTGCCAATTCCACAAGAACTGTCTTAGCGAAAGGATTCTTGAGGGGAAAGCTGTAACTCTGTGAGATGATTTCACAGAACACAAAGAAGTTTCTCAGAAAGCTTCTTTCTCTTTGTTATGGGAAGATATTTCCTTTGGCCCTATAGTCTTCAAAGGGTTTCTAAATATCTGCTCCCAGATTCCACAGAAATAAGGCTAGCAAAGAGATAACGAAATACAGATGTAACTCTGTGAGTGGAAGTCACATATCACAGAGCAGTTTCTCAGAAAGCTTCTTTCCAGATTTCATTGGAGGATATTTCCTTTTTCACCATAGCCCTCTATGGGCTTCCAAATATCACTTTGCCAATTCCACAAGAACTGTCTTAGCGAAAGGCTTCTTGAGGAGAAAGCTGTAACTCTGTGAGATGATTTCACAGAACACAAAGAAGTTTCTCAGAAAGCTTCTTTCTCTTTGTTATCGGAGGTATTTCCTTTGGCCCTATAGTCTTCAATGGGATCGGAAATATCTGTTCTCAGATTCCACAGAAATAAGGCTAGCAAAGAGATCCACGAAATACAGATGTAACTCTGTGAGTGGAAGTCACATATCACAGAGCAATTTCTCAGAAAGCTTCTTTCCAGATTTCATCTGAGGATATTACCTTTTTCACCATAGCCCTCTATGGGCTTCCAAATATCACTTTGCCAATTCCACAAGAACTGTCTTAGCGAAAGGCTTCTTGAGGGGAAAGCTGTAACTCTGTGAGATGATTTCACAGAACACAGAGAAGTTTCTCAGAAAGCTTCTTTCTCTTTGTTATCGGAGGATATTTTCTTTGGCCCTATAGTCTTCAAAGGGATCCGAAATATCTGTTCTCAGACTCCACAGAAATAAGGCTAGCAAAGAGATCCAGGAAATACAGATGAAATTCTGTGAGTGGAAGTCTCATATCACAGAGCAGTTTCTCAGAATGCTTCTTTCCAGATTTCATCGGAGGATATTTCCTTTTTCACCATAGCCCTCTATGGGCTTCCAAATATCACTTTGCCAATTCCACAAGAACTGTCTTAGCGAAAGGCTTCTTGAGGGGAAAGCTGTAACTCTGTGAGATGATTTCACAGAACACAAAGAAGTTTCTCAGAAATCCTCTTTCTCTTTGTTATCGGAGGATATTTCCTTTGGCCCTATTGTCTTCAAAGGGATCCGAAATATCTGTTCTCAGATTCCACAGAAATAAGGCTAGCAAAGAGATCCACAAAATACAGATGTAACTCTGTGAGTGGAAGTCACATATCACGGAGCAGTTACTCAGAAAGCTTCTTTCTAGATTTCATTGGAGGATATTTCCTTTTTCTCCATAGCCCTCTATGGGCTTCCAAATATCACTTTGCCAATTCCAAAAGAACTGTCTTAGCGAAAGGCTTCTTGAGGAGAAAGCTGTAACTCTGTGAGATGATTTCACAGAACACAAAGAAGTTTCTCAGAAAGCTTCTTTTTCTTTGTTATCGGAGGTATTTCCTTTGGCCCTATAGTCTACAATGGGATCGGAAATATCTGTTCTCAGATCCACAGAAATAAGGCTAGCAAAGAGATCCACGAAATACAGATGTAACTCTGTGAGTGGAAGTCACATATCACAGAGCAGTTTCTCAGAAAGCTTCTTTCCAGATTTCATCGGAGGATATTTCCTTTTTCACCATAGCCCTCTATGGGCTTCCAAATATCACTTTGCCAATTCCACAAGAACTGTCTTAGCGAAAGGCTTCTTGAGGGGAAAGCTGTAACTCTGTGAGATGATTTCACAGAACACAAAGAAGTTTCTCAGAAAGGTTCTTTCTCTTTGTTATCGGAGGATATTTCCTTTGGCCCTATAGTCTTCAAAGGGATCCGAAATATCTGTTCTCAGATTCCACAGAAATAAGGCTAGCAAAGAGATCCACAAAATACAGATGTAACTCTGTGAGTGGAACTCACATATCATAGAGCAGTTTCTCAGAAAGCTTCTTTCCGGATTTCATTGGAGGGTATTTTCTTTTTCACAATAGCCCTCTATGGGCTTCCAAATATCACTTTGCCAATTCCACAAAAACTGTCTTAGCGAAAGGCTTCTTCAGGGGAAAGCTGTAACTCTGGGAGATGATTTCAGAGAACACAAAGAAGTTTCTCAGAAAGCTTCTTTCTCTTTGTTATCGGAGGATATTTCCTTTGGCCCTATAGTCTTCAAACGGATCCGAAATATCTGTTCTCAGACTCCATAGAAATAAGGCTAGCAAAGAGATCCAGGAAATACAGATGAAACTCTGTGAGTGGAAGTCTCATATCACAGAGCAGTTTCTCAGAATGCTTCTTTCCAGATTTCATCGGAGGATATTTCCTTTTTCACCATAGCCCTCTATGGGCTTCCAAATATCACTTTGCCAATTCCACAAGAACTGTCTTAGCGAAAGGCTTCTTGAGGGGAAAGCTGTAACTCTGTGAGATGATTTCACGGAACACAAAGAAGTTTCTCAGAAAGCTTCTATCTCTTTGTTATCGGAGGATATTTCCTTTGGCCCTATAGTCTTCAAAGGGATCCGAAATATCTGTTCTCAGATTCCACAGAAATAAGGCTAGCAAAGAGATCCACGAAATACAGATGTAACTCTTTGAGTGCAAGTCACATATCACAGAGCAGTTTCTCAGAAAGCTTCTTTCCAGATTTCATCGGAGGGTATTTCCTTTTTCACAATAGCCCTCTATGGGCTTCCAAATAACACTTAGCCAATTCCACAAGAACTGTCTTAGCGAAAGGCTTCTTGAGGGGAAAGCTGTAACTCTGTGAGATGATTTCACAGAACACAAAGAAGTTTCTCAGAAAGCTTCTTTCTCTTTGTTATCGGAGGATATTTCCTTTGGCCCTATAGTCTTCAAAGGGATCCGAAATATCTGTTCTCAGATTCCACAGAAATAAGGCTAGCAAAGAGATCCACGAAATACAGATGTAACTCTGTGAGTGGAAGTCACATATCACAGAGCAGTTTCTCAGAATGCTTCTTTCCAGATTTCATCGGAGGATATTTCCTTTTTCACCATAGCCCTCTATGGGCTTCCAAATATCACTTTGCCAATTCCACAAGAACTGTCTTAGTGAAAGGCTTCTTGAGAGGAAAGCTGTAACTCTGTGAGATGATTTCTCAGAACACAAAGAAGTTTCTCAGAAAGCTTCTTTCTCTTTGTTATGGGAGGATATTTCTTTGGCCCTATAGTCTTCAAAGGGATTCTAACTATCTGCTCTCAGATTCCACAGAAATAAGGCTAGCAAAGAGATCCACGAAATACTGATGTAACTCTGTGAGTGGAAATCACATATCACAGAGCAGTTTCTCAGAAAGCTTCTTTCCAGATTTCATTCGAGGATATTTCCTTTTTCAACTTAGCCCTCTATGGGCTTCCAAATATCACTTTGCCAATTCCACAAGAACTGTCTTAGCGAAAGGCTTCTTGAGGGGAAAGCTGTAACTCTGTGAGATGATTTCACAGAACACAAAGAAGTCTCTCAGAAAGCTTCTTTCTCTTTGTTATCGGAGGATATTTCCTTTGGCCCTGTAGTCTTCAATGGGATCCGAAATAACTGTTCTCAGATTCCACAGAAATAAGGCTAGCAAAGAGATCCACGAAATACAGATGTAACTCTGTGAGTGGAAGTGTCATATCACAGAGCAGTTTCTCAGAAAGCTTCTTTCCAGATTTCATCGGAGGATATTTCCTTTTTCACCATAGCCGTCTATGGGCTTCCAAATATCACTTTGCCAATTCCACAAGAACTGTCTTAGCGAAAGGCTTCTTGAGGGGAAAGCTGTAACTCTGTGAGATGATTTCACAGAACACAAAGAAGTTTCTCAGAAAGCTTCTATCTCTTTGTTATCGGAGGATATTTCCTTTGGCCCTATAGTCTTCAAAGGGATCCGAAATATCTGTTCTCGGATTCCACAGAAATAAGGCTAGCAAAGAGATCCATGAAATACAGATGTAACTCTGTGAGTGGAAGTCACGTATCACAGAGCAGTTTCTCAGAAAGCTTCTTTCCAGATTTCATCTGAGGATATTTCCTTTTTCACCATAGCCCTCTATGGGCTTCCAAATATCACTTTGCCAATTGCACAAGAACTGTCTTATCGAAAGGCTTCTTGCGGGGAAAGCTGCAACTCTGGGAGATGATTTCACAGAACACAAAGAAGTTTCTCAGAGAGCTTCTTTCTCTTTGTTATCGGAGGATATTTCCTTTGGCCCTATAGTCTTCAAAGGGATCCGAAATATCTGTTCTCTTATTCCACAGAAATAAGGCTAGCAAAGAGATCCATGAAATACAGATGTAACTCTGTGAGTGGAAGTCTCGTATCACAGAGCAGTTTCTCAGAAAGCTTCTTTCCAGATTTCATCTGAGGATATTTCCTTTTTCACCATAGCCCTCTATGGGCTTCCAAATATCAGTTTGCCAATTCCACAAGAACTGTCTTAGCGAAAGGCTTCTTGAGGGGAAAGCTGTAACTCTGTGAGATGATTTCACAGAACACAAAGAAGTTTCTCAGAAAGCTTCTTTCTCTTTGTTATCGGAGGATATTTCCTTTGGCCCTATAGTCTTCAAAGGGATCCGAAATATCTGTTCTCAGATTCCACAGAAATAAGGCTAGCAAAGAGATCCACGAAATACAGATGTAACTCTGTGAGTGGAAGTCACATATCACAGAGCAGTTTCTCAGAAAGCTTCTTTCCAGATTTCATTGGAGGATATTTCCTTTTTCACCATAGCCCTCTATGGGCTTCCAAATATCACTTTGCCAATTCCACAAGAACTGTCTTAGCGAAAGGCTTCTTCAGGGGAAAGCTGTAACTCTATGAGATGATTTCACAGAACACAAAGAAGTTTCTCAGAAAGCTTCTTTCTCTTTGTTATCGGAGGATATTTCCTTTGGCCCTATAGTCTTCAAAGGGATCCGAAATATCTGTTATCAGATTCCACAGAAATAAGGCTAGCAAAGAGATCCACGAAATACAGATGTAACTCTGTGAGTGGAAGTCACATATCACAGAGCAGTTTCTCAGAAAGCTTCTTTCCAGATTTCATCGGAGGATATTTCCTTTTTCACCATAGCCCTCTATGGGCTTCCAAATATCACTTTGCCAATTCCACAAGAACTGTCTTAGCGAAAGGCTTCTTGAGGGGAAAGCTGTAACTCTGTGAGATGATTTCACAGAACACAAAGAAGTTTCTCAGAAAGCTTCTTTCTCTTTGTTATCGGAGGATATTTCCTTTGGCCCTATAGTCTTCAAAGGGATCCGAAATATCTGCTCTCAGATTCCACAGAAATAAGGCTAGCAAAGAGATCCACGAAATACAGATGTAACTCTGTGTGTGGAAGTCACATATCACAGAGCAGTTTCTCAGAAAGCTTCTTTCCAGATTTCATTGGAGGATATTTCCTTTTTCACCCTAGCCCTCTGTGGGCTTCCAAATATCACTTTGCCAATTCCACAAGAACTGTCTTAGCTAAAGGATTCTTGAGGAGAAAGCTGTAACTCTGTGAGATGATTTCACAGAACACAAAGAAGTTTCACAGAAAGCTTCTTTCTCTTTGTTATCGGAGGATATTTCCTTTGGCCCTGTAGTCTTCAATGGGATCCGAAATATCTGTTCTCAGATTCCACAGAAATAAGGCTAGCAAAGAGATCCACGAAATACAGATGTAACTCTGTGAGTGGAAGTCACATATCACAGAGCAGTTTCTCAGAAAGTTCTTTCCAGATTTCATCGGAGGATATTTCCTTTTTCACCATAGCCCTCTATGGGCTTCTAAATATCACTTTGCCAATTCCACAAGAACTGTCTTAGCGAAAGGATTCTTGAGGGGAAAGCTGTAACTCTGTGAGATGATTTCACAGAACACAAAGAAGTTTCTCAGAAAGCTTCTTTCTCTTTGTTATGGGAAGATATTTCCTTTGGCCCTATAGTCTTCAAAGGGTTTCTAAATATCTGCTCTCAGATTCCACAGAAATAAGGCTAGCAAAGAGATCCCGAAATACAGATGTAACTCTGTGAGTGGAAGTCACATATCACAGAGCAGTTTCTCAGAAAGCTTCTTTCCAGATTTCATTGGAGGATATTTCCTTTTTCACCATAGCCCTCTATGGGCTTCCAAATATCACTTTGCCAATTCCACAAGAACTGTCTTAGCGAAAGGCTTCTTGAGGGGAAAGCTGTAACTCTGTGAGATGATTTCACAGAACACAAAGAAGTTTCTCAGAAATCCTCTTTCTCTTTGTTATCGGAGGATATTTCCTTTGGCCCTATTGTCTTCAAAGGGATCCGAAATATCTGTTCTCAGATTCCACAGAAATAAGGCTAGCAAAGAGATCCACAAAATACAGATGTAACTCTGTGAGTGGAAGTCACATATCACAGAGCAGTTACTCAGAAAGCTTCTTTCTAGATTTCAATGGAGGATATTTCCTTTTTCTCCATAGCCCTCTATGGGCTTCCAAATATCACTTTGCCAATTCCACAAGAACTGTCTTAGCGAAAGGCTTCTTGAGGAGAAAGCTGTAACTCTGTGAGATGATTTCACAGAACACAAAGAAGTTTCTCAGAAAGCTTCTTTTTCTTTGTTATCGGAGGTATTTCCTTTGGCCCTATAGTCTACAATGGGATCGGAAATATCTGTTCTCAGATCCACAGAAATAAGGCTAGCAAAGATATCCACGAAATACAGATGTAACTCTGTGAGTGGAAGTCACATATCACAGAGCAGTTTCTCAGAAAGCTTCTTTCCAGATTTCATCGGAGGATATTTCCTTTTTCACCATAGCCCTCTATGGGCTTCCAAATATCACTTTGCCAATTCCACAAGAACTGTCTTAGCGAAAGGCTTCTTGAGGGGAAAGCTGTAACTCTGTGAGATGATTTCACAGAACACAAAGAAGTTTCTCAGAAAGGTTCTTTCTCTTTGTTATCGGAGGATATTTCCTTTGGCCCTATAGTCTTCAAAGGGATCCGAAATATCTGTTCTCAGATTCCACAGAAATAAGGCTAGCCAAGAGATCCACAAAATACAGATGTAACTCTGTGAGTGGAACTCACATATCACAGAGCAGTTTCTCAGAAAGCTTCTTTCCGGATTTCATTGGAGGGTATTTTCTTTTTCACAATAGCCCTCTATGGGCTTCCAAATATCACTTTGCCAATTCCACAAAAACTGTCTTAGCGAAAGGCTTCTTCAGGGGAAAGCTGTAACTCTGGGAGATGATTTCAGAGAACACAAAGAAGTTTCTCAGAAAGCTTCTTTCTCTTTGTTATCGGAGGATATTTCCTTTGGCCCTATAGTCTTCAAACGGATCCGAAATATCTGTTCTCAGTCTCCATAGAAATAAGGCTAGCAAAGAGATCCAGGAAATACAGATGAAACTCTGTGAGTGGAAGTCTCATATCACAGAGCAGTTTCTCAGAATGCTTCTTTCCAGATTTCATCGGAGGATATTTCCTTTTTCACCATAGCCCTCTATGGGCTTCCAAATATCACTTTGCCAATTCCACAAGAACTGTCTTAGCGAAAGGGTTCTTGAGGGGAAAGCTGTAACTCTGTGAGATGATTTCACGGAACACAAAGAAGTTTCTCAGAAAGCTTCTATCTCTTTGTTATCGGAGGATATTTCCTTTGGCCCTATAGTCTTCAAAGGGATCCGAAATATCTGTTCTCAGATTCCACAGAAATAAGGCTAGCAAAGAGATCCACGAAATACAGATGTAACTCTGTGAGTGGAAGTCACATATCACAGAGCAGTTTCTCAGAATGCTTCTTTCCAGATTTCATCGGAGGATATTTCCTTTTTCACCATAGCCCTCTATGGGCCTCCAAATATCACTTTGCCAATTCCACAAGAACTGTCTTAGTGAAAGGCTTCTTGAGGGGAAAGCTGTAACTCTGTGAGATGATTTCTCAGAACACAAAGAAGTTTCTCAGAAAGCTTCTTTCTCTTTGTTATGGGAGGATATTTCTTTGGCCCTATAGTCTTCAAAGGGATTCTAACTATCTGCTCTCAGATTCCACAGAAATAAGGCTAGCAAAGAGATCCACGAAATACTGATGTAACTCTGTGAGTGGAAATCACATATCATAGAGCAGTTTCTCAGAAAGCTTCTTTCCAGATTTCATTCGAGGATATTTCCTTTTTCAACTTAGCCCTCTATGGGCTTCCAAATATCACTTTGCCAATTCCACAAGAACTGTCTTAGCGAAAGGCTTCTTGAGGGGAAAGCTGTAACTCTGTGAGATGATTTCACAGAACACAAAGAAGTCTCTCAGAAAGCTTCTTTCTCTTTGTTATCGGAGGATATTTCCTTTGGCCCTGTAGTCTCCAATGGGATCCGAAATAACTGTTCTCAGATTCCACAGAAATAAGGCTAGCAAAGAGATCCACGAAATACAGATGTAACTCTGTGAGTGGAAGTGTCATATCACAGAGCAGTTTCTCAGAGAGCTTCTTTCCAGATTTCATCGGAGGATATTTCCTTTTTCACCATAGCCGTCTATGGGCTTCAAATATCACTTTGCCAATTCCACAAGAACTGTCTTAGCGAAAGGCTTCTTGAGGGGAAAGCTGTAACTCTGTGAGATGATTTCACAGAACACAAAGAAGTTTCTCAGAAAGCTTCTATCTCTTTGTTATCGGAGGATATTTCCTTTGTCCCTATAGTCTTCAAAGGGATCCGAAATATCTGTTCTCAGACTCCACAGAAATAAGGCTAGCAAAGAGATCCACGAAATACAGATGAAACTCTGTGAGTGGAAGTCTCGTATCACAGAGCAGTTTCTCAGAATGCTTCTTTCCAGATTTCATCGGAGGATATTTCCTTTTTCACCATAGCCATCTATGGGCTTCCAAGTATCACTTTGCCAATTCCACAAGAACTGTCTTAGCGAAAGGCTTCTTGAAAGGAAAGCTGTAAGTCTGTGAGATGATTTCACAGAACACAAAGAAGTTTCTCAGAAAGCTTCTTTCTCTTTGTTATCGGAGGATATTTCCTTTGGCCCTTTAGTCTTCAAAGGGATCCGAAGAAACTGTTCTCAGATTCCACAGAAATAAGGCTAGCAAAGAGATCCACGAAATACAGATGTAACTCTGTGAGTGGAAGTCACATATCACAGAGCAGTTTCTCAGAAAACTTCTTTCCAGATTTCATCTGAGGATATTTCCTTTTTCACCGTAGCCCTCTATGGGCTTCCAAATATCACTTTGCCAATTCAACAAGAACTGTCTTAGCGAAAGTCTTCTTGAGGGGAAAGCTGTAACTCTATGAGATGATTTCACAGAACACAAAGAAGTTTCTCAGAAAGCTTCTTTCTCTTTGTTATCGGAGGATATTTCCTTTGGCCCTATAGTCTTCAAAGGGATCCGAAATATCTGTTCTCAGATACCACAGAAATAAGGGAAGCAAAGAGATCCACGAAATACAGATGTAACTCTGTGAGTGGAAGTCACATATAATAGAGCAGTTTCTCAGAAAGCTTCTGTCCAGATTTCATCGGAGGATATTTCCTTTTTCACCATAGCCCTCTATGGGCTTCCAAATATCACTTTGCCAATTCCACAAGAACTGTCTTAGCGAAAGGCTTCTTGAGGGGAAAGCTGTAACTCTGTGAGATGATTTCACAGAACACAAAGAAGTTTCTCAGAAAGCTTCTTTCTCTTTGTTATCGGAGGATATTTCCTTTGGCCCTATAGTCTTCAAAGGGATCCGAAATATCTGTTCTCGGATTCCACAGAAAGAAGGCTAGCAAAGAGATCCACGAAATACAGATGTAACTCTGTGAGTGGAAGTCACATATCACAGAGCAGTTTCTCAGAAAGCTTCTTTCCAGATATCATTGGATGGTATTTCCTTTTTCACAATAGCCCTCTATGGGCTTCCTAATATCACTTTTCCAATTCCACAAAAACTGTCTTAGCGAAAGGCTTCTTCAGGGGAAAGCTGTAACTCTGGGAGATGATTTCACAGAACACAAAGAAGTTTCTCAGAAAGCTTCTTTCTCTTTGTTATCGGAGGATATTTCCTTTGGCCCTATAGTCTTCAAAGGGATCCGAAATATCTGTTCTCAGACTCCACAGAAATAAGGCTAGCAAAGAGATCCACGAAATACAGATGAAACTCTGTGAGTGGAAGTCTCGTATCACAGAGCAGTTTCTCAGAATGCTTCTTTCCAGATTTCATCGGAGGATATTTCCTTTTTCACCATAGCCATCTATGGGCTTCCAAGTATCACTTTGCCAATTCCACAAGAACTGTTTTAGCGAAAGGCTTCTTGAAAGGAAAGCTGTAAGTCTGTGAGATGATTTCACAGAACACAAAGAAGTTTCTCAGAAAGCTTCTTTCTCTTTGTTATCGGAGGATATTTCCTTTGGCCCTTTAGTCTTCAAAGGGATCCGAAGAATCTGTTCTCAGATTCCACAGAAATAAGGCTAGCAAAGAGATCCACGAAATACAGATGTAACTCTGTGAGTGGAAGTCACATATCACAGAGCAGTTTCTCAGAAAGCTTCTTTCCAGATTTCATCGGAGGATATTTCCTTTTTCACCATAGCCGTCTATGGGCTTCCAAATATCACTTTGCCAATTCCACGAGAACTGTCTTAGCGAAAAGCTTCTTGAGCGGAAAGCTGCAACTCTGAGAGATGATTTCACAGAACACAAAGAAGTTTCTCAGAAAGCTTCTTTCTCTTTGTTATCGGAGGATATTTCCTTTGGCCCTATAGTATTCAAAGGGATCCGATATATCTGTTCTCAGATTCCACAGAAATAAGGCTAGCAAAGAGATCCACGAAATACAGATGTAACTCTGTGAGTGGAAGTCACATATCACAGAGCAGTTTCTCAGAAAGCTTCTTTCCAGATTTCATCTGAGGATATTTCCTTTTTCACCATAGCCCTCTATGGGCTTCCAAATATCACTTTGCCAATTCCACAAGAACTGTCTTAGCGAAAGGCTTCTTGAGGGGAAAGCTGTAACTCTATGAGATGATTTCACAGAACACAAAGAAGTTTCTCAGAAAGCTTCTTTCTCTTTGTTATCGGAGGATATTTCCTTTGGCCCTATAGTCTTCAAAGGGATCCGAAATATCTGTTCTCAGATACCACAGAAATAAGGGAAGCAAAGAGATCCACGAAATACAGATGTAACTCTGTGAGTGGAAGTCACATATAATAGAGCAGTTTCTCAGAAAGCTTCTGTCCAGATTTCATCGGAGGATATTTCCTTTTTCACCTTAGCCCCCTATGGGCTTCCAAATATCACTTTGCCAATTCCACAAGAACTGTCTTAGCGAAAGGCTTCTTGAGGGGACAGCTGTAACTCTGTGAGATGATTTCACAGAACACAAAGAAGTTTCTCAGAAAGCTTCTTTCTCTTTGTTGTCGGAGGATATTTCCTTTGGCCCTATTGTCTTCAAAGGGATCCGAAATATCTGTTCTCAGATTCCACAGAAATAAGGCTAGCAAAGAGATCCACGAAATACAGATGTAACTCTGTGAGTGGAAGTCACATATCACAGAGCAGTTTCTCAGAAAGCTTCTTTCCAGATTTCATCGGAGGATATTTCCTTTTTCAAGATAGCCCTCTATGGGCTTCCAAATATCACTTTGCCAATTCCACAAGAACTGTCTTAGCGAAAGGCTTCTTGAGAGGAAAGTTGTAACTCTGTGAGATGATTTCACAGAACACAATGAAGTTTCTCAGGAAGCTTCTTTCTCTTTGTTATGGGAGGATATTTCCATTCTCCCTATAGTCTTCAAAGGGATCCGAAATATCTGTTCTCAGATTCCACAGAAATAAGGCTAGCAAAGAGATCCACGAAATACAGATGTAACTCTGTGAGTGGAAGTCACATATCACAGAGCAGTTTCTCAGAAAGCTTCTTTCCAGATTTCATCGGAGGATATTTCCTTTTTCACAATAGCCCTCTATGGGCTTCCAAATATCACTTTGCCAATTCCACAAGAAGTGTCTTAGCGAAAGACTTCTTGAGGGGAAAGCTGTAACTCTGGGAGATGATTTCACAGAACACAAAGAAGTTTCTCAGAAAGCTTCTTTCTCTTTGTTATCGGAGGATATTTCCTTTGGCCCTATAGTCTTCAAAGGGATCCGAAATATCTGTTCTCAGATTCCACAGAAATAAGGCTAGCAAAGAGATCCACGAAATACAGATGAAACTCTGTGAGTGGAAGTCTCATATCACAGAGCAGTTTCTCAGAAAGTTTCTTTCCAGATTTCATGGGAAGATATTTCCTTTTTCACCATAGCCCTCTATGGGCTTCCAAATATCACTTTGCCAATTCCACAAGAACTTTCTTAGCGAAAGGCTTCTAGAGGGCAAAGCTGTAACTCTGTGAGATGATTTCACAGAACACAAAGTAGTTTCTCAGAAAGCTTCTTTCTCTTTGTTATCGGAGGATATATCCTTTGTCCCTATAGTCTTGAAAGGGATCCGAAATATCTGTTCTCAGATTCCACAGAAATAAGGCTAGCAAAGAGATCCACGAAATACAGATGTAACTCTGTGAGTGGAAGTCACATATCACAGAGCAGTTTCTCAGAAAGCTTCTTTCCAGATTTCATCGGAGGATATTTCCTTTTTCACCGTATCCCTCTATGGGCTTCCAAATATCACTTTGCCAATTCCACAAGAACTGTCTTAGCGAAAGTCTTCTTGAGGGGAAAGCTGTAACTCTATGAGATGATTACACAGAACACAAAGAAGATTCTCAGAAAGCTTCTTTCTCTTTGTTATCGGAGGATATTTCCTTTGGCCCTATAGCCTTCAAAGGGATCCGAAATATCTGTTCTCAGATTCCACAGAAATAAGGCTAGCAAAGAGATCCACGAAATACAGATGTAACTCTGTGAGTGGAAGTCACATATCATAGAGCAGTTTCTCAGAAAGCTTCTTTCCAGATTTCATCGGAGGATATTTCCTTTTTCACCGTAGCCCCCTATGGGCTTCCAAATATCACTTTGCCAATTCCACAAGAACTGTCTTAGCGAAAGGCTTCTTGAGGGGAAAGCTGTAACTCTGTGAGATGATTTCACAGAACACAAAGAAGTTTCTCAGGAACCTTCTTTCTCTTTTTTATGGGAGGATATTTCCTTTGGCCCTATAGTCTTGAAAGGGATTCAAAATATCTGCTCTCAGATTCCACAGATATAAGGCTAGCGAAGAGATCAACGAAATACAGATGTAATTCTGTGAGTGGAAGTCAGATATCACAGAGCAGTTTCTCAGAAAGCTTCTTTCGAGATTTCATCGGAGTATATTTCCTTTTTCAAGGTAGCCCTCTATAGGCTTCCAAATATCACTTTGCCAATTCCACAAGAACTGTCTTAGCGAAAGGCTTCTTGAGAGGAAAGTTGTAACTCTGTGAGATGATTTCACAGAACACAATGAAGTTTCTCAGAAAGCTTCTTTCTCTTTGTTATGGGAGGATATTTCCTTTCTCCCTATAGTCTTCAAAGGGATCCGAAATATCTGTTCTCAGATTCCACAGAAATAAGGCTAGCAAAGCGATCCACGAAATACAGATGTAACTCTGTGAGTGGAAGTCACATATCACAGAGCAGTTTCTCAGAAAGCTTCTTTCCGGATTTCATCGGAGGATATTTCCTTTTTCACAATAGCCCTCTATGGGCTTCCAAATATCACTTTGCCAATTCCACAAGAACTGTCTTAGCGAAAGACTTGTTGAGGGGAAAGCTGTAACTCTGGGAGATGATTTCACAGAACACAAAGAAGTTTCTCAGAAAGCTTCTTTCTCTTTGTTATCGGAGGATATTTCCTTTGGCCCTATAGTCTTCAAAGGGATCCTAAATATCTGTTCTCAGATTCCACAGAAATAAGGCTAGCAAAGAGATCCACGAAATACAGATGTAACTCTGTGAGTGGAAGTCTCATATCACAGAGCAGTTTCTCAGAAAACTTCTTTCCAGATTTCATGGGAAGATATTTCCTTTTTCACCATAGCCCTCTATGGGCTTCCAAATATCACTTTGCCAATTCCACAAGAACTGTCTTAGCGAAAGGCTTCTTGAGGGGAAAGCTGTAACTCTATGAGATGATTTCACAGAACACAAAGAAGTTTCTCAGAAAGCTTCTTTCTCTTTGTTATCGGAGGATATTTCCTTTGGCCCTATAGTCTTCAAAGGGATCCGAAATATCTGTTCTCAGATACCATAGAAATAAGGGAAGCAAAGAGATCCACGAAATACAGATGTAACTCTGTGAGTGGAAGTCACATATAATAGAGCAGTTTCTCAGAAAGCTTCTGTCCAGATTTCATCGGAGGATATTTCCTTTTTCACCATAGCCCTCTATGGGCTTCCAAATATCACTTTGCCAATTCCACAAGAACAGTCTTAGCGAAAGGCTTCTTGAGGGGAAAGCTGTAACTCTGTGAGATGATTTCACAGAACACAAAGAAGTTTCTCAGAAAGCTTCTTTCTCTTTGTTATCGGAGGATATTTCCTTTGGCCCTATAGTCTTCTAAGGGATCCGAAATATCTGTTCTCAGATTCCACAGAAATAAGGCTAGCAAAGAGATCCACAAAATACAGATGTAACTCTGTGAGTGGAAGTCACATATCACAGAGCAGTTTCTCAGAAAGCTTCTTTCCAGATATCATTGGATGGTATTTCCTTTTTCACAATAGCCCTCTATGGGCTTCCAAATATCACTTTTCCAATTCCACAAAAACTGTCTTAGCGAAAGGCTTCTTCAGGGGAAAGCTGTAACTCTGGGAGATGATTTCACAGAACACAAAGAAGTTTCTCAGAAAGCTTCTTTCTCTTTGTTATCGGAGGATATTTCCTTTGGCCCTATAGTCTTCAAAGGGATCCGAAATATCTGTTCTCAGACTCCACAGAAATAAGGCTAGCAAAGAGATCCACGAAATACAGATGAAACTCTGTGAGTGGAAGTCTCGTATCACAGAGCAGTTTCTCAGAATGCTTCTTTCCAGATTTCATCGGAGGATATTTCCTTTTTCACCATAGCCATCTATGGGCTTCCAAGTATCACTTTGCCAATTCCACAAGAACTGTCTTAGCGAAAGGCTTCTTGAAAGGAAAGCTGTAAGTCTGTGAGATGATTTCACAGAACACAAAGAAGTTTCTCAGAAAGCTTCTTTCTCTTTGTTATCGGAGGATATTTCCTTTGGCCCTTTAGTCTTCAAAGGGATCCGAAGAATCTGTTCTCAGATTCCACAGAAATAAGGCTAGCAAAGAGATCCACGAAATACAGATGTAACTCTGTGAGTGGAAGTCACATATCACAGAGCAGTTTCTCAGAAAGCTTCTTTCCAGATTTCATCGGAGGATATTTCCTTTTTCACCATAGCCGTCTATGGGCTTCCAAATATCACTTTGCCAATTCCACGAGAACTGTCTTAGCGAAAAGCTTCTTGAGCGGAAAGATGCAACTCTGAGAGATGATTTCACAGAACACAAAGAAGTTTCTCAGAAAGCTTCTTTCTCTTTGTTATCGGAGGATATTTCCTTTGGCCCTATAGTATTCAAAGGGATCCGATATATCTGTTCTCAGATTCCACAGAAATAAGGCTAGCAAAGAGATCCACGAAATACAGATGTAACTCTGTGAGTGGAAGTCACATATCACAGAGCAGTTTCTCAGAAAGCTTCTTTCCAGATTTCATCTGAGGATATTTCCTTTTTCACCGTAGCCCTCTATGGGCTTCCAAATATCACTTTGCCAATTCCACAAGAACTGTCTTAGCGAAAGGCTTCTTGAGGGGAAAGCTGTAACTCTATGAGATGATTTCACAGATCACAAAGAAGTTTCTCAGAAAGCTTCTTTCTCTTTGTTATCGGAGGATATTTCCTTTGGCCCTATAGTCTTCAAAGGGATCCGAAATATCTGTTCTCAGATTCCACAGAAATAAGGCTAGCAAAGCGATCCACGAAATACAGATGTAACTCTGTGAGTGGAAGTCACATATCACAGAGCAGTTTCTCAGAAAGCTTCTTTCCAGATTTCATCGGAGGATATTTCCTTTTTCACAATAGCCCTCTATGGGCTTCCAAATATCACTTTGCCAATTCCACAAGAACTGTCTTAGCGAAAGACTTGTTGAGGGGAAAGCTGTAACTCTGGGAGATGATTTCACAGAACACAAAGAAGTTTCTCAGAAAGCTTCTTTCTCTTTGTCATCGGAGGATATTTCCTTTGGCCCTATAGTCTTCAAAGGGATCCTAAATATCTGTTCTCAGATTCCACAGAAATAAGGCTAGCAAAGAGATCCACGAAATACAGATGTAACTCTGTGAGTGGAAGTCTCATATCACAGAGCAGTTTCTCAGAAAGCTTCTTTCCAGATTTCATGGGAAGATATTTCCTTTTTCACCATAGCCCTCTATGGGCTTCCAAATATCACTTTGCCAATTCCACAAGAACTGTCTTAGCGAAAGGCTTCTTGAGGGGAAAGCTGTAACTCTGTGAGATGATTTCACAGAACACAAAGAATTTTCTCAGAAAGCTTCTTTCTCTTTGTTATCGGAGGATATTTCCTTTGGCCCTATAGTCTTCAAAGGGATCCGAAATATCTGTTCTCAGATTCCACAGAAATAAGGCTAGCAAAGAGATCCACGAAATACAGATGTAACTCTGTGAGTGGAAGTCACATATCACAGAGCCGTTTCTCAGAAAGCTTCTTTCGAGATTTAATTCGAGGATATTTCCTTTTTCACCATAGCCCTCTAGGGGCTTCCAAATATCACGTTTCCAATTCCACAAGAACTGTCTTAGCGAAAGGCTTCTTGAGGGGAAAGCTGTAACTCTGTGAGATGATTTCACAGAACACAAAGAAGTTTCTCAGAAAGCTTCTTTCTCTTTGTTATCGGAGGATATTTCCTTTGGCCCTATAGTCTTCAAAGGGATCCGAAATATCTGTTCCCAGATTCCACAGAAATAAGGCTAGCAAAGAGATCCACGAAATACAGATGTAACTCTGTGAGTGGAAGTCACATATCACAGAGCAGTTTCTCAGAAAGCTTCTTTCCAGATTTCATCGGAGGATATTTCCTTTTTCACCATAGCCCTCTATGGGCTTCCAAATATCACTTTGCCAATTCCACAAGAACTGTCTTAGCGAAAGGCTTCTTGAGGGGAAAGCTGTAACTCTAAGAGATGATTTCACAGAACACAAAGAAGTTTCTCAGAAAGCTTCTTTCTCTTTGTTATCGGAGGATATTTCCTTTGGCCCTATTGTCTTCAAAGGGATCCGAAATATCTGTTCTCAGATTCCACAGAAATAAGGCTAGCAAAGAGATCCACGAAATACAGATGTAACTCTGTGAGTGGAAGTCAGATATCACAGAGCAGTTTCTCAGAAAGCTTCTTTCCAGATTTCATCGGAGGATATTTCCTTTTTCAAGATAGCCCTCTATGGGCTTCCAAATATCACTTTGCCAATTCCACAAGAACTGTCTTAGCGAAAGGCTTCTTGAGAGGAAAGTTGTAACTCTGTGAGATGATTTCACAGAACACAATGAAGTTTCTCAGGAAGCTTCTTTCTCTTTGTTATGGGAGGATATTTCCTTTCTCCCTATAGTCTTCAAAGGGATCCGAAATATCTGTTCTCAGATTCCACAGAAATAAGGCTAGCAAAGAGATCCACGAAATACAGATGTAACTCTTTGAGTGGAAGTCACATATCACAGAGCAGTTTCTCAGAAAGCTTCTTTCCAGATTTCATCGGAGGATATTTCCTTTTTCACAATAGCCATCTATGGGCTTCCAAATATCACTTTGCCAATTCCACAAGAAGTGTCTTAGCGAAAGACTTCTTGAGGGGAAAGCTGTAACTCTGGGAGATGATTTCACAGAACACAAAGAAGTTTCTCAGAAAGCTTCTTTCTCTTTGTTATCGGAGGATATTTCCTTTGGCCCTATAGTCTTCAAAGGGATCCGAAATATCTGTTCTCAGATTCCACAGAAATAAGGCTAGCAAAGAGATCCACGAAATACAGATGTAACTCTGTGAGTGGAAGTCTCATATCACAGAGCAGTTTCTCAGAAAGTTTCTTTCCAAATTTCATGGGAAGATATTTCCTTTTTCACCATAGCCCTCTATGGGCTTCCAAATATCACTTTGCCAATTCCACAAGAACTGTCTTAGCGAAAGGCTTCTTGAGGGCAAAGCTGTAACTCTGAGATGATTTCACAGAACACAAAGAAGTTTCTCAGAAAGCTTCTTTCTCTTTGTTATCGGAGGATATATCCTTTGTCCCTATAGTCTTGAAAGGGATCCGAAATATCTGTTCTCAGATTCCACAGAAATAAGGCTAGCAAAGAGATCCACGAAATACAGATGTAACTCTGTGAGTGGAAGTCACATATCACAGAGCAGTTTCTCAGAAAGCTTCTTTCCAGATTTCATCGGAGGATATTTCCTTTTTCAACGTATCCCTCTATGGGCTTCCAAATATCACTTTGCCAATTCCACAAGAACTGTCTTACCGAAAGGCTTCTTGACGGGAAAGCTGTAACTCTATGAGATGATTACACAGAACACAAAGAAGATTCTCAGAAAGCTTCTTTCTCTTTGTTATCGGAGGATATTTCCTTTGGCCCTATAGCCTTCAAAGGGATCCGAAATATCTGTTCTCAGACTCCACAGAAATAAGGCTAGCAAAGAGATCCACGAAATACAGATGAAACTCTGTGAGTGGAAGTCTCGTATCACAGAGCAGTTTCTCAGAATGCTTCTTTCCAGATTTCATCGGAGGATATTTCCTTTTTCACCATAGCCATCTATGGGCTTCCAAGTATCACTTTGCCAATTCCACAAGAACTGTTTTAGCGAAAGGCTTCTTGAAAGGAAAGCTGTAAGTCTGTGAGATGATTTCACAGAACACAAAGAAGTTTCTCAGAAAGCTTCTTTCTCTTTGTTATCGGAGGATATTTCCTTTGGCCCTTTAGTCTTCAAAGGGATCCGAAGAATCTGTTCTCAGATTCCACAGAAATAAGGCTAGCAAAGAGATCCACGAAATACAGATGTAACTCTGTGAGTGGAAGTCACATATCACAGAGCAGTTTCTCAGAAAGCTTCTTTCCAGATTTCATCGGAGGATATTTCCTTTTTCACCATAGCCGTCTATGGGCTTCCAAATATCACTTTGCCAATTCCACGAGAACTGTCTTAGCGAAAAGCTTCTTGAGCGGAAAGCTGCAACTCTGAGAGATGATTTCACAGAACACAAAGAAGTTTCTCAGAAAGCTTCTTTCTCTTTGTTATCGGAGGATATTTCCTTTGGCCCTATAGTATTCAAAGGGATCCGATATATCTGTTCTCAGATTCCACAGAAATAAGGCTAGCAAAGAGATCCACGAAATACAGATGTAACTCTGTGAGTGGAAGTCACATATCACAGAGCAGTTTCTCAGAAAGCTTCTTTCCAGATTTCATCTGAGGATATTTCCTTTTTCACCATAGCCCTCTATGGGCTTCCAAATATCACTTTGCCAATTCCACAAGAACTGTCTTAGCGAAAGGCTTCTTGAGGGGAAAGCTGTAACTCTATGAGATGATTTCACAGAACACAAAGAAGTTTCTCAGAAAGCTTCTTTCTCTTTGTTATCGGAGGATATTTCCTTTGGCCCTATAGTCTTCAAAGGGATCCGAAATATCTGTTCTCAGATACCACAGAAATAAGGGAAGCAAAGAGATCCACGAAATACAGATGTAACTCTGTGAGTGGAAGTCACATATAATAGAGCAGTTTCTCAGAAAGCTTCTGTCCAGATTTCATCGGAGGATATTTCCTTTTTCACCTTAGCCCCCTATGGGCTTCCAAATATCACTTTGCCAATTCCACAAGAACTGTCTTAGCGAAAGGCTTCTTGAGGGGACAGCTGTAACTCTGTGAGATGATTTCACAGAACACAAAGAAGTTTCTCAGAAAGCTTCTTTCTCTTTGTTGTCGGAGGATATTTCCTTTGGCCCTATTGTCTTCAAAGGGATCCGAAATATCTGTTCTCAGATTCCACAGAAATAAGGCTAGCAAAGAGATCCACGAAATACAGATGTAACTCTGTGAGTGGAAGTCACATATCACAGAGCAGTTTCTCAGAAAACTTCTTTCCAGATTTCATGGGAAGATATTTCCTTTTTCACCATAGCCCTCTATGGGCTTCCAAATATCACTTTGCCAATTCCACAAGAACTGTCTTAGCGAAAGGCTTCTTGAGGGGAAAGCTGTAACTCTATGAGATGATTTCACAGAACACAAAGAAGTTTCTCAGAAAGCTTCTTTCTCTTTGTTATCGGAGGATATTTCCTTTGGCCCTATAGTCTTCAAAGGGATCCGAAATATCTGTTCTCAGATACCATAGAAATAAGGGAAGCAAAGAGATCCACGAAATACAGATGTAACTCTGTGAGTGGAAGTCACATATAATAGAGCAGTTTCTCAGAAAGCTTCTGTCCAGATTTCATCGGAGGATATTTCCTTTTTCACCATAGCCCTCTATGGGCTTCCAAATATCACTTTGCCAATTCCACAAGAACAGTCTTAGCGAAAGGCTTCTTGAGGGGAAAGCTGTAACTCTGTGAGATGATTTCACAGAACACAAAGAAGTTTCTCAGAAAGCTTCTTTCTCTTTGTTATCGGAGGATATTTCCTTTGGCCCTATAGTCTTCTAAGGGATCCGAAATATCTGTTCTCAGATTCCACAGAAATAAGGCTAGCAAAGAGATCCACAAAATACAGATGTAACTCTGTGAGTGGAAGTCACATATCACAGAGCAGTTTCTCAGAAAGCTTCTTTCCAGATATCATTGGATGGTATTTCCTTTTTCACAATAGCCCTCTATGGGCTTCCAAATATCACTTTTCCAATTCCACAAAAACTGTCTTAGCGAAAGGCTTCTTCAGGGGAAAGCTGTAACTCTGGGAGATGATTTCACAGAACACAAAGAAGTTTCTCAGAAAGCTTCTTTCTCTTTGTTATCGGAGGATATTTCCTTTGGCCCTATAGTCTTCAAAGGGATCCGAAATATCTGTTCTCAGACTCCACAGAAATAAGGCTAGCAAAGAGATCCACGAAATACAGATGAAACTCTGTGAGTGGAAGTCTCGTATCACAGAGCAGTTTCTCAGAATGCTTCTTTCCAGATTTCATCGGAGGATATTTCCTTTTTCACCATAGCCATCTATGGGCTTCCAAGTATCACTTTGCCAATTCCACAAGAACTGTCTTAGCGAAAGGCTTCTTGAAAGGAAAGCTGTAAGTCTGTGAGATGATTTCACAGAACACAAAGAAGTTTCTCAGAAAGCTTCTTTCTCTTTGTTATCGGAGGATATTTCCTTTGGCCCTTTAGTCTTCAAAGGGATCCGAAGAATCTGTTCTCAGATTCCACAGAAATAAGGCTAGCAAAGAGATCCACGAAATACAGATGTAACTCTGTGAGTGGAAGTCACATATCACAGAGCAGTTTCTCAGAAAGCTTCTTTCCAGATTTCATCGGAGGATATTTCCTTTTTCACCATAGCCGTCTATGGGCTTCCAAATATCACTTTGCCAATTCCACGAGAACTGTCTTAGCGAAAAGCTTCTTGAGCGGAAAGATGCAACTCTGAGAGATGATTTCACAGAACACAAAGAAGTTTCTCAGAAAGCTTCTTTCTCTTTGTTATCGGAGGATATTTCCTTTGGCCCTATAGTATTCAAAGGGATCCGATATATCTGTTCTCAGATTCCACAGAAATAAGGCTAGCAAAGAGATCCACGAAATACAGATGTAACTCTGTGAGTGGAAGTCACATATCACAGAGCAGTTTCTCAGAAAGCTTCTTTCCAGATTTCATCTGAGGATATTTCCTTTTTCACCGTAGCCCTCTATGGGCTTCCAAATATCACTTTGCCAATTCCACAAGAACTGTCTTAGCGAAAGGCTTCTTGAGGGGAAAGCTGTAACTCTATGAGATGATTTCACAGATCACAAAGAAGTTTCTCAGAAAGCTTCTTTCTCTTTGTTATCGGAGGATATTTCCTTTGGCCCTATAGTCTTCAAAGGGATCCGAAATATCTGTTCTCAGATTCCACAGAAATAAGGCTAGCAAAGCGATCCACGAAATACAGATGTAACTCTGTGAGTGGAAGTCACATATCACAGAGCAGTTTCTCAGAAAGCTTCTTTCCAGATTTCATCGGAGGATATTTCCTTTTTCACAATAGCCCTCTATGGGCTTCCAAATATCACTTTGCCAATTCCACAAGAACTGTCTTAGCGAAAGACTTGTTGAGGGGAAAGCTGTAACTCTGGGAGATGATTTCACAGAACACAAAGAAGTTTCTCAGAAAGCTTCTTTCTCTTTGTCATCGGAGGATATTTCCTTTGGCCCTATAGTCTTCAAAGGGATCCTAAATATCTGTTCTCAGATTCCACAGAAATAAGGCTAGCAAAGAGATCCACGAAATACAGATGTAACTCTGTGAGTGGAAGTCTCATATCACAGAGCAGTTTCTCAGAAAGCTTCTTTCCAGATTTCATGGGAAGATATTTCCTTTTTCACCATAGCCCTCTATGGGCTTCCAAATATCACTTTGCCAATTCCACAAGAACTGTCTTAGCGAAAGGCTTCTTGAGGGGAAAGCTGTAACTCTGTGAGATGATTTCACAGAACACAAAGAATTTTCTCAGAAAGCTTCTTTCTCTTTGTTATCGGAGGATATTTCCTTTGGCCCTATAGTCTTCAAAGGGATCCGAAATATCTGTTCTCAGATTCCACAGAAATAAGGCTAGCAAAGAGATCCACGAAATACAGATGTAACTCTGTGAGTGGAAGTCACATATCACAGAGCCGTTTCTCAGAAAGCTTCTTTCGAGATTTAATTCGAGGATATTTCCTTTTTCACCATAGCCCTCTAGGGGCTTCCAAATATCACGTTTCCAATTCCACAAGAACTGTCTTAGCGAAAGGCTTCTTGAGGGGAAAGCTGTAACTCTGTGAGATGATTTCACAGAACACAAAGAAGTTTCTCAGAAAGCTTCTTTCTCTTTGTTATCGGAGGATATTTCCTTTGGCCCTATAGTCTTCAAAGGGATCCGAAATATCTGTTCCCAGATTCCACAGAAATAAGGCTAGCAAAGAGATCCACGAAATACAGATGTAACTCTGTGAGTGGAAGTCACATATCACAGAGCAGTTTCTCAGAAAGCTTCTTTCCAGATTTCATCGGAGGATATTTCCTTTTTCACCATAGCCCTCTATGGGCTTCCAAATATCACTTTGCCAATTCCACAAGAACTGTCTTAGCGAAAGGCTTCTTGAGGGGAAAGCTGTAACTCTAAGAGATGATTTCACAGAACACAAAGAAGTTTCTCAGAAAGCTTCTTTCTCTTTGTTATCGGAGGATATTTCCTTTGGCCCTATTGTCTTCAAAGGGATCCGAAATATCTGTTCTCAGATTCCACAGAAATAAGGCTAGCAAAGAGATCCACGAAATACAGATGTAACTCTGTGAGTGGAAGTCAGATATCACAGAGCAGTTTCTCAGAAAGCTTCTTTCCAGATTTCATCGGAGGATATTTCCTTTTTCAAGATAGCCCTCTATGGGCTTCCAAATATCACTTTGCCAATTCCACAAGAACTGTCTTAGCGAAAGGCTTCTTGAGAGGAAAGTTGTAACTCTGTGAGATGATTTCACAGAACACAATGAAGTTTCTCAGGAAGCTTCTTTCTCTTTGTTATGGGAGGATATTTCCTTTCTCCCTATAGTCTTCAAAGGGATCCGAAATATCTGTTCTCAGATTCCACAGAAATAAGGCTAGCAAAGAGATCCACGAAATACAGATGTAACTCTTTGAGTGGAAGTCACATATCACAGAGCAGTTTCTCAGAAAGCTTCTTTCCAGATTTCATCGGAGGATATTTCCTTTTTCACAATAGCCATCTATGGGCTTCCAAATATCACTTTGCCAATTCCACAAGAAGTGTCTTAGCGAAAGACTTCTTGAGGGGAAAGCTGTAACTCTGGGAGATGATTTCACAGAACACAAAGAAGTTTCTCAGAAAGCTTCTTTCTCTTTGTTATCGGAGGATATTTCCTTTGGCCCTATAGTCTTCAAAGGGATCCGAAATATCTGTTCTCAGATTCCACAGAAATAAGGCTAGCAAAGAGATCCACGAAATACAGATGTAACTCTGTGAGTGGAAGTCTCATATCACAGAGCAGTTTCTCAGAAAGTTTCTTTCCAAATTTCATGGGAAGATATTTCCTTTTTCACCATAGCCCTCTATGGGCTTCCAAATATCACTTTGCCAATTCCACAAGAACTGTCTTAGCGAAAGGCTTCTTGAGGGCAAAGCTGTAACTCTGAGATGATTTCACAGAACACAAAGAAGTTTCTCAGAAAGCTTCTTTCTCTTTGTTATCGGAGGATATATCCTTTGTCCCTATAGTCTTGAAAGGGATCCGAAATATCTGTTCTCAGATTCCACAGAAATAAGGCTAGCAAAGAGATCCACGAAATACAGATGTAACTCTGTGAGTGGAAGTCACATATCACAGAGCAGTTTCTCAGAAAGCTTCTTTCCAGATTTCATCGGAGGATATTTCCTTTTTCAACGTATCCCTCTATGGGCTTCCAAATATCACTTTGCCAATTCCACAAGAACTGTCTTACCGAAAGGCTTCTTGACGGGAAAGCTGTAACTCTATGAGATGATTACACAGAACACAAAGAAGATTCTCAGAAAGCTTCTTTCTCTTTGTTATCGGAGGATATTTCCTTTGGCCCTATAGCCTTCAAAGGGATCCGAAATATCTGTTCTCAGATTCCACAGAAATAAGGCTAGCAAAGAGATCCACGAAATACAGATGTAACTCTGTGAGTGGAAGTCACATATCATAGAGCAGTTTCTCAGAAAGCTTCTTTCCAGATTTCATCGGAGGATATTTCCTTTTTCACCGTAGCCCCCTATGGGCTTCCAAATATCACTTTGCCAATTCCACAAGAACTGTCTTAGCGAAAGGCTTCTTGAGGGGAAAGCTGTAACTCTGTGAGATGATTTCACAGAACACAAAGAAGTTTCTCAGGAACCTTCTTTCTCTTTTTTATGGGAGGATATTTCCTTTGGCCCTATAGTCTTGAAAGGGATTCAAAATATCTGCTCTCAGATTCCACAGAAATAAGGCTAGCAAAGAGATCCATGAAATACAGATGTAACTCTGTGAGTGGAAGTCACATATCACAGAGCAGTTTCTCAGAAAGCTTCTTTCCAGATTTCATTGGAGATTATTTCCTTTTTCACCATAGCCCTCTATGGGCTTCCAAATATCACTTTGGCAATTCCACAAGAACTGTCTAAGCGAAAGGCTTCTTGAGGGGAAAGCTGTAACTCTGTGAGATGATTTCACAGAACACAAAGAAGTTTCTCAGAAAGCTTCTTTCTCTTTGTTATCGGAGGATATTTCCTTTGGCCCTATTGTCTTCAAAGGGATCCGAAATATCTGTTCTCAGATTCCACAGAAATAAGGCTAGCAAAGAGATCCACGAAATACCGATGTAACTCTGTGAGTGGAAGTCAGATATCACAGAGCAGTTTCTCAGAAAGCTTCTTTCCAGATTTCATCGGAGGATATTTCCTTTTTCAAGATAGCCCTCTATGGGCTTCCAAATATCACTTTGCCAATTCCACAAGAATTGTCTTAGCGAAAGGCTTCTTGAGAGGAAAGCTGTAACTCTGTGAGATGATTTCACAGAACACAATGAAGTTTCTCAGAAAGCTTCTTTCTCTTTGTTATCGGAGGATATTTCCTTTCTCCCTATAGTCTTCAAAGGGATCCGAAATATCTGTTCTCAGATTCCACAGAAATAAGGCTAGCAAAGAGATCTACAAAATACAGATGTAACTCTGTGAGTGGAAGTCATATATCACAGAGCAGTTTCTCAGAAAGCTTCTTTCCAGATTTCATCTGAGGATATTTCCTTTTTCAACATAGCCCTCTATGGGCTTCCAAATATCACTTTGTCAATTCCACAAGAACTGTCTTAGCGAAAGGCTTCTTGAGGGGAAAGCTGTATCTCTGGGAGATGATTTCACAGAACACAAAGAAGTTTCTCAGAAAGCTTCTTTCTCTTTGTTATCGGAGGATATTCCTTTGGCCCTATTGTCTTCAAAGGGATCCGAAATATCTGTTCTCAGATTCCACAGAAATAAGGCTAGCAAAGAGATCCACGAAATACAGATGTAACTCTGTGAGTGGAAGTCACATATCACAGAGCAGTTTCTCAGAAAGCTTCTTTCCAGATTTCATCGGAGGATATTTGCTTTTTCACAATAGCCCTCTATGGGCTTCCAAATATCACTTTGCCAATTCCACAAGAAGTGTCTTAGCGAAAGACTTCTTGAGGGGAAAGCTGTAACTCTGGGAGATGATTTCACAGAACACAAAGAAATTTCTCAGAAAGCTTCTTTCTCTTTGTTATCGGAGGATATTTCCTTTGGCCCTATAGTCTTCAAAGGGATCCGAAATATCTGTTCTCAGATTCCACAGAAATAAGGCTAGCAAAGAGATCCACGAAATACAGATGTAACTCTGTGAGTGGAAGTCTCATATCACAGAGCAGTTTCTCAGAAAGTTTCTTTCCAGATTTCATGGGAAGATATTTCCTTTTTCACCATAGCCCTCTATGGGCTTCCAAATATCACTTTGCCAATTCCACAAAAACTGTCTTAGCGAAAGGCTTCTTGAGGGCAAAGCTGTAACTCTGTGAGATGATTTCACATAACACAAAGAAGTTTCTCAGAAAGCTTCTTTCTCTTTGTTATCGGAGGATATTTCCTTTGGCCCTATTGTCTTCAAAGGGATCCGAAATATCTGTTCTCAGATTCCACAGAAATAAGGCTAGCAAAGAGATCCACGAAATACCGATGTAACTCTGTGAGTGGAAGTCAGATATCACAGAGCAGTTTCTCAGAAAGCTTCTTTCCAGATTTCATCGGAGGATATTTCCTTTTTCAAGATAGCCCTCTATGGGCTTCCAAATATCACTTTGCCAATTCCACAAGAATTGTCTTAGCGAAAGGCTTCTTGAGAGGAAAGCTGTAACTCTGTGAGATGATTTCACAGAACACAATGAAGTTTCTCAGAAAGCTTCTTTCTCTTTGTTATCGGAGGATATTTCCTTTCTCCCTATAGTCTTCAAAGGGATCCGAAATATCTGTTCTCAGATTCCACAGAAATAAGGCTAGCAAAGATATCTACAAAATACAGATGTAACTCTGTGAGTGGAAGTCATATATCGCAGAGCAGTTTCTCAGAAAGCTTCTTTCCAGATTTCATCTGAGGATATTTCCTTTTTCAACATAGCCATCTATGGGCTTCCAAATATCACTTTGTCAATTCCACAAGAACTGTCTTAGCGAAAGGCTTCTTGAGGGGAAAGCTGTATCTCTGGGAGATGATTTCACAGAACACAAAGAAGTTTCTCAGAAAGCTTCTTTCTCTTTGTTATCGGAGGATATTTCCTTTGGCCCTATAGTCTTCAAAGGGATCCGAAATATCTGTTCTCAGATTCCACAGAAATAAGGCTAGCAAAGAGATCCACGAAATACAGATGTAACTCTGTGAGTGGAAGTCTCATATCACAGAGCAGTTTCTCAGAAAGCTTCTTTCCAGATTTCATGGGAAGATATTTCCTTTTTCACCATAGCCCTCTATGGGCTTCCAAATATCACTTTGCCAATTCCACAAGAACTGTCTTAGCGAAAGGCTTCTTGAGGGGAAAGCTGTAACTCTGGGAGATGATTTCACAGAACACAAAGAAGTTTCTCAGAAAGCTTCTTTCTCTTTGTTATCGGAGGATATTTCCTTTGGCCCTATAGTCTTCAAAGGGATCCGAAATATCTGTTCTCAGGTTCCACAGAAATAAGGCTAGCAAAGAGATCCACAAAATACAGATGTAACTCTGTGAGTGGAAGTCACATATCACAGAGCAGTTTCTCAGAAAGCTTCTTTCCAGATATCATTGGATGGTATTTCCTTTTTCACAATAGCCCTCTATGGGCTTCCAAATATCACTTTTCCAATTCCACAAAAACTGTCTTAGCGAAAGGCTTCTTCAGGGGAAAGCTGTAACTCTGGGAGATGATTTCACGGAACACAAAGAAATTTCTCAGAAAGCTTCTTTCTCTTTGTTATCGGAGGATATTTTCTTTGGCCCTATAGTGTTCAAAGGGATCCGAAATATCTGTTCTCAGACTCCACAGAAATAAGGCTAGCAAAGAGATCCACGAAATACAGATGAAACTCTGTGAGTGGAAGTCTCATATCACAGAGCAGTTTCTCAGAATGCTTCTTTCCAGATTTCATCGGAGGATATTTCCTTTTTCAAGATAGCCCTCTATAGGCTTCCAAATATCACTTTGCCAATTCCACAAGAACTGTCTTAGCGAAAGGCTTCTTGAGTGGAAAGCTGTAACTCTGGGAGATGATTTCACAGAACACAAAGAAGTTTCTCAGAAAGCTTCTTTCTCTTTGTTATCGGAGGATATTTCCTTTGGCCCTATAGTCTTCAAAGGGATCCGAAATATCTCTTCTCAGATTCCACAGAAATAAGGCTAGCAAAGAGATCCACGAAATACAGATGTAACGCTGTGAGTGGAAGTCTCATATCACAGAGCAGTTTCTCAGAATGCTTCTTTCAGATTTCATCGGAGGATATTTCCTTTTTCACCATAGCCGTCTATGGGCTTCCAAATATCACTTTGCCAATTCCACAAGAACTGTCTTAGCGAAAGGCTTCTTGAAAGGAAAGCTGTAACTATGTGAGATGATTTCACAGAACACAAAGAAGTTTCTCAGAAAGCTTCTTTCTCTTTGTTATCGGAGGATATTTCCTTTGGCCCTTTAGTCTTCAAAGGGATCCGAAGTATCTGTTCTGAGATTCCACAGAAATAAGGCTAGCAAAGAGATCCACGAAATACAGATGTAACTCTGTGAGTGGAAGTCACATATCACACAGCAGTTTCTCAGAAACTTCTTTCCAGATTTCATCGGAGGATATTTCCTTTTTCACCATAGCCGTCTATGGGCTTCCAAATATCACTTTGCCAATTCCACGAGAACTGTCTTAGCGAAAAGCTTCTTGAGGGGAAAGCTGCAACTCTGAGAGATGATTTCACAGAACACAAAGAAGTTTCTCAGAAAGCTTCTTTCTCTTTGTTATCGGAGGATATTTCCTTTGGCCCTATAGTATTCAAAGGGATCCGATATATGTGTTCTCAGATTCCACAGAAATAAGGCTAGCAAAGAGATCCACGAAATACAGATGTAACTCTGTGAGTGGAAGTCACATATCACAGAGCAGTTTCTCAGAAAGCTTCTTTCCAGATTTCATCTGAGGATATTTCCTTTTTCACCATAGCCCTCTATGGGCTTCCAAATATCACTTTGCCATTTCCACAAGAACTGTCTTAGCGAAAGGCTTCTTGAGGGGAAAGCTGTAACTCTATGAGATGATTTCACAGAACACAAAGAAGTTTCTCAGAAAGCTTCTTTCTCTTTGTTATCGGAGGATATTTCCTTTGGCCCTATAGTCTTCAAAGGGTTCCGAAATATCTGTTCTCAGATTCCACAGAAATAAGGCTAGCAAAGAGATCCACGAAATACAGATGTAACTCTGTGAGTGGAAGTCACATATCATAGAGCAGTTTCTCAGAAAGCTTCTGTCCAGATTTCATCGGAGGATATTTCCTTTTTCACCTTAGCCCCCTAAGGGCTTCCAAATATCACTTTGCCAATTCCACAAGAACAGTCTTAGCGAAAGGCTTCTTGAGGGGAAAGCTGTAACTCTGTGAGATGATTTCACAGAACACAAAGAAGTTTCTCAGGAAGCTTCTTTCTCTTTGTTATGGGAGGATATTTCCTTTGGCCCTATAGCCTTCAAAGGGATTCTAAATATCTGCTCTCAGATTCCACAGAAATAAGGCTAGCAAAGAGATCCACGAAATACAGATGTAACTCTGTGAGTGGAAGTCACATATCACAGAGCAGTTTCTCAGAAAGCTTCTATCCAGATTTCATTGGAGATTATTTCCTTTTTCACCATAGCCCTCTAAGGGCTTCCAAATATCACTTTGCCAATTCCACAAGAACTGTCTTAGCGAAAGACTTCTTGAGGGGAAAGCTGTAACTCTGTGAGATGATTTCACAGAACACAAAGAAGTTTCTCAGAAAGCTTCTTTCTCTTTGTTATCGGAGGATATTTCCTTTGGCCATATTGTCTTCAAAGGGATATGAAATATCTGTTCTCATATTCCACAGAAATAAGGCTAGCAAAGAGATCCACGAAATACAGATGTAACTCTGTGAGTGGAAGTCAGATATCACAGAGCAGTTTCTCAGAAAGCTTCTTTCCAGATTTCATCGGAGGATATTTCCTTTTTCAAGATAGCCCTCTATGGGCTTCCAAATATCACCTTGCCAATTCAACAAGAACTGTCTTAGCGAAAGGCTTCTTCAGAGGAAAGCTGTAAGTCTGTGAGATGATTTCACAGAACACAAAGAGGTTTCTCAGAAAGCTTCTTTCTCTTTGTTATGGGAGGATATTTACTTTCGCCCTATAGTCTTCAA
The DNA here is from genome assembly GCF_049350105.2 of Macaca mulatta. Taxonomy (NCBI): domain Eukaryota; kingdom Metazoa; phylum Chordata; class Mammalia; order Primates; family Cercopithecidae; genus Macaca; species Macaca mulatta. Next base: position 34,502,906 of record NC_133417.1, read on the forward strand.
AGGGATCCGAAATATCTGTTCTCAGATTCCACAGAAATAAGGCTAGCAAAGAGATCCACGAAATACAGATGTAACTCTGTGAGTCGAAGTCACATATCACAGAGCAATTTCCCAGAAAGCTTCTTTCCAGAGTTAATTCGAGGATATTTCCTTTTTCACCATAGCCCTCTATGGGCTTCCAAATATCACTTTGCCAATTCCACAAGAACTGTCTTAGCGAAAGTCTTCTTGAGAGGAAAGCAGTAACTCTGGGAGATGATTTCACAGAACACAATGAAGTTTCTCAGAAAGCTTCTTTCTCTTTGTTATGGGAGGATATTTCCTTTCTCCCTATAGTCTTCAAAGGGATCCGAATTATCTGTTCTCAGATTCCACAGATATGGCTAGCAAAGTGATCCACGAAATACAGATGTAACTCTGTGAGTGGAAGTCACATATCAACGAGCAGTTTCTGAGAAAGCTTCTTTCCAGATTTCAACGGAGGATATTTCCTTTTTCACCGTACCCCTCTATGGGCTTCCAAGTATGACTTTTCCAATTCCACAAGAACTGTCTTAGCGAAAGGCTTCTTGAGGGGAAAGCTGTAACTCTGAGAGATGATTTCACAGAACACAAAGAAGTTCCTCAGAAAGCTTCTTTCTCTTTGTTATCGGAGGATATTTCCTTTGACCCTGTAGTCTTCAGAGGGATCCGAAATATCTATTCTCAGATTCCACAGAAATAAGGCTAGCAAAGAGATCCGCGAAATACAGATGTAACTCTGTGAGTGGAAGTCACATATCACAGAGCAGTTTCTCAGAAAGCTTCTTTCCAGATTTCATCGGAGGATATTTCCTTTTTCAAGATAGCCCTCTACGGGCTTCCAAATATTACTTTGCCAATTCCACAAGAACTGTCTTAGCGAAAGGCTTCTTGAGAGGAAAGCTGTAACTCTGGGGAATGATTTCACAGGACACAATGAAGTTTCTCAGAAAGCTTCTTTCTCTTTGTTATGGGAGGATATTTCCTTTGTCCCTATAGTCTTCAAAGGGATCCGAAATATCTGTTCTCAGATTCCACAGAAATAAGGCTAGCAAAGAGATCCACGAAATACAGATGTAACTCTGTGAGTGGAAGTCACATATCACAGAGCAGTTTCTCAGAAAGCTTCTTTCCAGATTTCATTGGAGGATATTTCCTTTTTCACAATAGCCCTCTATGGGCTTCCATATATCACTTTGCCAATTCCACAAGAACTGTCTTAGACTAAGGATTCTGGAGGGGAAAGCTGTAACTCTGAGAGATGATTTCACAGAACACAAAGAAGTTTCTCAGAAAGCTTCTTTCTCTTTGTTATCGGAGGATATTTCCTTTGGCCCTATAGTCTTCAAAGGGATCCGAAATATCTGTTCTCAGATTCCACAGAAATAAGGCTAGCAAAGAGATCTACAAAATACAGATGTAACTCTGTGAGTGGAAGTCATATATCACAGAGCAGTTTCTTAGAAAGCTTCTTTCCAGATTTCATCTGAGGATATTTCCTTTTTCAACATAGCCCTCTATGGGCTTCCAAATATCACTTTGTCAATTCCACAAGAACTGTCTTAGCGAAAGGCTTCTTCAGGGGAAAGCTGTAACTCTGGGAGATGATTTCACAGAACACAAAGAAGTTTCTCAGAAAGCTTCTTTCTCTTTGTTATCGGAGGATATTTCCTTTGGCCCTATAGTCTTCAAAGGGATCCGAAATATCTGTTCTCAGATTCCACAGAAATAAGGCTAGCAAAGAGATCCACGAAATACAGGTGTAACTCTGTGAGTGGAAGTCTCATATCACAGAGCAGTTTCTCAGAAAGCTTCTTTCCAGATTTCATGGGAAGATATTTCCTTTTTCACCATAGCCCTCTATGGGCTTCCAAATATCACTTTGCCAATTCCACAAGAACTGTCTTAGCGAAAGGCTTCTTGAGGGGAAAGCTGTAACTCTGTGAGATGATTTCACAGAACACAAAGAAGTTTCTCAGAAAGCTTCTTTCTCTTTGTTATCGGAGGATATTTCCTTTGGCCCTATAGTCTTCAAAGGGATCCGAAATATCTGTTCTCAGATTCCACAGAAATAAGGCTAGCAAAGAGATCCACAAAATACAGATGAAACTCTGTGAGTGGAAGTCTCATATCACAGAGCAGTTTCTCAGAATGCTTCTTTCCAGATTTCATCGGAGGATATTTCCTTTTTCAAGATAGCCCTCTATAGGCTTCCAAATATCACTTTGCCAATTCCACAAGAACTGTCTTAGCGAAAGGCTTCTTGAGTGGAAAGCTGTATCTCTGGGAGATGATTTCACAGAACACAAAGAAGTTTCTCAGAAAGCTTCTTTCTCTTTGTTATCGGAGGATATTTCCTTTGGCCCTATAGTCTTCAAAGGGATCCGAAATATCTGTTCTCAGATTCCACAGAAATAAGGCTAGCAAAGAGATCCACGAAATACAGATGTAACTCTGTGAGTGGAAGTCTCATATCACAGAGCAGTTTCTCAGAATGCTTCTTTCCAGATTTCATTGGAGGATATTTCCTTTTTCACCATAGCCGTCTATGGGCTTCCAAATATCACTTTGCCAATTCCACAAGAACTGTCTTAGCGAAAGGCTTCTTGAAAGGAAAGCTGTAACTATGTGAGATGATTTCACAGAACACAAAGAAGTTTCTCAGAAAGCTTCTTTCTCTTTGTTATCGGAGGATATTTCCTTTGGCCCTTTAGTCTTCAAAGGGATCCGAAGTATCTGTTCTCAGATTCCACAGAAATAAGGCTAGCAAAGAGATCCACGAAATACAGATGTAACTCTGTGAGTGGAAGTCACATATCACAGAGCAGTTTCTCAGAAAGCTTCTTTCCAGATTTCATCTGAGGATATTTCCTTTTTCACCATAGCCCTCTATGGGCTTCCAAATATCACTTTGCCAATTCCACAAGAACTGTCTTAGCGAAAGGCTTCTTGAGGGGAAAGCTGTAACTCTATGAGATGATTTCACAGAACAAAAAGAAGTTTCTCAGAAAGCTTCTTTCTCTTTGTTATCGGAGGATATTTCCTTTGGCCCTATAGTCTTCAAAGGGTTCCGAAATATCTGTTCTCAGATTCCACAGAAATAAGGCTAGCAAAGAGATCCACGAAATACAGATGTAACTCTGTGAGTGGAAGTCACATATCATAGAGCAGTTTCTCAGAAAGCTTCTGTCCAGATTTCATCGGAGGATATTTCCTTTTTCACCTTAGCCCCCTAAGGGCTTCCAAATATCACTTTGCCAATTCCACAAGAACAGTCTTAGCGAAAGGCTTCTTGAGGGGAAAGCTGTAACTCTGTGAGATGATTTCACAGAACACAAAGAAGTTTCTCAGGAAGCTTCTTTCTCTTTGTTATGGGAGGATATTTCCTTTGGCCCTATAGCCTTTAAAGGGATTCTAAATATCTGCTCTCAGATTCCACAGAAATAAGGCTAGCAAAGAGATCCACGAAATACAGATGTAACTCTGTGAGTGGAAGTCACATATCACAGAGCAGTTTCTCAGAAAGCTTCTATCCAGATTTCATTGGAGATTATTTCCTTTTTCACCATAGCCCTCTAAGGGCTTCCAAATATCACTTTGCCAATTCCACAAGAACTGTCTTAGCGAAAGACTTCTTGAGAGGAAAGCTGTAACTCTGTGAGATGATTTCACAGAACACAAAGAAGTTTCTCAGAAAGCTTCTTTCTCTTTGTTATCGGAGGATATTTCCTTTGGCCATATTGTCTTCAAAGGGATCGGAAATATCTGTTCTCAGATTCCACAGAAATAAGGCTAGCAAAGAGATCCACGAAATACAGATGTAACTCTGTGAGTGGAAGTCAGATATCACAGAGCAGTTTCTCAGAAAGCTTCTTTCCAGATTTCATCGGAGGATATTTCCTTTTTCAAGATAGCCCTCTATGAGCTTCCAAATATCACCTTGCCAATTCAACAAGAACTGTCTTAGCGAAAGGCTTCTTCAGAGGAAAGCTGTAACTCTGTGAGATGATTTCACAGAACACAAAGAAGTTTCTCAGAAAGCTTCTTTCTCTTTGTTATGGGAGGATATTTACTTTCGCCCTATAGTCTTCAAAGGGATCCGAAATATCTGTTCTCAGATTCCACAGAAATAAGGCTAGCAAAGAGATCCACGAAATACAGATGTAACTCTGTGAGTTGAAGTCACATATCACAGAGCAATTTCCCAGAAAGCTTCTTTCCAGAGTTAATTCGAGGATATTTCCTTTTTCACCATAGCCCTCTATGGGCTTCCAAATATCACTTCGCCAATTCCACAAGAACTGTCTTACCGAAAGGCTTCTTGAGGGGAAAGCTGTAACTCGGTGAGATGATTTCCCAGAACACAAAGAAGTTTCTCAGAAAGCTTCTTTCTCTTTGTTATGGGAGGATATTTCCTTTGGCCCTATAGTCTTCAAAGGGATCCGAAATGTCTATTCTCAGATTCCACAGAAATAAGGCTAGCAAAGAGATCCACGAAATACAGATATAACTCTGTGAGTGGAAGTCACATGTCAGAGAGCAGTTTCTCAGAAAGATTCTTTCCAGATTTCATCGGAGGATATTTCCTTTTTCAAGATAGCCCTCTAGGGGCTTCCAAATATCACTTTGCCAATTCCACAAGAACTGTCTTAGCGAAAGTCTTCTTGAGAGTAAGGCAGTAACTCTGGGAGATGATTTCACAGAACACAATGAAGTTTCTCAGAAAGCTTCTTTCTCTTTGTTATGGGAGGATATTTCCTTTCTCCCTATAGTCTTCAAAGGGATCCGAATTATCTGTTCTCAGATTCCACAGAAATAAGGCTAGCAAAGTGATCCACGAAATACAGATGTAACTCTGTGAGTGGAAGTCACATATCAACGAGCAGTTTCTGAGAAAGCTTCTTTCCAGATTTCAACGGAGGATATTTCCTTTTTCACCGTACTCCTCTATGGGCTTCCAAGTATGACTTTTCCAATTCCACAAGAACTGTCTTAGCGAAAGGCTTCTTGAGGGGAAAGCTGTAACTCTGAGAGATGATTTCACAGAACACAAAGAAGTTTCTCAGAAAGCTTCTTTCTCTGTTATCGGAGGATATTTCCTTTGACCCTGTAGTCTTCAGAGGGATCCGAAATATCTATTCTCAGATTCCACAGAAATAAGGCTAGCAAAGAGATCCACGAAATACAGATGTAACTCTGTGAGTGGAAGTCACATATCACAGAGCAGTTTCTCAGAAAGCTTCTTTCCAGATTTCATCGGAGGATATTTCCTTTTTCAAGATAGCCCTCTACGGGCTTCCAAATATCACTTTGCCAATTCCACAAGAACTGTCTTAGCGAAAGGCTTCTTGAGAGGAAAGCTGTAACTCTGGGGAATGATTTCACAGGACACAATGAAGTTTCTCAGAAAGCTTCTTTCTCTTTGTTATGGGAGGATATTTCCTTTGTCCCTATAGTCTTCAAAGGGATCCGAAATATCTGTTCTCAGATTCCACAGAAATAAGGCTAGCAAAGAGATCCACGAAATACAGATGTAACTCTGTGAGTGGAAGTCACATATCACAGAGCAGTTTCTCAGAAAGCTTCTTTCCAGATTTCATTGGAGGATATTTCCTTTTTCACAATAGCCCTCTATGGGCTTCCATATATCACTTTGCCAATTCCACAAGAACTGTCTTAGATTAAGGATTCTGGAGGGGAAAGCTGTAACTCTGAGAGATGATTTCACAGAACACAAAGAAGTTTCTCAGAAAGCTTCTTTCTCTTTGTTATCGGAGGATATTTCCTTTGGCCCTATAGTCTTCAAAGGGATCCGAAATATCTGTTCTCAGATTCCACAGAAATAAGGCTAGCAAAGAAATCCACGAAATACACATGTAACTCTGTGAGTGGAAGTCTCATATCACAGAGCAGTTTCTCAGAAAGTTTCTTTCCAGATTTCATCGGAGGATATTTCCTTTTTCACCATAGCCCTCTATGGGCTTCCAAATATCACTTTGCCAATTCCACAAGAACTGTCTTAGCGAAAGGCTTCTTGAGGGGAAAGCTGTAACTCTGTGAGATGATTTCACAGAACACAAAGAAGTTTCTCAGAAAGCTTCTTTCTCTTTGTTATGGGAGGATATTTCCTTTGGCCCTATAGTCTTCAACGGGATCCGAAATATCTGTTCTCAGATTCCACAGAAATAAGGCTAGCAAAGAGATCCACGAAATACAGATGTAACTCTGTGAGTGGAAGTCACATATCACAGAGCAGTTTCTCAGAAAGCTTCTTTCCAGATTTCATTGGAGGATATTTCCTTTTTCACAATAGCCCTCTATGGGCTTCCATATATCACTTTGCCAATTCCACAAGAACTGTCTTAGCGAAAGGCTTCTTGAGGGGAAAGCTGTAACTCTGGGAGATGATTTCACAGAACACAAAGAAGTTTCTCAGAAAGCTTCTTTCTCTTTGTTACGGGAGGATATTTCCTTTGGCCCTATAGTCTTCAAAGGGATCCGAAATATCTGTTCTCAGATTCCACAGAAATAAGGCTAGCAAAGAGATCCACGAAATACAGATGTAACTCTGTGAGTGGAAGTCACATATCCCAGAGCAGTTTCTCAGAAAGCTTCTTTTCAGATTTCATTGGAGGATATTTCCTTTTTCACAATAGCCCTCTATGGGCTTCCATATATCACTTTGCCAATTCCACAAGAACTGTCTTAGATTAAGGATTCTGGAGGGGAAAGCTGTAACTCTGAGAGATGATTTCACAGAACACAAAGAAGTTTCTCAGAAAGCTTCTTTCTCTTTGTTATCGGAGGATATTTCCTTTGGCCCTATAGTCTTCAAAGGGATCCGAAATATCTGTTCTCAGATTCCACAGAAATAAGGCTAGCAAAGAGATCCACGAAATACAGATGTAACTCTGTGAGTGGAAGTCTCATATCACAGAGCAGTTTCTCAGAAAGTTTCTTTCCAGATTTCATCGGAGGATATTTCCTTTTTCACCATAGCCCTCTATGGGGTTCCAAATATCACTTTGCCAATTCCACAAGAACTGTCTTAGCGAAAGGCTTCTTGAGGGGAAAGCTGTAACTCTGGGAGATGATTTCACAGAACACAAAGAAGTTTCTCAGAAAGCTTCTTTCTCTTTGTTATCGGAGGATATTTCCTTTGGCCCTATAGTCTTCAACGGGATCCGAAATATCTGTTCTCAGATTCCACAGAAATAAGGCTAGCAAAGAGATCCACGAAATACAGATGTAACTCTGTGAGTGGAAGTCACATATCACAGAGCAGTTTCTCAGAAAGCTTCTTTCCAGATTTCATTGGAGGATATTTCCTTTTTCACAATAGCCCTCTATGGGCTTCCATATATCACTTTGCCAATTCCAGAAGAACTGTCTTAGCGAAAGGCTTCTTGAGGGGAAAGCTGTAACTCTGGGAGATGATTTCACAGAACACAAAGAAGTTTCTCAGAAAGCTTCTTTCTCTTTGTTATCGGAGGATATTTCCTTTGGCCCTATAGTCTTCAAAGGGATCCGAAATATCTGTTCTCAGATTCCACAGAAATAAGGCTAGCAAAGAGATCCACGAAATACAGATGTAACTCTGTGAGTGGAAGTCACATATCCCAGAGCAGTTTCTCAGAAACCTTCTTTCCAGATTTCATCGGAGGATATTTTCTTTTTCACCATAGCCCTCTATGGGCTTCCAAATATCACTTTGCCAATTCCACAAGAACTGTCTTAGCGAAAGGCTTCTTGAGGGGAAAGCTGTAACTCTGGGAGATAATTTCACAGAACACAAAGAAGTTTCTCAGAAAGCTTCTTTCTCTTTGTTATGGGAGGATATTTCCTTTGGCCCTATAGTCTTCAAAGGGATCCGAAATATCTGTTCTCAGATTCCACAGAAATAAGGCTAGCAAAGAGATCCACGAAATACAGATGTAACTCTGTGAGTGGAAGTCTCATATCACAGAGCAGTTTCTCAGAAAGCTTCTTTCCAGATTTCATGGGAAGATATTTCCCTTTTCAGCATAGCCCTCTATGGGCTTCCAAATATCACCTTTCCAATTCCACAAGAACTGTCGTAGCGAAAGTCTTCTTGAGGGGAAAGCCGTAACTCTGTGAGATGATTTCACAGAACACAAAGAAGTTTCTCAGAAAGCTTCTTTCTCTTTGGTATGGGAGGATATTTCTTTTGGCCCTATAGTCTTCAAAGGGATCCGAAATATCTGTTCTCAGATTCCACAGAAATAAGGCTAGCAAAGAGATCCACGAAATACAGATGTAACTCTGTGAGTGGAAGTCTCATATCACAGAGTAGTTTCTCAGAAAGCTTCATTCCAGATTTCATCGGAAGATATTTCCTTTTTCACCATAGCCCTCTATGGGCTTCCAAATATCACTTTGCCAATTCCACAAGAACTGTCTTAGCGAAAGGCTTCTTGAGGAGACTGTAACTCTATGAGATGATTTCACAGAACACAAAGAAGTTTCTCAGAAAGCTTCTTTCTCTTTGTTATGGGAGGATATTTCCTTTGGCCCTATAGTCTTCAAGGGGATTCTAAATATCTGTTCTCAGATTCCACAGAAATAAGGCTAGCAAAGAGATCCACGAAATACAGATGTAACTCTGTGAGTGGAAGTCACAGATCACAGAGCAGTTTCTCAGAAAGCTTCTTTCCAGATTTCATCGGAGGATATTTCCTTTTTCACCATAGCCCTCTATGGGCTTCCAAATATCACTTTGCCAATACCACAAGAACTGTCTTAACGAAAGGCTTCTTGAGGGGAAAGCTGTAACTCTGTGAGATGATTTCTAAGAACACAAAGAAGTTTCTCAGAAAGCTTCTTTCTCTTTGTTATGGGAGGATATTTCCTTTGGCCCTATAGTCTTCAAAGGAATCCGATATATCTGTTCTCAGATTCCACAGAAATAAGGCTAGCAAAGAGATCCACGAAATACAGATGTAACTCTGTGAGTGGAAGTCACATATCCCAGAGCAGTTTCTCAGAAAGCTTCCTTCAAGATTTCATCGGAGGATATTTTCTTTTTCACCATAGCCCTCTATGGGCTTCCAAATATCACTTTGCCAATTCCACAAGAACTGTCTTAGCGAAAGGCTTCCTGTGGGGAAAGCTGTAACTCTGGGAGATGATTTCACAGAAAACAAAGAATTTTCTCAGAAAGCTTCTTTCTCTTTGTTATCGGAGGATATTTCCTTTGGCCCTATAGTCTTCAAAGGGATCCGAAATATCTGTTCTCAGATTCCACAGAAATAAGGCTAGCAAAGAGATCCACGAAATACAGATGTAACTCTGTGAGTGGAAGTCACATATCACAGAGCAGTTTCTCAGAAAGCTTCATTCCAGATTTCATCGGAAGATATTTCCTTTTTCACCATAGCCCTCTAAGGGATTCCAAATATCACTTTGCCAATTCCACAAGAACTGTCTTAGCGAAAGGCTTCTTGAGGAGAAAGCTGTAACTCTGTGAGATGATTTCACAGAACACAAAGAAGTTTCTCAGAAAGCTTCTTTCTCTTTGTTATCGGAGGATATTTCCTTTGACCCTTAGTCTTCAAAGGGATCCGAAATATCTGTTCTCAGATTCCACAGAAATAAGGCTAGCAAAGAGATCAACGAAATTCAGATGTAACTCTGTGAGTGGAAGTCACATATCACAGAGCAGTTTCTCAGAAAGCTTCTTTCCAGATTTCATCTGAGGATATTTCCTTTTTCACCATAGCCCTCTATGGGCTTCCAAATATCACTTTGCCAATTCCACAAGAACTGTCTTAGCGAAAGGCTTCTTCAGGGGAAAGCTCTAACTCTATGAGATGATTTCACAGAACACAAAGAAGTTTCTCAGAAAGCTTCTTTCTCTTTGTTATCGGAGGATATCTCCTTTGGCCCTATAGTCTTCAAAGGGATCCGAAATATCTGTTCTCAGATTCCACAGAAATAAGGCTAGCAAAGAGATCCACGAAATACAGATGTAACTCTGTGAGTGGAAGTCACATATCACAGAGCAGTTTCTCAGAAAGCTTCTTTCCAGATTTCATCGGAGGATATTTCCTTTTTCACCTTAGCCCTCTATGGGCTTCCAAGTATCACTTTGCCAATACCACAAGAACTGTCTTAGCGAAAGTTTTCTTGAGGGGAAAGCTGTAACTCTGGGAGATGATTTCACAGAACACAAAGAAGTTTCTCAGAAAGCTTCTTTTTCTTTGTTATCGGAGGATATTTCCTTTGGCCCTATAGTCTGAAAAAGGATCCCAAATATCTGTTCTCAGATTCCACAGAAATAAGGCTAGCAAAGAGATCCACGAAATACAGATGTAACTCTGTGAGTGGAAGTCACATATCACAGAGCAGTTTCTCAGAAAGCTTCTTTGCTGATTTCATCTGAGGATATTTCCTTTTTCACTATAGCCCTCTATGGGCTTCCAAATATCACTTTACCAATTCCACAAGAACTGTCTTAGCGAAAGGCTTCTTCAGGGAAAAGCTGTAACTCTGTGAGATGATTTCACAGAACACAAAGAAGTTTCTCAGAATGCTTCTTTCTCTTTGTTATGGGAGGATATTTCCTTTGGCCCTATAGTGTTCAAAGGGATCCGAAATATCTGTTCTCAGATTCCACAGAAATAAGGCTAGCAAAGAGATCCACGAAATACAGATGTAACTCTGTGAGTGGAAGTCACATATCCCAGAGCAGTTTCTCAGAAAGCTTCTTTCCAGATTTCATCGGAGGATATTTTCTTTTTCACCATATCCCTCTATGGGCTTCCAAATATCACTTTGCCAATTCCACAAGAACTGTCTTAGCGAAAGGCTTCTTGAGGGGAAAGCTGTAACTCTGGGAGTTGATTTCACAGAACACAAAGAAGTTTCTCAGAAAGCTTCTTTCTCTTTGTTATGGGAGGATATTTCCTTTGGCCCTATAGTCTTCAAAGGGATCCGAAATATCTGTTCTCAGATTCCACAGAAATAAGGCTAGCAAAGAGATCCACGAAATACAGATGTAACTCTGTGAGTGGAAGTCTCAGATCACAGAGCCGTTTCTCAGAAAGCTTCTTTCCAGATTTCATGGGAAGATATTTCCTTTTTCACCATAGCACTCTAGGGGCTTCCAAATATCACTTTGCCAATTCCACAAGAACTGTCTTAGTGAAAGGCTTCTTGAGGGGAAAGCTGTAACTCTGTGAGATGATTTCACAGAACACAAAGAAGTTTCTCAGAAAGCTTCTTTCTCTTTGTTATCTGAGGATATTTCCTTTGGCCCTATAGTCTTCAAAGGGATCCGAAATATCTGTTCTCAGATTCCACAGAAATAAGGCTAGCAAAGAGATCCACGAAATACAGATGTAAATCTGTGAGTGGAAGTCACATATCACAGAGCAGTTTCTCAGAAAGCTTCTTTCCAGATTTCATCGGAGGATATTTCCTTTTTCTCCATAGCCCTCTATGGGCTTCCAAATATCACTTTGCCAATTCCACAAGAACTGTCTTAGCGAAAGGCTTCTTGTGGGTAAAGCTGTAACTCTGCGAGATGATTTCACAGAAAACAAAGAATTTTCTCAGAAAGCTTCTTTCTCTTTGTTATCGGAGGATATTTACTTTGGCCCTATAGTCTTCAAAGGGATCCGAAATATCTGTTCTCAGATTCCACAGAAATAAGGCTAGCAAAGAGATCCACGAAATACAGATGTAACGCTGTGAGTGGAAGTCTCATATCACAGAGCAGTTTCTCAGAATGCTTCTTTCCAGATTTCATCGGAGGATATTTCCTTTTTCACCATAGCCGTCTATGGGCTTCCAAATATCACTTTGCCAATTCCACAAGAACTGTCTTAGCGAAAGGTTTCTTGAAAGGAAAGCTGTAACTATGTGAGATGATTTCACAGAACACAAAGAAGTTTCTCAGAAAGCTTCTTTCTCTTTGTTATCGGAGGATATTTCCTTTGGCCCTTTAGTCTTCAAAGGGATCCGAAGTATCTGTTCTCAGATTCCACAGAAATAAGGCTAGCAAAGAGATCCACGAAATACAGATGTAACTCTGTGAGTGGAAGTCACATATCACAGAGCAGTTTCTCAGAAACTTCTTTCCAGATTTCATCGGAGGATATTTCCTTTTTCACCATAGCCGTCTAGGGGCTTCCAAATATCACTTTGCCAATTCCACGAGAACTGTCTTAGCGAAAAGCTTCTTGAGGGGAAAGCTGCAACTCTGAGAGATGATTTCACAGAACACAAAGAAGTTTCTCAGAAAGCTTCTTTCTCTTTGTTATCGGAGGATATTTCCTTTGGCCCTATAGTGTTCAAAGGGATCCGATATATCTGTTCTCAGATTCCACAGAAATAAGGCTAGCAAAGAGATCCACGAAATACAGATGTAACTCTGTGAGTGGAAGTCACATATCACAGAGCAGTTTCTCAGAAAGCTTCTTTCCAGATTTCATCTGAGGATATTTCCTTTTTCACCATAGCCCTCTATGGGCTTCCAAATATCACTTTGCCAATTCCACAAGAACTGTCTTAGCGAAAGGCTTCTTGAGGGGAAAGCTGTAACTCTATGAGATGATTTCACAGAACACAAAGAAGTTTCTCAGAAAGCTTCTTTCTCTTTGTTATCGGAGGATATTTCCTTTGGCCCTATAGTCTTCAAAGGGTTCCGAAATATCTGTTCTCAGATTCCACAGAAATAAGGCTAGCAAAGAGATCCACGAAATACAGATGTAACCCTGTGAGTGGAAGTCACATATCATAGAGCAGTTTCTCAGAAAGCTTCTGTCCAGATTTCATCGGAGGATATTTCCTTTTTCACCTTAGCCCCCTAAGGGCTTCCAAATATCACTTTGCCAATTCCACAAGAACAGTGTTAGCGAAAGGCTTCTTGAGGGCAAAGCTGTAACTCTGTGAGATGATTTCACAGAACACAAAGAAGTTTCTCAGGAAGCTTCTTTCTCTTTGTTATGGGAGGATATTTCCTTTGGCCCTATAGTCTTCAAAGGAATCCGATATATCTGTTCTCAGATTCCACAGAAATAAGGCTAGCAAAGAGATCCACGAAATACAGATGTAACTCTGTGAGTGGAAGTCACATATCCCAGAGCAGTTTCTCAGAAAGCTTCCTTCAAGATTTCATCGGAGGATATTTTCTTTTTCACCATAGCCCTCTATGGGCTTCCAAATATCACTTTGCCAATTCCACAAGAACTGTCTTAGCGAAAGGCTTCCTGTGGGGAAAGCTGTAACTCTGGGAGATGATTACACAGAAAACAAAGAATTTTCTCAGAAAGCTTCTTTCTCTTTGTTATCGGAGGATATTTACTTTGGCCCTATAGTCTTCAAAGGGATCCGAAATATCTGTTCTCAGATTCCACAGAAATAAGGCTAGCAAAGAGATCCACGAAATACAGATGTAACTCTGTGAGTGGAAGTCTCATATCACAGAGCAGTTTCTCAGAAAGCTTCATTCCAGATTTCATCGGAAGATATTTCCTTTTTCACCATAGCCCTCTAAGGGATTCCAAATATCACTTTGCCAATTCCACAAGAACTGTCTTAGCGAAAGGCTTCTTGAGGAGAAAGCTGTAACTCTGTGAGATGATTTCACAGAACACAAAGAAGTTTCTCAGAAAGCTTCTTTCTCTTTGTTATCGGAGGATATTTCCTTTGACCCTTAGTCTTCAAAGGGATCCGAAATATCTGTTCTAAGATTCCACAGAAATAAGGCTAGCAAAGAGATCAACGAAATTCAGATGTAACACTGTGAGTGGAAGTCACATATCACAGAGCAGTTTCTCAGAAAGCTTCTTTCCAGATTTCATCTGAGGATATTTCCTTTTTCACCATAGCTCTCTATGGGCTTCCAAATATCACTTTGCCAATTCCACAAGAACTGTCTTAGCGAAAGGCTTCTTCAGGGGAAAGCTCTAACTCTATGAGATGATTTCACAGAACACAAAGAAGTTTCTCAGAAAGCTTCTTTCTCTTTGTTATCGGAGGATATCTCCTTTGGCCCTAGAGTCTTCAAAGGGATCCGAAATATCTGTTCTCAGATTCCACAGAAATAAGGCTAGCAAAGAGATCCACGAAATACAGATGTAACTCTGTGAGTGGAAGTCACAGATCACAGAGCAGTTTCTCAGAAAGCTTCTTTCCAGATTTCATCGGAGGATATTTCCTTTTTCACCATAGCCCTCTATGGGCGTCCAAATATCACTTTGCCAATACCACAAGAACTGTCTTAACGAAAGGCTTCTTGAGGGGAAAGGTGTAATTCTGTGAGATGAGTTCACAGAACACAAAGAAGTTTCTCAGAAAGCTTCTTTTTCTTTGTTATCGGAGGATATTTCCTTTGGCCCTATAGTCTGAAAAGGGATCCCAAATATCTGTTCTCAGATTCCACAGAAATAAGGCTAGCAAAGAGATCTACGAAATACAGATGTAACTCTGTGAGTGGAAGTCACATATCACAGAGCAGTTTCTCAGAAAGCTTCTTTGCTGATTTCATCTGAGGATATTTTCTTTTTCACCATAGCCCTCTATGGGCTTCCAAATATCACTTTGCCAATTCCACAAGAACTGTCTTAGCGAAAGGCTTCCTGTGGGGAAAGCTGTAACTCTGGGAGATGATTTCACAGAAAACAAAGAATTTTCTCAGAAAGCTTCTTTCTCTTTGCTATCGGAGGATATTTACTTTGGCCCTATAGTCTTCAAAGGGATCCGAAATATCTGTTCTCAGATTCCACAGAAATAAGGCTAGCAAAGAGATCCACGAAATACAGATGTAACTCTGTGAGTGGAAGTCTCATATCACAGAGCAGTTTCTCAGAAAGCTTCATTCCAGATTTCATCGGAAGATATTTCCTTTTTCACCATAGCCCTCTAAGGGATTCCAAATATCACTTTGCCAATTCCACAAGAACTGTCTTAGCGAAAGGCTTCTTGAGGAGAAAGCTGTAACTCTGTGAGATGATTTCACAGAACACAAAGAAGTTTCTCAGAAAGCTTCTTTCTCTTTGTTATCGGAGGATATTTCCTTTGACCCTTAGTCTTCAAAGGGATCCGAAATATCTGTTCTCAGATTCCACAGAAATAAGGCTAGCAAAGAGATCAACGAAATTCAGATGTAACTCTGTGAGTGGAAGTCACATATCACAGAGCAGTTTCTCAGAAAGCTTCTTTCCAGATTTCATCTGAGGATATTTCCTTTTTCACCATAGCTCTCTATGGGCTTCCAAATATCACTTTGCCAATTCCACAAGAACTGTCTTAGCGAAAGGCTTCTTCAGGGGAAAGCTCTAACTCTATGAGATGATTTCACAGAACACAAAGAAGTTTCTCAGAAAGCTTCTTTCTCTTTGTTATCGGAGGATATCTCCTTTGGCCCTAGAGTCTTCAAAGGGATCCGAAATATCTGTTCTCAGATTCCACAGAAATAAGGCTAGCAAAGAGATCCACGAAATACAGATGTAACTCTGTGAGTGGAAGTCACAGATCACAGAGCAGTTTCTCAGAAAGCTTCTTTCCAGATTTCATCGGAGGATATTTCCTTTTTCACCATAGCCCTCTATGG
This sequence comes from Macaca mulatta, assembly GCF_049350105.2. Taxonomy (NCBI): domain Eukaryota; kingdom Metazoa; phylum Chordata; class Mammalia; order Primates; family Cercopithecidae; genus Macaca; species Macaca mulatta. Next base: position 34,518,504 of record NC_133417.1, read on the forward strand.
GCGTCCAAATATCACTTTGCCAATACCACAAGAACTGTCTTAACGAAAGGCTTCTTGAGGGGAAAGGTGTAACTCTGTGAGATGAGTTCACAGAACACAAAGAAGTTTCTCAGAAAGCTTCTTTTTCTTTGTTATCGGAGGATATTTCCTTTGGCCCTATAGTCTGAAAAGGGATCCCAAATATCTGTTCTCAGATTCCACAGAAATAAGGCTAGCAAAGAGATCTACGAAATACAGATGTAACTCTGTGAGTGGAAGTCACATATCACAGAGCAGTTTCTCAGAAAGCTTCTTTGCTGATTTCATCTGAGGATATTTCCTTTTTCACCATAGCCCTCTATGGGCTTCCAAATATCACTTTGCCAATTCCACAAGAACTGTCTTAGCGAAAGGCTTCTTGAGGGGAAAGCTGTAACTCTGTGAGATGATTTCACAGAACACAAAGAAGTTTCTCAGAAAGCTTCTTTCTCTTTGTTATGGGAGGATATTTCCTTTGGCCCTATAGTGTTCAAAGGGATCCGAAATATCTGTTCTCAGATTCCACAGAAATAAGGCTAGCAAAGAGATCCACGAAATACAGATGTAACTCTGGGAGTGGAAGTCACATATCACAGAGCAGTTTCTCAGAAAGCTTCTTTCCAGATTTAATCGGAGGATATTTTCTTTTTCACCATAGCCCTCTATGGGCTTCCAAATATCACTTTGCCAATTCCACAAGAACTGTCTTAGCGAAAGGCTTCTTGAGGAGAAAGCTGTAACTCTGTGAGATGATTTCACAGAACACAAAGAAGTTTCTCAGAAAGCTTCTTTCTCTTTGTTATCGGAGGATATTTCCTTTGACCCTTAGTCTTCAATGGGATCCGAAATATCTGTTCTCAGATTCCACAGAAATAAGGCTAGCAAAGAGATCAACGAAATTCAGATGTAACTCTGTGAGTGGAAGTCACATATCACAGAGCAGTTTCTCAGAAAGCTTCTTTCCAGATTTCATCTGAGGATATTTCCTTTTTCACCATAGCCCTCTATGGGCTTCCAAATATCACTTTGCCAATTCCACAAGAACTGTCTTAGCGAAAGGCTTCTTCAGGGGAAAGCTCTAACTCTATGAGATGATTTCACAGAACACAAAGAAGTTTCTCAGAAAGCTTCTTTCTCTTTGTTATCGGAGGATATTTCCTTTGGCCCTATAGTCTTCAAAGGGATCCGAAATATCTGTTCTCAGACTCCACAGAAATAAGGCTAGCAAAGAGATCCACGAAATACAGATGAAACTCTGTGAGTGGAAGTCTCATATCACAGAGCAGTTTCTCAGAATGCTTCTTTCCAGATTTCATCGGAGGATATTTCCTTTTTCAAGATAGCCCTCTATGGGCTTCCAAATATCACTTTGCCAATTCCACAAGAACTGTCTTAGCGAAAGGCTTCTTGAGTGGAAAGCTGTAACTCTGTGAGATGATTTCACAGAACACAAAGAAGTTTCTCAGAAAGCTTCTTCTCTTTGTTCGGAGGATATTTCCTTTGGCCCTATAGTCTTCAAAGGGATCCGAAATATCTGTTCTCAGATTCCACAGAAATAAGGCTAGCAAAGAGATCCACGAAATACAGATGTAACGCTGTGAGTGGAAGTCTCATATCACAGAGCAGTTTCTCAGAATGCTTCTTTCCAGATTTCATCGGAGGATATTTCCTTTTTCACCATAGCCGTCTATGGGCTTCCAAATATCACTTTGCCAATTCCACAAGAACTGTCTTAGCGAAAGGTTTCTTGAAAGGAAAGCTGTAACTATGTGAGATGATTTCACAGAACACAAAGAAGTTTCTCAGAAAGCTTCTTTCTCTTTGTTATCGGAGGATATTTCCTTTGGCCCTTTAGTCTTCAAAGGGATCCGAAGTATCTGTTCTCAGATTCCACAGAAATAAGGCTAGCAAAGAGATCCACGAAATACAGATGTAACTCTGTGAGTGGAAGTCACATATCACAGAGCAGTTTCTCAGAAACTTCTTTCTAGATTTCATCGGAGGATATTTCCTTTTTCACCATAGCCGTCTAGGGGCTTCCAAATATCACTTTGCCAATTCCACGAGAACTGTCTTAGCGAAAAGCTTCTTGAGGGGAAAGCTGCAACTCTGAGAGATGATTTCACAGAACACAAAGAAGTTTCTCAGAAAGCTTCTTTCTCTTTGTTATCGGAGGATATTTCCTTTGGCCCTATAGTGTTCAAAGGGATCCGATATATCTGTTCTCAGATTCCACAGAAATAAGGCTAGCAAAGAGATCCACGAAATACAGATGTAACTCTGTGAGTGGAAGTCACATATCACAGAGCAGTTTCTCAGAAAGCTTCTTTCCAGATTACGTCTGAGGATATTTCCTTTTTCACCATAGCCCTCTATGGGCTTCCAAATATCACTTTGCCAATTCCACAAGAACTGTCTTAGCGAAAGGATTCTTGAGGGGAAAGCTGTAACTCTATGAGATGATTTCACAGAACAAAAAGAAGTTTCTCAGAAAGCTTCTTTCTCTTTGTTATCGGAGGATATTTCCTTTGGCCCTATAGTCTTCAAAGGGTTCCGAAATATCTGTTCTCAGATTCCACAGAAATAAGGCTAGCAAAGAGATCCACGAAATACAGATGTAACTCTGTGAGTGGAAGTCACATATCATAGAGCAGTTTCTCAGAAAGCTTCTGTCCAGATTTCATCGGAGGATATTTCCTTTTTCACCTTAGACCCCTAAGGGCTTCCAAATATCACTTTGCCAATTCCACAAGAACAGTGTTAGCGAAAGGCTTCTTGAGGGGAAAGCTGTAACTCTGTGAGATGATTTCACAGAACACAAAGAAGTTTCTCAGGAAGCTTCTTTCTCTTTGTTATGGGAGGATATTTCCTTTGGCCCTATAGCCTTCAAAGGGATTCTAAATATCTGCTCTCAGATTCCACAGAAATAAAGCTAGCAAAGAGATCCACGAAATACAGATGTAACTCTGTGAGTGGAAGTCACATATCACAGAGCAGTTTCTCAGAAAGCTTCTATCCAGATTTCATTGGAGATTATTTCCTTTTTCACCATAGCCCTCTAAGGGCTTCCAAATATCACTTTGCCAATTCCACAAGAACTGTCTTAGCGAAAGACTTTTTGAGGGGAAAGCTGTAACTCTGTGAGATGATTTCACAGAACACAAAGAAGTTTCTCAGAAAGCTTCTTTCTCTTTGTTATCGGAGGATATTTCCTTTGGCCCTATAGTCTTCAAAGGGATCCGAAATATCTGTTCTCAGATTCCACAGAAATAAGGCTAGCAAAGAGATCCACGAAATACAGATGTAAATCTGTGAGTGGAAGTCACATATCACAGAGCAGTTTCTCAGAAAGCTTCTTTCCAGATTTCATCGGAGGATATTTCCTTTTTCTCCATAGCCCTCTATGGGCTTCCAAATATCACTTTGCCAATTCCACAAGAACTGTCTTAGCGAAAGGCTTCTTGTGGGTAAAGCTGTAACTCTGCGAGATGATTTCACAGAAAAGAAAGAATTTTCTCAGAAAGCTTCTTTCTCTTTGTTATCGGAGGATATTTACTTTGGCCCTATAGTCTTCAAAGGGATCCGAAATATCTGTTCTCAGATTCCACAGAAATAAGGCTAGCAAAGAGATCCACGAAATACAGATGTAACTCTGTGAGTGGAAGTCTCATATCACAGAGCAGTTTCTCAGAAAGCTTCTTTGCTGATTTCATCTGAGGATATTTCCTTTTTCACTATAGCCCTCTATGGGCTTCCAAATATCACTTTGCCAATTCCACAAGAACTGTCTTAGCGAAAGGCTTCTTCAGGGAAAAGCTGTAACTCTGTGAGATGATTTCACAGAACACAAAGAAGTTTCTCAGAATGCTTCTTTCTCTTTGTTATGGGAGGATATTTCCTTTGGCCCTATAGTGTTCAAAGGGATCCGAAATATCTGTTCTCAGATTCCACAGAAATAAGGCTAGCAAAGAGATCCACGAAATACAGATGTAACTCTGTGAGTGGAAGTCACATATCCCAGAGCAGTTTCTCAGAAAGCTTCTTTCCAGATTTCATCGGAGGATATTTTCTTTTTCACCATAGCCCTCTATGGGCTTCCAAATATCACTTTGCCAATTCCACAAGAACTGTCTTAGCGAAAAGCTTCTTGACGGGAAAGCTGCAACTCTGAGAGATGATTTCACAGAACACAAAGAAGCTTCTCAGAAAGCTTCTTTCTCTTTGTTATCAGAGGATATTTCCTTTGGCCCTATAGTGTTCAAAGGGATCCGATATATCTGTTCTCAGATTCCACAGAAATAAGGCTAGCAAAGAGATCCACGAAATACAGATGTAACGCTGTGAGTGGAAGTCACATATCACAGAGCAGTTTCTCAGAAAGCTTCTTTCCAGATTTCATCTGAGGATATTTCCTTTTTCACCATAGCCCTCTACGGGCTTCCAAATATCACTTTGCCAATTCCACAAGAACTGTCTTAGCGAAAGGCTTCTTGAGGGGAAAGCTGTAACTCTATGAGATGATTTCACAGAACAAAAAGAAGTTTCTCAGAAAGCTTCTTTCTCTTTGTTATCGGAGGATATTTCCTTTGGCCCTATAGTCTTCAAAGGGTTCCGAAATATCTGTTCTCAGATTCCACAGAAATAAGGCTAGCAAAGAGATCCACGAAATACAGATGTAACTCTGTGAGTGCAAGTCACATATCATAGAGCAGTTTCTCAGAAAGCTTCTGTCCAGATTTCATCGGAGGATATTTCCTTTTTCACCTTAGCCCCCTAAGGGCTTCCAAATATCACTTTGCCAATTCCACAAGAACAGTCTTAGCGAAAGGCTTCTTGAGGGGAAAGCTGTAACTCTGTGAGAGGATTTCACAGAACACAAAGAAGTTTCTCAGGAAGCTTCTTTCTCTTTGTTATGGGAGGATATTTCCTTTGGCCCTATAGCCTTCAAAGGGATTCTAAATATCTGCTCTCAGATTCCACAGAAATAAGGCTAGCAAAGAGATCCACGAAATACAGATGTAACTCTGTGAGTGGAAGTCACATATCACAGAGCAGTTTCTCAGAAAGCTTCTATCCAGATTTCATTGGAGATTATTTCCTTTTTCACCATAGCCCTCTAAGGGCTTCCAAATATCACTTTGCCAATTCCACAAGAACTGTCTTAGCGAAAGACTTCTTGAGGGGAAAGCTGTAACTCTGTGAGATGATTTCACAGAACACAAAGAAGTTTCTCAGAAAGCTTCTTTCTCTTTGTTATCGGAGGATATTTCCTTTGGCCCTATAGTCTTCAAAGGGATCCGAAATATCTGTTCTCAGATTCCACAGAAATAAGGCTAGCAAAGAGATCCACGAAATACAGATGTAAATCTGTGAGTGGAAGTCACATATCACAGAGCAGTTTCTCAGAAAGCTTCTTTCCAGATTTCATCGGAGGATATTTCCTTTTTCTCCATAGCCCTCTATGGGCTTCCAAATATCACTTTGCCAATTCCACAAGAACTGTCTTAGCGAAAGGCTTCTTGTGAGTAAAGCTGTAACTCTGCGAGATGATTTCACAGAAAACAAAGAATTTTCTTAGAAAGCTTCTTTCTCTTTGTTATCGGAGGATATTTACTTTGGCCCTATAGTCTTCAAAGGGATCCGAAATATCTGTTCTCAGATTCCACAGAAATAAGGCTAGCAAAGAGATCCACGAAATACGGATGTAACTCTGTGAGTGGAAGTCTCATATCACAGAGCAGTTTCTCAGAAAGCTTCTTTGCTGATTTCATCTGAGGATATTTCCTTTTTCACTATAGCCCTCTATGGGCTTCCAAATATCACATTGCCAATTCCACAAGAACTGTCTTAGCGAAAGGCTTCTTCAGGGAAAAGCTGTAACTCTGTGAGATGATTTCACAGAACACAAAGAAGTTTCTCAGAATGCTTCTTTCTCTTTGTTATGGGAGGATATTTCCTTTGGCCCTATAGTGTTCAAAGGGATCCGAAATATCTGTTCTCAGATTCCACAGAAACAAGGCTAGCAAAGAGATCCACGAAATACAGATGTAACTCTGTGAGTGGAAGTCACATATCCCAGAGCAGTTTCTCAGAAAGCTTCTTTCCAGATTTCATCGGAGGATATTTTCTTTTTCACCATAGCCCTCTATGGGCTTCCAAATATCACTTTGCCAATTCCACAAGAACTGTCTTAGCGAAAGGCTTCTTGAGGGGAAAGCTGTAACTCTGGGAGTTGATTTCACAGAACACAAAGAAGTTTCTCAGAAAGCTTCTTTCTCTTTGTTATGGGAGGATATTTCCTTTGGCCCTATAGTCTTCAAAGGGATCCGAAATATCTGTTCTCAGATTCCACAGAAATAAGGCTAGCAAAGAGATCCACGAAATACAGATGTAACTCTGTGAGTGGAAGTCTCATATCACAGAGCCGTTTCTCAGAAAGCTTCTTTCCTGATTTCATGGGAAGATATTTCCTTTTTCACCATAGCACTCTAGGGGCTTCCAAATATCACTTTGCCAATTCCACAAGAACTGTCTTAGCGAAAGGCTTCTTGAGGGGAAAGCTGTAACTCTGTGAGATGATTTCACAGAACACAAAGAAGTTTCTCAGAAAGCTTCTATCTCTTTGTTATCGGAGGATATTTCCTTTGGCCCTATAGTCTGAAAAGGGATCCGAAATATCTGTTCTCAGATTCCACAGAAATAAGGCTAGCAAAGAGATCCACGAAATACAGATGTAAATCTGTGAGTGGAAGTCACATATCACAGAGCAGTTTCTCAGAAAGCTTCTTTCCAGATTTCATCGGAGGATATTTCCGTTTTCTCCATAGCCCTCTATGGGCTTCCAAATATCACTTTGCCAATTCCACAAGAACTGTCTTAGCGAAAGGCTTCTTGTGGGTAAAGCTGTAACTCTGCGAGATGATTTCACAGAAAACAAAGAATTTTCTCAGAAAGCTTCTTTCTCTTTGTTATCGGAGGATATTTACTTTGGCCCTATAGTCTTCAAAGGGATCCGAAATATCTGTTCTCAGATTCCACAGAAATAAGGCTAGCAAAGAGATCCACGAAATACAGATGTAACTCTGTGAGTGGAAGTCACAGATCACAGAGCAGTTTCTCAGAAAGCTTCTTTCCAGATTTCATCGGAGGATATTTCCTTTTTCACCATAGCCCTCTATGGGCGTCCAAATATCACTTTGCCAATACCACAAGAACTGTCTTAACGAAAGGCTTCTTGAGGGGAAAGGTGTAACTCTGTGAGATGATTTCACAGAACACAAAGAAGTTTCTCAGAAAGCTTCTTTTTCTTTGTTATCGGAGGATATTTCCTTTGGCCCTATAGTCTGAAAAGGGATCCCAAATATCTGTTCTCAGATTCCACAGAAATAAGGCTAGCAAAGAGATCCACGAAATACAGATGTAACTCTGTGAGTGGAAGTCACATATCACAGAGCAGTTTCTCAGAAAGCTTCTTTGCTGATTTCATCTGAGGATATTTCCTTTTTCACCATAGCCCTCTATGGGCTTCCAAATATCACTTTGCCAATTCCACAAGAACTGTCTTAGCGAAAGGCTTCTTGAGGGAAAAGCTGTAACTCTGTGAGATGATTTCACAGAACACAAAGAAGTTTCTCAGAAAGCTTCTTTCTCTTTGTTATGGTAGGATATTTCCTTTGGCCCTATAGTGTTCAAAGGGATCCGAAATATCTGTTCTCAGATTCCACAGAAATAAGGCTAGCAAAGAGATCCACGAAATACAGATGTAACTCTGTGAGTGGAAGTCACATATCCCAGAGCAGTTTCTCAGAAAGCTTCTTTCCAGATTTAATCGGAGGATATTTTCTTTTTCACCATAGCCCTCCATGGGCTTCCAAATATCACTTTGCCAATTCCACAAGAACTGTCTTAGCGAAAGGCTTCTTGAGGATAAAGCTGTAACTCTGTGAGATGATTTCACAGAACACAAAGAAGTTTCTCAGAAAGCTTCTTTCTCTTTGTTATCGGAGGATATTTCCTTTGACCCTTAGTCTTCAATGGGATCCGAAATATCTGTTCTCAGATTCCACAGAAATAAGGCTAGCAAAGAGATCAACGAAATTCAGATGTAACTCTGTGAGTGGAAGTCACATATCACAGAGCAGTTTCTCAGAAAGCTTCTTTCCAGATTTCATCTGAGGATATTTCCTTTTTCACCATAGCCCTCTATGGGCTTCCAAATATCACTTTGCCAATTCCACAAGAACTGTCTTAGCGAAAGGCTTCTTCAGGGGAAAGCTCTAACTCTATGAGATGATTTCACAGAACTCAAAGAAGTTTCTCAGAAAGCTTCTTTCTCTTTGTTATCGGAGGATATTTCCTTTGGCCCTATAGTCTTCAAAGGGATCCGAAATATCTGTTCTCAGACTCCACAGAAATAAGGCTAGCAAAGAGATCCACGAAATACAGATGAAACTCTGTGAGTGGAAGTCTCATATCACAGAGCAGTTTCTCAGAATGCTTCTTTCCAGATTTCATCGGAGGATATTTCCTTTTTCAAGATAGCCCTCTATAGGCTTCCAAATATCACTTTGCCAATTCCACAAGAACTGTCTTAGCGAAAGGCTTCTTGAGTGGAAAGCTGTAACTCTGGGAGATGATTTCACAGAACACAAAGAAGTTTCTCAGAAAGCTTCTTCTCTTTGTTATCGGAGGATATTTCCTTTGGCCCTATAGTCTTCAAAGGGATCCGAAATATCTGTTCTCAGATTCCACAGAAATAAGGCTAGCAAAGAGATCCACGAAATACAGATGTAACGCTGTGAGTGGAAGTCTCATATCACAGAGCAGTTTCTCAGAATGCTTCTTTCCAGATTTCATCGGAGGATATTTCCTTTTTCACCATAGCCGTCTATGGGCTTCCAAATATCACTTTGCCAATTCCACAAGAACTGTCTTAGCGAAAGGCTTCTTGAAAGGAAAGCTGTAACTATGTGAGATGATTTCACAGAACACAAAGAAGTTTCTCAGAAAGCTTCTTTCTCTTTGTTATCGGAGGATATTTCCTTTGGCCCTATAGTCTTCAAAGGGTTCCGAAATATCTGTTCTCAGATTCCACAGAAATAAGGCTAGCAAAGAGATCCACGAAATACAGATGTAACTCTGTGAGTGGAAGTCACATATCATAGAGCAGTTTCTCAGAAAGCTTCTGTCCAGATTTCATCGGAGGATATTTCCTTTTTCACCTTAGCCCCCTAAGGGCTTCCAAATATCACTTTGCCAATTCCACAAGAACAGTCTTAGCGAAAGGCTTCTTGAGGGGAAAGCTGTAACTCTGTGAGATGATTTCACAGAACACAAAGAAGTTTCTCAGGAAGCTTCTTTCTCTTTGTTATGGGAGGATATTTCCTTTGGCCCTATAGCCTTCAAAGGGATTCTAAATATCTGCTCTCAGATTCCACAGAAATAAGGCTAGCAAAGAGATCCACGAAATACAGATGTAACTCTGTGAGTGGAAGTCACATATCACAGAGCAGTTTCTCAGAAAGCTTCTATCCAGATTTCATTGGAGATTATTTCCTTTTTCACCATAGCCCTCTAAGGGCTTCCAAATATCACTTTGCCAATTCCACAAGAACTGTCTTAGCGAAAGACTTCTTGATGGGAAAGCTGTAACTCTGTGAGATGATTTCACAGAACACAAAGAAGTTTCTCAGAAAGCTTCTTTCTCTTTGTTATCGGAGGATATTTCCTTTGGCCCTATAGTGTTCAAAGGGATCCGAAATATCTGTTCTCAGATTCCACAGAAATAAGGCTAGCAAAGAGATCCACGAAATACAGATGTAACTCTGTGAGTGGAAGTCACATATCCCAGAGCAGTTTCTCAGAAAGCTTCTTTCCAGATTTAATCGGAGGATATTTTCTTTTTCACCATAGCCCTCTATGGGCTTCCAAATATCACTTTGCCAATTCCACAAGAACTGTCTTAGCGAAAGGCTTCTTGAGGAGAAAGCTGTAACTCTGTGAGATGATTTCACAGAACACAAAGAAGTTTCTCAGAAAGCTTCTTTCTCTTTGTTATCGGAGGATATTTCCTTTGACCCTTAGTCTTCAAAGGGATCCGAAATATCTGTTCTCAGATACCACAGAAATAAGGCTAGCAAAGAGATCAACGAAATTCAGATGTAACTCTGTGAGTGGAAGTCACATATCACAGAGCAGTTTCTCAGAAAGCTTCTTTCCAGATTTCATCTGAGGATATTTCCTTTTTCACCATAGCCCTCTATGGGCTTCCAAATATCACTTTGCCAATTCCACAAGAACTGTCTTAGCGAAAGGCTTCTTCAGGGGAAAGCTCTAACTCTATGAGATGATTTCACAGAACACAAAGAAGTTTCTCAGAAAGCTTCTTTCTCTTTGTTATCGGAGGATATCTCCTTTGGCCCTATAGTCTACAAAGGGATCCGAAATATCTGTTCTCAGATTCCACAGAAATAAGGCTAGCAAAGAGATCCACGAAATACAGATGTAACTCTGTGAGTGGAAGTCACATATCACAGAGCAGTTTCTCAGAAAGCTTCTTTCCAGATTTCATCGGAGGATATTTCCTTTTTCACCTTAGCCCTCTATGGGCTTCCAAGTATCACTTTGCCAATTCCACAAGAACTGTCTTAGCGAAAGGCTTCTTGAGGGGAAAGCTGTAACTCTGAGAGATGATTTCACAGAACACAAAGAAGTTTCTCAGAAAGCTTCTTTCTCTTTGTTATCGGAGGATATTTCCTTTGGCCCTATAGTCTTCAAAGGGATCCGAAATATCTGTTCTCAGATTCCACAGAAATAAGGCTAGCAAAGAGATCCACGAAATACAGATGTAACTCTGTGAGTGGAAGTCACAGATCACAGAGCAGTTTCTCAGAAAGCTTCTTTCCAGATTTCATCGGAGGATATTTCCTTTTTCACCATAGCCCTCTATGGGCGTCCAAATATCACTTTGCCAATACCACAAGAACTGTCTTAACGAAAGGCTTCTTGAGGGGAAAGGTGTAACTCTGTGAGATGATTTCACAGAACACAAAGAAGTTTCTCAGAAAGCTTCTTTTTCTTTGTTATCGGAGGATATTTCCTTTGGCCCTATAGTCTGAAAAGGGATCCGAAATATCTGTTCTCAGATTCCACAGAAATAAGGCTATCAAAGAGATCCACGAAATACAGATGTAACTCTGTGAGTGGAAGTCACATATCACAGAGCAGTTTCTCAGAAAGCTTCTTTGCTGATTTCATCTGAGGATATTTCCTTTTTCACCATAGCCCTCTATGGGCTTCCAAATATCACTTTGCCAATTCCACAAGAACTGTCTTAGCGAAAGGCTTCTTGAGCGAAAAGCTGTAACTCTGTGAGATGATTTCACAGAACACAAAGAAGTTTCTCAGAAAGCTTCTTTCTCTTTGTTATGGGAGGATATTTCCTTTGGCCCTATAGTGTTCAAAGGGATCCGAAATATCTGTTCTCAGATTCCACAGAAATAAGGCTAGCAAAGAGATCCACGAAATACAGATGTAACTCTGTGAGTGGAAGTCACATATCCCAGAGCAGTTTCTCAGAAAGCTTCTTTCCAGATTTAATCGGAGGATATTTTCTTTTTCACCATAGCCCTCTATGGGCTTCCAAATATCACTTTGCCAATTCCACAAGAACTGTCTTAGCGAAAGGCTTCTTGAGGAGAAAGCTGTAACTCTGTGAGATGATTTCACAGAACACAAAGAAGTTTCTCAGAAAGCTTCTTTCTCTTTGTTATCGGAGGATATTTCCTTTGACCCTTAGTCTTCAAAGGGATCCGAAATATCTGTTCTCAGATACCACAGAAATAAGCCTAGCAAAGAGATCAACGAAATTCAGATGTAACTCTGTGAGTGGAAGTCACATATCACAGAGCAGTTTCTCAGAAAGCTTCTTTCCAGATTTCATCTGAGGATATTTCCTTTTTCACCATAGCCCTCTATGGGCTTCCAAATATCACTTTGCCAATTCCACAAGAACTGTCTTAGCGAAAGGCTTCTTCAGGGGAAAGCTCTAACTCTATGAGATGATTTCACAGAACACAAAGAAGTTTCTCAGAAAGCTTCTTTCTCTTTGTTATCGGAGGATATCTCCTTTGGCCCTATAGTCTTCAAAGGGATCCGAAATATCTGTTCTCAGATTCCACAGAAATAAGGCTAGCAAAGAGATCCACGAAATACAGATGTAACTCTGTGAGTGGAAGTCACATATCACAGAGCAGTTTCTCAGAAAGCTTCTTTCCAGATTTCATCGGAGGATATTTCCTTTTTCACCTTAGCCCTCTATGGGCTTCCAAGTATCACTTTGCCAATTCCACAAGAACTGTCTTAGAGAAAGGCTTCTTGAGGGGAAAGCTGTAACTCTGAGAGATGATTTCACAGAACACAAAGAAGTTTCTCAGAAAGCTTCTTTCTCTTTGTTATCGGAGGATATTTCCTTTGGCCCTATAGTCTTCAAAGGGATCCGAAATATCTGTTCTCAGATTCCACAGAAATAAGGCTAGCAAAGAGATCCACGAAATACAGATGTAACTCTGTGAGTGGAAGTCACAGATCACAGAGCAGTTTCTCAGAAAGCTTCTTTCCAGATTTCATCGGAGGATATTTCCTTTTTCACCATAGCCCTCTATGGGCGTCCAAATATCACTTTGCCAATACCACAAGAACTGTCTTAACGAAAGGCTTCTTGAGGGGAAAGGTGTAACTCTGTGAGATGATTTCACAGAACACAAAGAAGTTTCTCAGAAAGCTTCTTTTTCTTTGTTATCGGAGGATATTTCCTTTGGCCCTATAGTCTGAAAAGGGATCCGAAATATCTGTTCTCAGATTCCACAGAAATAAGGCTAGCAAAGAGATCCACGAAATACAGATGTAACTCTGTGAGTGGAAGTCACATATCACAGAGCAGTTTCTCAGAAAGCTTCTTTGCTGATTTCATCTGAGGATATTTCCTTTTTCACCATAGCCCTCTATGGGCTTCCAAATATCACTTTGCCAATTCCACAAGAACTGTCTTAGCGAAAGGCTTCTTGAGGGAAAAGCTGTAACTCTGTGAGATGATTTCACAGAACACAAAGAAGTTTCTCAGAAAGCTTCTTTCTCTTTGTTATGGGAGGATATTTCCTTTGGCCCTATAGTGTTCAAAGGGATCCGAAATATCTGTTCTCAGATTCCACAGAAATAAGGCTAGCAAAGAGATCCACGAAATACAGATGTAACTCTGTGAGTGGAAGTCACATATCCCAGAGCAGTTTCTCAGAAAGCTTCCTTCCTGATTTAATCGGAGGATATTTTCTTTTTCACCATAGCCCTCTATGGGCTTCCAAATATCACTTTGCCAATTCCACAAGAACTGTCTTAGCGAAAGGCTTCTTGAGGAGAAAGCTGTAACTCTGTGAGATGATTTCACAGGACACAAAGAAGTTTCTCAGAAAGCTTCTTTCTCTTTGTTATCGGAGGATATTTCCTTTGACCCTTAGTCTTCAAAGGGATCCGAAATATCTGTTCTCAGATACCACAGAAATAAGGCTAGCAAAGAGATCAACGAAATTCAGATGTAACTCTGTGAGTGGAAGTCACATATCACAGAGCAGTTTCTCAGAAAGCTTCTTTCCAGATTTCATCTGAGGATATTTCCTTTTTCACCATAGCCCTCTATGGGCTTCCAAATATCACTTTGCCAATTCCACAAGAACTGTCTTAGCGAAAGGCTTCTTCAGGGGAAAGCTCTAACTCTATGAGATGATTTCACAGAACACAAAGAAGTTTCTCAGAAAGCTTCTTTCTCTTTGTTATCGGAGGATATTTCCTTTGGCCCTATAGTCTTCAAAGGGATCCGAAATATCTGTTCTCAGACTCCACAGAAATAAGGCTAGCAAAGAGATCCACGAAATACAGATGAAACTCTGTGAGTGGAAGTCTCATATCACAGAGCAGTTTCTCAGAATGCTTCTTTCCAGATTTCATCGGAGGATATTCCCTTTTTCAAGATAGCCCTCTATAGGCTTCCAAATATCACTTTGCCAATTCCACAAGAACTGTCTTAGCGAAAGTCTTCTTGAGTGGAAAGCTGTATCTCTGGGAGATGATTTCACAGAACACAAAGAAGTTTCTCAGAAAGCTTCTTCTCTTTGTTATCGGAGGATATTTCCTTTGGCCCTATAGTCTTCAAAGGGATCCGAAATATCTGTTCTCAGATTCCACAGAAATAAGGCTAGCAAAGAGATCCACAAAATACAGATGTAACGCTGTGAGTGGAAGTCTCATATCACAGAGCAGTTTCTCAGAATGCTTCTTTCCAGATTTCATCGGAGGATATTTCCTTTTTCACCATAGCCGTCTATGGGCTTCCAAATATCACTTTGCCAATTCCACAAGAACTGTCTTAGCGAAAGGCTTCTTGAAAGGAAAGCTGTAACTATGTGAGATGATTTCACAGAACACAAAGAAGTTTCTCAGAAAGCTTCTTTCTCTTTGTTATCGGAGGATATTTCCTTTGGCCCTATAGTGTTCAAAGGGATCCGATATATCTGTTCTCAGATTCCACAGAAATAAGGCTAGCAAAGAGATCCAGGAAATACAGATGTAACTCTGTGAGTGGAAGTCACATATCACAGAGCAGTTTCTCAGAAAGCTTCTTTCCAGATTTCATCTGAGGATATTTCCTTTTTCACCATAGCCCTCTATGGGCTTCCAAATATCACTTTGCCAATTCCACAAGAACTGTCTTAGACTAAGGATTCTGGAGGGGAAAGCTGTAACTCTATGAGATGATTTCACAGAACAAAAAGAAGTTTCTCAGAAAGCTTCTTTCTCTTTGTTATCGGAGGATATTTCCTTTGGCCCTATAGTCTTCAAAGGGTTCCGAAATATCTGTTCTCAGATTCCACAGAAATAAGGCTAGCAAAGAGATCCACGAAATACAGATGTAACTCTGTGAGTGGAAGTCACATATCACAGAGCAGTTTCTCAGAAAGCTTCTATCCAGATTTCATTGGAGATTATTTCCTTTTTCACCATAGCCCTCTAAGGGCTTCCAAATATCACTTTGCCAATTCCACAAGAACTGTCTTAGCGAAAGACTTCTTGTGGGTAAAGCTGTAACTCTGTGAGATGATTTCACAGAACACAAAGAAGTTTCTCAAAAAGCTTCTTTCTCTTTGTTATCGGAGGATATTTCCTTTGGCCATATTGTCTTCAAAGGGATCGGAAATATCTGTTCTCAGATTCCACAGAAATAAGGCTAGCAAAGAGATCCACGAAATACAGATGTAACTCTGTGAGTGGAAGTCAGATATCACAGAGCAGTTTCTCAGAAAGCTTCTTTCCAGATTTCATCGGAGGATATTTCCTTTTTCAAGATAGCCCTCTATGGGCTTCCAAATATCACCTTGCCAATTCAACAAGAACTGTCTTAGCGAAAGGCTTCTTCAGAGGAAAGCTGTAACTCTGTAAGATGATTTCATAGAACACAAAGAAGTTTCTCAGAAAGCTTCTTTCTCTTTGTTATGGGAGGATATTTACTTTCGCCCTATAGTCTGAAAAGGGATCCGAAATATCTGTTCTCAGATTCCACAGAAATAAGGCTAGCAAAGAGATCCACGAAATACAGATGTAACTCTGTGAGTCGAAGTCACATATCACAGAGCAATTTCCCAGAAAGCTTCTTTCCAGAGTTAATTCGAGGATATTTCCTTTTTCACCATAGCCCTCTATGGGCTTCCAAATATCACTTTGCCAATACCACAAGAACTGTCTTAACGAAAGGCTTCTTGAGGGGAAAGCTGTAACTCTGTGAGATGATTTCAAAGAACACAAAGAAGTTTCTCAGAAAGCTTCTTTCTCTTTGTTATGGGAGGATATTTCCTTTGGCCCTATAGTCTTCAAAGGAATCCGATATATCTGTTCTCAGATTCCACAGAAATAAGGCTAGCAAAGAGATCCACGAAATACAGATGTAACTCTGTGAGTGGAAGTCACATATCCCAGAGCAGTTTCTCAGAAAGCTTCTTTCAAGATTTCATCGGAGGATATTTTCTTTTTCACCATAGCCCTCTATGGGCTTCCAAATATCACTTTGCCAATTCCACAAGAACTGTCTTAGCGAAAGGCTTCCTGTGGGGAAAGCTGTAACTCTGGGAGATGATTTCACAGAAAACAAAGAATTTTCTCAGAAAGCTTCTTTCTCTTTGTTATCGGAGGATATTTACTTTGGCCCTATAGTCTTCAAAGGGATCCGAAATATCTGTTCTCAGATTCCACAGAAATAAGGCTAGCAAAGAGATCCACGAAATACAGATGTAACTCTGTGAGTGGAAGTCTCATATCACAGAGCAGTTTCTCAGAAAGCTTCATTCCAGATTTCATCGGAAGATATTTCCTTTTTCACCATAGCCCTCTAAGGGATTCCAAATATCACTTTGCCAATTCCACAAGAACTGTCTTAGCGAAAGGCTTCTTGAGGAGAAAGCTGTAACTCTGTGAGATGATTTCACAGAACACAAAGAAGTTTCTCAGAAAGCTTCTTTCTCTTTGTTATCGGAGGATATTTCCTTTGACCCTTAGTCTTCAAAGGGATCCGAAATATCTGTTCTCAGATTCCACAGAAATAAGGCTAGCAAAGAGATCCACGAAATTCAGATGTAACTCTGTGAGTGGAAGTCACATATCACAGAGCAGTTTCTCAGAAAGCTTCTTTCCAGATTTCATCTGAGGATATTTCCTTTTTCACCATAGCCCTCTATGGGCTTCCAAATATCACTTTGCCAATTCCACAAGAACTGTCTTAGCGAAAGGCTTCTTCAGGGGAAAGCTCTAACTCTATGAGATGATTTCACAGAACACAAAGAAGTTTCTCAGAAAGCTTCTTTCTCTTTGTTATCGGAGGATATCTCCTTTGGCCCTATAGTCTGAAAAGGGATCCCAAATATCTGTTCTCAGATTCCACAGAAATAAGGCTAGCAAAGAGATCCACGAAATACAGATGTAACTCTGTGAGTGGAAGTCACATATCACAGAGCAGTTTCTCAGAAAGCTTCTTTCCAGATTTCATGGGAAGATATTTCCTTTTTCACTATAGCCCTCTATGGGCTTCCAAATATCACTTTGCCAATTCCACAAGAACTGTCTTAGCGAAAGGCTTCTTGAGGGGAAAGCTGTAACTCTGTGAGATGATTTCACAGAACACAAAGAAGTTTCTCAGAATGCTTCTTTCTCTTTGTTATGGGAGGATATTTCCTTTGGCCCTATAGTGTTCAAAGGGATCCGAAATATCTGTTCTCAGATTCCACAGAAATAAGGCTAGCAAAGAGATCCACGAAATACAGATGTAACTCTGTGAGTGGAAGTCACATATCCCAGAGCAGTTTCTCAGAAAGCTTCTTTCCAGATTTCATCGGAGGATATTTTCTTTTTCACCATAGCCCTCTATGGGCTTCCAAATATCACTTTGCCAATTCCACAAGAACTGTCTTAGCGAAAGGCTTCTTGAGGGGAAAGCTGTAACTCTGGGAGTTGATTTCACAGAACACAAAGAAGTTTCTCAGAAAGCTTCTTTCTCTTTGTTATGGGAGGATATTTCCTTTGGCCCTATAGTCTTCAAAGGGATCCGAAATATCTGTTCTCAGATTCCACAGAAATAAGGCTAGCAAAGAGATCCACGAAATACAGATGTAACTCTGTGAGTGGAAGTCTCATATCACAGAGCCGTTTCTCAGAAAGCTTCTTTCCAGATTTCATGGGAAGATATTTCCTTTTTCACCATAGCACTCTAGGGGCTTCCAAATATCACTTTGCCAATTCCACAAGAACTGTCTTAGCGAAAGGCTTCTTGAGGGGAAAGCTGTAACTCTGTGAGATGATTTCACAGAACACAAAGAAGTTTCTCAGAAAGCTTCTTTCTCTTTGTTATCGGAGGATATTTCCTTTGGCCCTATAGTCTTCAAAGGGATCCGAAATATCTGTTCTCAGATTCCACAGAAATAAGGCTAGCAAAGAGATCCACGAAATACACATGTAAATCTGTGAGTGGAAGTCACATATCACAGAGCAGTTTCTCAGAAAGCTTCTTTCCAGATTTCATCGGAGGATATTTCCTTTTTCTCCATAGCCCTCTATGGGCTTCCAAATATCACTTTGCCAATTCCACAAGAACTGTCTTAGCGAAAGGCTTCTTGTGGGTAAAGCTGTAACTCTGCGAGATTATTTCAGAGAAAACAAAGAATTTTCTCAGAAAGCTTCTTTCTCTTTGTTATCGGAGGATATTTACTTTGGCCCTATAGTCTTCAAAGGGATCCGAAATATCTGTTCTCAGATTCCACAGAAATAAGGCTAGCAAAGAGATCCACGAAATACAGATGTAACTCTGTGAGTGGAAGTCTCATATCACAGAGCAGTTTCTCAGAAAGCTTCATTCCAGATTTCATCGGAAGATATTTCCTTTTTCACCATAGCCCTCTAAGGGATTCCAAATATCACTTTGCCAATTCCACAAGAACTGTCTTTGCGAAAGGCTTCTTGAGGAGAAAGCTGTAACTCTGTGAGATGATTTCACAGAACACAAAGAAGTTTCTCAGAAAGCTTCTTTCTCTTTGTTATCGGAGGATATTTCCTTTGGCCCTTAGTCTTCAAAGGGATCCGAAATATCTGTTCTCAGATTCCACAGAAATACGGCTAGCAAAGAGATCCACGAAATTCAGATGTAACTCTGTGAGTGGAAGTCACATATCACAGAGCAGTTTCTCAGAAAGCTTCTTTCCAGATTTCATCTGAGGATATTTCCTTTTTCACCATAGCCCTCTATGGACTTCCAAATATCACTTTGCCAATTCCACAAGAACTGTCTTAGCGAAAGGCTTCTTCAGGGGAAAGCTCTAACTCTATGAGATGATTTCACAGAACACAAAGAAGTTTCTCAGAAAGCTTCTTTCTCTTTGTTATCGGAGGATATCTCCTTTGGCCCTATAGTCTTCAAAGGGATCCGAAATATCTGTTCTCAGATTCCACAGAAATAAGGCTAGCAAAGAGATCCACGAAATACAGATGTAACTCTGTGAGTGGAAGTCACATATCACAGAGCAGTTTCTCAGAAAGCTTCTTTCCAGATTTCATCGGAGGATATTTCCTTTTTCACCTTAGCCCTCTATGGGCTTCCAAGTATCACTTTGCCAATTCCACAAGAACTGTCTTAGCGAAAGGCTTCTTGAGGGGAAAGCTGTAACTCTGAGAGATGATTTCACAGAACACAAAGAAGTTTCTCAGAAAGCTTCTTTCTCTTTGTTATCGGAGGATATTTCCTTTGGCCCTATAGTCTTCAAAGGGATCCGAAATATCTGTTCTCAGATTCCACAGAAATAAGGCTAGCAAAGAGATCCACGAAATACAGATGTAACTCTGTGAGTGGAAGTCACAGATCACAGAGCAGTTTCTCAGAAAGCTTCTTTCCAGATTTCATCGGAGGATATTTCCTTTTTCACCATAGCCCTCTATGGGCGTCCAAATATCACTTTGCCAATACCACAAGAACTGTCTTAACGAAAGGCTTCTTGAGGGGAAAGGTGTAACTCTGTGAGATGATTTCACAGAACACAAAGAAGTTTCTCAGAAAGCTTCTTTTTCTTTGTTATCGGAGGATATTTCCTTTGGCCCTATAGTCTGAAAAGGGATCCCAAATATCTGTTCTCAGATTCCACAGAAATAAGGCTAGCAAAGAGATCCACGAAATACAGATGTAACTCTGTGAGTGGAAGTCACATATCACAGAGCAGTTTCTCAGAAAGCTTCTTTGCTGATTTCATCTGAGGGTATTTCCTTTTTCACCATAGCCCTCTATGGGCTTCCAAATATCACTTTGCCAATTCCACAAGAACTGTCTTAGCGAAAGGCTTCTTGAGGGAAAAGCTGTAACTCTGTGAGATGATTTCACAGAACACAAAGAAGTTTCTCAGAAAGCTTCCTTCTCTTTGTTACGGGAGGATATTTCCTTTGGCCCTATAGTGTTCAAAGGGATCCGAAATATCTGTTCTCAGATTCCACAGAAATAAGGCTAGCAAAGAGATCCACGAAATACAGATGTAACTCTGTGAGTGGAAGTCACATATCCCAGAGCAGTTTCTCAGAAAGCTTCTTTCCAGATTTAATCGGAAGATATTTTCTTTTTCACCATAGCCCTCTATGGGCTTCCAAATATCACTTTGCCAATTCCACAAGAACTGTCTTAGCGAAAGGCTTCTTGAGGAGAAAGCTGTAACTCTGTGAGATGATTTCACAGAACACAAAGAAGTTTCTCAGAAAGCTTCTTTCTCTTTGTTATCGGAGGATATTTCCTTTGACCCTTAGTCTTCAAAGGGATCCGAAATATCTGTTCTCAGATTCCACAGAAATAAGGCTAGCAAAGAGATCAACGAAATTCAGATGTAACTCTGTGAGTGGAAGTCACATATCACAGAGCAGTTTCTCAGAAAGCTTCTTTCCAGATTTCATCTGAGGATATTTCCTTTTTCACCATAGCCCTCTATGGGCTTCCAAATATCACTTTGCCAATTCCACAAGAACTGTCTTAGCGAAAGGCTTCTTCAGGGGAAAGCTGTAACTCTATGAGATGATTTCACAGAACACAAAGAAGTTTCTCAGAAAGCTTCTTTCTCTTTGTTATCGGAGGATATCTCCTTTGGCCCTATAGTCTTCAAAGGGATCCGAAATATCTGTTCTCAGATTCCACAGAAATAAGGCTAGCAAAGAGATCCACGAAATACAGATGTAACTCTGTGAGTGGAAGTCACATATCACAGAGCAGTTTCTCAGAAAGCTTCTTTCCAGATTTCATCGGAGGATATTTCCTTTTTCACCTTAGCCCTCTATGGGCTTCCAAGTATCACTTTGCCAATACCACAAGAACTGTCTTAGCGAAAGTTTTCTTGAGGGGAAAGCTGTAACTCTGGGAGATGATTTCACAGAACACAAAGAAGTTTCTCAGAAAGCTTCTTTTTCTTTGTTATCGGAGGATATTTCCTTTGGCCCTATAGTCTGAAAAGGGATCCCAAATATCTGTTCTCAGATTCCACAGAAATAAGGCTAGCAAAGAGATCCACGAAATACAGATGTAACTCTGTGAGTGGAAGTCACATATCACAGAGCAGTTTCTCAGAAAGCTTCTTTGCTGATTTCATCTGAGGATATTTCCTTTTTCACTATAGCCCTCTATGGGCTTCCAAATATCACTTTGCCAATTCCACAAGAACTGTCTTAGCGAAAGGCTTCTTCAGGGAAAAGCTGTAACTCTGTGAGATGATTTCACAGAACACAAAGAAGTTTCTCAGAATGCTTCTTTCTCTTTGTTATGGGAGGATATTTCCTTTGGCCCTATAGTGTTCAAAGGGATCCGAAATATCTGTTCTCAGATTCCACAGAAATAAGGCTAGCAAAGAGATCCACGAAATACAGATGTAACTCTGTGAGTGGAAGTCTCATATCACAGAGCAGTTTCTCAGAAAGCTTCATTCCAGATTTCATCGGAAGATATTTCCTTTTTCACCATAGCCCTCTAAGGGATTCCAAATATCACTTTGCCAATTCCACAAGAACTGTCTTTGCGAAAGGCTTCTTGAGGAGAAAGCTGTAACTCTGTGAGATGATTTCACAGAACACAAAGAAGTTTCTCAGAAAGCTTCTTTCTCTTTGTTATCGGAGGATATTTCCTTTGGCCCTTAGTCTTCAAAGGGATCCGAAATATCTGTTCTCAGATTCCACAGAAATACGGCTAGCAAAGAGATCCACGAAATTCAGATGTAACTCTGTGAGTGGAAGTCACATATCACAGAGCAGTTTCTCAGAAAGCTTCTTTCCAGATTTCATCTGAGGATATTTCCTTTTTCACCATAGCCCTCTATGGACTTCCAAATATCACTTTGCCAATTCCACAAGAACTGTCTTAGCGAAAGGCTTCTTCAGGGGAAAGCTCTAACTCTATGAGATGATTTCACAGAACACAAAGAAGTTTCTCAGAAAGCTTCTTTCTCTTTGTTATCGGAGGATATCTCCTTTGGCCCTATAGTCTTCAAAGGGATCCGAAATATCTGTTCTCAGATTCCACAGAAATAAGGCTAGCAAAGAGATCCACGAAATACAGATGTAACTCTGTGAGTGGAAGTCACATATCACAGAGCAGTTTCTCAGAAAGCTTCTTTCCAGATTTCATCGGAGGATATTTCCTTTTTCACCTTAGCCCTCTATGGGCTTCCAAGTATCACTTTGCCAATTCCACAAGAACTGTCTTAGCGAAAGGCTTCTTGAGGGGAAAGCTGTAACTCTGAGAGATGATTTCACAGAACACAAAGAAGTTTCTCAGAAAGCTTCTTTCTCTTTGTTATCGGAGGATATTTCCTTTGGCCCTATAGTCTTCAAAGGGATCCGAAATATCTGTTCTCAGATTCCACAGAAATAAGGCTAGCAAAGAGATCCACGAAATACAGATGTAACTCTGTGAGTGGAAGTCACATATCACAGAGCAGTTTCTCAGAAAGCTTCTTTGCTGATTTCATCTGAGGGTATTTCCTTTTTCACCATAGCCCTCTATGGGCTTCCAAATATCACTTTGCCAATTCCACAAGAACTGTCTTAGCGAAAGGCTTCTTGAGGGAAAAGCTGTAACTCTGTGAGATGATTTCACAGAACACAAAGAAGTTTCCCAGAAAGCTTCCTTCTCTTTGTTACGGGAGGATATTTCCTTTGGCCCTATAGTGTTCAAAGGGATCCGAAATATCTGTTCTCAGATTCCACAGAAATAAGGCTAGCAAAGAGATCCACGAAATACAGATGTAACTCTGTGAGTGGAAGTCACATATCCCAGAGCAGTTTCTCAGAAAGCTTCTTTCCAGATTTAATCGGAAGATATTTTCTTTTTCACCATAGCCCTCTATGGGCTTCCAAATATCACTTTGCCAATTCCACAAGAACTGTCTTAGCGAAAGGCTTCTTGAGGAGAAAGCTGTAACTCTGTGAGATGATTTCACAGAACACAAAGAAGTTTCTCAGAAAGCTTCTTTCTCTTTGTTATCGGAGGATATTTCCTTTGACCCTTAGTCTTCAAAGGGATCCGAAATATCTGTTCTCAGATTCCACAGAAATAAGGCTAGCAAAGAGATCAACGAAATTCAGATGTAACTCTGTGAGTGGAAGTCACATATCACAGAGCAGTTTCTCAGAAAGCTTCTTTCCAGATTTCATCTGAGGATATTTCCTTTTTCACCATAGCCCTCTATGGGCTTCCAAATATCACTTTGCCAATTCCACAAGAACTGTCTTAGCGAAAGGCTTCTTCAGGGGAAAGCTGTAACTCTATGAGATGATTTCACAGAACACAAAGAAGTTTCTCAGAAAGCTTCTTTCTCTTTGTTATCGGAGGATATCTCCTTTGGCCCTATAGTCTTCAAAGGGATCCGAAATATCTGTTCTCAGATTCCACAGAAATAAGGCTAGCAAAGAGATCCACGAAATACAGATGTAACTCTGTGAGTGGAAGTCACATATCACAGAGCAGTTTCTCAGAAAGCTTCTTTCCAGATTTCATCGGAGGATATTTCCTTTTTCACCTTAGCCCTCTATGGGCTTCCAAGTATCACTTTGCCAATACCACAAGAACTGTCTTAGCGAAAGTTTTCTTGAGGGGAAAGCTGTAACTCTGGGAGATGATTTCACAGAACACAAAGAAGTTTCTCAGAAAGCTTCTTTTTCTTTGTTATCGGAGGATATTTCCTTTGGCCCTATAGTCTGAAAAGGGATCCCAAATATCTGTTCTCAGATTCCACAGAAATAAGGCTAGCAAAGAGATCCACGAAATACAGATGTAACTCTGTGAGTGGAAGTCACATATCACAGAGCAGTTTCTCAGAAAGCTTCTTTGCTGATTTCATCTGAGGATTTCC
Source organism: Macaca mulatta (assembly GCF_049350105.2). Lineage (NCBI taxonomy): Eukaryota > Metazoa > Chordata > Mammalia > Primates > Cercopithecidae > Macaca > Macaca mulatta. Next base: position 34,542,473 of record NC_133417.1, read on the forward strand.
TTTTTCACTATAGCCCTCTATGGGCTTCCAAATATCACTTTGCCAATTCCACAAGAACTGTCTTAGCGAAAGGCTTCTTCAGGGAAAAGCTGTAACTCTGTGAGATGATTTCACAGAACACAAAGAAGTTTCTCAGAATGCTTCTTTCTCTTTGTTATGGGAGGATATTTCCTTTGGCCCTATAGTGTTCAAAGGGATCCGAAATATCTGTTCTCAGATTCCACAGAAATAAGGCTAGCAAAGAGATCCACGAAATACAGATGTAACTCTGTGAGTGGAAGTCACATATCTCAGAGCAGTTTCTCAGAAAGCTTCTTTCCAGATTTCATCGGAGGATATTTTCTTTTTCACCATAGCCCTCTATGGGCTTCCAAATATCACTTTGCCAATTCCACAAGAACTGTCTTAGCGAAAGGCTTCTTGAGGGGAAAGCTGTAACTCTGGGTGTTGATTTCACAGAACACAAAGAAGTTTCTCAGAAAGCTTCTTTCTCTTTGTTATGGGAGGATATTTCCTTTGGCCCTATAGTCTTCAAAGGGATCCGAAATATCTGTTCTCAGATTCCACAGAAATAAGGCTAGCAAAGAGATCCACGAAATACAGATGTAACTCTGTGAGTGGAAGTCTCATATCACAGAGCCGTTTCTCAGAAAGCTTCTTTCCAGATTTCATGGGAAGATATTTCCTTTTTCACCATAGCACTCTAGGGGCTTCCAAATATCACTTTGCCAATTCCACAAGAACTGTCTTAGCGAAAGGCTTCTTGAGGGGAAAGCTGTAACTCTGTGAGATGATTTCACAGAACACAAAGAAGTTTCTCAGAAAGCTTCTTTCTCTTTGTTATCGGAGGATATTTCCTTTGGCCCTATAGTCTTCAAAGGGATCCGAAATATCTGTTCTCAGATTCCACAGAAATAAGGCTAGCAAAGAGATCCACGAAATACAGATGTAAATCTGTGAGTGGAAGTCACATATCACAGAGCAGTTTCTCAGAAAGCTTCTTTCCAGATTTCATCGGAGGATATTTCCTTTTTCTCCATAGCCCTCTATGGGCTTCCAAATATCACTTTGCCAATTCCACAAGAACTGTCTTAGCGAAAGGCTTCTTGTGGGTAAAGCTGTAACTCTGCGAGATTATTTCACAGAAAACAAAGAATTTTCTCAGAAAGCTTCTTTCTCTTTGTTATGGGAGGATATTTCCTTTGGCCCTACAGTGTTCAAAGGGATCCGAAATATCTGTTCTCAGATTCCACAGAAATAAGGCTAGCAAAGAGATCCACGAAATACAGATGTAACTCTGTGAGTGGAAGTCTCATATCACAGAGCAGTTTCTCAGAAAGCTTCATTCCAGATTTCATCGGAAGATATTTCCTTTTTCACCGTAGCCCTCTAAGGGATTCCAAATATCGCTTTGCCAATTCCACAAGAACTGTCTTTGCGAAAGGCTTCTTGAGGAGAAAGCTGTACCTCTGTGAGATGATTTCACAGAACACAAAGAAGTTTCTCAGAAAGCTTCTTTCTCTTTGTTATCGGAGGATATTTCCTTTGGCCCTTAGTCTTCAAAGGGATCCGAAATATCTGTTCTCAGATTCCACAGAAATACGGCTAGCAAAGCGATCCACGAAATTCAGATGTAACTCTGTGAGTGGAAGTCACATATCACAGAGCAGTTTCTCAGAAAGCTTCTTTCCAGATTTCATCTGAGGATATTTCCTTTTTCACCATAGCCCTCTATGGGCTTCCAAACATCACTTTGCCAATTCCACAAGAACTGTCTTAGCGAAACGCTTCTTCAGGGGAAAGCTCTAACTCTATGAGATGATTTCACAGAACACAAAGAAGTTTCTCAGAAAGCTTCTTTCTCTTTGTTATCGGAGGATATCTCCTTTGGCCCTATAGTCTTCAAAGGGATCCGAAATATCTGTTCTCAGATTCCACAGAAATAAGGCTAGCAAAGAGATCCACGAAATACAGATGTAACTCTGTGAGTGGAAGTCACATATCACAGAGCAGTTTCTCAGAAAGCTTCTTTCCAGATTTCATCGGAGGATATTTCCTTTTTCACCTTAGCCCTCTATGGGCTTCCAAGTATCACTTTGCCAATTCCACAAGAACTGTCTTAGCGAAAGGCTTCTTGAGGGGAAAGCTGTAACTCTGAGAGATGATTTCACAGAACACAAAGAAGTTTCTCAGAAAGCTTCTTTCTCTTTGTTATCGGAGGATATTTCCTTTGGCCCTATAGTCTTCAAGGGGATCCGAATTATCTGTTCTCAGATTCCACAGAAATAAGGCTAGCAAAGAGATCCACGAAATACAGATGTAACTCTGTGAGTGGAAGTCACAGATCACAGAGCAGTTTCTCAGAAAGCTTCTTTCCAGATTTCATCGGAGGATATTTCCTTTTTCACCATAGCCCTCTATGGGCGTCCAAATATCACTTTGGCAATACCACAAGAACTGTCTTAACGAAAGGCTTCTTGAGGGGAAAGGTGTAACTCTGTGAGATGATTTCACAGAACACAAAGAAGTTTCTCAGAAAGCTTCTTTTTCTTTGTTATCGGAGGATATTTCCTTTGGCCCTATAGTCTGAAAAGGGATCCCAAATATCTGTTCTCAGATTCCACAGAAATAAGGCTAGCAAAGAGATCCACGAAATACAGATGTAACTCGGTGAGTGGAAGTCACATATCACAGAGCAGTTTCTCAGAAAGCTTCTTTGCTGATTTCATCTGAGGATATTTCCTTTTTCACCATAGCCCTCTATGGGCTTCCAAATATCACTTTTCCAATTCCACAAGAACTGTCTTAGCGAAAGGCTTCTTGAGGGAAAAGCTGTAACTCTGTGAGATGATTTCACAGAACACAAAGAAGTTTCTCAGAAAGCTTCTTTCTCTTTGTTATGGGAGGATATTTCCTTTGGCCCTATAGTGTTCAAAGGGATCCGAAATATCTGTTCTCAGATTCCACAGAAATAAGGCTAGCAAAGAGATCCACGAAATACAGATGTAACTCTGTGAGTGGAAGTCACATATCCCAGAGCAGTTTCTCACAAAGCTTCTTTCCAGATTTAATCGGAGGATATTTTCTTTTTCACCATAGCCCTCTATGGGCTTCCAAATATCACTTTGCCAATTCCACAAGAACTGTCTTAGCGAAAGGCTTCTTGAGGAGAAAGCTGTAACTCTGTGAGATGATTTCACAGAACACAAAGCAGTTTCTCAGAAAGCTTCTTTCTCTTTGTTATCGGAGGATATTTCCTTTGACCCTTAGTCTTCAAAGGGATCCGAAATATCTGTTCTCAGATTCCACAGAAATAAGGCTAGCAAAGAGATCAACGAAATTCAGATGTAACTCTGTGAGTGGAAGTCACATATCACAGAGCAGTTTCTCAGAAAGCTTCTTTCCAGATTTCATCTGAGGATATTTCCTTTTTCACCATAGCCCTCTATGGGCTTCCAAATATCACTTTGCCAATTCCACAAGAACTGTCTTAGCGAAAGGCTTCTTCAGGGGAAAGCTCTAACTCTATGAGATGATTTCACAGAACACAAAGAAGTTTCTCAGAAAGCTTCTTTCTCTTTGTTATCGGAGGATATCTCCTTTGGCCCTATAGTCTTCAAAGGGATCCGAAATATCTGTTTTCAGATTCCACAGAAATAAGGCTAGCAAAGAGATCCACGAAATACAGATGTAACTCTGTGAGTGGAAGTCACATATCACAGAGCAGTTTCTCAGAAAGCTTCTTTCCAGATTTCATCGGAGGATATTTCCTTTTTCACCTTAGCCCTCTATGGGCTTCCAAGTATCACTTTGCCAATACCACAAGAACTGTCTTAGCGAAAGTTTTCTTGAGGGGAAAGCTGTAACTCTGGGAGATGATTTCACAGAACACAAAGAAGTTTCTCAGAAAGCTTCTTTTTCTTTGTTATCGGAGGATATTTCCTTTGGCCCTATAGTCTTCAAAGGGATCCGAAATATCTGTTCTCAGATTCCACAGAAATAAGGCTAGCAAAGAGATCCACGAAATACAGATGTAACTCTGTGAGTGGAAGTCACATATCACAGAGCAGTTTCTCAGAAAGCTTCTTTCCAGATTTCATCGGAGGATATTTCCTTTTTCACCATAGCCCTCTCTGGGCTTCCGAATATCACTCTGCCAATTCCACAAGAACTGTCTTAGCGAAAGGCTTCTTGAGGGGAAAGCTGTAACTCTATGAGATGATTTCACAGAACACAAAGAAGTTTCTCAGAAAGCTTCTTTCTCTTTGTTATGGGAGGATATTTCCTTTGGCCCTATAGTCTTCAAAGGGATCCGAAATATCTGTTCTCAGATTCCACAGAAATAAGGCTAGCAAAGAGATCCACGAAATACAGATGTAACTCTGTGAGTGGAAGTCACATATCACAGAGCAGTTTCTCAGAAAGCTTCTTTCCAGATTTCATCGGAGGATATTTCCTTTTTCACCATAGCCCTCTATGGGCTTCCAAATATCACTTTGCCAATTCCACAAGAACTGTCTTAGCGAAAGGCTTTTTGAGGGGAAAGCTGTAACTCTGTGAGATGATTTCACAGAACACAAAGAAGTTTCTCAGAAAGCTTCTTTCTCTTTGTTATCGGAGGATATTTCCTTTGTCCCTATAGTATTCAAAGGGATCCGAAATATCTGTTCTCAGATTCCACAGAAATAAGGCTAGCAAAGAGATCCACGAAATACAGATGTAACTCTGTGAGTGGAAGTCACATATCACAGAGCAGTTTCTCAGAAAGCTTCTTTCCAGATTTCATCGGAGGATATTTCCTTTTTCACCATAGCCGTCTATGGGCTTCCAAATATCACTTTGCCAATTCCACAAGAACTGTCTTAGCGAAAGGCTTCTTGAGGGGAAAGCTGTAACTCTATGAGATGATTTCACAGAACACAAAGAAGTTTCTCAGAAAGCTTCTTTCTCTTTGTTATGGGAGGATATTTCCTTTGGCCCTATAGTCTTCAAAGGGATCCGAAATATCTGTTCTCAGATTCCACAGAAATAAGGCTAGCAAAGAGATCCACGAAATACAGATGTAACTCTGTGAGTGGAAGTCACATATCACAGAGCAGTTTCTCAGAAAGCTTCTTTCCAGATTTCATCGGAGGATATTTCCTTTTTCACCATAGCCCTCTATGGGCTTCCAAATATCACTTTGCCAATTCCACAAGAACTGTCTTAGCGAAAGGCTTCTTGAGGGGAAAGCTGTAACGCTATGAGATGATTTCACAGAACACAAAGAAGTTTCTCAGAAAGCTTCTTTCTCTTTGTTATCGGAGGATATTTCCTTTGGCCCTATAGTCTTCAAAGGGATCCGAAATATCTGTTCTCAGATTCCACAGAAATAAGGCTAGCATAGAGATCCACGAAATACAGATGTAACTCTGTGAGTGGAAGTCTCATATCACAGAGCAGTTTCTCAGAAAGCTTTTTTCCAGATTTCATCTGAGGATATTTCCTTTTTCACCATAGCCCTCTATGGGCTTCCAAATATCACTTTGCCAATTCCACAAGAACTGTCCTAGCGAAAGGCTTTTTGAAGGGAAAGCTGTAACTCTGTGAGATGATTTCACAGAACACAAAGAAGTTTCTCAGAAAGCTTCTTTCTCTTTGTTATCGGAGGATATTTCCTTTGGCCCTATAGTCTTCAAAGGGAATCGAAATATCTGTTCTCAGATTCCACAGAAATAAGGCTAGCAAAGAGATCCACGAAATACAGATGTAACTCTGTGAGTGGAAGTCACATATCACAGAGCAGTTTCTCAGAAAGCTTCTTTCCAGATTTCATCGGAGGATATTTCCTTTTTCACCATAGCCCTCTATGGGCTTCCAAATATCACTTTGCCAATTCCACAAGAACTGTCTTAACGTAAGGCTTCTTGAGGGGAAAGCTGTAACTCTGTGAGATGATTTCACAGAACACAAAGAAGTTTCTCAGAAAGCTTCTTTCTCTTTGTTATGGGAGGATATTTCCTTTGGCTCTATGGTCTTCAAAGGGATTCTAAATATCTGCTTTCAGATTCCACAGAAATAAGGCTAGCAAAGAGATCCACGAAATACAGATGTAACTCTGTGAGTGGAAGTCACATATCACAGAGCAGTTTCTCAGAAAGCTTCTTTCCAGATTTCATCGGAGGATATTTCCTTTTTCACCATCGCCCTCTATGGGCTTCCAAATATCACTTTGCCAATTCCACAAGAACTGTCCTAGCGAAAGGATTCTTGAAGGGAAAGCTCTAACTCTGTGAGATGATTTCACAGAACACAAAGAAGTTTCTCAGAAAGCTTCTTTCTCTTTGTTATGGGAGGATATTTCCTTTGGCCCTATAGTCTTCAAAGGGATCCGAAATATCTCTTCTCAGATTCCACAGAAATAAGGCTAGCAAAGAGATCCACGAAATACAGATGTAACTCTGTGAGTGGAAGTCACAGATCACAGAGCAGTTTCTCAGAAAGCTTCTTTCCAGATGTCATCGGAGGATATTTCCTTTTTCACCATAGCCCTCTCTGGGCTTCCGAATATCACTTTGCCAATTCCACAAGAACTGTCTTAGCGAAAGGCTTCTTGAGGGGAAAGCTGTAACTCTGTGAGATGATTTCACAGAACACAAAGAAGTTTCTCAGAAAGCTTCTTTCTCTTTGTTATGGGAGGATATTTCCTTTGGCCCTATAGTCTTCAAAGGGATTCTAAATATCTGCTTTCAGTTTCCACAGAAATAAGGCTAGCAAAGAGATCCACGAAACACAGATGTAACTCTGTGAGTGGAAGTCACATATCACAGAGCAGTTTCTCAGAAAGCTTCTTTCCAGATTTCATCGGAGGATATTTCCTTTTTCACCATAGCCCTCTACGGGCTTCCAAATATCACTTTGCCAATTCCACAAGAACAGTCCTAGCGAAAGGCTTCTTGAAGGGAAAGCTGTAACTCTGTGAGATGATTTCACAGAACACAAAGAAGTTTCTCAGAGAGCTTCTTTCTCTTTGTTATCGGAGGATATTTCCTTTGGCCCTATAGTATTCAAAGGGATCCGAAATATCTGTTCTCAGATTCCACAGAAATAAGGCTAGCAAAGAGATCCACGAAATACAGATGTAACTCTGTGAGTGGAAGTCACATATCACAGAGCAGTTTCTCAGAAAGCTTCTTTCCAGATTTCATCGGAGGATATTTCCTTTTTCACCATAGCCCTCTTTGGGCTTCCGAGTATCACTTGGCCAATTCCACAAGAACTGTCTTAGCGAAAGGCTTCTTGAGGGGAAAGCTGTAACTCTATGAGATGATTTCACAGAACACAAAGAAGTTTCTCAGAAAGCTTCTTTCTCTTTGTTATGGGAGGATATTTCCTTTGGCCCTATAGTCTTCAAAGGGATCCGAAATATCTGTTCTCAGATTCCACAGAAATAAGGCTAGCATAGAGATCCACGAAATACAGATGTAACTCTGTGAGTGGAAGTCTCATATCACAGAGCAGTTTCTCAGAAAGCTTCTTTCCAGATTTCATCGGAGGATATTTCCTTTTTCACCATAGCCCTCTATGGGCTTCCAAATATCACTCTGCCAATTCCACAAGAACTGTCTTAGCGAAAGGCTTCTTGAGGGGAAAGCTGTAACTCTATGAGATGATTTCACAGAACACAAAGAAGTTTCTCAGAAAGCTTCTTTCTCTTTGTTATGAGAGGATATTTCCTTTGGCCCTATAGTCTTCAAAGGGATCCGAAATATCTGTTCTCAGATTCCACAGAAATAAGGCTAGCAAAAAGATCCACGAAATACAGATGTAACTCTGTGAGTGGAAGTCACATATAACAGAGCAGTTTCTCAGAAAGCTTCTTTCCAGATTGCATCGGAGGATATTTCCTTTTTCACCATAGCCCTCTAAGGGCTTCCAAATATCACTTTGCCAATTCCACAAGAACTGTCTTAGCGAAAGGCTTCTTGAGGGGAAAGCTGTAACTCTGTGAGATGATTTCACAGAACACAAAGAAGTTTCTCAGAAAGCTTCTTTCTCTTTGTTACGGGAGGATATTTCCTTTGGCCCTATAGTCTTCAAAGGGATTCTAAATATCTGCTTTCAGATTCCACAGAAATAAGGCTAGCAAAGAGATCCACGAAATACAGATGTAACTCTGTGAGTGGAAGTCACATATCACAGAGCAGTTTCTCAGAAAGCTTCTTTCCAGATTTCATCGGAGGATATTTCCTTTTTCACCATCGCCCTCTATGGGCTTCCAAATATCACTTTGCCAATTCCACAAGAACTGTCCTAGCGAAAGGATTCTTGAAGGGAAAACTCTAACTCTGTGAGATGATTTCACAGAACACAAAGAAGTTTCTCAGAAAGCTTCTTTCTCTTTGTTATGGGAGGATATTTCCTTTGGCCCTATAGTCTTCAAAGGGATCCGAAATATCTCTTCTCAGATTCCACAGAAATAAGGCTAGCAAAGAGATCCACGAAATACAGATGTAACTCTGTGAGTGGAAGTCACAGATCACAGAGCAGTTTCTCAGAAAGCTTCTTTCCAGATGTCATCGGAGGATATTTCCTTTTTCACCATAGCCCTCTCTGGGCTTCCGAATATCACTTTGCCAATTCCACAAGAACTGTCTTAGCGAAAGGCTTCTTGAGGGGAAAGCTGTAACTCTGTGAGATGATTTCACAGAACACAAAGAAGTTTCTCAGAAAGCTTCTTTCTCTTTGTTATGGGAGGATATTTCCTTTGGCCCTATAGTCTTCAAAGGGATTCTAAATATCTGCTTTCAGTTTCCACAGAAATAAGGCTAGCAAAGAGATCCACGAAACACAGATGTAACTCTGTGAGTGGAAGTCACATATCACAGAGCAGTTTCTCAGAAAGCTTCTTTCCAGATTTCATCGGAGGATATTTCCTTTTTCACCATAGCCCTCTACGGGCTTCCAAATATCACTTTGCCAATTCCACAAGAACAGTCCTAGCGAAAGGCTTCTTGAAGGGAAAGCTGTAACTCTGTGAGATGATTTCACAGAACACAAAGAAGTTTCTCAGAGAGCTTCTTTCTCTTTGTTATCGGAGGATATTTCCTTTGGCCCTATAGTATTCAAAGGGATCCGAAATATCTGTTCTCAGATTCCACAGAAATAAGGCTAGCAAAGAGATCCACGAAATACAGATGTAACTCTGTGAGTGGAAGTCACATATCACAGAGCAGTTTCTCAGAAAGCTTCTTTCCAGATTTCATCGGAGGATATTTCCTTTTTCACCATAGCCCTCTTTGGGCTTCCGAGTATCACTTGGCCAATTCCACAAGAACTGTCTTAGCGAAAGGCTTCTTGAGGGGAAAGCTGTAACTCTATGAGATGATTTCACAGAACACAAAGAAGTTTCTCAGAAAGCTTCTTTCTCTTTGTTATGGGAGGATATTTCCTTTGGCCCTATAGTCTTCAAAGGGATCCGAAATATCTGTTCTCAGATTCCACAGAAATAAGGCTAGCATAGAGATCCACGAAATACAGATGTAACTCTGTGAGTGGAAGTCTCATATCACAGAGCAGTTTCTCAGAAAGCTTCTTTCCAGATTTCATCGGAGGATATTTCCTTTTTCACCATAGCCCTCTATGGGCTTCCAAATATCACTCTGCCAATTCCACAAGAACTGTCTTAGCGAAAGGCTTCTTGAGGGGAAAGCTGTAACTCTATGAGATGATTTCACAGAACACAAAGAAGTTTCTCAGAAAGCTTCTTTCTCTTTGTTATGAGAGGATATTTCCTTTGGCCCTATAGTCTTCAAAGGGATCCGAAATATCTGTTCTCAGATTCCACAGAAATAAGGCTAGCAAAAAGATCCACGAAATACAGATGTAACTCTGTGAGTGGAAGTCACATATAACAGAGCAGTTTCTCAGAAAGCTTCTTTCCAGATTGCATCGGAGGATATTTCCTTTTTCACCATAGCCCTCTAAGGGCTTCCAAATATCACTTTGCCAATTCCACAAGAACTGTCTTAGCGAAAGGCTTCTTGAGGGGAAAGCTGTAACTCTGTGAGATGATTTCACAGAACACAAAGAAGTTTCTCAGAAAGCTTCTTTCTCTTTGTTACGGGAGGATATTTCCTTTGGCCCTATAGTCTTCAAAGGGATTCTAAATATCTGCTTTCAGATTCCACAGAAATAAGGCTAGCAAAGAGATCCACGAAATACAGATGTAACTCTGTGAGTGGAAGGCACATATCACAGAGCAGTTTCTCAGAAAGCTTCTTTCCAGATTTCATCGGAGGATATTTCCTTTTTCACCATAGCCGTCTATGGGCTTCCAAATATCACTTTGCCAATTCCACAAGAACTGTCTTAGCGAAAGGCTTCTTGAGGGGAAAGCTGTAACTCTGTGAGATGATTTCACAGAACAGAAAGAAGTTTCTCAGAAAGCTTCTTTCTCTTTGTTATGGGAGGATATTTTCTTTGGCCCTATAGTCTTCAAAGGGATCGGAAATATCTGTTCTCAGATTCCACAGAAATAAGGCTAGCAAAGAGATCCACGAAATACAGATGTAACTCTGTGAGTGGAAGTCACATATCACAGAGCACTTTCTCAGAAAGCTTCTTTCCAGATTTCATCGGAGGATATTTCCTTTTTCACCATAGCCGTCTACGGGCTTCCAAATATCACTTTGCCAATTCCACAAGAACTGTCTTAGCGAAAGGCTTCTTGAGGGGAAAGCTGTAACTCTGTGAGATGATTTCACAGAACACAAAGAAGTTTCTCAGAAAGCTTCTTTCTCTTTGTTATCGGAGGATATTTCCTTTGTCCCTATAGTCTTCAAAGGGATCCGAAATATCTGTTCTCAGATTCCACAGAAATAAGGCTAGCAAAGAGATCCACGAAATACAGATGTAACTCTGTGAGTGGAAGTAACATATCCCAGAGCAGTTTCTCAGAAAGCTTCTTTCCAGATTTCATCTGAGGATATTTCCTTTTTCACCATAGCCCTCAATGGGCTTCCAAATATCACTTTGCCAATTCCACAAGAACTGTCTTAGCGAAAGGCTTCTTGTGGGGAAAGCTGTAACTCTATAAGATGATTTCACAGAACACAAAGAAGTTTCTCAGAAAGCTTCTTTCTCTTTGTTATGGGAGCATATTTCCTTTGGCCCTATAGTCTTCAAAGGGATCCGAAATATCTGTTCTCAGATTCCACAGAAATAAGGCTAGCAAAGAGATCCACGAAATACAGATGTAACTCTGTGAGTGGAAGTCTCATATCACAGAGCAGTTTCTCAGAAAGCTTCTTTCCAGATTTCATCGGAGGATATTTCCTTTTTCACCATAGCCCTCTATGGGCTTCCAAATATCACTTTGCCAATGCCACAAGAATTGTCTTAGCGAAAGGCTTCTTGAGGGGAAAGCTGTAACTCTGTGAGATGATTTCACAGAACACAAAGAAGTTTCTCAGAAAGCTTCTTTCTCTTTGTTATCGGAGGATATTTCCTTTGGCCCTAGAGTCTTCAAAGGGATCCGAAATATCTGTTCTCAGATTCCACAGAAATAAGCTAGCAAAGAGATCCATGAAATACAGATGTAACTCTCTGAGTGGAAGTCACATATCACAGTGCAGTTTCTCAGAAAGCTTCTTTCCAGATTTCATCGGAGGATATATCCTTTTTCACCATAGCCGTCTATCGGCTTCCAAATATCACTTTGCCAATTCCACAAGAACTATCTTTGCGAAAGGATTCTTGAGGACAAAGCTGTAACTCTGTGAGATGATTTCACAGAACACAAAGAAGTTTCTCAGAAAGCTTCTTTCTCTTTTTTATGAGAGGATATTTCCTTTGGCCCTATAGTCTTCAAAGGGATCCGAAATATCTGTTCTCAGATTCCACAGAAATAAGGCTAGCAAAGAGATCCACGAAATACAGATGTAACTCTGTGAGTGGAAGTCTCATATCACAGAGCCGTTTCTCAGAAAGCTTCTTTCCAGATTTCATGGGAAGATATTTCCTTTTTCACCATAGCACTCTAGGGGCTTCCAAATATCACTTTGCCAATTCCACAAGAACTGTCTTAGCGAAAGGCTTCTTGAGGGGAAAGCTGTAACTCTGTGAGATGATTTCACAGAACACAAAGAAGTTTCTCAGAAAGCTTCTTTCTCTTTGTTATCGGAGGATATTTCCTTTGGCCCTATAGTCTTCAAAGGGATCCGAAATATCTGTTCTCAGATTCCACAGAAATAAGGCTAGCAAAGAGATCCACGAAATACAGATGTAAATCTGTGAGTGGAAGTCACATATCACAGAGCAGTTTCTCAGAAAGCTTCTTTCCAGATTTCATCGGAGGATATTTCCTTTTTCTCCATAGCCCTCTATGGGCTTCCAAATATCACTTTGCCAATTCCACAAGAACTGTCTTAGCGAAAGGCTTCTTGTGGGTAAAGCTGTAACTCTGCGAGATTATTTCACAGAAAACAAAGAATTTTCTCAGAAAGCTGCTTTCTCTTTGTTATGGGAGGATATTTCCTTTGGCCCTATAGTGTTCAAAGGGATCCGAAATATCTGTTCTCAGATTCCACAGAAATAAGGCTAGCAAAGAGATCCACGAAATACAGATGTAACTCTGTGAGTGGAAGTCACATATCACAGAGCAGTTTCTCAGAAAGCTTCTTTCCAGATTTCATCGGAGGATATTTCCTTTTTCACCATAGCCCTCTATGGGCTTCCAAATATCACTTTGCCAATTCCACAAGAACTGTCTTAGCGAAAGGCTTTTTGAGGGGAAAGCTGTAACTCTGTGAGATGATTTCACAGAACACAAAGAAGTTTCTCAGAAAGCTTCTTTCTCTTTGTTATCGGAGGATATTTCCTTTGTCCCTATAGTATTCAAAGGGATCCGAAATATCTGTTCTCAGATTCCACAGAAATAAGGCTAGCAAAGAGATCCACGAAATACAGATGTAACTCTGTGAGTGGAAGTCACATATCACAGAGCAGTTTCTCAGAAAGCTTCTTTCCAGATTTCATCGGAGGATATTTCCTTTTTCACCATAGCCGTCTATGGGCTTCCAAATATCACTTTGCCAATTCCACAAGAACTGTCTTAGCGAAAGGCTTCTTGAGGGGAAAGCTGTAACTCTATGAGATGATTTCACAGAACACAAAGAAGTTTCTCAGAAAGCTTCTTTCTCTTTGTTATGGGAGGATATTTCCTTTGGCCCTATAGTCTTCAAAGGGATCCGAAATATCTGTTCTCAGATTCCACAGAAATAAGGCTAGCAAAGAGATCCACGAAATACAGATGTAACTCTGCGAGTGGAAGTCACATATCACAGAGCAGTTTCTCAGAAAGCTTCTTTCCAGATTTCATCGGAGGATATTTCCTTTTTCACCATAGCCCTCTATGGGCTTCCAAATATCACTTTGCCAATTCCACAAGAACTGTCTTAGCGAAAGGCTTCTTGAGGGGAAAGCTGTAACGCTATGAGATGATTTCACAGAACACAAAGAAGTTTCTCAGAAAGCTTCTTTCTCTTTGTTATCGGAGGATATTTCCTTTGGCCCTATAGTCTTCAAAGGGATCCGAAATATCTGTTCTCAGATTCCACAGAAATAAGGCTAGCATAGAGATCCACGAAATACAGATGTAACTCTGTGAGTGGAAGTCTCATATCACAGAGCAGTTTCTCAGAAAGCTTTTTTCCAGATTTCATCTGAGGATATTTCCTTTTTCACCATAGCCCTCTATGGGCTTCCAAATATCACTTTGCCAATTCCACAAGAACTGTCCTAGCGAAAGGCTTTTTGAAGGGAAAGCTGTAACTCTGTGAGATGATTTCACAGAACACAAAGAAGTTTCTCAGAATGCTTCTTTCTCTTTGTTATCGGAGGATATTTCCTTTGGCCCTATAGTCTTCAAAGGGAATCGAAATATCTGTTCTCAGATTCCACAGAAATAAGGCTAGCAAAGAGATCCACGAAATACAGATGTAACTCTGTGAGTGGAAGTCACATATCACAGAGCAGTTTCTCAGAAAGCTTCTTTCCAGATTTCATCGGAGGATATTTCCTTTTTCACCATAGCCCTCTATGGGCTTCCAAATATCACTTTGCCAATTCCACAAGAACTGTCTTAACGTAAGGCTTCTTGAGGGGAAAGCTGTAACTCTGTGAGATGATTTCACAGAACACAAAGAAGTTTCTCAGAAAGCTTCTTTCTCTTTGTTATGGGAGGATATTTCCTTTGGCTCTATGTTCTTCAAAGGGATTCTAAATATCTGCTTTCAGATTCCACAGAAATAAGGCTAGCAAAGAGATCCACGAAATACAGATGTAACTCTGTGAGTGGAAGTCACATATCACAGAGCAGTTTCTCAGAAAGCTTCTTTCCAGATTTCATCGGAGGATATTTCCTTTTTCACCATCGCCCTCTATGGGCTTCCAAATATCACTTTGCCAATTCCACAAGAACTGTCCTAGCGAAAGGCTTCTTGAAGGGAAAGCTCTAACTCTGTGAGATGATTTCACAGAACACAAAGAAGTTTCTCAGAAAGCTTCTTTCTCTTTGTTATGGGAGGATATTTCCTTTGGCCCTATAGTCTTCAAAGGGATCCGAAATATCTGTTCTCAGATTCCACAGAAATAAGGCTAGCAAAGAGATCCACGAAATACTGATGTAACTCTGTGAGTGGAAGTCACATATCACAGAGCAGTTTCTCAGAAAGCTTCTTTCCAGATGTCATCGGAGGATATTTCCTTTTTCACCATAGCCCTCTCTGGGCTTCCGAATATCACTTTGCCAATTCCACAAGAACTGTCTTAGCGAAAGGCTTCTTGAGGGGAAAGCTGTAACTCTGTGAGATGATTTCACAGAACACAAAGAAGTTTCTCAGAAAGCTTCTTTCTCTTTGTTATGGGAGGATATTTCCTTTGGCCCTATAGTCTTCAAAGGGATTCTAAATATCTGCTTTCAGTTTCCACAGAAATAAGGCTAGCAAAGAGATCCACGAAACACAGATGTAACTCTGTGAGTGGAAGTCACATATCACAGAGCAGTTTCTCAGAAAGCTTCTTTCCAGATTTCATCGGAGGATATTTCCTTTTTCACCATAGCCCTCTACGGGCTTCCAAATATCACTTTGCCAATTCCACAAGAACAGTCCTAGCGAAAGGCTTCTTGAAGGGAAAGCTGTAACTCTGTGAGATGATTTCACAGAACACAAAGAAGTTTCTCAGAGAGCTTCTTTCTCTTTGTTATCGGAGGATATTTCCTTTGGCCCTATAGTATTCAAAGGGATCCGAAATATCTGTTCTCAGATTCCACAGAAATAAGGCTAGCAAAGAGATCCACGAAATACAGATGTAACTCTGTGAGTGGAAGTCACATATCACAGAGCAGTTTCTCAGAAAGCTTCTTTCCAGATTTCATCGGAGGATATTTCCTTTTTCACCATAGCCCTCTTTGGGCTTCCGAGTATCACTTGGCCAATTCCACAAGAACTGTCTTAGCGAAAGGCTTCTTGAGGGGAAAGCTGTAACTCTATGAGATGATTTCACAGAACACAAAGAAGTTTCTCAGAAAGCTTCTTTCTCTTTGTTATGGGAGGATATTTCCTTTGGCCCTATAGTCTTCAAAGGGATCCGAAATATCTGTTCTCAGATTCCACAGAAATAAGGCTAGCATAGAGATCCACGAAATACAGATGTAACTCTGTGAGTGGAAGTCTCATATCACAGAGCAGTTTCTCAGAAAGCTTCTTTCCAGATTTCATCGGAGGATATTTCCTTTTTCACCATAGCCCTCTATGGGCTTCCAAATATCACTCTGCCAATTCCACAAGAACTGTCTTAGCGAAAGGCTTCTTGAGGGGAAAGCTGTAACTCTATGAGATGATTTCACAGAACACAAAGAAGTTTCTCAGAAAGCTTCTTTCTCTTTGTTATGAGAGGATATTTCCTTTGGCCCTATAGTCTTCAAAGGGATCCGAAATATCTGTTCTCAGATTCCACAGAAATAAGGCTAGCAAAAAGATCCACGAAATACAGATGTAACTCTGTGAGTGGAAGTCACATATAACAGAGCAGTTTCTCAGAAAGCTTCTTTCCAGATTGCATCGGAGGATATTTCCTTTTTCACCATAGCCCTCTAAGGGCTTCCAAATATCACTTTGCCAATTCCACAAGAACTGTCTTAGCGAAAGGCTTCTTGAGGGGAAAGCTGTAACTCTGTGAGATGATTTCACAGAACACAAAGAAGTTTCTCAGAAAGCTTCTTTCTCTTTGTTACGGGAGGATATTTCCTTTGGCCCTATAGTCTTCAAAGGGATTCTAAATATCTGCTTTCAGATTCCACAGAAATAAGGCTAGCAAAGAGATCCACGAAATACAGATGTAACTCTGTGAGTGGAAGGCACATATCACAGAGCAGTTTCTCAGAAAGCTTCTTTCCAGATTTCATCGGAGGATATTTCCTTTTTCACCATAGCCGTCTATGGGCTTCCAAATATCACTTTGCCAATTCCACAAGAACTGTCTTAGCGAAAGGCTTCTTGAGGGGAAAGCTGTAACTCTGTGAGATGATTTCACAGAACAGAAAGAAGTTTCTCAGAAAGCTTCTTTCTCTTTGTTATGGGAGGATATTTCCTTTGGCCCTATAGTCTTCAAAGGGATCGGAAATATCTGTTCTCAGATTCCACAGAAATAAGGCTAGCAAAGAGATCCACGAAATACAGATGTAACTCTGTGAGTGGAAGTCACATATCACAGAGCAGTTTCTCAGAAAGCTTCTTTCCAGATTTCATCGGAGGATATTTCCTTTTTCACCATAGCCGTCTACGGGCTTCCAAATATCACTTTGCCAATTCCACAAGAACTGTCTTAGCGAAAGGCTTCTTGAGGGGAAAGCTGTAACTCTGTGAGATGATTTCACAGAACACAAAGAAGTTTCTCAGAAAGCTTCTTTCTCTTTGTTATCGGAGGATATTTCCTTTGTCCCTATAGTCTTCAAAGGGATCCGAAATATCTGTTCTCAGATTCCACAGAAATAAGGCTAGCAAAGAGATCCACGAAATACAGATGTAACTCTGTGAGTGGAGGTAACATATCCCAGAGCAGTTTCTCAGAAAGCTTCTTTCCAGATTTCATCTGAGGATATTTCCTTTTTCACCATAGCCCTCAATGGGCTTCCAAATATCACTTTGCCAATTCCACAAGAACTGTCTTAGCGAAAGGCTTCTTGTGGGGAAAGCTGTAACTCTATAAGATGATTTCACAGAACACAAAGAAGTTTCTCAGAAAGCTTCTTTCTCTTTGTTATGGGAGCATATTTCCTTTGGCCCTATAGTCTTCAAAGGGATCCGAAATATCTGTTCTCAGATTCCACAGAAATAAGGCTAGCAAAGAGATCCACGAAATACAGATGTAACTCTGTGAGTGGAAGTCTCATATCACAGAGCAGTTTCTCAGAAAGCTTCTTTCCAGATTTCATCGGAGGATATTTCCTTTTTCACCATAGCCCTCTATGGGCTTCCAAATATCACTTTGCCAATGCCACAAGAATTGTCTTAGCGAAAGGCTTCTTGAGGGGAAAGCTGTAACTCTGTGAGATGATTTCACAGAACACAAAGAAGTTTCTCAGAAAGCTTCTTTCTCTTTGTTATCGGAGGATATTTCCTTTGGCCCTAGAGTCTTCAAAGGGATCCGAAATATCTGTTCTCAGATTCCACAGAAATAAGCTAGCAAAGAGATCCATGAAATACAGATGTAACTCTCTGAGTGGAAGTCACATATCACAGTGCAGTTTCTCAGAAAGCTTCTTTCCAGATTTCATCGGAGGATATATCCTTTTTCACCATAGCCGTCTATCGGCTTCCAAATATCACTTTGCCAATTCCACAAGAACTATCTTTGCGAAAGGATTCTTGAGGACAAAGCTGTAACTCTGTGAGATGATTTCACAGAACACAAAGAAGTTTCTCAGAAAGCTTCTTTCTCTTTGTTATGAGAGGATATTTCCTTTGGCCCTATAGTCTTCAAAGGGATCCGAAATATCTGTTCTCAGATTCCACAGAAATAAGGGTAGCAAAAAGATCCACGAAATACAGATGTAACTCTGTGAGTGGAAGTCACATATAACAGAGCAGTTTCTCAGAAAGCTTCTTTCCAGATTGCATCGGAGGATATTTCCTTTTTCACCATAGCCCTCTAAGGGCTTCCAAATATCACTTTGCCAATTCCACAAGAACTGTCTTAGCGAAAGGCTTCTTGAGGGGAAAGCTGTAACTCTGTGAGATGATTTCACAGAACACAAAGAAGTTTCTCAGAAAGCTTCTTTCTCTTTGTTACGGGAGGATATTTCCTTTGGCCCTATAGTCTTCAAAGGGATTCTAAATATCTGCTTTCAGATTCCACAGAAATAAGGCTAGCAAAGAGATCCACGAAATACAGATGTAACTCTGTGAGTGGAAGGCACATATCACAGAGCAGTTTCTCAGAAAGCTTCTTTCCAGATTTCATCGGAGGATATTTCCTTTTTCACCATAGCCGTCTATGGGCTTCCAAATATCACTTTGCCAATTCCACAAGAACTGTCTTAGCGAAAGGCTTCTTGAGGGGAAAGCTGTAACTCTGTGAGATGATTTCACAGAACAGAAAGAAGTTTCTCAGAAAGCTTCTTTCTCTTTGTTATGGGAGGATATTTCCTTTGGCCCTATAGTCTTCAAAGGGATCGGAAATATCTGTTCTCAGATTCCACAGAAATAAGGCTAGCAAAGAGATCCACGAAATACAGATGTAACTCTGTGAGTGGAAGTCACATATCACAGAGCAGTTTCTCAGAAAGCTTCTTTCCAGATTTCATCGGAGGATATTTCCTTTTTCACCATAGCCGTCTACGGGCTTCCAAATATCACTTTGCCAATTCCACAAGAACTGTCTTAGCGAAAGGCTTCTTGAGGGAAAAGCTGTAACTCTGTGAGATGATTTCACAGAACACAAAGAAGTTTCTCAGAAAGCTTCTTTCTCTTTGTTATCGGAGGATATTTCCTTTGTCCCTATAGTCTTCAAAGGGATCCGAAATATCTGTTCTCAGATTCCACAGAAATAAGGCTAGCAAAGAGATCCACGAAATACAGATGTAACTCTGTGAGTGGAAGTAACATATCCCAGAGCAGTTTCTCAGAAAGCTTCTTTCCAGATTTCATCTGAGGATATTTCCTTTTTCACCATAGCCCTCAATGGGCTTCCAAATATCACTTTGCCAATTCCACAAGAACTGTCTTAGCGAAAGGCTTCTTGTGGGGAAAGCTGTAACTCTATAAGATGATTTCACAGAACACAAAGAAGTTTCTCAGAAAGCTTCTTTCTCTTTGTTATGGGAGCATATTTCCTTTGGCCCTATAGTCTTCAAAGGGATCCGAAATATCTGTTCTCAGATTCCACAGAAATAAGGCTAGCAAAGAGATCCACGAAATACAGATGTAACTCTGTGAGTGGAAGTCATATATCACAGAGCAGTTTCTCAGAAAGCTTCTTTCCAGATTTCAATGGAGGATATTTCCTTTTTCACCATAGCCCTCTATGGGCTTCCAAATATCACTTTGCCAATTCCACAAGAACTGTCTTAGCGAAAGGCTTCTTGAGGGGAAAGCTGTAACTCTATGAGATGATTTCACAGAACACAAAGAAGTTTCTCAGAAAGCTTCTTTCTCTTTGTTATCTGAGGATATTTCCTTTGGCCCTATAGTCTTCAAAGGGATCCGAAATATCTGTTCTCAGATACCACAGAAATAAGGCTAGCAAAGAGATCCACGAAATACAGATGTAACTCTGTGATTGGAAGTCACATATCATAGAGCAGTTTCTCAGAAAGCTTCTTTCCAGATTTCATCGGAGGATATTTCCTTTTTCACCATAGCCCTCTATGGGCTTCCAAATATCACTTTGCCAATTCCACAAGAACTGTCTTAGCGAAAGGCTTCTTGAAGGGAAAGCTGTAACTCTGTGAGTTGATTTCACAGAACACAAAGAAGTTTCTCAGAAAGCTTCTTTCTCTTTGTTATCGGAGGATATTTCCTTTGGCCCTATAGTCTTCAAAGGGATCCGAAATATCTGTTCTCAGATTCCACAGAAATAAGACTAGCAAAGAGATCAACGAAATACAGATGTAACTCTGTAAGAGGAAGTCACATATCACAGGGCAGTTTCTCAGAAAGCTTCTTTCCAGATTTCATCGGAGGATATTTCCTTTTTCACCATAGCCCTCTATGGGCTTCCAAATATCACTTTGCCAATTCCACAAGAACTGTCTTAGCGAAAGGCTTCTTGAGGGGAAAGCTGTAACTCTGTGAGATGATTTCCCAGAACACAAAGAAGTTTCTCAGAAAGCTTCTTTCTCTTTGTTATCGGAGGATATTTCCTTTGGCCCTATAGTCTTCAAAGGGATCCGAAATATCTGTTCTCAGATTCCACAGAAATAAGGCTAGCAAAGAGATCCACGAAATACAGATGTAACGCTGTGAGTGGAAGTCACATATCACAGAGCAGTTTCTCAGAAAGCTTCTTTGCAGATTTCATCGGAGGATATTTCCTTTTTCACCATAGCCCTCTATGGGCTTCCAAATATCACTTTGCCAATTCCACAAGAACTGTCTTAGCGAAAGGCTTCTTGAGGGGAAAGCTGTAACTCTGTGAGTTGATTTCACAGAACACAAAGAAGTTTCTCAGAAAGCTTCTTTCTCTTTATTATCGGAGGATATTTCCTTTGGCACTATAGTCTTCAAAGGGATCCGAAGTATCTGTTCTCAGATTCCACAGAAATAAGGCTAGCAAAGAGATCCACGAAATACAGATGTAACTCTGTGAGTGGAAGTCACATATCACAGAGCAGTTTCTCAGAAAGCTTCTTTCCAGATTTCATCGGAGGATATTTCCTTTTTCACCGTAGCCCTCTAGGGGCTTCCAAATATTACTTTGCCAATTCCAGAAGAACTGTCTTAGCGAAAGGCTTCCTGAGGGGAAAGCTGTAACTCTGTGAGATGATTTCAGAGAACACAAAGAAGTTTTTCAGGAAGCTTCTTTCTCTTTGTTATGGGAGGATATTTCCTTTGGCCCTATAGACTTAAAGGGATTCTAAATATCTGCTCTCAGATTCCACAGAAATAAGGCTAGCAAAGAGATCCACGAAATGCTGATGTAACTCTGTGAGTGGAAATCACATATCACAGAGCAGTTTCTCAGAAAGCTTCTTTCCAGATTTCATTCGAGGATATTTCCTTTTTCACCATAGCCCTCTATGGGCTTCCAAATATCACTTTGCCAATTCCACAAGAACTGTCTTAGCGAAAGGCTTCTTGAGGGGAAAGCTGTAACTCTGTGAGATGATTTCACAGAACACAAAGAAGTTTCTCAGAAAGCTTCTTTCTCTTTGTTATCGGAGGATATTTCCTTTGGCCCTATAGTCTTCAAAGGGATCCGAAATATCTGTTCTCAGATTCCACAGAAATAAGGGTAGCAAAGAGATCCACGAAATACAGATGTAACTCTGTGAGTGGAAGTCACATATCACAGAGCAGTTTCTCAGAAAGCTTCTTTCCAGATTTCATCTGAGGATATTTCCTTTTTCACCATAGCCCTCTATGGGCTTCCAAATATCACTTTGCCAATTCCACAAGAACTGTCTTAGCGAAAGGCTTCTTGAGGGGAAAGCTGTAACTCTATGAGATGATTTCACAGAACACAAAGAAGTTTCTCAGAAAGCTTCTTTCTCTTTGTTATGGGAGCATATTTCCTTTGGCCCTATAGTCTTCAAAGGGATCCGAAATATCTGTTCTCAGATTCCACAGAAATAAGGCTAGCAAAGAGATCCACGAAATACAGATGTAACTCTGTGAGTGGAAGTCACATATCCCAGAGCAGTTTCTCAGAAAGCTTCTTTCCAGATTTCATCGGAGGATATTTCCTTTTTCACCATAGCCCTCTATGGGCTTCCAAATATCACTTTGCCAATTCCACAAGAACTGTCTTAGCGAAAGGCTTCTTGAGGGGAAAGCTGTAACTCTGTGAGATGATTTCACAGAACACAAAGAAGTTTCTCAGAAAGCTTTTTTCTCTTTGTTATCGGAGGATATTTCCTTTGGCCCTATAGTCTTCAAAGGGATCAGAAATATCTGTTCTCAGATTCCACAGAAATAAGGCTAGCAAAGAGATCCACAAAATACACATGTAACTCTGTGAGTGGAAGTCACATATCACAGAGCAGTTTCTCAGAAAGCTTCTTTCCAGATTTCATTGGAGGGTATTTCCTTTATCACAACAGCCCTCTATGGGCTTCCAAATATCACTTTGCCAATTCCACAAAAACTGTCTTAGCGAAAGGCTTCTTCAGGGGAAAGCTGTAACTCTGGGAGATGATTTCACAGAACACAAAGAAGTTTCTCAGAAAGCTTCTTTCTCTTTGTTATCGGAGTTTATATCCTTTTGCCCTATAGTCTTCAAAGGGATCCTAAATATCTGTTCTCAGACTCCACAGAAATAAGGCTAGCAAAGACATCCACGAAATACAGATGAAACTCTGTGAG
The DNA here is from genome assembly GCF_049350105.2 of Macaca mulatta. NCBI lineage: Eukaryota > Metazoa > Chordata > Mammalia > Primates > Cercopithecidae > Macaca > Macaca mulatta. The sequence goes on from NC_133417.1 coordinate 34,565,038, forward strand.
TGGAAGTCTCATATCACAGAGCAGTTTCTCAGAATGCTTGTTTCCAGATTTCATCGGAGGATATTTCCTTTTTCACCTTAGCCCTCTAAGGGCTTCCAAATATCACTTTGCCAATTCCACAAGAACTGTCTTAGCGAAAGGCTTCTTGAGGGGAAAGCTGTAACTCTGGGAGATGATTTCACAGAACAAAGAAGTTTCTCAGAAAGCTTCTTTCTCTTTGTTATCGGAGGATATTTCCTTTGGCCCTATAGTCTTCAAAGGGATCCGAAATATCTGTTCTCAGATTCCACAGAAATAAGGCTAGCAAAGAGATCCACGAAATACAGATGTAACTCTGTGAGTGGAAGTCACATATCACAGAGCAGTTTCTCAGAAAGCTTCTTTGCAGATTTCATCGTAGGATATTTCCTTTTTCACCATAGCCGACTATGGGCTTCCAAATATCACTTTGCCAATTGCACAAGCACTTTCTTAGCCAAAGGCTTCTTGAGGGGAAAGCTGTAACTCTGGGAGATGATTTCACAGAACACAAAGAAGTTTCTCAGAAAGCTTCTTTCTCTTTGTTATCGGAGGATATTTCCTTTGGCCCTATAGTCTTCAAAGGGATCCGAAATATCTGTTCTCAGATTTCACAGAAATAAGGCTAGCAAAGAGATCCACGAAATACAGATGTAACTCTGTGAGTGGAAGTCACATATCACAGAGCAGTTTCTCAGAAAGCTTCTTTCCAGATTTCATCTGAGGATATTTCCGTTTTCACCATAGCCCTCAATGGGCTTCCAAATATCACTTTGCCAATTCCACAAGAACTGTCTTAGCGAAAGGCTTCTTGAGGGGAAAGCTGTAATTCTGTGAGATGATTTCACAGAACACAAAGAAGTTTCTCAGGAAGCTTCTTTCTCTTTGTTATGGGAGGATATTTCCTTTGGCCCTACAGTCTTCAAAGGGATTCTAAACATCTGCTCTCAGATTCCACAGAAATAAGGCTAGCAAAGAGATCCACGAAATGCTGATGTAACTCTGTGAGTGGAAATCACATATCACGGAGCAGTTTCTCAGAAAGCTTCTTTCCAGATTTCATTCGAGGATATTTCCTTTTTCACCATAGCCCTCTATGGGCTTCCAAATATCACTTTGCCAATTCCACAAGAACTGTCTTAGCGAAAGGCTTCTTGAGGTGAAAGCTGTAACTCTGGGAGATTATTTCACAGAACACAAAGAAGTTTCTCAGAAAGCTTCTTTCTCTTTTTTATCGGAGGATATTACCTTTGGCCCTATACTCTTCAAAGGGATCCGAAATATCTGTTCTCAGATTCCACAGAAATAAGGCTAGCAAAGAGATCCACGAAATACAGATGTAACTCTGTGAGTGGAAGTCACATATCTCAGAGCAGTTTCTCAGAAAGCTTCTTTCCAGAATTCATCTGAAGATATTTCCTTTTTCACCATAGCCCTCTAAGGGCTTCCAAATATCACTTTGCCAATTCCAGAAGAACTGTCTTAGCGAAAGGCTTCTTGAGGGGAAAGCTGTAACTCTGTGAGATGATTTCACAGAACACAAACAAGATTCTCAGGAAGCTTCTTTCTCTTTGTTATGGGAGGATATTTCCTTTGGCCCTATAGTCTTCAAAGGGATTCTAAATATCTGCTCTGAGATTCCACAGAAATAAGGCTAGCAAAGAGATGCACGAAATACAGAAGTAACTCTGTGAGTGGAAATCACATATCACAGAGCAGTTTCTCAGAAAGCTTCTTTCCAGATTTCATCGGAGGATATTTCCTTTTTCACCATAGCCCTCTATGGGCTTCCAAATATCACTTTGCCAATTCCAGAAGAACTGTCTTAGCGAAAGGCTTCTTGTGGGGAAAGCTCTAACTCTGTGAGATGATTTCTCAGAACACAAAGAAGTTTCTCAGAAAGCTTCTTTCTCTTTGTTATCGGAGGATATTTCCTTTGGCCCTATAGTGTTCAAAGGGATCCGAAATATCTATTCTCAGATTCCACAGAAATAAGGCTAGCAAAGAGATCCACGAAAAACAGATATGACTCTGTGAGTGGAAGTCACATATCACAGAGCAGTTTCTCAGAAAGCTTCTTTCCAGATTTCATCGGAGGATATTTCCTTTTTCAAGATAGCCCTCTATGGGCTTCCAAATATCACTTTGCCAATTCCACAAGAACTGTCTTAGCGAAAGGCTTCTTGAGAGGAAAGCTGTAACTCTGGGAGATGATTTCACAGAACACAATGAAGTTTCTCAGAAAGCTTCTTTCTCTTTGTTATTAGAGGATATTTCCTTTCTCCCTATAGTCTTCAAAGGGATCCGAAATATCTGTTCTCAGATTCCACAGAAATAAGGCTAGCAAAGAGATCCACGAAATACAGATGTAACTCTGTGAGTGGAAGTCAGATATCACAGAGCAGTTTCTCAGAAAGCTTCTTTCCATATTTCATCGGAGGATATTTCCTTTTTCAAGATAGCCCTCTATGGGCTTCCAAATATCACTTTGCCAATTCCACAAGAACTGTCTTAGCGAAAGGCTTCTTGAGAGGAAAGCTGTAACTCTGTGAGATGATTTCACAGAACACAATGAAGTTTCTCAGAAAGCTTCTTTCTCTTTGTTATGGGAGGATATTTCCTTTCTCGCTATAGTCTTCATAGGGATCCGAAATATCTGTTCTCAGATTCCACAGAAATAAGGCTAGCAAAGAGATCCACGAAATACAGATGTAACTCTGTGAGTGGAAGTCACATATCACAGAGCAGTTTCTCAGAAAGCTTCTTTCCAGATTTCATCGGAGGATATTTCCTTTTTCACCATAGCCCTCTATGGGCTTCCAAATATCACTTTGCCAATTCCACAAGAACTGTCTTAGCGAAAGGCTTCTTGAGGGGAAAGCTGTAACTCTGTGAGATGATTTCACAGAACACAAAAAAGTTTCTCAGAAAGCTTCTTTCTCTTTGTTATGGGAGGATATTTCCTTTCGCCCTATAGTCTTCAAAGGGATCCGAAATATCTGTTCTCAGATTTCACAGAAATAAGGCTAGCAAAGAGATCCACGAAATACAGTTGTAACTCTGTGAGTGGAAGGCACATATCACAGAGCAGTTTCTCAGAAAGCTTCTTTCCAGATTTCATCTGAAGATATTTCCTTTTTCACCATAGCCCTCTATGGGCTTCCAAATATCACTTTGCCAATTCCAGAAGAACTGTCTTAGTGAAAGGCTTCTTGAGGGGAAAGCTGTAACTCTGTGAGATGATTTCACAGAACACAAAGAAGTACTTCAGGAAGCTTCTTTCTCTTTGATATGGGAGGATTTTTCCTTTGGCCCTATAGTCTTCAAAGGGATTCTAAATATCTGCTCTGAGATTCCACAGAAATAAGGCTAGCAAAGAGATCCACGAAATACAGATATAACTCTGTGAGTGGAAATCACATATCACAGAGCAGTTTCTCAGAAAGCTTCTTTCCAGATTTCATTCGAGGATATTTCCTTTTTCACCATAGCCCTCTATGGGCTTCCAAATATCACTTTGCCAATTCCACAAGAACTGTCTTAGCGAAAGGCTTCTTGAGGGGAAAGCTGTAACTCTGGGAAATGATTTCACAGAACACAAAGAAGTTTCTCAGAAAGCTTCTTTCTCTTTGTTATCGGAGGATATTTCCTTTGTCCCTGTAGTCTTCAAAGGGATCCGAAATATCTGTTCTCAGATTCCACAGAAATAAGGCTAGCAAAGAGATCCACGAAATACAGATGTAACTCTGTGAGTGGAAGTCACATATCATAGAGCAGTTTCTCAGAAAGCTTCTTTCCAGATTTCATCGGAGGATATTTCCTTTTTCACAGTAGCCCCCTATGGGCTTCCAAATATCACTTTGCCAATTCCACAAGAACTGTCTTAGCGAAAGGCTTCTTGAGGGGAAAGCTGTAACTCTGTGAGATGATTTCACAGAACACAAAGAAGTTTCTCAGAAAGCTTCTTTCTCTTTGTTATCGGAGGATATTTCCTTGGGCCCTATTGTCTTCAAAGGGATCCGAAATATCTGTTCTCAGATTCCACAGAAATAAGGCTAGCAAAGAGATCCACGAAATACAGATGTAACTCTGTGAGTGGAAGTCAGATATCACAGAGCAGTTTCTCAGAAAGCTTCTTTCCAGATTTCAATGGAGGATATTTCCTTTTTCACCATAGCCCTCTATGGGCTTCCAAATATCACTTTGCCAATTCCACAAGAACTGTCTTAGCGAAAGGCTTCTTGAGGGGAAAGCTGCAACTCTATGAGATGATTTCACAGAACACAAGGAAGTTTCTCAGAAAGCTTCTTTCTCTTTGTTATGGGAGGATATTTCCTTTGGCCCTATAGTCTTCAAAGGGATCCGAAATATCTGTTCTCAGATACCACAGAAATAAGGGTAGCAAAGAGATCCACGAAATACAGATGTAACTCTGTGATTGGAAGTCACATATCATAGAGCAGTTTCTCAGAAAGCTTCTTTCCAGATTTCATCGGAGGATATTTCCTTTTTCACCATAGCCCTTTATGGGCTTCCAAATATCACTTTGCCAATTCCACAAGAACTGTCTTAGCGAAAGGCTTCTTGAAGGGAAAGCTGTAACTCTGTGAGTTGATTTCACAGAACACAAAGAAGTTTCTCAGAAAGCTTCTTTCTCTTTGTTATCGGAGGATATTTCCTTTGGCCCTATAGTCTTCAAAGGGATCCGAAATATCTGTTCTCAGATTCCACAGAAATAAGACTAGCAAAGAGATCCACGAAATACAGATGTAACTCTGTAAGTGGAAGTCACATATCACAGGGCAGTTTCTCAGAAAGCTTCTTTCCAGATTTCAATGGAGGATATTTCCTTTTTCACCTTAGCCCTCTATGGGCTTCCAAATATCACTTTGCCAATTCCACAAGAACTGTCTTAGCGAAAGACTTCTTGAGGGGAAAGCTGTAACTCTGTGAGATGATTTCACAGAACACAAAGAAGTTTCTCAGAAAGCTTCTATCTCTTTGTTATCGGAGGATATTTCCTTTGGCCTTATAATCTTCAAAGAGATCCGAAATATCTGTTCTCAGATTCCATAGAAATAAGACTAGCAAAGAAATCCACGAAATACAGATGTAACTCTGTGAGTGGAAGTCACATATCACAGAGCAGTTTCTCAGAATGCTTCTTTCCAGATTTCATCGGAGGATATTTCCTTTTTCACCATAGCCGTCTATGGGCTTCCAAATATCACTTTGCCAATTCGACAAGAACTGTCTTAGCGAAAGGCTTCTTGAGGGGAAAGCTGCAACTCTGTGAGATGATTTCACAGAACACAAAGAAGTTTCTCAGAAAGCTTCTATCTCTTTGTTATCGGAGGATATTTCCTTTGGCCCTATTGTGTTCAAAGGGATTCTAAATATCTGCTTTCAGATTCCACAGAAATAAGGCTAGCAAAGAGATCCACGAAATACAGATGTAACTCTGTGAGTGGAAGTCACATATCACAGAGCAGTTTCTCAGAAAGCTTCTTTCCAGATTTCATCGGAGGATATTTCCTTTTTCACCATAGCCCTCTAAGGGCTTCCAAATATCACTTTGCCAATTCCACAAGAACTGTCTTAGCGAAAGGCTTCTTGAGGGGAAAGCTGTAACTCTGTGAGATGATTTCCCAGAACACAAAGAAGTTTCTCAGAAAGCTTCTTTCTCTTTGTTATCGGAGGTTATTTCCTTTGGCCCTATAGTCTTCAAAGGGATCCGAAATATCTGTTCTCAGATTCCACAGAAATAAGGCTAGCAAAGAGATCCACGAAATACAGATGTAACTCTGTGAGTGGAAGTTACATATCACAGAGCAGTTTCTCAGAAAGCTTCTTTCCAGATTTCATCGGAGGATATTTCCTTTTTCACCATAGCCCTCTATGGGCTTCCAAATATCACTTTGCCAATTCCACAAGAACTGTCTTAGCGAAAGGCTTCTTGAGGGGAAAGCTGTAACTCTGTGATATGATTTCACATAACACAAAGAAGTTTCTCAGAAAGCTTCTTTCTCTTTGTTATGGGAGGATATTTCCTTTGGCCCTGTAGTCTTCAAAGGGTTTCTAAATATCTGCTCTCAGATTCCACAGAAATAAGGCTAGCAAAGAGATCCACGAAATACAGATGTAACTCTGTGAGTGGAAGTCTCATATCACAGAGCAGTTTCTCAGAAAGTTTCTTTCCAAATTTCATGGGAAGATATTTCCTTTTTCACCATAGCCCTCTATGGGCTTCCAAATATCACTTTGCCAATTCCACAAGAACTGTCTTAGCGAAAGGCTTCTTCAGGGGAAAGCTGTAACTCTGGGAGTTGATTTCACAGAACACAAAGAAGTTTCTAAGAAAGCTTCTTTCTCTTTGATATCGGAGGATATTTCCTTTGGCCCTATAGTCTTCAAAGGGATCCGAAATATCTGTTCTCAGATTCCACAGAAATAAGGCTAGCAAAGAGATCCACGAAATACAGATGTAACTCTGTGAGTGGAAGTCATATATCACAGAGCAGTTTCTCAGAAATCTTCTTTCCAGATTTCATCGGAGGATATTTCCTTTTTCACCATAGCCCTCTATGGGCTTCCAAATATCACTTTGCCAATTCCACAAGAACTGTCTTAGCAAAAGGCTTCTTGAGGGGAAAGCTGTAACTCTGTGATATGATTTCACATAACACAAAGAAGTTTCTCAGAAAGCTTCTTTCTCTTTGTTATGGGAGGATATTTCCTTTGGCCCTGTAGTCTTCAAAGGGTTTCTAAATATCTGCTCTCAGATTCCACAGAAATAAGGCTAGCAAAGAGATCCACGAAATACAGATATAACTCTGTGAGTGGAAGTAACATATCATAGAGCAGTTTCTCAGAAAGCTTCTTTCCAGATTTCATTGGAGGATATTTCCTTTTTCACCATAGCCCTCTATGGGCTTCCAAATATCACTTTGCCAATTCCACAAGAACTGTCTTAGCGAAAGGCTTCTTGAGGAGAAAGCTGTAACTCTGTGAGATGATTTCACAGAACACAAAGAAGTTTCTCAGAAAGCTTCTTTCTCTTTGTTATCGGAGGATATTTCCTTTGGCCCTATAGTCTTCAATGGGATCCGAAATATCTGTTCTCAGATTCCACAGAAATAAGGCTAGCAAAGAGATCCACGAAATACAGATGTAACTCTGTGAGTGGAAGTCACATATCACAGAGCAGTTTCTCAGAAAGCTTCTTTCCAGATTTCATCGGAGGATATTTCCTTTTTCACCATAGACGTCTATGGGCTTCCAAATATCACTTTGCCAATTCCACAAGAACTGTCTTAGCGAAAGCCTTCTGGAGGGGAAAGCTGTAACTCTGTGAGATGATTTCACAGAACACAAAGAAGTTTCTCAGAAAGCTTCTATCTCTTTGTTATCGGAGGATATTTCCTTTGGCCCTATAGTCTTCAAAGGGATCCGAAATATCTGTTCTCAGATTCCACAGAAATAAGGCTAGCAAAGAGATCCACGAAATACAGATGTAACTCTGTGAGTGGAAGTCACATATCAGAGAGCAGTTTCTCAGAAATCTTCTTTCCAGATTTCATCGGAGGATATTTCCTTTTTCAAAATAGCCGTCAATGGGCTTCCAAATATCACTTTGCCAATTCCACAAGAACTGTCTTAGCGAAAGGCTTCTTGAGGGGAAAGCTGCAACTCTGGGAGATGATTTCACAGAACACAAAGAAGTTTCTCAGAAAGCTTCTTTCTCTTTGTTATCGGAGGATATTTCCTTTGGCCCTATAGTCTTCAAAGGGATCCGAAATATCTGTTCTCAGATTCCACAGAAATAAGGCTAGCAAAGAGATCCACAAAATACAGATGTAACTCTGTGAGGGGAAGTCACATATCACAGAGCAGTTTCTCAGAAAGCTTCTTTCCAGATTTCATTGGAGGATATTTCCTTTTTCACCATAGCCCTCTAGGGGCTTCCAAATATCACTTTGCCAATTCCAGAAGAACTGTCTTAGCGAAAGGCTTCTTGAGGGGAAAGCTGTAACTCTGTGAGATGATTTCACAGAACACAAAGAAGTTTTTCAGGAAGCTTCTTTCTCTTTGTTATGGGAGGATATTTCCTATGGCCCTATAGTCTTCAAAGGGATTCTAAATATCTGCTCTCAGATTCCAAAGAAATAAGGCTAGCAAAGAGATCCACGAAATGCTGATGTAACTCTGTGAGGGGAAATCACATATCACAGAGCAGTTTCTCAGAAAGCTTCTTTCCAGATTTCATCGGAGGATATTTCCTTTTTCACTATAGCCCTCTATGGGCTTCCAAATATCACTTTGCCAATTCCACAAGAACTGTCTTAGCGAAAAGCTTCTTGAGGGGAAAGCTGCAACTCTGAGAGATGATTTCACAGAACACAAAGAAGTTTCTCAGAAAGCTTCTTTCTCTTTGTTATGGGAGGATATTTCCTTTGGCCCTATAGTCTTCAAGGGGATTCTAAATATCTGCTTTCAGATTCCACAGAAATAAGGCTAGCAAAGAGATCCACGAAATACAGATATAACTCTGTGAGTGGAAGTCACATATCACAGAGCAGTTTCTCAGAAAGCTTCTTTCCAGATTTCATCCGAGGATATTTCCTTTTTCACCAAAGCCCTCTAAGGGCTTCCAAATATCACTTTGCCAATTCCACAAGAACTGTCTTAGCGAAAGGCTTCTTGAGGGGAAAGCTGTAACTCTGTGAGATGATTTCACAGAACACAAAGAAGTTAATCAGAAAGCTTCTTTCTCTTTGTTATCGGAGGATATTTCCTTTGGCCCTATAGTCTTCAATGGGATCCGAAATATCTGTTCTCAGATTCCACAGAAATAAGGCTAGCAAAGAGATCCACGAAATACAGATGTAACTCTGTGAGTGGAAGTCACATATCACAGAGCAGTTTCTCAGAAAGCGTCTTTCCAGATTTCATTGGAGGGTATTTCCTTTTTCACAATAGCCCTCTAAGGGCTTCCAAATATCTCTTTGCCAATTCCACAAGAACTGTCTTAGCGAAAGGCTTCTTGAGGGGAAAGCTGTAACTCTGGGAGTTGATTTCACAGAACACAAAGAAGTTTCTCAGAAAGCTTCTTTCTCTTTGTTATGGGAGGATATTTCCTTTGGCCCTGTAGTCTTCAAAGGGTTTCTAAATATCTGCTCTCAGATTCCACAGAAATAAGGCTAGCAAAGAGATCCACGAAATACAGATATAACTCTGTGAGTGCAAGTAACATATCATAGAGCAGTTTCTCAGAAAGCTTCTTTCCAGATTTCATTGGAGGATATTTCCTTTTTCACCATAGCCCTCTATGGGCTTCCAAATATCACTTTGCCAATTCCACAAGAACTGTCTTAGCGAAAGGCTTCTTGAGGAGAAAGCTGTAACTCTGTGAGATGATTTCACAGAACACAAAGAAGTTTCTCAGAAAGCTTCTTTCTCTTTGTTATCGGAGGATATTTCCTTTGGCCCTATAGTCTTCAATGGGATCCGAAATATCTGTTCTCAGATTCCACAGAAATAAGGCTAGCAAAGAGATCCACGAAATACAGATGTAACTCTGTGAGTGGAAGTCACATATCACAGAGCAGTTTCTCAGAAAGCTTCTTTCCAGATTTCATCGGAGGATATTTCCTTTTTCACCATAGCCCTCTATGGGATTCCAAATATCACTTTGCCAATTCCACAAAAACTGTCTTAGCGAAAGCATTCTGGAGGGGAAAGCTGTAACTCTGTGAGATGATTTCACAGAACACAAAGAAGTTTCTCAGAAAGCTTCTATCTCTTTGTTATCGGAGGATATTTCCTTTGGCCCTATAGGCTTCAAAGGGATCCGAAATATCTGTTCTCAGATTCCACAGAAATAAGGCTAGCAAAGAGATCCACGAAATACAGATGTAACTCCGTGAGTGGAAGTCACATATCACAGAGCAGTTTCTTAGAAAGCTTCTTTCCAGATTTCATTGGAGGATATTTCCTTTTTCACCATAGCCCTCTATGGGCTTCCAAATATCACTTTGCCAATTCCACAAGAACTGTCTTAGCGAAAGGCTTCTTGAGGAGAAAGCTGTAACTCTGTGAGATGATTTCACAGAACACAAAGAAGTTTCTCAGAAAGCTTCTTTCTCTTTGTTATCGGAGGATATTTCCTTTGGCCCTATAGTCTTCAATGGGATCCGAAATATCTGTTCTCAGATTCCACAGAAATAAGGCTAGCAAAGAGATCCACGAAATACAGATGTAACTCTGTGAGTGGAAGTCACATATCACAGAGCAGTTTCTCAGAAAGCGTCTTTCCAGATTTCATTGGAGGGTATTTCCTTTTTCACAATAGCCTTCTAAGGGCTTCCAAATATCTCTTTGCCAATTCCACAAGAACTGTCTTAGCGAAAGGCTTCTTCAGGGGAAAGCTGTAACTCTGTGATATGATTTCACAGAACACAAAGAAGTTTCTCAGAAAGCTTCTTTCTCTTTGTTATGGGAGGATATTTCCTTTGGCCCTGTAGTCTTCAAAGGGTTTCTAAATATCTGCTCTCAGATTCCACAGAAATAAGGCTAGCAAAGAGATCCACGAAATACAGATATAACTCTGTGAGTGGAAGTAACATATCATAGAGCAGTTTCTCAGAAAGCTTCTTTCCAGATTTCATTGGAGGATATTTCCTTTTTCACCATAGCCCTCTATGGGCTTCCAAATATCACTTTGCCAATTCCACAAGAACTGTCTTAGCGAAAGGCTTCTTGAGGAGAAAGCTGTAACTCTGTGAGATGATTTCACAGAACACAAAGAAGTTTCTCAGAAAGCTTCTTTCTCTTTGTTATCGGAGGATATTTCCTTTGGCCCTATAGTCTTCAATGGGATCCGAAATATCTGTTCTCAGATTCCACAGAAATAAGGCTAGCAAAGAGATCCACGAAATACAGATGTAACTCTGTGAGTGGAAGTCACATATCACAGAGCAGTTTCTCAGAAAGCTTCTTTCCAGATTTCATCGGAGGATATTTCCTTTTTCACCATAGCCCTCTATGGGATTCCAAATATCACTTTGCCAATTCCACAAAAACTGTCTTAGCGAAAGCATTCTGGAGGGGAAAGCTGTAACTCTGAGAGATGATTTCACAGAACACAAAGAAGTTTCTCAGAAAGCTTCTATCTCTTTGTTATCGGAGGATATTTCCTTTGGCCCTATAGTCTTCAAAGGGATCCGAAATATCTGTTCTCAGATTCCACAGAAATAAGGCTAGCAAAGAGATCCACGAAATACAGATGTAACTCCGTGAGTGGAAGTCACATATCACAGAGCAGTTTCTTAGAAAGCTTCTTTCCAGATTTCATTGGAGGATATTTCCTTTTTCACCATAGCCCTCTATGGGCTTCCAAATATCACTTTGCCAATTCCACAAGAACTGTCTTAGCGAAAGGCTTCTTGAGGAGAAAGCTGTAACTCTGTGAGATGATTTCACAGAACACAAAGAAGTTTCTCAGAAAGCTTCTTTCTCTTTGTTATCGGAGGATATTTCCTTTGGCCCTATAGTCTTCAATGGGATCCGAAATATCTGTTCTCAGATTCCACAGAAATAAGGCTAGCAAAGAGATCCACGAAATACAGATGTAACTCTGTGAGTGGAAGTCACATATCACAGAGCAGTTTCTCAGAAAGCGTCTTTCCAGATTTCATTGGAGGGTATTTCCTTTTTCACAATAGCCTTCTAAGGGCTTCCAAATATCTCTTTGCCAATTCCACAAGAACTGTCTTAGCGAAAGGCTTCTTCAGGGGAAAGCTGTAACTCTGGGAGTTGATTTCACAGAACACAAAGAAGTTTCTAAGAATGCTTCTTTCTCTTTGATATCGGAGGATATTTCCTTTGGCCCTATAGTCTTCAAAGGGATCCGAAATATCTGTTCTCAGATTCCACAGAAATAAGGCTAGCAAAGAGATCCACGAAATACAGATGTAACTCTGTGAGTGGAAGTCATATATCACAGAGCAGTTTCTCAGAAAGCTTCTTTCCAGATTTAATCGGAGGATATTTCCTTTTTCACCATAGCCCTCTATGGGCTTCCAAATATCACTTTGCCAATTCCACAAGAACTGTCTTAGCAAAAGGCTTCTTGAGGGGAAAGCTGTAACTCTGTGATATGATTTCACAGAACACAAAGAAGTTTCTCAGAAAGCTTCTTTCTCTTTGTTATGGGAGGATATTTCCTTTGGCCCTATAGTCTTCAATGGGATCCGAAATATCTGTTCTCAGATTCCACAGAAATAAGGCTAGCAAAGAGATCCACGAAATACAGATGTAACTCTGTGAGTGGAATTCACATATCACAGAGCACTTTCTCAGAAAGCTTCTTTCCAGATTTCATTGGAGGTTATTTCCTTTTTCACAATAGCCCTCTATGGGCTTCCAAATATCACTTTGCCAATTCCACAAAAACTGTCTTAGCGAAAGGCTTCTTCAGGGGAAAGCTGTAACTCTGGGAGTTGATTTCACAGAACACAAAGAAGTTTCTCAGAAAGCTTCTTTCTCTTTGTTATCGGAGGATATTTCCTTTGGCCCTATAGTCTTCAAAGGGATCCGAAATATCTGTTCTCAGATTCCACAGAAATAAGGCTAGCAAAGAGATCCACGAAATACAGATGTAACTCTGTGAGTGGAAGTCACATATCATAGAGCAGTTTCTCAGAAAGCTTCATTCCAGATTTCATCGGAGGATATTTCCTTTTTCACCATAGCCCTCTATGGGCTTCCAAATATCACTTTGCCAATTCCACAAGAACTGTCTTAGCAAAAGGCTTCTTGAGGGGAAAGCTGTAACTCTGTGAGATGATTTCACAGAACACAAAGAAGTTTCTCAGAAAGCTTCTTTCTCTTTGTTATGGGAGGATATTTCCTTTGGCCCTGTAGTCTTCAAACGGTTTCTAAATATCTGTTCTCAGATTCCACAGAAATAAGGCTAGCAAAGAGATCCACGAAATACAGATATAACTCTGTGAGTGGAAGTAACATATCACAGAGCAGTTTCTCAGAAAGCTTCTTTCCAGATTTCATTGGAGGATATTTCCTTTTTCACCATAGCCCTCTATGGGCTTCCAAATATCACTTTGCCAATTCCACAAGAACTGTCTTAGCGAAAGGCTTCTTGAGGAGAAAGCTGTAGCTCTGTGAGATGATTTCACAGAACACAAAGAAGTTTCTCAGAAAGCTTCTTTCTCTTTGTTATCGGAGGATATTTCCTTTGGCCCTATAGTCTTCAATGGGATCTGAAATATCTGTTCTCAGATTCCACAGAAATAAGGCTAGCAAAGAGATCCACGAAATACAGATGTAACTCTGTGAGTGGAAGTCACATATCACAGAGCAGTTTCTCAGAAAGCTTCTTTCCAGATTTCATCGGAGGATATTTCCTTTTTCACCATAGCCCTCTATGGGCTTCCAAATATCACTTTGCCAATTCCACAAGAACTGTCTTAGCGAAAGGCTTCTTGAGGGGAAAGCTGTAAGTCTGTGAGATGATTTCACAGAACACAAAGAAGTTTCTCAGAAAGCTTCTTTCTCTTTGTTATGGGAGGATATTTCCTTTGGCCCTATAGTCTTCAAAGGGATTCTAAATATCTGCTCTCAGATTCCCCAGAAATAAGTCTAGCAAAGAGATCCACGAAATATAGATGTAGCTCTGTGAGTGGAAGTCACATATCACAGAGCAGTTTCTCAGAAAGCTTCTTTCCAGATTTCATCTGAGGATATTTCCTTTTTCACCATAGCCCTCTATGGGCTTCCAAATATCACTTTGAAAATTCCACAAAAACTGTCTTAGCGAAAGGCTTCTTGAGGGGAAAGCTGTAACTCTGTGAGATGATTTCACAGAACACAAAGAAGTTTCTCAGATAGCTTCTTTCTCTTTGTTATCGTTGGATATTTCCTTTGGCCCAATAGTCTTCAAAGGGATCTGAAATATCTGTTCTCAGATTCCACAGAAATAAGGCTAGCAAAGAGATCCACGAAATACAGATGTAACTCTGTGAGTGGAAGTCACATATCACAGAGCAGTTTCTCAGAAAGCTTCTTTCCAGAATTCATCGGAGGATATTTCCTTTTTCACCATAGCCGTCTATGGGCTTCCAAATATCACTTTGCCAATTCCACAAGAACTGTCTTAGCGAAAGGCTTCTTGAGGGGAAAGCTGCAACTCTGGGAGATGATTTCACAGAACACAAAGAAGTTTCTCAGAAAGCTTCTTTCTCTTTGTTATCGGAGGATATTTCCTTTGGCCCTATAGTCTTCAAAGGGATCCGAAATATCTGTTCTCAGATTCCACAGAAATAAGGCTAGCAAAGAGATCCACAAAATACAGATGTAACTCTGTGAGGGGAAGTCACATATCACAGAGCAGTTTCTCAGAAAGCTTCTTTCCAGATTTCATTGGAGGATATTTCCTTTTTCACCATAGCCCTCTAGGGGCTTCCAAATATCACTTTGCCAATTCCAGAAGAACTGTCTTAGCGAAAGGCTTCTTGAGGGGAAAGCTGTAACTCTGTGAGATGATTTCACAGAACACAAAGAAGTTTTTCAGGAAGCTTCTTTCTCTTTGTTATGGGAGGATATTTCCTTTGGCCCTATAGTCTTCAAAGGGATTCTAAATATCTGCTCTCAGATTCCACAGAAATAAGGCTAGCAAAGAGATCCACGAAATGCTGATGTAACTCTGTGAGGGGAAATCACATATCACAGAGCAGTTTCTCAGAAAGCTTCTTTCCAGATTTCATCGGAGGATATTTCCTTTTTCACTATAGCCCTCTATGGGCTTCCAAATATCACTTTGCCAATTCCACAAGAACTGTCTTAGCGAAAAGCTTCTTGAGGGGAAAGCTGCAACTCTGAGAGATGATTTCACAGAACACAAAGAAGTTTCTCAGAAAGCTTCTTTCTCTTTGTTATGGGAGGATATTTCCTTTGGCCCTATAGTCTTCAAGGGGATTCTAAATATCTGCTTTCAGATTCCACAGAAATAAGGCTAGCAAAGAGATCCACGAAATACAGATATAACTCTGTGAGTGGAAGTCACATATCACAGAGCAGTTTCTCAGAAAGCTTCTTTCCAGATTTCATCCGAGGATATTTCCTTTTTCACCAAAGCCCTCTAAGGGCTTCCAAATATCACTTTGCCAATTCCACAAGAACTGTCTTAGCGAAAGGCTTCTTGAGGGGAAAGCTGTAACTCTGTGAGATGATTTCACAGAACACAAAGAAGTTAATCAGAAAGCTTCTTTCTCTTTGTTATCGGAGGATATTTCCTTTGGCCCTATAGTCTTCAATGGGATCCGAAATATCTGTTCTCAGATTCCACAGAAATAAGGCTAGCAAAGAGATCCACGAAATACAGATGTAACTCTGTGAGTGGAAGTCACATATCACAGAGCAGTTTCTCAGAAAGCGTCTTTCCAGATTTCATTGGAGGGTATTTCCTTTTTCACAATAGCCCTCTAAGGGCTTCCAAATATCTCTTTGCCAATTCCACAAGAACTGTCTTAGCGAAAGGCTTCTTCAGGGGAAAGCTGTAACTCTGGGAGTTGATTTCACAGAACACAAAGAAGTTTCTCAGAAAGCTTCTTTCTCTTTGATATCGGAGGATATTTCCTTTGGCCCTATAGTCTTCAAAGGGATCCGAAATATCTGTTCTCAGATTCCACAGAAATAAGGCTAGCAAAGAGATCCACGAAATACAGATGTAACTCTGTGAGTGGAAGTCATATATCACAGAGCAGTTTCTCAGAAAGCTTCTTTCCAGATTTCATCGGAGGATATTTCCTTTTTCACCATAGCCCTCTATCGGCTTCCAAATATCACTTTGCCAATTCCACAAGAACTGTCTTAGCAAAAGGCTTCTTGAGGGGAAAGCTGTAACTCTGTGATATGATTTCACAGAACACAAAGAAGTTTCTCAGAAAGCTTCTTTCTCTTTGTTATGGGAGGATATTTCCTTTGGCCCTGTAGTCTTCAAAGGGTTTCTAAATATCTGCTCTCAGATTCCACAGAAATAAGGCTAGCAAAGAGATCCACGAAATACAGATATAACTCTGTGAGTGGAAGTAACATATCATAGAGCAGTTTCTCAGAAAGCTTCTTTCCAGATTTCATTGGAGGATATTTCCTTTTTCACCATATCCCTCTATGGGCTTCCAAATATCACTTTGCCAATTCCACAAGAACTGTCTTAGCGAAAGGCTTCTTGAGGAGAAAGCTGTAACTCTGTGAGATGATTTCACAGAACACAAAGAAGTTTCTCAGAAAGCTTCTTTCTCTTTGTTATCGGAGGATATTTCCTTTGGCCCTATAGTCTTCAATGGGATCCGAAATATCTGTTCTCAGATTCCACAGAAATAAGGCTAGCAAAGAGATCCACGAAATACAGATGTAACTCTGTGAGTGGAAGTCACATATCACAGAGCAGTTTCTCAGAAAGCTTCTTTCCAGAATTCATCGGAGGATATTTCCTTTTTCACCATAGCCCTCTATGGGATTCCAAATATCACTTTGCCAATTCCACAAGAACTGTCTTAGCGAAAGCATTCTGGAGGGGAAAGCTGTAACTCTGTGAGATGATTTCACAGAACACAAAGAGGTTTCTCAGAAAGCTTCTATCTCTTTGTTATCGGAGGATATTTCCTTTGGCCCTATAGTCTTCAAAGGGATCCGAAATATCTGTTCTCAGATTCCACAGAAATAAGGCTAGCAAAGAGATCCACGAAATACAGATGTAACTCCGTGAGTGGAAGTCACATATCACAGAGCAGTTTCTTAGAAAGCTTCTTTCCAGATTTCATCGGAGGATATTTCCTTTTTCAAAATAGCCGTCAATGGGCTTCCAAATATCACTTTGCCAATTCCACAAGAACTGTCTTAGCGAAAGGCTTCTTGAGGGGAAAGCTGCAACTCTGGGAGATGATTTCACAGAACACAAAGAAGTTTCTCAGAAAGCTTCTTTCTCTTTGTTATCGGAGGATATTTCCTTTGGCCCTATAGTCTTCAAAGGGATACGAAATATCTGTTCTCAGATTCCACAGAAATAAGGCTAGCAAAGAGATCCACAAAATACAGATGTAACTCTGTGAGGGGAAGTCACATATCACAGAGCAGTTTCTCAGAAAGCTTCTTTCCAGATTTCATTGGAGGGTATTTCCTTTTTCACAATAGCCCTCTAAGGGCTTCCAAATATCACTTTGCCAATTCCACAAAAACTGTCTTTGCGAAAGGCTTCTTCAGGAGAAAGCTGTAACTCTGGGAGATGATTTCACAGAACACAAAGAAGTTTCTCAGAAAATTTCTTTCTCTTTGTTATCGGAGGATATTTCCATTGGCCCTATAGTCTTCAAAGGGATCCGAAATATCTGTTCTCAGACTCCACAGAAATAAGGCTAGCAAAGAGATCCAGGAAATACAGATGAAACTCTGTGAGTGGAAGTCTCATATCACAGAGCAGATTCTCAGAATGCTTCTTTCCAGATTTCATCGGAGGATATTTCCTTTTTCACCATAGCCCTCTATGGGCTTCCAAATATCACTTTGCCAATTCCACAAGAACTGTCTTAGCGAAAGGCTTTTTGAGGGGAAAGCTGTAACTCTGTGAGATGATTTCACAGAACACAAAGAAGTTTCTCAGAAAGCTTCTATCTCTTTGTTATCGGAGGATATTTCCTTTGGCCCTATAGTCTTCAAAGGGATCCGAAATATCTGTTCTCAGATTCCACAGAAATAAGGCTAGCAAAGAGATCCACGAAATACAGATGTAACTCTGTGAGTGGAAGTCACATATCACAGAACAGTTTCTCAGAAAGCTTCTTTCCAGATTTCATCGGAGGATATTTCCTTTTTCACCATAGCCCTCTAGGGGCTTCCAAATATCACTTTGCCAATTGCACAAGAACTGTCTTAGCGAAAGGCTTCTTGAGGGGAAAGCTGTAACTCTATGAGATGATTTCACAGAACACAAAGAAGTTTCTCAGAAAGCTTCTTTCTCTTTCTTATCGGAGGATATTTCCTTTGGCCCTATAGTCTTCAAAGGGATCCGAAATATCTGTTCTCAGATTCCACAGAAATAAGGGTAGCAAAGAGATCCACGAAATACAGATGTAACTCTGTGAGTGGAAGTCACATATCACAGAGCAGTTTCTCAGAAAGCTTCTTTCCAGATTTCATCGGAGGATATTTCCTTTTTCACCATAGGCCTCTATGGGCTTCCAAATATCACTTTGCCAATTCCACAAGAACTGTCTTAGCGAAAGGCTTCTTGAGGGGAAAGCTGTAACTCTGTGAGATGATTTCACAGAACACAAAGAAGTTTCTCAGAAAGCTTCTTTCTCTTTGTTATGGGAGGATATTTCCTTTGGCCCTATAGTCTTCAAAGGGATTCTAAATATCTGCTCTCAGATTCCCCAGAAATAAGGCTAGCAAAGAGATCCACGAAATATAGATGTAACTCTGTGAGTGGAAGTCACATATCACAGAGCAGTTTCTCAGAAAGCTTCTTTCCAGATTTCATCTGAGGATATTTCCTTTTTCACCATAGCCCTCTATGGGCTTCCAAATATCACTTTGAAAATTCCACAAAAACTGTCTTAGCGAAAGGCTTCTTGAGGGGAAAGCTGTAACTCTGTGAGATGATTTCACAGAACACAAAGAAGTTTCTCAGATAGCTTCTTTCTCTTTGTTATCGTTGGATATTTCCTTTGGCCCAATAGTCTTCAAAGGGATCTGAAATATCTGTTCTCAGATTCCACAGAAATAAGGCTAGCAAAGAGATCCACGACATACAGATGTAACTCTGTGAGTGGAAGTCACATATCACAGAGCAGTTTCTCAGAAAGCTTCTTTCCAGATTTCATCGGAGGATATTTCCTTTTTCACCATAGCCCTCTATGGGCTTCCAAATATCACTTTGCCAATTCCACAAGAACTGTCTTAGCGAAAGGCTTCTTGAGGGGAAAGCTGTAACTCTGTGAGATGATTTCACAGAACACAAAGAAGTTTCTCAGAAAGCTTCTTTCTCTTTGTTATCGGAGGATATTTCCTTTGGCCCTATAGTCTTCAAGGGGATTCTAAATATCTGCTTTCAGATTCCACAGAAATAAGGCTAGCAAAGAGATCCACGAAATACAGATATAACTCTGTGAGGGGAAGTCACATATCACAGAGCAGTTTCTCAGAAAGCTTCTTTCCAGATTTCATCCGAGGATATTTCCTTTTTCACCAAAGCCCTCTAAGGGCTTCCAAATATCACTTTGCCAATTCCACAAGAACTGTCTTAGCGAAAGGCTTCTTGAGGGGAAAGCTGTAACTCTGTGAGATGATTTCACAGAACACAAAGAAGTTAATCAGAAAGCTTCTTTCTCTTTGTTATCGGAGGATATTTCCTTTGGCCCTATAGTCTTCAATGGGATCCGAAATATCTGTTCTCAGATTCCACAGAAATAAGGCTAGCAAAGAGATCCACGAAATACAGATGTAACTCTGTGAGTGGAAGTCACATATCACAGAGCAGTTTCTCAGAAAGCGTCTTTCCAGATTTCATTGGAGGGTATTTCCTTTTTCACAATAGCCCTCTAAGGGCTTCCAAATATCTCTTTGCCAATTCCACAAGAACTGTCTTAGCGAAAGGCTTCTTCAGGGGAAAGCTGTAACTCTGGGAGTTGATTTCACAGAACACAAAGAAGTTTCTAAGAATGCTTCTTTCTCTTTGATATCGGAGGATATTTCCTTTGGCCCTATAGTCTTCAAAGGGATCCGAAATATCTGTTCTCAGATTCCACAGAAATAAGGCTAGCAAAGAGATCCACGAAATACAGATGTAACTCTGTGAGTGGAAGTCATATATCACAGAGCAGTTTCTCAGAAAGCTTCTTTCCAGATTTCATCGGAGGATATTTCCTTTTTCACCATAGCCCTCTATGGGCTTCCAAATATCACTTTGCCAATTCCACAAGAACTGTCTTAGCAAAAGGCTTCTTGAGGGGAAAGCTGTAACTCTGTGATATGATTTCACAGAACACAAAGAAGTTTCTCAGAAAGCTTCTTTCTCTTTGTTATGGGAGGATATTTCCTTTGGCCCTGTAGTCTTCAAAGGGTTTCTAAATATCTGCTCTCAGATTCCACAGAAATAAGGCTAGCAAAGAGATCCACGAAATACAGATATAACTCTGTGAGTGGAAGTAACATATCATAGAGCAGTTTCTCAGAAAGCTTCTTTCCAGATTTCATTGGAGGATATTTCCTTTTTCACCATAGCCCTCTATGGGCTTCCAAATATCACTTTGCCAATTCCACAAGAACTGTCTTAGCGAAAGGCTTCTTGAGGAGAAAGCTGTAACTCTGTGAGATGATTTCACAGAACACAAAGAAGTTTCTCAGAAAGCTTCTTTCTCTTTGTTATCGGAGGATATTTCCTTTGGCCCTATAGTCTTCAATGGGATCCGAAATATCTGTTCTCAGATTCCACAGAAATAAGGCTAGCAAAGAGATCCACGAAATACAGATGTAACTCTGTGAGTGGAAGTCACATATCACAGAGCAGTTTCTCAGAAAGCTTCTTTCCAGATTTCATCGGAGGATATTTCCTTTTTCACCATAGCCCTCTATGGGATTCCAAATATCACTTTGCCAATTCCACAAGAACTGTCTTAGCGAAAGCATTCTTGAGGGGAAAGCTGTAACTCTGTGAGATGATTTCACAGAACACAAAGAAGTTTCTCAGAAAGCTTCTATCTCTTTGTTATCGGAGGATATTTCCTTTGGCCCTACAGTCTTCAAAGGGATCCGAAATATCTGTTCTCAGATTCCACAGAAATAAGGCTAGCAAAGAGATCCACGAAATACAGATGTAACTCCGTGAGTGGAAGTCACATATCACAGAGCAGTTTCTTAGAAAGCTTCTTTCCAGATTTCATCGGAGGATATTTCCTTTTTCAAAATAGCCGTCAATGGGCTTCCAAATATCACTTTGCCAATTCCACAAGAACTGTCTTAGCGAAAGGCTTCTTGAGGGGAAAGCTGCAACTCTGGGAGATGATTTCACAGAACACAAAGAAGTTTCTCAGAAAGCTTCTTTCTCTTTGTTATCGGAGGATATTTCCTTTGGCCCTATAGTCTTCAAAGGGATCCGAAATATCTGTTCTCAGATTCCACAGAAATAAGGCTAGCAAAGAGATCCACAAAATACAGATGTAACTCTGTGAGGGGAAGTCACATATCACAGAGCAGTTTCTCAGAAAGCTTCTTTCCAGATTTCATTGGAGGGTATTTCCTTTTTCACAATAGCCCTCTAAGGGCTTCCAAATATCACTTTGCCAATTCCACAAAAACTGTCTTTGCGAAAGGCTTCTTCAGGGGAAAGCTGTAACTCTGGGTGATGATTTCACAGAACACAAAGAAGTTTCTCAGAAAATTTCTTTCTCTTTGTTATCGGAGGATATTTCCTTTGGCCCTATAGTCTTCAAAGGGATCCGAAATATCTGTTCTCAGACTCCACAGAAATAAGGCTAGCAAAGAGATCCAGGAAATACAGATGTAACTCTGTGAGTGGAAGTCACATATCACAGAGCAGTTTCTCAGAAAGCTTCTTTCCAGATTTCATCGGAGGATATTTCCTTTTTCACCATAGCCCTCTATGGGCTTCCAAATATCACTTTGCCAATTCCACAAGAACTGTCTTAGCGAAAGGCTTCTTGAGGGGAAAACTGTAACTCTGTGAGATGATTTCACAGAACACAAAGAAGTTTCTCAGAAAGCTTCCTTCTCTTTGTTATCGGAGGATATTTCCTTTGGCCCTATAGTCTTCAAAGGGTTTCTAAATATCTGCTCTCAGATTCCACAGAAATAAGGCTAGCAAAGAGATCCACGAAATACAGATGTAACTCTGTGAGTGGAAGTAACATATCACAGAGCAGTTTCTCAGAAAGCTTCTTTCCAGATTTCATTGGAGGATATTTCCTTTCTCACCATAGCCCTCTATGGGCTTCCAAATATCACTTTGCCAATTCCACAAGAACTGTCTTAGCGAAAGGCTTCTTGAGGAGAAAGCTGTAACTCTGTGAGATGATTTCACAGAACACAAAGAAGTTTCTCAGAAAGCTTCTTTCTCTTTGTTATCGGAGGATATTTCCTTTGGCCCTATAGTCTTCAATGGGATCCGAAATATCTGTTCTCAGATTCCACAGAAATAAGGCTAGCAAAGAGATCCACGAAATACAGATGTAACTCTGTGAGTGGAATTCACATATCACAGAGCACTTTCTCAGAAAGCTTCTTTCCAGATTTCATTGGAGGGTATTTCCTTTTTCACAATAGCCCTCTATGGGCTTCCAAATATCACTTTGCCAATTCCACAAAAACTGTCTTAGCGAAAGGCTTCTTCAGGGGAAAGCTGTAACTCTGGGAGTTGATTTCACAGAACACAAAGAAGTTTCTCAGAAAGCTTCTTTCTCTTTGTTATCGGAGGATATTTCCTTTGGCCCTATAGTCTTCAAAGGGATCCGAAATATCTGTTCTCAGATTCCACAGAAATAAGGCTAGCAAAGAGATCCACGAAATACAGATGTAACTCTGTGAGTGGAAGTCACATATCACAGAGCAGTTTCTCAGAAAGCTTCATTCCAGATTTCATCGGAGGATATTTCCTTTTTCACCATAGCCCTCTATGGGCTTCCAAATATCACTTTGCCAATTCCACAAGAACTGTCTTAGCAAAAGGCTTCTTGAGGGGAAAGCTGTAACTCTGTGAGATGATTTCACAGAACACAAAGAAGTTTCTCAGAAAGCTTCTTTCTCTTTGTTATGGGAGGATATTTCCTTTGGCCCTGTAGTCTTCAAACGGTTTCTAAATATCTGCTCTCAGATTCCACAGAAATAAGGCTAGCAAAGAGATCCACGAAATACAGATATAACTCTGTGAGTGGAAGTAACATATCACAGAGCAGTTTCTCAGAAAGCTTCTTTCCAGATTTCATTGGAGGATATTTCCTTTTTCACCATAGCCCTCTATGGGCTTCCAAATATCACTTTGCCAATTCCACAAGAACTGTCTTAGCGAAAGGCTTCTTGAGGAGAAAGCTGTAGCTCTGTGAGATGATTTCACAGAACACAAAGAAGTTTCTCAGAAAGCTTCTTTCTCTTTGTTATCGGAGGATATTTCCTTTGGCCCTATAGTCTTCAATGGGATCTGAAATATCTGTTCTCAGATTCCACAGAAATAAGGCTAGCAAAGAGATCCACGAAATACAGATGTAACTCTGTGAGTGGAAGTCACATATCACAGAGCAGTTTCTCAGAAAGCTTCTTTCCAGATTTCATCGGAGGATATTTCCTTTTTCACCATAGCCCTCTATGGGCTTCCAAATATCACTTTGCCAATTCCACAAGAACTGTCTTAGCGAAAGGCTTCTTGAGGGGAAAGCTGTAAGTCTGTGAGATGATTTCACAGAACACAAAGAAGTTTCTCAGAAAGCTTCTTTCTCTTTGTTATGGGAGGATATTTCCTTTGGCCCTATAGTCTTCAAAGGGATTCTAAATATCTGCTCTCAGATTCCCCAGAAATAAGTCTAGCAAAGAGATCCACGAAATATAGATGTAGCTCTGTGAGTGGAAGTCACATATCACAGAGCAGTTTCTCAGAAAGCTTCTTTCCAGATTTCATCTGAGGATATTTCCTTTTTCACCATAGCCCTCTATGGGCTTCCAAATATCACTTTGAAAATTCCACAAAAACTGTCTTAGCGAAAGGCTTCTTGAGGGGAAAGCTGTAACTCTGTGAGATGATTTCACAGAACACAAAGAAGTTTCTCAGATAGCTTCTTTCTCTTTGTTATCGTTGGATATTTCCTTTGGCCCAATAGTCTTCAAAGGGATCTGAAATATCTGTTCTCAGATTCCACAGAAATAAGGCTAGCAAAGAGATCCACGAAATACAGATGTAACTCTGTGAGTGGAAGTCACATATCACAGAGCAGTTTCTCAGAAAGCTTCTTTCCAGAATTCATCGGAGGATATTTCCTTTTTCACCATAGCCGTCTATGGGCTTCCAAATATCACTTTGCCAATTCCACAAGAACTGTCTTAGCGAAAGGCTTCTTGAGGGGAAAGCTGCAACTCTGGGAGATGATTTCACAGAACACAAAGAAGTTTCTCAGAAAGCTTCTTTCTCTTTGTTATCGGAGGATATTTCCTTTGGCCCTATAGTCTTCAAAGGGATCCGAAATATCTGTTCTCAGATTCCACAGAAATAAGGCTAGCAAAGAGATCCACAAAATACAGATGTAACTCTGTGAGGGGAAGTCACATATCACAGAGCAGTTTCTCAGAAAGCTTCTTTCCAGATTTCATTGGAGGATATTTCCTTTTTCACCATAGCCCTCTAGGGGCTTCCAAATATCACTTTGCCAATTCCAGAAGAACTGTCTTAGCGAAAGGCTTCTTGAGGGGAAAGCTGTAACTCTGTGAGATGATTTCACAGAACACAAAGAAGTTTTTCAGGAAGCTTCTTTCTCTTTGTTATGGGAGGATATTTCCTTTGGCCCTATAGTCTTCAAAGGGATTCTAAATATCTGCTCTCAGATTCCACAGAAATAAGGCTAGCAAAGAGATCCACGAAATGCTGATGTAACTCTGTGAGGGGAAATCACATATCACAGAGCAATTTCTCA
This sequence comes from Macaca mulatta, assembly GCF_049350105.2. Taxonomy (NCBI): domain Eukaryota; kingdom Metazoa; phylum Chordata; class Mammalia; order Primates; family Cercopithecidae; genus Macaca; species Macaca mulatta. Next base: position 34,589,763 of record NC_133417.1, read on the forward strand.
GAAAGCTTCTTTCCAGATTTCATCGGAGGATATTTCCTTTTTCACTATGGCCCTCTATGGGCTTCCAAATATCACTTTGCCAATTCCACAAGAACTGTCTTAGCGAAAAGCTTCTTGAGGGGAAAGCTGCAACTCTGAGAGATGATTTCACAGAACACAAAGAAGTTTCTCAGAAAGCTTCTTTCTCTTTGTTATGGGAGGATATTTCCTTTGGCCCTATAGTCTTCAAGGGGATTCTAAATATCTGCTTTCAGATTCCACAGAAATAAGGCTAGCAAAGAGATCCACGAAATACAGATATAACTCTGTGAGTGGAAGTCACATATCACAGAGCAGTTTCTCAGAAAGCTTCTTTCCAGATTTCATCCGAGGATATTTCCTTTTTCACCAAAGCCCTCTAAGGGCTTCCAAATATCACTTTGCCAATTCCACAAGAACTGTCTTAGCGAAAGGCTTCTTGAGGGGAAAGCTGTAACTCTGTGAGATGATTTCACAGAACACAAAGAAGTTAATCAGAAAGCTTCTTTCTCTTTGTTATCGGAGGATATTTCCTTTGGCCCTATAGTCTTCAATGGGATCCGAAATATCTGTTCTCAGATTCCACAGAAATAAGGCTAGCAAAGAGATCCACGAAATACAGATGTAACTCTGTGAGTGGAAGTCACATATCACAGAGCAGTTTCTCAGAAAGCGTCTTTCCAGATTTCATTGGAGGGTATTTCCTTTTTCACAATAGCCCTCTAAGGGCTTCCAAATATCTCTTTGCCAATTCCACAAGAACTGTCTTAGCGAAAGGCTTCTTCAGGGGAAAGCTGTAACTCTGGGAGTTGATTTCACAGAACACAAAGAAGTTTCTAAGAAAGCTTCTTTCTCTTTGATATCGGAGGATATTTCCTTTGGCCCTATAGTCTTCAAAGGGATCCGAAATATCTTTTCTCAGATTCCACAGAAATAAGGCTAGCAAAGAGATCCACGAAATACAGATGTAACTCTGTGAGTGGAAGTCATATATCACAGAGCAGTTTCTCAGAAAGCTTCTTTCCAGATTTCATCGGAGGATATTTCCTTTTTCACCATAGCCCTCTATGGGCTTCCAAATATCACTTTGCCAATTCCACAAGAACTGTCTTAGCAAAAGGCTTCTTGAGGGGAAAGCTGTAACTCTGTGATATGATTTCACAGAACACAAAGAAGTTTCTCAGAAAGCTTCTTTCTCTTTGTTATGGGAGGATATTTCCTTTGGCCCTATAGTCTTCAAAGGGTTTCTAAATATCTGCTCTCAGATTCCACAGAAATAAGGCTAGCAAAGAGATCCACGAAATACAGATATAACTCTGTGAGTGGAAGTAACATATCATAGAGCAGTTTCTCAGAAAGCTTCTTTCCAGATTTCATTGGAGGATATTTCCTTTTTCACCATAGCCCTCTATGGGCTTCCAAATATCACTTTGCCAATTCCACAAGAACTGTCTTAGCGAAAGGCTTCTTCAGGGGAAAGCTGTAACTCTGTGAGATGATTTCACAGAACACAAAGAAGTTTCTCAGAAAGCTTCTTTCTCTTTGTTATCGGAGGATATTTCCTTTGGCCCTATAGTCTTCAATGGGATCCGAAATATCTGTTCTCAGATTCCACAGAAATAAGGCTAGCAAAGAGATCCACGAAATACAGATGTAACTCTGTGAGTGGAAGTCACATATCACAGAGCAGTTTCTCAGAAAGCTTCTTTCCAGATTTCATCGGAGGATATTTCCTTTTTCACCATAGCCCTCTATGGGATTCCAAATATCACTTTGCCAATTCCACAAGAACTGTCTTAGCGAAAGCATTCTGGAGGGGAAAGCTGTAACTCTGTGAGATGATTTCACAGAACACAAAGAAGTTTCTCAGAAAGCTTCTATCTCTTTGTTATCGGAGGATATTTCCTTTGGCCCTATAGTCTTCAATGGGATCCGAAATATCTGTTCTCAGATTCCACAGAAATAAGGCTAGCAAAGAGATCCACGAAATACAGATGTAACTCCGTGAGTGGAAGTCACATATCACAGAGCAGTTTCTTAGAAAGCTTCTTTCCAGATTTCATCGGAGGATATTTCCTTTTTCAAAATAGCCGTCAATGGGCTTCCAAATATCACTTTGCCAATTCCACAAGAACTGTCTTAGCGAAAGGCTTCTTGAGGGGAAAGCTGCAACTCTGGGAGATGATTTCACAGAACACAAAGAAGTTTCTCAGAAAGCTTCTTTCTCTTTGTTATCGGAGGATATTTCCTTTGGCCCTATAGTCTTCAAAGGGATCCGAAATATCTGTTCTCAGATTCCACAGAAATAAGGCTAGCAAAGAGATCCACAAAATACAGATGTAACTCTGTGAAGGGAAGTCACATATCACAGAGCAGTTTCTCAGAAAGCTTCTTTCCAGATTTCATTGGAGGGTATTTCCTTTTTCACAATAGCCCTCTAAGGGCTTCCAAATATCACTTTGCCAATTCCACAAAAACTGTCTTTGCGAAAGGCTTCTTCAGGGGAAAGCTGTAACTCTGGGAGATGATTTCACAGAACACAAAGAAGTTTCTCAGAAAATTTCTTTCTCTTTGTTATCGGAGGATATTTCCTTTGGCCCTATAGTCTTCAAAGGGATCCGAAATCTCTGTTCTCAGACTCCACAGAAATAAGGCTAGCAAAGAGATCCAGGAAATACAGATGAAACTCTGTGAGTGGAAGTCTCATATCACAGAGCAGATTCTCAGAATGCTTCTTTCCAGATTTCATCGGAGGATATTTCCTTTTTCACCATAGCCCTCTATGGGCTTCCAAATATCACTTTGCCAATTCCACAAGAACTGTCTTAGCGAAAGGCTTTTTGAGGGGAAAGCTGTAACTCTGTGAGATGATTTCACAGAACACAAAGAAGTTTCTCAGAAAGCTTCTATCTCTTTGTTATCGGAGGATATTTCCTTTGGCCCTATAGTCTTCAAAGGGATCCGAAATATCTGTTCTCAGATTCCACAGAAATAAGGCTAGCAAAGAGATCCACGAAATACTGATGTAACTCTGTGAGTGGAAGTCACATATCACAGAACAGTTTCTCAGAAAGCTTCTTTCCAGATTTCATCGGAGGATATTTCCTTTTTCACCATAGCCCTCTAGGGGCTTCCAAATATCACTTTGCCAATTCCACAAGAACTGTCTTAGCGAAAGGCTTCTTGAGGGGAAAGCTGTAACTCTATGAGATGATTTCACAGAACACAAAGAAGTTTCTCAGAAAGCTTCTTTCTCTTTGTTATCGGAGGATATTTCCTTTGGCCCTATAGTCTTCAAAGGGATCCGAAATATCTGTTCTCAGATTCCACAGAAATAAGGCTAGCAAAGAGTTCCACGAAATACAGATGTAACTCTGTGAGTGGAAGTCACATATCACAGAGCAGTTTCTCAGAAAGCTTCTTTCCAGATTTCATCGGAGGATATTTCCTTTTTCACCATAGCCCTCTATGGGCTTCCAAATATCACTTTGCCAATTCCACAAGAACTGTCTTAGCGAAAGGCTTCTTGAGGGGAAAGCTGTAACTCTGTGAGATGATTTCACAGAACACAAAGAAGTTTCTCAGAAAGCTTCTTTCTCTTTGTTGTGGGAGGATATTTCCTTTGGCACTATAGTCTTGAAAGGGATTCTAAATATCTGCTCTCAGATTCCCCAGAAATAAGGCTAGCAAAGAGATCCACGAAATATAGATGTAACTCTGTGAGTGGAAGTCACATATCACAGAGCAGTTTCTCAGAAAGCTTCTTTCCAGATTTCATCTGAGGATATTTCCTTTTTCACCATAGCCCTCTATGGGCTTCCAAATATCACTTTGAAAATTCCACAAAAACTGTCTTAGCGAAAGGCTTCTTGAGGGGAAAGCTGTAACTCTGTGAGATGATTTCACAGAACACAAAGAAGTTTCTCAGATAGCTTCTTTCTCTTTGTTATCGTTGGATATTTCCTTTGGCCCAATAGTCTTCAAAGGGATCTGAAATATCTGTTCTCAGATTCCACAGAAATAAGGCTAGCAAAGAGATCCACGAAATACAGATGTAACTCTGTGAGTGGAAGTCACATATCACAGAGCAGTTTCTCAGAAAGCTTCTTTCCAGATTTCATCGGAGGATATTTCCTTTTTCACCATAGCCCTCTATGGGCTTCCAAATATCACTTTGCCAATTCCACAAGAACTGTCTTAGCGAAAGGCTTCTTGAGGGGAAAACTGTAACTCTGTAAGATGATTTCACAGAACACAAAGAAGTTTCTCAGAAAGCTTCTTTCTCTTTGTTATCGGAGGATATTTCCTTTGGCCCTATAGTCTTCAAAGGGTTTCTAAATATCTGCTCTCAGATTCCACAGAAATAAGGCTAGCAAAGAGATCCACGAAATACAGATGTAACTCTGTGAGTGGAAGTAACATATCACAGAGCAGTTTCTCAGAAAGCTTCTTTCCAGATTTCATTGGAGGATATTTCCTTTTTCACCATAGCCCTCTATGGGCTTCCAAATATCACTTTGCCAATTCCACAAGAACTGTCTTAGCGAAAGGCTTCTTGAGGAGAAAGCTGTAACTCTGTGAGATGATTTCACAGAACACAAAGAAGTTTCTCAGAAAGCTTCTTTCTCTTTGTTATCGGAGGATATTTCCTTTGGCCCTATAGTCTTCAATGGGATCCGAAATATCTGTTCTCAGATTCCACAGAAATAAGGCTAGCAAAGAGATCCACGAAATACAGATGTAACTCTGTGAGTGGAATTCACATATCACAGAGCACTTTCTCAGAAAGCTTCTTTCCAGATTTCATTGGAGGGTATTTCCTTTTTCACAATAGCCCTCTATGGGCTTCCAAATATCACTTTGCCAATTCCACAAAAACTGTCTTAGCGAAAGGCTTCTTCAGGGGAAAGCTGTAACTCTGGGAGTTGATTTCACAGAACACAAAGAAGTTTCTCAGAAAGCTTCTTTCTCTTTGTTATCGGAGGATATTTCCTTTGGCCCTATAGTCTTCAAAGGGATCCGAAATATCTGTTCTCAGATTCCACAGAAATAAGGCTAGCAAAGAGATCCACGAAATACAGATGTAACTCTGTGAGTGGAAGTCACATATCACAGAGCAGTTTCTCAGAAAGCTTCTTTCCAGATTTCATCGGAGGATATTTCCTTTTTCACCATAGCCCTCTATGGGCTTCCAAATATCACTTTGCCAATTCCACAAGAACTGTCTTAGCAAAAGGCTTCTTGAGGGGAAAGCTGTAACTCTGTGAGATGATTTCACAGAACACAAAGAAGTTTCTCAGAAAGCTTCTTTCTCTTTGTTATGGGAGGATATTTCCTTTGGCCCTGTAGTCTTCAAACGGTTTCTAAATATCTGCTCTCAGATTCCACAGAAATAAGGCTAGCAAAGAGATCCACGAAATACAGATATAACTCTGTGAGTGGAAGTAACATATCACAGAGCAGTTTCTCAGAAAGCTTCTTTCCAGATTTCATTGGAGGATATTTCCTTTTTCACCATAGCCCTCTATGGGCTTCCAAATATCACTTTGCCAATTCCACAAAAACTGTCTTAGCGAAAGGCTTCTTGAGGAGAAAGCTGTAGCTCTGTGAGATGATTTCACAGAACACAAAGAAGTTTCTCAGAAAGCTTCTTTCTCTTTGTTATCGGAGGATATTTCCTTTGGCCCTATAGTCTTCAATGGGATCCGAAATATCTGTTCTCAGATTCCACAGAAATAAGGCTAGCAAAGAGATCCACGAGATACAGATGTAACTGTGTGAGTGGAAGTCACATATCACAGAGCAGTTTCTCAGAAAGCTTCTTTCCAGATTTCATCGGAGGATATTTCCTTTTTCACCATAGCCCTCTATGGGCTTCCAAATATCACTTTGCCAATTCCACAAGAACTGTCTTAGCGAAAGGCTTCTTGAGGGGAAAGCTGTAAGTCTGTGAGATGATTTCACAGAACACAAAGAAGTTTCTCAGAAAGCTTCTTTCTCTTTGTTATGGGAGGATATTTCCTTTGGCCCTATAGTCTTCAAAGGGATTCTAAATATCTGCTCTCAGATTCCCCAGAAATAAGTCTAGCAAAGAGATCCACGAAATATACATGTAGCTCTGTGAGTGGAAGTCACATATCACAGAGCAGTTTCTCAGAAAGCTTCTTTCCAGATTTCATCTGAGGATATTTCCTTTTTCACCATAGCCCTCTATGGGCTTCCAAATATCACTTTGAAAATTCCACAAGAACTGTCTTAGCGAAAGGCTTCTTGAGGGGAAAGCTGTAACTCTGTGAGATGATTTCACAGAACACAAAGAAGTTTCTCAGATAGCTTCTTTCTCTTTGTTATCGTGGGATATTTCCTTTGGCCCAATAGTCTTCAAAGGGATCTGAAATATCTGTTCTCAGATTCCACAGAAATAAGGCTAGCAAAGAGATCCACGAAATACAGATGTAACTCTGTGAGTGGAAGTCACATATCACAGAGCAGTTTCTCAGAAAGCTTCTTTCCAGAATTCATCGGAGGATATTTCCTTTTTCACCATAGCCCTCTATGGGCTTCCAAATATCACTTTGCCAATTCCACAAGAACTGTCTTAGCGAAAGGCTTCTTGAGGGGAAAACTGTAACTCTGTGAGATGATTTCACAGAACACAAAGAAGTTTCTCAGAAAGCTTCTTTCTCTTTGTTATCGGAGGATATTTCCTTTGGCCCTATAGTCTTCAAAGGGTTTCTAAATATCTGCTCTCAGATTCCACAGAAATAAGGCTAGCAAAGAGATCCACGAAATACAGATGTAACTCTGTGAGTGGAAGTAACATATCACAGAGCAGTTTCTCAGAAACTTCTTTCCAGATTTCATTGGAGGATATTTCCTCTTTCACCATAGCCCTCTATGGGCTTCCAAATATCACTTTGCCAATTCCACAAGAACTGTCTTAGCGAAAGGCTTCTTGAGGAGAAAGCTGTAACTCTGTGAGATGATTTCACAGAACAGAAAGAAGTTTCTCAGAAAGCTTCTTTCTCTTTGTTATCGGAGGATATTTCCTTTGGCCCTATAGTCTTCAATGGGATCCGAAATATCTGTTCTCAGATTCCACAGAAATAAGGCTAGCAAAGAGATCCACGAAATACAGATGTAACTCTGTGAGTGGAAGTCACATATCACAGAGCACTTTCTCAGAAAGCTTCTTTCCAAATTTCATTGGAGGGTATTTCCTTTTTCACAATAGCCCTCTATGGGCTTCCAAATATCACTTTGCCAATTCCACAAAAACTGTCTTAGCGAAAGGCTTCTTCAGGGGAAAGCTGTAACTCTGGGAGTTGATTTCAGAGAACACAAAGAAGTTTCTCAGAAAGCTTCTTTCTCTTTGTTATCGGAGGATATTTCCTTTGGCCCTATAGTCTTCAAAGGGATCCGAAATATCTGTTCTCAGATTCCACAGAAATAAGGCTAGCAAAGAGATCCACGAAATACAGATGTAACTCTGTGAGTGGAAGTCACATATCACAGAGCAGTTTCTCAGAAAGCTTCTTTCCAGATTTCATCGGAGGATATTTCCTTTTTCACCATAGCCCTCTATGGGCTTCCAAATATCACTTTGCCAATTCCTCAAGAACTGTCTTAGCAAAAGGCTTCTTGAGGGGAAAGCTGTAACTCTGTGAGATGATTTCACAGAACACAAAGAAGTTTCTCAGAAAGCTTCTTTCTCGTTGTTATGGGAGGATATTTCCTTTGGCCCTGTAGTCTTCAAAGGGTTTCTAAATATCTGCTCTCAGATTCCACAGAAATAAGGCTAGCAAAGAGATCCACGAAATACAGATATAACTCTGTGAGTGGAAGTGACATATCACAGAGCAGTTTCTCAGAAAGCTTCTTTCCAGATTTCATTGGAGGATATTTCCTTTTTCACCATAGCCCTCTATGGGCTTCCAAATATCACTTTGCCAATTCCACAAGAACTGTCTTAGCGAAAGGCTTCTTGAGGAGAAAGCTGTAGCTCTGTGAGATGACTTCACAGAACACCAAGAAGTTTCTCAGAAAGCTTCTTTCTCTTAGTTATCGGAGGATATTTCCTTTGGCCCTATAGTCTTCAATGGGATCCGAAATATCTGTTCTCAGATTCCACAGAAATAAGGCTAGCAAAGAGATCCACGAAATACAGATGTAACTCTGTGAGTGGAAGTCACATATCACAGAGCAGTTTCTCAGAAAGCTTCTTTCCAGATTTCATCGGAGGATATTTCCTTTTTCACCATAGACGTCTATGGGCTTCCAAATATCACTTTGCCAATTCCACAAGAACTGTCTTAGCGAAAGCATTCTGGAGGGGAAAGCTGTACCTCTGTGAGATGATTTCACAGAACACAAAGAAGTTTCTCAGAAAGCTTCTATCTCTTTGTTATCGGAGGATATTTCCTTTGGCCCTATAGTCTTCAAAGGGATCCGAAATATCTGTTCTCAGATTCCACAGAAATAAGGCTAGCAAAGAGATCCACGAAATACAGATGTAACTCTGTGAGTGGAAGTCACATATCACAGAGCAGTTTCTCAGAAAGCTTCTTTCCAGATTTCATCGGAGGATATTTCCTTTTTCACCATAGCCCTCTATGGGCTTCCAAATATCACTTTGCCAATTCCACAAGAACTGTCTTAGCGAAAGGCTTTTTGAGGGGAAAGCTGTAACTCTGTGAGATGATTTCACAGAACACAAAGAAGTTTCTCAGAAAGCTTCTTTCTCTTTGTTATCGGAGGATATTTCCTTTGGCCCTATAGTCTTCAATGGGATCCGAAATATCTGTTCTCAGATTCCACAGAAATAAGGCTAGCAAAGAGATCCACGAAATACAGATGTAACTCTGTGAGTGGAAGTCACATATCACAGAGCACTTTCTCAGAAAGCTTCTTTCCAGATTTCATTGGAGGGTATTTCCTTTTTCACAATAGCCCTCTATGGGCTTCCAATTATCACTTTGCCAATTCCACAAAAACTGTCTTAGCGAAAGGCTTCTTCAGGGGAAATCTGTAACTCTGGGAGTTGATTTCACAGAACACAAAGAAGTTTCTCAGAAAGCTTCTTTCTCTTTGTTATCGGAGGATATTTTCTTTGGCCCTATAGTCTTCAAAGGGATCCGAAATATCTGTTCTCAGATTCCACAGAAATAAGGCTAGCAAAGAGATACACGAAATACAGATGTAACTCTGTGAGTGGAAGTCACATATCACAGAGCAGTTTCTCAGAAAGCTTCTTTCCAGATTTCATTGGAGGGTATTTCCTTTTTCACAATAGCCCTCTATGGGCTTCCAAATATCACTTTGCCAATTCCACAAAAACTGTCTTAGCGAAAGGCTTCTTCAGGGGAAAGCTGTAACTCTGGGAGTTGATTTCACAGAACACAAAGAAGTTTCTCAGAAAGCTTCTTTCTCTTTGTTATCTGAGGATATCTCCTTTGGCCCTATAGTCTTCAAAGGGATCCGAAATATCTGTTCTCAGATTCCACAGAAATAAGGCTAGCAAAGAGATCCACGAAATACAGATGTAACTCTGTGAGTGGAAGTCACATATCACAGAGCAGTTTCTCAGAAAGCTTCTTTCCAGATTTCATCGGAGGATATTTCCTTTTTCACCATAGCCCTCTATGGGCTTCCAAATATCACTTTGGCAATTCCTCAAGAACTGTCTTAGCAAAAGGCTTCTTGAGGGGAAAGCTGTAACTCTGTGAGATGATTTCACAGAACACAAAGACGTTTCTCAGAAAGCTTCTTTCTCTTTGTTATGGGAGGATATTTCCTTTGGCCCTGTAGTCTTCAAAGGGTTTCTAAATATCTGCTCTCAGATTCCACAGAAATAAGGCTAGCAAAGAGATCCACGAAATACAGATATAACTCTGTGAGTGGAAGTGACATATCACAGAGCAGTTTCTCAGAAAGCTTCTTTCCAGATTTCATTGGAGGATATTTCCTTTTTCACCATAGCCCTCTATGGGCTTCCAAATATCACTTTGCCAATTCCACAAGAACTGTCTTAGGTAAAGGCTTCTTGAGGAGAAAGCTGTAGCTCTGTGAGATGATTTCACAGAACACCAAGAAGTTTCTCAGAAAGCTTCTTTCTCTTAGTTATCGGAGGATATTTCCTTTGGCCCTATAGTCTTCAATGGGATCCGAAATATCTGTTCTCAGATTCCACAGAAATAAGGCTAGCAAAGAGATCCACGAAATACAGATGTAACTCTGTGAGTGGAAGTCACATATCACAGAGCAGTTTCTCAGAAAGCTTCTTTCCAGATTTCATCGGAGGATATTTCCTTTTTCACCATAGACGTCTATGGGCTTCCAAATATCACTTTGCCAATTCCACAAGAACTGTCTTAGCGAAAGCATTCTGGAGGGGAAAGCTGTACCTCTGTGAGATGATTTCACAGAACACAAAGAAGTTTCTCAGAAAGCTTCTATCTCTTTGTTATCGGAGGATATTTCCTTTGGCCCTATAGTCTTCAAAGGGATCCGAAATATCTGTTCTCAGATTCCACAGAAATAAGGCTAGCAAAGAGATCCACGAAATACAGATGTAACTCTGTGAGTGGAAGTCACATATCACAGAGCAGTTTCTCAGAAAGCTTCTTTCCAGATTTCATCGGAGGATATTTCCTTTTTCAAAATAGCCGTCAATGGGCTTCCAAATATCACTTTGCCAATTCCACAAGAACTGTCTTAGCGAAGGCTTCTTGAGGGGAAAGCTGCAACTCTGGGAGATGATTTCACAGAACACAAAGAAGTTTCTCAGAAAGCTTCTTTCTCTTTGTTATCGAAGGATATTTCCTTTGGCCCTATAGTCTTCAAAGTGATCCGAAATATCTGTTCTCAGATTCCACAGAAATAAGGCTAGCAAAGAGATCCACAAAATACAGATGTAACTCTGTGAGGGGAAGTCACATATCACAGAGCAGTTTCTCAGAAAGCTTCTTTCCAGATTTCATCGGAGGATATTTCCTTTTTCACCATAGCCCTCTATGGGCTTCCAAATATCACTTTGCCAATTCCACAAGAACTGTCTTAGCGAAAGGCTTTTTGAGGGGAAAGCTGTAACTCTGTGAGATGATTTCACAGAACACAAAGAAGTTTCTCAGAAAGCTTCTTTCTCTTTGTTATCGGAGGATATTTCCTTTGGCCCTATAGTCTTCAATGGGATCCGAAATATCTGTTCTCAGATTCCACAGAAATAAGGCTAGCAAAGAGATCCACGAAATACAGATGTAACTCTGTGAGTGGAAGTCACATATCACAGAGCACTTTCTCAGAAAGCTTCTTTCCAGATTTCATTGGAGGGTATTTCCTTTTTCACAATAGCCCTCTATGGGCTTCCAATTATCACTTTGCCAATTCCACAAAAACTGTCTTAGCGAAAGGCTTCTTCAGGGGAAAGCTGTAACTCTGGGAGTTGATTTCACAGAACACAAAGAAGTTTCTCAGAAAGCTTCTTTCTCTTTGTTATCGGAGGATATTTTCTTTGGCCCTATAGTCTTCAAAGGGATCCGAAATATCTGTTCTCAGATTCCACAGAAATAAGGCTAGCAAAGAGATACACGAAATACAGATGTAACTCTGTGAGTGGAAGTCACATATCACAGAGCACTTTCTCAGAAAGCTTCTTTCCAGATTTCATTGGAGGGTATTTCCTTTTTCACAATAGCCCTCTATGGGCTTCCAAATATCACTTTGCCAATTCCACAAAAACTGTCTTAGCGAAAGGCTTCTTCAGGGGAAAGCTGTAACTCTGGGAGTTGATTTCACAGAACACAAAGAAGTTTCTCAGAAAGCTTCTTTCTCTTTGTTATCGGAGGATATCTCCTTTGGCCCTATAGTCTTCAAAGGGATCCGAAATATCTGTTCTCAGATTCCACAGAAATAAGGCTAGCAAAGAGATCCACGAAATACAGATGTAACTCTGTGAGTGGAAGTCACATATCACAGAGCAGTTTCTCAGAAAGCTTCTTTCCAGATTTCATCGGAGGATATTTCCTTTTTCACCATAGCCCTCTATGGGCTTCCAAATATCACTTTGCCAATTCCTCAAGAACTGTCTTAGCAAAAGGCTTCTTGAGGGGAAAGCTGTAACTCTGTGAGATGATTTCACAGAACACAAAGACGTTTCTCAGAAAGCTTCTTTCTCTTTGTTATGGGAGGATATTTCCTTTGGCCCTGTAGTCTTCAAAGGGTTTCTAAATATCTGCTCTCAGATTCCACAGAAATAAGGCTAGCAAAGAGATCCACGAAATACAGATATAACTCTGTGAGTGGAAGTGACATATCACAGAGCAGTTTCTCAGAAAGCTTCTTTCCAGATTTCATTGGAGGATATTTCCTTTTTCACCATAGCCCTCTATGGGCTTCCAAATATCACTTTGCCAATTCCACAAGAACTGTCTTAGGTAAAGGCTTCTTGAGGAGAAAGCTGTAGCTCTGTGAGATGATTTCACAGAACACCAAGAAGTTTCTCAGAAAGCTTCTTTCTCTTAGTTATCGGAGGATATTTCCTTTGGCCCTATAGTCTTCAATGGGATCCGAAATATCTGTTCTCAGATTCCACAGAAATAAGGCTAGCAAAGAGATCCACGAAATACAGATGTAACTCTGTGAGTGGAAGTCACATATCACAGAGCAGTTTCTCAGAAAGCTTCTTTCCAGATTTCATCGGAGGATATTTCCTTTTTCACCATAGACGTCTATGGGCTTCCAAATATCACTTTGCCAATTCCACAAGAACTGTCTTAGCGAAAGCATTCTGGAGGGGAAAGCTGTACCTCTGTGAGATGATTTCACAGAACACAAAGAAGTTTCTCAGAAAGCTTCTATCTCTTTGTTATCGGAGGATATTTCCTTTGGCCCTATAGTCTTCAAAGGGATCCGAAATATCTGTTCTCAGATTCCACAGAAATAAGGCTAGCAAAGAGATCCACGAAATACAGATGTAACTCTGTGAGTGGAAGTCACATATCACAGAGCAGTTTCTCAGAAAGCTTCTTTCCAGATTTCATCGGAGGATATTTCCTTTTTCAAAATAGCCGTCAATGGGCTTCCAAATATCACTTTGCCAATTCCACAAGAACTGTCTTAGCGAAAGGCTTCTTGAGGGGAAAGCTGCAACTCTGGGAGATGATTTCACAGAACACAAAGAAGTTTCTCAGAAAGCTTCTTTCTCTTTGTTATCGAAGGATATTTCCTTTGGCCCTATAGTCTTCAAAGTGATCCGAAATATCTGTTCTCAGATTCCACAGAAATAAGGCTAGCAAAGAGATCCACAAAATACAGACGTAACTCTGTGAGGGGAAGTCACATATCACAGAGCAGTTTCTCAGAAAGCTTCTTTCCAGATTTCATTGGAGGGTATTTCCTTTTTCACAATAGCCCTCTATGGGCTCCCAAATATCACTTTGCCAATTCCACAAAAACTGTCTTTGCGAAAGGCTTCTTCAGGGGAAAGCTGTAACTCTGGGAGATGATTTCACAGAACACAAAGAAGTTTCTCAGAAAGCTTCTTTCTCTTTGTTATCGGAGGATATTTCCTTTGGCCCTATAGTCTTCAAAGGGATCCGAAATATCTGTTCTCAGACTCCACAGAAATAAGGCTAGCAAAGAGATCCACGAAATACAGATGTAACTCTGTGAGTGGAAGTCACATATCACAGAGCAGTTTCTCAGAAAGCTTCTTTCCAGATTTCATCGGAGGATATTTCCTTTTTCACCATTGCCCTCTAGGGGCTTCCAAATATCACTTTGCCAATTCCACAAGAACTGTCTTAGCGAAAGGCTTCTTGAGGGGAAAGCTGTAACTCTATGAGATGATTTCACAGAACACAAAGAAGTTTCTCAGAAAGCTTCTTTCTCTTTCTTATCGGAGGATATTTCCTTTGGCCCTATAGTCTTCAAAGGGATCCGAAATATCTGTTCTCAGATTCCACAGAAATAAGGCTAGCAAAGAGATCCACGAAATACAGATGTAACTCTGTGAGTGGAAGTCACATATCACAGAGTAGTTTCTCAGAAAGCTTCTTTCCAGATTTCATCGGAGGATATTTAATTTTTCACCATAGCCCTCTATGGACTTCCAAATATCACTTTGCCAATTCCACAAGAACTGTCTTAGCGAAAGGCTTCTTGAGGGGAAAGCTGTAACTCTGTGAGATGATTTCACAGAACATAAAGAAGTTTCTCAGAAAGCTTCTTTCTCTTTGTTATCGGAGGATATTTCCTTTGGCCCTATAGTCTTCAAAGGGATCAGAAATATCTGTTCTCAGATTCCACAGAAATAAGGCTAGCAAAGAGTTCCACAAAATACAGATGTAACTCCGTGAGTGTAAGTCACATATCACAGAGCAGTTTCTCAGAAAGCTTCTTTCCAGATTTCATGGGAGGGTTTTTCCTTTATCACAATGGCCCTCTATGAACTTCCAAATATCACTTTGCCAATTCCACAAAAACTGTCTTAGCGAAAGGCTTCTTCAGGGGAAAGCTGTAACTCTGGGAGATAATTTCACAGAACACAAAGGAGTTTCTCAGAAAGCTTCTTTCTCTTTGTTATCGGAGGATATTTCCTTTGGCCCTATAGTCTTCAAAGGGTTTCTAAATATCTGCTCTCAGATTCCACAGAAATAAGGCTAGCAAAGAGATCCACGAAATACAGATGTAACTCTGTGAGTGGAAGTAACATATCACAGAGCAGTTTCTCAGAAACTTCTTTCCAGATTTCATTGGAGGATATTTCCTCTTTCACCATAGCCCTCTATGGGCTTCCAAATATCACTTTGCCAATTCCACAAGAACTGCCTTAGCGAAAGGCTTCTTGAGGAGAAAGCTGTAACTCTGTGAGATGATTTCACAGAACACAAAGAAGTTTCTCAGAAAGCTTCTTTCTCTTTGTTATCGGAGGATATTTCCTTTGGCCCTATAGTCTTCAAAGGGATCCGAAATATCTGTTCTCAGATTCCACAGAAATAAGGCTAGCAAAGAGATCCACGAAATACAGATGTAACTCTGTGAGTGGAAGTCACATATCACAGAGCAGTTTCTCAGAAAGCTTCTTTCCAGATTTCATTGGAGGGTATTTCCTTTTTCACAATAGCCCTCTATGGGCTTCCAAATATCACTTTGCCAATTCCACAAAAACTGTCTTAGCGAAAGGCTTCTTCAGGGGAAAGCTGTAACTCTGGGAGTTGATTTCACAGAACACAAAGAAGTTTCTCAGAAAGCTTCTATCTCTTTGTTATCGGAGGATATTTCCTTTGGCCCTATAGTCTTCAAAGGGATCCGAAATATCTGTTCTCAGATTCCACAGAAATAAGGCTAGCAAAGAGATCCACGAAATACAGATGTAACTCTGTGAGTGGAAGTCACATATCACAGAGCAGTTTCTCAGAAAGCTTCTTTCCAGATTTCATCGGAGGATATTTCCTTTTTCACCATAGCCCTCTATGGGCTTCCAAATATCACTTTGCCAATTCCTCAAGAACTGTCTTAGCAAAAGGCTTCTTGAGGGGAAAGCTGTAACTCTGTGAGATGATTTCACAGAACACAAAGAAGTTTCTCAGAAAGCTTCTTTCTCTTTGTTATGGGAGGATATTTCCTTTGGCCCTGTAGTCTTCAAAGGGTTTCTAAATATCTGCTCTCAGATTCCACAGAAATAAGGCTAGCAAAGAGATCCACGAAATACAGATGTAACTCTGTGAGTGGAAGTGACATATCACAGAGCAGTTTCTCAGAAAGCTTCTTTCCAGATTTCATTGGAGGATATTTCCTTTTTCACCATAGCCCTCTATGGGCTTCCAAATATCACTTTGCCAATTCCACAAGAACTGTCTTAGCGAAAGGCTTCTTGAGGAGAAAGCTGTAGCTCTGTGAGATGATTTCACAGAACACCAAGAAGTTTCTCAGAAAGCTTCTTTCTCTTAGTTATCGGAGGATATTTCCTTTGGCCCTATAGTCTTCAATGGGATCCGAAATATCTGTTCTCAGATTCCACAGAAATAAGGCTAGCAAAGAGATCCACGAAATACAGATGTAACTCTGTGAGTGGAAGTCACATATCACAGAGCAGTTTCTCAGAAAGCTTCTTTCCAGATTTCATCGGAGGATATTTCCTTTTTCACCATAGACGTCTATGGGCTTCCAAATATCACTTTGCCAATTCCACAAGAACTGTCTTAGCGAAAGCATTCTGGAGGGGAAAGCTGTACCTCTGTGAGATGATTTCACAGAACACAAAGAAGTTTCTCAGAAAGCTTCTATCTCTTTGTTATCGGAGGATATTTCCTTTGGCCCTATAGTCTTCAAAGGGATCCGAAATATCTGTTCTCAGATTCCACAGAAATAAGGCTAGCAAAGAGATCCACGAAATACAGATGTAACTCTGTGAGTGGAAGTCACATATCACAGAGCAGTTTCTCAGAAAGCTTCTTTCCAGATTTCATCGGAGGATATTTCCTTTTTCAAAATAGCCGTCAATGGGCTTCCAAATATCACTTTGCCAATTCCACAAGAACTGTCTTAGCGAAAGGCTTCTTGAGGGGAAAGCTGCAACTCTGGGAGATGATTTCACAGAACACAAAGAAGTTTCTCAGAAAGCTTCTTTCTCTTTGTTATCGAAGGATATTTCCTTTGGCCCTATAGTCTTCAAAGTGATCCGAAATATCTGTTCTCAGATTCCACAGAAATAAGGCTAGCAAAGAGATCCACAAAATACAGATGTAACTCTGTGAGGGGAAGTCACATATCACAGAGCAGTTTCTCAGAAAGCTTCTTTCCAGATTTCATTGGAGGGTATTTCCTTTTTCACAATAGCCCTCTATGGGCTTCCAAATATCACTTTGCCAATTCCACAAAAACTGTCTTTGCGAAAGGCTTCTTCAGGGGAAAGCTGTAACTCTGGGAGATGATTTCACAGAACACAAAGAAGTTTCTCAGAAAGCTTCTTTCTCTTTGTTATCGGAGGATATTTCCTTTGGCCCTATAGTCTTCAAAGGGATCCGAAATATCTGTTCTCAGACTCCACAGAAATAAGGCTAGCAAAGAGATCCAGGAAATACAGATGTAACTCTGTGAGTGGAAGTCTCATATCACAGAGCAGTTTCTCAGAATGCTTCTTTCCAGATTTCATCGGAGGATATTTCCTTTTTCACCATAGCCCTCTATGGGCTTCCAAATATCACTTTGCCAATTCCACAAGAACTGTCTTAGCGAAAGGCTTTTTGAGGGGAAAGCTGTAACTCTGTGAGATGATTTCACAGAACACAAAGAAGTTTCTCAGAAAGCTTCTATCTCTTTGTTATCGGAGGATATTTCCTTTGGCCCTATAGTCTTCAAAGGGATCCGAAATATCTGTTCTCAGATTCCACAGAAATAAGGCTAGCAAAGAGATCCACGAAATACAGATGTAACTCTGTGAGTGGAAGTCACATATCACAGAGCAGTTTCTCAGAAAGCTTCTTTCCAGATTTCATCGGAGGATATTTCCTTTTTCACCATAGCCCTCTAGGGGCTTCCAAATATCACTTTGCCAATTCCACAAGAACTGTCTTAGCGAAAGACTTCTTGAGGGGAAAGCTGTAACTCTATGAGATGATTTCACAGAACACAAAGAAGTTTCTCAGAAAGCTTCTTTCTCTTTCTTATCGGAGGATATTTCCTTTGGCCCTATAGTCTTCAAAGGGATCCGAAATATCTGTTCTCAGATTCCACAGAAATAAGGCTAGCAAAGAGATCCACGAAATACAGATGTAACTCTCTGAGTGGAAGTCACATATCACAGAGCAGTTTCTCAGAAAGCTTCTTTCCAGATTTCATCGGAGGATATTTAATTTTTCACCATAGCCCTCTATGGGCTTCCAAATATCACTTTGCCAGTTCCACAAGAACTGTCTTAGCGAAAGGCTTATTGAGGGGAAAGCTGTAACTCTGTGACATGATTTCACAGAACATAAAGAAGTTTCTCAGAAAGCTTCTTTCTCTTTGTTATCGGAGGATATTTCCTTTGGCCCTATAGTCTTCAAAGGGATCAGAAATATCTGTTCTCAGATTCCACAGAAATAAGGCTAGCAAAGAGTTCCACAAAATACAGATGTAACTCCGTGAGTGGAAGTCACATATCACAGAGCAGTTTCTCAGAAAGCTTCTTTCAAGATTTCATGGGAGGGTTTTTCCTTTATCACAATAGCCCTCTATGAACTTCCAAATATCACTTTGCCAATTCCACAAAAACTGTCTTAGCGAAAGGCTTCTTCAGGGGAAAGCTGTAACTCTGGGAGATAATTTCACAGAACACAAAGGAGTTTCTCAGAAAGCTTCTTTCTCTTTGTTATCGGAGTTTATATCCTTTTGCCCTATAGTCTTCAAAGGGATCCTAAATATCTGTTCTCAGACTCCACAGAAATAAGGCTAGCAAAGACATCCACGAAATACAGATGAAACTCTGTGAGTGGAAGTCTCATATCACAGAGCAGTTTCTCAGAATGCCTCTTTCCAGATTTCATCGGAGGATATTTCCTTTTTCACCATAGCCCTCTATGGGCTTCCAAATATCACTTTGCCAATTCCACAAGAACTGTCTTAGCGAAAGGCTTCTTGAGGGGAAAGCTGTAACTCTGTGAGATGATTTCACAGAACACAAAGAAGTTTCTTAGAAAGCTTCTTTCTCTTTGTTAACGGAGGATATTTCCTTTGGCCCTATAGTCGTCAAAGGGATCCGAAATATCTGTTCTCAGATTCCACAGAAATAAGGCTAGCAAAGAGATCCACGAGATACTGATGTAACTCTGTGAGTGGAAGTCACATATCACAGAGCAGTTTCTCAGAAAGCTTCTTTGCAGATTTCATCGTAGGATATTTCCTTTTTCACCATAGCCGTCTATGGGCTTCCAAATATCACTTTGCCAATTGCACAAGAACTTTCTTAGCGAAAGGCTTCTTGAGGGGAAAGCTGTAACTCTGGGAGATGATTTCACAGAACACAAAGAAGTTTCTCAGAAAGCTTCTTTCTCTTTCTTATCGGAGGATATTTCCTTTGGCCCTATAGTATTCAAAGGGATCCGAAATATCTGTTCTCAGACTCCACAGAAATAAGGCTAGCAAAGACATCCACGAAATACAGATGAAACTCTGTGAGTGGAAGTCTCATATCACAGAGCAGTTTCTCAGAATGCCTCTTTCCAGATTTCATCGGAGGATATTTCCTTTTTCACCATAGCCCTCTATGGGCTTCCAAATATCACTTTTCCAATTCCACAAGAACTGTCTTAGCGAAAGGCTTCTTGAGGGGAAAGCTGTAACTCTGTGAGATGATTTCACAGAACACAAAGAAGTTTCTTAGAAAGCTTCTTTCTCTTTGTTAACGGAGGATATTTCCTTTGGCCCTATAGTCTTCAAAGGGATCCGAAATATCTGTTCTCAGATTCCACAGAAATAAGGCTAGCAAAGAGATCCACGAGATACTGATGTAACTCTGTGAGTGGAAGTCACATATCACAGAGCAGTTTCTCAGAAAGCTTCTTTGCAGATTTCATCGTAGGATATTTCCTTTTTCACCATAGCCGTCTATGGGCTTCCAAATATCACTTTGCCAATTGCACAAGAACTTTCTTAGCGAAAGGCTTCTTGAGGGGAAAGCTGTAACTCTGGGAGATGATTTCACAGAACACAAAGAAGTTTCTCAGAAAGCTTCTTTCTCTTTCTTATCGGAGGATATTTCCTTTGGCCCTATAGTATTCAAAGGGATCCGAAATATCTGTTCTCAGATTTCACAGAAATAAGGCTAGCAAAGAGATCCACGAAATACAGATGTAACTCTGTGAGTGGAAGTCACATATCACAGAGCAGTTTCTCAGAAAGCTTCTTTCCAGATTTCATCGGAGGATATTTCCTTTTTCACCATAGCCCTCTATGGGCTTCCAAATATCACTTTGCCAATTCCACAAGAACTGTCTTAGCGAAAGGCTTCTTGAGGGGAAAACTGTAACTCTGTGAGATGATTTCACAGAACCCAAAGAAGTTTCTCAGAAAGCTTCTTTCTCTTTGTTATCGGAGGATATTTCCTTTGGCCCTATAGTCTTCAAAGGGTTTCTAAATATCTGCTCTCAGATTCCACAGAAATAAGGCTACCAAAGAGATCCACGAAATACAGATGTAACTCTGTGAGTGGAAGTAACATATCACAGAGCAGTTTCTCAGAAAGCTTCTTTCCAGATTTCATTGGAGGATATTTCCTTTTTCACCATAGCCCTCTATGGGCTTGCAAATATCACTTTGCCAATTCCACAAGAACTGTCTTAGCGAAAGGCTTCTTGAGGAGAAAGCTGTAACTCTGTGAGATGATTTCACAGAACACAAAGAAGTTTCTCAGAAAGCTTCTTTCTCTTTGTTATCGGAGGATATTTCCTTTGGCCCTATAGTCTTCAAAGGGATCCGAAATATCTGTTTTCAGATTCCACAGAAATAAGGCTAGCAAAGAGATCCACGAAATACAGATGTAACTCTGTGAGTGGAAGTCACATATCACAGAGCACTTTCTCAGAAAGCTTCTTTCCAGATTTCATTGGAGGGTATTTCCTTTTTCACAATAGCCCTCTATGGGCTTCCAAATATCACTTTGCCAATTCCACAAAAACTGTCTTAGCGAAAGGTTTCTTCAGGGGAAAGCTGTAACTCTGGGAGTTGATTTCACAGAACACAAAGAAGTTTCTCAGAAAGCTTCTTTCTCTTTGTTATCGGAGGATATTTTCTTTGGCCCTATAGTCTTCAAAGGGATCCGAAATATCTGTTCTCAGATTCCACAGAAATAAGGCTAGCAAAGAGATCCACGAAATACAGATGTAACTCTGTGAGTGGAAGTCACATATCACAGAGCAGTTTCTCAGAAAGCTTCTTTCCAGATTTCATCGGAGGATATTTCCTTTTTCACCATAGCCCTCTATGGGCTTCCAAATATCACTTTGCCAATTCCACAAGAACTGTCTTAGCAAAAGGCTTCTTGAGGGGAAAGCTGTAACTCTGTGAGATGATTTCACAGAACAGAAAGAAGTTTCTCAGAAAGCTTCTTTCTCTTTGTTATGGGAGGATATTTCCTTTGGCCCTGTAGTCTTCAAAGGGTTTCTAAATATCTGCTCTCAGATTCCACAGAAATAAGGCTAGCAAAGAGATCCACGAAATACAGATATAACTCTGTGAGTGGAAGTAACATATCACAGAGCAGTTTCTCAGAAAGCTTCTTTCCAGATTTAATCGGAGGATATTTCCTTTTCACCGTAGCCCTCCATGGGCTTCCAAATATCACTTTGCCAATTCCACAAGAACTGTCTTAGCGAAAGGCTTCTTGAGGAGAAAGCTGTAGCTCTGTGAGAAGATTTCACAGAACACAAAGAAGTTTCTCAGAAAGCTTCTTTCTCTTTGTTATCGGAGGATATTTCCTTTGGCCCTATAGTCTTCAATGGGATCCGAAATATCTGTTCTCAGATTCCACAGAAATAAGGCTAGCAAAGAGATCCACGAAATACAGATGTAACTCTGTGAGTGGAAGTCACATATCACAGAGCAGTTTCTCAGAAAGCTTCTTTCCAGATTTCATCGGAGGATATTTCCTTTTTCACCATAGACGTCTATGGGCTTCCAAATATCACTTTGCCAATTGCACAAGAACTGTCTTAGCGAAAGCATTCTGTAGGGGAAAGCTGTAACTCTGTGAGATGATTTCACAGAACACAAAGAAGTTTCTCAGAAAGCTTCTATCTCTTTGTTATCGGAGGATATTTCCTTTGGCCCTATAGTCCTCAAAGGGATCCGAAATATCTGTTCTCAGATTCCACAGAAATAAGGCTAGCAAAGAGATCCACGAAATACAGATGTAACTCTGTGAGTGGAAGTCACATATCACAGAGCAGTTTCTCAGAAAGCTTCTTTCCAGATTTCATCGGAGGATATTTCCTTTTTCAAAATAGCCGTCAATGGGCTTCCAAATATCACTTTGCCAATTCCACAAGAACTGTCTTAGGGAAAGGCGTCTTGAGGAGAAAGCTGCAACTCTGGGAGATGATTTCACAGAACACAAAGAAGTTTCTCAGAAAGCTTCTTTCTCTTTGTTATCGAAGGATATTTCCTTTGGCCCTATAGTCTTCAAAGGGATCCGAAATATCTGTTCTCAGATTCCACAGAAATAAGGCTAGCAAAGAGATCCACAAAATACAGATGTAACTCTGTGAGGGGAAGTCACATATCACAGAGCAGTTTCTCAGAAAGCTTCTTTCCAGATTTCATTGGAGGGTATTTCCTTTTTCACAATAGCCCTCTATGGGCTTCCAAATATCACTTTGCCAATTCCACAAAAACTGTCTTTGCGAAAGGCTTCTTCAGGGGAAAGCTGTAACTCTGGGAGATGATTTCACAGAACACAAAGAAGTTTCTCAGAAAGCTTCTTTCTCTTTGTTATCGGAGGATATTTCCTTTGGCCCTATAGTCTTCAAAGGGATCCGAAATATCTGTTCTCAGACTCCACAGAAATAAGGCTAGCAAAGAGATCCAGGAAATACAGATGAAACTCTGTGAGTGGAAGTCTCATATCACAGAGCAGTTTCTCAGAATGCTTCTTTCCAGATTTCATCGGAGGATATTTCCTTTTTCACCATAGCCCTCTATGGGCTTCCAAATATCACTTTGCCAATTCCACAAGAACTGTCTTAGCGAAAGGCTCTTTGAGGGGAAAGCTGTAACTCTGTGAGATGATTTCACAGAACACAAAGAAGTTTCTCAGAAAGCTTCTATCTCTTTGTTATCAGAGGATATTTCCTTTGGCCCTATAGTCTTCAAACGGATCCGAAATATCTGTTCTCAGATTCCACAGAAATAAGGCTAGCAAAGAGATCCACGAAATACAGATGTAACTCTGTGAGTGGAAGTCACATATCATAGAGCACTTTCTCAGAAAGCTTCTTTCCAGATTTCATTGGAGGGTATTTCCTTTTTCACAATAGCCCTCTATGGGCTTCCAATTATCACTTTGCCAATTCCACAAAAACTGTCTTAGCGAAAGGCTTCTTCAGGGGAAAGCTGTAACTCTGGGAGTTGATTTCACAGAACACAAAGAAGTTTCTCAGAAAGCTTCTTTCTCTTTGTTATCGGAGGATATTTTCTTTGGCCCTATAGTCTTCAAAGGGATCCGAAATATCTGTTCTCAGATTCCACAGAAATAAGGCTAGCAAAGAGATCCACGAAATACAGATGTAACTCTGTGAGTGGAAGTCACATATCACAGAGCAGTTTCTCAGAAAGCTTCTTTCCAGATTTCATCGGAGGATATTTCCTTTTTCACCATAGCCCTCTATGGGCTTCCAAATATCACTTTGCCAATTCCTCAAGAACTGTCTTAGCAAAAGGCTTCTTGAGGGGAAAGCTGTAACTCTGTGAGATGATTTCACAGAACACAAAGAAGTTTCTCAGAAAGCTTCTTTCTCTTTGTTATGGGAGGATATTTCCTTTGGCCCTGTAGTCTTCAAAGGGTTTCTAAATATCTGCTCTCAGATTCCACAGAAATAAGGCTAGCAAAGAGATCCACGAAATACAGATATAACTCTGTGAGTGGAAGTGACATATCACAGAGCAGTTTCTCAGAAAGCTTCTTTCCAGATTTCATTGGAGGATATTTCCTTTTTCACCATAGCCCTCTATGGGCTTCCAAATATCACTTTGCCAATTCCACAAGAACTGTCTTAGCGAAAGGCTTCTTGAGGAGAAAGCTGTAGCTCTGTGAGATGATTTCACAGAACACCAAGAAGTTTCTCAGAAAGCTTCTTTCTCTTAGTTCTCGGAGGATATTTCCTTAGGCCCTATAGTTTTCAAAGGGATCCGAAATATCTGTTCTCAGATTCCACAGAAATAAGGCCAGCAAAGAGATCCACGAAATAAAGATGTAACTCTGTGAGTGGAAGTCTCATATCACAGAGCAGTTTCTCAGAATGCTTCTTTCCAGATTTCATCGGAGGATATTTCCTTTTTCACCATAGCCCTCTATGGGCTTTCAAATATCACTTTGCCAATTCCACAAGAACTGTCTTAGCGAAAGGCTTCTTGAGGGGAAAGCTGTAACTCTGTGAGATGATTTCACAGAACACAAAGAAGTTTCTTAGAAAGCTTCTTTCTCTTTGTTAACGGAGGATATTTCCTTTGGCCCTATAGTCTTCAAAGGGATCCGAAATATCTGTTCTCAGATTCCACAGAAATAAGGCTAGCAAAGAGATCCACGAGATACTGATGTAACTCTGTGAGTGGAAGTCACATATCACAGAGCAGTTTCTCAGAAAGCTTCTTTGCAGATTTCATCGTAGGATATTTCCTTTTTCACCATAGCCGTCTATGGGCTTCCAAATATCACTTTGCCAATTGCACAAGAACTTTCTTAGCGAAAGGTTTCTTGAGGGGAAAGCTGTAACTCTGGTAGATGATTTCACAGAACACAAAGAAGTTTCTCAGAAAGCTTCTTTCTCTTTGTTATCGGAGGATATTTCCTTTGGCCCTATAGTATTCAAAGGGATCCGAAATATCTGTTCTCAGATTTCACAGAAATAAGGCTAGCAAAGAGATCCACGAAATACAGATGTAACTCTGTGAGTGGAAGTCACATATCACAGAGCAGTTTCTCAGAAAGCTTCTTTCCAGATTTCATCTGAGGATATTTCCTTTTTCACCATAGCCCTCTATGGGCTTCCAAATATCACTTTGCCAATTCCACAAGAACTGTCTTAGCGAAAGGCTTCCTGAGGCGAAAGCTGTAACTCTATGAGATGATTTCACAGAACAGAAAGAAGTTTCTCAGAAAGCTTCTTTCTCTTTGTTATCGGAGGATATTTCCTTTGGCCCTATAGTCTTCAAAGGGATCCGAAATATCTGTTCTCAGATTCCACAGAAATAAGGCTAGCAAAGAGATCCACGAAATACAGATGTAACTCTGTGAGTGGAAGTCACATATCACAGAGCAGTTTCTCAGAATGCTTCTTTCCAGATTTCATCGGAGGATATTTCCTTTTTCACCATAGCCCTCTATGGGCTTCCAAATATCACTTTGCAAATTCCACAAGAACTGTCTTAGCGAAAGGCTTCTTGAGGGGAAAGCTGTAACTCTGTGAGATGATTTCACAGAACACAAAGAAGTTTCTTAGAAAGCTTCTTTCTCTTTGCTAACGGAGGATATTTCCTTTGGCCCTATAGTCTTCAAAGGGATCCGAAATATCTGTTCTCAGATTCCACAGAAATAAGGCTAGCAAACAGATCCACGAGATACTGATGTAACTCTGTGAGTGGAAGTCACATATCACAGAGCAGTTTCTCAGAAAGCTTCTCTGCAGATTTCATCGTAGGATATTTCCTTTTTCACCATAGCCGTCTATGGGCTTCCAAATATCACTTTGCCAATTGCACAAGAACTTTCTTAGCGAAAGGCTTCTTGAGGGGAAAGCTGTAACTCTGGGAGATGATTTCACAGAACACAAAGAAGTTTCTCAGAAAGCTTCTTTCTCTTTGTTATCGGAGGATATTTCCTTTGGCCCTATAGTATTCAAAGGGATCCGAAATATCTGTTCTCAGATTTCACAGAAATAAGGCTAGCAAAGAGATCCACGAAATACAGATGTAACTCTGTGAGTGGAAGTCACATATCACAGAGCAGTTTCTCAGAAAGCTTCTTTCCAGATTTCATCGGAGGATATTTCCTTTTTCACCATAGCCCTCTATGGGCTTCCAAATATCACTTTGCCAATTCCACAAGAACTGTCTTAGCGAAAGGCTTCTTGAGGCGAAAGCTGTAACTCTATGAGATGATTTCACAGAACACAAAGAAGTTTCTCAGAAAGCTTCTTTCTCTTTGTTATCGGAGGATATTTCCTTTGGCCCTATAGTCTTCAAAGGGATCCGAAATATCTGTTCTCAGATTCCACAGAAATAAGGCTAGCAAAGAGATCCACGAAATGCTGATGTAACTCTGTGAGTGGAAATCACATATCACAGAGCAGTTTCTCAGAAAGCTTCTTTCCAGATTTCATTCGAGGATATTTCCTTTTTCACCCTAGCCCTCTATGGGCTTCCAAATATCACTTTGCCAATTCCAGAAGAACTGTCTTAGCGAAAGGCTTCCTGAGGGGAAAGCTGTAACTCTGGGAAATGATTTCACAGAACACAAAGAAGTTTCTCAGGAAGCTTCTTTCTCTTTGTTATCGGAGGATATTTCCTTTGGCCCTATAGTCTTCAAAGGGATTCTAAATATCTGCTCTCAGATTCCACAGAAATAAGGCTAGCAAAGAGATCCACGAAATGCTGATGTAACTCTGTGAGTGGAAATCACATATCACAGAGCAGTTTCTCAGAAAGCTTCTTTCCAGATTTCATTCGAGGATATTTCCTTTTTCACCATAGCCCTTTATGGGCTTCCAAATATCACTTTGCCAATTCCACAAGAACTGTCTTAGCGAAAGGCTTCTTGAGGGGAAAGCTGTAACTCTGGGAAATGATTTCACAGAACACAAAGAAGTTTCTCAGAAAGCTTCTTTCTCTTTGTTATCGGAGGATATTTCCTTTGGCCCTATAGTCTTCAAAGGGATCCGAAATATCTGTTCTCAGATTCCACAGAAATAAGGCTAGCAAAGAGATCCACGAAATACAGATGTAACTCTGTGAGTGGAAGTCACATATCACAGAGCAGTTTCTCAGAAAGCTTCTTTCCAGATTTCATTCGAGGATATTTCCTTTTTCACCATAGCCCTCTATGGGCTTCCAAATATCACTTTGCCAATTCCAGAAGAACTGTCTTAGCGAAAGGCTTCTTGAGGGGAAAGCTGTAACTCTGTGAGATGATTTCACAGAACACAAAGAAGTTTCTCAGAAAGCTTCTTTCTCTTTGTTATCGGAGGATATTTCCTTTGGCCCTATAGTCTTCAAAGGGATCCGAAATATCTATTCTCAGATTCCACAGAAATAAGGCTAGCAAAGAGATCCACGAAAAACAGATATGACTCTGTGAGTGGAAGTCACATATCACAGAGCAGTTTCTCAGAAAGCTTCTTTCCAGATTTCATCGGAGGATATTTCCTTTTTCACCATAGCCCTCTATGGGCTTCCAAATATCACTTTTTCAATTCCACAAGAACTGTCTTAGCGAAAGGCTTCTTGAGGGGAAAGCTGTAACTCTGTGAGATGATTTCACAGAACACAAAGAAGTTTCTCAGAAAGCTTCTTTCTCTTTGTTATGGGAGGATATTTCCTTTGGCCCTATAGTCTTCAAAGGGATCCGAAATATCTGTTCTCAGATTCCACAGAAATAAGGCTAGCAAAGAGATCCACGAAATACAGATGTAACTCTGTGAGTGGAAGTCACATATCACAGAGCAGTTTCTCAGAAAGCTTCTTTGCAGATTTCATCGGAGGATATTTCCTTTTTCACCATAGCCCTCTAGGGGCTTCAAAATATCACTTTGCCAATTCCACAAGAACTGTCTTAGCGAAAGGCTTCTTGAGGGGAAAGCTGTAACTCTGTGAGATGATTTCACAGAACACAAGGAAGTTTCTCAGGAAGCTTCTTTCTCTTTGTTATCGGAGGATATTTCCTTTGGCCCTATAGTCTTCAAAGGGATTCTAAATATCTGCTCTCAGATTCCACAGAAATAAGGCTAGCAAAGAGATCCACGAAACGCTGATGTAACTCTGTGAGTGGAAATCACATATCACAGAGAAGTTTCTCAGAAAGCTTCTTTCCAGATTTCATTGGAGAATATTTCCTTTTTCACCATAGCCCTCTATGGGCTTCCAAATATCACTTTGCCAATTCCACAAGAACTGTCTTAGCGAAAGGCTTCTTGAGGGGAAAGCTGTAACTCTGGGAAATGATTTCACAGAACACAAAGAAGTTTCTCAGAAAGCTTCTTTCTCTTTGTTATCGGAGGATATTTCCTTTGGCCCTATAGTCTTCAAAGGAATCCGAAATATCTGTTCTCAGATTCCACAGAAATAAGGCTAGCAAAGAGATCCACGAAATAAAGATGTAACTCTGTGAGTGGAAGTCACATATCACAGAGCAGTTTCTCAGAAAGCTTCTTTCCAGATTTCATTCGAGGATATTTCCTTTTTCAACATAGCCCTCTATGGGCTTCCAAATATCACTTTGCCAATTCCAGAAGAACTGTCTTAGCGAAAGGCTTCTTGAGGGGAAAGCTGTAACTCTGTGAGATGATTTCACAGAACACAAAGAAGTTTCTCAGAAAGCTTCTTTCTCTTTGTTATCGGAGGATATTTCCTTTGGCCCTATAGTCTTCAAAGGGATCCGAAATATCTATTCTCAGATTCCACAGAAATAAGGCTAGCAAAGAGATCCACGAAAAACAGATATGACTCTGTGAGTGGAAGTCACATATCACAGAGCAGTTTCTCAGAAAGCTTCTTTCCAGATTTCATCGGAGGATATTTCCTTTTTCACCATAGCCCTCTATGGGCTTCCAAATATCACTTTTCCAATTCCACAAGAACTGTCTTAGCGAAAGGCTTCTTGAGGGGAAAGCTGTAACTCTGTGAGATGATTTCACAGAACACAAAGAAGTTTCTCAGAAAGCTTCTTTCTCTTTGTTATCGGAGGATATTTCCTTTGGCCCTATAGTCTTCAAAGGGATCCGAAATATCTGTTCTCAGATTCCACAGAAATAAGGCTAGCAAAGAGATCCACGAAATACAGATGTAACTCTGTGAGTGGAAGTCACATATCACAGAGCAGTTTCTCAGAAAGCTTCTTTCCAGATTTAATCGGAGGATATTTCCTTTTTCACCATAGCCCTCTATGGGCTTCCAAATATCACTTTGCCAATTCCACAAGAACTGTCTTAGCGAAAGGCTTCTTGAGGGGAAAGCTGTAACTCTGTGAGATGATTTCACAGAACACAAAGAAGTTTCTCAGAAAGCTTCTTTCTCTTTGTTATCGGAGGATATTTCCTTTGGCCCTATAGTCTTCAAAGGGATCCGAAATATCTGTTCTCAGATTCCACAGAAATAAGGCTAGCAAAGAGATCCACGAAATACAGATGTAACTCTGTGAGTGGAAGTCACATATCACAGAGCAGTTTCTCAGAAAGCTTCTTTCCAGATTTCATCGGAGGATATTTCCTTTTTCACCATAGACGTCTATGGGCTTCCAAATATCACTTTGCCAATTCCACAAGAACTGTCTTAGCGAAAGCCTTCTGTAGGGGAAAGCTGTAACTCTGTGAGATGATTTCACAGAACACAAAGAAGTTTCTCAGAAAGCTTCTATCTCTTTGTTATCGGAGGATATTACCTTTGGCCCTATAGTCTTCAAAGGGATCCGAAATATCTGTTCTCAGATTCCACAGAAATAAGGCTAGCAAAGAGATCCACGAAATACAGATGTAACTCTGTGAGGGGAAGTCACATATCACAGAGCAGTTTCTCAGAAAGCTTCTTTCCAGATTTCATCGGAGGATATTTCCTTTTTCAAAATAGCCGTCAATGGGCTTCCAAATATCACTTTGCCAATTCCACAAGAACTGTCTTAGCGAAAGGCTTCTTGAGGGGAAAGCTGCAACTCTGGGAGATGATTTCACAGAACACAAAGAAGTTTCTCAGAAAGCTTCTTTCTCTTTGTTATCGGAGGATATTTCCTTTGGCGCTATAGTCTTCAAAGGGATCCGAAATATCTGTTCTCAGATTCCACAGAAATAAGGCTAGCAAAGAGATCCACAAAATACAGATGTAACTCTGTGAGGGGAAGTCACATATCACAGAGCAGTTTCTCAGAAAGCTTGTTTCCAGATTTCATTGGAGGGTATTTCCTTTTTCACCATAGCCCTCTATGGGCTTCCAAATATCACTTTGCCAATTCCACAAGAACTGTCTTAGCGAAAGGCTTCTTGAGGGGAAAGCTGTAACTCTGTGAGATGATTTCACAGAACACAAAGAAGTTTCTCAGAAAGCTTCTTTCTCTTTGTTATCGGAGGATATTTCCTTTGGCCCTATAGTCTTCAAAGGGATCCGAAATATCTGTTCTCAGATTCCACAGAAATAAGGCTAGCAAAGAGATCCACGAAATACAGATGTAACTCTGTGAGTGGAAGTCACATATCACAGAGCAGTTTCTCAGAAAGCTTCTTTCCAGATTTCATCGGAGGATATTTCCGTTTACACCATAGCCGTCTATGGGCATCCAAATATCACTTTGCCAATTCCACAAGAACTGTCTTAGCGAAAGGCTTCTTGAGGGGAAAGCTGCAACTCTGGGAGATGATTTCACAGAACACAAAGAAGTTTCTCAGAAAGCTTCTTTCTCTTTGTTATCGGAGGATATTTCCTTTGGCCCTATAGTCTTCAAAGGGATCCGAAATATCTGTTCTCAGATTCCACAGAAATAAGGCTAGCAAAGAGATCCACGAAATACAGATGTAACTCTGTGAGTGGAAGTCACATATCACAGAGCAGTTTCTCAGAAAGCTTCTTTCCAGATTTCATCGGAGGATATTTCCTTTTTCACCATAGCCCTCTATGGGCTTCCAAATATCACTTTGCCAATTCCACAAGAACTGTCTTAGCGAAAGGCTTCTTGAGGGGAAAGCTGTAACTCTGTTAGATGATTTCACAGAACACAAAGAAGTTTCTCAGAAAGCTTCTTTCTCTTTGTTATCGGAGGATATTTCCTTTGGCCCTATAGTCTTCAAAGGGATTCTAACTATCTGCTCTCAGATTCCACAGAAATAAGGCTAGCAAAGAGATCCACGAAATACTGATGTAACTCTGTGAGTGGAAATCACATATCACAGAGCAGTTTCTCAGAAAGCTTCTTTCCAGATTTCATTCGAGGATAATTCCTTTTTCACCATAGCCCTCTAAGGGGTTCCAAATATCACTTTGCCAATTCCACAAGAACTGTCTTAGCGAAAGGCTTCTTGAGGGGAAAGCTGTAACTCTGTGAGATGATTTCACAGAACACAAAGAAGTTTCTTAGAAAGCTTCTTTCTCTTTGTTATCGGAGGATATTTCCTTTGGCCCTATAGTCTTCCATGGGATCCGAAATATCTATTCTCAGATTCCACAGAAATAAGGCTAGCAAAGAGATCCACGAAATACAGATGTAACTCTGTGAGTGGAAGTCACATATCACAGAGCAGTTTCTCAGAAAGATTCTTTCCAGATTTCATCGGAGGATATTTCCTTTTTCACCATAGCCATCTATGGCCTTCCAAATATCACTTTGCCAATTCCACAAGAACTGTCTTAGCGAAAGGCTTCTTGAGGGGAAAGCTGTAACTCTGTGAGATGATTTCACAGAACACAAACAAGTTTCTCAGAAAGCTTCTATCTCTTTGTTATCGGATGATATTTCCTTTGGCCCTATAGTCTTCAAAGGGATCCGAAATATCGGTTCTCAGATTCCACAGAAATAAGGCTAGCAAAGAGATCCACGAAATACAGATGTAACTCTGTGAGTGGAAGTCACATATCACAGACCAGTTTCTCAGAAAGCTTCTTTCCAGATTTCATCGGAGGATATTTCCTTTTTCACCATAGCCGTCTATGGGCTTCCAAATATCACTTTGCCAATTCTACAAGAACTGTCTTAGCGAAAGGCTTCTTGAGGGGAAAGCTGTAACTCTATGAGATAATTTCACAGAACACAAAGAAGTTTCTCAGAAAGCTTCTTTCTCTTTGTTATCGGAGGATATTTCCTTTGGCCCTATAGTCTTCAAAGGGATCCGAAATATCTGTTCTCAGATTCCACAGAAATAAGGCTAGCAAAGAGATCCACGAAATACAGATGTAACTCTGTGAGTGGAAGTCACATATCACAGAGCAGTTTCTCAGAAAGCTTCTTTCCAGATTTCATCGGAGGATATTTACTTTTTCACCATAGCCCTCTATGGGCTTCCAAATATCACTTTGCCAATTCCACAAGAACTGTCTTAGCGAAAGGCTTCTTGAGGGGAAAGCTGTAACTCTGTGAGATGATTTCACAGAACACAAAGAAGTTTCTCAGAAAGCTTCTTTCTCTTTGTTATCGGAGGATATTTCCTTTGGCCCTATAGTCTTCAAAGGGTTTCTAAATATCTGCTCTCAGATTCCACAGAAATAAGGCTAGCAAAGAGATCCACGAAATACAGATGTAACTCTGTGATTGGAAGTAACATATCACAGAGCAGTTTCTCAGAAAGCTTCTTTCCAGATTTCATTGGAGGATATTTCCTTTTTCACCATAGCCCTCTATGGGCTTCCAAATATCACTTTGCCAATTCCACAAGAACTGTCTTAGCGAAAGGCTTCTTGAGGAGAAAGCTGTAACTCTGTGACATGATTTCACAGAACACAAAGAAGTTTCTCAGAAAGCTTCTATCTCTTTGTTATCGGAGGATATTTCCTTTGGCCCTATAGTCTTCAAAGGGATCCGAATTATCTGTTCTCAGATTCCACAGAAACAAGGCTAGCAAAGAGATCCACGAAATACAGATGTAACTCTGTGAGTGGAAGTCACATATCACAGAGCAGTTTCTCAGAAAGCTTCTTTCCAGATTTCATCGGAGGATATTTCCTTTTTCACCATAGCCGTCTATGGTCTTCCAAATATCACTTAGCCAATTCCACAAGAACTGTCTTAGCGAAAGCCTTCTTGAGGGGAAAGCTGCAACTCTGTGAGATGATTTCACAGAACACAAAGAAGTTTCTCAGAAAGCTTCTTTCTCTTTGTTATCGGAGGATATTTCCTTTGGCCCTATAGTCTTCAAAGGGATCCGAAATATCTGTTCTCAGATTCCACAGAAATAAGGCAAGCGAAGAGATCCACGAAATACAGATGTAACGCTGTGAGTGGAAGTCTCATATCACAGAGCAGTTTCTCAGAATGCTTCTTTCCAGATTTCATCGGAGGATATTTGCTTTTTCACCATAGCCCTCTATGGGCTTCCAAATATCACTTTGCCAATTCCACAAGAACTGTCTTAGCGAAAGGCTTCTTGAGGGGAAAGCTGTAACTCTGTGAGATGATTTCACAGAACACAAAGAAGTTTCTCAGAAAGCTTCTTTCTCTTTGTTATCTGAGGATATTTCCTTTGGCCCTATAGTCTTCAAAGGGATCCG
The DNA here is from genome assembly GCF_049350105.2 of Macaca mulatta. NCBI lineage: Eukaryota > Metazoa > Chordata > Mammalia > Primates > Cercopithecidae > Macaca > Macaca mulatta. The sequence continues at coordinate 34,622,925 of NC_133417.1, forward strand.
AAATATCTGTTATCAGATTCCACAGATATAAGGCTAGCAAAGAGATCCACAAAATACAGATGTAACTCTGTGAGTGGAAGTCACATATCACAGAGCAGTTTCTCAGAAAGCTTCTTTCCAGATTTCATCGGAGGATATTTCCTTTTTCACCGTAGCCCTCTATCGGCTTCCAAATATCACTTTGCCAATTCCACAAGAACTGTCTTAGCGAAAGGCTTCTTGAGGGGAAAGCTGTAACTCTGTGAGATGATTTCACAGAACACAAAGAAGTTTCTCAGAAAGCTTCTTTCTCTTTGTTATCGGAGGATATTTCCTTTGGCCCTATAGTCTTCAAAGGGATTCTAACTATCTGCTCTCGGATTCCACAGAAATAAGGCTAGCAAAGAGATTCACGAAATACTGATGTAACTCTGTGAGTGGAAATCACATATCACAGAGCAGTTTCTCAGAAAGCTTCTTTCCAGATTTCATTCGAGGATATTTCCTTTTTCACCATAGCCCTCTATGGGCTTCCAAATATCACTTTGCCAATTCCACAAGAACTGTCTTAGCGAAAGGCTTCTTGAGGGGAAAGCTGTAACTCTGTGAGATGATTTCACAGAACACAGAGAAGTTTCTCAAAAAGCTTCTTTCTCTTTGTTATCGGAGGATATTTCCTTTGGCCCTATAGTCTTCCATGGGATCCGAAATATCTATTCTCAGATTCCACAGAAATAAGGCTAGCAAAGTGATCCACGAAATACAGATGTAACTCTGTGAGTGGAAGTCACATATCACAGAGCAGTTTCTCAGAAAGCTTCTTTCCAGATTTCATCGGAGGATATTTCCTTTTTCACCATAGCCCTCTATGGGCTTCCAAATATCACTTTGCCAATTCCACAAGAACTGTCTTAGCAAAAGGCTTCTTGAGGGGAAAGCTGTAACTCTGTGAGATGATTTCACAGAACACAAAGAAGTTTCTCAGAAAGCTTCTTTCTCTTTGTTATGGGAGGATATTTCCTTTGGCCCTGTAGTCTTCAAAGGGTTTCTAAATATCTGCTCTCAGATTCCACAGAAATAAGGCTAACAAAGAGATCCACGAAATACAGATATAACTCTGTGAGTGGAAGTAACATATCACAGAGCAGTTTCTCAGAAAGCTTCTTTCCAGATTTCATTGGAGGATAATTCCTTTTTCACCATAGCCCTCTATGGGCTTCCAAATATCACTTTGCCAATTCCACAAGAACTGTCTTAGCGAAAGGCTTCTTGAGGAGAAAGCTGTAACTCTGTGAGATGATTTCACAGAACACAAAGAAGTTTCTCAGAAAGCTTCTTTCTCTTTGTTATCGGAGGATATTTCCTTTGGCCCTATAGTCTTCAATGGGATCCGAAATATCTGTTCTCAGATTCCACAGAAATAAGGCTAGCAAAGAGATCCACGAAATACAGATGTAACTCTGTGAGTGGAAGTCACATATCACAGAGCAGTTTCTCAGAAAGCTTCTTTCCAGATTTCATCGGAGGATATTTCCTTTTTCACCATAGACGTCTATGGGCTTCCAAATATCACTTTGCCAATTCCACAAGAACTGTCTTAGCGAAAGCCTTCTGTAGGGGAAAGCTGTAACTCTGTGAGATGATTTCACAGAACACAAAGAAGTTTCTCAAAAAGCTTCTATCTCTTTGTTATCGGAGGATATTACCTTTGGCCCTATAGTCTTCAAAGGGATCCGAAATATCTGTTCTCAGATTCCACAGAAATAAGGCTAGCAAAGAGATCCACGAAATACAGATGTAACTCTGTGAGTGGAAGTCACATATCACAGAGCAGTTTCTCAGAAAGCTTGTTTCCAGATTTCATTGGAGGGTATTTCCTTTTTCACCATAGCCCTCTATGGGCTTCCAAATATCACTTTGCCAATTCCACAAGAACTGTCTTAGCGAAAGGCTTTTTGAGAGGAAAGCTGTAACTCTGTGAGATGATTTCACAGAACACAAAGAAGTTTCTCAGAAAGCTTCTATCTCTTTGTTATCGGAGGATATTTCCTTTGGCCCTATAGTCTTCAAGGGGATCCGAAATATCTGTTCTCAGATTCCACAGAAATAAGGCTAGCAAAGAGATCCACGAAATACAGATGTAACTCTGTGAGTGGAAGTCACATATCACAGAGCAGTTTCTCAGAAAGCTTCTTTCCAGATTTCATCCGAGGATATTTCCTTTTTCACCAAAGCCCTCTAAGGGCACCAAATATCACTTTGCCAATTCCACAAGAACTGTCTTAGCGAAAGGCTTCTTGAGGGGAAAGCTGTAACTCTGTGAGATGATTTCACAGAACACAAAGAAGTTTCTCAGAAAGCTTCTTTCTCTTTGTTATGGGAGGATATTTCCTTTGGCCCTATATTCTTCAAAGGGATTCTAAATATCTGCTCTCAGATTCCACAGAAATAAGGCTAGCAAAGAGATCCAAGAAATACAGATGTAACTCTGGGAGTGGAAGTCACATATCACAGAGCAGTTTCTCAGAAACTTCTTTCCAGATTTCATCGGAGGATATTTCCTTTTTCACCATAGCCCTCTATGGGCTTCCAAATATCACTTTGCCAATTCCACAAGAACTTTCTTAGCGAAAGGCTTCTTGAGGGGAAAGCTGTAACTCTGGGAGATGATTTCACAGAACACAAAGAAGTTTCTCAGAAAGCTTCTTTCTCTTTGTTATCGGAGGATATTTCCTTTGGCCCTATAGTATTCAAAGGGATCCGAAATATCTGTTCTCAGATTTCACAGAAATAAGGCTAGCAAAGAGATCCACGAAATACAGATGTAACTCTGTGAGTGGAAGTCACATATCACAGAGCAGTTTCTCAGAAAGCTTCTTTCCAGATTTCATCTGAGGATATTTCCTTTTTCACCATAGCCCTCTATGGGCTTCCAAATATCACTTTGCCAATTCCACAAGAACTGTCTTAGCGAAAGGCTTCTTGAGGCGAAAGCTGTAACTCTATGAGATGATTTCACAGAACACAAAGAAGTTTCTCAAAAAGCTTCTTTCTCTTTGTTATCGGAGGATATTTCCTTTGGCCCTATAGTCTTCAAAGGGATCCGAAATATCTGTTCTCAGATTCCACAGAAATAAGGCTAGCAAAGAGATCCACGAAATACAGATGTAACTCTGTGAGTGGAAGTCACATATCACAGAGCAGTTTCTCAGAATGCTTCTTTCCAGATTTCATCGGAGGATATTTCCTTTTTCACCATAGCCCTCTATGGGCTTCCAAATATCACTTTGCCAATTCCACAAGAACTGTCTTAGCGAAAGGCTTCTTGAGGAGAAAGCTGTAACTCTGTGAGATGATTTCACAGAACACAAAGAAGTTTCTTAGAAAGCTTCTTTCTCTTTGCTAACGGAGGATATTTCCTTTGGCCCTATAGTCTTCAAAGGGATCCGAAATATCTGTTCTCAGATTCCACAGAAATAAGGCTAGCAAAGAGATCCACGAGATACTGATGTAACTCTGTGAGTGGAAGTCACATATCACAGAGCAGTTTCTCAGAAAGCTTCTTTGCAGATTTCATCGTAGGATATTTCCTTTTTCACCATAGCCGTCTATGGGCTTCCAAATATCACTTTGCCAATTGCACAAGAACTTTCTTAGCGAAAGGCTTCTTGAGGGGAAAGCTGTAACTCTGGGAGATGATTTCACAGAACACAAAGAAGTTTCTCAGAAAGCTTCTTTCTCTTTGTTATCGGAGGATATTTCCTTTGGCCCTATAGTATTCAAAGGGATCCGAAATATCTGTTCTCAGATTTCACAGAAATAAGGCTAGCAAAGAGATCCACGAAATACAGATGTAACTCTGTGAGTGGAAGTCACATATCACAGAGCAGTTTCTCAGAAAGCTTCTTTCCAGATTTCATCGGAGGATATTTCCTTTTTCACCATAGCCCTCTATGGGCTTCCAAATATCACTTTGCCAATTCCACAAGAACTGTCTTAGCGAAAGGCTTCTTGAGGGGAAAGCTGTAACTCTATGAGATGATTTCACAGAACACAAAGAAGTTTCTCAGAAAGCTTCTTTCTCTTTGTTATCGGAGGATATTTCCTTTGGCCCTATAGTCTTCAAAGGGATCCGAAATATCTGTTCTCAGATTCCACAGAAATAAGGCTAGCAAAGAGATCCACGAAATGCTGATGTAACTCTGTGAGTGGAAATCACATATCACCGAGCAGTTTCTCAGAAAGCTTCTTTCCAGATTTCATTCGAGGATATTTCCTTTTTCACCCTAGCCCTCTATGGGCTTCCAAATATCACTTTGCCAATTCCAGAAGAACTGTCTTAGCGAAAGGCTTCTTGAGGGGAAAGCTGTAACTCTGGGAAATGATTTCACAGAACACAAAGAAGTTTCTCAGAAAGCTTCTTTCTCTTTGTTATCGGAGGATATTTCCTTTGGCCCTATAGTCTTCAAAGGGATCCGAAATATCTGTTCTCAGATTCCACAGAAATAAGGCTAGCAAAGAGATCCACGAAATACAGATGTAACTCTGTGAGTGGAAGTCACATATCACAGAGCAGTTTCTCAGAAAGCTTCTTTCCAGATTTCATTCGAGGATATTTCCATTTTCACCATAGCCCTCTATGGGCTTCCAAATATCACTTTGCCAATTCCACAAGAACTGTCTTAGCGAAAGGCTTCTTGAGGGGAAAGCTGTAACTCTGTGAGATGATTTCACAGAACACAAAGAAGTTTCTCAGAAAGCTTCTTTCTCTTTGTTATCGGAGGATATTTCCTTTGGCCCTATAGTCTTCAAAGGGATCCGAAATATCTATTCTCAGATTCCACAGAAATAAGGCTAGCAAAGAGATCCACGAAAAACAGATATGACTCTGTGAGTGGAAGTCACATATCACAGAGCAGTTTCTCAGAAAGCTTCTTTCCAGATTTCATCGGAGGATATTTCCTTTTTCACCATAGGCCTCTATGGGCTTCCAAATATCACTTTTTCAATTCCACAAGAACTGTCTTAGCGAAAGGATTCTTGAGGGGAAAGCTGTAACTCTGTGAGATGATTTCACAGAACACAAAGAAGTTTCTCAGAAAGCTTCTTTCTCTTTGTTATGGGAGGATATTTCCTTTGGCCCTATAGTCTTCAAAGGGATCCGAAATATCTGTTCTCAGATTCCACAGAAATAAGGCTAGCAAAGAGATCCACGAAATAAAGATGTAACTCTGTGAGTGGAAGTCACATATCACAGAGCAGTTTCTCAGAAAGCTTCTTTGCAGATTTCATCGGAGGATATTTCCTTTTTCACCATAGCCCTCTGGGGGCTTCAAAATATCACTTTGCCAATTCCAGAAGAACTGTCTTAGCGAAAGGCTTCTTGAGGGGAAAGCTGTAACTCTGTGAGATGATTTCACAGAACACAAGGAAGTTTCTCAGGAAGCTTCTTTCTCTTTGTTATCGGAGGATATTTCCTTTGGCCCTATAGTCTTCAAAGGGATTCTAAATATCTGCTCTCAGATTCCACAGAAATAAGGCTAGCAAAGAGATCCACGAAACGCTGATGTAACTCTGTGAGTGGAAATCACATATCACAGAGCAGTTTCTCAGAAAGCTTCTTTCCAGATTTCATTGGAGGATATTTCCTTTTTCACCATAGCCCTATATGGGCTTCCAAATATCACTTTGCCAATTCCACAAGAACTGTCTTAGCGAAAGGCTTCTTGAGGGGAAAGCTGTAACTCTGGGAAATGATTTCACAGAACACAAAGAAGTTTCTCGGAAAGCTTCTTTCTCTTTGTTATCGGAGGATATTTCCTTTGGCCCTATAGTCTTCAAAGGAATCCGAAATATCTGTTCTCAGATTCCACAGAAATAAGGCTAGCAAAGAGATCCACGAAATAAAGATGTAACTCTGTGAGTGGAAGTCACATATCACAGAGCAGTTTCTCAGAAAGCTTCTTTCCAGATTTCATTCGAGGATATTTCCTTTTTCAACATAGCCCTCTATGGGCTTCCAAATATCACTTTGCCAATTCCAGAAGAACTGTCTTAGCGAAAGGCTTCTTGAGGGGAAAGCTGTAACTCTGTGAGATGATTTCACAGAACACAAATATGTTTCTCAGAAAGCTTCTTTCTCTTTGTTATCGGAGGATATTTCCTTTGGCCATATAGTCTTCAAAGGGATCCGAAATATCTATTCTCAGATTCCACAGAAATAAGGCTAGCAAAGAGATCCACGAAAAACAGATATGACTCTGTGAGTGGAAGTCACATATCACAGAGCAGTTTCTCAGAAAGCTTCTTTCCAGATTTCATCGGAGGATATTTCCTTTTTCACCATAGCCCTCTATGGGCTTCCAAATATCACTTTTCCAATTCCACAAGAACTGTCTTAGCGAAAGGCTTCTTGAGGGGAAAGCTGTAACTCTGTGAGATGATTTCACAGAACACAAAGAAGTTTCTCAGAAAGCTTCTTTCTCTTTGTTATCGGAGGATATTTCCTTTGGCCCTATAGTCTTCAAAGGGATCCGAAATATCTGTTCTCAGATTCCACAGAAATAAGGCTAGCAAAGAGATCCACGAAATAGAGATTTAACTCTGTGAGTGGAAGTCACATATCACAGAGCAGTTTCTCAGAAAGCTTCTTTCCAGATTTCATCGGAGGATATTTCCTTTTTCACCATAGCCCTCTATGGGCTTCCAAATATCACTTTGCCAATTCCACAAGAACTGTCTTAGCGAAAGGCTTCTTGAGGGGAAAGCTGTAACTCTGTGAGATGATTTCACAGAACACAAAGAAGTTTCTCAGAAAGCTTCTTTCTCTTTGTTATCGGAGGATATTTCCTTTGGCCCTATAGTCTTCAAAGGGATCCGAAATATCTGTTCTCAGATTCCACAGAAATAAGGCTAGCAAAGAGATCCACGAAATACAGATGTAACTCTGTGAGTGGAAGTCACATATCACAGAGCAGTTTCTCAGAAAGCTTCTTTCCAGATTTCATCGGAGGATATTTCCTTTTTCACCATAGCCCTCTATGGGCTTCCAAATATCACTTTGCCAATTCCACAAGAACTGTCTTAGCAAAAGGCTTCTTGAGGGGAAAGCTGTAACTCTGTGAGATGATTTCACAGAACACAAAGAAGTTTCTCAGAAAGCTTCTTTCTCTTTGTTATGGGAGGATATTTCCTTTGGCCCTATATTCTTCAAAGGGATTCTAAATATCTGCTCTCAGATTCCACAGAAATAAGGCTAGCAAAGAGATCCACGAAATACAGATGTAACTCTGGGAGTGGAAGTCACATATCACAGAGCAGTTTCTCAGAAACTTCTTTCCAGATTTCATCGGAGGATATTTCCTTTTTCACCATAGCCCTCTATGGGCTTCCAAATATCACTTTGCCAATTCCACAAGAACTGTCTTAGCGAAAGGCTTCTTGCGGGGAAAGCTGTAACTCTGTGAGATGATTTCACAGAACACAAAGAAGTTTCTCAGAAAGCTTCTTTCTCTTTGTTATGGGAGGATATTTCCTTTGGCCCTATAGTCTTCAAAGGGATTCTAAATATCTGCTCTCAGATTCCACAGAAATAAGGCTAGCAAAGAGATCCACGAAATATAGATGTAACTCTGTGAGTGGAAGTCACATATCACAGAGCAGTTTCTCAGAAAGCTTCTTTCCAGATTTCATCTGAGGATATTTCCTTTTTCACCATAGCCCTCTATGGGCTTCCAAATATCACTTTGCCAATTCCACAAGAACTGTCTTAGCGAAAGGCTTCTTGAGGGGAAAGCTGTAACTCTGTGAGATGATTTCACAGAACACAAAGAAGTTTCTCAGATAGCTTCTTTCTCTTTGTTATCGTTGGTTATTTCCTTTGGCCCAATAGTCTTCAAAAGGATCTGAAATATCTGTTCTCAGATTCCACAGAAATAAGGCTAGCAAAGAGATCCACGAAATACAGATATAACTCTGTGAGTGGAAGTAACATATCACAGAGCAGTTTCTCAAAAAGCTTCTTTCCAGATTTCATCTGAGGATATTTCCTTTTTCATCATAGCCCTCTATGGGCTTCCAAATATCACTTTGCCAATTCCACAAGAACTATCTTAGCGAAAGGCTTCTTGAGGAGAAAGCTGTAACTCTGGGAGATGATTTCACAGAACACAAAAAAGTTTCTCAGAAAGCTTCTTTCTCTTTGTTATCGGAGGATATTTCCTTTGGCCCTATAGTCTTCAAAGGGATCCGAAATATCTGTTCTCAGATTCCACAGAAATAATGCTAGCAAAGAGATCCACGAAATACAGATGTAACGCTGTGAGTGGAAGTCTCATATCACAGAGCAGTTTCTCAGAATGCTTCTTTCCAGATTTCATCGGAGGATATTTCCTTTTTCACCATAGCCCTCTATGGGCTTCCAAATATCACTTTTTCAATTCCACAAGAACTGTCTTAGCGAAAGGCTTCTTGAGGGGAAAGCTGTAACTCTGTGAGATGATTTCACAGAACACAAAGAAGTTTCTCAGAAAGCTTCTTTCTCTTTTTTATCGGAGGATATTTCCTTTGGCCCTATAGTCTTCAAAGGGATCCGAAATATCTGTTCTCAGATTCCACAGAAATAAGGCTAGCAAAGAGATCCACGAAATACAGATGTAACTCTGTGAGTGGAAGTCACATATCACAGAGCAGTTTCTCAGAAAGCTTCTTCCCAGATTTCATCGGAGGATATTTCCTTTTTCACCATAGCCGTCTATGGGCTTCCAAATATCACTTTGCCAATTCCACAAGAACTGTCCTAGCGAAAGGCTTCTTGAGGGGAAAGCTGTAACTCTATGAGATGATTTCACAGAACACAAAGAAGTTTCTCAGAAAGCTTCTTTCTCTTTGTTATCGGAGGATATTTCCTTTGGCCCTATAGTCTTCAAAGGGATCCGAAATATCTGTTCTCAGATTCCACAGAAATAAGGCTAGCAAAGAGATCCACGAAATACAGATGTAACTCTGTGAGTGGAAGTCACCTAACACAGAGCAGTTTCTCAGAAAGCTTCTTTCCAGATTTCATCGGAGGATATTTCCTTTTTCACCATAGCCCTCTATGGGCTTCCAAATATCACTTTGCCAATTCCACAAGAACTGTCTTAGCGAAAGGCTTCTTGAGGGGAAAGCTGTAACTCTGTGAGATGATTTCACAGAACACAAAGAAGTTTCTCAGAAAGCTTCTTTCTCTTTGTTATCTGAGGATATTTCCTTTGGCCCTATAGTCTTCAAAGGGATACGAAATATCTGTTCTCAGATTCCACAGAAATAAGACTAGCAAATAGATCCACGAAATACAGATGTAACTCTGTGAGTGGAAGTCACATATCACAGGGCAGTTTCTCAGAAAGCTTCTTTCCAGATTTCATCGGAGGATATTTCCTTTTTCACCGTAGCCCTCTATGGGCTTCCAAATATCACTTTGCCAATTCCACAAGAACTGTCTTAGCGAAAGACTTCTTGAGGGGAAAGCTGTAACTCTGTGAGATGATTTCACAGAACACAAAGAAGTTTCTCAGAAAGCTTCTATCTCTTTGTTATCGGAGGATATTTCCTTTGGCCTTATAATCTTCAAAGGGATCCGAAATATCTGTTCTCAGATTCCACAGAAATAAGACTAGCAAAGAAATCCACGAAATACAGATGTAACTCTGTGAGTGGAAGTCACATATCACAGAGCAGTTTCTCAGAAAGCTTCTTTCCAGATTTCATCGGAGGATATTTCCTTTTTCACCATAGCCCTCTATGGGCTTCCAAATATCACTTTGCCAATTCCACAAGAACTGTCTTAGCGAAAAGCTTCTTGAGGGGAAAGCTGCAACTCTGAGAGATGATTTCACAGAACACAAAGAAGTTTCTCAGAAAGCTTCTTTCTCTTTGTTATGGGAGGATATTTCCTTTGGCCCTATAGTCTTCAAGGGGATTCTAAATATCTGCTCTCAGATTCCACAGAAATAAGGCTAGCAAAGAGATCCACGAAATACAGATATAACTCTGTGAGTGGAAGTCACATATCACAGAGCAGTTTCTCAGAAAGCTTCTTTCCAGATTTCATCGGAGGATATTTCCTTTTTCACCATAGCCCTCTATGGGCTTCCAAATATCACTTTGCCAATTCCACAAGAACTGTCTTAGCGAAAAGCTTCTTGAGGGGAAAGCTGCAACTCTGAGAGATGATTTCACAGAACACAAAGAAGTTTCTCAGAAAGCTTCTTTCTCTTTGTTATGGGAGGATATTTCCTTTGGCCCTATATTCTTCAAAGGGATTCTAAATATCTGCTCTCAGATTCCACAGAAATAAGGCTAGCAAAGAGATCCACGAAATACAGATGTAACTCTGGGAGTGGAGGTCACATATCACAGAGCAGTTTCTCAGAAACTTCTTTCCAGATTTCATCGGAGGATATTTCCTTTTTCACCATAGCCCTCTATGGGCTTCCAAATATCACTTTGCCAATTCCACAAGAACTGTCTTAGCGAAAGGCTTCTTGCGGGGAAAGCTGTAACTCTGTGAGATGATTTCACAGAACACAAAGAAGTTTCTCAGAAACCTTCTATCTCTTTGTTATCGGAGGATATTTCCTTTGGCCTTATAATCTTCAAAGGGATCCGAAATATCTGTTCTCAGATTCCACAGAAATAAGACTAGCAAAGAAATCCACGAAATACAGATGTAACTCAGTGAGTGGAAGTCACATATCACAGAGCAGTTTCTCAGAAAGCTTCTTTCCAGATTTCATCGGAGGATATTTCCTTTTTCACCATAGCCCTCTAGGGGCTTCCAAATATCACTTTGCCAATTCGACAAGAACTGTCTTAGCGAAAGGCTTCTTGAGGGGAAAGCTGCAACTCTGGGAGATGATTTCACAGAACACAAAGAAGTTTCTCAGAAAGCTTCTATCTCTTTGTTATCGGAGGATATTTCCTTTGGCCCTATAGTGTTCAAAGGGATTCTAAATATCTGCTTTCAGATTCCACAGAAATAAGGCTAGCAAAGAGATCCACGAAATACAGATGAAACTCTGTGAGTGGAAGTCACATATCACAGAGCAGTTTCTCAGAAAGCTTCTTTCCAGATTTCATCGGAGGATATTTCCTTTTTCACCATAGCCCTCTATGGGCTTCCAAATATCACTTTGCCAATTCCACAAGAACTGTCTTAGCGAAAGGCTTCTTGAGGGGAAAGCTGTAACTCTGTGAGATGATTTCACAGAACACAAAGAAGTTTCTCAGATAGCTTCTTTCTCTTTGTTATCGTTGGATATTTCCTTTGGCCCAATAGTCTTCAAAGGGATCTGAAATATGTGTTCTCAGATTCCACAGAAAAAAGGCTAGCAAAGAGATCCACGAAATACAGATGTAACTCTGTGAGTGGAAGTCACATATCACAGAGCAGTTTCTCAGAAAGCTTCTTTCCAGATTTCATCGGAGGATATTTCCTTTTTCACCATAGACGTCTATGGGCTTCCAAATATCACTTTGCCAATTCCACAAGAACTGTCTTAGCGAAAGGCTTCTTGAGGGAAAAGCTGTAACTCTGTGAGATGATTTCACAGAACACAAAGAAGTTTCTCAGAAAGCTTCTTTCTCTTTGTTATCGGAGGATATTTCCTTTGGCCCTATAGTCTTCAAAGGGTTTCTAAATATCTGCTCTCAGATTCCACAGAAATAAGGCTAGCAAAGAGATCCACGAAATACAGATGTAACTCTGTGAGTGGAAGTAACATATCACAGAGCAGTTTCTCAGAAAGCTTCTTTCCAGATATCATTGGAGGATATTTCCTTTTTCACCATAGCCCTCTATGGGCTTCCAAATATCACTTTGCCAATTCCACAAGAACTGTCTTAGCGAAAGGCTTCTTGAGGAGAAAGCTGTAACTCTGTGAGATGATTTCACAGAACACAAAGAAGTTTCTCAGAAAGCTTCTTTCTCTTTGTTATCGGAGGATATTTCCTTTGGCCCTATAGTCTTCAATGTGATCCGAAATATCTGTTCTCAGATTCCACAGAAATAAGGCTAGCAAAGAGATCCACGAAATACAGATGTAACTCTGTGAGTGGAAGTCAGATATCACAGAGCAGTTTCTCAGAAAGCTTCTTTCCAGATTTCATTGGAGGGTATTTCCTTTTTCACAATAGCCTTCTATGGGCTTCCAAATATCACTTTGCCAATTCCACAAGAACTGTCTTAGCGAAAGGCTTCTTCAGGGGAAAGCTGTAACTCTGGGAGTTGATTTCACAGAACACAAAGAAGTTTCTCAGAAAGCTTCTTTCTCTTTGTTATCGGAGGATATTTCCTTTGGCCCTATAGTCTTCAAAGGGATCCGAAATATCTGTTCTCAGATTCCACAGAAATAAGGCTAGCAAAGAGATCCAAGAAATACAGATGTAACTCTGTGAGTGGAAGTCACATATCACAGAGCAGTTTCTCAGAAAGCTTCTTTCCAGATTTCATCGGAGGATATTTCCTTTTTCACCATAGCCCTCTACGGGCTTCCAAATATCACTTTGCCAATTCCACAAGAACTGTCTTAGCGAAAGGCTTCTTGAGGGGAAAGCTGTAACTCTATGAGATGATTTCACAGAACACAAAGAAGTTTCTCAGAAAGCTTCTTTCTCTTTGTTATCGGAGGATATTTCCTTTGGCCCTATAGTCTTCAAAGGGATCCGACATATCTGTTCTCAGATTCCTCAGAAATAAGGCTAGCAAAGAGATCCACGAAATACAGATGTAACTCTGTGAGTGGAAGTCACATATCACAGAGGAGTTTCTCAGAAAGCTTCTTTCCAGATTTCATCGGAGGATATTTCCTTTTTCATCATAGCCCTCTATGGGCTTCCCAATATCACTTTGCCAATTCCACAAGAACTGTCTTAGCGAAAGGCTTCTTGAGGGGAAAGCTGTAACTCTGTGAGATGATTTCACAGAACACAAAGAAGTTTCTCAGAAAGCTTCTTTCTCTTTGTTATCGGAGGATATTTCCTTTGGCCCTATAGTCTTCAAAGGGATTCTAACTATCTGCTCTCAGATTCCACAGAAATAAGGCTAGCAAAGAGATCCACGAAATACTGATGTAACTCAGTGAGTGGAAATCACATATCACAGAGCAGTTTCTCAGAAAGCTTCTTTCCAGATTTCATTCGAGGATATTTCCTTTTTCACCATAGCCCTCTAAGGGGTTCCAAATATCACTTTGCCAATTCCACAAGAACTGTCTTAGCGAAAGGCTTCTTGAGGGGAAAACTGTAACTCTGTGAGATGATTTCACAGAACACAAAGAAGTTTCTCAGAAAGCTTCTTTCTCTTTGTTATCGGAGGATATTTCCTTTGGCCCTATAGTCTTCCATGGGATCCGAAATATCTATTCTCAGATTCCACAGAAGTAAGGCTAGCAAAGAGATCCACGAAATACAGATGTAACTCTGTGAGTGGAAGTCACATATCACAGAGCAGTTTCTCAGAAAGATTCTTTCCAGATTTCATCGGAGGATATTTCCTTTTTCACCATAGCCATCTATGGGCTTCCAAATATCACTTTGCCAATTCCACAAGAACTGTCTTAGCGAAAGGCTTCTTGAGGGGAAAGCTGTAACTCTGTGAGATGATTTCACAGAACACAAAGAAGTTTCTCAGAAAGATTCTATCTCTTTGTTATCGGATGATATTTCCTTTGGCCCTATAGTCTTCAAAGGGATCCGAAATATCTGTTCTCAGATTCCACAGAAATAAGGCTAGCAAAGAGATCCACGAAATACAGATGTAACACTGTGAGTGGAAGTCACATATCACATAGCAGTTTCTCAGAAAGCTTCTTCCCAGATTTCATCGGAGGATATTTCCTTTTTCACCATAGCCGCCTATGGGCTTCCAAATATCACTTTGCCAATTCCACAAGAACTGTCCTAGCGAAAGGCTTCTTGAGGGGAAAGCTGTAACTCTATGAGATGATTTCACAGAACACAAAGAAGTTTCTCAGAAAGCTTCTTTCTCTTTGTTATCGGAGGATATTTCCTTTGGCCCTAAGTCTTCAAAGTGTTTCTAATTATCTGCTCTCAGATTCCACAGAAATAAGGCTAGCAAAGAGATCCAGGAAATACAGATGTAACTCTGTGATTGGAAGTAACATATCACAGAGCAGTTTCTCAGAAAGCTTCTTTCCAGATTTCATTGGAGGATATTTCCTTTTTCAACATAGCCCTCTATGGGCTTCCAAATATCACTTTGCCAATTCCACAAGAACTGTCTTAGCGAAAGGCTTCTTGAGGAGAATCCTGTAACTCTGTGAGATGATTTCACAGAACACAAAGAAGTTTCTCAGAAAGCTTCTTTCTCTTTGTTATCGGAGGATATTTCCTTTGGCCCTATAGTCTTCAAAGGGATCCGAAATATCTGTTCTCAGATTCCACAGAAATAAGGCTAGCAAAGAGATCCACGAAATACAGATGTAACTCTGTGAGTGGAAGTCACATATCACAGAGCAGTTTCTCAGAAAGCTTCTTTCCAGATTTCATCGGAGGATATTTCCTTTTTCACCATAGCCGTCTATGGGCTTCCAAATATCACTTTGCCAATTCCACAAGAACTGTCTTAGCGAAAGGCTACTTGAGGGGAAAGCTGTAACTCTGTGAGATGATTTCACAGAACACAAAGAAGTTTCTCAGAAAGCTTGTATCTCTTTGTTATCGGAGGATATTTCCTTTGGCCCTATAGTCTTCAAAGGGATCCGAAATATCTGTTCTGAGATTCCACAGAAATAAGGCTAGCAAAGAGATCCACGAAATACAGATGTAACTCTGTGAGTGGAAGTCACATATCACAGAGCAGTTTCTCAGAAAGCTTCTTTCCAGATTTCATCGGAGGATATTTCCGTTTTCACCATAGCCGTCTATGGGCTTCCAAATATCACTTTGCCAATTCCACAAGAACTGTCTTAGCGAAAGGCTTCTTGAGGGGAAAGCTGCAACTCTGGGAGATGATTTCACAGAACACAAAGAAGTTTCTCAGAAAGCTTCTTTCTCTTTGTTATCGGAGGATATTTCCTTTGGCCCTAAGTCTTCAAAGGGTTTCTAATTATCTGCTCTCAGATTCCACAGAAATAAGGCTAGCAAAGAGAACCACGAAATACAGATGTAACTCTGTGATTGGAAGTAACATATCACAGAGCAGTTTCTCAGAAAGCTTGTTTCCAGATTTCATTGGAGGATATTTCCTTTTTCACCATAGCCCTCTATGGGCTTCCAAATATCACTTTGCCAATTCCACAAGAACTGTCTTAGCGAAAGGTTTCTTGAGGAGAATGCTGTAACTCTGTGAGATGATTTCACAGAACACAAAGAAGTTTCTCAGAAAGCTTCTTTCTCTTTGTTATCGGAGGATATTTCCTTTGGCCCTATAGTCTTCAAAGGGATCCGAAATATCTGTTCTCAGATTCCACAGAAATAAGGCTAGCAAAGAGATCCACGAAATACAGATGTAACTCTGTGAGTGGAAGTCACATATCACAGAGCAGTTCCTCAGAAAGCTTCTTTCCAGATTTCATCGGAGGATATTTCCTTTTTCACCATAGCCGTCTATGGGCTTCCAAATATCACTTTGCCAATTCCACAAGAACTGTCTTAGCGAAAGGCTTCTTGAGGGGAAAGCTGTAACTCTGTGAGATGATTTCACAGAACACAAAGAAGTTTCTCAGAAAGCTTGTATCTCTTTGTTATCGGAGGATATTTCCTTTGGCCCTATAGTCTTCAAAGGGATCCGAAATATCTGTTCTGAGATTCCACAGAAATAAGGCTAGCAAAGAGATCCACGAAATACAGATGTAACTCTGTGAGTGGAAGTCACATATCACAGAGCAGTTTCTCAGAAATCTTCTTTCCAGATTTCATCGGAGGATATTTCCGTTTTCACCATAGCCGTCTATGGGCTTCCAAATATCACTTTGCCAATTCCACAAGAACTGTCTTAGCGAAAGGCTTCTTGAGTGGAAAGCTGCACCTCTGGGAGATGATTTCACAGAACACAAAGAAGTTTCTCAGAAAGCTTCTTTCTCTTTGTTTTCGGAGGATATTTCCTTTGGCCCTATAGTCTTCAAAGGGATCCGAAATATCTGTTCTCAGATTCCACAGAAATAAGGCTAGCAAAGAGATCCACGAAATACAGATGTAACTCTGTGAGTGGAAGTCACATATCACAGAGCAGTTTCTCAGAAAGCTTCTTTCCAGATTTCATCGGAGGATATTTCCTTTTTCACCATAGCCCTCTACGGGCTTCCAAATATCACTTTGCCAATTCCACAAGAACTCTCTTAGCGAAAGGCTTCTTGAGGGGAAAGCTGTAACTCTATGAGATGATTTCACAGAACACAAAGAAGTTTCTCAGAAAGCTTCTTTCTCTTTGTTATCGGAGGATATTTCCTTTGGCCCTATAGTCTTCAAAGGGATCCGACATATCTGTTCTCAGATTCCACAGAAATAAGGCTAGCAAAGAGATCCACGAAATACAGATGTAACTCTGTGAGTGGAAGTCACATATCACAGAGGAGTTTCTCAGAAAGCTTCTTTCCAGATTTCATCGCAGGATATTTCCTTTTTCATCATAGCCCTCTATGGGCTTCCCAATATCACTTTGCCAATTCCACAAGAACTGTCTTAGCGAAAGGCTTCTTGAGGGGAAAGCTGTAACTCTGTGAGATGATTTCACAGAACACAAAGAAGTTTCTCAGAAAGCTTCTTTCTCTTTGTTATCGGAGGATATTTCCTTTGGCCCTATAGTCTTCAAAGGGATTCTAACTATCTGCTCTCAGATTCCACAGAAATAAGGCCAGCAAAGAGATCCACGAAATACTGATGTAACTCTGTGAGTGGAAATCACATATCACAGAGCAGTTTCTCAGAAAGCTTCTTTCCAGATTTCATTCGAGGATATTTCCTTTTTCACCATAGCCCTCTAAGGGGTTCCAAATATCACTTTGCCAATTCCACAAGAACTGTCTTAGCGAAAGGCTTCTTGAGGGGAAAGCTGTAACTCTGTGAGATGATTTCACAGAACACAAAGAAGTTTCTCAGAAAGCTTCTTTCTCTTTGTTATCGGAGGATATTTCCTTTGGCCCTATAGTCTTCCATGGGATCCGAAATATCTATTCTCAGATTCCACAGAAATAAGGCTAGCAAAGAGATCCACGAAATACAGATGTAACTCTGTGAGTGGAAGTCACATATCACAGAGCAGTTTCTCAGAAAGATTCTTTCCAGATTTCATCGGAGGATATTTCCTTTTTCACCATAGCCATCTATGGGCTTCCAAATATCACTTTGCCAATTCCACAAGAACTGTCTTAGCGAAAGGCTTCTTGAGGGGAAAGCTGTAACTCTGCGAGATGATTTCACAGAACACAAACAAGTTTCTCAGAAAGCTTCTATCTCTTTGTTATCGGATGATATTTCCTTTGGCCCTATAGTCTTCAAAGGGATCCGAAATATCTGTTCTCAGATTCCACAGAAATAAGGCTAGCAAAGAGATCCACGAAATACAGATGTAACTCTCTGAGTGGAAGTCACATATCACAGAGCAGTTTCTCAGAAAGCTTCTTCCCAGATTTCATCGGAGGATATTTCCTTTTTCACCATAGCCGCCTATGGGCTTCCAAATATCACTTTGCCAATTCCACAAGAACTGTCCTAGCGAAAGGCTTCTTGAGGGGAAAGCTGTAACTCTATGAGATGATTTCACAGAACACAAAGAAGTTTCTCAGAAAGCTTCTTTCTCTTTGTTATCGGAGGATATTTCCTTTGGCCCTATAGTCTTCAAAGGGATCCGAAATATCTGTTCTCAGATTCCACAGAAATAAGGCTAGCAAAGAGATCCACGAAATACAGATGTAACTCTGTGAGTGGAAGTCACATATCACAGAGCAGTTTCTCAGAAAGCTTCTTTCCAGATTTCATCGGAGGATATTTCCTTTTTCACCATAGCCCTCTATGGGCTTCCAAATATCACTTTGCCAATTCCACAAGAACTGTCTTAGCAAAAGGCTTCTTGAGGGGAAAGCTGTAACTCTATGAGATGATTTCACAGAACACAAAGAAGTTTCTCAGAAAGCTTCTTTCTCTTTGTTATCGGAGGATATTTCCTTTGGCCCTAAGTCTTCAAAGTGTTTCTAATTATCTGCACTCAGATTCCACAGAAATAAGGCTAGCAAAGAGATCCAGGAAATACAGATGTAATTCTGTGATTGGAAGTAACATATCACAGAGCAGTTTCTCAGAAAGCTTCTTTCCAGATTTCATTGGAGGATATTTCCTTTTTCAACATAGCCCTCTATGGGCTTCCAAATATCACTTTGCCAATTCCACAAGAACTGTCTTAGCGAAAGGCTTCTTGAGGAGAATCCTGTAACTCTGTGAGATGATTTCACAGAACACAAAGAAGTTTCTCAGAAAGCTTCTTTCTCTTTGTTATCGGAGGATATTTCCTTTGGCCCTATAGTCTTCAAAGGGATCCGAAATATCTGTTCTCAGATTCCACAGAAATAAGGCTAGCAAAGAGATCCACGAAATACAGATGTAACTCTGTGAGTGGAAGTCACATATCACAGTGCAGTTTCTCAGAAAGCTTCTTTCCAGATTTCATCGGAGGATATTTCCTTTTTCACCATAGCCATCTATGGACTTCCAAATATCACTTTGCCAATTCCACAAGAACTGTCTTAGCGAAAGGCTTCTTGAGGGGAAAGCTGTAACTCTGTGAGATGATTTCACAGAACACAAAGAAGTTTCTCAGAAAGCTTGTATCTCTTTGTTATCGGAGGATATTTCCTTTGGCCCTATAGTCTTCAAAGGGATCCGAAATATCTGTTCTGAGATTCCACAGAAATAAGGCTAGCAAAGAGATCCACGAAACACAGATGTAACTCTGTGAGTGGAAGTCACATATCACAGAGCAGTTTCTCAGAAAGCTTCTTTCCAGATTTCATCGGAGGATATTTCCGTTTTCACCATAGCCGTCTATGGGCTTCCAAATATCACTTTGCCAATTCCACAAGAACTGTCTTAGCGAAAGGCTTCTTGAGGGCAAAGCTGCAACTCTGGGAGATGATTTCACAGAACACAAAGAAGTTTCTCAGAAAGCTTCTTTCTCTTTGTTATCGGAGGATATTTCCTTTGGCCCTAAGTCTTCAAAGGGTTTCTAATTGTCTGCTCTCAGATTCCACAGAAATAAGGCTAGCAAAGAGATCCAGGAAATACAGATGTAACTCTGTGATTGGAAGTAACATATCACAGAGCAGTTTCTCAGAAAGCTTCTTTCCAGATTTCATTGGAGGATATTTCCTTTTTCAACATAGCCCTCTATGGGCTTCCAAATATCACTTTGCCAATTCCACAAGAACTGTCTTAGCGAAAGGTTTCTTGAGGAGAATGCTGTAACTCTGTGAGATGATTTCACAGAACACAAAGAAGTTTCTCAGAAAGCTTCTTTCTCTTTGTTATCGGAGGATATTTCCTTTGGCCCTATAGTCTTCAAAGGGTTCCGAAATATCTGTTCTCAGATTCCACAGAAATAAGGCTAGCAAAGAGATCCACGAAATACAGATGTAACTCTGTGAGTGGAAGTCACATATCACAGAGCAGTTTCTCAGAAAGCTTCTTTCCAGATTTCATCGGAGGATATTTCCTTTTTCACCATAGCCGTCTATGGGCTTCCAAATATCTCTTTGCCAATTCCACAAGAACTGTCTTAGCGAAAGGCTTCTTGAGGGGAAAGCTGTAACTCTGTGAGATGATTTCACAGAACACAAAGAAGTTTCTCAGAAAGCTTGTATCTCTTTGTTATCGGAGGATATTTCCTTTGGCCCTATAGTCTTCAAAGGGATCCGAAATATCTGTTCTCAGATTCCACAGAAATAAGGCTAGCAAAGAGATCCACGAAATACAGATGTAACTCTGTGAGTGGAAGTCACATATCACAGAGCAGTTTCTCAGAAAGCTTCTTTCCAGATTTCATCGGAGGATATTTCCGTTTTCACCATAGCCGTCTATGGGCTTCCAAATATCACTTTGCCAATTCCACAAGAACTGTCTTAGCGAAAGGCTTCTTGAGGGGAAAGCTGCAACTCTGGGAGATGATTTCACAGAACACAAAGAAGTTTCTCAGAAAGCTTCTTTCTCTTTGTTATCGGAGGATATTTCCTTTGGCCCTATAGTCTTCAACGGGATCCGAAATATCTGTTCTCAGATTCCACAGAAATAAGGCTAGCAAAGAGATCCACGAAATACAGATGTAACTCTGTGAGTGGAAGTCACATATCACAAAGCAGTTTCTCAGAAAGCTTCTTTCCAGATTTCATCGGAGGATATTTCCTTTTTCACCATAGCCCTCTACGGGCTTCCAAATATCACTTTGCCAATTCCACAAGAACTGTCTTAGCGAAAGGCTTCTTGAGGGGAAAGCTGTAACTCTATGAGATGATTTCACAGAACACAAAGAAGTTTCTCAGAAAGCTTCTTTCTCTTTGTTATCGGAGGATATTTCCTTTGGCCCTATAGTCTTCAAAGGGATCCGACATATCTGTTCTCAGATTCCACAGAAATAAGGCTAGCAAAGAGATCCACGAAATACAGATGTAACTCTGTGAGTGGAAGTCACATATCACGGAGGAGTTTCTCAGAAAGCTTCTTTCCAGATTTCATCGGAGGATATTTCCTTTTTCATCATAGCCCTCTATGGGCTTCCCAATATCACTTTGCCAATTCCACAAGAACTGTCTTAGCGAAAGGCTTCTTGAGGGGAAAGCTGTATATCTGTGAGATGATTTCACAGAACACAAACAAGTTTCTCAGAAAGCTTCTATCTCTTTGTTATCGGATGATATTTCCTTTGGCCCTATAGTCTTCAAAGGGATCCGAAATATCTGTTCTCAGATTCCACAGAAATAAGGCTAGCAAAGAGATCCACGAAATACAGATGTAACTCTGTGAGTGGAAGTCACATATCACAGAGCAGTTTCTCAGAAAGCTTCTTCCCAGATTTCATCGGAGGATATTTCCTTTTTCACCATAGCCGCCTATGGGCTTCCAAATATCACTTTGCCAATTCCACAAGAACTGTCCTAGCGAAAGGCTTCTTGAGGGGAAAGCTGTAACTCTATGAGATGATTTCACAGAACACAAAGAAGTTTCTCAGAAAGCTTCTTTCTCTTTGTTATCGGAGGATATTTCCTTTGGCCCTATAGTCTTCAAAGGGATCCGAAATATCTGTTCTCAGATTCCACAGAAATAAGGCTAGCAAAGAGATCCACGAAATACAGATGTAACTCTGTGAGTGGAAGTCACATATCACAGAGCAGTTTCTCAGAAAGCTTCTTTCCAGATTTCATCGGAGGATATTTCCTTTTTCACCATAGCCCTCTACGGGCTTCCAAATATCACTTTGCCAATTCCACAAGAACTGTCTTAGCGAAAGGCTTCTTGAGGGGAAAGCTGTAACTCTATGAGATGATTTCACAGAACACAAAGAAGTTTCTCAGAAAGCTTGTATCTCTTTGTTATCGGAGGATATTTCCTTTGGCCCTAAGTCTTCAAAGGGTTTCTAATTATCTGCTCTCAGATTCCACAGAAATAAGGCTAGCAAAGAGATCCAGGAAATACAGATGTAACTCTGTGATTGGAAGTAACATATCACAGAGCAGTTTCTCAGAAAGCTTCTTTCCAGATTTCATTGGAGGATATTTCCTTTTGCAACATAGCCCTCTATGGGCTTCCAAATATCACTTTGCCAATTCCACAAGAACTGTCTTAGCGAAAGGCTTCTTGAGGAGAATCCTGTAACTCTGTGAGATGATTTCACAGAACACAAAGAAGTTTCTCAGAAAGCTTCTTGCTCTTTGTTATCGGAGGATATTTCCTTTGGCCCTATAGTCTTCAAAGGGATCCGAAATATCTGTTCTCAGATTCCACAGAAATAAGGCTAGCAAAGAGATCCACGAAATACAGATGTAACTCTGTGAGTGGAAGTCACATATCACAGAGCAGTTTCTCAGAAAGCTTCTTTCCAGATTTCATCGGAGGATATTTCCTTTTTCACCATAGCCGTCTGTGGGCTTCCAAATATCACTTTGCCAATTCCACAAGAACTGTCTTAGCGAAAGGCTTCTTGAGGGGAAAGCTGTAACTCTGTGAGATGATTTCACAGAACACAAAGAAGTTTCTCAGAAAGCTTGTATCTCTTTGTTATCGGAGGATATTTCCTTTGGCCCTATAGTCTTCAAAGGGATCCGAAATATCTGTTCTGAGATTCCACAGAAATAAGGCTAGCAAAGAGATCCACGAAATACAGATGTAACTCTGTGAGTGGAAGTCACATATCACAGAGCAGTTTCTCAGAAAGCTTCTTTCCAGATTTCATCGGAGGATATTTCCGTTTTCACCATAGCCGTCTATGGGCATCCAAATATCACTTTGCCAATTCCACAAGAACTGTCTTAGCGAAAGGCTTCTTGAGGGGAAAGCTGCAACTCTGGGAGATGATTTCACAGAACACAAAGAAGTTTCTCAGAAAGCTTCTTTCTCTTTGTTATCGGAGGATATTTCCTTTGGCCCTATAGTCTTCAAAGGGATCCGAAATATCTGTTCTCAGATTCCACAGAAATAAGGCTAGCAAAGAGATCCACGAAATACAGATGTAACTCTGTGAGTGGAAGTCACATATCACAGAGCAGTTTCTCAGAAAGCTTCTTTCCAGATTTCATCGGAGGATATTTCCTTTTTCACCATAGCCCTCTATGGGCTTCCAAATATCACTTTGCCAATTCCACAAGAACTGTCTTAGCGAAAGGCTTCTTGAGGGGAAAGCTGTAACTCTGTGAGATGATTTCACAGAACACAAAGAAGTTTCTCAGAAAGCTTCTTTCTCTTTGTTATCGGAGGATATTTCCTTTGGCCCTATAGTCTTCAAAGGGATTCTAACTATCTGCTCTCAGATTCCACAGAAATAAGGCTAGCAAAGAGGTCCACGAAATACTGATGTAACTCTGTGAGTGGAAATCACATATCACAGAGCAGTTTCTCAGAAAGCTTCTTTCCAGATTTCATTCGAGGATAATTCCTTTTTCCCCATAGCCCTCTATGGGCTTCCAAATATCACTTTGCCAATTCCACAAGAACTGTCTTAGCGAAAGGCTTCTTGAGGGGAAAGCTGTAACTCTGTGAGATGATTTCACAGAACACAAAGAAGTTTCTCAGAAAGCTTCTTTCTCTTTGTTATCGGAGGATATTTCCTTTGGCCCTATAGTCTTCCATGGGATCCGAAATATCTATTCTCAGATTCCACAGAAATAAGGCTAGCAAAGAGATCCACGAAATACAGATGTAACTCTGTGAGTGGAAGTCACATATCACAGAGCAGTTTCTCAGAAAGATTCTTTCCAGATTTCATCGGAGGATATTTCCTTTTTCACCATAGCCATCTATGGCCTTCCAAATATCACTTTGCCAATTCCACAAGAACTGTCTTAGCGAAAGGCTTCTTAAGGGGAAAGCTGTAACTCTGTGAGATGATTTCACAGAACACAAACAAGTTTCTCAGAAAGCTTCTATCTCTTTGTTATCGGATGATATTTCCTTTGGCCCTATAGTCTTCAAAGGGATCCGAAATATCGGTTCTCAGATTCCACAGAAATAAGGCTAGCAAAGAGATCCACGAAATACAGATGTAACTCTGTGAGTGGAAGTCACATATCACAGAGCAGTTTCTCAGAAAGCTTCTTTCCAGATTTCATCGGAGGATATTTACTTTTTCACCATAGCCCTCTATGGGCTTCCAAATATCACTTTGCCAATTCCACAAGAACTGTCTTAGCGAAAGGCTTCTTGAGGGGAAAGCTGTAACTCTGTGAGATGATTTCACAGAACACAAAGAAGTTTCTCAGAAAGCTTCTTTCTCTTTGTTATCGGAGGATATTTCCTTTGGCCCTATAGTCTTCAAAGGGTTTCTAAATATCTGCTCTCAGATTCCACAGAAATAAGGCTAGCAAAGAGATCCACGAAACACAGATGTAACTCTGTGATTGGAAGTAACATATCACAGAGCAGTTTCTCAGAAAGCTTCTTTCCAGATTTCATTGGAGGATATTTCCTTTTTCCCCATAGCCCTCTATGGGCTTCCAAATATCACTTTGCCAATTCCACAAGAACTGTCTTAGCGAAAGGCTTCTTGAGGAGAAAGCTGTAACTCTGTGACATGATTTCACAGAACACAAAGAAGTTTCTCAGAAAGCTTCTTTCTCTTTGTTATCGGAGGATATTTCCTTTGGCCCTATAGTCTTCAATGGGATCCGAAATATCTGTTCTCAGATTCCACAGAAATAAGGCTAGCAAAGAGATCCACGAAATACAGATGTAACTCTGTGAGTGGAAGTCACATATCACAGAGCAGTTTCTCAGAAAGCTTCTTTTCAGATTTCATCGGAGGATATTTCCTTTTTCACCATAGCCGTCTAAGGGCTTCCAAATATCACTTTGCCAATTCCACAAGAACTGTCTTAGCGAAAGGCTTCTTGAGGGGAAAGCTGTAACTCTGTGAGATGATGTCACAGAAAACAAACAAGTTTCTCAGAAAGCTTCTATCTCTTTGTTATCGGAGGATATTTCCTTTGGCCCTATAGTCTTCAAAGGGATCCGAATTATCTGTTCTCAGATTCCACAGAAACAAGGCTAGCAAAGAGATCCACGAAATACAGATGTAACTCTGTGAGTGTAAGTCACATATCACAGAGCAGTTTCTCAGAAAGCTTCTTTCCAGATTTCATCGGAGGATATTTCCTTTTTCACCATAGCCGTCTATGGTCTTCCAAATATCACTTAGCCAATTCCACAAGAACTGTCTTAGCGAAAGCCTTCTTGAGGGGAAAGCTGCAACTCTGTGAGATGATTTCACAGAACACAAAGAAGTTTCTCAGAAAGCTTCTTTCTCTTTGTTATCGGAGGATATTTCCTTTGGCCCTATAGTCTTCAAAGGGATCCGAAATATCTGTTCTCAGATTCCACAGAAATAAGGCAAGCGAAGAGATCCACGAAATACAGATGTAACGCTGTGAGTGGAAGTCTCATATCACAGAGCAGTTTCTCAGAATGCTTCTTTCCAGATTTCATCGTAGGATATTTGCTTTTTCACCATAGCCCTCTATGGGCTTCCAAATATCACTTTGCCAATTCCACAAGAACTGTCTTAGCGAAAGGCTTCTTGAGGGGAAAGCTGTAACTCTGTGAGATGATTTCACAGAACACAAAGAAGTTTCTCAGAAAGCTTCTTTCTCTTTGTTATCTGAGGATATTTCCTTTGGCCCTATAGTCTTCAAAGGGATCCGAAATATCTGTTATCAGATTCCACAGATATAAGGCTAGCAAAGAGATCCACAAAATACAGATGTAACTCTGTGAGTGGAAGTCACATATCACAGAGCAGTTTCTCAGAAAGCTTCTTTCCAGATTTCATCGGAGGATATTTCCTTTTTCACCGTAGCCCTCTATCGGCTTCCAAATATCACTTTGCCAATGCCACAAGAACTGTCTTAGCGAAAGGCTTCTTGAGGGGAAAGCTGTAACTCTGTGAGATGATTTCACAGAACACAAAGAAGTTTCTCAGAAAGCTTCTTTCTCTTTGTTATCGGAGGATATTTCCTTTGGCCCTATAGTCTTCAAAGGGATTCTAACTATCTGCTCTCGGATTCCACAGAAATAAGGCTAGCAAAGAGATTCACGAAATACTGATGTAACTCTGTGAGTGGAAATCACATATCACAGAGCAGTTTCTCAGAAAGCTTCTTTCCAGATTTCATTCGAGGATATTTCCTTTTTCACCATAGCCCTCTATGGGCTTCCAAATATCACTTTGCCAATTCCACAAGAACTGTCTTAGCGAAAGGCTTCTTGAGGGGAAAGCTGTAACTCTGTGAGATGATTTCACAGAACACAGAGAAGTTTCTCAAAAAGCTTCTTTCTCTTTGTTATCGGAGGATATTTCCTTTGGCCCTATAGTCTTCCATGGGATCCGAAATATCTATTCTCAGATTCCACAGAAATAAGGCTAGCAAAGAGATCCACGAAATACAGATGTAACTCTGTGAGTGGAAGTCACATATCACAGAGCAGTTTCTCAGAAAGATTCTTTCTAGATTTCATCGGAGGATATTTCCTTTTTCACCATAGCCATCTATGGGCTTCCAAGTATCACTTTGCCATTTCCACAAGAACTGTCTTAGCGAAAGGCTTCTTGAGGGGAAAGCTGTAACTCTGTGAGATGATTTCACAGAACACAAACAAGTTTCTCTGAAATCTTCTATCTCTTTGTTATCGGATGATATTTCCTTTGGCCCTATAGTCTTCAAAGGGATCCGAAATATCTGTTCTCAGATTCCACAGAAATAAGGCTGGCAAAGAGATCAACGAAATACAGATGTAACTCTGTGAGTGGAAGTCACATAACACAGAGCAGTTTCTCAGAAAGATTCTTTCCAGATTTCATCGGAGGATATTTCCTTTTTCACCATAGCCGTCTATGGGCTTCCAAATATCACTTTGCCAATTCCACAAGAACTGTCTTAGCGAAAGGCTTCTTGAGGGGAAAGCTGTAACTCTATGAGATAATTTCACAGAACACAAAGAAGTTTCTCAGAAAGCTTGTATCTCTTTGTTATCGGAGGATATTTCCTTTGGCCCTAAAGTCTTCAAAGGGATCCGAAATATCTGTTCTCAGATTCCACAGAAATAAGGCTAGCAAAGAGATCCACGAAATACAGATGTAACTCTGTGAGTGGAAGTCACATATCACAGAGCAGTTTCTCAGAAAGCTTCTTTCCAGATTTCATCGGAGGATATTTACTTTTTCACCATAGCCCTCTATGGGCTTCCAAATATCACTTTGCCAATTCCACAAGAACTGTCTTAGCGAAAGCCTTCTTGAGGGGAAAGCTGCAACTCTGTGAGATGATTTCACAGAACACAAAGAAGTTTCTCAGAAAGCTTCTTTCTCTTTGATATCGTAGGATATTCCCTTTGGCCCTATAGTCTTCAAAGGGTTTCTAAATATCTGCTCTCAGATTCCACAGGAATAAGGCTAGCAAAGAGATCCACGAAATACAGATGTAACTCTGTGAGTGGAAGTCACATATCACAGAGCAGTTTCTCAGAAAGCTTCTTTCCAGATTTCATCGGAGGATATTTCCTTTTTCACCATAGCCCTCTATGGGCTTCCAAATATCACTTTGCCAATTCCACAAGAACTGTCTTAGCGAAAGGCTTCTTGAGGGGAAAGCTGTAACTCTGTGAGATGATGTCACAGAAAACAAACAAGTTTCTCAGAAAGCTTCTATCTCTTTGTTATCGGAGGATATTTCCTTTGGCCCTATAGTCTTCAAAGGGATCCGAATTACCTGTTCTCAGATTCCACAGAAACAAGGCTAGCAAAGAGATCCACGAAATACAGATGTAACTCTGTGAGTGGAAGTCACATATCACAGAGCAGTTTCTCAGAAAGCTTCTTTCCAGATTTCATCAGAGGATATTTCCTTTTTCACCATAGCCGTCTATGGTCTTCCAAATATCACTTTGCCAATTCCACAAGAACTGTCTTAGCGAAAGCCTTCTTGAGGGGAAAGCTGCAACTCTGTGAGATGATTTCACAGAACACAAAGAAGATTCTCAGAAAGCTTCTTTCTCTTTGTTATCGGAGGATATTTCCTTTGGCCCTATAGCCTTCCAAGGGATCCGAAATATCTGTTCTCAGATTCCACAGAAATAAGGCAAGGAAAGAGATCCACGAAATACAGATGTAACGCTGTGAGTGGAAGTCTCATATCACAGAGCAGTTTCTCAGAATGCTTCTTTCCAGATTTCATCGGAGGATATTTGCTTTTTCACCATAGCCCTCTATGGGCTTCCAAATATCACTTTGCCAATTCCACAAGAACTGTCTTAGCGAAAGGCTTCTTGAGGAGAATCCTGTAACTCTGTGAGATGATTTCACAGAACACAAAGAAGTTTCTCAGAAAGCTTCTTTCTTTTTGTTATCGGAGGATATTTCCTTTGGCCCTATAGTCTTCAAAGGGATCCGAAATATCTGTTCTCAGATTCCACAGATATAAGGCTAGCAAAGAGATCCACGAAATACAGATGTAACTCTGTGAGTGGAAGTCACATATCACAGAGCAGTTTCTCAGAAAGCTTCTTTCCAGATTTCATCGGAGGATATTTCCTTTTTCACCGTAGCCCTCTATCGGCTTCCAAATATCACTTTGCCAATTCCACAAGAACTGTCTTAGCGAAAGGCTTCTTGAGGGGAAAGCTGCAACTCTGTGAGATGATTTCACAGAACACAAAGAAGTTTCTCAGAAAGCTTCTTTCTCTTTGTTATCGGAGGATATTTCCTTTGGCCCTATAGTCTTCCATGGGATCCGAAATATCTATTCTCAGATTCCACAGAAATAAGGCTAGCAAAGAGATCCACGAAATACAGATGTAACTCTGTGAGTGGAAGTCACATATCACAGAGCAGTTTCTCAGAAAGATTCTTTCCAGATTTCATCGGAGGATATTTCCTTTTTCACCATAGCCATCTATGGCCTTCCAAATATCACTTTGCCAATTCCACAAGAACTGTCTTAGCGAAAGGCTTCTTGAGGGGAAAGCTGTAACTCTGTGAGATGATTTCACAGAACACAAACAAGTTTCTCAGAAAGCTTCTATCTCTTTGTTATCGGATGATATTTCCTTTGGCCCTATAGACTTCAAAGGGTTTCTAAATATCTGCTCTCAGATTCCACAGAAATAAGGCTAGCAAAGAGATCCACGAAATACAGATGTAACTCTGTGAGTGGAAGTAACATATCACAGAGCAGTTTCTCAGAAAGCTTCTTTCCAGATTTCATTGGAGGATATTTCCTTTTTCACCGTAGCCCTCTATGGGCTTCCAAATATCACTTTGCCAATTCCACAAGAACTGTCTTAGCGAAAGGCTTCTTGAGGAGAAAGCTGTAACTCTGTGACATGATTTCACAGAACACAAAGAAGTTTCTCAGAAAGCTTCTTTCTCTTTGTTATCGGAGGATATTTCCTTTGGCCCTATAGTCTTCAATGGGATCCGAAATATCTGTTCTCAGATTCCACAGAAATAAGGCTAGCAAAGAGATCCACGAAATACAGATGTAACTCTGTGAGTGGAAGTCACATATCACAGAGCAGTTTCTCAGAAAGCTTCTTTTCAGATTTCATCGGAGGATATTTCCTTTTTCACCATAGCCGTCCATGGGCTTCCAAATATCACTTTGCCAATTCCACAAAAACTGTCTTAGCGAAAGGCTTCTTGAGGGGAAAGCTGTAACTCTGTGAGATGATGTCACAGAAAACAAACAAGTTTCTCAGAAAGCTTCTATCTCTTTGTTATTGGAGGATATTTCCTTTGGCCCTATAGTCTTCAAAGGGATCCGAATTATCTGTTCTCAGATTCCACAGAAACAAGGCTAGCAAAGAGATCCACGAAATACAGATGTAACTCTGTGAGTGGAAGTCACATATCACAGAGCAGTTTCTCAGAAAGCTTCTTTCCAGATTTCATCGGAGGATATTTCCTTTTTCACCATAGCCGTCTATGGTCTTCCAAATATCACTTAGCCAATTCCACAAGAACTGTCTTAGCGAAAGCCTTCTTGAGGGGAAAGCTGCAACTCTGTGAGATGATTTCACAGAACACAAAGAAGTTTCTCAGAAAGCTTCTTTCTCTTTGTTATCGGAGGATATTTCCTTTGGCCCTATAGTCTTCAAAGGGATCCGAAATATCTGTTCTCAGATTCCACAGAAATAAGGCAAGCAAAGAGATCCACGAAATACAGATGTAACGCTGTGAGTGGAAGTCTCATATCACAGAGCAGTTTCTCAGAATGCTTCTTTCCAGATTTCATCGGAGGATATTTGCTTTTTCACCATAGCCCTCTATGGGCTTCCAAATATCACTTTGCCAATTCCACAAGAACGGTCTTAGCGAAAGGCTTCTTGAGGGGAAAGCTGTAACTCTGTGAGATGATTTCACAGAACACAAAGAAGTTTCTCAGAAAGCTTCTTTCTCTTTGTTATCTGAGGATATTTCCTTTGGCCCTATAGTCTTCAAAGGGATCCGAAATATCTGTTATCAGATTCCACAGATATAAGGCTAGCAAAGAGATCCACGAAATACAGATGTAACTCTGTGAGTGGAAGTCACATATCACAGAGCAGTTTCTCAGAAAGCTTCTTTCCAGATTTCATTCGAGGATATTTCCTTTTTCACCATAGCCCTCTATGGGCTTCCAAATATCACTTTGCCAATTCCACAAGAACTGTCTTAGCGAAAGGCTTCTTGAGGGGAAAGCTGTAACTCTGTGAGATGATTTCACAGAACACAGAGAAGTTTCTCAAAAAGCTTCTTTCTCTTTGTTATCGGAGGATATTTCCTTTGGCCCTATAGTCTTCCATGGGATCCGAAATATCTATTCTCAGATTCCACAGAAATAAGGCTAGCAAAGAGATCCACGAAATACAGATGTAACTCTGTGAGTGGAAGTCACATATCACAGAGCAGTTTCTCAGAAAGATTCTTTCTAGATTTCATCGGAGGATATTTCCTTTTTCACCATAGCCATCTATGGGCTTCCAAGTATCACTTTGCCATTTCCACAAGAACTGTCTTAGCGAAAGGCTTCTTGAGGGGAAAGCTGTAACTCTGTGAGATGATTTCACAGAACACAAACAAGTTTCTCTGAAATCTTCTATCTCTTTGTTATCGGATGATATTTCCTTTGGCCCTATAGTCTTCAAAGGGAACCGAAATATCTGTTCTCAGATTCCACAGAAATAAGGCTGGCAAAGAGATCCACGAAATACAGATGTAACTCTGTGAGTGGAAGTCACATAACACAGAGCAGTTTCTCAGAAAGATTCTTTCCGGATTTCATCGGAGGATATTTCCTTTTTCACCATAGCCGTCTATGGGCTTCCAAATATCACTTTGCCAATTCCACAAGAACTGTCTTAGCGAAAGGCTTCTTGAGGGGAAAGCTGTAACTCTATGAGATAATTTCACAGAACACAAAGAAGTTTCTCAGAAAGCTTGTATCTCTTTGTTATCGGAGGATATTTCCTTTGGCCCTAAAGTCTTCAAAGGGATCCGAAATATCTGTTCTCAGATTCCACAGAAATAAGGCTAGCAAAGAGATCCACGAAATACAGATGTATCTCTGTGAGTGGAAGTCACATATCACAGAGCAGTTTCTCAGAAAGCTTCTTTCCAGATTTCATCGGAGGATATTTACTTTTTCACCATAGCCCTCTATGGGCTTCCAAATATCACTTTGCCAATTCCACAAGAACTGTCTTAGCGAAAGGCTTCTTGAGGGGAACGCTGTAACTCTGTGAGATGATTTCACAGAACACAAAGAAGTTTCTCAGAAAGCTTCTTTCTCTTTGTTATCGGAGGATATTTCCTTTGGACCTATAGACTTCAAAGGGATTCTAACTATCTGCTATCAGATTCCACAGAAATAAGGCTAGCAAAGAGATCCGCGAAATACTGATGTAACTCTGTGAGTGGAAATCACATATCACAGAGCAGTTTCTCAGAAGGCTTCTTTCCAGATTTCATTCGAGGATATTTCCTTTTTCACCATAGCCCTCTATGGGCTTCCAAATATCACTTTGCCAATTCCACAAGAACTGTCTTAGCGAAAGGCTTCTTGAGGGGAAAGCTGTAACTCTGTGAGATGATTTCACAGAACACAAAGAAGTTTCTCAGAAAGCTTCTTTCTCTTTCTTATCGGAGGATATTTCCTTTGGCCCTATAGTCTTCCATGGGATCCGAAATATCTATTCTCAGATTCCACAGAAATAAGGCTAGCAAAGAGATCCACGAAATACAGATGTAACCCTGTGAGTGGAAGTCACATATCACAGAGCACTTTCTCAGAAAGATTCTTTCCAGATTTCATCGGAGGATATTTCCTTTTTCACCATAGCCATCTATGGGCTTCCAAATATCACTTTGCCAATTCCACAAGAACTGTCTTAGCGAAAGGCTTCTTGAGGGGAAAGCTGTAACTCTGTGAGATGATTTCACAGAACACAAACAAGTTTCTCAGAAAGCTTCTATCTCTTTGTTATCGGATGATATTTCCTTTGGCCCTATAGTCTTCAAAGGGATCCGAAATATCTGTTCTCAGATTCCACAGAAATAAGGCTGGCAAAGAGATCCACGAAATACAGATGTAACTCTGTGAGTGGAAGTCACATATCACAGAGCAGTTTCTCAGAAAGATTCTTTCCAGATTTCATCGGAGGATATTTCCTTTTTCACCATAGCCGTCTATGGGCTTCTAAATATCACTTTGCCAATTCCACAAGAACTGTCTTAGCGAAAGGTTTCTTGAGGGGAAAGCTGTAACTCTATGAGATAATTTCACAGAACACAAAGAAGTTTCTCAGAAAGCTTGTATCTCTTTGTTATCGGAGGATATTTCCTTTGGCCCTATAGTCTTCAAAGGGATCCGAAATATCTGTTCTCAGATTCCACAGAAATAAGGCTAGCAAAGAGATCCACGAAATACAGATGTAACTCTGTGAGTGGAAGTCACATATCACAGAGCAGTTTCTCAGAAAGCTTCTTTCCAGATTTCATCTGAGGATATTTCCTTTTTCACCATAGCCATCTATGGGCTTCCAAATATCACTTTGCCAATTCCACAAGAACTGTCTTAGCGAAAGGCTTCTTGAGGGGAAAGCTGGAACTCTGTGAGATGATTTCACAGAACACAAAGAAGTTTCTCAGAAAGCTTGTATCTCTTTGTTATCGGAGGATATTTCCTTTGGCCCTATAGTCTTCAAAGGGATCCGAAATATCTGTTCTGAGATTCCACAGAAATAAGGCTAGCAAAGAGATCCACGAAATACAGATGTAACTCTGTGAGTGGAAGTCACATATCACAGAGCAGTTTCTCAGAAAGCTTCTTTCCAGATTTCATCGGAGGATATTTCCGTTTTCACCATAGCCGTCTATGGGCTTCCAAATATCACTTTGCCAATTCCACAAGAACTGTCTTAGCGAAAGGCTTCTTGAGGGGAAAGCTGCAACTCTGGGAGATGATTTCACAGAACACAAAGAAGTTTCTCAGAAAGCTTCTTTCTCTTTGTTATCGGAGGATATTTCCTTTGGCCCTATAGTCTTCAAAGGGATCCGAAATATCTGTTCTCAGATTCCACAGAAATAAGGCTAGCAAAGAGATCCACGAAATACAGATGTAACTCTGTGAGTGGAAGTCACATATCACAGAGCAGTTTCTCAGAAAGCTTCTTTCCAGATTTCATCGGAGGATATTTCCTTTTTCACCATAGCCCTCTATGGGCTTCCAAATATCACTTTGCCAATTCCACAAGAACTGTCTTAGCGAAAGGCTTCTTGAGGGGAAAGCTGTAACTCTATGAGATGATTTCACAGAACACAAAGAAGTTTCTCAGAAAGCTTCTTTCTCTTTGTTATCGGAGGATATTTCCTTTGGCCCTATAGTCTTCAAAGGGATCCGACATATCTGTTCTCAGATTCCACAGAAATAAGGCTAGCAAAGAGATCCACGAAATACAGATGTAACTCTGTGAGTGGAAGTCACATATCACAGAGGAGTTTCTCAGAAAGCTTCTTTCCAGATTTCATCGGAGGATATTTCCTTTTTCATCATAGCCCTCTATGGGCTTCCCAATATCACTTTGCCAATTCCACAAGAACTGTCTTAGCGAAAGGCTTCTTGAGGGGAAAGCTGTAACTCTGTGAGATGATTTCACAGAACACAAAGAAGTTTCTCAGAAAGCTTCTTTCTCTTTCTTATCGGAGGATATTTCCTTTGGCCCTATAGTCTTCAAAGGGATTCTAACTATCTGCTCTCAGATTCCACAGAAATAAGGCTAGCAAAGAGATCCACGAAATACTGATGTAACTCTGTGAGTGGAAATCACATATCACAGAGCAGTTTCTCAGAAAGCTTCTTTCCAGATTTCATTCGAGGATATTTCCTTTTTCACCATAGCCCTCTAAGGGGTTCCAAATATCACTTTGCCAATTCCACAAGAACTGTCTTAGCGAAAGGCTTCTTGAGGGGAAAGCTGTAACTCTGTGAGATGATTTCACAGAACACAAAGAAGTTTCTCATAAAGCTTCTTTCTCTTTGTTATCGGAGGATATTTCCTTTGGCCCTATAGTCTTCCATGGGATCCGAAATATCTATTCTCAGATTCCACAGAAATAAGGCTAGCAAAGAGATCCACGAAATACAGATGTAACTCTGTGAGTGGAAGTCACATATCACAGAGCAGTTTCTCAGAAAGATTCTTTCCAGATTTCATCGGAGGATATTTCCTTTTTCACCATAGCCATCTATGGGCTTCCAAATATCACTTTGCCAATTCCACAAGAACTGTCTTAGCGAAAGGCTTCTTGAGGGGAAAGCTGTAACTCTGTGAGATGATTTCACAGAACACAAACAAGTTTCTCAGAAAGCTTCTATCTCTTTGTTATCGGAGGATATTTCCTTTGGCCCTATAGTCTTCAAAGGGATCCGAAATATCTGTTCTCAGATTCCACAGAAATAAGGCTAGCAAAGAGATCCACGAAATACAGATGTAACTCTGTGAGTGGAAGTCACATATCACAGAGCAGTTTCTCAGAAAGCTTCTTTCCAGATTTCATCGGAGGATATTTCCTTTTTCACCATAGCCGTCTATGGGCTTCCAAATATCACTTTGCCAATTCCACAAGAACTGTCTTAGCGAAAGGCTTCTTGAGGGGAAAGCTGTAACTCTATGAGATAATTTCACAGAACACAAAGAAGTTTCTCAGAAAGCTTCTTTCTCTTTGTTATCGGAGGATATTTCTTTGGCCCTATAGTCTTCAAAGGGATCCGAAATATCTGTTCTCAGATTCCACAGAAATAAGGCTAGCAAAGAGATCCACGAAATACAGATGTAACTCTGTGAGTGGAAGTCACATATCACAGAGGAGTTTCTCAGAAAGCTTCTTTCCAGATTTCATCGGAGGATATTTCCTTTTTCATCATAGCCCTCTATGGGCTTCCCAATATCACTTTGCCAATTCCACAAGAACTGTCTTAGCGAAAGGCTTCTTGAGGGGGAAGCTGTAACTCTGTGAGATGATTTCACAGAATACAAAGAAGTTTCTCAGAAAGCTTCTTTCTCTTTGTTATCGGAGGATATTTCGTTTGGCCCTATAGTCTTCCATGGGATCCGAAATATCTATTCTCAGATTCCACAGAAATAAGGCTAGCAAAGAGATCCACGAAATACAGATGTAACTCTGTGAGTGGAAGTCACATATCACAGAGCAGTTTCTCAGAAAGATTCTTTCCGGATTTCATCGGAGGATATTTCCTTTTTCACCATAGCCATCTATGGGCTTCCAAATATCACTTTGCCAATTCCACAAGAACTGTCTTAGCGAAAGGCTTCTTGAGGGGAAAGCTGTAACTCTGTGAGATGATTTCACAGAACACAAACAAGTTTCTCAGAAAGCTTCTATCTCTCTGTTATCGGATGATATTTCCTTTGGCCCTATAGTCTTCAAAGGAATCCGAAATATCTGTTCTCAGATTCCACAGAAATAAGGCTAGCAAAGAGATCCACGAAATACAGATGTAACTCTGTGAGTGGAAGTCACATATCAAAGAGCAGTTTCTCAGAAAGCTTCTTTCCAGATTTCATCGGAGGATATTTCCTTTTTCACCATAGCCGTCTATGGGCTTCCAAATATCACTTTGCCAATTCCACAAGAACTGTCTTAGCGAAAGGCTTCTTGAGGGGGAAGCTGTAACTCTATGAGATAATTTCACAGAACACAAAGAAGTTTCTCAGAAAGCTTCTTTCTCTTTGTTATCGGAGGATATTTCCTTTGGCCCTATAGTCTTCAAAGGGATCCGAAATATCTGTTCTCAGATTCCACAGAAATAAGGCTAGCAAAGAGATCCACGAAATACAGATGTAACGCTGTGAGTGGAAGTCTCATATCACAGAGCAGTTTCTCAGAATGCTTCTTTCCAGATTTCATCGGAGGATATTTGCTTTTTCGCCATAGCCCTCTATGGGCTTCCAAATATCACTTTGCCAATTCCACAAGAACTGTCTTAGCGAAAGGCTTCTTGAGGGGAAAGCTGTAACTCTGTGAGATGATTTCACAGAACACAAAGAAGTTTCTCAGAAAGCTTCTTTCTCTTTGTTATCGGAGGATATTTCCTTTGGCCCTATAGTCTTCAAAGGGATCCGAAATATCTGTTCTCAGATTCCACAGATAGAAGGCTAGCAAAGAGATCCACGAAATACAGATGTAACTCTGTGAGTGGAAGTCACATATCACAGAGCAGTTTCTCAGAAAGCTTCTTTCCAGATTTCATCGGAGGATATTTCCTTTTTCACCGTAGCCCTCTATCGGCTTCCAAATATCACTTTGCCAATTCCACAAGAACTGTCTTAGCGAAAGGCTTCTTGAGGGGAAAGCTGTAACTCTGTGAGATGATTTCACAGAACACAAAGAAGTTTCTCAGAAAGCTTCTTTCTCTTTGTTATCGGAGGATATTTCCTTTGGCCCTATAGTCTTCAAAGGGATTCTAACTATCTGCTCTCGGATTCCACAGAAATAAGGCTGGCAAAGAGATCCACGAAATACTGATGTAACTCTGTGAGTGGAAATCACATATCACAGAGCAGTTTCTCAGAAAGCTTCTTTCCAGATTTCATTCGAGGATATTTCCTTTTTCACCATAGCCCTCTATGGGCTTCCAAATATCACTTTGCCAATTCCACAAGAACTGTCTTAGCGAAAGGCTTCTTGAGGGGAAAGCTGTAACTCTGTGAGATGATTTCACAGAACACAAAGAAGTTTCTCAGAAAGCTTCTTTCTCTTGGTTATCGGAGGATATTCCCTTTGGCCCTATAGTCTTCCATGGGATCCGAAATATCTATTCTCAGATTCCACAGAAATAAGGCTAGCAAAGAGATCCACGAAATACAGATGGAACTCTGTGATTGGAAGTCACATATCACAGAGCAGTTTCTCAGAAAGATTCTTTCCAGATTTCATCGGAGGATATTTCCTTTTTCACCATAGCCATCTATGGGCTTCCAAATATCACTTTGCCAATTCCACAAGAACTGTCTTAGCGAAAGGCTTCCGAGGGGAAAGCTGTAACTCTGTGAGATGATTTCACAGAACACAAACAAGTTTCTCAGAAAGCTTCTATCTCTTTGTTATCGGATGATATTTCCTTTGGCCCTATAGTCTGCAAAGGGATCCGAAACATCTGTTCTCAGATTCCACAGAAATAAGGCTAGCAAAGAGATCCACGAAATACAGATGTAACTCTGTGAGTGGAAGTCACATATCACAGAGCAGTTTCTCAGAAAGCCTCTTTCCATATTTCATCGGAGGATATTTCCTTTTTCACCATAGCCGTCTATGGGCTTCCAAATATCACTTTGCCAATTCCACAAGAACTGTCTTAGCGAAAGGCTTCTTGAGGGGAAAGCTGTAACTCTATGAGATAATTTCACAGAACACAAAGAAGTTTCTCAGAAAGCTTCTTTCTCTTTGTTATCGGATGATATTTCCTTTGGCCCTATAGTCTTCAAAGGGATCCGAAATATCTGTTCTCAGATTCCACAGAAATAAGGCTAGCAAAGAGATCCACGAAATACAGATGTAACTCTGTGAGTGGAAGTCACATATCACAGAGCAGTTTCTCAGAAAGCTTCTTTCCAGATTTCATCGGAGGATATTTACTTTTTCACCAAAGCCCTCTATGGGCTTCCAAATATCACTTTGCCAATTCCACAAGAACTGTCTTAGCGAAAGGCTTCTTGAGGGGAAAGCTGTAACTCTGTGAGATGATTTCACAGAAAACAAAGAAGTTTCTCAGAAAGCTTCTTTCTCTTTGTTATCGGAGGATATTTCCTTTGGCACTATAGTCTTCAAAGGGTTTCTAAATATCTGCTCTCAGATTCCACAGAAATAAGGCTAGCAAAGAGATCCACGAAATACAGATGTAACTCTGTGATTGGAAGTAACATATCACAGAGCAGTTTCTCAGAAAGCTTCTTTCCAGATTTCATTGGAGGATATTTCCTTTTTCACCATAGCCCTCTATGGGCTTCCAAATATCACTTTGCCAATTCCACAAGAACTGTCTTAGCGAAAGGCTTCTTGAGGAGAAAGCTGTAACTCTGTGAGATGATTTCACAGAACACAAAGAAGTTTCTCAGAAAGCTTCTTTCTCTTTGTTATCGGAGGATATTTCCTTTGGCCCTATAGTCTTCAATGGGATCCGAAATATCTGTTCTCAGATTCCACAGAAATAAGGCTAGCAAAGAGATCCACGAAATACAGATGTAACTCTGTGAGTGGAAGTCACATATCACAGAGCAGTTTCTCAGAAAGCTTCTTTTCAGATTTCATCGGAGGATATTTCCTTTTTCACCATAGCCGTCTATGGGCTTCCAAATATCACTTTGCCAATTCCACAAGAACTGTCTTAGCGAAAGGCTTCTTGAGGGGAAAGCTGTAACTCTGTGAGATGATTTCACAGAAAACAAACAAGTTTCTCAGAAAGCTTCTATCTCTTTGATATCGGAGGATATTTCCTTTGGCCCTATAGTCTTCAAAGGGATCCGAATTATCTGTTCTCAGATTCCACAGAAACAAGGCTAGCAAAGAGATCCACGAAATACAGATGTAACTCTGTGAGTGGAAGTCACATATCACAGAGCAGTTTCTCAGAAAGCTTCTTTCCAGATTTCATCGGAGGATATTTCCTTTTTCACCATAGCCGTCTATGGTCTTCCAAATATCACTTTGCCAATTCCACAAGAACTGTCTTAGTGAAAGCCTTCTTGAGGCGAAAGCTGCAACTCTGTGAGATGATTTCACAGAACACAAAGAAGTTTCTCAGAAAGCTTCTTTCTCTTTGTTATCGGAGGATATTTCCTTTGGCCCTATAGTCTTCAAAGGGATCCGAAATATCTGTTCTCAGATTCCACAGAAATAAGGCTAGCAAAGAGATCCACGAAATACAGATGTAACGCTGTGAGTGGAAGTCTCATATCACAGAGCAGTTTCTCAGAATGCTTCTTTCCAGATTTCATCGGAGGATATTTGCTTTTTCACCATAGCCCTCTATGGGCTTCCAAATATCACTTTGCCAATTCCACAAGAACTATCTTAGCGAAAGGCTTCTTGAGGGGAAAGCTGTAACTCTGTGAGATGATTTCACAGAACACAAAGAAGTTTCTCAGAAAGCTTCTTTCTCTTTGTTATCGGAGGATATTTCCTTTGGCCCTATAGTCTTCAAAGGGATCCGAAATATCTGTTATCAGATTCCACAGATATAAGGCTAGCAAAGAGATCCACGAAATACAGATGTAACTCTGTGAGTGGAAGTCACATATCACAGAGCAGTTTCTCAGAAAGCTTCTTTCCAGATTTCATCGGAGGATATTTCCTTTTTCACCGTAGCCCTCTATCGGCTTCCAAATATCACTTTGCCAATTCCACAAGAACTGTCTTAGCGAAAGGCTTCTTGAGGGGAAAGCTGTAACTCTGTGAGATGATTTCACAGAACACAAAGAAGTTTCTCAGAAAGCTTCTTTCTCTTTGTTATCGGAGGATATTTCCTTTGGCCCTATAGTCTTCAAAGGGATTCTAACTATCTGCTCTCGGATTCCACAGAAATAAGGCTAGCAAAGAGATTCACGAAATACTGATGTAACTCTGTGAGTGGAAATCACATATCACAGAGCAGTTTCTCAGAAAGCTTCTTTCCAGATTTCATTCGAGGATATTTCCTTTTTCACCATAGCCCTCTATGGGCTTCCAAATATCACTTTGCCAATTCCACAAGAACTGTCTTAGCGAAAGGCTTCTTGAGGGGAAAGCTGTAACTCTGTGAGATGATTTCACAGAACACAAAGAAGTTTCTCAAAAAGCTTCTTTCTCTTTGTTATCGGAGGATATTTCCTTTGGCCCTATAGTCTTCCATGGGATCCGAAATATCTATTCTCAGATTCCACAGAAATAACGCTAGCAAAGAGATCCACGAAATACAGATGTAACTCCTTGAGTGGAAGTCACATATCACAGAGCAGTTTCTCAGAAAGATTCTTTCCAGATTTCATCGGAGGATATTTCCTTTTTCACCATAGCCATCTATGGGCTTCCAAATATCACTTTGCCAATTCCACAAGAACTGTCTTAGCGAAAGGCTTCTTGAGGGCAAAGCTGTAACTCTGTGAGATGATTTCACAGAACACAAACAAGTTTCTCTGAAAGCTTCTATCTCTTTGTTATCGGATGATATTTCCTTTGGCCCTATAGTCTTCAAAGGGATCCGAAATATCTGTTCTCAGATTCCACAGAAATAAGGCTGGCAAAGAGATCCACGAAATACAGATGTAACTCTGTGAGTGGAAGTCACATAACACAGAGCAGTTTCTCAGAAAGATTCTTTCCAGATTTCATCGGAGGATATTTCCTTTTTCATCATAGCCCTCTATGGGCTTCCAAATATCACTTTGCCAATTCCACAAGAACTGTCTTAGCGAAAGGCTTCTTGAGGGGAAAGCTGTAACTCTATGAGATAATTTCACAGAACACAAAGAAGTTTCTCAGAAAGCTTCTTTCTCTTTGTTATCGGAGGATATTTCCTTTGGCCCTATAGTCTTCAAAGGGATCCGAAATATCTGTTCTCAGATTCCACAGAAATAAGGCAAGCAAAGAGATCCACGAAATACAGATGTAACGCTGTGAGTGGAAGTCTCATATCACAGAGCAGTTTCTGAGAATGCTTCTTTCCAGATTTCATTGAAGGATATTTCCTTTTTCACCATAGCCCTCTATGGGCTTCCAAATATCACTTTGCCAATTCCACAAGAACTGTCTTAGCGAAAGGCTTCTTGAGGGGAAAGCTGTAACTCTGTGAGATGATTTCACAGAACACAAAGAAGTTTCTCAGAAAGCTTCTTTCTCTTTGTTATCGGAGGATATTTTCTTTGGCCCTATAGTCTTCAAAGGGATCCGAAATATCTGTTCTAAGATTCCACAGAAATAAGGCTAGCAAAGAGATCCACAAAATACAGATGTAACTCTGTGAGTGGAAGTCACATATCACAGAGCAGTTTCTCAGAAAGCTTCTTTCCAGATTTCATTGGAGGGTATTTCCTTTTTCACGATAGCCCTCTATGGGCTTCCAAATATCACTTTTCCAATTCCACAAAAACTGTCTTAGCGAAAGGCTTCTTCAGGGGAAAGCTGTAACTCTGTGAGATGATTTCACAGAACACAAAGAAGTTTCTCAGAAAGCTTCTTTCTCTTTGTTATCAGAGGATATTTCCTTTGGCCCTATAGTCTTCAAAGGGATCCGAAATATCTGTTCTCAGATTCCACAGAAATAAGGCTAGCAAAGAGATCCACGAAATACAGATGTAACTCTGTGAGTGGAAGTCACATATCACAGAGCAGTTTCTCAGAAAGCTTCTTTCCAGATTTCATCGGAGGATATTTCCTTTTTAACCATAGCCCTCTATGGGCTTCCAAATATCACTTTGCCAATACCACAAGAACTGTCTTAGCGAAAGGCTTCTTGAGGGGAAAGCTGTAACTCTGTGAGATGATTTCACAGAACACAAAGAAGTTTCTCAGAAAGCTTGTATCTCTTTGTTATCGGAGGATATTTCCTTTGGCCCTATAGTCTTCAAAGGGATCCGAAATATCTGTTCTGAGATTCCACAGAAATAAGGCTAGCAAAGAGATCCACGAAATACA
This sequence comes from Macaca mulatta, assembly GCF_049350105.2. NCBI lineage: Eukaryota > Metazoa > Chordata > Mammalia > Primates > Cercopithecidae > Macaca > Macaca mulatta. Next base: position 34,664,818 of record NC_133417.1, read on the forward strand.
GATGTAACTCTGTGAGTGGAAGTCACATATCACAGAGCAGTTTCTCAGAAAGCTTCTTTCCAGATTTCATCGGAGGATATTTCCGTTTTCACCATAGCCGTCTATCGGCTTCCAAATATCACTTTGCCAATTCCACAAGAACTGTCTTAGCGAAAGGCTTCTTGAGGGGAAAGCTGCAACTCTGGGAGATGATTTCACAGAACACAAAGAAGTTTCTCAGAAAGCTTCTTTCGCTTTGTTATCGGAGGATATTTCCTTTGGCCCTATAGTCTTCAAAGGGATCAGAAATATCTGTTCTCAGATTCCACAGAAATAAGGCTAGCAAAGAGATCCACGAAATACAGATGTAACTCTGTGAGTGGAAGTCACATATCACAGAGCAGTTTCTCAGAAAGCTTCTTTCCAGATTTCATTGGAGGGTATTTCCTTTTTCACGTTACCCCTCTATGGGCTTCCAAATATCACTTTGCCAATACCACAAAAAATGTCTTAGCGAAAGGCTTCTTCAGGGGAAAGCTGTAACTCTGGGGGATGATTTCACAGAACACAAAGAAGTTCCTCAGAAAGCTTCTTTCTCTTTGTTATCGGAGGATATTTCCTTTGGCCCTATAGTCTTCAAAGGGATCCGAAATATCTGTTCTCAGACTCCACAGAAATAAGGCTAGCAAAGAGATCCACGAAATACAGATGAAACTCTGTGAGTGGAAGTCTCATATCACAGAGCAGTTTCTCAGAATGCTTCTTTCCAGATTTCATCGGAGGATATTTCCTTTTTCACCATAGCCATCTATGTGCTTCCAAATATCACTTTTTCAAATCCACAAGAACTGTCTTAGCGAAAGGCTTCTTGAGGGGAAAGCTGTAACTCTGTGAGATGTTTTCACAGAACACAAAGAAGTTTCTCAGAAAGCTTCTTTCTCTTTGTTATCGGAGGATATTTCCTTTGGCCCTATAGTCTTCAAAGGGATCCGAAATATCTGTTCTCAGATTCCACAGAAATAAGGCTAGCAAAGAGATCCACGAAATACAGATGTAACTCTGTGAGTGGAAGTCACATATCACAGAGCAGTTTCTCAGAAAGCTTCTTTCCAGATTTCATCTGAGGATATTTCCTTTTTCACCATAGCCCTCTATGGGCTTCCAAATATCACTTTGCCAATTCCACAAGAACTGTCTTAGCGAAAGGCTTCTTGAGGGGAAAGCTGTAACTCTATGAGATGATTTCACAGAACACAAAGCAGTTTCTCAGAAAGCTTCTTTCTCTTTGTTATCGGAGGATATTTCCTTTGGCCCTATAGTTTTCAAAGGGATCCGAAATATCTGTTCTCAGATTCCACAGAAATAAGGCTAGCAAAGAGATCCACGAAATACAGATGTAACTCTGTGAGTGGAAGTCACATATCACAGAGCAGTTTCTCAGAAAGCTTCTTTCCAGATTTCATCGGAGGATATTTCCTTTTTCATCATAGCCGTCTATGGGCTTCCCAATATCACTTTGCCAATTCCACAAGAACTGTCTTAGCGAAAGGCTTCTTGAGGGGAAAGCTGTAACTCTGTGAGATGATTTCACAGAACATAAAGAAGTTTCTCAGAAAGCTTCTTTCTCTTTGTTATCGGAGGATATTTCCTTTGGCCCTATTGTATTCAAAGAGATCTGAAATATCTGTTCTCAGATTCCACAGAAATAAGGCTAGCAAAGAGATCAACGAAATACAGATGTAACTCTGTGAGTGGAAGTCACATATCACAGAGCAGTTTCTCAGAAAGCTTCTTTCTAGATTTCATCGGAGGATATTTCCTTTTTCACCATAGCCGTCTAAGGGCTTCCAAATATCACTTTGCCAATTCCACAAGAACTGTCTTAGCGAAAGGCTTCTTGAGGGGAAAGCTGTAACTCTGTGAGATGATTTCACAGAACACAAAGAAGTTTCTCAGAAAGCTTCTTTCTCTTGGTTATCGGAGGATATTTCCTTTGGCCCTATAGTCTTCCATGGGATCCGAAATATCTATTCTCAGATTCCACAGAAATAAGGCTAGCAAAGAGATCCACGAAATACAGATGGAACTCTGTGATTGGAAGTCACATATCACAGAGCAGTTTCTCAGAAAGATTCTTTCCAGATTTCATCGGAGGATATTTCCTTTTTCACCATAGCCATCTATGGGCTTCCAAATATCACTTTGCCAATTCCACAAGAACTGTCTTAGCGAAAGGCTTCTGAGGGGAAAGCTGTAACTCTGTGAGATGATTTCACAGAACACAAACAAGTTTCTCAGAAAGCTTCTATCTCTTTGTTATCGGATGATATTTCCTTTGGCCCTATAGTCTGCAAAGGGATCCGAAACATCTGTTCTCAGATTCCACAGAAATAAGGCTAGCAAAGAGATCCACGAAATACAGATGTAACTCTGTGAGTGGAAGTCACATATCACAGAGCAGTTTCTCAGAAAGCCTCTTTCCATATTTCATCGGAGGATATTTCCTTTTTCACCATAGCCGTCTATGGGCTTCCAAATATCACTTTGCCAATTCCACAAGAACTGTCTTAGCGAAAGGCTTCTTGAGGGGAAAGCTGTAACTCTATGAGATAATTTCACAGAACACAAAGAAGTTTCTCAGAAAGCTTCTTTCTCTTTGTTATCGGATGATATTTCCTTTGGCCCTATAGTCTTCAAAGGGATCCGAAATATCTGTTCTCAGATTCCACAGAAATAAGGCTAGCAAAGAGATCCACGAAATACAGATGTAACTCTGTGAGTGGAAGTCACATATCACAGAGCAGTTTCTCAGAAAGCTTCTTTCCAGATTTCATCGGAGGATATTTACTTTTTCACCAAAGCCCTCTATGGGCTTCCAAATATCACTTTGCCAATTCCACAAGAACTGTCTTAGCGAAAGGCTTCTTGAGGGGAAAGCTGTAACTCTGTGAGATGATTTCACAGAAAACAAAGAAGTTTCTCAGAAAGCTTCTTTCTCTTTGTTATCGGAGGATATTTGCTTTGGCACTATAGTCTTCAAAGGGTTTCTAAATATCTGCTCTCAGATTCCACAGAAATAAGGCTAGCAAAGAGATCCACGAAATACAGATGTAACTCTGTGATTGGAAGTAACATATCACAGAGCAGTTTCTCAGAAAGCTTCTTTCCAGATTTCATTGGAGGATATTTCCTTTTTCACCATAGCCCTCTATGGGCTTCCAAATATCACTTTGCCAATTCCACAAGAACTGTCTTAGCGAAAGGCTTCTTGAGGAGAAAGCTGTAACTCTGTGAGATGATTTCACAGAACACAAAGAAGTTTCTCAGAAAGCTTCTTTCTCTTTGTTATCGGAGGATATTTCCTTTGGCCCTATAGTCTTCAATGGGATCCGAAATATCTGTTCTCAGATTCCACAGAAATAAGGCTAGCAAAGAGATCCACGAAATACAGATGTAACTCTGTGAGTGGAAGTCACATATCACAGAGCAGTTTCTCAGAAAGCTTCTTTTCAGATTTCATCGGAGGATATTTCCTTTTTCACCATAGCCGTCTATGGGCTTCCAAATATCACTTTGCCAATTCCACAAGAACTGTCTTAGCGAAAGGCTTCTTGAGGGGAAAGCTGTAACTCTGTGAGATGATTTCACAGAAAACAAACAAGTTTCTCAGAAAGCTTCTATCTCTTTGATATCGGAGGATATTTCCTTTGGCCCTATAGTCTTCAAAGGGATCCGAATTATCTGTTCTCAGATTCCACAGAAACAAGGCTAGCAAAGAGATCCACGAAATACAGATGTAACTCTGTGAGTGGAAGTCACATATCACAGAGCAGTTTCTCAGAAAGCTTCTTTCCAGATTTCATCGGAGGATATTTCCTTTTTCACCATAGCCGTCTATGGTCTTCCAAATATCACTTTGCCAATTCCACAAGAACTGTCTTAGTGAAAGCCTTCTTGAGGCGAAAGCTGCAACTCTGTGAGATGATTTCACAGAACACAAAGAAGTTTCTCAGAAAGCTTCTTTCTCTTTGTTATCGGAGGATATTTCCTTTGGCCCTATAGTCTTCAAAGGGATCCGAAATATCTGTTCTCAGATTCCACAGAAATAAGGCTAGCAAAGAGATCCACGAAATACAGATGTAACGCTGTGAGTGGAAGTCTCATATCACAGAGCAGTTTCTCAGAATGCTTCTTTCCAGATTTCATCGGAGGATATTTGCTTTTTCACCATAGCCCTCTATGGGCTTCCAAATATCACTTTGCCAATTCCACAAGAACTATCTTAGCGAAAGGCTTCTTGAGGGGAAAGCTGTAACTCTGTGAGATGATTTCACAGAACACAAAGAAGTTTCTCAGAAAGCTTCTTTCTCTTTGTTATCGGAGGATATTTCCTTTGGCCCTATAGTCTTCAAAGGGATCCGAAATATCTGTTATCAGATTCCACAGATATAAGGCTAGCAAAGAGATCCACGAAATACAGATGTAACTCTGTGAGTGGAAGTCACATATCACAGAGCAGTTTCTCAGAAAGCTTCTTTCCAGATTTCATCGGAGGATATTTCCTTTTTCACCGTAGCCCTCTATCGGCTTCCAAATATCACTTTGCCAATTCCACAAGAACTGTCTTAGCGAAAGGCTTCTTGAGGGGAAAGCTGTAACTCTGTGAGATGATTTCACAGAACACAAAGAAGTTTCTCAGAAAGCTTCTTTCTCTTTGTTATCGGAGGATATTTCCTTTGGCCCTATAGTCTTCAAAGGGATTCTAACTATCTGCTCTCGGATTCCACAGAAATAAGGCTAGCAAAGAGATTCACGAAATACTGATGTAACTCTGTGAGTGGAAATCACATATCACAGAGCAGTTTCTCAGAAAGCTTCTTTCCAGATTTCATTCGAGGATATTTCCTTTTTCACCATAGCCCTCTATGGGCTTCCAAATATCACTTTGCCAATTCCACAAGAACTGTCTTAGCGAAAGGCTTCTTGAGGGGAAAGCTGTAACTCTGTGAGATGATTTCACAGAACACAAAGAAGTTTCTCAAAAAGCTTCTTTCTCTTTGTTATCGGAGGATATTTCCTTTGGCCCTATAGTCTTCCATGGGATCCGAAATATCTATTCTCAGATTCCACAGAAATAACGCTAGCAAAGAGATCCACGAAATACAGATGTAACTCCTTGAGTGGAAGTCACATATCACAGAGCAGTTTCTCAGAAAGATTCTTTCCAGATTTCATCGGAGGATATTTCCTTTTTCACCATAGCCATCTATGGGCTTCCAAATATCACTTTGCCAATTCCACAAGAACTGTCTTAGCGAAAGGCTTCTTGAGGGCAAAGCTGTAACTCTGTGAGATGATTTCACAGAACACAAACAAGTTTCTCTGAAAGCTTCTATCTCTTTGTTATCGGATGATATTTCCTTTGGCCCTATAGTCTTCAAAGGGATCCGAAATATCTGTTCTCAGATTCCACAGAAATAAGGCTGGCAAAGAGATCCACGAAATACAGATGTAACTCTGTGAGTGGAAGTCACATAACACAGAGCAGTTTCTCAGAAAGATTCTTTCCAGATTTCATCGGAGGATATTTCCTTTTTCACCATAGCCCTCTATGGGCTTCCAAATATCACTTTGCCAATTCCACAAGAACTGTCTTAGCGAAAGGCTTCTTGAGGGGAAAGCTGTAACTCTATGAGATAATTTCACAGAACACAAAGAAGTTTCTCAGAAAGCTTCTTTCTCTTTGTTATCGGAGGATATTTCCTTTGGCCCTATAGTCTTCAAAGGGATCCGAAATATCTGTTCTCAGATTCCACAGAAATAAGGCAAGCAAAGAGATCCACGAAATACAGATGTAACGCTGTGAGTGGAAGTCTCATATCACAGAGCAGTTTCTGAGAATGCTTCTTTCCAGATTTCATTGAAGGATATTTCCTTTTTCACCATAGCCCTCTATGGGCTTCCAAATATCACTTTGCCAATTCCACAAGAACTGTCTTAGCGAAAGGCTTCTTGAGGGGAAAGCTGTAACTCTGTGAGATGATTTCACAGAACACAAAGAAGTTTCTCAGAAAGCTTCTTTCTCTTTGTTATCGGAGGATATTTTCTTTGGCCCTATAGTCTTCAAAGGGATCCGAAATATCTGTTCTAAGATTCCACAGAAATAAGGCTAGCAAAGAGATCCACAAAATACAGATGTAACTCTGTGAGTGGAAGTCACATATCACAGAGCAGTTTCTCAGAAAGCTTCTTTCCAGATTTCATTGGAGGGTATTTCCTTTTTCACGATAGCCCTCTATGGGCTTCCAAATATCACTTTTCCAATTCCACAAAAACTGTCTTAGCGAAAGGCTTCTTCAGGGGAAAGCTGTAACTCTGTGAGATGATTTCACAGAACACAAAGAAGTTTCTCAGAAAGCTTCTTTCTCTTTGTTATCAGAGGATATTTCCTTTGGCCCTATAGTCTTCAAAGGGATCCGAAATATCTGTTCTCAGATTCCACAGAAATAAGGCTAGCAAAGAGATCCACGAAATACAGATGTAACTCTGTGAGTGGAAGTCACATATCACAGAGCAGTTTCTCAGAAAGCTTCTTTCCAGATTTCATCGGAGGATATTTCCTTTTTAACCATAGCCCTCTATGGGCTTCCAAATATCACTTTGCCAATACCACAAGAACTGTCTTAGCGAAAGGCTTCTTGAGGGGAAAGCTGTAACTCTGTGAGATGATTTCACAGAACACAAAGAAGTTTCTCAGAAAGCTTGTATCTCTTTGTTATCGGAGGATATTTCCTTTGGCCCTATAGTCTTCAAAGGGATCCGAAATATCTGTTCTGAGATTCCACAGAAATAAGGCTAGCAAAGAGATCCACGAAATACAGATGTAACTCTGTGAGTGGAAGTCACATATCACAGAGCAGTTTCTCAGAAAGCTTCTTTCCAGATTTCATCGGAGGATATTTCCGTTTTCACCATAGCCGTCTATCGGCTTCCAAATATCACTTTGCCAATTCCACAAGAACTGTCTTAGCGAAAGGCTTCTTGAGGGGAAAGCTGCAACTCTGGGAGATGATTTCACAGAACACAAAGAAGTTTCTCAGAAAGCTTCTTTCGCTTTGTTATCGGAGGATATTTCCTTTGGCCCTATAGTCTTCAAAGGGATCCGAAATATCTGTTCTCAGATTCCACAGAAATAAGGCTAGCAAAGAGATCCACGAAATACAGATGTAACTCTGTGAGTGGAAGTCACATATCACAGAGCAGTTTCTCAGAAAGCTTCTTTCCAGATTTCATTGGAGGGTATTTCCTTTTTCACGTTACCCCTCTATGGGCTTCCAAATATCACTTTGCCAATACCACAAAAAATGTCTTAGCGAAAGGCTTCTTCAGGGGAAAGCTGTAACTCTGGGGGATGATTTCACAGAACACAAAGAAGTTCCTCAGAAAGCTTCTTTCTCTTTGTTATCGGAGGATATTTCCTTTGGCCCTATAGTCTTCAAAGGGATCCGAAATATCTGTTCTCAGACTCCACAGAAATAAGGCTAGCAAAGAGATCCACGAAATACAGATGAAACTCTGTGAGTGGAAGTCTCATATCACAGAGCAGTTTCTCAGAATGCTTCTTTCCAGATTTCATCGGAGGATATTTCCTTTTTCACCATAGCCATCTATGTGCTTCCAAATATCACTTTTTCAAATCCACAAGAACTGTCTTAGCGAAAGGCTTCTTGAGGGGAAAGCTGTAACTCTGTGAGATGTTTTCACAGAACACAAAGAAGTTTCTCAGAAAGCTTCTTTCTCTTTGTTATCAGAGGATATTTCCTTTGGCCCTATAGTCTTCAAAGGGATCCGAAATATCTGTTCTCAGATTCCACAGAAATAAGGCTAGCAAAGAGATCCACGAAATACAGATGTAACTCTGTGAGTGGAAGTCACATATCACAGAGCAGTTTCTCAGAAAGCTTCTTTCCAGATTTCATCGGAGGATATTTCCTTTTTAACCATAGCCCTCTATGGGCTTCCAAATATCACTTTGCCAATACCACAAGAACTGTCTTAGCGAAAGGCTTCTTGAGGGGAAAGCTGTAACTCTGTGAGATGATTTCACAGAACACAAAGAAGTTTCTCAGAAAGCTTGTATCTCTTTGTTATCGGAGGATATTTCCTTTGGCCCTATAGTCTTCAAAGGGATCCGAAATATCTGTTCTGAGATTCCACAGAAATAAGGCTAGCAAAGAGATCCACGAAATACAGATGTAACTCTGTGAGTGGAAGTCACATATCACAGAGCAGTTTCTCAGAAAGCTTCTTTCCAGATTTCATCGGAGGATATTTCCGTTTTCACCATAGCCGTCTATCGGCTTCCAAATATCACTTTGCCAATTCCACAAGAACTGTCTTAGCGAAAGGCTTCTTGAGGGGAAAGCTGCAACTCTGGGAGATGATTTCACAGAACACAAAGAAGTTTCTCAGAAAGCTTCTTTCGCTTTGTTATCGGAGGATATTTCCTTTGGCCCTATAGTCTTCAAAGGGATCCGAAATATCTGTTCTCAGATTCCACAGAAATAAGGCTAGCAAAGAGATCCACGAAATACAGATGTAACTCTGTGAGTGGAAGTCACATATCACAGAGCAGTTTCTCAGAAAGCTTCTTTCCAGATTTCATTGGAGGGTATTTCCTTTTTCACGTTACCCCTCTATGGGCTTCCAAATATCACTTTGCCAATACCACAAAAAATGTCTTAGCGAAAGGCTTCTTCAGGGGAAAGCTGTAACTCTGGGGGATGATTTCACAGAACACAAAGAAGTTCCTCAGAAAGCTTCTTTCTCTTTGTTATTGGAGGATATTTCCTTTGGCCCTATAGTCTTCAAAGGGATCCGAAATATCTGTTCTCAGACTCCACAGAAATAAGGCTAGCAAAGAGATCCACGAAATACAGATGAAACTCTGTGAGTGGAAGTCTCATATCACAGAGCAGTTTCTCAGAATGCTTCTTTCCAGATTTCATCGGAGGATATTTCCTTTTTCACCATAGCCATCTATGTGCTTCCAAATATCACTTTTTCAAATCCACAAGAACTGTCTTAGCGAAAGGCTTCTTGAGGGGAAAGCTGTAACTCTGTGAGATGTTTTCACAGAACACAAAGAAGTTTCTCAGAAAGCTTCTTTCTCTTTGTTATCGGAGGATATTTCCTTTGGCCCTATAGTCTTCAAAGGGATCCGAAATATCTGTTCTCAGATTCCACAGAAATAAGGCTAGCAAAGAGATCCACGAAATACAGATGTAACTCTGTGAGTGGAAGTCACATATCACAGAGCAGTTTCTCAGAAAGCTTCTTTCCAGATTTCATCTGAGGATATTTCCTTTTTCACCATAGCCCTCTATGGGCTTCCAAATATCACTTTGCCAATTCCACAAGAACTGTCTTAGCGAAAGGCTTCTTGAGGGGAAAGCTGTAACTCTATGAGATGATTTCACAGAACACAAAGCAGTTTCTCAGAAAGCTTCTTTCTCTTTGTTATCGGAGGATATTTCCTTTGGCCCTATAGTTTTCAAAGGGATCCGAAATATCTGTTCTCAGATTCCACAGAAATAAGGCTAGCAAAGAGATCCACGAAATACAGATGTAACTCTGTGAGTGGAAGTCACATATCACAGAGCAGTTTCTCAGAAAGCTTCTTTCCAGATTTCATCGGAGGATATTTCCTTTTTCATCATAGCCGTCTATGGGCTTCCCAATATCACTTTGCCAATTCCACAAGAACTGTCTTAGCGAAAGGCTTCTTGAGGGGAAAGCTGTAACTCTGTGAGATGATTTCACAGAACATAAAGAAGTTTCTCAGAAAGCTTCTTTCTCTTTGTTATCGGAGGATATTTCCTTTGGCCCTATTGTATTCAAAGAGATCTGAAATATCTGTTCTCAGATTCCACAGAAATAAGGCTAGCAAAGAGATCAACGAAATACAGATGTAACTCTGTGAGTGGAAGTCACATATCACAGAGCAGTTTCTCAGAAAGCTTCTTTCTAGATTTCATCGGAGGATATTTCCTTTTTCACCATAGCCGTCTAAGGGCTTCCAAATATCACTTTGCCAATTCCACAAGAACTGTCTTAGCGAAAGGCTTTTTGAGGGAAAAGCTGCAACTCTGTGAGATGATTTCACAGAACACAAAGAAGTTTCTCAGAAAGCTTCTTTCTGTTTGTTATCGGAGGATATTTCCTTTGGCCCTATAGTCTTCAAAGGGATCCGAAATATCTGTTCTCAGATTCCACAGAAATAAGGCTAGCAGAGAGATCCACGAAATACAGATGTAACTCTGTGAGTGGAAGTCACATATCACAGAGCAGTTTCTCAGAAAGCTTCTTTCCAGATTTCATCGGAGGATATTTCCTTTTTCACCATAGCCCTCTATGGGCTTCCAAATATCACTTTGCCAATTCCACAAGAACTGTCTTAGCGAAAGGCTTCTTGTGGGGAAAGCTGTAACTCTGTGAGATGATTTCACAGAACACAAAGAAGTTTCTCAGAAAGCTTCTTTCTCTTTGTTATCGGAGGATAGTTCCTTTGGCCCTATAGTCTTCAAAGGGATCCGAAATATCTGTTCTCAGATTCCACAGAAATAAGGCTAGCAAAGAGATCCACAAAATACAGATGTAACTCTGTGAGTGGAAGTCACATATCACAGAGCAGTTTCTCAGAAAGCTCTTTCCAGATTTCATTGGAGGGTATTTCCTTTTTCACAATAGCCCTCTAGGGGTTCCAAATATCACTTTGCCAATTCCACAAAAACTGTCTTAGCGAAAGGCTTCTTCAGGGGAAAGCTGTAACTCTGGGAGATGATTTCACAGAACACAAAGAAGTTTCTCAGAAAGCTTCTTTCTCTTTGTTCTCGGAGGATATTTCCTTTGGCCCTATAGTCTTCAAAGGGATCCGAAATATCTGTTCTCAGACTCCACAGAAATAAGGCTAGAAAAGAGATCCACGAAATACAGATGAAACTCTGTGAGTGGAAGTCTCATATCACAGAGCAGTTTCTCAGAATGCTTCTTTCCAGATTTCATTGGAGGATATTTCCTTTTTCACCATAGCCCTCTATGGGCTTCCAAATATCACTTTGCCAATTCCACAAGAACTGTCTTAGAGAAAGGCTTCTTGAGGGGAAAGCTGTAACTCTGGGAGATGATTTCACAGAACACAAAGAAGTTTCTCAGAAAGCTTCTTTCTCTTTGTTATCGGAGGATATTTCCTTTGGCCCTATAGTCTTCAAAGGGATCCGAAATATCTGTTCTCAGATTCCACAGAAATAAGGCTAGCAAAGAGATCCACGAAATACAGATGTAACTCTGTGAGTGGAAGTCTCATATCACAGAGCAGTTTCTCAGAATGCTTCTTTCCAGATTTCATCGGAGGATATTTCCTTTTTCACCATAGCCCTCTATGGGCTTCCAAATATCACTTTTTCAATTCCACAAGAACTGTCTTAGCGAAAGGCTTCTTGAGTGGAAAGCTGTAACTCTGTGAGATGATTTCAAAGAACACAAAGAAGTTTCTCAGAAAACTTCTTTCTCTTTGTTATCGGAGGATATTTCCTTTGGCCCTATAGTCTTCAAAGGGATCCGAAATATCTGTTCTCATATTCCACAGAAATAAGGCTAGCAAAGAGATCCACGAAATACAGATGTAACTCTGTGAGTGGAAGTCACATATCACAGAGCAGTTTCTCAGAAAGCTTCTTTCCAGATTTCATCGGAGGATATTTCCTTTTTCACCATAGCCGTCTATGGGCTTCCAAATATCACTTTGCCAATTCCACAAGAACTGTCCTAGCGAAAGGCTTCTTGAGGGGAAAGCAGTAACTCTATGAGATGATTTCACAGAACACAAAGAAGTTTCTCAGAAAGCTTCTTTCTCTTTGTTATCGGAGGATATTTCCTTTGGCCCTATAGTCTTCAAAGGGATCCGAAATATCTGTTCTCAGATTCCACAGAAATAAGGCTAGCAAAGAGATCCACGAAATACAGATGTAACTCTGTGAGTGGAAGTCACATATCACAGAGCAGTTTCTCAGAAAGCTTCTTTCCAGATTTCATCGGAGGATATTTCCTTTTTCACCATAGCCGTCTATGGGCTTCCAAATATCACTTTGCCAATTCCACAAGAACTGTCTTAGCGAAAGGCTTCTTCAGGGGAAAGCTGTAACTCTTTGAGATGATTTTACAGAACACAAAGAAGTTTCTCAGAAAGCTTCTTTCTCTTTGTTATCGGAGGATATTTCCTTTGGCCCTATAGTCTTCAAAGGGATCCGAAATATCTGTTCTCAGATTCCACAGAAATAAGGCTAGCAAAGAGATCCACAAAATACAGATGTAACTCTGTGAGTGGAAGTCACATATCACAGAGCAGTTTCTCAGAAAGCTTCTTTCCAAATTTCATTGGAGGGTATTTCCTTTTTCACGATAGCCCTCTATGGGCTTCCAAATATCACTTTGCCAATTCCACAAAAACTGTCTTAGCGAAAGGCTTCTTGAGGGGTAAGCTGTAACTCTGGGAGATGATTTCACAGAACACAAAGTAGTTTCTCAGAAAGCTTCTTTCTCTTTGTTATCGGAGGATATTTCCTTTGGCCCTATAGTCTTCAAAGGGATCCGAAATATCTGTACTCAGACTCCACAGAAATAAGGCTAGCAAAGAGATCCACGAAATACAGATGAAACTCTGTGAGTGGAAGTCTCATATCACAGAGCAGTTTCTCAGAATTCTTTCCAGATTTCATCGGAGGATATTTCCTTTTTCACCATAGCCCTCTATGGGCTTCCAAATATCACTTTGCCAATTCCACAAGGACTGTCTTAGCGAAAGGCTTCTTGAGGGGAAATCTGTAACTTTGTGAGATGATTTCACAGAACACAAAGAAGTTTCTCAGAAAGCTTGTATCTCTTTGTTATCGGAGGATATTTCCTTTGGCCCTATAGTCTTCAAAGGGATCCGAAATATCTGTTCTCAGATTCCACAGAAATAAAGCTAGCAAAGAGATCCACGAAATACAGATGTAACTCTGTGAGTGGAAGTCACATATCACAGAGCAGTTTCTCAGAAAGCTTCTTTCCAGATTTCATCGGAGGATATTTCCTTTTTTACCATAGCCGTCTATGGGCTTCCAAATATAACTTTGCCAATTCCACAAGAACTGTCTTAGCGAAAGGCTTCTTGAGGGGAAAGCTGCAACTCTGGGAGATGATTTCACAGAACACAAAGAAGTTTCTCAGAAAGCTTCTTTCTCTTTGTTATCAGAGGATATTTCCTTTGGCCCTATAGTCTTCAAAGGGATCCGAAATATCTGTTTTCAGATTCCACAGAAATAAGGCTAGCAAAGAGATCCACGAAATACAGATGTAACTCTGTGAGTGGAAGTCACATATCGCAGAGCAGTTTCTCAGAAAGCTTCTTTCCAGATTTCATCGGAGGATATTTCCTTTTTCACCATAGCCGTCTATGGGCTTCCAAATATCACTTTGCCAATTCCACAAGAACTGTCTTAGCGAAAGGCTTCTTGAGGGGAAGGCTGTAACTCTATGAGAAGATTTCACAGAACACAAAGAGGTTTCTCAGAAAGCTTCTTTCTCTTTGTTATCGGAGGATATTTCTTTTGGCCCTATAGTCTTCAAAGGGATCCGAAATATCTGTTCTCAGATTCCACAGAAATAAGGCTAGCAAAGAGATCCACGAAATACAGATGTAACTCTGTGAGTGGAAGTCGCATATCACAGAGCAGTTTCCCAGAAAGCTTCTTTCCAGATTTCACCTGAGGATATTTCCTTTTTCACCATAGCCCTCTATGGGCTTCCAAATATCACTTTGCCAATTCCACAAGAACTGTCTTAGCGAAAGGCTTCTTGAGGGGAAAGCTGTAACTCTATGAGATGATTTCACAGAACACAAAGAAGTTTCTCAGAAAGCTTCTTTCTCTTTGTTATCGGAGGATAATTCCTATGGCCCTATAGTCTTCAAAGGGATCCGAAATATCTGTTCTCAGATTCCACAGAAATAAGGCTAGCAAAGAGATCCACGAAATACAGATGTAACTCTGTGAGTGGAAGTCACATATCACAGAGCAGTTTCTCAGAAAGCTTCTTTCCAGATTTCATCGGAGGATATTTCCTTTTTCATCATAGCCCTCTATGGGCTTACCAATATCACTTTGCCAATTCCACAAGAACTGTCTTAGCGAAAGGCTTCTTGAGGGGAAAGCTGTAACTCTGTGAGATGATTTCACAGAACACAAAGAAGTTTCTCAGAAAGCTTCTTTCTCTTTGTTATCAGAGGATATTTCCTTTGGCCCTATAGTCTTCAAAGGGATCCGAAATATCTGTTCTCAGATTCCACAGAAATAAGGCTAGCAAAGAGATCCACAAAATACAGATGTAACTCTGTGAGTGGAAGTCACATATCACAGAGCAGTTTCTCAGAAAGCTCTTTCCAGATTTCATCGGAGGGTATTTCCTTTTTCACCATAGCCCTCTATGGGCTTCCAAATATCACTTTGCCAATTCCACAAGAACTGTCTTAGCGAAAGGCTTCTCCAGGGGAAAGCTGTAACTCTGGGAGATGATTTCACAGAACACAAAGAAGTTTCTCAGAAAGCTTCTTTCTCTTTGTTCTCGGAGGATATTTCCTTTGGCCCTATAGTCTTCAAAGGGATCCGAAATATCTGTTCTCAGACTCCACAGAAATAAGGCTAGAAAAGAGATCCACGAAATACAGATGAAACTCTGTGAGTGGAAGTCTCATATCACAGAGCAGTTTCTCAGAATGCTTCTTTCCAGATTTCATCGGAGGATATTTCGTTTTTCACCATAGCCCTCTATGGGCTTCCAAATATCACTTTGCCAATTCCACAAGAACTGTCTTAGAGAAAGGCTTCTTGAGGGGAAAGCTGTAAGTCTGGGAGAGGATTTCACAGAACACAAAGAAGTTTCTCAGAAAGCTTCTTTCTCTTTGTTCTCGGAGGATATTTCCTTTGGCCCTATAGTCTTCAAAGGGATCCGAAATATCTGTTCTCAGATTCCACAGAAATAAGGCTAGCAAAGAGATGCACGAAATACAGATGTAACGCTGTGAGTGGAAGTCTCATATCACAGAGCAGTTTCTCAGAATGCTTCTTTCCAGATTTGATCGGAGGATATTTCCTTTTTCACCATAGCCGTCTATGGGCTTCCAAATATCACTTTTTCAAATCCACAAGAACTGTCTTAGCGAAAGGCTTCTTGAGGGGAAAGCTGTAACTCTGTGAGATGTTTTCACAGAACACAAAGAAGTTTCTCAGAAAGCTTCTTTCTCTTTGTTATCGGAGGATATTTCCTTTGGCCCTATAGTCTTCAAAGGGATCCGAAATATCTGTTCTCAGATTCCACAGAAATAAGGCTAGCAAGGAGATCCACGAAATACAGATGTAACTCTGTGAGTGGAAGTCACATATCACAGAGCAGTTTCTCAGAAAGCTTCTTTCCAGATTTCATTGGAGGGTATTTCCTTTTTCACAATAGCCCTCTATGGGCTTCCAAATATCACTTTTCCAATTCCACAAAAACTGTCTTAGCGAAAGGCTTCTTCAGGGGAAAGCTGTAACTCTGTGAGATGATTTCACAGAACACAAAGAAGTTTCTCAGAAAGCTTCTTTCTCTTTGTTATCAGAGGATATTTCCTTTGGCCCTATGGTCTTCAAAGGGATCCGAAATATCTGTTCTCAGATTCCACAGAAATAAGGCTAGCAAAGAGATCCACGAAATACAGATGTAACTCTGTGAGTGGAAGTCACATATCACAGAGCAGTTTCTCAGAAAGCTTCTTTCCAGATTTCATCGGAGGATATTTCCGTTTTCACCATAGCCGTCTATCGGCTTCCAAATATCACTTTGCCAATTCCACAAGAACTGTCTTAGCGAAAGGCTTCTTGAGGGGAAAGCTGCAACTCTGGGAGATGATTTCACAGAACACAAAGAAGTTTCTCAGAAAGCTTCTTTCTCTTTGTTATCGGAGGATATTTCCTTTGGCCCTATAGTCTTCAAAGGTATCCGACATATCTGTTCTCAGATTCCACAGAAATAAGGCCAGCAAAGAGATCCACGAAATACAGATGTAACTCTGTGAGTGGAAGTCACATATCACAGAGCAGTTTCTCAGAAAGCTTCTTTCCAGATTTCATCGGAGGATATTTCCTTTTTCACCATAGACGTCTATGGGCTTCCAAATATCACTTTGCCAATTCCACAAGAACTGTCTTAGCGAAAGGCTTCTTGAGGGGAAAGCTGTAACTCTATGAGATGATTTCACAGAACACAAAGAAGTTTCTCAGAAAGCTTCTTTCTCTTTGTTATCGGAGGATATTTCCTTTGGCCCTATAGTCTTCAAAGGGATCCGAAATATCTGTTCTCAGATTCCACAGAAATAAGGCTAGCAAAGAGATCCACGAAATACAGATGTAACTCTGTGAGTGGAAGTCACATATCACAGAGGAGTTTCTCAGAAAGCTTCTTTCCAGATTTCATCGGAGGATATTTCCTTTTTCATCATAGCCCTCTATGGGCTTCCAAATATCACTTTGCCAATTCCACAAGAACTGTCTTAGCGAAAGGCTTCTTGAGGGGAAAGCTGTAACTCTGTGAGATGATTTCACAGAACACAAAGAAGTTTCTCAGAAAGCTTCTTTCTCTTTGTTATCGGAGGATATTTCCTTTGGCCCTATAGTCTTCAAAGGGATCTGAAATATCTGTTCTCAGATTCCACAGAAATAAGGCTAGCAAAGAGATCCACGAAATACAGATGTAACTCTGTGAGTGGAAGTCACATATCACAGAGCAGTTTCTCAGAAAGCTTCTTTCCAGATTTCATCGGGGGATATTTCCTTATTCACGATAGCCGTCTATGGGCTTCCAAATATCACTTTGCCAATTCCACAAGAACTGTCTTAGCGAAAGGCTTCTTGAGGGGAAAGCTGCAACTCTGGGAGATGATTTCACAGAACACAAAGAAGTTTCTCAGAAAGCTTCTTTCGCTTTGTTATCGGAGGATATTTCCTTTGGCCCTATAGTCTTCAAAGGGATCCGAAATATCTGTTCTCAGATTCCACAGAAATAAGGCTATCAAAGAGATCCACGAAATACAGATGTAACTCTGTGAGTGGAAGTCTCATATCACAGAGCAGTTTCTCAGAATGCTTCTTTCCAGATTTCATCGGAGGATATTTCCTTTTTCACCATAGCCCTCTATGGGCTTCCAAATATCACTTTGCCAATTCCACAAGAACTGTCTTAGCGAAAGGCTTCTTGAGGGGAAAGCTGTAACTTTGTGAGATGATTTCACAGAACACAAAGAAGTTTCTCAGAAAGCTTGTATCTCTTTGTTATCGGAGGATATTTACTTTGGCCCTATAGTCTTCAAAGGGATCCGAAATATCTGTTCTCAGATTCCACAGAAATAAGGCTAGCAGAGAGATCCACGAAATACAGATGTAACTCTGTGAGTGGAAGTCACATATCACAGAGCAGTTTCTCAGAAATCTTCTTCCAGATTTCATCGGAGGATATTTCCTTTTTCACCATAGCCGTCTACGGGCTTCCAAATATCACTTTGCCAATTCCACAAGAACTGTCTTAGCGAAAGGCTTCTTGAGGGGAAAGCTGCAACTCTGGGAGATGATTTCACAGAACACAAAGAAGTTTCTCAGAAAGCTTCTTTCTCTTTGTTATCGGAGGATATTTCCTTTGGCCCTATAGTCTTCAAAGGGATCCGAAATATCTGTTTTCAGATTCCACAGAAATAAGGCTAGCAAAGAGATCCACGAAATACAGATGTAACTCTGTGAGTGGAAGTCACATATCGCAGAGCAGTTTCTCAGAAAGCTTCTTTCCAGGTTTCATCGGAGGATATTTCCTTTTTCACCATAGCCGTCTATGGGCTTCCAAATATCACTTTGCCAATTCCACAAGAACTGTCTTAGCGAAAGGCTTCTTGAGGGGAAAGCTGTAACTCTATGAGAAGATTTCACAGAACACAAAGAGGTTTCTCAGAAAGCTTCTTTCTCTTTGTTATCGGAGGATATTTCCTTTGGCCCTATAGTCTTCAAAGGGATCCGAAATATCTGTTCTCAGATTCCACAGAAATAAGGCTAGCAAAGAGATCCACGAAATACAGATGTAACTCTGTGAGTGGAAGTCACATATCACAGAGCAGTTTCTCAGAAAGCTTCTTTACAGATTTCATCGGAGGATATTTCCTTTTTCATCATAGCCCTCTATGGGCTTCCCAATATCACTTTGCCAATTCCACAAGATCTGTCTTAGCGAAAGGCTTCTTGAGGGGAAAGCTGTAACTCTGTGAGATGATTTCACAGAACATAAAGAAGTTTCTCAGAAAGCTTCTTTCTCTTTGTTATCGGAGGATATTTCCTTTGGCCCTATAGTCTTCAAAGGGATCTGAAATATCTGTTCTCAGATTCCACAGAAATAAGGCTAGCAAAGAGATCCACGAAATACAGATGTAACTCTGTGAGTGGAAGTCACATATCACAGAGCAGTTTCTCAGAAAGCTTCTTTCCAGATTTCATCGGAGGATATTTCCTTTTTCACCATAGCCGTCTATGGGCTTCCAAATATCACTTTGCCAATTCCACAAGAACTGTCTTAGCGAAAGGCTTCTTGAGGGGAAAGCTGCAACTCTGGGAGATGATTTCACAGAACACAAAGAAGTTTCTCAGAAAGCTTCTTTCTCTTTGTTATCGGAGGATATTTCCTTTGGCCCTATAGTCTTCAAAGGGATCCGAAATATCTGTTCTCAGATTCCACAGAAATAAGGCTAGCAAAGAGATCCACGAAATACAGATGTAACTCTGTGAGTGGAAGTCACATATCACAGAGCAGTTTCTCAGAAAGCTTCTTTCCAGATTTCATCGGAGGATATTTCCTTTTTCACCATAGCCCTCTATGGGCTTCCAAATATCACTTTGCCAATTCCACAAGAACTGTCTTAGCGAAAGGCTTCTTGAGGGGAAAGCTGTAACTCTGTGAGATGATTTCACAGAACCCAAAGAAGTTTCTCAGAAATCTTCTTTCTCTTTGTTATCGGAGGATATTTCCTTTGGCCCTATAGTCCTCAAAGGGATCCGAAATATCTGTTCTCAGATTCCACAGAAATAAGGCTAGCAAAGAGATCCACAAAATACAGATGTAACTCTGTGAGTGGAAGTCACATATCACAGAGCAGTTTCTCAGAAAGCTCTTTCCAGATTTCATTGGAGGGTATTTCCTTTTTCACAATAGCCCTCTATGGGCTTCCAAATATCACTTTGCCAATTCCACAAAAACTGTCTTAGCGGAAGGCTTCTTCAAGGGAAAGCTGTAACTCTGGGAGATGATTTCACAGAACACAAAGAAGTTTCTCAGAAAGCTTCTTTCTCTTTGTTCTCGGAGGATATTTCCTTTGGCCCTATAGTCTTCAAAGGGATCTGAAATATCTGTTCTCAGATTCCACAGAAATAAGGCTAGCAAAGAGATCCACGAAATACAGATGTAACTCTGTGAGTGGAAGTCACATATCACAGAGCAGTTTCTCAGAAAGCTTCTTTCCAGATTTCATCGGGGGATATTTCCTTATTCACGATAGCCGTCTATGGGCTTCCAAATATCACTTTGCCAATTCCACAAGAACTGTCTTAGCGAAAGGCTTCTTGAGGGGAAAGCTGCAACTCTCGGAGATGATTTCACAGAACACAAAGAAGTTTCTCAGAAAGCTTCTTTCGCTTTGTTATCGGAGGATATTTCCTTTGGCCCTATATTCTTCAAAGGGATCCGAAATATCTGTTCTCAGATTCCACAGAAATAAGGCTATCAAAGAGATCCACGAAATACAGATGTAACTCTGTGAGTGGAAGTCACATATCACAGAGCAGTTTCTCAGAAAGCTTCTTTACAGATTTCATCGGAGGATATTTCCTTTTTCACCATAGCCGTCTATGGGCTTCCAAATATCACTTTGCCAATTCCACAAGAACTGTCTTAGCGAAAGGCTTCTTGAGGGGAAAGCTGTAACTCTGTGAGATGATTTCACAGAACACAAAGAAGTTTCTCAGAAAGCTTGCATCTCTTTGTTATCGGAGGATATTTCCTTTGGCCCTATAGTCTTCAAAGGGATCCGAAATATCTGTTCTGAGATTCCACAGAAATAAGGCTAGCAAAGAGATCCACGAAATACAGATGTAACTCTGTGAGTGGAAGTCACATATCACAGAGCAGTTTCTCAGAAAGCTTCTTTCCACATTTCATCGGAGGATATTTCCGTTTTCACCTTAGCCGTCTATGGGCTTCCAAATATCACTTTGCCAATTCCACAAGAACTGTCTTAGCGAAAGGCTTCTTGAGGGGAAAGCTGCAACTCTGGGAGATGATTTCACAGAACACAAAGAAGTTTCTCAGAAAGCTTCTTTCTCTTTGTTATCGGAGGATATTTCCTTTGGCCCTATAGTCTTCAAAGGGATCCGAAATATCTGTTCTCAGATTCCACAGAAATAAGGCTAGCAAAGAGATCCACGAAATACAGATGTAACTCTGTGAGTGGAAGTCACATATCACAGAGCAGTTTCTCAGAAAGCTTCTTTCCAGATTTCATCTGAGGATATTTCCTTTTTCACCATAGCCCTCTATGGGCTTCCAAATATCACTTTGCCAATTCCACAAGAACTGTATTAGCGAAAGGCTTCTTGAGGGGAAGGCTGTAACTCTATGAGATGATTTCACAGAACACAAAGAAGTTTCTCAGAAAGCTTCTTTCTCTTTGTTATCGGAGGATATTTCCTTTGGCCCTATAGTCTTCAAAGGGATCAGAAATATCTGTTCTCAGATTCCACAGAAATAAGGCTAGCAAAGAGATCCACGAAATACAGATGTAACTCTGTGAGTGGAAGTCACATATCACAGAGCAGTTTCTCAGAAAGCTTCTTTCCAGATTTCATCTGAGGATATTTCCTTTTTCACCATAGCCCTCTATGGGCTTCCAAATATCACTTTGCCAATTCCACAAGAACTGTCTTAGCGAAAGGCTTCTTGAGGGGAAAGCTGTAACTCTGTGAGATGATTTCACAGAACACAAAGAAGTTTCTCAGAAAGCTTCTTTCTCTTTGTTATCGGAGGATATTTCCTTTGGCCCTATAGTCTTCAAAGAGATCCGAAATATCTGTTCTCAGATTCCACAGAAATAAGGCTAGCAAAGAGATCCACGAAATACAGATGTAACTCTGTGAGTGGAAGTCACATATCACAGAGCAGTTTCTCAGAAAGCTTCTTTCCACATTTCATTGGAGGGTATTTCCTTTTTCACGTTACCCCTCTATGGGCTTCCAAATATCACTTTGCCAATACCACAAAAAATGTCTTAGCGAAAGGCTTCTTCAGGGGAAAGCTGTAACTCTGGGAGATGATTTCACAGAACACAAAGAAGTTCCTCAGAAAGCTTCTTTCTCTTTGTTATCGGAGGATATTTCCTTTGGCCCTATAGTCTTCAAAGGGATCCGAAATATCTGTTCTCAGACTCCACAGAAATAAGGCTAGCAAAGAGATCCACGAAATACAGATGAAACTCTGTGAGTGGAAGTCTCATATCACAGAGCAGTTTCTCAGAATGCTTCTTTCCAGATTTCATCGGAGGATATTTCCTTTTTCACCATAGCCCTCTATGGGCTTCCAAATATCACTTTGCCAATTCCACAAGAACTGTCTTAGCGAAAGGCTTCTTGAGGGGAAAGCTGTAACTTTGTGAGATGATTTCACAGAACACAAAGAAGTTTCTCAGAAAGCTTGTATCTCTTTGTTATCGGAGGATATTTACTTTGGCCCTATAGTCTTCAAAGGGATCCGAAATATCTGTTCTCAGATTCCACAGAAATAAGGCTAGCAAAGAGATCCACGAAATACAGATGTAACTCTGTGAGTGGAAGTCACATATCACAGAGCAGTTTCTCAGAAAGCTTCTTCCAGATTTCATCGGAGGATATTTCCTTTTTCACCATAGCCGTCTACGGGCTTCCAAATATCACTTTGCCAATTCCACAAGAACTGTCTTAGCGAAGGGCTTCTTGAGGGGAAAGCTGCAACTCTGGGAGATGATTTCACAGAACACAAAGAAGTTTCTCAGAAAGCTTCTTTCTCTTTGTTATCGGAGGATATTTCCTTTGGCCCTATAGTCTTCAAAGGGATCCGAAATATCTGTTTTCAGATTCCACAGAAATAAGGCTAGCAAAGAGATCCACGAAATACAGATGTAACTCTGTGAGTGGAAGTCACATATCGCAGAGCAGTTTCTCAGAAAGCTTCTTTCCAGGTTTCATCGGAGGATATTTCCTTTTTCACCATAGCCGTCTATGGGCTTCCAAATATCACTTTGCCAATTCCACAAGAACTGTCTTAGCGAAAGGCTTCTTGAGGGGAAAGCTGTAACTCTATGAGAAGATTTCACAGAACACAAAGAGGTTTCTCAGAAAGCTTCTTTCTCTTTGTTATCGGAGGATATTTCCTTTGGCCCTATAGTCTTCAAAGGGATCCGAAATATCTGTTCTCAGATTCCACAGAAATAAGGCTAGCAAAGAGATCCACGAAATACAGATGTAACTCTGTGAGTGGAAGTCACATATCACAGAGCAGTTTCTCAGAAAGCTTCTTTACAGATTTCATCGGAGGATATTTCCTTTTTCATCATAGCCCTCTATGGGCTTCCCAATATCACTTTGCCAATTCCACAAGATCAGTCTTAGCGAAAGGCTTCTTGAGGGGAAAGCTGTAACTCTGTGAGATGATTTCACAGAACATAAAGAAGTTTCTCAGAAAGCTTCTTTCTCTTTGTTATCGGAGGATATTTCCTTTGGCCCTATAGTCTTCAAAGGGATCTGAAATATCTGTTCTCAGATTCCACAGAAATAAGGCTAGCAAAGAGATCCACGAAATACAGATGTAACTCTGTGAGTGGAAGTCACATATCACAGAGCAGTTTCTCAGAAAGCTTCTTTCCAGATTTCATCTGAGGATATTTCCTTTTTCACCATAGCCCTCTATGGGCTTCCAAATATCACTTTGCCAATTCCACAAGAACTGTCTTAGCGAAAGGCTTCTTGAGGGGAAAGCTGCAACTCTGGGAGATGATTTCAGAGAACACAAAGAAGTTTCTCAGAAAGCTTCTTTCTCTTTGTTATCGGAGGATATTTCCTTTGGCCCTATAGTCTTCAAAGGGATCCGAAATATCTGTTCTCAGATTCCACAGAAATAAGGCTAGCAAAGAGATCCACGAAATACAGATGTAACTCTGTGAGTGGAAGTCACATATCACAGAGCAGTTTCTCAGAAAGCTTCTTTCCAGATTTCATCGGAGGATATTTCCTTTTTCACCATAGCCCTCTATGGGCTTCCAAATATCACTTTGCCAATTCCACAAGAACTGTCTTAGCGAAAGGCTTCTTGAGGGGAAAGCTGCAACTCTGGGAGATGATTTCACAGAACACAAAGAAGTTTCTCAGAAAGCTTCTTTCTCTTTGTTATCGGAGGATATTTCCTTTGGCCCTATAGTCTTCAAAGGTATCCGACATATCTGTTCTCAGATTCCACAGAAATAAGGCTAGCAAAGAGATCCACGAAATACAGATGTAACTCTGTGAGTGGAAGTCACATATCACAGAGCAGTTTCTCAGAAAGCTTCTTTCCAGATTTCATCGGAGGATATTTCCTTTTTCACCATAGACGTCTATGGGCTTCCAAATATCACTTTGCCAATTCCACAAGAACTGTCTTAGCGAAAGGCTTCTTGAGGGGAAAGCTGTAACTCTATGAGATGATTTCACAGAACACAAAGAAGTTTCTCAGAAAGCTTCTTTCTCTTTGTTATCGGAGGATATTTCCTTTGGCCCTATAGTCTTCAAAGGGATCCGTAATATCTGTTCTCAGATTCCACAGAAATAAGGCTAGCAAAGAGATCCACGAAATACAGATGTAACTCTGTGAGTGGAAGTCACATATCACAGAGGAGTTTCTCAGAAAGCTTCTTTCCAGATTTCATCGGAGGATATTTCCTTTTTCATCATAGCCCTCTATGGGCTTCCCAATATCACTTTGCCAATTCCACAAGAACTGTCTTAGCGAAAGGCTTCTTGAGGGGAAAGCTGTAACTCTGTGAGATGATTTCACAGAACACAAAGAAGTTTCTCAGAAAGCTTCTTTCTCTTTGTTATCGGAGGATATTTCCTTTGGCCCTATAGTCTTCAAAGGGATCTGAAATATCTGTTCTCAGATTCCACAGAAATAAGGCTAGCAAAGAGATCCACGAAATACAGATGTAACTCTGTGAGTGGAAGTCACATATCACAGAGCAGTTTCTCAGAAAGCTTCTTTCCAGATTTCATCGGGGGATATTTCCTTATTCACGATAGCCGTCTATGGGCTTCCAAATATCACTTTGCCAATTCCACAAGAACTGTCTTAGCGAAAGGCTTCTTGAGGGGAAAGCTGCAACTCTGGGAGATGATTTCACAGAACACAAAGAAGTTTCTCAGAAAGCTTCTTTCGCTTTGTTATCGGAGGATATTTCCTTTGGCCCTATACTCTTCAAAGGGATCCGAAATATCTGTTCTCAGATTCCACAGAAATAACGCTATCAAAGAGATCCACGAAATACAGATGTAACTCTGTGAGTGGAAGTCACATATCACAGAGCAGTTTCTCAGAAAGCTTCTTTACAGATTTCATCGGAGGATATTTCCTTTTTCACCATAGCCGTCTATGGGCTTCCAAATATCACTTTGCCAATTCCACAAGAACTGTCTTAGCGAAAGGCTTTTTGAGGGGAAAGCTGTAACTCTGTGAGATGATTTCACAGAACACAAAGAAGTTTCTCAGAAAGCTTGTATCTCTTTGTTATCGGAGGATATTTCCTTTGGCCCTATAGTCTTCAAAGGGATCCGAAATATCTGTTCTGAGATTCCACAGAAATAAGGCTAGCAAA
This sequence comes from Macaca mulatta, assembly GCF_049350105.2. Lineage (NCBI taxonomy): Eukaryota > Metazoa > Chordata > Mammalia > Primates > Cercopithecidae > Macaca > Macaca mulatta. The sequence goes on from NC_133417.1 coordinate 34,689,830, forward strand.
GAGATCCACGAAATACAGATGTAACTCTGTGAGTGGAAGTCACATATCACAGAGCAGTTTCTCAGAAAGCTTCTTTCCAGATTTCATCGGAGGATATTTCCGTTTTCACCTTAGCCGTCTATGGGCTTCCAAATATCACTTTGCCAATTCCACAAGAACTGTCTTAGCGAAAGGCTTCTTGAGGGGAAAGCTGCAACTCTGGGAGATGATTTCACAGAACACAAAGAAGTTTCTCAGAAAGCTTCTTTCTCTTTGTTATCGGAGGATATTTCCTTTGGCCCTATAGTCTTCAAAGGGATCCGAAATATCTGTTCTCAGATTCCACAGAAATAAGGCTAGCAAAGAGATCCACGAAATACAGATGTAACTCTGTGAGTGGAAGTCACATATCACAGAGCAGTTTCTCAGAAAGCTTCTTTCCAGATTTCATCTGAGGATATTTCCTTTTTCACCATAGCCCTCTATGGGCTTCCAAATATCACTGTGCCAATTCCACAAGAACTGTCTTAGCGAAAGGCTTCTTGAGGGGAAGGCTGTAACTCTATGAGATGATTTCTCAGAACACAAAGAAGTTTCTCAGAAAGCTTCTTTCTCTTTGTTATCGGAGGATATTTCCTTTGGCCCTATAGTCTTCAAAGGGATCCGAAATATCTGTTCTCAGATTCCACAGAAATAAGGCTAGCAAAGAGATCCACGAAATACAGATGTAACTCTGTGAGTGGAGGTCACATGTCACAGAGCAGTTTCTCAGAAAGCTTCTTTCCAGATTTCATCTGAGGATATTTCCTTTTTCACCATAGCCCTCTATGGGCTTCCAAATATCACTTTGCCAATTCCACAAGAACTGTCTTAGCGAAAGGCTTCTTGAGGGGAAAGCTGTAACTCTGTGAGATGATTTCACAGAACACAAAGAAGTTTGTCAGAAAGCTTCTTTCTCTTTGTTATCGGAGGATATTTCCTTTGGCCCTATAGTCTTCAAAGAGATCCGAAATATCTGTTCTCAGATTCCACAGAAATAAGGCTAGCAAAGAGATCCACGAAATACAGATGTAACTCTGTGAGTGGAAGTCACATATCACAGAGCAGTTTCTCAGAAAGCTTCTTTCCAGATTTCATTGGAGGGTATTTCCTTTTTCACGTTACCCCTCTATGGGCTTCCAAATATCACTTTGCCAATACCACAAAAAATGTCTTAGCGAAAGGCTTCTTCAGGGGAAAGCTGTAACTCTGGGAGATGATTTCACAGAACACAAAGAAGTTCCTCAGAAAGCTTCTTTCTCTTTGTTATCGGAGGATATTTCCTTTGGCCCTATAGTCTTCAAAGGGATCCGAAATATCTGTTCTCAGACTCCACAGAAATAAGGCTAGCAAAGAGATCCACGAAATACAGATGAAACTCTGTGAGTGGAAGTCTCATATCACAGAGCAGTTTCTCAGAATGCTTCTTTCCAGATTTCATCGGAGGATATTTCCTTTTTCACCATAGCCCTCTATGGGCTTCCAAATATCACTTTGCCAATTCCACAAGAACTGTCTTAGCGAAAGGCTTCTTGAGGGGAAAGCTGTAACTTTGTGAGATGATTTCACAGAACACAAAGAAGTTTCTCAGAAAGCTTGTATCTCTTTGTTATCGGAGGATATTTACTTTGGCCCTATAGTCTTCAAAGGGATCCGAAATATCTGTTCTCAGATTCCACAGAAATAAGGCTAGCAAAGAGATCCACGAAATACAGATGTAACTCTGTGAGTGGAAGTCACATATCACAGAGCAGTTTCTCAGAAAGCTTCTTCCAGATTTCATCTGAGGATATTTCCTTTTTCACCATAGCCGTCTATGGGCTTCCAAATATCACTTTGCCAATTCCACAAGAACTGTCTTAGCGAAAGGCTTCTTGAGCGGAAAGCTGCAACTCTGGGAGATGATTTCACAGAACACAAAGAAGTTTCTCAGAAAGCTTCTTTCTCTTTGTTATCGGAGGATATTTCCTTTGGCCCTATAGTCTTCAAAGGGATCCGAAATATCTGTTTTCAGATTCCACAGAAATAAGGCTAGCAAAGAGATCCACGAAATACAGATGTAACTCTGTGAGTGGAAGTCACATATCGCAGAGCAGTTTCTCAGAAAGCTTCTTTCCAGATTTCATCGGAGGATATTTCCTTTTTCACCATAGCCCTCTATGGGCTTCCAAATATCACTTTGCCAATTCCACAAGAACTGTCTTAGCGAAAGGCTTCTTGAGGGGAAAGCTGTAACTCTATGAAGATTTCACAGAACACAAAGAGGTTTCTCAGAAAGCTTCTTTCTCTTTGTTATCGGAGGATATTTCCTTTGGCCCTATAGTCTTCAAAGGGATCCGAAATATCTGTTCTCAGATTCCACAGAAATAAGGCTAGCAAAGAGATCCACGAAATACAGATGTAACTCTGTGAGTGGAAGTCACATATCACAGAGCAGTTTCTCAGAAAGCTTCTTTCCAGATTTCATCGGAGGATATTTCCTTTTTCATCATAGCCCTCTATGGGCTTCCCAATATCACTTTGCCAATTCCACAAGATCTGTCTTAGCGAAAGGCTTCTTGAGGGGAAAGCTGTAACTCTGTGAGATGATTTCACAGAACATAAAGAAGTTTCTCAGAAAGCTTCTTTCTCTTTGTTATCGGAGGATATTTCCTTTGGCCCTATAGTCTTCAAAGGGATCTGAAATATCTGTTCTCAGATTCCACAGAAATAAGGCTAGCAAAGAGATCCACGAAATACAGATGTAACTCTGTGAGTGGAAGTCACATATCACAGAGCAGTTTCTCAGAAAGCTTCTTTCCAGATTTCATCGGAGGATATTTCCTTTTTCACCATAGCCGTCTATGGGCTTCCAAATATCACTTTGCCAATTCCACAAGAACTGTCTTAGCGAAAGGCTTCTTGAGGGGAAAGCTGCAACTCTGGGAGATGATTTCACAGAACACAAAGAAGTTTCTCAGAAAGCTTCTTTCTCTTTGTTATCGGAGGATATTTCCTTTGGCCCTATAGTCTTCAAAGGGATCCGAAATATCTGTTCTCAGATTCCACAGAAATAAGGCTAGCAAAGAGATCCACGAAATACAGATGTAACTCTGTGAGTGGAAGTTACATATCCCAGAGCAGTTTCTCAGAAAGCTTCTTTCCAGATTTCATCGGAGGATATTTCCTTTTTCACCATAGCCCTCTATGGGCTTCCAAATATCACTTTGCCAATTCCACAAGAACTGTCTTAGCGAAAGGCTTCTTGAGGGGAAAGCTGTAACTCTGTGAGATGATTTCACAGAACACAAAGAAGTTTCTCAGAAATCTTCTTTCTCTTTGTTATCGGAGGATATTTCCTTTGGCCCTATAGTCTTCAAAGGGATCCGAAATATCTGTTCTCAGATTCCACAGAAATAAGGCTAGCAAAGAGATCCACAAAATACAGATGTAACTCTGTGAGTGGAAGTCACATATCACAGAGCAGTTTCTCAGAAAGCTCTTTCCAGATTTCATTGGAGGGTATTTCCTTTTTCACAATAGCCCTCTATGGGCTTCCAAATATCACTTTGCCAATTCCACAAGAACTGTCTTAGCGAAAGGCTTCTTGAGGGGAAAGCTGTAACTCTGTGAGATGATTTCACAGAACACAAAGAAGTTTCTCAGAAATCTTCTTTCTCTTTGTTATCGGAGGATATTTCCTTTGGCCCTATAGTCTTCAAAGGGATCCGAAATATCTGTTCTCAGATTCCACAGAAATAAGGCTAGCAAAGAGATCCACAAAATACAGATGTAACTCTGTGAGTGGAAGTCACATATCACAGAGCAGTTTCTCAGAAAGCTCTTTCCAGATTTCATTGGAGGGTATTTCCTTTTTCACAATAGCCCTCTATGGGCTTCCAAATATCACTTTGCCAATTCCACAAAAACTGTCTTAGCGAAAGGCTTCTTCAAGGGAAAGCTGTAACTCTGGGAGATGATTTCACAGAACACAAAGAAGTTTCTCAGAAAGCTTCTTTCTCTTTGTTCTCGGAGGATATTTCCTTTGGCCCTATAGTCTTCAAAGGGATCCGAAATATCTGTTCTCAGACTCCACAGAAATAAGGCTAGAAAAGAGATCCACGAAATACAGATGAAACTCTGTGAGTGGAAGTCTCATATCACAGAGCAGTTTCTCAGAATGCTTCTTTCCAGATTTCATCGGAGGATATTTCCTTTTTCACCATAGCCCTCTATGGGCTTCCAAATATCACTTTGCCAATTCCACAAGAACTGTCTTAGCGAAAGGCTTCTTGAGGGGAAAGCTGTAACTCTGGGAGAGGATTTCACAGAACACAAAGAAGTTTCTCAGAAAGCTTCTTTCTCTTTGTTCTCGGAGGATATTTCCTTTGGCCCTATAGTCTTCAAAGGGATCCGAAATATCTGTTCTCAGATTCCACAGAAATAAGGCTAGCAAAGAGATCCACGAAATACAGATGTAACGCTGTGAGTGGAAGTCTCATATCACAGAGCAGTTTCTCAGAATGCTTCTTTCCAGATTTGATCGGAGGATATTTCCTTTTTCACCATAGCCGTCTATGTGCTTCCAAATATCACTTTTTCAAATCCACAAGAACTGTCTTAGCGAAAGGCTTCTTGAGGGGAAAGCTGTAACTCTGTGAGATGTTTTCACAGAACACAAAGAAGTTTCTCAGAAAGCTTCTTTCTCTTTGTTATCGGAGGATATTTCCTTTGGCCCTATAGTCTTCAAAGGGATCCGAAATATCTGTTTTCAGATTCCACAGAAATAAGGCTAGCAAAGAGATCCACGAAATACAGATGTAACTCTGTGAGTGGAAGTCACATATCGCAGAGCAGTTTCTCAGAAAGCTTCTTTCCAGATTTCATCGGAGGATATTTCCTTTTTCACCATAGCCCTCTATGGGCTTCCAAATATCACTTTGCCAATTCCACAAGAACTGTCTTAGCGAAAGGCTTCTTGAGGGGAAAGCTGTAACTCTATGAAGATTTCACAGAACACAAAGAGGTTTCTCAGAAAGCTTCTTTCTCTTTGTTATCGGAGGATATTTCCTTTGGCCCTATAGTCTTCAAAGGGATCCGAAATATCTGTTCTCAGATTCCACAGAAATAAGGCTAGCAAAGAGATCCACGAAATACAGATGTAACTCTGTGAGTGGAAGTCACATATCACAGAGCAGTTTCTCAGAAAGCTTCTTTCCAGATTTCATCGGAGGATATTTCCTTTTTCTTCATAGCCCTCTATGGGCTTCCCAATATCACTTTGCCAATTCCACAAGATCTGTCTTAGCGAAAGGCTTCTTGAGGGGAAAGCTGTAACTCTGTGAGATGATTTCACAGAACATAAAGAAGTTTCTCAGAAAGCTTCTTTCTCTTTGTTATCGGAGGATATTTCCTTTGGCCCTATAGTCTTCAAAGGGATCTGAAATATCTGTTCTCAGATTCCACAGAAATAAGGCTAGCAAAGAGATCCACGAAATACAGATGTAACTCTGTGAGTGGAAGTCACATATCACAGAGCAGTTTCTCAGAAAGCTTCTTTCCAGATTTCATCGGAGGATATTTCCTTTTTCACCATAGCCGTCTATGGGCTTCCAAATATCACTTTGCCAATTCCACAAGAACTGTCTTAGCGAAAGGCTTCTTGAGGGGAAAGCTGCAACTCTGGGAGATGATTTCACAGAACACAAAGAAGTTTCTCAGAAAGCTTCTTTCTCTTTGTTATCGGAGGATATTTCCTTTGGCCCTATAGTCTTCAAAGGGATCCGAAATATCTGTTCTCAGATTCCACAGAAATAAGGCTAGCAAAGAGATCCACGAAATACAGATGTAACTCTGTGAGTGGAAGTTACATATCCCAGAGCAGTTTCTCAGAAAGCTTCTTTCCAGATTTCATCGGAGGATACTTCCTTTTTCACCATAGCCCTCTATGGGCTTCCAAATATCACTTTGCCAATTCCACAAGAACTGTCTTAGCGAAAGGCTTCTTGAGGGGAAAGCTGTAACTCTGTGAGATGATTTCACAGAACACAAAGAAGTTTCTCAGAAATCTTCTTTCTCTTTGTTATCGGAGGATATTTCCTTTGGCCCTATAGTCTTCAAAGGGATCCGAAATATCTGTTCTCAGATTCCACAGAAATAAGGCTAGCAAAGAGATCCACAAAATACAGATGTAACTCTGTGAGTGGAAGTCACATATCACAGAGCAGTTTCTCAGAAAGCTCTTTCCAGATTTCATTGGAGGGTATTTCCTTTTTCACAATAGCCCTCTATGGGCTTCCAAATATCACTTTGCCAATTCCACAAGAACTGTCTTAGCGAAAGGCTTCTTGAGGGGAAAGCTGTAACTCTGTGAGATGATTTCACAGAACACAAAGAAGTTTCTCAGAAATCTTCTTTCTCTTTGTTATCGGAGGATATTTCCTTTGGCCCTATAGTCTTCAAAGGGATCCGAAATATCTGTTCTCAGATTCCACAGAAATAAGGCTAGCAAAGAGATCCACAAAATACAGATGTAACTCTGTGAGTGGAAGTCACATATCACAGAGCAGTTTCTCAGAAAGCTCTTTCCAGATTTCATTGGAGGGTATTTCCTTTTTCACAATAGCCCTCTATGGGCTTCCAAATATCACTTTGCCAATTCCACAAAAACTGTCTTAGCGAAAGGCTTCTTCAAGGGAAAGCTGTAACTCTGGGAGATGATTTCACAGAACACAAAGAAGTTTCTCAGAAAGCTTCTTTCTCTTTGTTCTCGGAGGATATTTCCTTTGGCCCTATAGTCTTCAAAGGGATCCGAAATATCTGTTCTCAGACTCCACAGAAATAAGGCTAGAAAAGAGATCCACGAAATACAGATGAAACTCTGTGAGTGGAAGTCTCATATCACAGAGCAGTTTCTCAGAATGCTTCTTTCCAGATTTCATCGGAGGATATTTCCTTTTTCACCATAGCCCTCTATGGGCTTCCAAATATCACTTTGCCAATTCCACAAGAACTGTCTTAGCGAAAGGCTTCTTGAGGGGAAAGCTGTAACTCTGGGAGAGGATTTCACAGAACACAAAGAAGTTTCTCAGAAAGCTTCTTTCTCTTTGTTCTCGGAGGATATTTCCTTTGGCCCTATAGTCTTCAAAGGGATCCGAAATATCTGTTCTCAGATTCCACAGAAATAAGGCTAGCAAAGAGATCCACGAAATACAGATGTAACGCTGTGAGTGGAAGTCTCATATCACAGAGCAGTTTCTCAGAATGCTTCTTTCCAGATTTGATCAGAGGATATTTCCTTTTTCACCATAGCCGTCTATGTGCTTCCAAATATCACTTTTTCAAATCCACAAGAACTGTCTTAGCGAAAGGCTTCTTGAGGGGAAAGCTGTAACTCTGTGAGATGTTTTCACAGAACACAAAGAAGTTTCTCAGAAAGCTTCTTTCTCTTTGTTATCGGAGGATATTTCCTTTGGCCCTATAGTCTTCAAAGGGATCCGAAATATCTGTTCTCAGATTCCACAGAAATAAGGCTAGCAAAGAGATCCACGAAATACAGATGTAACTCTGTGAGTGGAAGTCACATATCACAGAGCAGTTTCTCAGAAAGCTTCTTTCCAGATTTCATCTGAGGATATTTCCTTTTTCACCATAGCCCTCTATGGGCTTCCCAATATCACTTTGCCAATTCCACAAGAACTGTCTTAGCGAAAGGCTTCTTGAGGGGAAAGCTGTAACTCTGTGAGATGATTTCACAGAACATAAAGAAGTTTCTCAGAAAGCTTCTTTCTCTTTGTTATCGGAGGATATTTCCTTTGGCCCTATTGTATTCAAAGAGATCTGAAATATCTGTTCTCAGATTCCACAGAAATAAGGCTAGCAAAGAGATCCACGAAATACAGATGTAACTCTGTGAGTGGAAGTCACATATCACAGAGCAGTTTCTCAGAAAGCTTCTTTCTAGATTTCATCGGAGGATATTTCCTTTTTCACCATAGCCGTCTATGGGCTTCCAAATATCACTTTGCCAATTCCACAAGAACTGTCTTAGCGAAAGGCTTCTTGAGGGGAAAGCTGCAACTCTGTGAGATGATTTCACAGAACACAAAGAAGTTTCTCAGAAAGCTTCTTTCTCTTTGTTATCGGAGGATATTTCCTTTGGCCCTATAGTCTTCAAAGGGATCCGAAATATCTGTTCTCAGATTCCACAGAAATAAGGCTAGCAGAGAGATCCACGAAATACAGATGTAACTCTGTGAGTGGAAGTCACATATCACAGAGCAGTTTCTCAGAAAGCTTCTTTCCAGATTTCATCGGAGGATATTTCCTTTTTCACCATAGCCCTCTATGGGCTTCCAAATATCACTTTGCCAATTCCACAAGAACTGTCTTAGCGAAAGGCTTCTTGAGGGGAAAGCTGTAACTCTGTGAGATGATTTGACAGAACACAAAGAAGTTTCTCAGAAAGCTTCTTTCTCTTTGTTATCGGAGGATATTTCCTTTGGCCCTATAGTCTTCAAAGGGATCCGAAATATCTGTTCTCAGATTCCACAGAAATAAGGCTAGCAAAGAGATCCACAAAATACAGATGTAACTCTGTGAGTGGAAGTCACATATCACAGAGCAGTTTCTCAGAAAGCTCTTTCCAGATTTCATTGGAGGGTATTTCCTTTTTCACAATAGCCCTCTATGGGCTTCCAAATATCACTTTGCCAATTCCACAAAAACTGTCTTAGCGAAAGGCTTCTTGAGGGGAAAGCTGTAACTCTGGGAGATGATTTCACAGAACACAAAGAAGTTTCTCAGAAAGCTTCTTTCTCTTTGTTCTCGGAGGATATTTCCTTTGGCCCTATAGTCTTCAAAGGGATCCGAAATATCTGTTCTCAGACTCCACAGAAATAAGGCTAGAAAAGAGATCCACGAAATACAGATGAAACTCTGTGAGTGGAAGTCTCATATCACAGAGCAGTTTCTCAGAATGCTTCTTTCCAGATTTCATCGGAGGATATTTCCTTTTTCACCATAGCCCTCTATGGGCTTCCAAATATCACTTTGCCAATTCCACAAGAACTGTCTTAGAGAAAGGCTTCTTGAGGGGAAAGCTGTAACTCTGGGAGAGGATTTCACAGAACACAAAGAAGTTTCTCAGAAAGCTTCTTTCTCTTTGTTATCGGAGGATATTTCCTTTGGCCCTATAGTCTTCAAAGGGATCCGAAATATCTGTTCTCATTTTCCACAGAAATAAGGCTAGCAAAGAGATCCACGAAATACAGATATAACGCTGTGAGTGGAAGTCTCATATCACAGAGCAGTTTCTCAGAATGCTTCTTTCCAGATTTCATCGGAGGATATTTCCTTTTTCACCATAGCCGTCTATGGGCTTCCAAATATCACTTTTTCAAATCCACAAGAACTGTCTTAGCGAAAGGCTTCTTGAGGGGAAAGCTGTAACTCTGTGAGATGTTTTCACAGAACACAAAGAAGTTTCTCAGAAAGCTTCTTTCTCTTTGTTCTCGGAGGATATTTCCTTTGGCCCTATAGTCTTCAAAGGGATCCGAGATATCTGTTCTCAGATTCCACAGAAATAAGGCTAGCAAAGAGATCCACGAAATACAGATGAAACTCTGTGAGTGGAAGTCTCATATCACAGAGCAGTTTCTCAGAATGCTTCTTTCCAGATTTCATCGGAGGATATTTCCTTTTTCACCATAGCCCTCTATGGGCTTCCAAATATCTCTTTGCCAATTCCACAAGAACTGTCTTAGCGAAAGGCTTCTTGAGGGGAAAGCTGTAACTCTGTGAGATGATTTCACAGAACACAAAGAAGTTTCTCAGAAAGCTTCTTTCTCTTTGTTATCGGAGGATATTTCCTTTGGCCCTATAGTCTTCAAAGGGATCCGAAATATCTGTTCTCAGATTCCACAGAAATAAGGCTAGCAAAGAGATCCACGAAATACAGATGTAACGCTGTGAATGGAAGTCACATATCACAGAGCAGTTTCTCAGAAAGCTTCTTTCCAGATTTCATCGGAGGATATTTCCTTTTTCATCATAGCCCTCTATGGGCTTCCAAATATCACTTTGCCAATTCCACAAGAACTGTCTTAGAGAAAGGCTTCTTGAGGGGAAAGCTGTAACTCTGGGAGAGGATTTCACAGAACACAAAGAAGTTTCTCAGAAAGCTTCTTTCTCTTTGTTCTCGGAGGATATTTCCTTTGGCCCTATAGTCTTCAAAGAGATCCGAAATATCTGTTCTCAGATTCCACAGAAATAAGGCTAGCAAAGAGATCCACGAAATACAGATGTAACGCTGTGAGTGGAAGTCTCATATCACAGAGCAGTTTCTCAGAATGCTTCTTTCCAGATTTGATCGGAGGATATTTCCTTTTTCACCATAGCCGTCTATGTGCTTCCAAATATCACTTTTTCAAATCCACAAGAACTGTCTTAGCGAAAGGCTTCTTGAGGGGAAAGCTGTAACTCTGTGAGATGTTTTCACAGAACACAAAGAAGTTTCTCAGAAAGCTTCTTTCTCTTTGTTATCGGAGGATATTTCCTTTGGCCCTATAGTCTTCAAAGGGATCCGAAATATCTGTTCTCAGATTCCACAGAAATAAGGCTAGCAAAGAGATCCACGAAATACAGATGTAACTCTGTGAGTGGAAGTCACATATCACAGAGCAGTTTCTCAGAAAGCTTCTTTCCAGATTTCATCTGAGGATATTTCCTTTTTCACCATAGCCCTCTATGGGCTTCCAAATATCACTTTGCCAATTCCACAAGAACTGTCTTAGCGAAAGGCTTCTTGAGGGGAAAGCTGTAACTCTATGAGATGATTTCACAGAACACAAAGAAGTTTCTCAGAAAGCTTCTTTCTCTTTGTTATCGGAGGATATTTCCTTTGGCCCTATAGTCTTCAAAGGGATCCGAAATATCTGTTCTCAGATTCCACAGAAATAAGGCTAGCAGAGAGATCCACGAAATACAGATGTAACTCTGTGAGTGGAAGTCACATATCACAGAGCAGGTTCTCAGAAAGCTTCTTTCCAGATTTCATCGGAGGATATTTCCTTTTTCATCATAGCCCTCTATGGGCTTACAAATATCACTTTGCCAATTCCACAAGAACTGTCTTAGCGAAAGGCTTCTTGAGGGGAAAGCTGTAACTCTGTGAGATGATTTCACAGAACACAAAGAAGTTTCTCAGAAAGCTTCTTTCTCTTTGTTATCAGAGGATATTTCCTTTGGCCCTATAGTCTTCAAAGGGATCCGAAATATCTGTTCTCAGATTCCACAGAAATAAGGCTAGCAAAGAGATCCACAAAATACAGATGTAACTCTGTGAGTGGAAGTCACATATCACAGAGCAGTTTCTCAGAAAGCTCTTTCCAGATTTCATCGGAGGGTATTTCCTTTTTCACCATAGCCCTCTATGGGCTTCCAAATATCACTTTGCCAATTCCACAAGAACTGTCTTAGCGAAAGGCTTCTTCAGGGGAAAGCTGTAACTCTGGGAGATGATTTCACAGAACACAAAGAAGTTTCTCAGAAAGCTTCTTTCTCTTTGTTATCGGAGGATATTTCCTTTGGCCCTATAGTCTTCAAAGGGATCCGAAATATCTGTTCTCAGACTCCACAGAAATAAGGCTAGAAAAGAGATCCACGAAATACAGATGAAACTCTGTGAGTGGAAGTCTCATATCACAGAGCAGTTTCTCAGAATGCTTCTTTCCAGATTTCATCGGAGGATATTTCGTTTTTCACCATAGCCCTCTATGGGCTTCCAAATATCACTTTGCCAATTCCACAAGAACTGTCTTAGAGAAAGGCTTCTTGAGGGGAAAGCTGTAACTCTGGGAGAGGATTTCACAGAACACAAAGAAGTTTCTCAGAAAGCTTCTTTCTCTTTGTTATCGGAGGATATTTCCTTTGGCCCTATAGTCTTCAAAGGGATCCGAAATATCTGTTCTCAGATTCCACAGAAATAAGGCTAGCAAAGAGATCCACGAAATACAGATGTAACGCTGTGAGTGGAAGTCTCATATCACAGAGCAGTTTCTCAGAATGCTTCTTTCCAGATTTGATCGGAGGATATTTCCTTTTTCACCATAGCCGTCTATGTGCTTCCAAATATCACTTTTTCAAATCCACAAGAACTGTCTTAGCGAAAGGCTTCTTGAGGGGAAAGCTGTAACTCTTTGAGATGTTTTCACAGAACACAAAGAAGTTTCTCAGAAAGCTTCTTTCTCTTTGTTATCGGAGGATATTTCCTTTGGCCCTATAGTCTTCAAAGGGATCCGAAATATCTGTTCTCAGATTCCACAGAAATAAGGCTAGCAAAGAGATCCACGAAATACAGATGTAACTCTGTGAGTGGAAGTCACATATCACAGAGCAGTTTCTCAGAAAGCTTCTTTCCAGATTTCATCTGAGGATATTTCCTTTTTCACCATAGCCCTCTATGGGCTTCCAAATATCACTTTGCCAATTCCACAAGAACTGTCTTAGCGAAAGGCTTCTTGAGGGGAAAGCTGTAACTCTATGAGATGATTTCACAGAACACAAAGAAGTTTCTCAGAAAGCTTCTTTCTCTTTGTTATCGGAGGATATTTCCTTTGGCCCTATAGTCTTCAAAGGGATCCGAAATATCTGTTCTCAGATTCCACAGAAATAAGGCTAGCAAAGAGATCCACGAAATACAGATGTAACTCTGTGAGTGGAAGTCACATATCACAGAGCAGGTTCTCAGAAAGCTTCTTTCCAGATTTCATCGGAGGATATTTCCTTTTTCATCATAGCCCTCTATGGGCTTACCAATATCACTTTGCCAATTCCACAAGAACTGTCTTAGCGAAAGGCTTCTTGAGGGGAAAGCTGTAACTCTGTGAGATGATTTCACAGAACACAAAGAAGTTTCTCAGAAAGCTTCTTTCTCTTTGTTATCAGAGGATATTTCCTTTGGCCCTATAGTCTTCAAAGGGATCCGAAATATCTGTTCTCAGATTCCACAGAAATAAGGCTAGCAAAGAGATCCACAAAATACAGATGTAATTCTGTGAGTGGAAGTCACCTATCACAGAGCAGTTTCTCAGAAAGCTCTTTCCAGATTTCATCGGAGGGTATTTCCTTTTTCACCATAGCCCTCTATGGGCTTCCAAATATCACTTTGCCAATTCCACAAGAACTGTCTTAGCGAAAGGCTTCTTCAGGGGAAAGCTGTAACTCTGGGAGATGATTTCACAGAACACAAAGAAGTTTCTCAGAAAGCTTCTTTCTCTTTGTTCTCGGAGGATATTTCCTTTGGCCCTATAGTCTTCAAAGGGATCCGAAATATCTGTTCTCAGACTCCACAGAAATAAGGCTAGAAAAGAGATCCACGAAATACAGATGAAACTCTGTGAGTGGAAGTCTCATATCACAGAGCAGTTTCTCAGAATGCTTCTTTCCAGATTTCATCGGAGGATATTTCGTTTTTCACCATAGCCCTCTATGGGCTTCCAAATATCACTTTGCCAATTCCACAAGAACTGTCTTAGAGAAAGGCTTCTTGAGGGGAAAGCTGTAACTCTGGGAGAGGATTTCACAGAACACAAAGAAGTTTCTCAGAAAGCTTCTTTCTCTTTGTTCTCGGAGGATATTTCCTTTGGCCCTATAGTCTTCAAAGGGATCCGAAATATCTGTTCTCAGATTCCACAGAAATAAGGCTAGCAAAGAGATCCACGAAATACAGATGTAACGCTGTGAGTGGAAGTCTCATATCACAGAGCAGTTTCTCAGAATGCTTCTTTCCAGATTTGATCGGAGGATATTTCCTTTTTCACCATAGCCGTCTATGTGCTTCCAAATATCACTTTTTCAAATCCACAAGAACTGTCTTAGCGAAAGGCTTCTTGAGGGGAAAGCTGTAACTCTGTGAGATGTTTTCACAGAACACAAAGAAGTTTCTCAGAAAGCTTCTTTCTCTTTGTTATCGGAGGATATTTCCTTTGGCCCTATAGTCTTCAAAGGGATCCGAAATATCTGTTCTCAGATTCCACAGAAATAAGGCTAGCAAAGAGATCCACGAAACACAGATGTAACTCTGTGAGTGGAAGTCACATATCACAGAGCAGTTTCTCAGAAAGCTTCTTTCCAGATTTCATCTGAGGATATTTCCTTTTTCACCATAGCCCTCTATGGGCTTCCAAATATCACTTTGCCAATTCCACAAGAACTGTCTTAGCGAAAGGCTTCTTGAGGGGAAAGCTGTAACTCTATGAGATGATTTCACAGAACACAAAGAAGTTTCTCAGAAAGCTTCTTTCTCTTTGTTATCGGAGGATATTTCCTTTGGCCCTATAGTCTTCAAAGGGATCCGAAATATCTGTTCTCAGATACCACAGAAATAAGGCTAGCAAAGAGATCCACGAAATACAGATGTAACTCTGTGAGTGGAAGTCACATATCACAGAGCAGTTTCTCAGAAAGCTTCTTTCCAGATTTCATCGGAGGATATTTCCTTTTTCATCATAGCCCTCTATGGGCTTCCCAATATCACTTTGCCAATTCCACAAGAACTGTCTTAGCGAAAGGCTTCTTGAGGGGAAAGCTGTAACTCTGTGAGATGATTTCACAGAACATAAAGAAGTTTCTCAGAAAGCTTCTTTCTCTTTGTTATCGGAGGATATTTCCTTTGGCCCTATAGTCTTCAAAGGGATCTGAAATATCTGTTCTCAGATTCCACAGAAATAAGGCTAGCAAAGAGATCCACGAAATACAGATGTAACTCTGTGAGTGGAAGTCACATATCACAGAGCAGTTTCTCAGAAAGCTTCTTTCCAGATTTCAGCGGAGGATATTTCCTTTTTCACCATAGCCGTCTATGGGCTTCCAAATATCACTTTGCCAATTCCACAAGAACTGTCTTAGCGAAAGGCTTCTTGAGGGGAAAGCTGCAACTCTGTGAGATGATTTCACAGAACACAAAGAAGTTTCTCAGAAAGCTTCTTTCTCTTTGTTATCGGAGGATATTTCCTTTGGCCCTATAGTCTTCAAAGGGATCCGAAATATCTGTTCTCAGATTCCACAGAAATAAGGCTAGCAAAGAGATCCACGAAATACAGATGTAACTCTGTGAGTGGAAGTCACATATCACAGAGCAGTTTCTCAGAAAGCTTCTTTCCAGATTTCATCGGAGGATATTTCCTTTTTCACCATAGCCCTCTATGGGCTTCCAAATATCACTTTGCCAATTCCACAAGAACTGTCTTAGCGAAAGGCTTCTTGAGGGGAAAGCTGTAACTCTGTGAGATGATTTCACAGAACACAAAGAAGTTTCTCAGAAAGCTTCTTTCTCTTTGTTATCGGAGGATATTTCCTTTGGCCCTATAGTCTTCAAAGGGATCCGAAATATCTGTTCTCAGATTACACAGAAATAAGGCTAGCAAAGAGATCCACAAAATACAGATGTAACTCTGTGAGTGGAAGTCACATATCACAGAGCAGTTTCTCAGAAAGCTCTTTCCAGATTTCATTGGAGGGTATTTCCTTTTTCACAATAGCCCTCTATGGGCTTCCAAATATCACTTTGCCAATTCCACAAAAACTGTCTTAGCGAAAGGCTTCTTCAGGGGAAAGCTGTAACTCTGGGAGGTGATTTCACAGAACACAAAGAAGTTTCTCAGAAAGCTTCTTTCTCTTTGTTCTCGGAGGATATTTCCTTTGGCCCTATAGTCTTCAAAGGGATCCGAAATATCTGTTCTCAGACTCCACAGAAATAAGGCTAGAAAAGAGATCCACGAAATACAGAGGAATCTCTGTGAGTGGAAGTCTCATATCACAGAGCAGTTTCTCAGAATGCTTCTTTCCAGATTTCATCGGAGGATATTTCCTTTTTCACCATAGCCCTCTATGGGCTCCCAAATATCACTTTGCCAATTCCACAAGAACTGTCTTAGAGAAAGGGTTCTTGAGGGGAAAGCTGTAACTATGGGAGAGGATTTCACAGAACACAAAGAAGTTTCTCAGAAAGCTTCTTTCTCTATGTTCTCCGAGGATATTTCCTTTGGCCCTATAGTCTTCAAAGGGATCCGAAATATCTGTTCTCAGATTCCACAGAAATAAGGCTAGCAAAGAGATCCACGAAATACAGATATAACGCTGTGAGTGGAAGTCTCATATCACAGAGCAGTTTCTCAGAATGCTTCTTTCCAGATTTGATCGGAGGATATTTCCTTTTTCACCATAGCCGTCTATGGGCTTCCAAATATCACTTTTTCAAATCCACAAGAACTGTCTTAGCGAAAGGCTTCTTGAGGGGAAAGCTGTAACTCTGTGAGATGTTTTCACAGAACACAAAGAAGTTTCTCAGAAAGCTTCTTTCTCTTTGTTATCGGAGGATATTTCCTTTGGCCCTATAGTCTTCAAAGGGATCCGAAATATCTGTTCTCAGATTCCACAGAAATAAGGCTAGCAAAGAGATCCACGAAATACAGATGTAACTCTGTGAGTGGAAGTCACATATCACAGAGCAGTTTCTCAGAAAGCTTCTTTCCAGATTTCATCTGAGGATATTTCCTTTTTCACCATAGCCCTCTATGGGCTTCCAAATATCACTTTGCCAATTCCACAAGAACTGTCTTAGCGAAAGGCTTCTTGAGGGGAAAGCTGTAACTCTATGAGATGATTTCACAGAACACAAAGAAGTTTCTCAGAAAGCTTCTTTCTCTTTGTTATCGGAGGATATTTCCTTTGGCCCTATCGTCTTCAAAGGGATCCGAAATATCTGTTCTCAGATTCCACAGAAATAAGGCTAGCAAAGAGATCCACGAAATACAGATGTAACTCTGTGAGTGGAAGTCAGATATCACAGAGCAGTTTCTCAGAAAGCTTCTTTCCAGATTTCATCGGAGGATATTTCCTTTTTCACCATAGCCCTCTATGGGCTTCCAAATATCACTTTGCCAATTCCACAAGAATTGTCTTAGCGAAAGGCTTCTTGAGGGGAAAGCTGTAACTCTGTGAGATGATTTCACAGAACACAAAGAAGTTTCTCAGAAAGCTTCTTTCTCTTTGTTATCGGAGGATATTTCCTTTGGCCCTATAGTCTTCAAAGGGTTCCGAAATATCTGTTCTCAGATTCCACAGAAATAAGGCTAGCAAAGAGATCCACAAAATACAGATGTAACTCTGTGAGTGGAAGTCACATATCACAGAGCAGTTTCTCAGAAAGCTTCTTTCCAGATTTCATTGGAGGCTATTTCCTTTTTCACGATAGCCCTCTATGGGCTTCCAAATATCACTTTGCCAATTCCACAAGAACTGTCTTAGCGAAAGGCTTCTTGAGGGGAAAGCTGTAACTCTATGAGATGATTTCACAGAACACAAAGAAGTTTCTCAGAAAGCTTCTTTCTCTTTGTTATCGGAGGATATTTCCTTTGGCCCTATAGTCTTCAAAGGGATCCGAAATATCTGTTCTCAGATTCCACAGAAATAAGGCTAGCAAAGAGATCCACGAAATACAGATGTAACTCTGTGAGTGGAAGTCACATATCACAGAGCAGTTTCTCAGAAAGCTTCTTTCCAGATTTCATCGGAGGATATTTCCTTTTTCACCATAGCCCTCTATGGGCTCCCAAATATCACTTTGCCAATTCCACAAGAACTGTCTTAGAGAAAGGCTTCTTGAGGGGAAAGCTGTAACTATGGGAGAGGATTTCACAGAACACAAAGAAGTTTCTCAGAAAGCTTCTTTCTCTATGTTCTCGGAGGATATTTCCTTTGGCCCTATAGTCTTCAAAGGGATCCGAAATATCTGTTCTCAGATTCCACAGAAATAAGGCTAGCAAAGAGATCCACGAAATACAGATATAACGCTGTGAGTGGAAGTCTCATATCACAGAGCAGTTTCTCAGAATGCTTCTTTCCAGATTTGATCGGAGGATATTTCCTTTTTCACCATAGCCGTCTATGGGCTTCCAAATATCACTTTTTCAAATCCACAAGAACTGTCTTAGCGAAAGGCTTCTTGAGGGGAAAGCTGTAACTCTGTGAGATGTTTTCACAGAACACAAAGAAGTTTCTCAGAAAGCTTCTTTCTCTTTGTTATCGGAGGATATTTCCTTTGGCCCTATAGTCTTCAAAGGGATCCGAAATATCTGTTCTCAGATTCCACAGAAATAAGGCTAGCAAAGAGATCCACGAAATACAGATGTAACTCTGTGAGTGGAAGTCACATATCACAGAGCAGTTTCTCAGAAAGCTTCTTTCCAGATTTCATCTGAGGATATTTCCTTTTTCACCATAGCCCTCTATGGGCTTCCAAATATCACTTTGCCAATTCCACAAGAACTGTCTTAGCGAAAGGCTTCTTGAGGGGAAAGCTGTAACTCTATGAGATGATTTCACAGAACACAAAGAAGTTTCTCAGAAAGCTTCTTTCTCTTTGTTATCGGAGGATATTTCCTTTGGCCCTATCGTCTTCAAAGGGATCCGAAATATCTGTTCTCAGATTCCACAGAAATAAGGCTAGCAAAGAGATCCACGAAATACAGATGTAACTCTGTGAGTGGAAGTCAGATATCACAGAGCAGTTTCTCAGAAAGCTTCTTTCCAGATTTCATCGGAGGATATTTCCTTTTTCACCATAGCCCTCTATGGGCTTCCAAATATCACTTTGCCAATTCCACAAGAATTGTCTTAGCGAAAGGCTTCTTGAGGGGAAAGCTGTAACTCTGTGAGATGATTTCACAGAACACAAAGAAGTTTCTCAGAAAGCTTCTTTCTCTTTGTTATCGGAGGATATTTCCTTTGGCCCTATAGTCTTCAAAGGGTTCCGAAATATCTGTTCTCAGATTCCACAGAAATAAGGCTAGCAAAGAGATCCACAAAATACAGATGTAACTCTGTGAGTGGAAGTCACATATCACAGAGCAGTTTCTCAGAAAGCTTCTTTCCAGATTTCATTGGAGGCTATTTCCTTTTTCACGATAGCCCTCTATGGGCTTCCAAATATCACTTTGCCAATTCCACAAGAACTGTCTTAGCGAAAGGCTTCTTGAGGGGAAAGCTGTAACTCTATGAGATGATTTCACAGAACACAAAGAAGTTTCTCAGAAAGCTTCTTTCTCTTTGTTATCGGAGGATATTTCGTTTGGCCCTATAGTCTTCAAAGGGATCCGAAATATCTGTTCTCAGATTCCACAGAAATAAGGCTAGCAAAGAGATCCACGAAATACAGATGTAACTCTGTGAGTGGAAGTCACATATCACAGAGCAGTTTCTCAGAAAGCTTCTTTCCAGATTTCATTGGAGGATATTTCCTTTTTCACCATAGCCCTCTATGGGCTTCCAAATATCACTTTGCCAATTCCACAAGAACTGTCTTAGCGAAAGGCTTCTGGAGAGGAAAGCTGTAACTCTGTGAGATGATTTCACAGAACACAAAGAAGTTTCTCAGAAAGCTTCTTTCTCTTTGTTATCGGAGGATATTTCCTTTGGCCCTATAGTCTTCAAAGGGATCCGAAATATCTGTTCTCAGATTCCACAGAAATAAGGCTAGCAAAGAGATCCACAAAATACAGATGTAACTCTGTGAGTGGAAGTCACATATCACAGAGCAGTTTCTCAGAAAGCTTCTTTCCAGATTTCATTGGAGGGTATTTCCTTTTTCACAATAGCCCTCTATGGGCTTCCAAATATCACTTTTCCAATTCCACAAAAACTGTATTAGCGAAAGGCTTCTTGAGGGGAAAGCTGTAACTCTGTGAGATGATTTCACAGAACACAAAGAAGTTTCTCAGAAAGCTTCTTTCTCTTTGTTACCGGAGGATATTTCCTTTGGCCCTATAGTCTTCAAAGGGATCCGAAATATCTGTTCTCAGACTCCACAGAAATAAGGCTTGCAAAGAGATCCACGAAATACAGATGAAACTCTGTGAGTGGAAGTCTCATATCACAGAGCAGTTTCTCAGGATGCTTCTTTCCAGATTTCATCGGAGGATATTTCCTTTTTCACCATAGCCCTCTATGGGCTTCCAAATATCACTTTGCCAATTCCACAAGAACTGTCTTAGCGAAAGGCTTCTTGAGGGGAAAGCTGTAACTCTGGGAGAAGATTTCACAGAACACAAAGAAGTTTCTCAGAAAGCTTCTTTCTCTTGTTATCGGAGGATATTTCCTTTGGCCCTATAGTCTTCAAAGGGATCCGAAATATCTGTTCTCAGATTCCACAGAAATAAGGCTAGCAAAGAGATCCACGAAATACAGATGTAACGCTGTGAGTGGAAGTCTCATATCACAGAGCAGTTTCTCAGAATGCTTCTTTCCAGATTTCATCGGAGGATATTTCCTTTTTCACCATAGCCCTCTATGGGCTTCCAAATATCACTTTTTCAATTCCACAACAACTGTCTTAGCGAAAGGCTTCTTGAGGGGAAAGCTGTAACTCTGTGAGATGATTTCACAGAACACAAAGAAGTTTCTCAGAAAGCTTCTTTCTCTTTGTTATCGGAGGATATTTCCTTTGGCCCTATAGTCTTCAAAGGGATCCGAAATATCTGTTCTCAGATTCCACAGAAATAAGGCTAGGAAAGAGATCCACGAAATACAGATGTAACTCTGTGAGTGGAAGTCACATATCACAGAGCAGTTTCTCAGAAAGCTTCTTTCCAGATTTCATCGGAGGATATTTCCTTTTTCACCATAGCCCTCTATGGGCTTCCAAATATCACTTTGCCAATTCCACAAGAACTGTCTTAGCGAAAGGCTTCTTGAGGGGAAAGCTGTAACTCTGTGAGATGATTTCACAGAACACAAAGAAGTTTCTCAGAAAGCTTCTTTCTCTTTGTTATCGGAGGATATTTCCTTTGGCCCTATATTCTTCAAAGGAATCCGAAATATCTGTTCTCAGATTCCACAGAAATAAGGCTAGCAAAGAGATCCACGAAATACAGATATAACTCTGTGAGTGGAAGTCACATATCACAGAGCAGTTTCTCATAAATCTTCTTTCCAGATTTCATCGGAGGATATTTCCTTTTTCAAGATAGCCCTCTATGGGCTTCCAAATATCACTTTGCCATTTCCACAAGAACTGTCTTAGCGAAAGGCTTCTTGAGAGGAAAGCTGTAACTCAGGGAGATGATTTCACAGAACACAATGAAGTTTCTCAGAAAGCTTCTTTCTCTTTGTTATGGGAGGATATTTCCTTTCTCCCTATAGCCTTCAAAGGGATCCGAATTATCTGTTCTCAGATTCCACAGAAATAAGGCTAGTAAAGAGATCCACGAAATACAGATGTAACTCTGTGAGTGGAAGTCACATATCACAGAGCAGTTTCTCAGAAAGCTTCTTTCCAGATTTCATCGGAGGACATTTCCTTTTTCACCATAGCCGCCTATGGGCTTCCAAATATCACTTTGCCAATTCCACAAGAACTGTCTTAGCGAAAGGCTTCTTCAGGGGAAAGCTGCAACTCTGGGAGATGATTTCACAGAACACAAAGAAGTTTCTCAGAAAGCTTCTTTCTCTTTGTTATCGGAGGATATTTCCTTTGGCCCTATAGTCTTCAAAGGGATCCGAAATATCTGTTTTCAGATTCCACAGAAATAAGGCTAGCAAAGAGATCCACGAAATACAGATGTAACTCTGTGAGTGGAAGTCACATATCACAGAGCAGTTTCTCAGAAAGCTTCTTTCCAGATTTCATCGAAGGATATTTCCTTTTTCACCATAGCCGTCTATGGGCTTCCAAATATCACTTTGCCAATTCCACAAGAACTGTCTTAGCGAAAGGCTTCTTGAGGGGAAAGCTGTAACTCTATGAGATGATTTCACAGAACACAAAGAAGTTTCTCAGAAAGCTTCTTTCTCTTTGTTATCGGAGTATATTTCCTTTGGCCCTATAGTCTTCAAAGGGATCCGAAACATCTGTTCTCAGATTCCACAGAAATAAGGCTAGCAAAGAGATCCACGAAATACAGATGTAACTCTGTGAGTGGAAGTCACATATCACAGAGCAGTTTCTCAGAAAGCATCTTTGCAGATTTCATCGGAGTATATTTCCTTTTTCACCATAGCCCTCTATGGGCTTCCAAATATCACTTTGCCAATTCCACAAAAACTGTCTTAGCGAAAGGCTTCTTGAGGGGAAAGCTGTAACTCTGTGAGATGATTTCACAGAACACAAAGAAGTTTCTCAGAAAGCTTCTTTCTCTTTGTTATCGGAGGATATTTCCTTTGGCCCTATAGTCTTCAAAGGGATCCGAAATATCTGTTCTCATTCCACAGAAATAAGGCTAGCAAAGAGATCCACGAAATACAGATGTAACTCTGTCAGTGGAAGTCACATATCACAGAGCAGTTTCTCAGAAAGCTTCTTTCCAGATTTCATTGGAGGGTATTTCCTTTTTCACAATAGCCCTCTATGGGCTTCCAAATATCACTTTGCCAATTCCACAAGAACTGTCTTAGCGAAAGGCTTCTTGAGGGGAAAGCTGTAACTCTGTGAGATGATTTCACAGAACACAAAGAAGTTTCTCAGAAAACTTCTTTCTCTTTGTTATCGGAGGATATTTCCTTTGGCCCTATAGTCTTCAAAGGGATCCGAAATATCTGTTCTCAGATTCCACAGAAATAAGGCTAGCAAAGAGATCCACAAAATACAGATGTAACTCTGTGAGTGGAAGTCACATATCACAGAGCAGTTTCTCAGAAAGCTTCTTTCCAGATTTCATTGGAGGGTATTTCCTTTTTCACAATAGCCCTCTATGGGCTTCCAAATATCACTTTTCCAATTCCAAAAAAACTGTATTAGCGAAAGGCTTCTTCAGGGGAAAGCTGTAACTCTGGGAGATGATTTCACAGAACACAAAGAAGTTTCTCAGAAAGCTTCTTTCTCTTTGTTATCAGAGGATATTTCCTTTGGCCCTATAGTCTTCAAAGGGATCCGAAATATCTGTTCTCAGACTCCACAGAAATAAGGCTTGCAAAGAGATCCACGAAATACAGATGAAACTCTGTGAGTGGAAGTCACATATCACAGAGCAGTTTCTCAGAATGCTTCTTTCCAGATTTCATCGGAGGATATTTCCTTTTTCGCCATAGCCCTCTATGGGCTTCCAAATATCACTTTGCCAATTCCACAAGAACTGTCTTAGCGAAAGGCTTCTTGAGGGGAAAGCTGTAACTCTGTGAGATGATTTCACAGAACACAAAGAAGTTTCTCAGAAAGCTTCTTTCTCTTTGTTATCGGAGGATATTTCCCTTGGCCCTATAGTCTTCAAAGGGATCCGAAATATCTGTTCTCAGATTCCACAGAAATAAGGATAGCAAAGAGATCCACGAAATACAGATGTAACTCTGTGAGTGGAAGTCACATATCACAGAGCAGTTTCTCAGAAAGCTTCTTTCCAGATTTCATCGGAGGATATTTCCTTTTTCACCATAGCCGTCTATGGGCTTCCAAATATCACTTTGCCAATTCCACAAGAACTGTCTTAGCGAAAGGCTTCTTGAGGGGAAAGCTGTAACTCTGTGAGATGATTTCACAGAACACAAAGAAGTTTCTCAGAAAGCTTCTTTCTCTTTGTTATCGGAGGATATTTCCTTTGGCCCTTTAGTCTTCAAAGGGATCCGAAATATCTGTTCTCAGATTCCACAGAAATAAGGCTAGCAAAGAGATCCACGAAATACAGATGTAACTCTGTGAGTGGAAGTCACATATCACAGAGCAGTTTCTCATAAATCTTCTTTCCAGATTTCATCGGAGGATATTTCCTTTTTCACCATAGCCATCTATGGGCTTCCAAATATCACTTTGCCAATTCCACGAGAACTGTCTTAGCGAAAAGCTACTTGAGGGGAAAGCTGCAACTCTGAGAGATGATTTCACAGAACACCAAGAAGTTTCTCAGAAAGCTTCTTTCTCTTTGTTATCGGAGGATATTTCCTTTGGCCCTATAGTATTCAAAGGGATCCGAAATATCTGTTCTCAGATTCCACAGAAATAAGGCTAGCAAAGAGATCCACGAAATACAGATGTAACTCTGTGAGTGGAAGTCACATATCACAGAGCAGTTTCTCAGAAAGCTTCTTTCCAGATTTCATCGGAGGATATTTCCTTTTTCACCATAGCCGTCTATGGGCTTCCAAATATCACTTTGCCAATTCCACAAGAACTGTCTTAGCGAAAGGCTTCTTGAGGGGAAAGCTGTAAATCTGTGAGATGATTTCACAGAACACAAAGAAGTTTCTCAGAAAGCTTCTTTCTCTTTGTTATCGGAGGATATTTCCTTTGGCCCTTTAGTCTTCAAAGGGATCCGAAATATCTGTTCTCAGATTCCACAGAAATAAGGCTAGCAAAGAGATCCACGAAATACAGATGTAACTCTGTGAGTGGAAGTCACATATCACAGAGCAGTTTCTCAGAAATCTTCCTTCCAGATTTCATCGGAGGATATTTCCTTTTTCACCATAGCCGTCTATGGGCTTCCAAATATCACTTTGCCAATTCCACGAGAACTGTCTTAGCGAAAAGCTCCTTGAGGGGAAAGCTGCAACTCTGAGAGATGATTTCACAGAACACAAAGAAGTTTCTCAGAAAGCTTCTTTCTCTTTGTTATCGGAGTATATTTCCTTTGGCCCTATAGTCTTCAAAGGGATCCGAAATATCTGTTCTCAGATTCCACAGAAATAAGGCTAGCAAAGAGATCCACGAAATACAGATGTAACTCTGTCAGTGGAAGTCACATATCACAGAGCAGTTTCTCAGAAAGCTTCTTTCCAGATTTCATCGGAGGATATTTCCTTTTTCACCATAGCCGTCTATGGGCTTCCAAATATCACTTTGCCAATTCCACAAGAACTGTCTTAGCGAAAGGCTTCTTGAGGGGAAAGCTGTAAATCTGTGAGATGATTTCACAGAACACAAAGAAGTTTCTCAGAAAGCTTCTTTCTCTTTGTTATCGGAGGATATTTCCTTTGGCCCTTTAGTCTTCAAAGGGATCCGAAATATCTGTTCTCAGATTCCACAGAAATAAGGCTAGCAAAGAGATCCACGAAATACAGATGTAACTCTGTGAGTGGAAGTCACATATCACAGTGCAGTTTCTCAGAAATCTTCTTTCCAGATTTCATCGGAGGATATTTCCTTTTTCACCATAGCCGTCTATGGGCTTCCAAATATCACTTTGCCAATTCCACGAGAACTGTCTTAGCGAAAAGCTCCTTGAGGGGAAAGCTGCAACTCTGAGAGATGATTTCACAGAACACAAAGAAGTTTCTCAGAAAGCTTCTTTCTCTTTGTTATCGGAGGATATTTCCTTTGGCCCTATAGTCTTCAAAGGGATCCGAAATATCTGTTCTCAGATTCCACAGAAATAAGGCTAGCAAAGAGATCCACGAAATACAGATGTAACTCTGTGAGTGGAAGTCACATATCACAGAGCAGTTTCTCAGAAAGCTTCTTTCCAGATTTCATCGGAGGATATTTCCTTTTTCACCATAGCCGTCTATGGGCTTCCAAATATCACTTTGCCAATTCCACAAGAACTGTCTTAGCGAAAGGCTTCTTGAGGGGAAAGCTGTAAATCTGTGAGATGATTTCACAGAACACAAAGAAGTTTCTCAGAAAGCTTCTTTCTCTTTGTTATCGGAGGATATTTCCTTTGGCCCTTTAGTCTTCAAAGGGATCCGAAATATCTGTTCTCAGATTCCACAGAAATAAGGCTAGCAAAGAGATCCACGAAATACAGATGTAACTCTGTGAGTGGAAGTCACATATCACAGAGCAGTTTCTCAGAAATCTTCCTTCCAGATTTCATCGGAGGATATTTCCTTTTTCACCATAGCCGTCTATGGGCTTCCAAATATCACTTTGCCAATTCCACGAGAACTGTCTTAGCGAAAAGCTCCTTGAGGGGAAAGCTGCAACTCTGAGAGATGATTTCACAGAACACAAAGAAGTTTCTCAGAAAGCTTCTTTCTCTTTGTTATGGGAGGATATTTCCTTTCTCCCTATAGTCTTCAAAGGGATCCGAAATATCTGTTCTCAGATTCCACAGAAATAAGGCTAGCAAAGAGATCCACCAAATACAGATGTAACTCTGTGAGTGGAAGTCACATATCACAGAGCAGTTTCTCAGAAAGCTTCTTTCCAGATTTCATCGGAGGATATTTCCTTTTTCACCATAACCGTCTATGGGCTTCCAAATATCACTTTGCCAATTCCACAAGAACTGTCTTAGCGAAAGGCTTCTTGAGGGGAAAGCTGTAACTCTGTGAGATGATTTCACGGAACACAAAGAAGTTTCTCAGAAAGCTTCTTTCTCTTTGTTATCGGAGGATATTTCCTTTGGCCCTATAGTCTTCAAAGGGATCCGAAATATCTGTTCTCAGATTCCACAGAAATAAGGCTAGCAAAGAGATCCACGAAATACAGATATAACTCTGTGAGTGGAAGTCACTTATCACAGAGCAGTTTCTCAGAAAGCTTCTTTCCAGATTTCATCCGAGGATATTTCCTTTTTCAAGATAGCCCTCTATGGGCTTCCAAATATCACTTTGCCATTTCCACAAGAACTGTCTTAGCGAAAGGCTTCTTGAGAGGAAAGCTGTAACTCAGGGAGATGATTTCACAGAACACAATGAAGTTTCTCAGAAAGCTTCTTTCTCTTTGTTATGGGAGGATATTTCCTTTCTCCCTATAGTCTTCAAAGGGATCCGAAATATCTGTTCTCAGATTCCACAGAAATAAGGCTAGCAAAGATATCCACCAAATACAGATGTAACTCTGTGAGTGGAAGTCACATATCACAGATCAGTTTCTCAGAAATCTTCTTTCCAGATTTCATCGGAGGATATTTCCTTTTTCACCATAGCCGTCTACGGGCTTCCAAATATCACTTTGCCAATTCCACGAGAACTGTCTTAGCGAAAAGATTCTTGAGGGGAAAGCTGCAACTCTGAGAGATGATTTCACAGAACACAAAGAAGTTTCTCAGAAAGCTTCTTTCTCTTTGTTATCGGAGGATATTTCCTTTGGCCCTATAGTCTTCAAAGGGATCCGAAATATCTGTTCTCAGATTCCACAGAAATAAGGCTAGCAAAGAGATCCACGAAATACAGATGTAAGTCTGTGAGTGGAAGTCACATATCACAGAGCAGTTTCTCAGAAAGCTTCTTTCCAGATTTCATTGGAGGATATTTCCTTTTTCACCATTGCCCTCTATGGGCTTCCAAATATCACTTTGCCAATTCCACAAGAACTGTCTTAGAGAAAGGCTTCTTGAGGGGAAAGCTGTAACTCTGTGAGATGATTTCAAAGAACACAAAGAAGTTTCTCAGAAAGCTTCTTTCTCTTTGTTATCGGAGGATATTTCCTTTGGCCCTATAGTCTTCAAAGGGATCCGAAATATCTGTTCTCAGATTCCACAGAAATAAGGCTAGCAAAGAGATCCTCGAAGTACAGATGTAACTCTGTGAGTGGAAGTCACATATCACAGAGCAGTTTCTCAGAAAACTTCTTTCCAGATTTCATCGGAGGATATTTCCTTTTTCACCATAGCCGTCTATGGGCTTCCAAATATCACTTTGCCAATTCCACAAGAACTGTCTTAGCGAAAGGCTTCTTGAGGGGAAAGCTGTAAGTCTGTGAGATGATTTCACAGAACACAAAGAAGTTTCTCAGAAAGCTTCTTTCTCTTTGTTATCGGAGGATATTTCCTTTGGCCCTATAGTCTTCCAAGGGATCCGAAATATCTGTTCTCAGATTCCACAGAAATAAGGCTAGCAAAGAGATCCACGAAATACAGATGTAACTCTGTGAGTGGAAGTCACATATCACAGAGCAGTTTCTCAGAAAGCTTCTTTCCAGATTTCATTGGAGGATATTTCCTTTTTCACCATTGCCCTCTATGGGCTTCCAAATATCACTTTGCCAATTCCACAAGAACTGTCTTAGAGAAAGGCTTCTTGAGGGGAAAGCTGTAACTCTGTGAGATGATTTCACAGAACACAAAGAAGTTTCTCAGAAAGCTTCTTTCTCTTTGTTATCGGAGGATATTTCCTTTGGCCCTATAGTCTTCAAAGGGATCCGAAATATCTGTTCTCAGATTCCACAGAAATAAGGCTAGCAAAGAGATCCACGAAATACAGATGTAACTCTGTGAGTGGAAGTCACATATCACAGAGCAGTTTCTCAGAAAGCTTCTTTCCAGATTTCATCGGAGGATATTTCCTTTTTCACCATAGCCGTCTATGGGCTTCCAAATATCACTTTGCCAATTCCACGAGAACTGTCTTAGCGAAAGGCTTCTTGAGGGGAAAGCTGTAACTCTGTGAGATGATTTCACAGAACACAAAGAAGTTTCTCAGAAAGCTTCTTTCTCTTTGTTATCGGAGGATATTTCCTTTGGCCCTATAGTCTTCAAAGGGATCCGAAATATCTGTTCTCAGATTCCACAGAAATAAGGCTAGCAAAGAGATCCACGAAATACAGATATAACTCTGTGAGTGGAAGTCACATATCACAGAGCAGTTTCTCAGAAAGCTTCTTTCCAGATTTCATCCGAGGATATTTCCTTTTTCAAGATAGCCCTCTATGGGCTTCCAAATATCACTTTGCCATTTCCACAAGAACTGTCTTAGCGAAAGGCTTCTTGAGAGGAAAGCTGTAACTCAGGGAGATGATTTCACAGAACACAATGAAGTTTCTCAGAAAGCTTCTTTCTCTTTGTTATGGGAGGATATTTCCGTTCTCCCTATAGTCTTCAAAGGGATCCGAAATATCTGTTCTCAGATTCCACAGAAATAAGGCTAGCAAAGAGATCCACCAAATACAGATGTAACTCTGTGAGTGGAAGTCACATATCACAGAGCAGTTTCTCAGAAATCTTCTTTCCAGATTTCATCGGAGGATATTTCCTTTTTCACCATAGCCGTCTATGGGCTTCCAAATATTACTTTGCCAATTCCACGAGAACTGTCTTAGCGAAAAGCTTCTTGAGGGGAAAGCTGCAACTCTGAGAGATGATTTCACAGAACACAAAGAAGTTTCTCAGAAAGCTTCTTTCTCTTTGTTATCGGAGGATATTTCCTTTGGCCCTATAGTCTTCAAAGGGATCCGAAATATCTGTTCTCAGATTCCACAGAAATAAGGCTAGCAAAGAGAACCAAGAAATACAGATGTAACTCTGTGAGTGGAAGTCACATATCACAGAGCAGTTTCTCAGAAAGCTTCTTTCCAGATTTCATTGGAGGATATTTCCTTTTTCACCATTGCCCTCTATGGGCTTCCAAATATCACTTTGCCAATTCCAAAAGAACTGTCTTAGAGAAAGGCTTCTTGAGGGGAAAGCTGTAACTCTGTGAGATGATTTCAAAGAACACAAAGAAGTTTCTCAGAAAGCTTCTTTCTCTTTGTTATCGGAGGATATTTCCTTTGGCCCTATAGTCTTCAAAGGGATCCGAAATATCTGTTCTCAGATTCCACAGAAATAAGGCTAGCAAAGAGATCCACGAAGTACAGATGTAACTCTGTGAGTGGAAGTCACATATCACAGAGCAGTTTCTCAGAAAACTTCTTTCCAGATTTCATCGGAGGATATTTCCTTTTTCACCATAGCCGTCTATGGGCTTCCAAATATCACTTTGCCAATTCCACAAGAACTGTCTTAGCGAAAGGCTTCTTGAGGGGAAAGCTGTAACTCTGTGAGATGATTTCACAGAACACAAAGAAGTTTCTCAGAAAGCTTCTTTCTCTTTGTTATCGGAGGATATTTCCTTTGGCCCTTTAGTCTTCAAAGGGATCCGAAATATCTGTTCTCAGATTCCACAGAAATAAGGCTAGCAAAGAGATCCACGAAATACAGATGTAACTCTGTGAGTGGAAGTCACATATCACAGAGCAGTTTCTCAGAAAGCTTCTTTCCAGATTTCATCGGAGGATATTTCCTTTTTCACCATAGCCGTCTATGGGCTTCCAAATATCACTTTGCCAATTCCACGAGAACTGTCTTAGCGAAAAGCTTCTTGAAGGGAAAGCTGCAACTCTGAGAGATGATTTCACAGAACACAAAGAAGTTTCTCAGAAAGCTTCTTTCTCTTTGTTATCGGAGGATACTTCCTTTGGCCCTATAGTATTCAAAGGGATCCGAAATATCTGTTCTCAGATTCCACAGAAATAAGGCTAGCAAAGAGATCCACGAAGTACAGATGTAACTCTGTGAGTGGAAGTCACATATCACAGAGCAGTTTCTCAGAAAGCTTCTTTCCAGATTTCATCTGAGGATATTTCCTTTTTCACCATAGCCCTCTATGGGCTTCCAAATATCACTTTGCCAATTCCACAAGAACTGCCTTAGCGAAAGGCTTCTTGAGGGGAAAGCTGTAACTCTATGAGATGATTTCACAGAACACAAAGAAGTTTCTCAGAAAGCTTCTTTCTCTTTGTTATCGGAGGATATTTCCTTTGGCCCTATAGTCTTCAAAGGCATCCGAAATATCTGTTCTCAGATTCCACAGAAATAAGGCTAGCAAAGAGATCCACGAAATACAGATGTAACTCTGTGAGTGGAAGTCACATATCACAGAGCAGTTTCTCAGAAATCTTCTTTCCAGATTTCATCAGAGGATATTTCCTTTTTCACCATAGCCGTCTATGGGCTTCCAAATATCACTTTGCCAATTCCACAAGAACTGTCTTAGCGAAAAGCTCCTTGCGGGGAAAGCTGCAACTCTGAGAGATGATTTCACAGAACACAAAGAAGTTTCTCAGAAAGCTTCTTTCTCTTTGTTATCGGAGGATATTTCCTTTCCCCTATAGTCTTCAAAGGGATCCGAAATATCTGTTCTCAGATTCCACAGAAATAAGGCTAGCAAAGAGATCCACGAAATACAGATGTAACTCTGTGAGTGGAAGTCACATATCATAGAGCAGTTTCTCAGAAAGCTTCTTTCCAGATTTCATCGGAGGATATTTCCTTTTTCACCATAGCCGTCTAGGGGCTTCCAAATATCACTTTGCCAATTCCACAAGAACTGTCTTAGCGAAAGGCTTCTTGAGGGGAAAGCTGTAACTCTGTGAGATGATTTCACAGAACACAAAGAAGTTTCTCAGAAAGCTTCTTTCTCTTTGTTATCGGAGGATATTTCCTTTGGCCCTATAGTCTTCAAAGGGATCCGAAATATCTGTTCTCAGATTCCACAGAAATAAGGCTAGCAAAGAGATCCACAAAATACAGATATAACTCTGTGAGTGGAAGTCACATATCACAGAGCAGTTTCTCAGAAAGCTTCTTTCCAGATTTCATCGGAGGATATTTCCTTTTTCAAGATAGCCCTCTATGGGCTTCCAAATATCACTTTGCCATTTCCACAAGCACTGTCTTAGCGAAAGGCTTCTTGAGAGGAAAGCTGTAACTCAGGGAGATGATTTCACAGAACCCAATGAAGTTTCTCAGAAAGCTTCTTTCTCTTTGTTATGGGAGGATATTTCCTTTCTCCCTATAGTCTTCAAAGGGATCCGAAATATCTGTTCTCAGATTCCACAGAAATAAGGCTAGTAAAGAGATCCACGAAATACAGATGTAACTCTGTGAGTGGAAGTCACATATCACAGAGCAGTTTCTCAGAAAGCTTCTTTCCAGATTTCATCGGAGGATATTTCCTTTTTCACCATAGCCCTCTATGGGCTTCCAAGTATCACTTTTCCAATTCCACACGAACTGTTTTAGCGAAAGGCTTCTTGAGGGGAAAGCTGTAACTCTGACAGATGATTTCACAGAACACAAAGAAGTTTCTCAGAAAGCTTCTTTCTCTTTGTTATCGGAGGATATTTCCTTTGGCCCTATAGTCTTCAAAGGGATCCGAAATATCTGTTCTCAGATTCCACAGAAATAAGGCTAGCAAAGAGATCCACGAAATACAGATGTAACTCTGTGAGTGGAAGTCACATATCACAGAGCAGTTTCTCAGAAAGCTTCTTTCCAGATTTCATCCGAGGATATTTCCTTTTTCACCGTAGCCCCCTAAGGTCTTCCAAATATCACTTTGCCAACTCCACAAGAACTGTCTTAGCGAAAGGCTTCTTGAGGGGAAAGCTGTAACTCTGTGAGATGATTTCACAGAACACAAAGAAGTTTCTCAGAAAGCTTCTTTCTCTTTGTTATCGGAGGATATTTCCTTTGGCCCTATAGTCTTCAAAGGCATCCGAAATATCTGTTCTCAGATTCCACAGAAATAAGGCTAGCAAAGAGATCCACGAAATACAGATGTAACTCTGTGAGTGGAAGTCACATATCACAGAGCAGTTTCTCAGAAAGCTTCTTTCCAGATTTCATTGGAGGATATTTCCTTTTTCACCATTGCCCTCTAGGGGTTCCAAATATCACTTTGCCAATTCCACAAGAACTGTCTTAGAGAAAGGCTTCTTGAGGGGAAAGCTGTAACTCTGTGAGATGATTTCACAGAACACAAAGAAGTTTCTCAGAAAGCTTCTTTCTCTTTGTTATCGGAGGATATTTCCTTTGGCCCTATAGTCTTCAAAGGGATCCGAAATATCTGTTCTCAGATTCCACAGAAATAAGGCTAGCAAAGAGATCCACGAAACACAGATGTAACTCTGTGAGTGGAAGTCACATATCACAGAGCAGTTTCTCAGAAAGCTTCTTTCCAGATTTCATCGGAGGATATTTCCTTTTTCACCATAGCTGTCTATGGGCTTCCAAATATCACTTTGCCAATTCCACAAGAACTGTCTTAGCGAAAGGCTTCTTGAGGGGAAAGCTGTAAATCTGTGAGATGATTTCACAGAACACAAAGAAGTTTCTCAGAAAGCTTCTTTCTCTTTGTTATCGGAGGATATTTCCTTTGGCCCTTTAGTCTTCAAAGGGATCCGAAATATCTGTTCTCAGATTCCACAGAAATAAGGCTAGCAAAGAGATCCACGAAATACAGATGTAACTCTGTGAGTGGAAGTCACATATCACAGAGCAGTTTCTCAGAAAGCTTCTTTCCAGATTTCATCCGAGGATATTTCCTTTTTCACCGTAGCCCCCTATGGGCTTCCAAATATCACTTTGCCAATTCCACAAGAACTGTCTTAGCGAAAGGCTTCTTGAGGGGAAAGCTGTAACTCTGTGAGATGATTTCACAGAAAACAAAGAAGTTTCTCAGAAAGCTTCTTTCTCTTTGTTATCGGAGGACATTTCTTTGGCCCTATACTCTTCAAAGGGATCCGAAATATCTTTTCTCAGATTCCACAGAAATAAGGCTAGCAAAGAGATCCACAAAATACAGATGTAACTCTGTGAGTGGAAGTCACATGTAACAGAGCAGTTTCTCAGAAAGCTTCTTTCCAGATTTCATTGGAGGATATTTCCATTTTCACAATAGCCCTCTATGGGCTTCCAAATATCACTTTGCCAATTCCACAAGAACTGTCTTAGCGAAAGGCTTCTTCAGGGGAAAGCTGTAACTCTGGGAGATGATTTCACAGAACACAAAGAAGTTTCTCAGAAAGCTTCTTTCTCTTTGTTATCGTTGGATATTTCTTTGGCCCTATAGTCTTTAAAGGGATCCGAAATATCTGTTCTCAGATTCCACAGAAATAAGGCTAGCAAAGAGATCCATGAAATACAGATGTAACTCTGTGAGTGGAAGTCACATATCACAGAGCAGTTTCTCAGAAAGCTTCTTTCCAGATTTCATCGGAGGATATTTCCTTTTTCACCATAGCCGTCTATGGGCTTCCAGATATCACTTTGCCAATTCCACAAGAACTGTCTTAGCGAAAGGCTTCTTGAGGGGAAAGCTGTAACTCTGTGAGATGATTTCACAGAACACAAAGAAGTTTCTCAGAAAGCTTCTTTCTCTTTGTTATCGGAGGATATTTCCTTTGGCCCTTTAGTCTTCAAAGGGATCCGAAATATCTGTTCTCAGATTCCACAGAAATAAGGCTAGCAAAGAGATCCACGAAATACCGATGTAACTCTGTGAGTGGAAGTCACATATCACAGAGCAGTTTCTCAGAAATCTTCTTTCCAGATTTCATCGGAGGATATTTCCTTTTTCACCATAGCCGTCTATGGGCTTCCAAATATCACTTTGCCAATTCCACAAGAACTGTCTTAGCGAAAGGCTTCTTGAGGGGAAAGCTCTAACTCTGTGAGATGATTTCACAGAACACAAAGAAGTTTCTCAGAAAGCTTCTTTCTCTTTGTTATCGGAGGATATTTCCTATGGCCCTATAGTCTTCAAAGGGATCCGAAATATCTGTTCTCAGATTCCACAGAAATAAGGCTAGCAAAGAGATCCACGAAATACAGATATAACTCTGTGAGGGGAAGTCACATATCACAGAGCAGTTTCTCAGAAAGCTTCTTTCCAGATTTCATCCGAGGATATTTCCTTTTTCAAGATAGCCCTCTATGGGCTTCCAAATATCACTTTGCCATTTCCACAAGAAGTGTCTTAGCGAAAGGCTTCTTGAGAGGAAAGCTGTAACTCAGGGAGATGATTTCACAGAACACAATGAAGTTTTTCAGAAAGCTTCTTTCTCTTTGTTATCGGAGGATATTTCCTTTCTCCCTATAGTCTTCAAAGGGATCCGAAATATCTCTTCTCAGATTCCCCAGAAATAAGGCTAGTAAAGAGATCCACGAAATACAGATGTAACTCTGTGAGTGGAAGTCACATATCACAGAGCAGTTTCTCAGAAAGCTTCTTTCCAGATTTCATCGGAGGATATTTCCTTTTTCACCATAGCCCTCTATGGGCTTCCAAGTATCACTTTTCCAATTCCACAAGAACTGCTTTAGCGAAAGGCTTCTTGAGGGGAAAGCTGTAACTCTGACAGATGATTTCACAGAACACAAAGAAGTTTCTCAGAAAGCTTCTTTCTCTTTGTTATCGGAGGATATTTCCTTTGGCCCTATAGTCTTCAAAGGGATCCGAAATATCTGTTCTCAGATTCCACAGAAATAAGGCTAGCAAGGAGATCCACGAAATACAGATGTAACTCTGTGAGTGGAAGTCACATATCACAGAGCAGTTTCTCAGAAAGCTTCTTTCCAGATTTCATCGGAGGATATTTCCTTTTTCACCATAGCCGTCTATGGGCTTCCAAATATCACTTTGCCAATTCCACAAGAACTGTCTTAGCGAAAGGCTTCTTGAGGGGAAAGCTGTAACTCTGTGAGATGATTTCACAGAACACAAAGAAGTTTCTCAGAAAGCTTCTTTCTCTTTGTTATCGGAGGATATTTCCTTTGGCCCTATAGTCTTCAAAGGGATCCGAAATATCTGTTCTCAGATTCCACAGAAATAAGGCTAGCAAAGAGATCCACGAAATACAGATGTAACTCTGTGAGTGGAAGACACATATCACAGAGCAGTTTCTCAGAAAGCTTCTTTCCAGATTTCATCGGAGGATATTTCCTTTTTCACCATAGCCCTCTATGGGCTTCCAAATATCACTTTGCCAATTCCACAAGAACTGTCTTAGCGAAAGGCTTCTTGAGGGGAAAGCTGTAACTCTGTGAGATGATTTCACAGAACACAAAGAAGTTTCTCAGAAAGCTTCTTTCTGTTTGTTATGGGAGGATATTTCCTTTGGCCCTATAGTCTTCAAAGGGATTCTAACTATCTGCTCTCAGATTCCACAGAAATAAGGCTAGCAAAGAGATCCACGAAATACAGATGTAACTCTGTGAGTGGAAGTCACATATCACAGAGCAGTTTCTCAGAAAGCTTCTTTCCAGATTTCATCGGAGGATATTTCCTTTTTCACCATAGCCCTCTATGGGCTTCCAAGTATCACTTTTCCAATTCCACAAAAACTGTTTTAGCGAAAGGCTTCTTGAGGGGAAAGCTGTAACTCTGACA
This sequence comes from Macaca mulatta, assembly GCF_049350105.2. Lineage (NCBI taxonomy): Eukaryota > Metazoa > Chordata > Mammalia > Primates > Cercopithecidae > Macaca > Macaca mulatta. The sequence goes on from NC_133417.1 coordinate 34,725,686, forward strand.
GATGATTTCACAGAACAGAAAGAAGTTTCTCAGAAAGCTTCTTTCTCTATGTTATCGGAGGATATTTCCTTTGGCCCTATAGTCTTCAAAGGGATCCGAAATATCTGTTCTCAGATTCCACAGAAATAAGGCTAGCAAAGAGATCCACGAAATACAGATGTAGCTCTGTGAGTGGAAGTCACATATCACAGAGCAGTTTCTCAGAAAGCTTCTTTCCAGATTTCATCCGAGGATATTTCCTTTTTCACCGTAGCCCCCTATGGGCTTCCAAATATCACTTTGCCAATTCCACAAGAACTGTCTTAGCGAAAGGCTTCTTGAGGGGAAAGCTGTAACTCTGTGAGATGATTTCACAGAACACAAAGAAGTTTCTCAGAAAGCTTCTTTCTCTTTGTTATCGGAGGACATTTCTTTGGCCCTATAGCCTTCAAAGGGATCCGAAATTACTGTTCTCAGATTCCACAGAAATAAGGCTAGCAAAGAGATCCACAAAATACAGATGTAACTCTGTGAGTGGAAGTCACATGTCACAGAGCAGTTTCTCAGAAAGCTTCTTTACAGATTTCATTGGAGGATATTTCCTTTTTCACAATAGCCCTCTATGGGCTTCCAAATATCACTTTGCCAATTCCACAAGAACTGTCTTAGCGAAAGGCTTCTTGAGGGGAAAGCTGTAACTCTGGGAGATGATTTCACAGAACACAAAGAAGTTTCTCAGAAAGCTTCTTTCTCTTTTTTATCGTTGGATATTTCTTTGGCCCTATAGTCTTCAAAGGGATCCGAAATATCTGTTCTCAGATTCCACAGAAATAAGGCTAGCAAAGAGATCCACGAAATACAGATGTAACTCTGTGAGTGGAAGTCACATATCACAGAGCAGTTTCTCAGAAAGCTTCTTTCCAGATTTCATCCGAGGATATTTCCTTTTTCACCGTAGCCCCCTATGGGCTTCCAAATATCACTTTGCCAATTCCACAAGAACTGTCTTAGCGAAAGGCTTCTTGAGGGGAAAGCTGTAACTCTGTGAGATGATTTCACAGAACACAAAGAAGTTTCTCAGAAAGCTTCTTTCTCTTTGTTATCGGAGGACATTTCTTTGGCCCTATAGTCTTCAAAGGGATCCGAAATATCTGTTCTCAGATTCCACAGAAATAAGGCTAGCAAAGAGATCCACGAAATACAGATGTAACTCTGTGAGTGGAAGTCACATATCACAGAGCAGTTTCTCAGAAAGCTTCTTTCCAGATTTCATCGGAGGATATTTCCTTTTTCACCATTGCCCTCTATGGGCTTCCAAATATCACTTTGCCAATTCCACAAGAACTGTCTTAGAGAAAGGCTTCTTGAGGGGAAAGCTGTAACTCTGTGAGATGATTTCAAAGAACACAAAGAATTTTCTCAGAAAGCTTCTTTCTCTTTGTTATCGGAGGATATTTCCTTTGGCCCTATAGTCTTCAAAGGGATCCGAAATATCTGTTCTCAGATTCCACAGAAATAAGGCTAGCAAAGAGATCCACGAAGTACAGATGTAACTCTGTGAGTGGAAGTCACATATCACAGAGCAGTTTCTCAGAAAACTTCTTTCCAGATTTCATCGGAGGATATTTCCTTTTTCACCATAGCCGTCTATGGGCTTCCAAATATCACTTTGCCAATTCCACAAGAACTGTCTTAGCGAAAGGCTTCTTGAGGGGAAAGCTGTAACTCTGTGTGATGATTTCACAGAACACAAAGAAGTTTCTCAGAAAGCTTCTTTCTCTTTGTTATCGGAGGATATTTCCTTTGGCCCTTTAGTCTTCAAAGGGATCCGAAATATCTGTTCTCAGATTCCACAGAAATAAGGCTAGCAAAGCGATCCACGAAATACAGATGTAACTCTGTGAGTGGAATTCACATATCACAGAGCAGTTTCTCAGAAAGCTTCTTTCCAGATTTCATCCGAGGATATTTCCTTTTTCACCGTAGCCCCCTATGGGCTTCCAAATATCACTTTGCCAATTCCACAAGAACTGTCTTAGCGAAAGGCTTCTTGAGGGGAAAGCTGTAACTCTGTGAGATGATTTCACAGAACACAAAGAAGTTTCTCAGAAAGCTTCTTTCTCTTTGTTATCGGAGGATATTTCCTTTGGCCCTATAGTCTTCAAAGGGATCCGAAATATCTGTTCTCAGATTCCACAGAAATAAGGCTAGCAAGGAGATCCACGAAATACAGATGTAACTCTGTGAGTGGAAGTCACATATCACAGAGTAGTTTCTCAGAAAGCTTCTTTCCAGATTTCATCGGAGGATATTTCCTTTTTCACCATAGCCGTCTATGGGCTTCCAAATATCACTTTGCCAATTCCACAAGAACTGTCTTAGCGAAAGGCTTCTTGAGGGGAAAGCTGTAACTCTGTGAGATGATTTCACAGAACACAAAGAAGTTTCTCAGAAAGCTTCTTTCTCTTTGTTATCGGAGGATATTTCCTTTGGCCCTATAGTCTTCAAAGGGATCCGAAATATCTGTTCTCAGATTCCACAGAAATAAGGCTCGCAAAGCGATCCACGAAATACAGATGTAACTCTGTGAGTGGAAGACACATATCACAGAGCAGTTTCTCAGAAAGCTTCTTTCCAGATTTCATCGGAGGATATTTCCTTTTTCACCATTGCCCTCTATGGGCTTCCAAATATCACTTTGCCAATTCCACAAGAACTGTCTTAGCGAAAGGCTTCTTGAGGGGAAAGCTGTAACTCTGTGAGATGATTTCACAGAACACAAAGAAGTTTCTCAGAAAGCTTCTTTCTGTTTGTTATGGGAGGATATTTCCTTTGGCCCTATAGTCTTCAAAGGGATTCTAACTATCTGCTCTCAGATTCCACAGAAATAAGGCTAGCAAAGAGATCCACGAAATACAGATGTAACTCTGTGAGTGGAAGTCACATATCACAGAGCTGTTTCTCAGAAAGCTTCTTTCCAGATTTCATCGGAGGATATTTCCTTTTTCACCATAGCCCTCTATGGGCTTCCAAGTATCACTTTTCCAATTCCACAAGAACTGTTTTAGCGAAAGGCTTCTTGAGGGGAAAGCTGTAACTCTGACAGATGATTTCACAGAACAGAAAGAAGTTTCTCAGAAAGCTTCTTTCTCTATGTTATCGGAGGATATTTCCTTTGGCCCTATAGTCTTCCAAGGGATCCGAAATATCTGTTCTCAGATTCCACAGAAATAAGGCTAGCAAAGAGATCCACGAAATACAGATGTAGCTCTGTGAGTGGAAGTCACATATCACAGAGCAGTTTCTCAGAAAGCTTCTTTCCAGATTTCATCCGAGGATATTTCCTTTTTCACCGTAGCCCCCTATGGGCTTCCAAATATCACTTTGCCAATTCCACAAGAACTGTCTTAGCGAAAGGCTTCTTGAGGGGAAAGCTGTAACTCTGTGAGATGATTTCACAGAACACAAAGAAGTTTCTCAGAAAGCTTCTTTCTCTTTGTTATCGGAGGACATTTCTTTGGCCCTATAGTCTTCAAAGGGATCCGAAATTACTGTTCTCAGATTCCACAGAAATAAGGCTAGCAAAGAGATCCACGAAATACAGATGTAACTCTGTGAGTGGAAGTCACATATCACAGAGCAGTTTCTCAGAAAGCTTCTTTCCAGATTTCATCCGAGGATATTTCCTTTTTCACCGTAGCCCTCTATGGGCTTCCAAATATCACTTTGCCAATTCCACAAGAACTGTCTTAGCGAAAGGCTTCTTGAGGGGAAAGCTGTAACTCTGTGAGATGATTTCACAGAACACAAAGAAGTTTCTCAGAAAGCTTCTTTCTCTTTGTTATCGGAGGACATTTCTTTGGCCCTATAGTCTTCAAAGGGATCCGAAATATCTGTTCTCAGATTCCACAGAAATAAGGCTAGCAAAGAGATCCACAAAATACAGATGTAACTCTGTGAGTGGAAGTCACATGTAACAGAGCAGTTTCTCAGAAAGCTTCTTTCCAGATTTCATTGGAGGATATTTCCATTTTCACAAATAGCCCTCTATGGGCTTCCAAATATCACTTTGCCAATTCCACAAGAACTGTCTTAGCGAAAGGCTTCTTCAGGGGAAAGCTGTAACTCTGGGAGATGATTTCACAGAACACTAAGAAGTTTCTCAGAAAGCTTCTTTCTCTTTGTTATCGTTGGATATTTCTTTGGCCCTATAGTCTTCAAAGGGATCCGAAATATCTGTTCTCAGATTCCACAGAAATAAGGCTAGCAAAGAGATCCACGAAATACAGATGTAACTCTGTGAGTGGAAGTCACATATCACAGAGCAGTTTCTCAGAAAGCTTCTTTCCAGATTTCATTGGAGGATATTTCCTTTTTCACCATTGCCCTCTATGGGCTTCCAAATATCACTTTGCCAATTCCACTAGAACTGTCTTAGAGAAAGGCTTCTTGAGGGGAAAGCTGTAACTCTGTGAGATGATTTCACAGAACACAAAGAAGTTTCTCAGAAAGCTTCTTTCTCTTTGTTATCGGAGGATATTTCCTTTGGCCCTATAGTCTTCAAAGGGATCCGAAATATCTGTTCTCAGATTCCACAGAAATAAGGCTAGCAAAGAGATCCACGAAATACAGATGTAACTCTGTGAGTGGAAGTCACATATCACAGAGCAGTTTCTCAGAAAGCTTCTTTCCAGATTTCATCGGAGGATATTTCCTTTTTCACCATAGCCCTCTATGGGCTTCCAAATATCACTTTGCCAATTCCACAAGAACTGTCTTAGCGAAAGGCTTCTTGAGGGGAAAGCTGTAACTCTGTGAGATGATTTCACAGAACACAAAGAAGTTTCTCAGAAAGCTTCTTTCTCTTTGTTATCGGAGGATATTTCCTTTGGCCCTTTAGTCTTCAAAGGGATCCGAAATATCTGTTCTCAGATTCCACAGAAATAAGGCTAGCAAAGAGATCCACGAAATACCGATGTAACTCTGTGAGTGGAAGTCACATATCACAGAGCAGTTTCTCAGAAATCTTCTTTCCAGATTTCATCGTAGGATATTTCCTTTTTCACCATAGCCGTCTATGGGCTTCCAAATATCACTTTGCCAATTCCACGACAACTGTCTTAGCGAAAAGCTCCTTGAGGGGAAAGCTGCAACTCTGAGAGATGATTTCACAGAACACAAAGAAGTTTCTCAGAAAGCTTCTTTCTCTTTGTTATCGGAGGATATTTCCTTTGGCCCTATAGTCTTCAAAGGGATCCGAAATATCTGTTCTCAGATTCTACAGAAATAAGGCTAGCAAAGAGATCCACGAAATACAGATGTAACTCTGTGAGTGGAAGTCACATATCACAGAGCAGTTTCTCAGAAAGCTTCTTTCCAGATTTCATCGGAGGATATTTCCTTTTTCACCATAGCCGTCTATGGGCTTCCAAATATCACTTTGCCAATTCCACAAGAACTGTCTTAGCGAAAGGCTTCTTGAGGGGAAAGCTCTAACTCTGTGAGATGATTTCACAGAACACAAAGAAGTTTCTCAGAAAGCTTCTTTCTCTTTGTTATCGGAGGATATTTCCTTTGGCCCTATAGTCTTCAAAGGGATCCGAAATATCTGTTCTCAGATTCCACAGAAATAAGGCTAGCAAAGAGATCCACGAAATACAGATATAACTCTGTGAGGGGAAGTCACATATCACAGAGCAGTTTCTCAGAAAGCTTCTTTCCAGATTTCATCCGAGGATATTTCCTTTTTCAAGATAGCCCTCTTTGGGCTTCCAAATATCACTTTGCCATTTCCACAAGAAGTGTCTTAGCGAAAGGCTTCTTGAGAGGAAAGCTGTAACTCAGGGAGATGATTTCACAGAACACAATGAAGTTTCTCAGAAAGCTTCTTTCTCTTTGTTATCGGAGGATATTTCCTTTCTCCCTATAGTCTTCAAAGGGATCCGAAATATCTGTTCTCAGATTCCCCAGAAATAAGGCTAGTAAAGAGATCCACGAAATACAGATGTAACTCTGTGAGTGGAAGTCACATATCACAGAGCAGTTTCTCAGAAAGCTTCTTTCCAGATTTCATCGGAGGATATTTCCTTTTTCACCATAGCCCTCTATGGGCTTCCAAGTATCACTTTTCCAATTCCACAAGAACTGCTTTAGCGAAAGGCTTCTTGAGGGGAAAGCTGTAACTCTGACAGATGATTTCACAGAACACAAAGAAGTTTCTCAGAAAGCTTCTTTCTCTTTGTTATCGGAGGATATTTACTTTGGCCCTATAGTCTTCAAAGGGATCCGAAATATCTGTTCTCAGATTCCACAGAAATAAGGTTAGCAAAGAGATCCACGAAATACAGATGTAGCTCTGTGAGTGGAAGTCACATATCACAGAGCAGTTTCTCAGAAAGCTTCTTTCCAGATTTCATCCGAGGATATTTCCTTTTTCACCGTAGCCCCCTATGGGCTTCCAAATATCACTTTGCCAATTCCACAAGAACTGTCTTAGTGAAAGGCTTCTTGAGGGGAAAGCTGTAACTCTGTGAGATGATTTCACAGAACACAAAGAAGTTTCTCAGAAAGCTTCTTTCTCTTTGTTATCGGAGGACATTTCTTTGGCCCTATAGTCTTCAAAGGGATCCGAAATATCTGTTCTCAGATTCCACAGAAATAAGGTTAGCAAAGAGATCCACGAAATACAGATGTAGCTCTGTGAGTGGAAGTCACATATCACAGAGCAGTTTCTCAGAAAGCTTCTTTCCAGATTTCATCCGAGGATATTTCCTTTTTCACCGTAGCCCCCTATGGGCTTCCAAATATCACTTTGCCAATTCCACAAGAACTGTCTTAGCGAAAGGCTTCTTGAGGGGAAAGCTGTAACTCTGTGAGATGATTTCACAGAACACAAAGAAGTTTCTCAGAAAGCTTCTTTCTCTTTGTTATCGGAGGACATTTCTTTGGCCCTATAGTCTTCAAAGGGATCCGAAATATCTGTTCTCAGATTCCACAGAAATAAGGCTAGCAAAGAGATCCACGAAATACAGATGTAACTCTGTGAGTGGAAGTCACATATCACAGAGCAGTTTCTCAGAAAGCTTCTTTCCAGATTTCATCGGAGGATATTTGCTTTTTCACCATTGCCCTCTATGGGCTTCCAAATATCACTTTGCCAATTCCACAAGAACTGTCTTAGAGAAAGGCTTCTTGAGGGGAAAGCTGTAACTCTGTGAGATGATTTCAAAGAACACAAAGAAGTTTCTCAGAAAGCTTCTTTCTCTTTGTTATCGGAGGATATTTCCTTTGGCCCTATAGTCTTCAAAGGGATCCGAAATATCTGTTCTCAGATTCCACAGAAATAAGGCTAGCAAAGAGATCCACGAAGTACAGATGTAACTCTGTGAGTGGAAGTCACATATCACAGAGCAGTTTCTCAGAAAACTTCTTTCCAGATTTCATCGGAGGATATTTCCTTTTTCACCATAGCCGTCTATGGGCTTCCAAATATCACTTTGCCAATTCCACAAGAACTGTCTTAGCGAAAGGCTTCTTGAGGGGAAAGCTGTAACTCTGTGTGATGATTTCACAGAACACAAAGAAGTTTCTCAGAAAGCTTCTTTCTCTTTGTTATCGGAGGATATTTCCTTTGGCCCTTTAGTCTTCAAAGGGATCCGAAATATCTGTTCTCAGATTCCACAGAAATAAGGCTAGCAAAGCGATCCACGAAATACAGATGTAACTCTGTGAGTGGAAGTCACATATCACAGAGCAGTTTCTCAGAAAGCTTCTTTCCAGATTTCATCCGAGGATATTTCCTTTTTCACCGTAGCCCCCTATGGGCTTCCAAATATCACTTTGCCAATTCCACAAGAACTGTCTTAGCGAAAGGCTTCTTCAGGGGAAAGCTGTAACTCTGTGAGATGATTTCACAGAACACAAAGAAGTTTCTCAGAAAGCTTCTTTCTCTTTGTTATCGGAGGATATTTCCTTTGGCCCTATAGTCTTCAAAGGGATCCGAAATATCTGTTCTCAGATTCCACAGAAATAAGGCTAGCAAGGAGATCCACGAAATACAGATGTAACTCTGTGAGTGGAAGTCACATATCACAGAGCAGTTTCTCAGAAAGCTTCTTTCCAGATTTCATCGGAGGATATTTCCTTTTTCACCATAGCCGTCTATGGGCTTCCAAATATCACTTTGCCAATTCCACAAGAACTGTCTTAGCGAAAGGCTTCTTGAGGGGAAAGCTGTAACTCTGTGAGATGATTTCACAGAACACAAAGAAGTTTCTCAGAAAGCTTCTTTCTCTTTGTTATCGGAGGATATTTCCTTTGGCCCTATAGTCTTCAAAGGGATCCGAAATATCTGTTCTCAGATTCCACAGAAATAAGGCTAGCAAAGGGATCCACGAAATACAGATGTAACTCTGTGAGTGGAAGACACATATCACAGAGCAGTTTCTCAGAAAGCTTCTTTCCAGATTTCATCGGAGGATATTTCCTTTTTCACCATAGCCCTCTATGGGCTTCCAAATATCACTTTGCCAATTCCACAAGAACTGTCTTAGCGAAAGACTTCTTGAGGGGAAAGCTGTAACTCTGTGAGATGATTTCACAGAACACAAAGAAGTTTCTCAGAAAGCTTCTTTCTGTTTGTTATGGGAGGATATTTCCTTTGGCCCTATAGTCTTCAAAGGGATTCTAACTATCTGCTCTCAGATTCCACAGAAATAAGGCTAGCAAAGAGATCCACGAAATACAGATGTAACTCTGTGAGTGGAAGTCACATATCACAGAGCAGTTTCTCAGAAAGCTTCTTTCCAGATTTCATCGGAGGATATTTCCTTTTTCACCATAGCCCTCTATGGGCTTCCAAGTATCACTTTTCCAATTCCACAAGAACTGTTTTAGCGAAAGGCTTCTTGAGGGGAAAGCTGTAACTCTGACAGATGATTTCACAGAACAGAAAGAAGTTTCTCAGAAAGCTTCTTTCTCTATGTTATCGGAGGATATTTCCTTTGGCCCTATAGTCTTCAAAGGGATCCGAAATATCTGTTCTCAGATTCCACAGAAATAAGGTTAGCAAAGAGATCCACGAAATACAGATGTAGCTCTGTGAGTGGAAGTCACATATCACAGAGCAGTTTTTCAGAAAGCTTCTTTCCAGATTTCATCGGAGGATATTTCCTTTTTCACCATAGCCCTCTATGGGCTTCCAAGTATCACTTTTCCAATTCCACAAGAACTGCTTTAGCGAAAGGCTTCTTGAGGGGAAAGCTGTAACTCTGACAGATGATTTCACAGAACACAAAGAAGTTTCTCAGAAAGCTTCTTTCTCTTTGTTATCGGAGGACATTTCTTTGGCCCTATAGTCTTCAAAGGGATCCGAAATATCTGTTCTCAGATTCCACAGAAATAAGGCTAGCAAAGAGATCCACGAAATACAGATGTAACTCTGTGAGTGGAAGTCACATATCACAGAGCAGTTTCTCAGAAAGCTTCTTTCCAGATTTCATCGGAGGATATTTGCTTTTTCACCATTGCCCTCTATGGGCTTCCAAATATCACTTTGCCAATTCCACAAGAACTGTCTTAGAGAAAGGCTTCTTGAGGGGAAAGCTGTAACTCTGTGAGATGATTTCAAAGAACACAAAGAAGTTTCTCAGAAAGCTTCTTTCTCTTTGTTATCGGAGGATATTTCCTTTGGCCCTATAGTCTTCAAAGGGATCCGAAATATCTGTTCTCAGATTCCACAGAAATAAGGCTAGCAAAGAGATCCACGAAGTACAGATGTAACTCTGTGAGTGGAAGTCACATATCACAGAGCAGTTTCTCAGAAAACTTCTTTCCAGATTTCATCGGAGGATATTTCCTTTTTCACCATAGCCGTCTATGGGCTTCCAAATATCACTTTGCCAATTCCACAAGAACTGTCTTAGCGAAAGGCTTCTTGAGGGGAAAGCTGTAACTCTGTGTGATGATTTCACAGAACACAAAGAAGTTTCTCAGAAAGCTTCTTTCTCTTTGTTATCGGAGGATATTTCCTTTGGCCCTTTAGTCTTCAAAGGGATCCGAAATATCTGTTCTCAGATTCCACAGAAATAAGGCTAGCAAAGCGATCCACGAAATACAGATGTAACTCTGTGAGTGGAAGTCACATATCACAGAGCAGTTTCTCAGAAAGCTTCTTTCCAGATTTCATCCGAGGATATTTCCTTTTTCACCGTAGCCCCCTATGGGCTTCCAAATATCACTTTGCCAATTCCACAAGAACTGTCTTAGCGAAAGGCTTCTTCAGGGGAAAGCTGTAACTCTGTGAGATGATTTCACAGAACACAAAGAAGTTTCTCAGAAAGCTTCTTTCTCTTTGTTATCGGAGGATATTTCCTTTGGCCCTATAGTCTTCAAAGGGATCCGAAATATCTGTTCTCAGATTCCACAGAAATAAGGCTAGCAAGGAGATCCACGAAATACAGATGTAACTCTGTGAGTGGAAGTCACATATCACAGAGCAGTTTCTCAGAAAGCTTCTTTCCAGATTTCATCGGAGGATATTTCCTTTTTCACCATAGCCGTCTATGGGCTTCCAAATATCACTTTGCCAATTCCACAAGAACTGTCTTAGCGAAAGGCTTCTTGAGGGGAAAGCTGTAACTCTGTGAGATGATTTCACAGAACACAAAGAAGTTTCTCAGAAAGCTTCTTTCTCTTTGTTATCGGAGGATATTTCCTTTGGCCCTATAGTCTTCAAAGGGATCCGAAATATCTGTTCTCAGATTCCACAGAAATAAGGCTAGCAAAGGGATCCACGAAATACAGATGTAACTCTGTGAGTGGAAGACACATATCACAGAGCAGTTTCTCAGAAAGCTTCTTTCCAGATTTCATCGGAGGATATTTCCTTTTTCACCATAGCCCTCTATGGGCTTCCAAATATCACTTTGCCAATTCCACAAGAACTGTCTTAGCGAAAGACTTCTTGAGGGGAAAGCTGTAACTCTGTGAGATGATTTCACAGAACACAAAGAAGTTTCTCAGAAAGCTTCTTTCTGTTTGTTATGGGAGGATATTTCCTTTGGCCCTATAGTCTTCAAAGGGATTCTAACTATCTGCTCTCAGATTCCACAGAAATAAGGCTAGCAAAGAGATCCACGAAATACAGATGTAACTCTGTGAGTGGAAGTCACATATCACAGAGCAGTTTCTCAGAAAGCTTCTTTCCAGATTTCATCGGAGGATATTTCCTTTTTCACCATAGCCCTCTATGGGCTTCCAAGTATCACTTTTCCAATTCCACAAGAACTGTTTTAGCGAAAGGCTTCTTGAGGGGAAAGCTGTAACTCTGACAGATGATTTCACAGAACAGAAAGAAGTTTCTCAGAAAGCTTCTTTCTCTATGTTATCGGAGGATATTTCCTTTGGCCCTATAGTCTTCAAAGGGATCCGAAATATCTGTTCTCAGATTCCACAGAAATAAGGTTAGCAAAGAGATCCACGAAATACAGATGTAGCTCTGTGAGTGGAAGTCACATATCACAGAGCAGTTTTTCAGAAAGCTTCTTTCCAGATTTCATCGGAGGATATTTCCTTTTTCACCATAGCCCTCTATGGGCTTCCAAGTATCACTTTTCCAATTCCACAAGAACTGCTTTAGCGAAAGGCTTCTTGAGGGGAAAGCTGTAACTCTGACAGATGATTTCACAGAACACAAAGAAGTTTCTCAGAAAGCTTCTTTCTCTTTGTTATCGGAGGATATTTACTTTGGCCCTATAGTCTTCAAAGGGATCCGAAATATCTGTTCTCAGATTCCACAGAAATAAGGTTAGCAAAGAGATCCACGAAATACAGATGTAGCTCTGTGAGTGGAAGTCACATATCACAGAGCAGTTTCTCAGAAAGCTTCTTTCCAGATTTCATCCGAGGATATTTCCTTTTTCACCGTAGCCCCCTATGGGCTTCCAAATATCACTTTGCCAATTCCACAAGAACTGTCTTAGCGAAAGGCTTCTTGAGGGGAAAGCTGTAACTCTGTGAGATGATTTCACAGAACACAAAGAAGTTTCTCAGAAAGCTTCTTTCTCTTTGTTATCGGAGGACATTTCTTTGGACCTATAGTCTTCAAAGGGATCCGAAATATCTGTTCTCAGATTCCACAGAAATAAGGTTAGCAAAGAGATCCACGAAATACAGATGTAGCTCTGTGAGTGGAAGTCACATATCACAGAGCAGTTTCTCAGAAAGCTTCTTTCCAGATTTCATCCGAGGATATTTCCTTTTTCACCATAGCCGTCTATGGGCTTCCAAATATCACTTTGCCAATTCCACAAGAACTGTCTTAGCGAAAGGCTTCTTGAGGGGAAAGCTGTAACTCTGTGTGATGATTTCACAGAACACAAAGAAGTTTCTCAGAAAGCTTCTTTCTCTTTGTTATCGGAGGATATTTCCTTTGGCCCTTTAGTCTTCAAAGGGATCCGAAATATCTGTTCTCAGATTCCACAGAAATAAGGCTAGCAAAGCGATCCACGAAATACAGATGTAACTCTGTGAGTGGAAGTCACATATCACAGAGCAGTTTCTCAGAAAGCTTCTTTCCAGATTTCATCCGAGGATATTTCCTTTTTCACCGTAGCCCCCTATGGGCTTCCAAATATCACTTTGCCAATTCCACAAGAACTGTCTTAGCGAAAGGCTTCTTCAGGGGAAAGCTGTAACTCTGTGAGATGATTTCACAGAACACAAAGAAGTTTCTCAGAAAGCTTCTTTCTCTTTGTTATCGGAGGATATTTCCTTTGGCCCTATAGTCTTCAAAGGGATCCGAAATATCTGTTCTCAGATTCCACAGAAATAAGGCTAGCAAGGAGATCCACGAAATACAGATGTAACTCTGTGAGTGGAAGTCACATATCACAGAGCAGTTTCTCAGAAAGCTTCTTTCCAGATTTCATCGGAGGATATTTCCTTTTTCACCATAGCCGTCTATGGGCGTCCAAATATCACTTTGCCAATTCCACAAGAACTGTCTTAGCGAAAGGCTTCTTGAGGGGAAAGCTGTAACTCTGTGAGATGATTTCACAGAACACAAAGAAGTTTCTCAGAAAGCTTCTTTCTCTTTGTTATCGGAGGATATTTCCTTTGGCACTATAGTCTTCAAAGGGATCCGAAATATCTGTTCTCAGATTCCACAGAAATAAGGCTAGCAAAGGGATCCACGAAATACAGATGTAACTCTGTGAGTGGAAGACACATATCACAGAGCAGTTTCTCAGAAAGCTTCTTTCCAGATTTCATCGGAGGATATTTCCTTTTTCACCATAGCCCTCTATGGGCTTCCAAATATCACTTTGCCAATTCCACAAGAACTGTCTTAGCCAAAGACTTCTTGAGGGGAAAGCTGTAACTCTGTGAGATGATTTCACAGAACACAAAGAAGTTTCTCAGAAAGCTTCTTTCTGTTTGTTATGGGAGGATATTTCCTTTGGCCCTATAGTCTTCAAAGGGATTCTAACTATCTGCTCTCAGATTCCACAGAAATAAGGCTAGCAAAGAGATCCACGAAATACAGATGTAACTCTGTGAGTGGAAGTCACATATCACAGAGCAGTTTCTCAGAAAGCTTCTTTCCAGATTTCATCGGAGGATATTTCCTTTTTCACCATAGCCCTCTATGGGCTTCCAAGTATCACTTTTCCAATTCCACAAGAACTGTTTTAGCGAAAGGCTTCTTGAGGGGAAAGCTGTAACTCTGACAGATGATTTCACAGAACAGAAAGAAGTTTCTCAGAAAGCTTCTTTCTCTATGTTATCGGAGGATATTTCCTTTGGCCCTATAGTCTTCAAAGGGATCCGAAATATCTGTTCTCAGATTCCACAGAAATAAGGTTAGCAAAGAGATCCACGAAATACAGATGTAGCTCTGTGAGTGGAAGTCACATATCACAGAGCAGTTTCTCAGAAAGCTTCTTTCCAGATTTCATCCGAGGATATTTCCTTTTTCACCGTAGCCCCCTATGGGCTTCCAAATATCACTTTGCCAATTCCACAAGAACTGTCTTAGCGAAAGGCTTCTTGAGGGGAAAGCTGTAACTCTGTGAGATGATTTCACAGAACACAAAGAAGTTTCTTAGAAAGCTTCTTTCTCTTTGTTATCGGAGGACATTTCTTTGGCCCTGTAGTCTTCAAAGGGATCCGAAATATCTGTTCTCAGATTCCACAGAAATAAGGCTAGCAAAGTGATCCACAAAATACAGATGTAACTCTGTGAGTGGAAGTCACATGTAACAGAGCAGTTTCTCAGAAAGCTTCTTTCCAGATTTCATTGGAGGATATTTCCATTTTCACAATAGCCCTCTATGGGCTTCCAAATATCACTTTGCCAATTCCACAAGAACTGTCTTAGCGAAAGGCTTCTTCAGGGGAAAGCTGTAACTCTGGGAGATGATTTCACAGAACACAAAGAAGTTTCTCAGAAAGCTTCTTTCTCTTTGTTATCGTTGGATATTTCTTTGGCCCTATAGTCTTCAAAGGGATCCGAAATATCTGTTCTCAGATTCCACAGAAATAAGGCTAGCAAAGAGATCCACGAAATACAGATGTAACTCTGTGAGTGGAAGTCACATATCACAGAGCAGTTTCTCAGAAAGCTTCTTTCCAGATTTCATTGGAGGATATTTCCTTTTTCACCATTGCCCTCTATGGGCTTCCAAATATCACTTTGCCAATTCCACAAGAACTGTCTTAGAGAAAGGCTTCTTGAGGGGAAAGCTGTAACTCTGTGAGATGATTTCACAGAACACAAAGAAGTTTCTCAGAAAGCTTCTTTCTCTTTGTTATCGGAGGATATTTCCTTTGGCCCTATAGTCTTCAAAGGGATCCGAAATATCTGTTCTCAGATTCCACAGAAATAAGGCTAGCAAAGAGATCCACGAAATACAGATGTAACTCTGTGAGTGGAAGTCACATATCACAGAGCAGTTTCTCAGAAAGCTTCTTTCCAGATTTCATCGGAGGATATTTCCTTTTTCACCATAGCCGTCTATGGGCTTCCAAATATCACTTTGCCAATTCCACAAGAACTGTCTTAGCGAAAGGCTTCTTGAGGGGAAAGCTGTAACTCTGTGAGATGATTTCACAGAACACAAAGAAGTTTCTCAGAAAGCTTCTTTCTCTTTGTTATCGGAGGATATTTCCTTTGGCCCTTTAGTCTTCAAAGGGATCCGAAATATCTGTTCTCAGATTCCACAGAAATAAGGCTAGCAAAGAGATCCACGAAATACCGATGTAACTCTGTGAGTGGAAATCACATATCACAGAGCAGTTTCTCAGAAATCTTCTTTCCAGATTTCATCGTAGGATATTTCCTTTTTCACCATAGCCGTCTATGGGCTTCCAAATATCACTTTGGCAATTCCACGACAACTGTCTTAGCGAAAAGCTCCTTGAGGGGAAAACTGCAACTCTGAGAGATGATTTCACAGAACACAAAGAAGTTTCTCAGAAAGCTTCTTTCTCTTTGTTATCGGAGGATATTTCCTTTGGCCCTATAGTCTTCAAAGGGATCCGAAATATCTGTTCTCAGATTCTACAGAAATAAGGCTAGCAAAGAGATCCACGAAATACAGATGTAACTCTGTGAGTGGAAGTCACATATCACAGAGCAGTTTCTCAGAAAGCTTCTTTCCAGATTTCATCGGAGGATATTTCCTTTTTCACCATAGCCGTCTATGGGCTTCCAAATATCACTTTGCCAATTCCACAAGAACTGTCTTAGCGAAAGGCTTCTTGAGGGGAAAGCTCTAACTCTGTGAGATGATTTCACAGAACACAAAGAAGTTTCTCAGAAAGCTTCTTTCTCTTTGTTATCGGAGGATATTTCCTTTGGCCCTATAGTCTTCAAGGGGATCCGAAATATCTGTTCTCAGATTCCACAGAAATAAGGCTAGCAAAGAGATCCACGAAATACAGATATAACTCTGTGAGGGGAAGTCACATATCACAGAGCAGTTTCTCAGAAAGCTTCTTTCCAGATTTCATCCGAGGATATTTCCTTTTTCAAGATAGCCCTCTATGGGCTTCCAAATATCACTTTGCCAATTCCACAAGAACTGTCTTAGCGAAAGGCTTCTTGAGAGCAAAGCTGTAACTCAGGGAGATGATTTCACAGAACACAATGAAGTTTCTCAGAAAGCTTCTTTCTCTTTGTTATCGGAGGATATTTCCTTTCTCCCTATAGTCTTCAAAGGGATCCGAAATATCTGTTCTCAGATTCCACAGAAATAAGGCTAGTAAAGAGATCCACGAAATACAGATGTAACTCTGTGAGTGGAAGTCACATATCACAGAGCAGTTTCTCAGAAAGCTTCTTTCCAGATTTCATCGGAGGATATTTCCTTTTTCACCATAGACCTCTATGGGCTTCCAAGTATCACTTTTCCAATTCCACAAGAACTGCTTTAGCGAAAGGCTTCTTGAGGGGAAAGCTGTAACTCTGACAGATGATTTCACAGAACACAAAGAAGTTTCTCAGAAAGCTTCTTTCTCTTTGTTATCGGAGGATATTTCCTTTGGCCCTATAGTCTTCAAAGGGATCCGAAATATCTGTTCTCAGATTCCACAGAAAAAAGGTTAGCAAAGAGATCCACGAAATAGAGATGTAACTCTGTGAGTGGAAGTCACATATCACAGAGCAGTTTCTCAGAAAGCTTCTTTCCAGATTTCATCCGAGGATATTTCCTTTTTCACCGTAGCCCCCTATGGGCTTCCAAATATCACTTTGCCAATTCCACAAGAACTGTCTTAGCGAAAGGCTTCTTGAGGGGAAAGCTGTAACTCTGTGAGATGATTTCACAGAACACAAAGAAGTTTCTCAGAAAGCTTCTTTCTCTTTGTTATCGGAGGACATTTCTTTGGCCCTATAGTCTTCAAAGGGATCCGAAATATCTGTTCTCAGATTCCACAGAAATAAGGCTAGCAAAGAGATCCACGAAATACAGATGTAACTCTGTGAGTGGAAGTCACATATCACAGAGCAGTTTCTCAGAAAGCTTCTTTCCAGATTTCATCCGAGGATATTTCCTTTTTCACCGTAGCCCCCTATGGGCTTCCAAATATCACTTTGCCAATTCCACAAGAACTGTCTTAGCGAAAGGCTTCTTGAGGGGAAAGCTGTAACTCTGTGAGATGATTTCACAGAACACAAAGAAGTTTCTCAGAAAGCTTCTTTCTGTTTGTTATGGGAGGATATTTCCTTTGGCCCTATAGTCTTCAAAGGGATTCTAACTATCTGCTCTCAGATTCCACAGAAATAAGGCTAGCAAAGAGATCCACGAAATACAGATGTAACTCTGTGAGTGGAAGTCACATATCACAGAGCAGTTTCTCAGAAAGCTTCTTTCCAGATTTCATCGGAGGATATTTCCTTTTTCACCATAGCCGTCTATGGGCTTCCAAATATCACTTTGCCAATTCCACAAGAACTGTCTTAGCGAAAGGCTTCTTGAGGGGAAAGCTGTAACTCTGTGAGATGATTTCACAGAACACAAAGAAGTTTCTCAGAAAGCTTCTTTCTCTTTGTTATCAGAGGATATTTCCTTTGGCCCTATAGTCTTCAAAGGGATCCGAAATATCTGTTCTCAGATTCCACAGAAGTAAGGCTAGCAAAGAGATCCACGAAATACAGATGTAACTCTGTGAGTGGAAGACACATATCACAGAGCAGTTTCTCAGAAAGCTTCTTTCCAGATTTCATCGGAGGATATTTCCTTTTTCACCATAGCCCTCTATGGGCTTCCAAATATCACTTTGCCAATTCCACAAGAACTGTCTTAGCGAAAGGCTTCTTGAGGGGAAAGCTGTAACTCTGTGAGATGATTTCACAGAACACAAAGAAGTTTCTCAGAAAGCTTCTTTCTGTTTGTTATGGGAGGATATTTCCTTTGGCCCTATAGTCTTCAAAGGGATTCTAACTATCTGCTCTCAGATTCCACAGAAATAAGGCTAGCAAAGAGATCCACGAAATACAGATGTAACTCTGTGAGTGGAAGTCACATATCACAGAGCAGTTTCTCAGAAAGCTTCTTTCCAGATTTCATCGGAGGATATTTCCTTTTTCACCATAGCCCTCTATGGGCTTCCAAGTATCACTTTTCCAATTCCACAAGAACTGTTTTAGCGAAAGGCTTCTTGAGGGGAAAGCTGTAACTCTGACAGATGATTTCACAGAACACTAAGAAGTTTCTCAGAAAGCTTCTTTCTCTATGTTATCGGAGGATATTTCCTTTGGCCCTATAGTCTTCAAAGGGATCCGAAATATCTGTTCTCAGATTCCACAGAAATAAGGCTAGCAAAGAGATCCACGAAATACAGATGTAGCTCTGTGAGTGGAAGTCACATATCACAGAGCAGTTTCTCAGAAAGCTTCTTTCCAGATTTCATCCGAGGATATTTCCTTTTTCACCGTAGCCCCCTATGGGCTTCCAAATATCACTTTGCCAATTCCACAAGAACTGTCTTAGCGAAAGGCTTCTTGAGGGGAAAGCTGTAACTCTGTGAGATGATTTCACAGAACACAAAGAAGTTTCTCAGAAAGCTTCTTTCTCTTTGTTATCGGAGGATATTTCCTTTGGCCCTATAGTCTTCAAAGGGATCCGAAATATCTGTTCTCAGATTCCACAGAAATAAGGCTAGCAAAGAGATCCACGAAATACAGATGTAACTCTGTGAGTGGAAGTCACATATCACAGAGCAGTTTCTCAGAAAGCTTCTTTCCAGATTTCATCGGAGGATATTTCCTTTTTCACCATAGCCGTCTATGGGCTTCCAAATATCACTTTGCCAATTCCACGAGAACTGTCTTAGCGAAAGGCTTCTTGAGGGGAAAGCTGTAACTCTGTGAGATGATTTCATAGAACACAAAGAAGTTTCTCAGAAAGCTTCTTTCTCTTTGCTATCGGAGGATATTTCCTTTGGCCCTATAGTCTTCAAAGGGATCCGAAATATCTGTTCTCAGATTCCACAGAAATAAGGCTAGCAAAGAGATCCACGAAATACAGATGTAACTCTGTGAGTGGAAGTCACATATCACAGAGCAGTTTCTCAGAAAGCTTCTTTCCTGATTTCATCTGAGGATATTTCCTTTTTCACCATAGCCCTCTATGGGCTTCCAAATATCACTTTGCCAATTCCACAAGAACTGTCTTAGCGAAAGGCTTCTTGAGGGGAAAGCTGTAACTCTGTGAGATGATTTCACAGAACACAAAGAAGTTTCTCAGAAAGCTTCTTTCTCTTTGTTATCGGAGGACATTTCTTTGGCCCTATAGTCTTCAAAGGGATCCGAAATTACTGTTCTCAGATTCCACAGAAATAAGGCTAGCAAAGATATCCACAAAATACAGATGTAACTCTGTGAGTGGAAGTCAGATGTCACAGAGCAGTTTCTCAGAAAGCTTCTTTACAGATTTCATTGGAGGATATTTCCTTTTTCACAATAGCCCTCTATGGGCTTCCAAATATCACTTTGCCAATTCCACAAGAACTGTCTTAGCGAAAGGCTTCTTGAGGGGAAAGCTGTAACTCTGGGAGATGATTTCACAGAACACAAAGAAGTTTCTCAGAAAGCTTCTTTCTCTTTTTTATCGTTGGATATTTCTTTGGCCCTATAGTCTTCAAAGGGATCCGAAATATCTGTTCTCAGATTCCACAGAAATAAGGCTAGCAAAGAGATCCACGAAATACAGATGTAACTCTGTGAGTGGAAGTCACATATCACAGAGCAGTTTCTCAGAAAGCTTCTTTCCAGATTTCATTGGAGGATATTTCCTTTTTCACTATAGCCCTCTATGGGCTTCCAAATATCACTTTGCCAATTCCACAAGAAGTGTCTTAGCGAAAGGCTTCTTGAGGGGAAAGCTGTAACTCTGTGAGATGATTTCACAGAACACAAAGAATTTTCTCAGAAAGCTTCTTTCTCTTTGTTATCGGAGGATATTTCCTTTGGCCCTATAGACTTCAAAGGGATCCGAAATATCTGCTCTCAGATTCCACAGAAAAAAGGCTAGCAAAGAGATCCACGAAATACAGATGTAACTCTGTGAGTGGAAGTCACATATCACAGAGCAGTTTCTCAGAAAGCTTCTTTCCAGATTTCATTGGAGGATATTTCCTTTTTCACCATTGCCCTCTATGGGCTTCCAAATATCACTTTGCCAATTCCACAAGAACTGTCTTAGAGAAAGGCTTCTTGAGGGGAAAGCTGTAACTCTGTGAGATGATTTCACAGAACACAAAGAAGTTTCTCAGAAAGCTTCTTTCTCTTTGTTATCGGAGGATATTTCCTTTGGCCCTATAGTCTTCAAAGGGATCCGAAATATCTGTTCTCAGATTCCACAGAAATAAGGCTAGCAAAGAGATCCACGAAATACAGATGTAACTCTGTGAGTGGAAGTCACATATCACAGAGCAGTTTCTCAGAAAGCTTCTTTCCAGATTTCATCGGAGGATATTTCCTTTTTCACCATAGCCGTCTATGTGCTTCCAAATATCACTTTGCCAATTCCACGAGAACTGTCTTAGCGAAAGTCTTCTTGAGGGGAAAGCTGTAACTCTGTGAGATGATTTCACAGAACACAAAGAAGTTTCTCAGAAAGCTTCTTTCTCTTTGCTATCGGAGGATATTTCCTTTGGCCCTATAGTCTTCAAAGGGATCCGAAATATCTGTTCTCAGATTCCACAGAAATAAGGCTAGCAAAGAGATCCACGAAATACAGATGTAACTCTGTGAGTGGAAGTCACATATCACAGAGCAGTTTCTCAGAAAGCTTCTTTCCTGATTTCATCTGAGGATATTTCCTTTTTCACCATAGCCCTCTATGGGCTTCCAAATATCACTTTGCCAATTCCACAAGAACTGTCTTAGCGAAAGGCTTCTTGAGGGGAAAGCTGTAACTCTGTGAGATGATTTCACAGAACACAAAGAAGTTTCTCAGAAAGCTTCTTTCTCTTTGTTATCGGAGGATATTTCCTTTGGCCCTATAGTCTTCAAAGGGATCCGAAATATCTGTTCTCAGATTCCACAGAAATAAGGCTAGCAAAGAGATCCACGAAATACAGATGTAACTCTGTGAGTGGAAGTCCAATATCACAGAGCAGATTCTCAGAAAGCTTCTTTCCAGATTTCATCGGAGGATATTTCCTTTTTCACCATTGCCCTCTATGGGCTTCCAAATATCACTTTGCCAATTCAACAAGAACTGTGTTTGAGAAAGTCTTCTTGAGGGGAAAGCTGTAAATCTGTGAGATGATTTCAAAGAACACAAAGAAGTTTCTCAGAAAGCTTCTTTCTCTTTGTTATCGGAGGATATTTACTTTGCCCTATAGTCTTCAAAGGGATCCGAAATATCTGTTCTCAGATTCCACAGAAATAAGGCTAGCAAAGAGATCCACGAAGTACAGATGTAACTCTGTGAGTGGAAGTCACATATCACAGAGCAGTTTCTCAGAAAACTTCTTTCCAGATTTCATCGGAGGATATTTCCTTCTTCACCATAGCCGTCTATGGGCTTCCAAATATCACTTTGCCAATTCCACAAGAACTGTCTTAGCGAAAGGCTTCTTGAGGGGAAAGCTGTAACTCTGTGAGATGATTTCACAGAACACAAAGAAGTTTCTCAGAAAGCTTCTTTCTCTTTGTTATCGGAGGATATTTCCTTTGGCCCTTTAGTCTTCAAAGGGATCCGAAATATCTGTTCTCAGATTCCACAGAAATAAGGCTAGCAAAGAGATCCACGAAATACAGATGTAACTCTGTGAGTGGAAGTCACATATCACAGAGCAGTTTCTCAGAAATCTTCTTTCCAGATTTCATCGGAGGATATTTCCTTTTTCACCATAGCCGTCTATGTGCTTCCAAATATCACTTTGCCAATTCCACGAGAACTGTCTTAGCGAAAAGCTTCTTGAGGGGAAATCTGCAACTCTGAGAGATGATTTCACAGAACACAAAGAAGTTTCTCAGAAAGCTTCTTTCTCTTTGTTATCGGAGGATATTTCCTTTGGCCCTATACTATTCAAAGGGATCCGAAATATCTGTTCTCAGATTCCACAGAAATAAGGCTAGCAAAGAGATCCACGAAATACAGATGTAACTCTGTGAGTGGAAGTCACATATCACAGAGCAGTTTCTCAGAAAGCTTCTTTCCAGATTTCATTGGAGGATATTTCCTTTTTCACCATAGCCCTCTATGGGCTTCCAAATATCACTTTGCCAATTCCACAAGAACTGTCTTAGCGAAAGGCTTCTTGAGGGGAAAGCTGTAACTCTATGAGATGATTTCACAGAACACAAAGAAGTTTCTCAGAAAGCTTCTTTCTCTTTGTTATCGGAGGATATTTCCTTTGGCCCTATAGTGTCCAAAGGCATCCGAAATATCTGTTCTCAGATTCCACAGAAATAAGGCTGGAAAAGAGATCCACGAAATACAGATGTAACTCTGTGAGTGGAAGTCACATATCACAGAGCAGTTTCTCAGAAAGCTTCTTTCCAGATTTCATTGGAGGATATTTCCTTTTTCACCATAGCCCTCTATGGGCTTCCAAATATCACTTTGCCAATTCCACAAGAAGTGTCTTAGCGAAAGGCTTCTTGAGGGGAAAGCTGTAACTCTGTGAGATGATTTCACAGAACACAAAGAATTTTCTCAGAAAGCTTCTTTCTCTTTGTTATCGGAGGATATTTCCTTTGGCCCTATAGTCTTCAAAGGGATCCGAAATATCTGGTCTCAGATTCCACAGAAATAAGGCTAGCAAAGAGATCCACGAAATACAGATGTAACTCTGTGAGTGGAAGTCGCATATCACAGAGCAGTTTCTCAGAAAGCTTCTTTCCAGATTTCATTGGAGGATATTTCCTTTTTCACCATAGCCCTCTATGGGCTTCCAAATATCACTTTGCCAATTCCACAAGAACTGTCTTAGCGAAAGGCTTCTTGAGGGGAAAGCTGTAACTCTGTGAGATGATTTCACAGAACACAAAGAAGTTTCTCAGAAAGCTTCTTTCTCTTTGTTATCGGAGGATATTTCCTTTGGCCCTATAGTCTTCAAAGGGATCCGAAATATCTGTTCTCAGATTCCACAGAAATAAGGCTAGCAAAGAGATCCAGGAAATACAGATGTAACTCTGTGAGTGGAAGTCACATATCACAGAGCAGTTTCTCAGAAAGCTTCTTTCCAGATTTCATTGGAGGATATTTCCTTTTTCACCATTGCCCTCTATGGGCTTCCAAATATCACTTTGCCAATTCCACAAGAACTGTCTTAGAGAAAGGCTTCTTGAGGGGAAAGCTGTAACTCTGTGAGATGATTTCACAGAACACAAAGAAGTTTCTCAGAAAGCTTCTTTCTCTTTGTTATCGGAGGATATTTCCTTTGGCCCTATAGTCTTCAAAGGGATCCGAAATATCTGTTCTCAGATTCCACAGAAATAAGGCTAGCAAAGAGATCCACGAAATACAGATGTAACTCTGTGAGTGGAAGTCACATATCACAGAGCAGTTTCTCAGAAAGCTTCTTTCCAGATTTCATCGGAGGATATTTCCTTTTTCACCATAGCCCTCTATGGGCTTCCAAATATCACTTTGCCAATTCCACAAGAACTGTCTTAGCGAAAGGCTTCTTGAGGGGAAAGCTGTAACTCTGTGAGATGATTTCACAGAACACAAAGAAGTTTCTCAGAAAGCTTCTTTCTCTTTGTTATCGGAGGATATTTCCTTTGGCCCTTTAGTCTTCAAAGGGATCCGAAATATCTGTTCTCAGATTCCACAGAAATAAGGCTAGCAAAGAGATCCACGAAATACAGATGTAACTCGGTGAGTGGAAGTCACATATCACAGAGCAGTTTCTCAGAAATCTTCTTTCCAGATTTCATCGTAGGATATTTCCTTTTTCACCATAGCCGTCTATGGGCTTCCAAATATCACTTTGCCAATTCCACGAGAACTCTCTTAGCGAAAAGCTCCTTGAGGGGAAAGCTGCAACTCTGAGAGATGATTTCACAGAACACAAAGAAGTTTCTCAGAAAGCTTCTTTCTCTTTGTTATCGGAGGATATTTCCTTTGGCCCTATACTATTCAAAGGGATCCGAAATATCTGTTCTCAGATTCCACAGAAATAAGGCTAGCAAAGAGATCCACGAAATAGAGATGTAACTCTGTGAGTGGAAGTCACATATCACAGAGCAGTTTCTCAGAAAGCTTCTTTCCAGATTTCATTGGAGGATATTTCCTTTTTCACCATAGCCCTCTATGGGCTTCCAAATATCACTTTGCCAATTCCACAAGAAGTGTCTTAGCGAAAGGCTTCTTGAGGGGAAAGCTGTAACTCTGTGAGATGATTTCACAGAACACAAAGAAGTTTCTCAGAAAGCTTCTTTCTGTTTGTTATGGGAGGATATTTCCTTTGGCCCTATAGTCTTCAAAGGGATTCTAACTATCTGCTCTCAGATTCCACAGAAATAAGGCTAGCAAAGAGATCCACGAAATACAGATGTAACTCTGTGAGTGGAAGTCACATATCACAGAGCAGTTTCTCAGAAAGCTTCTTCCCAGATTTCATCGGAGGATATTTCCTTTTTCACCATAGCCCTCTATGGGCTTCCAAGTATCACTTTTCCAATTCCACAAGAACTGTTTTAGCGAAAGGCTTCTTGAGGGGAAAGCTGTAACTCTGACAGATGATTTCACAGAACAGAAAGAAGTTTCTCAGAAAGCTTCTTTCTCTATGTTATCGGAGGATATTTCCTTTGGCCCTATAGTCTTCAAAGGGATCCGAAATATCTGTTCTCAGATTCCACAGAAATAAGGCTAGCAAAGAGATCCACGAAATACAGATGTAGCTCTGTGAGTGGAAGTCACATATCACAGAGCAGTTTCTCAGAAAGCTTCTTTCCAGATTTCATCCGAGGATATTTCCTTTTTCACCGTAGCCCCCTTTGGGCTTCCAAATATCACTTTGCCAATTCCACAAGAACTGTCTTAGCGAAAGGCTTCTTGAGGGGAAAGCTGTAACTCTGTGAGATGATTTCACAGAACACAAAGAAGTTTCTCAGAAAGCTTCTTTCTCTTTGTTATCGGAGGACATTTCTTTGGCCCTATAGACTTCAAAGGGATCCGAAATTACTGTTCTCAGATTCCACAGAAATAAGGCTAGCAAAGAGATCCACAAAATACAGATGTAACTCTGTGAGTGGAAGTCACATGTCACAGAGCAGTTTCTCAGAAAGCTTCTTTACAGATTTCATTGGAGGATATTTCCTTTTTCACAATAGCCCTCTATGGGCTTCCAAATATCACTTTGCCAATTCCACAAGAACTGTCTTAGCGAAAGGCTTCTTGAGGGGAAAGCTGTAACTCTGGGAGATGATTTCACAGAACACAAAGAAGTTTCTCAGAAAGCTTCTTTCTCTTTTTTATCGTTGGATATTTCTTTGGCCCTATAGTCTTCAAAGGGATCCGAAATATCTGTTCTCAGATTCCACAGAAATAAGGCTAGCAAAGAGATCCACGAAATACAGATGTAACTCTGTGAGTGGAAGTCACATGTCACAGAGCAGTTTCTCAGAAAGCTTCTTTCCAGATTTCATTGGAGGATATTTCCTTTTTCACTATAGCCCTCTATGGGCTTCCAAATATCACTTTGCCAATTCCACAAGAAGTGTCTTAGCGAAAGGCTTCTTGAGGGGAAAGCTGTAACTCTGTGAGATGATTTCACAGAACACAAAGAATTTTCTCAGAAAGCTTCTTTCTCTTTGTTATCGGAGGATATTTCCTTTGGCCCTATAGACTTCAAAGGGATCCGAAATATCTGCTCTCAGATTCCACAGAAAAAAGGCTAGCAAAGAGATCCACGAAATACAGATGTAACTCTGTGAGTGGAAGTCACATATCACAGAGCAGTTTCTCAGAAAGCTTCTTTCCAGATTTCATTGGAGGATATTTCCTTTTTCACCATTGCCCTCTATGGGCTTCCAAATATCACTTTGAAAATTCCACAAGAACTGTCTTAGAGAAAGGCTTCTTGAGGGGAAAGCTGTAACTCTGTGAGATGATTTCACAGAACACAAAGAAGTTTCTCAGAAAGCTTCTTTCTCTTTGTTATCGGAGGATATTTCCTTTGGCCCTATAGTCTTCAAAGGGATCCGAAATATCTGTTCTCAGATTCCACAGAAATAAGGCTAGCAAAGAGATCCACGAAATACAGATGTAACTCTGTGAGTGGAAGTCACATATCACAGAGCTGTTTCTCAGAAAGCTTCTTTCCAGATTTCATCGGAGGATATTTCCTTTTTCACCATAGCCGTCTATGGGCTTCCAAATATCACTTTGCCAATTCCACAAGAACTGTCTTAGCGAAAGGTTTCTTGAGGGGAAAGCTGTAACTCTGTGAGATGATTTCACAGAACACAAAGAAGTTTCTCAGAAAGCTTCTTTCTCTTTGTTATCGGAGGATATTTCCTTTGGCCCTTTAGTCTTCAAAGGGATCCGAAATATCTGTTCTCAGATTCCACAGAAATAAGGCTGGAAAAGAGATCCACGAAATACAGATGTAACTCTGTGAGTGGAAGTCACATATCACAGAGCAGTTTCTCAGAAATCTTCTTTCCAGATTTCATCGGAGGATATTTCCTTTTTCACCATAGCCGTCTATGTGCTTCCAAATATCACTTTGCCAATTCCACGAGAACTGTCTTAGCGAAAAGCTTCTTGAGGGGAAATCTGCAACTCTGAGAGATGATTTCACAGAACACAAAGAAGTTTCTCAGAAAGCTTCTTTCTCTTTGTTATCGGAGGATATTTCCTTTAGCCCTATACTATTCAAAGGGATCCGAAATATCTGTTCTCAGATTCCACAGAAATAAGGCTAGCAAAGAGATCCACGAAATACAGATGTAACTCTGTGAGTGGAAGTCACATATCACAGAGCAGTTTCTCAGAAAGCTTCTTTCCAGATTTCATTGGAGGATATTTCCTTTTTCACCATAGCCCTCTATGGGCTTCCAAATATCACTTTGCCAATTCCACAAGAACTGTCTTAGCGAAAGGCTTCTTGAGGGGAAAACTGTAACTCTATGAGATGATTTCACAGAACACAAAGAAGTTTCTCAGAAAGCTTCTTTCTCTTTGTTATCGGAGGATATTTCCTTTGGCCCTATAGTGTCCAAAGGCATCCGAAATATCTGTTCTCAGATTCCACAGAAATAAGGCTGGAAAAGAGATCCACGAAATACAGATGTAACTCTGTGAGTGGAAGTCACATATCACAGAGCAGTTTCTCAGAAAGCTTCTTTCCAGATTTCATTGGAGGATATTTCCTTTTTCACCATAGCCCTCTATGGGCTTCCAAATATCACTTTGCCAATTCCACAAGAAGTGTCTTAGCGAAAGGCTTCTTGAGGGGAAAGCTGTAACTCTGTGAGATGATTTCACAGAACACAAAGAAGTTTCTCAGAAAGCTTCTTTCTCTTTGTTATCGGAGGATATTTCCTTTGGCCCTATAGTCTTCAAAGGGATCCGAAATATCTGGTCTCAGATTCCACAGAAATAAGGCTAGCAAAGAGATCCACGAAATACAGATGTAACTCTGTGAGTGGAAGTCGCATATCACAGAGCAGTTTCTCAGAAAGCTTCTTTCCAGATTTCATTGGAGGATATTTCCTTTTTCACCATAGCCCTCTATGGGCTTCCAAATATCACTTTGCCAATTCCACAAGAACTGTCTTAGCGAAAGGCTTCTTGAGGGGAAAGCTGTAACTCTGTGAGATGATTTCACAGAACACAAAGAAGTTTCTCAGAAAGCTTCTTTCTCTTTGTTATCGGAGGATATTTCCTTTGGCCCTATAGTCTTCAAAGGGATCCGAAATATCTGTTCTCAGATTCCACAGAAATAAGGCTAGCAAAGAGATCCACGAAATACAGATGTAACTCTGTGAGTGGAAGTCACATATCACAGAGCAGTTTCTCGGAAAGCTTCTTTCCAGATTTCATTGGAGGATATTTCCTTTTTCACCATTGCCCTCTATGGGCTTCCAAATATCACTTTGCCAATTCCACAAGAACTGTCTTAGAGAAAGGCTTCTTGAGGGGAAAGCTGTAACTCTGTGAGATGATTTCACAGAACACAAAGAAGTTTCTCAGAAAGCTTCTTTCTCTTTGTTATCGGAGGATATTTCCTTTGGCCCTATAGTCTTCAAAGGGATCCGAAATATCTGTTCTCAGATTCCACAGAAATAAGGCTAGCAAAGAGATCCACGAAATACAGATGTAACTCTGTGAGTGGAAGTCACATATCACAGAGCAGTTTCTCAGAAAGCTTCTTTCCAGATTTCATCGGAGGATATTTCCTTTTTCACCATAGCCCTCTATGGGCTTCCAAATATCACTTTGCCAATTCCACAAGAACTGTCTTAGCGAAAGGCTTCTTGAGGGGAAAGCTGTAACTCTGTGAGATGATTTCACAGAACACAAAGAAGTTTCTCAGAAAGCTTCTTTCTCTTTGTTATCGGAGGATATTTCCTTTGGCCCTTTAGTCTTCAAAGGGATCCGAAATATCTGTTCTCAGATTCCACAGAAATAAGGCTAGCAAAGAGATCCACGAAGTACAGATGTAACTCTGTGAGTGGAAGTCACATATCACAGAGCAGTTTCTCAGAAAACTTCTTTCCAGATTTCATCGGAGGATATTTCCTTCTTCACCATAGCCGTCTATGGGCTTCCAAATATCACTTTGCCAATTCCACAAGAACTGTCTTAGCGAAAGGCTTCTTGAGGGGAAAGCTGTAACTCTGTGAGATGATTTCACAGAACACAAAGAAGTTTCTCAGAAAGCTTCTTTCTCTTTGTTATCGGAGGATATTTCCTTTGGCCCTTTAGTCTTCAAAGGGATCCGAAATATCTGTTCTCAGATTCCACAGAAATAAGGCTAGCAAAGAGATCCACGAAATACAGATGTAACTCTGTGAGTGGAAGTCACATATCACAGAGCAGTTTCTCAGAAATCTTCTTTCCAGATTTCATCGGAGGATATTTCCTTTTTCACCATAGCCGTCTATGTGCTTCCAAATATCACTTTGCCAATTCCACGAGAACTGTCTTAGCGAAAAGCTTCTTGAGGGGAAATCTGCAACTCTGAGAGATGATTTCACAGAACACAAAGAAGTTTCTCAGAAAGCTTCTTTCTCTTTGTTATCGGAGGATATTTCCTTTGGCCCTATAGTCTTCAAAGGGATCCGAAATATCTGTTCTCAGATTCCACAGAAATAAGGCTAGCAAAGAGATCCACGAAATACAGATGTAACTCTGTGAGTGGAAGTCACATATCACAGAGCAGTTTCTCAGAAAGCTTCTTTCCAGATTTCATTGGAGGATATTTCCTTTTTCACCATAGCCCTCTATGGGCTTCCAAATATCACTTTGCCAATTCCACAAGAACTGTCTTAGCGAAAGGCTTCTTGAGGGGAAAGCTGTAACTCTATGAGATGATTTCACAGAACACAAAGAAGTTTCTCAGAAAGCTTCTTTCTCTTTGTTATCGGAGGATATTTCCTTTGGCCCTATAGTGTCCAAAGGCATCCGAAATATCTGTTCTCAGATTCCACAGAAATAAGGCTGGAAAAGAGATCCACGAAATACAGATGTAACTCTGTGAGTGGAAGTCACATATCACAGAGCAGTTTCTCAGAAAGCTTCTTTCCAGATTTCATTGGAGGATATTTCCTTTTTCACCATAGCCCTCTATGGGCTTCCAAATATCACTTTGCCAATTCCACAAGAAGTGTCTTAGCGAAAGGCTTCTTGAGGGGAAAGCTGTAACTCTGTGAGATGATTACACAGAACACAAAGAATATTCTCAGAAAGCTTCTTTCTCTTTGTTATCGGAGGATATTTCCTTTGGCCCTATAGTCTTCAAAGGGATCCGAAATATCTGGTCTCAGATTCCACAGAAATAAGGCTAGCAAAGAGATCCACGAAATACAGATGTAACTCTGTGAGTGGAAGTCGCATATCACAGAGCAGTTTCTCAGAAAGCTTCTTTCCAGATTTCATTGGAGGATATTTCCTTTTTCACCATAGCCCTCTATGGGCTTCCAAATATCACTTTGCCAATTCCACAAGAACTGTCTTAGCGAAAGGCTTCTTGAGGGGAAAGCTGTAACTCTGTGAGATGATTTCACAGAACACAAAGAAGTTTCTCAGAAAGCTTCTTTCTCTTTGTTATCGGAGGATATTTCCTTTGGCCCTATAGTCTTCAAAGGGATCCGAAATATCTCTTCTCAGATTCCACAGAAATAAGGCTAGCAAAGAGATCCAGGAAATACAGATGTAACTCTGTGAGTGGAAGTCACATATCACAGAGCAGTTTCTCAGAAAGCTTCTTTCCAGATTTCATTGGAGGATATTTCCTTTTTCACCATTGCCCTCTATGGGCTTCCAAATATCACTTTGCCAATTCCACAAGAACTGTCTTAGAGAAAGGCTTCTTGAGGGGAAAGCTGTAACTCTGTGAGATGATTTCACAGAACACAAAGAAGTTTCTCAGAAAGCTTCTTTCTCTTTGTTATCGGAGGATATTTCCTTTGGCCCTATAGTCTTCAAAGGGATCCGAAATATCTGTTCTCAGATTCCACAGAAATAAGGCTAGCAAAGAGATCCACGAAATACAGATGTAACTCTGTGAGTGGAAGTCACATATCACAGAGCAGTTTCTCAGAAAGCTTCTTTCCAGATTTCATCGGAGGATATTTCCTTTTTCACCATAGCCCTCTATGGGCTTCCAAATATCACTTTGCCAATTCCACAAGAACTGTCTTAGCGAAAGGCTTCTTGAGGGGAAAGCTGTAACTCTGTGAGATGATTTCACAGAACACAAAGAAGTTTCTCAGAAAGCTTCTTTCTCTTTGTTATCGGAGGATATTCCCTTTGGCCCTTTAGTCTTCAAAGGGATCCGAAATATCTGTTCTCAGATTCCACAGAAATAAGGCTAGCAAAGAGATCCACGAAATACAGATGTAACTCTGTGAGTGGAAGTCACATATCACAGAGCAGTTTCTCAGAAATCTTCTTTCCAGATTTCATCGTAGGATATTTCCTTTTTCACCATAGCCGTCTACGGGCTTCCAAATATCACTTTGCCAATTCCACGAGAACTCTCTTAGCGAAAAGCTCCTTGAGGGGAAAGCTGCAACTCTGAGAGATGATTTCACAGAACACAAAGAAGTTTCTCAGAAAGCTTCTTTCTCTTTGTTATCGGAGGATATTTCCTTTGGCCCTATACTATTCAAAGGGATCCGAAATATCTGTTCTCAGATTCCACAGAAATAAGGCTAGCAAAGAGATCCACGAAATACAGATGTAACTCTGTGAGTGGAAGTCAGATATCACAGAGCAGTTTCTCAGAAAGCTTCTTTCCAGATTTCATTGGAGGATATTTCCTTTTTCACCATAGCCCTCTATGGGCTTCCAAATATCACTTTGCCAATTCCACAAGAAGTGTCTTAGCGAAAGGCTTCTTGAGGGGAAGGCTGTAACTCTGTGAGATGATTTCACAGAACACAAAGAAGTTTCTCAGAAAGCTTCTTTCTGTTTGTTATGGGAGGATATTTCCTTTGGCCCTATAGTCTTCAAAGGGATTCTAACTATCTGCTCTCAGATTCCACAGAAATAAGGCTAGCAAAGAGATCCACGAAATACAGATGTAACTCTGTGAGTGGAAGTCACATATCACAGAGCAGTTTCTCAGAAAGCTTCTTTCCAGATTTCATCGGAGGATATTTCCTTTTTCACCATAGCCCTCTATGGGCTTCCAAGTATCACTTTTCCAATTCCACAAGAACTGTTTTAGCGAAAGGCTTCTTGAGGGGAAAGCTGTAACTCTGACAGATGATTTCACAGAACAGAAAGAAGTTTCTCAGAAAGCTTCTTTCTCTATGTTATCGGAGGATATTTCCTTTGGCCCTATAGTCTTCAAAGGGATCCGAAATATCTGTTCTCAGATTCCACAGAAATAAGGCTAGCAAAGAGATCCACGAAATACAGATGTAGCTCTGTGAGTGGAAGTCACATATCACAGAGCAGTTTCTCAGAAAGCTTCTTTCCAGATTTCATCCGAGGATATTTCCTTTTTCACCGTAGCCCCCTTTGGGCTTCCAAATATCACTTTGCCAATTCCACAAGAACTGTCTTAGCGAAAGGCTTCTTGAGGGGAAAGCTGTAACTCTGTGAGATGATTTCACAGAACACAAAGAAGTTTCTCAGAATGCTTCTTTCTCTTTGTTATCGGAGGACATTTCTTTGGCCCTATAGACTTCAAAGGGATCCGAAATTACTGTTCTCAGATTCCACAGAAATAAGGCTAGCAAAGAGATCCACAAAATACAGATGTAACACTGTGAGTGGAAGTCACATGTCACAGAGCAGTTTCTCAGAAAGCTTCTTTACAGATTTCATTGGAGGATATTTCCTTTTTCACAATAGCCCTCTATGGGCTTCCAAATATCACTTTGCCAATTCCACAAGAACTGTCTTAGCGAAAGGCTTCTTGAGGGGAAAGCTGTAACTCTGGGAGATGATTTCACAGAACACAAAGAAGTTTCTCAGAAAGCTTCTTTCTCTTTTTTATCGTTGGATATTTCTTTGGCCCTATAGTCTTCAAAGGGATCCGAAATATCTGTTCTCAGATTCCACAGAAATAAGGCTAGCAAAGAGATCCACGAAATACAGATGTAACTCTGTGAGTGGAAGTCACATATCACAGAGCAGTTTCTCAGAAAGCTTCTTTCCAGATTTCATTGGAGGATATTTCCTTTTTCACTATAGCCCTCTATGGGCTTCCAAATATCACTTTGCCAATTCCACAAGAAGTGTCTTAGCGAAAGGCTTCTTGAGGGGAAAGCTGTAACTCTGTGAGATGATTTCACAGAACACAAAGAATTTTCTCAGAAAGCTTCTTTCTCTTTGTTATCGGAGGATATTTCCTTTGGCCCTATAGACTTCAAAGGGATCCGAAATATCTGCTCTCAGATTCCACAGAAAAAAGGCTAGCAAAGAGATCCACGAAATACAGATGTAACTCTGTGAGTGGAAGTCACATATCACAGAGCAGTTTCTCAGAAAGCTTCTTTCCAGATTTCATTGGAGGATATTTCCTTTTTCACCATTGCCCTCTATGGGCTTCCAAATATCACTTTGAAAATTCCACAAGAACTGTCTTAGAGAAAGGCTTCTTGAGGGGAAAGCTGTAACTCTGTGAGATGATTTCACAGAACACAAAGAAGTTTCTCAGAAAGCTTCTTTCTCTTTGTTATCGGAGGATATTTCCTTTGGCCCTATAGTCTTCAAAGGGATCCGAAATATCTGTTCTCAGATTCCACAGAAATAAGGCTAGCAAAGAGATCCACGAAATACAGATGTAACTCTGTGAGTGGAAGTCACATATCACAGAGCAGTTTCTCAGAAAGCTTCTTTCCAGATTTCATCGGAGGATATTTCCTTTTTCACCATAGCCGTCTATGGGCTTCCAAATATCACTTTGCCAATTCCACGAGAACTGTCTTAGCGAAAGGCTTCTTGAGGGGAAAGCTGTAACTCTGTGAGATGATTTCACAGAACACAAAGAAGTTTCTCAGAAAGCTTCTTTCTCTTTGCTATCGGAGGATATTTCCTTTGGCCCTATAGTCTTCAAAGGGATCCGAAATATCTGTTCTCAGATTCCACAGAAATAAGGCTAGCAAAGAGATCCACGAAATACAGATGTAACTCTGTGAGTGGAAGTCACATATCACAGAGCAGTTTCTCAGAAAGCTTCTTTCCTGATTTCATCTGAGGATATTTCCTTTTTCACCATAGCCCTCTATGGGCTTCCAAATATCACTTTGCCAATTCCACAAGAAGTGTCTTAGCGAAAGGCTTCTTGAGGGGAAAGCTGTAACTCTGTGAGATGATTTCACAGAACACAAAGAAGTTTCTCAGAAAGCTTCTTTCTCTTTGCTATCGGAGGATATTTCCTTTGGCCCTATAGTCTTCAAAGGGATCCGAAATATCTGTTCTCAGATTCCACAGAAATAAGGCTAGCAAAGAGATCCACGAAATACAGATGTAACTCTGTGAGTGGAAGTCACATATCACAGAGCAGTTTCTCAGAAAGGTTCTTTCCTGATTTCATCTGAGGATATTTCCTTTTTCACCATAGCCCTCTATGGGCTTCCAAATATCACTTTGCCAATTCCACAAGAACTGTCTTAGCGAAAGGCTTCTTGAGGGGAAAGCTGTAACTCTGTGAGATGATTTTACAGAACACAAAGAAGTTTCTCAGAAAGCTTCTTTCTCTTTGTTATCGGAGGATATTTCCTTTGGCCCTATAGCCTTCAAAGGGATCCGAAATATCTGTTCTCAGATTCCACAGAAATAAGGCTAGCAAAGAGATCCACGAAATACAGATGTAACTCTGTGAGTGGAAGTCCAATATCACAGAGCAGATTCTCAGAAAGCTTCTTTCCAGATTTCATCGGAGGATATTTCCTTTTTCACCATTGCCCTCTATGGGCTTCCAAATATCACTTTGCCAATTCAACAAGAACTGTGTTAGAGAAAGTCTTCTTGAGGGGAAAGCTGTAAATCTGTGAGATGATTTCAAAGAACACAAAGAAGTTTCTCAGAAAGCTTCTTTCTCTTTGTTATCGGAGGATATTTACTTTGGCCCTATAGTCTTCAAAGGGATCCGAAATATCTGTTCTCAGATTCCACAGAAATAAGGCTAGCAAAGAGATCCACGAAGTACAGATGTAACTCTGTGAGTGGAAGTCACATATCACAGAGCAGTTTCTCAGAAAACTTCTTTCCAGATTTCATCGGAGGATATTTCCTTCTTCACCATAGCCCTCTATGGGCTTCCAAATATCACTTTGCCAATTCCACAAGAACTGTCTTAGCGAAAGGCTTCTTGAGGGGAAAGCTGTAACTCTGTGAGATGATTTCACAGAACACAAAGAAGTTTCTCAGAAAGCTTCTTTCTCTTTGTTATCGGAGGATATTTCCTTTGGCCCTTTAGTCTTCAAAGGGATCCGAAATATCTGTTCTCAGATTCCACAGAAATAAGGCTAGCAAAGAGATCCACGAAATACAGATGTAACTCTGTGAGTGGAAGTCACATATCACAGAGCAGTTTCTCAGAAATCTTCTTTCCAGATTTCATCGGAGGATATTTCCTTTTTCACCATAGCCGTCTATGTGCTTCCAAATATCACTTTGCCAATTCCACGAGAACTGTCTTAGCGAAAAGCTTCTTGAGGGGAAATCTGCAACTCTGAGAGATGATTTCACAGAACACAAAGAAGTTTCTCAGAAAGCTTCTTTCTCTTTGTTATCGGAGGATATTTCCTTTGGCCCTATACTATTCAAAGGGATCCGAAATATCTGTTCTCAGATTCCACAGAAATAAGGCTAGCAAAGAGATCCACGAAATACAGATGTAACTCTGTGAGTGGAAGTCACATATCACAGAGCAGTTTCTCAGAAAGCTTCTTTCCAGATTTCATTGGAGGATATTTCCTTTTTCACCATAGCCCTCTATGGGCTTCCAAATATCACTTTGCCAATTCCACAAGAACTGTCTTAGCGAAAGGCTTCTTGAGGGGAAAGCTGTAACTCTATGAGATGATTTCACAGAACACAAAGAAGTTTCTCAGAAAGCTTCTTTCTCTTTGTTATCGGAGGATATTTCCTTTGGCCCTATAGTGTCCAAAGGCATCCGAAATATCTGTTCTCAGATTCCACAGAAATAAGGCTGGAAAAGAGATCCACGAAATACAGATGTAACTCTGTGAGTGGAAGTCACATATCACAGAGCAGTTTCTCAGAAAGCTTCTTTCCAGATTTCATTGGAGGATATTTCCTTTTTCACCATAGTCCTCTATGGGCTTCCAAATATCACTTTGCCAATTCCACAAGAAGTGTCTTAGCGAAAGGCTTCTTGAGGGGAAAGCTGTAACTCTGTGAGATGATTTCACAGAACACAAAGAATTTTCTCAGAAAGCTTCTTTCTCTTTGTTATCGGAGGATATTTCCTTTGGCCCTATAGTCTTCAAAGGGATCCGAAATATCTGGTCTCAGATTCCACAGAAATAAGGCTAGCAAAGAGATCCACGAAATACAGATGTAACTCTGTGAGTGGAAGTCGCATATCACAGAGCAGTTTCTCAGAAAGCTTCTTTCCAGATTTCATTGGAGGATATTTCCTTTTTCACCATAGCCCTCTATGGGCTTCCAAATATCACTTTGCCAATTCCACAAGAACTGTCTTAGCGAAAGGCTTCTTGAGGGGAAAGCTGTAACTCTGTGAGATGATTTCACAGAACACAAAGAAGTTTCTCAGAAAGCTTCTTTCTCTTTGTTATCGGAGGATATTTCCTTTGGCCCTATAGTCTTCAAAGGGATCCGAAATATCTGTTCTCAGATTCCACAGAAATAAGGCTAGCAAAGAGATCCACGAAATACAGATGTAACTCTGTGAGTGGAAGTCACATATCACAGAGCAGTTTCTCAGAAAGCTTCTTTCCAGATTTCATTGGAGGATATTTCCTTTTTCACCATTGCCCTCTATGGGCTTCCAAATATCACTTTGCCAATTCCACAAGAACTGTCTTAGAGAAAGGCTTCTTGAGGGGAAAGCTGTAACTCTGTGAGATGATTTCACAGAACACAAAGAAGTTTCTCAGAAAGCTTCTTTCTCTTTGTTATCGGAGGATATTTCCTTTGGCCCTATAGTCTTCAAAGGGATCCGAAATATCTGTTCTCAGATTCCACAGAAATAAGGCTAGCAAAGAGATCCACGAAATACAGATGTAACTCTGTGAGTGGAAGTCACATGTCACAGAGCAGTTTCTCAGAAAGCTTCTTTACAGATTTCATTGGAGGATATTTCCTTTTTCACAATAGCCCTCTATGGGCTTCCAAATATCACTTTGCCAATTCCACAAGAACTGTCTTAGCGAAAGGCTTCTTGAGGGGAAAGCTGTAACTCTGGGAGATGATTTCACAGAACACAAAGAAGTTTCTCAGAAAGCTTCTTTCTCTTTTTTATCGTTGGATATTTCTTTTGCCCTATAGTCTTCAAAGGGATCCGAAATATCTGTTCTCAGATTCCACAGAAATAAGGCTAGCAAAGAGATCCACGAAATACAGATGTAACTCTGTGAGTGGAAGTCACATATCACAGAGCAGTTTCTCAGAAAGCTTCTTTCCAGATTTCATTGGAGGATATTTCCTTTTTCACTATAGCCCTCTATGGGCTTCCAAATATCACTTTGCCAATTCCACAAGAAGTGTCTTAGCGAAAGGCTTCTTGAGGGGAAAGCTGTAACTCTGTGAGATGATTTCACAGAACACAAAGAATTTTCTCAGAAAGCTTCTTTCTCTTTGTTATCGGAGGATATTTCCTTTGGCCCTATAGACTTCAAAGGGATCCGAAATATCTGCTCTCAGATTCCACAGAAAAAAGGCTAGCAAAGAGATCCACGAAATACAGATGTAACTCTGTGAGTGGAAGTCACATATCACAGAGCAGTTTCTCAGAAAGCTTCTTTCCAGATTTCATTGGAGGATATTTCCTTTTTCACCATTGCCCTCTATGGGCTTCCAAATATCACTTTGAAAATTCCACAAGAACTGTCTTAGAGAAAGGCTTCTTGAGGGGAAAGCTGTAACTCTGTGAGATGATTTCACAGAACACAAAGAAGTTTCTCAGAAAGCTTCTTTCTCTTTGTTATCGGAGGATATTTCCTTTGGCCCTATAGTCTTCAAAGGGATCCGAAATATCTGTTCTCAGATTCCACAGAAATAAGGCTAGCAAAGAGATCCACGAAATACAGATGTAACTCTGTGAGTGGAAGTCACATATCACAGAGCAGTTTCTCAGAAAGCTTCTTTCCAGATTTCATCGGAGGATATTTCCTTTTTCACCATAGCCGTCTATGGGCTTCCAAATATCACTTTGCCAATTCCACGAGAACTGTCTTAGCGAAAGGCTTCTTGAGGGGAAAGCTGTAACTCTATGAGATGATTTCACAGAACACAAAGAAGTTTCTCAGAAAGCTTCTTTCTCTTTGCTATCGGAGGATATTTCCTTTGGCCCTATAGTCTTCAAAGGGATCCGAAATATCTGTTCTCAGATTCCACAGAAATAAGGCTAGCAAAGAGATCCACGAAATACAGATGTAACTCTGTGAGTGGAAGTCACATATCACAGAGCAGTTTCTCAGAAAGCTTCTTTCCTGATTTCATCTGATGATATTTCCTTTTTCACCATAGCCCTCTATGGGCTTCCAAATATCACTTTGCCAATTCCACAAGAACTGTCTTAGCGAAAGGCTTCTTGAGGGGAAAGCTGTAACTCTGTGAGATGATTTCACAGAACACAAAGAAGTTTCTCAGAAAGCTTCTTTCTCTTTGTTATCGGAGGATATTTCCTTTGGCCCTTTAGTCTTCAAAGGGATCCGAAATATCTGTTCTCAGATTCCACAGAAATAAGGCTAGCAAAGAGATCCACGAAATACAGATGTAACTCTGTGAGTGGAAGTCACATATCACAGAGCAGTTTCTCAGAAATCTTCTTTCCAGATTTCATCGGAGGATATTTCCTTTTTCACCATAGCCGTCTATGTGCTTCCAAATATCACTTTGCCAATTCCACGAGAACTGTCTTAGCGAAAAGCTTCTTGAGGGGAAATCTGCAACTCTGAGAGATGATTTCACAGAACACAAAGAAGTTTCTCAGAAAGCTTCTTTCTCTTTGTTATCGGAGGATATTTCCTTTGGCCCTATACTATTCAAAGGGATCCGAAATATCTGTTCTCAGATTCCACAGAAATAAGGCTAGCAAAGAGATCCACGAAATACAGATGTAACTCTGTGAGTGGAAGTCACATATCACAGAGCAGTTTCTCAGAAAGCTTCTTTCCAGATTTCATTGGAGGATATTTCCTTTTTCACCATAGCCCTCTATGGGCTTCCAAATATCACTTTGCCAATTCCACAAGAACTGTCTTAGCGAAAGGCTTCTTGAGGGGAAAGCTGTAACTCTATGAGATGATTTCACAGAACACAAAGAAGTTTCTCAGAAAGCTTCTTTCTCTTTGTTATCGGAGGATATTTCCTTTGGCCCTATAGTGTCCAAAGGCATCCGAAATATCTGTTCTCAGATTCCACAGAAATAAGGCTGGAAAAGAGATCCACGAAATACAGATGTAACTCTGTGAGTGGAAGTCACATAACACAGAGCAGTTTCTCAGAAAGCTTCTTTCCAGTTTTCATTGGAGGATATTTCCTTTTTCACCATAGCCCTCTATGGGCTTCCAAATATCACTTTGCCAATTCCACAAGAAGTGTCTTAGCGAAAGGCTTCTTGAGGGGAAAGCTGTAACTCTGTGAGATGATTTCACAGAACACAAAGAATTTTCTCAGAAAGCTTCTTTCTCTTTGTTATCGGAGGATATTTCCTTTGGCCCTCTAGTCTTCAAAGGGATCCGAAATATCTGGTCTCAGATTCCACAGAAATAAGGCTAGCAAAGAGATCCACGAAATACAGATGTAACTCTGTGAGTGGAAGTCGCATATCACAGAGCAGTTTCTCAGAAAGCTTCTTTCCAGATTTCATTGGAGGATATTTCCTTTTTCACCATAGCCCTCTATGGGCTTCCAAATATCACTTTGCCAATTCCACAAGAACTGTCTTAGCGAAAGGCTTCTTGAGGGGAAAGCTGTAACTCTGTGAGATGATTTCACAGAACACAAAGAAGTTTCTCAGAAAGCTTCTTTCTCTTTGTTATCGGAGGATATTTCCTTTGGCCCTATGGTCTTCAAAGGGATCCGAAATATCTGTTCTCAGATTCCACAGAAATAAGGCTAGCAAAGAGATCCACGAAATACAGATGTAACTCTGTGAGTGGAAGTCACATATCACAGAGCAGTTTCTCAGAAAGCTTCTTTCCAGATTTCATTGGAGGATATTTCCTTTTTCACCATTGCCCTCTATGGGCTTCCAAATATCACTTTGCCAATTCCACAAGAACTGTCTTAGAGAAAGGCTTCTTGAGGGGAAAGCTGTAACTCTGTGAGATGATTTCACAGAACACAAAGAAGTTTCTCAGAAAGCTTCTTTCTCTTTGTTATCGGAGGATATTTCCTTTGGCCCTATAGTCTTCAAAGGGATCCGAAATATCTGTTCTCAGATTCCACAGAAATTAGGCTAGCAAAGAGATCCACGAAATACAGATGTAACTCTGTGAGTGGAAGTCACATATCACAGAGCAGTTTCTCAGAAAGCTTCTTTCCAGATTTCATCGGAGGATATTTCCTTTTTCACCATAGCCGTCTATGGGCTTCCAAATATCACTTTGCCAATTCCACAAGAACTGTCTTAGCGAAAGGCTTCTTGAGGGGAAAGCTGTAACTCTGTGAGATGATTTCACAGAACACAAAGAAGTTTCTCAGAAAGCTTCTTTCTCTTTGTTATCGGAGGATATTTCCTTTGGCCCTTTAGTCTTCAAAGGGATCCGAAATATCTGTTCTCAGATTCCACAGAAATAAGGCTAGCAAAGAGATCCACGAAATACAGATGTAACTCTGTGAGTGGAAGTCACATATCACAGAGCAGTTTCTCAGAAATCTTCTTTCCAGATTTCATCGTAGGATATTTCCTTTTTCACCATAGCCGTCTCTGGGCTTCCAAATATCACTTTGCCAATTCCACGAGAACTCTCTTAGCGAAAAGCTCCTTGAGGGGAAAGCTGCAACTCTGAGAGATGATTTCACAGAACACAAAGAAGTTTCTCAGAAAGCTTCTTTCTCTTTGTTATCGGAGGGTATTTCCTTTGGCCCTATACTATTCAAAGGGATCCGAAATATCTGTTCTCAGATTCCACAGAAATAAGGCTAGCAAAGAGATCCACGAAATACAGATGTAACTCTGTGAGTGGAAGTCACATATCACAGAGCAGTTTCTCAGAAAGCTTCTTTCCAGATTTCATTGGAGGATATTTCCTTTTTCACCATAGCCCTCTATGGGCTTCCAAATATCACTTTGCCAATTCCACAAGAACTGTCTTAGCGAAAGGCTTCTTGAGGGGAAAGCTGTAACTCTATGAGATGATTTCACAGAACACAAAGAAGTTTCTCAGAAAGCTTCTTTCTCTTTGTTATCGGAGGATATTTCCTTTGGCCCTATAGTGTCCAAAGGCATCCGAAATATCTGTTCTCAGATTCCACAGAAATAAGGCTAGAAAAGAGATCCACGAAATACAGATGTAACTCTGTGAGTGGAAGTCACATATCACAGAGCAGTTTCTCAGAAAGTTTCTTTCCAGATTTCATTGGAGGATATTTCCTTTTTCACCATAGCCCTCTATGGGCTTCCAAATATCACTTTGCCAATTCCACAAGAAGTGTCTTAGCGAAAGGCTTCTTGAGGGGAAAGCTGTAACTCTGTGAGATGATTTCACAGAACACAAAGAATTTTCTCAGAAAGCTTCTTTCTCTTTGTTATCGGAGGATATTTCCTTTGGCCCTATAGTCTTCAAAGGGATCCGAAATATCTGTTCTCAGATTCCACAGAAATAAGGCTAGCAAAGAGATCCACGAAATACAGATGTAACTCTGTGAGTGGACGTCACATATCACAGAGCAGTTTCTCAGAAAGCTTCTTTCCAGATTTCATTGGAGGATATTTCCTTTTTCACCATTGCCCTCTAGGGGTTCCAAATATCACTTTGCCAATTCCACAAGAACTGTCTTAGCGAAAGGCTTCTTGAGGGGAAAGCTGTAACTCTGTGAGATGATTTCACAGAACACAAAGAAGTTTCTCAGAAAGCTTCTTTCTCTTTGTTATCGGAGGATATTTCCTTTGGCCCTATAGTCTTCAAAGGGATCCGAAATATCTGTTCTCAGATTCCACAGAAATAAGGCTAGCAAAGAGATCCACGAAATACAGATGTAACTCTGTGAGTGGAAGTCACATGTCACAGTGCAGTTTCTCAGAAAGCTTCTTTACAGATTTCATTGGAGGATATTTCCTTTTTCACAATAGCCCTCTATGGGCTTCCAAATATCACTTTGCCAATTCCACAAGAACTGTCTTAGCGAAAGGCTTCTTGAGGGGAAAGCTGTAACTCTGGGAGATGATTTCACAGAACACAAAGAAGTTTCTCAGAAAGCTTCTTTCTCTTTTTTATCGTTGGATATTTCTTTTGCCCTATAGTCTTCAAAGGGATCCGAAATATCTGTTCTCAGATTCCACAGAAATAAGGCTAGCAAAGAGATCCACGAAATACAGATGTAACTCTGTGAGTGGAAGTCACATATCACAGAGCAGTTTCTCAGAAAGCTTCTTTCCAGATTTCATTGGAGGATATTTCCTTTTTCACTATAGCCCTCTATGGGCTTCCAAATATCACTTTGCCAATTCCACAAGAAGTGTCTTAGCGAAAGGCTTCTTGAGGGGAAAGCTGTAACTCTGTGAGATGATTTCACAGAACACAAAGAATTTTCTCAGAAAGCTTCTTTCTCTTTGTTATCGGAGGATATTTCCTTTGGCCCTATAGACTTCAAAGGGATCCGAAATATCTGCTCTCAGATTCCACAGAAAAAAGGCTAGCAAAGAGATCCACGAAATACAGATGTAACTCTGTGAGTGGAAGTCACATATCACAGAGCAGTTTCTCAGAAAGCTTCTTTCCAGATTTCATTGGAGGATATTTCCTTTTTCACCATTGCCCTCTATGGGCTTCCAAATATCACTTTGAAAATTCCACAAGAACTGTCTTAGAGAAAGGCTTCTTGAGGGGAAAGCTGTAACTCTGTGAGATGATTTCACAGAACACAAAGAAGTTTCTCAGAAAGCTTCTTTCTCTTTGTTATCGGAGGATATTTCCTTTGGCCCTATAGTCTTCAAAGGGATCCGAAATATCTGTTCTCAGATTCCACAGAAATAAGGCTAGCAAAGAGATCCACGAAATACAGATGTAACTCTGTGAGTGGAAGTCACATATCACAGAGCAGTTTCTCAGAAAGCTTCTTTCCAGATTTCATCGGAGGATATTTCCTTTTTCACCATAGCCGTCTATGGGCTTCCAAATATCACTTTGCCAATTCCACGAGAACTGTCTTAGCGAAAGGCTTCTTGAGGGGAAAGCTGTAACTCTATGAGATGATTTCACAGAACACAAAGAAGTTTCTCAGAAAGCTTCTTTCTCTTTGCTATCGGAGGATATTTCCTTTGGCCCTATAGTCTTCAAAGGGATCCGAAATATCTGTTCTCAGATTCCACAGAAATAAGGCTAGCAAAGAGATCCACGAAATACAGATGTAACTCTGTGAGTGGAAGTCACATATCACAGAGCAGTTTCTCAGAAAGCT
Source organism: Macaca mulatta (assembly GCF_049350105.2). Lineage (NCBI taxonomy): Eukaryota > Metazoa > Chordata > Mammalia > Primates > Cercopithecidae > Macaca > Macaca mulatta. Next base: position 34,769,092 of record NC_133417.1, read on the forward strand.
TCTTTCCTGATTTCATCTGATGATATTTCCTTTTTCACCATAGCCCTCTATGGGCTTCCAAATATCACTTTGCCAATTCCACAAGAACTGTCTTAGCGAAAGGCTTCTTGAGGGGAAAGCTGTAACTCTGTGAGATGATTTCACAGAACACAAAGAAGTTTCTCAGAAAGCTTCTTTCTCTTTGTTATCGGAGGATATTTCCTTTGGCCCTTTAGTCTTCAAAGGGATCCGAAATATCTGTTCTCAGATTCCACAGAAATAAGGCTAGCAAAGAGATCCACGAAATACAGATGTAACTCTGTGAGTGGAAGTCACATATCACAGAGCAGTTTCTCAGAAATCTTCTTTCCAGATTTCATCGGAGGATATTTCCTTTTTCACCATAGCCGTCTATGTGCTTCCAAATATCACTTTGCCAATTCCACGAGAACTGTCTTAGCGAAAAGCTTCTTGAGGGGAAATCTGCAACTCTGAGAGATGATTTCACAGAACACAAAGAAGTTTCTCAGAAAGCTTCTTTCTCTTTGTTATCGGGGGATATTTCCTTTGGCCCTATACTATTCAAAGGGATCCGAAATATCTGTTCTCAGATTCCACAGAAATAAGGCTAGCAAAGAGATCCACGAAATACAGATGTAACTCTGTGAGTGGAAGTCACATATCACAGAGCAGTTTCTCAGAAAGCTTCTTTCCAGATTTCATTGGAGGATATTTCCTTTTTCACCATAGCCCTCTATGGGCTTCCAAATATCACTTTGCCAATTCCACAAGAACTGTCTTAGCGAAAGGCTTCTTGAGGGGAAAGCTGTAACTCTATGAGATGATTTCACAGAACACAAAGAAGTTTCTCAGAAAGCTTCTTTCTCTTTGTTATCGGAGGATATTTCCTTTGGCCCTATAGTGTCCAAAGGCATCCGAAATATCTGTTCTCAGATTCCACAGAAATAAGGCTGGAAAAGAGATCCACGAAATACAGATGTAACTCTGTGAGTGGAAGTCACATAACACAGAGCAGTTTCTCAGAAAGCTTCTTTCCAGTTTTCATTGGAGGATATTTCCTTTTTCACCATAGCCCTCTATGGGCTTCCAAATATCACTTTGCCAATTCCACAAGAAGTGTCTTAGCGAAAGGCTTCTTGAGGGGAAAGCTGTAACTCTGTGAGATGATTTCACAGAACACAAAGAATTTTCTCAGAAAGCTTCTTTCTCTTTGTTATCGGAGGATATTTCCTTTGGCCCTCTAGTCTTCAAAGGGATCCGAAATATCTGGTCTCAGATTCCACAGAAATAAGGCTAGCAAAGAGATCCACGAAATACAGATGTAACTCTGTGAGTGGAAGTCGCATATCACAGAGCAGTTTCTCAGAAAGCTTCTTTCCAGATTTCATTGGAGGATATTTCCTTTTTCACCATAGCCCTCTATGGGCTTCCAAATATCACTTTGCCAATTCCACAAGAACTGTCTTAGCGAAAGGCTTCTTGAGGGGAAAGCTGTAACTCTGTGAGATGATTTCACAGAACACAAAGAAGTTTCTCAGAAAGCTTCTTTCTCTTTGTTATCGGAGGATATTTCCTTTGGCCCTATGGTCTTCAAAGGGATCCGAAATATCTGTTCTCAGATTCCACAGAAATAAGGCTAGCAAAGAGATCCACGAAATACAGATGTAACTCTGTGAGTGGAAGTCACATATCACAGAGCAGTTTCTCAGAAAGCTTCTTTCCAGATTTCATTGGAGGATATTTCCTTTTTCACCATTGCCCTCTATGGGCTTCCAAATATCACTTTGCCAATTCCACAAGAACTGTCTTAGAGAAAGGCTTCTTGAGGGGAAAGCTGTAACTCTGTGAGATGATTTCACAGAACACAAAGAAGTTTCTCAGAAAGCTTCTTTCTCTTTGTTATCGGAGGATATTTCCTTTGGCCCTATAGTCTTCAAAGGGATCCGAAATATCTGTTCTCAGATTCCACAGAAATTAGGCTAGCAAAGAGATCCACGAAATACAGATGTAACTCTGTGAGTGGAAGTCACATATCACAGAGCAGTTTCTCAGAAAGCTTCTTTCCAGATTTCATCGGAGGATATTTCCTTTTTCACCATAGCCGTCTATGGGCTTCCAAATATCACTTTGCCAATTCCACAAGAACTGTCTTAGCGAAAGGCTTCTTGAGGGGAAAGCTGTAACTCTGTGAGATGATTTCACAGAACACAAAGAAGTTTCTCAGAAAGCTTCTTTCTCTTTGTTATCGGAGGATATTTCCTTTGGCCCTTTAGTCTTCAAAGGGATCCGAAATATCTGTTCTCAGATTCCACAGAAATAAGGCTAGCAAAGAGATCCACGAAATACAGATGTAACTCTGTGAGTGGAAGTCACATATCACAGAGCAGTTTCTCAGAAATCTTCTTTCCAGATTTCATCGTAGGATATTTCCTTTTTCACCATAGCCGTCTCTGGGCTTCCAAATATCACTTTGCCAATTCCACGAGAACTCTCTTAGCGAAAAGCTCCTTGAGGGCAAAGCTGCAACTCTGAGAGATGATTTCACAGAACACAAAGAAGTTTCTCAGAAAGCTTCTTTCTCTTTGTTATCGGAGGGTATTTCCTTTGGCCCTATACTATTCAAAGGGATCCGAAATATCTGTTCTCAGATTCCACAGAAATAAGGCTAGCAAAGAGATCCACGAAATACAGATGTAACTCTGTGAGTGGAAGTCACATATCACAGAGCAGTTTCTCAGAAAGCTTCTTTCCAGATTTCATTGGAGGATATTTCCTTTTTCACCATAGCCCTCTATGGGCTTCCAAATATCACTTTGCCAATTCCACAAGAACTGTCTTAGCGAAAGGCTTCTTGAGGGGAAAGCTGTAACTCTATGAGATGATTTCACAGAACACAAAGAAGTTTCTCAGAAAGCTTCTTTCTCTTTGTTATCGGAGGATATTTCCTTTGGCCCTATAGTGTCCAATGGCATCCGAAATATCTGTTCTCAGATTCCACAGAAATAAGGCTAGAAAAGAGATCCACGAAATACAGATGTAACTCTGTGAGTGGAAGTCACATATCACAGAGCAGTTTCTCAGAAAGTTTCTTTCCAGATTTCATTGGAGGATATTTCCTTTTTCACCATAGCCCTCTATGGGCTTCCAAATATCACTTTGCCAATTCCACAAGAAGTGTCTTAGCGAAAGGCTTCTTGAGGGGAAAGCTGTAACTCTGTGAGATGATTTCACAGAACACAAAGAATTTTCTCAGAAAGCTTCTTTCTCTTTGTTATCGGAGGATATTTCCTTTGGCCCTATAGTCTTCAAAGGGATCCGAAATATCTGTTCTCAGATTCCACAGAAATAAGGCTAGCAAAGAGATCCACGAAATACAGATGTAACTCTGTGAGTGGACGTCACATATCACAGAGCAGTTTCTCAGAAAGCTTCTTTCCAGATTTCATTGGAGGATATTTCCTTTTTCACCATTGCCCTCTATGGGCTTCCAAATATCACTTTGCCAATTCCACAAGAACTGTCTTAGAGAAAGGCTTCTTGAGGGGAAAGCTGTAACTCTGTGAGATGATTTCACAGAACACAAAGAAGTTTCTCAGAAAGCTTCTTTCTCTTTGTTATCGGAGGATATTTCCTTTGGCCCTATAGTATTCAAAGGGATCCGAAATATCTGTTCTCAGATTCCACAGAAATAAGGCTAGCAAAGAGATCCACGAAATACAGATGTAACTCTGTGAGTGGAAGTCACATATCACAGAGCAGTTTCTCAGAAAGCTTCTTTCCAGATTTCATTGGAGGATATTTCCTTTTTCACCATAGCCCTCTATGGGCTTCCAAATATCACTTTGCCAATTCCACAAGAACTGTCTTAGCGAAAGGCTTCTTGAGGGGAAAGCTGTAACTCTATGAGATGATTTCACAGAACACAAAGAAGTTTCTCAGGAAGCTTCTTTCTCTTTGTTATCGGAGGATATTTCCTTTGGCCCTATAGTGTCCAAAGGCATCCGAAATATCTGTTCTCAGATTCCACAGAAATAAGGCTAGAAAAGAGATCCACGAAATACAGATGTAACTCTGTGAGTGGAAGTCACATATCACAGAGCAGTTTCTCAGAAAGTTTCTTTCCAGATTTCATTGGAGGATATTTCCTTTTTCACCATAGCCCTCTATGGGCTTCCAAATATCACTTTGCCAATTCCACAAGAAGTGTCTTAGCGAAAGGCTTCTTGAGGGGAAAGCTGTAACTCTGTGAGATGATTTCACAGAACACAAAGGAGTTTCTCAGAAAGCTTCTTTCTCTATGTTATCGGAGGATATTTCCTTTGGCCCTATAGTCTTCAAAGGGATCCGAAATATCTGTTCTCAGATTCCACAGACATAAGGCTAGCAAAGAGATCCACGAAATACAGATGTAACTCTGTGAGTGGAAGTCACATATCACAGAGCAGTTTCTCAGAAAGCTTCTTTCCAGATTTCATCTGAGGATATTTCCTTTTTCACCATAGCCCTCTATGGGCTTCCAAATATCACTTTGAAAATTCCACACGAACTGTCTTAGCGAAAGGCTTCTTGAGGGGAAAGCTGCAACTCTGGGAGATGATTTCACAGAACACAAAGAAGTTTCTCAGAAAGCTTCTTTCTGTTTGTTATGGGAGGATATTTCCTTTGGCCCTATAGTCTTCAAAGGGATTCTAACTATCTGCTCTCAGATTCCACAGAAATAAGGCTAGTAAAGAGATCCACGAAATACTGATGTAACTCTGTGAGTGGAAATCACATATCACAGAGCAGTTTCTCAGAATGCTTCTTTCCAGATTTCATTCGAGGATATTTCCTTTTTCACCATAGCCCTCTATGGGCTTCCAAATATCACTTTGCCAATTCCTCAAGAACTGTCTTAGCGAAAGGCTTCTTGAGGGGAAAGCTGTAACTCTGTGAGATGATTTCACAGAACACAAAGAAGTTTCTCAGAAAGCTTCTTTCTCTTTGCTATCGGAGGATATTTCCTTTGGCCCTATAGTCTTCAAAGGGATCCGAAATATCTGTTCTCAGATTCCACAGAAATAAGGCTAGCAAAGAGATCCACGAAATACAGATGTAACTCTGTGAGTGGAAGTCACATATCAAAGAGCAGTTTCTCAGAAAGCTTCTTTCCAGATTTCATCTGAGGATATTTCCTTTTTCACCATAGCCCTATATGGGCTTCCAAATATCACTTTGCCAATTCCACAAGAACTGTCTTAGCGAAAGGCTTCTTGAGGGGAAAGCTGTAACTCTATGAGATGATTTCACAGAACACAAAGAAGTTTCTCAGAAAGCTTCTTTCTCTTTGTTATCGGAGGATATTTCCTTTGGCCCTATAGTCTTCAAAGGCATCCGAAATATCTGTTCTCAGATTCCACAGAAATAAGGCTAGCAAAGAGATCCCCGAAACACAGATGTAACTCTGTGAGTGGAAGTCACATATCACAGAGCAGTTTCTCAGAAAGCTTCTTTCCAGATTTCATTGGAGGATATTTCCTTTTTCACCATAGCCCTCTATGGGCTTCCAAATATCACTTTGCCAATTCCACAAGAACTGTCTTAGCGAAAGGCTTCTTGAGGGGAAAGCTCTAACTCTGTGAGATGATTTCACAGAACACAAAGAATTTTCTCAGAAACCTTCTTTCTCTTTGTTATCGGAGGATATTTCCTTTGGCCCTATAGTCTTCAAAGGGATCCGAAATATCTGTTCTCAGATTCCACAGAAATAAGGCTAGCAAAGAGATCCACGAAATACAGATGTAACTCTGTGAGTGGATGTCACATATCACAGAGCAGTTTCTCAGAAAGCTTCTTTCCAGATTTCATTGGAGGATATTTCCTTTTTCACCATTGCCCTCTATGGGCTTCCAAATATCACTTTGCCAATTCCACAAGAACTGTCTTAGAGAAAGGTTTCTTGAGGGGAAAGCTGTAACTCTATGAGATGATTTCACAGAACACAAAGAAGTTTCTCAGAAAGCTTCTTTCCAGATTTCATCGGAAGATATTTCCTTTTTCACCATAGCCCTGTATGGGCTTCCAAGTATCACTTTTCCAATTCCACAAGAACTGTTTTAGTGAAAGGCTTCTTGAGGAGAAAGCTGTAACTCTGTGAGATGATTTCACAGAACACAAAGAAGTTTCTCAGAAAGCTTCTTTCTCTTTGTTATCGGAGGATATTTCCTTTGGCCCTATAGTCTTCAAAGGGATCCGAAATATCTGTTCTCAGATTCCACAGAAATAAGGCTAGCAAAGAGATCCACGAAATACAGATGTAACTCAGTGAGTGGAAGTCACATATCACAGAGCAGTTTCTCAGAAAGCTTCTTTCCAGATTTCATCGGAGGATATTTCCTTTTTCACCATAGCCCTCTATGGGCTTCCAAATATCACTTTGCCAATTCCACAAGAACTGTCTTAGCGAAAGGCTTCTTGAGGGGAAAGCTGTAACTCTGTGATATGATTTCACAGAACACAAAGAAGTTTCTCAGAAAGCTTCTTTCTGTTTGTTATGGGAGGATATTTCCTTTGGCCCTATAGTCTTTAAAGGGATTCTAACTATCTGCTCTCAGATTCCACAGAAATAAGGCTAGCAAAGAGATCCACGAAATACTGATGTAACTCTGTGAGTGGAAATCACATATCACAGAGCAGTTTCTCAGAATGCTTCTTTCCAGATTTCATTCGAGGATATTTCCTTTTTCACCATAGCCCTCTATGGGCTTCCAAATATCACTTTGCCAATTCCAAAAGAACTGTCTTAGCGAAAGGCTTCTTGAGGGGAAAGCTGTAACTCTGTGAGATGATTTCACAGAACACAAAGAAGTTTCTCAGAAAGCTTCTTTCTCTTTGTTATCGGAGGATATTTCCTTTGGCCCTATAGTCTTCAAAGGGATCCGAAATATCTGTTCTCAGATTCCACAGAAATAAGGCTAGCAAAGAGATCCACGAAATACAGATGTAACTCTGTGAGTGGAAGTCACATATCACAGAGCAGTTTCTCAGAAAGCTTCTTTCCAGATTTCATCGGAGGATATTTCCTTTTTCACCATAGCCCTCTATGGGCTTCCAAGTATCACTTTTCCAATTCCACAAGAACTGTTTTAGCGAAAGGCTTCTTGAGGGGAAAGCTGTAACTCTATGAGATGATTTCACAGAACACAAAGAAGTTTCTCAGAAAGCTTCTTTCTCTTTGTTATCGGAGGATATTTCCTTTGGCCCTATAGTCTTCAAAGGGATCCGAAATATCTGTTCTCAGATTCCACAGAAATAAGGCTAGCAAAGAGATCCACGAAATACAGATGTAACTCTGTGAGTGGAAGTCACATATCACAGAGCAGTTTCTCAGAAAGCTTCTTTCCAGATTTCATCCGAGGATATTTCCTTTTTCACCGTAGCCCACTATGGGCTTCCAAATATCACTTTGCCAATTCCACAAGAACTGTCTTAGCGAAAGGCTTCTTGAGGGGAAGCTGTAACTCTGTGAGATGATTTCACAGAACACAAAGAAGTTTCTCAGAAAGCTTCTTTCTCTTTGTTATCGGAGGACATTTCCTTGGCCCTATAGTCTTCAAAGGGATCCGAAATATCTGTTCTCAGATTCCACAGAAATAAGGCTAGCAAAGAGATCCACAAAATACAGATGTAACTCTGTGAGTGGAAGTCACATGTCACAGAGCAGTTTCTCAGAAAGCTTCTTTACAGATTTCATTGGAGGATATTTCCTTTTTCACCATAGCCGTCTATGGGCTTCCAAATATCACTTTGCTAATTCCACAAGAACTGTCTTAGCGAAAGGCTTCTTCAGGGGAAAGCTGTAACTCTGGGAGATGATTTCACAGAACACAAAGAAGTTTCTCAGAAAGCTTCTTTCTCTTTTTTATCGTTGGATATTTCTTTGGCCCTATAGTCTTCAAAGGGATCCGAAATATCTGTTCTCAGATTCCACAGAAATAAGGCTAGCAAAGAGATCCACGAAATAGAGATGTAACTCTGTGAGTGGAAGTCACATATCACAGAGCAGTTTCTCAGAAAGCTTCTTTCCAGATTTCATTGGAGGATATTTCCTTTTTCACCATTGCGCTCTATGGGCTTCCAAATATCACTTTGCCAATTCCACAAGAACTGTCTTAGAGAAAGGCTTATTGAGGGGAAAGCTGTAACTCTGTGAGATGATTTCACAGAACACAAAGAAGTTTCTCAGAAAGCTTCTTTCTCTTTGTTATCGGAGGATATTTCCTTTGGCCCTATAGTCTTCAAAGGGATCCGAAATATCTGTTCTCAGATTCCACAGAAATAAGGCTAGCAAAGAGATCCACGAAATACAGATGTAACTCTGTGAGTGGAAGTCACATATCACAGAGCAGTTTCTCAGAAAGCTTCTTTCCAGATTTCATCGGAGGATATTTCCTTTTTCACCATAGCCGTCTATGGGCTTCCAAATATCACTTTGCCAATTCCACAAGAACTGTCTTAGCGAAAGGCTTCTTGAGGGGAAAGCTGTAACTCTGTGAGATGATTTCACAGAACACAAAGAAGTTTCTCAGAAAGCTTCTTTCTCTTTGTTATCTGAGGATATTTCCTTTGGCCCTATAGTATTCAAAGGGATCCGAAATATCTGTTCTCAGATTCCACAGAAATAAGGCTAGCAAAGAGATCCACGAAATACAGATGTAGTTCTGTGAGTGGAAGTCACATATCACAGAGCAGTTTCTCAGAAAGCTTCTTTCCAGATTTCATCTGAGGATATTTCCTTTTTCACCGTAGCCCCCTATGGGCTTCCAAATATCACTTTGCCAATTCCACAAGAACTGTCTTAGCGAAAGGCTTCTTGAGGGGCAAGCTGTAACTCTGTGAGATGATTTCACAGAACACAAAGAAGTTTCTCAAAAAGCTTCTTTCTCTTTGTTATCGGAGGACATTTCTTTGTCCCTATAGTCTTCAAAGGGATCCGAAATATCTGTTCTCAGATTCCACAGAAATAAGGCTATCAAAGAGATCCACAAAATACAGATGTAACTCTGTGAGTGGAAGTCACATGTCACAGAGCAGTTTCTCAGAAAGCTTCTTTACAGATTTCATTGGAGGATATTCCTTTTTCACAATAGCCCTCTATGGGCTTCCAAATATCACTTTGCCAATTCCACAAGAACTGTCTTAGCGAAAGGCTTCTTCAGGGGAAAGCTGTAACTCTGGGAGATGATTTCACAGAACACAAAGAAGTTTCTCAGAAAGCTTCTTTCACTTTTTTATCGTTGGATATTTCTTTGGCCCTATAGTCTTCAAAGGGATCCGAAATATCTGTTCTCAGATTCCACAGAAATAAGGCTAGCAAAGAGATCCACGAAATACAGATGTAACTCTGTGAGTGGAAGTCACATATCACAGAGCAGTTTCTCAGAAAGCTTCTTTCCAGATTTCATTGGAGGATATTTCCTTTTTCACCATAGCCCTCTATGGGCTTCCAAATATCACTTTGCCAATTCCACAAGAAGTGTCTTAGCGAAAGGCTTCTTGAGGGGAAAGCTGTAACTCTGTGAGATGATTTCACAGAACACAAAGAATTTTCTCAGAAAGCTTCTTTCTCTTTGTTATCGGAGGATATTTCCTTTGGCCCTATAGTCTTCAAAGGGATCCGAAATATCTGTTCTCAGATTCCACAGAAAAAAGGCTAGCAAAGAGATCCACGAAATACAGATGTAACTCTGTGAGTGGAAGTCACATATCACAGAGCAGTTTCTCAGAAAGCTTCTTTCCAGATTTCATTGGAGGATATTTCCTTTTTCACCATTGCCCTCTATGGGCTTCCAAATATCACTTTGCCAATTCCACAAGAACTGTCTTAGAGAAAGGCTTCTTGAGGGGAAAGCTGTAACTCTGTGAGATGATTTCACAGAACACAAAGAAGTTTCTCAGAAAGCTTCTTTCTCTTTGTTATCGGAGGATATTTCCTTTGGCCCTATAGTCTTCAAAGGGATCCGAAATATCTGTTCTCAGATTCCACAGAAATAAGGCTAGCAAAGAGATCCACGAAATACAGATGTAACTCTGTGATTGGAAGTCACATATCACAGAGCAGTTTCTCAGAAAGCTTCTTTCCAGATTTCATCGGACGATATTTCCTTTTTCACCATAGCCGTCTATGGGCTTCCAAATATCACTTTGCCAATTCCACGAGAACTGTCTTAGCGAAAGGCTTCTTGAGGGGAAAGCTGTAACTCTGTGAGATGATTTCACAGAACACAAAGAAGTTTCTCAGAAAGCTTCTTTCTCTTTCTTATCGGAGGATATTTCCTTTGGCCCTATAGTCTTCAAAGGGATCCGAAATATCTGTTCTCAGATTCCACAGAAATAAGGCTAGCAAAGAGATCCACGAAATACAGATGTAACTCTGTGAGTGGAAGTCACATATCACAGAGCAGTTTCTCAGAAAGCTTCTTTCCAGATTTCATCTGAGGATATTTCCTTTTTCACCATAGCCCTCTATGGGCTTCCAAATATCACTTTGCCAATTCCACAAGAACTGTCTTAGCGAACGGCTTCTTGAGGGGAAAGCTGTAACTCTATGAGATGATTTCACAGAACACAAAGAAGTTTCTCAGAAAGCTTCTTTCTCTTTGTTATCGGAGGATATTTCCTTTGGCCCTATAGACTTCAAAGGCATCCGAAATATCTGTTCTCAGATTCCACAGAAATAAGGCTAGCAAAGAGATCCACGAAATACAGATGTAACTCTGTGAGTGGAAGTCACATATCACAGAGCAGTTTCTCAGAAAGCTTCTTTCCAGATTTCATTGGAGGATATTTCCTTTTTCACCATAGCCCTCTATGGGCTTCCAAATATCACTTTGCCAATTCCACAAGAACTGTCTTAGCGAAAGGCTTCTTGAGGGGAAAGCTCTAACTCTGTGAGATGATTTCACAGAACACAAAGAATTTTCTCAGAAAGCTTCTTTCTCTTTGTTATCGGAGGATATTTCCTTTGGCCCTATAGTCTTCAAAGGGATCCGAAATATCTGCTCTCAGATTCCACAGAAATAAGGCTAGCAAAGAGATCCACGAAATACAGATGTAACTCTGTGAGTGGATGTCACATATCACAGAGCAGTTTCTCAGAAAGCTTCTTTCCAGATTTAATTGGAGGATATTTCCTTTTTCACCATTGCCCTCTATGGGCTTCCAAATATCACTTTGCCAATTCCACAAGAACTGTCTTAGAGAAAGGTTTATTGAGGGGAAAGCTGTAACTCTGTGAGATGATTTCACAGAACACAAAGAAGTTTCTCAGAAAGCTTCTTTCTCTTTGTTATTGAGGATATTTCCTTTGGCCCTATAGTCTTCAAAGGGATCCGAAATATCTGTTCTCAGATTCCACAGAAATAAGGCTAGCAAAGAGATCCACGAAATACAGATGTAACTCTGTGAGTGGAAGTCACATATCACAGAGCAGTTTCTCAGAAAGCTTCTTTCCAGATTTCATCGGTGGATATTTCCTTTTTCACCATAGCCCTGTATGGGCTTCCAAGTATCACTTTTCCAATTCCACAAGAACTGTTTTAGCGAAAGGCTTCTTGAGGGGAAAGCTGTAACTCTGTGAGATGATTTCACAGAACACAAAGAAGTTTCTCAGAAAGCTTCTTTCTCTTTGTTATCGGAGGATATTTCCTTTGGCCCTATAGTCTTCAAAGGGATCCGAAATATCTGTTTTCAGATTCCACAGAAATAAGGCTAGCAAAGAGATCCACGAAATACAGATGTAACTCTGTGAGTGGAAGTCACATATCACAGAGCAGTTTCTCAGAAAGCTTCTTTCCAGATTTCATCGGAGGATATTTCCTTTTTCACCATAGCCCTCTATGGGCTTCCAAATATCACTTTGCCAATTCCACGAGAACTGTCTTAGCGAAAGGCTTCTTGAGGGGAAAGCTGTAACTCTGTGAGATGATTTCACAGAACACAAAGAAGTTTCTCAGAAAGCTTCTTTCTGTTTGTTATGGGAGGATATTTCCTTTGGCCCTATAGTCTTCAAAGGGATTCTAACTATCTGCTCTCAGATTCCACAGAAATAAGGCTAGCAAAGAGATCCACGAAATACTGATGTAACTCTGTGAGTGGAAATCACATATCACAGAGCAGTTTCTCAGAATGCTTCTTTCCAGATTTCACTCGAGGATATTTCCTTTTTCACCATAGCCCTCTATGGGCTTCCAAATATCACTTTGCCAATTCCACAAGAACTGTCTTAGCGAAAGGCTTCTTGAGGGGAAAGCTGTAACTCTGTGAGATGATTTCACAGAACACAAAGAAGTTTCTCAGAAAGCTTCTTTCTCTTTGTTATCGGAGGATATTTCCTTTGGCCCTATAGTCTTCAAAGGGATCCGAAATATCTGTTCTCAGATTCCACAGAAGTAAGGCTAGCAAAGAGATCCACGAAATACAGATGTAACTCTGTGAGTGGAAGTCACATATCACAGAGCAGTTTCTCAGAAAGCTTCTTTCCAGATTTCATCTGAGGATATTTCCTTTTTCACCATAGCCCTCTATGGGCTTCCAAATACCACTTTGCCAATTCCACAAGAACTGTCTTAGCGAAAGGCTTCTTTAGGGGAAAGCTGTAACTCTGGCGATGATTTCACAGAACACAAAGATGTTTCTCAGAAAGCTTCTTTCTCTTTGTTATCGGAGGATATTTCCTTTGGCCCTATAGTCTTCAAAGGGATCCGAAATATCTGTTCTCAGATTCCACAGAAATAAGGCTAGCAAAGAGATCCACGAAATACAGATGTAACTCTGTGAGTGGAAGTCACATATCACACAGCAGTTTCTCAGAAAGCTTCTTTCCAGATTTCATCGGAGGATATTTCCTTTTTCACCATAGCCCTCTATGGGCTTCCAAATATCACTTTGCCAATTCCACAAGAACTGTCTTAGCGAAAGGCTTCTTGAGGGGAAAGCTGTAACTCTGTGAGATGATTTCACAGAACACAAAGAAGTTTCTCAGAAAGCTTCTTTCTCTTTGTTATCGGAGGATATTTCCTTTGGCCCTATAGTCTTCAAAGGGATTCGAAATATCTGTTCTCAGATTCAACAGAAATAAGGCTAGCAAAGAGATCCACGAAATACAGATGTAACTCTGTGAGTGGAAGTCACATATCACAGAGCAGTTTCTCAGAAAGCTTCTTTCCAGATTTCATCGGAGGATAATTCCTTTTTCACCATAGACCTCTATGGGCTTCCAAATATCACTTTGCCAATTCCACAAGAACTGTCTTAGCGAAAGGCTTCTTGAGGGGAAAGCTGCAACTCTGGGAGATGATTTCACAGAACACAAAGGAGTTTCTCAGAAAGCTTCTTTCTCTTTGTTATCGGAGGATATTTCCTTTGGCCCTATAGTCTTCAAAGGGATCCGAAATATCTGTTCTCAGATTCCACAGAAATAAGGCTAGCAAAGAGATCCACGAAATACAGATGTAACTCTGTGAGTGGAAGTCACATATCACAGAGCAGTTTCTCAGAAAGCTTCTTTCCAGATTTCATCTGAGGATATTTCCTTTTTCACCATAGCCCTCTATGGGCTTCCAAATATCACTTTGCCAATTCCACAAGAACTGTCTTAGCGAAAGGCTTCTTGAGGGGAAAGCTGTAACTCTATGAGATGATTTCACAGAACACAAAGAAGTTTCTCAGAAAGCTTCTTTCTCTTTGTTATCGGAGGATATTTCCTTTGGCCCTATAGTCTTCAAAGGGATCCGAAATATCTGTTCTCAGATTCCACAGAAATAAGGCTAGCAAAGAGATCCACGAAATACAGATGTAACTCTGTGAGTGGAAGTCACATATCACAGAGCAGTTTCTCAGAAAGCTTCTTTCCAGATTTCATCGGAGGATATTTCCTTTTTCACCATAGCCGTCTATGGGCTTCCAAATATCACTTTGCCAATTCCACAAGAACTGTCTTAGCGAAAGGCTTCTTGAGGGGAAAGCTGTAACTCTGTGAGATGATTTCACAGAACACAAAGAAGTTTCTCAGAAAGCTTCTTTCTCTTTGTTATCGGAGGATATTTCCTTTGGCCCTATAGTCTTCAAAGGGATCCGAAATATCTGTTCTCAGATTCCACAGAAATAACGCTAGCAAAGAGATCCACAAAATACAGATGTAACTCTGTGAGTGGAAGTCACATATCACATAGCAGTTTCTCAGAAAGCTTCTTTCCAGATTTCATCGGAGGGTATTTCCTTTTTCACAATAGCCCTCTATGGGCTTCCAAATATCACTTTGCCAATTCCACAAAAACTGTCTTAGCGAAAGGCTTCTTCAGGGGAAAGCTGTAACTCTGGGAGATGATTTCACAGAACACAAAGAAGTTTCTCAGAAAGCTTCTTTCTCTTTGTTATGGGAGGATATTTCCTTTGGCCCTATAGTCTTCAAAGGGATTCGAAATATCTGCTCTCAGATTCCACAGAAATAAGGCTAGCAAAGAGATCCACGAAATACTGATATAACTCTGTGAGTGCAAATCACATATCACAGAACAGTTTCTCAGAAAGCTTCTTTCCAGATTTCATTCGAGGATATTTCCTTTTTCACCATAGCCCTCTACGGGCTTCCAAATATCACTTTGCCAATTCCACAAGAACTGTCTTAGCGAAAGGCTTCTTGAGGGGAAAGCTGTAACTCTGTGAGATGATTTCACAGAACACAAAGAAGTTTCTCAGAAAGCTTCTTTCTCTTTGTTATCGGAGGATATTTCCTTTGGCCCTATAGTCTTCAAAGGGATCCGAAATATCTGTTCTCAGATTCCACAGAAATAAGGCTAGCAAAGGGATCCACGAAATACAGATATACTCTGTGAGTGGAAGTCACATATCACAGAGCAGTTTCTCAGAAAGCTTCTTTCCAGATTTCATCGGAGGATATTTCCTTTTTCAAGATAGCCCTCTATGGGCTTCCAAATATCACTTTGCCATTTCCACGAGAACTGTCTTAGCGAAAGGCTTCTTGAGAGGAAAGATGTAACTCTGGGAGATGATTTCACAGAACACAAAGAAGTTTCTCAGAAAGCTTCTTTGTCTTTGTTATGGGAGGATATTTCCTTTCTCCATATAGTCTTCAAAGGGATCCGAAATATCTGTTCTCAGATTCCACAGAAATAAGGCTAGTAAAGAGATCCACGAAATACAGATGGAACTCTGTGAGTGGAAGTCACATATCACAGAGCAGTTTCTCAGAAAGCTTCTTTCCAGATTTCATCGGAGGATATTTCCTTTTTCACCATAGCCCTCTAAGGGCTTCCAAGTATCACTTTTCCAATTCCACAAGAACTGTTTTAGCAAAAGGCTTCTTGAGGGGAAAGCTGTAACTCTGACAGATGATTTCACAGAACACAAAGAAGTTTCTCAGAAAGCTTCTTTCTCTTTGTTATCGGAGGATATTTCCTTTGGCCCTATAGTCTTCAAAGGGATCCGAAATATCTGTTCTCAGATTCCACAGAAATAAGGCTAGCAAAGAGATCCACGAAATACAGATGTAACTCTGTGAGTGGAAGTCACATATCACAGATCAGTTTCTCAGAAAGCTTCTTTCCAGATTTCATCCGAGGATATTTCCTTTTTCACCGTAGCCCCCTATGGGCTTCCAAATATCACTTTGCCAATTCCACAAGAACTGTCTCAGCGAAAGGCTTCTTGAGGGAAAAGCTGTAACTCTGTGAGATGATTTCACAGAACACAAAGAAGTTTCTCAGAAAGCTTCTTTCTCTTTGTTATCGGAGGACATTTCTTTGGCCCTATAGTCTTCAAAGGGATCCGAAATATCTGTTCTCAGATTCCACAGAAATAAGGCTAGCAAAGAGATCCACAAAATACAGATGTAATTCTGTGAGTGGAAGTCACATGTCACAGAGCAGTTTCTCAGAAAGCTTCTTTCCAGATTTCATTGGAGGATATTTCCTTTTTCACAATAGCCCTCTATGGGCTTCCAAATATCACTTTGCCAATTCCACAAGAACTGTCTTAGCGAAAGGCTTCTTGAGGGGAAAGCTGTAACTTTGTGAGATGATTTCACAGAACACAAAGAAGTTTCTCAGAAAGCTTGTATCTCTTTGTTATCGGAGGATATTTCCTTTGGCCCTATAGTCTTCAAAGGGATCCGAAATATCTGTTCTCAGATTCCACAGAAATAAGGCTAGCAAAGAGATCCACGAAATACAGATGTAACTCTGTGAGTGGAAGTCACATATCACAGAGCAGTTTCGCAGAAAGCTTCTTTCCAGATTTCATCGGAGGATATTTCCTTTTTCACCTTAGCCGTCTATGGGCTTCCAAATATCACTTTGCCAATTCCACAAGAACTGTCTTAGCGAAAGGCTTCTTGAGGGGAAAGCTGCAACTCTGTGAGATGATTTCACAGAACACAAAGAAGTTTCTCAGAAAGCTTCTTTCTCTTTGTTATCGGAGGATATTTCCTTTGGCCCTATAGTCTTCAAAGGGATCCGAAATATCTGTTTTCAGATTCCACAGAAATAAGGCTAGGAAAGAGATCCACGAAATACAGATGTAACTCTGTGAGTGGAAGTCACATATCACAGAGCAGTTTCTCAGAAATCTTCTTTCCAGATTTCATCTGAGGATATTTCCTTTTTCACCATAGCCCTCTATGGGCTTCCAAATATCACTTTGCCAATTCCACAAGAACTGTCTTAGCGAAAGGCTTCTTGAGGGGAAAGCTGTAACTCTATGAGATGATTTCACAGAACACAAAGAGGTTTCTCAGAAAGCTTCTTTCTCTTTGTTATCGGAGGATATTTCCTTTGGCCCTATAGTCTTCAAAGGGATCCGAAATATCTGTTCTCAGATTCCACAGAAATAAGGCTAGCAAAGAGATCCAAGAAATACAGATGTAACTCTGTGAGTGGAAGTCACATATCACAGAGCAGTTTCTCAGAAAGCTTCTTTCCAGATTTCATCGGAGGATATTTCCTTTTTCACCATAGCCCTCTATGGGCTTCCAAATATCACTTTGCCAATTCCACAAGAACTGTCTTAGCGAAAGGCTTCTTGAGGGGAAAGCTGTAACTCTGTGAGATGATTTCACAGAACACAAAGAAGTTTCTCAGAAAGCTTCTTTCTCTTTGTTATCGGAGGATATTTCCTTTGGCCCTATAGTCTTCAAAGGGATCCGAAATATCTGTTCTCAGATTCCACAGAAATAAGGCTAGCAAAGAGATCCACAAAATACAGATGTAACTCTGTGAGTGGAAGTCACATATCACAGAGCAGTTTCTCAGAAAGCTTCTTTCCAGATTTCATTGGAGGGTATTTCCTTTTTCACCATAGCCCTCTATGGGCTTCCAAATATCACTTTGCCAATTCCACAAAAACTGTCTTAGCGAAAGGCTTCTTGAGGGGAAAGCTGTAACTCTGTGAGATGATTTCACAGAACACAAAGAAGTTTCTCAGAAAGCTTCTTTCTCTTTGTTATCGGAGGATATTTCCTTTGGCCCTATAGTCTTCAAAGGGATCCGAAATATCTGTTCTCAGACTCCACAGAAATAAGGCTAGCAAAGAGATCCACGAAATACAGATGAAACTCTGTGAGTGGAAGTCTCATATCACAGAGCAGTTTCTCAGAATGCTTCTTTCCAGATTTCATCGGAGGATATTTCCTTTTTCACCATAGCCCTCTATGGGCTTCCAAATATCACTTTGCCAATTCCACAAGAACTGTGTTAGCGAAAGGCTTCTTGAGGGGAAAGCTGTAACTCTGTGAGATCATTTCACAGAACACAAAGAAGTTTCTCAGAAAGCTTCTTTCTGTTTGTTATGGGAGGATATTTCCTTTGGCCCTATAGTCTTCAAAGGGATTCTAACTATCTGCTCTCAGATTCCACAGAAATAAGGCTAGCAAAGAGATCCATGAAATACAGACGTAACTCTGTGAGTGGAAGTCACATATCACAGAGCAGTTTCTCAGAAAGCTTCTTTCCAGATTTCATTGGAGGATATTTCCTTTTTCACCATAGCCCTCTATGGGCTTCGAAATATCACTTTGCCAATTCCACAAGAACTGTCTTAGAGAAAGGCTTCTTCAGGGGAAAGCTGTAACTCTGTGAGATGATTTCACAGAACACAAAGAAGTTTCTCAGAAAGCTTCTTTCTCTTTGTTATCGGAGGATATTTCCTTTGGCCCTATAGTCTTCAAAGGGATCGGAAATATCTGTTCTCAGATTCCACAGAAATAAGGCTAGCAAAGAGATCCACGAAATACAGATGTAACTCTGTGAGTGGAAGTCACATAACACAGAGCAGTTTCTCAGAAAGATTCTTTCCAGATTTCATCGGAGGATATTTCCTTTTTCACCATAGCCGTCTATGGGCTTCCAAATATCACTTTGCCAATTCCACGAGAACTGTCTTAGCGAAAAGATTGTTGAGGGGAAAGCTGCAACTCTGAGAGATGATTTCACAGAACACAAAGAAGTTTCTCAGAAAGCTTCTTTCTCTTTGTTATCGGAGGATATTTCCTTTGGCCCTATAGTATTCAAAGGGATCCGAAATATCTGTTCTCAGATTCCACAGAAATAAGGCTAGCAAAGAGATCCACGAAATACAGATGTAACTCTGTGAGTGGAAGTCACATATCACAGAGCAGTTTCTCAGAAAGCTTCTTTCCAGATTTCATCGGAGGATATTTCCTTTTTCACCATAGCCCTCTATGGGCTTCCAAATATCACTTTGCCAATTCCACAAGAACTGTCTTAGCGAAAGGCTTCTTGAGGGGAAAGCTGTAACTCTTTGAGATGATTTCACAGAACACAAAGAAGTTTCTCCGAAAGCTTCTTTCTCTTTGTTATCGGAGGATATTTCCTTTGGCCCTATAGTCTTCAAAGGCATCCGAAATATCTGTTCTCAGATTCCACAGAAATAAGGCTAGCAAAGAGATCCACGAAATACAGATGTAACTCTGTGAGTGGAAGTCACTTATCACAGAGCAGTTTCTCAGAAAGCTTCTTTCCAGATTTCATTGGAGGATATTTCCTTTTTCACCATAGCCCTCTATGGGCTTCCAAATATCACTTTGCCAATTCCACAAGAACTGTCTTAGCGAAAGGCTTCTTGAGGGGAAAGCTGTAACTCTATGAGATGATTTCACAGAACACAAAGAGGTTTCTCAGAAAGCTTCTTTCTCTTTGTTATCGGAGGATATTTCCTTTGGCCCTATAGTCTTAAAAGGGATCCGAAATATCTGTTTTCAGATTCCACAGAAATAAGGCTAGCAAAGAGATCCACGATATACAGATGTAACTCTGTGAGTGGAAGTCACATATCACAGAGCAGTTTCTCAGAAAGCTTCTTTCCAGATTTCATCGGAGGATATTTACTTTTTCTCCATAGCCCTCTATGGGCTTCCAAATATCACTTTGCCAATTCCACAAGAACTGTCTTAGCGAAAGGCTTCTTGAGGGGAAAGCTGTAACTCTGTGAGATGATTTCACAGAACACAAAGAAGTTTCTCAGAAAGCTTCTTTCTCTTTTTTATCGGAGGATATTTCCTTGGCCCTATAGTCTTCAAAGGGATCCGAAATATCTGTTCTCAGATTCCACAGAAATAAGGCTAGCAAAGAGATCCACAAAATACAGATGTAACTCTGTGAGTGGAAGTCACATATCACAGAGCAGTTTCTCAGAAAGCTTCTTTCCAGATTTCATTGGAGGGTATTTCCTTTTTCACCATAGCCCTCTATGGGCTTCCAAATATCACTTTGCCAATTCCACAAAAACTGTCTTAGCGAAAGGCTTCTTCAGGGGAAAGCTGTAACTCTGGGAGATGATTTCACAGAACACAAAGAAGTTTCTCAGAAAGCTTCTTTCTCTTTGTTATCGGAGGATATTTCCTTTGGCCCTATAGTCTTCAAAGGGATCCGAAATATCTGTTCTCAGACTCCACAGAAATAAGGCTAGCAAAGAGATCCACGAAATACAGATGAAACTCTGTGAGTGGAAGTCTCATATCACAGAGCAGTTTCTCAGAATGCTTCTTTCCAGATTTCATCGGAGGATATTTCCTTTTTCACCATAGCCCTCTATGTTCTTCCAAATATCACTTTGCCAATTTCTCAAGAACTGTCTTAGCGAAAGGCTTCTTGAGGGGAAAGCTGTAACTCTGTGAGATGATTTCACAGAACACAAAGAAGTTTCTCAGTAAGCTTCTTTCTCTTTGTTATCGGAGGATATTTCCTTTGGCCCTATAGTCTTCAAAGGGATCGGAAATATCTGTTCTCAGATTCCACAGAAATAAGGCTAGCAAAGAGATCCACGAAATACAGATGTAACTCTGTGAGTGGAAGTCACATATCACAGAGCAGTTTCTCAGAAAGCTTCTTTCCAGATTTCATCGGAGGATATTTACTTTTTCACCATAGCCCTCTATGGGCTTCCAAATATCACTTTGCCAATTCCACAAGAACTGTCTTAGCGAAAGGCTTCTTGAGGGGAAAGCTGTAACTCTGTGAGATGATTTCACAGAACACAAAGAAGTTTCTCAGAAAGCTTCTTTCTCTTTGTTATCGGAGGATATTTCCTTTGGCCCTATAGTCTTCAAAGGGATCCGAAATATCTGTTCTCAGATTCCACAGAAATAAGGCTAGCAAAGAGATCCACAAAATACAGATGTAACTCTGTGAGTGGAAGTCACATATCACAGAGCAGTTTCTCAGAAAGCTTCTTTCCAGATTTCATTGGAGGGTATTTTCTTTTTCACAATAGCCCTCTATGGGCTTCCAAATATCACTTTGCCAATTGCACAAGAACTTTCTTAGCGAAAGGCTTCTTGAGGGGAAAGCTGTAACTCTGGGAGATGATTTCACAGAACACAAAGAAGTTTCTCAGAAAGCTTCTTTCTCTTTGTTATCGGAGGATATTTCCTTTGGCCCTATAGTCTTCAAAGGGATCCGAAATATCTGTTCTCAGACTCCACAGAAATAAGTTTAGCAAAGAGATCCACGAAATACAGATGAAACTCTGTGAGTGGAAGTCTCATATCACAGAGCAGTTTCTCAGAATGCTTCTTTCCAGATTTCATCGGAGGATATTTCCTTTTTCACCATAGCCCTCTATGGGCTTCCAAATATCACTTTGCCAATTCCACAAGAACTGTCTTAGCGAAAGGCTTCTTGAGGGGAAAGCTGTAACTCTGTGAGATCATTTCACAGAACACAAAGAAGTTTCTCAGAAAGCTTCTTTCTGTTTGTTATGGGAGGATATTTCCTTTGGCCCTATAGTCTTCAAAGGGATTCTAACTATCTGCTCTCAGATTCCACAGAAATAAGGCTAGCAAAGAGATCAACGAAATACTGATGTGACTCTGTGAGTGGAAATCACATATCACAGAGCAGTTTCTCAGAAAGCTTCTTTCCAGATTTCATTCGAGGATATTTCCTTTTTCACCATAGCCCTCTATGGGCTTCCAAATGTCACTTTGCATATTCCACAAGAACTGTCTTAGCGAAAGGCTTCTTGAGGGGAAAGCTGTAACTCTGTGAGGTGATTTCACAGAACACAAAGAAGTTTCTCAGAAAGCTTCTTTCTCTTTGTTATCGGAGGATATTTCCTTTGGCCCTATAGTCTTCAAAGGGATCCGAAATATCTGTTCTCAGATTCCACCGAAATAAGGCTAGCAAAGAGATCCACGAAATACAGATATAACACTGTGAGCGGAAGTCACACATCACAGAGCAGTTTCTCAGAAAGCTTCTTTCCAGATTTCATCGGAGGATATTTCCTTTTTCAAGATAGCCCTCTATGGGCCTCCAAATATCACTTTGCCATTTCCACAAGAACAGTCTTAGCGAAAGGCTTCTTGAGGGGAAAGCTGTAACTCTGTGAGATGATTTCACAGAACACAAAGAAGTTTCTCAGAAAGCTTCTTTCTCTTTGTTATCGGAGGACATTTCTTTGGCCCTATAGTCTTCAAAGGGATCCGAAATATCTGTTCTCAGATTCCACAGAAATAAGGCTAGCAAAGAGATCCATGAAATACAGACGTAACTCTGTGAGTGGAAGTCACATATCACAGAGCAGTTTCTCAGAAAGCTTCTTTCCAGATTTCATTGGAGGATATTTCCTTTTTCACCATAGCCCTCTATGGGCTTCGAAATATCACTTTGCCAATTCCACAAGAACTGTCTTAGAGAAAGGCTTCTTCAGGGGAAAGCTGTAACTCTGTGAGATGATTTCACAGAACACAAAGAAGTTTCTCAGAAAGCTTCTTTCTCTTTGTTATCGGAGGATATTTCCTTTGGCCCTATAGTCTTCAAAGGGATCCGAAATATCTGTTCTCAGATTCCACAGAAATAAGGCTAGCAAAGAGATCCACGAAATACAGATGTAACTCTGTGAGTTGAAGTCACATAACACAGAGCAGTTTCTCAGAAAGATTCTTTCCAGATTTCATCGGAGGATATTTCCTTTTTCACCATAGCCGTCTATGGGCTTCCAAATATCACTTTGCCAATTCCACGAGAACTGTCTTAGCGAAAAGCTTGTTGAGGGGAAAGCTGCAACTCTGAGAGATGATTTCACAGAACACAAAGAAGTTTCTCAGAAAGCTTCTTTCTCTTTGTTATCGGAGGATATTTCCTTTGGCCCTATAGTATTCAAAGGGATCCGAAATATCTGTTCTCAGATTCCACAGAAATAAGGCTAGCAAAGAGATCCACGAAATACAGATGTAACTCTGTGAGTGAAAGTCACATATCACAGAGCAGTTTCTCAGAAAGTTTCTTTCCAGATTTCATCGGAGGATATTTCCTTTTTCACCATAGCCCTCTATGGGCTTCCAAATATCACTTTGCCAATTCCACAAGAACTGTCTTAGCGAAAGGCTTCTTGAGGGGAAAGCTGTAAATCTATGAGATGATTTCACAGAACACAAAGAAGTTTCTCAGAAAGCTTCTTTCTCTTTGTTATCGGAGGATATTTCCTTTGGCCCTATAGTCTTCAAAGGCATCCGAAATATCTGTTCTCAGATTCCACAGAAATAAGGCTAGCAAAGAGATCCACGAAATACAGATGTAACTCTGTGAGTGGAAGTCACATATCACAGAGCAGTTTCTCAGAAAGCTTCTTTCCAGATTTCATCGGAGGATATTTCCTTTTTCACCATAGCCCTCTATGGGCTTCCAAATATCACTTTGCCAATTCCACAAGAACTGTCTTAGCGAAAGGCTTCTTGAGGGGAAAGCTGTAACTCTATGAGATGATTTCACAGAACACCAAGAGGTTTCTCAGAAAGCTTCTTTCTCTTTGTTATCGGAGGATATTTCCTTTGGCCCTATAGTCTTCAAAGGGATCCGAAATATCTGTTCTCAGATTCCACAGAAATAAGGCTAGCAAAGAGATCCACGAAATACAGATGTAACTCTGTGAGTGGAAGTCACATATCACAGAGCAGTTTCTCAGAATGCTTCTTTCCAGATTTCATTCGAGGATATTTCCTTTTTCACCATAGCCCTCTATGTTCTTCCAAATATAACTTTGCCAATTTCTCAAGAACTGTCTTAGCGAAAGGCTTCTTGAGGGGAAAGCTGTAACTTTGTGAGATGATTTCACAGAACACAAAGAAGTTTCTCAGAAAGCTTGTATCTCTTTGTTATCGGAGGATATTTCCTTTGGCCCTATAGTCTTCAAAGGGATCCGAAATATCTGTTCTCAGATTCCACAGAAATAAGGCTAGCAAAGAGATCCACGAAATACAGATGTAACTCTGTGAGTGGAAGTCACATATCACAGAGCAGTTTCTCAGAAAGCTTCTTTCCAGATTTCATCGGAGGATATTTCCTTTTTCACCATAGCCGTCTATGGGCTTCCAAATATCACTTTGCCAATTCCACAAGAACTGTCTTAGCGAAAGGCTTCTTGAGGGGAGAGCTGCAACTCTGGGAGATGATTTCACAGAACACAAAGAAGTTTCTCAGAAAGCTTGTATCTCTTTGTTATCGGAGGATATTTCCTTTGGCCCTATAGTCTTCAAAGGGATCCGAAATATCTGTTTTCAGATTCCACAGAAATAAGGCTAGCAAAGAGATCCACGAAATACAGATGTAACTCTGAGTGGAAGTCACATATCACAGAGCAGTTTCTCAGAAAGCTTCTTTCCAGATTTCATCAGAGGATATTTCCTTTTTCACCATAGCCCTCTATGGGCTTCCAAATATCACTTTGCCAATTCCACAAGAACTGTCTTAGCGAAAGGCTTCTTGAGGGAAAAGCTGTAACTCTATGAGATGATTTCACAGAACACAAAGAAGTTTCTCAGAAAGCTTCTTTCTCTTTGTTATGGGAGGATATTTCCTTTGGCCCTATAGTCTTCAAAGGGATCAGAAATATCTGTTCTCAGATTCCACAGAAATAAGGCTAGCAAAGAGATCCACGAAATACAGATATAACTCTGTGAGTGGAAGTCTCATATCACAGAGCAGTTTCTCAGAAAGCTTCTTTCCAGATTTCATCGGAGGATATTTCCTTTTTCACCATAGCCCTCTATGGGCTTCCAAATATCACTTTGCCAATTCCACAAGAACTGTCTTAGCGAAAGGCTTCTTGAGGGGAAAGCTGTAACTCTGTGAGATGATTTCACAGAACACAAAGAAGTTTCTCAGAAAGCTTCTTTCTCTTTGATATCGGAGGATATTTCCTTTGGCCCTATAGTCTTCAAAGGGATCCGAAATATCTGTTCTCAGATTCCACAGAAATAAGGCTAGCAAAGAGATCCACAAAATACAGATGTAACTCTGTGAGTGGAAGTCACATATCACAGAGCAGTTTCTCAGAAAGCTTCTTTCCAGATTTCATCGGAGAATATTTCCTTTTTCAAGATAGCCCTCTATGGGCTTCCAAATATCACTTTGCCAATTCCACAAAGAACTGTCTTAGCGGAAGTCTTCTTGAGAGGAAAGCTGTAACTCTCGGAGATGATTTCAGAGAACACAATGAAGTTTCTCAGAAAGCTTCTTTCTCTTTGTTATGGGAGGATATTTCCTTTCTCCCTATAGTCTTCAAAGGGATCCGAAATATCTGTTCTCAGATTCCACAGAAATAAGGCTAGCAAAGAGATCCACGAAATACAGATGTAACTCTGTGAGTGGTAGTCACATATCACAGAGCAGTTTCTCAGAAAGCTTCTTTAAAGATTTCATCGGAGGATATTTCCTTTTTCACCATAACCCTCTATGGGCTTCCAAATATCACTTTGCCAATTCCACAAGAACTGTCTTAGCGAAAGGCTTCTTGAGGGGAAAGCTGTAACTCTGTGAGATGATTTCACAGAACACAAAGAAGTTTCTCAGAAAGCTTCTTTCTCTTTGTTATCGGAGGATATTTCCTTTGGCCCTATAGTCTTCAAAGGGTTTCTAAATATCTGCTCTCAGATTCCACAGAAATAAGGCTAGCAAAGAGATCCACGAAATACAGATGTAACTCTGTGTGTGGAAGTCACATATCACAGAGCAGTTTCTCAGAAAGCTTCTTTCCAGATTTCATTGGAGGATATTTCCTTTTTCACCATAGCCCTCTGTGGGCTTCCAAATATCACTTTGCCAATTCCACAAGAACTGTCTTAGCTAAAGGATTCTTGAGGAGAAAGCTGTAACTCTGTGAGATGATTTCACAGAACACAAAGAAGTTTCACAGAAAGCTTCTTTCTCTTTGTTATCGGAGGATATTTCCTTTGGCCCTGTAGTCTTCAATGGGATCCGAAATATCTGTTCTCAGATTCCACAGAAATAAGGCTAGCAAAGAGATCCACGAAATACAGATGTAACTCTGTGAGTGGAAGTCACATATCACAGAGCAGTTTCTCAGAAAGTTCTTTCCAGATTTCATCGGAGGATATTTCCTTTTTCACCATAGCCCTCTATGGGCTTCTAAATATCACTTTGCCAATTCCACAAGAACTGTCTTAGCGAAAGGATTCTTGAGGGGAAAGCTGTAACTCTGTGAGATGATTTCACAGAACACAAAGAAGTTTCTCAGAAAGCTTCTTTCTCTTTGTTATGGGAAGATATTTCCTTTGGCCCTATAGTCTTCAAAGGGTTTCTAAATATCTGCTCCGAGATTCCACAGAAATAAGGCTAGCAAAGAGATAACGAAATACAGATGTAACTCTGTGAGTGGAAGTCACATATCACAGAGCAGTTTCTCAGAAAGCTTCTTTCCAGATTTCATTGGAGGATATTTCCTTTTTCACCATAGCCCTCTATGGGCTTCCAAATATCACTTTGCCAATTCCACAAGAACTGTCTTAGCGAAAGGCTTCTTGAGGAGAAAGCTGTAACTCTGTGAGATGATTTCACAGAACACAAAGAAGTTTCTCAGAAAGCTTCTTTCTCTTTGTTATCGGAGGTATTTCCTTTGGCCCTATAGTCTTCAATGGGATCGGAAATATCTGTTCTCAGATTCCACAGAAATAAGGCTAGCAAAGAGATCCACGAAATACAGATGTAACTCTGTGAGTGGAAGTCACATATCACAGAGCAATTTCTCAGAAAGCTTCTTTCCAGATTTCATCTGAGGATATTTCCTTTTTCACCATAGCCCTCTATGGGCTTCCAAATATCACTTTGCCAATTCCACAAGAACTGTCTTAGCGAAAGGCTTCTTGAGGGGAAAGCTGTAACTCTGTGAGATGATTTCACAGAACACAAAGAAGTTTCTCAGAAAGCTTCTTTCTCTTTGTTATCGGAGGATATTTTCTTTGGCCCTATAGTCTTCAAAGGGATCCGAAATATCTGTTCTCAGACTCCACACAAATAAGGCTAGCAAAGAGATCCAGGAAATACAGATGAAACTCTGTGAGTGGAAGTCTCATATCACAGAGCAGTTTCTCAGAATGCTTCTTTCCAGATTTCATCGGAGGATATTTCCTTTTTCACCATAGCCCTCTATGGGCTTCCAAATATCACTTTGCCAATTCCACAAGAACGGTCTTAGCGAAAGGCTTCTTGAGGGGAAAGCTGTAACTCTGTGAGATGATTTCACAGAACACAAAGAAGTTTCTCAGAAATCCTCTTTCTCTTTGTTATCGGAGGATATTTCCTTTGGCCCTATTGTCTTCAAAGGGATCCGAAATATCTGTTCTCAGATTCCACAGAAATAAGGCTAGCAAAGAGATCCACAAAATACAGATGTAACTCTGTGAGTGGAAGTCACATATCACAGAGCAGTTACTCAGAAAGCTTCTTTCTAGATTTCATTGGAGGATATTTCCTTTTTCTCCATAGCCCTCTATGGGCTTCCAAATATCACTTTGCCAATTCCAAAAGAACTGTCTTAGCGAAAGGCTTCTTGAGGAGAAAGCTGTAACTCTGTGAGATGATTTCACAGAACACAAAGAAGTTTCTCAGAAAGCTTCTTTTTCTTTGTTATCGGAGGTATTTCCTTTGGCCCTATAGTCTACAATGGGATCGGAAATATCTGTTCTCAGATCCACAGAAATAAGGCTAGCAAAGAGATCCACGAAATACAGATGTAACTCTGTGAGTGGAAGTCACATATCACAGAGCAGTTTCTCAGAAAGCTTCTTTCCAGATTTCATCGGAGGATATTTCCTTTTTCACCATAGCCCTCTATGGGCTTCCAAATATCACTTTGCCAATTCCACAAGAACTGTCTTAGCGAAAGGCTTCTTGAGGGGAAAGCTGTAACTCTGTGAGATGATTTCACAGAACACAAAGAAGTTTCTCAGAAAGGTTCCTTCTCTTTGTTATCGGAGGATATTTCCTTTGGCCCTATAGTCTTCAAAGGGATCCGAAATATCTGTTCTCAGATTCCACAGAAATAAGGCTAGCAAAGAGATCCACAAAATACAGATGTAACTCTGTGAGTGGAACTCACATATCATAGAGCAGTTTCTCAGAAAGCTTCTTTCCGGATTTCATTGGAGGGTATTTTCTTTTTCACAATAGCCCTCTATGGGCTTCCAAATATCACTTTGCCAATTCCACAAAAACTGTCTTAGCGAAAGGCTTCTTCAGGGGAAAGCTGTAACTCTGGGAGATGATTTCAGAGAACACAAAGAAGTTTCTCAGAAAGCTTCTTTCTCTTTGTTATCGGAGGATATTTCCTTTGGCCCTATAGTCTTCAAACGGATCCGAAATATCTGTTCTCAGACTCCATAGAAATAAGGCTAGCAAAGAGATCCAGGAAATACAGATGAAACTCTGTGAGTGGAAGTCTCATATCACAGAGCAGTTTCTCAGAATGCTTCTTTCCAGATTTCATCGGAGGATATTTCCTTTTTCACCATAGCCCTCTATGGGCTTCCAAATATCACTTTGCCAATTCCACAAGAACTGTCTTAGCGAAAGGCTTCTTGAGGGGAAAGCTGTAACTCTGTGAGATGATTTCTCAGAACACAAAGAAGTTTCTCAGAAAGCTTCTTTCTCTTTGTTATGGGAGGATATTTCTTTGGCCCTATAGTCTTCAAAGGGATTCTAACTATCTGCTCTCAGATTCCACAGAAATAAGGCTAGCAAAGAGATCCACGAAATACTGATGTAACTCTGTGAGTGGAAATCACATATCACAGAGCAGTTTCTCAGAAAGCTTCTTTCCAGATTTCATTCGAGGATATTTCCTTTTTCAACTTAGCCCTCTATGGGCTTCCAAATATCACTTTGCCAATTCCACAAGAACTGTCTTAGCGAAAGGCTTCTTGAGGGGAAAGCTGTAACTCTGTGAGATGATTTCACAGAACACAAAGAAGTCTCTCAGAAAGCTTCTTTCTCTTTGTTATCGGAGGATATTTCCTTTGGCCCTGTAGTCTTCAATGGGATCCGAAATAACTGTTCTCAGATTCCACAGAAATAAGGCTAGCAAAGAGATCCACGAAATACAGATGTAACTCTGTGAGTGGAAGTGTCATATCACAGAGCAGTTTCTCAGAAAGCTTCTTTCCAGATTTCATCGGAGGATATTTCCTTTTTCACCATAGCCGTCTATGGGCTTCCAAATATCACTTTGCCAATTCCACAAGAACTGTCTTAGCGAAAGGCTTCTTGAGGGGAAAGCTGTAACTCTGTGAGATGATTTCACAGAACACAAAGAAGTTTCTCAGAAAGCTTCTATCTCTTTGTTATCGGAGGATATTTCCTTTGGCCCTATAGTCTTCAAAGGGATCCGAAATATCTGTTCTCGGATTCCACAGAAATAAGGCTAGCAAAGAGATCCATGAAATACAGATGTAACTCTGTGAGTGGAAGTCACGTATCACAGAGCAGTTTCTCAGAAAGCTTCTTTCCAGATTTCATCTGAGGATATTTCCTTTTTCACCATAGCCCTCTATGGGCTTCCAAATATCACTTTGCCAATTCCACAAGAACTGTCTTATCGAAAGGCTTCTTGCGGGGAAAGCTGAAACTCTGGGAGATGATTTCACAGAACACAAAGAAGTTTCTCAGAAAGCTTCTTTCTCTTTGTTATCGGAGGATATTTCCTTTGGCCCTATAGTCTTCAAAGGGATCCGAAATATCTGTTCTCGGATTCCACAGAAATAAGGCTAGCAAAGAGATCCATGAAATACAGATGTAACTCTGTGAGTGGAAGTCTCGTATCACAGAGCAGTTTCTCAGAAAGCTTCTTTCCAGATTTCATCTGAGGATATTTCCTTTTTCACCATAGCCCTCTATGGGCTTCCAAATATCAGTTTGCCAATTCCACAAGAACTGTCTTAGCGAAAGGCTTCTTGAGGGGAAAGCTGTAACTCTGTGAGATGATTTCACAGAACACAAAGAAGTTTCTCAGAAAGCTTCTTTCTCTTTGTTATCGGAGGATATTTCCTTTGGCCCTATAGTCTTCAAAGGGATCCGAAATATCTGTTCTCAGATTCCACAGAAATAAGGCTAGCAAAGAGATCCACGAAATACAGATGTAACTCTGTGAGTGGAAGTCACATATCACAGAGCAGTTTCTCAGAAAGCTTCTTTCCAGATTTCATTGGAGGATATTTCCTTTTTCACCCTAGCCCTCTGTGGGCTTCCAAATATCACTTTGCCAATTCCACAAGAACTGTCTTAGCTAAAGGATTCTTGAGGAGAAAGCTGTAACTCTGTGAGATGATTTCACAGAACACAAAGAAGTTTCACAGAAAGCTTCTTTCTCTTTGTTATCGGAGGATATTTCCTTTGGCCCTGTAGTCTTCAATGGGATCCGAAATATCTGTTCTCAGATTCCACAGAAATAAGGCTAGCAAAGAGATCCACGAAATACAGATGTAACTCTGTGAGTGGAAGTCACATATCACAGAGCAGTTTCTCAGAAAGTTCTTTCCAGATTTCATCGGAGGATATTTCCTTTTTCACCATAGCCCTCTATGGGCTTCTAAATATCACTTTGCCAATTCCACAAGAACTGTCTTAGCGAAAGGATTCTTGAGGGGAAAGCTGTAACTCTGTGAGATGATTTCACAGAACACAAAGAAGTTTCTCAGAAAGCTTCTTTCTCTTTGTTATGGGAAGATGTTTCCTTTGGCCCTATAGTCTTCAAAGGGTTTCTAAATATCTGCTCTCAGATTCCACAGAAATAAGGCTAGCAAAGAGATCCCGAAATACAGATGTAACTCTGTGAGTGGAAGTCACATATCACAGAGCAGTTTCTCAGAAAGCTTCTTTCCAGATTTCATTGGAGGATATTTCCTTTTTCACCATAGCCCTCTATGGGCTTCCAAATATCACTTTGCCAATTCCACAAGAACTGTCTTAGCGAAAGGCTTCTTGAGGAGAAAGCTGTAACTCTGTGAGATGATTTCACAGAACACAAAGAAGTTTCTCAGAAAGCTTCTTTCTCTTTGTTATCGGAGGTATTTCCTTTGGCCCTATAGTCTTCAATGGGATCGGAAATATCTGTTCTCAGATTCCACAGAAATAAGGCTAGCAAAGAGATCCACGAAATACAGATGTAACTCTGTGAGTGGAAGTCACATATCACAGAGCAATTTCTCAGAAAGCTTCTTTCCAGATTTCATCTGAGGATATTTCCTTTTTCACCATAGCCCTCTATGGGCTTCCAAATATCACTTTGCCAATTCCACAAGAACTGTCTTAGCGAAAGGCTTCTTGAGGGGAAAGCTGTAACTCTGTGAGATGATTTCACAGAACACAAAGAAGTTTCTCAGAAAGCTTCTTTCTCTTTGTTATCGGAGGATATTTTCTTTGGCCCTATAGTCTACAAAGGGATCCGAAATATCTGTTCTCAGACTCCACAGAAATAAGGCTAGCAAAGAGATCCAGGAAACACAGATGAAACTCTGTGAGTGGAAGTCTCATATCACAGAGCAGTTTCTCAGAATGCTTCTTTCCAGATTTCATCGGAGGATATTTCCTTTTTCACCATAGCCCTCTATGGGCTTCCAAATATCACTTTGCCAATTCCACAAGAACTGTCTTAGCGAAAGGCTTCTTGAGGGGAAAGCTGTAACTCTGTGAGATGATTTCACAGAACACAAAGAAGTTTCTCAGAAATCCTCTTTCTCTTTGTTATCGGAGGATATTTCCTTTGGCCCTATTGTCTTCAAAGGGATCCGAAATATCTGTTCTCAGATTCCACAGAAATAAGGCTAGCAAAGAGATCCACAAAATACAGATGTAACTCTGTGAGTGGAAGTCACATATCACAGAGCAGTTACTCAGAAAGCTTCTTTCTAGATTTCATTGGAGGATATTTCCTTTTTCTCCATAGCCCTCTATGGGCTTCCAAATATCACTTTGCCAATTCCACAAGAACTGTCTTAGCGAAAGGCTTCTTGAGGAGAAAGCTGTAACTCTGTGAGATGATTTCACAGAACACAAAGAAGTTTCTCAGAAAGCTTCTTTTTCTTTGTTATCGGAGGTATTTCCTTTGGCCCTATAGTCTACAATGGGATCGGAAATATCTGTTCTCAGATCCACAGAAATAAGGCTAGCAAAGATATCCACGAAATACAGATGTAACTCTGTGAGTGGAAGTCACATATCACAGAGCAGTTTCTCAGAAAGCTTCTTTCCAGATTTCATCGGAGGATATTTCCTTTTTCACCATAGCCCTCTATGGGCTTCCAAATATCACTTTGCCAATTCCACAAGAACTGTCTTAGCGAAAGGCTTCTTGAGGGGAAAGCTGTAACTCTGTGAGATGATTTCACAGAACACAAAGAAGTTTCTCAGAAAGGTTCTTTCTCTTTGTTATCGGAGGATATTTCCTTTGGCCCTATAGTCTTCAAAGGGATCCGAAATATCTGTTCTCAGATTCCACAGAAATAAGGCTAGCAAAGAGATCCACAAAATACAGATGTAACTCTGTGAGTGGAACTCACATATCACAGAGCAGTTTCTCAGAAACCTTCTTTCCGGATTTCATTGGAGGGTATTTTCTTTTTCACAATAGCCCTCTATGGGCTTCCAAATATCACTTTGCCAATTCCACAAAAACTGTCTTAGCGAAAGGCTTCTTCAGGGGAAAGCTGTAACTCTGGGAGATGATTTCAGAGAACACAAAGAAGTTTCTCAGAAAGCTTCTTTCTCTTTGTTATCGGAGGATATTTCCTTTGGCCCTATAGTCTTCAAACGGATCCGAAATATCTGTTCTCAGTCTCCATAGAAATAAGGCTAGCAAAGAGATCCAGGAAATACAGATGAAACTCTGTGTGTGGAAGTCTCATATCACAGAGCAGTTTCTCAGAATGCTTCTTTCCAGATTTCATCAGAGGATATTTCCTTTTTCACCATAGCCCTCTATGGGCTTCCAAATATCACTTTGCCAATTCCACAAGAACTGTCTTAGCGAAAGGCTTCTTGAGGGGAAAGCTGTAACTCTGTGAGATGATTTCACGGAACACAAAGAAGTTTCTCAGAAAGCTTCTATCTCTTTGTTATCGGAGGATATTTCCTTTGGCCCTATAGTCTTCAAAGGGATCCGAAATATCTGTTCTCAGATTCCACAGAAATAAGGCTAGCAAAGAGATCCACGAAATACAGATGTAACTCTGTGAGTGGAAGTCACATATCACAGAGCAGTTTCTCAGAATGCTTCTTTCCAGATTTCATCGGAGGATATTTCCTTTTTCACCATAGCCCTCTATGGGCCTCCAAATATCACTTTGCCAATTCCACAAGAACTGTCTTAGTGAAAGGCTTCTTGAGGGGAAAGCTGTAACTCTGTGAGATGATTTCTCAGAACAAAAAGAAGTTTCTCAGAAAGCTTCTTTCTCTTTGTTATGGGAGGATATTTCTTTGGCCCTATAGTCTTCAAAGGGATTCTATCTATCTGCTCTCAGATTCCACAGAAATAAGGCTAGCAAAGAGATCCACGAAATACTGATGTAACTCTGTGAGTGGAAATCACATATCACAGAGCACTTTCTCAGAAAGCTTCTTTCCAGATTTCATTCGAGGATATTTCCTTTTTCAACTTAGCCCTCTATGGGCTTCCAAATATCACTTTGCCAATTCCACAAGAACTGTCTTAGCGAAAGGATTCTTGAGGGGAAAGCTGTAACTCTGTGAGATGATTTCACAGAACACAAAGAAGTCTCTCAGAAAGCTTCTTTCTCTTTGTTATCGGAGGATATTTCCTTTGGCCCTGTAGTCTTCAATGGGATCCGAAATAACTGTTCTCAGATTCCACAGAAATAAGGCTAGCAAAGAGATCCACGAAATACAGATGTAACTCTGTGAGTGGAAGTGTCATATCACAGAGCAGTTTCTCAGAAAGCTTCTTTCCAGATTTCATCGGAGGATATTTCCTTTTTCACCATAGCCGTCTATGGGCTTCCAAATATCACTTTGCCAATTCCACAAGAACTGTCTTAGCGAAAGGCTTCTTGAGGGGAAAGCTGTAACTCTGTGAGATGATTTCACAGAACACAAAGAAGTTTCTCAGAAAGCTTCTATCTCTTTGTTATCGGAGGATATTTCCTTTGGCCCTATAGTCTTCAAAGGGATCCGAAATATCTGTTCTCAGACTCCACAGAAATAAGGCTAGCAAAGAGATCCACGAAATACAGATGAAACTCTGTGAGTGGAAGTCTCGTATCACAGAGCAGTTTCTCAGAATGCTTCTTTCCAGATTTCATCGGAGGATATTTCCTTTTTCACCATAGCCATCTATGGGCTTCCAAGTATCACTTTGCCAATTCCACAAGAACTGTCTTAGCGAAAGGCTTCTTGAAAGGAAAGCTGTAAGTCTGTGAGATGATTTCACAGAACACAAAGAAGTTTCTCAGAAAGCTTCTTTCTCTTTGTTATCGGAGGATATTTCCTTTGGCCCTTTAGTCTTCAAAGGGATCCGAAGAATCTGTTCTCAGATTCCACAGAAATAAGGCTAGCAAAGAGATCCACGAAATACAGATGTAACTCTGTGAGTGGAAGTCACATATCACAGAGCAGTTTCTCAGAAAGCTTCTTTCCAGATTTCATCGGAGGATATTTCCTTTTTCACCAAAGCCGTCTATGGGCTTCCAAATATCACTTTGCCAATTCCACGAGAACTGTCTTAGCGAAAAGCTTCTTGAGCGGAAAGCTGCAACTCTGAGAGATGATTTCACAGAACACAAAGAAGTTTCTCAGAAAGCTTCTTTCTCTTTGTTATCGGAGGATATTTCCTTTGGCCCTATAGTATTCAAAGGGATCCGATATATCTGTTCTCAGATTCCACAGAAATAAGGCTAGCAAAGAGATCCACGAAATACAGATGTAACTCTGTGAGTGGAAGTCACATATCACAGAGCAGTTTCTCAGAAAGCTTCTTTCCAGATTTCATCTGAGGATATTTCCTTTTTCACCGTAGCCCTCTATGGGCTTCCAAATATCACTTTGCCAATTCAACAAGAACTGTCTTAGCGAAAGTCTTCTTGAGGGGAAAGCTGTAACTCTATGAGATGATTTCACAGAACACAAAGAAGTTTCTCAGAAAGCTTCTTTCTCTTTGTTATCGGAGGATATTTCCTTTGGCCCTATAGTCTTCAAAGGGATCCGAAATATCTGTTCTCAGATACCACAGAAATAAGGGAAGCAAAGAGATCCACGAAATACAGATGTAACTCTGTGAGTGGAAGTCACATATAATAGAGCAGTTTCTCAGAAAGCTTCTGTCCAGATTTCATCGGAGGATATTTCCTTTTTCACCATAGCCCTCTATGGGCTTCCAAATATCACTTTGCCAATTCCACAAGAACTGTTTTAGCGAAAGGCTTCTTGAGGGGAAAGCTGTAACTCTGTGAGATGATTTCACAGAACACAAAGAAGTTTCTCAGAAAGCTTCTTTCTCTTTGTTATCGGAGGATATTTCCTTTGGCCCTATAGTCTTCAAAGGGATCCGAAATATCTGTTCTCGGATTCCACAGAAATAAGGCTAGCAAAGAGATCCACGAAATACAGATGTAACTCTGTGAGTGGAAGTCACATATCACAGAGCAGTTTCTCAGAAAGCTTCTTTCCAGATATCATTGGATGGTATTTCCTTTTTCACAATAGCCCTCTATGGGCTTCCTAATATCACTTTTCCAATTCCACAAAAACTGTCTTAGCGAAAGGCTTCTTCAGGGGAAAGCTGTAACTCTGGGAGATGATTTCACAGAACACAAAGAAGTTTCTCAGAAAGCTTCTTTCTCTTTGTTATCGGAGGATATTTCCTTTGGCCCTATAGTCTTCAAAGGGATCCGAAATATCTGTTCTCAGTCTCCACAGAAATAAGGCTAGCAAAGAGATCCACGAAATACAGATGAAACTCTGTGAGTGGAAGTCTCGTATCACAGAGCAGTTTCTCAGAATGCTTCTTTCCAGATTTCATCGGAGGATATTTCCTTTTTCACCATAGCCATCTATGGGCTTCCAAGTATCACTTTGCCAATTCCACAAGAACTGTCTTAGCGAAAGGCTTCTTGAAAGGAAAGCTGTAAGTCTGTGAGATGATTTCACAGAACACAAAGAAGTTTCTCAGAAAGCTTCTTTCTCTTTGTTATCGGAGGATATTTCCTTTGGCCCTTTAGTCTTCAAAGGGATCCGAAGAATCTGTTCTCAGATTCCACAGAAGTAAGGCTAGCAAAGAGATCCACGAAATACAGATGTAACGCTGTGAGTGGAAGTCACATATCACAGAGCAGTTTCTCAGAAAGCTTCTTTCCAGATTTCATCGGAGGATATTTCCTTTTTCACCATAGCCGTCTATGGGCTTCCAAATATCACTTTGCCAATTCCACGAGAACTGTCTTAGCGAAAAGCTTCTTGAGCGGAAAGCTGCAACTCTGAGAGATGATTTCACAGAACACAAAGAAGTTTCTCAGAAAGCTTCTTTCTCTTTGTTATCGGAGGATATTTCCTTTGGCCCTATAGTATTCAAAGGGATCCGATATATCTGTTCTCAGATTCCACAGAAATAAGGCTAGCAAAGAGATCCACGAAATACAGATGTAACTCTGTGAGTGGAAGTCACATATCACAGAGCAGTTTCTCAGAAAGCTTCTTTCCAGATTTCATCTGAGGAAATTTCCTTTTTCACCATAGCCCTCTATGGGCTTCCAAATATCACTTTGCCAATTCCACAAGAACTGTCTTAGCGAAAGGCTTCTTGAGGGGAAAGCTGTAACTCTATGAGATGATTTCACAGAACACAAAGAAGTTTCTCAGAAAGCTTCTTTCTCTTTGTTATCGGAGGATATTTCCTTTGGCCCTATAGTCTTCAAAGGGACCCGAAATATCTGTTCTCAGATACCACAGAAATAAGGGAAGCAAAGAGATCCACGAAATACAGATGTAACTCTGTGAGTGGAAGTCACATATAATAGAGCAGTTTCTCAGAAAGCTTCTGTCCAGATTTCATCGGAGGATATTTCCTTTTTCACCTTAGCCCCCTATGGGCTTCCAAATATCACTTTGCCAATTCCACAAGAACTGTCTTAGCGAAAGGCTTCTTGAGGGGACAGCTGTAACTCTGTGAGATGATTTCACAGAACACAAAGAAGTTTCTCAGAAAGCTTCTTTCTCTTTGTTGTCGGAGGATATTTCCTTTGGCCCTATAGTCTTCAAAGGGATCCGAAATATCTGTTCTCAGATTCCACAGAAATAAGGCTAGCAAAGAGATCCACGAAATACAGATGTAACTCTGTGAGTGGAAGTCACATATCACAGAGCAGTTTCTCAGAAAGCTTCTTTCCAGATTTCATCGGAGGATATTTCCTTTTTCACCATAGCCCTCTATGGGCTTCCAAATATCACTTTGCCAATTCCACAAGAACTGTCTTAGCGAAAGGCTTCTTGAGGGGAAAGCTGTAACTCTAAGAGATGATTTCACAGAACACAAAGAAGTTTCTCAGAAAGCTTCTTTCTCTTTGTTATCGGAGGATATTTCCTTTGGCCCTATTGTCTTCAAAGGGATCCGAAATATCTGTTCCCCGATTCCACAGAAATAAGGCTAGCAAAGAGATCCACGAAATACAGATGTAACTCTGTGAGTGGAAGTCAGATATCACAGAGCAGTTTCTCAGAAAGCTTCTTTCCAGATTTCATCGGAGGATATTTCCTTTTTCAAGATAGCCCTCTATGGGCTTCCAAATATCACTTTGCCAATTCCACAAGAACTGTCTTAGCGAAAGGCTTCTTGAGAGGAAAGTTGTAACTCTGTGAGATGATTTCACAGAACACAATGAAGTTTCTCAGGAAGCTTCTTTCTCTTTGTTATGGGAGGATATTTCCATTCTCCCTATAGTCTTCAAAGGGATCCGAAATATCTGTTCTCAGATTCCACAGAAATAAGGCTAGCAAAGAGATCCACGAAATACAGATGTAACTCTGTGAGTGGAAGTCACATATCACAGAGCAGTTTCTCAGAAAGCTTCTTTCCAGATTTCATCGGAGGATATTTCCTTTTTCACAATAGCCCTCTATGGGCTTCCAAATATCACTTTGCCAATTCCACAAGAAGTGTCTTAGCGAAAGACTTCTTGAGGGGAAAGCTGTAACTCTGGGAGATGATTTCACAGAACACAAAGAAGTTTCTCAGAAAGCTTCTTTCTCTTTGTTATCGGAGGATATTTCCTTTGGCCCTATAGTCTTCAAAGGGATCCGAAATATCTGTTCTCAGATTCCACAGAAATAAGGCTAGCAAAGAGATCCACGAAATACAGATGAAACTCTGTGAGTGGAAGTCTCATATCACAGAGCAGTTTCTCAGAAAGTTTCTTTCCAGATTTCATGGGAAGATATTTCCTTTTTCACCATAGCCCTCTATGGGCTTCCAAATATCACTTTGCCAATTCCACAAGAACTTTCTTAGCGAAAGGCTTCTAGAGGGCAAAGCTGTAACTCTGTGAGATGATTTCACAGAACACAAAGTAGTTTCTCAGAAAGCTTCTTTCTCTTTGTTATCGGAGGATATATCCTTTGTCCCTATAGTCTTGAAAGGGATCCGAAATATCTGTTCTCAGATTCCACAGAAATAAGGCTAGCAAAGAGATCCACGAAATACAGATGTAACTCTGTGAGTGGAAGTCACATATCACAGAGCAGTTTCTCAGAAAGCTTCTTTCCAGATTTCATCGGAGGATATTTCCTTTTTCACCGTATCCCTCTATGGGCTTCCAAATATCACTTTGCCAATTCCACAAGAACTGTCTTAGCGAAAGTCTTCTTGAGGGGAAAGCTGTAACTCTATGAGATGATTACACAGAACACAAAGAAGATTCTCAGAAAGCTTCTTTCTCTTTGTTATCGGAGGATATTTCCTTTGGCCCTATAGCCTTCAAAGGGATCCGAAATATCTGTTCTCAGATTCCACAGAAATAAGGCTAGCAAAGAGATCCACGAAATACAGATGTAACTCTGTGAGTGGAAGTCACATATCATAGAGCAGTTTCTCAGAAAGCTTCTTTCCAGATTTCATCGGAGGATATTTCCTTTTTCACCGTAGCCCCCTATGGGCTTCCAAATATCACTTTGCCAATTCCACAAGAACTGTCTTAGCGAAAGGCTTCTTGAGGGGAAAGCTGTAACTCTGTGAGATGATTTCACAGAACACAAAGAAGTTTCTCAGGAACCTTCTTTCTCTTTTTTATGGGAGGATATTTCCTTTGGCCCTATAGTCTTGAAAGGGATTCAAAATATCTGCTCTCAGATTCCACAGATATAAGGCTAGCAAAGAGATCCACGAAATACAGATGTAACTCTGTGAGTGGAAGTCAGATATCACAGAGCAGTTTCTCAGAAAGCTTCTTTCGAGATTTCATCGGAGTATATTTCCTTTTTCAAGGTAGCCCTCTATAGGCTTCCAAATATCACTTTGCCAATTCCACAAGAACTGTCTTAGCGAAAGGCTTCTTGAGAGGAAAGTTGTAACTCTGTGAGATGATTTCACAGAACACAATGAAGTTTCTCAGAAAGCTTCTTTCTCTTTGTTATGGGAGGATATTTCCTTTCTCCCTATAGTCTTCAAAGGGATCCGAAATATCTGTTATCAGATTCCACAGAAATAAGGCTAGCAAAGCGATCCACGAAATACAGATGTAACTCTGTGAGTGGAAGTCACATATCACAGAGCAGTTTCTCAGAAAGCTTCTTTCCGGATTTCATCGGAGGATATTTCCTTTTTCACAATAGCCCTCTATGGGCTTCCAAATATCACTTTGCCAATTCCACAAGAACTGTCTTAGCGAAAGACTTGTTGAGGGGAAAGCTGTAACTCTGGGAGATGATTTCACAGAACACAAAGAAGTTTCTCAGAAAGCTTCTTTCTCTTTGTTATCGGAGGATATTTCCTTTGGCCCTATAGTCTTCAAAGGGATCCTAAATATCTGTTCTCAGATTCCACAGAAATAAGGCTAGCAAAGAGATCCACGAAATACAGATGTAACTCTGTGAGTGGAAGTCTCATATCACAGAGCAGTTTCTCAGAAAGCTTCTTTCCAGATTTCATGGGAAGATATTTCCTTTTTCACCATAGCCCTCTATGGGCTTCCAAATATCACTTTGCCAATTCCACAAGAACTGTCTTAGCGAAAGGCTTCTTGAGGGGAAAGCTGTAACTCTATGAGATGATTTCACAGAACACAAAGAAGTTTCTCAGAAAGCTTCTTTCTCTTTGTTATCGGAGGATATTTCCTTTGGCCCTATAGTCTTCAAAGGGATCCGAAATATCTGTTCTCAGATACCATAGAAATAAGGGAAGCAAAGAGATCCACGAAATACAGATGTAACTCTGTGAGTGGAAGTCACATATAATAGAGCAGTTTCTCAGAAAGCTTCTGTCCAGATTTCATCGGAGGATATTTCCTTTTTCACCATAGCCCTCTATGGGCTTCCAAATATCACTTTGCCAATTCCACAAGAACAGTCTTAGCGAAAGGCTTCTTGAGGGGAAAGCTGTAACTCTGTGAGATGATTTCACAGAACACAAAGAAGTTTCTCAGAAAGCTTCTTTCTCTTTGTTATCGGAGGATATTTCCTTTGGCCCTATAGTCTTCAAAGGGATCCGAAATATCTGTTCTCAGATTCCACAGAAATAAGGCTAGCAAAGAGATCCACAAAATACAGATGTAACTCTGTGAGTGGAAGTCACGTATCACAGAGCAGTTTCTCAGAAAGCTTCTTTCCAGATATCATTGGATGGTATTTCCTTTTTCACAATAGCCCTCTATGGGCTTCCAAATATCACTTTTCCAATTCCACAAAAACTGTCTTAGCGAAAGGCTTCTTCAGGGGAAAGCTGTAACTCTGGGAGATGATTTCACAGAACACAAAGAAGTTTCTCAGAAAGCTTCTTTCTCTTTGTTATCGGAGGATATTTCCTTTGGCCCTATAGTCTTCAAAGGGATCCGAAATATCTGTTCTCAGACTCCACAGAAATAAGGCTAGCAAAGAGATCCACGAAATACAGATGAAACTCTGTGAGTGGAAGTCTCGTATCACAGAGCAGTTTCTCAGAATGCTTCTTTCCAGATTTCATCGGAGGATATTTCCTTTTTCACCATAGCCATCTATGGGCTTCCAAGTATCACTTTGCCAATTCCACAAGAACTGTCTTAGCGAAAGGCTTCTTGAAAGGAAAGCTGTAAGTCTGTGAGATGATTTCACAGAACACAAAGAAGTTTCTCAGAAAGCTTCTTTCTCTTTGTTATCGGAGGATATTTCCTTTGGCCCTTTAGTCTTCAAAGGGATCCGAAGAATCTGTTCTCAGATTCCACAGAAATAAGGCTAGCAAAGAGATCCACGAAATACAGATGTAACTCTGTGAGTGGAAGTCACATATCACAGAGCAGTTTCTCAGAAAGCTTCTTTCCAGATTTCATCGGAGGATATTTCCTTTTTCACCATAGCCGTCTATGGGCTTCCAAATATCACTTTGCCAATTCCACGAGAACTGTCTTAGCGAAAAGCTTCTTGAGCGGAAAGCTGCAACTCTGAGAGATGATTTCACAGAACACAAAGAAGTTTCTCAGAAAGCTTCTTTCTCTTTGTTATCGGAGGATATTTCCTTTGGCCCTATAGTATTCAAAGGGATCCGATATATCTGTTCTCAGATTCCACAGAAATAAGGCTAGCAAAGAGATCCACGAAATACAGATGTAACTCTGTGAGTGGAAGTCACATATCACAGAGCAGTTTCTCAGAAAGCTTCTTTCCAGATTTCATCTGAGGATATTTCCTTTTTCACCGTAGCCCTCTATGGGCTTCCAAATATCACTTTGCCAATTCCACAAGAACTGTCTTAGAGAAAGGCTTCTTGAGGGGAAAGCTGTAACTCTATGAGATGATTTCACAGAACACAAAGAAGTTTCTCAGAAAGCTTCTTTCTCTTTGTTATCGGAGGATATTTCCTTTGGCCCTATAGTCTTCAAAGGGATCCGAAATATCTGTTCTCAGATACCACAGAAATAAGGGAAGCAAAGAGATCCACGAAATACAGATGTAACTCTGTGAGTGGAAGTCACATATAATAGAGCAGTTTCTCAGAAAGCTTCTGTCCAGATTTCATCGGAGGATATTTCCTTTTTCACCTTAGCCCCCTATGGGCTTCCAAATATCAATTTGCCAATTCCACAAGAACTGTCTTAGCGAAAGGCTTCTTGAGGGGACAGCTGTAACTCTGTGAGATGATTTCACAGAACACAAAGAAGTTTCTCAGAAAGCTTCTTTCTCTTTGTTATCGGAGGATATTTCCTTTGGCCCTATAGTCTTCAAAGGGATCCGAAATATCTGTTCTCAGATTCCACAGAAATAAGGCTAGCAAAGAGATCCACGAAATACAGATGTAACTCTGTGAGTGGAAGTCACACATCACAGAGCAGTTTCTCAGAAAGCTTCTTTCCAGATTTCATCGGAGGATATTTCCTTTTTCACCATAGCCCTCTATGGGCTTCCAAATATCACTTTGCCAATTCCACAAGAACTGTCTTAGCCAAAGGCTTCTTGAGGGGAAAGCTGTAACTCTATGAGATGATTTCACAGAACACAAAGAAGTTTCTCAGAAAGCTTCTTTCTCTTTGTTATCGGAGGATATTTCCTTTGGCCCTATAGTCTTCAAAGGGATCCGAAATATCTGTTCTCAGATACCATAGAAATAAGGGAAGCAAAGAGATCCACGAAATACAGATGTAACTCTGTGAGTGGAAGTCACATATAATAGAGCAGTTTCTCAGAAAGCTTCTGTCCAGATTTCATCGGAGGATATTTCCTTTTTCACCATAGCCCTCTATGGGCTTCCAAATATCACTTTGCCAATTCCACAAGAACTGTCTTAGCGAAAGGCTTCTTGAGGGGAAAGCTGTAACTCTGGGAGATGATTTCACAGAACACAAAGAAGTTTCTCAGAAAGCTTCTTTCTCTTTGTTATCGGAGGATATTTCCTTTGGCCCTATAGTCTTCAAAGGGATCCGAAATATCTGTTCTCAGATTCCACAGAAATAAGGCTAGCAAAGAGATCCACAAAATACAGATGTAACTCTGTGAGTGGAAGTCACATATCACAGAGCAGTTTCTCAGAAAGCTTCTTTCCAGATATCATTGGATGGTATTTCCTTTTTCACAATAGCCCCCTATGGGCTTCCAAATATCACTTTTCCAATTCCACAAAAACTGTCTTAGCGAAAGGCTTCTTCAGGGGAAAGCTGTAACTCTGGGAGATGATTTCACAGAACACAAAGAAGTTTCTCAGAAAGCTTCTTTCTCTTTGTTATCGGAGGATATTTCCTTTGGCCCTATAGTCTTCAAAGGGATCCGAAATATCTGTTCTCAGACTCCACAGAAATAAGGCTAGCAAAGAGATCCACGAAATACAGATGAAACTCTGTGAGTGGAAGTCTCGTATCACAGAGCAGTTTCTCAGAATGCTTCTTTCCAGATTTCATCGGAGGATATTTCCTTTTTCACCATAGCCATCTATGTGCTTCCAAGTATCACTTTGCC
The DNA here is from genome assembly GCF_049350105.2 of Macaca mulatta. NCBI lineage: Eukaryota > Metazoa > Chordata > Mammalia > Primates > Cercopithecidae > Macaca > Macaca mulatta. Next base: position 34,812,531 of record NC_133417.1, read on the forward strand.
AATTCCACAAGAACTGTCTTAGCGAAAGGCTTCTTGAAAGGAAAGCTGTAAGTCTGTGAGATGATTTCACAGAACACAAAGAAGTTTCTCAGAAAGCTTCTTTCTCTTTGTTATCGGAGGATATTTCCTTTGGCCCTTTAGTCTTCAAAGGGATCCGAAGAATCTGTTCTCAGATTCCACAGAAATAAGGCTAGCAAAGAGATCCACGAAATACAGATGTAACTCTGTGAGTGGAAGTCACATATCACAGAGCAGTTTCTCAGAAAGCTTCTTTCCAGATTTCATCGGAGGATATTTCCTTTTTCACCATAGCCGTCTATGGGCTTCCAAATATCACTTTGCCAATTCCACGAGAACTGTCTTAGCGAAAAGCTTCTTGAGCGGAAAGCTGCAACTCTGAGAGATGATTTCACAGAACACAAAGAAGTTTCTCAGAAAGCTTCTTTCTCTTTGTTATCGGAGGATATTTCCTTTGGCCCTATAGTATTCAAAGGGATCCGATATATCTGTTCTCAGATTCCACAGAAATAAGGCTAGCAAAGAGATCCACGAAATACAGATGTAACTCTGTGAGTGGAAGTCACATATCACAGAGCAGTTTCTCAGAAAGCTTCTTTCCAGATTTCATCTGAGGATATTTCCTTTTTCACCGTAGCCCTCTATGGGCTTCCAAATATCACTTTGCCAATTCCACAAGAACTGTCTTAGCGAAAGGCTTCTTGAGGGGAAAGCTGTAACTCTATGAGATGATTTCACAGAACACAAAGAAGTTTCTCAGAAAGCTTCTTTCTCTTTGTTATCGGAGGATATTTCCTTTGGCCCTATAGTCTTCAAAGGGATCCGAAATATCTGTTCTCAGATACCACAGAAATAAGGGAAGCAAAGAGATCCACGAAATACAGATGTAACTCTGTGAGTGGAAGTCACATATAATAGAGCAGTTTCTCAGAAAGCTTCTGTCCAGATTTCATCGGAGGATATTTCCTTTTTCACCTTAGCCCCCTATGGGCTTCCAAATATCACTTTGCCAATTCCACAAGAACTGTCTTAGCGAAAGGCTTCTTGAGGGGACAGCTCTAACTCTGTGAGATGATTTCACAGAACACAAAGAAGTTTCTCAGAAAGCTTCTTTCTCTTTGTTATCGGAGGATATTTCCTTTAGCCCTATAGTCTTCAAAGGGATCCGAAATATCTGTTCTCAGATTCCACAGAAATAAGGCTAGCAAAGAGATCCACGAAATACAGATGTAACTCTGTGAGTGGAAGTCACATATCACAGAGCAGTTTCTCAGAAAGCTTCTTTCCAGATTTCACCGGAGGATATTTCCTTTTTCACCATAGCCCTCTATGGGCTTCCAAATATCACTTTGCCAATTCCACAAGAACTGTCTTAGCCAAAGGCTTTTTGAGGGGAAAGCTGTAACTCTAAGAGATGATTTCACAGAACACAAAGAAGTTTCTCAGAAAGCTTCTTTCTCTTTGTTATCGGAGGATATTTCCTTTGGCCCTATAGTCTGAAAAGGGATCCCAAATATCTGTTCTCAGATTCCACAGAAATAAGGCTAGCAAAGAGATCCACGAAATACAGATGTAACTCTGTGAGTGGAAGTCAGATATCACAGAGCAGTTTCTCAGAAAGCTTCTTTCCAGATTTCATCGGAGGATATTTCCTTTTTCAAGATAGCCCTCTATGGGCTTCCAAATATCACTTTGCCAATTCCACAAGAACTGTCTTAGCGAAAGGCTTCTTGAGAGGAAAGTTGTAACTCTGTGAGATGATTTCACAGAACACAATGAAGTTTCTCAGGAAGCTTCTTTCTCTTTGTTATGGGAGGATATTTCCTTTCTCCCTATAGTCTTCAAAGGGATCCGAAATATCTGTTCTCAGATTCCACAGAAATAAGGCTAGCAAAGAGATCCACGAAATACAGATGTAACTCTGTGAGTGGAAGTCACATATCACAGAGCAGTTTCTCAGAAAGCTTCTTTCCAGATTTCATCGGAGGATATTTCCTTTTTCACAATAGCCCTCTATGGGCTTCCAAATATCACTTTGCCAATTCCACAAGAAGTGTCTTAGCGAAAGACTTCTTGAGGGGAAAGCTGTAACTCTGGGAGATGATTTCACAGAACACAAAGAAGTTTCTCAGAAAGCTTCTTTCTCTTTGTTATCGGAGGATATTTCCTTTGGCCCTATAGTCTTCAAAGGGATCCGAAATATCTGTTCTCAGATTCCACAGAAATAAGGCTAGCAAAGAGATCCACGAAATACAGATGAAACTCTGTGAGTGGAAGTCTCATATCACAGAGCAGTTTCTCAGAAAGTTTCTTTCCAGATTTCATGGGAAGATATTTCCTTTTTCACCATAGCCCTCTATGGGCTTCCAAATATCACTTTGGCAATTCCACAAGAACTTTCTTAGCGAAAGGCTTCTTGAGGGCAAAGCTGTAACTCTGTGAGATGATTTCACAGAACACAAAGTAGTTTCTCAGAAAGCTTCTTTCTCTTTGTTATCGGAGGATATATCCTTTGTCCCTATAGTCTTGAAAGGGATCCGAAATATCTGTTCTCAGATTCCACAGAAATAAGGCTAGCAAAGAGATCCACGAAATACAGATGTAACTCTGTGAGTGGAAGTCACATATCACAGAGCAGTTTCTCAGAAAGCTTCTTTCCAGATTTCATCGGAGGATATTTCCTTTTTCACCGTATCCCTCTATGGGCTTCCAAATATCACTTTGCCAATTCCACAAGAACTGTCTTAGCGAAAGGCTTCTTGAGGGGAAAGCTGTAACTCTATGAGATGATTACACAGAACACAAAGAAGATTCTCAGAAAGCTTCTTTCTCTTTGTTATCGGAGGATATTTCCTTTGGCCCTATAGCCTTCAAAGGGATCCGAAATATCTGTTCTCAGATTCCACAGAAATAAGGCTAGCAAAGAGATCCACGAAATACAGATGTAACTCTGTGAGTGGAAGTCACATATCATAGAGCAGTTTCTCAGAAAGCTTCTTTCCAGATTTCATCGGAGGATATTTCCTTTTTCACCGTAGCCCCCTATGGGCTTCCAAATATCACTTTGCCAATTCCACAAGAACTGTCTTAGCGAAAGGCTTCTTGAGGGGAAAGCTGTAACTCTGTGAGATGATTTCACAGAACACAAAGAAGTTTCTCAGGAACCTTCTTTCTCTTTTTTATGGGAGGATATTTCCTTTGGCCCTATAGTCTTGAAAGGGATTCAAAATATCTGCTCTCAGATTCCACAGATATAAGGCTAGCAAAGAGATCCACGAAATACAGATGTAACTCTGTGAGTGGAAGTCAGATATCACAGAGCAGTTTCTCAGAAAGCTTCTTTCGAGATTTCATCGGAGTATATTTCCTTTTTCAAGGTAGCCCTCTATAGGCTTCCAAATATCACTTTGCCAATTCCACAAGAACTGTCTTAGCGAAAGGCTTCTTGAGAGGAAAGTTGTAACTCTGTGAGATGATTTCACAGAACACAATGAAGTTTCTCAGAAAGCTTCTTTCTCTTTGTTATGGGAGGATATTTCCTTTCTCCCTATAGTCTTCAAAGGGATCCGAAATATCTGTTCTCAGATTCCACAGAAATAAGGCTAGCAAAGCGATCCACGAAATACAGATGTAACTCTGTGAGTGGAAGTCACATATCACAGAGCAGTTTCTCAGAAAGCTTCTTTCCAGATTTCATTGGAGGATATTTCCTTTTTCACAATAGCCCTCTATGGGCTTCCAAATATCACTTTGCCAATTCCACAAGAACTGTCTTAGCGAAAGACTTGTTGAGGGGAAAGCTGTAACTCTGGGAGATGATTTCACAGAACACAAAGAAGTTTCTCAGAAAGCTTCTTTCTCTTTGTCATCGGAGGATATTTCCTTTGGCCCTATAGTCTTCAAAGGGATCCTAAATATCTGTTCTCAGATTCCACAGAAATAAGGCTAGCAAAGAGATCCACGAAATACAGATGTAACTCTGTGAGTGGAAGTCTCATATCACAGAGCAGTTTCTCAGAAAGCTTCTTTCCAGATTTCATGGGAAGATATTTCCTTTTTCACCATAGCCCTCTATGGGCTTCCAAATATCACTTTGCCAATTCCACAAGAACTGTCTTAGCGAAAGGCTTCTTGAGGGGAAAGCTGTAACTCTGTGAGATGATTTCACAGAACACAAAGAAGTTTCTCAGAAAGCTTCTTTCTCTTTGTTATCGGAGGATATTTCCTTTGGCCCTATAGTCTTCAAAGGAATCCGAAATATCTGTTCTCAGATTCCACAGAAATAAGGCTAGCAAAGAGATCCACGAAATACAGATGTAACTCTGTGAGTGGAAGTCACATATCACAGAGCCGTTTCTCAGAAAGCTTCTTTCGAGATTTAATTCGAGGATATTTCCTTTTTCACCATAGCCCTCTAGGGGCTTCCAAATATCACGTTTCCAATTCCACAAGAACTGTCTTAGCGAAAGGCTTCTTGAGGGGAAAGCTGTAACTCTGTGAGATGATTTCACAGAACACAAAGAAGTTTCTCAGGAACCTTCTTTCTCTTTTTTATGGGAGGATATTTCCTTTGGCCCTATAGTCTTGAAAGGGATTCAAAATATCTGCTCTCAGATTCCACAGAAATAAGGCTAGCAAAGAGATCCATGAAATACAGATGTAACTCTGTGAGTGGAAGTCACATATCACAGAGCAGTTTCTCAGAAAGCTTCTTTCCAGATTTCATTGGAGATTATTTCCTTTTTCACCATAGCCCTCTATGGGCTTCCAAATATCACTTTGGCAATTCCACAAGAACTGTCTAAGCGAAAGGCTTCTTGAGGGGAAAGCTGTAACTCTGTGAGATGATTTCACAGAACACAAAGAAGTTTCTCAGAAAGCTTCTTTCTCTTTGTTATCGGAGGATATTTCCTTTGGCCCTATTGTCTTCAAAGGGATCCGAAATATCTGTTCTCAGATTCCACAGAAATAAGGCTAGCAAAGAGATCCACGAAATACCGATGTAACTCTGTGAGTGGAAGTCAGATATCACAGAGCAGTTTCTCAGAAAGCTTCTTTCCAGATTTCATCGGAGGATATTTCCTTTTTCAAGATAGCCCTCTATGGGCTTCCAAATATCACTTTGCCAATTCCACAAGAATTGTCTTAGCGAAAGGCTTCTTGAGAGGAAAGCTGTAACTCTGTGAGATGATTTCACAGAACACAATGAAGTTTCTCAGAAAGCTTCTTTCTCTTTGTTATCGGAGGATATTTCCTTTCTCCCTATAGTCTTCAAAGGGATCCGAAATATCTGTTCTCAGATTCCACAGAAATAAGGCTAGCAAAGAGATCTACAAAATACAGATGTAACTCTGTGAGTGGAAGTCATATATCACAGAGCAGTTTCTCAGAAAGCTTCTTTCCAGATTTCATCTGAGGATATTTCCTTTTTCAACATAGCCCTCTATGGGCTTCCAAATATCACTTTGTCAATTCCACAAGAACTGTCTTAGCGAAAGGCTTCTTGAGGGGAAAGCTGTATCTCTGGGAGATGATTTCACAGAACACAAAGAAGTTTCTCAGAAAGCTTCTTTCTCTTTGTTATCGGAGGATATTCCTTTGGCCCTATTGTCTTCAAAGGGATCCGAAATATCTGTTCTCAGATTCCACAGAAATAAGGCTAGCAAAGAGATCCACGAAATACAGATGTAACTCTGTGAGTGGAAGTCACATATCACAGAGCAGTTTCTCAGAAAGCTTCTTTCCAGATTTCATCGGAGGATATTTCCTTTTTCACAATAGCCCTCTATGGGCTTCCAAATATCACTTTGCCAATTCCACAAGAAGTGTCTTAGCGAAAGACTTCTTGAGGGGAAAGCTGTAACTCTGGGAGATGATTTCACAGAACACAAAGAAATTTCTCAGAAAGCTTCTTTCTCTTTGTTATCGGAGGATATTTCCTTTGGCCCTATAGTCTTCAAAGGGATCCGAAATATCTGTTCTCAGATTCCACAGAAATAAGGCTAGCAAAGAGATCCACGAAATACAGATGTAACTCTGTGAGTGGAAGTCTCATATCACAGAGCAGTTTCTCAGAAAGTTTCTTTCCAGATTTCATGGGAAGATATTTCCTTTTTCACCATAGCCCTCTATGGGCTTCCAAATATCACTTTGCCAATTCCACAAAAACTGTCTTAGCGAAAGGCTTCTTGAGGGCAAAGCTGTAACTCTGTGAGATGATTTCACATAACACAAAGAAGTTTCTCAGAAAGCTTCTTTCTCTTTGTTATCGGAGGATATTTCCTTTGGCCCTATTGTCTTCAAAGGGATCCGAAATATCTGTTCTCAGATTCCACAGAAATAAGGCTAGCAAAGAGATCCACGAAATACCGATGTAACTCTGTGAGTGGAAGTCAGATATCACAGAGCAGTTTCTCAGAAAGCTTCTTTCCAGATTTCATCGGAGGATATTTCCTTTTTCAAGATAGCCCTCTATGGGCTTCCAAATATCACTTTGCCAATTCCACAAGAATTGTCTTAGCGAAAGGCTTCTTGAGTGGAAAGCTGTAACTCTGTGAGATGATTTCACAGAACACAATGAAGTTTCTCAGAAAGCTTCTTTCTCTTTGTTATCGGAGGATATTTCCTTTCTCCCTATAGTCTTCAAAGGGATCCGAAATATCTGTTCTCAGATTCCACAGAAATAAGGCTAGCAAAGATATCTACAAAATACAGATGTAACTCTGTGAGTGGAAGTCATATATCGCAGAGCAGTTTCTCAGAAAGCTTCTTTCCAGATTTCATCTGAGGATATTTCCTTTTTCAACATAGCCATCTATGGGCTTCCAAATATCACTTTGTCAATTCCACAAGAACTGTCTTAGCGAAAGGCTTCTTGAGGGGAAAGCTGTATCTCTGGGAGATGATTTCACAGAACACAAAGAAGTTTCTCAGAAAGCTTCTTTCTCTTTGTTATCGGAGGATATTTCCTTTGGCCCTATAGTCTTCAAAGGGATCCGAAATATCTGTTCTCAGATTCCACAGAAATAAGGCTAGCAAAGAGATCCACGAAATACAGATGTAACTCTGTGAGTGGAAGTCTCATATCACAGAGCAGTTTCTCAGAAAGCTTCTTTCCAGATTTCATGGGAAGATATTTCCTTTTTCACCATAGCCCTCTATGGGCTTCCAAATATCACTTTGCCAATTCTACAAGAACTGTCTTAGCGAAAGGCTTCTTGAGGGGAAAGCTGTAACTCTGGGAGATGATTTCACAGAACACAAAGAAGTTTCTCAGAAAGCTTCTTTCTCTTTGTTATCGGAGGATATTTCCTTTGGCCCTATAGTCTTCAAAGGGATCCGAAATATCTGTTCTCAGGTTCCACAGAAACAAGGCTAGCAAAGAGATCCACAAAATACAGATGTAACTCTGTGAGTGGAAGTCACATATCACAGAGCAGTTTCTCAGAAAGCTTCTTTCCAGATATCATTGGATGGTATTTCCTTTTTCACAATAGCCCTCTATGGGCTTCCAAATATCACTTTTCCAATTCCACAAAAACTGTCTTAGCGAAAGGCTTCTTCAGGGGAAAGCTGTAACTCTGGGAGATGATTTCACGGAACACAAAGGAGTTTCTCAGAAAGCTTCTTTCTCTTTGTTATCGGAGGATATTTTCTTTGGCCCTATAGTGTTCAAAGGGATCCGAAATATCTGTTCTCAGACTCCACAGAAATAAGGCTAGCAAAGAGATCCACGAAATACAGATGAAACTCTGTGAGTGGAAGTCTCATATCACAGAGCAGTTTCTCAGAATGCTTCTTTCCAGATTTCATCGGAGGATATTTCCTTTTTCAAGATAGCCCTCTATAGGCTTCCAAATATCACTTTGCCAATTCCACAAGAACTGTCTTAGCGAAAGGCTTCTTGAGTGGAAAGCTGTAACTCTGGGAGATGATTTCACAGAACACAAAGAAGTTTCTCAGAAAGCTTCTTTCTCTTTGTTATCGGAGGATATTTCCTTTGGCCCTATAGTCTTCAAAGGGATCCGAAATATCTCTTCTCAGATTCCACAGAAATAAGGCTAGCAAAGAGATCCACGAAATACAGATGTAACGCTGTGAGTGGAAGTCTCATATCACAGAGCAGTTTCTCAGAATGCTTCTTTCCAGATTTCATCGGAGGATATTTCCTTTTTCACCATAGCCGTCTATGGGCTTCCAAATATCACTTTGCCAATTCCACAAGAACTGTCTTAGCGAAAGGCTTCTTGAAAGGAAAGCTGTAACTATGTGAGATGATTTCACAGAACACAAAGAAGTTTCTCAGAAAGCTTCTTTCTCTTTGTTATCGGAGGATATTTCCTTTGGCCCTTTAGTCTTCAAAGGGATCCGAAGTATCTGTTCTGAGATTCCACAGAAATAAGGCTAGCAAAGAGATCCACGAAATACAGATGTAACTCTGTGAGTGGAAGTCACATATCACACAGCAGTTTCTCAGAAACTTCTTTCCAGATTTCATCGGAGGATATTTCCTTTTTCACCATAGCCGTCTATGGGCTTCCAAATATCACTTTGCCAATTCCACGAGAACTGTCTTAGCGAAAAGCTTCTTGAGGGGAAAGCTGCAACTCTGAGAGATGATTTCACAGAACACAAAGAAGTTTCTCAGAAAGCTTCTTTCTCTTTGTTATCGGAGGATATTTCCTTTGGCCCTATAGTATTCAAAGGGATCCGATATATCTGTTCTCAGATTCCACAGAAATAAGGCTAGCAAAGAGATCCACGAAATACAGATGTAACTCTGTGAGTGGAAGTCACATATCACAGAGCAGTTTCTCAGAAAGCTTCTTTCCAGATTTCATCTGAGGATATTTCCTTTTTCACCATAGCCCTCTATGGGCTTCCAAATATCACTTTGCCAATTCCACAAGAACTGTCTTAGCGAAAGGCTTCTTGAGGGGAAAGCTGTAACTCTATGAGATGATTTCACAGAACACAAAGAAGTTTCTCAGAAAGCTTCTTTCTCTTTGTTATCGGAGGATATTTCCTTTGGCCCTATAGTCTTCAAAGGGTTCCGAAATATCTGTTCTCAGATTCCACAGAAATAAGGCTAGCAAAGAGATCCACGAAATACAGATGTAACTCTGTGAGTGGAAGTCACATATCATAGAGCAGTTTCTCAGAAAGCTTCTGTCCAGATTTCATCGGAGGATATTTCCTTTTTCACCTTAGCCCCCTAAGGGCTTCCAAATATCACTTTGCCAATTCCACAAGAACAGTCTTAGCGAAAGGCTTCTTGAGGGGAAAGCTGTAACTCTGTGAGATGATTTCACAGAACACAAAGAAGTTTCTCAGGAAGCTTCTTTCTCTTTGTTATGGGAGGATATTTCCTTTGGCCCTATAGCCTTCAAAGGGATTCTAAATATCTGCTCTCAGATTCCACAGAAATAAGGCTAGCAAAGAGATCCACGAAATACAGATGTAACTCTGTGAGTGGAAGTCACATATCACAGAGCAGTTTCTCAGAAAGCTTCTATCCAGATTTCATTGGAGATTATTTCCTTTTTCACCATAGCCCTCTAAGGGCTTCCAAATATCACTTTGCCAATTCCACAAGAACTGTCTTAGCGAAAGACTTCTTGAGGGGAAAGCTGTAACTCTGTGAGATGATTTCACAGAACACAAAGAAGTTTCTCAGAAAGCTTCTTTCTCTTTGTTATCGGAGGATATTTCCTTTGGCCATATTGTCTTCAAAGGGATATGAAATATCTGTTCTCAGATTCCACAGAAATAAGGCTAGCAAAGAGATCCACGAAATACAGATGTAACTCTGTGAGTGGAAGTCAGATATCACAGAGCAGTTTCTCAGAAAGCTTCTTTCCAGATTTCATCGGAGGATATTTCCTTTTTCAAGATAGCCCTCTATGGGCTTCCAAATATCACCTTGCCAATTCAACAAGAACTGTCTTAGCGAAAGGCTTCTTCAGAGGAAAGCTGTAACTCTGTGAGATGATTTCACAGAACACAAAGAGGTTTCTCAGAAAGCTTCTTTCTCTTTGTTATGGGAGGATATTTACTTTCGCCCTATAGTCTTCAAAGGGATCCGAAATATCTGTTCTCAGATTCCACAGAAATAAGGCTAGCAAAGAGATCCACGAAATACAGATGTAACTCTGTGAGTCGAAGTCACATATCACAGAGCAATTTCCCAGAAAGCTTCTTTCCAGAGTTAATTCGAGGATATTTCCTTTTTCACCATAGCCCTCTATGGGCTTCCAAATATCACTTTGCCAATTCCACAAGAACTGTCTTAGCGAAAGTCTTCTTGAGAGGAAAGCAGTAACTCTGGGAGATGATTTCACAGAACACAATGAAGTTTCTCAGAAAGCTTCTTTCTCTTTGTTATGGGAGGATATTTCCTTTCTCCCTATAGTCTTCAAAGGGATCCGAATTATCTGTTCTCAGATTCCACAGATATGGCTAGCAAAGTGATCCACGAAATACAGATGTAACTCTGTGAGTGGAAGTCACATATCAACGAGCAGTTTCTGAGAAAGCTTCTTTCCAGATTTCAACGGAGGATATTTCCTTTTTCACCGTACCCCTCTATGGGCTTCCAAGTATGACTTTTCCAATTCCACAAGAACTGTCTTAGCGAAAGGCTTCTTGAGGGGAAAGCTGTAACTCTGAGAGATGATTTCACAGAACACAAAGAAGTTCCTCAGAAAGCTTCTTTCTCTTTGTTATCGGAGGATATTTCCTTTGACCCTGTAGTCTTCAGAGGGATCCGAAATATCTATTCTCAGATTCCACAGAAATAAGGCTAGCAAAGAGATCCGCGAAATACAGATGTAACTCTGTGAGTGGAAGTCACATATCACAGAGCAGTTTCTCAGAAAGCTTCTTTCCAGATTTCATCGGAGGATATTTCCTTTTTCAAGATAGCCCTCTACGGGCTTCCAAATATTACTTTGCCAATTCCACAAGAACTGTCTTAGCGAAAGGCTTCTTGAGAGGAAAGCTGTAACTCTGGGGAATGATTTCACAGGACACAATGAAGTTTCTCAGAAAGCTTCTTTCTCTTTGTTATGGGAGGATATTTCCTTTGTCCCTATAGTCTTCAAAGGGATCCGAAATATCTGTTCTCAGATTCCACAGAAATAAGGCTAGCAAAGAGATCCACGAAATACAGATGTAACTCTGTGAGTGGAAGTCACATATCACAGAGCAGTTTCTCAGAAAGCTTCTTTCCAGATTTCATTGGAGGATATTTCCTTTTTCACAATAGCCCTCTATGGGCTTCCATATATCACTTTGCCAATTCCACAAGAACTGTCTTAGACTAAGGATTCTGGAGGGGAAAGCTGTAACTCTGAGAGATGATTTCACAGAACACAAAGAAGTTTCTCAGAAAGCTTCTTTCTCTTTGTTATCGGAGGATATTTCCTTTGGCCCTATAGTCTTCAAAGGGATCCGAAATATCTGTTCTCAGATTCCACAGAAATAAGGCTAGCAAAGAGATCTACAAAATACAGATGTAACTCTGTGAGTGGAAGTCATATATCACAGAGCAGTTTCTTAGAAAGCTTCTTTCCAGATTTCATCTGAGGATATTTCCTTTTTCAACATAGCCCACTATGGGCTTCCAAATATCACTTTGTCAATTCCACAAGAACTGTCTTAGCGAAAGGCTTCTTGAGGGGAAAGCTGTAACTCTGGGAGATGATTTCACAGAACACAAAGAAGTTTCTCAGAAAGCTTCTTTCTCTTTGTTATCGGAGGATATTTCCTTTGGCCCTATAGTCTTCAAAGGGATCCGAAATATCTGTTCTCAGATTCCACAGAAATAAGGCTAGCAAAGAGATCCACGAAATACAGGTGTAACTCTGTGAGTGGAAGTCTCATATCACAGAGCAGTTTCTCAGAAAGCTTCTTTCCAGATTTCATGGGAAGATATTTCCTTTTTCACCATAGCCCTCTATGGGCTTCCAAATATCACTTTGCCAATTCCACAAGAACTGTCTTAGCGAAAGGCTTCTTGAGGGGAAAGCTGTAACTCTGTGAGATGATTTCACAGAACACAAAGAAGTTTCTCAGAAAGCTTCTTTCTCTTTGTTATCGGAGGATATTTCCTTTGGCCCTATAGTCTTCAAAGGGATCCGAAATATCTGTTCTCAGATTCCACAGAAATAAGGCTAGCAAAGAGATCCACAAAATACAGATGAAACTCTGTGAGTGGAAGTCTCATATCACAGAGCAGTTTCTCAGAATGCTTCTTTCCAGATTTCATCGGAGGATATTTCCTTTTTCAAGATACCCCTCTATAGGCTTCCAAATATCACTTTGCCAATTCCACAAGAACTGTCTTAGCGAAAGGCTTCTTGAGTGGAAAGCTGTATCTCTGGGAGATGATTTCACAGAACACAAAGAAGTTTCTCAGAAAGCTTCTTTCTCTTTGTTATCGGAGGATATTTCCTTTGGCCCTATAGTCTTCAAAGGGATCCGAAATATCTGTTCTCAGATTCCACAGAAATAAGGCTAGCAAAGAGATCCACGAAATACAGATGTAACTCTGTGAGTGGAAGTCTCATATCACAGAGCAGTTTCTCAGAATGCTTCTTTCCAGATTTCATTGGAGGATATTTCCTTTTTCACCATAGCCGTCTATGGGCTTCCAAATATCACTTTGCCAATTCCACAAGAACTGTCTTAGCGAAAGGCTTCTTGAAAGGAAAGCTGTAACTATGTGAGATGATTTCACAGAACACAAAGAAGTTTCTCAGAAAGCTTCTTTCTCTTTGTTATCGGAGGATATTTCCTTTGGCCCTTTAGTCTTCAAAGGGATCCGAAGTATCTGTTCTCAGATTCCACAGAAATAAGGCTAGCAAAGAGATCCACGAAATACAGATGTAACTCTGTGAGTGGAAGTCACATATCACAGAGCAGTTTCTCAGAAACTTCTTTCCAGATTTCATCGGAGGATATTTCCTTTTTCACCATAGCCGTCTATGGGCTTCCAAATATCACTTTGCCAATTCCACGAGAACTGTCTTAGCGAAAAGCTTCTTGAGGGGAAAGCTGCAACTCTGAGAGATGATTTCACAGAACACAAAGAAGTTTCTCAGAAAGCTTCTTTCTCTTTGTTATCGGAGGATATTTCCTTTGGCCCTATAGTGTTCAAAGGGATCCGATATATCTGTTCTCAGATTCCACAGAAATAAGGCTAGCAAAGAGATCCACGAAATACAGATGTAACTCTGTGAGTGGAAGTCACATATCACAGAGCAGTTTCTCAGAAAGCTTCTTTCCAGATTTCATCTGAGGATATTTCCTTTTTCACCATAGCCCTCTATGGGCTTCCAAATATCACTTTGCCAATTCCACAAGAACTGTCTTAGCGAAAGGCTTCTTGAGGGGAAAGCTGTAACTCTATGAGATGATTTCACAGAACAAAAAGAAGTTTCTCAGAAAGCTTCTTTCTCTTTGTTATCGGAGGATATTTCCTTTGGCCCTATAGTCTTCAAAGGGTTCCGAAATATCTGTTCTCAGATTCCACAGAAATAAGGCTAGCAAAGAGATCCACGAAATACAGATGTAACTCTGTGAGTGGAAGTCACATATCATAGAGCAGTTTCTCAGAAAGCTTCTGTCCAGATTTCATCGGAGGATATTTCCTTTTTCACCTTAGCCCCCTAAGGGCTTCCAAATATCACTTTGCCAATTCCACAAGAACAGTCTTAGCGAAAGGCTTCTTGAGGGGAAAGCTGTAACTCTGTGAGATGATTTCACAGAACACAAAGAAGTTTCTCAGGAAGCTTCTTTCTCTTTGTTATGGGAGGATATTTCCTTTGGCCCTATAGCCTTCAAAGGGATTCTAAATATCTGCTCTCAGATTCCACAGAAATAAGGCTAGCAAAGAGATCCACGAAATACAGATGTAACTCTGTGAGTGGAAGTCACATATCACAGAGCAGTTTCTCAGAAAGCTTCTATCCAGATTTCATTGGAGATTATTTCCTTTTTCACCATAGCCCTCTAAGGGCTTCCAAATATCACTTTGCCAATTCCACAAGAACTGTCTTAGCGAAAGACTTCTTGAGGGGAAAGCTGTAACTCTGTGAGATGATTTCACAGAACACAAAGAAGTTTCTCAGAAAGCTTCTTTCTCTTTGTTATCGGAGGATATTTCCTTTGGCCATATTGTCTTCAAAGGGATCGGAAATATCTGTTCTCAGATTCCACAGAAATAAGGCTAGCAAAGAGATCCACGAAATACAGATGTAACTCTGTGAGTGGAAGTCAGATATCACAGAGCAGTTTCTCAGAAAGCTTCTTTCCAGATTTCATCGGAGGATATTTCCTTTTTCAAGATAGCCCTCTATGAGCTTCCAAATATCACCTTGCCAATTCAACAAGAACTGTCTTAGCGAAAGGCTTCTTCAGAGGAAAGCTGTAACTCTGTGAGATGATTTCACAGAACACAAAGAAGTTTCTCAGAAAGCTTCTTTCTCTTTGTTATGGGAGGATATTTACTTTCGCCCTATAGTCTTCAAAGGGATCCGAAATATCTGTTCTCAGATTCCACAGAAATAAGGCTAGCAAAGAGATCCACGAAATACAGATGTAACTCTGTGAGTTGAAGTCACATATCACAGAGCAATTTCCCAGAAAGCTTCTTTCCAGAGTTAATTCGAGGATATTTCCTTTTTCACCATAGCCCTCTATGGGCTTCCAAATATCACTTCGCCAATTCCACAAGAACTGTCTTACCGAAAGGCTTCTTGAGGGGAAAGCTGTAACTCGGTGAGACGATTTCACAGAACACAAAGAAGTTTCTCAGAAAGCTTCTTTCTCTTTGTTATGGGAGGATATTTCCTTTGGCCCTATAGTCTTCAAAGGGATCCGAAATGTCTATTCTCAGATTCCAAAGAAATAAGGCTAGCAAAGAGATCCACGAAATACAGATATAACTCTGTGAGTGGAAGTCACATGTCAGAGAGCAGTTTCTCAGAAAGATTCTTTCCAGATTTCATCGGAGGATATTTCCTTTTTCAAGATAGCCCTCTAGGGGCTTCCAAATATCACTTTGCCAATTCCACAAGAACTGTCTTAGCGAAAGTCTTCTTGAGAGTAAGGCAGTAACTCTGGGAGATGATTTCACAGAACACAATGAAGTTTCTCAGAAAGCTTCTTTCTCTTTGTTATGGGAGGATATTTCCTTTCTCCCTATAGTCTTCAAAGGGATCCGAATTATCTGTTCTCAGATTCCACAGAAATAAGGCTAGCAAAGTGATCCACGAAATACAGATGTAACTCTGTGAGTGGAAGTCACATATCAACGAGCAGTTTCTGAGAAAGCTTCTTTCCAGATTTCAACGGAGGATATTTCCTTTTTCACCGTACCCCTCTATGGGCTTCCAAGTATGACTTTTCCAATTCCACAAGAACTGTCTTAGCGAAAGGCTTCTTGAGGGGAAAGCTGTAACTCTGAGAGATGATTTCACAGAACACAAAGAAGTTTCTCAGAAAGCTTCTTTCTCTTTGTTATCGGAGGATATTTCCTTTGACCCTGTAGTCTTCAGAGGGATCCGAAATATCTATTCTCAGATTCCACAGAAATAAGGCTAGCAAAGAGATCCACGAAATACAGATGTAACTCTGTGAGTGGAAGTCACATATCACAGAGCAGTTTCTCAGAAAGCTTCTTTCCAGATTTCATCGGAGGATATTTCCTTTTTCAAGATAGCCCTCTACGGGCTTCCAAATATCACTTTGCCAATTCCACAAGAACTGTCTTAGCGAAAGGCTTCTTGAGAGGAAAGCTGTAACTCTGGGGAATGATTTCACAGGACACAATGAAGTTTCTCAGAAAGCTTCTTTCTCTTTGTTATGGGAGGATATTTCCTTTGTCCCTATAGTCTTCAAAGGGATCCGAAATATATGTTCTCAGATTCCACAGAAATAAGGCTAGCAAAGAGATCCACGAAATACAGATGTAACTCTGTGAGTGGAAGTCACATATCACAGAGCAGTTTCTCAGAAAGCTTCTTTCCAGATTTCATTGGAGGATATTTCCTTTTTCACAATAGCCCTCTATGGGCTTCCATATATCACTTTGCCAATTCCACAAGAACTGTCTTAGATTAAGGATTCTGGAGGGGAAAGCTGTAACTCTGAGAGATGATTTCACAGAACACAAAGAAGTTTCTCAGAAAGCTTCTTTCTCTTTGTTATCGGAGGATATTTCCTTTGGCCCTATAGTCTTCAAAGGGATCCGAAATATCTGTTCTCAGATTCCACAGAAATAAGGCTAGCAAAGAAATCCACGAAATACACATTTAACTCTGTGAGTGGAAGTCTCATATCACAGAGCAGTTTCTCAGAAAGTTTCTTTCCAGATTTCATCGGAGGATATTTCCTTTTTCACCATAGCCCTCTATGGGCTTCCAAATATCACTTTGCCAATTCCACAAGAACTGTCTTAGCGAAAGGCTTCTTGAGGGGAAAGCTGTAACTCTGTGAGATGATTTCACAGAACACAAAGAAGTTTCTCAGAAAGCTTCTTTCTCTTTGTTATGGGAGGATATTTCCTTTGGCCCTATAGTCTTCAACGGGATCCGAAATATCTGTTCTCAGATTCCACAGAAATAAGGCTAGCAAAGAGATCCACGAAATACAGATGTAACTCTGTGAGTGGAAGTCACATATCACAGAGCAGTTTCTCAGAAAGCTTCTTTCCAGATTTCATTGGAGGATATTTCCTTTTTCACAATAGCCCTCTATGGGCTTCCATATATCACTTTGCCAATTCCACAAGAACTGTCTTAGCGAAAGGCTTCTTGAGGGGAAAGCTGTAACTCTGGGAGATGATTTCACAGAACACAAAGAAGTTTCTCAGAAAGCTTCTTTCTCTTTGTTATCGGAGGATATTTCCTTTGGCCCTATAGTCTTCAAAGGGATACGAAATATCTGTTCTCAGATTCCACAGAAATAAGGCTAGCAAAGAGATCCACGAAATACAGATGTAACTCTGTGAGTGGAAGTCACATATCCCAGAGCAGTTTCTCAGAAAGCTTCTTTTCAGATTTCATTGGAGGATATTTCCTTTTTCACAATAGCCCTCTATGGGCTTCCATATATCACTTTGCCAATTCCACAAGAACTGTCTTAGATTAAGGATTCTGGAGGGGAAAGCTGTAACTCTGAGAGATGATTTCACAGAACACAAAGAAGTTTCTCAGAAAGCTTCTTTCTCTTTGTTATCGGAGGATATTTCCTTTGGCCCTATAGTCTTCAAAGGGATCCGAAATATCTGTTCTCAGATTCCACAGAAATAAGGCTAGCAAAGAGATCCACGAAATACAGATGTAACTCTGTGAGTGGAAGTCTCATATCACAGAGCAGTTTCTCAGAAAGTTTCTTTCCAGATTTCATCGGAGGATATTTCCTTTTTCACCATAGCCCTCTATGGGCTTCCAAATATCACTTTGCCAATTCCACAAGAACTGTCTTAGCGTAAGGCTTCTTGAGGGGAAAGCTGTGACTCTGGGAGATGATTTCACAGAACACAAAGAAGTTTCTCAGAAAGCTTCTTTCTCTTTGTTATCGGAGGATATTTCCTTTGGCCCTATAGTCTTCAACGGGATCCGAAATATCTGTTCTCAGATTCCACAGAAATAAGGCTAGCAAAGAGATCCACGAAATACAGATGTAACTCTGTGAGTGGAAGTCACATATCACAGAGCAGTTTCTCAGAAAGCTTCTTTCCAGATTTCATTGGAGGATATTTCCTTTTTCACAATAGCCCTCTATGGGCTTCCATATATCACTTTGCCAATTCCAGAAGAACTGTCTTAGCGAAAGGCTTCTTGAGGGGAAAGCTGTAACTCTGGGAGATGATTTCACAGAACACAAAGAAGTTTCTCAGAAAGCTTCTTTCTCTTTGTTATCGGAGGATATTTCCTTTGGCCCTATAGTCTTCAAAGGGATCCGAAATATCTGTTCTCAGATTCCACAGAAATAAGGCTAGCAAAGAGATCCACGAAATACAGATGTAACTCTGTGAGTGGAAGTCACATATCCCAGAGCAGTTTCTCAGAAACCTTCTTTCCAGATTTCATCGGAGGATATTTTCTTTTTCACCATAGCCCTCTATGGGCTTCCAAATATCACTTTGCCAATTCCACAAGAACTGTCTTAGCGAAAGGCTTCTTAAGGGGAAAGCTGTAACTCTGGGAGATAATTTCACAGAACACAAAGAAGTTTCTCAGAAAGCTTCTTTCTCTTTGTTATGGGAGGATATTTCCTTTGGCCCTATAGTCTTCAAAGGGATCCGAAATATCTGTTCTCAGATTCCACAGAAATAAGGCTAGCAAAGAGATCCACGAAATACAGATGTAACTCTGTGAGTGGAAGTCTCATATCACAGAGTAGTTTCTCAGAAAGCTTCATTCCAGATTTCATCGGAAGATATTTCCTTTTTCACCATAGCCCTCTATGGGCTTCCAAATATCACTTTGCCAATTCCACAAGAACTGTCTTAGCGAAAGGCTTCTTGAGGAGACTGTAACTCTATGAGATGATTTCACAGAACACAAAGAAGTTTCTCAGAAAGCTTCTTTCTCTTTGTTATGGGAGGATATTTCCTTTGGCCCTATAGTCTTCAAAGGAATCCGATATATCTGTTCTCAGATTCCACAGAAATAAGGCTAGCAAAGAGATCCACGAAATACAGATGTAACTCTGTGAGTGGAAGTCACATATCCCAGAGCAGTTTCTCAGAAAGCTTCTTTCCAGATTTCATCGGAGGATATTTTCTTTTTCACCACAGCCCTCTATGGGCTTCCAAATATCACTTTGCCAATTCCACAAGAACTGTCTTAGCGAAAGGCTTCTTGTGGGGAAAGCTGTAACTCTGGGAGATGATTTCACAGAAAACAAAGAATTTTCTCAGAAAGCTTCTTTCTCTTTGTTATCGGAGGATATTTACTTTGGCCCAATAGTCTTCAAAAGGATCCGAAATATCTGTTCTCAGATTCCACAGAAATAAGGCTAGCAAAGAGATCCACGAAATACAGATGTAACTCTGTGAGTGGAAGTCTCAAATCACAGAGCAGTTTCTCAGAAAGCTTCATTCCAGATTTCATCGGAAGATATTTCCTTTTTCACCATAGCCCTCTAAGGGATTCCAAATATCACTTTGCCAATTCCACAAGAACTGTCTTAGCGAAAGGCTTCTTGAGGAGAAAGCTGTAAGTCTGTGAGATGATTTCACAGAACACAAAGAAGTTTCTCAGAAAGCTTCTTTCTCTTTGTTATCGGAGGATATTTCCTTTGGCCCTTAGCCTTCAAAGGGATCCGAAATATCTGTTCTCAGATTCCACAGAAATAAGGCTAGCAAAGAGATCCACGAAATTCAGATGTAACTCTGTGAGTGGAAGTCACATATCACAGAGCAGTTTCTCAGAAAGCTTATTTCCAGATTTCATCGGAGGATATTTCCTTTTTCACCATAGCCCTCTATGGGCTTCCAAATATCACTTTGCCAATTCCACAAGAACTGTCTTAGCGAAAGGCTTCTTCAGGGGAAAGCTCTAACTCTATGAGATGATTTCACAGAACACAAAGAAGTTTCTCAGAAAGCTTCTTTCTCTCTGTTATCGGAGGATATCTCCTTTGGACCTATAGTCTTCAAAGGGATCCGAAATATCTGTTCTCAGATTCCACAGAAATAAGGCTAGCAAAGAGATCCACGAAATTCAGATGTAACTCTGTGAGTGGAAGTCACATATCACAGAGCAGTTTCTCAGAAAGCTTCTTTCCAGATTTCATCGGAGGATATTTCCTTTTTCAACTTAGCCCTCTATGGGCTTCCAAGTATCACTTTGCCAATTCCACAAGAACTGTCTTAGCGAAAGGCTTCTTGAGGGGAAAGCTGTAACTCTGAGAAATGATTTCACAGAACACAAAGAAGTTTCTCAGAAAGCTTCTTTCTCTTTGTTATTGGAGGATATTTCCTTTGGCCTTATAGTCTTCAAAGGGATCCGAAATATCTGTTCTCAGATTCCACAGAAATAAGGCTAGCAAAGAGATCCACGAAATACAGATGTAACTCTGTGAGTGGAAGTCACAGATCACAGAGCAGTTTCTCAGAAAGCTTCTTTCCAGATTTCATCGGAGGATATTTCCTTTTTCACCATAGCCCTCTATGGGCTTCCAAATATCACTTTGCCAATACCACAAGAACTGTCTTAACGAAAGGCTTCTTGAGGGGAAAGCTGTAACTCTGTGAGATGATTTCTAAGAACACAAAGAAGTTTCTCAGAAAGCTTCTTTCTCTTTGTTATGGGAGGATATTTCCTTTGGCCCTATAGTCTTCAAAGGAATCCGATATATCTGTTCTCAGATTCCACAGAAATAAGGCTAGCAAAGAGATCCACGAAATACAGATGTAACTCTGTGAGTGGAAGTCACATATCCCAGAGCAGTTTCTCAGAAAGCTTCCTTCAAGATTTCATCGGAGGATATTTTCTTTTTCACCATAGCCCTCTATGGGCTTCCAAATATCACTTTGCCAATTCCACAAGAACTGTCTTAGCGAAAGGCTTCCTGTGGGGAAAGCTGTAACTCTGGGAGATGATTTCACAGAAAACAAAGAATTTTCTCAGAAAGCTTCTTTCTCTTTGTTATCGGAGGATATTTACTTTGGCCCTATAGTCTTCAAAGGGATCCGAAATATCTGTTCTCAGATTCCACAGAAATAAGGCTAGCAAAGAGATCCACGAAATACAGATGTAACTCTGTGAGTGGAAGTCACATATCACAGAGCAGTTTCTCAGAAAGCTTCATTCCAGATTTCATCGGAAGATATTTCCTTTTTCACCATAGCCCTCTAAGGGATTCCAAATATCACTTTGCCAATTCCACAAGAACTGTCTTAGCGAAAGGCTTCTTGAGGAGAAAGCTGTAACTCTGTGAGATGATTTCACAGAACACAAAGAAGTTTCTCAGAAAGCTTCTTTCTCTTTGTTATCGGAGGATATTTCCTTTGACCCTTAGTCTTCAAAGGGATCCGAAATATCTGTTCTCAGATTCCACAGAAATAAGGCTAGCAAAGAGATCAACGAAATTCAGATGTAACTCTGTGAGTGGAAGTCACATATCACAGAGCAGTTTCTCAGAAAGCTTCTTTCCAGATTTCATCTGAGGATATTTCCTTTTTCACCATAGCCCTCTATGGGCTTCCAAATATCACTTTGCCAATTCCACAAGAACTGTCTTAGCGAAAGGCTTCTTCAGGGGAAAGCTCTAACTCTATGAGATGATTTCACAGAACACAAAGAAGTTTCTCAGAAAGCTTCTTTCTCTTTGTTATCGGAGGATATCTCCTTTGGCCCTATAGTCTTCAAAGGGATCCGAAATATCTGTTCTCAGATTCCACAGAAATAAGGCTAGCAAAGAGATCCACGAAATACAGATGTAACTCTGTGAGTGGAAGTCACATATCACAGAGCAGTTTCTCAGAAAGCTTCTTTCCAGATTTCATCGGAGGATATTTCCTTTTTCACCTTAGCCCTCTATGGGCTTCCAAGTATCACTTTGCCAATACCACAAGAACTGTCTTAGCGAAAGTTTTCTTGAGGGGAAAGCTGTAACTCTGGGAGATGATTTCACAGAACACAAAGAAGTTTCTCAGAAAGCTTCTTTTTCTTTGTTATCGGAGGATATTTCCTTTGGCCCTATAGTCTGAAAAAGGATCCCAAATATCTGTTCTCAGATTCCACAGAAATAAGGCTAGCAAAGAGATCCACGAAATACAGATGTAACTCTGTGAGTGGAAGTCACATATCCCAGAGCAGTTTCTCAGAAAGCTTCTTTCCAGATTTCATCGGACGATATTTTCTTTTTCACCATATTACTCTATGGGCTTCCAAATATCACTTTGCCAATTCCACAAGAACTGTCTTAGCGAAAGGCTTCTTGAGGGGAAAGCTGTAACTCTGGGAGTTGATTTCACAGAACACAAAGAAGTTTCTCAGAAAGCTTCTTTCTCTTTGTTATGGGAGGATATTTCCTTTGGCCCTATAGTCTTCAAAGGGATCCGAAATATCTGTTCTCAGATTCCACAGAAATAAGGCTAGCAAAGAGATCCACGAAATACAGATGTAACTCTGTGAGTGGAAGTCTCAGATCACAGAGCCATTTCTCAGAAAGCTTCTTTCCAGATTTCATGGGAAGATATTTCCTTTTTCACCATAGCACTCTAGGGGCTTCCAAATATCACTTTGCCAATTCCACAAGAACTGTCTTAGTGAAAGGCTTCTTGAGGGGAAAGCTGTAACTCTGTGAGATGATTTCACAGAACACAAAGAAGTTTCTCAGAAAGCTTCTTTCTCTTTGTTATCTGAGGATATTTCCTTTGGCCCTATAGTCTTCAAAGGGATCCGAAATATCTGTTCTCAGATTCCACAGAAATAAGGCTAGCAAAGAGATCCACGAAATACAGATGTAAATCTGTGAGTGGAAGTCACATATCACAGAGCAGTTTCTCAGAAAGCTTCTTTCGAGATTTCATCGGAGGATATTTCCTTTTTCTCCATAGCCCTCTATGGGCTTCCAAATATCACTTTGCCAATTCCACAAGAACTGTCTTAGCGAAAGGCTTCTTGTGGGTAAAGCTGTAACTCTGCGAGATGATTTCACAGAAAACAAAGAATTTTCTCACAAAGCTTCTTTCTCTTTGTTATCGGAGGATATTTACTTTGGCCCTATAGTCTTCAAAGGGATCCGAAATATCTGTTCTCAGATTCCACAGAAATAAGGCTAGCAAAGAGATCCACGAAATACAGATGTAACGCTGTGAGTGGAAGTCTCATATCACAGAGCAGTTTCTCAGAATGCTTCTTTCCAGATTTCATCGGAGGATATTTCCTTTTTCACCATAGCCGTCTATG
This sequence comes from Macaca mulatta, assembly GCF_049350105.2. Taxonomy (NCBI): domain Eukaryota; kingdom Metazoa; phylum Chordata; class Mammalia; order Primates; family Cercopithecidae; genus Macaca; species Macaca mulatta. Next base: position 34,835,480 of record NC_133417.1, read on the forward strand.
GGCTTCCAAATATCACTTTGCCAATTCCACAAGAACTGTCTTAGCGAAAGGTTTCTTGAAAGGAAAGCTGTAACTATGTGAGATGATTTCACAGAACACAAAGAAGTTTCTCAGAAAGCTTCTTTCTCTTTGTTATCGGAGGATATTTCCTTTGGCCCTTTAGTCTTCAAAGGGATCCGAAGTATCTGTTCTCAGATTCCACAGAAATAAGGCTAGCAAAGAGATCCACGAAATACAGATGTAACTCTGTGAGTGGAAGTCACATATCACAGAGCAGTTTCTCAGAAACTTCTTTCCAGATTTCATCGGAGGATATTTCCTTTTTCACCATAGCCGTCTAGGGGCTTCCAAATATCACTTTGCCAATTCCACGAGAACTGTCTTAGCGAAAAGCTTCTTGAGGGGAAAGCTGCAACTCTGAGAGATGATTTCACAGAACACAAAGAAGTTTCTCAGAAAGCTTCTTTCTCTTTGTTATCGGAGGATATTTCCTTTGGCCCTATAGTGTTCAAAGGGATCCGATATATCTGTTCTCAGATTCCACAGAAATAAGGCTAGCAAAGAGATCCACGAAATACAGATGTAACTCTGTGAGTGGAAGTCACATATCACAGAGCAGTTTCTCAGAAAGCTTCTTTCCAGATTTCATCTGAGGATATTTCCTTTTTCACCATAGCCCTCTATGGGCTTCCAAATATCACTTTGCCAATTCCACAAGAACTGTCTTAGCGAAAGACTTCTTGAGGGGAAAGCTGTAACTCTATGAGATGATTTCACAGAACACAAAGAAGTTTCTCAGAAAGCTTCTTTCTCTTTGTTATCGGAGGATATTTCCTTTGGCCCTATAGTCTTCAAAGGGTTCCGAAATATCTGTTCTCAGATTCCACAGAAATAAGGCTAGCAAAGAGATCCACGAAATACAGATGTAACCCTGTGAGTGGAAGTCACATATCATAGAGCAGTTTCTCAGAAAGCTTCTGTCCAGATTTCATCGGAGGATATTTCCTTTTTCACCTTAGCCCCCTAAGGGCTTCCAAATATCACTTTGCCAATTCCACAAGAACAGTGTTAGCGAAAGGCTTCTTGAGGGGAAAGCTGTAACTCTGTGAGATGATTTCACAGAACACAAAGAAGTTTCTCAGGAAGCTTCTTTCTCTTTGTTATGGGAGGATATTTCCTTTGGCCCTATAGCCTTCAAAGGGATTCTAAATATCTGCTCTCAGATTCCACAGAAATAAAGCTAGCAAAGAGATCCACGAAATACAGATGTAACTCTGTGAGTGGAAGTCACATATCACAGAGCAGTTTCTCAGAAAGCTTCTATCCAGATTTCATTGGAGATTATTTCCTTTTTCACCATAGCCCTCTAAGGGCTTCCAAATATCACTTTGCCAATTCCACAAGAACTGTCTTAGCGAAAGACTTTTTGAGGGGAAAGCTGTAACTCTGTGAGATGATTTCACAGAACACAAAGAAGTTTCTCAGAAAGCTTCTTTCTCTTTGTTATCGGAGGATATTTCCTTTGGCTCTATAGTCTTCAAAGGGATCCGAAATATCTGTTCTCAGATTCCACAGAAATAAGGCTAGCAAAGAGATCCACGAAATACAGATGTAAATCTGTGAGTGGAAGTCACATATCACAGAGCAGTTTCTCAGAAAGCTTCTTTCCAGATTTCATCGGAGGATATTTCCTTTTTCTCCATAGCCCTCTATGGGCTTCCAAATATCACTTTGCCAATTCCACAAGAACTGTCTTAGCGAAAGGCTTCTTGTGGGTAAAGCTGTAACTCTGCGAGATGATTTCACAGAACACAAAGAAGTTTCTCAGAAAGCTTCTTTCTCTTTGTTATCGGAGGATATTTACTTTGGCCCTATAGTCTTCAAAGGGATCCGAAATATCTGTTCTCAGATTCCACAGAAATAAGGCTAGCAAAGAGATCCACGAAATACAGATGTAACTCTGTGAGTGGAAGTCTCATATCACAGAGCAGTTTCTCAGAAAGCTTCTTTGCTGATTTCATCTGAGGATATTTCCTTTTTCACTATAGCCCTCTATGGGCTTCCAAATATCACTTTGCCAATTCCACAAGAACTGTCTTAGCGAAAGGCTTCTTCAGGGAAAAGCTGTAACTCTGTGAGATGATTTCACAGAACACAAAGAAGTTTCTCAGAATGCTTCTTTCTCTTTGTTATGGGAGGATATTTCCTTCGGCCCTATAGTGTTCAAAGGGATCCGAAATATCTGTTCTCAGATTCCACAGAAATAAGGCTAGCAAAGAGATCCACGAAATACAGATGTAACTCTGTGAGTGGAAGTCACATATCCCAGAGCAGTTTCTCAGAAAGCTTCTTTCCAGATTTCATCGGAGGATATTTTCTTTTTCACCATAGCCCTCTATGGGCTTCCAAATATCACTTTGCCAATTCCACAAGAACTGTCTTAGCGAAAAGCTTCTTGAGGGGAAAGCTGCAACTCTGAGAGATGATTTCACAGAACACAAAGAAGTTTCTCAGAAAGCTTCTTTCTCTTTGTTATCGGAGGATATTTCCTTTGGCCCTATAGTGTTCAAAGGGATCCGATATATCTGTTCTCAGATTCCACAGAAATAAGGCTAGCAAAGAGATCCACGAAATACAGATGTAACTCTGTGAGTGGAAGTCACATATCACAGAGCAGTTTCTCAGAAAGCTTCTTTCCAGATTTCATCTGAGGATATTTCCTTTTTCACCATAGCCCTCTACGGGCTTCCAAATATCACTTTGCCAATTCCACAAGAACTGTCTTAGCGAAAGGCTTCTTGAGGGGAAAGCTGTAACTCTATGAGATGATTTCACAGAACAAAAAGAAGTTTCTCAGAAAGCTTCTTTCTCTTTGTTATCGGAGGATATTTCCTTTGGCCCTATAGTCTTCAAAGGGTTCCGAAATATCTGTTCTCAGATTCCACAGAAATAAGGCTAGCAAAGAGATCCACGAAATACAGATGTAACTCTGTGAGTGGAAGTCACATATCATAGAGCAGTTTCTCCGAAAGCTTCTGTCCAGATTTCATCGGAGGATATTTCCTTTTTCACCTTAGCCCCCTAAGGGCTTCCAAATATCACTTTGCCAATTCCACAAGAACAGTCTTAGCGAAAGGCTTCTTGAGGGGAAAGCTGTAACTCTGTGAGAGGATTTCACAGAACACAAAGAAGTTTCTCAGGAAGCTTCTTTCTCTTTGTTATGGGAGGATATTTCCTTTGGCCCTATAGCCTTCAAAGGGATTCTAAATATCTGCTCTCAGATTCCACAGAAATAAGGCTAGCAAAGAGATCCACGAAATACAGATGTAACTCTGTGAGTGGAAGTCACATATCACAGAGCAGTTTCTCAGAAAGCTTCTATCCAGATTTCATTGGAGATTATTTCCTTTTTCACCATAGCCCTCTAAGGGCTTCCAAATATCACTTTGCCAATTCCACAAGAACTGTCTTAGCGAAAGACTTCTTGAGGGGAAAGCTGTAACTCTGTGAGATGATTTCACAGAACACAAAGAAGTTTCTCAGAAAGCTTCTTTCTCTTTGTTATCGGAGGATATTTCCTTTGGCCCTATAGTCTTCAAAGGGATCCGAAATATCTGTTCTCAGATTCCACAGAAATAAGGCTAGCAAAGAGATCCACGAAATACAGATGTAAATCTGTGAGTGGAAGTCACATATCCCAGAGCAGTTTCTCAGAAAGCTTCTTTCCAGATTTCATCGGAGGATATTTCCTTTTTCTCCATAGCCCTCTATGGGCTTCCAAATATCACTTTGCCAATTCCACAAGAACTGTCTTAGCGAAAGGCTTCTTGAGGGGAAAGCTGTAACTCTGCGAGATGATTTCACAGAAAACAAAGAATTTTCTCAGAAAGCTTCTTTCTCTTTGTTATCGGAGGATATTTACTTTGGCCCTATAGTCTTCAAAGGGATCCGAAATATCTGTTCTCAGATTCCACAGAAATAAGGCTAGCAAAGAGATCCACGAAATACAGATGTAACTCTGTGAGTGGAAGTCTCATATCACAGAGCAGTTTCTCAGAAAGCTTCATTCCAGATTTCATCGGAAGATATTTCCTTTTTCACCATAGCCCTCTAAGGGATTCCAAATATCACTTTGCCAATTCCACAAGAACTGTCTTTGCGAAAGGCTTCTTGAGGAGAAAGCTGTAACTCTGTGAGATGATTTCACAGAACACAAAGAAGTTTCTCAGAAAGCTTCTTTCTCTTTGTTATCGGAGGTTATTTCCTTTGGCCCTTAGTCTTCAAAGGGATCCGAAATATCTGTTCTCAGATTCCACAGAAATACGGCTGGCAAAGAGATCCACGAAATTCAGATGTAACTCTGTGAGTGGAAGTCACATATCACAGAGCAGTTTCTCAGAAAGCTTCTTTCCAGATTTCATCTGAGGATATTTCCTTTTTCACCATAGCCCTCTATGGGCTTCCAAATATCACTTTGCCAATACCACAAGAACTGTCTTAGCGAAAGGCATCTTCAGGGGAAAGCTCTAACTCTATGAGATGATTTCACAGAACACAAAGAAGTTTCTCAGAAAGCTTCTTCCTCTTTGTTATCGGAGGATATCTCCTTTGGCCCTATAGCCTTCAAAGGGATCCGAAATATCTGTTCTCAGATTCCACAGAAATAAGGCTAGCAAAGAGATCCACGAAATACAGATGTAACTCTGTGAGTGGAAGTCACATATCACAGAGCAGTTTCTCAGAAAGCTTCTTTCCAGATTTCATCGGAGGATATTTCCTTTTTCACCTTAGCCCTCTATGGGCTTCCAAGTATCACTTTGCCAATTCCACAAGAACTGTCTTAGCGAAAGGCTTCTTGAGGGGAAAGCTGTAACTCTGAGACATGATTTCACAGAACACAAAGAAGTTTCTCAGAAAGCTTCTTTCTCTTTGTTATCGGAGGATATTTCCTTTGGCCCTATAGTCTTCAAAGGGATCCGAAATATCTGTTCTCAGACTCCACAGAAATAAGGCTAGCAAAGAGATCCACGAAATACAGATGAAACTCTGTGAGTGGAAGTCTCATATCACAGAGCAGTTTCTCAGAATGCTTCTTTCCAGATTTCATCGGAGGATATTTCCTTTTTCAAGATAGCCCTCTATGGGCTTCCAAATATCACTTTGCCAATTCCACAAGAACTGTCTTAGCGAAAGGCTTCTTGAGTGGAAAGCTGTAACTCTGGGAGATGATTTCACAGAACACAAAGAAGTTTCTCAGAAAGCTTCTTCTCTTTGTTATCGGAGGATATTTCCTTTGGCCCTATAGTCTTCAAAGGGATCCGAAATATCTGTTCTCAGATTCCACAGAAATAAGGCTAGCAAAGAGATCCACGAAATACAGATGTAACTCTGTGAGTGGAAGTCTCATATCACAGAGCAGTTTCTCAGAAAGCTTCTTTCCAGATTTCATCGGAGGATATTTCCTTTTTCACCTTAGCCCTCTATGGGCTTCCAAGTATCACTTTGCCAATTCCACAAGAACTGTCTTAGCGAAAGGCTTCTTGAGGGGAAAGCTGTAACTCTGAGAGATGATTTCACAGAACACAAAGAAGTTTCTCAGAAAGCTTCTTTCTCTTTGTTATTGGAGGATATTTCCTTTGGCCTTATAGTCTTCAAAGGGATCCGAAATATCTGTTCTCAGATTCCACAGAAATAAGGCTAGCAAAGAGATCCACGAAATACAGATGTAACTCTGTGAGTGGAAGTCACAGATCACAGAGCAGTTTCTCAGAAAGCTTCTTTCCAGATTTCATCTGAGGATATTTCCTTTTTCACCATAGCCCTCTATGGGCTTCCAAGTATCACTTTGCCAATACCACAAGAACTGTCTTAACGAAAGGCTTCTTGAGGGGAAAGCTGTAACTCTGTGAGATGATTTCACAGAACACAAAGAAGTTTCTCAGAAAGCTTCTTTCTCTTTGTTATGGGAGGATATTTCCTTTGGCCCTATAGTCTTCAAAGGAATCCGATATATCTGTTCTCAGATTCCACAGAAATAAGGCTAGCAAAGAGATCCACGAAATACAGATGTAACTCTGTGAGTGGAAGTCACATATCCCACAGCAGTTTCTCAGAAAGCTTCCTTCAAGATTTCATCGGAGGATATTTTCTTTTTCACCATAGCCCTCTATGGGCTTCCAAATATCACTTTGCCAATTCCACAAGAACTGTCTTAGCGAAAGGCTTCCTGTGGGGAAAGCTGTAACTCTGGGAGATGATTTCACAGAAAACAAAGAATTTTCTCAGAAAGCTTCTTTCTCTTTGTTATCGGAGGATATTTACTTTGGCCCTATAGTCTTCAAAGGGATCCGAAATATCTGTTCTCAGATTCCACAGAAATAAGGCTAGCAAAGAGATCCACGAAATACAGATGTAACTCTGTGAGTGGAAGTCTCATATCACAGAGCAGTTTCTCAGAAAGCTTCATTCCAGATTTCATCGGAAGATATTTCCTTTTTCACCATAGCCCTCTAAGGGATTCCAAATATCACTTTGCCAATTCCACAAGAACTGTCTTAGCGAAAGGCTTCTTGAGGAGAAAGCTGTAACTCTGTGAGATGATTTCACAGAACACAAAGAAGTTTCTCAGAAAGCTTCTTTCTCTTTGTTATCGGAGGATATTTCCTTTGACCCTTAGTCTTCAAAGGGATCCGAAATATCTGTTCTCAGATTCCACAGAAATAAGGCTAGCAAAGAGATCAACGAAATTCAGATGTAACTCTGTGAGTGGAAGTCACATATCACAGAGCAGTTTCTCAGAAAGCTTCTTTCCAGATTTCATCTGAGGATATTTCCTTTTTCACCATAGCTCTCTATGGGCTTCCAAATATCACTTTGCCAATTCCACAAGAACTGTCTTAGCGAAAGGCTTCTTCAGGGGAAAGCTCTAACTCTATGAGATGATTTCACAGAACACAAAGAAGTTTCTCAGAAAGCTTCTTTCTCTTTGTTATCGGAGGATATCTCCTTTGGCCCTAGAGTCTTCAAAGGGATCCGAAATATCTGTTCTCAGATTCCACAGAAATAAGGCTAGCAAAGAGATCCACGAAATACAGATGTAACTCTGTGAGTGGAAGTCACAGATCACAGAGCAGTTTCTCAGAAAGCTTCTTTCCAGATTTCATCGGAGGATATTTCCTTTTTCACCATAGCCCTCTATGGGCGTCCAAATATCACTTTGCCAATACCACAAGAACTGTCTTAACGAAAGGCTTCTTGAGGGGAAAGGTGTAACTCTGTGAGATGAGTTCACAGAACACAAAGAAGTTTCTCAGAAAGCTTCTTTTTCTTTGTTATCGGAGGATATTTCCTTTGGCCCTATAGTCTGAAAAGGGATCCCAAATATCTGTTCTCAGATTCCACAGAAATAAGGCTAGCAAAGAGATCTACGAAATACAGATGTAACTCTGTGAGTGGAAGTCACATATCACAGAGCAGTTTCTCAGAAAGCTTCTTTGCTGATTTCATCTGAGGATATTTCCTTTTTCACCATAGCCCTCTATGGGCTTCCAAATATCACTTTGCCAATTCCACAAGAACTGTCTTAGCGAAAGGCTTCTTGAGGGGAAAGCTGTAACTCTGTGAGATGATTTCACAGAACACAAAGAAGTTTCTCAGAAAGCTTCTTTCTCTTTGTTATGGGAGGATATTTCCTTTGGCCCTATAGTGTTCAAAGGGATCCGAAATATCTGTTCTCAGATTCCACAGAAATAAGGCTAGCAAAGAGATCCACGAAATACAGATGTAACTCTGTGAGTGGAAGTCACATATCACAGAGCAGTTTCTCAGAAAGCTTCTTTCCAGATTTCATCGGAGGATATTTTCTTTTTCACCATAGCCCTCTATGGGATTCCAAATATCACTTTGCCAATTCCACAAGAACTGTCTTAGCGAAAGGCTTCCTGTGGGGAAAGCTGTAACTCTGGGAGATGATTTCACAGAAAATAAAGAATTTTCTCAGAAAGCTTCTTTCTCTTTGTTATCGGAGGATATTTACTTTGGCCCTATAGTCTTCAAAGGGATCCGAAATATCTGTTCTCAGATTCCACAGAAATAAGGCTAGCAAAGAGATCCACGAAATACAGATGTAACTCTGTGAGTGGAAGTCTCATATCACAGAGCAGTTTCTCAGAAAGCTTCATTCCAGATTTCATCGGAAGATATTTCCTTTTGCACCATAGCCCTCTAAGGGATTCCAAATATCACTTTGCCAATTCCACAAGAACTGTCTTAGCGAAAGGCTTCTTGAGGAGAAAGCTGTAACTCTGTGAGATGATTTCACAGAACACAAAGAAGTTTCTCAGAAAGCTTCTTTCTCTTTGTTATCGGAGGATATTTCCTTTGACCCTTAGTCTTCAAAGGGATCCGAAATATCTGTTCTCAGATTCCACAGAAATAAGGCTAGCAAAGAGATCAACGAAATTCAGATGTAACTCTGTGAGTGGAAGTCACATATCACAGAGCAGTTTCTCAGAAAGCTTCTTTCCAGATTTCATCTGAGGATATTTCCTTTTTCACCATAGCTCTCTATGGGCTTCCAAATATCACTTTGCCAATTCCACAAGAACTGTCTTAGCGAAAGGCTTCTTCAGGGGAAAGCTCTAACTCTATGAGATGATTTCACAGAACACAAAGAAGTTTCTCAGAAAGCTTCTTTCTCTTTGTTATCGGAGGATATCTCCTTTGGCCCTAGAGTCTTCAAAGGGATCCGAAATATCTGTTCTCAGATTCCACAGAAATAAGGCTAGCAAAGAGATCCACGAAATACAGATGTAACTCTGTGAGTGGAAGTCACAGATCACAGAGCAGTTTCTCAGAAAGCTTCTTTCCAGATTTCATCGGAGGATATTTCCTTTTTCACCATAGCCCTCTATGGGCGTCCAAATATCACTTTGCCAATACCACAAGAACTGTCTTAACGAAAGGCTTCTTGAGGGGAAAGGTGTAACTCTGTGAGATGAGTTCACAGAACACAAAGAAGTTTCTCAGAAAGCTTCTTTTTCTTTGTTATCGGAGGATATTTCCTTTGGCCCTATAGTCTGAAAAGGGATCCCAAATATCTGTTCTCAGATTCCACAGAAATAAGGCTAGCAAAGAGATCTACGAAATACAGATGTAACTCTGTGAGTGGAAGTCACATATCACAGAGCAGTTTCTCAGAAAGCTTCTTTGCTGATTTCATCTGAGGATATTTCCTTTTTCACCATAGCCCTCTATGGGCTTCCAAATATCACTTTGCCAATTCCACAAGAACTGTCTTAGCGAAAGGCTTCTTGAGGGGAAAGCTGTAACTCTGTGAGATGATTTCACAGAACACAAAGAAGTTTCTCAGAAAGCTTCTTTCTCTTTGTTATGGGAGGATATTTCCTTTGGCCCTATAGTGTTCAAAGGGATCCGAAATATCTGTTCTCAGATTCCACAGAAATAAGGCTAGCAAAGAGATCCACGAAATACAGATGTAACTCTGTGAGTGGAAGTCACATATCACAGAGCAGTTTCTCAGAAAGCTTCTTTCCAGATTTAATCGGAGGATATTTTCTTTTTCACCATAGCCCTCTATGGGCTTCCAAATATCACTTTGCCAATTCCACAAGAACTGTCTTAGCGAAAGGCTTCTTGAGGAGAAAGCTGTAACTCTGTGAGATGATTTCACAGAACACAAAGAAGTTTCTCAGAAAGCTTCTTTCTCTTTGTTATCGGAGGATATTTCCTTTGACCCTTAGTCTTCAATGGGATCCGAAATATCTGTTCTCAGATTCCACAGAAATAAGGCTAGCAAAGAGATCAACGAAATTCAGATGTAACTCTGTGAGTGGAAGTCACATATCACAGAGCAGTTTCTCAGAAAGCTTCTTTCCAGATTTCATCTGAGGATATTTCCTTTTTCACCATAGCCCTCTATGGGCTTCCAAATATCACTTTGCCAATTCCACAAGAACTGTCTTAGCGAAAGGCTTCTTCAGGGGAAAGCTCTAACTCTATGAGATGATTTCACAGAACACAAAGAAGTTTGTCAGAAAGCTTCTTTCTCTTTGTTATCGGAGGATATTTCCTTTGGCCCTATAGTCTTCAAAGGGATCCGAAATATCTGTTCTCAGACTCCACAGAAATAAGGCTAGCAAAGAGATCCACGAAATACAGATGTAACTCTGTGAGTGGAAGTCTCATATGACAGAGCAGTTTCTCAGAATGCTTCTTTCCAGATTTCATCGAAGGATATTTCCTTTTTCAAGATAGCCCTCTATGGGCTTCCAAATATCACTTTGCCAATTCCACAAGAACTGTCTTAGCGAAAGGTTTCTTGAAAGGAAAGCTGTAACTATGTGAGATGATTTCACAGAACACAAAGAAGTTTCTCAGAAAGCTTCTTTCTCTTTGTTATCGGAGGATATTTCCTTTGGCCCTTTAGTCTTCAAAGGGATCCGAAGTATCTGTTCTCAGATTCCACAGAAATAAGGCTAGCAAAGAGATCCACGAAATACAGATGTAACTCTGTGAGTGGAAGTCACATATCACAGAGCAGTTTCTCAGAAACTTCTTTCCAGATTTCATCGGAGGATATTTCCTTTTTCTCCATAGCCCTCTATGGGCTTCCAAATATCACTTTGCCAATTCCACAAGAACTGTCTTAGCGAAAGGCTTCTTGTGGGTAAAGCTGTAACTCTGCGAGATGATTTCACAGAAAAGAAAGAATTTTCTCAGAAAGCTTCTTTCTCTTTGTTATCGGAGGATATTTACTTTGGCCCTATAGTCTTCAAAGGGATCCGAAATATCTGTTCTCAGATTCCACAGAAATAAGGCTAGCAAAGAGATCCACGAAATACAGATGTAACTCTGTGAGTGGAAGTCTCATATCACAGAGCAGTTTCTCAGAAAGCTTCTTTGCTGATTTCATCTGAGGATATTTCCTTTTTCACTATAGCCCTCTATGGGCTTCCAAATATCACTTTGCCAATTCCACAAGAACTGTCTTAGCGAAAGGCTTCTTCAGGGAAAAGCTGTAACTCTGTGAGATGATTTCACAGAACACAAAGAAGTTTCTCAGAATGCTTCTTTCTCTTTGTTATGGGAGGATATTTCCTTTGGCCCTATAGTGTTCAAAGGGATCCGAAATATCTGTTCTCAGATTCCACAGAAATAAGGCTAGCAAAGAGATCCACGAAATACAGATGTAACTCTGTGAGTGGAAGTCACATATCCCAGAGCAGTTTCTCAGAAAGCTTCTTTCCAGATTTCATCGGAGGATATTTTCTTTTTCACCATAGCCCTCTATGGGCTTCCAAATATCACTTTGCCAATTCCACAAGAACTGTCTTAGCGAAAAGCTTCTTGACGGGAAAGCTGCAACTCTGAGAGATGATTTCACAGAACACAAAGAAGCTTCTCAGAAAGCTTCTTTCTCTTTGTTATCGGAGGATATTTCCTTTGGCCCTATAGTGTTCAAAGGGATCCGATATATCTGTTCTCAGATTCCACAGAAATAAGGCTAGCAAAGAGATCCACGAAATACAGATGTAACGCTGTGAGTGGAAGTCACATATCACAGAGCAGTTTCTCAGAAAGCTTCTTTCCAGATTTCATCTGAGGATATTTCCTTTTTCACCGTAGCCCTCTATGGGCTTCCAAATATCACTTTGCCAATTCCACAAGAACTGTCTTAGCGAAAGGCTTCTTGAGGGGAAAGCTGTAACTCTATGAGATGATTTCACAGAACACAAATAAGTTTCTCAGAAAGCTTCTTTCTCTTTGTTATCGGAGGATATTTCCTTTGGCCCTATAGTCTTCAAAGGGATCCGAAATATCTGTTCTCAGATACCACAGAAATAAGGGAAGCAAAGAGATCCACGAAATACAGATGTAACTCTGTGAGTGGAAGTCACATATAATAGAGCAGTTTCTCAGAAAGCTTCTGTCCAGATTTCATCGGAGGATATTTCCTTTTTCACCTTAGCCCCCTATGGGCTTCCAAATATCACTTTGCCAATTCCACAAGAACTGTCTTAGCGAAAGGCTTCTTGAGGGGACAGCTGTAACTCTGTGAGATGATTTCACAGAACACAAAGATTTCACTTTGCCAATTCCACAAGAACTGTCTTAGCGAAAGGCTTCTTGAGGGGAAAGCTGTAACTCTATGAGATGATTTCACAGAACAAAAAGAAGTTTCTCAGAAAGCTTCTTTCTCTTTGTTATCGGAGGATATTTCCTTTGGCCCTATAGTCTTCAAAGGGTTCCGAAATATCTGTTCTCAGATTCCACAGAAATAAGGCTAGCAAAGAGATCCACGAAATACAGATGTAACTCTGTGAGTGGAAGTCACATATCATAGAGCAGTTTCTCAGAAAGCTTCTGTCCAGATTTCATCGGAGGATATTTCCTTTTTCACCTTAGCCCCCTAAGGGCTTCCAAATATCACTTTGCCAATTCCACAAGAACAGTCTTAGCGAAAGGCTTCTTGAGGGGAAAGCTGTAACTCTGTGAGAGGATTTCACAGAACACAAAGAAGTTTCTCAGGAAGCTTCTTTCTCTTTGTTATGGGAGGATATTTCCTTTGGCCCTATAGCCTTCAAAGCGATTCTAAATATCTGCTCTCAGATTCCACAGAAATAAGGCTAGCAAAGAGATCCACGAAATACAGATGTAACTCTGTGAGTGGAAGTCACATATCACAGAGCAGTTTCTCAGAAAGCTTCTATCCAGATTTCATTGGAGATTATTTCCTTTTTCACCATAGCCCTCTAAGGGCTTCCAAATATCACTTTGCCAATTCCACAAGAACTGTCTTAGCGAAAGACTTCTTGAGGGGATAGCTGTAACTCTGTGAGATGATTTCACAGAACACAAAGAAGTTTCTCAGAAAGCTTCTTTCTCTTTGTTATCGGAGGATATTTCCTTTGGCCCTATAGTCTTCAAAGGGATCCGAAATATCTGTTCTCAGATTCCACAGAAATAAGGCTAGCAAAGAGATCCACGAAATACAGATGTAAATCTGTGAGTGGAAGTCACATATCACAGAGCAGTTTCTCAGAAAGCTTCTTTCCAGATTTCATCGGAGGATATTTCCTTTTTCTCCATAGCCCTCTATGGGCTTCCAAATATCACTTTGCCAATTCCACAAGAACTGTCTTAGCGAAAGGCTTCTTGTGAGTAAAGCTGTAACTCTGCGAGATGATTTCACAGAAAACAAAGAATTTTCTTAGAAAGCTTCTTTCTCTTTGTTATCGGAGGATATTTACTTTGGCCCTATAGTCTTCAAAGGGATCCGAAATATCTGTTCTCAGATTCCACAGAAATAAGGCTAGCAAAGAGATCCACGAAATACGGATGTAACTCTGTGAGTGGAAGTCTCATATCACAGAGCAGTTTCTCAGAAAGCTTCTTTGCTGATTTCATCTGAGGATATTTCCTTTTTCACTATAGCCCTCTATGGGCTTCCAAATATCACATTGCCAATTCCACAAGAACTGTCTTAGCGAAAGGCTTCTTCAGGGAAAAGCTGTAACTCTGTGAGATGATTTCACAGAACACAAAGAAGTTTCTCAGAATGCTTCTTTCTCTTTGTTATGGGAGGATATTTCCTTTGGCCCTATAGTGTTCAAAGGGATCCGAAATATCTGTTCTCAGATTCCACAGAAATAAGGCTAGCAAAGAGATCCACGAAATACAGATGTAACTCTGTGAGTGGAAGTCACATATCCCAGAGCAGTTTCTCAGAAAGCTTCTTTCCAGATTTCATCGGAGGATATTTTCTTTTTCACCATAGCCCTCTATGGGCTTCCAAATATCACTTTGCCAATTCCACAAGAACTGTCTTAGCGAAAGGCTTCTTGAGGGGAAAGCTGTAACTCTGGGAGTTGATTTCACAGAACACAAAGAAGTTTCTCAGAAAGCTTCTTTCTCTTTGTTATGGGAGGATATTTCCTTTGGCCCTATAGTGTTCAAAGGGATCCGAAATATCTGTTCTCAGATTCCACAGAAATAAGGCTAGCAAAGAGATCCACGAAATACAGATGTAACTCTGTGAGTGGAAGTCTCATATCACAGAGCCGTTTCTCAGAAAGCTTCTTTCCTGATTTCATGGGAAGATATTTCCTTTTTCACCATAGCACTCTAGGGGCTTCCAAATATCACTTTGCCAATTCCACAAGAACTGTCTTAGCGAAAGGCTTCTTGAGGGGAAAGCTGTAACTCTGTGAGATGATTTCACAGAACACAAAGAAGTTTCTCAGAAAGCTTCTATCTCTTTGTTATCGGAGGATATTTCCTTTGGCCCTATAGTCTGAAAAGGGATCCGAAATATCTGTTCTCAGATTCCACAGAAATAAGGCTAGCAAAGAGATCCACGAAATACAGATGTAAATCTGTGAGTGGAAGTCACATATCACAGAGCAGTTTCTCAGAAAGCTTCTTTCCAGATTTCATCGGAGGATATTTCCGTTTTCTCCATAGCCCTCTATGGGCTTCCAAATATCACTTTGCCAATTCCACAAGAACTGTCTTAGCGAAAGGCTTCTTGTGGGTAAAGCTGTAACTCTGCGAGATGATTTCACAGAAAACAAAGAATTTTCTCAGAAAGCTTCTTTCTCTTTGTTATCGGAGGATATTTACTTTGGCCCTATAGTCTTCAAAGGGATCCGAAATATCTGTTCTCAGATTCCACAGAAATAAGGCTAGCAAAGTGATCCACGAAATACAGATGTAACTCTGTGAGTGGAAGTCTCATATCACAGAGCAGTTTCTCAGAAAGCTTCATTCCAGATTTCATCGGAAGATATTTCCTTTTTCACCATAGCCCTCTAAGGGATTCCAAATATCACTTTGCCAATTCCACAAGAACTGTCTTTGCGAAAGGCTTCTTGAGGAGAAAGCTGTAACTCTGTGAGATGATTTCACAGAACACAAAGAAGTTTCTCAGAAAGCTTCTTTCTCTTTGTTATCGGAGGATATTTCCTTTGGCCCTTAGTCTTCAAAGGGATCGGAAATATCTGTTCTCAGATTCCACAGAAATACGGCTGGCAAAGAGATCCACGAAATTCAGATGTAACTCTGTGAGTGGAAGTCACATATCACAGAGCAGTTTCTCAGAAAGCTTCTTTCCAGATTTCATCTGAGGATATTTCCTTTTTCACCATAGCCCTCTATGGGCTTCCAAATATCACTTTGCCAATACCACAAGAACTGTCTTAGCGAAAGGCTTCTTCAGGGGAAAGCTCTAACTCTATGAGATGATTTCACAGAACACAAAGAAGTTTCTCAGAAAGCTTCTTTTTCTTTGTTATCGGAGGATATCTCCTTTGGCCCTATAGTCTTCAAAGGGATCCGAAATATCTGTTCTCAGATTCCACAGAAATAAGGCTAGCAAAGAGATCCACGAAATACAGATGTAACTCTGTGAGTGGAAGTCACATATCACAGAGCAGTTTCTCAGAAAGCTTCTTTCCAGATTTCATCGGAGGATATTTCCTTTTTCACCTTAGCCCTCTATGGGCTTCCAAGTATCACTTTGCCAATTCCACAAGAACTGTCTTAGCGAAAGGCTTCTTGAGGGGAAAGCTGTAACTCAGAGAGATGATTTCACAGAACACAAAGAAGTTTCTCAAAAAGCTTCTTTCTCTTTGTTATCGGAGGATATTTCCTTTGGCCCTATAGTCTTCAAAGGGATCCGAAATATCTGTTCTCAGATTCCACAGAAATAAGGCTAGCAAAGAGATCCACGAAATACAGATGTAACTCTGTGAGTGGAAGTCACAGATCACAGAGCAGTTTCTCAGAAAGCTTCTTTCCAGATTTCATCGGAGGATATTTCCTTTTTCACCATAGCCCTCTATGGGCGTCCAAATATCACTTTGCCAATACCACAAGAACTGTCTTAACGAAAGGCTTCTTGAGGGGAAAGGTGTAACTCTGTGAGATGATTTCACAGAACACAAAGAAGTTTCTCAGAAAGCTTCTTTTTCTTTGTTATCGGAGGATATTTCCTTTGGCCCTATAGTCTGAAAAGGGATCCCAAATATCTGTTCTCAGATTCCACAGAAATAAGGCTAGCAAAGAGATCCACGAAATACAGATGTAACTCTGTGAGTGGAAGTCACATATCACAGAGCAGTTTCTCAGAAAGCTTCTTTGCTGATTTCATCTGAGGATATTTCCTTTTTCACCATAGCCCTCTATGGGCTTTCAAATATCACTTTGCCAATTCCACAAGAACTGTCTTAGCGAAAGGCTTCTTGAGGGAAAAGCTGTAACTCTGTGAGATGATTTCACAGAACACAAAGAAGTTTCTCAGAAAGCTTCTTTCTCTTTGTTATGGGAGGATATTTCCTTTGGCCCTATAGTGTTCAAAGGGATCCGAAATATCTGTTCTCAGATTCCACAGAAATAAGGCTAGCAAAGAGATCCACGAAATACAGATGTAACTCTGTGAGTGGAAGTCACATATCCCAGAGCAGTTTCTCAGAAAGCTTCTTTCCAGATTTAATCGGAGGATATTTTCTTTTTCACCATAGCCCTCTATGGGCTTCCAAATATCACTTTGCCAATTCCACAAGAACTGTCTTAGCGAAAGGCTTCTTGAGGAGAAAGCTGTAACTCTGTGAGATGATTTCACAGAACACAAAGAAGTTTCTCAGAAAGCTTCTTTCTCTTTGTTATCGGAGGATATTTCCTTTGACCCTTAGTCTTCAAAGGGATCCGAAATATCTGTTCTCAGATACCACAGAAATAAGGCTAGCAAAGAGATCAACGAAATTCAGATGTAACTCTGTGAGTGGAAGTCACATATCACAGAGCAGTTTCTCAGAAAGCTTCTTTCCAGATTTCATCTGAGGATATTTCCTTTTTCACCATAGCCCTCTATGGGCTTCCAAATATCACTTTGCCAATTCCACAAGAACTGTCTTAGCGAAAGGCTTCTTCAGGGGAAAGCTCTAACTCTATGAGATGATTTCACAGAACACAAAGAAGTTTCTCAGAAAGCTTCTTTCTCTTTGTTATCGGAGGATATCTCCTTTGGCCCTATAGTCTTCAAAGGGATCCGAAATATCTGTTCTCAGATTCCACAGAAATAAGGCTAGCAAAGAGATCCACGAAATACAGATGTAACTCTGTGAGTGGAAGTCACATATCACAGAGCAGTTTCTCAGAAAGCTTCTTTCCAGATTTCATCGGAGGATATTTCCTTTTTCACCTTAGCCCTCTATGGGCTTCCAAGTATCACTTTGCCAATTCCACAAGAACTGTCTTAGCGAAAGGCTTCTTGAGGGGAAAGCTGTAACTCTGAGAGATGATTTCACAGAACACAAAGAAGTTTCTCAGAAAGCTTCTTTCTCTTTGTTATCGGAGGATATTTCCTTTGGCCCTATAGTCTTCAAAGGGATCCGAAATATCTGTTCTCAGATTCCACAGAAATAAGGCTAGCAAAGAGATCCACGAAATACAGATGTAACTCTGTGAGTGGAAGTCACAGATCACAGAGCAGTTTCTCAGAAAGCTTCTTTCCAGATTTCATCGGAGGATATTTCCTTTTTCACCATAGCCCTCTATGGGCGTCCAAATATCACTTTGCCAATACCACAAGAACTGTCTTAACGAAAGGCTTCTTGAGGGGAAAGCTGTAACTCTGTGAGATGATTTCACAGAACACAAAGAAGTTTCTCAGAAAGCTTCTTTTTCTTTGTTATCGGAGGATATTTCCTTTGGCCCTATAGTCTGAAAAGGGATCCGAAATATCTGTTCTCAGATTCCACAGAAATAAGGCTAGCAAAGAGATCCACGAAATACAGATGTAACTCTGTGAGTGGAAGTCACATATCACAGAGCAGTTTCTCAGAAAGCTTCTTTGCTGATTTCATCTGAGGATATTTCCTTTTTCACCATAGCCCTCTATGGGCTTCCAAATATCACTTTGCCAATTCCACAAGAACTGTCTTAGCGAAAGGCTTCTTGAGGGAAAAGCTGTAACTCTGTGAGATGATTTCACAGAACACAAAGAAGTTTCTCAGAAAGCTTCTTTCTCTTTGTTATGGGAGGATATTTCCTTTGGCCCTAGAGTGTTCAAAGGGATCCGAAATATCTGTTCTCAGATTCCACAGAAATAAGGCTAGCAAAGAGATCCACGAAATACAGATGTAACTCTGTGAGTGGAAGTCACATATCCCAGAGCAGTTTCTCAGAAAGCTTCCTTCCAGATTTAATCGGAGGATATTTTCTTTTTCACCATAGCCCTCTATGGGCTTCCAAATATCACTTTGCCAATTCCACAAGAACTGTCTTAGCGAAAGGCTTCTTGAGGAGAAAGCTGTAACTCTGTGAGATGATTTCACAGGACACAAAGAAGTTTCTCAGAAAGCTTCTTTCTCTTTGTTATCGGAGGATATTTCCTTTGACCCTTAGTCTTCAAAGGGATCCGAAATATCTGTTCTCAGATACCACAGAAATAAGGCTAGCAAAGAGATCAACGAAATTCAGATGTAACTCTGTGAGTGGAAGTCACATATCACAGAGCAGTTTCTCAGAAAGCTTCTTTCCAGATTTCATCTGAGGATATTTCCTTTTTCACCATAGCCCTCTATGGGCTTCCAAATATCACTTTGCCAATTCCACAAGAACGGTCTTAGCGAAAGGCTTCTTCAGGGGAAAGCTCTAACTCTATGAGATGATTTCACAGAACACAAAGAAGTTTCTCAGAAAGCTTCTTTCTCTTTGTTATCGGAGGATATTTCCTTTGGCCCTATAGTCTTCAAAGGGATCCGAAATATCTGTTCTCAGACTCCACAGAAATAAGGCTAGCAAAGAGATCCACGAAATACAGATGAAACTCTGTGAGTGGAAGTCTCATATCACAGAGCAGTTTCTCAGAATGCTTCTTTCCAGATTTCATCGGAGGATATTCCCTTTTTCAAGATAGCCCTCTATAGGCTTCCAAATATCACTTTGCCAATTCCACAAGAACTGTCTTAGCGAAAGTCTTCTTGAGTGGAAAGCTGTATCTCTGGGAGATGATTTCACAGAACACAAAGAAGTTTCTCAGAAAGCTTCTTCTCTTTGTTATCGGAGGATATTTCCTTTGGCCCTATAGTATTCAAAGGGATCCGAAATATCTGTTCTCAGATTCCACAGAAATAAGGCTAGCAAAGAGATCCACAAAATACAGATGTAACGCTGTGAGTGGAAGTCTCATATCACAGAGCAGTTTCTCAGAATGCTTCTTTCCAGATTTCATCGGAGGATATTTCCTTTTTCACCATAGCCGTCTATGGGCTTCCAAATATCACTTTGCCAATTCCACAAGAACTGTCTTAGCGAAAGGCTTCTTGAAAGGAAAGCTGTAACTATGTGAGATGATTTCACAGAACACAAAGAAGTTTCTCAGAAAGCTTCTTTCTCTTTGTTATCGGAGGATATTTCCTTTGGCCCTATAGTGTTCAAAGGGATCCGATATATCTGTTCTCAGATTCCACAGAAATAAGGCTAGCAAAGAGATCCACGAAATACAGATGTAACTCTGTGAGTGGAAGTCACATATCACAGAGCAGTTTCTCAGAAAGCTTCTTTCCAGATTTCATCTGAGGATATTTCCTTTTTCACCATAGCCCTCTATGGGCTTCCAAATATCACTTTGCCAATTCCACAAGAACTGTCTTAGACTAAGGATTCTGGAGGGGAAAGCTGTAACTCTATGAGATGATTTCACAGAACACAAAGAAGTTTCTCAGAAAGCTTCTTTCTCTTTGTTATCGGAGGATATTTCCTTTGGCCCTATAGTCTTCAAAGGGTTCCGAAATATCTGTTCTCAGATTCCACAGAAATAAGGCTAGCAAAGAGATCCACGAAATACAGATGTAACTCTGTGAGTGGAAGTCACATATCACAGAGCAGTTTCTCAGAAAGCTTCTATCCAGATTTCATTGGAGATTATTTCCTTTTTCACCATAGCCCTCTAAGGGCTTCCAAATATCACTTTGCCAATTCCACAAGAACTGTCTTAGCGAAAGACTTCTTGAGGGGAAAGCTGTAACTCTGTGAGATGATTTCACAGAACACAAAGAAGTTTCTCAAAAAGCTTCTTTCTCTTTGTTATCGGAGGATATTTCCTTTGGCCATATTGTCTTCAAAGGGATCGGAAATATCTGTTCTCAGATTCCACAGAAATAAGGCTAGCAAAGAGATCCACGAAATACAGATGTAACTCTGTGAGTGGAAGTCAGATATCACAGAGCAGTTTCTCAGAAAGCTTCTTTCCAGATTTCATCGGAGGATATTTCCTTTTTCAACATAGCCCTCTATGGGCTTCCAAATATCACCTTGCCAATTCAACAAGAACTGTCTTAGCGAAAGGCTTCTTCAGAGGAAAGCTGTAACTCTGTGAGATGATTTCATAGAACACAAAGAAGTTTCTCAGAAAGCTTCTTTCTCTTTGTTATGGGAGGATATTTACTTTCGCCCTATAGTCTGAAAAGGGATCCGAAATATCTGTTCTCAGATTCCACAGAAATAAGGCTAGCAAAGAGATCCACGAAATACAGATGTAACTCTGTGAGTCGAAGTCACATATCACAGAGCAATTTCCCAGAAAGCTTCTTTCCAGAGTTAATTCGAGGATATTTCCTTTTTCACCATAGCCCTCTATGGGCTTCCAAATATCACTTTGCCAATACCACAAGAACTGTCTTAACGAAAGGCTTCTTGAGGGGAAAGCTGTAACTCTGTGAGATGATTTCAAAGAACACAAAGAAGTTTCTCAGAAAGCTTCTTTCTCTTTGTTATGGGAGGATATTTCCTTTGGCCCTATAGTCTTCAAAGGAATCCGATATATCTGTTCTCAGATTCCACAGAAATAAGGCTAGCAAAGAGATCCACGAAATACAGATGTAACTCTGTGAGTGGAAGTCACATATCCCAGAGCAGTTTCTCAGAAAGCTTCTTTCAAGATTTCATCGGAGGATATTTTCTTTTTCACCATAGCCCTCTATGGGCTTCCAAATATCACTTTGCCAATTCCACAAGAACTGTCTTAGCGAAAGGCTTCCTGTGGGGAAAGCTGTAACTCTGGGAGATGATTTCACAGAAAACAAAGAATTTTCTCAGAAAGCTTCTTTCTCTTTGTTATCGGAGGATATTTACTTTGGCCCTATAGACTTCAAAGGGATCCGAAATATCTGTTCTCAGATTCCACAGAAATAAGGCTAGCAAAGAGATCCACGAAATACAGATGTAACTCTGTGAGTGGAAGTCTCATATCACAGAGCAGTTTCTCAGAAAGCTTCATTCCAGATTTCATCGGAAGATATTTCCTTTTTCACCATAGCCCTCTAAGGGATTCCAAATATCACTTTGCCAATTCCACAAGAACTGTCTTAGCGAAAGGCTTCTTGAGGAGAAAGCTGTAACTCTGTGAGATGATTTCACAGAACACAAAGAAGTTTCTCAGAAAGCTTCTTTCTCTTTGTTATCGGAGGATATTTCCTTTGACCCTTAGTCTTCAAAGGGATCCGAAATATCTGTTCTCAGATTCCACAGAAATAAGGCTAGCAAAGAGATCCACGAAATTCAGATGTAACTCTGTGAGTGGAAGTCACATATCACAGAGCAGTTTCTCAGAAAGCTTCTTTCCAGATTTCATCTGAGGATATTTCCTTTTTCACCATAGCCCTCTATGGGCTTCCAAATATCACTTTGCCAATTCCACAAGAACTGTCTTAGCGAAAGGCTTCTTCAGGGGAAAGCTCTAACTCTATGAGATGATTTCACAGAACACAAAGAAGTTTCTCAGAAAGCTTCTTTCTCTTTGTTATCGGAGGATATCTCCTTTGGCCCTATAGTCTGAAAAGGGATCCCAAATATCTGTTCTCAGATTCCACAGAAATAAGGCTAGCAAAGAGATCCACGAAATACAGATGTAACTCTGTGAGTGGAAGTCACATATCCCAGAGCAGTTTCTCAGAAAGCTTCTTTCCAGATTTCATGGGAAGATATTTCCTTTTTCACTATAGCCCTCTATGGGCTTCCAAATATCACTTTGCCAATTCCACAAGAACTGTCTTAGCGAAAAGCTTCTTCAGGGAAAAGCTGTAACTCTGTGAGATGATTTCACAGAACACAAAGAAGTTTCTCAGAATGCTTCTTTCTCTTTGTTATGGGAGGATATTTCCTTTGGCCCTATAGTGTTCAAAGGGATCCGAAATATCTGTTCTCAGATTCCACAGAAATAAGGCTAGCAAAGAGATCCACGAAATACAGATGTAACTCTGTGAGTGGAAGTCACATATCCCAGAGCAGTTTCTCAGAAAGCTTCTTTCCAGATTTCATCGGAGGATATTTTCTTTTTCACCATAGCCCTCTATGGGCTTCCAAATATCACTTTGCCAATTCCACAAGAACTGTCTTAGCGAAAGGCTTCTTGAGGGGAAAGCTGTAACTCTGGGAGTTGATTTCACAGAACACAAAGAAGTTTCTCAGAAAGCTTCTTTCTCTTTGTTATGGGAGGATATTTCCTTTGGCCCTATAGTCTTCAAAGGGATCCGAAATATCTGTTCTCAGATTCCACAGAAATAAGGCTAGCAAAGAGATCCACGAAATACAGATGTAACTCTGTGAGTGGAAGTCTCATATCACAGAGCCGTTTCTCAGAAAGCTTCTTTCCAGATTTCATGGGAAGATATTTCCTTTTTCACCATAGCACTCTAGGGGCTTCCAAATATCACTTTGCCAATTCCACAAGAACTGTCTTAGCGAAAGGCTTCTTGAGGGGAAAGCTGTAACTCTGTGAGATGATTTCACAGAACACAAAGAAGTTTCTCAGAAAGCTTCTTTCTCTTTGTTATCGGAGGATATTTCCTTTGGCCCTATAGTCTTCAAAGGGATCCGAAATATCTGTTCTCAGATTCCACAGAAATAAGGCTAGCAAAGAGATCCACGAAATACAGATGTAAATCTGTGAGTGGAAGTCACATATCACAGAGCAGTTTCTCAGAAAGCTTCTTTCCAGATTTCATCGGAGGATATTTCCTTTTTCTCCATAGCCCTCTATGGGCTTCCAAATATCACTTTGCCAATTCCACAAGAACTGTCTTAGCGAAAGGCTTCTTGTGGGTAAAGCTGTAACTCTGCGAGATTATTTCAGAGAAAACAAAGAATTTTCTCAGAAAGCTTCTTTCTCTTTGTTATCGGAGGATATTTACTTTGGCCCTATAGTCTTCAAAGGGATCCGAAATATCTGTTCTCAGATTCCACAGAAATAAGGCTAGCAAAGAGATCCACGAAATACAGATGTAACTCTGTGAGTGGAAGTCTCATATCACAGAGGAGTTTCTCAGAAAGCTTCATTCCAGATTTCATCGGAAGATATTTCCTTTTTCACCATAGCCCTCTAAGGGATTCCAAATATCACTTTGCCAATTCCACAAGAACTGTCTTTGCGAAAGGCTTCTTGAGGAGAAAGCTGTAACTCTGTGAGATGATTTCACAGAACACAAAGAAGTTTCTCAGAAAGCTTCTTTTTCTTTGTTATCGGAGGATATTTCCTTTGGCCCTATAGTCTGAAAAGGGATCCCAAATATCTGTTCTCAGATTCCACAGAAATAAGGCTAGCAAAGAGATCCACGAAATACAGATGTAACTCTGTGAGTGGAAGTCACATATCACAGAGCAGTTTCTCAGAAAGCTTCTTTGCTGATTTCATCTGAGGATATTTCCTTTTTCACCATAGCCCTCTATGGGCTTCCAAATATCACTTTGCCAATTCCACAAGAACTGTCTTAGCGAAAGGCTTCTTGAGGGAAAAGCTGTAACTCTGTGAGATGATTTCACAGAACACAAAGAAGTTTCTCAGAAAGCTTCTTTCTCTTTGTTACGGGAGGATATTTCCTTTGGCCCTATAGTGTTCAAAGGGATCCGAAATATCTGTTCTCAGATTCCACAGAAATAAGGCTAGCAAAGAGATCCACGAAATACAGATGTAACTCTGTGAGTGGAAGTCACATATCCCAGAGCAGTTTCTCAGAAAGCTTCTTTCCAGATTTAATCGGAAGATATTTTCTTTTTCACCATAGCCCTCTATGGGCTTCCAAATATCACTTTGCCAATTCCACAAGAACTGTCTTAGCGAAAGGCTTCTTGAGGAGAAAGCTGTAACTCTGTGAGATGATTTCACAGAACACAAAGAAGTTTCTCAGAAAGCTTCTTTCTCTTTGTTATCGGAGGATATTTCCTTTGACCCTTAGTCTTCAAAGGGATCCGAAATATCTGTTCTCAGATTCCACAGAAATAAGGCTAGCAAAGAGATCAACGAAATTCAGATGTAACTCTGTGAGTGGAAGTCACATATCACAGAGCAGTTTCTCAGAAAGCTTCTTTCCAGATTTCATCTGAGGATATTTCCTTTTTCACCATAGCCCTCTATGGGCTTCCAAATATCACTTTGCCAATTCCACAAGAACTGTCTTAGCGAAAGGCTTCTTCAGGGGAAAGCTGTAACTCTATGAGATGATTTCACAGAACACAAAGAAGTTTCTCAGAAAGCTTCTTTCTCTTTGTTATCGGAGGATATCTCCTTTGGCCCTATAGTCTTCAAAGGGATCCGAAATATCTGTTCTCAGATTCCACAGAAATAAGGCTAGCAAAGAGATCCACGAAATACAGATGTAACTCTGTGAGTGGAAGTCACATATCACAGAGCAGTTTCTCAGAAAGCTTCTTTCCAGATTTCATCGGAGGATATTTCCTTTTTCACCTTAGCCCTCTATGGGCTTCCAAGTATCACTTTGCCAATACCACAAGAACTATCTTAGCGAAAGTTTTCTTGAGGGGAAAGCTGTAACTCTGGGAGATGATTTCACAGAACACAAAGAAGTTTCTCAGAAAGCTTCTTTTTCTTTGTTATCGGAGGATATTTCCTTTGGCCCTATAGTCTGAAAAGGGATCCCAAATATCTGTTCTCAGATTCCACAGAAATAAGGCTAGCAAAGAGATCCACGAAATACAGATGTAACTCTGTGAGTGGAAGTCACATATCACAGAGCAGTTTCTGAGAAAGCTTCTTTGCTGATTTCATCTGAGGATATTTCCTTTTTCACTATAGCCCTCTATGGGCTTCCAAATATCACTTTGCCAATTCCACAAGAACTGTCTTAGCGAAAGGCTTCTTCAGGGAAAAGCTGTAACTCTGAGAGATGATTTCACAGAACACAAAGAAGTTTCTCAGAATGCTTCTTTCTCTTTGTTATGGGAGGATATTTCCTTTGGCCCTATAGTGTTCAAAGGGATCCGAAATATCTGTTCTCAGATTCCACAGAAATAAGGCTAGCAAAGAGATCCACGAAATACAGATGTAACTCTGTGAGTGGAAGTCACATATCCCAGAGCAGTTTCTCAGAAAGCTTCTTTCCAGATTTCATCGGAGGATATTTTCTTTTTCACCATAGCCCTCTATGGGCTTCCAAATATCACTTTGCCAATTCCACAAGAACTGTCTTAGCGAAAGGCTTCTTGAGGGGAAAGCTGTAACTCTGGGTGTTGATTTCACAGAACACAAAGAAGTTTCTCAGAAAGCTTCTTTCTCTTTGTTATGGGAGGATATTTCCTTTGGCCCTATAGTCTTCAAAGGGATCCGAAATATCTGTTCTCAGATTCCACAGAAATAAGGCTAGCAAAGAGATCCACGAAATACAGATGTAACTCTGTGAGTGGAAGTCTCATATCACAGAGCCGTTTCTCAGAAAGCTTCTTTCCAGATTTCATGGGAAGATATTTCCTTTTTCACCATAGCACTCTAGGGGCTTCCAAATATCACTTTGCCAATTCCACAAGAACTGTCTTAGCGAAAGGCTTCTTGAGGGGAAAGCTGTAACTCTGTGAGATGATTTCACAGAACACAAAGAAGTTTCTCAGAAAGCTTCTTTCTCTTTGTTATCGGAGGATATTTCCTTTGGCCCTATAGTCTTCAAAGGGATCCGAAATATCTGTTCTCAGATTCCACAGAAATAAGGCTAGCAAAGAGATCCACGAAATACAGATGTAAATCTGTGAGTGGAAGTCACATATCACAGAGCAGTTTCTCAGAAAGCTTCTTTCCAGATTTCATCGGAGGATATTTCCTTTTTCTCCATAGCCCTCTTTGGGCTTCCAAATATCACTTTGCCAATTCCACAAGAACTGTCTTAGCGAAAGGCTTCTTGTGGGTAAAGCTGTAACTCTGCGAGATTATTTCACAGAAAACAAAGAATTTTCTCAGAAAGCTTCTTTCTCTTTGTTATGGGAGGATATTTCCTTTGGCCCTATAGTGTTCAAAGGGATCCGAAATATCTGTTCTCAGATTCCACAGAAATAAGGCTAGCAAAGAGATCCACGAAATACAGATGTAACTCTGTGAGTGGAAGTCTCATATCACAGAGCAGTTTCTCAGAAAGCTTCATTCCAGATTTCATCGGAAGATATTTCCTTTTTCACCATAGCCCTCTAAGGGATTCCAAATATCGCTTTGCCAATTCCACAAGAACTGTCTTTGCGAAAGGCTTCTTGAGGAGAAAGCTGTAACTCTGTGAGATGATTTCACAGAACACAAAGAAGTTTCTCAGAAAGCTTCTTTCTCTTTGTTATCGGAGGATATTTCCTTTGGCCCTTAGTCTTCAAAGGGATCCGAAATATCTGTTCTCAGATTCCACAGAAATACGGCTAGCAAAGAGATCCACGAAATTCAGATGTAACTCTGTGAGTGGAAGTCACATATCACAGAGCAGTTTCTCAGAAAGCTTCTTTCCAGATTTCATCGGAGGATATTTCCTTTTTCACCTTAGCCCTCTATGGGCTTCCAAGTATCACTTTGCCAATTCCACAAGAACTGTCTTAGCGAAAGGCTTCTTGAGGGGAAAGCTGTAACTCTGAGAGATGATTTCACAGAACACAAAGAAGTTTCTCAGAAAGCTTCTTTCTCTTTGTTATCGGAGGATATTTCCTTTGGCCCTATAGTCTTCAAGGGGATCCGAAATATCTGTTCTCAGATTCCACAGAAATAAGGCTAGCAAAGAGATCCACGAAATACAGATGTAACTCTGTGAGTGGAAGTCACAGATCACAGAGCAGTTTCTCAGAAAGCTTCTTTCCAGATTTCATCGGAGGATATTTCCTTTTTCACCATAGCCCTCTATGGGCGTCCAAATATCACTTTGGCAATACCACAAGAACTGTCTTAACGAAAGGCTTCTTGAGGGGAAAGGTGTAACTCTGTGAGATGATTTCACAGAACACAAAGAAGTTTCTCAGAAAGCTTCTTTTTCTTTGTTATCGGAGGATATTTCCTTTGGCCCTATAGTCTGAAAAGGGATCCCAAATATCTGTTCTCAGATTCCACAGAAATAAGGCTAGCAAAGAGATCCACGAAATACAGATGTAACTCTGTGAGTGGAAGTCACATATCACAGAGCAGTTTCTCAGAAAGCTTCTTTGCTGATTTCATCTGAGGATATTTCCTTTTTCACCATAGCCCTCTATGGGCTTCCAAATATCACTTTGCCAATTCCACAAGAACTGTCTTAGCGAAAGGCTTCTTGAGGGAAAAGCTGTAACTCTGTGAGATGATTTCACAGAACACAAAGAAGTTTCTCAGAAAGCTTCTTTCTCTTTGTTATGGGAGGATATTTCCTTTGGCCCTATAGTGTTCAAAGGGATCCGAAATATCTGTTCTCAGATTCCACAGAAATAAGGCTAGCAAAGAGATCCACGAAATACAGATGTAACTCTGTGAGTGGAAGTCACATATCCCAGAGCAGTTTCTCAGAAAGCTTCTTTCCAGATTTAATCGGAGGATATTTTCTTTTTCACCATAGCCCTCTATGGGCTTCCAAATATCACTTTGCCAATTCCACAAGAACTGTCTTAGCGAAAGGCTTCTTGAGGAGAAAGCTGTAACTCTGTGAGATGATTTCACAGAACACAAAGAAGTTTCTCAGAAAGCTTCTTTCTCTTTGTTATCGGAGGATATTTCCTTTGACCCTTAGTCTTCAAAGGGATCCAAAATATCTGTTCTCAGATTCCACAGAAATAAGGCTAGCAAAGAGATCAACGAAATTCAGATGTAACTCTGTGAGTGGAAGTCACATATCACAGAGCAGTTTCTCAGAAAGCTTCTTTCCAGATTTCATCTGAGGATATTTCCTTTTTCACCATAGCCCTCTATGGGCTTCCAAATATCACTTTGCCAATTCCACAAGAACTGTCTTAGCGAAAGGCTTCTTCAGGGGAAAGCTCTAACTCTATGAGATGATTTCACAGAACACAAAGAAGTTTCTCAGAAAGCTTCTTTCTCTTTGTTATCGGAGGATATCTCCTTTAGCCCTATAGTCTTCAAAGGGATCCGAAATATCTGTTTTCAGATTCCACAGAAATAAGGCTAGCAAAGAGATCCACGAAATACAGATGTAACTCTGTGAGTGGAAGTCACATATCACAGAGCAGTTTCTCAGAAAGCTTCTTTCCAGATTTCATCGGAGGATATTTCCTTTTTCACCTTAGCCCTCTATGGGCTTCCAAGTATCACTTTGCCAATACCACAAGAACTGTCTTAGCGAAAGTTTTCTTGAGGGGAAAGCTGTAACTCTGGGAGATAATTTCACAGAACACAAAGAAGTTTCTCAGAAAGCTTCTTTTTCTTTGTTATCGGAGGATATTTCCTTTGGCCCTATAGTCTGAAAAGGGATCCCAAATATCTGTTCTCAGATTCCACAGAAATAAGGCTAGCAAAGAGATCCACGAAATACAGATGTAACTCTGTGAGTGGAAGTCACATATCACAGAGCAGTTTCTCAGAAAGCTTCTTTGCTGATTTCATCTGAGGATATTTCCTTTTTCACTATAGCCCTCTATGGGCTTCCAAATATCACTTTGCCAATTCCACAAGAACTGTCTTAGCGAAAGGCTTCTTGAGGGGAAAGCTGTAACTCTGTGAGATGATTTCACAGAACACAAAGAAGTTTCTCAGAATGCTTCTTTCTCTTTGTTATGGGAGGATATTTCCTTTGGCCCTATAGTGTTCAAAGGGATCCGAAATATCTGTTCTCAGATTCCACAGAAATAAGGCTAGCAAAGAGATCCACGAAATACAGATGTAACTCTGTGAGTGGAAGTCACATATCCCAGAGCAGTTTCTCAGAAAGCTTCTTTCCAGATTTCATCGGAGGATATTTTCTCTTTCACCATAGCCCTCTATGGGCTTCCAAATATCACTTTGCCAATTCCACAAGAACTGTCTTAGCGAAAGGCTTCTTGAGGGGAAAGCTGTAACTCTGGGAGATGATTTCACAGAACACAAAGAAGTTTCTCAGAAAGCTTCTTTCTCTTTGTTATGGGAGGATATTTCCTTTGGCCCTATAGTCTTCAAAGGGATCCGAAATATCTGTTCTCAGATTCCACAGAAATAAGGCTAGCAAAGAGATCCACGAAATACAGATGTAACTCTGTGAGTGGAAGTCTCATATCACAGAGCCGTTTCTCAGAAAGCTTCTTTCCAGATTTCATGGGAAGATATTTCCTTTTTCACCATAGCACTCTATGGGCTTCCAAATATCACTTTGAAAATTCCACAAGAACTGTCTTAGCGAAAGGCTTCTTGTGGGTAAAGCTGTAACTCTGCGAGAAGATTTCACAGAAAACAAAGAATTTTCTCAGAAAGCTTCTTTCTCTTTGTTATCGGAGGATATTTCCTTTGGCCCTATAGTCATCAAAGGGATCCGAAATATCTGTTCTCAGATTCCACAGAAATAAGGCTAGCAAAGAGATCCACGAAATACAGATGTAACTCTGTGAGTGGAAGTCTCATATCACAGAGCAGTTTCTCAGAAAGCTTCATTCCAGATTTCATCGGAAGATATGTCCTTTTTCACCATAGCCCTCTAAGGGATTCCAAATATCACTTTGCCAATTCCACAAGAACTGTCTTTGCGAAAGGCTTCTTGAGGAGAAAGCTGTAACTCTGTGAGATGATTTCACAGAACACAAAGAAGTTTCTCAGAAAGCTTCTTTCTCTTTGTTATCGGAGGATATTTCCTTTGGCCCTTAGTCTTCAAAGGGATCCGAAATATCTGTTCTCAGATTCCACAGAAATAGGGCTAGCAAAGAGATCCACGAAATTCAGATGTAACTCTGTGAGTGGAAGTCACATATCACAGAGCAGTTTCTCAGAAAGCTTCTTTCCAGATTTCATCTGAGGATATTTCCTTTTTCACCATAGCCCTCTATGGGCTTCCAAATATCACTTTGCCAATTCCACAAGAACTGTCTTAGCGAAAGGCTTCTTCAGGGGAAAGCTCTAACTCTATGAGATGATTTCACAGAACACAAAGAAGTTTCTCAGAAAGCTTCTTTCTCTTTGTTATCGGAGGATATCTCCTTTGGCCCTATAGTCTTCAAAGGGATCCGAAACATCTGTTCTCAGATTCCACAGAAATAAGGCTAGCAAAGAGATCCACGAAATACAGATGTAACTCTGTGAGTGGAAGTCACATATCCCAGAGCAGTTTCTCAGAAAGCTTCTTTCCAGATTTCATCGGAGGATATTTCCTTTTTCACCTTAGCCCTCTATGGGCTTCCAAGTATCACTTTGCCAATTCCACAAGAACTGTCTTAGCGAAAGGCTTCCTGAGGGGAAAGCTGTAACTCTGAGAGATGATTTCACAGAACACAAAGAAGTTTCTCAGAAAGCTTCTTTCTCTTTGTTATCGGAGGATATTTCCTTTGGCCCTATAGTCTTCAAAGGGATCCGAAATATCTGTTCTCAGATTCCACAGAAATAAGGCTAGCAAAGAGATCCACGAAATACAGATGTAACTCTGTGAGTGGAAGTCACAGATCACAGAGCAGTTTCTCAGAAAGCTTCTTTCCAGATTTCATCTGAGGATATTTCCTTTTTCACCATAGCCCTCTATGGGCGTCCAAATATCACTTTGCCAATACCACAAGAACTGTCTTAACGAAAGGCTTCTTGAGGGGAAAGGTGTAACTCTGTGAGATGATTTCACAGAACACAAAGAAGTTTCTCAGAAAGCTTCTTTTTCTTTGTTATCGGAGGATATTTCCTTTGGCCCTATAGTCTGAAAAGGGATCCCAAATATCTGTTCTCAGATTCCACAGAAATAAGGCTAGCAAAGAGATCCACGAAATACAGATGTAACTCTGTGAGTGGAAGTCACATATCACAGAGCAGTTTCTCAGAAAGCTTCTTTGCTGATTTCATCTGAGGATATTTCCTTTTTCACCATAGCCCTCTATGGGCTTCCAAATATCACTTTGCCAATTCCACAAGAACTGTCTTAGCGAAAGGCTTCTTGAGGGAAAAGCTGTAACTCTGTGAGATGATTTCACAGAACACAAAGAAGTTTCTCAGAAAGCTTCTTTCTCTTTGTTATCGGAGGATATTTCCTTTGGCCCTATAGTGTTCAAAGGGATCCGAAATATCTGTTCTCAGATTCCACAGAAATAAGGCTAGCAAAGAGATCCACGAAATACAGATGTAACTCTGTGAGTGGAAGTCACATATCCCAGAGCAGTTTCTCAGAAAGCTTCTTTCCAGATTTAATCGGAGGATATTTTCTTTTTCACCGTAGCCCTCTATGGGCTCCAAATATCACTTTGCCAATTCCACAAGAACTGTCTTAGCGAAAGGCTTCTTGAGGGGAAAGCTGTAACTCTGTGAGATGATTTCACAGAACACAATGAAGTTTCTCAGAAAGCTTCTTTCTCTTTGTTATCGGAGGTTATTTCCTTTGGCCCTATAGTCTTCAAAGGGATCCGAAATATCTGTTCTCAGATTCCACAGAAATAAGGCTAGCAAAGAGATCCACGAAATACAGATGTAACTCTGTGAGTGGAAGTCACATATCCCAGAGCAGTTTCTCAGAAAGCTTCTTTCCAGATTTCATCGGAGGATATTTTCTTTTTCACCATAGCCCTCTATGGGCTTCCAAATATCACTTTGCCAATTCCACAAGAACTGTCTTAGCGAAAGGCTTCTTGAGGGGAAAGCTGTAACTCTGGGAGATGATTTCACAGAACACAAAGAAGTTTCTCAGAAAGCTTCTTTCTCTTTGTTATGGGAGGATATTTCCTTTGGCCCTATAGTCTTCAAAGGGATCCGAAATATCTGTTCTCAGATTCCACAGAAATAAGGCTAGCAAAGAGATCCACGAAATACAGATGTAACTCTGTGAGTGGAAGTCTCATATCACAGAGCCGTTTCTCAAAGCTTCTTTCCAGATTTCATGGGAAGATATTTCCTTTTTCACCATAGCACTCTAGGGGCTTCCAAATATCACTTTGCCAATTCCACAAGAACTGTCTTAGCGAAAGGCTTCTTGAGGGGAAAGCTGTAACTCTGTGAGATGATTTCACAGAACACAAAGAAGTTTCTCAGAAAGCTTCTTTCTCTTTGTTATCGGAGGATATTTCCTTTGGCCCTATAGTCTTCAAAGGGATCCGAAATATCTGTTCTCAGATTCCACAGAAATAAGGCTAGCAAAGAGATCCACGAAATACAGATGTAACTCTGTGAGTGGAAGTCACAGATCACAGAGCAGTTTCTCAGAAAGCTTCTTTCCAGATTTCATCGGAGGATATTTCCTTTTTCTCCATAGCCCTCTGTGGGCTTCCAAATATCACTTTGAAAATTCCACAAGAACTGTCTTAGCGAAAGGCTTCTTGTGGGTAAAGCTGTAACTCTGCGAGAAGATTTCACAGAAAACAAAGAATTTTCTCAGAAAGCTTCTTTCTCTTTGTTATCGGAGGATATTTACTTTGGCCCTATAGTCTTCAAAGGGATCCGAAATATCTGTTCTCAGATTCCACAGAAATAAGGCTAGCAAAGAGATCCACGAAATACAGATGTAACTCTGTGAGTGGAAGTCTCATATCACAGAGCAGTTTCTCAGAAAGCTTCATTCCAGATTTCATCGGAAGATATTTCCTTTTTCACCAAAGCCCTCTAAGGGATTCCAAATATCACTTTGCCAATTCCACAAGAACTGTCTTTGCGAAAGGCTTCTTGAGGAGAAAGCTGTAACTCTGTGAGATGATTTCACAGAACACAAAGAAGTTTCTCAGAAAGCTTCTTTCTCTTTGTTATCGGAGGATATTTCCTTTGGCCCTTAGTCTTCAAAGGGATCCGAAATATCTGTTCTCAGATTCCACAGAAATAGGGCTAGCAAAGAGATCCACGAAATTCAGATGTAACTCTGTGAGTGGAAGTCACATATCACAGAGCAGTTTCTCAGAAAGCTTCTTTGCAGATTTCATCTGAGGATATTTCCTTTTTCACCATAGCCCTCTATGGGCTTCCAAATATCACTTTGCCAATTCCACAAGAACTGTCTTAGCGAAAGGCTTCTTCAGGGGAAAGCTCTAACTCTATGAGATGATTTCACAGAACACAAAGAAGTTTCTCAGAAAGCTTCTTTCTCTTTGTTATCGGAGGATATCTCCTTTGGCCCTATAGTCTTCAAAGGGATCCGAAATATCTGTTCTCAGATTCCACAGAAATAAGGCTAGCAAAGAGATCCACGAAATACAGATGTAACTCTGTGAGTGGAAGTCACATATCACAGAGCAGTTTCTCAGAAAGCTTCTTTCCAGATTTCATCGGAGGATATTTCCTTTTTCACCTTAGCCCTCTATGGGCTTCCAAGTATCACTTTGCCAATTCCACAAGAACTGTCTTAGCGAAAGGCTTCCTGAGGGGAAAGCTGTAACTCTGAGAGACGATTTCACAGAACACAAAGAAGTTTCTCAGAAAGCTTCTTTCTCTTTGTTATCGGAGGATATTTCCTTTGGCCCTATAGTCTTCAAAGGGATCCGAAATATCTGTTCTCAGATTCCACAGAAATAAGGCTAGCAAAGAGATCCACGAAATACAGATGTAACTCTGTGAGTGGAAGT
Source organism: Macaca mulatta (assembly GCF_049350105.2). Taxonomy (NCBI): domain Eukaryota; kingdom Metazoa; phylum Chordata; class Mammalia; order Primates; family Cercopithecidae; genus Macaca; species Macaca mulatta. Next base: position 34,869,428 of record NC_133417.1, read on the forward strand.
CACAGATCACAGAGCAGTGTCTCAGAAAGCTTCTTTCCAGATTTCATCGGAGGATATTTCCTTTTTCACCATAGCCCTCTATGGGCGTCCAAATATCACTTTGCCAATACCACAAGAACTGTCTTAACGAAAGGCTTCTTGAGGGGAAAGGTGTAACTCTGTGAGATGATTTCACAGAACACAAAGAAGTTTCTCAGAAAGCTTCTTTTTCTTTGTTATCGGAGGATATTTCCTTTGGCCCTATAGTCTGAAAAGGGATCCCAAATATCTGTTCTCAGATTCCACAGAAATAAGGCTAGCAAAGAGATCCACGAAATACAGATGTAACTCTGTGAGTGGAAGTCACATATCACAGAGCAGTTTCTCAGAGAGCTTCTTTGCTGATTTCATCGGAGGATATTTCCTTTTTCACCATAGCCCTCTATGGGCTTCCAAATATCACTTTGCCAATTCCACAAGAACTGTCTTAGCGAAAGGCTTCTTGAGGGAAAAGCTGTAACTCTGTGAGATGATTTCACAGAACACAAAGAAGTTTCTCAGAAAGCTTCTTTCTCTTTGTTATCGGAGGATATTTCCTTTGGCCCTATAGTGTTCAAAGGGATCCGAAATATCTGTTCTCAGATTCCACAGAAATAAGGCTAGCAAAAGAGATCCACGAAATACAGATGTAACTCTGTGAGTGGAAGTCACATATCCCAGAGCAGTTTCTCAGAAAGCTTCTTTCCAGATTTAATCGGAGGATATTTTCTTTTTCACCATAGCCCTCTATGGGCTTCCAAATATCACTTTGCCAATTCCACAAGAACTGTCTTAGCGAAAGGCTTCTTGAGGGGAAAGCTGTAACTCTGTGAGATGATTTCACAGAACACAATGAAGTTTCTCAGAAAGCTTCTTTCTCTTTGTTATCGGAGGTTATTTCCTTTGGCCCTATAGTCTTCAAAGGGATCCGAAATATCTGTTCTCAGATTCCACAGAAATAAGGCTAGCAAAGAGATCCACGAAATACAGATGTAACTCTGTGAGTGGAAGTCACATATCCCAGAGCAGTTTCTCAGAAAGCTTCTTTCCAGATTTCATCGGAGGATATTTTCTTTTTCACCATAGCCCTCTATGGGCTTCCAAATATCACTTTGCCAATTCCACAAGAACTGTCTTAGCGAAAGGCTTCTTGAGGGGAAAGCTGTAACTCTGGGAGATGATTTCACAGAACACAAAGAAGTTTCTCAGAAAGCTTCTTTCTCTTTGTTATGGGAGGATATTTCCTTTGGCCCTATAGTCTTCAAAGGGATCCGAAATATCTGTTCTCAGATTCCACAGAAATAAGGCTAGCAAAGAGATCCACGAAATACAGATGTAACTCTGTGAGTGGAAGTCTCATATCACAGAGCCGTTTCTCAGAAAGCTTCTTTCCAGATTTCATGGGAAGATATTTCCTTTTTCACCATAGCACTCTAGGGGCTTCCAAATATCACTTTGCCAATTCCACAAGAACTGTCTTAGCGAAAGGCTTCTTGAGGGGAATGCTGTAACTCTGTGAGATGATTTCAGAGAACACAAAGAAGTTTCTCAGAAAGCTTCTTTCTCTTTGTTATCGGAGGATATTTCCTTTGGCCCTATAGTCTTCAAAGGGATCCGAAATATCTGTTCTCAGATTCCACAGAAATAAGGCTAGCAAAGAGATCCACGAAATACAGATGTAAATCTGTGAGTGGAAGTCACATATCACAGAGCAGTTTCTCAGAAAGCTTCTTTCCAGATTTCATCTGAGGATATTTCCTTTTTCTCCATAGCCCTCTATGGGCTTCCAAATATCACTTTGCCAATTCCACAAGAACTGTCTTAGCGAAAGGCTTCTTGTGGGTAAAGCTGTAACTCTGCGAGATGATTTCACAGAAAACAAAGAATTTTCTCAGAAAGCTTCTTTCTCTTTGTTATCGGAGGATATTTACTTTGGCCCTATAGTCTTCAAAGGGATCCGAAATATCTGTTCTCAGATTCCACAGAAATAAGGCTAGCAAAGAGATCCACGAAATACAGATGTAACTCTGTGAGTGGAAGTCTCATATCACAGAGCAGTTTCTCAGAAAGCTTCATTCCAGATTTCATCGGAAGATATTTCCTTTTTCACCATAGCCCTCTAAGGGATTCCAAATATCAATTTGCCAATTCCACAAGAACTGTCTTTGCGAAAGGATTCTTGAGGAGAAAGCTGTAACTCTGTGAGATGATTTCACAGAACACAAAGAAGTTTCTCAGAAAGCTTCTTTCTCTTTGTTATCGGAGGATATTTCCTTTGGCCCTTAGTCTTCAAAGGGATCCGAAATATCTGTTCTCAGATTCCACAGAAATAGGGCTAGCAAAGAGATCCACGAAATTCAGATGTAACTCTGTGAGTGGAAGTCACATATCACAGAGCAGTTTCTCAGAAAGCTTCTTTCCAGATTTCATCTGAGGATATTTCCTTTTTCACCATAGCCCTCTATGGGCTTCCAAATATCACTTTGCCAATTCCACAAGAACTGTCTTAGCGAAAGGCTTCTTCAGGGGAAAGCACTAACTCTATGAGATGATTTCACAGAACACAAAGAAGTTTCTCAGAAAGCTTCTTTCTCTTTGTTATCGGAGGATATCTCCTTTGGCCCTATAGTCTTCAAAGGGATCCGAAATATCTGTTCTCAGATTCCACAGAAATAAGGCTAGCAAAGAGATCCACGAAATACAGATGTAACTCTGTGAGTGGAAGTCACATATCACAGAGCAGTTTCTCAGAAAGCTTCTTTCCAGATTTCATCGGAGGATATTTCCTTTTTCACCTTAGCCCTCTATGGCCTTCCAAGTATCACTTTGCCAATTCCACAAGAACTGTCTTAGCGAAAGGCTTCCTGAGGGGAAAGCTGTAACTCTGAGAGATGATTTCACAGAACACAAAGAAGTTTCTCAGAAAGCTTCTTTCTCTTTGTTATCGGAGGATATTTCCTTTGGCCCTATAGTCTTCAAAGGGATCCGAAATATCTGTTCTCAGATTCCACAGAAATAAGGCTAGCAAAGAGATCCACGAAATACAGATGTAACTCTGTGAGTGGAAGTCACAGATCACAGAGCAGTTTCTCAGAAAGCTTCTTTCCAGATTTCATCGGAGGATATTTCCTTTTTCACCATAGCCCTCTATGGGCGTCCAAATATCACTTTGCCAATACCACAAGAACTGTCTTAACGAAAGGCTTCTTGAGGGGAAAGGTGTAACTCTGTGAGATGATTTCACAGAACACAAAGAAGTTTCTCAGAAAGCTTCTTTTTCTTTGTTATCGGAGGATATTTCCTTTGGCCCTATAGTCTGAAAAGGGATCCGAAATATCTGTTCTCAGATTCCACAGAAATAAGGCTAGCAAAGAGATCCACGAAATACAGATGTAACTCTGTGAGTGGAAGTCACATATCACAGAGCAGTTTCTCAGAAAGCTTCTTTGCTGATTTCATCTGAGGATATTTCCTTTTTCACCATAGCCCTCTATGGGCTTCCAAATATCACTTTGCCAATTCCACAAGAACTGTCTTAGCGAAAGGCTTCTTGAGGGAAAAGCTGTAACTCTGTGAGATGATTTCACAGAACAAAAAGAAGTTTCTCAGAAAGCTTCTTTCTCTTTGTTATCGGAGGATATTTCCTTTGGCCCTATAGTGTTCAAAGGGATCCGAAATATCTGTTCTCAGATTCCACAGAAATAAGGCTAGCAAAGAGATCCACGAAATACATATGTAACTCTGTGAGTGGAAGTCACATATCCCAGAGCAATTTCTCAGAAAGCTTCTTTCCAGATTTAATCGGAGGATATTTTCTTTTTCACCTTAGCCCTCTATGGGCTTCCAAATATCACTTTCCCAATTCCACAAGAACTGTCTTAGCGAAAGGCTTCTTGAGGGGAAAGCTGTAACTCTGTGAGATGATTTCACAGAACACAATGAAGTTTCTCAGAAAGCTTCTTTCTCTTTGTTATCGGAGGTTATTTCCTTTGGCCCTATAGTCTTCAAAGGGATCCGAAATATCTGTTCTCAGATTCCACAGAAATAAGGCTAGCAAAGAGATCCACGAAACTCAAGTCACGTATCACAGAGCAGTTTCTCAGAAAGCTTCTTTCCAGATTTCATCGGAGGATTTTTCCTTTTTCAAGATAGCCCTTTATGGGCTTCCCAATATCACTTTGCCAATTCCACAAGAACTCTATTAAGGAAAGGCTTCTTGAGAGGAAAGCTGTAACTCTGGGAGATGATTTCACAGAACACAATGAAGTTTCTCAGAAAGCTTCTTTCTCTCTGTTATGGGAGGATATTTCCTTTCTCCCTATAGTCTTCATAGGGTTCAGAAATATCTGTTCTCAGATTCCACAGAAATAAGGCTAGCAAAGAGATCCACGAAATACAGATGTAACTCTGTGAGTGGAAGTCACATATCACAGAGCAGTTTCTCAGAAAGCTTCTTTCCAGATTTCTTTGGAGGATATTTCCTTTTTCACAATAGCCCTCTATGGGCTTCCAAATATCACTTTGCCAATTCCACAAGAACTGTCTTAGCGAAAGGCTTCTTGAGGGGAAAGCTGAAACTCTGTGAGATGATTTCACAGAACACAAAGAAGTTTCTCAGAAAGCTTCTTTCTCTTTGTTATCGGAGGATATTTCCTTTGGCCCTATAGTCTTGAAAGGGATCCGAAATATCTGTTCTCAGATTCCACAGAAATAAGGCTAGCAAAGAGATCCACGAAATACAGATGTAACTCTGTGAGTGGAAGTCACATATCACAGAGCAGTTTCTCAGAAAGCTTCTTTCCAGATTTCATCGGAGGATATTTCCTTTTTCACCATAGCCCTCTATGGGCTTCCAAATATCACATTGCCAATTCCACAAGAACTGTCTTAGCGAAAAGCTTCTTGAGGGGAAAGCTGTAACTCTGTGAGATGATTTCACAGAACACAAAGAAGTTTCTCAGAAAGCTTCCTTCTCTTTGTTATCGGAGGATATTTCCTTTGACCCTATAGTCTTCAAAGGGATCCGAAATATCTATTCTCAGATTCCACAGAAATAAGGCTAGCAAAGAGATCCACGAAATAGAGATGTAACTCTGTGAGTGGAAGTCACATATCACAGAGCAGTTTCTCAGAAAGCTTCTTTCCAGATTTCATCGGAGGATATTTCCTTTTTCAAGATAGGCCTCTATGGGCTTCCAAATATCACTTTGCCAATTACACAAGAACTGTCTTAGCGAAAGGCTTCTTGAGAGGAAAGCTGTAACTCTGGGAGATGATTTCACAGAACACAATGAAGTTTCTCAGAAAGCTTCTTTCTCTTTGTTATGGGAGGATATTTCCTTTGGCCCTATAGTCTTCAAAGGGATCCGAAATATCTGTTCTCAGATTCCACAGAAATAAGGCTAGCAAAGAGATCCACGAAATACAGATGTAACTCTGTGAGTGGAAGTCACATATCACAGAGCAGTTTCTCAGAAAGCTTCTTTCCAGATTTCATTGGAGGATATTTCCTTTTTCACAATAGCCCTCTATGGGCTTCCATATATCACTTTGCCAATTCCACAAGAACTGTCTTAGCGAAAGGCTTCTTGAGGGGAAAGCTGTACCTCTGGGAGATGATTTCACAGAATACAAAGAAGGTTTTCAGAAATCTTCTTTCTCTTTGTTATCGGAGGATATTTCCTTTGGCCCTATAGTCTTCAAAGGGATCCGAAATATCTGTTCTCAGATTCCACAGAAATAAGGCTAGCAAAGAGATCCACGAAATACAGATGTAACTCTGTGAGTGGAAGTCACATATCACAGAGCAGTTTCTCAGAAAGCTTCTTTCCAGATTTCATTGGAGGATATTTCCTTTTTCACAATATCCCTCTATGGGCTTCCAAATATCACTTTGCCAATTCCACAAGAAGTGTCTTAGCGAAAGGCTTCTTGAGGGGAAAGCTGTAACTCAGTGAGATGATTTCACAGAACACAATGAAGTTTCTCAGAAAGCTTCTTTCTCTTTGTTATCGGAGGATATTTCCTTTGGCCCTATAGTCTTCAAAGGGATCCGAAATATCTGTTTTCAGATTCCACAGAAATAAGGCTAGCAAAGAGATCCACGAAATACAGATGTAACTCTGTGAGTGGAAGTCACATATCCCAGAGCAGTTTCTCAGAAAGCTTCTTTCCAGATTTCATCGGAGGATATTTCCTTTTTCACCATAGCCCTCTATGGGCTTCCAAATATCACTTTGCCAATTCCACAAGAACTGTCTTAGCGAAAGGCTTCTTGAGGGGAAAGCTGGAACTCTGTGAGATGATTTCAAAGAACACAAAGAAGTTTCTCAGAAAGCTTCCTTCTCTTTGTTATCGGAGGATATTTCCTTTGACCCTATAGTCTTCAAAGGGATCCGAAATATCTATTCTCAGATTCCACAGAAATAAGGCTAGCAAAGAGATCCACGAAATACAGATGTAACTCTGTGAGTGGAAGTAACATATCACAGAGCAGTTTCTCAGAAAGCTTCTTTCCGGATTTCATCTGAGGGTATTTCCTTTTTCAAGATAGCCCTCTATGGGCTTCCAAATATCAGTTTGCCAATTCCACAAGAACTGTCTTAGCGAAAGGCTTCTTGAGAGGAAAGCTGTAACTCTGGGAGATGATTTCACAGAACACAAAGAAGTTTCTCAGAAAGCTACTTTCTCTTTGTTATGGGAGGATATTTCCTTTGTCCCTATAGTCTTCAAAGGGATCCGAATTATCTGTTCTCAGATTCCACAGAAATAAGGCTAGCAAAGAGATCCACGAAATACAGATGTAACTCTGTGAGTGGAAGTCACATATCACAGAGCAGTTTCTCAGAAAGCTTCTTTCCAGATTTCATTGGAGGATATTTCCTTTTTCACAATAGCCCTCTATGGGCTTCCATATATCACTTTGCCAATTCCCCAAGAACTGTCTTAGCGAAAGGTTTCTTGAGGGGAAAGCTGTAATTCTGTGAGATGATTTCACAGAACACAGAGAAGTTTCTCAGAAAGCTTCTTTCTCTTTGTTATCAGAATATATTTCCTTTGGCCCTATAGTCTTCAAAGGGATCCGAAATATCTGTTCTCAGATTCCACAGAAATAAGGCTAGCAAAGAGATCCACGAAACACAGATGTAACTCTGTGAGTGGAAGTCACATATCACAGAGCAGTTTCTCAGAAAGCTTCTTTCCAGATTTCATCGGAGGATATTTCCTTTTTCACCGTAGCCCTCTAAGGGCTTCCAAATATCACTTTGCCAATTCCACAAGAACTGTCTTAGCGAAAGGCTTCTTGAGGGGAAAGCTGTAACTCTGTGAGATGATTTCACAGAACACAAAGAAGTTTCTCAGAAAGCTTCTTTCTCTTTATTATCGGAGGATATTTCCTTTGGCCCTATAGTCTTCAAAGGGATCTGGAATATCTGTTCTCAGATTCCACAGAAATAAGGCTAGCAAAGAGATGCAAGAAATACAGATGTATCTCTGTGAGTGGAAGTCACATATCACAGAGCAGTTTCTCAGAAAGCTTCTTTCCAGATTTCATTGGAGGATATTTCCTTTTTCACCATAGCCCTCTATGGGCTTCCAAATATCACTTTGCCAATTCCACAAGAACTGTCTTAGCGAAAGCCTTCTTGAGCGGAAAGCTGTAACTCCGGGAGATGATTTCACAGAACACAATGAAGTTTCTCAGAAAGCTTCTTTCTCTTTGTTATGGGAGGATATTTCCTTTCTACCTATAGTCTTCAAAGGGATCCGAAATATCTGTTCTCAGATTCCACAGAAATAAGGCTAGCAAAGAGATCCACGAAATACAGATGTAACTCTGTGAGTGGAAGTCACATATCACAGAGCAGTTTCTCAGAAAGCTTCTTTGCTGATTTCATCTGAGGATATTTCCTTTTTCACCATAGCCCTCTATGGGCTTCCAAATATCACTTTGCCAATTCCAAAAGAACTGTCTTAGCGAAAGGCTTCTTGAGGGAAAAGCTGTAACTCTGTGAGATGATTTCACAGAACAAAAAGAAGTTTCTCAGAAAGCTTCTTTCTCTTTGTTATCGGAGGATATTTCCTTTGGCCCTATAGTGTTCAAAGGGATCCGAAATATCTGTTCTCAGATTCCACAGAAATAAGGCTAGCAAAGAGATCCACGAAATACAGATGTAACTCTGTGAGTGGAAGTCACATATCCCAGAGCAGTTTCTCAGAAAGCTTCTTTCCAGATTTAATCGGAGGATATTTTCTTTTTCACCATAGCCCTCTATGGGCTTCCAAATATCACTTTCCCAATTCCACAAGAACTGTCTTAGCGAAAGGCTTCTTGAGGGGAAAGCTGTAACTCTGTGAGATGATTTCACAGAACACAATGAAGTTTCTCAGAAAGCTTCTTTCTCTTTGTTATCGGAGGTTATTTCCTTTGGCCCTATAGTCTTCAAAGGGATCCGAAATATCTGTTCTCAGATTCCACAGAAATAAGGCTAGCAAAGAGATCCACGAAACTCAAGTCACGTATCACAGAGCAGTTTCTCAGAAAGCTTCTTTCCAGATTTCATCGGAGGATATTTCCTTTTTCAAGATAGCCCTTTATGGGCTTCCCAATATCACTTTGCCAATTCCACAAGAACTCTATTAAGGAAAGGCTTCTTGAGAGGAAAGCTGTAACTCTGGGAGATGATTTCACAGAACACAATGAAGTTTCTCAGAAAGCTTCTTTCTCTCTGTTATGGGAGGATATTTCCTTTCTCCCTATAGTCTTCATAGGGTTCAGAAATATCTGTTCTCAGATTCCACAGAAATAAGGCTAGCAAAGAGATCCACGAAATACAGATGTAACTCTGTGAGTGGAAGTCACATATCACAGAGCAGTTTCTCAGAAAGCTTCTTTCCAGATTTCTTTGGAGGATATTTCCTTTTTCACAATAGCCCTCTATGGGCTTCCAAATATCACTTTGCCAATTCCACAAGAACTGTCTTAGCGAAAGGCTTCTTGAGGGGAAAGCTGAAACTCTGTGAGATGATTTCACAGAACACAAAGAAGTTTCTCAGAAAGCTTCTTTCTCTTTGTTATCGGAGGATATTTCCTTTGGCCCTATAGTCTTCAAAGGGATCCGAAATATCTGTTCTCAGATTCCACAGAAATAAGGCTAGCAAAGAGATCCACGAAATACAGATGTAACTCTGTGAGTGGAAGTCACATATCACAGAGCAGTTTCTCAGAAAGCTTCTTTCCAGATTTCATCGGAGGATATTTCCTTTTTCACCATAGCCCTCTATGGGCTTCCAAATATCACATTGCCAATTCCACAAGAACTGTCTTAGCGAAAAGCTTCTTGAGGGGAAAGCTGTAACTCTGTGAGATGATTTCACAGAACACAAAGAAGTTTCTCAGAAAGCTTCCTTCTCTTTGTTATCGGAGGATATTTCCTTTGACCCTATAGTCTTCAAAGGGATCCGAAATATCTATTCTCAGATTCCACAGAAATAAGGCTAGCAAAGAGATCCACGAAATAGAGATGTAACTCTGTGAGTGGAAGTCACATATCACAGAGCAGTTTCTCAGAAAGCTTCTTTCCAGATTTCATCGGAGGATATTTCCTTTTTCAAGATAGGCCTCTATGGGCTTCCAAATATCACTTTGCCAATTACACAAGAACTGTCTTAGCGAAAGGCTTCTTGAGAGGAAAGCTGTAACTCTGGGAGATGATTTCACAGAACACAATGAAGTTTCTCAGAAAGCTTCTTTCTCTTTGTTATGGGAGGATATTTCCTTTGGCCCTATAGTCTTCAAAGGGATCCGAAATATCTGTTCTCAGATTCCACAGAAATAAGGCTAGCAAAGAGATCCACGAAATACAGATGTAACTCTGTGAGTGGAAGTCACATATCACAGAGCAGTTTCTCAGAAAGCTTCTTTCCAGATTTCATTGGAGGATATTTCCTTTTTCACAATAGCCCTCTATGGGCTTCCATATATCACTTTGCCAATTCCACAAGAACTGTCTTAGCGAAAGGCTTCTTGAGGGGAAAGCTGTACCTCTGGGAGATGATTTCACAGAACACAAAGAAGGTTTTCAGAAAGCTTCTTTCTCTTTGTTATCGGAGGATATTTCCTTTGGCCCTATAGTCTTCAAAGGGATCCGAAATATCTGTTCTCAGATTCCACAGAAATAAGGCTAGCAAAGAGACCCACGAAATACAGATGTAACTCTGTGAGTGGAAGTCACATATCACAGAGCAGTTTCTCAGAAAGCTTCTTTCCAGATTTCATTGGAGGATATTTCCTTTTTCACAATAGCCCTCTATGGGCTTCCAAATATCACTTTGCCAATTCCACAAGAAGTGTCTTAGCGAAAGGCTTCTTGAGGGGAAAGCTGTAACTCTGTGAGATGATTTCACAGAACACAATGAAGTTTCTCAGAAAGCTTCTTTCTCTTTGTTATCGGAGGATATTTCCTTTGGCCCTATAGTCTTCAAAGGCATCCGATATATCTGTTCTCAGATTCCACAGAAATAAGGCTAGCAAAGAGATCCACGAAATACAGATGTAACTCTGTGAGTGGAAGTCACATATCACAGAGCAGTTTCTCAGAAAGCTTCTTTCCAGATTTCATTGGAGGATATTTCCTTTTTCACCATTGCCCTCTATGGGCTTCCAAATATCACTTTGCCAATTCCACAAGAACTGTCTTAGAGAAAGGCTTCTTGAGGGGAAAGCTGTAACTCTGTGAGATGATTTCAAAGAACACAAAGAAGTTTCTCAGAAAGCTTCTTTCTCTTTGTTATCGGAGGATATTTCCTTTGGCCCTATAGTCTTCAAAGGGATCCGAAATATCTGTTCTCAGATTCCACAGAAATAAGGCTAGCAAAGAGATCCACGAAGTACAGATGTAACTCTGTGAGTGGAAGTCACATATCACAGAGCAGTTTCTCAGAAAACTTCTTTCCAGATTTCATCGGAGGATATTTCCTTTTTCACCATAGCCGTCTATGGGCTTCCAAATATCACTTTGCCAATTCCACAAGAACTGTCTTAGCGAAAGGCTTCTTGAGGGGAAAGCTGTAACTCTGTGAGATGATTTCACAGAACACAAAGAAGTTTCTCAGAAAGCTTCTTTCTCTTTGTTATCGGAGGATATTTCCTTTGGCCCTTTAGTCTTCAAAGGGATCCGAAATATCTGTTCTCAGATTCCACAGAAATAAGGCTAGCAAAGAGATCCACGAAATACAGATGTAACTCTGTGAGTGGAAGTCACATATCACAGAGCAGTTTCTCAGAAATCTTCCTTCCAGATTTCATCGGAGGATATTTCCTTTTTCACCATAGCCGTCTATGGGCTTCCAAATATCACTTTGCCAATTCCACGAGAACTGTCTTAGCGAAAAGCTTCTTGAGGGGAAAGCTGCAACTCTGAGAGATGATTTCACAGAACACAAAGAAGTTTCTCAGAAAGCTTCTTTCTCTTTGTTATCGGAGGATATTTCCTTTGGCCCTATAGTATTCAAAGGGATCCGAAATATCTGTTCTCAGATTCCACAGAAATAAGGCTAGCAAAGAGATCCACGAAATACAGATGTAACTCTGTGAGTGGAAGTCACATATCACAGAGCAGTTTCTCAGAAAGCTTCTTTCCAGTTTTCATCTGAGGATATTTCCTTTTTCACCATAGCCCTCTATGGGCTTCCAAATATCACTTTGCCAATTCCACAAGAACTGTCTTAGCGAAAGGCTTCTTGAGGGGAAAGCTGTAACTCTATCAGATGATTTCACAGAACACAAAGAAGTTTCTCAGAAAGCTTCTTTCTCTTTGTTATCGGAGGATATTTCCTTTGGCCCTATATTCTTCAAAGGCATCCGAAATATCTGTTCTCAGATTCCACAGAAATAAGGCTAGCGAAGAGATCCACGAAATACAGATGTAACTCTGTGAGTGGAAGTCACATATCACAGAGCAGTTTCTCAGACAGCTTCTTTGCAGATTTCATCTGAGGATATTTCCTTTTTCACCATTGCCCTCTATGGGCTTCCAAATATCACTTTGCCAATTCCACAAGAACTGTCTTAGAGAAAGGCTTCTTGAGGGGAAAGCTGTAACTCTGTGAGATGATTTCACAGAACACAAAGAAGTTTCTCAGAAACCTTCTTTCTCTTTGTTATCGGAGGATATTTCCTTTGACCCTATAGTCTTCAAAGGGATCCGAAATATCTGTTCTCAGATTCCACAGAAATAAGGCTAGCAAAGAGATCCACGAAATACAGATGTAACTCTGTGAGTGGAAGTCACATATCACAGAGCAGTTTCTCAGAAAGCTTCTTTCCAGATTTCATCGGAGGATATTTCCTTTTTCACCATAGCCGTCTATGGGCTTCCAAATATCACTTTGCAAATTCCACAAGAACTGTCTTAGCGAAAGGCTTCTTGAGGGGAAAGCTGTAAATCTGTGAGATGATTTCACAGAACACAAAGAAGTTTCTCAGAGAGCTTCTTTCTCTTTGTTATCGGAGGATATTTCCTTTGGCCCTATAGTCTTCAAAGGGATCCGAAATATCTGTTCTCAGATTCCACAGAAATAAGGCTAGCAAAGAGATCCACGAAATACAGATGTAACTCTGTGAGTGGAAGTCACATATCACAGAGCAGTTTCTCAGAAATCTTCTTTCCAGATTTCATCGGAGGATATTTCCTTTTTCACCATAGCCGTCTATGGGCTTCCAAATATCACTTTGCCAATTCCACGAGAACTGTCTTAGCGAAAAGCTCCTTGAGGGGAAAGCTGCAACTCTGAGAGATGATTTCACAGAACACAAAGAAGTTTCTCAGAAAGCTTCTTTCTCTTTGCTATCGGAGGATATTTCCTTTGGCCCTATAGTCTTCAAAGGGATCCGAAATATCTGTTCTCAGATTCCACAGAAATAAGGCTACCAAAGAGATCCACGAAATACAGATGTAACTCTGTGAGTGGAAGTCACATATCACAGAGCAGTTTCTCAGAAAGCTTCTTTCCAGATTTCATCGGAGGATATTTCCTTTTTCACCATAGCCGTCTATGGGCTTCCAAATATCACTTTGCCAATTCCACAAGAACTGTCTTAGCGAAAGGCTTCTTGAGGGGAAAGCTCTAACTCTGTGAGATGATTTCACAGACACAAAGAAGTTTCTCAGAAAGCTTCTTTCTCTTTGTTATCGGAGGATATTTCCTTTGGCCCTATAGTCTTCAAAGGGATCCGAAATATCTGTTCTCAGATTCCACAGAAATAAGGCTAGCAAAGAGATCCACGAAATACAGATATAACTCTGTGAGTGGAAGTCACATATCACAGAGCAGTTTCTCAGAAAGCTTCTTTCCAGATTTCATCCGTGGATATTTCCTTTTTCAAGATAGCCCTCTATGGGCTTCCAAATATCACTTTGCCATTTCCACAAGAACTGTCTTAGCGAAAGGCTTCTTGAGAGGAAAGCTGTAACTCAGGGAGATGATTTCACAGAACACAATGAAGTTTCTCAGAAAGCTTCTTTCTCTTTGTTATGGGAGGATATTTCCTTTCTCCCTATAGTCTTCAAAGGGATCCGAAATATCTGTTCTCAGATTCCACAGAAATAAGGCTAGCAAAGAGATCCACAAAATACAGATGTAACTCTGTGAGTGGAAGTCACATGTAACAGAGCAGTTTCTCAGAAAGCTTCTTTCCAGATTTCATTGGAGGATATTTCCTTTTTCACAATAGCCCTCTATGGGCTTCCAAATATCACTTTGCCAATTCCACAAGAACTGTCTTAGCGAAAGGCTTCTTCAGGGGAAAGCTGTAACTCTGGGAGATGATTTCACAGAACACAAAGAAGTTTCTCAGAAAGCTTCTTTCTCTTTGTTATCGTTGGATATTTCTTTGGCCCTATAGTCTTCAAGGGGATCCGAAATATCTGTTCTCAGATTCCACAGAAATAAGGCTTGCAAAGAGATCCACGAAATACAGATGTAACTCTGTGAGTGGTAGTCACATATCACAGAGCCGTTTCTCAGAAAGCTTCTTTCCAGATTTCATTGGAGGATATTTCCTTTTTCACCATTGCCCTCTATGGGCTTCCAAATATCACTTTGCCAATTCCACAAGAACTGTCTTAGAGAAAGGCTTCTTGAGGGGAAAGCTGTAACTCTGTGAGATGATTTCACAGAACACAAAGTAGTTTCTCAGAAAGCTTCTTTCTCTTTGTTATCGGAGGATATTTCCTTTGGCCCTATAGTCTTCAAAGGGAGCCGAAATATCTGTCCTCAGATTCCACAGAAATAAGGCTAGCAAAGAGATCCACGAAATACAGATGTAACTCTGTGAGTGGAAGTCACATATCACAGAGCAGTTTCTCAGAAAGCTTCTTTCCAGATTTCATCGGAGGATATTTCCTTTTTCACCATAGCCGTCTATGGGCTTCCAAATATCACTTTGCCAATTCCACAAGAACTGTCTTAGCGAAAGGCTTCTTGAGGGGAAAGCTGTAAATCTGTGAGATGATTTCACAGAACACAAAGAAGTTTCTCAGAAAGCTTCTTTCTCTTTGTTATCGGAGGATATTTCCTTTGGCCCTTTAGTCTTCAAAGGGATCCGAAATATCTGTTCTCAGATTCCACAGAAATAAGGCTAGCAAAGAGATCCACGAAATACAGATGTAACTCTGTGAGTGGAAGTCACATATCACAGAGCAGTTTCTCAGAAAGCTTCTTTCCAGATTTCATCGGAGGATATTTCCTTTTTCAACATAGCCGTCTATGGGCTTCCAAATATCACTTTGCCAATTCCACAAGAACTGTCTTAGCGAAAGGCTTCTTGAGGGGAAAGCTGTAAATCTGTGAGATGATTTCACAGAACACAAAGAAGTTTCTCAGAAAGCTTCTTTCTCTTTGTTATCGGAGGATATTTCCTTTGGCCCTTTAGTCTTCAAAGGGATCCGAAATATCTGTTCTCAGATTCCACAGAAATAAGGCTAGCAAAGAGATCCACGAAATACAGATGTAACTCTGTGAGTGGAAGTCACATATCACAGAGTAGTTTCTCAGAAATCTTCTTTCCAGATTTCATCGGAGGATATTTCCTTTTTCACCATAGCCGTCTATGGGCTTCCAAATATCACTTTGCCAATTCCACGAGAACTGTCTTAGCGAAAAGCTCCTTGAGGGGAAAGCTGCAACTCTGAGAGATGATTTCACAGAACACAAAGAAGTTTCTCAGAAAGCTTCTTTCTCTTTGTTATCGGAGGATATTTCCTTTGGCCCTATAGTCTTCAAAGGGATCCGAAATATCTGTTCTCAGATTCCACAGAAATAAGGCTAGCAAAGAGATCCACGAAATACAGATGTAACTCTGTGAGTGGAAGTCACATATCACAGAGCAGTTTCTCAGAAAGCTTCTTTCCAGATTTCATCGGAGGATATTTCCTTTTTCACCATAGCCCTCTATGGGCTTCAAATATCACTTTGCCAATTCCACAAGAACTGTCTTAGCGAAAGGCTTCTTGAGGGGAAAGCTGTAACTCTGTGAGATGATTTCACAGAACACAAAGAAGTTTCTCAGAAAGCTTCTTTCTCTTTGTTATCGGAGGATATTTCCTTTGGCCCTATAGTCTTCAAAGGGATCCGAAATATCTGTTCTCAGATTCCACAGAAATAAGGCTAGCAAAGAGATCCACGAAATACAGATATAACTCTGTGAGTGGAAGTCACATATCACAGAGCAGTTTCTCAGAAAGCTTCTTTCCAGATTTCATCCGAGGATATTTCCTTTTTCAAGATAGCCGTCTATGGGCTTCCAAATATCACTTTGCCATTTCCACAAGAACTGTCATAGCGAAAGGCTTCTTGAGAGGAAAGCTGTAACTGAGGGAGATGATTTCACAGAACACAATGAAGTTTCTCAGAAAGCTTCTTTCTCTTTGTTATGGGAGGATATTTCCTTTCTCCCTATAGTCTTCAAAGGGATCCGAAATATCTGTTCTCAGATTCCACAGAAATAAGGCTAGCAAAGAGATCCACGAAATACAGATGTAACTCTGTGAGTGGAAGTCACATATCACAGAGCAGTTTCTCAGAAAGCTTCTTTCCAGATTTCATCGGAGGATATTTCCTTTTTCACCATAGCCGTCTATGGGCTTCCAAATATCACTTTGCCAATTCCACAAGAACTGTCTTAGCGAAAGGCTTCTTGAGGGGAAAGCTGTAACTCTGTGAGATGATTTCACAGAACACAAAGAAGTTTCTCAGAAAGCTTCTTTCTCTTTGTTATCGGAGGATATTTCCTTTGGCCCTTTAGTCTTCAAAGGGATCCGAAATATCTGTTCTCAGATTCCACAGAAATAAGGCTAGCAAAGAGATCCACGAAATACAGATGTAACTCTGTGAGTGGAAGTCACATATCACAGAGCAGTTTCTCAGAATGCTTCTTTCCAGATTTCATCGGAGGATATTTCCTTTTTCACCATAGCCGTCTATGGGCTTCCAAATATCACTTTGCCAATTCCACGAGAACTGTCTTAGCGAAAAGCTTCTTGAGGGGAAAGCTGCAACTCTGAGAGATGATTTCACAGAACACAAAGAAGTTTCTCAGAAAGCTTCTTTCTCTTTGTTATCGGAGGATATTTCCTTTGGCCCTATAGTATTCAAAGGGATCCGAAATAATTGTTCTCAGATTCCACAGAAATAAGGCTAGCAAAGAGATCCACGAAATACAGATGTAACTCTGTGAGTGGAAGTCACATATCACAGAGCAGTTTCTCAGAAAGCTTCTTTCCAGATTTCATCTGAGGATATTTCCTTTTTCACCATAGCCCTCTATGGGCTTCCAAATATCACTTTGCCAATTCCACAAGAACTGTCTTAGCGAAAGGCTTCTTGAGGGGAAAGCTGTAACTCTATGAGATGATTTCACAGAACACAAAGAAGTTTCTCAGAAAGCTTCTTTCTCTTTGTTATCGGAGGATATTTCCTTTGGCCCTATAGTCTACAAAGGCATCCGAAATATCTGTTCTCAGATTCCACAGAAATAAGGCTAGCAAAGAGATCCACGAAATACAGATGTAACTCTGTGAGTGGAAGTCACATATCACAGAGCAGTTTCTCAGAAAGCTTCTTTCCAGATTTCATTGGAGGATTTTTCCTTTTTCACCATAGCCCTCTATGGGCTTCCAAATATCACTTTGCCAATTCCACAAGAACTGTCTTAGCGAAAGGCTTCTTGAGGGGAAAGCTCTAACTCTGTGAGATGATTTCACAGAACACAAAGAATTTTCTCAGAAAGCTTCTTTCTCTTTGTTATGGGAGGATATTTCCTTTGGCCCTATAGTCTTCAAAGGGATCCGAAATATCTGTTCTCAGATTCCACAGAAATAAGGCTAGCAAAGAGATCCACGAAATACAGATGTAACTCTGTGAGTGGAAGTCACATATCACAGAGCAGTTTCTCAGAAAGCTTCTTTCCAGATTTCATTGGAGGATATTTCCTTTTTTACCATTGCCCTCTATGGGCTTCCAAATATCACTTTGCCAATTCCACAAGAACTGTCTTAGAGAAAGGCTTCTTGAGGGGAAAGCTGTAACTCTGTGAGATGATTTCACAGAACACAAAGAAGTTTCTCAGAAAGCTTCTTTCTCTTTGTTATCGGAGGATATTTCCTTTGGCCCTATAGTCTTCAAAGGGATCCGAAATATCTGTTCTCAGATTCCACAGAAATAAGGCTAGCAAAGAGATCCACGAAATACAGATGTAACTCTGTGAGTGGAAGTCACATATCACAGAGCAGTTTCTCAGAAAGCTTCTTTCCAGATTTCATCGGAGGATATTTCCTTTTTCACCATAGCCGTCTATGGGCTTCCAAATATCACTTTGCCAATTCCACAAGAACTGTCTTAGCGAAAGGCTTCTTGAGGGGAAAGCTGTAACTCTGTGAGATGATTTCACAGAACACAAAGAAGTTTCTCAGAAAGCTTCTTTCTCTTTGTTATCGGAGGATATTTCCTTTGGCCCTTTAGTCTTCAAAGGGATCCGAAATATCTGTTCTCAGATTCCACAGAAATAAGGCTAGCAAAGAGATCCACGAAATACAGATGTAACTCTGTGAGTGGAAGTCACATATCACAGAGCAGTTTCTCAGAAATCTTCTTTCCAGATTTCATCGGAGGATATTTCCTTTTTCACCATAGCCGTCTATGGGCTTCCAAATATCACTTTGCCAATTCCACAAGAACTGTCTTAGCGAAAAGCTCCTTGCGGGGAAAGCTGCAACTCTGAGAGATGATTTCACAGAACACAAAGAAGTTTCTCAGAAAGCTTCTTTCTCTTTGTTATCGGAGGATATTTCCTTTGGCCCTTTAGTCTTCAAAGGGATCCGAAATATCTGTTCTCAGATTCCACAGAAATAAGGCTAGCAAAGAGATCCACGAAATACAGATGTAACTCTGTGAGTGGAAGTCACATATCACAGAGCAGTTTCTCAGAAAGCTTCTTTCCAGATTTCATCGGAGGATATTTCCTTTTTCACCATAGCCGTCTATGGGCTTCCAAATATCACTTTGCAAATTCCCCAAGAACTGTCTTAGCGAAAGGCTTCTTGAGGGGAAAGCTGTAAATCTGTGAGATGATTTCACAGAACACAAAGAAGTTTCTCAGAAAGCTTCTTTCTCTTTGTTATCGGAGGATATTTCCTTTGGCCCTTTAGTCTTCAAAGGGATCCGAAATATCTGTTCTCTGATTCCACAGAAATAAGGCTAGCAAAGAGATCCACGAAATACAGATGTAACTCTGTGAGTGGAAGTCACATATCACAGAGTAGTTTCTCAGAAATCTTCTTTCCAGATTTCATCGGAGGATATTTCCTTTTTCACCATAGCCGTCTATGGGCTTCCAAATATCACTTTGCCAATTCCACGAGAACTGTCTTAGCGAAAAGCTCCTTGAGGGGAAAGCTGCAACTCTGAGAGATGATTTCACAGAACACAAAGAAGTTTCTCAGAAAGCTTCTTTCTCTTTGTTATCGGAGGATATTTCCTTTGGCCCTATAGTCTTCAAAGGGATCCGAAATATCTGTTCTCAGATTCCACAGAAATAAGGCTAGCAAAGAGATCCACGAAATACAAATGTAACTCTGTGAGTGGAAGTCACATATCACAGAGCAGTTTCTCAGAAAGCTTCTTTCCAGATTTCATCTGAGGATATTTCCTTTTTCACCATAGCCCTCTATGGGCTTCCAAATATCACTTTGCCAATTCCACAAGAACTGTCTTAGCGAAAGGCTTCTTGAGGGGAAAGCTGTAACTCTATGAGATGATTTCACAGAACACAAAGAAGTTTCTCAGAAAGCTTCTTTCTCTTTGTTATCGGAGGATATTTCCTTTGGCCCTATAGTCTACAAAGGCATCCGAAATATCTGTTCTCAGATTCCACAGAAATAAGGCTAGCAAAGAGATCCACGAAATACAGATGTAACTCTGTGAGTGGAAGTCACATATCACAGAGCAGTTTCTCAGAAAGCTTCTTTCCAGATTTCATTGGAGGATATTTCCTTTTTCACCGTAGCCGTCTATGGGCTTCCAAATATCACTTTGCCAATTCCACAAGAACTGTCTTAGCGAAAGGCTTCTTGAGGGGAAAGCTGTAACTCTGTGAGATGATTTCACAGAACACAAAGAAGTTTCTCAGAAAGCTTCTTTCTCTTTGTTATCGGAGGATATTTCCTTTGGCCCTTTAGTCTTCAAAGGGATCCGAAATATCTGTTCTCAGATTCCACAGAAATAAGGCTAGCAAAGAGATCCACGAAATACAGATGTAACTCTGTGAGTGGAAGTCACATATCACAGAGCAGTTTCTCAGAATGCTTCTTTCCAGATTTCATCGGAGGATATTTCCTTTTTCACCATAGCCGTCTATGGGCTTCCAAATATCACTTTGCCAATTCCACGAGAACTGTCTTAGCGAAAAGCTTCTTGAGGGGAAAGCTGCAACTCTGAGAGATGATTTCACAGAACACAAAGAAGTTTCTCAGAAAGCTTCTTTCTCTTTGTTATCGGAGGATATTTCCTTTGGCCCTATAGTCTTCAAAGGGATCCGAAATAATTGTTCTCAGATTCCACAGAAATAAGGCTAGCAAAGAGATCCACGAAATACAGATGTAACTCTGTGAGTGGAAGTCACATATCACAGAGCAGTTTCTCAGAAAGCTTCTTTCCAGATTTCATCTGAGGATATTTCCTTTTTCACCATAGCCCTCTATGGGCTTCCAAATATCACTTTGCCAATTCCACAAGAACTGTCTTAGCGAAAGGCTTCTTGAGGGGAAAGCTGTAACTCTATGAGATGATTTCACAGAACACAAAGAAGTTTCTCAGAAAGCTTCTTTCTCTTTGTTATGGGAGGATATTTCCTTTGGCCCTATAGTCTTCAAAGGGATCCGAAATATCTGTTCTCAGATTCCACAGAAATAAGGCTAGCAAAGAGATCCACGAAATACAGATGTAACTCTGTGAGTGGAAGTCACATATCACAGAGCAGTTTCTCAGAAAGCTTCTTTCCAGATTTCATTGGAGGATATTTCCTTTTTTACCATTGCCCTCTATGGGCTTCCAAATATCACTTTGCCAATTCCACAAGAACTGTCTTAGAGAAAGGCTTCTTGAGGGGAAAGCTGTAACTCTGTGAGATGATTTCACAGAACACAAAGAAGTTTCTCAGAAAGCTTCTTTCTCTTTGTTATCGGAGGATATTTCCTTTGGCCCTATAGTCTTCAAAGGGATCCGAAATATCTGTTCTCAGATTCCACAGAAATAAGGCTAGCAAAGAGATCCACGAAATACAGATGTAACTCTGTGAGTGGAAGTCACATATCACAGAGCAGTTTCTCAGAAAGCTTCTTTCCAGATTTCATCGGAGGATATTTCCTTTTTCACCATAGCCGTCTATGGGCTTCCAAATATCACTTTGCCAATTCCACAAGAACTGTCTTAGCGAAAGGCTTCTTGAGGGGAAAGCTGTAACTCTGTGAGATGATTTCACAGAACACAAAGAAGTTTCTCAGAAAGCTTCTTTCTCTTTGTTATCGGAGGATATTTCCTTTGGCCCTTTAGTCTTCAAAGGGATCCGAAATATCTGTTCTCAGATTCCACAGAAATAAGGCTAGCAAAGAGATCCACGAAATACAGATGTAACTCTGTGAGTGGAAGTCACATATCACAGAGCAGTTTCTCAGAAATCTTCTTTCCAGATTTCATCGGAGGATATTTCCTTTTTCACCATAGCCGTCTATGGGCTTCCAAATATCACTTTGCCAATTCCACAAGAACTGTCTTAGCGAAAAGCTCCTTGCGGGGAAAGCTGCAACTCTGAGAGATGATTTCACAGAACACAAAGAAGTTTCTCAGAAAGCTTCTTTCTCTTTGTTATCGGAGGATATTTCCTTTGGCCCTTTAGTCTTCAAAGGGATCCGAAATATCTGTTCTCAGATTCCACAGAAATAAGGCTAGCAAAGAGATCCACGAAATACAGATGTAACTCTGTGAGTGGAAGTCACATATCACAGAGCAGTTTCTCAGAAAGCTTCTTTCCAGATTTCATCGGAGGATATTTCCTTTTTCACCATAGCCGTCTATGGGCTTCCAAATATCACTTTGCAAATTCCCCAAGAACTGTCTTAGCGAAAGGCTTCTTGAGGGGAAAGCTGTAAATCTGTGAGATGATTTCACAGAACACAAAGAAGTTTCTCAGAAAGCTTCTTTCTCTTTGTTATCGGAGGATATTTCCTTTGGCCCTTTAGTCTTCAAAGGGATCCGAAATATCTGTTCTCTGATTCCACAGAAATAAGGCTAGCAAAGAGATCCACGAAATACAGATGTAACTCTGTGAGTGGAAGTCACATATCACAGAGTAGTTTCTCAGAAATCTTCTTTCCAGATTTCATCGGAGGATATTTCCTTTTTCACCATAGCCGTCTATGGGCTTCCAAATATCACTTTGCCAATTCCACGAGAACTGTCTTAGCGAAAAGCTCCTTGAGGGGAAAGCTGCAACTCTGAGAGATGATTTCACAGAACACAAAGAAGTTTCTCAGAAAGCTTCTTTCTCTTTGTTATCGGAGGATATTTCCTTTGGCCCTATAGTCTTCAAAGGGATCCGAAATATCTGTTCTCAGATTCCACAGAAATAAGGCTAGCAAAGAGATCCACGAAATACAAATGTAACTCTGTGAGTGGAAGTCACATATCACAGAGCAGTTTCTCAGAAAGCTTCTTTCCAGATTTCATCTGAGGATATTTCCTTTTTCACCATAGCCCTCTATGGGCTTCCAAATATCACTTTGCCAATTCCACAAGAACTGTCTTAGCGAAAGGCTTCTTGAGGGGAAAGCTGTAACTCTATGAGATGATTTCACAGAACACAAAGAAGTTTCTCAGAAAGCTTCTTTCTCTTTGTTATCGGAGGATATTTCCTTTGGCCCTATAGTCTACAAAGGCATCCGAAATATCTGTTCTCAGATTCCACAGAAATAAGGCTAGCAAAGAGATCCACGAAATACAGATGTAACTCTGTGAGTGGAAGTCACATATCACAGAGCAGTTTCTCAGAAAGCTTCTTTCCAGATTTCATTGGAGGATTTTTCCTTTTTCACCATAGCCCTCTATGGGCTTCCAAATATCACTTTGCCAATTCCACAAGAACTGTCTTAGCGAAAGGCTTCTTGAGGGGAAAGCTCTAACTCTGTGAGATGATTTCACAGAACACAAAGAATTTTCTCAGAAAGCTTCTTTCTCTTTGTTATGGGAGGATATTTCCTTTGGCCCTATAGTCTTCAAAGGGATCCGAAATATCTGTTCTCAGATTCCACAGAAATAAGGCTAGCAAAGAGATCCACGAAATACAGATGTAACTCTGTGAGTGGAAGTCACATATCACAGAGCAGTTTCTCAGAAAGCTTCTTTCCAGATTTCATTGGAGGATATTTCCTTTTTTACCATTGCCCTCTATGGGCTTCCAAATATCACTTTGCCAATTCCACAAGAACTGTCTTAGAGAAAGGCTTCTTGAGGGGAAAGCTGTAACTCTGTGAGATGATTTCACAGAACACAAAGAAGTTTCTCAGAAAGCTTCTTTCTCTTTGTTATCGGAGGATATTTCCTTTGGCCCTATAGTCTTCAAAGGGATCCGAAATATCTGTTCTCAGATTCCACAGAAATAAGGCTAGCAAAGAGATCCACGAAATACAGATGTAACTCTGTGAGTGGAAGTCACATATCACAGAGCAGTTTCTCAGAAAGCTTCTTTCCAGATTTCATTGGAGGATATTTCCTTTTTCACCGTAGCCGTCTATGGGCTTCCAAATATCACTTTGCCAATTCCACAAGAACTGTCTTAGCGAAAGGCTTCTTGAGGGGAAAGCTGTAACTCTGTGAGATGATTTCACAGAACACAAAGAAGTTTCTCAGAAAGCTTCTTTCTCTTTGTTATCGGAGGATATTTCCTTTGGCCCTTTAGTCTTCAAAGGGATCCGAAATATCTGTTCTCAGATTCCACAGAAATAAGGCTAGCAAAGAGATCCACGAAATACAGATGTAACTCTGTGAGTGGAAGTCACATATCACAGAGCAGTTTCTCAGAAATCTTCTTTCCAGATTTCATCGGAGGATATTTCCTTTTTCACCATAGCCGTCTATGGGCTTCCAAATATCACTTTGCCAATTCCACAAGAACTGTCTTAGCGAAAAGCTCCTTGCGGGGAAAGCTGCAACTCTGAGAGATGATTTCACAGAACACAAAGAAGTTTCTCAGAAAGCTTCTTTCTCTTTGTTATCGGAGGATATTTCCTTTGGCCCTTTAGTCTTCAAAGGGATCCGAAATATCTGTTCTCAGATTCCACAGAAATAAGGCTAGCAAAGAGATCCACGAAATACAGATGTAACTCTGTGAGTGGAAGTCACATATCACAGAGTAGTTTCTCAGAAATCTTCTTTCCAGATTTCATCGGAGGATATTTCCTTTTTCACCATAGCCGTCTATGGGCTTCCAAATATCACTTTGCCAATTCCACGAGAACTGTCTTAGCGAAAAGCTCCTTGAGGGGAAAGCTGCAACTCTGAGAGATGATTTCACAGAACACAAAGAAGTTTCTCAGAAAGCAACTTTCTCTTTGTTATCGGAGGATATTTCCTTTGGCCCTATAGTCTTCAAAGGGATCCGAAATATCTGTTCTCAGATTCCACAGAAATAAGGCTAGCAAAGAGATCCACGAAATACAGATGTAACTCTGTGAGTGGAAGTCACATATCACAGAGCAGTTTCTCAGAAAGCTTCTTTCCAGATTTCATCGGAGGATATTTCCTTTTTCACCATAGCCGTCTATGGTCTTCAAATATCACTTTGCCAATTCCACAAGAACTGTCTTAGCGAAAGGCTTCTTGAGGGGAAAGCTGTAACTCTGTGAGATGATTTCACAGAACACAAAGAAGTTTCTCATAAAGCTTCTTTCTCTTTGTTATCGGAGGATATTTCCTTTGGCCCTATAGTCTTCAAAGGGATCCGAAATATCTGTTCTCAGATTCCACAGAAATAAGGCTAGCAAAGAGATCCACGAAATACAGATATAACTCTGTGAGTGGAAGTCACATATCACAGAGCAGTTTCTCAGAAAGCTTCTTTACAGATTTCATCCGAGGATATTTCCTTTTTCAAGATAGCCCTCTATGGGCTTCCAAATATCACTTTGCCATTTCCACAAGAACTGTCTTAGAAAAAGGCTTCTTGAGAGGAAAGCTGTAACTCAGGGAGATGATTTCACAGAACACAATGAAGTTTCTCAGAAAGCTTCTTTCTCTTTGTTATGGGAGGATATTTCCTTTCTCCCTATAGTCTTCAAAGGGATCCGAAATATCTGTTCTCAGATTCCACAGAAATAAGGCTAGCAAAGATATCCACGAAATACAGATGTAACTCTGTGAGTGGAAGTCACATATCACAGAGCAGTTTCTCAGAAAGCTTCTTTCCAGATTTCATCGGAGGATATTTCCTTTTTCACCATAGCCGTCTATGGGCTTCCAAATATCACTTTGCCAATTCCACAAGAACTGTCTTAGCGAAAGGCTTCTTGAGGGGAAAGCTGTAACTCTGTGAGATGATTTCACAGAACACAAAGAAGTTTCTCAGAAAGCTTCTTTCTCTTTGTTATCGGAGGATATTTCCTTTGGCCCTTTAGTCTTCAAAGGGATCCGAAATATCTGTTCTCAGATTCCACAGAAATAAGGCTAGCAAAGAGATCCACGAAATACAGATGTAACTCTGTGAGTGGAAGTCACATATCACAGAGCAGTTTCTCAGAATGCTTCTTTCCAGATTTCATCGGAGGATATTTCCTTTTTCACCATAGCCGTCTATGGGCTTCCAAATATCACTTTGCCAATTCCACGAGAACTGTCTTAGCGAAAAGCTTCTTGAGGGGAAAGCTGCAACTCTGAGAGATGATTTCACAGAACACAAAGAAGTTTCTCAGAAAGCTTCTTTCTCTTTGTTATCGGAGGATATTTCCTTTGGCCCTATAGTATTCAAAGGGATCCGAAATAATTGTTCTCAGATTCCACAGAAATAAGGCTAGCAAAGAGATCCACGAAATACAGATGTAACTCTGTGAGTGGAAGTCACATATCACAGATCAGTTTCTCAGAACGCTTCTTTCCAGATTTCATCTGAGGATATTTCCTTTTTCACCATAGCCCTCTATGGGCTTCCAAATATCACTTTGCCAATTCCACAAGAACTGTCTTAGCGAAAGGCTTCTTGAGGGGAAAGCTGTAACTCTATGAGATGATTTCACAGAACACAAAGAAGTTTCTCAGAAAGCTTCTTTCTCTTTGTTATCGGAGGATATTTCCTTTGGCCCTATAGTCTACAAAGGCATCCGAAATATCTGTTCTCAGATTCCACAGAAATAAGTCTAGCAAAGAGATCCACGAAATACAGATGTAACTCTGTGAGTGGAAGTCACATATCACAGAGCAGTTTCTCAGAAAGCTTCTTTCCAGATTTCATTGGAGGATTTTTCCTTTTTCACCATAGCCCTCTATGGGCTTCCAAATATCACTTTGCCAATTCCACAAGAACTGTCTTAGCGAAAGGCTTCTTGAGGGGAAAGCTCTAACTCTGTGAGATGATTTCACAGAACACAAAGAATTTTCTCAGAAAGCTTCTTTCTCTTTGTTATCGGAGGATATTTCCTGTGGCCCTATAGTCTTCAAAGGGATCCGAAATATCTGTTCTCAGATTCCACAGAAATAAGGCTAGCAAAGAGATCCACGAAATACAGATGTAACTCTGTGAGTGGAAGTCACATATCACAGAGCAGTTTCTCAGAAAGCTTCTTTCCAGATTTCATTGCAGGATATTTCCTTTTTTACCATTGCCCTCTATGGGCTTCCAAATATCACTTTGCCAATTCCACAAGAACTGTCTTAGAGAAAGGCTTCTTGAGGGGAAAGCTGTAACTCTGTGAGATGATTTCACAGAACACAAAGAAGTTTCTCAGAAAGCTTCTTTCTCTTTGTTATCGGAGGATATTTCCTTTGGCCCTATAGTCTTCAAAGGGATCCGAAATATCTGTTCTCAGATTCCACAGAAATAAGGCTAGCAAAGAGATCCACGAAATACAGATGTAACTCTGTGAGTGGAAGTCACATATCACAGAGCAGTTTCTCAGAAGGCTTCTTTCCAGATTTCATCGGAGGATATTTCCTTTTTCACCATAGCCGTCTATGGGCTTCCAAATATCACTTTGCCAATTCCACAAGAACTGTCTTAGCGAAAGGCTTCTTGAGGGGAAAGCTGTAACTCTGTGAGATGATTTCACAGAACACAAAGAAGTTTCTCAGAAAGCTTCTTTCTCTTTGTTATCGGAGGATATTTCCTTTGGCCCTTTAGTCTTCAAAGGGATCTGAAATATCTGTTCTCAGATTCCACAGAAATAAGGCTAGCAAAGAGATCCACGAAATACAGATGTAACTCTGTGAGTGGAAGTCACATATCACAGAGCAGTTTCTCAGAAATCTTCTTTCCAGATTTCATCGGAGGATATTTCCTTTTTCACCATAGCCGTCTATGGGCTTCCAAATATCACTTTGCCAATTCCACAAGAACTGTCTTAGCGAAAAGCTCCTTGCGGGGAAAGCTGCAACTCTGAGAGATGATTTCACAGAACACAAAGAAGTTTCTCAGAAAGCTTCTTTCTCTTTGTTATCGGAGGATATTTCCTTTGGCCCTATAGTCTTCAAAGGGATCCGAAATATCTGTTCTCAGATTCCACAGAAATAAGGCTAGCAAAGAGATCCACGAAATACAGATGTAACTCTGTGAGTGGAAGTCACATATCACAGAGCGGTTTCTCAGAAAGCTTCTTTCCAGATTTCATCGGAGGATATTTCCTTTTTCACTATAGCTGTCTATGGGCTTCCAAATATCACTTTGCCAATTCCACAAGAACTGTCTTAGCGAAAGGCTTCTTGAGGGGAAAGCTGTAACTCTGTGAGATGATTTCACAGAACACAAAGAAGTTTCTCAGAAAGCTTCTTTCTCTTTGTTATCGGAGGATATTTCCTTTGGCCCTATATTCTTCAAAGGGATCCGAAATATCTGTTCTCAGATTCCACAGAAATAAGGCTAGCAAAGAGATCCACAAAATACAGATATAACTCTGTGAGTGGAAGTCACATATCACAGAGCAGTTTCTCAGAAAGCTTCTTTCCAGATTTCATCGGAGGATATTTCCTTTTTCAAGATAGCCCTCTATGGGCTTCCAAATATCACTTTGCCATTTCCACAAGAACTGTCTTAGCGAAAGGATTCTTGAGAGGAAAGCTGTAACTCAGGGAGATGATTTCACAGAACACAATGAAGTTTCTCAGAAAGCTTCTTTCTCTTTGTTATGGGAGGATATTTCCTTTCTCCCTATAGTCTTCAAAGGGATCCGAAATATCTGTTCTCAGATTCCACAGAAATAAGGCTAGTAAAGAGATCCACGAAATACAGATGTAACTCTGTGAGTGGAAGTCACATATCACAGAGCAGTTTCTCAGAAAGCTGCTTTCCAGATTTCATCGGAGGATATTTCCTTTTTCACCATAGCCCTCTATGGGCTTCCAAGTATCACTTTTCCAATTCCACAAGAACTGTTTTAGCGAAAGGCTTCTTGAGGGGAAAGCTGTAACTCTGACAGATGATTTCACAGAACACAAAGAAGTTTCTCAGAAAGCTTCTTTCTCTTTGTTATCGGAGGATATTTCCTTTGGCCCTATAGTCTTCAAAGGGATCCGAAATATCTGTTCTCAGATTCCACAGAAATAAGGCTAGCAAAGAGATCCACGAAATACAGATGTAACTCTGTGAGTGGAAGTCACATATCACAGAGCAGTTTCTCAGAAAGCTTCTTTCCAGATTTCATTGGAGGATATTTCCTTTTTTACCATTGCCCTCTATGGGCTTCCAAATATCACTTTGCCAATTCCACAAGAACTGTCTTAGAGAAAGGCTTCTTGAGGGGAAAGCTGTAACTCTGTGAGATGATTTCACAGAACACAAAGAAGTTTCTCAGAAAGCTTCTTTCTCTTTGTTATCGGAGGATATTTCCTTTGGCCCTATAGTCTTCAAAGGGATCCGAAATATCTGTTCTCAGATTCCACAGAAATAAGGCTAGCAAAGAGATCCACGAAATACAGATGTAACTCTGTGAGTGGAAGTCACATATCACAGAGCAGTTTCTCAGAAAGCTTCTTTCCAGATTTCATCGGAGGATATTTCCTTTTTCACCATAGCCGTCTATGGGCTTCCAAATATCACTTTGCCAATTCCACGAGAACTGTCTTAGCGAAAGGCTTCTTGAGGGGAAAGCTGTAACTCTGTGAGATGATTTCACAGAACACAAAGAAGTTTCTCAGAAAGCTTCTTTCTCTTTGTTATCGGAGGATATTTCCTTTGGCCCTTTAGTCTTCAAAGGGATCCGAAATATCTGTTCTCAGATTCCACAGAAATAAGGCTAGCAAAGAGATCCACGAAATACAGATGTAACTCTGTGAGTGGAAGTCACATATCACAGAGCAGTTTCTCAGAAATCTTCTTTCCAGATTTCATCGGAGGATATTTCCTTTTTCACCATAGCCGTCTATGGGCTTCCAAATATCACTTTGCCAATTCCACAAGAACGGTCTTAGCGAAAAGCTCCTTGCGGGGAAAGCTGCAACTCTGAGAGATGATTTCACAGAACACAAAGAAGTTTCTCAGAAAGCTTCTTTCTCTTTGTTATCGGAGGATATTTCCTTTGGCCCTTTAGTCTTCAAAGGGATCCGAAATATCTGTTCTCAGATTCCACAGAAATAAGGCTAGCAAAGAGATCCACGAAATACAGATGTAACTCTGTGAGTGGAAGTCACATATCACAGAGCAGTTTCTCAGAAAGCTTCTTTCCAGATTTCATCGGAGGATATTTCCTTTTTCACCATAGCCGTCTATGGGCTTCCAAATATCACTTTGCAAGTTCCACAAGAACTGTCTTAGCGAAAGGCTTCTTGAGGGGAAAGCTGTAAATCTGTGAGATGATTTCACAGAACACAAAGAAGTTTCTCAGAAAGCTTCTTTCTCTTTGTTATCGGAGGATATTTCCTTTGGCCCTTTAGTCTTCAAAGGGATCCGAAATATCTGTTCTCTGATTCCACAGAAATAAGGCTAGCAAAGAGATCCACGAAATACAGATGTAACTCTGTGAGTGGAAGTCACATATCACAGAGTAGTTTCTCAGAAATCTTCTTTCCAGATTTCATCGGAGGATATTTCCTTTTTCACCATAGCCGTCTATGGGCTTCCAAATATCACTTTGCCAATTCCACGAGAACTGTCTTAGCGAAAAGCTCCTTGAGGGGAAAGCTGCAACTCTGAGAGATGATTTCACAGAACACAAAGAAGTTTCTCAGAAAGCTTCTTTCTCTTTGTTATCGGAGGATATTTCCTTTGGCCCTATAGTCTTCAAAGGGATCCGAAATATCTGTTCTCAGATTCCACAGAAATAAGGCTAGCAAAGAGATCCACGAAATACAGATGTAACTCTGTGAGTGGAAGTCACATATCACAGAGCAGTTTCTCAGAAAGCTTCTTTCCAGATTTCATCGGAGGATATTTCCTTTTTCACCATAGCCGTCTATGGTCTTCAAATATCACTTTGCCAATTCCACAAGAACTGTCTTAGCGAAAGGCTTCTTGAGGGGAAAGCTGTAACTCTGTGAGATGATTTCACAGAACACAAAGAAGTTTCTCATAAAGCTTCTTTCTCTTTGTTATCGGAGGATATTTCCTTTGGCCCTATAGTCTTCAAAGGGATCCGAAATATCTGTTCTCAGATTCCACAGAAATAAGGCTAGCAAAGAGATCCACGAAATACAGATATAACTCTGTGAGTGGAAGTCACATATCACAGAGCAGTTTCTCAGAAAGCTTCTTTCCAGATTTCATCCGAGGATATTTCCTTTTTCAAGATAGCCCTCTATGGGCTTCCAAATATCACTTTGCCATTTCCACAAGAACTGTCTTAGCGAAAGGCTTCTTGAGAGGAAAGCTGTAACTCAGGGAGATGATTTCACAGAACACAATGAAGTTTCTCAGAAAGCTTCTTTCTCTTTGTTATGGGAGGATATTTCCTTTCTCCCTATAGTCTTCAAAGGGATCCGAAATATCTGTTCTCAGATTCCACAGAAATAAGGCTAGCAAAGATATCCACGAAATACAGATGTAACTCTGTGAGTGGAAGTCACATATCACAGAGCAGTTTCTCAGAAAGCTTCTTTCCAGATTTCATCGGAGGATATTTCCTTTTTCACCATAGCCGTCTATGGGCTTCCAAATATCACTTTGCCAATTCCACAAGAACTGTCTTAGCGAAAGGCTTCTTGAGGGGAAAGCTGTAACTCTGTGAGATGATTTCACAGAACACAAAGAAGTTTCTCAGAAAGCTTCTTTCTCTTTGTTATCGGAGGATATTTCCTTTGGCCCTTTAGTCTTCAAAGGGATCCGAAATATCTGTTCTCAGATTCCACAGAAATAAGGCTAGCAAAGAGATCCACGAAATACAGATGTAACTCTGTGAGTGGAAGTCACATATCACAGAGCAGTTTCTCAGAATGCTTCTTTCCAGATTTCATCGGAGGATATTTCCTTTTTCACCATAGCCGTCTATGGGCTTCCAAATATCACTTTGCCAATTCCACGAGAACTGTCTTAGCGAAAAGCTTCTTGAGGGGAAAGCTGCAACTCTGAGAGATGATTTCACAGAACACAAAGAAGTTTCTCAGAAAGCTTCTTTCTCTTTGTTATCGGAGGATATTTCCTTTGGCCCTATAGTATTCAAAGGGATCCGAAATAATTGTTCTCAGATTCCACAGAAATAAGGCTAGCAAAGAGATGCACGAAATACAGATGTAACTCTGTGAGTGGAAGTCACATATCACAGAGCAGTTTCTCAGAACGCTTCTTTCCAGATTTCATCTGAGGATATTTCCTTTTTCACCATAGCCCTCTATGGGCTTCCAAATATCACTTTGCCAATTCCACAAGAACTGTCTTAGCGAAAGGCTTCTTGAGGGGAAAGCTGTAACTCTATGAGATGATTTCACAGAACACAAAGAAGTTTCTCAGAAAGCTTCTTTCTCTTTGTTATCGGAGGATATTTCCTTTGGCCCTATAGTCTACAAAGGCATCCGAAATATCTGTTCTCAGATTCCACAGAAATAAGTCTAGCAAAGAGATCCACGAAATACAGATGTAACTCTGTGAGTGGAAGTCACATATCACAGAGCAGTTTCTCAGAAAGCTTCTTTCCAGATTTCATTGGAGGATTTTTCCTTTTTCACCATAGCCCTCTATGGGCTTCCAAATATCACTTTGCCAATTCCACAAGAACTGTCTTAGCGAAAGGCTTCTTGAGGGGAAAGCTCTAACTCTGTGAGATGATTTCACAGAACACAAAGAATTTTCTCAGAAAGCTTCTTTCTCTTTGTTATCGGAGGATATTTCCTGTGGCCCTATAGTCTTCAAAGGGATCCGAAATATCTGTTCTCAGATTCCACAGAAATAAGGCTAGCAAAGAGATCCACGAAATACAGATGTAACTCTGTGAGTGGAAGTCACATATCACAGAGCAGTTTCTCAGAAAGCTTCTTTCCAGATTTCATTGCAGGATATTTCCTTTTTTACCATTGCCCTCTATGGGCTTCCAAATATCACTTTGCCAATTCCACAAGAACTGTCTTAGAGAAAGGCTTCTTGAGGGGAAAGCTGTAACTCTGTGAGATGATTTCACAGAACACAAAGAAGTTTCTCAGAAAGCTTCTTTCTCTTTGTTATTGGAGGATATTTCCTTTGGCCCTATAGTCTTCAAAGGGATCCGAAATATCTGTTCTCAGATTCCACAGAAATAAGGCTAGCAAAGAGATCCACGAAATACAGATGTAACTCTGTGAGTGGAAGTCACATATCACAGAGCAGTTTCTCAGAAAGCTTCTTTCCAGATTTCATTGGAGGATATTTCCTTTTTCACCGTAGCCGTCTATGGGCTTCCAAATATCACTTTGCCAATTCCACAAGAACTGTCTTAGCGAAAGGCTTCTGGAGGGGAAAGCTGTAACTCTGTGAGATGATTTCACAGAACACAAAGAAGTTTCTCAGAAAGCTTCTTTCTCTTTGTTATCGGAGGATATTTCCTTTGGCCCTTTAGTCTTCAAAGGGATCCGAAATATCTGTTCTCAGATTCCACAGAAATAAGGCTAGCAAAGAGATCCACGAAATACAGATGTAACTCTGTGAGTGGAAGTCACATATCACAGAGCAGTTTCTCAGAAATCTTCTTTCCAGATTTCATCGGAGGATATTTCCTTTTTCACCATAGCCGTCTATGGGCTTCCAAATATCACTTTGCCAATTCCACAAGAACTGTCTTAGCGAAAAGCTCCTTGCGGGGAAAGCTGCAACTCTGAGAGATGATTTCACAGAACACAAAGAAGTTTCTCAGAAAGCTTCTTTCTCTTTGTTATCGGAGGATATTTCCTTTGGCCCTTTAGTCTTCAAAGGGATCCGAAATATCTGTTCTCAGATTCCACAGAAATAAGGCTAGCAAAGAGATCCACGAAATACAGATGTAACTCTGTGAGTGGAAGTCACATATCACAGAGCAGTTTCTCAGAAAGCTTCTTTCCAGATTTCATCGGAGGATATTTCCTTTTTCACCATAGCCGTCTATGGGCTTCCAAATATCACTTTGCAAATTCCACAAGAACTGTCTTAGCGAAAGGCTTCTTGAGGGGAAAGCTGTAAATCTGTGAGATGATTTCACAGAACACAAAGAAGTTTCTCAGAAAGCTTCTTTCTCTTTGTTATCGGAGGATATTTCCTTTGGCCCTTTAGTCTTCAAAGGGATCCGAAATATCTGTTCTCTGATTCCACAGAAATAAGGCTAGCAAAGAGATCCACGAAATACAGATGTAACTCTGTGAGTGGAAGTCACATATCACAGAGTAGTTTCTCAGAAATCTTCTTTCCAGATTTCATCGGAGGATATTTCCTTTTTCACCATAGCCGTCTATGGGCTTCCAAATATCACTTTGCCAATTCCACGAGAACTGTCTTAGCGAAAAGCTCCTTGAGGGGAAAGCTGCAACTCTGAGAGATGATTTCACAGAACACAAAGAAGTTTCTCAGAAAGCTTCTTTCTCTTTGTTATCGGAGGATATTTCCTTTGGCCCTATAGTCTTCAAAGGGATCCGAAATATCTGTTCTCAGATTCCACAGAAATAAGGCTAGCAAAGAGATCCACGAAATACAGATGTAACTCTGTGAGTGGAAGTCACATATCACAGAGCAGTTTCTCAGAAAGCTTCTTTCCAGATTTCATCGGAGGATATTTCCTTTTTCACCATAGCCGTCTATGGTCTTCAAATATCACTTTGCCAATTCCACAAGAACTGTCTTAGCGAAAGGCTTCTTGAGGGGAAAGCTGTAACTCTGTGAGATGATTTCACAGAACACAAAGAAGTTTCTCATAAAGCTTCTTTCTCTTTGTTATCGGAGGATATTTCCTTTGGCCCTATAGTCTTCAAAGGGATCCGAAATATCTGTTCTCAGATTCCACAGAAATAAGGCTAGCAAAGAGATCCACGAAATACAGATATAACTCTGTGAGTGGAAGTCACATATCACAGAGCAGTTTCTCAGAAAGCTTCTTTACAGATTTCATCCGAGGATATTTCCTTTTTCAAGATAGCCCTCTATGGGCTTCCAAATATCACTTTGCCATTTCCACAAGAACTGTCTTAGCGAAAGGCTTCTTGAGAGGAAAGCTGTAACTCAGGGAGATGATTTCACAGAACACAATGAAGTTTCTCAGAAAGCTTCTTTCTCTTTGTTATGGGAGGATATTTCCTTTCTCCCTATAGTCTTCAAAGGGATCCGAAATATCTGTTCTCAGATTCCACAGAAATAAGGCTAGCAAAGATATCCACGAAATACAGATGTAACTCTGTGAGTGGAAGTCACATATCACAGAGCAGTTTCTCAGAAAGCTTCTTTCCAGATTTCATCGGAGGATATTTCCTTTTTCACCATAGCCGTCTATGGGCTTCCAAATATCACTTTGCCAATTCCACAAGAACTGTCTTAGCGAAAGGCTTCTTGAGGGGAAAGCTGTAACTCTGTGAGATGATTTCACAGAACACAAAGAAGTTTCTCAGAAAGCTTCTTTCTCTTTGTTATCGGAGGATATTTCCTTTGGCCCTTTAGTCTTCAAAGGGATCCGAAATATCTGTTCTCAGATTCCACAGAAATAAGGCTAGCAAAGAGATCCACGAAATACAGATGTAACTCTGTGAGTGGAAGTCACATATCACAGAGCAGTTTCTCAGAATGCTTCTTTCCAGATTTCATCGGAGGATATTTCCTTTTTCACCATAGCCGTCTATGGGCTTCCAAATATCACTTTGCCAATTCCACGAGAACTGTCTTAGCGAAAAGCTTCTTGAGGGGAAAGCTGCAACTCTGAGAGATGATTTCACAGAACACAAAGAAGTTTCTCAGAAAGCTTCTTTCTCTTTGTTATCGGAGGATATTTCCTTTGGCCCTATAGTATTCAAAGGGATCCGAAATAATTGTTCTCAGATTCCACAGAAATAAGGCTAGCAAAGAGATCCACGAAATACAGATGTAACTCTGTGAGTGGAAGTCACATATCACAGATCAGTTTCTCAGAACGCTTCTTTCCAGATTTCATCTGAGGATATTTCCTTTTTCACCATAGCCCTCTATGGGCTTCCAAATATCACTTTGCCAATTCCACAAGAACTGTCTTAGCGAAAGGCTTCTTGAGGGGAAAGCTGTAACTCTATGAGATGATTTCACAGAACACAAAGAAGTTTCTCAGAAAGCTTCTTTCTCTTTGTTATCGGAGGATATTTCCTTTGGCCCTATAGTCTACAAAGGCATCCGAAATATCTGTTCTCAGATTCCACAGAAATAAGTCTAGCAAAGAGATCCACGAAATACAGATGTAACTCTGTGAGTGGAAGTCACATATCACAGAGCAGTTTCTCAGAAAGCTTCTTTCCAGATTTCATTGGAGGATTTTTCCTTTTTCACCATAGCCCTCTATGGGCTTCCAAATATCACTTTGCCAATTCCACAAGAACTGTCTTAGCGAAAGGCTTCTTGAGGGGAAAGCTCTAACTCTGTGAGATGATTTCACAGAACACAAAGAATTTTCTCAGAAAGCTTCTTTCTCTTTGTTATCGGAGGATATTTCCTGTGGCCCTATAGTCTTCAAAGGGATCCGAAATATCTGTTCTCAGATTCCACAGAAATAAGGCTAGCAAAGAGATCCACGAAATACAGATGTAACTCTGTGAGTGGAAGTCACATATCACAGAGCAGTTTCTCAGAAAGCTTCTTTCCAGATTTCATTGCAGGATATTTCCTTTTTTACCATTGCCCTCTATGGGCTTCCAAATATCACTTTGCCAATTCCACAAGAACTGTCTTAGAGAAAGGCTTCTTGAGGGGAAAGCTGTAACTCTGTGAGATGATTTCACAGAACACAAAGAAGTTTCTCAGAAAGCTTCTTTCTCTTTGTTATCGGAGGATATTTCCTTTGGCCCTATAGTCTTCAAAGGGATCCGAAATATCTGTTCTCAGATTCCACAGAAATAAGGCTAGCAAAGAGATCCACGAAATACAGATGTAACTCTGTGAGTGGAAGTCACATATCACAGAGCAGTTTCTCAGAAAGCTTCTTTCCAGATTTCATCGGAGGATATTTCCTTTTTCACCATAGCCGTCTATGGGCTTCCAAATATCACTTTGCCAATTCCACAAGAACTGTCTTAGCGAAAGGCTTCTTGAGGGGAAAGCTGTAACTCTGTGAGATGATTTCACAGAACACAAAGAAGTTTCTCAGAAAGCTTCTTTCTCTTTGTTATCGGAGGATATTTCCTTTGGCCCTTTAGTCTTCAAAGGGATCTGAAATATCTGTTCTCAGATTCCACAGAAATAAGGCTAGCAAAGAGATCCACGAAATACAGATGTAACTCTGTGAGTGGAAGTCACATATCACAGAGCAGTTTCTCAGAAATCTTCTTTCCAGATTTCATCGGAGGATATTTCCTTTTTCACCATAGCCGTCTATGGGCTTCCAAATATCACTTTGCCAATTCCACAAGGACTGTCTTAGCGAAAAGCTCCTTGCGGGGAAAGCTGCAACTCTGAGAGATGATTTCACAGAACACAAAGAAGTTTCTCAGAAAGCTTCTTTCTCTTTGTTATCGGAGGATATTTCCTTTGGCCCTATAGTCTTCAAAGGGATCCGAAATATCTGTTCTCAGATTCCACAGAAATAAGGCTAGCAAAGAGATCCACGAAATACAGATGTAACTCTGTGAGTGGAAGTCACATATCACAGAGCGGTTTCTCAGAAAGCTTCTTTCCAGATTTCATCGGAGGATATTTCCTTTTTCACTATAGCTGTCTATGGGCTTCCAAATATCACTTTGCCAATTCCACAAGAACTGTCTTAGCGAAAGGCTTCTTGAGGGGAAAGCTGTAACTCTGTGAGATGATTTCACAGAACACAAAGAAGTTTCTCAGAAAGCTTCTTTCTCTTTGTTATCGGAGGATATTTCCTTTGGCCCTATAGTCTTCAAAGGGATCCGAAATATCTGTTCTCAGATTCCACAGAAATAAGGCTAGCAAAGAGATCCACGAAATACAGATGTAACTCTGTGAGTGGAAGTCACATATCACAGAGCAGTTTCTCAGAAAGCTTCTTTCCAGATTTCATCTGAGGATATTTCCTTTTTCACCATAGCCCTCTATGGGCTTCCAAATATCACTTTGCCAATTCCACAAGAACTGTCTTAGCGAAAGGCTTCTTGAGGGGAAAGCTGTAACTCTATGAGATGATTTCACAGAACACAAAGAAGTTTCTCAGAAAGCTTCTTTCTCTTTGTTATCGGAGGATATTTCCTTTGGCCCTATAGTCTACAAAGGCATCCGAAATATCTGTTCTCAGATTCCACAGAAATAAGGCTAGCAAAGAGATCCACGAAATACAGATATAACTCTGTGAGTGGAAGTCACATATCACAGAGCAGTTTCTCAGTAAGCTTCTTTCCAGATTTCATTGGAGGATTTTTCCTTTTTCACCATAGCCCTCTATGGGCTTCCAAATATCACTTTGCCAATTCCACAAGAACTGTCTTAGCGAAAGGCTTCTTGAGGGGAAAGCTCTAACTCTGTGAGATGATTTCACAGAACACAAAGAATTTTCTCAGAAAGCTTCTTTCTCTTTGTTATGGGAGGATATTTCCTTTGGCCCTATAGTCTTCAAAGGGATCCGAAATATCTGTTCTCAGATTCCACAGAAATAAGGCTAGCAAAGAGATCCACGAAATACAGATGTAACTCTGTGAGTGGAAGTCACATATCACAGAGCAGTTTCTCAGAAAGCTTCTTTCCAGATTTCATTGGAGGATATTTCCTTTTTTACCATTGCCCTCTATGGGCTTCCAAATATCACTTTGCCAATTCCACAAGAACTGTCTTAGAGAAAGGCTTCTTGAGGGGAAAGCTGTAACTCTGTGAGATGATTTCACAGAACACAAAGAAGTTTCTCAGAAAGCTTCTTTCTCTTTGTTATCGGAGGATATTTCCTTTGGCCCTATAGTCTTCAAAGGGATCCGAAATATCTGTTCTCAGATTCCACAGAAATAAGGCTAGCAAAGAGATCCACGAAATACAGATGTAACTCTGTGAGTGGAAGTCACATATCACAGAGCAGTTTCTCAGAAAGCTTCTTTCCAGATTTCATTGGAGGATATTTCCTTTTTCACCGTAGCCGTCTATGGGCTTCCAAATATCACTTTGCCAATTCCACAAGAACTGTCTTAGCGAAAGGCTTCTTGAGGGGAAAGCTGTAACTCTGTGAGATGATTTCACAGAACACAAAGAAGTTTCTCAGAAAGCTTCTTTCTCTTTGTTATCGGAGGATATTTCCTTTGGCCCTTTAGTCTTCAAAGGGATCCGAAATATCTGTTCTCAGATTCCACAGAAATAAGGCTAGCAAAGAGATCCACGAAATACAGATGTAACTCTGTGAGTGGAAGTCACATATCACAGAGCAGTTTCTCAGAAATCTTCTTTCCAGATTTCATCGGAGGATATTTCCTTTTTCACCATAGCCGTCTATGGGCTTCCAAATATCACTTTGCCAATTCCACAAGAACTGTCTTAGCGAAAAGCTCCTTGCGGGGAAAGCTGCAACTCTGAGAGATGATTTCACAGAACACAAAGAAGTTTCTCAGAAAGCTTCTTTCTCTTTGTTATCGGAGGATATTTCCTTTGGCCCTTTAGTCTTCAAAGGGATCCGAAATATCTGTTCTCAGATTCCACAGAAATAAGGCTAGCAAAGAGATCCACGAAATACAGATGTAACTCTGTGAGTGGAAGTCACATATCACAGAGTAGTTTCTCAGAAATCTTCTTTCCAGATTTCATCGGAGGATATTTCCTTTTTCACCATAGCCGTCTATGGGCTTCCAAATATCACTTTGCCAATTCCACGAGAACTGTCTTAGCGAAAAGCTCCTTGAGGGGAAAGCTGCAACTCTGAGAGATGATTTCACAGAACACAAAGAAGTTTCTCAGAAAGCTTCTTTCTCTTTGTTATCGGAGGATATTTCCTTTGGCCCTATAGTCTTCAAAGGGATCCGAAATATCTGTTCTCAGATTCCACAGAAATAAGGCTAGCAAAGAGATCCACGAAATACAGATGTAACTCTGTGAGTGGAAGTCACATATCACAGAGCAGTTTCTCAGAAAGCTTCTTTCCAGATTTCATCGGAGGATATTTCCTTTTTCACCATAGCCGTCTATGGTCTTCAAATATCACTTTGCCAATTCCACAAGAACTGTCTTAGCGAAAGGCTTCTTGAGGGGAAAGCTGTAACTCTGTGAGATGATTTCACAGAACACAAAGAAGTTTCTCAGAAAGCTTCTTTCTCTTTGTTATCGGAGGATATTTCCTTTGGCCCTATAGTCTTCAAAGGGATCCGAAATATCTGTTCTCAGATTCCACAGAAATAAGGCTAGCAAAGAGATCCACGAAATACAGATATAACTCTGTGAGTGGAAGTCACATATCACAGAGCAGTTTCTCAGAAAGCTTCTTTACAGATTTCATCCGAGGATATTTCCTTTTTCAAGATAGCCCTCTATGGGCTTCCAAATATCACTTTGCCATTTCCACAAGAACTGTCTTAGCGAAAGGCTTCTTGAGAGGAAAGCTGTAACTCAGGGAGATGATTTCACAGAACACAATGAAGTTTCTCAGAAAGCTTCTTTCTCTTTGTTATGGGAGGATATTTCCTTTCTCCCTATAGTCTTCAAAGGGATCCGAAATATCTGTTCTCAGATTCCACAGAAATAAGGCTAGCAAAGATATCCACGAAATACAGATGTAACTCTGTGAGTGGAAGTCACATATCACAGAGCAGTTTCTCAGAAAGCTTCTTTCCAGATTTCATCGGAGGATATTTCCTTTTTCACCATAGCCGTCTATGGGCTTCCAAATATCACTTTGCCAATTCCACAAGAACTGTCTTAGCGAAAGGCTTCTTGAGGGGAAAGCTGTAACTCTGTGAGATGATTTCACAGAACACAAAGAAGTTTCTCAGAAAGCTTCTTTCTCTTTGTTATCGGAGGATATTTCCTTTGGCCCTTTAGTCTTCAAAGGGATCCGAAATATCTGTTCTCAGATTCCACAGAAATAAGGCTAGCAAAGAGATCCACGAAATACAGATGTAACTCTGTGAGTGGAAGTCACATATCACAGAGCAGTTTCTCAGAATGCTTCTTTCCAGATTTCATCGGAGGATATTTCCTTTTTCACCATAGCCGTCTATGGGCTTCCAAATATCACTTTGCCAATTCCACGAGAACTGTCTTAGCGAAAAGCTTCTTGAGGGGAAAGCTGCAACTCTGAGAGATGATTTCACAGAACACAAAGAAGTTTCTCAGAAAGCTTCTTTCTCTTTGTTATCGGAGGATATTTCCTTTGGCCCTATAGTATTCAAAGGGATCCGAAATAATTGTTCTCAGATTCCACAGAAATAAGGCTAGCAAAGAGATCCACGAAATACAGATGTAACTCTGTGAGCGGAAGTCACATATCACAGATCAGTTTCTCAGAACGCTTCTTTCCAGATTTCATCTGAGGATATTTCCTTTTTCACCATAGCCCTCTATGGGCTTCCAAATATCACTTTGCCAATTCCACAAGAACTGTCTTAGCGAAAGGCTTCTTGAGGGGAAAGCTGTAACTCTATGAGATGATTTCACAGAACACAAAGAAGTTTCTCAGAAAGCTTCTTTCTCTTTGTTATCGGAGGATATTTCCTTTGGCCCTATAGTCTACAAAGGCATCCGAAATATCTGTTCTCAGATTCCACAGAAATAAGTCTAGCAAAGAGATCCACGAAATACAGATGTAACTCTGTGAGTGGAAGTCACATATCACAGAGCAGTTTCTCAGAAAGCTTCTTTCCAGAT
Source organism: Macaca mulatta (assembly GCF_049350105.2). Classification (NCBI taxonomy): domain Eukaryota; kingdom Metazoa; phylum Chordata; class Mammalia; order Primates; family Cercopithecidae; genus Macaca; species Macaca mulatta. The sequence continues at coordinate 34,910,583 of NC_133417.1, forward strand.
TTCATTGGAGGATTTTTCCTTTTTCACCATAGCCCTCTATGGGCTTCCAAATATCACTTTGCCAATTCCACAAGAACTGTCTTAGCGAAAGGCTTCTTGAGGGGAAAGCTCTAACTCTGTGAGATGATTTCACAGAACACAAAGAATTTTCTCAGAAAGCTTCTTTCTCTTTGTTATCGGAGGATATTTCCTGTGGCCCTATAGTCTTCAAAGGGATCCGAAATATCTGTTCTCAGATTCCACAGAAATAAGGCTAGCAAAGAGATCCACGAAATACAGATGTAACTCTGTGAGTGGAAGTCACATATCACAGAGCAGTTTCTCAGAAAGCTTCTTTCCAGATTTCATTGCAGGATATTTCCTTTTTTACCATTGCCCTCTATGGGCTTCCAAATATCACTTTGCCAATTCCACAAGAACTGTCTTAGAGAAAGGCTTCTTGAGGGGAAAGCTGTAACTCTGTGAGATGATTTCACAGAACACAAAGAAGTTTCTCAGAAAGCTTCTTTCTCTTTGTTATCGGAGGATATTTCCTTTGGCCCTATAGTCTTCAAAGGGATCCGAAATATCTGTTCTCAGATTCCACAGAAATAAGGCTAGCAAAGAGATCCACGAAATACAGATGTAACTCTGTGAGTGGAAGTCACATATCACAGAGCAGTTTCTCAGAAAGCTTCTTTCCAGATTTCATCGGAGGATATTTCCTTTTTCACCATAGCCGTCTATGGGCTTCCAAATATCACTTTGCCAATTCCACAAGAACTGTCTTAGCGAAAGGCTTCTTGAGGGGAAAGCTGTAACTCTGTGAGATGATTTCACAGAACACAAAGAAGTTTCTCAGAAAGCTTCTTTCTCTTTGTTATCGGAGGATATTTCCTTTGGCCCTTTAGTCTTCAAAGGGATCTGAAATATCTGTTCTCAGATTCCACAGAAATAAGGCTAGCAAAGAGATCCACGAAATACAGATGTAACTCTGTGAGTGGAAGTCACATATCACAGAGCAGTTTCTCAGAAATCTTCTTTCCAGATTTCATCGGAGGATATTTCCTTTTTCACCATAGCCGTCTATGGGCTTCCAAATATCACTTTGCCAATTCCACAAGAACTGTCTTAGCGAAAAGCTCCTTGCGGGGAAAGCTGCAACTCTGAGAGATGATTTCACAGAACACAAAGAAGTTTCTCAGAAAGCTTCTTTCTCTTTGTTATCGGAGGATATTTCCTTTGGCCCTATAGTCTTCAAAGGGATCCGAAATATCTGTTCTCAGATTCCACAGAAATAAGGCTAGCAAAGAGATCCACGAAATACAGATGTAACTCTGTGAGTGGAAGTCACATATCACAGAGCGGTTTCTCAGAAAGCTTCTTTCCAGATTTCATCGGAGGATATTTCCTTTTTCACTATAGCTGTCTATGGGCTTCCAAATATCACTTTGCCAATTCCACAAGAACTGTCTTAGCGAAAGGCTTCTTGAGGGGAAAGCTGTAACTCTGTGAGATGATTTCACAGAACACAAAGAAGTTTCTCAGAAAGCTTCTTTCTCTTTGTTATCGGAGGATATTTCCTTTGGCCCTATAGTCTTCAAAGGGATCCGAAATATCTGTTCTCAGATTCCACAGAAATAAGGCTAGCAAAGAGATCCACAAAATACAGATATAACTCTGTGAGTGGAAGTCACATATCACAGAGCAGTTTCTCAGAAAGCTTCTTTCCAGATTTCATCGGAGGATATTTCCTTTTTCAAGATAGCCCTCTATGGGCTTCCAAATATCACTTTGCCATTTCCACAAGAACTGTCTTAGCGAAAGGATTCTTGAGAGGAAAGCTGTAACTCAGGGAGATGATTTCACAGAACACAATGAAGTTTCTCAGAAAGCTTCTTTCTCTTTGTTATGGGAGGATATTTCCTTTCTCCCTATAGTCTTCAAAGGGATCCGAAATATCTGTTCTCAGATTCCACAGAAATAAGGCTAGTAAAGAGATCCACGAAATACAGATGTAACTCTGTGAGTGGAAGTCACATATCACAGAGCAGTTTCTCAGAAAGCTGCTTTCCAGATTTCATCGGAGGATATTTCCTTTTTCACCATAGCCCTCTATGGGCTTCCAAGTATCACTTTTCCAATTCCACAAGAACTGTTTTAGCGAAAGGCTTCTTGAGGGGAAAGCTGTAACTCTGACAGATGATTTCACAGAACACAAAGAAGTTTCTCAGAAAGCTTCTTTCTCTTTGTTATCGGAGGATATTTCCTTTGGCCCTATAGTCTTCAAAGGGATCCGAAATATCTGTTCTCAGATTCCACAGAAATAAGGCTAGCAAAGAGATCCACGAAATACAGATGTAACTCTGTGAGTGGAAGTCACATATCACAGAGCAGTTTCTCAGAAAGCTTCTTTCCAGATTTCATTGGAGGATATTTCCTTTTTTACCATTGCCCTCTATGGGCTTCCAAATATCACTTTGCCAATTCCACAAGAACTGTCTTAGAGAAAGGCTTCTTGAGGGGAAAGCTGTAACTCTGTGAGATGATTTCACAGAACACAAAGAAGTTTCTCAGAAAGCTTCTTTCTCTTTGTTATCGGAGGATATTTCCTTTGGCCCTATAGTCTTCAAAGGGATCCGAAATATCTGTTCTCAGATTCCACAGAAATAAGGCTAGCAAAGAGATCCACGAAATACAGATGTAACTCTGTGAGTGGAAGTCACATATCACAGAGCAGTTTCTCAGAAAGCTTCTTTCCAGATTTCATCGGAGGATATTTCCTTTTTCACCATAGCCGTCTATGGGCTTCCAAATATCACTTTGCCAATTCCACGAGAACTGTCTTAGCGAAAGGCTTCTTGAGGGGAAAGCTGTAACTCTGTGAGATGATTTCACAGAACACAAAGAAGTTTCTCAGAAAGCTTCTTTCTCTTTGTTATCGGAGGATATTTCCTTTGGCCCTTTAGTCTTCAAAGGGATCCGAAATATCTGTTCTCAGATTCCACAGAAATAAGGCTAGCAAAGAGATCCACGAAATACAGATGTAACTCTGTGAGTGGAAGTCACATATCACAGAGCAGTTTCTCAGAAATCTTCTTTCCAGATTTCATCGGAGGATATTTCCTTTTTCACCATAGCCGTCTATGGGCTTCCAAATATCACTTTGCCAATTCCACAAGAACTGTCTTAGCGAAAAGCTCCTTGCGGGGAAAGCTGCAACTCTGAGAGATGATTTCACAGAACACAAAGAAGTTTCTCAGAAAGCTTCTTTCTCTTTGTTATCGGAGGATATTTCCTTTGGCCCTTTAGTCTTCAAAGGGATCCGAAATATCTGTTCTCAGATTCCACAGAAATAAGGCTAGCAAAGAGATCCACGAAATACAGATGTAACTCTGTGAGTGGAAGTCACATATCACAGAGCAGTTTCTCAGAAAGCTTCTTTCCAGATTTCATCGGAGGATATTTCCTTTTTCACCATAGCCGTCCATGGGCTTCCAAATATCACTTTGCAAGTTCCACAAGAACTGTCTTAGCGAAAGGCTTCTTGAGGGGAAAGCTGTAAATCTGTGAGATGATTTCACAGAACACAAAGAAGTTTCTCAGAAAGCTTCTTTCTCTTTGTTATCGGAGGATATTTCCTTTGGCCCTTTAGTCTTCAAAGGGATCCGAAATATCTGTTCTCTGATTCCACAGAAATAAGGCTAGCAAAGAGATCCACGAAATACAGATGTAACTCTGTGAGTGGAAGTCACATATCACAGAGTAGTTTCTCAGAAATCTTCTTTCCAGATTTCATCGGAGGATATTTCCTTTTTCACCATAGCCGTCTAAGGGCTTCCAAATATCACTTTGCCAATTCCACGAGAACTGTCTTAGCGAAAAGCTCCTTGAGGGGAAAGCTGCAACTCTGAGAGATGATTTCACAGAACACAAAGAAGTTTCTCAGAAAGCTTCTTTCTCTTTGTTATCGGAGGATATTTCCTTTGGCCCTATAGTCTTCAAAGGGATCCGAAATATCTGTTCTCAGATTCCACAGAAATAAGGCTAGCAAAGAGATCCACGAAATACAGATGTAACTCTGTGAGTGGAAGTCACATATCACAGAGCAGTTTCTCAGAAAGCTTCTTTCCAGATTTCATCGGAGGATATTTCCTTTTTCACCATAGCCGTCTATGGTCTTCAAATATCACTTTGCCAATTCCACAAGAACTGTCTTAGCGAAAGGCTTCTTGAGGGGAAAGCTGTAACTCTGTGAGATGATTTCACAGAACACAAAGAAGTTTCTCATAAAGCTTCTTTCTCTTTGTTATCGGAGGATATTTCCTTTGGCCCTATAGTCTTCAAAGGGATCCGAAATATCTGTTCTCAGATTCCACAGAAATAAGGCTAGCAAAGAGATCCACGAAATACAGATATAACTCTGTGAGTGGAAGTCACATATCACAGAGCAGTTTCTCGGAAAGCTTCTTTCCAGATTTCATCCGAGGATATTTCCTTTTTCAAGATAGCCCTCTATGGGCTTCCAAATATCACTTTGCCATTTCCACAAGAACTGTCTTAGCGAAAGGCTTCTTGAGAGGAAAGCTGTAACTCAGGGAGATGATTTCACAGAACACAATGAAGTTTCTCAGAAAGCTTCTTTCTCTTTGTTATGGGAGGATATTTCCTTTCTCCCTATAGTCTTCAAAGGGATCCGAAATATCTGTTCTCAGATTCCACAGAAATAAGGCTAGCAAAGATATCCACGAAATACAGATGTAACTCTGTGAGTGGAAGTCACATATCACAGAGCAGTTTCTCAGAAAGCTTCTTTCCAGATTTCATCGGAGGATATTTCCTTTTTCACCATAGCCGTCTATGGGCTTCCAAATATCACTTTGCCAATTCCACAAGAACTGTCTTAGCAAAAGGCTTCTTGAGGGGAAAGCTGTAACTCTGTGAGATGATTTCACAGAACACAAAGAAGTTTCTCAGAAAGCTTCTTTCTCTTTGTTATCGGAGGATATTTCCTTTGGCCCTTTAGTCTTCAAAGGGATCCGAAATATCTGTTCTCAGATTCCACAGAAATAAGGCTAGCAAAGAGATCCACGAAATACAGATGTAACTCTGTGAGTGGAAGTCACATATCACAGAGCAGTTTCTCAGAATGCTTCTTTCCAGATTTCATCGGAGGATATTTCCTTTTTCACCATAGCCGTCTATGGGCTTCCAAATATCACTTTGCCAATTCCACGAGAACTGTCTTAGCGAAAAGCTTCTTGAGGGGAAAGCTGCAACTCTGAGAGATGATTTCACAGAACACAAAGAAGTTTCTCAGAAAGCTTCTTTCTCTTTGTTATCGGAGGATATTTCCTTTGGCCCTATAGTATTCAAAGGGATCCGAAATAATTGTTCTCAGATTCCACAGAAATAAGGCTAGCAAAGAGATGCACGAAATACAGATGTAACTCTGTGAGTGGAAGTCACATATCACAGAGCAGTTTCTCAGAACGCTTCTTTCCAGATTTCATCTGAGGATATTTCCTTTTTCACCATAGCCCTCTATGGGCTTCCAAATATCACTTTGCCAATTCCAAAAGAACTGTCTTAGCGAAAGGCTTCTTGAGGGGAAAGCTGTAACTCTATGAGATGATTTCACAGAACACAAAGAAGTTTCTCAGAAAGCTTCTTTCTCTTTGTTATCGGAGGATATTTCCTTTGGCCCTATAGTCTACAAAGGCATCCGAAATATCTGTTCTCAGATTCCACAGAAATAAGTCTAGCAAAGAGATCCACGAAATACAGATGTAACTCTGTGAGTGGAAGTCACATATCACAGAGCAGTTTCTCAGAAAGCTTCTTTCCAGATTTCATTGGAGGATTTTTCCTTTTTCACCATAGCCCTCTATGGGCTTCCAAATATCACTTTGCCAATTCCACAAGAACTGTCTTAGCGAAAGGCTTCTTGAGGGGAAAGCTCTAACTCTGTGAGATGATTTCACAGAACACAAAGAATTTTCTCAGAAAGCTTCTTTCTCTTTGTTATCGGAGGATATTTCCTGTGGCCCTATAGTCTTCAAAGGGATCCGAAATATCTGTTCTCAGATTCCACAGAAATAAGGCTAGCAAAGAGATCCACGAAATACAGATGTAACTCTGTGAGTGGAAGTCACATATCACAGAGCAGTTTCTCAGAAAGCTTCTTTCCAGATTTCATTGCAGGATATTTCCTTTTTTACCATTGCCCTCTATGGGCTTCCAAATATCACTTTGCCAATTCCACAAGAACTGTCTTAGAGAAAGGCTTCTTGAGGGGAAAGCTGTAACTCTGTGAGATGATTTCACAGAACACAAAGAAGTTTCTCAGAAAGCTTCTTTCTCTTTGTTATCGGAGGATATTTCCTTTGGCCCTATAGTCTTCAAAGGGATCCGAAATATCTGTTCTCAGATTCCACAGAAATAAGGCTAGCAAAGAGATCCACGAAATACAGATGTAACTCTGTGAGTGGAAGTCACATATCACAGAGCAGTTTCTCAGAAAGCTTCTTTCCAGATTTCATTGGAGGATATTTCCTTTTTCACCGTAGCCGTCTATGGGCTTCCAAATATCACTTTGCCAATTCCACAAGAACTGTCTTAGCGAAAGGCTTCTTGAGGGGAAAGCTGTAACTCTGTGAGATGATTTCACAGAACACAAAGAAGTTTCTCAGAAAGCTTCTTTCTCTTTGTTATCGGAGGATATTTCCTTTGGCCCTTTAGTCTTCAAAGGGATCCGAAATATCTGTTCTCAGATTCCACAGAAATAAGGCTAGCAAAGAGATCCACGAAATACAGATGTAACTCTGTGAGTGGAAGTCACATATCACAGAGCAGTTTCTCAGAAATCTTCTTTCCAGATTTCATCGGAGGATATTTCCTTTTTCACCATAGCCGTCTATGGGCTTCCAAATATCACTTTGCCAATTCCACAAGAACTGTCTTAGCGAAAAGCTCCTTGCGGGGAAACCTGCAACTCTGAGAGATGATTTCACAGAACACAAAGAAGTTTCTCAGAAAGCTTCTTTCTCTTTGTTATCGGAGGATATTTCCTTTGGCCCTTTAGTCTTCAAAGGGATCCGAAATATCTGTTCTCAGATTCCACAGAAATAAGGCTAGCAAAGAGATCCACGAAATACAGATGTAACTCTGTGAGTGGAAGTCACATATCACAGAGCAGTTTCTCAGAAAGCTTCTTTCCAGATTTCATCGGAGGATATTTCCTTTTTCACCATAGCCGTCTATGGGCTTCCAAATATCACTTTGCAAATTCCACAAGAACTGTCTTAGCGAAAGGCTTCTTGAGGGGAAAGCTGTAAATCTGTGAGATGATTTCACAGAACACAAAGAAGTTTCTCAGAAAGCTTCTTTCTCTTTGTTATCGGAGGATATTTCCTTTGGCCCTTTAGTCTTCAAAGGGATCCGAAATATCTGTTCTCTGATTCCACAGAAATAAGGCTAGCAAAGAGATCCACGAAATACAGATGTAACTCTGTGAGTGGAAGTCACATATCACAGAGTAGTTTCTCAGAAATCTTCTTTCCAGATTTCATCGGAGGATATTTCCTTTTTCACCATAGCCGTCTATGGGCTTCCAAATATCACTTTGCCAATTCCACGAGAACTGTCTTAGCGAAAAGCTCCTTGAGGGGAAAGCTGCAACTCTGAGAGATGATTTCACAGAACACAAAGAAGTTTCTCAGAAAGCTTCTTTCTCTTTGTTATCGGAGGATATTTCCTTTGGCCCTATAGTCTTCAAAGGGATCCGAAATATCTGTTCTCAGATTCCACAGAAATAAGGCTAGCAAAGAGATCCACGAAATACAGATGTAACTCTGTGAGTGGAAGTCACATATCACAGAGCAGTTTCTCAGAAAGCTTCTTTCCAGATTTCATCGGAGGATATTTCCTTTTTCACCATAGCCGTCTATGGTCTTCAAATATCACTTTGCCAATTCCACAAGAACTGTCTTAGCGAAAGGCTTCTTGAGGGGAAAGCTGTAACTCTGTGAGATGATTTCACAGAACACAAAGAAGTTTCTCATAAAGCTTCTTTCTCTTTGTTATCGGAGGATATTTCCTTTGGCCCTATAGTCTTCAAAGGGATCCGAAATATCTGTTCTCAGATTCCACAGAAATAAGGCTAGCAAAGAGATCCACGAAATACAGATATAACTCTGTGAGTGGAAGTCACATATCACAGAGCAGTTTCTCAGAAAGCTTCTTTACAGATTTCATCCGAGGATATTTCCTTTTTCAAGATAGCCCTCTATGGGCTTCCAAATATCACTTTGCCATTTCCACAAGAACTGTCTTAGCGAAAGGCTTCTTGAGAGGAAAGCTGTAACTCAGGGAGATGATTTCACAGAACACAATGAAGTTTCTCAGAAAGCTTCTTTCTCTTTGTTATGGGAGGATATTTCCTTTCTCCCTATAGTCTTCAAAGGGATCCGAAATATCTGTTCTCAGATTCCACAGAAATAAGGCTAGCAAAGATATCCACGAAATACAGATGTAACTCTGTGAGTGGAAGTCACATATCACAGAGCAGTTTCTCAGAAAGCTTCTTTCCAGATTTCATCGGAGGATATTTCCTTTTTCACCATAGCCGTCTATGGGCTTCCAAATATCACTTTGCCAATTCCACAAGAACTGTCTTAGCGAAAGGCTTCTTGAGGGGAAAGCTGTAACTCTGTGAGATGATTTCACAGAACACAAAGAAGTTTCTCAGAAAGCTTCTTTCTCTTTGTTATCGGAGGATATTTCCTTTGGCCCTTTAGTCTTCAAAGGGATCCGAAATATCTGTTCTCAGATTCCACAGAAATAAGGCTAGCAAAGAGATCCACGAAATACAGATGTAACTCTGTGAGTGGAAGTCACATATCACAGAGCAGTTTCTCAGAAAGCTTCTTTCCAGATTTCATCGGAGGATATTTCCTTTTTCACCATAGCCGTCTATGGGCTTCCAAATATCACTTTGCCAATTCCACGAGAACTGTCTTAGCGAAAAGCTTCTTGAGGGGAAAGCTGCAACTCTGAGAGATGATTTCACAGAACACAAAGAAGTTTCTCAGAAAGCTTCTTTCTCTTTGTTATCGGAGGATATTTCCTTTGGCCCTATAGTATTCAAAGGGATCCGAAATAATTGTTCTCAGATTCCACAGAAATAAGGCTAGCAAAGAGATCCACGAAATACAGATGTAACTCTGTGAGTGGAAGTCACATATCACAGATCAGTTTCTCAGAACGCTTCTTTCCAGATTTCATCTGAGGATATTTCCTTTTTCACCATAGCCCTCTATGGGCTTCCAAATATCACTTTGCCAATTGCACAAGAACTGTCTTAGCGAAAGGCTTCTTGAGGGGAAAGCTGTAACTCTATGAGATGATTTCACAGAACACAAAGAAGTTTCTCAGAAAGCTTCTTTCTCTTTGTTATCGGAGGATATTTCCTTTGGCCCTATAGTCTACAAAGGCATCCGAAATATCTGTTCTCAGATTCCACAGAAATAAGTCTAGCAAAGAGATCCACGAAATACAGATGTAACTCTGTGAGTGGAAGTCACATATCACAGAGCAGTTTCTCAGAAAGCTTCTTTCCAGATTTCATTGGAGGATTTTTCCTTTTTCACCATAGCCCTCTATGGGCTTCCAAATATCACTTTGCCAATTCCACAAGAACTGTCTTAGCGAAAGGCTTCTTGAGGGGAAAGCTCTAACTCTGTGAGATGATTTCACAGAACACAAAGAATTTTCTCAGAAAGCTTCTTTCTCTTTGTTATCGGAGGATATTTCCTGTGGCCCTATAGTCTTCAAAGGGATCCGAAATATCTGTTCTCAGATTCCACAGAAATAAGGCTAGCAAAGAGATCCACGAAATACAGATGTAACTCTGTGAGTGGAAGTCACATATCACAGAGCAGTTTCTCAGAAAGCTTCTTTCCAGATTTCATTGCAGGATATTTCCTTTTTTACCATTGCCCTCTATGGGCTTCCAAATATCACTTTGCCAATTCCACAAGAACTGTCTTAGAGAAAGGCTTCTTGAGGGGAAAGCTGTAACTCTGTGAGATGATTTCACAGAACACAAAGAAGTTTCTCAGAAAGCTTCTTTCTCTTTGTTATCGGAGGATATTTCCTTTGGCCCTATAGTCTTCAAAGGGATCCGAAATATCTGTTCTCAGATTCCACAGAAATAAGGCTAGCAAAGAGATCCACGAAATACAGATGTAACTCTGTGAGTGGAAGTCACATATCACAGAGCAGTTTCTCAGAAAGCTTCTTTCCAGATTTCATCGGAGGATATTTCCTTTTTCACCATAGCCGTCTATGGGCTTCCAAATATCACTTTGCCAATTCCACAAGAACTGTCTTAGCGAAAGGCTTCTTGAGGGGAAAGCTGTAACTCTGTGAGATGATTTCACAGAACACAAAGAAGTTTCTCAGAAAGCTTCTTTCTCTTTGTTATCGGAGGATATTTCCTTTGGCCCTTTAGTCTTCAAAGGGATCTGAAATATCTGTTCTCAGATTCCACAGAAATAAGGCTAGCAAAGAGATCCACGAAATACAGATGTAACTCTGTGAGTGGAAGTCACATATCACAGAGCAGTTTCTCAGAAATCTTCTTTCCAGATTTCATCGGAGGATATTTCCTTTTTCACCATAGCCGTCTATGGGCTTCCAAATATCACTTTGCCAATTCCACAAGAACTGTCTTAGCGAAAAGCTCCTTGCGGGGAAAGCTGCAACTCTGAGAGATGATTTCACAGAACACAAAGAAGTTTCTCAGAAAGCTTCTTTCTCTTTGTTATCGGAGGATATTTCCTTTGGCCCTATAGTCTTCAAAGGGATCCGAAATATCTGTTCTCAGATTCCACAGAAATAAGGCTAGCAAAGAGATCCACGAAATACAGATGTAACTCTGTGAGTGGAAGTCACATATCACAGAGCGGTTTCTCAGAAAGCTTCTTTCCAGATTTCATCGGAGGATATTTCCTTTTTCACTATAGCTGTCTATGGGCTTCCAAATATCACTTTGCCAATTCCACAAGAACTGTCTTAGCGAAAGGCTTCTTGAGGGGAAAGCTGTAACTCTGTGAGATGATTTCACAGAACACAAAGAAGTTTCTCAGAAAGCTTCTTTCTCTTTGTTATCGGAGGATATTTCCTTTGGCCCTATAGTCTTCAAAGGGATCCGAAATATCTGTTCTCAGATTCCACAGAAATAAGGCTAGCAAAGAGATCCACAAAATACAGATATAACTCTGTGAGTGGAAGTCACATATCACAGAGCAGTTTCTCAGAAAGCTTCTTTCCAGATTTCATCGGAGGATATTTCCTTTTTCAAGATAGCCCTCTATGGGCTTCCAAATATCACTTTGCCATTTCCACAAGAACTGTCTTAGCGAAAGGATTCTTGAGAGGAAAGCTGTAACTCAGGGAGATGATTTCACAGAACACAATGAAGTTTCTCAGAAAGCTTCTTTCTCTTTGTTATGGGAGGATATTTCCTTTCTCCCTATAGTCTTCAAAGGGATCCGAAATATCTGTTCTCAGATTCCACAGAAATAAGGCTAGTAAAGAGATCCACGAAATACAGATGTAACTCTGTGAGTGGAAGTCACATATCACAGAGCAGTTTCTCAGAAAGCTGCTTTCCAGATTTCATCGGAGGATATTTCCTTTTTCACCATAGCCCTCTATGGGCTTCCAAGTATCACTTTTCCAATTCCACAAGAACTGTTTTAGCGAAAGGCTTCTTGAGGGGAAAGCTGTAACTCTGACAGATGATTTCACAGAACACAAAGAAGTTTCTCAGAAAGCTTCTTTCTCTTTGTTATCGGAGGATATTTCCTTTGGCCCTATAGTCTTCAAAGGGATCCGAAATATCTGTTCTCAGATTCCACAGAAATAAGGCTAGCAAAGAGATCCACGAAATACAGATGTAACTCTGTGAGTGGAAGTCACATATCACAGAGCAGTTTCTCAGAAAGCTTCTTTCCAGATTTCATTGGAGGATATTTCCTTTTTTACCATTGCCCTCTATGGGCTTCCAAATATCACTTTGCCAATTCCACAAGAACTGTCTTAGAGAAAGGCTTCTTGAGGGGAAAGCTGTAACTCTGTGAGATGATTTCACAGAACACAAAGAAGTTTCTCAGAAAGCTTCTTTCTCTTTGTTATCGGAGGATATTTCCTTTGGCCCTATAGTCTTCAAAGGGATCCGAAATATCTGTTCTCAGATTCCACAGAAATAAGGCTAGCAAAGAGATCCACGAAATACAGATGTAACTCTGTGAGTGGAAGTCACATATCACAGAGCAGTTTCTCAGAAAGCTTCTTTCCAGATTTCATCGGAGGATATTTCCTTTTTCACCATAGCCGTCTATGGGCTTCCAAATATCACTTTGCCAATTCCACGAGAACTGTCTTAGCGAAAGGCTTCTTGAGGGGAAAGCTGTAACTCTGTGAGATGATTTCACAGAACACAAAGAAGTTTCTCAGAAAGCTTCTTTCTCTTTGTTATCGGAGGATATTTCCTTTGGCCCTTTAGTCTTCAAAGGGATCCGAAATATCTGTTCTCAGATTCCACAGAAATAAGGCTAGCAAAGAGATCCACGAAATACAGATGTAACTCTGTGAGTGGAAGTCACATATCACAGAGCGGTTTCTCAGAAATCTTCTTTCCAGATTTCATCGGAGGATATTTCCTTTTTCACCATAGCCGTCTATGGGCTTCCAAATATCACTTTGCCAATTCCACAAGAACTGTCTTAGCGAAAAGCTCCTTGCGGGGAAAGCTGCAACTCTGAGAGATGATTTCACAGAACACAAAGAAGTTTCTCAGAAAGCTTCTTTCTCTTTGTTATCGGAGGATATTTCCTTTGGCCCTTTAGTCTTCAAAGGGATCCGAAATATCTGTTCTCAGATTCCACAGAAATAAGGCTAGCAAAGAGATCCACGAAATACAGATGTAACTCTGTGAGTGGAAGTCACATATCACAGAGCAGTTTCTCAGAAAGCTTCTTTCCAGATTTCATCGGAGGATATTTCCTTTTTCACCATAGCCGTCTATGGGCTTCCAAATATCACTTTGCAAATTCCACAAGAACTGTCTTAGCGAAAGGCTTCTTGAGGGGAAAGCTGTAAATCTGTGAGATGATTTCACAGAACACAAAGAAGTTTCTCAGAAAGCTTCTTTCTCTTTGTTATCGGAGGATATTTCCTTTGGCCCTTTAGTCTTCAAAGGGATCCGAAATATCTGTTCTCTGATTCCACAGAAATAAGGCTAGCAAAGAGATCCACGAAATACAGATGTAACTCTGTGAGTGGAAGTCACATATCACAGAGTAGTTTCTCAGAAATCTTCTTTCCAGATTTCATCGGAGGATATTTCCTTTTTCACCATAGCCGTCTATGGGCTTCCAAATATCACTTTGCCAATTCCACGAGAACTGTCTTAGCGAAAAGCTCCTTGAGGGGAAAGCTGCAACTCTGAGAGATGATTTCACAGAACACAAAGAAGTTTCTCAGAAAGCTTCTTTCTCTTTGTTATCGGAGGATATTTCCTTTGGCCCTATAGTCTTCAAAGGGATCCGAAATATCTGTTCTCAGATTCCACAGAAATAAGGCTAGCAAAGAGATCCACGAAATACAGATGTAACTCTGTGAGTGGAAGTCACATATCACAGAGCGGTTTCTCAGAAAGCTTCTTTCCAGATTTCATCGGAGGATATTTCCTTTTTCACTATAGCTGTCTATGGGCTTCCAAATATCACTTTGCCAATTCCACAAGAACTGTCTTAGCGAAAGGCTTCTTGAGGGGAAAGCTGTAACTCTGTGAGATGATTTCACAGAACACAAAGAAGTTTCTCAGAAAGCTTCTTTCTCTTTGTTATCGGAGGATATTTCCTTTGGCCCTATAGTCTTCAAAGGGATCCGAAATATCTGTTCTCAGATTCCACAGAAATAAGGCTAGCAAAGAGATCCACAAAATACAGATATAACTCTGTGAGTGGAAGTCACATATCACAGAGCAGTTTCTCAGAAAGCTTCTTTCCAGATTTCATCGGAGGATATTTCCTTTTTCAAGATAGCCCTCTATGGGCTTCCAAATATCACTTTGCCATTTCCACAAGAACTGTCTTAGCGAAAGGATTCTTGAGAGGAAAGCTGTAACTCAGGGAGATGATTTCACAGAACACAATGAAGTTTCTCAGAAAGCTTCTTTCTCTTTGTTATGGGAGGATATTTCCTTTCTCCCTATAGTCTTCAAAGGGATCCGAAATATCTGTTCTCAGATTCCACAGAAATAAGGCTAGTAAAGAGATCCACGAAATACAGATGTAACTCTGTGAGTGGAAGTCACATATCACAGAGCAGTTTCTCAGAAAGCTGCTTTCCAGATTTCATCGGAGGATATTTCCTTTTTCACCATAGCCCTCTATGGGCTTCCAAGTATCACTTTTCCAATTCCACAAGAACTGTTTTAGCGAAAGGCTTCTTGAGGGGAAAGCTGTAACTCTGACAGATGATTTCACAGAACACAAAGAAGTTTCTCAGAAAGCTTCTTTCTCTTTGTTATCGGAGGATATTTCCTTTGGCCCTATAGTCTTCAAAGGGATCCGAAATATCTGTTCTCAGATTCCACAGAAATAAGGCTAGCAAAGAGATCCACGAAATACAGATGTAACTCTGTGAGTGGAAGTCACATATCACAGAGCAGTTTCTCAGAAAGCTTCTTTCCAGATTTCATTGGAGGATATTTCCTTTTTTACCATTGCCCTCTATGGGCTTCCAAATATCACTTTGCCAATTCCACAAGAACTGTCTTAGAGAAAGGCTTCTTGAGGGGAAAGCTGTAACTCTGTGAGATGATTTCACAGAACACAAAGAAGTTTCTCAGAAAGCTTCTTTCTCTTTGTTATCGGAGGATATTTCCTTTGGCCCTATAGTCTTCAAAGGGATCCGAAATATCTGTTCTCAGATTCCACAGAAATAAGGCTAGCAAAGAGATCCACGAAATACAGATGTAACTCTGTGAGTGGAAGTCACATATCACAGAGCAGTTTCTCAGAAAGCTTCTTTCCAGATTTCATCGGAGGATATTTCCTTTTTCACCATAGCCGTCTATGGGCTTCCAAATATCACTTTGCCAATTCCACGAGAACTGTCTTAGCGAAAGGCTTCTTGAGGGGAAAGCTGTAACTCTGTGAGATGATTTCACAGAACACAAAGAAGTTTCTCAGAAAGCTTCTTTCTCTTTGTTATCGGAGGATATTTCCTTTGGCCCTTTAGTCTTCAAAGGGATCCGAAATATCTGTTCTCAGATTCCACAGAAATAAGGCTAGCAAAGAGATCCACGAAATACAGATGTAACTCTGTGAGTGGAAGTCACATATCACAGAGCAGTTTCTCAGAAATCTTCTTTCCAGATTTCATCGGAGGATATTTCCTTTTTCACCATAGCCGTCTATGGGCTTCCAAATATCACTTTGCCAATTCCACAAGAACTGTCTTAGCGAAAAGCTCCTTGCGGGGAAAGCTGCAACTCTGAGAGATGATTTCACAGAACACAAAGAAGTTTCTCAGAAAGCTTCTTTCTCTTTGTTATCGGAGGATATTTCCTTTGGCCCTTTAGTCTTCAAAGGGATCCGAAATATCTGTTCTCAGATTCCACAGAAATAAGGCTAGCAAAGAGATCCACGAAATACAGATGTAACTCTGTGAGTGGAAGTCACATATCACAGAGCAGTTTCTCAGAAAGCTTCTTTCCAGATTTCATCGGAGGATATTTCCTTTTTCACCATAGCCGTCTATGGGCTTCCAAATATCACTTTGCAAATTCCACAAGAACTGTCTTAGCGAAAGGCTTCTTGAGGGGAAAGCTGTAAATCTGTGAGATGATTTCACAGAACACAAAGAAGTTTCTCAGAAAGCTTCTTTCTCTTTGTTATCGGAGGATATTTCCTTTGGCCCTTTAGTCTTCAAAGGGATCCGAAATATCTGTTCTCTGATTCCACAGAAATAAGGCTAGCAAAGAGATCCACGAAATACAGATGTAACTCTGTGAGTGGAAGTCACATATCACAGAGTAGTTTCTCAGAAATCTTCTTTCCAGATTTCATCGGAGGATATTTCCTTTTTCACCATAGCCGTCTATGGGCTTCCAAATATCACTTTGCCAATTCCACGAGAACTGTCTTAGCGAAAAGCTCCTTGAGGGGAAAGCTGCAACTCTGAGAGATGATTTCACAGAACACAAAGAAGTTTCTCAGAAAGCTTCTTTCTCTTTGTTATCGGAGGATATTTCCTTTGGCCCTATAGTCTTCAAAGGGATCCGAAATATCTGTTCTCAGATTCCACAGAAATAAGGCTAGCAAAGAGATCCACGAAATACAGATGTAACTCTGTGAGTGGAAGTCACATATCACAGAGCAGTTTCTCAGAAAGCTTCTTTCCAGATTTCATCGGAGGATATTTCCTTTTTCACCATAGCCGTCTATGGTCTTCAAATATCACTTTGCCAATTCCACAAGAACTGTCTTAGCGAAAGGCTTCTTGAGGGGAAAGCTGTAACTCTGTGAGATGATTTCACAGAACACAAAGAAGTTTCTCATAAAGCTTCTTTCTCTTTGTTATCGGAGGATATTTCCTTTGGCCCTATAGTCTTCAAAGGGATCCGAAATATCTGTTCTCAGATTCCACAGAAATAAGGCTAGCAAAGAGATCCACGAAATACAGATATAACTCTGTGAGTGGAAGTCACATATCACAGAGCAGTTTCTCAGAAAGCTTCTTTCCAGATTTCATCCGAGGATATTTCCTTTTTCAAGATAGCCCTCTATGGGCTTCCAAATATCACTTTGCCATTTCCACAAGAACTGTCTTAGCGAAAGGCTTCTTGAGAGGAAAGCTGTAACTCAGGGAGATGATTTCACAGAACACAATGAAGTTTCTCAGAAAGCTTCTTTCTCTTTGTTATGGGAGGATATTTCCTTTCTCCCTATAGTCTTCAAAGGGATCCGAAATATCTGTTCTCAGATTCCACAGAAATAAGGCTAGCAAAGATATCCACGAAATACAGATGTAACTCTGTGAGTGGAAGTCACATATCACAGAGCAGTTTCTCAGAAAGCTTCTTTCCAGATTTCATCGGAGGATATTTCCTTTTTCACCATAGCCGTCTATGGGCTTCCAAATATCACTTTGCCAATTCCACAAGAACTGTCTTAGCGAAAGGCTTCTTGAGGGGAAAGCTGTAACTCTGTGAGATGATTTCACAGAACACAAAGAAGTTTCTCAGAAAGCTTCTTTCTCTTTGTTATCGGAGGATATTTCCTTTGGCCCTTTAGTCTTCAAAGGGATCCGAAATATCTGTTCTCAGATTCCACAGAAATAAGGCTAGCAAAGAGATCCACGAAATACAGATGTAACTCTGTGAGTGGAAGTCACATATCACAGAGCAGTTTCTCAGAATGCTTCTTTCCAGATTTCATCGGAGGATATTTCCTTTTTCACCATAGCCGTCTATGGGCTTCCAAATATCACTTTGCCAATTCCACGAGAACTGTCTTAGCGAAAAGCTTCTTGAGGGGAAAGCTGCAACTCTGAGAGATGATTTCACAGAACACAAAGAAGTTTCTCAGAAAGCTTCTTTCTCTTTGTTATCGGAGGATATTTCCTTTGGCCCTATAGTATTCAAAGGGATCCGAAATAATTGTTCTCAGATTCCACAGAAATAAGGCTAGCAAAGAGATCCACGAAATACAGATGTAACTCTGTGAGTGGAAGTCACATATCACAGATCAGTTTCTCAGAACGCTTCTTTCCAGATTTCATCTGAGGATATTTCCTTTTTCACCATAGCCCTCTATGGGCTTCCAAATATCACTTTGCCAATTCCACAAGAACTGTCTTAGCGAAAGGCTTCTTGAGGGGAAAGCTGTAACTCTATGAGATGATTTCACAGAACACAAAGAAGTTTCTCAGAAAGCTTCTTTCTCTTTGTTATCGGAGGATATTTCCTTTGGCCCTATAGTCTACAAAGGCATCCGAAATATCTGTTCTCAGATTCCACAGAAATAAGTCTAGCAAAGAGATCCACGAAATACAGATGTAACTCTGTGAGTGGAAGTCACATATCACAGAGCAGTTTCTCAGAAAGCTTCTTTCCAGATTTCATTGGAGGATTTTTCCTTTTTCACCATAGCCCTCTATGGGCTTCCAAATATCACTTTGCCAATTCCACAAGAACTGTCTTAGCGAAAGGCTTCTTGAGGGGAAAGCTCTAACTCTGTGAGATGATTTCACAGAACACAAAGAATTTTCTCAGAAAGCTTCTTTCTCTTTGTTATCGGAGGATATTTCCTGTGGCCCTATAGTCTTCAAAGGGATCCGAAATATCTGTTCTCAGATTCCACAGAAATAAGGCTAGCAAAGAGATCCACGAAATACAGATGTAACTCTGTGAGTGGAAGTCACATATCACAGAGCAGTTTCTCAGAAAGCTTCTTTCCAGATTTCATCGGAGGATATTTCCTTTTTTACCATTGCCCTCTATGGGCTTCCAAATATCACTTTGCCAATTCCACAAGAACTGTCTTAGAGAAAGGCTTCTTGAGGGGAAAGCTGTAACTCTGTGAGATGATTTCACAGAACACAAAGAAGTTTCTCAGAAAGCTTCTTTCTCTTTGTTATCGGAGGATATTTCCTTTGGCCCTATAGTCTTCAAAGGGATCCGAAATATCTGTTCTCAGATTCCACAGAAATAAGGCTAGCAAAGAGATCCACGAAATACAGATGTAACTCTGTGAGTGGAAGTCACATATCACAGAGCAGTTTCTCAGAAAGCTTCTTTCCAGATTTCATCGGAGGATATTTCCTTTTTCACCATAGCCGTCTATGGGCTTCCAAATATCACTTTGCCAATTCCACAAGAACTGTCTTAGCGAAAGGCTTCTTGAGGGGAAAGCTGTAACTCTGTGAGATGATTTCACAGAACACAAAGAAGTTTCTCAGAAAGCTTCTTTCTCTTTGTTATCGGAGGATATTTCCTTTGGCCCTTTAGTCTTCAAAGGGATCTGAAATATCTGTTCTCAGATTCCACAGAAATAAGGCTAGCAAAGAGATCCACGAAATACAGATGTAACTCTGTGAGTGGAAGTCACATATCACAGAGCAGTTTCTCAGAAATCTTCTTTCCAGATTTCATCGGAGGATATTTCCTTTTTCACCATAGCCGTCTATGGGCTTCCAAATATCACTTTGCCAATTCCACAAGAACTGTCTTAGCGAAAAGCTCCTTGCGGGGAAAGCTGCAACTCTGAGAGATGATTTCACAGAACACAAAGAAGTTTCTCAGAAAGCTTCTTTCTCTTTGTTATCGGAGGATATTTCCTTTGGCCCTATAGTCTTCAAAGGGATCCGAAATATCTGTTCTCAGATTCCACAGAAATAAGGCTAGCAAAGAGATCCACGAAATACAGATGTAACTCTGTGAGTGGAAGTCACATATCACAGAGCGGTTTCTCAGAAAGCTTCTTTCCAGATTTCATCGGAGGATATTTCCTTTTTCACTATAGCTGTCTATGGGCTTCCAAATATCACTTTGCCAATTCCACAAGAACTGTCTTAGCGAAAGGCTTCTTGAGGGGAAAGCTGTAACTCTGTGAGATGATTTCACAGAACACAAAGAAGTTTCTCAGAAAGCTTCTTTCTCTTTGTTATCGGAGGATATTTCCTTTGGCCCTATAGTCTTCAAAGGGATCCGAAATATCTGTTCTCAGATTCCACAGAAATAAGGCTAGCAAAGAGATCCACGAAATACAGATGTAACTCTGTGAGTGGAAGTCACATATCACAGAGCAGTTTCTCAGAAAGCTTCTTTCCAGATTTCATCGGAGGATATTTCCTTTTTCACCATAGCCGTCTATGGGCTTCCAAATATCACTTTGCCAATTCCACGAGAACTGTCTTAGCGAAAGGCTTCTTGAGGGGAAAGCTGTAACTCTGTGAGATGATTTCACAGAACACAAAGAAGTTTCTCAGAAAGCTTCTTTCTCTTTGTTATCGGAGGATATTTCCTTTGGCCCTTTAGTCTTCAAAGGGATCCGAAATATCTGTTCTCAGATTCCACAGAAATAAGGCTAGCAAAGAGATCCACGAAATACAGATGTAACTCTGTGAGTGGAAGTCACATATCACAGAGCAGTTTCTCAGAAATCTTCTTTCCAGATTTCATCGGAGGATATTTCCTTTTTCACCATAGCCGTCTATGGGCTTCCAAATATCACTTTGCCAATTCCACAAGAACTGTCTTAGCGAAAAGCTCCTTGCGGGGAAAGCTGCAACTCTGAGAGATGATTTCACAGAACACAAAGAAGTTTCTCAGAAAGCTTCTTTCTCTTTGTTATCGGAGGATATTTCCTTTGGCCCTTTAGTCTTCAAAGGGATCCGAAATATCTGTTCTCAGATTCCACAGAAATAAGGCTAGCAAAGAGATCCACGAAATACAGATGTAACTCTGTGAGTGGAAGTCACATATCACAGAGCAGTTTCTCAGAAAGCTTCTTTCCAGATTTCATCGGAGGATATTTCCTTTTTCACCATAGCCGTCTATGGGCTTCCAAATATCACTTTGCAAATTCCACAAGAACTGTCTTAGCGAAAGGCTTCTTGAGGGGAAAGCTGTAAATCTGTGAGATGATTTCACAGAACACAAAGAAGTTTCTCAGAAAGCTTCTTTCTCTTTGTTATCGGAGGATATTTCCTTTGGCCCTTTAGTCTTCAAAGGGATCCGAAATATCTGTTCTCTGATTCCACAGAAATAAGGCTAGCAAAGAGATCCACGAAATACAGATGTAACTCTGTGAGTGGAAGTCACATATCACAGAGTAGTTTCTCAGAAATCTTCTTTCCAGATTTCATCGGAGGATATTTCCTTTTTCACCATAGCCGTCTATGGGCTTCCAAATATCACTTTGCCAATTCCACGAGAACTGTCTTAGCGAAAAGCTCCTTGAGGGGAAAGCTGCAACTCTGAGAGATGATTTCACAGAACACAAAGAAGTTTCTCAGAAAGCTTCTTTCTCTTTGTTATCGGAGGATATTTCCTTTGGCCCTATAGTCTTCAAAGGGATCCGAAATATCTGTTCTCAGATTCCACAGAAATAAGGCTAGCAAAGAGATCCACGAAATACAGATGTAACTCTGTGAGTGGAAGTCACATATCACAGAGCAGTTTCTCAGAAAGCTTCTTTCCAGATTTCATCGGAGGATATTTCCTTTTTCACCATAGCCGTCTATGGTCTTCAAATATCACTTTGCCAATTCCACAAGAACTGTCTTAGCGAAAGGCTTCTTGAGGGGAAAGCTGTAACTCTGTGAGATGATTTCACAGAACACAAAGAAGTTTCTCATAAAGCTTCTTTCTCTTTGTTATCGGAGGATATTTCCTTTGGCCCTATAGTCTTCAAAGGGATCCGAAATATCTGTTCTCAGATTCCACAGAAATAAGGCTAGCAAAGAGATCCACGAAATACAGATATAACTCTGTGAGTGGAAGTCACATATCACAGAGCAGTTTCTCAGAAAGCTTCTTTCCAGATTTCATCCGAGGATATTTCCTTTTTCAAGATAGCCCTCTATGGGCTTCCAAATATCACTTTGCCATTTCCACAAGAACTGTCTTAGCGAAAGGCTTCTTGAGAGGAAAGCTGTAACTCAGGGAGATGATTTCACAGAACACAATGAAGTTTCTCAGAAAGCTTCTTTCTCTTTGTTATGGGAGGATATTTCCTTTCTCCCTATAGTCTTCAAAGGGATCCGAAATATCTGTTCTCAGATTCCACAGAAATAAGGCTAGCAAAGATATCCACGAAATACAGATGTAACTCTGTGAGTGGAAGTCACATATCACAGAGCAGTTTCTCAGAAAGCTTCTTTCCAGATTTCATCGGAGGATATTTCCTTTTTCACCATAGCCCTCTATGGGCTTCCAAATATCACTTTGCCAATTCCACAAGAACTGTCTTAGCGAAAGGCTTCTTGAGGGGAAAGCTCTAACTCTGTGAGATGATTTCACAGAACACAAAGAATTTTCTCAGAAAGCTTCTTTCTCTTTGTTATCGGAGGATATTTCCTGTGGCCCTATAGTCTTCAAAGGGATCCGAAATATCTGTTCTCAGATTCCACAGAAATAAGGCTAGCAAAGAGATCCACGAAATACAGATGTAACTCTGTGAGTGGAAGTCACATATCACAGAGCAGTTTCTCAGAAAGCTTCTTTCCAGATTTCATTGCAGGATATTTCCTTTTTTACCATTGCCCTCTATGGGCTTCCAAATATCACTTTGCCAATTCCACAAGAACTGTCTTAGAGAAAGGCTTCTTGAGGGGAAAGCTGTAACTCTGTGAGATGATTTCACAGAACACAAAGAAGTTTCTCAGAAAGCTTCTTTCTCTTTGTTATCGGAGGATATTTCCTTTGGCCCTATAGTCTTCAAAGGGATCCGAAATATCTGTTCTCAGATTCCACAGAAATAAGGCTAGCAAAGAGATCCACGAAATACAGATGTAACTCTGTGAGTGGAAGTCACATATCACAGAGCAGTTTCTCAGAAAGCTTCTTTCCAGATTTCATCGGAGGATATTTCCTTTTTCACCATAGCCGTCTATGGGCTTCCAAATATCACTTTGCCAATTCCACAAGAACTGTCTTAGCGAAAGGCTTCTTGAGGGGAAAGCTGTAACTCTGTGAGATGATTTCACAGAACACAAAGAAGTTTCTCAGAAAGCTTCTTTCTCTTTGTTATCGGAGGATATTTCCTTTGGCCCTTTAGTCTTCAAAGGGATCTGAAATATCTGTTCTCAGATTCCACAGAAATAAGGCTAGCAAAGAGATCCACGAAATACAGATGTAACTCTGTGAGTGGAAGTCACATATCACAGAGCAGTTTCTCAGAAATCTTCTTTCCAGATTTCATCGGAGGATATTTCCTTTTTCACCATAGCCGTCTATGGGCTTCCAAATATCACTTTGCCAATTCCACAAGAACTGTCTTAGCGAAAAGCTCCTTGCGGGGAAAGCTGCAACTCTGAGAGATGATTTCACAGAACACAAAGAAGTTTCTCAGAAAGCTTCTTTCTCTTTGTTATCGGAGGATATTTCCTTTGGCCCTATAGTCTTCAAAGGGATCCGAAATATCTGTTCTCAGATTCCACAGAAATAAGGCTAGCAAAGAGATCCACGAAATACAGATGTAACTCTGTGAGTGGAAGTCACATATCACAGAGCGGTTTCTCAGAAAGCTTCTTTCCAGATTTCATCGGAGGATATTTCCTTTTTCACTATAGCTGTCTATGGGCTTCCAAATATCACTTTGCCAATTCCACAAGAACTGTCTTAGCGAAAGGCTTCTTGAGGGGAAAGCTGTAACTCTGTGAGATGATTTCACAGAACACAAAGAAGTTTCTCAGAAAGCTTCTTTCTCTTTGTTATCGGAGGATATTTCCTTTGGCCCTATAGTCTTCAAAGGGATCCGAAATATCTGTTCTCAGATTCCACAGAAATAAGGCTAGCAAAGAGATCCACGAAATACAGATGTAACTCTGTGAGTGGAAGTCACATATCACAGAGCAGTTTCTCAGAAAGCTTCTTTCCAGATTTCATCGGAGGATATTTCCTTTTTCACCATAGCCGTCTATGGGCTTCCAAATATCACTTTGCCAATTCCACGAGAACTGTCTTAGCGAAAGGCTTCTTGAGGGGAAAGCTGTAACTCTGTGAGATGATTTCACAGAACACAAAGAAGTTTCTCAGAAAGCTTCTTTCTCTTTGTTATCGGAGGATATTTCCTTTGGCCCTTTAGTCTTCAAAGGGATCCGAAATATCTGTTCTCAGATTCCACAGAAATAAGGCTAGCAAAGAGATCCACGAAATACAGATGTAACTCTGTGAGTGGAAGTCACATATCACAGAGCAGTTTCTCAGAAATCTTCTTTCCAGATTTCATCGGAGGATATTTCCTTTTTCACCATAGCCGTCTATGGGCTTCCAAATATCACTTTGCCAATTCCACAAGAACTGTCTTAGCGAAAAGCTCCTTGCGGGGAAAGCTGCAACTCTGAGAGATGATTTCACAGAACACAAAGAAGTTTCTCAGAAAGCTTCTTTCTCTTTGTTATCGGAGGATATTTCCTTTGGCCCTTTAGTCTTCAAAGGGATCCGAAATATCTGTTCTCAGATTCCACAGAAATAAGGCTAGCAAAGAGATCCACGAAATACAGATGTAACTCTGTGAGTGGAAGTCACATATCACAGAGCAGTTTCTCAGAAAGCTTCTTTCCAGATTTCATCGGAGGATATTTCCTTTTTCACCATAGCCGTCTATGGGCTTCCAAATATCACTTTGCAAATTCCACAAGAACTGTCTTAGCGAAAGGCTTCTTGAGGGGAAAGCTGTAAATCTGTGAGATGATTTCACAGAACACAAAGAAGTTTCTCAGAAAGCTTCTTTCTCTTTGTTATCGGAGGATATTTCCTTTGGCCCTTTAGTCTTCAAAGGGATCCGAAATATCTGTTCTCTGATTCCACAGAAATAAGGCTAGCAAAGAGATCCACGAAATACAGATGTAACTCTGTGAGTGGAAGTCACATATCACAGAGTAGTTTCTCAGAAATCTTCTTTCCAGATTTCATCGGAGGATATTTCCTTTTTCACCATAGCCGTCTATGGGCTTCCAAATATCACTTTGCCAATTCCACGAGAACTGTCTTAGCGAAAAGCTCCTTGAGGGGAAAGCTGCAACTCTGAGAGATGATTTCACAGAACACAAAGAAGTTTCTCAGAAAGCTTCTTTCTCTTTGTTATCGGAGGATATTTCCTTTGGCCCTATAGTCTTCAAAGGGATCCGAAATATCTGTTCTCAGATTCCACAGAAATAAGGCTAGCAAAGAGATCCACGAAATACAGATGTAACTCTGTGAGTGGAAGTCACATATCACAGAGCAGTTTCTCAGAAAGCTTCTTTCCAGATTTCATCGGAGGATATTTCCTTTTTCACCATAGCCGTCTATGGTCTTCAAATATCACTTTGCCAATTCCACAAGAACTGTCTTAGCGAAAGGCTTCTTGAGGGGAAAGCTGTAACTCTGTGAGATGATTTCACAGAACACAAAGAAGTTTCTCATAAAGCTTCTTTCTCTTTGTTATCGGAGGATATTTCCTTTGGCCCTATAGTCTTCAAAGGGATCCGAAATATCTGTTCTCAGATTCCACAGAAATAAGGCTAGCAAAGAGATCCACGAAATACAGATATAACTCTGTGAGTGGAAGTCACATATCACAGAGCAGTTTCTCAGAAAGCTTCTTTCCAGATTTCATCCGAGGATATTTCCTTTTTCAAGATAGCCCTCTATGGGCTTCCAAATATCACTTTGCCATTTCCACAAGAACTGTCTTAGCGAAAGGCTTCTTGAGAGGAAAGCTGTAACTCAGGGAGATGATTTCACAGAACACAATGAAGTTTCTCAGAAAGCTTCTTTCTCTTTGTTATGGGAGGATATTTCCTTTCTCCCTATAGTCTTCAAAGGGATCCGAAATATCTGTTCTCAGATTCCACAGAAATAAGGCTAGCAAAGATATCCACGAAATACAGATGTAACTCTGTGAGTGGAAGTCACATATCACAGAGCAGTTTCTCAGAAAGCTTCTTTCCAGATTTCATCGGAGGATATTTCCTTTTTCACCATAGCCGTCTATGGGCTTCCAAATATCACTTTGCCAATTCCACAAGAACTGTCTTAGCGAAAGGCTTCTTGAGGGGAAAGCTGTAACTCTGTGAGATGATTTCACAGAACACAAAGAAGTTTCTCAGAAAGCTTCTTTCTCTTTGTTATCGGAGGATATTTCCTTTGGCCCTTTAGTCTTCAAAGGGATCCGAAATATCTGTTCTCAGATTCCACAGAAATAAGGCTAGCAAAGAGATCCACGAAATACAGATGTAACTCTGTGAGTGGAAGTCACATATCACAGAGCAGTTTCTCAGAATGCTTCTTTCCAGATTTCATCGGAGGATATTTCCTTTTTCACCATAGCCGTCTATGGGCTTCCAAATATCACTTTGCCAATTCCACGAGAACTGTCTTAGCGAAAAGCTTCTTGAGGGGAAAGCTGCAACTCTGAGAGATGATTTCACAGAACACAAAGAAGTTTCTCAGAAAGCTTCTTTCTCTTTGTTATCGGAGGATATTTCCTTTGGCCCTATAGTATTCAAAGGGATCCGAAATAATTGTTCTCAGATTCCACAGAAATAAGGCTAGCAAAGAGATGCACGAAATACAGATGTAACTCTGTGAGTGGAAGTCACATATCACAGAGCAGTTTCTCAGAACGCTTCTTTCCAGATTTCATCTGAGGATATTTCCTTTTTCACCATAGCCCTCTATGGGCTTCCAAATATCACTTTGCCAATTCCACAAGAACTGTCTTAGCGAAAGGCTTCTTGAGGGGAAAGCTGTAACTCTATGAGATGATTTCACAGAACACAAAGAAGTTTCTCAGAAAGCTTCTTTCTCTTTGTTATCGGAGGATATTTCCTTTGGCCCTATAGTCTACAAAGGCATCCGAAATATCTGTTCTCAGATTCCACAGAAATAAGTCTAGCAAAGAGATCCACGAAATACAGATGTAACTCTGTGAGTGGAAGTCACATATCACAGAGCAGTTTCTCAGAAAGCTTCTTTCCAGATTTCATTGGAGGATTTTTCCTTTTTCACCATAGCCCTCTATGGGCTTCCAAATATCACTTTGCCAATTCCACAAGAACTGTCTTAGCGAAAGGCTTCTTGAGGGGAAAGCTCTAACTCTGTGAGATGATTTCACAGAACACAAAGAATTTTCTCAGAAAGCTTCTTTCTCTTTGTTATCGGAGAATATTTCCTGTGGCCCTATAGTCTTCAAAGGGATCCGAAATATCTGTTCTCAGATTCCACAGAAATAAGGCTAGCAAAGAGATCCACGAAATACAGATGTAACTCTGTGAGTGGAAGTCACATATCACAGAGCAGTTTCTCAGAAAGCTTCTTTCCAGATTTCATTGCAGGATATTTCCTTTTTTACCATTGCCCTCTATGGGCTTCCAAATATCACTTTGCCAATTCCACAAGAACTGTCTTAGAGAAAGGCTTCTTGAGGGGAAAGCTGTAACTCTGTGAGATGATTTCACAGAACACAAAGAAGTTTCTCAGAAAGCTTCTTTCTCTTTGTTATCGGAGGATATTTCCTTTGACCCTATAGTCTTCAAAGGGATCCGAAATATCTGTTCTCAGATTCCACAGAAATAAGGCTAGCAAAGAGATCCACGAAATACAGATGTAACTCTGTGAGTGGAAGTCACATATCACAGAGCAGTTTCTCAGAAAGCTTCTTTCCAGATTTCATCGGAGGATATTTCCTTTTTCACCATAGCCGTCTATGGGCTTCCAAATATCACTTTGCCAATTCCACAAGAACTGTCTTAGCGAAAGGCTTCTTGAGGGGAAAGCTGTAACTCTGTGAGATGATTTCACAGAACACAAAGAAGTTTCTCAGAAAGCTTCTTTCTCTTTGTTATCGGAGGATATTTCCTTTGGCCCTTTAGTCTTCAAAGGGATCTGAAATATCTGTTCTCAGATTCCACAGAAATAAGGCTAGCAAAGAGATCCACGAAATACAGATGTAACTCTGTGAGTGGAAGTCACATATCACAGAGCAGTTTCTCAGAAATCTTCTTTCCAGATTTCATCGGAGGATATTTCCTTTTTCACCATAGCCGTCTATGGGCTTCCAAATATCACTTTGCCAATTCCACAAGAACTGTCTTAGCGAAAAGCTCCTTGCGGGGAAAGCTGCAACTCTGAGAGATGATTTCACAGAACACAAAGAAGTTTCTCAGAAAGCTTCTTTCTCTTTGTTATCGGAGGATATTTCCTTTGGCCCTATAGTCTTCAAAGGGATCCGAAATATCTGTTCTCAGATTCCACAGAAATAAGGCTAGCAAAGAGATCCACGAAATACAGATGTAACTCTGTGAGTGGAAGTCACATATCACAGAGCGGTTTCTCAGAAAGCTTCTTTCCAGATTTCATCGGAGGATATTTCCTTTTTCACTATAGCTGTCTATGGGCTTCCAAATATCACTTTGCCAATTCCACAAGAACTGTCTTAGCGAAAGGCTTCTTGAGGGGAAAGCTGTAACTCTGTGAGATGATTTCACAGAACACAAAGAAGTTTCTCAGAAAGCTTCTTTCTCTTTGTTATCGGAGGATATTTCCTTTGGCCCTATAGTCTTCAAAGGGATCCGAAATATCTGTTCTCAGATTCCACAGAAATAAGGCTAGCAAAGAGATCCACAAAATACAGATATAACTCTGTGAGTGGAAGTCACATATCACAGAGCAGTTTCTCAGAAAGCTTCTTTCCAGATTTCATCGGAGGATATTTCCTTTTTCAAGATAGCCCTCTATGGGCTTCCAAATATCACTTTGCCATTTCCACAAGAACTGTCTTAGCGAAAGGATTCTTGAGAGGAAAGCTGTAACTCAGGGAGATGATTTCACAGAACACAATGAAGTTTCTCAGAAAGCTTCTTTCTCTTTGTTATGGGAGGATATTTCCTTTCTCCCTATAGTCTTCAAAGGGATCCGAAATATCTGTTCTCAGATTCCACAGAAATAAGGCTAGTAAAGAGATCCACGAAATACAGATGTAACTCTGTGAGTGGAAGTCACATATCACAGAGCAGTTTCTCAGAAAGCTGCTTTCCAGATTTCATCGGAGGATATTTCCTTTTTCACCATAGCCCTCTATGGGCTTCCAAGTATCACTTTTCCAATTCCACAAGAACTGTTTTAGCGAAAGGCTTCTTGAGGGGAAAGCTGTAACTCTGACAGATGATTTCACAGAACACAAAGAAGTTTCTCAGAAAGCTTCTTTCTCTTTGTTATTGGAGGATATTTCCTTTGGCCCTATAGTCTTCAAAGGGATCCGAAATATCTGTTCTCAGATTCCACAGAAATAAGGCTAGCAAAGAGATCCACGAAATACAGATGTAACTCTGTGAGTGGAAGTCACATATCACAGAGCAGTTTCTCAGAAAGCTTCTTTCCAGATTTCATTGGAGGATATTTCCTTTTTCACCGTAGCCGTCTATGGGCTTCCAAATATCACTTTGCCAATTCCACAAGAACTGTCTTAGCGAAAGGCTTCTTGAGGGGAAAGCTGTAACTCTGTGAGATGATTTCACAGAACACAAAGAAGTTTCTCAGAAAGCTTCTTTCTCTTTGTTATCGGAGGATATTTCCTTTGGCCCTTTAGTCTTCAAAGGGATCCGAAATATCTGTTCTCAGATTCCACAGAAATAAGGCTAGCAAAGAGATCCACGAAATACAGATGTAACTCTGTGAGTGGAAGTCACATATCACAGAGCAGTTTCTCAGAAAGCTTCTTTCCAGATTTCATCGGAGGATATTTCCTTTTTCACCATAGCCGTCTATGGGCTTCCAAATATCACTTTGCAAATTCCACAAGAACTGTCTTAGCGAAAGGCTTCTTGAGGGGAAAGCTGTAAATCTGTGAGATGATTTCACAGAACACAAAGAAGTTTCTCAGAAAGCTTCTTTCTCTTTGTTATCGGAGGATATTTCCTTTGGCCCTTTAGTCTTCAAAGGGATCCGAAATATCTGTTCTCTGATTCCACAGAAATAAGGCTAGCAAAGAGATCCACGAAATACAGATGTAACTCTGTGAGTGGAAGTCACATATCACAGAGTAGTTTCTCAGAAATCTTCTTTCCAGATTTCATCGGAGGATATTTCCTTTTTCACCATAGCCGTCTATGGGCTTCCAAATATCACTTTGCCAATTCCACGAGAACTGTCTTAGCGAAAAGCTCCTTGAGGGGAAAGCTGCAACTCTGAGAGATGATTTCACAGAACACAAAGAAGTTTCTCAGAAAGCTTCTTTCTCTTTGTTATCGGAGGATATTTCCTTTGGCCCTATAGTCTTCAAAGGGATCCGAAATATCTGTTCTCAGATTCCACAGAAATAAGGCTAGCAAAGAGATCCACGAAATACAGATGTAACTCTGTGAGTGGAAGTCACATATCACAGAGCAGTTTCTCAGAAAGCTTCTTTCCAGATTTCATCGGAGGATATTTCCTTTTTCACCATAGCCGTCTATGGTCTTCAAATATCACTTTGCCAATTCCACAAGAACTGTCTTAGCGAAAGGCTTCTTGAGGGGAAAGCTGTAACTCTGTGAGATGATTTCACAGAACACAAAGAAGTTTCTCAGAAAGCTTCTTTCTCTTTGTTATCGGAGGATATTTCCTTTGGCCCTATAGTCTTCAAAGGGATCCGAAATATCTGTTCTCAGATTCCACAGAAATAAGGCTAGCAAAGAGATCCACGAAATACAGATATAACTCTGTGAGTGGAAGTCACATATCACAGAGCAGTTTCTCAGAAAGCTTCTTTACAGATTTCATCCGAGGATATTTCCTTTTTCAAGATAGCCCTCTATGGGCTTCCAAATATCACTTTGCCATTTCCACAAGAACTGTCTTAGCGAAAGGCTTCTTGAGAGGAAAGCTGTAACTCAGGGAGATGATTTCACAGAACACAATGAAGTTTCTCAGAAAGCTTCTTTCTCTTTGTTATGGGAGGATATTTCCT
The DNA here is from genome assembly GCF_049350105.2 of Macaca mulatta. Classification (NCBI taxonomy): domain Eukaryota; kingdom Metazoa; phylum Chordata; class Mammalia; order Primates; family Cercopithecidae; genus Macaca; species Macaca mulatta. Next base: position 34,941,296 of record NC_133417.1, read on the forward strand.
TTCTCCCTATAGTCTTCAAAGGGATCCGAAATATCTGTTCTCAGATTCCACAGAAATAAGGCTAGCAAAGATATCCACGAAATACAGATGTAACTCTGTGAGTGGAAGTCACATATCACAGAGCAGTTTCTCAGAAAGCTTCTTTCCAGATTTCATCGGAGGATATTTCCTTTTTCACCATAGCCCTCTATGGGCTTCCAAGTATCACTTTTCCAATTCCACAAGAACTGTTTTAGCGAAAGGCTTCTTGAGGGGAAAGCTGTAACTCTGACAGATGATTTCACAGAACACAAAGAAGTTTCTCAGAAAGCTTCTTTCTCTTTGTTATTGGAGGATATTTCCTTTGGCCCTATAGTCTTCAAAGGGATCCGAAATATCTGTTCTCAGATTCCACAGAAATAAGGCTAGCAAAGAGATCCACGAAATACAGATGTAACTCTGTGAGTGGAAGTCACATATCACAGAGCAGTTTCTCAGAAAGCTTCTTTCCAGATTTCATTGGAGGATATTTCCTTTTTCACCGTAGCCGTCTATGGGCTTCCAAATATCACTTTGCCAATTCCACAAGAACTGTCTTAGCGAAAGGCTTCTTGAGGGGAAAGCTGTAACTCTGTGAGATGATTTCACAGAACACAAAGAAGTTTCTCAGAAAGCTTCTTTCTCTTTGTTATCGGAGGATATTTCCTTTGGCCCTTTAGTCTTCAAAGGGATCCGAAATATCTGTTCTCAGATTCCACAGAAATAAGGCTAGCAAAGAGATCCACGAAATACAGATGTAACTCTGTGAGTGGAAGTCACATATCACAGAGCAGTTTCTCAGAAAGCTTCTTTCCAGATTTCATCGGAGGATATTTCCTTTTTCACCATAGCCGTCTATGGGCTTCCAAATATCACTTTGCAAATTCCACAAGAACTGTCTTAGCGAAAGGCTTCTTGAGGGGAAAGCTGTAAATCTGTGAGATGATTTCACAGAACACAAAGAAGTTTCTCAGAAAGCTTCTTTCTCTTTGTTATCGGAGGATATTTCCTTTGGCCCTTTAGTCTTCAAAGGGATCCGAAATATCTGTTCTCTGATTCCACAGAAATAAGGCTAGCAAAGAGATCCACGAAATACAGATGTAACTCTGTGAGTGGAAGTCACATATCACAGAGTAGTTTCTCAGAAATCTTCTTTCCAGATTTCATCGGAGGATATTTCCTTTTTCACCATAGCCGTCTATGGGCTTCCAAATATCACTTTGCCAATTCCACGAGAACTGTCTTAGCGAAAAGCTCCTTGAGGGGAAAGCTGCAACTCTGAGAGATGATTTCACAGAACACAAAGAAGTTTCTCAGAAAGCTTCTTTCTCTTTGTTATCGGAGGATATTTCCTTTGGCCCTATAGTCTTCAAAGGGATCCGAAATATCTGTTCTCAGATTCCACAGAAATAAGGCTAGCAAAGAGATCCACGAAATACAGATGTAACTCTGTGAGTGGAAGTCACATATCACAGAGCAGTTTCTCAGAAAGCTTCTTTCCAGATTTCATCGGAGGATATTTCCTTTTTCACCATAGCCGTCTATGGTCTTCAAATATCACTTTGCCAATTCCACAAGAACTGTCTTAGCGAAAGGCTTCTTGAGGGGAAAGCTGTAACTCTGTGAGATGATTTCACAGAACACAAAGAAGTTTCTCAGAAAGCTTCTTTCTCTTTGTTATCGGAGGATATTTCCTTTGGCCCTATAGTCTTCAAAGGGATCCGAAATATCTGTTCTCAGATTCCACAGAAATAAGGCTAGCAAAGAGATCCACGAAATACAGATATAACTCTGTGAGTGGAAGTCACATATCACAGAGCAGTTTCTCAGAAAGCTTCTTTACAGATTTCATCCGAGGATATTTCCTTTTTCAAGATAGCCCTCTATGGGCTTCCAAATATCACTTTGCCATTTCCACAAGAACTGTCTTAGCGAAAGGCTTCTTGAGAGGAAAGCTGTAACTCAGGGAGATGATTTCACAGAACACAATGAAGTTTCTCAGAAAGCTTCTTTCTCTTTGTTATGGGAGGATATTTCCTTTCTCCCTATAGTCTTCAAAGGGATCCGAAATATCTGTTCTCAGATTCCACAGAAATAAGGCTAGCAAAGATATCCACGAAATACAGATGTAACTCTGTGAGTGGAAGTCACATATCACAGAGCAGTTTCTCAGAAAGCTTCTTTCCAGATTTCATCGGAGGATATTTCCTTTTTCACCATAGCCGTCTATGGGCTTCCAAATATCACTTTGCCAATTCCACAAGAACTGTCTTAGCGAAAGGCTTCTTGAGGGGAAAGCTGTAACTCTGTGAGATGATTTCACAGAACACAAAGAAGTTTCTCAGAAAGCTTCTTTCTCTTTGTTATCGGAGGATATTTCCTTTGGCCCTTTAGTCTTCAAAGGGATCCGAAATATCTGTTCTCAGATTCCACAGAAATAAGGCTAGCAAAGAGATCCACGAAATACAGATGTAACTCTGTGAGTGGAAGTCACATATCACAGAGCAGTTTCTCAGAATGCTTCTTTCCAGATTTCATCGGAGGATATTTCCTTTTTCACCATAGCCGTCTATGGGCTTCCAAATATCACTTTGCCAATTCCACGAGAACTGTCTTAGCGAAAAGCTTCTTGAGGGGAAAGCTGCAACTCTGAGAGATGATTTCACAGAACACAAAGAAGTTTCTCAGAAAGCTTCTTTCTCTTTGTTATCGGAGGATATTTCCTTTGGCCCTATAGTATTCAAAGGGATCCGAAATAATTGTTCTCAGATTCCACAGAAATAAGGCTAGCAAAGAGATCCACGAAATACAGATGTAACTCTGTGAGTGGAAGTCACATATCACAGATCAGTTTCTCAGAACGCTTCTTTCCAGATTTCATCTGAGGATATTTCCTTTTTCACCATAGCCCTCTATGGGCTTCCAAATATCACTTTGCCAATTCCACAAGAACTGTCTTAGCGAAAGGCTTCTTGAGGGGAAAGCTGTAACTCTATGAGATGATTTCACAGAACACAAAGAAGTTTCTCAGAAAGCTTCTTTCTCTTTGTTATCGGAGGATATTTCCTTTGGCCCTATAGTCTACAAAGGCATCCGAAATATCTGTTCTCAGATTCCACAGAAATAAGTCTAGCAAAGAGATCCACGAAATACAGATGTAACTCTGTGAGTGGAAGTCACATATCACAGAGCAGTTTCTCAGAAAGCTTCTTTCCAGATTTCATTGGAGGATTTTTCCTTTTTCACCATAGCCCTCTATGGGCTTCCAAATATCACTTTGCCAATTCCACAAGAACTGTCTTAGCGAAAGGCTTCTTGAGGGGAAAGCTCTAACTCTGTGAGATGATTTCACAGAACACAAAGAATTTTCTCAGAAAGCTTCTTTCTCTTTGTTATCGGAGGATATTTCCTGTGGCCCTATAGTCTTCAAAGGGATCCGAAATATCTGTTCTCAGATTCCACAGAAATAAGGCTAGCAAAGAGATCCACGAAATACAGATGTAACTCTGTGAGTGGAAGTCACATATCACAGAGCAGTTTCTCAGAAAGCTTCTTTCCAGATTTCATCGGAGGATATTTCCTTTTTCACCATAGCCGTCTATGGGCTTCCAAATATCACTTTGCCAATTCCACGAGAACTGTCTTAGCGAAAGGCTTCTTGAGGGGAAAGCTGTAACTCTGTGAGATGATTTCACAGAACACAAAGAAGTTTCTCAGAAAGCTTCTTTCTCTTTGTTATCGGAGGATATTTCCTTTGGCCCTTTAGTCTTCAAAGGGATCCGAAATATCTGTTCTCAGATTCCACAGAAATAAGGCTAGCAAAGAGATCCACGAAATACAGATGTAACTCTGTGAGTGGAAGTCACATATCACAGAGCAGTTTCTCAGAAATCTTCTTTCCAGATTTCATCGGAGGATATTTCCTTTTTCACCATAGCCGTCTATGGGCTTCCAAATATCACTTTGCCAATTCCACAAGAACTGTCTTAGCGAAAAGCTCCTTGCGGGGAAAGCTGCAACTCTGAGAGATGATTTCACAGAACACAAAGAAGTTTCTCAGAAAGCTTCTTTCTCTTTGTTATCGGAGGATATTTCCTTTGGCCCTTTAGTCTTCAAAGGGATCCGAAATATCTGTTCTCAGATTCCACAGAAATAAGGCTAGCAAAGAGATCCACGAAATACAGATGTAACTCTGTGAGTGGAAGTCACATATCACAGAGCAGTTTCTCAGAAAGCTTCTTTCCAGATTTCATCGGAGGATATTTCCTTTTTCACCATAGCCGTCTATGGGCTTCCAAATATCACTTTGCAAATTCCACAAGAACTGTCTTAGCGAAAGGCTTCTTGAGGGGAAAGCTGTAAATCTGTGAGATGATTTCACAGAACACAAAGAAGTTTCTCAGAAAGCTTCTTTCTCTTTGTTATCGGAGGATATTTCCTTTGGCCCTTTAGTCTTCAAAGGGATCCGAAATATCTGTTCTCTGATTCCACAGAAATAAGGCTAGCAAAGAGATCCACGAAATACAGATGTAACTCTGTGAGTGGAAGTCACATATCACAGAGTAGTTTCTCAGAAATCTTCTTTCCAGATTTCATCGGAGGATATTTCCTTTTTCACCATAGCCGTCTATGGGCTTCCAAATATCACTTTGCCAATTCCACGAGAACTGTCTTAGCGAAAAGCTCCTTGAGGGGAAAGCTGCAACTCTGAGAGATGATTTCACAGAACACAAAGAAGTTTCTCAGAAAGCTTCTTTCTCTTTGTTATCGGAGGATATTTCCTTTGGCCCTATAGTCTTCAAAGGGATCCGAAATATCTGTTCTCAGATTCCACAGAAATAAGGCTAGCAAAGAGATCCACGAAATACAGATGTAACTCTGTGAGTGGAAGTCACATATCACAGAGCAGTTTCTCAGAAAGCTTCTTTCCAGATTTCATCGGAGGATATTTCCTTTTTCACCATAGCCGTCTATGGTCTTCAAATATCACTTTGCCAATTCCACAAGAACTGTCTTAGCGAAAGGCTTCTTGAGGGGAAAGCTGTAACTCTGTGAGATGATTTCACAGAACACAAAGAAGTTTCTCATAAAGCTTCTTTCTCTTTGTTATCGGAGGATATTTCCTTTGGCCCTATAGTCTTCAAAGGGATCCGAAATATCTGTTCTCAGATTCCACAGAAATAAGGCTAGCAAAGAGATCCACGAAATACAGATATAACTCTGTGAGTGGAAGTCACATATCACAGAGCAGTTTCTCAGAAAGCTTCTTTCCAGATTTCATCCGAGGATATTTCCTTTTTCAAGATAGCCCTCTATGGGCTTCCAAATATCACTTTGCCATTTCCACAAGAACTGTCTTAGCGAAAGGCTTCTTGAGAGGAAAGCTGTAACTCAGGGAGATGATTTCACAGAACACAATGAAGTTTCTCAGAAAGCTTCTTTCTCTTTGTTATGGGAGGATATTTCCTTTCTCCCTATAGTCTTCAAAGGGATCCGAAATATCTGTTCTCAGATTCCACAGAAATAAGGCTAGCAAAGATATCCACGAAATACAGATGTAACTCTGTGAGTGGAAGTCACATATCACAGAGCAGTTTCTCAGAAAGCTTCTTTCCAGATTTCATCGGAGGATATTTCCTTTTTCACCATAGCCGTCTATGGGCTTCCAAATATCACTTTGCCAATTCCACAAGAACTGTCTTAGCGAAAGGCTTCTTGAGGGGAAAGCTGTAACTCTGTGAGATGATTTCACAGAACACAAAGAAGTTTCTCAGAAAGCTTCTTTCTCTTTGTTATCGGAGGATATTTCCTTTGGCCCTTTAGTCTTCAAAGGGATCCGAAATATCTGTTCTCAGATTCCACAGAAATAAGGCTAGCAAAGAGATCCACGAAATACAGATGTAACTCTGTGAGTGGAAGTCACATATCACAGAGCAGTTTCTCAGAATGCTTCTTTCCAGATTTCATCGGAGGATATTTCCTTTTTCACCATAGCCGTCTATGGGCTTCCAAATATCACTTTGCCAATTCCACGAGAACTGTCTTAGCGAAAAGCTTCTTGAGGGGAAAGCTGCAACTCTGAGAGATGATTTCACAGAACACAAAGAAGTTTCTCAGAAAGCTTCTTTCTCTTTGTTATCGGAGGATATTTCCTTTGGCCCTATAGTATTCAAAGGGATCCGAAATAATTGTTCTCAGATTCCACAGAAATAAGGCTAGCAAAGAGATGCACGAAATACAGATGTAACTCTGTGAGTGGAAGTCACATATCACAGAGCAGTTTCTCAGAACGCTTCTTTCCAGATTTCATCTGAGGATATTTCCTTTTTCACCATAGCCCTCTATGGGCTTCCAAATATCACTTTGCCAATTCCACAAGAACTGTCTTAGCGAAAGGCTTCTTGAGGGGAAAGCTGTAACTCTATGAGATGATTTCACAGAACACAAAGAAGTTTCTCAGAAAGCTTCTTTCTCTTTGTTATCGGAGGATATTTCCTTTGGCCCTATAGTCTACAAAGGCATCCGAAATATCTGTTCTCAGATTCCACAGAAATAAGTCTAGCAAAGAGATCCACGAAATACAGATGTAACTCTGTGAGTGGAAGTCACATATCACAGAGCAGTTTCTCAGAAAGCTTCTTTCCAGATTTCATTGGAGGATTTTTCCTTTTTCACCATAGCCCTCTATGGGCTTCCAAATATCACTTTGCCAATTCCACAAGAACTGTCTTAGCGAAAGGCTTCTTGAGGGGAAAGCTCTAACTCTGTGAGATGATTTCACAGAACACAAAGAATTTTCTCAGAAAGCTTCTTTCTCTTTGTTATCGGAGAATATTTCCTGTGGCCCTATAGTCTTCAAAGGGATCCGAAATATCTGTTCTCAGATTCCACAGAAATAAGGCTAGCAAAGAGATCCACGAAATACAGATGTAACTCTGTGAGTGGAAGTCACATATCACAGAGCAGTTTCTCAGAAAGCTTCTTTCCAGATTTCATTGCAGGATATTTCCTTTTTTACCATTGCCCTCTATGGGCTTCCAAATATCACTTTGCCAATTCCACAAGAACTGTCTTAGAGAAAGGCTTCTTGAGGGGAAAGCTGTAACTCTGTGAGATGATTTCACAGAACACAAAGAAGTTTCTCAGAAAGCTTCTTTCTCTTTGTTATCGGAGGATATTTCCTTTGACCCTATAGTCTTCAAAGGGATCCGAAATATCTGTTCTCAGATTCCACAGAAATAAGGCTAGCAAAGAGATCCACGAAATACAGATGTAACTCTGTGAGTGGAAGTCACATATCACAGAGCAGTTTCTCAGAAAGCTTCTTTCCAGATTTCATCGGAGGATATTTCCTTTTTCACCATAGCCGTCTATGGGCTTCCAAATATCACTTTGCCAATTCCACAAGAACTGTCTTAGCGAAAGGCTTCTTGAGGGGAAAGCTGTAACTCTGTGAGATGATTTCACAGAACACAAAGAAGTTTCTCAGAAAGCTTCTTTCTCTTTGTTATCGGAGGATATTTCCTTTGGCCCTTTAGTCTTCAAAGGGATCTGAAATATCTGTTCTCAGATTCCACAGAAATAAGGCTAGCAAAGAGATCCACGAAATACAGATGTAACTCTGTGAGTGGAAGTCACATATCACAGAGCAGTTTCTCAGAAATCTTCTTTCCAGATTTCATCGGAGGATATTTCCTTTTTCACCATAGCCGTCTATGGGCTTCCAAATATCACTTTGCCAATTCCACAAGAACTGTCTTAGCGAAAAGCTCCTTGCGGGGAAAGCTGCAACTCTGAGAGATGATTTCACAGAACACAAAGAAGTTTCTCAGAAAGCTTCTTTCTCTTTGTTATCGGAGGATATTTCCTTTGGCCCTATAGTCTTCAAAGGGATCCGAAATATCTGTTCTCAGATTCCACAGAAATAAGGCTAGCAAAGAGATCCACGAAATACAGATGTAACTCTGTGAGTGGAAGTCACATATCACAGAGCGGTTTCTCAGAAAGCTTCTTTCCAGATTTCATCGGAGGATATTTCCTTTTTCACTATAGCTGTCTATGGGCTTCCAAATATCACTTTGCCAATTCCACAAGAACTGTCTTAGCGAAAGGCTTCTTGAGGGGAAAGCTGTAACTCTGTGAGATGATTTCACAGAACACAAAGAAGTTTCTCAGAAAGCTTCTTTCTCTTTGTTATCGGAGGATATTTCCTTTGGCCCTATAGTCTTCAAAGGGATCCGAAATATCTGTTCTCAGATTCCACAGAAATAAGGCTAGCAAAGAGATCCACAAAATACAGATATAACTCTGTGAGTGGAAGTCACATATCACAGAGCAGTTTCTCAGAAAGCTTCTTTCCAGATTTCATCGGAGGATATTTCCTTTTTCAAGATAGCCCTCTATGGGCTTCCAAATATCACTTTGCCATTTCCACAAGAACTGTCTTAGCGAAAGGATTCTTGAGAGGAAAGCTGTAACTCAGGGAGATGATTTCACAGAACACAATGAAGTTTCTCAGAAAGCTTCTTTCTCTTTGTTATGGGAGGATATTTCCTTTCTCCCTATAGTCTTCAAAGGGATCCGAAATATCTGTTCTCAGATTCCACAGAAATAAGGCTAGTAAAGAGATCCACGAAATACAGATGTAACTCTGTGAGTGGAAGTCACATATCACAGAGCAGTTTCTCAGAAAGCTGCTTTCCAGATTTCATCGGAGGATATTTCCTTTTTCACCATAGCCCTCTATGGGCTTCCAAGTATCACTTTTCCAATTCCACAAGAACTGTTTTAGCGAAAGGCTTCTTGAGGGGAAAGCTGTAACTCTGACAGATGATTTCACAGAACACAAAGAAGTTTCTCAGAAAGCTTCTTTCTCTTTGTTATCGGAGGATATTTCCTTTGGCCCTATAGTCTTCAAAGGGATCCGAAATATCTGTTCTCAGATTCCACAGAAATAAGGCTAGCAAAGAGATCCACGAAATACAGATGTAACTCTGTGAGTGGAAGTCACATATCACAGAGCAGTTTCTCAGAAAGCTTCTTTCCAGATTTCATTGGAGGATATTTCCTTTTTTACCATTGCCCTCTATGGGCTTCCAAATATCACTTTGCCAATTCCACAAGAACTGTCTTAGAGAAAGGCTTCTTGAGGGGAAAGCTGTAACTCTGTGAGATGATTTCACAGAACACAAAGAAGTTTCTCAGAAAGCTTCTTTCTCTTTGTTATCGGAGGATATTTCCTTTGGCCCTATAGTCTTCAAAGGGATCCGAAATATCTGTTCTCAGATTCCACAGAAATAAGGCTAGCAAAGAGATCCACGAAATACAGATGTAACTCTGTGAGTGGAAGTCACATATCACAGAGCAGTTTCTCAGAAAGCTTCTTTCCAGATTTCATCGGAGGATATTTCCTTTTTCACCATAGCCGTCTATGGGCTTCCAAATATCACTTTGCCAATTCCACGAGAACTGTCTTAGCGAAAGGCTTCTTGAGGGGAAAGCTGTAACTCTGTGAGATGATTTCACAGAACACAAAGAAGTTTCTCAGAAAGCTTCTTTCTCTTTGTTATCGGAGGATATTTCCTTTGGCCCTTTAGTCTTCAAAGGGATCCGAAATATCTGTTCTCAGATTCCACAGAAATAAGGCTAGCAAAGAGATCCACGAAATACAGATGTAACTCTGTGAGTGGAAGTCACATATCACAGAGCAGTTTCTCAGAAATCTTCTTTCCAGATTTCATCGGAGGATATTTCCTTTTTCACCATAGCCGTCTATGGGCTTCCAAATATCACTTTGCCAATTCCACAAGAACTGTCTTAGCGAAAAGCTCCTTGCGGGGAAAGCTGCAACTCTGAGAGATGATTTCACAGAACACAAAGAAGTTTCTCAGAAAGCTTCTTTCTCTTTGTTATCGGAGGATATTTCCTTTGGCCCTTTAGTCTTCAAAGGGATCCGAAATATCTGTTCTCAGATTCCACAGAAATAAGGCTAGCAAAGAGATCCACGAAATACAGATGTAACTCTGTGAGTGGAAGTCACATATCACAGAGCAGTTTCTCAGAAAGCTTCTTTCCAGATTTCATCGGAGGATATTTCCTTTTTCACCATAGCCGTCTATGGGCTTCCAAATATCACTTTGCAAATTCCACAAGAACTGTCTTAGCGAAAGGCTTCTTGAGGGGAAAGCTGTAACTCTGTGAGATGATTTCACAGAACACAAAGAAGTTTCTCAGAAAGCTTCTTTCTCTTTGTTATCGGAGGATATTTCCTTTGGCCCTTTAGTCTTCAAAGGGATCCGAAATATCTGTTCTCTGATTCCACAGAAATAAGGCTAGCAAAGAGATCCACGAAATACAGATGTAACTCTGTGAGTGGAAGTCACATATCACAGAGTAGTTTCTCAGAAATCTTCTTTCCAGATTTCATCGGAGGATATTTCCTTTTTCACCATAGCCGTCTATGGGCTTCCAAATATCACTTTACCAATTCCACGAGAACTGTCTTAGCGAAAAGCTCCTTGAGGGGAAAGCTGCAACTCTGAGAGATGATTTCACAGAACACAAAGAAGTTTCTCAGAAAGCTTCTTTCTCTTTGTTATCGGAGGATATTTCCTTTGGCCCTATAGTCTTCAAAGGGATCCGAAATATCTGTTCTCAGATTCCACAGAAATAAGGCTAGCAAAGAGATCCACGAAATACAGATGTAACTCTGTGAGTGGAAGTCACATATCACAGAGCAGTTTCTCAGAAAGCTTCTTTCCAGATTTCATCGGAGGATATTTCCTTTTTCACCATAGCCGTCTATGGTCTTCAAATATCACTTTGCCAATTCCACAAGAACTGTCTTAGCGAAAGGCTTCTTGAGGGGAAAGCTGTAACTCTGTGAGATGATTTCACAGAACACAAAGAAGTTTCTCATAAAGCTTCTTTCTCTTTGTTATCGGAGGATATTTCCTTTGGCCCTATAGTCTTCAAAGGGATCCGAAATATCTGTTCTCAGATTCCACAGAAATAAGGCTAGCAAAGAGATCCACGAAATACAGATATAACTCTGTGAGTGGAAGTCACATATCACAGAGCAGTTTCTCAGAAAGCTTCTTTCCAGATTTCATCCGAGGATATTTCCTTTTTCAAGATAGCCCTCTATGGGCTTCCAAATATCACTTTGCCATTTCCACAAGAACTGTCTTAGCGAAAGGCTTCTTGAGAGGAAAGCTGTAACTCAGGGAGATGATTTCACAGAACACAATGAAGTTTCTCAGAAAGCTTCTTTCTCTTTGTTATGGGAGGATATTTCCTTTCTCCCTATAGTCTTCAAAGGGATCCGAAATATCTGTTCTCAGATTCCACAGAAATAAGGCTAGCAAAGATATCCACGAAATACAGATGTAACTCTGTGAGTGGAAGTCACATATCACAGAGCAGTTTCTCAGAAAGCTTCTTTCCAGATTTCATCGGAGGATATTTCCTTTTTCACCATAGCCGTCTATGGGCTTCCAAATATCACTTTGCCAATTCCACAAGAACTGTCTTAGCGAAAGGCTTCTTGAGGGGAAAGCTGTAACTCTGTGAGATGATTTCACAGAACACAAAGAAGTTTCTCAGAAAGCTTCTTTCTCTTTGTTATCGGAGGATATTTCCTTTGGCCCTTTAGTCTTCAAAGGGATCCGAAATATCTGTTCTCAGATTCCACAGAAATAAGGCTAGCAAAGAGATCCACGAAATACAGATGTAACTCTGTGAGTGGAAGTCACATATCACAGAGCAGTTTCTCAGAATGCTTCTTTCCAGATTTCATCGGAGGATATTTCCTTTTTCACCATAGCCGTCTATGGGCTTCCAAATATCACTTTGCCAATTCCACGAGAACTGTCTTAGCGAAAAGCTTCTTGAGGGGAAAGCTGCAACTCTGAGAGATGATTTCACAGAACACAAAGAAGTTTCTCAGAAAGCTTCTTTCTCTTTGTTATCGGAGGATATTTCCTTTGGCCCTATAGTATTCAAAGGGATCCGAAATAATTGTTCTCAGATTCCACAGAAATAAGGCTAGCAAAGAGATGCACGAAATACAGATGTAATTCTGTGAGTGGAAGTCACATATCACAGAGCAGTTTCTCAGAACGCTTCTTTCCAGATTTCATCTGAGGATATTTCCTTTTTCACCATAGCCCTCTATGGGCTTCCAAATATCACTTTGCCAATTCCACAAGAACTGTCTTAGCGAAAGGCTTCTTGAGGGGAAAGCTGTAACTCTATGAGATGATTTCACAGAACACAAAGAAGTTTCTCAGAAAGCTTCTTTCTCTTTGTTATCGGAGGATATTTCCTTTGGCCCTATAGTCTACAAAGGCATCCGAAATATCTGTTCTCAGATTCCACAGAAATAAGTCTAGCAAAGAGATCCACGAAATACAGATGTAACTCTGTGAGTGGAAGTCACATATCACAGAGCAGTTTCTCAGAAAGCTTCTTTCCAGATTTCATTGGAGGATTTTTCCTTTTTCACCATAGCCCTCTATGGGCTTCCAAATATCACTTTGCCAATTCCACAAGAACTGTCTTAGCGAAAGGCTTCTTGAGGGGAAAGCTCTAACTCTGTGAGATGATTTCACAGAACACAAAGAATTTTCTCAGAAAGCTTCTTTCTCTTTGTTATCGGAGGATATTTCCTGTGGCCCTATAGTCTTCAAAGGGATCCGAAATATCTGTTCTCAGATTCCACAGAAATAAGGCTAGCAAAGAGATCCACGAAATACAGATGTAACTCTGTGAGTGGAAGTCACATATCACAGAGCAGTTTCTCAGAAAGCTTCTTTCCAGATTTCATTGCAGGATATTTCCTTTTTTGCCATTGCCCTCTATGGGCTTCCAAATATCACTTTGCCAATTCCACAAGAACTGTCTTAGAGAAAGGCTTCTTGAGGGGAAAGCTGTAACTCTGTGAGATGATTTCACAGAACACAAAGAAGTTTCTCAGAAAGCTTCTTTCTCTTTGTTATCGGAGGATATTTCCTTTGACCCTATAGTCTTCAAAGGGATCCGAAATATCTGTTCTCAGATTCCACAGAAATAAGGCTAGCAAAGAGATCCACGAAATACAGATGTAACTCTGTGAGTGGAAGTCACATATCACAGAGCAGTTTCTCAGAAAGCTTCTTTCCAGATTTCATCGGAGGATATTTCCTTTTTCACCATAGCCGTCTATGGGCTTCCAAATATCACTTTGCCAATTCCACAAGAACTGTCTTAGCGAAAGGCTTCTTGAGGGGAAAGCTGTAACTCTGTGAGATGATTTCACAGAACACAAAGAAGTTTCTCAGAAAGCTTCTTTCTCTTTGTTATCGGAGGATATTTCCTTTGGCCCTTTAGTCTTCAAAGGGATCTGAAATATCTGTTCTCAGATTCCACAGAAATAAGGCTAGCAAAGAGATCCACGAAATACAGATGTAACTCTGTGAGTGGAAGTCACATATCACAGAGCAGTTTCTCAGAAATCTTCTTTCCAGATTTCATCGGAGGATATTTCCTTTTTCACCATAGCCGTCTATGGGCTTCCAAATATCACTTTGCCAATTCCACAAGAACTGTCTTAGCGAAAAGCTCCTTGCGGGGAAAGCTGCAACTCTGAGAGATGATTTCACAGAACACAAAGAAGTTTCTCAGAAAGCTTCTTTCTCTTTGTTATCGGAGGATATTTCCTTTGGCCCTATAGTCTTCAAAGGGATCCGAAATATCTGTTCTCAGATTCCACAGAAATAAGGCTAGCAAAGAGATCCACGAAATACAGATGTAACTCTGTGAGTGGAAGTCACATATCACAGAGCGGTTTCTCAGAAAGCTTCTTTCCAGATTTCATCGGAGGATATTTCCTTTTTCACTATAGCTGTCTATGGGCTTCCAAATATCACTTTGCCAATTCCACAAGAACTGTCTTAGCGAAAGGCTTCTTGAGGGGAAAGCTGTAACTCTGTGAGATGATTTCACAGAACACAAAGAAGTTTCTCAGAAAGCTTCTTTCTCTTTGTTATCGGAGGATATTTCCTTTGGCCCTATAGTCTTCAAAGGGATCCGAAATATCTGTTCTCAGATTCCACAGAAATAAGGCTAGCAAAGAGATCCACAAAATACAGATATAACTCTGTGAGTGGAAGTCACATATCACAGAGCAGTTTCTCAGAAAGCTTCTTTCCAGATTTCATCGGAGGATATTTCCTTTTTCAAGATAGCCCTCTATGGGCTTCCAAATATCACTTTGCCATTTCCACAAGAACTGTCTTAGCGAAAGGATTCTTGAGAGGAAAGCTGTAACTCAGGGAGATGATTTCACAGAACACAATGAAGTTTCTCAGAAAGCTTCTTTCTCTTTGTTATGGGAGGATATTTCCTTTCTCCCTATAGTCTTCAAAGGGATCCGAAATATCTGTTCTCAGATTCCACAGAAATAAGGCTAGTAAAGAGATCCACGAAATACAGATGTAACTCTGTGAGTGGAAGTCACATATCACAGAGCAGTTTCTCAGAAAGCTGCTTTCCAGATTTCATCGGAGGATATTTCCTTTTTCACCATAGCCCTCTATGGGCTTCCAAGTATCACTTTTCCAATTCCACAAGAACTGTTTTAGCGAAAGGCTTCTTGAGGGGAAAGCTGTAACTCTGACAGATGATTTCACAGAACACAAAGAAGTTTCTCAGAAAGCTTCTTTCTCTTTGTTATTGGAGGATATTTCCTTTGGCCCTATAGTCTTCAAAGGGATCCGAAATATCTGTTCTCAGATTCCACAGAAATAAGGCTAGCAAAGAGATCCACGAAATACAGATGTAACTCTGTGAGTGGAAGTCACATATCACAGAGCAGTTTCTCAGAAAGCTTCTTTCCAGATTTCATCCGAGGATATTTCCTTTTTCACCTTAGCCCCCTAAGGGCTTCCAAATATCACTTTGCCAATTCCACAAGAACTGTCTTAGCGAAAGGCTTCTTGAGGGGAAAGCTGTAACTCTGTGAGATGATTTCACAGAACACAAAGGAGTTTCTCAGAAAGCTTCTTTCTCTTTGTTATCGGAGGATATTTCCTTTGGCCCTATAGTCTTCAAAGGGATCCGAAATATCTGTTCTCAGATTCCACAGAAATAAGGCTAGCAAAGAGATCCACGAAATACAGATGTAACTCTGTGAGTGGAAGTCACATATCAAAGAGCAGTTTCTCAGAAAGCTTCTTTCCAGATTTCATCGGAGGATATTTCCTTTTTCACCATAGCCGTCTATGGGCTTCCAAATATCAGTTTGCCAATTCCACGAGAACTGTCTTAGCGAAAAGCTCCTTGAGGGGAAAGCTGCAACTCTGAGAGATGATTTCACAGAACACAAAGAAGTTTCTCAGAAAGCTTCTTTCTCTTTGTTATCGGAGGATATTTCCTTTGGCCCTATAGTCTTCAAAGGGATCCGAAATATCTGTTCTCAGATTCCACAGAAATAAGGCTAGCAAAGAGATCCACGAAATACAGATGTAACTCTGTGAGTGGAAGTCACATATCACAGAGCAGTTTCTCAGAAAGCTTCTTTCCAGATTTCATTGGAGGATATTTCCTTTTTTACCATTGCCCTCTATGGGCTTCCAAATATCACTTTGCCAATTCCACAAGAACTGTCTTAGAGAAAGGCTTCTTGAGGGGAAAGCTGTAACTCTGTGAGATGATTTCACAGAACACAAAGAAGTTTCTCAGAAAGCTTCTTTCTCTTTGTTATCGGAGGATATTTCCTTTGGCCCTATAGTCTTCAAAGGGATTCTAAATATGTGCTTTCAGATTCCACAGAAATAAGGCTAGTAAAGAGATCCACGAAATACAGATGTAACTCTGTGAGTGGAAGTCACATATCACAGAGCAGTTTCTCAGAAAGCTTCTTTCCAGATTTCATCGGAGGATATTTCCTTTTTCACCATAGCCCTCTATGGGCTTCCAAGTATCACTTTTCCAATTCCACAAGAACTGTTTTAGCGAAAGGCTTCTTGAGGGGAAAGCTGTAACTCTGACAGATGATTTCACAGAACACAAAGAAGTTTCTCAGAAAGCTTCTTTCTCTTTGTTATCGGAGGATATTTCCTTTGGCCCTTTAGTCTTCAAAGGGATCCGAAATATCTGTTCTCAGATTCCACAGAAATAAGGCTAGCAAAGAGATCCACGAAATACAGATGTAACTCTGTGAGTGGAAGTCACATATCACAGAGCAGTTTCTCAGAAAGCTTCTTTCCAGATTTCATCGGAGGATATTTCCTTTTTCACCATAGCCGTCTATGGGCTTATAAATATCACTTTGCCAATTCCACAAGAACTGTCTTAGAGAAAGGCTTCTTGAGGGGAAAGCTGTAACTCTGTGAGATGATTTCACAGAACACAAAGAAGTTTCTCAGAAAGCTTCTTTCTCTTTGTTATCGGAGGATATTTCCTTTGGCCCTTTAGTCTTCAAAGGGATCCGAAATATCTGTTCTCAGATTCCACAGAAATAAGGCTAGCAAAGAGATCCACGAAATACAGATGTAACTCTGTGAGTGGAAGTCACATATCACAGAGTAGTTTCTCAGAAATCTTCTTTCCAGATTTCATCGGAGGATATTTCCTTTTTCACCATAGCCGTCTATGGGCTTCCAAATATCACTTTGCCAATTCCACGAGAACTGTCTTAGCGAAAAGCTCCTTGAGGGGAAAGCTGCAACTCTGAGAGATGATTTCACAGAACACAAAGAAGTTTCTCAGAAAGCTTCTTTCTCTTTGTTATCGGAGGATATTTCCTTTGGCCCTATAGTCTTCAAAGGGATCCGAAATATCTGTTCTCAGATTCCACAGAAATAAGGCTAGCAAAGAGATCCACGAAATACAGATGTAACTCTGTGAGTGGAAGTCACATATCACAGAGCAGTTTCTCAGAAAGCTTCTTTCCAGATTTCATCGGAGGATATTTCCTTTTTCACCATAGCCGTCTATGGTCTTCAAATATCACTTTGCCAATTCCACAAGAACTGTCTTAGCGAAAGGCTTCTTGAGGGGAAAGCTGTAACTCTGTGAGATGATTTCACAGAACACAAAGAAGTTTCTCAGAAAGCTTCTTTCTATTTGTTATCGGAGGATATTTCCTTTGGCCCTATAGTCTTCAAAGGGATCCGAAATATCTGTTCTCAGATTCCACAGAAATAAGGCTAGCAAAGAGATCCACGAAATACAGATATAACTCTGTGAGTGGAAGTCACATATCACAGAGCAGTTTCTCAGAAAACTTCTTTCCAGATTTCATCCGAGGATATTTCCTTTTTCAAGATAGCCCTCTATGGGCTTCCAAATATCACTTTGCCATTTCCACAAGAACTGTCTTAGCGAAAGGCTTCTTGAGAGGAAAGCTGTAACTCAGGGAGATGATTTCACAGAACACAATGAAGTTTCTCAGAAAGCTTCTTTCTCTTTGTTATGGGAGGATATTTCCTTTCTCCCTATAGTCTTCAAAGGGATCCGAAATATCTGTTCTCAGATTCCACAGAAATAAGGCTAGCAAAGAGATCCACGAAATACAGATGTAACTCTGTGAGTGGAAGTCACATATCACAGAGCAGTTTCTCAGAAAGCTTCTTTCCAGATTTCATCGGAGGATATTTCCTTTTTCACCATAGCCGTCTATGGGCTTCCAAATATCACTTTGCCAATTCCACAAGAACTGTCTTAGCGAAAGGCTTCTTGAGGGGAAAGCTGTAACTCTGTGAGATGATTTCACAGAACACAAAGAAGTTTCTCAGAAAGCTTCTTTCTCTTTGTTATCGGAGGATATTTCCTTTGGCCCTTTAGTCTTCAAAGGGATCCGAAATATCTGTTCTCAGATTCCACAGAAATAAGGCTAGCAAAGAGATCCACGAAATACAGATGTAACTCTGTGAGTGGAAGTCACATATCACAGAGCAGTTTCTCAGAATGCTTCTTTCCAGATTTCATCGGAGGATATTTCCTTTTTCACCATAGCCGTCTATGGGCTTCCAAATATCACTTTGCCAATTCCACGAGAACTGTCTTATCGAAAAGCTTCTTGAGGGGAAAGCTGCAACTCTGAGAGATGATTTCACAGAACACAAAGAAGTTTCTCAGAAAGCTTCTTTCTCTTTGTTATCGGAGGATATTTCCTTTGGCCCTATAGTATTCAAAGGGATCCGAAATAATTGTTCTCAGATTCCACAGAAATAAGGCTAGCAAAGAGATCCACGAAATACAGATGTAACTCTGTGAGTGGAAGTCACATATCACAGAGCAGTTTCTCAGAACGCTTCTTTCCAGATTTCATCTGAGGATATTTCCTTTTTCACCATAGCCCTCTATGGGCTTCCAAATATCACTTTGCCAATTCCACAAGAACTGTCTTAGCGAAAGGCTTCTTGAGGGGAAAGCTGTAACTCTATGAGATGATTTCACAGAACACAAAGAAGTTTCTCAGAAAGCTTCTTTCTCTTTGTTATCGGAGGATATTTCCTTTGGCCCTATAGTCTACAAAGGCATCCGAAATATCTGTTCTCAGATTCCACAGAAATAAGTCTAGCAAAGAGATCCACGAAATACAGATGTAACTCTGTGAGTGGAAGTCACATATCACAGAGCAGTTTCTCAGAAAGCTTCTTTCCAGATTTCATTGGAGGATTTTTCCTTTTTCACCATAGCCCTCTATGGGCTTCCAAATATCACTTTGCCAATTCCACAAGAACTGTCTTAGCGAAAGGCTTCCTGAGGGGAAAGCTCTAACTCTGTGAGATGATTTCACAGAACACAAAGAATTTTCTCAGAAAGCTTCTTTCTCTTTGTTATCGGAGGATATTTCCTGTGGCCCTATAGTCTTCAAAGGGATCCGAAATATCTGTTCTCAGATTCCACAGAAATAAGGCTAGCAAAGAGATCCACGAAATACAGATGTAACTCTGTGAGTGGAAGTCACATATCACAGAGCAGTTTCTCAGAAAGCTTCTTTCCAGATTTCATTGCAGGATATTTCCTTTTTTACCATTGCCCTCTATGGGCTTCCAAATATCACTTTGCCAATTCCACAAGAACTGTCTTAGAGAAAGGCTTCTTGAGGGGAAAGCTGTAACTCTGTGAGATGATTTCACAGAACACAAAGAAGTTTCTCAGAAAGCTTCTTTCTCTTTGTTATCGGAGGATATTTCCTTTGGCCCTATAGTCTTCAAAGGGATCCGAAATATCTGTTCTCAGATTCCACAGAAATAAGGCTAGCAAAGAGATCCACGAAATACAGATGTAACTCTGTGAGTGGAAGTCACATATCACAGAGCAGTTTCTCAGAAAGCTTCTTTCCAGATTTCATCGGAGGATATTTCCTTTTTCACCATAGCCGTCTATGGGCTTCCAAATATCACTTTGCCAATTCCACAAGAACTGTCTTAGCGAAAGGCTTCTTGAGGGGAAAGCTGTAACTCTGTGAGATGATTTCACAGAACACAAAGAAGTTTCTCAGAAAGCTTCTTTCTCTTTGTTATCGGAGGATATTTCCTTTGGCCCTTTAGTCTTCAAAGGGATCTGAAATATCTGTTCTCAGATTCCACAGAAATAAGGCTAGCAAAGAGATCCACGAAATACAGATGTAACTCTGTGAGTGGAAGTCACATATCACAGAGCAGTTTCTCAGAAATCTTCTTTCCAGATTTCATCGGAGGATATTTCCTTTTTCAGAATAGCCGTCTATGGGCTTCCAAATATCACTTTGCCAATTCCACAAGAACTGTCTTAGCGAAAAGCTCCTTGCGGGGAAAGCTGCAACTCTGAGAGATGATTTCACAGAACACAAAGAAGTTTCTCAGAAAGCTTCTTTCTCTTTGTTATCGGAGGATATTTCCTTTGGCCCTATAGTCTTCAAAGGGATCCGAAATATCTGTTCTCAGATTCCACAGAAATAAGGCTAGCAAAGAGATCCACGAAATACAGATGTAACTCTGTGAGTGGAAGTCACATATCACAGAGCGGTTTCTCAGAAAGCTTCTTTCCAGATTTCATCGGAGGATATTTCCTTTTTCACTATAGCTGTCTATGGGCTTCCAAATATCACTTTGCCAATTCCACAAGAACTGTCTTAGCGAAAGGCTTCTTGAGGGGAAAGCTGTAACTCTGTGAGATGATTTCACAGAACACAAAGAAGTTTCTCAGAAAGCTTCTTTCTCTTTGTTATCGGAGGATATTTCCTTTGGCCCTATAGTCTTCAAAGGGATCCGAAATATCTGTTCTCAGATTCCACAGAAATAAGGCTAGCAAAGAGATCCACAAAATACAGATATAACTCTGTGAGTGGAAGTCACATATCACAGAGCAGTTTCTCAGAAAGCTTCTTTCCAGATTTCATCGGAGGATATTTCCTTTTTCAAGATAGCCCTCTATGGGCTTCCAAATATCACTTTGCCATTTCCACAAGAACTGTCTTAGCGAAAGGATTCTTGAGAGGAAAGCTGTAACTCAGGGAGATGATTTCACAGAACACAATGAAGTTTCTCAGAAAGCTTCTTTCTCTTTGTTATGGGAGGATATTTCCTTTCTCCCTATAGTCTTCAAAGGGATCCGAAATATCTGTTCTCAGATTCCACAGAAATAAGGCTAGTAAAGAGATCCACGAAATACAGATGTAACTCTGTGAGTGGAAGTCACATATCACAGAGCAGTTTCTCAGAAAGCTGCTTTCCAGATTTCATCGGAGGATATTTCCTTTTTCACCATAGCCCTCTATGGGCTTCCAAGTATCACTTTTCCAATTCCACAAGAACTGTTTTAGCGAAAGGCTTCTTGAGGGGAAAGCTGTAACTCTGACAGATGATTTCACAGAACACAAAGAAGTTTCTCAGAAAGCTTCTTTCTCTTTGTTATCGGAGGATATTTCCTTTGGCCCTATAGTCTTTAAAGGGATCCGAAATATCTGTTCTCAGATTCCACAGAAATAAGGCTAGCAAAGAGATCCACGAAATACAGATATAACTCTGTGAGTGGAAGTCACATATCACAGAGCAGTTTCTCAGAAAGCTTCTTTCCAGATTTCATCCGAGGATATTTCCTTTTTCACCTTAGCCCCCTAAGGGCTTCCAAATATCACTTTGCCAATTCCACAAGAACTGTCTTAGCGAAAGGCTTCTTGAGGGGAAAGCTGTAACTCTGTGAGATGATTTCACAGAACACAAAGGAGTTTCTCAGAAAGCTTCTTTCTCTTTGTTATCGGAGGATATTTCCTTTGGCCCTATAGTCTTCAAAGGGATCCGAAATATCTGTTCTCAGATTCCACAGAAATAAGGCTAGCAAAGAGATCCACGAAATACAGATGTAACTCTGTGAGTGGAAGTCACATATCACAGAGCAGTTTCTCAGAAAGCTTCTTTCCAGATTTCATCGGAGGATATTTCCTTTTTCACCATAGCCGTCTATGGGCTTCCAAATATCAGTTTGCCAATTCCACGAGAACTGTCTTAGCGAAAAGCTCCTTGAGGGGAAAGCTGCAACTCTGAGAGATGATTTCACAGAACACAAAGAAGTTTCTCAGAAAGCTTCTTTCTCTTTGTTATCGGAGGATATTTCCTTTGGCCCTATAGTCTTCAAAGGGATCCGAAATATCTGTTCTCAGATTCCACAGAAATAAGGCTAGCAAAGAGATCTACGAAATACAGATGTAACTCTGTGAGTGGAAGTCACATATCACAGAGCAGTTTCTCAGAAAGCTTCTTTCCAGATTTCATTGGAGGATATTTCCTTTTTTACCATTGCCCTCTATGGGCTTCCAAATATCACCTTGCCAATTCCACAAGAACTGTCTTAGAGAAAGGCTTCTTGAGGGGAAAGCTGTAACTCGGTGAGATGATTTCACAGAACACAAAGAAGTTTCTCAGAAAGCTTCTTTCTCTTTGTTATCGGAGGATATTTCCTTTGGCCCTATAGTCTTCAAAGGGATTCTAAATATGTGCTTTCAGATTCCACAGAAATAAGGCTAGTAAAGAGATCCACGAAATACAGATGTAACTCTGTGAGTGGAAGTCACATATCACAGAGCAGTTTCTCAGAAAGCTTCTTTCCAGATTTCATCGGAGGATATTTCCTTTTTCACCATAGCCCTCTATGGGCTTCCAAGTATCACTTTTCCAATTCCACAAGAACTGTTTTAGCGAAAGGCTTCTTGAGGGGAAAGCTGTAACTCTGACAGATGATTTCACAGAACACAAAGAAGTTTCTCAGAAAGCTTCTTTCTCTTTGTTATCGGAGGATATTTCCTTTGGCCCTTTAGTCTTCAAAGGGATCCGAAATATCTGTTCTCAGATTCCACAGAAATAAGGCTAGCAAAGAGATCCACGAAATACAGATGTAACTCTGTGAGGGGAAGTCACATATCACAGAGCAGTTTCTCAGAAAGCTTCTTTCCAGATTTCATCGGAGGATATTTCCTTTTTCACCATAGCCGTCTATGGGCTTCCAAATATCACTTTGCCAATTCCACAAGAACTGTCTTAGCGAAAGACTTCTTGAGGGGAAAGCTGTAACTCTGTGAGATGATTTCACAGAACACAAAGAAGTTTCTCAGAAAGCTTCTTTCTCTTTGTTATCGGAGGATATTTCCTTTGGCCCTTTAGTCTTCAAAGGGATCCGAAATATCTGTTCTCAGATTCCACAGAAATAAGGCTAGCAAAGAGATCCACGAAATACAGATGTAACTCTGTGAGTGGAAGTCACATATCACAGAGTAGTTTCTCAGAAATCTTCTTTCCAGATTTCATCGGAGGATATTTCCTTTTTCACCATAGCCGTCTATGGGCTTCCAAATATCACTTTGCCAATTCCACGAGAACTGTCTTAGCGAAAAGCTCCTTGAGGGGAAAGCTGCAACTCTGAGAGATGATTTCACAGAACACAAAGAAGTTTCTCAGAAAGCTTCTTTCTCTTTGTTATCGGAGGATATTTCCTTTGGCCCTATAGTCTTCAAAGGGATCCGAAATATCTGTTCTCTGATTCCACAGAAATAAGGCTAGCAAAGAGATCCACGAAATACAGATGTAACTCTGTGAGTGGAAGTCACATATCACAGAGCAGTTTCTCAGAAAGCTTCTTTCCAGATTTCATCGGAGGATATTTCCTTTTTCACCATAGCCGTCTATGGTCTTCAAATATCACTTTGCCAATTCCACAAGAACTGTCTTAGCGAAAGGCTTCTTGAGGGGAAAGCTGTAACTCTGTGAGATGATTTCACAGAACACAAAGAAGTTTCTCAGAAAGCTTCTTTCTCTTTGTTATCGGAGGATATTTCCTTTGGCCCTATAGTCTTCAAAGGGATCCGAAATATCTGTTCTCAGATTCCACAGAAATAAGGCTAGCAAAGAGATCCACGAAATACAGATATAACTCTGTGAGTGGAAGTCACATATCACAGAGCAGTTTCTCAGAAAACTTCTTTCCAGATTTCATCCGAGGATATTTCCTTTTTCAAGATAGCCCTCTATGGGCTTCCAAATATCACTTTGCCATTTCCACAAGAACTGTCTTAGCGAAAGGCTTCTTGAGAGGAAAGCTGTAACTCAGGGAGATGATTTCACAGAACACAATGAAGTTTCTCAGAAAGCTTCTTTCTCTTTGTTATGGGAGGATATTTCCTTTCTCCCTATAGTCTTCAAAGGGATCCGAAATATCTGTTCTCAGATTCCACAGAAATAAGGCTAGCAAAGATATCCACGAAATACAGATGTAACTCTGTGAGTGGAAGTCACATATCACAGAGCAGTTTCTCAGAAAGCTTCTTTCCAGATTTCATCGGAGGATATTTCCTTTTTCACCATAGCCGTCTATGGGCTTCCAAATATCACTTTGCCAATTCCACAAGAACTGTCTTAGCGAAAGGCTTCTTGAGGGGAAAGCTGTAACTCTGTGAGATGATTTCACAGAACACAAAGAAGTTTCTCAGAAAGCTTCTTTCTCTTTGTTATCGGAGGATATTTCCTTTGGCCCTTTAGTCTTCAAAGGGATCCGAAATATCTGTTCTCAGATTCCACAGAAATAAGGCTAGCAAAGAGATCCACGAAATACAGATGTAACTCTGTGAGTGGAAGTCACATATCACAGAGCAGTTTCTCAGATTGCTTCTTTCCAGATTTCATCGGAGGATATTTCCTTTTTCACCATAGCCGTCTATGGGCTTCCAAATATCACTTTGCCAATTCCACGAGAACTGTCTTAGCGAAAAGCTTCTTGAGGGGAAAGCTGCAACTCTGAGAGATGATTTCAAAGAACACAAAGAAGTTTCTCAGAAAGCTTCTTTCTCTTTGTTATCGGAGGATATTTCCTTTGGCCCTATAGTATTCAAAGGGATCCGAAATAATTGTTCTCAGATTCCACAGAAATAAGGCTAGCAAAGAGATCCACGAAATACAGATGTAACTCTGTGAGTGCAAGTCACATATCACAGAGTAGTTTCTCAGAACGCTTCTTTCCAGATTTCATCTGAGGATATTTCCTTTTTCACCATAGCCCTCTATGGGCTTCCAAATATCACTTTGCCAATTCCACAAGAACTGTCTTAGCGAAAGGCTTCTTGAGGGGAAAGCTGTAACTCTATGAGATGATTTCACAGAACACAAAGAAGTTTCTCAGAAAGCTTCTTTCTCTTTGTTATCGGAGGATATTTCCTTTGGCCCTATAGTCTACAAAGGCATCCGAAATATCTGTTCTCAGATTCCACAGAAATAAGTCTAGCAAAGAGATCCACGAAATACAGATGTAACTCTGTGAGTGGAGGTCACATATCACAGAGCAGTTTCTCAGAAATCTTCTTTCCAGATTTCTTTGGAGGATTTTTCCTTTTTCACCATAGCCCTCTATGGGCTTCCAAATATCACTTTGCCAATTCCACAAGAACTGTCTTAGCGAAAGGCTTCTTGAGGGGAAAGCTCTAACTCTGTGAGATGATTTCACAGAACACAAAGAATTTTCTCAGAAAGCTTCTTTCTCTTTGTTATCGGAGGATGTTTCCTGTGGCCCTATAGTCTTCAAAGGGATCCGAAATATCTGTTCTCAGATTCCACAGAAATAAGGCTAGCAAAGAGATCCACGAAATACAGATGTAACTCTGTGAGTGGAAGTCACATATCACAGAGCAGTTTCTCAGAAAGCTTCTTTCCAGATTTCATTGGAGGATATTTCCTTTTTTACCATTGTCCACTATGGGCTTCCAAATATCACTTTGCCAATTCCACAAGAACTGTCTTAGAGAAAGGCTTCTTGAGGGGAAAGCTGTAACTCTGTGAGATGATTTCACAGAACACAAAGAAGTTTCTCAGAAAGCTTCTTTCTCTTTGTTATCGCAGGATATTTCCTTTGGCCCTATAGTCTTCAAAGGGATCCGAAATATCTGTTCTCAGATTCCACAGAAATAAGGCTAGCAAAGAGATCCACGAAATACAGATGTAACTCTGTGAGTGGAAGTCACATATCACAGAGCAGTTTCTCAGAAAGCTTCTTTCCAGATTTCATCGGAGGATATTTCCTTTTTCACCATAGCCGTCTATGGGCTTCCAAATATCACTTTGCCAATTCCACAAGAACTGTCTTAGCGAAAGGCTTCTTGAGGGGAAAGCTGTAACTCTGTGAGATGATTTCACAGAACACAAAGAAGTTTCTCAGAAAGCTTCTTTCTCTTTGTTATCGGAGGATATTTCCTTTGGCCCTTTAGTCTTCAAAGGGATCCGAAATATCTGTTCTCAGATTCCACAGAAATAAGGCTAGCAAAGAGATCCACGAAATACAGATGTAACTCTGTGAGTGGAAGTCACATATCACAGAGCAGTTTCTCAGAAATCTTCTTTCCAGATTTCATCGGAGGATATTTCCTTTTTCACCATAGCCGTCTATGGGCTTCCAAATATCACTTTGCCAATTCCACAAGAACTGTCTTAGCGAAAAGCTCCTTGCGGGGAAAGCTGCAACTCTGAGAGATGATTTCACAGAACACAAAGAAGTTTCTCAGAAAGCTTCTTTCTCTTTGTTATCGGAGGATATTTCCTTTGGCCCTATAGTCTTCAAAGGGATCCGAAATATCTGTTCTCAGATTCCACAGAAATAAGGCTAGCAAAGAGATCCACGAAATACAGATGTAACTCTGTGAGTGGAAGTCACATATCACAGAGCAGTTTCTCAGAAAGCTTCTTTCCAGATTTCATCGGAGGATATTTCCTTTTTCACTATAGCTGTCTATGGGCTTCCAAATATCACTTTGCCAATTCCACAAGAACTGTTTTAGCGAAAGGCTTCTTGAGGGGAAAGCTGTAACTCTGTGAGATGATTTCACAGAACACAAAGAAGTTTCTCAGAAAGCTTCTTTCTCTTTGTTATCGGAGGATATTTCCTTTGGCCCTATAGTCTTCAAAGGGATCCGAAATATCTGTTCTCAGATTCCACAGAAATAAGGCTAGCAAAGAGATCCACAAAATACAGATATAACTCTGTGAGTGGAAGTCACATATCACAGAGCAGTTTCTCAGAAAGCTTCTTTCCAGATTTCATCGGAGGATATTTCCTTTTTCAAGATAGCCCTCTATGGGCTTCCAAATATCACTTTGCCATTTCCACAAGAACTGTCTTAGCGAAAGGATTCTTGAGAGGAAAGCTGTAACTCAGGGAGATGATTTCACAGAACACAATGAAGTTTCTCAGAAAGCTTCTTTCTCTTTGTTATGGGAGGATATTTCCTTTCTCCCTATAGTCTTCAAAGGGATCCGAAATATCTGTTCTCAGATTCCACAGAAATAAGTCTAGTAAAGAGATCCACGAAATACAGATGTAACTCTGTGAGTGGAAGTCACATATCACAGAGCAGTTTCTCAGAAAGCTTCTTTCCAGATTTCATCGGAGGATATTTCCTTTTTCACCATAGCCCTCTATGGGCTTCCAAGTATCACTTTTCCAATTCCACAAGAACTGTTTTAGCGAAAGGCTCCTTGCGGGGAAAGCTGCAACTCTGAGAGATGATTTCACAGAACACAAAGAAGTTTCTCAGAAAGCTTCTTTCTCTTTGTTATCGGAGGATATTTCCTTTGGCCCTATAGTCTTCAAAGGGATCCGAAATATCTGTTCTCAGATTCCACAGAAATAAGGCTAGCAAAGAGATCCACGAAATACAGATGTAACTCTGTGAGTGGAAGTCACATATCACAGAGCAGTTTCTCAGAAAGCTTCTTTCCAGATTTCATCGGAGGGTATTTCCTTTTTCACTATAGCCGTCTATGGGCTTCCAAATATCACTTTGCAAATTCCACAAGAACTGTCTTAGCGAAAGGCTTCTTGAGGGGAAAGCTGTAACTCTGTGAGATGATTTCACAGAACACAAAGAAGTTTCTCAGAAAGCTTCTTTCTCTTTGTTATCGGAGGATATTTCCTTTGGCCCTATAGTCTTCAAAGGGATCCGAAATATCTGTTCTCAGATTCCACAGAAATAAGGCTAGCAAAGAGATCCACAAAATACAGATATAACTCTGTGAGTGGAAGTCACATATCACAGAGCAGTTTCTCAGAAAGCTTCTTTCCAGATTTCATCGGAGGATATTTCCTTTTTCAAGATAGCCCTCTATGGGCTTCCAAATATCACTTTGCCATTTCCACAAGAACTGTCTTAGCGAAAGGATTCTTGAGAGGAAAGCTGTAACTCAGGAAGATGATTTCACAGAACACAATGAAGTTTCTCAGAAAGCTTCTTTCTCTTTGTTATCGGAGGATATTTCCTTTGGCCCTTTAGTCTTCAAAGGGATCCGAAATATCTGTTCTCAGATTCCACAGAAATAAGGCTAGCAAAGAGATCCACGAAATACAGATGTAACTCTGTGAGTGGAAGTCACATATCACAGAGCAGTTTCTCAGAAAGCTTCTTTCCAGATTTCATCGGAGGATATTTCCTTTTTCACCATAGCCGTCTATGGGCTTCCAAATATCACTTTGCCAATTCCACAAGAACTGTCTTAGCGAAAGGCTTCTTGAGGGGAAAGCTGTAAATCTGTGAGATGATTTCACAGAACACAAAGAAGTTTCTCAGAAAGCTTCTTTCTCTTTGTTATCGGAGGATATTTCCTTTGGCCCTTTAGTCTTCAAAGGGATCCGAAATATCTGTTCTCAGATTCCACAGAAATAAGGCTAGCAAAGAGATCCACGAAATACAGATGTAACTCTGTGAGTGGAAGTCACATATCACAGAGTAGTTTCTCAGAAATCTTCTTTCCAGATTTCATCGGAGGATATTTCCTTTTTCACCATAGCCGTCTATGGGCTTCCAAATATCACTTTGCCAATTCCACGAGAACTGTCTTAGCGAAAAGCTCCTTGAGGGGAAAGCTGCAACTCTGAGAGATGATATCACAGAACACAAAGAAGTTTCTCAGAAAGCTTCTTTCTCTTTGTTATCGGAGGATATTTCCTTTGGCCCTAGAGTCTTCAAAGGGATCCGAAATATCTGTTCTCAGATTCCACAGAAATAAGGCTAGCAAAGAGATCCACGAAATACAGATGTAACTCTGTGAGTGGAAGTCACATATCACAGAGCAGTTTCTCAGAAAGCTTCTTTCCAGATTTCATCGGAGGATATTTCCTTTTTCACCATAGCCGTCTATGGTCTTCAAATATCACTTTGCCAATTCCACAAGAACTGTCTTAGCGAAAGGCTTCTTGAGGGGAAAGCTGTAACTCTGTGAGATGATTTCACAGAACACAAAGAAGTTTCTCAGAAAGCTTCTTTCTCTTTGTTATCGGAGGATATTTCCTTTGGCCCTATAGTCTTCAAAGGGATCCGAAATATCTGTTCTCAGATTCCACAGAAATAAGGCTAGCAAAGAGATCCACGAAATACAGATATAACTCTGTGAGTGGAAGTCACATATCACAGAGCAGTTTCTCAGAAAGCATCTTTCCAGATTTCATCCGAGGATATTTCCTTTTTCAAGATAGCCCTCTATGGGCTTCCAAATAGCACTTTGCCATTTCCACAAGAACTGTCTTAGCGAAAGGCTTCTTGAGAGGAAAGCTGTAACTCAGGGAGATGATTTCACAGAACACAATGAAGTTTCTCAGAAAGCTTCTTTCTCTTTGTTATGGGAGGATATTTCCTTTCTCCCTATAGTCTTCAAAGGGATCCGAAATATCTGTTCTCAGATTCCACAGAAATAAGGCTAGCAAAGATATCCACGAAATACAGATGTAACTCTGTGAGTGGAAGTCACATATCACAGAGCAGTTTCTCAGAAAGCTTCTTTCCAGATTTCATCGGAGGATATTTCCTTTTTCACCATAGCCGTCTATGGGCTTCCAAATATCACTTTGCCAATTCCACAAGAACTGTCTTAGCGAAAGGCTTCTTGAGGGGAAAGCTGTAACTCTGTGAGATGATTTCACAGAACACAAAGAAGTTTCTCAGAAAGCTTCTTTCTCTTTGTTATCGGAGGATATTTCCTTTGGCCCTTTAGTCTTCAAAGGGATCCGAAATATCTGTTCTCAGATTCCACAGAAATAAGGCTAGCAAAGAGATCCACGAAATACAGATGTAACTCTGTGAGTGGAAGTCACATATCACAGAGCAGTTTCTCAGAATGCTTCTTTCCAGATTTCATCGGAGGATATTTCCTTTTTCACCATAGCCGTCTATGGGCTTCCAAATATCACTTTGCCAATTCCATGAGAACTGTTTAGCGAAAAGCTTCTTGAGGGGAAAGCTGCAACTCTGAGAGATGATTTCACAGAACACAAAGAAGTTTCTCAGAAAGCTTCTTTCTCTTTGTTATCGGAGGATATTTCCTTTGGCCCTATAGTATTCAAAGGGATCCGAAATAATTGTTCTCAGATTCCACAGAAATAAGGCTGGCAAAGAGATCCACAAAATACAGATGTAACTCTGTGAGTGGAAGTCACATATCACAGAGCAGTTTCTCAGAACGCTTCTTTCCAGATTTCATCTGAGGATATTTCCTTTTTCACCATAGCCCTCTATGGGCTTCTAAATATCACTTTGCCAATTCCACAAGAACTGTCTTAGCGAAAGGCTTCTTGAGGGGAAAGCTGTAACTCTATGAGATGATTTCATAGAACACAAAGAAGTTTCTCAGAAAGCTTCTTTCTCTTTGTTATCGGAGGATATTTCCTTTGGCCCTATAGTCTACAAAGGCATCCGAAATATCTGTTCTCAGATTCCACAGAAATAAGTCTAGCAAAGAGATCCACGAAATACAGATGTAACTCTGTGAGTGGAAGTCACATATCACAGAGCAGTTTCTCAGAAATCTTCTTTCCAGATTTCATTGGAGGATTTTTCCTTTTTCACCATAGCCCTCTATGGGCTTCCAAATATCACTTTGCCAATTCCACAAGAACTGTCTTAGCGAAAGGCTTCTTGAGGGGAAAGCTCTAACTCTGTGAGATGATTTCACAGAACACAAAGAATTTTCTCAGAAAGCTTCTTTCTCTTTGTTATCGGAGGATATTTCCTGTGGCCCTATAGTCTTCAAAGGGATCCGAAATATCTGTTCTCAGATTCCACAGAAATAAGGCTAGCAAAGAGATCCACGAAATACAGATGTAACTCTGTGAGTGGAAGTCACATATCACAGAGCAGTTTCTCAGAAAGCTTCTTTCCAGATTTCATTGGAGGATATTTCCTTTTTTACCATTGCCCTCTATGGGCTTCCAAATATCACTTTGCCAATTCCACAAGAACTGTCTTAGAGAAAGGCTTCTTGAGGGGAAAGCTGTAACTCTGTGAGATGATTTCACAGAACACAAAGAAGTTTCTCAGAAAGCTTCTTTCTCTTTGTTATCGGAGGATATTTCCTTTGGCCCTATAGTCTTCAAAGGGATCCGAAATATCTGTTCTCAGATTCCACAGAAATAAGGCTAGCAAAGAGATCCACGAAATACAGATGTAACTCTGTGAGTGGAAGTCACATATCACAGAGCAGTTTCTCAGAAAGCTTCTTTCCAGATTTCATCGGAGGATATTTCCTTTTTCACCATAGCCGTCTATGGGCTTCCAAATATCACTTTGCCAATTCCACAAGAACTGTCTTAGCGAAAGGCTTCTTGAGGGGAAAGCTGTAACTCTGTGAGATGATTTCACAGAACACAAAGAAGTTTCTCAGAAAGCTTCTTTCTCTTTGTTATCGGAGGATATTTCCTTTGGCCCTTTAGTCTTCAAAGGGATCCGAAATATCTGTTCTCAGATTCCACAGAAATAAGGCTAGCAAAGAGATCCACGAAATACAGATGTAACTCTGTGAGTGGAAGTCACATATCACAGAGCAGTTTCTCAGAAATCTTCTTTCCAGATTTCATCGGAGGATATTTCCTTTTTCACCATAGCCGTCTATGGGCTTCCAAATATCACTTTGCCAATTCCACAAGAAGTGTCTTAGCGAAAAGCTCCTTGCGGGGAAAGCTGCAACTCTGAGAGATGATTTCACAGAACACAAAGAAGTTTCTCAGAAAGCTTCTTTCTCTTTGTTATCGGAGGATATTTCCTTTGGCCCTATAGTCTTCAAAGGGATCCGAAATATCTGTTCTCAGATTCCACAGAAATAAGGCTAGCAAAGAGATCCACAAAATACAGATATAACTCTGTGAGTGGAAGTCACATATCACAGAGCAGTTTCTCAGAAAGCTTCTTTCCAGATTTCATCGGAGGATATTTCCTTTTTCAAGATAGCCCTCTATGGGCTTCCAAATATCACTTTGCCATTTCCACAAGAACTGTCTTAGCGAAAGGATTCTTGAGAGGAAAGCTGTAACTCAGGAAGATGATTTCACAGAACACAATGAAGTTTCTCAGAAAGCTTCTTTCTCTTTGTTATCGGAGGATATTTCCTTTGGCCCTTTAGTCTTCAAAGGGATCCGAAATATCTGTTCTCAGATTCCACAGAAATAAGGCTAGCAAAGAGATCCACGAAATACAGATGTAACTCTGTGAGTGGAAGTCACATATCACAGAGCAGTTTCTCAGAAAGCTTCTTTCCAGATTTCATCGGAGGATATTTCCTTTTTCACCATAGCCGTCTATGGGCTTCCAAATATCACTTTGCCAATTCCACAAGAACTGTCTTAGCGAAAGGCTTCTTGAGGGGAAAGCTGTAAATCTGTGAGATGATTTCACAGAACACAAAGAAGTTTCTCAGAAAGCTTCTTTCTCTTTGTTATCGGAGGATATTTCCTTTGGCCCTTTAGTCTTCAAAGGGATCCGAAATATCTGTTCTCAGATTCCACAGAAATAAGGCTAGCAAAGAGATCCACGAAATACAGATGTAACTCTGTGAGTGGAAGTCACATATCACAGAGTAGTTTCTCAGAAATCTTCTTTCCAGATTTCATCGGAGGATATTTCCTTTTTCACCATAGCCGTCTATGGGCTTCCAAATATCACTTTGCCAATTCCACGAGAACTGTCTTAGCGAAAAGCTCCTTGAGGGGAAAGCTGCAACTCTGAGAGATGATATCACAGAACACAAAGAAGTTTCTCAGAAAGCTTCTTTCTCTTTGTTATCGGAGGATATTTCCTTTGGCCCTAGAGTCTTCAAAGGGATCCGAAATATCTGTTCTCAGATTCCACAGAAATAAGGCTAGCAAAGAGATCCACGAAATACAGATGTAACTCTGTGAGTGGAAGTCACATATCACAGAGCAGTTTCTCAGAAAGCTTCTTTCCAGATTTCATCGGAGGATATTTCCTTTTTCACCATAGCCGTCTATGGTCTTCAAATATCACTTTGCCAATTCCACAAGAACTGTCTTAGCGAAAGGCTTCTTGAGGGGAAAGCTGTAACTCTGTGAGATGATTTCACAGAACACAAAGAAGTTTCTCAGAAAGCTTCTTTCTCTTTGTTATCGGAGGATATTTCCTTTGGCCCTATAGTCTTCAAAGGGATCCGAAATATCTGTTCTCAGATTCCACAGAAATAAGGCTAGCAAAGAGATCCACGAAATACAGATATAACTCTGTGAGTGGAAGTCACATATCACAGAGCAGTTTCTCAGAAAGCATCTTTCCAGATTTCATCCGAGGATATTTCCTTTTTCAAGATAGCCCTCTATGGGCTTCCAAATAGCACTTTGCCATTTCCACAAGAACTGTCTTAGCGAAAGGCTTCTTGAGAGGAAAGCTGTAACTCAGGGAGATGATTTCACAGAACACAATGAAGTTTCTCAGAAAGCTTCTTTCTCTTTGTTATGGGAGGATATTTCCTTTCTCCCTATAGTCTTCAAAGGGATCCGAAATATCTGTTCTCAGATTCCACAGAAATAAGGCTAGCAAAGATATCCACGAAATACAGATGTAACTCTGTGAGTGGAAGTCACATATCACAGAGCAGTTTCTCAGAAAGCTTCTTTCCAGATTTCATCGGAGGATATTTCCTTTTTCACCATAGCCGTCTATGGGCTTCCAAATATCACTTTGCCAATTCCACAAGAACTGTCTTAGCGAAAGGCTTCTTGAGGGGAAAGCTGTAACTCTGTGAGATGATTTCACAGAACACAAAGAAGTTTCTCAGAAAGCTTCTTTCTCTTTGTTATCGGAGGATATTTCCTTTGGCCCTTTAGTCTTCAAAGGGATCCGAAATATCTGTTCTCAGATTCCACAGAAATAAGGCTAGCAAAGAGATCCACGAAATACAGATGTAACTCTGTGAGTGGAAGTCACATATCACAGAGCAGTTTCTCAGAATGCTTCTTTCCAGATTTCATCGGAGGATATTTCCTTTTTCACCATAGCCGTCTATGGGCTTCCAAATATCACTTTGCCAATTCCATGAGAACTGTTTAGCGAAAAGCTTCTTGAGGGGAAAGCTGCAACTCTGAGAGATGATTTCACAGAACACAAAGAAGTTTCTCAGAAAGCTTCTTTCTCTTTGTTATCGGAGGATATTTCCTTTGGCCCTATAGTATTCAAAGGGATCCGAAATAATTGTTCTCAGATTCCACAGAAATAAGGCTGGCAAAGAGATCCACAAAATACAGATGTAACTCTGTGAGTGGAAGTCACATATCACAGAGCAGTTTCTCAGAACGCTTCTTTCCAGATTTCATCTGAGGATATTTCCTTTTTCACCATAGCCCTCTATGGGCTTCTAAATATCACTTTGCCAATTCCACAAGAACTGTCTTAGCGAAAGGCTTCTTGAGGGGAAAGCTGTAACTCTATGAGATGATTTCATAGAACACAAAGAAGTTTCTCAGAAAGCTTCTTTCTCTTTGTTATCGGAGGATATTTCCTTTGGCCCTATAGTCTACAAAGGCATCCGAAATATCTGTTCTCAGATTCCACAGAAATAAGTCTAGCAAAGAGATCCACGAAATACAGATGTAACTCTGTGAGTGGAAGTCACATATCACAGAGCAGTTTCTCAGAAATCTTCTTTCCAGATTTCATTGGAGGATTTTTCCTTTTTCACCATAGCCCTCTATGGGCTTCCAAATATCACTTTGCCAATTCCACAAGAACTGTCTTAGCGAAAGGCTTCTTGAGGGGAAAGCTCTAACTCTGTGAGATGATTTCACAGAACACAAAGAATTTTCTCAGAAAGCTTCTTTCTCTTTGTTATCGGAGGATATTTCCTGTGGCCCTATAGTCTTCAAAGGGATCCGAAATATCTGTTCTCAGATTCCACAGAAATAAGGCTAGCAAAGAGATCCACGAAATACAGATGTAACTCTGTGAGTGGAAGTCACATATCACAGAGCAGTTTCTCAGAAAGCTTCTTTCCAGATTTCATTGGAGGATATTTCCTTTTTTACCATTGCCCTCTATGGGCTTCCAAATATCACTTTGCCAATTCCACAAGAACTGTCTTAGAGAAAGGCTTCTTGAGGGGAAAGCTGTAACTCTGTGAGATGATTTCACAGAACACAAAGAAGTTTCTCAGAAAGCTTCTTTCTCTTTGTTATCGGAGGATATTTCCTTTGGCCCTATAGTCTTCAAAGGGATCCGAAATATCTGTTCTCAGATTCCACAGAAATAAGGCTAGCAAAGAGATCCACGAAATACAGATGTAACTCTGTGAGTGGAAGTCACATATCACAGAGCAGTTTCTCAGAAAGCTTCTTTCCAGATTTCATCGGAGGATATTTCCTTTTTCACCATAGCCGTCTATGGGCTTCCAAATATCACTTTGCCAATTCCACAAGAACTGTCTTAGCGAAAGGCTTCTTGAGGGGAAAGCTGTAACTCTGTGAGATGATTTCACAGAACACAAAGAAGTTTCTCAGAAAGCTTCTTTCTCTTTGTTATCGGAGGATATTTCCTTTGGCCCTTTAGTCTTCAAAGGGATCCGAAATATCTGTTCTCAGATTCCACAGAAATAAGGCTAGCAAAGAGATCCACGAAATACAGATGTAACTCTGTGAGTGGAAGTCACATATCACAGAGCAGTTTCTCAGAAATCTTCTTTCCAGATTTCATCGGAGGATATTTCCTTTTTCACCATAGCCGTCTATGGGCTTCCAAATATCACTTTGCCAATTCCACAAGAAGTGTCTTAGCGAAAAGCTCCTTGCGGGGAAAGCTGCAACTCTGAGAGATGATTTCACAGAACACAAAGAAGTTTCTCAGAAAGCTTCTTTCTCTTTGTTATCGGAGGATATTTCCTTTGGCCCTATAGTCTTCAAAGGGATCCGAAATATCTGTTCTCAGATTCCACAGAAATAAGGCTAGCAAAGAGATCCACGAAATACAGATGTAACTCTGTGAGTGGAAGTCACATATCACAGAGCAGTTTCTCAGAAATCTTCTTTCCAGATTTCATCGGAGGATATTTCCTTTTTCACCATAGCCGTCTATGGGCTTCCAAATATCACTTTGCCAATTCCACAAGAACTGTCTTAGCGAAAAGCTCCTTGCGGGGAAAGCTGCAACTCTGAGAGATGATTTCACAGAACACAAAGAAGTTTCTCAGAAAGCTTCTTTCTCTTTGTTATCGGAGGATATTTCCTTTGGCCCTATAGTCTTCAAAGGGATCCGAAATATCTGTTCTCAGATTCCACAGAAATAAGGCTAGCAAAGAGATCCACGAAATACAGATGTAACTCTGTGAGTGGAAGTCACATATCACAGAGCAGTTTCTCAGAAAGCTTCTTTCCAGATTTCATCGGAGGATATTTCCTTTTTCACTATAGCTGTCTATGGGCTTCCAAATATCACTTTGCCAATTCCACAAGAACTGTCTTAGCGAAAGGCTTCTTGAGGGGAAAGCTGTAACTCTGTGAGATGATTTCACAGAACACAAAGAAGTTTCTCAGAAAGCTTCTTTCTCTTTGTTATCGGAGGATATTTCCTTTGGCCCTATAGTCTTCAAAGGGATCCGAAATATCTGTTCTCAGATTCCACAGAAATAAGGCTAGCAAAGAGATCCACAAAATACAGATATAACTCTGTGAGTGGAAGTCACATATCACAGAGCAGTTTCTCAGAAAGCTTCTTTCCAGATTTCATCGGAGGATATTTCCTTTTTCAAGATAGCCTTCTATGGGCTTCCAAATATCACTTTGCCATTTCCACAAGAACTGTCTTAGCGAAAGGATTCTTGAGAGGAAAGCTGTAACTCAGGGAGATGATTTCACAGAACACAATGAAGTTTCTCAGAAAGCTTCTTTCTCTTTGTTATGGGAGGATATTTCCTTTCTCCCTATAGTCTTCAAAGGGATCCGAAATATCTGTTCTCAGATTCCACAGAAATAAGGCTAGTAAAGAGATCCACGAAATACAGATGTAACTCTGTGAGTGGAAGTCACATATCACAGAGCAGTTTCTCAGAAAGCTGCTTTCCAGATTTCATCGGAGGATATTTCCTTTTTCACCATAGCCCTCTATGGGCTTCCAAGTATCACTTTTCCAATTCCACAAGAACTGTTTTAGCGAAAGGCTCCTTGCGGGGAAAGCTGCAACTCTGAGAGATGATTTCACAGAACACAAAGAAGTTTCTCAGAAAGCTTCTTTCTCTTTGTTATCGGAGGATATTTCCTTTGGCCCTATAGTCTTCAAAGGGATCCGAAATATCTGTTCTCAGATTCCACAGAAATAAGGCTAGCAAAGAGATCCACGAAATACAGATGTAACTCTGTGAGTGGAAGTCACATATCACAGAGCAGTTTCTCAGAAAGCTTCTTTCCAGATTTCATCGGAGGATATTTCCTTTTTCACCATAGCCGTCTATGGTCTTCAAATATCACTTTGCCAATTCCACAAGAACTGTCTTAGCGAAAGGCTTCTTGAGGGGAAAGCTGTAACTCTGTGAGATGATTTCACAGAACACAAAGAAGTTTCTCAGAAAGCTTCTTTCTCTTTGTTATCGGAGGATATTTCCTTTGGCCCTTTAGTCTTCAAAGGGATCCGAAATATCTGTTCTCAGATTCCACAGAAATAAGGCTAGCAAAGAGATCCACGAAATACAGATATAACTCTGTGAGTGGAAGTCACATATCACAGAGCAGTTTCTCAGAAAGCATCTTTACAGATTTCATCCGAGGATATTTCCTTTTTCAAGATAGCCCTCTATGGGCTTCCAAATATCACTTTGCCATTTCCACAAGAACTGTCTTAGCGAAAGGCTTCTTGAGAGGAAAGCTGTAACTCAGGGAGATGATTTCACAGAACACAATGAAGTTTCTCAGAAAGCTTCTTTCTCTTTGTTATGGGAGGATATTTCCTTTCTCCCTATAGTCTTCAAAGGGATCCGAAATATCTGTTCTCAGATTCCACAGAAATAAGGCTAGCAAAGATATCCACGAAATACAGATGTAACTCTGTGAGTGGAAGTCACATATCACAGAGCAGTTTCTCAGAAAGCTTCTTTCCAGATTTCATCGGAGGATATTTCCTTTTTCACCATAGCCGTCTATGGGCTTCCAAATATCACTTTGCCAATTCCACAAGAACTGTCTTAGCGAAAGGCTTCTTGAGGGGAAAGCTGTAACTCTGTGAGATGATTTCACAGAACACAAAGAAGTTTCTCAGAAAGCTTCTTTCTCTTTGTTATCGGAGGATATTTCCTTTGGCCCTTTAGTCTTCAAAGGGATCCGAAATATCTGTTCTCAGATTCCACAGAAATAAGGCTAGCAAAGAGATCCACGAAATACAGATGTAACTCTGTGAGTGGAAGTCACATATCACAGAGCAGTTTCTCAGAATGCTTCTTTCCAGATTTCATCGGAGGATATTTCCTTTTTCACCATAGCCGTCTATGGGCTTCCAAATATCACTTTGCCAATTCCACGAGAACTGTTTAGCGAAAAGCTTCTTGAGGGGAAAGCTGCAACTCTGAGAGATGATTTCACAGAACACAAAGAAGTTTCTCAGAAAGCTTCTTTCTCTTTGTTATCGGAGGATATTTCCTTTGGCCCTATAGTATTCAAAGGGATCCGAAATAATTGTTCTCAGATTCCACAGAAATAAGGCTGGCAAAGAGATCCACAAAATACAGATGTAACTCTGTGAGTGGAAGTCACATATCACAGAGCAGTTTCTCAGAACGCTTCTTTCCAGATTTCATCTGAGGATATTTCCTTTTTCACCATAGCCCTCTATGGGCTTCTAAATATCACTTTGCCAATTCCACAAGAACTGTCTTAGCGAAAGGCTTCTTGAGGGGAAAGCTGTAACTCTATGAGATGATTTCATAGAACACAAAGAAGTTTCTCAGAAAGCTTCTTTCTCTTTGTTATCGGAGGATATTTCCTTTGGCCCTATAGTCTACAAAGGCATCCGAAATATCTGTTCTCAGATTCCACAGAAATAAGTCTAGCAAAGAGATCCACGAAATACAGATGTAACTCTGTGAGTGGAAGTCACATATCACAGAGCAGTTTCTCAGAAATCTTCTTTCCAGATTTCATTGGAGGATTTTTCCTTTTTCACCATAGCCCTCTATGGGCTTCCAAATATCACTTTGCCAATTCCACAAGAACTGTCTTAGCGAAAGGCTTCTTGAGGGGAAAGCTCTAACTCTGTGAGATGATTTCACAGAACACAAAGAATTTTCTCAGAAAGCTTCTTTCTCTTTGTTATCGGAGGATATTTCCTGTGGCCCTATAGTCTTCAAAGGGATCCGAAATATCTGTTCTCAGATTCCACAGAAATAAGGCTAGCAAAGAGATCCACGAAATACAGATGTAACTCTGTGAGTGGAAGTCACATATCACAGAGCAGTTTCTCAGAAAGCTTCTTTCCAGATTTCATTGGAGGATATTTCCTTTTTTACCATTGCCCTCTATGGGCTTCCAAATATCACTTTGCCAATTCCACAAGAACTGTCTTAGAGAAAGGCTTCTTGAGGGGAAAGCTGTAACTCTGTGAGATGATTTCACAGAACACAAAGAAGTTTCTCAGAAAGCTTCTTTCTCTTTGTTATCGGAGGATATTTCCTTTGGCCCTATAGTCTTCAAAGGGATCCGAAATATCTGTTCTCAGATTCCACAGAAATAAGGCTAGCAAAGAGATCCACGAAATACAGATGTAACTCTGTGAGTGGAAGTCACATATCACAGAGCAGTTTCTCAGAAAGCTTCTTTCCAGATTTCATCGGAGGATATTTCCTTTTTCACCATAGCCGTCTATGGGCTTCCAAATATCACTTTGCCAATTCCACAAGAACTGTCTTAGCGAAAGGCTTCTTGAGGGGAAAGCTGTAACTCTGTGAGATGATTTCACAGAACACAAAGAAGTTTCTCAGAAAGCTTCTTTCTCTTTGTTATCGGAGGAAATTTCCTTTGGCCCTTTAGTCTTCAAAGGGATCCGAAATATCTGTTCTCAGATTCCACAGAAATAAGGCTAGCAAAGAGATCCACGAAATACAGATGTAACTCTGTGAGTGGAAGTCACATATCACAGAGCAGTTTCTCAGAAATCTTCTTTCCAGATTTCATCGGAGGATATTTCCTTTTTCACCATAGCCGTCTATGGGCTTCCAAATATCACTTTGCCAATTCCACAAGAACTGTCTTAGCGAAAAGCTCCTTGCGGGGAAAGCTGCAACTCTGAGAGATGATTTCACAGAACACAAAGAAGTTTCTCAGAAAGCTTCTTTCTCTTTGTTATCGGAGGATATTTCCTTTGGCCCTATAGTCTTCAAAGGGATCCGAAATATCTGTTCTCAGATTCCACAGAAATAAGGCTAGCAAAGAGATCCACGAAATACAGATGTAACTCTGTGAGTGGAAGTCACATATCACAGAGCAGTTTCTCAGAAAGCTTCTTTCCAGATTTCATCGGAGGATATTTCCTTTTTCACTATAGCTGTCTATGGGCTTCCAAATATCACTTTGCCAATTCCACAAGAACTGTCTTAGCGAAAGGCTTCTTGAGGGGAAAGCTGTAAATCTGTGAGATGATTTCACAGAACACAAAGAAGTTTCTCAGAAAGCTTCTTTCTCTTTGTTATCGGAGGATATTTCCTTTGGCCCTATAGTCTTCAAAGGGATCCGAAATATCTGTTCTCAGATTCCACAGAAATAAGGCTAGCAAAGAGATCCACAAAATACAGATATAACTCTGTGAGTGGAAGTCACATATCACAGAGCAGTTTCTCAGAAAGCTTCTTTCCAGATTTCATCGGAGGATATTTCCTTTTTCAAGATAGCCCTCTATGGGCTTCCAAATATCACTTTGCCATTTCCACAAGAACTGTCTTAGCGAAAGGATTCTTGAGAGGAAAGCTGTAACTGAGGGAGATGATTTCACAGAACACAAAGAAGTTTCTCAGAAAGCTTCTTTCTCTTTGTTATCGGAGGATATTTCCTTTGGCCCTTTAGTCTTCAAAGGGATCCGAAATATCTGTTCTCAGATTCCACAGAAATAAGGCTAGCAAAGAGATCCACGAAATACAGATGTAACTCTGTGAGTGGAAGTCACATATCACAGAGCAGTTTCTCAGAAATCTTCTTTCCAGATTTCATCGGAGGATATTTCCTTTTTCACCATAGCCGTCTATGGGCTTCCAAATATCACTTTGCCAATTCCACAAGAACTGTCTTAGCGAAAAGCTCCTTGCGGGGAAAGCTGCAACTCTGAGAGATGATTTCACAGAACACAAAGAAGTTTCTCAGAAAGCTTCTTTCTCTTTGTTATCGGAGGATATTTCCTTTGGCCCTATAGTCTTCAAAGGGATCCGAAATATCTGTTCTCAGATTCCACAGAAATAAGGCTAGCAAAGAGATCCACGAAATACAGATGTAACTCTGTGAGTGGAAGTCACATATCACAGAGCAGTTTCTCAGAAAGCTTCTTTCCAGATTTCATCGGAGGATATTTCCTTTTTCACTATAGCTGTCTATGGGCTTCCAAATATCACTTTGCCAATTCCACAAGAACTGTCTTAGCGAAAGGCTTCTTGAGGGGAAAGCTGTAACTCTGTGAGATGATTTCACAGAACACAAAGAAGTTTCTCAGAAAGCTTCTTTCTCTTTGTTATCGGAGGATATTTCCTTTGGCCCTATAGTCTTCAAAGGGATCCGAAATATCTGTTCTCAGATTCCACAGAAATAAGGCTAGCAAAGAGATCCACAAAATACAGATATAACTCTGTGAGTGGAAGTCACATATCACAGAGCAGTTTCTCAGAAAGCTTCTTTCCAGATTTCATCGGAGGATATTTCCTTTTTCAAGATAGCCTTCTATGGGCTTCCAAATATCACTTTGCCATTTCCACAAGAACTGTCTTAGCGAAAGGATTCTTGAGAGGAAAGCTGTAACTCAGGGAGATGATTTCACAGAACACAATGAAGTTTCTCAGAAAGCTTCTTTCTCTTTGTTATGGGAGGATATTTCCTTTCTCCCTATAGTCTTCAAAGGGATCCGAAATATCTGTTCTCAGATTCCACAGAAATAAGGCTAGTAAAGAGATCCACGAAATACAGATGTAACTCTGTGAGTGGAAGTCACATATCACAGAGCAGTTTCTCAGAAAGCTGCTTTCCAGATTTCATCGGAGGATATTTCCTTTTTCACCATAGCCCTCTATGGGCTTCCAAGTATCACTTTTCCAATTCCACAAGAACTGTTTTAGCGAAAGGCTCCTTGCGGGGAAAGCTGCAACTCTGAGAGATGATTTCACAGAACACAAAGAAGTTTCTCAGAAAGCTTCTTTCTCTTTGTTATCGGAGGATATTTCCTTTGGCCCTATAGTCTTCAAAGGGATCCGAAATATCTGTTCTCAGATTCCACAGAAATAAGGCTAGCAAAGAGATCCACGAAATACAGATGTAACTCTGTGAGTGGAAGTCACATATCACAGAGCAGTTTCTCAGAAAGCTTCTTTCCAGATTTCATCGGAGGGTATTTCCTTTTTCACTATAGCCGTCTATGGGCTTCCAAATATCACTTTGCAAATTCCACAAGAACTGTCTTAGCGAAAGGCTTCTTGAGGGGAAAGCTGTAACTCTGTGAGATGATTTCACAGAACACAAAGAAGTTTCTCAGAAAGCTTCTTTCTCTTTGTTATCGGAGGATATTTCCTTTGGCCCTATAGTCTTCAAAGGGATCCGAAATATCTGTTCTCAGATTC
Source organism: Macaca mulatta (assembly GCF_049350105.2). Classification (NCBI taxonomy): domain Eukaryota; kingdom Metazoa; phylum Chordata; class Mammalia; order Primates; family Cercopithecidae; genus Macaca; species Macaca mulatta. The sequence continues at coordinate 34,983,865 of NC_133417.1, forward strand.
CACAGAAATAAGGCTAGCAAAGAGATCCACAAAATACAGATATAACTCTGTGAGTGGAAGTCACATATCACAGAGCAGTTTCTCAGAAAGCTTCTTTCCAGATTTCATCGGAGGATATTTCCTTTTTCAAGATAGCCCTCTATGGGCTTCCAAATATCACTTTGCCATTTCCACAAGAACTGTCTTAGCGAAAGGATTCTTGAGAGGAAAGCTGTAACTCAGGAAGATGATTTCACAGAACACAATGAAGTTTCTCAGAAAGCTTCTTTCTCTTTTTTATCGGAGGATATTTCCTTTGGCCCTTTAGTCTTCAAAGGGATCCGAAATATCTGTTCTCAGATTCCACAGAAATAAGGCTAGCAAAGAGATCCACGAAATACAGATGTAACTCTGTGAGTGGAAGTCACATATCACAGAGTAGTTTCTCAGAAATCTTCTTTCCAGATTTCATCGGAGGATATTTCCTTTTTCACCGTAGCCGTCTATGGGCTTCCAAATATCACTTTGCCAATTCCACGAGAACTGTCTTAGCGAAAAGCTCCTTGAGGGGAAAGCTGCAACTCTGAGAGATGATTTCACAGAACACAAAGAAATTTCTCAGAAAGCTTCTTTCTCTTTGTTATCGGAGGATATTTCCTTTGGCCCTATAGTCTTCAAAGGGATCCGAAATATCTGTTCTCAGATTCCACAGAAATAAGGCTAGCAAAGAGATCCACGAAATACAGATGTAACTCTGTGAGTGGAAGTCACATATCACAGAGCAGTTTCTCAGAAAGCTTCTTTCCAGATTTCATCGGAGGATATTTCCTATTTCACCATAGCCGTCTATGGTCTTCAAATATCACTTTGCCAATTCCACAAGAACTGTCTTAGCGAAAGGCTTCTTGAGGGGAAAGCTGTAACTCTGTGAGATGATTTCACAGAACACAAAGAAGTTTCTCAGAAAGCTTCTTTCTCTTTGTTATCGGAGGATATTTCCTTTGGCCCTATAGTCTTCAAAGGGATCCGAAATATCTGTTCTCAGATTCCACAGAAATAAGGCTAGCAAAGAGATCCACGAAATACAGATATAACTCTGTGAGTGGAAGTCACATATCACAGAGCAGTTTCTCAGAAAGCATCTTTCCAGATTTCATCCGAGGATATTTCCTTTTTCAAGATAGCCCTCTATGGGCTTCCAAATATCACTTTGCCATTTCCACAAGAACTGTCTTAGCGAAAGGCTTCTTGAGAGGAAAGCTGTAACTCAGGGAGATGATTTCACAGAACACAATGATGTTTCTCAGAAAGCTTCTTTCTCTTTGTTATGGGAGGATATTTCCTTTCTCCCTATAGTCTTCAAAGGGATCCGAAATATCTGTTCTCAGATTCCACAGAAATAAGGCTAGCAAAGATATCCACGAAATACAGATGTAACTATGTGAGTGGAAGTCACATATCACAGAGCAGTTTCTCAGAAAGCTTCTTTCCAGATTTCATCGGAGGATATTTCCTTTTTCACCATAGCCGTCTATGGGCTTCCAAATATCACTTTGCCAATTCCACAAGAACTGTCTTAGCGAAAGGCTTCTTGAGGGGAAAGCTGTAACTCTGTGAGATGATTTCACAGAACACAAAGAAGTTTCTCAGAAAGCTTCTTTCTCTTTGTTATCGGAGGATATTTCCTTTGGCCCTTTAGTCTTCAAAGGGATCCGAAATATCTGTTCTCAGATTCCACAGAAATAAGGCTAGCAAAGAGATCCACGAAATACAGATGTAACTCTGTGAGTGGAAGTCACATATCACAGAGCAGTTTCTCAGAATGCTTCTTTCCAGATTTCATCGGAGGATATTTCCTTTTTCACCATAGCCGTCTATGGGCTTCCAAATATCACTTTGCCAATTCCACGAGAACTGTCTTAGCGAAAAGCTTCTTGAGGGGAAAGCTGCAACTCTGAGAGATGATTTCACAGAACACAAAGAAGTTTCTCAGAAAGCTTCTTTCTCTTTGTTATCGGAGGATATTTCCTTTGGCCCTATAGTTTTCAAAGGGATCCGAAATAATTGTTCTCAGATTCCACAGAAATAAGGCTAGCAAAGAGATCCACAAAATACAGATGTAACACTGTGAGTGGAAGTCACATATCACAGAGCAGTTTCTCAGAACGCTTCTTTCCAGATTTCATCGGAGGATATTTCCTTTTTCACCATAGCCGTCTATGGGCTTCCAAATATCACTTTGCCAATTCCACAAGAACTGTCTTAGCGAAAGGCTTCTTGAGGGGAAAGCTGTAACTCTGTGAGATGATTTCACAGAACACAAAGAAGTTTCTCAGAAAGCTTCTTTCTCTTTGTTATCGGAGGATATTTCCTTTGGCCCTTTAGTCTTCAAAGGGATCCGAAATATCTGTTCTCAGATTCCACAGAAATAAGGCTAGCAAAGAGATCCACGAAATACAGATGTAACTCTGTGAGTGGAAGTCACATATCACAGAGCAGTTTCTCTGAATGCTTCTTTCCAGATTTCATCGGAGGATATTTCCTTTTTCACCATAGCCGTCTATGGGCTTCCAAATATCACTTTGCCAATTCCACGAGAACTGTTTAGCGAAAAGCTTCTTGAGGGGAAAGCTGCAACTCTGAGAGATGATTTCACAGAACACAAAGAAGTTTCTCAGAAAGCTTCTTTCTCTTTGTTATCGGAGGATATTTCCTTTGGCCCTATAGTATTCAAAGGGATCCGAAATAATTGTTCTCAGATTCCACAGAAATAAGGCTGGCAAAGAGATCCACAAAATACAGATGTAACTCTGTGAGTGGAAGTCACATATCACAGAGCAGTTTCTCAGAACGCTTCTTTCCAGATTTCATCTGAGGATATTTCCTTTTTCACCATAGCCCTCTATGGGCTTCTAAATATCACTTTGCCAATTCCACAAGAACTGTCTTAGCGAAAGGCTTCTTGAGGGGAAAGCTGTAACTCTATGAGATGATTTCATAGAACACAAAGAAGTTTCTCAGAAAGCTTCTTTCTCTTTGTTATCGGAGGATATTTCCTTTGGCCCTATAGTCTACAAAGGCATCCGAAATATCTGTTCTCAGATTCCACAGAAATAAGTCTAGCAAAGAGATCCACGAAATACAGATGTAACTCTGTGAGTGGAAGTCACATATCACAGAGCAGTTTCTCAGAAATCTTCTTTCCAGATTTCATTGGAGGATTTTTCCTTTTTCACCATAGCCCTCTATGGGCTTCCAAATATCACTTTGCCAATTCCACAAGAACTGTCTTAGCGAAAGGCTTCTTGAGGGGAAAGCTCTAACTCTGTGAGATGATTTCACAGAACACAAAGAATTTTCTCAGAAAGCTTCTTTCTCTTTGTTATCGGAGGATATTTCCTGTGGCCCTATAGTCTTCAAAGGGATCCGAAATATCTGTTCTCAGATTCCACAGAAATAAGGCTAGCAAAGAGATCCACGAAATACAGATGTAACTCTGTGAGTGGAAGTCACATATCACAGAGCAGTTTCTCAGAAAGCTTCTTTCCAGATTTCATTGGAGGATATTTCCTTTTTTACCATTGCCCTCTATGGGCTTCCAAATATCACTTTGCCAATTCCACAAGAACTGTCTTAGAGAAAGGCTTCTTGAGGGGAAAGCTGTAACTCTGTGAGATGATTTCACAGAACACAAAGAAGTTTCTCAGAAAGCTTCTTTCTCTTTGTTATCGGAGGATATTTCCTTTGGCCCTATATTCTTCAAAGGGATCCGAAATATCTGTTCTCAGATTCCACAGAAATAAGGCTAGCAAAGAGATCCACGAAATACAGATGTAACTCTGTGAGTGGAAGTCACATATCACAGAGCAGTTTCTCAGAAAGCTTCTTTCCAGATTTCATCGGAGGATATTTCCTTTTTCACCATAGCCGTCTATGGGCTTCCAAATATCACTTTGCCAATTCCACAAGAACTGTCTTAGCGAAAGGCTTCTTGAGGGGAAAGCTGTAACTCTGTGAGATGATTTCACAGAACACAAAGAAGTTTCTCAGAAAGCTTCTTTCTCTTTGTTATCGGAGGATATTTCCTTTGGCCCTTTAGTCTTCAAAGGGATCCGAAATATCTGTTCTCAGATTCCACAGAAATAAGGCTAGCAAAGAGATCCACGAAATACAGATGTAACTCTGTGAGTGGAAGTCACATATCACAGAGCAGTTTCTCAGAAATCTTCTTTCCAGATTTCATCGGAGGATATTTCCTTTTTCACCATAGCCGTCTATGGGCTTCCAAATATCACTTTGCCAATTCCACAAGAACTGTCTTAGCGAAAAGCTCCTTGCGGGGAAAGCTGCAACTCTGAGAGATGATTTCACAGAACACAAAGAAGTTTCTCAGAAAGCTTCTTTCTCTTTGTTATCGGAGGATATTTCCTTTGGCCCTATAGTCTTCAAAGGGATCCGAAATATCTGTTCTCAGATTCCACAGAAATAAGGCTAGCAAAGAGATCCACGAAATACAGATGTAACTCTGTGAGTGGAAGTCACATATCACAGAGCAGTTTCTCAGAAAGCTTCTTTCCAGATTTCATCGGAGGATATTTCCTTTTTCACTATAGCTGTCTATGGGCTTCCAAATATCACTTTGCCAATTCCACAAGAACTGTCTTAGCGAAAGGCTTCTTGAGGGGAAAGCTGTAAATCTGTGAGATGATTTCACAGAACACAAAGAAGTTTCTCAGAAAGCTTCTTTCTCTTTGTTATCGGAGGATATTTCCTTTGGCCCTATAGTCTTCAAAGGGATCCGAAATATCTGTTCTCAGATTCAACAGAAATAAGGCTAGCAAAGAGATCCACAAAATACAGATATAACTCTGTGAGTGGAAGTCACATATCACAGAGCAGTTTCTCAGAAAGCTTCTTTCCAGATTTCATCGGAGGATATTTCCTTTTTCAAGATAGCCCTCTATGGGCTTCCAAATATCACTTTGCCATTTCCACAAGAACTGTCTTAGCGAAAGGATTCTTGAGAGGAAAGCTGTAACTCAGGGAGATGATTTCACAGAACACAAAGAAGTTTCTCAGAAAGCTTCTTTCTCTTTGTTATCGGAGGATATTTCCTTTGGCCCTTTAGTCTTCAAAGGGATCCGAAATATCTGTTCTCAGATTCCACAGAAATAAGGCTAGCAAAGAGATCCACGAAATACAGATGTAACTCTGTGAGTGGAAGTCACATATCACAGAGCAGTTTCTCAGAAATCTTCTTTCCAGATTTCATCGGAGGATATTTCCTTTTTCACCATAGCCGTCTATGGGCTTCCAAATATCACTTTGCCAATTCCACAAGAACTGTCTTAGCGAAAAGCTCCTTGCGGGGAAAGCTGCAACTCTGAGAGATGATTTCACAGAACACAAAGAAGTTTCTCAGAAAGCTTCTTTCTCTTTGTTATCGGAGGATATTTCCTTTGGCCCTATAGTCTTCAAAGGGATCCGAAATATCTGTTCTCAGATTCCACAGAAATAAGGCTAGCAAAGAGATCCACGAAATACAGATGTAACTCTGTGAGTGGAAGTCACATATCACAGAGCAGTTTCTCAGAAAGCTTCTTTCCAGATTTCATCGGAGGATATTTCCTTTTTCACTATAGCTGTCTATGGGCTTCCAAATATCACTTTGCCAATTCCACAAGAACTGTCTTAGCGAAAGGCTTCTTGAGGGGAAAGCTGTAACTCTGTGAGATGATTTCACAGAACACAAAGAAGTTTCTCAGAAAGCTTCTTTCTCTTTGTTATCGGAGGATATTTCCTTTGGCCCTATAGTCTTCAAAGGGATCCGAAATATCTGTTCTCAGATTCCACAGAAATAAGGCTAGCAAAGAGATCCACAAAATACAGATATAACTCTGTGAGTGGAAGTCACATATCACAGAGCAGTTTCTCAGAAAGCTTCTTTCCAGATTTCATCGGAGGATATTTCCTTTTTCAAGATAGCCTTCTATGGGCTTCCAAATATCACTTTGCCATTTCCACAAGAACTGTCTTAGCGAAAGGATTCTTGAGAGGAAAGCTGTAACTCAGGGAGATGATTTCACAGAACACAATGAAGTTTCTCAGAAAGCTTCTTTCTCTTTGTTATGGGAGGATATTTCCTTTCTCCCTATAGTCTTCAAAGGGATCCGAAATATCTGTTCTCAGATTCCACAGAAATAAGGCTAGTAAAGAGATCCACGAAATACAGATGTAACTCTGTGAGTGGAAGTCACATATCACAGAGCAGTTTCTCAGAAAGCTGCTTTCCAGATTTCATCGGAGGATATTTCCTTTTTCACCATAGCCCTCTATGGGCTTCCAAGTATCACTTTTCCAATTCCACAAGAACTGTTTTAGCGAAAGGCTCCTTGCGGGGAAAGCTGCAACTCTGAGAGATGATTTCACAGAACACAAAGAAGTTTCTCAGAAAGCTTCTTTCTCTTTGTTATCGGAGGATATTTCCTTTGGCCCTATAGTCTTCAAAGGGATCCGAAATATCTGTTCTCAGATTCCACAGAAATAAGGCTAGCAAAGAGATCCACGAAATACAGATGTAACTCTGTGAGTGGAAGTCACATATCACAGAGCAGTTTCTCAGAAAGCTTCTTTCCAGATTTCATCGGAGGGTATTTCCTTTTTCACTATAGCCGTCTATGGGCTTCCAAATATCACTTTGCAAATTCCACAAGAACTGTCTTAGCGAAAGGCTTCTTGAGGGGAAAGCTGTAACTCTGTGAGATGATTTCACAGAACACAAAGAAGTTTCTCAGAAAGCTTCTTTCTCTTTGTTATCGGAGGATATTTCCTTTGGCCCTATAGTCTTCAAAGGGATCCGAAATATCTGTTCTCAGATTCCACAGAAATAAGGCTAGCAAAGAGATCCACAAAATACAGATATAACTCTGTGAGTGGAAGTCACATATCACAGAGCAGTTTCTCAGAAAGCTTCTTTCCAGATTTCATCGGAGGATATTTCCTTTTTCAAGATAGCCCTCTATGGGCTTCCAAATATCACTTTGCCATTTCCACAAGAACTGTCTTAGCGAAAGGATTCTTGAGAGGAAAGCTGTAACTCAGGAAGATGATTTCACAGAACACAATGAAGTTTCTCAGAAAGCTTCTTTCTCTTTTTTATCGGAGGATATTTCCTTTGGCCCTTTAGTCTTCAAAGGGATCCGAAATATCTGTTCTCAGATTCCACAGAAATAAGGCTAGCAAAGAGATCCACGAAATACAGATGTAACTCTGTGAGTGGAAGTCACATATCACAGAGTAGTTTCTCAGAAATCTTCTTTCCAGATTTCATCGGAGGATATTTCCTTTTTCACCGTAGCCGTCTATGGGCTTCCAAATATCACTTTGCCAATTCCACGAGAACTGTCTTAGCGAAAAGCTCCTTGAGGGGAAAGCTGCAACTCTGAGAGATGATTTCACAGAACACAAAGAAATTTCTCAGAAAGCTTCTTTCTCTTTGTTATCGGAGGATATTTCCTTTGGCCCTATAGTCTTCAAAGGGATCCGAAATATCTGTTCTCAGATTCCACAGAAATAAGGCTAGCAAAGAGATCCACGAAATACAGATGTAACTCTGTGAGTGGAAGTCACATATCACAGAGCAGTTTCTCAGAAAGCTTCTTTCCAGATTTCATCGGAGGATATTTCCTATTTCACCATAGCCGTCTATGGTCTTCAAATATCACTTTGCCAATTCCACAAGAACTGTCTTAGCGAAAGGCTTCTTGAGGGGAAAGCTGTAACTCTGTGAGATGATTTCACAGAACACAAAGAAGTTTCTCAGAAAGCTTCTTTCTCTTTGTTATCGGAGGATATTTCCTTTGGCCCTATAGTCTTCAAAGGGATCCGAAATATCTGTTCTCAGATTCCACAGAAATAAGGCTAGCAAAGAGATCCACGAAATACAGATATAACTCTGTGAGTGGAAGTCACATATCACAGAGCAGTTTCTCAGAAAGCATCTTTCCAGATTTCATCCGAGGATATTTCCTTTTTCAAGATAGCCCTCTATGGGCTTCCAAATATCACTTTGCCATTTCCACAAGAACTGTCTTAGCGAAAGGCTTCTTGAGAGGAAAGCTGTAACTCAGGGAGATGATTTCACAGAACACAATGATGTTTCTCAGAAAGCTTCTTTCTCTTTGTTATGGGAGGATATTTCCTTTCTCCCTATAGTCTTCAAAGGGATCCGAAATATCTGTTCTCAGATTCCACAGAAATAAGGCTAGCAAAGATATCCACGAAATACAGATGTAACTCTGTGAGTGGAAGTCACATATCACAGAGCAGTTTCTCAGAAAGCTTCTTTCCAGATTTCATCGGAGGATATTTCCATTTTCACCATAGCCGTCTATGGGCTTCCAAATATCACTTTGCCAATTCCACAAGAACTGTCTTAGCGAAAGGCTTCTTGAGGGGAAAGCTGTAACTCTGTGAGATGATTTCACAGAACACAAAGAAGTTTCTCAGAAAGCTTCTTTCTCTTTGTTATCGGAGGATATTTCCTTTGGCCCTTTAGTCTTCAAAGGGATCCGAAATATCTGTTCTCAGATTCCACAGAAATAAGGCTAGCAAAGAGATCCACGAAATACAGATGTAACTCTGTGAGTGGAAGTCACATATCACAGAGCAGTTTCTCAGAATGCTTCTTTCCAGATTTCATCGGAGGATATTTCCTTTTTCACCATAGCCGTCTATGGGCTTCCAAATATCACTTTGCCAATTCCACGAGAACTGTCTTAGCGAAAAGCTTCTTGAGGGGAAAGCTGCAACTCTGAGAGATGATTTCACAGAACACAAAGAAGTTTCTCAGAAAGCTTCTTTCTCTTTGTTATCGGAGGATATTTCCTTTGGCCCTATAGTATTCAAAGGGATCCGAAATAATTGTTCTCAGATTCCACAGAAATAAGGCTAGCAAAGAGATCCACAAAATACAGATGTAACACTGTGAGTGGAAGTCACATATCACAGAGCAGTTTCTCAGAACGCTTCTTTCCAGATTTCATCGGAGGATATTTCCTTTTTCACCATAGCCCTCTATGGGCTTCCAAATATCACTTTGCCAATTCCACAAGAACTGTCTTAGCGAAAGGCTTCTTGAGGGGAAAGCTGTAACTCTATGAGATGATTTCATAGAACACAAAGAAGTTTCTCAGAAAGCTTCTTTCTCTTTGTTATCGGAGGATATTTCCTTTGGCCCTATAGTCTACAAAGGCATCCGAAATATCTGTTCTCAGATTCCACAGAAATAAGTCTAGCAAAGAGATCCACGAAATACAGATGTAACTCTGTGAGTGGAAGTCACATATCACAGAGCAGTTTCTCAGAAAGCTTCTTTCCAGATTTCATTGGAGGATTTTTCCTTTTTCACCATAGCCCTCTATGGGCTTCCAAATATCACTTTGCCAATTCCACAAGAACTGTCTTAGCGAAAGGCTTCTTGAGGGGAAAGCTCTAACTCTGTAAGATGATTTCACAGAACACAAAGAATTTTCTCAGAAAGCTTCTTTCTCTTTGTTATCGGAGGATATTTCCTGTGGCCCTATAGTCTTCAAAGGGATCCGAAATATCTGTTCTCAGATTCCACAGAAATAAGGCTAGCAAAGAGATCCACGAAATACAGATGTAACTCTGTGAGTGGAAGTCACATATCACAGAGCAGTTTCTCAGAAAGGTTCTTTCCAGATTTCATTGGAGGATATTTCCTTTTTTACCATGGCCCTCTATGGGCTTCCAAATATCACTTTGCCAATTCCACAAGAACTGTCTTAGAGAAAGGCTTCTTGAGGGGAAAGCTGTAACTCTGTGAGATGATTTCACAGAACACAAAGAAGTTTCTCAGAAAGCTTCTTTCTCTTTGTTATCGGAGGATATTTCCTTTGGCCCTATAGTCTTCAAAGGGATCCGAAATATCTGTTCTCAGATTCCACAGAAATAAGGCTAGCAAAGAGATCCACGAAATACAGATGTAACTCTGTGAGTGGAAGTCACATATCACAGAGCAGTTTCTCAGAAAGCTTCTTTCCAGATTTCATCGGAGGATATTTCCTTTTTCACCATAGCCGTCTATGGGCTTCCAAATATCACTTTGCCAATTCCACAAGAACTGTCTTAGCGAAAGGCTTCTTGAGGGGAAAGCTGTAACTCTGTGAGATGATTTCACAGAACACAAAGAAGTTTCTCAGAAAGCTTCTTTCTCTTTGTTATCGGAGGATATTTCCTTTGGCCCTTTAGTCTTCAAAGGGATCCGAAATATCTGTTCTCAGATTCCACAGAAATAAGGCTAGCAAAGAGATCCACGAAATACAGATGTAACTCTGTGAGTGGAAGTCACATATCACAGAGCAGTTTCTCAGAAAGCTTCTTTCCAGATTTCATCGGAGGATATTTCCTTTTTCACTATAGCTGTCTATGGGCTTCCAAATATCACTTTGCCAATTCCACAAGAACTGTCTTAGCGAAAGGCTTCTTGAGGGGAAAGCTGTAACTCTGTGAGATGATTTCACAGAACACAAAGAAGTTTCTCAGAAAGCTTCTTTCTCTTTGTTATCGGAGGATATTTCCTTTGGCCCTATAGTCTTCAAAGGGATCCGAAATATCTGTTCTCAGATTCCACAGAAATAAGGCTAGCAAAGAGATCCACAAAATACAGATATAACTCTGTGAGTGGAAGTCACATATCACAGAGCAGTTTCTCAGAAAGCTTCTTTCCAGATTTCATCGGAGGATATTTCCTTTTTCAAGATAGCCCTCTATGGGCTTCCAAATATCACTTTGCCATTTCCACAAGAACTGTCTTAGCGAAAGGCTTCTTGAGAGGAAAGCTGTAACTCAGGGAGATGATTTCACAGAACACAATGAAGTTTCTCAGAAAGCTTCTTTCTCTTTGTTTCGGGAGGATATTTCCTTTCTCCCTATAGTCTTCAAAGGGATCCGAAATATCTGTTCTCAGATTCCACAGAAATAAGGCTAGCAAAGATATCCACGAAATACAGATGTAACTCTGTGAGTGGAAGTCACATATCACAGAGCAGTTTCTCAGAAAGCTTCTTTCCAGATTTCATCGGAGGATATTTCCTTTTTCACCATAGCCGTCTATGGGCTTCCAAATATCACTTTGCCAATTCCACAAGAACTGTCTTAGCGAAAGGCTTCTTGAGGGGAAAGCTGTAACTCTGTGAGATGATTTCACAGAACACAAAGAAGTTTCTCAGAAAGCTTCTTTCTCTTTGTTATCGGAGGATATTTCCTTTGGCCCTTTAGTCTTCAAAGGGATCCGAATTATCTGTTCTCAGATTCCACAGAAATAAGGCTAGCAAAGAGATCCACGAAATACAGATGTAACTCTGTGAGTGGAAGTCACATATCACAGAGCAGTTTCTCAGATTGCTTCTTTCCAGATTTCATCGGAGGATATTTCCTTTTTCACCATAGCCGTCTATGGGCTTCCAAATATCACTTTGCCAATTCCACGAGAACTGTCTTAGCGAAAAGCTTCTTGAGGGGAAAGCTGCAACTCTGAGAGATGATTTCACAGAACACAAAGAAGTTTCTCAGAAAGCTTCTTTCTCTTTGTTATCGGAGGATATTTCCTTTGGCCCTATAGTATTCAAAGGGATCCGAAATAATTGTTCTCAGATTCCACAGAAATAAGGCTAGCAAAGAGATCCACGAAATACAGATGTAACTCTGTGAGTGGAAGTCACATATCACAGAGCAGTTTCTCAGAACGCTTCTTTCCAGATTTCATCTGAGGATATTTCCTTTTTCACCATAGCCCTCTATGGGCTTCCAAATATCACTTTGCCAATTCCACAAGAACTGTCTTAGCGAAAGGCTTCTTGAGGGGAAAGCTGTAACTCTATGAGATGATTTCACAGAACACAAAGAAGTTTCTCAGAAAGCTTCTTTCTCTTTGTTATCGGAGGATATTTCCTTTGGCCCTATAGTCTACAAAGGCATCCGAAATATCTGTTCTCAGATTCCACAGAAATAAGTCTAGCAAAGAGATCCACGAAATACAGATGTAACTCTGTGAGTGGAAGTCACATATCACAGAGCAGTTTCTCAGAAAGCTTCTTTCCAGATTTCATTGGAGGATTTTTCCTTTTTCTCCATAGCCCTCTATGGGCTTCCAAATATCACTTTGCCAATTCCACAAGAACTGTCTTAGCGAAAGGCTTCTTGAGGGGAAAGCTCTAACTCTGTGAGATGATTTCACAGAACACAAAGAATTTTCTCAGAAAGCTTCTTTCTCTTTGTTATCGGAGGATATTTCCTGTGGCCCTATAGTCTTCAAAGGGATCCGAAATATCTGTTCTCAGATTCCACAGAAATAAGGCTAGCAAAGAGATCCACGAAATACAGATGTAACTCTGTGAGTGGAAGTCACATATCACAGAGCAGTTTCTCAGAAAGGTTCTTTCCAGATTTCATTGGAGGATATTTCCTTTTTTACCATTGCCCTCTATGGGCTTCCAAATATCACTTTGCCAATTCCACAAGAACTGTCTTAGAGAAAGGCTTCTTGAGGGGAAAGCTGTAACTCTGTGAGATGATTTCACAGAACACAAAGAAGTTTCTCAGAAAGCTTCTTTCTCTTTGTTATCGGAGGATATTTCCTTTGGCCCTATAGTCTTCAAAGGGATCCGAAATATCTGTTCTCAGATTCCACAGAAAGAAGGCTAGCAAAGAGATCCACGAAATACAGATGTAACTCTGTGAGTGGAAGTCACATATCACAGAGCAGTTTCTCAGAAAGCTTCTTTCCAGATTTCATCGGAGGATATTTCCTTTTTCACCATAGCCGTCTATGGGCTTCCAAATATCACTTTGCCAATTCCACAAGAACTGTCTTAGCGAAAGGCTTCTTGAGGGGAAAGCTGTAACTCTGTGAGATGATTTCACAGAACACAAAGAAGTTTCTCAGAAAGCTTCTTTCTCTTTGTTATCGGAGGATATTTCCTTTGGCCCTTTAGTCTTCAAAGGGATCCGAAATATCTGTTCTCAGATTCCACAGAAATAAGGCTAGCAAAGAGATCCACGAAATACAGATGTAACTCTGTGAGTGGAAGTCACATATCACAGAGCAGTTTCTCAGAAAGCTTCTTTCCAGATTTCATCGGAGGATATTTCCTTTTTCACTATAGCTGTCTATGGGCTTCCAAATATCACTTTGCCAATTCCACAAGAACTGTCTTAGCGAAAGGCTTCTTGAGGGGAAAGCTGTAACTCTGTGAGATGATTTCACAGAACACAAAGAAGTTTCTCAGAAAGCTTCTTTCTCTTTGTTATCGGAGGATATTTCCTTTGGCCCTATAGTCTTCAAAGGGATCCGAAATATCTGTTCTCAGATTCCACAGAAATAAGGCTAGCAAAGAGATCCACAAAATACAGATATAACTCTGTGAGTGGAAGTCACATATCACAGAGCAGTTTCTCAGAAAGCTTCTTTCCAGATTTCATCGGAGGATATTTCCTTTTTCAAGATAGCCCTCTATGGGCTTCCAAATATCACTTTGCCATTTCCACAAGAACTGTCTTAGCGAAAGGATTCTTGAGAGGAAAGCTGTAACTCAGGGAGATGATTTCACAGAACACAATGAAGTTTCTCAGAAAGCTTCTTTCTCTTTGTTATGGGAGGATATTTCCTTTCTCCCTATAGTCTTCAAAGGGATCCGAAATATCTGTTCTCAGATTCCACAGAAATAAGACTAGTAAAGAGATCCACGAAATACAGATGTAACTCTGTGAGTGGAAGTCACATATCACAGAGCAGTTTCTCAGAAAGCTGCTTTCCAGATTTCATCGGAGGATATTTCCTTTTTCACCATAGCCGTCTATGGGCTTCCAAATATCAGTTTGCCAATTCCACGAGAACTGTCTTAGCGAAAAGCTCCTTGAGGGGAAAGCTGCAACTCTGAGAGATGATTTCACAGAACACAAAGAAGTTTCTCAGAAAGCTTCTTTCTCTTTGTTATCGGAGGATATTTCCTTTGGCCCTATAGTCTTCAAAGGGATCCGAAATATCTGTTCTCAGATTCCACAGAAATAAGGCTAGCAAAGAGATCCACGAAATACAGATGTAACTCTGTGAGTGGAAGTCACATATCACAGAGCAGTTTCTCAGAAAGCTTCTTTCCAGATTTCATTGGAGGATATTTCCTTTTTTACCATTGCCCTCTATGGGCTTCCAAATATCACTTTGCCAATTCCACAAGAACTGTCTTAGAGAAAGGCTTCTTGAGGGGAAAGCTGTAACTCTGTGAGATGATTTCACAGAACACAAAGAAGTTTCTCAGAAAGCTTCTTTCTCTTTGTTATCGGAGGATATTTCCTTTGGCCCTATAGTCTTCAAAGGGATTCTAAATATGTGCTTTCAGATTCCACAGAAATAAGGCTAGTAAAGAGATCCACGAAATACAGATGTAACTCTGTGAGTGGAAGTCACATATCACAGAGCAGTTTATCAGAAAGCTTCTTTCCAGATTTCATTGGAGGATTTTTCCTTTTTCACCATAGCCCTCTATGGGCTTCCAAATATCACTTTGCCAATTCCACAAGAACTGTCTTAGCGAAAGGCTTCTTGAGGGGAAAGCTCTAACTCTGTGAGATGATTTCACAGAACACAAAGAATTTTCTCAGAAAGCTTCTTTCTCTTTGTTATCGGAGGATATTTCCTGTGGCCCTATAGTCTTCAAAGGGATCCGAAATATCTGTTCTCAGATTCCACAGAAATAAGGCTAGCAAAGAGATCCACGAAATACAGATGTAACTCTGTGAGTGGAAGTCACATATCACAGAGCAGTTTCTCAGAAAGGTTCTTTCCAGATTTCATTGGAGGATATTTCCTTTTTTACCATTGCCCTCTATGGGCTTCCAAATATCACTTTGCCAATTCCACAAGAACTGTCTTAGAGAAAGGCTTCTTGAGGGGAAAGCTGTAACTCTGTGAGATGATTTCACAGAACACAAAGAAGTTTCTCAGAAAGCTTCTTTCTCTTTGTTATCGGAGGATATTTCCTTTGGCCCTATAGTCTTCAAAGGGATCCGAAATATCTGTTCTCAGATTCCACAGAAATAAGGCTAGCAAAGAGATCCACGAAATACAGATGTAACTCTGTGAGTGGAAGTCACATATCACAGAGCAGTTTCGAAGAAAGCTTCTTTCCAGATTTCATCGGAGGATATTTCCTTTTTCACCATAGCCGTCTATGGGCTTCCAAATATCACTTTGCCAATTCCACAAGAACTGTCTTAGCGAAAGGCTTCTTGAGGGGAAAGCTGTAACTCTGTGAGATGATTTCACAGAACACAAAGAAGTTTCTCAGAAAGCTTCTTTCTCTTTGTTATCGGAGGATATTTCCTTTGGCCCTTTAGTCTTCAAAGGGATCCGAAATATCTGTTCTCAGATTCCACAGAAATAAGGCTAGCAAAGAGATCCACGAAATACAGATGTAACTCTGTGAGTGGAAGTCACATATCACAGAGCAGTTTCTCAGAAAGCTTCTTTCCAGATTTCATCGGAGGATATTTCCTTTTTCACTATAGCTGTCTATGGGCTTCCAAATATCACTTTGCCAATTCCACAAGAACTGTCTTAGCGAAAGGCTTCTTGAGGGGAAAGCTGTAACTCTGTGAGATGATTTCACAGAACACAAAGAAGTTTCTCAGAAAGCTTCTTTCTCTTTGTTATCGGAGGATATTTCCTTTGGCCCTATAGTCTTCAAAGGGATCCGAAATATCTGTTCTCAGATTCCACAGAAATAAGGCTAGCAAAGAGATCCACAAAATACAGATATAACTCTGTGAGTGGAAGTCACATATCACAGAGCAGTTTCTCAGAAAGCTTCTTTCCAGATTTCATCGGAGGATATTTCCTTTTTCAAGATAGCCCTCTATGGGCTTCCAAATATCACTTTGCCATTTCCACAAGAACTGTCTTAGCGAAAGGATTCTTGAGAGGAAAGCTGTAACTCAGGGAGATGATTTCACAGAACACAATGAAGTTTCTCAGAAAGCTTCTTTCTCTTTGTTATGGGAGGATATTTCCTTTCTCCCTATAGTCTTCAAAGGGATCCGAAATATCTGTTCTCAGATTCCACAGAAATAAGGCTAGTAAAGAGATCCACGAAATACAGATGTAACTCTGTGAGTGGAAGTCACATATCACAGAGCAGTTTCTCAGAAAGCTGCTTTCCAGATTTCATCGGAGGATATTTCCTTTTTCACCATAGCCGTCTATGGGCTTCCAAATATCAGTTTGCCAATTCCACGAGAACTGTCTTAGCGAAAAGCTCCTTGAGGGGAAAGCTGCAACTCTGAGAGATGATTTCACAGAACACAAAGAAGTTTCTCAGAAAGCTTCTTTCTCTTTGTTATCGGAGGATATTTCCTTTGGCCCTATAGTCTTCAAAGGGATCCGAAATATCTGTTCTCAGATTCCACAGAAATAAGGCTAGCAAAGAGATCCACGAAATACAGATGTAACTCTGTGAGTGGAAGTCACATATCACAGAGCAGTTTCTCAGAAAGCTTCTTTCCAGATTTCATTGGAGGATATTTCCTTTTTTACCATTGCCCTCTATGGGCTTCCAAATATCACTTTGCCAATTCCACAAGAACTGTCTTAGAGAAAGGCTTCTTGAGGGGAAAGCTGTAACTCTGTGAGATGATTTCACAGAACACAAAGAAGTTTCTCAGAAAGCTTCTTTCTCTTTGTTATCGGAGGATATTTCCTTTGGCCCTATAGTCTTCAAAGGGATTCTAAATATGTGCTTTCAGATTCCACAGAAATAAGGCTAGTAAAGAGATCCACGAAATACAGATGTAACTCTGTGAGTGGAAGTCACATATCACAGAGCAGTTTCTCAGAAAGCTTCTTTCCAGATTTCATCGGAGGATATTTCCTTTTTCACCATAGCCCTCTATGGGCTTCCAAGTATCACTTTTCCAATTCCACAAGAACTGTTTTAGCGAAAGGCTTCTTGAGGGGAAAGCTGTATCTCTGTGAGATGATTTCACAGAACACAAAGAAGTTTCTCAGAAAGCTTCTTTCTCTTTGTTATCGGAGGATATTTCCTTTGGCCCTTTAGTCTTCAAAGGGATCCGAAATATCTGTTCTCAGATTCCACAGAAATAAGGCTAGCAAAGAGATCCACGAAATACAGATGTAACTCTGTGAGTGGAAGTCACATATCACAGAGCAGTTTCGAAGAAAGCTTCTTTCCAGATTTCATCGGAGGATATTTCCTTTTTCACCATAGCCGTCTATGGGCTTCCAAATATCACTTTGCCAATTCCACAAGAACTGTCTTAGCGAAAGGCTTCTTGAGGGGAAAGCTGTAAATCTGTGAGATGATTTCACAGAACACAAAGAAGTTTCTCAGAAAGCTTCTTTCTCTTTGTTATCGGAGGATATTTCCTTTGGCCCTTTAGTCTTCAAAGGGATCCGAAATATCTGTTCTCAGATTCCACAGAAATAAGGCTAGCAAAGAGATCCACGAAATACAGATGTAACTCTGTGAGTGGAAGTCACATATCACAGAGTAGTTTCTCAGAAATCTCCTTTCCAGATTTCATCGGAGGATATTTCCTTTTTCACCATAGCCGTCTATGGGCTTCCAAATATCAGTTTGCCAATTCCACGAGAACTGTCTTAGCGAAAAGCTCCTTGAGGGGAAAGCTGCAACTCTGAGAGATGATTTCACAGAACACAAAGAAGTTTCTCAGAAAGCTTCTTTCTCTTTGTTATCGGAGGATATTTCCTTTGGCCCTATAGTCTTCAAAGGGATCCGAAATATCTGTTCTCAGATTCCACAGAAATAAGGCTAGCAAAGAGATCCACGAAATACAGATGTAACTCTGTGAGTGGAAGTCACATATCACAGAGCAGTTTCTCAGAAAGCTTCTTTCCAGATTTCATCGGAGGATATTTCCTTTTTCACCATAGCCGTCTATGGTCTTCAAATATCACTTTGCCAATTCCACAAGAACTGTCTTAGCGAAAGGCTTCTTGAGGGGAAAGCTGTAACTCTGTGAGATGATTTCACAGAACACAAAGAAGTTTCTCAGAAAGCTTCTTTCTCTTTGTTATCGGAGGATATTTCCTTTGGCCCTATAGTCTTCAAAGGGATCCGAAATATCTGTTCTCAGATTCCACAGAAATAAGGCTAGCAAAGAGATCCACGAAATACAGATATAACTCTGTGAGTGGAAGTCACATATCACAGAGCAGTTTCTCAGAAAGCTTCTTTCCAGATTTCATCCGAGGATATTTCCTTTTTCAAGATAGCCCTCTATGGGCTTCCAAATATCACTTTGCCATTTCCACAAGAACTGTCTTAGCGAAAGGCTTCTTGAGAGGAAAGCTGTAACTCAGGGAGATGATTTCACAGAACACAATGAAGTTTCTCAGAAAGCTTCTTTCTCTTTGTTTCGGGAGGATATTTCCTTTCTCCCTATAGTCTTCAAAGGGATCCGAAATATCTGTTCTCAGATTCCACAGAAATAAGGCTAGCAAAGATATCCACGAAATACAGATGTAACTCTGTGAGTGGAAGTCACATATCACAGAGCAGTTTCTCAGAAAGCGTCTTTCCAGATTTCATCGGAGGATATTTCCTTTTTCACCATAGCCGTCTATGGGCTTCCAAATATCACTTTGCCAATTCCACAAGAACTGTCTTAGCGAAAGGCTTCTTGAGGGGAAAGCTGTAACTCTGTGAGATGATTTCACAGAACACAAAGAAGTTTCTCAGAAAGCTTCTTTCTCTTTGTTATCGGAGGATATTTCCTTTGGCCCTTTAGTCTTCAAAGGGATCCGAAATATCTGTTCTCAGATTCCACAGAAATAAGGCTAGCAAAGAGATCCACGAAATACAGATGTAACTCTGTGAGTGGAAGTCACATATCACAGAGCAGTTTCTCAGATTGCTTCTTTCCAGATTTCATCGGAGGATATTTCCTTTTTCACCATAGCCGTCTATGGGCTTCCAAATATCACTTTGCCAATTCCACGAGAACTGTCTTAGCGAAAAGCTTCTTGAGGGGAAAGCTGCAACTCTGAGAGATGATTTCACAGAACACAAAGAAGTTTCTCAGAAAGCTTCTTTCTCTTTGTTATCGGAGGATATTTCCTTTGGCCCTATAGTATTCAAAGGGATCCGAAATAATTGTTCTCAGATTCCACAGAAATAAGGCTAGCAAAGCGATCCACGAAATACAGATGTAACTCTGTGAGTGGAAGTCACATATCACAGAGCAGTTTCTCAGAACGCTTCTTTCCAGATTTCATCTGAGGATATTTCCTTTTTCACCATAGCCCTCTATGGGCTTCCAAATATCACTTTGCCAATTCCACAAGAACTGTCTTAGCGAAAGGCTTCTTGAGGGGAAAGCTGTAACTCTATGAGATGATTTCACAGAACACAAAGAAGTTTCTCAGAAAGCTTCTTTCTCTTTGTTATCGGAGGATATTTCCTTTGGCCCTATAGTCTACAAAGGCATCCGAAATATCTGTTCTCAGATTCCACAGAAATAAGTCTAGCAAAGAGATCCACGAAATACAGATGTAACTCTGTGAGTG
The DNA here is from genome assembly GCF_049350105.2 of Macaca mulatta. Classification (NCBI taxonomy): domain Eukaryota; kingdom Metazoa; phylum Chordata; class Mammalia; order Primates; family Cercopithecidae; genus Macaca; species Macaca mulatta. Next base: position 35,003,468 of record NC_133417.1, read on the forward strand.
GAAGTCACATATCACAGAGCAGTTTCTCAGAAATCTTCTTTCCAGATTTCATTGGAGGATTTTTCCTTTTTCACCATAGCCCTCTATGGGCTTCCAAATATCACTTTGCCAATTCCACAAGAACTGTCTTAGCGAAAGACTTCTTGAGGGGAAAGCTCTAACTCTGTGAGATGATTTCACAGAACACAAAGAATTTTCTCAGAAAGCTTCTTTCTCTTTGTTATCGGAGGATATTTCCTGTGGCCCTATAGTCTTCAAAGGGATCCGAAATATCTGTTCTCAGATTCCACAGAAATAAGGCTAGCAAAGAGATCCACGAAATACAGATGTAACTCTGTGAGTGGAAGTCACATATCACAGAGCAGTTTCTCAGAAAGGTTCTTTCCAGATTTCATTGGAGGATATTTCCTTTTTTACCATTGCCCACTATGGGCTTCCAAATATCACTTTGCCAATTCCACAAGAACTGTCTTAGAGAAAGGCTTCTTGAGGGGAAAGCTGTAACTCTGTGAGATGATTTCACAGAACACAAAGAAGTTTCTCAGAAAGCTTCTTTCTCTTTGTTATCGGAGGATATTTCCTTTGGCCCTATAGTCTTCAAAGGGATCCGAAATATCTGTTCTCAGATTCCACAGAAATAAGGCTAGCAAAGAGATCCACGAAATACAGATGTAACTCTGTGAGTGGAAGTCACATATCACAGAGCAGTTTCTCAGAAAGCTTCTTTCCAGATTTCATCGGAGGATATTTCCTTTTTCACCATAGCCGTCTATGGGCTTCCAAATATCACTTTGCCAATTCCACAAGAACTGTCTTAGCGAAAGGCTTCTTGAGGGGAAAGCTGTAACTCTGTGAGATGATTTCACAGAACACAAGGAAGTTTCTCAGAAAGCTTCTTTCTCTTTGTTATCGGAGGATATTTCCTTTGGCCCTTTAGTCTTCAAAGGGATCCGAAATATCTGTTCTCAGATTCCACAGAAATAAGGCTAGCAAAGAGATCCACGAAATACAGATGTAACTCTGTGAGTGGAAGTCACATATCACAGAGCAGTTTCTCAGAAATCTTCTTTCCAGATTTCATCGGAGGATATTTCCTTTTTCACCATAGCCGTCTATGGGCTTCCAAATATCACTTTGCCAATTCCACAAGAACTGTCTTAGCGAAAAGCTCCTTGCGGGGAAAGCTGCAACTCTGATAGATGATTTCACAGAACACAAAGAAGTTTCTCAGAAAGCTTCTTTCTCTTTGTTATCGGAGGATATTTCCTTTGGCCCTATAGTCTTCAAAGGGATCCGAAATATCTGTTCTCAGATTCCACAGAAATAAGGCTAGCAAAGAGATCCACGAAATACAGATGTAACTCTGTGAGTGGAAGTCACATATCACAGAGCAGTTTCTCAGAAAGCTTCTTTCCAGATTTCATCGGAGGATATTTCCTTTTTCACTATAGCTGTCTATGGGCTTCCAAATATCACTTTGCCAATTCCACAAGAACTGTCTTAGCGAAAGGCTTCTTGAGGGGAAAGCTGTAACTCTGTGAGATGATTTCACAGAACACAAAGAAGTTTCTCAGAAAGCTTCTTTCTCTTTGTTATCGGAGGATATTTCCTTTGGCCCTATAGTCTTCAAAGGGATCCGAAATATCTGTTCTCAGATTCCACAGAAATAAGGCTAGCAAAGACATCCACAAAATACAGATATAACTCTGTGAGTGGAAGTCACATATCACAGAGCAGTTTCTCAGAAAGCTTCTTTCCAGATTTCATCGGAGGATATTTCCTTTTTCAAGATAGCCCTCTATGGGCTTCCTAATATCACTTTGCCATTTCCACAAGAACTGTCTTAGCGAAAGGATTCTTGAGAGTAAAGCTGTAACTCAGGGAGATGATTTCACAGAACACAATGAAGTTTCTCAGAAAGCTTCTTTCTCTTTGTTATGGGAGGATATTTCCTTTCTCCCTATAGTCTTAAAAGGGATCCGAAATATCTGTTCTCAGATTCCACAGAAATAAGGCTAGCAAAGAGATCCACGAAATACAGATATAACTCTGTGAGTGGAAGTCACATATCACAGAGCAGTTTCTCAGAAAGCTTCTTTCCAGATTTCATCCGAGGATATTTCCTTTTTCACCTTAGCCCCCTAAGGGCTTCCAAATATCACTTTGCCAATTCCACAAGAACTGTCTTAGCGAAAGGCTTCTTGAGGGGAAAGCTGTAACTCTGTGAGACGATTTCACAGAACACAAAGAAGTTTCTCAGAAAGCTTCTTTCTCTTTGTTATCGGAGGATATTTCCTTTGGCCCTATAGTCTTCAAAGGGATCCGAAATATCTGTTCTCAGATTCCACAGAAATAAGGCTAGCAAAGAGATCCACGAAATACAGATGTAACTCTGTGAGTGGAAGTCACATATCACAGAGCAGTTTCTCAGAAAGCTTCTTTCCAGATTTCATCGGAGGATATTTCCTTTTTCACCATAGCCGTCTATGGGCTTCCAAATATCAGTTTGCCAATTCCACGAGAACTGTCTTAGCGAAAAGCTCCTTGAGGGGAAAGCTGCAACTCTGAGAGATGATTTCACAGAACACAAAGAAGTTTCTCAGAAAGCTTCTTTCTCTTTGTTATCGGAGGATATTTCCTTTGGCCCTATAGTCTTCAAAGGGATCCGAAATATCTGTTCTCAGATTCCACAGAAATAAGGCTAGCAAAGAGATCCACGAAATACAGATGTAACTCTGTGAGTGGAAGTCACATATCACAGAGCAGTTTCTCAGAAAGCTTCTTTCCAGATTTCATTGGAGGATATTTCCTTTTTTACCATTGCCCTCTATGGGCTTCCAAATATCACTTTGCCAATTCCACAAGAACTGTCTTAGAGAAAGGCTTCTTGAGGGGAAAGCTGTAACTCTGTGAGATGATTTCACAGAACACAAAGAAGTTTCTCAGAAAGCTTCTTTCTCTTTGTTATCGGAGGATATTTCCTTTGGCCCTATAGTCTTCAAAGGGATCCGAAATATCTGTTCTCAGATTCCACAGAAATAAGGCTAGTAAAGAGATCCACGAAATACAGATGTAACTCTGTGAGTGGAAGTCACATATCACAGAGCAGTTTCTCAGAAAGCTTCTTTCCAGATTTCATCGGAGGATATTTCCTTTTTCACCATAGCCGTCTATGGGCTTCCAAATATCACTTTGCCAATTCCACAAGAACTGTCTTAGCGAAAGGCTTCTTGAGGGGGAAGGTGTAACTCTGTGAGATGATTTCACAGAACACAAAGAAGTTTCTCAGAAAGCTTCTTTCTCTTTGTTATCGGAGGATATTTCCTTTGGCCCTTTAGTCTTCAAAGGGATCCGAAATATCTGTTCTCAGATTCCACAGAAATAAGGCTAGCAAAGAGATCCACGAAATACAGATGTAACTCTGTGAGTGGAAGTCACATATCACAGAGCAGTTTCTCAGAAATCTTCTTTCCAGATTTCATCGGAGGATATTTCCTTTTTCACCGTAGCCGTCTATGGGCTTCCAAATATCAGTTTGCCAATTCCACGAGAACTGTCTTAGCGAAAAGCTCCTTGAGGGGAAAGCTGCAACTCTGAGAGATGATTTCACAGAACACAAAGAAGTTTCTCAGAAAGCTTCTTTCTCTTTGTTATCGGAGGATATTTCCTTTGGCCCTATAGTCTTCAAAGGGATCCGAAATATCTGTTCTCAGATTCCACAGAAATAAGGCTAGCAAAGAGATCCACGAAATACAGATGTAACTCTGTGAGTGGAAGTCACATATCACAGAGCAGTTTCTCAGAAAGCTTCTTTCCAGATTTCATCGGAGGATATTTCCTTTTTCACCATAGCCGTCTATGGTCTTCAAATATCACTTTGCCAATTCCACAAGAACTGTCTTAGCGAAAGGCTTCTTGAGGGGAAAGCTGTAACTCTGTGAGATGATTTCACAGAACACAAAGAAGTTTCTCAGAAAGCTTCTTTCTCTTTGTTATCGGAGGATATTTCCTTTGGCCCTTTAGTCTTCAAAGGGATCCGAAATATCTGTTCTCAGATTCCACAGAAATAAGGCTAGCAAAGAGATCCACGAAATACAGATGTAACTCTGTGAGTGGAAGTCACATATCACAGAGCAGTTTCTCAGATTGCTTCTTTCCAGATTTCATCGGAGGATATTTCCTTTTTCACCATAGCCGTCTATGGGCTTCCAAATATCACTTTGCCAATTCCACGAGAACTGTCTTAGCGAAAAGCTTCTTGAGGGGAAAGCTGCAACTCTGAGAGATGATTTCACAGAACACAAAGAAGTTTCTCAGAAAGCTTCTTTCTCTTTGTTATCGGAGGATATTTCCTTTGGCCCTATAGTATTCAAAGGGATCCGAAATAATTGTTCTCAGATTCCACAGAAATAAGGCTAGCAAAGAGATCCACGAAATACAGATGTAACTCTGTGAGTGGAAGTCACATATCACAGAGCAGTTTCTCAGAACGCTTCTTTCCAGATTTCATCTGAGGATATTTCCTTTTTCACCATAGCCCTCTATGGGCTTCCAAATATCACTTTGCCAATTCCACAAGAACTGTCTTAGCGAAAGGCTTCTTGAGGGGAAAGCTGTAACTCTATGAGATGATTTCACAGAACACAAAGAAGTTTCTCAGAAAGCTTCTTTCTCTTTGTTATCGGAGGATATTTCCTTTGGCCCTATAGTCTACAAAGGCATCCGAAATATCTGTTCTCAGATTCCACAGAAATAAGTCTAGCAAAGAGATCCACGAAATACAGATGTAACTCTGTGAGTGGAAGTCACATATCACAGAGCAGTTTCTCAGAAATCTTCTTTCCAGATTTCATTGGAGGATTTTTCCTTTTTCACCATAGCCCTCTATGGGCTTCCAAATATCACTTTGCCAATTCCACAAGAACTGTCTTAGCGAAAGGCTTCTTGAGGGGAAAGCTGTAACTCTGTGAGATGATTTCACAGAACACAAAGAATTTTCTCAGAAAGCTTCTTTCTCTTTGTTATCGGAGGATATTTCCTGTGGCCCTATAGTCTTCAAAGGGATCCGAAATATCTGTTCTCAGATTCCACAGAAATAAGGCTAGCAAAGAGATCCACGAAATACAGATGTAACTCTGTGAGTGGAAGTCACATATCACAGAGCAGTTTCTCAGAAAGCTTCTTTCCAGATTTCATTGGAGGATATTTCCTTTTTTACCATTGCCCACTATGGGCTTCCAAATATCACTTTGCCAATTCCACAAGAACTGTCTTAGAGAAAGGCTTCTTGAGGGGAAAGCTGTAACTCTGTGAGATGATTTCACAGAACACAAAGAAGTTTCTCAGAAAGCTTCTTTCTCTTTGTTATCGGAGGATATTTCCTTTGGCCCTATAGTCTTCAAAGGGATCCGAAATATCTGTTCTCAGATTCCACAGAAATAAGGCTAGCAAAGAGATCCACGAAATACAGATGTAACTCTGTGAGTGGAAGTCACATATCACAGAGCAGTTTCTCAGAAATCTTCTTTCCAGATTTCATTGGAGGATTTTTCCTTTTTCACCATAGCCCTCTATGGGCTTCCAAATGTCACTTTGCCAATTCCACAAGAACTGTCTTAGCGAAAGGCTTCTTGAGGGGAAAGCTCTAACTCTGTGAGATGATTTCACAGAACACAAAGAATTTTCTCAGAAAGCTTCTTTCTCTTTGTTATCGGAGGATATTTCCTGTGGCCCTATAGTCTTCAAAGGGATCCGAAATATCTGTTCTCAGATTCCACAGAAATAAGGCTAGCAAAGAGATCCACGAAATACAGATGTAACTCTGTGAGTGGAAGTCACATATCACAGAGCAGTTTCTCAGAAAGCTTCTTTCCAGATTTCATTGGAGGATATTTCCTTTTTTACCATTGCCCACTATGGGCTTCCAAATATCACTTTGCCAATTCCACAAGAACTGTCTTAGAGAAAGGCTTCTTGAGGGGAAAGCTGTAACTCTGTGAGATGATTTCACAGAACACAAAGAAGTTTCTCAGAAAGCTTCTTTCTCTTTGTTATCGGAGGATATTTCCTTTGGCCCTATAGTCTTCAAAGGGATCCGAAATATCTGTTCTCAGATTCCACAGAAATAAGGCTAGCAAAGAGATCCACGAAATACAGATGTAACTCTGTGAGTGGAAGTCACATATCACAGAGCAGTTTCTCAGAAAGCTTCTTTCCAGATTTCATCGGAGGATATTTCCTTTTTCACCATAGCCGTCTATGGGCTTCCAAATATCACTTTGCCAATTCCACAAGAACTGTCTTAGCGAAAGGCTTCTTGAGGGGAAAGCTGTAACTCTGTGAGATGATTTCACAGAACACAAAGAAGTTTCTCAGAAAGCTTCTTTCTCTTTGTTATCGGAGGATATTTCCTTTGGCCCTTTAGTCTTCAAAGGGATCCGAAATATCTGTTCTCAGATTCCACAGAAATAAGGCTAGCAAAGAGATCCACGAAATACAGATGTAACTCTGTGAGTGGAAGTCACATATCACAGAGCAGTTTCTCAGAAATCTTCTTTCCAGATTTCATCGGAGGATATTTCCTTTTTCACCATAGCCGTCTATGGGCTTCCAAATATCACTTTGCCAATTCCACAAGAACTGTCTTAGCGAAAAGCTCCTTGCGGGGAAAGCTGCAACTCTGATAGATGATTTCACAGAACACAAAGAAGTTTCTCAGAAAGCTTCTTTCTCTTTGTTATCGGAGGATATTTCCTTTGGCCCTATAGTCTTCAAAGGGATCCGAAATATCTGTTCTCAGATTCCACAGAAATAAGGCTAGCAAAGAGATCCACGAAATACAGATGTAACTCTGTGAGTGGAAGTCACATATCACAGAGCAGTTTCTCAGAAAGCTTCTTTCCAGATTTCATCGGAGGATATTTCCTTTTTCACTATAGCTGTCTATGGGCTTCCAAATATCACTTTGCCAATTCCACAAGAACTGTCTTAGCGAAAGGCTTCTTGAGGGGAAAGCTGTAACTCTGTGAGATGATTTCACAGAACACAAAGAAGTTTCTCAGAAAGCTTCTTTCTCTTTGTTATCGGAGGATATTTCCTTTGGCCCTTTAGTCTTCAAAGGGATCTGAAATATCTGTTCTCAGATTCCACAGAAATAAGGCTAGCAAAGAGATCCACGAAATACAGATGTAACTCTGTGAGTGGAAGTCACATATCACAGAGCAGTTTCTCAGAAATCTTCTTTCCAGATTTCATCGGAGGATATTTCCTTTTTCACCATAGCCGTCTATGGGCTTCCAAATATCACTTTGCCAATTCCACAAGAACTGTCTTAGCGAAAAGCTCCTTGCGGGGAAAGCTGCAACTCTGAGAGATGATTTCACAGAACACAAAGAAGTTTCTCAGAAAGCTTCTTTCTCTTTGTTATCGGAGGATATTTCCTTTGGCCCTATAGTCTTCAAAGGGATCCGAAATATCTGTTCTCAGATTCCACAGAAATAAGGCTAGCAAAGAGATCCACGAAATACAGATGTAACTCTGTGAGTGGAAGTCACATATCACAGAGCGGTTTCTCAGAAAGCTTCTTTCCAGATTTCATCGGAGGATATTTCCTTTTTCACTATAGCTGTCTATGGGCTTCCAAATATCACTTTGCCAATTCCACAAGAACTGTCTTAGCGAAAGGCTTCTTGAGGGGAAAGCTGTAACTCTGTGAGATGATTTCACAGAACACAAAGAAGTTTCTCAGAAAGCTTCTTTCTCTTTGTTATCGGAGGATATTTCCTTTGGCCCTATAGTCTTCAAAGGGATCCGAAATATCTGTTCTCAGATTCCACAGAAATAAGGCTAGCAAAGAGATCCACAAAATACAGATATAACTCTGTGAGTGGAAGTCACATATCACAGAGCAGTTTCTCAGAAAGCTTCTTTCCAGATTTCATCGGAGGATATTTCCTTTTTCAAGATAGCCCTCTATGGGCTTCCAAATATCACTTTGCCATTTCCACAAGAACTGTCTTAGCGAAAGGATTCTTGAGAGGAAAGCTGTAACTCAGGGAGATGATTTCACAGAACACAATGAAGTTTCTCAGAAAGCTTCTTTCTCTTTGTTATGGGAGGATATTTCCTTTCTCCCTATAGTCTTCAAAGGGATCCGAAATATCTGTTCTCAGATTCCACAGAAATAAGGCTAGTAAAGAGATCCACGAAATACAGATGTAACTCTGTGAGTGGAAGTCACATATCACAGAGCAGTTTCTCAGAAAGCTGCTTTCCAGATTTCATCGGAGGATATTTCCTTTTTCACCATAGCCCTCTATGGGCTTCCAAGTATCACTTTTCCAATTCCACAAGAACTGTTTTAGCGAAAGGCTTCTTGAGGGGAAAGCTGTAACTCTGACAGATGATTTCACAGAACACAAAGAAGTTTCTCAGAAAGCTTCTTTCTCTTTGTTATTGGAGGATATTTCCTTTGGCCCTATAGTCTTCAAAGGGATCCGAAATATCTGTTCTCAGATTCCACAGAAATAAGGCTAGCAAAGAGATCCACGAAATACAGATGTAACTCTGTGAGTGGAAGTCACATATCACAGAGCAGTTTCTCAGAAAGCTTCTTTCCAGATTTCATCCGAGGATATTTCCTTTTTCACCTTAGCCCCCTAAGGGCTTCCAAATATCACTTTGCCAATTCCACAAGAACTGTCTTAGCGAAAGGCTTCTTGAGGGGAAAGCTGTAACTCTGTGAGATGATTTCACAGAACACAAAGGAGTTTCTCAGAAAGCTTCTTTCTCTTTGTTATCGGAGGATATTTCCTTTGGCCCTATAGTCTTCAAAGGGATCCGAAATATCTGTTCTCAGATTCCACAGAAATAAGGATAGCAAAGAGATCCACGAAATACAGATGTAACTCTGTGAGTGGAAGTCACATATCACAGAGCAGTTTCTCAGAAAGCTTCTTTCCAGATTTCATCGGAGGATATTTCCTTTTTCACCATAGCCGTCTATGGGCTTCCAAATATCAGTTTGCCAATTCCACGAGAACTGTCTTAGCGAAAAGCTCCTTGAGGGGAAAGCTGCAACTCTGAGAGATGATTTCACAGAACACAAAGAAGTTTCTCAGAAAGCTTCTTTCTCTTTGTTATCGGAGGATATTTCCTTTGGCCCTATAGTCTTCAAAGGGATCCGAAATATCTGTTCTCAGATTCCACAGAAATAAGGCTAGCAAAGAGATCCACGAAATACAGATGTAACTCTGTGAGTGGAAGTCACATATCACAGACCAGTTTCTCAGAAAGCTTCTTTCCAGATTTCATTGGAGGATATTTCCTTTTTTACCATTGCCCTCTATGGGCTTCCAAATATCACTTTGCCAATTCCACAAGAACTGTCTTAGAGAAAGGCTTCTTGAGGGGAAAGCTGTAACTCTGTGAGATGATTTCACAGAACACAAAGAAGTTTCTCAGAAAGCTTCTTTCTCTTTGTTATCGGAGGATATTTCCTTTGGCCCTATAGTCTTCAAAGGGATTCTAAATATGTGCTTTCAGATTCCACAGAAATAAGGCTAGTAAAGAGATCCACGAAATACAGATGTAACTCTGTGAGTGGAAGTCACATATCACAGAGCAGTTTCTCAGAAAGCTTCTTTCCAGATTTCATCGGAGGATATTTCCTTTTTCACCATAGCCCTCTATGGGCTTCCAAGTATCACTTTTCCAATTCCACAAGAACTGTTTTAGCGAAAGGCTTCTTGAGGGGAAAGCTGTAACTCTGACAGATGATTTCACAGAACACAAAGAAGTTTCTCAGAAAGCTTCTTTCTCTTTGTTATCGGAGGATATTTCCTTTGGCCCTTTAGTCTTCAAAGGGATCCGAAATATCTGTTCTCAGATTCCACAGAAATAAGGCTAGCAAAGAGATCCACGAAATACAGATGTAACTCTGTGAGTGGAAGTCACATATCACAGAGCAGTTTCTCAGAAAGCTTCTTTCCAGATTTCATCGGAGGATATTTCCTTTTTCACCATAGCCGTCTATGGGCTTATAAATATCACTTTGCCAATTCCACAAGAACTGTCTTAGAGAAAGGCTTCTTGAGGGGAAAGCTGTAACTCTGTGAGATGATTTCACAGAACACAAAGAAGTTTCTCAGAAAGCTTCTTTCTCTTTGTTATCGGAGGATATTTCCTTTGGCCCTTTAGTCTTCAAAGGGATCCGAAATATCTGTTCTCAGATTCCACAGAAATAAGGCTAGCAAAGAGATCCACGAAATACAGATGTAACTCTGTGAGTGGAAGTCACATATCACAGAGTAGTTTCTCAGAAATCTTCTTTCCAGATTTCATCGGAGGATATTTCCTTTTTCACCATAGCCGTCTATGGGCTTCCAAATATCACTTTGCCAATTCCACGAGAACTGTCTTAGCGAAAAGCTCCTTGAGGGGAAAGCTGCAACTCTGAGAGATGATTTCACAGAACACAAAGAAGTTTCTCAGAAAGCTTCTTTCTCTTTGTTATCGGAGGATATTTCCTTTGGCCCTATAGTCTTCAAAGGGATCCGAAATATCTGTTCTCAGATTCCACAGAAATAAGGCTAGCAAAGAGATCCACGAAATACAGATGTAACTCTGTGAGTGGAAGTCACATATCACAGAGCAGTTTCTCAGAAAGCTTCTTTCCAGATTTCATCGGAGGATATTTCCTTTTTCACCATAGCCGTCTATGGTTTTCAAATATCACTTTGCCAATTCCACAAGAACTGTCTTAGCGAAAGGCTTCTTGAGGGGAAAGCTGTAACTCTGTGAGATGATTTCACAGAACACAAAGAAGTTTCTCAGAAAGCTTCTTTCTCTTTGTTATCGGAGGATATTTCCTTTGGCCCTATAGTCTTCAAAGGGATCCGAAATATCTGTTCTCAGATTCCACAGAAATAAGGCTAGCAAAGAGATCCACGAAATACAGATATAACTCTGTGAGTGGAAGTCACATATCACAGAGCAGTTTCTCAGAAAACTTCTTTCCAGATTTCATCCGAGGATATTTCCTTTTTCAAGATAGCCCTCTATGGGCTTCCAAATATCACTTTGCCATTTCCACAAGAACTGTCTTAGCGAAAGGCTTCTTGAGAGGAAAGCTGTAACTCAGGGAGATGATTTCACAGAACACAATGAAGTTTCTCAGAAAGCTTCTTTCTCTTTGTTATGGGAGGATATTTCCTTTCTCCCTATAGTCTTCAAAGGGATCCGAAATATCTGTTCTCAGATTCCACAGAAATAAGGCTAGCAAAGATATCCACGAAATACAGATGTAACTCTGTGAGTGGAAGTCACATATCACAGAGCAGTTTCTCAGAAAGCTTCTTTCCAGATTTCATCGGAGGATATTTCCTTTTTCACCATAGCCGTCTATGGGCTTCCAAATATCACTTTGCCAATTCCACAAGAACTGTCTTAGCGAAAGGCTTCTTGAGGGGAAAGCTGTAACTCTGTGAGATGATTTCACAGAACACAAAGAAGTTTCTCAGAAAGCTTCTTTCTCTTTGTTATCGGAGGATATTTCCTTTGGCCCTTTAGTCTTCAAAGGGATCCGAAATATCTGTTCTCAGATTCCACAGAAATAAGGCTAGCAAAGAGATCCACGAAATACAGATGTAACTCTGTGAGTGGAAGTCACATATCACAGAGCAGTTTCTCAGAATGCTTCTTTCCAGATTTCATCGGAGGATATTTCCTTTTTCACCATAGCCGTCTATGGGCTTCCAAATATCACTTTGCCAATTCCACGAGAACTGTCTTAGCGAAAAGCTTCTTGAGGGGAAAGCTGCAACTCTGAGAGATGATTTCACAGAACACAAAGAAGTTTCTCAGAAAGCTTCTTTCTCTTTGTTATCGGAGGATATTTCCTTTGGCCCTATAGTATTCAAAGGGATCCGAAATAATTGTTCTCAGATTCCACAGAAATAAGGCTAGCAAAGAGATCCACGAAATACAGATGTAACTCTGTGAGTGGAAGTCACATATCACAGAGCAGTTTCTCAGAACGCTTCTTTCCAGATTTCATCTGAGGATATTTCCTTTTTCACCGTAGCCCTCTATGGGCTTCCAAATATCACTTTGCCAATTCCACAAGAACTGTCTTAGCGAAAGGCTTCTTGAGGGGAAAGCTGTAACTCTATGAGATGATTTCACAGAACACAAAGAAGTTTCTCAGAAAGCTTCTTTCTCTTTGTTATCGGAGGATATTTCCTTTGGCCCTATAGTCTACAAAGGCATCCGAAATATCTGTTCTCAGATTCCACAGAAATAAGTCTAGCAAAGAGATCCACGAAATACAGATGTAACTCTGTGAGTGGAAGTCACATATCACAGAGCAGTTTCTCAGAAAGCTTCTTTCCAGATTTCATTGGAGGATTTTTCCTTTTTCACCATAGCCCTCTAAGGGCTTCCAAATATCACTTTGCCAATTCCACAAGAACTGTCTTAGCGAAAGGCTTCCTGAGGGGAAAGCTCTAACTCTGTGAGATGATTTCACAGAACACAAAGAATTTTCTCAGAAAGCTTCTTTCTCTTTGTTATCGGAGGATATTTCCTGTGGCCCTATAGTCTTCAAAGGGATCCGAAATATCTGTTCTCAGATTCCACAGAAATAAGGCTAGCAAAGAGATCCACGAAATACAGATGTAACTCTGTGAGTGGAAGTCACATATCACAGAGCAGTTTCTCAGAAAGCTTCTTTCCAGATTTCATTGCAGGATATTTCCTTTTTTACCATTGCCCTCTATGGGCTTCCAAATATCACTTTGCCAATTCCACAAGAACTGTCTTAGAGAAAGGCTTCTTGAGGGGAAAGCTGTAACTCTGTGAGATGATTTCACAGAACACAAAGAAGTTTCTCAGAAAGCTTCTTTCTCTTTGTTATCGGAGGATATTTCCTTTGGCCCTATAGTCTTCAAAGGGATCCGAAATATCTGTTCTCAGATTCCACAGAAATAAGGCTAGCAAAGAGATCCACGAAATACAGATGTAACTCTGTGAGTGGAAGTCACATATCACAGAGCAGTTTCTCAGAAAGCTTCTTTCCAGATTTCATCGGAGGATATTTCCTTTTTCACCATAGCCGTCTATGGGCTTCCAAATATCACTTTGCCAATTCCACAAGAACTGTCTTAGCGAAAGGCTTCTTGAGGGGAAAGCTGTAACTCTGTGAGATGATTTCACAGAACACAAAGAAGTTTCTCAGAAAGCTTCTTTCTCTTTGTTATCGGAGGATATTTCCTTTGGCCCTTTAGTCTTCAAAGGGATCTGAAATATCTGTTCTCAGATTCCACAGAAATAAGGCTAGCAAAGAGATCCACGAAATACAGATGTAACTCTGTGAGTGGAAGTCACATATCACAGAGCAGTTTCTCAGAAATCTTCTTTCCAGATTTCATCGGAGGATATTTCCTTTTTCACCATAGCCGTCTATGGGCTTCCAAATATCACTTTGCCAATTCCACAAGAACTGTCTTAGCGAAAAGCTCCTTGCGGGGAAAGCTGCAACTCTGAGAGATGATTTCACAGAACACAAAGAAGTTTCTCAGAAAGCTTCTTTCTCTTTGTTATCGGAGGATATTTCCTTTGGCCCTATAGTCTTCAAAGGGATCCGAAATATCTGTTCTCAGATTCCACAGAAATAAGGCTAGCAAAGAGATCCACGAAATACAGATGTAACTCTGTGAGTGGAAGTCACATATCACAGAGCGGTTTCTCAGAAAGCTTCTTTCCAGATTTCATCGGAGGATATTTCCTTTTTCACTATAGCTGTCTATGGGCTTCCAAATATCACTTTGCCAATTCCACAAGAACTGTCTTAGCGAAAGGCTTCTTGAGGGGAAAGCTGTAACTCTGTGAGATGATTTCACAGAACACAAAGAAGTTTCTCAGAAAGCTTCTTTCTCTTTGTTATCGGAGGATATTTCCTTTGGCCCTATAGTCTTCAAAGGGATCCGAAATATCTGTTCTCAGATTCCACAGAAATAAGGCTAGCAAAGAGATCCACAAAATACAGATATAACTCTGTGAGTGGAAGTCACATATCACAGAGCAGTTTCTCAGAAAGCTTCTTTCCAGATTTCATCGGAGGATATTTCCTTTTTCAAGATAGCCCTCTATGGGCTTCCAAATATCACTTTGCCATTTCCACAAGAACTGTCTTAGCGAAAGGATTCATGAGAGGAAAGCTGTAACTCAGGGAGATGATTTCACAGAACACAATGAAGTTTCTCAGAAAGCTTCTTTCTCTTTGTTATGGGAGGATATTTCCTTTCTCCCTATAGTCTTCAAAGGGATCCGAAATATCTGTTCTCAGATTCCACAGAAATAAGGCTAGTAAAGAGATCCACGAAATACAGATGTAACTCTGTGAGTGGAAGTCACATATCACAGAGCAGTTTCTCAGAAAGCTGCTTTCCAGATTTCATCGGAGGATATTTCCTTTTTCACCATAGCCCTCTATGGGCTTCCAAGTATCACTTTTCCAATTCCACAAGAACTGTTTTAGCGAAAGGCTTCTTGAGGGGAAAGCTGTAACTCTGACAGATGATTTCACAGAACACAAAGAAGTTTCTCAGAAAGCTTCTTTCTCTTTGTTATCGGAGGATATTTCCTTTGGCCCTATAGTCTTTAAAGGGATCCGAAATATCTGTTCTCAGATTCCACAGAAATAAGGCTAGCAAAGAGATCCACGAAATACAGATATAACTCTGTGAGTGGAAGTCACATATCACAGAGCAGTTTCTCAGAAAGCTTCTTTCCAGATTTCATCCGAGGATATTTCCTTTTTCACCTTAGCCCCCTAAGGGCTTCCAAATATCACTTTGCCAATTCCACAAGAACTGTCTTAGCGAAAGGCTTCTTGAGGGGAAAGCTGTAACTCTGTGAGATGATTTCACAGAACACAAAGGAGTTTCTCAGAAAGCTTCTTTCTCTTTGTTATCGGAGGATATTTCCTTTGGCCCTATAGTCTTCAAAGGGATCCGAAATATCTGTTCTCAGATTCCACAGAAATAAGGCTAGCAAAGAGATCCACGAAATACAGATGTAACTCTGTGAGTGGAAGTCACATATCACAGAGCAGTTTCTCAGAAAGCTTCTTTCCAGATTTCATCGGAGGATATTTCCTTTTTCACCATAGCCGTCTATGGGCTTCCAAATATCAGTTTGCCAATTCCACGAGAACTGTCTTAGCGAAAAGCTCCTTGAGGGGAAAGCTGCAACTCTGAGAGATGATTTCACAGAACACAAAGAAGTTTCTCAGAAAGCTTCTTTCTCTTTGTTATCGGAGGATATTTCCTTTGGCCCTATAGTCTTCAAAGGGATCCGAAATATCTGTTCTCAGATTCCACAGAAATAAGGCTAGCAAAGAGATCCACGAAATACAGATGTAACTCTGTGAGTGGAAGTCACATATCACAGAGCAGTTTCTCAGAAAGCTTCTTTCCAGATTTCATTGGAGGATATTTCCTTTTTTACCATTGTCCACTATGGGCTTCCAAATATCACTTTGCCAATTCCACAAGAACTGTCTTAGAGAAAGGCTTCTTGAGGGGAAAGCTGTAACTCTGTGAGATGATTTCACAGAACACAAAGAAGTTTCTCAGAAAGCTTCTTTCTCTTTGTTATCGCAGGATATTTCCTTTGGCCCTATAGTCTTCAAAGGGATCCGAAATATCTGTTCTCAGATTCCACAGAAATAAGGCTAGCAAAGAGATCCACGAAATACAGATGTAACTCTGTGAGTGGAAGTCACATATCACAGAGCAGTTTCTCAGAAAGCTTCTTTCCAGATTTCATCGGAGGATATTTCCTTTTTCACCATAGCCGTCTATGGGCTTCCAAATATCACTTTGCCAATTCCACAAGAACTGTCTTAGCGAAAGGCTTCTTGAGGGGAAAGCTGTAACTCTGTGAGATGATTTCACAGAACACAAAGAAGTTTCTCAGAAAGCTTCTTTCTCTTTGTTATCGGAGGATATTTCCTTTGGCCCTTTAGTCTTCAAAGGGATCCGAAATATCTGTTCTCAGATTCCACAGAAATAAGGCTAGCAAAGAGATCCACGAAATACAGATGTAACTCTGTGAGTGGAAGTCACATATCACAGAGCAGTTTCTCAGAAATCTTCTTTCCAGATTTCATCGGAGGATATTTCCTTTTTCACCATAGCCGTCTATGGGCTTCCAAATATCACTTTGCCAATTCCACAAGAACTGTCTTAGCGAAAAGCTCCTTGCGGGGAAAGCTGCAACTCTGAGAGATGATTTCACAGAACACAAAGAAGTTTCTCAGAAAGCTTCTTTCTCTTTGTTATCGGAGGATATTTCCTTTGGCCCTATAGTCTTCAAAGGGATCCGAAATATCTGTTCTCAGATTCCACAGAAATAAGGCTAGCAAAGAGATCCACGAAATACAGATGTAACTCTGTGAGTGGAAGTCACATATCACAGAGCAGTTTCTCAGAAAGCTTCTTTCCAGATTTCATCGGAGGATATTTCCTTTTTCACTATAGCTGTCTATGGGCTTCCAAATATCACTTTGCCAATTCCACAAGAACTGTCTTAGCGAAAGGCTTCTTGAGGGGAAAGCTGTAACTCTGTGAGATGATTTCACAGAACACAAAGAAGTTTCTCAGAAAGCTTCTTTCTCTTTGTTATCGGAGGATATTTCCTTTGGCCCTATAGTCTTCAAAGGGATCCGAAATATCTGTTCTCAGATTCCACAGAAATAAGGCTAGCAAAGAGATCCACAAAATACAGATATAACTCTGTGAGTGGAAGTCACATATCACAGAGCAGTTTCTCAGAAAGCTTCTTTCCAGATTTCATCGGAGGATATTTCCTTTTTCAAGATAGCCCTCTATGGGCTTCCAAATATCACTTTGCCATTTCCACAAGAACTGTCTTAGCGAAAGGATTCTTGAGAGGAAAGCTGTAACTCAGGGAGATGATTTCACAGAACACAAAGAAGTTTCTCAGAAAGCTTCTTTCTCTTTGTTATCGGAGGATATTTCCTTTGGCCCTTTAGTCTTCAAAGGGATCCGAAATATCTGTTCTCAGATTCCACAGAAATAAGGCTAGCAAAGAGATCCACGAAATACAGATGTAACTCTGTGAGTGGAAGTCACATATCACAGAGCAGTTTCTCAGAAATCTTCTTTCCAGATTTCATCGGAGGATATTTCCTTTTTCACCATAGCCGTCTATGGGCTTCCAAATATCACTTTGCCAATTCCACAAGAACTGTCTTAGCGAAAGGCTTCTTGAGGGGAAAGCTGTAACTCTGTGAGATGATTTCACAGAACACAAAGAAGTTTCTCAGAAAGCTTCTTTCTCTTTGTTATCGGAGGATATTTCCTTTGGCCCTATAGTCTTCAAAGGGATCCGAAATATCTGTTCTCAGATTCCACAGAAATAAGGCTAGCAAAGAGATCCACGAAATACAGATGTAACTCTGTGAGTGGAAGTCACATATCACAGAGCAGTTTCTCAGAAAGCTTCTTTCCAGATTTCATCGGAGGATATTTCCTTTTTCACCATAGCCGTCTATGGGCTTCCAAATATCAGTTTGCCAATTCCACGAGAACTGTCTTAGCGAAAAGCTCCTTGAGGGGAAAGCTGCAACTCTGAGAGATGATTTCACAGAACACAAAGAAGTTTCTCAGAAAGCTTCTTTCTCTTTGTTATCGGAGGATATTTCCTTTGGCCCTATAGTCTTCAAAGGGATCCGAAATATCTGTTCTCAGATTCCACAGAAATAAGGCTAGCAAAGAGATCCACGAAATACAGATGTAACTCTGTGAGTGGAAGTCACATATCACAGAGCAGTTTCTCAGAAAGCTTCTTTCCAGATTTCATTGGAGGATATTTCCTTTTTTACCATTGTCCACTATGGGCTTCCAAATATCACTTTGCCAATTCCACAAGAACTGTCTTAGAGAAAGGCTTCTTGAGGGGAAAGCTGTAACTCTGTGAGATGATTTCACAGAACACAAAGAAGTTTCTCAGAAAGCTTCTTTCTCTTTGTTATCGCAGGATATTTCCTTTGGCCCTATAGTCTTCAAAGGGATCCGAAATATCTGTTCTCAGATTCCACAGAAATAAGGCTAGCAAAGAGATCCACGAAATACAGATGTAACTCTGTGAGTGGAAGTCACATATCACAGAGCAGTTTCTCAGAAAGCTTCTTTCCAGATTTCATCGGAGGATATTTCCTTTTTCACCATAGCCGTCTATGGGCTTCCAAATATCACTTTGCCAATTCCACAAGAACTGTCTTAGCGAAAGGCTTCTTGAGGGGAAAGCTGTAACTCTGTGAGATGATTTCACAGAACACAAAGAAGTTTCTCAGAAAGCTTCTTTCTCTTTGTTATCGGAGGATATTTCCTTTGGCCCTTTAGTCTTCAAAGGGATCCGAAATATCTGTTCTCAGATTCCACAGAAATAAGGCTAGCAAAGAGATCCACGAAATACAGATGTAACTCTGTGAGTGGAAGTCACATATCACAGAGCAGTTTCTCAGAAATCTTCTTTCCAGATTTCATCGGAGGATATTTCCTTTTTCACCATAGCCGTCTATGGGCTTCCAAATATCACTTTGCCAATTCCACAAGAACTGTCTTAGCGAAAAGCTCCTTGCGGGGAAAGCTGCAACTCTGAGAGATGATTTCACAGAACACAAAGAAGTTTCTCAGAAAGCTTCTTTCTCTTTGTTATCGGAGGATATTTCCTTTGGCCCTATAGTCTTCAAAGGGATCCGAAATATCTGTTCTCAGATTCCACAGAAATAAGGCTAGCAAAGAGATCCACGAAATACAGATGTAACTCTGTGAGTGGAAGTCACATATCACAGAGCAGTTTCTCAGAAAGCTTCTTTCCAGATTTCATCGGAGGATATTTCCTTTTTCACTATAGCTGTCTATGGGCTTCCAAATATCACTTTGCCAATTCCACAAGAACTGTCTTAGCGAAAGGCTTCTTGAGGGGAAAGCTGTAACTCTGTGAGATGATTTCACAGAACACAAAGAAGTTTCTCAGAAAGCTTCTTTCTCTTTGTTATCGGAGGATATTTCCTTTGGCCCTATAGTCTTCAAAGGGATCCGAAATATCTGTTCTCAGATTCCACAGAAATAAGGCTAGCAAAGAGATCCACAAAATACAGATATAACTCTGTGAGTGGAAGTCACATATCACAGAGCAGTTTCTCAGAAAGCTTCTTTCCAGATTTCATCGGAGGATATTTCCTTTTTCAAGATAGCCCTCTATGGGCTTCCAAATATCACTTTGCCATTTCCACAAGAACTGTCTTAGCGAAAGGATTCTTGAGAGGAAAGCTGTAACTCAGGGAGATGATTTCACAGAACACAAAGAAGTTTCTCAGAAAGCTTCTTTCTCTTTGTTATCGGAGGATATTTCCTTTGGCCCTTTAGTCTTCAAAGGGATCCGAAATATCTGTTCTCAGATTCCACAGAAATAAGGCTAGCAAAGAGATCCACGAAATACAGATGTAACTCTGTGAGTGGAAGTCACATATCACAGAGCAGTTTCTCAGAAATCTTCTTTCCAGATTTCATCGGAGGATATTTCCTTTTTCACCATAGCCGTCTATGGGCTTCCAAATATCACTTTGCCAATTCCACAAGAACTGTCTTAGCGAAAAGCTCCTTGCGGGGAAAGCTGCAACTCTGAGAGATGATTTCACAGAACACAAAGAAGTTTCTCAGAAAGCTTCTTTCTCTTTGTTATCGGAGGATATTTCCTTTGGCCCTATAGTCTTCAAAGGGATCCGAAATATCTGTTCTCAGATTCCACAGAAATAAGGCTAGCAAAGAGATCCACGAAATACAGATGTAACTCTGTGAGTGGAAGTCACATATCACAGAGCAGTTTCTCAGAAAGCTTCTTTCCAGATTTCATCGGAGGATATTTCCTTTTTCACTATAGCTGTCTATGGGCTTCCAAATATCACTTTGCCAATTCCACAAGAACTGTCTTAGCGAAAGGCTTCTTGAGGGGAAAGCTGTAACTCTGTGAGATGATTTCACAGAACACAAAGAAGTTTCTCAGAAAGCTTCTTTCTCTTTGTTATCGGAGGATATTTCCTTTGGCCCTATAGTCTTCAAAGGGATCCGAAATATCTGTTCTCAGATTCCACAGAAATAAGGCTAGCAAAGAGATCCACAAAATACAGATATAACTCTGTGAGTGGAAGTCACATATCACAGAGCAGTTTCTCAGAAAGCTTCTTTCCAGATTTCATCGGAGGATATTTCCTTTTTCAAGATAGCCCTCTATGGGCTTCCAAATATCACTTTGCCATTTCCACAAGAACTGTCTTAGCGAAAGGATTCTTGAGAGGAAAGCTGTAACTCAGGGAGATGATTTCACAGAACACAATGAAGTTTCTCAGAAAGCTTCTTTCTCTTTGTTATGGGAGGATATTTCCTTTCTCCCTATAGTCTTCAAAGGGATCCGAAATATCTGCTCTCAGATTCCACAGAAATAAGGCTAGTAAAGAGATCCACGAAATACAGATGTAACTCTGTGAGTGGAAGTCACATATCACAGAGCAGTTTCTCAGAAAGCTGCTTTCCAGATTTCATCGGAGGATATTTCCTTTTTCACCATAGCCCTCTATGGGCTTCCAAGTATCACTTTTCCAATTCCACAAGAACTGTTTTAGCGAAAGGCTCCTTGCGGGGAAAGCTGCAACTCTGAGAGATGATTTCACAGAACACAAAGAAGTTTCTCAGAAAGCTTCTTTCTCTTTGTTATCGGAGGATATTTCCTTTGGCCCTATAGTCTTCAAAGGGATCCGAAATATCTGTTCTCAGATTCCACAGAAATAAGGCTAGCAAAGAGATCCACGAAATACAGATGTAACTCTGTGAGTGGAAGTCACATATCACAGAGCAGTTTCTCAGAAAGCTTCTTTCCAGATTTCATCGGAGGGTATTTCCTTTTTCACTATAGCCGTCTATGGGCTTCCAAATATCACTTTGCAAATTCCACAAGAACTGTCTTAGCGAAAGGCTTCTTGAGGGGAAAGCTGTAACTCTGTGAGATGATTTCACAGAACACAAAGAAGTTTCTCAGAAAGCTTCTTTCTCTTTGTTATCGGAGGATATTTCCTTTGGCCCTATAGTCTTCAAAGGGATCCGAAATATCTGTTCTCAGATTCCACAGAAATAAGGCTAGCAAAGAGATCCACAAAATACAGATATAACTCTGTGAGTGGAAGTCACATATCACAGAGCAGTTTCTCAGAAAGCTTCTTTCCAGATTTCATCGGAGGATATTTCCTTTTTCAAGATAGCCCTCTATGGGCTTCCAAATATCACTTTGCCATTTCCACAAGAACTGTCTTAGCGAAAGGATTCTTGAGAGGAAAGCTGTAACTCAGGAAGATGATTTCACAGAACACAATGAAGTTTCTCAGAAAGCTTCTTTCTCTTTTTTATCGGAGGATATTTCCTTTGGCCCTTTAGTCTTCAAAGGGATCCGAAATATCTGTTCTCAGATTCCACAGAAATAAGGCTAGCAAAGAGATCCACGAAATACAGATGTAACTCTGTGAGTGGAAGTCACATATCACAGAGTAGTTTCTCAGAAATCTTCTTTCCAGATTTCATCGGAGGATATTTCCTTTTTCACCGTAGCCGTCTATGGGCTTCCAAATATCACTTTGCCAATTCCACGAGAACTGTCTTAGCGAAAAGCTCCTTGAGGGGAAAGCTGCAACTCTGAGAGATGATTTCACAGAACACAAAGAAATTTCTCAGAAAGCTTCTTTCTCTTTGTTATCGGAGGATATTTCCTTTGGCCCTATAGTCTTCAAAGGGATCCGAAATATCTGTTCTCAGATTCCACAGAAATAAGGCTAGCAAAGAGATCCACGAAATACAGATGTAACTCTGTGAGTGGAAGTCACATATCACAGAGCAGTTTCTCAGAAAGCTTCTTTCCAGATTTCATCGGAGGATATTTCCTTTTTCACCATAGCCGTCTATGGTCTTCAAATATCACTTTGCCAATTCCACAAGAACTGTCTTAGCGAAAGGCTTCTTGAGGGGAAAGCTGTAACTCTGTGAGATGATTTCACAGAACACAAAGAAGTTTCTCAGAAAGCTTCTTTCTCTTTGTTATCGGAGGATATTTCCTTTGGCCCTATAGTATTCAAAGGGATCCGAAATAATTGTTCTCAGATTCCACAGAAATAAGGCTAGCAAAGAGATCCACAAAATACAGATGTAACACTGTGAGTGGAAGTCACATATCACAGAGCAGTTTCTCAGAACGCTTCTTTCCAGATTTCATCGGAGGATATTTCCTTTTTCACCATAGCCCTCTATGGGCTTCCAAATATCACTTTGCCAATTCCACAAGAACTGTCTTAGCGAAAGGCTTCTTGAGGGGAAAGCTGTAACTCTATGAGATGATTTCATAGAACACAAAGAATTTTCTCAGAAAGCTTCTTTCTCTTTGTTATCGGAGGATATTTCCTGTGGCCCTATAGTCTTCAAAGGGATCCGAAATATCTGTTCTCAGATTCCACAGAAATAAGGCTAGCAAAGAGATCCACGAAATACAGATGTAACTCTGTGAGTGGAAGTCACATATCACAGAGCAGTTTCTCAGAAAGGTTCTCTCCAGATTTCATTGGAGGATATTTCCTTTTTTACCATGGCCCTCTATGGGCTTCCAAATATCACTTTGCCAATTCCACAAGAACTGTCTTAGAGAAAGGCTTCTTGAGGGGAAAGCTGTAACTCTGTGAGATGATTTCACAGAACACAAAGAAGTTTCTCAGAAAGCTTCTTTCTCTTTGTTATCGGAGGATATTTCCTTTGGCCCTATAGTCTTCAAAGGGATTCTAAATATGTGCTTTCAGATTCCACAGAAATAAGGCTAGTAAAGAGATCCACGAAATACAGATGTAACTCTGTGAGTGGAAGTCACATATCACAGAGCAGTTTCTCAGAAAGCTTCTTTCCAGATTTCATCGGAGGATATTTCCTTTTTCACCATAGCCCTCTATGGGCTTCCAAGTATCACTTTTCCAATTCCACAAGAACTGTTTTAGCGAAAGGCTTCTTGAGGGGAAAGCTGTAACTCTGTGAGATGATTTCACAGAACACAAAGAAGTTTCTCAGAAAGCTTCTTTCTCTTTGTTATTGGAGGATATTTCCTTTGGCCCTTTAGTCTTCAAAGGGATCCGAAATATCTGTTCTCAGATTCCACAGAAATAAGGCTAGCAAAGAGATCCACGAAATACAGATGTAACTCTGTGAGTGGAAGTCACATATCACAGAGCAGTTTCGAAGAAAGCTTCTTTCCAGATTTCATCGGAGGATATTTCCTTTTTCACCATAGCCGTCTATGGGCTTCCAAATATCACTTTGCCAATTCCACAAGAACTGTCTTAGCGAAAGGCTTCTTGAGGGGAAAGCTGTAAATCTGTGAGATGATTTCACAGAACACAAAGAAGTTTCTCAGAAAGCTTCTTTCTCTTTGTTATCGGAGGATATTTCCTTTGGCCCTTTAGTCTTCAAAGGGATCCGAAATATCTGTTCTCAGATTCCACAGAAATAAGGCTAGCAAAGAGATCCACGAAATACAGATGTAACTCTGTGAGTGGAAGTCACATATCACAGAGTAGTTTCTCAGAAATCTCCTTTCCAGATTTCATCGGAGGATATTTCCTTTTCAACCATAGCCGTCTATGGGCTTCCAAATATCAGTTTGCCAATTCCACGAGAACTGTCTTAGCGAAAAGCTCCTTGAGGGGAAAGCTGCAACTCTGAGAGATGATTTCACAGAACACAAAGAAGTTTCTCAGAAAGCTTCTTTCTCTTTGTTATCGGAGGATATTTCCTTTGGCCCTATAGTCTTCAAAGGGATCCGAAATATCTGTTCTCAGATTCCACAGAAATAAGGCTAGCAAAGAGATCCACGAAATACAGATGTAACTCTGTGAGTGGAAGTCACATATCACAGAGCAGTTTCTCAGAAAGCTTCTTTCCAGATTTCATCGGAGGATATTTCCTTTTTCACCATAGCCGTCTATGGTCTTCAAATATCACTTTGCCAATTCCACAAGAACTGTCTTAGCGAAAGGCTTCTTGAGGGGAAAGCTGTAACTCTGTGAGATGATTTCACACAACACAAAGAAGTTTCTCAGAAAGCTTCTTTCTCTTTGTTATCGGAGGATATTTCCTTTGGCCCTATAGTCTTCAAAGGGATCCGAAATATCTGTTCTCAGATTCCACAGAAATAAGGCTAGCAAAGAGATCCACGAAATACAGATATAACTCTGTGAGTGGAAGTCACATATCACAGAGCAGTTTCTCAGAAAGCTTCTTTCCAGATTTCATCCGAGGATATTTCCTTTTTCAAGATAGCCCTCTATGGGCTTCCAAATATCACTTTGCCATTTCCACAAGAACTGTCTTAGCGAAAGGCTTCTTGAGAGGAAAGCTGTAACTCAGGGAGATGATTTCACAGAACACAATGAAGTTTCTCAGAAAGCTTCTTTCTCTTTGTTTCGGGAGGATATTTCCTTTCTCCCTATAGTCTTCAAAGGGATCCGAAATATCTGTTCTCAGATTCCACAGAAATAAGGCTAGCAAAGATATCCACGAAATACAGATGTAACTCTGTGAGTGGAAGTCACATATCACAGAGCAGTTTCTCAGAAAGCTTCTTTCCAGATTTCATCGGAGGATATTTCCTTTTTCACCATAGCCGTCTATGGGCTTCCAAATATCACTTTGCCAATTCCACAAGAACTGTCTTAGCGAAAGGCTTCTTGAGGGGAAAGCTGTAACTCTGTGAGATGATTTCACAGAACACAAAGAAGTTTCTCAGAAAGCTTCTTTCTCTTTGTTATCGGAGGATATTTCCTTTGGCCCTTTAGTCTTCAAAGGGATCCGAAATATCTGTTCTCAGATTCCACAGAAATAAGGCTAGCAAAGAGATCCACGAAATACAGATGTAACTCTGTGAGTGGAAGTCACATATCACAGAGCAGTTTCTCAGATTGCTTCTTTCCAGATTTCATCGGAGGATATTTCCTTTTTCACCATAGCCGTCTATGGGCTTCCAAATATCACTTTGCCAATTCCACGAGAACTGTCTTAGCGAAAAGCTTCTTGAGGGGAAAGCTGCAACTCTGAGAGATGATTTCACAGAACACAAAGAAGTTTCTCAGAAAGCTTCTTTCTCTTTGTTATCGGAGGATATTTCCTTTGGCCCTATAGTATTCAAAGGGATCCGAAATAATTGTTCTCAGATTCCACAGAAATAAGGCTAGCAAAGAGATCCACGAAATACAGATGTAACTCTGTGAGTGGAAGTCACATATCACAGAGCAGTTTCTCAGAACGCTTCTTTCCAGATTTCATCTGAGGATATTTCCTTTTTCACCATAGCCCTCTATGGGCTTCCAAATATCACTTTGCCAATTCCACAAGAACTGTCTTAGCGAAAGGCTTCTTGAGGGGAAAGCTGTAACTCTATGAGATGATTTCACAGAACACAAAGAAGTTTCTCAGAAAGCTTCTTTCTCTTTGTTATCGGAGGATATTTCCTTTGGCCCTATAGTCTACAAAGGCATCCGAAATATCTGTTCTCAGATTCCACAGAAATAAGTCTAGCAAAGAGATCCACGAAATACAGATGTAACTCTGTGAGTGGAAGTCACATATCACAGAGCAGTTTCTCAGAAATCTTCTTTTCAGATTTCATTGGAGGATTTTTCCTTTTTCACCATAGCCCTCTATGGGCTTCCAAATATCACTTTGCCAATTCCACAAGAACTGTCTTAGCGAAAGGCTTCTTGAGGGGAATGCTCTAACTCTGTGAGATGATTTCACAGAACACAAAGAATTTTCTCAGAAAGCTTCTTTCTCTTTGTTATCGGAGGATATTTCCTGTGGCCCTATAGTCTTCAAAGGGATCCGAAATATCTGTTCTCAGATTCCACAGAAATAAGGCTAGCAAAGAGATCCACGAAATACAGATGTAACTCTGTGAGTGGAAGTCACATATCACAGAGCAGTTTCTCAGAAAGCTTCTTTCCAGATTTCATTGGAGGATATTTCCTTTTTTACCATTGCCCACTATGGGCTTCCAAATATCACTTTGCCAATTCCACAAGAACTGTCTTAGAGAAAGGCTTCTTGAGGGGAAAGCTGTAACTCTGTGAGATGATTTCACAGAACACAAAGAAGTTTCTCAGAAAGCTTCTTTCTCTTTGTTATCGGAGGATATTTCCTTTGGCCCTATAGTCTTCAAAGGGATCCGAAATATCTGTTCTCAGATTCCACAGAAATAAGGCTAGCAAAGAGATCCACGAAATACAGATGTAACTCTGTGAGTGGAAGTCACATATCACAGAGCAGTTTCTCAGAAATCTTCTTTCCAGATTTCATTGGAGGATTTTTCCTTTTTCACCATAGCCCTCTATGGGCTTCCAAATATCACTTTGCCAATTCCACAAGAACTGTCTTAGCGAAAGGCTTCTTGAGGGGAAAGCTGTAACTCTGTGAGATGATTTCACAGAACACAAAGAAGTTTCTCAGAAAGCTTCTTTCTCTTTGTTATCGGAGGATATTTCCTTTGGCCCTTTAGTCTTCAAAGGGATCCGAAATATCTGTTCTCAGATTCCACAGAAATAAGGCTAGCAAAGAGATCCACGAAATACAGATGTAACTCTGTGAGTGGAAGTCACATATCACAGAGCAGTTTCTCAGAAATCTTCTTTCCAGATTTCATCGGAGGATATTTCCTTTTTCACCATAGCCGTCTATGGGCTTCCAAATATCACTTTGCCAATTCCACAAGAACTGTCTTAGCGAAAAGCTCCTTGCGGGGAAAGCTGCAACTCTGATAGATGATTTCACAGAACACAAAGAAGTTTCTCAGAAAGCTTCTTTCTCTTTGTTATCGGAGGATATTTCCTTTGGCCCTATAGTCTTCAAAGGGATCCGAAATATCTGTTCTCAGATTCCACAGAAATAAGGCTAGCAAAGAGATCCACGAAATACAGATGTAACTCTGTGAGTGGAAGTCACATATCACAGAGCAGTTTCTCAGAAAGCTTCTTTCCAGATTTCATCGGAGGATATTTCCTTTTTCACTATAGCTGTCTATGGGCTTCCAAATATCACTTTGCCAATTCCACAAGAACTGTCTTAGCGAAAGGCTTCTTGAGGGGAAAGCTGTAACTCTGTGAGATGATTTCACAGAACACAAAGAAGTTTCTCAGAAAGCTTCTTTCTCTTTGTTATCGGAGGATATTTCCTTTGGCCCTATAGTCTTCAAAGGGATCCGAAATATCTGTTCTCAGATTCCACAGAAATAAGGCTAGCAAAGACATCCACAAAATACAGATATAACTCTGTGAGTGGAAGTCACATATCACAGAGCAGTTTCTCAGAAAGCTTCTTTCCAGATTTCATCGGAGGATATTTCCTTTTTCAAGATAGCCCTCTATGGGCTTCCTAATATCACTTTGCCATTTCCACAAGAACTGTCTTAGCGAAAGGATTCTTGAGAGGAAAGCTGTAACTCAGGGAGATGATTTCACAGAACACAATGAAGTTTCTCAGAAAGCTTCTTTCTCTTTGTTATGGGAGGATATTTCCTTTCTCCCTATAGTCTTCAAAGGGATCCGAAATATCTGTTCTCAGATTCCACAGAAATAAGGCTAGCAAAGAGATCCACGAAATACAGATATAACTCTGTGAGTGGAGGTCACATATCACAGAGCAGTTTCTCAGAAAGCTTCTTTCCAGATTTCATCCGAGGATATTTCCTTTTTCACCTTAGCCCCCTAAGGGCTTCCAAATATCACTTTGCCAATTCCACAAGAACTGTCTTAGCGAAAGGCTTCTTGAGGGGAAAGCTGTAACTCTGTGAGACGATTTCACAGAACACAAAGAAGTTTCTCAGAAAGCTTCTTTCTCTTTGTTATCGGAGGATATTTCCTTTGGCCCTATAGTCTTCAAAGGGATCCGAAATATCTGTTCTCAGATTCCACAGAAATAAGGCTAGCAAAGAGATCCACGAAATACAGATGTAACTCTGTGAGTGGAAGTCACATATCACAGAGCAGTTTCTCAGAAAGCTTCTTTCCAGATTTCATCGGAGGATATTTCCTTTTTCACCATAGCCGTCTATGGGCTTCCAAATATCAGTTTGCCAATTCCACGAGAACTGTCTTAGCGAAAAGCTCCTTGAGGGGAAAGCTGCAACTCTGAGAGATGATTTCACAGAACACAAAGAAGTTTCTCAGAAAGCTTCTTTCTCTTTGTTATCGGAGGATATTTCCTTTGGCCCTATAGTCTTCAAAGGGATCCGAAATATCTGTTCTCAGATTCCACAGAAATAAGGCTAGCAAAGAGATCCACGAAATACAGATGTAACTCTGTGAGTGGAAGTCACATATCACAGAGCAGTTTCTCAGAAAGCTTCTTTCCAGATTTCATTGGGGGATATTTCCTTTTTTACCATTGCCCTCTATGGGCTTCCAAATATCACTTTGCCAATTCCACAAGAACTGTCTTAGAGAAAGGCTTCTTGAGGGGAAAGCTGTAACTCTGTGAGATGATTTCACAGAACACAAAGAAGTTTCTCAGAAAGCTTCTTTCTCTTTGTTATCGGAGGATATTTCCTTTGGCCCTATAGTCTTCAAAGGGATCCGAAATATCTGTTCTCAGATTCCACAGAAATAAGGCTAGTAAAGAGATCCACGAAATACAGATGTAACTCTGTGAGTGGAAGTCACATATCACAGAGCAGTTTCTCAGAAAGCTTCTTTCCAGATTTCATCGGAGGATATTTCCTTTTTCACCATAGCCGTCTATGGGCTTCCAAATATCACTTTGCCAATTCCACAAGAACTGTCTTAGCGAAAGGCTTCTTGAGGGGGAAGGTGTAACTCTGTGAGATGATTTCACAGAACACAAAGAAGTTTCTCAGAAAGCTTCTTTCTCTTTGTTATCGGAGGATATTTCCTTTGGCCCTTTAGTCTTCAAAGGGATCCGAAATATCTGTTCTCAGATTCCACAGAAATAAGGCTAGCAAAGAGATCCACGAAATACAGATGTAACTCTGTGAGTGGAAGTCACATATCACAGAGCAGTTTCTCAGAAATCTTCTTTCCAGATTTCATCGGAGGATATTTCCTTTTTCACCGTAGCCGTCTATGGGCTTCCAAATATCACTTTGCCAATTCCACGAGAACTGTCTTAGCGAAAAGCTCCTTGCGGGAAAAGCTGCAACTCTGAGAGATGATTTCACAGAACACAAAGAAGTTTCTCAGAAAGCTTCTTTCTCTTTGTTATGGGAGGATATTTCCTTTGGCCCTATAGTCTTCAAAGGGATCCGAAATATCTGTTCTCAGATTCCACAGAAATAAGGCTAGCAAAGAGATCCACGAAATACAGATGTAACTCTGTGAGTGGAAGTCACATATCACAGAGCAGTTTCTCAGAAAGCTTCTTTCCAGATTTCATCGGAGGATATTTCCTTTTTCACCATAGCCGTCTATGGGCTTCCAAATATCACTTTGCCAATTCCACAAGAACTGTCTTAGCGAAAGGCTTCTTGAGGGGATAGCTGTAACTCTGTGAGATGATTTCACAGAACACAAAGAAGTTTCTCAGAAAGCTTCTTTCTCTTTGTTATCGGAGGATATTTCCTTTGGCCCTATAGTCTTCAAAGGGATCCGAAATATCTGTTCTCAGATTCCACAGAAATAAGGCTAGCAAAGAGATCCACAAAATACAGATATAACTCTGTGAGTGGAAGTCACATATCACAGAGCAGTTTCTCAGAAAGCTTCTTTCCAGATTTCATCCGAGGATATTTCCTTTTTCAAGATAGCCCTCTATGGGCTTCCAAATATCACTTTGCCATTTCCACAAGAACTGTCTTAGCGAAAGGCTTCTTGAGAGGTAAGCTGTAACTCAGGGAGATGATTTCACAGAACACAATGAAGTTTCTCAGAAAGCTTCTTTCTCTTTGTTATGGGAGGATATTTCCTTTCTCCCTATAGTCTTCAAAGGCATCCGAAATATCTGTTCTCAGATTCCACAGAAATAAGGCTAGCAAAGAGATCCACGAAATACAGATGTAACTCTGTGAGTGGAAGTCACATATCACAGAGCAGTTTCTCAGAAAGCTTCTTTCCAGATTTCATCCGAGGATATTTCCTTTTTCACCGTAGCCCCCTAAGGGCTTCCAAATATCACTTTGCCAATTCCACAAGAACTGTCTTAGCGAAAGGCTTCTTGAGGGGAAAGCTGTAACTCTGTGAGATGATTTCACAGAACACAAAGAAGTTTCTCAGAAAGCTTCTTTCTCTTTGTTATCGGAGGATATTTCCTTTGGCCCTATAGTCTTCAAAGGCATCCGAAATATCTGTTCTCAGATTCCACAGAAATAAGGCTAGCAAAGAGATCCACGAAATACAGATGTAACTCTGTGAGTGGAAGTCACATATCACAGAGCAGTTTCTCAGAAAGCTTCTTTCTAGATTTCATTGGAGGATATTTCCTTTTTCACCATTGCCCTCTGGGCTTCCAAATATCACTTTGCCAATTCCACAAGAAATGTCTTAGAGAAAGGCTTCTTGAGGGGAAAGGTGTAACTCTGTGAGATGATTTCACAGAACACAAAGAAGTTTCTCAGAAAGCTTCCTTCTCTTTGTTATCGGAGGATATTTCCTTTGGCCCTATAGTCTTCAAAGGGATCCGAAATATCTGTTCTCAGATTCCACAGAAATAAGGCTAGCAAAGAGATCCACAAAATACAGATATAACTCTGTGAGTGGAAGTCACATATCACAGAGCAGTTTCTCAGAAAGCTTCTTTCCAGATTTCATCGGAGGATATTTCCTTTTTCAAGATAGCCCTCTATGGGCTTCCAAATATCACTTTGCCATTTCCACAAGAACTGTCTTAGCGAAAGGCTTCTTGAGAGGAAAGCTGTAACTCAGGGAGGTGATTTCACAGAACACAATGAAGTTTCTCAGAAAGCTTCTTTCTCTTTGTTATGGGAGGATATTTCCTTTCTCCCTATAGTCTTCAAAGGGATCCGAAATATCTGTTCTCAGATTCCACAGAAATAAGGCTAGTAAAGAGATCCACGAAATACAGATGTAACTCTGTGAGTGGAAGTCACATATCACAGAGCAGTTTCTCAGAAAGCTTCTTTCCAGGTTTCATCGGAGGATATTTCCTTTTTCACCATAGCCCTCTATGGGCTTCCAAGTATCACTTTTCCAATTCCACAAGAACTGTTTTAGCGAAAGGCTTCTTGAGGGGAAAGCTGTAACTCTGACAGATGATTTCACAGAACACAAAGAAGTTTCTCAGAAAGCTTCTTTCTCTTTGTTATGGGAGGATATTTCCTTTGGCCCTATAGTCTTCAAAGGGATCCGAAATATCTGTTCTCAGATTCCACAGAAATAAGGCTAGCAAAGAGATCCACGAAATACAGATGTAACTCTGTGAGTGGAAGTCACATATCACAGAGCAGTTTCTCAGAAAGCTTCTTTCCAGATTTCATCGGAGGATATTTCCTTTTTCACCATAGCCGTCTATGGGCTTCCAAATATCACTTTGCCAATTCCACAAGAACTGTCTTAGCGAAAGGCTTCTTGAGGGGATAGCTGTAACTCTGTGAGATGATTTCACAGAACACAAAGAAGTTTCTCAGAAAGCTTCTTTCTCTTTGTTATCGGAGGATATTTCCTTTGGCCCTATAGTCTTCAAAGGGATCCGAAATATCTGTTCTCAGATTCCACAGAAATAAGGCTAGCAAAGAGATCCACAAAATACAGATATAACTCTGTGAGTGGAAGTCACATATCACAGAGCAGTTTCTCAGAAAGCTTCTTTCCAGATTTCATCGGAGGATATTTCCTTTTTCAAGATAGCCCTCTATGGGCTTCCAAATATCACTTTGCCATTTCCACAAGAACTGTCTTAGCGAAAGGCTTGTTGAGAGGTAAGCTGTAACTCAGGGAGATGATTTCACAGAACACAATGAAGTTTCTCAGAAAGCTTCTTTCTCTTTGTTATGGGAGGATATTTCCTTTCTCCCTATAGTCTTCAAAGGCATCCGAAATATCTGTTCTCAGATTCCACAGAAATAAGGCTAGCAAAGAGATCCACGAAATACAGATGTAACTCTGTGAGTGGAAGTCACATATCACAGAGCAGTTTCTCAGAAAGCTTCTTTCCAGATTTCATCCGAGGATATTTCCTTTTTCACCGTAGCCCCCTAAGGGCTTCCAAATATCACTTTGCCAATTCCACAAGAACTGTCTTAGCGAAAGGCTTCTTGAGGGGAAAGCTGTAACTCTGTGAGATGATTTCACAGAACACAAAGAAGTTTCTCAGAAAGCTTCTTTCTCTTTGTTATCGGAGGATATTTCCTTTGGCCCTATAGTCTTCAAAGGCATCCGAAATATCTGTTCTCAGATTCCACAGAAATAAGGCTAGCAAAGAGATCCACGAAATACAGATGTAACTCTGTGAGTGGAAGTCACATATCACAGAGCAGTTTCTCAGAAAGCTTCTTTCTAGATTTCATTGGAGGATATTTCCTTTTTCACCATTGCCCTCTGGGCTTCCAAATATCACTTTGCCAATTCCACAAGAACTGTCTTAGAGAAAGGCTTCTTGAGGGGAAAGGTGTAACTCTGTGAGATGATTTCACAGAACACAAAGAAGTTTCTCAGAAAGCTTCCTTCTCTTTGTTATCGGAGGATATTTCCTTTGGCCCTATAGTCTTCAAAGGGATCCGAAATATCTGTTCTCAGATTCCACAGAAATAAGGCTAGCAAAGAGATCCACAAAATACAGATATAACTCTGTGAGTGGAAGTCACATATCACAGAGCAGTTTCTCAGAAAGCTTCTTTCCAGATTTCATCGGAGGATATTTCCTTTTTCAAGATAGCCCTCTATGGGCTTCCAAATATCACTTTGCCATTTCCACAAGAACTGTCTTAGCGAAAGGCTTCTTGAGAGGAAAGCTGTAACTCAGGGAGATGATTTCCCAGAACACAATGAAGTTTCTCAGAAAGCTTCTTTCTCTTTGTTATGGGAGGATATTTCCTTTCTCCCTATAGTCTTCAAAGGGATCCGAAATATCTGTTCTCAGATTCCAGAGAAATAAGGCTAGTAAAGAGATCCACGAAATACAGATGTAACTCTGTGAGTGGAAGTCACATATCACAGAGCAGTTTCTCAGAAAGCTTCTTTCCAGATTTCATCGGAGGATATTTCCTTTTTCACCATAGCCCTCTATGGGCTTCCAAGTATCACTTTTCCAATTCCACAAGAACTGTTTTAGCGAAAGGCTTCTTGAGGGGAAAGCTGTAACTCTGACAGATGATTTCACAGAACACAAAGAAGTTTCTCAGAAAGCTTCTTTCTCTTTGTTATCGGAGGATATTTCCTTTGGCCCTATAGTCTTCAAAGGGATCCGAAATATCTGTTCTCAGATTCCACAGAAATAAGGCTAGCAAAGAGATCCACGAAATACAGATGTAACTCTGTGAGTGGAAGTCACATATCACAGAGCAGTTTCTCAGAAAGCTTCTTTCCAGATTTCATCCGAGGATATTTCCTTTTTCACCGTAGCCCCCTAAGGGCTTCCAAATATCACCTTGCCAATTCCACAAGAACTGTCTTAGCGAAAGGCTTCTTGAGGGGAAAGCTGTAACTCTGTGAGATGATTTCACAGAACACAAAGAAGTTTCTCAGAAAGCTTCTTTCTCTTTGTTATCGGAGGATATTTCCTTTGGCCCTATAGTCTTCAAAGGGATCCGAAATATCTGTTCTCAGATTCCACAGAAATAAGGCTAGCAAAGAGATCCACGAAATACAGATGTAACTCTGTGAGTGGAAGTCACATATCACAGAGCAGTTTCTCAGAAAGCTTCTTTCCAGATTTCATCGGAGGATATTTCCTTTTTCACCATAGCCGTCTATGGGCTTCCAAATATCACTTTGCCAATTCCACGAGAAATGTCTTAGCGAAAAGCTCCTTGAGGGGAAAGCTGCAACTCTGAGAGATGATTTCACAGAACACAAAGAAGTTTCTCAGAAAGCTTCTTTCTCTTTGTTATCGGAGGATATTTCCTTTGGCCCTATAGTCTTCAAAGGGATCCGAAATATCTGTTCTCAGATTCCACAGAAATAAGGCTAGCAAAGAGATCCACGAAATACAGATGTAACTCTGTGAGTGGAAGTCACATATCACAGAGCAGTTTCTCAGAAAGCTTCTTTCCAGATTTCATTGGAGGATATTTCCTTTTTTACCATTGCCCTCTATGGGCTTCCAAATATCACTTTGCCAATTCCACAAGAACTGTCTTAGAGAAAGGCTTCTTGAGGGGAAAGCTGTAACTCTGTGAGATGATTTCACAGAACACAAAGAAGTTTCTCAGAAAGCTTCTTTCTCTTTGTTATCGGAGGATATTTCCTTTGGCCCTATAGTCTTCAAAGGGATCCGAAATATCTGTTCTCAGATTCCACAGAAATAAGGCTAGCAAAGAGATCCACGAAATACAGATGTAACTCTGTGAGTGGAAGTCACATAGCAGAGAGCAGTTTCTCAGAAAGCTTCTTTCCAGATTTCATCGGAGGATATTTCCTTTTTCACCATAGCCGTCTATGGGCTTCCAAATATCACTTTGCCAATTCCACAAGAACTGTCTTAGCGAAAGGCTTCTTGAGGGGGAAGGTGTAACTCTGTGAGATGATTTCATAGAACACAAAGAAGTTTCTCAGAAAGCTTCTTTCTCTTTGTTATCGGAGGATATTTCCTTTGGCCCTTTAGTCTTCAAAGGGATCCGAAATATCTGTTCTCAGATTCCACAGAAATAAGGCTAGCAAAGAGATCCACGAAATACAGATGTAACTCTGTGAGTGGAAGTCACATATCACAGAGCAGTTTCTCAGAAAGCTTCTTTCCAGATTTCATCGGAGGATATTTCCTTTTTCACCATAGCCGTCTATGGGCTTCCAAATATCACTTTGCCAATTCCACAAGAACTGTCTTAGCGAAAGGCTTCTTGAGGGGATAGCTGTAACTCTGTGAGATGATTTCACAGAACACAAAGAAGTTTCTCAGAAAGCTTCTTTCTCTTTGTTATCGGAGGATATTTCCTTTGGCCCTATAGTCTTCAAAGGGATCCGAAATATCTGTTCTCAGATTCCACAGAAATAAGGCTAGCAAAGAGATCCACAAAATACAGATATAACTCTGTGAGTGGAAGTCACATATCACAGAGCAGTTTCTCAGAAAGCTTCTTTCCAGATTTCATCGGAGGATATTTCCTTTTTCAAGATAGCCCTCTATGGGCTTCCAAATATCACTTTGCCATTTCCACAAGAACTGTCTTAGCGAAAGGCTTCTTGAGAGGTAAGCTGTAACTCAGGGAGATGATTTCACAGAACACAATGAAGTTTCTCAGAAAGCTTCTTTCTCTTTGTTATGGGAGGATATTTCCTTTCTCCCTATAGTCTTCAAAGGCATCCGAAATATCTGTTCTCACATTCCACAGAAATAAGGCTAGCAAAGAGATCCACGAAATACAGATGTTACTCTGTGAGTGGAAGTCACATATCACAGAGCAGTTTCTCAGAAAGCTTCTTTCCAGATTTCATCCGAGGATATTTCCTTTTTCACCGTAGCCCCCTAAGGGCTTCCAAATATCACTTTGCCAATTCCACAAGACCTGTCTTAGCGAAAGGCTTCTTGAGGGTAAAGCTGTAACTCTGTGAGATGATTTCACAGAACACAAAGAAGTTTCTCAGAAAGCTTCTTTCTCTTTGTTATCGGAGGATATTTCCTTTGGCCCTATAGTCTTCAAAGCGATCCGAAATATCTGTTCTCAGATTCCACAGAAATAAGGCTAGCAAAGAGATCCACGAAATACAGATGTAACTCTGTGAGTGGAAGTCACATATCACAGAGCAGTTTCTCAGAAAGCTTCTTTCCAGATTTCATCGGAGGATATTTCCTTTTTCACCATAGCCGTCTATGGGCTTCCAAATATCACTTTGCCAATTCCACAAGAACTGTCTTAGCGAAAGGCTTCTTGAGGGTAAAGCTGTAACTCTGTGAGATGATTTCACAGAACACAAAGAAGTTTCTCAGAAAGCTTCTCTCTCTTTGTTATCGGAGGATATTTCCTTTGGCCCTATAGTCTTCAAAGGGATCCGAAATATCTGTTCTCAGATTCCACAGAAATAAGGCTAGTAAAGAGATCCACGAAATACAGATGTAACTCTGTGAGTGGAAGTCACATATCACAGAGCAGTTTCTCAGAAAGCTTCTTTCCAGGTTTCATCGTAGGATATTTCCTTTTTCACCATAGCCCTCTATGGGCTTCCAAGTATCACTTTTCCAATTCCACAAGAACTGTTTTTAGCGAAAGGCTTCTTGAGGGGAAAGCTGTAACTCTGACAGATGATTTCACAGAACACAAAGAAGTTTCTCAGAAAGCTTCTTTCTCTTTGTTATCGGAGGATATTTCCTTTGGCCCTATAGTCTTCAAAGGGATCCGAAATATCTGTTCTCAGATTCCACAGAAATAAGGCTAGCAAAGAGATCCACGAAATACAGATGTAACTCTGTGAGTGGAAGTCACATATCACAGAGCAGTTTCTCAGAAAGCTTCTTTCCAGATTTCATCCGAGGATATTTCCTTTTTCACCGTAGCCCTCTATGGGCTTCCAAATATCACTTTGCCAATTCCACAAGAACTGTCTTAGAGAAAGGCTTCTTGAGGGGAAAGCTGTAACTCTGTGAGATGATTTCACAGAACACAAAGAAGTTTCTCAGAAAGCTTCTTTCTCTTTGTTATCGGAGGATATTTCCTTTGGCCCTATTGTCTTCAAAGGGATCCGAAATATCTGTTCCAGATTCCACAGAAATAAGGCTAGCAAAGAGATCCACGAAATACAGATGTAACTCTGTGAGTGGAAGTCACATATCCCAGAGCAGTTTCTCAGAAAGCTTCTTTCCAGATTTCATCGGAGGATATTTCCTTTTTCACCATAGCCGTCTATGGGCTTCCAAATATCACTTTGCCAATTCCACAAGAACTGTCTTAGCGAAAGGCTTCTTGAGGGGGAAGGTGTAACTCTGTGAGATGATTTCACAGAACACAAAGAAGTTTCTCAGAAAGCTTCTTTCTCTTTGTTATCGGAGGATATTTCCTTTGGCCCTTTAGTCTTCAAAGGGATCCGAAATATCTGTTCTCAGATTCCACAGAAATAAGGCTAGCAAAGAGATCCACGAAATACAGATGTAACTCTGTGAGTGGAAGTCACATATCACAGAGCAGTTTCTCAGAAATCTTCTTTCCAGATTTCATCGGAGGATATTTCCTTTTTCACCATAGCCGTCTATGGGCTTCCAAATATCACTTTGCCAATTCCACAAGAACTGTCTTAGCGAAAAGCTCCTTGCGGGAAAAGCTGCAACTCTGAGAGATGATTTCACAGAACACAAAGAAGTTTCTCAGAAAGCTTCTTTCTCTTTGTTATCGGAGGATATTTCCTTTGGCCCTATAGTCTTCAAAGGGATCCGAAATATCTGTTCTCAGATTCCACAGAAATAAGGCTAGCAAAGAGATTCACGAAATACAGATGTAACTCTGTGAGTGGAAGTCACATATCACAGAGCAGTTTCTCAGAAAGCTTCTTTCCAGATTTCATCGGAGGATATTTCCTTTTTCACCATAGCCGTCTATGGGCTTCCAAATATCACTTTGCCAATTCCACAAGAACTGTCTTAGCGAAAGGCTTCTTGAGGGGATAGCTGTAACTCTGTGAGATGATTTCACAGAACACAAAGAAGTTTCTCAGAAAGCTTCTTTCTCTTTGTTATCGGAGGATATTTCCTTTGGCCCTATAGTCTTCAAAGGGATCCGAAATATCTGTTCTCAGATTCCACAGAAATAAGGCTAGCAAAGAGATCCACAAAATACAGATATAACTCTGTGAGTGGAAGTCACATATCACAGAGCAGTTTCTCAGAAAGCTTCTTTCCAGATTTCATCGGAGGATATTTCCTTTTTCAAGATAGCCCTCTATGGGCTTCCAAATATCACTTTGCCATTTCCACAAGAACTGTCTTAGCGAAAGGCTTCTTGAGAGGTAAGCTGTAACTCAGGGAGATGATTTCACAGAACACAATGAAGTTTCTCAGAAAGCTTCTTTCTCTTTGTTATGGGAGGATATTTCCTTTCTCCCTATAGTCTTCAAAGGCATCCGAAATATCTGTTCTCAGATTCCACAGAAATAAGGCTAGCAAAGAGATCCACGAAATACAGATGTAACTCTGTGAGTGGAAGTCACATATCACAGAGCAGTTTCTCAGAAAGCTTCTTTCCAGATTTCATCCGAGGATATTTCCTTTTTCACCGTAGCCCCCTAAGGGCTTCCAAATATCACTTTGCCAATTCCACAAGAACTGTCTTAGCGAAAGGCTTCTTGAGGGGAAAGCTGTAACTCTGTGAGATGATTTCACAGAACACAAAGAAGTTTCTCAGAAAGCTTCTTTCTCTTTGTTATCGGAGGATATTTCCTTTGGCCCTATAGTCTTCAAAGGCATCCGAAATATCTGTTCTCAGATTCCACAGAAATAAGGCTAGCAAAGAGATCCACGAAATACAGATGTAACTCTGTGAGTGGAAGTCACATATCACAGAGCAGTTTCTCAGAAAGCTTCTTTCTAGATTTCATTGGAGGATATTTCCTTTTTCACCATTGCCCTCTGGGCTTCCAAATATCACTTTGCCAATTCCACAAGAACTGTCTTAGAGAAAGGCTTCTTGAGGGGAAAGGTGTAACTCTGTGAGATGATTTCACAGAACACAAAGAAGTTTTTCAGAAAGCTTCCTTCTCTTTGTTATCGGAGGATATTTCCTTTGGCCCTATAGTCTTCAAAGGGATCCGAAATATCTGTTCTCAGATTCCACAGAAATAAGGCTAGCAAAGAGATCCACAAAATACAGATATAACTCTGTGAGTGGAAGTCACATATCACAGAGCAGTTTCTCAGAAAGCTTCTTTCCAGATTTCATCGGAGGATATTTCCTTTTTCAAGATAGCCCTCTATGGGCTTCCAAATATCACTTTGCCATTTCCACAAGAACTGTCTTAGCGAAAGGCTTCTTGAGGGGAAAGCTGTAACTCTGTGAGATGATTTCACAGAACACAAAGAAGTTTCTCAGAAAGCTTCTTTCTCTTTGTTATCGGAGGATATTTCCTTTGGCCCTATAGTCTTCAAAGGGATCCGAAATATCTGTTCTCAGATTCCACAGAAATAAGGCTAGCAAAGAGATCCACGAAATACAGATGTAACTCTGTGAGTGGAAGTCACATATCACAGAGCAGTTTCTCAGAAAGCTTCTTTCCAGATTTCATCGGAGGATATTTCCTTTTTCACCATAGCCGTCTATGGGCTTCCAAATATCACTTTGCCAATTCCACGAGAACTGTCTTAGCGAAAAGCTCCTTGAGGGGAAAGCTGCAACTCTGAGAGATGATTTCACAGAACACAAAGAAGTTTCTCAGAAAGCTTCTTTCTCTTTGTTATCGGAGGATATTTCCTTTGGCCCTATAGTCTTCAAAGCGATCCGAAATATCTGTTCTCAGATTCCACAGAAATAAGGCTAGCAAAGAGATCCACGAAATACAGATGTAACTCTGTGAGTGGAAGTCACATATCACAGAGCAGTTTCTCAGAAAGCTTCTTTCCAGATTTCATCGGAGGATATTTCCTTTTTCACCATAGCCGTCTATGGGCTTCCAAATATCACTTTGCCAATTCCACAAGAACTGTCTTAGCGAAAGGCTTCTTGAGGGTAAAGCTGTAACTCTGTGAGATGATTTCACAGAACACAAAGAAGTTTCTCAGAAAGCTACTTTCTCTTTGTTATCGGAGGATATTTCCTTTGGCCCTATAGTCTTCAAAGGGATCCGAAATATCTGTTCTCAGATTCCACAGAAATAAGGCTAGTAAAGAGATCCACGAAATACAGATGTAACTCTGTGAGTGGAAGTCACATATCACAGAGCAGTTTCTCAGAAAGCTTCTTTCCAGGTTTCATCGGAGGATATTTCCTTTTTCACCATAGCCCTCTATGGGCTTCCAAGTATCACTTTTCCAATTCCACAAGAACTGTTTTAGCGAAAGGCTTCTTGAGGGGAAAGCTGTAACTCTGACAGATGATTTCACAGAACACAAAGAAGTTTCTCAGAAAGCTTCTTTCTCTTTGTTATCGGAGGATATTTCCTTTGGCCCTATAGTCTTCAAAGGGATCCGAAATATCTGTTCTCAGATTCCACAGAAATAAGGCTAGCAAAGAGATCCACGAAATACAGATGTAACTCTGTGAGTGGAAGTCACATATCACAGAGCAGTTTCTCAGAAAGCTTCTTTCCAGATTTCATCCGAGGATATTTCCTTTTTCACCGTAGCCCCCTAAGGGCTTCCAAATATCACTTTGCCAATTCCACAAGAACTGTCTTAGCGAAAGTCTTCTTGAGGGGAAAGCTGTAACTCTGTGAGATGATTTCACAGAACACAAAGAAGTTTCTCAGAAAGCTTCTTTCTCTTTGTTATCGGAGGATATTTCCTTTGGCCCTATAGTCTTCAAAGGCATCCGAAATATCTGTTCTCAGATTCCACAGAAATAAGGCTAGCAAAGAGATCCACGAAATACAGATGTAACTCTGTGAGTGGAAGTCACATATCACAGAGCAGTTTCTCAGAAAGCTTCTTTCCAGATTTCATTGGAGGATATTTCCTTTTTCACCATTGCCCTCTAAGGGCTGCCAAATATCACTTTGCCAAATCCACAAGAACTGTCTTAGAGAAAGGCTTCTTGAGGGGAAAGCTGTAACTCTGTGAGATGATTTCACAGAACACAAAGAAGTTTCTCAGAAAGCTTCTTTCTCTTTGTTTTCGGAGGATATTTCCTTTGGCCCTATAGTCTTCAAAGGGATCCGAAATATCTGTTCTCAGATTCCACAGAAATAAGGCTAGCAAAGAGATCCACGAAATACAGATGTAACTCTGTGAGTGGAAGTCACATATCACAGAGCAGTTTCTCAGAAAGCTTCTTTCCAGATTTCATCGGAGGATATTTCCTTTTTCACCATAGCCGTCTATGGGCTTCCAAATATCACTTTGCCAATTCCACGAGAAATGTCTTAGCGAAAAGCTCCTTGAGGGGAAAGCTGCAACTCTGAGAGATGATTTCACAGAACACAAAGAAGTTTCTCAGAAAGCTTCTTTCTCTTTGTTATCGGAGGATATTTCCTTTGGCCCTATAGTCTTCAAAGGGATCCGAATTATCTGTTCTCAGATTCCACAGAAATAAGGCTAGCAAAGAGATCCACGAAATACAGATGTAACTCTGTGAGTGGAAGTCACATATCACAGAGCAGTTTCTCAGAAAGCTTCTTTCCAGATTTCATTGGAGGATATTTCCTTTTTTAAAATTGCCCTCTATGGGCTTCCAAATATCACTTTGCCAATTCCACAAGAACTGTCTTAGCGAAAGTCTTCTTGAGGGGAAAGCTGTAACTCTGTGAGATGATTTCACAGAATACAAAGAAGTTTCTCAGAAAGCTTCTTTCTCTTTGTTATTTCAGGATATTTCCTTTGGCCCTATAGTCTTCAAAGGGATCCGAAATATCTGTTCTCAGATTCCAGAGAAATAAGGCTAGCAAAGAGATCCACGAAATACAGATGTAACTCTGTGAGTGGAAGTCACATATCAGAGAGCAGTTTCTCAGAAAGCTTCTTTCCAGATTTCATCGGAGGATATTTCCTTTTTCACCATAGCCGTCTAGGGCTTCCAAATATCACTTTGCCAATTCCACAAGAACTGTCTTAGCGAAAGGCTTCTTGAGGGGAAAGCTGTAACTCTGTGAGATGATTTCACAGAACACAAAGAAGTTTCTCAGAAAGCTTCTTTCTCTTTGTTATCGGAGGATATTTCCTTTGGCCCTTTAGTCTTCAAAGGGATCCGAAATATCTGTTCTCAGATTCCACAGATATAAGGCTAGCAAAGAGATCCACGAAATACAGATGTAACTCTGTGAGTGGAAGTCACATATCACAGAGCAGTTTCTCAGAAATCTTCTTTCCAGATTTCATCGGAGGATATTTCCTTTTTCACCATAGCCGTCTATGGGCTTCCAAATATCACTTTGCCAATTCCACAAGAACTGTCTTAGCGAAAGCCTTCTTGAGGGGAAAGCTGTAACTCTGTGAGATGATTTCACAGAACACAAAGAAGTTTCTCAGAAAGCTTCCTTCTCTTTGTTATCGGAGGATATTTCCTTTGGCCCTATAGTCTTCAAAGGGATCCGAAATATCTGTTCTCAGATTCCACAGAAATAAGGCTAGCAAAGAGATCCACAAAATACAGATATAACTCTGTGAGTGGAACTCACATATCACAGAGCAGTTTCTCAGAAAGCTTCTTTCCAGATTTCATCCGTGGATATTTCCTTTTTCAAGATAGCCCTCTATGGGCTTCCAAATATCACTTTGCCATTTCCACAAGAACTGTCTTAGCGAAAGGCTTCTTGAGAGGAAAGCTGTAACTCAGGGAGATGATTTCTCAAAACACAATGAAGTTTCTCAGAAAGCTTCTTTCTCTTTGTTATGGGAGGATATTTCCTTTCTCCCTATAGTCTTCAAAGGGATCCGAAATATCTGTTCTCAGATTCCACAGAAATAAGGCTAGTAAAGAGATCCACGAAATACAGATGTAACTCTGTGAGTGGAAGTCACATATCACAGAGCAGTTTCTCAGAAAGCTTCTTTCCAGATTTCATCGGAGGATATTTCCTTTTTCACCATAGCCCTCTATGGGCTTCCAAGTATCACTTTTCCAATTCCACAAGAACTGTTTTAGCGAAAGGCTTCTTGAGGGGAAAGCTGTAACTCTGACAGATGATTTCACAGAACACAAAGAAGTTTCTCAGAAAGCTTCTTTCTCTTTGTTATCGGAGGATATTTCCTTTGGCCCTATAGTCTTCAAAGGGATCCGAAATATCTGTTCTCAGATTCCACAGAAATAAGGCTAGCAAAGAGATCCACGAAATACAGATGTAACTCTGTGAGTGGAAGTCACATATCACAGAGCAGTTTCTCAGAAAGCTTCTTTCCAGATTTCATTGGAGGATATTTCCTTTTTCATCATTGCCCTCTATGGGCTTCCAAATATCACTTTGCCAATTCCACAAGAACTGTCTTAGAGAAAGGCTTCTTGAGGGGAAAGCTGTAACTCTGTGAGATGATTTCACAGAACACAAAGAAGTTTCTCAGAAAGCTTCTTTCTCTTTGTTATCGGAGGATATTTCCTTTGGCCCTATAGTCTTCAAAGGGATCCGAAATATCTGTTCTCAGATTCCACAGAAATAAGGCTAGCAAAGAGATCCACGAAATACAAATATAACTCTGTGAGTGGAAGTCACATATCACAGAGTAGTTTCTCAGAAAGCTTCTTTCCAGATTTCATCTGAGGATATTT
Source organism: Macaca mulatta (assembly GCF_049350105.2). Classification (NCBI taxonomy): domain Eukaryota; kingdom Metazoa; phylum Chordata; class Mammalia; order Primates; family Cercopithecidae; genus Macaca; species Macaca mulatta. The sequence continues at coordinate 35,047,082 of NC_133417.1, forward strand.
CCTTTTTCACCATAGCCCTCTATGGGCTTCCAAATATCACTTTGCCAATTCCACAAGAACTGTCTTAGCGAAAGGCTTCTTGAGGGGAAAGCTGTAACTCTATGAGATGATTTCACAGAACACAAAGAAGTTTCTCAGAAAGCTTCTTTCTCTTTGTTATCGGAGGATATTTCCTTTGGCCCTATAGTCTTCAAAGGGATCCGAAATATCTGTTCTCAGATTCCACAGAAATAAGGCTAGCAAAGAGATCCACGAAATACAGAAGTAACTCTTTGAGTGGAAGTCACATATCACAGAGCAGTGTCTCAGAAAGCTTCTTTCCAGATTTCATCGGAGGATATTTCCTTTTTCACCATAGCCGTCTATGGGCTTCCAAATATCACTTTGCCAATTCCACGAGAACTGTCTTAGCGAAAAGCTCCTTGAGGGGAACGCTGTAACTCTGTGAGATGATTTCACAGAACACAAAGAAGTTTCTCAGAAACCTTCTTTCTCTTTGTTATCGGAGGATATTTCCTTTGGCCCTATAGTCTTCAAAGGGATCCGAAATATCTGTTCTCAGATTCCACAGAAATAAGGCTAGCAAAGAGATCCACCAAATACAGATGTAACTCTGTGAGTGGAAGTCACATATCACAGAGCAGTTTCTCAGAAAGCTTCTTTCCAGATTTCATCGGAGGATATTTCCTTTTTCACCATAGCCCTCTAAGGGCTTCCAAATATCACTTTGCCAATTCCACAAGAACTGTCTTAGCGAAAGGCTTCTTGAGGGGAAAGCTGTAACTCTGTGAGATGATTTCACAGAACACAAAGAAGTTTCTCAGAAAGCTTCTTTCTGTTTGTTATGGGAGGATATTTCCTTTGGCCCTATAGTCTTCAAAGGGATTCTAACTATCTGCTCTCAGATTCCACAGAAATAAGGCTAGCAAAGAGATCCACGAAATACAGATGTAACTCTGTGAGTGGAAGTCACATATCACAGAGCAGTTTCTCAGAAAGCTTCTTTCCAGATTTCATCGGAGGATATTTCCTTTTTCACCATAGCCCTCTATGGGCTTCCAAGTATCACTTTTCCAATTCCACAAGAACTGTTTAAGCGAAAGGCTTCTTGAGGGGAAAGCTGTAACTCTGACAGATGATTTCACAGAACAGAAAGAAGTTTCTCAGAAAGCTTCTTTCTCTTTGTTATCGGAGGATATTTCCTTTGGCCCTATAGTCTTCAAAGGGATCCGAAATATCTGTTCTCAGATTCCACAGAAATAAGGCTAGCAAAGAGATCCACGAAATACAGATGTAGCTCTGTGAGTGGAAGTCACATATCACAGAGCAGTTTCTCAGAAAGCTTCTTTCCAGATTTCATCCGAGGATATTTCCGTTTTCACCGTAGCCCCCTATGGGCTTCCAAATATCACTTTGCCAATTCCAGAAGAACTGTCTTAGCGAAAGGCTTCTTGAGGGGAAAGCTGTAACTCTGTGAGATGATTTCACAGAACACAAAAAAGTTTCTCAGAAAGCTTCTTTCTCTTTGTTATCGGAGGACATTTCTTTGGCCCTATAATCTTCAAAGGGATCCGAAATATCTGTTCTCAGATTCCACAGAAATAAGGCTAGCAAAGAGATCCACAAAATACTGATGTAACTCTGTGAGTGGAAGTCACATGTCACAGAGCAGTTTCTCAGAAAGCTTCTTTCCAGATTTCATTGGAGGATATTTCCTTTTTCACAATAGCCCTCTTTGGGCTTCCAAATATCACTTTGCCAATTCCACAAGAACTGTCTTAGCGAAAGGCTTCTTCAGGGGAAAGCTGTAACTCTGGGAGATGATTTCACAGAACACAAAGAAGTTTCTCAGAAAGCTTCTTTCTCTTTTTTATCGTTGGATATTTCTTTGGCCCTATAGTCTTCAAAGGGATCCGAAATATCTGTTCTCAAATTCCACAGAAATAAGGCTAGCAAAGAGATCCACGAAATACAGATGTAACTCTGTGAGTGGAAGTCACATATCACAGAGCAGTTTCTCAGAAAGCTTCTTTCCAGATTTCATTGGAGGATATTTCCTTTTTCACCATATCCCTCTATGGGCTTCCAAATATCACTTTGCCAATTCCACAAGAAGTGTCTTAGCGAAAGGCTTCTTGAGGGGAAAGCTGTAACTCTGTGAGATGATTTCACAGAACACAAAGAATTTTCTCAGAAAGCTTCTTTCTCTTTGTTATCGGAGGATATTTCCTTTGGCCCTATAGTCTTCAAAGGGATCCGAAATATCTGTTCTCAGATTCCACAGAAAAAAGGCTAGCAAAGAGATCCACGAAATACAGATGTAACTCTGTGAGTGGAAGTCACATATCACAGAGCAGTTTCTCAGAAAGCTTCTTTCCAGATTTCATTGGAGGATATTTCCTTTTTCACCTTTGCCCTCTATGGGCTTCCAAATATCACTTTGCCAATTCCACAAGAACTGTCTTAGAGAAAGGCTTCTTGAGGGGAAAGCTGTAACTCTGTGAGATGATTTCACAGAACACAAAGAAGTTTCTCAGAAAGCTTCTTTCTCCTTGTTATCGGAGGATATTTCCTTTGGCCCTATAGTCTTCAAAGGGATCCGAAATATCTGTTCTCAGATTCCACAGAAATAAGGCTAGCAAAGAGATCCACGAAATACAGATGTAACTCTGTGAGTGGAAGTCACATATCACAGAGCAGTTTCTCAGAAAGCTTCTTTCCAGATTTCATCGGAGGATATTTCCTTTTTCACCATAGCCGTCTATGGGCTTCCAAATATCACTTTGCCAATTCCACGAGAACTCTCTTAGCGAAAGGCTTCTTGAGGGGAAATTGTAACTCTGTGAGATGATTTCACAGAACACAAAGAAGTTTCTCAGAAAGCTTCTTTCTCTTTGCTATCGGAGGATATTTCCTTTGGCCCTATAGTCTTCAAAGGGATCCGAAATATCTGTTCTCAGATTCCACAGAAATAAGGCTAGCAAAGAGATCCACGAAATACAGATGTAACTCTGTGAGTGGAAGTCACATATCACAGAGCAGTTTCTCAGAAAGCTTCTTTCCAGATTTCATCTGAGGATATTTCCTTTTTCACCATAGCCGTCTATGGGCTTCCAAATATCACTTTGCCAATTCCACAAGAAGTGTCTTAGCGAAAGGCTTCTTGAGGGGAAAGCTGTAACTCTGTGAGATGATTTCACAGAACACAAAGAATTTTCTCAGAAAGCTTCTTTCTCTTTGTTATCGGAGGATATTTCCTTTGGCCCTATAGTCTTCAAAGGGATCCGAAATATCTGTTCTCAGATTCCACAGAAAAAAGGCTAGCAAAGAGATCCATGAAATACAGATGTAACTCTGTGAGTGGAGGTCACATATCACAGAGCAGTTTCTCAGAAAGCTTCTTTCCAGATTTCATTGGAGGATATTTCCTTTTTCACCATTGCCCTCTATGGGCTTCCAAATATCACTTTGCCAATTCCACAAGAACTGTCTTAGAGAAAGGCTTCTTGAGGGGAAAGGTGTAACTCTGTGAGATGATTTCACAGAACACAAAGAAGTTTCTCAGAAAGCTTCTTTCTCTTTGTTATCGGAGGATATTTCCTTTGGCCCTATAGTCTTCAAAGGGATCCGAAATATCTGTTCTCAGATTCCACAGATATAAGGCTAGCAAAGAGATCCACGAAATACAGATGTAACTCTGCGAGTGGAAGTCACATATCACAGAGCAGTTTCTCAGAAAGCTTCTTTCCAGATTTCATCGGAGGATATTTCCTTTTTCACCATAGCCCTCTATGGGCTTCCAAATATCACTTTGCCAATTCCACAAGAACTGTCTTAGCGAAAGGCTTCTCGAGGGGAAAGCTGTAACTCTGTGAGATGATTTCACAGAACACAAAGAAGTTTCTCAGAAAGCTTCTTTCTCTTTGTTATCGGAGGATATTTCCTTTGGCCCTATAGACTTCAAAGGGATCCGAAATATCTGTTCTCAGATTCCACAGAAATAAGGCTAGCAAAGAGATCCAGGAAATACAGATGTAACTCTGTGAGTGGAAGACACATATCACAGAGCAGTTTCTCAGAAAGCTTCTTTCCAGATTTCATCGGAGGATATTTCCTTTTTCACCATAGCGTTCTATGGGCTTCCAAATATCACTTTGCCAATTCCACAAGAACTGTCTTAGCGAAAGGCTTCTTGAGGGGAAAGCTGTAACTCTGTGAGATGATTTCACAGAACACAAAGAAGTTTCTCAGAAAGCTTCTTTCTGTTTGTTATGGGAGGATATTTCCTTTGCCCTATATTCTTCAAAGGGATTCTAACTATCTGCTCTCAGATTCCACAGAAATAAGGCTAGCAAAGAGATCCACGAAATACAGATGTAACTCTGTGAGTGGAAGTCACATATCACAGAGCAGTTTCTCAGAAAGCTTCTTTCCAGATTTCATCGGAGGATATTTCCTTTTTCACCGTAGCCCTCTATGGGCTTCCAAGTATCACTTTTCCAATTCCACAAGAACTGTTTTAGCGAAAGGCTTCCTGAGGGGAAAGCCGTAACTCTGACAGATGATTTCACAGAACACAAAGAAGTTTCTCAGAAAGCTTCTTTCTCTTTGTTATCGGAGGATATTTCCTTTGGCCCTATAGTCTTCAAAGGGATCCGAAATATCTGTTCTCAGATTCCACAGAAATAAGGCTAGCAAAGAGATCCACGAAATACAGATGTAGCTCTGTGAGTGGAAGTCACATATCACAGAGCAGTTTTTCAGAAAGCTTCTTTCCAGATTTCATCCGAGGATATTTCCGTTTTCACCGTAACCCCCTATGGGCTTCCAAATATCACTTTGCCAATTCCACAAGAACTGTCTTAGCGAAAGGCTTCTTGAGGGGAAAGCTGTAACTCTGTGAGATGATTTTACAGAACACAAAGAAGTTTCTCAGAAAGCTTCTTTCTCTTTGTTATCGGAGGACATTTCTTTGGCCCTATAGTCTTCAAAGGGATCCGAAATATCTGTTCTCAGATTCCACAGAAATAAGACTAGCAAAGAGATCCACAAAATACAGATGTAACTCTGTTAGGGGAAGTCACATGTCACAGAGCAGTTTCTCAGAAAGCTTCTTTCCAGATTTCATTGGAGGATATTTCCTTTTTCACAATAGCCCTCTATGGGCTTCCAAATATCACTTTGCCAATTCCACAAGAACTGTCTTAGCGAAAGGCTTCTTCAGGGGAAAGCTGTAACTCTTGGAGTTGATTTCACAGAACACAAAGAAGTTTCTCAGAAAGCTTCTTTCTCTTTTTTATCGTTGGATATTTCTTTGGCCCTATAGTCTTCAAAGGGATCCGAAATATCTGTTCTCAGATTCCACAGAAATAAGGCTAGCAAAGAGATCCACGAAATACAGATGTAACTCTGTGAGTGGAAGTCACATATCACAGAGCAGTTTCTCAGAAAGCTTCTTTCCAGATTTCATTGGAGGATATTTCCTTTTTCACCATAGCCCTCTATGGGCTTCCAAATATCACTTTGCCAATTCCACAAGAAGTGTCTTAGCGAAAGGCTTCTTGAGGGGAAAGCTGTAACTCTGTGAGATGATTTCACAGAACACAAAGAACTTTCTCAGAAAGCTTCTTTCTCTTTGTTATCGGAGGATATTTCCTTTGGCTCTATAGTCTTCAAAGGGATCCGAAATATCTGTTCTCAGATTCCACAGAAAAAAGGCTAGCAAAGAGATCCACGAAATACAGATGTAACTCTGTGAGTGGAAGTCACATATCACAGAGCAGTTTCTCAGAAAGCTTCTTTCCAGATTTCATTGGAGGATATTTCCTTTTTCACCATTGCCCTCTATGGGCTTCCAAATATCACTTTGCCAATTCCACAAGAACTGTCTTAGCGAAAGGCTTCTTCAGGGGAAAGCTGTAACTCTGGGAGATGATTTCACAGAACACAAAGAAGTTTCTCAGAAAGCTTCTTTCTCTTTTTTATCGTTGGATATTTCTTTGGCCCTATAGTCTTCAAAGGGATCCGAAATATCTGTTCTCAAATTCCACAGAAATAAGGCTAGCAAAGAGATCCACGAAATACAGATGTAACTCTGTGAGTGGAAGTCACATATCACAGAGCAGTTTCTCAGAAAGCTTCTTTCCAGATTTCATTGGAGGATATTTCCTTTTTCACCATAGCCCTCTATGGGCTTCCAAATATCACTTTGCCAATTCCACAAGAAGTGTCTTAGCGAAAGGCTTCTTGAGGGGAAAGCTGTAACTCTGTGAGATGATTTCACAGAACACAAAGAATTTTCTCAGAAAGCTTCTTTCTCTTTGTTATCGGAGGATATTTCCTTTGGCCCTATAGTCTTCAAAGGGATCCGAAATATCTGTTCTCAGATTCCACAGAAAAAAGGCTAGCAAAGAGATCCACGAAATACAGATGTAACTCTGTGAGTGGAAGTCACATATCACAGAGCAGTTTCTCAGAAAGCTTCTTTCCAGATTTCATTGGAGGATATTTCCTTTTTCACCTTTGCCCTCTATGGGCTTCCAAATATCACTTTACCAATTCCACAAGAACTGTCTTAGAGAAAGGCTTCTTGAGGGGAAAGCTGTAACTCTGTGAGATGATTTCACAGAACACAAAGAAGTTTCTCAGAAAGCTTCTTTCTCCTTGTTATCGGAGGATATTTCCTTTGGCCCTATAGTCTTCAAAGGGATCAGAAATATCTGTTCTCAGATTCCACAGAAATAAGGCTAGCAAAGAGATCCACGAAATACAGATGTAACTCTGTGAGTGGAAGTCACATATCACAGAGCAGTTTCTCAGAAAGCTTCTTTCCAGATTGCATCGGAGGATATTTCCTTTTTCACCATAGCCGTCTATGGGCTTCCAAATATCACTTTGCCAATTCCACGAGAACTCTCTTAGCGAAAGGCTTCTTGAGGGGAAATTGTAACTCTGTGAGATGATTTCACAGAACACAAAGAAGTTTCTCAGAAAGCTTCTTTCTCTTTGCTATCGGAGGATATTTCCTTTGGCCCTATAGTCTTCAAAGGGATCCGAAATATCTGTTCTCAGATTCCACAGAAATAAGGCTAGCAAAGAGATCCACGAAATACAGATGTAACTCTGTGAGTGGAAGTCACATATCACAGAGCAGTTTCTCAGAAAGCTTCTTTCCAGATTTCATCGGAGGATATTTCCTTTTTCACCATAGCCGTCTATGGGCTTCCAAATATCACTTTGCCAATTCCACAAGAAGTGTCTTAGCGAAAGGCTTCTTGAGGGGAAAGCTGTAACTCTGTGAGATGATTTCACAGAACACAAAGAATTTTCTCAGAAAGCTTCTTTCTCTTTGTTATCGGAGGATATTTCCTTTGGCCCTATAGTCTTCAAAGGGATCCGAAATATCTGTTCTCAGATTCCACAGAAAAAAGGCTAGCAAAGAGATCCATGAAATACAGATGTAACTCTGTGAGTGGAGGTCACATATCACAGAGCAGTTTCTCAGAAAGCTTCTTTCCAGATTTCATTGGAGGATATTTCCTTTTTCACCATTGCCCTCTATGGGCTTCCAAATATCACTTTGCCAATTCCACAAGAACTGTCTTAGAGAAAGGCTTCTTGAGAGGAAAGGTGTAACTCTGTGAGATGATTTCACAGAACACAAAGAAGTTTCTCAGAAAGCTTCTTTCTCTTTGTTATCGGAGGATATTTCCTTTGGCCCTATAGTCTTCAAAGGGATCCGAAATATATGTTCTCAGATTCCACAGAAATAAGGCTAGCAAAGAGATCCACGAAATACAGATGTAACTCTGTGAGTGGAAGTCACATATCACAGAGCAGTTTCTCAGAAAGCTTCTTTCCAGATTTCATCGGAGGATATTTCCTTTTTCACCATAGCCGTCTATGGGCTTCCAAATATCACTTTGCCAATTCCACAAGAACTGTCTTAGCGAAAGGCTTCTCGAGGGGAAAGCTGTAACTCTGTGAGATGATTTCACAGAACACAAAGAAGTTTCTCAGAAAGCTTCTTTCTCTTTGTTATCGGAGGATATTTCCTTTGGCCCTATAGTCTTCAAAGGGATCCGAAATATCTGTTCTCAGATTCCACAGAAATAAGGCTAGCAAAGAGATCCAGGAAATACAGATGTAACTCTGTGAGTGGAAGACACATATCACAGAGCAGTTTCTCAGAAAGCTTCTTTCCAGATTTCATCGGAGGATATTTCCTTTTTCACCGTAGCCCTCTATGGGCTTCCAAGTATCACTTTTCCAATTCCACAAGAACTGTTTTAGCGAAAGGCTTCCTGAGGGGAAAGCTGTAACTCTGACAGATGATTTCACAGAACAGAAAGAAGTTTCTCAGAAAGCTTCTTTCTCTTTGTTATCGGAGGATATTTCCTTTGGCCCTATAGTCTTCAAAGGGATCCGAAATATCTGTTCTCAGATTCCACAGAAATAAGGCTAGCAAAGAGATCCACGAAATACAGATGTAGCTCTGTGAGTGGAAGTCACATATCACAGAGCAGTTTCTCAGAAAGCTTCTTTCCAGATTTCATCCGAGGATATTTCCGTTTTCACCGTAACCCCCTATGGGCTTCCAAATATCACTTTGCCAATTCCACAAGAACTGTCTTAGCGAAAGGCTTCTTGAGGGGAAAGCTGTAACTCTGTGAGATGATTTTACAGAACACAAAGAAGTTTCTCAGAAAGCTTCTTTCTCTTTGTTATCGGAGGACATTTCTTTGGCCCTATAGTCTTCAAAGGGATCCGAAATATCTGTTCTCAGATTCCACAGAAATAAGGCTAGCAAAGAGATCCACAAAATACAGATGTAACTCTGTGAGTGGAAGTCACATGTCACAGAGCAGTTTCTCAGAAAGCTTCTTTCCAGATTTCATTGGAGGATATTTCCTTTTTCACAATAGCCCTCTATGGGCTTCCAAATATCACTTTGCCAATTCCACAAGAACTGTCTTAGCGAAAGGCTTCTTCAGGGGAAAGCTGTAACTCTGGGAGATGATTTCACAGAACACAAAGAAGTTTCTCAGAAAGCTTCTTTCTCTTTTTTATCGTTGGATATTTCTTTGGCCCTATAGTCTTCAAAGGGATCCGAAATATCTGTTCTCAGATTCCACAGAAATAAGGCTAGCAAAGAGATCCACGAAATATAGATGTAACTCTGTGAGTGGAAGTCACATATCACAGAGCAGTTTCTCAGAAAGCTTCTTTCCAGATTTCATTGGAGGATATTTCCTTTTTCACCATAGCCCTCTATGGGCTTCCAAATATCACTTTGCCAATTCCACAAGAAGTGTCTTAGCGAAAGGCTTCTTGAGGGGAAAGCTGTAACTCTGTGAGATGATTTCACAGAACACAAAGAAGTTTCTCAGAAAGCTTCTTTCTCTTTGTTATCGGAGGATATTTCCTTTCTCCCTATAGTCTTCAAAGGGATCCGAAATATCTGTTCTCAGATTCCACAGAAAAAAGGCTAGCAAAGAGATCCACGAAATACAGATGTAACTCTGTGAGTGGAAGTCACATATCACAGAGCAGTTTCTCAGAAAGCTTCTTTCCAGATTTCATTGGAGGATATTTCCTTTTTCACCATTGCCCTCTATGGGCTTCCAAATATCACTTTGCCAATTCCACAAGAACTGTCTTAGAGAAAGGCTTCTTGAGGGGAAAGCTGTAACTCTGTGAGATGATTTCACAGAACACAAAGAAGTTTCTCAGAAAGCTTCTTTCTCCTTGTTATCGGAGGATATTTCCTTTGGCCCTATAGTCTTCAAAGAGATCCGAAAGATCTGTTCTCAGATTCCACAGAAATAAGGCTAGCAAAGAGATCCACGAAATACAGATGTAACTCTGTGAGTGGAAGTCACATATCACAGAGCAGTTTCTCAGAAAGCTTCTTTCCAGATTTCATCGGAGGATATTTCCTTTTTCACCATAGCCGTCTTTGGGCTTCCAAATATCACTTTGCCAATTCCACGAGAACTGTCTTAGCGAAAGGCTTCTTGAGGGGAAAGCTGTAACTCTGTGAGATGATTTCACAGAACACAAAGAAGTTTCTCAGAAAGCTTCTTTCTCTTTGCTATCGGAGGATATTTCCTTTGGCCCTATAGTCTTCAAAGGGATCCGAAATATCTGTTCTCAGATTCCACAGAAATAAGGCTAGCAAAGAGATCCACGAAATACAGATGTAACTCTGTGAGTGGAAGTCACATATCACAGAGCAGTTTCTCAGAAAGCTTCTTTCCAGATTTCATTGGAGGATATTTCCTTTTTCACCATAGCCGTCTATGGGCTTCCAAATATCACTTTGCCAATTCCACGAGAACTGTCTTAGCGAAAGGCTTTTTGAGGGGAAAGCTGTAACTCTGTGAGATGATTTCACAGAACACAAAGAAGTTTCTCAGAAAGCTTCTTTCTCTTTGCTATCGGAGGATATTTCCTTTGGCCCTATAGTCTTCAAAGGGATCCGAAATATCTGTTCTCAGATTCCACAGAAATAAGGCTAGCAAAGAGATCCACGAAATACAGATGTAACTCTGTGAGTGGAAGTCACATATCACAGAGCAGTTTCTCAGAAAGCTTCTTTCCAGATTTCATTGGAGGATATTTCCTTTTTCACCATTGCCCTCTATGGGCTTCCAAATATCACTTTGCCAATTCCACAAGAACTGTCTTAGAGAAAGGCTTCTTGAGGGGAAAGCTGTAACTCTGGGAGATGATTTCACAGAACACAAAGAAGTTTCTCAGAAAGCTTCTTTCTCTTTTTTAATCGTTGGATATATCTTTGGCCCTATAGTCTTCAAAGGGATCCGAAATATCTGTTCTCAGATTCCACAGAAATAAGGCTAGCAAAGAGATCCACGAAATAGAGATGTAACTCTGTGACTGGAAGTCACATATCACAGAGCAGTTTCTCAGAAAGCTTCTTTCCAGATTTCATTGGAGGATATTTCCTTTTTCACCATTGCACTCTATGGGCTTCCAAATATCACTTTGCCAATTCCACAAGAACTGTCTTAGCGAAAGGCTTCTTGAGGGGAAAGCTCTAACTCTGTGAGATGATTTCACAGAACACAAAGAATTTTCTCAGAAAGCTTCTTTCTCTTTGTTATCGGAGGATATTTCCTTTGGCCCTATAGTCTTCAAAGGGATCCGAAATATCTGTTCTCAGATTCCACAGAAATAAGGCTAGCAAAGAGATCCACGAAATACAGATGTAACTCTGTGAGTGGAAGTCACATATCACAGAGCAGTTTCTCAGAAAGCTTCTTTCCAGATTTCATTGGAGGATATTTCCTTTTTCACCATAGCCGTCTATGGGCTTCCAAATATCACTTTGCCAATTCCACGAGAACTGTCTTAGCGAAAAGCTTCTTGAGGGGAAAGCTGCAACTCTGAGAGATGATTTCACAGAACACAAAGAAGTTTCTCAGAAAGCTTCTTTCTCTTTGTTATCGGAGGATATTTCCTTTGGCCCTATAGTCTTCAAAGGGATCCGAAATATCTGTTCTCAGATTCCACAGAAATAAGGCTAGCAAAGAGATCCACGAAATACAGATGTAACTCTGTGAGTGGAAGTCACATATCACAGAGCAGTTTCTCAGAAAGCTTCTTTCCAGATTTCATCGGAGGATATTTCCTTTTTCACCATAGCCGTCTATGGGCTTCCAAATATCACTTTGCCAATTCCACAAGAACTGTCTTAGCGAAAGGCTTCTTGAGGGGAAAGCTGTAACTCTATGAGATGATTTCACAGAACACAAAGAAGTTTCTCAGAAAGCTTCTTTCTCTTTGTTATCGGAGGATATTTCCTTTGGCCCTATAGTCTTCAAAGGCATCCGAAATATCTGTTCTCAGATTCCACAGAAATAAGGCTAGCAAAGAGATCCAGGAAATACAGATGTGACTCTGTGAGTGGAAGTCACATATCACAGAGCAGTTTCTCAGAAAGCTTCTTTCCATATTTCAAAGGAGGATATTTCCTTTTTCACCGTAGCCCTCTATGGGCTTCGAAATATCACTTTGCCAATTCCACAAGAACTGTCTTAGCGAAAGGCTTCTTGACGGGAAAGCTGCAACTCTGGGAGATGATTTCACAGAACACAAAGAAGTTTCTCAGAAAGCTTCTTTCTCTTTCTTATGGGAGGATATTTCCTTTGGCCCTATAGTCTTCAAAGGGATCCGAAATATCTGTTCTCAGATTCCACAGAAATAAGGCTAGCAAAGAGATCCACGAAATGCAGATGTAACTCTGTGAGTGGAAGTCACATATCACAGAGCAGTTTCTCAGAAAACTTCTTTCCAGATTTCATCTGAGGATATTTCCTTTTTCACCATAGCCCTCTATGGGCTTCCAAATATCACTTTGCCAATTCCACAAGAACTGTCTTAGCGAAAGGCTTCTTGAGGGGAAAACTGTAACTCTATGACATGATTTCACAGAACACAAAGAAGTTTCTCAGAAAGCTTCTTTCTCTTTGTTATCGGAGGATATTTCCTTTGGCCCTATAGTCTTCAAAGGGATCAGAAATATCTGTTCTCAGATTCCACAGAAATAAGGCTAGCAAAGAGATCCACGAAATACAGATGTAACTCTGTGAGTGGAAGTCACATATCACAGAGCAGTTTCTCAGAAAGCTTCTTTCCAGATTTCATCGGAGGATATTTCCTTTTTCAAGATAGCTCTCTATGGGCTTCCAAATATCACTTTGCCATTTCCACGAGAACTGTCTTAGCGAAAGGCTTCTTGAGAGGAAAGCTGTAACTCTGGGAGATGATTTCACAGAACACAATGAAGTTTCTCAGAAAGCTTCTTTGTCTTTGTTATGGGAGGATATTTCCTTTCTCCCTATAGTCTTCAAACGGATCCGAAATATCTGTTCACAGATTCCACAGAAATAAGGCTAGTAAAGAGATCCACGAAATACAGATGTAACTCTGTGAGTGGAAGTCACATATCCCAGAGCAGTTTCTCAGAAAGCTTCTTTCCAGATTTCATCGGAGGATATTTCCTTTTTCACCATAGCCCTCTATGGGCTTCCAAGTATCACTTTTCCAATTCCACAAGAACTGTTTTAGCGAAAGGCTTCTTGAGGGGAAAGCTGTAACTCTGACAGATGATTTCACAGAACACAAAGAAGTTTCTCAGAAAGCTTCTTTCTCTTTGTTATCGGAGGATATTTCCTTTGGCCCTATAGTCTTCAAAGGCATCCGAAATATCTGTTCTCAGATTCCACAGAAATAAGGCTAGCAAAGAGATCCACGAAATACAGATGTAACTCTGTGAGTGGAAGTCACATATCACAGAGCAGTTTATCAGAGAGCTTCTTTCCAGATTTCATCGGAGGATATTTCCTTTTTCACCATAGCCCTCTATGGGCTTCCAAATATCACTTTGCCAATTCCACAAGAACTGTCTTAGCGAAAGGCTTCTTGAGGGGAAAGCTGCAACTCTGGGAGATGATTTCACAGAACACAAAGAAGTTTCTCAGAAAGCTTCTTTCTCTTTGTTATCGGAGGATATTTCCTTTGGCCCTATAGTCTTCAAAGGGATCCGAAATATCTCTTCTCAGATTCCACAGAAATAAGGCTAGCAAAGAGATCCACGAAATACAGATGTAACTCTGTGAGTGGAAGTCATATATCACAGAGCAGTTTCTCAGAAAGCTTCTTTCCAGATTTCATCTGAGGATATTTCCTTTTTCACCATAGCCCTCTATGGGCTTCCAAATATCACTTTGCCAATTCCACAAGAACTGTCTTAGCGAAAGGCTTCTTTAGGGGAAAGCTGTAACTCTATGAGATGATTTCACAGAACACAAAGAAGTTTCTCAGAAAGCTTCTTTCTCTTTGTTATCGGAGGATATTTCCTTTGGCCCTTTAGTCTTCAAAGGGATCCGAAATATCTGTTCTCAGATTCCACAGAAATAAGGCTAGCAAAGAGATCCACGAAATACAGATGTAACTCTGTGAGTGGAAGTCACATATCACAGAGCCGTTTCTCAGAAAGCTTCTTTCCAGATTTCATCGGAGGATATTTCCTTTTTCACCATAGCCCTCTATGGGCTTCCAAATATCACTTTTCCAATTCCACAAGAACTGTCTTAGCGAAAGGCTTCTTGAGGGGTAACCTGTAACTCTGTGAGATGATTTCACAGAACACAAAGAAGTTTCTCAGAAAGCTTCTTTCTCTTTGTTATCGGAGGATATTTCCTTTGGCCCTATAGTCTTCAAAGGGATCCGAAATATCTGTTCTCAGATTCCACAGAAATAAGGCTAGCAAAGAGATCCACAAAATACAGATGTAACTCTGTGAGTGGAAGTCACATATCACATAGCAGTTTCTCAGAAAGCTTCTTTCCAGATTTCATCGGAGGGTATTTCCTTTTTCACAATAGCCCTCTATGGGCTTCCAAATATCACTTTGCCAATTCCACAAAAACTGTCTTAGCGAAAGGCTTCTTCAGGGGAAAGCTGTAACTCTGGGAGATGATTTCATAGAACACAAAGAAGTTTCTCACAAAGCATCTTTCTCTTTGTTATCGGAGGATATTTCCTTTGGCCCTATAGTCTTCAAAGGGATTCTAAATATCTGCTCTCAGATTCCACAGAAATAAGGCTAGCAAGGAGATCCACGAAATACTGATGTAAATCTGTGAGTGCAAATCACTTATCACAGAGCAGTTTCTCAGAAAGCTTCTTTCCAGATTTCATTCGAGGATATTTCCTTTTTCACCATAGCCCTCTATGGGCTTCCAAATATCACTTTGCCAATTCCACAAGAACTGTCTTAGCGAAAGGCTTCTTGAGGGGAAAGCTGTAACTCTGTGAGATGATTTCACAGAACACAAAGAAGTTTCTCAGAAAGCTTCTTTCTCTTTGTTATGGGAGGATATTTCCTTTGGCCCTATAGTCTTCAAAGGGATCCGAAATATCTGTTCTCAGATTCCACAGAAATAAGGCTAGCAAAGAGATCCACGAAATACAGATATAACTCTGTGAGTGGAAGTCACATATCACAGAGCAGTTTCTCAGAAAGCTTCTTTCCAGATTTCATCGGAGGATATTTCCTTTTTCAAGATAGCTCTCTATGGGCTTCCAAATATCACTTTGCCATTTCCACGAGAACTGTCTTAGCGAAAGGCTTCTTGAGAGGAAAGCTGTAACTCTGGGAGATGATTTCACAGAACACAATGAAGTTTCTCAGAAAGCTTCTTTGTCTTTGTTATGGGAGGATATTTCCTTTCTCCCTATAGTCTTCAAACGGATCCGAAATATCTGTTCACAGATTCCACAGAAATAAGGCTAGTAAAGAGATCCACGAAATACAGATGTAACTCTGTGAGTGGAAGTCACATATCCCAGAGCAGTTTCTCAGAAAGCTTCTTTCCAGATTTCATCGGAGGATATTTCCTTTTTCACCATAGCCCTCTATGGGCTTCCAAGTATCACTTTTCCAATTCCACAAGAACTGTTTTAGCGAAAGGCTTCTTGAGGGGAAAGCTGTAACTCTGACAGATGATTTCACAGAACACAAAGAAGTTTCTCAGAAAGCTTCTTTCTCTTTGTTATCGGAGGATATTTCCTTTGGCCCTATAGTCTTCAAAGGCATCCGAAATATCTGTTCTCAGATTCCACAGAAATAAGGCTAGCAAAGAGATCCACGAAATACAGATGTAACTCTGTGAGTGGAAGTCACATATCACAGAGCAGTTTCTCAGAAAGCTTCTTTCCAGATTTCATTGGAGGATATTTCCTTTTTCACCATAGCCCTCTATGGGCTTCCAAACATCACTTTGCCAATTCCACAAGAACTGTCTTAGCGAAAGGCTTCTTGAGGGGAAAACTGTAACTCTGTGAGATGATTTCACAGAACACAAAGAAGTTTCTCAGAAAGCTTCTTTCTGTTTGTTATGGGAGGATATTTCCTTTGGCCCTATAGTCTTCAAAGGGATTCTAACTATCTGCTCTCAGATTCCACAGAAATAAGGCTAGCAAAGAGATCCACGAAATACTGATGTAACTCTGTGAGTGGAAATCACATATCACAGAGCAGTTTCTCAGAATGCTTCTTTCCAGATTTCATTCGAGGATAATTCCTTTTTCACCATAGCCCTCTATGGGCTTCCAAATATCACTTTGCCAATTCCACAAGAACTGTCTTAGAGAAAGGTTTCTTGAGGGGAAAGCTGTAACTCTGTGAGATGATTTCACAGAACACAAAGAAGTTTCTCAGAAAGCTTCTTTCTCTTTGTTATCGGAGGATATTTCCTATGGCCCTATAGTCTTCAAAGGGATCCGAAATATCTGTTCTCAGATTCCACAGAAATAAGGCTAGCAAAGAGATCCACGAAATACAGATGTAACTCTGTGAGTGGAAGTCACATATCACAGAGCAGTTTCTCAGAAAGCTTCTTTCCAGATTTCATCAGAGGATATTTCCTTTTTCACCATAGCACACTATTGGCTTCCAAGTATCACTTTTCCAATTCCACAAGATCTGTTTTAGCGAAAGGCTTCTTGAGGGGAAAGCTGTAACTCTGTGAGATGATTTCACAGAACACAAAGAAGTTTCTCAGAAAGCTTCTTTCTCTTTGTTATCGGAGGATATTTCCTTTGGCCCTATAGTCTTCAAAGGGATCCGAAATATCTGTTCTCAGATTCCACAGAAATAAGGCTAGCAAAGAGATCCACAAAATACAGATGTAACTCTGTGAGTGGAAGTCACATATCACAGAGCAGTTTCTCAGAAAGCTTCTTTCCAGATTTCATCGGAGGATATTTCCTTTTTCACCATAGCCGTCTATGGGCTTCCAAATACCACTTTGCCAATTCCACAAGAACTGTCTTAGCGAAAGGCTTCTTGAGGGGAAAGCTGCAACTCTGGGAGATGATTTCACAGAACACAAAGAAGTTTCTCAGAAAGCTTCTTTCTCTTTGTTATCGGAGGATATTTCCTTCGGCCCTATACTCTTCAAAGGGATAGGAAATATCTATTCTCAGATTTCACAGAAACAAGGCTAGCAAAGAGATCCACGAAATACACATGTAACGCTGTGAGTGGAAGTCTCATATCACAGAGCAGTTTCTCAGAATGATTCTTTCCAGATTTCATCGGAGGATATTTCCTTTTTCACCATAGCCCTCTATGGGCTTCCAAATATCACTTTTTCAATTCCACAAGAACTGTCTTAGCGAAAGGCTTCTTGAGGGGAAAGCTGTAACTCTGTGAGATGATTTCACAGAACACAAAGAAGTTTCTCAGAAAGCTTCTTTCTCTTTGTTATCGGAGGATATTTCCTTTGGCCCTATAGTCTTCAAAGGGATCCGAAATATCTGTTCTCAGATTCCACAGAAATAAGGCTAGCAAAGAGATCCACAAAATACAGATGTAACTCTGTGAGTGGAAGTCACATATCACATAGCAGTTTCTCAGAAAGCTTCTTTCCAGATTTCATCGGAGGGTATTTCCTTTTTCACAATAGCCCTCTATGGGCTTCCAAATATCACTTTGCCAATTCCACAAAAACTGTCTTAGCGAAAGGCTTCTTCAGGGGAAAGCTGTAACTCTGGGAGATGATTTCACAGAACACAAAGAAGTTTCTCAGAAAGCTTCTTTCTCTTTGTTATCGGAGGATATTTCCTTTGGCCCTATAGTCTTCAAAGGGATTCTAAATATCTGCTCTCAGATTCCACAGAAATAAGGCTAGCAAGGAGATCCACGAAATACCGATGTAACTCTGTGAGTGCAAATCACTTATCACAGAGCAGTTTCTCAGAAAGCTTCTTTCCAGATTTCATTCGAGGATATTTCCTTTTTCACCATAGCCCTCTATGGGCTTCCAAATATCACTTTGCCAATTCCACAAGAACTGTCTTAGCGAAAGGCTTCTTGAGGGGAAAGCTGTAACTCTGTGAGATGATTTCACAGAACACAAAGAAGTTTCTCAGAAAGCTTCTTTCTCTTTGTTATGGGAGGATATTTCCTTTGGCCCTATAGTCTTCAAAGGGATCCGAAATATCTGTTCTCAGATTCCACAGAAATAAGGCTAGCAAAGAGATCCACGAAATACAGATATAACTCTGTGAGTGGAAGTCACATATCACAGAGCAGTTTCTCAGAAAGCTTCTTTCCAGATTTCATCGGAGGATATTTCCTTTTTCAAGATAGCTCTCTATGGGCTTCCAAATATCACTTTGCCATTTCCACGAGAACTGTCTTAGCGAAAGGCTTCTTGAGAGGAAAGCTGTAACTGTGGGAGATGATTTCACAGAACACAATGAAGTTTCTCAGAAAGCTTCTTTGTCTTTGTTATGGGAGGATATTTCCTTTCTCCGTATAGTCTTCAAACGGATCCGAAATATCTGTTCTCAGATTCCACAGAAATAAGGCTAGTAAAGAGATCCACGAAATACAGATGTAACTCTGTGAGTGGAAGTCACATATCCCAGAGCAGTTTCTCAGAAAGCTTCTTTCCAGATTGCATCGGAGGATATTTCCTTTTTCACCATAGCCCTCTATGGGCTTCCAAGTATCACTTTTCCAATTCCACAAGAACTGTTTTAGCGAAAGGATTCTTGAGGGGAAAGCTGTAACTCTGACAGATGATTTCACAGAACACAAAGAAGTTTCTCAGAAAGCTTCTTTCTCTTTGTTATCGGAGGATATTTCCTTTGGCCCTATAGTCTTCAAAGGCATCCGAAATATCTGTTCTCAGATTCCACAGAAATAAGGCTAGCAAAGAGATCCACGAAATACAGATGTAACTCTGTGAGTGTAAGTCACATATCACAGAGCAGTTTCTCAGAAAGCTTCTTTCCAGATTTCATTGGAGGATATTTCCTTTTTCACCATAGCCCTCTATGGGCTTCCAAATATCACTTTGCCAATTCCACAAGAACTGTCTTTGCGAAAGGCTTCTTGAGGGGAAAGCTGTAACTCTGTGAGATGATTTCACAGAACACAAAGAAGTTTCTCAGAAAGCTTCTTTCTCTTTGTTATCGGAGGATATTTCCTTTGGCCCTATAGTCTTCAAAGGGATCCGAAATATCTATTCTCAGACTCCACAGAAATAAGGCTAGCAAAGAGATCCACGAAATACAGATATAACTCTGTGAGTGGAAGTCACATATCACAGAGCAGTTTCTCAGAAAGCTTCTTTCCAGATTTCATCGGAGGATATTTCCTTTTTCACCGTAGCCCTCGATGGGCTTCCAAATATCACTTTGCCAATTCCACAAGAACTGTCTTAGCGAAAGGCTTCTTGAGGGGAAAGCTGCAACTCTGGGAGATGATTTCACAGAACACAAAGAAGTTTCTCAGAAAGCTTCTTTCTCTTTGTTATCGGAGGATATTTCCTTTGGCCCTGTAGTCTTCAAAGGGATCCGAAATATCTGTTCTCAGATTCCACAGAAATAAGGCTAGCAAAGAGATCCACGAAATACAGATGTAACTCTGTGAGTGGAAGTCACATATCACAGAGCAGTTTCTCAGAAAGCTTTTTACCAGATTTCATCTGAGGATATTTCCTTTTACACCATAGCCCTCTAGGGGCTTCCAAATATCACTTTGCCAATTCCACAAGAACTGTCTTAGCGAAAGGCTTCTTGAGGGGAAAGCTGTAACTCTATGAGATGATTTCACAGAACACAAAGAAGTTTCTCAGAAAGCTTCTTTCTCTTTGT
Organism: Macaca mulatta; assembly: GCF_049350105.2. Lineage (NCBI taxonomy): Eukaryota > Metazoa > Chordata > Mammalia > Primates > Cercopithecidae > Macaca > Macaca mulatta. The sequence goes on from NC_133417.1 coordinate 35,066,780, forward strand.
TACCGGAGGATACTTCCTTTGGCCCTATAGTCTTCAAAGGGATCGGAAATATCTGTTCTCAGATTCCACAGAAATAAGGCTAGCAAAGAGATCCACGAAATACAGATGTAACTCTGTGAGTGGAAGTCACATATCACAGAGCAGTTTCTCAGAAAGCTTCTTTCCAGATTTCATCGGAGGATATTTCCTTTTTCACCATAGCCCTCTATGGGCTTCCAAATATCACTTTGCCAATTCCAGAAGAACTGTCTTAGCGAAAGGCTTCTGGAGGGGAAAGCTGTAACTCTGTGAGATGATTTCACAGAACACAAAGAAGTTTTTCAGGAAGCTTCTTTCTCTTTGTTATGGGAGGATATTTCCTTTGGCCCTATAGTCTTCAAAGGGATCCGAAATATCTGTTCTCAGATTCCACAGAAATAAGGCTAGCAAAGAGATCCACGAAATACAGATGTAACTCGGGAGTGGAAGTCACATATCACAGAGCAGTTTCTCAGAAAGCTTTTTTCCAGATTTCATCTGAGGATATTTCCTTTTACACCATAGCCCTCTATGGGCTTCCAAATATCACTTTGCCAATTCCACAAAAACTGTCTTAGCGAAAGGCTTCTTGAGGGGAAAGCTGTAACTCTATGAGATGATTTCACAGAACACAAAGAAGTTTCTCAGAAAGCTTCTTTCTCTTTATTATCGGAGGATATTTCCTTTGGCCCTATAGTCTTCAAAGGGATCCGAAATATCTGTTCTCAGATTCCACAGAAATAAGGCTAGCAAAGAGATCCACGAAATACAGATGTAACTCTGTGAGTGGAAGTCACATATCACAGAGCAGTTTCTCAGAAAGCTTCTTTCCAGATTTCATCGGAGGATATTTCCTTTTTCACCATAGCCCTCTATGGGCTTCCAAATATCACTTTGCCAATTCCAGAAGAACTGTCTTAGCGAAAGGCTTCTGGAGGGGAAAGCTGTAACTCTGTGAGATGATTTCACAGAACACAAAGAAGTTTTTCAGGAAGCTTCTTTCTCTTTGTTATGGGAGGATATTTCCTTTGGCCTTATAGTCTTCAAAGGGATTCTAAATATCTGCTCTCAGATTCCACAGAAATAAGGCTAGCAAAGAGATCCACGAAATACAGATGTAACTCTGTGAGTGGAAATCACATATCACAGAGCAGTTTCTCAGAAAGCTTCTTTCCATATTTCATTCGAGGATATTGCCTTTTTCACTATAGCCCTCTATGGGCTTCCAAATATCACTTTGCCAATTCCACTAGAACTGTCTTAGCGAAAGGCTTCTTGAGGGGAAAGCTGTAACTCTGTGAGATGATTTCACAGAACACAAAGAAGTTTCTCAGAAAGCTTCTTTCTCTTTGTTATCGGAGGATATTTCCTTTGGCCCTATAGTCTTCAAAGGGATCCGAAATATCTATTCTCAGACTCCACAGAAATAAGGCTAGCAAAGAGATCCACGAAATACAGATATAACTCTGTGAGTGGAAGTCACATATCACAGAGCAGTTTCTCAGAAAGATTCTTTGCAGATTTCATCGGAGGATATTTCCTTTTTCAAGATAGCCCTCTATGGGCTTCCAAATATCACTTTGCCTATTCCACAAGAACTGTCTTAGCGAAAGTCTTCTTGAGAGGAAAGCTGTTACTCTGGGAGATGATTTCAAAGAACATAAAGAAGTTTCTCAGAAAGCTTCTTTCTCTTTGTTATGGGAGGATATTTCCTTTCTCCCTATAGTCTTCAAAGGGATCTGAAATATCTGTTCTCAGATTCCACAGAAATAAGGCTAGCAAAGAGATCCACGAAATACCGATGTAACTCTGTGAGTGGAAGTCACATATCACAGAGCAGTTTCTCAGAAAGCTTCTTTCCAGATTTCATCGGAGGATATTTCCTTTTTCACCGTAGCCCTCTATGGGCTTCCAAATATCACTTTGCCAATTCCACAAGAACTGTCTTAGCGAAAGGCTTCTTGAGGGGAAAGCTGCAACTCTGGGAGATGATTTCACAGAACACAAAGAAGTTTCTCAGAAAGCTTCTTTCTCTTTTTTATCGGAGGATATTTCCTTTGGCCCTATAGTCTTCAAAGGGATCCGAAATATCTGTTCTCAGATTCCACAGAAATAAGGCTAGCAAAGAGATCCACGAAATACAGATGTAACTCTGTGAGTGGAAGTCACATATCACAGAGCAGTTTCTCAGAAAGCTTTTTTCCAGATTTCATCTGAGGATATTTCCTTTTACACCATAGCCCTCTATGGGCTTCCAAATATCACTTTGCCAATTCCACAAGAACTGTCTTAGCGAAAGGCTTCTTGAGGGGAAAGCTGTAACTCTTGGAGATGATTTCACAGAACACAAAGAAGTTTCTCAGAAAGCTTCTTTCTCTTTGTTATCGGAGGATATTTCCTTTGGCCCTATTGTCTTCAAAGGGATCCGAATTATCTGTTCTCAGATACCACAGAAATAAGGCTAGCAAAGAGATCCACGAAATACAGATGTAACGCTGAGAGTGGAAGTCTCATATCACAGAGCAGTTTCTCAGAATGCTTCTTTCCAGATTTCATCGGAGGATATTTCCTTTTTCACCATAGCCGTCTATGGGCTTCCAAATATCACTTTTTCAATTCCACAAGAACTGTCTTAGCGAAAGGCTTCTTGAGGGGAAAGCTGTAACTCTGTGAGATGATTTCACAGAACACAAAGAAGTTTCTCAGAAAGCTTCTTTCTCTTTGTTATCGGAGGATATTTCCTTTGGCCCTGTAGTCTTCAAAGGGATCCGAAATATCTGTTCTCAGATTCCACAAAAATAAGGCTAGCAAAGAGATCCACGAAATACAGATGTAACTCTTTGAGTGGAAGTCACATATCACAGAGCAGTTTCTCAGAAACCTTCTTTACAGATTTCATCTGAGGATATTTCCTTTTTCACCATAGCCCTCTATGGGCTTCCAAATATCACTCTGCCAATTCCACAAGAACTGTCTTAGCGAAAGGCTTCTTGAAGGGAAAGCTGTAACTCTATGAGATGATTTCACAGAACACAAAGAAGTTTCTCAGAAAGCTTCTTTCTCTTTGTTATCGGAGGATATTTCCTTTGGCCCTATAGTCTTCAAAGGGATCCGAAATATCTGTTCTCAGATTCCACAGAAATAAGGCTAGCAAAGAGATCCACGAAATACAGATGTAACTCTGTGAGTGGATGTCACATATCACAGAGCAGTTTCTCAGAAAATTTCTTTCCAGATTTCATCGGAGGATATTTCCTTTTTCACCATAGCCCTCTATGGGCTTCCAAATATCATTTTGCCAATTCCACAAGAACTGTCTTAGCGAAAGGCTTCTTGAGGGGAAAGCTGCATCTCTGTGAGATGATTTCACAGAACACAAAGAAGTTTCTCAGAAAGCTTCTTTCTCTTTGTTATCGGAGGATATTTCCTTTGGCCCTATAGTCTTCAAAGGGATCCGAGATATCTGTTCTCAGATTCCACAGAAATAAGGCTAGCAAAGAGATCCACAAAATACAGATGTAACTCTGTGAGTGGAAGTCACATATCACAGAGCAGTTTCTCAGAAAGCTTCTTTCCAGATTTCATTGGAGGGTATTTCCCTTTTCACCATAGCCCTCTATGGGCTTCCAAATATCACTTTGCCAATTCCACAAAAACTGTCTTAGCGAAAGGCTTCTTCAGGGGAAAGCTGTAACTCTGGGAGATGATTTCAAAGAACACAAAGAAGTTTCTCAGAAAGCTTCTTTCTCTTTGTTATCGGAGGATATTTCCTTTGGCCCTATAGTCTTCAAAGGGATCCGAAATATCTGTTCTCAGACTCCACAGAAATAAGGCTAGCAAAGAGATCCACGAAATACAGATGAAACTCTGTGAGTGGAAGTCTCATATCACAGAGCAGTTTCTCAGAATTCTTCTTTCCACAATTCATCGGAGGATATTTCCTTTTTCACCATAGCCCTCTATGTTCTTCCAAATATCACTTTGCCAATTCCACAAGAACTGTCTTAGCGAAAGGCTTCTTGAGGGGAAAGCTGTAACTTTGTGAGATGATTTCACAGAACACAAAGAAGTTTCTCAGAAAACTTGTATCTCTTTGTTATCGGAGGATATTTCCTTTGGCCCTACAGTCTTCAAAGGGATCCGAAATATCTGTTCTCAGATTCCACAGAAATAAGGCTAGCAAAGAGATCCACGAAATACAGATGTAACTCTGTGAGTGGAAGTCACATATCACAGAGCAGTTTCTCAGAAAGCTTCTTTCCAGATTTCATCGGAGGATATTTCCTTTTTCACCATAGCCCTCTATGGGCTTCCAAATATCACTTTGCCAATTCCACAAGAACTGTCTTAGCGAAAGGCTTCTTGAGGGGAAAGCTGCAACTCTGGGAGATGATTTCACAGAACACAAAGAAGTTTCTCAGAAAGCTTCTTTCTCTTTGTTATCGGAGGATATTTCCTTTGGCCCTATAGTCTTCAAAGGGATCCGAAATATCTGTTTTCAGATTCCACAGAAATAAGGCTAGCAAAGAGATCCAAGAAATACAGATGTAACTCTGTGAGTGGAAGTCACATATCACAGAGCAGTTTCTCAGAAAGCTTCTTTCCAGATTTCATCTGAGGATATTTCCTTTTTCACCATAGCCCTCTATGGGCTTCCAAATATCACTTTGCCAATTCCACAAGAACTGTCTTAGCGAAAGGCTTCTTGAGGGGAAATCTGTAACTCTGTGAGATGATTTCACAGAACACAAAGAAGTTTCTCAGAAAGCTTCTATCTCTTTGTTATCGGAGGATATTTCCTTTGGCCCTATAGTCTTCAAAGGGATCCGAAATATCTGTTCTCAGATTCCTCAGAAACAAGGCTAGCAAAGAGATCCACAAAATACAGATGTAACTCTGTGAGTGGAAGTCACATATCACAGAGCAGTTTCTCAGAAAGCTTCTTTCCAGATTTCATTGGAGGGTATTTCCTTTTTCACAATAGCCCTCTATGGGCTTCCAAATATCACTTTGCCAATTCCACAAAAACTGTCTTAGCGAAAGGCTTCTTCAGGGGAAAGCTGTAACTCTGGGAGATGATTTCACAGAACACAAAGAAGTTTCTCAGAAAGCTTCTTTCTCTTTGTTATCGGAGGATATTTCCTTTGGCCCTATAGTCTTCAAAGGGATCCGAAATATCTGTTCTCAGACTCCACAGAAATAAGGCTAGCAAAGAGATCCACGAAATACAGATGAAACTCTGTGAGTGGAAGTCTCATGTCACAGAGCAGTTTCTCAGAATGCTTCTTTCCAGATTTCATCAGAGGATATTTCCTTTTTCACCATAGCCCTCTATGGGCTTCCAAATATCACTTTGCCAATTCCACAAGAACTGTCTTAGCGAAAGGCTTCTTGAGGGGAAAGCTGCAACTCTGGGAGATGATTTCACAGAACACAAAGAAGTTTCTCAGAAAGCTTCCTTCTCTTTGTTATCGGAGGATATTTCCTTCGGCCCTATAGTCTTCAAAGGGATCCGAAATATCTGTTCTCAGATTTCACAGAAACAAGGCTAGCAAAGAGATCCACGAAATACAGATGTAACGCTGTGAGTGGAAGTCTCATATCACAGAGCAGTTTCTCAGAATGCTTCTTTCCAGATTTCATCGGAGGATATTTCCTTTTTCACCATAGCCCTCTATGGGCTTCCAAATATCACTCTGCCAATTCCACAAGAACTGTCTTAGCGAAAGGCTTCTTGAAGGGAAAGCTGTAACTCTATGAGATGATTTCACAGAACACAAAGAAGTTTCTCAGAAAGCTTCTTTCTCTTTGTTATCGGAGGATATTTCCTTTGGCCCTATAGTCTTCAAAGGGATCCGACATATCTGTTCTCAGATTCCACAGAAATAAGGCTAGCAAAGAGATCCACGAAATACAGATGTAACTCTGTGAGTGGAAGTCACATATCACAGAGCAGTTTCTCAGAAAGCTTCTTTCCAGATTTCATCGGAGGATATTTCCTTTTTCAAGATAGCCCTCTATGGGCTTCCAAATATCACTTTGCCAATTCCACAAGAACTGTCTTAGCGAAAGTCTTCTTGAGAGGAAAGCTGTAACTCTGGGAGATGATTTCAAAGAACACAATGAAGTTTCTCAGAAAGCTTCTTTCTCTTTGTTATGGGAGGATATTTCCTTTCTCCCTATAGTCTTCAAAGGGATCCGAAATATCTGTTCTCAGATTCCACAGAAATAAGGCTAGCAAAGAGATCCACGAAATACCGATGTAACTCTGTGAGTGGAAGTCACATATCACAGAGCAGTTTCTCAGAAAGCTTCTTTCCAGATTTCATCGGAGGATATTTCCTTTTTCACCGTAGCCCTCTATGGGCTTCCAAATATCACTTTGCCAATTCCACAAGAACTGTCTTAGCGAAAGGCTTCTTGAGGGGAAAGCTGCAACTCTGGGAGATGATTTCACAGAACACAAAGAAGTTTCTCAGAAAGCTTCTTTCTCTTTGTTATCGGAGGATATTTCCTTTGGCCCTATAGTCTTCAAAGGGATCCGAAATATCTGTTCTCAGATTCCACAGAAATAAAGCTAGCAAAGAGATCCACGAAATACAGATGTAACTCTGTGAGTGGAAGTCACATATCACAGAGCAGTTTCTCAGAAAGCTTTTTACCAGATTTCATCTGAGGATATTTCCTTTTACACCATAGCCCTCTAAGGGCTTCCAAATATCACTTTGCCAATTCCACAAGAACTGTCTTAGCGAAAGGCTTCTTGAGGGGAAAGCTGTAACTCTATGAGATGATTTCACAGAACACAAAGAAGTTTCTCAGAAAGCTTCTTTCTCTTTGTTATCGGGGGATACTTCGTTTGGCCCTACAGTCTTCAAAGGGATCGGAAATATCTGTTCTCAGATTCCACAGAAATAAGGCTAGCAAAGAGATCCACGAAATACAGATGTAACTCTGTGAGTGGAAGTCACATATCACAGAGCAGTTTCTCAGAAAGCTTCTTTCCAGATTTCATCGGAGGATATTTCCTTTTTCACCATAGCCCTCTATGGGCTTCCAAATATCACTTTGCCAATTCCAGAAGAACTGTCTTAGCGAAAGGCTTCTGGAGGGGAAAGCTGTAACTCTGGGAGATGATTTCACAGAACACAAAGAAGTTTTTCAGGAAGCTTCTTTCTCTTTGTTATGGGAGGATATTTCCTTTGGCCCTATAGTCTTCAAAGGGATCCGAAATATCTGTTCTCAGATTCCACAGAAATAAGGCTAGCAAAGAGATCCACGAAATACAGATGTAACTCTGTGAGTGGAAATCACATATCACAGAGCAGTTTCTCAGAAAGCTTCTTTCCAGATTTCATTCGAGGATATTTCCTTTTTCACCATAGCCCTCTATGGGCTTCCAAATATCACTTTGCCAATTCCACAAGAACTGTCTTAGCGAAAGGCTTCTTGAGGGGAAAGCTGTAACTCTGTGAGATGCTTTCACAGAACACAAAGAAGTTTCTCAGAAAGCTTCTTTCTCTTTGTTATCGGAGGATATTTCCTTTGGCCCTATAGTCTTCAAAGGGATCCGAAATATCTATTCTCAGACTCCACAGAAATAAGGCTAGCAAAGAGATCCACGAAATACAGATATAACTCTGTGAGTGGAAGTCACATATCACAGAGCAGTTTCTCAGAAAGATTCTTTCCAGATTTCATCGGAGGATATTTCCTTTTTCAAGATAGCCCTCTATGGGCTTCCAAATATCACTTTGCCTATTCCACAAGAACTGTCTTAGCGAAAGTCTTCTTGAGAGGAAAGCTGTTACTCTGGGAGATGATTTCAAAGAACACAAAGAAGTTTCTCAGAAAGCTTCTTTCTCTTTGTTATGGGAGGATATTTCCTTTCTCCCTATAGTCTTCAAAGGGATCCGAAATATCTGTTCTCAGATTCCACAGAAATAAGGCTAGCAAAGAGATCCACGAAATACCGATGTAACTCTGTGAGTGGAAGTCACATATCACAGAGCAGTTTCTCAGAAAGCTTCTTTCCAGATTTCATCGGAGGATATTTCCTTTTTCACCGTAGCCCTCTATGGGCTTCCAAATATCACTTTGCCAATTCCACAAGAACTGTCTTAGCGAAAGGCTTCTTGAGGGGAAAGCTGCAACTCTGGGAGATGATTTCACAGAACACAAAGAAGTTTCTCAGAAAGCTTCTTTCTCTTTTTTATCGGAGGATATTTCCTTTGGCCCTATAGTCTTCAAAGGGATCCGAAATATCTGTTCTCAGATTCCACAGAAATAAGGCTAGCAAAGAGATCCACGAAATACAGATGTAACTCTGTGAGTGGAAGTCACATATCACAGAGCAGTTTCTCAGAAAGCTTTTTTCCAGATTTCATCTGAGGATATTTCCTTTTACACCATAGCCCTCTATGGGCTTCCAAATATCACTTTGCCAATTCCACAAGAACTGTCTTAGCGAAAGGCTTCTTGAGGGGAAAGCTGTAACTCTATGAGATGATTTCACAGAACACAAAGAAGTTTCTCAGAAAGCTTCTTTCTCTTTGTTATCGGAGGATATTTCCTTTGGCCCTATAGTCTTCAAAGGGATCCGAAATATCTGTTCTCAGACTCCACAGAAACAAGGCTAGCAAAGAGATCCACGAAATACAGATGAAACTCTGTGAGTGGAAGTCTCATATCACAGAGGAGTTTCTCGGAATGCTTCTTTCCAGATTTCATCGGAGGATATTTCCTTTTTCACCATAGCCCTCTATGGGCTTCCAAATATCACTTTGCCAATTCCACAAGAACTGTCTTAGCGAAAGGCTTCTTGAGGGGAAAGCTGTAACTCTGGGAGATGATTTCACAGAACACAAAGAAGTTTCTCAGAAAGCTTCTTTCTCTTTGTTATCGGAGGATATTTCCTTTGGCCCTATTGTCTTCAAAGGGATCCGAAATATCTGTTCTCAGATTCCACAGAAATAAGGCTAGCAAAGAGATCCACGAAATACAGATGTAACGCTGTGAGTGGAAGTCTCATATCACAGACCAGTTTCTCAGAATGCTTCTTTCCAGATTTCATCGGAGGATATTTCCTTTTTCACCATAGCCGTCTATGGGCTTTCAAATATCACTTTTTCAATTCCACAAGAACTGTCTTAGCGAAAGGCTTCTTGAGGGGAAAGCTGTAACTCTGTGAGATGATTTCACAGAACACAAAGAAGTTTCTCAGAAAGCTTCTTTCTCTTTGTTATCGGAGGATATTTCCTTTGGCCCTGTAGTCTTCAAAGGGATCCGAAATATCTGTTCTCAGATTCCACAAAAATAAGGCTAGCAAAGAGATCCACGAAATACAGATGTAACTCTTTGAGTGGAAGTCACATATCACAGAGCAGTTTCTCAGAAACCTTCTTTCCAGATTTCATCTGAGGATATTTCCTTTTTCAACATAGCCCTCTATGGGCTTCCAAATATCACTCTGCCAATTCCACAAGAACTGTCTTAGCGAAAGGCTTCTTGAAGGGAAAGCTGTAACTCTATGAGATGATTTCACAGAACACAAAGAAGTTTCTCAGAAAGCTTCTTTCTCTTTGTTATCGGAGGATATTTCCTTTGGCCCTATAGTCTTCAAAGGGATCCGAAATATCTGTTATCAGATTCCACAGAAATAAGGCTAGCAAAGAGATCCACGAAATACAGATGTAACTCTGTGAGTGGAAGTCACATATCACAGAGCAGTTTCTCAGAAAGCTTCTTTCCAGATTTCATCGGAGGATATTTCCTTTTTCACCATAGCCCTCTATGGGCTTCCAAATATCACTTTGCCAATTCCACAAGAACTGTCTTAGCGAAAGGCTTCTTGAGGGGAAAGCTGTAACTCTGTGAGATGATTTCACAGAACACAAAGAAGTTTCTCAGAAAGCTTCTTTCTCTTTGTTATCGGAGGATATTTCCTTTGGCCCTATAGTCTTCAAAGGGATCCGAGATATCTGTTCTCAGATTCCACAGAAATAAGGCTAGCAAAGAGATCCACAAAATACAGATGAAACTCTGTGAGTGGAAGTCACATATCACAGAGCAGTTTCTCAGAAAGCTTCTTTCCAGATTTCATCGGAGGGTATTTCCCTTTTCACCATAGCCCTCTATGGGCTTCCAAATATCACTTTGCCAATTCCACAAAAACTGTCTTAGCGAAAGGCTTCTTCAGGGGAAAGCTGTAACTCTGGGAGATGATTTCACAGAACACAAAGAAGTTTCTCAGAAAGCTTCTTTCTCTTTGTTATCGGAGGATATTTCCTTTGGCCCTATAGTCTTCAAAGGGATCCGAAATATCTGTTCTCAGACTCCACAGAAATAAGGCTAGCAAAGAGATCCACGAAATACAGATGAAACTCTGTGAGTGGAAGTCTCATATCACAGAGCAGTTTCTCAGAATGCTTCTTTCCAGATTTCATCGGAGGATATTTCCTTTTTCACCATAGCCCTCTATGGGCTTCCAAATATCACTTTGCCAATTCCACAAGAACTGTCTTAGCGAAAGGTTTCTTGAGGGGAAAGCTGCAACTCTGGGAGATGATTTCACAGAACACAAAGAAGTTTCTCAGAAAGCTTCTTTCTCTTTGTTATCGGAGGATATTTCCTTTGGCCCTATAGTCTTCAAAGGGATCCGAAATATCTGTTTTCAGATTCCACAGAAATAAGGCTAGCAAAGAGATCCACGAAATACAGATATAACTCTGTGAGTGGAAGTCACATATCACAGAGCAGTTTCTCAGAAAGCTTCTTTCCAGATTTCATCTGAGGATATTTCCTTTTTCACCATAGCCCTCTATGGGCTTCCAAATATCACTTTGCCAATTCCACAAGAACTGTCTTAGCGAAAGGCTTCTTGAGGGGAAATCTGTAACTCTGTGAGATAATTTCACAGAACACAAAGAAGTTTCTCAGAAAGCTTCTATCTCTTTGTTATCGGAGGATATTTCCTTTGGCCCTATAGTCTTCAAAGGGATCCGAAATATCTGTTCTCAGATTCCACAGAAATAAGGCTAGCAAAGAGATCCACAAAATACAGATGTAACTCTGTGAGTGGAAGTCACATATCACAGAGCAGTTTCTCAGAAAGCTTCTTTCCAGATTTCATTGGAGGGTATTTCCTTTTTCACAATAGCCCTCTATGGGCTTCCAAATATCACTTTGCCAATTCCACAAAAACTGTCTTAGCGAAAGGCTTCTTCAGGGGAAAGCTGTAACTCTGGGAGATGATTTCACAGAACACAAAGAAGTTTCTCAGAAAGCTCCTTTCTCTTTGTTACCGGAGGATATTTCCTTTGGCCCTATAGTCTTCAAAGGGATCCGAAATATCTGTTCTCAGACTCCACAGAAATAAGGCTAGCAAAGAGATCCACGAAATACAGATGAAACTCTGTGAGTGGAAGTCTCATATCACAGAGCAGTTTCTCAGAATGCTTCTTTCCAGATTTCATCAGAGGATATTTCCTTTTTCACCATAGCCCTCTATGGGCTTCCAAATATCACTTTGCCAATTCCACAAGAACTGTCTTAGCGAAAGGCTTCTTGAGGGGAAAGCTGCAACTCTGGGAGATGACTTCACAGAACACAAAGAAGTTTCTCAGAAAGCTTCCTTCTCTTTGTTATCGGAGGATATTTCCTTCTGCCCTATAGTCTTCAAAGGGATCCGAAATATCTGTTCTCAGATTTCACAGAAACAAGGCTAGCAAAGAGATCCACGAAATACAGACGTAACGCTGTGAGTGGAAGTCTCATATCACAGAGCAGTTTCTCAGAATGCTTCTTTCCAGATTTCATCGGAGGATATTTCCTTTTTCACCATAGCCCTCTATGGGCTTCCAAATATCACTTTTTCAATTCCACAAGAACTGTCTTAGCGAAAGGCTTCTTGAGGGGAAAGCTGTAACTCTGTGAGATGATTTCACAGAACACAAAGAAGTTTCTCAGAAAGCTTCTTTCTCTTTGTTATCGGAGGATATTTCCTTTGGCCCTATAGTCTTCAAAGGGATTCGAAATATCTGTTCTCAGATTCCACAGAAATAAGGCTAGCAAAGAGATCCACGAAATACAGATGTAACTCTGTGAGTGGAAGTCACATATCACAGAGCAGTTTATCAGAAAGCTTCTTTCCAGATTTCATCGGAGGATATTTCCTTTTTCACCATAGCCCTCTATGGGCTTCCAAATATCACTTTGCCAATTCCACAAGAACTGTCTTAGCGAAAGGCTTCTTGAGGGGAAAGCTGCAACTCTGGGAGATGATTTCACAGAACACAAAGAAGTTTCTCAGAAAGCTTCTTTCTCTTTGTTATCGGAGGATATTTCCTTTGGCCCTATAGTCTTCAAAGGGATCCGAAATATCTGTTCTCAGATTCCACAGAAATAAGGCTAGCAAAGAGATCCACGAAATACAGATGTAACTCTGTGAGTGGAAGTCACATATCACAGAGCAGTTTCTCAGAAAGCTTCTTTCCAGATTTCATCTGAGGATATTTCCTTTTTCACCATAGCCCTCTAGGGGCTTCCAAATATCACTTTGCCAATTCCACAAGAACTGTCTTAGCGAAAGGCTTCTTTAGGGGAAAGCTGTAACTCTATGAGATGATTTCACAGAACACAAAGAAGTTTCTCAGAAAGCTTCTTTCTCTTTGTTATCGGAGGATATTTCCTTTGGCCCTATAGTGTTCAAAGGGATCCGAAATATCTGTTCTCAGATTCCACAGAAATAAGGCTAGCAAAGAGATCCACGAAATACAGATGTAACTCTGTGAGTGGAAGTCACATATCACAGAGCAGTTTCTCAGAAAGCTTCTTTCCAGATTTCATCGGGGGATATTTCGTTTTTAACCATAGCCCTCTATGGGCTTCCAAATATCACTTTGCCAATTCCACAAGAACTGTCTTAGCGAAAGGCTTCTTGAGGGGAAAGCTGTAACTCTGTGAGATGATTTCACAGAACACAAAGAAGTTTCTCAGAAAGCTTCTTTCTCTTTGTTATCGGAGGATATTTCCTTTGGCCCTATAGTCTTCAAAGGGATCCGAAATATCTGTTCTCAGATTCCACAGAAATAAGGCTAGCAAAGAGATCCACAAAATACAGATGTAACTCTGTGAGTGGAAGTCACATATCACATAGCAGTTTCTCAGAACGCTTCTTTCCAGATTTCATCGGAGGGTATTTCCTTTTTCACAATAGCCCTCTATGGGCTTCCAAATATCACTTTGCCAATTCCACAAGAACTGTCTTAGCGAAAGGCTTCTTCAGGGGAAAGCTGTAACTCTGGAAGATGATTTCACAGAACACAAAGAAGTTTCTCAGAAAGCTTCTTTCTCTTTGTTATCAGAGGATATTTCCTTTGGCCCTATAGTCTTCAAAGGGATTCTAAATATCTGCTCTCAGATTCCACAGAAATAAGGCTAGCAAAGAGATCCACGAAATACTGATGTAACTCTGTGAGTGCAAATCACATATCACAGAGCAGTTTCTCAGAAAGCTTCTTTCCAGATTTCATTCGAGGATATTTCCTTTTTCACCATAGCCCTCTATGGGCTTCCAAATATCACTTTGCCAATTCCACAAGAACTGTCTTAGCGAAAGGCTTCTTGAGGGGAAAGCTGTAACTCTGTGAGGTGATTTCACAGAACACAAAGAAGTTTCTCAGAAAGCTTCTTTCTCTTTGTTATGGGAGGATATTTCCTTTGGCCCTATAGTGTTCAAAGGGATCCGAAATATCTGTTCTCAGATTCCACAGAAATAAGGCTAGCAAAGAGATCCACGAAATACAGATGTAACTCTGTGAGTGGAAGTCACATATCACAGAGCAGTTTCTCAGAAAGCTTCTTTCCAGATTTCATCGGGGGATATTTCGTTTTTAACCATAGCCCTCTATGGGCTTCCAAATATCACTTTGCCAATTCCACAAGAACTGTCTTAGCGAAAGGCTTCTTGAGGGAAAAGCTGTAACTCTGTGAGATGATTTCACAGAACACAAAGAAGTTTCTCAGAAAGCTTCTTTCTCTTTGTTATCGGAGGATATTTCCTTTGGCCCTATAGTCTTCAAAGGGATCCGAAATATCTGTTCTCAGATTCCACAGAAATAAGGCTAGCAAAGAGATCCACAAAATACAGATGTTACTCTGTGAGTGGAAGTCACATATCACATAGCAGTTTCTCAGAACGCTTCTTTCCAGATTTCATCGGAGGGTATTTCCTTTTTCACAATAGCCCTCTTTGGGCTTCCAAATATCACTTTGCCAATTCCACAAAAACTGTCTTAGCGAAAGGCTTCTTCAGGGGAAAGCTGTAACTCTGGCAGATGATTTCACAGAACACAAAGAAGTTTCTCAGAAAGCTTCTTTCTCTTTGTTATCAGAGGATATTTCCTTTGGCCCTATAGTCTTCAAAGGGATTCTAAATATCTGCTCTCAGATTCCACAGAAATAAGGCTATCAAAGAGATCCACGAAATACTGATGTAACTCTGTGAGTGCAAATCACATATCACAGAGCAGTTTCTCAGAAAGCTTCTTTCCAGATTTCATTCGAGGATATTTCCTTTTTCACCATAGCCCTCTATGGGCTTCCAAATATCACTTTGCCAATTCCACAAGAACTGTCTTAGCGAAAGGCTTCTTGAGGGGAAAGCTGTAACTCTGTGAGGTGATTTCACAGAACACAAAGAAGTTTCTCAGAAAGCTTCTTTCTCTTTGTTATGGGAGGATATTTCCTTTGGCCCTATAGTCTTCAAAGGGATCCGAAATATCTGTTCTCAGATTCCACAGAAATAAGGCTAGCAAAGAGATCCACGAAATACAGATATAACTCTGTGAGTGGAAGTCACATATCACAGAGCAGTTTCTCAGAAAGCTTCTTTCCAGATTTCATCGGAGGATATTTCCTTTTTCAAGATAGCCCTCTATGGGCTTCCAAATATCACTTTGCCATTTCCACGAGAACTGTCTTAGCGAAAGGCTTCTTGAGAGGAAAGCTGTAACTCTGGGAGATGATTTCACAGAACACAATGAAGTTTCTCAGAAAGCTTCTTTGTCTTTGTTATGGGAGGATATTTCCTTTCTCCCTATAGTCTTCAAACGGATCCGAAATATCTGTTCTCAGATTCCACAGAAATAAGGCTAGTAAAGAGATCCACGAAATACAGATGTAACTCTGTGAGTGGAAGTCACATATCCCAGAGCAGTTTCTCAGAAAGCTTCTTTCCAGATTTCATCGGAGGATATTTCCTTTTTCACCATAGCCCTCTATGGGCTTCCAAGTATCACTTTTCCAATTCCACAAGAACTGTTTTAGCGAACGGCTTCTTGAGGGGAAAGCTGTAACTCTGACAGATGATTTCACAGAACACAAAGAAGTTTCTCAGAAAGCTTCTTTCTCTTTGTTATCGGAGGATATTTCCTTTGGCCCTATAGTCTTCAAAGGCATCCGAAATATCTGTTCTCAGATTCCACAGAAATAAGGCTAGCAAAGAGATCCACGAAATACAGATGTAACTCTGTGAGTGGAAGTCACATATCACAGAGCAGTTTCTCAGAAAGCTTCTTTCCAGATTTCATTGGAGGATATTTCCTTTTTCACCATAGCCCTCTATGGGCTTCCAAATATCACTTTGCCAATTCCACAAGAACTGTCTTAGCGAAAGGCTTCTTGAGGGGAAAGCTGTAACTCTGTGAGATGATTTCACAGAACACAAAGAAGTTTCTCAGAAAGCTTCTTTCTCTTTGTTATCGGAGGATATTTCCTTTGGCCCTATAGTCTTCAAAGGGATCCGAAATATCTATTCTCAGACTCCACAGAAATAAGGCTAGCAAAGAGATCCACGAAATACAGATATAACTCTGTGAGTGAAAGTCACATATCACAGAGCAGTTTCTCAGAAAGATTCTTTCCAGATTTCATCGGAGGATATTTCCTTTTTCAAGATAGCCCTCTATGGGCTTCCAAATATCACTTTGCCAATTCCACAAGAACTGTCTTAGCGAAAGTCTTCTTGAGAGGAAAGCTGTAACTCTGGGAGATGATTTCAAAGAACACAATGAAGTTTCTCAGAAAGCTTCTTTCTCTTTGTTATGGGAGGATATTTCCTTTCTCCCTATAGTCTTCAAAGGGATCCGAAATATCTGTTCTCAGATTCCACAGGAATAAGGCTAGCAAAGAGATCCACGAAATACCGATGTAACTCTGTGAGTGGAAGTCACATATCACAGAGCAGTTTCTCAGAAAGCTTCTTTCCAGATTTCATCGGAGGATATTTCCTTTTACACCGAAGCCCTCTATGGGCTTCCAAATATCACTTTGCCAATTCCACAAGAACTGTCTTAGCGAAAGGCTTCTTGAGGGGAAAGCTGCAACTCTGGGAGATGATTTCACAGAACACAAAGAAGTTTCTCACAAAGCTTCTTTCTCTTTGTTATCGGAGGATACTTCCTTTGGCCCTATAGTCTTCAAAGGGATCGGAAATATCTGTTCTCAGATTCCACAGAAATAAGGCTAGCAAAGAGGTCCACGAAATACAGATGTAACTCTGTGAGTGGAAGTCACATATCACAGAGCAGTTTCTCAGAAAGCTTCTTTGCAGATTTCATCGGAGGATATTTCCTTTTTCACCATAGCACTCTATGGGCTTCCAAATATCACTTTGCCAATTCCAGAAGAACTGTCTTAGCGAAAGGCTTCTTGAGGGGAAAGCTGTAACTCTGGGAGATGATTTCACAGAACACAAAGAAGTTTTTCAGGAAGCTTCTTTCTCTTTGTTATGGGAGGATATTTCCTTTGGCCCTATAGTCTTCAAAGGGATCCGAAATATCTGTTCTCAGATTCCACAGAAAAAAGGCTAGCAAAGAGATCCACGAAATACAGATGTAACTCTGTGAGTGGAAGTCACATATCACAGAGCAGTTTCTCAGAAAGCTTTTTTCCAGATTTCATCTGAGGATATTTCCTTTTACACCTTAGCCCTTTATGGGCTTCCAAATATCACTTTGCCAATTCCACAAGAACTGTCTTAGCGAAAGGCTTCTTGAGGGGAAAGCTGTAACTCTATGAGATGATTTCACAGAACACAAAGAAGTTTCTCAGAAAGCTTCTTTCTCTTTGTTATCGGAGGATATTTCCTTTGGCCCTATAGTCTTCAAAGGGATTCTAAATATCTGCTCTCAGATTCCACAGAAATAAGGCTAGCAAAGAGATCCACGAAATACTGATGTAACTCTGTGAGTGCAAATCACATATCACAGAGCAGTTTCTCAGAAAGCTTCTTTCCAGATTTCATCGGAGGATATTTCCTTTTTCACCATAGCCCTCTATGGGCTTCCAAATATCACTTTGCCAATTCCACAAGAACTGTCTTAGCGAAAGGCTTCTTGAGGGGAAAGCTGTAACTCTGTGAGATGATTTCACAGAACACAAAGAAGTTTCTCAGAAAGCTTCTTTCTCTTTGTTATGGGAGGATATTTCCTTTGGCCCTATAGTCTTCAAAGGGATCCGAAATATCTGTTTTCAGATTCCACAGAAATAAGGCTAGCAAAGAGATCCACGAAATACAGATATAACTCTGTGAGTGGAAGTCACATATCACAGAGCAGTTTCTCAGAAAGCTTCTTTCCAGATTTCATCTGAGGATATTTCCTTTTTCACCATAGCCCTCTATGGGCTTCCAAATATCACTTTGCCAATTCCACAAGAACTGTCTTAGCGAAAGGCTTCTTGAGGGGAAATCTGTAACTCTGTGAGATAATTTCACAGAACACAAAGAAGTTTCTCAGAAAGCTTCTATCTCTTTGTTATCGGAGGATATTTCCTTTGGCCCTATAGTCTTCAAAGGGATCCGAAATATCTGTTCTCAGATTCCACAGAAATAAGGCTAGCAAAGAGATCCACAAAATACAGATGTAACTCTGTGAGTGGAAGTCACATATCACAGAGCAGTTTCTCAGAAAGCTTCTTTCCAGATTTCATTGGAGGGTATTTCCTTTTTCACAATAGCCCTCTATGGGCTTCCAAATATCACTTTGCCAATTCCACAAAAACTGTCTTAGCGAAAGGCTTCTTCAGGGGAAAGCTGTAACTCTGGGAGATGATTTCACAGAACACAAAGAAGTTTCTCAGAAAGCTTCTTTCTCTTTGTTAACGGAGGATATTTCCTTTGGCCCTATAGTCTTCAAAGGGATCCGAAATATCTGTTCTCAGACTCCACAGAAATAAGGCTAGCAAAGAGATCCACGAAATACAGATGAAACTCTGTGAGTGGAAGTCTCATATCACAGAGCAGTTTCTCAGAATGCTTCTTTCCAGATTTCATCAGAGGATATTTCCTTTTTCACCATAGCCCTCTATGGGCTTCCAAATATCACTTTGCCAATTCCACAAGAACTGTCTTAGCGAAAGGCTTCTTGAGGGGAAAGCTGCAACTCTGGGAGATGATTTCACAGAACACAAAGAAGTTTCTCAGAAAGCTTCCTTCTCTTTGTTATCGGAGGATATTTCCTTCGGCCCTATAGTCTTCAAAGGGATCCGAAATATCTGTTCTCAGATTTCACAGAAACAAGGCTAGCAAAGAGATCCACGAAATACAGATGTAACGCTGTGAGTGGAAGTCTCATATCACAGAGCAGTTTCTCAGAATGCTTCTTTCCAGATTTCATTGGAGGATATTTCCTTTTTCACCATAGCCCTCTATGGGCTTCCAAATATCACTTTTTCAATTCCACAAGAACTGTCTTAGCGAAAGGCTTCTTGAGGGGAAAGCTGTAACTCTGTGAGATGATTTCACAGAACACAAAGAAGTTTCTCAGAAAGCTTCTTTCTCTTTGTTATCGGAGGATATTTCCTTTGGCCCTATAGTCTTCAAAGGGATTCGAAATATCTGTTCTCAGATTCCACAGAAATAAGGCTAGCAAAGAGATCCACGAAATACAGATGTAACTCTGTGAGTGGAAGTCACATATCACAGAGCAGTTTGTCAGAAAGCTTCTTTCCAGATTTCATCGGAGGATATTTCCTTTTTCACCATAGCCCTCTATGGGCTTCCAAATATCACTTTGCCAATTCCACAAGAACTGTCTTAGCGAAAGGCTTCTTGAGGGGAAAGCTGCAACTCTGGGAGATGATTTCACAGAACACAAAGAAGTTTCTCAGAAAGCTTCTTTCTCTTTGTTATCGGAGGATATTTCCTTTGGCCCTATAGTCTTCAAAGGGATCCGAAATATCTGTTCTCAGATTCCACAGAAATAAGGCTAGCAAAGAGATCCACGAAATACAGATGTAACGCTGTGAGTGGAAGTCACATATCACAGAGCAGTTTCTCAGAAAGCTTCTTTGCAGATTTCATCTGAGGATATTTCCTTTTTCACCATAGCCCTCTAGGGGCTTCCAAATATCACTTTGCCAATTCCACAAGAACTGTCTTAGCGAAAGGCTTCTTTAGGGGAAAGCTGTAACTCTATGAGATGATTTCACAGAACACAAAGAAGTTTCTCAGAAAGCTTCTTTCTCTTTGTTATCGGAGGATATTTCCTTTGGCCCTATAGTGTTCAAAGGGATCCGAAATATCTGTTCTCAGATTCCACAGAAATAAGGCTAGCAAAGAGATCCACGAAATACAGATGTAACTCTGTGAGTGGAAGTCACATATCACAGAGCAGTTTCTCAGAAAGCTTCTTTCCAGATTTCATCGGGGGATATTTCGTTTTTAACCATAGCCCTCTATGGGCTTCCAAATATCACTTTGCCAATTCCACAAGAACTGTCTTAGCGAAAGGCTTCTTGAGGGGAAAGCTGTAACTCTGTGAGATGATTTCACAGAACACAAAGAAGTTTCTCAGAAAGCTTCTTTCTCTTTGTTATCGGAGGATATTTCCTTTGGCCCTATAGTCTTCAAAGGGATCCGAAATATCTGTTCTCAGATTCCACAGAAATAAGGCTAGCAAAGAGATCCACAAAATACAGATGTAACTCTGTGAGTGGAAGTCACATATCACATAGCAGTTTCTCAGAAAGCTTCTTTCCAGATTTCATCGGAGGGTATTTCCTTTTTCACAAGAGCCCTCTATGGGCTTCCAAATATCACTTTGCCAATTCCACAAAAACTGTCTTAGCGAAAGGCTTCTTCAGGGGAAAGCTGTAACTCTGGCAGATGATTTCACAGAACACAAAGAAGTTTCTCAGAAAGCTTCTTTCTCTTTGTTACCAGAGGATATTTCCTTTGGCCCTATAGTCTTCAAAGGGATTCTAAATATCTGCTCTCAGATTCCACAGAAATAAGGCTAGCAAAGAGATCCACGAAATACTGATGTAACTCTGTGAGTGCAAATCACATATCACAGAGCAGTTTCTCAGAAAGCTTCTTTCCAGATTTCATTCGAGGATATTTCCTTTTTCACCATAGCCCTCTATGGGCTTCCAAATATCACTTTGCCAATTCCACAAGAACTGTCTTAGCGAAAGGCTTCTTGAGGGGAAAGCTGTAACTCTGTGAGGTGATTTCACGGAACACAAAGAAGTTTCTCAGAAAGCTTCTTTCTCTTTGTTATGGGAGGATATTTCCTTTGGCCCTATAGTCTTCAAAGGGATCCGAAATATCTGTTCTCAGATTCCACAGAAATAAGGCTAGCAAAGAGATCCACGAAATACAGATATAACTCTGTGAGTGGAAGTCACATATCACAGAGCAGTTTCTCAGAAAGCTTCTTTCCAGATTTCATCGGAGGATATTTCCTTTTTCAAGATAGCCCTCTATGGGCTTCCAAATATCACTTTGCCATTTCCACGAGAACTGTCTTAGCGAAAGGCTTCTTGAGAGGAAAGCTGTAACTCTGGGAGATGATATCACAGAACACAATGAAGTTTCTCAGAAAGCTTCTTTGTCTTTGTTATGGGAGGATATTTCCTTTCTCCCTATAGTCTTCAAACGGATCCGAAATATCTGTTCTCAGATTCCACAGAAATAAGGCTAGTAAAGAGATCCACGAAATACAGATGTAACTCTGTGAGTGGAAGTCACATATCCCAGAGCAGTTTCTCAGAAAGCTTCTTTCCAGATTTCATCGGAGGATATTTCCTTTTTCACCATAGCCCTCTATGGGCTTCCAAGTATCACTTTTCCAATTCCACAAGAACTGTTTTAGCGAACGGCTTCTTGAGGGGAAAGCTGTAACTCTGACAGATGATTTCACAGAACACAAAGAAGTTTCTCAGAAAGCTTCTTTCTCTTTGTTATCGGAGGATATTTCCTTTGGCCCTATAGTCTTCAAAGGCATCCGAAATATCTGTTCTCAGATTCCACAGAAATAAGGCTAGCAAAGAGATCCACGAAATACAGATGTAACTCTGTGAGTGGAAGTCACATATCACAGAGCAGTTTCTCAGAAAGCTTCTTTCCAGATTTCATTGGAGGATATTTCCTTTTTCACCATAGCCCTCTATGGGCTTCCAAATATCACTTTGCCAATTCCACAAGAACTGTCTTAGCGAAAGGCTTCTTGAGGGGAAAGCTGTAACTCTGTGAGATGATTTCACAGAACACAAAGAAGTTTCTCAGAAAGCTTCTTTCTCTTTGTTATCGGAGGATATTTCCTTTGGCCCTATAGTCTTCAAAGGGATCCGAAATATCTATTCTCAGACTCCACAGAAATAAGGCTAGCAAAGAGATCCACGAAATACAGATATAACTCTGTGAGTGAAAGTCACATATCACAGAGCAGTTTCTCAGAAAGATTCTTTCCAGATTTCATCGGAGGATATTTCCTTTTTCAAGATAGCCCTCTATGGGCTTCCAAATATCACTTTGCCAATTCCACAAGAACTGTCTTAGCGAAAGTCTTCTTGAGAGGAAAGCTGTAACTCTGGGAGATGATTTCAAAGAACACAATGAAGTTTCTCAGAAAGCTTCTTTCTCTTTGTTATGGGAGGATATTTCCTTTCTCCCTATAGTCTTCAAAGGGATCCGAAATATCTGTTCTCAGATTCCACAGGAATAAGGCTAGCAAAGAGATCCACGAAATACCGATGTAACTCTGTGAGTGGAAGTCACATATCACAGAGCAGTTTCTCAGAAAGCTTCTTTCCAGATTTCATCGGAGGATATTTCCTTTTACACCGAAGCCCTCTATGGGCTTCCAAATATCACTTTGCCAATTCCACAAGAACTGTCTTAGCGAAAGGCTTCTTGAGGGGAAAGCTGCAACTCTGGGAGATGATTTCACAGAACACAAAGAAGTTTCTCACAAAGCTTCTTTCTCTTTGTTATCGGAGGATACTTCCTTTGGCCCTATAGTCTTCAAAGGGATCGGAAATATCTGTTCTCAGATTCCACAGAAATAAGGCTAGCAAAGAGGTCCACGAAATACAGATGTAACTCTGTGAGTGGAAGTCACATATCACAGAGCAGTTTCTCAGAAAGCTTCTTTCCAGATTTCATCGGAGGATATTTCCTTTTTCACCATAGCACTCTATGGGCTTCCAAATATCACTTTGCCAATTCCAGAAGAACTGTCTTAGCGAAAGGCTTCTTGAGGGGAAAGCTGTAACTCTGGGAGATGATTTCACAGAACACAAAGAAGTTTTTCAGGAAGCTTCTTTCTCTTTGTTATGGGAGGATATTTCCTTTGGCCCTATAGTCTTCAAAGGGATCCGAAATATCTGTTCTCAGATTCCACAGAAAAAAGGCTAGCAAAGAGATCCACGAAATACAGATGTAACTCTGTGAGTGGAAGTCACATATCACAGAGCAGTTTCTCAGAAAGCTTTTTTCCAGATTTCATCTGAGGATATTTCCTTTTACACCTTAGCCCTTTATGGGCTTCCAAATATCACTTTGCCAATTCCACAAGAACTGTCTTAGCGAAAGGCTTCTTGAGGGGAAAGCTGTAACTCTATGAGATGATTTCACAGAACACAAAGAAGTTTCTCAGAAAGCTTCTTTCTCTTTGTTATCGGAGGATATTTCCTTTGGCCCTATAGTCTTCAAAGGGATTCTAAATATCTGCTCTCAGATTCCACAGAAATAAGGCTAGCAAAGAGATCCACGAAATACTGATGTAACTCTGTGAGTGCAAATCACATATCACAGAGCAGTTTCTCAGAAAGCTTCTTTCCAGATTTCATCGGAGGATATTTCCTTTTTCACCATAGCCCTCTATGGGCTTCCAAATATCACTTTGCCAATTCCACAAGAACTGTCTTAGCGAAAGGCTTCTTGAGGGGAAAGCTGTAACTCTGTGAGATGATTTCACAGAACACAAAGAAGTTTCTCAGAAAGCTTCTTTCTCTTTGTTATGGGAGGATATTTCCTTTGGCCCTATAGTCTTCAAAGGGATCCGAAATATCTGTTTTCAGATTCCACAGAAATAAGGCTAGCAAAGAGATCCACGAAATACAGATATAACTCTGTGAGTGGAAGTCACATATCACAGAGCAGTTTCTCAGAAAGCTTCTTTCCAGATTTCATCTGAGGATATTTCCTTTTTCACCATAGCCCTCTATGGGCTTCCAAATATCACTTTGCCAATTCCACAAGAACTGTCTTAGCGAAAGGCTTCTTGAGGGGAAATCTGTAACTCTGTGAGATAATTTCACAGAACACAAAGAAGTTTCTCAGAAAGCTTCTATCTCTTTGTTATCGGAGGATATTTCCTTTGGCCCTATAGTCTTCAAAGGGATCCGAAATATCTGTTCTCAGATTCCACAGAAATAAGGCTAGCAAAGAGATCCACAAAATACAGATGTAACTCTGTGAGTGGAAGTCACATATCACAGAGCAGTTTCTCAGAAAGCTTCTTTCCAGATTTCATTGGAGGGTATTTCCTTTTTCACAATAGCCCTCTATGGGCTTCCAAATATCACTTTGCCAATTCCACAAAAACTGTCTTAGCGAAAGGCTTCTTCAGGGGAAAGCTGTAACTCTGGGAGATGATTTCACAGAACACAAAGAAGTTTCTCAGAAAGCTTCTTTCTCTTTGTTAACGGAGGATATTTCCTTTGGCCCTATAGTCTTCAAAGGGATCCGAAATATCTGTTCTCAGACTCCACAGAAATAAGGCTAGCAAAGAGATCCACGAAATACAGATGAAACTCTGTGAGTGGAAGTCTCATATCACAGAGCAGTTTCTCAGAATGCTTCTTTCCAGATTTCATCAGAGGATATTTCCTTTTTCACCATAGCCCTCTATGGGCTTCCAAATATCACTTTGCCAATTCCACAAGAACTGTCTTAGCGAAAGGCTTCTTGAGGGGAAAGCTGCAACTCTGGGAGATGATTTCACAGAACACAAAGAAGTTTCTCAGAAAGCTTCCTTCTCTTTGTTATCGGAGGATATTTCCTTCGGCCCTATAGTCTTCAAAGGGATCCGAAATATCTGTTCTCAGATTTCACAGAAACAAGGCTAGCAAAGAGATCCACGAAATACAGATGTAACGCTGTGAGTGGAAGTCTCATATCACAGAGCAGTTTCTCAGAATGCTTCTTTCCAGATTTCATTGGAGGATATTTCCTTTTTCACCATAGCCCTCTATGGGCTTCCAAATATCACTTTTTCAATTCCACAAGAACTGTCTTAGCGAAAGGCTTCTTGAGGGGAAAGCTGTAACTCTGTGAGATGATTTCACAGAACACAAAGAAGTTTCTCAGAAAGCTTCTTTCTCTTTGTTATCGGAGGATATTTCCTTTGGCCCTATAGTCTTCAAAGGGATTCGAAATATCTGTTCTCAGATTCCACAGAAATAAGGCTAGCAAAGAGATCCACGAAATACAGATGTAACTCTGTGAGTGGAAGTCACATATCACAGAGCAGTTTGTCAGAAAGCTTCTTTCCAGATTTCATCGGAGGATATTTCCTTTTTCACCATAGCCCTCTATGGGCTTCCAAATATCACTTTGCCAATTCCACAAGAACTGTCTTAGCGAAAGGCTTCTTGAGGGGAAAGCTGCAACTCTGGGAGATGATTTCACAGAACACAAAGAAGTTTCTCAGAAAGCTTCTTTCTCTTTGTTATCGGAGGATATTTCCTTTGGCCCTATAGTCTTCAAAGGGATCCGAAATATCTGTTCTCAGATTCCACAGAAATAAGGCTAGCAAAGAGATCCACGAAATACAGATGTAACGCTGTGAGTGGAAGTCACATATCACAGAGCAGTTTCTCAGAAAGCTTCTTTGCAGATTTCATCTGAGGATATTTCCTTTTTCACCATAGCCCTCTAGGGGCTTCCAAATATCACTTTGCCAATTCCACAAGAACTGTCTTAGCGAAAGGCTTCTTTAGGGGAAAGCTGTAACTCTATGAGATGATTTCACAGAACACAAAGAAGTTTCTCAGAAAGCTTCTTTCTCTTTGTTATCGGAGGATATTTCCTTTGGCCCTATAGTGTTCAAAGGGATCCGAAATATCTGTTCTCAGATTCCACAGAAATAAGGCTAGCAAAGAGATCCACGAAATACAGATGTAACTCTGTGAGTGGAAGTCACATATCACAGAGCAGTTTCTCAGAAAGCTTCTTTCCAGATTTCATCGGGGGATATTTCGTTTTTAACCATAGCCCTCTATGGGCTTCCAAATATCACTTTGCCAATTCCACAAGAACTGTCTTAGCGAAAGGCTTCTTGAGGGGAAAGCTGTAACTCTGTGAGATGATTTCACAGAACACAAAGAAGTTTCTCAGAAAGCTTCTTTCTCTTTGTTATCGGAGGATATTTCCTTTGGCCCTATAGTCTTCAAAGGGATCCGAAATATCTGTTCTCAGATTCCACAGAAATAAGGCTAGCAAAGAGATCCACAAAATACAGATGTAACTCTGTGAGTGGAAGTCACATATCACATAGCAGTTTCTCAGAAAGCTTCTTTCCAGATTTCATCGGAGGGTATTTCCTTTTTCACAAGAGCCCTCTATGGGCTTCCAAATATCACTTTGCCAATTCCACAAAAACTGTCTTAGCGAAAGGCTTCTTCAGGGGAAAGCTGTAACTCTGGCAGATGATTTCACAGAACACAAAGAAGTTTCTCAGAAAGCTTCTTTCTCTTTGTTACCAGAGGATATTTCCTTTGGCCCTATAGTCTTCAAAGGGATTCTAAATATCTGCTCTCAGATTCCACAGAAATAAGGCTAGCAAAGAGATCCACGAAATACTGATGTAACTCTGTGAGTGCAAATCACATATCACAGAGCAGTTTCTCAGAAAGCTTCTTTCCAGATTTCATTCGAGGATATTTCCTTTTTCACCATAGCCCTCTATGGGCTTCCAAATATCACTTTGCCAATTCCACAAGAACTGTCTTAGCGAAAGGCTTCTTGAGGGGAAAGCTGTAACTCTGTGAGGTGATTTCACGGAACACAAAGAAGTTTCTCAGAAAGCTTCTTTCTCTTTGTTATGGGAGGATATTTCCTTTGGCCCTATAGTCTTCAAAGGGATCCGAAATATCTGTTCTCAGATTCCACAGAAATAAGGCTAGCAAAGAGATCCACGAAATACAGATATAACTCTGTGAGTGGAAGTCACATATCACAGAGCAGTTTCTCAGAAAGCTTCTTTCCAGATTTCATCGGAGGATATTTCCTTTTTCAAGATAGCCCTCTATGGGCTTCCAAATATCACTTTGCCATTTCCACGAGAACTGTCTTAGCGAAAGGCTTCTTGAGAGGAAAGCTGTAACTCTGGGAGATGATATCACAGAACACAATGAAGTTTCTCAGAAAGCTTCTTTGTCTTTGTTATGGGAGGATATTTCCTTTCTCCCTATAGTCTTCAAACGGATCCGAAATATCTGTTCTCAGATTCCACAGAAATAAGGCTAGTAAAGAGATCCACGAAATACAGATGTAACTCTGTGAGTGGAAGTCACATATCCCAGAGCAGTTTCTCAGAAAGCTTCTTTCCAGATTTCATCGGAGGATATTTCCTTTTTCACCATAGCCCTCTATGGGCTTCCAAGTATCACTTTTCCAATTCCACAAGAACTGTTTTAGCGAACGGCTTCTAGAGGGGAAAGCTGTAACTCTGACAGATGATTTCACAGAACACAAAGAAGTTTCTCAGAAAGCTTCTTTCTCTTTGTTATCGGAGGATATTTCCTTTGGCCCTATAGTCTTCCAAGGCATCCGAAATATCTGTTCTCAGATTCCACAGAAATAAGGCTAGCAAAGAGATCCACGAAATACAGATGTAACTCTGTGAGTGGAAGTCACATATCACAGAGCAGTTTCTCAGAAAGCTTCTTTCCAGATTTCATTGGAGGATATTTCCTTTTTCACCATAGCCCTCTATGGGCTTCCAAATATCACTTTGCCAATTCCACAAGAACTGTCTTAGCGAAAGGCTTCTTGAGGGGAAAGCTGTAACTCTGTGAGATGATTTCACAGAACACAAAGAAGTTTCTCAGAAAGCTTCTTTCTCTTTGTTATCGGAGGATATTTCCTTTGGCCCTATAGTCTTCAAAGGGATCCGAAATATCTATTCTCAGACTCCACAGAAATAAGGCTAGCAAAGAGATCCACGAAATACAGATATAACTCTGTGAGTGAAAGTCACATATCACAGAGCAGTTTCTCAGAAAGCTTCTTTCCAGATTTCATCGGAGGATATTTCCTTTTTCAAGATAGCCCTCTATGGGCTTCCAAATATCACTTTGCCAATTCCACAAGAACTGTCTTAGCGAAAGTCTTCTTGAGAGGAAAGCTGTAACTCTGGGAGATGATTTCAAAGAACACAATGAAGTTTCTCAGAAAGCTTCTTTCTCTTTGTTATGGGAGGATATTTCCTTTCTCCCTATAGTCTTCAAAGGGATCCGAAATATCTGTTCTCAGATTCCACAGGAATAAGGCTAGCAAAGAGATCCACGAAATACCGATGTAACTCTGTGAGTGGAAGTCACATATCACAGAGCAGTTTCTCAGAAAGCTTCTTTCCAGATTTCATCGGAGGATATTTCCTTTTACACCGAAGCCCTCTATGGGCTTCCAAATATCACTTTGCCAATTCCACAAGAACTGTCTTAGCGAAAGGCTTCTTGAGGGGAAAGCTGCAACTCTGGGAGATGATTTCACAGAACACAAAGAAGTTTCTCACAAAGCTTCTTTCTCTTTGTTATCGGAGGATACTTCCTTTGGCCCTATAGTCTTCAAAGGGATCGGAAATATCTGTTCTCAGATTCCACAGAAATAAGGCTAGCAAAGAGGTCCACGAAATACAGATGTAACTCTGTGAGTGGAAGTCACATATCACAGAGCAGTTTCTCAGAAAGCTTCTTTCCAGATTTCATCGGAGGATATTTCCTTTTTCACCATAGCACTCTATGGGCTTCCAAATATCACTTTGCCAATTCCAGAAGAACTGTCTTAGCGAAAGGCTTCTTGAGGGGAAAGCTGTAACTCTGGGAGATGATTTCACAGAACACAAAGAAGTTTTTCAGGAAGCTTCTTTCTCTTTGTTATGGGAGGATATTTCCTTTGGCCCTATAGTCTTCAAAGGGATCCGAAATATCTGTTCTCAGATTCCACAGAAATAAGGCTAGCAAAGAGATCCACGAAATACAGATGTAACTCTGTGAGTGGAAGTCACATATCACAGAGCAGTTTCTCAGAAAGCTTTTTTCCAGATTTCATCTGAGGATATTTCCTTTTACACCATAGCCCTTTATGGGCTTCCAAATATCACTTTGCCAATTCCACAAGAACTGTCTTAGCGAAAGGCTTCTTGAGGGGAAAGCTGTAACTCTATGAGATGATTTCACAGAACACAAAGAAGTTTCTCAGAAAGCTTCTTTCTCTTTGTTATCGGAGGATATTTCCTTTGGCCCTATAGTCTTCAAAGGGATACTAAATATCTGCTCTCAGATTCCACAGAAATAAGGCTAGCAAAGAGATCCACGAAATACTGATGTAACTCTGTGAGTGCAAATCACATATCACAGAGCAGTTTCTCAGAAAGCTTCTTTCCAGATTTCATCGGAGGATATTTCCTTTTTCACCATAGCCCTCTATGGGCTTCCAAATATCACTTTGCCAATTCCACAAGAACTGTCTTAGCGAAAGGCTTCTTGAGGGGAAAGCTGTAACTCTGTGAGATGATTTCACAGAACACACAGAAGTTTCTCAGAAAGCTTCTTTCTCTTTGTTATGGGAGGATATTTCCTTTGGCCCTATAGTCTTCAAAGGGATCCGAAATATCTGTTCTCAGATTCCACAGAAATAAGGCTAGCAAAGAGATCCACGAAATACAGATATAACTCTGTGAGTGGAAGTCACATATCACAGAGCAGTTTCTCAGAAAGCTTCTTTCCAGATTTCTTCGGAGGATATTTCCTTTTTCAAGATAGCCCTCTATGGGCTTCCAAATATCACTTTGCCATTTCCACGAGAACTGTCTTAGCGAAAGGCTTCTTGAGAGGAAAGCTGTAACTCTGGGAGATGATTTCACAGAACACAATGAAGTTTCTCAGAAAGCTTCTTTGTCTTTGTTATGGGAGGATATTTCCTTTCTCCCTATAGTCTTCAAACGGATCCGAAATATCTGTTCTCAGATTCCACAGAACTAAGGCTAGTAAAGAGATCCACGAAATACAGATGTAACTCTGTGAGTGGAAATCACATATCCCAGAGCAGTTTCTCAGAAAGCTTCTTTCCCGATTTCATCGGAGGATATTTCCTTTTTCACCATAGCCCTCTATGGGCTTCCAAGTATCACTTTTCCAATTCCACAAGAACTGTTTTATCGAACGGCTTCTTGAGGGGAAAGCTGTAACTCTGACAGATGATTTCACAGAACACAAAGAAGTTTCTCAGAAAGCTTATTTCTCTTTGTTATCGGAGGATAAATCCTTTGGCCCTATAGTCTTCAAAGGCATCCGAAATATCTGTTCTCAGATTCCACAGAAATAAGGCTAGCAAAGAGATCCACGAAATACAGATGTAACTCTGTGAGTGGAAGTCACATATCACAGAGCAGTTTCTCAGAAAGCTTCTTTCCAGATTTCATTGGAGGATATTTCCTTTTTCACCATAGCCCTCTATGGGCTTCCAAATATCACTTTGCCAATTCCACAAGAACTGTCTTAGCGAAAGGCTTCTTGAGGGGAAAGCTGTAACTCTGTGAGATGATTTCACAGAACACAAAGAAGTTTCTCAGAAAGCTTCTTTCTCTTTGTTATCGGAGGATATTTCCTTTGGCCCTATAGTCTTCAAAGGGATCCGAAATATCTATTCTCAGACTCCACAGAAATAAGGCTAGCAAAGAGATCCACGAAATACAGATATAACTCTGTGAGTGGAAGTCACATATCACAGAGCAGTTTCTCAGAAAGCTTCTTTCCAGATTTCATCGGAGTATATTTCCTTTTTCAAGATAGCCCTCTATGGGCTTCCAAATATCACTTTGCCAATTCCACAAGAACTGTCTTAGCGAAAGTCTTCTTGAGAGGAAAGCTGTAACTCTGGGAGATGATTTCAAAGAACACAATGAAGTTTCTCAGAAAGCTTCTTTCTCTTTGTTATGGGAGGATATTTCCTTTCTCCCTATAGTCTTCAAAGGGATCCGAAATATCTGTTCTCAGATTCCACAGAAATAAGGCTAGCAAAGAGATCCACGAAATACCGATGTAACTCTGTGAGTGGAAGTCACATATCACAGAGCAGTTTCTCAGAAAGCTTCTTTCCAGATTTCATCGGAGGATATTTCCTTTTACACCGAAGCCCTCTATGGGCTTCCAAATATCACTTTGCCAATTCCACAAGAACTGTCTTAGCGAAAGGCTTCTTGAGGGGAAAGCTGCAACTCTGGGAGATGATTTCACAGAACACAAAGAAGTTTCTCAGAAAGCTTCTTTCTCTTTGTTATCGGAGGATACTTCCTTTGGCCCTATAGTCCTCAAAGGGATCGGAAATATCTGTTCTCAGATTCCACAGAAATAAGGCTAGCAAAGAGATCCACGAAATACAGATGTAACTCTGTGAGTGGAAGTCACATATCACAGAGCAGTTTCTCAGAAAGCTTCTTTCCAGATTTCATCGGAGGATATTTCCTTTTTCACCATAGCCCTCTATGGGCTTCCAAATATCACTTTGCCAATTCCAGAAGAACTGTCTTAGCGAAAGGCTTCTGGAGGGGAAAGCTGTAACTCTGGGAGATGATTTCACAGAACACAAAGAAGTTTTTCAGGAAGCTTCTTTCTCTTTGTTATGGGAGGATATTTCCTTTGGCCCTATAGTCTTCAAAGGGATCCGAAATATCTGTTCTCAGATTCCACAGAAATAAGGCTAGCAAAGAGATCCACGAAATACAGATGTAACTCTGTGAGTGGAAGTCACATATCACAGAGCAGTTTCTCAGAAAGCTTCTTTCCAGATTTCATCTGAGGATATTTCCTTTTACACCATAGCCCTTTATGGGCTTCCAAATATCACTTTGCCAATTCCACAAGAACTGTCTTAGCGAAAGGCTTCTTGAGGGGAAAGCTGTAACTCTATGAGAGGATTTCACAGAACACAAAGAAGTTTCTCAGAAAGCTTCTTTCTCTTTGTTATCGGAGGATATTTCCTTTGGCCCTATAGTCTTCAAAGGGATCCGAAATATCTGTTCTCAGACTCCACAGAAACAAGGCTAGCAAAGAGATCCACGAAATACAGATGAAACTCTGTGAGTGGAAGTCTCATATCACAGAGGAGTTTCTCAGAATGCTTCTTTCCAGATTTCATCGGAGGATATTTCCTTTTTCACCATAGCCCTCTATGGGCTTCCAAATATCACTCTGCCAATTCCACAAGAACTGTCTTAGCGAAAGGCTTCTTGAAGGGAAAGCTGTAACTCTATGAGATGATTTCACAGAACACAAAGAAGTTTCTCAGAAAGCTTCTTTCTCTTTGTTAACGGAGGATATTTCCTTTGGCCCTATAGTCTTCAAAGGGATCCGAAATATCTGTTCTCAGATTCCACAGAAATAAGGCTAGCAAAGAGGTCCACGAAATACAGATGTAACTCTGTGAGTGGAAGTCACATATCACAGAGCAGTTTCTCAGAAAGCTTCTTTCCAGATTTCATCGGAGGATATTTCCTTTTTCACCATAGCACTCTATGGGCTTCCAAATATCACTTTGCCAATTCCAGAAGAACTGTCTTAGCGAAAGGCTTCTTGAGGGGAAAGCTGTAACTCTGGGAGATGATTTCACAGAACACAAAGAAGTTTTTCAGGAAGCTTCTTTCTCTTTGTTATGGGAGGATATTTCCTTTGGCCCTATAGTCTTCAAAGGGATCCGAAATATCTGTTCTCAGATTCCACAGAAATAAGGCTAGCAAAGAGATCCACGAAATACAGATGTAACTCTGTGAGTGGAAGTCACATATCACAGAGCAGTTTCTCAGAAAGCTTTTTTCCAGATTTCATCTGAGGATATTTCCTTTTACACCATAGCCCTTTATGGGCTTCCAAATATCACTTTGCCAATTCCACAAGAACTGTCTTAGCGAAAGGCTTCTTGAGGGGAAAGCTGTAACTCTATGAGATGATTTCACAGAACACAAAGAAGTTTCTCAGAAAGCTTCTTTCTCTTTGTTATCGGAGGATATTTCCTTTGGCCCTATAGTCTTCAAAGGGATTCTAAATATCTGCTCTCAGATTCCACAGAAATAAGGCTAGCAAAGAGATCCACGAAATACTGATGTAACTCTGTGAGTGCAAATCACATATCACAGAGCAGTTTCTCAGAAAGCTTCTTTCCAGATTTCATCGGAGGATATTTCCTTTTTCACCATAGCCCTCTATGGGCTTCCAAATATCACTTTGCCAATTCCACAAGAACTGTCTTAGCGAAAGGCTTCTTGAGGGGAAAGCTGTAACTCTGTGAGATGATTTCACAGAACACAAAGAAGTTTCTCAGAAAGCTTCTTTCTCTTTGTTATGGGAGGATATTTCCTTTGGCCCTATAGTCTTCAAAGGGATCCGAAATATCTGTTCTCAGATTCCACAGAAATAAGGCTAGCAAAGAGATCCACGAAATACAGATATAACTCTGTGAGTGGAAGTCACATATCACAGAGCAGTTTCTCAGAAAGCTTCTTTCCAGATTTCTTCGGAGGATATTTCCTTTTTCAAGATAGCCCTCTATGGGCTTCCAAATATCACTTTGCCATTTCCACGAGAACTGTCTTAGCGAAAGGCTTCTTGAGAGGAAAGCTGTAACTCTGGGAGATGATTTCACAGAACACAATGAAGTTTCTCAGAAAGCTTCTTTGTCTTTGTTATGGGAGGATATTTCCTTTCTCCCTATAGTCTTCAAACGGATCCGAAATATCTGTTCTCAGATTCCACAGAACTAAGGCTAGTAAAGAGATCCACGAAATACAGATGTAACTCTGTGAGTGGAAGTCACATATCCCAGAGCAGTTTCTCAGAAAGCTTCTTTCCAGATTTCATCGGAGGATATTTCCTTTTTCACCATAGCCCTCTATGGGCTTCCAAGTATCACTTTTCCAATTCCACAAGAACTGTTTTAGCGAACGGCTTCTTGAGGGGAAAGCTGTAACTCTGACAGATGATTTCACAGAACACAAAGAAGTTTCTCAGAAAGCTTATTTCTCTTTCTTATCGGAGGATATTTCCTTTGGCCCTATAGTCTTCAAAGGCATCCGAAATATCTGTTCTCAGATTCCACAGAAATAAGGCTAGCAAAGAGATCCACGAAATACAGATGTAACTCTGTGAGTGGAAGTCACATATCACAGAGCAGTTTCTCAGAAAGCTTCTTTCCAGATTTCATTGGAGGATATTTCCTTTTTCACCATAGCCCTCTATGGGCTTCCAAATATCACTTTGCCAATTCCACAAGAACTGTCTTAGCGAAAGGCTTCTTGAGGGGAAAGCTGTAACTCTGTGAGATGATTTCACAGAACACAAAGAAGTTTCTCAGAAAGCTTCTTTCTCTTTGTTATCGGAGGATATTTCCTTTGGCCCTATAGTCTTCAAAGGGATCCGAAATATCTATTCTCAGACTCCACAGAAATAAGGCTAGCAAAGAGATCCACGAAATACAGATATAACTCTGTGAGTGGAAGTCACATATCACAGAGCAGTTTCTCAGAAAGCTTCTTTCCAGATTTCATCGGAGGATATTTCCTTTTTCAAGATAGCCCTCTATGGGCTTCCAAATATCACTTTGCCAATTCCACAAGAACTGTCTTAGCGAAAGTCTTCTTGAGAGGAAAGCTGTAACTCTGGGAGATGATTTCAAAGAACACAATGAAGTTTCTCAGAAAGCTTCTTTCTCTTTGTTATGGGAGGATATTTCCTTTCTCCCTATAGTCTTCAAAGGGATCCGAAATATCTGTTCTCAGATTCCACAGAAATAAGGCTAGCAAAGAGATCCACGAAATACCGATGTAACTCTGTGAGTGGAAGTCACATATCACAGAGCAGTTTCTCAGAAAGCTTCTTTCCAGATTTCATCGGAGGATATTTCCTTTTACACCGAAGCCCTCTATGGGCTTCCAAATATCACTTTGCCAATTCCACAAGAACTGTCTTAGCGAAAGGCTTCTTGAGGGGAAAGCTGCAACTCTGGGAGATGATTTCACAGAACACAAAGAAGTTTCTCAGAAAGCTTCTTTCTCTTTGTTATCGGAGGATACTTCCTTTGGCCCTATAGTCCTCAAAGGGATCGGAAATATCTGTTCTCAGATTCCACAGAAATAAGGCTAGCAAAGAGATCCACGAAATACAGATGTAACTCTGTGAGTGGAAGTCACATATCACAGAGCAGTTTCTCAGAAAGCTTCTTTCCAGATTTCATCGGAGGATATTTCCTTTTTCACCTTAGCCCTCTATGGGCTTCCAAATATCACTTTGCCAATTCCAGAAGAACTGTCTTAGCGAAAGGCTTCTGGAGGGGAAAGCTGTAACTCTGGGAGATGATTTCACAGAACACAAAGAAGTTTTTCAGGAAGCTTCTTTCTCTTTGTTATGGGAGGATATTTCCTTTGGCCCTATAGTCTTCAAAGGGATCCGAAATATCTGTTCTCAGATTCCACAGAAATAAGGCTAGCAAAGAGATCCACGAAATACAGATGTAACTCTGTGAGTGGAAGTCACATATCACAGAGCAGTTTCTCAGAAAGCTTCTTTCCAGATTTCATCTGAGGATATTTCCTTTTACACCATAGCCCTTTATGGGCTTCCAAATATCACTTTGCCAATTCCACAAGAACTGTCTTAGCGAAAGGCTTCTTGAGGGGAAAGCTGTAACTCTATGAGATGATTTCACAGAACACAAAGAAGTTTCTCAGAAAGCTTCTTTCTCTTTGTTATCGGAGGATATTTCCTTTGGCCCTATAGTCTTCAAAGGGATCCGAAATATCTGTTCTCAGACTCCACAGAAACAAGGCTAGCAAAGAGATCCACGAAATACAGATGAAACTCTGTGAGTGGAAGTCTCATATCACAGAGGAGTTTCTCAGAATGCTTCTTTCCAGATTTCATCGGAGGATATTTCCTTTTTCACCATAGCCCTCTATGGGCTTCCAAATATCACTCTGCCAATTCCACAAGAACTGTCTTAGCGAAAGGCTTCTTGAAGGGAAAGCTGTAACTCTATGAGATGATTTCACAGAACACAAAGAAGTTTCTCAGAAAGCTTCTTTCTCTTTGTTAACGGAGGATATTTCCTTTGGCCCTATAGTCTTCAAAGGGATCCGAAATATCTGTTCTCAGATTCCACAGAAATAAGGCTAGCAAAGAGATCCACGAAATACAGATGTAACTCTGTGAGTGGAAGTCACATATCACAGAGCAGTTTCTCAGAAAGCTTCTTTCCAGATTTCATCGGAGGATATTTCCTTTTTCAAGATAGCCCTCTATGGGCTTCCAAATATCACTTTGCCAATTCCACAAGAACTGTCTTAGCGAAAGTCTTCTTGAGAGGAAAGCTGTAACTCTGTGAGATAATTTCAAAGAATACAATGAAGTTTCTCAGAAAGCTTCTTTCTCTTTGTTATGGGAGGATATTTCCTTTCTCCCTATAGTCTTCAAAGGGATCCGAAATATCTGTTCTCAGATTCCACAGAAATAAGGCTAGCAAAGAGATCCACGAAACACCGATGTAACTCTGTGAGTGGAAGTCACATATCACAGAGCAGTTTCTCAGAAATCTTCTTTCCAGATTTCATCGGAGGATATTTCCTTTTTCACCGTAGCCCTCTATGGGCTTCCAAATATCACTTTGCCAATTCCACAAGAACTGTCTTAGCGAAAGGCTTCTTGAGGGGAAAGCTGTAACTCTGGGAGATGATTTCACAGAACACAAAGAAGTTTCTCAGAAAGCTTCTTTCTCTTTGTTATGGGAGGATATTTCCTTTGGCCCTATAGTCTTCAAAGGGATCCGAAATATCTGTTCTCAGATTCCACAGAAATAAGGCTAGCAAAGAGATCCACGAAATACAGATGTAACTCTGTGAGTGGAAGTCACATATCACAGAGCAGTTTCTCAGAAAGCTTCTTTCCAGATTTCATCTGAGGATATTTCCTTTTACACCATAGCCCTTTATGGGCTTCCAAATATCACTTTGCCAATTCCACAAGAACTGTCTTAGCGAAAGGCTTCTTGAGGGGAAAGCTGTAACTCTATGAGATGATTTCACAGAACACAAAGAAGTTTCTCAGAAAGCTTCTTTCTCTTTGTTATCGGAGGATATTTCCTTTGGCCCTATAGTCTTCAAAGGGATCCGAAATATCTGTTCTCAGACTCCACAGAAACAAGGCTAGCAAAGAGATCCACGAAATACAGATGAAACTCTGTGAGTGGAAGTCTAATATCACAGAGGAGTTTCTCAGAATGCTTCTTTCCAGATTTCATCGGAGGATATTTCCTTTTTCACCATAGCCCTCTATGGGCTTCCAAATATCACTCTGCCAATTCCACAAGAACTGTCTTAGCGAAAGGCTTCTTGAAGGGAAAGCTGTAACTCTATGAGATGATTTCACAGAACACAAAGAAGTTTCTCAGAAAGCTTCTTTCTCTTTGTTAACGGAGGATATTTCCTTTGGCCCTATAGTCTTCAAAGGGATCCGAAATATCTGTTCTCAGATTCCACAGAAATAAGGCTAGCAAAGAGATCCACGAAATACAGATGTAACTCTGTGAGTGGAAGTCACATATCACAGAGCAGTTTCTCAGAAAGCTTCTTTCCAGATTTCATCGGAGGATATTTCCTTTTTCAAGATAGCCCTCTATGGGCTTCCAAATATCACTTTGCCAATTCCACAAGAACTGTCTTAGCGAAAGTCTTCTTGAGAGGAAAGCTGTAACTCTGTGAGATGATTTCAAAGAATACAATGAAGTTTCTCAGAAAGCTTCTTTCTCTTTGTTATGGGAGGATATTTCCTTTCTCCCTATAGTCTTCAAAGGGATCCGAAATATCTGTTCTCAGATTCCACAGAAATAAGGCTAGCAAAGAGATCCACGAAATACCGATGTAACTCTGTGAGTGGAAGTCACATATCACAGAGCAGTTTCTCAGAAATCTTCTTTCCAGATTTCATCGGAGGATATTTCCTTTTTCACCGTAGCCCTCTATGGGCTTCCAAATATCACTCTGCCAATTCCACAAGAACTGTCTTAGCGAAAGGCTTCTTGAAGGGAAAGCTGTAACTCTATGAGATGATTTCACAGAACACAAAGAAGTTTCTCAGAAAGCTTCTTTCTCTTTGTTATCGGAGGATATTTCCTTTGGCCCTATAGTCTTCAAAGGGATCCGAAATATCTGTTCTCAGATTCCACAGAAATAAGGCTAGCAAAGAGATCCACGAAATACAGATGTAACTCTGTGAGTGGAAGTCACATATCACAGAGCAGTTTCTCAGAAAGCTTCTTTCCAGATTTCATCGGAGGATATTTCCTTTTTCATCATAGCCCTCTATGGGCTTCCAAATATCACTTTGCCAATTCCACAAGAACTGTCTTAGCGAAAGGCTGCTTGAGGGGAAAGCTGTAACTCTGTGAGATGATTTCACAGAGCACAAAGAAGTTTCTCAGAAAGCTTCTTTCTCTTTGTTATCGGAGGATATTTCCTTTGGCCCTATAGTCTTCAAAGGGATCCGAAATATCTGTTCTCAGATTCCACAGAAATAAGGCTAGCAAAGAGATCCACAAAATACAGATGTAACTCTGTGAGTCGAAGTCACATATCACAGAGCAGTTTCTCAGAAAGCTTCTTTCCAGATTTCATTGGAGGGTATTTCCCTTTTCACCATAGCCCTCTATGGGCTTCCAAATATCACTTTGCCAATTCCACAAAAACTGTCTTAGCGAAAGGCTTCTTCAGGGGAAAGCTGTAACTCTGGGAGATGATTTCACAGAACACAAAGAAGTTTCTCAGAAAGCTTCTTTCTCTTTGTTATCGGAGGATATTTCCTTTGGCCCTATAGTCTTCAAAGGGATCTGAAATATCTGTTCTCAGACTCCACAGAAATAAGGCTAGCAAAGAGATCCACGAAATACAGATGAAACTCTGTGAGTGGAAGTCTCATATCACAGAGCAGTTTCTCAGAATGCTTCTTTCCAGATTTCATCGGTGGATATTTCCTTTTTCACCATAGCCCTCTATGTTCTTCCAAATATCACTTTGCCAATTCCACAAGAACTGTCTTAGCGAAAGGCTTCTTGAGGGGAAAGCTGTAACTTTGTGAGATGATTTCTCAGAACACAAAGAAGTTTCTCAGAAAACTTGTATCTCTTTGTTATCGGAGGATATTTCCTTTGGCCCTATTGTCTTCAAAGGGATCCGAAATATCTGTTCTCAGATTCCACAGAAATAAGGCTAGCAAAGAGATACACGAAATACCGATGTAACTCTGTGAGTGGAAGTCACATATCACAGAGCAGTTTCTCAGAAAGCTTCTTTCCAGATTTCATCGGAGGATATTTCCTTTTTCACCATAGCCCTCTATGGGCTTCCAAATATCACTTTGCCAATTCCACAAGAACTGTCTTAGCGAAAGGCTTCTTGAGGGGAAAGCTGCAACTCTGGGAGATGATTTCACTGAACACAAAGAATTTTCTCAGAAAGCTTCTTTCTCTTTGTTATCGGAGGATATTTCCTTTGGCCCTATAGTCTTCAAAGGGATCCGAAATATCTGTTTTCAGATTCCACAGAAACAAGGCTAGCAAAGAGATCCACGAAATACAGATGTAACTCTGTGAGTGGAAGTCACATATCACAGAGCAGTTTCTCAGAATGCTTCTTTCCAGATTTCATCTGAGGATATTTCCTTTTTCACCATAGCCCTCTATGGGCTTCCAAATATCACTTTGCCAATTCCACAAGAACTGTCTTAGCGAAAGGCTTCTTGAGGGGAAAGCTGTAACTCTATGAGATGATTTCACAGAACACAAAGAAGTTTCTCAGAAAGCTTCTTTCTCTTTGTTATGGGAGGATATTTCCTTTGGCCCTATAGTCTTCAAAGGGATCCGAAATATCTGTTCTCAGATTCCACAGAAATAAGGCTAGCAAAGAGATCCACGAAATACAGATGTAACTCTGTGAGTGGAAGTCACATATCACAGAGCAGTTTCTCAGAAAGCTTCTTTCCAGATTTCATCGGAGGATATTTCCTTTTTCACCATAGCCCTCTATGGGCTTCCAAATATCACTTTGCCAATTCCACAAGAACTGTCTTAGCGAAAGGCTTCTTGAGGGGAAAGCTGTAACTCTGTGAGATGATTTCACAGAACACAAAGAAGTTTCTCAGAAAGCTTCTTTCTCTTTGTTATCGGAGGATATTTCCTTTGGCCCTATAGTCTTCAAAGGGATCCGAAATATCTGTTCTCAGGTTCCACAGAAATAAGGCTAGCAAAGAGATCCACAAAATACAGATGTAACTCTGTGAGTGGAAGTCACATATCACAGAGCCGTTTCTCAGAAAGCTTCTTTCCAGATTTCATTGGAGGGTATTTCCTTTTTCACCATAGCCCTCTATGGGCTTCCAAATATCACTTTGCCAATTCCACAAGAACTGTCTTACCGAAAGGCTTCTTGAGGGGAAAGCTGTAACTCTGTGAGATGATTTCACAGAACACAAAGAAGTTTCTAAGAAAGCTTCTTTCTCTTTGTTATGGGAGGATATTTCCTTTCGCCCTATAGTCTTCAAAGGGATCCAAAATAACTGTTCTCAGATTCCACAGAAATAAGGCTAGCAAAGAGATCCACGAAATACAGATGTAACTCTGTGAGTGGAAGTCACATATCACAGAGCAGTTTCTCAGAAAGCTTCTTTCCAGATTTCATCGGAGGATATTTCCTTTTTCACAATAGCCCTCTATGGGCTTCCAAATATAACTTTGCCAATTCCACAAGAACTGTCTTAGCGAAAGACTTCTTGAGGTGAAAGCTGTAACTCTGGGAGATGACTTCACAGAACACAAAGAAGTTTCTCAGAAGGCTTCTTTCTCTTTGTTATCGGAAGATATTTCCTTTGGCCCTATAGTCTTCAAAGGGATCCGAAATATCTGTTCTCAGATTCCACAGAAATAAGGCTAGCAAAGAGATCCACGAAATACAGATGTAACTCTGTGAGTGGAAGTCTCATATCACAGAGCAGTTTCTCAGAAAGCTTCTTTCCCGATTTCATGGGAAGATATTTCCTTTTTCACCATAGCCCTCTATGGGCTTCCAAATATCACCTTGCCAATTCCACAAGAACTGTCTTAGCGAAAGGCTTCTTGAGGGGAAAGCTGTAACTCTGAGAGATGATTTCACAGAACACAAAGAAGTTTCTCAGAAAGCTTCTTTCTCTTTGTTATGGGAGGATATTTCCTTTGGCCCTATAGTCTTCAAAGGGATCCGAAATATCTGTTCTCAGATTCCACAGAAATAAGGCTAGCAAAGAGATCCACGAAATACAGATGTAACTCTGTGAGTGGAAGTCACATATCACAGAGCAGTTTCTCAGAAAGCTTCTTTCCAGATTTCATCGGAGGATATTTCCTTTTTCACCATAGCCCTCTATGGGCTTCCAAATATCACTTTGCCAATTCCACAAGAACTGTCTTAGCGAAAGGCTTCTTGAGGGGAAAGCTGTAACTCTATGAGATGATTTCACAGAACACAAAGAAGTTTCTCAGAAAGCTTCTTTCTCTTTGTTATCGGAGGATATTTCCTTTGGCCCTATTGTCTTCAAAGGGATCCGAAATATCTGTTCTCAGATACCACAGAAATACGGCTAGCAAAGAGATCCGCAAAATACAGATATAACTCTGTGAGTGGAAGTCACATATCATAGAGCAGTTTCTCAGAAAGCTTCTTTCCAGATTTCATCGGAGGATATTTCCTTTTTCACCGTAGCCCCCTATGGGCTTCCAAATATCTCTTTGCCAATTCCACAAGAACTGTCTTAGCGAAAGGCTTCTTGAGGGGACAGCTGTAACTCTGTGAGATGATTTCACAGAACACAAAGAAGTTTTTCAGGAAGCTTCTTTCTCTTTGTTATGGGAGGATATTTCCTTTGGCCCTATAGTCTTCAAAGGGATTCTAAATATCTGCTCTCAGATTCCACAGAAATAAGGCTAGCAAAGAGATCCACGAAATACAGATGTAACTCTGTGAGTGGAAGTCACATATCTCAGAGCAGTTTCTCAGAAAGCTTCTTTCCAGATTTCATTGGAGATTATTTCCTTTTTCACCATAGCCCTCTATGGGCTTCCAAATATCACTTTGCCAATTCCACAAGAACTGTCTTAGCGAAAGGCTTCTTGAGTGGAAAGCTGTAACTCTGGGAGATGATTTCACAGAACACAAAGAAGTTTCTCAGAAAGCTTCTTTCTCTTTGTTATCGGAGGATATTTCCTTTGGCCCTATAGTCTTCAAAGGGATCCGAAATATCTGTTCTCAGATTCCACAGAAATAAGGCTAGCAAAGAGATCCACGAAATACAGATGTAACGCTGAGAGTGGAAGTCTCATATCACAGAGCAGTTTCTCAGAATGCTTCTTTCCAGATTTCATCGGAGGATATTTCCTTTTTCACCATAGCCGTCTATGGGCTTCCAAATATCACTTTGCCAATTCCACAAGAACTGTCTTAGCGAAAGGCTTCTTGAAAGGAAAGCTGTAAGTCTGTGAGATGATTTCACAGAACACAAAGAAGTTTCTCAGAAAGCTTCTTTCTCTTTGTTATCGGAGGATATTTCCTTTGGCCCTTTAGTCTTCAAAGGGATCCGAAGTATCTGTTCTCAGATTCCACAGAAATAAGGCTAGCAAAGAGATCCACGAAATACAGATGTAACTCAGTGAGTGGAAGTCACATATCAGAGAGCAGTTTCTCAGAAAGCTTCTTTCCAGATTTCATCGGAGGATATTTCCTTTTTCACCATAGCCGTCTATGGGCTTCCAAATATCACTTTGCCAATTCCACGAGAACTGTCTTAGCGAAAAGCTTCTTGAGGGAAAAGCTGCAACTCTAAGAGATGATTTCACAGAACACAAAGAAGTTTCTCAGAAAGCTTCTTTCTCTTTGATATCGGAGGATATTTCCTTTGGCCCTATAGTCTTCAAAGGGATCCGATATATCTGTTCTCAGATTCCACAGAAATAAGGCTAGCAAAGAGATCCACGAAATACAGATGTAACTCTGTGAGTGGAAGTCACATATCACAGAGCAGTTTCTCAGAAAGCTTCTTTCCAGATTTCATCTGAGGATAATTCCTTTTTCACCATAGCCCTCTATGGGCTTCCAAATATCACTTTGCCAATTCCACAAGAACTGTCTTAGCGAAAGGCTTCTTGAGGGGAAAGCTGTAACTCTATGAGATGATTTCACAGAACACAAAGAAGTTTCTCAGAAAGCTTCTTTCTCTTTGTTATCGGAGGATATTTCCTTTGGCCCTATAGTCTTCAAAGGGATCCGAAATATCTGTTCTCAGATACCACAGAAATAAGGGAAGCAAAGAGATCCACGAAATTAGGATGTAACTCTGTGAGTGGAAGTCACATATCATAGAGCAGTTTCTCAGAAAGCTTCTGTCCAGATTTCATCGGAGGATATTTCCTTTTTCACCTTAGCCCCCTATGGGCTTCCAAATATCACTTTGCCAATTCCACAAGAACTGTCTTAGCGAAAGGCTTCTTGAGGGGAAAGCTGTAACTCTGTGAGATGATTTCACAGAACACAAAGAAGTTTCTCAGGAAGCTTCTTTCTCTTTGTTATGGGAGGATATTTCCTTTGGCCCTATAGTCTTCAAAGGGATTCTAAATATCTGCTCTCAGATTCCACAGAAATAAGGCTAGCAAAGAGATCCACGAAATACAGATGTAACTCTGTGAGTGGAAGTCACATATCACAGAGCAGTTTCTCAGAAAGCTTCTTTCCAGATTTCATTGGAGGATATTTCCTTTTTCACCATAGCCCTCTATGGGCTTCCAAATATCACTTTGCCAATTCCACAAGAACTGTCTTAGCGAAAGGCTTCTTGAGGGGAAAGCTGTAACTCTGTGAGATGATTTCACAGAACACAAAGAAGTTTCTCAGAAAGCTTCTTTCTCTTTGTTATCGGAGGATATTTCCTTTGGCCCTATAGTCTTCAAAGGGATCCGAAATATCTATTCTCAGACTCCACAGAAATAAGGCTAGCAAAGAGATCCACGAAATACAGATATAACTCTGTGAGTATAAGTCACATATCACAGAGCAGTTTCTCAGAAAGTTTCTTTCCAGATTTCATCGGAGGATATTTCCTTTTTCAAGATAGCCCTCTATGGGCTTCCAAATATCACTTTGCCAATTCCACAAGAACTGTCTTAGCGAAAGTCTTCTTGAGAGGAAAGCTGTAACTCTGGGAGATGATTTCAAAGAACACAATGAAGTTTCTCAGAAAGCTTCTTTCTCTTTGTTATGGGAGGATATTTCCTTTCTCCCTATAGTCTTCAAAGGGATCCGAAATATCTGTTCTCAGATTCCACAGAAATAAGGCTAGCAAAGAGATCCACGAAATACCGATGTAACTCTGTGAGTGGAAGTCACATATCACAGAGCAGTTTCTCAGAAAGCTTCTTTCCAGATTTCATCGGAGGATATTTCCTTTTACACCGAAGCCCTCTATGGGCTTCCAAATATCACTTTGCCAATTCCACAAGAACTGTCTTAGCGAAAGGCTTCTTGAGGGGAAAGCTGCAACCCTGGGAG
The DNA here is from genome assembly GCF_049350105.2 of Macaca mulatta. Classification (NCBI taxonomy): domain Eukaryota; kingdom Metazoa; phylum Chordata; class Mammalia; order Primates; family Cercopithecidae; genus Macaca; species Macaca mulatta. The sequence goes on from NC_133417.1 coordinate 35,110,975, forward strand.
ATGATTTCACAGAACACAAAGAAGTTTCTCAGAAAGCTTCTTTCTCTTTGTTATCGGAGGATACTTCCTTTGGCCCTATAGTCCTCAAAGGGATCGGAAATATCTGTTCTCAGATTCCACAGAAATAAGGCTAGCAAAGAGATCCACGAAATACAGATGTAACTCTGTGAGTGGAAGTCACATATCACAGAGCAGTTTCTCAGAAAGCTTCTTTCCAGATTTCATCGGAGGATATTTCCTTTTTCACCATAGCCCTCTATGGGCTTCCAAATATCACTTTGCCAATTCCAGAAGAACTGTCTTAGCGAAAGGCTTCTGGAGGGGAAAGCTGTAACTCTGGGAGATGATTTCACAGAACACAAAGAAGTTTTTCAGGAAGCTTCTTTCTCTTTGTTATGGGAGGATATTTCCTTTGGCCCTATAGTCTTCAAAGGGATCCGAAATATCTGTTCTCAGATTCCACAGAAATAAGGCTAGCAAAGAGATCCACGAAATACAGATGTAACTCTGTGAGTGGAAGTCACATATCACAGAGCAGTTTCTCAGAAAGCTTCTTTCCAGATTTCATCTGAGGATATTTCCTTTTACACCATAGCCCTTTATGGGCTTCCAAATATCACTTTGCCAATTCCACAAGAACTGTCTTAGCGAAAGGCTTCTTGAGGGGAAAGCTGTAACTCTATGAGATGATTTCACAGAACACAAAGAAGTTTCTCAGAAAGCTTCTTTCTCTTTGTTATCGGAGGATATTTCCTTTGGCCCTATAGTCTTCAAAGGGATCCGAAATATCTGTTCTCAGACTCCACAGAAACAAGGCTAGCAAAGAGATCCACGAAATACAGATGAAACTCTGTGAGTGGAAGTCTCATATCACAGAGGAGTTTCTCAGAATGCTTCTTTCCAGATTTCATCGGAGGATATTTCCTTTTTCACCATAGCCCTCTATGGGCTTCCAAATATCACTCTGCCAATTCCACAAGAACTGTCTTAGCGAAAGGCTTCTTGAAGGGAAAGCTGTAACTCTATGAGATGATTTCACAGAACACAAAGAAGTTTCTCAGAAAGCTTCTTTCTCTTTGTTAACGGAGGATATTTCCTTTGGCCCTATAGTCTTCAAAGGGATCCGAAATATCTGTTCTCAGATTCCACAGAAATAAGGCTAGCAAAGAGATCCACGAAATACAGATGTAACTCTGTGAGTGGAAGTCACATATCACAGAGCAGTTTCTCAGAAAGCTTCTTTCCAGATTTCATCGGAGGATATTTCCTTTTTCAAGATAGCCCTCTATGGGCTTCCAAATATCACTTTGCCAATTCCACAAGAACTGTCTTAGCGAAAGTCTTCTTGAGAGGAAAGCTGTAACTCTGTGAGATGATTTCAAAGAATACAATGAAGTTTCTCAGAAAGCTTCTTTCTCTTTGTTATGGGAGGATATTTCCTTTCTCCCTATAGTCTTCAAAGGGATCCGAAATATCTGTTCTCAGATTCCACAGAAATAAGGCTAGCAAAGAGATCCACGAAATACCGATGTAACTCTGTGAGTGGAAGTCACATATCACAGAGCAGTTTCTCAGAAATCTTCTTTCCAGATTTCATCGGAGGATATTTCCTTTTTCACCGTAGCCCTCTATGGGCTTCCAAATATCACTTTGCCAATTCCACAAGAACTGTCTTAGCGAAAGGCTTCTTGAGGGGAAAGCTGCAACTCTGGGAGATGATTTCACAGAACACAAAGAAGTTTCTCAGAAAGCTTCTTTCTCTTTGTTATCGGAGGATATTTCCTTTGGCCCTATAGTCTTCAAAGGGATCCGAAATATCTGTTCTCAGATTCCACAGAAATAAGGCTAGCAAAGAGATCCACGAAATACAGATGTAACTCTGTGAGTGGAAGTCACATATCACAGAGCAGTTTCTCAGAAAGCTTCTTTCCAGATTTCATCGGAGGATATTTCCTTTTTCACCATAGCCCACTATGGGCTTCCAAATATCACTTTGCCAATTCCAGAAGAACTGTCTTAGCGAAAGGCTTCTGGAGGGGAAAGCTGTAACTCTGGGAGATGATTTCACAGAACACAAAGAAGTTTTTCAGGAAGCTTCTTTCTCTTTGTTATGGGAGGATATTTCCTTTGGCCCTATAGTCTTCAAAGGGATCCGAAATATCTGTTCTCAGATTCCACAGAAATAAGGCTAGCAAAGAGATCCACGAAATACAGATGTAACTCTGTGAGTGGAAGTCACATATCACAGAGCAGTTTCTCAGAAAGCTTTTTTCCAGATTTCATCTGAGGATATTTCCTTTTACACCATAGCCCTCTATGGGCTTCCAAATATCACTTTGCCAATTCCACAAGAACTGTCTTAGCGAAAGGCTTCTTGAGGGGAAAGCTGTAACTCTGTGAGATGATTTCACAGAACATAAAGAAGTTTCTCAGAAAGCTTCTTTCTCTTTGTTATCGGAGGATATTTCCTTTGGCCCTATAGTCTTCAAAGGGATCCGAAATATCTATTCTCAGACTCCACAGAAATAAGGCTAGCAAAGAGATCCACGAAATACAGATGTAACGCTGTGAGTGGAAGTCTCATATCACAGAGCAGTTTCTCAGAATGCTTCTTTCCAGATTTCATCGGAGGATATTTCCTTTTTCACCATAGCCGTCTATGGGCTTCCAAATATCACTTTTTCAATTCCACAAGAACTGTCTTAGCGAAAGGCTTCTTGAGGGGAAAGGTGTAACTCTGTGAGATGATTTCACAGAACACAAAGAAGTTTCTCAGAAAGCTTCTTTCTCTTTGTTATCGGAGGATATTTCCTTTGGCCCTGTATTCTTCAAAGGGATCCGAAATATCTGTTCTCAGATTCCACAGAAATAAGGCTAGCAAAGAGATCCACGAAATACAGATGTAACTCTTTGAGTGGAAGTCACATATCACAGAGCAGTTTCTCAGAAACCTTCTTTCCAGATTTCATCTGAGGATATTTCCTTTTTCACCATAGCCCTCTATGGGCTTCCAAATATCACTCTGCCAATTCCACAAGAACTGTCTTAGCGAAAGGCTTCTTGAAGGGAAAGCTGTAACTCTATGAGATGATTTCACAGAACACAAAGAAGTTTCTCAGAAAGCTTCTTTCTCTTTGTTATCGGAGGATATTTCCTTTGGCCCTATAGTCTTCAAAGGGATCCGAAATATCTGTTCTCAGATTCCACAGAAATAAGGCTAGCAAAGAGATCCACGAAATACAGATGTAACTCTGTGAGTGGAAGTCACATATCACAGAGCAGTTTCTCAGAAAGCTTCTTTCCAGATTTCATCGGAGGATATTTCCTTTTTCATCATAGCCCTCTATGGGCTTCCAAATATCACTTTGCCAATTCCACAAGAACTGTCTTAGCGAAAGGCTGCTTGAGGGGAAAGCTGTAACTCTGTGAGATGATTTCACAGAGCACAAAGAAGTTTCTCAGAAAGCTTCTTTCTCTTTGTTATCGGAGGATATTTCCTTTGGCCCTATAGTCTTCAAAGGGATCCGAAATATCTGTTCTCAGATTCCACAGAAATAAGGCTAGCAAAGAGATCCACAAAATACAGATGTAACTCTGTGAGTCGAAGTCACATATCACAGAGCAGTTTCTCAGAAAGCTTCTTTCCAGATTTCATTGGAGGGTATTTCCCTTTTCACCATAGCCCTCTATGGGCTTCCAAATATCACTTTGCCAATTCCACAAAAACTGTCTTAGCGAAAGGCTTCTTCAGGGGAAAGCTGTAACTCTGGGAGATGATTTCACAGAACACAAAGAAGTTTCTCAGAAAGCTTCTTTCTCTTTGTTATCGGAGGATATTTCCTTTGGCCCTATAGTCTTCAAAGGGATCTGAAATATCTGTTCTCAGACTCCACAGAAATAAGGCTAGCAAAGAGATCCACGAAATACAGATGAAACTCTGTGAGTGGAAGTCTCATATCACAGAGCAGTTTCTCAGAATGCTTCTTTCCAGATTTCATCGGTGGATATTTCCTTTTTCACCATAGCCCTCTATGTTCTTCCAAATATCACTTTGCCAATTCCACAAGAACTGTCTTAGCGAAAGGCTTCTTGAGGGGAAAGCTGTAACTTTGTGAGATGATTTCTCAGAACACAAAGAAGTTTCTCAGAAAACTTGTATCTCTTTGTTATCGGAGGATATTTCCTTTGGCCCTATTGTCTTCAAAGGGATCCGAAATATCTGTTCTCAGATTCCACAGAAATAAGGCTAGCAAAGAGATACACGAAATACAGATGTAACTCTGTGAGTGGAAGTCACATATCACAGAGCAGTTTCTCAGAAAGCTTCTTTCCAGATTTCATCGGAGGATATTTCCTTTTTCACCATAGCCCTCTATGGGCTTCCAAATATCACTTTGCCAATTCCACAAGAACTGTCTTAGCGAAAGGCTTCTTGAGGGGAAAGCTGCAACTCTGGGAGATGATTTCACTGAACACAAAGAATTTTCTCAGAAAGCTTCTTTCTCTTTGTTATCGGAGGATATTTCCTTTGGCCCTATAGTCTTCAAAGGGATCCGAAATATCTGTTTTCAGATTCCACAGAAACAAGGCTAGCAAAGAGATCCACGAAATACAGATGTAACTCTGTGAGTGGAAGTCACATATCACAGAGCAGTTTCTCAGAATGCTTCTTTCCAGATTTCATCTGAGGATATTTCCTTTTTCACCATAGCCCTCTATGGGCTTCCAAATATCACTTTGCCAATTCCACAAGAACTGTCTTAGCGAAAGGCTTCTTGAGGGGAAAGCTGTAACTCTATGAGATGATTTCACAGAACACAAAGAAGTTTCTCAGAAAGCTTCTTTCTCTTTGTTATGGGAGGATATTTCCTTTGGCCCTATAGTCTTCAAAGGGATCCGAAATATCTGTTCTCAGATTCCACAGAAATAAGGCTAGCAAAGAGATCCACGAAATACAGATGTAACTCTGTGAGTGGAAGTCACATATCACAGAGCAGTTTCTCAGAAAGCTTCTTTCCAGATTTCATCGGAGGATATTTCCTTTTTCACCATAGCCCTCTATGGGCTTCCAAATATCACTTTGCCAATTCCACAAGAACTGTCTTAGCGAAAGGCTTCTTGAGGGGAAAGCTGTAACTCTGTGAGATGATTTCACAGAACACAAAGAAGTTTCTCAGAAAGCTTCTTTCTCTTTGTTATCGGAGGATATTTCCTTTGGCCCTATAGTCTTCAAAGGGATCCGAAATATCTGTTCTCAGGTTCCACAGAAATAAGGCTAGCAAAGAGATCCACAAAATACAGATGTAACTCTGTGAGTGGAAGTCACATATCACAGAGCCGTTTCTCAGAAAGCTTCTTTCCAGATTTCATTGGAGGGTATTTCCTTTTTCACCATAGCCCTCTATGGGCTTCCAAATATCACTTTGCCAATTCCACAAGAACTGTCTTACCGAAAGGCTTCTTGAGGGGAAAGCTGTAACTCTGTGAGATGATTTCACAGAACACAAAGAAGTTTCTAAGAAAGCTTCTTTCTCTTTGTTATGGGAGGATATTTCCTTTCGCCCTATAGTCTTCAAAGGGATCCAAAATAACTGTTCTCAGATTCCACAGAAATAAGGCTAGCAAAGAGATCCACGAAATACAGATGTAACTCTGTGAGTGGAAGTCACATATCACAGAGCAGTTTCTCAGAAAGCTTCTTTCCAGATTTCATCGGAGGATATTTCCTTTTTCACAATAGCCCTCTATGGGCTTCCAAATATAACTTTGCCAATTCCACAAGAACTGTCTTAGCGAAAGACTTCTTGAGGTGAAAGCTGTAACTCTGGGAGATGACTTCACAGAACACAAAGAAGTTTCTCAGAAGGCTTCTTTCTCTTTGTTATCGGAAGATATTTCCTTTGGCCCTATAGTCTTCAAAGGGATCCGAAATATCTGTTCTCAGATTCCACAGAAATAAGGCTAGCAAAGAGATCCACGAAATACAGATGTAACTCTGTGAGTGGAAGTCTCATATCACAGAGCAGTTTCTCAGAAAGCTTCTTTCCAGATTTCATGGGAAGATATTTCCTTTTTCACCATAGCCCTCTATGGGCTTCCAAATATCACCTTGCCAATTCCACAAGAACTGTCTTAGCGAAAGGCTTCTTGAGGGGAAAGCTGTAACTCTGAGAGATGATTTCACAGAACACAAAGAAGTTTCTCAGAAAGCTTCTTTCTCTTTGTTATGGGAGGATATTTCCTTTGGCCCTATAGTCTTCAAAGGGATCCGAAATATCTGTTCTCAGATTCCACAGAAATAAGGCTAGCAAAGAGATCCACGAAATACAGATGTAACTCTGTGAGTGGAAGTCACATATCACAGAGCAGTTTCTCAGAAAGCTTCTTTCCAGATTTCATCGGAGGATATTTCCTTTTTCACCATAGCCCTCTATGGGCTTCCAAATATCACTTTGCCAATTCCACAAGAACTGTCTTAGCGAAAGGCTTCTTGAGGGGAAAGCTGTAACTCTATGAGATGATTTCACAGAACACAAAGAAGTTTCTCAGAAAGCTTCTTTCTCTTTGTTATCGGAGGATATTTCCTTTGGCCCTATTGTCTTCAAAGGGATCCGAAATATCTGTTCTCAGATACCACAGAAATACGGCTAGCAAAGAGATCCGCAAAATACAGATATAACTCTGTGAGTGGAAGTCACATATCATAGAGCAGTTTCTCAGAAAGCTTCTTTCCAGATTTCATCGGAGGATATTTCCTTTTTCACCGTAGCCCCCTATGGGCTTCCAAATATCTCTTTGCCAATTCCACAAGAACTGTCTTAGCGAAAGGCTTCTTGAGGGGACAGCTGTAACTCTGTGAGATGATTTCACAGAACACAAAGAAGTTTTTCAGGAAGCTTCTTTCTCTTTGTTATGGGAGGATATTTCCTTTGGCCCTATAGTCTTCAAAGGGATTCTAAATATCTGCTCTCAGATTCCACAGAAATAAGGCTAGCAAAGAGATCCACGAAATACAGATGTAACTCTGTGAGTGGAAGTCACATATCTCAGAGCAGTTTCTCAGAAAGCTTCTTTCCAGATTTCATTGGAGATTATTTCCTTTTTCACCATAGCCCTCTATGGGCTTCCAAATATCACTTTGCCAATTCCACAAGAACTGTCTTAGCGAAAGGCTTCTTGAGTGGAAAGCTGTAACTCTGGGAGATGATTTCACAGAACACAAAGAAGTTTCTCAGAAAGCTTCTTTCTCTTTGTTATCGGAGGATATTTCCTTTGGCCCTATAGTCTTCAAAGGGATCCGAAATATCTGTTCTCAGATTCCACAGAAATAAGGCTAGCAAAGAGATCCACGAAATACAGATGTAACGCTGAGAGTGGAAGTCTCATATCACAGAGCAGTTTCTCAGAATGCTTCTTTCCAGATTTCATCGGAGGATATTTCCTTTTTCACCATAGCCGTCTATGGGCTTCCAAATATCACTTTGCCAATTCCACAAGAACTGTCTTAGCGAAAGGCTTCTTGAAAGGAAAGCTGTAAGTCTGTGAGATGATTTCACAGAACACAAAGAAGTTTCTCAGAAAGCTTCTTTCTCTTTGTTATCGGAGGATATTTCCTTTGGCCCTTTAGTCTTCAAAGGGATCCGAAGTATCTGTTCTCAGATTCCACAGAAATAAGGCTAGCAAAGAGATCCACGAAATACAGATGTAACTCAGTGAGTGGAAGTCACATATCAGAGAGCAGTTTCTCAGAAAGCTTCTTTCCAGATTTCATCGGAGGATATTTCCTTTTTCACCATAGCCGTCTATGGGCTTCCAAATATCACTTTGCCAATTCCACGAGAACTGTCTTAGCGAAAAGCTTCTTGAGGGAAAAGCTGCAACTCTAAGAGATGATTTCACAGAACACAAAGAAGTTTCTCAGAAAGCTTCTTTCTCTTTGATATCGGAGGATATTTCCTTTGGCCCTATAGTCTTCAAAGGGATCCGATATATCTGTTCTCAGATTCCACAGAAATAAGGCTAGCAAAGAGATCCACGAAATACAGATGTAACTCTGTGAGTGGAAGTCACATATCACAGAGCAGTTTCTCAGAAAGCTTCTTTCCAGATTTCATCTGAGGATAATTCCTTTTTCACCATAGCCCTCTATGGGCTTCCAAATATCACTTTGCCAATTCCACAAGAACTGTCTTAGCGAAAGGCTTCTTGAGGGGAAAGCTGTAACTCTATGAGATGATTTCACAGAACACAAAGAAGTTTCTCAGAAAGCTTCTTTCTCTTTGTTATCGGAGGATATTTCCTTTGGCCCTATAGTCTTCAAAGGGATCCGAAATATCTGTTCTCAGATACCACAGAAATAAGGGAAGCAAAGAGATCCACGAAATTAGGATGTAACTCTGTGAGTGGAAGTCACATATCATAGAGCAGTTTCTCAGAAAGCTTCTGTCCAGATTTCATCGGAGGATATTTCCTTTTTCACCTTAGCCCCCTATGGGCTTCCAAATATCACTTTGCCAATTCCACAAGAACTGTCTTAGCGAAAGGCTTCTTGAGGGGAAAGCTGTAACTCTGTGAGATGATTTCACAGAACACAAAGAAGTTTCTCAGGAAGCTTCTTTCTCTTTGTTATGGGAGGATATTTCCTTTGGCCCTATAGTCTTCAAAGGGATTCTAAATATCTGCTCTCAGATTCCACAGAAATAAGGCTAGCAAAGAGATCCACGAAATACAGATGTAACTCTGTGAGTGGAAGTCACATATCACAGAGCAGTTTCTCAGAAAGCTTCTATCCAGATTTCATTGGAGATTATTTCCTTTTTCACCATAGCCCTCTAAGGGCTTCCAAATATCACTTTGCCAATTCCACAAGAACTGTCTTAGCGAAAGACTTCTTGAGGGGAAAGCTGTAACTCTGTGAGATGATTTCACAGAACACAAAGAAGTTTCTCAGAAAGCTTCTTTCTCTTTGTTATCGGAGGATATTTCCTTTGGCCATATTGTCTTCAAAGGGATCGGAAATATCTGTTCTCAGATTCCACAGAAATAAGGCTAGCAAAGAGATCCACGAAATACAGATGTAACTCTGTGAGTGGAAGTCAGATATCAGAGAGCAGTTTCTCAGAAAGCTTCTTTCCAGATTTCATCGGAGGATATTTCCTTTTTCAAGATAGCCCTCTATGGGCTTCCAAATATCACCTTGCCAATTCAACAAGAACTGTCTTAGCGAAAGGCTTCTTCAGAGGAAAGCTGTAACTCTGTGAGATGATTTCACAGAACACAAAGAAGTTTCTCAGAAAGCTTCCTTCTCTTTGTTATGGGAGGATATTAACTTTCGCCCTATAGTCTTCAAAGGGATCCGAAATATCTGTTCTCAGATTCCACAGAAATAAGGCTAGCAAAGAGATCCACGAAATACAGATGTAACTCTGTGAGTGGAAGTCACATATCACAGAGCAGTTTCTCAGAAAGCTTCTTTCCAGATTTCATCGGAGGATATTTCCTTTTTCACAATAGCCCTCTAGGGGCTTCCAAATATCACTTTGCCAATTCCACAAGAACTGTCTTAGCGAAAGACTTCTTGAGGGGAAAGCTGTAACTCTGGGAGATGATTTCACAGAACACAAAGAAGTTTCTCAGAAAGCTTCTTTCTCTTTGTTATCGGAGGATATTTCTTTTGGCCCTATAGTCTTCAAAGGGATCCGAAATATCTGTTCTCAGATTCCACAGAAATAAGGCTAGCAAAGAGATCCACGAAATACAGATGTAACTCTGTGAGTGGAAGTCACATATCACAGAGCAGTTTCTCAGAAAGCTTCTTTCCAGATTTAATTCGAGGATATTTCCTTTTTCACCATAGCCCTCTATGGGCTTCCAAATATCACTTCGCCAATTCCACAAGAACTGTCTTACCGAAAGGCTTCTTGAGGGGAAAGCTGTAACTCTATGAGATGATTTCACAGAACACAAAGAAGTTTCTCAGAAAGCTTCTTTCTCTTTGTTATGGGAGGATATTTCCTTTGGCCCTATAGTCTTCAAAGGGATCCGAAATATCTGTTCTCAGATACCACAGAAATACGGCTAGCAAAGAGATCCGCGAAATACAGATGTAACTCTGTGAGTGGAAGTCACATATCATAGAGCAGTTTCTCAGAAAGCTTCTTTCCAGATTTCATCGGAGGATATTTCCTTTTCAACCGTAGCCCCATATGGGCTTCCAAATATCACTTTGCCAATTCCACAAGAACTGTCTTAGCGAAAGGCTTCTTGAGGGGACAGCTGTAACTCTGTGAGATGATTTCACAGAACACAAAGAAGTTTCTCAGGAAGCTTCTTTCTCTTTGTTATGGGAGGATATTTCCTTTGGCCCTATAGTCTTCAAAGGGATTCTAAATATCTGCTCTCAGATTCCACAGAAATAAGGCTAGCAAAGAGATCCACGAAATACAGATGTAACTCTGTGAGTGGAAGTCACATATCACAGAGCAGTTTCTCAGAAAGCTTCTTTCCAGATTTCATTGGAGATTATTTCCTTTTTCACCATAGCCCTCTATGGGCTTCCAAATATCACTTTGCCAATTCCACAAGAACTGTCTTAGCGAAAGACTTCTTGAGGGGAAAGCTGTAACTCTGTGAGATGATTTCACAGAACACAAAGAAGTTTCTCAGAAAGCTTCTTTCTCTTTGTTATCGGAGGATATTTCCTTTGGCCCTATAGTCTTCAAAGGGATCCGAAATATCTGTTCTCAGACTCCACAGAAATAAGGCTAGCAAAGAGATCCAGGAAATACAGATGAAACTCTGTGAGTGGAAGTCTCATATCACAGAGCAGTTTCTCAGAATGCTTCTTTCCAGATTTCATCGGAGGATATTTCCTTTTTCACCATAGCCCTCTATGGGCTTCCAAATATCACTTTGCCAATTCCACAAGAACTGTCTTAGCGAAAGGCTTCTTGAGGGGAAAGCTGTAACTCTGTGAGATGATTTCACAGAACACAAAGAAGTTTCTCAGAAAGCTTCTTTCTCTTTGTTATCGGAGGATATTTCCTTTGGCCCTATAGTCTTCAAAGGGATCCGAAATATCTGTTCTCAGATTCCACAGAAATAAGGCTAGCAAAGAGATCCACGAAATACAGATGTAACTCTGTGAGTGGAAGTCACATATCACAGAGCAGTTTCTCAGAAAGCTTCTTTCCAGATTTCATCGGAGGATATTTCCTTTTTCACCATAGCCCTCTATGGGCTTCCAAATATCACTTTGCCAATTCCACAAGAACTGTCTTAGCGAAAGGCTTCTTGAGGGGAAAGCTGTAACTCTATGAGATGATTTCACAGAACACAAAGAAGTTTCTCAGAAAGCTTCTTTCTCTTTGTTATCGGAGGATATTTCCTTTGGCCCTATTGTCTTCAAAGGGATCCGAAATATCTGTTCTCAGATACCACAGAAATACGGCTAGCAAAGAGATCCGCAAAATACAGATATAACTCTGTGAGTGGAAGTCACATATCATAGAGCAGTTTCTCAGAAAGCTTCTTTCCAGATTTCATCGGAGGATATTTCCTTTTTCACCGTAGCCCCCTATGGGCTTCCAAATATCTCTTTGCCAATTCCACAAGAACTGTCTTAGCGAAAGGCTTCTTGAGGGGACAGCTGTAACTCTGTGAGATGATTTCACAGAACACAAAGAAGTTTCTCAGGAAGCTTCTTTCTCTTTGTTATGGGAGGATATTTCCTTTGGCCCTATAGTCTTCAAAGGGATTCTAAATATCTGCTCTCAGATTCCACAGAAATAAGGCTAGCAAAGAGATCCACGAAATACAGATGTAACTCTGTGAGTGGAAGTCACATATCACAGAGCAGTTTCTCAGAAATCTTCTTTCCAGATTTCATCGGAGGATATTTCCTTTTTCACCGTAGCCCTCTATGGGCTTCCAAATATCACTTTGCCAATTCCACAAGAACTGTCTTAGCGAAAGGCTTCTTGAGGGGAAAGCTGCAACTCTGGGAGATGATTTCACAGAACACAAAGAAGTTTCTCAGAAAGCTTCTTTCTCTTTGTTATCGGAGGATATTTCCTTTGGCCCTATAGTCTTCAAAGGGATCCGAAATATCTGTTCTCAGATTCCACAGAAATAAGGCTAGCAAAGAGATCCACGAAATACAGATGTAACTCTGTGAGTGGAAGTCACATATCACAGAGCAGTTTCTCAGAAAGCTTTTTACCAGATTTCATCTGAGGATATTTCCTTTTACACCATTGCCCTCTATGGGCTTCCAAATATCACTTTGCCAATTCCACAAGAACTGTCTTAGCGAAAGGCTTCTTGAGGGGAAAGCTGTAACTCTATGAGATGATTTCACAGAACACAAAGAAGTTTCTCAGAAAGCTTCTTTCTCTTTGTTATCGGAGGATACTTCCTTTGGCCCTATAGTCTTCAAAGGGATCGGAAATATCTGTTCTCAGATTCCACAGAAATAAGGCTAGCAAAGAGATCCACGAAATACAGATGTAACTCTGTGAGTGGAAGTCACATATCACAGAGCAGTTTCTCAGAAAGCTTCTTTCCAGATTTCATCGGAGGATATTTCCTTTTTCACCATAGCCCACTATGGGCTTCCAAATATCACTTTGCCAATTCCAGAAGAACTGTCTTAGCGAAAGGCTTCTGGAGGGGAAAGCTGTAACTCTGGGAGATGATTTCACAGAACACAAAGAAGTTTTTCAGGAAGCTTCTTTCTCTTTGTTATGGGAGGATATTTCCTTTGGCCCTATAGTCTTCAAAGGGATCCGAAATATCTGTTCTCAGATTCCACAGAAATAAGGCTAGCAAAGAGATCCACGAAATACAGATGTAACTCTGTGAGTGGAAGTCACATATCACAGAGCAGTTTCTCAGAAAGCTTTTTTCCAGATTTCATCTGAGGATATTTCCTTTTACACCATAGCCCTCTATGGGCTTCCAAATATCACTTTGCCAATTCCACAAGAACTGTCTTAGCGAAAGGCTTCTTGAGGGGAAAGCTGTAACTCTATGAGATGATTTCACAGAACACAAAGAAGTTTCTCAGAAAGCTTCTTTCTCTTTGTTATCGTAGGATATTTCCTTTGGCCCTATAGTCTTCAAAGGGATTCTAAATATCTGCTCTCAGATTCCACAGAAATAAGGCTAGCAAAGAGATCCACGAAATACAGATGTAACTCTGTGAGTGGAAATCACATATCACAGAGCAGTTTCTCAGAAAGCTTCTTTCCAGATTTCATTCGAGGATATTTCCTTTTTCACCATAGCCCTCTATGGGCTTCCAAATATCACTTTGCCAATTCCACAAGAACTGTCTTAGCGAAAGGCTTCTTGAGGGGAAAGCTGTAACTCTGTGAGATTATTTCACAGAACATAAAGAAGTTTCTCAGAAAGCTTCTTTCTCTTTGTTATCGGAGGATATTTCCTTTGGCCCCATAGTCTTCAAAGGGATCCGAAATATCTATTCTCAGACTCCACAGAAATAAGGCTAGCAAAGAGATCCACGAAATACAGATATAACTCTGTGAGTGGAAGTCACATATCACAGAGCAGTTTCTCAGAAAGATTCTTTCCAGATTTCATCGGAGGATATTTCCTTTTTCAAGATAGCCCTCTATGGGCTTCCAAATATCACTTTGCCTATTCCACAAGAACTGTCTTAGCGAAAGTCTTCTTGAGAGGAAAGCTGTTACTCTGGGAGATGATTTCAAAGAACACAAAGAAGTTTCTCAGAAAGCTTCTTTCTCTTTGTTATGGGAGGATATTTCCTTTCTCCCTATAGTCTTCAAAGGGATCCGAAATATCTGTTCTCAGATTTCACAGAAATAAGGCTAGCAAAGGGATCCACGAAATACCGATGTAACTCTGTGAGTGGAAGTCACATATCACAGAGCAGTTTCTCAGAAAGCTTCTTTCCAGATTTCATCGGAGGATATTTCCTTTTTCACCGTAGCCCTCTATGGGCTTCCAAATATCACTTTGCCAATTCCACAAGAACTGTCTTAGCGAAAGGCTTCTTGAGGGGAAAGCTGCAACTCTGGGAGATGATTTCACAGAACACAAAGAAGTTTCTCAGAAAGCTTCTTTCTCTTTTTTATCGTAGGATATTTCCTTTGGCCCTATAGTCTTCAAAGGGATCCGAAATATCTGTTCTCAGATTCCACAGAAATAAGGCTAGCAAAGAGATCCACGAAATACAGATGTAACTCTGTGAGTGGAAGTCACATATCACAGAGCAGTTTCTCAGAAAGCTTTTTTCCAGATTTCATCTGAGGATATTTTTTTTTACACCATAGCCCTCTATGGGCTTCCAAATATCACTTTGCCAATTCCACAAGAACTGTCTTAGCGAAAGGCTTCTTGAGGGGAAAGCTGTAACTCTATGAGATGATTTCACAGAACACAAAGAAGTTTCTCAGAAAGCTTCTTTCTCTTTGTTATCGGAGGATATTTCCTTTGGCCCTATAGTCTTCAAAGGGATCCGAAATATCTGTTCTCAGACTCCACAGAAACAAGGCTAGCAAAGAGATCCACGAAATACAGATGAAACTCTGTGAGTGGAAGTCTCATATCACAGAGGAGTTTCTCAGAATGCTTCTTTCCAGATTTCATCGGAGGATATTTCCTTTTTCACCATAGCCCTCTATGGGCTTCCAAATATCACTTTGCCAATTCCACAAGAACTGTCTTAGCGAAAGGCTTCTTGAGGGGAAAGCTGTAACTCTGGGAGATGATTTCACAGAACACAAAGAAGTTTCTCAGAAAGCTTCTTTCTCTTTGTTATCGGAGGATATTTCCTTTGGCCCTATTGTCTTCAAAGGGATCCGAAATATCGGTTCTCAGATTCCACAGAAATAAGGCTAGCAAAGAGATCCACGAAATACAGATGTAACGCTGTGAGTGGAAGTCTCATATCACAGAGCAGTTTCTCAGAAACCTTCTTTCCAGATTTCATCTGAGGATATTTCCTTTTTCACCATAGCCCTCTATGGGCTTCCAAATATCACTCTGCCAATTCCACAAGAACTGTCTTAGCGAAAGGCTTCTTGAAGGGAAAGCTGTAACTCTATGAGATGATTTCACAGAACACAAAGAAGTTTCTCAGAAAGCTTCTTTCTCTTTGTTATCGGAGGATATTTCCTTTGGCCCTATAGTCTTCAAAGGGATCCGAAATATCTGTTCTCAGATTCCACAGAAATAAGGCTAGCAAAGAGATCCACGAAATACAGATGTAACTCTGTGAGTGGAAGTCACATATCACAGAGCAGTTTCTCAGAAAGCTTCTTTCCAGATTTCATCGGAGGATATTTCCTTTTTCACCATAGCCCTCTATGGGCTTCCAAATATCACTTTGCCAATTCCACAAGAACTGTCTTAGCGAAAGGCTGCTTGAGGGGAAAGCTGTAACTCTGTGAGATGATTTCACAGAGCACAAAGAAGTTTCTCAGAAAGCTTCTTTCTCTTTGTTATCGGAGGATATTTCCTTTGGCCCTATAGTCTTCAAAGGGATCCGAAATATCTGTTCTCAGATTCCACAGAAATAAGGCTAGCAAAGAGATCCACAAAATACAGATGTAACTCTGTGAGTCGAAGTCACATATCACAGAGCAGTTTCTCAGAAAGCTTCTTTCCAGATTTCATTGGAGGGTATTTCCCTTTTCACCATAGCCCTCTATGGGCTTCCAAATATCACTTTGCCAATTCCACAAAAACTGTCTTAGAGAAAGGCTTCTTCAGGGGAAAGCTGTAACTCTGGGAGATGATTTCACAGAACACAAAGAAGTTTCTCAGAAAGCTTCTTTCTCTTTGTTATCGGAGGATATTTCCTTTGGCCCTATAGTCTTCAAAGGGATCTGAAATATCTGTTCTCAGACTCCACAGAAATAAGGCTAGCAAAGAGATCCACGAAATACAGATGAAACTCTGTGAGTGGAAGTCTCATATCACAGAGCAGTTTCTCAGAATGCTTCTTTCCAGATTTCATCGGTGGATATTTCCTTTTTCACCATAGCCCTCTATGTTCTTCCAAATATCACTTTGCCAATTCCACAAGAACTGTCTTAGCGAAAGGCTTCTTGAGGGGAAAGCTGTAACTTTGTGAGATGATTTCTCAGAACACAAAGAAGTTTCTCAGAAAACTTGTATCTCTTTGTTATCGGAGGATATTTCCTTTGGCCCTATTGTCTTCAAAGGGATCCGAAATATCTGTTCTCAGATTCCACAGAAATAAGGCTAGCAAAGAGATACACGAAATACAGATGTAACTCTGTGAGTGGAAGTCACATATCACAGAGCAGTTTCTCAGAAAGCTTCTTTCCAGATTTCATCGGAGGATATTTCCTTTTTCACCATAGCCCTCTATGGGCTTCCAAATATCACTTTGCCAATTCCACAAGAACTGTCTTAGCGAAAGGCTTCTTGAGGGGAAAGCTGCAACTCTGGGAGATGATTTCACTGAACACAAAGAATTTTCTCAGAAAGCTTCTTTCTCTTTGTTATCGGAGGATATTTCCTTTGGCCCTATAGTCTTCAAAGGGATCCGAAATATCTGTTTTCAGATTCCACAGAAACAAGGCTAGCAAAGAGATCCACGAAATACAGATGTAACTCTGTGAGTGGAAGTCACATATCACAGAGCAGTTTCTCAGAATGCTTCTTTCCAGATTTCATCTGAGGATATTTCCTTTTTCACCATAGCCCTCTATGGGCTTCCAAATATCACTTTGCCAATTCCACAAGAACTGTCTTAGCGAAAGGCTTCTTGAGGGGAAAGCTGTAACTCTATGAGATGATTTCACAGAACACAAAGAAGTTTCTCAGAAAGCTTCTTTCTCTTTGTTATGGGAGGATATTTCCTTTGGCCCTATAGTCTTCAAAGGGATCCGAAATATCTGTTCTCAGATTCCACAGAAATAAGGCTAGCAAAGAGATCCACGAAATACAGATGTAACTCTGTGAGTGGAAGTCACATATCACAGAGCAGTTTCTCAGAAAGCTTCTTTCCAGATTTCATCGGAGGATATTTCCTTTTTCACCATAGCCCTCTATGGGCTTCCAAATATCACTTTGCCAATTCCACAAGAACTGTCTTAGCGAAAGGCTTCTTGAGGGGAAAGCTGTAACTCTATGAGATGATTTCACAGAACACAAAGAAGTTTCTCAGAAAGCTTCTTTCTCTTTGTTATCGGAGGATATTTCCTTTGGCCCTATTGTCTTCAAAGGGATCCGAAATATCTGTTCTCAGATACCACAGAAATACGGCTAGCAAAGAGATCCGCAAAATACAGATATAACTCTGTGAGTGGAAGTCACATATCATAGAGCAGTTTCTCAGAAAGCTTCTTTCCAGATTTCATCGGAGGATATTTCCTTTTTCACCGTAGCCCCCTATGGGCTTCCAAATATCTCTTTGCCAATTCCACAAGAACTGTCTTAGCGAAAGGCTTCTTGAGGGGACAGCTGTAACTCTGTGAGATGATTTCACAGAACACAAAGAAGTTTTTCAGGAAGCTTCTTTCTCTTTGTTATGGGAGGATATTTCCTTTGGCCCTATAGTCTTCAAAGGGATTCTAAATATCTGCTCTCAGATTCCACAGAAATAAGGCTAGCAAAGAGATCCACGAAATACAGATGTAACTCTGTGAGTGGAAGTCACATATCTCAGAGCAGTTTCTCAGAAAGCTTCTTTCCAGATTTCATTGGAGATTATTTCCTTTTTCACCATAGCCCTCTATGGGCTTCCAAATATCACTTTGCCAATTCCACAAGAACTGTCTTAGCGAAAGGCTTCTTGAGTGGAAAGCTGTAACTCTGGGAGATGATTTCACAGAACACAAAGAAGTTTCTCAGAAAGCTTCTTTCTCTTTGTTATCGGAGGATATTTCCTTTGGCCCTATAGTCTTCAAAGGGATCCGAAATATCTGTTCTCAGATTCCACAGAAATAAGGCTAGCAAAGAGATCCACGAAATACAGATGTAACGCTGAGAGTGGAAGTCTCATATCACAGAGCAGTTTCTCAGAATGCTTCTTTCCAGATTTCATCGGAGGATATTTCCTTTTTCACCATAGCCGTCTATGGGCTTCCAAATATCACTTTGCCAATTCCACAAGAACTGTCTTAGCGAAAGGCTTCTTGAAAGGAAAGCTGTAAGTCTGTGAGATGATTTCACAGAACACAAAGAAGTTTCTCAGAAAGCTTCTTTCTCTTTGTTATCGGAGGATATTTCCTTTGGCCCTTTAGTCTTCAAAGGGATCCGAAGTATCTGTTCTCAGATTCCACAGAAATAAGGCTAGCAAAGAGATCCACGAAATACAGATGTAACTCAGTGAGTGGAAGTCACATATCAGAGAGCAGTTTCTCAGAAAGCTTCTTTCCAGATTTCATCGGAGGATATTTCCTTTTTCACCATAGCCGTCTATGGGCTTCCAAATATCACTTTGCCAATTCCACGAGAACTGTCTTAGCGAAAAGCTTCTTGAGGGAAAAGCTGCAACTCTAAGAGATGATTTCACAGAACACAAAGAAGTTTCTCAGAAAGCTTCTTTCTCTTTGTTATCGGAGGATATTTCCTTTGGCCCTATAGTCTTCAAAGGGATCCGATATATCTGTTCTCAGATTCCACAGAAATAAGGCTAGCAAAGAGATCCACGAAATACAGATGTAACTCTGTGAGTGGAAGTCACATATCACAGAGCAGTTTCTCAGAAAGCTTCTTTCCAGATTTCATCTGAGGATAATTCCTTTTTCACCATAGCCCTCTATGGGCTTCCAAATATCACTTTGCCAATTCCACAAGAACTGTCTTAGCGAAAGGCTTCTTGAGGGGAAAGCTGTAACTCTATGAGATGATTTCACAGAACACAAAGAAGTTTCTCAGAAAGCTTCTTTCTCTTTGTTATCGGAGGATATTTCCTTTGGCCCTATAGTCTTCAAAGGGATCCGAAATATCTGTTCTCAGATACCACAGAAATAAGGGAAGCAAAGAGATCCACGAAATTAGGATGTAACTCTGTGAGTGGAAGTCACATATCATAGAGCAGTTTCTCAGAAAGCTTCTGTCCAGATTTCATCGGAGGATATTTCCTTTTTCACCTTAGCCCCCTATGGGCTTCCAAATATCACTTTGCCAATTCCACAAGAACTGTCTTAGCGAAAGGCTTCTTGAGGGGAAAGCTGTAACTCTGTGAGATGATTTCACAGAACACAAAGAAGTTTCTCAGGAAGCTTCTTTCTCTTTGTTATGGGAGGATATTTCCTTTGGCCCTATAGTCTTCAAAGGGATTCTAAATATCTGCTCTCAGATTCCACAGAAATAAGGCTAGCAAAGAGATCCACGAAATACAGATGTAACTCTGTGAGTGGAAGTCACATATCACAGAGCAGTTTCTCAGAAAGCTTCTATCCAGATTTCATTGGAGATTATTTCCTTTTTCACCATAGCCCTCTAAGGGCTTCCAAATATCACTTTGCCAATTCCACAAGAACTGTCTTAGCGAAAGACTTCTTGAGGGGAAAGCTGTAACTCTGTGAGATGATTTCACAGAACACAAAGAAGTTTCTCAGAAAGCTTCTTTCTCTTTGTTATCGGAGGATATTTCCTTTGGCCATATTGTCTTCAAAGGGATCGGAAATATCTGTTCTCAGATTCCACAGAAATAAGGCTAGCAAAGAGATCCACGAAATACAGATGTAACTCTGTGAGTGGAAGTCAGATATCAGAGAGCAGTTTCTCAGAAAGCTTCTTTCCAGATTTCATCGGAGGATATTTCCTTTTTCAAGATAGCCCTCTATGGGCTTCCAAATATCACCTTGCCAATTCAACAAGAACTGTCTTAGCGAAAGGCTTCTTCAGAGGAAAGCTGTAACTCTGTGAGATGATTTCACAGAACACAAAGAAGTTTCTCAGAAAGCTTCCTTCTCTTTGTTATGGGAGGATATTTACTTTCGCCCTATAGTCTTCAAAGGGATCCGAAATATCTGTTCTCAGATTCCACAGAAATAAGGCTAGCAAAGAGATCCACGAAATACAGATGTAACTCTGTGAGTGGAAGTCACATATCACAGAGCAGTTTCTCAGAAAGCTTCTTTCCAGATTTCATCGGAGGATATTTCCTTTTTCACAATAGCCCTCTAGGGGCTTCCAAATATCACTTTGCCAATTCCACAAGAACTGTCTTAGCGAAAGACTTCTTGAGGGGAAAGCTGTAACTCTGGGAGATGATTTCACAGAACACAAAGAAGTTTCTCAGAAAGCTTCTTTCTCTTTGTTATCGGAGGATATTTCTTTTGGCCCTATAGTCTTCAAAGGGATCCGAAATATCTGTTCTCAGATTCCACAGAAATAAGGCTAGCAAAGAGATCCACGAAATACAGATGTAACTCTGTGAGTGGAAGTCACATATCACAGAGCAGTTTCTCAGAAAGCTTCTTTCCAGATTTAATTCGAGGATATTTCCTTTTTCACCATAGCCCTCTATGGGCTTCCAAATATCACTTCGCCAATTCCACAAGAACTGTCTTACCGAAAGGCTTCTTGAGGGGAAAGCTGTAACTCTATGAGATGATTTCACAGAACACAAAGAAGTTTCTCAGAAAGCTTCTTTCTCTTTGTTATGGGAGGATATTTCCTTTGGCCCTATAGTCTTCAAAGGGATCCGAAATATCTGTTCTCAGATACCACAGAAATACGGCTAGCAAAGAGATCCGCGAAATACAGATGTAACTCTGTGAGTGGAAGTCACATATCATAGAGCAGTTTCTCAGAAAGCTTCTTTCCAGATTTCATCGGAGGATATTTCCTTTTCAACCGTAGCCCCATATGGGCTTCCAAATATCACTTTGCCAATTCCACAAGAACTGTCTTAGCGAAAGGCTTCTTGAGGGGACAGCTGTAACTCTGTGAGATGATTTCACAGAACACAAAGAAGTTTCTCAGGAAGCTTCTTTCTCTTTGTTATGGGAGAATATTTCCTTTGGCCCTATAGTCTTCAAAGGGATTCTAAATATCTGCTCTCAGATTCCACAGAAATAAGGCTAGCAAAGAGATCCACGAAATACAGATGTAACTCTGTGAGTGGAAGTCACATATCACAGAGCAGTTTCTCAGAAAGCTTCTTTCCAGATTTCATTGGAGATTATTTCCTTTTTCACCATAGCCCTCTATGGGCTTCCAAATATCACTTTGCCAATTCCACAAGAACTGTCTTAGCGAAAGACTTCTTGAGGGGAAAGCTGTAACTCTGTGAGATGATTTCACAGAACACAAAGAAGTTTCTCAGAAAGCTTCTTTCTCTTTGTTATCGGAGGATATTTCCTTTGGCCCTATAGTCTTCAAAGGGATCCGAAATATCTGTTCTCAGACTCCACAGAAATAAGGCTAGCAAAGAGATCCAGGAAATACAGATGAAACTCTGTGAGTGGAAGTCTCATATCACAGAGCAGTTTCTCAGAATGCTTCTTTCCAGATTTCATCGGAGGATATTTCCTTTTTCACCATAGCCCTCTATGGGCTTCCAAATATCACTTTGCCAATTCCACAAGAACTGTCTTAGCGAAAGGCTTCTTGAGGGGAAAGCTGTAACTCTATGAGATGATTTCACAGAACACAAAGAAGTTTCTCAGAAAGCTTCTTTCTCTTTGTTATCGGAGGATATTTCCTTTGGCCCTATTGTCTTCAAAGGGATCCGAAATATCTGTTCTCAGATACCACAGAAATACGGCTAGAAAGAGATCCGCAAAATACAGATATAACTCTGTGAGTGGAAGTCACATATCATAGAGCAGTTTCTCAGAAAGCTTCTTTCCAGATTTCATCGGAGGATATTTCCTTTTTCACCGTAGCCCCCTATGGGCTTCCAAATATCTCTTTGCCAATTCCACAAGAACTGTCTTAGCGAAAGGCTTCTTGAGGGGACAGCTGTAACTCTGTGAGATGATTTCACAGAACACAAAGAAGTTTCTCAGGAAGCTTCTTTCTCTTTGTTATGGGAGGATATTTCCTTTGGCCCTATAGTCTTCAAAGGGATTCTAAATATCTGCTCTCAGATTCCACAGAAATAAGGCTAGCAAAGAGATCCACGAAATACAGATGTAACTCTGTGAGTGGAAGTCACATATCACAGAGCAGTTTCTCAGAAAGCTTCTTTCCAGATTTCATTGGACATTATTTCCTTTTTCACCATAGCCCTCTATGGGCTTCCAAATATCACTTTGCCAATTCCACAAGAACTGTCTTAGCGAAAGGCTTCTTGAGTGGAAAGCTGTAACTCTGGGAGATGATTTCACAGAACACAAAGAAGTTTCTCAGAAAGCTTCTTTCTCTTTGTTATCGGAGGATATTTCCTTTGGCCCTATAGTCTTCAAAGGGATCCGAAATATCTGTTCTCAGATTCCACAGAAATAAGGCTAGCAAAGAGATCCACGAAATACAGATGTAACGCTGTGAGTGGAAGTCTCATATCACAGAGCAGTTTCTCAGAATGCTTCTTTCCAGATTTCATCGGAGGATATTTCCTTTTTCACCATAGCCGTCTATGGGCTTCCAAATATCACTTTGCCAATTCCACAAGAACTGTCTTAGCGAAAGGCTTCTTGAAAGGAAAGCTGTAAGTCTGTGAGATGATTTCACAGAACACAAAGAAGTTTCTCAGAAAGCTTCTTTCTCTTTGTTATCGGAGGATATTTCCTTTGGCCCTTTAGTCTTCAAAGGGATCCGAAGTATCTGTTCTCAGATTCCACAGAAATAAGGCTAGCAAAGAGATCCACGAAATACAGATGTAACTCTGTGAGTGGAAGTCACATATCACAGAGCAGTTTCTAAGAAAGCTTATTTCCAGATTTCATCGGAGGATATTTCCTTTTTCACCATAGCCGTCTATGGGCTTCCAAATATCACTTTGCCAATTCCACGAGAACTGTCTTAGCGAAAAGCTTCTTGAGGGAAAAGCTGCAACTCTAAGAGATGATTTCACAGAACACAAAGAAGTTTCTCAGAAAGCTTCTTTCTCTTTGTTATCGGAGGATATTTCCTTTGGCCCTATAGTCTTCAAAGGGATCCGATATATCTGTTCTCAGATTCCACAGAAATAAGGCTAGCAAAGAGATCCACGAAATACAGATGTAACTCTGTGAGTGGAAGTCACATATCACAGAGCAGTTTCTCAGAAAGCTTCTTTCCAGATTTCATCTGAGGATAATTCCTTTTTCACCATAGCCCTCTCTGGGCTTCCAAATATCACTTTGCCAATTCCACAAGAACTGTCTTAGCGAAAGGCTTCTTGAGGGGAAAGCTGTAACTCTATGAGATGATTTCACAGAACACAAAGAAGTTTCTCAGAAAGCTTCTTTCTCTTTGTTATCGGAGGATATTTCCTTTGGCCCTATAGTCTTCAAAGGGATCCGAAATATCTGTTCTCAGATACCACAGAAATAAGGGAAGCAAAGAGATCCACGAAATACAGATGTAACTCTGTGAGTGGAAGTCACATATCATAGAGCAGTTTCTCAGAAAGCTTCTGTCCAGATTTCATCGGAGGATATTTCCTTTTTCACCTTAGCCCCCTATGGGCTTCCAAATATCACTTTGCCAATTCCACAAGAACTGTCTTAGCGAAAGGCTTCTTGAGGGGACAGCTGTAACTCTGTGAGATGATTTCACAGAACACAAAGAAGTTTCTCAGGAAGCTTCTTTCTCTTTGTTATGGGAGGATATTTCCTTTGGCCCTATAGTCTTCAAAGGGATTCTAAATATCTGCTCTCAGATTCCACAGAAATAAGGCTAGCAAAGAGATCCACGAAATACAGATGTAACTCTGTGAGTGGAAGTCACATATCACAGAGCAGTTTCTCAGAAAGCTTCTATCCAGATTTCATTGGAGATTGTTTCCTTTTTCACCATAGCCCTCTAAGGGCTTCCAAATATCACTTTGCCAATTCCACAAGAACTGTCTTAGCGAAAGACTTCTTGAGGGGAAAGCTGTAACTCTGTGAGATGATTTCACAGAACACAAAGAAGTTTCTCAGAAAGCTTCTTTCTCTTTGTTATCGGAGGATATTTCCTTTGGCCATATTGTCTTCAAAGGGATCGGAAATATCTGTTCTCAGATTCCACAGAAATAAGGCTAGCAAAGAGATCCACGAAATACAGATGTAACCCTGTGAGTGGAAGTCAGATATCACAGAGCAGTTTCTCAGAAAGCTTCTTTCCAGATTTCATCGGAGGATATTTCCTTTTTCAAGATAGCCCTCTATGGGCTTCCAAATATCACCTTGCCAATTCAACAAGAACTGTCTTAGCGAAAGGCTTCTTCAGAGGAAAGTTGTAACTCTGTGAGATGATTTCACAGAACACAAAGAAGTTTCTCAGAAAGCTTCCTTCTCTTTGTTATGGGAGGATATTTACTTTCGCCCTATAGTCTTCAAAGGGATCCGAAATATCTGTTCTCAGATTCCACAGAAATAAGGCTAGCAGAGAGATCCACGAAATACAGATGTAACTCTGTGAGTGGAAGTCACATATCACAGAGCAGTTTCTCAGAAAGCTTCTTTCCAGATTTCATCGGAGGATATTTCCTTTTTCACAATAGTCCTCTAGGGGCTTCCAAATATCACTTTGCCAATTCCACAAGAACTGTCTTAGCGAAAGACTTGTTGAGGGGAAAGCTGTAACTCTGGGAGATGATTTCACAGAACACAAAGAAGTTTCTCAGAAAGCTTCTTTCTCTTTGTTATCGGAGGATATTTCTTTTGGCCCTGTAGTCTTCAAAGGGATCCGAAATATCTGTTCTCAGATTCCACAGAAATAAGGCTAGCAAAGAGATCCACGAAATACAGATGTAACTCTGTGAGTGGAAGTCACATATCACAGAGCAGTTTCTCAGAAAGCTTCTTTCCAGATTTTATTCGATTATATTTCCTTTTTCACCATAGCCCTCTATGGGCTTCCAAATATCACTTCGCCAATTCCACAAGAACTGTCTTAGCGAAAGGCTTCTTGAGGGGAAAGCTGTAACTCTATGAGATGATTTCACAGAACACAAAGAAGTTTCTCAGAAAGCTTCTTTCTCTTTGTTATGGGAGGATATTTCCTTTAGCCCTATAGTCTTCAAAGGGATCCGAAATATCTGTTCTCAGATACCACAGAAATACGGCTAGCAAAGAGATCCGCGAAATACAGATGTAACTCTGTGAGTGGAAGTCACATATCATAGAGCAGTTTCTCAGAAAGCTTCTTTCCAGATTTCATCGGAGGATATTTCCTTTTTCACCGTAGCCC
The DNA here is from genome assembly GCF_049350105.2 of Macaca mulatta. Taxonomy (NCBI): domain Eukaryota; kingdom Metazoa; phylum Chordata; class Mammalia; order Primates; family Cercopithecidae; genus Macaca; species Macaca mulatta. The sequence continues at coordinate 35,136,268 of NC_133417.1, forward strand.
CATATGGGCTTCCAAATATCACTTTGCCAATTCCACAAGAACTGTGTTAGCGAAAGGCTTCTTGAGGGGACAGCTGTAACTCTGTGAGATGATTTCACAGAACACAAAGAAGTTTCTCAGGAAGCTTCTTTCTCTTTGTTATGGGAGGATATTTCCTTTGGCCCTATAGTCTTCAAAGGGATTCTAAATATCTGCTCTCAGATTCCACAGAAATAAGGCTAGCAAAGAGATCCACGAAATACAGATGTAACTCTGTGAGTGGAAGTCACATATCACAGAGCAGTTTCTCAGAAAGCTTCTTTCCAGATTTCATTGGAGATTATTTCCTTTTTCACCATAGCCCTCTATGGGCTTCCAAATATCACTTTGCCAATTCCACAAGAACTGTCTTAGCGAAAGGCTTCTTGAGGGGAAAGCTGTAACTCTGTGAGATGATTTCACAGAACACAAAGAAGTTTCTCAGAAAGCTTCTTTCTCTTTGTTATCGGAGGATATTTCCTTTGGCCCTATAGTCTTCAAAGGGATCCGAAATATCTGTTCTCAGACTCCACAGAAATAAGGCTAGCAAAGAGATCCAGGAAATACAGATGAAACTCTGTGAGTGGAAGTCTCATATCACAGAGCAGTTTCTCAGAATGCTTCTTTCCAGATTTCATCGGAGGATATTTCCTTTTTCACCATAGCCCTCTATGGGCTTCCAAATATCACTTTGCCAATTCCACAAGAACTGTCTTAGCGAAAGGCTTCTTGAGGGTAAAGCTGTAACTCTGTGAGATGATTTCACAGAACACAAAGAAGTTTCTCAGAAAGCTTCTTTCTCTTTGTTATCGGAGGATATTTCCTTTGGCCCTATAGTCTTCAAAGGGGTCCGAAATATCTGTTCTCAGATTCCACAGAAATAAGGCTAGCAAAGAGATCCACAAAATACAGATGTAACTCTGTGAGTGGAAGTCACATATCACAGAGCAGTTTCTCAGAAAGCTTCTTTCCAGATTTCATTGGAGGGTATTTCCTTTTTCACAATAGCCCTCTATGGGCTTCCAAATATCACTTTGCAAATTCCAAAAAAACTGTCTTTGCGAAAGGCTTCTTCAGGGGAAAGTTGTAACTCTGGGAGATGATTTCACAGAACACAAAGAAGTTTCTCAGAAAGCTTCTTTCTCTTTGTTATCGGAGGATATTTCCTTTGGCCCTATAGTCATCAAATGGATCCGAAATATCTGTTCTCAGTTTCCACAGAAATAAGGCTAGCAAAGAGATCCACGAAATATAGATGTAACTCTGTGAGTGGAAGTCACATATCACAGAGCAGTTTCTCAGAAAGCTTCTTTCCAGATTTCATCGGAGGATATTTCCTTTTTCACCATAGCCCTCTATGGGCTTCCAAATATCACTTTGCCAATTCCACAAGAACTGTCTTAGCGAAAGGCTTCTTGAGGGGAAAGCTGTAACTCTGTGAGATGATTTCACAGAACACTAAGAAGTTTTTCAGAAAGCTTCTTTCTCTTTGTTATCGGAGGATATTTCCTTTGGCCCTATAGTCTTCAAAGGGTTTCTAAATATCTGCTCTCAGATTCCACAGAAATAAGGCTAGCAAAGAGATCCACGAAATACAGATGTAACTCTTTGTGTGGAAGTCACATATCACAGAGCAGTTTCTCAGAAAGCTTCTTTCCAGATTTCATTGGAGGATATTTCCTTTTTCACCATAGCCCTCTATGGGCTTCCAAATATCACTTTGCCAATTCCACAAGAACAGTCTTAGCTAAAGGCTTCTTGAGGAGAAAGCTGTAACTCTTTGAGATGATTTCACAGAACACAAAGAAGTTTCTCAGAAAGCTTCTATCTCTTTGTTATGGGAGGATATTTCCTTTGGCCCTATAGTCTTCAAAGGGATCCGAAATATCTGTTCTCAGATACCACAGAAATACGGCTAGCAAAGAGATCCGCGAAATACAGATGTAACTCTGTGAGTGGAAGTCACATATCATAGAGCAGTTTCTCAGAAAGCTTCTTTCCAGATTTCATCGGAGGATATTTCCTTTTTCACCGTAGCCCCATATGGGCTTCCAAATATCACTTTGCCAATTCCACAAGAACTGTCTTAGCGAAAGGCTTCTTGAGGGGACAGCTGTAACTCTGTGAGATGATTTCACAGAACACAAAGAAGTTTCTCAGGAAGCTTCTTTCTCTTTGTTATGGGAGGATATTTCCTTTGGCCCTATAGTCTTCAAAGGGATTCTAAATATCTGCTCTCAGATTCCACAGAAATAAGGCTAGCAAAGAGATCCACGAAATACAGATGTAACTCTGTGAGTGGAAGTCACATATCACAGAGCAGTTTCTCAGAAAGCTTCTTTCCAGATTTCATTGGAGATTATTTCCTTTTTCACCATAGCCCTCTATGGGCTTCCAAATATCACTTTGCCAATTCCACAAGAACTGTCTTAGCGAAAGGCTTCTTGAGGGGAAAGCTGTAACTCTGTGAGATGATTTCACAGAACACAAAGAAGTTTCTCAGAAAGCTTCTTTCTCTTTGTTATCGGAGGATATTTCCTTTGGCCCTATAGTCTTCAAAGGGATCCGAAATATCTGTTCTCAGACTCCACAGAAATAAGGCTAGCAAAGAGATCCAGGAAATACAGATGAAACTCTGTGAGTGGAAGTCTCATATCACAGAGCAGTTTCTCAGAATGCTTCTTTCCAGATTTCATCGGAGGATATTTCCTTTTTCACCATAGCCCTCTATGGGCTTCCAAATATCACTTTGCCAATTCCACAAGAACTGTCTTAGCGAAAGGCTTCTTGAGGGTAAAGCTGTAACTCTGTGAGATGATTTCACAGAACACAAAGAAGTTTCTCAGAAAGCTTCTTTCTCTTTGTTATCGGAGGATATTTCCTTTGGCCCTATAGTCTTCAAAGGGGTCCGAAATATCTGTTCTCAGATTCCACAGAAATAAGGCTAGCAAAGAGATCCACAAAATACAGATGTAACTCTGTGAGTGGAAGTCACATATCACAGAGCAGTTTCTCAGAAAGCTTCTTTCCAGATTTCATTGGAGGGTATTTCCTTTTTCACAATAGCCCTCTATGGGCTTCCAAATATCACTTTGCCAATTCCAAAAAAACTGTCTTTGCGAAAGGCTTCTTCAGGGGAAAGTTGTAACTCTGGGAGATGATTTCACAGAACACAAAGAAGTTTCTCAGAAAGCTTCTTTCTCTTTGTTATCGGAGGATATTTCCTTTGGCCCTATAGTCATCAAAGGGATCCGAAATATCTGTTCTCAGTTTCCACAGAAATAAGGCTAGCAAAGAGATCCACGAAATATAGATGTAACTCTGTGAGTGGAAGTCACATATCACAGAGCAGTTTCTCAGAAAGCTTCTTTCCAGATTTCATCGGAGGATATTTCCTTTTTCACCATAGCCCTCTATGGGCTTCCAAATATCACTTTGCCAATTCCACAAGAACTGTCTTAGCGAAAGGCTTCTTGAGGGGAAAGCTGTAACTCTGTGAGATGATTTCACAGAACACTAAGAAGTTTTTCAGAAAGCTTCTTTCTCTTTGTTATCGGAGGATATTTCCTTTGGCCCTATAGTCTTCAAAGGGTTTCTAAATATCTGCTCTCAGATTCCACAGAAATAAGGCTAGCAAAGAGATCCACGAAATACAGATGTAACTCTTTGTGTGGAAGTCACATATCACAGAGCAGTTTCTCAGAAAGCTTCTTTCCAGATTTCATTGGAGGATATTTCCTTTTTCACCATAGCCCTCTATGGGCTTCCAAATATCAATTTGCCAATTCCACAAGAACTGTCTTAGCTAAAGGCTTCTTGAGGAGAAAGCTGTAACTCTGTGAGATGATTTCACAGAACACAAAGAAGTTTCTCAGAAAGCTTCTATCTCTTTGTTATCGGAGGATATTTCCTTTGGCCCTATAGTCTTCAAAGGGATCCGAAATATATGTTCTCAGATTCCACAGAAATAAGGCTAGCAAAGAGATCCACGAAATGCAGATGTAACTCTTTGAATGGAAGTCACATATCACAGAGCAGTTTCTCAGAAAGCTTCTTTCCAGATTTCATCAGAGGATATTTCCTTTTTCACCATAGCCGTCAATGGGCTTCCAAATATCACTTTGCCAATTCCACAAGAACTGTCTTAGCGAAAGGCTTCTTGAGGGGAAAGCTGCAACTCTGGGAGATGATTTCACAGAACACAAAGAAGTTTCTCAGAAAGCTTCTTTCTCTTTGTTATCGGAGGATATTTCCTTTGGCCCTATAGTCTTCAAAGGGATCCGAAATATCTGTTCTCGGATTCCACAGAAGTAAGGCTAGCAAAGAGATCCATGAAATACAGATTTAACTCTGTGAGTGAAAGTCACGTATCCAAGAGCAGTTTCTCAGAAAGCTTCTTTCCAGATTTCATCTGAGGATATTTCCTTTTTCACCATAGCCCTCTATGGGCTTCCAAATATCACTTTGCCAATTCCACAAGAACTGTCTTAGCGAAAGGCTTCTTGAGGGGAAAGCTGTAACTCTATGAGATGATTTCACAGAACACAAAGAAGTTTCTCAGAAAGCTTCTTTCTCTTTGTTTTCGGAGGGTATTTCCTTTGGCCCTATAGTCTTCAAAGGGATCCGAAATATCTGTTCTCAGATTCCACAGAAATAAGGCTAGCAAAGAGATCCACGAAATACAGATGTAACTCTGTGAGTGGAAGTCACATATCACAGAGCAGTTTCTCAGAAAGCTTCTTTCCAGATTTCATTGGAGGGTATTTCCTTTTTCACAATAGCCCTCTATGGGCTTCCAAATATCACTTTGCCAATTCCACAAAAACTGTCTTAGCGAAAGGCTTCTTAAGGGGAAAGCTGTAACTCTGGGAGATGATTTCACAGAACACAAAGAAGTTTCTCAGAAAGCTTCTTTCTCTTTGTTATCGGAGGATATTTCCTTTGGCCCTATAGTCTTCAAAGGGATCCGAAATATCTGTTCTCAGACTCCACAGAAATAAGGCTAGCAAAGAGATCCACGAAATACAGATGAAACTCTGTGAGTGGAAGTCTCATATCACAGAGGAGTTTCTCAGAATGCTTCTTTCCAGATTTCATCGGAGGATATTTCCTTTTTCACCATAGCCCTCTATGGGCTTCCAAATATCACTTTGCCAATTCCACAAGAACTGTCTTAGCGAAAGGCTTCTTGAGGGGAAAGCTGTAACTCTGTGAGATGATTTCACAGAACACAAAGAAGTTTCTCAGAAAGCTTCTTTCTCTTTGTTATCGGAGGATATTTCCTTTGGCCCTATAGTCTTCAAAGGGATCCGAAATATCTGTTCTCAGACTCCACAGAAATAAGGCTAGCAAAGAGATCCAGGAAATACAGATGAAACTCTGTGAGTGGAAGTTTCATATCACAGAGCAGTTTCTCAGAATGCTTCTTTCCAGATTTCATCGGAGGATATTTCCTTTTTCACCATAGCCCTCTATGGGCTTCCAAATATCACTTTGCCAATTCCACAAGAACTGTCTTAGCGAAAGGCTTCTTGAAGGGAAAGCTGTAACTCTGTGAGATGATTTCACAGAACACAAAGAAGTTTCTCAGAAAGCTTCTTTCTCTTTGTTATCGGAGGATATTTCCTTTGGCCCTATAGTCTTCAAAGGGGTCCGAAATATCTGTTCTCAGATTCCACAGAAATAAGGCTAGCAAAGAGATCCACAAAATACAGATGTAACTCTGTGAGTGGAAGTCACATATCACAGAGCAGTTTCTCAGAAAGCTTCTTTCCAGATTTCATTGGAGGGTATTTCCTTTTTCACAATAGCCCTCTATGGGCTTCCAAATATCACTTTGCCAATTCCACAAAAACTGTCTTTGCGAAAGGCTTCTTCAGGGGAAAGCTGTAACTCTGGGAGATGATTTCACAGAACACAAAGAAGTTTCTCAAAAAGCTTCTTTCTCTTTGTTATCGGAGGATATTTCCTTTGGCCTTATAGTCATCAAAGGGATCCGAAATATCTGTTCTCAGTTTCCACAGAAATAAGGCTAGCAAAGAGATCCACGAAATACAGATGTAACTCTGTGAGTGGAAGTGACATATCACAGAGCAGTTTCTCAGAAAGCTTCTTTCCAGATTTCATCGGAGGATATTTCCTTTTTCACCATAGCCGTCTATGGGCTTCCAAATATCACTTTGCCAATTCCACAAGAACTGTCTTAGCGAAAGGCTTCTTGAGGGGAAAGCTGTAACTCTGTGAGATGATTTCACAGAACACAAAGAAGTTTCTCAGAAAGCTTCTATCTCTTTGTTATCGGAGGATATTTCCTTTGGCCCTATAGTCTTCAAAGGGATCCGAAATATCTGTTCTCAGATTCCACAGAAATAAGGCTAGCAAAGAGATCCACGAAATGCAGATGTAACTCTTTGAGTGGAAGTCACATATAACAGAGCAGTTTCTCAGAAAGCTTCTTTCCAGATTTCATCAGAGGATATTTCCTTTTTCACCATAGCCGTCAAAGTGCTTCCAAATATCACTTTGCCAATTCCACAAGAACTGTCTTAGCGAAAGGCTTCTTGAGGGGAAAGCTGCAACTCTGGGAGATGATTTCACAGAACACAAAGAAGTTTCTCAGAAAGCTTCTTTCTCTTTGTTATCGGAGGATATTTCCTTTGGCCCTATAGTCTTCAAAGGGATCCGAAATATCTGTTCTCGGATTCCACAGAAGTAAGGCTAGCAAAGAGATCCATGAAATACAGATTTAACTCTGTGAGTGGAAGTCACGTATCACAGAGCAGTTTCTCAGAAAGCTTCTTTCCAGATTTCATCTGAGGATATTTCCTTTTTCACCATAGCCCTCTATGGGCTTCCAAATATCACTTTGCCAATTCCACAAGAACTGTCTTAGCGAAAGGCTTCTTGAGGGGAAAGCTGTAACTCTATGAGATGATTTCACAGAACACAAAGAAGTTTCTCAGAAAGCTTCTTTCTCTTTGTTTTCGGAGGATATTTCCTTTGGCCCTATAGTCTTCAAAGGGATCCGAAATATCTGTTCTCAGATTCCACAGAAATAAGGATAGCAAAGAGATCCACGAAATACAGATGTAACTCTGTGAGTGGAAGTCACATATCACAGAGCAGTTTCTCAGAAAGCTTCTTTCCAGATTTCATTGGAGGGTATTTCCTTTTTCACAATAGCCCTCTATGGGCTTCCAAATATCACTTTGCCAATTCCACAAAAACTGTCTTAGCGAAAGGCTTCTTAAGGGGAAAGCTGTAACTCTGGGAGATGATTTCACAGAACACAAAGAAGTTTCTCAGAAAGCTTCTTTCTCTTTGTTATCGGAGGATATTTCCTTTGGCCCTATAGTCTTCAAAGGGATCCGCAATATCTGTTCTCAGACTCCACAGAAATAAGTCTAGCAAAGAGATCCACGAAATACAGATGAAACTCTGTGAGTGGAAGTCTCATATCACAGAGCAGTTTCTCAGAATGCTTCTTTCCAGATTTCATCGGAGGATATTTCCTTTTTCACCATAGCCCTCTATGGGCTTCCAAATATCACTTTGCCAATTCCACAAGAACTGTCTTAGCGAAAGGCTTCTTGAGGGGAAAGCTGTAACTCTGTGAGATGATTTCACAGAACACAAAGAAGTTTCTCAGAAAGCTTGTATCTCTTTGTTATCGGAGGATATTTCCTTTGGCCCTATAGTCTTCAAAGGGATCCGAAATATCTGTTCTCAGATTCCACAGAAATAAGGCTAGCAAAGAGATCCACGAAATACAGATGTAACTCTGTGAGTGGAAGTCACATATCACAGAGCAGTTTCTCAGAAAGCTTCTTTCCAGATTTCATCTGAGGATATTTCCTTTTTCACCATAGCCCTCTATGGGCTTCCAAATATCACTTTGCCAATTCCACAAGAACTGTCTTAGCGAAAGGCTTCTTGAGGGGAAAGCTGTAACTCTATGAGATGATTTCACAGAACACAAAGAAGTTTCTCAGAAAGCTTCTTTCTCTTTGTTATCGGAGGATATTTCCTTTGGCCCTATAGTCTTCAAAGGGATCCGAAATATCTGTGCTCAGATTCCACAGAAATAAGGCTAGCAAAGAGATCCACGAAATACAGATGTAACTCTGTGAGTGGAAGTCACATATCACAGAGCAGTTTCTCAGAAAGCTTCTTTCCAGATTTCATCGGAGGATATTTCCTTTTTCACCATAGCCGTCTATGGGCTTCCAAATATCACTTTGCCAATTCCACAAGAACTGTCTTAGCGAAAGGCTTCTTGAGGGGAAAGCTGTAACTCTGTGAGATGATTTCACAGAACACAAAGAAGTTTCTCAGAAAGCTTCTATCTCTTTGTTATCGGAGGATATTTCCTTTGGCCCTATAGTCTTCAAAGGGATCCGAAATATCTGTTCTCAGATTCCACAGAAATAAGGCTAGCAAAGAGATCCACGAAATACAGATGTAACTCTGTGAGTGGAAGTCACATATCACAGAGCAGTTTCTCAGAAAGCTTCTTTCCAGATTTCATCTGAGGATATTTCCTTTTTCACCATAGCCCTCTATGGGCTTCCAAATATCACTTTGCCAATTCCACAAGAACTGTCTTAGCGAAAGGCTTCTTGAGGGGAAAGCTGTAACTCTATGAGATGATTTCACAGAACACAAAGAAGTTTCTCAGAAAGCTTCTTTCTCTTTGTTATCGGAGGATATTTCCTTTGGCCCTATAGTCTTCAAAGGGATCCGAAATATCTGTTCTCAGATTCCACAGAAATAAGGCTAGCAAAGAGATCCACGAAATACAGATGTAACTCTGTGAGTGGAAGTCACATATCACAGAGCAGTTTCTCAGAAAGCTTCTTTCCAGATTTCATCGGAGGATATTTCCTTTTTCACCATAGCCCTCTATGGGCTTCCAAATATCACTTTGCCAATTCCACAAGAACTGTCTTAGCGAAAGGCTTCTTGAGGGGAAAGCTGTAACTCTGTGAGATGATTTCACAGAACACAAAGAAGTTTCTCAGAAAGCTTCTTTCTCTTTGTTATCGGAGGATATTTCCTTTGGCCCTATAGTCTTCAAAGGGATCCGAAATATCTGTTCTCAGACTCCACAGAAATAAGGCTAGCAAAGAGATCCAGGAAATACAGATGAAACTCTGTGAGTGGAAGTCTCATATCACAGAGCAGTTTCTCAGAATGCTTCTTTCCAGATTTCATCGGAGGATATTTCCTTTTTCACCAAAGCCCTCTATGGGCTTCCAAATATCACTTTGCCAATTCCACAAGAACTGTCTTAGCGAAAGGCTTCTTGAGGGGAAAGCTGTAACTCTGTGAGATGATTTCACAGAACACAAAGAAGTTTCTCAGAAAGCTTCTTTCTCTTTGTTATCGGAGGATATTTCCTTTGGCCCTATAGTCTTCAAAGGGATCCGAAATATCTGTTCTCAGATTCCACAGAAATAAGGCTAGCAAAGAGATCCACGAAATACAGATGTAACTCTGTGAGTGGAAGTCACATATCAGAGAGCAGTTTCTCAGAAAGCTTCTTTCCAGATTTCATCGGAGGATATTTCCTTTTTCACCATAGCCGTCTATGGGCTTCCAAATATCACTTTGCCAATTCCACGAGAACTGTCTTAGCGAAAAGCTTCTAGAGGGAAAAGCTGCAACTCTAAGAGATGATTTCACAGAACACAAAGAAGTTTCTCAGAAAGCTTCTTTCTCTTTGTTATCGGAGGATATTTCCTTTGGCCCTATAGTCTTCAAAGGGATCCGATATATCTGTTCTCAGATTCCACAGAAATAAGGCTAGCAAAGAGATCCACGAAATACAGATGTAACTCTGTGAGTGGAAGTCACATATCACAGAGCAGTTTCTCAGAAAGCTTCTTTCCAGATTTCATCTGAGGATAATTCCTTTTTCACCATAGCCCTCTATGGGCTTCCAAATATCACTTTGCCAATTCCACAAGAACTGTCTTAGCGAAAGGCTTCTTGAGGGGAAAGCTGTAACTCTATGAGATGATTTCACAGAACACAAAGAAGTTTCTCAGAAAGCTTCTTTCTCTTTGTTATCGGAGGATATTTCCTTTGGCCCTATAGTCTTCAAAGGGATCCGAAATATCTGTTCTCAGATACCACAGAAATAAGGGAAGCAAAGAGATCCACGAAATACAGATGTAACTCTGTGAGTGGAAGTCACATATCATAGAGCAGTTTCTCAGAAAGCTTTTGTCCAGATTTCATCGGAGGATATTTCCTTTTTCACCTTAGCCCCCTATGGGCTTCCAAATATCACTTTGCCAATTCCACAAGAACTGTCTTAGCGAAAGGCTTCTTGAGGGGACAGCTGTAACTCTGTGAGATGATTTCACAGAACACAAAGAAGTTTCTCAGGAAGCTTCTTTCTCTTTGTTATGGGAGCATATTTCTTTTGGCCCTATAGTCTTCAAAGGGATTCTAAATATCTGCTCTCAGATTCCACAGAAATAAGGCTAGCAAAGAGATCCACGAAATACAGATGTAACTCTGTGAGTGGAAGTCACATATCACAGAGCAGTTTCTCAGAAAGCTTCTATCCAGATTTCATTGGAGATTATTTCCTTTTTCACCATAGCCCTCTAAGGGCTTCCAAATATCACTTTGCCAATTCCACAAGAACTGTCTTAGCGAAAGACTTCTTGTGGGGAAAGCTGTAACTCTGTGAGATGATTTCACAGAACACAAAGAAGTTTCTCAGAAAGCTTCTTTCTCTTTGTTATCGGAGGATATTTCCTTTGGCCATATTGTCTTCAAAGGGATCGGAAATATCTGTTCTCAGATTCCACAGAAATAAGGCTAGCAAAGAGATCCACGAAATACAGATGTAACTCTGTGAGTGGAAGTCAGATATCACAGAGCAGTTTCTCAGAAAGCTTCTTTCCAGATTTCATCGGAGGATATTTCCTTTTTCAAGATAGCCCTCTATGGGCTTCCAAATATCACCTTGCCAATTCAACAAGAACTGTCTTAGCGAAAGGCTTCTTCAGAGGAAAGCTGTAACTCTGTGAGATGATTTCACAGAACACAAAGAAGTTTCTCAGAAAGCTTCTTTCTCTTTGTTATGGGAGGATATTTACTTTCGCCCTATAGTCTTCAAAGGGATCCGAAATATCTGTTCTCAGATTCCACAGAAATAAGGCTAGCAAAGAGATCCACGAAATACAGATGTAACTCTGTGAGTGGAAGTCACATATCACAGAGCAGTTTCTCAGAAAGCTTCTTTCCAGATTTCATCGGAGGATATTTCCTTTTTCACCGTAGCCCCATATGGGCTTCCAAATATCACTTTGCCAATTCCACAAGAACTGTCTTAGCGAAAGGCTTCTTGAGGAGAAAGCTGTAACTCTGTGAGATGATTTCACAGAACACAAAGAAGTTTCTCAGAAAGCTTCTATCTCTTTGTTATCGGAGGGTATTTCCTTTGGTCCTATAGTCTTCAATGGGATCCGAAATATCTGTTCTCAGATTCCACAGAAATAAGGCTAGCAAAGAGATCCACGAAATACATATGTAACTCTGTGAGTGGAAGTGACATATCACAGAGCAGTTTCTCAGAAAGCTTCTTTCCAGATTTCATCGGAGGATATTTCCTTTTTCACCATAGCCGTCTATGGGCTTCCAAATATCACTTTGCCAATTCCACAAGAACTGTCTTAGCGAAAGGCTTCTTGAGGGGAAAGCTGTAACTCTGTGAGATGATTTCACAGAACACAAAGAAGTTTCTCAGAAAGCTTCTATCTCTTTGTTATCGGAGGGTATTTCCTTTGGTCCTATAGTCTTCAAAGGGATCCGAAATATCTGTTCTCAGATTCCACAGAAATAAGGCTAGCAAAGAGATCCACCAAATGCAGATGTAACTCTTTGAGTGGAAGTCACATATCACAGAGCAGTTTCTCAGAAAGCTTCTTTCCAGATTTCATCAGAGGATATTTCCTTTTTCACCATAGCCGTCAATGGGCTTCCAAATATCACTTTGCCAATTCCACAAGAACTGTCTTAGCGAAAGGCTTCTTGAGGGGAAAGCTGCAACTCTGGGAGATGATTTCACAGAACACAAAGAAGTTTCTCAGAAAGCTTCTTTCTCTTTGTTATCGGAGGATATTTCCTTTGGCCCTATAGTCTTCAAAGGGATCCGAAATATCTGTTCTCGGATTCCACAGAAGTAAGGCTAGCAAAGAGATCCATGAAATACAGATTTAACTCTGTGAGTGGAAGTCACGTATCACAGAGCAGTTTCTCAGAAAGCTTCTTTCCAGATTTCATCGGAGGATATTTCCTTTTTCACCATAGCCCTCTATGGGCTTCCAAATATCACTTTGCCAATTCCACAAGAACTGTCTTAGCGAAAGGCTTCTTGAGGGGAAAGCTGTAATTCTATGAGATGATTTCACAGAACACAAAGAAGTTTCTCAGAAAGCTTCTTTCTCTTTGTTTTCGGAGGATATTTCCTTTGGCCCTATAGTCTTCAAAGGAATCCGAAATATCTGTTCTCAGATTCAACAGAAAAAAGGCTAGCAAAGAGATCCACGAAATACAGATGTAACTCTGTGAGTGGAAGTCACATATCACAGAGCAGTTTCTCAGAAAGCTTCTTTCCAGATTTCATTGGAGGGTATTTCCTTTTTCACAATAGCCCTCTATGGGCTTCCAAATATCACTTTGCCAATTCCACAAAAACTGTCTTAGCGAAAGGCTTCTTAAGGGGAAAGCTGTAACTCTGGGAGATGATTTCACAGAACACAAAGAAGTTTCTCAGAAAGCTTCTTTCTCTTTGTTATCGGAGGATATTTCCTTTGGCCCTATAGTCTTCAAAGGGATCCGAAATATCTGTTCTCAGACTCCACAGAAATAAGGCTAGCAAAGAGATCCACGAAATACAGATGAAACTCTGTGAGTGGAAGTCTCATATCACAGAGCAGTTTCTCAGAATGCTTCTTTCCAGATTTCATCGGAGGATATTTCCTTTTTCACCATAGCCCTCTATGGGCTTCCAAATATCACTTTGCCAATTCCACAAGAACTGTCTTAACGAAAGGCTTCTTGAGGGGAAAGCTGTAACTCTGGGAGATGATTTCACAGAACAAAAAGAAGTTTCTCAGAAAGCTTCTTTCTCTTTGTTATCGGAGGATATTTCCTTTGGCCCTATAGTCTTCAAAGGGATCCGAAATATCTGTTCTCAGATTCCACAGAAATAAGGCTAGCAAAGAGATCCACGAAATACAGATGTAACGCTGTGAGTGGAAGTCTCATATCACAGAGCAGTTTCTCAGAATGCTTCTTTCCAGATTTCATCGGAGGATATTTCCTTTTTCACCATAGCCGTCTATGGGCTTCCAAATATCACTTTGCCAATTCCACAAGAACTGTCTTAGCGAAAGGCTTCTTGAAAGGAAAGTTGTAAGTCTGTGAGATGATTTCACAGAACACAAAGAAGTTTCTCAGAAAGCTTCTTTCTCTTTGTTATCGGAGGATATTTCCTTTGGCCCTTTACTCTTCAAAGGGATCCGAAGTATCTGTTCTCAGATTCCACAGAAATAAGGCTAGCAAAGAGATCCACGAAATACAGATGTAACTCTGTGAGTGGAAGTCACATATCACAGAGCAGTTTCTCAGAAAGCTTCTTTCCAGATTTCATCGGAGGATATTTGCTTTTTCACCATAGCCGTCTATGGGCTTCCAAATATCACTTTGCCAATTCCACGAGAACTGTCTTAGCGAAAAGCTTCTTGAGGGAAAAGCTGCAACTCTGAGAGATGATTTCACAGAACACAAAGAAGTTTCTCAGAAAGCTTCTTTCTCTTTGTTATCGGAGGATATTTCCTTTGGCACTATAGTATTCAAAGGGATCCGATATATCTGTTGTCAGATTCCACAGAAATAAGGCTAGCAAAGAGATCCACGAAATACAGATGTAACTCTGTGAGTGGAAGTCACATATCACAGAGCAGTTTCTCAGAAAGCTTCTTTCCAGATTTCATCTGAGGATATTTCCTTTTTCACCATAGCCCTCTATGGGCTTCCAAATATCACTTTGCCAATTCCACAAGAACTGTCTTAGCGAAAGGCTTCTTGAGGGGAAAGCTGCAACTCTGGGAGATGATTTCACAGAACACAAAAAAGTTTCTCAGAAAGCTTCTTTCTCTTTGTTATCGGAGGATATTTCCTTTGGCCCTATAGTCTTCAAAGGGATCCGAAATATCTGTTCTCGGATTCCACAGAAGTAAGGCTAGCAAAGAGATCCATGAAATACAGATTTAACTCTGTGAGTGGAAGTCACGTATCACAGAGCAGTTTCTCAGAAAGCTTCTTTCCAGATTTCATCTGAGGATATTTCCTTTTTCACCATAGCCCTCTATGGGCTTCCAAATATCACTTTGCCAATTCCACAAGAACTGTCTTAGCGAAAGGCTTCTTGAGGGGAAAGCTGTAACTCTGTGAGATGATTTCACAGAACACAAAGAAGTTTCTCAGAAAGCTTGTATCTCTTTGTTATCGGAGGATATTTCCTTTGGCCCTATAGTCTTCAAAGGGATCCGAATTATCTGTTCTCAGATTCCACAGAAATAAGGCTAGCAAAGAGATCCACGAAATACAGATGTAACTCTGTGAGTGGAAGTCACATATCACAGAGCAGTTTCTCAGAAAGCTTCCTTCCAGATTTCATCGGAAGATATTTCCTTTTTCACCATAGCCGTCTATGGGCTTCCAAATATCACCTTGCCAATTCCACAAGAACTGTCTTAGCGAAAGGCTTCTTGAGTGGAAAGCTGTAACTCTGGGAGATGATTTCACAGAACACAAAGAAGTTTCTCAGAAAGCTTCTTTCTCTTTGTTATCGGAGGATATTTCCTTTGGCACTAAAGTCTTCAAAGGGATCCGAAATATCTGTTCTCAGATTCCACAGAAATAAGGCTAGCAAAGAGATCCACGAAATACAGATGTAACGCTGTGAGTGGAAGTCTCATATCACAGAGCAGTTTCTCAGAATGCTTCTTTCCAGATTTCATCGGAGGATATTTCCTTTTTCACCATAGCCGTCTATGGGCTTCCAAATATCACTTTGCCAATTCCACAAGAACTGACTTAGCGAAAGGCTTCTTGAAAGGAAAGCTGTAAGTCTGTGAGATGATTTCACAGAACACAAAGAAGTTTCTCAGAAAGCTTCTTTCTCTTTGTTATCGGAGGATATTTCCTTTGGCCCTTTAGTCTTCCAAGGGATCCGAAGTATCTCTTCTCAGATTCCACAGAAATAAGGCTAGCAAAGAGATCCACGAAATATAGATGTAACTCTGTGAGTGGAAGTCACATATCACAGAGCAGTTTCTCAGAAAGCTTCTTTCCAGATTTCATCGGAGGATATTTCCTTTTTCACCATAGCCGTCTATGGGCTTCCAAATATCACTTTGCCAATTCCACGAGAACTGTCTTAGCGAAAAGCTTCTTGAGGGAAATGCTGCAACTCTGAGAGATGATTTCACAGAACACAAAGAAGTTTCTCAGAAAGCTTCTTTCTCTTTGTTATCGGAGGATATTTCCTTTGGCCCTATAGTATTCAAAGAGATCCGATATATCTGTTCTCAGATTCCACAGAAATAAGGCTAGCAAAGAGATCCACGAAATACAGATGTAACTCTGAGAGTGGAAGTCACATATCACAGAGCAGTTTCTCAGAAAGCTTCTTTCCAGATTTCATCGGAGGATAATTCCTTTTTCACCATAGCCCTCTATGGGCTTCCAAATATCACTTTTCCAAATCCACAAGAACTGTCTTAGCGAAAGGCTTCTTGAGGGGAAAGCTGTAACTCTATGAGATGATTTCACAGAACACAAAGAAGTTTCTCAGAAAGCTTCTTTCTCTTTGTTATCGGAGGATATTTCCTTTGGCCCTATTGTCTTCAAAGGGATCCGAAATATCTGTTCTCAGATACCACAGAAATACGGCTAGCAAAGAGATCCGCAAAATACAGATATAACTCTGTGAGTGGAAGTCACATATCATAGAGCAGTTTCTCAGAAAGCTTCTTTCCAGATTTCATCGGAGGATATTTCCTTTTTCACCGTAGCCCCCTATGGGCTTCCAAATATCTCTTTGCCAATTCCACAAGAACTGTCTTAGCGAAAGGCTTCTTGAGGGGACAGCTGTAACTCTGTGAGATGATTTCACAGAACACAAAGAAGTTTCTCAGGAAGCTTCTTTCTCTTTGTTATGGGAGGATATTTCCTTTGGCCCTATAGTCTTCAAAGGGATTCTAAATATCTGCTCTCAGATTCCACAGAAATAAGGCTAGCAAAGAGATCCACGAAATACAGATGTAACTCTGTGAGTGGAAGTCACATATCTCAGAGCAGTTTCTCAGAAAGCTTCTTTCCAGATTTCATTGGAGATTATTTCCTTTTTCACCATAGCCCTCTATGGGCTTCCAAATATCACTTTGCCAATTCCACAAGAACTGTCTTAGCGAAAGGCTTCTTGAGTGGAAAGCTGTAACTCTGGGAGATGATTTCACAGAACACAAAGAAGTTTCTCAGAAAGCTTCTTTCTCTTTGTTATCGGAGGATATTTCCTTTGGCCCTATAGTCTTCAAAGGGATCCGAAATATCTGTTCTCAGATTCCACAGAAATAAGGCTAGCAAAGAGATCCACGAAATACAGATGTAACGCTGTGAGTGGAAGTCTCATATCACAGAGCAGTTTCTCAGAATGCTTCTTTCCAGATTTCATCGGAGGATATTTCCTTTTTCACCATAGCCGTCTATGGGCTTCCAAATATCACTTTGCCAATTCCACAAGAACTGTCTTAGCGAAAGGCTTCTTGAAAGGAAAGCTGTAAGTCTGTGAGATGATTTCACAGAACACAAAGAAGTTTCTCAGAAAGCTTCTTTCTCTTTGTTATCGGAGGATATTTCCTTTGGCCCTTTAGTCTTCAAAGGGATCCGAAGTATCTGTTCTCAGATTCCACAGAAATAAGGCTAGCAAAGAGATCCACGAAATACAGATGTAACTCTGTGAGTGGAAGTCACATATCAGAGAGCAGTTTCTCAGAAAGCTTCTTTCCAGATTTCATCGGAGGATATTTCCTTTTTCACCATAGCCGTCTATGGGCTTCCAAATATCACTTTGCCAATTCCACGAGAACTGTCTTAGCGAAAAGCTTCTTGAGGGAAAAGCTGCAACTCTAAGAGATGATTTCACAGAACACAAAGAAGTTTCTCAGAAAGCTTCTTTCTCTTTGTTATCGGAGGATATTTCCTTTGGCCCTATAGTCTTCAAAGGGATCCGATATATCTGTTCTCAGATTCCACAGAAATAAGGCTAGCAAAGAGATCCACGAAATACAGATGTAACTCTGTGAGTGGAAGTCACATATCACAGAGCAGTTTCTCAGAAAGCTTCTTTCCAGATTTCATCTGAGGATAATTCCTTTTTCACCATAGCCCTCTATGGGCTTCCAAATATCACTTTGCCAATTCCACAAGAACTGTCTTAGCGAAAGGCTTCTTGAGGGGAAAGCTGTAACTCTATGAGATGATTTCACAGAACACAAAGAAGTTTCTCAGAAAGCTTCTTTCTCTTTGTTATCGGAGGATATTTCCTTTGGCCCTATAGTCTTCAAAGGGATCCGAAATATCTGTTCTCAGATACCACAGAAATAAGGGAAGCAAAGAGATCCACGAAATACAGATGTAACTCTGTGAGTGGAAGTCACATATCATAGAGCAGTTTCTCAGAAAGCTTCTGTCCAGATTTCATCGGAGGATATTTCCTTTTTCACCTTAGCCCCCTATGGGCTTCCAAATATCACTTTGCCAATTCCACAAGAACTGTCTTAGCGAAAGGCTTCTTGAGGGGACAGCTGTAACTCTGTGAGATGATTTCACAGAACACAAAGAAGTTTCTCAGGAAGCTTCTTTCTCTTTGTTATGGGAGCATATTTCTTTTGGCCCTATAGTCTTCAAAGGGATTCTAAATATCTGCTCTCAGATTCCACAGAAATAAGGCTAGCAAAGAGATCCACGAAATACAGATGTAACTCTGTGAGTGGAAGTCACATATCACAGAGCAGTTTCTCAGAAAGCTTCTATCCAGATTTCATTGGAGATTATTTCCTTTTTCACCATAGCCCTCTAAGGGCTTCCAAATATCACTTTGCCAATTCCACAAGAACTGTCTTAGCGAAAGACTTCTTGTGGGGAAAGCTGTAACTCTGTGAGATGATTTCACAGAACACAAAGAAGTTTCTCAGAAAGCTTCTTTCTCTTTGTTATCGGAGGATATTTCCTTTGGCCATATTGTCTTCAAAGGGATCGGAAATATCTGTTCTCAGATTCCACAGAAATAAGGCTAGCAAAGAGATCCACGAAATACAGATGTAACTCTGTGAGTGGAAGTCAGATATCACAGAGCAGTTTCTCAGAAAGCTTCTTTCCAGATTTCATCGGAGGATATTTCCTTTTTCAAGATAGCCCTCTATGGGCTTCCAAATATCACCTTGCCAATTCAACAAGAACTGTCTTAGCGAAAGGCTTCTTCAGAGGAAAGCTGTAACTCTGTGAGATGATTTCACAGAACACAAAGAAGTTTCTCAGAAAGCTTCTTTCTCTTTGTTATGGGAGGATATTTACTTTCGCCCTATAGTCTTCAAAGGGATCCGAAATATCTGTTCTCAGATTCCACAGAAATAAGGCTAGCAAAGAGATCCACGAAATACAGATGTAACTCTGTGAGTGGAAGTCACATATCACAGAGCAGTTTCTCAGAAAGCTTCTTTCCAGATTTCATCGGAGGATATTTCCTTTTTCACCGTAGCCCCATATGGGCTTCCAAATATCACTTTGCCAATTCCACAAGAACTGTCTTAGCGAAAGGCTTCTTGAGGGGAAAGCTGTAACTCTGTGAGATGATTTCACAGAACACAAAGAAGTTTCTCAGGAAGCTTCTTTCTCTTTGTTATGGGAGGATATTTCCTTTGGCCCTATAGTCTTCAAAGGGATTCTAAATATCTGCTCTCAGATTCCACAAAAATAAGGCTAGCAAAGAGATCCACAAAATACAGATGTAACTCTGTGAGTGGAAGTCACATATCACAGAGCAGTTTCTCAGAAAGCTTCTTTCCATTTTTCATTGGAGATTATTTCCTTTTTCACCATAGCCCTCTATGGGCTTCCAAATATCACTTTGCCAATTCCACAAGAACTGTCTTAGCGAAAGGCTTCTTGAGGGGAAAGCTGTAACTCTGTGAGATGATTTCACAGAACACAAAGAAGTTTCTCAGAAAGCTTCTTTCTCTTTGTTATCGGAGGATATTTCCTTTGGCCCTATAGTCTTCAAAGGGATCCGAAATATCTGTTCTCAGACTCCACAGAAATAAGGCTAGCAAAGAGATCCAGGAAATACAGATGAAACTCTGTGAGTGGAAGTCTCATATCACAGAGCAGTTTCTAGAATGCTTCTTTCCAGATTTCATCGGAGGATATTTCCTTTTTCACCATAGCCCTCTATGGGCTTCCAAATATCACTTTGCCAATTCCACAAGAACTGTCTTAGCGAAAGGCTTCTTGAGGGGAAAGCTGTAACTCTGTGAGATGATTTCACAGAACACAAAGAAGTTTCTCAGAAAGCTTCTTTCTCTTTGTTATCGGAGGATATTTCCTTTGGCCCTATAGTCATCAAAGGGATCCGAAATATCTGTTCTCAGTTTCCACAGAAATAAGGCTAGCAAAGAGATCCACGAAATACAGATGTAACTCTGTGAGTGGAAGTCACATATCACAAAGCAGTTTCTCAGAAAGCTTCTTTCCAGATTTCATCGGAGGATATTTCCTTTTTCACCATAGCCGTCTATGGGCTTCCAAATATCACTTTGCCAATTCCACAAGAACTGTCTTAGCGAAAGGCTTTTTGAGGGGAAAGCTGTAACTCTGGGAGATGATTTCACAGAACACAAAGAAGTTTCTCAGAAAGCTTCTATCTCTTTGTTATCGGAGGATATTTCCTTTGGCCCTATAGTCTTCATAGTGTTTCTAAATATCTGCTCTCCGATTCCACAGAAATAAGGCTAGCAAAGAGATCCACGAAATACAGATGTAACTCTGTGTGTGGAAGTCACATATCACAGAGCAGTTTCTCAGAAAGCTTCTTTCCAGATTTCATTGGAGGATATTTCCTTTTTCACCATAGCCCTCTATGGGCTTCCAAATATCACTTTGCCAATTCCACAAGAACTGTCTTAGCGAAAGGCTTCTTGAGGAGAAAGCTGTAACTCTGGGAGATGATTTCACAGAACACAAAGAAGTTTCTCAGAAAGCTTCTTTCTCTTTGTTATCGGAGGATATTTCCTTTGGCCCTATAGTCTTCAATGGGATCCGAAATATCTGTTCTCAGATTCCACAGAAATAAGGCTAGCAAAGAGATCCACGAAATACAGATGTAACTCTGTGAGTGGAAGTGACATATCACAGAGCAGTTTCTCAGAAAGCTTCTTTCCAGATTTCATCGGAGGATATTTCCTTTTTCACCATAGCCGTCTATGGGCTTCCAAATATCACTTTGCCAATTCCACAAGAACACTCTTAGCGAAAGGCTTCTTGAGGGGAAAGCTGTAACTCTGTGAGATGATTTCACAGAACACCAAGAAGTTTCTCAGAAAGCTTCTATCTCTTTGTTATCGGAGGGTATTTCCTTTGGTCCTATAGTCTTCAAAGGGATACCAAATATCTGTTCTCAGATTCCACAGAAATAAGGCTAGCAAAGAGATCCACCAAATGCAGATGTAACTCTTTGAGTGGAAGTCACATATCACAGAGCAGTTTCTCAGAAAGCTTCTTTCCAGATTTCATCAGAGGATATTTCCTTTTTCACCATAGCCGTCAATGGGCTTCCAAATATCACTTTGCCAATTCCACAAGAACTGTCTTAGCGAAAGGCTTCTTGAGGGGAAAGCTGCAACTCTGGGAGATGATTTCACAGAACACAAAGAAGTTTCTCAGAAAGCTTCTTTCTCTTTGTTATCGGAGGATATTTCCTTTGGCCCTATAGTCTTCAAAGGGATCCGAAATATCTGTTCTCGGATTCCACAGAAGTAAGGCTAGCAAAGAGATCCATGAAATACAGATTTAACTCTGTGAGTGGAAGTCACGTATCACAGAGCAGTTTCTCAGAAAGCTTCTTTCCAGATTTCATCTGAGGATATTTCCTTTTTCACCATAGCCCTCTATGGGCTTCCAAATATCACTTTGCCAATTCCACAAGAACTGTCTTAGCGAAAGGCTTCTTGAGGGGAAAGCTGTAATTCTATGAGATGATTTCACAGAACACAAAGAAGTT
Organism: Macaca mulatta; assembly: GCF_049350105.2. Classification (NCBI taxonomy): domain Eukaryota; kingdom Metazoa; phylum Chordata; class Mammalia; order Primates; family Cercopithecidae; genus Macaca; species Macaca mulatta. The sequence continues at coordinate 35,157,647 of NC_133417.1, forward strand.
TCTCAGAAAGCTTCTTTCTCTTTGTTTTCGGAGGATATTTCCTTTGGCCCTATAGTCTTCAAAGGGATCCGAAATATCTGTTCTCAGATTCAACAGAAATAAGGCTAGCAAAGAGATCCACGAAATACAGATGTAACTCTGTGAGTGGAAGTCACATATCACAGAGCAGTTTCTCAGAAAGCTTCTTTCCAGATTTCATTGGAGGGTATTTCCTTTTTCACAATAGCCCTCTATGGGCTTCCAAATATCACTTTGCCAATTCCACAAAAACTGTCTTAGCGAAAGGCTTCTTAAGGGGAAAGCTGTAACTCTGGGAGATGATTTCACAGAACACAAAGAAGTTTCTCAGAAAGCTTCTTTCTCTTTGTTATCGGAGGATATTTCCTTTGGCCCTATAGTCTTCAAAGGGATCCGAAATATCTGTTCTCAGACTCCACAGAAATAAGGCTAGCAAAGAGATCCACGAAATACAGATGAAACTCTGTGAGTGGAAGTCTCATATCACAGAGCAGTTTCTCAGAATGCTTCTTTCCAGATTTCATCGGAGGATATTTCCTTTTTCACCATAGCCCTCTATGGGCTTCCAAATATCACTTTGCCAATTCCACAAGAACTGTCTTAGCGAAAGGCTTCTTGAGGGGAAAGCTGTAACTCTGGGAGATGATTTCACAGAACACAAAGAAGTTTCTCAGAAAGCTTCTTTCTCTTTGTTATCGGAGGATATTTCCTTTGGCCCTATAGTCTTCAAAGGGATCCGAAATATCTGTTCTCAGATTCCACAGAAATAAGGCTAGCAAAGAGATCCACGAAATACAGATGTAACGCTGTGAGTGGAAGTCTCATATCACAGAGCAGTTTCTCAGAATGCTTCTTTCCAGATTTCATCGGAGGATATTTCCTTTTTCACCATAGCCGTCTATGGGCTTCCAAATATCACTTTGCCAATTCCACAAGAACTGTCTTAGCGAAAGGCTTCTTGAAAGGAAAGTTGTAAGTCTGTGAGATGATTTCACAGAACACAAAGAAGTTTCTCAGAAAGCTTCTTTCTCTTTGTTATCGGAGGATATTTCCTTTGGCCCTTTAGTCTTCAAAGGGATCCGAAGTATCTGTTCTCAGATTCCACAGAAATAAGGCTAGCAAAGAGATCCACGAAATACAGATGTAACTCTGTGAGTGGAAGTCACATATCACAGAGCAGTTTCTCAGAAAGCTTCTTTCCAGATTTCATCGGAGGATATTTCCTTTTTCACCATAGCCGTCTATGGGCTTCCAAATATCACTTTGCCAATTCCACGAGAACTGTCTTAGCGAAAAGCTTCTTGAGGGAAAAGCTGCAACTCTGAGAGATGATTTCACAGAACACAAAGAAGTTTCTCAGAAAGCTTCTTTCTCTTTGTTATCGGAGGATATTTCCTTTGGCCCTATAGTATTCAAAGGGATCCGATATATCTGTTGTCAGATTCCACAGAAATAAGGCTAGCAAAGAGATCCACGAAATACAGATGTAACTCTGTGAGTGGAAGTCACATATCACAGAGCAGTTTCTCAGAAAGCTTCTTTCCAGATTTCATCTGAGGATATATCCTTTTTCACCATAGCCCTCTATGGGCTTCCAAATATCACTTTGCCAATTCCACAAGAACTGTCTTAGCGAAAGGCTTCTTGAGGGGAAAGCTGCAACTCTGGGAGATGATTTCACAGAACACAAAAAAGTTTCTCAGAAAGCTTCTTTCTCTTTGTTATCGGAGGATATTTCCTTTGGCCCTATAGTCTTCAAAGGGATCCGAAATATCTGTTCTCGGATTCCACAGAAGTAAGGCTAGCAAAGAGATCCATGAAATACAGATTTAACTCTGTGAGTGGAAGTCACGTATCACAGAGCAGTTTCTCAGAAAGCTTCTTTACAGATTTCATCTGAGGATATTTCCTTTTTCACCATAGCCCTCTATGGGCTTCCAAATATCACTTTTCCAATTCCACCAAAACTGTCTTAGCGAAAGGCTTCTTCAGTGGAAAGCTGTAACTCTGGGAGATGATTTCACAGAACACAAAGAAGTTTCTCAGAAAGCTTCTTTCTCTTTGTTATCGGAGGATATTTCCTTTGGCCCTATAGTCTTCAAAGGGATCCGAAATATCTGTTCTCAGACTCCACAGAAATAAGGCTAGCAAAGAGATCCATGAAATACAGATGAAACTCTGTGAGTGGAAGTCTCATATCACAGAGCAGTTTCTCAGAATGCTTCTTTCCAGATTTCATCGGAGGATATTTCCTTTTTCACCATAGCCCTCTAAGGACTTCCAAATATCACTTTGCCAATTCCACAAGAACTGTCTTAGCGAAAGGCTTCTTGAGTGGAAAGCTGTAACTCTGGGAGATGATTTCACAGAACACAAAGAAGTTTCTCAGAAAGCTTCTTTCTCTTTGTTATCGGAGGATATTTCCTTTGGCACTATAGTCTTCAAAGGGATCTGAAATATCTGTTCTCAGATTCCACAGAAATAAGGCTAGCAAAGAGATCCACGAAATACAGATGTAACGCTGTGAGTGGAAGTCTCATATCACAGAGCAGTTTCTCAGAATGCTTCTTTCCAGATTTCATCGGAGGATATTTCCTTTTTCACCATAGCCGTCTATGGGCTTCCAAATATCACTTTGCCAATTCCACAAGAACTGACTTAGCGAAAGGCTTCTTGAAAGGAAAGCTGTAAGTCTGTGAGATGATTTCACAGAACACAAAGAAGTTTCTCAGAAAGCTTCTTTCTCTTTGTTATCGGAGGATATTTCCTTTGGCCCTTTAGTCTTCAAAGGGATCCGAAGTATCTCTTCTCAGATTCCACAGAAATAAGGCTAGCAAAGAGATCCACGAAATACAGATGTAACTCTGTGAGTGGAAGTCACATATCACAGAGCAGTTTCTCAGAAAGCTTCTATCCAGATTTCATTGGAGATTATTTCCTTTTTCACCATAGCCCTCTAAGGGCTTCCAAATATCACTTTGCCAATTCCACAAGAACTGTCTTAGCGAAAGACTTCTTGTGGGGAAAGCTGTAACTCTGTGAGATGATTTCACAGAACACAAAGAAGTTTCTCAGAAAGCTTCTTTCTCTTTGTTATCGGAGGATATTTCCTTTGGCCATATTGTCTTCAAAGGGATCGGAAATATCTGTTCTCAGATTCCACAGAAATAAGGCTAGCAAAGAGATCCACGAAATACAGATGTAACTCTGTGAGTGGAAGTCAGATATCACAGAGCAGTTTCTCAGAAAGCTTCTTTCCAGATTTCATCGGAGGATATTTCCTTTTTCAAGATAGCCCTCTATGGGCTTCCAAATATCACCTTGCCAATTCAACAAGAACTGTCTTAGCGAAAGGCTTCTTCAGAGGAAAGCTGTAACTCTGTGAGATGATTTCACAGAACACAAAGAAGTTTCTCAGAAAGCTTCTTTCTCTTTGTTATGGGAGGATATTTACTTTCGCCCTATAGTCTTCAAAGGGATCCGAAATATCTGTTCTCAGATTCCACAGAAATAAGGCTAGCAAAGAGATCCAGGAAATACAGATGTAACTCTGTGAGTGGAAGTCACATATCACAGAGCAGTTTCTCAGAAAGCTTCTTTCCAGATTTCATCAGAGGATATTTCCTTTTTCACCATAGCCGTCAATGGGCTTCCAAATATCACTTTGCCAATTCCACAAGAACTGTCTTAGCGAAAGGCTTCTTGAGGGGAAAGCTGCAACTCTGGGAGATGATTTCACAGAACACAAAGAAGTTTCTCAGAAAGCTTCTTTCTCTTTGTTATCGGAGGATATTTCCTTTGGCCCTATAGTCTTCAAAGGGATCCGAAATATCTGTTCTCGGATTCCACAGAAGTAAGGCTAGCAAAGAGATCCATGAAATACAGATTTAACTCTGTGAGTGGAAGTCACGTATCACAGAGCAGTTTCTCAGAAAGCTTCTTTCCAGATTTCATCTGAGGATATTTCCTTTTTCACCATAGCCCTCTATGGGCTTCCAAATATCACTTTGCCAATTCCACAAGAACTGTCTTAGCGAAAGGCTTCTTGAGGGGAAAGCTGTAATTCTATGAGATGATTTCACAGAACACAAAGAAGTTTCTCAGAAAGCTTCTTTCTCTTTGTTTTCGGAGGATATTTCCTTTGGCCCTATAGTCTTCAAAGGGATCCGAAATATCTGTTCTCAGATTCAACAGAAATAAGGCTAGCAAAGAGATCCACGAAATACAGATGTAACTCTGTGAGTGGAAGTCACATATCACAGAGCAGTTTCTCAGAAAGCTTCTTTCCAGATTTCATTGGAGGGTATTTCCTTTTTCACAATAGCCCTCTATGGGCTTCCAAATATCACTTTGCCAATTCCACAAAAACTGTCTTAGCGAAAGGTTTCTTAAGGGGAAAGCTGTAACTCTGGGAGATGATTTCACAGAACACAAAGAAGTTTCTCAGAAAGCTTCTTTCTCTTTGTTATCGGAGGATATTTCCTTTGGCCCTATAGTCTTCAAAGGGATCCGAAATATCTGTTCTCAGACTCCACAGAAATAAGGCTAGCAAAGAGATCCACGAAATACAGATGAAACTCTGTGAGTGGAAGTCTCATATCACAGAGCAGTTTCTCAGAATGCTTCTTTCCAGATTTCATCGGAGGATATTTCCTTTTTCACCATAGCCCTCTATGGGCTTCCAAATATCACTTTGCCAATTCCACAAGAACTGTCTTAGCGAAAGGCTTCTTGAGGGGAAAGCTGTAACTCTGGGAGATGATTTCACAGAACACAAAGAAGTTTCTCAGAAAGCTTCTTTCTCTTTGTTATCGGAGGATATTTCCTTTGGCCCTATAGTCTTCAAAGGGATCCGAAATATCTGTTCTCAGATTCCACAGAAATAAGGCTAGCAAAGAGATCCACGAAATACAGATGTAACGCTGTGAGTGGAAGTCTCATATCACAGAGCAGTTTCTCAGAATGCTTCTTTCCAGATTTCATCGGAGGATATTTCCTTTTTCACCATAGCCGTCTATGGGCTTCCAAATATCACTTTGCCAATTCCACAAGAACTGTCTTAGCGAAAGGCTTTTTGAGGGGAAAGCTGTAACTCTGGGAGATGATTTCACAGAACACAAAGAAGTTTCTCAGAAAGCTTCTATCTCTTTGTTATCGGAGGATATTTCCTTTGGCCCTATAGTCTTCAAAGTGTTTCTAAATATCTGCTCTCAGATTCCACAGAAATAAGGCTAGCAAAGAGATCCACGAAATACAGATGTAACTCTGTGTGTGGAAGTCACATATCACAGAGCAGTTTCTCAGAAAGCTTCTTTCCAGATTTCATTGGAGGATATTTCCTTTTTCACCATAGCCCTCTATGGGCTTCCAAATATCACTTTGCCAATTCCACAAGAACTGTCTTAGCGAAAGGCTTCTTGAGGAGAAAGCTGTAACTCTGGGAGATGATTTCACAGAACACAAAGAAGTTTCTCAGAAAGCTTCTTTCTCTTTGTTATCGGAGGATATTTCCTTTGGCCCAATAGTCTTCAATGGGATCCGAAATATCTGTTCTCAGATTCCACAGAAATAAGGCTAGCAAAGAGATCCACGAAATACAGATGTAACTCTGTGAGTGGAAGTGACATATCACAGAGCAGTTTCTCAGAAAGCTTCTTTCCAGATTTCATCGGAGGATATTTCCTTTTTCACCATAGCCGTCTATGGGCTTCCAAATATCACTTTGCCAATTCCACAAGAACTGTCTTAGCGAAAGGCTTCTTGAGGGGAAAGCTGTAACTCTGTGAGATGATTTCACAGAACACAAAGAAGTTTCTCAGAAAGCTTCTATCTCTTTGTTATCGGAGGGTATTTCCTTTGGTCCTATAGTCTTCAAAGGGATCCCAAATATCTGTTCTCAGATTCCACAGAAATAAGGCTAGCAAAGAAATCCACCAAATGCAGATGTAACTCTTTGAGTGGAAGTCACATATCACAGAGCAGTTTCTCAGAAAGCTTCTTTCCAGATTTCATCAGAGGATATTTCCTTTTTCACCATAGCCGTCAATGGGCTTCCAAATATCACTTTGCCAATTCCACAAGAACTGTCTTAGCGAAAGGCTTCTTGAGGGGAAAGCTGCAACTCTGGGAGATGATTTCACAGAACACAAAGAAGTTTCTCAGAAAGCTTCTTTCTCTTTGTTATCGGAGGATATTTCCTTTGGCCCTATAGTCTTCAAAGGGATCCGAAATATCTGTTCTCGGATTCCACAGAAGTAAGGCTAGGAAAGAGATCCATGAAATACAGATTTAACTCTGTGAGTGGAAGTCACGTATCACAGAGCAGTTTCTCAGAAAGCTTCTTTCCAGATTTCATCTGAGGATATTTCCTTTTTCACCATAGCCCTCTATGGGCTTCCAAATATCACTTTGCCAATTCCACAAGAACTGTCTTAGCGAAAGGCTTCTTGAGGGGAAAGCTGTAATTCTATGAGATGATTTCACAGAACACAAAGAAGTTTCTCAGAAAGCTTCTTTCTCTTTGTTTTCGGAGGATATTTCCTTTGGCCCTATAGTCTTCAAAGGGATCCGAAATATCTGTTCTCAGATTCAACAGAAATAAGGCTAGCAAAGAGATCCACGAAATAGAGATGTAACTCTGTGAGTGGAAGTCACATATCACAGAGCAGTTTCTCAGAAAGCTTCTTTCCAGATTTCATTGGAGGGTATTTCCTTTTTCACAATAGCCCTCTATGGGCTTCCAAATATCACTTTGCCAATTCCACAAAAACTGTCTTAGCGAAAGGCTTCTTAAGGGGAAAGCTGTAACTCTGGGAGATGATTTCACAGAACACAAAGAAGTTTCTCAGAAAGCTTCTTTCTCTTTGTTATCGGAGGATATTTCCTTTGGCCCTTTAGTCTTCAAAGGGATCCGAAGTATCTGTTCTCAGATTCCACAGAAATAAGGCTAGCAAAGAGATCCACGAAATACAGATGTAACTCTGTGAGTGGAAGTCACATATCACAGAGCAGTTTCTCAGAAAGCTTCTTTCCAGATTTCATCGGAGGATATTTCCTTTTTCACCATAGCCGTCTATGGGCTTCCAAATATCACTTTGCCAATTCCACGAGAACTGTCTTAGCGAAAAGCTTCTTGAGGGAAAAGCTGCAACTCTGAGAGATGATTTCACAGAACACAAAGAAGTTTCTCAGAAAGCTTCTTTCTCTTTGTTATCGGAGGATATTTCCTTTGGCCCTATAGTATTCAAAGGGATCCGATATATCTGTTGTCAGATTCCACAGAAATAAGGCTAGCAAAGAGATCCACGAAATACAGATGTAACTCTGTGAGTGGAAGTCACATATCACAGAGCAGTTTCTCAGAAAGCTTCTTTCCAGATTTCATCTGAGGATATTTCCTTTTTCACCATAGCCCTCTATGGGCTTCCAAATATCACTTTGCCAATTCCACAAGAACTGTCTTAGCGAAAGGCTTCTTGAGGGGAAAGCTGCAACTCTGGGAGATGATTTCACAGAACACAAAAAAGTTTCTCAGAAAGCTTCTTTCTCTTTGTTATCGGAGGATATTTCCTTTGGCCCTATAGTCTTCAAAGGGATCCGAAATATCTGTTCTCGGATTCCACAGAAGTAAGGCTAGCAAAGAGATCCATGAAATACAGATTTAACTCTGTGAGTGGAAGTCACGTATCACAGAGCAGTTTCTCAGAAAGCTTCTTTACAGATTTCATCTGAGGATATTTCCTTTTTCACCATAGCCCTCTATGGGCTTCCAAATATCACTTTTCCAATTCCACCAAAACTGTCTTAGCGAAAGGCTTCTTCAGTGGAAAGCTGTAACTCTGGGAGATGATTTCACAGAACACAAAGAAGTTTCTCAGAAAGCTTCTTTCTCTTTGTTATCGGAGGATATTTCCTTTGGCCCTATAGTCTTCAAAGGGATCCGAAATATCTGTTCTCAGACTCCACAGAAATAAGGCTAGCAAAGAGATCCACGAAATACAGATGAAACTCTGTGAGTGGAAGTCTCATATCACAGAGCAGTTTCTCAGAATGCTTCTTTCCAGATTTCATCGGAGGATATTTCCTTTTTCACCATAGCCCTCTATGGGCTTCCAAATATCACTTTGCCAATTCCACAAGAACTGTCTTAGCGAAAGGCTTCTTGAGTGGAAAGCTGTAACTCTGGGAGATGATTTCACAGAACACAAAGAAGTTTCTCAGAAAGCTTCTTTCTCTTTGTTATCGGAGGATATTTCCTTTGGCACTATAGTCTTCAAAGGGATCCGAAATATCTGTTCTCAGATTCCACAGAAATAAGGCTAGCAAAGAGATCCACGAAATACAGATGTAACGCTGTGAGTGGAAGTCTCATATCACAGAGCAGTTTCTCAGAATGCTTCTTTCCAGATTTCATCGGAGGATATTTCCTTTTTCACCATAGCCGTCTATGGGCTTCCAAATATCACTTTGCCAATTCCACAAGAACTGACTTAGCGAAAGGCTTCTTGAAAGGAAAGCTGTAAGTCTGTGAGATGATTTCACAGAACACAAAGAAGTTTCTCAGAAAGCTTCTTTCTCTTTGTTATCGGAGGATATTTCCTTTGGCCCTTTAGTCTTCAAAGGGATCCGAAGTATCTCTTCTCAGATTCCACAGAAATAAGGCTAGCAAAGAGATCCACGAAATACAGATGTAACTCTGTGAGTGGAAGTCACATATCACAGAGCAGTTTCTCAGAAAGCTTCTTTCCAGATTTCATCGGAGGATAATTCCTTTTTCACCATAGCCCTCTATGGGCTTCCAAATATCACTTTTCCAATTCCACAAGAACTGTCTTAGCGAAAGGCTTCTTGAGGGGAAACCTGTAACTCTATGAGATGATTTCACAGAACACAAAGAAGTTTCTCAGAAACCTTCTTTCTCTTTGTTATCGGAGGATATTTCCTTTGGCCCTATAGTCTTCAAAGGGATCCGAAATATCTGTTCTCAGATACCACAGAAATAAGGGAAGTAAAGAGATCCACGAAATACAGATGTAACTCTGTGAGTGGAAGTCACATATCATAGAGCAGTTTCTCAGAAAGCTTCTGTCCAGATTTCATCGGAGGATATTTCCTTTTTCACCTTAGCCCCCTATGGGCTTCCAAATATCACTTTGCCAATTCCACAAGAACTGTCTTAGCGAAAGGCTTCTTGAGGGGACAGCTGTAACTCTGTGAGATGATTTCACAGAACACAAAGAAGTTTCTCAGGAAGCTTCTTTCTCTTTGTTATGGGACGATATTTCCTTTGGCCCTATAGTCTTCAAAGGGATTCTAAATATCTGCTCTCAGATTCCACAGAAATAAGGCTAGCAAAGAGATCCACGAAATGCAGATGTAACTCTGTGAGTGGAAGTCACATATCACAGAGCAGTTTCTCAGAAAGCTTCTATCCAGATTTCATTGGAGATTATTTCCTTTTTCACCATAGCCCTCTAAGGGCTTCCAAATATCACTTTGCCAATTCCACAAGAACTGTCTTAGCGAAAGACTTCTTGAGGGGAAAGCTGTAACTCTGTGAGATGATTTCACAGAACACAAAGAAGTTTCTCAGAAAGCTTCTTTCTCTTTGCTATAGGAGGATATTTCCTTTGGCCCTATAGTCTTCAAAGGGATCCGAAATATCTGTTCTCAGATTCCACAGAAATAAGGCTAGCAAGGAGATCCACGAAATACAGATGTAACTCTGTGAGTGGAAGTCACATATCACAGAGCAGTTTCTCAGAAAGCTTCTTTCCAGATTTCATCGGAGGATATTTCCTTTTTCACCATAGCCCTCTATGGGCTTCCAAATATCACTTTGCCAATTCCACAAGAACTGTCTTAGCGAAAGGCTTCTTGAGGGGAAAGCTGTAACTCTGTGAGATGATTTCACAGAACACAAAGAAGTTTCTCAGAAAGCTTCTTTCTCTTTGTTATGGGAGGATATTTCCTTTGGCCCTATAGTCTTCAAAGGGATTCTAACTATCTGCTCTCAGATTCCACAGAAATAAGGCTAGCAAAGAGATCCACGAAATACTGATGTAACTCTGTGAGTGGAAATCACATATCACAGAGCAGTTTCCCAGAAAGCTTCTTTCCAGATTTCATTCGAGGATATTTCCTTTTTCACCTTAGCCCTCTATGGGTTTCCAAATATCACTTTGCCAATTCCACAAGAACTGTCTTAGCGAAAGGCTTCTTGAGGGGAAAGCTGTAACTCTGTGAGATGATTTCACAGAACACAAAGAAGTTTCTCAGAAAGCTTCTATCTCTTTGTTATCGGAGGATATTTCCTTTGGCACTATAGTCTTCAAAGGGATCCGAAATATCTGTTCTCAGATTCCACAGAAATAAGGCTAGCAAAGAGATCCACGAAATACAGATGTAACGCTGTGAGTGGAAGTCTCATATCACAGAGCAGTTTCTCAGAATGCTTCTTTCCAGATTTCATCGGAGGATATTTCCTTTTTCACCATAGCCGTCTATGGGCTTCCAAATATCACTTTGCCAATTCCACAAGAACTGTCTTAGCGAAAGGCTTCTTGAAAGGAAAGCTGTAAGTCTGTGAGATGATTTCAGAGAACACAAAGAAGTTTCTCAGAAAGCTTCTTTCTCTTTGTTATCGGAGGATATTTCCTTTGGCCCTTTAGTCTTCAAAGGGATCCGAAGTATCTGTTCTCAGATTCCACAGAAATAAGGCTAGCAAAGAGATCCACGAAATACAGATGTAACTCTGTGAGTGGAAGTCACATATCACAGAGCAGTTTCTCAGAAAGCTTCTTTCCAGATTTCATCGGAGGATATTTCCTTTTTCACCATAGCCGTCTATGGGCTTCCAAATATCACTTTGCCAATTCCAGGAGAACTGTCTTAGCGAAAAGCTTCTTGAGGGAAAAGCTGCAACTCTGAGAGATGATTTCACAGAACACAAAGAAGTTTCTCAGAAAGCTTCTTTCTCTTTGTTATCGGAGGATATTTCCTTTGGCCCTATAGTATTCAAAGGGATCCGATATATCTGTTCTCAGATTCCACAGAAATAAGGCTAGCAAAGAGATCCACGAAATACAGATGTAACTCTGAGAGTGGAAGTCACATATCACAGAGCAGTTTCTCAGAAAGCTTCTTTCCAGATTTCATCGGAGGATATTTCCTTTTTCACCATAGCCCTCTATGGGCTTCCAAATATCACTTTGCCAATTCCACAAGAACTGTCTTAGCGAAAGGCTTCTTGAGGGGAAAGCTGTAACTCTATGAGATGATTTCACAGAACACAAAGAAGTTTCTCAGAAAGCTTCTTTCTCTTTGTTATCGGAGGATATTTCCTTTGGCCCTATAGTCTTCAAAGGGATCCGAAATATCTGTTCTCAGATACCACAGAAATAAGGGAAGCAAAGAGATCCACGAAATACAGATGTAACTCTGTGAGTGGAAGTCACATATCATAGAGCAGTTTCTCAGAAAGCTTCTGTCCAGATTTCATCGGAGGATATTTCCTTTTTCACCTTAGCCCCCTATGGGCTTACAAATATCACTTTGCCAATTCCACAAGAACTGTCTTAGCGAAAGGCTTCTTGAGGGGACAGCTGTAACTCTGTGAGATGATTTCACAGAACACAAAGAAGTTTCTCAGGAAGCTTCTTTCTCTTTGTTATGGGAGGATATTTCCTTTGGCCCTATAGTCTTCAAAGGGATTCTAAATATCTGCTCTCAGATTCCACAGAAATAAGGCTAGCAAAGAGATCCACGAAATACAGATGTAAATCTGTGAGTGGAAGTCACATATCACAGAGCAGTTTCTCAGAAAGCTTCTATCCAGATTTCATTGGAGATTATTTCCTTTTTCACCATAGCCCTCTAAGGGCTTCCAAATATCACTTTGCCAATTGCACAAGAACTGTCTTAGCGAAAGACTTCTTGAGGGGAAAGCTGTAACTCTGTGAGATGATTTCACAGAACACAAAGAAGTTTCTCAGAAAGCTTCTTTCTCTTTGTTATCGGAGGATATTTCCTTTGGCCCTATAGTCTTCAAAGGGATCCGAAATATCTGTTCTCAGTTTCCACAGAAATAAGGCTAGCAAAGAGATCCACGAAATTCAGATGTAACTCTGTGAGTGGAACTCACATATCACAGAGCAGTTTCTCAGAAAGCTTCTTTCCGGATTTCATTGGAGGGTATTTTCTTTTTCACAATAGCCCTCTATGGGCTTCCAAATATCACTTTGCCAATTCCACAAAAACTGTCTTAGCGAAAGGCTTCTTCAGGGGAAAGCTGTAACTCTGGGAGATGATTTCACAGAACACAAAGAAGTTTCTCAGAAAGCTTCTTTCTCTTTTTTATCGGAGGATATTTCCTTTGGCCCTATAGTCTTCAAAGGGATCCGAAATATCTGTTCTCAGACTCCACAGAAATAAGGCTAGCAAAGAGATCCAGGAAATAAAGATGAAACTCTGTGAGTGGAAGTCTCAAATCACAGAGCAGTTTCTCAGAATGCTTCTTTCCAGATTTCATCGGAGGATATTTCCTTTTTCACCATAGCCCTCTATGGGCTTCCAAATATCACTTTGCCAATTCCACAAGAACTGTCTTAGCGAAAGGCTTCTTGAGGGGAAAGCTGTAACTCTGTGAGATGATTTCACGGAACACAAAGAAGTTTCTCAGAAAGCTTCTATCTCTTTGTTATCGGAGGATATTTCCTTTGGCCCTATAGTCTTCAAAGGGATCCGAAATATCTGTTCTCAGATTCCACAGAAATAAGGCTAGCAAAGAGATCCACGAAATACAGATGTAACTCTGTGAGTGCAAGTCACATATCACAGAGCAGTTTCTCAGAAAGCTTCTTTCCAGATTTCATCGGAGGGTATTTCCTTTTTCACAATAGCCCTCTATGGGCTTCCAAATAACACTTTGCCAATTCCACAAGAACTGTCTTAGCGAAAGGCTTCTTCAGGGGAAAGCTGTAACTCTGTGAGATGATTTCACAGAACACAAAGAAGTTTCTCAGAAAGCTTCTTTCTCTTTGTTATCAGAGGATATTTCCTTTGGCCCTATAGTCTTCAAAGGGATCCGAAATATCTGTTCTCAGATTCCACAGAAATAAGGCTAGCAAAGAGATCCACGAAATACAGATGTAACTCTGTGAGTGGAAGTCACATATCACAGAGCAGTTTCTCAGAAAGCTTCTTTCCAGATTTCATCGGAGGATATTTCCTTTTTCACCATAGCCCTCTATGGGCTTCCAAATATCACTTTGCCAATTCCACAAGAACTGTCTTAGCGAAAGGCTTCTTGAGGGGAAAGCTGTAACTCTGTGAGATGATTTCACAGAACACAAAGAAGTTTCTCAGAAAGCTTCTTTCTCTTTGTTATGGGAGGATATTTCCTTTGGCCCTATAGTCTTCAAAGGGATCCGAAGTATCTGTTCTCAGATTCCACAGAAATAAGGCTAGCAAAGAGATCCACGAAATACAGATGTAACTCTGTGAGTGGAAGTCACATATCCCAGAGCAGTTTCTCAGAACGCTTCTTTCCAGATTTCATCGGAGGATACTTCCTTTTTCACCATAGCCGTCTATGGGCTTCCAAATATCACTTTGCCAATTCCACGAGAACTGTCTTAGCGAAAAGCTTCTTGAGGGAAAAGCTGCAACTCTGAGAGATGATTTCACAGAACACAAAGAAGTTTCTCAGAAAGCTTCTTTCTCTTTGTTATCGGAGGATATTTCCTTTGGCCCTATAGTATTCAAAGGGATACGATATATCTGTTCTCAGATTCCACAGAAATAAGGCTAGCAAAGAGATCCACGAAATACAGATGTAACTCTGTGAGTGGAAGTCACATATCACAGAGCAGTTTCTCAGAAAGCTTCTTTCCAGATTTCATCTGAGGATATTTCCTTTTTCACCATAGCCCTCTATGGGCTTCCAAATGTCACTTTGCCAATTCCACAAGAACTGTCTTAGCGAAAGGCTTCTTGAGGGGAAAGCTGTAACTCTATGAGATGATTTCACAGAACACAAAGAAGTTTCTCAGAAAGCTTCTTTCTCTTTGTTATCGGAGGATATTTCCTTTGGCCCTATAGTCTTCAAAGGGATCCGAAATATCTGTTCTCAGATACCACAGAAATAAGGGAAGCAAAGAGATCCACGAAATACAGATGTAACTCTGTGAGTGGAAGTCACATATCATAGAGCAGTTTCTCAGAAAGCTTCTGTCCAGATTTCATCGGAGGATATTTCCTTTTTCACCTTAGCCCCCTATGCGCTTCCAAATATCACTTTGCCAATTCCACAAGAACTGTCTTAGCGAAAGGCTTCTTGAGGGAACAGCTGTAACTCTGTGAGATGATTTCACAGAACACAAAGAAGTTTCTCAGGAAGCTTCTTTCTCTTTGTTATGGGAGGATATTTCCTTTGGCCCTAGAGTCTTCAAAGGGATTCTAAATATCTGCTCTCAGATTCCACAGAAATAAGGCTAGCAAAGAGATCCACGAAATACAGATGTAACTCTGTGAGTGGAAGTCACATATCACCGAGCAGTTTCTCAGAAAGCTTCTATCCAGATTTCATTGGAGATTATTTCCTTTTTCAACATAGCCCTCTAAGGGCTTCCAAATATCACTTTGCCAATTCCACAAGAACTGTCTTAGCGAAAGACTTCTTGAGGGGAAAGCTGTAACTCTGTGAGATGATTTCACAGAACACAAAGAAGTTTCTCAGAAAGCTTCTTTCTCTTTGTTATCGGAGGATATTTCCTTTGGCCATATTGTCTTCAAAGGGATCGGAAATATCTGTTCTCAGATTCCACAGAAATAAGGCTAGCAAAGAGATCCACGAAATACAGATGTAACTCTGTGAGTGGAAGTCAGATATCACAGAGCAGTTTCTCAGAAAGCTTCTTTCCAGATTTCATCGGAGGATATTTCCTTTTTCAAGATAGCCCTCTATGGGCTTCCAAATATCACCTTGCCAATTCAACAAGAACTGTCTTAGCGAAAGGCTTCTTCAGAGGAAAGCTGTAACTCTGTGAGATGATTTCACAGAACACAAAGAAGTTTCTCAGAAAGCTTCTTTCTCTTTGTTATGGGAGGATATTTACTTTCGCCCTATAGTCTTCAAAGGGATCCGAAATATCTGTTCTCAGATTCCACAGAAATAAGGCTAGCAAAGAGATCCACGAAATACAGATGTAACTCTGTGAGTGGAAGTCACATATCACAGAGCAGTTTCTCAGAAAGCTTCTTTCCAGATTTCATCGGAGGATATTTCCTTTTTCACAATAGCCCTCTAGGGGCTTCCAAATATCACTTTGCCAATTCCACAAGAACTGTCTTAGCGAAAGACTTCTTGAGGGGAAAGCTGTAACTCTGGGAGATGATTTCACAGAACACAAAGAAGTTTCTCAGAAAGCTTCTTTCTCTTTGTTATCGGAGGATATTTCTTTTGGCCCTATAGTCTTCAAAGGGATCCGAAATATCTGTTCTCAGATTCCACAGAAATAAGGCTAGCAAAGAGATCCACGAAATACAGATGTAACTCTGTGAGTGGAAGTCACATATCACAGAGCAGTTTCTCAGAAAGCTTCTTTCCAGATTTAATTCGAGGATATTTCCTTTTTCACCATAGCCCTCTATGGGCTTCCAAATATCACTTCGCCAATTCCACAAGAACTGTCTTACCGAAAGGCTTCTTGAGGGGAAAGCTGTAACTCTATGAGATGATTTCACAGAACACAAAGAAGTTTCTCAGAAAGCTTCTTTCTCTTTGTTATGGGAGGATATTTCCTTTGGCCCTATAGTCTTCAAAGGGATCCGAAATATCTGTTCTCAGATACCACAGAAATACGGCTAGCAAAGAGATCCGCGAAATACAGATGTAACTCTGTGAGAGGAAGTCACATATCATAGAGCAGTTTCTCAGAAAGCTTCTTTCCAGATTTCATCGGAGGATATTTCCTTTTTCACCGTAGCCCCATATGGGCTTCCAAATATCACTTTGCCAATTCCACAAGAACTGTCTTAGCGAAAGGCTTCTTGAGGGGACAGCTGTAACTCTGTGAGATGATTTCAAAGAACACAAAGAAGTTTCTCAGGAAGCTTCTTTCTCTTTGTTATGGGAGGATATTTCCTTTGGCCCTATAGTCTTCAAAGGGATTCTAAATATCTGCTCTCAGATTCCACAGAAATAAGGCTAGCAAAGAGATCCACGAAATACAGATGTAACTCTGTGAGTGGAAGTCACATATCACAGAGCAGTTTCTCAGAAAGCTTCTTTCCAGATTTCATTGGAGATTATTTCCTTTTTCACCATAGCCCTCTATGGGCTTCCAAATATCACTTTGCCAATTCCACAAGAACTGTCTTAGCGAAAGGCTTCTTGAGGGGAAAGCTGTAACTCTGTGAGATGATTTCACAGAACACAAAGAAGTTTCTCAGAAAGCTTCTTTCTCTTTCTTATCGGAGGATATTTCCTTTGGCCCTATTGTCTTCAAAGGGATCCGAAATATCTGTTCTCAGATTCCACAGAAATAAGGCTAGCAAAGAGATCCACGAAATACAGATGTAACTCTGTGAGTGGAAGTCTCATATCACAGAGCAGTTTCTCAGAAAGCTTCTTTCCAGATTTCATGGGAAGATATTTCCTTTTTCACCATAGCCCTCTATGGGCTTCCAAATATCACTTTGCCAATTCCACAAGAACTGTCTTAGCGAAAGGCTTCTTGAGGGGAAAGCTGTAACTCTGTGAGATGATTTCAAAGAACACAAAGAAGTTTCTCAGAAAGCTTCTTTCTCTTTGTTATCGGAGGATATTTCCTTTGGCCCTGTAGTCTTCAAAGGGATCCGAAATATCTGTTCTCAGATTCCACAGAAATAAGGCTAGCAAAGAGATCCACGAAATACAGATGTAACTCTGTGAGTGGAAGTCACATATCACAGAGCAGTTTCTCAGAAAGCTTCTTTCGAGATTTAATTCGAGGATATTTCCTTTTTCACCATAGCCCTCTATGGGCTTCCAAATATCACTTTGCCAATTCCACAAGAACTGTCTTAGCGAAAGGCTTCTTGAGGGGAAAGCTGTAACTCTATGAGATGATTTCACAGAACACAAAGAAGTTTCTCAGAAAGCTTCTTTCTCTTTGTTATCGGAGGATATTTCCTTTGGCCCTATAGTCTTCAAAGGGATCCGAAATATCTGTTCTCAGATACCACAGAAATAAGGGAAGCAAAGAGATCCACGAAATACAGATGTAACTCTGTGAGTGGAAGTCACATATCATAGAGCAGTTTCTCAGAAAGCTTCTGTCCAGATTTCATCGGAGGATATTTCCTTTTTCACCTTAGCCCCCTATGCGCTTCCAAATATCACTTTGCCAATTCCACAAGAACTGTCTTAGCGAAAGGCTTCTTGAGGGAACAGCTGTAACTCTGTGAGATGATTTCACAGAACACAAAGAAGTTTCTCAGGAAGCTTCTTTCTCTTTGTTATGGGAGGATATTTCCTTTGGCCCTAGAGTCTTCAAAGGGATTCTAAATATCTGCTCTCAGATTCCACAGAAATAAGGCTAGCAAAGAGATCCACGAAATACAGATGTAACTCTGTGAGTGGAAGTCACATATCACCGAGCAGTTTCTCAGAAAGCTTCTATCCAGATTTCATTGGAGATTATTTCCTTTTTCACCATAGCCCTCTAAGGGCTTCCAAATATCACTTTGCCAATTCCACAAGAACTGTCTTAGCGAAAGACTTCTTGAGGGGAAAGCTGTAACTCTGTGAGATGATTTCACAGAACACAAAGAAGTTTCTCAGAAAGCTTCTTTCTCTTTTTTATCGGAGGATATTTCCTTTGGCCATATTGTCTTCAAAGGGATCGGAAATATCTGTTCTCAGATTCCACAGAAATAAGGCTAGCAAAGAGATCCACGAAATACAGATGTAACTCTGTGAGTGGAAGTCAGATATCACAGAGCAGTTTCTCAGAAAGCTTCTTTCCAGATTTCATCGGAGGATATTTCCTTTTTCAAGATAGCCCTCTATGGGCTTCCAAATATCACCTTGCCAATTCAACAAGAACTGTCTTAGCGAAAGGCTTCTTCAGAGGAAAGCTGTAACTCTGTGAGATGATTTCACAGAACACAAAGAAGTTTCTCAGAAAGCTTCTTTCTCTTTGTTATGGGAGGATATTTACTTTCGCCCTATAGTCTTCAAAGGGATCCGAAATATCTGTTCTCAGATTCCACAGAAATAAGGCTAGCAAAGAGATCCACGAAATACAGATGTAACTCTGTGAGTGGAAGTCACATATCACAGAGCAGTTTCTCAGAAAGCTTCTTTCCAGATTTCTTCGGAGGATATTTCCTTTTTCACAATAGCCCTCTAGGGGCTTCCAAATATCACTTTGCCAATTCCACAAGAACTGTCTTAGCGAAAGACTTCTTGAGGGGAAAGCTGTAACTCTGGGAGATGATTTCACAGAACACAAAGAAGTTTCTCAGAAAGCTTCTTTCTCTTTGTTATCGGAGGATATTTCTTTTGGCCCTATAGTCTTCAAAGGGATCCGAAATATCTGTTCTCAGATTCCACAGAAATAAGGCTAGCAAAGAGATCCACGAAATACAGATGTAACTCTGTGAGTGGAAGTCACATATCACAGAGCAGTTTCTCAGAAAGCTTCTTTCCAGATTTAATTCGAGGATATTTCCTTTTTCACCATAGCCTTCTATGGGCTTCCAAATATCACTTCGCCAATTCCACAAGAACTGTCTTACCGAAAGGCTTCTTGAGGGGAAAGCTGTAACTCTATGAGATGATTTCACAGAACACAAAGAAGTTTCTCAGAAAGCTTCTTTCTCTTTGTTATGGGAGGATATTTCCTTTGGCCCTATAGTCTTCAAAGGGATCCGAAATATCTGTTCTCAGATACCACAGAAATACGGCTAGCAAAGAGATCCGCGAAATACAGATGTAACTCTGTGAGAGGAAGTCACATATCATAGAGCAGTTTCTCAGAAAGCTTCTTTCCAGATTTCATCGGAGGATATTTCCTTTTTCACCGTAGCCCCATATGGGCTTCCAAATATCACTTTGCCAATTCCACAAGAACTGTCTTAGCGAAAGGCTTCTTGAGGGGACAGCTGTAACTCTGTGAGATGATTTCAAAGAACACAAAGAAGTTTCTCAGGAAGCTTCTTTCTCTTTGTTATGGGAGGATATTTCCTTTGGCCCTATAGTCTTCAAAGGGATTCTAAATATCTGCTCTCAGATTCCACAGAAATAAGGCTAGCAAAGAGATCCACGAAATACAGATGTAACTCTGTGAGTGGAAGTCACATATCACAGAGCAGTTTCTCAGAAAGCTTCTTTCCAGATTTCATTGGAGATTATTTCCTTTTTCAACATAGCCCTCTATGGGCTTCCAAATATCACTTTGCCAATTCCACAAGAACTGTCTTAGCGAAAGGCTTCTTGAGGGGAAAGCTGTAACTCTGTGAGATGATTTCACAGAACACAAAGAAGTTTCTCAGAAAGCTTCTTTCTCTTTGTTATCGGAGGATATTTCCTTTGGCCCTACAGTCTTCAAAGGGATCCGAAATATCTGTTCTCAGATTCCACAGAAATAAGGCTAGCAAAGAGATCCACGAAATACAGATGTAACTCTGTGAGTGGAAGTCTCATATCACAGAGCAGTTTCTCAGAAAGCTTCTTTCCAAATTTCATGGGAAGATATTTCCTTTTTCACCATAGCCCTCTATGGGCTTCCAAATATCACTTTGCCAATTCCACAAGAACTGTCTTAGCGAAAGGCTTCTTGAGGGGAAAGCTGTAACTCTGTGAGATGATTTCAAAGAACACAAAGAAGTTTCTCAGAAAGCTTCTTTCTCTTTGTTATCGGAGGATATTTCCTTTGGCCCTGTAGTCTTCAAAGGGATCCGAAATATCTGTTCTCAGATTCCACAGAAATAAGGCTAGCAAAGAGATCCACGAAATACAGATGTAACTCTGTGAGTGGAAGTCACATATCACAGAGCAGTTTCTCAGAAAGCTTCTTTCGAGATTTAATTCGAGGATATTTCCTTTTTCACCATAGCCCTCTATGGGCTTCCAAATATCACTTTGCCAATTCCACAAGAACTGTCTTAGCGAAAGGCTTCTTGAGGGGAAAGCTGTAACTCTGTGAGATGATTTCACAGAACACAAAGAAGTTTCTCAGAAAGCTTCTTTCTCTTTGTTATCGGAGGATATTTCCTTTGGCCCTATTGTCTTCAAAGGGATCCGAAATATCTGTTCTCAGATTCCACAGAAATAAGGCTAGCAAAGAGATCCACGAAATACAGATATAACTCTGTGAGTGGAAGTCACATATCACAGAGCAGTTTCTCAGAAAGATTCTTTCGAGATTTCATCGGAGGATATTTCCTTTTTCAAGATAGCCCTCTATGGGCTTCCAAATATCACTTTGCCAATTCCACAAGAACTGTATTAGCGAAAGGCTTCTTGAGAGGAAAGCAGTAACTCTGGGAGATGATTTCACAGAACACAATGAAGTTTCTCAGAAAGCTTCTTTCTCTTTTTTATGGGAGGATATTTCCTTTCTCCCTATAGTCTTCAAAGGGACCCGAAATATCTGTTCTCAGATTCCACAGAAATAAGGCTAGCAAAGTGATCCACGAAATACAGATGTAACTCTGTGAGTGGAAGTCACATATCACAGAGCAGTTTCTGAGGAAGCTTCTTTCCAGATTTCATTGGAGGATATTTCCTTTTTCACCGTAGCCCTCTATGGGCTTCCAAGTATCACGTTTCCAATTCCACAAGAACTGTCTTAGCGAAAGGCTTCTTGAGGGGAAAGCTGTAACTCTGAGAGATGATTTCACAGAACACAAAGAAGTTTCTCAGAAAGCTTCTTTCTCTTTGTTATCGGAGGATATTTCCTTTGGCCCTATTGTCTTCAAAGGGATCCGAAATATCTGTTCTCAGATTCCACAGAAATAAGGCTAGCAAAGAGATCCACGAAATACAGATGTAACTCTGTGAGTGGAAGTCACATATCACAGAGCAGTTTCTCAGAAAGCTTCTTTCCAGATTTAATTCGAGGATATTTCCTTTTTCACCATAGCCTTCTATGGGCTTCCAAATATCACTTCGCCAATTCCACAAGAACTGTCTTACCGAAAGGCTTCTTGAGGGGAAAGCTGTAACTCTATGAGATGATTTCACAGAACACAAAGAAGTTTCTCAGAAAGCTTCTTTCTCTTTGTTATGGGAGGATATTTCCTTTCTCCCTATAGTCTTCAAAGGGTCCCGAAATATCTGTTCTCAGATTCCACAGAAATAAGGCTAGCAAAGTGATCCACGAAATACAGATGTAACTCTGTGAGTGGAAGTCACATATCACAGAGCAGTTTCTCAGAAAGCTTCTTTCCAGATTTCATCGGAGGATACTTCCTTTTTCACCATAGCCCTCTATGGGCTTCCAAATATCACTTTGCCAATTCCACAAGAACTGTCTTAGCGAAAGGCTTCTTGAGGGGAAAGCTGTAACTCTATGAGATGATTTCACAGAACACAAAGAAGATTCTCAGAAAGCTTCTTTCTCTTTGTTATCGGAGGATATTTCCTTTGGCCCTATTGTCTTCAAAGGGATCCGAAATATCTGTTCTCAGATTCCACAGAAATAAGGCTAGCAAAGAGATCCACGAAATACAGATGTAACTCTGTGAGTAGAAGTCACATATCATAGAGCAGTTTCTCAGAAAGCTTCTTTCCAGATTTCATCGGAGGATATTTCCTTTTTCACCGTAGCCCCCTATGGACTTCCAAATATCACTTTGCCATTTCCACAAGAACTGTCTTAGCGAAAGGCTTCTTGAGGGGAAAGCTGTAACTCTGTGAGATGATTTCACAGAACACAAAGAAGTTTCTCAGGAAGCTTCTTTCTCTTTTTTATGGGAGGATATTTCCTTTGGCCCTATAGTCTTCAAAGGGTTTCTAAATATCTGCTCTCAGATTCCACAGAAATAAGGCTAGCAAAGAGATCCACGAAATACAGATGTAACTCTGTGTGTGGAAGTAACATATCACAGAGCAGTTACTCAGAAAGCTTCTTTCCAGATTTCATTGGAGGATATTTCCTTTTTCACCATAGCCCTCTATGGGCTTCCAAATATCACTTTGCCAATTCCACAAGAACTGTCTTAACGAAAGGCTTCTTGAGGAGAAAGCTGTAACTCTGTGAGATGATTTCACAGAACACAAAGAAGTTTCTCAGAAAGCTTCTTTCTCTTTGTTATCGGAGGTATTTCCTTTGGCCCTATAGTCTTCATTGGGATCGGAAATATCTGTTCTCAGATCCACAGAAATAAGGCTAGCAAAGAGATCCACGAAATACAGATGTAACTCTGTGAGTGGAAGTCACATATCACAGAGCAGTTTCTCAGAAAGCTTCTTTCCAGATTTCATCTGAGGATATTTCCTTTTTCACCATAGCCCTCTATGGGCTTCCAAATATCACTTTGCCAATTCCACAAGAACTGTCTTAGCGAAAGGCTTCTTGAGGGGAAAGCTGTAACTCTGTGAGATGATTTCACAGAACACAAAGAAGTTTCTCAGAAAGGTTCTTTCTCTTTGTTATCGGAGGATATTTCCTTTGGCCCTATAGTCTTCAAAGGGATCCGAAATATCTGTTCTCAGAATCCACAGAAATAAGGCTATCAAAGAGATCCGCAAAATACAGATGTAACTCTGTGAGTGGAACTCACATATCACAGAGCAGTTTCTCAGAAAGCTTCTTTCCGGATTTCATTGGAGGGTATTTTCTTTTTCACAATAGCCCTCTATGGGCTTCCAAATATCACTTTGCCAATTCCACAAAAACTGTCTTAGCGAAAGGCTTCTTCAGGGGAAAGCTGTAACTCTGGGAGATGATTTCACAGAACACAAAGAAGTTTCTCAGAAAGCTTCTTTCTCTTTGTTATCGGAGGATATTTCCTTTGGCCCTATAGTCTTCAAAGGGATCCGAAATATCTGTTCTCAGACTCCACAGAAATAAGGCTAGCAAAGAGATCCAGGAAATACAGATGAAACTCTGTGAGTGGAAGTCTCATATCACAGAGCAGTTTCTCAGAATGCTTCTTTCCAGATTTCATCGGAGGTTATTTCCTTTTTCACCATAGCCCTCTATGGGCTTCCAAATATCACGTTGCCAATTCCACAAGAACTGTCTTAGCGAAAGGCTTCTTGAGGGGAAAGCTGTAACTCTGTGAGATGATTTCACAGAACACAAAGAAGTTTCTCAGAAAGCTTCTTTCTCTTTGTTATCGAGGATATTTCCTTTGGCCCTATAGTCTTCAAAGGGATCCGAAATATCTGTTCTCAGATTCCACAGAAATAAGGCTAGCAAAGAGATCCACGAAATACAGATGTAACTCTGTGAGTGGAAGTCACATATCACAGAGCAGTTTCTCAGAAAGCTTCTTTCGAGATTTAATTCGAGGATATTTCCTTTTTCACCATAGCCCTCTATGGGCTTCCAAATATCACTTTGCCAATTCCACAAGAACTGTCTTAGCGAAAGGCTTCTTGAGGGGAAAGCTGTAACTCTATGAGATGATTTCACAGAACACAAAGAAGTTTCTCAGAAAGCTTCTTTCTCTTTGTTATCGGAGGATATTTCCTTTGGCCCTATAGTCTTCAAAGGGATCCGAAATATCTGTTCTCAGATACCACAGAAATAAGGGAAGCAAAGAGATCCACGAAATACAGATGTAACTCTGTGAGTGGAAGTCACATATCATAGAGCAGTTTCTCAGAAAGCTTCTGTCCAGATTTCATCGGAGGATATTTCCTTTTTCACCTTAGCCCCCTATGCGCTTCCAAATATCACTTTGCCAATTCCACAAGAACTGTCTTAGCGAAAGGCTTCTTGAGGGAACAGCTGTAACTCTGTGAGATGATTTCACAGAACACAAAGAAGTTTCTCAGGAAGCTTCTTTCTCTTTGTTATGGGAGGATATTTCCTTTGGCCCTAGAGTCTTCAAAATGATTCTAAATATCTGCTCTCAGATTCCACAGAAATAAGGCTAGCAAAGAGATCCACGAAATACAGATGTAACTCTGTGAGTGGAAGTCACATATCACCGAGCAGTTTCTCAGAAAGCTTCTATCCAGATTTCATTGGAGATTATTTCCTTTTTCACCATAGCCCTCTAAGGGCTTCCAAATATCACTTTGCCAATTCCACAAGAACTGTCTTAGCGAAAGACTTCTTGAGGGGAAAGCTGTAACTCTGTGAGATGATTTCACAGAACACAAAGAAGTTTCTCAGAAAGCTTCTTTCTCTTTTTTATCGGAGGATATTTCCTTTGGCCATATTGTCTTCAAAGGGATCGGAAATATCTGTTCTCAGATTCCACAGAAATAAGGCTAGCAAAGAGATCCACGAAATACAGATGTAACTCTGTGAGTGGAAGTCAGATATCACAGAGCAGTTTCTCAGAAAGCTTCTTTCCAGATTTCATCGGAGGATATTTCCTTTTTCAAGATAGCCCTCTATGGGCTTCCAAATATCACCTTGCCAATTCAACAAGAACTGTCTTAGCGAAAGGCTTCTTCAGAGGAAAGCTGTAACTCTGTGAGATGATTTCACAGAACACAAAGAAGTTTCTCAGAAAGCTTCTTTCTCTTTGTTATGGGAGGATATTTACTTTCGCCCTATAGTCTTCAAAGGGATCCGAAATATCTGTTCTCAGATTCCACAGAAATAAGGCTAGCAAAGAGATCCACGAAATACAGATGTAACTCTGTGAGTGGAAGTCACATATCACAGAGCAGTTTCTCAGAAAGCTTCTTTCCAGATTTCATCGGAGGATATTTCCTTTTTCACAATAGCCCTCTAGGGGCTTCCAAATATCACTTTGCCAATTCCACAAGAACTGTCTTAGCGAAAGACTTCTTGAGGGGAAAGCTGTAACTCTGGGAGATGATTTCACAGAACACAAAGAAGTTTCTCAGAAAGCTTCTTTCTCTTTGTTATCGGAGGATATTTCTTTTGGCCCTATAGTCTTCAAAGGGATCCGAAATATCTGTTCTCAGATTCCACAGAAATAAGGCTAGCAAAGAGATCCACGAAATACAGATGTAACTCTGTGAGTGGAAGTCACATATCACAGAGCAGTTTCTCAGAAAGCTTCTTTCCAGATTTAATTCGAGGATATTTCCTTTTTCACCATAGCCTTCTATGGGCTTCCAAATATCACTTCGCCAATTCCACAAGAACTGTCTTACCGAAAGGCTTCTTGAGGGGAAAGCTGTAACTCTATGAGATGATTTCACAGAACACAAAGAAGTTTCTCAGAAAGCTTCTTTCTCTTTGTTATGGGAGGATATTTCCTTTGGCCCTATAGTCTTCAAAGGGATCCGAAATATCTGTTCTCAGATACCACAGAAATACGGCTAGCAAAGAGATCCGCGAAATACAGATGTAACTCTGTGAGAGGAAGTCACATATCATAGAGCAGTTTCTCAGAAAGCTTCTTTCCAGATTTCATCGGAGGATATTTCCTTTTTCACCGTAGCCCCATATGGGCTTCCAAATATCACTTTGCCAATTCCACAAGAACTGTCTTAGCGAAAGGCTTCTTGAGGGGACAGCTGTAACTCTGTGAGATGATTTCAAAGAACACAAAGAAGTTTCTCAGGAAGCTTCTTTCTCTTTGTTATGGGAGGATATTTCCTTTGGCCCTATAGTCTTCAAAGGGATTCTAAATATCTGCTCTCAGATTCCACAGAAATAAGGCTAGCAAAGAGATCCACGAAATACAGATGTAACTCTGTGAGTGGAAGTCACATATCACAGAGCAGTTTCTCAGAAAGCTTCTTTCCAGATTTCATTGGAGATTATTTCCTTTTTCAACATAGCCCTCTATGGGCTTCCAAATATCACTTTGCCAATTCCACAAGAACTGTCTTAGCGAAAGGCTTCTTGAGGGGAAAGCTGTAACTCTGTGAGATGATTTCACAGAACACAAAGAAGTTTCTCAGAAAGCTTCTTTCTCTTTGTTATCGGAGGATATTTCCTTTGGCCCTATTGTCTTCAAAGGGATCCGAAATATCTGTTCTCAGATTCCACAGAAATAAGGCTAGCAAAGAGATCCACGAAATACAGATATAACTCTGTGAGTGGAAGTCACATATCACAGAGCAGTTTCTCAGAAAGATTCTTTCGAGATTTCATCGGAGGATATTTCCTTTTTCAAGATAGCCCTCTATGGGCTTCCAAATATCCCTTTGCCAATTCCACAAGAACTGTATTAGCGAAAGGCTTCTTGAGAGGAAAGCAGTAACTCTGGGAGATGATTTCACAGAACACAATGAAGTTTCTCAGAAAGCTTCTTTCTCTTTTTTATGGGAGGATATTTCCTTTCTCCCTATAGTCTTCAAAGGACCCCAAATATCTGTTCTCAGATTCCACAGAAATAAGGCTAGCAAAGTGATCCACGAAATACAGATGTAACTCTGTGAGTGGAAGTCACATATCACAGAGCAGTTTCTGAGAAAGCTTCTTTCCAGATTTCATTGGAGGATATTTCCTTTTTCACCGTAGCCCTCTATGGGCTTCCAAGTATCACGTTTCCAATTCCACAAGAACTGTCTTAGCGAAAGGCTTCTTGAGGGGAAAGCTGTAACTCTGAGAGATGATTTCACAGAACACAAAGAAGTTTCTCAGAAAGCTTCTTTCTCTTTGTTATCGGAGGATATTTCCTTTGGCCCTAATGTCTTCAAAGGGATCCGAAATATCTGTTCTCAGATTCCACAGAAATAAGGCTAGCAAAGAGATCCACGAAATACAGATGTAACTCTGTGAGTGGAAGTCACATATCACAGAGCAGTTTCTCAGAAAGCTTCTTTCCAGATTTAATTCGAGGATATTTCCTTTTTCACCATAGCCTTCTATGGGCTTCCAAATATCACTTCGCCAATTCCACAAGAACTGTCTTACCGAAAGGCTTCTTGAGGGGAAAGCTGTAACTCTATGAGATGATTTCACAGAACACAAAGAAGATTCTCAGAAAGCTTCTTTCTCTTTGTTATCGGAGGATATTTCCTTTGGCCCTATTGTCTTCAAAGGGATCCGAAATATCTGTTCTCAGATTCCACAGAAATAAGGCTAGCAAAGAGATCCACGAAATACAGATGTAACTCTGTGAGTAGAAGTCACATATCATAGAGCAGTTTCTCAGAAAGCTTCTTTCCAGATTTCATCGGAGGATATTTCCTTTTTCACCGTAGCCCCCTATGGACTTCCAAATATCACTTTGCCATTTCCACAAGAACTGTCTTAGCGAAAGGCTTCTTGAGGGGAAAGCTGTAACTCTGTGAGATGATTTCACAGAACACAAAGAAGTTTCTCAGGAAGCTTCTTTCTCTTTTTTATGGGAGGATATTTCCTTTGGCCCTATAGTCTTCAAAGGGTTTCTAAATATCTGCTCTCAGATTCCACAGAAATAAGGCTAGCAAAGAGATCCACGAAATACAGATGTAACTCTGTGTGTGGAAGTAACATATCACAGAGCAGTTACTCAGAAAGCTTCTTTCCAGATTTCATTGGAGGATATTTCCTTTTTCACCATAGCCCTCTATGGGCTTCCAAATATCACTTTGCCAATTCCACAAGAACTGTCTTAACGAAAGGCTTCTTGAGGAGAAAGCTGTAACTCTGTGAGATGATTTCACAGAACACAAAGAAGTTTCTCAGAAAGCTTCTTTCTCTTTGTTATCGGAGGTATTTCCTTTGGCCCTATAGTCTTCATTGGGATCGGAAATATCTGTTCTCAGATCCACAGAAATAAGGCTAGCAAAGAGATCCACGAAATACAGATGTAACTCTGTGAGTGGAAGTCACATATCACAGAGCAGTTTCTCAGAAAGCTTCTTTCCAGATTTCATCTGAGGATATTTCCTTTTTCACCATAGCCCTCTATGTGCTTCCAAATATCACTTTGCCAATTCCACAAGAACTGTCTTAGCGAAAGGCTTCTTGAGGGGAAAGCTGTAACTCTGTGAGATGATTTCACAGAACACAAAGAAGTTTCTCAGAAAGGTTCTTTCTCTTTGTTATCGGAGGATATTTCCTTTGGCCCTATAGTCTTCAAAGGGATCCGAAATATCTGTTCTCAGAATCCACAGAAATAAGGCTATCAAAGAGATCCGCAAAATACAGATGTAACTCTGTGAGTGGAACTCACATATCCCAGAGCAGTTTCTCAGAAAGCTTCTTTCCGGATTTCATTGGAGGGTATTTTCTTTTTCACAATAGCCCTCTATGGGCTTCCAAATATCACTTTGCCAATTCCACAAAAACTGTCTTAGCGAAAGGCTTCTTCAGGGGAAAGCTGTAACTCTGGGAGATGATTTCACAGAACACAAAGAAGTTTCTCAGAAAGCTTCTTTCTCTTTGTTATCGGAGGATATTTCCTTTGGCCCTATAGTCTTCAAAGGGATCCGAAATATCTGTTCTCAGACTCCACAGAAATAAGGCTAGCAAAGAGATCCAGGAAATACAGATGAAACTCTGTGAGTGGAAGTCTCATATCACAGAGCAGTTTCTCAGAATGCTTCTTTCCAGATTTCATCGGAGGATATTTCCTTTTTCACCATAGCCCTCTATGGGCTTCCAAATATCACGTTGCCAATTCCACAAGAACTGTCTTAGCGAAAGGCTTCTAGAGGGGAAAGCTGTAACTCTTTGAGATGATTTCACGGAACACAAAGAAGTTTCTCAGAAAGCTTCTATCTCTTTGTTATCGGAGGATATTTCCTTTGGCCCTATAGTCTTCAAAGGGATCCGAAATATCTGTTCTCAGATTCCACAGAAATAAGGCTAGCAAAGATATCCACGAAATACAGATGTAACTCTGTGAGTGCAAGTCACATATCACAGAGCAGTTTCTCAGAAAGCTTCTTTCCAGATTTCATCGTAGGGTATTTCCTTTTTCACAATAGCCCTCTATGGGCTTCCAAATAACACTTTGCCAATTCCAGAAGAACTGTCTTAGCGAAAGGCTTCTTGAGGGGAAAGCTGTAACTCTGTGAGATGATTTCACAGAACACAAAGAAGTTTCTCAGAAAGCTTCTTTCTCTTTGTTATCGAGGATATTTCCTTTGGCCCTATAGTCTTCAAAGGGATCCGAAATATCTGTTCTCAGATTCCACAGAAATAAGGCTAGCAAAGAGATCCACGAAATACAGATGTAACTCTGTGAGTGGAAGTCACATATCACAGAGCAGTTTCTCAGAAAGCTTCTTTCCAGATTTCATCCGAGGATATTTCCTTTTTCACCATAGCCCTCTATGGGCTTCCAAATATCACTTTGCCAATTCCAAAAGAACTGTCTTATCGAAAGGCTTCTTGAGGGGAAAGCTGTAACTCTGTGAGATGATTTCACAGAACACAAAGAAGTTTCTCAGAAAGCTTCTTTCTCTTTGTTATGGGAGGATATTTCCTTTGGCCCTATAGTCTTCAAAGGGATTCTAACTATCTGCTCTCAGATTCCACAGAAATAAGGCTAGCAAAGAGATCCACGAAATACTGATGTAACTCTGTGAGTGGAAATCACATATCACAGAGCAGTTTCTCAGAAAGCTTCTTTCCAGATTTCATTCGAGGATATTTCCTTTTTCACCTTAGCCCTCTATGGGCTTCCAAATATCACTTTGCCAATTCCACAAGAACTGTCTTAGAGAAAGGCTTCTTGAAGGGAAAGCTGTAACTCTGTGAGATGATTTCACAGAACACAAAGAAGTTTCTCAGAAAGCTTCTATCTCTTTGTTATCGGAGGATATTTCCTTTGGCCCTATAGTCTTCATCGGGATCCGAAATATCTGTTCTCGGATTCCACAGAAGTAAGGCTAGCAAAGAGATCCATGAAATACAGATTTAACTCTGTGAGTGGAAGTCTCGTATCACAGAGCAGTTTCTCAGAAAGCTTCTTTCCAGAGTTCATCTGAGGATATTTCCTTTTTCACCATAGCCCTCTATGGGCTTCCAAATATCACTTTGCCAATTCCACAAGAACTGTCTTAGCGAAAGGCTTCTTGAGGGGAAAGCAGTAACTCTATGAGATGATTTCACAGAACACAAAGAAGTTTCTCAGAAAGCTTCTTTCTCTTTGTTTTCGGAGGATATTTCCTTTGGCCCTATAGTCTTCAAAGGGATCCGAAATATCTGTTCTCAGATTCCACAGAAATAAGGCTAGCAAAGAGATCCACGAAATACAGATGTAACTCTGTGAGTGGAAGTCACATATCACAGAGCAGTTTCTCAGAAAGCTTCTTTCCAGATTTCATTGGAGGGTATTTCCTTTTTCACAATAGCCCTCTATGGGCTTCCAAATATCACTTTGCCAATTCCACAAAAACTGTCTTAGCGAAAGGCTTCTTAAGGGGAAAGCTGTAACTCTGGGAGATGATTTCACAGAACACAAAGAAGTTTCTCAGAAAGCTTCTTTCTCTTTGTTATTGGAGGATATTTCCTTTGGCCCTATAGTCTTCAATGGGATCCGAAATATCTGTTCTCAGACTCCACAGAAATAAGGCTAGCAAAGAGATCCACGAAATACAGATGAAACTCTGTGAGTGGAAGTCTCATATCACAGAGCAGTTTCTCAGAATGCTTCTTTCCAGATTTCATCGGAGGATATTTCCTTTTTCACCATAGCCCTCTATGGGCTTCCAAATATCACTTTGCCAATTCCACAAGAACTGTCTTAGCGAAAGGCTTCTTGATGAGAAAGCTGTAACTATGTGAGATGATTTCACAGAACACAAAGAAGTTTCTCAGAAAGCTTCTTTCTCTTTGTTATCGGAGGATATTTCCTTTGGCCCTATAGTCTTCAAAGGGATCCGAAATATCTGTTCTCAGATTCCACAGAAATAGGGCTAGCAAAGAGATCCACGAAATACAGATGTAACGCTGTGAGTGGAAGTCTCATATCACAGAGCAGTTTCTCAGAATGCTTCTTTCCAGATTTCATCGGAGGATATTTCCTTTTTCACCATAGCCGTCTATGGGCTTCCAAATATCACTTTGCCAATTCCACAAGAACTGTCTTAGCGAAAGGCTTCTTGAAAGGAAAGCTGTAAGTCTGTGAGATGATTTCACAGAACACAAAGAAGTTTCTCAGAAAGCTTCTTTCTCTTTGTTATCGGAGGATATTTCCTTTGGCCCTATAGTCTTCAAAGGGATCCGAAATATCTGTTCTCAGATTCCACAGAAATAAGGCTAGCAAAGAGATCCACAAAATACAGATGTAACTCTGTGAGTGGAAGTCACATATCACAGAGCAGTTTCTCAGAAAGCTTCTTTCCAGATATCATTGGATGGTATTTCCTTTTTCACAATAGCCCTCTACGGGCTTCCAAATATCACTTTTCCAATTCCACCAAAACTGTCTTAGCGAAAGGCTTCTTCAGTGGAAAGCTGTAACTCTGGGAGATGATTTCACAGAACACAAAGAAGTTTCTCAGAAAGCTTCTTTCTCTTTGTTATCGGAGGATATTTCCTTTGGCCCTATAGTCTTCAAAGGGATCCGAAATATCTGTTCTCAGACTCCACAGAAATAAGGCTAGCAAAGAGATCCACGAAATACAGATGAAACTCTGTGAGTGGAAGTCTCATATCACAGAGCAGTTTCTCAGAATGCTTCTTTCCAGATTTCATCGGAGGATATTTCCTTTTTCACCATAGCCCTCTATGGGCTTCCAAATATCACTTTGCCAATTCCACAAGAACTGTCTTAGCGAAAGGCTTCTTGAGTGGAAAGCTGTAACTCTGGGAGATGATTTCACAGAACACAAAGAAGTTTCTCAGAAAGCTTCTTTCTCTTTGTTATCGGAGGATATTTCCTTTGGCCCTATAGTCTTCAAAGGGATCCGAAATATCTGTTCTCAGATTCCACAGAAATAGGGCTAGCAAAGAGATCCACGAAATACAGATGTAACGCTGTGAGTGGAAGTCTCATATCACAGAGCAGTTTCTCAGAATGCTTCTTTCCAGATTTCATCGGAGGATATTTCCTTTTTCACCATAGCCGTCTATGGGCTTCCAAATATCACTTTGCCAATTCCACAAGAACTGTCTTAGCGAAAGGCTTCTTGAAAGGAAAGCTGTAAGTCTGTGAGATGATTTCACAGAACACAAAGAAGTTTCTCAGAAAGCTTCTTTCTCTTTGTTATCGGAGGATATTTCCTTTGGCCCTTTAGTCTTCAAAGGGATCCGAAGTATCTGTTCTCAGATTCCACAGAAATAAGGCTAGCAAAGAGATCCACGAAATACAGATGTAACTCTGTGAGTGGAAGTCACATATCACAGAGCAGTTTCTCAGAAAGCTTCTTTCCAGATTTCATCGGAGGATATTTCCTTTTTCACCATAGCCGTCTATGGGCTTCCAAATATCACTTTGCCAATTCCACGAGAACTGTCTTAGCGAAAAGCTTCTTGAGGGAAAAGCTGCAACTCTGAGAGATGATTTCACAGAACACAAAGAAGTTTATCAGAAAGCTTCTTTCTCTTTGTTATCGGAGGATATTTCCTTTGGCCCTATAGTATTCAAAGGGATCCGATATATCTGTTCTCAGATTCCACAGAAATAAGGCTAGCAAAGAGATCCACGAAATACAGATGTAACTCTGTGAGTGGAAGTCACATATCACAGAGCAGTTTCTCAGAAAGCTTCTTTCCAGATTTCATCTGAGGATATTTCCTTTTTCACCATAGCCCTCTTTGGGCTTCCAAATATCACTTTGCCAATTCCACAAGAACTGTCTTAGCGAAAGGCTTCTTGAGGGGAAAGCTGTAACTCTATGAGATGATTTCACAGAACACAAAGAAGTTTCTCAGAAAGCTTCTTTCTCTTTGTTATCGGAGGATATTTCCTTTGGCCCTATAGTCTTCAAAGGGATCCGCAATATCTGTTCTCAGATACCACAGAAATAAGGGAAGCAAAGAGATCCACGAAATACAGATGTAACTCTGTGAGTGGAAGTCACATATCATAGAGCAGTTTCTCAGAAAGCTTCTGTCCATATTTCATCGGAGGATATTTCCTTTTTCACCTTAGCCCCCTATGGGCTTCCAAATATCACTTTGCCAATTCCACAAGAACTGTCTTAGCGAAAGGCTTCTTGGGGGGACAGCTGTAACTCTGTGAGATGATTTCACAGAACACAAAGAAGTTTCTCTGGAAGCTTCTTTCTCTTTGTTATGGGAGGATATTTCCTTTGGCCCTAGAGTCTTCAAAGGGATTCTAAATATCTGCTCTCAGATTCCACAGAAATAAGGCTAGGAAAGAGATCCACGAAATACAGATGTAACTCTGTGAGTGGAAGTCACATATCACAGAGCAGTTTCTCAGAAAGCTTCTATCCAGATTTCATTGGAGATTATTTCCTTTTTCACCATAGCCCATTAAGGGCTTCCAAATATCACTTTGCCAATTCCACAAGAACTGTCTTAGCGAAAGACTTCTTGAG
Organism: Macaca mulatta; assembly: GCF_049350105.2. NCBI lineage: Eukaryota > Metazoa > Chordata > Mammalia > Primates > Cercopithecidae > Macaca > Macaca mulatta. Next base: position 35,191,206 of record NC_133417.1, read on the forward strand.
GGGAAAGCTGTAACTCTGTGAGATGATTTCACAGAACACAAAGAAGTTTCTCAGAAAGCTTCTTTCTCTTTGTTATCGGAGGATATTTCCTTTGGCCATATTGTCTTCAAAGGGATCGGAAATATCTGTTCTCAGATTCCACAGAAATAAGGCTAGCAAAGAGATCCACGAAATACAGATGTAACTCTGTGAGTGGAAGTCAGATATCACAGAGCAGTTTCTCAGAAAGCTTCTTTCGAGATTTCATCGGAGGATATTTCCTTTTTCAAGATAGCCCTCTATAGGCTTCCAAATATCACTTTGCCAATTCCACAAGAACTGTCTTAGCGAAAGGCTTCTTGAGAGGAAAGTTGTAACTCTGTGAGATGATTTCACAGAACACAATGAAGTTTCTCAGAAAGCTTCTTTCTCTTTGTTATGGGAGGATATTTCCTTTCTCCCTATAGTCTTCAAAGGGATGCGAAATATCTGTTCTCAGATTCCACAGAAATAAGGCTAGCAAAGAGATCCACGAAATACAGATGTAACTCTGTGAGTGGAAGTCACATATCACAGAGCAGTTTCTCAGAAAGCTTCTTTCCAGATTTCACGGGGGATATTTCCTTTTTCACAATAGCCCTCTATGGGCTTCCAAATATCACTTTGCCAATTCCACAAGAACTGTCTTAGCGAAAGACTTGTTGAGGGGAAAGCTGTAACTCTGGGAGATGATTTCACAGAACACAAAGAAGTTTCTCAGAAAGCTTCTTTCTCTTTGTTATCGGAGGATATTTCCTTTGGCCCTATAGTCTTCAAAGGGATCCTAAATATCTGTTCTCAGATTCCACAGAAATAAGGCTAGCAAAGAGATCCACGAAATACAGATGTAACTCTGTGAGTGGAAGTCTCATATCACAGAGCAGTTTCTCAGAAAGCTTCTTTCCAGATTTCATGGGAAGATATTTCCTTTTTCACCATAGCCCTCTATGGGCTTCCAAATATCACTTTGCCAATTCCACAAGAACTGTCTTAGCGAAAGGCTTCTTGAGGGGAAAGCTGTAACTCTGTGAGATGATTTCAAAGAACACAAAGAAGTTTCTCAGAAAGCTTCTTTCTCTTTGTTATCGGAGGATATTTCCTTTGGCCCTATAGTCTTCAAACGGATCCGAAATATCTGTTCTCAGATTCCACAGAAATAAGGCTAGCAAAGAGATCCACGAAATACAGATGTAACTCGGTGAGTGGAAGTCACATATCACAGAGCAGTTTCTCAGAAAGCTTCTTTACAGATTTCATCGGAGGATATTTCCCTTTTCACAATAGCCCTCTAGGGGCTTCCAAATATCACTTTGCCAATTCCACAAGAACTGTCTTAGCGAAAGACTTCTTGAGGGGAAAGCTGTAACTCTGGGAGATGATTTCACAGAACACAAAGAAGTTTCTCAGAAAGCTTCTTTCTCTTTGTTATCGGAGGATATTTCTTTTGGCCCTATAGTCTTCAAAGGGATCCGAAATATCTGTTCTCAGATTCCACAGAAATAAGGCTAGCAAAGAGATCCACGAAATACAGATGTAACTCTGTGAGTGGAAGTCACATATCACAGAGCAGTTTCTCAGAAAGCTTCTTTCCAGATTTAATTCGAGGATATTTCCTTTTTCACCATAGCCCTCTATGGGCTTCCAAATATTACTTCGCCAATTCCACAAGAACTGTCTTACCGAAAGGCTTCTTGAGGGGAAAGCTGTAACTCTATGAGATGATTTCACAGAACACAAAGAAGTTTCTCAGAAAGCTTCTTTCTCTTTGTTATGGGAGGATATTTCCTTTGGCCCTATAGTCTTCAAAGGGATCCGAAATATCTGTTCTCAGATACCACAGAAATACGGCTAGCAAAGAGATCCGCGAAATACAGATGTAACTCTGTGAGTGGAAGTCACATATCATAGAGCAGTTTCTCAGAAAGCTTCTTTCCAGATTTCATCGGAGGATATTTCCTTTTTCACCGTAGCCCCATATGGGCTTCCAAATATCACTTTGCCAATTCCACAAGAACTGTCTTAGCGAAAGGCTTCTTGAGGGGACAGCTGTAACTCTGTGAGATGATTTCACAGAACACAAAGAAGTTTCTCAGGAAGCTTCTTTCTCTTTGTTATGGGAGGATATTTCCTTTCTCCCTATAGTCTTCAAAGGGACCCGAAATATCTGTTCTCAGATTCCACAGAAATAAGGCTAGCAAAGTGATCCACGAAATACAGATGTAACTCTGTGAGTGGAAGTCACATATCACAGAGCAGTTTCTGAGAAAGCTTCTTTCCAGATTTCATTGGAGGATATTTCCTTTTTCACCGTAGCCCTCTATGGGCTTCCAAGTATCACGTTTCCAATTCCACAAGAACTGTCTTAGCGAAAGGCTTCTTGAGGGGAAAGCTGTAACTCTGAGAGATGATTTCACAGAACACAAAGAAGTTTCTCAGAAAGCTTCTTTCTCTTTGTTATCGGAGGATATTTCCTTTGGCCCTATAGTCTTCAAAGGGATCCGAAATATCTGTTCTCAGATTCCACAGAAATAAGGCTAGCAAAGAGATCCACGAAATAGAGATGTAACTCTGTGAGTGGAAGTCAGATTTCACAGAGCAGTTTCTCAGAAAGCTTCTTTCGAGATTTCATCGGAGTATATTTCCTTTTTCAAGATAGCCCTCTATAGGCTTCCAAATATCACTTTGCCAATTCCACAAGAACTGTCTTAGCGAAAGGCTTCTTGAGGGGAAAGCTGTAACTCTGTGAGATGATTTCAAAGAACACAAAGAAGTTTCTCAGAAAGCTTCTTTCTCTTTGTTATCGGAGGATATTTCCTTTGGCCCTATAGTCTTCAAAGGGATCCGAAATATCTGTTCTCAGATTCCACAGAAATAAGGCTAGCAAAGAGATCCACGAAATACAGATGTAACTCTGTGAGTGGAAGTCACTTATCACAGAGTAGTTTCTCAGAAACCTTCTTTCCAGATTTCATCGGAGGATATTTCCTTTTTCACCATAGCCCTCTATAGGCTTCCAAATATCACTTTGCCAATTCCACAAGAACTGTCTTAGCGAAAGGCTTCTTGAGGGGAAAGCTGTAACTCTGTGAGATGATTTCACAGAACACAAAGAAGTTTCTCAGAAAGCTTCTTTCTCTTTGTTATCGGAGGATATTTCCTTTGGCCCTATAGTCTTCAAAGGGATCCGAAATATCTGTTCTCAGATTCCACAGAAATAAGGCTAGCAAAGAGATCCACGAAATACAGATATAACTCTGTGAGTGGAAGTCACATATCACAGAGCAGTTTCTCAGAAAGATTCTTTCCAGATTTCATCGGAGGATATTTCCTTTTTCAAGATAGCCCTCTATGGGCTTCCAAATATCACTTTGCCAATTCCACAAGAACTGTCTTAGCGAAAGGCTTCTTGAGAGGAAAGCAGTAACTCTGGGAGATGGTTTCACAGAACACAATGAAGTTTCTCAGAAAGCTTCTTTCTCTTTTTTATGGGAGGATATTTCCTTTCTCCCTATAGTCTTCAAAGGGACCCGAAATATCTGTTCTCAGATTCCACAGAAATAAGGCTAGCAAAGTGATCCACGAAATACAGATGTAACTCTGTGAGTGGAAGTCACATATCACAGAGCAGTTTCTGAGAAAGCTTCTTTCCAGATTTCATTGGAGGATATTTCCTTTTTCACCGTAGCCCTCTATGGGCTTCCAAGTATCACGTTTCCAATTCCACAAGAACTGTCTTAGCGAAAGGCTTCTTGAGGGCAAAGCTGTAACTCTGAGAGATGATTTCACAGAACACAAAGAAGTTTCTCAGAAAGCTTCTTTCTCTTTGTTATCGGAGGATATTTCCTTTGGCCCTATAGTCTTCAAAGGGATCCGAAATATCTGTTCTCAGATTCCACAGAAATAAGGCTAGCAAAGAGATCCACGAAATACAGATGTAACTCTGTGAGTGGAAGTCACATATCACAGAGCAGTTTCTCAGAAAGCTTCTTTCCAGATTTCATCGGAGGATATTTCCTTTTTCACGATAGCCCTCTAAGGGCTTCCAAATATCACTTTGCCAATTCCACAAGAACTGTCTTAGCGAAAGGCTTCTTGAGGGGAAAGCTGTAACTCTATGAGATGATTTCACAGAACACAAAGAAGTTTCTCAGAAAGCTTCTTTCTCTTTGTTATCGGAGGATATTTCCTTTTGACCTATAGTCTTCAAAGGGATCCGAAATATCTGTTCTCAGATTCCACAGAAATAAGGCTAGCAAAGAGATCCACGAAATACAGATGTAAATCTGTGAGTGGAAGTCACATATCACAGAGCAGTTTCTCAGAAAGCTTCTTTCCAGATTTCATCGGAGGATATTTCCTTTTTCAGCATAGCCCTCTTTGGGCTTCCAAATATCACTTTGCCAATTCCACAAGAACTGTCTTAGCGAAAGGCTTCTTGAGGGGAAAGCTGTAACTCTCGGAGATGATTTCACAGAACACAAAGAAGTTTCTCAGAAAGCTTGTATCTCTTTGTTATCGGAGGATATTTCCTTTGGCCCTATAGTCTTCAAAGGGATCCGAAATATCTGTTCTCAGATTCCACAGAAATAAGGCTAGCAAAGAGGTCCACGAAATACAGATGTAACTCTGTGAGTGGAAGTCACATATCACAGAGCAGTTTCTCAGAAAGCTTCTTTCCAGATTTCATCGGAGGATATTTCCTTTTTCACCATAGGCGTCTATGGGCTTCCAAATATCACTTTGCCAATTCCACAAGAACTGTCTTAGCGAAAGGCTTCTTGAGGGGAAAGCTGCAACTCTGTGAGATGATTTCACAGAACACAAAGAAGTTTCTCAGAAAGCTTCTTTCTCTTTGTTATCGGAGGATATTTCCTTTGGCCCTATAGTCTTCAAAGGGATCCGAAATATCTGTTCTCAGATTCCACAGAAATAAGGCTAGCAAAGAGATCCACAAAATACAGATGTAACTCTGTGAGTGGAAGTCACATATCACAGAGCAGTTTCTCAGAAAGCTTCTTTCCAGATATCATTGGATGGTATTTCCTTTTTCACAATAGCCCTCTATGGGCTTCCAAATATCACTTTTCCAATTCCACCAAAACTGTCTTAGCGAAAGGCTTCTTCAGTGGAAAGCTGTAACTCTGGGAGATGATTTCACAGAACACAAAGAAGTTTCTCAGAAAGCTTCTTTCTCTTTGTTATCGGAGGATATTTCCTTTGGCCCTATAGTCTTCAAAGGGATCCGAAATATCTGTTCTCAGACTCCACAGAAATAAGGCTAGCAAAGAGATCCACGAAATACAGATGAAACTCTGTGAGTGGAAGTCTCATATCACAGAGCAGTTTCTCAGAATGCTTCTTTCCAGATTTCATCGGAGGATATTTCCTTTTTCACCATAGCCCTCTATGGGCTTCCAAATATCACTTTGCCAATTCCACAAGAACTGTCTTAGCGAAAGGCTTCTTGAGTGGAAAGCTGTAACTCTGGGAGATGATTTCACAGAACACAAAGAAGTTTCTCAGAAAGCTTCTTTCTCTTTGTTATCGGAGGATATTTCCTTTGGCCCTATAGTCTTCAAAGGGATCCGAAATATCTGTTCTCAGATTCCACAGAAATAGGGCTAGCAAAGAGATCCACGAAATACAGATGTAACGCTGTGAGTGGAAGTCTCATATCACAGAGCAGTTTCTCAGAATGCTTCTTTCCAGATTTCATCGGAGGATATTTCCTTTTTCACCATAGCCGTCTATGGGCTTCCAAATATCACTTTGCCAATTCCACAAGAACTGTCTTAGCGAAAGGCTTCTTGAAAGGAAAGCTGTAAGTCTGTGAGATGATTTCACAGAACACAAAGAAGTTTCTCAGAAAGCTTCTTTCTCTTTGTTATCGGAGGATATTTCCTTTGGCCCTTTAGTCTTCAAAGGGATCCGAAGTATCTGTTCTCAGATTCCACAGAAATAAGGCTAGCAAAGAGATCCACGAAATACAGATGTAACTCTGTGAGTGGAAGTCACATATCACAGAGCAGTTTCTCAGAAAGCTTCTTTCCCGATTTCATCGGAGGATATTTCCTTTTTCACCATAGCCGTCTATGGGCTTCCAAATATCACTTTGCCAATTCCACGAGAACTGTCTTAGCGAAAAGCTTCTTGAGGGAAAAGCTGCAACTCTGAGAGATGATTTCACAGAACACAAAGAAGTTTCTCAGAAAGCTTCTTTCTCTTTGTTATCGGAGGATATTTCCTTTGGCCCTATAGTATTCAAAGGGATCCGATATATCTGTTCTCAGATTCCACAGAAATAAGGCTAGCAAAGAGATCCACGAAATACAGATGTAACTCTGTGAGTGGAAGTCACATATCACAGAGCAGTTTCTCAGAAAGCTTCTTTCCAGATTTCATCTGAGGATATTTCCTTTTTCACCATAGCCCTCTTTGGGCTTCCAAATATCACTTTGCCAATTCCACAAGAACTGTCTTAGCGAAAGGCTTCTTGAGGGGAAAGCTGTAACTCTATGAGATGATTTCACAGAACACAAAGAAGTTTCTCAGAAAGCTTCTTTCTCTTTGTTATCGGAGGATATTTCCTTTGGCCCTATAGTCTTCAAAGGGATCCGAAATATCTGTTCTCAGATACCACAGAAATAAGGGAAGCAAAGAGATCCACGAAATACAGATGTAACTCTGTGAGTGGAAGACACATATCATAGAGCAGTTTCTCAGAAAGCTTCTGTCCATATTTCATCGGAGGATATTTCCTTTTTCACCTTAGCCCCCTATGGGCTTCCAAATATCACTTTGCCAATTCCACAAGAACTGTCTTAGCGAAAGGCTTCTTGGGGGGACAGCTGTAACTCTGTGAGATGATTTCACAGAACACAAAGAAGTTTCTCTGGAAGCTTCTTTCTCTTTGTTATGGGAGGATATTTCCTTTGGCCCTAGAGTCTTCAAAGGGATTCTAAATATCTGCTCTCAGATTCCACAGAAATAAGGTTAGGAAAGAGATCCACGAAATACAGATGTAACTCTGTGAGTGGAAGTCACATATCACAGAGCAGTTTCTCAGAAAGCTTCTATCCAGATTTCATTGGAGATTATTTCCTTTTTCACCATAGCCCATTAAGGGCTTCCAAATATCACTTTGCCAATTCCACAAGAACTGTCTTAGCGAAAGACTTCTTGAGGGGAAAGCTGTAACTCTGTGAGATGATTTCACAGAACACAAAGAAGTTTCTCAGAAAGCTTCTTTCTCTTTGTTATCGGAGGATATTTCCTTTGGCCATATTGTCTTCAAAGGGATCGGAAATATCTGTTCTCAGATTCCACAGAAATAAGGCTAGCAAAGAGATCCACGAAATACAGATGTAACTCTGTGAGTGGAAGTCAGATATCACAGAGCAGTTTCTCAGAAAGCTTCTTTCGAGATTTCATCGGAGGATATTTCCTTTTTCAAGATAGCCCTCTATAGGCTTCCAAATATCACTTTGCCAATTCCACAAGAACTGTCTTAGCGAAAGGCTTCTTGAGAGGAAAGTTGTAACTCTGTGAGATGATTTCACAGAACACAATGAAGTTTCTCAGAAAGCTTCTTTCTCTTTGTTATGGGAGGATATTTCCTTTCTCCCTATAGTCTTCAAAGGGATCCGAAATATCTGTTCTCAGATTCCACAGAAATAAGGCTAGCAAAGAGATCCACGAAATACAGATGTAACTCTGTGAGTGGAAGTCACATATCACAGAGCAGTTTCTCAGAAAGCTTCTTTCCAGATTTCACGGGGGATATTTCCTTTTTCACAATAGCCCTCTATGGGCTTCCAAATATCACTTTGCCAATTCCACAAGAACTGTCTTAGCGAAAGACTTGTTGAGGGGAAAGCTGTAACTCTGGGAGATGATTTCACAGAACACAAAGAAGTTTCTCAGAAAGCTTCTTTCTCTTTGTTATCGGAGGATATTTCCTTTGGCCCTATAGTCTTCAAAGGGATCCTAAATATCTGTTCTCAGATTCCACAGAAATAAGGCTAGCAAAGAGATCCACGAAATACAGATGTAACTCTGTGAGTGGAAGTCTCATATCACAGAGCAGTTTCTCAGAAAGCTTCTTTCCAGATTTCATGGGAAGATATTTCCTTTTTCACCATAGCCCTCTATGGGCTTCCAAATATCACTTTGCCAATTCCACAAGAACTGTCTTAGCGAAAGGCTTCTTGAGGGGAAAGCTGTAACTCTGTGAGATGATTTCAAAGAACACAAAGAAGTTTCTCAGAAAGCTTCTTTCTCTTTGTTATGGGAGGATATTTCCTTTGGCCCTATAGTCTTCAAACGGATCCGAAATATCTGTTCTCAGATTCCACAGAAATAAGGCTAGCAAAGATATCCACGAAATACAGATGTAACTCGGTGAGTGGAAGTCACATATCACAGAGCAGTTTCTCAGAAAGCTTCTTTACAGATTTCATCGGAGGATATTTCCCTTTTCACAATAGCCCTCTAGGGGCTTCCAAATATCACTTTGCCAATTCCACAAGAACTGTCTTAGCGAAAGACTTCTTGAGGGGAAAGCTGTAACTCTGGGAGATGATTTCACAGAACACAAAGAAGTTTCTCAGAAAGCTTCTTTCTCTTTGTTATCGGAGGATATTTCTTTTGGCCCTATAGTCTTCAAAGGGATCCGAAATATCTGTTCTCAGATTCCACAGAAATAAGGCTAGCAAAGAGATCCACGAAATACAGATGTAACTCTGTGAGTGGAAGTCACATATCACAGAGCAGTTTCTCAGAAAGCTTCTTTCCAGATTTAATTCGAGGATATTTCCTTTTTCACCATAGCCCTCTATGGGCTTCCAAATATTACTTCGCCAATTCCACAAGAACTGTCTTACCGAAAGGCTTCTTGAGGGGAAAGCTGTAACTCTATGAGATGATTTCACAGAACACAAAGAAGTTTCTCAGAAAGCTTCTTTCTCTTTGTTATGGGAGGATATTTCCTTTGGCCCTATAGTCTTCAAAGGGATCCGAAATATCTGTTCTCAGATACCACAGAAATACGGCTAGCAAAGAGATCCGCGAAATACAGATGTAACTCTGTGAGTGGAAGTCACATATCATAGAGCAGTTTCTCAGAAAGCTTCTTTCCAGATTTCATCGGAGGATATTTCCTTTTTCACCGTAGCCCCATATGGGCTTCCAAATATCACTTTGCCAATTCCACAAGAACTGTCTTAGCGAAAGGCTTCTTGAGGGGACAGCTGTAACTCTGTGAGATGATTTCACAGAACACAAAGAAGTTTCTCAGGAAGCTTCTTTCTCTTTGTTATGGGAGGATATTTCCTTTCTCCCTATAGTCTTCAAAGGGACCCGAAATATCTGTTCTCAGATTCCACAGAAATAAGGCTAGCAAAGTGATCCACGAAATACAGATGTAACTCTGTGAGTGGAAGTCACATATCACAGAGCAGTTTCTGAGAAAGCTTCTTTCCAGATTTCATTGGAGGATATTTCCTTTTTCACCGTAGCCCTCTATGGGCTTCCAAGTATCACGTTTCCAATTCCACAAGAACTGTCTTAGCGAAAGGCTTCTTGAGGGGAAAGCTGTAACTCTGAGAGATGATTTCACAGAACACAAAGAAGTTTCTCAGAAAGCTTCTTTCTCTTTGTTATCGGAGGATATTTCCTTTGGCCCTATAGTCTTCAAAGGGATCCGAAATATCTGTTCTCGGATTCCACAGAAATAAGGCTAGCAAAGAGATCCACGAAATAGAGATGTAACTCTGTGAGTGGAAGTCAGATTTCACAGAGCAGTTTCTCAGAAAGCTTCTTTCGAGATTTCATCGGAGTATATTTCCTTTTTCAAGATAGCCCTCTATAGGCTTCCAAATATCACTTTGCCAATTCCACAAGAACTGTCTTAGCGAAAGGCTTCTTGAGGGGAAAGCTGTAACTCTGTGAGATGATTTCAAAGAACACAAAGAAGTTTCTCAGAAAGCTTCTTTCTCTTTGTTATCGGAGGATATTTCCTTTGGCCCTATAGTCTTCAAAGGGATCCGAAATATCTGTTCTCAGATTCCACAGAAATAAGGCTAGCAAAGAGATCCACGAAATACAGATGTAACTCTGTGAGTGGAAGTCACTTATCACAGAGTAGTTTCTCAGAAACCTTCTTTCCAGATTTCATCGGAGGATATTTCCTTTTTCACCATAGCCCTCTATAGGCTTCCAAATATCACTTTGCCAATTCCACAAGAACTGTCTTAGCGAAAGGCTTCTTGAGGGGAAAGCTGTAACTCTGTGAGATGATTTCACAGAACACAAAGAAGTTTCTCAGAAAGCTTCTTTCTCTTTGTTATCGGAGGATATTTCCTTTGGCCCTATAGTCTTCAAAGGGATCCGAAATATCTGTTCTCAGATTCCACAGAAATAAGGCTAGCAAAGAGATCCACGAAATACAGATGTAACTCTGTGAGTGGAAGTCACATATCACAGAGCAGTTTCTCAGAAAGCTTCTTTCCAGATTTCATCGGAGGATATTTCCTTTTTCACGATAGCCCTCTAAGGGCTTCCAAATATCACTTTGCCAATTCCACAAGAACTGTCTTAGCGAAAGGCTTCTTGAGGGGAAAGCTGTAACTCTATGAGATGATTTCACAGAACACAAAGAAGTTTCTCAGAAAGCTTCTTTCTCTTTGTTATCGGAGGATATTTCCTTTTGACCTATAGTCTTCAAAGGGATCCGAAATATCTGTTCTCAGATTCCACAGAAATAAGGCTAGCAAAGAGATCCACGAAATACAGATGTAAATCTGTGAGTGGAAGTCACATATCACAGAGCAGTTTCTCAGAAAGCTTCTTTCCAGATTTCATCGGAGGATATTTCCTTTTTCAGCATAGCCCTCTTTGGGCTTCCAAATATCACTTTGCCAATTCCACAAGAACTGTCTTAGCGAAAGGCTTCTTGAGGGGAAAGCTGTAACTCTCGGAGATGATTTCACAGAACACAAAGAAGTTTCTCAGAAAGCTTGTATCTCTTTGTTATCGGAGGATATTTCCTTTGGCCCTATAGTCTTCAAAGGGATCCGAAATATCTGTTCTCAGATTCCACAGAAATAAGGCTAGCAAAGAGGTCCACGAAATACAGATGTAACTCTGTGAGTGGAAGTCACATATCACAGAGCAGTTTCTCAGAAAGCTTCTTTCCAGATTTCATCGGAGGATATTTCCTTTTTCACCATAGGCGTCTATGGGCTTCCAAATATCACTTTGCCAATTCCACAAGAACTGTCTTAGCGAAAGGCTTCTTGAGGGGAAAGCTGCAACTCTGTGAGATGATTTCACAGAACACAAAGAAGTTTCTCAGAAAGCTTCTTTCTCTTTGTTATCGGAGGATATTTCCTTTGGCCCTATAGTCTTCAAAGGGATCCGAAATATCTGTTCTCAGATTCCACAGAAATAAGGCTAGCAAAGAGATCCACGAAATACAGATGTAACGCTGTGAGTGGAAGTCTCATATCACAGAGCAGTTTCTCAGAATGCTTCTTTCCAGATTTCATCGGAGGATATTTCCTTTTTCACCATAGCCGTCTATGGGCTTCCAAATATCACTTTGCCAATTCCACAAGAACTGTCTTAGCGAAAGGCTTCTTGAAAGGAAAGCTGTAAGTCTGTGAGATGATTTCACAGAACACAAAGAAGTTTCTCAGAAAGCTTCTTTCTCTTTGTTATCGGAGGATATTTCCTTTGGCCCTTTAGTCTTCAAAGGGATCCGAAGTATCTGTTCTCAGATTCCACAGAAATAAGGCTAGCAAAGAGATCCACGAAATACAGATGTAACTCTGTGAGTGGAAGTCACATATCACAGAGCAGTTTCTCAGAAAGCTTCTTTCCCGATTTCATCGGAGGATATTTCCTTTTTCACCATAGCCGTCTATGGGCTTCCAAATATCACTTTGCCAATTCCACGAGAACTGTCTTAGCGAAAAGCTTCTTGAGGGAAAAGCTGCAACTCTGAGAGATGATTTCACAGAACACAAAGAAGTTTCTCAGAAAGCTTCTTTCTCTTTGTTATCGGAGGATATTTCCTTTGGCCATATTGTCTTCAAAGGGATCGGAAATATCTGTTCTCAGATTCCACAGAAATAAGGCTAGCAAAGAGATCCACGAAATACAGATGTAACTCTGTGAGTGGAAGTCAGATATCACAGAGCAGTTTCTCAGAAAGCTTCTTTCGAGATTTCATCGGAGGATATTTCCTTTTTCAAGATAGCCCTCTATAGGCTTCCAAATATCACTTTGCCAATTCCACAAGAACTGTCTTAGCGAAAGGCTTCTTGAGAGGAAAGCTGTAACTCTGTGAGATGATTTCACAGAACACAAAGAAGTTTCTCAGAAAGCTTCTTTCTCTTTGTTATCGAGGATATTTCCTTTGGCCCTATAGTCTTCAAAGGGATCCGAAATATCTGTTCTCAGATTCCACAGAAATAAGGCTAGCAAAGAGATCCACGAAATACAGATGTAACTCTGTGAGTGGAAGTCACATATCACAGAGCAGTTTCTCAGAAAGCTTCTTTCCAGATTTCATCGGAGGATATTTCCTTTTTCACCATAGCCCTCTATGGGCTTCCAAATATCACTTTGCCAATTCCACAAGAACTGTCTTATCGAAAGGCTTCTTGAGGGGAAAGCTGTAACTCTGTGAGATGATTTCACAGAACACAAAGAAGTTTCTCAGAAAGCTTCTTTCTCTTTGTTATGGGAGGATATTTCCTTTGGCCCTATAGTCTTCAAAGGGATTCTAACTATCTGCTCTCAGATTCCACAGAAATAAGGCTAGCAAAGAGATCCACGAAATACTGATGTAACTCTGTGAGTGGAAATCACATATCACAGAGCAGTTTCTCAGAAAGCTTCTTTCCAGATTTCATTCGAGGATATTTCCTTTTTCACCTTAGCCCTCTATGGGCTTCCAAATATCACTTTGCCAATTCCACAAGAACTGTCTTAGAGAAAGGCTTCTTGAGGGGAAAGCTGTAACTCTGTGAGATGATTTCACAGAACACAAAGAAGTTTCTCAGAAAGCTTCTATCTCTTTGTTATCGGAGGATATTTCCTTTGGCCCTATAGTCTTCATCGGGATCCGAAATATCTGTTCTCGGATTCCACAGAAGTAAGGCTAGCAAAGAGATCCATGAAATACAGATTTAACTCTGTGAGTGGAAGTCTCGTATCACAGAGCAGTTTCTCAGAAGGCTTCTTTCCAGATTTCATCTGAGGATATTTCCTTTTTCACCATAGCCCTCTATGGACTTCCAAATATCACTTTGCCAATTCCACAAGAACTGTCTTAGCGAAAGGCTTCTTGAGGGGAAAGCAGTAACTCTATGAGATGATTTCACAGAACACAAAGAAGTTTCTCAGAAAGCTTCTTTCTCTTTGTTTTCGGAGGATATTTCCTTTGGCCCTATAGTCTTCAAAGGGATCCGAAATATCTGTTCTCAGATTCCACAGAAATAAGGCTAGCAAAGAGATCCACGAAATACAGATGTAACTCTGTGAGTGGAAGTCACATATCACAGAGCAGTTTCTCAGAAAGCTTCTTTCCAGATTTCATTGGAGGGTATTTCCTTTTTCACAATAGCCCTCTATGGGCTTCCAAATATCACTTTGCCAATTCCACAAAAACTGTCTTAGCGAAAGGCTTCTTAAGAGGAAAGCTGTAACTCTGGGAGATGATTTCACAGAACACAAAGAAGTTTCTCAGAAAGCTTCTTTCTCTTTGTTATTGGAGGATATTTCCTTTGGCCCTATAGTCTTCAATGGGATCCGAAATATCTGTTCTCAGACTCCACAGAAATAAGGCTAGCAAAGAGATCCACGAAATACAGATGAAACTCTGTGAGTGGAAGTCTCATATCACAGAGCAGTTTCTCAGAATGCTTCTTTCCAGATTTCATCGGAGGATCTTTCCTTTTTCACCATAGCCCTCTATGGGCTTCCAAATATCACTTTGCCAATTCCACAAGAACTGTCTTAGCGAAAGGCTTCTTGAGGAGAAAGCTGTAACTATGTGAGATGATTTCACAGAACACAAAGAAGTTTCTCAGAAAGCTTGTATCTCTTTGTTATCGGAGGATATTTCCTTTGGCCCTATAGTCTTCAAAGGGATCCGAAATATCTGTTCTCAGATTCCACAGAAATAAGGCTAGCAAAGAGATCCACGAAATACAGATGTAACTCTGTGAGTGGAAGTCACATATCACAGAGCAGTTTCTCAGAAAGCTTCTTTCCAGATTTCATCGGAGGATATTTCCATTTTCACCATAGGCGTCTATGGGCTTCCAAATATCACTTTGCCAATTCCACAAGAACTGTCTTAGCGAAAGGCTTCTTGAGGGGAAAGCTGCAACTCTGTGAGATGATTTCACAGAACACAAACAAGTTTCTCAGAAAGCTTCTTTCTCTTTGTTATCGGAGGATATTTCCTTTGGCCCTATAGTCTTCAAAGGGATCCGAAATATCTGTTCTCAGATTCCACAGAAATAAGGCTAGCAAAGAGATCCACAAAATACAGATGTAACTCTGTGAGTGGAAGTCACATATCACAGAGCAGTTTCTCAGAAAGCTTCTTTCCAGATATCATTGGATGGTATTTCCTTTTTCACAATAGCCCTCTACGGGCTTCCAAATATCACTTTTCCAATTCCACCAAAACTGTCTTAGCGAAAGGCTTCTTCAGTGGAAAGCTGTAACTCTGGGAGATGATTTCACAGAACACAAAGAAGTTTCTCAGAAAGCTTCTTTCTCTTTGTTATCGGAGGATATTTCCTTTGGCCCTATAGTCTTCAAAGGGATCCGAAATATCTGTTCTCAGACTCCACAGAAATAAGGCTAGCAAAGAGATCCACGAAATACAGATGAAACTCTGTGAGTGGAAGTCTCATATCACAGAGCAGTTTCTCAGAATGCTTCTTTCCAGATTTCATCGGAGGATATTTCCTTTTTCACCATAGCCCTCTATGGGCTTCCAAATATCACTTTGCCAATTCCACAAGAACTGTCTTAGCGAAAGGCTTCTTGAGTGGAAAGCTGTAACTCTGGGAGATGATTTCACAGAACACAAAGAAGTTTCTCAGAAAGCTTCTTTCTCTTTGTTATCGGAGGATATTTCCTTTGGCCCTATAGTCTTCAAAGGGATCCGAAATATCTGTTCTCAGATTCCACAGAAATAGGGCTAGCAAAGAGATCCACGAAATACAGATGTAACGCTGTGAGTGGAAGTCTCATATCACAGAGCAGTTTCTCAGAATGCTTCTTTCCAGATTTCATCGGAGGATATTTCCTTTTTCACCATAGCCGTCTATGGGCTTCCAAATATCACTTTGCCAATTCCACAAGAACTGTCTTAGCGAAAGGCTTCTTGAAAGGAAAGCTGTAAGTCTGTGAGATGATTTCACAGAACACAAAGAAGTTTCTCAGAAAGCTTCTTTCTCTTTGTTATCGGAGGCTATTTCCTTTGGCCCTTTAGTCTTCAAAGGGATCCGAAGTATCTGTTCTCAGATTCCACAGAAATAAGGCTAGCAAAGAGATCCACGAAATACAGATGTAACTCTGTGAGTGGAAGTCACATATCACAGAGCAGTTTCTCAGAAAGCTTCTTTCCCGATTTCATCGGAGGATATTTCCTTTTTCACCATAGCCGTCTATGGGCTTCCAAATATCACTTTGCCAATTCCACGAGAACTGTCTTAGCGAAAAGCTTCTTGAGGGAAAAGCTGCAACTCTGAGAGATGATTTCACAGAACACAAAGAAGTTTCTCAGAAAGCTTCTTTCTCTTTGTTATCGGAGGATATTTCCTTTGGCCCTATAGTATTCAAAGGGATCCGATATATCTGTTCTCAGATTCCACAGAAATAAGGCTAGCAAAGAGATCCACGAAATACAGATGTAACTCTGTGAGTGGAAGTCACATATCACAGAGCAGTTTCTCAGAAAGCTTCTTTCCAGATTTCATCTGAGGATATTTCCTTTTTCACCATAGCCCTCTTTGGGCTTCCAAATATCACTTTGCCAATTCCACAAGAACTGTCTTAGCGAAAGGCTTCTTGAGGGGAAAGCTGTAACTCTTTGAGATGATTTCACAGAACACAAAGAAGTTTCTCAGAAAGCTTCTTTCTCTTTGTTATCGGAGGATATTTCCTTTGGCCCTATAGTCTTTAAAGGGATCCGAAATATCTGTTCTCAGATACCACAGAAATAAGGGAAGCAAAGAGATCCACGAAATACAGATGTAACTCTGTGAGTGGAAGTCACATATCATAGAGCAGTTTCTCAGAAAGCTTCTGTCCATATTTCATCGGAGGATATTTCCTTTTTCACCTTAGCCCCCTATGGGCTTCCAAATATCACTTTGCCAATTCCACAAGAACTGTCTTAGCGAAAGGCTTCTTGGGGGGACAGCTGTAACTCTGTGAGATGATTTCACAGAACACAAAGAAGTTTCTCTGGAAGCTTCTTTCTCTTTGTTATGGGAGGATATTTCCTTTGGCCCTAGAGTCTTCAAAGGGATTCTAAATATCTGCTATCAGATTCCACAGAAATAAGGCTAGGAAAGAGATCCACGAAATACAGATGTAACTCTGTGAGTGGAAGTCACATATCACAGACCAGTTTCTCAGAAAGCTTCTATCCAGATTTCATTGGAGATTATTTCCTTTTTCACCATAGCCCATTAAGGGCTTCCAAATATCACTTTGCCAATTCCACAAGAACTGTCTTAGCGAAAGACTTCTTGAGGGGAAAGCTGTAACTCTGTGAGATGATTTCACAGAACACA
This sequence comes from Macaca mulatta, assembly GCF_049350105.2. Taxonomy (NCBI): domain Eukaryota; kingdom Metazoa; phylum Chordata; class Mammalia; order Primates; family Cercopithecidae; genus Macaca; species Macaca mulatta. The sequence goes on from NC_133417.1 coordinate 35,208,050, forward strand.
AAGAAGTTTCTCAGAAAGCTTCTTTCTCTTTGTTATCGGAGGATATTTCCTTTGGCCATATTGTCTTCAAAGGGATCGGAAATATCTGTTCTCAGATTCCACAGAAATAAGGCTAGCAAAGAGATCCACGAAATACAGATGTAACTCTGTGAGTGGAAGTCAGATATCACAGAGCAGTTTCTCAGAAAGCTTCTTTCGAGATTTCATCGTAGGATATTTCCTTTTTCAAGATAGCCCTCTATAGGCTTCCAAATATCACTTTGCCAATTCCACAAGAACTGTCTTAGCGAAAGGCTTCTTGAGAGGAAAGTTGTAACTCTGTGAGATGATTTCACAGAACACAATGAAGTTTCTCAGAAAGCTTCTTTCTCTTTGTTATGGGAGGATATTTCCTTTCTCCCTATAGTCTTCAAAGGGATCCGAAATATCTGTTCTCAGATTCCACAGAAATAAGGCTAGCAAAGAGATCCACGAAATACAGATGTAACTCTGTGAGTGGAAGTCACATATCACAGAGCAGTTTCTCAGAAAGCTTCTTTCCAGATTTCATCGGAGGATATTTCCTTTTTCACAATAGCCCTCTATGGGCTTCCAAATATCACTTTGCCAATTCCACAAGAACTGTCTTAGCGAAAGACTTGTTGAGGGGAAAGCTGTAACTCTGGGAGATGATTTCACAGAACACAAAGAAGTTTCTCAGAAAGCTTCTTTCTCTTTGTTATCGGAGGATATTTCCTTTGGCCCTATAGTCTTCAAAGGGATCCTAAATATCTGTTCTCAGATTCCACAGAAATAAGGCTAGCAAAGAGATCCACGAAATACAGATGTAACTCTGTGAGTGGAAGTCTCATATCACAGAGCAGTTTCTCAGAAAGCTTCTTTCCAGATATCATTGGATGGTATTTCCTTTTTCACAATAGCCCTCTACGGGCTTCCAAATATCACTTTTCCAATTCCACCAAAACTGTCTTAGCGAAAGGCTTCTTCAGTGGAAAGCTGTAACTCTGGGAGATGATTTCACAGAACACAAAGAAGTTTCTCAGAAAGCTTCTTTCTCTTTGTTATCGGAGGATATTTCCTTTGGCCCTATAGTCTTCAAAGGGATCCGAAATATCTGTTCTCAGACTCCACAGAAATAAGGCTAGCAAAGAGATCCACGAAATACAGATGAAACTCTGTGAGTGGAAGTCTCATATCACAGAGCAGTTTCTCAGAATGCTTCTTTCCAGATTTCATCGGAGGATATTTCCTTTTTCACCATAGCCCTCTATGGGCTTCCAAATATCACTTTGCCAATTCCACAAGAACTGTCTTAGCGAAAGGCTTCTTGAGTGGAAAGCTGTAACTCTGGGAGATGATTTCACAGAACACAAAGAAGTTTCTCAGAAAGCTTCTTTCTCTTTGTTATCGGAGGATATTTCCTTTGGCCCTATAGTCTTCAAAGGGATCCGAAATATCTGTTCTCAGATTCCACAGAAATAGGGCTAGCAAAGAGATCCACGAAATACAGATGTAACGCTGTGAGTGGAAGTCTCATATCACAGAGCAGTTTCTCAGAATGCTTCTTTCCAGATTTCATCGGAGGATATTTCCTTTTTCACCATAGCCCTCTATGGGCTTCCAAATATCACTTTGCCAATTCCACAAGAACTGTCTTAGCGAAAGGCTTCTTGAAAGGAAAGCTGTAAGTCTGTGAGATGATTTCACAGAACACAAAGAAGTTTCTCAGAAAGCTTCTTTCTCTTTGTTATCGGAGGCTATTTCCTTTGGCCCTTTAGTCTTCAAAGGGATCCGAAGTATCTGTTCTCAGATTCCACAGAAATAAGGCTAGCAAAGAGATCCACGAAATACAGATGTAACTCTGTGAGTGGAAGTCACATATCACAGAGCAGTTTCTCAGAAAGCTTCTTTCCCGATTTCATCGGAGGATATTTCCTTTTTCACCATAGCCGTCTATGGGCTTCCAAATATCACTTTGCCAATTCCACGAGAACTGTCTTAGCGAAAAGCTTCTTGAGGGAAAAGCTGCAACTCTGAGAGATGATTTCACAGAACACAAAGAAGTTTCTCAGAAAGCTTCTTTCTCTTTGTTATCGGAGGATATTTCCTTTGGCCCTATAGTATTCAAAGGGATCCGATATATCTGTTCTCAGATTCCACAGAAATAAGGCTAGCAAAGAGATCCACGAAATACAGATGTAACTCTGTGAGTGGAAGTCACATATCACAGAGCAGTTTCTCAGAAAGCTTCTTTCCAGATTTCATCTGAGGATATTTCCTTTTTCACCATAGCCCTCTTTGGGCTTCCAAATATCACTTTGCCAATTCCACAAGAACTGTCTTAGCGAAAGGCTTCTTGAGGGGAAAGCTGTAACTCTTTGAGATGATTTCACAGAACACAAAGAAGTTTCTCAGAAAGCTTCTTTCTCTTTGTTATCGGAGGATATTTCCTTTGGCCCTATAGTCTTTAAAGGGATCCGAAATATCTGTTCTCAGATACCACAGAAATAAGGGAAGCAAAGAGATCCACGAAATACAGATGTAACTCTGTGAGTGGAAGTCACATATCATAGAGCAGTTTCTCAGAAAGCTTCTGTCCATATTTCATCGGAGGATATTTCCTTTTTCACCTTAGCCCCCTATGGGCTTCCAAATATCACTTTGCCAATTCCACAAGAACTGTCTTAGCGAAAGGCTTCTTGGGGGGACAGCTGTAACTCTGTGAGATGATTTCACAGAACACAAAGAAGTTTCTCTGGAAGCTTCTTTCTCTTTGTTATGGGAGGATATTTCCTTTGGCCCTAGAGTCTTCAAAGGGATTCTAAATATCTGCTATCAGATTCCACAGAAATAAGGCTAGGAAAGAGATCCACGAAATACAGATGTAACTCTGTGAGTGGAAGTCACATATCACAGACCAGTTTCTCAGAAAGCTTCTATCCAGATTTCATTGGAGATTATTTCCTTTTTCACCATAGCCCATTAAGGGCTTCCAAATATCACTTTGCCAATTCCACAAGAACTGTCTTAGCGAAAGACTTCTTGAGGGGAAAGCTGTAACTCTGTGAGATGATTTCACAGAACACAAAGAAGTTTCTCAGAAAGCTTCTTTCTCTTTGTTATCGGAGGATATTTCCTTTGGCCATATTGTCTTCAAAGGGATCGGAAATATCTGTTCTCAGATTCCACAGAAATAAGGCTAGCAAAGAGATCCACGAAATACAGATGTAACTCTGTGAGTGGAAGTCAGATATCACAGAGCAGTTTCTCAGAAAGCTTCTTTCGAGATTTCATCGTAGGATATTTCCTTTTTCAAGATAGCCCTCTATAGGCTTCCAAATATCACTTTGCCAATTCCACAAGAACTGTCTTAGCGAAAGGCTTCTTGAGAGGAAAGTTGTAACTCTGTGAGATGATTTCACAGAACACAATGAAGTTTCTCAGAAAGCTTCTTTCTCTTTGTTATGGGAGGATATTTCCTTTCTCCCTATAGTCTTCAAAGGGATCCGAAATATCTGTTCTCAGATTCCACAGAAATAAGGCTAGCAAAGAGATCCACGAAATACAGATGTAACTCTGTGAGTGGAAGTCACATATCACAGAGCAGTTTCTCAGAAAGCTTCTTTCCAGATTTCATCGGAGGATATTTCCTTTTTCACAATAGCCCTCTATGGGCTTCCAAATATCACTTTGCCAATTCCACAAGAACTGTCTTAGCGAAAGACTTGTTGAGGGGAAAGCTGTAACTCTGGGAGATGATTTCACAGAACACAAAGAAGTTTCTCAGAAAGCTTCTTTCTCTTTGTTATCGGAGGATATTTCCTTTGGCCCTATAGTCTTCAAAGGGATCCTAAATATCTGTTCTCAGATTCCACAGAAATAAGGCTAGCAAAGAGATCCACGAAATACAGATGTAACTCTGTGAGTGGAAGTCTCATATCACAGAGCAGTTTCTCAGAAAGCTTCTTTCCAGATTTCATGGGAAGATATTTCCTTTTTCACCATAGCCCTCTATGGGCTTCCAAATATCACTTTGCCAATTCCACAAGAACTGTCTTAGCGAAAGGCTTCTTGAGGGGAAAGCTGTAACTCTGTGAGATGATTTCAAAGAACACAAAGAAGTTTCTCAGAAAGCTTCTTTCTCTTTGTTATCGGAGGATATTTCCTTTGGCCCTATAGTCTTCAAACGGATCCGAAATATCTGTTCTCAGATTCCACAGAAATAAGGCTAGCAAAGAGATCCACGAAATACAGATGTAACTCTGTGAGTGGAAGTCACATATCACAGAGCAGTTTCTCAGAAAGCTTCTTTACAGATTTCATCGGAGGATATTTCCCTTTTCACAATAGCCCTCTAGGGGCTTCCAAATATCACTTTGCCAATTCCACAAGAACTGTCTTAGCGAAAGACTTCTTGAGGGGAAAGCTGTAACTCTGGGAGATGATTTCACAGAACACAAAGAAGTTTCTCAGAAAGCTTCTTTCTCTTTGTTATCGGAGGATATTTCTTTTGGCCCTATAGTCTTCAAAGGGATCCGAAATATCTGTTCTCAGATTCCACAGAAATAAGGCTAGCAAAGAGATCCACGAAATACAGATGTAACTCTGTGAGTGGAAGTCACATATCACAGAGCAGTTTCTCAGAAAGCTTCTTTCCAGATTTAATTCGAGGATATTTCCTTTTTCACCATAGCCCTCTATGGGCTTCCAAATATCACTTCGCCAATTCCACAAGAACTGTCTTACCGAAAGGCTTCTTGAGGGGAAAGCTGTAACTCTATGAGATGATTTCACAGAACACAAAGAAGTTTCTCAGAAAGCTTCTTTCTCTTTGTTATGGGAGGATATTTCCTTTGGCCCTATAGTCTTCAAAGGGATCCGAAATATCTGTTCTCAGATACCACAGAAATACGGCTAGCAAAGAGATCCGCGAAATACAGATGTAACTCTGTGAGTGGAAGTCACATATCATAGAGCAGTTTCTCAGAAAGCTTCTTTCCAGATTTCATCGGAGGATATTTCCTTTTTCACCGTAGCCCCATATGGGCTTCCAAATATCACTTTGCCAATTCCACAAGAACTGTCTTAGCGAAAGGCTTCTTGAGGGGACAGCTGTAACTCTGTGAGATGATTTCACAGAACACAAAGAAGTTTCTCAGGAAGCTTCTTTCTCTTTGTTATGGGAGGATATTTCCTTTCTCCCTATAGTCTTCAAAGGGACCCGAAATATCTGTTCTCAGATTCCACAGAAATAAGGCTAGCAAAGTGATCCACGAAATACAGATGTAACTCTGTGAGTGGAAGTCACATATCACAGAGCAGTTTCTGAGAAAGCTTCTTTCCAGATTTCATTGGAGGATATTTCCTTTTTCACCGTAGCCCTCTATGGGCTTCCAAGTATCACGTTTCCAATTCCACAAGAACTGTCTTAGCGAAAGGCTTCTTGAGGGGAAAGCTGTAACTCTGAGAGATGATTTCACAGAACACAAAGAAGTTTCTCAGAAAGCTTCTTTCTCTTTGTTATCGGAGGATATTTCCTTTGGCCCTATAGTCTTCAAAGGGATCCGAAATATCTGTTCTCAGATTCCACAGAAATAAGGCTAGCAAAGAGATCCACGAAATACAGATGTAACTCTGTGAGTGGAAGTCAGATTTCACAGAGCAGTTTCTCAGAAAGCTTCTTTCGAGATTTCATCGGAGTATATTTCCTTTTTCAAGATAGCCCTCTATAGGCTTCCAAATATCACTTTGCCAATTCCACAAGAACTGTCTTAGCGAAAGGCTTCTTGAGGGGAAAGCTGTAACTCTGTGAGATGATTTCAAAGAACACAAAGAAGTTTCTCAGAAAGCTTCTTTCTCTTTGTTATCGGAGGATATTTCCTTTGGCCCTATAGTCTTCAAAGGGATCCGAAATATCTGTTCTCAGATTCCACAGAAATAAGGCTAGCAAAGAGATCCACGAAATACAGATGTAACTCTGTGAGTGGAAGTCACATATCACAGAGCAGTTTCTCAGAAACCTTCTTTCCAGATTTCATCGGAGGATATTTCCTTTTTCACCATAGCCCTCTATAGGCTTCCAAATATCACTTTGCCAATTCCACAAGAACTGTCTTAGCGAAAGGCTTCTTGAGGGGAAAGCTGTAACTCTGTGAGATGATTTCACAGAACACAAAGAAGTTTCTCAGAAAGCTTCTTTCTCTTTGTTATCGGAGGATATTTCCTTTGGCCCTATAGTCTTCAAAGGGATCCGAAATATCTGTTCTCAGATTCCACAGAAATAAGGCTAGCAAAGAGATCCACGAAATACAGATGTAAATCTGTGAGTGGAAGTCACATATCACAGAGCAGTTTCTCAGAAAGCTTCTTTCCAGATTTCATCGGAGGATATTTCCTTTTTCAGCATAGCCCTCTTTGGGCTTCCAAATATCACTTTGCCAATTCCACAAGAACTGTCTTAGCGAAAGGCTTCTTGAGGGGAAAGCTGTAACTCTGGGAGATGATTTCACAGAACACAAAGAAGTTTCTCAGAAAGCTTGTATCTCTTTGTTATCGGAGGATATTTCCTTTGGCCCTATAGTCTTCAAAGGGATCCGAAATATCTGTTCTCAGATTCCACAGAAATAAGGCTAGCAAAGAGGTCCACGAAATACAGATGTAACTCTGTGAGTGGAAGTCACATATCACAGAGCAGTTTCTCAGAAAGCTTCTTTCCAGATTTCATCGGAGGATATTTCCTTTTTCACCATAGGCGACTATGGGCTTACAAATATCACTTTGCCAATTCCACAAGAACTGTCTTAGCGAAAGGCTTCTTGAGGGGAAAGCTGCAACTCTGTGAGATGATTTCACAGAACACAAAGAAGTTTCTCAGAAAGCTTCTTTCTCTTTGTTATCGGAGGATATTTCCTTTGGCCCTATAGTCTTCAAAGGGATCCGAAATATCTGTTCTCAGATTCCACAGAAATAAGGCTAGCAAAGAGATCCACAAAATACAGATGTAACTCTGTGAGTGGAAGTCACATATCACAGAGCAGTTTCTCAGAAAGCTTCTTTCCAGATATCATTGGATGGTATTTCCTTTTTCACAATAGCCCTCTATGGGCTTCCAAATATCACTTTTCCAATTCCACCAAAACTGTCTTAGCGAAAGGCTTCTTCAGTGGAAAGCTGTAACTCTGGGAGATGATTTCACAGAACACAAAGAAGTTTCTCAGAAAGCTTCTTTCTCTTTGTTATCGGAGGATATTTCCTTTGGCCCTATAGTCTTCAAAGGGATCCGAAATATCTGTTCTCAGACTCCACAGAAATAAGGCTAGCAAAGAGATCCACGAAATACAGATGAAACTCTGTGAGTGGAAGTCTCATATCACAGAGCAGTTTCTCAGAATGCTTCTTTCCAGATTTCATCGGAGGATATTTCCTTTTTCACCATAGCCCTCTATGGGCTTCCAAATATCACTTTGCCAATTCCACAAGAACTGTCTTAGCGAAAGGCTTCTTGAGTGGAAAGCTGTAACTCTGGGAGATGATTTCACAGAACACAAAGAAGTTTCTCAGAAAGCTTCTTTCTCTTTGTTATCGGAGGATATTTCCTTTGGCCCTATAGTCTTCAAAGGGATCCGAAATATCTGTTCTCAGATTCCACAGAAATAGGGCTAGCAAAGAGATCCACGAAATACAGATATAACGCTGTGAGTGGAAGTCTCATATCACAGAGCAATTTCTCAGAATGCTTCTTTCCAGATTTCATCGGAGGATATTTCCTTTTTCACCATAGCCGTCTATGGGCTTCCAAATATCACTTTGCCAATTCCACAAGAACTGTCTTAGCGAAAGGCTTCTTGAAAGGAAAGCTGTAAGTCTGTGAGATGATTTCACAGAACACAAAGAAGTTTCTCAGAAAGCTTCTTTCTCTTTGTTATCGGAGGATATTTCCTTTGGCCCTTTAGTCTTCAAAGGGATCCGAAGTATCTGTTCTCAGATTCCACAGAAATAAGGCTAGCAAAGAGATCCACGAAATACAGATGTAACTCTGTGAGTGGAAGTCACATATCACAGAGCAGTTTCTCAGAATGCTTCTATCCAGATTTCATTGGAGATTATTTCCTTTTTCACCATAGCCCATTAAGGGCTTCCAAATATCACTTTGCCAATTCCACAAGAACTGTCTTAGCGAAAGACTTCTTGAGGGGAAAGCTGTAACTCTGTGAGATGATTTCACAGAACACAAAGAAGTTTCTCAGAAAGCTTCTTTCTCTTTGTTATCGGAGGATATTTCCTTTGGCCATATTGTCTTCAAAGGGATCGGAAATATCTGTTCTCAGATTCCACAGAAATAAGGCTAGCAAAGAGATCCACGAAATACAGATGTAACTCTGTGAGTGGAAGTCAGATATCACAGAGCAGTTTCTCAGAAAGCTTCTTTCGAGATTTCATCGGAGGATATTTCCTTTTTCAAGATAGCCCTCTATAGGCTTCCAAATATCACTTTGCCAATTCCACAAGAACTGTCTTAGCGAAAGGCTTCATGAGAGGAAAGTTGTAACTCTGTGAGATGATTTCACAGAACACAATGAAGTTTCTCAGAAAGCTTCTTTCTCTTTGTTATGGGAGGATATTTCCTTTCTCCCTATAGTCTTCAAAGGGATCCGAAATATCTGTTCTCAGATTCCACAGAAATAAGGCTAGCAAAGAGATCCACGAAATACAGATGTAACTCTGTGAGTGGAAGTCACATATCACAGAGCAGTTTCTCAGAAAGCTTCTTTCCAGATTTCATCGGAGGATATTTCCTTTTTCACAATAGCCCTCTATGGGCTTCCAAATATCACTTTGCCAATTCCACAAGAACTGTCTTAGCGAAAGACTTGTTGAGGGGAAAGCTGTAACTCTGGGAGATGATTTCACAGAACACAAAGAAGTTTCTCAGAAAGCTTCTTTCTCTTTGTTATCGGAGGATATTTCCTTTGGCCCTATAGTCTTCAAAGGGATCCTAAATATCTGTTCTCAGATTCCACAGAAATAAGGCTAGCAAAGAGATCCACGAAATACAGATGTAACTCTGTGAGTGGAAGTCTCATATCACAGAGCAGTTTCTCAGAAAGCTTCTTTCCAGATTTCATGGGAAGATATTTCCTTTTTCACCATAGCCCTCTATGGGCTTCCAAATATCACTTTGCCAATTCCACAAGAACTGTCTTAGCGAAAGGCTTCTTGAGGGGAAAGCTGTAACTCTGTGAGATGATTTCAAAGAACACAAAGAAGTTTCTCAGAAAGCTTCTTTCTCTTTGTTATCGGAGGATATTTCCTTTGGCCCTATAGTCTTCAAACGGATCCGAAATATCTGTTCTCAGATTCCACAGAAATAAGGCTAGCAAAGAGATCCACGAAATACAGATGTAACTCTGTGAGTGGAAGTCACATATCACAGAGCAGTTTCTCAGAAAGCTTCTTTCCAGATTTCATCGGAGGATATTTCCCTTTTCACAATAGCCCTCTAGGGGCTTCCAAATATCACTTTGCCAATTCCACAAGAACTGTCTTAGCGAAAGACTTCTTGAGGGGAAAGCTGTAACTCTATGAGATGATTTCACAGAACACAAAGAAGTTTCTCAGAAAGCTTCTTTCTCTTTGTTATGGGAGGATATTTCCTTTGGCCCTATAGTCTTCAAAGGGATCCGAAATATCTGTTCTCAGATACCACAGAAATACGGCTAGCAAAGAGATCCGCGAAATACAGATGTAACTCTGTGAGTGGAAGTCACATATCATAGAGCAGTTTCTCAGAAAGCTTCTTTCCAGATTTCATCGGAGGATATTTCCTTTTTCACCGTAGCCCCATATGGGCTTCCAAATATCACTTTGCCAATTCCACAAGAACTGTCTTAGCGAAAGGCTTCTTGAGGGGACAGCTGTAACTCTGTGAGATGATTTCACAGAACACAAAAAAGTTTCTCAGGAAGCTTCTTTCTCTTTGTTATGGGAGGATATTTCCTTTCTCCCTATAGTCTTCAAAGGGACCCGAAATATCTGTTCTCAGATTCCACAGAAATAAGGCTAGCAAAGTGATCCACGAAATACAGATGTAACTCTGTGAGTGGAAGTCACATATCACAGAGCAGTTTCTCAGAAAGCTTCTTTCCAGATTTCATTGGAGGATATTTCCTTTTTCACCGTAGCCCTCTATGGGCTTCCAAGTATCACGTTTCCAATTCCACAAGAACTGTCTTAGCGAAAGGCTTCTTGAGGGGAAAGCTGTAACTCTGAGAGATGATTTCACAGAACACAAAGAAGTTTCTCAGAAAGCTTCTTTCTCTTTGTTATCGGAGGATATTTCCTTTGGCCCTATAGTCTTCAAAGGGATCCGAAATATCTGTTCTCAGATTCCACAGAAATAAGGCTAGCAAAGAGGTCCACGAAATACAGATGTAACTCTGTGAGTGGAAGTCAGATATCACAGAGCAGTTTCTCAGAAAGCTTCTTTCGAGATTTCATCGGAGTATATTTCCTTTTTCAAGATAGCCCTCTATAGGCTTCCAAATATCACTTTGCCAATTCCACAAGAACTGTCTTAGCGAAAGGCTTCTTGAGGGGAAAGCTGTAACTCTGTGAGATGATTTCAAAGAACACAAAGAAGTTTCTCAGAAAGCTTCTTTCTGTTTGTTATCGGAGGATATTTCCTTTGGCCCTATAGTCTTCAAAGGGATCCGAAATATCTGTTCTCAGATTCCACAGAAATAAGGCTAGCAAAGAGATCCACGAAATACAGATGTAACTCTGTGAGTGGAAGTCACATATCACAGAGCAGTTTCTCAGAAACCTTCTTTCCAGATTTCATCGGAGGATATTTCCTTTTTCACCATAGCCCTCTATAGGCCTCCAAATATCACTTTGCCAATTCCACAAGAACTGTCTTAGCGAAAGGCTTCTTGAGGGGAAAGCTGTAACTCTGTGAGATGATTTCACAGAACACAAAGAAGTTTCTCAGAAAGCTTCTTTCTCTTTGTTATCGGAGGATATTTCCTTTGGCCCTATAGTCTTCAAAGGGATCCGAAATATCTGTTCTCAGATTCCACAGAAATAAGGCTAGCAAAGAGATCCACGAAATACAGATATAACTCTGTGAGTGGAAGTCACATATCACAGAGCAGTTTCTCAGAAAGATTCTTTCCAGATTTCATCGGAGGATATTTCCTTTTTCAAGATAGCCCTCTATGGGCTTCCAAATATCACTTTGCCAATTCCACAAGAACTGTCTTAGCGAAAGGCTTCTTGAGAGGAAAGCAGTAACTCTGGGAGATGGTTTCACAGAACACAATGAAGTTTCTCAGAAAGCTTCTTTCTCTTTTTTATGGGAGGATATTTCCTTTCTCCCTATAGTCTTCAAAGGGACCCGAAATATCTGTTCTCAGATTCCACAGAAATAAGGCTAGCAAAGTGATCCACGAAATACAGATGTAACTCTGTGAGTGGAAGTCACATATCACAGAGCAGTTTCTGAGAAAGCTTCTTTCCAGATTTCATTGGAGGATATTTCCTTTTTCACCGTAGCCCTCTATGGGCTTCCAAGTATCACGTTTCCAATTCCACAAGAACTGTCTTAGCGAAAGGCTTCTTGAGGGGAAAGCTGTAACTCTGAGAGATGATTTCACAGAACACAAAGAAGTTTCTCAGAAAGCTTCTTTCTCTTTGTTATCGGAGGATATTTCCTTTGGCCCTATAGTCTTCAAAGGGATCCGAAATATCTGTTCTCAGATTCCACAGAAATAAGGCTAGCAAAGAGATCCACAAAATACAGATGTAACTCTGTGAGTGGAAGTCACATATCACAGAGCAGTTTCTCAGAAAGCTTCTTTCCAGATTTCATCGGAGGATATTTCCTTTTTCACGATAGCCCTCTAAGGGCTTCCAAATATCACTTTGCCAATTCCACAAGAACTGTCTTAGCGAAAGGCTTCTTGAGGGGAAAGCTGTAACTCTATGAGATGATTTCACAGAACACAAAGAAGTTTCTCAGAAAGCTTCTTTCTCTTTGTTATCGGAGGATATTTCCTTTTGACCTATAGTCTTCAAAGGGATCCGAAATATCTGTTCTCAGATTCCACAGAAATAAGGCTAGCAAAGAGATCCACGAAATACAGATGTAAATCTGTGAGTGGAAGTCACATATCACAGAGCAGTTTCTCAGAAAGCTTCTTTCCAGATTTCATCGGAGGATATTTCCTTTTTCAGCATAGCCCTCTTTGGGCTTCCAAATATCACTTTGCCAATTCCACAAGAACTGTCTTAGCGAAAGGCTTCTTGAGGGGAAAGCTGTAACTCTGGGAGATGATTTCACAGAACACAAAGAAGTTTCTCAGAAAGCTTCTTTCTGTTTGTTATGGGAGGATATTTACTTTGACCCTATAGTCTTCAAAGGGATCCGAAATATCTGTTCTCAGATTCCACAGAAATAAGGCTAGCAAGGAGATCCATGAAATACAGATGTAACTCTGTGAGTGGAAGTCTCATATCACAGAGCAGTTTCTCAGGAAGCTTCTTTCCAGATTTCTTGGGAAGATATTTCCTTTTTCACCGTAGCCATCTATGGGCTTCCAAATATCACTTTGCCAATTCCACAAGAACTGTCTTAGCGAAAGGCTTCTTGAGGGGAAAGCTGTAACTCTGTTAGATGATTTCACAGAACACAAAGAAGTTTCTCAGAAAGCTTCTTTCTCTTTGTTATCGGAGGATATTTCCTTTGGCCCTATAGTCTTCAAAGGGATCCGAAATATCTGTTCTCAGATTCCACAGAAATAAGGCTAGCAAAGAGATCCACGAAATTCAGATGTAAATCTGTGAGTGGAAGTCACATATCACAGAGCAGTTTCTCAGAAAGCTTCTTTCCAGATTTCATCGGAGGATATTTCCTTTTTCTCCATAGCCCTCTATGGGCTTCCAAATATCACTTTGCCAATTCCACAAGAACTGTCTTAGAGAAAGGCTTCTTGAGGGGAAAGCTGTAACTCTGGGAGATGATTTCACAGAACACAAAGAATTTTCTCAGAAAGCTTCTTTCTCTTTGTTATCGGAGGATATTTCCTTTGGCCCTATACTCTTCAAAGGGATCCGAAATATCTGTTCTCAGATTCCACAGAAATAAGGCTAGCAAAGAGATCCACGAAATTCAGATGTAACTCTGTGAGTGGAAGTCACATATCACAGAGCAGTTTCTCAGAAAGCTTCTTTCCAGATTTCATCTGAGGATATTTCCTTTTTCACCATAGCCCTCTAAGGGCTTCCAAATATCACTTTGCCAATTCCACAAGAACTGTCTTAGGGAAAGGCTTCTTCAGGGGAAAGCTCTAACTCTATGAGATGATTTCACAGAACACAAAGAAGTTTCTCAGAAAGCTTCTTTCTCTTTGTTATCGGATGATATCTCCTTTGGCCCTATAGTCTTCAAAGGGATCCGAAATATCTGTTCTCAGATTCCACAGAAATAAGGCTAGCAAAGAGATCCACGAAATACAGATGTAACTCTGTGAGTGGAAGTCACATATCACAGAGCAGTTTCTCAGAAAGCTTCTTTCCAGATTTCATCGGAGGATATTTCCTTTTTCACAATAGCCCTCTATGGGCTTCCAAATATCACTTTGCCAATTCCACAAGAACTGTCTTAGCGAAAGGCTTGTTGAGGGGAAAGCTGTAACTCTGGGAGATGATTTCACAGAACACAAAGAAGTTTCTCAGAAAGCTTCTTTCTCTTTGTTATCGGAGGATATTTCCTTTGGCCCTATAGTCTTCAAAGGGATCCGAAATATCTGTTCTCAGATTCCACAGAAATAAGGCTAGCAAAGAGATCCACGAAATACAGATGTAACTCTGTGAGTGGAAGTCTCATATCACAGAGCAGTTTCTCAGAAAGCTTCTTTCCAGATTTCATGGGAAGATATTTCCTTTTTCACCATAGCCCTCTATGGGCTTCCAAATATCACTTTGCCAATTCCACAAGAACTGTCTTAGCGAAAGGCTTCTTGAGGGGAAAGCTGTAACTCTGTGAGATGATTTCAAAGAACACAAAGAAGTTTCTCAGAAAGCTTCTTTCTCTTTGTTATCGGAGGATATTTCCTTTGGCCCTATAGTCTTCAAACGGATCCGAAATATCTGTTCTCAGATTCCACAGAAATAAGGCTAGCAAAGAGATCCACGAAATACAGATGTAACTCTGTGAGTGGAAGTCACAGATCACAGAGCAGTTTCTCAGAAAGCTTCTTTCCAGATTTCATCGGAGGATATTTCCCTTTTCACAATAGCCCTCTAGGGGCTTCCAAATATCACTTTGCCAATTCCACAAGAACTGTCTTAGCGAAAGACTTCTTGAGGGGAAAGCTGTAACTCTGGGAGATGATTTCACAGAACACAAAGAAGTTTCTCAGAAAGCTTCTTTCTCTTTGTTATCGGAGGATATTTCTTTTGGCCCTATAGTCTTCAAAGGGATCCGAAATATCTGTTCTCAGATTCCACAGAAATAAGGCTAGCAAAGAGATCCACGAAATACAGATGTAACTCTGTGAGTGGAAGTCACATATCACAGAGCAGTTTCTCAGAAAGCTTCTTTCCAGATTTAATTCGAGGATATTTCCTTTTTCACCATAGCGCTCTATGGGCTTCCAAATATCACTTCGCCAATTCCACAAGAACTGTCTTACCGAAAGGCTTCTTGAGGGGAAAGCTGTAACTCTATGAGATGATTGCACAGAACACAAAGAAGTTTCTCAGAAAGCTTCTTTCTCTTTGTTATGGGAGGATATTTCCTTTGGCCCTATAGTCTTCAAAGGGATCCGAAATATCTGTTCTCAGATACCACAGAAATACGGCTAGCAAAGAGATCCGCGAAATACAGATGTAACTCTGTGAGTGGAAGTCACATATCATAGAGCAGTTTCTCAGAAAGCTTCTTTCCAGATTTCATCGGAGGATATTTCCTTTTTCACCGTAGCCCCATATGGGCTTCCAAATATCACTTTGCCAATTCCACAAGAACTGTCTTAGCGAAAGGCTTCTTGAGGGGACAGCTGTAACTCTGTGAGATGATTTCACAGAACACAAAGAAGTTTCTCAGGAAGCTTCTTTCTCTTTGTTATGGGAGGATATTTCCTTTCTCCCTATAGTCTTCAAAGGGACCCGAAATATCTGTTCTCAGATTCCACAGAAATAAGGCTAGCAAAGTGATCCACGAAATACAGATGTAACTCTGTGAGTGGAAGTCACATATCACAGAGCAGTTTCTCAGAAAGCTTCTTTCCAGATTTCATTGGAGGATATTTCCTTTTTCACCGTAGCCCTCTATGGGCTTCCAAGTATCACGTTTCCAATTCCACAAGAACTGTCTTAGCGAAAGGCTTCTTGAGGGGAAAGCTGTAACTCTGGGAGATGATTTCACAGAACACAAAGAAGTTTCTCAGAAAGCTTCTTTCTGTTTGTTATGGGAGGATATTTACTTTGACCCTATAGTCTTCAAAGGGATCCGAAATATCTGTTCTCAGATTCCACAGAAATAAGGCTAGCAAGGAGATCCATGAAATACAGATGTAACTCTGTGAGTGGAAGTCTCATATCACAGAGCAGTTTCTCAGGAAGCTTCTTTCCAGATTTCTTGGGAAGATATTTCCTTTTTCACCGTAGCCATCTATGGGCTTCCAAATATCACTTTGCCAATTCCACAAGAACTGTCTTAGCGAAAGGCTTCTTGAGGGGAAAGCTGTAACTCTGTTAGATGATTTCACAGAACACAAAGAAGTTTCTCAGAAAGCTTCTTTCTCTTTGTTATCGGAGGATATTTCCTTTGGCCCTATAGTCTTCAAAGGGATCCGAAATATCTGTTCTCAGATTCCACAGAAATAAGGCTAGCAAAGAGATCCACGAAATTCAGATGTAAATCTGTGAGTGGAAGTCACATATCACAGAGCAGTTTCTCAGAAAGCTTCTTTCCAGATTTCATCGGAGGATATTTCCTTTTTCTCCATAGCCCTCTATGGGCTTCCAAATATCACTTTGCCAATTCCACAAGAACTGTCTTAGAGAAAGGCTTCTTGAGGGGAAAGCTGTAACTCTGGGAGATGATTTCACAGAACACAAAGAATTTTCTCAGAAAGCTTCTTTCTCTTTGTTATCGGAGGATATTTCCTTTGGCCCTATACTCTTCAAAGGGATCCGAAATATCTGTTCTCAGATTCCACAGAAATAAGGCTAGCAAAGAGATCCACGAAATTCAGATGTAACTCTGTGAGTGGAAGTCACATATCACAGAGCAGTTTCTCAGAAAGCTTCTTTCCAGATTTCATCTGAGGATATTTCCTTTTTCACCATAGCCCTCTAAGGGCTTCCAAATATCACTTTGCCAATTCCACAAGAACTGTCTTAGGGAAAGGCTTCTTCAGGGGAAAGCTCTAACTCTATGAGATGATTTCACAGAACACAAAGAAGTTTCTCAGAAAGCACTTTCTCTTTGTTATCGGATGATATCTCCTTTGGCCCTATAGTCTTCAAAGGGATCCGAAATATCTGTTCTCAGATTCCACAGAAATAAGGCTAGCAAAGAGATCCACGAAATACAGATGTAACTCTGTGAGTGGAAGTCACATATCACAGAGCAGTTTCTCAGAAAGCTTCTTTCCAGATTTCATCGGAGGATATTTCCTTTTTCACAATAGCCCTCTATGGGCTTCCAAATATCACTTTGCCAATTCCACAAGAACTGTCTTAGCGAAAGGCTTGTTGAGGGGAAAGCTGTAACTCTGGGAGATGATTTCACAGAACACAAAGAAGTTTCTCAGAAAGCTTCTTTCTCTTTGTTATCGGAGGATATTTCCTTTGGCCCTATAGTCTTCAAAGGGATCCGAAATATCTGTTCTCAGATTCCACAGAAATAAGGCTAGCAAAGAGATCCACGAAATACAGATGTAACTCTGTGAGTGGAAGTCTCATATCACAGAGCAGTTTCTCAGAAAGCTTCTTTCCAGATTTCATGGGAAGATATTTCCTTTTTCACCATAGCCCTCTATGGGCTTCCAAATATCACTTTGCCAATTCCACAAGAACTGTCTTAGCGAAAGGCTTCTTGAGGGGAAAGCTGTAACTCTGTGAGATGATTTCAAAGAACACAAAGAAGTTTCTCAGAAAGCTTCTTTCTCTTTGTTATCGGAGGATATTTCCTTTGGCCCTATAGTCTTCAAACGGATCCGAAATATCTGTTCTCAGATTCCACAGAAATAAGGCTAGCAAAGAGATCCACGAAATACAGATGTAACTCTGTGAGTGGAAGTCACAGATCACAGAGCAGTTTCTCAGAAAGCTTCTTTCCAGATTTCATCGGAGGATATTTCCCTTTTCACAATAGCCCTCTAGGGGCTTCCAAATATCACTTTGCCAATTCCACAAGAACTGTCTTAGCGAAAGACTTCTTGAGGGGAAAGCTGTAACTCTGGGAGATGATTTCACAGAACACAAAGAAGTTTCTCAGAAAGCTTCTTTCTCTTTGTTATCGGAGGATATTTCTTTTGGCCCTATAGTCTTCAAAGGGATCCGAAATATCTGTTCTCAGATTCCACAGAAATAAGGCTAGCAAAGAGATCCACGAAATACAGATGTAACTCTGTGAGTGGAAGTCACATATCACAGAGCAGTTTCTCAGAAAGCTTCTTTCCAGATTTAATTCGAGGATATTTCCTTTTTCACCATAGCCCTCTATGGGCTTCCAAATATCACTTCGCCAATTCCACAAGAACTGTCTTACCGAAAGGCTTCTTGAGGGGAAAGCTGTAACTCTATGAGATGATTGCACAGAACACAAAGAAGTTTCTCAGAAAGCTTCTTTCTCTTTGTTATGGGAGGATATTTCCTTTGGCCCTATAGTCTTCAAAGGGATCCGAAATATCTGTTCTCAGATACCACAGAAATACGGCTAGCAAAGAGATCCGCGAAATACAGATGTAACTCTGTGAGTGGAAGTCACATATCATAGAGCAGTTTCTCAGAAAGCTTCTTTCCAGATTTCATCGGAGGATATTTCCTTTTTCACCGTAGCCCCATATGGGCTTCCAAATATCACTTTGCCAATTCCACAAGAACTGTCTTAGCGAAAGGCTTCTTGAGGGGACAGCTGTAACTCTGTGAGATGATTTCACAGAACACAAAGAAGTTTCTCAGGAAGCTTCTTTCTCTTTGTTATGGGAGGATATTTCCTTTCTCCCTATAGTCTTCAAAGGGACCCGAAATATCTGTTCTCAGATTCCACAGAAATAAGGCTAGCAAAGTGATCCACGAAATACAGATGTAACTCTGTGAGTGGAAGTCACATATCACAGAGCAGTTTCTCAGAAAGCTTCTTTCCAGATTTCATTGGAGGATATTTCCTTTTTCACCGTAGCCCTCTATGGGCTTCCAAGTATCACGTTTCCAATTCCACAAGAACTGTCTTAGCGAAAGGCTTCTTGAGGGGAAAGCTGTAACTCTGAGAGATGATTTCACAGAACACAAAGAAGTTTCTCAGAAAGCTTCTTTCTCTTTGTTATCGGAGGATATTTCCTTTGGCCCTATAGTCTTCAAAGGGATCCGAAATATCTGTTCTCAGATTCCACAGAAATAAGGCTAGCAAAGAGATCCACGAAATACAGATGTAACTCTGTGAGTGGAAGTCAGATATCACAGAGCAGTTTCTCAGAAAGCTTCTTTCGAGATTTCATCGGAGTATATTTCCTTTTTCTCCATAGCCCTCTATAGGCTTCCAAATATCACTTTGCCAATTCCACAAGAACTGTCTTAGCGAAAGGCTTCTTGAGGGGAAAGCTGTAACTCTGTGAGATGATTTCAAAGAACACAAAGAAGTTTCTCAGAAAGCTTCTTTCTCTTTGTTATCGGAGGATATTTCCTTTGGCCCTATAGTCTTCAAAGGGATCCGAAATATCTGTTCTCAGATTCCACAGAAATAAGGCTAGCAAAGAGATCCACGAAATACAGATGTAACTCTGTGAGTGGAAGTCACATATCACAGAGCAGTTTCTCAGAAACCTTCTTTCCAGATTTCATCGGAGGATATTTCCTTTTTCACCATAGCCCTCTATAGGCTTCCAAATATCACTTTGCCAATTCCACAAGAACTGTCTTAGCGAAAGGCTTCTTGAGGGGAAAGCTGTAACTCTGTGAGATGATTTCACAGAACACAAAGAAGTTTCTCAGAAAGCTTCTTTCTCTTTGTTATCGGAGGATATTTCCTTTGGCCCTATAGTCTTCAAAGGGATCCGAAATATCTGTTCTCAGATTCCACAGAAATAAGGCTAGCAAAGAGATCCACGAAATACAGATATAACTCTGTGAGTGGAAGTCACATATCACAGAGCAGTTTCTCAGAAAGATTCTTTCCAGATTTCATCGGAGGATATTTCCTTTTTCACAATAGCCCTCTATGGGCTTCCAAATATCACTTTGCCAATTCCACAAGAACTGTCTTAGCGAAAGGCTTCTTGAGAGGAAAGCAGTAACTCTGGGAGATGGTTTCACAGAACACAATGAAGTTTCTCAGAAAGCTTCTTTCTCTTTTTTATGGGAGGATATTTCCTTTCTCCCTATAGTCTTCAAAGGGACCCGAAATATCTGTTCTCAGATTCCACAGAAATAAGGCTAGCAAAGTGATCCACGAAATACAGATGTAACTCTGTGAGTGGAAGTCACATATCACAGAGCAGTTTCTGAGAAAGCTTCTTTCCAGATTTCATTGGAGGATATTTCCTTTTTCACCGTAGCCCTCTATGGGCTTCCAAGTATCACGTTTCCAATTCCACAAGAACTGTCTTAGCGAAAGGCTTCTTGAGGGGAAAGCTGTAACTCTGAGAGATGATTTCACAGAACACAAAGAAGTTTCTCAGAAAGCTTCTTTCTCTTTGTTATCGGAGGATATTTCCTTTGGCCCTATAGTCTTCAAAGGGATCCGAAATATCTGTTCTCAGATTCCACAGAAATAAGGCTAGCAAAGAGATCCACGAAATACAGATGTAACTCTGTGAGTGGAAGTCACATATCACAGAGCAGTTTCTCAGAAAGCTTCTTTCCAGATTTCATCGGAGGATATTTCCTTTTTCACGATAGCGCTCTAAGGGCTTCCAAATATCACTTTGCCAATTCCACAAGAACTGTCTTAGCGAAAGGCTTCTTGAGGGGAAAGCTGTAACTCTATGAGATGATTTCACAGAACACAAAGAAGTTTCTCAGAAAGCTTCTTTCTCTTTGTTATCGGAGGATATTTCCTTTTGACCTATAGTCTTCAAAGGGATCCGAAATATCTGTTCTCAGATTCCACAGAAATAAGGCTAGCAAAGAGATCCACGAAATACAGATGTAAATCTGTGACTGGAAGTCACATATCACAGAGCAGTTTCTCAGAAAGCTTCTTTCCAGATTTCATCGGAGGATATTTCCTTTTTCAGCATAGCCCTCTTTGGGCTTCCAAATATCACTTTGCCAATTCCACAAGAACTGTCTTAGCGAAAGGCTTCTTGAGGGGAAAGCTGTAACTCTGGGAGATGATTTCACAGAACACAAAGAAGTTTCTCAGAAAGCTTCTTTCTGTTTGTTATGGGAGGATATTTACTTTGACCCTATAGTCTTCAAAGGGATCCGAAATATCTGTTCTCAGATTCCACAGAAATAAGGCTAGCAAGGAGATCCATGAAATACAGATGTAACTCTGTGAGTGGAAGTCTCATATCACAGAGCAGTTTCTCAGGAAGCTTCTTTCCAGATTTCTTGGGAAGATATTTCCTTTTTCACCGTAGCCATCTATGGGCTTCCAAATATCACTTTGCCAATTCCACAAGAACTGTCTTAGCGAAAGGCTTCTTGAGGGGAAAGCTGTAACTCTGTTAGATGATTTCACAGAACACAAAGAAGTTTCTCAGAAAGCTTCTTTCTCTTTGTTATCGGAGGATATTTCCTTTGGCCCTATAGTCTTCAAAGGGATCCGAAATATCTGTTCTCAGATTCCACAGAAATAAGGCTAGCAAAGAGATCCACGAAATTCAGATGTAAATCTGTGAGTGGAAGTCACATATCACAGAGCAGTTTCTCAGAAAGCTTCTTTCCAGATTTCATCGGAGGATATTTCCTTTTTCTCCATAGCCCTCTATGGGCTTCCAAATATCACTTTGCCAATTCCACAAGAACTGTCTTAGAGAAAGGCTTCTTGAGGGGAAAGCTGTAACTCTGGGAGATGATTTCACAGAACACAAAGAATTTTCTCAGAAAGCTTCTTTCTCTTTGTTATCGGAGGATATTTCCTTTGGCCCTATAGTCTTCAAAGGGATCCGAAATATCTGTTCTCAGATTCCACAGAAATAAGGCTAGCAAAGAGATCCACGAAATTCAGATGTAACTCTGTGAGTGGAAGTCACATATCACAGAGCAGTTTCTCAGAAAGCTTCTTTCCAGATTTCATCTGAGGATATTTCCTTTTTCACCATAGCCCTCTAAGGGCTTCCAAATATCACTTTGCCAATTCCACAAGAACTGTCTTAGGGAAAGGCTTCTTCAGGGGAAAGCTCTAACTCTATGAGATGATTTCACAGAACACAAAGAAGTTTCTCAGAAAGCTTCTTTCTCTTTGTTATCGGATGATATCTCCTTTGGCCCTATAGTCTTCAAAGGGATCCGAAATATCTTTTCTCAGATTCCACAGAAATAAGGCTAGCAAAGAGATCCACGAAATACAGATGTAACTCTGTGAGTGGAAGTCACATATCACAGAGCAGTTTCTCAGAAAGCTTCTTTCCAGATTTCATCGGAGGATATTTCCTTTTTCACCTTAGCCCTCTATGGGCTTCCAAGTATCACTTTGCGAATTCCACAAGAACTGTCTTAGCGAAAGGCTTCTTGAGGGGAAAGCTGTAACTCTCAGAGATGATTTCACAGAACACAAAGAAGTTTCTCAGAAAGCTTCTTTCTCTTTGTTATCGGAGGATATTTCCTTTGGCCCTATAGTCTTCAAAGGGATCCGAAATATCTGTTCTCAGATTCCACAGAAATAAGGCTAGCAAAGAGATCCACGAAATACAGATGTAACTCTGTGAGTGGAAGTCACATATCACAGAGCAGTTTCTCAGAAAGCTTCTTTCCAGATTTCATCTGAGGATATTTCCTTTTTCACCATAGCCCTCTATGGGCTTCCAAATATAACTTTGCCAACTCCACAAGAACTGTCTTAGCGAAAGGCTTCTTGAGGGGAAAGCTGTAACTCTGTGTGATGATTTCACAGAACACAAGGAAGTTTCTCAGAAAGCTTCTTTCTCTTTGTTATGGGAGGATATTTCCTTTGGCGCTATAGTCTTCAAAGGGATCCGAAATATCTGTTCTCAGATTCCACAGAAATAAGGCTAGCAAAGAGATCCACGAAATACAGATGTAACTCTGTGAGTGGAAGTCACAGATCACAGAGCAGTTTCTCAGAAAGCTTCTTTCCAGATTTCATCGGAGGATATTTCCTTTTTCACCATAGCCCTCTATGGGCTTCCAAATATCACTTTGCCAATACCACAAGAACTGTCTTAGCGAAAGGCTTCTTGAGGGGAAAGCTGTAACTCTGTGAGATTATTTCACAGAACACAAAGAAGTTTCTCAGAAAGCTTCTTTTTCTTTGTTATCGGAGGATATTTCCTTTGGCCCTATAGTCTTCAAAGGGATCCGAAATATCTGTTCTCAGATTCCACAGAAATAAGGCTAGCAAAGAGATCCACGAAATACAGATGTAACTCTGTGAGTGGAAGTCTCATATCACAGAGAAGTTTCTCAGAAAGCTTCTTTCCAGATTTCATGGGAAGATATTTCCTTTTTCACCATAGCCCTCTATGGGCTTCCAAATATCACTTTGCCAATTCCACAAGAACTGTCGTAGCGAAAGGCTTCTTGAGGGGAAAGCTGTAACTCTGTGAGATGATTTCACAAAACACAAAGAAGTTTCTCAGAAAGCTTCTTTCTCTTTGTTATCGGAGGATATTTCCTTTGGCCCTATAGTCTTCAAAGGGATCCGAAATATCTGTTCTCAGATTCCACAGAAATAAGGCTAGCAAAGAGATCCACGAAATACAGATGTAAATCTGTGAGTGGAAGTCACATATCACAGAGCAGTTTCTCAGAAAGCTTCTTTCGAGATTTCATCGGAGTATATTTCCTTTTTCTCCATAGCCCTCTATGGGCTTCCAAATATCACTTTGCCAATTCCACAAGAACTGTCTTAGCGAAAGGCTTCTTGAGGGGAAAGCTGTAACTCTGGGAGATGATTTCACAGAACACAAAGAAGTTTCTCAGAAAGCTTCTTTCTCTTTGTTATCGGAGGATATTTACTTTGGCCCTATAGTCTTCAAAGGGATCCGAAATATCTGTTCTCAGATTCCACAGAAATAAGGCTAGCAAAGAGATCCACGAAATACAGATGTAACTCTATGAGTGGAAGTCTCATATCACAGAGCAGTTTCTCAGAATGCTTCTTTCCAGATTTCATCGGAGGATATTTCCTTTTTCACCATAGCCCTCTATGGGCTTCCAAATATCACTTTGCCAATTCCACAAGAACTGTCTTAGCGAAAGGCTTCTTGAGGGGAAAGCTGTAACTCTCTGAGATGATTTCACAGAACACAAAGAAGTTTCTCAGAAATCTTCTTTCTCTTTGTTATCGGAGGATATTTCCTTTGGCCCTATAGTCTTCAACGGGATCCGAAATATCTGTTCTCAGATTCCACAGAAATAAGGCTAGCAAAGAGATCCACGAAATACAGATGTAACTCTGTGAGTGGAAGTCACATATCACAGAGCAGTTTCTCAGAAAGCTTCTTTCCAGATTTCATTGGAGGATATTTCCTTTTTCACAATAGCCCTCTATGGGCTTCCATATATCACTTTGCCAATTCCACAAGAACTGTCTTTGCGAAAGGCTTCTTGAAGGGAAAGCTGTAACTCTGGGAGATGATTTCACAGAACACAAAGAAGTTTCTCAGAAAGCTTCTTTCTCTTTGTTATCGGAGGATATTTCCTTTGGCCCTATAGTCTTCAAAGGGATCCGAAATATCTGTTCTCAGATTCCACAGAAATAAGGCTAGCATAGAGATCCACGAAATACAGATGTAACTCTGTGAGTGGAAGTCACATATCACAGAGCAGTTTCTCAGAAGGCTTCTTTGCAGATTTCATCTGAGGATATTTCCTTTTTCACCATAGCCCTCTATGGGCTTCCAAATATCACTTTGCCAATTCCACACGAACTGTCTTAGCGAAATGCTTCTTGAGGGAAAAGCTGTAACTATGTGAGATGATTTCACAGAACACAAAGAAGTTTCTCAGAATGCTTCTTTCTCTTTGTTATGGGAGGATATTTCCTTCGTCCCTGTAGTCTTCAAAGGGATCCGAAATATCTGTTCTCAGATTCCAAAGAAATAAGGCTAGCAAAGAGATCCACGAAATACAGATGTAACTCTGTGAGTGGAAGTCACATATCACAGAGCAGTTTCTCAGAAAGCTTCTTTACAGATTTCATTGGAGATTATTTCCTTTTTCACCATAGCCCTCTATGGGCTTCCAAATATCACTTTCCCAATTCCACAAGAACTGTCTTAGCGAAAGGCTTCTTGATTGGAAAGCTGTAACTCTGTGAGATGATTTCACAGAACACAAAGAAGTTTCTCAGAAAGCTTCTTTCTCTTTGTTATGGGAGGATATTTCCTTTGGCCCTATTGTCTTCAAAGGGATCCGAAATATCTGTTCTCACATTCCATAGAAATTAGGCTAGCAAAGAGATCCACGAAATTCAGATGTAACTCTGTGAGTGGAAGTCACATATCACAGAGCAGTTTCTCAGAAAGATTCTTTCCAGATTTCATCTGAGGATATTTCCTTTTTCACCATAGCCCTCTATGGGCTTCCAAATATCACTTTGCCAATTCCACAAGAACTGTCTTAGCGAAAGGCTTCTTCAGGGGAAAGCTCTAACTCTATGAGATGATTTCACAGAACACAAAGAAGTTTCTCAGAAAGCTTCTTTCTCTTTGTTATCGGATGATATCTCCTTTGGCCCTATAGTCTTCAAAGGGATCCGAAATATCTTTTCTCAGATTCCACAGAAATAAGGCTAGCAAAGAGATCCACGAAATACAGATGTAACTCTGTGAGTGGAAGTCATATATCACAGAGCAGTTTCTCAGAAAGCTTCTTTCCAGATTTCATCGGAGGATATTTCCTTTTTCACCATAGCCCTCTATGGGCTTCCAAGTATCACTTTGCCAATTCCACAAGAACTGTCTTAGCGAAAGGCTTCTTGAGGGGAAAGCTGTAACTCTGAGAGATGATTTCACAGAACACAAAGAAGTTTCTCAGAAAGCTTCTTTCTCTTTGTTATGGGAGGATATTTCCTTTGGCCCTGTAGTCTTCAAAGGGATCCGAAATATCTGTTCTCAGATTCCACAGAAATAAGGCTAGCAAAGAGATCCACGAAATACAGATGTAACTCTGTGAGTGGAAGTCACAGATCACAGAGCAGTTTCTCAGAAAGCTTCTTTCCAGATTTCATCGGAGGATATTTCCTTTTTCACCATAGCCCTCTATGGGCTTCCAAATATCACTTTGCCAATACCACAAGAACTGTCTTAGCGAAAGGCTTCTTGAGGGGAAAGCTGTAACTCTGTGAGATGATTTCACAGAACACAAAGAAGTTTCTCAGAAAGCTTCTTTTTCTTTGTTATCGGAGGATATTTCCTTTGGCCCTACAGTCTGCAAAGGGATCCCAAATATCTGTTCTCAGAATCCACAGAAATAAGGCTAGCAAGGAGATCCACGAAATACAGATGTAACTCTGTGAGTGGAAGTCACATATCACAGAACAGTTTCTCAGAAAGCTTCTTTGCAGATTTCATCTGAGGATATTTCCTTTTTCACCATAGCCCTCTATGGGCTTCCAAATATCACTTTGCCAATTCCACAAGAACTGTCTTAGCGAAAGGCTTCTTGAGGGAAAAGCTCTAACTCTGTGAGATGATTTCACAGAACAAAAAGTAGTTTCTCAGAAATCTTCTTTCTCTTTGTTATGGGAGGATATTTCCTTTGGCCCTATAGTGTTCAAAGGGATCCGATATATCTGTTCTCAGATTCCACAGAAATAAGGCTAGCAAAGAGATCCACGAAATACAGATGTAACTCTGTGAGTGGAAGTCACATATCCCAGAGCAGTTTCTCAGAAAGCTTCTTTCCAGATTTCATCGGAGGATATTTTCTTTTTCACCATAGCCCTCTATGGGCTTCCAAATATCACTTTGCCAATTCCACAAGAACTGTCTTAGCGAAAGGCTTCTTGAGGGGAAAGCTGTAACTCTCAGAGATGATTTCACAGAACACAAAGAAGTTTCTCAGAAAGCTTCTTTCTCTTTGTTATGGGAGGATATTTCCTTTGGCCCTATAGTCTTCAAAGGGATCCGAAATATCTGTTCTCAGATTCCACAGAAATAAGGCTAGCAAAGAGATCCACGAAATACAGATGTAAATCTGTGAGTGGAACTCACATATCACAGAGCAGTTTCTCAGAAAGCTTCTTTCCAGATTTCATCGGAGGATATTTCCTTTTTCTCCATAGCCCTCTATGGGCTTCCAAATATCACTTTGCCAATTCCACAAGAACTGTCTTAGCGAAAGGCTTCTTGAGGGGAAAGCTGTAACTCTCAGAGATGATTTCACAGAACACAAAGAAGTTTCTCAGAAAGCTTCTTTCTCTTTGTTATCGGAGGATATTTCCTTTCTCCCTATAGTCTTCAAAGGGATCCGAAATATCTGTTCTCAGATTCCACAGAAATAAGGCTAGCAAAGAGATCCACGAAATACAGATGTAACTCTGTGAGTGGAAGTCTCATATCACAGAGCAGTTTCTCAGAAAGCTTCTTTCCAGATTTCATGGGAAGATATTTCCTTTTTCACCGTAGCCCTCTATGGGCTTCCAAATATCACTTTGCCAATTCCACAAGAACTGTCTTAACGAAAGGCTTCTTGAGGGGAAAGCTGTAACTCTGTTAGATGATTTCACAGAACACAAAGAACTTTCTCAGAAAGCTTCTTTCTCTTTGTTATCGGAGGATATTTCCTTTGGCCCTATAGTCTTCAAAGGGATCCGAAATATCTGTTCTCAGATTCCACAGAAATAAGGCTAGCAAAGAGATCCACGAAATACAGATGTAAATCTGTGAGTGGAAGTCACATATCACAGAGCAGTTTCTCAGAAAGCTTCTTTCCAGATTTCATCGGAGGATATTTCCTTTTTCTCCATAGCCCTCTATGGGCTTCCAAATATCACTTTGCCAATTCCACAAGAACTGTCTTAGCGAAAGGCTTCTTGAGGGGAAAGCTGTAACTCTGGGAGATGATTTCACAGAACACAAAGAAGTTTCTCAGAAAGCATCTTTCTCTTTGTTATCGGAGGATATTTCCTTTGGCCCTATATTCTTCAAAGGGATCCGAAATATCTGTTCTCAGATTCCACAGAAATAAGGCTAGCAAAGAGATCCACGAAATTCAGATGTAACTCTGTGAGTGGAAGTCACATATCACAGAGCAGTTTCTCAGAAAGCTTCTTTCCAGATTTCATCTGAGGATATTTCCTTTTTCACCATAGCCCTCTATGGGCTTCCAAATATCACTTTGCCAATTCCACAAGAACTGTCTTAGCGAAAGGCTTCTTCAGGGGAAAGCTCTAACTCTATGAGATGATTTCACAGAACACAAAGAAGTTTCTCAGAAAGCTTCTTTCTCTTTGTTATCGGATGATATCTCCTTTGGCCCTATAGTCTTCAAAGGGATCCGAAATATCTTTTCTCAGATTCCACAGAAATAAGGCTAGCAAAGAGATCCACGAAATACAGATGTAACTCTGTGAGTGGAAGTCATATATCACAGAGCAGTTTCTCAGAAAGCTTCTTTCCAGATTTCATCGGAGGATATTTCCTTTTTCACCTTAGCCCTCTATGGGCTTCCAAGTATCACTTTGCCAATTCCACAAGAACTGTCTTAGCGAAAGGCTTCTTGAGGGGAAAGCTGTAACTCTGAGAGATGATTTCACAGAACACAAAGAAGTTTCTCAGAAAGCTTCTTTCTCTTTGTTATCGGAGGATATTTCCTTTGGCCCTATAGTCTTCAAAGGGATCCGAAATATCTGTTCTCAGATTAAACAGAAATAAGGCTAGCAAAGTGATCACGAAATACAGATGTAACTCTGTGAGTGGAAGTCACATATCACAGAGCAGTTTCTCAGAAATCTTCTTTCCAGATTTCATCTGAGGATATTTCCTTTTTCACCATACCCCTCTATGGGCTTCCAAATATCACTTTGCCAATTCCACAAGAACTGTCTTAGCGAAAGGCTTCTTGAGGGGAAAGCTGTAACTCTGTGAGATGATTTCACAGAACACAAAGAAGTTTCTCAGAAAGCTTTTTTCTCTTTGTTATGGGAGGATATTTCCTTTGGCCCTATAGTCTTCAAAGGGATCCGAAATATCTGTTCTCAGATTCCACAGAAATAAGGCTAGCAAAGAGATCCACGAAATACAGATGTAACTCTGTGAGTGGAAGTCACATACCACAGAACAGTTTCTCAGAAAGCTTCTTTACAGATTTCATTGGAGGATATTTCCTTTTTCACAATAGCCCTCTATGGGCTTCCAAATATCACTTTGCCAATTCCACAAGAACTGTCTTAGCGAAAGGCTTCTTGAAGGGAAAGCTGTAACTCTGTGAGATGATTTCACAGAACACAATGAAGTTTCTCAGAAAGTTTCTTTCTCTTTGTTATCGGAGGATATTTCCTTTGGCCCTATAGTCTTCAAAGGGATCCGAAATATCTGTTCTCAGATTCCACAGAAATAAGGCTAGCAAAGAGATCCACGAAATACAGATGTAACTCTGTGAGTGGAAGTCACATATCACAGAGCAGTTTCTCAGAAAGCTTCTTTCCAGATTTCATCTGAGGATATTTCCTTTTTCAGCATAGCCCTCTATGGGCTTCCAAATATAACTTTGCCAACTCCAAAAGAACTGTCTTAGCGAAAGGCTTCTTGAGGGGAAAGCTGTAACTCTGTGTGATGATTTCACAGAACACAAGGAAGTTTCTCAGAAAGCTTCTTTCTCTTTGTTATGGGAGGATATTTCCTTTGGCCCTGTAGTCTTCAAAGGGATCCGAAATATCTGTTCTCAGATTCCACAGAAATAAGGCTAGCAAAGAGATCCACGAAATACAGATGTAACTCTGTGAGTGGAAGTCACAGATCACAGAGCAGTTTCTCAGAAAGCTTCTTTCCAGATTTCATCGGAGGATATTTTCTTTTTCACCATAGCCCTCTATGGGCTTCCAAATATCACTTTGCCAATTCCACAAGAACTGTCTTAGCGAAAGGCTTCTTGAGGGGAAAGCTGTAACTCTCAGAGATGATTTCACAGAACACAAAGAAGTTTCTCAGAAAGCTTCTTTCTCTTTGTTTTCGGAGGATATTTCCTTTGGCCCTATAGTCTTCAAAGGGATCCGAAATATCTGTTCTCAGATTCCACAGAAATAAGGCTAGCAAAGAGATCCACGAAATACAGATGTAACTCTGTGAGTGGAAGTCTCATATCACAGAGCAGTTTCTCAGAAAGCTTCTTTCCAGATTTCATGGGAAGATATTTCCTTTTTCACCATAGCCCTCTATGGGCTTCCAAATATCACTTTGCCAATTCCACAAGAACTGTCTTAGCGAAAGGCTTCTTGAAGGGAAAGCTGTAACTCTGTGAGATGATTTCACAGAACACAAAGAAGTTTCTCAGAAAGCTTCTTTCTCTTTGTTATGGGAGGATATTTCCTTTGGCCCTATAGTCTTCAAAGGGATCCGAAATATCAGTTCTCAGATTCCACAGAAATAAGGCTAGCAAAGAGATCCACGAAATACAGATGTAACTCTGTGAGTGGAAGTCACATATCACAGAGCAGTTTCTCAGAAATCTTCTTTCCAGATTTCATCTGAGGATATTTCCTTTTTCACCATAGCCCTCTATGGGCTTCCAAATATAACTTTGCCAACTCCACAAGAACTGTCTTAGCGAAAGGCTTCTTGAGGGGAAAGCTGTAACTCTGTGTGATGATTTCACAGAACACAAGGAAGTTTCTCAGAAAGCTTCTTTCTCTTTGTTATGGGAGGATATTTCCTTTGGCCCTATAGTCTTCAAAGGGATCCGAAATATCTGTTCTCAGATTCCACAGAAATAAGGCTAGCAAAGAGATCCAAGAAATACAGATGTAACTCTGTGAGTGGAAGTCTCATATCACAGAGCAGTTTCTCAGAAAGCTTCTTTCCAGATTTCATGGGAAGATATTTCCTTTTTCACCATAGCCCTCTATGGGCTTCCAAATATCACTTTGCCAATTCCACAAGAACTGTCTTAGCGAAAGGCTTCTTGAGGGGAAAGCTGTAACTCTCAGAGATGATTTCACAGAACACAAAGAAGTTTCTCAGAAAGCTTCTTTCTCTTTGTTATGGGAGGATATTTCCTTTGTCCCTATAGTCTTCAAAGGGATCCGAAATATCTGTTCTCAGATTCCACAGAAATAAGGCTAGCAAAGAGATCCACGAAATACAGATGTAAATCTGTGAGTGGAACTCACATATCACAGAGCAGTTTCTCAGAAAGCTTCTTTCCAGATTTCATCGGAGGATATTTCCTTTTTCTCCATAGCCCTCTATGGGCTTCCAAATATCACTTTGCCAATTCCACAAGAACTGTCTTAGCGAAAGGCTTCTTGAGGGGAAAGCTGTAACTCTGGGAGATGATTTCACAGAACACAAAGAATTTTCTCAGAAAGCTTCTTTCTCTTTCTTATCGAAGGATATTTACTTTGGCCCTATAGTCTTCAAAGGGATCCGAAATATCTGTTCTCAGATTCCACAGAAATAAGGCTAGCAAAGAGATCCACGAAATACAGATGTAACTCTGTGAGTGGAAGTCTCATATCACAGAGCAGTTTCTCAGAAAGCTTCTTTCCAGATTTCATGGGAACATATTTCCTTTTTCACCATAGCCCTCTAGGGGCTTCCAAATATCACTTTGCCAATTCCACAAGAACTGTCTTAGCGAAAGGCTTCTTGAAGGGAAAGCTGTAACTCTGTGAGATGATTTCACAGAACACAAAGAAGTTTCTCAGAAAGCTTCTTTCTCTTTGTTATCGGAGGATATTTCCTTTGGCCCTATAGTCTTCAAAGGGATCCGAAATATCTGTTCTCAGATTCCACAGAAATAAGGCTAGCAAAGAGATCCACGAAATACAGATGTAAATCTGTGAGTGGAACTCACATATCACAGAGCAGTTTCTCAGAAAGCTTCTTTCCAGATTTCATCGGAGGATATTTCCTTTTTCACCATAGCAATCTATGGGCTTCCAAATATCACTTTGCCAATTCCACAAGAACTGTCTTAGCGAAAGGCTTCTTGTGGGGAAAGCTGTAACTCTGGGAGATGATTTCACAGAACTCAAAGTAGTTTCTCAGAAAGCTTCTTAATCTTTGTAATCGGAGGATATTTCCTTTGGCCCTATAGTCTTCAAAGGGATCCGGAATATCTGTTCTCAGATTCCACAGAAATAAGGCTAGCAAAGAGATCCACGAAATACAGATGTAACTCTGTGAGTGAAAGTCACATATCACAGAGCAGTTTCTCAGAAAGCTTCTTTCCAGATTTCATCGGAGGATATTTCCTTTTTCAGGATAGCCCTCTATGGGCTTCCAAATATCACTTTGCAAATTCCACAAGAACTGTATTAGCGAAAGGCTTCTTGAGAGGAAAGCTGTAACTCTGGGAGATGATTTCACAGAACATAATGAAGTTTCTCAGAAAGCTTCTTTCTCTTTGTTATGGGAGGATATTTCCTTTCTCCCTATAGTCTTCAAAGGGATCCGAAATATCTGCTCTCAGATTCCACAGAAATAAGGCTAGCAAAGAGATCCACGAAATACAGATGTAACTCTGTGAGTGGAAGTCACATATCACAGAGCAGTTTCTCAGAAAGCTTCTTTCCAGATTTCATTGGAGGATATTTTCTTTTTCACAATAGCCCTCTAGGGGCTTCCAAATATCACTTTGCCAATTCCACAAGAGCTGTCTTAGCGAAAGGCTTCTTGAGGGGAAAGCTGTAACTCTGGGAGATGATTTCACAGAACACAAAGAAGTTTCTGAGAAAGCTTCTTTCTCTTTGTCATCGCAGGATATTTCCTTTGGCCCTGTAGTCTTCAAAGGGATCCGAAATATCTGTTCTCAGATTCCACAGAAATAAGGCTAGCAAAGAGATCCACGAAATACAGATGTAACTCTGTGAGTGGAAGTCACATATCCCAGAGCAGTTTCTCAGAAAGCTTCTTTCCAGATTTCATCGGAGGATATTTCCTTTTTCACCATAGCCCTCTATGGGCTTCCAAGTATCACTTTGCCAATTCCACAAGAACTGTCTTAGCGAAAGGCTTCTTGAGGGGAAAGCTGTAACTCTGAGAGATGATTTCACAGAACACAAAGAAGTTTCTCAGAAAGCTTCTTTCTCTTTGTTATCGGAGGATATTTCCTTTGGCCCTATAGTCTTCAAAGGGATCCGAAATATCTGTTCTCAGATTAAACAGAAATAAGGCTAGCAAAGTGATCACGAAATACAGATGTAACTCTGTGAGTGGAAGTCACATATCACAGAGCAGTTTCTCAGAAATCTTCTTTCCAGATTTCATCTGAGGATATTTCCTTTTTCACCATACCCCTCTATGGGCTTCCAAATATCACTTTGCCAATTCCACAAGAACTGTCTTAGCGAAAGGCTTCTTGAGGGGAAAGCTGTAACTCTGTGTGATGATTTCACAGAACACAAGGAAGTTTCTCAGAAAGCTTCTTTCTCTTTGTTATGGGAGGATATTTCCTTTGGCCCTGTAGTCTTCAAAGGGATCCGAAATATCTGTTCTCAGATTCCACAGAAATAAGGCTAGCAAAGAGATCCACGAAATACAGATGTAACTCTGTGAGTGGAAGTCACAGATCACAGAGCAGTTTCTCAGAAAGCTTCTTTCCAGATTTCATCGGAGGATATTTCCTTTTTCACCATAGCCCTCTATGGGCTTCCAAATATCACTTTGCCAATACCACAAGAACTGTCTTAGCGAAAGGCTTCTTGAGGGGAAAGCTGTAACTCTGTGAGATGATTTCACAGAACACAAAGAAATTTCTCAGAAAGCTTCTTTTTCTTTGTTATCGGAGGATATTTCCTTTGGCCCTACAGTCTGCAAAGGGATCCCAAATATCTGTTCTCAGAATCCACAGAAATAAGGCTAGCAAGGAGATCCACGAAATACAGATGTAACTCTGTGAGTGGAAGTCACATATCACAGAGCAGTTTCTCAGAAAGCTTCTTTGCAGATTTCATCTGAGGATATTTCCTTTTTCACCATAGCCCTCTATGGGCTTCCAAATATCACTTTGCCAATTCCACAAGAACTGTCTTAGCGAAAGGCTTCTTGAGGGAAAAGCTCTAACTCTGTGAGATGATTTCACAGAACAAAAAGTAGTTTCTCAGAAATCTTCTTTCTCTTTGTTATGGGAGGATATTTCCTTTGGCCCTATAGTGTTCAAAGGGATCCGATATATCTGTTCTCAGATTCCACAGAAATAAGGCTAGCAAAGAGATCCACGAAATACAGATGTAACTCTGTGAGTGGAAGTCACATATCCCAGAGCAGTTTCTCAGAAAGCTTCTTTCCAGATTTCATCGGAGGATATTTTCTTTTTCACCATAGCCCTCTATGGGCTTCCAAATATCACTTTGCCAATTCCACAAGAACTGTCTTAGCGAAAGGCTTCTTGAGGGGAAAGCTGTAACTCTCAGAGATGATTTCACAGAACACAAAAAGTTTCTCAGAAAGCTTCTTTCTCTTTGTTATGGGAGGATATTTCCTTTGGCCCTATAGTCTTCAAAGGGATCCGAAATATCTGTTCTCAGATTCCACAGAAATAAGGCTAGCAAAGAGATCCACGAAATACAGATGTAAATCTGTGAGTGGAACTCACATATCACAGAGCAGTTTCTCAGAAAGCTTCTTTCTAGATTTCATCGGAGGATATTTCCTTTTTCTCCATAGCCCTCTATGGGCTTCCAAATATCACTTTGCCAATTCCACAAGAACTGTCTTAGCGAAAGGCTTCTTGAGGGGAAAGCTGTAACTCTCAGAGATGATTTCACAGAACACAAAGAAGTTTCTCAGAAAGCTTCTTTCTCTTTGTTATCGGAGGATATTTCCTTTCTCCCTATAGTCTTCAAAGGGATCCGAAATATCTGTTCTCAGATTCCACAGAAATAAGGCTAGCAAAGAGATCCACGAAATACAGATGTAACTCTGTGAGTGGAAGTCTCATATCACAGAGCAGTTTCTCAGAAAGCTTCTTTCCAGATTTCATGGGAAGATATTTCCTTTTTCACCGTAGCCCTCTATGGGCTTCCAAATATCACTTTGCCAATACCACAAGAACTGTCTTAACGAAAGGCTTCTTGAGGGGAAAGCTGTAACTCTGTTAGATGATTTCACAGAACACAAAGAACTTTCTCAGAAAGCTTCTTTCTCTTTGTTATCGGAGGATATTTCCTTTGGCCCTATAGTCTTCAAAGGGATCCGAAATATCTGTTCTCAGATTCCACAGAAATAAGGCTAGCAAAGAGATCCACGAAATACAGATGTAAATCTGTGAGTGGAAGTCACATATCACAGAGCAGTTTCTCAGAAAGCTTCTTTCCAGATTTCATCGGAGGATATTTCCTTTTTCTCCATAGCCCTCTATGGGCTTCCAAATATCACTTTGCCAATTCCACAAGAACTGTCTTAGCGAAAGGCTTCTTGAGGGGAAAGCTGTAACTCTGGGAGATGATTTCACAGAACACAAAGAAGTTTCTCAGAAAGCATCTTTCTCTTTGTTATCGGAGGATATTTCCTTTGGCCCTATATTCTTCAAAGGGATCCGAAATATCTGTTCTCAGATTCCACAGAAATAAGGCTAGCAAAGAGATCCACGAAATTCAGATGTAACTCTGTGAGTGGAAGTCACATATCACAGAGCAGTTTCTCAGAAAGCTTCTTTCCAGATTTCATCTGAGGATATTTCCTTTTTCACCATAGCCCTCTATGGGCTTCCAAATATCACTTTGCCAATTCCACAGGAACTGTCTTAGCGAAAGGCTTCTTCAGGGGAAAGCTCTAACTCTATGAGATGATTTCACAGAACACAAAGAAGTTTCTCAGAAAGCTTCTTTCTCTTTGTTATCGGAGGATATTTCCTTTGGCCCTATAGTCTTCAAAGGGATCCGAAATATCTGTTCTCAGATTAAACAGAAATAAGGCTAGCAAATTGATCACGAAATACAGATGTAACTCTGTGAGTGGAAGTCACATATCACAGAGCAGTTTCTCAGAAATCTTCTTTCCAGATTTCATCTGAGGATATTTCCTTTTTCACCATACCCCTCTATGGGCTTCCAAATATCACTTTGCCAATTCCACAAGAACTGTCTTAGCGAAAGGCTTCTTGAGGGGAAAGCTGTAACTCTGTGAGATGATTTCACAGAACACAAAGAAGTTTCTCAGAAAGCTTTTTTCTCTTTGTTATGGGAGGATATTTCCTTTGGCCCTATAGTCTTCAAAGGGATCCGAAATATCTGTTCTCAGATTCCACAGAAATAAGGCTAGCAAAGAGATCCACGAAATACAGATGTAACTCTGTGAGTGGAAGTCACATACCACAGAACAGTTTCTCAGAAAGCTTCTTTACAGATTTCATTGGAGGATATTTCCTTTTTCACAATAGCCCTCTATGGGCTTCCAAATATCACTTTGCCAATTCCACAAGAACTGTCTTAGCGAAAGGCTTCTTGAAGGGAAAGCTGTAACTCTGTGAGATGATTTCACAGAACACAATGAAGTTTCTCAGAAAGTTTCTTTCTCTTTGTTATCGGAGGATATTTCCTTTGGCCCTATAGTCTTCAAAGGGATCCGAAATATCTGTTCTCAGATTCCACAGAAATAAGGCTAGCAAAGAGATCCACGAAATACAGATGTAACTCTGTGAGTGGAAGTCACATATCACAGAGCAGTTTCTCAGAAAGCTTCTTTCCAGATTTCATCTGAGGATATTTCCTTTTTCAGCATAGCCCTCTATGGGCTTCCAAATATAACTTTGCCAACTCCAAAAGAACTGTCTTAGCGAAAGGCTTCTTGAGGGGAAAGCTGTAACTCTGTGTGATGATTTCACAGAACACAAGGAAGTTTCTCAGAAAGCTTCTTTCTCTTTGTTATGGGAGGATATTTCCTTTGGCCCTGTAGTCTTCAAAGGGATCCGAAATATCTGTTCTCAGATTCCACAGAAATAAGGCTAGCAAAGAGATCCACGAAATACAGATGTAACTCTGTGAGTGGAAGTCACAGATCACAGAGCAGTTTCTCAGAAAGCTTCTTTCCAGATTTCATCGGAGGATATTTTCTTTTTCACCATAGCCCTCTATGGGCTTCCAAATATCACTTTGCCAATTCCACAAGAACTGTCTTAGCGAAAGGCTTCTTGAGGGGAAAGCTGTAACTCTCAGAGATGATTTCACAGAACACAAAGAAGTTTCTCAGAAAGCTTCTTTCTCTTTGTTTTCGGAGGATATTTCCTTTGGCCCTATAGTCTTCAAAGGGATCCGAAATATCTGTTCTCAGATTCCACAGAAATAAGGCTAGCAAAGAGATCCACGAAATACAGATGTAACTCTGTGAGTGGAAGTCTCATATCACAGAGCAGTTTCTCAGAAAGCTTCTTTCCAGATTTCATGGGAAGATATTTCCTTTTTCACCATAGCCCTCTATGGGCTTCCAAATATCACTTTGCCAATTCCACAAGAACTGTCTTAGCGAAAGGCTTCTTGAAGGGAAAGCTGTAACTCTGTGAGATGATTTCACAGAACACAAAGAAGTTTCTCAGAAAGCTTCTTTCTCTTTGTTATGGGAGGATATTTCCTTTGGCCCTATAGTCTTCAAAGGGATCCGAAATATCAGTTCTCAGATTCCACAGAAATAAGGCTAGCAAAGAGATCCACGAAATACAGATGTAACTCTGTGAGTGGAAGTCACATATCACAGAGCAGTTTCTCAGAAATCTTCTTTCCAGATTTCATCTGAGGATATTTCCTTTTTCACCATAGCCCTCTATGGGCTTCCAAATATAACTTTGCCAACTCCACAAGAACTGTCTTAGCGAAAGGCTTCTTGAGGGGAAAGCTGTAACTCTGTGTGATGATTTCACAGAACACAAGGAAGTTTCTCAGAAAGCTTCTTTCTCTTTGTTATGGGAGGATATTTCCTTTGGCCCTATAGTCTTCAAAGGGATCCGAAATATCTGTTCTCAGATTCCACAGAAATAAGGCTAGCAAAGAGATCCAAGAAATACAGATGTAACTCTGTGAGTGGAAGTCTCATATCACAGAGCAGTTTCTCAGAAAGCTTCTTTCCAGATTTCATGGGAAGATATTTCCTTTTTCACCATAGCCCTCTATGGGCTTCCAAATATCACTTTGCCAATTCCACAAGAACTGTCTTAGCGAAAGGCTTCTTGAGGGGAAAGCTGTAACTCTCAGAGATGATTTCACAGAACACAAAGAAGTTTCTCAGAAAGCTTCTTTCTCTTTGTTATGGGAGGATATTTCCTTTGTCCCTATAGTCTTCAAAGGGATCCGAAATATCTGTTCTCAGATTCCACAGAAATAAGGCTAGCAAAGAGATCCACGAAATACAGATGTAAATCTGTGAGTGGAACTCACATATCACAGAGCAGTTTCTCAGAAAGCTTCTTTCCAGATTTCATCGGAGGATATTTCCTTTTTCTCCATAGCCCTCTATGGGCTTCCAAATATCACTTTGCCAATTCCACAAGAACTGTCTTAGCGAAAGGCTTCTTGAGGGGAAAGCTGTAACTCTGGGAGATGATTTCACAGAACACAAAGAATTTTCTCAGAAAGCTTCTTTCTCTTTCTTATCGAAGGATATTTACTTTGGCCCTATAGTCTTCAAAGGGATCCGAAATATCTGTTCTCAGATTCCACAGAAATAAGGCTAGCAAAGAGATCCACGAAATACAGATGTAACTCTGTGAGTGGAAGTCTCATATCACAGAGCAGTTTCTCAGAAAGCTTCTTTCCAGATTTCATGGGAACATATTTCCTTTTTCACCATAGCCCTCTAGGGGCTTCCAAATATCACTTTGCCAATTCCACAAGAACTGTCTTAGCGAAAGGCTTCTTGAAGGGAAAGCTGTAACTCTGTGAGATGATTTCACAGAACACAAAGAAGTTTCTCAGAAAGCTTCTTTCTCTTTGTTATCGGAGGATATTTCCTTTGGCCCTATAGTCTTCAAAGGGATCCGAAATATCTGTTCTCAGATTCCACAGAAATAAGGCTAGCAAAGAGATCCACGAAATACAGATGTAAATCTGTGAGTGGAACTCACATATCACAGAGCAGTTTCTCAGAAAGCTTCTTTCCAGATTTCATCGGAGGATATTTCCTTTTTCACCATAGCAATCTATGGGCTTCCAAATATCACTTTGCCAATTCCACAAGAACTGTCTTAGCGAAAGGCTTCTTGTGGGGAAAGCTGTAACTCTGGGAGATGATTTCACAGAACTCAAAGTAGTTTCTCAGAAAGCTTCTTAATCTTTGTAATCGGAGGATATTTCCTTTGGCCCTATAGTCTTCAAAGGGATCCGGAATATCTGTTCTCAGATTCCACAGAAATAAGGCTAGCAAAGAGATCCACGAAATACAGATGTAACTCTGTGAGTGAAAGTCACATATCACAGAGCAGTTTCTCAGAAAGCTTCTTTCCAGATTTCATCGGAGGATATTTCCTTTTTCAGGATAGCCCTCTATGGGCTTCCAAATATCACTTTGCAAATTCCACAAGAACTGTATTAGCGAAAGGCTTCTTGAGAGGAAAGCTGTAACTCTGGGAGATGATTTCACCGAACACAATGAAGTTTCTCAGAAAGCTTCTTTCTCTTTGTTATGGGAGGATATTTCCTTTCTCCCTATAGTCTTCAAAGGGATCCGAAATATCTGCTCTCAGATTCCACAGAAATAAGGCTAGCAAAGAGATCCACGAAATACAGATGTAACTCTGTGAGTGGAAGTCACATATCACAGAGCAGTTTCTCAGAAAGCTTCTTTCCAGATTTCATTGGAGGATATTTTCTTTTTCACAATAGCCCTCTAGGGGCTTCCAAATATCACTTTGCCAATTCCACAAGAGCTGTCTTAGCGAAAGGCTTCTTGAGGGGAAAGCTGTAACTCTGGGAGATGATTTCACAGAACACAAAGAAGTTTCTGAGAAAGCTTCTTTCTCTTTGTCATCGCAGGATATTTCCTTTGGCCCTGTAGTCTTCAAAGGGATCCGAAATATCTGTTCTCAGATTCCACAGAAATAAGGCTAGCAAAGAGATCCACGAAATACAGATGTAACTCTGTGAGTGGAAGTCACATATCCCAGAGCAGTTTCTCAGAAAGCTTCTTTCCAGATTTCATCGGAGGATATTTCCTTTTTCACCATAGCCCTCTATGGGCTTCCAAGTATCACTTTGCCAATTCCACAAGAACTGTCTTAGCGAAAGGCTTCTTGAGGGGAAAGCTGTAACTCTGAGAGATGATTTCACAGAACACAAAGAAGTTTCTCAGAAAGCTTCTTTCTCTTTGTTATCGGAGGATATTTCCTTTGGCCCTATAGTCTTCAAAGGGATCCGAAATATCTGTTCTCAGATTAAACAGAAATAAGGCTAGCAAAGTGATCACGAAATACAGATGTAACTCTGTGAGTGGAAGTCACATATCACAGAGCAGTTTCTCAGAAATCTTCTTTCCAGATTTCATCTGAGGATATTTCCTTTTTCACCATACCCCTCTATGGGCTTCCAAATATCACTTTGCCAATTCCACAAGAACTGTCTTAGCGAAAGGCTTCTTGAGGGGAAAGCTGTAACTCTGTGTGATGATTTCACAGAACACAAGGAAGTTTCTCAGAAAGCTTCTTTCTCTTTGTTATGGGAGGATATTTCCTTTGGCCCTGTAGTCTTCAAAGGGATCCGAAATATCTGTTCTCAGATTCCACAGAAATAAGGCTAGCAAAGAGATCCACGAAATACAGATGTAACTCTGTGAGTGGAAGTCACAGATCACAGAGCAGTTTCTCAGAAAGCTTCTTTCCAGATTTCATCGGAGGATATTTCCTTTTTCACCATAGCCCTCTATGGGCTTCCAAATATCACTTTGCCAATACCACAAGAACTGTCTTAGCGAAAGGCTTCTTGAGGGGAAAGCTGTAACTCTGTGAGATGATTTCACAGAACACAAAGAAATTTCTCAGAAAGCTTCTTTTTCTTTGTTATCGGAGGATATTTCCTTTGGCCCTACAGTCTGCAAAGGGATCCCAAATATCTGTTCTCAGAATCCACAGAAATAAGGCTAGCAAGGAGATCCACGAAATACAGATGTAACTCTGTGAGTGGAAGTCACATATCACAGAGCAGTTTCTCAGAAAGCTTCTTTGCAGATTTCATCTGAGGATATTTCCTTTTTCACCATAGCCCTCTATGGGCTTCCAAATATCACTTTGCCAATTCCACAAGAACTGTCTTAGCGAAAGGCTTCTTGAGGGAAAAGCTCTAACTCTGTGAGATGATTTCACAGAACAAAAAGTAGTTTCTCAGAAATCTTCTTTCTCTTTGTTATGGGAGGATATTTCCTTTGGCCCTATAGTGTTCAAAGGGATCCGATATATCTGTTCTCAGATTCCACAGAAATAAGGCTAGCAAAGAGATCCACGAAATACAGATGTAACTCTGTGAGTGGAAGTCACATATCCCAGAGCAGTTTCTCAGAAAGCTTCTTTCCAGATTTCATCGGAGGATATTTTCTTTTTCACCATAGCCCTCTATGGGCTTCCAAATATCACTTTGCCAATTCCACAAGAACTGTCTTAGCGAAAGGCTTCTTGAGGGGAAAGCTGTAACTCTCAGAGATGATTTCACAGAACACAAAAAGTTTCTCAGAAAGCTTCTTTCTCTTTGTTATGGGAGGATATTTCCTTTGGCCCTATAGTCTTCAAAGGGATCCGAAATATCTGTTCTCAGATTCCACAGAAATAAGGCTAGCAAAGAGATCCACGAAATACAGATGTAAATCTGTGAGTGGAACTCACATATCACAGAGCAGTTTCTCAGAAAGCTTCTTTCTAGATTTCATCGGAGGATATTTCCTTTTTCTCCATAGCCCTCTATGGGCTTCCAAATATCACTTTGCCAATTCCACAAGAACTGTCTTAGCGAAAGGCTTCTTGAGGGGAAAGCTGTAACTCTCAGAGATGATTTCACAGAACACAAAGAAGTTTCTCAGAAAGCTTCTTTCTCTTTGTTATCGGAGGATATTTCCTTTCTCCCTATAGTCTTCAAAGGGATCCGAAATATCTGTTCTCAGATTCCACAGAAATAAGGCTAGCAAAGAGATCCACGAAATACAGATGTAACTCTGTGAGTGGAAGTCTCATATCACAGAGCAGTTTCTCAGAAAGCTTCTTTCCAGATTTCATGGGAAGATATTTCCTTTTTCACCGTAGCCCTCTATGGGCTTCCAAATATCACTTTGCCAATACCACAAGAACTGTCTTAACGAAAGGCTTCTTGAGGGGAAAGCTGTAACTCTGTTAGATGATTTCACAGAACACAAAGAACTTTCTCAGAAAGCTTCTTTCTCTTTGTTATCGGAGGATATTTCCTTTGGCCCTATAGTCTTCAAAGGGATCCGAAATATCTGTTCTCAGATTCCACAGAAATAAGGCTAGCAAAGAGATCCACGAAATACAGATGTAAATCTGTGAGTGGAAGTCACATATCACAGAGCAGTTTCTCAGAAAGCTTCTTTCCAGATTTCATCGGAGGATATTTCCTTTTTCTCCATAGCCCTCTATGGGCTTCCAAATATCACTTTGCCAATTCCACAAGAACTGTCTTAGCGAAAGGCTTCTTGAGGGGAAAGCTGTAACTCTGGGAGATGATTTCACAGAACACAAAGAAGTTTCTCAGAAAGCATCTTTCTCTTTGTTATCGGAGGATATTTCCTTTGGCCCTATATTCTTCAAAGGGATCCGAAATATCTGTTCTCAGATTCCACAGAAATAAGGCTAGCAAAGAGATCCACGAAATTCAGATGTAACTCTGTGAGTGGAAGTCACATATCACAGAGCAGTTTCTCAGAAAGCTTCTTTCCAGATTTCATCTGAGGATATTTCCTTTTTCACCATAGCCCTCTATGGGCTTCCAAATATCACTTTGCCAATTCCACAGGAACTGTCTTAGCGAAAGGCTTCTTCAGGGGAAAGCTCTAACTCTATGAGATGATTTCACAGAACACAAAGAAGTTTCTCAGAAAGCTTCTTTCTCTTTGTTATCGGATGATATCTCCTTTGGCCCTATAG
Organism: Macaca mulatta; assembly: GCF_049350105.2. Taxonomy (NCBI): domain Eukaryota; kingdom Metazoa; phylum Chordata; class Mammalia; order Primates; family Cercopithecidae; genus Macaca; species Macaca mulatta. Next base: position 35,250,638 of record NC_133417.1, read on the forward strand.
TCTTCAAAGGGATCCGAAATATCTTTTCTCAGATTCCACAGAAATAAGGCTAGCAAAGAGATCCACGAAATACAGATGTAACTCTGTGAGTGGAAGTCATATATCACAGAGCAGTTTCTCAGAAAGCTTCTTTCCAGATTTCATCGGAGGATATTTCCTTTTTCACCTTAGCCCTCTATGGGCTTCCAAGTATCACTTTGCCAATTCCACAAGAACTGTCTTAGCGAAAGGCTTCTTGAGGGGAAAGCTGTAACTCTGAGAGATGATTTCACAGAACACAAAGAAGTTTCTCAGAAAGCTTCTTTCTCTTTGTTATCGGAGGATATTTCCTTTGGCCCTATAGTCTTCAAAGGGATCCGAAATATCTGTTCTCAGATTAAACAGAAATAAGGCTAGCAAAGTGATCACGAAATACAGATGTAACTCTGTGAGTGGAAGTCACAGATCACAGAGCAGTTTCTCAGAAATCTTCTTTCCAGATTTCATCTGAGGATATTTCCTTTTTCACCATACCCCTCTATGGGCTTCCAAATATCACTTTGCCAATTCCACAAGAACTGTCTTAGCGAAAGGCTTCTTGAGGGGAAAGCTGTAACTCTGTGAGATGATTTCACAGAACACAAAGAAGTTTCTCAGAAAGCTTTTTTCTCTTTGTTATGGGAGGATATTTCCTTTGGCCCTATAGTCTTCAAAGGGATCCGAAATATCTGTTCTCAGATTCCACAGAAATAAGGCTAGCAAAGAGATCCACGAAATACAGATGTAACTCTGTGAGTGGAAGTCACATACCACAGAACAGTTTCTCAGAAAGCTTCTTTACAGATTTCATTGGAGGATATTTCCTTTTTCAAAATAGCCCTCTATGGGCTTCCAAATATCACTTTGCCAATTCCACAAGAACTGTCTTAGCGAAAGGCTTCTTGAAGGGAAAGCTGTAACTCTGTGAGATGATTTCACAGAACACAATGAAGTTTCTCAGAAAGTTTCTTTCTCTTTGTTATCGGAGGATATTTCCTTTGGCCCTATAGTCTTCAAAGGGATCCGAAATATCTGTTCTCAGATTCCACAGAAATAAGGCTAGCAAAGAGATCCACGAAATACAGATGTAACTCTGTGAGTGGAAGTCACATATCACAGAGCAGTTTCTCAGAAAGCTTCTTTCCAGATTTCATCTGAGGATATTTCCTTTTTCAGCATAGCCCTCTATGGGCTTCCAAATATAACTTTGCCAACTCCAAAAGAACTGTCTTAGCGAAAGGCTTCTTGAGGGGAAAGCTGTAACTCTGTGTGATGATTTCACAGAACACAAGGAAGTTTCTCAGAAAGCTTCTTTCTCTTTGTTATGGGAGGATATTTCCTTTGGCCCTGTAGTCTTCAAAGGGATCCGAAATATCTGTTCTCAGATTCCACAGAAATAAGGCTAGCAAAGAGATCCACGAAATACAGATGTAACTCTGTGAGTGGAAGTCACAGATCACAGAGCAGTTTCTCAGAAAGCTTCTTTCCAGATTTCATCGGAGGATATTTTCTTTTTCACCATAGCCCTCTATGGGCTTCCAAATATCACTTTGCCAATTCCACAAGAACTGTCTTAGCGAAAGGCTTCTTGAGGGGAAAGCTGTAACTCTCAGAGATGATTTCACAGAACACAAAGAAGTTTCTCAGAAAGCTTCTTTCTCTTTGTTTTCGGAGGATATTTCCTTTGGCCCTATAGTCTTCAAAGGGATCCGAAATATCTGTTCTCAGATTCCACAGAAATAAGGCTAGCAAAGAGATCCACGAAATACAGATGTAACTCTGTGAGTGGAAGTCTCATATCACAGAGCAGTTTCTCAGAAAGCTTCTTTCCAGATTTCATGGGAAGATATTTCCTTTTTCACCATAGCCCTCTATGGGCTTCCAAATATCACTTTGCCAATTCCACAAGAACTGTCTTAGCGAAAGGCTTCTTGAAGGGAAAGCTGTAACTCTGTGAGATGATTTCACAGAACACAAAGAAGTTTCTCAGAAAGCTTCTTTCTCTTTGTTATGGGAGGATATTTCCTTTGGCCCTATAGTCTTCAAAGGGATCCGAAATATCAGTTCTCAGATACCACAGAAATAAGGCTAGCAAAGAGATCCACGAAATACAGATGTAACTCTGTGAGTGGAAGTCACATATCACAGAGCAGTTTCTCAGAAATCTTCTTTCCAGATTTCATCTGAGGATATTTCCTTTTTCACCATAGCCCTCTATGGGCTTCCAAATATAACTTTGCCAACTCCACAAGAACTGTCTTAGCGAAAGGCTTCTTGAGGGGAAAGCTGTAACTCTGTGTGATGATTTCACAGAACACAAGGAAGTTTCTCAGAAAGCTTCTTTCTCTTTGTTATGGGAGGATATTTCCTTTGGCCCTATAGTCTTCAAAGGGATCCGAAATATCTGTTCTCAGATTCCACAGAAATAAGGCTAACAAAGAGATCCACGAAATACAGATGTAACTCTGTGAGTGGAAGTCACAGATCACAGAGCAGTTTCTCAGAAAGCTTCTTTCCAGATTTCATCGAAGGATATTTTCTTTTTCACCATAGCCCTCTATGGGCTTCCAAATATCACTTTGCCAATTCCACAAGAACTGTCTTAGCGAAAGGCTTCTTGAGGGGAAAGCTGTAACTCTGGGAGATGATTTCACAGAACACAAAGAAGTTTCTCAGAAAGCTTCTTTCTCTTTGTTATGGGAGGATATTTCCTTTGGCCCTATAGTCTTCAAAGGGATCCGAAATATCTGTTCTCAGATTCCACAGAAATAAGGCTAGCAAAGAGATCCAAGAAATACAGATGTAACTCTGTGAGTGGAAGTCTCATATCACAGAGCAGTTTCTCAGAAAGCTTCTTTCCAGATTTCATGGGAAGATATTTCCTTTTTCACCATAGCCCTCTATGGGCTTCCAAATATCACTTTGCCAATTCCACAAGAACTGTCTTAGCGAAAGGCTTCTTGAGGGGAAAGCTGTAACTCTCAGAGATGATTTCACAGAACACAAAGAAGTTTCTCAGAAAGCTTCTTTCTCTTTGTTATGGGAGGATATTTCCTTTGTCCCTATAGTCTTCAAAGGGATCCGAAATATCTGTTCTCAGATTCCACAGAAATAAGGCTAGCAAAGAGATCCACGAAATACAGATGTAAATCTGTGAGTGGAACTCACATATCACAGAGCAGTTTCTCAGAAAGCTTCTTTCCAGATTTCATCGGAGGATATTTCCTTTTTCTCCATAGCCCTCTATGGGCTTCCAAATATCACTTTGCCAATTCCACAAGAACTGTCTTAGCGAAAGGCTTCTTGAGGGGAAAGCTGTAACTCTGGGAGATGATTTCACAGAACACAAAGAATTTTCTCAGAAAGCTTCTTTCTCTTTCTTATCGAAGGATATTTACTTTGGCCCTATAGTCTTCAAAGGGATCCGAAATATCTGTTCTCAGATTCCACAGAAATAAGGCTAGCAAAGAGATCCACGAAATACAGATGTAACTCTGTGAGTGGAAGTCTCATATCACAGAGCAGTTTCTCAGAAAGCTTCTTTCCAGATTTCATGGGAACATATTTCCTTTTTCACCATAGCCCTCTAGGGGCTTCCAAATATCACTTTGCCAATTCCACAAGAACTGTCTTAGCGAAAGGCTTCTTGAAGGGAAAGCTGTAACTCTGTGAGATGATTTCACAGAACACAAAGAAGTTTCTCAGAAAGCTTCTTTCTCTTTGTTATCGGAGGATATTTCCTTTGGCCCTATAGTCTTCAAAGGGATCCGAAATATCTGTTCTCAGATTCCACAGAAATAAGGCTAGCAAAGAGATCCACGAAATACAGATGTAAATCTGTGAGTGGAACTCACATATCACAGAGCAGTTTCTCAGAAAGTTTCTTTCCAGATTTCATCGGAGGATATTTCCTTTTTCACCATAGCAATCTATGGGCTTCCAAATATCACTTTGCCAATTCCACAAGAACTGTCTTAGCGAAAGGCTTCTTGTGGGGAAAGCTGTAACTCTGGGAGATGATTTCACAGAAAACAAAGAATTTTCTCAGAAAGCTTCTTTCTCTTTGTTATCGGAGGATATTTACTTTGGCCCTATAGTCTTCAAAGGGATCCGAAATATCTGTTCTCAGATTCCACAGAAATAAGGCTAGCAAAGAGATCCACGAAATACAGATGTAACTCTGTGAGTGGAAGTCTCATATCACAGAGCAGTTTCTCAGAAAGCTTCATTCCAGATTTCATCGGAAGATATTTCCTTTTTCACCCTAGCCCTCTAAGGGATTCCAAATATCACTTTGCCAATTCCACAAGAACTGTCTTAGCGAAAGGCTTCTTGAGGAGAAAGCTGTAACTCTGTGAGATGATTTCACAGAACACAAAGAAGTTTCTCAGAAAGCTTCTTTCTCTTTGTTATCGGAGGATATTTCCTTTGGCCCTTAGTCTTCAAAGGGATCCGAAATATCTGTTCTCAGATTCCACAGAAATAAGGCTAGCAAAGAGATCCACGAAATTCAGATGTAACTCTGTGAGTGGAAGTCACATATCACAGAACAGTTTCTCAGAAAACTTCTTTCCAGATTTCATCGGAGGATATTTCCTTTTTCACCTTAGCCCTCTATGGGCTTCCAAGTATCACTTTGCCAATTCCACAAGAACTGTCTTAGCGAAAGGCTTCTTGAGGGGAAAGCTGTAACTCTGAGAGATGATTTCACAGAACACAAAGAAGTTTCTCAGAAAGCTTCTTTCTGTTTGTTATCGGAGGATATTTAATTTGGCCTTATAGTCTTCAAAGGGATCCGAAATATCTGTTCTCAGATTCCACAGAAATAAGGCTAGCAAAGAGATCCACGAAATACAGATGTAACTCTGTGAGTGGAAGTCACAGATCACAGAGCAGTTTCTCAGAAAGCTTCTTTCCAGATTTCATCGGAGGATATTTCCTTTTTCACCATAGCCCTCTATGGGCTTCCAAATATCACTTTGCTAATTCCACAAGAACTGTCTTAGCGAAAGGCTTCTTGAGGGGAAAGCTGTAACTCTGTGAGATGATTTCACAGAACACAAAGAAGTTTCTCAGAAAGCTTCTTTCTCTTTGTTATGGGAGGATATTTCCTTTGGCCCTATAGTCTTCAAAGGGATCCGAAATATCTGTTCTCAGATTTCACAGAAATAAGGCTAGCAAAGAGACCCACGAAATACAGATGTAACTCTGTGAGTGCAAGTCACATATCACAGAGGAGTTTCTCAGAAAGCTTCTTTCCAGATTTCATCGGAGGATATTTCCTTTTTCACCATAGCCATCTATCGGCTTCCAAATATCACTTTGCCAATTCCACAAGAACTGTCTTAGCGAAAGGCTTCTTGAGGGGAAAGCTGTAACTCTGGGAGATGATTTCACAGAACTCAAAGTAGTTTCTCAGAAAGCTTCTTAATCTTTGTAATCGGAGGATATTTCCTTTGGCCCTATAGTCTTCAAAGGGATCCGGAATATCTGTTCTCAGATTCCACAGAAATAAGGCTAGCAAAGAGATCCACGAAATACAGATGTAACTCTGTGAGTGAAAGTCACATATCACAGAGCAGTTTCTCAGAAAGCTTCTTTCCAGATTTCATCGGAGGATATTTCCTTTTTCAAGATAGCCCTCTATGGGCTTCCAAATATCACTTTGCAAATTCCACAAGAACTGTATTAGCGAAAGGCTTCTTGAGAGGAAAGCTGTAACTCTGGGAGATGATTTCACAGAACACAATGAAGTTTCTCAGAAAGCTTCTTTCTCTTTGTTATGGGAGGATATTTCCTTTCTCCCTATAGTCTTCAAAGGGATCCGAAATATCTGCTCTCAGATTCCACAGAAATAAGGCTAGCAAAGAGATCCACGAAATACAGATGTAACTCTGTGAGTGGAAGTCACATATCACAGAGCAGTTTCTCAGAAAGCTTCTTTCCAGATTTCATTGGAGGATATTTCCTTTTTCACAATAGCCCTCTAGGGGCTTCCAAATATCACTTTGCCAATTCCACAAGAGCTGTCTTAGCGAAAGGCTTCTTGAGGGGAAAGCTGTAACTCTGGGAGATGATATCACAGAACACAAAGAAGTTTCTGAGAAAGCTTCTTTCTCTTTGTCATCGCAGGATATTTCCTTTGGCCCTGTAGTCTTCAAAGGGATCCGAAATATCTGTTCTCAGATTCCACAGAAATAAGGCTAGCAAAGAGATCCACGAAATACAGATGTAACTCTGTGAGTGGAAGTCACATATCCCAGAGCAGTTTCTCAGAAAGCTTCTTTCCAGATTTCATCGGAGGATATTTCCTTTTTCACCGTAGCCCTCTATGGGCTTCCAAATATCACTTTGCCAATTCCGCAAGAACTGTCTTAGCGAAAGGCTTCTTGAGGGGAAAGGTGTAACTCTGGGAGATGATTTCACAGAACACAAAGAAGTTTCTCAGAAAGCTTCTTTCTCTTTGTTATCGGAGGATATTTCCTTTGGCCCTATAGTCTTCAAAGGGATCCGAATTATCTGTTCTCAGATTCCACAGAAATAAGGCTAGCAAAGAGATCCACGAAATACAGATGTAACTCTGTGAGTGGAAGTCTCATATTACAGAGCAGTTTCTCAAAAAGCTTCTTTCCAGATTTCATCGGAGGATATTTCCTTTTTCACCGTAGCCCTCTATGGGCTTCCAAATATCACTTTGCCAGTACCACAAGAACTGTCTTAGCGAAAGGCTTCTTGAGGGGAAAGCTGTAACTCTGTGAGATGATTTCACAGAACACAAAGAAGCTTCTCAGAAAGCTTCTTTTTCTTTGTTATCAGAGGATATTTTCTTTGGCCCTATAGTCTTCAAAGGGATCCCAAATATCTGTTCTCAGATTCCACAGAAATAAGGCTAGCAAAGAGATCCACGAAATACAGATGTAACTCTGTGAGTGGAAGTCACATATCACAGAGCAGTTTCTCAGAAAGCTTCTTTCCAGATTTCATCTGAGGATAATTCCTTTTTCAAGATAGCCCTCTATGGGCTTCCAAATATCACTTTGCCAATTCCACAAGAACTGTCTTAGCGAAAGGCTTCTTGAGGGGAAAGCTGTAACTCTGGGAGATGATTTCACAGAACACAAAGTAGTTTCTCAGAAAGCTTCTTTCTCTTTGTTAAGGGAGGATATTTCCTTTCTCCCTATAGTCTTCAAAGGGATCCTAAATATCTGTTCTCAGATTCCCCAGAAATAAGGCTAGCAAAGAGATCCACGAAATACAGATGTAACTCTGTGAGTGGAAGTCACATATCACAGAGCAGTTTCTCAGAAAGCTTCTTTGCAGATTTCATCTGAGGATATTTCCTTTTTCACCATAGCCCTCTATGGACTTCCAAATATCACTTTGCCAATTCCACAAGAACTGTCTTAGCGAAAGGCTTCTTGAGGGGAAAACTGTAACTCTGGGAGATGATTTCACAGAACACAAAGAAGTTTCTCAGAAAGCTTCTTTCTCTTTGTTATGGGAGGATATTTCCTTTGGCCCTAGAGTCTTCAAAGGGATTCTAAATATCTGCTCTCAGATTCGACAGAAATAAGGCTAGCAAATAGATCCACGAAATACAGATGTAACTCTGTGAGTGGAAGTCACATATCACAGAGCAGTTTCTCAGAAAGCTTCTTTCCAGATTTCATCGGAGGATATTTCCTTTTTCACCATAGCCCTCTATGGGCTTCCAAATATCACTTTGCCAATTCCACAAGAACTGTCTTAGCGAAAGGCTTCTTGAGGGGAAAGCTGTAACTCTGTGAGATGATTTCACAGAACACAAAGAAGTTTCTCAGAAAGCTTTCTCTTTCTTATCGGAGGATATTTCCTTTGGCCCTATAGTCTTCAAAGGGATCCGAAATATCTGTTCTCAGATTCCACAGAAATAAGGCTAGCAAAGAGATCCACGAAATACAGATGTAACTCTGTGAGTGGAAGTCACATATCACAGAGCAGTTTCTCAGAAAGCTTCTTTCCAGATTTCATTGGAGGATATTTCCTTTTTCACCATAGCCCTCTATGGGCTTCCAAATATCACTTTGCCAATTCCACAAGGACTGTCTTAGCGAAAGGCTTCTTGAGGGGAAAGCTGTAACTCTGTGAGATGATTTCACAGAACACAAAGAAGTTTCTCAGAAAGCTTCTTTCTCTTTCTTATGGGAGGATATTTCCTTTGGCCCTATAGTCTTCAAAGGGATCCGAAATATCTGTTCTTAAATTCCACAGATATAAGGCTAGCAAAGAGATCCACGAAATACAGATATAACTCTGTGAGTGGAAGTCACATATCACATAGCAGTTTCTCAGAAAGCTTCTTTCCAGATTTCATTGGAGTATATTTCATTTTTCACAATAGCCCTCTATGGGATTCCAAATATCACTTTGCCAATTCCAAAAGAACTGTCTTAGCGAAAGGCTTCTTGAGGGGAAAGCTGTAACTCTGGGAGATGATTTCACAGAACACAAAGAAGTTTCTAAGAAAGCTTCTTTCTCTTTGTTATCGGAGGATATTTCCTTTGGCCCTATAGTCTTCAAAGGGATCCGAATTATCTGTTCTCAGATTCCACAGAAATAAGGCTAGCAAAGAGATCCACGAAATACAGATGTAACTCTGTGAGTGGAAGTCTCATATTACAGAGCAGTTTCTCAAAAAGCTTCTTTCCAGATTTCATCGGAGGATATTTCCTTTTTCACCGTAGCCCTCTATGGGCTTCCAAATATCACTTTGCCAGTACCACAAGAACTGTCTTAGCGAAAGGCTTCTTGAGGGGAAAGCTGTAACTCTGTGAGATGATTTCACAGAACACAAAGAAGCTTCTCAGAAAGCTTCTTTTTCTTTGTTATCAGAGGATATTTTCTTTGGCCCTATAGTCTTCAAAGGGATCCCAAATATCTGTTCTCAGATTCCACAGAAATAAGGCTAGCAAAGAGATCCACGAAATACAGATGTAACTCTGTGAGTGGAAGTCACATATCACAGAGCAGTTTCTCAGAAAGCTTCTTTCCAGATTTCATCTGAGGATAATTCCTTTTTCAAGATAGCCCTCTATGGGCTTCCAAATATCACTTTGCCAATTCCACAAGAACTGTCTTAGCGAAAGGCTTCTTGAGGGGAAAGCTGTAACTCTGGGAGATGATTTCACAGAACACAAAGTAGTTTCTCAGAAAGCTTCTTTCTCTTTGTTAAGGGAGGATATTTCCTTTCTCCCTATAGTCTTCAAAGGGATCCTAAATATCTGTTCTCAGATTCCCCAGAAATAAGGCTAGCAAAGAGATCCACGAAATACAGATGTAACTCTGTGAGTGGAAGTCACATATCACAGAGCAGTTTCTCAGAAAGCTTCTTTGCAGATTTCATCTGAGGATATTTCCTTTTTCACCATAGCCCTCTATGGACTTCCAAATATCACTTTGCCAATTCCACAAGAACTGTCTTAGCGAAAGGCTTCTTGAGGGGAAAACTGTAACTCTGGGAGATGATTTCACAGAACACAAAGAAGTTTCTCAGAAAGCTTCTTTCTCTTTGTTATGGGAGGATATTTCCTTTGGCCCTAGAGTCTTCAAAGGGATTCTAAATATCTGCTCTCAGATTCGACAGAAATAAGGCTAGCAAATAGATCCACGAAATACAGATGTAACTCTGTGAGTGGAAGTCACATATCACAGAGCAGTTTCTCAGAAAGCTTCTTTCCAGATTTCATCGGAGGATATTTCCTTTTTCACCATAGCCCTCTATGGGCTTCCAAATATCACTTTGCCAATTCCACAAGAACTGTCTTAGCGAAAGGCTTCTTGAGGGGAAAGCTGTAACTCTGTGAGATGATTTCACAGAACACAAAGAAGTTTCTCAGAAAGCTTTCTCTTTCTTATCGGAGGATATTTCCTTTGGCCCTATAGTCTTCAAAGGGATCCGAAATATCTGTTCTCAGATTCCACAGAAATAAGGCTAGCAAAGAGATCCACGAAATACAGATGTAACTCTGTGAGTGGAAGTCACATATCACAGAGCAGTTTCTCAGAAAGCTTCTTTCCAGATTTCATTGGAGGATATTTCCTTTTTCACCATAGCCCTCTATGGGCTTCCAAATATCACTTTGCCAATTCCACAAGGACTGTCTTAGCGAAAGGCTTCTTGAGGGGAAAGCTGTAACTCTGTGAGATGATTTCACAGAACACAAAGAAGTTTCTCAGAAAGCTTCTTTCTCTTTCTTATGGGAGGATATTTCCTTTGGCCCTATAGTCTTCAAAGGGATCCGAAATATCTGTTCTTAAATTCCACAGATATAAGGCTAGCAAAGAGATCCACGAAATACAGATATAACTCTGTGAGTGGAAGTCACATATCACATAGCAGTTTCTCAGAAAGCTTCTTTCCAGATTTCATTGGAGTATATTTCATTTTTCACAATAGCCCTCTATGGGATTCCAAATATCACTTTGCCAATTCCAAAAGAACTGTCTTAGCGAAAGGCTTCTTGAGGGGAAAGCTGTAACTCTGGGAGATGATTTCACAGAACACAAAGAAGTTTCTAAGAAAGCTTCTTTCTCTTTGTTATCGGAGGATATTTCCTTTGGCCCTATAGTCTTCAAAGGGATCCGAAATATCTGCTCTCAGATTCCACAGAAATAAGGCTAGCAAAGAGATCCACGAAATACAGATGTAACTCTGTGAGTGGAAGTCACATATCACAGAGCAGTTTCTCAGAAAGCTTCTTTCCAGATTTCATCGGAGGATATTTCCTTTTTCAAAATAGCCCTCTATGGGCTTCCAAATATCACTTTGCCAATTCCACAAGAACTGTCTTAGCGAAAGGCTTCTTGAGGGGAAAGCTGTAACTCTGTGAGATGATTTCACAGAACACAATGAAGTTTCTCAGAAAACTTCTTTCTCTTTGTTATCGGAGGATATTTCCTTTGGCCCTATAGTCTTCAAAGGGATCCGAAATATCTGTTCTCAGATTCCACAGAAATAAGGCTAGCAAAGGGATCCACGAAATACAGATGTAACTCTGTGAGTGGAAGTCACATATCACAGAGCAGTTTCTCAGAAAGCTTCTTTCCAGACTTCATTGGACGATATTTCGTTTTTCACAATAGCCCTCTATGGGCTTCCAAATATCACTTTGCCAATTACACAAGAACTGTCTTAGCGAAAGGCTTCTTGAGGTGAAAGCTGTAACTCTGTGAGATGATTTCACAGAACACAAAGAAGTTACTCAGAAAGCTTCTTTCTCTTTGTTATGGGAGGATATTTCCTTTGGCCCTATAGTCTTCAAAGGGATCCGAAATATCTGTTCTCAGATTCCACAGAAATAAGGCTAGCAAAGAGATCCACGAAATACAGATGTAACGCTGTGAGTGGAAGTCTCATATCACAGAGGAGTTTCTCAGAAAGCTTCTTTCCAGATTTCATCGGAGGATATTTCCTTTTTCAAGATAGCCCTCTAGGGGCTTCCAATTATCATTTTGCCAATTCCACAAGAACTGTCTTAGCGAAAGGCTTCTTGAGTGGAAAGCTGTAACTCTGTGAGATGATTTCACAGAACACAAAGAAGTTTCTCAGAAAGCTTCTTTCTCTTTGTTATCGGAGGATATTTCCTTTGGCCCTATAGTCTTCAAAGGGATCCGAAATATCTGTTCTCAGATTCCACAGAAATAAGGCTAGCAAAGAGATCCACGAAATACAGATGTAACTCTGTGAGTGAAAGTCACATATCACAGAGCAGTTTCTCAGAAATCTTGTTTCCAGATTTCATCGGAGGATATTTCCTTTTTCACCATAGCCCTCTATGGGCTTCCAAATATCACTTTGCCAATTCCACAAGAACTGTCTCAGCGAAAGGCTTCTTGAGGGGAAAGCTGTAACTCTGTGAGATGATTTCACAGAACACAAAGAAGCTTCTCAGAAAGCTTTCTCTTTCTTATCGGAGGATATTTCCTTTGGCCCTATATTCTTCAACGGGATCCCAAATATCTGTTCTCAGATTCCACAGAAATAAGGCTAGCAAAGAGATCCACGAAATACAGATGTAACTCTGTGAGTGGAAGTCACATATCACAGAGCAGTTTCTCAGAAAGCTTCTTTCCAGATTTCATTGGAGGATATTTCCTTTTTCACCATAGCCCTCTATGGGCTTCCAAATATCACTTTGCCAATTCCACAAGAACTGTCTTAGCGAAAGGCTTCTTGAGGGGAAAGCTGTAACTCTGTGAGATGATTTCACAGAACACAAAGAAGTATCTCAGAAAGCTTCTTTCTCTTTCTTATCTGAGGATATTTACTTTGGCCCTATAGTCTTCAAAGGGATCCGAAATATCCGTTCTTAAATTCCACAGAAATAAGGCTAGCAAAGAGATCCACGAAATACAGACGTAACTCTGTGAGTGGAAGTCACATATCACAGAGCAGTTTCTCAGAAAGCTTCTTTCCAGATTTCATTGGAGGATATTTCATTTTTCACAATAGCCCTCTATGGGATTCCAAATATCACTTTGCCAATTCCACAAGTACTATCTTAGCGAAAGGCTTCTTGAGGGGAAAGCTGTAACTCTGGGAGATGATTTCACAGAACACAAAGAAGTTTCTCAGAAAGCTTCTTTCTCTTTGTTATCGGAGGATATTTCCTTTGGCCCTATAGTCTTCAAAGGGATCCGAAATATCTGTTCTCAGATTCCACAGAAATAAGGCTAGCAAAGAGATCCACGAAATACAGATGTAACTCTGTGAGTGGAAGTCACATATCACAGAGCAGTTTCTCAGAAAGCTTCTTTCCAGATTTCATCGGAGGATATTTCCTTTTTCAAAATAGCCCTCTATGGGCTTCCAAATATCACTTTGCCAATTCCACAAGAACTGTCTTAGGGAAAGGCTTCTTGAGGGGAAAGCTGTAACTCTGTGAGATGATTTCACAGAACACAATGAAGTTTCTCACAAAACTTCTTTCTCTTTGTTATCGGAGGATATTTCCTTTGGCCCTATACTCTTCAAAGGGAGTCTAAATACCTGCTCTCAGATTCCACAGAAATAAGGCTAGCAAAGAGATCCAAGAAATACAGATGTAACTCTGTGAGTGGAAGTCACATATCACAGAGCAGTTTCTCAGAAAGCTTCTTTCCAGATTTCATTGGAGGATATTTCCTTTTTCACAATAGCCCTCTATGGGCTTCCAAATATCACTTTGCCAATTCCACAAGAACTGTCTTAGCGAAAGCCTTCTTGAGAGGAAAGCTGTAACTCTGGGAGTTGATTTCACAGAACACAACGAAGTTTCTCAGAACGCTTCCTTCTCTTTGTTATCTGAGGATATTTCCTTTGGCCCTATAGTCTTCAAAGGGATCCGAAATATCTGTTCTCAGATTCCACAGAAATAAGGCTAGCAAAGAGATCCACGAAATACAGATGTAACTCTGTGAGTGGAAGTCACATATCACAGAGCAGTTTCTCATAAAGCTTCTTTCCAGATTTCATTGGAGGATATTTCCTTTTTCACAATAGCCCTCTATGGGCTTCCAAATATCACTTTGCCAATTCCACAAGAACTGTCTTAGCGAAAGCCTTCTTGAGGGGAAAGCTGTAACTCTGTGAGATGATTTCACAGAACACAATGAAGTTTCTCAGAAAGCTTCTTTCTCTTTGTTATCGGAGGATATTTCCTTTGGCCCTATAGTCTTCAAAGGGATCGGAAATATCTTTTCTCAGATTCCACAGGAATAAGGCTAGCAAAGAGATCCACGAAATACAGATGTAACTCTGTGAGTGGAAGTCACATATCACAGAGCAGTTTCACAGAAAGCTTCTTTCCAGATTTCATCTGAGGATAATTCCTTTTTCAAGATAGCCCTCTATGGGCTTCCAAATATCACTTTGCCAATTCCACAAGAACTGTCTTAGCGAAAGGCTTCTTGAGGGGAAAGCTGTAACTCTGGGAGATGATTTCACAGAACACAAAGTAGTTTCTCAGAAAGCTTCTTTCTCTTTGTTAAGGGAGGATATTTCCTTTCTCCCTATAGTCTTCAAAGGGATCCTAAATATCTGTTCTCAGATTCCCCAGAAATAAGGCTAGCAAAGAGATCCACGAAATACAGATGTAACTCTGTGAGTGGAAGTCACATATCCCAGAGCAGTTTCTCAGAAAGCTTCTTTCCAGATTTCATCTGAGGATATTTCCTTTTTCACCATAGCCCTCTATGGACTTCCAAATATCACTTTGCCAATTCCACAAGAACTGTCTTAGCGAAAGGCTTCTTGAGGGGAAAACTGTAACTCTGGGAGATGATTTCACAGAACACAAAGAAGTTTCTCAGAAAGCTTCTTTCTCTTTGTTATGGGAGGATATTTCCTTTGGCCCTAGAGTCTTCAAAGGGATTCTAAATATCTGCTCTCAGATTCGACAGAAATAAGGCTAGCAAATAGATCCACGAAATACAGATGTAACTCTGTGAGTGGAAGTCACATATCACAGAGCAGTTTCTCAGAAAGCTTCTTTCCAGATTTCATCTGAGGATATTTCCTTTTTCACCATAGCCCTCTATGGGCTTCCAAATATCACTTTGCCAATTCCACAAGAACTGTCTTAGCGAAAGGCTTCTTGAGGGGAAAGCTGTAACTCTGTGAGATGATTTCACAGAACACAAAGAAGTTTCTCAGAAAGCTTTCTCTTTCTTATCGGAGGATATTTCCTTTGGCCCTATAGTCTTCAAAGGGATCCGAAATATCTGTTCTCAGATTCCACAGAAATAAGGCTAGCAAAGAGATCCACGAAATACAGATGTAACTCTGTGAGTGGAAGTCACATATCACAGAGCAGTTTCTCAGAAAGCTTCTTTCCAGATTTCATTGGAGGATATTTCCTTTTTCACCATAGCCCTCTAGGGGCTTCCAAATATCACTTTGCCAATTCCACAAGGACTGTCTTAGCGAAAGGCTTCTTGAGGGGAAAGCTGTAACTCTGTGAGATGATTTCACAGAACACAAAGAAGTTTCTCAGAAAGCTTCTTTCTCTTTCTTATGGGAGGATATTTCCTTTGGCCCTATAGTCTTCAAAGGGATCCGAAATATCTGTTCTTAAATTCCACAGATATAAGGCTAGCAAAGAGATCCACGAAATACAGATATAACTCTGTGAGTGGAAGTCACATATCACATAGCATTTTCTCAGAAAGCTTCTTTCCAGATTTCATTGGAGTATATTTCATTTTTCACAATAGCCCTCTATGGGATTCCAAATTTCACTTTGCCAATTCCACAAGAACTGTCTTAGCGAAAGGCTTCTTGAGGGGAAAGCTGTAACTCTGGGAGATGATTTCACAGAACACAAAGAAGTTTCTAAGAAAGCTTCTTTCTCTTTGTTATCGGAGGATATTTCCTTTGGCCCTATAGTCTTCAAAGGGATCCGAAATATCTGTTCTCAGATTCCACAGAAATAAGGCTAGCAAAGAGATCCACGAAATACAGATGTAACTCTGTGAGTGGAAGTCACATATCACAGAGCAGTTTCTCAGAAAGCTTCTTTCCAGATTTCATCGGAGGATATTTCCTTTTTCAAAATAGCCCTCTATGGGCTTCCAAATATCACTTTGCCAATTCCAGAAGAACTGTCTTAGCGAAAGGCTTCTTGAGGGGAAAGCTGTAACTCTGTGAGATGATTTCACAGAACACAATGAAGTTTCTCAGAAACCTTCTTTCTCTTTGTTATCGGAGGATATTTCCTTTGGCCCTATAGTCTTCAAAGGGATCCGAAATATCTGTTCTCAGATTCCACAGAAATAAGGCTAGCAAAGAGATCCACGAAATACAGATGTAACTCTGTGAGTGGAAGTCACATATCACAGAGCAGTTTCTCAGAAAGCTTCTTTCCAGACTTCATTGGACGATATTTCGTTTTTCACAATAGCCCTCTATGGGCTTCCAAATATCACTTTGCCAATTACACAAGAACTGTCTTAGCGAAAGGCTTCTTGAGGTGAAAGCTGTAACTCTGTGAGATGATTTCACAGAACACAAAGAAGTTACTCAGAAAGCTTCTTTCTCTTTGTTATGGGAGGATATTTCCTTTGGCCCTATAGTCTTCAAAGGGATCCGAAATATCTGTTCTCAGATTCCACAGAAATAAGGCTAGCAAAGAGATCCACGAAATACAGATGTAACTCTGTGAGTGGAAGTCTCATATCACAGAGGAGTTTCTCAGAAAGCTTCTTTCCAGATTTCATCGGAGGATATTTCCTTTTTCAAGATAGCCCTCTAGGGGCTTCCAATTATCATTTTGCCAATTCCACAAGAACTGTCTTAGCGAAAGGCTTCTTGAGTGGAAAGCTGTAACTCTGTGAGATGATTTCACAGAACACAAAGAAGTTTCTCAGAAAGCTTCTTTCTCTTTGTTATCGGAGGATATTTCCTTTGGCCCTATAGTCTTCAAAGGGATCCGAAATCTCTGTTCTCAGATTCCACAGAAATAAGGCTAGCAAAGAGATCCACGAAATACAGATGTAACTCTGTGAGTGAAAGTCACATATCACAGAGCAGTTTCTCAGAAATCTTGTTTCCAGATTTCATCGGAGGATATTTCCTTTTTCACCATAGCCCTCTATGGGCTTCCAAATATCACTTTGCCAATTCCACAAGAACTGTCTTAGCGAAAGGCTTCTTGAGGGGAAAGCTGTAACTCTGGGAGATGATTTCACAGAACACAAAGAAGTTTCTCAGAAAGCTTTCTCTTTCTTATCGGAGGATATTTCCTTTGGCCCTATATTCTTCAACGGGATCCCAAATATCTGTTCTCAGATTCCACAGAAATAAGGCTAGCAAAGAGATCCACGAAATACAGATGTAACTCTGTGAGTGGAAGTCACATATCACAGAGCAGGTTCTCAGAAAGCTTCTTTCCAGATTTCATTGGAGGATATTTCCTTTTTCACCATAGCCCTCTATGGGCTTCCAGATATCACTTTGCCAATTCCACAAGAACTGTCTTAGCGAAAGGCTTCTTGAGGGGAAAGCTGTAACTCTGTGAGATGATTTCACAGAACACAATGAAGTTTCTCACAAAACTTCTTTCTCTTTGTTATCGGAGGATATTTCCTTTGGCCCTATACTCTTCAAAGGGAGTCTAAATACCTGCTCTCAGATTCCACAGAAATAAGGCTAGCAAAGAGATCCAAGAAATACAGATGTAACTCTGTGAGTGGAAGTCACATATCACAGAGCAGTTTCTCAGAAAGCTTCTTTCCAGATTTCATTGGAGGATATTTCCTTTTTCACAATAGCCCTCTATGGGCTTCCAAATATCACTTTGCCAATTCCACAAGAACTGTCTTAGCGAAAGCCTTCTTGAGAGGAAAGCTGTAACTCTGGGAGTTGATTTCACAGAACACAACGAAGTTTCTCAGAACGCTTCCTTCTCTTTGTTATCTGAGGATATTTCCTTTGGCCCTATAGTCTTCAAAGGGATCCGAAATATCTGTTCTCAGATTCCACAGAAATAAGGCTAGCAAAGAGATC
This sequence comes from Macaca mulatta, assembly GCF_049350105.2. Taxonomy (NCBI): domain Eukaryota; kingdom Metazoa; phylum Chordata; class Mammalia; order Primates; family Cercopithecidae; genus Macaca; species Macaca mulatta. Next base: position 35,268,177 of record NC_133417.1, read on the forward strand.
CACGAAATACAGATGTAACTCTGTGAGTGGAAGTCACATATCACAGAGCAGTTTCTCAGAAAGCTTCTTTCCAGATTTCATCGGAGGATATTTCCTTTTTCAAGATGGCCCTCTAGGGGCTTCCAATTATCATTTTGCCAATTCCACAAGAACTGTCTTAGAGAAAGGCTTCTTGAGGGGAAAGCTGTAACTCTGTGAGATGATTTCACAGAACACAATGAAGTTTCTCAGAAAGCTTCTTTCTCATTGTTATCGGAGGTATTTCCTTTCGCACTATAGTCTTCAAAGGGATCCGAAATATCTGTTCTCAGATTCCACAGAAATAAGGCTAGCAAAGAGATCCACGAAATACAGATGTAACTCTGTGAGTGGAAGTCACATATCACAGAGCAGTTTCTCAGAAAACTTCTTTCCAGATTTCATCGGAGGATATTTCCTTTTTCACCATAGCCCTCTATGGGCTTCCAAATATCACTTTGCCAATTCCACAAGAACTGTCTTAGCGAAAGGCTTCTTGAGGGGAAAGGTGTAACTCTGTGAGATGATTTCACAGAACACAAAGAAGTTTCTCAGAAAGCTTCTTTCTCTTTGTTATCGGAGGATATTTCCTTTGGCCCTATAGTCTTCAAAGGGATCCGAAATATCTGTTCTCAGATTCCACAGAAATAAGGCTAGCAAAGAGATCCACGAAATACAGATGTAACTCTGTGAGTGGAAGTCACATATCCCAGAGGAGTTTCTCAGAAAGCTTCTTTCCAGATTTCATCGGAGGATATTTCCTTTGTCACCATAGCCCTCTAAGGGCTTCAAAATATTACTTTGCCAATTCCACAAGAACTGTCTTAGCGAAAGGCTTCTTGAGGGGAAAGCTGTAACTCTGTGAGATGATTACACAGAACACAAAGAAGTTTCTCAGAAAGCTTTCTCTTTCTTATCGGAGGATATTTCCTTTGGCCCTATAGTCTTCAAAGGGATCCGAAATATCTGTTCTCAGATTCCACAGAAATAAGGCTAGCAAAGAGATCCACGAAATACAGATGTAACTCTGTGAGTGGAAGTCACATATCACAGAGCAGTTTCTCAGAAAGCTTTTTTCCAGATTTCATCGGAGGATATTTCCTTTTTCAAAATAGCCCTCTATGGGCTTCCAAATATCACTTTCCCAATTCCACAAGAACTGTCTTAGCGAAAGGCTTCTTGAGGGGAAAGCTGTAACTCTGTGAGATGATTTCACAGAACTCAATGAAGTTTCTCAGAAAACTTCTTTCTCTTTGTTATCGGAGGATATTTCCTTTGGCCCTATAGTCTTCAAAGGGATCCGAAATATCTGTTCTCAGATTCCACAGAAATAAGGCTAGCAAAGAGATCCACGAAATACAGATGTAACTCTGTGAGTGGAAGTCACATATCACAGAGCAGTTTCTCAGAAAGCTTCTTTCCAGACTTCATTGGACGATATTTCGTTTTTCACAATAGCCCTCTATGGGCTTCCAAATATCACTTTGCCAATTACACAAGAACTGTCTTAGCGAAAGGCTTCTTGAGGTGAAAGCTGTAACTCTGTGAGATGATTTCACAGAACACAAAGAAGTTACTCAGAAAGCTTCTTTCTCTTTGTTATGGGAGGATATTTCCTTTGGCCCTATAGTCTTCAAAGGGATCCGAAATATCTGTTCTCAGATTCCACAGAAATAAGGCTAGCAAAGAGATCCACGAAATACAGATGTAACACTGTGAGTGGAAGTCTCATATCACAGAGGATTTTCTCAGAAAGCTTCTTTCCAGATTTCATCGGAGGATATTTCCTTTTTCAAGATAGCCCTCTAGGGGCTTCCAATTATCATTTTGCCAATTCCACAAGAACTGTCTTAGCGAAAGGCTTCTTGAGTGGAAAGCTGTAACTCTGCGAGATGATTTCACAGAACACAAAGAAGTTTCTCAGAAAGCTTCTTTCTCTTTGTTATCGGAGGATATTTCCTTTGGCACTATAGTCTTCAAAGGGATCCGAAATATCTGTTCTCAGATTCCACAGAAATAAGGCTAGCAAAGAGATCCACGAAATACAGATGTAACTCTGTGAGTGAAAGTCACATATCACAGAGCAGTTTCTCAGAAAGCTTGTTTCCAGATTTCATCGGAGGATATTTCCTTTTTCACCATAGCCCTCTATGGGCTTCCAAATATCACTTTGCCAATTCCACAAGAACTGTCTTAGCGAAAGGCTTCTTGAGGGGAAAGCTGTAACTCTGTGAGATGATTTCACAGAACACAAAGAAGTTTCTCAGAAAGCTTTCTCTTTCTTATCGGAGGATATTTCCTTTGGCCCTATAGTCTTCAACGGGATCCGAAATATCTGTTCTCAGATTCCACAGAAATAAGGCTAGCAAACAGATCCACGAAATACAGATGTAACTCTGTGAGTGGAACTCACATATCACAGAGCAGTTTCTCAGAAAGCTTCTTTCCAGACTTCATTGGACGATATTTCGTTTTTCACAATAGCCCTCTATGGGCTTCCAAATATCACTTTGCCAATTACACAAGAACTGTCTTAGCGAAAGGCTTCTTGAGGGGAAAGCTGTAACTCTGGGAGATGTTTTCACAGAACAGAAAGAAGTTTCTCAGAAAGCTTCTTTCTCTTTGTTATCGGAGGATATTTCCTTTGGCCCTATAGTCTTCAAAGGGATCCGAAATATCTGTTCTCAGATTCCACGGAAATAAGGCTAGCAAAGAGATCCACGAAATACAGATGTAACTCTGTGAGTGGAAGTCACATATCACAGAGCAGTTTCTCAGAAAGCTTCTTTCCAGATTTCATCGGAGGATATTTCCTTTTTCAATATAGCCCTCTATGGGCTTCCAAATATCACTTTGCCAATTCCACAAGAACTGTCTTAGGGAAAGGCTTCTTGAGGGGAAAGCTGTAACTCTGTGAGATGATTTCACAGAACACAATGAAGTTTCTCACAAAACTTCTTTCTCTTTGTTATCGGAGGATATTTCCTTTGGCCCTATAGTCTACAAAGGGATCCGAAATATCTGTTCTCAGATTCCACAGAAATAAGGCTAGCAAAGAGATCCACGAAATACAGATGTAACTCTGTGAGTGGAAGTCACATATCACAGAGCAGTTTCTCAGAAAGCTTCTTTCCAGACTTCTTTGGACGATATTTCGTTTTTCACAATAGCCCTCTATGGGCTTCCAAATATCACTTTGCCAATTCCACAAGAACTGTCTTAGCGAAAGACTTCTTGAGGTGAAAGCTGTAACTCTGTGAGATGATTTCACAGAACACAAAGAAGTTACTCAGAAAGCTTCTTTCTCTTTGTTATGGGAGGATATTTCCTTTGGCCCTATAGTCTTCAAAGGGATCCGAAATATCTGTTCTCACATTCCACAGAAATAAGGCTAGCAAAGAGATCCACGAAATACAGATGTAACTCTGTGAGTGGAAGTCTCATATCACAGAGGAGTTCCTCAGAAAGCTTCTTTCCAGATTTCATCGGAGGATATTACCTTTTTCAAGATAGCCCTCTAGGGGCTTCCAATTATCACTTTGCCAATTCCACAAGAACTGTCTTAGCGAAAGGCTTCTTGAGGGGAAAGCTGTAACTCTGTGAGATGATTTCACAGAACACAAAGAAGTTTCTCAGAAAGCTTCTTTCTCTTTGTTATCGGAGGATATTTCCTTTGGCCCTATAGTCTTCAAAGGGATCCGAAATATCTGTTCTCAGATTCCACAGAAATAAGGCTAGCAAAGAGATCCAGGAAATACAGATGAAACTCTGTGAGTGAAAGTCACATATCACAGAGCAGTTTCTCAGAAAACTTGTTTCCAGATTTCATCGGAGGATATTTCCTTTTTCACCATAGCCCTCTATGGGCTTCCAAATATCACTTTGCCAATTCCGCAAGAACTGTCTTAGCGAAAGGCTTCTGGAGGGGAAAGCTGTAACTCTGTGAGATGATTTCACAGAACACAAAGAAGTTTCTCAGAAAGCTTCTTTCTCTTTGTTATCCGAGGATATTTCCTTTGGCCCTACAGTTTTCAAAGGGATTCTAAATATCTGCTCTCAGATTCCACAGAAATAAGGCTAGCAAAGAGATCCACGAAATACAGATGTAACTCTGTGAGTGGAAGTCACATATCACAGAGCAGTTTCTCAGAAAGCTTCTTTCCAGATTTCATCGGAGGATATTTCCTTTTTCACCATAGCCCTCTATGGGCTTCCAAATATCACTTTGCCAATTCCACAAGAACTGTCTTAGCTAAAGGCTTCTTGAGGGGAAAGCTGTAACTCTGTGAGATGAATTCACAGAACACAAAGAAGTTTCTCAGAAAGCTTCTTTCTCTTTGTTATGGGAGGATATTTCCTTTGGCCCTATAGTCTTCAAAGGGATCCGAAATATCTGTTCTCAGATTCCACAGAAATAAGGCTAGCAAAGAGATCCACGAAATACAGATGTAACTCTGTGAGTGGAAGTCACATATCACAGAGCAGTTTCTCAGAAAGCTTCTTTCCAGATTTCATGGGAGGATATTTCATTTCTCACAGTAGCCCTCTATGGGATTCCAAATATCACTTTGCCAATTCCACAAGAACTGTCTGAGCGAAAGGCTTCTTGAGGGGAAAGCTGTAACTCTGTGAGATGATTTCACAGAACACAAGGAAGTTTCTCAGAAAGCTTCTTTCTCTTTGTTATGGGAGGATATTTCCTTTGGCCTATAGTCTTCAAAGGGATCCGAAATATCTGTTCTCAGATTCCACAGAAATAAGGCTAGCAAAGAGATCCACGAAATACAGATGTAACTCTGTGAGTGGAAGTCACATATCACAGAGCAGTTTCTCAGAAACTTCTTTACAGACTTCATTGGACGATATTTCGTTTTTCACAATAGCCCTCTATGGGCTTCCAAATATCACTTTGCCAATTCCACAAGAACTGTCTTAGCGAAAGGCTTCTTGAGGTGAAAGCTGTAACTCTGTGAGATGATTTCACAGAACACAAAGAAGTTTCTCAGAAAGCTTCTTTCTCTTTGTTATGGGAGGATATTTCCTTTGGCCCTATAGTCTTCAAAGGGATCCGAAATATCTGTTCTCAGATTCCACAGAAATAAGGCTAGCAAAGAGATCCACGAAATACAGATGTAACTGTGTGAGTGAAAGTCACATATCACAGAGCAGTTTCTCAGAAAGCTTGTTTCCAGATTTCATCGGAGGATATTTCCTTTTTCACCATAGCCCTCTATGGGCTTCCAAATATCACTTTGCCAATTCCACAAGAACTGTCTTAGCGAAAGGCTTCTTGAGGGGAAAGCTGTAACTCTGTGAGACGATTCCACAGAACACAAAGAAGTTTCTCGGAAAGTTTCTTTCTCTTTGTTATCCGAGGATATTTCCTTTGGCCCTACAGTCTTCAAGGGGATTCTAAATATCTGCTCTCAGATTCCACAGAAATAAGGCTAGCAAAGAGATCCACGAAATACAGATGTAACTCTGTGAGTGGAAGTCACATATCACAGAGCAGTTTCTCAGAAAGCTTGTTTCCAGATTTCATCGGAGGATATTTCCTTTTTCACCATAGCCCTCTATGGGCTTCCAAATATCACTTTGCCAATTCCACAAGAACTGTCTTAGCGAAAGGCTTCTTGAGGGGAAAGCTGTAACTCTGTGAGATGATTTCACAGAACACAAAGAAGTTTCTCAGAAAGCTTCTTTCTCTTTGTTATGGGAGGATATTTCCTTTGGCCCTATAGTCTTCAAAGGGATTCTAAATATCTGCTTTCAGATTCCACAGAAATAAGGCTAGCAAAGAGATCCACGAAATACAGATGTAACTCTGTGAGTGGAAGTCACATATCACAGAGCAGTTTCTCAGAAAGCTTCTTTCCAGATTTCATCGGAGGATATTTCCTTTTTCACCATAGCCCTCTATGGGCTTCCAAATATCACTTTGCCAATTCCACAAGAACTGTCTTAGCGAAAGGCTTCTTGAGGGGAAAGCTGTAACTCTGTGAGATGATTTCAGAGAACACAAAGAAGTTTCTCAGAAAACTTCTTCCTCTTTGTTATGGGAGGATATTTCCTTTGGCCATATAGTCTTCAAAGGGATCTGAAATATCTGTTCTCAGATTCCAAAGAAATAAGGCTAGCAAAGAGATCCACGAAATACAGATGTAACTCTGTGAGTGGAAGTCACATATCACAGAGCAGTTTCTCAGAAAGCTTCTTTGCAGATTTCATCTGAGGATATTTCCTTTTTCACCATAGCCCTCTATGGGCTTCCAAATATCACTTTGCCAATTCCACAAGAACTGTCTTAGCGAAAGCCTTCTGAACAGAAAGCTGTAACTCTGTGAGATGATTTCACAGAACACAAAGAAGTTTCTCAGAAAACTTCTTCCTCTTTGTTATGGGAGGATATTTCCTTTGGCCATATAGTCTTCAAAGGGATCTGAAATATCTGTTCTCAGATTACACAGAAATAAGGCTAGCAAAGAGATCCACGAAATACAGATGTAACTCTGTGAGTGGAAGTCACATATCACACAGCAGTTTCTCAGAAAGCTTCTTTGCAGATTTCATCTGAGGATATTTCCTTTTTCACCATAGCCCTCTATGGGCTTCCAAATATCACTTTGCCAATTCCACAAGAACTGTCTTAGCGAAAGGCTTCCTGAGGGGAAAGCTGCAAATCTGTGAGATGATTTCACAGAACACAAAGAAGTTTCTCAGAAAACTTCTTTCCCTCTGTTATGCGAGGATATTTCCTTTGGCCCTATAGTCTTCAAAGGGATATGAAATATCTGTTCTCAGATTCCACAGAAATAAGGCTAGCAAAGAGATCCAGGAAATACAGATGTAACTCTGTGAGTGGAAGTCACATATCACAGAGCAGTTTCTCAGAAAGCTTCTTTGCAGATTTCATCTGAGGATATTTCCTTTTTCACCATAGCCCTCTATGGGCTTCCAAATATCACTTTGCCAATTCCACACGAACTGTCTTAGCGAAAGGCTTCTTGAGGGAAAAGCTGTAACTCTGTGAGATGATTTCACAGAACACAAAGAAGTTTCTCAGAAAGCTTCTTTCTCTTTGTTATGGGAGGATATTTCCTTTGTCCCTATAGTCTTCAAAGGGATCCGAAATATCTGTTCTCAGATTCCACAGAAATAAGGCTAGCAAAGAGATCCACGAAATACAGATGTAACTCTGTGAGTGGAAGTCACATATCACAGAGCAGTTTCTCAGAAAGCTTTTTTCCAGATTTCATCGGAGGATATTTCCTTTGTCACCATAGCCCTCTATGGGCTTCCAAATATCACTTTGCCAATTCCACAAGAACTGTCTTAGCGAAACGCTTCTTGAGGGGAAAGCTGTAACTCTGTGAGATGATTTCACAGAACACAAAGAAGTTTCTCACAAAGCTTCTTTCTCTTTCTTATCGGAGGATATTTCTTTGGCCCTATAGTCTTCAAAGGGATCCGAAATATCTGTTCTCAGATTCCACAGAAATGAGGCTAGCAAAGAGATCCACGAAATACAGATGTAAATCTGTGAGTGGAAGTCACATATCACAGAGCAGTTTCTCAGAAAGCTTCTTTCCAGATTTCATTGGAGGATATTTCCTTTTTCACAATAGCTCTCTATGGGCTTCCAAATATCACTTTGCCAATTCCACAAGAACTGTCTTAGCGAAAGTCTTCTTGAGAGGAAAGCTGTAACTCTGGGAGATGATTTCACAGAACAGAAAGAAGTTTCTCAGAACGCTTCCTTCTCTTTGTTATCGGAGGATATTTCCTTTGGCCCTAAAGTCTTCAAAGGGATCCGAAATATCTGTTCTCAGATTCCACAGAAATAAGGCTAGCAAAGAGATCCACGAAATACAGATGTAACTCTGTGAGTGGAAGTCACATATCACAGAGCAGTTTCTCAGAAAGCTTCTTTCCAGATTTCATCGGAGGATATTTCCTTTTTCAAGATAGCCCTCTAGGGGCTTCCAATTATCATTTTGCCAATTCCACAAGAACTGTCTTAGCGAAAGGCTTCTTGAGGGGAAAGCTGTAACTCTGTGAGATGATTTCACAGAACACAATGAAGTTTCTCAAAAAGCTTCTTTCTCTTTGTTATCGGAGGATATTTCCTTTGGCACTGTAGTCTTCAAAGGGATCAGAAATATCTGTTCTCAGATTCCACAGAAATAAGGCTAGCAAAGAGATCCACGAAATACAGATGTAACTCTGTGAGTGGAAGTCACATATCACAGAGCAGTTTCTCAGAAAGCTTGTTTCCAGATTTCATCAGAGGATATTTCCTTTTTCACCGTAGCCCTTTATGGGCTTCCAAATATCACTTTGCCAATTCCACAAGAACTGTCTTAGCGAAAGGCTTCTTGAGGGGAAAGCTGTAACTCTGTGAGATGATTTCACAGAACACAAAGAAGTTTCTCAGAAAGCTTCTTTCTCTTTGTTATCCGAGGATATTTCCTTTGGCCCTACAGTCTTCAAAGGGATTCAAAATATCTGCTCTCAGATTCCACAGAAATAAGGCTAGCAAAGAGATCCACGAAATACAGATGTAACTCTGTGAGTGGAAGTCACATATCACAGAGCAGTTTCTCAGAAAGCTTCTTTCCAGATTTCATCGGAGGATATTTCCTTTTTCAATATAGCCCTCTATGGGCTTCCAAATATCACTTTGCCAATTCCACAAGAACTGTCTTAGGGAAAGGCTTCTTGAGGGGAAAGCTGTAACTCTGTGAGATGATTTCACAGAACACAATGAAGTTTCTCACAAAACTTCTTTCTCTTTGTTATCGGAGGATATTTCCTTTGGCCCTATAGTCTACAAAGGGATCCGAAATATCTGTTCTCAGATTCCACAGAAATAAGGCTAGCAAAGAGATCCACGAAATACAGATGTAACTCTGTGAGTGGAAGTCACATATCACAGAGCAGTTTCTCAGAAAGCTTCTTTCCAGACTTCTTTGGACGATATTTCGTTTTTCACAATAGCCCTCTATGGGCTTCCAAATATCACTTTGCCAATTCCACAAGAACTGTCTTAGCGAAAGGCTTCTTGAGGTGAAAGCTGTAACTCTGTGAGATGATTTCACAGAACACAAAGAAGTTACTCAGAAAGCTTCTTTCTCTTTGTTATGGGAGGATATTTCCTTTGGCCCTATAGTCTTCAAAGGGATCCGAAATATCTGTTCTCACATTCCACAGAAATAAGGCTAGCAAAGAGATCCACGAAATACAGATGTAACTCTGTGAGTGGAAGTCTCATATCACAGAGGAGTTCCTCAGAAAGCTTCTTTCCAGATTTCATCGGAGGATATTACCTTTTTCAAGATAGCCCTCTAGGGGCTTCCAATTATCACTTTGCCAATTCCACAAGAACTGTCTTAGCGAAAGGCTTCTTGAGGGGAAAGCTGTAACTCTGTGAGATGATTTCACAGAACACAAAGAAGTTTCTCAGAAAGCTTCTTTCTCTTTGTTATCGGAGGATATTTCCTTTGGCCCTATAGTCTTCAAAGGGATCCGAAATATCTGTTCTCAGATTCCACAGAAATAAGGCTAGCAAAGAGATCCAGGAAATACAGATGTAACTCTGTGAGTGGAAGTCACATATCACAGAGCAGTTTCTCAGAAAGCTTCTTTCCAGATTTCATGGGAGGATATTTCATTTCTCACAGTAGCCCTCTATGGGATTCCAAATATCACTTTGCCAATTCCACAAGAACTGTCTGAGCGAAAGGCTTCTTGAGGGGAAAGCTGTAACTCTGTGAGATGATTTCACAGAACACAAGGAAGTTTCTCAGAAAGCTTCTTTCTCTTTGTTATGGGAGGATATTTCCTTTGGCCTATAGTCTTCAAAGGGATCCGAAATATCTGTTCTCAGATTCCACAGAAATAAGGCTAGCAAAGAGATCCACGAAATACAGATGTAACTCTGTGAGTGGAAGTCACATATCACAGAGCAGTTTCTCAGAAACTTCTTTACAGACTTCATTGGACGATATTTCGTTTTTCACAATAGCCCTCTATGGGCTTCCAAATATCACTTTGCCAATTCCACAAGAACTGTCTTAGCGAAAGGCTTCTTGAGGTGAAAGCTGTAACTCTGTGAGATGATTTCACAGAACACAAAGAAGTTTCTCAGAAAGCTTCTTTCTCTTTGTTATGGGAGGATATTTCCTTTGGCCCTATAGTCTTCAAAGGGATCCGAAATATCTGTTCTCAGATTCCACAGAAATAAGGCTAGCAAAGAGATCCACGAAATACAGATGTAACTGTGTGAGTGAAAGTCACATATCACAGAGCAGTTTCTCAGAAAGCTTGTTTCCAGATTTCATCGGAGGATATTTCCTTTTTCACCATAGCCCTCTATGGGCTTCCAAATATCACTTTGCCAATTCCACAAGAACTGTCTTAGCGAAAGGCTTCTTGAGGGGAAAGCTGTAACTCTGTGAGACGATTCCACAGAACACAAAGAAGTTTCTCGGAAAGTTTCTTTCTCTTTGTTATCCGAGGATATTTCCTTTGGCCCTACAGTCTTCAAGGGGATTCTAAATATCTGCTCTCAGATTCCACAGAAATAAGGCTAGCAAAGAGATCCACGAAATACAGATGTAACTCTGTGAGTGGAAGTCACATATCACAGAGCAGTTTCTCAGAAAGGTTCTTTCCAGATTTCATCGGAGGATATTTCCTTTTTCACCATAGCCCTCTATGGGCTTCCAAATATCACTTTGCCAATTCCACAAGAACTGTCTTAGCGAAAGGCTTCTTGAGGGGAAAGCTGTAACTCTGTGAGATGATTTCACAGAACACAAAGAAGTTTCTCAGAAAGCTTCTTTCTCTTTGTTATGGGAGGATATTTCCTTTGGCCCTATAGTCTTCAAAGGGATTCTAAATATCTGCTTTCAGATTCCACAGAAATAAGGCTAGCAAAGAGATCCACGAAATACAGATGTAACTCTGTGAGTGGAAGTCACATATCACAGAGCAGTTTCTCAGAAAGCTTCTTTCCAGATTTCATCGGAGGATATTTCCTTTTTCACCATAGCCCTCTATGGGCTTCCAAATATCACTTTGCCAATTCCACAAGAACTGTCTTAGCGAAAGGCTTCTTGAGGGGAAAGCTGTAACTCTGTGAGATGATTTCAGAGAACACAAAGAAGTTTCTCAGAAAACTTCTTCCTCTTTGTTATGGGAGGATATTTCCTTTGGCCATATAGTCTTCAAAGGGATCTGAAATATCTGTTCTCAGATTCCAAAGAAATAAGGCTAGCAAAGAGATCCACGAAATACAGATGTAACTCTGTGAGTGGAAGTCACATATCACAGAGCAGTTTCTCAGAAAGCTTCTTTGCAGATTTCATCTGAGGATATTTCCTTTTTCACCATAGCCCTCTATGGGCTTCCAAATATCACTTTGCCAATTCCACAAGAACTGTCTTAGCGAAAGCCTTCTGAACAGAAAGCTGTAACTCTGTGAGATGATTTCACAGAACACAAAGAAGTTTCTCAGAAAACTTCTTCCTCTTTGTTATGGGAGGATATTTCCTTTGGCCATATAGTCTTCAAAGGGATCTGAAATATCTGTTCTCAGATTACACAGAAATAAGGCTAGCAAAGAGATCCACGAAATACAGATGTAACTCTGTGAGTGGAAGTCACATATCACACAGCAGTTTCTCAGAAAGCTTCTTTGCAGATTTCATCTGAGGATATTTCCTTTTTCACCATAGCCCTCTATGGGCTTCCAAATATCACTTTGCCAATTCCACAAGAACTGTCTTAGCGAAAGGCTTCCTGAGGGGAAAGCTGCAAATCTGTGAGATGATTTCACAGAACACAAAGAAGTTTCTCAGAAAACTTCTTTCCCTCTGTTATGCGAGGATATTTCCTTTGGCCCTATAGTCTTCAAAGGGATATGAAATATCTGTTCTCAGATTCCACAGAAATAAGGCTAGCAAAGAGATCCAGGAAATACAGATGTAACTCTGTGAGTGGAAGTCACATATCACAGAGCAGTTTCTCAGAAAGCTTCTTTGCAGATTTCATCTGAGGATATTTCCTTTTTCACCATAGCCCTCTATGGGCTTCCAAATATCACTTTGCCAATTCCACACGAACTGTCTTAGCGAAAGGCTTCTTGAGGGAAAAGCTGTAACTCTGTGAGATGATTTCACAGAACACAAAGAAGTTTCTCAGAAAGCTTCTTTCTCTTTGTTATGGGAGGATATTTCCTTTGTCCCTATAGTCTTCAAAGGGATCCGAAATATCTGTTCTCAGATTCCACAGAAATAAGGCTAGCAAAGAGATCCACGAAATACAGATGTAACTCTGTGAGTGGAAGTCACATATCACAGAGCAGTTTCTCAGAAAGCTTTTTTCCAGATTTCATCGGAGGATATTTCCTTTGTCACCATAGCCCTCTATGGGCTTCCAAATATCACTTTGCCAATTCCACAAGAACTGTCTTAGCGAAACGCTTCTTGAGGGGAAAGCTGTAACTCTGTGAGATGATTTCACAGAACACAAAGAAGTTTCTCACAAAGCTTCTTTCTCTTTCTTATCGGAGGATATTTCTTTGGCCCTATAGTCTTCAAAGGGATCCGAAATATCTGTTCTCAGATTCCACAGAAATGAGGCTAGCAAAGAGATCCACGAAATACAGATGTAAATCTGTGAGTGGAAGTCACATATCACAGAGCAGTTTCTCAGAAAGCTTCTTTCCAGATTTCATTGGAGGATATTTCCTTTTTCACAATAGCTCTCTATGGGCTTCCAAATATCACTTTGCCAATTCCACAAGAACTGTCTTAGCGAAAGTCTTCTTGAGAGGAAAGCTGTAACTCTGGGAGATGATTTCACAGAACAGAAAGAAGTTTCTCAGAACGCTTCCTTCTCTTTGTTATCGGAGGATATTTCCTTTGGCCCTAAAGTCTTCAAAGGGATCCGAAATATCTGTTCTCAGATTCCACAGAAATAAGGCTAGCAAAGAGATCCACGAAATACAGATGTAACTCTGTGAGTGGAAGTCACATATCACAGAGCAGTTTCTCAGAAAGCTTCTTTCCAGATTTCATCGGAGGATATTTCCTTTTTCAAGATAGCCCTCTAGGGGCTTCCAATTATCATTTTGCCAATTCCACAAGAACTGTCTTAGCGAAAGGCTTCTTGAGGGGAAAGCTGTAACTCTGTGAGATGATTTCACAGAACACAATGAAGTTTCTCAAAAAGCTTCTTTCTCTTTGTTATCGGAGGATATTTCCTTTGGCACTGTAGTCTTCAAAGGGATCAGAAATATCTGTTCTCAGATTCCACAGAAATAAGGCTAGCAAAGAGATCCACGAAATACAGATGTAACTCTGTGAGTGGAAGTCACATATCACAGAGCAGTTTCTCAGAAAGCTTGTTTCCAGATTTCATCAGAGGATATTTCCTTTTTCACCGTAGCCCTTTATGGGCTTCCAAATATCACTTTGCCAATTCCACAAGAACTGTCTTAGCGAAAGGCTTCTTGAGGGGAAAGCTGTAACTCTGTGAGATGATTTCACAGAACACAAAGAAGTTTCTCAGAAAGCTTCTTTCTCTTTGTTATCCGAGGATATTTCCTTTGGCCCTACAGTCTTCAAAGGGATTCAAAATATCTGCTCTCAGATTCCACAGAAATAAGGCTAGCAAAGAGATCCAGGAAATACAGATGTAACTCTGTGAGTGGAAGTCACATATCACAGAGCAGTTTCTCAGAAAGCTTCTTTCCAGATTTCATCGGAGGATATTTCCTTTTTCACCGTAGCCCTCTATGGGTTTCCAAATATCACTTTGCCAATTCCACAAGAACTGTCTTAGCGAAAGGCTTCTTGAGGGGAAAGCTGGAACTCTGTGAGATGATTTCACAGAACACAAAGAAGTTTCTCAGAAAGCTTCTTTCTCTTTGTTATCTTAAGATATTTCCTTTGCCCCTATAGTCTTCAAAAGGATCCGAAATATCTGTTTTCAGATTCCACAGAAATAAGGCTAGGAAAGAGATCCACGAAATACAGATGTAATCTGTGAGTGGAAGTCACATATCTCAGAGCAGTTTCTCAGAAGCTTCTTTCCAGATTTCATCGGAGGATATTTCCTTTTTCAAGATAGCCCTCTATGGGCTTCCAAATATCACTTTGCCAATTCCACAAGAACTGTCTTAGCGAAAGGCTTCTTGAGAGGAAAGCTGTAACTCTGGGAGATGATTTCACAGAACACAATGAAGTTTCTCAGAAAGCTTCTTTCTCTTTGTTATGGGAGGATATTTCCTTTATCCCTATAGTCTTCAAAGGGATCCGAAATATCTGTTCTCAGATTCCACAGAAATAAGGCTAGCAAAGAGATCCACGAAATACAGATGTAACTCTGTTAGTGGAAGTCACATATCACAGAGCAGTTTCTCAGAAAGCTTCTTTCCAGATTTCATTGGAGGATATTTCCTTTTTCACCATAGCCCTCTATGGGCTTCCAAATATCACTTTGCCAATTCCACAAGAATTGTCTTAGCGAAAGGCTTCTTGAGGGGAAAGCTGTAACTCTGTGAGATGACTTCACAGAACACAAAGAAGTTTCTCAGAAAGCTTCTTTCTCTTTGTTATCGGAGGATATTTCCTTTGGCCCTATAGTCTTCAAAGGGATCCGAAATATCTGTTCTCAGATTCCACAGAAATAAGGCTAGCAAAGAGATCCACGAAATACAGATGAAACTCTGTGAGTGGATGTCACATATCACAGAGCAGTTTCTCAGAAAGCTTCTTTCCAGATTTCATCTGAGGATATTTCCTTTTTCACCATAGCCCTCTATGTGCTTCCAAATATCACTTTGCCAATTAAACAAGAACTGTCTTAGCGAAAGGCTTCTTGAGGGGAAAGCTGTAACTCTGTGAGATGATTTCACAGAACACAAAGAAGTTTCTCAGAAAGCTTCTTTCTCTTTGTTATCGGAGGATATTTCCTTTGGCCCTATAGTCTTCTAAGGGATTCTAAATATCTGCTCTCAGATTCCACAGAAATAAGGCTAGCAAAGAGATCCACGAAATACAGATGAAACTCTGGAGTGGAAGTCACATATCACAGAGCAGTTTCTCAGAAAGCTTCTTTCCAGATTTCATCGGAGGATATTTCCTTTTTCAAGATAGCCCTCTAGGGGTTTCCAATTATCATTTTGCCAATTCCACAAGAACTGTCTTAGCGAAAGGCTTCTTGAGGGGAAAGCTGTAACTCTGTGAGATGATTTCACAGAACACAATGAAGTTTCTCAAAAAGCTTCTTTCTCTTTGTTATCGGAGGATATTTCCTTTGGCACTGTAGTCTTCAAAGGGATCCGAAATATCTGTTCTCAGATTCCACAGAAATAAGGCTAGCAAAGAGATCCACGAAATACAGATGTAACTCTGTGAGTGGAAGTCACATATCACAGAGCAGTTTCTCAGAAAGCTTCTTTCCAGATTTCATCGGAGGATATTTCCTTTTTCACCATAGCCCTCTATGGGCTTCCAAATATCACTTTGCCAATTCCACAAGAACTGTCTTAGCGAATGGCTTCTTGAGGGGAAAGCTGTAATTCTGTGAGATGATTTCACAGAACACAAAGAAGTTTCTGAGAAAGCTTCTTTCTCATTGTTATCGTAAGATATTTCCTTTGGCCCTATAGTCTTCAAAAGGATCCGAAATATCTGTTTTCAGATTCCACAGAAATAAGACTAGCAAAGAGATCCACGAAATACAGATGTAACTCTGTGAGTGGAAGTCACATATCACAGAGCAGTTTCTCAGAAGCTTCTTTCCAGATTTCATCGGAGGATATTTCCTTTTTCAAGATAGCCCTCTATGGGCTTCCAAATATCACTTTGCCAATTCCACAAGAACTGTCTTAGCGAAAGGCTTCTTGAGAGGAAAGCTGTAACTCTGGGAGATGATTTCACAGAACACAATGAAGTTTCTCAGAAAGCTTCTTTCTCTTTGTTATGGGAGGATATTTCCTTTCTCCCTATAGTCTTCAAAGGGATCCGAAATATCTGTTCTCAGATTCCACAGAAATAAGGCTATCAAAGAGATCCACGAAATACAGATGTAACTCTGTTAGTGGAAGTCACATATCACAGAGCAGTTTCTCAGAAAGCTTCTTTCCAGATTTCATTGGAGGATATTTCCTTTTTCACAATAGCCCTCTATGGGCTTCCAAATATCACTTTGCCAATTCCACAAGAACTGTCTTAGCGAAAGGCTTCTTGAGGGGAAAGCTGTAACTCTGTGAGATGATTTCACAGAACACAAAGAAGTTTCTCAGAAAGCTTCTTTCTCTTTGTTATCGGAGGATATTTCCTTTGGCCCTATAGTCTTCAAAGGGATCCGAAATATCTGTTCTCAGATTCCATAGAAATAAGGCTAGCAAAGAGATCCACGAAATACAGATGTAACTCTGTGAGTGGAAGTCACATATCACAGAGCAGTTTCTCAGAAAGCTTCTTTCCAGATTTCATCGGAGGATATTTCCTTTTTCACCATAGCCCTCTATGGGCTTCCAAATATCACTTTGCCAATTCCACAAGAACTGTCTTAGCGAAAGGCTGCTTGAGGGGAAAGCTGTAACTCTGTGAGATGATTTCACAGAACACAAAGTAGTTTCTCAGAAAGCTTCTTTCTCTTTGTTATGGGAGGATATTTCCTTTGGCCCTATAGTCTTCAAAGGGATTCTAAATATCTGATTTCAGATTCCACAGAAATAAGGCTAGCATAGAGATCCACGAAATACAAATGTAACTCTGTGAGTGGAAGTCACATATCACAGAGAAGTTTCTCAGAAAGCTTCTTTCCAGATTTCATCGGAGGATATTTTCTTTTTCAAGATAGCCCTCTATGGGCTTCCAAATATCATTTTGCCTATTCCACAAGAACTGTCTTAGCGAAAGGCTTCTTGAGGGGAAAGCTGTAACTCTGTGAGATGATTTCACAGAACACAAAGAAGTTTCTCAGAAAGCTTCTTTCTCTTTGTTATGGGAGGATATTTCCTTTGGCCCTATAGTCTTCAAAGGGATCCGAAATATCTGTTCTCAGATTCCACAGAAATAAGGCTAGCAAAGAGATCCAGGAAATACAGATGTAACTCTGTGAGTGGAAGTCACATATCACAGAACAGTTTCTCAGAAAGCTTCTTTCCAGATTTCATCGGAGGATATTTCCTTTTTCACCATAGCCCTCTATGGGCTTCCAAATATCACTTTGCCAATTCCACAAGAACTGTCTTAGCGAAAGGCTTCTTGAGGGGAAAACTGTAACTCTGGGAGATGATTTCACAGAACACAAAGAAGTTTCTCAGAAAGCTTCTTTCTCTTTGTTATCGGAGGATATTTCCTTTGGCCCTACAGTCTTCAAAGGGATTCTAAATATCTTCTCTCAGATTCCACAGAAATAAGGCTAGCAAAGAGATCCAGGAAATACAGATGTAACTCTGTGAGTGGAAGTCACATATCACAGAGCAGGTTCTCAGAAAGCTTCTTTCCAGATTTCATCGGAGGATATTTCCTTTTTCACCACAGCCCTCTATGGGCTTCCAAATATCACTTTGCCAATTCCACAAGAACTGTCTTAGCGAAAGGCTTCTTGAGGGGAAAGCTGTAACTCTGTGAGATGATTTCACAGAACACAAAGAAGTTTCTCAGAAAGCTTCTTTCTCTTTGTTATGGGAGGATATTTCCTTTGGCCCTATAGACTTCGAAGGGATTCTAAATATCTGCTTTCTGATTCCACAGAAATAAGGCTAGCAAAGAGATCCACGAAATACAGATGTAACTCTGTGAGTGGAAGTCACATATCACAGAGCAGTTTCTCAGAAAGCTTCTTTCCAGATTTCATCGGAGGATATTTCCTTTTTTACCATAGCCCTCTATGGGCTTCCAAATATCACTTTGCCAATTCCACAAGAACTGTCTTAGCGAAAGGCTTCTTGAGGGGAAAGCTGTAACCCTGTGAGATGATTTCACAGAACACAAAGAAGTTTCTCAGAAAGCTTCTTTCTCTTTGTTATCGGAGGATATTTCCTTTGGCCCTATAGTCTTCAAAGGGATCCGAAATATCTGTTCTCAGATTCCACAGAAATAAGGCTAGCAAAGAGATCCACGAAATACAGATGTAACTCTGTGAGTGGAAGTCACATATCACAGAGCAGTTTCTCAGAAAGCTTCTTTCCAGATTTCATCGGAGGATATTTCCTTTTTCACCATCGCCCTCTATGGGCTTCCAAATATCACTTTGCCAATTCCACAAGAACTGTCTTAGCGAAAGGCTTCTTGAGGGGAAAACTGTAACTCTGTGAGATGATTTCACAGAACACAAAGAAGTTTCTCAGAAAGCTTCTTTCTCTTTGTTATCGGAGGATATTTCCTTTGGCCCTACAGTCTTCAAAGGGATTCTAAATATCTTCTCTCAGATTCCACAGAAATAAGGCTAGCAAAGAGATCCACGAAATACAGATGTAACTCTGTGAGTGGAAGTCACATATCATAGAGCAGTTTCTCAGAAAGCTTCTTTCCAGATTTCATCGGAGGATATCTCCTTTTTCACCATAGCCCACTATGGGCTTCCAAATATCACTTTGCCAATTCCACAAGAACTGTCTTAGTGAAAGGCTTCTTGAGGGGAAAGCTGTAACTCTGGGAGATGATTTCACAGAACACAAAGAAGTTTCTCAGAAAGCTTCTTTTTCTTTGTTATCGGAGGATATTTCCTTTGGCCCTATAGTCTTCAAAGGGATCCGAATTATCTGTTCTCAGATTCCACAGAAATAAGGCTAGCAAAGAGATCCACGAAATACAGATGTAACTCTGTGAGTGGAAGTCTCATATCACAGAGCAGTTTCTCAAAAAGCTTCTTTCCAGATTTCATCGGAGGATATTTCCTTTTTCACCATACCCTCTATGGGCTTCCAAATATCACTTTGCCAATTCCACAGGAACTGTCTTAATGAAAGGCTTCTTGAGGGAAAAGCTGTAACTCTGTGAGATGATTTCACAGAACACAAAGAAGTTTCTCAGAAAGCTTCTTTCTCTTTGTTATGGGAGGATATTTCCTTTGGCCCTATAGTGTTCAAAGGGATCCGAAATATCTGTTCTCAGATTCCACAGAAATAAGGCTAGCAAAGAGATCCAGGAAATACAGATGTAACTCTGTGAGTGGAAGTCACATATCCCAGAGCAGTTTCTCAGAAAGCTTCTTTCCAGATTTCATCGGAGGATATTTCCTTTTTCACCATAGTCCTCTATGGGATTCCAAATATCACTTTGCCATTTCCACAAGAACTGTCTTAGCGAAAGGCTTCTTGAGGGGAAAGCTGTAACTCTGTGAGATGATTTCAGAGAACACAAAGAAGGTTCTCAGAAAGCTTCTTTCTCTTTGTTATGGGAGGATATTTCCTTTGGCCCTATAGTCTTCAAAGGGTTCCGAAATGTCTGTTCTCAGATTCCACAGAAATAAGGCTAGCAAAGAGACCCACGAAATACAGATGTAACTCTGTGAGTGGAAGTCACATATCACAGAGCAGTTTCTCAGAAAGCTTCTTTCCAGATTTCATCGGAGAATATTTCCTTTTTGACCGTAGACCTCCATGGGCTTCCAAATATCACTTTGCCAATTCCACAATAACTGTCTTAACGAAAGGCTTCTTGAGGGGAAATCTGTAACTCTGTGAGATGATTTCACAGAATACAAAGAAGTTTCTCAGGAAGATTCTTTCTCTTTGTTATGGGAGGATATTTCCTTTGTCCCTATAGTCTTCAAAGGGATTCTAAATATCTGCTCTCAGATTCGACAGAAATAAGGCTAGCAAAGAGATCCACGAAATACAGATGTAACTCTGTGAGTGGAAGTCACATATCACAGAGCAGTTTCTCAGAAAGCTTCTTTCCAGATTTCATCGGAGGATATTTCCTTTTTCACCATAGCCCTCTATGGGCTTCCAAATATCACTTTGCCAATTCCACAAGAACTGTCTTAGCGAAAGGATTCTTGAGGGGAAAGCTCTAACTCTGTGAGATGATTTCAGAGAACACAAAGAAGTTTCTCAGAAAGCTTCTTTCTCTTTGTTATCGGAAGATATTTCCTTTGGCACTGTAGTCTTCAAAGGGATCCGAAATATCTGTTCTCAGATTCCACAGAAATAAGGCTAGCAAAGAGATCCACGAAATACAGATGTAACTCTGTAAGTGGAAGCCTCATATCACAGAGCAGTTTCTCAGAAAGCTTCTTTCTAGATTTCATTGGAGGATATTTCCTTTTTAAAGATATCCCTCTATGGGCTTCCAAATATCACTTTGCCAATTCCACAAGAACTGTCTTAACGAAAGGCTTCTTGAGAGGAAAGGTGTAACTCTGGGAGATGATTTCACAGAAGACAATGAAGTTTCTCAGAAAGCTTCTTTGTCTTTGTTATGGGAGGATATTTCCTTTATCCCTATAGTCTTCATAGGGATCCGAAATATCTGTTCTCAGATTCCACAGAAATAAGGCTAGCAAAGAGACCCACGAAATACAGATGTACTTCTGTGAGTGGAAGTCACATATCACAGAGCAGTTTCTCAGAAAGCTTCTTTCCAGATTTCATCGGAGGATATTTCCTTTTTCAAGATAGCCCTCTATGGGCTTCCAAATATCACTTTGCCAATTCCACAAGAACTGTCTTAGCGAAAGGCTTCTGGAGGGGAAAGCTGTAACTCTGGGAGATGATTTCACAGAACACAAAGAAGTTTCTCAGAAAGCTTCTTTCTCTTTGTTATCGGAGGATATTTCCTTTGGCCCTATAGTCTTCAACGGGATCTGAAATATCTGTTCTCAGATTCCACAGAAATAAGGCTAGCAAAGAGATCCACGAAATACAGATGTAACTCTGTGAGTGGAAGTCACATATCACAGAGCAGTTTCTCAGAAAGCTTCTTTACAGATTTCTTTGGAGGATATTTCCTTTCTCACCATAGCCCTCTATGGGCTTCCAAATATCACTTTGCCAATTCCACAAGAACTGTCTTAGCGAAAGGCTTGATGATGAGAAAGCTGTAACTCTGTGAGATGATTTCACAGAACACAAAGAAGTTTCTCAGAAAGCTTCTTTCTCTTTGTTATCAGCGGATATTTCCTTTGGCCCTATAGTCTTCAAGGGTTTCAGAAATATCTGTTCTCAGATTCCACAGCAATAAGGCTAGCAAAGAGATCCACGAAATACAGATGTAACTCTGTGAGTGGAAGTCACATATCACAGAGCAGTTTCTCATAAAGCTTCTTTCCAGATTTCATTGGAGGATATTTCCTTTTTCACAATAGCCCTCTATGGGCTTCCACATATCACTTTGCCAATTCCAAAAGAACTGTCTTAGCGAAAGCCTTCTTGAGGGGAAAGCTGTAACTCTGTGAGATGATTTCACAGAACACAATGAAGTTTCTCAGAAAGCTTCTTTCTCTTTGTTATCGGAGGATATTTCCTTTGGCCCTATAGTCTTCAAAGGGATCGGAAATATCTGTTCTCAGATTCCACAGGAATAAGGCTAGCAAAGAGATCCACGAAATACAGATGTAACTCTGTGAGTGGAAGTCACATATCTCAGAGTAGTTTCTCAGAAAGCTTCTTTCCAGATTTCATCTGAGGATAATTCCTTTTTCAAGATAGCCCTCTGTGGGCTTCCAAATATCACTTTGCCAATTCCACAAGAACTGTCTTAGCGAAAGGCTTCTTGAGGGGAAAGCTGTAACTCTGTGAGATGATTTCACAGAACACAAAGTAGTTTCTCAGAAAGCTTCTTTCTCTTTGTTAAGGGAGGATATTTCCTTTCTCCCTATAGTCTTCAAAGGGATCCGAAATATCTGTTCTCAGATTCCCCAGAAATAAAGCTAGCAAAGAGATCCACGAAATACAGATGTAACTCTGTGAGTGGAAGTCACATATCACAGAGCAGTTTCTCAGAAAGCTTCTTTGCAGATTTCATCTGAGGATATTTCCTTTTTCACCATAGCCCTCTATGGGCTTCCAAATATCACTTTGCCGATTCCACAAGAACTGTCTTAGCGAAAGGCTTCTTGAGGGAAAAGCTGTAACTCTCTGAGATGATTTCACAGAACACAAAGAAGTTTCTCAGAAAGCTTCTTTCTATTTGTTATGGGAGAATATTTCCATTGTCCCTACAGTCTTCAAAGGGATCCGAAATATCTGTTCTCAGATTCCACAGAAATAAGGCTAGCAAAGAGATCCACGAAATACAGATGTAACTCTGTGAGTGGAAGTCACATATCACAGAGCAGTTTCTCAGAAAGCTTCTTTCCAGATTTCATTGCAGGATATTTCCTTTTTCACAATAGCCCTCTAGGGGTTCCAAATATCACTTTGCCAATTCCACAAGAACTGTCTTAGCGTAAGGCTTCTTGAGGGGAAAGCTGTAACTCTGTGAGATGATTTCACAGAACACAAAGAAGTTTCTCAGAAAGCTTCTTTCTCTTTGTTATGGGAGGATATTTCCTTTGGCCCTATAGTCTTCAAAGGGATTCTAAATATCTGCTCTCAGATTCGACAGAAATAAGGCTAGCAAATAGATCCACGAAATACAGATGTAACTCTGTGAGTGGAAGTCACATATCACAGAGCAGTTTCTCAGAAAGCTTCTTTCCAGATTTCATCTGAGGATATTTCCTTTTTCACCATAGCCCTCTATGGGCTTCCAAATATCACTTTGCCAATTCCACAAGAACTGTCTTAGCGAAAGGCTTCTTGAGGGGAAAGCTCTAACTCTGTGAGATGATTTCAGAGAACACAAAGAAGTTTCTCAGAAAGCTTCTTTCTCTTTGTTATCAGAAGATTTTCCTTTGGCCCTATAGTCTTCAAAGGAATCCGAAATATCTGTTCTCAGATTCAACAGAAATAAGGCTAGCAAAGAGATCCACGAAATACAGATGTAACTCTGTAAGTGGAAGTCTCATATCACAGAGCAGTTTCTCAGAAAACTTCTTTCCAGATTTCATTGGAGGATATTTCCTTTTTCAAGATAGCCCTCTATGGGCTTCCAAATATCACTTTGCCAATTCCACAAGAACTGTCTTAACGAAAGGCTTCTTGAGAGGAAAGCTGTAACTCTGGGAGATGATTTCACAGAACACAATGAAGTTTCTCAGAAAGCTTCTTTGTCTTTGTTATGGGAGGATATTTCCTTTATCCCTATAGTCTTCATAGGGATCCGAAATATCTGTTCTCAGATTCCACAGAAATAAGGCTAGCAAAGAGACCCACGAAATACAGATGTAACTCTGTGAGTGGAAGTCACATATCACAGAGCAGTTTCTCAGAAAGCTACTTTCCAGATTTCATCGGAGGATATTTCCTTTTTCAAGATAGCCCTCTATGGGCTTCCAAATATCACTTTGCCAATTCCACAAGAACAGTCTTAGCGAAAGGCTTCTTGAGGGGAAAGCTGTAACTCTGTGAGATGATTTCACAGAACACAAAGAAGTTTCTCAGAAAGCTTCTTTCTCTTTGTTATGGGAGGATATTTCCTTTGGCCCCATAGTCTTCAAAGGGATTCTAAATATGTGCTTTCAGATTCCACAGAAATAAGGCTAGCAAAGAGATCCACGAAATACAGATGTAACTCTGTGAGTGGAAGTCACATATCACAGAGCAGGTTCTCAGAAAGCTTCTTTCCAGATTTCATCGGAGGATATTTCCTCTTTCACCATAGCCCTCTAGGGGCTTCCAAATATCACTTTGCCAATTCCACAAGAACTGTCTTAGCGAAAGGCTTCTTGAGGGGAAAGGTGTAACTCTGTGAGATGATTTCACAGAACAGAAAGAAGTTTCTAAGAAAGCTTCTTTCTCTTTGTTATCGGAGGATATTTCCTTTGGCCCTATAGTCTTCAAAGGGATCCGAAATATCTGTTCTCAGATTCCACAGAAATAAGGCTAGCAAAGAGATCCACGAAATACAGATGTAACTCTGTGAGTGGAAGTCACATATCACAGAGCAGTTTCTCAGAAAACTTCTTTCCAGATTTCATTGGAGGATATTTCCTTTTTCAAGATAGCCCTCTATGGGCTTCCAAATATCACTTTGCCAATTCCACAAGAACTGTCTTAACGAAAGGCTTCTTGAGAGGAAAGCTGTAACTCTGTGAGATGATTTCACAGAACACAAAGAAGTTTCTCAGAAAGCTTCTTTCTCTTTGTTATCGGAGGATATTTCCTTTGGCCCTATAGTCTTCAAAGGGATCCGAAATATCTGTTCTCAGATTCCACAGAAATAAGGCTAGCAAAGAGATCCACGAAATACAGATGTAACTCTGTGAGTGGAAGTCACATATCACAGAGCAGTTTCTCAGAAAACTTCTTTCCTGATTTCATCTGAGGATATTTCCTTTTTCACCATAGCCCTCTATGGGCTTCCAAATATCACTTTGCCAATTCCACAAGAACTGTCTTAGCGAAAGGCTTCTTGAGGGGAAAGCTGTAACTCTATGAGATGATTTCACAGAACACAAAGAAGTTTCTCAGAAAGCTTCTTTCTCTTTGTTATCGGAGGATATTTCCTTTGGCCCTATAGTCTTCAAAGGGATCCGAAATATCTGTTCTCAGATTCCACAGAAATAAGGCTAGCAAAGAGATCCACGAAATACAGATGTAACTCTGTGAGTGGAAGTCACATATCACAGAGCAGTTTCTCAGAAAGCTTCTTTCCAGATTTCATCGGAGGATATTTCCTTTTTCAAGATAGCCCTCTAGGGGCTTCCAATTATCATTTTGCCAATTCCACAAGAACTGTCTTAGAGAAAGCCTTCTTGAGGGGAAAGCTGTAACTCTGTGAGATGATTTCACAGAACACAATGAAGTTTCTCAGAAAGCTTCTTTCTCTTTGTTATCGGAGGATATTTCCTTTGGCACTATAGTCTTCAAAGGGATCCGAAATATCTGTTCTCAGATTCCACAGAAATAAGGCTAGCAAAGAGATCCAGGAAATACAGATGTAACTCTGTGAGTGGAAGTCACATATCACAGAGCAGTTTCTCAGAAAACTTCTTTCCAGATTTCATCGGAGGATATTTCCTTTTTCACCATAGCCCTCTATGGGCTTCCAAATATCACTTTGCCAATTCCACAAGAACTGTCTTAGCGAAAGGCTTCTTGAGGGGAAAGGTGTAACTCTGTGAGATGATTTCACAGAACACAAAGAAGTTTCTCAGAAAGCTTCTTTCTCTTTGTTATCGGAGGATATTTCCTTTGGCCCTATAGTCTTCAAAGGGATCCGAAATATCTGTTCTCAGATTCCACAGAAATAAGGCTAGCAAAGAGATCCACGAAATACTGATGTAACTCTGTGAGTGGAAGTCACATTTCCCAGAGCAGTTTCTCAGAAAGTTTCTTTCCAGATTTCATCGGAGGATTTTCCTTTGTCACCATAGCCCTCTAAGGGCTTCAAAATATTACTTTGCCAATTCCACAAGAACTGTCTTAGCGAAAGGCTTCTTGAGGGGAAAGCTGTAACTCTGGGAGATGATTTCACAGAACACAAAGAAGTTTCTCAGAAAGCTTTCTCTTTCTTATCGGAGGATATTTCCTTTGGCCCTATAGTCTTCAAAGGGATCCGAAATATCTGTTCTCAGATTCCACAGAAATAAGGCTAGCAAAGAGATCCACAAAATACAGATGTAACTCTGTGAGTGGAAGTCACATATCACAGAGCAGTTTCTCAGAAAGCTTCTTTCCAGATTTCATCGGAGGATATTTCCTTTTTCACCATAGCCCTCTTTGGGCTTCCAAATATCACTTTGCCAATTCCACAAGAACTGTCTTAGCGAAAGGCTTCTTGAGGGGAAAACTGTAACTCTGTGAGATGATTTCACAGAACACAAAGAAGTTTCTCAGAAAGCTTCTTTCTCTTTGTTATCGGAGGATATTTCCTTTGGCCCTATAGTCTTCAACGGGATCTGAAATATCTGTTCTCAGATTCCACAGAAATAAGGCTAGCAAAGAGATCCACGAAATACAGATGTAACTCTGTGAGTGGAAGTCACATATCACAGAGCAGTTTCTCAGAAAGCTTCTTTCCATATTTCTTTGGAGGATATTTACTTTCTCACCATAGCCCTCTATGGGCTTCCAAATATCACTTTGCCAATTCCACAAGAACTGTCTTAGCGAAAGGCTTGATGAGGAGAAAGCTGTAACTCTGTGAGAGGATTTCACAGAACACAAAGAAGTTTCTCAGAAAGCTTCTTTCTCTTTGTTATCAGAGGATATTTCCTTTGGCCCTATAGTCTTCATAGGGATCAGAAATATCTGTTCTCAGATTCCACAGCAATAAGGCTAGCAAAGAGATCCACGAAATACAGATGTAACTCTGTGAGTGGAAGTCACATATCACAGAGCAGTTTCTCATAAAGCTTCTTTCCAGATTTCATTGGAGGATATTTCCTTTTTCACAATAGCCCTCTATGGGCTTCCATATATCACTTTGCCAATTCCACAAGAACTGTCTTAGCGAAAGCCTTCTTGAGGGGAAAGCTGTAACTCTGTGAGATGATTTCACAGAACACAATGAAGTTTCTCAGAAAGCTTCTTTCTCTTTGTTATCGGAGGATATTTCCTTTGGCCCTATAGTCTTCAAAGGGATCGGAAATATCTGTTCTCAGATTCCACAGGAATAAGGCTAGCAAAGAGATCCACGAAATACAGATGTAACTCTGTGAGTGGAAGTCACATATCACAGAGCAGTTTCTCAGAAAGCTTCTTTCCAGATTTCATTGCAGGATATTTCCTTTTTCACAATAGCCCTCTAGGGGTTCCAAATATCACTTTGCCAATTCCACAAGAACTGTCTTAGCGTAAGGCTTCTTGAGGGGAAAGCTGTAACTCTGTGAGATGATTTCACAGAACACAAAGAAGTTTCTCAGAAAGCTTCTTTCTCTTTGTTATCGGAGGATATTTCCTTTGGCCCTATAGTCTTCAAAGGGATTCTAAATATCTGCTCTCAGATTCGACAGAAATAAGGCTAGCAAATAGATCCACGAAATACAGATGTAACTCTGTGAGTGGAAGTCACATATCACAGAGCAGTTTCTCAGAAAGCTTCTTTCCAGATTTCATCTGAGGATATTTCCTTTTTCACCATAGCCCTCTATGGGCTTCCAAATATCACTTTGCCAATTCCACAAGAACTGTCTTAGCGAAAGGCTTCTTGAGGGGAAAGCTCTAACTCTGTGAGATGATTTCAGAGAACACAAAGAAGTTTCTCAGAAAGCTTCTTTCTCTTTGTTATCAGAAGATTTTCCTTTGGCCCTATAGTCTTCAAAGGAATCCGAAATATCTGTTCTCAGATTCAACAGAAATAAGGCTAGCAAAGAGATCCACGAAATACAGATGTAACTCTGTAAGTGGAAGTCTCATATCACAGAGCAGTTTCTCAGAAAACTTCTTTCCAGATTTCATTGGAGGATATTTCCTTTTTCAAGATAGCCCTCTATGGGCTTCCAAATATCACTTTGCCAATTCCACAAGAACTGTCTTAACGAAAGGCTTCTTGAGAGGAAAGCTGTAACTCTGGGAGATGATTTCACAGAACACAATGAAGTTTCTCAGAAAGCTTCTTTGTCTTTGTTATGGGAGGATATTTCCTTTATCCCTATAGTCTTCATAGGGATCCGAAATATCTGTTCTCAGATTCCACAGAAATAAGGCTAGCAAAGAGACCCACGAAATACAGATGTAACTCTGTGAGTGGAAGTCACATATCACAGAGCAGTTTCTCAGAAAGCTACTTTCCAGATTTCATCGGAGGATATTTCCTTTTTCAAGATAGCCCTCTATTGGCTTCCAAATATCACTTTGCCAATTCCACAAGAACAGTCTTAGCGAAAGGCTTCTTGAGGGGAAAGCTGTAACTCTGTGAGATGATTTCACAGAACACAAAGAAGTTTCTCAGAAAGCTTCTTTCTCTTTGTTATGGGAGGATATTTCCTTTGGCCCCATAGTCTTCAAAGGGATTCTAAATATGTGCTTTCAGATTCCACAGAAATAAGGCTAGCAAAGAGATCCACGAAATACAGATGTAACTCTGTGAGTGGAAGTCACATATCACAGAGCAGGTTCTCAGAAAGCTTCTTTCCAGATTTCATCGGAGGATATTTCCTCTTTCACCATAGCCCTCTAGGGGCTTCCAAATATCACTTTGCCAATTCCACAAGAACTGTCTTAGCGAAAGGCTTTTGAGGGGAAAGCTGTAACTCTGTGAGATGATTTCACAGAACACAAAGAAGTTTCTCAGAAAGCTTCTTTCTCTTTGTTATCGGAGGATATTTCCTTTGGCCCTATAGTCTTCAAAGGGATCCGAAATATCTGTTCTCAGATTCCACAGAAATAAGGCTAGCAAAGAGATCCACGAAATACAGATGTAACTCTGTGAGTGGAAGTCACATATCACAGAGCAGTTTCTCAGAAAACTTCTTTCCTGATTTCATCTGAGGATATTTCCTTTTTCACCATAGCCCTCTATGGGCTTCCAAATATCACTTTGCCAATTCCACAAGAACTGTCTTAGCGAAAGGCTTCTTGAGGGGAAAGCTGTAACTCTATGAGATGATTTCACAGAACACAAAGAAGTTTCTCAGAAAGCTTCTTTCTCTTTGTTATGGGAGGATATTTACTTTGGCCCCATAGTCTTCAAAGGGATCCGAAATATCTGCTTTCAGATTCCACAGAAATAAGGCTAGCAAAGAGATCCACGAAATACAGATGTAACTCTGTGAGTGGAAGTCACATATCACAGAGCAGTTTCTCAGAAAGCTTCTTTCCAGATTTCATCGGAGGATATTTCCTTTTTCACCATAGCCCTCTATGGGCTTTCAAATATCACTTTGCCAATTCCACAAGAACTGTCTTAGCGAAAGGCTTCTTGAGGGGAAAGCTGTAACTCTGTGAAATGATTTCACAGAACACAAAGAAGTTTCTCAGAAAGCTTCTTTCTCTTTGTTATCGGAGGATATTTCCTTTGGCCCTATACTCTTCAAAGGGAGTCTAAATACCTGCTCTCAGATTCCACAGAAATAAGGCTAGCAAAGAGATCCAAGAAATACAGATGTAACTCTGTGAGTGGAAGTCACATATCACAGAGCAGTTTCTCAGAAAGCTTCTTTCCAGATTTCATTGGAGGATATTTCCTTTTTCACAATAGCCCTCTATGGGCTTCCAAATATCACTTTGCCAATTCCACAAGAACTGTCTTAGCGAAAGCCTTCTTGAGGGGAAAGCTGTAACTCTGGGAGTTGATTTCACAGAACACAACGAAGTTTCTCAGAACGCTTCCTTCTCTTTGTTATCGGAGGATATTTCCTTTGGCCCTATAGTCTTCAAAGGGATCCGAAATATCTGTTCTCAGATTCCACAGAAATAAGGCTAGCAAAGAGATCCACGAAATACAGATGTAACTCTGTGAGTGGAAGTCACATATCACAGAGCAGTTTCTCAGAAAGCTTCTTTCCAGATTTCATCGGAGGATATTTCCTTTTTCAAGATAGCCCTCTAGGGGCTTCTAATTATCATTTTGCCAATTCCACAAGAACTGTCTTAGAGAAAGCCTTCTTGAGGGGAAAGCTGTAACTCTGTGAGATGATTTCACAGAACACAATGAAGTTTCTCAGAAAGCTTCTTTCTCTTTGTTATCGGAGGATATTTCCTTTGGCACTATAGTCTTCAAAGGGATCCGAAATATCTGTTCTCAGATTCCACAGAAATAAGGCTAGCAAAGAGATCCAGGAAATACAGATGTAACTCTGTGAGTGGAAGTCACATATCACAGAGCAGTTTCTCAGAAAACTTCTTTCCAGATTTCATCGGAGGATATTTCCTTTTTCACCATAGCCCTCTATGGGCTTCCAAATATCACTTTGCCAATTCCACAAGAACTGTCTTAGCGAAAGGCTTCTTGAGGGGAAAGGTGTAACTCTGTGAGATGATTTCACAGAACACAAAGAAGTTTCTCAGAAAGCTTCTTTCTCTTTGTTATCGGAGGATATTTCCTTTGGCCCTATAGTCTTCAAAGGGATCCGAAATATCTGTTCTCAGATTCCACAGAAATAAGGCTAGCAAAGAGATCCACGAAATACTGATGTAACTCTGTGAGTGGAAGTCACATTTCCCAGAGCAGTTTCTCAGAAAGTTTCTTTCCAGATTTCATCGGAGGATTTTCCTTTGTCACCATAGCCCTCTAAGGGCTTCAAAATATTACTTTGCCAATTCCACAAGAACTGTCTTAGCGAAAGGCTTCTTGAGGGGAAAGCTGTAACTCTGTGAGATGATTTCACAGAACACAAAGAAGTTTCTCAGAAAGCTTTCTCTTTCTTATCGGAGGATATTTCCTTTGGCCCTATAGTCTTCAAAGGGATCCGAAATATCTGTTCTCAGATTCCACAGAAATAAGGCTAGCAAAGAGATCCACGAAATACAGATGTAACTCTGTGAGTGGAAGTCACATATCACAGAGCAGTTTCTCAGAAAGCTTCTTTCCAGATTTCATTGGAGGATATTTCCTTTTTCACCATAGCCCTCTATGGGCTTCCAAATATCACTTTGCCAATTCCACAAGAACTGTCTTAGCGAAAGGCTTCTTGAGGGGAAAGCTGTAACTCTGTGAGATGATTTCACAGAACACAAAGAAGTTTCTCAGAAAGCTTCTTTCTCTTTGTTATCGGAGGATATTTCCTTTGGCCCTATAGTCTTCAAAGGGATCCGAAATATCTGTTCTCAGATTCCACAGAAATAAGGCTAGCAAAGAGATCCACGAAATACAGATGTAACTCTGTGAGTGGAAGTCACATATCCCAGAGCAGTTTCTCAGAAAGCTTGTTTCCAGATTTCATCGGAGGATATTTCCTTTGTCACCATAGCCCTCTAAGAGCTTCAAAATATTACTTTGCCAATTCCACAAGAACTGTCTTAGCGAAAGGCTTCTTGAGGGGAAAGCTGTAACTCTGTGAGATGATTTCACAGAACACAAAGAAGTTTCTCAGAAAGCTTTCTCTTTCTTATCGGAGGATATTTCCTTTGGCCCTATAGTCTTCAAAGGGATCCGAAATATCTCTTCTCAGATTCCACAGAAATAAGGCTAGCAAAGAGATCCACAAAATACAGATGTAACTCTGTGAGTGGAAGTCACATATCACAGAGCAGTTTCTCAGAAAGCTTCTTTCCAGATTTCATTGGAGGATATTTCCTTTTTCACCATAGCCCTCTATGGGCTTCCAAATATCACTTTGCCAATTCCACAAGAACTGTCTTAGCGAAAGGCTTCTTGAGGGGAAAGCTGTAACTCTGTGAGATGATTTCACAGAACACAAAGAAGTTTCTCAGAAAGCTTCTTTCTCTTTGTTATGGGAGGATATTTCCTTTGGCCCTATAGTCTTCAAAGGGATCCGAAATATCCGTTCTCAGATTCCACAGAAATAAGGCTAGCAATGAGATCCAGGAAATACAGATGTAACTCTGTGAGTGGAAGTCACATATCACAGAGCAGTTTCTCAGAAAGCTTCTTTCCAGATTTCATCGGAGGATATTTCCTTTTTCACCATAGCCCTCTATGGGCTTCCAAATATCACTTTGCCAATTCCACAAGAACTGTCTTAGCGAAAGGCTTCTTGAGGGGAAAACTGTAACTCTGTGAGATGATTTCACAGAACACAAAGAAGTTTCTCAGAAAGCTTCTTTCTCTTTGTTATCGGAGGATATTTCCTTTGGCCCTATAGTCTTCAACGGGATCTGAAATATCTGTTCTCAGATTCCACAGAAATAAGGCTAGCAAAGAGATCCACGAAATACAGATGTAACTCTGTGAGTGGAAGTCACATATCACAGAGCAGTTTCTCAGAAAGCTTCTTTCCATATTTCTTTGGAGGATATTTACTTTCTCACCATAGCCCTCTATGGGCTTCCAAATATCACTTTGCCAATTCCACAAGAACTGTCTTAGCGAAAGGCTTGATGAGGAGAAAGCTGTAACTCTGTGAGAGGATTTCACAGAACACAAAGAAGTTTCTCAGAAAGCTTCTTTCTCTTTGTTATCAGAGGATATTTCCTTTGGCCCTATAGTCTTCATAGGGATCAGAAATATCTGTTCTCAGATTCCACAGCAATAAGGCTAGCAAAGAGATCCACGAAATACAGATGTAACTCTGTGAGTGGAAGTCACATATCACAGAGCAGTTTCTCATAAAGCTTCTTTCCAGATTTCATTGGAGGATATTTCCTTTTTCACAATAGCCCTCTATGGGCTTCCATATATCACTTTGCCAATTCCACAAGAACTGTCTTAGCGAAAGCCTTCTTGAGGGGAAAGCTGTAACTCTGTGAGATGATTTCACAGAACACAATGAAGTTTCTCAGAAAGCTTCTTTCTCTTTGTTATCGGAGGATATTTCCTTTGGCCCTATAGTCTTCAAAGGGATCGGAAATATCTGTTCTCAGATTCCACAGGAATAAGGCTAGCAAAGAGATCCACGAAATACAGATGTAACTCTGTGAGTGGAAGTCACATATCACAGAGCAGTTTCTCAGAAAGCTTCTTTCCAGATTTCATCTGAGGATAATTCCTTTTTCAAGATAGCCCTCTATGGGCTTCCAAATATCACTTTGCCAATTCCACAAGAACTGTCTTAGCGAAAGGCTTCTTGAGGGGAAAGCTGTAACTCTGGGAGATGATTTCACAGAACACAAAGTAGTTTCTCAGAAAGCTTCTTTCTCTTTGTTAAGGGAGGATATTTCCTTTCTCCCTATAGTCTTCAAAGGGATCCGAAATATCTGTTCTCAGATTCCCCAGAAATAAGGCTAGCAAAGAGATCCACGAAATACAGATGTAACTCTGTGAGTGGAAGTCACATATCACAGAGCAGTTTCTCAGAAAGCTTCTTTGCAGATTTCATCTGAGGATATTTCCTTTTTCACCATAGCCCTCTATGGGCTTCCAAATATCACTTTGCCGATTCCACAAGAACTGTCTTAGCGAAAGGCTTCTTGAGGGAAAAGCTGTAACTCTCTGAGATGATTTCACAGAACACAAAGAAGTTTCTCAGAAAGCTTCTTTCTATTTGTTATGGGAGAATATTTCCATTGTCCCTACAGTCTTCAAAGGGATCCGAAATATCTGTTCTCAGATTCCACAGAAATAAGGCTAGCAAAGAGATCCACGAAATACAGATGTAACTCTGTGAGTGGAAGTCTCATATCACAGAGCAGTTTCTCAGAAAGCTTCTTTCCAGATTTCATCGGAGGATATTTCCTTTTTCAATATAGCCCTCTATGGGCTTCCAAATATCACTTTGCCAATTCCACAAGAACTGTCTTAGCGAAAGGCTTCTTGAGGGGAAAGCTGTAACTCTTTGAGATGATTTCACAGAACACAATGAAGTTTCTCAGAAAGCTTCTTTCTCTTTGTTATCGGAGGATATTTCCTTTGGCCCTATAGTCTTCAAAGGGATCCGAAATATCTGTTCTCAGATTCCACAGAAATAAGGCTAGCAAAGAGATCCACGAAATACAGAAGTAACTCTGAGAGTGGAATTCACATATCACAGAGCAGGTTCTCAGAAAGCTTCTTTCCAGATTTCATCGGAGGATATTTCCTTTTTCACCATAGCCCTCTATGGACTTCCAAATATCACTTTACCAATTCCACAAGAACTGTCTTAGCGAAAGGCTTCTTGAGGGGAAAGCTGTAACTCTGGGAGATGATTTCACAGAACAAAAAGAAGTTTCTCAGAAAGCTTCTTTCTCTTTGTTATCGGAGGATATTTCCTTTGGCCCTATAGTCTTCAAAGGGATCTGAAATATCTGCTCTCAGATTCCACAGAAATAAGGCTAGCAAAGAGATCCACGAAATACAGATGTAACTCTGTGAGTGGAAGTCACATATCACAGAGCAGTTTCTCAGAAAGCTTCTTTCCAGATTTCTTTGGAGGATATTTCCTTTCTCACCATAGCCCTCTATGGGCTTCCAAATATCACTTTGCCAATTCCACAAGAACTGTCTTAGCGAAAGGCTTGATGAGGAGAAAGCTGTAACTCTGTGAGATGATTTCACAGAACACAAAGAAGTTTCTCAGAAAGCTTCTTTCTCTTTGTTATCAGAGGATATTTCCTTTGGCCCTATAGTCTTCATAGGGATCAGAAATATCTGTTCTCAGATTCCACAGCAATAAGGCTAGCAAAGAGATCCACGAAATACAGATGTAACTCTGTGAGTGGAAGTCACATATCACAGAGCAGTTTCTCAGAAAGCTTCTTTCCAGATTTCATTGGAGGATATTTCCTTTTTCACAATAGCCCTCTATGGGCTTCCAAATATCACTTTGCCAATTCCACAAGAACTGTCTTAGCGAAAGCCTTCTTGAGGGGAAAGCTGTAACTCTGTGAGATGATTTCACAGAACACAATGAAGTTTCTCAGAAAGCTTCTTTCTCTTTGTTATCGGAGGATATTTCCTTTGGCCGTATAGTCTTCAAAGGGATCGGAAATATCTGTTCTCAGATTCCACAGGAATAAGGCTAGCAAAGAGATCCACGAAATACAGATGTAACTCTGTGAGTGGAAGTCACATATCACAGAGCAGTTTCTCAGAAAGCTTCTTTCCAGATTTCATCTGAGGATAATTCCTTTTTCAAGATAGCCCTCTATGGGCTTCCAAATATCACTTTGCCAATTCCACAAGAACTGTCTTAGCGAAAGGCTTCTTGAGGGGAAAGCTGTAACTCTGGGAGATGATTTCACAGAACACAAAGTAGTTTCTCAGAAAGCTTCTTTCTCTTTGTTAAGGGAGGATATTTCCTTTCTCCCTATAGTCTTCAAAGGGATCCGAAATATCTGTTCTCAGATTCCCCAGAAATAAGGCTAGCAAAGAGATCCACGAAATACAGATGTAACTCTGTGAGTGGAAGTCCCATATCACAGAGCAGTTTCTCAGAAAGCTTCTTTGCAGATTTCATCTGAGGATATTTCCTTTTTCACCATAGCCCTCTATGGGCTTCCAAATATCACTTTGCCGATTCCACAAGAACTGTCTTAGCGAAAGGCTTCTTGAGGGAAAAGCTGTAACTCTCTGAGATGATTTCACAGAACACAAAGAAGTTTCTCAGAAAGCTTCTTTCTATTTGTTATGGGAGAATATTTCCATTGTCCATACAGTCTTCAAAGGGATCCGAAATATCTGTTCTCAGATTCCACAGAAATAAGGCTAGCAAAGAGATCCACGAAATACAGATGTAACTCTGTGAGTGGAAGTCTCATATCACAGAGCAGTTTCTCAGAAAGCTTCTTTCCAGATTTCATCGGAGGATATTTCCTTTTTCAAGATAGCCCTCTATGGGCTTCCAAATATCACTTTGCCAATTCCACAAGAACTGTCTTAGCGAAAGGCTTCTTGAGGGGAAAGCTGTAACTCTTTGAGATGATTTCACAGAACACAATGAAGTTTCTCAGAAAGCTTCTTTCTCTTTGTTATCGGAGGATATTTCCTTTGGCCCTATAGTCTTCAAAGGGATCCGAAATATCTGTTCTCAGATTCCACAGAAATAAGGCTAGCAAAGAGATCCACGAAATACAGAAGTAACTCTGAGAGTGGAATTCACATATCACAGAGCAGTTTCTCAGAAAGCTTCTTTCCAGATTTCATCGGAGGATATTTCCTTTTTCACCATAGCCCTCTATGGACTTCCAAATATCACTTTGCCAATTCCACAAGAACTGTCTTAGCGAAAGGCTTCTTGAGGGGAAAGCTGTAACTCTGGGAGATGATTTCACAGAACACAAAGAAGTTTCTCAGAAAGCTTCTTTCTCTTTGTTATGGGAGGATATTTCCTTTGGCCCTATAGTCTTCAAAGGGATTCTAAATATCTGCTCTCAGATTCGACAGAAATAAGGCTAGCAAATAGATCCATGAAATACAGATGTAACTCTGTGAGTGGAAGTCACATATCACAGAGCAGTTTCTCAGAAAGCTTCTTTCCAGATTTCATCTGAGGATATTTCCTTTTTCACCATAGCCCTCTATGGGCTTCCAAATATCACTTTGCCAATTCCACAAGAACTGTCTTAGCGAAAGGTTTCTTGAGGGGAAAGCTCTAACTCTGTGAGATGATTTCAGAGAACACAAAGAAGTTTCTCAAAAAGCTTCTTTCTCTTTGTTATCAGAAGATTTTCCTTTGGCCCTATATTCTTCAAAGGAATCCGAAATATCTGTTCTCAGATTCCACAGAAATAAGGCTAGCAAAGAGATCCACGAAATACAGATGTAACTCTGTAAGTGGAAGTCTCATATCACAGAGCAGTTTCTCAGAAAACTTCTTTCCAGATTTCGTTGGAGGATATTTCCTTTTTCAAGATAGCCCTATATGGGCTTCCAAATATCACTTTGCCAATTCCACAAGAACTGTCTTAACGAAAGGCTTCTTGAGAGGAAAGCTGTAACTCTGGGAGATGATTTCACAGAACACAATGAAGTTTCTTAGAAAGCTTCTTTGTCTTTGTTATGGGAGGATATTTCCTTTATCCCTATAGTCTTCATAGGGATCCGAAATATCTGTTCTCAGATTCCACAGAAATAAGGCTAGCAAAGAGACCCACGAAATACAGATGTAACTCTGTGAGTGGAAGTCACATATCACAGAGCAGTTTCTCAGAAAGCTACTTTCCAGATTTCATCGGAGGATATTTCCTTTTTCAAAATAGCCCTCTATGGGCTTCCAAATATCACTTTGCCAATTCCACAAGAACTGTCTTAGCGAAAGGCTTCTTGAGGGGAAAGCTGTAACTCTGTGAGATGATTTCACAGAACACAAAGAAGTTTCTCAGAAAGCTTCTTTCTCTTTGTTATGGGAGTATATTTCCTTTGGCCCATAGTCTTCAAAGGGATTCTAAATATGTGCTTTCAGATTCCACAGAAATAAGGCTAGCAAAGAGATCCACGAAATACAGATGTAACTCTGTGAGTGGAAGTCACATATCACAGAGCAGGTTCTCAGAAAGCTTCTTTCCAGATTTCATCGGAGGATATTTCCTCTTTCACCATAGCCCTCTAGGGGCTTCCAAATATCACTTTGCCAATTCCACAAGAACTGTCTTAGCGAAAGGCTTTTGAGGGGAAAGCTGTAACTCTGTGAGATGATTTCACAGAACACAATGAAGTTTCTCAGAAAGCTTCTTTCTCTTTGTTATCGGAGGATATTTCCTTTGGCACTATAGTCTTCAAAGGGATCCGAAATATCTGTTCTCAGATTCCACAGAAATAAGGCTAGCAAAGAGATCCACGAAATACAGATGTAACTCTGTGAGTGGAAGTCACATATCACAGAGCAGTTTCTCAGAAAACTACTTTCCAGATTTCATCGGAGGATATTTCCTTTTTCACCATAGCCCTCTATGGGCTTCCAAATATCACTTTGCCAATTCCACAAGAACTGTCTTAGCGAAAGGCTTCTTGAGGGGAAAGGTGTAACTCTGTGAGATGATTTCACAGAACACAAAGAAGTTTCTCAGAAAGCTTCTTTCTCTTTGTTATCAGAGGATATTTCCTTTGGCCCTATAGTCTTCAAAGGGATCCGAAATATCTGTTCTCAGATTCCACAGAAATAAGGCTAGCAAAGAGATCCACGAAATACAGATGTAACTCTGTGAGTGGAAGTCACATATCCCAGAGCAGATTCTCAGAAAGCTTCTTTCCAGATTTCATCGGAGGATATTTCCTTTGTCACCATAGCCCTCTAAGGGCTTCAAAATATTACTTTGCCAATTCCACAAGAACTGTCTTAGCGAAAGTCTTCTTGAGGGGAAAGCTGTAACTCTGTGAGATGATTTCACAGAACACAAAGAAGTTTCTCAGAAAGCTTTCTCTTTCTTATCGGAGGATATTTCCTTTGGCCCTATAGTCTTCAAAGGGATCCGAAATATCTGTTCTCACATTCCACAGAAATAAGGCTAGCAAAGAGATCCACGAAATACAGATGTAACTCTGTGAGTGGAAGTCACATATCACAGAGCAGTTTCTCAGAAAGCTTCCTTCCAGATTTCATTGGAGGATATTTCCTTTTTCACCATAGCCCTCTATGGGCTTCCAAATATCACTTTGCCAATTCCACAAGAACTGTCTTAGCGAAAGGCTTCTTGAGAGGAAAGCTGTAACTCTGTGAGATGATTTCACAGAACACAAAGAAGTTTCTCAGAAAGCTTCTTTCTCTTTCTTATCGGAGGATATTTCCTTTGGCCCTATAGTCTTCAAAGGGATCCGAAATATCTGTTCTTAAATTCCACAGAAATAAGGCTAGCAAAGAGATCCACGAAATACAGATGTAACTCTGTGAGTGGAAGTCATATATCACATAGCAGTTTCTCAGAAAGCTTCTTTCCAGATTTCATTGGAGTATATTTCATTTTTCACAATAGCCCTCTATGGGATTCCAAATATCACTTTGCCAACTCCACAAGAACTGTCTTAGCGAAAGGCTTCTTGAGGGGAAAGCTGTAACTCTGTGAGATGATTTCACAGAACACAAAGAAGTTTCTAAGAAAGCTTCTTTCTCTTTGTTATCGGAGGATATTTCCTTTGGCCCTATAGTCTTCAAAGGGATTCTAACTATCTGTTCTCAGATTCCACAGAAATAAGGCTAGCAAAGAGATCCACGAAATACAGATGTAACTCTGTGAGTGGAAGTCACATATCACAGAGCAGTTTCTCAGAAAGCTTCTTTCCAGATTTCATCGGAGGATATTTCCTTTTTCAAAATAGCCCTCTAAGGGCTTCCAAATATCACTTTGCCAATTCCACAAGAACTGTCTTAGCGAAAGGCTTCTTGAGGGGAAAGCTGTAACTCTGGGAGATGATTTCACAGAACACAATGAAGTTTCTCAGAAAACTTCTTTCTCTTTGTTATCGGAGGATATTTCCTTTGGCCCTATAGTCTTCAAAGGGATCCGAATTATCTGTTCTCAGATTCCACAGAAATAAGGCTAGCAAAGAGATCCACGAAATACAGATGTAACTCTGTGAGTGGAAGTCACATATCACAGAGCAGTTTCTCAGAAGGCTTCTTTCCAGATTTCATCGGAGGATATTTCCTTTTTCACCATAGCCGTCTATGGGCTACCAAATATCACTTTGCCAATTCCACAAGAACAGTCTTAGCGAAAGGATTCTTGAGGGGAAAGCTGTAACTCTGTGAGATGATTTCACAGAACACAAAGAAGTTTCTCAGAAAGCTTCTTTCTCTTTGTTATGGGAGGATATTTCCTTTGGCCCTATAGTCTTCAAAGGGATTCTAAATATCTGCTTTCAGATTCCACAGAAATAAGGCTAGCAAAGAGATCCACGAAATACAGATGTAACTCTGTGAGTGGAAGTCACATATCACAGAGCACTTTCTCAGAAAGCTTCTTTCCAGATTTCATCGGAGGATATTTCCTTTTTCACCATAGCCCTCTATGGGCTTCCAAATATCACTTTGCCAATTCCAAAAGAACTGTCTTAGCGAAAGGCTTCTTGAGGGGAAAGCTGTAACTCTGTGAGATGATTTCAGAGAACACAAAGAAGTTTCTCAGAAATCTTCTTCCTCTTTGTTATGGGAGGATATTTCCTTTGGCCATATAGTCTTCAAAGGGATCTGAAATATCTGTTCTCAGATTCCACAGAAATAAGGCTAGCAAAGAGATCCACGAAATACAGATGTAACTCTGTGAGTGGAAGTCACATATCACAGAGCAGTTTCTCAGAAAGCTTCTTTGCAGATTTCATCTGAGTATATTTCCTTTTTCACCATAGCCCTCTATGGGATTCCAAATATCACTTTGCCAATTCCACAAGAACTGTCTTAGCGAAAGCCTTCTGAACCGAAAGCTGTAACTCTGTGAGATGATTTCACAGAACACAAAGAAGTTTCTCAGAAAACTTCTTCCTCTTTGTTATGGGAGGATATTTCCTTTGGCCATATAGTCTTCAAAGGGATCTGAAATATCTGTTCTCAGATTCCACAGAAATAAGGCTAGCAAAGAGATCCACGAAATACAGATGTAACTCTGTGAGTGGAAGTCACATATCACAGAGCAGTTTCTCAGAAAGCTTCTTTGCAGATTTCATCTGAGGATATTTCCTTTTTCACCATAGCCCTCTATGGGCTTCCAAATATCACTTTGCCAATTCCACAAGAACTGTCTTAGCGAAAGGCTTCCTGAGGGGAAAGCTGCAACTCTGTGAGATGATTTCACAGAACACAAAGAAGTTTCTCAGAAAACATCTTTCTCTCTGTTATGCGAGGATATTTCCTTTGGCCCTATAGTCTTCAAAGGGATCTGAAATATCTGTTCTCAGATTCCACAGAAATAAGGCTAGCAAAGAGATCCAGGAAATACAGATGTAACTCTGTGAGTGGAAGTCACATATCACAGAGCAGTTTCTCAGAAAGCTTCTTTGCAGATTTCATCTGAGGATATTTCCTTTTTCACCATAGCCCTCTATGGGCTTCCAAATATCACTTTGCCAATTAAACAAGAACTGTCTTAGCGAAAGGCTTCTTGAGGGGAAAGCTGTAACTCTGTGAGATGATTTCACAGAACACAAAGAAGTTTCTCAGAAAGCTTCTTTCTCTTTGTTATCGGAGGATATTTCCTTTGGCCCTATAGTCTTCACAGGGATCCGAAATATCTGTTCTCAGATTCCACAGAAATAAGGCTAGCAAAGAGATCCACGAAATACAGATGTAACTCTGTGAGTGGAAGTCACATATCACAGAGCAGTTTCTCAGAAGGCTTCTTTCCAGATTTCATCGGAGGATATTTCCTTTTTCACCAAGCCGTCTATGGGCTACCAAATATCACTTTGCCAATTCCACAAGAACAGTCTTAGCGAAAGGATTCTTGAGGGGAAAGCTGTAACTCTGTGAGATGATTTCACAGAACACAAAGAAGTTTCTCAGAAAGCTTCTTTCTCTTTGTTATGGGAGGATATTTCCTTTGGCCCTATAGTCTTCAAAGGGATTCTAAATATCTGCTTTCAGATTCCACAGAAATAAGGCTAGCAAAGAGATCCACGAAATACAGATGTAACTCTGTGAGTGGAAGTCACATATCACAGAGCAGTTTCTCAGAAAGCTTCTTTCCAGATTTCATCGGAGGATATTTCCTTTTTCACCATAGCCCTCTATGGGCTTCCAAATATCACTTTGCCAATTCCAGAAGAACTGTCTTAGCGAAAGGCTTCTTGAGGGGAAAGCTGTAACTCTGTGAGATGATTTCAGAGAACACAAAGAAGTTTCTCAGAAATCTTCTTCCTCTTTGTTATGGGAGGATATTTCCTTTGGCCATATAGTCTTCAAAGGGATCTGAAATATCTGTTCTCAGATTCCACAGAAATAAGGCTAGCAAAGAGATCCACGAAATACAGATGTAACTCTGTGAGTGGAAGTCACATATCACAGAGCAGTTTCTCAGAAAGCTTCTTTGCAGATTTCATCAGAGGATATTTCCTTTTTCACCATAGCCCTCTATGGGATTCCAAATATCACTTTGCCAATTCCACAAGAACTGTCTTAGCGAAAGCCTTCTGAACCGAAAGCTGTAACTCTGTGAGATGATTTCACAGAACACAAAGAAGTTTCTCAGAAAACTTCTTCCTCTTTGTTATGGGAGGATATTTCCTTTGGCCATATAGTCTTCAAAGGGATCTGAAATATCTGTTCTCAGATTCCACAGAAATAAGGCTAGCAAAGAGATCCACGAAATACAGATGTAACTCTGTGAGTGGAAGTCACATATCACAGAGCAGTTTCTCAGAAAGCTTCTTTGCAGATTTCATCTGAGGATATTTCCTTTTTCACCATAGCCCTCTATGGGCTTCCAAATATCACTTTGCCAATTCCACAAGAACTGTCTTAGCGAAAGGCTTCCTGAGGGGAAAGCTGCAA
The DNA here is from genome assembly GCF_049350105.2 of Macaca mulatta. Classification (NCBI taxonomy): domain Eukaryota; kingdom Metazoa; phylum Chordata; class Mammalia; order Primates; family Cercopithecidae; genus Macaca; species Macaca mulatta. Next base: position 35,310,168 of record NC_133417.1, read on the forward strand.
CTCTGTGAGATGATTTCACAGAACACAAAGAAGTATCTCAGAAAGCTTCTTTCTCTTTCTTATCTGAGGATATTTCCTTTGGCCCTATAGTCTTCAAAGGGATCCGAAATATCTGTTCTTAAATTCCACAGAAATAAGGCTAGCAAAGAGATCCACGGAATACAGATGTAACTCTGTGAGTGGAAGTCACATATCACAGAGCAGTTTCTCAGAAAGCTTCTTTCCAGATTTCATTGGAGGATATTTCATTTTTCACAATAGCCCTCTATGGGATTCCAAATATCACTTTGCCAATTCCACAAGAACTGTCTTAGCGAAAGGCTTCTTGAGGGGAAAGCTGTAACTCTGGGAGATGATTTCACAGAACACAAAGAAGTTTCTCAGAAAGCTTCTTTCTCTTTGTTATCGGAGGATATTTCCTTTGGCCCTATAGTCTTCAAAGGGATCCGAAATATCTGTTCTCAGATTCCACAGAAATAAGGCTAGCAAAGAGATCCACGAAATACAGATGTAACTCTGTGAGTGGAAGTCACATATCACAGAGCAGTTTCTCAGAAAGCTTCTTTCCAGATTTCATCGGAGGATATTTCCTTTTTCAAAATAGTCCTCTATGGGCTTCCAAATATCACTTTGCCAATTCCACAAGAACTGTCTTAGCGAAAGGCTTCTTGAGGGTTAAGCTGTAACTCTGTGAGATGATTTCACAGAACACAATGAAGTTTCTCACAAAACTTCTTTCTCTTTGTTATCGGAGGATATTTCCTTTGGCCCTATAGTCTTCAAAGGGATCCGAAATATCTGTTCTCAGATTCCACAGAAATAAGGCTAGCAAAGAGATCCACGAAATACAGATGTAACTCTGTGAGTGGAAGTCACATATCACAGAGCAGTTTCTCAGAAAGCTTCTTTCCAGTCTTCATTGGACGATATTTCGTTTTTCACAATAGCCCTTTATGGGCTTCCAAATATCACTTTGCCAATTCCACAAGAACTGTCTTAGCGAAAGGCTTCTTGAGGTGAAAGCTGTAACTCTGTGAGATGATTTCACAGAACACAAAGAAGTTACTCAGAAAGCTTCTTTCTCTTTGTTATGGGAGGATATTTCCTTTGGCCCTATAGTCTTCAAAGGGATCCGAAATATCTGTTCTCAGATTCCACAGAAATAAGGCTAGCAAAGAGATCCACGAAATACAGATGTAACTCTGTGAGTGGAAGTCTCATATCACAGAGGAGTTTCTCAGAAAGCTTCTTTCCAGATTTCATCGGAGGATAATTCCTTTTTCAAGATAGCCCTCTAGGGGCTTCCAATTATCATTTTGCCAATTCCACAAGAACTGTCTTAGCGAAAGGTTTCTTGAGGGGAAAGCTGTAACTCTGTGAGATGATTTCACAGAACACAAAGAAGTTTCTCAGAAAGCTTCTTTCTCTTTGTTATCGGAGGATATTTCCTTTGGCCCTATAGTCTTCAAAGGGATCCAAAATATCTGTTCTCAGATTCCACAGAAATAAGGCTAGCAAAGAGATCCAGGAAATACAGATATAACTCTGTGAGTGAAAGTCACATATCACAGAACAGTTTCTCAGAAAGCTTGTTTCCAGATTTCATCGGAGGATATTTCCTTTTCCACCATAGCCCTCTATGGGCTTCCAAATATCACTTTGCCAATTCCGCAAGAACTGTCTTAGCGAAAGGCTTCTTGAGGGGAAAGCTGTAACTCTGTGAGATGATTTCACAGAACACAAAGAAGTTTCTCAGAAAGCTTCTTTCTCTTTGTTATGGGAGGATATTTCCTTTGGCCCTACAGTCTTCAAAGGGATTCTAAATATCTGCTCTCAGATTCCACAGAAATAAGGCTAGCAAAGAGATCCACGAAATACAGATGTAACTCTGTGAGTGGAAGTCACATATCACAGAGCAGTTTCTCAGAAAGCTTCTTTCCAGATTTCATCGGAGGATATTTCCTTTTTCACCATAGCCCTCTAGGGGCTTCCAAATATCACTTTGCCAATTCCAAAACAACTGTCTTAGCGAAAGGCTTCTTGAGGGGAAAGCTGTAACTCTGTGAGATGATTTCACAGAACACAAAGAAGTTTCTCAGAAAGCTTCTTTCTCTTTCTTATCGGAGGATATTTCCTTTGGCCCTATAGTCTTCAAAGGGATCCGAAATATCTGTTCTTAAATTCCACAGAAATAAGGCTAGCAAAGAGATCCACGAAATACAGATGTAACTCTGTGAGTGGAAGTCACATATCACAGAGCAGTTTCTCAGAAAGCTTCTTTCCAGATTTCATTGGAGGATATTTCATTTCTCACAATAGCCCTCTATGGGATTCCAAATATCACTTTGCCAATTCCACAAGAACTGTCTGAGCGAAAGGCTTCTTGAAGGGAAAGCTGTAACTCTGTGAGATGATTTCACAGAACACAAAGAAGTTTCTCAGAAAGGTTCTTTCTCTTTGTTATGGGAGGATATTTCCTTTGGCCTCTAGTCTTCAAAGGGATCCGAAATATCTGTTCTCAGATTCCACAGAATTAAGGCTAGCAAAGAGATCCACGAAATACAGATGTAACTCTGTGAGTGGAAGTCACATATCACAGAGCAGTTTCTCAGAAAGCTTCTTTCCAGATTTCATCGGAGGATATTTCCTTTTTCAAAATAGCCTTCTATGGGCTTCCAAATATCACTTTGCCAATTCCACAAGAACTGTCTTAGCGAAAGGCTTCTTGAGGGGAAAGCTGTAACTCTGTGAGATGATTTCACAGAACACAATGAAGTTTCTCAGAAAACTTCTTTCTCTTTGTTATCGGAGGATATTTCCTTTGGCCCTATAGTCTTCAAAGGGATCCGAAATATCTGTTCTCAGATTCCACAGAAATAAGGCTAGCAAAGAGATCCACGAAATACAGATGTAATTCTGTGAGTGGAAGTCTCATATCACAGAGGAGTTTCTCAGAAAGCTTCTTTCCAGACTTCATCGGAGGATATTTCCTTTTTCACCTTAGCCCTCTATGGGCTTCCAAATATCACTTTGCCAATGCCACAAGAACTGTCTTAGCGAAAGGCTTCTTGAGGGGAAAGCTGTAACTCTGGGAGATGATTTCACAGAACACAAAGTAGTTTCTCAGAAAGCTTCTTTCTCTTTGTTATCGGAGGATATTTCCTTTGGCCCTATAGTCTTCAAAGGGATCCGAAATATCTGTTCTCAGATTCCACAGAAATAAGGCTAGCAAAGAGATCCACGAAATACAGATGTAACTCTGTGAGTGAAAGTCACATATCACAGAGCAGTTTCTCAGAAAGCTTGTTTCCAGATTTCATCGGAGGATATTTCCTTTTTCACCATAGCCCTCTATGGGCTTCCAAATATCACTTTGCCAATTCCACAAGAACTGTCTTAGCGAAAGGCTTCTTGAGGGGAAAGCTGTAACTCTGTGAGATGATTTCACAGAACACAAAGAAGTTTCTCAGAAAGTTTCTTTCTCTTTGTTATCCGAGGATATTTCCTGTGGCCCTAAAGTCTTCAAAGGGATTCTAAATATCTGCTCTCAGATTCCACAGAAATAAGGCTAGCAAAGAGATCCACGAAATACAGATGTAACTATGTGAGTGGAAGTCACATATCACAGAGCAGTTTCTCAGAAAGGTTCTTTCCAGATTTCATCGGAGGATATTTCCTTTTTCACCATAGCCCTCTATGGGCTTCCAAATATCACTTTGCCAATTCCACAAGAACTGTCTTAGCGAAAGGCTTCTTGAGGGGAAAGCTGTAACTCTGTGAGATGATTTCACAGAACACAAAGAAGTTTCTCAGAAAGCTTCTTTCTCTTTGTTATCGGAGGATATTTCCTTTGGCCCTATAGTCTTCAAAGGGATCCGAAATATCTGTTCTCAGATTCCACAGAAATAAGGCTAGCAATGAGATCCACGAAATACAGATGTAACTCTGTGAGTGGAAGTCACATATCACAGAGCAGTTTCTCAGAAAGCTTCTTTCCAGATTTCATCGGAGGATATTTCCATTTTCACCATAGCCCTCTATGGGCTTCCAAATATCACTTTGCCAATTCCACAAGAACTGTCTTAGCGAAAGGCTTCTTGAGGGGAAAGCTGTAACTCTGTGAGATGATTTCACAGAACACAAAGAAGTTTCTCAGAAAGCTTCTTTCTCTTTGTTATGGGAGGATATTTCCTTTGGCCCTATAGTCTTCAAAGGGATTCTAAGTATCTGCTCTCAGATTCCACAGAAATAAGGCTAGCAAAGAGATCCACGAAATACAGATGAAACTCTGTGAGTGGAAGTCACATATCACAGAGCAGTTTCTCAGAAAGCTTCTTTCCAGATTTCATCGGAGGATATTTCCTTTTTCACCATAGCCGTCTATGGGCTTCCAAATATCACTTTGCCAATTCCACAAGAACTGTCTTAGCGAAAGGCTTCCTGAGGGGAAAGCTGCAACTCTGTGAGATGATTTCACAGAACACAAAGAAGTTTCTCAGAAAACATCTTTCTCTCTGTTATGCGAGGATATTTCCTTTGGCCCTATAGTCTTCAAAGGGATCTGAAATATCTGTTCTCAGATTCCACAGAAATAAGGCTAGCAAAGAGATCCAGGAAATACAGATGTAACTCTGTGAGTGGAAGTCACATATCACAGAGCAGTTTCTCAGAAAGCTTCTTTCCAGATTTCATCGGAGGATATTTCCTTTTTCACCATAGCCCTCTATGGGCTTCCAAATATCACTTTGCCAATTCCACAAGAACTGTCTTAGCGAAAGGCTTCCTGAGGGGAAAGCTGCAACTCTGTGAGATGATTTCACAGAACACAAAGAAGTTTCTCAGAAAACATCTTTCTCTCTGTTATGCGAGGATATTTCCTTTGGCCCTATAGTCTTCAAAGGGATCTGAAATATCTGTTCTCAGATTCCACAGAAATAAGGCTAGCAAAGAGATCCAGGAAATACAGATGTAACTCTGTGAGTGGAAGTCACATATCACAGAGCAGTTTCTCAGAAAGCTTCTTTGCAGATTTCATCTGAGGATATTTCCTTTTTCACCATAGCCCTCTATGGGCTTCCAAATATCACTTTGCCAATTAAACAAGAACTGTCTTAGCGAAAGGCTTCTTGAGGGAAAAGCTGTAACTCTGTGAGATGATTTCACAGAACACAAAGAAGTTTCTCAGAAAGCTTCTTTCTCTTTGATATCGGAGGATATTTCCTTTGGCCCTATAGTCTTCACAGGGATCCGAAATATCTGTTCTCAGATTCCACAGAAATAAGGCTAGCAAAGAGATCCACGAAATACAGATGTAACTCTGTGAGTGGATGTCACATATCACAGAGCAGTTTCTCAGAAGGCTTCTTTCCAGATTTCATCGGAGCATATTTCCTTTTTCACCATAGCCGTCTATGGGCTACCAAATATCACTTTGCCAATTCCACAAGAACAGTCTTAGCGAAAGGATTCTTGAGGGGAAAGCTGTAACTCTGTGAGATGATTTCACAGAACACAAAGAAGTTTCTCAGAAAGCTTCTTTCTCTTTGTTATGGGAGGATATTTCCTTTGGCCCTATAGTCTTCAAAGGGATTCTAAATATCTGCTTTCAGATTCCACAGAAATAAGGCTAGCAAAGAGATCCACGAAATACAGATGTAACTCTGTGAGTGGAAGTCACATATCACAGAGCAGTTTCTCAGAAAGCTTCTTTCCAGATTTCATCGGAGGATATTTCCTTTTTCAAGATAGCCCTCTAGGGGCTTCCAATTATCATTTTGCCAATTCCACAAGAACTGTCTTAGCGAAAGGCTTCTTGAGGGGAAAGCTGTAACTCTGTGAGATGATTTCACAGAACACAATGAAGTTTCTCAAAAAGCTTCTTTCTCTTTGTTATCGGAGGATATTTCCTTTGGCACTGTAGTCTTCAAAGGGATCCGAAATATCTGTTCTCAGATTCCACAGAAATAAGGCTAGCAAAGAGATCCACGAAATACAGATGTAACTCTGTGAGTGGAAGTCACATATCACAGAGCAGTTTCTCAGAAAGCTTGTTTCCAGATTTCATCGGAGGATATTTCCTTTTTCACCGTAGCCCTCTATGGGCTTCCAAATATCACTTTGCCAATTCCACAAGAACTGTCTTAGCGAAAGGCTTCTTGAGGGGAAAGCTGTAACTCTGTGAGATGATTTCACAGAACACAAAGAAGTTTCTCAGAAAGCTTCTTTCTCTTTGTTATCCGAGGATATTTCCTTTGGCCCTACAGTCTTCAAAGGGATTCAAAATATCTGTTCTCAGATTCCACAGAAATAAGGCTAGCAAAGAGATCCACGAAATACAGATGTAACTCTGTGAGTGGAAGTCACATATCACAGAGCAGTTTCTCAGAAAGCTTCTTTCCAGATTTCATTGGAGGATATTTCCTTTTTCACAATAGCCCTCTATGGGCTTCCATATATCACTTTGCCAATTCCACAAGAACTGTCTTAGCGAAAGGTTTCTTGAGAGGAAAGCTGTAACTCTGGGAGATGATTTCACAGAACACAATGAAGTTTCTCAGAAAGCTTCTTTCTCTTTGTTATGGGAGGATATTTCCTTTCTCCCTATAGTCTTCAAAGGGATCCGAAATATCTGTTCTCAGATTCCACAGAAATAAGGCTAGCAAAGAGATCCACGAAATACAGATGTAACTCTGTTAGTGGAAGTCACATATCACAGAGCAGTTTCTCAGAAAGCTTCTTTCCAGATTTCATTGGAGGATATTTCCTTTTTCCGCATAGCCCTCTATGGGCTTCCATATATCACTTTGCCAATTCCACAAGAATTGTCTTAGCGAAAGGCTTCTTGAGGGGAAAGCTGTAACTCTGTGAGATGACTTCACAGAACACAAAGAAGTTTCTCAGAAAGCTTCTTTCTCTTTGTTATCGGAGGATATTTCCTTTGGCCCTATAGTCTTCAAAGGGATTCGAAATATCTGTTCTCAGATTCCACAGAAATAAGGCTAGCAAATAGATCCACGAAATACAGATGTAACTCTGTGAGTGGAAGTCACATATCACAGAGCAGTTTCTCAGAAAGCTTCTTTCCAGATTTCATCGGAGGATATTTCCTTTTTCACCATAGCCCTCTATGGGCTTCCAAATATCACTTTGCCAATTCCACAAGAACTGTCTTAGCGAAAGGCTGCTTGAGGGGAAAGCTGTAACTCTGTGAGATGATTTCACAGAACACAAAGAAGTTTCTCATAAAGCTTCTTTCTCTTTGTTATGGGAGGATATTTCCTTTGGCCATATAGTCTTTAAAGGGATTCTAAATATCTGCTCTCAGATTCCACAGAAATAAGGCTAGCAAAGAGATCCACGAAATACAGATGAAACTCTGTGAGTGGAAGTCACATATCACAGAGCAGTTTCTCAGAAAGCTTCTTTCCAGATTTCATCGGAGGATATTTCCTTTTTCAAAATAGCCCTCTATGGGCTTCCAAATATCACTTTGCCAATTCCACAAGAACTGTCTTAGCGAAAGGCTTCATGAGGGGAAAGCTGTAACTCTGTGAGATGATTTCACAGAACACAAAGAAGTTTCTCAGAAAGCTTCTTTCTCTTTGTTATCGGAGGATATTTCCTTTGGCCCTATAGTCTTCAAAGGGATTCTAAATATCTGCTCTCAGATTCCACAGAAATAAGGCTAGCAAAGAGATCCACGAAATACAGATGAAACTCTGTGAGTGGAAGTCACATATCACAGAGCAGTTTCTCAGAAAGCTTCTTTCCAGATTTCATCTGAGGATATTTCCTTTTTCACCATAGCCCTCTATGGGCTTCCAAATATCACTTTGCCAATTAAACAAGAACTGTCTTAGCGAAAGGCTTCTTGAGGGGAAAGCTGTAACTCTGTGAGATGATTTCACAGAACACAAAGAAGTTTCTCAGAAAGCTTCTTTCTCTTTTTTATCGGAGGATATTTCCTTTGGCCCTATAGTCTTCAAAGGCATCCGAAATATCTGTTCTCAGATTCCACAGAAATAAGGCTAGCAAATAGATCCACGAAATAAAGATGTAACTCTGTGAGTGGAAGTCACATATCACAGAGCAGTTTCTCAGAAAGCTTCTTTCCAGATTTCATCGGAGGATATTTCCTTTTTCACCATAGCCGTCTATGGGCTACCAAATATCACTTTGCCAATTCCACAAGAACAGTCTTAGCGAAAGGCTTCTTGAGGGGAAAGCTGTAACTCTGTGAGATGATTTCACAGAACACAAAGAAGTTTCTCAGAAAGCTTCTTTCTCTTTGTTATGGGAGGATATTTCCTTTGGCCCTATAGTCTTCAAAGGGATCCGAAATATCTGTTCTCAGATTCCACAGAAATAAGGCTAGCAAAGAGATCCACGAAATACAGATGTAACTCTGTGAGTGGAAGTCACATGTCACAGAGCAGTTTATCAGAAAGCTTCTTTCCAGATTTCATCGGAGGATATTTCCTTTGTCAACATAGCCCTCTATGGGCTTCCAAATATCACTTTGCCAATTCCACAAGAACTGTCTTAGCGAAAGGCTTCTTGAGGGGAAAGCTGTAACTCTGTGAGATGATTTCACAGAACACAAAGAAGTTTCTCAGAAAGCTTCTTTCTCTTTCTTATCGGAGGATATTTCTTTGGCCCTATAGTCTTCAAAGGGATCCGAAATGTCTGTTCTCAGATTCCACAGAAATGAGGCTAGCAAAGAGATCCACGAAATACAGATGTAACTCTGTGAGTGGAAGTCACATATCACAGAGCAGTTTCTCAGAAAGCTTCTTTCCAGATTTCATTGGAGGATATTTCCTTTTTCACCATAGCCCTCTATGGGCTTCCAAATATCACTTTGCCAATTCCACAAGAACTGTCTTAGCGAAAGCCTTCTTGAGGGGAAAGCTGTAACTCTGGGAGATGATTTCACAGAACACAAAGAAGTTTCTCAGAACGCTTCCTTCTCTTTGTTATCGGAGGATATTTCCTTTGGCCCTATAGTCTTCAAAGGGATCCGAAATATCTGTTCTCAGATTCCACAGAATTAAGGCTAGCAAAGAGATCCACGAAATACAGATGTAACTCTGTGAGTGGAAGTCACATATCACAGAGCAGTTTCTCAGAAATCTTCTTTCCAGATTTCATCGGAGGATATTTCCTTTTTCAAGATAGCCCTCTAGGGGCTTCCAATTATCATTTTGCCAATTCCACAAGAACTGTCTTAGCGAAAGGCTTCTTGAGGGGAAAGCTATAACTCTGTGAGATGATTTCACAGAACACAATGAAGTTTCTCAAAAAGCTTCTTTCTCTTTGTTATCGGAGGATATTTCCTTTGGCACTGTAGTCTTCAAAGGGATCCGAAATATCTGTTCTCAGATTCCACAGAAATAAGGCTAGCAAAGAGATCCACGAAATACAGATGTAACTCTGTGAGTGGAAGTCACATATCACAGAGCAGTTTCTCAGAAAGCTTCTTTCCAGATTTCATCGGAGGATATTTCCTTTTTCAAAATAGCCCTCTATGGGCTTCCAAATATCACTTTGCCAATTCCACAAGAACTGTCTTAGCGAAAGGCTTCATGAGGGGAAAGCTGTAACTCTGTGAGATGATTTCACAGAACACAAAGAAGTTTCTCAGAAAGCTTCTTTCTCTTTGTTATCGGAGGATATTTCCTTTGGCCCTATAGTCTTCAAAGGGATTCTAAATATCTGCTCTCAGATTCCACAGAAATAAGGCTAGCAAAGAGATCCACGAAATACAGATGAAACTCTGTGAGTGGAAGTCACATATCACAGAGCAGTTTCTCAGAAAGCTTCTTTCCAGATTTCATCTGAGGATATTTCCTTTTTCACCATAGCCCTCTATGGGCTTCCAAATATCACTTTGCCAATTAAACAAGAACTGTCTTAGCGAAAGGCTTCTTGAGGGGAAAGCTGTAACTCTGTGAGATGATTTCACAGAACACAAAGAAGTTTCTCAGAAAGCTTCTTTCTCTTTTTTATCGGAGGATATTTCCTTTGGCCCTATAGTCTTCAAAGGCATCCGAAATATCTGTTCTCAGATTCCACAGAAATAAGGCTAGCAAATAGATCCACGAAATAAAGATGTAACTCTGTGAGTGGAAGTCACATATCACAGAGCAGTTTCTCAGAAAGCTTCTTTCCAGATTTCATCGGAGGATATTTCCTTTTTCACCATAGCCGTCTATGGGCTACCAAATATCACTTTGCCAATTCCACAAGAACAGTCTTAGCGAAAGGCTTCTTGAGGGGAAAGCTGTAACTCTGTGAGATGATTTCACAGAACACAAAGAAGTTTCTCAGAAAGCTTCTTTCTCTTTGTTATGGGAGGATATTTCCTTTGGCCCTATAGTCTTCAAAGGGATCCGAAATATCTGTTCTCAGATTCCACAGAAATAAGGCTAGCAAAGAGATCCACGAAATACAGATGTAACTCTGTGAGTGGAAGTCACATGTCACAGAGCAGTTTATCAGAAAGCTTCTTTCCAGATTTCATCGGAGGATATTTCCTTTGTCAACATAGCCCTCTATGGGCTTCCAAATATCACTTTGCCAATTCCACAAGAACTGTCTTAGCGAAAGGCTTCTTGAGGGGAAAGCTGTAACTCTGTGAGATGATTTCACAGAACACAAAGAAGTTCCTCAGAAAGCTTCTTTCTCTTTCTTATCGGAGGATATTTCTTTGGCCCTATAGTCTTCAAAGGGATCCGAAATGTCTGTTCTCATATTCCACAGAAATGAGGCTAGCAAAGAGATCCACGAAATACAGATGTAACTCTGTGAGTGGAAGTCACATATCACAGAGCAGTTTCTCAGAAAGCTTCTTTCCAGATTTCATTGGAGGATATTTCCTTTTTCACCATAGCCCTCTATGGGCTTCCAAATATCACTTTGCCAATTCCACAAGAACTGTCTTAGCGAAAGGCTTCTTGAGGGGAAAGCTGTAACTCTGGGAGATGATTTCACAGAACACAAAGAAGTTTCTCAGAACGCTTCCTTCTCTTTGTTATCGGAGGATATTTCTTTTGGCCCTATAGTCTTCAAAGGGATCCGAAATATCTGTTCTCAGATTCCACAGAAATAAGGCTAGCAAACAGATCCACGAAATACAGATGTAACTCTGTGAGTGGAAGTCACATATCACAGAGCAGTTTCTCAGAAATCTTCTTTCCAGATTTCATCGGAGGATATTTCCTTTTTCAAGATAGCCCTCTAGGGGCTTCCAATTATCATTTTGCCAATTCCACAAGAACTGTCTTAGCGAAAGGCTTCTTGAGGGGAAAGCTGTAACTCTGTGAGATGATTTCACAGAACACAATGAAGTTTCTCAAAAAGCTTCTTTCTCTTTGTTATCGGAGGATATTTCCTTTGGCACTGTAGTCTTCAAAGGGATCCGAAATATCTGTTCTCAGATTCCACAGAAATAAGGCTAGCAAAGAGATCCACGAAATACAGATGTAACTCTGTGAGTGGAAGTCACATATCACAGAGCAGTTTCTCAGAAAGCTTCTTTCCAGATTTCATCGGAGGATATTTCCTTTTTCAAGATAGCCCTCTATGGGCTTCCAAATATCACTTTGCCAATTCCACAAGAACTGTCTTAGCGAAAGGCTTCTTGAGGGGAAAGCTGTAATTCTGTGAGATGATTTCACAGAACACCAAGAAATTTCTCAGAAAGCTTCTTTCTCTTTGTTATCGGAAGATATTTCCTTTGGCCCTATAGGCTTCAAAAGGATCCGAAATATCTGTTTTCAGATTCCACAGAAATAAGACTAGCAAAGAGATCCACGAAATACAGATGTAACTCTGTGAGTGGAAGTCACATATCACAGAGCAGTTTCTCAGAAGCTTCTTTCCAGATTTCATCCGAGGATATTTCCTTTTTCAAGATAGCCCTCTATGAGCTTCCAAATATCACTTTGCCAATTCCACAAGAACTGTCTTAGCGAAAGGCTTCTTGAGAGGAAAGCTGTAACTCTGGGAGATGATTTCACAGAACACAATGAAGTTTCTCAGAAAGCTTCTTTCTCTTTGTTATGGGAGGATATTTCCTTTCTCCCTATAGTCTTCAAAGGGATCCGAAATATCTGTTCTCAGATTCCACAGAAATAAGGCTATCAAAGAGATCCACGAAATACAGATGTAACTCTGTTACTGGAAGTCACATATCACAGAGCAGTTTCTCAGAAAGCTTCTTTCTCTTTGTTATCGGAGGATATTTCCTTTGGCCCTATAGTCTTCAAAGGGATCCGAAATATCTGTTCTCAGATTCCACAGAAATAAGGCTAGCAAAGAGATCCACGAAATACAGATGTAACTCTGCGAGTGGAAGTCACATATCACAGAGCAGTTTCTCAGAAAGCTTCTTTCCAGATTTCATCGGAGGATATTTCCTTTTTCACCATAGCCGTCTATGGGTTACCAAATATCACTTTGCCAATTCCACAAGAACTGTCTTAGCGAAAGGCTTCTTGAGGGGAAAGCTGTAACTCTGTGAGATGATTTCACAGAACACAAAGAAGTTTCTCAGAAAGCTTCTTTCTCTTTGTTATCAGAGGATATTTCCTGTGGCCCTACAGTCTTCAAAGGGATCCGAAATATCTGTTCTCAGATTCCACAGAAATAAGGCTAGCAAAGAGATCCACGAAATACAGATGTAACTCTGTGAGTGGAAGTCACATATCACAGAGCAGTTTCTCAGAAAGCTTCTTTCCAGATTTCATCGGAGGATATTTCCTTTTTCAAGATATCCCTCTATGGGCTTCCAAATATCACTTTGCCAATTCCACAAGAACTCTCTTAGCGAAAGGCTTCTTGAGGGGAAAGCTGTAACTCTGTGAGATGATTTCACAGAACACAAAGAAGTTTCTCAGAAAGCTTCTTTCTCTTTTTTATCGGAGGATATTTCCTTTGGCCCTATAGACTTCAAAGGGATCCGAAATATCTGTTCTCAGATTCCACAGAAATAAGGCTAGCAAAGAGATCCACGAAATAAAGATGTAACTCTGTGAGTGGAAGTCACATATCACAGAGCAGTTTCTCAGAAAGCTTCTTTCCAGATTTCATCAGAGGATATTTCCTTTTTCACCATAGCCGTCTATGGGCTACCAAATATCACTTTGCCAATTCCACAAGAACAGTCTTAGCGAAAGGCTTCTTGAGGGGAAAGCTGTAACTCTGTGAGATGATTTCACAGAACACAAAGAAGTTTCTCAGAAAGCTTCTTTCTCTTTGTTATGGGAGGATATTTCCTTTGGCCCTATAGTCTTCAAAGGGATCCGAAATATCTGTTCTCAGATTCCACAGAAATAAGGCTAGCAAAGAGATCCACGAAATACAGATGTAACTCTGTGAGTGGAAGTCACATGTCACAGAGCAGTTTATCAGAATGCTTCTTTCCAGATTTCATCGGAGGATATTTCCTTTGTCACCATAGCCCTTATGGGCTTCCAAATATCACTTTGCCAATTCCACAAGAACTGTCTTAGCGAAAGGCTTCTTGAGAGGAAATCTGTAACTCTGGGAGATGATTTCACAGAACACAATGAAGTTTCTCAGAAAGCTTCTTTCTCTTTGTTATGGGAGGATATTTCCTTTCTCCCTATAGTCTTCAAAGGGATCCGAAATATCTGTTCTCAGATACCACAGAAATAAGGCTAGCAAAGAGATCCACGAAATACAGATGTAACTCTGTTAGTGGAAGTCACATATCACAGAGCAGTTTCTCAGAAAGCTTCTTTCCAGATTTCATTGGAGGATATTTCCTTTTTCACCATAGCCCTCTATGGGCTTCCAAATATCACTTTGCCAATTCCACAAGAATTGTCTTAGCGAAAGGCTTCTTGAGGGGAAAGCTGTAACTCTGTGAGATGACTTCACAGAACACAAAGAAGTTTCTCAGAAAGCTTCTTTCTCTTTGTTATCGGAGGATATTTCCTTTGGCCCTATAGTCTTCAAAGGGATCCGAAATATCTGTTCTCAGATTCCACAGAAATAAGGCTAGCAAATAGATCCACGAAATACAGATGTAACTCTGTGAGTGGAAGTCACATATCACAGAGCAGTTTCTCAGAAAGCTTCTTTCCAGATTTCATCGGAGGATATTTCCTTTTTCACCATAGCACTCTATGGGCTTCCAAATATCACTTTGCCAATTCCACAAGAACTGTCTTAGCGAAAGGCTGCTTGAGGGGAAAGCTGTAACTCTGTGAGATGATTTCACAGAACACAAAGAAGTTTCTCAGAAAGCTTCTTTCTCTTTGTTATGGGAGGATATATCCTTTGCCCCTATAGTCTTCAAAGGGATTCTAAATATCTGCTCTCAGATTCCACAGAAATAAGGCTAGCAAAGAGATCCACGAAATACAGATGAAACTCTGTGAGTGGAAGTCACATATCACAGAGCAGTTTCTCAGAAAGCTTCTTTCCAGATTTCATCTGAGGATATTTCCTTTTTCACCATAGCCCTCTATGGGCTTCCAAATATCACTTTGCCAATTAAACAAGAACTGTCTTAGCGAAAGGCTTCTTGAGGGGAAAGCTGTAACTCTGTGAGATGATTTCACAGAACACAAAGAAGTTTCTCAGAAAGCTTCTTTCTCTTTGTTATCGGAGGATATTTCCTTTGGCCCTATAGTCTTCAAAGGGATTCTAAATATCTGCTCTCAGATTCCACAGAAATAAGGCTAGCAAAGAGATCCACGAAATACAGATGAAACTCTGTGAGTGGAAATCACATATCACAGAGCAGTTTCTCAGAAAGCTTCTTTCCAGATTTCATCTGAGGATATTTCCTTTTTCACCATAGCCCTCTATGGGCTTCCAAATATCACTTTGCCAATTAAACAAGAACTGTCTTAGCGAAAGGCTTCTTGAGGGGAAAGCTGTAACTCTGTGAGATGATTTCACAGAACACAAAGAAGTTTCTCAGAAAGCTTCTTTCTCTTTTTTATCGGAGGATATTTCCTTTGGCCCTATAGTCTTCAAAGGGATCCGAAATATCTGTTCTCAGATTCCACAGAAATAAGGCTAGCAAAGAGATCCACGAAATAAAGATGTAACTCTGTGAGTGGAAGTCACATATCACAGAGCAGTTTCTCAGAAAGCTTCTTTCCAGATTTCATCGGAGGATATTTCCTTTTTCACCATAGCCGTCTATGGGCTACCAAATATCACTTTGCCAATTCCACAAGAACAGTCTTAGCGAAAGGCTTCTTGAGGGGAAAGCTGTATCTCTGTGAGATGATTTCACAGAACACAAAGAAGTTTCTCAGAAAGCTTCTTTCTCTTTGTTATGGGAGGATATTTCCTTTGGCCCTATAGTCTTCAAAGGGATCCGAAATATCTGTTCTCAGATTCCACAGAAATAAGGCTAGCAAAGAGATCCACGAAATACAGATGTAACTCTGTGAGTGGAAGTCACATGTCACAGAGCAGTTTATCAGAAAGCTTCTTTCCAGATTTCATCGGAGGATATTTCCTTTGTCACCATAGCCCTCTATGGGCTTCCAAATATCACTTTGCCAATTCCACAAGAACTGTCTTAGCGAAAGGCTTCTTGAGGGGAAAGCTGTAACTCTGTGAGATGATTTCACAGAACACAAAGAAGTTTCTCAGAAAGCTTCTTTCTCTTTCTTATCGGAGGATATTTCTTTGCCCCTATAGTCTTCAAAGGGATCCGAAATGTCTGTTCTCAGATTCCACAGAAATGAGGCTAGCAAAGAGATCCACGAAATACAGATGTAACTCTGTGAGTGGAAGTCACATATCACAGAGCAGTTTCTCAGAAAGCTTCTTTCCAGATTTCATTGGAGGATATTTCCTTTTTCACCATAGCCCTCTATGGGCTTCCAAATATCACTTTGCCAATTCCACAAGAACTGTCTTAGCGAAAGCCTTCTTGAGGGGAAAGCTGTAACTCTGGGAGATGATTTCACAGAACACAAAGAAGTTTCTCAGAACGCTTCCTTCTCTTTGTTATCGGAGGATATTTCCTTTGGCCCTATAGTCTTCAAAGGGATCCGAAATATCTGTTCTCAGATTCCACAGAAATAAGGCTAGCAAAGAGATCCACGAAATACAGATGTAACTCTGTGAGTGGAAGTCACATATCACAGAGCAGTTTCTCAGAAAGCTTCTTTCCAGATTTCATCGGAGGATATTTCATTTTTCAAGATAGCCCTCTAGGGGCTTCCAATTATCATTTTGCCAATTCCACAAGAACTGTCTTAGCGAAAGGCTTCTTGAGGGGAAAGCTGTAACTCTGTGAGATGATTTCACAGAACACAATGATGTTTCTCAAAAAGCTTCTTTCTCTTTGTTATCGGAGGATATTTCCTTTGGCACTGTAGTCTTCAAAGGGATCCGAAATATCTGTTCTCAGATTCCACAAAAATAAGGCTAGCAAAGAGATCCACGAAATACAGACGTAACTCTGTGAGTGGAAGTCACATATCACAGAGCAGTTTCTCAGAAAGCTTCTTCCCAGATTTCATCGGAGGATATTTCCTTTTTCACCATAGCCCTCTATGGGCTTCCAAATATCACTTTGCCAATTCCACAAGAACTGTCTTAGCGAAAGGCTTCTTGAGGGGAAAGCTGTAATTCTGTGAGATGATTTCACAGAACACAAAGAAGTTTCTCAGAAAGCTTCTTTCTCTTTGTTATCGGAAGATATTTCCTTTGGCCCTATAGTCTTCAAAAGGATCCGAAATAACTGTTTTCAGATTCCACAGAAATAAGACTAGCAAAGAGATCCACGAAATACAGATGTAACTCTGTGAGTGGAAGTCACATATCACAGAGCAGTTTCTCAGAAGCTTCTTTCCAGATTTCATCGGAGGATATTTCCTTTTTCAAGATAGCCCTCTATGGGCTTCCAAATATCACTTTGCCAATTCCACAAGAACTGTCTTAGCGAAAGGCTTCTTGAGAGGAAAGCTGTAACTCTGTGAGATGATTTCACAGAACACAAAGAAGTTTCTCAGAAAACTTCTTTCTCTTTGTTATCGGAGGATATTTCCTTTGGCCCTATAGTCTTCAAAGGGATTCTAAATATCTGCTCTCAGATTCCACAGAAATAAGGCTAGCAAAGAGATCCACGAAATACAGATGTAACTCTGTGAGTGGAAGTCACATATCACAGAGCAGTTTCTCAGAAAGCTTCTTTCCAGATTTCATTGGAGGATATTGCCTTTTTCACCATAGCCCTCTAAGGGGTTCCAAATATCACTTTGCCAATTCCACAAGAACTGTCTTAGCGAAAGGCTTCTTGAGGGGAAAGCTGTAACTCTGTGAGATGATTTCACAGAACACAATAAAGTATCTCAGAAATCTTCATTCTCTTTGTTATCGGAGGATATTTCCTTTGGCCCTATAGTCTTCAAAGGGATAGGAAATATCTGTTCTCAGATTCCACAGAAATAAGGCTAGCAAAGAGATCCACGAAATACAGATGTAATTCTGTGAGTGGAAGTCACATATCACAGAGCACTTTCTCAGAAAGCTTCTTTGCAGATTTCATCGGAGGATACTTCCTTTTTCACCATAGCCCTCTATGGGCTTCCAAATATCACTTTGCCAATTCCACAAGAACTGTCTTAGCGAAAGGCTTCTTGAGGGTAAAGCTGTAACTCTGTGAGATGATTTCACAGAACACAAAGAAGTTTCTCAGAAAAATTCTTTCTCTTTGTTATGGGAGGATATTTCCTTTGGCCCTATAGTCTTCAAAGGGATTCTAAATATCTGCTCTCAGATTCCACAGAAATAATGCTAGCAAAGAGATCCACGAAATACAGATGTAACTCTGTGAGTGAAAGTCACATATCACAGAGCAGTTTCTCAGAAAGCTTCTTTCCAGATTTCATGGGAGCATATTGCCTTTTTCACCATAGCCCTCTAAGGGGTTCCAAATATCACTTTGCCAATTCCACAAGAACTGTCTTAGCGAAAGGCTTCTGAGGGGAAAGCTGTAACTCTGTGAGATGATTTCACAGAACACAAAGAAGTTTCTCAGAAAGCTTCTTTCTCTTTGTTATCGGAGGATATTTCCTTTGGCCCTATTGTCTACAAGGGGATTCTAAATATCTGCTTTCAGATTCCACAGAAATAAGGCTAGCAAAGAGATCCACGAAATACAGATGTAACTCTGTGAGTGGAAGTCACATATCACAGAGCAGTTTCTCAGAAAGCTTCTTTCCAGATTTCATTGGAGGATATTTCCTTTTTCACCATTGCCCTCTTTGGGCTTCCAAATATCACTTTGCCAATTCCACAAGAACTGTCTTAGCGAAAGGCTTCTTGAGGGGAAAGCTGTAACTCTGTGAGATGATTTCACAGAACACAAAGAAGTTTCTCAGAAAGCTTCTTTCTCTTTGTTATCGGAGGATATTTCCTTTGGCCCTATAGTCTTCAAAGGCATCCGAAATATCTGTTCTCAGATTCCACAGAAATAAGGCTAGCAAATAGATCCACGAAATACAGATGTAACTCTGTGAGTGGAAGTCACATATCATGGAGCAATTTCTCAGAAAGCTTCTTTCCAGATTTCATCTGATGATATTTCCTTTTTCATCATAGCCCTCTATGGGCTTCCAAATATCACTTTGCCAATTCCACAAGAACTGTCTTAGCGAAAGGCTTCTTGAGGGGAAAGCTGTAACTCTGTGAGATGATTTCACAGAACACAAAGAAGTTTCTCAGAAAACTTCTTTCTCTTTGTTATCGGAGGATATTTCCTTTGGCCCTATAGTCTTCAAAGGGATTCTAAATATCTGCTCTCAGATTCCACAGAAATAAGGCTAGCAAAGAGATCCACGAAATACAGATGTAACTCTGTGAGTGGAAGTCACATATCACAGAGCAGTTTCTCAGAAAGCTTCTTTCCAGATTTCATTGGAGGATATTGCCTTTTTCACCATAGCCCTCTAAGGGGTTCCAAATATCACTTTGCCAATTCCACAAGAACTGTCTTAGCGAAAGGCTTCTTGAGGGGAAAGCTGTAACTCTGTTAGATGATTTCACAGAACACAATAAAGTATCTCAGAAAGCTTCATTCTCTTTGTTATCGGAGGATATTTCCTTTGGCCCTATAGTCTTCAAAGGGATAGGAAATATCTGTTCTCAGATTCCACAGAAATAAGGCTAGCAAAGAGATCCACGAAATACAGATGTAATTCTGTGAGTGGAAGTCACATATCACAGAGCACTTTCTCAGAAAGCTTCTTTGCAGATTTCATCGGAGGATACTTCCTTTTTCACCATAGCCCTCTATGGGCTTCCAAATATCACTTTGCCAATTCCACAAGAACTGTCTTAGCGAAAGGCTTCTTGAGGGTAAAGCTGTAACTCTGTGAGATGATTTCACAGAACACAAAGAAGTTTCTCAGAAAAATTCTTTCTCTTTGTTATGGGAGGATATTTCCTTTGGCCCTATAGTCTTCAAAGGGATTCTAAATATCTGCTCTCAGATTCCACAGAAATAATGCTAGCAAAGAGATCCACGAAATACAGATGTAACTCTGTGAGTGAAAGTCACATATCACAGAGCAGTTTCTCAGAAAGCTTCTTTCCAGATTTCATGGGAGCATATTGCCTTTTTCACCATAGCCCTCTAAGGGGTTCCAAATATCACTTTGCCAATTCCACAAGAACTGTCTTAGCGAAAGGCTTCTGAGGGGAAAGCTGTAACTCTGTGAGATGATTTCACAGAACACAAAGAAGTTTCTCAGAAAGCTTCTTTCTCTTTGTTATCGGAGGATATTCCCTTTGGCCCTATTGTCTACAAGGGGATTCTAAATATCTGCTTTCAGATTCCACAGAAATAAGGCTAGCAAAGAGATCCACGAAATACAGATGTAACTCTGTGAGTGGAAGTCACATATCACAGAGCAGTTTCTCAGAAAGCTTCTTTCCAGATTTCATTGGAGGATATTTCCTTTTTCACCATTGCCCTCTTTGGGCTTCCAAATATCACTTTGCCAATTCCACAAGAACTGTCTTAGCGAAAGGCTTCTTGAGGGGAAAGCTGTAACTCTGTGAGATGATTTCACAGAACACAAAGAAGTTTCTCAGAAAGCTTCTTTCTCTTTGTTATCGGAGGATATTTCCTTTGGCCCTATAGTCTTCAAAGGCATCCGAAATATCTGTTCTCAGATTCCACAGAAATAAGGCTAGCAAATAGATCCACGAAATACAGATGTAACTCTGTGAGTGGAAGTCACATATCATGGAGCAATTTCTCAGAAAGCTTCTTTCCAGATTTCATCTGATGATATTTCCTTTTTCATCATAGCCCTCTATGGGCTTCCAAATATCACTTTGCCAATTCCACAAGAACTGTCTTAGCGAAAGGCTTCTTGAGCGGAAAGCTGTAACTCTGTGAGATGATTTCACAGAACCCAAAGAAGTTTCTCAGAAAGCTTCTTTCTCTTTGTTATCGTTGGATATTTCCTTTGGCCCTATAGTCTTCAAAGTGATCCGAAATATCTGTTCTCAGATTCCACAGAAATAAGGCTAGCAAAGAGATCCACGAAATACAGATGTAACTCTCTGAGTGGAAGTCACATATCACAGAGAAGTTTCTCAGAAAGCTTCTTTCCAGATTTCATCGGAGGATATTTCCTTTTTCACCATAGCCCTCTATGGGCTTCCAAATATCACTTTGCCAATTCCACAAGAACTGTCTTAGCGAAAGGCTTCTTGAGGGAAAAGCTGTAACTCTGTGAGATGATTTCACAGAACACAAAGAAGTTTCTCAGAAAGCTTCTTTCTCTTTGTTATGGGAGGATATTTCCTTTGTCCCTATAGTCTTCAAAGGGATCCGAAATATCTGTTCTCAGATTCCACAGAAATAAGGCTAGCAAAGAGATCCACGAAATACAGATGTAACTCTGTGAGTGGAAGTCACATATCACAGAGCAGATTCTCAGAAAGCTTCTTTCCAGATTTCATCGGAGGATATTTCCTTTTTCACCATAGCCCTCTATGGGCTTCCAAATATCACTTTGCCAACTCCACAAGAACTGTCTTAGCGAAAGGCTTCTTGAGGGGAAAGCTGTAACTCTGTGAGATGATTTCACAGAACACAAAGAAGTTTCTCAGAAAGCTTCTTTCTCTTTCTTATCGGAGGATATTTCTTTGGCCCTATAGTCTTCAAAGCGATCCGAAATATCTGTTCTCAGATTCCACAGAAATGAGGCTAGCAAAGAGATCCACGAAATACAGATGTAACTCTGTGAGTGGAAGTCACATATCACAGTGCAGTTTCTCAGAAAGCTTCTTTCCAGATTTCATCGGAGGATATTTCCTTTTTCACCATAGCCCTCTATGGGCTTCCAAATATCACTTTGCCAATTCCACAAGAACTGTCTTAGCGAAAGGCTTCTTGAGGGGAAAGCTGTAACTCTGTGAGATGATTTCACAGAACACAAAGAAGTTTCTCAGAAAGCTTCTTTCTCTTTGTTATCGGAGGATATTTCCTTTGGCCCTATAGTCTTCAAAGGGATCCGAAATATCTGTTCTCAGATTCCACAGAAATAAGGCTAGCAACGAGATCCACGAAATACAGATGTAACTCTGTGAGTGGAAGTCACATATCCCAGAGCAGTTTCTTAGAAAGCTTATTTCCAGATTTCATCGGAGGATATTTCCTTTGTCACAATAGCTCTCTATTGGCTTCCAAATATCACTTTGCCAATTCCACAAGAACTGTCTTAGCGAAAGGCTTCTTGAGGGGAAAGCTGTAACTCTGTTAGATGATTTCACAGAACACAAAGAAGTTTCTCAGAAAGCTTTCTCTTTCTTATCGGAGGATATTTCCTTTGGCCCTATAGTCTTCAAAGGGATCCGAAATATCTGTTCTCAGATTCCACAGAAATAAGGCTAGCAAAGAGATCCACGAAATACAGATGTAACTCTGTGAGAGGAAGTCACATATCACAGAGCAGTTTCTCAGAAAGCTTCTTTCCAGATTTCATTGGAGGATATTTCCTTTTTCACCATAGCCCTCTATGGGCTTCCAAATATCACTTTGCCAATTCCACAAGAACTGTCTTAGCGAAAGGCTTCTTGAGGGGAAATCTGTAACTCTGTGAGATGATTTCAGAGAACACAAAGAAGTTTCTCAGAAAACTTCTTTCTCTTTGTTATCGGAGGATATTTCCTTTGGCCCTATAGTCTTCAAAGGGATTCTAAATATCTGCTCTCAGATTCCACAGAAATAAGGCTAGCAAAGAGATCCACGAAATACAGATGTAACTCTGTGAGTGGAAGTCACATATCACAGAGCAGTTTCTCAGAAAGCTTCTTTCCAGATTTCATCCGTGGATATTTCCTTTTTCAAGATAGCCCTCTATGGGCTTCCAAATATCACTTTGCCATTTCCACAAGAACTGTCTTAGCGAAAGGCTTCTTGAGAGGAAAGCTGTAACTCAGGGAGATGATTTCACAGAACACAATGAAGTTTCTCCGAAAGCTTCTTTCTCTTTGTTATGGGAGGATATTTCCTTTCTCCCTATAGTCTTCAAAGGGATCCGAAATATCTGTTCTCAGATTCCACAGAAATAAGGCTAGTAAAGAGATCCACGAAATACAGATGTAACTCTGTGAGTGGAAGTCACATATCACAGAGCAGTTTCTCAGAAAGCTTCTTTCCAGATTTCATCGGAGGATATTTCCTTTTTCACCATAGCACTCTATGGGCTTCCAAGTATCACTTTTCCAATTCCACAAGAACTGTTTTAGCGAAAGGCTTTTGAGGGGAAAGCTGTAACTCTGACAGATGATTTCACAGAACACAAAGAAGTTTCTCAGAAACCTTCTTTCTCTTTGTTATCGGAGGATATTTCCTTTGGCCCTATAGTCTTCAAAGGGATCCGAAATATCTGTTCTCAGATTCCACAGAAATAAGGCTAGCAAAGAGATCCACGAAATACAGATGTAACTCTGTGAGTGGAAGTCACATATCACAGAGCAGTTTCTCAGAAAGCTTCTTTCCAGATTTCATCGGAGGATATTTCCTTTTTCACCATAGCTGTCTATGGGCTTCCAAATATCACTTTGCCAATTCCACAAGAACTGTCTTAGCGAAAGGCTTCTTGAGGGGAAAGCTGTAAATCTGTGAGATGATTTCACAGAACACAAAGAAGTTTCTCAGAAAGCTTCTTTCTCTTTGTTATCGGAGGATATTTCCTTTGGCCCTTTAGTCTTCAAAGGGATCCGAAATATCTGTTCTCAGATTCCACAGAAATAAGGCTAGCAAAGAGATCCACGAAATACAGATGTAACTCTGTGAGTGGAAGTCACATATCACAGAGCAGTTTCTCAGAAATCTTCTTTCCAGATTTCATCGGAGGATATTTCCTTTTTCACCATAGCCGTCTATGGGCTTCCAAATATCACTTTGCCAATTCCACGAGAACTGTCTTAGCGAAAGGCTTCTTGAGGGGAAAGCTGTAACTCTGTGAGATGATTTCACAGAACACAAAGAAGTTTCTCAGAAAGCTTCTTTCTCTTTGTTATGGGAGCATATTTCCTTTGGCCCTATAGTCTTCAAAGGGATCCGAAATATCTGTTCTCAGATTCCACAGAAATAAGGCTAGCAAAGAGATCCACGAAATACAGATGTAACTCTGTGAGTGGAAGTCACATGTCACAGAGCAGTTTATCAGAAAGCTTCTTTCCAGATTTCATCGGAGGATATTTCCTTTGTCAACATAGCCCTCTATGGGCTTCCAAATATCACTTTGCCAATTCCACAAGAACTGTCTTAGCGAAAGGCTTCTTGAGGGGAAAGCTGTAACTCTGTGAGATGATTTCACAGAACACAAAGAAGTTTCTCAGAAAGCTTCTTTCTCTTTCTTATCGGAGGATATTTCTTTGGCCCTATAGTCTTCAAAGGGATCCGAAATGTCTGTTCTCAGATTCCACAGAAATGAGGCTAGCAAAGAGATCCACGAAATACAGATGTAACTCTGTGAGTGGAAGTCACATATCACAGAGCATTTTCTCAGAAAGCTTCTTTCCAGATTTCATTGGAGGATATTTCCTTTTTCACCATAGCCCTCTATGGGCTTCCAAATATCACTTTGCCAATTCCACAAGAACTGTCTTAGCGAAAGCCTTCTTGAGGGGAAAGCTGTAACTCTGGGAGATGATTTCACAGAACACAAAGAAGTTTCTCAGAACGCTTCCTTCTCTTTGTTATCGGAGGATATTTCCTTTGGCCCTATAGTCTTCAAAGGGATCCGAAATATCTGTTCTCAGATTCCACAGAAATAAGGCTAGCAAAGAGATCCACGAAATACAGATGTAACTCTGTGAGTGGAAGTCACATATCACAGAGCAGTTTCTCAGAAATCTTCTTTCCAGATTTCATCGGAGGATATTTCCTTTTTCAAGATAGCCCTCTAGGGGCTTCCAATTATCATTTTGCCAATTCCACAAGAACTGTCTTAGCGAAAGGCTTCTTGAGGGGAAAGCTATAACTCTGTGAGATGATTTCACAGAACACAATGAAGTTTCTCAAAAAGCTTCTTTCTCTTTGTTATCGGAGGATATTTCCTTTGGCACTGTAGTCTTCAAAGGGATCCGAAATATCTGTTCTCAGATTCCACAGAAATAAGGCTAGCAAAGAGATCCACGAAATACAGATGTAACTCTGTGAGTGGAAGTCACATATCACAGAGCAGTTTCTCAGAAAGCTTCTTTCCAGATTTCATCGGAGGATATTTCCTTTTTCAAAATAGCCCTCTATGGGCTTCCAAATATCACTTTGCCAATTCCACAAGAACTGTCTTAGCGAAAGGCTTCATGAGGGGAAAGCTGTAACTCTGTGAGATGATTTCACAGAACACAAAGAAGTTTCTCAGAAAGCTTCTTTCTCTTTGTTATCGGAGGATATTTCCTTTGGCCCTATAGTCTTCAAAGGGATTCTAAATATCTGCTCTCAGATTCCACAGAAATAAGGCTAGCAAAGAGATCCACGAAATACAGATGAAACTCTGTGAGTGGAAGTCACATATCACAGAGCAGTTTCTCAGAAAGCTTCTTTCCAGATTTCATCTGAGGATATTTCCTTTTTCACCATAGCCCTCTATGGGCTTCCAAATATCACTTTGCCAATTAAACAAGAACTGTCTTAGCGAAAGGCTTCTTGAGGGGAAAGCTGTAACTCTGTGAGATGATTTCACAGAACACAAAGAAGTTTCTCAGAAAGCTTCTTTCTCTTTTTTATCGGAGGATATTTCCTTTGGCCCTATAGTCTTCAAAGGCATCCGAAATATCTGTTCTCAGATTCCACAGAAATAAGGCTAGCAAATAGATCCACGAAATAAAGATGTAACTCTGTGAGTGGAAGTCACATATCACAGAGCAGTTTCTCAGAAAGCTTCTTTCCAGATTTCATCGGAGGATATTTCCTTTTTCACCATAGCCGTCTATGGGCTACCAAATATCACTTTGCCAATTCCACAAGAACAGTCTTAGCGAAAGGCTTCTTGAGGGGAAAGCTGTAACTCTGTGAGATGATTTCACAGAACACAAAGAAGTTTCTCAGAAAGCTTCTTTCTCTTTGTTATGGGAGGATATTTCCTTTGGCCCTATAGTCTTCAAAGGGATCCGAAATATCTGTTCTCAGATTCCACAGAAATAAGGCTAGCAAAGAGATCCACGAAATACAGATGTAACTCTGTGAGTGGAAGTCACATGTCACAGAGCAGTTTATCAGAAAGCTTCTTTCCAGATTTCATCGGAGGATATTTCCTTTGTCAACATAGCCCTCTATGGGCTTCCAAATATCACTTTGCCAATTCCACAAGAACTGTCTTAGCGAAAGGCTTCTTGAGGGGAAAGCTGTAACTCTGTGAGATGATTTCACAGAACACAAAGAAGTTTCTCAGAAAGCTTCTTTCTCTTTCTTATCGGAGGATATTTCTTTGGCCCTATAGTCTTCAAAGGGATCCGAAATGTCTGTTCTCATATTCCACAGAAATGAGGCTAGCAAAGAGATCCACGAAATACAGATGTAACTCTGTGAGTGGAAATCACATATCACAGAGCAGTTTCTCAGAAAGCTTCTTTCCAGATTTCATTGGAGGATATTTCCTTTTTCACCATAGCCCTCTATGGGCTTCCAAATATCACTTTGCCAATTCCACAAGAACTGTCTTAGCGAAAGGCTTCTTGAGGGGAAAGCTGTAACTCTGTGAGATGATTTCACAGAACACAAAGAAGTTTCTCAGAACGCTTCCTTCTCTTTGTTATCGGAGGATATTTCTTTTGGCCCTATAGTCTTCAAAGGGATCCGAAATATCTGTTCTCAGATTCCACAGAAATAAGGCTAGCAAACAGATCCACGAAATACAGATGTAACTCTGTGAGTGGAAGTCACATATCACAGAGCAGTTTCTCAGAAATCTTCTTTCCAGATTTCATCGGAGGATATTTCCTTTTTCAAGATAGCCCTCTAGGGGCTTCCAATTATCATTTTGCCAATTCCACAAGAACTGTCTTAGCGAAAGGCTTCTTGAGGGGAAAGCTGTAACTCTGTGAGATGATTTCACAGAACACAATGAAGTTTCTCAAAAAGCTTCTTTCTCTTTGTTATCGGAGGATATTTCCTTTGGCACTGTAGTCTTCAAAGGGATCCGAAATATCTGTTCTCAGATTCCACAGAAATAAGGCTAGCAAAGAGATCCACGAAATACAGATGTAACTCTGTGAGTGGAAGTCACATATCACAGAGCAGTTTCTCAGAAAGCTTCTTTCCAGATTTCATCGGAGGATATTTCCTTTTTCAAGATAGCCCTCTATGGGCTTCCAAATATCACTTTGCCAATTCCACAAGAACTGTCTTAGCGAAAGGCTTCTTGAGGGGAAAGCTGTAATTCTGTGAGATGATTTCACAGAACACCAAGAAATTTCTCAGAAAGCTTCTTTCTCTTTGTTATCGGAAGATATTTCCTTTGGCCCTATAGGCTTCAAAAGGATCCGAAATATCTGTTTTCAGATTCCACAGAAATAAGACTAGCAAAGAGATCCACGAAATACAGATGTAACTCTGTGAGTGGAAGTCACATATCACAGAGCAGTTTCTCAGAAGCTTCTTTCCAGATTTCATCGGAGGATATTTCCTTTTTCAAGATAGCCCTCTATGAGCTTCCAAATATCACTTTGCCAATTCCACAAGAACTGTCTTAGCGAAAGGCTTCTTGAGAGGAAAGCTGTAACTCTGGGAGATGATTTCACAGAACACAATGAAGTTTCTCAGAAAGCTTCTTTCTCTTTGTTATGGGAGGATATTTCCTTTCTCCCTATAGTCTTCAAAGGGATCCGAAATATCTGTTCTCAGATTCCACAGAAATAAGGCTATCAAAGAGATCCACGAAATACAGATGTAACTCTGTTACTGGAAGTCACATATCACAGAGCAGTTTCTCAGAAAGCTTCTTTCTCTTTGTTATCGGAGGATATTTCCTTTGGCCCTATAGTCTTCAAAGGGATCCGAAATATCTGTTCTCAGATTCCACAGAAATAAGGCTAGCAAAGAGATCCACGAAATACAGATGTAACTCTGCGAGTGGAAGTCACATATCACAGAGCAGTTTCTCAGAAAGCTTCTTTCCAGATTTCATCGGAGGATATTTCCTTTTTCACCATAGCCGTCTATGGGTTACCAAATATCACTTTGCCAATTCCACAAGAACTGTCTTAGCGAAAGGCTTCTTGAGGGGAAAGCTGTAACTCTGTGAGATGATTTCACAGAACACAAAGAAGTTTCTCAGAAAGCTTCTTTCTCTTTGTTATCAGAGGATATTTCCTGTGGCCCTACAGTCTTCAAAGGGATCCGAAATATCTGTTCTCAGATTCCACAGAAATAAGGCTAGCAAAGAGATCCACGAAATACAGATGTAACTCTGTGAGTGGAAGTCACATATCACAGAGCAGTTTCTCAGAAAGCTTCTTTCCAGATTTCATCGGAGGATATTTCCTTTTTCAAGATATCCCTCTATGGGCTTCCAAATATCACTTTGCCAATTCCACAAGAACTCTCTTAGCGAAAGGCTTCTTGAGGGGAAAGCTGTAACTCTGTGAGATGATTTCACAGAACACAAAGAAGTTTCTCAGAAAGCTTCTTTCTCTTTTTTATCGGAGGATATTTCCTTTGGCCCTATAGACTTCAAAGGGATCCGAAATATCTGTTCTCAGATTCCACAGAAATAAGGCTAGCAAAGAGATCCACGAAATAAAGATGTAACTCTGTGAGTGGAAGTCACATATCACAGAGCAGTTTCTCAGAAAGCTTCTTTCCAGATTTCATCAGAGGATATTTCCTTTTTCACCATAGCCGTCTATGGGCTACCAAATATCACTTTGCCAATTCCACAAGAACAGTCTTAGCGAAAGGCTTCTTGAGGGGAAAGCTGTAACTCTGTGAGATGATTTCACAGAACACAAAGAAGTTTCTCAGAAAGCTTCTTTCTCTTTGTTATCGGAGGATATTTCCTTTGGCCCTATAGTCTTCAAAGGGATCCGAAATATCTGTTCTCAGATTCCACAGAAATAAGGCTAGCAAAGAGATCCACGAAATACAGATGTAACTCTGTGAGTGGAAGTCACATGTCACAGAGCAGTTTATCAGAATGCTTCTTTCCAGATTTCATCGGAGGATATTTCCTTTGTCACCATAGCCTTATGGGCTTCCAAATATCACTTTGCCAATTCCACAAGAACTGTCTTAGCGAAAGGCTTCTTGAGAGGAAATCTGTAACTCTGGGAGATGATTTCACAGAACACAATGAAGTTTCTCAGAAAGCTTCTTTCTCTTTGTTATGGGAGGATATTTCCTTTCTCCCTATAGTCTTCAAAGGGATCCGAAATATCTGTTCTCAGATTCCACAGAAATAAGGCTAGCAAAGAGATCCACGAAATACAGATGTAACTCTGTTAGTGGAAGTCACATATCACAGAGCAGTTTCTCAGAAAGCTTCTTTCCAGATTTCATTGGAGGATATTTCCTTTTTCACCATAGCCCTCTATGGGCTTCCAAATATCACTTTGCCAATTCCACAAGAATTGTCTTAGCGAAAGGCTTCTTGAGGGGAAAGCTGTAACTCTGTGAGATGACTTCACAGAACACAAAGAAGTTTCTCAGAAAGCTTCTTTCTCTTTGTTATCGGAGGATATTTCCTTTGGCCCTATAGTCTTCAAAGGGATCCGAAATATCTGTTCTCAGATTCCACAGAAATAAGGCTAGCAAATAGATCCACGAAATACAGATGTAACTCTGTGAGTGGAAGTCACATATCACAGAGCAGTTTCTCAGAAAGCTTCTTTCCAGATTTCATCGGAGGATATTTCCTTTTTCACCATAGCACTCTATGGGCTTCCAAATATCACTTTGCCAATTCCACAAGAACTGTCTTAGCGAAAGGCTGCTTGAGGGGAAAGCTGTAACTCTGTGAGATGATTTCACAGAACACAAAGAAGTTTCTCAGAAAGCTTCTTTCTCTTTGTTATGGGAGGATATATCCTTTGGCCCTATAGTCTTCAAAGGGATTCTAAATATCTGCTCTCAGATTCCACAGAAATAAGGCTAGCAAAGAGATCCACGAAATACAGATGAAACTCTGTGAGTGGAAGTCACATATCACAGAGCAGTTTCTCAGAAAGCTTCTTTCCAGATTTCATCTGAGGATATTTCCTTTTTCACCATAGCCCTCTATGGGCTTCCAAATATCACTTTGCCAATTAAACAAGAACTGTCTTAGCGAAAGGCTTCTTGAGGGGAAAGCTGTAACTCTGTGAGATGATTTCACAGAACACAAAGAAGTTTCTCAGAAAGCTTCTTTCTCTTTGTTATCGGAGGATATTTCCTTTGGCCCTATAGTCTTCAAAGGGATTCTAAATATCTGCTCTCAGATTCCACAGAAATAAGGCTAGCAAAGAGATCCACGAAATACAGATGAAACTCTGTGAGTGGAAATCACATATCACAGAGCAGTTTCTCAGAAAGCTTCTTTCCAGATTTCATCTGAGGATATTTCCTTTTTCACCATAGCCCTCTATGGGCTTCCAAATATCACTTTGCCAATTAAACAAGAACTGTCTTAGCGAAAGGCTTCTTGAGGGGAAAGCTGTAACTCTGTGAGATGATTTCACAGAACACAAAGAAGTTTCTCAGAAAGCTTCTTTCTCTTTTTTATCGGAGGATATTTCCTTTGGCCCTATAGTCTTCAAAGGGATCCGAAATATCTGTTCTCAGATTCCACAGAAATAAGGCTAGCAAAGAGATCCACGAAATAAAGATGTAACTCTGTGAGTGGAAGTCACATATCACAGAGCAGTTTCTCAGAAAGCTTCTTTCCAGATTTCATCGGAGGATATTTCCTTTTTCACCATAGCCGTCTATGGGCTACCAAATATCACTTTGCCAATTCCACAAGAACAGTCTTAGCGAAAGGCTTCTTGAGGGGAAAGCTGTATCTCTGTGAGATGATTTCACAGAACACAAAGAAGTTTCTCAGAAAGCTTCTTTCTCTTTGTTATGGGAGGATATTTCCTTTGGCCCTATAGTCTTCAAAGGGATCCGAAATATCTGTTCTCAGATTCCACAGAAATAAGGCTAGCAAAGAGATCCACGAAATACAGATGTAACTCTGTGAGTGGAAGTCACATGTCACAGAGCAGTTTATCAGAAAGCTTCTTTCCAGATTTCATCGGAGGATATTTCCTTTGTCACCATAGCCCTCTATGGGCTTCCAAATATCACTTTGCCAATTCCACAAGAACTGTCTTAGCGAAAGGCTTCTTGAGGGGAAAGCTGTAACTCTGTGAGATGATTTCACAGAACACAAAGAAGTTTCTCAGAAAGCTTCTTTCTCTTTCTTATCGGAGGATATTTCTTTGCCCCTATAGTCTTCAAAGGGATCCGAAATGTCTGTTCTCAGATTCCACAGAAATGAGGCTAGCAAAGAGATCCACGAAATACAGATGTAACTCTGTGAGTGGAAGTCACATATCACAGAGCAGTTTCTCAGAAAGCTTCTTTCCAGATTTCATTGGAGGATATTTCCTTTTTCACCATAGCCCTCTATGGGCTTCCAAATATCACTTTGCCAATTCCACAAGAACTGTCTTAGCGAAAGCCTTCTTGAGGGGAAAGCTGTAACTCTGGGAGATGATTTCACAGAACACAAAGAAGTTTCTCAGAACGCTTCCTTCTCTTTGTTATCGGAGGATATTTCCTTTGGCCCTATAGTCTTCAAAGGGATCCGAAATATCTGTTCTCAGATTCCACAGAAATAAGGCTAGCAAAGAGATCCACGAAATACAGATGTAACTCTGTGAGTGGAAGTCACATATCACAGAGCAGTTTCTCAGAAAGCTTCTTTCCAGATTTCATCGGAGGATATTTCATTTTTCAAGATAGCCCTCTAGGGGCTTCCAATTATCATTTTGCCAATTCCACAAGAACTGTCTTAGCGAAAGGCTTCTTGAGGGGAAAGCTGTAACTCTGTGAGATGATTTCACAGAACACAATGATGTTTCTCAAAAAGCTTCTTTCTCTTTGTTATCGGAGGATATTTCCTTTGGCACTGTAGTCTTCAAAGGGATCCGAAATATCTGTTCTCAGATTCCACAAAAATAAGGCTAGCAAAGAGATCCACGAAATACAGACGTAACTCTGTGAGTGGAAGTCACATATCACAGAGCAGTTTCTCAGAAAGCTTCTTCCCAGATTTCATCGGAGGATATTTCCTTTTTCACCATAGCCCTCTATGGGCTTCCAAATATCACTTTGCCAATTCCACAAGAACTGTCTTAGCGAAAGGCTTCTTGAGGGGAAAGCTGTAATTCTGTGAGATGATTTCACAGAACACAAAGAAGTTTCTCAGAAAGCTTCTTTCTCTTTGTTATCGGAAGATATTTCCTTTGGCCCTATAGACTTCAAAAGGATCCGAAATAACTGTTTTCAGATTCCACAGAAATAAGACTAGCAAAGAGATCCACGAAATACAGATGTAACTCTGTGAGTGGAAGTCACATATCACAGAGCAGTTTCTCAGAAGCTTCTTTCCAGATTTCATCGGAGGATATTTCCTTTTTCAAGATAGCCCTCTATGGGCTTCCAAATATCACTTTGCCAATTCCACAAGAACTGTCTTAGCGAAAGGCTTCTTGAGAGGAAAGCTGTAACTCTGTGAGATGATTTCACAGAACACAAAGAAGTTTCTCAGAAAACTTCTTTCTCTTTGTTATCGGAGGATATTTCCTTTGGCCCTATAGTCTTCAAAGGGATTCTAAATATCTGCTCTCAGATTCCACAGAAATAAGGCTAGCAAAGAGATCCACGAAATACAGATGTAACTCTGTGAGTGGAAGTCACATATCACAGAGCAGTTTCTCAGAAAGCTTCTTTCCAGATTTCATTGGAGGATATTGCCTTTTTCACCATAGCCCTCTAAGGGGTTCCAAATATCACTTTGCCAATTCCACAAGAACTGTCTTAGCGAAAGGCTTCTTGAGGGGAAAGCTGTAACTCTGTGAGATGATTTCACAGAACACAATAAAGTATCTCAGAAAGCTTCATTCTCTTTGTTATCGGAGGATATTTCCTTTGGCCCTATAGTCTTCAAAGGGATAGGAAATATCTGTTCTCAGATTCCACAGAAATAAGGCTAGCAAAGAGATCCACGAAATACAGATGTAATTCTGTGAGTGGAAGTCACATATCACAGAGCACTTTCTCAGAAAGCTTCTTTGCAGATTTCATCGGAGGATACTTCCTTTTTCACCATAGCCCTCTATGGGCTTCCAAATATCACTTTGCCAATTCCACAAGAACTGTCTTAGCGAAAGGCTTCTTGAGGGTAAAGCTGTAACTCTGTGAGATGATTTCACAGAACACAAAGAAGTTTCTCAGAAAAATTCTTTCTCTTTGTTATGGGAGGATATTTCCTTTGGCCCTATAGTCTTCAAAGGGATTCTAAATATCTGCTCTCAGATTCCACAGAAATAATGCTAGCAAAGAGATCCACGAAATACAGATGTAACTCTGTGAGTGAAAGTCACATATCACAGAGCAGTTTCTCAGAAAGCTTCTTTCCAGATTTCATGGGAGCATATTGCCTTTTTCACCATAGCCCTCTAAGGGGTTCCAAATATCACTTTGCCAATTCCACAAGAACTGTCTTAGCGAAAGGCTTCTGAGGGGAAAGCTGTAACTCTGTGAGATGATTTCACAGAACACAAAGAAGTTTCTCAGAAAGCTTCTTTCTCTTTGTTATCGGAGGATATTTCCTTTGGCCCTATTGTCTACAAGGGGATTCTAAATATCTGCTTTCAGATTCCACAGAAATAAGGCTAGCAAAGAGATCCACGAAATACAGATGTAACTCTGTGAGTGGAAGTCACATATCACAGAGCAGTTTCTCAGAAAGCTTCTTTCCAGATTTCATTGGAGGATATTTCCTTTTTCACCATTGCCCTCTTTGGGCTTCCAAATATCACTTTGCCAATTCCACAAGAACTGTCTTAGCGAAAGGCTTCTTGAGGGGAAAGCTGTAACTCTGTGAGATGATTTCACAGAACACAAAGAAGTTTCTCAGAAAGCTTCTTTCTCTTTGTTATCGGAGGATATTTCCTTTGGCCCTATAGTCTTCAAAGGCATCCGAAATATCTGTTCTCAGATTCCACAGAAATAAGGCTAGCAAATAGATCCACGAAATACAGATGTAACTCTGTGAGTGGAAGTCACATATCATGGAGCAATTTCTCAGAAAGCTTCTTTCCAGATTTCATCTGATGATATTTCCTTTTTCATCATAGCCCTCTATGGGCTTCCAAATATCACTTTGCCAATTCCACAAGAACTGTCTTAGCGAAAGGCTTCTTGAGGGGAAAGCTGTAACTCTGTGAGATGATTTCACAGAACACAAAGAAGTTTCTCAGAAAACTTCTTTCTCTTTGTTATCGGAGGATATTTCCTTTGGCCCTATAGTCTTCAAAGGGATTCTAAATATCTGCTCTCAGATTCCACAGAAATAAGGCTAGCAAAGAGATCCACGAAATACAGATGTAACTCTGTGAGTGGAAGTCACATATCACAGAGCAGTTTCTCAGAAAGCTTCTTTCCAGATTTCATTGGAGGATATTGCCTTTTTCACCATAGCCCTCTAAGGGGTTCCAAATATCACTTTGCCAATTCCACAAGAACTGTCTTAGCGAAAGGCTTCTTGAGGGGAAAGCTGTAACTCTGTTAGATGATTTCACAGAACACAATAAAGTATCTCAGAAAGCTTCATTCTCTTTGTTATCGGAGGATATTTCCTTTGGCCCTATAGTCTTCAAAGGGATAGGAAATATCTGTTCTCAGATTCCACAGAAATAAGGCTAGCAAAGAGATCCACGAAATACAGATGTAATTCTGTGAGTGGAAGTCACATATCACAGAGCACTTTCTCAGAAAGCTTCTTTGCAGATTTCATCGGAGGATACTTCCTTTTTCACCATAGCCCTCTATGGGCTTCCAAATATCACTTTGCCAATTCCACAAGAACTGTCTTAGCGAAAGGCTTCTTGAGGGTAAAGCTGTAACTCTGTGAGATGATTTCACAGAACACAAAGAAGTTTCTCAGAAAAATTCTTTCTCTTTGTTATGGGAGGATATTTCCTTTGGCCCTATAGTCTTCAAAGGGATTCTAAATATCTGCTCTCAGATTCCACAGAAATAATGCTAGCAAAGAGATCCACGAAATACAGATGTAACTCTGTGAGTGAAAGTCACATATCACAGAGCAGTTTCTCAGAAAGCTTCTTTCCAGATTTCATGGGAGCATATTGCCTTTTTCACCATAGCCCTCTAAGGGGTTCCAAATATCACTTTGCCAATTCCACAAGAACTGTCTTAGCGAAAGGCTTCTGAGGGGAAAGCTGTAACTCTGTGAGATGATTTCACAGAACACAAAGAAGTTTCTCAGAAAGCTTCTTTCTCTTTGTTATCGGAGGATATTCCCTTTGGCCCTATTGTCTACAAGGGGATTCTAAATATCTGCTTTCAGATTCCACAGAAATAAGGCTAGCAAAGAGATCCACGAAATACAGATGTAACTCTGTGAGTGGAAGTCACATATCACAGAGCAGTTTCTCAGAAAGCTTCTTTCCAGATTTCATTGGAGGATATTTCCTTTTTCACCATTGCCCTCTTTGGGCTTCCAAATATCACTTTGCCAATTCCACAAGAACTGTCTTAGCGAAAGGCTTCTTGAGGGGAAAGCTGTAACTCTGTGAGATGATTTCACAGAACACAAAGAAGTTTCTCAGAAAGCTTCTTTCTCTTTGTTATCGGAGGATATTTCCTTTGGCCCTATAGTCTTCAAAGGCATCCGAAATATCTGTTCTCAGATTCCACAGAAATAAGGCTAGCAAATAGATCCACGAAATACAGATGTAACTCTGTGAGTGGAAGTCACATATCATGGAGCAATTTCTCAGAAAGCTTCTTTCCAGATTTCATCTGATGATATTTCCTTTTTCATCATAGCCCTCTATGGGCTTCCAAATATCACTTTGCCAATTCCACAAGAACTGTCTTAGCGAAAGGCTTCTTGAGGGGAAAGCTGTAACTCTGTGAGATGATTTCACAGAACCCAAAGAAGTTTCTCAGAAAGCTTCTTTCTCTTTGTTATCGTTGGATATTTCCTTTGGCCCTATAGTCTTCAAAGTGATCCGAAATATCTGTTCTCAGATTCCACAGAAATAAGGCTAGCAAAGAGATCCACGAAATACAGATGTATCTCTGTGAGTGGAAGTCACATATCACAGAGAAGTTTCTCAGAAAGCTTCTTTCCAGATTTCATCGGAGGATATTTCCTTTTTCACCATAGCCCTCTAGGGGCTTCCAAATATCACTTTGCCAATTCCACAAGAACTGTCTTAGCGAAAGGCTTCTTGAGGGAAAAGCTGTAACTCTGTGAGATGATTTCACAGAACACAAAGAAGTTTCTCAGAAAGCTTCTTTCTCATTGTTATGGGAGGATATTTCCTTTGTCCCTATAGTCTTCAAAGGGATCCGAAATATCTGTTCTCAGATTCCACAGAAATAAGGCTAGCAAAGAGATCCACGAAATACAGATGTAACTCTGTGAGTGGAAGTCACATATCACAGAGCAGATTCTCAGAAAGCTTCTTTCCAGATTTCATCGGAGGATATTTCCTTTTTCACCATAGCCCTCTATGGGCTTCCAAATATCACTTTGCCAACTCCACAAGAACTGTCTTAGCGAAAGGCTTCTTGAGGGGAAAGCTGTAACTCTGTGAGATGATTTCACAGAACACAAAGAAGTTTCTCAGAAAGCTTCTTTCTCTTTCTTATCGGAGGATATTTCTTTGGCCCTATAGTCTTCAAAGCGATCCGAAATATCTGTTCTCAGATTCCACAGAAATGAGGCTAGCAAAGAGATCCACGAAATACAGATGTAACTCTGTGAGTGGAAGTCACATATCACAGTGCAGTTTCTCAGAAAGCTTCTTTCCAGATTTCATCGGAGGATATTTCCTTTTTCACCATAGCCCTCTATGGGCTTCCAAATATCACTTTGCCAATTCCACAAGAACTGTCTTAGCGAAAGGCTTCTTGAGGGGAAAGCTGTAACTCTGTGAGATGATTTCACAGAACACAAAGAAGTTTCTCAGAAAGCTTCTTTCTCTTTGTTATCGGAGGATATTTCCTTTGGCCCTATAGTCTTCAAAGGGATCCGAAATATCTGTTCTCAGATTCCACAGAAATAAGGCTAGCAACGAGATCCACGAAATACAGATGTAACTCTGTGAGTGGAAGTCACATATCCCAGAGCAGTTTCTTAGAAAGCTTATTTCCAGATTTCATCGGAGGATATTTCCTTTGTCACAATAGCTCTCTATTGGCTTCCAAATATCACTTTGCCAATTCCACAAGAACTGTCTTAGCGAAAGGCTTCTTGAGGGGAAAGCTGTAACTCTGTTAGATGATTTCACAGAACACAAAGAAGTTTCTCAGAAAGCTTTCTCTTTCTTATCGGAGGATATTTCCTTTGGCCCTATAGTCTTCAAAGGGATCCGAAATATCTGTTCTCAGATTCCACAGAAATAAGGCTAGCAAAGAGATCCACGAAATACAGATGTAACTCTGTGAGAGGAAGTCACATATCACAGAGCAGTTTCTCAGAAAGCTTCTTTCCAGATTTCATTGGAGGATATTTCCTTTTTCACCATAGCCCTCTATGGGCTTCCAAATATCACTTTGCCAATTCCACAAGAACTGTCTTAGCGAAAGGCTTCTTGAGGGGAAATCTGTAACTCTGTGAGATGATTTCAGAGAACACAAAGAAGTTTCTCAGAAAACTTCTTTCTCTTTGTTATGGGAGGATATATCCTTTGGCCCTATAGTCTTCAAAGGGATTCTAAATATCTGCTCTCAGATTCCACAGAAATAAGGCTAGCAAAGAGATCCACGAAATACAGATGAAACTCTGTGAGTGGAAGTCACATATCACAGAGCAGTTTCTCAGAAAGCTTCTTTCCAGATTTCATCTGAGGATATTTCCTTTTTCACCATAGCCCTCTATGGGCTTCCAAATATCACTTTGCCAATTAAACAAGAACTGTCTTAGCGAAAGGCTTCTTGAGGGGAAAGCTGTAACTCTGTGAGATGATTTCACAGAACACAAAGAAGTTTCTCAGAAAGCTTCTTTCTCTTTGTTATCGGAGGATATTTCCTTTGGCCCTATAGTCTTCAAAGGGATTCTAAATATCTGCTCTCAGATTCCACAGAAATAAGGCTAGCAAAGAGATCCACGAAATACAGATGAAACTCTGTGAGTGGAAATCACATATCACAGAGCAGTTTCTCAGAAAGCTTCTTTCCAGATTTCATCTGAGGATATTTCCTTTTTCACCATAGCCCTCTATGGGCTTCCAAATATCACTTTGCCAATTAAACAAGAACTGTCTTAGCGAAAGGCTTCTTGAGGGGAAAGCTGTAACTCTGTGAGATGATTTCACAGAACACAAAGAAGTTTCTCAGAAAGCTTCTTTCTCTTTTTTATCGGAGGATATTTCCTTTGGCCCTATAGTCTTCAAAGG
Organism: Macaca mulatta; assembly: GCF_049350105.2. Lineage (NCBI taxonomy): Eukaryota > Metazoa > Chordata > Mammalia > Primates > Cercopithecidae > Macaca > Macaca mulatta. The sequence goes on from NC_133417.1 coordinate 35,348,313, forward strand.
GATCCGAAATATCTGTTCTCAGATTCCACAGAAATAAGGCTAGCAAAGAGATCCACGAAATAAAGATGTAACTCTGTGAGTGGAAGTCACATATCACAGAGCAGTTTCTCAGAAAGCTTCTTTCCAGATTTCATCGGAGGATATTTCCTTTTTCACCATAGCCGTCTATGGGCTACCAAATATCACTTTGCCAATTCCACAAGAACAGTCTTAGCGAAAGGCTTCTTGAGGGGAAAGCTGTATCTCTGTGAGATGATTTCACAGAACACAAAGAAGTTTCTCAGAAAGCTTCTTTCTCTTTGTTATGGGAGGATATTTCCTTTGGCCCTATAGTCTTCAAAGGGATCCGAAATATCTGTTCTCAGATTCCACAGAAATAAGGCTAGCAAAGAGATCCACGAAATACAGATGTAACTCTGTGAGTGGAAGTCACATGTCACAGAGCAGTTTATCAGAAAGCTTCTTTCCAGATTTCATCGGAGGATATTTCCTTTGTCACCATAGCCCTCTATGGGCTTCCAAATATCACTTTGCCAATTCCACAAGAACTGTCTTAGCGAAAGGCTTCTTGAGGGGAAAGCTGTAACTCTGTGAGATGATTTCACAGAACACAAAGAAGTTTCTCAGAAAGCTTCTTTCTCTTTCTTATCGGAGGATATTTCTTTGCCCCTATAGTCTTCAAAGGGATCCGAAATGTCTGTTCTCAGATTCCACAGAAATGAGGCTAGCAAAGAGATCCACGAAATACAGATGTAACTCTGTGAGTGGAAGTCACATATCACAGAGCAGTTTCTCAGAAAGCTTCTTTCCAGATTTCATTGGAGGATATTTCCTTTTTCACCATAGCCCTCTATGGGCTTCCAAATATCACTTTGCCAATTCCACAAGAACTGTCTTAGCGAAAGCCTTCTTGAGGGGAAAGCTGTAACTCTGGGAGATGATTTCACAGAACACAAAGAAGTTTCTCAGAACGCTTCCTTCTCTTTGTTATCGGAGGATATTTCCTTTGGCCCTATAGTCTTCAAAGGGATCCGAAATATCTGTTCTCAGATTCCACAGAAATAAGGCTAGCAAAGAGATCCACGAAATACAGATGTAACTCTGTGAGTGGAAGTCACATATCACAGAGCAGTTTCTCAGAAAGCTTCTTTCCAGATTTCATCGGAGGATATTTCATTTTTCAAGATAGCCCTCTAGGGGCTTCCAATTATCATTTTGCCAATTCCACAAGAACTGTCTTAGCGAAAGGCTTCTTGAGGGGAAAGCTGTAACTCTGTGAGATGATTTCACAGAACACAATGATGTTTCTCAAAAAGCTTCTTTCTCTTTGTTATCGGAGGATATTTCCTTTGGCACTGTAGTCTTCAAAGGGATCCGAAATATCTGTTCTCAGATTCCACAAAAATAAGGCTAGCAAAGAGATCCACGAAATACAGACGTAACTCTGTGAGTGGAAGTCACATATCACAGAGCAGTTTCTCAGAAAGCTTCTTCCCAGATTTCATCGGAGGATATTTCCTTTTTCACCATAGCCCTCTATGGGCTTCCAAATATCACTTTGCCAATTCCACAAGAACTGTCTTAGCGAAAGGCTTCTTGAGGGGAAAGCTGTAATTCTGTGAGATGATTTCACAGAACACAAAGAAGTTTCTCAGAAAGCTTCTTTCTCTTTGTTATCGGAAGATATTTCCTTTGGCCCTATAGACTTCAAAAGGATCCGAAATAACTGTTTTCAGATTCCACAGAAATAAGACTAGCAAAGAGATCCACGAAATACAGATGTAACTCTGTGAGTGGAAGTCACATATCACAGAGCAGTTTCTCAGAAGCTTCTTTCCAGATTTCATCGGAGGATATTTCCTTTTTCAAGATAGCCCTCTATGGGCTTCCAAATATCACTTTGCCAATTCCACAAGAACTGTCTTAGCGAAAGGCTTCTTGAGAGGAAAGCTGTAACTCTGTGAGATGATTTCACAGAACACAAAGAAGTTTCTCAGAAAACTTCTTTCTCTTTGTTATCGGAGGATATTTCCTTTGGCCCTATAGTCTTCAAAGGGATTCTAAATATCTGCTCTCAGATTCCACAGAAATAAGGCTAGCAAAGAGATCCACGAAATACAGATGTAACTCTGTGAGTGGAAGTCACATATCACAGAGCAGTTTCTCAGAAAGCTTCTTTCCAGATTTCATTGGAGGATATTGCCTTTTTCACCATAGCCCTCTAAGGGGTTCCAAATATCACTTTGCCAATTCCACAAGAACTGTCTTAGCGAAAGGCTTCTTGAGGGGAAAGCTGTAACTCTGTGAGATGATTTCACAGAACACAATAAAGTATCTCAGAAAGCTTCATTCTCTTTGTTATCGGAGGATATTTCCTTTGGCCCTATAGTCTTCAAAGGGATAGGAAATATCTGTTCTCAGATTCCACAGAAATAAGGCTAGCAAAGAGATCCACGAAATACAGATGTAATTCTGTGAGTGGAAGTCACATATCACAGAGCACTTTCTCAGAAAGCTTCTTTGCAGATTTCATCGGAGGATACTTCCTTTTTCACCATAGCCCTCTATGGGCTTCCAAATATCACTTTGCCAATTCCACAAGAACTGTCTTAGCGAAAGGCTTCTTGAGGGTAAAGCTGTAACTCTGTGAGATGATTTCACAGAACACAAAGAAGTTTCTCAGAAAAATTCTTTCTCTTTGTTATGGGAGGATATTTCCTTTGGCCCTATAGTCTTCAAAGGGATTCTAAATATCTGCTCTCAGATTCCACAGAAATAATGCTAGCAAAGAGATCCACGAAATACAGATGTAACTCTGTGAGTGAAAGTCACATATCACAGAGCAGTTTCTCAGAAAGCTTCTTTCCAGATTTCATGGGAGCATATTGCCTTTTTCACCATAGCCCTCTAAGGGGTTCCAAATATCACTTTGCCAATTCCACAAGAACTGTCTTAGCGAAAGGCTTCTGAGGGGAAAGCTGTAACTCTGTGAGATGATTTCACAGAACACAAAGAAGTTTCTCAGAAAGCTTCTTTCTCTTTGTTATCGGAGGATATTTCCTTTGGCCCTATTGTCTACAAGGGGATTCTAAATATCTGCTTTCAGATTCCACAGAAATAAGGCTAGCAAAGAGATCCACGAAATACAGATGTAACTCTGTGAGTGGAAGTCACATATCACAGAGCAGTTTCTCAGAAAGCTTCTTTCCAGATTTCATTGGAGGATATTTCCTTTTTCACCATTGCCCTCTTTGGGCTTCCAAATATCACTTTGCCAATTCCACAAGAACTGTCTTAGCGAAAGGCTTCTTGAGGGGAAAGCTGTAACTCTGTGAGATGATTTCACAGAACACAAAGAAGTTTCTCAGAAAGCTTCTTTCTCTTTGTTATCGGAGGATATTTCCTTTGGCCCTATAGTCTTCAAAGGCATCCGAAATATCTGTTCTCAGATTCCACAGAAATAAGGCTAGCAAATAGATCCACGAAATACAGATGTAACTCTGTGAGTGGAAGTCACATATCATGGAGCAATTTCTCAGAAAGCTTCTTTCCAGATTTCATCTGATGATATTTCCTTTTTCATCATAGCCCTCTATGGGCTTCCAAATATCACTTTGCCAATTCCACAAGAACTGTCTTAGCGAAAGGCTTCTTGAGGGGAAAGCTGTAACTCTGTGAGATGATTTCACAGAACACAAAGAAGTTTCTCAGAAAACTTCTTTCTCTTTGTTATCGGAGGATATTTCCTTTGGCCCTATAGTCTTCAAAGGGATTCTAAATATCTGCTCTCAGATTCCACAGAAATAAGGCTAGCAAAGAGATCCACGAAATACAGATGTAACTCTGTGAGTGGAAGTCACATATCACAGAGCAGTTTCTCAGAAAGCTTCTTTCCAGATTTCATTGGAGGATATTGCCTTTTTCACCATAGCCCTCTAAGGGGTTCCAAATATCACTTTGCCAATTCCACAAGAACTGTCTTAGCGAAAGGCTTCTTGAGGGGAAAGCTGTAACTCTGTTAGATGATTTCACAGAACACAATAAAGTATCTCAGAAAGCTTCATTCTCTTTGTTATCGGAGGATATTTCCTTTGGCCCTATAGTCTTCAAAGGGATAGGAAATATCTGTTCTCAGATTCCACAGAAATAAGGCTAGCAAAGAGATCCACGAAATACAGATGTAATTCTGTGAGTGGAAGTCACATATCACAGAGCACTTTCTCAGAAAGCTTCTTTGCAGATTTCATCGGAGGATACTTCCTTTTTCACCATAGCCCTCTATGGGCTTCCAAATATCACTTTGCCAATTCCACAAGAACTGTCTTAGCGAAAGGCTTCTTGAGGGTAAAGCTGTAACTCTGTGAGATGATTTCACAGAACACAAAGAAGTTTCTCAGAAAAATTCTTTCTCTTTGTTATGGGAGGATATTTCCTTTGGCCCTATAGTCTTCAAAGGGATTCTAAATATCTGCTCTCAGATTCCACAGAAATAATGCTAGCAAAGAGATCCACGAAATACAGATGTAACTCTGTGAGTGAAAGTCACATATCACAGAGCAGTTTCTCAGAAAGCTTCTTTCCAGATTTCATGGGAGCATATTGCCTTTTTCACCATAGCCCTCTAAGGGGTTCCAAATATCACTTTGCCAATTCCACAAGAACTGTCTTAGCGAAAGGCTTCTGAGGGGAAAGCTGTAACTCTGTGAGATGATTTCACAGAACACAAAGAAGTTTCTCAGAAAGCTTCTTTCTCTTTGTTATCGGAGGATATTCCCTTTGGCCCTATTGTCTACAAGGGGATTCTAAATATCTGCTTTCAGATTCCACAGAAATAAGGCTAGCAAAGAGATCCACGAAATACAGATGTAACTCTGTGAGTGGAAGTCACATATCACAGAGCAGTTTCTCAGAAAGCTTCTTTCCAGATTTCATTGGAGGATATTTCCTTTTTCACCATTGCCCTCTTTGGGCTTCCAAATATCACTTTGCCAATTCCACAAGAACTGTCTTAGCGAAAGGCTTCTTGAGGGGAAAGCTGTAACTCTGTGAGATGATTTCACAGAACACAAAGAAGTTTCTCAGAAAGCTTCTTTCTCTTTGTTATCGGAGGATATTTCCTTTGGCCCTATAGTCTTCAAAGGCATCCGAAATATCTGTTCTCAGATTCCACAGAAATAAGGCTAGCAAATAGATCCACGAAATACAGATGTAACTCTGTGAGTGGAAGTCACATATCATGGAGCAATTTCTCAGAAAGCTTCTTTCCAGATTTCATCTGATGATATTTCCTTTTTCATCATAGCCCTCTATGGGCTTCCAAATATCACTTTGCCAATTCCACAAGAACTGTCTTAGCGAAAGGCTTCTTGAGGGGAAAGCTGTAACTCTGTGAGATGATTTCACAGAACCCAAAGAAGTTTCTCAGAAAGCTTCTTTCTCTTTGTTATCGTTGGATATTTCCTTTGGCCCTATAGTCTTCAAAGTGATCCGAAATATCTGTTCTCAGATTCCACAGAAATAAGGCTAGCAAAGAGATCCACGAAATACAGATGTATCTCTGTGAGTGGAAGTCACATATCACAGAGAAGTTTCTCAGAAAGCTTCTTTCCAGATTTCATCGGAGGATATTTCCTTTTTCACCATAGCCCTCTAGGGGCTTCCAAATATCACTTTGCCAATTCCACAAGAACTGTCTTAGCGAAAGGCTTCTTGAGGGAAAAGCTGTAACTCTGTGAGATGATTTCACAGAACACAAAGAAGTTTCTCAGAAAGCTTCTTTCTCTTTGTTATGGGAGGATATTTCCTTTGTCCCTATAGTCTTCAAAGGGATCCGAAATATCTGTTCTCAGATTCCACAGAAATAAGGCTAGCAAAGAGATCCACGAAATACAGATGTAACTCTGTGAGTGGAAGTCACATATCACAGAGCAGATTCTCAGAAAGCTTCTTTCCAGATTTCATCGGAGGATATTTCCTTTTTCACCATAGCCCTCTATGGGCTTCCAAATATCACTTTGCCAACTCCACAAGAACTGTCTTAGCGAAAGGCTTCTTGAGGGGAAAGCTGTAACTCTGTGAGATGATTTCACAGAACACAAAGAAGTTTCTCAGAAAGCTTCTTTCTCTTTCTTATCGGAGGATATTTCTTTGGCCCTATAGTCTTCAAAGCGATCCGAAATATCTGTTCTCAGATTCCACAGAAATGAGGCTAGCAAAGAGATCCACGAAATACAGATGTAACTCTGTGAGTGGAAGTCACATATCACAGTGCAGTTTCTCAGAAAGCTTCTTTCCAGATTTCATCGGAGGATATTTCCTTTTTCACCATAGCCCTCTATGGGCTTCCAAATATCACTTTGCCAATTCCACAAGAACTGTCTTAGCGAAAGGCTTCTTGAGGGGAAAGCTGTAACTCTGTGAGATGATTTCACAGAACACAAAGAAGTTTCTCAGAAAGCTTCTTTCTCTTTGTTATCGGAGGATATTTCCTTTGGCCCTATAGTCTTCAAAGGGATCCGAAATATCTGTTCTCAGATTCCACAGAAATAAGGCTAGCAACGAGATCCACGAAATACAGATGTAACTCTGTGAGTGGAAGTCACATATCCCAGAGCAGTTTCTTAGAAAGCTTATTTCCAGATTTCATCGGAGGATATTTCCTTTGTCACAATAGCTCTCTATTGGCTTCCAAATATCACTTTGCCAATTCCACAAGAACTGTCTTAGCGAAAGGCTTCTTGAGGGGAAAGCTGTAACTCTGTTAGATGATTTCACAGAACACAAAGAAGTTTCTCAGAAAGCTTTCTCTTTCTTATCGGAGGATATTTCCTTTGGCCCTATAGTCTTCAAAGGGATCCGAAATATCTGTTCTCAGATTCCACAGAAATAAGGCTAGCAAAGAGATCCACGAAATACAGATGTAACTCTGTGAGAGGAAGTCACATATCACAGAGCAGTTTCTCAGAAAGCTTCTTTCCAGATTTCATTGGAGGATATTTCCTTTTTCACCATAGCCCTCTATGGGCTTCCAAATATCACTTTGCCAATTCCACAAGAACTGTCTTAGCGAAAGGCTTCTTGAGGGGAAATCTGTAACTCTGTGAGATGATTTCAGAGAACACAAAGAAGTTTCTCAGAAAACTTCTTTCTCTTTGTTATCGGAGGATATTTCCTTTGGCCCTATAGTCTTCAAAGGGATTCTAAATATCTGCTCTCAGATTCCACAGAAATAAGGCTAGCAAAGAGATCCACGAAATACAGATGTAACTCTGTGAGTGGAAGTCACATATCACAGAGCAGTTTCTCAGAAAGCTTCTTTCCAGATTTCATCCGTGGATATTTCCTTTTTCAAGATAGCCCTCTATGGGCTTCCAAATATCACTTTGCCATTTCCACAAGAACTGTCTTAGCGAAAGGCTTCTTGAGAGGAAAGCTGTAACTCAGGGAGATGATTTCACAGAACACAATGAAGTTTCTCCGAAAGCTTCTTTCTCTTTGTTATGGGAGGATATTTCCTTTCTCCCTATAGTCTTCAAAGGGATCCGAAATATCTGTTCTCAGATTCCACAGAAATAAGGCTAGCAAAGAGATCCACGAAATACAGATGTAACTCTGTGAGTGGAAGTCACATATCACAGAGCAGTTTCTCAGAAAGCTTCTTTCCAGATTTCATCGGAGGATATTTCCTTTTTCACCATAGCTGTCTATGGGCTTCCAAATATCACTTTGCCAATTCCACAAGAACTGTCTTAGCGAAAGGCTTCTTGAGGGGAAAGCTGTAAATCTGTGAGATGATTTCACAGAACACAAAGAAGTTTCTCAGAAAGCTTCTTTCTCTTTGTTATCGGAGGATATTTCCTTTGGCCCTTTAGTCTTCAAAGGGATCCGAAATATCTGTTCTCAGATTCCACAGAAATAAGGCTAGCAAAGAGATCCACGAAATACAGATGTAACTCTGTGAGTGGAAGTCACATATCACAGAGCAGTTTCTCAGAAATCTTCTTTCCAGATTTCATCGGAGGATATTTCCTTTTTCACCATAGCCGTCTATGGGCTTCCAAATATCACTTTGCCAATTCCACGAGAACTGTCTTAGCGAAAGGCTTCTTGAGGGGAAAGCTGTAACTCTGTGAGATGATTTCACAGAACACAAAGAAGTTTCTCAGAAAGCTTCTTTCTCTTTGTTATGGGAGGATATTTCCTTTGGCCCTATAGTCTTCAAAGGGATCCGAAATATCTGTTCTCAGATTCCACAGAAATAAGGCTAGCAAAGAGATCCACGAAATACAGATGTAACTCTGTGAGTGGAAGTCACATGTCACAGAGCAGTTTATCAGAATGCTTCTTTCCAGATTTCATCGGAGGATATTTCCTTTGTCACCATAGCCCTTATGGGCTTCCAAATATCACTTTGCCAATTCCACAAGAACTGTCTTAGCGAAAGGCTTCTTGAGAGGAAATCTGTAACTCTGGGAGATGATTTCACAGAACACAATGAAGTTTCTCAGAAAGCTTCTTTCTCTTTGTTATGGGAGGATATTTCCTTTCTCCCTATAGTCTTCAAAGGGATCCGAAATATCTGTTCTCAGATTCCACAGAAATAAGGCTAGCAAAGAGATCCACGAAATACAGATGTAACTCTGTTAGTGGAAGTCACATATCACAGAGCAGTTTCTCAGAAAGCTTCTTTCCAGATTTCATTGGAGGATATTTCCTTTTTCACCATAGCCCTCTATGGGCTTCCAAATATCACTTTGCCAATTCCACAAGAATTGTCTTAGCGAAAGGCTTCTTGAGGGGAAAGCTGTAACTCTGTGAGATGACTTCACAGAACACAAAGAAGTTTCTCAGAAAGCTTCTTTCTCTTTGTTATCGGAGGATATTTCCTTTGGCCCTATAGTCTTCAAAGGGATCCGAAATATCTGTTCTCAGATTCCACAGAAATAAGGCTAGCAAATAGATCCACGAAATACAGATGTAACTCTGTGAGTGGAAGTCACATATCACAGAGCAGTTTCTCAGAAAGCTTCTTTCCAGATTTCATCGGAGGATATTTCCTTTTTCACCATAGCACTCTATGGGCTTCCAAATATCACTTTGCCAATTCCACAAGAACTGTCTTAGCGAAAGGCTGCTTGAGGGGAAAGCTGTAACTCTGTGAGATGATTTCACAGAACACAAAGAAGTTTCTCAGAAAGCTTCTTTCTCTTTGTTATGGGAGGATATATCCTTTGGCCCTATAGTCTTCAAAGGGATTCTAAATATCTGCTCTCAGATTCCACAGAAATAAGGCTAGCAAAGAGATCCACGAAATACAGATGAAACTCTGTGAGTGGAAGTCACATATCACAGAGCAGTTTCTCAGAAAGCTTCTTTCCAGATTTCATCTGAGGATATTTCCTTTTTCACCATAGCCCTCTATGGGCTTCCAAATATCACTTTGCCAATTAAACAAGAACTGTCTTAGCGAAAGGCTTCTTGAGGGGAAAGCTGTAACTCTGTGAGATGATTTCACAGAACACAAAGAAGTTTCTCAGAAAGCTTCTTTCTCTTTGTTATCGGAGGATATTTCCTTTGGCCCTATAGTCTTCAAAGGGATTCTAAATATCTGCTCTCAGATTCCACAGAAATAAGGCTAGCAAAGAGATCCACGAAATACAGATGAAACTCTGTGAGTGGAAATCACATATCACAGAGCAGTTTCTCAGAAAGCTTCTTTCCAGATTTCATCTGAGGATATTTCCTTTCTCACCATAGCCCTCTATGGGCTTCCAAATATCACTTTGCCAATTAAACAAGAACTGTCTTAGCGAAAGGCTTCTTGAGGGGAAAGCTGTAACTCTGTGAGATGATTTCACAGAACACAAAGAAGTTTCTCAGAAAGCTTCTTTCTCTTTTTTATCGGAGGATATTTCCTTTGGCCCTATAGTCTTCAAAGGGATCCGAAATATCTGTTCTCAGATTCCACAGAAATAAGGCTAGCAAAGAGATCCACGAAATAAAGATGTAACTCTGTGAGTGGAAGTCACATATCACAGAGCAGTTTCTCAGAAAGCTTCTTTCCAGATTTCATCGGAGGATATTTCCTTTTTCACCATAGCCGTCTATGGGCTACCAAATATCACTTTGCCAATTCCACAAGAACAGTCTTAGCGAAAGGCTTCTTGAGGGGAAAGCTGTATCTCTGTGAGATGATTTCACAGAACACAAAGAAGTTTCTCAGAAAGCTTCTTTCTCTTTGTTATGGGAGGATATTTCCTTTGGCCCTATAGTCTTCAAAGGGATCCGAAATATCTGTTCTCAGATTCCACAGAAATAAGGCTAGCAAAGAGATCCACGAAATACAGATGTAACTCTGTGAGTGGAAGTCACATGTCACAGAGCAGTTTATCAGAAAGCTTCTTTCCAGATTTCATCGGAGGATATTTCCTTTGTCACCATAGCCCTCTATGGGCTTCCAAATATCACTTTGCCAATTCCACAAGAACTGTCTTAGCGAAAGGCTTCTTGAGGGGAAAGCTGTAACTCTGTGAGATGATTTCACAGAACACAAAGAAGTTTCTCAGAAAGCTTCTTTCTCTTTCTTATCGGAGGATATTTCTTTGCCCCTATAGTCTTCAAAGGGATCCGAAATGTCTGTTCTCAGATTCCACAGAAATGAGGCTAGCAAAGAGATCCACGAAATACAGATGTAACTCTGTGAGTGGAAGTCACATATCACAGAGCAGTTTCTCAGAAAGCTTCTTTCCAGATTTCATTGGAGGATATTTCCTTTTTCACCATAGCCCTCTATGGGCTTCCAAATATCACTTTGCCAATTCCACAAGAACTGTCTTAGCGAAAGCCTTCTTGAGGGGAAAGCTGTAACTCTGGGAGATGATTTCACAGAACACAAAGAAGTTTCTCAGAACGCTTCCTTCTCTTTGTTATCGGAGGATATTTCCTTTGGCCCTATAGTCTTCAAAGGGATCCGAAATATCTGTTCTCAGATTCCACAGAAATAAGGCTAGCAAAGAGATCCACGAAATACAGATGTAACTCTGTGAGTGGAAGTCACATATCACAGAGCAGTTTCTCAGAAAGCTTCTTTCCAGATTTCATCGGAGGATATTTCATTTTTCAAGATAGCCCTCTAGGGGCTTCCAATTATCATTTTGCCAATTCCACAAGAACTGTCTTAGCGAAAGGCTTCTTGAGGGGAAAGCTGTAACTCTGTGAGATGATTTCACAGAACACAATGATGTTTCTCAAAAAGCTTCTTTCTCTTTGTTATCGGAGGATATTTCCTTTGGCACTGTAGTCTTCAAAGGGATCCGAAATATCTGTTCTCAGATTCCACAAAAATAAGGCTAGCAAAGAGATCCACGAAATACAGACGTAACTCTGTGAGTGGAAGTCACATATCACAGAGCAGTTTCTCAGAAAGCTTCTTCCCAGATTTCATCGGAGGATATTTCCTTTTTCACCATAGCCCTCTATGGGCTTCCAAATATCACTTTGCCAATTCCACAAGAACTGTCTTAGCGAAAGGCTTCTTGAGGGGAAAGCTGTAATTCTGTGAGATGATTTCACAGAACACAAAGAAGTTTCTCAGAAAGCTTCTTTCTCTTTGTTATCGGAAGATATTTCCTTTGGCCCTATAGTCTTCAAAAGGATCCGAAATAACTGTTTTCAGATTCCACAGAAATAAGACTAGCAAAGAGATCCACGAAATACAGATGTAACTCTGTGAGTGGAAGTCACATATCACAGAGCAGTTTCTCAGAAGCTTCTTTCCAGATTTCATCGGAGGATATTTCCTTTTTCAAGATAGCCCTCTATGGGCTTCCAAATATCACTTTGCCAATTCCACAAGAACTGTCTTAGCGAAAGGCTTCTTGAGAGGAAAGCTGTAACTCTGTGAGATGATTTCACAGAACACAAAGAAGTTTCTCAGAAAACTTCTTTCTCTTTGTTATCGGAGGATATTTCCTTTGGCCCTATAGTCTTCAAAGGGATTCTAAATATCTGCTCTCAGATTCCACAGAAATAAGGCTAGCAAAGAGATCCACGAAATACAGATGTAACTCTGTGAGTGGAAGTCACATATCACAGAGCAGTTTCTCAGAAAGCTTCTTTCCAGATTTCATTGGAGGATATTGCCTTTTTCACCATAGCCCTCTAAGGGGTTCCAAATATCACTTTGCCAATTCCACAAGAACTGTCTTAGCGAAAGGCTTCTTGAGGGGAAAGCTGTAACTCTGTGAGATGATTTCACAGAACACAATAAAGTATCTCAGAAAGCTTCATTCTCTTTGTTATCGGAGGATATTTCCTTTGGCCCTATAGTCTTCAAAGGGATAGGAAATATCTGTTCTCAGATTCCACAGAAATAAGGCTAGCAAAGAGATCCACGAAATACAGATGTAATTCTGTGAGTGGAAGTCACATATCACAGAGCACTTTCTCAGAAAGCTTCTTTGCAGATTTCATCGGAGGATACTTCCTTTTTCACCATAGACCTCTATGGGCTTCCAAATATCACTTTGCCAATTCCACAAGAACTGTCTTAGCGAAAGGCTTCTTGAGGGTAAAGCTGTAACTCTGTGAGATGATTTCACAGAACACAAAGAAGTTTCTCAGAAAAATTCTTTCTCTTTGTTATGGGAGGATATTTCCTTTGGCCCTATAGTCTTCAAAGGGATTCTAAATATCTGCTCTCAGATTCCACAGAAATAATGCTAGCAAAGAGATCCACGAAATACAGATGTAACTCTGTGAGTGAAAGTCACATATCACAGAGCAGTTTCTCAGAAAGCTTCTTTCCAGATTTCATGGGAGCATATTGCCTTTTTCACCATAGCCCTCTAAGGGGTTCCAAATATCACTTTGCCAATTCCACAAGAACTGTCTTAGCGAAAGGCTTCTGAGGGGAAAGCTGTAACTCTGTGAGATGATTTCACAGAACACAAAGAAGTTTCTCAGAAAGCTTCTTTCTCTTTGTTATCGGAGGATATTTCCTTTGGCCCTATTGTCTACAAGGGGATTCTAAATATCTGCTTTCAGATTCCACAGAAATAAGGCTAGCAAAGAGATCCACGAAATACAGATGTAACTCTGTGAGTGGAAGTCACATATCACAGAGCAGTTTCTCAGAAAGCTTCTTTCCAGATTTCATTGGAGGATATTTCCTTTTTCACCATTGCCCTCTTTGGGCTTCCAAATATCACTTTGCCAATTCCACAAGAACTGTCTTAGCGAAAGGCTTCTTGAGGGGAAAGCTGTAACTCTGTGAGATGATTTCACAGAACACAAAGAAGTTTCTCAGAAAGCTTCTTTCTCTTTGTTATCGGAGGATATTTCCTTTGGCCCTATAGTCTTCAAAGGCATCCGAAATATCTGTTCTCAGATTCCACAGAAATAAGGCTAGCAAATAGATCCACGAAATACAGATGTAACTCTGTGAGTGGAAGTCACATATCATGGAGCAATTTCTCAGAAAGCTTCTTTCCAGATTTCATCTGATGATATTTCCTTTTTCATCATAGCCCTCTATGGGCTTCCAAATATCACTTTGCCAATTCCACAAGAACTGTCTTAGCGAAAGGCTTCTTGAGGGGAAAGCTGTAACTCTGTGAGATGATTTCACAGAACACAAAGAAGTTTCTCAGAAAACTTCTTTCTCTTTGTTATCGGAGGATATTTCCTTTGGCCCTATAGTCTTCAAAGGGATTCTAAATATCTGCTCTCAGATTCCACAGAAATAAGGCTAGCAAAGAGATCCACGAAATACAGATGTAACTCTGTGAGTGGAAGTCACATATCACAGAGCAGTTTCTCAGAAAGCTTCTTTCCAGATTTCATTGGAGGATATTGCCTTTTTCACCATAGCCCTCTAAGGGGTTCCAAATATCACTTTGCCAATTCCACAAGAACTGTCTTAGCGAAAGGCTTCTTGAGGGGAAAGCTGTAACTCTGTGAGATGATTTCACAGAACACAATAAAGTATCTCAGAAAGCTTCATTCTCTTTGTTATCGGAGGATATTTCCTTTGGCCCTATAGTCTTCAAAGGGATAGGAAATATCTGTTCTCAGATTCCACAGAAATAAGGCTAGCAAAGAGATCCACGAAATACAGATGTAATTCTGTGAGTGGAAGTCACATATCACAGAGCACTTTCTCAGAAAGCTTCTTTGCAGATTTCATCGGAGGATACTTCCTTTTTCACCATAGCCCTCTATGGGCTTCCAAATATCACTTTGCCAATTCCACAAGAACTGTCTTAGCGAAAGGCTTCTTGAGGGTAAAGCTGTAACTCTGTGAGATGATTTCACAGAACACAAAGAAGTTTCTCAGAAAAATTCTTTCTCTTTTTTATGGGAGGATATTTCCTTTGGCCCTATAGTCTTCAAAGGGATTCTAAATATCTGCTCTCAGATTCCACAGAAATAATGCTAGCAAAGAGATCCACGAAATACAGATGTAACTCTGTGAGTGAAAGTCACATATCACAGAGCAGTTTCTCAGAAAGCTTCTTTCCAGATTTCATGGGAGCATATTGCCTTTTTCACCATAGCCCTCTAAGGGGTTCCAAATATCACTTTGCCAATTCCACAAGAACTGTCTTAGCGAAAGGCTTCTGAGGGGAAAGCTGTAACTCTGTGAGATGATTTCACAGAACACAAAGAAGTTTCTCAGAAAGCTTCTTTCTCTTTGTTATCGGAGGATATTCCCTTTGGCCCTATTGTCTACAAGGGGATTCTAAATATCTGCTTTCAGATTCCACAGAAATAAGGCTAGCAAAGAGATCCACGAAATACAGATGTAACTCTGTGAGTGGAAGTCACATATCACAGAGCAGTTTCTCAGAAAGCTTCTTTCCAGATTTCATTGGAGGATATTTCCTTTTTCACCATTGCCCTCTTTGGGCTTCCAAATATCACTTTGCCAATTCCACAAGAACTGTCTTAGCGAAAGGCTTCTTGAGGGGAAAGCTGTAACTCTGTGAGATGATTTCACAGAACACAAAGAAGTTTCTCAGAAAGCTTCTTTCTCTTTGTTATCGGAGGATATTTCCTTTGGCCCTATAGTCTTCAAAGGCATCCGAAATATCTGTTCTCAGATTCCACAGAAATAAGGCTAGCAAATAGATCCACGAAATACAGATGTAACTCTGTGAGTGGAAGTCACATATCATGGAGCAATTTCTCAGAAAGCTTCTTTCCAGATTTCATCTGTTGATATTTCCTTTTTCATCATAGCCGTCTATGGGCTTCCAAATATCACTTTGCCAATTCCACAAGAACTGTCTTAGCGAAAGGCTACTTGAGGGGAAAGCTGTAACTCTGTGAGATGATTTCACAGAACCCAAAGAAGTTTCTCAGAAAGCTTCTTTCTCTTTGTTATCGTTGGATATTTCCTTTGGCCCTATAGTCTTCAAAGTGATCCGAAATATCTGTTCTCAGATTCCACAGAAATAAGGCTAGCAAAGAGATCCACGAAATACAGATGTAACTCTCTGAGTGGAAGTCACATATCACAGAGAAGTTTCTCAGAAAGCTTCTTTCCAGATTTCATCGGAGGATATTTCCTTTTTCACCATAGCCCTCTATGGGCTTCCAAATATCACTTTGCCAATTCCACAAGAACTGTCTTAGCGAAAGGCTTCTTGAGGGAAAAGCTGTAACTCTGTGAGATGATTTCACAGAACACAAAGAAGTTTCTCAGAAAGCTTCTTTCTCTTTGTTATGGGAGGATATTTCCTTTGTCCCTATAGTCTTCAAAGGGATCCGAAATATCTGTTCTCAGATTCCACAGAAATAAGGCTAGCAAAGAGATCCACGAAATACAGATGTAACTCTGTGAGTGGAAGTCACATATCACAGAGCAGATTCTCAGAAAGCTTCTTTCCAGATTTCATCGGAGGATATTTCCTTTTTCACCATAGCCCTCTATGGGCTTCCAAATATCACTTTGCCAACTCCACAAGAACTGTCTTAGCGAAAGGCTTCTTGAGGGGAAAGCTGTAACTCTGTGAGATGATTTCACAGAACACAAAGAAGTTTCTCAGAAAGCTTCTTTCTCTTTCTTATCGGAGGATATTTCTTTGGCCCTATAGTCTTCAAAGCGATCCGAAATATCTGTTCTCAGATTCCACAGAAATGAGGCTAGCAAAGAGATCCACGAAATACAGATGTAACTCTGTGAGTGGAAGTCACATATCACAGAGCAGTTTCTCAGAAAGCTTCTTTCCAGATTTCATCGGAGGATATTTCCTTTTTCACCATAGCCCTCTATGGGCTTCCAAATATCACTTTGCCAATTCCACAAGAACTGTCTTAGCGAAAGGCTTCTTGAGGGGAAAGCTGTAACTCTGTGAGATGATTTCACAGAACACAAAGAAGTTTCTCAGAAAGCTTCTTTCTCTTTGTTATCGGAGGATATTTCCTTTGGCCCTATAGTCTTCAAAGGGATCCGAAATATCTGTTCTCAGATTCCACAGAAATAAGGCTAGCAACGAGATCCACGAAATACAGATGTAACTCTGTGAGTGGAAGTCACATATCCCAGAGCAGTTTCTTAGAAAGCTTATTTCCAGATTTCATCGGAGGATATTTCCTTTGTCACAATAGCTCTCTATTGGCTTCCAAATATCACTTTGCCAATTCCACAAGAACTGTCTTAGCGAAAGGCTTCTTGAGGGGAAAGCTGTAACTCTGTTAGATGATTTCACAGAACACAAAGAAGTTTCTCAGAAAGCTTTCTCTTTCTTATCGGAGGATATTTCCTTTGGCCCTATAGTCTTCAAAGGGATCCGAAATATCTGTTCTCAGATTCCACAGAAATAAGGCTAGCAAAGAGACCCACGAAATACAGATGTAACTCTGTGAGAGGAAGTCACATATCACAGAGCAGTTTCTCAGAAAGCTTCTTTCCAGATTTCATTGGAGGATATTTCCTTTTTCACCATAGCCCTCTATGGGCTTCCAAATATCACTTTGCCAATTCCACAAGAACTGTCTTAGCGAAAGGCTTCTTGAGGGGAAATCTGTAACTCTGTGAGATGATTTCACAGAACACAAAGAAGTTTCTCAGAAAACTTCTTTCTCTTTGTTATCGGAGGATATTTCCTTTGGCCCTATAGTCTTCAAAGGGATTCTAAATATCTGCTCTCAGATTCCACAGAAATAAGGCTAGCAAAGAGATCCACGAAATACAGATGTAACTCTGTGAGTGGAAGTCACATATCACAGAGCAGTTTCTCAGAAAGCTTCTTTCCAGATTTCATCCGTGGATATTTCCTTTTTCAAGATAGCCCTCTATGGGCTTCCAAATATCACTTTGCCATTTCCACAAGAACTGTCTTAGCGAAAGGCTTCTTGAGAGGAAAGCTGTAACTCAGGGAGATGATTTCACAGAACACAATGAAGTTTCTCCGAAAGATTCTTTCTCTTTGTTATGGGAGGATATTTCCTTTCTCCCTATAGTCTTCAAAGGGATCCGAAATATCTGTTCTCAGATTCCACAGAAATAAGGCTAGTAAAGAGATCCACGAAATACAGATGTAACTCTGTGAGTGGAAGTCACATATCACAGAGCAGTTTCTCAGAAAGCTTCTTTCCAGATTTCATCGGAGGATATTTCCTTTTTCACCATAGCACTCTATGGGCTTCCAAGTATCACTTTTCCAATTCCACAAGAACTGTTTTAGCGAAAGGCTTTTGAGGGGAAAGCTGTAACTCTGACAGATGATTTCACAGAACACAAAGAAGTTTCTCAGAAACCTTCTTTCTCTTTGTTATCGGAGGATATTTCCTTTGGCCCTATAGTCTACAAAGGGATCCGAAATATCTGTTCTCAGATTCCACAGAAATAAGGCTAGCAAAGAGATCCACGAAATACAGATGTAACTCTGTGAGTGGAAGTCACATATCACAGAGCAGTTTCTCAGAAAGCTTCTTTCCAGATTTCATCGGAGGATATTTCCTTTTTCACCATAGCTGTCTATGGGCTTCCAAATATCACTTTGCCAATTCCACAAGAACTGTCTTAGCGAAAGGCTTCTTGAGGGGAAAGCTGTAAATCTGTGAGATGATTTCACAGAACACAAAGAAGTTTCTCAGAAAGCTTCTTTCTCTTTGTTATCGGAGGATATTTCCTTTGGCCCTTTAGTCTTCAAAGGGATCCGAAATATCTGTTCTCAGATTCCACAGAAATAAGGCTAGCAAAGAGATCCACGAAATACAGATGTAACTCTGTGAGTGGAAGTCACATATCACAGAGCAGTTTCTCAGAAATCTTCTTTCCAGATTTCATCGGAGGATATTTCCTTTTTCACCATAGCCGTCTATGGGCTTCCAAATATCACTTTGCCAATTCCACGAGAACTGTCTTAGCGAAAAGCTCCTTGAGGGGAAAGCTGCAACTCTGAGAGATGATTTCACAGAACACAAAGAAGTTTCAGAGAAAGCTTCTTTCTCTTTGTTATCGGAGGATATTTCCTTTGGCCCTATAGTCTTCAAAGGGATCCGAAATATCTGTTCTCAGATTCCACAGAAATAAGGCTAGCAAAGAGATCCACGAAATACAGATGTAACTCTGTGAGTGGAAGTCACATATCACAGAGCAGTTTCTCAGAAAGCTTCTTTCCAGATTTCATCGGAGGATATTTCCTTTTTCACCATAGCCGTCTATGGGCTTCCAAATATCACTTTGCCAATTCCACAAGAACTGTCTTAGCGAAAGGCTTCTTGAGGGGAAAGCTGTAACTCTGTGAGATGATTTCACAGAACACAAAGAAGTTTCTCAGAAAGCCTCTTTCTCTTTGTTATCGGAGGATATTTCCTTTGGCCCTATAGTCTTCAAAGGGATCCGAAATATCTGTTCTCAGATTCCACAGAAATAAGGCTAGGAAAGAGATCCACGAAATACAGATATAACTCTGTGAGTGGAAGTCACATATCACAGAGCAGTTTCTCAGAAAGCTTCTTTCCAGATTTCATCCGAGGATATTTCCTTTTTCAAGATAGCCCTCTATGGGCTTCCAAATATAACTTTTCCATTTCCACAAGAACTGTCTTAGCGAAAGGCTTCTTGAGAGGAAAGCTGTAACTCAGGGAGATGATTTCACAGAACACAATGAAGTTTCCCAGAAAGCTTCTTTCTCTTTGTTATGGGAGGATATTTCCTTTCTCCCTATAGTCTTCAAAGGGATCCGAAATATCTGTTCTCAGATTCCACAGAAATAAGGCTAGCAAAGAGATCCACGAAATACAGATGTAACTCTGTGAGTGGAAGTCACATATCACAGAGCAGTTTCTCAGAAATCTTCTTTCCAGATTTCATCGGAGGATATTTCCTTTTTCACCATAGCCGTCTATGGGCTTCCAAATATCACTTTGCCAATTCCACGAGAACTGTCTTAGCGAAAAGCTTCTTGAGGGGAAAGCTGCAACTCTGAGAGATGATTTCACAGAACACAAAGAAGTTTCTCAGAAAGCTTCTTTCTCTTTGTTATCGGAGGATATTTCCTTTGGCCCTATAGTATTCAAAGGGATCCGAAATATCTGTTCTCAGATTCCACAGAAATAAGGCTAGCAAAGAGATCCACGAAATACAGATGTAACTCTGTGAGTGGAAGTCACATATCACAGAGCAGTTTCTCAGAAAGCTTCTTTCCAGATTTCATCTGAGGATATTTCCTTTTTCACCATAGCCCACTATGGGCTTCCAAATATCACTTTGCCAATTCCACAAGAACTGTCTTAGCGAAAGGCTTCTTGAGGGGAAAGCTGTAACTCTATCAGATGATTTCACAGAACACAAAGAAGTTTCTCAGAAAGCTTCTTTCTCTTTGTTATCGGAGGATATTTCCTTTGGCTCTATAGTCTTCAAAGGCATCCGAAATATCTGTTCTCAGATTCCACAGAAATAAGGCTAGCGAAGAGATCCAGGAAATACAGATGTAACTCTGTGAGTGGAAGTCACATATCACAGAGCAGTTTCTCAGAAAGCTTCTTTGCAGATTTCATCTGAGGATATTTCCTTTTTCACCATTGCCCTCTATGGGCTTCCAAATATCACTTTGCCAATTCCACGAGAACTGTCTTAGAGAAAGGCTTCTTGAGGGGAAAGCTGTAACTCTGTGAGATGATTTCACAGAACATAAAGAAGTTTCTCAGAAACCTTCTTTCTCTTTGTTATCGGAGGATATTTCCTTTGACCCTATAGTCTTCAAAGGGATCCGAAATATCTGTTCTCAGATTCCACAGAAATAAGGCTAGCAAAGAGATCCACGAAATACAGATGTAACTCTGTGAGTGGAAGTCACATATCACAGAGCAGTTTCTCAGAAAGCTTCTTTCTAGATTTCATCGGAGGATATTTCCTTTTTCACCATAGCTGTGTATGGGCTTCCAAATATCACTTTGCAAATTCCACAAGAAGTGTCTTAGCGAAAGGCTTCTTGAGGGGAAAGCTGTAAATCTGTGAGATGATTTCACAGAACACAAAGAAGTTTCTCAGAGAGCTTCTTTCTCTTTGTTATCGGAGGATATTTCCTTTGGCCCTTTAGTCTTCAAAGGGATCCGAAATATCTGTTCTCAGATTCCACAGAAATAAGGCTAGCAAAGAGATCCACGAAATACAGATGTAACTCTGTGAGTGGAAGTCACATATCACAGAGCAGTTTCTCAGAAATCTTCTTTCCAGATTTCATCGGAGTATATTTCCTTTTTCATCATAGCCGTCTATGGGCTTCCAAATATCACTTTGCCAATTCCACGAGAACTGTCTTAGCGAAAAGCTCCTTGAGGGGAAAGCTGCAACTCTGAGAGATGATTTCACAGAACACAAAGAAGTTTCTCAGAAAGCTTCTTTCTCTTTGTTATCGGAGGATATTTCCTTTGGCCCTATAGTCTTCAAAGGGATCCGAAATATCTGTTCTCAGATTCCACAGAAATAAGGCTAGCAAAGAGATCCACGAAATACAGATGTAACTCTGTGAGTGGAAGTCACATATCACAGAGCAGTTTCTCAGAAAGCTTCTTTCCAGATTTCATCGGAGGATATTTCCTTTTTCACCGTAGCCGTCTATGGGCTTCCAAATATCACTTTGCCAATTCCACAAGAACTGTCTTAGCGAAAGGCTTCTTGAGGGGAAAGGTGTAACTCTGTGAGATGATTTCACAGAACACAAAGAAGTTTCTCAGAAAGCTTCTTTCTCTTTGTTATCGGAGGATATTTCCTTTGGCCCTATAGTCTTCAAAGGGATCCGAAATATATGTTCTCAGATTCCACAGAAATAAGGCTAGCAAAGAGATCCACGAAATACAGATATAACTCTGTGAGTGGAAGTCACATATCACAGAGCAGTTTCTCAGAAAGCTTCTTTCCAGATTTCATCCGTGGATATTTCCTTTTTCAAGATAGCCCTCTATGGGCTTCCAAATATCACTTTGCCAATTCCACGAGAACTGTCTTAGCGAAAAGCTTCTTGAGGGGAAAGCTGCAACTCTGAGAGATGATTTCACAGAACACAATGAAGTTTCTCAGAAAGCTTCTTTCTCTTTGTTATCGGAGGATATTTCCTTTGGCCCTATAGTATTCAAAGGGATCCGAAATATCTGCTCTCAGATTCCACAGAAATAAGGCTAGCAAAGAGATCCACGAAATACAGATGTAACTCTGTGAGTGGAAGTCACATATCACAGAGCAGTTTCTCAGAAAGCTTCTTTCCAGATTTCATCTGAGGATATTTCCTTTTTCACCATAGCCCACTAGGGGCTTCCAAATATCACTTTGCCAATTCCACAAGAACTGTCTTAGCGAAAGGCTACTTGAGGGGAAAGCTGTAACTCTATCAGATGATTTCACAGAACACAAAGAAGTTTCTCAGAAAGCTTCTTTCTCTTTGTTATCGGAGGATATTTCCTTTGGCCCTATAGTCTTCAAACGCATCCGAAATATCTGTTCTCAGATTCCACAGAAATAAGGCTAGCGAAGAGATCCACGAAATACAGATGTAACTCTGTGAGTGGAAGTCACATATCACAGAGCAGTTTCTCAGAAAGCTTCTTTGCAGATTTCATCTGAGGATATTTCCTTTTTCACCATTGCCCTCTATGGGCTTCCAAATATCACTTTGCCAATTCCACGAGAACTGTCTTAGAGAAAGGCTTCTTGAGGGGAAAGCTGTAACTCTGTGAGATGATTTCACAGAACACAAAGAAGTTTCTCAGAAACCTTCTTTCTCTTTGTTATCGGAGGATATTTCCTTTGACCCTATAGTCTTCAAAGGGATCCGAAATATCTGTTCTCAGATTCCACAGGAATAAGGCTAGCAAAGAGATCCACGAAATACAGATGTAACTCTGTGAGTGGAAGTCACATATCACAGAGCAGTTTCTCAGAAAGCTTCTTTCCAGATTTCATCGGAGGATATTTCCTTTTTCACCATAGCTGTCTATGGGCTTCCAAATATCACTTTGCAAATTCCACAAGAAGTGTCTTAGCGAAAGGCTTCTTGAGGGGAAAGCTGTAAATCTGTGAGATGATTTCACAGAACACAAAGAAGTTTCTCAGAGAGCTTCTTTCTCTTTGTTATCGGAGGATATTTCCTTTGGCCCTTTAGTCTTCAAAGGGATCCGAAATATCTGTTCTCAGATTCCACAGAAATAAGGCTAGCAAAGAGATCCACGAAATACAGATGTAACTCTGTGAGTGGAAGTCACATATCACAGAGCAGTTTCTCAGAAATCTTCTTTCCAGATTTCATCGGAGGATATTTCCTTTTTCATCATAGCCGTCTATGGGCTTCCAAATATCACTTTGCCAATTCCACGAGAACTGTCTTAGCGAAAAGCTCCTTGAGGGGAAAGCTGCAACTCTGAGAGATGATTTCACAGAACACAAAGAAGTTTCTCAGAAAGCTTCTTTCTCTTTGTTATCGGAGGATATTTCCTTTGGCCCTATAGTCTTCAAAGGGATCCGAAATATCTGTTCTCAGATTCCACAGAAATAAGGCTAGCAAAGAGATCCACGAAATACAGATGTAACTCTGTGAGTGGAAGTCACATATTACAGAGCAGTTTCTCAGAAAGCTTCTTTCCAGATTTCATCGGAGGATATTTCCTTTTTCACCATAGCTGTCTATGGGCTTCCAAATATCACTTTGACAATCCCACAAGAACTGTCTTAGCGAAAGGCTTCTTGAGGGGAAAGCTCTAACTCTGTGAGATGATTTCACAGAACACAAAGAAGTTTCTCAGAAAGCTTCTTTCTCTTTGTTATCGGAGGATATTTCCTTTGCCCCTATAGTCTTCAAAGGGATCCGAAATATCTGTTCTCAGATTCCACAGAAATAAGGCTAGCAAAGAGATCCACGAAATACAGATATAACTCTGTGAGTGGAAGTCACATATCACAGAGCAGTTTCTCAGAAAGCTTCTTTCCAGATTTCATCCGTGGATATTTCCTTTTTCAAGATAGCCCTCTATGGGCTTCCAAATATCACTTTGCCATTTCCACAAGAACTGTCTTAGCGAAAGGCTTCTTGAGAGGAAATCTGTAACTCAGGGAGATGATTTCACAGAACACAATGAAGTTTCTCATAAAGCTTCTTTCTCTTTGTTATGGGAGGATATTTCCTTTCTCCCTATAGTCTTCAAAGGGATCCGAAATATCTGTTCTCAATTCCACAGAAATAAGGCTAGCAAAGAGATCCACAAAATACAGATGTAACTCTGTGAGTGGAAGTCACATGTAACAGAGCAGTTTCTCAGAAAGCTTCTTTCCAGATTTCATTGGAGGATATTTCCTTTTTCACAATAGCCCTCTATGGGCTTCCAAATATCACTTTGCCAATTCCACAAGAACTGTCTTAGCGAAGGGCTTCTTCAGGGGAAAGCTGTAACTCTGGGAGATGATTTCACAGAACACAAAGAAGTTTCTCAGAAAGCTTCTTTCTCTTTGTTATCGTTGGATATTTCTTTGGACCTATAGTCTTCAAGGGGATCCGAAATATCTGTTCTCAGATTCCACAGAAATAAGGCTTGCAAAGAGACCCACGAAATACAGATGTAACTCTGTGAGTGGAAGTCACATATCACAGAGCAGTTTCTCAGAAAGCTTCTTTCCAGATTTCATTGGAGGATATTTCCTTTTTCACCATTGCCCTCTATGGGCTTCCAAATATCACTTTGCCAATTCCACAAGAACT
Organism: Macaca mulatta; assembly: GCF_049350105.2. Lineage (NCBI taxonomy): Eukaryota > Metazoa > Chordata > Mammalia > Primates > Cercopithecidae > Macaca > Macaca mulatta. The sequence goes on from NC_133417.1 coordinate 35,372,510, forward strand.
GTCTTAGAGAAAGGCTTCTTGAGGGGAAAGCTGTAACTCTGTGAGATGATTTCACAGAACACAAAGAAGTTTCTCAGAAAGCTTCTTTCTCTTTGTTATCGGAGGATATTTCCTTTGGCCCTATAGTCTTCAAAGGGATCCGAAATATCTGTTCTCAGATTCCACAGAAATAAGGCTAGCAAAGAGATCCACGAAATACAGATGTAACTCTGTGAGTGGAAGTCACATATCACAGAGCAGTTTCTCAGAAAGCTTCTTTCCAGATTTCATCGGAGGATATTTCCTTTTTCACCATAGCCGTCTATGGGCTTCCAAATATCACTTTGCCAATTCCACAAGAACTGTCTTAGCGAAAGGCTTCTTGAGGGGAAAGCTGTAAATCTGTGAGATGATTTCACAGAACACAAAGAAGTTTCTCAGAAAGCTTCTTTCTCTTTGTTATCGGAGGATATTTCCTTTGGCCCTTTAGTCTTCAAAGGGATCCGAAATATCTGTTCTCAGATTCCACAGAAATAAGGCTAGCAAAGAGATCCACGAAATACAGATGTAACTCTGTGAGTGGAAGTCACATATCACAGAGCAGTTTCTCAGAAATCTTCTTTCCAGATTTCATCGGAGGATATTTCCTTTTTCACCGTAGCCGTCTATGGGCTTCCAAATATCACTTTGCCAATTCCACAAGAACTGTCTTAGCGAAAGGCTTCTTGAGGGGAAAGCTCTAACTCTGTGAGATGATTTCACAGAACACAAAGAAGTTTCTCAGAAAGCTTCTTTCTCTTTGTTATCGGAGGATATTTCCTTTGGCCCTATAGTCTTCAAATGGATCCGAAATATCTGTTCTCAGATTCCACAGAAATAAGGCTAGCAAAGAGATCCACGAAATACAGATATAACTCTGTGAGTGGAAGTCACATATCACAGAGCAGTTTCTCAGAAAGCTTCTTTCCAGATTTCATCCGTGGATATTTCCTTTTTCAAGATAGCCCTCTATGGGCTTCCAAATATCACTTTGCCATTTCCACAAGAATTGTCTTAGCGAAAGGCTTCTTGAGAGGAAAGCTGTAACTCAGGGAGATGATTTCACAGAACACAATGAAGTTTCTTAGAAAGCTTCTTTCTCTTTGTTATGGGAGGATATTTCCTTTGGCCCTATAGTCTTCAAAGGGATCCGAAATATCTGTTCTCAGATTCCACAGAAATAAGGCTAGTAAAGAGATCCACGAAATACAGATGTAACTCTGTGAGTTGAAGTCACATATCACAGAGCAGTTTCTCAGAAAGCTTCTTTCCAGATTTCATCGGAGGATATTTGCTTTTTCACCATAGCATTCTATGGGCTTCCAAGTATCACTTTTCCAATTCCACAAGAACTGTTTTAGCGAAAGGCTTCTTGAGGGGAAAGCTGTAACTCTGACAGATGATTTCACAGAACACAAAGAAGTTTCTCAGAAAGCTTCTTTCTCTTTGTTATCGGAGGATATTTCCTTTGGCCCTATAGTCTTCAAAGGGATCCGAAGTATCTGTTCTCAGATTCCACAGAAATAAGGCTAGCAAAGAGATCCACGAAATACAGATGTAACTCTGTGAGTGGAAGTCACATATCCCAGAGCAGTTTCTCAGAAAGCTTCTTTCCAGATTTCATCCGAGGATATTTCCTTTTTCACCGTAGCCCCCTATGGGCTTCCAAATATCACTTTGCCAATTCCACAAGAACTGTCTTAGCGAAAGGCTTCTTGAGGGGAAAGCTGTAACTCTGTGAGATGATTTCACAGAACACAAAGAAGTTTCTCAGAAAGCTTCTTTCTCTTTGTTATCGGAGGACATTTCTTTGGCCCTATAGTCTTCAAAGGGATCCGAAATATCTGTTCTCAGATTCCACAGAAATAAGGCTAGCAAAGAGATCCACGAAATACAGATGTAACTCTGTGAGTGGAAGTCACATGTAACAGAGCAGTTTCTCAGAAAGCTTCTTTCCAGATTTCATTGGAGGATATTTCCTTTTTCACAATAGCCCTCTATGGGCTTCCAAATATCACTTTGCCAATTCCACAAGAACTGTCTTAGCGAAAGGCTTCTTCAGGGGAAAGCTGTAACTCTGGGAGATGATTTCACAGAACACAAAGAAGTTTCTCAGAAAGCTTCTTGCTCTTTGTTATCGTTGGATATTTCTTTGGCCCTATAGTTTTCAAGGGGATCCGAAATATCTGTTCTCAGATTCCACAGAAATAAGGCTAGCAAAGAGATCCACGAAATACAGATGTAACTCTGTGAGTGGAAGTCACATATCACAGAGCAGTTTCTCAGAAAGCTTCTTTCCAGATTTCATTGGAGGATATTTCCTTTTTCACCATTGCCCTCTATGGGCTTCCAAATATCACTTTGCCAATTCCACAAGAACTGTCTTAGAGAAAGGCTTCTTGAGGGGAAAGCTGTAACTCTGTGAGATGATTTCACAGAACACAAAGAAGTTTCTCAGAAAGCTTCTTTCTCTTTGTTATCGGAGGATATTTCCTTTGGCCCTATAGTCTTCAAAGGGATCCGAAATATCTGTTCTCAGATTCCACAGAAATAAGGCTAGCAAAGAGATCCACGAAATACAGATGTAACTCTGTGAGTGGAAGTCACATATCACAGAGCAGTTTCTCAGAAAGCTTCTTTCCAGATTTCATCGGAGGATATTTCCTTTTTCACCATAGCCGTCTATGGGCTTCCAAATATCACTTTGCCAATTCCACAAGAACTGTCTTAGCGAAAGGCTTCTTGAGGGGAAAGCTGTAAATCTGTGAGATGATTTCACAGAACACAAAGAAGTTTCTCAGAAAGCTTCTTTCTCTTTGTTATCGGAGGATATTTCCTTTGGCCCTTTAGTCTTCAAAGGGATCCGAAATATCTGTTCTCAGATTCCACAGAAATAAGGCTAGCAAAGAGATCCACGAAATACAGATGTAACTCTGTGAGTGGAAGTCACATATCACAGAGCAGTTTCTCAGAAATCTTCTTTCCAGATTTCATCGGAGGATATTTCCTTTTTCACCGTAGCCGTCTATGGGCTTCCAAATATCACTTTGCCAATTCCACAAGAACTGTCTTAGCGAAAGGCTTCTTGAGGGGAAAGCTCTAACTCTGTGAGATGATTTCACAGAACACAAAGAAGTTTCTCAGAAAGCTTCTTTCTCTTTGTTATCGGAGGATATTTCCTTTGGCCCTATAGTCTTCAAATGGATCCGAAATATCTGTTCTCAGATTCCACAGAAATAAGGCTAGCAAAGAGATCCACGAAATACAGATATAACTCTGTGAGTGGAAGTCACATATCACAGAGCAGTTTCTCAGAAAGCTTCTTTCCAGATTTCATCCGTGGATATTTCCTTTTTCAAGATAGCCCTCTATGGGCTTCCAAATATCACTTTGCCATTTCCACAAGAATTGTCTTAGCGAAAGGCTTCTTGAGAGGAAAGCTGTAACTCAGGGAGATGATTTCACAGAACACAATGAAGTTTCTTAGAAAGCTTCTTTCTCTTTGTTATGGGAGGATATTTCCTTTGGCCCTATAGTCTTCAAAGGGATCCGAAATATCTGTTCTCAGATTCCACAGAAATAAGGCTAGTAAAGAGATCCACGAAATACAGATGTAACTCTGTGAGTTGAAGTCACATATCACAGAGCAGTTTCTCAGAAAGCTTCTTTCCAGATTTCATCGGAGGATATTTGCTTTTTCACCATAGCATTCTATGGGCTTCCAAGTATCACTTTTCCAATTCCACAAGAACTGTTTTAGCGAAAGGCTTCTTGAGGGGAAAGCTGTAACTCTGACAGATGATTTCACAGAACACAAAGAAGTTTCTCAGAAAGCTTCTTTCTCTTTGTTATCGGAGGATATTTCCTTTGGCCCTATAGTCTTCAAAGGGATCCGAAGTATCTGTTCTCAGATTCCACAGAAATAAGGCTAGCAAAGAGATCCACGAAATACAGATGTAACTCTGTGAGTGGAAGTCACATATCCCAGAGCAGTTTCTCAGAAAGCTTCTTTCCAGATTTCATCCGAGGATATTTCCTTTTTCACCGTAGCCCCCTATGGGCTTCCAAATATCACTTTGCCAATTCCACAAGAACTGTCTTAGCGAAAGGCTTCTTGAGGGGAAAGCTGTAACTCTGTGAGATGATTTCACAGAACACAAAGAAGTTTCTCAGAAAGCTTCTTTCTCTTTGTTATCGGAGGACATTTCTTTGGCCCTATAGTCTTCAAAGGGATCCGAAATATCTGTTCTCAGATTCCACAGAAATAAGGCTAGCAAAGAGATCCACGAAATACAGATGTAACTCTGTGAGTGGAAGTCACATGTAACAGAGCAGTTTCTCAGAAAGCTTCTTTCCAGATTTCATTGGAGGATATTTCCTTTTTCACAATAGCCCTCTATGGGCTTCCAAATATCACTTTGCCAATTCCACAAGAACTGTCTTAGCGAAAGGCTTCTTCAGGGGAAAGCTGTAACTCTGGGAGATGATTTCACAGAACACAAAGAAGTTTCTCAGAAAGCTTCTTGCTCTTTGTTATCGTTGGATATTTCTTTGGCCCTATAGTTTTCAAGGGGATCCGAAATATCTGTTCTCAGATTCCACAGAAATAAGGCTAGCAAAGAGATCCACGAAATACAGATGTAACTCTGTGAGTGGAAGTCACATATCACAGAGCAGTTTCTCAGAAAGCTTCTTTCCAGATTTCATTGGAGGATATTTCCTTTTTCACCATTGCCCTCTATGGGCTTCCAAATATCACTTTGCCAATTCCACAAGAACTGTCTTAGAGAAAGGCTTCTTGAGGGGAAAGCTGTAACTCTGTGAGATGATTTCACAGAACACAAAGAAGTTTCTCAGAAAGCTTCTTTCTCTTTGTAATCGGAGGATATTTCCTTTGGCCATATAGTCTTCAAAGGGATCCGAAATATCTGTTCTCAGATTCCACAGAAATAAGGCTAGCAAAGAGATCCACGAAATACAGATGTAACTCTGTGAGTGGAAGTCACATATCACAGAGCAGTTTCTCAGAAAGCTTCTTTCCAGATTTCATCGGAGGATATTTCCTTTTTCACCATAGCCGTCTATGGGCTTCCAAATATCACTTTGCCAATTCCACAAGAACTGTCTTAGCGAAAGGCTTCTTGAGGGGAAAGCTCTAACTCTGTGAGATGATTTCACAGAACACAAAGAAGTTTCTCAGAAAGCTTCTTTCTCTTTGTTATCGGAGGATATTTCCTTTGGCCCTATAGTCTTCAAAGGGATCCGAAATATCTGTTCTCAGATTCCACAGAAATAAGGCTAGCAAAGAGATCCACGAAATACAGATATAACTCTGTGAGTGGAAGTCACATATCACAGAGCAGTTTCTCAGAAAGCTTCTTTCCAGATTTCATCCGAGGATATTTCCTTTTTCAAGATAGCCCTCTATGGGCTTCCAAATATCACTTTGCCATTTCCACAAGAACTGTCTTAGCGAAAGGCTTCTTGAGAGGAAAGCTGTAACTCAGGGAGATGATTTCACAGAACACAATGAAGTTTCTCAGAAAGCTTCTTTCTCTTTGTTATGGGAGGATATTTCCTTTCTCCCTATAGTCTTCAAAGGGATCCGAAATATCTGTTCTCAGATTCCACAGAAATAAGGCTAGCAAAGAGATCCACGAAATACAGATGTATCTCTGTGAGTGGAAGTCACATATCACAGAGCAGTTTCTCAGAAAGCTTCTTTCCAAATTTCATCGGAGGATATTTCCTTTTTCACCATAGCCCTCTATGGGCTTCCAAATATCACTTTGCCAATTCCACAAGAACTGTCTTAGCGAAAGGCTTCTTGAGGGGAAAGCTGTAACTCTGTGAGATGATTTCACACAACACAAAGAAGTTTCTCAGAAAGCTTCTTTCTCTTTGTTATCGGAGGATATTTCCTTTGGCCCTTTAGTCTTCAAAGGGATCCGAAATATCTGTTCTCAGATTCCACAGAAATAAGGCTAGCAAAGAGATCCACGAAATACAGATGTAACTCTGTGAGTGGAAGTCACATTTCACAGAGCAGTTTCTCAGAATGCTTCTTTCCAGATTTCATCGGAGGATATTTCCTTTTTCACCATAGCCGTCTATGGGCTTCCAAATATCACTTTGCCAACTCCACGAGAACTGTCTTAGCGAAAAGCTTCTTGAGGGGAAAGCTGCAACTCTGAGAGATGATTTCACAGAACACAAAGAAGTTTCTCAGAAAGCTTCTTTCTCTTTGTTATCGGAGGATATTTCCTTTGGCCCTATAGTATTCAAAGGGATCCGAAATAATTGTTCTCAGATTCCACAGAAATAAGGCTAGCAAAGAGATCCACGAAATACAGATGTAACTCTGTGAGTGGAAGTCACATATCACAGAGCAGTTTCTCAGAAAGCTTCTTTCCAGATTTCATCGGAGGATATTTCCTTTTTCACCATAGCCCTCTATGGGCTTCCAAATATCACTTTGCCAATTCCACAAGAACTGTCTTAGCGAAAGGCTTCTTGAGGGGAAAGCTGTAACTCTGTGAGATGATTTCACAGAACACAAAGAATTTTCTCAGAAAGCTTCTTTCTCTTTGTTATCGGAGGATATTTCCTGTGGCCCTATAGTCTTCAAAGGGATCCGAAATATCTGTTCTCAGATTCCACAGAAATAAGGCTAGCAAAGAGATCCACGAAATACAGATGTAACTCTGTGAGTGGAAGTCACATATCACAGAGCAGTTTCTCAGAAAGCTTCTTTCCAGATTTCATTGGAGGATATTTCCTTTTTTACCATTGCCCTCTATGGGCTTCCAAATATCACTTTGCCAATTCCACAAGAACTGTCTTAGAGAAAGGCTTCTTGAGAGGAAAGCTGTAACTCTGTGAGATGATTTCACAGAACACAAAGAAGTTTCTCGGAAAGCTTCTTTCTCTTTGTTATCGGAGGATATTTCCTTTGGCCCTATAGTCTTCAAAGGGATCCGAAATATCTGTTCTCAGATTCCACAGAAATAAGGCTAGCAAAGAGATCCACGAAATACAGATGTAACTCTGTGAGTGGAAGTCACATATCACAGAGCAGTTTCTCAGAAAGCTTCTTTCCAGATTTCATCGGAGGATATTTCCTTTTTCACCATAGCCGTCTATGGGCTTCCAAATATCACTTTGCCAATTCCACAAGAACTCTCTTAGCGAAAGGCTTCTTGAGGGGAAAGCTGTAACTCTGTGAGATGATTTCACAGAACACAAAGAAGTTTCTCAGAAAGCTTCTTTCTCTTTGTTATCGGAGGATATTTCCTTTGGCCCTTTAGTCTTCAAAGGGATCCGAAATATCTGTTCTCAGATTCCACAGAAATAAGGCTAGCAAAGAGATCCACGAAATACAGATGTAACTCTGTGAGTGGAAGTCACATATCACAGAGCAGTTTCTCAGAAATCTTCTTTCCAGATTTCATCGGAGGATATTTCCTTTTTCACCATAGCGGCCTATGGGCTTCCAAATATCACTTTGCCAATTCCACAAGAACTGTCTTAGCGAAAAGCTCCTTGCGGGGAAAGCTGCAACTCTAGAGATGATTTCACAGAACACAAAGAAGTTTCTCAGAAAGCTTCTTTCTCTTTGTTATCGGAGGATATTTCCTTTGGCCCTATAGTGTTCAAAGGGATCCGAAATATCTGTTCTCAGATTCCACAGAAATAAGGCTAGCAAAGAGATCCACGAAATACAGATGTAACTCTGTGAGTGAAAGTCACATATCACAGAGCAGTTTCTCAGAAAGCTTCTTTCCAGATTTCATCGGAGGATATTTCCTTTTTCACTATAGCCGTCTATGGGCTTCCAAATATCACTTTGCCAATTCCACAAGAACTGTCTTAGCGAAAGGCTTCTTGAGGGGAAAACTGTAACTCTGTGAGATGATTTCACAGAACACAAAGAAGTTTCTCAGAAAGCTTCTTTCTCTTTGTTATCGGAGGATATTTCCTTTGGCCCGATAGTCTTCAAAGGGATCCGAAATATCTGTTCTCAGATTCCACAGAAATAAGGCTAGCAAAGAGATCCACAAAATACAGATATAACTCTGTGAGTGGAAGTCACATATCACAGAGCAGTTTCTCAGAAAGCTTCTTTCCAGATTTCATCGGAGGATATTTCCTTTTTCAAGATAGCCCTCTATGGGCTTCCAAATATCACTTTGCCATTTCCACAAGAACTGTCTTAGCGAAAGGATTCTTGAGAGGAAAGCTGTAACTCAGGGAGATGATTTCACAGAACACAATGAAGTTTCTCAGAAAGCTTCTTTCTCTTTGTTATGGGAGGATATTTCCTTTCTCCCAATAGTCTTCAAAGGGATCCGAAATATCTGTTCTCAGATTCCACAGAAATAAGGCTAGCAAAGAGATCCACGAAATACAGATGTAACTCTGTGAGTGGAGGTCACATATCACAGAGCAGTTTCTCAGAAAGCTTCTTTCCAGATTTCATTGGAGGATTTTTCCTTTTTCACCATAGCCCTCTATGGGCTTCCAAATATCACTTTGCCAATTCCACAAGAACTGTCTTAGCGAAAGGCTTCTTGAGGGGAAAGCTGTAACTCTGTGAGATGATTTCACAGAACACAAAGAATTTTCTCAGAAAGCTTCTTTCTCTTTGTTATCGGAGGATATTTCCTGTGGCCCTATAGTCTTCAAAGGGATCCGAAATATCTGTTCTCAGATTCCACAGAAATAAGGCTAGCAAAGAGATCCACGAAATACAGATGTAACTCTGTGAGTGGAAGTCACATATCACAGAGCAGTTTCTCAGAAAGCTTCTTTCCAGATTTCATTGGAGGATATTTCCTTTTTTACCATTGCCCTCTATGGGCTTCCAAATATCACTTTGCCAATTCCACAAGAACTGCCTTAGAGAAAGGCTTCTTGAGGGGAAAGCTGTAACTCTGTGAGATGATTTCACAGAACACAAAGAAGTTTCTCAGAAAGCTTCTTTCTCTTTGTTATCGGAGGATATTTCCTTTGGCCCTATAGTCTTCAAAGGGATCCGAAATATCTGTTCTCAGATTCCACAGAAATAAGGCTAGCAAAGAGATCCACGAAATACAGATGTAACTCTGTGAGTGGAAGTCACATATCACAGAGCAGTTTCTCAGAAAGCTTCTTTCCAGATTTCATCGGAGGATATTTCCTTTTTCACCATAGCCGTCTATGGGCTTCCAAATATCACTTTGCCAATTCCACAAGAACTGTCTTAGCGAAAGGCTTCTTGAGGGGAAAGCTGTAACTCTGTGAGATGATTTCACAGAACACAAAGAAGTTTCTCAGAAAGCTTCTTTCTCTTTGTTATCGGAGGATATTTCCTTTGGCCCTTTAGTCTTCAAAGGGATCCGAAATATCTGTTCTCAGATTCCACAGAAATAAGGCTAGCAAAGAGATCCACGAAATACAGATGTAACTCTGTGAGTGGAAGTCACATATCACAGAGCAGTTTCTCAGAAATCTTCTTTCCAGATTTCATCGGAGGATATTTCCTTTTTCACCATAGCCGTCTATGGGCTTCCAAATATCACTTTGCCAATTCCACAAGAACTGTCTTAGCGAAAAGCTCCTTGCGGGGAAAGCTGCAACTCTGAGAGATGATTTCACAGAACACAAAGAAGTTTCTCAGAAAGCTTCTTTCTCTTTGTTATCGGAGGATATTTCCTTTGGCCCTATAGTCTTCAAAGGGATCCGAAATATCTGTTCTCAGATTCCACAGAAATAAGGCTAGCAAAGAGACCCACGAAATACAGATGTAACTCTGTGAGTGGAAGTCACATATCACAGAGCAGTTTCTCAGAAAGCTTCTTTCCAGATTTCATCGGAGGATATTTCCTTTTTCACTATAGCCGTCTATGGGCTTCCAAATATCACTTTGCCAATTCCACAAGAACTGTCTTAGCGAAAGGCTTCTTGAGGGGAAAGCTGTAACTCTGTGAGATGATTTCACAGAACACAAAGAAGTTTCTCAGAAAGCTTCTTTCTCTTTGTTATCGGAGGATATTTCCTTTGGCCCTATAGTCTTCAAAGGGATCCGAAATATCTGTTCTCAGATTCCACAGAAATAAGGCTAGCAAAGAGATCCACAAAATACAGATATAACTCTGTGAGTGGAAGTCACATATCACAGAGCAGTTTCTCAGAAAGCTTCTTTCCAGATTTCATCGGAGGATATTTCCTTTTTCAAGATAGCCCTCTATGGGCTTCCAAATATCACTTTGCCATTTCCACAAGAACTGTCTTAGCGAAAGGATTCTTGAGAGGAAAGCTGTAACTCAGGGAGATGATTTCACAGAACACAATGAAGTTTCTCAGAAAGCTTCTTTCTCTTTGTTATGGGAGGATATTTCCTTTCTCCCTATAGTCTTCAAAGGGATCCGAAATATCTGTTCTCAGATTCCACAGAAATAAGGCTAGTAAAGAGATCCACGAAATACAGATGTAACTCTGTGAGTGGAAGTCACATATCACAGAGCAGTTTCTCAGAAAGCTTCTTTCCAGATTTCATCGGAGGATATTTCCTTTTTCACCATAGCCCTCTATGGGCTTCCAAGTATCACTTTTCCAATTCCACAAGAACTGTTTTAGCGAAAGGCTTCTTGAGGGGAAAGCTGTAACTCTGACAGATGATTTCACAGAACACAAAGAAGTTTCTCAGAAAGCTTCTTTCTCTTTGTTATCGGAGGATATTTCCTTTGGCCCTATAGTCTTCAAAGGGATCCGAAATATCTGTTCTCAGATTCCACAGAAATAAGGCTAGCAAAGAGATCCACGAAATACAGATATAACTCTGTGAGTGGAAGTCACATATCACAGAGCAGTTTCTCAGAAAGCTTCTTTCCAGATTTCATCGGAGGATATTTCCTTTTTCAAGATAGCCCTCTATGGGCTTCCAAATATCACTTTGCCATTTCCACAAGAACTGTCTTAGCGAAAGGCTTCTTGAGAGGAAAGCTGTAACTCAGGGAGATGATTTCACAGAACACAACGAAGTTTCTCAGAAAGCTTCTTTCTCTTTGTTATGGGAGGATATTTCCTTTCTCCCTATAGTCTTCAAAGGGATCCGAAATATCTGTTCTCAGATTCCACAGAAATAAGGCTAGTAAAGAGATCCACGAAATACAGATGTAACTCTGTGAGTGGAAGTCACATATCACAGAGCAGTTTCTCAGAAAGCTTCTTTCCAGATTTCATCGGAGGATATTTCCTTTTTCACCATAGCCCTCTATGGGCTTCCAAGTATCACTTTTCCAATTCCACAAGAACTGTTTTAGCGAAAGCCTTCTTGAGGGGAAAGCTGTAACTCTGACAGATGATTTCACAGAACACAAAGAAGTTTCTCAGAAAGCTTCTTTCTCTTTGTTATCGGAGGATATTTCCTTTGGCCCTATAGTCTTCAAAGGGATCCGAATTATCTGTTCTCAGATTCCACAGAAATAAGGCTAGCAAAGAGATCCACGAAATACAGATGTAACTCTGTGAGTGGAAGTCACATATCACAGAGCAGTTTCTCAGAAAGCTTCTTTCCAGATTTCATTGGAGGATATTTCCTTTTTTACCATTGCCCTCTATGGGCTTCCAAATATCACTTTGCCAATTCCACAAGAACTGTCTTAGAGAAAGGCTTCTTGAGGGGAAAGCTGTAACTCTGTGAGATGATTTCACAGAACACAAAGAAGTTTCTCAGAAAGCTTCTTTCTCTTTGTTATTGGAGGATATTTCCTTTGGCCCTATAGTCTTCAAAGGGATCCGAAATATCTGTTCTCAGATTCCACAGAAATAAGGCTAGCAAAGAGATCCACGAAATACAGATGTAAATCTGTGAGTGGAAGTCACATATCAGAGAGCAGTTTCTCAGAAAGCTTCTTTCCGGATTTCATCGGAGGATATTTCCTTTTTCACCATAGCCGTCTAGGGCTTCCAAATATCACTTTGCCAATTCCACAAGAACTGTCTTAGCGAAAGGCTTCTTGAGGGGAAAGCTGTAACTCTGTGAGATGATTTCACAGAACACAAAGAAGTTTCTCAGAAAGCTTCTTTCTCTTTGTTATCGGAGGATATTTCCTTTGGCCCTTTAGTCTTCAAAGGGATCCGAAATATCTGTTCTCAGATTCCACAGAAATAAGGCTAGCAAAGAGATCCACGAAATAAAGATGTAACTCTGTGAGTGGAAGTCACATATCACGGAGCAGTTTCTCAGAAAGCTTCTTTCCAGATTTCATTGGAGGATATTTCCTTTTTCACCATTGCCCTCTATGGGCTTCCAAATATCACTTTGCCAATTCCACAAGAACTGTCTTAGCGAAAGGCTTCTTGAGAGGAAAGCTGTAACTCAGGGAGATGATTTCACAGAACACAATGAAGTTTCTCAGAAATCTTCTTTCTCTTTGTTTTAGGATCATATTTCCTTTCTCCCTATAGTCTTCAAAGGGATCCGAAATATCTGTTCTCAGATTCCACAGAAATAAGGCTAGTAAAGAGATCCACGAAATACAGATGTAACTCTGTGAGTGGAAGTCACATATCACAGAGCAGTTTCTCAGAAAGCTTCTTTCCAGATTTCATCGGAGGATATTTCCTTTTTCACCATAGCCCTCTATGGGCTTCCAAGTATCACTTTTCCAACTCCACAAGAACTGTTTTAGCGAAAGGCTTCTTGAGGGGAAAGCTGTAACTCTGACAGATGATTTCACAGAACACAAAGAAGTTTCTCAGAAAGCTTCTTTCTCTTTGTTATCGGAGGATATTTCCTTTGGCCCTATAGTCTTCAAAGGGATCCGAAATATCTGTTCTCAGATTCCACAGAAATAAGGCTAGCAAAGAGATCCACGAAATACAGATGTAACTCTGTGAGTGGAAGTCACATATCACAGAGCAGTTTCTCAGAAAGCTTCTTTCCGGATTTCATCCGAGGATATTTCCTTTTTCACCGTAGCCCCCTAAGGGCTTCCAAATATCACTTTGCCAATTCCACAAGAACTGTCTTAGCGAAAGGCTTCTTGAGGGGAAAGCTGTAACTCTGTGAGATGATTTCACAGAACACAAAGAAGTTTCTCAGAAAGCTTCTTTCTCTTTGTTATCGGAGGATATTTTCTTTGGCCCTTTAGTCTTCAAAGGGATCCGAAATATCTGTTCTCAGATTCCACAGAAATAAGGCTAGCAAAGAGATCCACGAAATACAGATGTAACTCTGTGAGTGGAAGTCACATATCACGGAGCAGTTTCTCAGAAAGCTTCTTTCCAGATTTCATTGGAGGATATTTCCTTTTTCACCATTGCCCTCTATGGGCTTCCAAATATCACTTTGCCAATTCCACAAGAACTGTCTTAGCGAAAGGCTTCTTGAGAGGAAAGCTGTAACTCAGGGAGATGATTTCACAGAACACAATGAAGTTTCTCAGAAATCTTCTTTCTCTTTGTTTTAGGATCATATTTCCTTTCTCCCTATAGTCTTCAAAAGGATCCGAAATATCTGTTCTCAGATTCCACAGAAATAAGGCTAGTAAAGAGATCCACGAAATACAGATGTAACTCTGTGAGTGGAAGTCACATATCACAGAGCAGTTTCTCAGAAAGCTTCTTTCCAGATTTCATCGGAGAATATTTCCTTTTTCACCATAGCCCTCTATGGGCTTCCAAGTATCACTTTTCCAATTCCACAAGAACTGTTTTAGCGAAAGGCTTCTTGAGGGGAAAGCTGTAACTCTGACAGATGATTTCACAGAACACAAAGAAGTTTCTCAGAAAGCTTCTTTCTCTTTGTTATCGGAGGATATTTCCTTTGGCCCTATAGTCTTCAAAGGGATCCGAAATATCTGTTCTCAGATTCCACAGAAATAAGGCTAGCAAAGAGATCCACGAAATACAGATGTAACTCTGTGAGTGGAAGTCACATATCACAGAGCAGTTTCTCAGAAAGCTTCTTTCCAGATTTCATCGGAGGATATTTCCATTTTCACCATAGCCGTCTATGGGCTTCCAAATATCACTTTGCCAATTCCACGAGAACTGTCTTAGCGAAAAGCTCCTTGAGGGGAAAGCTGCAACTCTGAGAGATGATTTCACAGAACACAAAGAAGTTTCTCAGAAAGCTTCTTTCTCTTTGTTATCGGAGGATATTTCCTTTGGCCCTATAGTCTTCAAAGGGATCCGAAATATCTGTTCTCAGATTCCACAGAAATAAGGCTAGCAAAGAGATCCACGAAAAAAAGATGTAACTCTGTGAGTGGAAGTCACATATCACAGAGCAGTTTCTCAGAAAGCTTCTTTCCAGATTTCATCGGAGGATATTTCCTTTTTCACCATAGCCGTCTATGGGCTTCCAAATATCACTTTGCCAATTCCACAAGAACTGTCTTAGAGAAAGGCTTCTTGAGGGGAAAGCTGTAACTCTGTGAGATGATTTCACAGAACACAAAGAAGTTTCTCAGAAAGCTTCTTTCTCTTTGTTATCGGAGGATATTTCCTTTGGCCCTATAGTCTTCAAAGGGATCCGAAATATCTGTTCTCAGATTCCACAGAAATAAGGCTAGCAAAGAGATCCACGAAATACAGATATAACTCTGTGAGTGGAAGTCACATATCACAGAGCAGTTTCTCAGAAAGCTTCTTTCCAGATTTCATCCGAGGATATTTCCTTTTTCAAGATAGCCCTCTATGGGCTTCCAAATATCACTTTGCCATTTCCACAAGAACTGTCTTAGCGAAAGGCTTCTTGAGAGGAAAGCTGTAACTCAGGGAGATGATTTCACAGAACACAATGAAGTTTCTCAGAAAGCTTCTTTCTCTTTGTTATGGGAGGATATTTCCTTTCTCCCTATAGTCTTCAAAGGGATCCGAAATATCTGTTCTCAGATTCCACAGAAATAAGGCTAGTAAAGAGATCCACGAAATACAGATGTAACTCTGTGAGTGGAAGTCACATATCACAGAGCAGTTTCTCAGAAAGCTTCTTTCCAGATTTCATCGGAGGATATTTCCTTTTTCACCATAGCCCTCTATGGGCTTCCAAGTATCACTTTTCCAATTCCACAAGAACTGTTTTAGAGAAAGGCTTCTTGAGGGGAAAGCTGTAACTCTGACAGATGATTTCACAGAACACAAAGAAGTTTCTCAGAAAGCTTCTTTCTCTTTGTTATCGGAGGATATTTCCTTTGGCCCTATAGTCTTCAAAGGGATCCGAAATATCTGTTCTCAGATTCCACAGAAATAAGGCTAGCAAAGAGATCCACGAAATACAGATGTAACTCTGTGAGTGGAAGTCACATATCACAGAGCAGTTTCTCAGAAAGCTTCTTTCCAGATTTCATTGGAGGATATTTCCTTTTTCACCATTGCCCTCTATGGGCTACCAAATATCACTTTGCCAATTCCACAAGAACTGTCTTAGAGAAAGGCTTCTTGAGGGGAAAGCTGTAACTCTGTGAGATGATTTCACAGAACACAAAGAAGTTTCTCAGAAATCTTCTTTCTCTTTGTTATCGGAGGATATTTCCTTTGGCCCTATAGTCTTCAAAGGGATCCGAAATATCTGTTCTCAGATTCCACAGAAATAAGGCTAGCAAAGAGATCCACGAAATACAAATATAACTCTGTGAGTGGAAGTCACATATCACAGAGCAGTTTCTCAGAAAGCTTCTTTCCAGATTTCATCCGAGTATATTTCCTTTTTCAAGATTGCCATCTATGGGCTTCCAAATATCACTTTGCCATTTCCACAAGAACTGTCTTAGCGAAAGGCTTCTTGAGAGGAAAGCTGTAACTCAGGGAGATGATTTCACAGAACACAATGAAGTTTCTCAGAAAGCTTCTTTCTCTTTGTTTTGGGAGGATATTTCCTTTCTCCCTATAGTCTTCAAAGGGATCCGAAATATCTGTTCTCAGATTCCACAGAAATAAGGCTAGTAAAGAGATCCACGAAATACAGATGTAACTCTGTGAGTGGAAGTCACATATCACAGAGCAGTTTCTCAGAAAGCTTCTTTCCAGATTTCATCGGAGGATATTTCCTTTTTCACCATAGCCGTCTATGGGCTTCCAAATATCACTTTGCCAATTCCACAAGAACTGTCTTAGCGAAAGACTTCTTGAGGGGAAAGCTGTAACTCTGTGAGATGATTTCACAGAACACAAAGAAGTTTCTCAGAAAGCTTCTTTCTCTTTGTTATCGGAGGATATTTCCTTTGGCCCTTTAGCCTTCAAAGGGATCCGAAATATCTGTTCTCAGATTCCACAGAAATAAGGCTAGCAAAGAGATCCATGAAATACAGATGTAACTCTGTGAGTGGAAGTCACATATCACAGAGCAGTTTCTCAGAAATCTTCTTTCCAGATTTCATCGGAGGATATTTCCTTTTTCACCATAGCCGTCTATGGGCTTCCAAATATCACTTTGCCAATTCCACGAGAACTGTCTTAGCGAAAAGCTTCTTGAGGGGAAAGCTGCAACTCTGAGAGATGATTTCACAGAACACAAAGAAGTTTCTCAGAAAGCTTCTTTCTCTTTGTTATCGGAGGATATTTCCTTTGGCCCTATAGTCTTCAAAGGGATCCGAAATATCTGTTCTCAGATTCCACAGAAATAAGGCTAGCAAAGAGATCCAGGAAATACAGATGTAACTCTGTGAGTGGAAGACACATATCACAGAGCAGTTTCTCAGAAAGCTTCTTTCCAGATTTCATCGGAGGATATTTCCTTTTTCACCATAGCCCTCTATGCGCTTCCAAATATCACTTTGCCAATTCCACAAGAACTGTCTTAGCGAAAGGCTTCTCGAGGGGAAAGCTGTAACTCTGTGAGATGATTTCACAGAACACAAAGAAGTTTCTCAGAAAGCTTCTTTCTCTTTGTTATCGGAGGATATTTCCTTTGGCCCTATAGTCTTCAAAGGGATCCGAAATATCTGTTCTCAGATTCCACAGAAATAAGGCTAGCAAAGAGATCCACGAAAAAAAGATGTAACTCTGTGAGTGGAAGTCACATATCACAGAGCAGTTTCTCAGAAAGCTTCTTTCCAGATTTCATCGGAGGATATTTCCTTTTTCACCATAGCCGTCTATGGGCTTCCAAATATCACTTTGCCAATTCCACAAGAACTGTCTTAGAGAAAGGCTTCTTGAGGGGAAAGCTGTAACTCTGTGAGATGATTTCACAGAACACAAAGAAGTTTCTCAGAAAGCTTCTTTCTCTTTGTTATCGGAGGATATTTCCTTTGGCCCTATAGTCTTCAAAGGGATCCGAAATATCTGTTCTCAGATTCCACAGAAATAAGGCTAGCAAAGAGATCCACGAAATACAGATATAACTCTGTGAGTGGAAGTCACATATCACAGAGCAGTTTCTCAGAAAGCTTCTTTCCAGATTTCATCCGAGGATATTTCCTTTTTCAAGATAGCCCTCTATGGGCTTCCAAATATCACTTTGCCATTTCCACAAGAACTGTCTTAGCGAAAGGCTTCTTGAGAGGAAAGCTGTAACTCAGGGAGATGATTTCACAGAACACAATGAAGTTTCTCAGAAAGCTTCTTTCTCTTTGTTATGGGAGGATATTTCCTTTCTCCCTATAGTCTTCAAAGGGATCCGAAATATCTGTTCTCAGATTCCACAGAAATAAGGCTAGTAAAGAGATCCACGAAATACAGATGTAACTCTGTGAGTGGAAGTCACATATCACAGAGCAGTTTCTCAGAAAGCTTCTTTCCAGATTTCATCGGAGGATATTTCCTTTTTCACCATAGCCCTCTATGGGCTTCCAAGTATCACTTTTCCAATTCCACAAGAACTGTTTTAGAGAAAGGCTTCTTGAGGGGAAAGCTGTAACTCTGACAGATGATTTCACAGAACACAAAGAAGTTTCTCAGAAAGCTTCTTTCTCTTTGTTATCGCAGGATATTTCCTTTGGCCCTATAGTCTTCAAAGGGATCCGAAATATCTGTTCTCAGATTCCACAGAAATAAGGCTAGCAAAGAGATCCACGAAATACAGATGTAACTCTGTGAGTGGAAGTCACATATCACAGAGCAGTTTCTCAGAAAGCTTCTTTCCAGATTTCATTGGAGGATATTTCCTTTTTCACCATTGCCCTCTATGGGCTACCAAATATCACTTTGCCAATTCCACAAGAACTGTCTTAGAGAAAGGCTTCTTGAGGGGAAAGCTGTAACTCTGTGAGATGATTTCACAGAACACAAAGAAGTTTCTCAGAAATCTTCTTTCTCTTTGTTATCGGAGGATATTTCCTTTGGCCCTATAGTCTTCAAAGGGATCCGAAATATCTGTTCTCAGATTCCACAGAAATAAGGCTAGCAAAGAGATCCACGAAATACAAATATAACTCTGTGAGTGGAAGTCACATATCACAGAGCAGTTTCTCAGAAAGCTTCTTTCCAGATTTCATCCGAGTATATTTCCTTTTTCAAGATTGCCATCTATGGGCTTCCAAATATCACTTTGCCATTTCCACAAGAACTGTCTTAGCGAAAGGCTTCTTGAGAGGAAAGCTGTAACTCAGGGAGATAATTTCACAGAACACAATGAAGTTTCTCAGAAAGCTTCTTTCTCTTTGTTTTGGGAGGATATTTCCTTTCTCCCTATAGTCTTCAAAGGGATCCGAAATATCTGTTCTCAGATTCCACAGAAATAAGGCTAGTAAAGAGATCCACGAAATACAGATGTAACTCTGTGAGTGGAAGTCACATATCACAGAGCAGTTTCTCAGAAAGCTTCTTTCCAGATTTCATCGGAGGATATTTCCTTTTTCACCATAGCCGTCTATGGGCTTCCAAATATCACTTTGCCAATTCCACAAGAACTGTCTTAGCGAAAGACTTCTTGAGGGGAAAGCTGTAACTCTGTGAGATGATTTCACAGAACACAAAGAAGTTTCTCAGAAAGCTTCTTTCTCTTTGTTATCGGAGGATATTTCCTTTGGCCCTTTAGCCTTCAAAGGGATCCGAAATATCTGTTCTCAGATTCCACAGAAATAAGGCTAGCAAAGAGATCCATGAAATACAGATGTAACTCTGTGAGTGGAAGTCACATATCACAGAGCAGTTTCTCAGAAATCTTCTTTCCAGATTTCATCGGAGGATATTTCCTTTTTCACCATAGCCGTCTATGGGCTTCCAAATATCACTTTGCCAATTCCACGAGAACTGTCTTAGCGAAAAGCTTCTTGAGGGGAAAGCTGCAACTCTGAGAGATGATTTCACAGAACACAAAGAAGTTTCTCAGAAAGCTTCTTTCTCTTTGTTATCGGAGGATATTTCCTTTGGCCCTATAGTCTTCAAAGGGATCCGAAATATCTGTTCTCAGATTCCACAGAAATAAGGCTAGCAAAGAGATCCAGGAAATACAGATGTAACTCTGTGAGTGGAAGACACATATCACAGAGCAGTTTCTCAGAAAGCTTCTTTCCAGATTTCATCGGAGGATATTTCCTTTTTCACCATAGCCCTCTATGCGCTTCCAAATATCACTTTGCCAATTCCACAAGAACTGTCTTAGCGAAAGGCTTCTCGAGGGGAAAGCTGTAACTCTGTGAGATGATTTCACAGAACACAAAGAAGTTTCTCAGAAAGCTTCTTTCTCTTTGTTATCGGAGGATATTTCCTTTGGCCCTATAGTCTTCAAAGGGATCCGAAATATCTGTTCTCAGATTCCACAGAAATAAGGCTAGCAAAGAGATCCAGGAAATACACATGTAACTCTGTGAGTGGAAGACACCTATCACAGAGCAGTTTCTCAGAAAGCTTCTTTCCAGATTTCATCGGAGGATATTTCCTTTTTCACCATTGCCCTCTATGGGCTTCCAAGTATCACTTTTCCAATTCCACAAGAACTGTTTTAGCGAAAGGCTTCTTGAGGGGAAAGCTGTAACTCTGACAGATGATTTCACAGAACAGAAAGAAGTTTCTCAGAAAGCTTCTTTCTCTTTGTTATCGGAAGATATTTCCTTTGGCCCTATAGTCTTCAAAGGGTTCCGAAATATCTGTTCTCAGATTCCACAGAAATAAGGCTAGCAAAGAGATCCACGAAATACAGATGTAACTCTGTGAGTGGAAGTCACATGTAACAGAGCAGTTTCTCAGAAAGCTTCTTTACAGATTTCATTGGAGGATATTTCCTTTTTCACAATAGCCCTCTATGGGCTTCCAAATATCACTTTGCCAATTCCACAAGAACTGTCTTAGCGAAAGGCTTCTTCAGGGGAAAGCTGTAACTCTGGGAGATGATTTCACAGAACACAAAGAAGTTTCTCAGAAAGCTTCTTTCTCTTTGTTATCGTTGGATATTTCTTTGGACCTATAGTCTTCAAGGGGATCCGAAATATCTGTTCTCAGATTCCACAGAAATAAGGCTTGCAAAGAGACCCACGAAATACAGATGTAACTCTGTGAGTGGAAGTCACATATCACAGAGCAGTTTCTCAGAAAGCTTCTTTCCAGATTTCATTGGAGGATATTTCCTTTTTCACCATTGCCCTCTATGGGCTTCCAAATATCACTTTGCCAATTCCACAAGAACTGTCTTAGAGAAAGGCTTCTTGAGGGGAAAGCTGTAACTCTGTGAGATGATTTCACAGAACCCAAAAAGTTTCTCAGAAAGCTTCTTTCTCTTTGTTATCGGAGGATATTTCCTTTGGCCCTATAGTCTTCAAAGGGATCCGAAATATCTGTTCTCAGATTCCACAGAAATAAGGCTAGCAAAGAGATCCACGAAATACAGATGTAACTCTGTGAGTGGAAGTCACATATCACAGAGCAGTTTCTCAGAAAGCTTCTTTCCAGATTTCATCGGAGGATATTTCCTTTTTCACCATAGCCGTCTATGGGCTTCCAAATATCACTTTGCCAATTCCACAAGAACTGTCTTAGCGAAAGGCTTCTTGAGGGGAAAGCTGTAAATCTGTGAGATGATTTCACAGAACACAAAGAAGTTTCTCAGAAAGCTTCTTTCTCTTTGTTATCGGAGGATATTTCCTTTGGCCCTTTAGTCTTCAAAGGGATCCGAAATATCTGTTCTCAGATTCCACAGAAATAAGGCTAGCAAAGAGATCCACGAAATACAGATGTAACTCTGTGAGTGGAAGTCACATATCACAGAGCAGTTTCTCAGAAATCTTCTTTCCAGATTTCATCGGAGGATATTTCCTTTTTCACCATAGCCGTCTATGGGCTTCCAAATATCACTTTGCCAATTCCACAAGAACTGTCTTAGCGAAAGGCTTCTTGAGGGGAAAGCTCAAACTCTGTGAGATGATTTCACAGAACACAAAGAAGTTTCTCAGAAAGCTTCTTTCTCTTTGTTATCGGAGGATATTTCCTTTGGCCCTATAGTCTTCAAATGGATCCGAAATATCTGTTCTCAGATTCCACAGAAATAAGGCTAGCAAAGAGATCCACGAAATACAGATATAACTCTGTGAGTGGAAGTCACATATCACAGAGCAGTTTCTCAGAAAGCTTCTTTCCAGATTTCATCCGTGGATATTTCCTTTTTCAAGATAGCCCTCTATGGGCTTCCAAATATCACTTTGCCATTTCCACAAGAATTGTCTTAGCGAAAGGCTTCTTGAGAGGAAAGCTGTAACTCAGGGAGATGATTTCACAGAACACAATGAAGTTTCTTAGAAAGCTTCTTTCTCTTTGTTATGGGAGGATATTTCCTTTGGCCCTATAGTCTTCAAAGGGATCCGAAATATCTGTTCTCAGATTCCACAGAAATAAGGCTAGCAAAGAGATCCACGAAATACAGATGTAACTCTGTGAGTGGAAGTCACATATCACAGAGCAGTTTCTCAGAAAGCTTCTTTCCAGATTTCATCGGAGGATATTTGCTTTTTCACCATAGCATTCTATGGGCTTCCAAGTATCACTTTTCCAATTCCACAAGAACTGTTTTAGCGAAAGGCTTCTTGAGGGGAAAGCTGTAACTCTGACAGATGATTTCACAGAACACAAAGAAGTTTCTCAGAAAGCTTCTTTCTCTTTGTTATCGGAGGATATTTCCTTTGGCCCTATAGTCTTCAAAGGGATCCGAAGTATCTGTTCTCAGATTCCACAGAAATAAGGCTAGCAAAGAGATCCACGAAATACAGATGTAACTCTGTGAGTGGAAGTCACATATCACAGAGCAGTTTCTCAGAAAGCTTCTTTCCAGATTTCTTCCGAGGATATTTCCTTTTTCACCGTAGCCCCCTATGGGCTTCCAAATATCACTTTGCCAATTCCACAAGAACTGTCTTAGCGAAAGGCTTCTTGAGGGGAAAGCTGTAACTCTGTGAGATGATTTCACAGAACACAAAGAAGTTTCTCAGAAAGCTTCTTTCTCTTTGTTATCGGAGGACATTTCTTTGGCCCTATAGTCTTCAAAGGGATCCGAAATATCTGTTCTCAGATTCCACAGAAATAAGGCTAGCAAAGAGATCCACGAAATACAGATGTAACTCTGTGAGTGGAAGTCACATGTAACAGAGCAGTTTCTCAGAAAGCTTCTTTCCAGATTTCATCCGAGGATATTTCCTTTTTCACAATAGCCCTCTATGGGCTTCCAAATATCACTTTGCCAATTCCACAAGAACTGTCTTAGCGAAAGGCTTCTTCAGGGGAAAGCTGTAACTCTGGGAGATGATTTCACAGAACACAAAGAAGTTTCTCAGAAAGCTTCTTGCTCTTTGTTATCGTTGGATATTTCCTTTGGCCCTATAGTCTTCAAAGGGATCCGAAATATCTGTTCTCAGATTCCACAGAAATAAGGCTAGCAAAGAGATCCACGAAATACAGATGTAACTCTGTGAGTGGAAGTCACATATCACAGAGCAGTTTCTCAGAAAGCTTCTTTCCAGATTTCATCGGAGGATATTTCCTTTTTCAACATAGCCGTCTATGGGCTTCCAAATATCACTTTGCCAATTCCACAAGAACTGTCTTAGCGAAAGGCTTCTTGAGGGGAAAGCTATAAATCTGTGAGATGATTTCACAGAACACAAAGAAGTTTCTCAGAAAGCTTCTTTCTCTTTGTTATCGGAGGATATTTCCTTTGGCCCTTTAGTCTTCAAAGGGATCCGAAATATCTGTTCTCAGATTCCACAGAAATAAGGCTAGCAAAGAGATCCACGAAATACAGATGTAACTCTGTGAGTGGAAGTCACATATCACAGAGTAGTTTCTCAGAAATCTTCTTTCCAGATTTCATCGGAGGATATTTCCTTTTTCACCATAGCCGTCTATGGGCTTCCAAATATCACTTTGCCAACTCCACGAGAACTGTCTTAGCGAAAAGCTCCTTGAGGGGAAAGCTGCAACTCTGAGAGATGATTTCACAGAACACAAAGAAGTTTCTCAGAAAGCTTCTTTCTCTTTGTTATCGGAGGATATTTCCTTTGGCCCTATAGTCTTCAAAGGGATCCGAAATATCTGTTCTCAGATTCCACAGAAATAAGGCTAGCAAAGAGATCCACGAAATACAGATGTAACTCTGTGAGTGGAAGTCACATATCACAGAGCAGTTTCTCAGAAAGCTTCTTTCCAGATTTCATCGGAGGATATTTCCTTTTTCACCATAGCCGTCTATGGGCTTCCAAATATCACTTTGCCAATTCCACAAGAACTGTCTTAGCGAAAGGCTTCTTGAGGGGAAAGCTCTAACTCTGTGAGATGATTTCACAGAACACAAAGAAGTTTCTCAGAAAGCTTCTTTCTCTTTGTTATGGGAGGATATTTCCTTTCTCCCTATAGTCTTCAAAGGGATCCGAAATATCTGTTCTCAGATTCCACAGAAATAAGGCTAGTAAAGAGATCCACGAAATACAGATGTAACTCTGTGAGTGGAAGTCACATATCACAGAGCAGTTTCTCAGAAAGCTTCTTTCCAGATTTCATCGGAGGATATTTCCTTTTTCACCATAGCCCTCTTTGGGCTTCCAAGTATCACTTTTCCATTTCCACAAGAACTGTTTTAGCGAAAGGCTTCTTGAGGGGAAAGCTGTAACTCTGACAGATGATTTCACAGAACACAAAGAAGTTTCTCAGAAAGCTTCTTTCTCTTTGTTATCGGAGGATATTTCCTTTGGCCCTATAGTCTTCAAAGGGAACCGAAATATCTGTTCTCAGATTACACAGAAATAAGGCTAGCAAAGAGATCCACGAAATACAGATGTAACTCTGTGAGTGGAAGTCACATATCACAGAGCAGTTTCTCAGAAAGCTTCTTTCCAGATTTCATCCGAGGATATTTCCTTTTTCACCGTAGCCCCCTAAGGGCTTCCAAATATCACTTTGCCAATTCCACAAGAACTGTCTTAGCGAAAGGCTTCTTGAGGGGAAAGCTGTAACTCTGTGAGATGATTTCACAGAACACAAAGAAGTTTCTCAGAAAGCTTCTTTCTCTTTGTTATCGGAGGATATTTCCTTTGGCCCTATAGTCTTCAAAGGCATCCGAAATATCTGTTCTCAGATTCCACAGAAATAAGGCTAGCAAAGAGATCCACGAAATACAGATGTAACTCTGTGAGTGGAAGTCGCATATCACAGAGCAGTTTCTCAGAAAGCTTCTTTCCAGATTTCATTGGAGGATATTTCCTTTTTCACCATTGCCCTCTGGGCTTCCAAATACCACTTTGCCAATTCCACAAGAACTGTCTTAGAGAAAGGCTTCTTGAGGGGAAAGCTGTAACTCTGTGAGATGATTTCACAGAACACAAAGAAGTTTCTCAGAAAGCTTCTTTCTCTTTGTTATCGGAGGATATTTCCTTTGGCCCTATAGTCTTCAAAGGGATCCGAAATATCTGTTCTCAGATTCCACAGAAATAAGGCTAGCAAAGAGATCCACAAAATACAGATATAAATCTGTGAGTGGAAGTCACATATCACAGAGCAGTTTCTCAGAAAGCTTCTTTCCAGATTTCATCGGAGGATATTTCCTTTTTCAAGATAGCCCTCTATGGGCTTCCAAATATCACTTTGCCATTTCCAGAAGAACTGTCTTAGCGAAAGGCTTCTTGAGAGGAAAGCTGTAACTCAGGGAGATGATTTCACAGAACACAATGAAGTTTCTCAGAAAGCTTCTTTCTCTTTGTTATGGGAGGATATTTCCGTTCTCCCTATAGTCTTCAAAGGGATCCGAAATATCTGTTCTCAGATTCCACAGAAATAAGGCTAGTAAAGAGATCCAGGAAATACAGATGTAACTCTGTGAGTGGAAGTCACATATCACAGAGCAGTTTCTCAGAAAGCTTCTTTCCAGATTTCATCGGAGGATATTTCCTTTTTCACCATAGCCCTCTATGGGCTTCCAAGTATCACTTTTCCAATTCCACAAGAACTGTTTTAGCGAAAGGCTTCTTGAGGGGAAAGCTGTAACTCTGACAGATGATTTCACAGAACACAAAGAAGTTTCTCAGAAAGCTTCTTTCTCTTTGTTATCGGAGGATATTTCCTTTGGCCCTATAGTCTTCAAAGGCATCCGAAATATCTGTTCTCAGATTCCACAGAAATAAGGCTAGCAAAGAGATCCAGGAAATACAGATGTAACTCTGTGAGTGGAAGTCACATATCACAGAGCAGTTTCTCAGAAAGCTTCTTTCCAGATTTCATTGGAGGATATTTCCTTTTTCACCATTGCCCTCTATGGGCTGCCAAATATCACCTTGCCAATTCCACAAGAACTGTCTTAGAGAAAGGCTTCTTGAGGGGAAAGCTGTAACTCTGTGAGATGATTTCACAGAACACAAAGAAGTTTCTCAGAAAGCTTCTTTCTCTTTTTTATCGGAGGATATTTCCTTTGGCCCTATAGTCTTCAAAGGGATCCGAAATATC
Organism: Macaca mulatta; assembly: GCF_049350105.2. Classification (NCBI taxonomy): domain Eukaryota; kingdom Metazoa; phylum Chordata; class Mammalia; order Primates; family Cercopithecidae; genus Macaca; species Macaca mulatta. Next base: position 35,398,373 of record NC_133417.1, read on the forward strand.
TGTTCTCAGATTCCACAGAAATAAGGCTAGCAAAGAGATCCACGAAATACAGATGTAACTCTGTGAGTGGAAGTCACATATCACAGAGCAGTTTCTCAGAAAGCTTCTTTCCAGATTTCATCGGAGGATATTTCCTTTTTCACCATAGCCGTCTATGGGCTTCCAAATATCACTTTGCCAATTCCACGAGAACTGTCTTAGCGAAAAGCTCCTTGAGGGGAAAGCTGCAACTCTGAGAGATGATTTCACAGAACACAAAGAAGTTTCTCAGAAAGCTTCTTTCTCTTTGTTATCGGAGGATATTTCCTTTGGCCCTATAGTCTTCAAAGGGATCCGAATTATCTGTTCTCAGATTCCACAGAAATAAGGCTAGCAAAGAGATCCACGAAATACAGATGTAACTCTGTGAGTGGAGGTCACATATCACAGAGCAGTTTCTCAGAAAGCTTCTTTCCAGATTTCATTGGAGGATATTTCCTTTTTTACCATTGCCCTCTATGGGCTTCCAAATATCACTTTGCCAATTCCACAAGAACTGTCTTAGAGAAAGGCTTCTTGAGGGGAAAGCTGTAACTCTGTGAGATGATTTCACAGAACACAAAGAAGTTTCTCAGAAAGCTTCTTTCTCTTTGTTATTGGAGGATATTTCCTTTGGCCCTATAGTCTTCAAAGGGATCCGAAATATCTGTTCTCAGATTCCACAGAAATAAGGCTAGCAAAGAGATCCACGAAATACAGATGTAACTCTGTGAGTGGAAGTCACATATCAGAGAGCAGTTTCTCAGAAAGCTTCTTTCCGGATTTCATCGGAGGATATTTCCTTTTTCACCATAGCCGTCTAGGGCTTCCAAATATCACTTTGCCAATTCCACAAGAACTGTCTTAGCGAAAGGCTTCTTGAGGGGAAAGCTGTAACTCTGTGAGATGATTTCACAGAACACAAAGAAGTTTCTCAGAAAGCTTCTTTCTCTTTGTTATCGGAGGATATTTCCTTTGGCCCTTTAGTCTTCAAAGGGATCCGAAATATCTGTTCTCAGATTCCACAGAAATAAGGCTAGCAAAGAGATCCACGGAATACAGATGTAACTCTGTGAGTGAAAGTCACATATCACGGAGCAGTTTCTCAGAAAGCTTCTTTCCAGATTTCATTGGAGGATATTTCCTTTTTCACCATTGCCCTCTATGGGCTTCCAAATATCACTTTGCCAATTCCACAAGAACTGTCTTAGCGAAAGGCTTCTTGAGAGGAAAGCTGTAACTCAGGGAGATGATTTCACAGAACACAATGAAGTTTCTCAGAAATCTTCTTTCTCTTTGTTTTAGGATCATATTTCCTTTCTCCCTATAGTCTTCAAAGTGATCCGAAATATCTGTTCTCAGATTCCACAGAAATAAGGCTAGTAAAGAGATCCACGAAATACAGATGTAACTCTGTGAGTGGAAGTCACATATCACAGAGCAGTTTCTCAGAAAGCTTCTTTCCAGATTTCATCGGAGGATATTTCCTTTTTCACCATAGCCCTCTATGGGCTTCCAAGTATCACTTTTCCAACTCCACAACAACTGTTTTAGCGAAAGGCTTCTTGAGGGGAAAGCTGTAACTCTGACAGATGATTTCACAGAACACAAAGAAGTTTCTCAGAAAGCTTCTTTCTCTTTGTTATCGGAGGATATTTCCTGTGGCCCTATAGTCTTCAAAGGGATCCGAAATATCTGTTCTCAGATTCCACAGAAATAAGGCTAGCAAAGAGATCCACGAAATACAGATGTAACTCTGTGAGTGGAAGTCACATATCACAGAGCAGTTTCTCAGAAAGCTTCTTTCCAGATTTCATCCGAGGATATTTCCTTTTTCACCGTAGCCCCCTAAGGGCTTCCAAATATCACTTTGCCAATTCCACAAGAACTGTCTTAGCGAAAGGCTTCTTGAGGGGAAAGCTGTAACTCTGTGAGATGATTTCACAGAACACAAAGAAGTTTCTCAGAAAGCTTCTTTCTCTTTGTTATCGGAGGATATTTCCTTTGGCCCTTTAGTCTTCAAAGGGATCCGAAATATCTGTTCTCAGATTCCACAGAAATAAGGCTAGCAAAGAGATCCACGAAATACAGATGTAACTCTGTGAGTGGAAGTCACATATCACGGAGCAGTTTCTCAGAAAGCTTCTTTCCAGATTTCATTGGAGGATATTTCCTTTTTCACCATTGCCCTCTATGGGCTTCCAAATATCACTTTGCCAATTCCACAAGAACTGTCTTAGCGAAAGGCTTCTTGAGAGGAAAGCTGTAACTCAGGGAGATGATTTCACAGAACACAATGAAGTTTCTCAGAAATCTTCTTTCTCTTTGTTTTAGGATCATATTTCCTTTCTCCCTATAGTCTTCAAAAGGATCCGAAATATCTGTTCTCAGATTCCACAGAAAGAAGGCTAGTAAAGAGATCTACGAAATAGAGATGTAACTCTGTGAGTGGAAGTCACATATCACAGAGCAGTTTCTCAGAAAGCTTCTTTCCAGATTTCATCGGAGGATATTTCCTTTTTCACCATAGCCCTCTATGGGCTTCCAAGTATCACTTTTCCAATTCCACAAGAACTGTTTTAGCGAAAGGCTTCTTGAGGGGAAAGCTGTAACTCTGACAGATGATTTCACAGAACACAAAGAAGTTTCTCAGAAAGCTTCTTTCTCTTTGTTATCGGAGGATATTTCCTTTGGCCCTATAGTCTTCAAAGGGATCCGAAATATCTGTTCTCAGATTCCACAGAAATAAGGCTAGAAAAGAGATCCACGAAATACAGATGTAACTCTGTGATAGGAAGTCACATATCACAGAGCAGTTTCTCAGAAAGCTTCTTTCCAGATTTCATCCGAGGATATTTCCTTTTTCACCGTAGCCCCCTAAGGGCTTCCAAATATCACTTTGCCAATTCCACAAGAACTGTCTTAGCGAAAGGCTTCTTGAGGGGAAAGCTGTAACTCTGTGAGATGATTTCACAGAACACAAAGAAGTTTCTCAGAAAGCTTCTTTCTCTTTGTTATCGGAGGATATTTCCTTTGGCCCTATAGTCTTCAAAGGCATCCGAAATATCTGTTCTCAGATTCCACAGAAATAAGGCTAGCAAAGAGATCCACGAAATACAGATGTAACTCTGTGAGTGGAAGTGACATATCACAGAGCAGTTTCTCAGAAAGCTTCTTTCCAGATTTCATTGGAGGATATTTCCTTTTTCACCATTGCCCTCTATGGGCTGCCAAATATCACTTTGCCAATTCCACAAGAACTGTCTTAGAGAAAGGCTTCTTGAGGTGAAAGCTGTAACTCTGTGAGGTGATTTCACAGAACACAAAGAAGTTTCTCAGAAAGCTTCTTTCTCTTTGTTATCGGAGGATATTTCCTTTGGCCCTATAGTCTTCAAAGGGATCCGAAATATCTGTTCTCAGATTCCACAGAAATAAGGCTAGCAAAGAGATCCAGGAAATACAGATGTAACTCTTTGAGTGGAAGACACATATCACAGAGCAGTTTCTCAGAAAGCTTCTTTCCAGATTTCATCGGAGGATATTTCCATTTTCACCATAGCCGTCTATGAGCTTCCAAATATCACTTTGCCAATTCCACGAGAACTGTCTTAGCGAAAAGCTCCTTGAGGGGAAAGCTGCAACTCTGAGAGATGATTTCACAGAACACAAAGAAGTTTCTCAGAAAGCTTCTTTCTCTTTGTTATCGGAGGATATTTCCTTTGGCCCTATAGTCTTCAAAGGGATCCGAAATATCTGTTCTCAGATTCCACAGAAATAAGGCTAGCAAAGAGATCCACGAAAAAAAGATGTAACTCTGTGAGTGGAAGTCACATATCACAGAGCAGTTTCTCAGAAAGCTTCTTTCCAGATTTCATCGGAGGATATTTCCTTTTTCACCATAGCCGTCTATGGGCTTCCAAATATCACTTTGCCAATTCCACAAGAACTGTCTTAGAGAAAGGCTTCTTGAGGGGAAAGCTGTAAGTCTGTGAGATGATTTCATAGAACACAAAGAAGTTTCTCAGAAAGCTTCTTTCTCTTTGTTATCGGAGGATATTTCCTTTGGCCCTATAGTCTTCAAAGGGATCCGAAATATCTGTTCTCAGATTCCACAGAAATAAGGCTAGCAAAGAGATCCACGAAATACAGATATAACTCTGTGAGTGGAAGTCACATATCACAGAGCAGTTTCTCAGAAAGCTTCTTTCCAGATTTCATCCGAGGATATTTCCTTTTTCAAGATAGCCCTCTATGGGCTTCCAAATATCACTTTGCCATTTCCACAAGAACTGTGTTAGCGAAAGGCTTCTTGAGAGGAAAGCTGTAACTCAGGGAGATGATTTCACAGAACACAATGAAGTTTCTCAGAAAGCTTCTTTCTCTTTGTTATGGGAGGATATTTCCTTTCTCCCTATAGTCTTCAAAGGGATCCAAAATATCTGTTCTCAGATTCCACAGAAATAAGGCTAGTAAAGAGATCCACGAAATACAGATGTAACTCTGTGAGTGGAAGTCACATATCACAGAGCAGTTTCTCAGTAAGCTTCTTTCCAGATTTCATCGGAGGATATTTCCTTTTTCACCATAGCCCTCTATGGGCTTCCAAGTATCACTTTTCCAATTCCACAAGAACTGTTTTAGCGAAAGGCTTCTTGAGGGGAAAGCTGTAACTCTGACAGATGATTTCACAGAACACAAAGAAGTTTCTCAGAAAGCTTCTTTCTCTTTGTTATCGGAGGATATTTCCTTTGGCCCTATAGTCTTCAAAGGGATCCGAAATATCTGTTCTCAGATTCCACAGAAATAAGGCTAGCAAAGAGATCCACGAAATACAGATGTAACTCTGTGAGTGGAAGTCACATATCACAGAGCAGTTTCTCAGAAAGCTTCTTTCCAGATTTCATTGGAGGATATTTCCTTTTTCACCATTGCCCTCTATGGGCTTCCAAATATCACTTTGCCAATTCCACAAGAACTGTCTTAGAGAAAGGCTTCTTGAGGGAAAAGCTGTAACTCTGTGAGATGATTTCACAGAACACAAAGAAGTTTCTCAGAAATCTTCTTTCTCTTTGTTATCGGAGGATATTTCCTTTGGCCCTATAGTCTTCAAAGGGATCCGAAATATCTGTTCTCAGATTCCACAGAAATAAGGCTAGCAAAGAGATCCACGAAATACAAATATAACTCTGTGAGTGGAAGTCACATATCACAGAGCAGTTTCTCAGAAAACTTCTTTCCAGATTTCATCCGAGTATATTTCCTTTTTCAAGATTGCCCTCTATGGGCTTCCAAATATCACTTTGCCATTTCCACAAGAACTGTCTTAGCGAAAGGCTTCTTGAGAGGAAAGCTGTAACTCAGGGAGATGATTTCACAGAACACAATGAAGTTTCTCAGAAATCTTCTTTCTCTTTGTTTTGGGAGGATATTTCCTTTCTCCCTATAGTCTTCAAAGGGATCCGAAATATCTGTTCTCAGATTCCACAGAAATAAGGCTAGTAAAGAGATCCACGAAATACAGATGTAACTCTGTGAGTGGAAGTCACATATCACAGAGCAGTTTCTCAGAAAGCTTCTTTCCAGATTTCATCGGAGGATATTTCCTTTTTCACCATAGCCGTCTATGGGCTTCCAAATATCACTTTGCCAATTCCACGAGAACTGTCTTAGCGAAAAGCTTCTTGAGGGGAAAGCTGCAACTCTGAGAGATGATTTCACAGAACACAAAGAAGTTTCTCAGAAAGCTTCTTTCTCTTTGTTATCGGAGGATATTTCCTTTGGCCCTATAGTCTTCAAAGGGATCCGAAATATCTGTTCTCAGATTCCACAGAAATAAGGCTAGCAAAGAGATCCACGAAATACAGATGTAACTCTGTGAGTGGAAGTCACATATCACAGAGCAGTTTCTCAGAAAGCTTCTTTCCAGATTTCATCGGAGGATATTTCCTTTTTCACCATAGCCGTCTATGGGCTTCCAAATATCACTTTGCCAATTCCACAAGAACTGTCTTAGCGAAAGGCTTCTTGAGGGGAAAGCTGTAACTCTGTGAGATGATTTCACAGAACACAAAGAAGTTTCTCAGAAAGCTTCTTTCTCTTTGTTATTGGAGGATATTTCCTTTGGCCCTATAGTCTTCAAAGGGATCCGAAATATCTGTTCTCAGATTCCACAGAAATAAGGCTAGCAAAGAGATCCACGAAATACAGATGTAACTCTGTGAGTGGAAGTCACATATCAGAGAGCAGTTTCTCAGAAAGCTTCTTTCCGGATTTCATCGGAGGATATTTCCTTTTTCACCATAGCCGTCTAGGGCTTCCAAATATCACTTTGCCAATTCCACAAGAACTGTCTTAGCGAAAGGCTTCTTGAGGGGAAAGCTGTAACTCTGTGAGATGATTTCACAGAACACAAAGAAGTTTCTCAGAAAGCTTCTTTCTCTTTGTTATCGGAGGATATTTCCTTTGGCCCTTTAGTCTTCAAAGGGATCCGAAATATCTGTTCTCAGATTCCACAGAAATAAGGCTAGCAAAGAGATCCACGAAATACAGATGTAACTCTGTGAGTGGAAGTCACATATCACGGAGCAGTTTCTCAGAAAGCTTCTTTCCAGATTTCATTGGAGGATATTTCCTTTTTCACCATTGCCCTCTATGGGCTTCCAAATATCACTTTGCCAATTCCACAAGAACTGTCTTAGCGAAAGGCTTCTTGAGAGGAAAGCTGTAACTCAGGGAGATGATTTCACAGAACACAATGAAGTTTCTCAGAAATCTTCTTTCTCTTTGTTTTAGGATCATATTTCCTTTCTCCCTATAGTCTTCAAAAGGATCCGAAATATCTGTTCTCAGATTCCACAGAAAGAAGGCTAGTAAAGAGATCCACGAAATACAGATGTAACTCTGTGAGTGGAAGTCACATATCACAGAGCAGTTTCTCAGAAAGCTTCTTTCCAGATTTCATCGGAGAATATTTCCTTTTTCACCATAGCTCTCTATGGGCTTCCAAGTATCACTTTTCCAATTCCACAAGATCTGTTTTAGCGAAAGGCTTCTTGAGGGGAAAGCTGTAACTCTGACAGATGATTTCACAGAACACAAAGAAGTTTCTCAGAAAGCTTCTTTCTCTTTGTTATCGGAGGATATTTCCTTTGGCCCTATAGTCTTCAAAGGGATCCGAAATATCTGTTCTCAGATTCCACAGAAATAAGGCTAGCAAAGGGATCCACGAAATACAGATGTAACTCTCTGAGTGGAAGTCACATATCACAGAGCAGTTTCTCAGAAAGCTTCTTTCCAGATTTCATCCGAGGATATTCCCTTTTTCACCGTAGCCCCCTAAGGGCTTCCAAATATCACTTTGCCAATTCCACAAGAACTGTCTTAGCGAAAGGCTTCTTGAGGGGAAAGCTGTAACTCTGTGAGATGATTTCACAGAACACAAAGAAGTTTCTCAGAAAGCTTCTTTCTCTTTGTTATCGGAGGATATTTCCTTTGGCCCTATAGTCTTCAAAGGCATCCGAAATATCTGTTCTCAGATTCCACAGAAATAAGGCTAGCAAAGAGATCCACGAAATACAGATGTAACTCTGTGAGTGGAAGTCACATATCACAGAGCAGTTTCTCAGAAAGCTTCTTTCCAGATTTCATTGGAGGATATTTCCTTTTTCACCATTGCCCTCTATGGGCTTCCAAATATCACTTTGCCAATTCCACAAGAACTGTCTTAGAGAAAGGCTTCTTGAGGGGAAAGCTGTAACTCTGTGAGATGATTTCACAGAACACAAAGAAGTTTCTCAGAAAGCTTCTTTCTCTTTGTTATCGGAGGATATTTCCTTTGGCCCTATAGTCTTCAACGGGATCCGAAATATCTGTTCTCAGATTCCACAGAAATAAGGCTAGCAAAGAGATCCAAAAAATACAGATATAACTCTGTGAGTGGAAGTCACATATCACAGAGCAGTTTCTCAGAAAGCTTCTTTCCAGATTTCATCGGAGGATATTTCCTTTTTCAAGATAGCCCTCTATGGGCTTCCAAATATCACTTTGCCATTTCCACAAGAACTGTCTTAGCGAAAGGATTCTTGAGAGGAAAGCTGTAACTCAGGGAGATGATTTCACAGAACACAATGAAGTTTCTCAGAAAGCTTCTTTCTCTTTGTTATGGGAGGATATTTCCTTTCTCCCTATAGTCTTCAAAGGGATCCGAAATATCTGTTCTCAGATTCCACAGAAATAAGGCTAGTAAAGAGATCCACGAAATAGAGATGTAACTCTGTGAGTGGAAGTCACATATCACAGAGCAGTTTCTCAGAAAGCTTCTTTCCAGATTTCATCGGAGGATATTTCCTTTTTCACCATAGCCCTCTATGGGCTTCCAAGTATCACTTTTCCAATTCCACAAGAACTGTTTTAGCGAAAGGCTTCTTGAGGGGAAAGCTGTAACTCTGACAGATGATTTCACAGAACACAAAGAAGTTTCTCAGAAAGCTTCTTTCTCTTTGTTATCGGAGGATATTTCCTTTGGCCCTATAGTCTTCAAAGGGATCCGAAATATCTGTTCTCAGATTCCACAGAAATAAGGCTAGAAAAGAGATCCACGAAATACAGATGTAACTCTGTGAGTGGAAGTCACATATCACAGAGCAGTTTCTCAGAAAGCTTCTTTCCAGATTTCATCCGAGGATATTTCCTTTTTCACCGTAGCCCCCTAAGGGCTTCCAAATATCACTTTGCCAATTCCACAAGAACTGTCTTAGCGAAAGGCTTCTTGAGGGGAAAGCTGTAACTCTGTGAGATGATTTCACAGAACACAAAGAAGTTTCTCAGAAAGCTTCTTTCTCTTTGTTATCGGAGGATATTTCCTTTGGCCCTATAGTCTTCAAAGGCATCCGAAATATCTGTTCTCAGATTCCACAGAAATAAGGCTAGCAAAGAGATCCACGAAATACAGATGTAACTCTGTGAGTGGAAGTGACATATCACAGAGCAGTTTCTCAGAAAGCTTCTTTCCAGATTTCATTGGAGGATATTTCCTTTTTCACCATTGCCCTCTATGGGCTGCCAAATATCACTTTGCCAATTCCACAAGAACTGTCTTAGAGAAAGGCTTCTTGAGGTGAAAGCTGTAACTCTGTGAGGTGATTTCACAGAACACAAAGAAGTTTCTCAGAAAGCTTCTTTCTCTTTGTTATCGGAGGATATTTCCTTTGGCCCTATAGTCTTCAAAGGGATCCGAAATATCTGTTCTCAGATTCCACAGAAATAAGGCTAGCAAAGAGATCCAGGAAATACAGATGTAACTCTTTGAGTGGAAGACACATATCACAGAGCAGTTTCTCAGAAAGCTTCTTTCCAGATTTCATCGGAGGATATTTCCATTTTCACCATAGCCGTCTATGAGCTTCCAAATATCACTTTGCCAATTCCACGAGAACTGTCTTAGCGAAAAGCTCCTTGAGGGGAAAGCTGCAACTCTGAGAGATGATTTCACAGAACACAAAGAAGTTTCTCAGAAAGCTTCTTTCTCTTTGTTATCGGAGGATATTTCCTTTGGCCCTATAGTCTTCAAAGGGATCCGAAATATCTGTTCTCAGATTCCACAGAAATAAGGCTAGCAAAGAGATCCACGAAAAAAAGATGTAACTCTGTGAGTGGAAGTCACATATCACAGAGCAGTTTCTCAGAAAGCTTCTTTCCAGATTTCATCGGAGGATATTTCCTTTTTCACCATAGCCGTCTATGGGCTTCCAAATATCACTTTGCCAATTCCACAAGAACTGTCTTAGAGAAAGGCTTCTTGAGGGGAAAGCTGTAACTCTGTGAGATGATTTCATAGAACACAAAGAAGTTTCTCAGAAAGCTTCTTTCTCTTTGTTATCGGAGGATATTTCCTTTGGCCCTATAGTCTTCAAAGGGATCCGAAATATCTGTTCTCAGATTCCACAGAAATAAGGCTAGCAAAGAGATCCACGAAATACAGATATAACTCTGTGAGTGGAAGTCACATATCACAGAGCAGTTTCTCAGAAAGCTTCTTTCCAGATTTCATCCGAGGATATTTCCTTTTTCAAGATAGCCCTCTATGGGCTTCCAAATATCACTTTGCCATTTCCACAAGAACTGTGTTAGCGAAAGGCTTCTTGAGAGGAACGCTGTAACTCAGGGAGATGATTTCACAGAACACAATGAAGTTTCTCAGAAAGCTTCTTTCTCTTTGTTATGGGAGGATATTTCCTTTCTCCCTATAGTCTTCAAAGGGATCCGAAATATCTGTTCTCAGATTCCACAGAAATAAGGCTAGTAAAGAGATCCACGAAATACAGATGTAACTCTGTGAGTGGAAGTCACATATCACAGAGCAGTTTCTCAGTAAGCTTCTTTCCAGATTTCATCGGAGGATATTTCCTTTTTCACCATAGCCCTCTATGGGCTTCCAAGTATCACTTTTCCAATTCCACAAGAACTGTTTTAGCGAAAGGCTTCTTGAGGGGAAAGCTGTAACTCTGACAGATGATTTCACAGAACACAAAGAAGTTTCTCAGAAAGCTTCTTTCTCTTTGTTTTCGGAGGATATTTCCTTTGGCCCTATAGTCTTCAAAGGGATCCGAAATATCTGTTCTCAGATTCCACAGAAATAAGGCTAGCAAAGAGATCCACGAAATACAGATGTAACTCTGTGAGTGGAAGTCACATATCACAGAGCAGTTTCTCAGAAAGCTTCTTTCCAGATTTCATTGGAGGATATTTCCTTTTTCACCATTGCCCTCTATGGGCTTCCAAATATCACTTTGCCAATTCCACAAGAACTGTCTTAGAGAAAGGCTTCTTGAGGGAAAAGCTGTAACTCTGTGAGATGATTTCACAGAACACAAAGAAGTTTCTCAGAAATCTTCTTTCTCTTTGTTATCGGAGGATATTTCCTTTGGCCCTATAGTCTTCAAAGGGATCCGAAATATCTGTTCTCAGATTCCACAGAAATAAGGCTAGCAAAGAGATCCACGAAATACAAATATAACTCTGTGAGTGGAAGTCACATATCACAGAGCAGTTTCTCAGAAAGCTTCTTTCCAGATTTCATCCGAGTATATTTCCTTTTTCAAGATTGCCCTCTATGGGCTTCCAAATATCACTTTGCCATTTCCACAAGAACTGTCTTAGCGAAAGGCTTCTTGAGAGGAAAGCTGTAACTCAGGGAGATGATTTCACAGAACACAATGAAGTTTCTCAGAAATCTTCTTTCTCTTTGTTTTGGGAGGATATTTCCTTTCTCCCTATAGTCTTCAAAGGGATCCGAAATATCTGTTCTCAGATTCCACAGAAATAAGGCTAGTAAAGAGATCCACGAAATACAGATGTAACTCTGTGAGTGGAAGTCACATATCACAGAGCAGTTTCTCAGAAAGCTTCTTTCCAGATTTCATCGGAGGATATTTCCTTTTTCACCATAGCCGTCTATGGGCTTCCAAATATCACTTTGCCAATTCCACGAGAACTGTCTTAGCGAAAAGCTTCTTGAGGGGAAAGCTGCAACTCTGAGAGATGATTTCACAGAACACAAAGAAGTTTCTCAGAAAGCTTCTTTCTCTTTGTTATCGGAGGATATTTCCTTTGGCCCTATAGTCTTCAAGGGATCCGAAATATCTGTTCTCAGATTCCACAGAAATAAGGCTAGCAAAGAGATCCACGAAATACAGATGTAACTCTGTGAGTGGAAGTCACATATCACAGAGCAGTTTCTCAGAAAGCTTCTTTCCAGATTTCATCGGAGGATATTTCCTTTTTCACCATAGCCGTCTATGGGCTTCCAAATATCACTTTGCCAATTCCACAAGAACTGTCTTAGCGAAAGGCTTCTCGTGGGGAAAGCTGTAACTCTGTGAGATGATTTCACAGAACACAAAGAAGTTTCTCAGAAAGCTTCTTTCTCTTTGTTATCGGAGGATATTTCCTTTGGCCCTATAGTCTTCAAAGGGATCCGAAATATCTGTTCTCAGATTCCACAGAAATAAGGCTAGCAAAGAGATCCAGGAAATACAGATGTAACTCTGTGAGTGGAAGACACATATCACAGAGCAGTTTCTCAGAAAGCTTCTTTCCAGATTTCATCGGAGGATATTTCCTTTCTCACCATAGCCCTCTATGGGCTTCCAAATATCACTTTGCCAATTCCACAAGAACTGTCTTAGCGAAAGGCTTCTCGAGGGGAAAGCTGTAACTCTGTGAGATGATTTCACAGAACACAAAGAAGTTTCTCAGAAAGCTTCTTTCTCTTTGTTATCGGAGGATATTTCCTTTGGCCCTATAGTCTTCAAAGGGATCCGAAATATCTGTTCTCAGATTCCACAGAAATAAGGCTAGCAAAGAGATCCAGGAAATACACATGTAACTCTGTGAGTGGAAGACACCTATCACAGAGCAGTTTCTCAGAAAGCTTCTTTCCAGATTTCATCGGAGGATATTTCCTTTTTCACCATTGCCCTCTATGGGCTTCAAAATATCACTTTGCCAATTCCACAAGAACTGTCTTAGCGAAAGGCTTCTTGAGGGGAAAGCTGTAACTCTGTGAGATGATTTCACAGAACACAAAGAAGTTTCTCAGAAAGCTTCTTTCTGTTTGTTATGGGAGGATATTTCCTCTGGCCCTATAGTCTTCAAAGGGATTCTAACTATCTGCTCTCAGATTCCACAGAAATAAGGCTAGCAAAGAGATCGACGAAATACAGATGTAACTCTGTGAGTGGAAGTCACATATCACAGAGCAGTTTCTCAGAAAGCTTCTTTCCAGATTTCATCGGAGGATATTTCCTTTTTCACCATAGCCCTCTATGGGCTTCCAAGTATCACTTTTCCAATTCCACAAGAACTGTTTTAGCGAAAGGCTTCTTGAGGGGAAAGCTGTAACTCTGACAGATGATTTCACAGAACAGAAAGAAGTTTCTCAGAAAGCTTCTTTCTCTTTGTTATCGGAGGATATTTCCTTTGGCCCTATAGTCTTCAAAGGGTTCCGAAATATCTGTTCTCAGATTCCACAGAAATAAGGCTAGCAAAGAGATCCACGAAATACAGATGTAGCTCTGTGAGTGGAAGTCACATATCACAGAGCAGTTTCTCAGAAAGCTTCTTTCCAGATTTCATCCGAGGATATTTCCGTTTTCACCGTAGCCCCCTATGGGCTTCCAAATATCACTTTGCCAATTCCAAAAGAACTGTCTTAGCGAAAGGCTTCTTGAGGGGAAAGCTGTAACTCTGTGAGATGATTTCACAGAACACAAAGAAGTTTCTCAGAAAGCTTCTTTCTCTTTGTTATCGGAGGACATTTCTTTGGCCCTATAGTCTTCAAAGGGATCCGAAATATCTGTTCTCAGATTCCACAGAAATAAGGCTAGCAAAGAGATCCACAAAATACAGATGTAACTCTGTGAGTGGAAGTCACATGTCACAGAGCAGTTTCTCAGAAAGCTTCTTTCCAGATTTCATCTGAGGATATTTCCTTTTTCACCATAGCCCTCTATGGGCTTCCAAATATCACTTTGCCAATTCCACAAGAACTGTCTTAGCGAAAGGCTTCTTGAGGGGAAAGCTGTAACTCTATGAGATGATTTCACAGAACACAAAGAAGTTTCTCAGAAAGCTTCTTTCTCTTTGTTATCGGAGGATATTTCCTTTGGCCCTATAGTCTTCAAAGGGATCCGAAATATCTGTTCTCAGATTCCACAGAAATAAGGCTAGCAAAGAGATCCACGAAATACAGATGTAACTCTTTGAGTGGAAGTCACATATCACAGAGCAGTTTCTCAGAAAGCTTCTTTCCAGATTTCATCGGAGGATATTTCCTTTTTCACCATAGCCGTCTATGGGCTTCCAAATATCACTTCGCCAATTCCACGAGAACTGTCTTAGCGAAAAGCTCCTTGAGGGGAAAGCTGTAACTCTGTGAGATGATTTCACAGAACACAAAGAAGTTTCTCAGAAACCTTCTTTATCTTTGTTATCGGAGGATATTTCCTTTGGCCCTATAGTCTTCAAAGGGATCCGAAATATCTGTTCTCAGATTCCACAGAAATAAGGCTAGCAAAGAGATCCACGAAATACAGATGTAACTCTGTGAGTGGAAGTCACATATCACAGAGCAGTTTCTCAGAAAGCTTCTTTCCAGATTTCATCGGAGGATATTTCCTTTTTCACCATAGCCCTCTAAGGGCTTCCAAATATCACTTTGCCAATTCCACAAGAACTGTCTTAGCGAAAGGCTTCTTGAGGGGAAAGCTGTAACTCTGTGAGATGATTTCACAGAACACAAAGAAGTTTCTCAGAAAGCTTCTTTCTGTTTGTTATGGGAGGATATTTCCTTTGGCCCTATAGTCTTCAAAGGGATTCTAACTATCTGCTCTCAGATTCCACAGAAATAAGGCTAGCAAAGAGATCCACGAAATACAGATGTAACTCTGTGAGTGGAAGTCACATATCACAGAGCAGTTTCTCAGAAAGCTTCTTTCCAGATTTCATCGGAGGATATTTCCTTTTTCACCATAGCCCTCTATGGGCTTCCAAGTATCACTTTTCCAATTCCACAAGAACTGTTTAAGCGAAAGGCTTCTTGAGGGGAAAGCTGTAACTCTGACAGATGATTTCACAGAACAGAAAGAAGTTTCTCAGAAAGCTTCTTTCTCTTTGTTATCGGAGGATATTTCCTTTGGCCCTATAGTCTTCAAAGGGATCCGAAATATCTGTTCTCAGATTCCACAGAAATAAGGCTAGCAAAGAGATCCACGAATACAGATGTATCTCTGTGAGTGGAAGTCACATATCACAGAGCAGTTTCTCAGAAAGCTTCTTTCCAGATTTCATCCGAGGATATTTCCGTTTTCACCATAGCCCCCTCTGGGCTTCCAAATATCACTTTGCCAATTCCAGAAGAACTGTCTTAGCGAAAGGCTTCTTGAGGGGAAAGCTGTAACTCTGTGAGATGATTTCACAGAACCAAAGAAGTTTCTCAGAAAGCTTCTTTCTCTTTGTTATCGGAGGACATTTCTTTGGCCCTATAATCTTCAAAGGGATCCGAAATATCTGTTCTCAGATTCCACAGAAATAAGGCTAGCAAAGAGATCCACAAAATACAGATGTAACTCTGTGAGTGGAAGTCACATGTCACAGAGCAGTTTCTCAGAAAGCTTCTTTCCAGATTTCATTGGAGGATATTTCCTATTTCACAATAGCCCTCTTTGGGCTCCCAAATATCACTTTGCCAATTCCACAAGAACTGTCTTAGCGAAAGGCTTCTTCAGGGGAAAGCTGTAACTCTGGGAGATGATTTCACAGAACACAAAGAAGTTTCTCAGAAAGCTTCTTTCTCTTTTTTATCGTTGGATATTTCTTTGGCCCTATAGTCTTCAAAGGGATCCGAAATATCTGTTCTCAGATTCCACAGAAATAAGGCTAGCAAAGAGATCCACGAAATACAGATGTAACTCTGTGAGTGGAAGTCACATATCACAGAGCAGTTTCTCAGAAAGCTTCTTTCCAGATTTCATTGGAGGATATTTCCTTTTTCACCATAGCCCTCTCTGGGCTTCCAAATATCACTTTGCCAATTCCACAAGAAGTGTCTTAGCGAAAGGCTTCTTGAGGGGAAAGCTGTAACTCTGTGAGATGATTTCACAGAACACAAAGAATTTTCTCAGAAAGCTTCTTTCTCTTTGTTATCGGAGGATATTTCCTTTGGCCCTATAGTCTTCAAAGGGATCCGAAATATCTGTTCTCAGATTCCACAGAAAAAAGGCTAGCAAAGAGATCCACGAAATACAGATGTAACTCTGTGAGTGGAAGTCACATATCACAGAGCAGTTTCTCAGAAAGCTTCTTTCCAGATTACATTGGAGGATATTTCCTTTTTCACCTTTGCCCTCTATGGGCTTCCAAATATCACTTTGCCAATTCCACAAGAACTGTCTTAGAGAAAGGCTTCTTGAGGGGAAAGCTGTAACTCTGTGAGATGATTTCACAGAACACAAAGAAGTTTCTCAGAAAGCTTCTTTCTCCTTGTTATCGGAGGATATTTCCTTTGGCCCTATAGTCTTCAAAGGGATCCGAAATATCTGTTCTCAGATTCCACAGAAATAAGGCTAGCAAAGAGATCCACGAAATACAGATGTAACTCTGTGAGTGGAAGTCACATATCACAGAGCAGTTTCTCAGAAAGCTTCTTTCCAGATTTCATCGGAGGATATTTCCTTTTTCACCATAGCCGTCTATGGGCTTCCAAATATCACTTTGCCAATTCCACAAGAACTGTCTTAGCGAAAGGCTTCTCGAGGGGAAAGCTGTAACTCTGTGAGATGATTTCACAGAACACAAAGAAGTTTCTCAGAAAGCTTCTTTCTCTTTGTTATCGGAGGATATTTCCTTTGGCCCTATAGTCTTCAAAGGGATCCGAAATATCTGTTCTCAGATTCCACAGAAATAAGGCTAGCAAAGAGATCCAGGAAATACAGATGTAACTCTATGAGTGGAAGACACATATCACAGAGCAGTTTCTCAGAAAGCTTCTTTCCAGATTTCATCGGAGGATATTTCCTTTTTCACCATAGCGTTCTACGGGCTTCCAAATATCACTTTGCCAATTCCACAAGAACTGTCTTAGCGAAAGGCTTCTTGAGGGGAAAGCTGTAACTCTGTGAGATGATTTCACAGAACACAAAGAAGTTTCTCAGAAAGCTTCTTTCTGTTTGTTATGGGAGGATATTTCCTTTGCCCTATAGTCTTCAAAGGGATTCTAACTATCTGCTCTCAGATTCCACAGAAATAAGGCTAGCAAAGAGATCCACGAAATACAGATGTAACTCTGTGAGTGGAAGTCACATATCACAGAGCAGTTTCTCAGAAAGCTTCTTTCCAGATTTCATCGGAGGATATTTCCTTTTTCACCATAGCCCTCTATGGGCTTCCAAGTATCACTTTTCCAATTCCACAAGAACTGTTTTAGCGAAAGGCTTCCTGAGGGGAAAGCTGTAACTCTGACAGATGATTTCACAGAACAGAAAGAAGTTTCTCAGAAAGCTTCTTTCTCTTTGTTATCGGAGGATATTTCCTTTGGCCCTATAGTCTTCAAAGGGATCCGAAATATCTGTTCTCAGATTCCACAGAAATAAGGCTAGCAAAGAGATCCACGAAATACAGATGTAGCTCTGTGAGTGGAAGTCACATATCACAGAGCAGTTTCTCAGAAAGCTTCTTTCCAGATTTCATCCGAGGATATTTCCGTTTTCACCGTAGCCCCCTATGGGCTTCCAAATATCACTTTGCCAATTCCACAAGAACTGTCTTAGCGAAAGGCTTCTTGAGGGGAAAGCTGTAACTCTGTGAGATGATTTCACAGAACACAAAGAAGTTTCTCAGAAAGCTTCTTTCTCTTTGTTATCGGAGGACATTTCTTTGGCCCTATAGTCTTCAAAGGGATCCGAAATATCTGTTCTCAGATTCCACAGAAATAAGGCTAGCAAAGAGATCCACAAAATACAGATGTAACTCTGTGAGTGGAAGTCACATGTCACAGAGCAGTTTCTCAGAAAGCTTCTTTCCAGATTTCATTGGAGGATATTTCCTTTTTCACAATAGCCCTCTATGGGCTTCCAAATATCACTTTGCCAATTCCACAAGAACTGTCTTAGCGAAAGGCCTCTTCAGGGGAAAGCTGTAACTCTGGGAGATGATTTCACAGAACACAAAGAAGTTTCTCAGAAAGCTTCTTTCTCTTTTTTATCGTTGGATATTTCTTTGGCCCTATAGTCTTCAAAGGGATCCGAAATATCTGTTCTCAGATTCCACAGAAATAAGGCTAGCAAAGAGATCCACGAAATACAGATGTAACTCTGTGAGTGGAAGTCACATATCACAGAGCAGTTTCTCAGAAAGCTTCTTTCCAGATTTCATTGGAGGATATTTCCTTTTTCACCATACCCCTCTATGGGCTTCCAAATATCACTTTGCCAATTCCACAAGAAGTGTCTTAGCGAAAGGCTTCTTGAGGGGAAAGCTGTAACTCTGTGAGATGATTTCACAGAACACAAAGAAGTTTCTCAGAAAGCTTCTTTCTCTTTGTTATCGGAGGATATTTCCTTTGGCCCTATAGTCTTCAAAGGGATCCGAAATATCTGTTCTCAGATTCCACAGAAAAAAGGCTAGCAAAGAGATCCACGAAATACAGATGTAACTCTGTGAGTGGAAGTCACATATCACAGAGAAGTTTCTCAGAAAGCTTCTTTCCAGATTTCATTGGAGGATATTTCCTTTTTCACCATACCCCTCTATGGGCTTCCAAATATCACTTTGCCAATTCCACAAGAAGTGTCTTAGCGAAAGGCTTCTTGAGGGGAAAGCTGTAACTCTGTGAGATGATTTCACAGAACACAAAGAAGTTTCTCAGAAAGCTTCTTTCTCCTTGTTATCGGAGGATATTTCCTTTGGCCCTATAGTCTTCAAAGGGATCCGAAATATCTGTTCTCAGATTCCACAGAAATAAGGCTAGCAAAGAGATCCACGAAATACAGATGTAACTTTGTGAGTGGAAGTCACATATCACAGAGCAGTTTCTCAGAAAGCTTCTTTCCAGATTTCATCGGAGGATATTTCCTTTTTCACCATAGCCGTCTATGGGCTTCCAAATATCACTTTGCTAATTCCACGAGAACTGTCTTAGCGAAAGGCTTCTTGAGGGGAAAGCTGTAACTCTGTGAGATGATTTCACAGAACACAAAGAAGTTTCTCAGAAAGCTTCTTTCTCTTTGCTATCGGAGGATATTTCCTTTGGCCCTATAGTCTTCAAAGGGATCCGAAATATCTGTTCTCAGATTCCACAGAAATAAGGCTAGCAAAGAGATCCACGAAATACAGATGTAACTCTGTGAGTGGAAGTCACATATCACAGAGCAGTTTCTCGGAAAGCTTCTTTCCAGATTTCATCTGAGGATATTTCCTTTTTCACCATAGCCCTCTATGGGCTTCCAAATATCACTTTGCCAATTCCACAGGAAGTGTCTTAGCGAAAGGCTGCTTGAGGGGAAAGCTGTAACTCTGTGAGATGATTTCACAGAACACAAAGAATTTTCTCAGAAAGCTTCTTTCTCTTTGTTATCGGAGGATATTTCCTTTGGCCCTATAGTCTTCAAAGGGATCCGAAATATCTGTTCTCAGATTCCACAGAAAAAAGGCTAGCAAAGAGATCCACGAAATACAGATGTAACTCTGTGAGTGGAAGTCACATATCACAGAGCAGTTTCTCAGAAAGCTTCTTTCCAGATTTCATTGGAGGATATTTCCTTTTTCACCATTGCCCTCTATGGGCTTCCAAATATCACTTTACCAATTCCACAAGAACTGTCTTAGAGAAAGGCTTCTTGAGGGGAAAGCTGTAACTCTGTGAGATGATTTCACAGAACACAAAGAAGTTTCTCAGAAAGCTTCTTTCTCTTTGTTATCGGAGGATATTTCCTTTGGCCCTATAGTCTTCAAAGGGATCCGAAATATCTGTTCTCAGATTCCACAGAAATAAGGCTAGCAAAGAGATCCACGAAATACAGATGTAGCTCTGTGAGTGGAAGTCACATATCACAGAGCAGTTTCTCAGAAAGCTTCTTTCCAGATTTCATTGGAGGATATTTCCTTTTTCACCTTAACCGTCAATGGGCTTCCAAATATCACTTTGCCAATTCCACGAGAACTGTCTTAGCGAAAAGCTTCTTGAGGGGAAAGCTGTAACTCTGTGAGATGATTTCACAGAACACAAAGAATTTTCTCAGAAAGCTTCTTTCTCTTTGCTATCGGAGGATATTTCCTTTGGCCCTATAGTCTTCAAAGGCATCCGAAATATCTGCTCTCAGATTCCACAGAAATAAGGCTAGCAAAGAGATCCACGAAATACAGATGTAACTCTGTGAGTGGAAGTCACATATCACAGAGCAGTTTCTCAGAAAGCTTCTTTCCAGATTTCATTGGAGGATATTTCCTTTTTCACCATAGCCGTCTATGGGCTTCCAAATATCACTTTGCCAATTCCACGAGAACCGTCTTAGCGAAAGGCTTCTTGAGGGGAAAGCTGTAACTCTGTGAGATGATTTCACAGAACACAAAGAAGTTTCTCAGAAAGCTTCTTTCTCTTTGCTATCGGAGGATATTTCCTTTGGCCCTATAGTCTTCAAAGGGATCCGAAATATCTGTTCTCAGATTCCACAGAAATAAGGCTAGCAAAGAGATCCACGAAATACAGATGTAACTCTGTGAGTGGAAGTCACATATCACAGAGCAGTTTCTCGGAAAGCTTCTTTCCAGATTTCATCTGAGGATATTTCCTTTTTCACCATAGCCCTCTATGGGCTTCCAAATATCACTTTGCCAATTCCACAAGAAGTGTCTTAGCGAAAGGCTTCTTGAGGGGAAAGCTGTAACTCTGTGAGATGATTTCACAGAACACAAAGAATTTTCTCAGAAAGCTTCTTTCTCTTTGTTATCGGAGGATATTTCCTTTGGCCCTATAGTCTTCAAAGGGATCCGAAATATCTGTTCTCAGATTCCACAGAAAAAAGGCTAGCAAAGAGATCCACGAAATACAGATGTAACTCTGTGAGTGGAAGTCACATATCACAGAGCAGTTTCTCAGAAAGCTTCTTTCCAGATTTCATTGGAGGATATTTCCTTTTTTACCACTGCCCTCTATGGGCTTCCAAATATCACTTTGCCAATTCCACAAGAACTGTCTTAGAGAAAGGCTTCTTGAGGGGAAAGCTGTAACTCTGTGAGATGATTTCACAGAACACAAAGAAGTTTCTCAGAAAGCTTCTTTCTCTTTGTTATCGGAGGATATTTCCTTTGGCCGTATAGTCTTCAAAGGGATCCGAAATATCTGTTCTCAGATTCCACAGAAATAAGGCTAGCAAAGAGATCCACGAAATACAGATGTAACTCTGTGAGTGGAAGTCACATATCACAGAGCAGTTTCTCAGAAAGCTTCTTTCCAGATTTCATCGGAGGATATTTCCTTTTTCACCTTAGCCGTCTATGGGCTTCCAAATATCACTTTGCCAATTCCACGAGAACTGTCTTAGCGTAAGGCTTCTTGAGGGGAAAGCTGTAACTCTGTGAGATGATTTCACAGAACACAAAGAATTTTCTCAGAAAGCTTCTTTCTCTTTGCTATCGGAGGATATTTCCTTTGGCCCTATAGTCTTCAAAGGGATCCGAAATATCTGTTCTCAGATTCCACAGAAATAAGGCTAGCAAAGAGATCCACGAAATACAGATGTAACTCTGTGAGTGGAAGTCACATATCACAGAGCAGTTTCTCAGAAAGCTTCTTTCCAGATTTCATCTGAGGATATTTCCTTTTTCACCATAGCCCTCTATGGGCTTCCAAATATCACTTGGCCAATTCCACAAGAACTGTCTTAGCGAAAGGCTTCTTGAGGGGAAAGCTGTAACTCTGTGAGATGATTTCACAGAACACAAAGAAGTTTCTCAGAAAGCTTCTTTCTGTTTGTTATGGGAGGATATTTCCTTTGCCCTATAGTCTTCAAAGGGATTCTAACTATCTGCTCTCAGATTCCACAGAAATAAGGCTAGCAAAGAGATCCACGAAATACAGATGTAACTCTGTGAGTGGAAGTCACATATCACAGAGCAGTTTCTCAGAAAGCTTCTTTCCAGATTTCATCGGAGGATATTTCCTTTTTCACCATAGCCCTCTATGGGCTTCCAAGTATCACTTTTCCAATTCCACAAGAACTGTTTTAGCGAACGGCTTCCTGAGGGGAAAGCTGTAACTCTGACAGATGATTTCACAGAACAGAAGGAAGTTTCTCAGAAAGCTTCTTTCTCTTTGTTATCGGAGGATATTTCCTTTGGCCCTATAGTCTTCAAAGGGATCCGAAATATCTGTTCTCAGATTCCACAGAAATAAGGCTAGCAAAGAGATCCACGAAATACAGATGTAGCTCTGTGAGTGGAAGTCACATATCACAGAGCAGTTTCTCAGAAAGCTTCTTTCCAGATTTCATCCGAGGATATTTCCGTTTTCACCGTAGCCCCCTATGGGCTTCCAAATATCACTTTGCCAATTCCACAAGAACTGTCTTAGCGAAACGCTTCTTGAGGGGAAAGCTGTAACTCTGTGAGATGATTTCACAGAACACAATGAAGTTTCTCAGAAAGCTTCTTTCTCTTTGTTATCGGAGGACATTTCTTTGGCCCTATAGTCTTCAAAGGGATCCGAAATATCTGTTCTCAGATTCCACAGAAATAAGGCTAGCAAAGAGATCCACAAAATACAGATGTAACTCTGTGAGTGGAAGTCACATGTCACAGAGCAGTTTCTCAGAAAGCTTCTTTCCAGATTTCATTGGAGGATATTTCCTTTTTCAAAATAGCCCTCTATGGGCTTCCAAATATCACTTTGCCAATTCCACAAGAACTGTCTTAGCGAAAGGCTTCTTCAGGGGAAAGCTGTAACTCTGGGAGATGATTTCACAGAACACAAAGAAGTTTCTCAGAAAGCTTCTTTCTCTTTTTCATCGTTGGATATTTCTTTGGCCCTATAGTCTTCAAAGGGATCCGAAATATCTGTTCTCAGATTCCACAGAAATAAGGCTAGCAAAGAGATCCACGAAATACAGATGTAACTCTGTGAGTGGAAGTCACATATCACAGAGCAGTTTCTCAGAAAGCTTCTTTCCAGATTTCATTGGAGGATATTTCCTTTTTCACCATAGCCCTCTATGGGCTTCCAAATATCACTTTGCCAATTCCACAAGAAGTGTCTTAGCGAAAGGCTTCTTGAGGGGAAAGCTGTAACTCTGTGAGATGATTTCACAGAACACAAAGAATTTTCTCAGAAAACTTCTTTCTCTTTGTTATCGGAGGATATTTCCTTTGGCCCTATAGTCTTCAAAGGGATCCGAAATATCTGTTCTCAGATTCCACAGAAAAAAGGCTAGCAAAGAGATCCACGAAATACAGATGTAACTCTGTGAGTGGAAGTCACATATCACAGAAAAGTTTCTCAGAAAGCTTCTTTCCAGATTTCATTGGAGGATATTTCCTTTTTCACCATTGCCCTCTAAGGGCTTCCAAATATCACTTTGCCAATTCCACAAGAACTGTCTTAGAGAAAGGCTTCTTGAGGGGAAAGCTGTAACTCTGTGAGATGATTTCACAGAACACAAAGAAGTTTCTCAGAAAGCTTCTTTCTCCTTGTTATCGGAGGATATTTCCTTTGGCCCTATAGTCTTCAAAGGGATCCGAAATATCTGTTCTCAGATTCCACAGAAATAAGGCTAGCAAAGAGATCCACGAAATACAGATGTAACTCTGTGAGTGGAAGTCACATATCACAGAGCAGTTTCTCAGAAAGCTTCTTTCCAGATTTCATTGGAGGATATTTCCTTTTTCACCTTAACCGTCTATGGGCTTCCAAATATCACTTTGCCAATTCCACGAGAACTGTCTTAGCGAAAGCCTTCTTGAGGGGAAAGCTGTAACTCTGTGAGATGATTTCACAGAACACAAAGAATTTTCTCAGAAAGCTTCTTTCTCTTTGCTATCGGAGGATATTTCCTTTGGCCCTATAGTCTTCAAAGGGATCCGAAATATCTGTTCTCAGATTCCACAGAAATAAGGCTAGCAAAGAGATCCACGAAATACAGATGTAACTCTGTGAGTGGAAGTCACATATCACAGAGCAGTTTCTCAGAAAGCTTCTTTCCAGATTTCATCTGAGGATATTTCCTTTTTCACCATAGACGTCTATGGGCTTCCAAATATCACTTTGCCAATTCCACAAGAACTGTCTTAGCGAAAGGCTTCTTGAGGGGAAAGCTGTAACTCTATGAGATGATTTCACAGAACACAAAGAAGTTTCTCAGAAAGCTTCTTTCTCTTTGTTATCGGAGGATATTTCCTTTGGCCCTATAGTCTTCAAAGGCATCCGAAATATCTGTTCTCAGATTCCACAGAAATAAGGCTAGCAAAGAGATCCACGAAATACAGATGTAACTCTGTGAGTGGAAGTCACATATCACAGAGCAGTTTCTCGGAAAGCTTCTTTCCAGATTTCATCTGAGGATATTTCCTTTTTCACCATAGCCCTCTATGGGCTTCCAAATATCACTTTGCCAATTCCACAAGAAGTGTCTTAGCGAAAGGCTTCTTGAGGGGAAAGCTGTAACTCTGTGAGATGATTTCACAGAACACAAAGAATTTTCTCAGAAAGCTTCTTTCTCTTTGTTATCGGAGGATATTTCCTTTGGCCCTATAGTCTTCAAAGGGATCCGAAATATCTGTTCTCAGATTCCACAGAAAAAAGGCTAGCAAAGAGATCCACGAAATACAGATGTAACTCTGTGAGTGGAAGTCACATATCACAGAGCAGTTTCTCAGAAAGCTTCTTTCCAGATTTCATTGGAGGATATTTCCTTTTTTACCTTTGCCCTCTATGGGCTTCCAAATATCACTTTGCCAATTCCACAAGAACTGTCTTAGAGAAAGGCTTCTTGAGGGGAAAGCTGTAACTCTGTGAGATGATTTCACAGAACACAAAGAAGTTTCTCAGAAAGCTTCTTTCTCTTTGTTATCGGAGGATATTTCCTTTGGCCGTATAGTCTTCAAAGGGATCCGAAATATCTGTTCTCAGATTCCACAGAAATAAGGCTAGCAAAGAGATCCACGAAATACAGATGTAACTCTGTGAGTGGAAGTCACATATCACAGAGCAGTTTCTCAGAAAGCTTCTTTCCAGATTTCATCGGAGGATATTTCCTTTTTCACCTTAGCCGTCTATGGGCTTCCAAATATCACTTTGCCAATTCCACGAGAACTGTCTTAGCGTAAGGCTTCTTGAGGGGAAAGCTGTAACTCTGTGAGATGATTTCACAGAACACAAAGAATTTTCTCAGAAAGCTTCTTTCTCTTTGCTATCGGAGGATATTTCCTTTGGCCCTATAGTCTTCAAAGGGATCCGAAATATCTGTTCTCAGATTCCACAGAAATAAGGCTAGCAAAGAGATCCACGAAATACAGATGTAACTCTGTGAGTGGAAGTCACATATCACAGAGCAGTTTCTCAGAAAGCTTCTTTCCAGATTTCATCTGAGGATATTTCCTTTTTCACCATAGCCCTCTATGGGCTTCCAAATATCACTTTGCCAATTCCACAAGAACTGTCTTAGCGAAAGGCTTCTTGAGGGGAAAGCTGTAACTCTATGAGATGATTTCACAGAACACAAAGAAGTTTCTCAGAAAGCTTCTTTCTCTTTGTTATCGGAGGATATTTCCTTTGGCCCTATAGTCTTCAAAGGCATCCGAAATATCTGTTCTCAGATTCCACAGAAATAAGGCTAGCAAAGAGATCCACGAAATACAGATGTAACTCTGTGAGTGGAAGTCACATATCACAGAGCAGTTTCTCAGAAAGCTTCTTTCCAGATTTCATTGGAGGATATTTCCTTTTTCACCATAGCCGTCTATGGGCTTCCAAATATCACTTTGCCAATTCCACAAGAACTGTCTTAGCGAAAGGCTTCTTGAGGGGAAAGATCTAACTCTGTGAGATGATTTCACAGAACACAAAGAATTTTCTCAGAAAGCTTCTTTCTCTTTGTTATCGGAGGATATTTCCTTTGGCCCTATAGTCTTCAAAGGGATCCGAAATATCTGTTCTCAGATTCCACAGAAATAAGGCTAGCAAAGAGATCCACGAAATACAGATGTAACTCTGTGAGTGGATGTCACATATCACAGAGCAGTTTCTCAGAAAGCTTCTTTCCAGATTTCATTGGAGGATATTTCCTTTTTCACCATTGCCCTCTATGGGCTTCCAAATATCACTTTGCCAATTCCACAAGAACTGTCTTAGAGAAAGGTTTCTTGAGGGGAAAGCTGTAACTCTGTGAGATGATTTCACAGAACACAAAGAAGTTTCTCAGAAAGCTTCTTTCTCTTTGTTATCGGAGGATATTTCCTTTGGCCCTATAGTCTACAAAGGGATCCGAAATATCTGTTCTCAGATTCCACAGAAATAAGGCTAGCAAAGAGATCCACGAAATACAGATGTAACTCTGTGAGTGGAAGTCACATATCACAGAGCAGTTTCTCAGACAGCTTCTTTCCAGATTTCATCGGTGGATATTTCCTTTTTCACCATAGCCCTCAATGGGCTTCCAAGTATCACTTTTCCAATTCCACAAGATCTGCTTTAGCGAAAGGCTTCTTGAGGGGAAAGCTGTAACTCTGTGAGATGATTTCACAGAACACAAAGAAGTTTCTCAGAAAGCTTCTTTCTCTTTGTTATCGGAGGATATTTCCTTTGGCCCTATAGTCTTCAAAGGGATCCGAAATATCTGTTCTCAGATTCCACAGAAATAAGGCTAGCAAAGAGATCCACGAAATACAGATGTAACTCTGTGAGTGGAAGTCACATATCACAGAGCAGTTTCTCAGAAAGCTTCTTTCCAGATTTCATCGGAGGATATTTCCTTTTTCAACATAGCCCTCTATGGGCTTCCAAACATCACTTTGCCAATTCCACAAGAACTGTCTTAGCGAAAGGCTTCTTGAGGGGAAAACTGTAACTCTGTGAGATGATTTCACAGAACACAAAGAAGTTTCTCAGAAAGCTTCTTTCTGTTTGTTATGGGAGGATATTTCCTTTGGCCCTATAGTCTTCAAAGGGATTCTCACTATCTGCTCTCAGATTCCACAGAAATAAGGCTAGCAAAGAGATCCACGAAATACTGATGTAACTCTGTGAGTGGAAATCACATATCACAGAGCAGTTTCTCAGAATGCTTCTTTCCAGATTTCATTCGAGGATAATTCCTTTTTCACCATAGCCCTCTATGGGCTTCCAAGTATCACTTTTCCAATTCCACAAGAACTGTTTTAGCGAAAGGCTTCTTGAGGGGAAAGTTGTAACTCTGACAGATGATTTCACAGAACACAAAGAAGTTTCTCAGAAAGCTTCTTTCTCTTTGTTATCGGAGGATATTTCCTTTGGCCCAATAGTCTTCAAACGGATCCGAAATATCTGTTCTCAGATTCCACAGAAATAAGGCTAGCAAAGAGATCCACGAAATAGAGATGTAACTCTGTGACTGGAAGTCACATATCACAGAGCAGTTTCTCAGAAAGCTTCTTTCCAGATTTCATTGGAGGATATTTCCTTTTTCACCATTGCACTCTATGGGCTTCCAAATATCACTTTGCCAATTCCACAAGAACTGTCTTAGCGAAAGGCTTCTTGAGGGGAAAGCTCTAACTCTGTGAGATGATTTCACAGAACACAAAGAATTTTCTCAGAAAGCTTCTTTCTCTTTGTTATCGGAGGATATTTCCTTTGGCCCTATAGTCTTCAAAGGGATCCGAAATATCTGTTCTCAGATTCCACAGAAATAAGGCTAGCAAAGAGATCCACGAAATACAGATGTGACTCTGTGAGTGGAAGTCACATATCACAGAGCAGTTTCTCAGAAAGCTTCTTTCCAGATTTCATTGGAGGATATTTCCTTTTTCACCATAGCCCTCTATGGGCTTCCAAATATCACTTTGCCAATTCCACGAGAAGTGTCTTAGCGAAAAGCTTCTTGAGGGGAAAGCTGCAACTCTGAGAGATGATTTCACAGAACACAAAGAAGTTTCTCAGAAAGCTTCTTTCTCTTTGTTATCGGAGGATATTTCCTTTGGCCCTATAGTCTTCAAAGGGATCCGAAATATCTGTTCTCAGATTCCACAGAAAAAAGGCTAGCAAAGAGATCCACGAAATACAGATGTAACTCTGTGAGTGGAAGTCACATATCACAGAGCAGATTCTCAGAAAGCTTCTTTCCAGATTTCATCGGAGGATATTTCCTTTTTCACCATAGCCGTCTATGGGCTTCCAAATATCACTTTGCCAATTCCACAAGAACTGTCTTAGCGAAAGGCTTCTTGAGGGGAAAGCTGTAACTCTGTGAGATGATTTCACAGAACACAAAGAAGTTTCTCAGAAAGCTTCTTTCTCTTTGTTATCGGAGGATATTTCCTTTGGCCCTTTAGTCTTCAAAGGGATCCGAAATATCTGTTCTCAGATTCCACAGAAATAAGGCTAGCAAAGAGATCCACGAAATACAGATGTAACTCTGTGAGTGGAAGTCACATATCACAGAGCAGTTTCTCAGAAAGCTTCTTTCCAGATTTCATCGGAGGATATTTCCTTTTTCACCATAGCCGTCTATGGGCTTCCAAATATCACTTTGCCAATTCCACGACAACTGTCTTAGCGAAAAGCTTCTTGAGGGGAAAGCTGCAACTCTGAGAGATGATTTCACAGAACACAAAGAAGTTTCTCAGAAAGCTTCTTTCTCTTTGTTATCGGAGGATATTTCCTTTGGCCCTATAGTCTTCAAAGGGATCCGAAATATCTGTTCTCAGATTCCACAGAAATAAGGCTAGCAAAGAGATCCACGAAATACAGATGTAACTCTGTGAGTGGAAGTCACATATCACAGAGCAGTTTCTCAGAAAGCTTCTTTCCAGATTTCATCTGAGGATATTTCCTTTTTCACCAGAGCCCTCTATGGGCTTCCAAATATCACTTTGCCAATTCCACAAGAACTGTCTTAGTGAAAGGCTTCTTGAGGGGAAAGCTGTAACTCTATGAGATGATTTCACAGAACACAAAGAGGTTTCTCAGAAAGCTTCTTTCTCTTTGTTATCGGAGGATATTTCCTTTGGCCCTATAGTCTTCAAAGGCATCCGAAATATCTGTTCTCAGATTCCACAGAAATAAGGCTAGCAAAGAGATCCAGGAAATACAGATGTGACTCTGTGAGTGGAAGTCACATATCACAGAGCAGTTTCTCAGAAAGCATCTTTCCAGATTTCATCGGAGGATATTTCCTTTTTCACCGTAGCCCTCTATGGGCTTCCAAATATCACTTTGCCAATTCCACAAGAACTGTCTTAGCGAAAGGCTTCTTGACGGGAAAGCTGCAACTCTGGGAGATGATTTCACAGAACACAAAGAAGTTTCTCAGAAAGCTTCTTTCTCTTTCTTATGGGAGGATATTTCCTTTGGCCCTATAGTCTTCAAAGGGATCCGAAATATCTGTTCTCAGATTCCACAGAAATAAGGCTAGCAAAGAGATCCACGAAATGCAGATGTAACTCTGTGAGTGGAAGTCACATATCACAGAGCAGTTTCTCAGAAAACTTCTTTCCAGATTTCATCTGAGGATATTTCCTTTTTCACCATAGCCCTCTATGGGCTTCCAAATATCATTTTGCCAATTCCACAAGAACTGTCTTAGCGAAAGGCTTCTTGAGGGGAAAACTGTAACTCTATGAGATGATTTCACAGAACACAAAGAAGTTTCTCAGAAAGCTTCTTTCTCTTTGTTATCGTAGGATATTTCCTTTGGCCCTATAGTCTTCAAAGGGATCCGAAATATCTGTTCTCAGATTCCACAGAAATAAGGCTAGCAAAGAGATCCACAAAATACAGATGTAACTCTGTGAGTGGAAGTCACATATCACAGAGCAGTTTCTCAGAAAGCTTCTTTCCAGATTTCATCGGAGGATATTTCCTTTTTCACCATAGCCGTCTATGGGCTTCCAAATATCACTTTGCCAATTCCACAAGAACTGTCCTAGCGAAAGGCTTCTTGAGGGGAAAGCTGCAACTCTGGAAGATGATTTCACAGAACACAAAGAAGTTTCTCAGAAAGCTTCTTTCTCTTTGTTATCGGAGGATATTTCCTTTGGCCCTATAGTCTTCAAAGGGATCCGAAATATCTGTTTTCAGATTCCACAGAAATAAGGCTAGCAAAGAGATCCACGAAATACAGATGTAACTCTGTGAGTGGAAGTCACATATCACAGAGCAGTTTCTCAGAAAGCTTCTTTCCAGATTTCATCTGAGGATATTTCCTTTTTCACCATAGCCCTCTATGGGCTTCCAAATATCACTTTGCCAATTCCACAAGAACTGTCTTAGCGAAAGGCTTCTTGAGGGGAAATCTGTAACTCTGTGAGATGATTTAACAGAACACAAAGAAGTTTCTCAGAAATCTTCTTTCTCTTTGTTATCGGAGGATATTTCCTTTGGCCCTATAGTCTTCAAAGGGATCCGAAATATCTGTTCTCAGATTCCACAGAAATAAGGCTAGCAAAGAGATCCAAAAAATACAGATGTAACTCTGTGAGTGGAAGTCACATATCACAGAGCAGTTTCTCAGAAAGCTTCTTTCCAGATTTCATGGGAAGATATTTCCTTTTTCACCATAGCCCTCTATGGGCTTCCAAATATCACTTTGCCAATTCCACAAAAACTGTCTCAGCGAAAGGCTTCTTCAGGGGAAAGCTGTAACTCTGGGAGATGATTTCACAGAACACAAAGAAGTTTCTCAGAAAGCTTCTTTCTCTTTGTTATCGGAGGATATTTCCTTTGGTCCTATAGTCTTCAAAGGGATCCGAAATATCTGTTCTCAGACTCCACAGAAATAAGGCTAGCAAAGAGATCCACGAAATACAGATGAAACTCTGTGAGTGGAAGTCTCATATCACAGAGCAGTTTCTCAGAATGCTTCTTTCCAGATTTCATCGGAGGATATTTCCTTTTTCACCATAGCCCTCTATGGGCTTCCAAATATCACTTTGCCAATTCCACAAGAACTGTCTTAGCGAAAGGCTTCTTGAGGGGAAAGCTGCAACTCTGGGAGATGATTTCACAGAACACAAAGAAGTTTCTCAGAAAGCTTCTTTCTCTTTGTTATCGGAGGATATTTCCTTCGGCCATATAGTCTTCAAAGGGATCCGAAATATCTGTTCTCAGATTTCACAGAAACAAGGCTAGCAAAGAGATCCACGAAATACAGATGTGACGCTGTGAGTGGAAGTCTCATATCACAGAGCAGTTTCTCAGAATGCTTCTTTCCAGATTTCATCGGAGGATATTTCCTTTTTCACCATAGCCCTCTATGGGCTTCCAAATATCACTTTTTCAATTCCACAAGAACTGTCTTAGCGAAAGGCTTCATGAGGGGAAAGCTGTAACTCTGTGAGATGATTTCACAGAACACAAAGAAGTTTCTCAGAAAGCTTCTTTCTCTTTGTTATCGGAGGATATTTCCTTTGGCCCTATAGTCTTCAAAGGGATTCGAAATATCTGTTCTCAGATTCCACAGAAATAAGGCTAGCAAAGAGATCCACGAAATACAGATGTAACTCTGTGAGTGGAAGTCACATATCACAGAGCAGTTTATCAGAAAGCTTCTTTCCAGATTTCATCGGAGGATATTTCCTTTTTCACCATAGCCCTCTATGGGCTTCCAAATATCACTTTGCCAATTCCACAAGAACTGTCTTAGCGAAAGGCTTCTTGAGGGGAAAGCTGCAACTCTGGGACATGATTTCACAGAACACAAAGAAGTTTCTCAGAAAGCTTCTTTCTCTTTGTTATCGGAGGATATTTCCTTTGGCCCTATAGTCTTCAAAGGGATCCGAAATATCTCTTCTCAGATTCCACAGAAATAAGGCTAGCAAAGAGATCCACGAAATACAGATGTAACTCTGTGAGTGGAAGTCACATATCACAGAGCAGTTTCTCAGAAAGCTTCTTTCCAGATTTCATCTGAGGATATTTCCTTTTTCACCATAGCCCTCTATGGTCTTCCAAATATCACTTTGCCAATTCCACAAGAACTGTCTTAGCGAAAGGCTTCTTTAGGGGAAAGCTGTAACTCTATGAGATGATTTCACAGAACACAAAGTAGTTTCTCAGAAAGCTTCTTTCTCTTTGTTATCGGAGGATATTTCCTTTGGCCCTTTAGTCTTCAAAGGGATCCGAAATATCTGTTCTCAGATTCCACAGAAATAAGGCTAGCAAAGAGATCCACGAAATACAGATGTAACTCTGTGAGTGGAAGTCAAATATCACAGAGCAGTTTCTCAGAAAGCTTCTTTCCAGATTTCATCGGAGTATATTTCCTTTTTCACCATAGCCCTCTAAGGGCTTCCAAATATCACTTTTCTAATTCCACAAGAACTGTCTTAGCGAAAGTCTTCTTGAGGGGAAAGCTGTAACTCTGTGAGATGATTTCACAGAACACAAAGAAGTTTCTCAGAAAGCTTCTTTCTCTTTGTTATCGGAGGATATTTGCTTTGGCCCTATAGTCTTCAAGGGATCCGAAATATCTATTCTCAGACTCCACAGAAATAAGGCTAGCAAAGAGATCCACGAAATACAGATATAACTCTGTGAGTGGAAGTCACATATCACAGAGCAGTTTCTCAGAAAGATTCTTTCCAGATTTCATCGGAGGATATTTCCTTTTTCAAGATAGCCCTCTATGGGCTTCCAAATATCACTTTGCCTATTCCACAAGAACTGTCTTAGCGAAAGTCTTCTTGAGAGGAAAGCTGTTACTCTGGGAGATGATTTCAAAGAACACAAAGAAGTTTCTCAGAAAGCCTCTTTCTCTTTGTTATGGGAGGATATTTCCTTTCTCCCTATAGTCTTCAAACGGATCCGAAATATCTGTTCTCAGATTCCACAGAAATAAGGCTAGCAAAGAGATCCACGAAATACCGATGTAACTCTGTGAGTGGAAGTCACATATCACAGAGCAGTTTCTCAGAAAGCTTCTTTCCAGATTTCATCGGAGGATATTTCCTTTTTCACCGTAGCCCTCTATGGGCTTCCAAATATCACTTTGCCAATTCCACAAGAACTGTCTTAGCGAAAGGCTTCTTGAGGGGAAAGCTGCAACTCTGGGAGATGATTTCACAGAACACAAAGAAGTTTCTCAGAAAGCTTCTTTCTCTTTTTTATCGGAGGATATTTCCTTTGGCCCTATAGACTTCAAAGGGATCCGAAATATCTGTTCTCAGATTCCACAGAAATAAGGCTAGCAAAGAGATCCACGAAATACAGATGTAACTCTGTGAGTGGAAGTCACATATCACAGAGCAGTTTCTCAGAAAGCTTTTTTCCAGATTTCATCTGAGGATATTTCCTTTTACACCATAGCCCTCTATGGGCTTCCAAATATCACTTTGCCAATTCCACAAGAACTGTCTTAGCGAAAGTCTTCTTGAGGGGAAAGCTGTAACTCTATGAGATGATTTCACAGAACACAAAGAAGTTTCTCAGAAAGCTTCTTTCTCTTTGTTATCGGAGGATATTTCCTTTGGCCCTATAGTCTTCAAAGGGATCCGAAATATCTGTTCTCAGACTCCACAGAAACAAGGCTAGCAAAGAGATCCACGAAATACAGATGAAACTCTGTTAGTGGAAGTCTCATATCACAGAGGAGTTTCTCAGAATGCTTCTTTCCAGATTTCATCGAAGGATATTTCCTTTTTCCCCATAGCCGTCTATGGGCTTCCAAATATCACTTTGCCAATTCCACAAGAACTGTCTTAGCGAAAGGCTTCTTGAGGGGAAAGCTGTAACTCTGGGAGATGATTTCACAGAACACAAAGAAGTTTCTCAGAAAGCTTCTTTCTCTTTGTTATCGGAGGATATTTCCTTTGGCCCTATTGTCTTCAAAGGGATCCGAAATATCTGTTCTCAGATTCCACAGAAATAAGGCTAGCAAAGAGATCCACGAAATACAGATGTAACGCTGTGAGTGGAAGTCTCATATCACAGACCAGTTTCTCAGAATGCTTCTTTCCAGATTTCATCGGAGGATATTTCCTTTTTCACCATAGCCGTCTATGGGCTTTCAAATATCACTTTTTCAATTCCACAAGAACTGTCTTAGCGAAAGGCTTCTTGAGGGGAAAGCTGTAACTCTGTGAGATGATTTCACAGAACACAAAGAAGTTTCTCAGAAAGCTTCTTTCTCTTTGTTATCGGAGGATATTTCCTTTGGCCCTGTAGTCTTCAAAGGGATCCGAAATATCTGTTCTCAGATTCCACAAAAATAAGGCTAGCAAAGAGATCCACGAAATACAGATGTAACTCTTTGAGTGGAAGTCACATATCACAGAGCAGTTTCTCAGAAACCTTCTTTCCAGATTTCATCTGAGGATATTTCCTTTTTCAACATAGCCCTCTATGGGCTTCCAAATATCACTCTGCCAATTCCACAAGAACTGTCTTAGCGAAAGGCTTCTTGAGGGGAAAGCTGTAACTCTATGAGATGATTTCACAGAACACAAAGAAGTTTCTCAGAAAGCTTCTTTCTCTTTGTTATCGGAGGATATTTCCTTTGGCCCTATAGTCTTCAAAGGGATCCGAAATATCTGTTCTCAGATTCCACAGAAATAAGGCTAGCAAAGAGATCCACGAAATACAGATGTAACTCTGTGAGTGGAAGTCACATATCACAGAGCAGTTTCTCAGAAAGCTTCTTTCCAGATTTCATCGGAGGATATTTCCTTTTTCACCATAGCCCTCTATGGGCTTCCAAATATCACTTTGCCAATTCCAGAAGAACTGTCTTAGCGAAAGGCTTCTGGAGGGGAAAGCTGTAACTCTGTGAGATGATTTCACAGAACACAAAGAAGTTTTTCAGGAAGCTTCTTTCTCTTTGTTATGGGAGGATATTTCCTTTGGCCTTATAGTCTTCAAAGGGATTCTAAATATCTGCTCTCATATTCCACAGAAATAAGGCTAGCAAAGAGATCCACGAAATACAGATGTAACTCTGTGAGTGGAAATCACATATCACAGAGCAGTTTCTCAGAAAGCTTCTTTCCAGATTTCATTCGAGGATATTTCCTTTTTCACCATAGCCCTCTATGGGCTTCCAAATATCACTTTGCCAATTCCACAAGAACTGTCTTAGCGAAAGGCTTCTTGAGGGGAAAGCTGTAACTCTGTGAGATGATTTCACAGAACACAAAGAAGTTTCTCAGAAAGCTTCTTTCTCTTTGTTATCGGAGGATATTTCCTTTGGCCCTATAGTCTTCAAAGGGATCCGAAATATCTATTCTCAGACTCCACAGAAATAAGGCTAGCAAAGAGATCCACGAAATACAGATATAACTATGTGAGTGGAAGTCACATATCACAGAGCAGTTTCTCAGAAAGATTCTTTCCAGATTTCATCGGAGGATATTTCCTTTTTCAAGATAGCCCTCTATGGGCTTCCAAATATCACTTTGCCTATTCCACAAGAACTGTCTTAGCGAAAGTCTTCTTGAGAGGAAAGCTGTTACTCTGGGAGATGATTTCAAAGAACACAAAGAAGTGTCTCAGAAAGCTTCTTTCTCTTTGTTATGGGAGGATATTTCCTTTGGCCCTATAGTCTTCAAAGGGATCCGAAATATCTGTTCTCAGATTCCACAGAAATAAGGCTAGCAAAGAGATCCACGAAATACAGATGTAACTCTGTGAGTGGAAGTCACATATCACAGAGCAGTTTCTCAGAAAGCTTTTTTCCAGATTTCATCTGAGGATATTTCCTTTTACACCATAGCCCTTTATGGGCTTCCAAATATCACTTTGCCAATTCCACAAGAACTGTCTTAGCGAAAGGCTTCTTGAGGGGAAAGCTGTAACTCTATGAGATGATTTCACAGAACACAAAGAAGTTTCTCAGAAAGCTTCTTTCTCTTTGTTATCGGAGGATATTTCCTTTGGCCCTATAGTCTTCAAAGGGATCCGAAATATCTGTTCTCAGACTCCACAGAAACAAGGCTAGCAAAGAGATCCACGAAATACAGATGAAACTCTGTGAGTGGAAGTCTCATATCACAGAGGAGTTTCTCAGAATGCTTCTTTCCAGATTTCATCGGAGGATATTTCCTTTTTCACCATAGCCCTCTATGGGCTTCCAAATATCACTTTGCCAATTCCACAAGAACTGTCTTAGCGAAAGGCTTCTTGAGGGGAAAGCTGTAACTCTGGGAGATGATTTCACAGAACACAAAGAAGTTTCTCAGAAAGCTTCTTTCTCTTTGTTATCGGAGGATATTTCCTTTGGCCCTGTAGTCTTCAAAGGGATCCGAAATATCTGTTCTCAGATTCCACAGAAATAAGGCTAGCAAAGAGATCCACGAAATACAGATGTAACGCTGTGAGTGGAAGTCTCATATCACAGAGCAGTTTCTCAGAATGCTTCTTTCCAGATTTCATCGGAGGATATTTCCTTTTTCACCATAGCCGTCTATGGGCTTCCAAATATCACTTTTTCAATTCCACAAGAACTGTCTTAGCGAAAGGCTTCTTGAGGGGAAAGCTGTAACTCTGTGAGATGATTTCACAGAACACAAAGAAGTTTCTCAGAAAGCTTCTTTCTCTTTGTTATCAGAGGATATTTCCTTTGGCCCTGTAGTCTTCAAAGGGATCCGAAATATCTGTTCTCAGATTCCACAGAAATAAGGCTAGCAAAGAGATCCACGAAATACAGATGTAACTCTGTGAGTGGAAGTCACATATCACAGAGCAGTTTCTCAGAAAGCTTTTTACCAGATTTCATCTGAGGATATTTCCTTTTACACCATAGCCCTCTATGGGCTTCCAAATATCACTTTGCCAATTCCACAAGAACTGTCTTAGCGAAAGGCTTCTTGAGGGGAAAGCTGTAACTCTATGAGATGATTTCACAGAACACAAAGAAGTTTCTCAGAAAGCTTCTTTCTCTTTGTTATCGGAGGATATTTCCTTTGGCCCTATAGTCTTCAAAGGGATCCGAAATATCTGTTCTCAGACTCCACAGAAACAAGGCTAGCAAAGAGATCCACGAAATACAGATGTAACTCTGTGAGTGGAAGTCTCATATCATAGAGGAATTTCTCAGAATGCTTCTTTCCAGATTTCATCGGAGGATATTTCCTTTTTCACCATAGCCCTCTATGGGCTTCCAAATATCACTTTGCCAATTCCACAAGAACTGTCTTAGCGAAAGGCTTCTTGAGGGGAAAG
Source organism: Macaca mulatta (assembly GCF_049350105.2). Lineage (NCBI taxonomy): Eukaryota > Metazoa > Chordata > Mammalia > Primates > Cercopithecidae > Macaca > Macaca mulatta. The sequence continues at coordinate 35,435,283 of NC_133417.1, forward strand.
CTGTACCTCTGGGAGATGATTTCACAGAACACAAAGAAGTTTCTCAGAAAGCTTCTTTCTCTTTGTTATCGGAGGATATTTCCTTTGGCCCTATTGTCTTCAAAGGGATCCGAAATATCTGTTCTCAGATTCCACAGAAATAAGGCTAGCAAAGAGATCCACGAAATACAGATGTAACGCTGTGAGTGGAAGTCTCATATCACAGAGCAGTTTCTCAGAATGCTTCTTTCCAGATTTCATCGGAGGATATTTCCTTTTTCACCATAGCCGTCTATGGGCTTCCAAATATCACTTTTTCAATTCCACAAGAACTGTCTTAGCGAAAGGCTTCTTGAGGGGAAAGCTGTAACTCTGTGAGATGATTTCACAGAACACAAAGAAGTTTCTCAGAAAGCTTCTTTCTCTTTGTTATCGGAGGATATTTCCTTTGGCCCTGTAGTCTTCAAAGGGATCCGAAATATCTGTTCTCAGATTCCACAGAAATAAGGCTAGCAAAGAGATCCACGAAATACAGATGTAACTCTGTGAGTGGAAGTCACATATCACAGAGCAGTTTCTCAGAAAGCTTCTTTCCAGATTTCATCGGAGGATATTTCCTTTTTCACCATAGCCCTCTATGGGCTTCCAAATATCACTTTGCCAATTCCACAAGAACTGTCTTAGCGAAAGGCTTCTTCAGGGGAAAGCTGTAACTCTGGGAGATGATTTCAAAGAACACAAAGAAGTTTCTCAGAAAGCTTCTTTCTCTTTGTTATCGGAGGATATTTCCTTTGGCCCTATATTCTTCAAAGGGTTCCGAAATATCTGTTCTCAGACTCCACAGAAATAAGGCTAGCAAAGAGATCCACGAAATACAGATGAAACTCTGTGAGTGGAAGTCTCATATCACAGAGCAGTTTCTCAGAATGCTTCTTTCCAGATTTCATCGGAGGATATTTCCTTTTTCACCATAGCCCTCTATGTTCTTCCAAATATCACTTTGCCAATTCCACAAGAACTGTCTTAGCGAAAGGCTTCTTGAGGGGAATGCTGAAACTTTGTGAGATGATTTCACAGAACACAAAGAAGTTTCTCAGAAAGCTTGTATCTCTTTGTTATCGGAGGATATTTCCTTTGGCCCTATAGTCTTCAAAGGGATCCGAAATATCTGTTCTCAGATTCCACAGAAATAAGGCTAGCAAAGAGATCCACGAAATACAGATGTAACTCTGTGAGTGGGAGTCACATATCACAGAGCAGTTTCTCAGAAAGCTTCTTTCCAGATTTCATTGGAGATTATTTCCTTTTTCACCATAGCCCTCTATGGGCTTCCAAATATCACTTTGCCAATTCCACAAGAACTGTCTTACCGAAAGGCTTCTTGAGGGGAAAGCTGTAACTCTGTGAGATGATTTCACAGAACACAAAGAAGTTTCTCAGAAAGCTTCTTTCTCTTTGTTATCGGAGGTTATTTCCTTTGGCCCTATTGTCTTCAAAGGGATCCAAAATATCTGTTCTCAGATTCCACAGAAATAAGGCTAGCAAAGAGATCCACGAAATACAGATGTAACTCTGTGAGTGGAAGTCACATATCACAGAGCAGTTTCTCAGAAAGCTTCTTTCCAGATTTCATCGGAGGATATTTCCTTTTTCAAGATAGCCCTCTATGGGCTTCCAAATATCACTTTGCCAATTCCACAAGAACTGTCTTAGCGAAAGGCTTCTTGAGAGGAAAGTTGTAACTCTGTGAGATGATTTCACAGAACACAATGAAGTTTCTAAGAAAGCTTCTTTCTCTTTGTTATGGGAGGATATTTCCTTTCGCCCTATAGTCTTCAAAGGGATCCAAAATAACTGTTCTCAGATTCCACAGAAATAAGGCTAGCAAAGAGATCCACGAAATACAGATGTAACTCTGTGAGTGGAAGTCACATATCACAGAGCAGTTTCTCAGAAAGCTTCTTTCCAGATTTCATCGGAGGATATTTCCTTTTTCACAATAGCCCTCTATGGGCTTCCAAATATAACTTTGCCAATTCCACAAGAACTGTCTTAGCGAAAGCCTTCTTGAGGTGAAAGCTGTAACTCTGGGAGATGACTTCACAGAACACAAAGAAGTTTCTCAGAAGGCTTCTTTCTCTTTGTTATCGGAAGATATTTCCTTTGGCCCTATAGTCTTCAAAGGGATCCGAAATATCTGTTCTCATATTCCACAGAAATAAGGCTAGCAAAGAGATCCACGAAATACAGATGTAACTCTGTGAGTGGAAGTCTCATATCACAGAGCAGTTTCTCAGAAAGCTTCTTTCCAGATTTCATGGGAAGATATTTCCTTTTTCACCATAGCCCTCTATGGGCTTCCAAATATCACCTTGCCAATTCCACAAGAACTGTCTTAGCGAAAGGCTTCTTGAGGGGAAAGCTGTAACTCTGAGAGATGATTTCACAGAACACAAAGAAGTTTCTCAGAAAGCTTCTTTCTCTTTGTTATGGGAGGATATTTCCTTTGGCCCTATAGTCTTCAAAGGGATCCGAAATATCTGTTCTCAGATTCCACAGAAATAAGGCTAGCAAAGAGATCCACGAAATACAGATGTAACTCTGTGAGTGGAAGTCACATATCACAGAGCAGTTTCTCAGAAAGCTTCTTTCCAGATTTCATCGGAGGATATTTCCTTTTTCACCATAGCCCTCTGTGGGTTTCCAAATATCACTTTGCCAATTCCACAAGAACTGTCTTAGCGAAAGGCTTCTTGAGGGGAAAGCTGTAACTCTATGAGATGATTTCACAGAACACAAAGAAGTTTCTCAGAAAGCTTCTTTCTCTTTGTTATCGGAGGATATTTCCTTTGGCCCTATTGTCTTCAAAGGGATCCGAAATATCTGTTCTCAGATACCACAGAAATACGGCTAGCAAAGAGATCCGCAAAATACAGATATAACTCTGTGAGTGGAAGTCACATATCATAGAGCAGTTTCTCAGAAAGCTTCTTTCCAGATTTCATCGGAGGATATTTCCTTTTTCAACGTAGCCCCCTAGGGGCTTCCAAATATCTCTTTGCCAATTCCACAAGAACTGTCTTAGCGAAAGGCTTCTTGAGGGAAAAGCTGTAACTCTGTGAGATGATTTCACAGAACACAAAGAAGTTTCTCAGGAAGCTTCTTTCTCTTTGTTATGGGAGGATATTTCCTTTGGCCCTATAGTCTTCAAAGGGATTCTAAATATCTGCTCTCAGATTCCACAGAAATAAGGCTAGCAAAGAGATCCACGAAATACAGATGTAACTCTATGAGTGGAAGTCACATATCTCAGAGCAGTTTCTCAGAAAGCTTCTTTCCAGATTTCATTGGAGATTATTTCCTTTTTCACCATAGCCCTCTATGGGCTTCCAAATATCACTTTGCCAATTCCACAAGAACTGTCTTAGCGAAAGGCTTCTTGAGTGGAAAGCTGTAACTCTGGGAGATGATTTCACAGAACACAAAGAAGTTTCTCAGAAAGCTTCTTTCTCTTTGTTATCTGAGGATATTTCCTTTGGCCCTATAGTCCTCAAAGGGATCCGAAATATCTGTTCTCAGATTCCACAGAAATAAGGCTAGCAAAGAGATCCACGAAATACAGATGTAACGCTGTGAGTGGAAGTCTCATATCACAGAGCAGTTTCTCAGAATGCTTCTTTCCAGATTTCATCGGAGGATATTTCCTTTTTCACCATAGCCCTCTATGGGCTTCCAAATATCACTTTGCCAATTCCACAAGAACTGTCTTAGCGAAAGGCTTCTTGAGTGGAAAGCTGTAACTCTGGGAGATGATTTCACAGAACACAAAGAAGTTTCTCAGAAAGCTTCTTTCTCTTTGTTATCGGAGGATATTTCCTTTGGCCCTTTAGTCTTCAAAGGGATCCGAAGTATCTGTTCTCAGATTCCACAGAAATAAGGCTAGCAAAGAGATCCACGAAATACAGATGTAACTCTGTGAGTGGAAGTCGCATATCAGAGAGCAGTTTCTCAGAAAGCTTCTTTCCAGATTTCATCGGAGGATATTTCCTTTTTCACCATAGCCGTCTATGGGCTTCCAAATATCACTTTGCCAATTCCACGAGAACTGTCTTAGCGAAAAGCTTCTTGAGGGAAAAGCTGCAACTCTAAGAGATGATTTCACAGAACACAAAGAAGTTTCTCAGAAAGCTTCTTTCTCTTTGTTATCGGAGGATATTTCCTTTGGCCCTATAGACTTCAAAGGGATTCTAAATATCTGCTCTCAGATTCCACAGAAATAAGGCTAGCAAAGAGATCCACGAAATACAGATGTAACTCTGTGAGTGGAAGTCACATATCACAGAGTAGTTTCTCAGAAAGCTTCTATCCAGATTTCATTGGAGATTATTTCCTTTTTCACCATAGCCCTCTAAGGGCTTCCAAATATCACTTTGCCAATTCCACAAGAACTGTCTTAGCGAAAGACTTCTTGAGGGGAAAGCTGTAACTCTATGAGATGATTTCACAGAACACAAAGAAGTTTCTCAGAAAGCTTCTTTCTCTTTGTTATCGGAGGATATTTCCTTTGGCCATATTGTCTTCAAAGGGATCGGAAATATCTGTTCTCAGATTACACAGAAATAAGGCTAGCAAAGAGATCCACGAAATACAGATGTAACTCTGTGAGTGGAAGTCAGATATCACAGAGCAGTTTCTCAGAAAGCTTCTTTCCAGATTTCATCGGAGGATATTTCCTTTTTCAAGATAGCCCTCTATGGGCTTCCAAATATCACCTTGCCAATTCAACAAGAACTGTCTTAGCGAAAGGCTTCTTCAGAGGAAAGCTGTAACTCTGTGAGATGATTTCACAGAACACAAAGAAGTTTCTCAGAAAGCTTCCTTCTCTTTGTTATGGGAGGATATTTACTTTCGCCCTATAGTCTTCAAAGGGATCCGAAATATCTGTTCTCAGATTCCACAGAAATAAGGCTAGCAAAGAGATCCACGAAATACAGATGTAACTCTGTGAGTGGAAGTCACATATCACAGAGCAGTTTCTCAGAAAGCTTCTTTCCAGATTTCATCGGAGGATATTTCCTTTTTCACAATAGCCCTCTAGGGGCTTCCAAATATCACTTTGCCAATTCCACAAGAACTGTCTTAGCGAAAGACTTCTTGAGGGGAAAGCTGTAACTCTGGGAGATGATTTCACAGAACACAAAGAAGTTTCTCAGAAAGCTTCTTTCTCTTTGTTATCGGAGGATATTTCTTTTGGCCCTATAGTCTTCAAAGGGATCCGAAATATCTGTTCTCAGATTCCACAGAAATAAGGCTAGCAAAGAGATCCACGAAATACAGATGTAACTCTGTGAGTGGAAGTCACATATCACAGAGCAGTTTCTCAGAAAGCTTCTTTCCAGATTTCATTGGAGATTATTTCCTTTTTCACCATAGCCCTCTATGGGCTTCCAAATATCACTTTGCCAATTCCACAAGAACTGTCTTAGCGAAAGGCTTCTTGAGGGGAAAGCTGTAACTCTGTGAGATGATTTCACAGAACACAAAGAAGTTTCTCAGAAAGCTTCTTTCTCTTTGTTATCGGAGGATATTTCCTTTGGCCCTATAGTCTTCAAAGGGATCCGAAATATCTGTTCTCAGACTCCACAGAAATAAGGCTAGCAAAGAGATCCAGGAAATACAGATGAAACTCTGTGAGTGGAAGTCTCATATCACAGAGCAGTTTCTCAGAATGCTTCTTTCCAGATTTCATCGGAGGATATTTCCTTTTTCACCATAGCCCTCTATGGGCTTCCAAATATCACTTTGCCAATTCCACAAGAACTGTCTTAGCGAAAGGCTTCTTGAGGGGAAAGCTGTAACTCTGTGAGATGATTTCACAGAACACAAAGAAGTTTCTCAGAAAGCTTCTTTCTCTTTGTTATGGGAGGATATTTCCTTTGGCCCTATAGTCTTCAAAGGGATCCGAAATATCTGTTCTCAGATACCACAGAAATACGGCTAGCAAAGAGATCCGCGAAATACAGATGTAACTCTGTGAGTGGAAGACACATATCATAGAGGAGTTTCTCAGAAAGCTTCTTTCCAGATTTCATCGGAGGATATTTCCTTTTTCACCGTAGCCCCATATGGGCTTCCAAATATCACTTTGCCAATTCCACAAGAACTGTCTTAGCGAAAGGCTTCTTGAGGGGACAGCTGTAACTCTGTGAGATGATTTCACAGAACACAAAGAAATTTCTCAGGAAGCTTCTTTCTCTTTGTTATGGGAGGATATTTCCTTTGGCCCTATAGTCTTCAAAGGGATTCTAAATATCTGCTCTCAGATTCCACAGAAATAAGGCTAGCAAAGAGATCCACGAAATACAGATGTAACTCTGTGAGTGGAAGTCTCATATCACAGAGCAGTTTCTCAGAAAGCTTCTTTCCAGATTTCATTGGAGATTATTTCCTTTTTCACCATAGCCCTCTATGGGCTTCCAAATATCACTTTGCCAATTCCACAAGAACTGTCTTAGCGAAAGGCTTCTTGAGGGGAAAGCTGTAACTCTGTGAGGTGATTTCACAGAACACAAAGAAGTTTCTCAGAAAGCTTCTTTCTCTTTGTTATCGGAGGATATTTCCTTTGGCCCTATAGTCTTCAAAGGGATCCGAAATATCTGTTCTCAGACTCCACAGAAATAAGGCTAGCAAAGAGATCCAGGAAATACAGATGAAACTCTGTGAGTGGAAGTCTCATATCACAGAGCAGTTTCTCAGAATGCTTCTTTCCAGATTTCATCGGAGGATATTTCCTTTTTCACCATAGCCCTCTATGGGCTTCCAAATATCACTTTGCCAATTCCACAAGAACTGTCTTAGCGAAAGGCTTCTTGAGGGTAAAGCTGTAACTCTGTGAGATGATTTCACAGAACACAAAGAAGTTTCTCAGAAAGCTTCTTTCTCTTTGTTATCGGAGGATATTTCCTTTGGCCCTATAGTCTTCAAAGGGGTCCGAAATATCTGTTCTCAGATTCCACAGAAATAAGGCTACCAAAGAGATCCAAAAAATACAGATGTAACTCTGTGAGTGGAAGTCACATATCACAGAGCAGTTTCTCAGAAAGCTTCTTTCCAGATTTCATTGGAGGGTATTTCCTTTTTCACAATAGCCCTCTATGGGCTTCCAAATATCACTTTGCCAATTCCACAAGAACTGTCTTTGCGAAAGGCTTCTTCAGGGGAAAGCTGTAACTCTGGGAGATGATTTCACAGAACACAAAGAAGTTTCTCAGAAAGCTTCTTTCTCTTTGTTATCGGAGGATATTTCCTTTGGCCCTATAGTCATCAAAGGGATCCGAAATATCTGTTCTCAGTTTCCACAGAAATAAGGCTAGCAAAGAGATCCACGAAATATAGATGTAACTCTGTGAGTGGAAGTCACATATCACAGAGCAGTTTCTCAGAAAGCTTCTTTCCAGATTTCATCGGAGGATATTTCCTTTTTCACCATAGCCCTCTATGGGCTTCCAAATATCACTTTTCCAATTCCACAAGAACTGTCTTAGCGAAAGGCTTCTTGAGGGGAAAGCTGTAACTCTGTGAGATGATTTCACAGAACACTAAGAAGTTTCTCAGAAAGCTTCTTTCTCTTTGTTATCGGAGGATATTTCCTTTGGCCCTATAGTCTTCAAAGGGTTTCTAAATATCTGCTCTCAGATTCCACAGAAATAAGGCTAGCAAAGAGATCCACGAAATACAGATGTAACTCTTTGTGTGGAAGTCACATATCACAGAGCAGTTTCTCAGAAAGCTTCTTTCCAGATTTCATTGGAGGATATTTCCTTTTTCACCATAGCCCTCTATGGGCTTCCAAATATCACTTTGCCAATTCCACAAGAACTGTCTTAGCTAAAGGCTTCTTGAGGAGAAAGCTGTAACTCTGTGAGATGATTTCACAGAACACAAAGAAGTTTCTCAGAAAGCTTATTTTTCTTTGTTATCGGAGGATATTTCCTTTGGCCCTATAGTCTTCAATGGGATCCGAAATATCTGTTCTCAGATTCCACAGAAATAAGGCTAGCAAAGAGATCCACGAAATACAGATGTAACTCTGTGAGTGGAAGTGACATATCACAGAGCAGTTTCTCAGAAAGCTTCTTTCTAGATTTCATCGGAGGATATTTCCTTTTTCACCATAGCCGTCTATGGGCTTCCAAATATCACTTTGCCAATTCCACGAGAACTGTCTTAGCGTAAGGCTTCTTGAGGGGAAAGCTGTAACTCTGTGAGATGATTTCACAGAACACAAAGAAGTTTCTCAGAAAGCTTCTATCTCTTTGTTATCGGAGGATATTTCCTTTGGCCCTATAGTCTTCAAAGGGATCGGAAATATCTGTTCTCAGATTCCACAGAAATAAGGCTAGCAAAGAGATCCACGAAATGCAGATGTAACTCTTTGAGTGGAAGTCACATATCACAGAGCAGTTTCTCAGAAAGCTTCTTTCCAGATTTCATCAGAGGATATTTCCTTTTTCACCATAGCCGTCAATGGGCTTCCAAATATCACTTTGCCAATTCCACAAGAACTGTCTTAGCGAAAGGCTTCTTGAGGGGAAAGCTGCAACCTCTGGGAGATGATTTCACAGAACACAAAGAAGTTTCTCAGAAAGCTTCTTTTCTTTGTTATCGGAGGATATTTCCTTTGGCCCTATAGTCTTCAAAGGGATCCGAAATATCTGTTCTCGGATTCCACAGAAGTAAGGCTAGCAAAGAGATCCATGAAATACAGATTTAACTCTGTGAGTGGAAGTCACGTATCACAGAGCAGTTTCTCAGAAAGCTTCTTTCCAGATTTCATCTGAGGATATTTCCTTTTTCACCATAGCCCTCTATGGGCTTCCAAATATCACTTTGCCAATTCCACAAGAACTGTCTTAGCGAAAGGCTTCTTGAGGGGAAAGCTGTAACTCTATGAGATGATTTCACAGAACACAAAGAAGTTTCTCAGAAAGCTTCTTTCTCTTTGTTTTCGGAGGATATTTCCTTTGGCCCTATAGTCTTCAAAGGGATCCAAAATATCTGTTCTCAGATTCCACAGAAATAAGGCTAGCAAAGAGATCCACGAAATACAGATGTAACTCTGTGAGTGGAAGTCACATATCACAGAGCAGTTTCTCAGAAAGCTTCTTTCCAGATTTCATTGGAGGGTATTTCCTTTTTCACAATAGCCCTCTATGGGCTTCCAAATATCACTTTGCCAATTCCACAAAAACTGTCTTAGCGAAAGGCTTCTTAAGGGGAAAGCTGTAACTCTGGGAGATGATTTCACAGAACACAAAGAAGTTACTCAGAAAGCTTCTTTCTCTTTGTTATCGGAGGATATTTCCTTTGGCCCTATAGTCTTCAAAGGGATCCGAAATATCTGTTCTCAGATTCCACAGAAATAAGGCTAGCAAAGAGATCCACGAAATACAGATGTAACTCTGTGATTGGAAGTCACATATCACAGAGCAGTTTCTCAGAAAGCTTCTTTCCAGATTTCATCTGAGGATATTTCCTTTTTCACCATAGCCCTCTATGGGCTTCCAAATATCACTTTGCCAATTCCACAAGAACTGTCTTAGCGAAAGGCTTCTTGAGGGGAAAGCTGTAACTCTGTGAGATGATTTCACAGAACACAAAGAAGTTTCTCAGAAAGCTTCTTTCTCTTTGTTATCGGAGGATATTTCCTTTGGCCCTATAGTCTTCAAAGGGATCCGAAATATCTGTTCTCAGATTCCACAGAAATAAGGCTAGCAAAGAGATCCACAAAATACAGATGTAACTCTGTGAGTGGAAGTCACATATCACAGAGCAGTTTCTCAGAAAGCTTCTTTCCAGATATCATTGGATGGCATTTCCTTTTTCACAATAGCCCTCTATGGCCTTCCAAATATCACTTTTCCAATTCCACCAAAACTGTCTTAGCGAAAGGCTTCTTCAGTGGAAAGCTGTAACTCTGGGAGATGATTTCACAGAACACAAAGAAGTTTCTCAGAAAGCTTCTTTCTCTTTGTTATCGGAGGATATTTCCTTTGTCCCTATAGTCTTCAAAGGGATCCGAAATATCTGTTCTCAGACTCCACAGAAATAAGGCTAGCAAAGAGATCCACGAAATACAGATGAAACTCTGTGAGTGGAAGTCTCATATCACAGAGCAGTTTCTCAGAATGCTTCTTTCCAGATTTCATCGGAGGATATTTCCTTTTTCACCATAGCCCTCTATGGGCTTCCAAATATCACTTTGCCAATTCCACAAGAACTGTCTTAGCGAAAGGCTTCTTGAGTGGAAAGCTGTAACTCTGGGAGATGATTTCACAGAACACAAAGAAGTTTCTCAGAAAGCTTCTTTCTCTTTGTTATCGGAGGATATTTCCTTTGGCCCTATAGTCTTCAAAGGGATCCGAAATATCTGTTCTCAGATTCCACAGAAATAAGGCTAGCAAAGAGATCCACGAAATACAGATGTAACTCTGTGAGTGGAAGTCACATATCACAGAGCAGTTTCTCAGAAAGCTTCTTTCCAGATTTCATCGGAGGATATTTCCTTTTTCACCATAGCCCTCTATGGGCTTCCAAATATCACTTTGCCAATTCCACAAGAACTGTCTTAGCGAAAGGCTTCTTGAGGGGAAAGCTGTAACTCTGTGAGATGATTTCACAGAACACAAAGAAGTTTCTCACAAAGCTTCTTTCTCTTTGTTATCGGAGGATATTTCCTTTGGCCCTATAGTCTTCAAAGGGATCCGAAATATCTGTTCTCAGATTCCACAGAAATAATGCTAGCAAAGAGATCCACGAAATACAGATGTAACGCTGTGAGTGGAAGTCTCATATCACAGAGCAGTTTCTCAGAATGCTTCTTTCCAGATTTCATCGGAGGATATTTCCTTTTTCACCATAGCCGTCTATGGGCTTCCAAATATCACTTTGCCAATTCCACAAGAACTGTCTTAGCGAAAGGCTTCTTGAAAGGAAAGCTGTAAGTCTGTGAGATGATTTCACAGAACACAAAGAAGTTTCTCAGAAAGCTTCTTTCTCTTTGTTATCGGAGGATATTTCCTTTGGCCCTTTAGTCTTCGAAGGGATCCGAAGTATCTGTTCTCAGATTCCACAGAAATAAGGCTAGCAAAGAGATCCACGAAATACAGATGTAACTCTGTGAGTGGAAGTCACATATCACAGAGCAGTTTCTCAGAAAGCTTCTTTCCAGATTTCATCGGAGGATATTTCCTTTTTCACCATAGCCCTCTAGGGGTTCCAAATATCACTTTGCCAATTCCACAAGAACTGTCTTAGCGAAAGGCTTCTTGAGGGGAAAGCTGTAACTCTGTGAGATGATTTCACAGAACACAAAGAAGTTTCTCACAAAGCTTCTTTCTCTTTGTTATCGGAGGATATTTCCTTTGGCCCTATAGTCTTCAAAGGGATCCGAAATATCTGTTCTCAGATTCCACAGAAATAATGCTAGCAAAGAGATCCACGAAATACAGATGTAACGCTGTGAGTGGAAGTCTCATATCACAGAGCAGTTTCTCAGAATGCTTCTTTCCAGATTTCATCGGAGGATATTTCCTTTTTCACCATAGCCGTCTATGGGCTTCCAAATATCACTTTGCCAATTCCACAAGAACTGTCTTAGCGAAAGGCTTCTTGAAAGGAAAGCTGTAAGTCTGTGAGATGATTTCACAGAACACAAAGAAGTTTCTCAGAAAGCTTCTTTCTCTTTGTTATCGGAGGATATTTCCTTTGGCCCTTTAGTCTTCAAAGGGATCCGAAGTATCTGTTCTCAGATTCCACAGAAATAAGGCTAGCAAAGAGATCCACGAAATACAGATGTAACTCTGTGAGTGGAAGTCACATATCACAGAGCAGTTTCTCAGAAAGCTTCTTTCCAGATTTCATCGGAGGATATTTCCTTTTTCACCATAGCCGTCTATGGGCTTCCAAATATCACTTTGCCAATTCCACGAGAACTGTCTTAGCGAAAAGCCTCTTGAGGGAAAAGCTGCAACTCTGAGAGATGATTTCACATAACACAAAGAAGTTTCTCAGAAAGCTTCTTTCTCTTTGTTATCGGAGGATATTTCCTTTGGCCCTATAGTATTCAAAGGGATCCGATATATCTGTTCTCAGATTCCACAGAAATAAGGCTAGCAAAGAGATCCACGAAATACAGATGTAACTCTGTGAGTGGAAGTCACATATCACAGAGCAGTTTCTCAGAAAGCTTCTTTCCAGATTTCATCTGAGGATATTTCCTTTTTCACCATAGCCCTCTATGGGCTTCCAAATATCACTTTGCCAATTCCACAAGAACTGTCTTAGCGAAAGGCTTCTCGAGGGGAAAGCTGTAACTCTGTGAGATGATTTCACAGAACACAAAGAAGTTTCTCAGAAAGCTTCTTTCTCTTTGTTATCGGAGGATATTTCCTTTGGCCCTATAGTCTTCAAAGGGATCCGAAATATCTGTTCTCAGATACCACAGAAATAAGGGAAGCAAAGAGATCCACGAAATACAGATGTAACTCTCTGAGTGGAAGTCACATATCATAGAGCAGTTTCTCAGAAAGCTTCTGTCCAGATTTCATCGGAGGATATTTCCTTTTTCACCTTAGCCCCCTATGGGCTTCCAAATATCACTTTGACAATTCCACAAGAACTGTCTTAGCGAAAGGCTTCTTGAGGGGACAGCTGTAACTCTGTGAGATGATTTCACAGAACACAAAGAAGTTTCTCAGGAAGCTTCTTTCTCTTTGTTATGGGAGGATATTTCCTTTGGCCCTATAGTTTTCAAAGGGATTCTAAATATCTGCTCTCAGATTCCTCAGAAATAAGGCTAGCAAAGAGATCCACGAAATACAGATGTAACGCTGTGAGTGTAAGTCTCATATCACAGAGCAGTTTCTCAGAATGCTTCTTTCCAGATTTCATCGGAGGATATTTCCTTTTTCACCATAGCCGTCTATGGGCTTCCAAATATCACTTTGCCAATTCCACAAGAACTGTCTTAGCGAAAGGCTTCTTGAGGGGAAAGCTGCAATTCTGGGAGATGATTTCACAGAACACAAAGAAGTTTCTCAGAAACCTTCTTTCTCTTTGTTATCGGAGGATATTTCCTTTGGCCCTATAGTCTTCAAAGGGATCCGAAATATCTGTTCTCAGATTCCACAGAAATAAGGCTAGCAAAGAGATCCACGAAATACAGATGTAACTCTGTGAGTGGAAGTCACATATCACAGAGCAGTTTCTCAGAAAGCTTCTTTCCAGATTTCATCTGAGGATATTTCCTTTTTCACCATAGCCCTCTATGGGCTTCCAAATATCACTTTGCCAATTCCACAAGAACTGTCTTAGCGAAAGGCTTCTTGAGGGGAAAGCTGTAACTCTATGAGATGATTTCACAGAACACAAAGAAGTTTCTCAGAAAGCTTCTTTCTCTTTGTTATCGGAGGATATTTCCTTTGGCCCTATAGTCTTCAAAGGGATCCGAAATATCTGTTCTCAGATTCCACAGAAATAAGGCTAGCAAAGAGATCCACGAAATACAGATGTAACTCTGTGAGTGGAAGTCACATATCACAGAGCAGTTTCTCAGAAAGCTTCTTTCCAGATTTCATCGGAGGATATTTCCTTTTTCACCATAGCCCTCTATGGGCTTCCAAATATCACTTTGCCAATTCCACAAGAACTGTCTTAGCGAAAGGCTTCTTGAGGGGAAAGCTGTAACTCTGTGAGATGATTTCACAGAACACAAAGAAGTTTCTCACAAAGCTTCTTTCTCTTTGTTATCGGAGGATATTTCCTTTGGCCCTATAGTCTTCAAAGGGATCCGAAATATCTGTTCTCAGATTCCACAGAAATAAGGCTAGCAAAGAGATCCACAAAATACAGATGTAACTCTGTGAGTGGAAGTCACATATCACAGAGCAGTTTCTCAGAAAGCTTCTTTCTAGATATCATTGGATGGTATTTCCTTTTTCACAATAGCCCTCTATGGGCTTCCAAATATCACTTTTCCAATTCCACCAAAACTGTCTTAGGAAAGGCTTCTTCAGTGGAAAGCTGTAACTCTGGGAGATGATTTCACAGAACACAAAGAAGTTTCTCAGAAAGCTTCTTTCTCTTTGTTATCGGAGGATATTTCCTTAGGCCCTATAGTCTTCAAAGGGATCCGAAATATCTGTTCTCAGACTCCACAGAAATAAGGCTAGCAAAGAGATCCACGAAATACAGATGAAACTCTGTGAGTGGAAGTCTCATATCACAGAGCAGTTTCTCAGAATGCTTCTTTCCAGATTTCATCGGAGGATATTTCCTTTTTCACCATAGCCCTCTATGGGCTTCCAAATATCACTTTGCCAATTCCACAAGAACTGTCTTAGCGAAAGGCTTCTTGTGTGGAAAGCTGTAACTCTGGGAGATGATTTCACAGAACACAAAGAAGTTTCTCAGATAGCTTCTTTCTCTTTGTTATCAGAGGATATTTCCTTTGGCCCTATAGTCTTCAAAGGGATCCGAAATATCTGTTCTCAGATTCCACAGAAATAATGCTAGCAAAGAGATCCACGAAATACAGATGTAACGCTGTGAGTGGAAGTCTCATATCACAGAGTAGTTTCTCAGAATGCTTCTTTCCAGATTTCATCGGAGGATATTTCCTTTTTCACCATAGCCGTCTATGGGCTTCCAAATATCACTTTGCCAATTCCACAAGAACTGTCTTAGCGAAAGGCTTCTTGAAAGGAAAGCTGTAAGTCTGTGAGATGATTTCACAGAACACAAAGAAGTTTCTCAGAAAGCTTCTTTCTCTTTGTTATCGGAGGATATTTCCTTTGGCCCTTTAGTCTTCAAAGGGATCCGAAGTATCTGTTCTCAGATTCCACAGAAATAAGGCTAGCAAAGAGATCCACGAAATACAGATGTAACTCTGTGAGTGGAAGTCACATATCACAGAGCAGTTTCTCAGAAAGCTTCTTTCCAGATTTCATCGGAGGATAATTCCTTTTTCACCATAGCCGTCTATGGGCTTCCAAATATCACTTTGCCAATTCCACGAGAACTGTCTTAGCGAAAAGCCTCTTGAGGGAAAAGCTGCAACTCTGAGAGATGATTTCACATAACACAAAGAAGTTTCTCAGAAAGCTTCTTTCTCTTTGTTATCGGAGGATATTTCCTTTGGCCCTATAGTATTCAAAGGGATCCGATATATCTGTTCTCAGATTCCACAGAAATAAGGCTAGCAAAGAGATCCACGAAATACAGATGTAACTCTGTGAGTGGAAGTCACATATCACAGAGCAGTTTCTCAGAAAGCTTCTTTCCAGATTTCATCGGAGGATATTTCCTTTTTCACCATAGCCCTCTATGGGCTTCCAAATATCACTTTGCCAATTCCACAAGAACTGTCTTAGCGAAAGGCTTCTCGAGGGGAAAGCTGTAACTCTGTGAGATGATTTCACAGAACACAAAGAAGTTTCTCAGAAAGCTTCTTTCTCTTTGTTATCGGAGGATATTTCCTTTGGCCCTATAGTCTTCAAAGGGATCCGAAATATCTGTTCTCAGATACCACAGAAATAAGGGAAGCAAAGAGATCCACGAAATACAGATGTAACTCTCTGAGTGGAAGTCACATATCATAGAGCAGTTTCTCAGAAAGCTTCTGTCCAGATTTCATCGGAGGATATTTCCTTTTTCACCTTAGCCCCCTATGGGCTTCCAAATATCACTTTGACAATTCCACAAGAACTGTCTTAGCGAAAGGCTTCTTGAGGGGACAGCTGTAACTCTGTGAGATGATTTCACAGAACACAAAGAAGTTTCTCAGGAAGCTTCTTTCTCTTTGTTATGGGAGGATATTTCCTTTGGCCCTATAGTTTTCAAAGGGATTCTAAATATCTGCTCTCAGATTCCTCAGAAATTAGGCTAGCAAAGAGATCCACGAAATACAGATGTAACGCTGTGAGTGGAAGTCTCATATCACAGAGCAGTTTCTCAGAATGCTTCTTTCCAGATTTCATCGGAGGATATTTCCTTTTTCACCATAGCCGTCTATGGGCTTCCAAATATCACTTTGCCAATTCCACAAGAACTGTCTTAGCGAAAGGCTTCTTGAGGGGAAAGCTGCAATTCTGGGAGATGATTTCACAGAACACAAAGAAGTTTCTCAGAAAGCTTCTTTCTCTTTGTTATCGGAGGATATTTCCTTTGGCCCTATAGTCTTCAAAGGGATCCGAAATATCTGTTCTCAGATTCCACAGAAATAAGGCTAGCAAAGAGATCCACGAAATACAGATGTAACTCTGTGAGTGGAAGTCACATATCACAGAGCAGTTTCTCAGAAAGCTTCTTTCCAGATTTCATCGGAGGATATTTCCTTTTTCACCATAGCCCTCTATGGGCTTCCAAATATCACTTTGCCAATTCCACAAGAACTGTCTTAGCGAAAGGCTTCTTGAGGGGAAAGCTGTAACTCTATGAGATGATTTCACAGAACACAAAGAAGTTTCTCAGAAAGCTTCTTTCTCTTTGTTATCGGAGGATATTTCCTTTGGCCCTATAGTCTTCAAAGGGATCCGAAATATCTGTTCTCAGATTCCACAGAAATAAGGCTAGCAAAGAGATCCACGAAATACAGATGTAACTCTGTGAGTGGAAGTCACATATCACAGAGCAGTTTCTCAGAAAGCTTCTTTCCAGATTTCATCGGAGGATATTTCCTTTTTCACCATAGCCCTCTATGGGCTTCCAAATATCACTTTGCCAATTCCACAAGAACTGTCTTAGCGAAAGGCTTCTTGAGGGGAAAGCTGTAACTCTGTGAGATGATTTCACAGAACACAAAGAAGTTTCTCACAAAGCTTCTTTCTCTTTGTTATCGGAGGATATTTCCTTTGGCCCTATAGTCTTCAAAGGGATCCGAAATATCTGTTCTCAGATTCCACAGAAATAAGGCTAGCAAAGAGATCCACAAAATACAGATGTAACTCTGTGAGTGGAAGTCACATATCACAGAGCAGTTTCTTAGAAAGCTTCTTTCTAGATATCATTGGATGGTATTTCCTTTTTCACAATAGCCCTCTATGGGCTTCCAAATATCACTTTTCCAATTCCACCAAAACTGTCTTAGGAAAGGCTTCTTCAGTGGAAAGCTGTAACTCTGGGAGATGATTTCACAGAACACAAAGAAGTTTCTCAGAAAGCTTCTTTCTCTTTGTTATCGGAGGATATTTCCTTAGGCCCTATAGTCTTCAAAGGGATCCGAAATATCTGTTCTCAGACTCCACAGAAATAAGGCTAGCAAAGAGATCCACGAAATACAGATGAAACTCTGTGAGTGGAAGTCTCATATCACAGAGCAGTTTCTCAGAATGCTTCTTTCCAGATTTCATCGGAGGATATTTCCTTTTTCACCATAGCCCTCTATGGGCTTCCAAATATCACTTTGCCAATTCCACAAGAACTGTCTTAGCGAAAGGCTTCTTGTGTGGAAAGCTGTAACTCTGGGAGATGATTTCACAGAACACAAAGAAGTTTCTCAGATAGCTTCTTTCTCTTTGTTATCAGAGGATATTTCCTTTGGCCCTATAGTCTTCAAAGGGATCCGAAATATCTGTTCTCAGATTCCACAGAAATAATGCTAGCAAAGAGATCCACGAAATACAGATGTAACGCTGTGAGTGGAAGTCTCATATCACAGAGCAGTTTCTCAGAATGCTTCTTTCCAGATTTCATCGGAGGATATTTCCTTTTTCACCATAGCCGTCTATGGGCTTCCAAATATCACTTTGCCAATTCCACAAGAACTGTCTTAGCGAAAGGCTTCTTGAAAGGAAAGCTGTAAGTCTGTGAGATGATTTCACAGAACACAAAGAAGTTTCTCAGAAAGCTTCTTTCTCTTTGTTATCGGAGGATATTTCCTTTGGCCCTTTAGTCTTCAAAGGGATCCGAAGTATCTGTTCTCAGATTCCACAGAAATAAGGCTAGCAAAGAGATCCACGAAATACAGATGTAACTCTGTGAGTGGAAGTCACATATCACAGAGCAGTTTCTCAGAAATCTTCTTTCCAGATTTCATCGGAGGATATTTCCTTTTTCACCATAGCCGTCTATGGGCTTCCAAATATCACTTTGCCAATTCCACGAGAACTATCTTAGCGAAAAGCCTCTTGAGGGAAAAGCTGCAACTCTGAGAGATGATTTCACATAACACAAAGAAGTTTCTCAGAAAGCTTCTTTCTCTTTGTTATCGGAGGATATTTCCTTTGGCCCTATAGTATTCAAAGGGATCCGATATATCTGTTCTCAGATTCCACAGAAATAAGGCTAGCAAAGAGATCCACGAAATACAGATGTAACTCTGTGAGTGGAAGTCACATATCACGGAGCAGTTTCTCAGAAAGCTTCTTTCCAGATTTCATCTGAGGATATTTCCTTTTTCACCATAGCCCTCTATGGGCTTCCAAATATCACTTTGCCAATTCCACAAGAACTGTCTTAGCGAAAGGCTTCTCGAGGGGAAAGCTGTAACTCTATGACATGATTTCACAGAACACAAAGAAGTTTCTCAGAAAGCTTCTTTCTCTTTGTTATCGGAGGATATTTCCTTTGGCCCTATAGTCTTCAAAGGGATCCGAAATATCTGTTCTCAGATACCACAGAAATAAGGGAAGCAAAGAGATCCACGAAATACAGATGTAACTCTGTGAGTGGAAGTCACATATCACAGAGCAGTTTCTTAGAAAGCTTCTTTCTAGATATCATTGGATGGTATTTCCTTTTTCACAATAGCCCTCTATGGGCTTCCAAATATCACTTTTCCAATTCCACCAAAACTGTCTTAGGAAAGGCTTCTTCAGTGGAAAGCTGTAACTCTGGGAGATGATTTCACAGAACACAAAGAAGTTTCTCAGAAAGCTTCTTTCTCTTTGTTATCGGAGGATATTTCCTTAGGCCCTATAGTCTTCAAAGGGATCCGAAATATCTGTTCTCAGACTCCACAGAAATAAGGCTAGCAAAGAGATCCACGAAATACAGATGAAACTCTGTGAGTGGAAGTCTCATATCACAGAGCAGTTTCTCAGAATGCTTCTTTCCAGATTTCATCGGAGGATATTTCCTTTTTCACCATAGCCCTCTATGGGCTTCCAAATATCACTTTGCCAATTCCACAAGAACTGTCTTAGCGAAAGGCTTCTTGTGTGGAAAGCTGTAACTCTGGGAGATGATTTCACAGAACACAAAGAAGTTTCTCAGATAGCTTCTTTCTCTTTGTTATCAGAGGATATTTCCTTTGGCCCTATAGTCTTCAAAGGGATCCGAAATATCTGTTCTCAGATTCCACAGAAATAATGCTAGCAAAGAGATCCACGAAATACAGATGTAACGCTGTGAGTGGAAGTCTCATATCACAGAGCAGTTTCTCAGAATGCTTCTTTCCAGATTTCATCGGAGGATATTTCCTTTTTCACCATAGCCGTCTATGGGCTTCCAAATATCACTTTGCCAATTCCACAAGAACTGTCTTAGCGAAAGGCTTCTTGAAAGGAAAGCTGTAAGTCTGTGAGATGATTTCACAGAACACAAAGAAGTTTCTCAGAAAGCTTCTTTCTCTTTGTTATCGGAGGATATTTCCTTTGGCCCTTTAGTCTTCAAAGGGATCCGAAGTATCTGTTCTCAGATTCCACAGAAATAAGGCTAGCAAAGAGATCCACGAAATACAGATGTAACTCTGTGAGTGGAAGTCACATATCACAGAGCAGTTTCTCAGAAATCTTCTTTCCAGATTTCATCGGAGGATATTTCCTTTTTCACCATAGCCGTCTATGGGCTTCCAAATATCACTTTGCCAATTCCACGAGAACTATCTTAGCGAAAAGCCTCTTGAGGGAAAAGCTGCAACTCTGAGAGATGATTTCACATAACACAAAGAAGTTTCTCAGAAAGCTTCTTTCTCTTTGTTATCGGAGGATATTTCCTTTGGCCCTATAGTATTCAAAGGGATCCGATATATCTGTTCTCAGATTCCACAGAAATAAGGCTAGCAAAGAGATCCACGAAATACAGATGTAACTCTGTGAGTGGAAGTCACATATCACGGAGCAGTTTCTCAGAAAGCTTCTTTCCAGATTTCATCTGAGGATATTTCCTTTTTCACCATAGCCCTCTATGGGCTTCCAAATATCACTTTGCCAATTCCACAAGAACTGTCTTAGCGAAAGGCTTCTCGAGGGGAAAGCTGTAACTCTATGACATGATTTCACAGAACACAAAGAAGTTTCTCAGAAAGCTTCTTTCTCTTTGTTATCGGAGGATATTTCCTTTGGCCCTATAGTCTTCAAAGGGATCCGAAATATCTGTTCTCAGATACCACAGAAATAAGGGAAGCAAAGAGATCCACGAAATACAGATGTAACTCTGTGAGTGGAAGTCACATATCATAGAGCAGTTTCTCAGAAAGCTTCTGTCCAGATTTCATCGGAGGATATTTCCTTTTTCACCTTAGCCCCCTATGGGCTTCCAAATATCACTTTGCCAATTCCACAAGAACTGTCTTAGCGAAAGGCTTCTTGAGGGTACAGCTGTAACTCTGTGAGATGATTTCACAGAACACAAAGAAGTTTCTCAGGAAGCTTCTTTCTCTTTGTTATGGGAGGATATTTCCTTTGGCCCTATAGTTTTCAAAGGGATTCTAAATATCTGCTCTCAGATTCCTCAGAAATAAGGCTAGCAAAGAGATCCACGAAATACAGATGTAACTCTGTGAGTGGAAGTCACATATCACAGAGCAGTTTCTCAGAAAGCTTCTACCCAGATTTCATTGGAGATTATTTCCTTTTTCACCATAGCCTTCTAAGGGCTTCCAAATATCACTTTGCCAATTCCACAAGAACTGTCTTAGCGAAAGACTTCTTGAGGGGAAAGCTGTAACTCTGTGAGATGATTTCACAGAACACAAAGAAGTTTCTCAGAAAGCTTCTTTCTCTTTGTTATCGGAGGATAATTCCTTTGGCCATATTGTCTTCAAAGGGATCGGAAATATCTGTTCTCAGATTCCACAGAAATAAGGCTAGCAAAGAGATCCACGAAATACAGATGTAACTCTGTGAGTGGAAGTCAGATATCACAGAGCAGTTTCTCAGAAAGCTTCTTTCCAGATTTCATCGGAGGATATTTCCTTTTTCAAGATAGCCCTCTATGGGCTTCCAAATATCACCTTGCCAATTCAACAAGAACTGTCTTAGCGAAAGGCTTCTTCAGAGGAAAGCTGTAACTCTGTGAGATGATTTCACAGAACACAAAGAAGTTTCTCAGAAAGCTTCTTTCTCTTTGTTATGGGAGGATATTTACTTTCGCCCTATAGTCTTCAAAGGGATCCGAAATATCTGTTCTCAGATTCCACAGAAATAAGGCTAGCAAAGAGATCCACGAAATACAGCTGTAACTCTGTGAGTGGAAGTCACATATCACAGAGCAGTTTCTCAGAAAGCTTCTTTCCAGATTTCATCGGAGGATATTTCCTTTTTCACCGTAGCCCCATATGGGCTTCCAAATATCACTTTGCCAATTCCACAAGAACTGTCTTAGCGAAAGACTTCTTGAGGGGAAAGCTGTAACTCTGTGAGATGATTTCACAGAACACAAAGAAGTTTCTCAGAAAGCTTCTTTCTCTTTGTTATCGGAGGATATTTCCTTTGGCCATATTGCCTTCAAAGGGATCGGAAATATCTGTTCTCAGATTCCACAGAAATAAGGCTAGCAAAGAGATCCACGAAATACAGATGTAACTCTGTGAGTGGAAGTCACATATCACAGAGCAGTTTCTCAGAAAGCTTCTTTCCAGATTTCATCGGAGGATATTTCCTTTTTCAAGATAGCCCTCTATGGGCTTCCAAATATCACCTTGCCAATTCAACAAGAACTGTCTTAGCGAAAGGCTTCTTCAGGGGAAAGCTGTAACTCTGTGAGATGATTTCACAGAACACAAAGAAGTTTCTCAGAAAGCTTCTTTCTCTTTGTTATGGGAGGATATTTACTTTCGCCCTACAGTCTTCAAAGGGATCCGAAATATCTGTTCTCAGATTCCACAGAAATAAGGCTAGCAAAGAGATCCACGAAATACAGATGTAACTCTGTGAGTGGAAGTCACGTATCACAGAGCAGTTTCTCAGAAAGCTTCTTTCCAGATTTCATCGGAGGATATTTCCTTTTTCACCGTAGCCCCATATGGGCTTCCAAATATCACTTTGCCAATTCCACAAGAACTGTCTTAGCGAAAGGCTTCTTGAGGGGAAAGCTGTAACTCTGTGAGATGATTTCACAGAACACAAAGAAGTTTCTCAGGAAGCTTCTTTCTCTTTGTTATGGGAGGATATTTCCTTTGGCCCTATAGTCTTCCAAGGGATTCTAAATATCTGCTCTCAGATTCCACAAAAATAAGACTAGCAAAGAGATCCACGAAATACAGATGTAACTCTGTGAGTGGAAGTCACATATCACAGAGCAGTTTCTCAGAAAGCTTCTTTCCATTTTTCATTGGAGATTATTTCCTTTTTCACCATAGCCCTCTATGGGCTTCCAAATATCACTTTGCCAATTCCACAAGAACTGTCTTAGCGAAAGGCTTCTTGAAAGGAAAGCTGTAAGTCTGTGAGATGATTTCACAGAACACAAAGAAGTTTCTCAGAAAGCTTCTTTCTCTTTGTTATCGGAGGATATTTCCTTTGGCCCTTTAGTCTTCAAAGGGATCCGAAGTATCTGTTCTCAGATTCCACAGAAATAAGGCTAGCAAAGAGATCCACGAAATACAGATGTAACTCTGTGAGTGGAAGTCACATATCACAGAGCAGTTTCTCAGAAAGCTTCTTTCCAGATTTCATCGGAGGATAATTCCTTTTTCACCATAGCCGTCTATGGGCTTCCAAATATCACTTTGCCAATTCCACGAGAACTGTCTTAGCGAAAAGCCTCTTGAGGGAAAAGCTGCAACTCTGAGAGATGATTTCACATAACACAAAGAAGTTTCTCAGAAAGCTTCTTTCTCTTTGTTATCGGAGGATATTTCCTTTGGCCCTATAGTATTCAAAGGGATCCGATATATCTGTTCTCAGATTCCACAGAAATAAGGCTAGCAAAGAGATCCACGAAATACAGATGTAACTCTGTGAGTGGAAGTCACATATCACAGAGCAGTTTCTCAGAAAGCTTCTTTCCAGATTTCATCGGAGGATATTTCCTTTTTCACCATAGCCCTCTATGGGCTTCCAAATATCACTTTGCCAATTCCACAAGAACTGTCTTAGCGAAAGGCTTCTCGAGGGGAAAGCTGTAACTCTGTGAGATGATTTCACAGAACACAAAGAAGTTTCTCAGAAAGCTTCTTTCTCTTTGTTATCGGAGGATATTTCCTTTGGCCCTATAGTCTTCAAAGGGATCCGAAATATCTGTTCTCAGATACCACAGAAATAAGGGAAGCAAAGAGATCCACGAAATACAGATGTAACTCTCTGAGTGGAAGTCACATATCATAGAGCAGTTTCTCAGAAAGCTTCTGTCCAGATTTCATCGGAGGATATTTCCTTTTTCACCTTAGCCCCCTATGGGCTTCCAAATATCACTTTGACAATTCCACAAGAACTGTCTTAGCGAAAGGCTTCTTGAGGGGACAGCTGTAACTCTGTGAGATGATTTCACAGAACACAAAGAAGTTTCTCAGGAAGCTTCTTTCTCTTTGTTATGGGAGGATATTTCCTTTGGCCCTATAGTTTTCAAAGGGATTCTAAATATCTGCTCTCAGATTCCTCAGAAATTAGGCTAGCAAAGAGATCCACGAAATACAGATGTAACGCTGTGAGTGGAAGTCTCATATCACAGAGCAGTTTCTCAGAATGCTTCTTTCCAGATTTCATCGGAGGATATTTCCTTTTTCACCATAGCCGTCTATGGGCTTCCAAATATCACTTTGCCAATTCCACAAGAACTGTCTTAGCGAAAGGCTTCTTGAGGGGAAAGCTGCAATTCTGGGAGATGATTTCACAGAACACAAAGAAGTTTCTCAGAAAGCTTCTTTCTCTTTGTTATCGGAGGATATTTCCTTTGGCCCTATAGTCTTCAAAGGGATCCGAAATATCTGTTCTCAGATTCCACAGAAATAAGGCTAGCAAAGAGATCCACGAAATACAGATGTAACTCTGTGAGTGGAAGTCACATATCACAGAGCAGTTTCTCAGAAAGCTTCTTTCCAGATTTCATCGGAGGATATTTCCTTTTTCACCATAGCCCTCTATGGGCTTCCAAATATCACTTTGCCAATTCCACAAGAACTGTCTTAGCGAAAGGCTTCTTGAGGGGAAAGCTGTAACTCTATGAGATGATTTCACAGAACACAAAGAAGTTTCTCAGAAAGCTTCTTTCTCTTTGTTATCGGAGGATATTTCCTTTGGCCCTATAGTCTTCAAAGGGATCCGAAATATCTGTTCTCAGATTCCACAGAAATAAGGCTAGCAAAGAGATCCACGAAATACAGATGTAACTCTGTGAGTGGAAGTCACATATCACAGAGCAGTTTCTCAGAAAGCTTCTTTCCAGATTTCATCGGAGGATATTTCCTTTTTCACCATAGCCCTCTATGGGCTTCCAAATATCACTTTGCCAATTCCACAAGAACTGTCTTAGCGAAAGGCTTCTTGAGGGGAAAGCTGTAACTCTGTGAGATGATTTCACAGAACACAAAGAAGTTTCTCACAAAGCTTCTTTCTCTTTGTTATCGGAGGATATTTCCTTTGGCCCTATAGTCTTCAAAGGGATCCGAAATATCTGTTCTCAGATTCCACAGAAATAAGGCTAGCAAAGAGATCCACAAAATACAGATGTAACTCTGTGAGTGGAAGTCACATATCACAGAGCAGTTTCTTAGAAAGCTTCTTTCTAGATATCATTGGATGGTATTTCCTTTTTCACAATAGCCCTCTATGGGCTTCCAAATATCACTTTTCCAATTCCACCAAAACTGTCTTAGGAAAGGCTTCTTCAGTGGAAAGCTGTAACTCTGGGAGATGATTTCACAGAACACAAAGAAGTTTCTCAGAAAGCTTCTTTCTCTTTGTTATCGGAGGATATTTCCTTAGGCCCTATAGTCTTCAAAGGGATCCGAAATATCTGTTCTCAGACTCCACAGAAATAAGGCTAGCAAAGAGATCCACGAAATACAGATGAAACTCTGTGAGTGGAAGTCTCATATCACAGAGCAGTTTCTCAGAATGCTTCTTTCCAGATTTCATCGGAGGATATTTCCTTTTTCACCATAGCCCTCTATGGGCTTCCAAATATCACTTTGCCAATTCCACAAGAACTGTCTTAGCGAAAGGCTTCTTGTGTGGAAAGCTGTAACTCTGGGAGATGATTTCACAGAACACAAAGAAGTTTCTCAGATAGCTTCTTTCTCTTTGTTATCAGAGGATATTTCCTTTGGCCCTATAGTCTTCAAAGGGATCCGAAATATCTGTTCTCAGATTCCACAGAAATAATGCTAGCAAAGAGATCCACGAAATACAGATGTAACGCTGTGAGTGGAAGTCTCATATCACAGAGCAGTTTCTCAGAATGCTTCTTTCCAGATTTCATCGGAGGATATTTCCTTTTTCACCATAGCCGTCTATGGGCTTCCAAATATCACTTTGCCAATTCCACAAGAACTGTCTTAGCGAAAGGCTTCTTGAAAGGAAAGCTGTAAGTCTGTGAGATGATTTCACAGAACACAAAGAAGTTTCTCAGAAAGCTTCTTTCTCTTTGTTATCGGAGGATATTTCCTTTGGCCCTTTAGTCTTCAAAGGGATCCGAAGTATCTGTTCTCAGATTCCACAGAAATAAGGCTAGCAAAGAGATCCACGAAATACAGATGTAACTCTGTGAGTGGAAGTCACATATCACAGAGCAGTTTCTCAGAAATCTTCTTTCCAGATTTCATCGGAGGATATTTCCTTTTTCACCATAGCCGTCTATGGGCTTCCAAATATCACTTTGCCAATTCCACGAGAACTATCTTAGCGAAAAGCCTCTTGAGGGAAAAGCTGCAACTCTGAGAGATGATTTCACATAACACAAAGAAGTTTCTCAGAAAGCTTCTTTCTCTTTGTTATCGGAGGATATTTCCTTTGGCCCTATAGTATTCAAAGGGATCCGATATATCTGTTCTCAGATTCCACAGAAATAAGGCTAGCAAAGAGATCCACGAAATACAGATGTAACTCTGTGAGTGGAAGTCACATATCACGGAGCAGTTTCTCAGAAAGCTTCTTTCCAGATTTCATCTGAGGATATTTCCTTTTTCACCATAGCCCTCTATGGGCTTCCAAATATCACTTTGCCAATTCCACAAGAACTGTCTTAGCGAAAGGCTTCTCGAGGGGAAAGCTGTAACTCTATGACATGATTTCACAGAACACAAAGAAGTTTCTCAGAAAGCTTCTTTCTCTTTGTTATCGGAGGATATTTCCTTTGGCCCTATAGTCTTCAAAGGGATCCGAAATATCTGTTCTCAGATACCACAGAAATAAGGGAAGCAAAGAGATCCACGAAATACAGATGTAACTCTGTGAGTGGAAGTCACATATCACAGAGCAGTTTCTTAGAAAGCTTCTTTCTAGATATCATTGGATGGTATTTCCTTTTTCACAATAGCCCTCTATGGGCTTCCAAATATCACTTTTCCAATTCCACCAAAACAGTCTTAGGAAAGGCTTCTTCAGTGGAAAGCTGTAACTCTGGGAGATGATTTCACAGAACACAAAGAAGTTTCTCAGAAAGCTTCTTTCTCTTTGTTATCGGAGGATATTTCCTTAGGCCCTATAGTCTTCAAAGGGATCCGAAATATCTGTTCTCAGACTCCACAGAAATAAGGCTAGCAAAGAGATCCACGAAATACAGATGAAACTCTGTGAGTGGAAGTCTCATATCACAGAGCAGTTTCTCAGAATGCTTCTTTCCAGATTTCATCGGAGGATATTTCCTTTTTCACCATAGCCCTCTATGGGCTTCCAAATATCACTTTGCCAATTCCACAAGAACTGTCTTAGCGAAAGGCTTCTTGTGTGGAAAGCTGTAACTCTGGGAGATGATTTCACAGAACACAAAGAAGTTTCTCAGATAGCTTCTTTCTCTTTGTTATCAGAGGATATTTCCTTTGGCCCTATAGTCTTCAAAGGGATCCGAAATATCTGTTCTCAGATTCCACAGAAATAATGCTAGCAAAGAGATCCACGAAATACAGATGTAACGCTGTGAGTGGAAGTCTCATATCACAGAGCAGTTTCTCAGAATGCTTCTTTCCAGATTTCATCGGAGGATATTTCCTTTTTCACCATAGCCGTCTATGGGCTTCCAAATATCACTTTGCCAATTCCACAAGAACTGTCTTAGCGAAAGGCTTCTTGAAAGGAAAGCTGTAAGTCTGTGAGATGATTTCACAGAACACAAAGAAGTTTCTCAGAAAGCTTCTTTCTCTTTGTTATCGGAGGATATTTCCTTTGGCCCTTTAGTCTTCAAAGGGATCCGAAGTATCTGTTCTCAGATTCCACAGAAATAAGGCTAGCAAAGAGATCCACGAAATACAGATGTAACTCTGTGAGTGGAAGTCACATATCACAGAGCAGTTTCTCAGAAATCTTCTTTCCAGATTTCATCGGAGGATATTTCCTTTTTCACCATAGCCGTCTATGGGCTTCCAAATATCACTTTGCCAATTCCACGAGAACTATCTTAGCGAAAAGCCTCTTGAGGGAAAAGCTGCAACTCTGAGAGATGATTTCACATAACACAAAGAAGTTTCTCAGAAAGCTTCTTTCTCTTTGTTATCGGAGGATATTTCCTTTGGCCCTATAGTATTCAAAGGGATCCGATATATCTGTTCTCAGATTCCACAGAAATAAGGCTAGCAAAGAGATCCACGAAATACAGATGTAACTCTGTGAGTGGAAGTCACATATCACGGAGCAGTTTCTCAGAAAGCTTCTTTCCAGATTTCATCTGAGGATATTTCCTTTTTCACCATAGCCCTCTATGGGCTTCCAAATATCACTTTGCCAATTCCACAAGAACTGTCTTAGCGAAAGGCTTCTCGAGGGGAAAGCTGTAACTCTATGACATGATTTCACAGAACACAAAGAAGTTTCTCAGAAAGCTTCTTTCTCTTTGTTATCGGAGGATATTTCCTTTGGCCCTATAGTCTTCAAAGGGATCCGAAATATCTGTTCTCAGATACCACAGAAATAAGGGAAGCAAAGAGATCCACGAAATACAGATGTAACTCTGTGAGTGGAAGTCACATATCATAGAGCAGTTTCTCAGAAAGCTTCTGTCCAGATTTCATCGGAGGATATTTCCTTTTTCACCTTAGCCCCCTATGGGCTTCCAAATATCACTTTGCCAATTCCACAAGAACTGTCTTAGCGAAAGGCTTCTTGAGGGTACAGCTGTAACTCTGTGAGATGATTTCACAGAACACAAAGAAGTTTCTCAGGAAGCTTCTTTCTCTTTGTTATGGGAGGATATTTCCTTTGGCCCTATAGTTTTCAAAGGGATTCTAAATATCTGCTCTCAGATTCCTCAGAAATAAGGCTAGCAAAGAGATCCACGAAATACAGATGTAACTCTGTGAGTGGAAGTCACATATCACAGAGCAGTTTCTCAGAAAGCTTCTACCCAGATTTCATTGGAGATTATTTCCTTTTTCACCATAGCCTTCTAAGGGCTTCCAAATATCACTTTGCCAATTCCACAAGAACTGTCTTAGCGAAAGACTTCTTGAGGGGAAAGCTGTAACTCTGTGAGATGATTTCACAGAACACAAAGAAGTTTCTCAGAAAGCTTCTTTCTCTTTGTTATCGGAGGATAATTCCTTTGGCCATATTGTCTTCAAAGGGATCGGAAATATCTGTTCTCAGATTCCACAGAAATAAGGCTAGCAAAGAGATCCACGAAATACAGATGTAACTCTGTGAGTGGAAGTCAGATATCACAGAGCAGTTTCTCAGAAAGCTTCTTTCCAGATTTCATCGGAGGATATTTCCTTTTTCAAGATAGCCCTCTATGGGCTTCCAAATATCACCTTGCCAATTCAACAAGAACTGTCTTAGCGAAAGGCTTCTTCAGAGGAAAGCTGTAACTCTGTGAGATGATTTCACAGAACACAAAGAAGTTTCTCAGAAAGCTTCTTTCTCTTTGTTATGGGAGGATATTTACTTTCGCCCTATAGTCTTCAAAGGGATCCGAAATATCTGTTCTCAGATTCCACAGAAATAAGGCTAGCAAAGAGATCCACGAAATACAGCTGTAACTCTGTGAGTGGAAGTCACATATCACAGAGCAGTTTCTCAGAAAGCTTCTTTCCAGATTTCATCGGAGGATATTTCCTTTTTCACCGTAGCCCCATATGGGCTTCCAAATATCACTTTGCCAATTCCACAAGAACTGTCTTAGCGAAAGACTTCTTGAGGGGAAAGCTGTAACTCTGTGAGATGATTTCACAGAACACAAAGAAGTTTCTCAGAAAGCTTCTTTCTCTTTGTTATCGGAGGATATTTCCTTTGGCCATATTGCCTTCAAAGGGATCGGAAATATCTGTTCTCAGATTCCACAGAAATAAGGCTAGCAAAGAGATCCACGAAATACAGATGTAACTCTGTGAGTGGAAGTCACATATCACAGAGCAGTTTCTCAGAAAGCTTCTTTCCAGATTTCATCGGAGGATATTTCCTTTTTCAAGATAGCCCTCTATGGGCTTCCAAATATCACCTTGCCAATTCAACAAGAACTGTCTTAGCGAAAGGCTTCTTCAGGGGAAAGCTGTAACTCTGTGAGATGATTTCACAGAACACAAAGAAGTTTCTCAGAAAGCTTCTTTCTCTTTGTTATGGGAGGATATTTACTTTCGCCCTACAGTCTTCAAAGGGATCCGAAATATCTGTTCTCAGATTCCACAGAAATAAGGCTAGCAAAGAGATCCACGAAATACAGATGTAACTCTGTGAGTGGAAGTCACGTATCACAGAGCAGTTTCTCAGAAAGCTTCTTTCCAGATTTCATCGGAGGATATTTCCTTTTTCACCGTAGCCCCATATGGGCTTCCAAATATCACTTTGCCAATTCCACAAGAACTGTCTTAGCGAAAGGCTTCTTGAGGGGAAAGCTGTAACTCTGTGAGATGATTTCACAGAACACAAAGAAGTTTCTCAGGAAGCTTCTTTCTCTTTGTTATGGGAGGATATTTCCTTTGGCCCTATAGTCTTCCAAGGGATTCTAAATATCTGCTCTCAGATTCCACAAAAATAAGACTAGCAAAGAGATCCACGAAATACAGATGTAACTCTGTGAGTGGAAGTCACATATCACAGAGCAGTTTCTCAGAAAGCTTCTTTCCATTTTTCATTGGAGATTATTTCCTTTTTCACCATAGCCCTCTATGGGCTTCCAAATATCACTTTGCCAATTCCACAAGAACTGTCTTAGCGAAAGGCTTCTTGAGGGGAAAGCTGTAACTCTGTGAGATGATTTCACAGAACACAAAGAAGTTTCTCAGAAAGCTTCTTTCTCTTTGTTATCGGAGGATATTTCCTTTGGCCCTATAGTCTTCAAAGGGATCCGAAATATCTGTTCTCAGACTCCACAGAAATAAGGCTAGCAAAGAGATCCAGGAAATACAGATGAAACTCTGTGAGTGGAAGTCTCATATCACAGAGCAGTTTCTCAGAATGCTTCTTTCCAGATTTCATCGGAGGATATTTCCTTTTTCAACATAGCCCTCTATGGGCTTCCAAATATCACTTTGCCAATTCCACAAGAACTGTCTTAGCGAAAGGCTTCTTGAGGGGAAAGCTGTAACTCTGTGAGATGATTTCACAGAACACAAAGAAGTTTCTCAGAAAGCTTCTTTCTCTTTGTTATCGGAGGATATTTCCTTTGGCCCTATAGTCTTCAAAGGGGTCCGAAATATCTGTTCTCAGATTCCACAGAAATAAGGCTAGCAAAGAGATCCACAAAATACAGATGTAACTCTGTGAGTGGAAGTCACATATCACAGAGCAGTTTCTCAGAAAGCTTCTTTCCAGATTTCATTGGAGGGTATTTCCTTTTTCACAATAGCACTCTATGGGCTTCCAAGTATCACTTTGCCAATTCCACAAAAACTGTCTTTGCGAAAGGCTTCTTCAGGGGAAAGCTGTAACTCTGGGAGATGATTTCACAGAACACAAAGAAGTTTCTCAGAAAGCTTCTTTCTCTTTGTTATCAGAGGATATTTCCTTTGGCCCTATAGTCATCAAAGGGATCCGAAATATCTGTTCTCAGATTCCACAGAAATAAGGCTAGCAAAGAGATCCACGAAATACAGATGTAACTCTGTGTGTGGAAGTCACATATCACAGAGCAGTTTCTCAGAAAGCTTCTTTCCAGATTTCATCGGAGGATATTTCCTTTTTCACTATAGCCCTCTATGGGCTTCCAAATATCACTTTGCCAATTCCACAAGAACTGTCTTAGCGAAAGGCTTCTTGAGGAGAAAGCTGTAACTCTGTGAGATGATTTCACAGAACACAAAGAAGTTTCTCAGAAAGCTTCTTTCTCTTTGTTATCGGAGGATATTTCCTTTGGCCCTATAGTCTTCAATGGGATCCGAAATATCTGTTCTCAGATTCCACAGAAATAAGGCTAGCAAAGAGATCCACGAAATACAGATGTAACTCTGTGAGTGGAAGTGACATATCACAGAGCAGTTTCTCAGAAAGCTTCTTTCCAGATTTCATCGGAGGATATTTCCTTTTTCACCATAGCCGTCTATGGGCTTCCAAATATCACTTTGCCAATTCCACAAGAACTGTCTTAGCGAAAGGCTTCTTGAGGGGAAAGCTGTAACTCTGTGAGATGATTTCACAAAACACAAAGAAGTTTCTCAGAAAGCTTCTATCTCTTTGTTATCGGAGGATATTTCCTTTGGTCCTATAGTCTTCAAAGGGATCCGAAATATCTGTTCTCAGATTCCACAGAAATAAGGCTAGCAAAGAGATCCACCAAATGCAGATGTAACTCTTTGAGTGGAAGTCACATATCACAGAGCAGTTTCTCAGAAAGCTTCTTTCCAGATTTCATCAGAGGATATTTCCTTTTTCACCATAGCCGTCAATGGGCTTCCAAATATCACTTTGCCAATTCCACAAGAACTGTCTTAGCGAAAGGCTTCTTGAGGGGAAAGCTGCAACTCTGGGAGATGATTTCACAGAACACAAAGAAGTTTCTCAGAAAGCTTCTTTCTCTTTGTTATCGGAGGATATTTCCTTTGGCCCTATAGTCTTCAACGGTATCCGAAATATCTGTTCTCGGATTCCACAGAAGTAAGGCTAGCAAAGAGATCCACGAAATACAGATTTAACTCTGTGAGTGGAAGTCACGTATCACAGAGCAGTTTCTCAGAAAGCTTCTTTCCAGATTTCATCTGAGGATATTTCCTTTTTCACCATAGCCCTCTATGGGCTTCCAAATATCACTTTGCCAATTCCACAAGAACTGTCTTAGCGAAAGGCTTCTTGAGGGGAAAGCTGTAACTCTATGAGATGATTTCACAGAACACAAAGAAGTTTCTCAGAATGCTTCTTTCTCTTTGTTTTCGGAGGATATTTCCTTTGGCCCTATAGTCTTCAAAGGGATCCGAAATATCTGTTCTCAGATTCCACAGAAATAAGGCTAGCAAAGAGATCCACGAAATACAGATGTAACTCTGTGAGTGGAAGTCACATATCACAGAGCAGTTTCTCAGAAAGCTTCTTTCCAGATTTCATTGGAGGGTATTTCCTTTTTCACAATAGCCCTCTATGTGCTTCCAAATATCACTTTGCCAATTCCACAAAAACTGTCTTAGCGAAAGGCTTCTTAAGGGGAAAGCTGTAACTCTGGGAGATGATTTCACAGAACACAAAGAAGTTTCTCAGAAAGCTTCTTTCTCTTTGTTATCGGAGGATATTTCCTTTGGCCCTATAGTCTTCAAAGGGATCCGAAATATCTGTTCTCAGACTCCACAGAAATAAGGCTAGCAAAGAGATCCACGAAATACAGATGAAACTCTGTGAGTGGAAGTCTCATATCACAGAGCAGTTTCTCAGAATGCTTCTTTCCAGATTTCATCGGAGGATATTTCCTTTTTCACCATAGCCCTCTATGGGCTTCCAAATATCACTTTGCCAATTCCACAAGAACTGTCTTAGCGAAAGGCTTCTTGTGTGGAAAGCTGTAACTCTGGGAGATGATTTCACAGAACACAAAGAAGTTTCTCAGAAAGCTTCTTTCTCTTTGTTATCGGAGGATATTTCCTTTGGCCCTATAGTCTTCAAAGGGATCCGAAATATCTGTTCTCAGATTCCACAGAAATAAGGCTAGCAAAGAGATCCACGAAATACAGATGTAACGCTGTGAGTGGAAGTCTCATATCACAGAGCAGTTTCTCAGAATGCTTCTTTCCAGATTTCATCGGAGGATATTTCCTTTTTCACCATAGCCGTCTATGGGCTTCCAAATATCACTTTGCCAATGCCACAAGAACTGTCTTAGCGAAAGGCTTCTTGAAAGGAAAGCTGTAAGTCTGTGAGATGATTTCACAGAACACAAAGAAGTTTCTCAGAAAGCTTCTTTCTCTTTGTTATCGGAGGATATTTCCTTTGGCCCTTTAGTCTTCAAAGGGATCCGAAGTATCTGTTCTCAGATTCCACAGAAATAAGGCTAGCAAAGAGATCCACGAAATACAGATGTAACTCTGTGAGTGGAAGTCACATATCACAGAGCAGTTTCTCAGAAAGCTTCTTTCCAGATTTCATCGGAGGATATTTCCTTTTTCACCATAGCCGTCTATGGGCTTCCAAATATCACTTTGCCAATTCCATAAGAACTGTCTTAGCGAAAAGCCTCTTGAGGGAAAAGCTGCAACTCTGAGAGATGATTTCACATAACACAAAGAAGTTTCTCAGAAAGCTTCTTTCTCTTTGTTATCGGAGGATATTTCCTTTGGCCCTATAGTATTCAAAGGGATCCGATATATCTGTTCTCAGATTCCACAGAAATAAGGCTAGCAAAGAGATCCACGAAATACAGATGTAACTCTGTGAGTGGAAGTCACATATCACAGAGCAGTTTCTCAGAAAGCTTCTTTCCAGATTTCATCTGAGGATATATCCTTTTTCACCATAGCCCTCTATGGGCTTCCAAATATCACTTTGCCAATTCCACAAGAACTGTCTTAGCGAAAGGCTTCTCGAGGGGAAAGCTGTAACTCTATGAGATGATTTCACAGAACACAAAGAAGTTTCTCAGAAAGCTTCTTTCTCTTTGTTATCGGAGGATATTTCCTTTGGCCCTATAGTCTTCAAAGGGATCCGAAATATCTGTTCTCAGATACCACAGAAATAAGGGAAGCAAAGAGATCCACGAAATACAGATGTAACTCTGTGAGTGGAAGTCACATATCATAGAGCAGTTTCTCAGAAAGCTTCTGTCCAGATTTCATCGGAGGATATTTCCTTTTTCACCTTAGCCCCCTATGGGCTTCCAAATATCACTTTGCCAATTCCACAAGAACTGTCTTAGCGAAAGGCTTCTTGAGGGGACAGCTGTAACTCTGTGAGATGATTTCACAGAACACAAAGAAGTTTCTCAGGAAGCTTCTTTCTCTTTGTTATGGGAGGATATTTCCTTTGGCCCTATAGTTTTCAAAGGGATTCTAAATATCTGCTCTCAGATTCCACAGAAATAAGGCTAGCAAAGAGATCCACGAAATACAGATGTAACTCTGTGAGTGGAAGTCACATATCACAGAGCAGTTTCTCAGAAAGCTTCTATCCAGATTTCATTGGAGATTATTTCCTTTTTCACCATAGCCCTCTAAGGGCTTCCAAATATCACTTTGCCAATTCCACAAGAACTGTCTTAGCGAAAGACTTCTTGAGGGGAAAGCTGTAACTCTGTGAGATGATTTCACAGAACACAAAGAAGTTTCTCAGAAAGCTTCTTTCTCTTTGTTATCGGAGGATATTTCCTTTGGCCATATTGTCTTCAAAGGGATCGGAAATATCTGTTCTCAGATTCCACAGAAATAAGGCTAGCAAAGAGATCCACGAAATACAGATGTAACTCTGTGAGTGGAAGTCAGATATCACAGAGCAGTTTCTCAGAAAGCTTCTTTCCAGATTTCATCGGAGGATATTTCCTTTTTCAAGATAGCCCTCTATGGGCTTCCAAATATCACCTTGCCAATTCAACAAGAACTGTCTTAGCGAAAGGCTTCTTCAGAGGAAAGCTGTAACTCTGTGAGATGATTTCACAGAACACAAAGAAGTTTCTCAGAAAGCTTCTTTCTCTTTGTTATGGGAGGATATTTACTTTCGCCCTATTGTCTCCAAAGGGATCCGAAATATCTGTTCTCAGATTCCACAGAAATAAGGCTAGCAAAGAGATCCACGAAATACAGATGTAACTCTGTGAGTGGAAGTCACATACCACAGAGCAGTTTCTCAGAAAGCTTCTTTCCAGATTTCATCGGAGGATATTTCCTTTTTCACCGTAGCCCCATATGGGCTTCCAAATATCACTTTGCCAATTCCACAAGAACTGTCTTAGCGAAAGGCTTCTTGAGGGGAAAGCTGTAACTCTGTGAGATGATTTCACAGAACACAAAGAAGTTTCTCAGGAAGCTTCTTTCTCTTTGTTATGGGAGGATATTTCCTTTGGCCCTATAGTCTTCAAAGGGATTCTAAATATCTGCTCTCAGATTCCACAAAAATAAGGCTAGCAAAGAGATCCACGAAATACAGATGTAACTCTGTGAGTGGAAGTCACATATCACAGAGCAGTTTCTCAGAAAGCTTCTTTCCATTTTTCATTGGAGATTATTTCCTTTTTCACCATAGCCCTCTATGGGCTTCCAAATATCACTTTGCCAATTCCACAAGAACTGTCTTAGCGAAAGGCTTGTTGAGGGGAAAGCTGTAACTCTGGGAGATGATTTCACAGAACACAAAGAAGTTTCTCAGAAAGCTTCTTTCTCTTTGTTATCGGAGGATATTTCCTTTGGCCCTATAGTCTTCAATGGGATCCGAAATATCTGTTCTCAGACTCCACAGAAATAAGGCTAGCAAAGAGATCCACGAAATACAGATGAAACTCTGTGAGTGGAAGTCTCATATCACAGAGCAGTTTCTCAGAATGCTTCTTTCCAGATTTCATCGGAGGATATTTCCTTTTTCACCATAGCCCTCTATGGGCTTCCAAATATCACTTTGCCAATTCCACAAGAACTGTCTTAGTGAAAGGCTTCTTGAGGGGAAAGCTGTAACTCTGTGAGATGATTTCACAGAACACAAAGAAGTTTCTCAGAAAGCTTCTTTCTCTTTGTTATCGGAGGATATTTCCTTTGGCCCTATAGTCTTCAAAGATATCCGAAATATCTGTTCTCAGATTCCAGAGAAATAAGGCTAGCAAAGAGATCCACGAAATACAGATGTAACGCTGTGAGTGGAAGTCTCATATCACAGAGCAGTTTCTCAGAATGCTTCTTTCCAGATTTCATCGGAGGATATTTCCTTTTTCACCATAGCCGTCTATGGGCTTCCAAATATCACTTTGCCAATTCCACAAGAACTGTCTTAGCGAAAGGCTTCTTGAAAGGAAAGCTGTAAGTCTGTGAGATGATTTCATAGAACACAAAGATGTTTCTCAGAAAGCTTCTTTCTCTTTGTTATCGGAGGATATTTCCTTTGGCCCTTTAGTCTTCAAAGGGATCCGAAGTATCTGTTCTCAGATTCCACAGAAATAAGGCTAGCAAAGAGATCCACGAAATACAGATGTAACTCTGTGAGTGGAAGTCACATATCACAGAGCAGTTTCTCAGAAAGCTTCTTTCCAGATTTCATCGGAGGATATTTCCTTTTTCACCATAGCCGTCTATGGGCTTCCAAATATCACTTTGCCAATTCCACGAGAACTGTCTTAGTGAAAAGCTTCTTGAGGGAAAAGCTGCAACTCTGAGAGATGATTTCACAGAACACAAAGAAGTTTCTCAGAAAGCTTCTTTCTCTTTGTTATCGGAGGATATTTCCTTTGGCCCTATAGTATTCAAAGGGATCCGATATATCTGTTGTCAGATTCCACAGAAATAAGGCTAGCAAAGAGATCCACGAAATACAGATGTAACTCTGTGAGTGGAAGTCACATATCACAGAGCAGTTTCTCAGAAAGCTTCTTTCCAGATTTCATCTGAGGATATTTCCTTTTTCACCATAGCCCTCTATGGGCTTCCAAATATCACTTTGCCAATTCCACAAGAACTGTCTTAGCGAAAGGCTTCTTGAGGGGAAAGCTGCAACTTTGGGAGATGATTTCACAGAACACAAAAAAGTTTCTCAGAAAGCTTCTTTCTCTTTGTTATCGGAGGATATTTCCTTTGGCCCTATAGTCTTCAAAGGGATCCGAAATATCTGTTCTCGGATTCCACAGAAGTAAGGCTAGCAAAGAGATCCATGAAATACAGATTTAACTCTGTGAGTGGAAGTCACGTATCACAGAGCAGTTTCTCAGAAAGCTTCTTTCCAGATTTCATCTGAGGATATTTCCTTTTTCACCATAGCCCTCTATGGGCTTCCAAATATCACTTTGCCAATTCCACAAGAACTGTCTTAGCGAAAGGCTTCTTGAGGGGAAAGCTGTAACTCTATGAGATGATTTCACAGAACACAAAGAAGTTTCTCAGAAAGCTTCTTTCTCTTCGTTTTCGGAGGATATTTCCTTTGGCCCTATAGTCTTCAAAGGGATCCGAAATATCTGTTCTCTGATTCCACAGAAATAAGGCTTGCAAAGAGATCCACGAAATACAGATGTAACGCTGTGAGTGGAAGTCACATATCACAGAGCAGTTTCTCAGAAAGCTTCTTTCCAGATATCATTGGAGGGTATTTCCTTTTTCACAATAGCCCTCTATGGGCTTCCAAATATCACTTTGCCAATTCCACAAAAACTGTCTTAGCGAAAGGCTTCTTAAGGGGAAAGCTGTAACTCTGGGAGATGATTTCACAGAACACAAAGAAGTTTCTCAGAAAGCTTCTTTCTCTTTGTTATCGGAGGATATTTCCTTTGGCCCTATAGTCTTCAAAGGGATCCGAAATATCTGTTCTCAGACTCCACAGAAATAAGGCTAGCAAAGAGATCCACGAAATACAGATGAAACTCTGTGAGTGGAAGTCTCATATCACAGAGCAGTTTCTCAGAATGCTTCTTTCCAGATTTCATCGGAGGATATTTCCTTTTTCACCATAGCCCTCTATGGGCTTCCAAATATCACTTTGCCAATTCCACAAGAACTGTCTTAGCGAAAGGCTTCTTGAGGGGAAAGCTGTAACTCTGTGAGATGATTTCACAGAACACAAAGAAGTTTCTCAGAAAGCTTGTATCTCTTTGTTATCGGAGGATATTTCCTTTGGCCCTATAGTCTTCAAAGGGATCCGAAATATCTGTTCTCAGATTCCACAGAAATAAGGCTAGCAAAGAGATCCACGAAATACAGATGTAACTCTGTGAGTGGAAGTCACATATCACAGAGCAGTTTCTCAGAAAGCTTCTTTCCAGATTTCATCGGAGGATATTTCCTTTTTCACCATAGCCGTCTATGGGCTTCCAAATATCACTTTGCCAATTCCACAAGAACTGTCTTAGCGAAAGGCTTCTTGAGGGGAAAGCTGCAACTCTGGGAGATGATTTCAAGAACACAAAGAAGTTTCTCAGAAAGCTTCTTTCTCTTTGTTATCGGAGGATATTTCCTTTGGCCCTATAGTCTTCAAAGGGATCCGAAATATCCTTTCTCAGATTCCACAGAAATAAGGCTAGCAAAGAGATCCACGAAATACAGATGTAACTCTGTGAGTGGAAGTCACATATCACAGAGCAGTTTCTCAGAAAGCTTCTTTCCAGATTTCATCTGAGGATATTTCCTTTTTCACCATAGGCGTCTATGGGCTTCCAAATATCACTTTGCCAATTCCACAAGAACTGTCTTAGCGAAAGGCTTCTTGAGGGGAAAGTTGTAACTCTATGAGATGATTTCACAGAACACAAAGAAGTTTCTCAGAAAGCTTCTTTCTCTTTGTTATCGGAGGATATTTCCTTTGGCCCTATAGTCTTCAAAGGGATCCGAAATATCTGTTATCAGATTCCACAGAAATAAGGCTAGCAAAGAGATCCACGAAATACAGATGTAACTCTGTGAGTGGAAGTCACATATCACAGAGCAGTTTCTCAGAAAGCTTCTTTCCAGATTTCATCGGAGGATATTTCCTTTTTCACCATAGCCCTCTATGGGCTTCCAAATATCACTTTGCCAATTCCACAAGAACTGTCTTAGTGAAAGGCTTCTTGAGGGGAAAGCTGTAACTCTGGGAGATGATTTCACAGAACACAAAGAAGTTTCTCAGAAAGCTTCTTTCTCTTTGTTATCGGAGGATATTTCCTTTGGCCCTTTAGTCTTCAAAGGGATCCGAAGTATCTGTTCTCAGATTCCACAGAAATAAGGCTAGCAAAGAGATCCACGAAATACAGATGTAACTCTGTGAGTGGAAGTCACATATCACAGAGCAGTTTCTCAGAAAGCTTCTTTCCAGATTTCATCGGAGGATATTTCCTTTTTCACCATAGCCGTCTATGGGCTTCCAAATATCACTTTGCCAATTCCACGAGAACTGTCTTAGCGAAAAGCTTCTTGAGGGAAAAGCTGCAACTCTGAGAGATGATTTCACAGAACACAAAGAAGTTTCTCAGAAAGCTTCTTTCTCTTTGTTATCGGAGGATATTTCCTTTGGCCCTATAGTATTCAAAGGGATCCGATATATCTGTTGTCAGATTCCACAGAAATAAGGCTAGCAAAGAGATCCACGAAATACAGATGTAACTCTGTGAGTGGAAGTCACATATCACAGAGCAGTTTCTCAGAAAGCTTCTTTCCAGATTTCATCTGAGGATATTTCCTTTTTCACCATAGCCCTCTATGGGCTTCCAAATATCACTTTGCCAATTCCACAAGAACTGTCTTAGCGAAAGGCTTCTTGAGGGGAAAGCTGCAACTCTGGGAGATGATTTCACAGAACACAAAAAAGTTTCTCAGAAAGCTTCTTTCTCTTTGTTATCGGAGGATATTTCCTTTGGCCCTATAGTCTTCAAAGGGATCCGAAATATCTGTTCTCGGATTCCACAGAAGTAAGGCTAGCAAAGAGATCCATGAAATACAGATTTAACTCTGTGAGTGGAAGTCACGTATCACAGAGCAGTTTCTCAGAAAGCTTCTTTCCAGATTTCATCTGAGGATATTTCCTTTTTCACCATAGCCCTCTATGGGCTTCCAAATATCACTTTGCCAATTCCACAAGAACTGTCTTAGCGAAAGGCTTCTTGAGGGGAAAGCTGTAACTCTATGAGATGATTTCACAGAACACAAAGAAGTTTCTCAGAAAGCTTCTTTCTCTTCGTTTTCGGAGGATATTTCCTTTGGCCCTATAGTCTTCAAAGGGATCCGAAATATCTGTTCTCAGATTCCACAGAAATAAGGCTTGCAAAGAGATCCACGAAATACAGATGTAACGCTGTGAGTGGAAGTCACATATCACAGAGCAGTTTCTCAGAAAGCTTCTTTCCAGATATCATTGGAGGGTATTTCCTTTTTCACAATAGCCCTCTATGGGCTTCCAAATATCACTTTGCCAATTCCACAAAAACTGTCTTAGCGAAAGGCTTCTTAAGGGGAAAGCTGTAACTCTGGGAGATGATTTCACAGAACACAAAGAAGTTTCTCAGAAAGCTTCTTTCTCTTTGTTATCGGAGGATATTTCCTTTGGCCCTATAGTCTTCAAAGGGATCCGAAATATCTGTTCTCAGACTCCACAGAAATAAGGCTAGCAAAGAGATCCACGAAATACAGATGAAACTCTGTGAGTGGAAGTCTCATATCACAGAGCAGTTTCTCAGAATGCTTCTTTCCAGATTTCATCGGAGGATATTTCCTTTTTCACCATAGCCCTCTATGGGCTTCCAAATATCACTTTGCCAATTCCACAAGAACTGTCTTAGCGAAAGGCTTCTTGAGGGGAAAGCTGTAACTCTGTGAGATGATTTCACAGAACACAAAGAAGTTTCTCAGAAAGCTTGTATCTCTTTGTTATCGGAGGATATTTCCTTTGGCCCTATAGTCTTCAAAGGGATCCGAAATATCTGTTCTCAGATTCCACAGAAATAAGGCTAGCAAAGAGATCCACGAAATACAGATGTAACTCTGTGAGTGGAAGTCACATATCACAGAGCAGTTTCTCAGAAAGCTTCTTTCCAGATTTCATCGGAGGATATTTCCTTTTTCACCATAGCCGTCTATGGGCTTCCAAATATCACTTTGCCAATTCCACAAGAACTGTCTTAGCGAAAGGCTTCTTGAGGGGAAAGCTGCAACTCTGGGAGATGATTTCAAGAACACAAAGAAGTTTCTCAGAAAGCTTCTTTCTCTTTGTTATCGGAGGATATTTCCTTTGGCCCTATAGTCTTCAAAGGGATCCGAAATATCTGTTCTCAGATTCCACAGAAATAAGGCTAGCAAAGAGATCCACGAAATACAGATGTAACTCTGTGAGTGGAAGTCACATATCACAGAGCAGTTTCTCAGAAACTTCTTTCCAGATTTCATCTGAGGATATTTCCTTTTTCACCATAGCCCTCTAGGGGCTTCCAAATATCACTTTGCCAATTCCACAAGAACTGTCTTAGCGAAAGGCTTCTTGAGGGGAAAGTTGTAACTCTATGAGATGATTTCACAGAACACAAAGAAGTTTCTCAGAAAGCTTCTTTCTCTTTGTTATCGGAGGATATTTCCTTTGGCCCTATAGTCTTCAAAGGGATCCGAAATATCTGTTATCAGATTCCACAGAAATAAGGCTAGCAAAGAGATCCACGAAATACAGATGTAACTCTGTGAGTGGAAGTCACATATCACAGAGCAGTTTCTCAGAAAGCTTCTTTCCAGATTTCATCGGAGGATATTTCCTTTTTCACCATAGCCCTCTATGGGCTTCCAAATATCACTTTGCCAATTCCACAAGAACTGTCTTAGTGAAAGGCTTCTTGAGGGGAAAGCTGTAACTCTGGGAGATGATTTCACAGAACACAAAGAAGTTTCTCAGAAAGCTTCTTTCTCTTTGTTATCGGAGGATATTTCCTTTGGCCCTTTAGTCTTCAAAGGGATCCGAAGTATCTGTTCTCAGATTCCACAGAAATAAGGCTAGCAAAGAGATCCACGAAATACAGATGTAACTCTGTGAGTGGAAGTCACATATCACAGAGCAGTTTCTCAGAAAGCTTCTTTCCAGATTTCATCGGAGGATATTTCCTTTTTCACCATAGCCGTCTACGGGCTTCCAAATATCACTTTGCCAATTCCACGAGAACTGTCTTAGCGAAAAGCTTCTTGAGGGAAAAGCTGCAACTCTGAGAGATGATTTCACAGAACACAAAGAAGTTTCTCAGAAAGCTTCTTTCTCTTTGTTATCGGAGGATATTTCCTTTGGCCCTATAGTATTCAAAGGGATCCGATATATCTGTTGTCAGATTCCACAGAAATAAGGCTAGCAAAGAGATCCACGAAATACAGATGTAACTCTGTGAGTGGAAGTCACATATCACAGAGCAGTTTCTCAGAAAGCTTCTTTCCAGATTTCATCTGAGGATATTTCCTTTTTCACCATAGCCCTCTATGGGCTTCCAAATATCACTTTGCCAATTCCACAAGAACTGTCTTAGCGAAAGGCTTCTTGAGGGGAAAGCTGCAACTCTGGGAGATGATTTCACAGAACACAAAAAAGTTTCTCAGAAAGCTTCTTTCTCTTTGTTATCGGAGGATATTTCCTTTGGCCCTATAGTCTTCAAAGGGATCCGAAATATCTGTTCTCGGATTCCACAGAAGTAAGGCTAGCAAAGAGATCCATGAAATACAGATTTAACTCTGTGAGTGGAAGTCACGTATCACAGAGCAGTTTCTCAGAAAGCTTCTTTCCAGATTTCATCTGAGGATATTTCCTTTTTCACCATAGCCCTCTATGGGCTTCCAAATATCACTTTGCCAATTCCACAAGAACTGTCTTAGCGAAAGGCTTCTT
The DNA here is from genome assembly GCF_049350105.2 of Macaca mulatta. Lineage (NCBI taxonomy): Eukaryota > Metazoa > Chordata > Mammalia > Primates > Cercopithecidae > Macaca > Macaca mulatta. Next base: position 35,478,482 of record NC_133417.1, read on the forward strand.
GAAGGGAAAGCTGTAACTCTATGAGATGATTTCAAAGAACACAAAGAAGTTTCTCAGAAAGCTTCTTTCTCTTCGTTTTCGGAGGATATTTCCTTTGGCCCTATAGTCTTCAAAGGGATCCGAAATATCTGTTCTCAGATTCCACAGAAATAAGGCTTGCAAAGAGATCCACGAAATACAGATGTAACGCTGTGAGTGGAAGTCACATATCACAGAGCAGTTTCTCAGAAAGCTTCTTTCCAGATATCATTGGAGGGTATTTCCTTTTTCACAATAGCCCTCTATGGGCTTCCAAATATCACTTTGCCAATTCCACAAAAACTGTCTTAGCGAAAGGCTTCTTAAGGGGAAAGCTGTAACTCTGGGAGATGATTTCACAGAACACAAAGAAGTTTCTCAGAAAGCTTCTTTCTCTTTGTTATCGGAGGATATTTCCTTTGGCCCTATAGTCTTCAAAGGGATCCGAAATATCTGTTCTCAGACTCCACAGAAATAAGGCTAGCAAAGAGATCCACGAAATACAGATGAAACTCTGTGAGTGGAAGTCTCATATCACAGAGCAGTTTCTCAGAATGCTTCTTTCCAGATTTCATCGGAGGATATTTCCTTTTTCACCATAGCCCTCTATGGGCTTCCAAATATCACTTTGCCAATTCCACAAGAACTGTCTTAGCGAAAGGCTTCTTGAGGGGAAAGCTGTAACTCTGTGAGATGATTTCACAGAACACAAAGAAGTTTCTCAGAAAGCTTGTATCTCTTTGTTATCGGAGGATATTTCCTTTGGCCCTATAGTCTTCAAAGGGATCCGAAATATCTGTTCTCAGATTCCACAGAAATAAGGCTAGCAAAGAGATCCACGAAATAAAGATGTAACTCTGTGAGTGGAAGTCACATATCACAGAGCAGTTTCTCAGAAAGCTTCTTTCCAGATTTCATCGGAGGATATTTCCTTTTTCACCATAGCCCTCTATGGGCTTCCAAATATCACTTTGCCAATTCCACAAGAACTGTCTTAGCGAAAGGCTTCTTGAGGGGAAAGCTGTAACTCTATGAGATGATTTCACAGAACACAAAGAAGTTTCTCAGAAAGCTTCTTTCTCTTTGTTATCGGAGGATATTTCCATTGGCCCTATAGTCTTCAAAGGGATCCGAAATATCTGTTATCAGATTCCACAGAAATAAGGCTAGCAAAGAGATCCACGAAATACAGATGTAACTCTGTGAGTGGAAGTCACATATCACAGAGCAGTTTCTCAGAAAGCTTCTTTCCAGATTTCATCGGAGGATATTTCCTTTTTCACCATAGCCCTCTATGGGCTTCCAAATATCACTTTGCCAATTCCACAAGAACTGTCTTAGCGAAAGGCTTCTTGAGGGGAAAGCTGTAACTCTGTGAGATGATTTCACAGAACACAAAGAAGTTTCTCAGAAAGCTTCTTTCTCTTTGTTATCGGAGGATATTTCCTTTGGCCCTATAGTCTTCAAAGGGATCCGAAATATCTGTTCTCAGATTCCACAGAAATAAGGCTAGCAAAGAGATCCACAAAATACAGATGTAACTCTGTGAGTGGAAGTCACATATCACAGAGCAGTTTCTCAGAAAGCTTCTTTCCAGATATCATTGGATGGTATTTCCTTTTTCACAATAGCCCTCTATGGGCTTCCAAATATCACTTTTCCAATTCCACGAAAACTGTCTTAGCGAAAGGCTTCTTCAGTGGAAAGCTGTAACTCTGGGAGATGATTTCACAGAACACAAAGAAGTTTCTCAGAAAGCTTCTTTCTCTTTGTTATCGGAGGATATTTCCTTTGGCCCTATAGTCTTCAAAGGGATCCGAAATATCTGTTCTCAGACTCCACAGAAATAAGGCTAGCAAAGAGATCCACGAAATACAGATGAAACTCTGTGAGTGGAAGTCTCATATCACAGAGCAGTTTCTCAGAATGCTTCTTTCCAGATTTCATCGGAGGATATTTCCTTTTTCACCATAGCCCTCTATGGGCTTCCAAATATCACTTTGCCAATTCCACAAGAACTGTCTTAGCGAAAGGCTTCTTGAGTGGAAAGCTGTAACTCTGGGAGATGATTTCACAGAACACAAAGAAGTTTCTCAGAAAGCTTCTTTCTCTTTGTTATCGGAGGATATTTCCTTTGGCACTATAGTCTTCAAAGGGATCCGAAATATCTGTTCTCAGATTCCACAGAAATAAGGCTAGCAAAGAGATCCAAGAAATACAGATGTAACGCTGTGAGTGGAAGTCTCATATCACAGAGCAGTTTCTCAGAATGCTTCTTTCCACATTTCATCGGAGGATATTTCCTTTTTCAAGATAGCCCTCTATGGGCTTCCAAATATCACTTTGCCAATTCCACAAGAACTGTCTTAGCGAAAGGCTTCTTGAAAGGAAAGCTGTAAGTCTGTGAGATGATTTCACAGAACACAAAGAAGTTTCTCAGAAAGCTTCTTTCTCTTTGTTATCGGAGGATATTTCCTTTGGCCCTTTAGTCTTCAAAGGATCCGAAGTATCTGTTCTCAGATTCCACAGAAATAAGGCTAGCAAAGAGATCCACGAAATACAGATGTAACTCTGTGAGTGGAAGTCACATATCACAGAGCAGTTTCTCAGAAAGCTTCTTTCCAGATTTCATCGGAGGATATTTCCTTTTTCACCATAGCCGTCTATGGGCTTCCAAATATCACTTTGCCAATTCCACGAGAACTGTCTTAGCGAAAAGCTTCTTGAGGGAAATGCTGCAAATCTGAGAGATGATTTCACAGAACACAAAGAAGTTTCTCAGGAAGCTTCTTTCTCTTTGTTATGGGACGATATTTCCTTTGGCCCTATAGTCTTCAAAGGGATTCTAAATATCTGCTCTCAGATTCCACAGAAATAAGGCTAGCAAAGAGATCCACGAAATACAGATGTAACTCTGTGAGTGGAAGTCACATATCACAGAGCAGTTTCTCAGAAAGCTTCTTTCCAGATTTCATCGGAGGATATTTCCTTTTTCACCATAGCCGTCTATGGGCTTCCAAATATCACTTTGCCAATTCCACAAGAACTGTCTTAGCGAAAGGCTTCTTGAGGGGAAAGCTGTAACTCTGTGAGATGATTTCACAGAACACAAAGAAGTTTCTCAGAAAGCTTCTTTCTCTTTGTTATGGGAGGATATTTCCTTTGGCCCTATAGTCTTCAAAGGGATTCTAACTATCTGCTCTCAGATTCCACAGAAATAAGGCTAGCAAAGAGATCCAGGAAATACTGATGTAACTCTGTGAGTGGAAATCACATATCACAGAGCAGTTTCCCAGAAAGCTTCTTTCCAGATTTCATTCGAGGATATTTCCTTTTTCACCTTAGCCCTCTATGGGCTTCCAAATATCACTTTGCCAATTCCACAAGAACTGTCTTAGCGAAAGGCTTCTTGAGGGGAAAGCTGTAACTCTGTGAGATGATTTCACAGAACACAAAGAAGTTTCTCAGAAAGCTGCTATCTCTTTGTTATCGGAGGATATTTCCTTTTGCCCTATAGTCTTCAAAGGGATCCGAAATATCTGTTCTCGGATTCCACAGAAGTAAGGCTAGCAAAGAGATCCATGAAATACAGATTTAACTCTGTGAGTGGAAGTCACGTATCACAGAGCAGTTTCTCAGAAAGCTTCTTTGAGGATTTCATCTGAGGATATTTCCTTTTTCACCATAGCCCTCTATGGGCTTCCAAATATCACTTTGCCAATTCCACAAGAACTGTCTTAGCGAAAGGCTTCTTGAGGGGAAAGCTGTCACTCTATGAGATGATTTCACAGAACACAAAGAAGTTTCTCAGAAAGCTTCTTTCTCTTTGTTTTCGGAGGATATTTCCTTTGGCCCTATAGTCTTCAAAGGGATCCGAAATATCTGTTCTCAGATTCCACAGAAATAAGGCTAGCAAAGAGATCCACGAAATACAGATGTAACTCTGTGAGTGGAAGTCACATATCACAGAGCAGTTTCTCAGAAAGCTTCTTTCCAGATTTCATTGGAGGGCATTTCCTTTTTCACAATAGCCCTCTATGGGCTTCCAAATATCACTTTGCCAATTCCACAAGAACTGTCTTAGCGAAAGGCTTCTTGAGGGGAAAGCTGCAACTCTGTGAGATGATTTCACAGAACACAAAGAAGTTTCTCGGAAAGCTTCTTTCTCTTTGTTATCGGAGGATATTTCCTTTGGCCCTATAGTCTTCAAAGGGATCCGAAATATCTGTTCTCAGATTCCACAGAAATAAGGCTAGCAAAGAGATCCACGAAATACAGATGTAACTCTGTGAGTGCAAGTCACATATCACAGAGCAGTTTCTCAGAAAGCTTCTTTCCAGATTTCATTGGAGATTATTTCCTTTTTCACCATAGCCCTCAATGGGCTTCCAAATATCACTTTGCCAATTCCACAAGAACTGTCTTAGCGAAAGGCTTCTTGAGGGGAAAGCTGTAACTCTGTGAGATGATTTCACAGAACACAAAGAAGTTTCTCAGAAAGCTTTTTTCTCTTTGTTATCGGAGGATATTTCCTTTGGCCCTATAGTCTTCAAAGGGATCCGAAATATCTGTTCTCAGACTCCACAGAAATAAGGCTAGCAAAGAGATCCAGGAAATACAGATGAAACTCTGTGAGTGGAAGTCTCATATCACAGAGCAGTTTCTCAGAATGCTGCTTTCCAGATTTCATCGGAGGATATTTCCTTTTTAACCATAGCCCTCTATGGGCTTCCAAATATCACTTTGCCAATTCCACAAGAACTGTCTTATCGAAAGGCTTCTTGAGGGGAAAGCTGTAACTCTGTGAGATGATTTCACAGAACACAAAGAAGTTTCTCAGAAAGCTTCTTTCTCTTTGTTATCGGAGGATATTTCCTTTGGCCCTATAGTCTTCAAAGGGGTCCGAAATATCTGTTCTCAGATTCCACAGAAATAAGGCTAGCAAAGAGATCCACAAAATACAGATGTAACTCTGTGAGTGGAAGTCACATATCACAGAGCAGTTTCTCAGAAAGCTTCTTTCCAGATTTCATTGGAGGGTATTTCCTTTTTCACAATAGCCCTCTAAGGGCTTCCAAATATCACTTTGCCAATTCCACAAAAACTGTCTTTGCGAAAGGCTTCTTCAGGGGAAAGCTGTAACTCTGGGAGATGATTTCACAGAACACAAAGAAGTTTCTCAGAAAGCTTCTTTCTCTTTGTTATCGGAGGATATTTCCTTTGGCCCTATAGTCATCAAAGGGATCCGAAATATCTGTTCTCAGTTTCCACCGAAATAAGGCTAGCAAAGAGATCCACGAAATACAGATGTAACTCTGTGAGTGGAAGTCACATATCACAGAGCAGTTTCTCAGAAGGCTTCTTTCCAGATTTCATCGGAGGATATTTCCTTTTTCACCATAGCCCTCTATGGGCTTCCAAATATCACTTTGCCAATTCCACAAGAACTGTCTTAGCGAAAGGCTTCTTGAGGGGAAAGCTGTAACTCTGTGAGATGATTTCACAGAACACAAAGAATTTTCTCAGAAAGCTTCTTTCTCTTTGTTATCGGAGGATATTTAATTTGGCCCTATAGTCTTCAAAGGGTTTCTAAATATCGGCTCTCAGATTCCACAGAAAAAAGGCTAGCAAAGAGATGCACGAAATACAGATGTAACTCTGTGTGTGGAAGTCAAATATCACAGAGCAGTTTCTCAGAAAGCTTCTTTCCAGATTTCATTGGAGGATATTTCCTTTTTCACCATAGCCCTCTATGGGCTTCCAAATATCACTTTGCCAATTCCACAAGAACTGTCTTAGCTAAAGGCTTCTTGAGGAGAAAGCTGTAACTCTGTGAGATGATTTCACAGAACACAAAGAAGTTTCTCAGAAAGCTTGTTTCTCTTTGTTATCGGACGATATTTCCTTTGGCCCTATAGTCTTCAATGGGATCCGAAATATCTGTTCTCAGATTCCACAGAAATAAGGCTAGCAAAGACATCCACGAAATACAGATGTAACTCTGTGAGTGGAAGTCACATATCACAGAGCAGTTTCTCAGAAAGTTCTTTCCAGATTTCATCGGAGGATATTTCCTTTTTCACCATAGCCCTCTATGGGCTTCTAAATATCACTTTGCCAATTCCACAAGAACTGTCTTAGCGAAAGGATTCTTGAGGGGAAAGCTGTAACTCTGTGAGATGATTTCACAGAACACAAAGAAGTTTCTCAGAAAGCTTCTTTCTCTTTGTTATGGGAAGATATTTCCTTTGGCCCTATAGTCTTCAAAGGGTTTTTAAATATCTGCTCTCAGATTCCACAGAAATGAGGCTAGCAAAGAGATCCACGAAATACAGATGTAACTCTGTGAGTGGAAGTAACATATCACAGAGCAGTTACTCAGAAAGCTTCTTTCCAGATTTCATTGGAGGATATTTCCTTTTTCACCATAGCCGTCTATGGGCTTCCAAATATCACTTTGCCAATTCCACAAGAACTGTCTTAGCGAAAGGCTTCTTGAGGAGAAAGCTGTAACTCTGTGAGATGATTTCACAGAACACAAAGAAGTTTCTCAGAAAGCTTCTTTCTCTTTGTTATCGGAGGTATTTCCTTTGGCCCTATAGTCTTCATTGGGATCGGAAATATCTGTTCTCAGATCCACAGAAATAAGGCTAGCAAAGAGATCCACGAAATACAGATGTAACTCTGTGAGTGGAAGTCACATATCACAGAGCAGTTTCTCAGAAAGCTTCTTTCCAGATTTCATCTGAGGATATTTCCTTTTTCACCATAGCCCTCTATGGGCTTCCAAATATCACTTTGCCAATTCCACAAGAACTGTCTTAGCGAAAGGCTTCTTGAGGGGAGAGCTGTAACTCTGTGAGATGATTTCACAGAACACAAAGAAGTTTCTCAGAAAGGTTCTTTCTCTTTGTTATCGGAGGATATTTCCTTTGGCCCTATAGTCTTCAAAGGGATCCGAAATATCTGTTCTCAGATTCCACAGAAATAAGGCTAGCAAAGAGATCCACAAAATACAGATGTAACCCTGTGAGTGGAACTCACATATCACAGAGCAGTTTCTCAGAAAGCTTCTTTCCGGATTTCATTGGAGGGTATTTTCTTTTTCACAATAGCCCTCTATGGGCTTCCAATTATCACTTTGCCAATTCAACAAAAACTGTCTTAGCGAAAGGCTTCTTCTGGGGAAAGCTGTAACTCTGTGAGATGATTTCACGGAACACAAAGAAGTTTCTCAGAAAGCTTCTATCTCTTTGTTATCGGAGGATATTTCCTTTGGCCCTATAGTCTTCAAAGGGATCCGAAATATCTGTTCTCAGATTCCACAGAAATAAGGCTAGCAAAGAGATCCACGAAATACAGATGTAACTCTGTGAGTGGAAGTCACATATCACAGAGCAGTTTCTCAGAAAGCTTCTTTCCAGATTTAATTCGAGGATATTTCCTTTTTCACCATAGCCCTCTATGGGCTTCCAAATATCACTTCGCCAATTCCACAAGAACTGTCTTACCGAAAGGCTTCTTGAGGGGAAAGCTGTAACTCTATGAGATGATTTCACAGAACACAAAGAAGTTTCTCAGAAAGCTTCTTTCTCTTTGTTATGGGAGGATATTTCCTTTGGCCCTATAGTCTTCAAAGGGATCCGAAATATCTGTTCTCAGATACCACAGAAATAATGCTAGCAAAGAGATCCGCGAAATACAGATGTAACTCTGTGAGTGGAAGTCACATATCATAGAGCAGTTTCTCAGAAAGCTTCTTTCCAGATTTCATCGGAGGATATTTCCTTTTTCACCGTAGCCCCAAATGGGCTTCCAAATATCACTTTGCCAATTCCACAAGAACTGTCTTAGCCAAAGGCTTCTTGAGGGGACAGCTGTAACTCTGTGAGATGATTTCACAGAACACAAAGAAGTTTCTCAGGAAGCTTCTTTCTCTTTGTTATGGGAGGATATTTCCTTTGGCCCTATAGTCTTCAAAGGGATTCTAAATATCTGCTCTCAGATTCCACAGAAATAAGGCTAGCAAAGAGATACACGAAATACAGATGTAACTCTGTGAGTGGAAGTCACATATCACAGAGCAGTTTCTCAGAAAGCTTCTTTCCAGATTTCATTGGAGATTATTTCCTTTTTCACCACAGCCCTCTATGGGCTTCCAAATATCACTTTGCCAATTCCACAAGAACTGTCTTAGCGAAAGGCTTCTTGAGGGGAAAGCTGTAACTCTGTGAGATGATTTCACAGAACACAAAGAAGTTTCTCAGAAAGCTTCTTTCTCTTTGTTATCGGAGGATATTTCCTTTGGCCCTATAGTCTTCAAAGGGATCCGAAATATCTGTTCTCAGATTCCACAGAAATAAGGCTAGCAAAGAGATCCCCAAAATACAGATGTAACTCTGTGAGTGGAACTCACATATCACAGAGCAGTTTCTCAGAAAGCTTCTTTCCGGATTTCATTGGAGGGTATTTTCTTTTTCACAATAGCCCTCTATGGGCTTCCAAATATCAGTTTGCCAATTCCACAAAAACTGTCTTAGCAAAAGGCTTCTTCAGGGGAAAGCTGTAACTCTGGGAGATGATTTCACAGAACACAAAGAAGTTTCTCAGAAAGCTTCTTTCTCTTTGTTATCGGAGGATATTTCCTTTGGCCCTATAGTCTTCAAAGGGATCCGAAATATCTGTTCTCAGACTCCACAGAAATAAGGCTAGCAAAGAGATCCAGGAAATACAGATGAAACTCTGTGAGTGGAAGTCTCATATCACTGAGCAGTTTCTCAGAATGCTTCTTTCCAGATTTCATCGGAGGATATTTCCTTTTTCACCATAGCCCTCTATGGGCTTCCAAATATCACTTTGCCAATTCCACAAGAACTGTCTTAGCGAAAGGCTTCTTGAGGGGAAAGCTGTAACTCTGTGAGATGATTTCACGGAACACAAAGAAGTTTCTCAGAAAGCTTCTATCTCTTTGTTATCTGAGGATATTTCCTTTGGCCCTATAGTCTTCAAAGGGATCCGAAATATCTGTTCTCAGATTCCACAGAAATAAGGCTAGCAAAGAGATCCACGAAATAGAGATGTAACTCCGTGAGTGCAAGTCAGTTGTCACAGAGCAGTTTCTCAGAAAGCTTCTTTCCAGATTTCATCGGAGGGTATTTCCTTTTTCACCATAGCCCTCTATGGGCTTCCAAATATCACTTTGCCAATTCCACAAGAACTGTCTTAGCGAAAGGCTTCTTGAGGGGAAAGCTGTAACTCTGTGAGATGATTTCACAGAACACAAAGAAGTTTCTCAGAAAGCTTCTTTCTCTTTGTTATGGGAGGATATTTCCTTTGGCCCTATAGTCTTCAAAGGGATTCTAACTATCTGCTCTCAGATTCCACAGAAATAAGGCTAGCAAAGAGATCCACGAAATACAGATGTAACTCTGTGAGTGGAAGTCACATATCACAGAGCAGTTTCTCAGAAAGCTTCTTTCCAGATTTCATCGGAGGATATTTCCTTTTTCACCATAGCCCTCTATGGGCTTCCAAATATCACTTTGCCAATTCCACAAGAACTGTCTTAGCGAAAGGCTTCTTGAGGGGAAAGCTGTAACTCTGTGAGATGATTTCACAGAACACAAAGAAGTTTCTCAGAAAGCTTCTTTCTCTTTGTTATGGGAGGATATTTCCTTTGGCCCTATAGTCTTCAAAGGGATTCTAACTATCTGCTCTCAGATTCCACAGAAATAAGGCTAGCAAAGAGATCCACGAAATACTGATGTAACTCTGTGAGTGGAAATCACATATCACAGAGCAGTTTCTCAGAAAGCTTCTTTCCAGATTTCATTCGAGGATATTTCCTTTTTCACCTTAGCCCTCTATGGGCTTCCAAATATCACTTTGCCAATTCCACAAGAACTGTCTTAGCGAAAGGCTTCTTGAGGGGAAAGCTGTAACTCTGTGAGATGATTTCACAGAACACAAAGAAGTTTCTCAGAAAGCTTCTTTCTCTTTGTTATCGGAGGATATTTCCTTTGGCCTTATAGTCTTCAAAGGGATCCGAAATATCTGTTCTCAGAGTCCACAGAAATAAGGCTAGCAAAGAGATCCACGAAATACAGATGAAACTCTGTGAGTGGAAGTCTCATATCACAGAGCAGTTTCTCAGAATGCTTCCTTCCAGATTTCATCGGAGGATATTTCCTTTTTCACCTTAGCCCCCTATGGGCTTCCAAATATCACTTTGCCAATTCCACAAGAACTGTCTTAGCGAAAGGCTTCTTGAGGGGACAGCTGTAACTCTGTGAGATGATTTCACAGAACACAAAGAAGTTTCTCAGGAAGCTTCTTTCTCTTTGTTATGGGACGATATTTCCTTTGGCCCTATAGTCTTCAAAGGGATTCTAAATATCTGCTCTCAGATTCCACAGAAATAAGGCTAGCAAAGAGATCCACGAAATACAGATGTAAATCTGTGAGTGGAAGTCACATATCACAGAGCAGTTTCTCAGAAAGCTTCTATCCAGATTTCATTGGAGATTATTTCCTTTTTCACCATAGCCCTCTAAGGGCTTCCAAATATCACTTTGCCAATTCCACAAGAACTGTCTTAGCGAAAGACTTCTTGAGGGGAAAGCTGTAACTCTGTGAGATGATTTCACAGAACACAAAGAAGTTTCTCAGAAAGCTTCTTTCTCTTTGTTATAGGAGGATATTTCCTTTGGCCCTATAGTCTTCAAGGGATCCGAAATATCTGTTCTCAGATTCCACAGAAATAAGGCTAGCAAGGAGATCCACGAACTACAGATGTAACTCTGTGAGTGGAAGTCACATATCCCAGAGCAGTTTCTCAGAAAGCTTCTTTCCAGATTTCATCGGAGGATATTTCCTTTTTCACCATAGCCCTCTATGGGCTTCCAAATATCACTTTGCCAATTCCACAAGAACTGTCTTAGCGAAAGGCTTCTTGAGGGGAAAGCTGTAACTCTGTGAGATGATTTCACAGAACACAAAGAAGTTTCTCAGAAAGCTTCTTTCTCTTTGTTATGGGAGGATATTTCCTTTGGCCCTATAGTCTTCAAAGGGATTCTAACTATCTGCTCTCAGATTCCACAGAAATAAGTCGAGCAAAGAGATCCACGAAATACTGATGTAACTATGTGAGTGGAAATCACATATCACAGAGCAGTATCCCAGAAAGCTTCTTTCCAGATTTCATTCGAGGATATTTCCTTTTTCACCTTAGCCCTCTATGGGCTTCCAAATATCACTTTGCCAATTCCACAAGAACTGTCTTAGCGAAAGGCTTCTTGAGGGGAAAGCTGTAACTCTGTGAGATGATTTCACAGAACACAAAGAAGTTTCTCAGAAAGCTTCTATCTCTTTGTTATCGGAGGATATTTCCTTTGGCACTATAGTCTTCAAAGGGATCCGAAATATCTGTTCTCAGATTCCACAGAAATAAGGCTAGCAAAGAGATCCACGAAATACAGATGTAACGCTGTGAGTGGAAGTCTCATATCACAGAGCAGTTTCTCAGAATGCTTCTTTCCAGATTTCATCGGAGGATATTTCCTTTTTCACCATAGCCGTCTATGGGCTTCCAAATATCACTTTGCCAATTCCACAAGAACTGTCTTAGCGAAAGGCTTCTTGAAAGGAAAGCTGTAAGTCTGTGAGATGATTTCACAGAACACAAAGAAGTTTCTCAGAAAGCTTCTTTCTCTTTGTTATCGGAGGATATATCCTTTGGCCCTTTAGTCTTCAAAGGGATCCGAAGTATCTGTTCTCAGATTCCACAGAAATAAGGCTAGCAAAGAGATCCACGAAATACAGATGTAACTCTGTGAGTGGAAGTCACATATCACAGAGCAGTTTCTCAGAAAGCTTCTTTCCAGATTTAATCGGAGGATATTTCCTTTTTCACCATAGCCGTCTATGGGCTTCCAAATATCACTTTGCCAATTCCACGAGAACTGTCTTAGCGAAAAGCTTCTTGAGGGAAATGCTGCAACTCTGAGAGATGATTTCACAGAACACAAAGAAGTTTCTCAGAAAGCTTCTTTCTCTTTGTTATCGGAGGATATTTCCTTTGGCCCTATAGTATTCAAAGGGATCCGATATATCTGTTCTCAGATTCCACAGAAATAAGGCTAGCAAAGAGATCCACGAAATACAGATGTAACTCTGAGAGTGGAAGTCACATATCACAGAGCAGTTTCTCAGAAAGCTTCTTTCCAGATTTCATCGGAGGATATTTCCTTTTTCACCATAGCCCTCTATGGGCTTCCAAATATCACTTTGCCAATTCCACAAGAACTGTCTTAGCGAAAGGCTTCTTGAGGGGAAGCTGTAACTCTATGAGATGATTTCACAGAACACAAAGAAGTTTCTCAGAAAGCTTCTTTCTCTTTGTTATCGGAGGATATTTCCTTTGGCCCTATAGTCTTCAAAGGGATCCGAAATATCTGTTCTCAGATACCACAGAAATAAGGGAAGCAAAGAGATCCACGAAATACAGATGTAACTCTGTGAGTGGAAGTCACATATCATAGAGCAGTTTCTCAGAAAGCTTCTGTCCAGATTTCATCGGAGGATATTTCCTTTTTCACCTTAGCCCCCTATGGGCTTCCAAATATCACTTTGCCAATTCCACAAGAACTGTCTTAGCGAAAGGCTTCTTGAGGGGACAGCTGTAACTCTGTGAGATGATTTCACAGAACACAAAGAAGTTTCTCAGGAAGCTTCTTTCTCTTTGTTATGGGAGGATATTTCCTTTGGCCCTATAGTCTTCAAAGGGATTCTAAATATCTGCTCTCAGATTCCACAGAAATAAGGCTAGCAAAGAGATCCACGAAATACAGATGTAAATCTGTGAGTGGAAGTCACATATCACAGAGCAGTTTCTCAGAAAGCTTCTATCCAGATTTCATTGGAGATTATTTCCTTTTTCACCATAGAACTCTAAGGGCTTCCAAATATCACTTTGCCAATTCCACAAGAACTGTCTTAGCGAAAGGCTTCTTGAGGGGAAAGCTGTAACTCTGTGAGATGATTTCACAGAACACAAAGAAGTTTCTCAGAAAGCTTCTATCTCTTTGTTATCGGAGGATATTTCCTTTTGCCCTATAGTCTTCAAAGGGATCCGAAATATCTGTTCTCGGATTCCACAGAAGTAAGGCTAGCAAAGAGATCCATGAAATACAGATTTAACTCTGTGAGTGGAAGTCACGTATCACAGAGCAGTTTCTCAGAAAGCTTCTTTCCAGATTTCATCTGAGGATATTTCCTTTTTAACCATAGCCCTCTATGGGCTTCCAAATATCACTTTGCCAATTCCACAAGAACTGTCTTAGCGAAAGGCTTCTTGAGGGGAAAGCTGTAACTCTATGAGATGATTTCACAGAACACAAAGAAGTTTCTCAGAAAGCTTCTTTCTCTTTGTTTTCGGAGGATATTTCCCTTGGCCCTGTAGTCTTCAAAGGGATCCGAAATATCTGTTCTCTGATTCCACAGAAATAAGGCTAGCAAAGAGATCCACGAAATACAGATGTAACTCTGTGAGTGGAAGTCACATATCACAGAGCAGTTTCTCAGAAAGCTTCTTTCCAGATTTCATTGGAGGGTATTTCCTTTTTCACAATAGCCCTCTATGGGCTTCCAAATATCACTTTGCCAATTCCACAAGAACTGTCTTAGCGAAAGGCTTCTTGAGGGGAAAGCTGCAACTCTGTGAGATGATTTCACAGAACACAAAGAAGTTTCTCAGAAAGCTTCATTCTCTTTGTTATCGGAGGATATTTCCTTTGGCCCTATAGTCTTCAAAGGGATCCGAAATATCTGTTCTCAGATTCCACAGAAATAAGGCTAGCAAAGAGATCCACAAAATACAGATGTAACTCTGTGAGTGGAAGTCACATATCACAGAGCAGTTTCTCAGAAAGCTTCTTTCCAGATATCATTGGATGGTATTTCCTTTTTCACAATAGCCCTCTATGGGCTTCCAAATATCACTTTTCCAATTCCACCAAAACTGTCTTAGCGAAAGGCTTCTTCAGTGGAAAGCTGTAACTCTGGGAGATGATTTCACAGAACACAAAGAAGTTTCTCAGAAAGCTTCTTTCTCTTTGTTATCGGAGGATATTTCCTTTGGCCCTATAGTCTTCAAAGGGATCCGAAATATCTGTTCTCAGAATCCACAGAAATAAGGCTAGCAAAGAGATCCACGAAATACAGATGAAACTCTGTGAGTGGAAGTCTCATATCACAGAGCAGTTTCTCAGAATGCTTCTTTCCAGATTTCATCGGAGGATATTTCCTTTTTCACCATAGCCCTCTATGGGCTTCCAAATATCACTTTGCCAATTCCACAAGAACTGTCTTAGCGAAAGGCTTCTTGAGTGGAAAGCTGTAACTCTGGGAGATGATTTCACAGAACACAAAGAAGTTTCTCAGAAAGCTTCTTTCTCTTTGTTATCGGAGGATATTTCCTTTGGCACTATAGTCTTCAAAGGGATCCGAAATATCTGTTCTCAGATTCCACAGAAATAAGGCTAGCAAAGAGATCCACGAAATACAGATGTAACGCTGTGAGTGGAAGTCTCATATCACAGAGCAGTTTCTCAGAATGCTTCTTTCCAGATTTCATCGGAGGGTATTTCCTTTTTCACCATAGCCGTCTATGGGCTTCCAAATATCACTTTGCCAATTCCACAAGAACTGTCTTAGCGAAAGGCTTCTTGAAAGGAAAGCTGTAAGTCTGTGAGATGATTTCAGAGAACACAAAGAAGTTTCTCAGAAAGCTTCTTTCTCTTTGTTATCGGAGGATATTTCCTTTGGCCCTTTAGTCTTCAAAGGGATCCGAAGTATCTGTTCTCAGATTCCACAGAAATAAGGCTAGCAAAGAGATCCACGAAATACAGATGTAACTCTGTGAGTGGAAGTCACATATCACAGAGCAGTTTCTCAGAAAGCTTCTTTCCAGATTTCATCGGAGGATATTTCCTTTTTCACCATAGCCGTCTATGGGCTTCCAAATATCACTTTGCCAATTCCACGAGAACTGTCTTAGCGAAAAGCTTCTTGAGGGAAAAGCTGCAACTCTGAGAGATGATTTCACAGAACACAAAAAGTTTCTCAGAAAGCTTCTTTCTCTTTGTTATCGGAGGATATTTCCTTTGGCCCTATAGTATTCAAAGGGATCCGATATATCTGTTCTCAGATTCCACAGAAATAAGGCTAGAAAAGAGATCCACGAAATACAGATGTAACTCTGTGAGTGGAAGTCTCATATCACAGAGCAGTTTCTCAGAAAGCTTCTTTCCAGATTTCATGGGAAGATATTTCCTTTTTCACCATAGCCCTCTATGGGCTTCCAAATATCACTTTGCCAATTCCACAAGAACTGTCTTAGCGAAAGGCTTCTTGAGGGGAAAGCTGTAACTCTGTGAGATGATTTCAAAGAACACAAAGAAGTTTCTCAGAAAGCTTCTTTCTCTTTGTTATCGGAGGATATTTCCTTTGGCCCTATAGTGTTCAAAGGGATCCGAAATATCTGTTCTCAGATTCCACAGAAATAAGGCTAGCAAAGAGATCCACGAAATACAGATGGAACTCTGTGAGTGGAAGTCACATATCACAGAGCAGTTTCTCAGAAAGCTTCTTTCCAGATTTCATCGGAGGATATTTCCCTTTTCACAATAGCTCTCTAGGGGCTTCCAAATATCACTTTGCCAATTCCACAAGAACTGTCTTATCGAAAGACTTCTTGAGGGGAAAGCTGAAACTCTGGGAGATGATTTCACAGAACACAAAGAAGTTTCTCAGAAAGCTTCTTTCTCTTTGTTATCGGAGGATATTTCTTTTGGCCCTAGAGTCTTCAAAGGGATCCGAAATATCTGTTCTCAGATTCCACAGAAATAAGGCTAGCAAAGAGATCCATGAAATACAGATGTAACTCTGTGAGTGGAAGTCACATATCACAGAGCAGTTTCTCAGAAAGCTTCTTTCCAGATTTAATTCGAGGATATTTCCTTTTTCACCATAGCCCTCTATGGGCTTCCAAATATCACTTCGCCAATTCAACAAGAACTGTCTTACCGAAAGGCTTCTTGAGGTGAAAGCTGTAACTCTATGAGATGATTTCACAGAACACAAAGAAGTTTCTCAGAACCTTCTTTCTCTTTGTTATGGGAGGATATTTCCTTTGGCTCTATAGTCATCAAAGGGATCCGAAATATCTGTTCTCAGATTCCACAGAAATAAGGATAGCAAAGAGATCCACGAAATACAGATGTAACTCTGTGAGTGGAAGTCACATATCACAGAGCAGTTTCTCAGAAAGCTTCTTTCCAGATTTCATTGGAGATTATTTCCTTTTTCACCATAGCCCTCTATGGGCTTCCAAATATCACTTTGCCAATTCCACAAGAACTGTCTTAGCGAAAGGCTTCTTGAGGGGAAAGCTGTAACTCTGTGAGATGATTTCACAGAACACAAAGAAGTTTCTCAGAAAGCTTCTTTCTCTTTGTTATGGGAGGATATTTCCTTTGGCCCTATAGTCTTCAAAGGGATTCTAACTATCTGCTCTCAGATTCCACAGAAATAAGGCTAGCAAAGATATCCACGAAATACTGATGTAACTCTGTGAGTGGAAATCACATATCACAGAGCAGTTTCCCAGAAAGCTTCTTTCCAGATTTCATTCGAGGATATTTCCTTTTTCACCTTAGCCCTCTATGGGCTTCCAAATATCACTTTACCAATTCCACAAGAACTGTCTTAGCGAAAGGCTTCTTGAGGGGAAAGCTGTAACTCTGTGAGATGATTTCACAGAACACAAAGAAGTTTCTCAGAAAGCTTCTATCTCTTTGTTATCGGAGGATATTTCCTTTTGCCCTATAGTCTTCAAAGGGACCCGAAATATCTGTTCTCGGATTCCACAGAAGTAAGGCTAGCAAAGAGATCCATGAAATACAGATTTAACTCTGTGAGTGGAAGTCACGTATCACAGAGCAGTTTCTCAGAAAGCTTCTTTCCAGATTTCATCTGAGGATATTTCCTTTTTCACCATAGCCCTCTATGGGCTTCCAAATATCACTTTGCCAATTCCACAAGAACTGTCTTAGCGAAAGGCTTCTTGAGGGGAAAGCTGTAACTCTATGAGATGATTTCACAGAACACAAAGAAGTTTCTCAGAAAGCTTCTTTCTCTTTGTTTTCGGAGGATATTTCCTTTGGCTCTATAGTCTTCAAAGGGATCCGAAATATCTGTTCTCAGATTCCACAGAAATAAGGCTAGCAAAGAGATCCACGAAATACAGATGTAACTCTGTGAGTGGAAGTCACATATCACAGAGCAGTTTCTCAGAAAGCTTCTTTCCAGATGTCATTGGAGGGTATTTCCTTTTTCACAATAGCCATCTATGGGCTTCCAAATATCACTTTGCCAATTCCACAAGAACTGTCTTAGCGAAAGGCTTCTTGAGGGGAAAGCTGCAACTCTGTGAGATGATTTCACAGAACACAAAGAAGTTTCTCAGAAAGCTTCTTTCTCTTTGTTATCGGAGGATATTTCTTTTGGCCCTATAGTCTTCAAAGGGATCCGAAATATCTGTTCTCAGATTCCACAGAAATAAGGCTAGCAAAGAGATCCACAAAATACAGATGTAACTCTGTGAGTGGAAGTCACATATCACAGAGCAGTTTCTCAGAAAGCTTCTTTCCAGATATCATTGGATGGTATTTCCTTTTTCAGAATAGCCCTCTATGGGCTTCCAAATATCACTTTTCCAATTCCACCAAAACTGTCTTAGCGAAAGGCTTCTTCAGTGGAAAGCTGTAACTCTGGGAGATGATTTCACAGAACACAAAGAAGTTTCTCAGAAAGCTTCTTTCTCTTTGTTATCGGAGGATATTTCCTTTGGCCCTATAGTCTTCAAAGGGATCCGAAATATCTGTTCTCAGAATCCACAGAAATAAGGCTAGCAAAGAGATCCACGAAATACAGATGAAACTCTGTGAGTGGAAGTCTCATATCACAGAGCAGTTTCTCAGAATGCTTCTTTCCAGATTTCATCGGAGGATATTTCCTTTTTCACCATAGCCCTCTATGGGCTTCCAAATATCACTTTGCCAATTCCACAAGAACTGTCTTAGCGAAAGGCTTCTTGAGTGGAAAGCTGTAACTCTGGGAGATGATTTCACAGAACACAAAGAAGTTTCTCAGAAAGCTTCTTTCTCTTTGTTATCGGAGGATATTTCCTTTGGCACTATAGTCTTCAAAGGGATCCGAAATATCTGTTCTCAGATTCCACAGAAATAAGGCTAGCAAAGAGATCCACGAAATATAGATGTAACGCTGTGAGTGGAAGTCTCATATCACAGAGCAGTTTCTCAGAATGCTTCTTTCCAGATTTCATCGGAGGGTATTTCCTTTTTCACCATAGCCGTCTATGGGCTTCCAAATATCACTTTGCCAATTCCACAAGAACTGTCTTAGCGAAAGGCTTCTTGAAAGGAAAGCTGTAAGTCTGTGAGATGATTTCAGAGAACACAAAGAAGTTTCTCAGAAAGCTTCTTTCTCTTTGTTATCGGAGGATATTTCCTTTGGCCCTTTAGTCTTCAAAGGGATCCGAAGTATCTGTTCTCAGATTCCACAGAAATAAGGCTAGCAAAGAGATCCACGAAATACAGATGTAACTCTGTGAGTGGAAGTCACATATCACAGAGCAGTTTCTCAGAAAGCTTCTTTCCAGATTTCATCGGAGGATATTTCCTTTTTCACCATAGCCGTCTATGGGCTTCCAAATATCACTTTGCCAATTCCACGAGAACTGTCTTAGCGAAAAGCTTCTTGAGGGAAAAGCTGCAACTCTGAGAGATGATTTCACAGAACACAAAGAAGTTTCTCAGAAAGCTTCTTTCTCTTTGTTATCGGAGGATATTTCCTTTGGCCCTATAGTCTTCAAACGGATCCGAAATATCTGTTCTCAGATTCCACAGAAATAAGGCTAGCAAAGAGATCCACGAAATACAGATGTAACTCTGTGAGTGGAAGTCACATATCACAGAGCAGTTTCTCAGAAAGCTTCTTTCCAGATTTCATCGGAGGATATTTCCTTTTTCAAGATAGCCCTCTATGGGCTTCCAAATATCACTTTGCCAATTCCACAAGAATTGTCTTAGCGAAAGGCTTCTTGAGAGGACAGCTGTAACTCTGTGAGATGATTTCACAGAACACAATGAAGTTTCTCAGAAAGCTTCTTTCTCTTTGTTATGGGAGGATATTTCCTTTCTCCCTATAGTCTTCAAAGGGATCCGAAATATCTGTTCTCAGATTCCACAGAAATAAGGCTAGCAAAGAGATCCACAAAATACAGAAGTAACTCTGTGAGTGGAAGTCATATATCACAGAGCAGTTTCTCAGAAAGCTTCTTTCCAGATTTCATCTGTGGATATTTCCTTTTTCAACATAGCCCTCTATGGGCTTCCAAATATCACTTTGTCAATTCCACAAGAACTGTCTTAGCGAAAGGCTTCTTGAGGGGAAAGCTGTAACTCTGTGAGATGATTTCACAGAACACAAAGAAGTTTCTCAGAAAGCTTCTTTCTCTTTGTTATCGGAGGATATTTCCTTTGGCTCTATAGTCATCAAAGGGATCCGAAATATCTGTTCTCAGATTCCACAGAAATAAGGATAGCAAAGAGATCCACGAAATACAGATGTAACTCTGTGAGTGGAAGTCACATATCACAGAGCAGTTTCTCAGAAAGCTTCTTTCCAGATTTCATTGGAGATTATTTCCTTTTTCACCATAGCCCACTTTGGGCTTCCAAATATCACTTTGCCAATTCCACAAGAACTGTCTTAGCGAAAGGCTTCTTGAGGGGAAAGCTGTAACTCTGTGAGATGATTTCACAGAACACAAAGAAGTTTCTCAGAAAGCTTCTTTCTCTTTGTTATCGGAGGATATTTCCTTTGGCCCTATTGTCTTCAACGGGATCCGAAATATCTGTTCTCAGATTCCACAGAAATAAGGCTAGCAAAGAGATCCACGAAATACCGATGTAACTCTGTGAGTGGAAGTCAGATATCACAGAGCAGTTTCTCAGAAAGCTTCTTTCCAGATTTCCTCGGAGGATATTTCCTTTTTCAAGATAGCCCTTTATGGGCTTCCAAATATCACTTTGCCAATTCCACAAGAATTGTCTTAGCGAAAGGCTTCTTGAGAGGACAGCTGTAACTCTGTGAGATGATTTCACAGAACACAATGAAGTTTCTCAGAAAGCTTCTTTCTCTTTGTTATGGGAGGATATTTCCTTTCTCCCTATAGTCTTCAAAGGGATCCGAAATATCTGTTCTCAGATTCCACAGAAATAAGGCTAGCAAAGAGATCCACAAAATACAGAAGTAACTCTAGTGGAAGTCATATATCACAGAGCAGTTTCTCAGAAAGCTTCTTTCCAGATTTCATCTGTGGATATTTCCTTTTTCAACATAGCCCTCTATGGGCTTCCAAATATCACTTTGTCAATTCCACAAGAACTGTCTTAGCGAAAGGCTTCTTGAAGGGAAAGCTGTAACTCTGTGAGATGATTTCACAGAACACAAAGAAGTTTCTCAGAAAGCTTCTTTCTCTTTGTTATCGGAGGATATTTCCTTTGGCTCTATAGTCATCAAAGGGATCCGAAATATCTGTTCTCAGATTCCACAGAAATAAGGATAGCAAAGAGATCCACGAAATACAGATGTAACTCTGTGAGTGGAAGTCACATATCACAGAGCAGTTTCTCAGAAAGCTTCTTTCCAGATTTCATTGGAGATTATTTCCTTTTTCACCATAGCCCTCTTTGGGCTTCCAAATATCACTTTGCCAATTCCACAAGAACTGTCTTAGCGAAAGGCTTCTTGAGGGGAAAGCTGTAACTCTGTGAGATGATTTCACAGAACACAAAGAAGTTTCTCAGAAAGCTTCTCTCTCTTTGTTATCGGAGGATATTTCCTTTGGCCCTATTGTCTTCAAAGGGATCCGAAATATCTGTTCTCAGATTCCACAGAAATAAGGCTAGCAAAGAGTTCCACGAAATACAGATGTAACTCTGTGAGTGGAAGTCAGATATCACAGAGCAGTTTCTCAGAAAGCTTCTTTCCAGATTTCATCGGAGGATATTTCCTTTTTCAAGATAGCCCTCTATGGTCTTCCAAATATCACTTTGCCAATTCCACAAGAACTGTCTTAGCGAAAGGCTTCTTGAGAGGAAAGCTGTAACTCTGTGAGATGATTTCACAGAACACAATGAAGTTTCTCAGAAAGCTTCTTTCTCTTTGTTATGGGAGGATATTTCCTTTCTCCCTATAGTATTCAAAGGGATCCGAAATATCTGTTCTCAGATTCCACAGAAATAAGGCTAGCAAAGAGATCCACGAAATACAGATGTAACTCTGTGAGTGGAAGTCACATATCACAGAGGAGTTTCTCAGAAACCTTCTTTCCAGATTTCATCGGAGGATATTTCCTTTTTCAGCATAGCCCTCTATGGGCTTCCAAATATCACTTTGCCAATTCCACAAGAACTGTCTTAGCGAAAGCCTTCTTGAGGGGAAACCTGTAACTCTGGGAGATGATTTCACAGAACACAAAGAAGTTTCTCAGAAAGCTTCTTTCTGTTTGTTATGGGAGGATATTTACTTTGACCCTATAGTCTTCAAAGGGATCCGAAATATCTGTTCTCAGATTCCACAGAAATAAGGCTAGCAAAGAGATCCACGAAATACAGATGTAAATCTGTGAGTGGAAGTCTCATATCACAGAGCAGTTTCTCAGAAAGCTTCATTCCAGATTTAATCGGAAGATATTTCCTTTTTCACCATAGCCCTCTATGGGCTTCCAAATATCACTTTGCCAATTCCACAAGAACTGTCTTAGCGAAAGGCTTCTTGAGGGGAAAGCTGTAACTCTGTGAGATGATTTCACAGAACACAAAGAAGTTTCTCAGAAAGCTTCTTTCTCTTTGTTATCGGAGGATATTTCCTTTTGACCTATAGTCTTCAAAGGGATCCGAAATATCTGTTCTCAGATTCCACAGAAATAAGGCTAGCAAAGAGATCCACGAAATACAGATGTAAATCTGTGAGTGGAAGTCACATATCACAGAGCAGTTTCTCAGAAAGCTTCTTTCCAGATTTCATCGGAGGATATTTCCGTTTTCAGCATAGCCCTCTTTGGGCTTACAAATATCACTTTGCCAATTCCACAAGAACTGTCTTAGCGAAAGGCTTCTTGAGGGGAAAGCTGTAACTCTGGGAGATGATTTCACAGAACACAAAGAAGTTTCTCAGAAAGCTTCTTTGTGTTTGTTATGGGAGGATATTTACTTTGACCCTATAGTCTTCAAAGGGATCCGAAATATCTGTTCTCAGATTCCACAGAAATAAGGCTAGCAAAGAGATCCACGAAATACAGATGTAACTCTGTGAGTGTAAGTCTCATATCACAGAGCAGTTTCTCAGAAAGCTTCATTCCAGATTTCATCGGAAGATATTTCCTTTTTCACCATAGCCCTCTATGGGCTTCCAAATATCACTTTGCCAATTCCACAAGAACTGTCTTAGCGAAAGGCTTCTTGAGGGGAAAGCTGTAACTCTGTGAGATGATTTCACAGAACACAAAGAAGTTTCTCAGAAAGCTTCTTTCTCTTTGTTATGGGAGGATATTTCATTTGGCCCTATAGTGTTCAAAGGGATCCGAAATATCTGTTCTCAGATTCCACAGAAATAAGGCTAGCAAAGAGATCCACGAAATACAGATGTATCTCTGAGAGTGGAAGTCACATATCACAGAGCAGTTTCTCAGAAAGCTTCTTTCCAAATTTCATTGGAGGATATTTCCTTTTTCACAATAGCCCTCTATGGGCTTCCAAATATCACTTTGCCAATTCCACAAGAACTGTCTTAGCGAAAGGCTTCTTGAGGGGAAAGCTGTAACTCTGTGAGATGATTTCACAGAACACAAAGAAGTTTCTCAGAAAGCTTCTTTCTGTTTGTTATTGGAGGATATTTACTTTGACCCTATAGTCTTCAAAGGGATCCGAAATATCTGTTCTCAGATTCCACAGAAATAAGGCTAGCAAAGAGATCCACGAAATACAGATGTAACTCTGTGAGTGGAAGTCTCATATCACAGAGCAGTTTCTCAGAAAGCTTCATTCCAGATTTCATCGGAAGATATTTCCTTTTTCACCATAGCCCTCTATGGGCTTCCAAATATCACTTTGCCAATTCCACAAGAACTGTCTTAGCGAAAGGCTTCTTGAGGGGAAAGCTGTAACTCTGTGAGATGATTTCACAGAACACAAAGAAGTTTCTCAGAAAGCTTCTTTCTCTTTGTTATGGGAGGATATTTCATTTGGCCCTATAGTGTTCAAAGGGATCCGAAATATCTGTTCTCAGATTCCACAGAAATAAGGCTAGCAAAGAGATCCACGAAATACAGATGTATCTCTGAGAGTGGAAGTCACATATCACAGAGCAGTTTCTCAGAAAGCTTCTTTCCAGATTTCATTGGAGGATATTTCCTTTTTCACAATAGCCCTCTATGGGCTTCCAAATATCACTTTACCAATTCCACAAGAACTGTCTTAGCGAAAGGCTTCTTGAGGGGAAAGCTGCAATTCTGGGAGATGATTTCACAGAACACAAAGAAGTTTCTCAGAAAGCTTCTTTCTCTTTGTTATCGGAGGATATTTCCTTTGGCCCTATAGTCTTCAAAGGGATCCGAAATATCTGTTCTCAGATTCCACAGAAATAAGGCTAGCAAAGAGATCCACGAAATACAGATGTAACTCTGTGAGTGGAAGTCACATATCACAGAGCAGTTTCTCAGAAAGCTTCTTTCCAGATTTCATCGGAGGATATTTCCTTTTTCACCATAGCCCTCTATGGGCTTCCAAATATCACTTTGCCAATTCCACAAGAACTGTCTTAGCGAAAGGCTTCTTGAGGGGAAAGCTGTAACTCTATGAGATGATTTCACAGAACACAAAGAAGTTTCTCAGAAAGCTTCTTTCTCTTTGTTATCGGAGGATATTTCCTTTGGCCCTATAGTCTTCAAAGGGATCCGAAATATCTGTTCTCAGATTCCACAGAAATAAGGCTAGCAAAGAGATCCACGAAATACAGATGTAACTCTGTGAGTGGAAGTCACATATCACAGAGCAGTTTCTCAGAAAGCTTCTTTCCAGATTTCATCGGAGGATATTTCCTTTTTCACCATAGCCCTCTATGGGCTTCCAAATATCACTTTGCCAATTCCACAAGAACTGTCTTAGCGAAAGGCTTCTTGAGGGGAAAGCTGTAACTCTGTGAGATGATTTCACAGAACACAAAGAAGTTTCTCACAAAGCTTCTTTCTCTTTGTTATCGGAGGATATTTCCTTTGGCCCTATAGTCTTCAAAGGGATCCGAAATATCTGTTCTCAGATTCCACAGAAATAAGGCTAGCAAAGAGATCCACAAAATACAGATGTAACTCTGTGAGTGGAAGTCACATATCACAGAGCAGTTTCTTAGAAAGCTTCTTTCTAGATATCATTGGATGGTATTTCCTTTTTCACAATAGCCCTCTATGGGCTTCCAAATATCACTTTTCCAATTCCACCAAAACTGTCTTAGGAAAGGCTTCTTCAGTGGAAAGCTGTAACTCTGGGAGATGATTTCACAGAACACAAAGAAGTTTCTCAGAAAGCTTCTTTCTCTTTGTTATCGGAGGATATTTCCTTAGGCCCTATAGTCTTCAAAGGGATCCGAAATATCTGTTCTCAGACTCCACAGAAATAAGGCTAGCAAAGAGATCCACGAAATACAGATGAAACTCTGTGAGTGGAAGTCTCATATCACAGAGCAGTTTCTCAGAATGCTTCTTTCCAGATTTCATCGGAGGATATTTCCTTTTTCACCATAGCCCTCTATGGGCTTCCAAATATCACTTTGCCAATTCCACAAGAACTGTCTTAGCGAAAGGCTTCTTGTGTGGAAAGCTGTAACTCTGGGAGATGATTTCACAGAACACAAAGAAGTTTCTCAGATAGCTTCTTTCTCTTTGTTATCAGAGGATATTTCCTTTGGCCCTATAGTCTTCAAAGGGATCCGAAATATCTGTTCTCAGATTCCACAGAAATAATGCTAGCAAAGAGATCCACGAAATACAGATGTAACGCTGTGAGTGGAAGTCTCATATCACAGAGCAGTTTCTCAGAATGCTTCTTTCCAGATTTCATCGGAGGATATTTCCTTTTTCACCATAGCCGTCTATGGGCTTCCAAATATCACTTTGCCAATTCCACAAGAACTGTCTTAGCGAAAGGCTTCTTGAAAGGAAAGCTGTAAGTCTGTGAGATGATTTCACAGAACACAAAGAAGTTTCTCAGAAAGCTTCTTTCTCTTTGTTATCGGAGGATATTTCCTTTGGCCCTTTAGTCTTCAAAGGGATCCGAAGTATCTGTTCTCAGATTCCACAGAAATAAGGCTAGCAAAGAGATCCACGAAATACAGATGTAACTCTGTGAGTGGAAGTCACATATCACAGAGCAGTTTCTCAGAAATCTTCTTTCCAGATTTCATCGGAGGATATTTCCTTTTTCACCATAGCCGTCTATGGGCTTCCAAATATCACTTTGCCAATTCCACGAGAACTATCTTAGCGAAAAGCCTCTTGAGGGAAAAGCTGCAACTCTGAGAGATGATTTCACATAACACAAAGAAGTTTCTCAGAAAGCTTCTTTCTCTTTGTTATCGGAGGATATTTCCTTTGGCCCTATAGTATTCAAAGGGATCCGATATATCTGTTCTCAGATTCCACAGAAATAAGGCTAGCAAAGAGATCCACGAAATACAGATGTAACTCTGTGAGTGGAAGTCACATATCACGGAGCAGTTTCTCAGAAAGCTTCTTTCCAGATTTCATCTGAGGATATTTCCTTTTTCACCATAGCCCTCTATGGGCTTCCAAATATCACTTTGCCAATTCCACAAGAACTGTCTTAGCGAAAGGCTTCTCGAGGGGAAAGCTGTAACTCTATGACATGATTTCACAGAACACAAAGAAGTTTCTCAGAAAGCTTCTTTCTCTTTGTTATCGGAGGATATTTCCTTTGGCCCTATAGTCTTCAAAGGGATCCGAAATATCTGTTCTCAGATACCACAGAAATAAGGGAAGCAAAGAGATCCACGAAATACAGATGTAACTCTGTGAGTGGAAGTCACATATCACAGAGCAGTTTCTTAGAAAGCTTCTTTCTAGATATCATTGGATGGTATTTCCTTTTTCACAATAGCCCTCTATGGGCTTCCAAATATCACTTTTCCAATTCCACCAAAACTGTCTTAGGAAAGGCTTCTTCAGTGGAAAGCTGTAACTCTGGGAGATGATTTCACAGAACACAAAGAAGTTTCTCAGAAAGCTTCTTTCTCTTTGTTATCGGAGGATATTTCCTTAGGCCCTATAGTCTTCAAAGGGATCCGAAATATCTGTTCTCAGACTCCACAGAAATAAGGCTAGCAAAGAGATCCACGAAATACAGATGAAACTCTGTGAGTGGAAGTCTCATATCACAGAGCAGTTTCTCAGAATGCTTCTTTCCAGATTTCATCGGAGGATATTTCCTTTTTCACCATAGCCCTCTATGGGCTTCCAAATATCACTTTGCCAATTCCACAAGAACTGTCTTAGCGAAAGGCTTCTTGTGTGGAAAGCTGTAACTCTGGGAGATGATTTCACAGAACACAAAGAAGTTTCTCAGATAGCTTCTTTCTCTTTGTTATCAGAGGATATTTCCTTTGGCCCTATAGTCTTCAAAGGGATCCGAAATATCTGTTCTCAGATTCCACAGAAATAATGCTAGCAAAGAGATCCACGAAATACAGATGTAACGCTGTGAGTGGAAGTCTCATATCACAGAGCAGTTTCTCAGAATGCTTCTTTCCAGATTTCATCGGAGGATATTTCCTTTTTCACCATAGCCGTCTATGGGCTTCCAAATATCACTTTGCCAATTCCACAAGAACTGTCTTAGCGAAAGGCTTCTTGAAAGGAAAGCTGTAAGTCTGTGAGATGATTTCACAGAACACAAAGAAGTTTCTCAGAAAGCTTCTTTCTCTTTGTTATCGGAGGATATTTCCTTTGGCCCTTTAGTCTTCAAAGGGATCCGAAGTATCTGTTCTCAGATTCCACAGAAATAAGGCTAGCAAAGAGATCCACGAAATACAGATGTAACTCTGTGAGTGGAAGTCACATATCACAGAGCAGTTTCTCAGAAATCTTCTTTCCAGATTTCATCGGAGGATATTTCCTTTTTCACCATAGCCGTCTATGGGCTTCCAAATATCACTTTGCCAATTCCACGAGAACTATCTTAGCGAAAAGCCTCTTGAGGGAAAAGCTGCAACTCTGAGAGATGATTTCACATAACACAAAGAAGTTTCTCAGAAAGCTTCTTTCTCTTTGTTATCGGAGGATATTTCCTTTGGCCCTATAGTATTCAAAGGGATCCGATATATCTGTTCTCAGATTCCACAGAAATAAGGCTAGCAAAGAGATCCACGAAATACAGATGTAACTCTGTGAGTGGAAGTCACATATCACGGAGCAGTTTCTCAGAAAGCTTCTTTCCAGATTTCATCTGAGGATATTTCCTTTTTCACCATAGCCCTCTATGGGCTTCCAAATATCACTTTGCCAATTCCACAAGAACTGTCTTAGCGAAAGGCTTCTCGAGGGGAAAGCTGTAACTCTATGACATGATTTCACAGAACACAAAGAAGTTTCTCAGAAAGCTTCTTTCTCTTTGTTATCGGAGGATATTTCCTTTGGCCCTATAGTCTTCAAAGGGATCCGAAATATCTGTTCTCAGATACCACAGAAATAAGGGAAGCAAAGAGATCCACGAAATACAGATGTAACTCTGTGAGTGGAAGTCACATATCATAGAGCAGTTTCTCAGAAAGCTTCTGTCCAGATTTCATCGGAGGATATTTCCTTTTTCACCTTAGCCCCCTATGGGCTTCCAAATATCACTTTGCCAATTCCACAAGAACTGTCTTAGCGAAAGGCTTCTTGAGGGTACAGCTGTAACTCTGTGAGATGATTTCACAGAACACAAAGAAGTTTCTCAGGAAGCTTCTTTCTCTTTGTTATGGGAGGATATTTCCTTTGGCCCTATAGTTTTCAAAGGGATTCTAAATATCTGCTCTCAGATTCCTCAGAAATAAGGCTAGCAAAGAGATCCACGAAATACAGATGTAACTCTGTGAGTGGAAGTCACATATCACAGAGCAGTTTCTCAGAAAGCTTCTACCCAGATTTCATTGGAGATTATTTCCTTTTTCACCATAGCCTTCTAAGGGCTTCCAAATATCACTTTGCCAATTCCACAAGAACTGTCTTAGCGAAAGACTTCTTGAGGGGAAAGCTGTAACTCTGTGAGATGATTTCACAGAACACAAAGAAGTTTCTCAGAAAGCTTCTTTCTCTTTGTTATCGGAGGATAATTCCTTTGGCCATATTGTCTTCAAAGGGATCGGAAATATCTGTTCTCAGATTCCACAGAAATAAGGCTAGCAAAGAGATCCACGAAATACAGATGTAACTCTGTGAGTGGAAGTCAGATATCACAGAGCAGTTTCTCAGAAAGCTTCTTTCCAGATTTCATCGGAGGATATTTCCTTTTTCAAGATAGCCCTCTATGGGCTTCCAAATATCACCTTGCCAATTCAACAAGAACTGTCTTAGCGAAAGGCTTCTTCAGAGGAAAGCTGTAACTCTGTGAGATGATTTCACAGAACACAAAGAAGTTTCTCAGAAAGCTTCTTTCTCTTTGTTATGGGAGGATATTTACTTTCGCCCTATAGTCTTCAAAGGGATCCGAAATATCTGTTCTCAGATTCCACAGAAATAAGGCTAGCAAAGAGATCCACGAAATACAGCTGTAACTCTGTGAGTGGAAGTCACATATCACAGAGCAGTTTCTCAGAAAGCTTCTTTCCAGATTTCATCGGAGGATATTTCCTTTTTCACCGTAGCCCCATATGGGCTTCCAAATATCACTTTGCCAATTCCACAAGAACTGTCTTAGCGAAAGACTTCTTGAGGGGAAAGCTGTAACTCTGTGAGATGATTTCACAGAACACAAAGAAGTTTCTCAGAAAGCTTCTTTCTCTTTGTTATCGGAGGATATTTCCTTTGGCCATATTGCCTTCAAAGGGATCGGAAATATCTGTTCTCAGATTCCACAGAAATAAGGCTAGCAAAGAGATCCACGAAATACAGATGTAACTCTGTGAGTGGAAGTCACATATCACAGAGCAGTTTCTCAGAAAGCTTCTTTCCAGATTTCATCGGAGGATATTTCCTTTTTCAAGATAGCCCTCTATGGGCTTCCAAATATCACCTTGCCAATTCAACAAGAACTGTCTTAGCGAAAGGCTTCTTCAGGGGAAAGCTGTAACTCTGTGAGATGATTTCACAGAACACAAAGAAGTTTCTCAGAAAGCTTCTTTCTCTTTGTTATGGGAGGATATTTACTTTCGCCCTACAGTCTTCAAAGGGATCCGAAATATCTGTTCTCAGATTCCACAGAAATAAGGCTAGCAAAGAGATCCACGAAATACAGATGTAACTCTGTGAGTGGAAGTCACGTATCACAGAGCAGTTTCTCAGAAAGCTTCTTTCCAGATTTCATCGGAGGATATTTCCTTTTTCACCGTAGCCCCATATGGGCTTCCAAATATCACTTTGCCAATTCCACAAGAACTGTCTTAGCGAAAGGCTTCTTGAGGGGAAAGCTGTAACTCTGTGAGATGATTTCACAGAACACAAAGAAGTTTCTCAGGAAGCTTCTTTCTCTTTGTTATGGGAGGATATTTCCTTTGGCCCTATAGTCTTCCAAGGGATTCTAAATATCTGCTCTCAGATTCCACAAAAATAAGACTAGCAAAGAGATCCACGAAATACAGATGTAACTCTGTGAGTGGAAGTCACATATCACAGAGCAGTTTCTCAGAAAGCTTCTTTCCATTTTTCATTGGAGATTATTTCCTTTTTCACCATAGCCCTCTATGGGCTTCCAAATATCACTTTGCCAATTCCACAAGAACTGTCTTAGCGAAAGGCTTCTTGAGGGGAAAGCTGTAACTCTGTGAGATGATTTCACAGAACACAAAGAAGTTTCTCAGAAAGCTTCTTTCTCTTTGTTATCGGAGGATATTTCCTTTGGCCCTATAGTCTTCAAAGGGATCCGAAATATCTGTTCTCAGACTCCACAGAAATAAGGCTAGCAAAGAGATCCAGGAAATACAGATGAAACTCTGTGAGTGGAAGTCTCATATCACAGAGCAGTTTCTCAGAATGCTTCTTTCCAGATTTCATCGGAGGATATTTCCTTTTTCAACATAGCCCTCTATGGGCTTCCAAATATCACTTTGCCAATTCCACAAGAACTGTCTTAGCGAAAGGCTTCTTGAGGGGAAAGCTGTAACTCTGTGAGATGATTTCACAGAACACAAAGAAGTTTCTCAGAAAGCTTCTTTCTCTTTGTTATCGGAGGATATTTCCTTTGGCCCTATAGTCTTCAAAGGGGTCCGAAATATCTGTTCTCAGATTCCACAGAAATAAGGCTAGCAAAGAGATCCACAAAATACAGATGTAACTCTGTGAGTGGAAGTCACATATCACAGAGCAGTTTCTCAGAAAGCTTCTTTCCAGATTTCATTGGAGGGTATTTCCTTTTTCACAATAGCACTCTATGGGCTTCCAAGTATCACTTTGCCAATTCCACAAAAACTGTCTTTGCGAAAGGCTTCTTCAGGGGAAAGCTGTAACTCTGGGAGATGATTTCACAGAACACAAAGAAGTTTCTCAGAAAGCTTCTTTCTCTTTGTTATCAGAGGATATTTCCTTTGGCCCTATAGTCATCAAAGGGATCCGAAATATCTGTTCTCAGATTCCACAGAAATAAGGCTAGCAAAGAGATCCACGAAATACAGATGTAACTCTGTGTGTGGAAGTCACATATCACAGAGCAGTTTCTCAGAAAGCTTCTTTCCAGATTTCATTGGAGGATATTTCCTTTTTCACCATAGCCCTCTATGGGCTTCCAAATATCACTTTGCCAATTCCACAAGAACTGTCTTAGCGAAAGGCTTCTTGAGGAGAAAGCTGTAACTCTGTGAGATGATTTCACAGAACACAAAGAAGTTTCTCAGAAAGCTTCTTTCTCTTTGTTATCGGAGGATATTTCCTTTGGCCCTATAGTCTTCAATGGGATCCGAAATATCTGTTCTCAGATTCCACAGAAATAAGGCTAGCAAAGAGATCCACGAAATACAGATGTAACTCTGTGAGTGGAAGTGACATATCACAGAGCAGTTTCTCAGAAAGCTTCTTTCCAGATTTCATCGGAGGATATTTCCTTTTTCACCATAGCCGTCTATGGGCTTCCAAATATCACTTTGCCAATTCCACAAGAACTGTCTTAGCGAAAGGCTTCTTGAGGGGAAAGCTGTAACTCTGTGAGATGATTTCACAAAACACAAAGAAGTTTCTCAGAAAGCTTCTATCTCTTTGTTATCGGAGGATATTTCCTTTGGTCCTATAGTCTTCAAAGGGATCCGAAATATCTGTTCTCAGATTCCACAGAAATAAGGCTAGCAAAGAGATC
The DNA here is from genome assembly GCF_049350105.2 of Macaca mulatta. Classification (NCBI taxonomy): domain Eukaryota; kingdom Metazoa; phylum Chordata; class Mammalia; order Primates; family Cercopithecidae; genus Macaca; species Macaca mulatta. The sequence goes on from NC_133417.1 coordinate 35,510,194, forward strand.
CACCAAATGCAGATGTAACTCTTTGAGTGGAAGTCACATATCACAGAGCAGTTTCTCAGAAAGCTTCTTTCCAGATTTCATCAGAGGATATTTCCTTTTTCACCATAGCCGTCAAAGGGCTTCCAAATATCACTTTGCCAATTCCACAAGAACTGTCTTAGCGAAAGGCTTCTTGAGGGGAAAGCTGCAACTCTGGGAGATGATTTCACAGAACACAAAGAAGTTTCTCAGAAAGCTTCTTTCTCTTTGTTATGGGAGGATATTTCCTTTGGCCCTATAGTCTTCAACGGTATCCGAAATATCTGTTCTCGGATTCCACAGAAGTAAGGCTAGCAAAGAGATCCACGAAATACAGATTTAACTCTGTGAGTGGAAGTCACGTATCACAGAGCAGTTTCTCAGAAAGCTTCTTTCCAGATTTCATCTGAGGATATTTCCTTTTTCACCATAGCCCTCTATGGGCTTCCAAATATCACTTTGCCAATTCCACAAGAACTGTCTTAGCGAAAGGCTTCTTGAGGGGAAAGCTGTAACTCTATGAGATGATTTCACAGAACACAAAGAAGTTTCTCAGAATGCTTCTTTCTCTTTGTTTTCGGAGGATATTTCCTTTGGCCCTATAGTCTTCAAAGGGATCCGAAATATCTGTTCTCAGATTCCACAGAAATAAGGCAAGCAAAGAGATCCACGAAATACAGATGTAACTCTGTGAGTGGAAGTCACATATCACAGAGCAGTTTCTCAGAAAGCTTCTTTCCAGATTTCATTGGAGGGTATTTCCTTTTTCACAATAGCCCTCTATGTGCTTCCAAATATCACTTTGCCAATTCCACAAAAACTGTCTTAGCGAAAGGCTTCTTAAGGGGAAAGCTGTAACTCTGGGAGATGATTTCACAGAACACAAAGAAGTTTCTCAGAAAGCTTCTTTCTCTTTGTTATCGGAGGATATTTCCTTTGGCCCTATAGTCTTCAAAGGGATCCGAAATATCTGTTCTCAGACTCCACAGAAATAAGGCTAGCAAAGAGATCCACGAAATACAGATGAAACTCTGTGAGTGGAAGTCTCATATCACAGAGCAGTTTCTCAGAATGCTTCTTTCCAGATTTCATCGGAGGATATTTCCTTTTTCACCATAGCCCTCTATGGGCTTCCAAATATCACTTTGCCAATTCCACAAGAACTGTCTTAGCGAAAGGCTTCTTGTGTGGAAAGCTGTAACTCTGGGAGATGATTTCACAGAACACAAAGAAGTTTCTCAGAAAGCTTCTTTCTCTTTGTTATCGGAGGATATTTCCTTTGGCCCTATAGTCTTCAAAGGGATCCGAAATATCTGTTCTCAGATTCCACAGAAATAAGGCTAGCAAAGAGATCCACGAAATACAGATGTAACGCTGTGAGTGGAAGTCTCATATCACAGAGCAGTTTCTCAGAATGCTTCTTTCCAGATTTCATCGGAGGATATTTCCTTTTTCACCATAGCCGTCTATGGGCTTCCAAATATCACTTTGCCAATGCCACAAGAACTGTCTTAGCGAAAGGCTTCTTGAAAGGAAAGCTGTAAGTCTGTGAGATGATTTCACAGAACACAAAGAAGTTTCTCAGAAAGCTTCTTTCTCTTTGTTATCGGAGGATATTTCCTTTGGCCCTTTAGTCTTCAAAGGGATCCGAAGTATCTGTTCTCAGATTCCACAGAAATAAGGCTAGCAAAGAGATCCACGAAATACAGATGTAACTCTGTGAGTGGAAGTCACATATCACAGAGCAGTTTCTCAGAAAGCTTCTTTCCAGATTTCATCGGAGGATATTTCCTTTTTCACCATAGCCGTCTATGGGCTTCCAAATATCACTTTGCCAATTCCATAAGAACTGTCTTAGCGAAAAGCCTCTTGAGGGAAAAGCTGCAACTCTGAGAGATGATTTCACATAACACAAAGAAGTTTCTCAGAAAGCTTCTTTCTCTTTGTTATCGGAGGATATTTCCTTTGGCCCTATAGTATTCAAAGGGATCCGATATATCTGTTCTCAGATTCCACAGAAATAAGGCTAGCAAAGAGATCCACGAAATACAGATGTAACTCTGTGAGTGGAAGTCACATATCACAGAGCAGTTTCTCAGAAAGCTTCTTTCCAGATTTCATCTGAGGATATTTCCTTTTTCACCATAGCCCTCTATGGGCTTCCAAATATCACTTTGCCAATTCCACAAGAACTGTCTTAGCGAAAGGCTTCTCGAGGGGAAAGCTGTAACTCTATGAGATGATTTCACAGAACACAAAGAAGTTTCTCAGAAAGCTTCTTTCTCTTTGTTATCGGAGGATATTTCCTTTGGCCCTATAGTCTTCAAAGGGATCCGAAATATCTGTTCTCAGATACCACAGAAATAAGGGAAGCAAAGAGATCCACGAAATACAGATGTAACTCTGTGAGTGGAAGTCACATATCATAGAGCAGTTTCTCAGAAAGCTTCTGTCCAGATTTCATCGGAGGATATTTCCTTTTTCACCTTAGCCCCCTATGGGCTTCCAAATATCACTTTGCCAATTCCACAAGAACTGTCTTAGCGAAAGGCTTCTTGAGGGGACAGCTGTAACTCTGTGAGATGATTTCACAGAACACAAAGAAGTTTCTCAGGAAGCTTCTTTCTCTTTGTTATGGGAGGATATTTCCTTTGGCCCTATAGTTTTCAAAGGGATTCTAAATATCTGCTCTCAGATTCCACAGAAATAAGGCTAGCAAAGAGATCCACGAAATACAGATGTAACTCTGTGAGTGGAAGTCACATATCACAGAGCAGTTTCTCAGAAAGCTTCTATCCAGATTTCATTGGAGATTATTTCCTTTTTCACCATAGCCCTCTAAGGGCTTCCAAATATCACTTTGCCAATTCCACAAGAACTGTCTTAGCGAAAGACTTCTTGAGGGGAAAGCTGTAACTCTGTGAGATGATTTCACAGAACACAAAGAAGTTTCTCAGAAAGCTTCTTTCTCTTTGTTATCGGAGGATATTTCCTTTGGCCATATTGTCTTCAAAGGGATCGGAAATATCTGTTCTCAGATTCCACAGAAATAAGGCTAGCAAAGAGATCCACGAAATACAGATGTAACTCTGTGAGTGGAAGTCAGATATCACAGAGCAGTTTCTCAGAAAGCTTCTTTCCAGATTTCATCGGAGGATATTTCCTTTTTCAAGATAGCCCTCTATGGGCTTCCAAATATCACCTTGCCAATTCAACAAGAACTGTCTTAGCGAAAGGCTTCTTCAGAGGAAAGCTGTAACTCTGTGAGATGATTTCACAGAACACAAAGAAGTTTCTCAGAAAGCTTCTTTCTCTTTGTTATGGGAGGATATTTACTTTCGCCCTATTGTCTCCAAAGGGATCCGAAATATCTGTTCTCAGATTCCACAGAAATAAGGCTAGCAAAGAGATCCACGAAATACAGATGTAACTCTGTGAGTGGAAGTCACATACCACAGAGCAGTTTCTCAGAAAGCTTCTTTCCAGATTTCATCGGAGGATATTTCCTTTTTCACCGTAGCCCCATATGGGCTTCCAAATATCACTTTGCCAATTCCACAAGAACTGTCTTAGCGAAAGGCTTCTTGAGGGGAAAGCTGTAACTCTGTGAGATGATTTCACAGAACACAAAGAAGTTTCTCAGGAAGCTTCTTTCTCTTTGTTATTGGAGGATATTTCCTTTGGCCCTATAGTCTTCAAAGGGATTCTAAATATCTGCTCTCAGATTCCACAAAAATAAGGCTAGCAAAGAGATCCACGAAATACAGATGTAACTCTGTGAGTGGAAGTCACATATCACAGAGCAGTTTCTCAGAAAGCTTCTTTCCATTTTTCATTGGAGATTATTTCCTTTTTCACCATAGCCCTCTATGGGCTTCCAAATATCACTTTGCCAATTCCACAAGAACTGTCTTAGCGAAAGGCTTGTTGAGGGGAAAGCTGTAACTCTGGGAGATGATTTCACAGAACACAAAGAAGTTTCTCAGAAAGCTTCTTTCTCTTTGTTATCGGAGGATATTTCCTTTGGCCCTATAGTCTTCAATGGGATCCGAAATATCTGTTCTCAGACTCCACAGAAATAAGGCTAGCAAAGAGATCCACGAAATACAGATGAAACTCTGTGAGTGGAAGTCTCATATCACAGAGCAGTTTCTCAGAATGCTTCTTTCCAGATTTCATCGGAGGATATTTCCTTTTTCACCATAGCCCTCTATGGGCTTCCAAATATCACTTTGCCAATTCCACAAGAACTGTCTTAGTGAAAGGCTTCTTGAGGGGAAAGCTGTAACTCTGTGAGATGATTTCACAGAACACAAAGAAGTTTCTCAGAAAGCTTCTTTCTCTTTGTTATCGGAGGATATTTCCTTTGGCCCTATAGTCTTCAAAGATATCCGAAATATCTGTTCTCAGATTCCAGAGAAATAAGGCTAGCAAAGAGATCCACGAAATACAGATGTAACGCTGTGAGTGGAAGTCTCATATCACAGAGCAGTTTCTCAGAATGCTTCTTTCCAGATTTCATCGGAGGATATTTCCTTTTTCACCATAGCCGTCTATGGGCTTCCAAATATCACTTTGCCAATTCCACAAGAACTGTCTTAGCGAAAGGCTTCTTGAAAGGAAAGCTGTAAGTCTGTGAGATGATTTCATAGAACACAAAGATGTTTCTCAGAAAGCTTCTTTCTCTTTGTTATCGGAGGATATTTCCTTTGGCCCTTTAGTCTTCAAAGGGATCCGAAGTATCTGTTCTCAGATTCCACAGAAATAAGGCTAGCAAAGAGATCCACGAAATACAGATGTAACTCTGTGAGTGGAAGTCACATATCACAGAGCAGTTTCTCAGAAAGCTTCTTTCCAGATTTCATCGGAGGATATTTCCTTTTTCACCATAGCCGTCTATGGGCTTCCAAATATCACTTTGCCAATTCCACGAGAACTGTCTTAGTGAAAAGCTTCTTGAGGGAAAAGCTGCAACTCTGAGAGATGATTTCACAGAACACAAAGAAGTTTCTCAGAAAGCTTCTTTCTCTTTGTTATCGGAGGATATTTCCTTTGGCCCTATAGTATTCAAAGGGATCCGATATATCTGTTGTCAGATTCCACAGAAATAAGGCTAGCAAAGAGATCCACGAAATACAGATGTAACTCTGTGAGTGGAAGTCACATATCACAGAGCAGTTTCTCAGAAAGCTTCTTTCCAGATTTCATCTGAGGATATTTCCTTTTTCACCATAGCCCTCTATGGGCTTCCAAATATCACTTTGCCAATTCCACAAGAACTGTCTTAGCGAAAGGCTTCTTGAGGGGAAAGCTGCAACTCTGGGAGATGATTTCACAGAACACAAAAAAGTTTCTCAGAAAGCTTCTTTCTCTTTGTTATCGGAGGATATTTCCTTTGGCCCTATAGTCTTCAAAGGGATCCGAAATATCTGTTCTCGGATTCCACAGAAGTAAGGCTAGCAAAGAGATCCATGAAATACAGATTTAACTCTGTGAGTGGAAGTCACGTATCACAGAGCAGTTTCTCAGAAAGCTTCTTTCCAGATTTCATCTGAGGATATTTCCTTTTTCACCATAGCCCTCTATGGGCTTCCAAATATCACTTTGCCAATTCCACAAGAACTGTCTTAGCGAAAGGCTTCTTGAGGGGAAAGCTGTAACTCTATGAGATGATTTCACAGAACACAAAGAAGTTTCTCAGAAAGCTTCTTTCTCTTCGTTTTCGGAGGATATTTCCTTTGGCCCTATAGTCTTCAAAGGGATCCGAAATATCTGTTCTCAGATTCCACAGAAATAAGGCTTGCAAAGAGATCCACGAAATACAGATGTAACGCTGTGAGTGGAAGTCACATATCACAGAGCAGTTTCTCAGAAAGCTTCTTTCCAGATATCATTGGAGGGTATTTCCTTTTTCACAATAGCCCTCTATGGGCTTCCAAATATCACTTTGCCAATTCCACAAAAACTGTCTTAGCGAAAGGCTTCTTAAGGGGAAAGCTGTAACTCTGGGAGATGATTTCACAGAACACAAAGAAGTTTCTCAGAAAGCTTCTTTCTCTTTGTTATCGGAGGATATTTCCTTTGGCCCTATAGTCTTCAAAGGGATCCGAAATATCTGTTCTCAGACTCCACAGAAATAAGGCTAGCAAAGAGATCCACGAAATACAGATGAAACTCTGTGAGTGGAAGTCTCATATCACAGAGCAGTTTCTCAGAATGCTTCTTTCCAGATTTCATCGGAGGATATTTCCTTTTTCACCATAGCCCTCTATGGGCTTCCAAATATCACTTTGCCAATTCCACAAGAACTGTCTTAGCGAAAGGCTTCTTGAGGGGAAAGCTGTAACTCTGTGAGATGATTTCACAGAACACAAAGAAGTTTCTCAGAAAGCTTGTATCTCTTTGTTATCGGAGGATATTTCCTTTGGCCCTATAGTCTTCAAAGGGATCCGAAATATCTGTTCTCAGATTCCACAGAAATAAGGCTAGCAAAGAGATCCACGAAATACAGATGTAACTCTGTGAGTGGAAGTCACATATCACAGAGCAGTTTCTCAGAAAGCTTCTTTCCAGATTTCATCGGAGGATATTTCCTTTTTCACCATAGCCGTCTATGGGCTTCCAAATATCACTTTGCCAATTCCACAAGAACTGTCTTAGCGAAAGGCTTCTTGAGGGGAAAGCTGCAACTCTGGGAGATGATTTCAAGAACACAAAGAAGTTTCTCAGAAAGCTTCTTTCTCTTTGTTATCGGAGGATATTTCCTTTGGCCCTATAGTCTTCAAAGGGATCCGAAATATCCTTTCTCAGATTCCACAGAAATAAGGCTAGCAAAGAGATCCACGAAATACAGATGTAACTCTGTGAGTGGAAGTCACATATCACAGAGCAGTTTCTCAGAAAGCTTCTTTCCAGATTTCATCTGAGGATATTTCCTTTTTCACCATAGGCGTCTATGGGCTTCCAAATATCACTTTGCCAATTCCACAAGAACTGTCTTAGCGAAAGGCTTCTTGAGGGGAAAGTTGTAACTCTATGAGATGATTTCACAGAACACAAAGAAGTTTCTCAGAAAGCTTCTTTCTCTTTGTTATCGGAGGATATTTCCTTTGGCCCTATAGTCTTCAAAGGGATCCGAAATATCTGTTATCAGATTCCACAGAAATAAGGCTAGCAAAGAGATCCACGAAATACAGATGTAACTCTGTGAGTGGAAGTCACATATCACAGAGCAGTTTCTCAGAAAGCTTCTTTCCAGATTTCATCGGAGGATATTTCCTTTTTCACCATAGCCCTCTATGGGCTTCCAAATATCACTTTGCCAATTCCACAAGAACTGTCTTAGTGAAAGGCTTCTTGAGGGGAAAGCTGTAACTCTGGGAGATGATTTCACAGAACACAAAGAAGTTTCTCAGAAAGCTTCTTTCTCTTTGTTATCGGAGGATATTTCCTTTGGCCCTTTAGTCTTCAAAGGGATCCGAAGTATCTGTTCTCAGATTCCACAGAAATAAGGCTAGCAAAGAGATCCACGAAATACAGATGTAACTCTGTGAGTGGAAGTCACATATCACAGAGCAGTTTCTCAGAAAGCTTCTTTCCAGATTTCATCGGAGGATATTTCCTTTTTCACCATAGCCGTCTATGGGCTTCCAAATATCACTTTGCCAATTCCACGAGAACTGTCTTAGCGAAAAGCTTCTTGAGGGAAAAGCTGCAACTCTGAGAGATGATTTCACAGAACACAAAGAAGTTTCTCAGAAAGCTTCTTTCTCTTTGTTATCGGAGGATATTTCCTTTGGCCCTATAGTATTCAAAGGGATCCGATATATCTGTTGTCAGATTCCACAGAAATAAGGCTAGCAAAGAGATCCACGAAATACAGATGTAACTCTGTGAGTGGAAGTCACATATCACAGAGCAGTTTCTCAGAAAGCTTCTTTCCAGATTTCATCTGAGGATATTTCCTTTTTCACCATAGCCCTCTATGGGCTTCCAAATATCACTTTGCCAATTCCACAAGAACTGTCTTAGCGAAAGGCTTCTTGAGGGGAAAGCTGCAACTCTGGGAGATGATTTCACAGAACACAAAAAAGTTTCTCAGAAAGCTTCTTTCTCTTTGTTATCGGAGGATATTTCCTTTGGCCCTATAGTCTTCAAAGGGATCCGAAATATCTGTTCTCGGATTCCACAGAAGTAAGGCTAGCAAAGACATCCATGAAATACAGATTTAACTCTGTGAGTGGAAGTCACGTATCACAGAGCAGTTTCTCAGAAAGCTTCTTTCCAGATTTCATCGGAGGATATTTCCTTTTTCACCATAGCCCTCTATGGGCTTCCAAATATCACTTTGCCAATTCCACAAGAACTGTCTTAGCGAAAGGCTTCTTGAGGGGAAAGCTGTAACTCTATGAGATGATTTCACAGAACACAAAGAAGTTTCTCAGAAAGCTTCTTTCTCTTCGTTTTCGGAGGATATTTCCTTTGGCCCTATAGTCTTCAAAGGGATCCGAAATATCTGTTCTCAGATTCCACAGAAATAAGGCTTGCAAAGAGATCCACGAAATACAGATGTAACGCTGTGAGTGGAAGTCACATATCACAGAGCAGTTTCTCAGAAAGCTTCTTTCCAGATATCATTGGAGGGTATTTCCTTTTTCACAATAGCCCTCTATGGGCTTCCAAATATCACTTTGCCAATTCCACAAAAACTGTCTTAGCGAAAGGCTTCTTAAGGGGAAAGCTGTAACTCTGGGAGATGATTTCACAGAACACAAAGAAGTTTCTCAGAAAGCTTCTTTCTCTTTGTTATCGGAGGATATTTCCTTTGGCCCTATAGTCTTCAAAGGGATCCGAAATATCTGTTCTCAGACTCCACAGAAATAAGGCTAGCAAAGAGATCCACGAAATACAGATGAAACTCTGTGAGTGGAAGTCTCATATCACAGAGCAGTTTCTCAGAATGCTTCTTTCCAGATTTCATCGGAGGATATTTCCTTTTTCACCATAGCCCTCTATGGGCTTCCAAATATCACTTTGCCAATTCCACAAGAACTGTCTTAGCGAAAGGCTTCTTGAGGGGAAAGCTGTAACTCTGTGAGATGATTTCACAGAACACAAAGAAGTTTCTCAGAAAGCTTGTATCTCTTTGTTATCGGAGGATATTTCCTTTGGCCCTATAGTCTTCAAAGGGATCCGAAATATCTGTTCTCAGATTCCACAGAAATAAGGCTAGCAAAGAGATCCACGAAATACAGATGTAACTCTGTGAGTGGAAGTCACATATCACAGAGCAGTTTCTCAGAAAGCTTCTTTCCAGATTTCATCGGAGGATATTTCCTTTTTCACCATAGCCGTCTATGGGCTTCCAAATATCACTTTGCCAATTCCACAAGAACTGTCTTAGCGAAAGGCTTCTTGAGGGGAAAGCTGCAACTCTGGGAGATGATTTCAAGAACACAAAGAAGTTTCTCAGAAAGCTTCTTTCTCTTTGTTATCGGAGGATATTTCCTTTGGCCCTATAGTCTTCAAAGGGATCCGAAATATCTGTTCTCAGATTCCACAGAAATAAGGCTAGCAAAGAGATCCACGAAATACAGATGTAACTCTGTGAGTGGAAGTCACATATCACAGAGCAGTTTCTCAGAAAGCTTCTTTCCAGATTTCATCTGAGGATATTTCCTTTTTCACCATAGCCCTCTAGGGGCTTCCAAATATCACTTTGCCAATTCCACAAGAACTGTCTTAGCGAAAGGCTTCTTGAGGGGAAAGTTGTAACTCTATGAGATGATTTCACAGAACACAAAGAAGTTTCTCAGAAAGCTTCTTTCTCTTTGTTATCGGAGGATATTTCCTTTGGCCCTATAGTCTTCAAAGGGATCCGAAATATCTGTTATCAGATTCCACAGAAATAAGGCTAGCAAAGAGATCCACGAAATACAGATGTAACTCTGTGAGTGGAAGTCACATATCACAGAGCAGTTTCTCAGAAAGCTTCTTTCCAGATTTCATCGGAGGATATTTCCTTTTTCACCATAGCCCTCTATGGGCTTCCAAATATCACTTTGCCAATTCCACAAGAACTGTCTTAGTGAAAGGCTTCTTGAGGGGAAAGCTGTAACTCTGGGAGATGATTTCACAGAACACAAAGAAGTTTCTCAGAAAGCTTCTTTCTCTTTGTTATCGGAGGATATTTCCTTTGGCCCTTTAGTCTTCAAAGGGATCCGAAGTATCTGTTCTCAGATTCCACAGAAATAAGGCTAGCAAAGAGATCCACGAAATACAGATGTAACTCTGTGAGTGGAAGTCACATATCACAGAGCAGTTTCTCAGAAAGCTTCTTTCCAGATTTCATCGGAGGATATTTCCTTTTTCACCATAGCCATCTACGGGCTTCCAAATATCACTTTGCCAATTCCACGAGAACTGTCTTAGCGAAAAGCTTCTTGAGGGAAAAGCTGCAACTCTGAGAGATGATTTCACAGAACACAAAGAAGTTTCTCAGAAAGCTTCTTTCTCTTTGTTATCGGAGGATATTTCCTTTGGCCCTATAGTATTCAAAGGGATCCGATATATCTGTTGTCAGATTCCACAGAAATAAGGCTAGCAAAGAGATCCACGAAATACAGATGTAACTCTGTGAGTGGAAGTCACATATCACAGAGCAGTTTCTCAGAAAGCTTCTTTCCAGATTTCATCTGAGGATATTTCCTTTTTCACCATAGCCCTCTATGGGCTTCCAAATATCACTTTGCCAATTCCACAAGAACTGTCTTAGCGAAAGGCTTCTTGAGGGGAAAGCTGCAACTCTGGGAGATGATTTCACAGAACACAAAAAAGTTTCTCAGAAAGCTTCTTTCTCTTTGTTATCGGAGGATATTTCCTTTGGCCCTATAGTCTTCAAAGGGATCCGAAATATCTGTTCTCGGATTCCACAGAAGTAAGGCTAGCAAAGAGATCCATGAAATACAGATTTAACTCTGTGAGTGGAAGTCACGTATCACAGAGCAGTTTCTCAGAAAGCTTCTTTCCAGATTTCATCTGAGGATATTTCCTTTTTCACCATAGCCCTCTATGGGCTTCCAAATATCACTTTGCCAATTCCACAAGAACTGTCTTAGCGAAAGGCTTCTTGAAGGGAAAGCTGTAACTCTATGAGATGATTTCAAAGAACACAAAGAAGTTTCTCAGAAAGCTTCTTTCTCTTCGTTTTCGGAGGATATTTCCTTTGGCCCTATAGTCTTCAAAGGGATCCGAAATATCTGTTCTCAGATTCCACAGAAATAAGGCTTGCAAAGAGATCCACGAAATACAGATGTAACGCTGTGAGTGGAAGTCACATATCACAGAGCAGTTTCTCAGAAAGCTTCTTTCCAGATATCATTGGAGGGTATTTCCTTTTTCACAATAGCCCTCTATGGGCTTCCAAATATCACTTTGCCAATTCCACAAAAACTGTCTTAGCGAAAGGCTTCTTAAGGGGAAAGCTGTAACTCTGGGAGATGATTTCACAGAACACAAAGAAGTTTCTCAGAAAGCTTCTTTCTCTTTGTTATCGGAGGATATTTCCTTTGGCCCTATAGTCTTCAAAGGGATCCGAAATATCTGTTCTCAGACTCCACAGAAATAAGGCTAGCAAAGAGATCCACGAAATACAGATGAAACTCTGTGAGTGGAAGTCTCATATCACAGAGCAGTTTCTCAGAATGCTTCTTTCCAGATTTCATCGGAGGATATTTCCTTTTTCACCATAGCCCTCTATGGGCTTCCAAATATCACTTTGCCAATTCCACAAGAACTGTCTTAGCGAAAGGCTTCTTGAGGGGAAAGCTGTAACTCTGTGAGATGATTTCACAGAACACAAAGAAGTTTCTCAGAAAGCTTGTATCTCTTTGTTATCGGAGGATATTTCCTTTGGCCCTATAGTCTTCAAAGGGATCCGAAATATCTGTTGTCAGATTCCACAGAAATAAGGCTAGCAAAGAGATCCACGAAATAAAGATGTAACTCTGTGAGTGGAAGTCACATATCACAGAGCAGTTTCTCAGAAAGCTTCTTTCCAGATTTCATCGGAGGATATTTCCTTTTTCACCATAGCCCTCTATGGGCTTCCAAATATCACTTTGCCAATTCCACAAGAACTGTCTTAGCGAAAGGCTTCTTGAGGGGAAAGCTGTAACTCTATGAGATGATTTCACAGAACACAAAGAAGTTTCTCAGAAAGCTTCTTTCTCTTTGTTATCGGAGGATATTTCCATTGGCCCTATAGTCTTCAAAGGGATCCGAAATATCTGTTATCAGATTCCACAGAAATAAGGCTAGCAAAGAGATCCACGAAATACAGATGTAACTCTGTGAGTGGAAGTCACATATCACAGAGCAGTTTCTCAGAAAGCTTCTTTCCAGATTTCATCGGAGGATATTTCCTTTTTCACCATAGCCCTCTATGGGCTTCCAAATATCACTTTGCCAATTCCACAAGAACTGTCTTAGCGAAAGGCTTCTTGAGGGGAAAGCTGTAACTCTGTGAGATGATTTCACAGAACACAAAGAAGTTTCTCAGAAAGCTTCTTTCTCTTTGTTATCGGAGGATATTTCCTTTGGCCCTATAGTCTTCAAAGGGATCCGAAATATCTGTTCTCAGATTCCACAGAAATAAGGCTAGCAAAGAGATCCACAAAATACAGATGTAACTCTGTGAGTGGAAGTCACATATCACAGAGCAGTTTCTCAGAAAGCTTCTTTCCAGATATCATTGGATGGTATTTCCTTTTTCACAATAGCCCTCTATGGGCTTCCAAATATCACTTTTCCAATTCCACGAAAACTGTCTTAGCGAAAGGCTTCTTCAGTGGAAAGCTGTAACTCTGGGAGATGATTTCACAGAACACAAAGAAGTTTCTCAGAAAGCTTCTTTCTCTTTGTTATCGGAGGATATTTCCTTTGGCCCTATAGTCTTCAAAGGGATCCGAAATATCTGTTCTCAGACTCCACAGAAATAAGGCTAGCAAAGAGATCCACGAAATACAGATGAAACTCTGTGAGTGGAAGTCTCATATCACAGAGCAGTTTCTCAGAATGCTTCTTTCCAGATTTCATCGGAGGATATTTCCTTTTTCACCATAGCCCTCTATGGGCTTCCAAATATCACTTTGCCAATTCCACAAGAACTGTCTTAGCGAAAGGCTTCTTGAGTGGAAAGCTGTAACTCTGGGAGATGATTTCACAGAACACAAAGAAGTTTCTCAGAAAGCTTCTTTCTCTTTGTTATCGGAGGATATTTCCTTTGGCACTATAGTCTTCAAAGGGATCCGAAATATCTGTTCTCAGATTCCACAGAAATAAGGCTAGCAAAGAGATCCAAGAAATACAGATGTAACGCTGTGAGTGGAAGTCTCATATCACAGAGCAGTTTCTCAGAATGCTTCTTTCCACATTTCATCGGAGGATATTTCCTTTTTCAAGATAGCCCTCTATGGGCTTCCAAATATCACTTTGCCAATTCCACAAGAACTGTCTTAGCGAAAGGCTTCTTGAAAGGAAAGCTGTAAGTCTGTGAGATGATTTCACAGAACACAAAGAAGTTTCTCAGAAAGCTTCTTTCTCTTTGTTATCGGAGGATATTTCCTTTGGCCCTTTAGTCTTCAAAGGATCCGAAGTATCTGTTCTCAGATTCCACAGAAATAAGGCTAGCAAAGAGATCCACGAAATACAGATGTAACTCTGTGAGTGGAAGTCACATATCACAGAGCAGTTTCTCAGAAAGCTTCTTTCCAGATTTCATCGGAGGATATTTCCTTTTTCACCATAGCCGTCTATGGGCTTCCAAATATCACTTTGCCAATTCCACGAGAACTGTCTTAGCGAAAAGCTTCTTGAGGGAAATGCTGCAACTCTGAGAGATGATTTCACAGAACACAAAGAAGTTTCTCAGGAAGCTTCTTTCTCTTTGTTATGGGACGATATTTCCTTTGGCCCTATAGTCTTCAAAGGGATTCTAAATATCTGCTCTCAGATTCCACAGAAATAAGGCTAGCAAAGAGATCCACGAAATACAGATGTAACTCTGTGAGTGGAAGTCACATATCACAGAGCAGTTTCTCAGAAAGCTTCTTTCCAGATTTCATCGGAGGATATTTCCTTTTTCACCATAGCCGTCTATGGGCTTCCAAATATCACTTTGCCAATTCCACAAGAACTGTCTTAGCGAAAGGCTTCTTGAGGGGAAAGCTGTAACTCTGTGAGATGATTTCACAGAACACAAAGAAGTTTCTCAGAAAGCTTCTTTCTCTTTGTTATGGGAGGATATTTCCTTTGGCCCTATAGTCTTCAAAGGGATTCTAACTATCTGCTCTCAGATTCCACAGAAATAAGGCTAGCAAAGAGATCCAGGAAATACTGATGTAACTCTGTGAGTGGAAATCACATATCACAGAGCAGTTTCCCAGAAAGCTTCTTTCCAGATTTCATTCGAGGATATTTCCTTTTTCACCTTAGCCCTCTATGGGCTTCCAAATATCACTTTGCCAATTCCACAAGAACTGTCTTAGCGAAAGGCTTCTTGAGGGGAAAGCTGTAACTCTGTGAGATGATTTCACAGAACACAAAGAAGTTTCTCAGAAAGCTGCTATCTCTTTGTTATCGGAGGATATTTCCTTTTGCCCTATAGTCTTCAAAGGGATCCGAAATATCTGTTCTCGGATTCCACAGAAGTAAGGCTAGCAAAGAGATCCATGAAATACAGATTTAACTCTGTGAGTGGAAGTCACGTATCACAGAGCAGTTTCTCAGAAAGCTTCTTTGAGGATTTCATCTGAGGATATTTCCTTTTTCACCATAGCCCTCTATGGGCTTCCAAATATCACTTTGCCAATTCCACAAGAACTGTCTTAGCGAAAGGCTTCTTGAGGGGAAAGCTGTCACTCTATGAGATGATTTCACAGAACACAAAGAAGTTTCTCAGAAAGCTTCTTTCTCTTTGTTTTCGGAGGATATTTCCTTTGGCCCTATAGTCTTCAAAGGGATCCGAAATATCTGTTCTCAGATTCCACAGAAATAAGGCTAGCAAAGAGATCCACGAAATACAGATGTAACTCTGTGAGTGGAAGTCACATATCACAGAGCAGTTTCTCAGAAAGCTTCTTTCCAGATTTCATTGGAGGGTATTTCCTTTTTCACAATAGCCCTCTATGGGCTTCCAAATATCACTTTGCCAATTCCACAAGAACTGTCTTAGCGAAAGGCTTCTTGAGGGGAAAGCTGCAACTCTGTGAGATGATTTCACAGAACACAAAGAAGTTTCTCGGAAAGCTTCTTTCTCTTTGTTATCGGAGGATATTTCCTTTGGCCCTATAGTCTTCAAAGGGATCCGAAATATCTGTTCTCAGATTCCACAGAAATAAGGCTAGCAAAGAGATCCACGAAATACAGATGTAACTCTGTGAGTGGAAGTCACATATCACAGAGCAGTTTCTCAGAAAGCTTCTTTCCAGATTTCATTGGAGATTATTTCCTTTTTCACCATAGCCCTCAATGGGCTTCCAAATATCACTTTGCCAATTCCACAAGAACTGTCTTAGCGAAAGGCTTCTTGAGGGGAAAGCTGTAACTCTGTGAGATGATTTCACAGAACACAAAGAAGTTTCTCAGAAAGCTTTTTTCTCTTTGTTATCGGAGGATATTTCCTTTGGCCCTATAGTCTTCAAAGGGATCCGAAATATCTGTTCTCAGACTCCACAGAAATAAGGCTAGCAAAGAGATCCAGGAAATACAGATGAAACTCTGTGAGTGGAAGTCTCATATCACAGAGCAGTTTCTCAGAATGCTTCTTTCCAGATTTCATCGGAGGATATTTCCTTTTTAACCATAGCCCTCTATGGGCTTCCAAATATCACTTTGCCAATTCCACAAGAACTGTCTTAGCGAAAGGATTCTTGAGGGGAAAGCTGTAACTCTGTGAGATGATTTCACAGAACACAAAGAAGTTTCTCAGAAAGCTTCTTTCTCTTTGTTATGGGAAGATATTTCCTTTGGCCCTATAGTCTTCAAAGGGTTTTTAAATATCTGCTCTCAGATTCCACAGAAATGAGGCTAGCAAAGAGATCCACGAAATACAGATGTAACTCTGTGAGTGGAAGTAACATATCACAGAGCAGTTACTCAGAAAGCTTCTTTCCAGATTTCATTGGAGGATATTTCCTTTTTCACCATAGCCCTCTAAGGGCTTCCAAATATCACTTTGCCAATTCCACAAGAACTGTCTTAGCGAAAGGCTTCTTGAGGAGAAAGCTGTAACTCTGTGAGATGATTTCACAGAACACAAAGAAGTTTCTCAGAAAGCTTCTTTCTCTTTGTTATCGGAGGTATTTCCTTTGGCCCTATAGTCTTCATTGGGATCGGAA
Organism: Macaca mulatta; assembly: GCF_049350105.2. Classification (NCBI taxonomy): domain Eukaryota; kingdom Metazoa; phylum Chordata; class Mammalia; order Primates; family Cercopithecidae; genus Macaca; species Macaca mulatta. The sequence continues at coordinate 35,526,609 of NC_133417.1, forward strand.
ATATCTGTTCTCAGATCCACAGAAATAAGGCTAGCAAAGAGATCCACGAAATACAGATGTAACTCTGTGAGTGGAAGTCACATATCACAGAGCAGTTTCTCAGAAAGCTTCTTTCCAGATTTCATCTGAGGATATTTCCTTTTTCACCATAGCCCTCTATGGGCTTCCAAATATCACTTTGCCAATTCCACAAGAACTGTCTTAGCGAAAGGCTTCTTGAGGGGAGAGCTGTAACTCTGTGAGATGATTTCACAGAACACAAAGAAGTTTCTCAGAAAGGTTCTTTCTCTTTGTTATCGGAGGATATTTCCTTTGGCCCTATAGTCTTCAAAGGGATCCGAAATATCTGTTCTCAGATTCCACAGAAATAAGGCTAGCAAAGAGATCCACAAAATACAGATGTAACCCTGTGAGTGGAACTCACATATCACAGAGCAGTTTCTCAGAAAGCTTCTTTCCGGATTTCATTGGAGGGTATTTTCTTTTTCACAATAGCCCTCTATGGGCTTCCAATTATCACTTTGCCAATTCAACAAAAACTGTCTTAGCGAAAGGCTTCTTCTGGGGAAAGCTGTAACTCTGTGAGATGATTTCACGGAACACAAAGAAGTTTCTCAGAAAGCTTCTATCTCTTTGTTATCGGAGGATATTTCCTTTGGCCCTATAGTCTTCAAAGGGATCCGAAATATCTGTTCTCAGATTCCACAGAAATAAGGCTAGCAAAGAGATCCACGAAATACAGATGTAACTCTGTGAGTGGAAGTCACATATCACAGAGCAGTTTCTCAGAAAGCTTCTTTCCAGATTTAATTCGAGGATATTTCCTTTTTCACCATAGCCCTCTATGGGCTTCCAAATATCACTTCGCCAATTCCACAAGAACTGTCTTACCGAAAGGCTTCTTGAGGGGAAAGCTGTAACTCTATGAGATGATTTCACAGAACACAAAGAAGTTTCTCAGAAAGCTTCTTTCTCTTTGTTATGGGAGGATATTTCCTTTGGCCCTATAGTCTTCAAAGGGATCCGAAATATCTGTTCTCAGATACCACAGAAATAATGCTAGCAAAGAGATCCGCGAAATACAGATGTAACTCTGTGAGTGGAAGTCACATATCATAGAGCAGTTTCTCAGAAAGCTTCTTTCCAGATTTCATCGGAGGATATTTCCTTTTTCACCGTAGCCCCAAATGGGCTTCCAAATATCACTTTGCCAATTCCACAAGAACTGTCTTAGCCAAAGGCTTCTTGAGGGGACAGCTGTAACTCTGTGAGATGATTTCACAGAACACAAAGAAGTTTCTCAGGAAGCTTCTTTCTCTTTGTTATGGGAGGATATTTCCTTTGGCCCTATAGTCTTCAAAGGGATTCTAAATATCTGCTCTCAGATTCCACAGAAATAAGGCTAGCAAAGAGATACACGAAATACAGATGTAACTCTGTGAGTGGAAGTCACATATCACAGAGCAGTTTCTCAGAAAGCTTCTTTCCAGATTTCATTGGAGATTATTTCCTTTTTCACCACAGCCCTCTATGGGCTTCCAAATATCACTTTGCCAATTCCACAAGAACTGTCTTAGCGAAAGGCTTCTTGAGGGGAAAGCTGTAACTCTGTGAGATGATTTCACAGAACACAAAGAAGTTTCTCAGAAAGCTTCTTTCTCTTTGTTATCGGAGGATATTTCCTTTGGCCCTATAGTCTTCAAAGGGATCCGAAATATCTGTTCTCAGATTCCACAGAAATAAGGCTAGCAAAGAGATCCCCAAAATACAGATGTAACTCTGTGAGTGGAACTCACATATCACAGAGCAGTTTCTCAGAAAGCTTCTTTCCGGATTTCATTGGAGGGTATTTTCTTTTTCACAATAGCCCTCTATGGGCTTCCAAATATCAGTTTGCCAATTCCACAAAAACTGTCTTAGCAAAAGGCTTCTTCAGGGGAAAGCTGTAACTCTGGGAGATGATTTCACAGAACACAAAGAAGTTTCTCAGAAAGCTTCTTTCTCTTTGTTATCGGAGGATATTTCCTTTGGCCCTATAGTCTTCAAAGGGATCCGAAATATCTGTTCTCAGACTCCACAGAAATAAGGCTAGCAAAGAGATCCAGGAAATACAGATGAAACTCTGTGAGTGGAAGTCTCATATCACTGAGCAGTTTCTCAGAATGCTTCTTTCCAGATTTCATCGGAGGATATTTCCTTTTTCACCATAGCCCTCTATGGGCTTCCAAATATCACTTTGCCAATTCCACAAGAACTGTCTTAGCGAAAGGCTTCTTGAGGGGAAAGCTGTAACTCTGTGAGATGATTTCACGGAACACAAAGAAGTTTCTCAGAAAGCTTCTATCTCTTTGTTATCTGAGGATATTTCCTTTGGCCCTATAGTCTTCAAAGGGATCCGAAATATCTGTTCTCAGATTCCACAGAAATAAGGCTAGCAAAGAGATCCACGAAATAGAGATGTAACTCCGTGAGTGCAAGTCAGTTATCACAGAGCAGTTTCTCAGAAAGCTTCTTTCCAGATTTCATCGGAGGGTATTTCCTTTTTCACCATAGCCCTCTATGGGCTTCCAAATATCACTTTGCCAATTCCACAAGAACTGTCTTAGCGAAAGGCTTCTTGAGGGGAAAGCTGTAACTCTGTGAGATGATTTCACAGAACACAAAGAAGTTTCTCAGAAAGCTTCTTTCTCTTTGTTATAGGAGGATATTTCCTTTGGCCCTATAGTCTTCAAAGGGATTCGAAATATCTGTTCTCAGATTCCACAGAAATAAGGCTAGCAAAGAGATCCACGAAATACAGATGTAACTCTGTGAGTGGAAGTCACATATCACAGAGCAGTTTCTCAGAAAGCTTCTTTCCAGATTTCATCGGAGGATATTTCCTTTTTCACCATAGCCCTCTATGGGCTTCCAAATATCACTTTGCCAATTCCACAAGAACTGTCTTAGCGAAAGGCTTCTTGAGGGGAAAGCTGTAACTCTGTGAGATGATTTCACAGAACACAAAGAAGTTTCTCAGAAAGCTTCTTTCTCTTTGTTATGGGAGGATATTTCCTTTGGCCCTATAGTCTTCAAAGGGATTCTAACTATCTGCTCTCAGATTCCACAGAAATAAGGCTAGCAAAGAGATCCACGAAATACTGATGTAACTCTGTGAGTGGAAATCACATATCACAGAGCAGTTTCTCAGAAAGCTTCTTTCCAGATTTCATTCGAGGATATTTCCTTTTTCACCTTAGCCCTCTATGGGCTTCCAAATATCACTTTGCCAATTCCACAAGAACTGTCTTAGCGAAAGGCTTCTTGAGGGGAAAGCTGTAACTCTGTGAGATGATTTCACAGAACACAAAGAAGTTTCTCAGAAAGCTTCTTTCTCTTTGTTATCGGAGGATATTTCCTTTGGCCTTATAGTCTTCAAAGGGATCCGAAATATCTGTTCTCAGAGTCCACAGAAATAAGGCTAGCAAAGAGATCCACGAAATACAGATGAAACTCTGTGAGTGGAAGTCTCATATCACAGAGCAGTTTCTCAGAATGCTTCCTTCCAGATTTCATCGGAGGATATTTCCTTTTTCACCTTAGCCCCCTATGGGCTTCCAAATATCACTTTGCCAATTCCACAAGAACTGTCTTAGCGAAAGGCTTCTTGAGGGGACAGCTGTAACTCTGTGAGATGATTTCACAGAACACAAAGAAGTTTCTCAGGAAGCTTCTTTCTCTTTGTTATGGGACGATATTTCCTTTGGCCCTATAGTCTTCAAAGGGATTCTAAATATCTGCTCTCAGATTCCACAGAAATAAGGCTAGCAAAGAGATCCACGAAATACAGATGTAAATCTGTGAGTGGAAGTCACATATCACAGAGCAGTTTCTCAGAAAGCTTCTATCCAGATTTCATTGGAGATTATTTCCTTTTTCACCATAGCCCTCTAAGGGCTTCCAAATATCACTTTGCCAATTCCACAAGAACTGTCTTAGCGAAAGACTTCTTGAGGGGAAAGCTGTAACTCTGTGAGATGATTTCACAGAACACAAAGAAGTTTCTCAGAAAGCTTCTTTCTCTTTGTTATAGGAGGATATTTCCTTTGGCCCTATAGTCTTCAAGGGATCCGAAATATCTGTTCTCAGATTCCACAGAAATAAGGCTAGCAAGGAGATCCACGAACTACAGATGTAACTCTGTGAGTGGAAGTCACATATCCCAGAGCAGTTTCTCAGAAAGCTTCTTTCCAGATTTCATCGGAGGATATTTCCTTTTTCACCATAGCCCTCTATGGGCTTCCAAATATCACTTTGCCAATTCCACAAGAACTGTCTTAGCGAAAGGCTTCTTGAGGGGAAAGCTGTAACTCTGTGAGATGATTTCACAGAACACAAAGAAGTTTCTCAGAAAGCTTCTTTCTCTTTGTTATGGGAGGATATTTCCTTTGGCCCTATAGTCTTCAAAGGGATTCTAACTATCTGCTCTCAGATTCCACAGAAATAAGGCGAGCAAAGAGATCCACGAAATACTGATGTAACTATGTGAGTGGAAATCACATATCACAGAGCAGTATCCCAGAAAGCTTCTTTCCAGATTTCATTCGAGGATATTTCCTTTTTCACCTTAGCCCTCTATGGGCTTCCAAATATCACTTTGCCAATTCCACAAGAACTGTCTTAGCGAAAGGCTTCTTGAGGGGAAAGCTGTAACTCTGTGAGATGATTTCACAGAACACAAAGAAGTTTCTCAGAAAGCTTCTATCTCTTTGTTATCGGAGGATATTTCCTTTGGCACTATAGTCTTCAAAGGGATCCGAAATATCTGTTCTCAGATTCCACAGAAATAAGGCTAGCAAAGAGATCCACGAAATACAGATGTAACGCTGTGAGTGGAAGTCTCATATCACAGAGCAGTTTCTCAGAATGCTTCTTTCCAGATTTCATCGGAGGATATTTCCTTTTTCACCATAGCCGTCTATGGGCTTCCAAATATCACTTTGCCAATTCCACAAGAACTGTCTTAGCGAAAGGCTTCTTGAAAGGAAAGCTGTAAGTCTGTGAGATGATTTCACAGAACACAAAGAAGTTTCTCAGAAAGCTTCTTTCTCTTTGTTATCGGAGGATATATCCTTTGGCCCTTTAGTCTTCAAAGGGATCCGAAGTATCTGTTCTCAGATTCCACAGAAATAAGGCTAGCAAAGAGATCCACGAAATACAGATGTAACTCTGTGAGTGGAAGTCACATATCACAGAGCAGTTTCTCAGAAAGCTTCTTTCCAGATTTCATCGGAGGATATTTCCTTTTTCACCATAGCCGTCTATGGGCTTCCAAATATCACTTTGCCAATTCCACGAGAACTGTCTTAGCGAAAAGCTTCTTGAGGGAAATGCTGCAACTCTGAGAGATGATTTCACAGAACACAAAGAAGTTTCTCAGAAAGCTTCTTTCTCTTTGTTATCGGAGGATATTTCCTTTGGCCCTATAGTATTCAAAGGGATCCGATATATCTGTTCTCAGATTCCACAGAAATAAGGCTAGCAAAGAGATCCACGAAATACAGATGTAACTCTGAGAGTGGAAGTCACATATCACAGAGCAGTTTCTCAGAAAGCTTCTTTCCAGATTTCATCGGAGGATATTTCCTTTTTCACCATAGCCCTCTATGGGCTTCCAAATATCACTTTGCCAATTCCACAAGAACTGTCTTAGCGAAAGGCTTCTTGAGGGGAAGCTGTAACTCTATGAGATGATTTCACAGAACACAAAGAAGTTTCTCAGAAAGCTTCTTTCTCTTTGTTATCGGAGGATATTTCCTTTGGCCCTATAGTCTTCAAAGGGATCCGAAATATCTGTTCTCAGATACCACAGAAATAAGGGAAGCAAAGAGATCCACGAAATACAGATGTAACTCTGTGAGTGGAAGTCACATATCATAGAGCAGTTTCTCAGAAAGCTTCTGTCCAGATTTCATCGGAGGATATTTCCTTTTTCACCTTAGCCCCCTATGGGCTTCCAAATATCACTTTGCCAATTCCACAAGAACTGTCTTAGCGAAAGGCTTCTTGAGGGGACAGCTGTAACTCTGTGAGATGATTTCACAGAACACAAAGAAGTTTCTCAGGAAGCTTCTTTCTCTTTGTTATGGGAGGATATTTCCTTTGGCCCTATAGTCTTCAAAGGGATTCTAAATATCTGCTCTCAGATTCCACAGAAATAAGGCTAGCAAAGAGATCCACGAAATACAGATGTAAATCTGTGAGTGGAAGTCACATATCACAGAGCAGTTTCTCAGAAAGCTTCTATCCAGATTTCATTGGAGATTATTTCCTTTTTCACCATAGAACTCTAAGGGCTTCCAAATATCACTTTGCCAATTCCACAAGAACTGTCTTAGCGAAAGGCTTCTTGAGGGGAAAGCTGTAACTCTGTGAGATGATTTCACAGAACACAAAGAAGTTTCTCAGAAAGCTTCTATCTCTTTGTTATCGGAGGATATTTCCTTTTGCCCTATAGTCTTCAAAGGGATCCGAAATATCTGTTCTCGGATTCCACAGAAGTAAGGCTAGCAAAGAGATCCATGAAATACAGATTTAACTCTGTGAGTGGAAGTCACGTATCACAGAGCAGTTTCTCAGAAAGCTTCTTTCCAGATTTCATCTGAGGATATTTCCTTTTTAACCATAGCCCTCTATGGGCTTCCAAATATCACTTTGCCAATTCCACAAGAACTGTCTTAGCGAAAGGCTTCTTGAGGGGAAAGCTGTAACTCTATGAGATGATTTCACAGAACACAAAGAAGTTTCTCAGAAAGCTTCTTTCTCTTTGTTTTCGGAGGATATTTCCCTTGGCCCTGTAGTCTTCAAAGGGATCCGAAATATCTGTTCTCTGATTCCACAGAAATAAGGCTAGCAAAGAGATCCACGAAATACAGATGTAACTCTGTGAGTGGAAGTCACATATCACAGAGCAGTTTCTCAGAAAGCTTCTTTCCAGATTTCATTGGAGGGTATTTCCTTTTTCACAATAGCCCTCTATGGGCTTCCAAATATCACTTTGCCAATTCCACAAGAACTGTCTTAGCGAAAGGCTTCTTGAGGGGAAAGCTGCAACTCTGTGAGATGATTTCACAGAACACAAAGAAGTTTCTCAGAAAGCTTCATTCTCTTTGTTATCGGAGGATATTTCCTTTGGCCCTATAGTCTTCAAAGGGATCCGAAATATCTGTTCTCAGATTCCACAGAAATAAGGCTAGCAAAGAGATCCACAAAATACAGATGTAACTCTGTGAGTGGAAGTCACATATCACAGAGCAGTTTCTCAGAAAGCTTCTTTCCAGATATCATTGGATGGTATTTCCTTTTTCACAATAGCCCTCTATGGGCTTCCAAATATCACTTTTCCAATTCCACCAAAACTGTCTTAGCGAAAGGCTTCTTCAGTGGAAAGCTGTAACTCTGGGAGATGATTTCACAGAACACAAAGAAGTTTCTCAGAAAGCTTCTTTCTCTTTGTTATCGGAGGATATTTCCTTTGGCCCTATAGTCTTCAAAGGGATCCGAAATATCTGTTCTCAGAATCCACAGAAATAAGGCTAGCAAAGAGATCCACGAAATACAGATGAAACTCTGTGAGTGGAAGTCTCATATCACAGAGCAGTTTCTCAGAATGCTTCTTTCCAGATTTCATCGGAGGATATTTCCTTTTTCACCATAGCCCTCTATGGGCTTCCAAATATCACTTTGCCAATTCCACAAGAACTGTCTTAGCGAAAGGCTTCTTGAGTGGAAAGCTGTAACTCTGGGAGATGATTTCACAGAACACAAAGAAGTTTCTCAGAAAGCTTCTTTCTCTTTGTTATCGGAGGATATTTCCTTTGGCACTATAGTCTTCAAAGGGATCCGAAATATCTGTTCTCAGATTCCACAGAAATAAGGCTAGCAAAGAGATCCACGAAATACAGATGTAACGCTGTGAGTGGAAGTCTCATATCACAGAGCAGTTTCTCAGAATGCTTCTTTCCAGATTTCATCGGAGGGTATTTCCTTTTTCACCATAGCCGTCTATGGGCTTCCAAATATCACTTTGCCAATTCCACAAGAACTGTCTTAGCGAAAGGCTTCTTGAAAGGAAAGCTGTAAGTCTGTGAGATGATTTCAGAGAACACAAAGAAGTTTCTCAGAAAGCTTCTTTCTCTTTGTTATCGGAGGATATTTCCTTTGGCCCTTTAGTCTTCAAAGGGATCCGAAGTATCTGTTCTCAGATTCCACAGAAATAAGGCTAGCAAAGAGATCCACGAAATACAGATGTAACTCTGTGAGTGGAAGTCACATATCACAGAGCAGTTTCTCAGAAAGCTTCTTTCCAGATTTCATCGGAGGATATTTCCTTTTTCACCATAGCCGTCTATGGGCTTCCAAATATCACTTTGCCAATTCCACGAGAACTGTCTTAGCGAAAAGCTTCTTGAGGGAAAAGCTGCAACTCTGAGAGATGATTTCACAGAACACAAAAAGTTTCTCAGAAAGCTTCTTTCTCTTTGTTATCGGAGGATATTTCCTTTGGCCCTATAGTATTCAAAGGGATCCGATATATCTGTTCTCAGATTCCACAGAAATAAGGCTAGAAAAGAGATCCACGAAATACAGATGTAACTCTGTGAGTGGAAGTCTCATATCACAGAGCAGTTTCTCAGAAAGCTTCTTTCCAGATTTCATGGGAAGATATTTCCTTTTTCACCATAGCCCTCTATGGGCTTCCAAATATCACTTTGCCAATTCCACAAGAACTGTCTTAGCGAAAGGCTTCTTGAGGGGAAAGCTGTAACTCTGTGAGATGATTTCAAAGAACACAAAGAAGTTTCTCAGAAAGCTTCTTTCTCTTTGTTATCGGAGGATATTTCCTTTGGCCCTATAGTGTTCAAAGGGATCCGAAATATCTGTTCTCAGATTCCACAGAAATAAGGCTAGCAAAGAGATCCACGAAATACAGATGGAACTCTGTGAGTGGAAGTCACATATCACAGAGCAGTTTCTCAGAAAGCTTCTTTCCAGATTTCATCGGAGGATATTTCCCTTTTCACAATAGCTCTCTAGGGGCTTCCAAATATCACTTTGCCAATTCCACAAGAACTGTCTTATCGAAAGACTTCTTGAGGGGAAAGCTGAAACTCTGGGAGATGATTTCACAGAACACAAAGAAGTTTCTCAGAAAGCTTCTTTCTCTTTGTTATCGGAGGATATTTCTTTTGGCCCTAGAGTCTTCAAAGGGATCCGAAATATCTGTTCTCAGATTCCACAGAAATAAGGCTAGCAAAGAGATCCATGAAATACAGATGTAACTCTGTGAGTGGAAGTCACATATCACAGAGCAGTTTCTCAGAAAGCTTCTTTCCAGATTTAATTCGAGGATATTTCCTTTTTCACCATAGCCCTCTATGGGCTTCCAAATATCACTTCGCCAATTCAACAAGAACTGTCTTACCGAAAGGCTTCTTGAGGTGAAAGCTGTAACTCTATGAGATGATTTCACAGAACACAAAGAAGTTTCTCAGAACCTTCTTTCTCTTTGTTATGGGAGGATATTTCCTTTGGCCCTATAGTCTTCAAAGGGATCCGAAATATCTGTTCTCAGATACCACAGAAATACGGCTAGCAAAGAGATCCGCGAAATACAGATGGAACTCTGTGAGTGGAAGTCACATATCATAGAGCAGTTTCTCAGAAAGCTTCTTTCCAGATTTCATCGGAGGATATTTCCTTTTTCACCGTAGCCCCATATGGGCTTCCAAATATCACTTTGCCAATTCCACAAGAACTGTCTTAGCGAAAGGCTTCTTGAGGGGACAGCTGTAACTCTGTGAGATGATTTCACAGAACACAAAGAAGTTTCTCAGGAAGCTTCTTTCTCTTTGTTATGGGAGGATATTTCCTTTGGCCCTATAGTCTTCAAAGGGATGCTAAATATCTGCTCTCAGATTCCACAGAAATAAGGCTAGCAAAGAGATCCACGAAATACAGATGTAACTCTGTGAGTGGAAGTCACATATCACAGAGCAGTTTCTCAGAAAGCTTCTTTCCAGATTTCATTGGAGATTATTTCCTTTTTCACCATAGCCCTCTATGGGCTTCCAAATATCACTTTGCCAATTCCACAAGAACTGTCTTAGCGAAAGGCTTCTTGAGGGGAAAGCTGTAACTCTGTGAGATGATTTCACAGAACACAAAGAAGTTTCTCAGAAAGCTTCTTTCTCTTTGTTATCGGAGGATATTTCCTTTGGCCCTATTGTCTTCAACGGGATCCGAAATATCTGTTCTCAGATTCCACAGAAATAAGGCTAGCAAAGAGATCCACGAAATACCGATGTAACTCTGTGAGTGGAAGTCAGATATCACAGAGCAGTTTCTCAGAAAGCTTCTTTCCAGATTTCATCGGAGGATATTTCCTTTTTCAAGATAGCCCTCTATGGGCTTCCAAATATCACTTTGCCAATTCCACAAGAATTGTCTTAGCGAAAGGCTTCTTGAGAGGACAGCTGTAACTCTGTGAGATGATTTCACAGAACACAATGAAGTTTCTCAGAAAGCTTCTTTCTCTTTGTTATGGGAGGATATTTCCTTTCTCCCTATAGTCTTCAAAGGGATCCGAAATATCTGTTCTCAGATTCCACAGAAATAAGGCTAGCAAAGAGATCCACAAAATACAGAAGTAACTCTGTGAGTGGAAGTCATATATCACAGAGCAGTTTCTCAGAAAGCTTCTTTCCAGATTTCATCTGTGGATATTTCCTTTTTCAACATAGCCCTCTATGGGCTTCCAAATATCACTTTGTCAATTCCACAAGAACTGTCTTAGCGAAAGGCTTCTTGAGGGGAAAGCTGTAACTCTGTGAGATGATTTCACAGAACACAAAGAAGTTTCTCAGAAAGCTTCTTTCTCTTTGTTATCGGAGGATATTTCCTTTGGCTCTATAGTCATCAAAGGGATCCGAAATATCTGTTCTCAGATTCCACAGAAATAAGGATAGCAAAGAGATCCACGAAATACAGATGTAACTCTGTGAGTGGAAGTCACATATCACAGAGCAGTTTCTCAGAAAGCTTCTTTCCAGATTTCATTGGAGATTATTTCCTTTTTCACCATAGCCCTCTATGGGCTTCCAAATATCACTTTGCCAATTCCACAAGAACTGTCTTAGCGAAAGGCTTCTTGAGGGGAAAGCTGTAACTCTGTGAGATGATTTCACAGAACACAAAGAAGTTTCTCAGAAAGCTTCTTTCTCTTTGTTATGGGAGGATATTTCCTTTGGCCCTATAGTCTTCAAAGGGATTCTAACTATCTGCTCTCAGATTCCACAGAAATAAGGCTAGCAAAGATATCCACGAAATACTGATGTAACTCTGTGAGTGGAAATCACATATCACAGAGCAGTTTCCCAGAAAGCTTCTTTCCAGATTTCATTCGAGGATATTTCCTTTTTCACCTTAGCCCTCTATGGGCTTCCAAATATCACTTTACCAATTCCACAAGAACTGTCTTAGCGAAAGGCTTCTTGAGGGGAAAGCTGTAACTCTGTGAGATGATTTCACAGAACACAAAGAAGTTTCTCAGAAAGCTTCTATCTCTTTGTTATCGGAGGATATTTCCTTTTGCCCTATAGTCTTCAAAGGGACCCGAAATATCTGTTCTCGGATTCCACAGAAGTAAGGCTAGCAAAGAGATCCATGAAATACAGATTTAACTCTGTGAGTGGAAGTCACGTATCACAGAGCAGTTTCTCAGAAAGCTTCTTTCCAGATTTCATCTGAGGATATTTCCTTTTTCACCATAGCCCTCTATGGGCTTCCAAATATCACTTTGCCAATTCCACAAGAACTGTCTTAGCGAAAGGCTTCTTGAGGGGAAAGCTGTAACTCTATGAGATGATTTCACAGAACACAAAGAAGTTTCTCAGAAAGCTTCTTTCTCTTTGTTTTCGGAGGATATTTCCTTTGGCTCTATAGTCTTCAAAGGGATCCGAAATATCTGTTCTCAGATTCCACAGAAATAAGGCTAGCAAAGAGATCCACGAAATACAGATGTAACTCTGTGAGTGGAAGTCACATATCACAGAGCAGTTTCTCAGAAAGCTTCTTTCCAGATGTCATTGGAGGGTATTTCCTTTTTCACAATAGCCATCTATGGGCTTCCAAATATCACTTTGCCAATTCCACAAGAACTGTCTTAGCGAAAGGCTTCTTGAGGGGAAAGCTGCAACTCTGTGAGATGATTTCACAGAACACAAAGAAGTTTCTCAGAAAGCTTCTTTCTCTTTGTTATCGGAGGATATTTCTTTTGGCCCTATAGTCTTCAAAGGGATCCGAAATATCTGTTCTCAGATTCCACAGAAATAAGGCTAGCAAAGAGATCCACAAAATACAGATGTAACTCTGTGAGTGGAAGTCACATATCACAGAGCAGTTTCTCAGAAAGCTTCTTTCCAGATATCATTGGATGGTATTTCCTTTTTCAGAATAGCCCTCTATGGGCTTCCAAATATCACTTTTCCAATTCCACCAAAACTGTCTTAGCGAAAGGCTTCTTCAGTGGAAAGCTGTAACTCTGGGAGATGATTTCACAGAACACAAAGAAGTTTCTCAGAAAGCTTCTTTCTCTTTGTTATCGGAGGATATTTCCTTTGGCCCTATAGTCTTCAAAGGGATCCGAAATATCTGTTCTCAGAATCCACAGAAATAAGGCTAGCAAAGAGATCCACGAAATACAGATGAAACTCTGTGAGTGGAAGTCTCATATCACAGAGCAGTTTCTCAGAATGCTTCTTTCCAGATTTCATCGGAGGATATTTCCTTTTTCACCATAGCCCTCTATGGGCTTCCAAATATCACTTTGCCAATTCCACAAGAACTGTCTTAGCGAAAGGCTTCTTGAGTGGAAAGCTGTAACTCTGGGAGATGATTTCACAGAACACAAAGAAGTTTCTCAGAAAGCTTCTTTCTCTTTGTTATCGGAGGATATTTCCTTTGGCACTATAGTCTTCAAAGGGATCCGAAATATCTGTTCTCAGATTCCACAGAAATAAGGCTAGCAAAGAGATCCACGAAATATAGATGTAACGCTGTGAGTGGAAGTCTCATATCACAGAGCAGTTTCTCAGAATGCTTCTTTCCAGATTTCATCGGAGGGTATTTCCTTTTTCACCATAGCCGTCTATGGGCTTCCAAATATCACTTTGCCAATTCCACAAGAACTGTCTTAGCGAAAGGCTTCTTGAAAGGAAAGCTGTAAGTCTGTGAGATGATTTCAGAGAACACAAAGAAGTTTCTCAGAAAGCTTCTTTCTCTTTGTTATCGGAGGATATTTCCTTTGGCCCTTTAGTCTTCAAAGGGATCCGAAGTATCTGTTCTCAGATTCCACAGAAATAAGGCTAGCAAAGAGATCCACGAAATACAGATGTAACTCTGTGAGTGGAAGTCACATATCACAGAGCAGTTTCTCAGAAAGCTTCTTTCCAGATTTCATCGGAGGATATTTCCTTTTTCACCATAGCCGTCTATGGGCTTCCAAATATCACTTTGCCAATTCCACGAGAACTGTCTTAGCGAAAAGCTTCTTGAGGGAAAAGCTGCAACTCTGAGAGATGATTTCACAGAACACAAAGAAGTTTCTCAGAAAGCTTCTTTCTCTTTGTTATCGGAGGATATTTCCTTTGGCCCTATAGTCTTCAAACGGATCCGAAATATCTGTTCTCAGATTCCACAGAAATAAGGCTAGCAAAGAGATCCACGAAATACAGATGTAACTCTGTGAGTGGAAGTCACATATCACAGAGCAGTTTCTCAGAAAGCTTCTTTCCAGATTTCATCGGAGGATATTTCCTTTTTCAAGATAGCCCTCTATGGGCTTCCAAATATCACTTTGCCAATTCCACAAGAATTGTCTTAGCGAAAGGCTTCTTGAGAGGACAGCTGTAACTCTGTGAGATGATTTCACAGAACACAATGAAGTTTCTCAGAAAGCTTCTTTCTCTTTGTTATGGGAGGATATTTCCTTTCTCCCTATAGTCTTCAAAGGGATCCGAAATATCTGTTCTCAGATTCCACAGAAATAAGGCTAGCAAAGAGATCCACAAAATACAGAAGTAACTCTGTGAGTGGAAGTCATATATCACAGAGCAGTTTCTCAGAAAGCTTCTTTCCAGATTTCATCTGTGGATATTTCCTTTTTCAACATAGCCCTCTATGGGCTTCCAAATATCACTTTGTCAATTCCACAAGAACTGTCTTAGCGAAAGGCTTCTTGAGGGGAAAGCTGTAACTCTGTGAGATGATTTCACAGAACACAAAGAAGTTTCTCAGAAAGCTTCTTTCTCTTTGTTATCGGAGGATATTTCCTTTGGCTCTATAGTCATCAAAGGGATCCGAAATATCTGTTCTCAGATTCCACAGAAATAAGGATAGCAAAGAGATCCACGAAATACAGATGTAACTCTGTGAGTGGAAGTCACATATCACAGAGCAGTTTCTCAGAAAGCTTCTTTCCAGATTTCATTGGAGATTATTTCCTTTTTCACCATAGCCCACTTTGGGCTTCCAAATATCACTTTGCCAATTCCAGAAGAACTGTCTTAGCGAAAGGCTTCTTGAGGGGAAAGCTGTAACTCTGTGAGATGATTTCACAGAACACAAAGAAGTTTCTCAGAAAGCTTCTTTCTCTTTGTTATCGGAGGATATTTCCTTTGGCCCTATTGTCTTCAACGGGATCCGAAATATCTGTTCTCAGATTCCACAGAAATAAGGCTAGCAAAGAGATCCACGAAATACCGATGTAACTCTGTGAGTGGAAGTCAGATATCACAGAGCAGTTTCTCAGAAAGCTTCTTTCCAGATTTCCTCGGAGGATATTTCCTTTTTCAAGATAGCCCTTTATGGGCTTCCAAATATCACTTTGCCAATTCCACAAGAATTGTCTTAGCGAAAGGCTTCTTGAGAGGACAGCTGTAACTCTGTGAGATGATTTCACAGAACACAATGAAGTTTCTCAGAAAGCTTCTTTCTCTTTGTTATGGGAGGATATTTCCTTTCTCCCTATAGTCTTCAAAGGGATCCGAAATATCTGTTCTCAGATTCCACAGAAATAAGGCTAGCAAAGAGATCCACAAAATACAGAAGTAACTCTAGTGGAAGTCATATATCACAGAGCAGTTTCTCAGAAAGCTTCTTTCCAGATTTCATCTGTGGATATTTCCTTTTTCAACATAGCCCTCTATGGGCTTCCAAATATCACTTTGTCAATTCCACAAGAACTGTCTTAGCGAAAGGCTTCTTGAAGGGAAAGCTGTAACTCTGTGAGATGATTTCACAGAACACAAAGAAGTTTCTCAGAAAGCTTCTTTCTCTTTGTTATCGGAGGATATTTCCTTTGGCTCTATAGTCATCAAAGGGATCCGAAATATCTGTTCTCAGATTCCACAGAAATAAGGATAGCAAAGAGATCCACGAAATACAGATGTAACTCTGTGAGTGGAAGTCACATATCACAGAGCAGTTTCTCAGAAAGCTTCTTTCCAGATTTCATTGGAGATTATTTCCTTTTTCACCATAGCCCTCTTTGGGCTTCCAAATATCACTTTGCCAATTCCACAAGAACTGTCTTAGCGAAAGGCTTCTTGAGGGGAAAGCTGTAACTCTGTGAGATGATTTCACAGAACACAAAGAAGTTTCTCAGAAAGCTTCTCTCTCTTTGTTATCGGAGGATATTTCCTTTGGCCCTATTGTCTTCAAAGGGATCCGAAATATCTGTTCTCAGATTCCACAGAAATAAGGCTAGCAAAGAGTTCCACGAAATACAGATGTAACTCTGTGAGTGGAAGTCAGATATCACAGAGCAGTTTCTCAGAAAGCTTCTTTCCAGATTTCATCGGAGGATATTTCCTTTTTCAAGATAGCCCTCTATGGTCTTCCAAATATCACTTTGCCAATTCCACAAGAACTGTCTTAGCGAAAGGCTTCTTGAGAGGAAAGCTGTAACTCTGTGAGATGATTTCACAGAACACAATGAAGTTTCTCAGAAAGCTTCTTTCTCTTTGTTATGGGAGGATATTTCCTTTCTCCCTATAGTATTCAAAGGGATCCGAAATATCTGTTCTCAGATTCCACAGAAATAAGGCTAGCAAAGAGATCCACGAAATACAGATGTAACTCTGTGAGTGGAAGTCACATATCACAGAGGAGTTTCTCAGAAACCTTCTTTCCAGATTTCATCGGAGGATATTTCCTTTTTCAGCATAGCCCTCTATGGGCTTCCAAATATCACTTTGCCAATTCCACAAGAACTGTCTTAGCGAAAGCCTTCTTGAGGGGAAACCTGTAACTCTGGGAGATGATTTCACAGAACACAAAGAAGTTTCTCAGAAAGCTTCTTTCTGTTTGTTATGGGAGGATATTTACTTTGACCCTATAGTCTTCAAAGGGATCCGAAATATCTGTTCTCAGATTCCACAGAAATAAGGCTAGCAAAGAGATCCACGAAATACAGATGTAAATCTGTGAGTGGAAGTCTCATATCACAGAGCAGTTTCTCAGAAAGCTTCATTCCAGATTTAATCGGAAGATATTTCCTTTTTCACCATAGCCCTCTATGGGCTTCCAAATATCACTTTGCCAATTCCACAAGAACTGTCTTAGCGAAAGGCTTCTTGAGGGGAAAGCTGTAACTCTGTGAGATGATTTCACAGAACACAAAGAAGTTTCTCAGAAAGCTTCTTTCTCTTTGTTATCGGAGGATATTTCCTTTTGACCTATAGTCTTCAAAGGGATCCGAAATATCTGTTCTCAGATTCCACAGAAATAAGGCTAGCAAAGAGATCCACGAAATACAGATGTAAATCTGTGAGTGGAAGTCACATATCACAGAGCAGTTTCTCAGAAAGCTTCTTTCCAGATTTCATCGGAGGATATTTCCGTTTTCAGCATAGCCCTCTTTGGGCTTACAAATATCACTTTGCCAATTCCACAAGAACTGTCTTAGCGAAAGGCTTCTTGAGGGGAAAGCTGTAACTCTGGGAGATGATTTCACAGAACACAAAGAAGTTTCTCAGAAAGCTTCTTTGTGTTTGTTATGGGAGGATATTTACTTTGACCCTATAGTCTTCAAAGGGATCCGAAATATCTGTTCTCAGATTCCACAGAAATAAGGCTAGCAAAGAGATCCACGAAATACAGATGTAACTCTGTGAGTGTAAGTCTCATATCACAGAGCAGTTTCTCAGAAAGCTTCATTCCAGATTTCATCGGAAGATATTTCCTTTTTCACCATAGCCCTCTATGGGCTTCCAAATATCACTTTGCCAATTCCACAAGAACTGTCTTAGCGAAAGGCTTCTTGAGGGGAAAGCTGTAACTCTGTGAGATGATTTCACAGAACACAAAGAAGTTTCTCAGAAAGCTTCTTTCTCTTTGTTATGGGAGGATATTTCATTTGGCCCTATAGTGTTCAAAGGGATCCGAAATATCTGTTCTCAGATTCCACAGAAATAAGGCTAGCAAAGAGATCCACGAAATACAGATGTATCTCTGAGAGTGGAAGTCACATATCACAGAGCAGTTTCTCAGAAAGCTTCTTTCCAAATTTCATTGGAGGATATTTCCTTTTTCACAATAGCCCTCTATGGGCTTCCAAATATCACTTTGCCAATTCCACAAGAACTGTCTTAGCGAAAGGCTTCTTGAGGGGAAAGCTGTAACTCTGTGAGATGATTTCACAGAACACAAAGAAGTTTCTCAGAAAGCTTCTTTCTGTTTGTTATTGGAGGATATTTACTTTGACCCTATAGTCTTCAAAGGGATCCGAAATATCTGTTCTCAGATTCCACAGAAATAAGGCTAGCAAAGAGATCCACGAAATGCAGATGTAACTCTGTGAGTGGAAGTCTCATATCACAGAGCAGTTTCTCAGAAAGCTTCATTCCAGATTTCATCGGAAGATATTTCCTTTTTCACCATAGCCCTCTATGGGCTTCCAAATATCACTTTGCCAATTCCACAAGAACTGTCTTAGCGAAAGGCTTCTTGAGGGGAAAGCTGTAACTCTGTGAGATGATTTCACAGAACACAAAGAAGTTTCTCAGAAAGCTTCTTTCTCTTTGTTATGGGAGGATATTTCATTTGGCCCTATAGTGTTCAAAGGGATCCGAAATATCTGTTCTCAGATTCCACAGAAATAAGGCTAGCAAAGAGATCCACGAAATACAGATGTATCTCTGAGAGTGGAAGTCACATATCACAGAGCAGTTTCTCAGAAAGCTTCTTTCCAGATTTCATTGGAGGATATTTCCTTTTTCACAATAGCCCTCTATGGGCTTCCAAATATCACTTTACCAATTCCACAAGAACTGTCTTAGCGAAAGGCTTCTTGAGGGGAAAGCTGTAACTCTGGGAGATGATTTCACAGAACACAAAGAAGTTTCTCAGAAAGCTTCTTTCTCTTTGTTATCGGAGGATATTTCCTTTTTCCCTATAGTCTTCAAAGGGATCCGAAATATCTGTTCTCAGATTCCACAGAAATAAGGCTAGCAAAGAGATCCACGAAATACAGATGTAACTCTGTGAGTGGAAGTCACATATCCCAGAGCAGTTTCTCAGAAAGCTTCTTTCCAGATTTCATCGGAGGATATTTCCTTTTTCACCACAGCCCTCTATGGGCTTCCAAATATCACTTTGCCAATTCCAGAAGAACTGTCTTAGCGAAAGGCTTCCTGAGGGCAAAGCTGTAACTCTGTGAGATGATTTCACAGAACACAAAGAAGTTTCTCAGAAAGCTTCTATCTCTTTGTTATCGGAGGATATTTCCTTTGGCCCTATAGTCTTCAAAGGGATCCGAAATATCTGTTCTCAGATTCCACAGAAATAAGGCTAGCAAAGAGATCCACGAAATACAGATGTAACTCTGTGAGTGGAAGTCTCATATCACAGAGCAGTTTCTCAGAATGCTTCTTTCCAGATTTCATCGGAGGATATTTCCTTTTTCACCATAGCCCCCTATGGGCTTCCAAATATCACTTTGCCAATTCCATAAGAACTGTCTTAGCGAAAGGCTTCTTGAGGGGAAAGCTGTAACTCTGTGAGATGATTTCACAGAACACAAAGAAGTTTCTCAGAAAGCTTCTTTCTCTTTGTTATCGGAGGATATTTCCTTTGGCCCTATAGTCTTCAACGGGATCCGAAATATATGTTCTCAGATTCCACAGAAATAAGGCTAGCAAAGAGATCCACGAAATACAGATGTAACTCTGTGAGTGGAAGTCACATATCACAGAGCAGTTTCTCAGAAAGCTTCTTTCCAGATTTCATTGGAGGATATTTCCTTTTTCACAATAGCCCTCTATGGGCTTCCATATATCACTTTGCCTATTCCACAAGAACTGTCTTAGCGAAAGGCTTCTTGAGGGGAAAGCTGTAACTCTGGGAGATGATTTCACAGAACACAAAGAGGTTTCTCAGAAAGCTTCTTTCTCTTTGTTATCGGAGGATATTTCCTTTGGCCCTATAGTGTTCAAAGGGATCCGAATTATCTGTTCTCAGATTCCAGAGAAATAAGGCTAGCAAAGAGATCCACGAAATACAGATGTAACCCTGTGAGTGGAAGTCTCATATCATAGAGCAGTTTCTCAGAAAGCTTCTTTCCAGATTTCATTGGAGGATATTTCCTTTTTCACAATAGCCCTCTATGGGCTTCCAAATATCACTTTGCCAATTCCACAAGAACTGTCTTAGCGAAAGGCTTCTTGAGGGGAAAGCTGTAACTCTGTGAGATGATTTCACAGAACACAAAGAAGTTTCTCAGAAAGCTTCTTTCTCTTTGTTATCGGAGGATATTTACTTTGGCCCTATAGTCTTCAAAGGGATCTGAAATATATGTTCTCAGATTCCACAGAAATAAGGCTAGCATAGAGATCCACGAAATACAGATGTAACTCTGTGAGTGGAAGTCACATATCACAGAGCAGTTTCTCAGAAGGCTTCTTTGCAGATTTCATCTGAGGATATTTCCTTTTTCACCATAGCCCTCTATGGGCTTCCAAATATCACTTTGCCAATTCCACACGAACTGTCTTAGCGAAATGCTTCTTGAGGGAAAAGCTGTAACTATGTGAGATGATTTCACAGAACACAAAGAAGTTTCTCAGAAAGCTTCTTTCTCTTTGTTATGGGAGGATATTTCCTTCGTCCCTGTAGTCTTCAAAGGGATCCGAAATATCTGTTCTCAGATTCCAAAGAAATAAGGCTAGCAAAGAGATCCACGAAATACAGATGTAACTCTGTGAGTGGAAGTCACATATCACAGAGCAGTTTCTCAGAAAGCTTCTTTCTAGATTTCATCGGAGGATATTTCCTTTTTCACAATAGCCCTCTATGGGCTTCCAAATATCACTTTGCCAATTCCACAAGAACTGTCTTAGCGAAAGCCTTCTTCAGGGGAAAGCTGTAACTCTGGGAGATGATTTCACAGAACACAAAGAAGTTTCTCAGAAAGCTTCTTTCTCTTTGTTATCGGATCATATTTCCTTTGGCCCTGTAGTCTTCAAAGGGATCCGAAATATCTGTTCTCAGATTCCACAGAAATAAGGCTAGCAAAGAGATCCACGAAATACAGATGTAACTCTGTGAGTGGAAGTCACATATCACAGAGCAGTTTCTCAGAAAGCTTCTTTCCAGATTTCATTGGAGATTATTTCCTTTTTCACCATAGCCCTCTATGGGCTTCCAAATATCACTTTCCCAATTCCACAAGAACTGTCTTAGCGAAAGGCTTCTTGATTGGAAAGCTGTAACTCTGTGAGATGATTTCACAGAACACAAAGAAGTTTCTCAGAAAGCTTCTTTCTCTTTGTTATGGGAGGATATTTCCTTTGGCCCTATTGTCTTCAAAGGGATCCGAAATATCTGTTCTCACATTCCACAGAAATAAGGCTAGCAAAGAGATCCACGAAATACAGATGTAACTCTGTGAGTGGAAGTCAGATATCACAGAGCAGTTTCTCAGAAAGCTTCTTTCCAGATTTCATCGGAGGATATTTCCTTTTTCAAGATAGCCCTCTATGGACTTCCAAATATCACTTTGCCAATTCCACAAGAACTGTCTTAGCGAAAGGCTTCTTGAAAGGAAAGCTGTAACTCTGCGATATGATTTCACAGAGCACAATGAAGTTTCTCAGAAAGCTTCTTTCTCTTTATTATGGGAGGATATTTCCTTTCTCCCTATAGTCTTCAAAGGGATCCGAAATATCTGTTCTCAGATTCCACAGAAATAAGGCTAGCAAAGAGATCCACGAAATACAGATGTAACTCTGTGAGTGGAAGTCTCATATCACAGAGCAGTTTCTCAGAAAGCTTCTTTCCAGATTTCATGGGAAGATATTTCCTTTTTCACCGTAGCCCTCTATGGGCTTCCAAATATCACTTTGCCAATTCCACAAGAACTGTCTTAGCGAAAGGCTTCTTGAGGGGAAAGCTGTAACTCTGTTAGATGATTTCACAGAACACAAAGAACTTTCTCAGAAAGCTTCTTTCTCTTTGTTATCGGAGTATATTTCCTTTGGCCCTATAGTCTTCAAAGGGATCCGAAATATCTGTTCTCAGATTCCACAGAAATAAGGCTAGCAAAGAGATCCACGAAATACAGATGTAAATCTGTGAGTGGAAGTCACATATCACAGAGCAGTTTCTCAGAAAGCTTCTTTCCAGATTTCATCGGAGGATATTTCCTTTTTCTCCATAGCCCTCTATGGGCTTCCAAATATCACTTTGCCAATTCCACAAGAACTGTCTTAGCGAAAGGCTTCTTGAGGGGAAAGCTGTAACTCAGGGAGATGATTTCACAGAACACAAAGAATTTTCTCAGAAAGCTTCTTTCTCTTTGTTATCGGAGGATATTTCCTTTGGCCCTATACTCTTCAAAGGGATCCGAAATATCTGTTCTCAGATTCCACAGAAATAAGGCTAGCAAAGAGATCCACAAAATTCAGATGTAACTCTGTGAGTGGAAGTCACATATCACAGAGCAGTTTCTCAGAAAGCTTCTTTCCAGATTTCATCTGAGGATATTTCCTTTTTCACCATAGCCCTCTATGGGCTTCCAAATATCACTTTGCCAATTCCACAAGAACTGTCTTAGCGAAAGGCTTCTTCAGGGGAAAGCTCTAACTCTATGAGATGATTTCACAGAACACAAAGAACTTTCTCAGAAAGCTTCTTTCTCTTTGTTATCGGAGGATATCTCCTTTGGCCCTATAGTCTTCAAAGGGATCCGAAATATCTTTTCTCAGATTCCACAGAAATAAGGCTAGCAAAGAGATCCACGAAATACAGAGGTAACTCTGTGAGTGGAAGTCACATATCACAGAGCAGTTTCTCAGAAAGCTTCTTTCCAGATTTCATCGGAGGATATTTCCTTTTTCACCTTAGCCCTCTTTGGGCTTCCAAGTATCACTTTGCCAATTCCACAAGAACTGTCTTAGCGAAAGGCTTCTTGAGGGGAAAGCTGTAACTCTCAGAGATGATTTCACAGAACACAAAGAAGTTTCTCAGAAACCTTCTTTCTCTTTGTTATGGGAGGATATTTCCTTTGTCCCTATAGTCTTCAAAGGGATCCGAAATATCAGTTCTCAGATTCCACAGAAATAAGGCTAGCAAAGAGATCCACGAAATACAGATATAATTCTGTGTGTAGAAGTCACATATCCCAGAGCAGTTTCTCAGAAAGCTTCTTTCCAGATTTCATCGGAGGATATTTCCTTTTTCACCACAGCCCTCTATGGGCTTCCAAATATCACTTTGCCAATTCCAGAAGAACTGTCTTAGCGAAAGGCTTCCTTAGGGCAAAGCTGTAACTCTGTGAGATGATTTCACAGAACACAAAGAAGTTTCTCAGAAAGCTTCTTTCTCTTTGTTATCGGAGGATATTTCCTTTGGCCCTATAGTCTTCAAAGGGATCCGAAATATCTGTTCTCAGATTCCACAGAAATAAGGCTAGCAAAGAGATCCACGAAATACAGATGTAACTCTGTGAGTGGAAGTCTCATATCACAGAGCAGTTTCTCAGAATGCTTCTTTCCAGATTTCATCGGAGGATATTTCCTTTTTCACCATAGCCCTCTATGGGCTTCCAAATATCACTTTGCCAATTCCACAAGAACTGTCTTAGCGAAAGGCTTCTTGAGGGGAAAGCTGTAACTCTGTGAGATGATTTCACAGAACACAAAGAAGTTTCTCAGAAAGCTTCTTTATCTTTGTTATCGGAGGATATTTCCTTTGGCCCTATAGTCTTCAACGGGATCCGAAATATCTGTTCTCAGATTCCACAGAAATAAGGCTAGCAAAGAGATCCACGAAATACAGATGTAACTCTGTGAGTGGAAGTCACATATCACAGAGCAGTTTCTCAGAAAGCTTCTTTCCAGATTTCATTGGAGGATATTTCCTTTTTCACAATAGCCCTCTATGGGCTTCCATATATCACTTTGCCAATTCCACAAGAACTGTCTTAGCGAAAGGCTTCTTGAGGGGAAAACTGTAACTCTGGGAGATGATTTCACAGAACACAAAGAAGTTTCTCAGAAAGCTTCTTTCTCTTTGTTATCGGAGGATATTTCCTTTGGCCCTATAGTGTTCAAAGGGATCCGAATTATCTGTTCTCAGATTCCAGAGAAATAAGGCTAGCAAAGAGATCCACGAAATACAGATGTAACCCTGTGAGTGGAAGTCTCATATCTCAGAGCAGTTTCTCAGAAAGCTTCTTTCCAGATTTCATTGGAGGATATTTCCTTTTTCACAATAGCCCTCTATGGGCTTCCAAATATCACTTTGCCAATTCCACAAGAACTGTCTTAGCGAAAGGCTTCTTGAGGGGAAAGCTGTAACTCTGTGAGATGATTTCACAGAACACAAAGAAGTTTCTCAGAAAGCTTCTTTCTCTTTGTTATCGGAGGATATTTCCTTTGGCCCTATAGTCTTCAAAGGGATCTGAAATATCTGTTCTCTGATTCCACAGAAATAAGGCTAGCATAGAGATCCACGAAATACAGATGTAACTCTGTGAGTGGAAGTCACGTATCACAGAGCAGTTTCTCAGAAGGCTTCTTTGCAGATTTCATCTGAGGATATTTCCTTTTTCACCATAGCCCTCTATGGGCTTCCAAATATCACTTTGCCAATTCCACACGAACTGTCTTAGCGAAATGCTTCTTGAGGGAAAAGCTGTAACTATGTGAGATGATTTCACAGAACACAAAGAAGTTTCTCAGAAAGCTTCTTTCTCTTTGTTATGGGAGGATATTTCCTTCGTCCCTGTAGTCTTCAAAGGGATCCGAAATATCTGTTCTCAGATTCCAAAGAAATAAGGCTAGCAAAGAGATCCACGAAATACAGATGTAACTCTGTGAGTGGAAGTCAGATATCACAGAGCAGTTTCTCAGAAAGCTTCTTTCCAGATTTCATCGGAGGATATTTCCTTTTTCAAGATAGCCCTCTATGGACTTCCAAATATCACTTTGCCAATTCCACAAGAACTGTCTTAGCGAAAGGCTTCTTGAAAGGAAAGCTGTAACTCTGCGAGATGATTTCACAGAGCACAATGAAGTTTCTCAGAAAGCTTCTTTCTCTTTGTTATCGGAGGATATTTCCTTTGGCCCTATACTCTTCAAAGGGATCCGAAATATCTGTTCTCAGATTCCACAGAAATAAGGCTAGCAAAGAGATCCACGAAATTCAGATGTAACTCTGTGAGTGGAAGTCAATATCACAGAGCAGTTTCTCAGAAAGCTTCTTTCCAGATTTCATCTGAGGATATTTCCTTTTTCACCATAGCCCTCTATGGGCTTCCAAATATCACTTTGCCAATTCCACAAGAACTGTCTTAGCGAAAGGCTTCTTCAGGGGAAAGCTCTAACTCTATGAGATGATTTCACAGAACACAAAGAACTTTCTCAGAAAGCTTCTTTCTCTTTGTTATCGGAGGATATCTCCTTTGGCCCTATAGTCTTCAAAGGGATCCGAAATATCTTTTCTCAGATTCCACAGAAATAAGGCTAGCAAAGAGATCCACGAAATACAGAGGTAACTCTGTGAGTGGAAGTCACATATCACAGAGCAGTTTCTCAGAAAGCTTCTTTCCAGATTTCATCGGAGGATATTTCCTTTTTCACCTTAGCCCTCTTTGGGCTTCCAAGTATCACTTTGCCAATTCCACAAGAACTGTCTTAGCGAAAGGCTTCTTGAGGGGAAAGCTGTAACTCTCAGAGATGATTTCACAGAACACAAAGAAGTTTCTCAGAAAGCTTCTTTCTCTTTGTTATCGGAGGATATTTCCTTTCTCCCTATAGTCTTCAAAGGGATCCGAAATATCTGTTCTGAGATTCCACAGAAATAAGGCTAGCAAAGAGATCCACGAAATACAGATGTAAATCTGTGAGTGGAAGTCACATATCACAGAGCAGTTTCTCAGAAAGCTTCTTTCCAGATTTCATCTGAGGATATTTCCTTTTTCACCATAGCCCTCTAAGGGCTTCCAAATATCACTTTGCCAATTCCACAAGAACTGTCTTAGCGAAAGGCTTCTTGAGGGGAAACCTGTAACTCTGTGAGATGATTTCACAGAACACAAAGAAGTTTCTCACAAAGCTTCTTTCTCTTTGTTATGGGAGGATATTTCATTTGGCCCTATAGTGTTCAAAGGGATCCGAAATATCTGTTCTCAGATTCCACAGAAATAAGGCTAGCAAAGAGATCCACGAAATACAGATGTATCTCTGAGAGTGGAAGTCACATATCACAGAGCAGTTTCTCAGAAAGCTTCTTTCCAGATTTAATCGGAAGATATTTCCTTTTTCACCATAGCCCTCTATGGGCTTCCAAATATCACTTTGCCAATTCCACAAGAACTGTCTTAGCGAAAGGCTTCTTGAGGGGAAAGCTGTAACTCTGTGAGATGATTTCACAGAACACAAAGAAGTTTCTCAGAAAGCTTCTTTCTCTTTGTTATCGGAGGATATTTCCTTTTGACCTATAGTCTTCAAAGGGATCCGAAATATCTGTTCTCAGATTCCACAGAAATAAGGCTAGCAAAGAGATCCACGAAATACAGATGTAAATCTGTGAGTGGAAGTCACATATCACAGAGCAGTTTCTCAGAAAGCTTCTTTCCAGATTTCATCGGAGGATATTTCCTTTTTCAGCATAGCCCTCTTTGGGCTTACAAATATCACTTTGCCAATTCCACAAGAACTGTCTTAGCGAAAGGCTTCTTGAGGGGAAAGCTGTAACTCTGGGAGATGATTTCACAGAACACAAAGAAGTTTCTCAGAAAGCTTCTTTGTGTTTGTTATGGGAGGATATTTACTTTGACCCTATAGTCTTCAAAGGGATCCGAAATATCTGTTCTCAGATTCCACAGAAATAAGGCTAGCAAAGAGATCCACGAAATACAGATGTAACTCTGTGAGTGGAAGTCTCATATCACAGAGCAGTTTCTCAGAAAGCTTCATTCCAGATTTCATCGGAAGATATTTCCTTTTTCACCATAGCCCTCTATGGGCTTCCAAATATCACTTTGCCAATTCCACAAGAACTGTCTTAGCGAAAGGCTTCTTGAGGGGAAAGCTGTAACTCTGGGAGATGATTTCACAGAACACAAAGAAGTTTCTCAGAAAGCTTCTTTCTCTTTGTTATGGGAGGATATTTCATTTGGCCCTATAGTGTTCAAAGGGATCCGAAATATCTGTTCTCAGATTCCACAGAAATAAGGCTAGCAAAGAGATCCACGAAATACAGATGTATCTCTGAGAGTGGAAGTCACATATCACAGAGCAGTTTCTCAGAAAGCTTCTTTCCAAATTTCATTGGAGGATATTTCCTTTTTCACAATAGCCCTCTATGGGCTTCCAAATATCACTTTGCCAATTCCACAAGAACTGTCTTAGCGAAAGGCTTCTTGAGGGGAAAGCTGTAACTCTGTGAGATGATTTCACAGAACACAAAGAAGTTTCTCAGAAAGCTTCTTTCTGTTTGTTATTGGAGGATATTTACTTTGACCCTATAG
The DNA here is from genome assembly GCF_049350105.2 of Macaca mulatta. Lineage (NCBI taxonomy): Eukaryota > Metazoa > Chordata > Mammalia > Primates > Cercopithecidae > Macaca > Macaca mulatta. The sequence continues at coordinate 35,553,679 of NC_133417.1, forward strand.
TCTTCAAAGGGATCCGAAATATCTGTTCTCAGATTCCACAGAAATAAGGCTAGCAAAGAGATCCACGAAATACAGATGTAACTCTGTGAGTGGAAGTCTCATATCACAGAGCAGTTTCTCAGAAAGCTTCATTCCAGATTTCATCGGAAGATATTTCCTTTTTCACCATAGCCCTCTATGGGCTTCCAAATATCACTTTGCCAATTCCACAAGAACTGTCTTAGCGAAAGGCTTCTTGAGGGGAAAGCTGTAACTCTGTGAGATGATTTCACAGAACACAAAGAAGTTTCTCAGAAAGCTTCTTTCTCTTTGTTATGGGAGGATATTTCATTTGGCCCTATAGTGTTCAAAGGGATCCGAAATATCTGTTCTCAGATTCCACAGAAATAAGGCTAGCAAAGAGATCCACGAAATACAGATGTATCTCTGAGAGTGGAAGTCACATATCACAGAGCAGTTTCTCAGAAAGCTTCTTTCCAGATTTCATTGGAGGATATTTCCTTTTTCACAATAGCCCTCTATGGGCTTCCAAATATCACTTTACCAATTCCACAAGAACTGTCTTAGCGAAAGGCTTCTTGAGGGGAAAGCTGTAACTCTGGGAGATGATTTCACAGAACACAAAGAAGTTTCTCAGAAAGCTTCTTTTTCTTTGTTATCGGAGGATATTTCCTTTGGCCCTATAGTCTTCAAAGGGATCCGAAATATCTGTTCTCAGATTCCACAGAAATAAGGCTAGGAAAGAGATCCACGAAATACAGATGTAACTCTGTGAGTGGAAGTCACATATCCCAGAGCAGTTTCTCAGAAAGCTTCTTTCCAGATTTCATCGGAGGATATTTCCTTTTTCACCACAGCCCTCTATGGGCTTCCAAATATCACTTTGCCAATTCCAGAAGAACTGTCTTAGCGAAAGGCTTCCTGAGGGCAAAGCTGTAACTCTGTGAGATGATTTCACAGAACACAAAGAAGTTTCTCAGAAAGCTTCTATCTCTTTGTTATCGGAGGATATTTCCTTTGGCCCTATAGTCATCAAAGGGATCCGAAATATCTGTTCTCAGATTCCACAGAAATAAGGCTAGCAAAGAGATCCACGAAATACAGATGTAACTCTGTGAGTGGAAGTCTCATATCACAGAGCAGTTTCTCAGAATGCTTCTTTCCAGATTTCATCGGAGGATATTTCCTTTTTCACCATAGCCCCCTATGGGCTTCCAAATATCACTTTGCCAATTCCACAAGAACTGTCTTAGCGAAAGGCTTCTTGAGGGGAAAGCTGTAACTCTGTGAGATGATTCCACAGAACACAAAGAAGTTTCTCAGAAAGCTTCTTTATCTTTGTTATCGGAGGATATTTCCTTTGGCCCTATAGTCTTCAACGGGATCCGAAATATCTGTTCTCAGATTCCACAGAAATAAGGCTAGCAAAGAGATCCACGAAATACAGATGTAACTCTGTGAGTGGAAGTCACATATCACAGAGCAGTTTCTCAGAAAGCTTCTTTCCAGATTTCATTGGAGGATATTTCCTTTTTCACAATAGCCCTCTATGGGCTTCCATATATCACTTTGCCAATTCCACAAGAACTGTCTTAGCGAAAGGCTTCTTGAGGGGAAAGCTGTAACTCTGGGAGATGATTTCACAGAACACAAAGAGGTTTCTCAGAAAGCTTCTTTCTCTTTGTTATCGGAGGATATTTCCTTTGGCCCTATAGTGTTCAAAGGGATCCGAATTATCTGTTCTCAGATTCCAGAGAAATAAGGCTAGCAAAGAGATCCACGAAATACAGATGTAACCCTGTGAGTGGAAGTCTCATATCACAGAGCAGTTTCTCAGAAAGCTTCTTTCCAGATTTCCTTGGAGGATATTTCCTTTTTCACAATAGCCCTCTATGGGCTTCCAAATATCACTTTGCCAATTCCACAAGAACTGTCTTAGCGAAAGGCTTCTTGAGGGGAAAGCTGTAACTCTGTGAGATGATTTCACAGAACACAAAGAAGTTTCTCAGAAAGCTTCTTTCTCTTTGTTATCGGAGGATATTTACTTTGGCCCTATAGTCTTCAAAGGGATCTGAAATATCTGTTCTCAGATTCCACAGAAATAAGGCTAGCATAGAGATCCACGAAATACAGATGTAACTCTGTGAGTGGAAGTCACATATCACAGAGCAGTTTCTCAGAAGGCTTCTTTGCAGATTTCATCTGAGGATATTTCCTTTTTCACCATAGCCCTCTATGGGCTTCCAAATATCACTTTGCCAATTCCACACGAACTGTCTTAGCGAAATGCTTCTTGAGGGAAAAGCTGTAACTATGTGAGATGATTTCACAGAACACAAAGAAGTTTCTCAGAAAGCTTCTTTCTCTTTGTTATGGGAGGATATTTCCTTCGTCCCTGTAGTCTTCAAAGGGATCCGAAATATCTGTTCTCAGATTCCAAAGAAATAAGGCTAGCAAAGAGATCCACGAAATACAGATGTAACTCTGTGTGTGGAAGTCACATATCACAGAGCAGTTTCTCAGAAAGCTTCTTTCCAGATTTCATCGGAGGATATTTCCTTTTTCACAATAGCCCTCTATGGGCTTCCAAATATCACTTTGCCAATTCCACAAGAACTGTCTTAGCGAAAGCCTTCTTCAGGGGAAAGCTGTAACTCTGGGAGATGATTTCACAGAACACAAAGAAGTTTCTCAGAAAGCTTCTTTCTCTTTGTTATCGGATCATATTTCCTTTGGCCCTATAGTCTTCAAAGGGATCCGAAATATCTGTTCTCAGATTCCACAGAAATAAGGCTAGCAAAGAGATCCACGAAATACAGATGTAACTCTGTGAGTGGAAGTCACATATCACAGAGCAGTTTCTCAGAAAGCTTCTTTCCAGATTTCATTGGAGATTATTTCCTTTTTCACCATAGCCCTCTATGGGCTTCCAAATATCACTTTCCCAATTCCACAAGAACTGTCTTAGCGAAAGGCTTCTTGATTGGAAAGCTGTAACTCTGTGAGATGATTTCACAGAACACAAAGAAGTTTCTCAGAAAGCTTCTTTCTCTTTGTTATGGGAGGATATTTCCTTTGGCCCTATTGTCTTCAAAGGGATCCGAAATATCTGTTCTCACATTCCACAGAAATAAGGCTAGCAAAGAGATCCACGAAATACAGATGTAACTCTGTGAGTGGAAGTCACATATCACAGAGCAGTTTCTCAGAAAGCTTCTTTCCAGATTTCATCGGAGGATATTTCCTTTTTCAAGATAGCCCTCTATGGACTTCCAAATATCACTTTGCCAATTCCACAAGAACTGTCTTAGCGAAAGGCTTCTTGAAAGGAAAGCTGTAACTCTGCGATATGATTTCACAGAGCACAATGAAGTTTCTCAGAAAGCTTCTTTCTCTTTATTATGGGAGGATATTTCCTTTCTCCCTATAGTCTTCAAAGGGATCCGAAATATCTGTTCTCAGATTCCACAGAAATAAGGCTAGCAAAGAGATCCACGAAATACAGATGTAACTCTGTGAGTGGAAGTCTCATATCACAGAGCAGTTTCTCAGAAAGCTTCTTTCCAGATTTCATGGGAAGATATTTCCTTTTTCACCGTAGCCCTCTATGGGCTTCCAAATATCACTTTGCCAATTCCACAAGAACTGTCTTAGCGAAAGGCTTCTTGAGGGGAAAGCCGTAACTCTGTTAGATGATTTCACAGAACACAAAGAACTTTCTCAGAAAGCTTCTTTCTCTTTGTTATCGGAGTATATTTCCTTTGGCCCTATAGTCTTCAAAGGGATCCGAAATATCTGTTCTCAGATTCCACAGAAATAAGGCTAGCAAAGAGATCCACGAAATACAGATGTAAATCTGTGAGTGGAAGTCACATATCACAGAGCAATTTCTCAGAAAGCTTCTTTCCAGATTTCATCGGAGGATATTTCCTTTTTCTCCATAGCCCTCTATGGGCTTCCAAATATCACTTTGCCAATTCCACAAGAACTGTCTTAGCGAAAGGCTTCTTGAGGGGAAAGCTGTAACTCAGGGAGATGATTTCACAGAACACGAAGAATTTTCTCAGAAAGCTTCTTTCTCTTTGTTATCGGAGGATATTTCCTTTGGCCCTATACTCTTCAAAGGGATCCGAAATATCTGTTCTCAGATTCCACAGAAATAAGGCTAGCAAAGAGATCCACGAAATTCAGATGTAACTCTGTGAGTGGAAGTCACATATCACAGAGCAGTTTCTCAGAAAGCTTCTTTCCAGATTTCATCTGAGGATATTTCCTTTTTCACCATAGCCCTCTATGGGCTTCCAAATATCACTTTGCCAATTCCACAAGAACTGTCTTAGCGAAAGGCTTCTTCAGGGGAAAGCTCTAACTCTATGAGATGATTTCACAGAACACAAAGAACTTTCTCAGAAAGCTTCTTTCTCTTTGTTATCGGAGGATATCTCCTTTGGCCCTATAGTCTTCAAAGGGATCCGAAATATCTTTTCTCAGATTCCACAGAAATAAGGCTAGCAAAGAGATCCACGAAATACAGAGGTAACTCTGTGAGTGGAAGTCACATATCACAGAGCAGTTTCTCAGAAAGCTTCTTTCCAGATTTCATCGGAGGATATTTCCTTTTTCACCTTAGCCCTCTTTGGGCTTCCAAGTATCACTTTGCCAATTCCACAAGAACTGTCTTAGCGAAAGGCTTCTTGAGGGGAAAGCTGTAACTCTCAGAGATGATTTCACAGAACACAAAGAAGTTTCTCAGAAAGCTTCTTTCTCTTTGTTATCGGAGGATATTTCCTTTCTCCCTATAGTCTTCAAAGGGATCCGAAATATCTGTTCTGAGATTCCACAGAAATAAGGCTAGCAAAGAGATCCACGAAATACAGATGTAAATCTGTGAGTGGAAGTCACATATCACAGAGCAGTTTCTCAGAAAGCTTCTTTCCAGATTTCATCTGAGGATATTTCCTTTTTCACCATAGCCCTCTAAGGGCTTCCAAATATCACTTTGCCAATTCCACAAGAACTGTCTTAGCGAAAGGCTTCTTGAGGGGAAACCTGGAACTCTGTGAGATGATTTCACAGAACACAAAGAAGTTTCTCACAAAGCTTCTTTCTCTTTGTTATGGGAGGATATTTCATTTGGCCCTATAGTGTTCAAAGGGATCCGAAATATCTGTTCTCAGATTCCACAGAAATAAGGCTAGCAAAGAGATCCACGAAATACAGATGTATCTCTGAGAGTGGAAGTCACATATCACAGAGCAGTTTCTCAGAAAGCTTCTTTCCAGATTTCATAGGAGGATATTTCCTTTTTCACAATAGCCCTCTATGGGCTTCCAAATATCACTTTACCAATTCCACAAGAACTGTCTTAGCGAAAGGCTTCTTGAGGGGAAAGCTGTAACTCTGGGAGATGATTTCACAGAACACAAAGAAGTTTCTCAGAAAGCTTCTTTCTCTTTGTTATCGGAGGATATTTCCTTTGGCCCTATAGTCTTCAAAGGGATCCGAAATATCTGTTCTCAGATTCCACAGAAATAAGGCTAGCAAAGAGATCCACGAAATACAGATGTAACTCTGTGAGTGGAAGTCACATATCACAGAGCAGTTTCTCAGAAAGCTTCTTTCCAGATTTCATCGGAGGATATTTCCTTTTTCACCATAGCCCTCTATGGGCTTCCAAATATCACTTTGCCAATTCCACAAGAACTGTCTTAGCGAAAGGCTTCTTGAGGGAAAAGCTGTAACTCTGGGAGATGATTTCACAGAACACAAAGAAGTTTCTCAGAAACCTTCTTTCTCTTTGTTATGGGAGGATATTTCCTTTGTCCCTATAGTCTTCAAAGGGATCCGAAATATCTGTTCTCAGATTCCACAGAAATAAGGCTAGCAAAGAGATCCACGAAATACAGATATAATTCTGTGTGTAGAAGTCACATATCCCAGAGCAGTTTCTCAGAAAGCTTCTTTCCAGATTTCATCGGAGGATATTTCCTTTTTCACCACAGCCCTCTATGGGCTTCCAAATATCACTTTGCCAATTCCAGAAGAACTGTCTTAGCGAAAGGCTTCCTTAGGGCAAAGCTGTAACTCTGTGAGATGATTTCACAGAACACAAAGAAGTTTCTCAGAAAGCTTCTTTCTCTTTGTTATCGGAGGATATTTCCTTTGGCCCTATAGTCTTCAAAGGGATCCGAAATATCTGTTCTCAGATTCCACAGAAATAAGGCTAGCAAAGAGATCCACGAAATACAGATGTAACTCCGTGAGTGGAAGTCTCATATCACAGAGCAGTTTCTCAGAATGCTTCTTTCCAGATTTCATCGGAGGATATTTCCTTTTTCACCATAGCCCTCTATGGGCTTCCAAATATCACTTTGCCAATTCCACAAGAACTGTCTTAGCGAAAGGCTTCTTGAGGGGAAAGCTGTAACTCTGTGAGATGATTTCACAGAACACAAAGAAGTTTCTCAGAAAGCTTCTTTATCTTTGTTATCGGAGGATATTTCCTTTGGCCCTATAGTCTTCAACGGGATCCGAAATATCTGTTCTCAGATTCCACAGAAATAAGGCTAGCAAAGAGATCCACGAAATACAGATGTAACTCTGTGAGTGGAAGTCACATATCACAGAGCAGTTTCTCAGAAAGCTTCTTTCCAGATTTCATTGGAGGATATTTCCTTTTTCACAATAGCCCTCTATGGGCTTCTATATATCACTTTGCCAATTCCACAAGAACTGTCTTAGCGAAAGGCTTCTTGAGGGGAAAGCTGTAACTCTGGGAGATGATTTCACAGAACACAAAGAAGTTTCTCAGAAAGCTTCTTTATCTTTGTTATCGGAGGATATTTCCTTTGGCCCTATAGTCTTCAACGGGATCCGAAATATCTGTTCTCAGATTCCACAGAAATAAGGCTAGCAAAGAGATCCACGAAATACAGATGTAACTCTGTGAGTGGAAGTCACATATCACAGAGCAGTTTCTCAGAAAGCTTCTTTCCAGATTTCATTGGAGGATATTTCCTTTTTCACAATAGCCCTCTATGGGCTTCCATATATCACTTTGCCAATTCCACAAGAACTGTCTTAGCGAAAGGCTTCTTGAGGGGAAAGCTGTAACTCTGGGAGATGATTTCACAGAACACAAAGAAGTTTCTCAGAAAGCTTCTTTTTCTTTGTTATCGGAGGATATTTCCTTTGGCCCTATAGTGTTCAAAGGGATCCGAATTATCTGTTCTCAGATTCCAGAGAAATAAGGCTAGCAAAGAGATCCACGAAATACAGATGTAACCCTGTGAGTGGAAGTCTCATATCACAGAGCAGTTTCTCAGAAGGCTTCTTTTCAGATTTCATTGGAGGATATTTCCTTTTTCACAATAGCCCTCTATGGGCTTCCAAATATCACTTTGCCAATTCCACAAGAACTGTCTTAGCGAAAGGCTTCTTGAGGGGAAAGGTGTAACTCTGTGAGATGATTTCACAGAACACAAAGAAGTTTCTCAGAAAGCTTCTTTCTCTTTGTTATCGGAGGATATTTCCTTTGGCCCTATAGTCTTCAAAGGGATCTGAAATATCTGTTCTCTGATTCCACAGAAATAAGGCTAGCATAGAGATCCACGAAATACAGATGTAACTCTGTGAGTGGAAGTCACGTATCACAGAGCAGTTTCTCAGAAGGCTTCTTTGCAGATTTCATCTGAGGATATTTCCTTTTTCACCATAGCCCTCTATGGGCTTCCAAATATCACTTTGCCAATTCCACACGAACTGTCTTAGCGAAATGCTTCTTGAGGGAAAAGCTGTAACTATGTGAGATGATTTCACAGAACACAAAGAAGTTTCTCAGAAAGCTTCTTTCTCTTTGTTATGGGAGGATATTTCCTTCGTCCCTGTAGTCTTCAAAGGGATCCGAAATATCTGATCTCAGATTCCAAAGAAATAAGGCTAGCAAAGAGATCCACGAAATACAGATGTAACTCTGTGAGTGGAAGTCAGATATCACAGAGCAGTTTCTCAGAAAGCTTCTTTCCAGATTTCATCGGAGGATATTTCCTTTTTCAAGATAGCCCTCTATGGACTTCCAAATATCACTTTGCCAATTCCACAAGAACTGTCTTAGCGAAAGGCTTCTTGAAAGGAAAGCTGTAACTCTGCGAGATGATTTCACAGGGCACAATGAAGTTTCTCAGAAAGCTTCTTTCTCTTTGTTATCGGAGGATATTTCCTTTGGCCCTATACTCTTCAAAGGGATCCGAAATATCTGTTCTCAGATTCCACAGAAATAAGGCTAGCAAAGAGATCCACGAAATTCAGATGTAACTCTGTGAGTGGAAGTCACATATCACAGAGCAGTTTCTCAGAAAGCTTCTTTCCAGATTTCATCTGAGGATATTTCCTTTTTCACCATAGCCCTCTATGGGCTTCCAAATATCACTTTGCGAATTCCACAAGAACTGTCTTAGCGAAAGGCTTCTTCAGGGGAAAGCTCTAACTCTATGAGATGATTTCACAGAACACAAAGAACTTTCTCAGAAAGCTTCTTTCTCTTTGTTATCGGAGGATATCTCCTTTGGCCCTATAGTCTTCAAAGGGATCCGAAATATCTTTTCTCAGATTCCACAGAAATAAGGCTAGCAAACAGATCCACGAAATACAGAGGTAACTCTGTGAGTGGAAGTCACATATCACAGAGCAGTTTCTCAGAAAGCTTCTTTCCAGATTTCATCGGAGGATATTTCCTTTTTCACCTTAGCCCTCTTTGGGCTTCCAAGTATCACTTTGCCAATTCCACAAGAACTGTCTTAGCGAAAGGCTTCTTGAGGGGAAAGCTGTAACTCTCAGAGATGATTTCACAGAACACAAAGAAGTTTCTCAGAAAGCTTCTTTCTCTTTGTTATCGGAGGATATTTCCTTTCTCCCTATAGTCTTCAAAGGGATCCGAAATATCTGTTCTGAGATTCCGCAGAAATAAGGCTAGCAAAGAGATCCACGAAATACAGATGTAAATCTGTGAGTGGAAGTCACATATCACAGAGCAGTTTCTCAGAAAGCTTCTTTCCAGATTTCATCTGAGGATATTTCCTTTTTCACCATAGCCCTCTAAGGGCTTCCAAATATCACTTTGCCAATTCCACAAGAACTGTCTTAGCGAAAGGCTTCTTGAGGGGAAACCTGTAACTCTGTGAGATGATTTCACAGAACACAAAGAAGTTTCTCACAAAGCTTCTTTCTCTTTGTTATGGGAGGATATTTCATTTGGCCCTATAGTGTTCAAAGGGATCCGAAATATCTGTTCTCAGATTCCACAGAAATAAGGCTAGCAAAGAGATCCACGAAATACAGATGTATCTCTGAGAGTGGAAGTCACATATCACAGAGCAGTTTCTCAGAAAGCTTCTTTCCAGATTTCATTGGAGGATATTTCCTTTTTCACAATAGCCCTCTATGGGCTTCCAAATATCACTTTACCAATTCCACAAGAACTGTCTTAGCGAAAGGCTTCTTGAGGGGAAAGCTGTAACTCTGGGAGATGATTTCACAGAACACAAAGAAGTTTCTCAGAAAGCTTCTTTCTCTTTGTTATCGGAGGATATTTCCTTTGGCCCTATAGTCTTTAAAGGGATCCGAAATATCTGTTCTCAGATTCCACAGAAATAAGGCTAGCAAAGAGATCCACGAAATACAGATGTAACTCTGTGAGTGGAAGTCACATATCACAGAGCAGTTTCTCAGAAAGCTTCTTTCCAGATTTCATCGGAGGATATTTCCTTTTTCACCATAGCCCTCTATGGGCTTCCAAATATCACTTTGCCAATTCCACAAGAACTGTCTTAGCGAAAGGCTTCTTGAGGGAAAAGCTGTAACTCTGGGAGATGATTTCACAGAACACAAAGAAGTTTCTCAGAAACCTTCTTTCTCTTTGTTATGGGAGGATATTTCCTTTGTCCCTATAGTCTTCAAAGGGATCCGAAATATCTGTTCTCAGATTCCACAGAAATAAGGCTAGCAACGAGATCCACGAAATACAGATATAATTCTGTGTGTAGAAGTCACATATCCCAGAGCAGGTTCTCAGAAAGCTTCTTTCCAGATTTCATCGGAGGATATTTCCTTTTTCACCGCAGCCCTCTATGGGCTTCCAAATATCACTTTGCCAATTCCAGAAGAACTGTCTTAGCGAAAGGCTTCCTTAGGGCAAAGCTGTAACTCTGTGAGATGATTTCACAGAACACAAAGAAGTTTCTCAGAAAGCTTCTTTCTCTTTGTTATCGGAGGATATTTCCTTTGGCCCTATAGTCTTCAAAGGGATCCGAAATATCTGTTCTCAGATTCCACAGAAATAAGGCTAGCAAAGAGATCCACGAAATACAGATGTAACTCTGTGAGTGGAAGTCTCATATCACAGAGCAGTTTCTCAGAATGCTTCTTTCCAGATTTCATCGGAGGATATTTCCTTTTTCACCATAGCCCTCTATGGGCTTCCAAATATCACTTTGCCAATTCCACAAGAACTGTCTTAGCGAAAGGCTTCTTGAGGGGAAAGCTGTAACTCTGTGAGATGATTTCACAGAACACAAAGAAGTTTCTCAGAAAGCTTCTTTATCTTTGTTATCGGAGGATATTTCCTTTGGCCCTATAGTCTTCAATGGGATCCGAAATATCTGTTCTCAGATTCCACAGAAATAAGGCTAGCAAAGAGATCCACGAAATACAGATGTAACTCTGTGAGTGGAAGTCACATATCACAGAGCAGTTTCTCAGAAAGCTTCTTTCCAGATTTCATTGGAGGATATTTCCTTTTTCACAATAGCCCTCTATGGGCTTCCATATATCACTTTGCCAATTCCACAAGAACTGTCTTAGCGAAAGGCTTCTTGAGGGGAAAGCTGTAACTCTGGGAGATGATTTCACAGAACACAAAGAAGTATCTCAGAAAGCTTCTTTCTCTTTGTTATCGGAGGATATTTCCTTTGGCCCTATAGTGTTCAAAGGGATCCGAATTATCTGTTCTCAGATTCCAGAGAAATAAGGCTAGCAAAGAGATCCACGAAATATAGATGTAACCCTGTGAGTGGAAGTCACATATCACAGAGCAGTTTCTCAGAAAGCTTCTTTCCAGATTTCATTGGAGGATATTTCCTTTTTCACAATAGCCCTCTATGGGCTTCCAAATATCACTTTGCCAATTCCACAAGAACTGTCTTAGCGAAAGGCTTCTTGAGGGGAAAGCTGTAACTCTGTGAGATGATTTCACAGAACACAAAGAAGTTTCTCAGAAAGCTTCTTTCTCTTTGTTATCGGAGGATATTTCCTTTGGCCCTATAGTCTTCAAAGGGATCTGAAATATCTGTTCTCTGATTCCACAGAAATAAGGCTAGCATAGAGATCCACGAAATACAGATGTAACTCTGTGAGTGGAAGTCACGTATCACAGAGCAGTTTCTCAGAAGGCTTCTTTGCAGATTTCATCTGAGGATATTTCCTTTTTCACCATAGCCCTCTATGGGCTTCCAAATATCACTTTGCCAATTCCACACGAACTGTCTTAGCGAAATGCTTCTTGAGGGAAAAGCTGTAACTATGTGAGATGATTTCACAGAACACAAAGAAGTTTCTCAGAAAGCTTCTTTCTCTTTGTTATGGGAGGATATTTCCTTCGTCCCTGTAGTCTTCAAAGGGATCCGAAATATCTGTTCTCAGATTCCAAAGAAATAAGGCTAGCAAAGAGATCCACGAAATACAGATGTAACTCTGTGAGTGGAAGTCAGATATCACAGAGCAGTTTCTCAGAAAGCTTCTTTCCAGATTTCATCGGAGGATATTTCCTTTTTCAAGATAGCCCTCTATGGACTTCCAAATATCACTTTGCCAATTCCACAAGAACTGTCTTAGCGAAAGGCTTCTTGAAAGGAAAGCTGTAACTCTGCGAGATGATTTCACAGAGCACAATGAAGTTTCTCAGAAAGCTTCTTTCTCTTTATTATGGGAGGATATTTCCTTTCTCCCTATAGTCTTCAAAGGGATCCGAAATATCTGTTCTCAGATTCCACAGAAATAAGGCTAGCAAAGAGATCCACGAAATACAGATGTAACTCTGTGAGTGGAAGTCTCATATCACAGAGCAGTTTCTCAGAAAGCTTCTTTCCAGATTTCTTGGGAAGATATTTCCTTTTTCACCGTAGCCATCTATGGGCTTCCAAATATCACTTTGCCAATTCCACAAGAACTGTCTTAGCGAAAGGCTTCTTGAGGGGAAAGCTGTAACTCTGTTAGATGATTTCACAGAACACAAAGAAGTTTCTCAGAAAGCTTCTTTCTCTTTGTTATCGGATGATATCTCCTTTGGCCCTATAGTCTTCAAAGGGATCCGAAATATCTTTTCTCAGATTCCACAGAAATAAGGCTAGCAAAGAGATCCACGAAATACAGATGTAACTCTGTGAGTGGAAGTCACATATCACAGAGCAGTTTCTCAGAAAGCTTCTTTCCAGATTTCATCGGAGGATATTTCCTTTTTCACCTTAGCCCTCTATGGGCTTCCAAGTATCACTTTGCGAATTCCACAAGAACTGTCTTAGCGAAAGGCTTCTTGAGGGGAAAGCTGTAACTCTCAGAGATGATTTCACAGAACACAAAGAAGTTTCTCAGAAAGCTTCTTTCTCTTTGTTATCGGAGGATATTTCATTTGGCCCTATAGTCTTCAAAGGGATCCGAAATATCTGTTCTCAGATTCCACAGAAATAAGGCTAGCAAAGAGATCACGAAATACAGATGTAACTCTGTGAGTGGAAGTCACATATCACAGAGCAGTTTCTCAGAAATCTTCTTTCCAGATTTCATCTGAGGATATTTCCTTTTTCACCATAGCCCTCTATGGGCTTCCAAATATCACTTTGCCAATTCCACAAGAACTGTCTTAGCGAAAGGCTTCTTGAGGGGAAAGCTGTAACTCTGTGAGATGATTTCACAGAACACAAAGAAGTTTCTCAGAAAGCTTCTTTCTCTTTGTTATGGGAGGATATTTCCTTTGGCCCTATAGTCTTCAAAGGGATCCGAAATATCTGTTCTCAGATTCCACAGAAATAAGGCTAGCAAAGAGATCCACGAAATACAGATGTAACTCTGTGAGTGGAAGTCACATATCACAGAGCAGTTTCTCAGAAAGCTTCTTTCCAGATTTCATCTGAGGATATTTCCTTTTTCACCATAGCCCTCTATGGGCTTCCAAATATAACTTTGCCAACTCCACAAGAACTGTCTTAGCGAAAGGCTTCTTGAGGGGAAAGCTGTAACTCTGTGTGATGATTTCACAGAACACAAGGAAGTTTCTCAGAAAGCTTCTTTCTCATTGTTATGGGAGGATATTTCCTTTGGCGCTATAGTCTTCAAAGGGATCCGAAATATCTGTTCTCAGATTCCACAGAAATAAGGCTAGCAAAGAGATCCACGAAATACAGATGTAACTCTGTGAGTGGAAGTCACAGATCACAGAGCAGTTTCTCAGAAAGCTTCTTTCCAGATTTCATCGGAGGATATTTCCTTTTTCACCATAGCCCTCTATGGGCTTCCAAATATCACTTTGCCAATACCACAAGAACTGTCTTAGCGAAAGGCTTCTTGAGGGGAAAGCTGTAACTCTGTGAGATTATTTCACAGAACACAAAGAAGTTTCTCAGAAAGCTTCTTTTTCTTTGTTATCGGAGGATATTTCCTTTGGCCCTATAGTATGCAAAGGGATCCCAAATATCTGTTCTCAGAATCCACAGAAATAAGGCTAGCAAGGAGATCCACGAAATACAGATGTAACTCTGTGAGTGGAAGTCACATATCACAGAGCAGTTTCTCAGAAAGCTTCTTTGCAGATTTCATCTGAGGATATTTCCTTTTTCACCCTAGCCCTCTATGGGCTTCCAAATATCACTTTGCCAATTCCACAAGAACTGTCTTAGCGAAAGGCTTCTTGAGGGAAAAGCTCTAACTCTGTGAGATGATTTCACAGAACACAAAGTAGTTTCTCAGAAATCTTCTTTCTCTGTTATGGGAGGATATTTCCTTTGGCCCTATAGTGTTCAAAGGGATCCGATATATCTGTTCTCAGATTCCACAGAAATAAGGCTAGCAAAGAGATCCACGAAATTCAGATGTAACTCTGTGAGTGGAAGTCACATATCCCAGAGCAGTTTCTCAGAAAGCTTCTTTCCAGATTTCATTGGAGGATATTTTCTTTTTCACCATAGCCCTCTATGGGCTTCCAAATATCACTTTGCCAATTCCACAAGAACTGTCTTAGCGAAAGGCTTCTTGAGGGGAAAGCTGTAACTCTGGGAGATGATTTCACAGAACACAAAGAAGTTTCTCAGAAAGCTTCTTTCTCTTTGTTATGGGAGGATATTTCCTTTGGCCCTATAGTCTTCAAAGGGATCCGAAATATCTGTTCTCAGATTCCACAGAAATAAGGCTAGCAAAGAGATCCACGAAATACAGATGTAACTCTGTGAGTGGAAGTCATATATCACAGAGCAGTTTCTCAGAAAGCTTCTTTCCAGATTTCATGGGAAGATATTTCCTTTTTCACCATAGCCCTCTATGGGTTTCCAAATATCACTTTGCCAATTCCACAAGAACTGTCGTAGCGAAAGGCTTCTTGAGGGGAAAGCTGTAACTCTGTGAGATGATTTCACAGAACACAAAGAAGTTTCTCAGAAAGCTTCTTTCTCTTTGTTATCGGAGGATATTTCCTTTGGCCCTATAGTCTTCAAAGGGATCCGAAATATCTGTTCTCAGATTCCACAGAAATAAGGCTAGCAAAGAGATCCAGGAAATACAGATGTAAATCTGTGAGTGGAAGTCACATATCACAGAGCAGTTTCTCAGAAACTTCTTTCCAGATTTCATCGGAGGATATTTCCTTTTTCTCCATAGCCCTCTATGGGCTTCCAAATATCACTTTGCCAATTCCACAAGAACTGTCTTAGCGAAAGGCTTCTTGAGGAGAAAGCTGTAACTCTGGAAGATGATTTCACAGAACACAAAGAAGTTTCTCAGAAAGCTTCTTTCTCTTTGTTATCGGAGGATATTTACTTTGGCCCTATAGTCTTCAAAGGGATCCGAAATATCTGTTCTCAGATTCCACAGAAATAAGGCTAGCAAAGAGATCCACGAAATACAGATGTAACTCTGTGAATGGAAGTCTCATATCACAGAGCAGTTTCTCAGAATGCTTCTTTCCAGATTTCATCGGAGGATATTTCCTTTTTCACCATAGCCCTCTATGGGCTTCCAAATATCACTTTGCCAATTCCACAAGAACTGTCTTAGCGAAAGGCTTCTTGAGGGGAAAGCTGTAACTCTGTGAGATGATTTCACAGAACACAAAGAAGTTTCTCAGAAAGCTTCTTTCTCTTTGTTATCGGAGGATATTTCCTTTGGCCCTATAGTCTTCAACGGGATCCGAAATATCTGTTCTCAGATTCCACAGAAATAAGGTTAGCAAAGAGATCCACGAAATACAGATGTAACTCTGTGAGTGGAAGTCACATATCACAGAGCAGTTTCTCAGAAAGCTTCTTTCCAGATTTCATTGGAGGATATTTCCTTTTTCACAATAGCCCTCTATGGGCTTCCAAATATAACTTTGCCAACTCCACAAGAACTGTCTTAGCGAAAGGCTTCTTGAGGGGAAAGCTGTAACTCTGTGTGATGATTTCACAGAACACAAGGACGTTTCTCAGAAAGCTTCTTTCTCTTTGTTATGGGAGGCTATTTCCTTTGGCCCTATAGTCTTCAAAGGGATCCGAAATATCTGTTCTCAGATTCCACAGAAATAAGGCTAGCAAAGAGATCCACGAAATACAGATGTAACTCTGTTAGTGGAAGACACAGATCACTGAGCAGTTTCTCAGAAAGCTTCTTTCCAGATTTCATCGGAGGATATTTCCTTTTTCACCATAGCCCTCTATGGGCTTCCAAATATCACTTTGCCAATACCACAAGAACTGTCTTAGCGAAAGGCTTCTTGAGGGGAAAGCTGTAACTCTGTGAGATTATTTCACAGAACACAAAGAAGTTTCTCAGAAAGCTTCTTTTTCTTTGTTATCGGAGGATATTTCCTTTCGCCCTATAGTCTGCAAAGGGATCCCAAATATGTGTTCTCAGAATCCACAGAAATAAGGCTAGCAAGGAGATCCACGAAATACAGATGTAACTCTGTGAGTGGAAGTCACATATCACAGAGCAGTTTCTCAGAACGCTTATTTGCAGATTTCATCTGAGGATATTTCCTTTTTCACCATAGCCCTCTATGGGCTTCCAAATATCACTTTGCCAATTCCACAAGAACTGTCTTAGCGAAAGGCTTCTTGAGGGAGAAGCTCTAACTCTGTGAGATGATTTCACAGAACACAAAGTAGTTTCTCAGAAATCTTCTTTCTCTTTGTTATGGGAGGATATTTCCTTTGGCCCTATAGTGTTCAAAGGGATCCGATATATCTGTTCTCCGATTCCACAGAAATAAGGCTAGCAAAGAGATCCACGAAATACAGATGTAACTCTGTGAGTGGAAGTCACATATCCCAGAGCAGTTTCTCAGAAAGCTTCTTTCCAGATTTCATCGGAGGATATTTTCTTTTTCACCATAGCCCTCTATGGGCTTCCAAATATCACTTTGCCAATTCCACAAGAACTGTCTTGGCGAAAGGCTTCTTGAGGGGAAAGCTGTAACTCTGGGAGATGATTTCACAGAACACAAAGAAGTTTCTCAGAAAGCTTCTTTCTCTTTGTTATGGGAGGATATTTCCTTTGGCCCTATAGTCTTCAAAGGGATCCGAAATATCTGTTCTCAGATTCCACAGAAATAAGGCTAGCAAAGAGATCCACGAAATACAGATGTAACCCTGTGAGTGGAAGTCTCATATCACAGAGCAGTTTCTCAGAAAGGTTCTTTCCAGATTTCATTGGAGGATATTTCCTTTTTCACAATAGCCCTCTATGGGCTTCCAAATATCACTTTGCCAATTCCACAAGAACTGTCTTAGCGAAAGGCTTCTTGAGGCGAATGCTGTAACTCTGTGAGATGATTTCACAGAACACAAAGAAGTTTCTCAGAAAGCTTCTTTCTCTTTGTTATCGGAGGATATTTCCTTTGGCCCTATAGTCTTCAAAGGGATCTGAAATATCTGTTCTCAGATTCCACAGAAATAAGGCTAGCATAGAGATCCACTAAATACAGATGTAACTCTGTGAGTGGAAGTCACATATCACAGAGCAGTTTCTCAGAAGGCTTCTTTGCAGATTTCATCTGAGGATATTTCCTTTTTCACCATAGCCCTCTATGGGCTTCCAAATATCACTTTGCCAATTCCACACGAACTGTCTTAGCGAAATGCTTCTTGAGGGAAAAGCTGTAACTATGTGAGATGATTTCACAGAACACAAAGAAGTTTCTCAGAAAGCTTCTTTCTCTTTGTTATGGGAGGATATTTCCTTCGTCCCTGTAGTCTTCAAAGGGATCCGAAATATCTGTTCTCAGATTCCAAAGAAATAAGGCTAGCAAAGAGACCCACGAAATACAGATCTAACTCTGTGAGTGGAAGTCACATATCACAGAGCAGTTTCTCAGAAAGCTTCTTTCCAGATTTCATTGGAGATTATTTCCTTTTTCACCATAGCCCTCTATGGGCTTCCAAATATCACTTTCCCAATTCCACAAGAACTGTCTTAGCGAAAGGCTTCTTGATTGGAAAGCTGTAACTCTGTGAGATGATTTCACAGAACACAAAGAAGTTTCTCAGAAAGCTTCTTTCTCTTTGTTATGGGAGGATATTTCCTTTGGCCCTATTGTCTTCAAAGGGATGCGAAATATCTGTTCTCACATTCCACAGAAATTAGGCTAGCAAAGAGATCCACGAAATACAGATGTAACTCTGTGAGTGGAAGTCAGATATCACAGAGCAGTTTCTCAGAAAGCTTCTTTCCAGATTTCATCGGAGGATATTTCCTTTTTCAAGATAGCCCTCTATGGACTTCCAAATATCACTTTGCCAATTCCACAAGAACTGTCTTAGCGAAAGGCTTCTTGAAAGGAAAGCTGTAACTCTGCGAGATGATTTCACAGAGCACAATGAAGTTTCTCAGAAAGCTTCTTTCTCTTTATTATGGGAGGATATTTCCTTTCTCCCTATAGTCTTCAAAGGGATCCGAAATATCTGTTCTCAGATTCCACAGAAATAAGGCTAGCAAAGAGATCCACGAAATACAGATGTAACTCTGTGAGTGGAAGTCTCATATCACAGAGCAGATTCTCAGAAAGCTTCTTTCCAGATTTCATGGGAAGATATTTCCTTTTTCACCGTAGCCCTCTATGGGCTTCCAAATATCACTTTGCCAAATCCACAAGAACTGTCTTAGCGAAAGGCTTCTTGAGGGGAAAGCTGTAACTCTGTTAGATGATTTCACAGAACACAAAGAGCTTTCTCAGAAAGCTTCTTTCTCTTTGTTATCGGAGGATATTTCCTTTGGCCCTATAGTCTTCAAAGGGATCCGAAATATCTGTTCTCAGATTCCACAGAAATAAGGCTAGCAAAGAGATCCACGAAATACAGATGTAAATCTGTGAGTGGAAGTCACATATCACAGAGCAGTTTCTCAGAAAGCTTCTTTCCAGATTTCATCGGAGGATATTTCCTTTTTCTCCATAGCCCTCTATGGGCTTCCAAATATCACTTTGCCAATTCCACAAGAACTGTCTTAGCGAAAGGCTTCTTGAGGGGAAAGCTGTAACTCTGGGAGATGATTTCACAGAACACAAACAATTTTCTCAGAAAGCTTCTTTCTCTTTGTTATCGGATGATATCTCCTTTGGCCCTATAGTCTTCAAAGGGATCCGAAATATCTTTTCTCAGATTCCACAGAAATAAGGCTAGCAAAGAGATCCACGAAATACAGATGTACCTCTGTGAGTGGAAGTCATATATCACAGAGCAGTTTCTCAGAAAGCTTCTTTCCAGATTTCATCGGAGGATATTTCCTTTTTCACCTTAGCCCTCTATGGGCTTCCAAGTATCACTTTGCCAATTCCACAAGAACTGTCTTAGCGAAAGGCTTCTTGAGGGGAAAGCTGTAACTCTGAGAGATGATTTCACAGAACACAAAGAAGTTTCTCAGAAAGCTTCTTTCTCTTTGTTATCGGAGGATATTTCCTTTGGCCCTATAGTCTTCAAAGGGATCCGAAATATCTGTTCTCAGATTCCACAGAAATAAGGCTAGCAAAGTGATCACGAAATACAGATGTAACTCTGTGAGTGGAAGTCACATATCACAGAGCAGTTTCTCAGAAATCTTCTTTCCAGATTTCATCTGAGGATATTTCCTTTTTCACCATACCCCTCTATGGGCTTCCAAATATCACTTTGCCAATTCCACAAGAACTGTCTTAGCGAAAGGCTTCTTGAGGGGAAAGCTGTAACTCTGTGAGATGATTTCACAGAACACAAAGAAGTTTCTCAGAAAGCTTCTTTCTCTTTGTTATGGGAGGATATTTCCTTTGGCCCTATAGTCTTCAAAGGGATCCGAAATATCTGTTCTCAGATTCCACAGAAATAAGGCTAGCAAAGAGATCCACGAAATACAGATGCAACTCTGTGAGTGGAAGTCACATATCACAGAACAGTTTCTCAGAAAGCTTCTTTACAGATTTCATTGGAGGATATTTCCTTTTTCACAATAGCCCTCTATGGGCTTCCAAATATCACTTTGCCAATTCCACAAGAACTGTCTTAGCGAAAGGCTTCTTGAAGGGAAAGCTGTAACTCTGTGAGATGATTTCACAGAACACAATGAAGTTTCTCAGAAAGTTTCTTTCTCTTTGTTATCGGAGGATATTTCCTTTGGCCCTATAGTCTTCAAAGGGATCCGAAATATCTGTTCTCAGATTCCACAGAAATAAGGCTAGCAAAGAGATCCACGAAATACAGATGTAACTCTGTGAGTGGAAGTCACATATCACAGAGCAGTTTCTCAGAAAGCTTCTTTGCAGATTTCATCTGAGGATATTTCCTTTTTCACCATAGCCCTCTATGGGCTTCCAAATATAACTTTGCCAACTCCACAAGAACTGTCTTAGCGAAAGGCTTCTTGAGGGGAAAGCTGTAACTCTGTGTGATGATTTCACAGAACACAAGGAAGTTTCTCAGAAAGCTTCTTTCTCTTTGTTATGGGAGGATATTTCCTTTGGCCCTATAGTCTTCAAAGGGATCCGAAATATCTGTTCTCAGATTCCACAGAAATAAGGCTAGCAAAGAGATCCACGAAATACAGATGTAACTCTGTGAGTGGAAGTCACAGATCACAGAGCAGTTTCTCAGAAAGCTTCTTTCCAGATTTCATCGGAGGATATTTCCTTTTTCACCATAGCCCTCTATGGGCTTCCAAATATCACTTTGCCAATACCACAAGAACTGTCTTAGCGAAAGGCTTCTTGAGGGGAAAGCTGTAACTCTGTGAGATGATTTCACAGAACACAAAGAAGTTTCTCAGAAAGCTTCTTTTTCTTTGTTATCGGAGGATATTTCCTTTGGCCCTATAGTCTGCAAAGGGATCCCAAATATCTGTTCTCAGAATCCACAGAAATAAGGCTAGCAAGGAGATCCACGAAATACAGATGTAACTCTGTGAGTGGAAGTCACATATCACAGAGCAGTTTCTCAGAAAGCTTCTTTGCAGATTTCATCTGAGGATATTTCCTTTTTCACCATAGCCCTCTATGGGCTTCCAAATATCACTTTGCCAATTCCACAAGAACTGTCTTAGCGAAAGGCTTCTTGAGGGAAAAGCTCTAACTCTGTGAGATGATTTCACAGAACAAAAAGTAGTTTCTCAGAAATCTTCTTTCTCTTTGTTATGGGAGGATATTTCCTTTGGCCCTGTAGTGTTCAAAGGGATCCGATATATCTGTTCTTAGATTCCACAGAAATAAGGCTAGCAAAGAGATCCACGAAATACAGATGTAACTCTGTGAGTGGAAGTCACATATCCCAGAGCAGTTTCTCAGAAAGCTTCTTTCCAGATTTCATCAGAGGATATTTTCTTTTTCACCATAGCCCTCTATGGGCTTCCAAATATCACTTTGCCAATTCCACAAGAACTGTCTTAGCGAAAGGCTTCTTGAGGGGAAAGCTGTAACTCTGGGAGATGATTTCACAGAACACAAAGAAGTTTCTCGGAAAGCTTCTTTCTCTTTGTTATGGGAGGATATTTCCTTTGGCCCTATAGTCTTCAAAGGGATCCGAAATATCTGTTCTCAGATTCCACAGAAATAAGGCTAGCAAAGAGATCCAAGAAATACAGATGTAACTCTGTGAGTGGAAGTCTCATATCACAGAGCAGTTTCTCAGAAAGCTTCTTTCCAGATTTCATGGGAAGATATTTCCTTTTTCACCATAGCCCTCTATGGGCTTCCAAATATCACTTTGCCAATTCCACAAGAACTGTCTTAGCGAAAGGCTTCTTGAGGGGAAAACTGTAACTCTGTGAGATGATTTCACAGAACATAAAGAAGTTTCTCAGAAAGCTTCTTTCTCTTTGTTATCGGAGGATATTTCCTTTGGCCCTATAGTCTTCAAAGGGATCCGAAATATCTGTTCTCAGATTCCACAGAAATAAGGCTAGCAAAGAGATCCACGAAATACAGATGTAAATCTGTGAGTGGAACTCACATATCACAGAGCAGTTTCTCAGAAAGCTTCTTTCCAGATTTCATCGGAGGATATTTCCTTTTTCTCCATAGCCCTCTATGGGCTTCCAAATATCACTTTGCCAATTCCACAAGAACTGTCTTAGCGAAAGGCTTCTTGAGGGGAAAGCTGTAACTCTGGGAGATGATTTCACAGAACACAAAGAATTTTCTCAGAAAGCTTCTTTCTCTTTCTTATCGGAGGATATTTACTTTGGCCCTATAGTCTTCAAAGGGATCCGAAATATCTGTTCTCAGATTCCACAGAAATAAGGCTAGCAAAGAGATCCACGAAATACAGATGTAACTCTGTGAGTGGAAGTCTCATATCACAGAGCAGTTTCTCAGAAAGCTTCTTTCCAGATTTCATGGGAAGATATTTCCTTTTTCACCATAGCCCTCTAGGGGCTTCCAAATATCACTTTGCCAGTACCACAAGAACTGTCTTAGCTAAAGGCTTCTTGAGGGGAAAGCTGTAACTCTGTGAGATGATTTCACAGAACACAAAGAAGTTTCTCAGAAAGCTTCTTTTTCTTTGTTATCGGAGGATATTTTCTTTGGCCCTATAGTCTTCAAAGGGATCCCAAATATCTGTTCTCAGATTCCACAGAAATAAGGCTAGCAAAGAGATCCACGAAATACAGATGTAACTCTGTGAGTGGAAGTCACATATCACAGAGCAGTTTCTCAGAAAGTTTCTTTCCAGATTTCATCTGAGGATATTTCCTTTTTCACCATAGCCCTCTAGGGGCTTCCAAATATCACTTTGCCAATTCCACAAGAACTGTCTTAGCGAAAGGCTTCTTGAGGGGAAAGCTCTAACTCTGTGAGATGATTTCAGAGAACACAAAGAAGTTTCTCAGAAAGCTTCTTTCTCTTTGTTATCGGAAGATATTTCCTTTGGCACTGTAGTCTTCAAAGGGATCCGAAATATCTGTTCTCAGATTCCACAGAAATAAGGCTAGCAAAGAGATCCACGAAATACAGATGTAACTCTGTAAGTGGAAGTCTCATATCACAGAGCAGTTTCTCAGAAACCTTCTTTCCAGATTTCATTGGAGGATATTTCCTTTTTAAAGATAGCCCTCTATGGGCTTCCAAATATCACTTTGCCAATTCCACAAGAACTGTCGTAGCGAAAGGCTTCTGGAGGGGAAAGCTGTAACTCTGGGAGATGATTTCACAGAACACAAAGAAGTTTCTCAGAAAGCTTCTTTCTCTTTGTTATCGGAGGATATTTCCTTTGGCCCTATAGTCTTCAACGGGATCTGAAATATCTGTTCTCAGATTCCACAGAAATAAGGCTAGCAAAGAGATCCACGAAATACAGATGTAACTCTGTGAGTGGAAGTCACATATCACAGAGCAGTTTCTCTGAAAGCTTCTTTCCAGATTTCTTTGGAGGATATTTCCTTTCTCACCATAGCCCTCTATGGGCTTCCAAATATCACTTTGCCAATTCCACAAGAACTGTCTTAGCGAAAGGCTTGATGAGGAGAAAGCTGTAACTCTGTGAGATGATTTCACAGAACACAAAGAAGTTTCTCAGAAAGCTTCTTTCTCTTTGTTATCAGAGGATATTTCCTTTGGCCCTATAGTCTTCAAAGGGATCCGAAATATCTGTTCTCAGATTCCACAGAAATAAGGCTAGCAAAGAGATCCACGAAATACAGATGTAACTCTGTGAGTGGAAGTCACATATCACAGAGCAGTTTCTCAGAAAGCTTCTTTCCAGATTTCATCTGAGGATATTTCCTTTTTCACCATACCCTCTATGGGCTTCCAAATATCACTTTGCCAATTCCACAGGAACTGTCTTAATGAAAGGCTTCTTGAGGGAAAAGCTGTAACTCTGTGAGATGATTTCACAGAACACAAAGAAGTTTCTCAGAAAGCTTCTTTCTCTTTGTTATGGGAGGATATTTCCTTTGGCCCTATAGTGTTCAAAGGGATCCGAAATATCTGTTCTCAGATTCCACAGAAATAAGGCTAGCAAAGAGATCCAGGAAATACAGATGTAACTCTGTGAGTGGAAGTCACATATCCAAGAGCAGTTTCTCAGAAAGCTTCTTTCCAGATTTCATCGGAGGATATTTCCTTTTTCACCATAGTCCTCTATGGGCTTCCAAATATCACTTTGTCATTTCCACAAGAACTGTCTTAGCGAAAGGCTTCTTGAGGGGAAAGCTGTAACTCTGTGTGATGATTTCAGAGAACACAAAGAAGGTTCTCAGAAAGCTTCTTTCTCTTTGTTATGGGAGGATATTTCCTTTGGCCCTATAGTCTTCAAAGGGATCCGAAATGTCTGTTCTCAGATTCCACAGAAATAAGGCTAGCAAAGAGACCCACGAAATACAGATGTAACTCTGTGAGTGGAAGTCACATATCACAGAGCAGTTTCTCAGAAAGCTTCTTTCCAGATTTCATCGGAGGATATTTCCTTTTTGACCGTAGACCTCTATGGGCTTCCAAATATCACTTTACCAATTCCACAAGAACTGTCTTAACGAAAGGCTTCTTGAGGGGAAAACTGTAACTCTGTGAGATGATTTCACAGAATACAAAGAAGTTTCTCAGGAAGATTCTTTCTCTTTGTTATGGGAGGATATTTCCTTTGTCCCTATAGTCTTCAAAGGGATTCTAAATATCTGCTCTCAGATTCGACAGAAATAAGGCTAGCAAAGAGATCCACGAAATACAGATGTAACTCTGTGAGTGGAAGTCACATATCACAGAGCAGTTTCTCAGAAAGCTTCTTTCCAGATTTCATCTGATGATATTTCCTTTTTCACCATAGCCCTCTAGGGGCTTCCAAATATCACTTTGCCAATTCCACAAGAACTGTCTTAGCGAAAGGCTTCTTGAGGGGAAAGCTCTAACTCTGTGAGATGATTTCAGAGAACACAAAGAAGTTTCTCAGAAAGCTTCTTTCTCTTTGTTATCGGAAGATATTTCCTTTGGCACTGTAGTCTTCAAAGGGTTCCGAAATATCTGTTCTCAGATTCCACAGAAATAAGGCTAGCAAAGAGATCCACGAAATACAGATGTAACTCTGTAAGTGGAAGTCTCATATCACAGAGCAGTTTCTCAGAAACCTTCTTTCCAGATTTCATTGGAGGATATTTCCTTTTTAAAGATAGCCCTCTATGGGCTTCCAAATATCACTTTGCCAATTCCACAAGAACTGTCTTAGCGAAAGGCTTCTGGAGGGGAAAGCTGTAACTCTGGGAGATGATTTCACAGAACACAAAGAAGTTTCTCAGAAAGCTTCTTTCTCTTTGTTATCGGAGGATATTTCCTTTGGCCCTATAGTCTTCAACGGGATCTGAAATATCTGTTCTCAGATTCCACAGAAATAAGGCTAGCAAAGAGATCCACGAAATACAGATGTAACTCTGTGAGTGGAAGTCACATATCACAGAGCAGTTTCTCTGAAAGCTTCTTTCCAGATTTCTTTGGAGGATATTTCCTTTCTCACCATAGCCCTCTATGGGCTTCCAAATATCACTTTGCCAATTCCACAAGAACTGTCTTAGCGAAAGGCTTGATGAGGAGAAAGCTGTAACTCTGTGAGATGATTTCACAGAACACAATGAAGTTTCTCAGAAAGCTTCTTTCTCTTTGTTATCGGAGGATATTTCCTTTGGCCCTATAGTCTTCAAAGGGATCGGAAATATCTTTTCTCAGATTCCACAGGAATAAGGCTAGCAAAGAGATCCACGAAATACAGATGTAACTCTGTGAGTGGAAGTCACATATCACAGAGCAGTTTCTCACAAAGCTTCTTTCCAGATTTCATCTGAGGATAATTCCTTTTTCAAGATAGCCCTCTATGGGCTTCCAAATATCACTTTGCCAATTCCACAAGAACTGTCTTAGCGAAAGGCTTCTTGAGGGGAAAGCTGTAACTCTGGGAGATGATTTCACAGAACACAAAGTAGTTTCTCAGAAAGCTTCTTTCTCTTTGTTAAGGGAGGATATTTCCTTTCTCCCTATAGTCTTCAAAGGGATCCTAAATATCTGTTCTCAGATTCCCCAGAAATAAGGCTAGCAAAGAGATCCACGAAATACAGATGTAACTCTGTGAGTGGAAGTCACATATCACAGAGCAGTTTCTCAGAAAGCTTCTTTGCAGATTTCATCTGAGGATATTTCCTTTTTCACCCTAGCCCTCTATGGACTTCCAAATATCACTTTGCCAATTCCACAAGAACTGTCTTAGCGAAAGGCTTCTTGAGGGGAAAACTGTAACTCTGGGAGATGATTTCACAGAACACAAAGAAGTTTCTCAGAAAGCTTCTTTCTCTTTGTTATGGGAGGATATTTCCTTTGGCCCTAGAGTCTTCAAAGGGATTCTAAATATCTGCTCTCAGATTCGACAGAAATAAGGCTAGCAAATAGATCCACGAAATACAGATGTAACTCTGTGAGTGGAAGTCACATATCACAGAGCAGTTTCTCAGAAAGCTTCTTTCCAGATTTCATCTGAGGATATTTCCTTTTTTAACCATAGCCCTCTATGGGCTTCCAAATATCACTTTGCCAATTCCACAAGAACTGTCTTAGCGAAAGGCTTCTTGAGGGGAAAGCTCTAACTCTGTGAGATGATTTCAGAGAACACAAAGAAGTTTCTCAGAAAGCTTCTTTCTCTTTGTTATCAGAAGATTTTCCTTTGGCCCTATAGTCTTCAAAGGAATCCGAAATATCTGTTCTCAGATTCAACAGAAATAAGGCTAGCAAAGAGATCCACGAAATACAGATGTAACTCTGTAAGTGGAAGTCTCATATCACAGAGCAGTTACTCAGAAAACTTCTTTCCAGATTTCATTGGAGGATATTTCCTTTTTCAAGATAGCCCTCTATGGGCTTCCAAATATCACTTTGCCAATTCCACAAGAACTGTCTTAACGAAAGGCTTCTTGAGAGGAAAGCTGTAACTCTGGGAGATGATTTCACAGAACACAATGAAGTTTCTCAGAAAGCTTCTTTGTCTTTGTTATGGGAGGATATTTCCTTTATCCCTATAGTCTTCATGGGGATCCGAAATATCTGTTCTCAGATTCCACAGAAATAAGGCTAGCAAAGAGACCCACGAAATACAGATGTAACTCTGTGAGTGGAAGTCACATATCACAGAGCAGTTTCTCAGAAAGCTTCTTTCCAGATTTCATCGGAGGATATTTCCTTTTTGACCGTAGACCTCTATGGGCTTCCAAATATCACTTTACCAATTCCACAAGAACTGTCTTAACGAAAGGCTTCTTGAGGGGAAAACTGTAACTCTGTGAGATGATTTCACAGAATACAAAGAAGTTTCTCAGGAAGATTCTTTCTCTTTGTTATGGGAGGATATTTCCTTTGTCCCTATAGTCTTCAAAGGGATTCTAAATATCTGCTCTCAGATTCGACAGAAATAAGGCTAGCAAAGAGATCCACGAAATACAGATGTAACTCTGTGAGTGGAAGTCACATATCACAGAGCAGTTTCTCAGAAAGCTTCTTTCCAGATTTCATCTGAGGATATTTCCTTTTTCACCATAGCCCTCTAGGGGCTTCCAAATATCACTTTGCCAATTCCACAAGAACTGTCTTAGCGAAAGGCTTCTTGAGGGGAAAGCTCTAACTCTGTGAGATGATTTCAGAGAACACAAAGAAGTTTCTCAGAAAGCTTCTTTCTCTTTGTTATCGGAAGATATTTCCTTTGGCACTGTAGTCTTCAAAGGGATCCGAAATATCTGTTCTCAGATTCCACAGAAATAAGGCTAGCAAAGAGATCCACGAAATACAGATGTAACTCTGTAAGTGGAAGTCTCATATCACAGAGCAGTTTCTCAGAAACCTTCTTTCCAGATTTCATTGGAGGATATTTCCTTTTTCAAGATAGCCCTCTATGGGCTTCCAAATATCACTTTGCCAATTCCACAAGAACTGTCTTAGCGAAAGGCTTCTTGAGGGGAAAGCTGTAACTCTGTGAGATGATTTCACAGAACACAAAGAAGTTTCTCAGAAAGCTTCTTTCTCTTTGTTATGGGAGGATATTTCCTTTGGCCCCATAGTCTTCAAAGGGATTCTAAATATGTGCTTTCAGATTCCACAGAAATAAGGCTAGCAAAGAGATCCAGGAAATACAGATGTAACTCTGTGAGTGGAAGTCACATATCACAGAGCAGGTTCTCAGAAAGCTTCTTTCCAGATTTCATCGGAGGATATTTCCTCTTTCACCATAGCCCTCTAGGGGCTTCCAAATATCACTTTGCCAATTCCACAAGAACTGTCTTAGCGAAAGGCTTTTGAGGGGAAAGCTGTAACTCTGTGAGATGATTTCACAGAACACAAAGAAGTTTCTCAGAAAGCTTCTTTCTCTTTGTTATCGGAGGATATCTCCTTTGGCCCTATAGTCTTCAAAGGGATCCGAAATATCTGTTCTCAGATTCCACAGAAATAATGCTAGGAAAGAGATCCACGAAATACAGATGTAATTCTGTGAGTGGAAGTCACATATCACAGAGCAGTTTCTCAGAAAGCTTCTTTCCAGATTTCATCGGAGGATATTTCCTTTTTCACCTTAGCCCTCTATGGGCTTCCAAGTATCACTTTGCCAATTCCACAAGAACTGTCTTAGCGAAAGGCTTCTTGAGGGGAAAGCTGTAACTCTGAGAGATGATTTCACAGAACACAAAGAAGTTTCTCAGAAAGCTTCTTTCTGTTTGTTATCGGAGGATATTTAATTTGGCCTTATAGTCTTCAAAGGGATCCGAAATATCTGTTCTCAGATTCCACAGAAATAAGGCTAGCAAAGAGATCCACGAAATACAGATGTAACTCTGTGAGTGGAAGTCACAGATCACAGAGCAGTTTCTCAGAAAGCTTCTTTCCAGATTTCATCGGAGGATATTTCCTTTTTCACCATAGCCCTCTATGGGCTTCCAAATATCACTTTGCTAATTCCACAAGAACTGTCTTAGCGAAAGGCTTCTTGAGGGGAAAGCTGTAACTCTGTGAGATGATTTCACAGAACACAAAGAAGGTTCTCAGAAAGCTTCTTTCTCTTTGTTATGGGAGGATATTTCCTTTGGCCCTATAGTCTTCAAAGGGATCCGAAATATCTGTTCTCAGATTCCACAGAAATAAGGCTAGCAAAGAGACCCACGAAATACAGATGTAACTCTGTGAGTGCAAGTCACATATCACAGAGGAGTTTCTCAGAAAGCTTCTTTCCAGATTTCATCGGAGGATATTTCCTTTTTCACCATAGCCATCTATCGGCTTCCAAATATCACTTTGCCAATTCCACAAGAACTGTCTTAGCGAAAGGCTTCTTGAGGGGAAAGCTGTAACTCTGGGAGATGATTTCACAGAACTCAAAGTAGTTTCTCAGAAAGCTTCTTAATCTTTGTAATCGGAGGATATTTCCTTTGGCCCTATAGTCTTCAAAGGGATCCGGAATATCTCTTCTCAGATTCCACAGAAATAAGGCTAGCAAAGAGATCCACGAAATACAGATGTAACTCTGTGAGTGAAAGTCACATATCACAGAGCAGTTTCTCAGAAAGCTTCTTTCCAGATTTCATCGGAGGATATTTCCTTTTTCAAGATAGCCCTCTATGGGCTTCCAAATATCACTTTGCAAATTCCACAAGAACTGTATTAGCGAAAGGCTTCTTGAGAGGAAAGCTGTAACTCTGGGAGATGATTTCACAGAACACAATGAAGTTTCTCAGAAAGCTTCTTTCTCTTTGTTATGGGAGGATATTTCCTTTCTCCCTATAGTCTTCAAAGGGATCCGAAATATCTGCTCTCAGATTCCACAGAAATAAGGCTAGCAAAGAGATCCACGAAATACAGATGTAACTCTGTGAGTGGAAGTCACATATCACAGAGCAGTTTCTCAGAAAGCTTCTTTCCAGATTTCATTGGAGGATATTTCCTTTTTCACAATAGCCCTCTAGGGGCTTCCAAATATCACTTTGCCAATTCCACAAGAGCTGTCTTAGCGAAAGGCTTCTTGAGGGGAAAGCTGTAACTCTGGGAGATGATTTCACAGAACACAAAGAAGTTTCTGAGAAAGCTTCTTTCTCTTTGTCATCGCAGGATATTTCCTTTGGCCCTGTAGTCTTCAAAGGGATCCGAAATATCTGTTCTCAGATTCCACAGAAATAAGGCTAGCAAAGAGATCCACGAAATACAGATGTAACTCTGTGAGTGGAAGTCACATATCACAGAGCAGTTTCTCAGAAAGCTTCTTTCCAGATTTCATCGGAGGATATTTCCTTTTTCACCATAGCCCTCTATGGGCTTCCAAATATCACTTTGCCAATTCCGCAAGAACTGTCTTAGCGAAAGGCTTCTTGAGGGGAAAGCTGTAACTCTGGGAGATGATTTCACAGAACACAAAGAAGTTTCTCAGAAAGCTTCTTTCTCTTTGTTATCGGAGGATATTTCCTTTGGCCCTATAGTCTTCAAAGGGATCCGAATTATCTGTTCTCAGATTCCACAGAAATAAGGCTAGCAAAGAGATCCACGAAATACAGATGTAACTCTGTGAGTGGAAGTCTCATATTACAGAGCAGTTTCTCAAAAAGCTTCTTTCCAGATTTCATCGGAGGATATTTCCTTTTTCACCGTAGCCCTCTATGGGCTTCCAAATATCACTTTGCCAGTACCACAAGAACTGTCTTAGCGAAAGGCTTCTTGAGGGGAAAGCGGTAACTCTGTGAGATGATTTCACAGAACACAAAGAAGTTTCTCAGAAAGCTTCTTTTTCTTTGTTATCGGAGGATATTTTCTTTGGCCCTATAGTCTTCAAAGGGATCCCAAATATCTGTTCTCAGATTCCACAGAAATAAGGCTAGCAAAGAGATCCACGAAATACAGATGTAACTCTGTGAGTGGAAGTCACATGTCCCAGAGCAGTTTCTCAGAAAGCTTCTTTCCAGATTTCATCGGAGGATATTTCCTTTTTCACCATAGTCCTCTATGGGCTTCCAAATATCACTTTGCCATTTCCACAAGAACTGTCTTAGCGAAAGGCTTCTTGAGGGGAAAGCTGTAACTCTGTGAGATGATTTCAGAGAACACAAAGAAGGTTCTCAGAAAGCTTCTTTCTCTTTGTTATGGGAGGATATTTCCTTTGGCCCTATAGTCTTCAAAGGGATCCGAAATGTCTGTTCTCAGATTCCACAGAAATAAGGCTAGCAAAGAGACCCACGAAATACAGATGTAACTCTGTGAGTGGAAGTCACATATCACAGAGCAGTTTCTCAGAAAGCTTCTTTCCAGATTTCATCGGAGGATATTTCCTTTTTGACCGTAGACCTCTATGGGCTTCCAAATATCACTTTACCAATTCCACAAGAACTGTCTTAACGAAAGGCTTCTTGAGGGGAAAATTGTAACTCTGTGAGATGATTTCACAGAATACAAAGAAGTTTCTCAGGAAGATTCTTTCTCTTTGTTACGGGAGGATATTTCCTTTGTCCCTATAGTCTTCAAAGGGACTCTAAATATCTGCTCCCAGATTCGACAGAAATAAGGCTAGCAAAGAGATCCACGAAATACAGATGTAACTCTGTGAGTGGAAGTCACATATCACAGAGCAGTTTCTCAGAAAGCTTCTTTCCAGATTTCATCTGAGGATATTTCCTTTTTCACCATAGCCCTCTAGGGGCTTCCAAATATCACTTTGACAATTCCACAAGAACTGTCTTAGCGAAAGGCTTCTTGAGGGGAAAGCTCTAACTCTGTGAGATGATTTCAGAGAACACAAAGAAGTTTCTCAGAAAGCTTCTTTCTCTTTGTTATCGGAAGATATTTCCTTTGGCACTGTAGTCTTCAAAGGGATCCGAAATATCTGTTCTCAGATTCCACAGAAATAAGGCTAGCAAAGAGATCCACGAAATACAGATGTAACTCTGTAAGTGGAAGTCTCATATCACAGAGCAGTTTCTCAGAAACCTTCTTTCCAGATTTCATTGGAGGATATTTCCTTTTTCAAGATAGCCCTCTAAGGGCTTCCAAATATCACTTTGCAAATTCCACAAGAACTGTATTAGCGAAAGGCTTCTTGAGAGGAAAGCTGTAACTCTGGGAGATGATTTCACAGAACACAATGAAGTTTCTCAGAAAGCTTCTTTCTCTTTGTTATGGGAGGATATTTCCTTTCTCCCTATAGTCTTCAAAGGGATCCGAAATATCTGCTCTCAGATTCCACAGAAATAAGGCTAGCAAAGAGATCCACGAAATACAGATGTAACTCTGTGAGTGGAAGTCACATATCACAGAGCAGTTTCTCAGAAAGCTTCTTTCCAGATTTCATTGGAGGATATTTCCTTTTTCACAATAGCCCTCTAGGGGCTTCCAAATATCACTTTGCCAATTCCACAAGAGCTGTCTTAGCGAAAGGCTTCTTGAGGGGAAAGCTGTAACTCTGGGAGATGATTTCACAGAACACAAAGAAGTTTCTGAGAAAGCTTCTTTCTCTTTGTCATCGCAGGATATTTCCTTTGGCCCTGTAGTCTTCAAAGGGATCCGAAATATCTGTTCTCAGATTCCACAGAAATAAGGCTAGCAAAGAGATCCACGAAATACAGATGTAACTCTGTGAGTGGAAGTCACATATCACAGAGCAGTTTCTCAGAAAGCTTCTTTCCAGATTTCATCGGAGGATATTTCCTTTTTCACCATAGCCCTCTATGGGCTTCCAAATATCACTTTGCCAATTCCGCAAGAACTGTCTTAGCGAAAGGCTTCTTGAGGGGAAAGCTGTAACTCTGGGAGATGATTTCACAGAACACAAAGAAGTTTCTCAGAAAGCTTCTTTCTCTTTGTTATCGGAGGATATTTCCTTTGGCCCTATAGTCTTCAAAGGGATCCGAATTATCTGTTCTCAGATTCCACAGAAATAAGGCTAGCAAAGAGATCCACGAAATACAGATGTAACTCTGTGAGTGGAAGTCTCATATTACAGAGCAGTTTCTCAAAAAGCTTCTTTCCAGATTTCATCGGAGGATATTTCCTTTTTCACCGTAGCCCTCTATGGGCTTCCAAATATCACTTTGCCAGTACCACAAGAACTGTCTTAGCGAAAGGCTTCTTGAGGGGAAAGCGGTAACTCTGTGAGATGATTTCACAGAACACAAAGAAGTTTCTCAGAAAGCTTCTTTTTCTTTGTTATCGGAGGATATTTTCTTTGGCCCTATAGTCTTCAAAGGGATCCCAAATATCTGTTCTCAGATTCCACAGAAATAAGGCTAGCAAAGAGATCCACGAAATACAGATGTAACTCTGTGAGTGGAAGTCACATGTCCCAGAGCAGTTTCTCAGAAAGCTTCTTTCCAGATTTCATCGGAGGATATTTCCTTTTTCACCATAGTCCTCTATGGGCTTCCAAATATCACTTTGCCATTTCCACAAGAACTGTCTTAGCGAAAGGCTTCTTGAGGGGAAAGCTGTAACTCTGTGAGATGATTTCAGAGAACACAAAGAAGGTTCTCAGAAAGCTTCTTTCTCTTTGTTATGGGAGGATATTTCCTTTGGCCCTATAGTCTTCAAAGGGATCCGAAATGTCTGTTCTCAGATTCCACAGAAATAAGGCTAGCAAAGAGACCCACGAAATACAGATGTAACTCTGTGAGTGGAAGTCACATATCACAGAGCAGTTTCTCAGAAAGCTTCTTTCCAGATTTCATCGGAGGATATTTCCTTTTTGACCGTAGACCTCTATGGGCTTCCAAATATCACTTTACCAATTCCACAAGAACTGTCTTAACGAAAGGCTTCTTGAGGGGAAAATTGTAACTCTGTGAGATGATTTCACAGAATACAAAGAAGTTTCTCAGGAAGATTCTTTCTCTTTGTTACGGGAGGATATTTCCTTTGTCCCTATAGTCTTCAAAGGGACTCTAAATATCTGCTCCCAGATTCGACAGAAATAAGGCTAGCAAAGAGATCCACGAAATACAGATGTAACTCTGTGAGTGGAAGTCACATATCACAGAGCAGTTTCTCAGAAAGCTTCTTTCCAGATTTCATCTGAGGATATTTCCTTTTTCACCATAGCCCTCTAGGGGCTTCCAAATATCACTTTGACAATTCCACAAGAACTGTCTTAGCGAAAGGCTTCTTGAGGGGAAAGCTCTAACTCTGTGAGATGATTTCAGAGAACACAAAGAAGTTTCTCAGAAAGCTTCTTTCTCTTTGTTATCGGAAGATATTTCCTTTGGCACTGTAGTCTTCAAAGGGATCCGAAATATCTGTTCTCAGATTCCACAGAAATAAGGCTAGCAAAGAGATCCACGAAATACAGATGTAACTCTGTAAGTGGAAGTCTCATATCACAGAGCAGTTTCTCAGAAACCTTCTTTCCAGATTTCATTGGAGGATATTTCCTTTTTAAAGATAGCCCTCTAAGGGCTTCCAAATATCACTTTGCCAATTCCACAAGAACTGTCTTAGCGAAAGGCTTCTGGAGGGGAAAGCTGTAACTCTGGGAGATGATTTCACAGAACACAAAGAAGTTTCTCAGAAAGCTTCTTTCTCTTTGTTATCGGAGGATATTTCCTTTGGCCCTATAGTCTTCAACGGGATCTGAAATATCTGTTCTCAGATTCCACAGAAATAAGGCTAGCAAAGAGATCCACGAAATACAGATGTAACTCTGTGAGTGGAAGTCACATATCACAGAGCAGTTTCTCTGAAAGCTTCTTTCCAGATTTCTTTGGAGGATATTTCCTTTCTCATCATAGCCCTCTATGGGCTTCCAAATATCACTTTGCCAATTCCACAAGAACTGTCTTAGCGAAAGGCTTGATGAGGAGAAAGCTGTAACTCTGTGAGATGATTTCACAGAACACAAAGAAGTTTCTCAGAAAGCTTCTTTCTCTTTGTTATCAGAGGATATTTCCTTTGGCCCTATAGTCTTCAAAGGGATCCCAAATATCTGTTCTCAGATTCCACAGAAAAAAGGCTAGCAAAGAGATCCACGAAATACAGATGTAACTCTGTGAGTGTAAGTCACATATCACAGAGCAGTTTCTCAGAAAGCTTCTTTCCAGATTTCATCTGAGGATATTTCCTTTTTCACCATACCCTCTATGGGCTTCCAAATATCACTTTGCCAATTCCACAGGAACTGTCTTAATGAAAGGCTTCTTGAGGGAAAAGCTGTAACTCTGTGAGATGATTTCACAGAACACAAAGAAGTTTCTCAGAAAGCTTCTTTCTCTTTGTTATGGGAGGATATTTCCTTTGGCCCTATAGTGTTCAAAGGGATCCGAAATATCTGTTCTCAGATTCCACAGAAATAAGGCTAGCAAAGAGATCCAGGAAATACAGATGTAACTCTGTGAGTGGAAGTCACATATCCCAGAGCAGTTTCTCAGAAAGCTTCTTTCCAGATTTCATCGGAGGATATTTCCTTTTTCACCATAGTCCTCTATGGGCTTCCAAATATCACTTTGCCATTTCCACAAGAACTGTCTTAGCGAAAGGCTTCTTGAGGGGAAAGCTGTAACTCTGTGAGATGATTTCAGAAAACACAAAGAAGGTTCTCAGAAAGCTTCTTTCTCTTTGTTATGGGAGGATATTTCCTTTGGCCCTATAGTCTTCAAAGGGATCAGAAATGTCTGTTCTCAGATTCCACAGAAATAAGGCTAGCAAAGAGACCCACGAAATACAGATGTAACTCTGTGAGTGGAAGTCACATATCACAGAGCAGTTTCTCAGAAAGCTTCTTTCCAGATTTCATCGGAGGATATTTCCTTTTTGACCGTAGACCTCTATGGGCTTCCAAATATCACTTTACCAATTCCACAAGAACTGTCTTAACGAAAGGCTTCTTGAGGGGAAAACTGTAACTCTGTGAGATGATTTCACAGAATACAAAGAAGTTTCTCAGGAAGATTCTTTCTCTTTGTTATGGGAGGATATTTCCTTTGTCCCTATAGTCTTCAAAGGGATTCTAAATATCTGCTCTCAGATTCGACAGAAATAAGGCTAGCAAAGAGATCCAGGAAATACAGATGTAACTCTGTGAGTGGAAGTCACATATCACAGAGCAGGTTCTCAGAAAGCTTCTTTCCAGATTTCATCGGAGGATATTTCCTCTTTCACCATAGCCCTCTAGGGGCTTCCAAATATCACTTTGCCAATTCCACAAGAACTGTCTTAGCGAAAGGCTTTTGAGGGGAAAGCTGTAACTCTGTGAGATGATTTCACAGAACACAAAGAAGTTTCTCAGAAAGCTTCTTTCTCTTTGTTATCGGAGGATATCTCCTTTGGCCCTATAGTCTTCAAAGGGATCCGAAATATCTGTTCTCAGATTCCACAGAAATAATGCTAGGAAAGAGATCCACGAAATACAGATGTAATTCTGTGAGTGGAAGTCACATATCACAGAGCAGTTTCTCAGAAAGCTTCTTTCCAGATTTCATCGGAGGATATTTCCTTTTTCACCTTAGCCCTCTATGGGCTTCCAAGTATCACTTTGCCAATTCCACAAGAACTGTCTTAGCGAAAGGCTTCTTGAGGGGAAAGCTGTAACTCTGAGAGATGATTTCACAGAACACAAAGAAGTTTCTCAGAAAGCTTCTTTCTGTTTGTTATCGGAGGATATTTAATTTGGCCTTATAGTCTTCAAAGGGATCCGAAATATCTGTTCTCAGATTCCACAGAAATAAGGCTAGCAAAGAGATCCACGAAATACAGATGTAACTCTGTGAGTGGAAGTCACAGATCACAGAGCAGTTTCTCAGAAAGCTTCTTTCCAGATTTCATCGGAGGATATTTCCTTTTTCACCATAGCCCTCTATGGGCTTCCAAATATCACTTTGCTAATTCCACAAGAACTGTCTTAGCGAAAGGCTTCTTGAGGGGAAAGCTGTAACTCTGTGAGATGATTTCACAGAACACAAAGAAGGTTCTCAGAAAGCTTCTTTCTCTTTGTTATGGGAGGATATTTCCTTTGGCCCTATAGTCTTCAAAGGGATCCGAAATATCTGTTCTCAGATTCCACAGAAATAAGGCTAGCAAAGAGACCCACGAAATACAGATGTAACTCTGTGAGTGCAAGTCACATATCACAGAGGAGTTTCTCAGAAAGCTTCTTTCCAGATTTCATCGGAGGATATTTCCTTTTTCACCATAGCCATCTATCGGCTTCCAAATATCACTTTGCCAATTCCACAAGAACTGTCTTAGCGAAAGGCTTCTTGAGGGGAAAGCTGTAACTCTGGGAGATGATTTCACAGAACTCAAAGTAGTTTCTCAGAAAGCTTCTTAATCTTTGTAATCGGAGGATATTTCCTTTGGCCCTATAGTCTTCAAAGGGATCCGGAATATCTCTTCTCAGATTCCACAGAAATAAGGCTAGCAAAGAGATCCACGAAATACAGATGTAACTCTGTGAGTGAAAGTCACATATCACAGAGCAGTTTCTCAGAAAGCTTCTTTCCAGATTTCATCGGAGGATATTTCCTTTTTCAAGATAGCCCTCTATGGGCTTCCAAATATCACTTTGCAAATTCCACAAGAACTGTATTAGCGAAAGGCTTCTTGAGAGGAAAGCTGTAACTCTGGGAGATGATTTCACAGAACACAATGAAGTTTCTCAGAAAGCTTCTTTCTCTTTGTTATGGGAGGATATTTCCTTTCTCCCTATAGTCTTCAAAGGGATCCGAAATATCTGCTCTCAGATTCCACAGAAATAAGGCTAGCAAAGAGATCCACGAAATACAGATGTAACTCTGTGAGTGGAAGTCACATATCACAGAGCAGTTTCTCAGAAAGCTTCTTTCCAGATTTCATTGGAGGATATTTCCTTTTTCACAATAGCCCTCTAGGGGCTTCCAAATATCACTTTGCCAATTCCACAAGAGCTGTCTTAGCGAAAGGCTTCTTGAGGGGAAAGCTGTAACTCTGGGAGATGATTTCACAGAACACAAAGAAGTTTCTGAGAAAGCTTCTTTCTCTTTGTCATCGCAGGATATTTCCTTTGGCCCTGTAGTCTTCAAAGGGATCCGAAATATCTGTTCTCAGATTCCACAGAAATAAGGCTAGCAAAGAGATCCACGAAATACAGATGTAACTCTGTGAGTGGAAGTCACATATCACAGAGCAGTTTCTCAGAAAGCTTCTTTCCAGATTTCATCGGAGGATATTTCCTTTTTCACCATAGCCCTCTATGGGCTTCCAAATATCACTTTGCCAATTCCGCAAGAACTGTCTTAGCGAAAGGCTTCTTGAGGGGAAAGCTGTAACTCTGGGAGATGATTTCACAGAACACAAAGAAGTTTCTCAGAAAGCTTCTTTCTCTTTGTTATCGGAGGATATTTCCTTTGGCCCTATAGTCTTCAAAGGGATCCGAATTATCTGTTCTCAGATTCCACAGAAATAAGGCTAGCAAAGAGATCCACGAAATACAGATGTAACTCTGTGAGTGGAAGTCTCATATTACAGAGCAGTTTCTCAAAAAGCTTCTTTCCAGATTTCATCGGAGGATATTTCCTTTTTCACCGTAGCCCTCTATGGGCTTCCAAATATCACTTTGCCAGTACCACAAGAACTGTCTTAGCGAAAGGCTTCTTGAGGGGAAAGCGGTAACTCTGTGAGATGATTTCACAGAACACAAAGAAGTTTCTCAGAAAGCTTCTTTTTCTTTGTTATCGGAGGATATTTTCTTTGGCCCTATAGTCTTCAAAGGGATCCGAAATATCTGTTCTCAGATTCCACAGAAATAAGGCTAGCAAAGAGATCCACGAAATACAGATGTAACTCTGTGAGTGGAAGTCACATGTCCCAGAGCAGTTTCTCAGAAAGCTTCTTTCCAGATTTCATCGGAGGATATTTCCTTTTTCACCATAGTCCTCTATGGGCTTCCAAATATCACTTTGCCATTTCCACAAGAACTGTCTTAGCGAAAGGCTTCTTGAGGGGAAAGCTGTAACTCTGTGAGATGATTTCAGAGAACACAAAGAAGGTTCTCAGAAAGCTTCTTTCTCTTTGTTATGGGAGGATATTTCCTTTGGCCCTATAGTCTTCAAAGGGATCCGAAATGTCTGTTCTCAGATTCCACAGAAATAAGGCTAGCAAAGAGACCCACGAAATACAGATGTAACTCTGTGAGTGGAAGTCACATATCACAGAGCAGTTTCTCAGAAAGCTTCTTTCCAGATTTCATCGGAGGATATTTCCTTTTTGACCGTAGACCTCTATGGGCTTCCAAATATCACTTTACCAATTCCACAAGAACTGTCTTAACGAAAGGCTTCTTGAGGGGAAAATTGTAACTCTGTGAGATGATTTCACAGAATACAAAGAAGTTTCTCAGGAAGATTCTTTCTCTTTGTTACGGGAGGATATTTCCTTTGTCCCTATAGTCTTCAAAGGGACTCTAAATATCTGCTCCCAGATTCGACAGAAATAAGGCTAGCAAAGAGATCCACGAAATACAGATGTAACTCTGTGAGTGGAAGTCACATATCACAGAGCAGTTTCTCAGAAAGCTTCTTTCCAGATTTCATCTGAGGATATTTCCTTTTTCACCATAGCCCTCTAGGGGCTTCCAAATATCACTTTGACAATTCCACAAGAACTGTCTTAGCGAAAGGCTTCTTGAGGGGAAAGCTCTAACTCTGTGAGATGATTTCAGAGAACACAAAGAAGTTTCTCAGAAAGCTTCTTTCTCTTTGTTATCGGAAGATATTTCCTTTGGCACTGTAGTCTTCAAAGGGATCCGAAATATCTGTTCTCAGATTCCACAGAAATAAGGCTAGCAAAGAGATCCACGAAATACAGATGTAACTCTGTAAGTGGAAGTCTCATATCACAGAGCAGTTTCTCAGAAACCTTCTTTCCAGATTTCATTGGAGGATATTTCCTTTTTAAAGATAGCCCTCTAAGGGCTTCCAAATATCACTTTGCCAATTCCACAAGAACTGTCTTAGCGAAAGGCTTCTGGAGGGGAAAGCTGTAACTCTGGGAGATGATTTCACAGAACACAAAGAAGTTTCTCAGAAAGCTTCTTTCTCTTTGTTATCGGAGGATATTTCCTTTGGCCCTATAGTCTTCAACGGGATCTGAAATATCTGTTCTCAGATTCCACAGAAATAAGGCTAGCAAAGAGATCCACGAAATACAGATGTAACTCTGTGAGTGGAAGTCACATATCACAGAGCAGTTTCTCTGAAAGCTTCTTTCCAGATTTCTTTGGAGGATATTTCCTTTCTCATCATAGCCCTCTATGGGCTTCCAAATATCACTTTGCCAATTCCACAAGAACTGTCTTAGCGAAAGGCTTGATGAGGAGAAAGCTGTAACTCTGTGAGATGATTTCACAGAACACAAAGAAGTTTCTCAGAAAGCTTCTTTCTCTTTGTTATCAGAGGATATTTCCTTTGGCCCTATAGTCTTCAAAGGGATCCCAAATATCTGTTCTCAGATTCCACAGAAAAAAGGCTAGCAAAGAGATCCACGAAATACAGATGTAACTCTGTGAGTGGAAGTCACATATCACAGAGCAGTTTCTCAGAAAGCTTCTTTCCAGATTTCATCTGAGGATATTTCCTTTTTCACCATACCCTCTATGGGCTTCCAAATATCACTTTGCCAATTCCACAGGAACTGTCTTAATGAAAGGCTTCTTGAGGGAAAAGCTGTAACTCTGTGAGATGATTTCACAGAACACAAAGAAGTTTCTCAGAAAGCTTCTTTCTCTTTGTTATGGGAGGATATTTCCTTTGGCCCTATAGTGTTCAAAGGGATCCGAAATATCTGTTCTCAGATTCCACAGAAATAAGGCTAGCAAAGAGATCCAGGAAATACAGATGTAACTCTGTGAGTGGAAGTCACATATCCCAGAGCAGTTTCTCAGAAAGCTTCTTTCCAGATTTCATCGGAGGATATTTCCTTTTTCACCATAGTCCTCTATGGGCTTCCAAATATCACTTTGCCATTTCCACAAGAACTGTCTTAGCGAAAGGCTTCTTGAGGGGAAAGCTGTAACTCTGTGAGATGATTTCAGAAAACACAAAGAAGGTTCTCAGAAAGCTTCTTTCTCTTTGTTATGGGAGGATATTTCCTTTGGCCCTATAGTCTTCAAAGGGATCAGAAATGTCTGTTCTCAGATTCCACAGAAATAAGGCTAGCAAAGAGACCCACGAAATACAGATGTAACTCTGTGAGTGGAAGTCACATATCACAGAGCAGTTTCTCAGAAAGCTTCTTTCCAGATTTCATCGGAGGATATTTCCTTTTTGACCGTAGACCTCTATGGGCTTCCAAATATCACTTTACCAATTCCACAAGAACTGTCTTAACGAAAGGCTTCTTGAGGGGAAAACTGTAACTCTGTGAGATGATTTCACAGAATACAAAGAAGTTTCTCAGGAAGATTCTTTCTCTTTGTTATGGGAGGATATTTCCTTTGTCCCTATAGTCTTCAAAGGGATTCTAAATATCTGCTCTCAGATTCGACAGAAATAAGGCTAGCAAAGAGATCCACGAAATACAGATGTAACTCTGTGAGTGGAAGTCACATATCACAGAGCAGTTTCTCAGAAAGCTTCTTTCCAGATTTCATCTGAGGATATTTCCTTTTTCACCATAGCCCTCTAGGGGCTTCCAAATATCACTTTGCCAATTCCACAAGAACTGTCTTAGCGAAAGGCTTCTTGAGGGGAAAGCTCTAACTCTGTGAGATGATTTCAGAGAACACAAAGAAGTTTCTCAGAAAGCTTCTTTCTCTTTGTTATCGGAAGATATTTCCTTTGGCACTGTAGTCTTCAAAGGGATCCGAAATATCTGTTCTCAGATTCCACAGAAATAAGGCTAGCAAAGAGATCCACGAAATACAGATGTAACTCTGTAAGTGGAAGTCTCATATCACAGAGCAGTTTCTCAGAAACCTTCTTTCCAGATTTCATTGGAGGATATTTCCTTTTTAAAGATAGCCCTCTATGGGCTTCCAAATATCACTTTGCCAATTCCACAAGAACTGTCTTAGCGAAAGGCTTCTGGAGGGGAAAGCTGTAACTCTGGGAGATGATTTCACAGAACACAAAGAAGTTTCTCAGAAAGCTTCTTTCTCTTTGTTATCGGAGGATATTTCCTTTGGCCCTATAGTCTTCAACGGGATCTGAAATATCTGTTCTCAGATTCCACAGAAATAAGGCTAGCAAAGAGATCCACGAAATACAGATGTAACTCTGTGAGTGGAAGACACATATCACAGAGCAGTTTCTCTGAAAGCTTCTTTCCAGATTTCTTTGGAGGATATTTCCTTTCTCACCATAGCCCTCTATGGGCTTCCAAATATCACTTTGCCAATTCCACAAGAACTGTCTTAGCGAAAGGCTTGATGAGGAGAAAGCTGTAACTCTGTGAGATGATTTCACAGAACACAAAGAAGTTTCTCAGAAAGCTTCTTTCTCTTTGTTATCAGAGGATATTTCCTTTGGCCCTATAGTCTTCAAAGGGATCAGAAATATCTGTTCTCAGATTCCACAGCAATAAGGCTAGCAAAGAGATCCACGAAATACAGATGTAACTCTGTGAGTGGAAGTCACATATCACAGAGCAGTTTCTCATAAAGCTTCTTTCCAGATTTCATTGGAGGATATTTCCTTTTTCACAATAGCCCTCTATGGGCTTCCAAATATCACTTTGCCAATTCCACAAGAACTGTCTTAGCGAAAGCCTTCTTGAGGGGAAAGCTGTAACTCTGTGAGATGATTTCACAGAACACAATGAAGTTTCTCAGAAAGCTTCTTTCTCTTTGTTATCGGAGGATATTTCCTTTGACCCTATAGTCTTCAAAGGGATCGGAAATATCTTTTCTCAGATTCCACAGGAATAAGGCTAGCAAAGAGATCCACGAAATACAGATGTAACTCTGTGAGTGGAAGTCACATATCACAGAGCAGTTTCTCAGAAAGCTTCTTTCCAGATTTCATCTGAGGATAATTCCTTTTTCAAGATAGCCCTCTATGGGCTTCCAAATATCACTTTGCCAATTCCACAAGAACTGTCTTAGCGAAAGGCTTCTTGAGGGGAAAGCTGTAACTCTGGGAGATGATTTCACAGAACACAAAGTAGTTTCTCAGAAAGCTTCTTTCTCTTTGTTAAGGGAGGATATTTCCTTTCTCCCTATAGTCTTCAAAGGGGTCCTAAATATCTGTTCTCAGATTCCCCAGAAATAAGGCTAGCAAAGAGATCCACGAAATACAGATGTAACTCTGTGAGTGGAAGTCACATATCACAGAGCAGTTTCTCAGAAAGCTTCTTTGCAGATTTCATCTGAGGATATTTCCTTTTTCACCATAGCCCTCTATGGACTTCCAAATATCACTTTGCCAATTCCACAAGAACTGTCTTAGCGAAAGGCTTCTTGAGGGGAAAACTGTAACTCTGGGAGATGATTTCACAGAACACAAAGAAGTTTCTCAGAAAGCTTCTTTCTCTTTGTTATGGGAGGATATTTCCTTTGGCCCTAGAGTCTTCAAAGGGATTCTAAATATCTGCTCTCAGATTCGACAGAAATAAGGCTAGCAAATAGATCCACGAAATACAGATGTAACTCTGTGAGTGGAAGTCACATATCACAGAGCAGTTTCTCAGAAAGCTTCTTTCCAGATTTCATCTGAGGATATTTCCTTTTTCACCATAGCCCTCTATGGGCTTCCAAATATCACTTTGCCAATTCCACAAGAACTGTCTTAGCGAAAGGCTTCTTGAGGGCAAAGCTCTAACTCTGTGAGATGATTTCAGAGAACACAAAGAAGTTTCTCAGAAAGCTTCTTTCTCTTTGTTATCAGAAGATTTTCCTTTGGCCCTATAGTCTTCAAAGGAATCCGAAATATCTGTTCTCAGATTCAACAGAAATAAGGCTAGCAAAGAGATCCACGAAATACAGATGTAACTCTGTAAGTGGAAGTCTCATATCACAGAGCAGTTACTCAGAAAACTTCTTTCCAGATTTCATTGGAGGATATTTCCTTTTTCAAGATAGCCCTCTATGGGCTTCCAAATATCACTTTGCCAATTCCACAAGAACTGTCTTAACGAAAGGCTTCTTGAGAGGAAAGCTGTAACTCTGGGAGATGATTTCACAGAACACAATGAAGTTTCTCAGAAAGCTTCTTTGTCTTTGTTATGGGAGGATATTTCCTTTATCCCTATAGTCTTCATAGGGATCCGAAATATCTGTTCTCAGATTCCACAGAAATAAGGCTAGCAAAGAGACCCACGAAATACAGATGTAACTCTGTGAGTGGAAGTCACATATCACAGAGCAGTTTCTCAGAAAGCTTCTTTCCAGATTTCATCGGAAGATATTTCCTTTTTCAAGATAGCCCTCTATGGGCTTCCAAATATCACTTTGCCAATTCCACAAGAACTGTATTAGCGAAAGGCTTCTTGAGGGGAAAGCTGTAACTCTGTGAGATGATTTCACAGAACACAAAGAAGTTTCTCAGAAAGCTTCTTTCTCTTTGTTATGGGAGGATATTTCCTTTGGCCCCATAGTCTTCAAAGGGATTCTAAATATGTGCTTTCAGATTCCACAGAAATAAGGCTAGCAAAGAGATCCAC
The DNA here is from genome assembly GCF_049350105.2 of Macaca mulatta. Lineage (NCBI taxonomy): Eukaryota > Metazoa > Chordata > Mammalia > Primates > Cercopithecidae > Macaca > Macaca mulatta. The sequence continues at coordinate 35,597,981 of NC_133417.1, forward strand.
GAAATACAGATGTAACTCTGTGAGTGGAAGTCACATATCACAGAGCAGTTTCTCAGAAAGCTTCTTTCCAGATTTCATCGGAGGATATTTCCTTTTTCACCATAGCCCTCTATGTGCTTCCAAATATCACTTTGCCAATTCCGCAAGAACTGTCTTAGCGAAAGGCTTCTTGAGGGGAAAGCTGTAACTCTGGGAGATGATTTCACAGAACACAAAGAAGTTTCTCAGAAAGCTTCTTTCTCTTTGTTATCGGAGGATATTTCCTTTGGCCCTATAGTCTTCAAAGGGATCCGAATTATCTGTTCTCAGATTCCACAGAAATAAGGCTAGCAAAGAGATCCACGAAATACAGATGTAACTCTGTGAGTGGAAGTCTCATATTACAGAGCAGTTTCTCAAAAAGCTTCTTTCCAGATTTCATCGGAGGATATTTCCTTTTTCACCGTAGCCCTCTATGGGCTTCCAAATATCACTTTGCCAGTACCACAAGAACTGTCTTAGCGAAAGGCTTCTTGAGGGGAAAGCTGTAACTCTGTGAGATGATTTCACAGAACACAAAGAAGTTTCTCAGAAAGCTTCTTTTTCTTTGTTATCGGAGGATATTTTCTTTGGCCCTATAGTCTTCAAAGGGATCCCAAATATCTGTTCTCAGATTCCACAGAAATAAGGCTAGCAAAGAGATCCACGAAATACAGATGTAACTCTGTGAGTGGAAGTCACATATCACAGAGCAGTTTCTCAGAAAGCTTCTTTCCGGATTTCATCGGAGGATATTTCCTTTTTCACCATACCCTCTATGGGCTTCCAAATATCACTTTGCCAATTCCACAGGAACTGTCTTAATGAAAGGCTTCTTGAGGGAAAAGCTGTAACTCTGTGAGATGATTTCACAGAACACAAAGAAGTTTCTCAGAAAGCTTCTTTCTCTTTGTTATGGGAGGATATTTCCTTTGGCCCTATAGTGTTCAAAGGGATCCGAAATATCTGTTCTCAGATTCCACAGAAATAAGGCTAGCAAAGAGATCCAGGAAATACAGATGTAACTCTGTGAGTGGAAGTCACATATCCCAGAGCAGTTTCTCAGAAAGCTTCTTTCCAGATTTCATCGGAGGATATTTCCTTTTTCACCATAGTCCTCTATGGGCTTCCAAATATCACTTTGCCAATTCCACAAGAACTGTCTTAGCGAAAGGCTTCTTGAGGGGAAAGCTGTAACTCTGTGAGATGATTTCAGAGAACACAAAGAAGGTTCTCAGAAAGCTTCTTTCTCTTTGTTATGGGAGGATATTTCCTTTGGCCCTATAGTCTTCAAAGGGATCCGAAATGTCTGTTCTCAGATTCCACAGAAATAAGGCTAGCAAAGAGACCCACGAAATACAGATGTAACTCTGTGAGTGGAAGTCACATATCACAGAGCAGTTTCTCAGAAATCTTCTTTCCAGATTTCATCGGAGGATATTTCCTTTTTGACCGTAGACCTCTGTGGGCTTCCAAATATCACTTTACCAATTCCACAAGAACTGTCTTAACGAAAGGCTTCTTGAGGGGAAAACTGTAACTCTGTGAGATGATTTCACAGAATACAAAGAAGTTTCTCAGGAAGATTCTTTCTCTTTGTTACGGGAGGATATTTCCTTTGTCCCTATAGTCTTCAAAGGGACTCTAAATATCTGCTCTCAGATTCGACAGAAATAAGGCTAGCAAAGAGATCCACGAAATACAGATGTAACTCTGTGAGTGGAAGTCACATATCACAGAGCAGTTTCTCAGAAAGCTTCTTTCCAGATTTCATCTGAGGATATTTCCTTTTTCACCATAGCCCTCTAGGGGCTTCCAAATATCACTTTGCCAATTCCACAAGAACTGTCTTAGCGAAAGGCTTCTTGAGGGGAAAGCTCTAACTCTGTGAGATGATTTCAGAGAACACAAAGAAGTTTCTCAGAAAGCTTCTTTCTCTTTGTTATCGGAAGATATTTCCTTTGGCACTGTAGTCTTCAAAGGGATCCGAAATATCTGTTCTCAGATTCCACAGAAATAAGGCTAGCAAAGAGATCCACGAAATACAGATGTAACTCTGTAAGTGGAAGTCTCATATCACAGAGCAGTTTCTCAGAAACCTTCTTTCCAGATTTCATTGGAGGATATTTCCTTTTTAAAGATAGCCCTCTAAGGGCTTCCAAATATCACTTTGCCAATTCCACAAGAACTGTCTTAGCGAAAGGCTTCTGGAGGGGAAAGCTGTAACTCTGGGAGATGATTTCACAGAACACAAAGAAGTTTCTCAGAAAGCTTCTTTCTCTTTGTTATCGGAGGATATTTCCTTTGGCCCTATAGTCTTCAACGGGATCTGAAATATCTGTTCTCAGATTCCACAGAAATAAGGCTAGCAAAGAGATCCACGAAATACAGATGTAACTCTGTGAGTGGAAGTCACATATCACAGAGCAGTTTCTCTGAAAGCTTCTTTCCAGATTTCTTTGGAGGATATTTCCTTTCTCATCATAGCCCTCTATGGGCTTCCAAATATCACCTTGCCAATTCCACAAGAACTGTCTTAGCGAAAGGCTTGATGAGGAGAAAGCTGTAACTCTGTGAGATGATTTCACAGAACACAAAGAAGTTTCTCAGAAAGCTTCTTTCTCTTTGTTATCAGAGGATATTTCCTTTGGCCCTATAGTCTTCAAAGGGATCCCAAATATCTGTTCTCAGATTCCACAGAAAAAAGGCTAGCAAAGAGATCCACGAAATACAGATGTAACTCTGTGAGTGGAAGTCACATATCACAGAGCAGTTTCTCAGAAAGCTTCTTTCCAGATTTCATCTGAGGATATTTCCTTTTTCACCATACCCTCTATGGGCTTCCAAATATCACTTTGCCAATTCCACAGGAACTGTCTTAATGAAAGGCTTCTTGAGGGAAAAGCTGTAACTCTGTGAGATGATTTCACAGAACACAAAGAAGTTTCTCAGAAAGCTTCTTTCTCTTTGTTATGGGAGGATATTTCCTTTGGCCCTATAGTGTTCAAAGGGATCCGAAATATCTGTTCTCAGATTCCACAGAAATAAGGCTAGCAAAGAGATCCAGGAAATACAGATGTAACTCTGTGAGTGGAAGTCACATATCCCAGAGCAGTTTCTCAGAAAGCTTCTTTCCAGATTTCATCGGAGGATATTTCCTTTTTCACCATAGTCCTCTATGGGCTTCCAAATATCACTTTGCCATTTCCACAAGAACTGTCTTAGCGAAAGGCTTCTTGAGGGGAAAGCTGTAACTCTGTGAGATGATTTCAGAAAACACAAAGAAGGTTCTCAGAAAGCTTCTTTCTCTTTGTTATGGGAGGATATTTCCTTTGGCCCTATAGTCTTCAAAGGGATCAGAAATGTCTGTTCTCAGATTCCACAGAAATAAGGCTAGCAAAGAGACCCACGAAATACAGATGTAACTCTGTGAGTGGAAGTCACATATCACAGAGCAGTTTCTCAGAAAGCTTCTTTCCAGATTTCATCGGAGGATATTTCCTTTTTGACCGTAGACCTCTATGGGCTTCCAAATATCACTTTACCAATTCCACAAGAACTGTCTTAACGAAAGGCTTCTTGAGGGGAAAACTGTAACTCTGTGAGATGATTTCACAGAATACAAAGAAGTTTCTCAGGAAGATTCTTTCTCTTTGTTATGGGAGGATATTTCCTTTGTCCCTATAGTCTTCAAAGGGATTCTAAATATCTGCTCTCAGATTCGACAGAAATAAGGCTAGCAAAGAGATCCACGAAATACAGATGTAACTCTGTGAGTGGAAGTCACATATCACAGAGCAGTTTCTCAGAAAGCTTCTTTCCAGATTTCATCTGAGGATATTTCCTTTTTCACCATAGCCCTCTAGGGGCTTCCAAATATCACTTTGCCAATTCCACAAGAACTGTCTTAGCGAAAGGCTTCTTGAGGGGAAAGCTCTAACTCTGTGAGATGATTTCAGAGAACACAAAGAAGTTTCTCAGAAAGCTTCTTTCTCTTTGTTATCGGAAGATATTTCCTTTGGCACTGTAGTCTTCAAAGGGATCCGAAATATCTGTTCTCAGATTCCACAGAAATAAGGCTAGCAAAGAGATCCACGAAATACAGATGTAACTCTGTAAGTGGAAGTCTCATATCACAGAGCAGTTTCTCAGAAACCTTCTTTCCAGATTTCATTGGAGGATATTTCCTTTTTAAAGATAGCCCTCTAAGGGCTTCCAAATATCACTTTGCCAATTCCACAAGAACTGTCTTAGCGAAAGGCTTCTGGAGGGGAAAGCTGTAACTCTGGGAGATGATTTCACAGAACACAAAGAAGTTTCTCAGAAAGCTTCTTTCTCTTTGTTATCGGAGGATATTTCCTTTGGCCCTATAGTCTTCAACGGGATCTGAAATATCTGTTCTCAGATTCCACAGAAATAAGGCTAGCAAAGAGATCCACGAAATACAGATGTAACTCTGTGAGTGGAAGTCACATATCACAGAGCAGTTTCTCTGAAAGCTTCTTTCCAGATTTCTTTGGAGGATATTTCCTTTCTCATCATAGCCCTCTATGGGCTTCCAAATATCACCTTGCCAATTCCACAAGAACTGTCTTAGCGAAAGGCTTGATGAGGAGAAAGCTGTAACTCTGTGAGATGATTTCACAGAACACAAAGAAGTTTCTCAGAAAGCTTCTTTCTCTTTGTTATCAGAGGATATTTCCTTTGGCCCTATAGTCTTCAAAGGGATCCCAAATATCTGTTCTCAGATTCCACAGAAAAAAGGCTAGCAAAGAGATCCACGAAATACAGATGTAACTCTGTGAGTGGAAGTCACATATCACAGAGCAGTTTCTCAGAAAGCTTCTTTCCAGATTTCATCTGAGGATATTTCCTTTTTCACCATACCCTCTATGGGCTTCCAAATATCACTTTGCCAATTCCACAGGAACTGTCTTAATGAAAGGCTTCTTGAGGGAAAAGCTGTAACTCTGTGAGATGATTTCACAGAACACAAAGAAGTTTCTCAGAAAGCTTCTTTCTCTTTGTTATGGGAGGATATTTCCTTTGGCCCTATAGTGTTCAAAGGGATCCGAAATATCTGTTCTCAGATTCCACAGAAATAAGGCTAGCAAAGAGATCCAGGAAATACAGATGTAACTCTGTGAGTGGAAGTCACATATCCCAGAGCAGTTTCTCAGAAAGCTTCTTTCCAGATTTCATCGGAGGATATTTCCTTTTTCACCATAGTCCTCTATGGGCTTCCAAATATCACTTTGCCATTTCCACAAGAACTGTCTTAGCGAAAGGCTTCTTGAGGGGAAAGCTGTAACTCTGTGAGATGATTTCAGAAAACACAAAGAAGGTTCTCAGAAAGCTTCTTTCTCTTTGTTATGGGAGGATATTTCCTTTGGCCCTATAGTCTTCAAAGGGATCAGAAATGTCTGTTCTCAGATTCCACAGAAATAAGGCTAGCAAAGAGACCCACGAAATACAGATGTAACTCTGTGAGTGGAAGTCACATATCACAGAGCAGTTTCTCAGAAAGCTTCTTTCCAGATTTCATCGGAGGATATTTCCTTTTTGACCGTAGACCTCTATGGGCTTCCAAATATCACTTTACCAATTCCACAAGAACTGTCTTAACGAAAGGCTTCTTGAGGGGAAAACTGTAACTCTGTGAGATGATTTCACAGAATACAAAGAAGTTTCTCAGGAAGATTCTTTCTCTTTGTTATGGGAGGATATTTCCTTTGTCCCTATAGTCTTCAAAGGGATTCTAAATATCTGCTCTCAGATTCGACAGAAATAAGGCTAGCAAAGAGATCCACGAAATACAGATGTAACTCTGTGAGTGGAAGTCACATATCACAGAGCAGTTTCTCAGAAAGCTTCTTTCCAGATTTCATCTGAGGATATTTCCTTTTTCACCATAGCCCTCTAGGGGCTTCCAAATATCACTTTGCCAATTCCACAAGAACTGTCTTAGCGAAAGGCTTCTTGAGGGGAAAGCTCTAACTCTGTGAGATGATTCCAGAGAACACAAAGAAGTTTCTCAGAAAGCTTCTTTCTCTTTGTTATCGGAAGATATTTCCTTTGGCACTGTAGTCTTCAAAGGGATCCGAAATATCTGTTCTCAGATTCCACAGAAATAAGGCTAGCAAAGAGATCCACGAAATACAGATGTAACTCTGTAAGTGGAAGTCTCATATCACAGAGCAGTTTCTCAGAAACCTTCTTTCCAGATTTCATTGGAGGATATTTCCTTTTTAAAGATAGCCCTCTAAGGGCTTCCAAATATCACTTTGCCAATTCCACAAGAACTGTCTTAGCGAAAGGCTTCTGGAGGGGAAAGCTGTAACTCTGGGAGATGATTTCACAGAACACAAAGAAGTTTCTCAGAAAGCTTCTTTCTCTTTGTTATCGGAGGATATTTCCTTTGGCCCTATAGTCTTCAACGGGATCTGAAATATCTGTTCTCAGATTCCACAGAAATAAGGCTAGCAAAGAGATCCACGAAATACAGATGTAACTCTGTGAGTGGAAGTCACATATCACAGAGCAGTTTCTCTGAAAGCTTCTTTCCAGATTTCTTTGGAGGATATTTCCTTTCTCATCATAGCCCTCTATGGGCTTCCAAATATCACCTTGCCAATTCCACAAGAACTGTCTTAGCGAAAGGCTTGATGAGGAGAAAGCTGTAACTCTGTGAGATGATTTCACAGAACACAAAGAAGTTTCTCAGAAAGCTTCTTTCTCTTTGTTATCAGAGGATATTTCCTTTGGCCCTATAGTCTTCAAAGGGATCCCAAATATCTGTTCTCAGATTCCACAGAAAAAAGGCTAGCAAAGAGATCCACGAAATACAGATGTAACTCTGTGAGTGGAAGTCACATATCACAGAGCAGTTTCTCAGAAAGCTTCTTTCCAGATTTCATCTGAGGATATTTCCTTTTTCACCATACCCTCTATGGGCTTCCAAATATCACTTTGCCAATTCCACAGGAACTGTCTTAATGAAAGGCTTCTTGAGGGAAAAGCTGTAACTCTGTGAGATGATTTCACAGAACACAAAGAAGTTTCTCAGAAAGCTTCTTTCTCTTTGTTATGGGAGGATATTTCCTTTGGCCCTATAGTGTTCAAAGGGATCCGAAATATCTGTTCTCAGATTCCACAGAAATAAGGCTAGCAAAGAGATCCAGGAAATACAGATGTAACTCTGTGAGTGGAAGTCACATATCCCAGAGCAGTTTCTCAGAAAGCTTCTTTCCAGATTTCATCGGAGGATATTTCCTTTTTCACCATAGTCCTCTATGGGCTTCCAAATATCACTTTGCCATTTCCACAAGAACTGTCTTAGCGAAAGGCTTCTTGAGGGGAAAGCTGTAACTCTGTGAGATGATTTCAGAAAACACAAAGAAGGTTCTCAGAAAGCTTCTTTCTCTTTGTTATGGGAGGATATTTCCTTTGGCCCTATAGTCTTCAAAGGGATCAGAAATGTCTGTTCTCAGATTCCACAGAAATAAGGCTAGCAAAGAGACCCACGAAATACAGATGTAACTCTGTGAGTGGAAGTCACATATCACAGAGCAGTTTCTCAGAAAGCTTCTTTCCAGATTTCATCGGAGGATATTTCCTTTTTGACCGTAGACCTCTATGGGCTTCCAAATATCACTTTACCAATTCCACAAGAACTGTCTTAACGAAAGGCTTCTTGAGGGGAAAACTGTAACTCTGTGAGATGATTTCACAGAATACAAAGAAGTTTCTCAGGAAGATTCTTTCTCTTTGTTATGGGAGGATATTTCCTTTGTCCCTATAGTCTTCAAAGGGATTCTAAATATCTGCTCTCAGATTCGACAGAAATAAGGCTAGCAAAGAGATCCACGAAATACAGATGTAACTCTGTGAGTGGAAGTCACATATCACAGAGCAGTTTCTCAGAAAGCTTCTTTCCAGATTTCATCTGAGGATATTTCCTTTTTCACCATAGCCCTCTAGGGGCTTCCAAATATCACTTTGCCAATTCCACAAGAACTGTCTTAGCGAAAGGCTTCTTGAGGGGAAAGCTCTAACTCTGTGAGATGATTCCAGAGAACACAAAGAAGTTTCTCAGAAAGCTTCTTTCTCTTTGTTATCGGAAGATATTTCCTTTGGCACTGTAGTCTTCAAAGGGATCCGAAATATCTGTTCTCAGATTCCACAGAAATAAGGCTAGCAAAGAGATCCACGAAATACAGATGTAACTCTGTAAGTGGAAGTCTCATATCACAGAGCAGTTTCTCAGAAACCTTCTTTCCAGATTTCATTGGAGGATATTTCCTTTTTAAAGATAGCCCTCTAAGGGCTTCCAAATATCACTTTGCCAATTCCACAAGAACTGTCTTAGCGAAAGGCTTCTGGAGGGGAAAGCTGTAACTCTGGGAGATGATTTCACAGAACACAAAGAAGTTTCTCAGAAAGCTTCTTTCTCTTTGTTATCGGAGGATATTTCCTTTGGCCCTATAGTCTTCAACGGGATCTGAAATATCTGTTCTCAGATTCCACAGAAATAAGGCTAGCAAAGAGATCCACGAAATACAGATGTAACTCTGTGAGTGGAAGTCACATATCACAGAGCAGTTTCTCTGAAAGCTTCTTTCCAGATTTCTTTGGAGGATATTTCCTTTCTCATCATAGCCCTCTATGGGCTTCCAAATATCACCTTGCCAATTCCACAAGAACTGTCTTAGCGAAAGGCTTGATGAGGAGAAAGCTGTAACTCTGTGAGATGATTTCACAGAACACAAAGAAGTTTCTCAGAAAGCTTCTTTCTCTTTGTTATCAGAGGATATTTCCTTTGGCCCTATAGTCTTCAAAGGGATCCCAAATATCTGTTCTCAGATTCCACAGAAAAAAGGCTAGCAAAGAGATCCACGAAATACAGATGTAACTCTGTGAGTGGAAGTCACATATCACAGAGCAGTTTCTCAGAAAGCTTCTTTCCAGATTTCATCTGAGGATATTTCCTTTTTCACCATACCCTCTATGGGCTTCCAAATATCACTTTGCCAATTCCACAGGAACTGTCTTAATGAAAGGCTTCTTGAGGGAAAAGCTGTAACTCTGTGAGATGATTTCACAGAACACAAAGAAGTTTCTCAGAAAGCTTCTTTCTCTTTGTTATGGGAGGATATTTCCTTTGGCCCTATAGTGTTCAAAGGGATCCGAAATATCTGTTCTCAGATTCCACAGAAATAAGGCTAGCAAAGAGATCCAGGAAATACAGATGTAACTCTGTGAGTGGAAGTCACATATCCCAGAGCAGTTTCTCAGAAAGCTTCTTTCCAGATTTCATCGGAGGATATTTCCTTTTTCACCATAGTCCTCTATGGGCTTCCAAATATCACTTTGCCATTTCCACAAGAACTGTCTTAGCGAAAGGCTTCTTGAGGGGAAAGCTGTAACTCTGTGAGATGATTTCAGAAAACACAAAGAAGGTTCTCAGAAAGCTTCTTTCTCTTTGTTATGGGAGGATATTTCCTTTGGCCCTATAGTCTTCAAAGGGATCAGAAATGTCTGTTCTCAGATTCCACAGAAATAAGGCTAGCAAAGAGACCCACGAAATACAGATGTAACTCTGTGAGTGGAAGTCACATATCACAGAGCAGTTTCTCAGAAAGCTTCTTTCCAGATTTCATCGGAGGATATTTCCTTTTTGACCGTAGACCTCTATGGGCTTCCAAATATCACTTTACCAATTCCACAAGAACTGTCTTAACGAAAGGCTTCTTGAGGGGAAAACTGTAACTCTGTGAGATGATTTCACAGAATACAAAGAAGTTTCTCAGGAAGATTCTTTCTCTTTGTTATGGGAGGATATTTCCTTTGTCCCTATAGTCTTCAAAGGGATTCTAAATATCTGCTCTCAGATTCGACAGAAATAAGGCTAGCAAAGAGATCCACGAAATACAGATGTAACTCTGTGAGTGGAAGTCACATATCACAGAGCAGTTTCTCAGAAAGCTTCTTTCCAGATTTCATCTGAGGATATTTCCTTTTTCACCATAGCCCTCTAGGGGCTTCCAAATATCACTTTGCCAATTCCACAAGAACTGTCTTAGCGAAAGGCTTCTTGAGGGGAAAGCTCTAACTCTGTGAGATGATTTCAGAGAACACAAAGAAGTTTCTCAGAAAGCTTCTTTCTCTTTGTTATCGGAAGATATTTCCTTTGGCACTGTAGTCTTCAAAGGGATCCGAAATATCTGTTCTCAGATTCCACAGAAATAAGGCTAGCAAAGAGATCCACGAAATACAGATGTAACTCTGTAAGTGGAAGTCTCATATCACAGAGCAGTTTCTCAGAAACCTTCTTTCCAGATTTCATTGGAGGATATTTCCTTTTTAAAGATAGCCCTCTATGGGCTTCCAAATATCACTTTGCCAATTCCACAAGAACTGTCTTAGCGAAAGGCTTCTGGAGGGGAAAGCTGTAACTCTGGGAGATGATTTCACAGAACACAAAGAAGTTTCTCAGAAAGCTTCTTTCTCTTTGTTATCGGAGGATATTTCCTTTGGCCCTATAGTCTTCAACGGGATCTGAAATATCTGTTCTCAGATTCCACAGAAATAAGGCTAGCAAAGAGATCCACGAAATACAGATGTAACTCTGTGAGTGGAAGTCACATATCACAGAGCAGTTTCTCTGAAAGCTTCTTTCCAGATTTCTTTGGAGGATATTTCCTTTCTCACCATAGCCCTCTATGGGCTTCCAAATATCACTTTGCCAATTCCACAAGAACTGTCTTAGCGAAAGGCTTGATGAGGAGAAAGCTGTAACTCTGTGAGATGATTTCACAGAACACAAAGAAGTTTCTCAGAAAGCTTCTTTCTCTTTGTTATCAGAGGATATTTCCTTTGGCCCTATAGTCTTCAAAGGGATCAGAAATATCTGTTCTCAGATTCCACAGCAATAAGGCTAGCAAAGAGATCCACGAAATACAGATGTAACTCTGTGAGTGGAAGTCACATATCACAGAGCAGTTTCTCATAAAGCTTCTTTCCAGATTTCATTGGAGGATATTTCCTTTTTCACAATAGCCCCCTATGGGCTTCCAAATATCACTTTGCCAATTCCACAAGAACTGTCTTAGCGAAAGCCTTCTTGAGGGGAAAGCTGTAACTCTGTGAGATGATTTCAAAGAACACAATGAAGTTTCTCAGAAAGCTTCTTTCTCTTTGTTATCGGAGGATATTTCCTTTGGCCCTATAGTCTTCAAAGGGATCGGAAATATCTTTTCTCAGATTCCACAGGAATAAGGCTAGCAAAGAGATCCACGAAATACAGATGTAACTCTGTGAGTGGAAGTCACATATCACAGAGCAGTTTCTCAGAAAGCTTCTTTCCAGATTTCATCTGAGGATAATTCCTTTTTCAAGATAGCCCTCTATGGGCTTCCAAATATCACTTTGCCAATTCCACAAGAACTGTCTTAGCGAAAGGCTTCTTGAGGGGAAAGCTGTAACTCTGGGAGATGATTTCACAGAACACAAAGTAGTTTCTCAGAAAGCTTCTTTCTCTTTGTTAAGGGAGGATATTTCCTTTCTCCCTATAGTCTTCAAAGGGATCCTAAATATCTGTTCTCAGATTCCCCAGAAATAAGGCTAGCAAAGAGATCCACGAAATACAGATGTAACTCTGTGAGTGGAAGTCACATATCCCAGAGCAGTTTCTCAGAAAGCTTCTTTGCAGATTTCATCTGAGGATATTTCCTTTTTCACCATAGCCCTCTATGGACTTCCAAATATCACTTTGCCAATTCCACAAGAACTGTCTTAGCGAAAGGCTTCTTGAGGGGAAAACTGTAACTCTGGGAGATGATTTCACAGAACACAAAGAAGTTTCTCAGAAAGCTTCTTTCTCTTTGTTATGGGAGGATATTTCCTTTGGCCCTAGAGTCTTCAAAGGGATTCTAAATATCTGCTCTCAGATTCGACAGAAATAAGGCTTGCAAATAGATCCACGAAATACAGATGTAACTCTGTGAGTGGAAGTCACATATCACAGAGCAGTTTCTCAGAAAGCTTCTTTCCAGATTTCATCTGAGGATATTTCCTTTTTCACCATAGCCCTCTATGGGCTTCCAAATATCACTTTGCCAATTCCACAAGAACTGTCTTAGCGAAAGGCTTCTTGAGGGGAAAGCTCTAACTCTGTGAGATGATTTCAGAGAACACAAAGAAGTTTCTCAGAAAGCTTCTTTCTCTTTGTTATCAGAAGATTTTCCTTTGGCCCTATAGTCTTCAAAGGAATCCGAAATATCTGTTCTCAGATTCAACAGAAATAAGGCTAGCAAAGAGATCCACGAAATACAGATGTAACTCTGTAAGTGGAAGTCTCATATCACAGAGCAGTTACTCAGAAAACTTCTTTCCAGATTTCATTGGAGGATATTTCCTTTTTCAAGATAGCCCTCTATGGGCTTCCAAATATCACTTTGCCAATTCCACAAGAACTGTCTTAACGAAAGGCTTCTTGAGAGGAAAGCTGTAACTCTGGGAGATGATTTCACAGAACACAATGAAGTTTCTCAGAAAGCTTCTTTGTCTTTGTTATGGGAGGATATTTCCTTTGGCCCCATAGTCTTCAAAGGGATTCTAAATATGTGCTTTCAGATTCCACAGAAATAAGGCTAGCAAAGAGATCCAGGAAATACAGATGTAACTCTGTGAGTGGGAGTCACATATCACAGAGCAGGTTCTCAGAAAGCTTCTTTCCAGATTTCATCGGAGGATATTTCCTCTTTCACCATAGCCCTCTAGGGGCTTCCAAATATCACTTTGCCAATTCCACAAGAACTGTCTTAGCGAAAGGCTTTTGAGGGGAAAGCTGTAACTCTGTGAGATGATTTCACAGAACACAAAGAAGTTTCTCAGAAAGCTTCTTTCTCTTTGTTATCGGAGGATATTTCCTTTGGCCCTATAGTCTGCAAAGGGATCCCAAATATCTGTTCTCAGAATCCACAGAAATAAGGCTAGCAAGGAGATCCACGAAATACAGATGTAACTCTGTGAGTGGAAGTCACATATCACAGAGCAGTTTCTCAGAAAGCTTCTTTGCAGATTTCATCTGAGGATATTTCCTTTTTCACCATAGCCCTCTATGGGCTTCCAAATATCACTTTGCCAATTCCACAAGAACTGTATTAGCGAAAGGCTTCTTGAGGGAAAAGCTCTAACTCTGTGAGATGATTTCACAGAACAAAAAGTAGTTTCTCAGAAATCTTCTTTCTCTTTGTTATGGGAGGATATTTCCTTTGGCCCTATAGTGTTCAAAGGGATCCGATATATCTGTTCTCAGATTCCACAGAAATAAGGCTAGCAAAGAGATCCACGAAATACAAATGTAACTCTGTGAGTGGAAGTCACATATCCCAGAACAGTTTCTCAGAAAGCTTCTTTCCAGATTTCATCGGAGGATATTTCCTTTTTCACCATAGCCCTCTATGGGCTTCCAAATATCACTTTGCCAATTCCACAAGAACTGTCTTAGCGAAAGGCTTTTGAGGGGAAAGCTGTAACTCTGTGAGATGATTTCACAGAACACAAAGAAGTTTCTCAGAAAGCTTCTTTCTCTTTGTTATCGGAGGATATCTCCTTTGGCCCTAGAGTCTTCAAAGGGATCCGAAATATCTGTTCTCAGATTCCACAGAAATAATGCTAGGAAAGAGATCCACGAAATACAGATGTAATTCTGTGAGTGGAAGTCACATATCACAGAGCAGTTTCTCAGAAAGCTTCTTTCCAGATTTCATCGGAGGATATTTCCTTTTTCACCTTAGCCCTCTATGGGCTTCCAAGTATCACTTTGCCAATTCCACAAGAACTGTCTTAGCGAAAGGCTTCTTGAGGGGAAAGCTGTAACTCTGAGAGATGATTTCACAGAACACAAAGAAGTTTCTCAGAAAGCTTCTTTCTGTTTGTTATCGGAGGATATTTAATTTGGCCTTATAGTCTTCAAAGGGATCCGAAATATCTGTTCTCAGATTCCACAGAAATAAGGCTAGCAAAGAGATCCACGAAATACAGATGTAACTCTGTGAGTGGAAGTCACAGATCACAGAGCAGTTTCTCAGAAAGCTTCTTTCCAGATTTCATCGGAGGATATTTCCTTTTTCACCATAGCCCTCTATGGGCTTCCAAATATCACTTTGCTAATTCCACAAGAACTGTCTTAGCGAAAGGCTTCTTGAGGGGAAAGCTGTAACTCTGTGAGATGATTTCACAGAACACAAAGAAGGTTCTCAGAAAGCTTCTTTCTCTTTGTTATGGGAGGATATTTCCTTTGGCCCTATAGTCTTCAAAGGGATCCGAAATATCTGTTCTCAGATTCCACAGAAATAAGGCTAGCAAAGAGACCCACGAAATACAGATGGAACTCTGTGAGTGCAAGTCACATATCACAGAGGAGTTTCTCAGAAAGCTTCTTTCCAGATTTCATCGGAGGATATTTCCTTTTTCACCATAGCCATCTATCGGCTTCCAAATATCACTTTGCCAATTCCACAAGAACTGTCTTAGCGAAAGGCTTCTTGAGGGGAAAGCTGTAACTCTGGGAGATGATTTCACAGAACTCAAAGTAGTTTCTCAGAAAGCTTCTTAATCTTTGTAATCGGAGGATATTTCCTTTGGCCCTATAGTCTTCAAAGGGATCCGGAATATCTGTTCTCAGATTCCACAGAAATAAGGCTAGCAAAGAGATCCACGAAATACAGATGTAACTCTGTGAGTGAAAGTCACATATCACAGAGCAGTTTCTCAGAAAGCTTCTTTCCAGATTTCATCGGAGGATATTTCCTTTTTCAAGATAGCCCTCTATGGGCTTCCAAATATCACTTTGCAAATTCCACAAGAACTGTATTAGCAAAAGGCTTCTTGAGAGGAAAGCTGTAACTCTGGGAGATGATTTCACAGAACACAATGAAGTTTCTCAGAAAGCTTCTTTCTCTTTGTTATGGGAGGATATTTCCTTTCTCCCTATAGTCTTCAAAGGGATCCGAAATATCTGCTCTCAGATTCCACAGAAATAAGGCTAGCAAAGAGATCCACGAAATACAGATGTAACTCTGTGAGTGGAAGTCACATATCACAGAGCAGTTTCTCAGAAAGCTTCTTTCCAGATTTCATTGGAGGATATTTCCTTTTTCACAATAGCCCTCTAGGGGCTTCCAAATATCACTTTGCCAATTCCACAAGAGCTGTCTTAGCGAAAGGCTTCTTGAGGGGAAAGCTGTAACTCTGGGAGATGATTTCACAGAACACAAAGAAGTTTCTGAGAAAGCTTCTTTCTCTTTGTCATCGCAGGATATTTCCTTTGGCCCTGTAGTCTTCAAAGGGATCCGAAATATCTGTTCTCAGATTCCACAGAAATAAGGCTAGCAAAGAGATCCACGAAATACAGATGTAACTCTGTGAGTGGAAGTCACATATCACAGAGCAGTTTCTCAGAAAGCTTCTTTCCAGATTTCATCGGAGGATATTTCCTTTTTCACCATATCCCTCTATGGGCTTCCAAATATCACTTTGCCAATTCCGCAAGAACTGTCTTAGCGAAAGGCTTCTTGAGGGGAAAGCTGTAACTCTGAGAGATGATTTCACAGAACACAAAGAAGTTTCTCAGAAAGCTTCTTTCTCTTTGTTATCGGAGGATATTTCCTTTGGCCCTATAGTCTTCAAAGGGATCCGAATTATCTGTTCTCAGATTCCACAGAAATAAGGCTAGCAAAGAGATCCACGAAATACAGATGTAACTCTGTGAGTGGAAGTCTCATATTACAGAGCAGTTTCTCAAAAAGCTTCTTTCCAGATTTCATCGGAGGATATTTCCTTTTTCACCGTAGCCCTCTATGGGCTTCCAAATATCACTTTGCCAGTACCACAAGAACTGTCTTAGCTAAAGGCTTCTTGAGGGGAAAGCTGTAACTCTGTGAGATGATTTCACAGAACACAAAGAAGTTTCTCAGAAAGCTTCTTTTTCTTTGTTATCCGAGGATATTTTCTTTGGCCCTATAGTCTTCAAAGGGATCCCAAATATCTGTTCTCAGATTCCACAGAAATAAGGCTAGCAAAGAGATCCACGAAATACAGATGTAACTCTGTGAGTGGAAGTCACATATCACAGAGCAGTTTCTCAGAAAGCTTCTTTCCAGATTTCATCGGAGGATATTTCCTTTTTCACCATACCCTCTATGGGCTTCCAAATATCACTTTGCCAATTCCACAGGAACTGTCTTAATGAAAGGCTTCTTGAGGGAAAAGCTGTAACTCTGTGAGATGATTTCACAGAACACAAAGAAGTTTCTCAGAAAGCTTCTTTCTCTTTGTTATGGGAGGATATTTCCTTTGGCCCTATAGTGTTCAAAGGGATCCGAAATATCTGTTCTCAGATTCCACAGAAATAAGGCTAGCAAAGAGATCCAGGAAATACAGATGTAACTCTGTGAGTGGAAGTCACATATCCCAGAGCAGTTTCTCAGAAAGCTTCTTTCCAGATTTCATCGGAGGATATTTCCTTTTTCACCATAGTCCTCTATGGGCTTCCAAATATCACTTTGCCATTTCCACAAGAACTGTCTTAGCGAAAGGCTTCTTGAGGGGAAAGCTGTAACTCTGTGAGATGATTTCAGAGAACACAAAGAAGGTTCTCAGAAAGCTTCTTTCTCTTTGTTATGGGAGGATATTTCCTTTGGCCCTATAGTCTTCAAAGGGATCCGAAATGTCTGTTCTCAGATTCCACAGAAATAAGGCTAGCAAAGAGACCCACGAAATACAGATGTAACTCTGTGAGTGGAAGTCACATATCACAGAGCAGTTTCTCAGAAAGCTTCTTTCCAGATTTCATCGGAGGATATTTCCTTTTTGACCGTAGACCTCTATGGGCTTCCAAATATCACTTTACCAATTCCACAAGAACTGTCTTAACGAAAGGCTTCTTGAGGGGAAAACTGTAACTCTGTGAGATGATTTCACAGAATACAAAGAAGTTTCTCAGGAAGATTCTTTCTCTTTGTTACGGGAGGATATTTCCTTTGTCCCTATAGTCTTCAAAGGGACTCTAAATATCTGCTCTCAGATTCGACAGAAATAAGGCTAGCAAAGAGATCCACGAAATACAGATGTAACTCTGTGAGTGGAAGTCACATATCACAGAGCAGTTTCTCAGAAAGCTTCTTTCCAGATTTCATCTGAGGATATTTCCTTTTTCACCATAGCCCTCTAGGGGCTTCCAAATATCACTTTGACAATTCCACAAGAACTGTCTTAGCGAAAGGCTTCTTGAGGGGAAAGCTCTAACTCTGTGAGATGATTTCAGAGAACACAAAGAAGTTTCTCAGAAAGCTTCTTTCTCTTTGTTATCGGAAGATATTTCCTTTGGCACTGTAGTCTTCAAAGGGATCCGAAATATCTGTTCTCAGATTCCACAGAAATAAGGCTAGCAAAGAGATCCACGAAATACAGATGTAACTCTGTAAGTGGAAGTCTCATATCACAGAGCAGTTTCTCAGAAACCTTCTTTCCAGATTTCATTGGAGGATATTTCCTTTTTAAAGATAGCCCTCTAAGGGCTTCCAAATATCACTTTGCCAATTCCACAAGAACTGTCTTAGCGAAAGGCTTCTGGAGGGGAAAGCTGTAACTCTGGGAGATGATTTCACAGAACACAAAGAAGTTTCTCAGAAAGCTTCTTTCTCTTTGTTATCGGAGGATATTTCCTTCGGCCCTATAGTCTT
Source organism: Macaca mulatta (assembly GCF_049350105.2). Lineage (NCBI taxonomy): Eukaryota > Metazoa > Chordata > Mammalia > Primates > Cercopithecidae > Macaca > Macaca mulatta. Next base: position 35,615,746 of record NC_133417.1, read on the forward strand.
CAACGGGATCTGAAATATCTGTTCTCAGATTCCACAGAAATAAGGCTAGCAAAGAGATCCACGAAATACAGATGTAACTCTGTGAGTGGAAGTCACATATCACAGAGCAGTTTCTCTGAAAGCTTCTTTCCAGATTTCTTTGGAGGATATTTCCTTTCTCATCATAGCCCTCTATGGGCTTCCAAATATCACTTTGCCAATTCCACAAGAACTGTCTTAGCGAAAGGCTTGATGAGGAGAAAGCTGTAACTCTGTGAGATGATTTCACAGAACACAAAGAAGTTTCTCAGAAAGCTTCTTTCTCTTTGTTATCAGAGGATATTTCCTTTGGCCCTATAGTCTTCAAAGGGATCCCAAATATCTGTTCTCAGATTCCACAGAAAAAAGGCTAGCAAAGAGATCCACGAAATACAGATGTAACTCTGTGAGTGGAAGTCACATATCACAGAGCAGTTTCTCAGAAAGCTTCTTTCCAGATTTCATCTGAGGATATTTCCTTTTTCACCATACCCTCTATGGGCTTCCAAATATCACTTTGCCAATTCCACAGGAACTGTCTTAATGAAAGGCTTCTTGAGGGAAAAGCTGTAACTCTGTGAGATGATTTCACAGAACACAAAGAAGTTTCTCAGAAAGCTTCTTTCTCTTTGTTATGGGAGGATATTTCCTTTGGCCCTATAGTGTTCAAAGGGATCCGAAATATCTGTTCTCAGATTCCACAGAAATAAGGCTAGCAAAGAGATCCAGGAAATACAGATGTAACTCTGTGAGTGGAAGTCACATATCCCAGAGCAGTTTCTCAGAAAGCTTCTTTCCAGATTTCATCGGAGGACATTTCCTTTTTCACCATAGTCCTCTATGGGCTTCCAAATATCACTTTGCCATTTCCACAAGAACTGTCTTAGCGAAAGGCTTCTTGAGGGGAAAGCTGTAACTCTGTGAGATGATTTCATAAAACACAAAGAAGGTTCTCAGAAAGCTTCTTTCTCTTTGTTATGGGAGGATATTTCCTTTGGCCCTATAGTCTTCAAAGGGATCCGAAATGTCTGTTCTCAGATTCCACAGAAATAAGGCTAGCAAAGAGACCCACGAAATACAGATGTAACTCTGTGAGTGGAAGTCACATATCACAGAGCAGTTTCTCAGAAAGCTTCTTTCCAGATTTCATCGGAGGATATTTCCTTTTTGACCGTAGACCTCTATGGGCTTCCAAATATCACTTTACCAATTCCACAAGAACTGTCTTAACGAAAGGCTTCTTGAGGGGAAAACTGTAACTCTGTGAGATGATTTCACAGAATACAAAGAAGTTTCTCAGGAAGATTCTTTCTCTTTGTTATGGGAGGATATTTCCTTTGTCCCTATAGTCTTCAAAGGGATTCTAAATATCTGCTCTCAGATTCGACAGAAATAAGGCTAGCAAAGAGATCCACGAAATACAGATGTAACTCTGTGAGTGGAAGTCACATATCACAGAGCAGTTTCTCAGAAAGCTTCTTTCCAGATTTCATCTGAGGATATTTCCTTTTTCACCATAGCCCTCTAGGGGCTTCCAAATATCACTTTGCCAATTCCACAAGAACTGTCTTAGCGAAAGGCTTCTTGAGGGGAAAGCTCTAACTCTGTGAGATGATTTCAGAGAACACAAAGAAGTTTCTCAGAAAGCTTCTTTCTCTTTGTTATCGGAAGATATTTCCTTTGGCACTGTAGTCTTCAAAGGGATCAGAAATATCTGTTCTCAGATTCCACAGCAATAAGGCTAGCAAAGAGATCCACGAAATACAGATGTAACTCTGTGAGTGGAAGTCACATATCACAGAGCAGTTTCTCATAAAGCTTCTTTCCAGATTTCATTGGAGGATATTTCCTTTTTCACAATAGCCCTCTATGGGCTTCCAAATATCACTTTGCCAATTCCACAAGAACTGTCTTAGCGAAAGCCTTCTTGAGGGGAAAGCTGTAACTCTGTGAGATGATTTCACAGAACACAATGAAGTTTCTCAGAAAGCTTCTTTCTCTTTGTTATCGGAGGATATTTCCTTTGGCCCTATAGTCTTCAAAGGGATCGGAAATATCTTTTCTCAGATTCCACAGGAATAAGGCTAGCAAAGAGATCCACGAAATACAGATGTAACTCTGTTAGTGGAAGTCACATATCACAGAGCAGTTTCTCAGAAAGCTTCTTTCCAGATTTCATCTGAGGATAATTCCTTTTTCAAGATAGCCCTCTATGGGCTTCCAAATATCACTTTGCCAATTCCACAAGAACTGTCTTAGCGAAAGGCTTCTTGAGGGGAAAGCTGTAACTCTGGGAGATGATTTCACAGAACACAAAGTAGTTTCTCAGAAAGCTTCTTTCTCTTTGTTAAGGGAGGATATTTCCTTTCTCCCTATAGTCTTCAAAGGGATCCTAAATATCTGTTCTCAGATTCCCCAGAAATAAGGCTAGCAAAGAGATCCACGAAATACAGATGTAACTCTGTGAGTGGAAGTCACATATCACAGAGCAGTTTCTCAGAAAGCTTCTTTGCAGATTTCATCTGAGGATATTTCCTTTTTCACCATAGCCCTCTATGGACTTCCAAATATCACTTTGCCAATTCCACAAGAACTGTCTTAGCGAAAGGCTTCTTGAGGGGAAAACTGTAACTCTGGGAGATGATTTCACAGAACACAAAGAAGTTTCTCAGAAAGCTTCTTTCACTTTGTTATGGGAGGATATTTCCTTTGGCCCTAGAGTCTTCAAAGGGATTCTAAATATCTGCTCTCAGATTCGACAGAAATAAGGCTAGCAAATAGATCCACGAAATACAGATGTAACTCTGTGAGTGGAAGTCACATATCACAGAGCAGTTTCTCAGAAAGCTTCTTTCCAGATTTCATCGGAGGATATTTCCTTTTTCACCATAGCCCTCTATGGGCTTCCAAATATCACTTTGCCAATTCCACAAGAACTGTCTTAGCGAAAGGCTTCTTGAGGGGAAAGCTCTAACTCTGTGAGATGATTTCAGAGAACACAAAGAAGTTTCTCAGAAAGCTTCTTTCTCTTTGTTATCAGAAGATTTTCCTTTGGCCCTATAGTCTTCAAAGGAATCCGAAATATCTGTTCTCAGATTCAACAGAAATAAAGCTAGCAAAGAGATCCACGAAATACAGATGTAACTCTGTAAGTGGAAGTCTCATATCACAGAGCAGTTACTCAGAAAACTTCTTTCCAGATTTCATTGGAGGATATTTCCTTTTTCAAGATAGCCCTCTATGGGCTTCCAAATATCACTTTGCCAATTCCACAAGAACTGTCTTAACGAAAGGCTTCTTGAGAGGAAAGCTGTAACTCTGGGAGATGATTTCACAGAACACAATGAAGTTTCTCAGAAAGCTTCTTTGTCTTTATTATGGGAGGATATTTCCTTTATCCCTATAGTCTTCATAGGGATCCGAAATATCTGTTCTCAGATTCCACAGAAATAAGGCTAGCAAAGAGACCCACGAAATACAGATGTAACTCTGTGAGTGGAAGTCACATATCACAGAGCAGTTTCTCAGAAAGCTTCTTTCCAGATTTCATCGGAAGATATTTCCTTTTTCAAGATAGCCCTCTATGGGCTTCCAAATATCACTTTGCCAATTCCACAAGAACTGTATTAGCGAAAGGCTTCTTGAGGGGAAAGCTGTAACTCTGTGAGATGATTTCACAGAACACAAAGAAGTTTCTCAGAAAGCTTCTTTCTCTTTGTTATGGGAGGATATTTCCTTTGGCCCCATAGTATTCAAAGGGATTCTAAATATGTGCTTTCAGATTCCACAGAAATAAGGCTAGCAAAGAGATCCAGGAAATACAGATGTAACTCTGTGAGTGGAAGTCACATATCACAGAGCAGGTTCTCAGAAAGCTTCTTTCCAGATTTCATCGGAGGATATTTCCTCTTTCACCATAGCCCTCTAGGGGCTTCCAAATATCACTTTGCCAATTCCACAAGAACTGTCTTAGCGAAAGGCTTTTGAGGGGAAAGCTGTAACTCTGTGAGATGATTTCACAGAACACAAAGAAGTTTCTCAGAAAGCTTCTTTCTCTTTGTTATCGGAGGATATTTCCTTTGGCCCTATAGTCTGCAAAGGGATCCCAAATATCTGTTCTCAGAATCCACAGAAATAAGGCTAGCAAGGAGATCCACGAAATACAGATGTAACTCTGTGAGTGGAAGTCACATATCACAGAGCAGTTTCTCAGAAAGCTTCTTTGCAGATTTCATCTGAGGATATTTCCTTTTTCACCATAGCCCTCTATGGGCTTCCAAATATCACTTTGCCAATTCCACAAGAACTGTATTAGCGAAAGGCTTCTTGAGGGAAAAGCTCTAACTCTGTGAGATGATTTCACAGAACAAAAAGTAGTTTCTCAGAAATCTTCTTTCTCTTTGTTATGGGAGGATATTTCCTTTGGCCCTATAGTGTTCAAAGGGATCCGATATATCTGTTCTCAGATTCCACAGAAATAAGGCTAGCAAAGAGATCCACGAAATACAGATGTAACTCTGTGAGTGGAAGTCACATATCACAGAGCAGTTTCTCAGAAAGCTTCTTTCCAGATTTCATCGGAGGAGATTTCCTTTTTCACCATAGCCCTCTAGGGGCTTCCAAATATCACTTTGCCAATTCCACAAGAACTGTCTTAGCGAAAGGCTTCTTGAGGGGAAAGCTCTAACTCTGTGAGATGATTTCAGAGAACACAAAGAAGTTTCTCAGAAAGCTTCTTTCTCTTTGTTATCGGAAGATATTTCCTTTGGCACTGTAGTCTTCAAAGGGATCAGAAATATCTGTTCTCAGATTCCACAGCAATAAGGCTAGCAAAGAGATCCACGAAATACAGATGTAACTCTGTGAGTGGAAGTCACATATCACAGAGCAGTTTCTCATAAAGCTTCTTTCCAGATTTCATTGGAGGATATTTCCTTTTTCACAATAGCCCTCTATGGGCTTCCAAATATCACTTTGCCAATTCCACAAGAACTGTCTTAGCGAAAGCCTTCTTGAGGGGAAAGCTGTAACTCTGTGAGATGATTTCACAGAACACAATGAAGTTTCTCAGAAAGCTTCTTTCTCTTTGTTATCGGAGGATATTTCCTTTGGCCCTATAGTCTTCAAAGGGATCGGAAATATCTTTTCTCAGATTCCACAGGAATAAGGCTAGCAAAGAGATCCACGAAATACAGATGTAACTCTGTGAGTGGAAGTCACATATCACAGAGCAGTTTCTCAGAAAGCTTCTTTCCAGATTTCATCTGAGGATAATTCCTTTTTCAAGATAGCCCTCTATGGGCTTCCAAATATCACTTTGCCAATTCCACAAGAACTGTCTTAGCGAAAGGCTTCTTGAGGGGAAAGCTGTAACTCTGGGAGATGATTTCACAGAACACAAAGTAGTTTCTCAGAAAGCTTCTTTCTCTTTGTTAAGGGAGGATATTTCCTTTCTCCCTATAGTCTTCAAAGGGATCCTAAATATCTGTTCTCAGATTCCCCAGAAATAAGGCTAGCAAAGAGATCCACGAAATACAGATGTAACTCTGTGAGTGGAAGTCACATATCACAGAGCAGTTTCTCAGAAAGCTTCTTTGCAGATTTCATCTGAGGATATTTCCTTTTTCACCATAGCCCTCTATGGACTTCCAAATATCACTTTGCCAATTCCACAAGAACTGTCTTAGCGAAAGGCTTCTTGAGGGGAAAACTGTAACTCTGGGAGATGATTTCACAGAACACAAAGAAGTTTCTCAGAAAGCTTCTTTCACTTTGTTATGGGAGGATATTTCCTTTGGCCCTAGAGTCTTCAAAGGGATTCTAAATATCTGCTCTCAGATTCGACAGAAATAAGGCTAGCAAATAGATCCACGAAATACAGATGTAACTCTGTGAGTGGAAGTCACATATCACAGAGCAGTTTCTCAGAAAGCTTCTTTCCAGATTTCATCGGAGGATATTTCCTTTTTCACCATAGCCCTCTATGGGCTTCCAAATATCACTTTGCCAATTCCACAAGAACTGTCTTAGCGAAAGGCTTCTTGAGGGGAAAGCTCTAACTCTGTGAGATGATTTCAGAGAACACAAAGAAGTTTCTCAGAAAGCTTCTTTCTCTTTGTTATCAGAAGATTTTCCTTTGGCCCTATAGTCTTCAAAGGAATCCGAAATATCTGTTCTCAGATTCAACAGAAATAAAGCTAGCAAAGAGATCCACGAAATACAGATGTAACTCTGTAAGTGGAAGTCTCATATCACAGAGCAGTTACTCAGAAAACTTCTTTCCAGATTTCATTGGAGGATATTTCCTTTTTCAAGATAGCCCTCTATGGGCTTCCAAATATCACTTTGCCAATTCCACAAGAACTGTCTTAACGAAAGGCTTCTTGAGAGGAAAGCTGTAACTCTGGGAGATGATTTCACAGAACACAATGAAGTTTCTCAGAAAGCTTCTTTGTCTTTATTATGGGAGGATATTTCCTTTATCCCTATAGTCTTCATAGGGATCCGAAATATCTGTTCTCAGATTCCACAGAAATAAGGCTAGCAAAGAGACCCACGAAATACAGATGTAACTCTGTGAGTGGAAGTCACATATCACAGAGCAGTTTCTCAGAAAGCTTCTTTCCAGATTTCATCGGAAGATATTTCCTTTTTCAAGATAGCCCTCTATGGGCTTCCAAATATCACTTTGCCAATTCCACAAGAACTGTATTAGCGAAAGGCTTCTTGAGGGGAAAGCTGTAACTCTGTGAGATGATTTCACAGAACACAAAGAAGTTTCTCAGAAAGCTTCTTTCTCTTTGTTATGGGAGGATATTTCCTTTGGCCCCATAGTATTCAAAGGGATTCTAAATATGTGCTTTCAGATTCCACAGAAATAAGGCTAGCAAAGAGATCCAGGAAATACAGATGTAACTCTGTGAGTGGAAGTCACATATCACAGAGCAGGTTCTCAGAAAGCTTCTTTCCAGATTTCATCGGAGGATATTTCCTCTTTCACCATAGCCCTCTAGGGGCTTCCAAATATCACTTTGCCAATTCCACAAGAACTGTCTTAGCGAAAGGCTTTTGAGGGGAAAGCTGTAACTCTGTGAGATGATTTCACAGAACACAAAGAAGTTTCTCAGAAAGCTTCTTTCTCTTTGTTATCGGAGGATATTTCCTTTGGCCCTATAGTCTGCAAAGGGATCCCAAATATCTGTTCTCAGAATCCACAGAAATAAGGCTAGCAAGGAGATCCACGAAATACAGATGTAACTCTGTGAGTGGAAGTCACATATCACAGAGCAGTTTCTCAGAAAGCTTCTTTGCAGATTTCATCTGAGGATATTTCCTTTTTCACCATAGCCCTCTATGGGCTTCCAAATATCACTTTGCCAATTCCACAAGAACTGTATTAGCGAAAGGCTTCTTGAGGGAAAAGCTCTAACTCTGTGAGATGATTTCACAAAACAAAAAGTAGTTTCTCAGAAATCTTCTTTCTCTTTGTTATGGGAGGATATTTCCTTTGGCCCTATAGTGTTCAAAGGGATCCGATATATCTGTTCTCAGATTCCACAGAAATAAGGCTAGCAAAGAGATCCACGAAATACAGATGTAACTCTGTGAGTGGAAGTCACATATCCCAGAGCAGTTTCTCAGAAAGCTTCTTTCCAGATTTCATCGGAGGAGATTTCCTTTTTCACCATAGCCCTCTATGGGCTTCCAAATATCACTTTGCCAATTCCACAAGAACTGTCTTAGCGAAAGGCTTCTTGAGGGGAAAGCTGTAACTCTCAGAGATGATTTCACAGAACACAAAGAAGTTTCTCAGAAAGCTTCTTTCTCTTTGTTATGGGAGGATATTTCCTTTGGCCCTATAGTCTTCAAAGGGATCCGAAATATCTGTTCTCAGATTCCACAGAAATAAGGCTAGCAAAGAGATCCACGAAATACAGATGTAACTCTGTGAGTGGAAGTCTCATATCACAGAGCAGTTTCTCAGAAAGCTTCTTTCCAGATTTCATGGGAAGATATTTCCTTTTTCACCATAGCCCTCTATGGGCTTCCAAATATCACTTTGCCAATTCCACAAGAACTGTCTTAGCGAAAGGCTTCTTGAAGGGAAAGCTGTAACTCTGTGAGATGATTTCACAGAACACAAAGAAGTTTCTCAGAAAGCTTCTTTCTCTTTGTTATGGGAGGATATTTCCTTTGGCCCTATAGTCTTCAAAGGGATCCGAAATATCAGTTCTCAGATTCCACAGAAATAAGGCTAGCAAAGAGATCCACGAAATACAGATGTAACTCTGTGAGTGGAAGTCACAGATCCCAGAGCAGTTTCTCAGAAAGCTTCTTTCCAGATTTCATCTGAGGATATTTCCTTTTTCACCATAGCCCTCTATGGGCTTCCAAATATAACTTTGCCAACTCCACAAGAACTGTCTTAGCGAAAGGCTTCTTGAGGGGAAAGCTGTAACTCTGTGAGATGATTTCACAGAACACAAAGAAGTTTCTCAGAAAGCTTCTTTCTCTTTCTTATCGGAGGATATTTCCTTTGGCCCTATAGTCTGCAAAGGGATCCCAAATTTCTGTTCTCAGAATCCACAGAAATAAGGCTAGCAAAGAGATCCACGAAATACAGATGTAACTCTGTGAGTGGAAGTCACATATCACAGAGCAGTTTCTCAGAAAGCTTCTTTGCAGATTTCATCTGAGGATATTTCCTTTTTCACCATAGACCTCTATGGGCTTCCAAATATCACTTTGCCAATTCCAAAAGAACTGTCTTAGCGAAAGGCTTCTTGAGGGAAAAGCTCTAACTCTGTGAGATGATTTCACAGAACACAAAGAAGTTTCTCAGAAAGCTTCTTTCTCTTTGTTATGGGAGGATATTTCCTTTGGCCCTATAGTGTTCAAAGGGATCCGATATATCTGTTCTTAGATTCCACAGAAATAAGGCTAGCAAAGAGATCCACGAAATACAGATGTAACTCTGTGAGTGGAAGTCACATATCCCAGAGCAGTTTCTCAGAAAGCTTCTTTCCAGATTTCATCGGAGGATATTTTCTTTTTCACCATAGCCCTCTATGGGCTTCCAAATATCACTTTGCCAATTCCACAAGAACTGTCTTAGCGAAAGGCTTCTTGAGGGGAAAGCTGTAACTCTGGGAGATGATTTCACAGAACACAAAGAAGTTTCTCGGAAAGCTTCTTTCTCTTTGTTATGGGAGGATATTTCCTTTGGCCCTATAGTCTTCAAAGGGATCCGAAATATCTGTTCTCAGATTCCACAGAAATAAGGCTAGCAAAGAGATCCAAGAAATACAGATGTAACTCTGTGAGTGGAAGTCTCATATCACAGAGCAGTTTCTCAGAAAGCTTCTTTCCAGATTTCATGGGAAGATATTTCCTTTTTCACCATAGCCCTCTATGGGCTTCCAAATATCACTTTGCCAATTCCACAAGAACTGTCTTAGCGAAAGGCTTCTTGAGGGGAAAACTGTAACTCTGTGAGATGATTTCACAGAACACAAAGAAGTTTCTCAGAAAGCTTCTTTCTGTTTGTTATCGGAGGATATTTCCTTTGGCCCTATAGTCTTCAAAGGGATCCGAAATATCTGTTCTCAGATTCCACAGAAATAAGGCTAGCAAAGACATCCACGAAATACATATGTAACTCTGTGAGTGGAACTCACATATCACAGAGCAGTTTCTCAGAAAGCTTCTTTCCAGATTTCATCGGAGGATATTTCCTTTTTCTCCATAGCCCTCTATGGGCTTCCAAATATCACTTTGCCAATTCCACAAGAACTGTCTTAGCGAAAGGCTTCTTGAGAGGAAAGCTGTAAATCTGGGAGACGATTTCACAGAACACAAAGAATTTTCTCAGAAAGCTTCTTTCTCTTTCTTATCGGAGGATATTTACTTTGGCCCTATAGTCTTCAAAGGGATCCGAAATATCTGTTCTCAGATTCCACAGAAATAAGGCTAGCAAAGAGATCCACGAAATACAGATGTAACTCTGTGAGTGGAAGTCTCATATCACAGAGCAGTTTCTCAGAAAGCTTCTTTGCAGATTTCATGGGAAGATATTTCCTTTTTCACCATAGCCCTCTAGGGGCTTCCAAATATCACTTTGCCAATTCCACAAGAACTGTCTTAGCGAAAGGCTTCTTGAGGGGAAAGCTGTAACTCTGTGAGATGATTTCACAGAACACAAAGAAGTTTCTCTGAAAGCTTCTTTCTCTTTGTTATCGGAGGATATTTCCTTTGGCCCTATAGTCTTCAAAGGGATCCGAAATATCTGTTCTCAGATTCCACAGAAATAAGGCTAGCAAAGAGATCCACGAAATACAGATGTAAATCTGTGAGTGGAACTCACATATCACAGAGCAGTTTCTCAGAAAGCTTCTTTCCAGATTTCATCGGAGGATATTTCCTTTTTCACCATAGCAATCTATGGGCTTCCAAATATCACTTTGCCAATTCCACAAGAACTGTCTTAGCGAAAGGCTTCTTGTGGGGAAAGCTGTAACTCTGGGAGATGATTTCACAGAAAACAAAGAATTTTCTCAGAAAGCTTCTTTCTCTTTGTTATCGGAGGATATTTACTTTGGCCCTATAGTCTTCAAAGGGATCCGAAATATCTGTTCTCAGATTCCACAGAAATAAGGCTAGCAAAGAGATCCACGAAATACAGATGTAACTCTGTGAGTGGAAGTCTCATATCACAGAGCAGTTTCTCAGAAAGCTTCATTCCAGATTTCATCGGAAGATATTTCCTTTTTCACCCTAGCCCTCTAAGGGATTCCAAATATCACTTTGCCAATTCCACAAGAACTGTCTTAGCGAAAGGCTTCTTGAGGAGAAAGCTGTAACTCTGTGAGATGATTTCACAGAACACAAAGAAGTTTCTCAGAAAGCTTCTTTCTCTTTGTTATCGGAGGATATTTCCTTTGGCCCTTAGTCTTCAAAGGGATCCGAAATACCTGTTCTCAGATTCCACAGAAATAAGGCTAGCAAAGAGATCCACGAAATTCAGATGTAACTCTGTGAGTGGAAGTCACATATCACAGAGCAGTTTCTCAGAAAGCTTCTTTCCAGATTTCATCTGAGGATATTTCCTTTTTCACCGTAGCCCTCTATGGGCTTCCAAATATCACTTTGCCAATTCCACAAGAACTGTCTTAGAGAAAGGCTTCCTCAGGGGAAAGCTCTAACTCTATGAGATGATTTCACAGAACACAAAGAAGTTTCTCAGAAAGCTTCTTTCTCTTTGTTATCGGAGGATATCTCCTTTGGCCCTATAGTCTTCAAAGGGATCCGAAATATCTGTTCTCAGATTCCACAGAAATAAGGCTAGCAAAGAGATCCACGAAATACAGATGTAACTCTGTGAGTGGAAGTCACAGATCACAGAGCAGTTTCTCAGAAAGCTTCTTTCCAGATTTCATCGGAGGATATTTCCTTTTTCACCATAGCCCTCTATGGGCTTCCAAATATCACTTTGCTAATTCCACAAGAACTGTCTTAGCGAAAGGCTTCTTGAGGGGAAAGCGGTAACTCTGTGAGATGATTTCACAGAACACAAAGAAGGTTCTCAGAAAGCTTCTTTCTCTTTGTTATGGGAGGATATTTCCTTTGGCCCTATAGTCTTCAAAGGGATCCGAAATATCTGTTCTCAGATTCCACAGAAATAAGGCTAGCAAAGAGACCCACGAAATACAGATGTAACTCTGTGAGTGGAAGTCACATATCACAGAGGAGTTTCTCAGAAAGCTTCTTTCCAGATTTCATCGGAGGATATTTCCTTTTTCACCATAGCCATCTATCGGCTTCCAAATATCACTTTGCCAATTCCACAAGAACTTTCTTAGCGAAAGGCTTCTTGAGGGGAAAGCTGTAACTCTGGGAGATGATTTCACAGAACTCAAAGTAGTTTCTCAGAAAGCTTCTTAATCTTTGTAATCGGAGGATATTTCCTTTGGCCCTATAGTCTTCAAAGGGATCCGGAATATCTGTTCTCAGATTCCACAGAAATAAGGCTAGCAAAGAGATCCACGAAATACAGATGTAACTCTGTGAGTGAAAGTCACATATCACAGAGCAGTTTCTCAGAAAGCTTCTTTCCAGATTTCATCGGAGGATATTTCCTTTTTCAAGATAGCCCTCTATGGGCTTCCAAATATCACTTTGCAAATTCCACAAGAACTGTATTAGCGAAAGGCTTCTTGAGAGGAAAGCTGTAACTCTGGGAGATGATTTCACAGAACACAATGAAGTTTCTCAGAAAGCTTCTTTCTCTTTGTTATGGGAGGATATTTCCTTTCTCCCTATAGTCTTCAAAGGGATCCGAAATATCTGCTCTCAGATTCCACAGAAATAAGGCTAGCAAAGAGATCCACGAAATACAGATGTAACTCTGTGAGTGGAAGTCACATATCACAGAGCAGTTTCTCAGAAAGCTTCTTTCCAGATTTCATTGGAGGATATTTCCTTTTTCACAATAGCCCTCTAGGGGCTTCCAAATATCACTTTGCCAATTCCACAAGAGCTGTCTTAGCGAAAGGCTTCTTGAGGGGAAAGCTGTAACTCTGGGAGATGATTTCACAGAACACAAAGAAGTTTCTCAGAAAGCTTCTTTTCTTTGTTATCGGAGGATATTTTCTTTGGCCCTATAGTCTTCAAAGGGATCCCAAATATCTGTTCTCAGATTCCACAGAAATAAGGCTAGCAAAGCGATCCACGAAATACAGATGTAACTCTGTGAGTGGAAGTCACATATCACAGAGCAGTTTCTCAGAAAGCTTCTTTCCAGATTTCATCTGAGGATATTTCCTTTTTCACCATACCCTCTATGGGCTTCCAAATATCACTTTGCCAATTCCACAGGAACTGTCTTAATGAAAGGCTTCTTGAGGGGAAAGCTGTAACTCTGGGAGATGATTTCACAGAACACAAAGAAGTTTCTCAGAAAGCTTCTTTCTCTTTGTTATGGGAGGATATTTCCTTTGGCCCTATAGTGTTCAAAGGGATCCGAATTATCTGTTCTCAGATTCCACAGAAATAAGGCTAGCAAAGAGATCCAGGAAATACAGATGTAACTCTGTGAGTGGAAGTCACATATCCCAGAGCAGTTTCTCAGAAAGCTTCTTTCCAGATTTCATCGGAGGATATTTCCTTTTTCACCATAGTCCTCTATGGGCTTCCAAATATCACTTTGCCATTTCCACAAGAACTGTCTTAGCGAAAGGCTTCTTGAGGGGAAAGCTGTAACTCTGTGAGATGATTTCAGAGAACACAAAGAAGGTTCTCAGAAAGCTTCTTTCTCTTTGTTATGGGAGGATATTTCCTTTGGCCCTATAGTCTTCAAAGGGATCCGAAATGTCTGTTCTCAGATTCCACAGAAATAAGGCTAGCAAAGAGACCCACGAAATACAGATGTAACTCTGTGAGTGGAAGTCACATATCACAGAGCAGTTTCTCAGAAAGCTTCTTTCCAGATTTCATCGGAGGATATTTCCTTTTTGACCGTAGACCTCTATGGGCTTCCAAATATCACTTTACCAATACCACAAGAACTGTCTTAACGAAAGGCTTCTTGAGGGGAAAACTGTAACTCTGTGAGATGATTTCACAGAATACAAAGAAGTTTCTCAGGAAGATTCTTTCTCTTTGTTATGGGAGGATATTTCCTTTGTCCCTATAGTCTTCAAAGGGATTCTAAATATCTGCTCTCAGATTCGACAGAAATAAGGCTAGCAAAGAGATCCACGAAATACAGATGTAACTCTGTGAGTGGAAGTCACATATCACAGAGCAGTTTCTCAGAAAGCTTCTTTCCAGATTTCATCTGAGGATATTTCCTTTTTCACCATAGCCCTCTAGGGGCTTCCAAATATCACTTTGCCAATTCCACAAGAACTGTCTTAGCGAAAGGCTTCTTGAGGGGAAAGCTCTAACTCTGTGAGATGATTTCAGAGAACACAAAGAAGTTTCTCAGAAAGCTTCTTTCTCTTTGTTATCGGAAGATATTTCCTTTGGCACTGTAGTCTTCAAAGGGATCCGAAATATCTGTTCTCAGATTCCACAGAAATAAGGCTAGCAAAGAGATCCACGAAATACAGATGTAACTCTGTAAGTGGAAGTCTCATATCACAGAGCAGTTTCTCAGAAACCTTCTTTCCAGATTTCATTGGAGGATATTTCCTTTTTAAAGATAGCCCTCTATGGGCTTCCAAATATCACTTTGCCAATTCCACAAGAACTGTCTTAGCGAAAGGCTTCTGGAGGGGAAAGCTGTAACTCTGGGAGATGATTTCACAGAACACAAAGAAGTTTCTCAGAAAGCTTCTTTCTCTTTGTTATCGGAGGATATTTCCTTTGGCCCTATAGTCTTCAACGGGATCTGAAATATCTGTTCTCAGATTCCACAGAAATAAGGCTAGCAAAGAGATCCACGAAATACAGATGTAACTCTGTGAGTGGAAGTCACATATCACAGAGCAGTTTCTCAGAAAGCTTCTTTCCAGATTTCTTTGGAGGATATTTCCTTTCTCACCATAGCCCTCTATGGGCTTCCAAATATCACTTTGCCAATTCCACAAGAACTGTCTTAGCGAAAGGCTTGATGAGGAGAAAGCTGTAACTCTGTGAGATGATTTCACAGAACACAAAGAAGTTTCTCAGAAAGCTTCTTTCTCTTTGTTATCAGAGGATATTTCCTTTGGCCCTATAGTCTTCAAAGGGATCAGAAATATCTGTTCTCAGATTCCACAGCAATAAGGCTAGCAAAGAGATCCACGAAATACAGATGTAACTCTGTGAGTGGAAGTCACATATCACAGAGCAGTTTCTCATAAAGCTTCTTTCCAGATTTCATTGGAGGATATTTCCTTTTTCACAATAGCCCTCTATGGGCTTCCAAATATCACTTTGCCAATTCCACAAGAACTGTCTTAGCGAAAGCCTTCTTGAGGGGAAAGCTGTAACTCTGTGAGATGATTTCACAGAACACAATGAAGTTTCTCAGAAAGCTTCTTTCTCTTTGTTATCGGAGGATATTTCCTTTGGCCCTATAGTCTTCAAAGGGATCGGAAATATCTTTTCTCAGATTCCACAGGAATAAGGCTAGCAAAGAGATCCACGAAATACAGATGTAACTCTGTGAGTGGAAGTCACATATCACAGAGCAGTTTCTCAGAAAGCTTCTTTCCAGATTTCATCTGAGGATAATTCCTTTTTCAAGATAGCCCTCTATGGGCTTCCAAATATCACTTTGCCAATTCCACAAGAACTGTCTTAGCGAAAGGCTTCTTGAGGGGAAAGCTGTAACTCTGGGAGATGATTTCACAGAACACAAAGTAGTTTCTTAGAAAGCTTCTTTCTCTTTGTTAAGGGAGGATATTTCCTTTCTCCCTATAGTCTTCAAAGGGATCCTAAATATCTGTTCTCAGATTCCCCAGAAATAAGGCTAGCAAAGAGATCCACGAAATACAGATGTAACTCTGTGAGTGGAAGTCACATATCACAGAGCAGTTTCTCAGAAAGCTTCTTTGCAGATTTCATCTGAGGATATTTCCTTTTTCACCATAGCCCTCTATGGACTTCCAAATATCACTTTGCCAATTCCACAAGAACTGTCTTAGCGAAAGGCTTCTTGAGGGGAAAACTGTAACTCTGGGAGATGATTTCACAGAACACAAAGAAGTTTCTCAGAAAACTTCTTTCTCTTTGTTATCGGAGGATATTTCCTTTGGCCCTAGAGTCTTCAAAGGGATTCTAAATATCTGCTCTCAGATTCGACAGAAATAAGGCTAGCAAATAGATCCACGAAATACAGATGTAACTCTGTGAGTGGAAGTCACATATCACAGAGCAGTTTCTCAGAAAGCTTCTTTGCAGATTTCATCTGAGGATATTTCCTTTTTCACCATAGCCCTCTATGGGCTTCCAAATATCACTTTGCCAATTCCACAAGAACTGTCTTAGCGAAAGGCTTCTTGAGGGGAAAGGTCTAACTCTGTGAGATGATTTCAGAGAACACAAAGAAGTTTCTCAGAAAGCTTCTTTCTCTTTGTTATCAGAAGATTTTCCTTTGGCCCTATAGTCTTCAAAGGAATCCGAAATATCTGTTCTCAGATTCAACAGAAATAAGGCTAGCAAAGAGATCCACGAAATACAGATGTAACTCTGTAAGTGGAAGTCTCATATCACAGAGCAGTTACTCAGAAAACTTCTTTCCAGATTTCATTGGAGGATATTTCCTTTTTCAAGATAGCCCTCTATGGGCTTCCAAATATCACTTTGCCAATTCCACAAGAACTGTCTTAACGAAAGGCTTCTTGAGAGGAAAGCTGTAACTCTGGGAGATGATTTCACAGAACACAATGAAGTTTCTCAGAAAGCTTCTTTGTCTTTGTTATGGGAGGATATTTCCTTTATCCCTATAGTCTTCATAGGGATCCGAAATATCTGTTCTCAGATTCCACAGAAATAAGGCTAGCAAAGAGACCCACGAAATACAGATGTAACTCTGTGAGTGGAAGTCACATATCACAGAGCAGTTTCTCAGAAAGCTTCTTTCCAGATTTCATCGGAAGATATTTCCTTTTTCAAGATAGCCCTCTATGGGCTTCCAAATATCACTTTGCCAATTCCACAAGAACTGTATTAGCGAAAGGCTTCTTGAGGGGAAAGCTGTAACTCTGTGAGATGATTTCACAGAACACAAAGAAGTTTCTCAGAAAGCTTCTTTCTCTTTGTTATGGGAGGATATTTCCTTTGGCCCCATAGTCTTCAAAGGGATTCTAAATATGTGCTTTCAGATTCCACAGAAATAAGGATAGCAAAGAGATCCAGGAAATACAGATGTAACTCTGTGAGTGGAAGTCACATATCACAGAGCAGGTTCTCAGAAAGCTTCTTTCCAGATTTCATCGGAGGATATTTCCTCTTTCACCATAGCCCTCTAGGGGCTTCCAAATATCACTTTGCCAATTCCACAAGAACTGTCTTAGCGAAAGGCTTTTGAGGGGAAAGCTGTAACTCTGTGAGATGATTTCACAGAACACAAAGAAGTTTCTCAGAAAGCTTCTTTCTCTTTGTTATCGGAGGATATTTCCTTTGGCCCTATAGTCTTCAAAGGGATCCGAAATAGCTGTTCTCAGATTCCACAGAAATAAGGCTAGCAAAGAGATCCACGAAATACAGATGTAACTCTGTGAGTGGAAGTCACATATCACAGAGCAGTTTCTCAGAAAACTTCTTTCCAGATTTCATCTGAGGATATTTCCTTTTTCACCATAGCCCTCTATGGGCTTCCAAATATCACTTTACCAATTCCACAAGAACTGTCTTAGCGAAAGGCTTCTTGAGGGGAAAGCTGTAACTCTATGAGATGATTTCACAGAACACAAAGAAGTTTCTCAGAATGCTTCTTTCTCTTTGTTATGGGAGGATATTTCCTTTGGCCCCATAGTCTTCAAAGGGATCCGAAATATCTGCTTTCAGATTCCACAGAAATAAGGCTAGCAAAGAGATCCACGAAATACAGATGTAACTCTGTGAGTGGAAGTCACATATCACAGAGCAGTTTCTCAGAAAGCTTCTTTCCAGATTTCATCGGAGGATATTTCCTTTTTCACCATAGCCCTCTATGGGCTTTCAAATATCACTTTGCCAATTCCACAAGAACTGTCTTAGCGAAAGGATTCTTGAGGGGAAAGCTGTAACTCTGTGAAATGATTTCACAGAACACAAAGAAGTTTCTCAGAAAGCTTCTTTCTCTTTGTTATCGGAGGATATTTCCTTTGGCCCTATACTCTTCAAAGGGAGTCTAAATACCTGCTCTCAGTTTCCACAGAAATAAGGCTAGCAAAGAGATCCAAGAAATACAGATGCAACTCTGTGAGTGGAAGTCACATATCACAGAGCAGTTTCTCAGAAAGCTTCTTTCCAGATTTCATTGGAGGATATTTCCTTTTTCACAATAGCCCTCTATGGGCTTCCAAATATCACTTTGCCAATTCCACAAGAGCTGTCTTAGCGAAAGCCTTCTTGAGGGGAAAGCTGTAACTCTGGGAGTTGATTTCACAGAACACAACGAAGTTTCTCAGAACGCTTCCTTCTCTTTGTTATCGGAGGATATTTCCTTTGGCCCTATAGTCTTCAAAGGGATCTGAAATATCTGTTCTCAGATTCCACAGAAATAAGGCTAGCAAAGAGATCCACGAAATACAGATGTAACTCTGTGAGTGGAAGTCACATATCAAAGAGCAGTTTCTCAGAAAGCTTCTTTCCAGATTTCATCGGAGGATATTTCCTTTTTCAAGATAGCCCTCTAGGGGCTTCCAATTATCATTTTACCAATTCCACAAGAACTGTCTTAGAGAAAGGCTTCTTGAGGGGAAAGCTGTAACTCTGAGAGATGATTTCACAGAACACAAAGAAGTTTCTCAGAAAGCTTCTTTCTGTTTGTTATCGGAGGATATTTAATTTGGCCTTATAGTCTTCAAAGGGATCCGAAATATCTGTTCTCAGATTCCACAGAAATAAGGCTAGCAAAGAGACCCACGAAATACAGATGTAACTCTGTGAGTGGAAGTCACAGATCACAGAGCAGTTTCTCAGAAAGCTTCTTTCCAGATTTCATCGGAGGATATTTCCTTTTTCACCATAGCCCTCTATGGGCTTCCAAATATCACTTTGCTAATTCCACAAGAACTGTCTTAGCGAAAGGCTTCTTGAGAGGAAAGCTGTAACTCTGGGAGATGATTTCACAGAACACAATGAAGTTTCTCAGAAAGCTTCTTTCTCTTTGTTATGGGAGGATATTTCCTTTCTCCCTATAGTCTTCAAAGGGATCCGAAATATCTGCTCTCAGATTCCACAGAAATAAGGCTAGCAAAGAGATCCACGAAATACAGATGTAACTCTGTGAGTGGAAGTCACATATCACAGAGCAGTTTCTCAGAAAGCTTCTTTCCAGATTTCATTGGAGGATATTTCCTTTTTCCAAATAGCCCTCGAGGGGCTTCCAAATATCACTTTGTCAATTCCACAAGAGCTGTCTTAGCGAAAGGCTTCTTGAGGGGAAAGCTGTAACTCTGGGAGATGATTTCACAGAACACAAAGAAGTTTCTGAGAAAGCTTCTTTCTCTTTGTCATCGCAGGATATTTCCTTTGGCCCTGTAGTCTTCAAAGGGATCCGAAATATCTGTTCTCAGATTCCACAGAAATAAGGCTAGCAAAGAGATCCACGAAATACAGATGTAACTCTGTGAGTGGAAGTCACATATCACAGAGCAGTTTCTCAGAAAGCTTCTTTCCAGATTTCATCGGAGGATAATTCCTTTTTCACCATAGCCCTCTATGGGCTTCCAAATATCACTTTGCCAATTCCGCAAGAACTGTCTTAGCGAAAGGCTTCTTGAGGGGAAAGCTGTAACTCTGGGAGATGATTTCACAGAACACAAAGAAGTTTCTCAGAAAGCTTCTTTCTCTTTGTTATCGGAGGATATTTCCTTTGGCCCTATAGTCTTCAAAGGGATCCGAATTATCTGTTCTCAGATTCCACAGAAATAAGGCTAGCAAAGAGATCCACGAAATACAGATGTAACTCTGTGAGTGGAAGTCTCATATTACAGAGCAGTTTCTCAAAAAGCTTCTTTCCAGATTTCATCGGAGGATATTTCCTTTTTCACCGTAGCCCTCTATGGGCTTCCAAATATCACTTTGCCAGTACCACAAGAACTGTCTTAGCGAAAGGCTTCTTGAGGGGAAAGCTGTAACTCTGTGAGATGATTTCACAGAACACAAAGAAGTTTCTCAGAAAGCTTCTTTTTCTTTGTTATCGGAGGATATTTTCTTTGGCCCTATAGTCTTCAAATGGGTCCCAAATATCTGTTCTCAGATTCCACAGAAATAAGGCTAGCAAAGAGATCCACGAAATACAGATGTAACTCTGTGAGTGGAAGTCACATATCACAGAGCAGTTTCTCAGAAAGCTTCTTTCCAGATTTCATCTGAGGATATTTCCTTTTTCACCATACCCTCTAAGGGCTTCCAAATATCACTTTGCCAATTCCACAGGAACTGTCTTAATGAGAGGCTTCTTGAGGGAAAAGCTGTAACTCTGTGAGATGATTTCACAGAACACAAAGAAGTTTCTCAGAAAGCTTCTTTCTCTTTGTTATGGGAGGATATTTCCTTTGGCCCTATAGTGTTCAAAGGGATCCGAAATATCTGTTCTCAGATTCCTCAGAAATAAGGCTAGCAAAGAGATCCAGGAATTACAGATGTAACTCTGTGAGTGGAAGTCACATGTCCCAGAGCAGTTTCTCAGAAAGCTTCTTTCCAGATTTCATCGGAGGATATTTCCTTTTTCACCATAGTCCTCTATGGGCTTCCAAATATCACTTTGCCATTTCCACAAGAACTGTCTTAGCGAAAGGCTTCTTGAGGGGAAAGCTGTAACTCTGTGAGATGATTTCAGAGAACACAAAGAAGGTTCTCAGAAAGCTTCTTTCTCTTTGTTATGGGAGGATATTTCCTTTGGCCCTATAGTCTTTAAAGGGATCCGAAATGTCTGTTCTCAGATTCCACAGAAATAATGCTAGCAAAGAGACCCACGAAATACAGATGTAACTCTGTGAGTGGAAGTCACATATCACAGAGCAGTTTCTCAGAAAGCTTCTTTCCAGATTTCATCGGAGGATATTTCCTTTTTGACCGTAGACCTCTATGGGCTTCCAAATATCACTTTACCAATTCCACAAGAACTGTCTTAACGAAAGGCTTCTTGAGGGGAAAACTGTAACTCTGTGAGATGATTTCACAGAATACAAAGAAGTTTCTCAGGAAGATTATTTCTCTTTGTTATGGGAGGATATTTCCTTTGTCCCTATAGTCTTCAAAGGGATTCTAAATATCTGCTCTCAGATTCGACAGAAATAAGGCTAGCAAAGAGATCCACGAAATACAGATGTAACTCTGTGAGTGGAAGTCACATATCACAGAGCAGTTTCTCAGAAACTTCTTTCCAGATTTCATCTGAGGATATTTCCTTTTTCACCATAGCCCTCTAGGGGCTTCCAAATATCACTTTGCCAATTCCACAAGAACTGTCTTAGCGAAAGGCTTCTTGAGGGGAAAGCTCTAACTCTGTGAGATGATTTCAGAGAACACAAAGAAGTTTCTCAGAAAGCTTCTTTCTCTTTGTTATCGGAAGATATTTCCTTTGGCACTGTAGTCTTCAAAGGGATCCGAAATATCTGTTCTCAGATTCCACAGAAATAAGGCTAGCAAAGAGATCCACGAAATACAGATGTAACTCTGTAAGTGGAAGTCTCATATCACAGAGCAGTTTCTCAGAAACCTTCTTTCCAGATTTCATTGGAGGATATTTCCTTTTTAAAGATAGCCCTCTATGGGCTTCCAAATATCACTTTGCCAATTCCACAAGAACTGTCTTAGCGAAAGGCTTCTTGAGGGGAAAGCTGTAACTCTGTGAGATGATTTCACAGAACACAAAGAAGTTTCTCAGAAAGCTTCTTTCTCTTTGTTATCGGAGGATATTTCCTTTGGCCCTTAGTCTTCAAAGGGATCCGAAATACCTGTTCTCAGATTCCACAGAAATAAGGCTAGCAAAGAGATCCACGAAATTCAGATGTAACTCTGTGAGTGGAAGTCACATATCACAGAGCAGTTTCTCAGAAAGCTTCTTTCCAGATTTCATCTGAGGATATTTCCTTTTTCACCGTAGCCCTCTATGGGCTTCCAAATATCACTTTGCCAATTCCAAAAGGACTGTCTTAGAGAAAGGCTTCCTCAGGGGAAAGCTCTAACTCTATGAGATGATTTCACAGAACACAAAGAAGTTTCTCAGAAAGCTTCTTTCTCTTTGTTATCGGAGGATATCTCCTTTGGCCCTATAGTCTTCAAAGGGATCCGAAATATCTGTTCTCAGATTCCACAGAAATAAGGCTAGCAAAGAGATCCACGAAATACAGATGTAACTCTGTGAGTGGAAGTCACAGATCACAGAGCAGTTTCTCAGAAAGCTTCTTTCCAGATTTCATCGGAGGATATTTCCTTTTTCACCATAGCCCTCTATGGGCTTCCAAATATCACGTTGCTAATTCCACAAGAACTGTCTTAGCGAAAGGCTTCTTGAGGGGAAAGCGGTAACTCTGTGAGATGATTTCACAGAACACAAAGAAGGTTCTCAGAAAGCTTCTTTCTCTTTGTTATGGGAGGATATTTCCTTTGGCCCTATAGTCTTCAAAGGGATCCGAAATATCTGTTCTCAGATTCCACAGAAATAAGGCTAGCAAAGAGACCCACGAAATACAGATGTAACTCTGTGAGTGGAAGTCACATATCACAGAGGAGTTTCTCAGAAAGCTTCTTTCCAGATTTCATCGGAGGATATTTCCTTTTTCACCATAGCCATCTATCGGCTTCCAAATATCACTTTGCCAATTCCACAAGAACTGTCTTAGCGAAAGGCTTCTTGAGGGGAAAGCTGTAACTCTGGGAGATGATTTCACAGAACTCAAAGTAGTTTCTCAGAAAGCTTCTTAATCTTTGTAATCGGAGGATATTTCCTTTGGCCCTATAGTCTTCAAAGGGATCCGGAATATCTGTTCTCAGATTCCACAGAAATAAGGCTAGCAAAGAGATCCACGAAATACAGATGTAACTCTGTGAGTGAAAGTCACATATCACAGAGCAGTTTCTCAGAAAGCTTCTTTCCAGATTTCATCGGAGGATATTTCCTTTTTCAAGATAGCCCTCTATGGGCTTCCAAATATCACTTTGCAAATTCCACAAGAACTGTATTAGCGAAAGGCTTCTTGAGAGGAAAGCTGTAACTCTGGGAGATGATTTCACAGAACACAATGAAGTTTCTCAGAAAGCTTCTTTATCTTTGTTATGGGAGGATATTTCCTTTCTCCCTATAGTCTTCAAAGGGATCCGAAATATCTGCTCTCAGATTCCACAGAAATAAGGCTAGCAAAGAGATCCACGAAATACAGATGTAACTCTGTGAGTGGAAGTCACATATCACAGAGCAGTTTCTCAGAAAGCTTCTTTCCAGATTTCATTGGAGGATATTTCCTTTTTCACAATAGCCCTCTAGGGGCTTCCAAATATCACTTTGCCAATTCCACAAGAGCTGTCTTAGCGAAAGGCTTCTTGAGGGGAAAGCTGTAACTCTGGGAGATGATTTCACAGAACACAAAGAAGTTTCTCAGAAAGCTTCTTTTTCTTTGTTATCGGAGGATATTTTCTTTGGCCCTATAGTCTTCAAAGGGATCCCAAATATCTGTTCTCAGATTCCACAGAAATAAGGCTAGCAAAGAGATCCACGAAATACAGATGTAACTCTGTGAGTGGAAGTCACATATCACAGAGCAGTTTCTCAGAAAGCTTCTTTCCAGATTTCATCTGAGGATATTTCCTTTTTCACCATACCCTCTATGGGCTTCCAAATATCACTTTGCCAATTCCACAGGAACTGTCTTAATGAAAGGCTTCTTGAGGGGAAAGCTGTAACTCTGGGAGATGATTTCACAGAACACAAAGAAGTTTCTCAGAAAGCTTCTTTCTCTTTGTTATGGGAGGATATTTCCTTTGGCCCTATAGTGTTCAAAGGGATCCGAATTATCTGTTCTCAGATTCCACAGAAATAAGGCTAGCAAAGAGATCCAGGAAATACAGATGTAACTCTGTGAGTGGAAGTCACATATCCCAGAGCAGTTTCTCAGAAAGCTTCTTTCCAGATTTCATCGGAGGATATTTCCTTTTTCACCATAGCCCTCTATGGGCTTCCAAATATCACTTTGCCAATTCCACAAGAACTGTCTTAGCGAAAGGCTTCTGGAGGGGAAAGCTGTAACTCTGGGAGATGATTTCACAGAACACAAAGAAGTTTCTCAGAAAGCTTCTTTCTCTTTGTTATCGGAGGATATTTCCTTTGGCCCTATAGTCTTCAACGGGATCTGAAATATCTGTTCTCAGATTCCACAGAAATAAGGCTAGCAAAGAGATCCACGAAATACAGATGTAACTCTGTGAGTGGAAGTCACATATCACAGAGCAGTTTCTCAGAAAGCTTCTTTCCAGATTTCTTTGGAGGATATTTCCTTTCTCACCATAGCCCTCTATGGGCTTCCAAATATCACTTTGCCAATTCCACAAGAACTGTCTTAGCGAAAGGCTTGATGAGGAGAAAGCTGTAACTCTGTGAGATGATTTCACAGAACACAAAGAAGTTTCTCAGAAAGCTTCTTTCTCTTTGTTATCAGAGGATATTTCCTTTGGCCCTATAGTCTTCAAAGGGATCAGAAATATCTGTTCTCAGATTCCACAGCAATAAGGCTAGCAAAGAGATCCACGAAATACAGATGTAACTCTGTGAGTGGAAGTCACATATCACAGAGCAGTTTCTCATAAAGCTTCTTTCCAGATTTCATTGGAGGATATTTCCTTTTTCACAATAGCCCTCTATGGGCTTCCAAATATCACTTTGCCAATTCCACAAGAACTGTCTTAGCGAAAGCCTTCTTGAGGGGAAAGCTGTAACTCTGTGAGATGATTTCACAGAACACAATGAAGTTTCTCAGAAAGCTTCTTTCTCTTTGTTATCGGAGGATATTTCCTTTGGCCCTATAGTCTTCAAAGGGATCGGAAATATCTTTTCTCAGATTCCACAGGAATAAGGCTAGCAAAGAGATCCACGAAATACAGATGTAACTCTGTGAGTGGAAGTCACATATCACAGAGCAGTTTCTCAGAAAGCTTCTTTCCAGATTTCATCTGAGGATAATTCCTTTTTCAAGATAGCCCTCTATGGGCTTCCAAATATCACTTTGCCAATTCCACAAGAACTGTCTTAGCGAAAGGCTTCTTGAGGGGAAAGCTGTAACTCTGGGAGATGATTTCACAGAACACAAAGTAGTTTCTCAGAAAGCTTCTTTCTCTTTGTTAAGGGAGGATATTTCCTTTCTCCCTATAGTCTTCAAAGGGATCCTAAATATCTGTTCTCAGATTCCCCAGAAATAAGGCTAGCAAAGAGATCCACGAAATACAGATGTAACTCTGTGAGTGGAAGTCACATATCACAGAGCAGTTTCTCAGAAAGCTTCTTTGCAGATTTCATCTGAGGATATTTCCTTTTTCACCATAGCCCTCTATGGACTTCCAAATATCACTTTGACAATTCCACAAGAACTGTCTTAGCAAAAGGCATCTTGAGGGGAAAACTGTAACTCTGGGAGATGATTTCACAGAACACAAAGAAGTTTCTCAGAAAGCTTCTTTCTCTTTGTTATGGGAGGATATTTCCTTTGGCCCTAGAGTCTTCAAAGGGATTCTAAATATCTGCTCTCAGATTCGACAGAAATAAGGCTAGCAAATAGATCCACGAAATACAGATGTAACTCTGTGAGTGGAAGTCACATATCACAGAGCAGTTTCTCAGAAAGCTTCTTTGCAGATTTCATCTGAGGATATTTCCTTTTTCACCATAGCCCTCTATGGGCTTCCAAATATCACTTTGCCAATTCCACAAGAACTGTCTTAGCGAAAGGCTTCTTGAGGGGAAAGGTCTAACTCTGTGAGATGATTTCAGAGAACACAAAGAAGTTTCTCAGAAAGCTTCTTTCTCTTTGTTATCAGAAGATTTTCCTTTGGCCCTATAGTCTTCAAAGGAATCCGAAATATCTGTTCTCAGATTCAACAGAAATAAGGCTAGCAAAGAGATCCACGAAATACAGATGTAACTCTGTAAGTGGAAGTCTCATATCACAGAGCAGTTACTCAGAAAACTTCTTTCCAGATTTCATTGGAGGATATTTCCTTTTTCAAGATAGCCCTCTATGGGCTTCCAAATATCACTTTGCCAATTCCACAAGAACTGTCTTAACGAAAGGCTTCTTGAGAGGAAAGCTGTAACTCTGGGAGATGATTTCACAGAACACAATGAAGTTTCTCAGAAAGCTTCTTTGTCTTTGTTATGGGAGGATATTTCCTTTATCCCTATAGTCTTCATAGGGATCCGAAATATCTGTTCTCAGATTCCACAGAAATAAGGCTAGCAAAGAGACCCACGAAATACAGATGTAACTCTGTGAGTGGAAGTCACATATCACAGAGCAGTTTCTCAGAAAGCTTCTTTCCAGATTTCATCGGAAGATATTTCCTTTTTCAAGATAGCCCTCTATGGGCTTCCAAATATCACTTTGCCAATTCCACAAGAACTGTATTAGCGAAAGGCTTCTTGAGGGGAAAGCTGTAACTCTGTGAGATGATTTCACAGAACACAAAGAAGTTTCTCAGAAAGCTTCTTTCTCTTTGTTATGGGAGGATATTTCCTTTGGCCCCATAGTCTTCAAAGGGATTCTAAATATGTGCTTTCAGATTCCACAGAAATAAAGATAGCAAAGAGATCCAGGAAATACAGATGTAACTCTGTGAGTGGAAGTCACATATCACAGAGCAGGTTCTCAGAAAGCTTCTTTCCAGATTTCATCGGAGGATATTTCCTCTTTCACCATAGCCCTCTAGGGGCTTCCAAATATCACTTTGCCAATTCCACAAGAACTGTCTTAGCGAAAGGCTTTTGAGGGGAAAGCTGTAACTCTGTGAGATGATTTCACAGAACACAAAGAAGTTTCTCAGAAAGCTTCTTTCTCTTTGTTATCGGAGGATATTTCCTTTGGCCCTATAGTCTTCAAAGGGATCCGAAATATCTGCTTTCAGATTCCACAGAAATAAGGCTAGCAAAGAGATCCACGAAATACAGATGTAACTCTGTGAGTGGAAGTCACATATCACAGAGCAGTTTCTCAGAAAGCTTCTTTCCAGATTTCATCGGAGGATATTTCCTTTTTCACCATAGCCCTCTATGGGCTTTCAAATATCACT
Source organism: Macaca mulatta (assembly GCF_049350105.2). Lineage (NCBI taxonomy): Eukaryota > Metazoa > Chordata > Mammalia > Primates > Cercopithecidae > Macaca > Macaca mulatta. The sequence continues at coordinate 35,642,677 of NC_133417.1, forward strand.
TTGCCAATTCCACAAGAACTGTCTTAGCGAAAGGATTCTTGAGGGGAAAGCTGTAACTCTGTGAAATGATATCACAGAACACAAAGAAGTTTCTCAGAAAGCTTCTTTCTCTTTGTTATCGGAGGATATTTCCTTTGGCCCTATACTCTTCAAAGGGAGTCTAAATACCTGCTCTCAGTTTCCACAGAAATAAGGCTAGCAAAGAGATCCAAGAAATACAGATACAACTCTGTGAGTGGAAGTCACATATCACAGAGCAGTTTCTCAGAAAGCTTCTTTCCAGATTTCATTGGAGGATATTTCCTTTTTCACAATAGCCCTCTATGGGCTTCCAAATATCACTTTGCCAATTCCACAAGAACTGTCTTAGCGAAAGCCTTCTTGAGGGGAAAGCTGTAACTCTGGGAGTTGATTTCACAGAACACAACGAAGTTTCTCAGAACGCTTCCTTCTCTTTGTTATCGGAGGATATTTCCTTTGGCCCTATAGTCTTCAAAGGGATCTGAAATATCTGTTCTCAGATTCCACAGAAATAAGGCTAGCAAAGAGATCCACGAAATACAGATGTAACTCTGTGAGTGGAAGTCACATATCAAAGAGCAGTTTCTCAGAAAGCTTCTTTCCAGATTTCATCGGAGGATATTTCCTTTTTCAAGATAGCCCTCTAGGGGCTTCCAATTATCATTTTGCCAATTCCACAAGAACTGTCTTAGAGAAAGGCTTCTTGAGGGGAAAGCTGTAACTCTGAGAGATGATTTCACAGAACACAAAGAAGTTTCTCAGAAAGCTTCTTTCTGTTTGTTATCGGAGGATATTTAATTTGGCCTTATAGTCTTCAAAGGGATCCGAAATATCTGTTCTCAGATTCCACAGAAATAAGGCTAGCAAAGAGATCCACGAAATACAGATGTAACTCTGTGAGTGGAAGTCACAGATCACAGAGCAGTTTCTCAGAAAGCTTCTTTCCAGATTTCATCGGAGGATATTTCCTTTTTCACCATAGCCCTCTAGGGGTTCCAAATATCACTTTGCTAATTCCACAAGAACTGTCTTAGCGAAAGGCTTCTTGAGGGGAAAGCTGTAACTCTGTGAGATGATTTCACAGAACACAAAGAAGGTTCTCAGAAAGCTTCTTTCTCTTTGTTATGGGAGGATATTTCCTTTGGCCCTATAGTCTTCAAAGGGATCCGAAATATCTGTTCTCAGATTCCACAGAAATAAGGCTAGCAAAGAGACCCACGAAATACAGATGTAACTCTGTGAGTGCAAGTCACATATCACAGAGGAGTTTCTCAGAAAGCTTCTTTCCAGATTTCATCGGAGGATATTTCCTTTTTCACCATAGCCATCTATCGGCTTCCAAATATCACTTTGCCAATTCCACAAGAACTGTCTTAGCGAAAGGCTTCTTGAGGGGAAAGCTGTAACTCTGGGAGATGATTTCACAGAACTCAAAGTAGTTTCTCAGAAAGCTTCTTAATCTTTGTAATCGGAGGCTATTTCCTTTGGCCCTATAGTCTTCAAAGGGATCCGGAATATCTGTTCTCAGATTCCACAGAAATAAGGCTAGCAAAGAGATCCACGAAATACAGATGTAACTCTGTGAGTGAAAGTCACATATCACAGAGCAGTTTCTCAGAAAGCTTCTTTCCAGATTTCATCGGAGGATATTTCCTTTTTCAAGATAGCCCTCTATGGGCTTCCAAATATCACTTTGCAAATTCCACAAGAACTGTATTAGCGAAAGGCTTCTTGAGAGGAAAGTTGTAACTCTGGGAGATGATTTCACAGAACACAATGAAGTTTCTCAGAAAGCTTCTTTCTCTTTGTTATGGGAGGATATTTCCTTTCTCCCTATAGTCTTCAAAGGGATCCGAAATATCTGCTCTCAGATTCCACAGAAATAAGGCTAGCAAAGAGATCCACGAAATACAGATGTAACTCTGTGAGTGGAAGTCACATATCACAGAGCAGTTTCTCAGAAAGCTTCTTTCCAGATTTCATTGGAGGATATTTCCTTTTTCCAAATAGCCCTCGAGGGGCTTCCAAATATCACTTTGTCAATTCCACAAGAGCTGTCTTAGCGAAAGGCTTCCTGAGGGGAAAGCTGTAACTCTGGGAGATGATTTCACAGAACACAAAGAAGTTTCTGAGAAAGCTTCTTTCTCTTTGTCATCGCAGGATATTTCCTTTGGCCCTGTAGTCTTCAAAGGGATCCGAAATATCTGTTCTCAGATTCCACAGAAATAAGGCTAGCAAAGAGATCCACGAAATACAGATGTAACTCTGTGAGTGGAAGTCACATATCACAGAGCAATTTCTCAGAAAGCTTCTTTCCAGATTTCATCGGAGGATAATTCCTTTTTCACCATAGCCCTCTATGGGCTTCCAAATATCACTTTGCCAATTCCGCAAGAACTGTCTTAGCGAAAGGCTTCTTGAGGGGAAAGCTGTAACTCTGGGAGATGATTTCACAGAACACAAAGAAGTTTCTCAGAAAGCTTCTTTCTCTTTGTTATCGGAGGATATTTCCTTTGGCCCTATAGTCTTCAAAGGGATCCGAATTATCTGTTCTCAGATTCCACAGAAATAAGGCTAGCAAAGAGATCCACGAAATACAGATGTAACTCTGTGAGTGGAAGTCTCATATTACAGAGCAGTTTCTCAAAAAGCTTCTTTCCAGATTTCATCGGAGGATATTTCCTTTTTCACCGTAGCCCTCTATGGGCTTCCAAATATCACTTTGCCAGTACCACAAGAACTGTCTTAGCGAAAGGCTTCTTGAGGGGAAAGCTGTAACTCTGTGAGATGATTTCACAGAACACAAAGAAGTTTCTCAGAAAGCTTCTTTTTCTTTGTTATCGGAGGATATTTTCTTTGGCCCTATAGTCTTCAAAGGGGTCCCAAATATCTGTTCTCAGATTCCACAGAAATAAGGCTAGCAAAGAGATCCACGAAATACAGATGTAACTCTGTGAGTGGAAGTCACATATCACAGAGCAGTTTCTCAGAAAGCTTCTTTCCAGATTTCATCTGAGGATATTTCCTTTTTCACCATACCCTCTAAGGGCTTCCAAATATCACTTTGCCAATTCCACAGGAACTGTCTTAATGAGAGGCTTCTTGAGGGAAAAGCTGTAACTCTGTGAGATGATTTCACAGAACACAAAGAAGTTTCTCAGAAAGCTTCTTTCTCTTTGTTATGGGAGGATATTTCCTTTGGCCCTATAGTGTTCAAAGGGATCCGAAATATCTGTTCTCAGATTCCACAGAAATAAGGCTAGCAAAGAGATCCAGGAATTACAGATGTAACTCTGTGAGTGGAAGTCACATGTCCCAGAGCAGTTTCTCAGAAAGCTTCTTTCCAGATTTCATCGGAGGATATTTCCTTTTTCACCATAGTCCTCTATGGGCTTCCAAATATCACTTTGCCAATACCACAAGAACTGTCTTAGCGAAAGGCTTCTTGAGGGGAAAGCTGTAACTCTGTGAGATGATTTCAGAGAACACAAAGAAGGTTCTCAGAAAGCTTCTTTCTCTTTGTTATGGGAGGATATTTCCTTTGGCCCTATAGTCTTTAAAGGGATCCGAAATGTCTGTTCTCAGATTCCACAGAAATAATGCTAGCAAAGAGACCCACGAAATACAGATGTAACTCTGTGAGTGGAAGTCACATATCACAGAGCAGTTTCTCAGAAAGCTTCTTTCCAGATTTCATCGGAGGATATTTCCTTTTTGACCGTAGACCTCTATGGGCTTCCAAATATCACTTTACCAATTCCACAAGAACTGTCTTAACGAAAGGCTTCTTGAGGGGAAAACTGTAACTCTGTGAAATGATTTCACAGAATACAAAGAAGTTTCTCAGGAAGATTATTTCTCTTTGTTATGGGAGGATATTTCCTTTGTCCCTATAGTCTTCAAAGGGATTCTAAATATCTGCTCTCAGATTCGACAGAAATAAGGCTAGCAAAGAGATCCACGAAATACAGATGTAACTCTGTGAGTGGAAGTCACATATCACAGAGCAGTTTCTCAGAAAGCTTCTTTCCAGATTTCATCTGAGGATATTTCCTTTTTCACCATAGCCCTCTAGGGGCTTCCAAATATCACTTTGCCAATTCCACAAGAACTGTCTTAGCGAAAGGCTTCTTGAGGGGAAAGCTCTAACTCTGTGAGATGATTTCAGAGAACACAAAGAAGTTTCTCAGAAAGCTTCTTTCTCTTTGTTATCGGAAGATATTTCCTTTGGCACTGTAGTCTTCAAAGGGATCCGAAATATCTGTTCTCAGATTCCACAGAAATAAGGCTAGCAAAGAGATCCACGAAATACAGATGTAACTCTGTAAGTGGAAGTCTCATATCACAGAGCAGTTTCTCAGAAACCTTCTTTCCAGATTTCATTGGAGGATATTTCCTTTTTAAAGATAGCCCTCTATGGGCTTCCAAATATCACTTTGCCAATTCCACAAGAACTGTCTTAGCGAAAGGCTTCTGGAGGGGAAAGCTGTAACTCTGGGAGATGATTTCACAGAACACAAAGAAGTTTCCCAGAAAGCTTCTTTCTCTTTGTTATCGGAGGATATTTCCTTTGGCCCTATAGTCTTCAACGGGATCTGAAATATCTGTTCTCAGATTCCACAGAAATAAGGCTAGCAAAGAGATCCACGAAATACAGATGTAACTCTGTGAGTGGAAGTCACATATCACAGAGCAGTTTCTCAGAAAGCTTCTTTCCAGATTTCTTTGGAGGATATTTCCTTTCTCACCATAGCCCTCTATGGGCTTCCAAATATCACTTTGCCAATTCCACAAGAACTGTCTTAGTGAAAGGCTTGATGAGGAGAAAGCTGTAACTCTGTGAGATGATTTCACAGAACACAAAGAAGTTTCTCAGAAAGCTTCTTTCTCTTTGTTATCAGAGGATATTTCCTTTGGCCCTATAGTCTTCAAAGAGATCAGAAATATCTGTTCTCAGATTCCACAGCAATAAGGCTAGCAAAGAGATCCACGACATACAGATGTAACTCTGTGAGTGGAAGTCACATATCACAGAGCAGTTTCTCATAAAGCTTCTTTCCAGATTTCATTGGAGGATATTTCCTTTTTCACAATAGCCCTCTATGGGCTTCCAAATATCACTTTGCCAATTCCACAAGAACTGTCTTAGCGAAAGGCTTCTTGAGGGGAAAGCTGTAACTCTGTGAGATGATTTCACAGAACACAATGAAGTTTCTCAGAAAGCTTCTTTCTCTTTGTTATCGGAGGATATTTCCTTTGGCCCTATAGTCTTCAAAGGGATCGGAAATATCTTTTCTCAGATTCCACAGGAATAAGGCTAGCAAAGAGATCCACGAAATACAGATGTAACTCTGTGAGTGGAAGTCACATATCACAGAGCAGTTTCTCAGAAAGCTTCTTTCCAGATTTCATCTGAGGATATTTCCTTTTTCACCATAGCCCTCTAGGGGCTTCCAAATATCACTTTGCCAATTCCACAAGAACTGTCTTAGCGAAAGGCTTCTTGAGGGGAAAGCTCTAACTCTGTGAGATGATTTCAGAGAACACAAAGAAGTTTCTCAGAAAGCTTCTTTCTCTTTGTTATCGGAAGATATTTCCTTTGGCACTGTAGTCTTCAAAGGGATCCGAAATATCTGTTCTCAGATTCCACAGAAATAAGGCTAGCAAAGAGATCCACGAAATACAGATGTAACTCTGTAAGTGGAAGTCTCATATCACAGAGCAGTTTCTCAGAAACCTTCTTTCCAGATTTCATTGGAGGATATTTCCTTTTTAAAGATAGCCCTCTATGGGCTTCCAAATATCACTTTGCCAATTCCACAAGAACTGTCTTAGCGAAAGGCTTCTGGAGGGGAAAGCTGTAACTCTGGGAGATGATTTCACAGAACACAAAGAAGTTTCCCAGAAAGCTTCTTTCTCTTTGTTATCGGAGGATATTTCCTTTGGCCCTATAGTCTTCAACGGGATCTGAAATATCTGTTCTCAGATTCCACAGAAATAAGGCTAGCAAAGAGATCCACGAAATACAGATGTAACTCTGTGAGTGGAAGTCACATATCACAGAGCAGTTTCTCAGAAAGCTTCTTTCCAGATTTCTTTGGAGGATATTTCCTTTCTCACCATAGCCCTCTATGGGCTTCCAAATATCACTTTGCCAATTCCACAAGAACTGTCTTAGCGAAAGGCTTGATGAGGAGAAAGCTGTAACTCTGTGAGATGATTTCACAGAACACAAAGAAGTTTCTCAGAAAGCTTCTTTCTCTTTGTTATCAGAGGATATTTCCTTTGGCCCTATAGTCTTCAAAGGGATCAGAAATATCTGTTCTCAGATTCCACAGCAATAAGGCTAGCAAAGAGATCCACGAAATACAGATGTAACTCTGTGAGTGGAAGTCACATATCACAGAGCAGTTTCTCATAAAGCTTCTTTCCAGATTTCATTGGAGGATATTTCCTTTTTCACAATAGCCCTCTATGGGCTTCCAAATATCACTTTGCCAATTCCACAAGAACTGTCTTAGCGAAAGCCTTCTTGAGGGGAAAGCTGTAACTCTGTGAGATGATTTCACAGAACACAATGAAGTTTCTCAGAAAGCTTCTTTCTCTTTGTTATCGGAGGATATTTCCTCTGGCTCTATAGTCTTCAAAGGGATCCGAAATATCTTTTCTCAGATTCCACAGGAATAAGGCTAGCAAAGAGATCCACGAAATACAGATGTAACTCTGTGAGTGGAAGTCACATATCACAGAGCAGTTTCTCAGAAAGCTTCTTTCCAGATTTCATCTGAGGATAATTCCTTTTTCAAGATAGCCCTCTATGGGCTTCCAAATATCACTTTGCCAATTCCACAAGAACTGTCTTAGCGAAAGGCTTCTTGAGGGGAAAGCTGTAACTCTATGAGATGATTTCACAGAACACAAAGTAGTTTCTCAGAAAGCTTCTTTCTCTTTGTTAAGGGAGGATATTTCCTTTCTCCCTATAGTCTTCAAAGGGATCCTAAATACCTGTTCTCAGATTCCCCAGAAATAAGGCTAGCAAAGAGATCCACGAAATACAGATGTAACTCTGTGAGTGGAAGTCACATATCACAGAGCAGTTTCTCAGAAAGCTTCTTTGCAGATTTCATCTGAGGATATTTCCTTTTTCACCATAGCCCTCTATGGACTTCCAAATATCACTTTGCCAATTCCACAAGAACTGTCTTAGCGAAAGGCTTCTTGAGGGGAAAACTGTAACTCTGGGAGATGATTTCACAGAACACAAAGAAGTTTCTCAGAAAGCTTCTTTCTCTTTGTTATGGGAGGATATTTCCTTTGGCCCTAGAGTCTTCAAAGGGATTCTAAATATCTGCTCTCAGATTCGACAGAAATAAGGCTAGCAAATAGATCCACGAAATACAGATGTAACTCTGTGAGTGGAAGTCACATATCACAGAGCAGTTTCTCAGAAAGCTTCTTTCCAGATTTCATCTGAGGATATTTCCTTTTTCACCATAGCCCTCTATGGGCTTCCAAATATCACTTTGCCAATTCCACAAGAACTGTCTTAGCGAAAGGCTTCTTGAGGGGAAAGCTCTAACTCTGTGAGATGATTTCAGAGAACACTAAGAAGTTTCTCAGAAAGCTTCTTTCTCTTTGTTATCAGAAGATTTTCCTTTGGCCCTATAGTCTTCAAAGGAATCCGAAATATCTGTTCTCAGATTCAACAGAAATAAGGCTAGCAAAGAGATCCACGAAATACAGATGTAACTCTGTAAGTGGAAGTCTCATATCACAGAGCAGTTACTCAGAAAACTTCTTTCCAGATTTCATTGAAGGATATTTCCTTTTTCAAGATAGCCCTCTATGGGCTTCCAAATATCACTTTGCCAATTCCACAAGAACTGTCTTAACGAAAGGCTTCTTGAGAGGAAAGCTGTAACTCTGGGAGATGATTTCACAGAACACAATGAAGTTTCTCAGAAAGCTTCTTTGTCTTTGTTATGGGAGGATATTTCCTTTATCCCTATAGTCTTCATAGGGATCCGAAATATCTGTTCTCAGATTCCACAGAAATAAGGCTAGCAAAGAGACCCACGAAATACAGATGTAACTCTGTGAGTGGAAGTCACATATCACAGAGCAGTCTCTCAGAAAGCTTCTTTCCAGATTTCATCGGAAGATATTTCCTTTTTCAAGATAGCCCTCTATGGGCTTCCAAATATCACTTTGCCAATTCCACAAGAACTGTATTAGCGAAAGGCTTCTTGAGGGGAAAGCTGTAACTCTGTGAGATGATTTCACAGAACACAAAGAAGTTTCTCAGAAAGCTTCTTTCTCTTTGTTATGGGAGGATATTTCCTTTGGCCCCATAGTCTTCAAAGGGATTCTAAATATGTGCTTTCAGATTCCACAGAAATAAGGCTAGCAAAGAGATCCAGGAAATACAGATGTAACTCTGTGAGTGGAAGTCACATATCACAGAGCAGGTTCTCAGAAAGCTTCTTTCCAGATTTCATCGGAGGATATTTCCTCTTTCACCATAGCCCTCTAGGGGCTTCCAAATATCACTTTGCCAATTCCACAAGAACTGTCTTAGCGAAAGGCTTTTGAGGGGAAAGCTGTAACTCTGTGAGATGATTTCACAGAACAAAAAGACGTTTCTCAGAAAGCTTCTTTCTCTTTGTGATGGGAGGATATTTCCTTTGGCCCTATAGTCTTCAAAGGGATCCGAAATATCTGTTCTCAGATTCCACAGAAATAAGGCTAGCAAAGAGATCCACGAAATACAGATGTAACTCTGTGAGTGGAAGTCTCATATCACAGAGCAGTTTCTCAGAAAGCTTCTTTCCAGATTTCATGGGAAGATATTTCCTTTTTCACCATAGCCCTCTATGGGCTTCCAAATATCACTTTGCCAATTCCACAAGAACTGTCTTAGCGAAAGGCTTCTTGAAGGGAAAGCTGTAACTCTGTGAGATGATTTCACAGAACACAAAGAAGTTTCTCAGAAAGCTTCTTTCTCTTTGTTATGGGAGGATATTTCCTTTGGCCCTATAGTCTTCAAAGGGATCCGAAATATCAGTTCTCAGATTCCACAGAAATAAGGCTAGCAAAGAGATCCACGAAATACAGATGTAACTCTGTGAGTGGAAGTCACATATCACAGAGCAGTTTCTCAGAAATCTTCTTTCCAGATTTCATCTGAGGATATTTCCTTTTTCACCATAGCCCTCTATGGGCTTCCAAATATAACTTTGCCAACTCCACAAGAACTGTCTTAGCGAAAGGCTTCTTGAGGGGAAAGCTGTAACTCTGTGTGATGATTTCACAGAACACAAGGAAGTTTCTCAGAAAGCTTCTTTCTCTTTGTTATGGGAGGATATTTCCTTTGGCCCTATAGTCTTCAAAGGGATCCGAAATATCTGTTCTCAGATTCCACAGAAATAAGGCTAGCAAAGAGATCCACGAAATACAGATGTAACTCTGTGAGTGGAAGTCACAGATCACAGAGCAGTTTCTCAGAAAGCTTCTTTCCAGATTTCATCGGAGGATATTTCCTTTTTCACCATAGCCCTCTATGGGCTTCCAAATATCACTTTGCCAATACCACAAGAACTGTCTTAGCGAAAGGCTTCTTGAGGGGAAAGCTGTAACTCTGTGAGATGATTTCACAGAACACAAAGAAGTTTCTCAGAAAGCTTCTTTTTCTTTGTTATCGGAGGATATTTCCTTTGGCCCTATAGTCTGCAAAGGGATCCCAAATTTCTGTTCTCAGAATCCACAGAAATAAGGCTAGCAAAGAGATCCACGAAATACAGATGTAACTCTGTGAGTGGAAGTCACATATCACAGAGCAGTTTCTCAGAAAGCTTCTTTGCAGATTTCATCTGAGGATATTTCCTTTTTCACCATAGACCTCTATGGGCTTCCAAATATCACTTTGCCAATTCCAACAGAACTGTCTTAGCGAAAGGCTTCTTGAGGGAAAAGCTCTAACTCTGTGAGATGATTTCACAGAACACAAAGAAGTTTCTCAGAAAGCTTCTTTCTCTTTGTTATGGGAGGATATTTCCTTTGGCCCTATAGTGTTCAAAGGGATCCGATATATCTGTTCTTAGATTCCACAGAAATAAGGCTAGCAAAGAGATCCACGAAATACAGATGTAACTCTGTGAGTGGAAGTCACATATCCCAGAGCAGTTTCTCAGAAAGCTTCTTTCCAGATTTCATCGGAGGATATTTTCTTTTTCACCATAGCCCTCTATGGGCTTCCAAATATCACTTTGCCAATTCCACAAGAACTGTCTTAGCGAAAGGCTTCTGGAGGGGAAAGCTGTAACTCTGGGAGATGATTTCACAGAACACAAAGAAGTTTCTCGGAAAGCTTCTTTCTCTTTGTTATGGGAGGATATTTCCTTTGGCCCTATAGTCTTCAAAGGGATCCGAAATATCTGTTCTCAGATTCCACAGAAATAAGGCTAGCAAAGAGATCCAAGAAATACAGATGTAACTCTGTGAGTGGAAGTCTCATATCACAGAGCAGTTTCTCAGAAAGCTTCTTTCCAGATTTCATGGGAAGATATTTCCTTTTTCACCATAGCCCTCTATGGGCTTCCAAATATCACTTTGCCAATTCCACAAGAACTGTCTTAGCGAAAGGCTTCTTGAGGGGAAAACTGTAACTCTGTGAGATGATTTCACAGAACACAAAGAAGTTTCTCAGAAAGCTTCTTTCTCTTTGTTATCGGAGGATATTTCCTTTGGCCCTATAGTCTTCAAAGGGATCCGAAATATCTGTTCTCAGATTCCACAGAAATAAGGCTAGCAAAGAGATCCACGAAATACAGATGTAAATCTGTGAGTGGAACTCACATATCACAGAGCAGTTTCTCAGAAAGCTTCTTTCCAGATTTCATCGGAGGATATTTCCTTTTTTTCCATAGCCCTCTATGGGCTTCCAAATATCACTTTGCCAATTCCACAAGAACTGTCTTAGCGAAAGGCTTCTTGAGGGGAAAGCTGTAACTCTGTGAGATGATTTCACAGAACACAAAGAAGGTTCTCAGAAAGCTTCTTTCTCTTTGTTATGGGAGGATATTTCCTTTGGCCCTATAGTCTTCAAAGGGATCCGAAATATCTGTTCTCAGATTCCACAGAAATAAGGCTAGCAAAGAGACCCACGAAATACAGATGTAACTCTGTGAGTGCAAGTCACATATCACAGAGGAGTTTCTCAGAAAGCTTCTTTCCAGATTTCATCGGAGGATATTTCCTTTTTCACCATAGCCATCTATCGGCTTCCAAATATCACTTTGCCAATTCCACAAGAACTGTCTTAGCGAAAGGCTTCTTGAGGGGAAAGCTGTAACTCTGGGAGATGATTTCACAGAACTCAAAGTAGTTTCTCAGAAAGCTTCTTAATCTTTGTAATCGGAGGATATTTCCTTTGGCCCTATAGTCTTCAAAGGGATCCGGAATATCTGTTCTCAGATGCCACAGAAAAAAGGCTAGCAAAGAGATCCACGAAATACAGATGTAACTCTGTGAGTGAAAGTCACATATCACAGAGCAGTTTCTCAGAAAGCTTCTTTCCAGATTTCATCGGAGGATATTTCCTTTTTCAAGATAGCCCTCTATGGGCTTCCAAATATCACTTTGCAAATTCCACAAGAACTGTATTAGCGAAAGGCTTCTTGAGAGGAAAGCTGTAACTCTGGGAGATGATTTCACAGAACACAATGAAGTTTCTCAGAAAGCTTCTTTCTCTTTGTTATGGGAGGATATTTCCTTTCTCCCTATAGTCTTCAAAGGGATCCGAAATATCTGCTCTCAGATTCCACAGAAATAAGGCTAGCAAAGAGATCCACGAAATACAGATGTAACTCTGTGAGTGGAAGTCACATATCACAGAGCAGTTTCTCAGAAAGCTTCTTTCCAGATTTCATTGGAGGATATTTCCTTTTTCACAATAGCCCTCTAGGGGCTTCCAAATATCACTTTGCCAATTCCACAAGAGCTGTCTTAGCGAAAGGCTTCTTGAGGGGAAAGCTGTAACTCAGGGAGATGATTTCACAGAACACAAAGAAGTTTCTCAGAAAGCTTCTTTCTCTTTGTTATCGGAGGATATTTCCTTTGGCCCTATAGTCTTCAAAGGGATCCGAATTATCTGTTCTCAGATTCCACAGAAATAAGGCTAGCAAAGAGATCCACGAAATACAGATGTAACTCTGTGAGTGGAAGTCTCATATTACAGAGCAGTTTCTCAAAAAGCTTCTTTCCAGATTTCATCGGAGGATATTTCCTTTTTCACCGTAGCCCTCTATGGGCTTCCAAATATCACTTTGCCAGTACCACAAGAACTGTCTTAGCGAAAGGCTTCTTGAGGGGAAAGCTGTAACTCTGTGAGATGATTTCACAGAACACAAAGAAGTTTCTCAGAAAGCTTCTTTTTCTTTGTTATCGGAGGATATTTTCTTTGGCCCTATAGTCTTCAAAGGGATCCCAAATATCTGTTCTCAGATTCCACAGAAATAAGGCTAGCAAAGAGATCCACGAAATACAGATGTAACTCTGTGAGTGGAAGTCACGTATCACAGAGCAGTTTCTCAGAAAGCTTCTTTCCAGATTTCATCTGAGGATATTTCCTTTTTCACCATACCCTCTATGGGCTTCCAAATATCACTTTGCCAATTCCACAGGAACTGTCTTAATGAAAGGCTTCTTGAGGGAAAAGCTGTAACTCTGTGAGATGATTTCACAGAACACAAAGAAGTTTCTCAGAAAGCTTCTTTCTCTTTGTTATGGGAGGATATTTCCTTTGGCCCTATAGTGTTCAAAGGGATCCGAAATATCTGTTCTCAGATTCCACAGAAATAAGGCTAGCAAAGAGATCCACGAAATACAGATGTAACTCTGTGAGTGGAAGTCACATATCCCAGAGCAGTTTCTCAGAAAGCTTCTTTCCAGATTTCATCGGAGGATATTTCCTTTTTCACCATAGTCCTCTATGGGCTTCCAAATATCACTTTGCCATTTCCACAAGAACTGTCTTAGCGAAAGGCTTCTTGAGGGGAAAGCTGTAACTCTGTGAGATGATTTCAGAGAACACAAAGAAGGTTCTCAGAAAGCTTCTTTCTCTTTGTTATGGGAGGATATTTCCTTTGGCCCTATAGTCTTCAAAGGGATCCGAAATGTCTGTTCTCAGATTCCACAGAAATAAGGCTAGCAAAGAGACCCACGAAATACAGATGTAACTCTGTGAGTGGAAGTCACATATCACAGAGCAGTTTCTCAGAAAGCTTCTTTCCAGATTTCATCGGAGGATATTTCCTTTTTGACCGTAGACCTCTATGGGCTTCCAAATATCACTTTACCAATTCCACAAGAACTGTCTTAACGAAAGGCTTCTTGAGGGGAAAACTGTAACTCTGTGAGATGATTTCACAGAATACAAAGAAGTTTCTCAGGAAGATTCTTTCTCTTTGTTATGGGAGGATATTTCCTTTGTCCCTATAGTCTTCAAAGGGATTCTAAATATCTGCTCTCAGAATCGACAGAAATAAGGCTAGCAAAGTGATTCACGAAATACAGATGTAACTCTGTGAGTGGAAGTCACATATCACAGAGCAGTTTCTCAGAAAGCTTCTTTCCAGATTTCATCTGAGGATATTTCCTTTTTCACCATAGCCCTCTAGGGGCTTCCAAATATCACTTTGCCAATTCCACAAGAACTGTCTTAGCGAAAGGCTTCTTGAGGGCAAAGCTCTAACTCTGTGAGATGATTTCAGAGAACACAAAGAAGTTTCTCAGAAAGCTTCTTTCTCTTTGTTATCGGAAGATATTTCCTTTGGCACTGTAGTCTTCAAAGGGATCCGAAATATCTGTTCTCAGATTCCACAGAAATAAGGCTAGCAAAGAGATCCACGAAATACAGATGTAACTCTGTAAGTGGAAGTCTCATATCACAGAGCAGTTTCTCAGAAACCTTCTTTCCAGATTTCATTGGAGGATATTTCCTTTTTAAAGATAGCCCTCTATGGGCTTCCAAATATCACTTTGCCAATTCCACAAGAACTGTCTTAGCGAAAGGCTTCTGGAGGGGAAAGCTGTAACTCTGTGAGATGATTTCACAGAACACAAAGAAGTTTCTCAGAAAGCTTCTTTCTCTTTGTTATGGGAGGATATTTCCTTTGGCCCTATAGTCTTCAACGGGATCTGAAATATCTGTTCTCAGATTCCAAAGAAATAAGGCTAGCAAAGAGATCCACGAAATACAGATGTAACTCTGTGAGTGGAAGTCACATATCACAGAGCAGTTTCTCAGAAAGCTTCTTTCCAGATTTCTTTGGAGGATATTTCCTTTCTCACCATAGCCCACTATGGGCTTCCAAATATCACTTTGCCAATTCCACAAGAACTGTCTTAGCGAAAGGCTTGATGAGGAGAAAGCTGTAACTCTGTGAGATGATTTCACAGAACACAAAGAAGTTTCTCAGAAAGCTTCTTTCTCTTTGTTATCAGAGGATATTTCATTTGGCCCTATAGTCTTCAAAGGGATCAGAAATATCTGTTCTCAGATTCCACAGCAATAAGGCTAGCAAAGAGATCCACGAAATACAGATGTAACTCTGTGAGTGGAAGTCACATATTACAGAGCAGTTTCTCATAAAGCTTCTTTCCAGATTTCATTGGAGGATATTTCCTTTTTCACAATAGCCCTCTATGGGCTTCCAAATATCACTTTGCCAATTCCACAAGAACTGTCTTAGCGAAAGCCTTCTTGAGGGGAAAGCTGTAACTCTGTGAGATGATTTCACAGAACACAATGAAGTTTCTCAGAAAGCTTCTTTCTCTTTGTTATCGGAGGATATTTCCTTTGGCCCTATAGTCTTCAAAGGGATCGGAAATATCTTTTCTCAGATTCCACAGGAATAAGGCTAGCAACGAGATCCACGAAATACAGATGTAACTCTGTGAGTGGAAGTCACATATCACAGAGCAGTTTCTCAGAAAGCTTCTTTCCAGATTTCCTCTGAGGATAATTCCTTTTTCAAGATAGCCCTCTATGGGCTTCCAAATATCACTTTGCCAATTCCACAAGAACTGTCTTAGCGAAAGGCTTCTTGAGGGGAAAGCTGTAACTCTGGGAGATGATTTCACAGAACACAAAGTAGTTTCTCAGAAAGCTTCTTTCTCTTTGTTAAGGGAGGATATTTCCTTTCTCCCTATAGTCTTCAAAGGGATCCTAAATATCTGTTCACAGATTCCCCAGAAATAAGGCTAGCAAAGAGATCCACGAAATACAGATGTAACTCTGTGAGTGGAAGTCACATATCACAGAGCAGTTTCTCAGAAAGCTTCTTTGCAGATTTCATCTGAGGATATTTCCTTTTTCACCATAGCCCTCTATGGACTTCCAAATATCACTTTGCCAATTCCACAAGAACTGTCTTAGCGAAAGGCTTCTTGAGGGGAAAACTGTAACTCTGGGAGATGATTTCACAGAACACAAAGAAGTTTCTCAGAAAGCTTCTTTCTCTTTGTTATGGGAGGATATTTCCTTTGGCCCTAGAGTCTTCAAAGGGATTCTAAATATCTGCTCTCAGATTCGACAGAAATAAAGCTAGCAAATAGATCCACGAAATACAGATGTAACTCTGTGAGTGGAAGTCACATATCACAGAGCAGTTTCTCAGAAAGCTTCTTTCCAGATTTCATCTGAGGATATTTCCTTTTTCACCATAGCCCTCTATGGGCTTTCAAATATCACTTTGCCAATTCCACAAGAACTGTCTTAGCGAAAGGCTTCTTGAGGGGAAAGCTCTAACTCTGTGAGATGATTTCAGAGAACACAAAGAAGTTTCTCAGAAAGCTTCTTTCTCTTTGTTATCAGAAGATTTTCCTTTGGCCCTATAGTCTTCAAAGGAATCCGAAATATCTGTTCTCAGATTCAACAGAAATAAGGCTAGCAAAGAGATCCACGAAATACAGATGTAACTCTGTAAGTGGAAGTCTCATATCACAGAGCAGTTACTCAGAAAACTTCTTTCCAGATTTCATTGGAGGATATTTCCTTTTTCAAGATAGCCCTCTATGGGCTTCCAAATATCTCTTTGCCAATTCCACAAGAACTGTCTTAACGAAAGGCTTCTTGAGAGGAAAGCTGTAACTCTGGGAGATGATTTCACAGAACACAATGAAGTTTCTCAGAAAGCTTCTTTGTCTTTGTTATGGGAGGATATTTCCTTTATCCCTATAGTCTTCATAGGGATCCGAAATATCTGTTCTCAGATTCCACAGAAATAAGGCTAGCAAAGAGACCCACGAAATACAGATGTAACTCTGTGAGTGGAAGTCACATATCACAGAGCAGTTTCTCAGAAAGCTTCTTTCCAGATTTCATTGGAAGATATTTCCTTTTTCAAGATAGCCCTCTATGGGCTTCCAAATATCACTTTGCCAATTCCACAAGAACTGTATTAGCGAAAGGCTTCTTGAGGGGAAAGCTGTAACTCTGTGAGATGATTTCACAGAACACAAAGAAGTTTCTCAGAAAGCTTCTTTCTCTTTGTTATGGGAGGATATTCCCTTTGGCCCCATAGTCTTCAAAGGGATTCTAAATATGTGCTTTCAGATTCCACAGAAATAAGGCTAGCAAAGAGATCCAGGAAATACAGATGTAACTCTGTGAGTGGAAGTCACATATCACAGAGCAGGTTCTCAGAAAGCTTCTTTCCAGATTTCATCGGAGGATATTTCCTCTTTCACCATAGCCCTCTAGGGGCTTCCAAATATCACTTTGCCAATTCCACAAGAACTGTCTTAGCGAAAGGCTTTTGAGGGGAAAGCTGTAACTCTGTGAGATGATTTCACAGAACACAAAGAAGTTTCTCAGAAAGCTTCTTTCTCTTTGTTATCGGAGGATATTTCCTTTGGCCCTATAGTCTTCAAAGGGATCCGAAATAGCTGTTCTCAGATTCCACAGAAATAAGGCTAGCAAAGAGATCCACGAAATACAGATGTAACTCTGTGAGTGGAAGTCACATATCACAGAGCAGTTTCTCAGAAAACTTCTTTCCAGATTTCATCTGAGGATATTTCCTTTTTCACCATAGCCCTCTATGGGCTTCCAAATATCACTTTGCCAATTCCACAAGAACTGTCTTAGCGAAAGGCTTCTTGAGGGGAAAGCTGTAACTCTATGAGATGATTTCACAGAACACAAAGAAGTTTCTCAGAAAGCTTCTTTCTCTTTGTTATGGGAGGATATTTCCTTTGGCCCCATAGTCTTCAAAGGGATCCGAAATATCTGCTTTCAGATTCCACAGAAATAAGGCTAGCAAAGAGATCCACGAAATACAGATGTAACTCTGTGAGTGGAAGTCACATATCACAGAGCAGTTTCTCAGAAAGCTTCTTTCCAGATTTCATCGGAGGATATTTCCTTTTTCACCATAGCCCTCTATGGGCTTTCAAATATCACTTTGCCAATTCCACAAGAACTGTCTTAGCGAAAGGCTTCTTGAGGGGAAAGCTGTAACTCTGTGAAATGATTTCACAGAACACAAAGAAGTTTCTCAGAAAGCTTCTTTCTCTTTGTTATCGGAGGATATTTCCTTTGGCCCTATACTCTTCAAAGGGAGTCTAAATACCTGCTCTCAGTTTCCACAGAAATAAGGCAAGCAAAGAGATCCAAGAAATACAGATGCAACTCTGTGAGTGGAAGTCACATATCACAGAGCAGTTTCTCAGAAAGCTTCTTTCCAGATTTCATTGGAGGATATTTCCTTTTTCACAATAGCCCTCTATGTACTTCCAAATATCACTTTGCCAATTCCACAAGAACTGTCTTAGCGAAAGCCTTCTTGAGGGGAAAGCTGTAACTCTGGGAGTTGATTTCACAGAACACAACGAAGTTTCTCAGAACGCTTCCTTCTCTTTGTTATCGGAGGATATTTCCTTTGGCCCTATAGTCTTCAAAGGGATCTGAAATATCTGTTCTCAGATTCCACAGAAATAAGGGTAGCAAAGAGATCCACGAAATACAGATGTAACTCTGTGAGTGGAAGTCACATATCACAGAGCAGTTTCTCAGAAAGCTTCTTTCCAGATTTCATCGGAGGATATTTCCTTTTTCAAGATAGCCCTCTAGGGGCTTCCAATTATCATTTTGCCAATTCCACAAGAACTGTCTTAGAGAAAGGCTTCTTGAGGGGAAACCTGTAACTCTGTGAGATGATTTCACAGAACACAATGAAGTTTCTCAGAAAGCTTCTTTCTCTTTGTTATCGGAGGATATTTCTTTTGGCACTATAGTCTTCAAAGGGATCCGAAATATCTGTTCTCAGATTCCACAGAAATAAGGCTAGCAAAGAGATCCACGAAATACAGATGTAACTCTGTGAGTGGAAGTCACATATCACAGAGCAGTTTCTCAGAAAACTTCTTTCCAGATTTCATCGGAGGATATTTCCTTTTTCACCATAACCCTCTATGGGCTTCCAAATATCACTTTGCCAATTCCACAAGAAGTGTCTTAGCGAAAGGCTTCGTGAGGGAAAAGGTGTAACTCTGTGAGATGATTTCACAGAACACAAAGAAGTTTCTCAGAAAGCTTCTTTCTCTTTGTTATCGGAGGATATTTCCTTTGGCCCTATAATCTTCAAAGGGATCCGAAATATCTGTTCTCAGATTCCACAGAAATAAGGCTAGCAAAGAGATCCACGAAATACAGATGTAACTCTGTGAGTGGAAGTCACATATCCCAGAGCAGTTTCTCAGAAAGCTTCTTTCCAGATTTCATCGGAGGATATTTCCTTTGTCACCATAGCCCTCTAAGGGCTTCAAAATATTACTTGGCCAATTCCACAAGAACTGTCTTAGCGAAAGTCTTCTTGAGGGGAAAGCTGTAACTCTGTGAGATGATTTCACAGAACACAAAGAAGTTTCTCAGAAAGCTTTCTCTTTCTTATCGGAGGATATTTCCTTTGGCCCTATAGTTTTCAAAGGGATCCGAAATATCTGTTCTCAGATTCCACAGAAATAAGGCTAGCAAAGAGATCCACGAAATACAGATGTAACTCTGTGAGTGGAAGTCACATATCACAGAGCAGTTTCTCAGAAAGCTTCTTTCCAGATTTCATTGGAGGATATTTCCTTTTTCACCATAGCCCTCTATGGGCTTCCAAATATCACTTTGCCAATTCCACAAGAACTGTCTTAGCGAAAGGCTTCTAGAGGGGAAAGCTGTAACTCTGTGAGATGATTTCACAGAACACAAAGAAGTTTCTCAGAAAGCTTCTTTCTCTTTGTTACCGGAGGATATTTCCTTTGGCCCTATAGTCTTCAAAGGGATCCGAAATATCTGTTCTCAGATTCCACAGAAATAAGGCTAGCAAAGAGATCCACGAAATACAGATGTAACTCTGTGAGTGGAAGTCACAAATCCCAGAGCAGTTTCTCAGAAGGCTTCTTTCCAGATTTCATCGGAGGATATTTCCTTTGTCACCATAGCCCTCTAAGGGCTTCAAAATATTACTTTGCCAATTCCACAAGAACTGTCTTAGCGAAAGGCTTCTTGAGGGGAAAGCTGTAACTCTGTGAGATGATTTCACAGAACACAAAGAAGTTTCTCAGAAAGCTTTCTCTTTCTTATCGGAGGATATTTCCTTTGGCCCTATAGTCTTCAAAGGGATCCGAAATATCTGTTCTCAGATTCCACAGAAATAAGGCTAGCAAAGAGATCCACGAAATATAGATGTAACTCTGTGAGTGGAAGTCACATATCACAGAGCAGTTTCTCAGAAAGCTTCTTTCCAGATTTCATTGGAGGATATTTCCTTTTTCACCGTAGCCCTCTATGGGCTTCCAAATATCACTTTGCCAGTACCACAAGAACTGTCTTAGCGAAAGGCTTCTTGAGGGGAAAGCTGTAACTCTGTGAGATGATTTCACAGAACACAAAGAAGTTTCTCAGAAACCTTCTTTTTCTTTGCTAACGGAGGATATTTTCTTTGGCCCTATAGTCTTCAAAGGGATCCCAAATATCTGTTCTCAGATTCCACAGAAATAAGGCTAGCAAAGAGATCCACGAAATACAGATGTAACTCTGTGAGTGGAAGTCACATATCACAGAGCAGATTCTCAGAAAGCTTCTTTCCAGATTTCATCTGAGGATATTTCCTTTTTCACCATACCCTCTATGGGCTTCCAAATATCACTTTGCCAATTCCACAGGAACTGTCTTAATGAAAGGCTTCTTGAGGGAAAAGCTGTAACTCTGTGAGATGATTTCACAGAACACAAAGAAGTTTCTCAGAAAGCTTCTTTCTCTTTGTTATGGGAGGATATTTCCTTTGGCCCTATAGTGTTCAAAGGGATCCGAAATATCTGTTCTCAGATTCCACAGAAATAAGGCTAGCAAAGAGATCCAGGAAATACAGATGTAACTCTGTGAGTGGAAGTCACATATCCCAGAGCAGTTTCTCAGAAAGCTTCTTTCCAGATTTCATCGGAGGATATTTCCTTTTTCACCGTAGACCTCTATG
Source organism: Macaca mulatta (assembly GCF_049350105.2). Taxonomy (NCBI): domain Eukaryota; kingdom Metazoa; phylum Chordata; class Mammalia; order Primates; family Cercopithecidae; genus Macaca; species Macaca mulatta. The sequence goes on from NC_133417.1 coordinate 35,663,226, forward strand.
GGCTTCCAAATATCACTTTGTCATTTCCACAAGAACTGTCTTAGCGAAAGGCTTCTTGAGGGGAAAGCTGTAACTCTGTGAGATGATTTCAGAGAACACAAAGAAGGTTCTCAGAAAGCTTCTTTCTCTTTGTTATGGGAGGATATTTCCTTTGGCCCTATAGTCTTCAAAGGGATCCGAAATGTCTGTTCTCAGATTCCACAGAAATAAGGCTAGCAAAGAGACCCACAAAATACAGATGTAACTCTGTGAGTGGAAGTCACATATCACAGAGCAGTTTCTCAGAAAGCTTCTTTCCAGATTTCATCGGAGGATATTTCCTTTTTGACCGTAGACCTCTATGGGCTTCCAAATATCACTTTACCAATTCCACAAGAACTGTCTTAGCGAAAGGCTTCTTGAGGGGAAAGCTGTAACTCTATGAGATGATTTCACAAAACACAAAGAAGTTTCTCAGAAAGCTTCTTTCTCTTTGTTATGGGAGGATATTTCCTTTGGCCCCATAGTCTTCAAAGGGATCCGAAATATCTGCTTTCAGATTCCACAGAAATAAGGCTAGCAAAGAGATACACGAAATACAGATGTAACTCTGTGAGTGGAAGTCACATATCACAGAGCAGTTTCTCAGAAAACTTCTTTCCAGATTTCATCGGAGGATATTTGCTTTTTCACCATAGCCCTCTATAGGCTTTCAAATATCACTTTGCCAATTCCACAAGAACTGTCTTAGCGAAAGGCTTCTTGAGGGGAAAGCTGTAACTCTGTGAAATGATTTCACAGAACACAAAGAAATTTCTCAGAAAGCTTCTTTCTCTTTCTTATCGGAGGATATTTCCTTTGGCCCTATACTCTTCAAAGGGAGTCTAAATACCTGCTATCAGATTCCACAGAAATAAGGCTAGCAAAGAGATCCAAGAAATACAGATGCAACTCTGTGAGTGGAAGTCACATATCACAGAGCAGTTTCTCAGAAAGCTTCTTTCCAGATTTCGTTGGAGGATATTTCCTTTTTCACAATAGCCCTCTATGGGCTTCCAATTATCACTTTGCCAATTCCACAAGAACTGTCTTAGCGAAAGCCTTCTTGAGGGGAAAGCTGTAACTCTGGGAGTTGATTTCACAGAACACAACGAAGTTTCTCAGAACGCTTCCTTCTCTTTGTTATCGGAGGATATTTCCTTTGGCCCTATAGTCTTCAAAGGGATCCGAAATATCTGTTCTCAGATTCCACAGAAATAAGGCTAGCAAAGAGATCCACGAAATACAGATGTAACTCTGTGAGTGGAAGTCACATATCACAGAGCAGTTTCTCAGAAAGCTTCTTTCCAGATTTCATTGGAGGATATTTCCTTTTTCACCATAGCCCTCTATGGGCTTCCAAATATCACTTTGCCAATTCCACAAGAACTGTCTTAGCGAAAGGCTTCTTGAGGGGAAAGCTGTAACTCTGTGAGATGATTTCACAGAACACAAAGAAGTTTCTCAGAAAGCTTCTTTCTCTTTGTTATCGGAGGATATTTCCTTTGGCCCTATAGTCTTCAAAGGGATCCGAAATATCTGTTCTCAGATTCCACAGAAATAAGGCTAGCAAAGAGATCCACGAAATACAGATGTAACTCTGTGAGTGGAAGTCACATATCCCAGAGCAGTTTCTCAGAAAGCTTCTTTCCAGATTTCATCGGAGGATATTTCCTTTGTCACCATAGCCCTCTAAGGGCTTCAAAATATTACTTTGCCAATTCCACAAGAACTGTCTTAGCGAAAGGCTTCTTGAGGGGAAAGCTGTAACTCTGTGAGATGATTTCACAGAACACAAAGAAGTTTCTCAGAAAGCTTTCTCTTTCTTATCGGAGGATATTTCCTTTGGCCCTATAGTCTTCAAAGGGATCCGAAATATCTGTTCTCAGATTCAACAGAAATAAGGCTAGCAAAGAGATCCACGAAATACAGATGTAACTCTGTGAGTGGAAGTCACATATCACAGAGCAGTTTCTAAGAAAGCTTCTTTCCAGATTTCATTGGAGGATATTTCCTTTTTCACCATAGCCCTCTATGGGCTTCCAAATATCACTTTGCCAATTCCACAAGGACTGTCTTAGCGAAAGGCTTCTTGAGGGGAAAGCTGTAACTCTGTGAGATGATTTCACAGAACACAAAGAAGTTTCTCAGAAAGCTTCTTTCTCTTTCTTATCGGAGGATATTTCCTTTGGCCCTATAGTCTTCAAAGGGATCCGAAATATCTGTTCTTAAATTCCACAGAAATAAGGCTAGCAAAGAGATCCACGAAATACAGATATAACTCTGTGAGTGGAAGTCACATATCACATAGCAGTTTCTCAGAAAGCTTCTTTCCAGATTTCATTGGAGTATATTTCATTTTTCACAATAGCCCTCTATGGGATTCCAAATATCACTTTGCCAATTCCACAAGAACTGTCTTAGCGAAAGGCTTCTTGAGGGGAAAGCTGTAACTCTGTGAGATGATTTCACAGAACACAAAGAAGTTTCTAAGAAAGCTTCTTTCTCTTTGTTATCGGAGGATATTTCCTTTGGCCCTATAGTCTTCAAAGGGATCCGAAATATCTGTTCTCAGATTCCACAGAAATAAGGCTAGCAAAGAGATCCACGAAATACAGATGTAACTCTGTGAGTGGAAGTCTCATATTACAGAACAGTTTCTCAAAAAGCTTCTTTCCAGATTTCATCGGAGGATATTTCCTTTTTCACCGTAGCCCTCTATGGGCTTCCAAATATCACTTTGCCAGTACCACAAGAACTGTCTTAGCGAAAGGCTTCTTGAGGGGAAAGCTGTAACTCTGTGAGATGATTTCACAGAACACAAAGAAGTTTCTCAGAAAGCTTCTTTTTCTTTGTTATCGGAGGATATTTTCTTTGGCCCTATAGTCTTCAAAGGGATCCCAAATATCTGTTCTCAGATTCCACAGAAATAAGGCTAGCAAAGAGATCCACGAAATACAGATATAACTCTGAGTGGAAGTCACATATCACAGAGCAGTTTCTCAGAAAGCTTCTTTCCAGATTTCATCTGAGGATATTTCCTTTTTCACCATAACCTCTATGGGCTTCCAAATATCACTTTGCCAATTCCACAGGAACTGTCTTAATGAAAGGCTTCTTGAGGGAAAAGCTGTAACTCTGTGAGATGATTTCACAGAACACAAAGAAGTTTCTCAGAAAGCTTCTTTCTCTTTGTTATGGGAGGATATTTCCTTTGGCCCTATAGTGTTCAAAGGGATCCGAAATATCTGTTCTCAGATTCCACAGAAATAAGGCTAGCAAAGAGATCCACGAAATACAGATGTAACTCTGTGAGTGGAAGTCACATATCCCAGAGCAGTTTCTCAGAAAGCTTCTTTCCAGATTTCATCGGAGGACATTTCCTTTTTCAAAATAGTCCTCTATGGGCTTCCAAATATCACTTTGCCATTTCCACAAGAACTGTCTTAGCGAAAGGCTTCTTGAGGGGAAAGCTGTAACTCTGTGAGATGATTTCAGAGAACACAAAGAAGGTTCTGAGAAAGCTTCTTTCTCTTTGTTATGGGAGGATATTTCCTTTGGCCCTATAGTCTTCAAAGGGATCCGAAATGTCTGTTCTCAGATTCCACAGAAATAAGGCTAGCAAAGAGACCCACGAAATACAGATGTAACTCTGTGAGTGGAAGTCACATATCACAGAGCAGTTTCTCAGAAAGCTTCTTTCCAGATTTCATCGGAGGATATTTCCTTTTTGACCGTAGACCTCTATGGGCTGCCAAATATCACTTTACCAATTCCACAAGAACTGTCTTAACGAAAGGCTTCTTGAGGGGAAAACTGTAACTCTGTGAGATGATTTCACAGAATACAAAGAAGTTTCTCAGGAAGATTCTTATTCTTTGTTATGGGAGGATATTTCCTTTGTCCCTATAGTCTTCAAAGGGATTCTAAATATCTGCTCTCAGATTCGACAGAAATAAGGCTAGCAAAGAGATCCACGAAATACAGATGTAACTCTGTGAGTGGAAGTCACATATCACAGAGCAGTTTCTCAGAAAGCTTCTTTCCAGATTTCATCTGAGGATATTTAGTTTTTCACCATAGCCCTCTATGGGCTTCCAAATATCACTTTGCCAATTCCACAAGAACTGTCTTAGCGAAAGGCTTCTTGAGGGGAAAGCTCTAACTCTGTGAGATGATTTCAGAGAACACAAAGAAGTTTCTCAGAAAGCTTCTTTCTCTTTGTTATCGGAAGATATTTCCTTTGGCACTGTAGTCTTCAAAGGGATCCGAAATATCTGTTCTCAGATTCCACAGAAATAAGGCTCGCAAAGAGATCCACGAAATACAGATGTAACTCTGTAAGTGGAAGTCTCATATCACAGAGCAGTTTCTCAGAAACCTTCTTTCCAGATTTCATTGGAGGATATTTCCTTTTTAAAGATAGCCCTCTATGGGCTTCCAAATATCACTTTGCCAATTCCACAAGAACTGTCTTAACGAAAGGCTTCTTGAGAGGAAAGGTGTAACTCCGGGAGATGATATCAGGGAAGACAATGAAGTTTCTCAGAAAGCTTCTTTGTCTTTGTTATGGGAGGATATTTCCTTTATCCCTATAGTCTTCATAGGGATCCGAAATATCTGTTCTCAGATTCCACAGAAATAAGGCTAGCAAAGAGACCCACGAAATACAGATGTAACTCTGTGAGTGGAAGTCACATATCACAGAGCAGTTTCTCAGAAAGCTTCTTTCCAGATTTCATCGGAGGATATTTCCTTTTTCAAGATAGCCCTCTATGGGCTTCCAAATATCACTTTGCCAATTCCACAAGAACTGTCTTAGCGAAAGGCTTCTGGAGGGGAAAGCTGTAACTCTGGGAGATGATTTCACAGAACACAAAGAAGTTTCTCAGAAAGCTTCTTTCTCTTTGTTATCGGAGGATATTTCCTTTGGCCCTATAGTCTTCAACGGGATCTGAAATATCTGTTCTCAGATTCCACAGAAATAAGGCTAGCAAAGAGATCCACGAAATACAGATGTAACTCTGTGAGTGGAAGTCACATATCACAGAGCAGTTTCTCAGAAAGCTTCTTTCCAGATTTCTTTTTAGGATATTTCCTTTCTCACCATAGCCCTCTATGGGCTTCCAAATATCACTTTGCCAATTCCACAAGAACTGTCTTAGCGAAAGGCTTGATGAGGAGAAAGCTGTAACTCTGTGAGATGATTTCACAGAACACAAAGAAGTTTCTCAGAAAGCTTCTTTCTCTTTGTTATGGGAGGATATTTCCTTTGGCCCCATAGTCTTCAAAGGTATCCGAAATATCTGCTTTCAGATTCCACAGAAATAAGGCAAGCAAAGAGATCCACGAAATACAGATGTAACTCTGTGAGTGGAAGTCACATATCACAGAGCAGTTTCTCAGAAAGCTTCTTTCCAGATTTCATCGGAGGATATTTCCGTTTTCACCATAGCCCTCTATGGGCTTTCAAATATCACTTTGCCAATTCCACAAGAACTGTCTTAGCGAAAGGCTTCTTGAGGGGAAAGCTGTAACTCTGTGAAATGATTTCACAGAACACAAAGAAGTTTCTCAGAAAGCTTCTTTCTCTTTGTTATCGGAGGATATTTCCTTTGGCCCTATACTCTTCAAAGGGAGTCTAAATACCTGCTCTCAGATTCCACAGAAATAAGGCTAGCAAAGAGATCCAAGAAATACAGATGTAACTCTGTGAGTGGAAGTCACATATCACAGAGCAGTTTCTCAGAAAGCTTCTTTCCAGATTTCATTGGAGGATATTTCCTTTTTCACAATAGCCCTCTATGGGCTTCCAAATATCACTTTGCCAATTCCACAAGAACTGTCTTAGCGAAAGCCTTCTTGAGGGGAAAGCTGTAACTCTGGGAGTTGATTTCACAGAACACAACGAAGTTTCTCAGAACGCTTCCTTCTCTTTGTTATCAGAGGATATTTCCTTTGGCCCTATAGTCTTCAAAGGGATCCGAAATATCTGTTCTCAGATTCCACAGAAATAAGGCTAGCAAAGAGATCCACGAAATACAGATGTAACTCTGTGAGTGGAAGTCACATATCACAGAGCAGTTTCTCAGAAAGCTTCTTTCCAGATTTCATCTGAGGATATTTCCTTTTTCACCATACCCTCTATGGGCTTCCAAATATCACTTTGCCAATTCCACAGGAACTGTCTTAATGAAAGGCTTCTTGAGGGAAAAGCTGTAACTCTGTGAGATGATTTCACAGAACACAAAGAAGTTTCTCAGAAAGCTTCTTTCTCTTTGTTATGGGAGGATATTTCCTTTGGCCCTATAGTGTTCAAAGGGATCCGAAATATCTGTTCTCAGATTCTACAGAAATAAGGCTAGCAAAGAGATCCAGGAAATACAGATGTAACTCTGTGAGTGGAAGTCACATATCCCAGAGCAGTTTCTCAGAAAGCTTCTTTCCAGATTTCATCGGAGGATATTTCCTTTTTCAAAATAGTCCTCTATGGGCTTCCAAATATCACTTTGCCATTTCCACAAGAACTGTCTTAGCGAAAGGCTTCTTGAGGGGAAAGCTGTAACTCTGTGAGATGATTTCAGAGAACACAAAGAAGGTTCTCAGAAAGCTTCTTTCTCTTTGTTATGGGAGGATATTTCCTTTGGCCCTATAGTCTTCAAAGGGATCCGAAATGTCTGTTCTCAGATTCCACAGAAATAAGGCTAGCAAAGAGACCCACGAAATACAGATGTAACTCTGTGAGTGGAAGTCACATATCACAGAGCAGTTTCTCAGAAAGCTTCTTTCCAGATTTCATCGGAGGATATTTCCTTTTTGACCGAAGACCTCTATGGGCTTCCAAATATCACTTTACCAATTCCACAAGAACTGTCTTAACGAAAGGCTTCTTGAGGGGAAAACTGTAACTCTGTGAGATGATTTCACAGAATACAAAGAAGTTTCTCAGGAAGATTCTTTCTCTTTGTTATGGGAGGATATTTCCTTTGTCCCTATAGTCTTCAAAGGGATTCTAAATATCTGCTCCCAGATTCGACAGAAATAAGGCTAGCAAAGAGATCCACGAAATACAGATGTAACTCTGTGAGTGGAAGTCACATATCACAGAGCAGTTTCTCAGAAAGCTTCTTTCCAGATTTCATCTGAGGATATTTCCTTTTTCACCATAGCCCTCTATGGGCTTCCAAATATCACTTTGCCAATTCCACAAGAACTGTCTTAGCGAAAGGCTTCTTGAGGGGAAAGCTCTAACTCTGTGAGATGATTTCAGAGAACACAAAGAAGTTTCTCAGAAAGCTTCTTTCTCTTTGTTATCGGAAGATATTTCCTTTGGCACTGTACTCATCAAAGGGATCCGAAATATCTGTTCTCAGATTCCACAGAAATAAGTCTCGCAAAGAGATCCACGAAATACAGATGTAACTCTGTAAGTGGAAGTCTCATATCACAGAGCAGTTTCTCAGAAACCTTCTTTCCAGATTTCATTGGAGGATATTTCCTTTTTAAAGATAGCCCTCTATGGGCTTCCAAATATCACTCTGCCAATTCCACAAGAACTGTCTTAACGAAAGGCTTCTTGAGAGGAAAGGTGTAAATCTGGGAGATGATTTCACAGAAGACAAAGAAGTTTCTCAGAAAGCTTCTTTGTCTTTGTTATGGGAGGATATTTCCTTTATCCCTATAGTCTTCATAGGGATCCGAAATATCTGTTCTCAGATTCCACAGAAATAAGGCTAGCAAAGAGACCCACGAAATACAGATGTAACTCTGTGAGTGGAAGTCACATATCACAGAGCAGTTTCTCAGAAAGCTTCTTTCCAGATTTCATCGGAGGATATTTCCTTTTTCAAGATAGCCCTCTATGGGCTTCCAAATATCACTTTGCCAATTCCACAAGAAGTGTCTTAGCGAAAGGCTTCTGGAGGGGAAAGCTGTAACTCTGGGAGATGATTTCACAGAACACAAAGAAGTTTCTCAGAAAGCTTCTTTCTCTTTGTTATCGGAGGATATTTCCTTTGGCCCTATAGTCTTCATCGGGATCTGAAATATCTGTTCTCAGATTCCACAGAAATAAGGCTAGCAAAGAGATCCACGAAATACAGATGTAACTCTGTGAGTGGAAGTCACATATCACAGAGCAGTTTCTCAGAAAGCTTCTTTCCAGATTTCTTTGGAGGATATTTCCTTTCTCACCATAGCCCTCTATGGGCTTCCACATATCACTTTGCCAATTCCACAAGAACTGTCTTAGCGAAAGGCTTGATGAGGAGAAAGCTGTAACTCTGTGAGATGATTTCACAGAACACAAAGAAGTTTCTCAGAAAGCTTCTTTCTCTTTGTTATGGGAGGATATTTCCTTTGGCCCCATAGTCTTCAAAGGTATCCGAAATATCTGCTTTCAGATTCCGCAGAAATAAGGCTAGCAAAGAGATCCACGAAATACAGATGTAACTCTGTGAGTGGAAGTCACATATCACAGAGCAGTTTCTCAGAAAGCTTCTTTCCAGATTTCATCGGAGGATATTTCCTTTTTCACCATAGCCCTCTATGGGCTTTCAAATATCACTTTGCCAATTCCACAAGAACTGTCTTAGCGAAAGGCTTCTTGAGGGGAAAGCTGTAACTCTGTGAAATGATTTCACAGAACACAAAGAAGTTTCTCAGAAAGCTTCTTTCTCTTTGTTATCGGAGGATATTTCCTTTGGCCCTATACTCTTCAAAGGGAGTCTAAATACCTGCTCTCAGATTCCACAGAAATAAGGCTAGCAAAGAGATCCAAGAAATACAGATGTAACTCTGTGAGTGGAAGTCACATATCACAGAGCAGTTTCTCAGAAAGCTTCTTTCCAGATTTCATTGGAGGATATTTCCTTTTTCACAATAGCCCTCTATGGGCTTCCAAATATCACTTTGCCAATTCCACAAGAACTGTCTTAGCGAAAGCCTTCTTGAGGGGAAAGCTGTAACTCTGGGAGTTGATTTCACAGAACACAACGAAGTTTCTCAGAACGCTTCCTTCTCTTTGTTATCAGAGGATATTTCCTTTGGCCCTATAGTCTTCAAAGGGATCCGAAATATCTGTTCTCAGATTCCACAGAAATAAGGCTAGCAAAGAGATCCACGAAATACAGATGTAACTCTGTGAGTGGAAGTCACATATCACAGACCGGTTTCTCAGAAAGCTTCTTTCCAGATTTCATCTGAGGATATTTCCTTTTTCACCATACCCTCTATGGGCTTCCAAATATCACTTTGCCAATTCCACAGGAACTGTCTTAATGAAAGGCTTCTTGAGGGAAAAGCTGTAACTCTGTGAGATGATTTCACAGAACACAAAGAAGTTTCTCAGAAAGCTTCTTTCTCTTAGTTATGGGAGGATATTTCCTTTGGCCCTATAGTGTTCAAAGGGATCCGAAATATCTGTTCTCAGATTCCACAGAAATAAGGCTAGCAAAGAGATCCAGGAAATACAGATGTAACTCTGTGAGTGGAAGTCACATATCCCAGAGCAGTTTCTCAGAAAGCTTCTTTCCAGATTTCATCGGAGGATATTTCCTTTTTCAAAATAGTCCTCTATGGGCTTCCAAATATCACTTTGCCAATTCCAAAAGAACTGTCTTAGCGAAAGGCTTCTTGAGGGGAAAGCTGTAACTCTGTGAGATGATTTCAGAGAACACAAAGAAGGTTCTCAGAAAGCTTCTTTCTCTTTGTTATGGGAGGATATTTCCTTTGGCCCTATAGTCTTCAAAGGGATCCGAAATGTCTGTTCTCAGATTCCACAGAAATAAGGCTAGCAAAGAGACCCACGAAATACAGATGTAACTCTGTGAGTGGAAGTCACATATCACAGAGCAGTTTCTCAGAAAGCTTCTTTCCAGATTTCACCGGAGGATATTTCCTTTTTGACCGTAGACCTCCATGGGCTTCCAAATATCACTTTACCAATTCCACAAAAACTGTCTTAACGAAAGGCTTCTTGAGGGGAAAGCTCTAACTCTGTGAGATGATTTCAGAGAACACAAAGAAGTTTCTCAGAAAGCTTCTTTCTCTTTGTTATCGGAAGATATTTCCTTTGGCACTGTAGTCTTCAAAGGGATCCGAAATATCTGTTCTCATATTCCACAGAAATAAGGCTAGCAAAGAGATCCACGAAATACAGATGTAACTCTGTAAGTGGAAGTCTCATATCACAGAGCAGTTTCTCAGAAACCTTCTTTCCAGATTTCATTGGAGGATATTTCCTTTTTAAAGATAGCCCTCTATGGGCTTCCAAATATCACTTTGCCAATTCCACAAGAACTGTCTTAACGAAAGGCTTCTTGAGAGGAAAGGTGTAACTCCGGGAGATGATTTCAGGGAAGACAATGAAGTTTCTCAGAAAGCTTCTTTGTCTTTGTTATGGGAGGATATTTCCTTTATCCCTATAGTCTTCATAGGGATCCGAAATATCTGTTCTCAGATTCCACAGAAATAAGGCTAGCAAAGAGACCCACGAAATACAGATGTAACTCTGTGAGTGGAAGTCACATATCACAGAGCAGTTTCTCAGAAAGCTTCTTTCCAGATTTCATCGGAGGATATTTCCTTTTTCAAGATAGCCCTCTATGGGCTTCCAAATATCACTTTGCCAATTCCACAAGAACTGTCTTAGCGAAAGGCTTCTGGAGGGGAAAGCTGTAACTCTGGGAGATGATTTCACAGAACACAAAGAAGTTTCTCAGAAAGCTTCTTTCTCTTTGTTATCGGAGGATATTTCCTTTGGCCCTATAGTCTTCAACGGGATCTGAAATATCTGTTCTCAGATTCCACAGAAATAAGGCTAGCAAAGAGATCCACGAAATACAGATGTAACTCTGTGAGTGGAAGTCACATATCACAGAGCAGTTTCTCAGAAAGCTTCTTTCCAGATTTCTTTGGAGGATATTTCCTTTCTCACCATAGCCCTCTATGGGCTTCCAAATATCACTTTGCCAATTCCACAAGAACTGTCTTAGCGAAAGGCTTGATGAGGAGAAAGCTGTAACTCTGTGAGATGATTTCACAGAACACAAAGAAGTTTCTCAGAAAGCTTCTTTCTCTTTGTTATGGGAGGATATTTCCTTTGGCCCCATAGTCTTCAAAGGTATCCGAAATATCTGCTTTCAGATTCCACAGAAATAAGGCTAGCAAAGAGATCCACGAAATACAGATGTAACTCTGTGAGTGGAAGTCACATATCACAGAGCAGTTTCTCAGAAAGCTTCTTTCCAGATTTCATCGGAGGATATTTCCTTTTTCACCATAGCCCTCTATGGGCTTTCAAATATCACTTTGCCAATTCCACAAGAACTGTCTTAGCGAAAGGCTTCTTGAGGGGAAAGCTGTAACTCTGTGAAATGATTTCACAGAACACAAAGAAGTTTCTCAGAAAGCTTCTTTCTCTTTGTTATCGGAGGATATTTCCTTTGGCCCTATACTCTTCAAAGGGAGTCTAAATACCTGCTCTCAGATTCCACAGAAATAAGGCTAGCAAAGAGATCCAAGAAATACAGATGTAACTCTGTGAGTGGAAGTCACATATCACAGAGCAGTTTCTCAGAAAGCTTCTTTCCAGATTTCATTGGAGGATATTTCCTTTTTCACAATAGCCCTCTATGGGCTTCCAAATATCACTTTGCCAATTCCACAAGAACTGTCTTAGCGAAAGCCTTCTTGAGGGGAAAGCTGTAACTCTGGGAGTTGATTTCACAGAACACAACGAAGTTTCTCAGAACGCTTCCTTCTCTTTGTTATCAGAGGATATTTCCTTTGGCCCTATAGTCTTCAAAGGGATCCGAAATATCTGTTCTCAGATTCCACAGAAATAAGGCTAGCAAAGAGATCCACGAAATACAGATGTAACTCTGTGAGTGGAAGTCACATATCACAGAGCAGTTTCTCAGAAAGCTTCTTTCCAGATTTCATCGGAGGATATTTCCTTTTTCAAGATAGCCCTCTAGGGGCTTCCAATTATCATTTTGCCAATTGCACAAGAACTGTCTTAGCGAAAGGCTTCTTGAGGGGAAAGCTGTAACTCTGTGAGATGATTTCACAGAACACAAAGAAGTTTCTCAGAAAGCTTCTTTCTCTTAGTTATGGGAGGATATTTCCTTTGGCCCTATAGTGTTCAAAGGGATCCGAAATATCTGTTCTCAGATTCCACAGAAATAAGGCTAGCAAAGAGATCCAGGAAATACAGATGTAACTCTGTGAGTGGAAGTCACATATCCCAGAGCAGTTTCTCAGAAAGCTTCTTTCCAGATTTCATCGGAGGATATTTCCTTTTTCAAAATAGTCCTCTATGGGCTTCCAAATATCACTTTGCCAATTCCAAAAGAACTGTCTTAGCGAAAGGCTTCTTGAGGGGAAAGCTGTAACTCTGTGAGATGATTTCAGAGAACACAAAGAAGGTTCTCAGAAAGCTTCTTTCTCTTTGTTATGGGAGGATATTTCCTTTGGCCCTATAGTCTTCAAAGGGATCCGAAATGTCTGTTCTCAGATTCCACAGAAATAAGGCTAGCAAAGAGACCCACGAAATACAGATGTAACTCTGTGAGTGGAAGTCACATATCACAGAGCAGTTTCTCAGAAAGCTTCTTTCCAGATTTCACCGGAGGATATTTCCTTTTTGACCGTAGACCTCCATGGGCTTCCAAATATCACTTTACCAATTCCACAAAAACTGTCTTAACGAAAGGCTTCTTGAGGGGAAAACTGTAACTCTGTGAGATGATTTCACAGAATACAAAGAAGTTTCTCAGGAAGATTCTTTCTCTTTGTTATGGGAGGATATTTCCTTTGTCCCTATAGTCTTCAAAGGGATTCTAAATATCTGCTCTCAGATTCGACAGAAATAAGGCTAGCAAAGAGATCCACGAAATACAGATGTAACTCTGTGAGTGGAAGTCACATATCACAGAGCAGTTTCTCAGAAAGCTTCTTTCCAGATTTCATCTGAGGATATTTCCTTTTTCACCATAGCCCTCTATGGGCTTCCAAATATCACTTTGCCAATTCCACAAGAACTGTCTTAGCGAAAGGCTTCTTGAGGGGAAAGCTCTAACTCTGTGAGATGATTTCAGACAACACAAAGAAGTTTCTCAGAAAGCTTCTTTCTCTTTGTTATCGGAAGATATTTCCTTTGGCACTGTAGTCTTCAAAGGGATCCGAAATATCTGTTCTCATATTCCACAGAAATAAGGCTAGCAAAGAGATCCACGAAATACAGATGTAACTCTGTAAGTGGAAGTCTCATATCACAGAGCAGTTTCTCAGAAACCTTCTTTCCAGATTTCATTGGAGGATATTTCCTTTTTAAAGATAGCCCTCTATGGGCTTCCAAATATCACTTTGCCAATTCCACAAGAACTGTCTTAACGAAAGGCTTCTTGAGAGGAAAGGTGTAACTCCGGGAGATGATTTCAGGGAAGACAATGAAGTTTCTCAGAAAGCTTCTTTGTCTTTGTTATGGGAGGATATTTCCTTTATCCCTATAGTCTTCATAGGGATCCGAAATATCTGTTCTCAGATTCCACAGAAATAAGGCTAGCAAAGAGACCCACGAAATACAGATGTAACTCTGTGAGTGGAAGTCACATATCACAGAGCAGTTTCTCAGAAAGCTTCTTTCCAGATTTCATCGGAGGATATTTCCTTTTTCAAGATAGCCCTCTATGGGCTTCCAAATATCACTTTGCCAATTCCACAAGAACTGTCTTATCGAAAGGCTTCTGGAGGGGAAAGCTGTAACTCTGGGAGATGATTTCACAGAACACAAAGAAGTTTCTCAGAAAGCTTCTTTCTCTTTGTTATCGGAGGATATTTCCTTTGGCCCTATAGTCTTCAACGGGATCTGAAATATCTGTTCTCAGATTCCACAGAAATAAGGCTAGCAAAGAGATCCACGAAATACAGATGTAACTCTGTGAGTGGAAGTCACATATCACAGAGCAGTTTCTCAGAAAGCTTCTTTCCAGATTTCTTTGGAGGATATTTCCTTTCTCACCATAGCCCTCTATGGGCTTCCAAATATCACTTTGCCAATTCCACAAGAACTGTCTTAGCGAAAGGCTTGATGAGGAGAAAGCTGTAACTCTGTGAGATGATTTCACAGAACACAAAGAAGTTTCTCAGAAAGCTTCTTTCTCTTTGTTATGGGAGGATATTTCCTTTGGCCCCATAGTCTTCAAAGGTATCCGAAATATCTGCTTTCAGATTCCACAGAAATAAGGCTAGCAAAGAGATCCACGAAATACAGATGTAACTCTGTGAGTGGAAGTCACATATCACAGAGCAGTTTCTCAGAAAGCTTCTTTCCAGATTTCATCGGAGGATATTTCCTTTTTCACCATAGCCCTCTATGGGCTTTCAAATATCACTTTGCCAATTCCACAAGAACTGTCTTAGCGAAAGGCTTCTTGAGGGGAAAGCTGTAACTCTGTGAAATGATTTCACAGAACACAAAGAAGTTTCTCAGAAAGCTTCTTTCTCTTTGTTATCGGAGGATATTTCCTTTGGCCCTATACTCTTCAAAGGGAGTCTAAATACCTGCTCTCAGATTCCACAGAAATAAGGCTAGCAAAGAGATCCAAGAAATACAGATGTAACTCTGTGAGTGGAAGTCACATATCACAGAGCAGTTTCTCAGAAAGCTTCTTTCCAGATTTCATTGGAGGATATTTCCTTTTTCACAATAGCCCTCTATGGGCTTCCAAATATCACTTTGCCAATTCCACAAGAACTGTCTTAGCGAAAGCCTTCTTGAGGGGAAAGCTGTAACTCTGGGAGTTGATTTCACAGAACACAACGAAGTTTCTCAGAACGCTTCCTTCTCTTTGTTATCAGAGGATATTTCCTTTGGCCCTATAGTCTTCAAAGGGATCCGAAATATCTGTTCTCAGATTCCACAGAAATAAGGCTAGCAAAGAGATCCACGAAATACAGATGTAACTCTGTGAGTGGAAGTCACATATCACAGAGCAGTTTCTCAGAAAGCTTCTTTCCAGATTTCATCGGAGGATATTTCCTTTTTCAAGATAGCCCTCTAGGGGCTTCCAATTATCATTTTGCCAATTGCACAAGAACTGTCTTAGCGAAAGGCTTCTTGAGGGGAAAGCTGTAACTCTGTGAGATGATTTCACAGAACACAATGAAGTTTCTCAGAAAGCTTCTTTCTCTTTGTTATCGGAGGATATTTCCTTTGGCACTATAGTCTTCAAAGGGATCCGAAATATCTGTTCTCAGATTCCACAGAAATAAGGCTAGCAAAGAGATCCACGAAATACAGATGTAACTCTGTGAGTGGAAGTCACATATCACAGAGCAGTTTCTCAGAAAACTTCTTTCCAGATTTCATCGGAGGATATTTCCTTTTTCACCATAGCCCTCTATGGGCTTCCAAATATCACTTTGCCAATTCCACAAGAACTGTCTTAGCGAAAGGCTTCTTGAGGGGAAAGCTGTAACTCTGTGAGATGATTTCACAGAACACAAAGAAGTTTCTCAGAAAGCTTCTTTCTCTTTGTTATCGGAGGATATTTCCTTTGCCCCTATAGTCTTCAAAGGGATCCGAAATATCTGTTCTCAGATTCCACAGAAATAAGGCTAGCAAAGAGATCCACGAAATACAGATGTAACTCTGTGAGTGGAAGTCACATATCCCAGAGCAGTTTCTCAGAAAGCTTCTTTCCAGATTTCATCGGAGGATATTTCCTTTGTCACCATAGCCCTCTAAGGGCTTCAAAATATTACTTTGCCAATTCCACAAGAACTGTCTTAGCGAAAGGCTTCTTGAGGGGAAAGCTGTAACTCTGTGAGATGATTTCACAGAACACAAAGAAGTTTCTCAGAACGCTTCCTTCTCTTTGTTATCGGAGGATATTTCCTTTGGCCCTATAGTCTTCAAAGGGATCCGAAATATCTGTTCTCAGATTCCACAGAAATAAGGCTAGCAAAGAGATCCACGAAATACAGATGTAACTCTGTGAGTGGAAGTCACATATCACAGAGCAGTTTCTCAGAAAGCTTCTTTCCAGATTTCATTGGAGGATATTTCCTTTTTCACCATAGCCCTCTATGGGCTTCCAAATATCACTTTGCCAATTCCACAAGGACTGTCTTAGCGAAAGGCTTCTTGAGGGGAAAGCTGTAACTCTGTGAGATGATTTCACAGAACACAAAGAAGTTTCTCAGAAAGCTTCTTTCTCTTTCTTATGGGAGGATATTTCCTTTGGCCCTATAGTCTTCAAAGGGATCCGAAATATCTGTTCTTAAATTCCACAGATATAAGGCTAGCAAAGAGATCCACGAAATACAGATATAACTCTGTGAGTGGAAGTCACATATCACATAGCAGTTTCTCAGAAAGCTTCTTTCCAGATTTCATTGGAGTATATTTCATTTTTCACAATAGCCCTCTATGGGATTCCAAATATCACTTTGCCAATTCCACAAGAACTGTCTTAGCGAAAGGCTTCTTGAGGGGAAAGCTGTAACTCTGGGAGATGATTTCACAGAACACAAAGAAGTTTCTAAGAAAGCTTCTTTCTCTTTGTTATCGGAGGATATTTCCTTTGGCCCTATAGTCTTCAAAGGGATCCGAAATATCTGTTCTCAGATTCCACAGAAATAAGGCTAGCAAAGAGATCCACGAAATACAGATGTAACTCTGTGAGTGGAAGTCACATATCACAGAGCAGTTTCTCAGAAAGCTTCTTTCCAGATTTCATCGGAGGATATTTCCTTTTTCAAAATAGCCCTCTATGGGCTTCCAAATATCACTTTGCCAATTCCACAAGAACTGTCTTAGCGAAAGGCTTCTTGAGGGGAAAGCTGTAACTCTGTGAGATGATTTCACAGAACACAATGAAGTTTCTCAGAAAACTTCTTTCTCTTTGTTATCGGAGGATATTTCCTTTGGCCCTATAGTCTTCAAAGGGATCCGAAATATCTGTTCTCAGATTCCACAGAAATAAGGCTAGCAAAGAGATCCACGAAATACAGATGTAACTCTGTGAGTGGAAGTCACATATCACAGAGCAGTTTCTCAGAAAGCTTCTTTCCAGATTTCATTGGACGATATTTCGTTTTTCACAATAGCCCTCTATGGGCTTCCAAATATCACTTTGCCAATTACACAAGAACTGTCTTAGCGAAAGGCTTCTTGAGGTGAAAGCTGTAACTCTGTGAGATGATTTCACAGAACACAAAGAAGTTACTCAGAAAGCTTCTTTCTCTTTGTTATGGGAGGATATTTCCTTTGGCCCTATAGTCTTCAAAGGGATCCGAAATATCTGTTCTCAGATTCCACAGAAATAAGGCTAGCAAAGAGATCCACGAAATACAGATGTAACTCTGTGAGTGGAAGTCTCATATCACAGAGGAGTTTCTCAGAAAGCTTCTTTCCAGATTTCATCGGAGGATATTTCCTTTTTCAAGATAGCCCTCTAGGGGCTTCCAATTATCATTTTGCCAATTCCACAAGAACTGTCTTAGAGAAAGGCTTCTTGAGGGGAAAGCGGTAACTCTGTGAGATGATTTCACAGAACACAATGAAGTTTCTCAGAAAGCTTCTTTCTCTTTGTTATCGGAGGATATTTCCTTTGGCCCTATAGTCTTCAAAGGGATCCGAAATATCTGTTCTCAGATTCCACAGAAATAAGGCTAGCAAAGAGATCCACGAAATACAGATGTAACTCTGTGAGTGGAAGTCACATATCCCAGAGCAGTTTCTCAGAAAGCTTCTTTCCAGATTTCATCGGAGGATATTTCCTTTGTCACCATAGCCCTCTAAGGGCTTCAAAATATTACTTTGCCAATTCCACAAGAACTGTCTTAGCGAAAGGCTTCTTGAGGGGAAAGCTGTAACTCTGTGAGATGATTTCACAGAACACAAAGAAGTTTCTCAGAAAGCTTTCTCTTTCTTATCGGAGGACATTTCCTTTGGCCCTATAGTCTTCAAAGGGATCCGAAATATCTGTTCTCAGATTCCAAAGAAATAAGGCTAGCAAAGAGATCCACGAAATACAGATGTAACTATGTGAGTGGAAGTCACATATCACAGAGCAGTTTCTCAGAAAGCTTCTTTCCAGATTTCATTGGAGGATATTTCCTTTTTCACCATAGCCCTCTATGGGCTTCCAAATATCACTTTGCCAATTCCACAAGAACAGTCTTAGCGAAAGGCTTCTTGAGGGGAAAGCTGTAACTCTGTGAGATGATTTCACAGAAGACAAAGAAGTATCTCAGAAAGCTTCTTTCTCTTTCTTATCTGAGGATATTTCCTTTGGCCCTATAGTCTTCAAAGGGATCCGAAATATCTGTTCTTATATTCCACAGAAATAAGGCTAGCAAAGAGATCCACGAAATACAGATGTAACTCTGTGAGTGGAAGTCACATATCACAGAGCAGTTTCTCAGAAAGCTTCTTTCCAGATTTCATTGGAGGATATTTCATTTTTCACAATAGCCCTCTATGGGATTCCAAATATCACTTTGCCAATTCCACAAGTACTGTCTTAGCGAAAGGCTTCTTGAGGGGAAAGCTGTAACTCTGGGAGATGATTTCACAGAACACAAAGAAGTTTCTCAGAAAGCTTCTTTCTCTTTGTTATCGGAGGATATTTCCTTTGGCCCTATAGTCTTCAAAGGGATCCGAAATATCTGTTCTCAGATTCCACAGAAATAAGGCTAGCAAAGAGATCCACGAAATACAGATGTAACTCTGTGAGTGGAAGTCACATATCACAGAGCAGTTTCTCAGAAAGCTTCTTTCCAGATTTCATCGGAGGATATTTCCTTTTTCAAAATAGCCCTCTATGGGCTTCCAAATATCACTTTGCCAATTCCACAAGAACTGTCTTAGGGAAAGGCTTCTTGAGGGGAAAGCTGTAACTCTGTGAGATGATTTCACAGAACACAATGAAGTTTCTCACAAAACTTCTTTCTCTTTGTTATCGGAGGATATTTCCTTTGGCCCTATACTCTTCAAAGGGAGTCTAAATACCTGTCTCAGATTCCACAGAAATAAGGCTAGCAAAGAGATCCAAGAAATACAGATGTAACTCTGTGAGTGGAAGTCACATATCACAGAGCAGTTTCTCAGAAAGCTTCTTTCCAGATTTCATTGGAGGATATTTCCTTTTTCACAATAGCCCTCTATGGGCTTCCAAATATCACTTTGCCAATTCCACAAGAACTGTCTTAGCGAAAGCCTTCTTGAGAGGAAAGCTGTAACTCTGGGAGTTGATTTCACAGAACACAACGAAGTTTCTCAGAACGCTTCCTTCTCTTTGTTATCGGAGGATATTTCCTTTGGCCCTATAGTCTTCAAAGGGATCCGAAATATCTGTTCTCAGATTCCACAGAAATAAGGCTAGCAAAGAGATCCACGAAATACAGATGTAACTCTGTGAGTGGAAGTCACATATCACAGAGCAGTTTCTCAGAAAGCTTCTTTCCAGATTTCATCGGAGGATATTTCCTTTTTCAAGATAGCCCTCTAGGGGCTTCCAATTATCATTTTGCCAATTCCACAAGAACTGTCTTAGAGAAAGGCTTCTTGAGGCGAAAGCGGTAACTCTGTGAGATGATTTCACAGAACACAATGAAGTTTCTCAGAAAGCTTCTTTCTCTTTGTCATCGGAGGTATTTCCTTTGGCACTATAGTCTTCAAAGGGATCCGAAATATCTGTTCTCAGATTCCACAGAAATAAGGCTAGCAAAGAGATCCACGAAATACAGATGTAACTCTGTGAGTGGAAGTCACATATCACAGAGCAGTTTCTCAGAAAACTTCTTTCCAGATTTCATCGGAGGATATTTCCTTTTTCACCATAGCCCTCTATGGGCTTCCAAATATCACTTTGCCAATTCCACAAGAACTGTCTTAGCGAAAGGCTTCTTGAGGGGAAAGGTGTAACTCTGTGAGATGATTTCACAGAACACAAAGAAGTTTCTCAGAAAGCTTCTTTCTCTTTGTTATCGGAGGATATTTCCTTTGGCCCTATAGTCTTCAAAGGGATCCGAAATATCTGTTCTCAGATTCCACAGAAATAAGGCTAGCAAAGAGATCCACGAAATACAGATGTAACTCTGTGAGTGGAAGTCACATATCCCAGAGCAGTTTCTCAGAAAGCTTCTTTCCAGATTTCATCGGAGGATATTTCCTTTGTCACCATAGCCCTCTAAGGGCTTCAAAATATTACTTTGCCAATTCCACAAGAACTGTCTTAGCGAAAGGCTTCTTGAGGGGAAAGCTGTAACTCTGTGAGATGATTTCACAGAACACAAAGAAGATTCTCAGAAAGCTTTCTCTTTCTTATCGGAGGATATTTCCTTTGGCCCTATAGTCTTCAAAGGGATCCGAAATATCTGTTCTCAGATTCCACAGAAATAAGGCTAGCAAAGAGATCCACGAAATACAGATGTAACTCTGTGAGTGGAAGTCACATATCACAGAGCAGTTTCTCAGAAAGCTTCTTTCCAGATTTCATTGGAGGATATTTCCTTTTTCACCATAGCCCTCTATGGGCTTCCAAATATCACTTTGCCAATTCCACAAGAACTGTCTTAGCGAAAGGCTTCTTGAGGGGAAAGCTGTAACTCTGTGAGATGATTTCACAGAACACAAAGAAGTTTCTCAGAAAGCTTCTTTCTCTTTGTTATCGGAGGATATTTCCTTTGGCCCTATAGTCTTCAAAGGGATCCGAAATATCTGTTCTCAGATTCCACAGAAATAAGGCTAGCAAAGAGTTCCACGAAATACAGATGTAACTCTGTGAGTGGAAGTCACATATCCCAGAGGAGTTTCTCAGAAAGCTTCTTTCCAGATTTCATCGGAAGATATTTCCTTTGTCACCATAGCCCTCTAAGGGCTTCAAAATATTACTTTGCCAATTCCACAAGAACTGTCTTAGCGAAAGGCTTCTTGAGGGGAAAGCTGTAACTCTGTGAGATGATTACACAGAACACAAAGAAGTTTCTCAGAAAGCTTTCTCTTTCTTATCGGAGGATATTTCCTTTGGCCCTATAGTCTTCAAAGGGATCCGAAATATCTGTTCTCAGATTCCACAGAAATAAGGCTAGCAAAGAGATCCACTAAATACAGATGTAACTCTGTGAGTGGAAGTCACATATCACAGAGCAGTTTCTCAGAAAGCTTCTTTCCAGATTTCATTGGAGGATATTTCCTTTTTCACCATAGCCCTCTATGGGCTTCCAAATATCACTTTGCCAATTCCACAAGGACTGTCTTAGCGAAAGGCTTCTTGAGGGGAAAGCTGTAACTCTGTGAGATGATTTCACAGAACACAAAGAAGTTTCTCAGAAAGCTTCTTTCTCTTTCTTATCGGAGGATATTTCCTTTGGCCCTATAGTCTTCAAAGGGATCCGAAATATCTGTTCTTAAATTCCACAGAAATAAGGCTAGCAAAGAGATCCACGAAATACAGATATAACTCTGTGAGTGGAAGTCACATATCACATAGCAGTTTCTCAGAAAGCTTCTTTCCAGATTTCATTGGAGTATATTTCATTTTTCACAATAGCCCTCTATGGGATTCCAAATATCACTTTGCCAATTCCACAAGAACTGTCTTAGCGAAAGGCTTCTTGAGGGGAAAGCTGTAACTCTGTGAGATGATTTCACAGAACACAAAGAAGTTTCTAAGAAAGCTTCTTTCTCCTTGTTATCGGAGGATATTTCCTTTGGCCCTATAGTCTTCAAAGGGATCCGAAATATCTGTTCTCAGATTCCACAGAAATAAGGCTAGCAAAGAGATCCACGAAATACAGATGTAACTCTGTGAGTGGAAGTCACATATCACAGAGCAGTTTCTCAGAAAGGTTTTTTCCAGATTTCATCGGAGGATATTTGCTTTTTCAAAATAGCCCTCTATGGGCTTCCAAATATCACTTTGCCAATTCCACAAGAACTGTCTTAGCGAAAGGCTTCTTGAGGGGAAAGCTGTAACTCTGTGAGATGATTTCACAGAACTCAATGAAGTTTCTCAGAAAACTTCTTTCTCTTTGTTATCGGAGGATATTTCCTTTGGCCCTATAGTCTTCAAAGGGATCCGAAATATCTGTTCTCAGATTCCACAGAAATAAGGCTAGCAAAGAGATCCACGAAATACAGATGTAACTCTGTGAGTGGAAGTCACATATCACAGAGCAGTTTCTCAGAAAGCTTCTTTCCAGACTTCATTGGACGATATTTCGTTTTTCACAATAGCCCTCTATGGGCTTCCATATATCACTTTGCCAATTACACAAGAACTGTCTTAGCGAAAGGCTTCTTGAGGTGAAAGCTGTAACTCTGTGAGATGATTTCACAGAACACAAAGAAGTTACTCAGAAAGCTTCTTTCTCTTTGTTATGGGAGGATATTTCCTTTGGCCCTATAGTCTTCAAAGGGATCCGAAATATCTGTTCTCAGATTCCACAGAAATAAGGCTAGCAAAGAGATCCACGAAATACAGATGTAACTCTGTGAGTGGAAGTCTCATATCACAGAGGAGTTTCTCAGAAAGCTTCTTTCCAGATTTCATCGGAGGATATTTCCTTTTTCAAGATAGCCCTCTAGGGGCTTGCAATTATCATTTTGCCAATTCCACAAGAACTGTCTTAGCGAAAGGCTTCTTGAGGGGAAAGCTGTAACTCTGTGAGATGATTTCACAGAACACAAAGAAGTTTCTCAGAAAGCTTTCTCTTTCTTATCGGAGGATATTTCCTTTGGCCCTATAGTCTTCAACGGGATCCGAAATATCTGTTCTCAGATTCCACAGAAATAAGGCTAGCAAAGAGATCCACGAAATACAGATGTAACTCTGTGAGTGGAAGTCACATATCACAGAGCAGTTTCTCAGAAAGCTTCTTTCCAGATTTCATCGGAGGATATTTCCTTTTTCAAGATAGCCCTCTAGGGGCTTCCAATTATCATTTTGCCAATTCCACAAGAACTGTCTTAGAGAAAGGCTTCTTGAGGGGAAAGCGGTAACTCTGTGAGATGATTTCACAGAACACAATGAAGTTTCTCAGAAAGCTTCTTTCTCTTTGTTATCGGAGGTATTTCCTTTGGCACTATAGTCTTCAAAGGGATCCGAAATATCTGTTCTCAGATTCCACAGAAATAAGGCTAGCAAAGAGATCCACGAAATACAGATGTAACTCTGTGAGTGGAAGTCACATATCACAGAGCAGTTTCTCAGAAAACTTCTTTCCAGATTTCATCGGAGGATATTTCCTTTTTCACCATAGCCCTCTATGGGCTTCCAAATATCACTTTGCCAATTCCACAAGAACTGTCTTAGTGAAAGGCTTCTTGAGGGGAAAGGTGTAACTCTGTGAGATGATTTCACAGAACACAAAGAAGTTTCTCAGAAAGCTTCTTTCTCTTTGTTATCGGAGGATATTTCCTTTGGCCCTATAGTCTTCAAAGGGATCCGAAATATCTGTTCTCAGATTCCACAGAAATAAGGCTAGCAAAGAGATCCACGAAATACAGATGTAACTCTGTGAGTGGAAGTCACATATCCCAGAGCAGTTTCTCAGAAAGCTTCTTTCCAGATTTCATCGGAGGATATTTCCTTTGTCACCATAGCCCTCTAAGGGCTTCAAAATATTACTTTGCCAATTCCACAAGAACTGTCTTAGCGAAAGGCTTCTTGAGGGGAAAGCTGTAACTCTGTTAGATGATTTCACAGAACACAAAGAAGATTCTCAGAAAGCTTTCTCTTTCTTATCGGAGGATATTTCCTTTGGCCCTATAGTCTTCAAAGGGATCCGAAATATCTGTTCTCAGATTCCACAGAAATAAGGCTAGCAAAGAGATCCACGAAATACAGATGTAACTCTGTGAGTGGAAGTCACATATCACAGAGCAGTTTCTCAGAAAGCTTCTTTCCAGATTTCATTGGAGGATATTTCCTTTTTCACCATAGCCCTCTATGGGCTTCCAAATATCACTTTGCCAATTCCACAAGAACTGTCTTAGCGAAAGGCTTCTTGAGGGGAAAGCTGTAACTCTGTGAGATGATTTCACAGAACACAAAGAAGTTTCTCAGAAAGCTTCTTTCTCTTTGTTATCGGAGGATATTTCCTTTGGCCCTATAGTCTTCAAAGGGATCCGAAATATCTGTTCTCAGATTCCACAGAAATAAGGCTAGCAAAGAGTTCCACGAAATACAGATGTAACTCTGTGAGTGGAAGTCACATATCCCAGAGGAGTTTCTCAGAAAGCTTCTTTCCAGATTTCATCGGAAGATATTTCCTTTGTCACCATAGCCCTCTAAGGGCTTCAAAATATTACTTTGCCAATTCCACAAGAACTGTCTTAGCGAAAGGCTTCTTGAGGGGAAAGCTGTAACTCTGTGAGATGATTACACAGAACACAAAGAAGTTTCTCAGAAAGCTTTCTCTTTCTTATCGGAGGATATTTCCTTTGGCCCTATAGTCTTCAAAGGGATCCGAAATATCTGTTCTCAGATTCCACAGAAATAAGGCTAGCAAAGAGATCCACTAAATACAGATGTAACTCTGTGAGTGGAAGTCACATATCACAGAGCAGTTTCTCAGAAAGCTTCTTTCCAGATTTCATTGGAGGATATTTCCTTTTTCACCATAGCCCTCTATGGGCTTCCAAATATCACTTTGCCAATTCCACAAGGACTGTCTTAGCGAAAGGCTTCTTGAGGGGAAAGCTGTAACTCTGTGAGATGATTTCACAGAACACAAAGAAGTTTCTCAGAAAGCTTCTTTCTCTTTCTTATCGGAGGATATTTCCTTTGGCCCTATAGTCTTCAAAGGGATCCGAAATATCTGTTCTTAAATTCCACAGAAATAAGGCTAGCAAAGAGATCCACGAAATACAGATATAACTCTGTGAGTGGAAGTCACATATCACATAGCAGTTTCTCAGAAAGCTTCTTTCCAGATTTCATTGGAGTATATTTCATTTTTCACAATAGCCCTCTATGGGATTCCAAATATCGCTTTGCCAATTCCACAAGAACTGTCTTAGCGAAAGGCTTCTTGAGGGGAAAGCTGTAACTCTGTGAGATGATTTCACAGAACACAAAGAAGTTTCTAAGAAAGCTTCTTTCTCCTTGTTATCGGAGGATATTTCCTTTGGCCCTATAGTCTTCAAAGGGATCCGAAATATCTGTTCTCAGATTCCACAGAAATAAGGCTAGCAAAGAGATCCACGAAATACAGATGTAACTCTGTGAGTGGAAGTCACATATCACAGAGCAGTTTCTCAGAAAGCTTTTTTCCAGATTTCATCGGAGGATATTTGCTTTTTCAAAATAGCCCTCTATGGGCTTCCAAATATCACTTTGCCAATTCCACAAGAACTGTCTTAGCGAAAGGCTTCTTGAGGGGAAAGCTGTAACTCTGTGAGATGATTTCACAGAACTCAATGAAGTTTCTCAGAAAACTTCTTTCTCTTTGTTATCGGAGGATATTTCCTTTGGCCCTATAGTCTTCAAAGGGATCCGAAATATCTGTTCTCAGATTCCACAGAAATAAGGCTAGCAAAGAGATCCACGAAATACAGATGTAACTCTGTGAGTTGAAGTCACATATCACAGAGCAGTTTCTCAGAAAGCTTCTTTCCAGACTTCATTGGACGATATTTCGTTTTTCACAATAGCCCTCTATGGGCTTCCATATATCACTTTGCCAATTACACAAGAACTGTCTTAGCGAAAGGCTTCTTGAGGTGAAAGCTGTAACTCTGTGAGATGATTTCACAGAACACAAAGAAGTTACTCAGAAAGCTTCTTTCTCTTTGTTATGGGAGGATATTTCCTTTGGCCCTATAGTCTTCAAAGGGATCCGAAATATCTGTTCTCAGATTCCACAGAAATAAGGCTAGCAAAGAGATCCACGAAATACAGATGTAACTCTGTGAGTGGAAGTCTCATATCACAGAGGAGTTTCTCAGAAAGCTTCTTTCCAGATTTCATCGGAGGATATTTCCTTTTTCAAGATAGCCCTCTAGGGGCTTGCAATTATCATTTTGCCAATTCCACAAGAACTGTCTTAGCGAAAGGCTTCTTGAGGGGAAAGCTGTAACTCTGTGAGATGATTTCACAGAACACAAAGAAGTTTCTCAGAAAGCTTTCTCTTTCTTATCGGAGGATATTTCCTTTGGCCCTATAGTCTTCAACGGGATCCGAAATATCTGTTCTCAGATTCCACAGAAATAAGGCTAGCAAAGAGATCCACGAAATACAGATGTAACTCTGTGAGTGGAAGTCACATATCACAGAGCAGTTTTTCAGAAAGCTTCTTTCCAGATTTCATCTGAGGATATTTCCTTTTTCACCATAGCCCTCTATGGGCTTCCAAATATCACTTTGCCAATTCCACAAGAACTGTCTTAGCGAAAGGCTTCTTGAGGGGAAAGCTGTAACTCTGTGAGATGATTTCACAGAACACGAAGAAGTATCTCAGAAAGCTTCTTTCTCTTTCTTATCTGAGGATATTTCCTTTGGCCCTATAGTCTTCAAAGGGATCCGAAATATCTGTTCTCAGATTCCACAGAAATAAGGCTAGCAAAGAGATCCACGAAATACAGATGTAACTCTGTGAGTGGAAGTCACATATCACAGAGCAGTTTCTCAGAAAGCTTCTTTCCAGATTTCATCGGAGGATATTTCCTTTTTCAATATAGCCCTCTATGGGCTTCCAAATATCACTTTGCCAATTCCACAAGAACTGTCTTAGGGAAAGGCTTCTTGAGGGGAAAGCTTTAACTCTGTGAGATGATTTCACAAAACACAAAGAAGTTTCTCAGAAAGCTTCTTTCTCTTTGTTATCGGAGGATATTTCCTTTGGCCCTATAGTCTTCAAAGGGATCCGAAATATCTGTTCTCACATTCCACAGAAATAAGGCTAGCAAAGAGATCCACGAAATACAGATGTAACTCTGTGAGTGGAAGTCTCATATCACAGAGGAGTTCCTCAGAAAGCTTCTTTCCAGATTTCATCGGAGGATATTACCTTTTTCAAGATAGCCCTCTAGGGGCTTCCAATTATCATTTTGCCAATTCCACAAGAACTGTCTTAGCGAAAGGCTTCTTGAGGGGAAAGCTGTAACTCTGTGAGATTATTTCACAGAACACAAAGAAGTTTCTCAGAAAGCTTCTTTCTCTTTGTTATCGGAGGATATTTCCTTTGGCCCTATAGTCTTCAAAGGGATCCGAAATATCTGTTCTCAGATTCCACAGAAATAAGGCTAGCAAAGAGATCCAGGAAATACAGATGTAACTCTGTGAGTGAAAGTCACATATCACAGAGCAGTTTCTCAGAAAGCTTGTTTCCAGATTTCATCGGAGGATATTTCCTTTTTCACCATAGCCCTCTATGGGCTTCCAAATATCACTTTGCCAATTCCGCAAGAACTGTCTTAGCGAAAGGCTTCTGGAGGGGAAAGCTGTAACTCTGTGAGATGATTTCACAGAACACAAAGAAGTTTCTCAGAAAGCTTCTTTCTCTTTGTTATCCGAGGATATTTCCTTTGACCCTACAATCTTCAAAGGGATTCTAAATATCTGCTCTCAGATTCCACAGAAATAAGGCTAGCAAAGAGATCCACGAAATACAGATGTAACTCTGTGAGTGGAAGTCACATATCACAGAGCAGTTTCTCAGAAAGGTTCTTTCCAGATTTCATCGGAGGATATTTCCTTTTTCACCATAGCCCTCTATGGGCTTCCAAATATCACTTTGCCAATTCCACAAGAACTGTCTTAGCTAAAGGCTTCTTGAGGGGAAAGCTGTAACTCTGTGAGATGATTTCACAGAACACAAAGAAGTTTCTCAGAAAGCTTCTTTCTCTTTGTTATCGGAGGATATTTCCTTTGGCCCTATAGTCTTCAAAGGGATCCGAAATATCTGTTCTCAGATTCCACAGAAATAAGGCTAGCAAAGAGATCCACGAAATACAGATGTAACTCTGTGAGTGGAAGTCACATATCACAGAGCAGTTTCTCAGAAAGCTTCTTTCCAGATTTCATTGGAGGATATTTCATTTCTCACAGTAGCCCTCTATGGGATTCCAAATATCACTTTGCCAATTCCACAAGAACTGTCTGAGCGAAAGGCTTCTTGAGGGGAAAGCTGTAACTCTGTGAGATGATTTCACAGAACACAAAGAAGTTTCTCAGAAAGCTTCTTTCTCTTTGTTATGGGAGGATATTTCCTTTGGCCTATAGTCTTCAAAGGGATCCGAAATATCTGTTCTCAGATTCCACAGAAATAAGGCTAGCAAAGAGATCCACGAAATACAGATGTAACTCTGTGAGTGGAAGTCACATATCACAGAGCAGTTTCTCAGAAACTTCTTTACAGACTTCATTGGACGATATTTCGTTTTTCACAATAGCCCTCTATGAGCTTCCAAATATCACTTTGCCAATTCCACAAGAACTGTCTTAGCGAAAGGCTTCTTGAGGTGAAAGCTGTAACTCTGTGAGATGATTTCACAGAACACAAAGAAGTTTCTCAGAAAGCTTCTTTCTCTTTGTTATGGGAGGATATTTCCTTTGGCCCTATAGTCTTCAAAGGGATCCGAAATATCTGTTCTCAGATTCCACAGAAATAAGGCTAGCAAAGAGACCCACGAAATACAGATGTAACTCTGTGAGTGGAAGTCTCATATTACAGAGGAGTTTCTCAGAAAGCTTCTTTCCAGACTTCATCGGATGATATTTCCTTTTTCACCATAGCCCTCTATGGGCTTCCAAATATCACTTTGCCAATGCCACAAGAACTGTCTTAGCGAAAGGCTTCTTGAGGGGAAAGCTGTAACTCTGGGAGATGATTTCACAGAACACAAAGTAGTTTCTCAGAAAGCTTCTTTCTCTTTGTTATCGGAGGATATTTCCTTTGGCCCTATAGTCTTCAAAGGGATCCGAAATATCTGTTCTCAGATTCCACAGAAATAAGGCTAGCAAAGAGATCCACGAAATACAGATGTAACTCTGTGAGTGAAAGTCACATATCACAGAGCAGTTTCTCAGAAAGCTTGTTTCCAGATTTCATCGGAGGATATTTCCTTTTTCACCATAGCCCTCTATGGGCTTCCAAATATCACTTTGCCAATTCCACAAGAACTGTCTTAGCGAAAGGCTTCTTGAGGGGAAAGCTGTAACTCTGTGAGACGATTTCACAGAACACAAAGAAGTTTCTCAGAAAGTTTCTTTCTCTTTGTTATCCGAGGATATTTCCTTTGGCCCTACAGTCTTCAAAGGGATTCTAAATATCTGCTCTCAGATTCCACAGAAATAAGGCTAGCAAAGAGATCCACGAAATACAGATGTAACTCTGTGAGTGGAAGTCACGTATCACAGAGCAGTTTCTCAGAAAGCTTCTTTCCAGATTTCATCGGAGGATATTTCCATTTTCACCATAGCCCTCTATGGGCTTCCAAATATCACTTTGCCAATTCCACAAGATCTGTCTTAGCGAAAGGCTTCTTGAGGGGAAAGCTGTAACTCTGTGAGATGATTTCACAGAACACAAAGAAGTTTCTCAGAAAGCTTCTTTCTCTTTGTTATGTGAGGATATTTCCTTTGGCCCTATAGCCTTCAAAGGGATTCTAAGTATCTGCTCTCAGATTCCACAGAAATAAGGCTAGCAAAGAGATCCACGAAATACAGATGAAACTCTGTGAGTGGAAGTCACATATCACAGAGCAGTTTCTCAGAAAGCTTCTTTCCAGATTTCATCTGAGGATATTTCCTTTTTCACCATAGCCCTCTATGGGCTTCCAAATATCACTTTGCCAATTAAACAAGAACTCTCTTAGTGAAAGGCTTCTTGAGGGGAAAGCTGTAACTCTGTGAGATGATTTCACAGAACACAAAGAAGTTTCTCAGAAAGCTTCTTTCTCTTTGTTATCGGAGGATATTTCCTTTGGCCCTATACTCTTCACAGGGATCCGAAATATCTGTTCTCAGATTCCACAGAAATAAGGCTAGCAAAGAGATCCACGAAATACAGATGTAACTCTGTGAGTGGAAGTCACATATCACAGAGCAGTTTCTCAGAAGGCTTCTTTCCAGATTTCATCGGAGGATATTTCCTTTTTCACCATAGCCGTCTATGGGCTACCAAATATCACTTTGCCAATTCCACAAGAACAGTCTTAGCGAAAGGATTCTTGAGGGGAAAGCTGTAACTCTGTGAGATGATTTCACAGAACACAAAGAAGTTTCTCAGAAAGCTTCTTTCTCTTTGTTATGGGAGGATATTTCCTTTGGCCCTATAGTCTTCAAAGGGATTCTAAATATCTGCTTTCAGATTCCACAGAAATAAGGCTAGCAAAGAGATCCACGAAATACAGATGTAACTCTGTGAGTGGAAGTCACATATCACAGAGCAGTTTCTCAGAAAGCTTCTTTCCAGATTTCATCGGAGGATATTTCCTTTTTCACCATAGCCCTCTATGGGCTTCCAAATATCACTTTGCCAATTCCAAAAGAACTGTCTTAGCGAAAGGCTTCTTGAGAGGAAAGCTGTAACTCTGTGAGATGATTTCAGAGAACACAAAGAAGTTTCTCAGAAAACTTCTTCCTCTTTGTTATGGGAGGATATTTCCTTTGGCCATATAGTCTTCAAAGGGATCTGAAATATCTGTTCTCAGATTCCACAGAAATAAGGCTAGCAAAGAGATCCACGAAATACAGATGTAACTCTGTGAGTGGAAGTCACATATCACAGAGCAGTTTCTCAGAAAGCTTCTTTGCAGATTTCATCTGAGGATATTTCCTTTTTCACCATAGCCCTCTATGGGCTTCCAAATATCACTTTGCCAATTCCACAAGAACTGTCTTAGCGAAAGCCTTCTGAACAGAAAGCTGTAACTCTGTGAGATGATTTCACAGAACACAAAGAAGTTTCTCAGAAAACTTCTTCCTCTTTGTTATGGGAGGATATTTCCTTTGGCCATATAGTCTTCAAAGGGATCTGAAATATCTGTTCTCAGATTCCACAGAAATAAGGCTAGCAAAGAGATCCACGAAATACAGATGTAACTCTGTGAGTGGAAGTCACATATCACAGAGCAGTTTCTCAGAAAGCTTCTTTGCAGATTTCATCTGAGGATATTTCCTTTTTCACCATAGCCCTCTATGGGCTTCCAAATATCACTTTGCCAATTCCACAATAACTGTCTTAGCGAAAGGCTTCCTGAGGGGAAAGCTGCAACTCTGTGAGATGATTTCACAGAACACAAAGAAGTTTCTCAGAAAACTTCTTTCTCTCTGTTATGCGAGGATATTTCCATTGGCCCTATAGTCTTCAAAGGGATCTGAAATATCTGTTCTCAGATTCCACAGAAATAAGGCTAGCAAAGAGATCCAGGAAATACAGATGTAACTCTGTGAGTGGAAGTCACATATCAAAGAGCAGTTTCTCAGAAAGCTTCTTTGCAGATTTCATCTGAGGATATTTCCTTTTTCACCATAGCCCTCTATGGGCTTCCAAATATCACTTTGCCAATTCCACACGAACTGTCTTAGCGAAAGCCTTCTTGAGGGAAAAGCTGTAACTCTGTGAGATGATTTCACAGAACACAAAGAAGTTTCTCAGAAAGCTTCTTTCTCTTTGTTATCGGAGGATATTTCCTTTGGCCCTATAGTCTTCAAAGGGATCCGAAATATCTGTTCTCAGATTCCACAGAAATAAGGCTAGCAAAGAGATCCACGAAATACAGATGTAACTCTGTGAGTGGAAGTCACATATCACAGAGCAGTTTCTCAGAAAGCTTCTTTCCAGATTTCATCGGAGGATATTTCCTTTGTCACCATAGCCCTCTATGGGCTTCCAAATATCACTTTGCCAATTCCACAAGAAGTGTCTTATCGAAACGCTTCTTGAGGGGAAAGCTGTAACTCTGTGAGATGATTTCACAGAACACAAAGAAGTTTCTCACAAAGCTTCTTTTTCTTTCTTATCGGAGGATATTTCTTTGGCCCTATAGTCTTCAAAGGGATCCGAAATATCTGTTCTCAGATTCCACAGAAATGAGGCTAGCAAAGAGATCCACGAAATACAGATGTAACTCTGTGAGTGGAAGTCACATATCACAGAGCAGTTTCTCAGAAAGCTTCTTTCCAGATTTCATTGGAGGATATTTCCTTTTTCACAATAGCCCTCTATGGGCTTCCAAATATCACTTTGCCAATTCCACAAGAACTGTCTTAGCGAAAGCCTTCTTGAGGGGAAAGCTGTAACTCTGGGAGATGATTTCACAGAACAGAAAGAAGTTTCTCAGAACGCTTCCTTCTCTTTGTTATCGGAGGATATTTCCTTTGGCCCTAAAGTCTTCAAAGGGATCCGAAATATCTGTTCTCAGATTCCACAGAAATAAGGCTAGCAAAGAGATCCACGAAATACAGATGTAACTCTGTGAGTGGAAGTCACATATCACAGAGCAGTTTCTCAGAAAGCTTCTTTCCAGATTTCATCGGAGGATATTTCCTTTTTCAAGATAGCCCTCTAGGGGCTTCCAATTATCGTTTTGCCAATTCCACAAGAACTGTCTTAGCGAAAGGCTTCTTGAGGGGAAAGCTGTAACTCTGTGAGATGATTTCACAGAACACAATGAAGTTTCTCAAAAAGCTTCTTTCTCTTTGTTATCGGAGGATATTTCCTTTGGCACTGTAGTCTTCAAAGGGATCAGAAATATCTGTTCTCAGATTCCACAGAAATAAGGCTAGCAAAGAGATCCACGAAATACAGATGTAACTCTGTGAGTGGAAGTCACATATCACAGAGCAGTTTCTCAGAAGGCTTCTTTCCAGATTTCATCGGAGGATATTTCCTTTTTCACCATAGCCGTCTATGGGCTACCAAATATCACTTTGCCAATTCCACAAGAACAGTCTTAGCGAAAGGATTCTTGAGGGGAAAGCTGTAACTCTGTGAGATGATTTCACAGAACACAAAGAAGTTTCTCAGAAAGCTTCTTTCTCTTTGTTATGGGAGGATATTTCCTTTGGCCCTATAGTCTTCAAAGGGATTCTAAATATCTGCTTTCAGATTCCACAGAAATAAGGCTAGCAAAGAGATCCACGAAATACAGATGTAACTCTGTGAGTGGAAGTCACATATCACAGAGCAGTTTCTCAGAAAGCTTCTTTCCAGATTTCATCGGAGGATATTTCCTTTTTCACCATAGCCCTCTATGGGCTTCCAAATATCACTTTGCCAATTCCAAAAGAACTGTCTTAGCGAAAGGCTTCTTGAGAGGAAAGCTGTAACTCTGTGAGATGATTTCAGAGAACACAAAGAAGTTTCTCAGAAAACTTCTTCCTCTTTGTTATGGGAGGATATTTCCTTTGGCCATATAGTCTTCAAAGGGATCTGAAATATCTGTTCTCAGATTCCACAGAAATAAGGCTAGCAAAGAGATCCACGAAATACAGATGTAACTCTGTGAGTGGAAGTCACATATCACAGAGCAGTTTCTCAGAAAGCTTCTTTGCAGATTTCATCTGAGGATATTTCCTTTTTCACCATAGCCCTCTATGGGCTTCCAAATATCACTTTGCCAATTCCACAAGAACTGTCTTAGCGAAAGCCTTCTGAACAGAAAGCTGTAACTCTGTGAGATGATTTCACAGAACACAAAGAAGTTTCTCAGAAAACTTCTTCCTCTTTGTTATGGGAGGATATTTCCTTTGGCCATATAGTCTTCAAAGGGATCTGAAATATCTGTTCTCAGATTCCACAGAAATAAGGCTAGCAAAGAGATCCACGAAATACAGATGTAACTCTGTGAGTGGAAGTCACATATCACAGAGCAGTTTCTCAGAAAGCTTCTTTGCAGATTTCATCTGAGGATATTTCCTTTTTCACCATAGCCCTCTATGGGCTTCCAAATATCACTTTGCCAATTCCACAAGAACTGTCTTAGCGAAAGGCTTCCTGAGGGGAAAGCTGCAACTCTGTGAGATGATTTCACAGAACACAAAGAAGTTTCTCAGAAAACTTCTTTCTCTCTGTTATGCGAGGATATTTCCTTTGGCCCTATAGTCTTCAAAGGGATCTGAAATATCTGTTCTCAGATTCCACAGAAATAAGGCTAGCAAAGAGATCCAGGAAATACAGATGTAACTCTGTGAGTGGAAGTCACATATCAAAGAGCAGTTTCTCAGAAAGCTTCTTTGCAGATTTCATCTGAGGATATTTCCTTTTTCACCATAGCCCTCTATGGGCTTCCAAATATCACTTTGCCAATTCCACACGAACTGTCTTAGCGAAAGCCTTCTTGAGGGAAAAGCTGTAACTCTGTGAGATGATTTCACAGAACACAAAGAAGTTTCTCAGAAAGCTTCTTTCTCTTTGTTATCGGAGGATATTTCCTTTGGCCCTATAGTCTTCAAAGGGATCCGAAATATCTGTTCTCAGATTCCACAGAAATAAGGCTAGCAAAGAGATCCACGAAATACAGATGTAACTCTGTGAGTGGAAGTCACATATCACAGAGCAGTTTCTCAGAAAGCTTCTTTCCAGATTTCATCGGAGGATATTTCCTTTGTCACCATAGCCCTCTATGGGCTTCCAAATATCACTTTGCCAATTCCACAAGAAGTGTCTTATCGAAACGCTTCTTGAGGGGAAAGCTGTAACTCTGTGAGATGATTTCACAGAACACAAAGAAGTTTCTCAAAAAGCTTCTTTTTCTTTCTTATCGGAGGATATTTCTTTGGCCCTATAGTCTTCAAAGGGATCCGAAATATCTGTTCTCAGATTCCACAGAAATGAGGCTAGCAAAGAGATCCACGAAATACAGATGTAACTCTGTGAGTGGAAGTCACATATCACAGAGCAGTTTCTCAGAAAGCTTCTTTCCAGATTTCATTGGAGGATATTTCCTTTTTCACAATAGCCCTCTATGGGCTTCCAAATATCACTTTGCCAATTCCACAAGAACTGTCTTAGCGAAAGCCTTCTTGAGGGGAAAGCTGTAACTCTGGGAGATGATTTCACAGAACAGAAAGAAGTTTCTCAGAACGCTTCCTTCTCTTTGTTATCGGAGGATATTTCCTTTGGCCCTAAAGTCTTCAAAGGGATCCGAAATATCTGTTCTCAGATTCCACAGAAATAAGGCTAGCAAAGAGATCCACGAAATACAGATGTAACTCTGTGAGTGGAAGTCACATATCACAGAGCAGTTTCTCAGAAAGCTTCTTTCCAGATTTCATCGGAGGATATTTCCTTTTTCAAGATAGCCCTCTAGGGGCTTCCAATTATCGTTTTGCCAATTCCACAAGAACTGTCTTAGCGAAAGGCTTCTTGAGGGGAAAGCTGTAACTCTGTGAGATGATTTCACAGAACACAATGAAGTTTCTCAAAAAGCTTCTTTCTCTTTGTTATCGGAGGATATTTCCTTTGGCACTGTAGTCTTCAAAGGGATCAGAAATATCTGTTCTCAGATTCCACAGAAATAAGGCTAGCAAAGAGATCCACGAAATACAGATGTAACTCTGTGAGTGGAAGTCACATATCACAGAGCAGTTTCTCAGAAAGCTTGTTTCCAGATTTCATCGGAGGATATTTCCTTTTTCACCGTAGCCCTTTATGGGCTTCCAAATATCACTTTGCCAATTCCACAAGAACTGTCTTAGCGAAAGGCTTCTTGAGGGGAAAGCTGTAACTCTGTGAGATGATTTCACAGAACACAAAGAAGTTTCTCAGAAAGCTTCTTTCTCTTTGTTATCCGAGGATATTTCCTTTGGCCCTACAGTCTTCAAAGGGATTCAAAATATCTGCTCTCAGATTCCACAGAAATAAGGCTAGCAAAGAGATACAGGAAATACAGATGTAACTCTGTGAGTGGAAGTCACATATCCCAGAGCAGTTTCTCAGAAAGCTTCTTTCCAGATTTCATCGGAGGATATTTCCTTTTTCACCATAGCCCTCTATGGGCTTCCAAATATCACTTTGCCAATTCCACAAGAACTGTCTTAGCGAAAGGCTTCTTGAGGGGAAAGCTGTAACTCTGTGAGATGATTTCACAGAACACAAAGAAGTTTCTCAGAAAGCTTCTTTCTCTTTGTTATCTTAAGATATTTCCTTTGCCCCTATAGTCTTCAAAAGGATCCGAAATATCTGTTTTCAGATTCCACAGAAATAAGGCTAGCAAAGAGATCCACGAAATACAGATGTAACTCTGTGAGTGGAAGTCACATATCACAGAGCAGTTTCTCAGAAGCTTCTTTCCAGATTTCATCGGAGGATATTTCCTTTTTCAAGATAGCCCTCTATGGGCTTCCAAATATCACTTTGCCAATTCCACAAGAACTGTCTTAGCGAAAGGCTTCTTGAGAGGAAAGCTGTAACTCTGGGAGATGATTTCACAGAACACAATGAAGTTTCTCAGAAAGCTTCTTTCTCTTTGTTATGGGAGGATATTTCCTTTCTCCCTATAGTCTTCAAAGGGATCCGAAATATCTGTTCTCAGATTCCACAGAAATAAGGCTAGCAAAGAGATCCACGAAATACAGATGTAACTCTGTTAGTGGAAGTCACATATCTCAGAGCAGTTTCTCAGAAAGCTTCTTTCCAGATTTCATTGGAGGATATTTCCTTTTTCACCATAGCCCTCTATGGGCTTCCAAATATCACTTTGCCAATTCCACAAGAATTGTCTTAGCGAAAGGCTTCTTGAGGGGAAAGCTGTAACTCTGTGAGATGACTTCACAGAACACAAAGAAGTTTCTCAGAAAGCTTCTTTCTCTTTGTTATGGGAGGATATTTCCTTTGGCCCTATAGTCTTCAAAGGGATCCGAAATATCTGTTCTCAGATTCCACAGAAATAAGGCTAGCAAATAGATCCACGAAATACAGATGTAACTCTGTTTGTGGAAGTCCCATATCACAGAGCAGTTTCTCAGAAAGCTTCTTTCCAGATTTCATCGGAGGATATTTCCTTTTTCACCATAGCCCTCTATGGGCTTCCAAATATCACTTTGCCAATTCCACAAGAAATGTCTTAGCGAAAGGCTTCTTGAGGGGAAAGCTGTAACTCAGTGAGATGATTTCACAGAACACAAAGAAGTTTCTCAGAAAGCTTCTTTCTCTTTGTTATGGGAGGATATTTCCTTTGGCCCTATAGTCTTCAAAGGGATTCTAAATATCTGCTCTCAGATTCCACAGAAATAAGGCTAGCAAAGAGATCCACGAAATACAGATGAAACTGTGTGAGTGGAAGTCACATATCACAGAGCAGTTTCTCAGAAAGCTTCTTTCCAGATTTCATCTGAGGATATTTCCTTTTTCACCATAGCCCTCTATGGGCTTCCAAATATCACTTTGCCAATTCCACAAGAACTGTCTTAGCGAAAGGCTTCTTGAGGGGAAAGCTGTAACTCTGTGAGATGATTTCACAGAACACAATGAAGTTTCTCAAAAAGCTTCTTTCTCTTTGTTATCGGAGGATATTTCCTTTGGCACTGTAGTCTTCAAAGGGATCCGAAATATCTGTTCTCAGATTCCACAGAAATAAGGCTAGCAAGGAGATCCACGAAATACAGATGTAACTCTGTGAGTGGAAGTCACATATCACAGAGCAGTTTCTCAGAAAGCTTCTTTCCAGATTTCATCGGAGGATATTTCCTTTTTCACCCTAGCCCTCTATGGGCTTCCAAATATCACTTTGCCAATTCCACAAGAACTGTCTTAGCGAAAGGCTTCTTGAGGGGAAAGCTGTAATTCTGTGAGATGATTTCACAGAACACAAAGAAGTTTCTGAGAAAGCTTCTTTCTCATTGTTATCGTAAGATATTTCCTTTGGCCCTATAGTCTTCAAAAGGATCCGAAATATCTGTTTTCAGATTCCACAGAAATAAGACTAGCAAAGAGATCCACGAAATACAGATGTAACTCTGTGAGTGGAAGTCACATATCACAGAGCAGTTTCTCAGAAGCTTCTTTCCAGATTTCATCGGAGGATATTTCCTTTTTCAAGATAGCCCTCTATGGGCTTCCAAATATCACTTTGCCAATTCCACAAGAACTGTCTTAGCGAAAGGCTTCTTGAGAGGAAAGCTGTAACTCTGGGAGATGATTTCACAGAACACAATGAAGTTTCTCAGAAAGCTTCTTTCTCTTTGTTATGGGAGGATATTTCCTTTCTCCCTATAGTCTTCAAAGGGATCCGAAATATCTGTTCTCAGATTCCACGGATATAAGGCTATCAAAGAGATCCACGAAATACAGATGTAACTCTGTTAGTGGAAGTCACATATCACAGAGCAGTTTCTCAGAAAGCTTCTTTCCAGATTTCATTGGAGGATATTTCCTTTTTCACAATAGCCCTCTATGGGCTTCCAAATATCACTTTGCCAATTCCACAAGAACTGTCTTAGCGAAAGGCTTCTTGAGGGGAAAGCTGTAACTCTGTGAGATGATTTCACAGAACACAAAGAAGTTTCTCAGAAAGCTTCTTTCTCTTTGTTATCGGAGGATATTTCCTTTGGCCCTATAGTCTTCAAAGGGATCCGAAATATCTGTTCTCAGATTCCATAGAAATAAGGCTAGCAAAGAGATCCACGAAATACAGATGTAACTCTGTGAGTGGAAGTCACATATCACAGAGCAGTTTCTCAGAAAGCTTCTTTCCAGATTTCATCGGAGGATATTTCCTTTTTCACCGTAGCCCTCTATGGGCTTCCAAATATCACTTTGCCAATTCCACAAGAACTGTCTTAGCGAAAGGCTGCTTGAGGGGAAAGCTGTAACTCTGTGAGATGATTTCACAGAACACAAAAAAGTTTCTCAGAAAGCTTCTTTCTCT
The DNA here is from genome assembly GCF_049350105.2 of Macaca mulatta. NCBI lineage: Eukaryota > Metazoa > Chordata > Mammalia > Primates > Cercopithecidae > Macaca > Macaca mulatta. Next base: position 35,702,074 of record NC_133417.1, read on the forward strand.
TTGTTATGGGAGGATATTTCCTTTGGCCCTATAGTCTTCAAAGGGATTCTAAATATCTGATTTCAGATTCCACAGAAATAAGGCTAGCAAAGAGATCCACGAAATACAGATGTAACTCTGTGAGTGGAAGTCACATATCACAGAGCAGTTTCTCAGAAAGCTTCTTTCCAGATTTCATCGGAGGATATTTCCTTTTTCAAGATAGCCCTCTATGGGCTTCCAAATATCACTTTGCCTATTCCACAAGAACTGTCTTAGCGAAAGGCTTCTTGAGGGGAAAGCTGTAACTCTGTGAGATGATTTCACAGAACACAAAGAAGTTTCTCAGAAAGCTTCTTTCTCTTTGTTTTGGGAGGATATTTCCTTTGGCCCTACAGTCTTCAAAGGGATTCTAAATATCTTCTCTCAGATTCCACAGAAATAAGGCTAGCAAAGAGATCCAGGAAATACAGATGTAACTCTGTGAGTGGAAGTCACATATCACAGAGCAGGTTCTCAGAAAGCTTCTTTCCAGATTTCATCGGAGGATATTTCCTTTTTCACCACAGCCCTCTATGGGCTTCCAAATATCACTTTGCCAATTCCACAAGAACTGTCTTAGCGAAAGGCTTCTTGAGGGGAAAGCTGTAACTCTGGGAGATGATTTCACAGAACACAAAGAAGTTTCTCAGAAAGCTTCTTTCTCTTTGTTATGGGAGGATATTTCCGTTGGCCCTATAGTCTTCGAAGGGATTCTAAATATCTGCTTTCTGATTCCACAGAAATAAGGCTAGCAAAGAGATCCACGAAATACAGATGTAACTCTGTGAGTGGAAGTCACATATCACAGAGCAGTTTCTCAGAAAGCTTCTTTCCAGATTTCATCGGAGGATATTTCCTTTTTTACCATAGCCCTCTATGGGCTTCCAAATATCACTTTGCCAATTCCACAAGAACTGTCTTAGCGAAAGGCTTCTTGAGGGGAAAGCTGTAACCCTGTGAGATGATTTCAGAGAACACAAAGAAGTTTCTCAGACAGCTTCTTTCTCTTTGTTATCGGAGGATATTTCCTTTGGCCCTATAGTCTTCAAAGGGATCCGAAATATCTGTTCTCAGATTCCACAGAAATAAGGCTAGCAAAGAGATCCACGAAATACAGATGTAACTCTGTGAGTGGAAGTCACATATCACAGAGCAGTTTCTCAGAAATCTTCTTTCCAGATTTCATCGGAGGATATTTCCTTTTTCACCATCGCCCTCTATGGGCTTCCGAATATCACTTTGCCAATTCCACAAGAACTGTCTTAGCGAAAGGCTTCTTGAGGGGAAAACTGTAACTCTGTGAGATGATTTCACAGAACACAAAGAAGTTTCTCAGAAAGCTTCTTTCTCTTTGTTATCGGAGGATATTTCCTTTGGCCCTACAGTCTTCAAAGGGATTCTAAATATCTGCTCTCAGATTCCACAGAAATAAGGCTAGCAAAGAGATCCACGAAATACAGATGTAACTCTGTGAGTGGAAGTCACATATCATAGAGCAGTTTCTCTGAAAGATTCTTTCCAGATTTCATCGGAGGATATCTCCTTTTTCACCATAGCCCACTATGGGCTTCCAAATATCACTTTGCCAATTCCACAAGAACTGTCTCAGCGAAAGGCTTCTTGAGGGGAAAGCTGTAACTCTGGGAGATGATTTCACAGAACACAAAGAAGTTTCTCAGAAAGCTTCTTTTTCTTTGTTATCGGAGGATATTTCCTTTGGCCCTATAGTCTTCAAAGGGATCCGAATTATCTGTTCTCAGATTCCACAGAAATAAGGCTAGCAAAGAGATCCACGAAATACAGATGTAACTCTGTGAGTGGAAGTCTCATATCACAGAGCAGTTTCTCAAAAAGCTTCTTTCCAGATTTCATCGGAGGATATTTCCTTTTTCACCATACCCTCTATGGGCTTCCAAATATCACTTTGCCAATTCCACAGGAACTGTCTTAATGAAAGGCTTCTTGAGGGAAAAGCTGTAACTCTGTGAGATGATTTCACAGAACACAAAGAAGTTTCTCAGAAAGCTTCTTTCTCTTTGTTATGGGAGGATATTGCCTTTGGCCCTATAGTGTTCAAAGGGATCCGAAATATCTGTTCTCAGGTTCCACAGAAATAAGGCTAGCAAAGAGATCCAGGAAATACAGATGTAACTCTGTGAGTGGAAGTCACATATCCCAGAGCAGTTTCTCAGAAAGCTTCTTTCCAGATTTCATCGGAGGATATTTCCTTTTTCACCATAGTCCTCTATGGGCTTCCAAATATCACTTTGCCATTTCCACAAGAACTGTCTTAGCGAAAGGCTTCTTGAGGGGAAAGCTGTAACTCTGTGAGATGATTTCAGAGAACACAAAGAAGGTTCTCAGAAAGCTTCTTTCTCTTTGTTATGGGAGGATATTTCCTTTGGCCCTATAGTCTTCAAAGGGATCCGAAATGTCTGTTCTCAGATTCCACAGAAATAAGGCAAGCAAAGAGACCCACGAAATACAGATGTAACTCTGTGAGTGGAAGTCACATATCACAGAGCAGTTTCTCAGAAAGCTTCTTTCCAGATTTCACCGGAGGATATTTCCTTTTTGACCGTAGACCTCCATGGGCTATCAAATATCACTTTACCAATTCCACAAGAACTGTCTTAACGAAAGGCTTCTTGAGGGGAAAACTGTAACTCTGTGAGATGATTTCACAGAATACAAAGAAGTTTCTCAGGAAGATTCTTTCTCTTTGTTATGGGAGGATATTTCCTTTGTCCCTATAGTCTTCAAAGGGATTCTAAATATCTGCTCTCAGATTCGACAGAAATAAGGCTAGCAAAGAGATCCACGAAATACAGATGTAACTCTGTGAGTGGAAGTCACATATCAGAGAGCAGTTTTTCAGAAATCTTCTTTACAGATTTCTTTGGAGGATATTTCCTTTCTCACCATAGCCCTCTATGGGCTTCCAAATATCACTTTGCCAATTCCACAAGAACTGTCTTAGCGAAAGGCTTGATGATGAGAAAGCTGTAACTCTGTGAGATGATTTCACAGAACACAAAGAAGTTTCTCAGAAAGCTTCTTTCTCTTTGTTATCAGAGGATATTTCCTTTGGCCCTATAGTCTTCAAAGGGATCAGAAATATCTGTTCTCAGATTCCACAGCAATAAGGCTAGCAAAGAGATCCACGAAATACAGATGTAACTCTGTGAGTGGAAGTCACATATCACAGAGCAGTTTCTCATAAAGCTTCTTTCCAGATTTCATTGGAGGATATTTCCTTTTTCACAATAGCCCTCTATGGGCTTCCACATATCACTTTGCCAATTCCAAAAGAACTGTCTTAGCGAAAGCCTTCTTGAGGGGAAAGCTGTAACTCTGTGAGATGATTTCACAGAACACAATGAAGTTTCTCAGAAAGCTTCTTTCTCTTTGTTATCGGAGGATATTTCCTTTGGCCCTATAGTCTTCAAAGGGATCGGAAATATCTGTTCTCAGATTCCACAGGAATAAGGCTAGCAAAGAGATCCACGAAATACAGATGTAACTCTGTGAGTGGAAGTCACATATCTCAGAGCAGTTTCTCAGAAAGCTTCTTTCCAGATTTCATCTGAGGATAATTCCTTTTTCAAGATAGCCCTCTATGGGCTTTCAAATATCACTTTGCCAATTCCACAAGAACTGTCTTAGCGAAAGGCTTCTTGAGGGGAAAGCTGTAACTCTGTGAGATGATTTCACAGAACACAAAGTAGTTTCTCAGAAAGCTTCTTTCTCTTTGTTAAGGGAGGATATTTCCTTTCTCCCTATAGTCTTCAAAGGGATCCGAAATATCTGTTCTCAGATTCCCCAGAAATAAAGCTAGCAAAGAGATCCACGAAATACAGATGTAACTCTGTGAGTGGAAGTCACATATCACAGAGCAGTTTCTCAGAAAGCTTCTTTGCAGATTTCATCTGAGGATATTTCCTTTTTCACCATAGCCCTCTATGGGCTTCCAAATATCACTTTGCCGATTCCACAAGAACTGTCTTAGCGAAAGGCTTCTTGAGGGAAAAGCTGTAACTCTCTGAGATGATTTCACAGAACACAAAGAAGTTTCTCATAAAGCTTCTTTCTATTTGTTATGGGAGAATATTTCCATTGTCCCTACAGTCTTCAAAGGGATCCGAAATATCTGTTCTCAGATTCCACAGAAATAAGGCTAGCAAAGAGATCCACGAAATACAGATGTAACTCTGTTAGTGGAAGTCACATATCACAGAGCAGTTTCTCAGAAAGCTTCTTTCCAGATTTCATTGCAGGATATTTCCTTTTTCACAATAGCCCTCTAGGGGTTCCAAATATCACTTTGCCAATTCCACAAGAACTGTCTTAGCGTAAGGCTTCTTGAGGGCAAAGCTGTAACTCTGTGAGATGATTTCACAGAACACAAAGAAGTTTCTCAGAAAGCTTCTTTCTCTTTGTTATCGGAGGATATTTCCTTTGGCCCTATAGTCTTCAAAGGGATCCGAAATATCTGTTCTCAGATTCCACAGAAATAAGGCTAGCAAAGAGATCCACGAAATACAGAAGTAACTCTGAGAGTGGAATTCACATATCACAGAGCAGTTTCTCAGAAAGCTTCTTTCCAGATTTTATCGGAGGATATTTCCTTTTTCACCATAGCCCTCTATGGACTTCCAAATATCACTTTGCCAATTCCACAAGAACTGTCTTAGCGAAAGGCTTCTTGAGGGGAAAGCTGTAACTCTCGGAGATGATTTCACAGAACACAAAGAAGTTTCTCAGAAAGCTTCTTTCTCTTTGTTATGGGAGGATATTTCCTTTGGCCCTATAGTCTTCAAAGAGATTCTAAATATCTGCTCTCAGATTCGACAGAAATAAGGCTAGCAAATAGATCCACGAAATACAGATGTAACTCTGTGAGTGGAAGTCACATATCACAGAGCAGTTTCTCAGAAAGCTTCTTTCCAGATTTCATCTGAGGATATTTCCTTTTTCACCATAGCCCTCTATGGGCTTCCAAATATCACTTTGCCAATTCCACAAGAACTGTCTTAGCGAAAGGCTTCTTGAGGGGAAAGCTCTAACTCTGTGAGATGATTTCAGAGAACACAAAGAAGTTTCTCAGAAAGCTTCTTTCTCTTTGTTATCAGAAGATTTTCCTTTGGCCCTATAGTCTTCAAAGGAATCCGAAATATCTGTTCTCAGATTCCACAGAAATAAGGCTAGCAAAGAGATCCACGAAATACAGATGTAACTCTGTAAGTGGAAGTCTCATATCACAGAGCAGTTTCTCAGAAAACTTCTTTCCAGATTTCATTGGAGGATATTTCCTTTTTCAAGATAGCCCTCTATGGGCTTCCAAATATCACTTTGCCAATTCCACAAGAACTGTCTTAACGAAAGGCTTCTTGAGAGGAAAGCTGTAACTCTGGGAGATGATTTCACAGAACACAATGAAGTTTCTCAGAAAGCTTCTTTGTCTTTGTTATGGGAGGATATTTCCTTTATCCCTATAGTCTTCATAGGGATCCGAAATATCTGTTCTCAGATTCCACAGAAATAAGGCTAGCAAAGAGACCCACGAAATACAGATGTAACTCTGTGAGTGGAAGTCACATATCACAGAGCAGTTTCTCAGAAAGCTACTTTCCAGATTTCATCGGAGGATATTTCCTTTTTCAAGATAGCCCTCTATGGGCTTCCAAATATCACTTTGCCAATTCCACAAGAACTGTATTAGCGAAAGGCTTCTTGAGGGGAAAGCTGTAACTCTCTGAGATGATTTCACAGAACACAAAGAAGTTTCTCAGAAAGCTTCTTTCTCTTTGTTATCGGAGGATATTTCCTTTGGCCCTATAGTCTTCAAAGGGATCCGAAATATCTGTTCTCAGATTCCACAGAAATAAGGCTAGCAAAGAGATCCACGAAATACAGATGTAACTCTGTGAGTGGAAGTCACATATCACAGAGCAGTTTCTCAGAAAACTTCTTTCCTGATTTCATCTGAGGATATTTCCTTTTTCACCATAGCCCTCTATGGGCTTCCAAATATCACTTTGCCAATTCCACAAGAACTGTCTTAGCGAAAGGCTTCTTGAGGGGAAAGCTGTAACTCTACGAGATGATTTCACAGAACACAAAGAAGTTTCTCAGAAAGCTTCTTTCTCTTTGTTATCAGAGGATATTTCCTTTGGCAATATAGTCTTCAAAGGGATCCGAAATATCTGTTCTCAGATTCCACAGAAATAAGGCTAGCAAAGAGATCCACGAAATACAGATGTAACTCTGTGAGTGGAAGTCACATATTCCAGAGCAGATTCTCAGAAAGCTTCTTTCCAGATTTCATCGGAGGATATTTCCTTCGTCACCATAGCCCTCTAAGGGCTTCAAAATATTACTTTGCCAATTCCACAAGAACTGTCTTAGCGAAAGTCTTCTTGAGGGGAAAGCTGTAACTCTGTGAGATGATTTCACAGAACACAAAGAAGTTTCTCAGAAAGCTTTCTCTTTCTTATCGGAGGATATTTCCTTTGGCCCTATAGTCTTCAAAGGGATCCGAAATATCTGTTCTCAGATTCCACAGAAATAAGGCTAGCAAAGAGATCCACGAAATGCAGATGTAACTCTCTGAGTGGAAGTCACATATCACAGAGCAGTTTCTCAGAAAGCTTCTTTCCAGATTTCATTGGGGGATATTTCCTTTTTCACCATAGCCCTCTATGGGCTTCCAAATATCACTTTGCCAATTCCACAAGAGCTGTCTTAGCGAAAGGCTTCTTGAGGGGAAAGCTGTAACTCTGTGAGATGATTTCACAGAACACAAAGAAGTTTCTCAGAAAGCTTCTTTCTCTTTGTTATCGGAGGATATTTCCTTTGGCCCTATAGTCTTCAAAGGGATCCGAAATATCTGTTCTCAGATTCCACAGAAATAAGGCTAGCAAAGAGATCCACGAAATACAGATGTAACTCTGTGAGTGGAAGTCACATATCCCAGAGCAGTTTCTCAGAAAGCTTCTTTCCAGATTTCATCGGAGGATATTTCCTTTGTCACCATAGCCCTCTAAGGGCTTCAAAATATTACTATGCCAATTCCACAAGAACTGTCTTAGCGAAAGGCTTCTTCAGGGGAAAGCTGTAACTCTGTGAGATGATTTCACAGAACACAAAGAAGTTTCTCAGAAAGCTTTCTCTTTCTTATCGGAGGATATTTCCTTTGGCCCTATAGTCTTCAAAGGGATCCGAAATATCTGTTCTCACATTCCACAGAAATAAGACTAGCAAAGAGATCCACGAAATACAGATGTAACTCTGTGAGTGGAAGTCACATATCACAGAGCAGTTTCTCAGAAAGCTTCTTTCCAGATTTCATTGGAGGATATTTCCTTTTTCACCATAGCCCTCTATGGGCTTCCAAATATCACTTTGCCAATTCCACAAGAACTGTCTTAGCGAAAGGCTTCTTGAGAGGAAAGCTGTAACTCTGTGAGATGATTTCACAGAACACAAAGAAGTTTCTCAGAAAGCTTCTTTCTCTTTCTTATCGGAGGATATTTCCTTTGGCCCTATAGTCTTCAAAGGGATCCGAAATATCTGTTCTTAAATTCCACAGAAATAAGGCTAGCAAAGAGATCCACGAAATACAGATGTAACTCTGTGAGTGGAAGTGACATATCACATAGCAGTTTCTCAGAAAGCTTCTTTCCAGATTTCATTGGAGTATATTTCATTTTTCACAATAGCCCTCTATGGGATTCCAAATATCACTTTGCCAATTCCACAAGAACTGTCTTAGCGAAAGGCTTCTTGAGGGGAAAGCTGTAACTCTGTGAGATGATTTCACAGAACACAATGAAGTTTCTCAGAAAACTTCTTTCTCTTTGTTATCGGAGGATATTTCCTTTGGCCCTATAGTCTTCAAAGGGATCCGAAATATCTGTTCTCAGATTCCACAGAAATAAGGCTAGCAAAGAGATCCACGAAATACAGATGTAACTCTGTGAGTGGAAGTCACATATCACAGAGCAGTTTCTCAGAAAGCTTCTTTCCAGACTTCATTGGACGATATTTCGTTTTTCACAATAGCCCTCTATGGGCTTCCAAATATCACTTTGCCAATTCCACAAGAACTGTCTTAGCGAAAGGCTTCTTGAGGTGAAAGCTGTAACTCTGTGAGATCATTTCACAGAACACAAAGAAGTTACTCAGAAAGCTTCTTTCTCTTTGTTATGGGAGGATATTTCCTTTGGCCCTATAGTCTTCAAAGGGATCCGAAATATCTGTTCTCAGATTCCACAGAAATAAGGCTAGCAAAGAGATCCACGAAATACAGATGTAACTCTGTGAGTGGAAGTCTCATATCACAGAGGAGTTTCTCAGAAGGCTTCTTTCCAGATTTCATCGGAGGATATTTCCTTTTTCAAGATAGCCCTCTAGGGGCTTCCAATTATCATTTTGCCAATTCCACAAGAACTGTCTTAGCGAAAGGCTTCTTGAGTGGAAAGCTGTAACTCTGTGAGATGATTTCACAGAACACAAAGAAGTTTCTCAGAAAGCTTCTTTCTCTTTGTTATGGGAGGATATTTCCTTTGGCCCTATAGTCTTCAAAGGGATCCGAAATATCTGTTCTCAGATTCCACAGAAATAAGGCTAGCAAAGAGATCCACGAAATACAGATGTAACTCTGTGAGTGAAAGTCACATATCACAGAGCAGTTTCTCAGAAAGCTTGTTTCCAGATTTCATCGGAGGATATTTCCTTTTTCACCATAGCCCTCTATGGGCTTCCAAATATCACTTTGCCAATTCCACAAGAACTGTCTTAGCGAAAGCCTTCTTGAGGGGAAAGCTGTAACTCTGTGAGATGATTTCACAGAACACAAAGAAGTTTCTCAGAAAGCTTCTTTCTCTTTGTTATCCGAGGATATTTCCTTTGGCCCTACAGTCTTCAAAGGGATTCTAAATATCTGCTCTCAGATTCCACAGAAATAAGGCTAGCAAAGAGACCCACGAAATACAGATGTAACTCTGTGAGTGGAAGTCACATATCACAGAGCAGTTTCTCAGAAAGCTTCTTTCCAGATTTCATCGGAGGATATTTCCTTTTTCACCATAGCCCTCTATGGGCTTCCAAATATCACTTTGCCTATTCCAAAACAACTGTCTTAGCGAAAGGCTTCTTGAGGGGAAAGCTGTAACTCTGTGAGATGATTTCACAGAACACAAAGAAGTTTCTCAGAAAGCTTCTTTCTCTTTCTTATCTTAGGATATTTCCTTTGGCCCTATAGTCTTCAAAGGGATCCGAAATATCTGTTCTTAAATTCCACAGAAATAAGGCCAGCAAAGAGATCCACGAAACACAGATGTAACTCTGTGAGTGGAAGTCACATATCACAGAGCAGTTTCTCAGAAAGCTTCTTTCCAGATTTCATTGGAGGATATTTCATTTCTCACAATAGCCCTCTATGGGATTCCAAATATCACTTTGCCAATTCCACAAGAACTGTCTGAGCGAAAGGCTTCTTGAAGGGAAAGCTGTAACTCTGTGAGATGATTTCACAGAACACAAAGAAGTTTCTCAGAAAGGTTCTTTCTCTTTGTTATGGGAGGATATTTCCTTTGGCCTATAGTCTTCAAAGGGATCCGAAATATCTGTTCTCAGATTCCACAGAATTAAGGCTAGCAAAGAGATCCACGAAATACAGATGTAACTCTGTGAGTGGAAGTCACATATCACAGAGCAGTTTCTCAGAAAGCTTCTTTCCAGATTTCATCGGAGGATATTTCCTTTTTCAAAATAGCCTTCTATGGGCTTCCAAATATCACTTTGCCAATTCCACAAGAACTGTCTTAGCGAAAGGCTTCTTGAGGGGAAAGCTGTAACTCTGTGAGATGATTTCACAGAACACAATGAAGTTTCTCAGAAAACTTCTTTCTCTTTGTTATCGGAGGATATTTCCTTTGGCCCTATAGTCTTCAAAGGGATCCGAAATATCTGTTCTCAGATTCCACAGAAATAAGGCTAGCAAAGAGATCCACGAAATACAGATGTAATTCTGTGAGTGGAAGTCTCATATCACAGAGGAGTTTCTCAGAAAGCTTCTTTCCAGACTTCATCGGAGGATATTTCCTTTTTCACCATAGCCCTCTATGGGCTTCCAAATATCACTTTGCCAATGCCACAAGAACTGTCTTAGCGAAAGGCTTCTTGAGGGGAATGCTGTAACTCTGGGAGATGATTTCACAGAACACAAAGTAGTTTCTCAGAAAGCTTCTTTCTCTTTGTTATCGGAGGATATTTCCTTTGGCCCTATAGTCTTCAAAGGGATCCGAAATATCTGTTCTCAGATTCCACAGAAATAAGGCTAGCAAAGAGATCCACGAAATACAGATGTAACTCTGTGAGTGAAAGTCACATATCACAGAGCAGTTTCTCAGAAAGCTTGTTTCCAGATTTCATCGGAGGATATTTCCTTTTTCACCATAGCCCTCTATGGGCTTCCAAATATCACTTTGCCAATTCCACAAGAACTGTCTTTGCGAAAGGCTTCTTGAGGGGAAAGCTGTAACTCTGTGAGATGATTTCACAGAACACAAAGAAGTTTCTCAGAAAGTTTCTTTCTCTTTGTTATCCGAGGATATTTCCTGTGGCCCTACAGTCTTCAAAGGGATTCTAAATATCTGCTCTCAGATTCCACAGAAATAAGGCTAGCAAAGAGATCCACGAAATACAGATGTAACTCTGTGAGTGGAAGTCACATATCACAGAGCAGTTTCTCAGAAAGGTTCTTTCCAGATTTCATCGGAGGATATTTCCTTTTTCACCATAGCCCTCTATGGGCTTCCAAATATCACTTTGCCAATTCCACAAGAACTGTCTTAGCGAAAGGCTTCTTGAGGGGAAAGCTGTAACTCTGTGAGATGATTTCACAGAACACAAAGAAGTTTCTCAGAAAGCTTCTTTCTCTTTGTTATGGGAGGATATTTCCTTTGGCCCTATAGTCTTCAAAGGGATTCTAAGTATCTGCTCTCAGATTCCACAGAAATAAGGCTAGCAAAGAGATCCACGAAATACAGATGAAACTCTGTGAGTGGAAGTCACATATCACAGAGCAGTTTCTCAGAAAGCTTCTTTCCAGATTTCATCTGAGGATATTTCCTTTTTCACCATAGCCCTCTATGGGCTTCCAAATATCACTTTGCCAATTAAACAAGAACTGTCTTAGCGAAAGGCTTCTTGAGGGGAAAGCTGTAACTCTGTGAGATGATTTCACAGAACACAAAGAAGTTTCTCAGAAAGCTTCTTTCTCTTTGTTATCGGAGGATATTTCCTTTGGCCCTATAGTCTTCACAGGGATCCGAAATATCTGTTCTCAGATTCCACAGAAATAAGACTAGAAAAGAGATCCACGAAATACAGATGTAACTCTGTGAGTGGAACTCACATATCACAGAGCAGTTTCTCAGAAGGCTTCTTTCCAGATTTCATCGGAGGATATTTCCTTTTTCACCATAGCCGTCTATGGGCTACCAAATATCACTTTGCCAATTCCACAAGAACTGTCTTAGCGAAAGGATTCTTGAGGGGAAAGCTGTAACTCTGTGAGATGATTTCACAGAACACAAAGAAGTTTCTCAGAAAGCTTCTTTCTCTTTGTTATGGGAGGATATTTCCTTTGGCCCTATAGTCTTCAAAGGGATTCTAAATATCTGCTTTCAGATTCCACAGAAATAAGGCTAGCAAAGAGATCCACGAAATACAGATGTAACTCTGTGAGTGGAAGTCACATATCACAGAGCAGTTTCTCAGAAAGCTTCTTTCCAGATTTCATCGGAGGATATTTCCTTTTTCACCATAGCCCTCTATGGGCTTCCAAATATCACTTTGCCAATTCCAAAAGAACTGTCTTAGCGAAAGGCTTCTTGAGGGGAAAGCTGTAACTCTGTGAGATGATTTCAGAGAACACAAAGAAGTTTCTCAGAAATCTTCTTCCTCTTTGTTATGGGAGGATATTTCCTTTGGCCATATAGTCTTCAAAGGGATCTGAAATATCTGTTCTCAGATTCCACAGAAATAAGGCTAGCAAAGAGATCCACGAAATACAGATGTAACTCTGTGAGTGGAAGTCACATATCACAGAGCAGTTTCTCAGAAAGCTTCTTTGCAGATTTCATCTGAGGATATTTCCTTTTTCACCATAGCCCTCTATGGGATTCCAAATATCACTTTGCCAATTCCACAAGAACTGTCTTAGCGAAAGCCTCTGAACCGAAAGCTGTAACTCTGTGAGATGATTTCACAGAACACAAAGAAGTTTCTCAGAAAGCTTCTTTCTCTTTGTTATCCGAGGATATTTCCTTTGGCCCTACAGTCTTCAAAGGGATTCAAAATATCTGCTCTCAGATTAAACAGAAATAAGGCTAGCAAAGAGACCCAGGAAATACAGATGTAACTCTGTGAGTGGAAGTCACATATCACAGAGCAGTTTCTCAGAAAGCTTCTTTCCAGATTTCATCGGAGTATATTTCCTTTTTCACCGTAGCCCTCTATGGGCTTCCAAATATCACTTTGCCAATTCCACAAGAACTGTCTTAGCGAAAGGCTTCTTGAGGGGAAAGCTGTAACTCTGTGAGATGATTTCACAGAACACAAAGAAGTTTCTCAGAAAGCTTCTTTCTCTTTGTTATCGGAAGATATTTCCTTTGCCCCTATAGTCTTCAAAAGGATCCGAAATATCTGTTTTCAGATTCCACAGAAATAAGACTAGCAAAGAGATCCACGAAATACAGATGTAACTCTGTGAGTGGAAGTCACATATCACAGAGCAGTTTCTCAGAAGCTTCTTTCCAGATTTCAATGGAGGATATTTCCTTTTTCAAGATAGCCCTCTATGGGCTTCCAAATATCACTTTGCCAATTCCACAAGAACTGTCTTAACCAAAGGCTTCTTGAGAGGAAAGCTGTAACTCTGGGAGATGATTTCACAGAACACAATGAAGTTTCTCAGAAAGCTTCTTTCTCTTTGTTATGGGAGGATATTTCCTTTCTCCCTATATTCTTCAAAGGGATCCGAAATATCTGTTCTCAGATTCCACAGAAATAAGGCTAGCAAAGAGATCCACGAAATACAGATGTAACTCTGTGAGTGGAAGTCACATATCACAGAGCAGTTTCTCAGAAAGCTTCTTTCCAGATTTCATTGGAGGATATTTCCTTTTTCACCATAGCCCTCTATGGGCTTCCAAATATCACTTTGCCAATTCCACAAGAATTGTCTTAGCGAAAGGCTTCTTGAGGGGAAAGCTGTAACTCTGTGAGATGACTTCACAGAACACAAAGAAGTTTCTCAGAAAGCTTCTTTCTCTTTGTTATCGGAGGATATTTCCTTTGGCCCTATAGTCTTCAAAGGGATCCGAAATATCTGTTCTCAGATTCCACAGAAATAAGGCTAGCAAATAGATCCACGAAATACAGATGTAACTCTGTGAGTGGAAGTCACATATCACAGAGCAGTTTCTCAGAAAGCTTCTTTCCAGATTTCATCGGAGGATATTTCCTTTTTCACCATAGCCCTCTATGGGCTTCCAAATATCACTTTGCCAATTCCACAAGAACTGTCTTAGCGAAAGGCTGCTTGAGGGGAAAGCTGTAACTCTGTGAGATGATTTCACAGAACACAAAGAAGTTTCTCAGAAAGCTTCTTTCTCTTTGTTATGGGAGGATATTTCCTTTGGCCCTATAGTCTTCAAAGGGATTCTAAATATCTGCTCTCAGATTCCACAGAAATAAGGCTAGCAAAGAGATCCACGAAATACAGATGAAACTCTGTGAGTGGAAGTCACATATCACAGAGCAGTTTCTCAGAAAGCTTCTTTCCAGATTTCATCTGAGGATATTTCCTTTTTCACCATAGCCCTCTATGGGCTTCCAAATATCACTTTGCCAATTAAACAAGAACTGTCTTAGCGAAAGGCTTCTTGAGGGGAAAGCTGTAACTCTGTGAGATGATTTCACAGAACACAAAGAAGTTTCTCAGAAAGCTTCTTTCTCTTTGTTATCGGAGGATATTTCCTTTGGCCCTATAGTCTTCAAAGGGATTCTAAATATCTGCTCTCAGATTCCACAGAAATAAGGCTAGCAAAGAGATCCACGAAATACAGATGAAACTCTGTGAGTGGAAGTCACATATCACAGAGCAGTTTCTCAGAAAGCTTCTTTCCAGATTTCATCTGAGTATATTTCCTTTTTCACCATAGCCCTCTATGGGCTTCCAAATATCACTTTGCCAATTCCAAAAGAACTGTCTTAGCGAAAGGCTTCTTGAGGGGAAAGCTGTAACTCTGTGAGATGATTTCACAGAACACAAAGAAGTTTCTCAGAAAGCTTCTTTCTCTTTGTTATCGGAGGATATTTCCTTTGGCCCTATAGTCTTCAAAGGGATTCTAAATATCTGCTCTCAGATTCCACAGAAATAAGGCTAGCAAAGAGATCCACGAAATACAGATGAAACTCTGTGAGTGGAAGTCACATATCACAGAGCAGTTTCTCAGAAAGCTTCTTTCCAGATTTCATCTGAGGATATTTCCTTTTTCACCATAGCCCTCTATGGGCTTCCAAATATCACTTTGCCAATTAAACAAGAACTGTCTTAGCGAAAGGCTTCTTGAGGGGAAAGCTGTAACTCTGTGAGATGATTTCACAGAACACAAAGAAGTTTCTCAGAATGCTTCTTTCTCTTTGTTATGGGAGGATATTTCCTTTGGCCCTATAGTCTTCAAAGGGATCCGAAATATCTGTTCTCAGATTCCACAGAAATAAGGCTAGCAAAGAGATCCACGAAATACAGATGTAACTCTGTGAGTGGAAGTCACATATCACAGAGCAGTTTATCAGAAAGCTTCTTTCCAGATTTCATCGGAGGATATTTCCTTTGTCACCATAGCCCTCTATGGGCTTCCAAATATCACTTTGCCAATTCCACAAGAACTGTCTTAGCGAAAGGCTTCTTGAGGGGAAAGCTGTAACTCTGTGAGATGATTTCACAGAACACAAAGAAGTTTCTCAGAAAGCTTCTTTCTCTTTCTTATCGGAGGATATTTCTTTGGCCCTATAGTCTTCAAAGGGATCCGAAATGTCTGTTCTCAGATTCCACAGAAATGAGGCTAGCAAAGAGATCCACGAAATACAGATGTAACTCTGTGAGTGGAAGTCACATATCACAGAGCAGTTTCTCAGAAAGCTTCTTTCCAGATTTCATTGGAGGATATTTCCTTTTTCACCATAGCCCTCTATGGGCTTCCAAATATCACTTTGCCAATTCCACAAGAACTGTCTTAGCGAAAGCCTTCTTGAGGGGAAAGCTGTAACTCTGGGAGATGATTTCACAGAACACAAAGAAGTTTCTCAGAACGCTTCCTTCTCTTTGTTATCGGAGGATATTTCCTTTGGCCCTATAGTCTTCAAAGGGATCCGAAATATCTGTTCTCAGATTCCACAGAAATAAGGCTAGCAAAGAGATCCACGAAATACAGATGTAACTCTGTGAGTGGAAGTCACATATCACAGAGCAGTTTCTCAGAAAGCTTCTTTCCAGATTTCATCGGAGGATATTTCCTTTTTCAAGATAGCCCTCTAGGGGCTTCCAATTATCATTTTGCCAATTCCACAAGAACTGTCTTAGCGAAAGGCTTCTTGAGGGGAAAGCTGTAACTCTGTGAGATGATTTCACAGAACACAATGAAGTTTCTCAAAAAGCTTCTTTCTCTTTGTTATCGGAGGATATTTCCTTTAGCACTGTAGTCTTCAAAGGGATCAGAAATATCTGTTCTCAGATTCCACAGAAATAAGGCTAGCAAAGAGATCCACGAAATACAGATGTAACTCTGTGAGTGGAAGTCACATATCACAGAGCAGTTTCTCAGAAAGCTTGTTTCCAGATTTCATCGGAGGATATTTCCTTTTTCACCGTAGCCCTCTATGGGCTTCCAAATATCACTTTGCCAATTCCACAAGAACTGTCTTAGCGAAAGGCTTCTTGAGGGGAAAGCTGTAACTCTGTGAGATGATTTCACAGAACACAAAGAAGTTTCTCAGAAAGCTTCTTTCTCTTTGTTATCCGAGGATATTTCCTTTGGCCCTACAGTCTTCAAAGGGATTCAAAATATCTGCTCTCAGATTCCACAGAAATAAGGCTAGAAAAGAGATCCAGGAAATACAGATGTAACTCTGTGAGTGGAAGTCACATATCACAGAGCAGTTTCTCAGAAAGCTTCTTTCCAGATTTCATCGGAGGATATTTCCTTTTTCACCGTAACCCTCTATCGGCTTCCAAATATCACTTTGCCAATTCCACAAGAACTGTCTTAGCGAAAGGCTTCTTGAGGGGAAAGCTGTAACTCTGTGAGATGATTTCACAGAACACAAAGAAGTTTCTCAGAAAGCTTCTTTCTCTTTGTTATCGGAAGATATTTCCTTTGCCCCTATAGTCTTCAAAAGGATCCGAAATATCTGTTTTCAGATTCCACAGAAATAAGACTAGCAAAGAGATCCACGAAATACAGATGAAACTCTGTGAGTGGAAGTCACATATCACAGAGCAGTTTCTCAGAAGCTTCTTTCCAGATTTCAACGGAGGATATTTCCTTTTTCAAGATAGCCCTCTATGGGCTTCCAAATATCACTTTGCCAATTCCACAAGAACTGTCTTAGCGAAAGGTTTCTTGAGAGGAAAGCTGTAACTCTGGGAGATGATTTCACAGAACACAATGAAGTTTCTCAGAAAGCTTCTTTCTCTTTGTCATGGGAGGATATTTCCTTTCTCCCTATAGTCTTCAAAGGGATCCGAAATATCTGTTCTCAGATTCCACAGAAATAAGGCTAGCAAAGAGATCCACGAAATACAGATGTAACTCTGTTAGTGGAAGTCACATATCACAGAGCAGTTTCTCAGAAAGCTTCTTTCCAGATTTCATTGGAGGATATTTCCTTTTTCACCATAGCCCTCTATGGGCTTCCAAATATCACTTTGCCAATTCCACAAGAATTGTCTTAGCGAAAGGCTTCTTGAGGGGAAAGCTGTAACTCTGTGAGATGACTTCACAGAACACAAAGAAGTTTCTCAGAAAGCTTCTTTCTCTTTGTCATCGGAGGATATTTCCTTTGGCCCTATAGTCTTCAAAGGGATTCGAAATATCTGTTCTCAGATTCCACAGAAATAAGGCTAGCAAAGAGATCCACGAAATACAGATGTAACTCTGTGAGTGGAAGTCACATATCACAGAGCAGTTTCTCAGAAAGCTTCTTTCCAGATTTCATCGGAGGATATTTCCTTTTTCACCATAGCCCTCTATGGGCTTCCAAATATCACTTTGCCAATTCCACAAGAACTGTCTTAGCGAAAGGCTGCTTGAGGGGAAAGCTGTAACTCTGTGAGATGATTTCACAGAACACAAAGAAGTTTCTCAGAAAGCTTCTTTCTCTTTGTTATGGGAGGATATTTCCTTTGGCCCTATAGTCTTCAAAGGGATTCTAAATATCTGCTCTCAGATTCCACAGAAATAAGGCTAGCAACGAGATCCACGAAATACAGATGTAACTCTGTGAGTGGAAGTCACATGTCACAGAGCAGTTTATCAGAAAGCTTCTTTCCAGATTTCATCGGAGGATATTTCCTTTGTCACCATAGCCCTCTATGGGCTTCCAAATATCACTTTGCCAATTCCACAAGAACTGTCTTAGCGAAAGGCTTCTTGAGGGGAAAGCTGTAACTCTGTGAGATGATTTCACAGAACACAAAGAAGTTTCTCAGAAAGCTTCTTTCTCTTTCTTATCGGAGGATATTTCTTTGGCCCTATAGTCTTCAAAGGGATCCGAAATGTCTGTTCTCAGATTCCACAGAAATGAGGCTAGCAAAGAGATCCACGAAATACAGATGTAACTCTGTGAGTGGAAGTCACATATCACAGAGCAGTTTCTCAGAAAGCTTCTTTCCAGATTTCATTGGAGGATATTTCCTTTTTCACCATAGCCCTCTATGGGCTTCCAAATATCACTTTGCCAATTCCACAAGAACTGTCTTAGCGAAAGCCTTCTTGAGGGGAAAGCTGTAACTCTGGGAGATGATTTCACAGAACACAAAGAAGTTTCTCAGAACGCTTCCTTCTCTTTGTTATCGGAAGATATTTCCTTTGGCCCTATAGTCTTCAAAGGGATCCGAAATATCTGTTCTCACATTCCACAGAAATAAGGCTAGCAAAGAGATCCACGAAATACAGATGTAACTCTGTGAGTGGAAGTCACATATCACAGAGCAGTTTCTCAGAAAGCTTCTTTCCAGATTTCATCGGAGGATATTTCCTTTTTCAAGATAGCCCTCTAGGGGCTTCCAATTATCATTTTGCCAATTCCACAAGAACTCTCTTAGCGAAAGGCTTCTTGAGGGGAAAGCTGTAACTCTGTGAGATGATTTCACAGAACACAATGAAGTTTCTCAAAAAGCTTCTTTCTCTTTGTTATCGGAGGATATTTCCTTTTGCACTGTAGTCTTCAAAGGGATCCGAAATATCTGTTCTCAGATTCCACATAAATAAGGCTAGCAAAGAGATCCACGAAATACAGATGTAACTCTGTGAGTGGAAGTCACATATCACAGAGCAGTTTCTCAGAAAGCTTCTTTCCAGATTTCATCGGAGGATATTTCCTTTTTCACCATAGCCCTCTATGGGCTTCCAAATATCACTTTGCCAATTCCACAAGAACTGTCTTAGCGAAAGGCTTCTTGAGGGGAAAGCTGTAATTCTGTGAGATGATTTCACAGAACGCAAAGAAGTTTCTCAGAAAGCTTCTTTCTCTTTGTTATCGGAAGATATTTCCTTTGGCCCTATAGTCTTCAAAAGGATCCGAAATATCTGTTTTCAGATTCCTCAGAAATAAGACTAGCAAAGAGATCCACGAAATACAGATGTAACTCTGTGAGTGGAAGTCACATATCACAGAGCAGTTTCTCAGAAGCTTCTTTCCAGATTTCATCGGAGGATATTTCCTTTTTCAAGATAGCCCTCTATGGGCTTCCAAATATCACTTTGCCAATTCCACAAGAACTGTCTTAGCGAAAGGCTTCTTGAGAGGAAAGCTGTAACTCTGGGAGATGATTTCACAGAACACAATGAAGTTTCTCAGAAAGCTTCTTTCTCTTTGTTATGGGAGGATATTTCCTTTCTCCCTATAGTCTTCAAAGGGATCCGAAATATCTGTTCTCAGATTCCACAGAAATAAGGCTATCAAAGAGATCCACGAAATACAGATGTAACTCTGTTAGTGGAAGTCACATATCACAGAGCAGTTTCTCAGAAAGCTTCTTTCCAGATTTCATCGGAGGATATTTCCTTTTTCACAATAGCCCTCTATGGGCTTCCAAATATCACTTTGCCAATTCCACAAGAACTGTCTTAGCGAAAGGCTTCTTGAGGGGAAAGCTGTAACTCTGTGAGATGATTTCACAGAACACAAAGAAGTTTCTCAGAAAGCTTCTTTCTCTTTGTTATCGGAGGATATTTCCTTTGGCCCTATAGTCTTCAAAGGGATCCGAAATATCTGTTCTCAGATTCCATAGAAATAAGGCTAGCAAAGAGATCCACGAAATACAGATGTAACTCTGTGAGTGGAAGTCACATATCCCAGAGCAGTTTCTCAGAAAGCTTCTTTCCAGATTTCATCGGAGGATATTTCCTTTTTCACCATAGCCCTCTATGGGCTTCCAAATATCACTTTGCCAATTCCACAAGAACTGTCTTAGCGAAAGGCTGCTTGAGGGGAAAGCTGTAACTCTGTGAGATGATTTCACAGAACACAAAGAAGTTTCTCAGAAAGCTTCTTTCTCTTTGTTATGGGAGGATATTTCCTTTGGCCCTATAGTCTTCAAAGGGATTCTAAATATCTGCTCTCAGATTCCACAGAAATAAGGCTAGCAAAGAGATCCACGAAATACAGATGAAACTCTGTGAGTGGAAGTCACATATCACAGAGCAGTTTCTCAGAAAGCTTCTTTCCAGATTTCATCTGAGGATATTTCCTTTTTCACCATAGCCCTCTATGGGCTTCCAAATATCACTTTGCCAATTAAACAAGAACTGTCTTAGCGAAAGGCTTCTTGAGGGGAAAGCTGTAACTCTGTGAGATGATTTCACAGAACACAAAGAAGTTTCTCAGTAAGCTTCTTTCTATTTGTTGTCGGAGGATATTTCCTTTGGCCCTATACTCTTCAAAGGGATCCGAAATATCTGTTCTCAGATTCAACAGAAATAAGACTAGCAAAGAGATCCACGAAATACAGATGTAACTCTGCGAGTGGAAGTCACATATCACAGAGCAGTTTCTCAGAAAGCTTCTTTCCAGATTTCATCGGAGGATATTTGCTTTTTCACCATAGCCCTCTATGGGCTACCAAATATCACTTTGCCAATTCCACAAGAACTGTCTTAGCGAAAGGCTTCTTGAGGGGAAAGCTGTAACTCTGTGAGATGATTTCACAGAACACAAAGAAGTTTCTCAGAAAGCTTCTTTCTCTTTGTTATCAGAGGATATTTCCTGTGGCCCTACAGTCTTCAAAGGGATCCGAAATATCTGTTCTCAGATTCCACAGAAATAAGGCTAGCAAAGAGATCCACGAAATACAGATGTAACTCTGTGAGTGGAAGTCACATATCACAGAGCAGTTTCTCAGAAAGCTTCTTTGCAGATTTCATCTGAGGATATTTCCTTTTTCACAATAGCCCTCTATGGGCTTAAAATATCACTTTGCCAATTCCACAAGAACTCTCTTAGCGAAAGGCTTCTTGAGGGGAAAGCTGTAACTCTATGAGATGATTTCACAGAACACAAAGAAGTTTCTCAGAAAGCTTCTTTCTCTTTGTTATGGGAGGATATTTCCTTTGGCCCTGTAGTGTTCAAAGGGATTCTAAATATCTGATTTCAGATTCCACAGAAATAAGGCTAGCAAAGAGATCCACGAAATACAGATGTAACTCTGTGAGTGGAAGTCACATATCACAGAGCAGTTTCTTAGAAAGCTTCTTTCCAGATTTCATTGGAGGATATTTCCTTTTTCACCATAGCCCTCTACGGGCTTCCAAATGTCACTTTGCCAATTCCACAACAACTGTCTTAGCGAAAAGCGTCTTGAGGGGAAAGCTGTAACTCTGTGAGATGATTTCACAGAACACAAAGAAGTTTCTCAGAAAGCTTCTTTCTCTTTGTTATCGGAGGATATTTCCTTTTGCCCTATAGACTTCAAAGGGATCCGAAATATCTGTTCTCAGATTCCACAGAAATAAGGCTAGCAAAGAGATCCACGAAATACAGATGTAACTCTGTGAGTGGAAGTCACATATCACAGAGCAGTTTCTCAGAAAGCTTCTTTCCAGATTTCATCGGAGGATATTTCCTTTTTCACCATAGCCCTCTATGGGCTTCCAAATATCACTTTGCCAATTCCACAAGAACTGTCTTAGCGAAAGGCTTCTTGAGGGGAAAGCTGTAACTCTGTGAGATGATTTCACAGAACACAAAGAAGTTTCTCAGAAAGCTTCTTTCTCTTTGTTATCGGAGGATATTTCCTTTGGCCCTATAGTCTTCAAAGGGATCCGAAATATCTGTTCTCAGATACCACAGAAATAAGGCTAGCAAAGAGATCCACGAAATACAGATGTAACTCTGTGAGTGGAAGTCACATATCACAGAGCAGTTTCTCAGAAAGCTTCTTTCCAGATTTCATCGGAGGATATTTCCTTTTTCACCATTGCCCTCTATGGGCTTTCAAATATCACTTTGCCAATTCCACAAGAACTGTCTTAGCGAAAGGCTTCTTGAGGGGAAAGCTGTAACTCTGTGAGATGATTTCACAGAACACAAAGAAGTTTCTCAGAATGCTTCTTTCTCTTTGTTATCGGAGGATATTTCCTTTGGCCCTATAGTCTTCAAAGGCATCCGAAATATCTGTTCTCAGATTCCACAGAAATAAGGCTAGCAAAGAGATCCACGAAATACAGATGTAACTCTGTGAGTGGAAGTCACATATCACAGAGCAGTTTCTGAGAAATCTTCTTTCCAGATTTCATCGGAGGATATTTCCTTTTTCACCATAGCCCTCTATGGGCTTCCAAATATCACTTTGCCAATTCCACAAGAACTGTCTTAGCGAAAGGCTTCTTGAGGGGAAAGCTGTCACTCTGTGAGATGATTTCACAGAACACAAAGAAGTTTCTCAGAAAGCTTCTTTCTCTTTGTTATCGGAGGATATTTCCTTTTGCCCTATAGACTTCAAAGGGATCCGAAATATCTGTTCTCAGATTCCACAGAAATAAGGCTAGCAAAGAGATCCACGAAATACAGATGTAACTCTGTGAGTGGAAGTCACATATCACAGAGCAGTTTCTCAGAAAGCTTCTTTCCAGATTTCATCGGAGGATATTTCCTTTTTCACCATAGCCCTCTATGGGCTTCCAAATATCACTTTGCCAATTCCACAAGAACTGTCTTAGCGAAAGGCTTCTTGAGGGGAAAGCTGTAACTCTGTGAGATGATTTCACAGAACACAAAGAAGTTTCTCAGAAAGCTTCTTTCTCTTTGTTATCGGAGGATATTTCCTTTGGCCCTATAGTCTTCAAAGGGATCCGAAATATCTGTTCTCAGATTCCACAGAAATAAGGCTAGCAAAGAGATCCACGAAATACAGATGTAACTCTGTGAGTGGAAGTCACATATCACAGAGCAGTTTCTCAGAAAGCTTCTTTCCAGATTTCATCGGAGGATATTTCCTTTTTCACCATAGCTCTCTATGGGCTTTCAAATATCACTTTGCCAATTCCACAAGAACTGTCTTAGCGAAAGGCTTCTTGAGGGGAAAGCTGTAACTCTGTGAGATGATTTCACAGAACACAAAGAAGTTTCTCAGAAAGCTTCTTTCTCTTTGTTATGGGAGGATATTTCCTTTGGCCCTATAGTCTTCAAAGGGATTCTAAATATCTGCTTTCAGATTCCACAGAAATAAGGCTAGCAAAGAGATCCACGAAATACAGATGTAACTCTGTGAGTGGAAGTCACATATCACAGAGCAGTTTCTCAGAAAGCTTCTTTCCAGATTTCATCGGAGGATATTTCCTTTTTCACCATAGCCCTCTATGGGCTTCCAAATATCACTTTGCCAATTCCACACGAACTGTCTTAGCGAAAGGCTTCTTGAGGGGAAAGCTGTAACTCTGTGAGATGATTTCACAGAACACAAAGAAGTTTCTCAGAAAGCTTCTTTCTCATTGTTATGGGAGGATATTTCCTTTGGCCCTATAGTCTTCAAAGGGATTCTAAATATCTGCTTTCAGAATCCACAGAAATAAGGCTAGCAAAGAGATCCAAGAAATACAGATGTAACTCTGTGAGTGGAAGTCACATATCCCAGAGCAGTTACTCCGAAAGCTTCTTTCCAGATTTCATCGGAGGATATTTCCTTTTTCACCATAGCCCTCTATGGGCTTCCAAATATCACTTTGCCAATTCCACAAGAACTCATAGCGAAAGGCTTCTTGAGGGGAAAGCTGTAACTCTGTGAGATGATTTCACAGAACAGAAAGAAGTTTCTCAGAAAGCTTCTTTCTCTTTGTTATGGGAGGATATTTCCTTTGGCCCTATATTCTTCAAAGGGATTCTAAATATCTGCTCTCAGATTCCACAGAAATAAGGCTAGCAAGGAGATCCAGGAAACACAGATGTAACTCTGTGAGTGGAAGTCACATATCACAGAGCAGTTTCTCAGAAAGCTTCTTTCCAGATTTCATTGGAGGATATTTCCTTTTTCACCATAGCCCTCTATGGGCTTCCAAATATCACTTTGCCAATTCCACAATACCTGACTTAGCGAAAGCCTTCTGAGGGGAAAGCTGTAACTCTGTGAGATGATTTCACAGAACACAAAGAAGTTTCTCAGAAAGCTTGTTTCTCTTTGTTATCGGAGGATATTTCCTTTGGCCCTATAGTCTTCAAAGGGATCCGAAATATCTGTTCTCAGATTCCACAGACATAAGGCTAGCAAAGAGATCCACGAAATACAGATGTAACTCTGTGAGTGGAAGTCACATATCACAGAGCAGTTTCTCAGAAAGCTTCTTTCCAGATTACATCGGAGGATATTTTCTTTTTCACCATAGACATCTTAGGGCTTCCCAATATCACTTTGCCAATTCCTCAAGAACTGTCTTAGCGAAAGGCTTCTTGAGGTGAAAGCTGTAACTCTGTGAGATGATTTCACAGAACACAAAGAAGTTTCTCAGAAAGCTTCTTTCTCTTTGTTATGGGAGGATATTTCCTTTGGACCTATAGTCTTCAAAGGGATTCTAAATATCTGCTTTCAGAATCCACAGAAATAAGGCTAGCAAAGAGATCCACGAAATACAGATGTAACTCTGTGAGTGGAAGTCACATATCCCAGAGCAGTTTCTCAGAAAGCTTCTTTCCAGATTTCATCGGAGGATATTTCCTTTTTCACCATAGCCCTCTATGGGCTTCCAAATATCACTTTGCCAATTCCACAAGAACTGACTTAGCGAAAGGCTTCTTGAGGGGAAAGCTGTAACTCTGTGAGATGATTTCACAGAACACAAAGTAGTTTCTCAGAAAGCTTCTTTCTCTTTGTTATGGGAGGATATTTCCTTTGGCCCTATATTCTTCAAAGGGATTCTAAATATCTGCTCTCAGATTCCACAGAAATAAGGCTAGCAAGAAGATCCAGGAAACACAGATGTAACTCTGTGAGTGGAAGTCACATATCACAGAGCAGTTTCTCAGAAAGCTTCTTTCCAGATTTCATTGGAGGATATTTCCTTTTTCACCATAGCCCACTATGGGCTTCCAAATATCACTTTGCCAATTCCACAATACCTGTCTTAGCGAAAGCCTTCTGAGGGGAAAGCTGTAACTCTGTGAGATGATTTCACAGAAAACAAAGAAGTTTCTCAGAAAGCTTCTTTCTCTTTGTTATCGGAGGATATTTCCTTTGGCCCTATAGTCTTCAAAGGGATCCGAAATATCTGTTCTCAGATTCCACAGACATAAGGCCAGCAAAGAGATCCACGAAATACAGATGTAACTCTGTGAGTGGAAGTCACATATCACAGAGCAGTTTCTCAGAAAGCTTCTTTCCAGATTACATCGGAGGATATTTCCTTTTTCACCATAGACGTCTAAGGGCTTCCCAATATCACTTTGCCAATTCCACAAGAACTGTCTTAGCGAAAGGCTTCTTGAGGGGAAAGCTGTAACTCTGTGAGATGATTTCACAGAACACAAAGAAGTTTCTCAGAAAGCTTCTTTCTCTTTGTTAAGGGAGGATATTTACTTTGGACCTATAGTCTTCAAAGGGATTCTAAATATCTGCTTTCAGATTCCACAGAAATAAGGCTAGCAAAGAGATCCACGAAATACAGATGTAACTCTGTGAGTGGAAGTCACATATCACAGAGCAGTTTCTCAGAAATCTTCTTTCCAGATTTCATCTGAGGATATTTCCTTTTTCACCATTGCCCTCTATGGACTTCCGAATATCACTTTGCGAATTCCACAAGAACTGTCTTAGCGAAAGGCTTCTTGAGGGGAAGGCTGTAACTCTGTGAGATGATTTCACAGAACACAAAGAAGTTTCTCAGAAAGCTTTTTTCTCTTTGTTATCGGAGGATATTTCCTTTGGCCCTATAGTCTTCAAAGGGATCCGAAATATCTGTTCTCAGATTCCACAGAAATAAGGCTAGCAAAGAGATCCACGAAATACAGATGTAACTCTGTGAGTGGAAGTCACATATCACAGAGCAGTTTCTCAGAAAGCTTCTTTGCAGATTTCATCTGAGGATATTTCCTTTTTCACCATAGCCCTCTATGGGCTTCCAAATATCACTTTGCCAATTCCACACGAACTGTCTTAGCGAAAGGCTTCTTGAGGGAAAAGCTGTAACTCTGTGAGATGATTTCACAGAACACAAAGAAGTTTCTCAGAAAGCTTCTTTCTCTTTGTTATGGGAGGATATTTCCTTTGTCCCTATAGTCTTCAAAGGGATCCGAAATATCTGTTCTCAGATTCCACAGAAATAAGGCTAGCAAAGAGATCCACGAAATACAGAGGTAACTCTGTGAGTGGAAGTCACATGTCACAGAGCAGTTTCTCAGAAAGCTTCTTTCCAGATTTCATCGGAGGATATTTCCTTTGTCACCATAGCCCTCTATGGGCTTCCAAATATCACTTTGCCAATTCCACAAGAACTGTCTTAGCGAAAGGCTTCTTGAGGGGAAAGCTGTAACTCTGTGAGATGATTTCACAGAACACAAAGAAGTTTCTCAGAAAGCTTCTTTCTCTTTCTTAACGGAGGATATTTCTTTGGCCCTATAGTCTTCAAAGGGATCCGAAATGTCTGTTCTCAGATTCCACAGAAATGAGGCTAGCAAAGAGATCCACGAAATACAGATGTAACTCTGTGAGTGGAAGTCATATATCACAGAGCAGTTTCTCAGAAAGCTTCTTTCCAGATTTCATTGGAGGATATTTCCTTTTTCACCATAGCCCTCTATGGGCTTCCAAATATCACTTTGCCAATTCCACAAGAACTGTCTTAGCGAAAGCCTTCTTGAGGGGAAAGCTGTAACTCTGGGAGATGATTTCACAGAACACAAAGAAGTTTCTCAGAACGCTTCCTTCTCTTTGTTATCGGAGGATATTTCCTTTGGCCCTATAGTCTTCAAAGGGATCCGAAATATTTGTTCTCAGATTCCACAGAAATAAGGCTAGCAAAGAGATCCACGAAATACAGATGTAACTCTGTGAGTGGAAGTCACATATCACAGAGCAGTTTCTCAGAAATCTTCTTTCCAGATTTCATCGGAGGATATTTCCTTTTTCAAGATAGCCCTCTAGGGGCTTCGAATTATAATTTTGCCAATTCCACAAGAACTGTCTTAGCGAAAGGCTTCTTGAGGGGAAAGCTGTAACTCAGTGAGATGATTTCACAGAACACAATGAAGTTTCTCAAAAAGCTTCTTTCTCTTTTTTATCGGAGGATATTTCCTTTGGCACTGGATTCTTCAAAGGGATCCGAAATATCTGTTCTCAGATTCCACAGAAATAAGGCTAGCAAATAGATACACGAAATACAGATGTAACTCTGCGAGTGGAAGTCACATATCACAGAGCAGTTTCTCAGAAAGCTTCTTTCCAGATTTCATCGGAGGATATTTCCTTTTTCACCATAGCCCTCTATGGGCTTCCAAATATCACTTTGCCAATTCCACAAGAACTGTCTTAGCGAAAGGCTTCTTTAGGGCAAAGCTGTAACTCTGTGAGATGATTTCACAGAACACAAAGAAGTTTCTCAGAAAGCTTCTTTCTCTTTGTTATGGGAGGATATTTCCTTTGGCCCTATATTCTTCAAAGGGATTCTAAATATCTGCTCTCAGATTCCACAGAAATAAGGCTAGCAAAGAGATCCACGAAATACAGATGTAACTCTGTGAGTGGAAGTCACATATCACAGAGCAATTTCTCAGAAAGCTTCTTTCCAGATTTCATCTGATGATATTTCCTTTTTCATCATAGCCCTCTATGGGCTTCCAAATATCACTTTGCCAATTCCACAAGAACTGTCTTAGCGAAAGGCTTCTTGAGGGGAAAGCTGTAACTCTGTGAGATGATTTCACAGAACACAAAGAAGTTTCTCAGAAAGCTTCTTTCTCTTTGTTATCGGAGGATATTTCCTTTGGCCCTATAGTCTTCAAAGGGATCCGAAATATCTGTTCTCAGATTCCACAGAAATAAGACTATCAAAGAGATCCACGAAATACAGATGTAACACTGTGAGTGGAATTCACATATCACAGAGCAGTTTCTCAGAAAGCTTCTTTCCAAATTTCATCGGAGGATATTTCCTTTTTCACCATAGCCCTCTATGGGCTTCCTAATATCACTTTGCCAATACCACAAGAACTGTCTTAGCGAAAGGCTTCTTGAGGGGAAAGCTGTAACTCTGTGAGATGATTTCGCAGAACACAAAGAAGTTTCTCAGAAAGCTTCTTTCTCTTTGTTATGCGAGGATATTTCCTTTGGCCCTATATTCTTCAAAGGGATTCTAAATATCTGCTCTCAGATTCCACAGAAATAAGGCTAGCAAAGAGATCCACGAAATACAGATGTAACTCTGTGAGTGAAAGTCACATATCACAGAGCAGTTTCTCAGAAAGCTTCTTTCCAGATTTCATCGGAGGATATTTCCTTTTTCACCATAGCCCTCTATGGGCTTCCAAATATCACTTTGCCAATTCCACAAGAACTGTCTTAGCGAAACCCTTCTTGAGGGGAAAGCTGTAACTCTGTGAGATGATTTCACAGAACACAAAGAAGTTTCTCAGAAAGCTTCTTTCTCTTTGTTATTGGAGGATATTTACTTTGGCCCTGTAGTCTTCAAAGGGATCCGAAATATCTGCTCTCAGATTCCACAGAAATAAGGCTAGCAAAGAGATCCACGAAATACAGATGTAACTCTGTGAGTTGAAGTCACATATCACAGAGCAGTTTCTCAGAAAGCTTCTTTCCAGATTTCATCGGAGGATATTTCCTTTTTCACCATAGCCGTCTATGGGCTTCCAAATATCACTTTGCCAATTCCACAAGAACTGTCTTAGCGAAAGGCTTCTTGAGGAGAAAGCTGTAACTCTGTGAGATGATTTCACAGAACACAAAGAAGTTTCTCAGAAAGCTTCTTTCTCTTTGTTATCAGAGGATATTTCCTTTGACCCTGTAGTCTTCAAAGGGATCCGAAATATCTGTTCTCAGATTCCACAGAAATAAGGCTAGCAAAGAGATCCACGAAATACAGATGTAACTCTGTGAGTGGAAGTCACATATCACAGAGCAGTTTCTCAGAAAGCTTCTTTCCAGATTTCATCTGAGGATATCTCCTTTTTCACCATAGCCGTCTATGGGCTTCCAAATATCACTTTGCCAATTCCACAAGAACTGTCTTAGCGAAAGGCTTCTTGAGGGGAAAGCTGTAACTGTGTGAGATGATTTCACAGAACACAAAGAAGTTTCTCAGAAAGCTTCTTTCTCTTTGTTATGGGAGGATATTTCCTTTGGCCCTATAGTCTTCAAAGGGATTCTAAATATCTGCTTTCAGATTCCACAGAAATAAGGCTAGCAAAGAGACACACGAAATACAGATGTAACTCTGTGAGTGGAAGTCACATATCACAGAGCAGTTTCTCAGAAAGCTTCTTTCCAGATTTCATCGGAGGATATTTCCTTTTTCACCATAGCCCTCTATGGGCTTCCAAATATCACTTTGCCAATTCCACAAGAACTGTCTTAGCGAAAGGCTTCTTGAGGGGAAAGCTGTAACTCTGTGAGATGATTTCACAGAACACAAAGAAGTTTCTCAGAAAGCTTCTTTCTCTTTCTTAACGGAGGATATTTCTTTGGCCCTATAGTCTTCAAAGGGATCCGAAATGTCTGTTCTCAGATTCCACAGAAATGAGGCTAGCAAAGAGATCCACGAAATACAGATGTAACTCTGTGAGTGGAAGTCATATATCACAGAGCAGTTTCTCAGAAAGCTTCTTTCCAGATTTCATTGGAGGATATTTCCTTTTTCACCATAGCCCTCTATGGGCTTCCAAATATCACTTTGCCAATTCCACAAGAACTGTCTTAGCGAAAGCCTTCTTGAGGGGAAAGCTGTAACTCTGGGAGATGATTTCACAGAACACAAAGAAGTTTCTCAGAACGCTTCCTTCTCTTTGTTATCGGAGGATATTTCCTTTGGCCCTATACTCTTCAAAGGGATCCGAAATATTTGTTCTCAGATTCCACAGAAATAAGGCTAGCAAAGAGATCCACGAAATACAGATGTAACTCTGTGAGTGGAAGTCACATATCACAGAGCAGTTTCTCAGAAATCTTCTTTCCAGATTTCATCGGAGGATATTTCCTTTTTCAAGATAGCCCTCTAGGGGCTTCGAATTATAATTTTGCCAATTCCACAAGAACTGTCTTAGCGAAAGGCTTCTTGAGGGGAAAGCTGTAACTCAGTGAGATGATTTCACAGAACACAATGAAGTTTCTCAAAAAGCTTCTTTCTCTTTTTTATCGGAGGATATTTCCTTTGGCACTGGACTCTTCAAAGGGATCCGAAATATCTGTTCTCAGATTCCACAGAAATAAGGCTAGCAAATAGATACACGAAATACAGATGTAACTCTGCGAGTGGAAGTCACATATCACAGAGCAGTTTCTCAGAAAGCTTCTTTCCAGATTTCATCGGAGGATATTTCCTTTTTCACCATAGCCCTCTATGGGCTTCCAAATATCACTTTGCCAATTCCACAAGAACTGTCTTAGCGAAAGGCTTCTTTAGGGCAAAGCTGTAACTCTGTGAGATGATTTCACAGAACACAAAGAAGTTTCTCAGAAAGCTTCTTTCTCTTTGTTATGGGAGGATATTTCCTTTGGCCCTATATTCTTCAAAGGGATTCTAAATATCTGCTCTCAGATTCCACAGAAATAAGGCTAGCAAAGAGATCCACGAAATACAGATGTAACTCTGTGAGTGGAAGTCACATATCACAGAGCAATTTCTCAGAAAGCTTCTTTCCAGATTTCATCTGATGATATTTCCTTTTTCATCATAGCCCTCTATGGGCTTCCAAATATCACTTTGCCAATTCCACAAGAACTGTCTTAGCGAAAGGCTTCTTGAGGGGAAAGCTGTAACTCTGTGAGATGATTTCACAGAACACAAAGAAGTTTCTCAGAAAGCTTCTTTCTCTTTGTTATCGGAGGATATTTCCTTTGGCCCTATAGTCTTCAAAGGGATCCGAAATATCTGTTCTCAGATTCCACAGAAATAAGACTATCAAAGAGATCCACGAAATACAGATGTAACACTGTGAGTGGAATTCACATATCACAGAGCAGTTTCTCAGAAAGCTTCTTTCCAAATTTCATCGGAGGATATTTCCTTTTTCACCATAGCCCTCTATGGGCTTCCTAATATCACTTTGCCAATACCACAAGAACTGTCTTAGCGAAAGGCTTCTTGAGGGGAAAGCTGTAACTCTGTGAGATGATTTCGCAGAACACAAAGAAGTTTCTCAGAAAGCTTCTTTCTCTTTGTTATTGGAGGATATTTACTTTGGCCCTATAGTCTTCAAAGGGATCTGAAATATCTGTTCTCAGATTCCACAGAAATAAGGCTAGCAAAGAGATCCACGAAATACAGATGTAACTCTGTGAGTTGAAGTCACATATCACAGAGCAGTTTCTCAGAAAGCTTCTTTCCAGATTTCATCGGAGGATATTTCCTTTTTCACCATAGCCGTCTATGGGCTTCCAAATATCACTTTGCCAATTCCACAAGAACTGTCTTAGCGAAAGGCTTCTTGAGGAGAAAGCTGTAACTCTGTGAGATGATTTCACAGAACACAAAGAAGTTTCTCAGAAAGCTTCTTTCTCTTTGTTATCAGAGGATATTTCCTTTGGCCCTGTAGTCTTCAAAGGGATCCGAAATATCTGTTCTCAGATTCCACAGAAATAAGGCTAGCAAAGAGATCCACGAAATACAGATGTAACTCTGTGAGTGGAAGTCAGATATCACGGAGCAGTTTCTCAGAAAGCTTCTTTCCAGATTTCATCTGAGGATATCTCCTTTTTCAGCATAGCCGTCTATGGGCTTCCAAATATCACTTTGCCAATTCCACAAGAACTGTCTTAGCGAAAGGCTTCTTGAGGGGAAAGCTGTAACACTGTGAGATGATTTCACAGAACACAAAGAAGTTTCTCAGAAAGCTTCTTTCTCTTTGTTATGGGAGGATATTTCCTTTGGCCCTATAGTCTTCAAAGGGATTCTAAATATCTGCTTTCAGATTCCACAGAAATAAGGCTAGCAAAGAGATCCACGAAATACAGATGTAACTCTGTGAGTGGAAGTCACATATCCCAGAGCAGTTTCTCAGAAAGCTTCTTTCCAGATTTCATCGGAGGATATTTCCTTTTTCACCATAGCCCTCTATGGGCTTCCAAATATCACTTTGCCAATTCCACAATACCCGTCTTAGCGAAAGCCTTCTGAGGGGAAAGCTGTAACTCTGTGAGATGATTTCAGAGAACACAAAGAAGTTTCTCAGAAAGCTTCTTTCTCTTTGTTATCGGAGGATATTTCCTTTGGCCCTATAGTCTTCAAAGGGATCCGAAATATCTGTTCTCAGATTCCACAGACATAAGGCTAGCAAAGAGATCCACGAAATACAGATGTAACTCTGTGAGTGGAAGTCACATATCACAGAGCAGTTTCTCAGAAAGCTTCTTTCCAGATTACATCGGAGGATATTTCCTTTTTCACCATAGACGTCTAAGGGCTTCCCAATATCACTTTGCCAATTCCACAACAACTGTCTTTGCGAAAGTCTTCTTGAGGGGAAAGCTGTAACTCTGTGAGATGATTTCACAGAACACAAAGAAGTTTCTCAGAAAGCTTCTTTCTCTTTTTTATGGGAGGATATTTCCTTTGGACCTATAGTCTTCAAAGGGATTCTAAACATCTGCTTTCAGATTCCACAGAAATAAGGCTAGCAAAGAGATCCACGAAATACAGATGTAACTCTGTGAGTGGAAGTCACATATCACAGAGCAGTTTCTCAGAAAGCTTCTTTCCAGATTTCATCGGAGGATATTTCCTTTTTCACCATAGCCCTCTATGGACTTCCAAATATCACTTTGCCTATTCCACAAGAACTGTCTTAGCAAAAGGCTTCTTGAGGGGAAAGCTGTAACTCTGTGAGATGATTTCACAGAACACAAAGAAGTTTCTCAGAAAGCTTTTTTCTCTTTGTTATCGGAGGATATTTCCTTTGGCCCTATAGTCTTCAAAGGGATCCGAAATATCTGTTCTCAGATTCCACAGAAATAAGGCTAGCAAAGAGATCCACGAAATACAGATGTAACTCTGTGAGTGGGAGTCACATATCACAGAGCAGTTTCTCAGAAAGCTTCTTTCCATATTTCATCGGAGGATATTTCCTTTTTCACCATAGCCCTCTAGGGGCTTCCAAATATCACTTTGCCCATTCCACAAGAACTGTCTTAGCGAAAGGCTTCTTGAGGAGAAAGCTGTAACTCTGTGAGATGATTTCACAGAACACAAAGAAGTTTCTCAGAAAGCTTCTTTCTCTTTGTTATGGGAGGATATTTCCTTTGTCCCTATAGTCTTCAAAGGGATCCGAAATATCTGTTCTCAGATTCCACAGAAATAAGGCTAGCAAAGAGATCCACGAAATACAGATGTAACTCTGTGAGTGGAAGTCTCATATCACAGAGCAGTTTCTCAGAAAGCTTCTTTGCAGATTTCATCTGAGGATATTTCCTTTTTCACCATAGCCCTCTTTGGGCTTCCAAATATCACTTTGCCAATTCCACACGAACTGTCTTAGCGAAAGGCTTCTTGAGGGAAAAGCTGTAACTCTGTGAGATGATTTCACAGAACACAAAGAAGTTTCTCAGAAAGCTTCTTTCTCTTTCTTATCGGAGGATATTTCTTTGGCCCTATAGTCTTCAAAGGGATCTGAAATGTCTGTTCTCAGATTCCACAGAAATGAGGCTAGCAAAGAGATCCACGAAATACAGATGTAACCCTGTGAGTGGAATTCACATATCACAGAGCAGTTTCTCAGAAAGCTTCTTTCCAGATTTCATTGGAGGATATTTACTTTTTAACCATAGCCCTCTATGGGCTTCCAAATATCACTTTGCCAATTCCACAAGAACTGTCTTAGCGAAAGCCTTCTTGAGGGGAAAGCTGTAACTCTGGGAGATGATTTCACAGAACACAAAGAAGTTTCTCAGAACGCTTCCTTCTCTTTGTTATCGGAGGATATTTCCTTTGGCCCTATAGTCTTCAAATGGATCCGAAATATCTGTTCTCAGATTCCACAGAAATAAGGCTAGCAAAGAGATCCACGAAATACAGATGTAACTCTGTGAGTGGAAGTCACATATCACAGAGCAGTTTCTCAGAAAGCTTCTTTCCAGATTTCATCGGAGGATATTTCCTTTTTCAAGATAGCCCTCTAGGGGCTTCCAATTATCATTTTGCCAATTCCACAAGAACTGTCTTAGCGAAAGGCTTCTTGAGGGGAAAGCTGTAACTCTGTGAGATGATTTCACAGAACACAATGAAGTTTCTCAAGAAGCTTCTTTCTCTTTGTTATCGGAGGATATTTCCTTTGGCACTGTAGTCTTCAAAGGGATCCGAAATATCTGTTCTCAGATTCCACAGAAATAAGGCTAGCAAAGAGATCCACGAAATACAGATGTAACTCTGTGAGTGGAAGTCACATATCACAGAGCAGTTTCTCAGAAAGCTTCTTTCCAGATTTCATCGGAGGATATTTCCTTTTTCACCATAGCCCTCTATGGGCTTCCAAATATCACTTTGCCAATTCCACAAGAACTGTCTTAGCGAAAGTCTTCTTGAGGGGAAAGCTGTAACTCTGTGAGATGATTTCACAGAACACAAAGAAGTTTCTCAGAAAGCTTCTTTCTCTTTGTTATCGGAAGATATTTCCTTTGACCCTATAGTCTTCAAAAGGATCCGAAATATCTGTTTTCAGATTCCCCAGAAATAAGACTAGCAAAGAGATCCACGAAATACAGATGTAACTCTGTGAGTGGAAGTCACATATCACAGAGCAGTTTCTCAGAAGCTTCTTTCCAGATTTCATCGGAGGATATTTCCTTTTTCAAGATAGCCCTCTACGGGCTTCCAAATATCACTTTGCCAATTCCACAAGAACTGTCTTAGCGAAAGGCTTCTTGAGAGGAAAGCTGTAACTCTGGGAGATGATTTCACAGAACACAATGAAGTTTCTCAGAAAGCTTCTTTCTCTTTGTTATGGGAGGATATTTCCTTTGGCCCTATAGTCTTCAAAGGGATCCGAAATATCTGTTCTCAGATTCCACAGAAATAAGGCTAGCAAAGAGATCCACGAAATACAGATGTAACTCTGTTAGTGGAAGTCACATATCACAGAACAGTTTCTCAGAAAGCTTCTTTCCAGATTTCATTGGAGGATATTTCCTTTTTCACAATAGCCCTCTATGGGCTTCCAAATATCACTTTGCCAATTCCACAAGAACTGTCTTAGCGAAAGGCTTCTTGAGGGGAAAGCTGTAACTCTGTGAGATGATTTCACAGAAAACAAAGAAGTTTCTCAGAAAGCTTCTTTCTCCTTGTTATCGGAGGATATTTCCTTTGGCCCTATAGTCTTCAAAGGGATCCGAAATATCTGTTCTCAGATTCCACAGAAATAAGGCTAGCAAAGAGATCCACGAAATTCAGATGTAACTCTGTGAGTGGAAGTCACATATCACAGAGCAGTTTCTCAGAAAGCTTCTTTCCAGGTTTCATCGGAGGATATTTCCTTTTTCACCATAGCCCTCTATGGGCTTTCAAATATCACTTTGCCAATTCCACAAGAACTGTCTTAGCGAAAGGCTGCTTGAGGGCAAAGCTGTAACTCTGTGAGATGATTTCACAGAACACAAAGAAGTTTCTCAGAAAGCTTCTTTCTCTTTGTTATGGGAGGATATTTCCTTTGGCCCTATAGTCTTCAAAGGGATCCGAAATATCTGTTCTCAGATTCCACAGAAATGAGGCTAGCAAAGAGATCCACGAAATACAGATGTAACTCTGTGAGTGGAAGTCACATATCACAGAGCAGTTTCTCAGAAAGCTTCTTTCCAGATTTCTTTGGAGGATATTTCCTTTTTCACAATAGCCCTCTATGGGCTTCCAAATATCACTTTGCCAATTCCACAAGAACTGTCTTAGCGAAAGCCTTCTTGAGAGGAAAGCTGTAACTCTGTGAGATGATTTCACAGAACACAAAGAAGTTTCTCAGAACGCTTCCTTCTCTTTGTTATCGGAGGATATTTCCTTTGGCCGTATAGTCTTCAAAGGGATCCGAAATATCTGTTCTCAGATTCCACAGAAATAAGGCTAGCAAAGAGATCCACGAAATACAGATGTAACTCTGTGAGTGGAAGTCACATATCACAGAGCAGTTTCTCAGAAAGCTTCTTTCCAGATTTCATCGGAGGATATTTCCTTTTTCACCATAGCCCTCTATGGGCTTCCAAATATCACTTTGCCAATTCCACAAGAACTGTCTTAGCGAAAGTCTTCTTGAGGGGAAAGCTGTAACTCTGTGAGATGATTTCACAGAACACAAAGAAGTTTCTCAGAAAGCTTCTTTCTCTTTGTTATCGGAAGATATTTCCTTTGACCCTATAGTCTTCAAAAGGATCCGAAATATCTGTTTTCAGATTCCCCAGAAATAAGACTAGCAAAGAGATCCACGAAATACAGATGTAACTCTGTGAGTGGAAGTCACATATCACAGAGCAGTTTCTCAGAAGCTTCTTTCCAGATTTCATCGGAGGATATTTCCTTTTTCAAGATAGCCCTCTACGGGCTTCCAAATATCACTTTGCCAATTCCACAAGAACTGTCTTAGCGAAAGGCTTCTTGAGAGGAAAGCTGTAACTCTGGGAGATGATTTCACAGAACACAATGAAGTTTCTCAGAAAGCTTCTTTCTCTTTGTTATGGGAGGATATTTCCTTTGGCCCTATAGTCTTCAAAGGGATCCGAAATATCTGTTCTCAGATTCCACAGAAATAAGGCTAGCAAAGAGATCCACGAAATACAGATGTAACTCTGTTAGTGGAAGTCACATATCACAGAACAGTTTCTCAGAAAGCTTCTTTCCAGATTTCATTGGAGGATATTTCCTTTTTCACAATAGCCCTCTATGGGCTTCCAAATATCACTTTGCCAATTCCACAAGAACTGTCTTAGCGAAAGGCTTCTTGAGGGGAAAGCTGTAACTCTGTGAGATGATTTCACAGAAAACAAAGAAGTTTCTCAGAAAGCTTCTTTCTCCTTGTTATCGGAGGATATTTCCTTTGGCCCTATAGTCTTCAAAGGGATCCGAAATATCTGTTCTCAGATTCCACAGAAATAAGGCTAGCAAAGAGATCCACGAAATTCAGATGTAACTCTGTGAGTGGAAGTCACATATCACAGAGCAGTTTCTCAGAAAGCTTCTTTCCAGGTTTCATCGGAGGATATTTCCTTTTTCACCATAGCCCTCTATGGGCTTTCAAATATCACTTTGCCAATTCCACAAGAACTGTCTTAGCGAAAGGCTGCTTGAGGGCAAAGCTGTAACTCTGTGAGATGATTTCACAGAACACAAAGAAGTTTCTCAGAAAGCTTCTTTCTCTTTGTTATGGGAGGATATTTCCTTTGGCCCTATAGTCTTCAAAGGGATCCGAAATATCTGTTCTCAGATTCCACAGAAATGAGGCTAGCAAAGAGATCCACGAAATACAGATGTAACTCTGTGAGTGGAAGTCACATATCACAGAGCAGTTTCTCAGAAAGCTTCTTTCCAGATTTCTTTGGAGGATATTTCCTTTTTCACAATAGCCCTCTATGGGCTTCCAAATATCACTTTGCCAATTCCACAAGAACTGTCTTAGCGAAAGCCTTCTTGAGAGGAAAGCTGTAACTCTGTGAGATGATTTCACAGAACACAAAGAAGTTTCTCAGAACGCTTCCTTCTCTTTGTTATCGGAGGATATTTCCTTTGGCCCTATAGTCTTCAAAGGGATCCGAAATATCTGTTCTCAGATTCCACAGAAATAAGGCTAGCAAAGAGATCCACGAAATACAGATGTAACTCTGTGAGTGGAAGTCACATATCACAGAGCAGTTTCTCAGAAAGCTTCTTTCCAGATTTCATCGGAGGATATATCCTTTTTCACCATAGCCCTCTATGGGCTTCCAAATATCACTTTGCCAATTCCACAAGAACTGTCTTAGCGAAAGGCTTCTTGAGGGGAAAGCTGTAACTCTGTGAGATGATTTCACAGAACACAAAGAAGTTTCTCAGAAAGCTTCTTTCTCTTTGTTATCGGAGGATATTTCCTTTGGCCCTATAGTCTTCAAAGGGATCCGAAATATCTGTTCTCAGATTCCACAGAAATAAGGCTAGCAAAGAGATCCAGGAAATACAGATGTAACTCTGTGAGTGGAAGTCACATATCACAGAGCAGTTTCTCAGAAAGCTTCTTTCCAGATTTCATCGGAGGATATTTCCTTTGTCACAATAGCTCTCTATGGGCTTCCAAATATCACTTTGCCAATTCCACAAAAACTGTCTTAGCGAAAGGCTTCTTGAGGGGAAAGCTGAAACTCTGTGAGATGATTTCACAGAACACAAAGAAGTTTCTCAGAAAGCTTTCTCTTTCTTATCGGAGGATATTTCCTTTGGCCCTATAGTCTTCAAAGGGATCCGAAATATCTGTTCTCAGATTCCACAGAAATAAGGCTAGCAAAGAGATCCACGAAATACAGATGTAACTCTGTGAGTGGAAGTCACATATCACAGAGCAGTTTCTCAGAAAGCTTCTTTCCAGATTTCATTGGAGGATATTTCCTTTTTCACCATAGCCCTCTATGGGCTTCCAAATATCACTTTGCCAATTCCACAAGAACTGTCTTAGCGAAAGGCTTCTTGAGGGGAAAGCTGTAACTCTGTGAGATGATTTAACAGAACACAAAGAAGTTTCTCAGAAAACTTCTTTCTCTTTGTTATGGGAGGATATTTCCTTTGGCCCTATAGTCTTCAAAGGGATTCTAAATATCTGCTCTCAGATTCCACAGAAATAAGGCTAGCAAAGAGATCCACGAAATACAGATGTAACTCTGTGAGTGGAAGTCACATATCACAGAGCAGTTTCTGAGAAAGCTTCTTTCCAGATTTCATCGGAGGATATTTCCTTTTTCACCATAGCCCTCTATGGGCTTCCAAATATCACTTTGCCAATTCCACAAGAACTGTCTTAGCGAAAGCCTTCTGAACCGAAAGCTGTAACTCTGTGAGATGATTTTACAGAACACAAAGAAGTTTCTCAGAAAACTTCTTTCTCTTTGTTATGGGAGGATATTTCCTTTGGCCCTATAGTCTTCAAAGGGATCTGAAATATCTGTTCTCAGATTCCACAGAAATAAGGCTAGCAAAGAGATCCAAGAAATACAGATGTAACTCTGTGAGTGGAAGTCACTTATCACAGAGCAGTTTCTCAGAAAGCTTCTTTGCAGATTTCATCTCAGGATATTTCCTTTTTCACCATAGCCCTCTATGGGCTTCCAAATATCACTTTGCCAATTCCACACGAACTGTCTTAGCGAAAGGCTTCTTGAGGGAAAAGGTGTAACTCTGTGAGATGATTTCACAGAACACAAAGAAGTTTCTCAGAAAGCTTCTTTCTCTTTGTTATGGGAGGATATTTCCTTTGTCCCTATAGTCTTCAAAGGGATCCGAAATATCTGTTCTCAGATTCCACAGTAATAAGGCTAGCAAAGAGATCCACGAAATACAGATGTAACTCTGTGAGTGGAAGTCACATATCACAGAGCAGTTTCTCAGAAGGCTTCTTTCCAGATTTCATCGGAGGATATTTCCTTTGTCACCATAGCCCTCTATGGGCTTCCAGATATCACTTTGCCAATTCCACAAGAACTGTCTTAGCGAAAGGCTTCTTGAGGGGAAAGCTGTAACTCTGGGAGATGATTTCACAGAACACAAAGAGGTTTCTCAGAACGCTTCCTTCTCTTTGTTATCGGAGGATATTTCCTTTGGCCCTATAGTCTTCAAAGGGATCCGAAATATCTGTTCTCAGATTCCACAGAAATAAGGCTAGCAAAGAGATCCACGAAATACAGATGTAACTCTGTGAGTGGAAGTCACATATCACAGAGCAGTTTCTGAGAAAGCTTCTTTCCAGATTTCATCGGAGGATATTTCCTTTTTCACCATAGCCCTCTATGGGCTTCCAAATATCACTTTGCCAATTCCACAAGAACTGTCTTAGCGAAAGCCTTCTGAACCGAAAGCTGTAACTCTGTGAGATGATTTTACAGAACACAAAGAAGTTTCTCAGAAAACTTCTTTCTCTTTGTTATGGGAGGATATTTCCTTTGGCCCTATAGTCTTCAAAGGGATCTGAAATATCTGTTCTCAGATTCCACAGAAATAAGGCTAGCAAAGAGATCCACGAAATACAGATGTAACTCTGTGAGTGGAAGTCACTTATCACAGAGCAGTTTCTCAGAAAGCTTCTTTGCAGATTTCATCTGAGGATATTTCCTTTTTCACCATAGCCCTCTATGGGCTTCCAAATATCACTTTGCCAATTCCACACGAACTGTCTTAGCGAAAGGCTTCTTGAGGGAAAAGGTGTAACTCTGTGAGATGATTTCACAGAACACAAAGAAGTTTCTCAGAAAGCTTCTTTCTCTTTGTTATGGGAGGATATTTCCTTTGTCCCTATAGTCTTCAAAGGGATCCGAAATATCTGTTCTCAGATTCCACAGTAATAAGGCTAGCAAAGAGATCCACGAAATACAGATGTAACTCTGTGAGTGGAAGTCACATATCACAGAGCAGTTTCTCAGAAGGCTTCTTTCCAGATTTCATCGGAGGATATTTCCTTTGTCACCATAGCCCTCTATGGGCTTCCAGATATCACTTTGCCAATTCCACAAGAACTGTCTTAGCGAAAGGCTTCTTGAGGGGAAAGCTGTAACTCTGGGAGATGATTTCACAGAACACAAAGAAGTTTCTCAGAACGCTTCCTTCTCTTTGTTATCGGAGGATATTTCCTTTGGCCCTATAGTCTTCAAAGGGATCCGAAATATCTGTTCTCAGATTCCACAGAAATAAGGCTAGCAAAGAGATCCACGAAATACAGATGTAACTCTGTGAGTGGAAGTCACATATCACAGAGCAGTTTCTCAGAAAGCTTCTTTCCAGATTTCATTGGAGGATATTGCCTTTTTCACCATAGCCCTCTAAGGGGTTCCAAATATCACTTTGCCAATTCCACAAGAACTGTCTTAGCGAAAGTCTTCTTGAGGGGAAAGCTGTAACTCTGGGAGATGATTTCACAGAACACAATAAAGTTTCTCAGAAAGCTTCTTTCTCTTTGTTATCGGAGGATATTTCCTTTGGCCCTATAGTCTTCAAAGGGATAGGAAATATCTGTTCTCAGATTCCACAGGAATAAGGCTAGCAAAGAGATCCACGAAATACAGATGTAACTCTGTGAGTGGAAGTCACATATCACAGAGCAGTTTCTCAGAAAGCTTCTTTGCAGATTTCATCTGAGGATATTTCCTTTTTCACCATAGCCCTCTAGGGGCTTCCAAATATCACTTTGCCAATTCCACAAGAACTGTCTTAGCGAAAGGCTTCTTGAGGGGAAAGCTGTAACTCTGTGAGATGATTTCACAGAACACAAAGAAGTTTCTCAGAAAGCTTCTTTCTCTTTGTTATGGGAGGATATTTCCTTTGGCCCTATATTCTTCAAAGGGATTCTAAATATCTGCTCTCAGATTCCACAGAAATAAGGCTAACAAAGAGATCCACGAAATACAGATGTAACTCTGTGAGTGGAAGTCACATATCACAGAGCAGTTTCTCAGAAAGCTTCTTTCCAGATTTCATGGGAGGATATTTCCTTTTTCGCCATAGCCCTCTATGGGCTTCCAAATATCACTTTGCCAATTCCACAAGAACTGTCTTAGCGAAAGGCTTCTTGAGGGGAAAGCTGTAACTCTGTGAGATGATTTCACAGAACACAAAGAGGTTTCTCAGAAAACTTCTTTCTCTTTGTTATGGGAGGATATTTCCTTTGGCCCTATAGTCTTCAAAGGGATTCTAAATATCTGCTCTCAGATTCCACAGAAATAAGGCTAGCAAAGAGATCCACGAAATACAGATGTAACTCTGTGAGTGGAAATCACATATCACAGAGCAGTTTCTCAGAAAGCTTCTTTCCAGATTTCATTGGAGGATATTGCCTTTTTCACCACAGCCCTCTAAGGGGTTCCAAATATCACTTTGCCAATTCCACAAGAACTGTCTTAGCGAAAGGCTTCTGAGGGGAAAGCTGTAACTCTGTGAGATGATTTCACAGAACACAAAGAAGTTTCTCAGAAAGCTTCTTTCTCTTTGTTATCGGAGGATATTTCCTTTGGCCCTATAGTCTACAAGGGGATTCTAAATATCTGCTTTCAGATTCCACAGAAATAAGGCTAGCAAAGAGATCCACGAAATACAGATGTAACTCTGTGAGTGGAAGTCACATATCACAGAGCAGTTTCTCAGAAAGCTTCTTTCCAGATTTCATTGGAGGATATTTCCTTTTTCACCATAGCCCTCTATGGGCTTCCAAATATCACTTTGCCAATTCCACAAGAACTGTCTTAGCGAAAGGCTTCTTGAGGGGAAAGCTGTAACTCTGTGAGATGATTTCACAGAACACAAAGAAGTTTCTCAGAAAGCTTCTTTCTCTTTCTTATCGGAGGATATTTCCTTTGGCCCTATAGTCTTCAAAGGGATTCTAAATATCTGCTCTCAGATTCCACAGAAATAAGGCTAGCAAAGAGATCCACGAAATACAGATGTAACTCTGTGAGTGGAAGTCACATATCCCAGAGCAGTTTCTCAGAAAGCTTCTTTCCAGATTTCATTGGAGGATATTTCCTTTTTCACCATAGCCCTCTACGGGCTTCCAAATATCACTTTGCCAATTCCACAAGAACTGTCTTAGCGAAAAGCTTCTTGCGAGGAAAGCTGTAACTCTGTGAGATGATTTCACAGGACACAAAGAAGTTTCTCAGAAAACTTCTTTCTCTTTGTTATGGGAGGATATTTCCTTTGGCCCTATAGTCTTCAAAGGGATCTGAAATATCTGTTCTCAGATTCCACAGAAATAAGGCTAGCAAAGAGATCCACGAAATACAGATGTAACTCTGTGAGTGGAAGTCACTTATCACAGAGCAGTTTCTCAGAAAGCTTCTTTGCAGATTTCATCTGAGGATATTTCCTTTTTCACCATAGCCCTCTATGGGCTTCCAAATATCACTTTGCCAATTCCACACGAACTGTCTTATCGAAAGGCTTCTTGAGGGAAAAGGTGTAACTCTGTGAGATGATTTCACAGAACACAAAGAAGTTTCTCAGAAAGCTTCTTTCTCTTTGTTATGGGAGGATATTTCCTTTGTCCCTATAGTCTTCAAAGGGATCCGAAATATCTGTTATCAGATTCCACAGTAATAAGGCTAGCAAAGAGATCCACGAAATACAGATGTAACTCTGTGAGTGGAAGTCACATATCACAGAGCAGTTTCTCAGAAGGCTTCTTTCCAGATTTCATCGGAGGATATTTCCTTTGTCACCATAGCCCACTATGGGCTTCCAAATATCACTTTGCCAATTCCACAAGAACTGTCTTAGCGAAAGGCTTCTTGAGGGGAAAGCTGTAACTCTGTGAGATGATTTCACAGAACACAAAGAAGTTTCTCAGAACGCTTCCTTCTCTTTGTTATCGGAGGATATTTCCTTTGGCCCTATAGTCTTCAAAGGGATCCGAAATATCTGTTCTCAGATTCCACAGAAATAAGGCTAGCAAAGAGATCCACGAAATACAGATGTAACTCTGTGAGTGGAAGTCACATATCCCAGAGCAGTTTCTCAGAAAGCTTCTTTCCAGATTTCATTGGAGGATATTGCCTTTTTCACCATAGCCCTCTAAGGGGTTCCAAATATCACTTTGCCAATTCCACAAGAACTGTCTTAGCGAAAGGCTTCTTGAGGGGAAAGCTGTAACTCTAGGAGATGATTTCACAGAACACAATAAAGTTTCTCAGAAAGCTTCTTTCTCTTTGTTATCGGAGGATATTTCCTTTGGCCCTATAGTCTTC
Organism: Macaca mulatta; assembly: GCF_049350105.2. NCBI lineage: Eukaryota > Metazoa > Chordata > Mammalia > Primates > Cercopithecidae > Macaca > Macaca mulatta. The sequence goes on from NC_133417.1 coordinate 35,745,983, forward strand.
AAAGGGATAGGAAATATCTGTTCTCAGATTCCACAGGAATAAGGCTAGCAAAGAGATCCACGAAATACAGATGTAACTCTGTGAGTGGAAGTCACATATCACAGAGCAGTTTCTCAGAAAGCTTCTTTGCAGATTTCATCTGAGGATATTTCCTTTTTCACCATAGCCCTCTAGGGGCTTCCAAATATCACTTTGCCAATTCCACAAGAACTGTCTTAGCGAAAGGCTTCTTGAGGGGAAAGCTGTAACTCTGTGAGATGATTTCACAGAACACAAAGAAGTTTCTCAGAAAGCTTCTTTCTCTTTGTTATGGGAGGATATTTCCTTTGGCCCTATATTCTTCAAAGGGATTCTAAATATCTGCTCTCAGATTCCACAGAAATAAGGCTAACAAAGAGATCCACGAAATACAGATGTAACTCTGTGAGTGGAAGTCACATATCACAGAGCAGTTTCTCAGAAAGCTTCTTTCCAGATTTCATGGGAGGATATTTCCTTTTTCACCATAGCCCTCTATGGGCTTCCAAATATCACTTTGCCAATTCCCCAAGAACTGTCTTAGCGAAAGGCTTCTTCAGGGGAAAGCTGTAACTCTGTGAGATGATTTCACAGAACACAAAGAAGTTTCTCAGAAAGCTTCTTTCTCTTTGTTATCGGAGGATATTTCCTTTGGCCCTATAGTCTTCAAAGGCATCAGAAATATCTGTTCTCAGATTCCACAGAAATAAGGCTAGCAAATAGATCCACGAAATACAGATGTAACTCTGTGAGTGGAAGTCACATATCACAGAGCAGTTTCTCAGAAAGCTTCTTTCCAGGTTTCATCGGAGGATATTTCCTTTTTCACCATAGCCCTCTATGGGCTTCCAAATGTCACTTTGCCAATTCCACAAGAACTGTCTTAGCGAAAGGCTTCTTGAGGGGAAAGCTGTAACTCTGTGAGATGATTTCACAGAACACAAAGAAGTTTCTCAGAAAGCTTCTTTCTCTTTGTTATCGTTGGATATTTCCTTTGGCCCTATAGTCTTCAAAGGGATCCGAAATATCTGTTCTCAGATTCCACAGAAATAGGGTTAGCAAAGAGATCCACGAAATACAGATGTAACTCTGTGAGTGGAAGTCACATATCCCAGAGCAATTTCTCAGAAAGCTTCTTTCCAGATTTCATCGGAGTATATTTCCTTTTTCACCATAGCCCTCTATGGGCTTCCAAATATCACTTTGCCAATTCCACAAGAACTGTCTTAGCGAAAGGCTTCTTGATGGGAAAGCTGTAACTCTGTGAGATGATTTCACAGAACACAAAGAAGTTTCTCAGAAAGCTTCTCTCTCTTTGTTATGGGAGGATATTTCCTTTGGCCCTATAGTCTTCAAAGGGATTCTAAATATCTGCTCTCAGATTCCACAGAAATAAGGCTAGCAAAGAGATCCACGAAATACAGATGTAACTCTGTGAGTGGAAGTCACATATCACAGAGCAGTTTCTCAGAAAACTTCTTTCCAGATTTCATCGGAGGATATTTCCTTTTTCACCGTAGCCCTCAATGGGATTCCATATATCACTTTGCCAATTCCACAAGAACTGTCTTAGCGAAAGGCTTCTTAAGGGGAAAGCTGTAACTCTGTGAGATGATTTCACAGAACACAAAGAAGTTTCTCAGACAGCTTCTTTCTCTTTGTTATGCGAGGATATTTCCTTTGGCCCTATAGTCTTCAAAGGGATTCTAAATATCTGCTCTCAGATTCCACAGAAATAAGGCTAGCAAAGAGATCCACGAAATACAGATGTAACTCTGTGAGTGGAAGTCACATATCCCAGAGCAGTTTCTCAGAAAGCTTCTTTCCAGATTTCATTGGAGGATATTTCCTTTTTCACCATAGCCCTCTACGGGCTTCCAAATATCACTTTGCCAATTCCACAAGAACTGTCTTAGCGAAAAGCTTCTTGAGAGGAAAGCTGTAACTCTGTGAGATGATTTCACAGAACACAAAGAAGTTTCTCAGAAAGCTTCTTTCTCTTTGTTATCGGAGGATATTTCCTTTGGCCCTATAGACTTCAAAGGCATCCGAAATATCTGTTCTCAGATTCCACAGAAATAAGGCTAGCAAAGAGATCCACGAAATACAGATGTAACTCTGTGAGTGGAAGTCACATATCACGGAGCAGTTTCTCAGAAAGCTTCTTTCCAGATTTCATCGGAGGATATTTCCTTTTTCACCATAGCCCTCTATGGGCTTCCAAATATCACTTTGCCAATTCCACAAAAACAGTCTTAGCGAAAGGCTTCTTGAGGGGAAAGCTGTAACTCTGTGAGATGATTTCACAGAACACAAAGAAGTTTCTCAGAAAGCTTCTTTCTCTTTGTTATCGGAGGATATTTCCTTTGGCCCTATAGTCTTCAAAGGGATCCGAAATATCTGTTCTCAGATTCCACAGAAATAAGGCTAGCAAAGAGATCCACGAAATACAGATGTAACTCTGTGAGTGGAAGTCACATATCACAGAGCACTTTCTCAGAAAGCTTCTTTCCAGATTTCATCGGAGGATATTTCCTTTTTCACCATAGCCCTCTATGGGCTTCCAAATATCACTTTGCCAATTCCACAAGGACTATCTTAGCGAAAGGCTTCTTGAGGGGAAAGCTGTAACTCTGTGAGATGATTTCACAGAACACAAAGAAGTTTCTCTGAAAGCTTCTTTCTCTTTGTTATCGGAGGATATTTCCTTTGGCCCTATAGTCTTCAAAGGCATCCGAAATATCTGTTCTCAGATTCCACAGAAATAAGGCTAGCAAATAGATCCACGAAATACAGATGTAACTCTGTGAGTGGAAGTCACATATCAGAGAGCAGTTTCTCAGAAAGCTTCTTTCCAGATTTCATCGGAGGATATTTCCTTTTTCACCATAGCCCTCTATGGGCTTCCAAATATCACTTTGCCAATTCCACAAGAACTGTCTTAGCGAAAGGCTTCTTGAGGGGAAAGCTGTAACTCTGTGAGATGATTTCACAGAACACAAAGAAGTTTCTCAGAAAGCTTCTTTCTCTTTGTTATGCGAGGATATTTCCTTTGACCCTATAGTCTTCAAAGGGATTCTAAATATCTGCTCTCAGATTCCACAGAAATAAGGCTAGCAAAGAGATCCACGAAATACAGATGTAACTCTGTGAGTGGAAGTCACATATCACAGAGCAGGTTCTCAGAAAGCTTCTTTCCAGATTTCATTGGAGGATATTTCCTTTTTCACCATAGCTCTCTACGGGCTTCCAAATATCACATTGCCAATTCCACAAGAACTGTCTTAGCGAAAAGCATCTTGAGGGGAAAGCTGTAACTCTGTGAGATGATTTCACAGAACACAAAGAAGTTTCTCAGAAAGCTTCTTTCTCTTTGTTATCGGAGGATATTTCCTTTGGCCCTATAGACTTCAAAGGGATCCGAAATATCTGTTCTCAGATTCCACAGAAATAAGGCTAGCAAAGAGATCCACGAAATACAGATGTAACTCTGTGAGTGGAAGTCACATATCACAGAGCAGTTTCTCAGAAAGCTTCTTTCCAGATTTCATCGGAGGATATTTCCTTTTTCACCATAGCCCTCTATGGGCTTCCAAATATCACTTTGCCAATTCCACAAGAACTGTCTTAGCGAGAGGCTTCTTGAGGGGAAAGCTGTAACTCTGTGAGATGATTTCACAGAACACAAAGAAGTGTCTCAGAAAGCTTCTTTCTCTTTGTTATGGGAGGATATTTCCTTTGGCCCTATAATCTTCAAGGGGATTCTAAATATCTGCTTTCAGATTGCACAGAAATAAGGCTAGCAAAGAGATCCACGAAATACAGATGTAAATCTGTGAGTGGAAGTCAAATATCACAGAGCAGTTTCTCAGAAAGCTTCCTTCCAGATTTCATCTGAAGATATTTCCTTTTTCACCATAGCCCTCTAAGGGGTTCCAAATATCACTTTGCCAATTCCACAAGAACTGTCTTAGCGAAAGGCTTCTTGAGGGGAAAGCTGTAACTCTGTGAAATATTTCACAGAACACAAAGAAGTTTCTCAGAACGCTTCCTTCTCTTTGTTATCGGAGGATATTTCCTTTGGCCCTATAGTCTTCAAAGGGATCCGAAATATCTGTTCTCAGATTCCACAGAAATAAGGCTAGCAAAGAGATCCACGAAATACAGATGTAACTCTGTGAGTGGAAGTCACATATCACAGAGCAGTTTCTCAGAAAGCTTCTTTCCAGATTTCATTGGAGGATATTGCCTTTTTCACCATAGCCCTCTAAGGGGTTCCAAATATCACTTTGCCAATTCCACAAGAACTGTCTTAGCGAAAGGCTTCTTGAGGAGAAAGCTGTAACTCTAGGAGATGATTTCACAGAACACAATAAAGTTTCTCAGAAAGCTTCTTTCTCTTTGTTATCGGAGGATATTTCCTTTGGCCCTATAGTCTTCAAAGGGATAGGAAATATCTGTTCTCAGATTCCACAGGAATAAGGCTAGCAAAGAGATCCACGAAATACAGATGTAACTCTGTGAGTGAAAGTCACATATCACAGAGCAGTTTCTCAGAAAGCTTCTTTGCAGATTTCATCTGAGGATATTTCCTTTTTCACCATAGCCCTCTAGGGGCTTCCAAATATCACTTTGCCAATTCCACAAGAACTGTCTTAGCGAAAGGCTTCTTGAGGGGAAAGCTGTAACTCTGTGAGATGATTTCACAGAACACAAAGAAGTTTCTCAGAAAGCTTCTTTCTCTTTGTTATGGGAGGATATTGCCTTTGGCCCTATATTCTTCAAAGGGATTCTAAATATCTGCTCTCAGATTCCACAGAAATAAGGCTAAAAAAGAGATCCACGAAATACAGATGTAACTCTGTGAGTGGAAGTCACATATCACAGAGCAGTTTCTCAGAAAGCTTCTTTCCAGATTTCATGGGAGGATATTTCCTTTTTCACCATAGCCCTCTATGGGCTTCCAAATATCACTTTGCCAATTCCACAAGAACTGTCTTAGCGAAAGGCTTCTTGAGGGGAAAGCTGTAACTCTGTGAGATGATTTCACAGAACACAAAGAGGTTTCTCAGAAAACTTCTTTCTCTTTGTTATGGGAGGATATTTCCTTTGGCCCTATAGTCTTCAAAGGGATTCTAAATATCTGCTCTCAGATTCCACAGAAATAAGGCTAGCAAAGAGATCCACGAAATACAGATGTAACTCTGTGAGTGGAAGTCACATATCACAGAGCAGTTTCTCAGAAAGCTTCTTTCCAGATTTCATTGGAGGATATTGCCTTTTTCACCACAGCCCTCTAAGGGGTTCCAAATATCACTTTGCCAATTCCACAAGAACTGTCTTAGCGAAAGGCTTCTGAGGGGAAAGCTGTAACTCTGTGAGATGATTTCACAGAACACAAAGAAGTTTCTCAGAAAGCTACTTTCTCTTTGTTATCGGAGGATATTTCCTTTGGCCCTATAGTCTACAAGGGGATTCTAAATATCTGCTTTCAGATTCCACAGAAATAAGGCTAGCAAAGAGATCCACGAAATACAGATGTAACTCTGTGAGTGGAAGTCACATATCACAGAGCAGTTTCTCAGAAAGCTTCTTTCCAGATTTCATTGGAGGATATTTCCTTTTTCACCATAGCCCTCTATGGGCTTCCAAATATCACTTTGCCAATTCCACAAGAACTGTCTTAGCGAAAGGCTTCTTGAGGGGAAAGCTGTAACTCTGTGAGATGATTTCACAGAACACAAAGAAGTTTCTCAGAAAGCTTCTTTCTCTTTGTTATCGGAGGATATTTCCTTTGGCCCTATAGTCTTCAAAGGCATCAGAAATATCTGTTCTCAGATTCCACAGAAATAAGGCTAGCAAATAGATCCACGAAATACAGATGTAACTCTGTGAGTGGAAGTCACATATCACAGAGCAGTTTCTCAGAAAGCTTCTTTCCAGGTTTCATCGGAGGATATTTCCTTTTTCACCATAGCCCTCTATGGGCTTCCAAATATCACTTTGCCAATTCCACAAGAACTGTCTTAGCGAAAGGCTTCTTGAGGGGAAAGCTGTAACTCTGTGAGATGATTTCACAGAACACAAAGAAGTTTCTCAGAAAGCTTCTTTCTCTCTGTTATCGGAGGATATTTCCTTTGGCCCTATGTTCTTCAATGGGATTCTAAATATCTGCTATCAGATTCCACAGAAATAAGGCTAGCAAAGAGATCCACGAAATACAGATGTAACTCTGTGAGTGGAAGTCATATATCACAGAGCAATTTCTCGGAAAGCTTCTTTCCAGATTTCATCTGATGATATTTCCTTTTTCATCATAGCCCTCTAGGGGCTTCCAAATATCACATTGCCAATTCCAAAAGAACTGTCTTAGCGAAAGGCTTCTTGAGGGGAAAGCTGTAACTCTGTGAGATGATTTCACAGAACACAAAGAAGTTTCTCAGAAAGCTTCTTTCTCTTTGTTATCGTTGGATATTTCCTTTGGCCCTATAGTCTTCAAAGGGATCCGAAATATCTGTTCTCAGATTCCACAGAAATAGGGTTAGCAAAGAGATCCACGAAATACAGATGTAACTCTGTGAGTGGAAGTCACATATCCCAGAGCAATTTCTCAGAAAGCTTCTTTCCAGATTTCATCGGAGTATATTTCCTTTTTCACCATAGCCCTCTATGGGCTTCCAAATATCACTTTGCCAATTCCACAAGAACTGTCTTAGCGAAAGGCTTCTTGATGGGAAAGCTGTAACTCTGTGAGATGATTTCACAGAACACAAAGAAGTTTCTCAGAAAGCTTCTCTCTCTTTGTTATGGGAGGATATTTCCTTTGGCCCTATAGTCTTCAAAGGGATTCTAAATATCTGCTCTCAGATTCCACAGAAATAAGGCTAGCAAAGAGATCCACGAAATACAGATGTAACTCTGTGAGTGGAAGTCACATATCACAGAGCAGTTTCTCAGAAAACTTCTTTCCAGATTTCATCGGAGGATATTTCCTTTTTCACCGTAGCCCTCAATGGGCTTCCATATATCACTTTGCCAATTCCACAAAAACTGTCTTAGCGAAAGGCTTCTTAAGGGGAAAGCTGTAACTCTGTGAGATGATTTCACAGAACACAAAGAAGTTTCTCAGACAGCTTCTTTCTCTTTGTTATGCGAGGATATTTCCTTTGGCCCTATAGTCTTCAAAGGGATTCTAAATATCTGCTCTCAGATTCCACAGAAATAAGGCTAGCAAAGAGATCCACGAAATACAGATGTAACTCTGTGAGTGGAAGTCACATATCCCAGAGCAGTTTCTCAGAAAGCTTCTTTCCAGATTTCATTGGAGGATATTTCCTTTTTCACCATAGCCCTCTACGGGCTTCCAAATATCACTTTGCCAATTCCACAAGAACTGTCTTAGCGAAAAGCTTCTTGAGAGGAAAGCTGTAACTCTGTGAGATGATTTCACAGAACACAAAGAAGTTTCTCAGAAAGCTTCTTTCTCTTTGTTATCGGAGGATATTTCCTTTGGCCCTATAGACTTCAAAGGCATCCGAAATATCTGTTCTCAGATTCCACAGAAATAAGGCTAGCAAAGAGATCCACGAAATACAGATGTAACTCTGTGAGTGGAAGTCACATATCACGGAGCAGTTTCTCAGAAAGCTTCTTTCCAGATTTCATCGGAGGATATTTCCTTTTTCACCATAGCCCTCTATGGGCTTCCAAATATCACTTTGCCAATTCCACAAAAACAGTCTTAGCGAAAGGCTTCTTGAGGGGAAAGCTGTAACTCTGTGAGATGATTTCACAGAACACAAAGAAGTTTCTCAGAAAGCTTCTTTCTCTTTGTTATCGGAGGATATTTCCTTTGGCCCTATAGTCTTCAAAGGGATCCGAAATATCTGTTCTCAGATTCCACAGAAATAAGGCTAGCAAAGAGATCCACGAAATACAGATGTAAATCTGTGAGTGGAAGTCACATATCACAGAGCACTTTCTCAGAAAGCTTCTTTCCAGATTTCATCGGAGGATATTTCCTTTTTCACCATAGCCCTCTATGGGCTTCCAAATATCACTTTGCCAATTCCACAAGGACTATCTTAGCGAAAGGCTTCTTGAGGTGAAAGCTGTAACTCTGTGAGATGATTTCACAGAACACAAAGAAGTTTCTCAGAAAGCTTCTTTCTCTTTGTTATGGGAGGATATTTCCTTTGGACCTATAGTCTTCAAAGGGATTCTAAATATCTGCTTTCAGAATCCACAGAAATAAGGCTAGCAAAGAGATCCACGAAATACAGATGTAACTCTGTGAGTGGAAGTCACATATCCCAGAGCAGTTTCTCAGAAAGCTTCTTTCCAGATTTCATCGGAGGATATTTCCTTTTTCACCATAGCCCTCTATGGGCTTCCAAATATCACTTTGCCAATTCCACAAGAACTGACTTAGCGAAAGGCTTCTTGAGGGGAAAGCTGTAACTCTGTGAGATGATTTCACAGAACACAAAGTAGTTTCTCAGAAAGCTTCTTTCTCTTTGTTATGGGAGGATATTTCCTTTGGCCCTATATCCTTCAAAGGGATTCTAAATATCTGCTCTCAGATTCCACAGAAATAAGGCTAGCAAGAAGATCCAGGAAACACAGATGTAACTCTGTGAGTGGAAGTCACATATCACAGAGCAGTTTCTCAGAAAGCTTCTTTCCAGATTTCATTGGAGGATATTTCCTTTTTCACCATAGCCCTCTATGGGCTTCCAAATATCACTTTGCCAATTCCACAATACCTGTCTTAGCGAAAGCCTTCTGAGGGGAAAGCTGTAACTCTGTGAGATGATTTCACAGAACACAAAGAAGTTTCTCAGAAAGCTTCTTTCTCTTTCTTATCGGAGGATATTTCTTTGGCCCTATAGTCTTCAAAGGGATCCGAAATGTCTGTTCTCAGATTCCACAGAAATGAGGCTAGCAAAGAGATCCACGAAATACAGATGTAACTCTGTGAGTGGAAGTCATATATCACAGAGCAGTTTCTCAGAAAGCTTCTTTGCAGATTTCATCTGAGGATATTTCCTTTTTCACCATAGCCCTCTAGGGGCTTCCAAATATCACTTTGCCAATTCCACAAGAACTGTCTTAGCGAAAGGCTTCTTGAGGGGAAAGCTGTAACTCTGTGAGATGATTTCACAGAACACAAAGAAGTTTCTCAGAAAGCTTCTTTCTCTTTGTTATGGGAGGATATTTCCTTTGGCCCTATATTCTTCAAAGGGATTCTAAATATCTGCTCTCAGATTCCACAGAAATAAGGCTAACAAAGAGATCCACGAAATACAGATGTAACTCTGTGAGTGGAAGTCACATATCACAGAGCAGTTTCTCAGAAAGCTTCTTTCCAGATTTCATCGGAGGATATTTCCTTTTTCACCATAGCCTTCTCTGGGCTTCCAAATATCACTTTGCCAATTCCACAAGAACTGTCTTAGCGAAAGGCTTCTTGAGGGGAAAGCTGTAACTCTGTGAGATGATTTCACAGAACACAAAGAGGTTTCTCAGAAAACTTCTTTCTCTTTGTTATGGGAGGATATTTCCTTTGGCCCTATAGTCTTCAAAGGGATTCTAAATATCTGCTCTCAGATTCCACAGAAATAAGGCTAGCAAAGAGATCCACGAAATACAGATGTAACTCTGTGAGTGGAAGTCACATATCACAGAGCAGTTTCTCAGAAAGCTTCTTTCCAGATTTCATTGGAGGATATTGCCTTTTTCACCACAGCCCTCTAAGGGGTTCCAAATATCACTTTGCCAATTCCACAAGAACTGTCTTAGCGAAAGGCTTCTGAGGGGAAAGCTGTAACTCTGTGAGATGATTTCACAGAACACAAAGAAGTTTCTCAGAAAGCTACTTTCTCTTTGTTATCGGAGGATATTTCCTTTGGCCCTATAGTCTACAAGGGGATTCTAAATATCTGCTTTCAGATTCCACAGAAATAAGGCTAGCAAAGAGATCCACGAAATACAGATGTAACTCTGTGAGTGGAAGTCACATATCACAGAGCAGTTTCTCAGAAAGCTTCTTTCCAGATTTCATTGGAGGATATTTCCTTTTTCACCATAGCCCTCTATGGGCTTCCAAATATCACTTTGCCAATTCCACAAGAACTGTCTTAGCGAAAGGCTTCTTGAGGGGAAAGCTGTAACTCTGTGAGATGATTTCACAGAACACAAAGAAGTTTCTCAGAAAGCTTCTTTCTCTTTGTTATCGGAGGATATTTCCTTTGGCCCTATAGTCTTCAAAGGCATCAGAAATATCTGTTCTCAGATTCCACAGAAATAAGGCTAGCAAATAGATCCACGAAATAAAGATGTAACTCTGTGAGTGGAAGTCACATATCACAGAGCAGTTTCTCAGAAAGCTTCTTTCCAGGTTTCATGGGAGGATATTTCCTTTTTCACCATAGCCCTCTATGGGCTTCCAAATATCACTTTGCCAATTCCACAAGAACTGTCTTAGCGAAAGGCTTCTTGAGGGGAAAGCTGTAACTCTGTGAGATGATTTCACAGAAAACAAAGAAGTTTCTCAGAAAGCTTCTTTCTCTCTGTTATCGGAGGATATTTCCTTTGGCCCTATGTTCTTCAAAGGGATTCTAAATATCTGCTATCAGATTCCACAGAAATAAGGCTAGCAAAGAGATCCACGAAATACAGATGTAACTCTGTGAGTGGAAGTCACATATCACAGAGCAATTTCTCAGAAAGCTTCTTTCCAGATTTCATCTGATGATATTTCCTTTTTCATCATAGCCCTCTAGGGGCTTCCACATATCACATTGCCAATTCCAAAAGAACTGTCTTAGCGAAAGGCTTCTTGAGGGGAAAGCTGTAACTCTGTGAGATGATTTCACAGAACACAAAGAAGTTTCTCAGAAAGCTTCTTTCTCTTTGTTATCGTTGGATACTTCCTTTGGCCCTATAGTCTTCAAAGGGATCCGAAATATCTGTTCTCAGATTCCACAGAAATAGGGATAGCAAAGAGATCCACGAAATACAGATGTAACTCTGTGAGTGGAAGTCACATATCCCAGAGCAATTTCTCAGAAAGCTTCTTTCCAGATTTCATCGGAGTATATTTCCTTTTTCACCATAGCCCTCTATGGGCTTCCAAATATCACTTTGCCAATTCCACAAGAACTGTCTTAGCGAAAGGCTTCTTGATGGGAAAGCTGTAACTCTGTGAGATGATTTCACAGAACACAAAGAAGTTTCTCAGAAAGCTTCTCTCTCTTTGTTATGGGAGGATATTTCCTTTGGCCCTATAGTCTTCAAAGGGATTCTAAATATCTGCTCTCAGATTCCACAGAAAGAAGGCTAGCAAAGAGATCCACGAAATACAGATGTAACTCTGTGAGTGGAAGTCACATATCACAGAGCAGTTTCTCAGAAAACTTCTTTCCAGATTTCATCGGAGGATATTTCCTTTTTCACCGTAGCCCTCAATGGGCTTCCATATATCACTTTGCCAATTCCACAAAAACTGTCTTAGCGAAAGGCTTCTTAAGGGGAAAGCTGTAACTCTGTGAGATGATTTCACAGAACACAAAGAAGTTTCTCAGACAGCTTCTTTCTCTTTGTTATGCGAGGATATTTCCTTTGGCCCTATAGTCTTCAAAGGGATTCTAAATATCTGCTCTCAGATTCCACAGAAATAAGGCTAGCAAAGAGATCCACGAAATACAGATGTAACTCTGTGAGTGGAAGTCACATATCCCAGAGCAGTTTCTCAGAAAGCTTCTTTCCAGATTTCATTGGAGGATATTTCCTTTTTCACCATAGCCCTCTACGGGCTTCCAAATATCACTTTGCCAATTCCACAAGAACTGTCTTAGCGAAAAGCTTCTTGAGAGGAAAGCTGTAACTCTGTGAGATGATTTCGCAGAACACAAAGAAGTTTCTCAGAAAGCTTCTTTCTCTTTGTTATCGGAGGATATTTCCTTTGGCCCTATAGACTTCAAAGGCATCCGAAATATCTGTTTTCAGATTCCACAGAAATAAGGCTAGCAAAGAGATCCACGAAATACAGATGTAACTCTGTGAGTGGAAGTCACATATCACGGAGCAGTTTCTCAGAAAGCTTCTTTCCAGATTTCATCGGAGGATATTTCCTTTTTCACCATAGCCCTCTATGGGCTTCCAAATATCACTTTGCCAATTCCACAAAAACAGTCTTAGCGAAAGGCTTCTTGAGGGGAAAGCTGTAACTCTGTGAGATGATTTCACAGAACACAAAGAAGTTTCTCAGAAAGCTTCTTTCTCTTTGTTATCGGAGGATATTTCCTTTGGCCCTATAGTCTTCAAAGGGATCCGAAATATCTGTTCTCAGATTCCACAGAAATAAGGCTAGCAAAGAGATCCACGAAATACAGATGTAAATCTGTGAGTGGAAGTCACATATCACAGAGCACTTTCTCAGAAAGCTTCTTTCCAGATTTCATCGGAGGATATTTCCTTTTTCACCATAGCCCTCTATGGGCTTCCAAATATCACTTTGCCAATTCCACAAGGACTATCTTAGCGAAAGGCTTCTTGAGGTGAAAGCTGTAACTCTGTGAGATGATTTCACAGAACACAAAGAAGTTTCTCAGAAAGCTTCTTTCTCTTTGTTATGGGAGGATATTTCCTTTGGACCTATAGTCTTCAAAGGGATTCTAAATATCTGCTTTCAGAATCCACAGAAATAAGGCTAGCAAAGAGATCCACGAAATACAGATGTAACTCTGTGAGTGGAAGTCACATATCCCAGAGCAGTTTCTCAGAAAGCTTCTTTCCAGATTTCATCGGAGGATATTTCCTTTTTCACCATAGCCCTCTATGGGCTTCCAAATATCACTTTGCCAATTCCACAAGAACTGACTTAGCGAAAGGCTTCTTGAGGGGAAAGCTGTAACTCTGTGAGATGATTTCACAGAACACAAAGTAGTTTCTCAGAAAGCTTCTTTCTCTTTGTTATGGGAGGATATTTCCTTTGGCCCTATATTCTTCAAAGGGATTCTAAATATCTGCTCTCAGATTCCACAGAAATAAGGCTAGCAAGAAGATCCAGGAAACACAGATGTAACTCTGTGAGTGGAAGTCACATATCACAGAGCAGTTTCTCAGAAAGCTTCTTTCCAGATTTCATTGGAGGATATTTCCTTTTTCACCATAGCCCTCTATGGGCTTCCAAATATCACTTTGCCAATTCCACAATACCTGTCTTAGCGAAAGCCTTCTGAGGGGAAAGCTGTAACTCTGTGAGATGATTTCACAGAACACAAAGAAGTTTCTCAGGAAGCTTCTTTCTCTTTGTTATCGGAGGATATTTCCTTTGGCCCTATAGTCTTCAAAGGGATCCGAAATATCTGTTCTCAGATTCCACAGACATAAGGCCAGCAAAGAGATCCACGAAATACAGATGTAACTCTGTGAGTGGAAGTCACATATCACAGAGCAGTTTCTCAGAAAGCTTCTTTCCAGATTACATCGCAGGATATTTCCTTTTTCACCATAGACGTCTAAGGGCTTCCCAATATCACTTTGCCAATTCCACAAGAATTGTCTTAGCGAAAGGCTTCTTGAGGGGAAAGCTGTAACTCTGTGAGATGATTTCACAGAACACAAAGAAGTTTCTCAGAAAGCTTCTTTCTCTTTGTTAAGGGAGGATATTTCCTTTGGACCTATAGTCTTCAAAGGGATTCTAAATATCTGCTTTCAGATTCCACAGAAATAAGGCTAGCAAAGAGATCCACGAAATATAGATGTGACTCTGTGAGTGGAAGTCACATATCACAGAGTAGTTTCTCAGAAATCTTCTTTCCAGATTTCATCTGAGGATATTTCCTTTTTCACCATAGCCCTCTATGGACTTCCGAATATCACTTTGCCAATTCCACAAGAACTGTCTTAGCGAAAGGCTTCTTGAGGGGAAAGCTGTAACTCTGTGAGATGATTTCACAGAACACAAAGAAGTTTCTCAGAAAGCTTTTTTCTCTTTGTTATCGGAGGATATTTCCTTTGGCCCTATAGTCTTCAAAGGGATCCGAAATATCTGTTCTCAGATTCCACAGAAATAAGGCTAGCAAAGAGATCCACGAAATACAGATGTAACTCTGTGAGTGGAAGTCACATATCACAGAGCAGTTTCTCAGAAAGCTTCTTTGCAGATTTCATCTGAGGATATTTCCTTTTTCACCATAGCCCTCTATGGGCTTCCAAATATCACTTTGCCAATTCCACACGAACTGTCTTAGCGAAAGGCTTCTTGAGGGGAAAGCTGTAACTCTGTGAGATGATTTCACAGAACACAAAGAAGTTTCTCAGAAAGCTTCTTTCTCTTTCTTATCGGAGGATATTTCTTTGGCTCTATAGTCTTCAAAGGGATCCGAAATGTCTGTTCTCAGATTCCACAGAAATGAGGCTAGCAAAGAGATCCACGAAATACAGATGTAACTCTGTGAGTTGAAGTCACATATCACAGAGCAGTTTCTCAGAAAGCTTCTTTCCAGATTTCATCGGAGGATATTTCCTTTTTCACCATAGCCGTCTATGGGCTTCCAAATATCACTTTGCCAATTCCACAAGAACTGTCTTAGCGAAAGGCTTCTTGAGGGGAAAGCTGTAACTCTGTGAGATGATTTCACAGAACACAAAGAAGTTTCTCAGAAAGCTTCTTTCTCTTTGTTATGGGAGGATATTTCCTTTGGCCCTATAGTCTTCAAAGGGATTCTAAATATCTGCTTTCAGATTCCACAGAAATAAGGCTAGCAAAGAGATCCACGAAATACAGATGTAACTCTGTGAGTGGAAGTCACATATCACAGAGCAGTTTCTCAGAAAGCTTCTTTCCAGATTTCATCGGAGGATATTTCCTTTTTCACCATAGCCCTCTATGGGCTTCCAAATATCACTTTGCCAATTACACAAGAACTGTCTTAGCGAAAGGCTTCTTGAGGGGAAAGCTGTAACTCTGTGAGATGATTTCACAGAACACAAAGAAGTTTCTCAGAAAGCTTCTTTCTCTTTGTTATGGGAGGATATTTCCTTTGGCCCTATAGTCTTCAAAGGGATTCTAAATATCTGCTTTCAGAATCCACAGAAATAAGGCTAGCAAAGAGATCCACGAAATACAGATGTAACTCTGTGAGTGGAAGTCACATATCCCAGAGCAGTTTCTCAGAAAGCTTCTTTCCAGATTTCATCGGAGGATATTTCCTTTTTCACCATAGCCCTCTATGGGCTTCCAAATATCACTTTGCCAATTCCACAATACCCGTCTTAGCGAAAGCCTTCTGAGGGGAAAGCTGTAACTCTGTGAGATGATTTCAGAGAACACAAAGAAGTTTCTCAGAAAGCTTCTTTCTCTTTGTTATCGGAGGATATTTCCTTTGGCCCTATAGTCTTCAAAGGGATCCGAAATATCTGTTCTCAGATTCCACAGACATAAGGCTAGCAAGGAGATCCACGAAATACAGATGTAACTCTGTGAGTGGAAGTCACATATCACAGAGCAGTTTCTCAGAAAGCTTCTTTCCAGATTACATCGGAGGATATTTCCTTTTTCACCATAGACGTCTAAGGGCTTCCCAATATCACTTTGCCAATTCCACAAGAACTGTCTTTGCGAAAGTCTTCTTGAGGGGAAAGCTGTAACTCTGTGAGATGATTTCACAGAACACAAAGAAGTTTCTCAGAAAGCTTCTTTATCTTTGTTATGGGAGGATATTTCCTTTGGACCTATAGTCTTCAAAGGGATTCTAAATATCTGCTTTCAGATTCCACAGAAATAAGGCTAGCAAAGAGATCCACGAAATACAGATGTAACTCTGTGAGTGGAAGTCACATATCACAGAGCAGTTTCTCAGAAAGCTTCTTTCCAGATTTCATCTGAGGATATTTCCTTTTTCACCTTAGCCCTCTATGGACTTCCAAATATCACTTTGCCAATTCCACAAGAATTGTCTTAGCGAAAGGCTTCTTGAGGGGAAAGCTGTAACTCTGTGAGATGATTTCACAGAACACAAAGAAGTTTCTCAGAAAGCTTTTTTCTCTTTGTTATCGGAGGATATTTCCTTTGGCCCTATAGTCTTCAAAGGGATCCGAAATATCTGTTCTCAGATTCCACAGAAATAAGGCTAGCAAAGAGATCCACGAAATACAGATGTAACTCTGTGAGTGGGAGTCACATATCACAGAGCAGTTTCTCAGAAAGCTTCTTTCCATATTTCATCGGAGGATATTTCCTTTTTCACCATAGCCCTCTAGGGGCTTCCAAATATCACTTTGCCAATTCCACAAGAACTGTCTTAGCGAAAGGCTTCTTGAGGAGAAAGCTGTAACTCTGTGAGATGATTTCACAGAACACAAAGAAGTTAATCAGAAAGCTTCTTTCTCTTTGTTATGGGAGCATATTTCCTTTGTCCCTATAGTCTTCAAAGGGATCCGAAATATCTGTTCTCAGATTCCACAGAAATAAGGCTAGCAAAGAGATCCACGAAATACAGATGTAACTCTGTGAGTGGAAGTCACATATCACAGAGCAGTTTCTCAGAAGGCTTCTTTCCAGATTTCATCGGAGGATATTTCCTTTGTCACCATAGCCCTCTATGGGCTTCCAAATATCACTTTGCCAATTCCACAAGAACTGTCTTTGCGAAAGGCTTCTTGAGGGGAAAGCTGTAACTCTGTGAGATGATTTCACAGAACACAAAGAAGTTTCTGAGAACGCTTCCTTCTCTTTGTTATCGGAGGATATTTCCTTTGGCCCTATAGTCTTCAAAGGGATCCGAAATATCTGTTCTCAGATTCCACAGAAATAAGGCTAGCAAAGAGATCCACGAAATACAGATGTAACTCTGTGAGTGGAAGTCACATATCACAGAGCAGTTTCTCAGAAAGCTTCTTTCCAGATTTCATTGGAGGATATTGCCTTTTTCACCATTGCCCTCTAAGGGGTTCCAAATATCACTTTGCCAATTCCACAAGAACTGTCTTAGCGAAAGGCTTCTTGAGGGGAAAGCTGTAACTCTAGGAGATGATTTCACAGAACACAATAAAGTTTCTCAGAAAGCTTCTTTCTCTTTGTTATCGGAGGATATTTCCTTTGGCCCTATAGTCTTCAAAGGGATAGGAAATATCTGTTCTCAGATTCCACAGGAATAAGGCTAGCAAAGAGATCCACGAAATACAGATGTAACTCTGTGAGTGGAAGTCACATATCACAGAGCAGTTTCTCAGAAAGCTTCTTTGCAGATTTCATCTGAGGATATTTCCTTTTTCACCATAGCCCTCTAGGGGCTTCCAAATATCACTTTGCCAATTCCACAAGAACTGTCTTAGCGAAAGGCTTCTTGAGGGGAAAGCTGTAACTCTGTGAGATGATTTCACAGAACACAAAGAAGTTTCTCAGAAAGCTTCTTTCTCTTTGTTATGGGAGGATATTTCCTTTGGCCCTATATTCTTCAAAGGGATTCTAAATATCTGCTCTCAGATTCCACAGAAATAAGGCTAACAAAGAGATCCACGAAATACAGATGTAACTCTGTGAGTGGAAGTCACATATCACAGAGCAGTTTCTCAGAAAGCTTCTTTCCAGATTTCATGGGAGGATATTTCCTTTTTCACCATAGCCCTCTATGGGCTTCCAAATATCACTTTGCCAATTCCACAAGAACTCTCTTAGCGAAAGGCTTCTTGAGGGGAAAGCTGTAACTCTGTGAGATGATTTCACAGAACACAAAGAGGTTTCTCAGAAAACTTCTTTCTCTTTGTTATGGGAGGATATTTCCTTTGGCCCTATAGTCTTCAAAGGGATTCTAAATATCTGCTCTCAGATTCCACAGAAATAAGGCTAGCAAAGAGATCCACGAAATACAGATGTAACTCTGTGAGTGGAAGTCACATATCACAGAGCAGTTTCTCAGAAAGCTTCTTTCCAGATTTCATTGGAGGATATTGCCTTTTTCACCACAGCCCTCTAAGGGGTTCCAAATATCACTTTGCCAATTCCACAAGAACTGTCTTAGCGAAAGGCTTCTGAGGGGAAAGCTGTAACTCTGTGAGATGATTTCACAGAACACAAAGAAGTTTCTCAGAAAGCTTCTTTCTCTTTGTTATCGGAGGATATTTCCTTTGGCCCTATAGACTTCAAAGGCATCCGAAATATCTGTTCTCAGATTCCACAGAAATAAGGCTAGCAAAGAGATCCACGAAATACAGATGTAACTCTGTGAGTGGAAGTCACATATCACGGAGCAGTTTCTCAGAAAGCTTCTTTCCAGATTTCATCGAAGGATATTTCCTTTTTCACCATAGCCCTCTATGGGCTTCCAAATATCACTTTGCCAATTCCACAAAAACAGTCTTAGCGAAAGGCTTCTTGAGGGGAAAGCTGTAACTCTGTGAGATGATTTCACAGAACACAAAGAAGTTTCTCAGAAAGCTTCTTTCTCTTTGTTATCGGAGGATATTTCCTTTGGCCCTATAGTCTTCAAAGGGATCCGAAATATCTGTTCTCAGATTCCACAGAAATAAGGCTAGCAAAGAGATCCACGAAATACAGATGTAACTCTGTGAGTGGAAGTCACATATCACAGAGCACTTTCTCAGAAAGCTTCTTTCCAGATTTCATCGGAGGATATTTCCTTTTTCACCATAGCCCTCTATGGGCTTCCAAATATCACTTTGCCAATTCCACAAGGACTATCTTAGCGAAAGGCTTCTTGAGGGGAAAGCTGTAACTCTGTGAGATGATTTCACAGAACACAAAGAAGTTTCTCTGAAAGCTTCTTTCTCTTTGTTATCGGAGGATATTTCCTTTGGCCCTATAGTCTTCAAAGGCATCCGAAATATCTGTTCTCAGATTCCACAGAAATAAGGCTAGCAAATAGATCCACGAAATACAGATGTAACTCTGTGAGTGGAAGTCACATATCACAGAGCAGTTTCTCAGAAAGCTTCTTTCCAGATTTCATCGGAGGATATTTCCTTTTTCACCATAGCCCTCTATGGGCTTCCAAATATCACTTTGCCAATTCCACAAGAACTGTCTTAGCGAAAGGCTTCTTGAGGGGAAAGCTGTAACTCTGTGAGATGATTTCGCAGAACACAAAGAAGTTTCTCAGAAAGCTTCTTTCTCTTTGTTATGCGAGGATATTTCCTTTGGCCCTATAGTCTTCAAAGGGATTCTAAATATCTGCTCTCAGATTCCACAGAAATAAGGCTGGCAAGGAGATCCACGAAATACAGATGTAACTCTGTGAGTGGAAGTCACATATCACAGAGCAGGTTCTCAGAAAGCTTCTTTCCAGATTTCATTGGAGGATATTTCCTTTTTCACCATAGCCCTCTACGGGCTTCCAAATATCACAT
Source organism: Macaca mulatta (assembly GCF_049350105.2). Taxonomy (NCBI): domain Eukaryota; kingdom Metazoa; phylum Chordata; class Mammalia; order Primates; family Cercopithecidae; genus Macaca; species Macaca mulatta. The sequence continues at coordinate 35,765,375 of NC_133417.1, forward strand.
TGCCAATTCCACAAGAACTGTCTTAGCGAAAAGCTTCTTGAGGGGAAAGCTGTAACTCTGTGAGATGATTTCACAGAACACAAAGAAGTTTCTCAGAAAGCTTCTTTCTCTTTGTTATCGGAGGATATTTCCTTTGGCCCTATAGACTTCAAAGGGATCCGAAATATCTGTTCTCAGATTCCACAGAAATAAGGCTAGCAAAGAGATCCACGAAATACAGATGTAACTCTGTGAGTGGAAGTCACATATCACAGAGCAGTTTCTCAGAAAGCTTCTTTCCAGATTTCATCGGAGGATATTTCCTTTTTCACCATAGCCCTTTATGGGCTTCCAAATATCACTTTGCCAATTCCACAAGAACTGTCTTAGCGAAAGGCTTCTTGAGGGGAAACCTGTAACTCTGTGAGATGATTTCACAGAACACAAAGAAGTGTCTCAGAAAGCTTCTTTCTCTTTGTTATGGGAGGATATTTCCTTTGGCCCTATAGTCTTCAAGGGGATTCTAAATATCTGCTTTCAGATTGCACAGAAATAAGGCTAGCAAAGAGATCCACGAAATACAGATGTAACTCTGTGAGTGGAAGTCAAATATCACAGAGCAGTTTTTCAGAAAGCTTCCTTCCAGATTTCATCTGAAGATATTTCCTTTTTCACCATAGCCCTCTAAGGGGTTCCAAATATCACTTTGCCAATTCCACAAGAACTGTCTTAGCGAAAGGCTTCTTGAGGGGAAAGCTGTAACTCTGTGAGATGATTTCACAGAACACAAAGAAGTTTCTCAGAACGCTTCCTTCTCTTTGTTATCGGAGGATATTTCCTTTGGCCCTATAGTCTTCAAAGGGATCCGAAATATCTGTTCTCAGATTCCACAGAAATAAGGCTAGCAAAGAGATCCACGAAATACAGATGTAACTCTGTGAGTGGAAGTCACATATCCCAGAGCAGTTTCTCAGAAAGCTTCTTTCCAGATTTCATTGGAGGATATTGCCTTTTTCACCATAGCCCTCTAAGGGGTTCCAAATATCACTTGCCAATTCCACAAGAACTGTCTTAGCGAAAGGCTTCTTGAGGGGAAAGCTGTAACTCTAGGAGATGATTTCAGAGAACACAATAAAGTTTCTCAGAAAGCTTCTTTCTCTTTGTTATCGGAGGATATTTCCTTTGGCCCTATAGTCTTCAAAGGGATAGGAAATATCTGTTCTCAGATTCCACAGGAATAAGGCTAGCAAAGAGATCCACGAAATACAGATGTAACTCTGTGAGTGGAAGTCACATATCACAGAGCAGTTTCTCAGAAAGCTTCTTTCCAGATTTCATTGGAGGATATTTCCTTTTTCACCTAGCCCTCTATGGGCTTCCAAATATCACTTTGCCAATTCCACAAGGACTATCTTAGCGAAAGGCTTCTTGAGGTGAAAGCTGTAACTCTGTGAGATGATTTCACAGAACACAAAGAAGTTTCTCAGAAAGCTTCTTTCTCTTTGTTATGGGAGGATATTTCCTTTGGACCTATAGTCTTCAAAGGGATTCTAAATATCTGCTTTCAGAATCCACAGAAATAAGGCTAGCAAAGAGATCCACGAAATACAGATGTAACTCTGTGAGTGGAAGTCACATATCCCAGAGCAGTTTCTCAGAAAGCTTCTTTCCAGATTTCATCGGAGGATATTTCCTTTTTCACCATAGCCCTCTATGGGCTTCCAAATATCACTTTGCCAATTCCACAAGAACTGACTTAGCGAAAGGCTTCTTGAGGGGAAAGCTGTAACTCTGTGAGATGATTTCACAGAACACAAAGTAGTTTCTCAGAAAGCTTCTTTCTCTTTGTTATGGGAGGATATTTCCTTTGGCCCTATATTCTTCAAAGGGATTCTAAATATCTGCTCTCAGATTCCACAGAAATAAGGCTAGCAAGAAGATCCAGGAAACACAGATGTAACTCTGTGAGTGGAAGTCACATATCACAGAGCAGTTTCTCAGAAAGCTTCTTTCCAGATTTCATTGGAGGATATTTCCTTTTTCACCATAGCCCTCTATGGGCTTCCAAATATCACTTTGCCAATTCCACAATACCTGTCTTAGCGAAAGCCTTCTGAGGGGAAAGCTGTAACTCTGTGAGATGATTTCACAGAACACAAAGAAGTTTCTCAGGAAGCTTCTTTCTCTTTGTTATCGGAGGATATTTCCTTTGGCCCTATAGTCTTCAAAGGGATCCGAAATATCTGTTCTCAGATTCCACAGACATAAGGCCAGCAAAGAGATCCACGAAATACAGATGTAACTCTGTGAGTGGAAGTCACATATCACAGAGCAGTTTCTCAGAAAGCTTCTTTCCAGATTACATCGCAGGATATTTCCTTTTTCACCATAGACGTCTAAGGGCTTCCCAATATCACTTTGCCAATTCCACAAGAATTGTCTTAGCGAAAGGCTTCTTGAGGGGAAAGCTGTAACTCTGTGAGATGATTTCACAGAACACAAAGAAGTTTCTCAGAAAGCTTCTTTCTCTTTGTTAAGGGAGGATATTTCCTTTGGACCTATAGTCTTCAAAGGGATTCTAAATATCTGCTTTCAGATTCCACAGAAATAAGGCTAGCAAAGAGATCCACGAAATATAGATGTGACTCTGTGAGTGGAAGTCACATATCACAGAGCAGTTTCTCAGAAATCTTCTTTCCAGATTTCATCTGAGGATATTTCCTTTTTCACCATAGCCCTCTATGGACTTCCGAATATCACTTTGCCAATTACACAAGAACTGTCTTAGCGAAAGGCTTCTTGAGGGGAAAGCTGTAACTCTGTGAGATGATTTCACAGAACACAAAGAAGTTTCTCAGAAAGCTTTTTTCTCTTTGTTATCGGAGGATATTTCCTTTGGCCCTATAGTCTTCAAAGGGATCCGAAATATCTGTTCTCAGATTCCACAGAAATAAGGCTAGCAAAGAGATCCACGAAATACAGATGTAACTCTGTGAGTGGAAGTCACATATCACAGAGCAGTTTCTCAGAAAGCTTCTTTGCAGATTTCATCTGAGGATATTTCCTTTTTCACCATAGCCCTCTATGGGCTTCCAAATATCACTTTGCCAATTCCACACGAACTGTCTTAGCGAAAGGCTTCTTGAGGGGAAAGCTGTAACTCTGTGAGATGATTTCACAGAACACAAAGAAGTTTCTCAGAAAGCTTCTTTCTCTTTCTTATCGGAGGATATTTCTTTGGCTCTATAGTCTTCAAAGGGATCCGAAATGTCTGTTCTCAGATTCCACAGAAATGAGGCTAGCAAAGAGATCCACGAAATACAGATGTAACTCTGTGAGTTGAAGTCACATATCACAGAGCAGTTTCTCAGAAAGCTTCTTTCCAGATTTCATCGGAGGATATTTCCTTTTTCACCATAGCCGTCTATGGGCTTCCAAATATCACTTTGCCAATTCCACAAGAACTGTCTTAGCGAAAGGCTTCTTGAGGGGAAAGCTGTAACTCTGTGAGATGATTTCACAGAACACAAAGAAGTTTCTCAGAAAGCTTCTTTCTCTTTGTTATGGGAGGATATTTCCTTTGGCCCTATAGTCTTCAAAGGGATTCTAAATATCTGCTTTCAGATTCCACAGAAATAAGGCTAGCAAAGAGATCCACGAAATACAGATGTAACTCTGTGAGTGGAAGTCACATATCACAGAGCAGTTTCTCAGAAAGCTTCTTTCCAGATTTCATCGGAGGATATTTCCTTTTTCACCATAGCCCTCTATGGGCTTCCAAATATCACTTTGCCAATTACACAAGAACTGTCTTAGCGAAAGGCTTCTTGAGGGGAAAGCTGTAACTCTGTGAGATGATTTCACAGAACACAAAGAAGTTTCTCAGAAAGCTTCTTTCTCTTTGTTATGGGAGGATATTTCCTTTGGCCCTATAGTCTTCAAAGGGATTCTAAATATCTGCTTTCAGAATCCACAGAAATAAGGCTAGCAAAGAGATCCACGAAATACAGATGTAACTCTGTGAGTGGAAGTCACATATCCCAGAGCAGTTTCTCAGAAAGCTTCTTTCCAGATTTCATCGGAGGATATTTCCTTTTTCACCATAGCCCTCTATGGGCTTCCAAATATCACTTTGCCAATTCCACAATACCCGTCTTAGCGAAAGCCTTCTGAGGGGAAAGCTGTAACTCTGTGAGATGATTTCAGAGAACACAAAGAAGTTTCTCAGAAAGCTTCTTTCTCTTTGTTATCGGAGGATATTTCCTTTGGCCCTATAGTCTTCAAAGGGATCCGAAATATCTGTTCTCAGATTCCACAGACATAAGGCTAGCAAGGAGATCCACGAAATACAGATGTAACTCTGTGAGTGGAAGTCACATATCACAGAGCAGTTTCTCAGAAAGCTTCTTTCCAGATTACATCGGAGGATATTTCCTTTTTCACCATAGACGTCTAAGGGCTTCCCAATATCACTTTGCCAATTCCACAAGAACTGTCTTTGCGAAAGTCTTCTTGAGGGGAAAGCTGTAACTCTGTGAGATGATTTCACAGAACACAAAGAAGTTTCTCAGAAAGCTTCTTTATCTTTGTTATGGGAGGATATTTCCTTTGGACCTATAGTCTTCAAAGGGATTCTAAATATCTGCTTTCAGATTCCACAGAAATAAGGCTAGCAAAGAGATCCACGAAATACAGATGTAACTCTGTGAGTGGAAGTCACATATCACAGAGCAGTTTCTCAGAAAGCTTCTTTCCAGATTTCATCTGAGGATATTTCCTTTTTCACCTTAGCCCTCTATGGACTTCCAAATATCACTTTGCCAATTCCACAAGAATTGTCTTAGCGAAAGGCTTCTTGAGGGGAAAGCTGTAACTCTGTGAGATGATTTCACAGAACACAAAGAAGTTTCTCAGAAAGCTTTTTTCTCTTTGTTATCGGAGGATATTTCCTTTGGCCCTATAGTCTTCAAAGGGATCCGAAATATCTGTTCTCAGATTCCACAGAAATAAGGCTAGCAAAGAGATCCACGAAATACAGATGTAACTCTGTGAGTGGGAGTCACATATCACAGAGCAGTTTCTCAGAAAGCTTCTTTCCATATTTCATCGGAGGATATTTCCTTTTTCACCATAGCCCTCTAGGGGCTTCCAAATATCACTTTGCCAATTCCACAAGAACTGTCTTAGCGAAAGGCTTCTTGAGGAGAAAGCTGTAACTCTGTGAGATGATTTCACAGAACACAAAGAAGTTCCTCAGAAAGCTTCTTTCTCTTTGTTATGGGAGCATATTTCCTTTGTCCCTATAGTCTTCAAAGGGATCCGAAATATCTGTTCTCAGATTCCACAGAAATAAGGCTAGCAAAGAGATCCACGAAATACAGATGTAACTCTGTGAGTGGAAGTCACATATCACAGAGCAGTTTCTCAGAAGGCTTCTTTCCAGATTTCATCGGAGGATATTTCCTTTGTCACCATAGCCCTCTATGGGCTTCCAAATATCACTTTGCCAATTCCACAAGAACTGTCTTTGCGAAAGGCTTCTTGAGGGGAAAGCTGTAACTCTGTGAGATGATTTCACAGAACACAAAGAAGTTTCTGAGAACGCTTCCTTCTCTTTGTTATCGGAGGATATTTCCTTTGGCCCTATAGTCTTCAAAGGGATCCGAAATATCTGTTCTCAGATTCCACAGAAATAAGGCTAGCAAAGAGATCCACGAAATACAGATGTAACTCTGTGAGTGGAAGTCACATATCACAGAGCAGTTTCTCAGAAAGCTTCTTTCCAGATTTCATTGGAGGATATTGCCTTTTTCACCATTGCCCTCTAAGGGGTTCCAAATATCACTTTGCCAATTCCACAAGAACTGTCTTAGCGAAAGGCTTCTTGAGGGGAAAGCTGTAACTCTAGGAGATGATTTCACAGAACACAATAAAGTTTCTCAGAAAGCTTCTTTCTCTTTGTTATCGGAGGATATTTCCTTTGGCCCTATAGTCTTCAAAGGGATAGGAAATATCTGTTCTCAGATTCCACAGGAATAAGGCTAGCAAAGAGATCCACGAAATACAGATGTAACTCTGTGAGTGGAAGTCACATATCACAGAGCAGTTTCTCAGAAAGCTTCTTTGCAGATTTCATCTGAGGATATTTCCTTTTTCACCATAGCCCTCTAGGGGCTTCCAAATATCACTTTGCCAATTCCACAAGAACTGTCTTAGCGAAAGGCTTCTTGAGGGGAAAGCTGTAACTCTGTGAGATGATTTCACAGAACACAAAGAAGTTTCTCAGAAAGCTTCTTTCTCTTTGTTATGGGAGGATATTTCCTTTGGCCCTATATTCTTCAAAGGGATTCTAAATATCTGCTCTCAGATTCCACAGAAATAAGGCTAACAAAGAGATCCACGAAATACAGATGTAACTCTGTGAGTGGAAGTCACATATCACAGAGCAGTTTCTCAGAAAGCTTCTTTCCAGATTTCATGGGAGGATATTTCCTTTTTCACCATAGCCCTCTATGGGCTTCCAAATATCACCTTGCCAATTCCACAAGAACTCTCTTAGCGAAAGGCTTCTTGAGGGGAAAGCTGTAACTCTGTGAGATGATTTCACAGAACACAAAGAGGTTTCTCAGAAAACTTCTTTCTCTTTGTTATGGGAGGATATTTCCTTTGGCCCTATAGTCTTCAAAGGGATTCTAAATATCTGCTCTCAGATTCCACAGAAATAAGGCTAGCAAAGAGATCCACGAAATACAGATGTAACTCTGTGAGTGGAAGTCACATATCACAGAGCAGTTTCTCAGAAAGCTTCTTTCCAGATTTCATTGGAGGATATTGCCTTTTTCACCACAGCCCTCTAAGGGGTTCCAAATATCACTTTGCCAATTCCACAAGAACTGTCTTAGCGAAAGGCTTCTGAGGGGAAAGCTGTAACTCTGTGAGATGATTTCACAGAACACAAAGAAGTTTCTCAGAAAGCTTCTTTCTCTTTGTTATCGGAGGATATTTCCTTTGGCCCTATAGACTTCAAAGGCATCCGAAATATCTGTTCTCAGATTCCACAGAAATAAGGCTAGCAAAGAGATCCACGAAATACAGATGTAACTCTGTGAGTGGAAGTCACATATCACGGAGCAGTTTCTCAGAAAGCTTCTTTCCAGATTTCATCGAAGGATATTTCCTTTTTCACCATAGCCCTCTATGGGCTTCCAAATATCACTTTGCCAATTCCACAAAAACAGTCTTAGCGAAAGGCTTCTTGAGGGGAAAGCTGTAACTCTGTGAGATGATTTCACAGAACACAAAGAAGTTTCTCAGAAAGCTTCTTTCTCTTTGTTATCGGAGGATATTTCCTTTGGCCCTATAGTCTTCAAAGGGATCCGAAATATCTGTTCTCAGATTCCACAGAAATAAGGCTAGCAAAGAGATCCACGAAATACAGATGTAACTCTGTGAGTGGAAGTCACATATCACAGAGCACTTTCTCAGAAAGCTTCTTTCCAGATTTCATCGGAGGATATTTCCTTTTTCACCATAGCCCTCTATGGGCTTCCAAATATCACTTTGCCAATTCCACAAGGACTATCTTAGCGAAAGGCTTCTTGAGGGGAAAGCTGTAACTCTGTGAGATGATTTCACAGAACACAAAGAAGTTTCTCTGAAAGCTTCTTTCTCTTTGTTATCGGAGGATATTTCCTTTGGCCCTATAGTCTTCAAAGGCATCCGAAATATCTGTTCTCAGATTCCACAGAAATAAGGCTAGCAAATAGATCCACGAAATACAGATGTAACTCTGTGAGTGGAAGTCACATATCACAGAGCAGTTTCTCAGAAAGCTTCTTTCCAGATTTCATCGGAGGATATTTCCTTTTTCACCATAGCCCTCTATGGGCTTCCAAATATCACTTTGCCAATTCCACAAGAACTGTCTTAGCGAAAGGCTTCTTGAGGGGAAAGCTGTAACTCTGTGAGATGATTTCGCAGAACACAAAGAAGTTTCTCAGAAAGCTTCTTTCTCTTTGTTATGCGAGGATATTTCCTTTGGCCCTATAGTCTTCAAAGGGATTCTAAATATCTGCTCTCAGATTCCACAGAAATAAGGCTGGCAAGGAGATCCACGAAATACAGATGTAACTCTGTGAGTGGAAGTCACATATCACAGAGCAGGTTCTCAGAAAGCTTCTTTCCAGATTTCATTGGAGGATATTTCCTTTTTCACCATAGCCCTCTACGGGCTTCCAAATATCACATTGCCAATTCCACAAGAACTGTCTTAGCGAAAAGCTTCTTGAGGGGAAAGCTGTAACTCTGTGAGATGATTTCACAGAACACAAAGAAGTTTCTCAGAAAGCTTCTTTCTCTTTGTTATCGGAGGATATTTCCTTTGGCCCTATAGACTTCAAAGGGATCCGAAATATCTGTTCTCAGATTCCACAGAAATAAGGCTAGCAAAGAGATCCACGAAATACAGATGTAACTCTGTGAGTGGAAGTCACATATCACAGAGCAGTTTCTCAGAAAGCTTCTTTCCAGATTTCATCGGAGGATATTTCCTTTTTCACCATAGCCCTTTATGGGCTTCCAAATATCACTTTGCCAATTCCACAAGAACTGTCTTAGCGAAAGGCTTCTTGAGGGGAAACCTGTAACTCTGTGAGATGATTTCACAGAACACAAAGAAGTGTCTCAGAAAGCTTCTTTCTCTTTGTTATGGGAGGATATTTCCTTTGGCCCTATAGTCTTCAAGGGGATTCTAAATATCTGCTTTCAGATTGCACAGAAATAAGGCTAGCAAAGAGATCCACGAAATACAGATGTAACTCTGTGAGTGGAAGTCAAATATCACAGAGCAGTTTTTCAGAAAGCTTCCTTCCAGATTTCATCTGAAGATATTTCCTTTTTCACCATAGCCCTCTAAGGGGTTCCAAATATCACTTTGCCAATTCCACAAGAACTGTCTTAGCGAAAGGCTTCTTGAGGGGAAAGCTGTAACTCTGTGAGATGATTTCACAGAACACAAAGAAGTTTCTCAGAAAGCTTCTTTCTCTTTGTTATCGGAGAATATTTCCTTTGGCCCTATAGACTTCAAAGGCATCCGAAATATCTGTTCTCAGATTCCACAGAAATAAGGCTAGCAAAGAGATCCACGAAATACAGATGTAACTCTGTGAGTGGAAGTCACATATCACGGAGCAGTTTCTCAGAAAGCTTCTTTCCAGATTTCATCGGAGGATATTTCCTTTTTCACCATAGCCCTCTATGGGCTTCCAAATATCACTTTGCCAATTCCACAAAAACAGTCTTAGCGAAAGGCTTCTTGAGGGGAAAGCTGTAACTCTGTGAGATGATTTCACAGAACACAAAGAAGTTTCTCAGAAAGCTTCTTTCTCTTTGTTATCGGAGGATATTTCCTTTGGCCCTATAGTCTACAAGGGGATTCTAAATATCTGCTTTCAGATTCCACAGAAATAAGGCTAGCAAAGAGATCCACGAAACACAGATGTAACTCTGTGAGTGGAAGTCACATATCACAGAGCAGTTTCTCAGAAAGCTTCTTTCCAGATTTCATTGGAGGATATTTCCTTTTTCACCATAGCCCTCTATGGGCTTCCAAATATCACCTTGCCAATTCCACAAGAACTGTCTTAGCGAAAGGCTTCTTCAGGGGAAAGCTGTAACTCTGTGAGATGATTTCACAGAACACAAAGAAGTTTCTCAGAAAGCTTCTTTCTCTTTGTTATCGGAGGATATTTCCTTTGGCCCTATAGTCTTCAAAGGCATCAGAAATATCTGTTCTCAGATTCCACAGAAATAAGGCTAGCAAATAGATCCACGAAATACAGATGTAACTCTGTGAGTGGAAGTCACATATCACAGAGCAGTTTCTCAGAAAGCTTCTTTCCAGGTTTCATCGGAGGATATTTCCTTTTTCACCATAGCCCTCTATGGGCTTCCAAATATCACTTTGCCAATTCCACAAGAACTGTCTTAGCGAAAGGCTTCTTGAGGGGAAAGCTGTAACTCTGTGAGATGATTTCAGAGAACACAAAGAAGTTTCTCAGAAAGCTTCTTTCTCTTTGTTATCGGAGGATATTTCCTTTGGCCCTATGTTCTTCAAAGGGATTCTAAATATCTGCTATCAGATTCCACAGAAATAAGGCTAGCAAAGAGATCCACGAAATACAGATGTAACTCTGTGAGTGGAAGTCACATATCACAGAGCAATTTCTCAGAAAGCTTCTTTCCAGATTTAATCTGATGATATTTCCTTTTTCATCATAGCCCTCTAGGGGCTTCCAAATATCACATTGCCAATTCCAAAAGAACTGTCTTAGCGAAAGGCTTCTTGAGGGGAAAGCTGTAACTCTGTGAGATGATTTCACAGAACACAAAGAGGTTTCTCAGAAAGCTTCTTTCTCTTTGTTATCGTTGGATATTTCCTTTGGCCCTATAGTCTTCAAAGGGATCCGAAATATCTGTTCTCAGATTCCACAGAAATAGGGTTAGCAAAGAGATCCACGAAATACAGATGTAACTCTGTGAGTGGAAGTCACATATCCCAGAGCAATTTCTCAGAAAGCTTCTTTCCAGATTTCATCGGAGTATATTTCCTTTTTCACCATAGCCCTCTATGGGCTTCCAAATATCACTTTGCCAATTCCACAAGAACTGTCTTAGCGAAAGGCTTCTTGATGGGAAAGCTGTAACTCTGTGAGATGATTTCACAGAACACAAAGAAGTTTCTCAGAAAGCTTCTCTCTCTTTGTTATGGGAGGATATTTCCTTTGGCCCTATTGTCTTCAAAGGGATTCTAAATATCTGCTCTCAGATTCCACAGAAATAAGGCTAGCAAAGAGATCCACGAAATACAGATGTAACTCTGTGAGTGGAAGTCACATATCACAGAGCAGTTTCTCAGAAAACTTCTTTCCAGATTTCATCGGAGGATATTTCCTTTTTCACCGTAGCCCTCAAAGGGCTTCCATATATCACTTTGCCAATTCCACAAGAACTGTCTTAGCGAAAGGCTTCTTAAGGGGAAAGCTGTAACTCTGTGAGATGATTTCACAGAACACAAAGAAGTTTCTCAGACAGCTTCTTTCTCTTTGTTATGCGAGGATATTTCCTTTGGCCCTATAGTCTTCAAAGGGATTCTAAATATCTGCTCTCAGATTCCACAGAAATAAGGCTAGCAAAGAGATCCATGAAATACAGATGTAACTCTGTGAGTGGAAGTCACATATCCCAGAGCAGTTTCTCAGAAAGCTTCTTTCCAGATTTCATTGGAGGATATTTCCTTTTTCACCATAGCCCTCTACGGGCTTCCAAATATCACTTTGCCAATTCCACAAGAACTGTCTTAGCGAAAAGCTTCTTGAGAGGAAAGCTGTAACTCTGTGAGATGATTTCACAGAACACAAAGAAGTTTCTCAGAAAGCTTCTTTCTCTTTGTTATCGGAGAATATTTCCTTTGGCCCTATAGACTTCAAAGGCATCCGAAATATCTGTTCTCAGATTCCACAGAAATAAGGCTAGCAAAGAGATCCACGAAATACAGATGTAACTCTGTGAGTGGAAGTCACATATCACGGAGCAGTTTCTCAGAAAGCTTCTTTCCAGATTTCATCGGAGGATATTTCCTTTTTCACCATAGCCCTCTATGGGCTTCCAAATATCACTTTGCCAATTCCACAAAAACAGTCTTAGCGAAAGGCTTCTTGAGGGGAAAGCTGTAACTCTGTGAGATGATTTCACAGAACACAAAGAAGTTTCTCAGAAAGCTTCTTTCTCTTTGTTATCGGAGGATATTTCCTTTGGCCCTATAGTCTTCAAAGGGATCCGAAATATCTGTTCTCAGATTCCACAGAAATAAGGCTAGCAAAGAGATCCACGAAATACAGATGTAACTCTGTGAGTGGAAGTCACATATCACAGAGCACTTTCTCAGAAAGCTTCTTTCCAGATTTCATCGGAGGATATTTCCTTTTTCACCATAGCCCTCTATGGGCTTCCAAATATCACTTTGCCAATTCCACAAGGACTATCTTAGCGAAAGGCTTCTTGAGGGGAAAGCTGTAACTCTGTGAGATGATTTCACAGAACACAAAGAAGTTTCTCTGAAAGCTTCTTTCTCTTTGTTATCGGAGGATATTTCCTTTGGCCCTATAGTCTTCAAAGGCATCCGAAATATCTGTTCTCAGATTCCACAGAAATAAGGCTAGCAAATAGATCCACGAAATACAGATGTAACTCTGTGAGTGGAAGTCACATATCACAGAGCAGTTTCTCAGAAAGCTTCTTTCCAGATTTCATCGGAGGATATTTCCTTTTTCACCATAGCCCTCTAAGGGCTTCCAAATATCACTTTGCCAATTCCACAAGAACTGTCTTAGCGAAAGGCTTCTTGAGGGGAAAGCTGTAACTCTGTGAGATGATTTCACAGAACACAAAGAAGTTTCTCAGAAAGCTTCTTTCTCTTTGTTATGCGAGGATATTTCCTTTGGCCCTATAGTCTTCAAAGGGATTCTAAATATCTGCTCTCAGATTCCACAGAAATAAGGCTAGCAAAGTGATCCACGAAATACAGATGTAACTCTGTGAGTGGAAGTCACATATCACAGAGCAGGTTCTCAGAAAGCTTCTTTCCAGATTTCATTGGAGGATATTTCCTTTTTCACCATAGCCCTCTACGGGCTTCCAAATATCACATTGCCAATTACACAAGAACTGTCTTAGCGAAAAGCTTCTTGAGGGGAAAGCTGTAACTCTGTGAGATGATTTCACAGAACACAAAGAAGTTTCTCAGAAAGCTTCTTTCTCTTTGTTATCGGAGGATATTTCCTTTGGCCCTATAGACTTCAAAGGGATCCGAAATATCTGTTCTCAGATTCCACAGAAATAAGGCTAGCAAAGAGATCCACGAAATACAGATGTAACTCTGTGAGTGGAAGTCACATATCACAGAGCAGTTTCTCAGAAAGCTTCTTTCCAGATTTCATCGGAGGATATTTCCTTTTTCACCATAGCCCTCTATGGGCTTCCAAATATCACTTTGCCAATTCCACAAGAACTGTCTTAGCGAAAGGCTTCTTGAGGGGAAAGCTGTAACTCTGTGAGATGATTTCACAGAACACAAAGAAGTGTCTCAGAAAGCTTCTTTCTCTTTGTTATGGGAGGATATTTCCTTTGGCCCTATAGTCTTCAAGGGGATTCTAAATATCTGCTTTCAGATTGCACAGAAATAAGGCTAGCAAAGAGATCCACGAAATACAGATGTAACTCTGTGAGTGGAAGTCAAATATCACAGAGCAGTTTCTCAGAAAGCTTCCTTCCAGATTTCATCTGAAGATATTTCCTTTTTCACCATAGCCCTCTAAGGGGTTCCAAATATCACTTTGCCAATTCCACAAGAACTGTCTTAGCGAAAGGCTTCTTGAGGGGAAAGCTGTAACTCTGTGAGATGATTTCACAGAACACAAAGAAGTTTCTCAGAAAGCTTCTTTCTCTTTGTTATCGGAGGATATTTCCTTTGGCCCTATAGTCTTCAAAGGGATCCGAAATATCTGTTCTCAGATTCCACAGAAATAAGGCTAGCAAAGAGATCCAGGAAATACAGATGTAACTCTGTGAGTGGAAGTCACATATCACAGAGCAGTTTCTCAGAGGGCTTCTTTCCAGATTTCATCGGAGGATATTTCCTTTTTCACCATAGCCCTCTATGGGCTTCCAAATATCACTTTGCCAATTCCACAAGAACTGTCTTAGCGAAAGGCTTATTGAGGGGAAAGCTGTAACTCTGTGAGATGATTTCACAGAACACAAAGAAGTTTCTCAGAAAGCTTCTTTCTCTTTGTTATCGGAGGATATTTCCTTTGGCCCTATAGTCTTCAATGGGATTCTAAATATCTGCTCTCAGATTCCACAGAAATAAGGCTAGCAAAGAGATACACGAAATACAGATGTAACTCTGTGAGTGGAAGTCACATATCACAGAGCAGTGTCTCAGAAAGCTTCTTTCCAGATTTCATTGGAGGATATTTCCTTTTTCACCATAGCCCTCTATGTGCTTCCAAATATCACTTTGCCAATTCCACAAGAACTGTCTTAGGGAAAGGCTTCTTGAGGGGAAAGCTGTAACTCTGTGAGATGATTTCACAGAACACAAAGAAGTTTCTCAGAAAGCTTCTTTCTCTTTGTTATCGGAGGATATTTCCTTTGGCCCTGTAGTCTTCAAAGGGATCCGAAATATCTGTTCTCAGATTCCACAGAAATAAGGCTAGCAAAGAGATCCACGTAATACAGATGTAACTCTGTGAGTGGAAGTCACATATCACAGAGCAGTTTCTCAGAAAGCTTCTTTCCAGATTTCATCGGAGGATATTTCCTTTTTCACCATAGCCCTCTATGGGATTCCAAATATCACTTTGCCAATTCCACAAGAACTGTCTTAGCGAAAGGCTTCTTGAGGGCAAAGCTGTAACTCTGTGAGATGATTTCACAGAACACAAAGAAGTTTCTCAGAAAGCTTCTTTCTCTTTGTTATCGGAGGATATTTCCTTTGGCCCTATAGTCTTCAAAGGGATCCGAAATATCTGTTCTCAGATTCCACCGAAATAAGGCTAGCAAAGAGTTCCACGAAATACAGATGTAACTCTGTGTTTGGAATACACATATCACAGAGCAGTTTCTCAGAAAGCTTCTTTCCAGATTTCATCGGAGGATATTTCCTTTTTCACCATAGCCCTCTATGGGCTTCCAAATATCACTTTGCCAATTCCACAAGAACAGTCTTAGTGAAAGGCTTCTTGAGGGGAAAGCTGTAACTCTGTGAGATGATTTCACAGAACACAAAGAAGTTTCTCAGAAAGCTTCTTTCTCTTTGTTATGGGAGGATATTTCCTTTGGCCCTATAGTCTTCAAAGGGATTCTAAATATCTGCTTTCAGATTCCACAGAAATAAGGCTAGCAAAGAGATCCAAGAAATACAGATGTAACTCTGTGAGTGGAAGTCACATATCACAGAGCAGTTTCTCAGAAAGCTTCTTTCCGGATTTCATCTGAGGATATTTCCTTTTTCACCATAGCCCTCTATGGGCTTCCAAATATCACTTTGCCAATTAAACAAGAACAGTCTTAGCGAAAGGCTTCTTGAGGGGAAAGCTGTAACTCTGTGAGATGATTTCACAGAACACAAAGAAGTTTCTCAGAAAGCTTCTTTCTCTTTGTTATGGGAGGATATTTCCTTTGGCCCTATAGTCTTCAAAGGGATTCTAAATATCTGCTTTCAGATTCCACAGAAATAAGGCTAGCAAAGAGATCCACGAAATACAGATGTAACTCTGTGAGTGGAAGTCACATATCCCAGAGCAGTTTCTCAGAAAGCTTCTTTCCAGATTTCATCGGAGGATATTTCCTTTTTCACCATAGCCCTCTATGGGCTTCCAAATATCACTTTGCCAATTCCACAAGAACTGACTTAGCGAAAGGCTTCTTGAGGGGAAAGCTGTAACTCTGTGAGATGATTTCACAGAACACAAAGAAGTTTCTCAGAAAGCTTCTTTCTCTTTGTTATGGGAGGATATTTCCTTTGGCCCTATATTCTTCAAAGGTTTTCTAAATATCTGCTCTCAGATTCCACAGAAATAAGGCTAGCAAGGAGATCCAGGAAACACAGATGTAACTCTGTGAGTGGAAGTCACATATCACAGAGCAGTTTCTCAGAAAGCTTCTTTCCAGATTTCATTGGAGGATATTTCCTTTTTCACCATAGCCCTCTATGGGCTTCCAAATATCACTTTGCCAATTCCACAAGAACTGTCGTAGCGAAAGGCTTCTTGAGGGGAAAGCTGTAACTCTGTGAGATGATTTCACAGAACACAAAGAAGTTTCTCAGAAAGCTTCTTTCTCTTTTTTATGGGAGGATATTTCCTTTGGCCCTATAGTCTTCAAGGGGATTCTAAATATCTGCTTTCAGATTCCAAAGAAATAAGGCTAGCAAAGTGGTCCACGAAATACAGATATAACTCTGTGAGTGGAAGTCACATATCACAGAGCAGTTTCTCAGAAAGCTTCTTTCCAGATTTCATCGGAGGATATTTCCTTTTTCACCATAGCCCTCTATGGGCTTCCAAATATCACTTTGCCAATTCCACAAGAACTGTCTTAGCGAAAGGTTTCTTGAGGGCAAAGCTGTAACTCTGTGAGATGATTTCACAGAACACAAAGAAGTTTCTCAGAAAGCTTCTTTCTCTTTGTTATGGGAGGATATTTCCTTTGGCCCTATAGTCTTCAAAGGGATCCGAAATATCTGTTCTCAGATTCCACCGAAATAAGGCTAGCAAAGAGATCCACGAAATACAGATGTAACTCTGTGTTTGGAATTCACATATCACAGAGCAGTTTCTCAGAAAGCTTCTTTCCAGATTTCATCGGAGGATATTTCCTTTTTCACCGTAGCCCTCTATGGGCTTCCAAATATCACTTTGCCAATTCCACAAGAACTGTCTTAGCGAAAGGCTTCTTGAGGGGAAAGCTGTAACTCTGTGAGATGATTTCACAGAACACAAAGAAGTTTCTCAGAAAGCTTCTTTCTCTTTGTTATGCGAGGATATTTCCTTTGGCCCTATAGTCTTCAAAGGGATTCTAAATATCTGCTCTCAGATTCCACAGAAATAAGGCTAGCAAAGTGATCCACGAAATACAGATGTAACTCTGTGAGTGGAAGTCACATATCACAGAGCAGGTTCTCAGAAAGCTTCTTTCCAGATTTCATTGGAGGATATTTCCTTTTTCACCATAGCCCTCTACGGGCTTCCAAATATCACATTGCCAATTACACAAGAACTGTCTTAGCGAAAAGCTTCTTGAGGGGAAAGCTGTAACTCTGTGAGATGATTTCACAGAACACAAAGAAGTTTCTCAGAAAGCTTCTTTCTCTTTGTTATCGGAGGATATTTCCTTTGGCCCTATAGACTTCAAAGGGATCCGAAATATCTGTTCTCAGATTCCACAGAAATAAGGCTAGCAAAGAGATCCACGAAATACAGATGTAACTCTGTGAGTGGAAGTCACATATCACAGAGCAGTTTCTCAGAAAGCTTCTTTCCAGATTTCATCGGAGGATATTTCCTTTTTCACCATAGCCCTCTATGGGCTTCCAAATATCACTTTGCCAATTCCACAAGAACTGTCTTAGCGAAAGGCTTCTTGAGGGGAAAGCTGTAACTCTGTGAGATGATTTCACAGAACACAAAGAAGTGTCTCAGAAAGCTTCTTTCTCTTTGTTATGGGAGGATATTTCCTTTGGCCCTATAGTCTTCAAGGGGATTCTAAATATCTGCTTTCAGATTGCACAGAAATAAGGCTAGCAAAGAGATCCACGAAATACAGATGTAACTCTGTGAGTGGAAGTCAAATATCACAGAGCAGTTTCTCAGAAAGCTTCCTTCCAGATTTCATCTGAAGATATTTCCTTTTTCACCATAGCCCTCTAAGGGGTTCCAAATATCACTTTGCCAATTCCACAAGAACTGTCTTAGCGAAAGGCTTCTTGAGGGGAAAGCTGTAACTCTGTGAGATGATTTCACAGAACACAAAGAAGTTTCTCAGAAAGCTTCTTTCTCTTTGTTATCGGAGGATATTTCCTTTGGCCCTATAGTCTTCAAAGGGATCCGAAATATCTGTTCTCAGATTCCACAGAAATAAGGCTAGCAAAGAGATCCAGGAAATACAGATGTAACTCTGTGAGTGGAAGTCACATATCACAGAGCAGTTTCTCAGAGGGCTTCTTTCCAGATTTCATCGGAGGATATTTCCTTTTTCACCATAGCCCTCTATGGGCTTCCAAATATCACTTTGCCAATTCCACAAGAACTGTCTTAGCGAAAGGCTTCTTGAGGGGAAAGCTGTAACTCTGTGAGATGATTTCACAGAACACAAAGAAGTTTCTCAGAAAGCTTCTTTCTCTTTGTTATGCGAGGATATTTCCTTTGGCCCTATAGTCTTCAAAGGGATTCTAAATATCTGCTCTCAGATTCCACAGAAATAAGGCTAGCAAAGTGATCCACGAAATACAGATGTAACTCTGTGAGTGGAAGTCACATATCACAGAGCAGGTTCTCAGAAAGCTTCTTTCCAGATTTCATTGGAGGATATTTCCTTTTTCACCATAGCCCTCTACGGGCTTCCAAATATCACATTGCCAATTACACAAGAACTGTCTTAGCGAAAAGCTTCTTGAGGGGAAAGCTGTAACTCTGTGAGATGATTTCACAGAACACAAAGAAGTTTCTCAGAAAGCTTCTTTCTCTTTGTTATCGGAGGATATTTCCTTTGGCCCTATAGACTTCAAAGGGATCCGAAATATCTGTTCTCAGATTCCACAGAAATAAGGCTAGCAAAGAGATCCACGAAATACAGATGTAACTCTGTGAGTGGAAGTCACATATCACAGAGCAGTTTCTCAGAAAGCTTCTTTCCAGATTTCATCGGAGGATATTTCCTTTTTCACCATAGCCCTCTATGGGCTTCCAAATATCACTTTGCCAATTCCACAAGAACTGTCTTAGCGAAAGGCTTCTTGAGGGGAAAGCTGTAACTCTGTGAGATGATTTCACAGAACACAAAGAAGTGTCTCAGAAAGCTTCTTTCTCTTTGTTATGGGAGGATATTTCCTTTGGCCCTATAGTCTTCAAGGGGATTCTAAATATCTGCTTTCAGATTGCACAGAAATAAGGCTAGCAAAGAGATCCACGAAATACAGATGTAACTCTGTGAGTGGAAGTCAAATATCACAGAGCAGTTTCTCAGAAAGCTTCCTTCCAGATTTCATCTGAAGATATTTCCTTTTTCACCATAGCCCTCTAAGGGGTTCCAAATATCACTTTGCCAATTCCACAAGAACTGTCTTAGCGAAAGGCTTCTTGAGGGGAAAGCTGTAACTCTGTGAGATGATTTCACAGAACACAAAGAAGTTTCTCAGAAAGCTTCTTTCTCTTTGTTATCGGAGGATATTTCCTTTGGCCCTATAGTCTTCAAAGGGATCCGAAATATCTGTTCTCAGATTCCACAGAAATAAGGCTAGCAAAGAGATCCAGGAAATACAGATGTAACTCTGTGAGTGGAAGTCACATATCACAGAGCAGTTTCTCAGAGGGCTTCTTTCCAGATTTCATCGGAGGATATTTCCTTTTTCACCATAGCCCTCTATGGGCTTCCAAATATCACTTTGCCAATTCCACAAGAACTGTCTTAGCGAAAGGCTTATTGAGGGGAAAGCTGTAACTCTGTGAGATGATTTCACAGAACACAAAGAAGTTTCTCAGAAAGCTTCTTTCTCTTTGTTATCGGAGGATATTTCCTTTGGCCCTATAGTCTTCAATGGGATTCTAAATATCTGCTCTCAGATTCCACAGAAATAAGGCTAGCAAAGAGATACACGAAATACAGATGTAACTCTGTGAGTGGAAGTCACATATCACAGAGCAGTGTCTCAGAAAGCTTCTTTCCAGATTTCATTGGAGGATATTTCCTTTTTCACCATAGCCCTCTATGTGCTTCCAAATATCACTTTGCCAATTCCACAAGAACTGTCTTAGGGAAAGGCTTCTTGAGGGGAAAGCTGTAACTCTGTGAGATGATTTCACAGAACACAAAGAAGTTTCTCAGAAAGCTTCTTTCTCTTTGTTATCGGAGGATATTTCCTTTGGCCCTGTAGTCTTCAAAGGGATCCGAAATATCTGTTCTCAGATTCCACAGAAATAAGGCTAGCAAAGAGATCCACGTAATACAGATGTAACTCTGTGAGTGGAAGTCACATATCACAGAGCAGTTTCTCAGAAAGCTTCTTTCCAGATTTCATCGGAGGATATTTCCTTTTTCACCATAGCCCTCTATGGGATTCCAAATATCACTTTGCCAATTCCACAAGAACTGTCTTAGCGAAAGGCTTCTTGAGGGCAAAGCTGTAACTCTGTGAGATGATTTCACAGAACACAAAGAAGTTTCTCAGAAAGCTTCTTTCTCTTTGTTATCGGAGGATATTTCCTTTGGCCCTATAGTCTTCAAAGGGATCCGAAATATCTGTTCTCAGATTCCACCGAAATAAGGCTAGCAAAGAGTTCCACGAAATACAGATGTAACTCTGTGTTTGGAATACACATATCACAGAGCAGTTTCTCAGAAAGCTTCTTTCCAGATTTCATCGGAGGATATTTCCTTTTTCACCATAGCCCTCTATGGGCTTCCAAATATCACTTTGCCAATTCCACAAGAACAGTCTTAGTGAAAGGCTTCTTGAGGGGAAAGCTGTAACTCTGTGAGATGATTTCACAGAACACAAAGAAGTTTCTCAGAAAGCTTCTTTCTCTTTGTTATGGGAGGATATTTCCTTTGGCCCTATAGTCTTCAAAGGGATTCTAAATATCTGCTTTCAGATTCCACAGAAATAAGGCTAGCAAAGAGATCCAAGAAATACAGATGTAACTCTGTGAGTGGAAGTCACATATCACAGAGCAGTTTCTCAGAAAGCTTCTTTCCGGATTTCATCTGAGGATATTTCCTTTTTCACCATAGCCCTCTATGGGCTTCCAAATATCACTTTGCCAATTAAACAAGAACAGTCTTAGCGAAAGGCTTCTTGAGGGGAAAGCTGTAACTCTGTGAGATGATTTCACAGAACACAAAGAAGTTTCTCAGAAAGCTTCTTTCTCTTTGTTATGGGAGGATATTTCCTTTGGCCCTATAGTCTTCAAAGGGATTCTAAATATCTGCTTTCAGATTCCACAGAAATAAGGCTAGCAAAGAGATCCACGAAATACAGATGTAACTCTGTGAGTGGAAGTCACATATCCCAGAGCAGTTTCTCAGAAAGCTTCTTTCCAGATTTCATCGGAGGATATTTCCTTTTTCACCATAGCCCTCTATGGGCTTCCAAATATCACTTTGCCAATTCCACAAGAACTGACTTAGCGAAAGGCTTCTTGAGGGGAAAGCTGTAACTCTGTGAGATGATTTCACAGAACACAAAGAAGTTTCTCAGAAAGCTTCTTTCTCTTTGTTATGGGAGGATATTTCCTTTGGCCCTATATTCTTCAAAGGTTTTCTAAATATCTGCTCTCAGATTCCACAGAAATAAGGCTAGCAAGGAGATCCAGGAAACACAGATGTAACTCTGTGAGTGGAAGTCACATATCACAGAGCAGTTTCTCAGAAAGCTTCTTTCCAGATTTCATTGGAGGATATTTCCTTTTTCACCATAGCCCTCTATGGGCTTCCAAATATCACTTTGCCAATTCCACAAGAACTGTCGTAGCGAAAGGCTTCTTGAGGGGAAAGCTGTAACTCTGTGAGATGATTTCACAGAACACAAAGAAGTTTCTCAGAAAGCTTCTTTCTCTTTTTTATGGGAGGATATTTCCTTTGGCCCTATAGTCTTCAAGGGGATTCTAAATATCTGCTTTCAGATTCCAAAGAAATAAGGCTAGCAAAGTGGTCCACGAAATACAGATATAACTCTGTGAGTGGAAGTCACATATCACAGAGCAGTTTCTCAGAAAGCTTCTTTCCAGATTTCATCGGAGGATATTTCCTTTTTCACCATAGCCCTCTATGGGCTTCCAAATATCACTTTGCCAATTCCACAAGAACTGTCTTAGCGAAAGGTTTCTTGAGGGCAAAGCTGTAACTCTGTGAGATGATTTCACAGAACACAAAGAAGTTTCTCAGAAAGCTTCTTTCTCTTTGTTATGGGAGGATATTTCCTTTGGCCCTATAGTCTTCAAAGGGATCCGAAATATCTGTTCTCAGATTCCACCGAAATAAGGCTAGCAAAGAGATCCACGAAATACAGATGTAACTCTGTGTTTGGAATTCACATATCACAGAGCAGTTTCTCAGAAAGCTTCTTTCCAGATTTCATCGGAGGATATTTCCTTTTTCACCGTAGCCCTCTATGGGCTTCCAAATATCACTTTGCCAATTCCACAAGAACTGTCTTAGCGAAAGGCTTCTTGAGGGGAAAGCTGTAACTCTGTGAGATGATTTCACAGAACACAAAGAAGTTTCTCAGAAAGCTTCTTTCTCTTTGTTATGGGAGGATATTTCCTTTGGCCCTATAGTCTTCAAAGGGATTCTAAATATCTGCTTTCAGATTCCACAGAAATAAGGCTAGCAAAGAGATCCACGAAATACAGATGTAACTCTGTGAGTGGAAGTCACATATCCCAGAGCAGTTTCTCAGAAAGCTTCTTTCCAGATTTCATTGGAGGATATTTCCTTTTTCACCATAGCCCTCTATGGGCTTCCAAATATCACTTTGCCAATTACACAAGAACTGTCTTAGCGAAAGGCTTCTTGAGGGGAAAGCTGTAACTCTGTGAGATGATTTCACAGAACACAAAGAAGTTTCTCAGAAAGCTTCTTTCTCTTTGTTATGGGAGGATATTTCCTTTGGCCCTATAGTCTTCAAAGGGATTCTAAATATCTGCTTTCAGATTCCACAGAAATAAGGCTAGCAAAGAGATCCACGAAATACAGATGTAACTCTGTGAGTGGAAGTCACATATCCCAGAGCAGTTTCTCAGAAAGCTTCTTTCCAGATTTCATCGGAGGATATTTCCTTTTTCACCATAGCCCTCTATGGGCTTCCAAACATCACTTTGCCAATTCCACAAGAACTGACTTAGCGAAAGGCTTCTTGAGGGGAAAGCTGTAACTCTGTGAGATGATTTCAGAGAACACAAAGAAGTTTCTCAGAAAGCTTCTTTCTCTTTGTTATGAGAGGATATTTCCTTTGGCCCTATAGTCTTCAAAGGGACCGAAATATCTGTTCTCTGATTCCACAGAAATAAGGCTAGCAAAGAGATCCAGGAAATACAGATGTATCTCTGTGAGTGGAAGTCACATATCACAGAGCAGTTTCTCAGAATGCTTCTTTCCAGATTTCATCCGAGGATATTTCCTTTTTCACCATAGCCGTCTATGGGCTTCCAAATATCACTTTGCCAATTCCACAAGAACTGTCTTAGCGAAAGGCTTCTTGAGTGGAAAGCTGTAACTCTGTGAGATGATTTCACAAAACACAAAGAAGTTTCTCAGAAAGCTTCTTTCTCTTTGTTATCGGAGGATATTTCCTTTGGCCCTATAGTCTTCAAAGGGATCCGAAATATCTGTTCTCAGATTCCACAGAAATAAGGCTAGCAAAGAGATCCACGAAATACAGATGTAACTCTGTGAGTGGAAGTCACATATCACAGAGCAGTTTCTCAGAAAGCTTCTTTCCAGATTTCATCGGAGGATATTTCCTTTTTCACCATAGCCCTCTATGGGCTTCCAAATATCACTTTGCCAATTCCACAAGAACTGTCTTAGCGAAAGGCTTCTTGAGGGGAAAGCTGTAACTCTGTGAGATGATTTCACAGAACACAAAGAAGTTTCTCAGAAATCTTCTTTCTCTTTGTTATGGGAGGATATTTCCTTTGGCCCTATAGTCTTCAAAGGGATTCTAAATATCTGCTTTCAGATAACACAGAAATAAGGCTACCAAAGAGATCCACGAAATACAGATGTAACTCTGTGAGTGGAAGTCACATATCACAGAGCAGTTTCTCAGAAAGCTTCTTTCCAGATTTCATCTGAGGATATTTCCTTTTTCACCATAGCCCTCTATGGACTTCCAAATATCACTTTGCCAATTCCACCAGAACTGTCTTAGCGAAAGGCTTGTTGAGGGGAAAGCTGTAACTCTGTGAGATGATTTCACAGAACACAAAGAAGTTTCTCTGAAAGCTTCTTTCTCTTTGTTATCGGAGGATATTTCCTTTGGCCTATAGTCTTCAAAGGGATCCGAAATATCTGTTCTCTGATTCCACAGAAATAAGGCTAGCAAAGAGATCCACGAAATACAGATGTAACTCTGTGAGTGGAAGTCACATATCACAGAGCAGTTTCTCAGAAAGCTTCTTTCCAGATTTCATCGGAGGATATTTCCTTTTTCACCATAGCCCTCTATGGGCTTCCAAATATCACTTTGCCAATTCCACAAGAACTGTCTTAGCGAAAGGCTTCTTGAGGGGAAAGCTGTAAATCTGTGAGATGATTTCACAGAACACAAAGAAGTTTCTCAGAAAGCTTCTTTCTCTTTGTTATGGGAGGATATTTCCTTTGGCCCTGTAGTCTTCAAAGGGATTCTAAATATCTGCTTTCAGATTCCACAGAAATAAGGCTAGCAAAGAGATCCACGAAATACAGATGTAACTCTGTGAGTGGAAGTCACATATCACAGAGCAGTTTCTCAGAAAGTTTCTTTCCAGATTTCATCTGAGGATATTTCCTTTTTCTCCATAGCCCTCTATGAGCTTCCAAATATCACTTTGCCAATTCCACAAGAACTGTCTTAGCGAAAGGCTTCTTGAGGGGAAAGCTGTAACTCTGTGAGATGATTTCACAGAACGCAAAGAAGTTTCTCAGAAAGCTTCTTTCTCCTTGTTATGGGAGGATATTTCCTTTGGCCCTATAGTCTTCAAAGGGATTCTAAATACCTGCTCTCAGATTCCACAGAAATAAGGCTAGCAAAGAGATCCACGAAATACAGATGTAACTCTGTGAGTGGAAGTCACATATCACAGAGCAGTTTCTCAGAAAGCTTCTTTCCAGATTTCATTGGAGGATATTTCCTTTTTCACCATAGCCCTCTATGTGCTTCCAAATATCACTTTGCCAATTTCACAAGAACTGTCTTAGCGAAAGGCTTCTTCAGGGGAGAGCTGTAACTCTGTGAGATGATTTCACAGAACACAAAGAAGTTTCTCAGAAAGCTTCTTTCTCTTTGTTATGGGAGGATATTTCCTTTGGCCCTATAGTCTTCAAAGGGATTCTAAATATGTGCTTTCAGAATCCACAGAAATAAGGCTAACAAAGAGATCCAGGAAATACCGATGTAACTCTGTGAGTGGAAGTCACATATCACAGAGCAGTTTCTCAGAAAGCTTCATTCCAGATTTCTTCGAAGGATATTTCCTTTTTCAACATAGCCCTCTATGGGCTTCCAAATATCACTTTGCCAATTCCACAAGAACTGTCTTAGCGAAAGGCTTCTTGAGGGGAAAATGTAACTCTGTGAGATGATTTCACAGAACACAAAGAAGTTTCTCAGAAAGCTTCTTTCTCTTTGTTATCGGAGGATATTTCCTATGGCCCTATAGTCTTCAAAGGGATCCGAAATATCTGTTCTCAGATTCCACAGAAATAAGGCTTGCAAAGAGATCCACGAAATACAGATGTAACTCTGTGAGTGGAAGTCACTTATCACAGAGCAGTTTCTCAGAATACTTCTTTCCAGATTTCATCTGAGGATATTTCCTTTTTCACCATAGCCCTCTATGGGCTTCCAAATATCACTTTGCCAATTCCACAAGAACTGTCTTAGCGAAAGGCTTCTTGAGGGGAAAGCTGTAACTCTATGAGATGATTTCACAGAACACAAAGAAGTTTCTCAGAAAGCTTCTTTCTCTTTGTTATGGGAGGATATTTCCTTTGGCCCTATAGTCTTCAAAGGGATCCGAAATATCTGCTTTCAGATTCCACAGAAATAAGGCTAGCAAAGAGATCCACGAAATACAGATGTAACTCTGGGAGTGGAAGTCACATATCACAGAGCAGTTTCTCAGAAAGCTTCTTTCCAGATTTCATCTGAGGATATTTCCTTCTTCACCATAGCCCTCTATGAGCTTCCAAATATCACTTTGCCAATTCCACAAGAACTGTCTTAGCGAAAGGCTTCTTGAGGGGAAAGCTGTAACTCTGTGAGATGATTTCACAGAACACAAAGAAGTTTCTAAGAAAGCTTCTTTCTCTTTGTTATCGGAGGATATTTCCTTTGGCCCTATAGTCTTCAAAGGGATCCGAAATATCTGTTCTCAGATTCCACAGAAATAAGGCTAGCAAAGAGATCCAGGAAATACAGATGTAACTCTGTGAGTGGAAGTCACATATCACAGAACAGTTTCTCAGAAAGCTTCTTTCCAGATTTCATCGGAGGATATTTCCTTTTTCACCATAGCCCTCTAAGGGCTTCCAAATATCACTTTTCCAATTCCACAAGAACTGTCTTAGCGAAAGGTTTCTTGAGGGGAAAGCTGTAACTCTGTGAGATGATTTCAGAGAACACAAAGAAGTTTCTCAGAAAGCTTCTTTCTCTTTGTTATGAGAGGATATTTCCTTTGGCCCTATAGTCTTCAAAGGGACCGAAATATCTGTTCTCTGATTCCACAGAAATAAGGCTAGCAAAGAGATCCAGTAAATACAGATGTATCTCTGTGAGTGGAAGTCACATATCACAGAGCAGTTTCTCAGAATGCTTCTTTCCAGATTTCATCCGAGGATATTTCCTTTTTCACCATAGCCGTCTATGGGCTTCCAAATATCACTTTGCCAATTCCACAAGAACTGTCTTATCGAAAGGCTTCTTGAGGGGAAAGCTGTAACTCTGTGAGATGATTTCACAAAACACAAAGAAGTTTCTCAGAAAGCTTCTTTCTCTTTGTTATCGGAGGATATTTCCTTTGGCCCTATAGTCTTCAAAGGGATCCGAAATATCTGTTCTCAGATTCCACAGAAATAAGGCTAGCAAAGAGATCCACGAAATACAGATGTAACTCTGTGAGTGGAAGTCACATATCACAGAGCAGTTTCTCAGAAAGCTTCTTTCCAGATTTCATCGGAGGATATTTCCTTTTTCACCATAGCCCTCTATGGGCTTCCAAATATCACTTTGCCAATTCCACAAGAAGTGTCTTAGCGAAAGGCTTCTTGAGGGGAAAGCTGTAACTCTGTGAGATGATTTCACAGAACACAAAGAAGTTTCTCAGAAATCTTCTTTCTCTTTGTTATGGGAGGATATTTCCTTTGGCCCTATAGTCTTCAAAGGGATTCTAAATATCTGCTTTCAGATTCCACAGAAATAAGGCTACCAAAGAGATCCACGAAATACAGATGTAACTCTGTGAGTGGAAGTCACATATCACAGAGCAGTTTCTCAGAAAGCTTCTTTCCAGATTTCATCTGAGGATATTTCCTTTTTCACCATAGCCCTCTATGGACTTCCAAATATCACTTTGCCAATTCCACCAGAACTGTCTTAGCGAAAGGCTTGTTGAGGGGAAAGCTGTAACTCTGTGAAATGATTTCACAGAACACAAAGAAGTTTCTCTGAAAGCTTCTTTCTCTTTGTTATCGGAGGATATTTCCTTTGGCCTATAGTCTTCAAAGGGATCCGAAATATCTGTTCTCAGATTCCACAGAAATAAGGCTAGCAAAGAGATCCACGAAATACAGATGTAACTCTGTGAGTGGAAGTCACATATCACAGAGCAGTTTCTCAGAAAGCTTCTTTCCAGATTTCATCGGAGGATATTTCCTTTTTCACCATAGCCCTCTATGGGCTTCCAAATATCACTTTGCCAATTCCACAAGAACTGTCTTAGCGAAAGGCTTCTTGAGGGCAAAGCTGTAACTCTGTGAGATGATTTCACAGAACACAAAGAAGTTTCTCAGAAAGCTTCTTTCTCTTTGTTATGGGAGGATATTTCCTTTGGCCCTGTAGTCTTCAAAGGGATTCTAAATATCTGCTTTCAGATTCCACAGAAATAAGGCTAGCAAAGAGATCCACGAAATACAGATGTAACTCTGTGAGTGGAAGTCACATATCACAGAGCAGTTTCTCAGAAAGTTTCTTTCCAGATTTCATCTGAGGATATTTCCTTTTTCTCCATAGCCCTCTATGGGCTTCCAAATATCACTTTGCCAATTCCACAAGAACTGTCTTAGCGAAAGGCTTCTTGAGGGGAAAGCTGTAACTCTGTGAGATGATTTCACAGAACGCTAAGAAGTTTCTCAGAAAGCTTCTTTCTCCTTGTTATGGGAGGATATTTCCTTTGGCCCTATAGTCTTCAAAGGGATTCTAAATACCTACTCTCAGATTCCACAGAAATAAGGCTAGCAAAGAGATCCACGAAATACAGATGTAACTCTGTGAGTGGAAGTCACATATCACAGAGCAGTTTCTCAGAAAGCTTCTTTCCAGATTTCATTGGAGGATATTTCCTTTTTCACCATAGCCCTCTATGTGCTTCCAAATATCACTTTGCCAATTTCACAAGAACTGTCTTAGCGAAAGGCTTCTTCAGGGGAGAGCTGTAACTCTGTGAGATGATTTCACAGAACACAAAGAAGTTTCTCAGAAAGCTTCTTTCTCTTTGTTATGGGAGGATATTTCCTTTGGCTCTATAGTCTTCAAAGGGATTCTAAATACCTGCTCTCAGATTCCACAGAAATAAGGCTAGCAAAGAGATCCACGAAATACAGATGTAACTCTGTGAGTGGAAGTCACATATCACAGAGCAGTTTCTCAGAAAGCTTCTTTCCAGATTTCAACGGAGGATACTTTCTTTTTCACCATAGCCCTCTATGGGCTTCCAAATATCACTTTGCCAATTCCACAAGAACTGTCTTAGCGAAAGGCTTCTGAGGGGAAAGCTGTAACTCTGTGAGATGACTTCACAGAACACAAAGAAGTTTCTCAGAAAGCTTCTTTCTCTTTGTTATCGGAGGATATTTCCTTTGGCCCTATAGTCTTCAAAGGGATTCTAAATATCTGCTTTCAGATTCCACAGAAATAAGGCTACCAAAGAGATCCACGAAATACAGATGTAACTCTGGGAGTGGAAGTCACATATCACAGAGCAGTTTCTCAGAAAGCTTCTTTCCAGATTTCATCGGAGGATATTTCCTTTTTCACCATAGCCCTCTATGGGCTTCCAAATATCACTTTGCCAATTCCACAAGAACTGTCTTAGCGAAAGGCTTCTTGAGGGGAAAGCTGTAACTCTGTGAGATGATTTCACAGAACACAAAGAAGTTTCTCAGAAAGCTTCTTTCTCTTTGTTATCGGAGGATATTTCCTTTGGCCCT
Source organism: Macaca mulatta (assembly GCF_049350105.2). NCBI lineage: Eukaryota > Metazoa > Chordata > Mammalia > Primates > Cercopithecidae > Macaca > Macaca mulatta. Next base: position 35,794,316 of record NC_133417.1, read on the forward strand.
ATTGTCTTCAAAGGGATCCGAAATATCTGTTCTCAGATTCCACAGAAATAAGGCTAGCAAAGAGATCCACGAAATACAGATATAACTCTGTGAGTGGAAGTCACATATCACAGAGCAGTTTCTCAGAAAGCTTCTTTCCAGATTTCATCGGAGGATATTTTCTTTTTCACCATAGCCCTCTCTGGGCTTCCAAATATCACTTTGCCAATTCCACAAGAACTGTCTTAGCGAAAGGCTTCTTGAGGGGAAAGCTGTAACTCTGTGAGATGATTTCACAGAACACAAAGAAGTTTCTCAGAAAGCTTCTTTCTCTTTGTTATGGGAGGATATTTCCTTTGGCCCTATAGTCTTCAAAGGGATTCTAAATATGTGCTTTCAGAATCCACAGAAATAAGGCTAACAAAGAGATCCAGGAAATACCGATGTAACTCTGTGAGTGGAAGTCACATATCACAGAGCAGTTTCTCAGAAAGCTTCATTCCACATTTCTTCGAAGGATATTTCCTTTTTCACCACAGCCCTCTATGGGCTTCCAAATATCACTTTGCCAATTCCACAAGAACTGTCTTAGCGAAAGGCTTCTTGAGGGGAAAGCTGTAACTCTGTGAGATGATTTCACAGAACACAAAGAAGTTTCTCAGAAAGCTTCTTTCTCTTTGTTATGGGAGGATATTTCCTTTGGCCCTATAGTCTTCAAAGGGATTCTAAATATGTGCTTTCAGAATCCACAGAAATAAGGCTAACAAAGAGATCCAGGAAATACCGATGTAACTCTGTGAGTGGAAGTCACATATCACAGAGCAGTTTCTCAGAAAGCTTCATTCCAGATTTCTTCGAAGGATATTTCCTTTTTCAACATAGCCCTCTATGGGCTTCCAAATATCACTTTGCCAATTCCACAAGAACTGTCTTAGCGAAAGGCTTCTTGAGGGGAAAATGTAACTCTGTGAGATGATTTCACAGAACACAAAGAAGTTTCTCAGAAAGCTTCTTTCTCTTTGTTATCGGAGGATATTTCCTATGGCCCTATAGTCTTCAAAGGGATCCGAAATATCTGTTCTCAGATTCCACAGAAATAAGGCTTGCAAAGAGATCCACGAAATACAGATGTAACTCTGTGAGTGGAAGTCACATATCACAGAGCAGTTTCTCAGAATACTTCTTTCCAGATTTCATCTGAGGATATTTCCTTTTTCACCATAGCCCTCTATGGGCTTCCAAATATCACTTTGCCAATTCCACAAGAACTGTCTTAGCGAAAGGCTTCTTGAGGGGAAAGCTGTAACTCTATGAGATGATTTCACAGAACACAAAGAAGTTTCTCATAAAGCTTCTTTCTCTTTGTTATGGGAGGATATTTCCTTTGGCCCTATAGTCTTCAAAGGGATCCGAAATATCTGTTCTCAGATTCCACAGAAATAAGGCTAGCAAAGAGATCCAGGAAATACAGATGTAACTCTGTGAGTGGAAGTCACATATCACAGAACAGTTTCTCAGAAAGCTTCTTTCCAGATTTCATCGGAGGATATTTCCTTTTTCACCATAGCCCTCTAAGGGCTTCCAAATATCACTTTTCCAATTCCACAAGAACTGTCTTAGCGAAAGGTTTCTTGAGGGGAAAGCTGTAACTCTGTGAGATGATTTCAGAGAACACAAAGAAGTTTCTCAGAAAGCTTCTTTCTCTTTGTTATGAGAGGATATTTCCTTTGGCCCTATAGTCTTCAAAGGGACCGAAATATCTGTTCTCTGATTCCACAGAAATAAGGCTAGCAAAGAGATCCAGGAAATACAGATGTATCTCTGTGAGTGGAAGTCACATATCACAGAGCAGTTTCTCAGAATGCTTCTTTCCAGATTTCATCCGAGGATATTTCCTTTTTCACCATAGCCGTCTATGGGCTTCCAAATATCACTTTGCCAATTCCACAAGAACTGTCTTAGCGAAAGGCTTCTTGAGGGGAAAGCTGTAACTCTGGGAGATGATTTCACAAAACACAAAGAAGTTTCTCAGAAAGCTTCTTTCTCTTTGTTATCGGAGGATATTTCCTTTGGCCCTATAGTCTTCAAAGGGATCCGAAATATCTGTTCTCAGATTCCACAGAAATAAGGCTAGCAAAGAGATCCAGGAAATACAGATGTAACTCTGTGAGTGGAAGTCACATATCACAGAGCAGTTTCTCAGAAAGCTTCTTTCCAGATTTCATCGGAGGATATTTCCTTTTTCACCATAGCCCTCTATGGGCTTCCAAATATCACTTTGCCAATTCCACAAGAACTGTCTTAGCGAAAGGCTTCTTGAGGGGAAAGCTGTAACTCTGTGAGATGATTTCACAGAACACAAAGAAGTTTCTCAGAAATCTTCTTTCTCTTTGTTATGGGAGGATATTTCCTTTGGCCCTATAGTCTTCAAAGGGATTCTAAATATCTGCTTTCAGATTCCACAGAAATAAGGCTACCAAAGAGATCCACGAAATACAGATGTAACTCTGTGAGTGGAAGTCACATATCACAGAGCAGTTTCTCAGAAAGCTTCTTTCCAGATTTCATCTGAGGATATTTCCTTTTTCACCATAGCCCTCTATGGACTTCCAAATATCACTTTGCCAATTCCACCAGAACTGTCTTAGCGAAAGCCTTGTTGAGGGGAAAGCTGTAACTCTGTGAGATGATTTCACGGAACACAAAGAAGTTTCTCAGAAAGCTTCTTTCTCTTTGTTATCGGAGGATATTTCCTTTGGCCTATAGTCTTCAAAGGGATCCGAAATATCTGTTCTCAGATTCCACAGAAATAAGGCTAGCAAAGAGATCCACGAAATACAGATGTAACTCTGTGAGTGGAAGTCACATATCACAGAGCAGTTTCTCAGAAAGCTTCTTTCCAGATTTCATCGGAGGATATTTCCTTTTTCACCATAGCCCTCTATGGGCTTCCAAATATCACTTTGCCAATTCCACAAGAACTGTCTTAGCGAAAGGCTTCTTGAGGGCAAAGCTGTAACTCTGTGAGATGATTTCACAGAACACAAAGAAGTTTCTCAGAAAGCTTCTTTCTCTTTGTTATGGGAGGATATTTCCTTTGGCCCTGTAGTCTTCAAAGGGATTCTAAATATCTGCTTTCAGATTCCACAGAAATAAGGCTAGCAAAGAGATCCACGAAATACAGATGTAACTCTGTGAGTGGAAGTCACATATCACAGAGCAGTTTCTCAGAAAGTTTCTTTCCAGATTTCATCTGAGGATATTTCCTTTTTCTCCATAGCCCTCTAAGGGCTTCCAAATATCACTTTGCCAATTCCACAAGAACTGTCTTAGCGAAAGGCTTCTTGAGGGGAAAGCTGTAACTCTGTGAGATGATTTCACAGAACGCAAAGAAGTTTCTCAGAAAGCTTCTTTCTCCTTGTTATGGGAGGATATTTCCTTTGGCCCTATAGTCTTCAAAGGGATTCTAAATACCTGCTCTCAGATTCCACAGAAATAAGGCTAGCAAAGAGATCCACGAAATACAGATGTAACTCTGTGAGTGGAAGTCACATATCACAGAGCAGTTTCTCAGAAAGCTTCTTTCCAGATTTCATTGGAGGATATTTCCTTTTTCACCATAGCCCTCTATGTGCTTCCAAATATCACTTTGCCAATTTCACAAGAACTGTCTTAGCGAAAGGCTTCTTCAGGGGAGAGCTGTAACTCTGTGAGATGATTTCACAGAACACAAAAAAGTTTCTCAGAAAGCTTCTTTCTCTTTGTTATGGGAGGATATTTCCTTTGGCTCTATAGTCTTCAAAGGGATTCTAAATACCTGCTCTCAGATTCCACAGAAATAAGGCTAGCAAAGAGATCCACGAAATACAGATGTAACTCTGTGAGTGGAAGTCACATATCACAGAGCAGTTTCTCAGAAAGCTTCTTTCCAGATTTCAACGGAGGATACTTTCTTTTTCACCATAGCCCTCTATGGGCTTCCAAATATCACTTTGCCAATTCCACAAGAACTGTCTTAGCGAAAGGCTTCTGAGGGGAAAGCTGTAACTCTGTGAGATGACTTCACAGAACACAAAGAAGTTTCTCAGAAAGCTTCTTTCTCTTTGTTATCGGAGGATATTTCCTTTGGCCCTATAGTCTTCAAAGGGATTCTAAATATCTGCTTTCAGATTCCACAGAAATAAGGCTACCAAAGAGATCCACGAAATACAGATGTAACTCTGGGAGTGGAAGTCACATATCACAGAGCAGTTTCTCAGAAAGCTTCTTTCCAGATTTCATCGGAGGATATTTCCTTTTTCACCATAGCCCTCTATGGGCTTCCAAATATCACTTTGCCAATTCCACAAGAACTGTCTTAGCGAAAGGCTTCTTGAGGGGAAAGCTGTAACTCTGTGAGATGATTTCACAGAACACAAAGAAGTTTCTCAGAAAGCTTCTTTCTCTTTGTTATCGGAGGATATTTCCTTTGGCCCTATAGTCTTAAAAGGGATCCGAAATATCTGTTCTCAGATTCCACAGAAATAAGGCTAGCAAAGAGATCCACGAAATACAGATATAACTCTGTGAGTGGAAGTCACATATCACAGAGCAGTTTCTCAGAAAGCTTCTTTCCAGATTTCATAGGAGGATATTTTCTTTTTCACCATAGCCCTCTCTGGGCTTCCAAATATCACTTTGCCAATTCCACAAGAACTGTCTCAGCGAAAGGCTTCTTGAGGGGAAAGCTGTAACTCTGTGAGATGATTTCACAGAACACAAAGAAGTTTCTCAGAAAGCTTCTTTCTCTTTGTTATGGGAGGATATTTCCTTTGGCCCTATAGTCTTCAAAGGGATTCTAAATATGTGCTTTCAGAATCCACAGAAATAAGGCTAACAAAGAGATCCAGGAAATACCGATGTAACTCTGTGAGTGGAAGTCACATATCACAGAGCAGTTTCTCAGAAAGCTTCATTCCACATTTCTTCGAAGGATATTTCCTTTTTCAACATAGCCCTCTATGGGCTTCCAAATATCACTTTGCCAATTCCACAAGAACTGTCTTAGCGAAAGGCTTCTTGAGGGGAAAATGTAACTCTGTGAGATGATTTCACAGAACACAAAGAAGTTTCTCAGAAAGCTTCTTTCTCTTTGTTATCGGAGGATATTTCCTATGGCCCTATAGTCTTCAAAGGGATCCGAAATATCTGTTCTCAGATTCCACAGAAATAAGGCTTGCAAAGAGATCCACGAAATACAGATGTAACTCTGTGAGTGGAAGTCACATATCACAGAGCAGTTTCTCAGAATACTTCTTTCCAGATTTCATCTGAGGATATTTCCTTTTTCACCATAGCCCTCTATGGGCTTCCAAATATCACTTTGCCAATTCCACAAGAACTGTCTTAGCGAAAGGCTTCTTGAGGGGAAAGCTGTAACTCTATGAGATGATTTCACAGAACACAAAGAAGTTTCTCAGAAAGCTTCTTTCTCTTTGTTATGGGAGGATATTTCCTTTGGCCCTATAGTCTTCAAAGGGATCCGAAATATCTGCTTTCAGATTCCACAGAAATAAGGCTAGCAAAGAGATCCACGAAATACAGATGTAACTCTGGGAGTGGAAGTCACATATCACAGAGCAGTTTCTCAGAAAGCTTCTTTCCAGATTTCATCTGAGGATATTTCCTTCTTCACCATAGCCCTCTATGAGCTTCCAAATATCACTTTGCCAATTCCACAAGAACTGTCTTAGCGAAAGGCTTCTTGAGGGGAAAGCTGTAACTCTGTGAGATGATTTCACAGAACACAAAGAAGTTTCTCAGAAAGCTTCTTTCTCTTTGTTATCGGAGGATATTTCCTTTGGCCCTATAGTCTTCAAAGGGATCCGAAATATCTGTTCTCAGATTCCACAGAAATAAGGCTAGCAAAGAGATCCAGGAAATACAGATGTAACTCTGTGAGTGGAAGTCACATATCACAGAACAGTTTCTCAGAAAGCTTCTTTCCAGATTTCATCGGAGGATATTTCCTTTTTCACCATAGCCCTCTAAGGGCTTCCAAATATCACTTTTCCAATTCCACAAGAACTGTCTTAGCGAAAGGTTTCTTGAGGGGAAAGCTGTAACTCTGTGAGATGATTTCACAGAACACAAAGCAGTTTCTCAGAAAGCTTCTTTCTCTTTGTTATCGGAGGATATTTCCTTTGGCCCTATAGTCTTCAAAGGGATCCGAAATATCTGCTTTCAGATTCCACAGAAATAAAGCTAGCAAAGAGATCCACGAAATACAGATGTAACTCTGTGAGTGGAAGTCACATATCACAGAGCAGTTTCTCAGAAAGCTTCTTACCAGATTTCATCGGAGGATATTTCCTTTTTCACCATAGCCCTCTATGGGCTTCCAAATATCACTTTGCCAATTCCACAAGAACTGTCTTAGCGAAAGGCTTCTTGAGGGGAAAGCTGTAACTCTGTGAGATGATTTCACAGAACACAAAGAAGTTTCTCAGAAAGCTTCTTTCTCTTTGTTATCGGAGGATATTTCCTTTGGCCCTATAGTCTTCTAAGGGATCCGAAATATCTGTTCTCAGATTCCACAGAAATAAGGCTAGCAAAGAGATCCAGGAAAAACAGATGTAACTATGTGAGTGGAAGTCACATATCACAGAGCAGTTTCTCAGAAAGCTTCTTTCCAGATTTCATCGGAGGATATTTCCTTTTTCACCATAGCCCTCTATGGGCTTCCAAATATCACTTTGCCAATTCCACAAGAACTGTCTTAGCGAAAGGCTTCTTGAGGGGAAAGCTGTAACTCTGTGAGATGATTTCACAGAACACAAAGAAGTTTCTCAGAAAGCTTCTTTCTCTTTGTTATCGGAGGATATTTCCTTTGGCCCTATAGTCTTCAAAGGGATCCGAAATATCTGTTCTGAGATTCCACAGAAATAAGGCTAGCAAAGAGATCCACGAAATACAGATGTAACTCTGTGAGTGGAAGTCACATATCACAGAGCAGTTTCTCAGAAAGCTTCTTTCCAGATTTCATCTGAGGATATTTCCTTTTTAACCAGAGCCCTCTACGGGCTTCCAAATATCACTTTGCCAATTCCACAAGAACTGTCTTAGCGAAAGGCTTCTTGAGGGGAAAGCTGTAACTCTGTGAGATGATTTCACAGAACATAAAGAAGTTTCTCAGAAAGCTTCTTTCTCTTTGTTATGGGAGGATATTTCCTTTGGCCCTATAGTCTTCAAAGGGATTCTAAATATGTGCTTTCAGATTCCACAGAAATAAGGCTAGCAAAGAGATCCAGGAAATACAGATGTAACTCTGTGAGTGGAAGTCACATATCACAGAGCAGTTTCTCAGAAAGCTTCTTTCCAGATTTCATCGGAGGATATTTCCTTTTTCACCATAGCCGTCTATGGGCTTCCAAATATCACTTTGCCAATTCCACAAGAACTGTCTTAGCGAAAGTCTTCTTGAGGGGAAAGCTGTAACTCTGTGAGATGATTTCACAGAACACAAAGAAGTTTCTCCGAAAGCTTCTTTCTCTTTGTTATCGGAGGATATTTCCTTTGGCCCTATAGTCTTCAAAGGGATCCGAAATATCTGTTCTCAGATTCCACAGAAATAAGGCTAGCAAAGAGATCCACGAAATACAGATGTAACTCTGTGAGTGGAAGTCACATATCACAGAGCAGTTTCTCAGAAAGCTTCTTTCCAAATTTCATCGGAGGATATTTCCTTTTTCACCCTAGCCCTCTATGGGCTTCCAAATATCACTTTGCCAATTCCACAAGAACTGTCTTAGCGAAAGGCTTCCTGAGGGGAAAGCTGTAACTCTGTGAGATGATTTCACAGAACACAAAGAAGTTTCTCAGAAAGCTTCTTTCTCTTTGTTATCGGAGGATATTTCCTTTGGCCCTATAGTCTTCAAAGGGATCCGAAATATCTGTTCTCAGATTCCACAGAAATAAGGCTAGCAAAGAGATCCACGAAATACAGATATAACTCTGTGAGTGGAAGTCACATATCACAGAGCAGTTTCTCAGAAAGCTTCTTTCCAGATTTCATCGGAGGATATTTTCTTTTTCACCATAGCCCTCTCTGGGCTTCCAAATATCACTTTGCCAATTCCACAAGAACTGTCTTAACGAAAGGCTTCTTGAGGGGAAAGCTGTAACTCTGTGAGATGATTTCACAGAACACAAAGAAGTTTCTCAGAAAGCTTCTTTCTCTTTGTTATGGGAGGATATTTCCTTTGGCCCTATAGTCTTCAAAGGGATTCTAAATATGTGCTTTCAGAATCCACAGAAATAATGCTAACAAAGAGATCCAGGAAATACCGATGTAACTCTGTGAGTGGAAGTCACATATCACAGAGCAGTTTCTCAGAAAGCTTCATTCCAGATTTCTTCGAAGGATATTTCCTTTTTCACCATAGCCCTCTATGGGCTTCCAAATATCACTTTGCCAATTCCACAAGAACTGTCTTAGCGAAAGGCTTCTTGAGGGGAAAGCTGTAACTCTGTGAGATGATTTCACAGAACACAAAGAAGTTTCTCAGAAAGCTTCTTTCTCTTTGTTATCGGAGGATATTTCCTTTGGCCCTATAGTCTTCAAAGGGATACGAAATATCTGTTCTCAGATTCCACAGAAATAAGGCTAGCAAAGAGATCCACGAAATACAGATGTAACCCTGTGAGTGGAAGTCTCATATCACAGAGCAGTTTCTCAGAAAGCTTCTTTCCAGATTTCATCGGAGGATATTTCCTTTTTCACCATAGCCCTCTCTGGGCTTCCAAATATCACTTTGCCAATTCCACAAGAACTGTCTTAGCGAAAGGCTTCTTGAGGGGTGAGCTGTAACGCTGTGAGATGATTTCACAGAACACAAAGAAGTTTCTCCGAAAGCTTCTTTCTCTTTGGTATCGGAGGATATTTCCTTTGGCCCTATAGTCTTCAAAGGTATCCGAAATATCTGTTCTCAGATTCCACAGAAATAAGGCTAGCAAAGAGATCCACGAAATACAGATGTAACTCTGTGAGTGGAAGTCACATATCACAGAGCAGTTTCTCAGAAAGCTTCTTTCCAGATTTCATCGGAGGATATTTCCTTTTTCACCATCGCCCTCTAAGGGCTTCCAAATATCACTTTACCAATTCCACAAGAACTGTCTTAGCGAAAGTCTTCTTTAGGGGAAAGCTGTAACTCTGTGAGATGATTTCACAGAACACAAAGAAGTTTCTCAGAAAACTTCTTTCTCTTTGATATCGGAGGATATTTCCTTTGGCCCTATAGTCTTCAAAGGGATCCGAAATATCTGTTCTCAGATTCCACAGAAATAAGGCTAGCAAAGAGATCCACGAAATACAGATGTAACTCTGTGAGTGGAAGTCACATATCACAGAGCAGTTTCTCAGAAAGCTTCTTTCCAGATTTCATCGGAGGATATTTCCTTTTTCACCATAGCCCTCTCTGGGCTTCCAAATATCACTTTGCCAATTCCACAAGAACTGTCTTAGCGAAGGGCTTCTTGAGGGGTGAGCTGTAAGGCTGTGAGATGATTTCACAAAACACAAAGAAGTTTCTCAGAAAGCTTCTTTCTCTTTGTTATCGGAGGATATTTCCTTTGGCCCTATAGTCTTCAAAGGGATCCGAAATATCTGTTCTCAGATTCCACAGAAATAAGGCTAGCAAAGAGATCCACGAAATACAGATGTAACTCTGTGAGTGGAAGTCACATATCACAGAGCAGTTTCTCAGAAAGCTTCTTTCCAGATTTCATCGGAGGATATTTCCTTTTTCACCCTAGCCCTCTATGGGCTTCCAAATATCACTTTGCCAATTCCACAAGAACTGTCTTAGCGAAAGGCTTCTTGAGGGGAAAGCTGTAACTCTATGAGATGATTTCACAGAACACAAAGAAGTTTCTCAGAAAGCTTCTTTCTCTTTGTTATCGGAGGATATTTCCTTTGGCCCTATAGTCTTCAAAGGGATCCGAAATATCTGTTCTCAGATTCCACAGAAATAAGGCTAGCAAAGAGATCCACGAAATACAGATGTAACTCTGTGAGTGGAAGTCTCATATCACAGAGCAGTTTCTCAGAAAGCTTCTTTCCAGATTTCATCGGAGGATATTTCCTTTTTCACCATAGCCCTCTCTGGGCTTCCAAATATCACTTTGCCAATTCCACAAGAACTGTCTTAGCGAAAGGCTTCTTGAGGGGAAAGCTGTAACTCTGTGAGATGATTTCACAGAACACAAAGAAGTTTCTCAGAAAGCTTCTTTCTCTTTGTTATGGGAGGATATTTCCTTTGGCCCTATAGTCTTCAAAGGGATCCGAAATATCTGTTCTCAGATTCCACAGAAATAAGGCTAGCAAAGAGATCCACGAAATACAGATGTAAATCTGTGAGTGGAAGTCACATATCACAGAGCAGTTTCTCAGAAACCTTCTTTCCAGATTTCATCGGAGGATATTTCCTTTTTCACCATCGCCCTCTATGGGCTTCCAAATATCACTTTACCAATTCCACAAGAACTGTCTTAGCGAAAGGCTTCTTGAGGGGAAAGCTGTAACTCTGTGAGATGATTTCACAGAACACAAAGAAGTTTCTCAGAAAGCTTCTTTCACTTTGTTATCGGAGGATATTTCCTTTGGCCCTATAGTCTTCAAAGGGATCCGAAATATCTGTTCTCAGATTCCACAGAAATAAGGCTAGCAAAGAGATCCACGAAATACAGATGTAACTCTGTGAGTGGAAGTCACATATCACAGAGCAGTTTCTCAGAAAGCTTCTTTCCAGATTTCATCGGAGGATATTTCCTTTTTCACCATAGCCCTCTATGGGCTTCCAAATATCACTTTGCCAATTCCACAAGAACTGTCTTAGCGAAAGGCTTCTTGAGGGGAAAGCTGTAACTCTGTGAGATGATTTCACAGAACACAAAGAAGTTTTCAGAAAGCTTCTTTCTCTTTGTTATGGGAGGATATTTCCTTTGGCCCTATAGTCTTCAAAGGGATTCTAAATATCTGCTCTCAGATTCCACAGAAATAAGGCTAGCAAAGAGATCCACGAAATACAGATGTAACTCTGTGAGTGGAAGTCACAAATCACAGAGCAGTTTCTCAGAAAGCTTCTTTCTCGATTTCATTGGAGGATATTTCCTTTTTCACCATAGCCCTCTATGGGCTTCCAAATATCACTTTGCCAATTCCACAAGAACTGTCTTAGCGAAAGCCTTCTGAGGGGAAAGCTGTAACTCTGTGAGATGATTTCACAGAACAGAAAGAAGTTTCTCAGAAAGCTTCTTTCTCTTTGTTATCGGAGGATATTTCCTTTGGCCCTATAGTCTTTAAAGGGATCCGAAATATCTGTTCTCAGATTCCACAGAAATAAGGCTAACAAAGAGATCCACGAAATACAGATGTAACTCGGTGAGTGGAAGTCACATATCACAGAGCAGTTTCTCAGAAAGCTTCTTTCCAGATTTCATCGGAGGATATTTCTTTTTTCACCATAGCCCTCTATGGGCTTCCAAATATCACTTTGCCAATTCCACAAGAACTGTCTTAGCGAAAGGCTTCTTGAGGGCAAAGCTGTAACTCTGTGAGATGATTTCACAGAACACAAAGAAGTTTCTCAGAAAGCTTCTTTCTCTTTGTTATCGGAAGATATTCCCTTTGGCACTATAGTCTTCAAAGGGATTCGAAATATCTGTTCTCAGATTCCACAGAAATAAGGCTAGCAAAGAGATTCACGAAATACAGATATAACTCTGTGAGTGGAAGTCACATATCACAGAGCAGTTTCTCAGAAAGCTTCTTTCCAGATTTCATCTGAGGATATTTCCTTTTTCACCATAGCCCTCTATGGGCTTCCAAATATCACTTTGCCAATTCCACAAGAACTGTCTTAGCGAAAGGCTTCTTGAGGGGAAAGCTGTAACTCTATGAGATGATTTCACAGAACACAAAGAAGTTTCTCAGAAAGCTTCTTTCTCTTTGTTATCAAAGGATATTTCCTTTGGCCCTATAGTCTTCAAAGGGATCCGAAATATCTATTCTCAGATTCCACAGAAATAAGGCTAGCAAAGAGATCCACGAAATACAGATGTAACTCTGTGAGTGGAAGTCTCATATCACAGAGCAGTTTCTCAGAAAGCTTCTTTCCAGATTTCATCGGAGGATATTTCCTTTTTCACCATAGCCCTCTCTGGGCTTCCAAATATCACTTTGCCAATTCCACAAGAACTGTCTTAGCGAAAGGCTCCTTGAGGGGTGAGCTGTAACTCTGTGAGATGATTTCACAGAACACAAAGAAGTTTCTCAGAAAGATTCTTTCTCTTTGTTATCGGAGGATATTTCCTTTGGCCCTATAGTCTTCAAAGGGATCCGAAATATCTGTTCTCAGATTCCACAGAAATAAGGCTAGCAAAGAGATCCACGAAATACAGATGTAACTCTGTGAGTGGAAGTCACATATCACAGAGCAGTTTCTCAGAAAGCTTCTTTCCAGATTTCATCGGAGGATATTTCCTTTTTCACCATCGCCCTCTAAGGGCTTCCAAATATCACTTTGCCAATTCCACAAGAACTGTCTTAGCGAAAGTCTTCTTGAGGGGAAAGCTGTAACTCTGTGAGATGATTTCACAGAACACAAAGAAGTTTCTCAGAAAACTTCTTTCTCTTTGATATCGGAGGATATTTCCTTTGGCCCTACAGTCTTCAAAGGGATCCGAAATATCTGTTCTCAGATTCCACAGAAATAAGGCTAGCAAAGAGATCCACGAAATACAGATGTAACTCTGTGAGTGGAAGTCACATATCACAGAGCAGTTTCTCAGAAAGCTTCTTTCCAGATTTCATCGGAGGATATTTCCTTTTTCACCATAGCCCTCTCTGGGCTTCCAAATATCACTTTGCCAATTCCACAAGAACTGTCTTAGCGAAGGGCTTCTTGAGGGGTGAGCTGTAACGTTGTGAGATGATTTCACAGAACACAAAGAAGTTTCTCAGAAAGCTTCTTTCTCTTTGTTATCGGAGGATATTTCCTTTGGCCCTATAGTCTTCAAAGGGATCCGAAATATCTGTTCTCAGATTCCACAGAAATAAGGCTAGCAAAGAGATCCACGAAATACAGATGTAACTCTGTGAGTGGAAGTCACATATCACAGAGCAGTTTCTCAGAAAGCTTCTTTCCAGATTTCATCGGAGGATATTTCCTTTTTCACCCTAGCCCTCTATGGGCTTCCAAATATCACTTTGCCAATTCCACAAGAACTGTCTTAGCGAAAGTCTTCTTGAGGGGAAAGCTGTAACTCTAAGAGATGATTTCACAGAACGCAAAGAAGTTTCTCAGAAAGCTTCTTTCTCTTTGTTATCGGAGGATATTTCCTTTGGCCCTGTAGTCTTCAAAGGGATTCTAATTACCTGCTCTCAGATTCCACAGAAATAAGGCTAGCAAAGAGATCCACGAAATACAGATGTAACTCTGTGAGTGGAAGTCACATATCACAGAGCAGTTTTCAGAAAACTTCTTTCCAGATTTCATCGGAGGATATTTCCTTTTTCACCATAGCCCTCTAGGGGCTTCCAAATATCATTTTGCCAATTCCACAAGAACTGTCTTAGCGAAAGGCTTCTTGAGGGGAAAGCTGTAACTCTATGAGATGATTTCACAGAACACAAAGAAGTTTCTCAGAAAGCTTCTTTCTCTTTGTTATGGGAGGATATTTCCTTTGGCCCTATAGTCTTCAAAGGGATCCGAATTATCTGCTTTCAGATTCCACAGAAATAAGGCCAGCAAGAGATCCACGAAATACAGATGTAACTCTGTGAGTGGAAGTCTCATATCACAGAGCAGTTTCTCAGAAAGCTTCTTTCCAGATTTCATCGGAGGATATTTCCTTTTTCACCATAGCCCTCTATGGGCTTCCAAATATCACTTTGCCAATTCCACAAGAACTGTCTTAGCGAAAGGCTTCTTGAGGGGAAACCTGTAACTCTGTGAGATGATTTCACAGAACACAAAGAAGTTTCTCAGAAAGCTTCTTTCTCTTTGTTATCGGAGGATATTTCCTTTGGCCCTATAGTCTTCAAAGGGATCCGAAATATCTGTTCTCAGATTCCACAGAAATAAGGCTAGCAAAGAGATCCACGAAATACAGATGTAACTCTGTGAGTGGAAGTCACATATCACAAAGCAGTTTCTCAGAAGGCTTCTTTCCAGATTTCATCGGAGGATATTTCCTTTTTCACCATAGCCCTCTATGGGCTTCCAAATATCACTTTGCCAATTCCACAAGAACTGTCTTAGCGAAAGGCTTCTTTAGGGGAAAGCTGTAACTCTGTGAGATGATTTCACAGAACACAAAGAAGTTTCTCAGAAAGCTTCTTTCTCTTTGTTATGGGACGATATTTCCTTTGGCCCTATAGTCTTCAAAGGGATTCTAAATATCTGCTTTCAGATTCCACAGAAATAAGGCTAGCAAAGAGATCCACGAAATACAGATGTAACTCTGTGAGTGGAAGTGACATATCACAGAGCAGTTTCTCAGAAAGCTTCTTTCCAGATTTCATCGGAGGATATTTCCTTTTTCACCATAGCCCTCTATGGGCTTCCAAATATCACTTTGCCAATTCCACAAGAACTTTCTTAGCGAAAGGCTTCTTTAGGGGAAAGCTGTAACTCTGTGAGATGATTTCACAGAACACAAAGGAGTTTCTCAGAAAGCCTCTTTCGCTTTGTTATCGGAGGATATTTCCTTTGGCCCTATAGTCTTCAAAGGGATCCGAAATATCTGTTCTCAGATTCCACAGAAATAAGGCTAGCAAAGAGATCCACGAAATACAGATGTAACTCTGTGAGTGGAAGTCACATATCCCAGAGCAGTTTCTCAGAAAGCTTCTTTCCCGATTTCATTGGAGGATATTTCCTTTTTCACCATAGCCCTCTATGGGCTTCCAAATATCACTTTGCCAATTCCATAAGAACTGTCTTAGCGAAAGCCTTCTGAGGGAAAGCTGTAACTCTGTGAGATGATTTCACAGAACACAAAGAAGTTTCTCAGAAAGCTTCTTTCTCTTTGTTATCGGTGGATATTTCCTTTGGACGTTTAGTCTTCAAAGGGATCCGAAATATCTGTTCTCAGATTCCACAGAAATAAGGCTAGCAAAGAGATCCACGAAATACAGATGTAACTCTGTGAGTGGAAGTCACATTTCACAGAGCAGTTTCTCAGAAAGCTTCTTTCCAGATTTCATCGGAGGATATTTCCTTTTTCACCATAGCCCTCTATGGGCTTCCAAATATCACTTTGCCAATTCCACAAGAACTGTCTTAGCGAAAGTCTTCTTTAGGGGAAAGCTGTAACTCTATGAGATGATTTCACAGAACGCAAAGAAGTTTCTCAGAAAGCTTCTTTCTCTTTGTTATCGGAGGATATTTCCTTTGGCCCTATAGTCTTCAAAGGGATTCTAAATGTGTGCTTTCAGATTCCACAGAAATAAGGCTAGCAAAGAGATCCAGGAAATAGAGATGTAACTCTGTGAGTGGAAGTCACATATCACAGAGCAGGTTCTCAGAAAGCTTCTTTGCAGATTTCATCTGAGGATATTTCCTTTTTCACCATAGCCGTCTATGGGCTTCCAAATATCACTTTGCCAATTCCACAAGAACTGTCTTAGCGAAAGGCTTCTTGAGGGGAAAGCTGTAACTCTGTGAGATGATTTCACAGAACACAAAGAAGTTTCTCAGAAAGCTTCTTTCTCTTTGTTATCGGAGGATATTTCCTTTGGCCCTAAAGTCTTCAAAGGGATCCGAAATATCTGTTCTCAGATTCCACAGAAATAAGGCTAGCAAAGAGATCCACGAAATACAGATGTAACTCTGTGAGTGGAAGTCACATATCACAGAGCAGTTTCTCAGAAAACTTCTTTCCAGATTTCATCGGAGGATATTTCCTTTTTCACCATAGCCCTCTATGGGCTTCCAAATATCACTTTGCCAATTCCACAAGAACTGTCTTAGCGAAAGGCTTCTTTAGGGGAAAGCTGTAACTCTGTGAGATGATTTCACAGAACCCAAAGAAGTTTCTCAGAAAGCTTCTTTCTCTCTGTTATGGGAGGATATTTCTTTTGGCCCTATAGTCTTCAAAGGGATTCTAAATATCTCCTTTCAGATTCCACAGAAATAAGGCTAGCAAAGAGATCCACGAAATACAGATGTAACTCTGTGAGTGGAAGTCACATATCACAGAGCAGTTTCTCAGAAAGCTTCTTTCCAGATTTCATCGGAGGATATTTCCTTTTTCACCATAGCCCTCTATGGGCTTCCAAATATTACTTTGCCAATTCCACAAGAACTGTCTTAGCGAAAGTCTTCTTTAGGGGAAAGCTGTAACTCTGTGAGATGATTTCACAGAACGCAAAGAAGTTTCTCAGAAAGCTTCTTTCTCTTTGTTATGGGAGGATATTTCCTTTGGCCCTATAGTCTTCAAAGGGATTCTAATTACTTGCTCTCAGATTCCACAGAAATAAGGCTAGCAAAGAGATCCACGAAATACAGATGTAACTCTGTGAGTGGAAGTCACATATCACAGAGCAGTTTTCAGAAAACTTCTTTCCAGATTTCATCGGAGGATATTTCCTTTTTCACCATAGCCCTCTAGGGGCTTCCAAATATCATTTTGCCAATTCCACAAGAACTGTCTTAGCGAAAGGCTTCTTGAGGGGAAAGCTGTAACTCTATGAGATGATTTCACCGAACACAAAGAAGTTTCTCAGAAAGCTTCTTTCTCTTTGTTATGGGAGGATATTTCCTTTGGCCCTATAGTCTTCAAAGGGATCCGAATTATCTGCTTTCAGATTCCACAGAAATAAGGCCAGCAAGAGATCCACGAAATACAGATGTAACTCTGTGAGTGGAAGTCTCATATCACAGAGCAGTTTCTCAGAAAGCTTCTTTCCAGATTTCATCGGAGGATATTTCCTTTTTCACCATAGCCCTCTATGGGCTTCCAAATATCACTTTGCCAATTCCACAAGAACTGTCTTAGCGAAAGGCTTCTTGAGGGGAAAGCTGTAACTCTGTGAGATGATTTCACAGAACACAAAGAAGTTTCTCAGAAAGCTTCTTTCTCTTTGTTATCGGAGGATATTTCCTTTGGCCCTAAAGTCTTCAAAGGGATCCGAAATATCTGTTCTCAGATTCCACAGAAATAAGGCTAGCAAAGAGATCCACGAAATACAGATGTAACTCTGTGAGTGGAAGTCACATATCACAGAGCAGTTTCTCAGAAAACTTCTTTCCAGATTTCATCGGAGGATATTTCCTTTTTCACCATAGCCCTCTATGGGCTTCCAAATATCACTTTGCCAATTCCACAAGAACTGTCTTAGCGAAAGGCTTCTTTAGGGGAAAGCTGTAACTCTGTGAGATGATTTCACAGAACCCAAAGAAGTTTCTCAGAAAGCTTCTTTCTCTTTGTTATGGGAGGATATTTCCTTTGGCCCTATAGTCTTCAAAGGGATTCTAAATATCTGCTTTCAGATTCCACAGAAATAAGGCTAGCAAAGAGATCCACGAAATACAGATGTAACTCTGTGAGTGGAAGTCACATATCACAGAGCAGTTTCTCAGAAAGCTTCTTTCCAGATTTCATCGGAGGATATTTCCTTTTTCACCATAGCCCTCTATGGGCTTCCAAATATTACTTTGCCAATTCCACAAGAACTGTCTTAGCGAAAGTCTTCTTTAGGGGAAAGCTGTAACTCTGTGAGATGATTTCACAGAACGCAAAGAAGTTTCTCAGAAAGCTTCTTTCTCTTTGTTATGGGAGGATATTTCCTTTGGCCCTATAGTCTTCAAAGGGATTCTAATTACTTGCTCTCAGATTCCACAGAAATAAGGCTAGCAAAGAGATCCACGAAATACAGATGTAACTCTGTGAGTGGAAGTCACATATCACAGAGCAGTTTTCAGAAAACTTCTTTCCAGATTTCATCGGAGGATATTTCCTTTTTCACCATAGCCCTCTAGGGGCTTCCAAATATCATTTTGCCAATTCCACAAGAACTGTCTTAGCGAAAGGCTTCTTGAGGGGAAAGCTGTAACTCTATGAGATGATTTCACCGAACACAAAGAAGTTTCTCAGAAAGCTTCTTTCTCTTTGTTATGGGAGGATATTTCCTTTGGCCCTATAGTCTTCAAAGGGATCCGAATTATCTGCTTTCAGATTCCACAGAAATAAGGCCAGCAAGAGATCCACGAAATACAGATGTAACTCTGTGAGTGGAAGTCTCATATCACAGAGCAGTTTCTCAGAAAGCTTCTTTCCAGATTTCATCGGAGGATATTTCCTTTTTCACCATAGCCCTCTATGGGCTTCCAAATATCACTTTGCCAATTCCACAAGAACTGTCTTAGCGAAAGGCTTCTTGAGGGGAAACCTGTAACTCTGTGAGATGATTTCACAGAACACAAAGAAGTTTCTCAGAAAGCTTCTTTCTCTTTGTTATCGGAGGATATTTCCTTTGGCCCTATAGTCTTCAAAGGGATCCGAAATATCTGTTCTCAGATTCCACAGAAATAAGGCTAGCAAAGAGATCCACGAAATACAGATGTAACTCTGTGAGTGGAAGTCACATATCACAAAGCAGTTTCTCAGAAAGCTTCTTTCCAGATTTCATCGGAGGATATTTCCTTTTTCACCGTAGCCCTCTATGGGCTTCCAAATATCACTTTGCCAATTCCACAAGAACTGTCTTAGCGAAAGGCTTCTTTAGGGGAAAGCTGTAACTCTGACAGATGATTTCACAGAACACAAAGAAGTTTCTCAGAAAGCTTCTTTCTCTTTGTTATGGGACGATATTTCCTTTGGCCCTATAGTCTTCAAAGGGATTCTAAATATCTGCTTTCAGATTCCACAGAAATAAGGCTAGCAAAGAGATCCACGAAATACAGATGTAACTCTGTGAGTGGAAGTGACATATCACAGAGCAGTTTCTCAGAAAGCTTCTTTCCAGATTTCATCGGAGGATATTTCCTTTTTCACCATAGCCCTCTCTGGGCTTCCAAATATCACTTTGCCAATTCCACAAGAACTGTCTTAGCGAAGGGCTTCTTGAGGGGTGAGCTGTAACGTTGTGAGATGATTTCACAGAACACAAAGAAGTTTCTCAGAAAGCTTCTTTCTCTTTGTTATCGGAGGATATTTCCTTTGGCCCTATAGTCTTCAAAGGGATCCGAAATATCTGTTCTCAGATTCCACAGAAATAAGGCTAGCAAAGAGATCCACGAAATACAGATGTAACTCTGTGAGTGGAAGTCACATATCACAGAGCAGTTTCTCAGAAAGCTTCTTTCCAGATTTCATCGGAGGATATTTCCTTTTTCACCCTAGCCCTCTATGGGCTTCCAAATATCACTTTGCCAATTCCACAAGAACTGTCTTAGCGAAAGTCTTCTTGAGGGGAAAGCTGTAACTCTAAGAGATGATTTCACAGAACACAAAGAAGTTTCTCAGAAAGCTTCTTTCTCTTTGTTATCGGAGGATATTTCCTTTGGCCCTATAGTCTTCAAAGGGATCCGAAATATCTGTTCTCAGATTCCACAGAAATAAGGCTAGCAAAGAGATCCAGGAAATACAGATGTAACTCTGTGAGGGGAAGTCTCATATCACAGAGCAGTTTCTCAGAAAGCTTCTTTGCAGATTTCATCGGAGGATATTTCCTTTTTCACCATAGCCCTCTCTGGGCTTCCAAATATCACTTTGCCAAGTCCACAAGAACTGTCTTAGCGAAAGGGTTCTTGAGGGGAAAGCTGTAACTCTGGGAGATGATTTCACAGAAAACAAAGAAGTTTCTCAGAAAGCTTCTTTCTCTTTGTTATCGGAGGATATTTCCTTTGGCCCTATAGTCTTCAAAGGGATCCGAAATATCTGTTCTCAGATTCCACAGAAATAAGGCTAGCAAAGAGATCCACGAAATACAGATGTAAATCTGTGAGTGGAAGTCACATATCACAGAGCAGTTTCTCAGAAAGCTTCTTTCCAGATTTCATCGGAGGATATTTCCTTTTTCACCATCGCCCTCTATGGGCTTCCAAATATCACTTTACCAATTCCACAAGAACTGTCTTAGCGAAAGGCTTCTTGAGGGGAAAGCTGTAACTCTGTGAGATGATTTCACAGAACACCAAGAAGTTTCTCAGAAAGCTTCTTTCTCTTTGTTATCGGAGGATATTTCCTTTGGCCCTATAGTCTTCAAAGGGATCTGAAATATCTGTTCTCAGATTCCACAGAAATAAGGCTAGCAAAGAGATCCACGAAATACAGATGTAACTCTGTGAGTGGAAGTCACATATCACAGAGCAGTTTCTCAGAAAGCTTCTTTCCAGATTTCATCGGAGGATATTTCCTTTTTCACCATAGCCCTCTATGGGCTTCCAAATATCACTTTGCCAATTCCACAAGAACTGTCTTAGCGAAAGGCTTCTTGAGGGGAAAGCTGTAACTCTGTGAGATGATTTCACAGAACACAAAGAAGTTTCTCAGAAAGCTTCTTTCTCTTTTTTATGGGAGGATATTTCCTTTGGCCCTATAGTCTTCAAAGGGATTCTAAATATGTGCTTTCAGATTCCACAGAAATAAGGCTAGCAAAGAGATCCAGGAAATAGAGATGTAACTCTGTGAGTGGAAGTCACATATCACAGAGCAGGTTCTCAGAAAGCTTCTTTGCAGATTTCATCTGAGGATATTTCCTTTTTCACCATAGCCGTCTATGGGCTTCCAAATATCACTTTGCCAATTCCACAAGAACTGTCTTAGCGAAAGGCTTCTTGAGGGGAAAGCTGTAACTCTGTGAGATGATTTCACAGAACACAAAGAAGTTTCTCAGAAAGCTTCTTTCTCTTTGTTATCGGAGGATATTTCCTTTGGCCCTAAAGTCTTCAAAGGGATCCGAAATATCTGTTCTCAGATTCCACAGAAATAAGGCTAGCAAAGAGATCCACGAAATACAGATGTAACTCTGTGAGTGGAAGTCACATATCACAGAGCAGTTTCTCAGAAAACTTCTTTCCAGATTTCATCGGAGGATATTTCCTTTTTCACCATAGCCCTCTAGGGGCTTCCAAATATCACTTTGCCAATTCCACAAAAACTGTCTTAGCGAAAGGCTTCTTGAGGGGAAACCTGTAACTCTGTGAGATGATTTCACAGAACACAAAGAAGTTTCTCAGAAAGCTTCTTTCTCTTTGTTATCGGAGGATATTTCCTTTGGCCCTATAGTCTTCAAAGGGATCCGAAATATCTGTTCTCAGATTCCACAGAAATAAGGCTAGCAAAGAGATCCACGAAATACAGATGTAACTCTGTGAGTGGAAGTCACATATCACAAAGCAGTTTCTCAGAAAGCTTCTTTCCAGATTTCATCGGAGGATATTTCCTTTTTCACCATAGCCCTCTATGGGCTTCCAAATATCACTTTGCCAATTCCACAAGAACTGTCTTAGCGAAAGGCTTCTTGAGGGGAAAGCTGTAACTCTGTGAGATGATTTCACAGAACCCAAAGAAGTTTCTCAGAAAGCTTCTTTCTCTTTGTTATGGGAGGATATTTCCTTTGGCCCTATAGTCTTCAAAGGTATTCTAAATATCTGCTTTCAGATTCCACAGAAATAAGGCTAGCAAAGAGATCCACGAAATACAGATGTAACTCTGTGAGTGGAAGTCACATATCACAGAGCAGTTTCTCAGAAAACTTCTTTCCAGATTTCATCGGAGGATATTTCCTTTTTCACCATAGCCCTCTATGGGCTTCCAAATATCACTTTGCCAATTCCACAAGAACTGTCTTAGCGAAAGTCTTCTTTAGGGGAAAGCTGTAACTCTGTGAGATGATTTCACAGAACGCAAAGAAGTTTCTCAGAAAGCTTCTTTCTCTTTGTTATGGGAGGATATTTCCTTTGGCCCTATAGTCTTCAAAGGGATTCTAATTACCTGCTCTCAGATTCCACAGAAATAAGGCTAGCAAAGAGATCCACGAAATACAGATGTAACTCTGTGAGTGGAAGTCACATATCACAGAGCAGTTTTCAGAAAACTTCTTTCCAGATTTCATCGGAGGATATTTCCTTTTTCACCATAGCCCTCTAGGGGCTTCCAAATATCATTTTGCCAATTCCACAAGAACTGTCTTAGCGAAAGGCTTCTTGAGGGGAAAGCTGTAACTCTATGAGATGATTTCACAGAACACAAAGAAGTTTCTCAGAAAGCTTCTTTCTCTTTGTTATGGGAGGATATTTCCTTTGGCCCTATAGTCTTCAAAGGGATCCGAATTATCTGCTTTCAGATTCCACAGAAATAAGGCCAGCAAGAGATCCACGAAATACAGATGTAACTCTGTGAGTGGAAGTCTCATATCACAGAGCAGTTTCTCAGAAAGCTTCTTTCCAGATTTCATCGGAGGATATTTCCTTTTTCACCATAGCCCTCTATGGGCTTCCAAATATCACTTTGCCAATTCCACAAGAACTGTCTTAGCGAAAGGCTTCTTGAGGGGAAACCTGTAACTCTGTGAGATGATTTCACAGAACACAAAGAAGTTTCTCAGAAAGCTTCTTTCTCTTTGTTATCGGAGGATATTTCCTTTGGCCCTATAGTCTTCAAAGGGATCCGAAATATCTGTTCTCAGATTCCACAGAAATAAGGCTAGCAAAGAGATCCACGAAATACAGATGTAACTCTGTGAGTGGAAGTCACATATCACAAAGCAGTTTCTCAGAAAGCTTCTTTCCAGATTTCATCGGAGGATATTTCCTTTTTCACCATAGCCCTCTATGGGCTTCCAAATATCACTTTGCCAATTCCACAAGAACTGTCTTAGCGAAAGGCTTCTTGAGGGGAAAGCTGTAACTCTGTGAGATGATTTCACAGAACACAAAGAAGTTTCTCAGAAAGCTTCTTTCTCTTTGTTATCGGAGGATATTTCCTTTGGCCCTATAGTCTTCAAAGGGATCTGAAATATCTGTTCTCAGATTCCACAGAAATAAGGCTAGCAAAGAGATCCACGAAATACAGATGTAACTCTGTGAGTGGAAGTCACATATCACAGAGCAGTTTCTCAGAAAGCTTCTTTCCAGATTTCATCGGAGGATATTTCCTTTTTCACCATAGCCCTCTATGGGCTTCCAAATATCACTTTGCCAATTCCACAAGAACTGTCTTAGCGAAAGGCTTCTTGAGGGGAAAGCTGTAACTCTGTGAGATGATTTCACAGAACACAAAGAAGTTTCTCAGAAAGCTTCTTTCTCTTTTTTATGGGAGGATATTTCCTTTGGCCCTATAGTCTTCAAAGGGATTCTAAATATGGGCTTTCAGATTCCACAGAAATAAGGCTAGCAAAGAGATCCAGGAAATAGAGATGTAACTCTGTGAGTGGAAGTCACATATCACAGAGCAGGTTCTCAGAAAGCTTCTTTGCAGATTTCATCTGAGGATATTTCCTTTTTCACCATAGCCGTCTATGGGCTTCCAAATATCACTTTGCCAATTCCACAAGAACTGTCTTAGCGAAAGGCTTCTTGAGGGGAAAGCTGTAACTCTGTGAGATGATTTCACAGAACACAAAGAAGTTTCTCAGAAAGCTTCTTTCTCTTTGTTATCGGAGGATATTTCCTTTGGCCCTAAAGTCTTCAAAGGGATCCGAAATATCTGTTCTCAGATTCCACAGAAAGAAGGCTAGCAAAGAGATCCACGAAATACAGATGTAACTCTGTGAGTGGAAGTCACATATCACAGAGCAGTTTCTCAGAAAACTTCTTTCCAGATTTCATCGGAGGATATTTCCTTTTTCACCATAGCCCTCTAGGGGCTTCCAAATATCACTTTGCCAATTCCACAAGAACTGTCTTAGCGAAAGGCTTCTTGAGGGGAAACCTGTAACTCTGTGAGATGATTTCACAGAACACAAAGAAGTTTCTCAGAAAGCTTCTTTCTCTTTGTTATCGGAGGATATTTCCTTTGGCCCTATAGTCTTCAAAGGGATCCGAAATATCTGTTCTCAGAATTCACAGAAATAAGGCTAGCAAAGAGATCCACGAAATACAGATGTAACTCTGTGAGTGGAAGTCACATATCACAAAGCAGTTTCTCAGAAAGCTTCTTTCCAGATTTCATCGGAGGATATTTCCTTTTTCACCATAGCCCTCTATGGGCTTCCAAATATCACTTTGCCAATTCCACAAGAACTGTCTTAGCGAAAGGCTTCTTGAGGGGAAAGCTGTAACTCTGTGAGATGATTTCACAGAACCCAAAGAAGTTTCTCAGAAAGCTTCTTTCTCTTTGTTATGGGAGGATATTTCCTTTGGCCCTATAGTCTTCAAAGGGATTCTAAATATCTGCTTTCAGATTCCACAGAAATAAGACTAGCAAAGAGATCCACCAAATACAGATGTAACTCTGTGAGTGGAAGTCACATATCACAGAGCAGTTTCTCAGAAAGCTTCTTTCCAGATTTCATCGGAGGATATTTCCTTTTTCACCATAGCCCTCTATGGGCTTCCAAATATCACTTTGCCAATTCCACAAGAACTGTCTTAGCGAAAGTCTTCTTTAGGGGAAAGCTGTAACTCTGTGAGATGATTTCACAGAACGCAAAGAAGTTTCTCAGAAAGCTTCTTTCTCTTTGTTATCGGAGGATATTTCCTTTGGCCCTATAGTCTTCAAAGGGATCTGAAATATCTGTTCTCAGATTCCACAGAAATAAGGCTAGCAAAGAGATCCACGAAATACAGATGTAACTCTGTGAGTGGAAGTCACATATCACAAAGCAGTTTCTCAGAAAGCTTCTTTCCAGATTTCATCGGAGGATATTTCCTTTTTCACCATAGCCCTCTATGGGCTTCCAAATATCACTTTGCCAATTCCACAAGAACTGTCTTAGCGAAAGGCTTCTTTAGGGGAAAGCTGTAACTCTGTGAGATGATTTCACAGAACACAAAGAAGTTTCTCAGAAAGCTTCTTTCTCTTTGTTATGGGACGATATTTCCTTTGGCCCTATAGTCTTCAAAGGGATTCTAAATATCTGCTTTCAGATTCCACAGAAATAAGGCTAGCAAAGAGATCCACGAAATACAGATGTAACTCTGTGAGTGGAAGTCACATATCACAGAGCAGTTTCTCAGAAAGCTTCTTTCCAGATTTCATCGGAGGATATTTCCTTTTTCACCATAGCCCTCTATGGGCTTCCAAATATCACTTTGCCAATTCCACAAGAACTGTCTTAGCGAAAGTCTTCTTAAGGGGAAAGCTGTAACTCTGTGAGATGATTTCACAGAACGCAAAGAAGTTTCTCAGAAAGCTTCTTTCTCTTTGTTATCGGAGGATATTTCCTTTGGCCCTATAGTCTTCAAAGGGATCTGAAATATCTGTTCTCAGATTCCACAGAAATAAGGCTAGCAAAGAGATCCACGAAATACAGATGTAACTCTGTGAGTGGAAGTCACATATCACAAAGCAGTTTCTCAGAAAGCTTCTTTCCAGATTTCATCGGAGGATATTTCCTTTTTCACCATAGCCCTCTATGGGCTTCCAAATATCACTTTGCCAATTCCACAAGAACTGTCTTAGCGAAAGTCTTCTTTAGGGGAAAGCTGTAACTCTGTGAGATGATTTCACAGAACGCAAAGAAGTTTCTCAGAAAGCTTCTTTCTCTTTGTTATCGGAGGATATTTCCTTTGGCCCTATAGTCTTCAAAGGGATCTGAAATATCTGTTCTCAGATTCCACAGAAATAAGGCTAGCAAAGAGATCCACGAAATACAGATGTAACTCTGTGAGTGGAAGTCACATATCACAAAGCAGTTTCTCAGAAAGCTTCTTTCCAGATTTCATCGGAGGATATTTCCTTTTTCACCATAGCCCTCTATGGGCTTCCAAATATCACTTTGCCAATTCCACAAGAACTGTCTTAGCGAAAGGCTTCTTTAGGGGAAAGCTGTAACTCTGTGAGATGATTTCACAGAACACAAAGAAGTTTCTCAGAAAGCTTCTTTCTCTTTGTTATGGGACGATATTTCCTTTGGCCCTATAGTCTTCAAAGGGATTCTAAATATCTGCTTTCAGATTCCACAGAAATAAGGCTAGCAAAGAGATCCACGAAATACAGATGTAACTCTGTGAGTGGAAGTCACATATCACAGAGCAGTTTCTCAGAAAGCTTCTTTCCAGATTTCATCGGAGGATATTTCCTTTTTCACCATAGCCCTCTATGGGCTTCCAAATATCACTTTGCCAATTCCACAAGAACTGTCTTAGCGAAAGTCTTCTTTAGGGGAAAGCTGTAACTCTGTGAGATGATTTCACAGAACGCAAAGAAGTTTCTCAGAAAGCTTCTTTCTCTTTGTTATCGGAGGATATTTCCTTTGGCCCTATAGTCTTCAAAGGGATCTGAAATATCTGTTCTCAGATTCCACAGAAATAAGGCTAGCAAAGAGATCCACGAAATACAGATGTAACTCTGTGAGTGGAAGTCACATATCACAAAGCAGTTTCTCAGAAAGCTTCTTTCCAGATTTCATCGGAGGATATTTCCTTTTTCACCATAGCCCTCTATGGGCTTCCAAATATCACTTTGCCAATTCCACAAGAACTGTCTTAGCGAAAGGCTTCTTTAGGGGAAAGCTGTAACTCTGTGAGATGATTTCACAGAACACAAAGAAGTTTCTCAGAAAGCTTCTTTCTCTTTGTTATGGGACGATATTTCCTTTGGCCCTATAGTCTTCAAAGGGATTCTAAATATCTGCTTTCAGATTCCACAGAAATAAGGCTAGCAAAGAGATCCACGAAATACAGATGTAACTCTGTGAGTGGAAGTGACATATCACAGAGCAGTTTCTCAGAAAGCTTCTTTCCAGATTTCATCGGAGGATATTTCCTTTTTCACCATAGCCCTCTATGGGCTTCCAAATATCACTTTGCCAATTCCACAAGAACTGTCTTAGCGAAAGGCTTCTTTAGGGGAAAGCTGTAACTCTGTGAGATGATTTCACAGAACACAAAGAAGTTTCTCAGAAAGCCTCTTTCGCTTTGTTATCGGAGGATATTTCCTTTGGCCCTATAGTCTTCAAAGGGATCCGAAATATCTGTTCTCAGATTCCACAGAAATAAGGCTAGCAAAGAGATCCACGAAATACAGATGTAACTCTGTGAGTGGAAGTCACATATCCCAGAGCAGTTTCTCAGAAAGCTTCTTTCCCGATTTCATTGGAGGATATTTCCTTTTTCACCATAGCCCTCTATGGGCTTCCAAATATCACTTTGCCAATTCCACAAGAACTGTCTTAGCGAAAGCCTTCTGAGGGAAAGCTGTAACTCTGTGAGATGATTTCACAGAACACAAAGAAGTTTCTCAGAAAGCTTCTTTCTCTTTGTTATCGGAGGATATTTCCTTTGGACGTTTAGTCTTCAAAGGGATCCGAAATATCTGTTCTCAGATTCCACAGAAATAAGGCTAGCAAAGAGATCCACGAAATACAGATGTAACTCTGTGAGTGGAAGTCACATTTCACAGAGCAGTTTCTCAGAAAGCTTCTTTCCAGATTTCATCGGAGGATATTTCCTTTTTCACCATAGCCCTCTATGGGCTTCCAAATATCACTTTGCCAATTCCACAAGAACTGTCTTAGCGAAAGTCTTCTTTAGGGGAAAGCTGTAACTCTATGAGATGATTTCACAGAACGCAAAGAAGTTTCTCAGAAAGCTTCTTTCTCTTTGTTATGGGAGGATATTTCCTTTGGCCCTATAGTCTTCAAAGGGATTCTAAATATGTGCTTTCAGATTCCACAGAAATAAGGCTAGCAAAGAGATCCAGGAAATAGAGATGTAACTCTGTGAGTGGAAGTCACATATCACAGAGCAGGTTCTCAGAAAGCTTCTTTGCAGATTTCATCTGAGGATATTTCCTTTTTCACCATAGCCGTCTATGGGCTTCCAAATATCACTTTGCCAATTCCACAAGAACTGTCTTAGCGAAAGGCTTCTTGAGGGGAAAGCTGTAACTCTGTGAGATGATTTCACAGAACACAAAGAAGTTTCTCAGAAAGCTTCTTTCTCTTTGTTATCGGAGGATATTTCCTTTGGCCCTAAAGTCTTCAAAGGGATCCGAAATATCTGTTCTCAGATTCCACAGAAATAAGGCTAGCAAAGAGATCCACGAAATACAGATGTAACTCTGTGAGTGGAAGTCACATATCACAGAGCAGTTTCTCAGAAAACTTCTTTCCAGATTTCATCGGAGGATATTTCCTTTTTCACCATAGCCCTCTATGGGCTTCCAAATATCACTTTGCCAATTCCACAAGAACTGTCTTAGCGAAAGGCTTCTTTAGGGGAAAGCTGTAACTCTGTGAGATGATTTCACAGAACCCAAAGAAGTTTCTCAGAAAGCTTCTTTCTCTTTGTTATGGGAGGATATTTCCTTTGGCCCTATAGTCTTCAAAGGGATTCTAAATATCTGCTTTCAGATTCCACAGAAATAAGGCTAGCAAAGAGATCCACGAAATACAGATGTAACTCTGTGAGTGGAAGTCACATATCACAGAGCAGTTTCTCAGAAAGCTTCTTTCCAGATTTCATCGGAGGATATTTCCTTTTTCACCATAGCCCTCTATGGGCTTCCAAATATCACTTTGCCAATTCCACAAGAACTGTCTTAGCGAAAGTCTTCTTTAGGGGAAAGCTGTAACTCTGTGAGATGATTTCACAGAACGCAAAGAAGTTTCTCAGAAAGCTTCTTTCTCTTTGTTATGGGAGGATATTTCCTTTGGCCCTATAGTCTTCAAAGGGATTCTAATTACTTGCTCTCAGATTCCACAGAAATAAGGCTAGCAAAGAGATCCACGAAATACAGATGTAACTCTGTGAGTTTAAGTCACATATCACAGAGCAGTTTTCAGAAAACTTCTTTCCAGATTTCATCGGAGGATATTTCCTTTTTCACCATAGCCCTCTAGGGGCTTCCAAATATCATTTTGCCAATTCCACAAGAACTGTCTTAGCGAAAGGCTTCTTGAGGGGAAAGCTGTAACTCTATGAGATGATTTCACAGAACACAAAGAAGTTTCTCAGAAAGCTTCTTTCTCTTTGTTATGGGAGGATATTTCCTTTGGCCCTATAGTCTTCAAAGGGATCCGAATTATCTGCTTTCAGATTCCACAGAAATAAGGCCAGCAAGAGATCCACGAAATACAGATGTAACTCTGTGAGTGGAAGTCTCATATCACAGAGCAGTTTCTCAGAAAGCTTCTTTCCAGATTTCATCGGAGGATATTTCCTTTTTCACCATAGCCCTCTATGGGCTTCCAAATATCACTTTGCCAATTCCACAAGAACTGTCTTAGCGAAAGGCTTCTTGAGGGGAAACCTGTAACTCTGTGAGATGATTTCACAGAACACAAAGAAGTTTCTCAGAAAGCTTCTTTCTCTTTGTTATCGGAGGATATTTCCTTTGGCCCTATAGTCTTCAAAGGGATCCGAAATATCTGTTCTCAGATTCCACAGAAATAAGGCTAGCAAAGAGATCCACGAAATACAGATGTAACTCTGTGAGTGGAAGTCACATATCACAAAGCAGTTTCTCAGAAAGCTTCTTTCCAGATTTCATCGGAGGATGTTTCCTTTTTCACCGTAGCCCTCTATGGGCTTCCAAATATCACTTTGCCAATTCCACAAGAACTGTCTTAGCGAAAGGCTTCTTTAGGGGAAAGCTGTAACTCTGTGAGATGATTTCACAGAACACAAAGAAGTTTCTCAGAAAGCTTCTTTCTCTTTGTTATGGGACGATATTTCCTTTGGCCCTATAGTCTTCAAAGGGATTCTAAATATCTGCTTTCAGATTCCACAGAAATAAGGCTAGCAAAGAGATCCACGAAATACAGATGTAACTCTGTGAGTGGAAGTGACATATCACAGAGCAGTTTCTCAGAAAGCTTCTTTCCAGATTTCATCGGAGGATATTTCCTTTTTCACCATAGCCCTCTATGGGCTTCCAAATATCACTTTGCCAATTCCACAAGAACTGTCTTAGCGAAAGGCTTCTTTAAGGGAAAGCTGTAACTCTGTGAGATGATTTCACAGAACGCAAAGAAGTTTCTCAGAAAGCTTCTTTCTCTTTGTTATGGGAGGATATTTCCTTTGGCCCTATAGTCTTCAAAGGGATTCTAATTACCTGCTCTCAGATTCCACAGAAATAAGGCTAGCAAAGAGATCCACGAAATACAGATGTAACTCTGTGAGTGGAAGTCACATATCCCAGAGCAGTTTCTCAGAAATCTTCTTTCCCGATTTCATTGGAGGATATTTCCTTTTTCACCCTAGCCCTCTATGGGCTTCCAAATATCACTTTGCCAATTCCACAAGAACTGTCTTAGCGAAAGCCTTCTGAGGGGAAAGCTGTAACTCTGTGAGATGATTTCACAGAACACAAAGAAGTTTCTCAGAAAGCTTCTTTCTCTTTGTTATCGGAGGATATTTCCTTTGGACGTTTAGTCTTCAAAGGGATCCGAAATATCAGTTCTCAGATTCCACAGAAATAAGGCTAGCAAAGAGATCCACGAAATACAGATGTAACTCTGTGAGTGGAAGTCACATATCACAGAGCAGTTTCTCAGAAAGCTTCTTTCCAGATTTCATCGGAGGATATTTCCTTTTTCACCATAGCCCTCTAGGGGCTTCCAAATATCACTTTGCCAATTCCACAAGAACTGTCTTAGCGAAAGTCTTCTTTAGGGGAAAGCTGTAACTCTGTGAGATGATTTCACAGAACGCAAAGAAGTTTCTCAGAAAGCTTCTTTCTCTTTGTTATGGGAGGATATTTCCTTTGGCCCTATAGTCTTCAAAGGGATTCTAATTACCTGCTCTCAGATTCCACAGAAATAAGGCTAGCAAAGAGATCCACGAAATACAGATGTAACTCTGTGAGTGGAAGTAACATATCACAGAGCAGTTTTCAGAAAACTTCTTTCCAGATTTCATCGGAGGATATTTCCTTTTTCACCATAGCCCTCTAGGGGCTTCCAAATATCATTTTGCCAATTCCACAAGAACTGTCTTAGCGAAAGGCTTCTTGAGGGGAAAGCTGTAACTCTATGAGATGATTTCACAGAACACAAAGAAGTTACTCAGAAAGCTTCTTTCTCTTTGTTATGGGAGGATATTTCCTTTGGCCCTATAGTCTTCAAAGGGATCCGAATTATCTGCTTTCAGATTCCACAGAAATAAGGCCAGCAAGAGATCCACGAAATACAGATGTAACTCTGTGAGTGGAAGTCTCATATCACAGAGCAGTTTCTCAGAAAGCTTCTTTCCAGATTTCATCGGAGGATATTTCCTTTTTCACCATAGCCCTCTATGGGCTTCCAAATATCACTTTGCCAATTCCACAAGAACTGTCTTAGCGAAAGGCTTCTTGAGGGGAAACCTGTAACTCTGTGAGATGATTTCACAGAACACAAAGAAGTTTCTCAGAAAGCTTCTTTCTCTTTGTTATCGGAAAATATTTCCTTTGGCCCTATAGTCTTCAAAGGGATCCGAAATATCTGTTCTCAGATTCCACAGAAATAAGGCTAGCAAAGAGATCCACGAAATACAGATGTAACTCTGTGAGTGGAAGTCACATATCACAAAGCAGTTTCTCAGAAAGCTTCTTTCCAGATTTCATCGGAGGATATTTCCTTTTTCACCATAGCCCTCTCTGGGCTTCCAAATATCACTTTGCCAATTCCACAAGAACTGTCTTAGCGAAAGGCTTCTTGAGGGGAAAGCTGTAACTCTGTGAGATGATTTCACAGAACACGAAGAAGTTTCTCAGAAAGCTTCTTTCTCTTTGTTATCGGAGGATATTTCCTTTGGCCCTATAGTCTTCAAAGGGATCCGAAATATCTGTTCTCAGATTCCACAGAAATAAGGCTAGCAAAGAGATCCAGGAAATACAGATGTAACTCTGTGAGTGGAAGTCACATATCACAGAGCAGTTTCTCAGAAAGCTTCTTTCCAGATTTCATCGGAGGATATTTCCTTTTTCACCATAGCCCTCTCTGGGCTTCCAAATATCACTTTGCCAATTCCACAAGAACTTTCTTAGCGAAAGGCTTCTTGAGGGGAAAGCTGTAACTCTGTGAGATGATTTCACAGAACACAAAGAAGTTTCTCAGAAAGCTTCTTTCTCTTTGTTATGGGAGGATATTTCCTTTGGCCCTATAGTCTTCAAAGGGATTCTAAATATCTGCTTTCAGATTCCACAGAAATAAGGCTAGCAAAGAGATCCACGAAATACAGATGTAACTCTGTGAGTGGAAGTGACATATCACAGAGCAGTTTCTCAGAAAGCTTCTTTCCAGATTTCATCGGAGGATATTTCCTTTTTCACCATAGCCCTCTATGGGCTTCCAAATATCACTTTGCCAATTCCACAAGAACTGTCTTAGCGAAAGGCTTCTTTAGGGGAAAGCTGTAACTCTGTGAGATGATTTCACAGAACGCAAAGAAGTTTCTCAGAAAGCTTCTTTCTCTTTGTTATGGGAGGATATTTCCTTTGGCCCTATAGTCTTCAAAGGGATTCTAATTACCTGCTCTCAGATTCCACAGAAATAAGGCTATCAAAGAGATCCACGAAATACAGATGTAACTCTGTGAGTGGAAGTCACATATCACAGAGCAGTTTCTCAGAAAACTTCTTTCCAGATTTCATCGGAGGATATTTCCTTTTTCACCATAGCCCTCTAGGGGCTTCCAAATATCATTTTGCCAATTCCACAAGAACTGTCTTAGCGAAAGGCTTCTTGAGGGGAAAGCTGTAACTCTATGAGATGATTTCACAGAACACAAAGAAGTTTCTCAGAAAGCTTCTTTCTCTTTGTTATGGGAGGATATTTCCTTTGGCCCTATAGTCTTCAAAGGGATCCGAATTATCTGCTTTCAGATTCCACAGAAATAAGGCCAGCAAGAGATCCACGAAATACAGATGTAACTCTGTGAGTGGAAGTCTCATATCACAGAGCAGTTTCTCAGAAAGCTTCTTTCCAGATTTCATCGGAGGATATTTCCGTTTTCACCATAGCCCTCTATGGGCTTCCAAATATCACTTTGCCAATTCCACAAGAACTGTCTTAGCGAAAGGCTTCTTGAGGGGAACCCTGTAACTCTGTGAGATGATTTCACAGAACACAAAGAAGTTTCTCAGAAAGCTTCTTTCTCTTTGTTATCGGAGGATATTTCCTTTGGCCCTATAGTCTTCAAAGGGATCCGAAATATCTGTTCTCAGATTCCACAGAAATAAGGCTAGCAAAGAGATCCACGAAATACAGATGTAACTCTGTGAGTGGAAGTGACATATCACAGAGCAGTTTCTCAGAAAGCTTCTTTCCAGATTTCATCGGAGGATATTTCCTTTTTCACCATAGCCCTCTATGGGCTTCCAAATATCACTTTGCCAATTCCACAAGAACTGTCTTAGCGAAAGGCTTCTTTAGGGGAAAGCTGTAACTCTGTGAGATGATTTCACAGAACGCAAAGAAGTTTCTCAGAAAGCTTCTTTCTCTTTGTTATGGGAGGATATTTCCTTTGGCCCTATAGTCTTCAAAGGGATTCTAATTACCTGCTCTCAGATTCCACAGAAATAAGGCTAGCAAAGAGATCCACGAAATACAGATGTAACTCTGTGAGTAGAAGTCACATATCCCAGAGCAGTTTCTCAGAAAGCTTCTTTCCCGATTTCATTGGAGGATATTTCCTTTTTCACCATAGCCCTCTATGGGCTTCCAAATATCACTTTGCCAATTCCACAAGAACTGTCTTAGCGAAAGCCTTCTGAGGGGAAAGCTGTAACTCTGTGAGATGATTTCACAGAACACAAAGAAGTTTCTCAGAAAGCTTCTTTCTCTTTGTTATCGGAGGATATTTCCTTTGGACGTTTAGTCTTCAAAGGGATCCGAAATATCTGTTCTCAGATTCCACAGAAATAAGGCAAGCAAAGAGATCCACGAAATACAGATGTAACTCTGTGAGTGGAAGTCACATATCACAGAGCAATTTCTCAGAAAGCTTCTTTCCAGATTTCATCGGAGGATATTTCCTTTTTCACCATAGCCCTCTCTGGGCTTCCAAATATCACTTTGCCAATTCCACAAGAACTGTCTTAGCGAAAGGCTTCTTGAGGGGAAAGCTGTAACTCTGTGAGATGATTTCACAGAACACGAAGAAGTTTCTCAGAAAGCTTCTTTCTCTTTGTTATCGGAGGATATTTCCTTTGGCCCTATAGTCTTCAAAGGGATCCGAATTATCTGTTCTCAGATTCCACAGAAATAAGGCTAGCAAAGAGATCCAGGAAATACAGATGTAACTCTGTGAGTGGAAGTCACATATCACAGAGCAGTTTCTCAGAAAGCTTCTTTCCAGATTTCATCGGAGGATATTTCCTTTTTCACCATAGCCCTCTCTGGGCTTCCAAATATCACTTTGCCAATTCCACAAGAACTTTCTTAGCGAAACTCTTCTTGAGGGGAAAGCTGTAACTTTGTGAGATGATTTCACAGAACACAAAGAAGTTTCTCAGAAAGCTTCTTTCTCTTTGTTATGGGAGGATATTTCCTTTGGCCCTATAGTCTTCAAAGGGATTCTAAATATCTGCTTTCAGATTCCACAGAAATAAGGCTAGCAAAGAGATCCACGAAATACAGATGTAACTCTGTGAGTGGAAGTCACATATCACAGAGCAGTTTCTCAGAAAGCTTCTTTCCAGATTTCATCGGAGGATATTTCCTTTTTCACCATAGCCCTCTATGGGCTTCCAAATATCACTTTGCCAATTCCACAAGAACTGTCTTAGCGAAAGGCTTCTTTAGGGGAAAGCTGTAACTCTGTGAGATGATTTCACAGAACGCAAGAAGTTTCTCAGAAAGCTTCTTTCTCTTTGTTATGGGAGGATATTTCCTTTGGCCCTATAGTCTTCAAAGGGATTCTAATTACCTGCTCTCAGATTCCACAGAAATAAGGCTAGCAAAGAGATCCACGAAATACAGATGTAACTCTGTGAGTGGAAGTCACATATCACAGAGCAGTTTCTCAGAAAACTTCTTTCCAGATTTCATCGGAGGATATTTCCTTTTTCACCATAGCCCTCTAGGGGCTTCCAAATATCATTTTGCCAATTCCACAAGAACTGTCTTAGCGAAAGGCTTCTTGAGGGGAAAGCTGTAACTCTGTGAGATGATTTCACAGAACACAAAGAAGTTTCTCAGAAAGCTTCTTTCTCTTTGTTATGGGAGGATATTTCCTTTGGCCCTATAGTCTTCAAAGGGATCCGAATTATCTGCTTTCAGATTCCACAGAATTAAGGCCAGCAAAGAGATCCACGAAATACAGATGTAACTCTGTGAGTGGAAGTCACATATCACAGAGCAGTTTCTCAGAAAGCTTCTTTCCAGATTTCATCGGAGGATATTTCCATTTTCACCATAGCCCTCCATGGGCTTCCAAATATCACCTTGCCAATTCCACAAGAACTGTCTTAGCGAAAGGCTTCTTGAGGGGAAACCTGTAACTCTGTGAGATGATTTCACAGAACACAAAGAAGTTTCTCAGAAAGCTTCTTTCTCTTTGTTATCGGAGGATATTTCCTTTGGCCCTATAGTCTTCAAAGGGATCCGAAATATCTGTTCTCAGATTCCACAGAAATAAGGCTAGCAAAGAGATCCACGAAATACAGATGTAACTCTGTGAGTGGAAGTCACATATCACAGAGCAGTTTCTCAGAAAGCTTCTTTCCAGATTTCATCGGAGGATATTTCCTTTTTCACCATAGCCCTCTATGGGCTTCCAAATATCACTTTGCCAATTCCTCAAGAACTGTCTTAGCGAAAGGCTTCTTGAGGTGAAAGCTGTAACTCTGTGAGATGATTTCACAAAACACAAAGAAGTTTCTCAGAATGCTTCTTTCTCTTTGTTATCGGAGGATATTTCCTTTGGCCCTATAGTCTTCAAAGGGATCCGAAATATCTGTTCTCAGATTCCACAGAAATAAGGCTAGCAAAGAGATCCACGAAATACAGATGTAACTCTGTGAGTGGAAGTCACATATCACAGAGCAGTTTCTCAGAAAGCTTCTTTCCAGATTTCATCGGAGGATATTTCCTTTTTCACCATAGCCCTCTATGGGCTTCCAAATATCACTTTGCCAATTCCTCAAGAACTGTCTTAGCGAAAGGCTTCTTGAGGGGAAAGCTGTAACTCTGTGAGATGATTTCACAGAACACAAAGAAGTTTCTCAGAAAGCTTCTTTCTCTTTGTTATGGGAGGATATTTCCTTTGGCCCTATAGTCATCAAAGGGATCCGAAATATCTGCTTTCAGATTCCACAGAAATAAGGCTAGCAAAGAGATCCACGAAATACAGATGTAACTCTGTGAGTGGAAGTCACATATCACAGAGCAGTTTCTCAGAAAGCTTCTTTCCAGATTTCATCGGAGGATATTTCCTTTTTCACCATAGCCCTCTATGTGCTTCCAAATATCACTTTGCCAATTCCTCAAGAACTGTCTTAGCGAAAGGCTTCTTTAGGGGAAAGCTGTAACTCTGTGAGATGATTTCACAGAACGCAAAGAAGTTTCTCAGAAAGCTTCTTTCTCTTTGTTATGGGAGGATATTTCCTTTGGCCCTATAGTCTTCAGAGGGATTCTAATTACCTGCTCTCAGATTCCACAGAAATAAGGCTAGCAAAGAGATCCACGAAATACAGATGTAACTCTGTGAGTGGAAGTCACATATCCCAGAGCAGTTTCTCAGAAAGCTTCTTTCCAGATTTCTTTGGAGGTTATTTCCTTTTTCACCATAGCCCTCTATGGGCTTCCAAATATCACTTTGCCAATTCCACAAGAACTGTCTCAGCGAAAGCCTTCTGAGGGGAAAGCTGTAACTCTGTGAGATGATTTCACAGAAAACAAAGAAGTTTCTCAGAAAGCTTCTTTCTCTTTGTTATGGGAGGATATTTCCTTTGGACCTATAGACTTCAAAGGGATCCGAAATATCTGTTCTCAGATTCCACAGAAATAAGGCTAGCAAAGAGATCCACGAAATACAGATGTAACTCTGTGATTGGAAGTCACATATCACAGAGCAGTTTCTCAGAAACCTTCTTTCCAGATTTCATCGGAGGATATTTCATTTTTCACCATAGCCGTCTATGGGCTTCCAAATATCACTTTACCAATTCCACAAGAACTGTCTTAGCGAAAGGCTTCTTGAGGGGAAAGCTGTAACTCTGTTAGATGATTTCACAGAACACAAAGAGGTTTCTCAGAAAGCTTCTTTCTCTTTGTTATGGGAGGATATTTCCTTTGGCCCTATACTCTTCAAAGGGATTCTAAATATCTGCTTTCAGATTCCACAGAAATAAGGCTAGCAAAGAGATCCACGAAATACAGATGTAACTCTGTGAGTGGAAGTCACATATCACAGAGCAGTTTCTCAGAAAGCTTCTTTCCAGATTTCATCTGAGGATATTTCCTTTTTCACCAAGCCCTCTATGGGCTTCCAAATATCACTTTGCCATTTCCACAAGAACTGTCTTAGCGAAAGGCTTCTTGAGGGGAAAGCTGTAACTCTGTGAGATGATTTCACACAACACAAAGAAGTTTCTCAGGAAGCTTCTTTCTCTTTGTTATCGGAGGATATTTCCTTTGGCCCTATAGTCTTCAAAGGGATCCGAAATATCTGTTCTCAGATTCCACAGAAATAAGGCTAGCAAAGAGATCCAGGAAATACAGATGTAACTCTGTGAGTGGAAGTCACATATCACAGAGCAGTTTCTCAGAAAGCTTCTTTCCAGATTTCATCGGAGGATATTTCCTTTTTCACCATAGCCCTCTATGGGCTTCCAAATATCACTTTGCCAATTCCTCAAGAACTGTCTTAGCGAAAGGCTTCTTGAGGGGAAAGCTGTAACTCTGTGAGATGATTTCACAGAACACAAAGAAGTTTCTCAGAAAGCTTCTTTCTCTTTGTTATCGGAGGATATTTCCTTTGGCCCTGTAGTCTTCAAAGGGATCCGAAATATCTTTTCTCAGATTCCACAGAAATAAGGCTAGCAAAGAGATCCAGGAAATACAGATGTAACTCTGTGAGTGGAAGTCACATAACACAGAGCAGTTTCTCAGAAAGCTTCTTTCCAGATTTCATCGGAGGATATTTCCTTTTTCACCATAGCCCTCTATGGGCTTCCAAATATCACTTTGCCAATTCCTCAAGAACTGTCTTAGCGAAAGGCTTCTTGAGGGGAAAGCTGTAACTCTGTGAGATGATTTCACAGAACACAAAGAAGTTTCTCAGAAAGCTTCTTTCTCTTTGTTATGGGAGGATATTTCCTTTGGCCCTATAGTCTTCAAAGGGATTCTAAATATCTGCTCTCAGATTCCACAGAAATAAGGCTAGCAAAGAGATCCACGAAATACAGATGTAACTCTGTGAGTGGAAGTCACATATCACAGAGCAGTTTCTCAGAAAGGTTCTTTCTCGATTTCATTGGAGGATATTTCCTTTTTCACCATAGCCCTCTATGGGCTTCCAAATATCACTTTGCCAATTCCAAAAGAACTGTCTTAGCGAAAGCCTTCTGAGGGGAAAGCTGTAACTCTGTGAGATGATTTCACAGAACACAAAGAAGTTTCTCAGAAAGCTTCTTTCTCTTTGTTATCGGAGGATATTTCCTTTGGCCCTATAGTCTTCAAAGGGATCCGAAATGTCTGTTCTCAGATTCCACAGAAATAAGGCTAGCAAAGAGATCCACCAAATACAGATGTAACTCTGTGAGTGGAAGTCACATATCACAAAGCAGTTTCTCAGAAAGCTTCTTTCCAGATTTCATCGGAGGATATTTCCTTTTTCACCATAGCCCTCTATGGGCTTCCAAATATCACTTTGCCAATTCCACAAGAACTGTCTTAGCGAAAGGCTTCTTGAGGGGAAAGCTGTAACTCTGTGAGATGATTTCACAGAACACAAAGAAGTTTCTCAGAAAGCTTCTTTCTCTTTGTTATGGGAGGATATTTCCTTTGGCCCTATAGTCTTCAAAGGGATTCTAAATATCTGCTTTCAGATTCCACAGAAATAAGGCTAGCAAAGAGATCCACGAAATACAGATGTAACTCTGTGAGTGGAAGTCACATATCCCAGAGCAGTTTCTCAGAAAGCTTCTTTCCCGATTTCATTGGAGGATATTTCCTTTTTCACCATAGCCCTCTATGGGCTTCCAAATATCACTTTACCAATTCCACAAGAACTGTCTTAGCGAAAGGCTTCTTGAGGGGAAAGCTGTAACTCTGTGAGATGATTTCACAGAACACAAAGAGTTTTCTCAGAAAGCTTCTTTCTCTTTGTTATCGGAGGATATTTCCTTTGGCCCTCTAGTCTTCAAAGGGATCCGAAATATCTGCTCTCAGATTCCACAGAAATAAGGCTAGCAAAGAGATCCACGAAATACAGATGTAACTCTGTGAGTGGAAGTCACATATCACAGAGCAGTTTCTCAGAAAGCTTCTTTCCAGATTTCATCGGAGGATATTTCCTTTTTCACCATAGCCCTCTATGGGCTTCCAAATATCACTTTGCCAATTCCACAAGAACTGTCTTAGCGAAAGGCTTCTTGAGGGGAAAGCTGTAACTCTGTGAGATGATTTCACAGAACACAAAGAAGTTTCTCAGAAAGCTTCTTTCTCTTTGTTATGGGAGGATATTTCCTTTGGCCCTATAGTCTTCAAAGGGATTGTAAATATCTGCTTTCAGATTCCACAGAAATAAGGCTAGCAAAGAGTTCCACGAAATACAGATGTAACTCTGTGAGTGGAAGTCACATATCACAGAGCAGTTTCTCAGAAAGCTTCTTTCCAGATTTCATCTGAGGATATTTCCTTTTTCACCAATCCCTCTATGGGCTTCCAAATATCACTTTGCCAATTCCACAAGAACTGTCTTAGCGAAAGGCTTCTTGAGGGGAAAGCTGTAACTCTGTGAGATGATTTCACAGAACACAAAGAAGTTTCTCAGAAAGCTTCTTTCTCTTTGTTATCGGAGGATATTTCCTTTGGCCCTATAGTCTTCAAAGGGATCCGAAATATCTGTTCTCAGAATCCACAGAAATAAGGCTAGCAAAGAGATCCAGGAAATACAGATGTAACTCTGTGAGTGGAAGTCACATATCACAGAGCAGTTTCTCAGAAAGCTTCTTTCCAGATTTCATCTGAGGATATTTCCTTTTTCACCAAGCCCTCTATGGGCTTCCAAATATCACTTTGCCATTTCCACAAGAACTGTCTTAGCGAAAGGCTTCTTGAGGGGAAAGCTGTAACTCTGTGAGATGATTTCACAGAACACAAAGAAGTTTCTCAGAAAGCTTCTTTCTCTTTGTTATCGGAGGATATTTCCTTTGGCCCTATAGTCTTCAAAGGGATCCGAAATATCTGTTCTCAGATTCCACAGAAATAAGGCTAGCAAAGAGATCCAGGAAATACAGATGTAACTCTGTGAGTGGAAGTCACATTTCACAGAGCAGTTTCTCAGAAAGCTTCTTTCCAGATTTCATCGGAGGATATTTCCTTTTTCACCATAGCCCTCTATGGGCTTCCAAATATCACTTTGCCAATTCCTCAAGAACTGTCTTAGCGAAAGGCTTCTTGAGGGGAAAGCTGTAACTCTGTGAGATGATTTCACAGAACACAAAGAAGTTTCTCAGAAAGCTTCTTTCTCTTTGTTATCGGAGGATATTTCCTTTGGCCCTATAGTCTTCAAAGGGATCCGAAATATCTGTTCTCAGATTCCACAGAAATAAGGCTAGCAAAGAGATCCAGGAAATACAGATGTAACTCTGTGAGTGGAAGTCACATATCACAGAGCAGTTTCTCAGAAAGCTTCTTTCCAGATTTCATCGGAGGATATTTCCTTTTTCACCATAGCCCTCTATGGGCTTCCAAATATCACTTTGCCAATTCCTCAAGAACTGTCTTAGCGAAAGGCTTCTTGAGGGGAAAGCTGTAACTCTGTGAGATGATTTCACAGAACACAAAGAAGTTTCTCAGAAAGCTTCTTTCTCTTTGTTATGGGAGGATATTTCCTTTGGCCCTATAGTCTTCAAAGGGATTCTAAATATCTGCTCTCAGATTCCACAGAAATAAGGCTAGCAAAGAGATCCACGAAATACAGATGTAACTCTGTGAGTGGAAGTCACATATCACAGAGCAGTTTCTCAGAAAGCTTCTTTCCCGATTTCATTGGAGGATATTTCCTTTTTCACCATAGCCCTCTATGGGCTTCCAAATATCACTTTACCAATTCCACAAGAACTGTCTTAGCGAAAGGCTTCTTGAGGGGAAAGCTGTAACTCTGTGAGATGATTTCACAGAACACAAAGAGTTTTCTCAGAAAGCTTCTTTCTCTTTGTTATCGGAGGATATTTCCTTTGGCCCTATAGTCTTCAAAGGGATCCGAAATATCTGTTCTCAGATTCCACAGAAATAAGGCTAGCAAAGAGATCCACGAAATACAGATGTAACTCTGTGAGTGGAAGTCACATATCACAGAGCAGTTTCTCAGAAAGCTTCTTTCCAGATTTCATCGGAGGATATTTCCTTTTTCACCATAGCCCTCTATGGGCTTCCAAATATCACTTTGCCAATTCCACAAGAACTGTCTTAGCGAAAGGCTTCTTGAGGGGAAAGCTGTAACTCTGTGAGATGATTTCACAGAACACAAAGAAGATTCTCAGAAAGCTTCTTTCTCTTTGTTATGGGAGGATATTTCCTTTGGCCCTATAGTCTTCAAAGGGATTCTAAATATCTGCTTTCAGATTCCACAGAAATAAGGCTAGCAAAGAGTTCCACGAAATACAGATGTAACTCTGTGAGTGGAAGTCACATATCACAGAGCAGTTTCTCAGAAAGCTTCTTTCCAGATTTCATCTGAGGATATTTCCTTTTTCACCAAGCCCTCTATGGGCTTCCAAATATCACTTTGCCAATTCCACAAGAACTGTCTTAGCGAAAGGCTTCTTGAGGGGAAAGCTGTAACTCTGTGAGATGATTTCACAGAACACAAAGAAGTTTCTCAGAAAGCTTCTTTCTCTTTGTTATCGGAGGATATTTCCTTTGTCCCTATAGTCTTCAAAGGGATCCGAAATATCTGTTCTCAGAATCCACAGAAATAAGGCTAGCAAAGAGATCCAGGAAATACAGATGTAACTCTGTGAGTGGAAGTCACATATCACAGAGCAGTTTCTCAGAAAGCTTCTTTCCAGATTTCATCGGAGGATATTTCCTTTTTCACCATAGCCCTCTATGGGCTTCCAAATATCACTTTGCCAATTCCTCAAGAACTGTCTTAGCGAAAGGCTTCTTGAGGGGAAAGCTGTAACTCTGTGAGATGATTTCACAGAACACAAAGAAGTTTCTCAGAAATCTTCTTTCTCTTTGTTATCGGAGGATATTTCCTTTGGCCCTATAGTCTTCAAAGGGATCCGAAATATCTGTTCTCAGATTCCACAGAAATAAGGCTAGCAAAGAGATCCAGGAAATACAGATGTAACTCTGTGAGTGGAAGTCACATATCACAGAGCAGTTTCTCAGAAAGCTTCTTTCTCGATTTCATTGGAGGATATTTCCTTTTTCACCATAGCCCTCTATGGGCTTCCAAATATCACTTTGCCAATTCCACAAGAACTGTCTTAGCGAAAGCCTTCTGAGGGGAAAGCTGTAACTCTGTGAGATGATTTCACAGAACACAAAGAAGTTTCTCAGAAAGCTTCTTTCTCTTTGTTATCAGAGGATATTTCCTTTGGCCCTATAGTCCTCAAAGGGATCCGAAATGTCTGTTCTCAGATTCCACAGAAATAAGGCTAGCAAAGAGATCCACGAAATACAGATGTAACTCTGTGAGTGGAAGTCACATATAACAAAGCAGTTTCTCAGAAAGCTTCTTTCCAGATTTCATCGGAGGATATTTCCTTTTTCACCATAGCCCTCTAAGGGCTTCCAAATATCACTTTGCCAATTCCACAAGAACTGTCTTAGCGAAAGGCTTCTTGAGGGGAAAGCTGTAACTCTGTGAGATGATTTCACAGAACACAAAGAAGTTTCTCAGAAAGCTTCTTTCTCTTTGTTATGGGAGGATATTTCCTTTGGCCCTATAGTCTTCAAAGGGATTCTAAATATCTGCTTTCAGATTCCACAGAAATAAGGCTAGCAAAGAGATCCACGAAATACAGATGTAACTCTGTGAGTGGAAGTCACATATCACAGAGCAGTTTCTCAGAAAGCTTCTTTCCATATTTCATCGGAGGATATTTCCTTTTTCACCATAGCCCTCTATGGGCTTCCAAATATCACTTTGCCAATTCCACAAGAACTGTCTTAGCGAAAGGCTTCTTTAGGGGAAAGCTGTAACTCTGTGAGATGATTTCACAGAACGCAAAGAAGTTTCTCAGAAAGCTTCTTTCTCTTTGTTATGGGAGGATATTTCATTTGGCCCTATAGTCTTCAAAGGGATTCTAATTACCTGCTCTCAGATTCCACAGAAATAAGGCTAGCAAAGAGATCCACGAAATACAGATGTAACTCTGTGAGTGGAAGTCACATATCCCAGAGCAGTTTCTCAGAAAGCTTCTTTCCCGATTTCATTGGAGGATATTTCCTTTTTCAGCATAGCCCTCTATGGGCTTCCAAATATCACTTTGCCAATTCCACAAGAACTGTCTTAGCGAAAGCCTTCTGAGGGGAAAGTTGTAACTCTGTGAGATGATTTCACAGAACACAAAGAAGTTTCTCAGAAAGCTTCTTTCTCTTTGTTATGGGAAGATATTTCCTTTGGCCCTATAGTCTTCAAAGGGATCCGAAATATCTGTTCTCAGATTCCACAGAAATAAGGCTAGCAAAGAGATCCAGGAAATAAAGATGTAACTCTGTGAGTGGAAGTCACATATCACAGAGCAGTTTCTCAGAAAGCTTCTTTCCAGATTTCATCGGAGGATATTTCCTTTTTCACCATAGCCCTCTATGGGCTTCCAAATATCACTTTGCCAATTCCACAAGAACTGTCTTAGCGAAAGGCTTCTTGAGGGGAAAGCTGTAACTCTGTGAGATGATTTCACAGAACACAAAGAAGTTTCTCAGAAAGCTGCTTTCTCTTTGTTATGGGAGGATATTTCCTTTGGACCTATAGTCTTCAAAGGGATTCAAAGTATGTGCTTTCAGATTCCACAGAAATAAGGCTAGCAAAGAGATCCAGGAAATACAGATGTAACTCTGTGAGTGGAAGTCACATATCACAGAGCAGGTTCTCAGAAAGCGTCTTTCCAGATTTCATCTGAGGATATTTCCTTTTTCACCATAGCCGTCTATGGGCTTCCAAATATCACATTGCCAATTCCACAAGAACTGTCTTAGCGAAAGGCTTCTTGAGGGGAAAGCTGTAACGCTGTGAGATGATGTCACAGAACACAAAGAAGTTTCTCAGAAAGCTTCTTTCTCTTTGTTATGGGAGGATATTTCCTTTGGCCCTATAGTCTTCAAAGGGATTCTAAATATGTGCTTTCATATTCCACAGAAATAAGGCTAGCAAAGAGATCCAGGAAATACAGATGTAACTCAGTGAGTGGAAGTCACATATCACAGAGCAGTTTCTCAGAATGCTTCTTTCCAGATTTCATCGGAGGATATTTCCTTTTTCACCATAGCCCTCTAT
Organism: Macaca mulatta; assembly: GCF_049350105.2. Classification (NCBI taxonomy): domain Eukaryota; kingdom Metazoa; phylum Chordata; class Mammalia; order Primates; family Cercopithecidae; genus Macaca; species Macaca mulatta. The sequence goes on from NC_133417.1 coordinate 35,839,054, forward strand.
GGGCTTCCAAATATCTCTTTGCCAATTCCTCAAGAACTGTCTTAGCGAAAGGCTTCTTGAGGGGAAAGCTGTAACTCTGTGTGATGATTTCACAGAACACAAAGAAGTTTCTCAGAAAGCTTCTTTCTCTTTGTTATGGGAGGATATTTCCTTTGGCCCTATAGTCTTGAAAGGGAATCTAAATATCTGCTTTCAGATTCCACAGAAATAACGCTAGCAAAGAGATCCGCGAAATACAGTTGTAACTCTGTGAGTGGAAGTCACATATCACAGAGCAGTTTCTCAGAAAGCTTCTTTCCAGATTTCATCGGAGGATATTTCCTTTTTCACCATAGCCCTCTATGGGCTTCCAAATATCACTTTGCCAATTCCACAAGAACTGTCTTAGCGAAAGGCTTCTTTAGGGGAAAGCTGTAACTCTGTGAGATGATTTCATAGAACACAAAGAAGTTTCTCAGAAAGCTTCTTTCTCTTTGTTATGGGAGGATATTTCCTTTGGCCCTAGAGTCTTCAAAGGGATTCTAAATATCTGCTTTCAGATTCCACCGAAATAAGGCTAGCAAAGAGATCCACGAAATACAGATATAACTCTGTGAGTGGAAGTCACATATCACAGAGCAGTTTCTCAGAAAGCTTCTTTCCAGATTTCATCGGAGGATATTTCCTTTTTCACCATAGCCCTTTATGGGCTTCCAAATATCACTTTGCCAATTCCACAAGAACTGTCTTAGAGAAAGGCTTCTTGAGGGGAAAGCTGGAACTCTGTGAGATGATTTCACAGAACACAAAGAAGTTTCTCAGAAAGCTTCTTTCTCTTTGTTATCGGAGGATATTTACTTTGGCCCTATAGTCTTCAAAGGGATCCGAAATATCTGTTCTCAGATTCCACAGAAATAAGGCTAGCAAAGAGATCCACGAGATACAGATGTAACTCTGTGAGTGGAAGTCACATATCACAGAGCAGTTTCTCAGAAAGCTTCTTTCCAGATTTCATCGGAGGATATTTCCTTTTTCACCATAGCCCTCTATGGGCTTCCAAATAGCACTTTGCCAATTCCACAAGAACTGTATTAACGAAAGGCTTCTTGAGGGGAAAGCTGTAACTCTGTGAAATGATTTCACAGAACACAAGGAAGTTTCTCAGAAAGCTTCTTTCTCTTTGTTATCGGAGGATATTTCCTTTGGCCCTATAGTCTTCAAAGGGATCCGAAATTTCTGTTCTCAGATTCCACAGAAATAAGGCTAGCAAAGATATCCACGAAATACAGATGTAACTCTGTGAGTGGAAGTCACATATCACAGAGCAGTTTCTCAGAAAGCTTCTTTCCAGATTTCATCGGAGGATATTTTCTTTTTCACCGCAGCCCTCTATGGGCTTCCAAATATCACTTTGCCAATTCCACAAGAACTGTCTTAGCGAAAGGCTTCTTGAGGGGAAAGCTGTAACTCTGTGAGATGATTTCACAGAACACAAAGAAGTTTCTCAGAAAGCTTCTTTCTCTTTGTTATGGGATTATATTACATTTGGCCCTATAGTCTTCAAAGGGATTCTAAATATCTGCTCTCAGATTCCACAGAAATAAGTCTAGCAAGGAGATCCACGAAATACAGATGTAACTCTGTGAGTGGAAGTCACATATCCCAGAGCAGTTTCGCAGAAAGCTTCTTTCCAGATTTCATCCGAGGATATTTCCTTTTTCACCAGGCCTTCTAAGGGCTTCCAAATATCACTTTGCCAATTCCACAAGAACTGTCTTAGCGAAAGGCTTCTTGAGGGGAAAGCTGTAACTCTGTGAGATGATTCCACAGAACACAAAGAAGTTTCTCAGAAAGTTTCTTTCTCTTTGTTATGGGATTATATTACATTTGGCCCTATAGTCTTCAAAGGGATCCGAAATATCTCTTCTCAGATTCCACAGAAATAAGGCTAGCAAAGAGATCCACAAGATACAGATGTAACTCTGTGAGTGGAAGTCACATATCACAGAACAGTTTCTCAGAAAGCTTCTTTCCAGATTTCATCGGAGGATATTTCCTTTTTCACCATAGCCCTCTATGCGCTTCCAAATATCACTTTGCCAATTCCACAAGAACTGTCTTAGCAAAAGGCTTCTTCAGGGGAAAGCTGTAACTCTGTGAGATGATGTCCCAGAAAACAAAGAAGTTTCTCAGAAAGCTTCTTTCTCTTTGTTATCGGAGGATATTTCCTTTGGCCCTATAGTCTTCAAAGGGATCCGAAATATCTGTTCTCAGATTCCACAGAAATAAGGGTAGCAAAGAGATCCACGAAATACAGATGTAACTCTGTGAGTGGAAGTCACATATCACAGAGCACTTTCTCAGAAAGCTTCTTTCCAGATTTCATCGGAGGATATTTCCTTTTTCATCATAGCCCTCTATGGGCTTCCAAATATCACTTTGCCAATTCCACAAGAACTGTCTTAGCGAAAGGCTTCTTGAGGGGAAAGCTGTAACTCTGTGAGATGATGTCCCAGAACACAACGAAGTTTCTCAGAAAGCTTCTTTCTCTTTGTTATCGGAGGATATTTCCTTTGGTCCTATAGTCTTCAAAGGGATTCGAAATATCGTTCTCAGATTCCACAGAAATAAGGCTAGCAAAGAGATCCACGAAATACAGATGTAACTCTGTGAGTGGAAGTCACATATCACAGAGCAGTTTCTCAGAAAGCTTCTTTCCAGATTTCATCGGAGGATATTTCCTTTTTCACCATAGCCCTCTATGGGCTTCCAAATATCACTTTGCCAATTCCACAAGAACTGTCTTAGCGAAAGGCTTCTTGAAGGGAAAGCTGTAACTCTGTGAGATGATGTCCCAGAACACAAAGAAGTTTCTCAGAAAGATTCTTTCTCTTTGTTATCGGAGGATATTTCCTTTGGCCCTATAGTCTTCAAAGGGATCCGAAATATGTGTTCTCAGATTCCACAGAAATCAGGCTAGCAAAGAGACCCACGAAATACAGATGTAACTCTGTGAGTGGAAGTCACATATCACAGAGCAGTTTCTCAGAAAGCTTCTATCCAGATTTCATGGGAGGATATTTCCTTTTTCACCATAGCCCTCTATGGGCTTCAAATATCACTTTTCCAATTCCACAAGAACTGTCTTAGCGAAAGGCTTCTTGAGGGGAAAGCTGTAACTCTGTGAGATGATTTCACAGAACACAAAGAAGTTTCTCAGAAAGTTTCTTTCTCTTTGTTATGGGATTATATTATATTTGGCCCTATAGTCTTCAAAGGGATCCAAAATATCTCTTCTCAGATTCCACAGAAAAAAGGCTAGCAAAGAGATCCACGAAATACAGATGTAAGTCTGTGAGTGGAAGTCACATATCCCAGAGCAGGTTCTCAGAAAGCTTCTTTCCAGATTTCATCAGAGGATATTTCCTTTTTCACCATAGCACTCTATGGGCTTCCAAATATCACTTTGCCAATTTCACAAGAACTGCCTTAGCGAAAGGCTTCTTGAGGGGTAAGCTGTAACTCTGTGAGATGATTTCACAGAACACAAAGAAGTTTCTCAGAAAGCTTCTTTCTCTTTGTTATCGGAGGATATTTAATTTGGCCCTATAGTCTTCAAAGGGATCCGAAATATCTGTTCTCAGATTCCACAGAAATAAGGCTAGCGAAGAGATCCACGAAATACAGATGTAACTCTGTGAGTTCAAGTCACATATCACAGAGCAGTTTCTCAGAAAGCTTCTTTCCAGATTTCATCGGAGGATATTTCCTTTTTCACCATAGCACTCCATGGCCTTCCAAATATCACTTTGCAAATTCCACAAGAACTGTCTTAGCGATAGGCTTCTTGAAGGGAAAGCTGTAACTCTGTGAGATGATTTCACAGAACACAAAGAAGTTTCTCAGAAAGCTTCTTTCTCTTTGTTATGGGATTATATTTCATTTGGCCCTATAGTCTTCAAAGGGGTTCTAAATATCTGCTCTCAGATTCCACAGAAATAAGGCTAGCAAGGAGATCCACGAAATACAGATGTAACTCTGTGAGTGGAAGTCACATATCCTAGAGCAGTTTCTCAGAAAGCTTCTTTCCAGATTTCATCGGAGGATATTTCCTTTTTCACCATAGCCCTCTATGGGCTTCCAAATATCACTTTGCCAATTCCACAAGAACCGTCTTAGCGAAAGGCTTCTTGAGGGGAAAGCTGTAACTCTGTGAGATGATTTCACAAAACACAAAGAAGTTTCTCAGAAAGCTTCTTTCTCTTTGTTATCGGAGGATATTTCCTTTGGCCCTGTAGTCTTCAAAGGGATCCGAAATATCTGTTCTCAGATTCCACAGAAATAAGGCTAGCAAAGAGATCCACGAAATACAGATGTAACTCTGTGAGTGGAAGTCACATATCACAGAGCAGTTTCTCAGAAAGCTTCTTTCCAGATTTCATCGGAGGATATTTCCTTTTTCACCATAGCCGTCTATGAACTTCCAAATTTCACTTTGCCAATTCCACAAGAACTGTCTAGCGAAAGGCTTCTTGAGCGGAAAGCTGTAACTCTGTGAGATGATTTCACAGAACACAAAGAAGTTTCTCAGAAAGCTTCTTTCTCTTTGTTTTCGGAGGATATTTCCTTCGACCCCAGGGTCTTCAAAGGGATCCGAAATATCTGTTCTCAGATTCCACAGAAATAAGGCTAGCAAAGAGATCCACGAAATACAGATGTAACTCTGTGAGTGGAAGTCACATATCACAGAGCAGTTTCTCAGAAAGCTTCTTTCCAGACTTCATGGGAGGATATTTCCTTTTTCACCATAGCCCTCTATGGGCTTCAAATATCACTTTTCCAATTCCACAAGAACTGTCTTAGCGAAAGGCTTCTTGAGGGGAAAGCTGTAACTCTGTGAGATGATTTCACAGAACACAAAGAAGTTTCTCAGAAAGTTTCTTTCTCTTTGTTATGGGATTATATTATATTTGGCCCTATAGTCTTCAAAGGGATCCGAAATATCTCTCCTCAGATTCCACAGAAATAAGGCTAGCATAGAGATCCACGAAATACAGATGTAACTCTGTGAGTGGAAGTCACATATCACAGAGCACTTTCTCAGAAAGCTTCTTTCCAGATTTCATCGGAGGATATTTCCTTTTTCACCATAGCCGTCTATGAACTTCCAAATTTCACTTTGCCAATTCCACAAGAACTGTCTTAGCGAAAGGCTTCTTGAACGGAAAGCTGTAACTCTGTGAGATGATTTCACAGAACACAAAGAAGTTTCTCAGAAAGCTTCTTTCTCTTTGTTTTCGGAGGATATTTCCTTCGACCCCAGGGTCTTCAAAGGGATCCGAAATATCTGTTCTCAGATTCCACAGAAATAAGGCTAGCAAAGAGATCCACGAAATACAGATGTAACTCTGTGAGTGGAAGTCACATATCACAGAGCAGTTTCTCAGAAAGCTTCTTTCCAGATTTCATGGGAGGATATTTCCTTTTTCACCATAGCCCTCTATGGGCTTCAAATATCACTTTTCCAATTACACAAGAACTGTCTTAGCGAAAGGCTTCTTGAGGGGAAAGCTGTAACTCTGTGAGATGATTTCACAGAACACAAAGAAGTTTCTCAGAAAGTTTCTTTCTCTTTGTTATGGGATTATATTATATTTGGCCCTATAGTCTTCAAAGGGATCCGAAATATCTCTTCTCAGATTCCACAGAAATAAGGCTAGCAAAGAGATCCACGAAATACAGATGTAACTCTGTGAGTGGAAGTCACATATCACAGAGCAGTTTCTCAGAAAGCTTCTTTCCAGATTTCATCGGAGGATATTTCCTTTTTCACCATAGCCCTCTATGCGCTTCCAAATATCACTTTGCCAATTCCACAAGAACTGTCTTAGCGAAAGGCTTCTTCAGGGGAAAGCTGTAACTCTGTGAGATGATGTCCTAGAAAACAAAGAAGTTTCTCAGAAAGCTTCTTTCTCTTTGTTATCGGAGGATATTTCCTTTGGCCCTATAGTCTTCAAAGGGATCCGAAATATCTATTCTCAGATTCCACAGAAATAAGGCTAGCAAAGAGATCCACGAAATACAGATGTAACTCTGTGTGTGGAAGTCACATGTCACAGAGCAGTTTCTCAGAAAGCTTCTTTCCAGATTTCATCGGAGGATATTTCCTTTTTCACCATAGCCCTCTATGGGCTTCCAAATATCACTTTGCCACTTCCACAAGAACTGTCTTAGCGAAAGGCTTCTTGAGGGGAAAGCTGTAACTCTGTGAGATGATTTCACAGAACACAAAGAAGTTTCTCAGAAAGCTTCTTTCTCTTTGTTATCGGAGGATATTTCCTTTGGCCCTACAGTCTTCAAAGGGATCCGAAATATCTGTTCTCAGATTCCACAGAAATAAGGCTAGCAAAGAGATCCACGAAATACAGATGTAACTCTGTGAGTGGAAGTCACATATCACAGAGCAGTTTCTCAGAAAGCTTCTTTCCAGATTTCATCGGAGGATATTTCCTTTTTCACCATAGCCATCTATGGGCTTCGAAATATCACTTTGCCAATTCCACAAGAACTGTCTTAGCGAAAGGCTTCTTCAGGGGAAAGCTGAAACTCTGTGAGATGATGTCCCAGAACACAAAGAAGTTTCTCAGAAAGTCTTTCTCTTTGTTATCGGAGGATATTATATTTGGCCCTATAGTCTTCAAAGGGATCCGAAATATCTCTTCTCAGATTCCACAGAAATAAGGCTAGCAAAGAGATCCACGAAATACAGATGTAATTCTGTGAGTGGAAGTCACATATCACAGAGCAGTTTCTCAGAAAGCTTCTTTCCAGATTTCATCGGAGGATATTTCCTTTTTCACCATAGCCCTCTATGCGCTTCCAAATGTCACTTTGCCAATTCCACAAGAACTGTCTTAGCGAAAGGCTTCTTCAGGGGAAAGCTGTAACTCTGTGAGATGATGTCCTAGAAAACAAAGAAGTTTCTCAGAAAGCTTCTTTCTCTTTGTTATCGGAGGATATTTCCTTTGGCCCTATAGTCTTCAAAGGGATCCGAAATATCTATTCTCAGATTCCACAGAAATAAGGCTAGCAAAGAGATCCACGAAATACAGATGTAACTCTGTGTGTGGAAGTCACATGTCACAGAGCAGTTTCTCAGAAAGCTTCTTTCCAGCTTTCATCGGAGGATATTTCCTTTTTCACCATAGCCCTCTATGGGCTTCCAAATATCACTTTGTCAATTCCACAAGAACTGTCTTAGCGAAAGGCTTCTTGAGGGGAAAGCTGTAACTCTGTGAGATGATTTCACAGAACACAAAGAAGTTTCTCAGAAAGCTTCTTTCTCTTTGTTATCGGAGGATATTTCCTTTGGCCCTACAGTCTTCAAAGGGATCCGAAAATCTGTTCTCAGATTCCACAGAAATAAGGCTAGCAAAGAGATCCACGAAATACAGATGTAACTCTGTGAGTGGAAGTCACATATCACAGAGCAGTTTCTCAGAAAGCTTCTTTCCAGATTTCATCGGAGGATATTTCCTTTTTCACCATAGCCCTCTATGGGCTTCCAAATATCACTTTGCCAATTCCACAAGAACTGTCTTAGCAAAAGGTTCTTCAGGGAAAGCTGTAACTCTGTGAGATGATGTCCCAGAACACAAAGAAGTTTCTCAGAAAGCTTCCTTCTCTTTGTTATCGGAGGATATTTCCTTTGGCCCTATAGTCTTCAAAGGGATCAGAAATATCTGTTCTCAGATTCCACAGAAATAAGGCTAGCAAAGAGATCCACGAAATACAATGTAACTCTGTGAGTGGAAGTCACATATCACAGAGCAGTTTCTCAGAAAGCTTCTTTCCAGATTTCATCGGAGGATATTTCCTTTTTCAAAATAGCACTCTATGGGCTTCCAAATATCACTTTGCCAATTCCACAAGAACTGTCTTAGCGAAAGGCTTCTTGAGGGGAAAGCTGTAACTCTGTGAGATGATTTCACAGAACACAAAGAAGTTTCTCAGAAAGCTTCTTTCTCTTTGTTATCGGAGGATATTTCCTTTGGCCCTACAGTCTTCAAAGGGATCCGAAATATCTGTTCTCAGATTCCACAGAAATAAGGCTAGCAAAGAGATCCACGAAATACAGATGTACCTCGGTGAGTGGAAGTCACATATCACAGAGCAGTTTCTCAGAAAGCTTCTTTCCAGATTTCATCGGAGGATATTTCCTTTTTCACCATAGCCGTCTATGAACTTCCAAATTTCACTTTGCCAATTCCACAAGAACTGTCTTAGCGAAAGGCTTCTTGAACGGAAAGCTGTAACTCTGTGAGATGATTTCACAGAACACAAAGAAGTTTCTCAGAAAGCTTCTTTCTCTTTGTTTTCGGAGGATATTTCCTTCGAACCCAGGGTCTTCAAAGGGATCCGAAATATCTGTTCTCAGATTCCACAGAAATAAGGCTAGCAAAGAGATCCACGAAATACAGATGTAACTCTGTGAGTGGAAGTCACATATCACAGAGCAGTTTCTCAGAAAGCTTCTTTCCAGATTTCATGGGAGGATATTTCCTTTTTCACCATAGCCCTCTATGGGCTTCAAATATCACTTTTCCAATTACACAAGAACTGTCTTAGCGAAAGGCTTCTTGAGGGGAAAGCTGTAACTCTGTGAGATGATTTCACAGAACACAAAGAAGTTTCTCAGAAAGTTTCTTTCTCTTTGTTATGGGATTATATTATATTTGGCCCTATAGTCTTCAAAGGGATCCGAAATATCTCTTCTCAGATTCCACAGAAATAAGGCTAGCAAAGAGATCCACGAAATACAGATGTAACTCTGTGAGTGGAAGTCACATATCACAGAGCAGTTTCTCAGAAAGCTTCTTTCCAGATTTCATCGGAGGATATTTCCTTTTTCACCATAGCCCTCTATGCGCTTCCAAATATCTCTTTGCCAATTACACAAGAACTGTCTTAGCGAAAGGCTTCTTCAGGGGAAAGCTGTAACTCTGTGAGATGATGTCCTAGAAAACAAAGAAGTTTCTCAGAAAGCTTCTTTCTCTTTGTTATCGGAGGATATTTCCTTTGGCCCTATAGTCTTCAAAGGGATCCGAAATATCTATTCTCAGATTCCACAGAAATAAGGCTAGCAAAGAGATCCACGAAATACAGATGTAACTCTGTGTGTGGAAGTCACATGTCACAGAGCAGTTTCTCAGAAAGCTTCTTTCCAGATTTCATCGGAGGATATTTCCTTTTTCACCATAGCCCTCTATGGGCTTCCAAATATCACTTTGCCAATTCCACAAGAACTGTCTTAGCGAAAGGCTTCTTGAGGGGAAAGCTGTAACTCTGTGAGATGATTTCACAGAACACAAAGAAGTTTCTCAGAAAGCTTCTTTCTCTTTGTTATCGGAGGATATTTCCTTTGGCCCTACAGTCTTCAAAGGGATCCGAAATATCTGTTCTCAGATTCCACAGAAATAAGGCTAGCAAAGAGATCCACGAAATACAGATGTACCTCTGTGAGTGGAAGTCACATATCACAGAGCAGTTTCTCAGAAAGCTTCTTTCCAGATTTCATCGGAGGATATTTCCTTTTTCACCATAGCCCTCTATGGGCTTCCAAATATCACTTTGCCAATTCCACAAGAACTGTCTTAGCGAAAGGTTCTTCAGGGGAAAGCTGTTACTCTGTGAGATGATGTCCCAGAACACAAAGATGTTTCTCAGAAAGTCTTTCTCTTTGTTATCGGAGGATATTTAATTTGGCCCTATAGTCTTCAAAGGGATCCGAAATATCTGTTCTCAGATTCCACAGAAATAAGGCCAGCGAAGAGATCCACGAAATACAGATGTAACTCTGTTAGTGGAAGTCACATATCACAGAGCAGTTTCTCAGAAAGCTTCTTTCCAGATTTCATGGGAGGATATTTCCTTTTTCACCATAGCCCTCTAAGGGCTTCAAATATCACTTTTCCAATTACACAAGAACTGTCTTAGCGAAAGGCTTCTTGAGGGGAAAGCTGTAACTCTGTGAGATGATTTCACAGAACACAAAGAAGTTTCTCAGAAAGTTTCTTTCTCTTTGTTATGGAATTATATTATATTTGGCCCTATAGTCTTCAAAGGGATCCGAAATATCTCTTCTCAGATTCCACAGAAATAAGGCTAGCAAAGAGATCCACGAAATACAGATGTAACTCTGTGAGTGGAAGTCACATATCACAGAGCAGTTTCTCAGAATTTCATCGGAGGATATTTCCTTTTTCACCATAGCCCTCTATGCGCTTCCAAATATCACTTTGCCAATTCCACAAGAACTGTCTTAGCGAAAGGCTTCTTCAGGGGAAAGCTGTAACTCTGTGAGATGATGTCCTAGAAAACAAAGAAGTTTCTCAGAAAGCTTCTTTCTCTTTGTTATCGGAGGATATTTCCTTTGGCCCTATAGTCTTCAAAGGGATCCGAAATATCTATTCTCAGATTCCACAGAAATAAGGCTAGCAAAGAGATCCACGAAATACAGATGTAACTCTGTGTGTGGAAGTCACATGTCACAGAGCAGTTTCTCAGAAAGCTTCTTTCCAGATTTCATCGGAGGATATTTCCTTTTTCACCATAGCCCTCTATGGGCTTCCAAATATCACTTTGCCAATTCCACAAGAACTGTCTTAGCGAAAGGCTTCTTGAGGGGAAAGCTGTAACTCTGTGAGATGATTTCACAGAACACAAAGAAGTTTCTCAGAAAGCTTCTTTCTCTTTGTTATCGGAGGATATTTCCTTTGGCCCTACAGTCTTCAAAGGGATCCGAAATATCTGTTCTCAGATTCCACAGAAATAAGGCTAGCAAAGAGATCCACGAAATACAGATGTAACTCTGTGAGTGGAAGTCACATATCACAGAGCAGTTTCTCAGAAAGCTTCTTTACAGATTTCATCGGAGGATATTTCCTTTTTCACCATAGCCCTCTATGGGCTTCCAAATATCACTTTGCCAATTCCACAAGAACTGTCTTAGCGAAAGGCTTCTTCAGGGGAAAGCTGTAACTCTGTGAGATGATGTCCCAGAACACAAAGAAGTTTCTCAGAAAGTCTTTCTCTTTGTTATCGGAGGATATTATATTTGGCCCTATACTCTTCAAAGGGATCCGAAATATCTCTTCTCAGATTCCACAGAAATAAGGCTAGCAAAGAGATCCACGAAATACAGATGTAACTCTGTGAGTGGAAGTCACATATCACAGAGCAGTTTCTCAGAAAGCTTCTTTCCAGATTTCATCGGAGGATATTTCCTTTTTCACCATAGCCCTCTATGCGCTTCCAAATGTCACTTTGCCAATTCCACAAGAACTGTCTTAGCGATAGGCTTCTTGAAGGGAAAGCTGTAACTCTGTGAGATGATTTCACAGAACACAAAGAAGTTTCTCAGAAAGCTTCTTTCTCTTTGTTTTGGGATTATATTTCATTTGGCCCTATAGTCTTCAAAGGGGTTCTAAATATCTGCTCTCAGATTCCACAGAAATAAGGCTAGCAAGGAGATCCACGAAATACAGATGTAACTCTGTGAGTGGAAGTCACATATCCTAGAGCAGTTTCTCAGAAAGCTTCTTTCCAGATTTCATCGGAGGATATTTCCTTTTTCACCATAGCCCTCTATGGGCTTCCAAATATCACTTTGCCAATTCCACAAGAACTGTCTTAGCGAAAGGCTTCTTGAGGGGAAAGCTGTAACTCTGTGAGATGATTTCACAAAACACAAAGAAGTTTCTCAGAAAGCTTCTTTCTCTTTGTTATCGGAGGATATTTCCTTTGGCCCTATAGTCTTCAAAGGGATCCGAAATATCTGTTCTCAGATTCCACAGAAATAAGGCTAGCAAAGAGATCCACGAAATACAGATGTAACTCTGTGAGTGGAAGTCACATATCACAGAGCAGTTTCTCAGAAAGCTTCTTTCCAGATTTCATCGGAGGATATTTCCTTTTTCACCATAGCCGTCTATGGACTTCCAAATTTCACTTTGCCAATTCCACAAGAACTGTCTTAGCGAAAGGCTTCTTCATTGGAAAGCTGAAACTCTGTGAGATGATGTCCCAGAACACAAAGAAGTTTCTCAGAAAGCTTCTTTCTCTTTGTTATCGGAGGATATTTCCTTTGGCCCATTAGTCTTCAAAGGGATCCGAAATATCTGTTCTCAGATTCCACAGAAATAAGGCTAGCAAAGAGATCCACGAAATACAGATGTAACTCTGTGAGTGGAAGTCACATATCACAGAGCAGTTTCTCAGAAAGCTTCTTTCCAGATTTCATCGGAGGATATTTCCTTTTTCACCATAGCCCTCTATGGGCTTCCAAATATCACTTTGCCAATTCCACAAGAACTGTCTTAGCGAAAGGCTTCTTGAGGGGAAAGCTGTAACTCTGTGAGATGATTTCACAGAACACAAAGAAGTTTCTCAGAAAGCTTCTGTCTCTTTGTTATGGGATTATATTACATTTGGCCCTATAGTCTTCAAAGGGATTCTAAATATCTGCTCTCAGATTCCACAGAAATAAGGCTAGCAAGGAGATCCACGAAATACAGATGTAAGTCTGTGAGTGGAAGTCACATATCCCAGAGCAGGTTCTCAGAAAGCTTCTTTCCAGATTTCATCAGAGGATATTTCCTTTTTCACCATAGCAATCTATGGGCTTCCAAATATCACTTTGCCAATTCCACAAGAACTGTCTTAGCGAAAGGCTTCTTGAGGGTAAAGCTGTAACTCTGTGAGATGATTTCACAGAACACAAAGAAGTTTCTCAGAAAGCTTCTTTCTCTTTGTTATCCGAGGATATTTCCTTTGGCCCAATAGTCTTCAAAGGGATCCGAAATATCTGTTCTCAGATTCCACAGAAATAAGGCTAGCAAAGAGATCCACGAAATACAGATGTAACTCTGTGAGTGGAAGTCACATATCACAGAGCAGTTTCTCAGAAAGCTTCTTTACAGATTTCATCGGAGGATATTTCCTTTTTCATCATAGTCCTCTAAGGGCTTCCAAATATCACTTTGCCAATTCCACAAGCACTGTCTTAGCGAAAGGCTTCTTTAGGGGAAAGCTGTAACTCTGTGAGATGATGTCCCAGAACACAAAGAAGTTTCTCAGAAAGCTTCTTTCTCTTTTTATCGGAGGATATTTCCTTTGGTCCTATAGTCTTCAAAGGGATTCGAAATATCATTCTCAGATTCCACAGAAATAAGGCTAGCAAAGAGATCCACGAAATACAGATGTAACTCTGTGAGTGGAAGTCACATGTCACAGAGTAGTTTCTCAGAAAGCTTCTTTCCAGATTTCATCGGAGGATATTTCCTTTTTCACCATAGCCCTCTATGGGCTTCCAAATACCACTTTGCCAATTCCACAAGAACTGTCTTAGCGAAAGGCTTCTTGAGGGGAAAGCTGTAACTCTGTGAGATGGTTTCAGAGAACACAAAGAAGTTTCTCAGAAAGCTTCTTTCTCTTTGTTATCGGAGGATATTTCCTTTGGCCCTACAGTCTTCAAAGGGATCCGAAATATCTGTTCTCAGATTCCACAGAAATAAGGCTAGCAAAGAGATCCACGAAATACAGATGTAACTCTGTGAGTGGAAGTCACATATCACAGAGCAGTTTCTCAGAAAGCTTCTTTCCAGATTTCATCGGAGGATATTTCCTTTTTCACCATAGCCCTCTACGGGCTTCCAAATATCACTTTGCCAATTCCACAAGAACTGTCTTATCGAAAGGCTTCTTCAGGGGAAAGCTGTAACTCTGTGAGATGATGTCCCAGAACACAAAGAAGTTTCTCAGAAAGCTTCTTTCTCTTTGTTATCGGAGGATATTTCCTTTGGCCCTATAGTCTTCAAAGGGATCCGAAATATCTGTTCTCAGATTCCACAGAAATAAGGCTAGCAAAGAGATCCACGAAATACAGATGTAGCTCTGTGAGTGGACGTCACATATCACAGAGAAGTTTCTAAGAAAGCTTCTTTCCAGATTTCATCGGAGGATATTTCCTTTTTCACCATAGCCCTCTATGGGCTTCCAAATATCACTTTGCCAATTCCACAAGAACTGTCTTAGCGATAGGCTTCTTGAAGGGAAAGCTGTAACTCTGTGAGATGATTTCACAGAACACAACGAAGTTTCTCAGAAAGCTTCTTTCTCTTTCTTATGGGATTATATTTCATTTGGCCCTATAGACTTCAAAGGGGTTCTAAATATCTGCTCTCAGATTCCACAGAAATAAGGCTAGCAAGGAGATCAACGAAATACAGATGTAACTCTGTGAGTGGAAGTCACATATCCTAGAGCAGTTTCTCAGAAAGCTTCTTTCCAGATTTCATCGGAGGATATTTCCTTTTTCACCATAGCCCTCTATGGGCTTCCAAATATCACTTTGCCAATTCCACAAGCACTGTCTTAGCGAAAGGCTTCTTGAGGGGAAAGCTGTAACTCTATGAGATGATTTCACAGAACACAAAGAAGTTTCTCAGAAAGCTTCTTTCTCTTTGTTATCGGAGGATATTTCCTTTGGCCCTATAGTCTTCAAAGGGATCCGAAATATCTGTTCTCAGATTCCACAGAAATAAGGCTAGCAAAGAGATCCACGAAATACAGATGTAACTCTGTGAGTGGAAGTCACATATCACAGAGCAGTTTCTCAGAAAGCTTCTTTCCAGATTTCATCGGAGGATACTTCCTTTTTCACCATAGCCCTCTATGGGCTTCCAAATATCACTTTGCCAATTCCACAAGAACTGTCTTAGCGAAAGGCTTCTTCATTGGAAAGCTGAAACTCTGTGAGATGATGTCCCAGAACACAAAGAAGTTTCTCAGAAAGCTTCTTTCTCTTTGTTATCGGAGGATATTTCCTTTGGCCCATTAGTCTTCAAAGGGATCCGAAATATCTGTTCTCATATTCCACAGAAATAAGGCTAGCAAAGAGATCCACGAAATACAGATGTAACTCTGTGAGTGGAAGTCACATATCACAGAGCAGTTTCTCAGAAAGCTTCTTTCCAGATTTCATCGGAGGATATTTCCTTTTTCACCATAGCCCTCTATGGGCTTCCAAATATCACTTTGCCAATACCACAAGAACTGTCTTAGCGAAAGGCTTCTTGAGGGGAAAGCTGTAACTCTGTGAGATGATGTCCCAGAACACAAAGAAGTTTCTCAGAAAGCTTCTTTCTCTTTTTATCGGAGGATATTTCCTTTGGTCCTATAGTCTTCAAAGGGATTCGAAATATCGTTCTCAGATTCCACAGAAATAAGGCTAGCAAAGAGATCCACGAAATACAGATGTAACTCTGTGAGTGGAAGTCACATGTCACAGAGTAGTTTCTCAGAAAGCTTCTTTCCAGATTTCATCGGAGGATATTTCCTTTTTCACCATAGCCCTCTATGGGCTTCCAAATACCACTTTGCCAATTCCACAAGAACTGTCTTAGCGAAAGGCTTCTTGAGGGGAAAGCTGTAACTCTGTGAGATGGTTTCAGAGAACACAAAGAAGTTTCTCAGAAAGCTTCTTTCTCTTTGTTATCGGAGGATATTTCCTTTGGCCCTACAGTCTTCAAAGGGATCCGAAATATCTGTTCTCAGATTCCACAGAAATAAGGCTAGCAAAGAGATCCACGAAATACAGATGTAACTCTGTGAGTGGAAGTCACATATCACAGAGCAGTTTCTCAGAAAGCTTCTTTCCAGATTTCATCGGAGGATATTTCCTTTTTCACCATAGCCCTCTACGGGCTTCCAAATATCACTTTGCCAATTCCACAAGAACTGTCTTATCGAAAGGCTTCTTCAGGGGAAAGCTGTAACTCTGTGAGATGATGTCCCAGAACACAAAGAAGTTTCTCAGAAAGCTTCTTTCTCCTTGTTATCGGAGGATATTTCCTTTGGCCCTATAGTCTTCAAAGGGATCCGAAATATCTGTTCTCAGATTCCACAGAAATAAGGCTAGCAAAGAGATCCACGAAATACAGATGTAGCTCTGTGAGTGGACGTCACATATCACAGAGCAGTTTCTCAGAAAGCTTCTTTCCAGATTTCATCGGAGGATATTTCCTTTTTCACCATAGCCCTCTATGGGCTTCCAAATATCACTTTGCCAATTCCACAAGAACTGTCTTAGCGATAGGCTTCTTGAAGGGAAAGCTGTAACTCTGTGAGATGATTTCACAGAACACAAAGAAGTTTCTCAGAAAGCTTCTTTCATTTTGTTATGGGATTATATTTCATTTGGCCCTATAGACTTCAAAGGGGTTCTAAATATCTGCTCTCAGATTCCACAGAAATAAGGCTAGCAAAGAGATCCACGATATACAGATGTAACTCTGTGAGTGGAAGTCACATATCACAGAGCAGTTTCTCAGAAAGCTTCTTTCCAGATTTCATCGGAGGATATTTCCTTTTTCACCATAGCCCTCTATGGGCTTCCAAATATCACTTTGCCAATTCCACAAGCACTGTCTTAGCGAAAGGCTTCTTGAGGGGAAAGCTGTAACTCTATGAGATGATTTCACAGAACACAAAGAAGTTTCTCAGAAAGCTTCTTTCTCTTTGTTATCGGAGGATATTTCCTTTGGCCCTATAGTCTTCAAAGGGATCCGAAATATCTGTTCTCAGATTCCACAGAAATAAGGCTAGCAAAGAGATCCACGAAATACAGATGTAACTCTGTGAGTGGAAGTCACATATCACAGAGCAGTTTCTCAGAAAGCTTCTTTCCAGATTTCATCGGAGGATACTTCCTTTTTCACCATAGCCCTCTAGGGGCTTCCAAATATCACTTTGCCAATTCCACAAAAACTGTCTTAGCGAAAGGCTTCTTCATTGGAAAGCTGAAACTCTGTGAGATGATGTCCCAGAACACAAAGAAGTTTCTCAGAAAGCTTCTTTCTCTTTGTTATCGGAGGATATTTCCTTTGGCCCATTAGTCTTCAAAGGGATCCGAAATATCTGTTCTCATATTCCACAGAAATAAGGCTAGCAAAGAGATCCACGAAATACAGATGTAACTCTGTGAGTGGAAGTCACATATCACAGAGCAGTTTCTCAGAAAGCTTCTTTCCAGATTTCATCGGAGGATATTTCCTTTTTCACCATAGCCCTCTATGGGCTTCCAAATATCACTTTGCCAATACCACAAGAACTGTCTTAGCGAAAGGCTTCTTGAGGGGAAAGCTGTAACTCTGTGAGATGATTTCACAGAACACAAAGAAGTTTCTCAGAAAGCTTCTTTCTCTTTTTTATGGGATTATATTACATTTGGCCCTATAGCCTTCAAAGGGATTCTAAATATCTGCTCTCAGATTCCACAGAAATAAGGCTAGCAAAGAGATCCACGAAATACAGATGTAACTCTGTGAGTGGAAGTCACATATCGCAGAGCAGTTTCTCAGAAAGCTTCTTTCCAGATTTCATCGGAGGATATTTCCTTTTTCACCATAGCCGTCTATGGACTTCCAAATTTCACTTTGCCAATTCCACAAGAACTGTCTTAGCGAAAGGCTTCTTCATTGGAAAGCTGAAACTCTGTGAGGTGATGTCCCAGAACAAAAGAAGTTTCTCAGAAAGCTTCTTTCTCTTTGTTATCGGAGGATATTTCCTTTGGCCCATTAGTCTTCAAAGGGATCCGAAATATCTGTTCTCAGATTCCACAGAAATAAGGCTAGCAAAGAGATCCACGAAATACAGATGTAACTCTGTGAGTGGAAGTCACATATCACAGAGCAGTTTCTCAAAAAGCTTCTTTCCAGATTTCATCGGAGGATATTTCCTTTTTCACCATAGCCCTCTATGGGCTTCCAAATATCACTTTGCCAATTCCACAAGAACTGTCTTAGCGAAAGGCTTCTTGAGGGGAAAGCTGTAACTCTGTGAGATGATTTCAAAGAACACAAAGAAGATTCTCAGAAAGCTTCTGTCTCTTTGTTATGGGATTATATTACATTTGGCCCTATAGTCTTCAAAGGGATTCTAAATATCTGCTCTCAGATTCCACAGAGATAAGGCTAGCAAGGAGAACCACGAAATACAGATGTAAGTCTGTGAGTGGAAGTCACTTATCACAGAGCAGGTTCTCAGAAAGCTTCTTTCCAGATTTCATCGGAGGATATTTCCTTTTTCACCATAGCAATCTATGGGTTTCCAAATATCACTTTGCCAATTCCACAAGAACTGTCTTAGCGAAAGGCTTCTTGAGGGGAAAGCTGTAACTCTGTGAGATGATTTCACAGAACACAAAGAAGTTTCTCAGAATGCTTCTTTCTCTTTGTTATCCGAGGATATTTCCTTTGGCCCTATAGTCTTCAAAGGGATCTTAAATATCTGTTCTCAGATTCCACGGAAATAAGGCTAGCAAAGAGATCCACGAAATACAGATGTAACTCTGTGACTGGAAGTCACATATCACAGAGCAGTTTCTCAGAAAGCTTCTTTCCAGATTTCATCAGAGGATATTTCCTTTTTCTTCATAGCCAACTATGGGCTTCCAAATATCACTTTGCCAATTCCACAAGCACTGTCTTAGCGAAAGGCTTCTTGAGGGGAAAGCTGTAACTCTGTGAGATGATGTCCCAGAACACAAAGAAGTTTCTCAGAAAGTTTCTTTCTCTTTTTATCGGAGGATATTTCCTTTGGTCCTATAGTCTTCAAAGGGATTCGAAATATCATTTCTCAGATTCCACAGAAATAAGGCTAGCAAAGAGATCCACGAAATACAGATGTAACTCTGTGAGTGGAAGTCACATGTCACAGAGTAGTTTCTCAGAAAGCTTCTTTCCAGATTTCATCGGAGGATATTTCCTTTTTCACCATAGCCCTCTATGGGCTTCCAAATATCACTTTGCCAATTCCACAAGAACTGTCTTAGCAAAAGGCTTCTTGAGGGGAAAGCTGTAACTCTGTGAGATGATTTCACAGAACACAAAGAAGTTTCTCAGAAAGCTTCTGTCTCTTTGTTATGGGATTATATTACATTTGGCCCTATAGTCTTCAAAGGGATTCTAAATATCTGCTCTCAGATTCCACAGAAATAAGGCTAGCAAGGAGATCCACGAAATACAGATGTAACTCTGTGAGTGGAAGTCACATATCCCAGAGCAGGTTCTCAGAAAGCTTCTTTCCAGATTTCATCGGAGGATATTTCCTTTTTCACCCTAGCAATCTATGGGCTTCCAAATATCACTTTGCCAATTCCAAAAGAACTGTCTTAGCGAAAGGCTTCTTGAGGGGAAAGCTGTAACTCTGTGAGATGATTTCACAGAACACAAAGAAGTTTCTCAGAAAGCTTCTTTCTCTTTGTTATCCGAGGATATTTCCTTTGGCCCTGTTGTCTTCAAAGGGATCCGAAATATCTGTTCTCAGATTCCACAGAAATAAGGCTAGCAAAGAGATCCACGAAATACAGATGTAACTCTCTGAGTGGAAGTCACATATCACAGAGCAGTTTCTCAGAAAGCTTCTTTCCAGATTTCATCGGAGGATATTTCCTTTTTCATCATAGCCCTCTATGGGCTTCCAAATATCACTTTGCCAATTCCACAAGCACTGTCTTAGCGAAAGGCTTCTTTAGGGGAAAGCTGTAACTCTGTGAGGTGATGTCCCAGAACACAAAGAAGTTTCTCAGAAAGCTTCTTTCTCTTTTTATCGGAGGATATTTCCTTTGGTCCTATATTCTTTAAAGGGATTCGAAATATCGTTCTCAGATTCCACAGAAATAAGGCTAGCAAAGAGATCCACGAAATACAGATGTAACTCTGTGAGTGGAAGTCACATGTCACAGAGCAGTTTCTCAGAAAGCTTCTTTCCAGATTTCATCGGAGGATATTTCCTTTTTCACCATAGCCCTCTATGGGCTTCCAAATATCACTTTGCCAATTCCACAAGAACTGTCATAGCGAAAGGCTTCTTGAGGGGAAAGCTGTAACTCTGTGAGATGATTTCACAGAACACAAAGAAGTTTCTCAGAAAGCTTCTTTCTCTTTGTTATCGGAGGATATTTCCTTCGACCCCAGGGTCTTCAAAGGGATCCAAAATATCAGTTCTCAGATTCCACAGAAATAAGGCTAGCAAAGAGATCCACGAAATACAGATGTAACTCTGTGAGTTTAAGTCACATATCACAGAGCAGTTTCTCAGAAAGCTTCTTTCCAGATTTCATGGGAGGATATTTCCTTTTTCAACATAGCCCTCTATGGGCTTCAAATATCACTTTTCCAATTCCACAAGAACTGTCTTAGCGAAAGGCTTCTTGAGGGGAAAGCTGTAACTCTGTGAGATGATTTCACAGAACACAAAGAAGTTTCTCAGAAAGTTTCTTTCTCTTTGTTATGGGATTATATTACATTTGGCCCTATAGTCTTCAAAGGGATCCGAAATATCTCTTCTCAGATTCCACAGAAATAAGGCTAGCAAAGAGATCCCCGAAATACAGATGTAACTCTGTGAGTGGAAGTCACATATCACAGAGCAGTTTCTCAGAAAGCTTCTTTCCAGATTTCATCGGAGGATATTTCCTTTTTCACCATAGCCCTCTAGGCGCTTCCAAATATCACTTTGCCAATTCCACAAGAACTGTCTTGGCGAAAGGCTTCTTCAGGGGAAAGCTGTAAGTCTGTGAGATGATGTCCCAGAAAACAAAGAAGTTTCTCAGAAAGCTTCTTTCTCTTTGTTATCGGAGGATATTTCCTTTGGCC
Organism: Macaca mulatta; assembly: GCF_049350105.2. NCBI lineage: Eukaryota > Metazoa > Chordata > Mammalia > Primates > Cercopithecidae > Macaca > Macaca mulatta. The sequence goes on from NC_133417.1 coordinate 35,859,750, forward strand.
CTATAATCTTCAAAGGGATCCGAAATATCTATTCTCAGATTCCACAGAAATAAGGCTAGCAAAGAGATCCACGAAATACAGATGTAACTCTGTGAGTGGAAGTCACATGTCACAGAGCAGTTTCTCAGAAAGCTTCTTTCCAGATTTCATCGGAGGATATTTCCTTTTTCACCATAGCCCTCTACGGGCTTCCAAATATCACTTTGCCAATTCCACAAGAACTGTCTTAGCGAAAGGCTTCTTGAGGGGAAAGCTGTAACTCTGTGAGATGATTTCACAGAACACAAAGAAGTTTCTCAGAAAGCTTCTTTCTCTTTGTTATCGGAGGATATTTCTTATGGCCCTACAGTCTTCAAAGGGATCCGAAATATCTGTTCTCAGATTCCACAGAAATAAGGCTAGCAAAGAGATCCATGAAATACAGATGTAACTCTGTGAGTGGAAGTCACATATCACAGAGCAGTTTCTCAGAAAGCTTCTTTCCAGATTTCATCGGAGGATATTTCCTTTTTCACCATAGCCCTCTATGGGCTTCCAAATATCACTTTGCCAATTCCACAAGAACTGTCTTAGCGAAAGGTTTCTTCAGGGGAAAGCTGTAACTCTGTGAGATGATGTCCCAGAACACAAAGAAGTTTCTCAGAAAGCTTCCTTCTCTTTGTTATCGGAGGATATTTCCTTTGGCCCTATAGTCTTCAAAGGGATCAGAAATATCTGTTCTCAGATTCCACAGAAATAAGGCTAGCAAAGAGATCCACGAAATACAGATGTAACTCTGTGAGTGGAAGTCACATATCACAGAGCAGATTCTCAGAAAGCTTCTTTCCAGATTTCATCGGAGGATATTTCCTTTTTCACCATAGCACTCTATGGGCTTCCAAATATCACTTTGCCAATTCCACAAGAACTGTCTTAGCGATAGGCTTCTTGAAGGGAAAGCTGTAACTCTGTGAGATGATTTCACAGAACACAAAGAAGTTTCTCAGAAAGCTTCTTTCTCTTTGTTATCGGAGGATATTTCATTTGGCCCTATAGTCTTAAAAGGGGTTCTAAATATCTGCTCTCAGATTCCACAGAAATAAGGCTAGCAAGGAGATCCACGAAATACAGATGTAACTCGGTGAGTGGAAGTCACATATCCTGGAGCAGTTTCTCAGAAAGCTTCTTTCCAGATTTCATCAGAGGATATTTCCTTTTTCACCATAGCCCTCTATGGGCTTCCAAATTTAACTTTGCCAATTCCACAAGAACTGTCTTAGCGAAAGGCTTCTTCATTGGAAAGCTGAAATTCTGTGGGATGATGTCCCAGAACACAAAGAAGTTTCTCAGAAAGCTTCTTTCTCTTTGTTATCGGAGGATATTTCCTTTGGCCCATTAGTCTTCAAAGGGATCCGAAATATCTGTTCTCAGATTCCACAGAAATAAGGCTAGCAAAGAGATCCACGAAATACAGATGTAACTCTGTGAGTGGAAGTCACATATCACAGAGCAGTTTCTCAGAAAGCTTCTTTCCAGATTTCATCGGAGGATATTTCCTTTTTCACCATAGCCCTCTATGGGCTTCCAAATATCACTTTGCCAATTCCACAAGAACTGTCTTAGCGAAAGGCTTCTTGAGGGGAAAGCTGTAACTCTCTGAGATGATGTCCCAGAACACAAAGAAGTTTCTCAGAAAGCTTCTTTCTCTTTGTTATCGGAGGATATTTCCTTTGGTCCTATAGTATTCAAAGGGATCCGAAATATCGTTCTCAGATTCCACAGAAATAAGGCTAGCAAAGAGATCCACGAAATACAGATGTAACTCTGTGAGTGGAAGTCACATATCACAGAGCAGTTTCTCAGAAAGCTTCTTTCCAGATTTCATCGGAGGATATTTCCTTTTCCACCATAGCCCTCTATGGGCTTCCAAATATCACTTTGCCAATTCCACAAGAACTGTCTTCGCGAAAGGCTTCTTGAGGGGAAAGCTGTATCTCTGTGAGATGATTTCACAGAACACAAAGAAGTTTCTCAGAAAGCTTCTTTATCTTTGTTATCGGAGGATATTTCCTTCGACCCCAGGTTCTTCAAAGGGATCCGAAATATCTGTTCTCAGATTCCACAGAAATAAGGCTACCAAGGAGTTCCACGAAATACAGATGTAACTCTGTGAGTGGAAGTCACATATCACAGAGCAGTTTCTCAGAAAGCTCTTTCCAGATTTCATTGGAGGATATTTCCTTTTTCACCATAGCCTTCAATGGGCTTCCAAATATCACTTTGCCAATTCCACAAGAACTGTCTTAGCGAAAGGCTTCTTGAGGGGAAAGCTGTAACTCTGTGATATGATTTCACAGAACACAAAGAAGTTTCTCAGAAAGCTTCTTTCTCTTTGTTATCGGAGGATATTTGCTTTGGCCCTATAGTCTTCAAAGGGATCCGAATTATCTGTTCTCAGATTCCACAGAAATAAGGCTAGCAAAGAGATCCACGAAATACAGATGTAACTCTCTGAGTGGAAGTCACATATCACAGAGCAGTTTCTCAGAAAGCTTCTTTCCAGATTTCATCGGAGGATATTTCCTTTTTCACCATAGCCCTCTATGGGCTTCCAAATATCACTTTGCCAATTCCACAAGAACTGTCTTAGCGAAAGGCTTCTTGAGGGGAAAGCTGTAATTCTGTGAGATGATTTCACAGAACACAAAGAAGTTTCTCAGAAAGCTTCTTTCTCTTTGTTATCGGAGGATATTTCCTTTGGCCCTATAGTCTTCAAAGGGATTCTAAATATCTGCTCTCAGATTCCACAGAAATAAGGCTAGCAAGGAGATCCACGAAATACAGATGTAACTCTGTGAGTGGAAGTCACATATCACAGAGCAGTTTCTCAGAAACTTTCTTTCCAGATTTCATCGGAGGATATTTCCTTTTTCACCGTAGCCCTCTATGGGCTTCCAAATATCACTTTGCCAATTCCACAAGAACTGTCTTAGCGAAAGGCTTCTTTAGGGGAAAGCTGTAACTCTGTGAGATGATTTCAGAGAACACAAAGAAGTTTCTCAGAAAGCTTCTTTCTCTTTGTTATCGGAGGATATTTCCTTTGGCCCTATAGTCTTCAAAGGGATCCGAAATATCTGTTTTCAGATTCCACAGAAATAAGGCTAGCAAAGAGATCCACGAAATACAGATGTAACTCTGTGAGTGGAAGTCACATATTAAAGAGCAGTTTCTCAGAAAGCTTCTTTCCAGATTTCATCGGAGGATATTTCCTTTTTCACCATAGCCCTCTACGGGCTTCCAGATATCACTTTGCCAATTCCACAAGAACTGTCTTAGCGAAAGGCTTCTTGAGGGGAAAGCTGTAACTCTGTGAGATGATTTCACAGAACACAAAGAAGTTTCTCAGAAAGCTTTTTTCTCTTTGTTGTCGGAGGATATTTCCTTTGGCCCTATAGTCTACAAAGGGATCCGAAATATCTGTTCTCAGATTCCACAGAAATAAGGCTCGCAAAGAGATCCACGAAATACAGATGTAACACTGTGAGTGGAAGTCACATATCACAGAGCAGTTTCTCAGAAAGCTTCTTTCCAGATTTCATCGGAGGATATTTCCTTTTTCACCATAGCCCTCTACGGGCTTCCAAATATCATTTTGCCAATTCCACAAGAACTGTCTTAGCGAAAGGCTTCTTGAGGCGAAAGCTGTAATTCTGTGAGATGATTTCACAGAACACAAAGAAGTTTCTCAGAAAGCTTCTTTCTCTTTGTTATCGGAGGATATTTCCTTTGGCCCTATAGTCTTCAAAGGGATTCTAAATATCTGCTCTCAGATTCCACAGAAATAAGGCTAGCAAGGAGATCCACGAAATACAGATGTAACTCTGTGAGTGGAAGTCACATATCACAGAGCAGTTTCTCAGAAAGCTTCTTTCCAGATTTCATCGGAGGATATTTCCTTTTTCACCATAACCCTCTATGGGCTTCCAAATATCACTTTGCCAATTCCACAAGAACTGTCTTAGCGAAAGGCTCTTTGAGGGGAAAGCTGTAACTCTGTGAGATGATTTCACAGAACACAATGAAGTTTCTCAGAAAGCTTCTTTCTCTTTGTTATCGGAGGATATTTCCTTTGGCCCTATAGTCTTCAAAGGGATCCGAAATATCTGTTCTCAGATTCTACAGAAATAAGGCTAGCAAAGAGATCCAAGAAATACAGATGTAACTCTGTGAGTGGAAGTCACATATCCCAGAGCAGTTTCTCAGAAAGCTTCTTTCCAGATTTCATCGGAAGATAATTCCTTTTTCACCATAGCCCTCTATGGGCTTCAAAATATCACTTTTCCAATTCCACAAGAACTATCTTAGCGAAAGGCTTCTTGAGGGGAAAGCTGTAACTCTGTGAGATGATTTCACAGAACACAATGAAGTTTCTCAGAAAGCTTCTTTCTTTTTGTTATCGGAGGATATTTCCTTTGGCCCTATAGTCTTCAAAGGGATTCGAAATATCTGTTCTCAGATTCCACAGAAATAAGGCTAGCAAAGAGATCCACGAAATACAGATGTAACTCTGTGAGTGGAAGTCACATATCACAGAGCAGTTTCTCAGAAAGCTTCTTTGCAGATTTCATCGGAGGATATTTCCTTTTTCACCATAGCCCTCTATGGGCTTCCAAATATCACTTTGCCATTTCCACAAGAACTGTCTTAGCGAAAGGATTCTTGAGGGGAAAGCTGTAACTCTGTGAGATGATGTCCCACAACACAAAGAAGTTTCTCAGAAAGCTTCTTTCTCTTTGTTATCGGAGGATATTTCCTTTGGCCCTATAGTCTTCAAAGGGATCCGAAATATCTGTTCTCAGATTCCACAGAAATAAGGCCAGCAAAGAGATCCACGAAATACCGATGTAACTCTGTGAGTGGAAGTCACATATCACAGAGCAGTTTCTCAGAAAGCTTCTTTGCAGAATTCATCGGAGGATATTTCCTTTTTCACCATAGCCCTAAATGGGCTTCCAAATATCACTTTGCCAATTCCACAAGAACTGTATTAACGAAAGGCTTCTTGAGGGGAAAGCTGTAACTCTGTGAGTTGATTTCACAGAACACAAAGAAGTTTCTCAGAAAGCTTCTTTCTCTTTGTTATGGGAGGATATTTACTTTGGCCCTATAGTCTTCAAAGGGATCCGAAATATCTGTTCTCAGATTCCACAGAAATAAGGCTAGCAAAGAGATCCACGAAACACAGATGTAACTCTGTGAGTGGAAGTCACATATCACAGAGCAGTTACTCAGAAAGATTCTTTCCAGATTTCATCAGAGGACATTTCCTTTTTCACCATAGTCCTCTATGGGCTTCCAGATATCACTTTGCCAATTACACAAGAACTGTCTTAGCGAAAGGCTTCTTGAGGGGAAAGCTGTAACTCTGTGAGATGATTTCACAGAACACAATGAAGTTTCTCAGAAAGCTTTTTTCTCTCTGTTATCGCAGGATATTTCCCTTGGCCCTATAGTCTTCAAAGGGATCCGAAATATCTGTTCTCAGATTCCACAGAAATAAGGCTAGCAAAGAGATCCACGAAATACAGATATAACTCTGTGATTGGAAGTCACATATCACAGAGCAGTTTCTCAGAAAGCTTCTTTCCAGATTTCATCGGAGGATATTTCCTTTTTCACCATAGCCCTCTATGAGCTTCCAGATATCACTTTGCCAATTTCACAAGAATTGTGTTAGCGAAAGGCTTCTTGAGGGGAAAGCTGTAACTCTGTGAGATGATTTCACAGAACACAAAGAAGTTTCTCAGAAAGCTTCTTTCTCTTTGTTATCGGAGGATATTTCCTTTGGCCCTATGGTCTTCAAAGGGATCCGAAATATCTGTTCTCAGATTCCACAGAAATCAGCCTAGCAAAGAGATCCACGAAATACAGATGTAACTCTGTGAGTGTAAGTCACATATAACAGAGCAGTTTCTCAGAAAGCTTCTTTCCAGATTTCATCGGAGGATATTTCCTTTTTCACCGTACCCCTCTAGGGGCTTCCAAATATCACTTTGCCAATTCCACAAGAACTGTCTTAGCGAAAGGCTTCTTGAGGGGAAAGCTGTAACTCTGTGAGATGATTTCACAGAACACAAAGAAGTTTCTCAGAAAGCTTCTTTCTCTTTGTTATCGGATTATATTACATTTGGCCCTATAGTCATCAAAGGGATTCTAAATATCTGCTCTCAGATTCCAAAGAAATAAGGCTAGCAAGGAGATCCACGAAATACAGATGTAACTCTGTGAGTGAAAGTCATATATCCCAGAGCAGTTTCTCAGAAAGCTTTTTCCAGATTTCATCTGAGGATATTTCCTTTTTCACCATAGCCCTCTAGGGGTTCCAAATATCACTTTGCCAATTCCACAAGAACTGTCTTAGCGAAAGGCTTCTAGAGGGGAAAGCTGTAACTCTGTGAGATGATTTCACAGAACACAAAGAAGTTTCTCAGAAAGCTTCTTTCTCTTTGTTATCGGAGGATATTTCTTTTGGCCCTATAGTCTTCAAAGGGATCCGAAATATCTGTTCTCAGATTCCACAGAAATAAGTCTAGCAAAGAGATCCACGAAATACAGACGTAACTCTGTGAGTGGAAGTCACATATCACAGAGCAGTTTCTCAGAAAGTTTCTTTCCAGATTTCATCGGAGGATATTTCCTTTTTCACCAAAGCCCTCTATGGGCTTCCAAATATCACTTTTCCAATTCCACAAGAACTGTCTTAGCGAAAGGCTTCTTGAGGGGAAAGCTGTAACTCTGTGAGATGATTTCACAGAACACAATAAGTTTCTCAGAAAGCTTCTTTCTCTTTGTTATCGGAGGATATTTCCTTTGGCCTTATAGTCTTCAAAGGGATTCGAAATATCTGTTCTCAGATACCACAGAAATAAGGCTAGCAAAGAGATCCACGAAATACAGATGTAACTCTGTGAGTGGAAGTCACATATCACAGAGCAGTTTCTCAAAAAGCTTCTTTCCAGATTTCATCGGAGGATATTTCCTTTTTCACCATAGCCCTCTATGGTCTTCCAAATATCACTTTGCCAATTCCACAAGAACTGTCTTAGCGAAAGGCTTCTTGAGGGGAAACCTGTAACTCAGTGAGATGATTTCACAGAACACAAAGTAGTTTCTCAGAAAGCTTCTTTCTCTTTGTTATCGGATTATATTACATTTGGCCCTATATTCTTCAAAGGGATTCTAAATATCTGCTCTCAGATTCCACAGAAATAAGGCTAGCAAGGAGATCCACGAAATACAGTTGTAACTCTGTGAGTGGAAGTCACATATCCCAGAGCAGTTTCTCAGAAAGCTTCTTTCCAGATTTCATCTGAGGATATTTCCTTTTTCACCATAGCCATCTATGGGCTTCCAAATATCATTTTGCCAATTCCACAAAGGGATCCGAAATATCTGTTCTCAGATTCCACAGAAATAAGGCTAGCAAAGAGATCCACGAAATACAGATGTAACTCTGTCAGTGGAAGTCACATATCACAGAGCAGTTTCTCAGAAAGTTTCTTTCCAGATTTCATCGGAGGATATTTCCTTTTTCACCATAGCCCTCTATGGGCTTCCAAATATCACTTTGCCAATTCCACAAGAACTGTCTTAGCGAAAGGCTTCTTGAGGGGAAAGCTGTAACTCTGTGTGATGATGTCCCAGAACACAAAGAAATTTCTCAGAAAGCTTCTTTCTCTTTGTTATCGGAGGATATTTCCTTTGGCCCTATAGTCTTCAAAGGGATCCGAAATATCTGTTCTCAGATTCCACAGAAATAAGGCTAGCAAAGAGATCCACGAAGTACAGATGTAACTCTGTGAGTGGAAGTCACATATCCCAGAGCAGTTTCTCAGAAAGCTTCTTTGCAGATTTCATCGGAGGATATTTCCTTTTTCACCATAGCCCTCTATGGGCTTCCAAATATCACTTTGCCAATTCCACAAGAACTGTCTTAGCGAAAGGCTTCTTGAGGGGAAAGCTGTAACTCTGTGAGATGATTTCACAGAACACAAAGAAGTTTCTCAGGAAGCTTCTTTCTCTTTGTTATGGGAGGATATTTCCTTTGGCCCTATAGTCTTCAAAGTGATCCAAAATATCTGTTCTCAGATTCCACAGAAATAAGGCTAGCAAAGAGACCCACGAAATACAGATGTAACTCTGTGAGTGGAAGTCACATATCACAGATCAGTTTCTCAGAAAGCTTCTTTCCAGATTTCATCGGAGGATATTTCCTTTTTCACCATAGCCCTCTATGGGCTTCCGAATATCACTTTGCCAATTCCAGAAGAACTGTATTAACGAAAGGTTTCTTGAGGGGAAAGCTTTAACTCTGTGAGATGATTTCACAGAACACAAAGAAGTTTCTCAGAAAGCTTCTTTCTCTTTGTTATCGGAGGTTATTTCCTTTGGCCCTATGGTCTTCAAAGGGATCCGAAATATCTGTTCTCAGATCCCACAGAAATAAGGCTAGCAAAGAGACCCACGAAATACAGATGTAACTCTGTGAGTGGAAGTCACATATCACAGAGCAGTTTCTCAGAAAGCTTCTTTCCAGATTTCATCGGAGGATATTTCCTTTTTCACCATAGCCCTCTATAGGCTTCCAGATATCACTTTGCCAATTCCACAAGAACGGTCTTAGCGAAAGGCTTCTTGAGGGGAAACCTGTAACTCTGTGAGATGATTTCACAGAACACAAAGAAGTTTCTCAGAAAGCATCTTTCTCTTTGTTATCGGAGGATATTTCCTTTGACCCTATAGTCTTCCAAGGGATTCTAAATATCTGCTCTCAGATTCCATAGAAATAAGGCTAGCAAAGAGATCCACCAAATACAGATGTAACTCTGTGAGTGGAAGTCACATATCACAGAGCAGTTTCTCAGAAAGCTTCTTTCCAGATTTCATCGGAGGATATTTCCTTTTTCACCATAGCCCTCTATGGTCTTCCAAATATCACTTTGCCAATTCCACAAGAACTGTCTTAGCGAAAGGCTTCTTGAGGGGAAACCTGTAACTCAGTGAGATGATTTCACAGAACACAAAGTAGTTTCTCAGAAAGCTTCTTTCTCTTTGTTATCGGATTATATTACATTTGGCCCTATATTCTTCAAAGGGATTCTAAATATCTGCTCTCAGATTCCACAGAAATAAGGCTAGCAAGGAGATCCACGAAATACAGTTGTAACTCTGTGAGTGGAAGTCACATATCCCAGAGCAGTTTCTCAGAAAGCTTCTTTCCAGATTTCATCTGAGGATATTTCCTTTTTCACCATAGCCATCTATTGGCTTCCAAATATCATTTTGCCAATTCCACAAAGGGATCCGAAATATCTGTTCTCAGATTCCACAGAAATAAGGCTAGCAAAGAGATCCACGAAATACAGATGTAACTCTGTCAGTGGAAGTCACATATCACAGAGCAGTTTCTCAGAAAGTTTCTTTCCAGATTTCATCGGAGGATATTTCCTTTTTCACCATAGCCCTCTATGGGCTTCCAAATATCACTTTGCCAATTCCACAAGAACTGTCTTAGCGAAAGGCTTCTTGAGGGGAAAGCTGTAACTCTGTGTGATGATGTCCCAGAACACAAAGAAATTTCTCAGAAAGCTTCTTTCTCTTTGTTATCGGAGGATATTTCCTTTGGCCCTATAGTCTTCAAAGGGATCCGAAATATCTGTTCTCAGATTCCACAGAAATAAGGCTAGCAAAGAGATCCACGAAGTACAGATGTAACTCTGTGAGTGGAAGTCACATATCCCAGAGCAGTTTCTCAGAAAGCTTCTTTGCAGATTTCATCGGAGGATATTTCCTTTTTCACCATAGCCCTCTATGGGCTTCCAAATATCACTTTGCCAATTCCACAAGAACTGTCTTAGCGAAAGGCTTCTTGAGGGGAAAGCTGTAACTCTGTGATATGATTTCACAGAACACAAAGAAGTTTCTCAGAAAGCTTCTTTCTCTTTGTTATCGCAGGATATTTCCTTAGGCCCTATAGTCTTCAAAGTGATCCAAAATATCTGTTCTCAGATTCCACAGAAATAAGGCTAGCAAAGAGACCCACGAAATACAGATGTAACTCTGTGAGTGGAAGTCACATATCACAGATCAGTTTCTCAGAAAGCTTCTTTCCAGATTTCATCGGAGGATATTTCCTTTTTCACCATAGCCCTCTATGGGCTTCCGAATATCACTTTGCCAATTCCAGAAGAACTGTATTAACGAAAGGTTTCTTGAGGGGAAAGCTTTAACTCTGTGAGATGATTTCACAGAACACAAAGAAGTTTCTCAGAAAGCTTCTTTCTCTTTGTTATCAGAGGTTATTTCCTTTGGCCCTATGGTCTTCAAAGGGATCCGAAATATCTGTTCTCAGATCCCACAGAAATAAGGCTACCAAAGAGACCCACGAAATACAGATGTAACTCTGTGAGTGGAAGTCACATATCACAGAGCAGTTTCTCAGAAAGCTTCTTTCCAGATTTCATCGGAGGATATTTCCTTTTTCACCATAGCCCTCTATAGGCTTCCAGATATCACTTTGCCAATTCCACAAGAACGGTCTTAGCGAAAGGCTTCTTGAGGGGAAACCTGTAACTCTGTGAGATGATTTCACAGAACACAAAGAAGTTTCTCAGAAAGCTTCTTTCTCTTTGTTATCGGAGGATATTTCCTTTGACCCTATAGTCTTCCAAGGGATTCTAAATATCTGCTCTCAGATTCCATAGAAATAAGGCTAGCAAAGAGATCCACCAAATACAGATGTAACTCTGTGAGTGGAAGTCACATATCACAGAGCAGTTTCTCAGAAAGCTTCTTTCCAGATTTCATCGGAGGATATTTCCTTTTTCACCATAGCCCTCTATGGGCTTCCAAATATCACTTTGCCAATTCCACAAGAACTGTCTTCGCGAAAGGCTCCTTGAGGGGAAAGCTGCAACTCTGTGAGATGATTTCACAGAACACAATGAAGTTTCTCAGAAAGCTTCTTTCTCTTTGTTATCGGAGGATATTTCCTTTGGCCCTATAGTCTTCAAAGGGATCCGAAATATCTGTTCTCAGATTCTACAGAAATAAGGCTAGCAAAGAGATCCACGAAATACAGATGTAACTCTGTGAGTGGAAGTCACATATCACAGAGCAGTTTCTCAGAAAGCTTCTTTCCATATTTCATCGGAGGATATTTCCTTTTTCACCATAGCCCTCTATGGGCTTCCAATTATCACTTTGCCAATTCCACAAGAACTGTCTTAGCGAAAGTCTTCTTGAGGGGAAAGCTGTAACTCTGTGAGATGATTTCACAGAACACAAAGAAGTTTCTCAGAAAGCGTCTTTCTCTTTGTTATCGGATTATATTACATTTGGCCCTATAGTCTTCAAAGGGATTCTAAATATCTGCTCTCAGATTCCACAGAAATAAGGCTAGCAAGGAGATCCACGAAATACAGATGTAACTCTGTGAGTGGAAGTCACATATCCCAGAGCAGTTTCTCAGAAAGCTTCTTTCCAGATTTCATCTGAGGATATTTCCTTTTTCACCATAGCCCTCTAAGGGCTTCCAAATATCATTTTGCCAATTCCACAAGAACTGTGTTAGCGAAAGGCTTCTTGAGGAGAAAGCTGTAACTCTGTGAGATGATTTCACAGAACACAAAGAAGTTTCTCAGAAAGCTTCTTTCTCTTTGTTATCGGAGGATATTTCCTTTGGCCCTATAGTGTTCAAAGGGATCTTAAATATCTGTTCTCAGATTCCACAGAAATAAGGCTAGCAAAGAGACCCACGAAATACAGATGTAACTCTGTGAGTGGAAGTCACATATCACAGAGCAGTTTCTCAGAAAGCTTCTTTCCAGATTTCATCGGAGGATATTTCCTTTTTCACCATAGCCCTCTATGGGCTTCCAGATATCACTTTGCCAATTCCACAAGTACTGTCTTAGCGAAAGGCTTCTTGAGGGGAAAGCTGTAACTCTGTGAGATGATTTCACAGAACACAAAGAAGTTTCTCAGAAAGCTTTTTTCTCTTTGTTATTGGAGGATATTTCCTTTGGCCCTATAGTCTATAAAGGGATCCGAAATATCTGTTCTCAGATTCCACAGAAATAAGGCTAGCAAAGAGATACACGAAATACAGATGTAACTCAGTGAGTGGAAGTCACATATCACAGAGCAGTTTCTCAGAAAGCTTCTTTCCAGATTTCATCGGAGGATATTTCCTTTTTCACCATAGCCCTCTATGGGCTTCTAAATATCACTTTGCCAATTCCACAAGAACTGTCTTAGCGAAAGGCTTCTTGAGGGGAAAGCTGTATTTCTGTGAGATGATTTCACAGAACAGAAAGAAGTTTCTCAGAAAGCTTCTTTCTCTTTGTTATCGGAGGATATTTCCTTTGGCCCTGTAGTCTTCAAAGGGATTGTAAATATCTGCTCTCAGATTCCACAGAAATAAGGCTAGCAAGGAGATCCACGAAATACAGATGTAACTCTGTGAGTGGAAGTCACATATCACAGAGCAGTTTCTCAGAAACCTTCTTTCCAGATTTCATCGGAGGATATTTCCTTTTTCACCATAGCCCTCTATGGGCTTCCAAATATCACTTTGCCAATTCCACAAGAACTGTCTTAGCGAAAGGCTCTTTGAGGGGAAAGCTGCAACTCTGTGAGATGATTTCACAGAACACAATGAAGTTTCTCAGAAAGCTTCTTTCTCTTTGTTATCGGAGGATATTTCCTTTGGCCCTATAGTCTTCAAAGGGATCCGAAATATCTGTTCTCAGATTCTACATAAATAAGGCTAGCAAAGAGATCCACGAAATACAGATGTAACTCTGTGAGTGGAAGTCACATATCACAGAGCAGTTTCTCAGAAAGCTTCGTTTCCAGATTTCATCGGAAGATATTTCCTTTTTCACCATAGCCCTCTATGGGCTTCCAAATATCACTTTTCCAATTCCACAAGAACTATATTAGCGAAAGGCTTCTTGAGGGGAAAGCTGTAACTCTGTGAGATGATTTCACAGAACACAATGAAGTTTCTCAGAAAGCTTCTTTCTTTTTGTTATCGGAGGATATTTCCCTTGGCCCTATAGTCTTCAAAGGGATCCGAAATATCTGTTCTCAGATTCCACAGAAATATGGCTAGCAAAGAGATCAACGAAATACAGATGTAACTCTGTGAGTGGAAGTCACATATCCCAGAGCAGTTTCTCAGAAAGCTTCTTTCCAGATTTCATCGGAGGATATTTCCTTTTTCACCGTACCCCTCTATGGGCTTCCAAATATCATTTTGCCAATTCCACAAGAACTGTGTTAGCGAAAGGCTTCTTGAGGAGAAAGCTGTAACTCTGTGAGATGATTTCACAGAACACAAAGAAGTTTCTCAGAAAGCTTCTTTCTCTTTGTTATCGGAGGATATTTCCTTTGGCCCTATAGTCTTCAAAGGGATCTGAAATATCTGTTCTCAGATTCCACAGAAATAAGGCTAGCAAAGAGACCCACGAAATACAGATGTAACTCTGTGAGTGGAAGTCACATATCACAGAGCAGTTTCTCAGAAAGCTTCTTTCCAGATTTCATCGGAGGATATTTCCTTTTTCACCATAGCCTTCTATGGGCTTCCAGATATCACTTTGCCAATTCCACAAGAACTGTCTTAGCGAAAGGCTTCTTGAGGGGAAACCTGTAACTCTGTGAGATGATTTCACAGAACACAAAGAAGTGTCTCAGAAAGCTTTTTTCTCTTTGTTATCGGAGGATATTTCCTTTGGCCCTATAGTCTACAAAGGGATCCGAAATATCTCTTCTCAGATTCCACAGAAATAAGGCTAGCAAAGAGATCCACGAAATACAGATGTAACTCAGTGAGTGGAAGTCACATATCACAGAGCAGTTTCTCAGAAAGCTTCTTTCCAGATTTCATCTGAGGATATTTCCTTTTTCACCATAGCCATCTATGGGCTTCCAAATATCATTTTGCCAATTCCACAAAGGGATCCGAAATATCTGTTCTCAGATTCCACAGAAATAAGGCTAGCAAAGAGACCCACGAAATACAGATGTAACTCTGTGAGTGGAAGTCACATATCACAGATCAGTTTCTCAGAAAGCTTCTTTCCAGATTTCATCGGAGGATATTTCCTTTTTCACCATAGCCCTCTATGGGCTTCCGAATATCACTTTGCCAATTCCAGAAGAACTGTATTAACGAAAGGTTTCTTGAGGGGAAAGCTGTAACTCTGTGAGATGATTTCACAGAACACAAAGAAGTTTCTCAGAAAGCTTCTTTCTCTTTGTTATCGGAGGTTATTTCCTTTGGCCCTATGGTCTTCAAAGGGATCCGAAATATCTGTTCTCAGATCCCACAGAAATAAGGCTAGCAAAGAGACCCACGAAATACAGATGTAACTCTGTGAGTGGAAGTCACATATCACAGAGCAGTTTCTCAGAAAGCTTCTTTCCAGATTTCATCGGAGGATATTTCCTTTTTCACCATAGCCCTCTATAGGCTTCCAGATATCACTTTGCCAATTCCACAAGAACGGTCTTAGCGAAAGGCTTCTTGAGGGGAAACCTGTAACTCTGTGAGATGATTTCACAGAACACAAAGAAGTTTCTCAGAAAGCTTCTTTCTCTTTTTATCGGAGGATATTTCCTTTGACCCTATAGTCTTCCAAGGGATTCTAAATATCTGCTCTCAGATTCCACAGAAATAAGGCTAGCAAAGAGATCCACCAAATACAGATGTAACTCTGTGAGTGGAAGTCACATATCACAGAGCAGTTTCTCAGAAAGCTTCTTTCCAGATTTCATCGGAGGATATTTCCTTTTTCACCATAGCCCTCTATGGGCTTCCAAATATCACTTTGCCAATTCCACAAGAACTGTCTTCGCGAAAGGCTCCTTGAGGGGAAAGCTGCAACTCTGTGAGATGATTTCACAGAACACAATGAAGTTTCTCAGAAAGCTTCTTTCTCTTTGTTATCGGAGGATATTTCCTTTGGCCCTATAGTCTTCAAAGGGATCCGAAATATCTGTTCTCAGATTCTACAGAAATAAGGCTAGCAAAGAGATCCACGAAATACAGATGTAACTCTGTGAGTGGAAGTCACATATCACAGAGCAGTTTCTCAGAAAGCTTCTTTCCATATTTCATCGGAGGATATTTCCTTTTTCACCATAGCCCTCTATGGGCTTCCAATTATCACTTTGCCAATTCCACAAGAACTGTCTTAGCGAAAGTCTTCTTGAGGGGAAAGCTGTAACTCTGTGAGATGATTTCACAGAACACAAAGAAGTTTCTCAGAAAGCGTCTTTCTCTTTGTTATCGGATTATATTACATTTGGCCCTATAGTCTTCGAAGGGATTCTAAATATCTGCTCTCAGATTCCACAGAAATAAGGCTAGCAAGGAGATCCACGAAATACAGATGTAACTCTGTGAGTGGAAGTCACATATCCCAGAGCAGTTTCTCAGAAAGCTTCTTTCCAGATTTCATCTGAGGATATTTCCTTTTTCACCATAGCCCTCTAAGGGCTTCCAAATATCATTTTGCCAATTCCACAAGAACTGTGTTAGCGAAAGGCTTCTTGAGGAGAAAGCTGTAACTCTGTGAGATGATTTCACAGAACACAAAGAAGTTTCTCAGAAAGCTTCTTTCTCTTTGTTATCGGAGGATATTTCCTTTGGCCCTATAGTGTTCAAAGGGATCTTAAATATCTGTTCTCAGATTCCACAGAAATAAGGCTAGCAAAGAGACCCACGAAATACAGATGTAACTCTGTGAGTGGAAGTCACATATCACAGAGCAGTTTCTCAGAAAGCTTCTTTCCAGATTTCATCGGAGGATATTTCCTTTTTCACCATAGCCCTCTATGGGCTTCCAGATATCACTTTGCCAATTCCACAAGAACTGTCTTAGCGAAAGGCTTCTTGAGGGGAAACCTGTAACTCTGTGAGATGATTTCACAGAACACAATGAAGTTTCTCAGAAAGCTTTTTTCTCTTTGTTATTGGAGGATATTTCCTTTGGCCCTATAGTCTATAAAGGGATCCGAAATATCTGTTCTCAGATTCCACAGAAATAAGGCTAGCAAAGAGATCCACGAAATACAGATGTAACTCAGTGAGTGGAAGTCACATATCACAGAGCAGTTTCTCAGAAAGCTTCTTTCCAGATTTCATCGGAGGATATTTCCTTTTTCACCATAGCCCTCTATGGGCTTCTAAATATCACTTTGCCAATTCCACAAGAACTGTCTTAGCGAAAGGCTTCTTGAGGGGAAAGCTGTAATTCTGTGAGATGATTTCACAGAACAGAAAGAAGTTTCTCAGAAAGCTTCTTTCTCTTTGTTATCGGAGGATATTTCCTTTGGCCCTATAGTCTTCAAAGGGATTGTAAATATCTGCTCTCAGATTCCACAGAAATAAGGCTAGCAAGGAGATCCACGAAATACAGATGTAACTCTGTGAGTGGAAGTCACATATCACAGAGCAGTTTCTCAGAAACCTTCTTTCCAGATTTCATCGGAGGATATTTCCTTTTTCACCATAGCCCTCTATGGGCTTCCAAATATCACTTTGCCAATTCCACAAGAACTGTCTTAGCGAAAGGCTCTTTGAGGGGAAAGCTGCAACTCTGTGAGATGATTTCACAGAACACAATGAAGTTTCTCAGAAAGCTTCTTTCTCTTTGTTATCGGAGGATATTTCCTTTGGCCCTATAGTCTTCAAAGGGATCCGAAATATCTGTTCTCAGATTCTACATAAATAAGGCTAGCAAAGAGATCCACGAAATACAGATGTAACTCTGTGAGTGGAAGTCACATATCACAGAGCAGTTTCTCAGAAAGCTTCTTTCCAGATTTCATCGGAAGATATTTCCTTTTTCACCATAGCCTTCTATGGGCTTCCAGATATCACTTTGCCAATTCCACAAGAACTGTCTTAGCGAAAGGCTTCTTGAGGGGAAACCTGTAACTCTGTGAGATGATTTCACAGAACACAAAGAAGTGTCTCAGAAAGCTTTTTTCTCTTTGTTATCGGAGGATATTTCCTTTGGCCCTATAGTCTACAAAGGGATCCGAAATATCTGTTCTCAGATTCCACAGAAATAAGGCTAGCAAAGAGATCCACGAAATACAGATGTAACTCAGTGAGTGGAAGTCACATATCACAGAGCAGTTTCTCAGAAAGCTCCTTTCCAGATTTCATCGGAGGACATTTCCTTTTTCACCATAGCCCTCTATGGGCTTCCAAATATCACTTTGCCAATTCCACAAGAACTGTCTTAGCGAAGGGCTTCTTGAGGGGAAAGCTGTAATTCTGTGAGATGATTTCAAAGAACAGAAAGAAGTTTCTCAGAAAGCTTCTTTCTCTTTGTTATCGGAGGATATTTCCTTTGGCCCTATAGTCTTCAAAGGGATCTGAAATATCTGTTCTCAGATTCCACAGAAATAAGGCTAGCAAAGAGACCCACGAAATACAGATGTAACTCTGTGAGTGGAAGTCACATATCACAGAGCAGTTTCTCAGAAAGCTTCTTTCCAGATTTCATCGGAGGATATTTCCTTATTCACCATAGCCCTCTATGGGCTTCCAGATATCACTTTGCCAATTCCACAAGAACTGTCTTAGCGAAAGGCTTCTTGAGGGGAAACCTGTAACTCTGTGAGATGATTTCACAGAACACAAAGAAGTTTCTCAGAAAGCTTTTTTCTCTTTGTTATTGGAGGATATTTCCTTTGGCCCTATAGTCTATAAAGGGATCCGAAATATCTGTTCTCAGATTCCACAGAAATAAGGCTAGCAAAGAGATCCACGAAATACAGATGTAACTCAGTGAGTGGAAGTCACATATCACAGAGCAGTTTCTCAGAAAGCTTCTTTCCAGATTTCATCGGAGGATATTTCCTTTTTCACCATAGCCCTCTATGGGCTTCTAAATATCACTTTGCCAATTCCACAAGAACTGTCTTAGCGAAAGGCTTCTTGAGGGGAAAGCTGTAATTCTGTGAGATGATTTCACAGAACAGAAAGAAGTTTCTCAGAAAGCTTCTTTCTCTTTGTTATCGGAGGATATTTCCTTTGGCCCTATAGTCTTCAAAGGGATTGTAAATATCTGCTCTCAGATTCCACAGAAATAAGGCTAGCAAGGAGATCCACGAAATACAGATGTAACTCTGTGAGTGGAAGTCACATATCACAGAGCAGTTTCTCAGAAACCTTCTTTCCAGATTTCATCGGAGGATATTTCCTTTTTCACCATAGCCCTCTATGGGCTTCCAAATATCACTTTGCCAATTCCACAAGAACTGTCTTAGCGAAAGGCTCTATAAGGGGAAAGCTGCAACTCTGTGAGATGATTTCACAGAACACAATGAAATTTCTCAGAAAGCTTCTTTCTCTTTGTTATCGGAGGATATTTCCTTTGGCCCTATAGTCTTCAAAGGGATCCGAAATATCTGTTCTCAGATTCTACATAAATAAGGCTAGCAAAGAGATCCACGAAATACAGATGTAACTCTGTGAGTGGAAGTCACATATCACAGAGCAGTTTCTCAGAAAGCTTCTTTCCAGATTTCATCGGAAGATATTTCCTTTTTCACCATAGCCCTCTATGGGCTTCCAAATATCACTTTTCCAATTCCACAAGAACTATATTAGCGAAAGGCTTCTTGAGGGGAAAGCTGTAACTCTGTGAGATGATTTCACAGAACACAATGAAGTTTCTCAGAAAGCTTCTTTCTTTTTGTTATCGGAGGATATTTCCCTTGGCCCTATAGTCTTCAAAGGGATCCGAAATATCTGTTCTCAGATTCCACAGAAATATGGCTAGCAAAGAGATCAACGAAATACAGATGTAACTCTGTGAGTGGAAGTCACATATCCCAGAGCAGTTTCTCAGAAAGCTTCTTTCCAGATTTCATCGGAGGATATTTCCTTTTTCACCGTACCCCTCTATGGGCTTCCAAATATCATTTTGCCAATTCCACAAGAACTGTGTTAGCGAAAGGCTTCTTGAGGAGAAAGCTGTAACTCTGTGAGATGATTTCACAGAACACAAAGAAGTTTCTCAGAAAGCTTCTTTCTCTTTGTTATCGGAGGATATTTCCTTTGGCCCTATAGTCTTCAAAGGGATCTGAAATATCTGTTCTCAGATTCCACAGAAATAAGGCTAGCAAAGAGACCCACGAAATACAGATGTAACTCTGTGAGTGGAAGTCACATATCACAGAGCAGTTTCTCAGAAAGCTTCTTTCCAGATTTCATAGGAGGATATTTCCTTTTTCACCGTAGCCTTCTATGGGCTTCCAGATATCACTTTGCCAATTCCACAAGAACTGTCTTAGCGAAAGGCTTCTTGAGGGGAAACCTGTAACTCTGTGAGATGATTTCACAGAACACAAAGAAGTGTCTCAGAAAGCTTTTTTCTCTTTGTTATCGGAGGATATTTCCTTTGGCCCTATAGTCTACAAAGGGATCCGAAATATCTGTTCTCAGATTTCACAGAAATAAGGCTAGCAAAGAGATCCACGAAATACAGATGTAACTCAGTGAGTGGAAGTCACATATCACAGAGCAGTTTCTCAGAAAGCTCCTTTCCAGATTTCATCGGAGGATATTTCCTTTTTCACCATAGCCCTCTATGGGCTTCCAAATATCACTTTGCCAATTCCACAAGAACTGTCTTAGCGAAGGGCTTCTTGAGGGGAAAGCTGTAATTCTGTGAGATGATTTCACAGAACAGAAAGAAGTTTCTCAGAAAGCTTCTTTCTCTTTGTTATCGAGGATATTTCCTTTGGCCCTATAGTCTTCAAAGGGATCTGAAATATCTGTTCTCAGATTCCACAGAAATAAGGCTAGCAAAGAGACCCACGAAATACAGATGTAACTCTGTGAGTGGAAGTCACATATCACAGAGCAGTTTCTCAGAAAGCTTCTTTCCAGATTTCATCGGAGGATATTTCCTTTTTCACCATAGCCCTCTATGGGCTTCCAGATATCACTTTGCCAATTCCACAAGAACTGTCTTAGCGAAAGGCTTCTTGAGGGGAAACCTGTAACTCTGTGAGATGATTTCACAGAACACAAAGAAGTTTCTCAGAAAGCTTTTTTCTCTTTGTTATCGGAGGATATTTCCTTTGGCCCTATAGTCTACAAAGGGATCCGAAATATCTGTTCTCAGATTCCACAGAAATAAGGCTAGCAAGGAGATCCACGAAATACAGATGTAACTCTGTGAGTGGAAGTCACATATCACAGAGCAGTTTCTCAGAAACCTTCTTTCCAGATTTCATCGGAGGATATTTCGTTTTTCACCATAGCACTCTATGGGCTTCCAAATATCACTTTGCCAATTCCACAAGAGCTGTCTTAGCGAAAGACTCTTTGAGGGGAAAGCTGCAACTCTGTGAGATGATTTCACAGAACACAATGAAGTTTCTCAGAAAGCTTCTTTCTCTTTGTTATCGGAGGATATTTCCTTTGGCCCTATAGTCTTCAAAGGGATCCGAAATATCTGTTCTCAGATTCCACAGAAATAAGGCTAGCAAAGAGATCCACGAAATACAGATGTAACTCTGTGAGTGGAAGTCACATATCACAGAGCAGTTTCTCAGAAAGCTTCTTTCCAGATTTCATCGGAAGATATTTCCTTTTTCACCATAGCCCTCTATGGGCTTCCAAATATCACTTTGCCAATTCCACAAGAACTGTCTTAGCGAAAGGCTTCTTGAGGGGAAAGCTGTAACTCTGTGAGATGATGTCCCACAACACAAAGAAGTTTCTCAGAAAGCTTCTTTCTCTTTGTTATCGGAGGATATTTCCTTTGGCCCTATAGTCTTCAAAGGGATCCGAAATATCTGTTCTCAGATTCCACAGAAATAAGGCCAGCAAAGAGTTCCACGAAATACCGATGTAACTCTGTGAGTGGAAGTCACATATCCCAGAGCAGTTTCTCAGAAAGCTTCCTTCCAGATTTCATTGGAGGATAATTCCTTTTTCACCGTACCCCTCTATGGGCTTCCAAATATCACTTTGCCAATTCCACAAGAACTGTCTTAGCGAAAGGCTTCTTGAGGGGAAACCTGTAACTCTGTGAGATGATTTCACAGAACACAAAGAAGTTTCTCAGAAAGCTTCTTTCTCTTTGTTATCGGATTATATTGCATTTGGCCCTATAGTCTTCAAAGGGATTCTAAATATCTGCTCTCAGATTCCACAGAAATAAGGCTAGCAAAGAGATCCACGAAATACAGATGCAACTCTGTGAGTGAAAGTCATATATCCCAGAGCAGTTTCTCAGAAAGCTTTTTCCAGATTTCATCTGAGGATATTTCCTTTTTCACCGTAGCCCTCTATGGGCTTCCAAATATCACTTTGCCAATTCCACAAGAACTGTCTTAGCGAAAGGCTTCTTGAGGGGAAAGCTGTAACTCTGTGAGATGATTTCACAGAACACAAAGAAGTTTCTCAGAAAGCTTCTTTCTCTTTGTTATCGGAGGATATTTCTTTTGGCCCTATAGTCTTCAAAGGGATCCGAAATATCTGTTCTCAGATTCCACAGAAATAAGGCTAGCAAAGAGATCCACGAAATACAGATGTAACTCTGTGAGTGGAAGTCACATATCACAGAGCAGTTTCTCAGAAAGTTTCTTTCCAGATTTCATCGGAGGATATTTCCTTTTTCACCATAGCCCTCTATGGGCTTCCAAATATCCCTTTGCCAATTCCACAAGAACTGTCTTAGCGAAAGGCTTCTTGAGGGGAAAGCTGTAACTCTGTGAGATGATTTCACAGAACACAATGAAGTTTCTCAGAAAGCTTCTTTCTCTTTGTTATCGGAGGATATTTCCTTTGGCCCTATAGTCTTCAAAGGGATTCGAAATATCTGGTCTCAGATACCACAGAAATAAGGCTAGCAAAGAGATTCACGAAATACAGATGTAACTCTGTGAGTGGAAGTCACATATCACAGAGCAGTTTCTCAGAAAGCTTCTTTCCAGATTTCATCGGAGGATATTTCCTTTTTCACCATAGCCCTCTATGGGCTTCCAAATATCACTTTGCCAATTCCACAAGAACTGTTTCAGCGAAAGGCTTCTTGAGTGGAAACATGTAACTCTGTGAGATGATTTCACAGAACACAAAGAATTTTCTCAGAAAGCTTCTTTCTCTTTGTTATCGGAGGATATTTCCTTTTGCCCTATAGTCTTCAAAAGGATCCGAAATATCTGTTCTCAGATTCCACAGAAATAAGGCTAGCAAAGAGATCCACGATATACAGATGTAACTCTGTGAGTGGAAGTCACATATCACAGAGCAGTTTCTCAGAAAGCTTCTTTCCATATTTCATCGGAGGATATTTCCTTTTTCACCATAGACCTCTATGGGCTTCCAATTATCACTTTGCCAATTCCACAAGAACTGTCTTAGCGAAAGGCTTCTTGAGGGGAAAGCTGTAACTCTGTGAGATGATTTCATAGAATACAAAGAAGTTTCTCAGAAAGCTTCTTTCTCTTTGTTATCGGATTATATTACATTTGGCCCTATAGTCTTCAAAGGGATTCTAAATATCTGCTCTCAGATTCCACAGAAATAAGGCTAACAAAGAGATCCACGAAATACAGATGTAACTCTGTGAGTGGAAGTCACATATCCCAGAGCAGTTTCTCAGAGAGCGTCTTTCCAGATTTCATCTGAGTATATTTCCTTTTTCACCATAGCCCTTTATGGGCTTCCAAATATCACTTTGCCAATTCCACAAGAACTGTCTTAGCGAAAGGCTTCTTGAGGGGAAAGCTGTAACTCTGTGAGATGATTTCACAGAACACAAAGAAGTTTCTCAGAAAGCTTCTTTCTCTTTGTTATCGGAGGATATTTCCTTTGGCCCTATAGTCTTCAAAGGGATCCGTAATATCTGTTCTCAGTTTCCACAGAAATAAGGCTAGCAAAGAGATCCACGAAATACAGATGTAACTCTGTGAGTGGAAGTCACATATCACAGAGCAGTTTCTCAGAAAGCTTCTTTGCAGATTTCATCGGAGGATATTTCCTTTTTCACCATAGCCCTCTATGGGCTTCCAAATATCACTTTGCCAATTCCACAAGAACTGTCTTAGCGAAAGACTTCTTGAGGGGAAAGCTGTAACTCTTCGAGATGATTTCACAGAACACAATGAAGTTTCTCAGAAAGCTTCTTTCTCTTTGTTATCGGAGGATATTTCCTTTGGCCCTATAGTCTTCAAAGGGATCCGAAATATCTGTTCTCAGATTCCACAGAAAAAAGGCTAGCCAAGAGATCCACGAAATACAGATGTAGCTCTGTGAGTGGAAGTCACATATCACAGAGCAGTTTCTCAGAAAGCTTCTTTCCAGATTTCATTGGAGGATATTTCCTTTTTCACCGTAGCCCTCTATGGGCTTCCAAATATCACTTTTCCAATTCCACAAGAACTGTCTTAGCGAAAGGCTTCTTGAGAGGAAAGCTGTAACTCTGTGAGATGATTTCACAGAACACAAAGAAGTTTCTCAGAAAGCTTCTTTCTCTTTGTTCTCGGAGGATATTTCTTTTGGCCCTATAGTCTTCAAAGGGATCCGAAATATCTGTTCTCAGATTCCACAGAAATAAGGCTAGCAAAGAGATCCACCAAATACAGATGTAACTCTGTGAGTGGAAGTCACATATCACAGAGCAGTTTCTCAGAAAGTTTCTTTCCAGATTTCATCGGAGTATATTTCCTTTTTCACCATAGCCCTCTATGGGCTTCCAGATATCACTTTGCCAATTCCACAAGAACTGTCTTAGCGAAAGGCTTCTTGAGGGGAAACATGTAACTCTGTGAGATTATTTCACAGAACACAAAGAATTTTCTCAGAAAGCTTCTTTCTCTTTGTTATCGGAGGATATTTCCTTTTGCGCTATAGTCTTCAAAAGGATCCGAAATATCTGTTCTCAGATTCCACAGAAATAAGGCTAGCAAAGAGATCCACGATATACAGATGTAACTCTGTGAGTGGAAGTCACATATCACAGAGCAGTTTCTCAGAAAGCTTCTTTCCATATTTCTTCGGAGGATATTTCCTTTTTCACCATAGCCCTCTATGGGCTTCCAATTATCACTTTGCCAATTCCACAAGAACTGTCTTAGCGAAAGGCTTCTTGAGGGGAAAGCTGTAACTCTGTGAGATGATTTCACAGAACACAAAGAAGTTTCTCAGAAAGCTTCTTTCTCTTTGTTATCGGATTATATTACATTTGGCCCTATAGTCTTCAAAGGGATTCTAAATATCTGCTCTCAGATTCCACAGAAATAAGGCTAGCAAAGAGATCCACGAAATACAGATGTAACTCTGTGAGTGGAAGTCACATATCCCAGAGCAGTTTCTCAGAAAGCGTCTTTCCAGATTTCATCTGAGTATATTTCCTTTTTCACCATAGCCCTCTATGGGCTTCCAAATATCACTTTGCCAATTCCACAAGAACTGTCTTAGCGAAAGGCTTCTTGAGGGGAAAGCTGTAACTCTGTGAGATGATTTCACAGAACACAAAGAAGTTTCTCAAAAAGCTTCTTTCTCTTTGTTATCGGAGGATATTTCCTTTGGCCCTATAGTCTTCAAAGGGATCCGTAATATCTGTTCTCAGTTTCCACAGAAATAAGGCTAGCAAAGAGATCCACGAAATACAGATGTAACTCTGTGAGTGGAAGTCACATATCACAGAGCAGTTTCTCAGAAAGCTTCTTTCCAGATTTCATGGGAGGATATTTCCTTTTTCACCATAGCCCTCTATGGGCTTCCAGAAATCACTTTGCCAATTCCAGAAGAACTGTCTTAGCGAAAGGCTTCTTGAGGGGAAAGCTGTAACTCTTCGAGATGATTTCACAGAACACAATGAAGTTTCTCAGAAAGCTTCTTTCTCTTTGTTATCGGAGGATATTTCCTTTTACGCTATAGTCTTCAAAAGGATCCGAAATATCTGTTCTCAGATTACACAGAAATAAGGCTAGCAAAGAGTTCCACGATATATAGATGTAACTCTGTGAGTGGAAGTCACATATCACAGAGCAGTTTCTCAGAAAGCTTCTTTCCAGATTTCATCTGAGGATATTTCCTATTTCACCATAGCCCTCTATGGGCTTCCAAATATCATTTTGCCAATTCCACAAGAACTGTCTTAGCGAAAGGCTTCTTGAGGAGAAAGCTGTAACTCTGTGAGATGATTTCACAGAACACGAAGAAGTTTCTCAGAAAGCTTCTTTCTCTTTGTTATCGGAGGATATTTCCTTTGGCCCTATAGTCTTCAAAGGGATCTGAAATATCTGTTCTCAGATTCCACAGAAATAAGGCTAGCAAAGAGACCCACGAAATACAGATGTAACTCTGTGAGTGGAAGTCACATATCACAGAGCAGTTTCTCAGAAAGCTTCTTTCCAGATTTCATCGGAGGATATTTCCTTTATCACCATAGCCCTCTATGGACTTCCAGATATCAATTTGCCAATTCCACAAGAACTGTCTTAGCGAAAGGCTTCTTGAGGGGAAACCTGTAACTCTGTGAGATGATTTCACAGAACACAAAGAAGTTTCTCAGAAAGCTTTTTTCTCTTTGTTATCGGAGGATATTTCCTTTGGCCCTATAGTCTACAAAGGGATCCGAAATATCTGTTCTCAGATTCCACAGAAATAAGGCTAGCAAACAGATCCACGAAATACAGATGTAACTCAGTGAGTGGAAGTCACATATCACAGAGCAGTTTCTCAGAAAGCTTCTTTCCAGATTTCATCGGAGGATATTTCCTTTTTCACCATAGCCCTCTATGGGCTTCCAAATATCACTTTGCTAATTCCACAAGAACTGTCTTAGCGAAAGGCTTCTTGAGGGGAAAGCTGTAATTCTGTGAGATGATTTCACAGAACAGAAAGAAGTTTCTCAGAAAGCTTCTTTCTCTTTGTTATCGGAGGATATTTCCTTTGGCCCTATAGTCTTCAAAGGGATTGTAATTATCTGCTCTCAGATTCCACAGAAATAAGGCTAGCAAGGAGATCCACGAAATACAGATGTAACTCTGTGAGTGGAAGTCACATATCACAGAGCAGTTTCTCAGAAAGCTTCTTTGCAGATTTCATCGGAGGATATTTCCTTTTTCTCCATAGCCCTCTATGGGCTTCCAAATATCACTTTGCCAATTCCACAAGAACTGTCTTTGCGAAAGGCTTCTTGAGGGGAAAGCTGTAACTCTGTGAGATGATGTCCCACAACACAAAGAAGTTTCTCAGAAAGCTTCTTTCTCTTTGTTATCGGAGGATATTTCCTTTGGCCCTATAGTCTTCAAAGGGATCCGAAATATCGGTTCTCAGATTCCACAGAAATAAGGCCAGCAAAGAGATCCACGAAATACCGATGTAACTCGGTGAGTGGAAGTCACATATCACAGAGCAGTTTCTCCGAAAGCTTCTTTGCAGAATTCATCGGAGGATATTTCCTTTTTCACCATAGCCCTTAATGGGCTTCCAAATATCACTTTGCCAATTCCACAAGAACTGTATTAACGAAAGGCTTCTTGAGGGGAAAGCTGTAACTCTGTGAGTTGATTACACAGAACACAAAGAAGTTTCTCAGAAAGCTTCTTTCTCTTTGTTATGGGAGGATATTTACTTTGGCCCTATAGTCTTCAAAGGGATCCGAAATATCTGTTCTCAGATTCCACAGAAATAAGGCTAGCAAAGAGATCCAGGAAATACAGATGTAACTCTGTGAGTCGAAGTCACATATCACAGAGCAGTTTCTCAGAAAGCTTCTTTCCAGATTTCATCGGAGGATATTTCCTTTTTCACCATAGCCCTCTATGGGCTTCCAGATATCACTTTGCCAATTCCACAAGAACTGTCTTAGCGAAAGGCTTCTTGAGGGGAAAGCTGTAACTCTGTGAGATGATTTCACAGAACACAATGAAGTTTCTCAGAAAGCTTCTTTCTCTTTGTTATCGGAGGATATTTCCTTTGGCCCTATAGTCTTCAAAGGGATCCGGAATATCTGTTTTCAGATTCCACAGAAATAAGGCTAGCAAAGAGATCCACGAAATACAGATGTAACTCTGTGAGTGGAAGTCACATATCACAGAGCAGTTTCTCAGAAAGCTTCTTTCCATATTTCATCGGAGGATATTTCCTTTTTCACCATAGCCCTCTATGGGCTTCCAATTATCACTTTGCCAATTCCACAAGAACTGTCTTAGCGAAAGGCTTCTTGAGGGGAAAGCTGTAACTCTGTGAGATGATTTCACAGAACACAAAGAAGTTTCTCAGAAAGCTTCTTTCTCTTTGTTATCGATTTATATTACATTTGGCCCTATAGTCTTCAAAGGGATTCCAAATATCTGCTCTCAGATTCCACAGAAATAAGGCTAGCAAAGAGATCCACGAAATACAGATGTAACTCTGTGAGTGGAAGTCACATATCACAGAGCAGTTACTCAGAAACCTTCTTTCCAGATTTCATCGGAGGATATTTCCTTTTTCACCGTAGCCCTCTATGGGCTTCCAAATATCACTTTGCCAATTCCACAAGAACTGTCTTAGCGAAAGGCTTCTTGAGGGGAAAGCTGTAACTCTGTGAGTTGATTTCACAGAACACAAAGAAGTTTCTCAGAAAGCTTCTTTCTCTTTGTTGTCGGAGGATATTTCCTTTGGCCCTATAGTCTTCAAAGGGATCCGAATTATCTGTTCTCAGATTCCACAGAAATAAGGCTAGCAAAGAGATCCACGAAATGCAGATGTAACTCTGTGAGTGGAAGTCACATATCACAGAGCAGTTTCTCAGAAAGCTTCTTTCCAGATTTCATCGGAGGATATTTCTTTTTCACCATAGCCGTATATGGGCTTCCAAATATCACTTTGCCAATTCCACAAGAACTGTCTTAGCGAAAGGCTTCTTGAGGGGAAAGCTGTAACTCTGTGAGATGATTTCACAGAACACAAAGAAGTTTCTCAGAAAGCTTCTTTCTCTTTGTTATCAGAGGATATTTCCTTTGGCCCTATAGTCTTCAAAGGGATCTGAAATATCTGTTCTCAGATTCCACAGAAATAAGGCTAGCAAAGAGATCCACGAAATACAGATGTAACTCTGTGACTGGAAGTCACATATCACAGAGCAGTTTCTCAGAAAGCTTCTTTCCAGATTTCATCGGACGATATTTCCTTTTTCACCATAGCCCTCTATGGGCTTCCAAATATCACTTTGCCTATTCCACAAGAACTGTCTTAGCGAAAGGCTTCTTGAGGGGAAAGCTGTAACTCTGTGAGATGATTTCACAGAACACAAAGAAGTTTCTCAGAAAGCTTCTTTCTCTTTGTAATCGGAGGATATTTCCTTTGGCCCTATAGTCTTCAATGGGATCCGAAATATCTGTTCTCAGATTCCACAGAAATAAGGCTAGCAAAGAGATCCACGAAATACAGATGTAACTCTGTGAGTGGAAGTCACATATCACAGAGCAGTTTCTCAGAAAGCTTCTTTCCATATTTCATCGGAGGATATTTCCTTTTTCACCATAACCCTCAATGGGCTTCCAAATATCACTTTGCCAATTCCATAAGAATTGTCTTAGCGAAAGGCTTCATGAGGCGAAAGCTGTAACTCTGTGAGATGATTTCACAGAACACAAAGAAGTTTCTCAGAAAGCTTCCTTCTCATTGATATCGGAGGATATTTCCTTTGTCCCTACATTCTTCAAAGGGATCCGGAATATCTGTTCTCAGATTCCACAGAAAGAAGGCTAGCAAAGAGATCCACGAAATACAGATGTAACTCTGTGAGTGGAAGTCACATATCACAGAGGAGTTACTCAGAAAGCTTCTTTCCAGATTTCATCGGAGGATATTTCCTTTTTCAACATAGCCCTCTATGGGCTTCCAAATATCACTTTGCCAAATCCACAAGAACTGTCTTAGCGAAAGGCTTCTTGAGGGGAAAGCTGTAACTCTGTGAGATGATTTCACAGAACACAAAGAAGTTTCTCAGAAAGCTTCTTTCTCTTTGTTATCGGAGGATATTTCCTTTGGCCCATTAGTCTTCAAAGGGATCCGAAATATCTGTTCTCAGATTCCGCAGAAATAAGGCTAGCAAAGAGATCCACGAAATACAGATGTAACTCTGTGACTGGAAGTCACATATCACAGAGCAGTTTCTCAGAAAGCTTCTTTCCAGATTTCATGGGAAGATATTTCCTTTTTCACCATCGCCCTCTGAGGGCTTCCAAATATCACTTTGCCAATTCCACAAGAACTGTCTTAGCGAAAGGCTTCTTGAAAGGAAAGCTGTAACTCTGTGTGATGATGTCCCAGAACACAAAGAAATTTCTCAGAAAGCTTCTTTCTCTTTGTTATCGGAGGATATTTCCTTCGGCCCTATAGTCTTCAAAGGGATCCGAAATATCTGTTCTCAGATTCCACAGAAATAAGGCTAGCAAAGAGATCCATGAAATACAGATGTAACTCTGTGAGTGGAAGTCACATATCACAGAGCAGTTTCTCAGAAAGCTTCTTTGCAGATTTCATCGGAGGATATTTCCTTTTTCACCATAGACCTCTATGGGCTTCCAAATATCACTTTGCCAATTCCACAAGAACTGTCTTAGCGAAAGGCTTCTTGAGGGGAAACCTGTAACTCTGTGAGATGATTTCACAGAACACAAAGAATTTTCTCAGAAAGCTTCTTTCTCTTTGTTATCGGAGGATATTTCCTTTTGCCCTATAGTCTTCAAAAGGATCCGAAATATCTGTTCTCAGATTCCACAGAAATAAGGCTAGCAAAGAGATCCACGATATACAGATGTAACTCTGTGAGTGGAAGTCACATATCACAGAGCAGTTTCTCAGAAAGCTTCTTTCCATATTTCATCGGAGGATATTTCCTTTTTCACCATAGCCCTCTATGGGCTTCCAATTATCACTTTGCCAATTCCACAAGAACTGTCTTAGCGAAAGGCTTCTTGAGGGGAAAGCTGTAACTCTGTGAGATGATTTCACAGAACAGAATGAAGTTTCTCAGAAAGCTTCTTTCTCTTTGTTATCAGATTATATTACATTTGGCCCTATAGTCTTCAAAGGGATTCTAAATATCTGCTCTCAGATTCCACAGAAATAAGGCTAGCAAAGAGATCCACGAAATACAGATGTAACTCTGTGAGTGGAAGTCACATATCCCAGAGCAGTTTCTCAGAAAGCGTCTTTCCAGATTTCATCTGAGTATATTTCCTTTTTCACCATAGCCCTCTCTGGGCTTCCAAATATCACTTTGCCAATTCCACAAGAACTGTCTTAGCGAAAGGCTTCTTGAGGGGAAAGCTGTAACTCTGTGAGATGATTTCACAGAACACAAAGAAGTTTCTCAGAAAGCTTCTTTCTCTTTGTTATCGGAGGATATTTCCTTTGGCCCTATAGTCTTCAAAGGGATCCGTAATATCTGTTCTCAGATTCCACAGAAATAAGGCTAGCAAAGAGATCCACGAAATACAGATGTAACTCTGTGAGTGGAAGTCACATATCACAGAGCAGTTTCTCAGAAAGCTTCTTTCCAGATTTCATGGGAGGATATTTCCTTTTTCACCATAGCCCTCTAGGGGCTTCCAGAAATCACTTTGCCAATTCCACAAGAACTGTCTTAGCGAAAGACTTCTTGAGGGGAAAGCTGTAACACTTCGAGATGATTTCACAGAACACAATGAAGTTTCTCAGAAAGCTTCTTTCTCTTTGTTATCGGAGGATATTTCCTTTGGCCCTATAGTCTTCAAAGGGATCCGAAATATCTGTTCTCAGATTCCACGGAAAAAAGGCTAGCAAAGAGATCCACGAAATACAGATGTAGCTCTGTGAGTGGAAGTCACATATCACAGAGCAGTTTCTCAGAAAGCTTCTTTCCAGATTTCATTGGAGGATATTTCCTTTTTCACCATAGCCCTCTATGGGCTTCCAAATATCACTTTTCCAATTCCACAAGAACTGTCTTAGCGAAAGGCTTCTTGAGAGGAAAGCTGTAACTCTGTGAGATGATTTCACAGAACACAAAGAAGTTTCTCAGAAAGCTTCTTTCTCTTTGTTATCGGAGGATATTTCTTTTGGCCCTATAGTCTTCAAAGGGATCCGAAATATCTGTTCTCAGATTCCACAGAAAGAAGGCTAGCAAAGAGATCCACCAAATACAGATGTAACTCTGTGAGTGGAAGTCACATATCACAGAGCAGTTTCTCAGAAAGTTTCTTTCCAGATTTCATCGGAGGATATTTCCTTTTTCACCATAGCCCTCTATGGGCTTCCAAATATCACTTTTCCAATTCCACAAGAACTGTCTTAGCGAAAGGCTTCTTGAGGGGAAAGCTGTAACTCTGTGAGATGATTTCACAGAACACAATGAAGTTTTCAGAAAGCTTCTTTCTCTTTGTTATCGGAGGATATTTCCTTTGGCCCTATAGTCTTCAAAGGGATTCGAAATATCTGTTCTCAGATACCACAGAAATAAGGCTAGCAAAGAGATTCACGAAATACAGATGTAACTCTGTGAGTGGAAGTCACATATCACAGAGCAGTTTCTCAGAAAGCTTCTTTCCAGATTTCATCGGAGTATATTTCCTTTTTCACCATAGCCCTCTATGGGCTTCCAGATATCACTTTGCCAATTCCACAATAACTGTCTTAGCGAAAGGCTTCTTGAGGGGAAACATGTAACTCTGTGAGATTATTTCACAGAACACAAAGAATTTTCTCAGAAAGCTTCTTTCTCTTTGTTATCGGAGGATATTTCCTTTTGCGCTATAGTCTTCAAAAGGATCCGAAATATCTGTTCTCAGATTCCACAGAAATAAGGCTAGCAAAGAGATCCACGATATACAGATGTAACTCTGTGAGTGGAAGTCACATATCACAGAGCAGTTTCTCAGAAAGCTTCTTTCCATATTTCATCGGAGGATATTTCCTTTTTCACCATAGCCCTCTATGGGCTTCCAATTATCACTTTGCCAATTCCACAAGAACTGTCTTAGCGAAAGGCTTCTTGAGGGGAAAGCTGTAACTCTGTGAGATGATTTCACAGAACACAAAGAAGTTTCTCAGAAAGCTTCTTTCTCTCTGTTATCGGATTATATTACATTTGGCCCTATAGTCTTCAAAGGGATTCTAAATATCTGCTCTCAGATTCCACAGAAATAAGGCTAGCAAAGAGATCCACGAAATACAGATGTAACTCTATGAGTGGAAGTCACATATCCCAGAGCAGTTTCTCAGAAAGCGTCTTTCCAGATTTCATCTGAGTATATTTCCTTTTTCACCATAGCCCTCTAAGGGCTTCCAAATATCACTTTGCCAATTCCACAAGAACTGTCTTAGCGAAAGGCTTCTTGAGGGGAAAGCTGTAACTCTGTGAGATGATTTCACAGAACACAAAGAAGTTTCTCAGAAAGCTTCTTTCTCTTTGTTATCGGAGGATATTTCCTTTGGCCCTATAGTCTTCAAAGGGATCCGTAATATCTGTTCTCAGTTTCCACAGAAATAAGGCTAGCAAAGAGATCCACGAAATACAGATGTATCTCTGTGAGTGGAAGTCACATATCACAGAGCAGTTTCTCAGAAAGCTTCTTTCCAGATTTCATGGGAGGATATTTCCTTTTTCACCATAGCCCTCTATGGGCTTCCAGAAATCACTTTGCCAATTCCAGAAGAACTGTCTTAGCGAAAGGCTTCTTGAGGGGAAAGCTGTAACTCTTCGAGATGATTTCACAGAACACAATGAAGTTTCTCAGAAAGCTTCTTTCTCTTTGTTATCGGAGGATATTTCCTTTTGCGCTATAGTCTTCAAAAGGATCCGAAATATCTGTTCTCAGATTACACAGAAATAAGGCTAGCAAAGAGATCCACGATATATAGATGTAACTCTGTGAGTGGAAGTCACATATCACAGAGCAGTTTCTCAGAAAGCTTCTTTCCAGATTTCATCTGAGGATATTTCCTATTTCACCATAGCCCTCTATGGGCTTCCAAATATCATTTTGCCAATTCCACAAGAACTGTCTTAGCGAAAGGCTTCTTGAGGAGAAAGCTGTAACTCTGTGAGATG
The DNA here is from genome assembly GCF_049350105.2 of Macaca mulatta. Taxonomy (NCBI): domain Eukaryota; kingdom Metazoa; phylum Chordata; class Mammalia; order Primates; family Cercopithecidae; genus Macaca; species Macaca mulatta. The sequence continues at coordinate 35,892,869 of NC_133417.1, forward strand.
ATTTCACAGAACACAAAGAAGTTTCTCAGAAAGCTTCTTTCTCTTTGTTATCGGAGGATATTTCCTTTGGCCCTATAGTCTTCAAAGGGATCTGAAATATCTGTTCTCAGATTCCAAAGAAATAAGGCTAGCAAAGAGACCCACGAAATACAGATGTAACTCTGTGAGTGGAAGTCACATATCACAGAGCAGTTTCTCAGAAAGCTTCTTTCCAGATTTCATCGGAGGATATTTCCTTTTTCAGCATAGCCCTCTATGGGCTTCCAGATATCACTTTGCCGATTCCACAAGAACTGTCTTAGCGAAAGGCTTCTTGAGGGGAAACCTGTAACTCTGTGAGATGATTTCACAGAACACAAAGAAGTTTCTCAGAAAGCTTTTTTCTCTTTGTTATCGGAGGATATTTCCTTTGGCCCTATAGTCTTCAAAGGGATTGTAATTATCTGCTCTCAGAATCCACAGAAATAAGGCTAGCAAGGAGATCCACGAAATACAGATGTAACTCTGTGAGTGGAAGTCACATATCACAGAGCAGTTTCTCAGAAAGCTTCTTTGCAGATTTCATCGGAGGATATTTCCTTTTTCTCCATAGCCCTCTATGGGCTTCCAAATATCACTTTGCCAATTCCACAAGAACTGTCTTTGCGAAAGGCTTCTTGAGGGGAAAGCTGTAACTCTGTGAGATGATGTCCCACAACACAAAGAAGTTTCTCAGAAAGCTTCTTTCTCTTTGTTATCGGAGGATATTTCCTTTGGCCCTATAGTCTTCAAAGGGATCCGAAATATCGGTTCTCAGATTCCACAGAAATAAGGCCAGCAAAGAGATCCACGAAATACCGATGTAACTCTGTGAGTGGAAGTCACATATCACAGAGCAGTTTCTCCGAAAGCTTCTTTGCAGAATTCATCGGAGGATATTTCCTTTTTCACCATAGCCCTTAATGGGCTTCCAAATATCACTTTGCCAATTCCACAAGAACTGTATTAACGAAAGGCTTCTTGAGGGGAAAGCTGTAACTCTGTGAGTTGATTTCACAGAACACAAAGAAGTTTATCAGAAAGCTTCTTTCTCTTTGTTATCGGAGGATATTTCCTTTGGCCCTATAATCTTCAAAGGGATCCGAAATATCTGTTCTCAGATTCCACAGAAATAAGGCTAGCAAAGAGATCCACGAAATACAGATGTAACTCTGTGAGTCGAAGTCACATATCACAGAGCAGTTTCTCAGAAAGCTTCTTTCCAGATTTCATCGGAGGATATTTCCTTTTTCACCATAGCCCTCTATGGGCTTCCAGATATCACTTTGCCAATTCCACAAGAACTGTCTTAGCGAAAGGCTTCTTGAGGGGAAAGCTGTAACTCTGTGAGATGATTTCACAGAACACAATGAAGTTTCTCAGAAAGCTTCTTTCTCTTTGTTATCGGAGGATATTTCCTTTGGCCCTATAGTCTTCAAAGGGATCCGGAATATCTGTTCTCAGATTCCACAGAAATAAGGCTAGCAAAGAGATCCACGAAATACAGATGTAACTCTGTGAGTGGAAGTCACATATCCCAGAGCAGTTACTCAGAAAGATTCTTTCCAGATTTCATCAGAGGATATTTCCTTTTTCACCATAGCCCTCTATGGGCTTCCAGATATCACTTTGCCAATTCCACAAGAACTGTCTTAGCGAAAGGCTTCTTGAGGGGAAAGCTGTAACTCTGTGAGATGATTTCACAGAACACAATGAAGTTTCTCAGAAAGCTTTTTTCTCTCTGTTATCGCAGGATATTTCCTTTGGCCCTATAGTCTTCAAAGGGATCCGAAATATCTGTTCTCAGATTCCACAGAAATAAGGCTAGCAAAGAGATCCACGAAATACAGATGTAACGCTGTGAGTGGAAGTCACATATCACAGAGCAGTTTCTCAGAAAGCTTCTTTCCAGATTTCATCGGAGGATATTTCCTTTTTCACCATAGCCGTCTATGGGATTCCAAATATCACTTTTCCAATTCCACAAGAACTGTCTTAGCGAAAGGCTTCTTGAGGGGAAAGCTGTAACTCTGTGAGATGATTTCACAGAACACAAAGAAGTTTCTCAGAAAGCTTCTTTCTCTTTGTTATCGGAGGATATTTCCTTTGGCCCTATAGTCTTCAAAGGGATCCGAAATATCTGTTCTCAGATTCCACAGAAATAAGGCTAGCAAAGAGATCCACGAAATACAGATGTAACTCTGTGAGTGGAAGTCACATATCACAGAGCAGTTTCTCAGAAAGCTTCTTTCCAGATTTCATCGGAAGATATTTCCTTTTTCACCATAGCCCTCTATGGGCTTCCAAATATCACTTTGCCAATTCCACAAGAACTGTCTTTGCGAAAGGCTTCTTGAGGGGAAAGCTGTAACTCTGTGAGATGATGTCCCACAACACAAAGAAGTTTCTCAGAAAGCTTCTTTCTCTTTGTTATCGGAGGATATTTCCTTTGGCCCTATAGTCTTCAAAGGGATCCGAAATATCTGTTCTCAGATTCCACAGAAATAAGGCCAGCAAAGAGATCCACGAAATACCGATGTAACTCTGTGAGTGGAAGTCACATATCCCAGAGCAGTTTCTCAGAAAGCTTCCTTCCAGATTTCATCGGAGGATAATTCCTTTTTCACCGTACCCCTCTATGGGCTTCCAAGTATCACTTTGCCAATTCCACAAGAACTGTCTTAGCGAAAGGCTTCTTGAGGGGAAACCTGTAACTCTGTGAGATGATTTCACAGAACACAAAGAAGTTTCTCAGAAAGCTTCTTTCTCTTTGTTATCGGATTATATTGCATTTGGCCCTATAGTCTTCAAAGGGATTCTAAATATCTGCTCTCAGATTCCACAGAAATAAGGCTAGCAAAGAGATCCACGAAATACAGATGCAACTCTGTGAGTGAAAGTCATATATCCCAGAGCAGTTTCTCAGAAAGCTTTTTCCAGATTTCATCTGAGGATATTTCCTTTTTCACCGTAGCCCTCTATGGGCTTCCAAATATCACTTTGCCAATTCCACAAGAACTGTCTTAGCGAAAGGCTTCTTGAGGGGAAAGCTGTAACTCTGTGAGATGATTTCACAGAACACAAAGAAGTTTCTCAGAAAGCTTCTTTCTCTTTGTTATCGGAGGATATTTCTTTTGGCCCTATAGTCTTCAAAGGGATCCGAAATATCTGTTCTCAGATTCCACAGAAATAAGGCTAGCAAAGAGATCCACGAAATACAGATGTAACTCTGTGAGTGGAAGTCACATATCACAGAGCAGTTTCTCAGAAAGTTTCTTTCCAGATTTCATCGGAGGATATTTCCTTTTTCACCATAGCCCTCTATGGGCTTCCAAATATCCCTTTGCCAATTCCACAAGAACTGTCTTAGCGAAAGGCTTCTTGAGGGGAAAGCTGTAACTCTGTGAGATGATTTCACAGAACACAATGAAGTTTCTCAGAAAGCTTCTTTCTCTTTGTTATCGGAGGATATTTCCTTTGGCCCTATAGTCTTCAAAGGGATTCGAAATATCTGTTCTCAGATACCACAGAAATAAGGCTAGCAAAGAGATTCACGAAATACAGATGTAACTCTGTGAGTGGAAGTCACATATCACAGAGCAGTTTCTCAGAATGCTTCTTTCCAGATTTCATCGGAGGATATTTCCTTTTTCACCATAGCCCTCTATGGGCTTCCAAATATCACTTTGCCAATTCCACAAGAACTGTTTCAGCGAAAGGCTTCTTGAGTGGAAACATGTAACTCTGTGAGATGATTTCACAGAACACAAAGAATTTTCTCAGAAAGCTTCTTTCTCTTTGTTATCGGAGGATATTTCCTTTTGCCCTATAGTCTTCAAAAGGATCCGAAATATCTGTTCTCAGATTCCACAGAAATAAGGCTAGCAAAGAGATCCACGATATACAAATGTAACTCTGTGAGTGGAAGTCACATATCACAGAGCAGTTTCTCAGAAAGCTTCTTTCCATATTTCATCGGAGGATATTTCCTTTTTCACCATAGCCCTCTATGGGCTTCCAATTATCACTTTGCCAATTCCACAAGAAGTGTCTTAGCGAAAGGCTTCTTGAGGGGAAAGCTGTAACTCTGTGAGATGATTTCACAGAATACAAAGAAGTTTCTCAGAAAGCTTCTTTCTCTTTGTTATCGGATTATATTACATTTGGCCCTATAGTCTTCAAAGGGATTCTAAATATCTGCTCTCAGATTCCACAGAAATAAGGCTAACAAAGAGATCCACGAAATACAGATGTAACTCTGTGAGTGGAAGTCACATATCCCAGAGCAGTTTCTCAGAGAGCGTCTTTCCAGGTTTCATCTGAGTATATTTCCTTTTTCACCATAGCCCTCTATGGGCTTCCAAATATCACTTTGCCAATTCCACAAGAACTGTCTTAGCGAAAGGCTTCTTGAGGGGAAAGCTGTAACTCTGTGAGATGATTTCACAGAACACAAAGAAGTTTCTCAGAAAGCTTCTTTCTCTTTGTTATCGGAGGATATTTCCTTTGGCCCTATAGTCTTCAAAGGGATCCGTAATATCTGTTCTCAGTTTCCACAGAAATAAGGCTAGCAAAGAGATCCACGAAATACAGATGTAACTCTGTGAGTGGAAGTCACATATCACAGAGCAGTTTCTCAGAAAGCTTCTTTGCAGATTTCATCGGAGGATATTTCCTTTTTCACCATAGCCCTCTATGGGCTTCCAAATATCACTTTGCCAATTCCACAAGAACTGTCTTTGCGAAAGGCTTCTTGAGGGGAAAGCTGTAACTCTGTGAGATGATGTCCCACAACACAAAGAAGTTTCTCAGAAAGCTTCTTTCTCTTTGTTATCGGAGGATATTTCCTTTGGCCCTATAGTCTTCAAAGGGATCCGAAATATCTGTTCTCAGATTCCACAGAAATAAGGCCAGCAAAGAGATCCACGAAATACCGATGTAACTCTGTGAGTGGAAGTCACATATCCCAGAGCAGTTTCTCAGAAAGCTTCTTTCCAGATTTCATCGGAGGATATTTCCTTTTTCACCGTACCCCTCTATGGGCTTCCAAATATCACTTTGCCAATTCCACAAGAACTGTCTTAGCGAAAGGCTTCTTGAGGGGAAACCTGTAACTCTGTGAGATGATTTCACAGAACACAAAGAAGTTTCTCAGAAAGCTTCTTTCTCTTTGTTATCGGATTATATTACATTTGGCCCTATAGTCTTCAAAGGGATTCTAAATATCTGCTCTCAGATTCCACAGAAATAAGGCTAGCAAAGAGATCCACGAAATACAGATGTAACTCTGTGAGTGAAAGTCATATATCCCAGAGCAGTTTCTCAGAAAGCTTTTTCCAGATTTCATCTGAGGATATTTCCTTTTTCACCATAGCCCTCTATGGGCTTCCAAATATCACTTTGCCAATTCCACAAGAACTGTCTTAGCGAAAGGCTTCTTGAGGGGAAAGCTGTAACTCTGTGAGATGATTTCACAGAACACAAAGAAGTTTCTCAGAAAGCTTCTTTCTCTTTGTTATCGGAGGATATTTCTTTTGGCCCTATAGTCTTCAAAGGGATCCGAAATATCTGTTCTCAGATTCCACAGAAATAAGGCTAGCAAAGAGATCCACGAAATACAGATGTAACTCTGTGAGTGGAAGTCACATATCACAGAGCAGTTTCTCAGAAAGTTTCTTTCCAGATTTCATCGGAGGATATTTCCTTTTTCACCATAGCCCTCTATGGGCTTCCAAATATCACTTTTCCAATTCCACAAGAACTGTCTTAGCGAAAGGCTTCTTGAGGGGAAAGCTGTAACTCTGTGAGATGATTTCACAGAACACAATGAAGTTTCTCAGAAAGCTTCTTTCTCTTTGTTATCGGAGGATATTTCCTTTGGCCCTATAGTCTTCAAAGGGATTCGAAATATCTGTTCTCAGATACCACAGAAATAAGGCTAGCAAAGAGATCCACGAAATACAGATGTAACTCTGTGAGTGGAAGTCACATATCACAGAGCAGTTTCTCAGAAAGCTTCTTTCCAGATTTCATCGGAGGATATTTCCTTTTTCACCATAGCCCTCTATGGGCTTCCAAATATCACTTTGCCAATTCCACAAGAACTGTCTTAGCGAAAGGCTTCTTGAGGGGAAACATGTAACTCTGTGAGATGATTTCACAGAACACAAAGAATTTTCTCAGAAAGCTTCTTTCTCTTTGTTATCGGAGGATATTTCCTTTTGCGCTATAGTCTTCAAAAGGATCCGAAATATCTGTTCTCAGATTCCACAGAAATAAGGCTAGCAAAGAGATCCACGATATACAGATGTAACTCTGTGAGTGGAAGTCACATATCACAGAGCAGTTTCTCAGAAAGCTTCTTTCCATATTTCATCGGAGGATATTTCCTTTTTCACCATAGCCCTCTATGGGCTTCCAATTATCACTTTGCCAATTCCACAAGAGCTGTCTTAGCGAAAGGCTTCTTGAGGGGAAAGCTGTAACTCTGTGAGATGATTTCACAGAACACAAAGAAGTTTCTCAGAAAGCTTCTTTCTCTTTGTTATCGGATTATATTACATTTGGCCCTATAGTCTTCAAAGGGATTCTAAATATCTGCTCTCAGATTCCACAGAAATAAGGCTAGCAAAGAGATCCACGAAATACAGATGTAACTCTGTGAGTGGAAGTCACATATCCCAGAGCAGTTTCTCAGAAAGCGTCTTTCCAGATTTCATCTGAGTATATTTCCTTTTTCACCATAGCCCTCTATGGGCTTCCAAATATCACTTTTCCAATTCCACAAGAACTGTCTTAGCGAAAGGCTTCTTGAGGGGAAAGCTGTAACTCTGTGAGATGATTTCACAGAACACAAAGAAGTTTCTCAAAAAGCTTCTTTCTCTTTGTTATCGGAGGATATTTCCTTTGGCCCTATAGTCTTCAAAGGGATCCGTAATATCTGTTCTCAGTTTCCACAGAAATAAGGCTAGCAAAGAGATCCACGAAATACAGATGTAACTCTGTGAGTGGAAGTCACATATCACAGAGCAGTTTCTCAGAAAGCTTCTTTCCAGATTTCATGGGAGGATATTTCCTTTTTCACCATAGCCCTCTATGGGCTTCCAGAAATCACTTTGCCAATTCCAGAAGAACTGTCTTAGCGAAAGGCTTCTTGAGGGGAAAGCTGTAACTCTTCGAGATGATTTCACAGAACACAATGAAGTTTCTCAGAAAGCTTCTTTCTCTTTGTTATCGGAGGATATTTCCTTTTGCGCTATAGTCTTCAAAAGGATCCGAAATATCTGTTCTCAGATTACACAGAAATAAGGCTAGCAAAGAGATCCACGATATATAGATGTAACTCTGTGAGTGGAAGTCACATATCACAGAGCAGTTTCTCAGAAAGCTTCTTTCCAGATTTCATCTGAGGATATTTCCTATTTCACCATAGCCCTCTATGGGCTTCCAAATATCATTTTGCCAATTCCACAAGAACTGTCTTAGCGAAAGGCTTCTTGAGGAGAAAGCTGTAACTCTGTGAGATGATTTCACAGAACACGAAGAAGTTTCTCAGAAAGCTTCTTTCTCTTTGTTATCGGAGGATATTTCCTTTGGCCCTATAGTCTTCAAAGGGATCTGAAATATCTGTTCTCAGATTCCACAGAAATAAGGCTAGCAAAGAGACCCACGAAATACAGATGTAACTCTGTGAGTGGAAGTCACATATCACAGAGCAGTTTCTCAGAAAGCTTCTTTCCAGATTTCATCGGAGGATATTTCCTTTTTCACCATAGCCCTCTATGGACTTCCAGATATCAATTTGCCAATTCCACAAGAACTGTCTTAGCGAAAGGCTTCTTGAGGGGAAACCTGTAACTCTGTGAGATGATTTCACAGAACACAAAGAAGTTTCTCAGAAAGCTTTTTTCTCTTTGTTATCGGAGGATATTTCCTTTGGCCCTATAGTCTACAAAGGGATCCGAAATATCTGTTCTCAGATTCCACAGAAATAAGGCTAGCAAACAGATCCACGAAATACAGATGTAACTCAGTGAGTGGAAGTCACATATCACAGAGCAGTTTCTCAGAAAGCTTCTTTCCAGATTTCATCGGAGGATATTTCCTTTTTCACCATAGCCCTCTATGGGCTTCCAAATATCACTTTGCTAATTCCACAAGAACTGTCTTAGCGAAAGGCTTCTTGAGGGGAAAGCTGTAATTCTGTGAGATGATTTCACAGAACAGAAAGAAGTTTCTCAGAAAGCTTCTTTCTCTTTGTTATCGGAGGATATTTCCTTTGGCCCTATAGTCTTCAAAGGGATTGTAATTATCTGCTCTCAGATTCCACAGAAATAAGGCTAGCAAGGAGATCCACGAAATACAGATGTAACTCTGTGAGTGGAAGTCACATATCACAGAGCAGTTTCTCAGAAAGCTTCTTTGCAGATTTCATCGGAGGATATTTCCTTTTTCTCCATAGCCCTCTATGGGCTTCCAAATATCACTTTGCCAATTCCACAAGAACTGTCTTTGCGAAAGGCTTCTTGAGGGGAAAGCTGTAACTCTGTGAGATGATGTCCCACAACACAAAGAAGTTTCTCAGAAAGCTTCTTTCTCTTTGTTATCGGAGGATATTTCCTTTGGCCCTATAGTCTTCAAAGGGATCCGAAATATCGGTTCTCAGATTCCACAGAAATAAGGCCAGCAAAGAGATCCACGAAATACCGATGTAACTCGGTGAGTGGAAGTCACATATCACAGAGCAGTTTCTCCGAAAGCTTCTTTGCAGAATTCATCGGAGGATATTTCCTTTTTCACCATAGCCCTTAATGGGCTTCCAAATATCACTTTGCCAATTCCACAAGAACTGTATTAACGAAAGGCTTCTTGAGGGGAAAGCTGTAACTCTGTGAGTTGATTACACAGAACACAAAGAAGTTTCTCAGAAAGCTTCTTTCTCTTTGTTATGGGAGGATATTTACTTTGGCCCTATAGTCTTCAAAGGGATTCGAAATATCTGTTCTCAGATTCCACAGAAATAAGGCTAGCAAAGAGATCCAGGAAATACAGATGTAACTCTGTGAGTCGAAGTCACATATCACAGAGCAGTTTCTCAGAAAGCTTCTTTCCAGATTTCATCGGAGGATATTTCCTTTTTCACCATAGCCCTCTATGGGCTTCCAGATATCACTTTGCCAATTCCACAAGAACTGTCTTAGCGAAAGGCTTCTTGAGGGGAAAGCTGTAACTCTGTGAGATGATTTCACAGAACACAATGAAGTTTCTCAGAAAGCTTCTTTCTCTTTGTTATCGGAGGATATTTCCTTTGGCCCTATAGTCTTCAAAGGGATCCGGAATATCTGTTTTCAGATTCCACAGAAATAAGGCTAGCAAAGAGATCCACGAAATACAGATGTAACTCTGTGAGTGGAAGTCACATATCACAGAGCAGTTTCTCAGAAAGCTTCTTTCCAGATTTCATCGGAGGATATTTCTTTTTCACCATAGCCGTATATGGGCTTCCAAATATCACTTTGCCAATTCCACAAGAACTGTCTTAGCGAAAGGCTTCTTGAGGGGAAAGCTGTAACTCTGTGAGATGATTTCACAGAACACAAAGAAGTTTCTCAGAAAGCTTCTTTCTCTTTGTTATCAGAGGATATTTCCTTTGGCCCTATAGTCTTCAAAGGGATCTGAAATATCTGTTCTCAGATTCCACAGAAATAAGGCTAGCAAAGAGATCCACGAAATACAGATGTAACTCTGTGACTGGAAGTCACATATCACAGAGCAGTTTCTCAGAAAGCTTCTTTCCAGATTTCATCGGACGATATTTCCTTTTTCACCATAGCCCTCTATGGGCTTCCAAATATCACTTTGCCAATTCCACAAGAACTGTCTTAGCGAAAGGCTTCTTGAGGGGAAAGCTGTAACTCTCTGAGATGATTTCACAGAACACAAAGAAGTTTCTCAGAAAGCTTCTTTCTCTTTGTAATCGGAGGATATTTCCTTTGGCCCTATAGTCTTCAATGGGATCCGAAATATCTGTTCTCAGATTCCACAGAAATAAGGCTAGCAAAGAGATCCACGAAATACAGATGTAACTCTGTGAGTGGAAGTCACATATCACAGAGCAGTTTCTCAGAAAGCTTCTTTCCATATTTCATCGGAGGATATTTCCTTTTTCACCATAACCCTCAATGGGCTTCCAAATATCACTTTGCCAATTCCACAAGAACTGTCTTAGCGAAAGGCTTCATGAGGCGAAAGCTGTAACTCTGTGAGATGATTTCACAGAACACAAAGAAGTTTCTCAGAAAGCTTCCTTCTCATTGATATAGGAGGATATTTCCTTTGTCCCTACATTCTTCAAAGCGATCCGGAATATCTGTTCTCAGATTCCACAGAAAGAAGGCTAGCAAAGAGATCCACGAAATACAGATGTAACTCTGTGAGTGGAAGTCACATATCACAGAGCAGTTACTCAGAAAGCTTCTTTCCAGATTTCATCGGAGGATATTTCCTTTTTCAACATAGCCCTCTATGGGCTTCCAAATATCACTTTGCCAAATCCACAAGAACTGTCTTAGCGCAAGGCTTCTTGAGGGGAAAGCTGTAACTCTGTGAGATGATTTCACAGAACACAAAGAAGTTTCTCAGAAAGCTTGTTTCTCTTTGTTATCGGAGGATATTTCCTTTGGCCCATTAGTCTTCAAAGGGATCCGAAATATCTGTTCTCAGATTCCACAGAAATAAGGCTAGCAAAGAGATCCACGAAATACAGATGTAACTCTGTGACTGGAAGTCACATATCACAGAGCAGTTTCTCAGAAAGCTTCTTTCCAGATTTCATGGGAAGATATTTCCTTTTTCACCATCGCCCTCTGAGGGCTTCCAAATATCACTTCGCCAATTCCACAAGAACTGTCTTAGCGAAAGGCTTCTTGAGAGGAAAGCTGTAACTCTGTGTGATGATGTCCCAGAACACAAAGAAGTTTCTCAGAAAGCTTCTTTCTCTTTGTTATCAGATTATATTACATTTGGCCCTATAGTCTTCAAAGGGATTCTAAATATCTGCTCTCAGATTCCACAGAAATAAGGCTAGCAAAGAGATCCACGAAATACAGATGTAACTCTGTGAGTGGAAGTCACATATCCCAGAGCAGTTTCTCAGAAAGCGTCTTTCCAGATTTCATCTGAGTATATTTCCTTTTTCACCATAGCCCTCTCTGGGCTTCCAAATATCACTTTGCCAATTCCACAAGAACTGTCTTAGCGAAAGGCTTCTTGAGGGGAAAGCTGTAACTCTGTGAGATGATTTCACAGAACACAAAGAAGTTTCTCAGAAAGCTTCTTTCTCTTTGTTATCGGAGGATATTTCCTTTGGCCCTATAGTCTTCAAAGGGATCCGTAATATCTGTTCTCAGATTCCACAGAAATAAGGCTAGCAAAGAGATCCACGAAATACAGATGTAACTCTGTGAGTGGAAGTCACATATCACAGAGCAGTTTCTCAGAAAGCTTCTTTCCAGAGTTCATGGGAGGATATTTCCTTTTTCACCATAGCCCTCTAGGGGCTTCCAGAAATCACTTTGCCAATTCCACAAGAACTGTCTTAGCGAAAGACTTCTTGAGGGGAAAGCTGTAACTCTTCGAGATGATTTCACAGAACACAATGAAGTTTCTCAGAAAGCTTCTTTCTCTTTGTTATCGGAGGATATTTCCTTTGGCCCTATAGTCTTCAAAGGGATCCGAAATATCTGTTCTCAGATTCCACGGAAAAAAGGCTAGCAAAGAGATCCACGAAATACAGATGTAGCTCTGTGAGTGGAAGTCACATATCACAGAGCAGTTTCTCAGAAAGCTTCTTTCCAGATTTCATTGGAGGATATTTCCTTTTTCACCATAGCCCTCTATGGGCTTCCAAATATCACTTTTCCAATTCCACAAGAACTGTCTTAGCGAAAGGCTTCTTGAGAGGAAAGCTGTAACTCTGTGAGATGATTTCACAGAACACAAAGAAGTTTCTCAGAAAGCTTCTTTCTCTTTGTTATCGGAGGATATTTCTTTTGGCCCTATAGTCTTCAAAGGGATCCGAAATATCTGTTCTCAGATTCCACAGAAATAAGGCTAGCAAAGAGATCCACCAAATACAGATGTAACTCTGTGAGTGGAAGTCACATATCACAGAGCAGTTTCTCAGAAAGTTTCTTTCCAGATTTCATCGGAGGATATTTCCTTTTTCACCATAGCCCTCTAAGGGCTTCCAAATATCACTTTTCCAATTCCACAAGAACTGTCTTAGCGAAAGGCTTCTTGAGGGGAAAGCTGTAACTCTGTGAGATGATTTCACAGAACACAATGAAGTTTTCAGAAAGCTTCTTTCTCTTTGTTATCGGAGGATATTTCCTTTGGCCCTATAGTCTTCAAAGGGATTCGAAATATCTGTTCTCAGATACCACAGAAATAAGGCTAGCAAAGAGATTCACGAAATACAGATGTAACTCTGTGAGTGGAAGTCACATATCACAGAGCAGTTTCTCAGAAAGCTTCTTTCCAGATTTCATCGGAGTATATTTCCTTTTTCACCATAGCCCTCTATGGGCTTCCAATTATCACTTTGCCAATTCCACAAGAACTGTCTTAGCGAAAGGCTTCTTGAGGGGAAAGCTGTAACTCTGTGAGATGATTTCACAGAACACAAAGAAGTTTCTCAGAAAGCTTCTTTCTCTTTGTTATCGGATTATATTACATTTGGCCCTATAGTCTTCAAAGGGATTCTAAATATCTGCTCTCAGATTCCACAGAAATAAGGCTAGCAAAGAGATCCACGAAATACAGATGTAACTCTGTGAGTGGAAGTCACATATCCCAGAGCAGTTTCTCAGAAAGCGTCTTTCCAGATTTCATCTGAGTATATTTCCTTTTTCACCATAGCCCTCTAAGGGCTTCCAAATATCACTTTGCCAATTCCACAAGAACTGTCTTAGCGAAAGGCTTCTTGAGGGGAAAGCTGTAACTCTGTGAGATGATTTCACAGAACACAAAGAAGTTTCTCAGAAAGCTTCTTTCTCTTTGTTATCGGAGGATATTTCCTTTGGCCCTATAGTCTTCAAAGGGATCCGTAATATCTGTTCTCAGTTTCCACAGAAATAAGGCTAGCAAAGAGATCCACGAAATACAGATGTATCTCTGTGAGTGGAAGTCACATATCACAGAGCAGTTTCTCAGAAAGCTTCTTTCCAGATTTCATGGGAGGATATTTCCTTTTTCACCATAGCCCTCTATGGGCTTCCAGAAATCACTTTGCCAATTCCAGAAGAACTGTCTTAGCGAAAGGCTTCTTGAGGGGAAAGCTGTAACTCTTCGAGATGATTTCACAGAACACAATGAAGTTTCTCAGAAAGCTTCTTTCTCTTTGTTATCGGAGGATATTTCCTTTTGCGCTATAGTCTTCAAAAGGATCCGAAATATCTGTTCTCAGATTACACAGAAATAAGGCTAGCAAAGAGATCCACGATATATAGATGTAACTCTGTGAGTGGAAGTCACATATCACAGAGCAGTTTCTCAGAAAGCTTCTTTCCAGATTTCATCTGAGGATATTTCCTATTTCACCATAGCCCTCTATGGGCTTCCAAATATCATTTTGCCAATTCCACAAGAACTGTCTTAGCGAAAGGCTTCTTGAGGAGAAAGCTGTAACTCTGTGAGATGATTTCACAGAACACAAAGAAGTTTCTCAGAAAGCTTCTTTCTCTTTGTTATCGGAGGATATTTCCTTTGGCCCTATAGTCTTCAAAGGGATCTGAAATATCTGTTCTCAGATTCCACAGAAATAAGGCTAGCAAAGAGACCCACGAAATACAGATGTAACTCTGTGAGTGGAAGTCACATATCACAGAGCAGTTTCTCAGAAAGCTTCTTTCCAGATTTCATCGGAGGATATTTCCTTTTTCACCATAGCCCTCTATGGGCTTCCAGATATCACTTTGCCAATTCCACAAGAACTGTCTTAGCGAAAGGCTTCTTGAGGGGAAACCTGTAACTCTGTGAGATGATTTCACAGAACACAAAGAAGTTTCTCAGAAAGCTTTTTTCTCTTTGTTATCGGAGGATATTTCCTTTGGCCCTATAGTCTACAAAGGGATCCGAAATATCTGTTCTCAGATTCCACAGAAATAAGGCTAGCAAACAGATCCACGAAATACAGATGTAACTCAGTGAGTGGAAGTCACATATCACAGAGCAGTTTCTCAGAAAGCTTCTTTCCAGATTTCATCGGAGGATATTTCCTTTTTCACCATAGCCCTCTATGGGCTTCCAAATATCACTTTGCTAATTCCACAAGAACTGTCTTAGCGAAAGGCTTCTTGAGGGGAAAGCTGTAATTCTGTGAGATGATTTCACAGAACAGAAAGAAGTTTCTCAGAAAGCTTCTTTCTCTTTGTTATCGGAGGATATTTCCTTTGGCCCTATAGTCTTCAAAGGGATTGTAATTATCTGCTCTCAGAATCCACAGAAATAAGGCTAGCAAGGAGATCCACGAAATACAGATGTAACTCTGTGAGTGGAAGTCACATATCACAGAGCAGTTTCTCAGAAAGCTTCTTTGCAGATTTCATCGGAGGATATTTCCTTTTTCTCCATAGCCCTCTATGGGCTTCCAAATATCACTTTGCCAATTCCACAAGAACTGTCTTTGCGAAAGGCTTCTTGAGGGGAAAGCTGTAACTCTGTGAGATGATGTCCCACAACACAAAGAAGTTTCTCAGAAAGCTTCTTTCTCTTTGTTATCGGAGGATATTTCCTTTGGCCCTATAGTCTTCAAAGGGATCCGAAATATCGGTTCTCAGATTCCACAGAAATAAGGCCAGCAAAGAGATCCACGAAATACCGATGTAACTCTGTGAGTGGAAGTCACATATCACAGAGCAGTTTCTCCGAAAGCTTCTTTGCAGAATTCATCGGAGGATATTTCCTTTTTCACCATAGCCCTTAATGGGCTTCCAAATATCACTTTGCCAATTCCACAAGAACTGTATTAACGAAAGGCTTCTTGAGGGGAAAGCTGTAACTCTGTGAGTTGATTTCACAGAACACAAAGAAGTTTCTCAGAAAGCTTCTTTCTCTTTGTTATCGGAGGATATTTCCTTTGGCCCTATAGTCTTCAAAGGGATCCGAAATATCTGTTCTCAGATTCCACAGAAATAAGGCTAGCAAAGAGATCCACGAAATACAGATGTAACTCTGTGAGTCGAAGTCACATATCACAGAGCAGTTTCTCAGAAAGCTTCTTTCCAGATTTCATCGGAGGATATTTCCTTTTTCACCATAGCCCTCTATGGGCTTCCAGATATCACTTTGCCAATTCCACAAGAACTGTCTTAGCGAAAGGCTTCTTGAGGGGAAACCTGTAACTCTGTGAGATGATTTCACAGAACACAATGAAGTTTCTCAGAAAGCTTCTTTCTCTTTGTTATCGGAGGATATTTCCTTTGGCCCTATAGTCTTCAAAGGGATCCGGAATATCTGTTCTCAGATTCCACAGAAATAAGGCTAGCAAAGAGATCCACGAAATACAGATGTAACTCTGTGAGTGGAAGTCACATATCCCAGAGCAGTTACTCAGAAAGATTCTTTCCAGATTTCATCAGAGGATATTTCCTTTTTCACCATAGCCCTCTATGGGCTTCCAGATATCACTTTGCCAATTCCACAAGAACTGTCTTAGCGAAAGGCTTCTTGAGGGGAAAGCTGTAACTCTGTGAGATGATTTCACAGAACACAATGAAGTTTCTCAGAAAGCTTTTTTCTCTCTGTTATCGCAGGATATTTCCTTTGGCCCTATAGTCTTCAAAGGGATCCGAAATATCTGTTCTCAGATTCCACAGAAATAAGGCTAGCAAAGAGATCCACGAAATACAGATGTAACGCTGTGAGAGGAAGTCACATATCACAGAGCAGTTTCTCAGAAAGCTTCTTTCCAGATTTCATCTGAGGATATTTCCTTTTTCACCATAGCCGTCTATGGGATTCCAAATATCACTTTGCCAATTCCACAAGAACTGTCTTAGCGAAAGGCTTCTTGAGGGGAAAGCTGTAACTCTGTGAGATGATTTCACAGAACACAAAGAAGTTTCTCAGAAAGCTTCTTTCTCTTTGTTATCGGAGGATATATCCTTTGGCCCTATAGTCTTCAAAGGGATCCGAAATATCTGTATTCAGATCCCACAGAAATAAGGCTAGCAAAGAGACCCACGAAATACAGATGTAACTCTGTGAGTGGAAGTCACATATCACAGAGCAGTTTCTCAGAAAGCTTCTTTCCAGATTTCATCGGAGGATATTTCCTTTTTCACCGTAGCCCTCTAAGGGCTTCCAAATATCACTTTGCCAATTCCACAAGAATTGTGTTAGCGAAAGGCTTCTTGAGGGGAAAGCTGTAACTCTGTGAGATGATTTCACAGAACTCAAAGAAGTTTCTCAGAAAGCTTCTTTCTCTTTGTTATCGGAGGATATTTCCTTTGGCCCTATAGTCTTCAAAGGGATCCGAAATATCTGTTCTCAGATTCCACAGAAATATGGCTAGCAAAGAGATCCACGAAATACAGATGTAACTCTGTGAGTGGAAGTCACATATCCCAGAGCAGTTTCTCAGAAAGCTTCTTTCCAGATTTCATCGGAGGATATTTCCTTTTTCACCGTACCCCTCTATGGGCTTCCAAATATCACTTTGCCAATTCCACAAGAACTGTCTTAGCGAAAGGCTTTTTGAGGGGAAACCTGTAACTCTGTGAGATGATTTCACAGAACACAAAGAAGTTTCTCAGAAAGCTTCTTTCTCTTTGTTATCGGATTATATTACATTTGGCCCTATAGTCTTCAAAGGGATTCTAAATATCTGCTCTCAGATTCCAGAGAAATAAGGCTAGCAAGGAGACCAACGAAATACAGATGTAACTCTGTGAGTGAAAGTCATATATCCCAGAGCAGTTTCTCAGAAAGCTTCTTTCCAGATTTCATCTGAGGATATTTCCTTTTTCACCATAGCCCTCTATGGGCTTCCAAATATCACTTTGCCAATTCCACAAGAACTGTCTTAGCGAAAGGCTTCTTGAGGGGTAAGCTGTAACTCTGTGAGATGATTTCACAGAACACAAAGAAGTTTCTCAGAAAGCTTCTTTCTCTTTGTTATCGGAGGATATTTCTTTAGGCCCTTTAGTCTTCAAAGGGATCCGAAATATCTGTTCTCAGATTCCACAGAAATAAGGCTAGCAAAGAGATCCACGAAATACAGATGTAAATCTGAGAGTGGAAGTCACATATCACAGAGCAGTTTCTCAGAAAGTTTCTTTCCAGATTTCATCGGAGGATATTTCCTTTTTCACCATAGCCCTCTAGGGGTTCCAAATATCACTTTGCCAATTCCACAAGAACTGTCTTAGCGAAAGGCTTCTTGAGGGGAAACCTGTAACTCTGTGAGATGATTTCACAGAACACAAAGAAGTTTCTCAGAAAGCTTCTTTCTCTTTGTTATCGGATTATATTACATTTGGCCCTATATTCTTCAAAGGGATTCTAAATATCTGCTCTCAGATTCCACAGAAATAAGGCTAGCAAGGAGATCCACGAAATACAGTTGTAACTCTGTGAGTGGAAGTCACATATCCCAGAGCAGTTTCTCACAAAGCTTCTTTCCAGATTTCTCTGAGGATATTTCCTTTTTCACCATAGCCCTCTATGGGCTTCCAAATATCATTTTGCCAATTCCACAAGAACTGTCTTAGCGAAAGGCTTCTTGAGGAGAAAGCTGTAACTCTGTGAGATGATTTCACAGAACACAAAGAAGTTTCTCAGAAAGCTTCTTTCTCTTTGTTATCGGAGGATATTTCCTTTGGCCCTATAGTCTTCAAAGGGATCCGAAATATCTGTTCTCAGATTCCACAGAAATAAGGCTAGCAAAGAGATCCACGAAATACAGATGTACTCTGTCAGTGGAAGTCACATATCACAGAGCAGTTTCTCAGAAAGTTTCTTTCCAGATTTCATCGGAGGATATTTCCTTTCTCACCATAGCCCTCTATGGGCTTCCAAATATCACTTTGCCAATTCCACAAGACCTGTCTTAGCGAAAGGCTTCTTGAGGGGAAAGCTGTAACTCTGTGAGATGATTTCACAGAACACAATGAAGTTTTCAGAAAGCTTCTTTCTCTTTGTTATCGGAGGATATTTCCTTTGGCCCTATAGTCTTCAAAGGGATTCGAAATATCTGTTCTCAGATACCACAGAAATAAGGCTAGCAAAGAGATTCACGAAATACAGATGTAACTCTGTGAGTGGAAGTCACATATCACAGAGCAGTTTCTCAGAAAGCTTCTTTCCAGATTTCATCGGAGTATATTTCCTTTTTCACCATAGCCCTCTATGGGCTTCCAGATATCACTTTGCCAATTCCACAAGAACTGTCTTAGCGAAAGGCTTCTTGAGGGGAAACATGTAACTCTGTGAGATTATTTCACAGAACACAAAGAATTTTCTCAGAAAGCTTCTTTCTCTTTGTTATCGGAGGATATTTCCTTTTGCGCTATAGTCTTCAAAAGGATCCGAAATATCTGTTCTCAGATTCCACAGAAATAAGGCTAGCAAAGAGATCCACGATATACAGATGTAACTCTGTGAGTGGAAGTCACATATCACAGAGCAGTTTCTCAGAAAGCTTCTTTCCATATTTCATCGGAGGATATTTCCTTTTTCACCATAGCCCTCTATGGGCTTCCAATTATCACTTTGCCAATTCCACAAGAACTGTCTTAGCGAAAGGCTTCTTGAGGGGAAAGCTGTAACTCTGTGAGATGATTTCACAGAACACAAAGAAGTTTCTCAGAAAGCTTCTTTCTCTTTGTTATCGGATTATATTACATTTGGCCCTATAGTCTTCAAAGGGATTCTAAATATCTGCTCTCAGATTCCACAGAAATAAGGCTAGCAAAGAGATCCACGAAATACAGATGTAACTCTGTGAGTGGAAGTCACATATCCCAGAGCAGTTTCTCAGAAAGCGTCTTTCCAGATTTCATCTGAGTATATTTCCTTTTTCACCATAGCCCTCTATGGGCTTCCAAATATCACTTTGCCAATTCCACAAGAACTGTCTTAGCGAAAGGCTTCTTGAGGGGAAAGCTGTAACTCTGTGAGATGATTTCACAGAACACAAAGAAGTTTCTCAGAAAGCTTCTTTCTCTTTGTTATCGGAGGATATTTCCTTTGGCCCTATAGTCTTCAAAGGGATCCGTAATATCTGTTCTCAGTTTCCACAGAAATAAGGCTAGCAAAGAGATCCACGAAATACAGATGTATCTCTGTGAGTGGAAGTCACATATCACAGAGCAGTTTCTCAGAAAGCTTCTTTCCAGATTTCATGGGAGGATATTTCCTTTTTCACCATAGCCCTCTATGGGCTTCCAGAAATCACTTTGCCAATTCCAGAAGAACTGTCTTAGCGAAAGGCTTCTTGAGGGGAAAGCTGTAACTCTTCGAGATGATTTCACAGAACACAATGAAGTTTCTCAGAAAGCTTCTTTCTCTTTGTTATCGGAGGATATTTCCTTTTGCGCTATAGTCTTCAAAAGGATCCGAAATATCTGTTCTCAGATTACACAGAAATAAGGCTAGCAAAGAGATCCACGATATATAGATGTAACTCTGTGAGTGGAAGTCACATATCACAGAGCAGTTTCTCAGAAAGCTTCTTTCCAGATTTCATCTGAGGATATTTCCTATTTCACTATAGCCCTCTATGGGCTTCCAAATATCATTTTGCCAATTCCACAAGAACTGTCTTAGCGAAAGGCTTCTTGAGGAGAAAGCTGTAACTCTGTGAGATGATTTCACAGAACACAAAGAAGTTTCTCAGAAAGCTTCTTTCTCTTTGTTATCGCAGGATATTTCCTTTGGCCCTATAGTCTTCAAAGGGATCTGAAATATCTGTTCTCAGATTCCACAGAAATAAGGCTAGCAAAGAGACCCACGAAATACAGATGTAACTCTGTGAGTGGAAGTCACATATCACAGAGCAGTTTCTCAGAAAGCTTCTTTCCAGATTTCATCGGAGGATATTTCCTTTTTCACCATAGCCCTCTATGGGCTTCCAGATATCACTTTGCCAATTCCACAAGAACTGTCTTAGCGAAAGGCTTCTTGAGGGGAAACCTGTAACTCTGTGAGATGATTTCACAGAACACAAAGAAGTTTCTCAGAAAGCTTTTTTCTCTTTGTTATCGGAGGATATTTCCTTTGGCCCTATAGTCTACAAAGGGATCCGAAATATCTGTTCTCAGATTCCACAGAAATAAGGCTAGCAAACAGATCCACGAAATACAGATGTAACTCAGTGAGTGGAAGTCACATATCACAGAGCTGTTTCTCAGAAAGCTTCTTTCCAGATTTCATCGGAGGATATTTCCTTTTTCACCATAGCCCTCTATGGGCTTCCAAATATCACTTTGCTAATTCCACAAGAACTGTCTTAGCGAAAGGCTTCTTGAGGGGAAAGCTGTAATTCTGTGAGATGATTTCACAGAACAGAAAGAAGTTTCTCAGAAAGCTTCTTTCTCTTTGTTATCGGAGGATATTTCCTTTGGCCCTATAGTCTTCAAAGGGATTGTAATAATCTGCTCTCAGATTCCACAGAAATAAGGCTAGCAAGGAGATCCACGAAATACAGATGTAACTCTGTGAGTGGAAGTCACATATCACAGAGCAGTTTCTCAGAAAGCTTCTTTGCAGATTTCATCGGAGGATATTTCCTTTTTCTCCATAGCCCTCTATGGGCTTCCAAATATCACTTTGCCAATTCCACAAGAACTGTCTTTGCGAAAGGCTTCTTGAGGGGAAAGCTGTAACTCTGTGAGATGATGTCCCACAACACAAAGAAGTTTCTCAGAAAGCTTCTTTCTCTTTGTTATCGGAGGATATTTCCTTTGGCCCTATAGTCTTCAAAGGGATCCGAAATATCGGTTCTCAGATTCCACAGAAATAAGGCCAGCAAAGAGATCCACGAAATACCGATGTAACTCTGTGAGTGGAAGTCACATATCACAGAGCAGTTTCTCCGAAAGCTTCTTTGCAGAATTCATTGGAGGATATTTCCTTTTTCACCATAGCCCTTAATGGGCTTCCAAATATCACTTTGCCAATTCCACAAGAACTGTATTAACGAAAGGCTTCTTGAGGGGAAAGCTGTAACTCTGTGAGCTGATTTCACAGAACACAAAGAAGTTTCTCAGAAAGCTTCTTTCTCTTTGTTATCGGAGGATATTTCCTTTGGCCCTATAGTCTTCAAAGGGATCCGAAATATCTGTTCTCAGATTCCACAGAAATAAGGCTAGCAAAGAGATCCAGGAAATACAGATGTAACTCTGTGAGTCGAAGTCACATATCACAGAGCAGTTTCTCAGAAAGCTTCTTTCCAGATTTCATCGGAGGATATTTCCTTTTTCACCATAGCCCTCTATGGGCTTCCAGATATCACTTTGCCAATTCCACAAGAACTGTCTTAGCGAAAGGCTTCTTGAGGGGAAAGCTGTAACTCTGTGAGATGATTTCACAGAACACAATGAAGTTTCTCAGAAAGCTTCTTTCTCTTTGTTATCGGAGGATATTTCCTTTGGCCCTATAGTCTTCAAAGGGATCCGGAATATCTGTTCTCAGATTCCACAGAAATAAGGCTAGCAAAGAGATCCACGAAATACAGATGTAACTCTGTGAGTGGAAGTCACATATCCCAGAGCAGTTACTCAGAAAGATTCTTTCCAGATTTCATCAGAGGATATTTCCTTTTTCACCATAGCCCTCTATGGGCTTCCAGATATCACTTTGCCAATTCCACAAGAACTGTCTTAGCGAAAGGCTTCTTGAGGGGAAAGCTGTAACTCTGTGAGATGATTTCACAGAACACAATGAAGTTTCTCAGAAACCTTTTTTCTCTCTGTTATCGCAGGATATTTCCTTTGGCCCTATAGTCTTCAAAGGGATCCGAAATATCTGTTCTCAGATTCCACAGAAATAAGGCTAGCAAAGAGATCCACGAAATACAGATGTAACGCTGTGAGTGGAAGTCACATATCACAGAGCAGTTTCTCAGAAAGCTTCTTTCCAGATTTCATCGGAGGATATTTCCTTTTTCACCATAGCCGTCTATGGGATTCCAAATATCACTTTGCCAATTCCACAAGAACTGTCTTAGCGAAAGGCTTCTTGAGGGGAAAGCTGTAACTCTGTGAGATGATTTCACAGAACACAAAGAAGTTTCTCAGAAAGCTTCTTTCTCTTTGTTATCGGAGGATATATCCTTTGGCCCTATAGTCTTCAAAGGGATCCGAAATATCTGTATTCAGATCCCACAGAAATAAGGCTAGCAAAGAGACCCACGAAATACAGATGTAACTCTGTGAGTGGAAGTCACATATCACAGAGCAGTTTCTCAGAAAGCTTCTTTCCAGATTTCATCGGAGGATATTTCCTTTTTCACCGTAGCCCTCTAAGGGCTTCCAAATATCACTTTGCCAATTCCACAAGAATTGTGTTAGCGAAAGGCTTCTTGAGGGGAAAGCTGTAACTCTGTGAGATGATTTCACAGAACTCAAAGAAGTTTCTCAGAAAGCTTCTTTCTCTTTGTATCGGAGGATATTTCCTTTGGCCCTATAGTCTTCAAAGGGATCCGAAATATCTGTTCTCAGATTCCACAGAAATATAGCTAGCAAAGAGATCCACGAAATACAGATGTAACTCTGTGAGTGGAAGTCACATATCCCAGAGCAGTTTCTCAGAAAGCTTCTTTCCAGATTTCATCGGAGGATATTTCCTTTTTCACCGTAACCCTCTATGGGCTTCCAAATATCACTTTGCCAATTCCACAAGAACTGTCTTAGCGAAAGGCTTTTTGAGGGGTAACCTGTAACTCTGTGAGATGATTTCACAGAACACAAAGAAGTTTCTCAGAAAGCTTCTTTCTCTTTGTTATCGGATTATATTACATTTGGCCCTATAGTCTTCAAAGGGATTCTAAATATCTGCTCTCAGATTCCACAGAAATAAGTCTAGCAAGGAGATCCACGAAATACAGATGTAACTCTGTGAGTGAAAGTCATATATCCCAGAGCAGTTTCTCAGAAAGCTTTTTCCAGAATTCATCTGAGGATATTTCCTTTTTCACCATAGCCCTCTATGGGCTTCCAAATATCACTTTGCCAATTCCACAAGAACTGTCTTAGCGAAAGACTTCTTGAGGGGAAAGCTGTAACTCTGTGAGATGATTTCACAGAACACAAAGAAGTTTCTCAGAAAGCTTCTTTCTCTTTGTTATCGGAGGATATTTCTTTAGGCCCTTTAGTCTTCAAAGGGATTCGAAATATCTGTTCTCAGATACCACAGAAATAAGGCTAGCAAAGAGATCCACGAAATACAGATGTAACTCTGTGAGTGGAAGTCACATATCCCAGAGCAGTTTCTCAGAAAGCTTCTTTCCAGATTTCATCTGAGGATATTTCCTTTTTCACCATAGCCCTCTATGGGCTTCCAAATATCATTTTGCCAATTCCACAAGAACTGTCTTAGCGAAAGGCTTCTTGAGGAGTAAGCTGTAACTCTGTGAGATGATTTCACAGAACACAAAGAAGTTTCTCAGAAAGCTTCTTTCTCTTTGTTATCGGAGGATATTTCCTTTGGCCCTATAGTCTTCAAAGGGATCCGAAATATCTGTTCTCAGATTCCACAGAAATAAGGCTAGCAAAGAGATCCACGAAATACAGATGTAACTCTGTCAGTGGAAGTCACATATCACAGAGCAGTTTCTCAGAAAGTTTCTTTCCAGATTTCATCGGAGGATATTTCCTTTCTCACCATAGCCCTCTATGGGCTTCCAAATATCACTTTGCCAATTCCACAAGACCTGTCTTAGCAAAAGGCTTCTTGAGGGTCAAGCTGTAACTCTGTGTGATGATGTCCCAGAACACAAAGAAATTTCTCAGAAAGCTTCTTTCTCTTTGTTATCGGAGTATATTTCCTTTGGCCCTATAGTCTTCAAAGGGATCCAAAATATCTGTTCTCAGATTCCACAGAAATAAGGCTAGCAAAGAGATCCACGAAATACAGATGTAACTCTGTGAGTGGAAGTCACATATCACAGAGCAGTTTCTCAGAAAGCTTCTTTGCAGATTTCATCGGAGGATATTTCCTTTTTCACCATAGACCTCTATGGGCTTCCAAATATCACTTTGCCAATTCCACAAGAACTGTCTTAGCGAAAGGCTTCTTGAGGGGAAACCTGTAACTCTGTGAGATGATTTCACAGAACACAAAGAATTTTCTCAGAAAGCTTCTTTCTCTTTGTTATCGGAGGATATTTCCTTTTGCCCTATAGTCTTCAAAAGGATCCGAAATATCTGTTCTCAGATTCCACAGAAATAAGGCTAGCAAAGAGATCCACGATATACAGATGTAACTCTGTGAGTGGAAGTCACATATCACAGAGCAGTTTCTCAGAAAGCTTCTTTCCATATTTCATCGGAGGATATTTCCTTTTTCACCATAGCCCTCTATGGGCTTCCAATTATCACTTTGCCAATTCCACAAGAACTGTCTTAGCGAAAGGCTTCTTGAGAGGAAAGCTGTAACTCTGTGAGATGATTTCACAGAACAGAATGAAGTTTCTCAGAAAGCTTCTTTCTCTTTGTTATCAGATTATATTACATTTGGCCCTATAGTCTTCAAAGGGATTCTAAATATCTGCTCTCAGATTCCACAGAAATAAGGCTAGCAAAGAGATCCACGAAATACAGATGTAACTCTGTGAGTGGAAGTCACATATCCCAGAGCAGTTTCTCAGAAAGCGTCTTTCCAGATTTCATCTGAGTATATTTCCTTTTTCACCATAGCCCTCTCTGGGCTTCCAAATATCACTTTGCCAATTCCACAAGAACTGTCTTAGCGAAAGGCTTCTTGAGGGGAAAGCTGTAAGTCTGTGAGATGATTTCACAGAACACAAAGAAGTTTCTCAGAAAGCTTCTTTCTCTTTGTTATCGGAGGATATTTCCTTTGGCCCTATAGTCTTCAAAGGGATCCGTAATATCTGTTCTCAGTTTCCACAGAAATAAGGCTAGCAAAGAGATCCACGAAATACAGATGTAGCTCTGTGAGTGGAAGTCACATATCACAGAGCAGTTTCTCAGAAAGCTTCTTTCCAGATTTGATTGGAGGATATTTCCTTTTTCACCATAGCCCTCTATGGGCTTCCAAATATCACTTTTCCAATTCCACAAGAACTGTCTTAGCGAAAGGCTTCTTGAGGGGAAAGCTGTAACTCTGTGAGATGATTTCACAGAACACAAAGAAGTTTCTCAGAAAGCTTCTTTCTCTTTGTTATCGGAGGATATTTCCTTTGGCCCTATAGTCTTCAAAGGGATCCGAAATATCTGTTCTCAGATCCCACAGAAATAAGGCTAGCAAAGAGACCCACGAAATACAGATGTAACTCTGTGAGTGGAAGTCACATATCACAGAGCAGTTTCTCAGAAAGCTTCTTTCCAGATTTCATCGGAGGATATTTCCTTTTTCACCATAGCCCTCTATGGGCTTCCAGATATCACTTTGCCAATTCCACAAGAACTGTCTTAGCGAAAGGCTTCTTGAGGGGAAAGCTGTAACTCTGTGAGATGATTTCACAGAACACAAAGAAGTTTCTCAGAAAGCTTCTTTCTCTTTGTTATCGGAGGATATTTCCTTTGGCCCTATAGTCTTCAAAAGGATCCGAAATATCTGTTCTCAGATTCCACAGAAATAAGGCTAGCAAAGAGATCCACGAAATACAGATGTAACTCTGTCAGTGGAAGTCACATATCACAGAGCAGTTTCTCAGAAAGCTTCTTTGCAGATTTCATCGGAGGATATTTCCTTTTTCACCATAGCCCTCTATGGGCTTCCAAATATCACTTTGCCAATTCCACAAGAACTGTCTTAGCGAAAGGCTTCTTGAGGGGAAACCTGTAACTCTGTGAGATGATTTCACGGAACACAAAGAATTTTCTCAGAAAGCTTCTTTCTCTTTGTTATCGGAGGATATTTTCTTTTGCCCTATAGTCTTCAAAAGGATCCGAAATATCTGTTCTTAGATTCCACAGAAATAAGGCTAGCAAAGAGATCCACGATATACAGATGTAACTCTGTGAGTGGAAGTCACATATCACAGAGCAGTTTCTCAGAAAGCTTCTTTCCATATTTCATCGGAGGATATTTCCTTTTTCACCATAGCCCTTTATGGGCTTCCAATTATCACTTTGCCAATTCCACAAGAACTGTCTTAGCGAAAGGCTTCTTGAGGGGAAAGCTGTAACTCTGTGAGATGATTTCACAGAACACAAAGAAGTTTCTCAGAAAGCTTCTTTCTCTTTGTTATCGGATTATATTACATTTGGCCCTATAGTCTTCATAGGGATTCTAAATATCTGTTCTCAGATTCCACAGAAATAAGGCTAGCAAAGAGATCCACGAAATACAGATGTAACTCTGTGAGTGGAAGTCACATATCCCAGAGCAGTTTCTCAGAAAGCGTCTTTCCAGATTTCATCTGAGTATATTTCCTTTTTCACCATAACCCTCTAAGGGCTTCCAAATATCACTTTGCCAATTCCACAAGAACTGTCTTAGCGAAAGGCTTCTTGAGGGGAAAGCTGTAACTCTGTGAGATGATTTCACAGAACACAAAGAAGTTTCTCAAAAAGCTTCTTTCTCTTTGTTATCGGAGGATATTTCCTTTGGCCCTATAGTCTTCAAAGGGATCCGTAATATCTGTTCTCAGTTTCCACAGAAATAAGGCTAGCAAAGAGATCCACGAAATACAGATGTAACTCTGTGAGTGGAAGTCACATATCACAGAGCAGTTTCTCAGAAAGCTTCTTTCCAGATTTCATGGGAGGATATTTCCTTTTTCACCATAGCCCTCTATGGGCTTCCAGAAATCACTTTGCCAATTCCACAAGAACTGTCTTAGCGAAAGGCTTCTTGAGGGGAAAGCTGTAACTCTGTGAGATGATTTCACAGAACACAATGAAGTTTCTCAGAAAGCTTCTTTCTCTTTGTCATCGGAGGATATTTCCTTTGGCCCTATAGTCTTTAAAGGGATCCGAAATATCTGTTCTCAGATTCCACAGAAATAAGGATAGCAAAGAGATCCACGAAATACAGATGTAGCTCTGTGAGTGGAAGTCACATATCACAGAGCAGTTTCTCAGGAAGCTTCTTTCCAGATTTCATTGGAGGATATTTCCTTTTTCACCATAGCCCTCTATGGGCTTCCAAATATCACTTTTCCAATTCCACAAGAACTGTCTTAGCGAAAGGCTTCTTGAGAGGAAAGCTGTAACTCTGTGAGATGATGTCCCAGAACACAAAGAAGTTTCTCAGAAAGCTTCTTTCTCTTTGTTATCGGAGGATATTTCCTTTGGCCCTATAGTCTTCAAAGAGATCCGAAATATCTGTTCTCAGATTCCACAGAAATAAGGCTAGCAAAGAGATCCACGAAATACAGATGTAAATCAGTGAGTGGAAGTCACATATCACAGAGCAGTTTCTCAGAAAGCTTCTTTCCAGATTTCATCGGAGGATATTTCCTTTTTCACCATAGCCGTCTATGGGATTCCAAATATCACTTTGCCAATTCCACAAGAACTGTCTTAGCGAAAGGCGTCTTGAGGGGAAAGCTGTAACTCTGTGAGATGATTTCACAGAACACAAAGAAGTTTCTCAGAAAGCTTCTTTCTCTTTGTTATCGGAGGATATTTCCTTTGGACCTATAGTCTTCAAAGGGATCCGAAATATCTATTCTCAGATCCCACAGAAATAAGGCTAGCAAAGAGACCCACGAAATACAGATGTAAATCTGTGAGTGGAAGTCACATATCACAGAGCAGTTTCTCAGAAAGCTTCTTTCCAGATTTCATCGGAGGATATTTCCTTTTTCACCATAGCCCTCTATGGGCTTCCAGATATCACTTTGCCAATTCCACAAGAACTGTCTTAGCGAAAGGCTTCTTGAGGGGAAACCTGTAACTCTGTGAGATGATTTCACAGAACACAAAGAAGTTTCTCAGAAAGCTTCTTTCTCTTTGTTATCGGAGGATATTTCCTTTGGCCCTATAGTCTTCAAAGGGATTTTAAATATCTGCTCTCAGATTCCACAGAAATAAGGCTAGCAAGGAGATCCACAAAATACAGATGTAACTCTGTGAGTGGAAGTCACATATCACAGAGCGGTTTCTCAGAAACCTTCTTTCCAGATTTCATCGGAAGATATTTCCTTTTTCACCATAGCCCTCTATGGGCTTCCAAATATCACTTTGCCAATTCCACAAGAACTGTCTTAGGAAAGGCTCTTTGAGGGGAAAGCTGCAACTCTGTGAGATGATTTCACAGAACACAATGAAGTTTCTCAGAAAGCTTCTTTCTCTTTGTTATCGGAGGATATTTCCTTTGGCCCTATAGTCTTCAAAGGGATCCGAAATATCTGTTCTCAGATTCTACAGAAATAAGGCTAGCAAAGAGATCCACGAAATACAGATGTAACTCTGTGAGTGGAAGTCACATATCACAGAGCAGTTTCTCAGAAAGCTTCTTTCCATATTTCATCGGAGGATATTTCCTTTTTCACCATAGCCCTCTATGGGCTTCCAATTATCACTTTGCCAATTCCACAAGAACTGTCTTAGCGAAAGGCTTCTTGAGGGGAAAGCTGTAACTCTGTGAGATGATTTCACAGAACACAAAGAAGTTTCTCAGAAAGCTTCTTTCTCTTTGTTATCGATTTATATTACATTTGGCCCTATAGTCTTCAAAGGGATTCCAAATATCTGCTCTCAGATTCCACAGAAATAAGGCTAGCAAAGAGATCCACGAAATACAGATGTAACTCTGTGAGTGGAAGTCACATATCACAGAGCAGTTACTCAGAAACCTTCTTTCCAGATTTCATCGGAGGATATTTCCTTTTTCACCGTAGCCCTCTATGGGCTTCCAAATATCACTTTGCCAATTCCACAAGAACTGTCTTAGCGAAAGGCTTCTTGAGGGGAAAGCTGTAACTCTGTGAGTTGATTTCACAGAACACAAAGAAGTTTCTCAGAAAGCTTCTTTCTCTTTGTTGTCGGAGGATATTTCCTTTGGCCCTATAGTCTTCAAAGGGATCCGAAATATCTGTTCTCAGATTCCACAGAAATAAGGCTAGCAAAGAGATCCACGAAATACAGATGTAACTCTGTGAGTGGAAGTCACATATCACAGAGCAGTTTCTCAGAAAGCTTCTTTCCAGATTTCATCGGAGGATATTTCCTTTTTCACCATAGCCGTATATGGGCTTCCAAATATCACTTTGCCAATTCCACAAGAACTGTCTTAGCGAAAGGCTTCTTGAGGGGAAAGCTGTAACTCTGTGAGATGATTCCACAGAACACAAAGAAGTTTCTCAGAAAGCTTCTTTCTCTTTGTAATCGGAGGATATTTCCTTTGGCCCTATAGTCTTCAATGGGATCCGAAATATCTGTTCTCAGATTCCACAGAAATAAGGCTAGCAAAGAGATCCACGAAATACAGATGTATCTCTGTGAGTGGAAGTCACATATCACAGAGCAGTTTCTCAGAAAGCTTCTTTCCATATTTCATCGGAGGATATTTCCTTTTTCACCATAACCCTCAATGGGCTTCCAAATATCACTTTGCCAATTCCACAAGAACTGTCTTAGCGAAAGGCTTCATGAGGCGAAAGCTGTAACTCTGTGAGATGATTTCACAGAACACAAAGAAGTTTCTCAGAAAGCTTCCTTCTCATTGATATCGGAGGATATTTCCTTTGTCCCTACATTCTTCAAAGGGATCCGGAATATCTGTTCTCAGATTCCACAGAAAGAAGGCTAGCAAAGAGATCCACGAAATACAGATGTAACTCTGTGAGTGGAAGTCACATATCACAGAGCAGTTACTCAGAAAGCTTCTTTCCAGATTTCATCGGAGGATATTTCCTTTTTCAACATAGCCCTCTATGGGCTTCCAAATATCACTTTGCCAAATCCACAAGAACTGTCTTAGCGAAAGGCTTCTTGAGGGGAAAGCTGTAACTCTGTGAGATGATTTCACAGAACACAAAGAAGTTTCTCAGAAAGCTTCTTTCTCTTTGTTATCGGAGGATATTTCCTTTGGCCCATTAGTCTTCAAAGGGATCCGAAATATCTGTTCTCAGATTCCACAGAAATAAGGCTAGCAAAGAGATCCACGAAATACAGATGTAACTCTGTGACTGGAAGTCACATATCACAGAGCAGTTTCTCAGAAAGCTTCTTTCCAGATTTAATGGGAAGATATTTCCTTTTTCACCATCGCCCTCTAAGGGCTTCCAAATATCACTTTGCCAATTCCACAAGAACTGTCTTAGCGAAAGCCTTCTTGAGGGGAAAGCTGTAACTCTGTGAGATGATTTCACAGAACACAAAGAAGTTTCTCAGAAAGCTTCTTTCTCTTTGTTATGGGAGGATATTTCCTTTGGCCCTATAGTCTTCAAAGGGATCCGAAATATCTGTTCTCAGATTCCACAGAAATAAGGCTAGCAAAGAGATCCACGAAATATAGATATAACTCTGTGAGTGGAAGTCACATATCTCAGAGCAGTTTCTCAGAAAGCTTCTTTCCAGATTTCATCGGAGGATATATCCTTTTTCACCGTAACCCTCAATGGGCTTCCAAATATCCCTTTGACAATTCCACAAGAACTGTCTTAGCGAAAGGCTTCATGAGGGGAAAGCTGTAACTCTGTGAGATGATTTCACAGAACTCATAGAAGTTTCTCAGAAAGCTTCCTTCTCTTTGTTATCGGAGGATATTTCCTTTGTCCCTACAGTCTTCAAAGGGATCCGGAATATCTGTTCTCAGATTCCACAGAAAGAAGGCTAGCAAAGAGATTCACGAAATACAGATGTAACTCTGTGAGTGGAAGTCACAGATCACAGAGCAGTTTCTCAGAAAGCTTCTTTCCAGATTTCATCGGAGGATATTTCCTTTTTCACCATAGCCCTCTATGGGCTTCCAAATATCACTTTGCCAATTCCACAAGAACTGTCTTAGCGAAAGGCTTCATGAGGGGAAAGCTGTAACTCTGTGAGATCATTTCACAGAACACAATGAAGTTTCTCAGAAAGCTTCTTTCTCTTTGTAATCGGAGGATATTTCCTTTGGCCCTATAGTCTTCAAAGGGATCCGAAATATCTGTTCTCGATTCCACAGAAATAAGGCTAGCAAAGAGATCCACGAAATACAGATGTAACTCTGTGAGTGGAAGTCACATATCACAGAGCAGTTTCTCAGAAAGCTTCTTTCCAGATTTCATCGGACGATATTTCCTTTATCACCATAGCCCTCTATGGGCTTCCAAATATCCCTTTGCCAATTCCACAAGAACTGTCTTAGCGAAAGGCTTCTTTAGGGGAAAGCTGGAACTCTGTGAGATGATTTCACAGAACACAAAGAAGTTTCTCAGAAAGCTTCTTTCTCTTTGTTATCGGATTATATTACATTTGGCCCTATAGTCTTCAAAGGGATTCTAAATATCTGCTCTCAGATTCCACAGAAATAAGGCTAGCAAAGAGATCCACGAAATACAGATGTAACTCTGTGAGTGGAAGTCAAATATCACAGAGCAGTTTCTCGGAAAGCTTCTTTCCAAATTTCATCGGAGGATATTTCCTTTTTCACCATAGCCCTTTATGGGCTTCCAGATATCACTTTGCCAATTCCACAAGAACTGTCTTAGCGAAAGGCTTCTTGAGGGGAAAGCTGTAATTCTTTGAGATGATTTCACAGAACACAATGAAGTTTCTCAGAAAGCTTCTTTCTCTTTGTTATCGGAGGATATTTCCTTTGGCCCTATAGTCTTCAAAGGGATCCGAAATATCTGTTCTCAGATTCCACAGAGATAAGGCTAGCAAAGAGATCCACGAAACACAGATGTAACTCTGTGAGTGGAAGTCACATATCACAGAGCAGTTTCTCAGAAAGCTTCCTTCCAGATTTCATCAGAGGATATTTCCTTTTTCACCATAGCCCTCTATGGGCTTCCAAATATCACTTTGCCAATTCCACGAGAACTCTCTTAGCGAAAGTCTTCTTGAGGGGAAAGCTGTAACTCTGTGAGATGATTTCACAGAACACAATGAAGTTTCTCAGAAAGCTTCTTTCTCTTTGTAATCGGAGGATATTTCCTTTGGCCCTACAGTCTTCAAAGGGATCCGAAATATCTGTTCTCAGATTCCACAGAAGTAAGGCTAGCAAAGAGATCCACGAAAAACAGATGTAACTCTGTGAGTGGAAGTCACATATCACAGAGCAGTTTCTCAGAAAGCTTCTTTCCAGATTTCATCGGACGATATTTCCTTTTTCTCCATAGCCCTCTATGGGCTTCCAAATATCACTTTGCCAATTCCACAAGAACGGTCTTAGCGAAAGGCTTCTTGAGGGGAAAGCTGTAACCCTGTGAGATGATTTCACAGAACACAATGAAGTTTCTCAGAAAGCTTCTTTCTCTTTGTAATCGGAGGATATTTCCTTTGTCCCTACAGTCTTCAAACGGATCCGGAATATCTGTTCTCAGATTCCACAGAAATAAGGCTAGCAAAGAGATCCACGAAATACAGATGTAACTCTGTGAGTGGAAGTCACATATCCCAGAGCAGTTTCTCAGAAAGCTTCTTTCCAGATTTCATCCGAGGATATTTCCTTTTTCACCATAGCCGTCTATGGGCTTCCAAATATCACTTTGCCAAATCCACAAGAACTGTCTTAGCGAAAGGCTTCTTGAAGGGAAAGCTGTAACACTCTGAGATGATTTCACAGAAGACTAAGAAGTTTCTCAAAAAGCTTCTTTCTCTTTGTTATCGGAGGATATTTCCTTTGGCCCTATAGTCTGCAAAGGGATCCGAAATATCTGTTCTCAGATTCCACAGAAATAAGGCTAGCAAAGAGATCCACGAAATACAGATGTAACTGTGTGAGTGGAAGTCACATATCACAGAGCAGTTTCTCAGAAAGCTTCTTTCCAGATTTCATCGGACGATATTTCCTTTTTCACCATAGCCCTCTATGGGCTTCCAAATATCACTTTGCCAATTCCACAAGAACTGTCTTAGCGAAAGGCTTCTTGAGGGGAAAGCTGTAACTCTGTGAGATGATTTCACAGAACACAATGAAGTTTCTCAGAAAGCTTCTTTCTCTTTGTAATCGGAGAATATTTCCTTTGGCCCTAGAGTCTACAAAGGGATCCGAATATCTGTTCTCAGATTCCACAGAAATAAGGCTAGCAAAGAGATCCACGAAATACAGATGTAACTCTGTGAGTGGAAGTCACATATCACAGAGCAGTTTCTCAGAAAGCTTCTTTCCAGATTTCATCTGAGCATATTTCCTTTTTCACCATAGCCCTCTATGGGCTTCCAAATATCCCTTTGCCAATTCCACAAGAACTGTCTTAGCGAAAGGCTTCTTGAGGGGAAAGCTGGAACTCTGTGAGATGATTTCACAGAACACAAAGATGTTTCTCAGAAAGCTTCTTTCCCTTTGTTATCGGAGGATATTTCCTTTGGCCCTATAGTCTTCAAAGGGATCCGAAATATCTGTTCTCAGATTCCACAGAAATAAGGCTAGCAAAGGGATCCAGGAAATAAAGATGTAACTCTGTGAGTGGAAGTCACATATCACAGAGCAGTTTCTCAGAAAGCTTCTTTCCAGATTTCATCGGAGGATATTTCCTTTTTCACCATAGCCCTCTATGGGCTTCCAAATATCACTTTGCAAATTCCACAAAAACTGTCTTAGCGAAAGGCTTCTTGAGGGGAAAGCTGTAAATCTGTGAGATGATTTCACAGAACACAAAGAAGTTTCACAGAAAGCTTCTTTCTCTTTGTTATCGGAGGATATTTCCTTTGGCCCTATAGTCTTCAAAGGGATCCGAAATATCTGTTCTCAGATTCCGCAGAAATAAGGCTAGCAAAGAGACCCACGAAATACAGATGTAACTCTGTGAGTGGAAGTCACATATCACAGAGCAGTTTCTCAGAAAGCTTCTTTCCAGATTTCATCGGAGGATATTTCCTTTTTCACCATAGCCCTCTATGGGCTTCCAAATATCACTTTGCCAATTCCACAAGAACTGTCTTAGCGTAAGGCTTCTTCAGGGGAAAGCTGTACCTCTGTGAGATGATTTCACAGAACACAACGAAGATTCTCAGAAAGCTTCTTTCTCTTTGTTATCGGAGGATATTTCCTTTGGCCCTATAGTCTTCAAAGGGATCCGAAATATCTGTTCTCAGATTCCGCAGAAATAAGGCTAGCAAAGAGATCCACGAAATACAGATGTAACTCTGTGAGTGGAAGTCACATATCACAGAGCAGTTTCTCAGAAAGCTTCTTTCCAGATTTCATCGGAGGATATTTCCTTTTTCACCATAGCCCTCTATGGGCTTCCAGATATCACTTTGCCAATTCCACAAGAACTGTCTTAGCGAAAGGCTTCTTGAGGGGAAAGCTGTAACTCTGTGAGATGATTTCACAGAACACAAAGAAGTTTCTCAGAAAGCTTCTTTCTCTTTGTTATGCGAGGATATTTCCTTTGTCCCTACAGTCTTCAAAGGGATCCGGAATATCTGTTCTCAGATTCCACAGAAATAAGGCTAGCAAAGAGATCCACGAAATACAGATGTAACTCTGTGAGTGGAAGTCACATATCCCAGAGCAGTTTCTCAGAAAGCTTCTTTCCAGATTTCATCTGAGGATATTTCCTTTTTTAACCATAGCCGTCTAAGGGTTTCCAAATATCCCTTTGCCAATTCCACAAGAACTGTCTTAGCGAAAGGCTTCTTGAGGGGAAAGCTGGAACTCTGTGAGATGATTTCACAGAACACAAAGAACTTTCTCAGAAAGCTTCTTTCTCTTTGTTATGGGAGGATATTTCCTTTGTCCCTACAGTCTTCAAAGGGATCCGAAATATCTGTTCTCAGATTCCGCAGAAATAAGGCTAGCAAAGAGACCCACGAAATACAGATGTAACTCTGTGAGTGGAAGTCACATATCACAGAGCAGTTTCTCAGAAAGCTTCTTTCCAGATTTCATCGGAGGATATTTCCTTTTTCACCATAGCCCTCTATGGGCTTCCAAATATCACTTTGCCAATTCCACAAGAACTGTCTTAGCGAAAGGCTTCTTGAGGGGAAAGCTGTAACTCTGTGAGATGATTTCACAGAACACAACGAAGTTTCTCAGAAAGCTTCTTTCTCTTTGTTATCGGAGGATATTTCCTTTGGCCCTATAGTCTTCAAAGGGATCCGAAATATCTGTTCTCAGATTCCACAGAAATAAGGCTAGCAAAGAGATCCACGAAATACAGATGTAACTCTGTGAGTGGAAGTCACATATCACAGAGCAGTTTCTCAGAAAGCTTCTTTCTAGATTTCATCGGAGGATATTTCCTTTTTCACCATAGCCCTCTATGGGCTTCCAGATATCACTTTGCCAATTCCACAAGAACTGTCTTAGCGAAAGGCTTCTTGAGGGGAAAGCTGTAACTCTGTGAGATGATTTCACAGAACACAAAGAAGTTTCTCAGAAAGCTTCTTTCTCTTTGTTATGCGAGGATATTTCCTTTGTCCCTACAGTCTTCAAAGGGATCCGGAATATCTGTTCTCAGATTCCACAGAAATAAGGCTAGCAAAGAGATCCACGAAATACAGATGTAACTCTGTGAGTGGAAGTCACATATCACAGAGCAGTTTCTCTGAAAGCTTCTTTCCAGATTTCATCTGAGGATATTTCCTTTTTCACCATAGACGTCTATGGGCTTCCAAATATCACTTTGCCAATTCCACGAGAACTGTCTTAGCGAAAGGCTTCTTGAGGGGAAAGCTGTAACTCTGTGAGACGATTTCACAGAACACAAAGTAGTTTCTCAGAAAGCTTCTTTCTCTTTGTTAACGGAGGATATTTCCTTTGTCCCTACAGTCTTCAAAGGGATCCGGAATATCTGTTCTCCGATTCCACAGAAATAAGGCTAGCAGAGAGATCCACGAAATACAGATGTAACTCTGTGAGTGGAAGTCACATATCACAGAGCAGTTTCTCAGAAAGCTTCTTTCCAGATTTCATCGGAGGATATTTCCTTTTTCACCATAGCCCTCTATGGGCTTCCAGATATCACTTTGCCAATTCCACAAGAACTGTCTTAGCGAAAGGCTTCTTGAGGGGAAAGCTGTAATTCTGTGAGATGATTTCACAGAACACAAAGAAGTTTCTCAGAAAGCTTCTTTCTCTTTGTTATCGGAGGATATTTCCTTTGGCCCTATAGTCTTCAAAGGGTTCCGAAATATCTGTTCTCAGATTCCACAGAAATAAGACTAGCAAAGAGATCCACGAAATACAGATGTAACTCTGTGAGTGGAAGTCTCATATCACAGAGCAGTTTCTCAGAAAGCTTCTTTCCAAATTTCATGGGAAGATATTTCCTTTTTCACCATAGCCCTCTATGTGCTTCCACATATCACTTTGCCAATTCCACAAGAACTGTCTTAGCGAAAGGCTTCTTGAGGGGAAAGCTGTAACTCTGTGAGATGATTTCACAGAACACAAAGAAGTTTCTCAGAAAGCTTCTTTCTCTTTGTTATCGGAGGATATTTCCTTTGGCCGTATAGTCTTCAAAGGGATCCGAAATATCTGTTCTCAGATTCCCCAGAAATAAGGCTAGCAAAGAGATCCACGAAATACAGATGTAAATCTGTGAGAGGAAGTCACATATCACAGAGCTGTTTCTCAGAAAGCTTCTTTCCAGATTTCATCGGAGGATATTTCCTTTTTCAGCCTAGCCCTCTATGGGCTTCCAAATATCACTTTGCCAATTCCACAAGAACTGTCTTAGCGAAAGGCTTCTTGAGGGGAAAGCTGTAACTCTGTGAGATGATTTCACAGAACACAAAGAAGTTTCTCAGAAAGCCTCGTTCTCTTTGTTATCGGAGGATATTTCCTTTGGCCCTATAGTCTTCAAAGGGATCCGAAATATCTGTTCTCAGATTCCACAGAAATAAGGCTAGCAAAGAGATCCACGAAACACAGATGTAACTCTGTGAGTGGAAGTCTCATTTCACAGAGCAGTTTCTCAGAAAGCTTCTTTCCAGATTTCATCGGAGGATATTTCCTTTTTCAGCCTAGCCCTCTATGGGCTTCCAGATATCACTTTGCCAATTCCACAAGAACTGTCTTAGCGAAAGGCTTCTTGAGGGGAAAGCTGTAATTCTGTGAGATGATTTCACAGAACACAAAGAAGTTTCTCAGAAAGCTTCTTTCTCTTTGTTATCGGAGGATATTTCCTTTGGCCCTATAGTCTTCAAAGGGTTCCGAAATATCTGTTCTCAGACTCCACAGAAATAAGACTAGCAAAGAGATCCACGAAATACAGATGTAACTCTGTGAGTGGAAGTCTCATATCACAGAACAGTTTCTCAGAAAGCTTCTTTCCAAATTTCATGGGAAGATATTTCCTTTTTCACCATAGCCCTCTATGTGCTTCCACATATCACTTTGCCAATTCCACAAGAACTGTCTTAGCGAAAGGCTTCTTGAGGGGAAAGCTGTAACTCTGTGAGATGATTTCACAGAACACAAAGAAGTTTCTCAGAAAGCTTCTTTCTCTTTGTTATCGGAGGATATTTCCTTTGGCCGTATAGTCTTCAAAGGGATCCGAAATATCTGTTCTCAGATTCCCCAGAAATAAGGCTAGCAAAGAGATCCACGAAATACAGATGTAAATCTGTGAGAGGAAGTCACATATCACAGAGCAGTTTCTCAGAAAGCTTCTTTCCAGATTTCATCGGAGGATATTTCCTTTTTCAGACTAGCCCTCTATGGGCTTCCAAATATCACTTTGCCAATTCCACAAGAACTGTCTTAGCGAAAGGCTTCTTGAGGGGAAAGCTGTAACTCTGGGAGATGATTTCACAGAACACAACGAAGTTTCTCAGAAAGCTTCTTTCTCTTTGTTATCGGAGGATATTTACTTTGGCCCTATAGTCTTCAAAGGGATCCGAAATATCTGTTCTCAGATTCCGCAGAAATAAGGCTAGCAAAGAGACCCACGAAATACAGATGTAACTCTGTGAGTGGAAGTCACATATCACAGAGCAGTTTCTCAGAAAGCTTCTTTCCAGATTTCATCGGAGGATAATTCCTTTTTCACCATAGCCCTCTATGGGCTACCAAATATCACTTTGCCAATTCCACAAGAACTGTCTTAGCGAAAGGCTTCTTGGAGGGAAAGCTGTAACTCTGTGAGATGATTTCACAGAACATAACGAAGTTTCTCAGAAAGCTTCTTTCTCTTTGTTATCGGAGGATATTTCCTTTGGCCCTATAGTCTTCAGAGGGATCCGAAATATCTGTTCTCAGATTCCACAGAAATAAGGCTAGCAAAGAGATCCACGAAATACAGATGTAACTCTGCGAGTGGAAGTCACATATCACAGAGCAGTTTCTCAGAAAGCTTCTTTCCAGATTTCATCGGAGGATATTTCCTTTTTCACCATAGCCCTCTATGGGCTTCCAGATATCACTTTGCCAATTCCACAAGAACTGTCTTAGCGAAAGGCTTCTTGAGGGGAAAGCTGTAACTCTGTGAGATGATTTCACAGAACACAAAGAAGTTTCTCAGAAAGCTTCTTTCTCTTTGTTATTCGAGGATATTTCCTTTGTCCCTACAGTCTTGAAAGGGATCCGGAATATCTGTTCTTAGATTCCACAGAAATAAGTCTAGCAAAGAGATCCCCGAAATACAGATGTAACTCTGTGAGTGGAAGTCACATATCCCAGAGCAGTTTCTCAGAAAGCTTCTTTCCAGATTTCATCTGAGGATATTTCCTTTTTCACCATAGCCGTCTATGGGCTTCCAACTATCACTTTGCCAATACCACAAGAACTGTCTTAGCGAAAGGCTTCTTGAGGGGAAAGCTGTAACTCTGTGAGATGATTTCACAGAACACAATGAAGTTTCTCAGAAAGCTTCTTTCTCTTTGTTAACG
Organism: Macaca mulatta; assembly: GCF_049350105.2. Taxonomy (NCBI): domain Eukaryota; kingdom Metazoa; phylum Chordata; class Mammalia; order Primates; family Cercopithecidae; genus Macaca; species Macaca mulatta. The sequence continues at coordinate 35,932,012 of NC_133417.1, forward strand.
GAGGATATTTCCTTTGTCCCTACAGTCTTGAAAGGGATCCGGAATATCTGTTCTCAGATTCCACAGAAATAAGGCTAGCAGAGAGATCCACGAAATACAGATGTAACTCTGTGAGTGGAAGTCACATATCACAGAGCAGTTTCTCAGAAAGCTTCTTTACAGATTTCATCGGAGGATATTTCCTTTTTCACCGTAGCCGTCTATAGCCTTCCAAATATCACTTTGCCAAATCCACAAGAACTGTCTTAGCGAAAGGCTTCTTGAGGGGAAAGCTGTAACTCTGTGAGTTGATTTCACAGAACACAAAGAAGTTTCTCAGAAAGCTTCTTTCCCTTTGTTATCGGAGGATATTTCCTTTGGCCCTATAGTCTTCAAAGGGATCCGAAATATCTGTTCTCAGATTCCACAGAAATAAGGCTAGCAATGAGATCCACGAAATACAGATGTAACTCTGTGAGTGGAAGTCACATATCACAGAGCAGTTTCTCAGAAAGCTTCTTTCCAGATTTCATCGGAGGATATTTCCTTTTTCACCATAGCCCTCTATGGGCTTCCAGATATCACTTTGCCAATTCCACAAGAACTGTCTTAGCGAAAGGCTTCTTGAGGGGAAAGCTGTAACTCTTTGAGATGATTTCAGAGAACACAATGAAGTTTCTCAGAAAGCTTCTTTCTCTTTGTTATCGGAGGATATTTCCTTTGGCCCTATAGTCTTCAAAGGGATCCGAAATATCTGTTCTCAGATTCCACAGAAATAAGGCTAGCAAAGAGATCCACGAAATAGAGATGTAACTCTGTGAGTGGAAGTCACATATCACAGAGCAGTTTCTCAGAAAGCTTCTTTCCAGATTTCATCGGAGAATATTTCCTTTTTCTTCCTAGCCCTCTATGGGCTTCCAGATATCACTTTGCCAAATCCACAAGAACTGTCTTAGCGAAAGGCTTCTTGAGGGGAAAGCTGTAACTCTGTGAGATGATTTCACAGAACACAAAGAAGTTTCTCAGAAAGCTTCTTTCTCTTTGTTATGGGAGGATATTTCCCTTGGCCCTATAGTCCTCAAAGGGATCCGAAATATCTGTTCTCAGATTCTACAGAAATAAGGCTAGCAAAGAGATCCACGAAGTACAGATGTAACTCTGTGAGTGGAAGTCACATATCACAGAGCAGTTTCTCAGAAAGCTTCTTTGCAGATTTCATCTGAGGATATTTCCTTTTTCACCATAGCCCTCTATGGGCTTCCAGATATCACTTTGCCAATTCCACAAGAACTGTCTTAGCGAAAGGCTTCTTGAGGGGAAAGCTGTAACTCTCTGAGATGATTTCAAAGAACACAATGAAGTTTCTCAGAAAGCTTTTTTCTCTTTGTTATCGGAGGATATTTCCTTTGGCCCTATCGTCTTCAAAGGGATCCGAAATATCCGTTCTCAGATTCCACAGAAATAAGGCTAGCAAAGGGATCCAGGAAATACAGATGTAACTCTGTGAGTGGAAGTCACATATCACAGAGCAGTTACTCAGAAAGCTTCTTTCCAGATTTCATCGGAGGATATTTCCTTTTTCACCATAGCCCTCTATGGGCTTCCAGATATCACTTTGCCAATTCCACAAGAACTGTCTTAGCGAAAGGCTTCTTGAGGGGGAAGCTGTAACTCTCTGAGATGATTTCACAGAACACAATGAAGTTTCTCAGAAAGCTTTTTTCTCTTTGTTTTCGGAGGATATTTCCTTTGGCCCTATCGTCTTCAAAGGGATCCGAAATATCTGTTCTCAGATTCCACAGAAATAAGGCTAGCAAAGGGATCCAGGAAATACAGATGTAACTCTGTGAGTGGAAGTCACATATCACAGAGGAGTTTCTCAGAAAGCTTCTTTCCAGATTTCATCGGAGGATATTTCCTTTTTCACCATAGCCCTCTATGGGCTTCGAAATATCACTTTGCCAATTCCACGAGAACTGTCTTAGCGAAAGGCTTCTTGAGGGGAAAGCTGTAACTCTGTGAGATGATTTCACAGAACACAATGAAGTTTCTCAGAAAGCTTCTTTCTCTTTGTAATCGGAGGATATTTCCTTTGGCCCTACAGTCTTCAAAGGGATCCGAAATATCTGTTCTCAGATTCCACAGAAATAAGACTATCAAAGAGATCCACGAAATACAGATGTAACTCTGTGAGTGGAAGTCACATATCACAGAGCAGTTTCTCAGAAAGCTTCTTTCCAGATTTCATCGGACGATATTTCCTTTTTCACCATAGCCCTCTATGGGCTTCCAAATATCACTTTGCCAATTCCACAAGAACGGTCTTAGCGAAAGGCTTCTTGAGGGGCAAGCTGTAACCCTGTGAGATGATTTCACAGAACACAATGAAGTTTCTCAGAAAGCTTCTTTCTCTTTGTTATCGGAGGATATTTCCTTTGACCCTATAGTCTTCAAAGGGATCCGAAATATCTGTTCTCAGATTCCACAGAAATAAGGCTAGCAAAGAGACCCACGAAATACAGATGTAACTCTGTGAGTGGAAGTCACATATCACAGAGCAGTTACTCAGAAAGCTTCTTTCCAGATTTCATCGGAGGATATTTCCTTTTTCACCATAGCCCTCTATGGGCTTCCAGATATCACTTTGCCAATTCCACAAGAACTGTCTTAGCGAAAGGCTTCTTGAGGGGAAAGCTGTAACTCTCTGAGATGATTTCACAGAACACAATGAAATTTCTCAGAAAGCTTTTTTGTCTTTGTTATCGGAGGATATTTCCTTTGGCCCTATCGTCTTCAAAGGGATCCGAAATATCTGTTCTAAGATTCCACAGAAATAAGGCTAGCAAAGGGATCCAGGAAATACAGATGTAACTCTGTGAGTGGAAGTCACAAATCACAGAGCAGTTTCTCAGAAAGCTTCTTTCCAGATTTCATCGGAGGATATTTCCTTTTTCACCATAGCCCTCTATGGGCTTCCAAATATCACTTTGCCAATTCCACAAGAACTGTCTTAGCGAAAGGCTTCTTGAGGGGAAAGCTGTATCTCTGTGAGATGATTTCACAGAACACAACGAAGTTTCTCAGAAAGCTTCTTTCTCTTTGTTATCGGAGGATATTTCCTTTGGCCCTATAGTCTTCAAAGGGATCCGAAATATCTGTTCTCAGATTCCGCAGAAATAAGGCTAGCAAAGAGACCCACGAAATACAGATGTAACTCTGTGAGTGGAAGTCACATATCACAGAGCAGTTTCTCAGAAAGCTTCTTTCCAGATTTCATCGGAGGATATTTCCTTTTTCACCATAGCCCTCTATGGGCTTCCAAATATCACTTTGCCAATTCCACAAGAACTGTCTTAGCGAAAGGCTTCTTGAGGGGAAAGCTGTAACTCTGTGAGATGATTTCACAGAACACAACGAAGTTTCTCAGAAAGCTTCTTTCTCTTTGTTATCGGAGGATATTTCCTTTGGCCCTATAGTCTTCAAAGGGATCCGAAATATCTGTTCTCAGATTCCACAGAAATAAGGCTAGCAAAGAGATCCACGAAATACAGATGTAACTCTGTGAGTGGAAGTCACATATCACAGAGCAGTTTCTCAGAAAGCTTCTTTCCAGATTTCATCGGAGGATATTTCCTTTTTCACCATAGCCCGCTATGGGCTTCCAGATATCACTTTGCCAATTCCAGAAGAACTGTCTTAGCGAAAGGCTTCTTGAGGGGAAAGCTGTAACTCTGTGAGATGATTTCACAGAACACAAAGAAGTTTCTCAGAAAGCTTCTTTCTCTTTGTTATGCGAGGATATTTCCTTTGTCCCTACAGTCTTCAAAGGGATCCGGAATATCTGTTCTCAGATTCCACAGAAATAAGGCTAGCAAAGAGATCCCCGAAATACAGATGTAACTCTGTGAGTGGAAGTCACATATCACAGAGCAGTTTCTCAGAAAGCTTCTTTCCAGATTTCATCTGAGGATATTTCCTTTTTCACCATAGCCGTCTATGGGCTTCCAAATATCACTTTGCCAATTCCACAAGAACTGTCTTAGCGAAAGGCTTCTTGAGGGGAAAGCTGTAACTCTGTGAGATGATTTCACAGAACACAAAGTAGTTTCTCAGAAAGCATCTTTCTCTTTGTTAACGGAGGATATTTCCTTTGTCTCTACAGTCTTGAAAGGGATCCGGAATATCTGTTCTCAGATTCCACAGAAATAAGGCTAGCAGAGAGATCCACGAAATACAGATGTAACTCTGTGAGTGGAAGTCACATATCACAGAGCAGTTTCTCAGAAAGCTTCTTTCCAGATTTCATCGGAGGATATTTCCTTTTTCACCATAGCCCTCTATGGGCTTCCAAATATCACTTTGCCAAATCCACAAGAACTGTCTTAGCGAAAGGCTTCTTGAGGGGAAAGCTGTAACTCTGTGAGATGATTTCACAGAACACAAAGAAGTTTCTCAGAAAGCTTCTTTCCCATTGTTATCGGAGGATATTTCCTTTGGCCCTATAGTCTTCAAAGGGATCCGAAATATCTGTTCTCAGATTCCACAGAAATAAGGCTAGCAAAGAGATGCACGAAATACAGATGTATCTCTGTGAGTGGAAGTCACATATCACAGAGCAGTTACTCAGAAAGCTTCTTTACAGATTTCATCGGAGGATATTTCCTTTTTCACCATAGCCCTCTATGGGCTTCCAGATATCACTTTGCCAATTCCACAAAAATTGTGTTAGCGAAAGGCTTCTTGAGGGGAAAGCTGTAACTCTCTGAGATGATTTCACAAAACACAATGAAGTTTCTCAGAAAGCTTTTTTCTCTTTGTTATCGGAGGATATTTCCTTTGGCCCTATCGTCTTCAAAGGGATCCGAAATATCTGTTCTCAGATTCCACAGAAATAAGGCTAGCAAAGGGATCCAGGAAATACAGATGTAACTCTGTGAGAGGAAGTCACATATCACAGAGCAGTTTCTCAGAAAGCTTCTTTCCAGATTTCATCGGAGGATATTTCCTTTTTCACCATAGCCCTCTATGGGCTTCCAAATATCACTTTGCATATTCCACAAGAACTGTCTTAGCGAAAGGCTTCTTGAGGGGAAAGCTGTAACTCTGTGAGATGATTTCACAGAACACAAAGAAGTTTCTCAGAAAGCTTCTTTCTCTTTGTTATGGGAGGATATTTCCTTAGGCCCTATAGTCTTCAAAGGGATCCGAATTATCTGTTCTCAGATTCCACAGAAATAAGGCTAGCAAAGAGATCCAAGAAATACAGATGTAACTCTGTGAGTGGAAGTCACATATCACAGAGCAGTTTCTCAGAAAGCTGCTTTCCAGATTTCTTCTGAGGATATTTCCTTTTTCACCATAGCCCTCTATGGGCTTCCAAATATCACTTTGCCAATTCCACAAGAACTGTCTTAGCGAAAGGCTTCTTGAGGGGAAAGCTGTAACTCTGTGAGATGATTTCACAGAACACAAAGGAGTTTCTCAGAAAGCTTCTTTCTCTTTGTTATCGGAGGATATTTCCTTTGGCCTTATAGTCTTCAAAGGGATCCGAAATATCTGTTCTCAGATTCCACAGAAATAAGGCTAGCAAAGAGATCCACGAAATACACATGTAACTCTGTGAGTGGAAGCCACATATCACAGAGCAGTTTCTCAGAAAGCTTCTTTGCAGATTTCATCGGAGGATATTTCCTTTTTCACCATAGCCCTCTATGGGCTTCCAAATATCACTTTGCCAATTCCACAAGAACTCTCTTAGCGATAGGCTTCTTGAGGGGAAAGCTGTAACTCTGGGAGATGATTTCACCGAACACAATGAAGTTTCTCAGAAAGCTTCTTTCTCTCTGTCATCGGAGGATATTACCTTTGGCCCTATAGTCTTCAAAAGGATCCGAAATATCTGTTCTCAGATTCCACAGAAATAAGGCTAGCAAAGAGATCCACGAAATACAGACCTAACTCTGTGAGTGGAAGTCACATATCACAGAGCACTTTCTCAGAAAGCTTCTTTCCAGATTTCATCGGAGGATACTTCCTTTTTCACCATAGCCCTCTATGGGCTTCCAAATATCCCTTTGACAATTCCCCAAGAACTGTCTTAGCGAAAGGCTTCTTGAGGGTAAAGCTGGAACTCTGTGAGATGATTTCACAGAACACAAAGAACTTTCTCAGAAAGCTTCTTTCTCTTTGTTATGGGAGGATATTTCCTTTGTCCCTACAGTCTTCAAAGGGATCCGAAATATCTGTTCTCAGATTCCACAGAAATAAGGCTAGCAAAGAGATCCACGAAATACAGATGTAACTCTGTCAGTGGAAGTCACATATCACAGAGCAGTTTCTCAGAAAGCTTCTTTCCAGATTTCCTCGGAGGATATTTCCTTTTCAAACATAGCCCTCTATGGGCTTCCAAATATCACTTTGACGATTCCACAAGAACTGTCTTAGCGAAAGGCTTCTTGAGAGGAAACCTGTAACTCTGTGAGATGATTTCACAGAACACTAAGAAGTTTCTCAGAAAGCTTCTTTCTCTTTGTTATCGGAGGATATTTCCTTTGGCCCTATAGTCTTCAAAGGGATCCGAAATATCTGTTCTCAGATTCCACAGAAATAAGGCTAGCAAAGAGATCCAAGAAATACAGATGTAACTCTGTGAGTGGAAGTCACATATCACAGAACAGTTTCTCAGAAAGCTTCTTTCCAGATTTCATCGGAGGATATTTCCTTTTTCACCATAGCCCTCTATGGGCTTCCAAATATCAATTTGCCAATTCCCCAAGAACTGTCTTAGCGAAAGGCTTCTTGAGGGGAAAGCTGTAACTCTGTGAGATGATTTCAAAGAACACAAAGATGTTTCTCAGAAAGCTTCTTTCTCTTTGTAATCGGAGGATATTTCCTTTGGCCCTATAGTCTTCAAAGGGATCCGAAATATCTGTTCTCAGATTCCACAGAAATAAGGCTAGCAAAGAGATCCACGAAATACAGATGTAACTCTGTGAGTGGAAGTCACATATCACAGAGCAGTTTCTCAGAAAGCTTCTTTCCAGATTTCATCGGAGGATATTTCCTTTTTCACCATAGCCCTCTATGGGCTTCCAAATATCACTTTGCCAATTCCACAAGAACTGTCTTAGCGAAAGGCTTCTTGAGGGGAAAGCTGTAACTCTGTGAGATGATTTCACAGAACACAACGAAGTTTCTCAGAAAGCTTCTTTCTCTTTGTTATCGGAGGATATTTCCTTTGTCCCTATAGTCTTCAAAGGGATCCGAAATATCTGTTCTCAGATTCCGCAGAAATAAGGCTAGCAAAGAGACCCACGAAATACAGATGTAACTCTGTGAGTGGAAGTCACATATCACAGAGCAGTTTCTCAGAAAGCTTCTTTCCAGATTTCATCGGAGGATATTTCCTTTTTCACCATAGCCCTCTATGGGCTTCCAAATATCACTTTGCCAATTCCACAAGAACTGTCTTAGCGAAAGGCTTCTTGAGGGGAAAGCTGTAACTCTGTGAGATGATTTCACAGAACACAACGAAGTTTCTCAGAAAGCTTCTTTCTCTTTGTTATCGGAGGATATTTCCTTTGGCCCTATAGTCTTCAAAGGGATCCGAAATATCTGTTCTCAGATTCCACAGAAATAAGGCTAGCAAAGAGATCCACGAAATACAGATGTAACTCTGTGAGTGGAAGTCACATATCACAGAGCAGTTTCTCAGAAAGCTTCTTTCCAGATTTCATCGGAGGATATTTCCTTTTTCACCATAGCCCTCTATGGGCTTCCAGATATCACTTTGCCAATTCCACAAGAACTGTCTTAGCGAAAGGCTTCTTGAGGGGAAAGCTGTAACTCTGTGAGATGATTTCACAGAACACAAAGAAGTTTCTCAGAAAGCTTCTTTCTCTTTGTTATGCGAGGATATTTCCTTTGTCCCTACAGTCTTCAAAGGGATCCGGAATATCTGTTCTCAGATTCCACAGAAATAAGGCTAGCAAAGAGATCCCCGAAATACAGATGTAACTCTGTGAGTGGAAGTCACATATCCCAGAGCAGTTTCTCAGAAAGCTTCTTTCCAGATTTCATCTGAGGATATTTCCTTTTTCACCATAGCCGTCTATGGGCTTCCAAATATCACTTTGCCAATTCCACAAGAACTGTCTTAGCGAAAGGCTTCTTGAGGGGAAAGCTGTAACTCTGTGAGATGATTTCACAGAACACAAAGAAGTTTCTCAGAAAGCTTCTTTCCCTTTGTTATCGGAGGATATTTCCTTTGGCCCTATAGTCTTCAAAGGGATCCGAAATATCTGTTCTCAGATTCCACAGAAATAAGGCTAGCAAAGAGATCCACGAAATACAGATGTAACTCTGTGAGTGGAAGTCACATATCACAGAGCAGTTACTCAGAAAGCTTCTTTCCAGATTTCATCAGAGGATATTTCCTTTTTCACCATAGCCCTCTATGGGTTTCCAGATATCACTTTGCCAATTCCACAAGAATTGTGTTAGCGAAAGGCTTCTTGAGGGGAAAGCTGTAACTCTCTGAGATGATTTCACAAAACACAATGAAGTTTCTCAGAATGCTTTTTTCTCTTTGTTATCGGAGGATATTTCCTTTGGCCCTATCGTCTTCAAAGGGATCCGAAATATCTGTTCTCAGATTCCACAGAAATAAGGCTAGCAAAGGGATCCAGGAAATACAGATGTAACTCTGTGAGTGGAAGTCACATATCACAGAGCAGTTTCTCAGAAAGCTTCTTTCCAGATTTCATCGGAGGATATTTCGTTTTTCACCATAGCCCTCTATGGGCTTCCAAATATCACTTTGCCAATTCCACAAGAACTGTCTTAGCGAAAGGCTTCTTGAGGGGAAAGCTGTAAATCTGTGAGATGATTTCACAGAACACAAAGAAGTTTCTCAGAAAGCTTCTTTCTCTTTGTTATCGGAGGATATTTCCTTTGGCCCTACAGTCTTCAAAGGGATCCGAAATATCTGTTCTCAGATTCCGCAGAAATAAGGCTAGCAAAGAGACCCACGAAATACAGATGTAACTCTGTGAGTGGAAGTCACATATCACAGAGCAGTTTCTCAGAAAGCTTCTTTCCAGATTTCATCGTCGGATATTTCCTTTTTCACCATAGCCCTCTATGGGCTTCCAGATATCACTTTGCCAATTCCACAAGAACTGTCTTAGCGAAAGGCTTCTTGAGGGGAAAGCTGTAACTCTGTGAGATGATTTCACAGAACACAAGGAAGTTTCTCAGAAAGCTTCTTTCTCTTTGTTATGCGAGGATATTTCCTTTGTCCCTACAGTCTTCAAAGGGATCCGGAATATCTGTTCTCAGATTCCACAGAAATAAGACTAGCAAAGAGATCCACGAAATACAGATGTAACTCTGTGAGTGGAAGTCACATATCCCAGAGCAGTTTCTCAGAAAGCTTCTTTCCAGATTTCATCTGAGGATATTTCCTTTTTCACCGTATCCGTCTATGGGCTTCCAAATATCACTTTGCCAATTCCACAAGAACTGTCTTAGCGAAAGGATTCTTGAGGGGAAAGCTGTAACTCTGTGAGATGATTTCACAGAACACAAAGTAGTTTCTCAGAAAGCTTCTTTCTCTTTGTTAACGGAGGATATTTCCTTTGTCCCTACAGTCTTCAAAGGGATCCGGAATATCTGTTCTCAGATTCCACAGAAATAAGTCTAGCAGAGAGATCCACGAAATACAGATGTAACTCTGTGAGTGGAAGTCACATATCACAGAGCAGTTTCTCAGAAAGCTTCTTTCCAGATTTCATCGGAGGATATTTCCTTTTTCAGCATAGCCATCTATAGGCTTCCACATGTCACTTTGCCAAATCCACAAGAACTGTCTTAGCGAAAGGCTTCTTGAGGGGAAAGCTGTAACTCTGTGAGATGATTTCGCAGAACACAAAGAAGTTTCTCAGAAAGCTTCTTTCTCTTTGTTATCGGAGGATATTTCCTTGGCCCTATAGTCTTCAAAGGGATCCGAAATATCTGTTCTCAGATTACACAGAAATAAGGCTAGCAAAGAGATCCACGAAGTACACATGTAACTCTGTGAGTGGAAGTCACATATCACAGAGCAGTTTCTCAGAAAGCTTCTTTCCAGATTTCATCGGAGGATATTTCCTTTTTCACCATAGCCCTCTATGGGCTTCCAAATATCACTTTGCCAATTCCACAAGAACGGTCTTAGCGAAAGGCTTCTTGAGGTGAAAGCTGTAACTCTGTGAGATGATTTCACAGAACACAAAGAAGTTTCTCAGAAAGCTTCTTTCTCTTTGTTATGGGAGGATATTTCCTTTGGCCCTATAGTCTTCAAAGGGATCCGAATTATCTGTTCTCAGATTCCACAGAAATAAGGCTAGCAAAGAGATCCTCGAAATACAGATGTAATTCTGTGAGTGGAAGTCACATATCACAGAGCAGTTTCTCAGAAAGCTTCTTTCCAGATTTCTTCTGAGGATATTTCCTTTTTCACCATAGCCCTCTATGGGCTTCCAAATATCACTTTGCCAATTCCACAAGAACTGTCTTAGCGAAAGGCTTCTTGAGGGGAAAGCTGTAACTCTGTGAGATGATTTCACAGAACACACAGAAGTTTCTCAGAAAGCTTCTTTCTCTTTGTTATCGGAGGATATTTCCTTTGGCCTTATAGTCTTCAAAGGGATCCGAAATATCTGTTCTCAGATTCCACAGAAATAAGGCTAGCAAAGAGATCCACGAAATACACATGTAACTCTGTGAGTGGAAGCCACATATCACAGAGCAGTTTCTCAGAAAGCTTCTTTGCAGATTTCATCGGAGGATACTTCCTTTTTCACCATAGCCCTCTATGGGCTTCCAAATATCCCTTTGACAATTCCCCAAGAACTGTCTTAGCGAAAGGATTCTTGAGGGTAAAGCTGGAACTCTGTGAGATGATTTCACAGAACACAAAGAACTTTCTCAGAAAGCTTCTTTCTCTTTGTTATGGGAGGATATTTCCTTTGTCCCTACAGTCTTCAAAGGGATCCGAAATATCTGTTCTCAGATTCCACAGAAATAAGGCTAGCAAAGAGATCCACGAAATACAGATGTAACTCTGTCAGTGGAAGTCACATATCACAGAGCAGTTTCTCAGAAAGCTTCTTTCCAGATTTCCTCGGAGGATATTTCCTTTTCAAGCATAGCCCTCTATGGGCTTCCAAATATCACTTTGACGATTCCACAAGAACTGTCTTAGCGAAAGGCTTCTTGAGAGGAAAGCTGTAACTCTGTGAGATGATTTCACAGAACACAAAGAAGTTTCTCAGAAAGCTTCTTTCTCTTTGTTATCGGAGGATATTTCCTTTGGCCCTATAGTCTTCAAAGGGATCCGAAATATCTGTTCTCAGATTCCACAGAAATAAGGCTAGCAAAGAGATCCAAGAAATACAGATGTAACTCTGTGAGTGGAAGTCACATATCACAGAACAGTTTCTGAGAAAGTTTCTTTCCAGATTTCATCGGAGGATATTTCCTTTTTCAGCCTAGCCCTCTATGGGCTTCCAAATATCACTTTGCCAATTCCACAAGAACTGTCTTAGCGAAAGGCTTCTTGAGGGGAAAGCTGTAACTCTGTGAGATGATTTCACAGAACACAAAGAAGTTTCTCAGAAAGCTTCGTTCTCTTTGTTATCGGAGGATATTTCCTTTGGCCCTATAGTCTTCAAAGGGATCCGAAATATCTGTTCTCAGATTCCACAGAAATAAGGCTAGCAAAGAGATCCACGAAACACAGATGTAACTCTGTGAGTGGAAGTCTCATTTCACAGAGCAGTTTCTCAGAAAGCTTCTTTCCAGATTTCATCGGAGGATATTTCCTTTTTCAGCCTAGCCCTCTATGGGCTTCCAGATATCACTTTGCCAATTCCACAAGAACTGTCTTAGCGAAAGGCTTCTTGAGGGGAAAGCTGTAATTCTGTGAGATGATTTCACAGAACACAAAGAAGTTTCTCAGAAAGCTTCTTTCTCTTTGTTATCGGAGGATATTTCCTTTGGCCCTATAGTCTTCAAAGGGTTCCGAAATATCTGTTCTCAGACTCCACAGAAATAAGACTAGCAAAGAGATCCACGAAATACAGATGTAACTCTGTGAGTGGAAGTCTCATATCACAGAGCAGTTTCTCAGAAAGCTTCTTTCCAAATTTCATGGGAAGATATTTCCTTTTTCACCATAGCCCTCTATGTGCTTCCACATATCACTTTGCCAATTCCACAAGAACTGTCTTAGCGAAAGGCTTCTTGAGGGGAAAGCTGTAACTCTGTGAGATGATTTCACAGAACACAAAGAAGTTTCTCAGAAAGCTTCTTTCTCTTTGTTATCGGAGGATATTTCCTTTGGCCGTATAGTCTTCAAAGGGATCCGAAATATCTGTTCTCAGATTCCCCAGAAATAAGGCTAGCAAAGAGATCCACGAAATACAGATGTAAATCTGTGAGAGGAAGTCACATATCACAGAGCAGTTTCTCAGAAAGCTTCTTTCCAGATTTCATCGGAGGATATTTCCTTTTTCAGACTAGCCCTCTATGGGCTTCCAAATATCACTTTGCCAATTCCACAAGAACTGTCTTAGCGAAAGGCTTCTTGAGGGGAAAGCTGTAACTCTGGGAGATGATTTCACAGAACACAACGAAGTTTCTCAGGAAGCTTCTTTCTCTTTGTTATCGGAGGATATTTACTTTGGCCCTATAGTCTTCAAAGGGATCCGAAATATCTGTTCTCAGATTCCGCAGAAATAAGGCTAGCAAAGAGACCCACGAAATACAGATGTAACTCTGTGAGTGGAAGTCACATATCACAGAGCAGTTTCTCAGAAAGCTTCTTTCCAGATTTCATCGGAGGATAATTCCTTTTTCACCATAGCCCTCTATGGGCTACCAAATATCACTTTGCCAATTCCACAAGAACTGTCTTAGCGAAAGGCTTCTTGGAGGGAAAGCTGTAACTCTGTGAGATGATTTCACAGAACATAACGAAGTTTCTCAGAAAGCTTCTTTCTCTTTGTTATCGGAGGATATTTCCTTTGGCCCTATAGTCTTCAGAGGGATCCGAAATATCTGTTCTCAGATTCCACAGAAATAAGGCTAGCAAAGAGATCCACGAAATACAGATGTAACTCTGCGAGTGGAAGTCACATATCACAGAGCAGTTTCTCAGAAAGCTTCTTTCCAGATTTCATCGGAGGATATTTCCTTTTTCACCATAGCCCTCTATGGGCTTCCAGATATCACTTTGCCAATTCCACAAGAACTGTCTTAGCGAAAGGCTTCTTGAGGGGAAAGCTGTAACTCTGTGAGATGATTTCACAGAACACAAAGAAGTTTCTCAGAAAGCTTCTTTCTCTTTGTTATTCGAGGATATTTCCTTTGTCCCTACAGTCTTGAAAGGGATCCGGAATATCTGTTCTTAGATTCCACAGAAATAAGTCTAGCAAAGAGATCCCCGAAATACAGATGTAACTCTGTGAGTGGAAGTCACATATCCCAGAGCAGTTTCTCAGAAAGCTTCTTTCCAGATTTCATCTGAGGATATTTCCTTTTTCACCATAGCCGTCTATGGGCTTCCAACTATCACTTTGCCAATACCACAAGAACTGTCTTAGCGAAAGGCTTCTTGAGGGGAAAGCTGTAACTCTGTGAGATGATTTCACAGAACACAATGAAGTTTCTCAGAAAGCTTCTTTCTCTTTGTTAACGGAGGATATTTCCTTTGTCCCTACAGTCTTGAAAGGGATCCGGAATATCTGTTCTCAGATTCCACAGAAATAAGGCTAGCAGAGAGATCCACGAAATACAGATGTAACTCTGTGAGTGGAAGTCACATATCACAGAGCAGTTTCTCAGAAAGCTTCTTTACAGATTTCATCGGAGGATATTTCCTTTTTCACCGTAGCCGTCTATAGCCTTCCAAATATCACTTTGCCAAATCCACAAGAACTGTCTTAGCGAAAGGCTTCTTGAGGGGAAAGCTGTAACTCTGTGAGTTGATTTCACAGAACACAAAGAAGTTTCTCAGAAAGCTTCTTTCCCTTTGTTATCGGAGGATATTTCCTTTGGCCCTATAGTCTTCAAAGGGATCCGAAATATCTGTTCTCAGATTCCACAGAAATAAGGCTAGCAATGAGATCCACGAAATACAGATGTAACTCTGTGAGTGGAAGTCACATATCACAGAGCAGTTTCTCAGAAAGCTTCTTTCCAGATTTCATCGGAGGATATTTCCTTTTTCACCATAGCCCTCTATGGGCTTCCAGATATCACTTTGCCAATTCCACAAGAACTGTCTTAGCGAAAGGCTTCTTGAGGGGAAAGCTGTAACTCTTTGAGATGATTTCAGAGAACACAATGAAGTTTCTCAGAAAGCTTCTTTCTCTTTGTTATCGGAGGATATTTCCTTTGGCCCTATAGTCTTCAAAGGGATCCGAAATATCTGTTCTCAGATTCCACAGAAATAAGGCTAGCAAAGAGATTCACGAAATAGAGATGTAACTCTGTGAGTGGAAGTCACATATCACAGAGCAGTTTCTCAGAAAGCTTCTTTCCAGATTTCATCGGAGAATATTTCCTTTTTCTCCCTAGCCCTCTATGGGCTTCCAGATATCACTTTGCCAAATCCACAAGAACTGTCTTAGCGAAAGGCTTCTTGAGGGGAAAGCTGTAACTCTGTGAGATGATTTCACAGAACACAAAGAAGTTTCTCAGAAAGCTTCTTTCTCTTTGTTATGGGAGGATATTTCCCTTGGCCCTATAGTCCTCAAAGGGATCCGAAATATCTGTTCTCAGATTCTACAGAAATAAGGCTAGCAAAGAGATCCACGAAGTACAGATGTAACTCTGTGAGTGGAAGTCACATATCACAGAGCAGTTTCTCAGAAAGCTTCTTTGCAGATTTCATCTGAGGATATTTCCTTTTTCACCATAGCCCTCTATGGGCTTCCAGATATCACTTTGCCAATTCCACAAGAACTGTCTTAGCGAAAGGCTTCTTGAGGGGAAAGCTGTAACTCTCTGAGATGATTTCAAAGAACACAATGAAGTTTCTCAGAAAGCTTTTTTCTCTTTGTTATCGGAGGATATTTCCTTTGGCCCTATCGTCTTCAAAGGGATCCGAAATATCCGTTCTCAGATTCCACAGAAATAAGGCTAGCAAAGGGATCCAGGAAATACAGATGTAACTCTGTGAGTGGAAGTCACATATCACAGAGCAGTTACTCAGAAAGCTTCTTTCCAGATTTCATCGGAGGATATTTCCTTTTTCACCATAGCCCTCTATGGGCTTCCAGATATCACTTTGCCAATTCCACAAGAACTGTCTTAGCGAAAGGCTTCTTGAGGGGAAAGCTGTAACTCTCTGAGATGATTTCACAGAACACAATGAAGTTTCTCAGAAAGCTTTTTTCTCTTTGTTTTCGGAGGATATTTCCTTTGGCCCTATCGTCTTCAAAGGGATCCGAAATATCTGTTCTCAGATTCCACAGAAATAAGGCTAGCAAAGGGATCCAGGAAATACAGATGTAACTCTGTGAGTGGAAGTCACATATCACAGAGGAGTTTCTCAGAAAGCTTCTTTCCAGATTTCATCGGAGGATATTTCCTTTTTCACCATAGCCCTCTATGGGCTTCGAAATATCACTTTGCCAATTCCACGAGAACTGTCTTAGCGAAAGGCTTCTTGAGGGGAAAGCTGTAACTCTGTGAGATGATTTCACAGAACACAATGAAGTTTCTCAGAAAGCTTCTTTCTCTTTGTAATCGGAGGATATTTCCTTTGGCCCTACAGTCTTCAAAGGGATCCGAAATATCTGTTCTCAGATTCCACAGAAATAAGACTATCAAAGAGATCCACGAAATACAGATGTAACTCTGTGAGTGGAAGTCACATATCACAGAGCAGTTTCTCAGAAAGCTTATTTCCAGATTTCATCGGACGATATTTCCTTTTTCACCATAGCCCTCTATGGGCTTCCAAATATCACTTTGCCAATTCCACAAGAACGGTCTTAGCGAAAGGCTTCTTGAGGGGAAAGCTGTAACCCTGTGAGATGATTTCACAGAACACAATGAAGTTTCTCAGAAAGCTTCTTTCTCTTTGTTATCGGAGGATATTTCCTTTGACCCTATAGTCTTCAAAGGGATCCGAAATATCTGTTCTCAGATTCCACAGAAATAAGGCTAGCAAAGAGACCCACGAAATACAGATGTAACTCTGTGAGTGGAAGTCACATATCACAGAGCAGTTACTCAGAAAGCTTCTTTCCAGATTTCATCGGAGGATATTTCCTTTTTCACCATAGCCCTCTATGGGCTTCCAGATATCACTTTGCCAATTCCACAAGAACTGTCTTAGCGAAAGGCTTCTTGAGGGGAAAGCTGTAACTCTCTGAGATGATTTCACAGAACACAATGAAATTTCTCAGAAAGCTTTTTTGTCTTTGTTATCGGAGGATATTTCCTTTGGCCCTATCGTCTTCAAAGGGATCCGAAATATCTGTTCTCAGATTCCACAGAAATAAGGCTAGCAAAGGGATCCAGGAAATACAGATGTAACTCTGTGAGTGGAAGTCACAAATCACAGAGCAGTTTCTCAGAAAGCTTCTTTCCAGATTTCATCGGAGGATATTTCCTTTTTCACCATAGCCCTCTATGGGCTTCCAAATATCACTTTGCCAATTCCACAAGAACTGTCTTAGCGAAAGGCTTCTTGAGGGGAAAGCTGTAACTCTGTGAGATGATTTCACAGAACACAACGAAGTTTCTCAGAAAGCTTCTTTCTCTTTGTTATCGGAGGATATTTCCTTTGGCCCTATAGTCTTCAAAGGGATCCGAAATATCTGTTCTCAGATTCCGCAGAAATAAGGCTAGCAAAGAGACCCACGAAATACAGATGTAACTCTGTGAGTGGAAGTCACATATCACAGAGCAGTTTCTCAGAAAGCTTCTTTCCAGATTTCATCGGAGGATATTTCCTTTTTCACCATAGCCCTCTATGGGCTTCCAAATATCACTTTGCCAATTCCACAAGAACTGTCTTAGCGAAAGGCTTCTTGAGGGGAAAGCTGTAACTCTGTGAGATGATTTCACAGAACACAACGAAGTTTCTCAGAAAGCTTCTTTCTCTTTGTTATCGGAGGATATTTCCTTTGGCCCTATAGTCTTCAAAGGGATCCGAAATATCTGTTCTCAGATTCCACAGAAATAAGGCTAGCAAAGAGATCCACGAAATACAGATGTAACTCTGTGAGTGGAAGTCACATATCACAGAGCAGTTTCTCAGAAAGCTTCTTTCCAGATTTCATCGGAGGATATTTCCTTTTTCACCATAGCCCGCTATGGGCTTCCAGATATCACTTTGCCAATTCCAGAAGAACTGTCTTAGCGAAAGGCTTCTTGAGGGGAAAGCTGTAACTCTGTGAGATGATTTCACAGAACACAAAGAAGTTTCTCAGAAAGCTTCTTTCTCTTTGTTATGCGAGGATATTTCCTTTGTCCCTACAGTCTTCAAAGGGATCCGGAATATCTGTTCTCAGATTCCACAGAAATAAGGCTAGCAAAGAGATCCCCGAAATACAGATGTAACTCTGAGAGTGGAAGTCACATATCCCAGAGCAGTTTCTCAGAAAGCTTCTTTCCAGATTTCATCTGAGGATATTTCCTTTTTCACCATAGCCGTCTAAGGGCTTCCAAATATCACTTTGCCAATTCCACAAGAACTGTCTTAGCGAAAGGCTTCTTGAGGGGAAAGCTGTAACTCTGTGAGATGATTTCACAGAACACAAAGTAGTTTCTCAGAAAGCATCTTTCTCTTTGTTAACGGAGGATATTTCCTTTGTCTCTACAGTCTTGAAAGGGATCCGGAATATCTGTTCTCAGATTCCACAGAAATAAGGCTAGCAGAGAGATCCACGAAATACAGATGTAACTCTGTGAGTGGAAGTCACATATCACAGAGCAGTTTCTCAGAAAGCTTCTTTCCAGATTTCATCGGAGGATATTTCCTTTTTCACCATAGCCCTCTATGGGCTTCCAAATATCACTTTGCCAAATCCACAAGAACTGTCTTAGCGAAAGGCTTCTTGAGGGGAAAGCTGTAACTCTGTGAGATGATTTCACAGAACACAAAGAAGTTTCTCAGAAAGCTTCTTTCCCATTGTTATCGGAGGATATTTCCTTTGGCCCTATAGTCTTCAAAGGGATCCGAAATATCTGTTCTCAGATTCCACAGAAATAAGGCTAGCAAAGAGATGCACGAAATACAGATGTATCTCTGTGAGTGGAAGTCACATATCACAGAGCAGTTACTCAGAAAGCTTCTTTACAGATTTCATCGGAGGATATTTCCTTTTTCACCATAGCCCTCTACGGGCTTCCAGATATCACTTTGCCAATTCCACAAAAATTGTGTTAGCGAAAGGCTTCTTGAGGGGAAAGCTGTAACTCTCTGAGATGATTTCACAAAACACAATGAAGTTTCTCAGAAAGCTTTTTTCTCTTTGTTATCGGAGGATATTTCCTTTGGCCCTATCGTCTTCAAAGGGATCCGAAATATCTGTTCTCAGATTCCACAGAAATAAGGCTAGCAAAGGGATCCAGGAAATACAGATGTAACTCTGTGAGTGGAAGTCACATATCACAGAGCAGTTTCTCAGAAAGCTTCTTTCCAGATTTCATCGGAGGATATTTCCTTTTTCACCATAGCCCTCTATGGGCTTCCAAATATCACTTTGCATATTCCACAAGAACTGTCTTAGCGAAAGGCTTCTTGAGGGGAAAGCTGTAACTCTGTGAGATGATTTCACAGAACACAACGAAGTTTCTCAGAAAGCTTCTTTCTCTTTGTTATGGGAGGATATTTCCTTAGGCCCTATAGTCTTCAAAGGGATCCGAATTATCTGTTCTCAGATTCCACAGAAATAAGGCTAGCAAAGAGATCCACGAAATACACATGTAACTCTGTGAGTGGAAGCCACATATCACAGAGCAGTTTCTCAGAAAGCTTCTTTGCAGATTTCATCGGAGGATATTTCCTTTTTCACCATAGCCCTCTATGGGCTTCCAAATATCACTTTGCCAATTCCACAAGAACTCTCTTAGCGATAGGCTTCTTGAGGGGAAAGCTGTAACTCTGGGAGATGATTTCACCGAACACAATGAAGTTTCTCAGAAAGCTTCTTTCTCTCTGTCATCGGAGGATATTACCTTTGGCCCTATAGTCTTCAAAAGGATCCGAAATATCTGTTCTCAGATTCCACAGAAATAAGGCTAGCAAAGAGATCCACGAAATACAGACCTAACTCTGTGAGTGGAAGTCACATATCACAGAGCACTTTCTCAGAAAGCTTCTTTCCAGATTTCATCGGAGGATACTTCCTTTTTCACCATAGCCCTCTATGGGCTTCCAAATATCCCTTTGACAATTCCCCAAGAACTGTCTTAGCGAAAGGCTTCTTGAGGGTAAAGCTGGAACTCTGTGAGATGATTTCACAGAACACAAAGAACTTTCTCAGAAAGCTTCTTTCTCTTTGTTATGGGAGGATATTTCCTTTGTCCCTACAGTCTTCAAAGGGATCCGAAATATCTGTTCTCAGATTCCACAGAAATAAGGCTAGCAAAGAGATCCACGAAATACAGATGTAACTCTGTCAGTGGAAGTCACATATCACAGAGCAGTTTCTCAGAAAGCTTCTTTCCAGATTTCCTCGGAGGATATTTCCTTTTCAAACATAGCCCTCTATGGGCTTCCAAATATCACTTTGACGATTCCACAAGAACTGTCTTAGCGAAAGGCTTCTTGAGAGGAAACCTGTAACTCTGTGAGATGATTTCACAGAACACTAAGAAGTTTCTCAGAAAGCTTCTTTCTCTTTGTTATCGGAGGATATTTCCTTTGGCCCTATAGTCTTCAAAGGGATCCGAAATATCTGTTCTCAGATTCCACAGAAATAAGGCTAGCAAAGAGATCCAAGAAATACAGATGTAACTCTGTGAGTGGAAGTCACATATCACAGAACAGTTTCTCAGAAAGCTTCTTTCCAGATTTCATCGGAGGATATTTCCTTTTTCACCATAGCCCTCTATGGGCTTCCAAATATCAATTTGCCAATTCCCCAAGAACTGTCTTAGCGAAAGGCTTCTTGAGGGGAAAGCTGTAACTCTGTGAGATGATTTCAAAGAACACAAAGATGTTTCTCAGAAAGCTTCTTTCTCTTTGTAATCGGAGGATATTTCCTTTGGCCCTATAGTCTTCAAAGGGATCCGAAATATCTGTTCTCAGATTCCACAGAAATAAGGCTAGCAAAGAGATCCACGAAATACAGATGTAACTCTGTGAGTGGAAGTCACATATCACAGAGCAGTTTCTCAGAAAGCTTCTTTCCAGATTTCATCGGAGGATATTTCCTTTTTCACCATAGCCCTCTATGGGCTTCCAAATATCACTTTGCCAATTCCACAAGAACTGTCTTAGCGAAAGGCTTCTTGAGGGGAAAGCTGTAACTCTGTGAGATGATTTCACAGAACACAACGAAGTTTCTCAGAAAGCTTCTTTCTCTTTGTTATCGGAGGATATTTCCTTTGTCCCTATAGTCTTCAAAGGGATCCGAAATATCTGTTCTCAGATTCCGCAGAAATAAGGCTAGCAAAGAGACCCACGAAATACAGATGTAACTCTGTGAGTGGAAGTCACATATCACAGAGCAGTTTCTCAGAAAGCTTCTTTCCAGATTTCATCGGAGGATATTTCCTTTTTCACCATAGCCCTCTATGGGCTTCCAAATATCACTTTGCCAATTCCACAAGAACTGTCTTAGCGAAAGGCTTCTTGAGGGGAAAGCTGTAACTCTGTGAGATGATTTCACAGAACACAACGAAGTTTCTCAGAAAGCTTCTTTCTCTTTGTTATCGGAGGATATTTCCTTTGGCCCTATAGTCTTCAAAGGGATCCGAAATATCTGTTCTCAGATTCCACAGAAATAAGGCTAGCAAAGAGATCCACGAAATACAGATGTAACTCTGTGAGTGGAAGTCACATATCACAGAGCAGTTTCTCAGAAAGCTTCTTTCCAGATTTCATCGGAGGATATTTCCTTTTTCACCATAGCCCTCTATGGGCTTCCAGATATCACTTTGCCAATTCCACAAGAACTGTCTTAGCGAAAGGCTTCTTGAGGGGAAAGCTGTAACTCTGTGAGATGATTTCACAGAACACAAAGAAGTTTCTCAGAAAGCTTCTTTCTCTTTGTTATGCGAGGATATTTCCTTTGTCCCTACAGTCTTCAAAGGGATCCGGAATATCTGTTCTCAGATTCCACAGAAATAAGGCTAGCAAAGAGATCCCCGAAATACAGATGTAACTCTGTGAGTGGAAGTCACATATCCCAGAGCAGTTTCTCAGAAAGCTTCTTTCCAGATTTCATCTGAGGATATTTCCTTTTTCACCATAGCCGTCTATGGGCTTCCAAATATCACTTTGCCAATTCCACAAGAACTGTCTTAGCGAAAGGCTTCTTGAGGGGAAAGCTGTAACTCTGTGAGATGATTTCACAGAACACAAAGAAGTTTCTCAGAAAGCTTCTTTCCCTTTGTTATCGGAGGATATTTCCTTTGGCCCTATAGTCTTCAAAGGGATCCGAAATATCTGTTCTCAGATTCCACAGAAATAAGGCTAGCAAAGAGATCCACGAAATACAGATGTAACTCTGTGAGTGGAAGTCACATATCACAGAGCAGTTACTCAGAAAGCTTCTTTCCAGATTTCATCAGAGGATATTTCCTTTTTCACCATAGCCCTCTATGGGTTTCCAGATATCACTTTGCCAATTCCACAAGAATTGTGTTAGCGAAAGGCTTCTTGAGGGGAAAGCTGTAACTCTCTGAGATGATTTCACAAAACACAATGAAGTTTCTCAGAATGCTTTTTTCTCTTTGTTATCGGAGGATATTTCCTTTGGCCCTATCGTCTTCAAAGGGATCCGAAATATCTGTTCTCAGATTCCACAGAAATAAGGCTAGCAAAGGGATCCAGGAAATACAGATGTAACTCTGTGAGTGGAAGTCACATATCACAGAGCAGTTTCTCAGAAAGCTTCTTTCCAGATTTCATCGGAGGATATTTCGTTTTTCACCATAGCCCTCTATGGGCTTCCAAATATCACTTTGCCAATTCCACAAGAACTGTCTTAGAGAAAGGCTTCTTGAGGGGAAAGCTGTAAATCTGTGAGATGATTTCACAGAACACAAAGAAGTTTCTCAGAAAGCTTCTTTCTCTTTGTTATCGGAGGATATTTCCTTTGGCCCTACAGTCTTCAAAGGGATCCGAAATATCTGTTCTCAGATTCCGCAGAAATAAGGCTAGCAAAGAGACCCACGAAATACAGATGTAACTCTGTGAGTGGAAGTCACATATCACAGAGCAGTTTCTCAGAAAGCTTCTTTCCAGATTTCATCGTCGGATATTTCCTTTTTCACCATAGCCCTCTATGGGCTTCCAGATATCACTTTGCCAATTCCACAAGAACTGTCTTAGCGAAAGGCTTCTTGAGGGGAAAGCTGTAACTCTGTGAGATGATTTCACAGAACACAAGGAAGTTTCTCAGAAAGCTTCTTTCTCTTTGTTATGCGAGGATATTTCCTTTGTCCCTACAGTCTTCAAAGGGATCCGGAATATCTGTTCTCAGATTCCACAGAAATAAGACTAGCAAAGAGATCCACGAAATACAGATGTAACTCTGTGAGTGGAAGTCACATATCCCAGAGCAGTTTCTCAGAAAGCTTCTTTCCAGATTTCATCTGAGGATATTTCCTTTTTCACCGTATCCGTCTATGGGCTTCCAAATATCACTTTGCCAATTCCACAAGAACTGTCTTAGCGAAAGGATTCTTGAGGGGAAAGCTGTAACTCTGTGAGATGATTTCACAGAACACAAAGTAGTTTCTCAGAAAGCTTCTTTCTCTTTGTTAACGGAGGATATTTCCTTTGTCCCTACAGTCTTCAAAGGGATCCGGAATATCTGTTCTCAGATTCCACAGAAATAAGTCTAGCAGAGAGATCCACGAAATACAGATGTAACTCTGTGAGTGGAAGTCACATATCACAGAGCAGTTTCTCAGAAAGCTTCTTTCCAGATTTCATCGGAGGATATTTCCTTTTTCAGCATAGCCATCTATAGGCTTCCACATGTCACTTTGCCAAATCCACAAGAACTGTCTTAGCGAAAGGCTTCTTGAGGGGAAAGCTGTAACTCTGTGAGATGATTTCGCAGAACACAAAGAAGTTTCTCAGAAAGCTTCTTTCTCTTTGTTATCGGAGGATATTTCCTTGGCCCTATAGTCTTCAAAGGGATCCGAAATATCTGTTCTCAGATTCCACAGAAATAAGGCTAGCAAAGAGATCCACGAAGTACACATGTAACTCTGTGAGTGGAAGTCACATATCACAGAGCAGTTTCTCAGAAAGCTTCTTTCCAGATTTCATCGGAGGATATTTCCTTTTTCACCATAGCCCTCTATGGGCTTCCAAATATCACTTTGCCAATTCCACAAGAACGGTCTTAGCGAAAGGCTTCTTGAGGTGAAAGCTGTAACTCTGTGAGATGATTTCACAGAACACAAAGAAGTTTCTCAGAAAGCTTCTTTCTCTTTGTTATGGGAGGATATTTCCTTTGGCCCTATAGTCTTCAAAGGGATCCGAATTATCTGTTCTCAGATTCCACAGAAATAAGGCTAGCAAAGAGATCCTCGAAATACAGATGTAATTCTGTGAGTGGAAGTCACATATCACAGAGCAGTTTCTCAGAAAGCTTCTTTCCAGATTTCTTCTGAGGATATTTCCTTTTTCACCATAGCACTCTATGGGCTTCCAAATATCACTTTGCCAATTCCACAAGAACTGTCTTAGCGAAAGGCTTCTTGAGGGGAAAGCTGTAACTCTGTGAGATGATTTCACAGAACACAAAGAAGTTTCTCAGAAAGCTTCTTTCTCTTTGTTATCGGAGGATATTTCCTTTGGCCTTATAGTCTTCAAAGGGATCCGAAATATCTGTTCTCAGATTCCACAGAAATAAGGCTAGCAAAGAGATCCACGAAATACACATGTAACTCTGTGAGTGGAAGCCACATATCACAGAGCAGTTTCTCAGAAAGCTTCTTTGCAGATTTCATCGGAGGATACTTCCTTTTTCACCATAGCCCTCTATGGGCTTCCAAATATCCCTTTGACAATTCCCCAAGAACTGTCTTAGCGAAAGGATTCTTGAGGGTAAAGCTGGAACTCTGTGAGATGATTTCACAGAACACAAAGAACTTTCTCAGAAAGCTTCTTTCTCTTTGTTATGGGAGGATATTTCCTTTGTCCCTACAGTCTTCAAAGGGATCCGAAATATCTGTTCTCAGATTCCACAGAAATAAGGCTAGCAAAGAGATCCACGAAATACAGATGTAACTCTGTCAGTGGAAGTCACATATCACAGAGCAGTTTCTCAGAAAGCTTCTTTCCAGATTTCCTCGGAGGATATTTCCTTTTCAAGCATAGCCCTCTATGGGCTTCCAAATATCACTTTGACGATTCCACAAGAACTGTCTTAGCGAAAGGCTTCTTGAGAGGAAAGCTGTAACTCTGTGAGATGATTTCACAGAACACAAAGAAGTTTCTCAGAAAGCTTCTTTCTCTTTGTTATCGGAGGATATTTCCTTTGGCCCTATAGTCTTCAAAGGGATCCGAAATATCTGTTCTCAGATTCCACAGAAATAAGGCTAGCAAAGAGATCCAAGAAATACAGATGTAACTCTGTGAGTGGAAGTCACATATCACAGAACAGTTTCTCAGAAAGCTTCTTTCCAGATTTCATCGGAGGATATTTCCTTTTTCACCATAGCCCTCTATGGGCTTCCAAATATCACTTTGCCAATTCCACAAGAACTGTCTTAGCGAAAGGCTTCTTGAGGGGAAAGCTGTAACTCTGTGAGATGATTTCAAAGAACGCAAAGATGTTTCACAGAAAGCTTCTTTCTCTTTGTAATCGGAGGATATTTCCTTTGGCCCTATAGTCTTCAAAGGGATCCGAAATATCTGTTCTCAGATTCCACAGAAATAAGGCTAGCAAAGAGATCCACGAAATACAGATGTAACTCTGTGAGTGGAAGTCACATATCACAGAGCAGTTTCTCAGAAAGCTTCTTTCCCGATTTCATCGGAGGATATTTCCTTTTTCACCATAGCCCTCTATGGGCTTCCAAATATCACTTTGCCAATTCCACAAGAACTGTCTTAGCGAAAGGCTTCTTGAGGGGAAAGCTGTAACTCTGGGAGATGATTTCACAGAACACAAAGTAGTTTCTCAGAAAGCTTCTTTCTCTTTGTTAACGGAGGATATTTCCTTTGTCCCTACAGTCTTGAAAGGGATCCGGAATATCTGTTCTCAGATTCCACAGAAATAAGGCTAGCAGAGAGATCCACGAAATACAGATGTAACTCTGCGAGTGGAAGTCACATATCACAGAGCAGTTTCTCAGAAAGCTTCTTTCCAGATTTCATTGGAGGATATTTCCTTTTTCACCATAGCCGTCTATAGGCTTCCAAATATCACTTTGCCAAATCCACAAGAACTGTCTTAGCGAAAGGCTTCTTGAGGGGAAAGCTGTAACTCTGTGAGATGATTTCACAGAACACAAAGAAGTTTCTCAGAAAGCTTCTTTCCCTTTGTTATCGGAGGATATTTCCTTTGGCCCTATAGTCTTCAAAGGGATCCGAAATATCTGTTCTCAGATTCCACAGAAATAAGGCTAGCAAAGAGATCCACGAAATACAGATGTAACTCTGTGAGTGGAAGTCACATATCACAGAGCAGTTACTCAGAATGCTTCTTTCCAGATTTCATCGGAGGATATTTCCTTTTTCACCATAGCCCTCTATGGGCTTCCAGATATCACTTTGCCAATTCCACAAGAATTGTGTTAGCGAAAGGCTTCTTGAGGGGAAAGCTGTAACTCTCTGAGATGATTTCACAAAACACAATGAAGTTTCTCAGAAAGCTTTTTTCTCTTTGTTATCGGAGGATATTTCCTTTGGCCCTATCGTCTTCAAAGGGATCCGAAATATCTGTTCTCAGATTCCACAGAAATAAGGCTAGCAAAGGGATCCAGGAAATACAGATGTAACTCTGTGAGTGGAAGTCACATATCACAGAGCAGTTTCTCAGAAAGCTTCTTTCCAGATTTCATCGGAGGATATTTCGTTTTTCACCATAGCCCTCTATGGGCTTCCAAATATCACTTTGCATATTCCACAAGAACTGTCTTAGCGAAAGGCTTCTTGAGGGGAAAGCTGTAAATCTGTGAGATGATTTCACAGAACACAAAGAAGTTTCTCAGAAAGCTTCTTTCTCTTTGTTATCGGAGGATATTTCCTTTGGCCCTACAGTCTTCAAAGGGATCCGAAATATCTGTTCTCAGATTCCGCAGAAATAAGGCTAGCAAAGAGACCCACGAAATACAGATGTAACTCTGTGAGTGGAAGTCACATATCACAGAGCAGTTTCTCAGAAAGCTTCTTTCCAGATTTCATCGGAGGATATTTCCTTTTTCACCATAGCCTTCTATGGGCTTCCAGATATCACTTTGCCAATTCCACAAGAACTGTCTTAGCGAAAGGCTTCTTGAGGGGAAAGCTGTAACTCTGTGAGATGATTTCACAGAACACGAGGAAGTTTCTCAGAAAGGTTCTTTCTCTTTGTTATGCGAGGATATTTCCTTTGTCCCTACAGTCTTCAAAGGGATCCGGAATATCTGTTCTCAGATTCCACAGAAATAAGACTAGCAAAGAGATCCACGAAATACAGATGTAACTCTGTGAGTGGAAGTCACATATCCCAGAGCAGTTTCTCAGAAAGCTTCTTTCCAGATTTCATCTGAGGATATTTGCTTTTTCACCATAGCCGTCTATGGGCTTCCACATATCACTTTGCCAATTCCACAAAAACTGTCTTAGCGAAAGGCTTCTTGAGGGGAAAGCTGTAACTCTGTGAGATGATTTCACAGAACACAAAGTAGTTACTCAGAAAGCTTCTTTCTCTTTGTTAACGGAGGATATTTCCTTTGACCCTACAGTCTTCAAAGGGATCCGGAATATCTGTTCTCAGATTCCACAGAAATAAGTCTAGCAGAGAGATCCACGAAATACAGATGTAACTCTGTGAGTGGAAGTCACATATCACAGAGCAGTTTCTCAGAAAGCTTCTTTCCAGATTTCATCGGAGGATATTTCCTTTTTCAGCATAGCCATCTATAGGCTTCCAAATGTCACTTTGCCAAATCCACAAGAACTGTCTTAGCGAAAGGCTTCTTGAGGGGAAAGCTGTAACTCTGTGAGATGATTTCACAGAACACAAAGAAGTTCCTCAGAAAGCTTCTTTCTCTTTGTTATGGGAGGATATTTCCTTTGGCCCAATAGTCTTCAAAGGGATCCGAAATATCTGTTCTCAGATTCCACAGAAATAAGGCTAGCAAAGAGATCCACGAAGTACAGATGTAACTCTTTGAGTGGAAGTCACATATCACAGAGCAGTTTCTCAGAAAGCTTCTTTCCAGATTTCATCGGAGGATATTTCCTTTTTCACCATAGCCCTCTATGGGCTTCCAAATATCACTTTGCCAATTCCACAAGAACTGTCTTAGCGAAAGGCTTCTGAGGGGAAAGCTGTAACTCTGTGAGATGATTTCACAGAACACAAAGAAGTTTCTCAGAAAGCTTCTTTCTCTTTGTTATGGGAGGATATTTCCTTTGGCCCTATAGTCTTCAAAGGGATCCGAATTATCTGTTCTCAGATTCCACAGAAATAAGGCTAGCAAAGAGATCCTCGAAATACAGATGTAACTCTGTGAGTGGAAGTCACATATCACAGAGCAGTTTCTCAGAAAGCTTCTTTCCAGATTTCTTCTGAGGATATTTCCTTTTTCACCATAGCCCTCTATGGGCTTCCAAATATCACTTTGCCAATTCCACAAGAACTGTCTTAGCGAAAGGCTTCTTGAGGGGAAAGCTGTAACTCTGTGAGATGATTTCACAGAACACAAAGAAGTTTCTCAGAAAGCTTTTTCTCTTTGTTATCGGAGGATATTTCCTTTGGCCTTATAGTCTTCAAAGGGATCCGAAATATCTGTTCTCAGATTCCACAGAAATAAGGCTAGCAAAGAGATCCACGAAATACACATTAACTCTGTGAGTGGAAGCCACATATCACAGAGCAGTTTCTCAGAAAGCTTCTTTGCAGATTTCATCGGAGGATATTTCCTTTTTCACCATAGCCCTCTATGGGCTTCCAAATATCACTTTGCCAATTCCACAAGAACTCTCTCAGCGATAGGCTTCTTGAGGGGAAAGCTGTAACTCTGGGAGATGATTTCACCGAACACAATGAAGTTTCTCAGAAAGCTTCTTTCTCTCTGTCATCGGAGGATATTACCTTTGGCCCTATAGTCTTCAAAAGGATCCGAAATATCTGTTCTCAGATTCCACAGAAATAAGGCTAGCAAAGAGATCCACGAAATACAGACCTAACTCTGTGAGTGGAAGTCACATATCACAGAGCACTTTCTCAGAAAGCTTCTTTCCAGATTTCATCGGAGGATACTTCCTTTTTCACCATAGCCCTCTATGGGCTTCCAAATATCCCTTTGACAATTCCCCAAGAACTGTCTTAGCGAAAGGATTCTTGAGGGTAAAGCTGGAACTCTGTGAGATGATTTCACAGAACACAAAGAACTTTCTCAGAAAGCTTCTTTCTCTTTGTTATGGGAGGATATTCCTTTGTCCCTACAGTCTTCAAAGGGATCCGAAATATCTATTCTCAGATTCCACAGAAAAAAGGCTAGCAAAGAGATCCACGAAATACAGATGTAACTCTGTCAGTGGAAGTCACATATCACAGAGCAGTTTCTCAGAAAGCTTCTTTCCAGATTTCATCGGAGGATATTTCGTTTTTCACCATAGCCCTCTATGGGCTTAGAAATATCACTTTGCCAATTCCACAAGAACTGTCTTAGCGAAAGGCTTCTTGAGGGGAAAGCTGTAACTCTGTGAGATGATTTCACAGAACACAAAGAAGTTTCTCAGAAAGCTTCTTTCTCTTTGTTATCGGAGGATATTTCCTTTGGCCCTTTAGTCTTCAAAGGGATCCGAAATATCTGTTCTCAGATTCCACAGAAATAAGGCTAGCAAAGAGATCCACGAAATACAGATGTTACTCTGTGAGTGGAAGTCACATATCACAGAGCAGTTTCTCAGAAAGCTTCTTTACAGATTTCATCGGAGGATATTTCCTTTTTCACCATAGCCCTCTATGGGCTTCCAAATATCACTTTGCCAATTCCACAAGAACTGTCTTAGCGAAAGGCTTCTTGAGGGGAAAGCTGTAACTCTGTGAGATGATTTCACAGAACACAAAGAAGTTTTCAGAACGCTTCTTTCTCTTTTTCATGGGAGGATATTTCCTTTGTCCCTACAGTCTTCAAAGGGATCCGAAATATCTGTTCTCAGATTCCACAGAAATAAGGCTAGCAAAGAGATCCACGAAATACAGATGTAACTCTGTGAGTGGAAGTCACATATCACAGAGCAGTTTCTCAGAAAGCTTCTTTCCAGATTTCATCGGAGGATATTTCCTTTTTCACCATAGCCCTCTATGGGCTTCCAAATATCACTTTGCCAATTCCACAAGAACTGTCCTAGCGAAAGGCTTCTTGAGGGGAAAACTGTAACTCTGTGAGATGATTTCACAGAACACAATGAAGTTTCTCAAAAGCTTCTTTCTCTTTGTAATCGGAGGATATTTCCTTTGGCCTTATAGTCTTCAAAAGGATCCGAAATATCTGTTCTCAGATTCCACAGAAATGAGTCTAGCAAAGAGATCCACGAAATACAGATGTAACTCTGTGAGTGGAAGTCACATATCGCAGAGCAGTTTCTCACAAAGCTTCTTTCCAGATTTCACGGAGGATACTTCCTTTTTCACCGTAGCCCACTATGGGCTTCCAAATATCACTTTGCCAATTCCACAAGAACTGTCTTAACGAAAGGCTTCTTGAGGGGAAAGCTGTAACTCTGTGAGATGATTTCACAGAACACAAAGAAGTTTCTCAGAAAGCTTCTTTCTCTTTGTTATCGGAGGATATTTCCTTTGGCCCTATAGTCTTCAAAGGGATCAGAAATATCTGTTCTCAGATTCCACAGAAAAAAGGCTAGCAAAGAGATCCACGAAATACACATGTAATTCTGTGAGTGGAAGTCACATATCACAGAGCAGTTTCTCAGAAAGTTTCTTTCCAGATTTCATCAGAGGATATTTCCTTTTTCACCATAGCCCTCTAGGGGTTCCAAATATCACTTTGCGAATACCACAAGAACTGTCTTAGCGAAAGGCTTCTTGAGGGGAAAGCTGTAACTCTGTGAGATGATTTCACAGAACACAAAGAAGTTTTCAGAAAGCTTCTTTCTCTTTGTTATGGGAGGATATTTCCTTTGGCCCTATAGTCTTCAAAGGGATCCGAAATATCTGTTCTCAGATTCCACAGAAATAAGGCTAGCAAAGAGATCCACGAAATACAGAGGTAACTCTGTGAGTGGAAGTCACATATCACAGAGCAGTTTCTCAGAAAGCTTCTTCCAGATTTCATCTGAGGATATTTCCTTTTTCACCATAGCCCTCTATGGGCTTCCAAATATCACTTTGCCAATTCCACAAGAACTGTCTTAGCGAAAGGCTTCTTGAGCGGAAAGCTGTAACTCTGTGAGATGATTTCACAGAACTCAAAGAAGTTTCTCAGAAAGCTTCTTTCTCTTTGTTATCGGAGGATATTTCCTTTGGCCCTATAGTCTTCAAAGGGATCCGAAATATCTGTTCTCAGATTCCACAGAAATAAGGCTAGCCAAAAGATCCACGAAATACACATGTAACTCTGTGAGTGGAAGTCACATATCACAGAACAGTTACTCAGAAAGCTTCTTTCCAGATTTCATCGGAGGTTATTTCCTTTTTCACCATAGCCCTCTAGGGGTTCCAAATATCACTTTGCCAATTCCACAAGAACTGTCTTAGTGAAAGGCTTCTTGAGAGGAAAGCTGTAACTCTGTGAGATGATTTCACAGAACACAAAGAAGTTTTCAGAAAGCTTCTTTCTCTTTGTTATGGGAGGATATTTCCTTTGTCCCTACAATCTTCAAAGGGATCCGAAATATCTGTTCTCAGATTCCACAGAAATAAGGCTAGCAAAGAGATCCACGAAATACAGATGTAACTCTGTGAGTGGAAGTCACATATCACAGAGCAGTTTCTCAGAAAGCTTCCTTCCAGATTTCTTCTGAGGATATTTCCTTTTTCACCATAGCCCTCTATGGGCTTCCAAATATCACGTTGACGATTCCAGAAGAACTGTCTTAGCGAAAGGCTTCTTGAGCAGAAAGCTGTAACTCTGTGAGATGATTTCACAGAACACAAAGAAGTTTCTCAGAAAGCTTCTTTCTCTTTGTTATCGGAGGATGTTTCCTTTGGCCCTATAGTCTTCAAAGGGATCCGAAATATCTGTTCTCAGATTCCACAGAAAAAAGGCTAGCCAAGAGATCCACGAAATACACATGTAACTCTGTGAGTGGAAGTCACATATCACAGAACAGTTTCTCAGAAAGCTTCTTTCCAGATTTCATCGGAGGTTATTTCCTTTTTCACCATAGCCCTCTAGGGGTTCCAAATATCACTTTGCCAATTCCACAAGAACTGTCTTAGCGAAAGGCTTCTTGAGGGGAAAGCTGTAACTCTGTGAGATGATTTCACAGAACACAAAGAAGTTTTCAGAAAGCTTCTTTCTCTTTGTTATGGGAGGATATTTCCTTTGTCCCTACAGTCTTCAAAGGGATCCGAAATATCTGTTCTCAGATTCCACAGAAATAAGGCTAGCAAAGAGATCCACGAAATACAGATGTAACTCTGTGAGTGGAAGTCACATATCACAGAGCAGTTTCTCAGAAAGCTTCTTTCCAGATTTCATCGGAGGATATTTCGTTTTTCACCATAGCCCTCTATGGGCTTCCAAATATCACTTTGCCAATTCCACAAGAACTGTCTTAGCGAAAGGCTTCTTGAGGGGAAAGCTGTAACTCTGTGAGATGATTTCACAGAACACAAAGAAGTTTCTCAGAAAGCTTCTTTCTCTTTGTTATCGGAGGATATTTCCTTTGGCCTTATAGTCTTCAAAGGGATCCGAAATATCTGTTTCAGATTCCACAGAAATAAGGCTAGCAAAGAGATCCACGAAATACACATGTAACTCTGTGAGTGGAAGCCACATATCACAGAGCAGTTTCTCAGAAAGCTTCTTTGCAGATTTCATCGGAGGATATTTCCTTTTTCACCATAGCCCTCTATGGGCTTCCAAATATCACTTTGCCAATTCCACAAGAACTCTCTTAGCGATAGGCTTCTTGAGGGGAAAGCTGTAACTCTGGGAGATGATTTCACCGAACACAATGAAGTTTCTCAGAAAGCTTCTTTCTCTCTGTCATCGGAGGATATTACCTTTGGCCCTATAGTCTTCAAAAGGATCCGAAATATCTGTTCTCAGATTCCACAGAAATAAGGCTAGCAAAGAGATCCACGAAATACAGACCTAACTCTGTGAGTGGAAGTCACATATCACAGAGCACTTTCTCAGAAAGCTTCTTTCCAGATTTCATCGGAGGATACTTCCTTTTTCACCATAGCCCTCTATGGGCTTCCAAATATCCCTTTGACAATTCCCCAAGAACTGTCTTAGCGAAAGGATTCTTGAGGGTAAAGCTGGAACTCTGTGAGATGATTTCACAGAACACAAAGAACTTTCTCAGAAAGCTTCTTTCTCTTTGTTATGGGAGGATATTTCCTTTGTCCCTACAGTCTTCAAAGGGATCCGAAATATCTGTTCTCAGTTTCCACAGAAATAAGGCTAGCAAAGAGATCCACGAAATACAGATGTAACTCTGTCAGTGGAAGTCACATATCACAGAGCAGTTTCTCAGAAAGCTTCTTTCCAGATTTCCTCGGAGGATATTTCCTTTTCAACCATAGCCCTCTATGGGCTTCCAAATATCACTTTGACGATTCCACAAGAACTGTCTTAGCGAAAGGCTTCTTGAGAGGAAATCTGTAACTCTGTGAGATGATTTCACAGAACACAAAGAAGTTTCTCAGAAAGCTTCTTTCTCTTTGTTATCGGAGGATATTTCCTTTGGCCCTATAGTCTTCAAAGGGATCCGAAATATCTGTTCTCAGATTCCACAGAAATAAGGCTAGCAAAGAGATCCAAGAAATACAGATGTAACTCTGTGAGTGGAAGTCACATATCACAGAGCAGTTTCTCAGAAAGCTTCTTTCACGATTTCATCGGAGGATATTTCCTTTTTCACCATAGCCCTCTATGGGCTTCCAAATATCACTTTGCCAATTCCACAAGAACTGTCTTAGCGAAAGGCTTCTTGAGGGGAAAGCTGTAACTCTGGGAGATGATTTCACAGAACACAAAGTAGTTTCTCAGAAAGCTTCTTTCTCTTTGTTAACGGAGGATATTAGGATATTTCCTTTGTCCCTACAGTCTTGAAAGGGATCCGGAATATCTGTTCTCAGATTCCACAGAAATAAGGCTAGCAGAGAGATCCACGAAATACAGATGTAACTCTGTGAGTGGAAGTCACATATCACAGAGCAGTTTCTCAGAAAGCTTCTTTCCAGATTTCATCGGAGGATATTTCCTTTTTCACCATAGCCGTCTATAGGCTTCCAAATATCACTTTGCCAAATCCACAAGAACTGTCTTAGCGAAAGGCTTCTTGAGGGGAAAGCTGTAACTCTGTGAGATGATTTCACAGAACACAAAGAAGTTTCTCAGAAAGCTTCTTTCCCTTTGTTATCGGAGGATATTTCCTTTGGCCCTATAGTCTTCAAAGGGATCCGAAATATCTGTTCTCAGATTCCACAGAAATAAGGCTAGCAAAGAGATCCACGAAATACAGATGTAACTCTGTGAGTGGAAGTCACATATCACAGAGCAGTTACTCAGAAATCTTCTTTCCAGATTTCATCGGAGGATATTTCCTTTTTCACCATAGCCCTCTATGGGCTTCCAGATATCACTTTGCCAATTCCACAAGAATTGTGTTAGCGAAAGGCTTCTTGAGGGGAAAGCTGTAACTCTCTGAGATGATTTCACAAAACACAATGAAGTTTCTCAGAAAGCTTTTTTCTCTTTGTTATCGGAGGATATTTCCTTTGGCCCTATAGTCTTCAAAGGGATCCGAAATATCTGTTCTCAGATTCCACAGAAATAAGGCTAGCAAAGGGATCCAGGAAATACAGATGTAACTCTGTGAGTGGAAGTCACCTATCACAGAGCAGTTTCTCAGAAAGCTTCTTTCCAGATTTCATCGGAGGATATTTCGTTTTTCACCATAGCCCTCTATGGGCTTCCAAATATCACTTTGCATATTCCACAAGAACTGTCTTAGCGAAAGGCTTCTTGAGGGGAAAGCTGTAAATCTGTGAGATGATTTCACAGAACACAAAGAAGTTTCTCAGAAAGCTTCTTTCTCTTTGTTATCGGAGGATATTTCCTTTGGCCCTACAGTCTTCAAAGGGATCCGAAATATCTGTTCTCAGATTCCGCAGAAATAAGGCTAGCAAAGAGACCCACGAAATACAGATGTAACTCTGTGAGTGGAAGTCACATATCCCAGAGCAGTTTCTCAGAAAGCTTCTTTCCAGATTTCATCTGAGGATATTTCCTTTTTCACCATAGCCGTCTATGGGCTTCCAAATATCACTTTGCCAATTCCACAAGAACTGTCTTAGCGAAAGGCTTCTTGAGGGGAAAGCTGTAACTCTGTGAGATGATTTCACAGAACACAAAGTAGTTTCTCAGAAAGCTTCTTTCTCTTTGTTAACGGAGGATATTTCCTTTGTCCCTACAGTCTTCAAAGGGATCCGGAATATCTGTTCTCAGATTCCACAGAAATAAGTCTAGCAGAGAGATCCACGAAATACAGATGTAACTCTGTGAGTGGAAGTCACATATCACAGAGCAGTTTCTCAGAAATCTTCTTTCCAGATTTCATCGGAGGATATTTCCTTTTTCAGCATAGCCATCTATAGGCTTCCAAATGTCACTTTGCCAAATCCACAAGAACTGTCTTAGCGAAAGACTTCTTGAGGGGAAAGCTGTAACTCTGTGAGATGATTTCACAGAACACAAAGAAGTTCTCAGAAAGCTTCTTTCTCTTTGTTATGGGAGGATATTTCCTTTGGCCCTATAGTCTTCAAAGGGATCCGAAATATCTGTTCTCAGATTCCACAGAAATAAGGCTAGCAAAGAGATCCACGAAGTACAGATGTAACTCTGTGAGTGGAAGTCACATATCACAGAGCAGTTTCTCAGAAAGCTTCTTTCCAGATTTCATCGGAGGATATTTCCTTTTTCACCATAGCCCTCTATGGGCTTCCAAATATCACTTTGCCAATTCCACAAGAACTGTCTTAGCGAAAGGCTTCTTGAGGGGAAAGCTGTAACTCTGTGAGATGATTTCACAGAACACAAAGAAGTTTCTCAGAAAGCTTCTTTCTCTTTGTTATCGGAGGATATTTCCTTTGGCCTTATAGTCTTCAAAGGGATCCGAAATATCTGTTCTCAGATTCCACAGAAATAAGGCTAGCAAAGAGATCCACGAAATACACATGTAACTCTGTGAGTGGAAGCCACATATCACAGAGCAGTTTCTCAGAAAGCTTCTTTGCAGATTTCATCGGAGGATATTTCCTTTTTCACCATAGCCCTCTATGGGCTTCCAAATATCACTTTGCCAATTCCACAAGAACTCTCTTAGCGATAGGCTTCTTGAGGGGAAAGCTGTAACTCTGGGAGATAATTTCACCGAACACAATGACGTTTCTCAGAAAGCTTCTTTCTCTTTGTTATCGGAGGATATTTCCTTTGGCCCTATAGTCTTCAAAGGGATCCGAAATATCTGTTCTCAGATTCCACAGAAAAAAGGCTAGCCAAGAGATCCACGAAATACACATGTAACTCTGTGAGTGGAAGTCACATATCACAGAACAGTTACTCAGAAAGCTTCTTTCCAGATTTCATCGGAGGTTATTTCCTTTTTCACCATAGCCCTCTAGGGGTTCCAAATATCACTTTGCCAATTCCACAAGAACTGTCTTAGTGAAAGGCTTCTTAGGGGAAAGCTGTAACTCTGTGAGATGATTTCACAGAATACAAAGAAGTTTTCAGAAAGCTTCTTTCTCTTTGTTATGGGAGGATATTTCCTTTGTCCCTACAGTCTTCAAAGGGATCCGAAATATCTGTTCTCATATTCCACAGAAATAAGGCTAGCAAAGAGATCCACGAAATACAGATGTAACTCTGTGAGTGGAAGTCACATATCACAGAGCAGTTTCTCAGAAAGCTTCTTTCCAGATTTCATCGGAGGATATTTCCTTTTTCACCATAGCCCTCTATGGGCTTCCAAATATCACTTTGCCAATTCCACAAGAACTGTCTTAGCGAAAGGCTTCTTGAGGGGAAAGCTGTAACTCTGTGAGATGATTTCACAGAACACAAAGAAGTTTCTCAGAAAGCTTCTTTCTCTTTGTTATCGGAGGATATTTCCTTTGGCCCTATAGTCTTCAAAGGGATCCGAAATATCTGTTCTCAGACTCCACAGAAATAAGGCTAGCAAAGAGATCCACGAAATACAGATGTTACTCTGTGAGTGGAAGTCACATATCACAGAGCAGTTTCTAAGAAAGCTTCTTTACAGATTTCATCGGAGGATATTTCCTTTTTCACCATAGCCCTCTATGGGCTTCCAAATATCACTTTGCCAATTCCACAAGAACTGTCTTAGCGAAAGGCTTCTTGAGGGGAAAGCTGTAACTCTGTGAGATGATTTCACAGAACACAAAGAAGTTTTCAGAAAGCTTCTTTCTCTTTTTTATGGGAGGATATTTCCGTTGTCCCTACAGTCTTCAAAGGGATCCGAAATATCGGTTCTCAGATTCCACAGAAATAAGGCTAGCAAAGAGATCCACGAAATACAGATGTAACTCTGTGAGTGGAAGTCACATATCACAGAGCAGTTTCTCAGAAAGCTTCTTTCCAGATTTCATCGGAGGATATTTCCT
The DNA here is from genome assembly GCF_049350105.2 of Macaca mulatta. Classification (NCBI taxonomy): domain Eukaryota; kingdom Metazoa; phylum Chordata; class Mammalia; order Primates; family Cercopithecidae; genus Macaca; species Macaca mulatta. The sequence goes on from NC_133417.1 coordinate 35,969,226, forward strand.
TTTTCACCATAGCCCTCTATGGGCTTCCAAATATCACTTGGCCAATTCCACAAGAACTGTCTTCGCGAAAAGCTTCTTGAGGGGAAAGCTGTAACTCTGTGAGATGATTTCAAAGAACACAAAGATGTTTCTCAGAAAGCTTCTTTCTCTTTGTAATCGGAGGATATTTCCTTTGGCCCTATAGTCTTCAAAGGGATCCGAAATATCTGTTCTCAGATTCCACAGAAATAAGGCTAGCAAAGAGATCCACGAAATACAGATGTAACTCTGTGAGTGGAAGTCACATATCACAGAGCAGTTTCTCAGAAAGCTTCTTTCCAGATTTCATCGGAGGATATTTCCTTTTTCACCATAGCCCTCTATGGGCTTCCAAATATCACTTTGCCAATTCCACAAGAACTGTCTTAGCGAAAGGCTTCTTGAGGGGAAAGCTGTAACTCTGGGAGATGATTTCACAGAACACAAAGTAGTTTCTCAGAAAGCTTCTTTCTCTTTGTTAACGGAGGATATTTCCTTTGTCCCTACAGTCTTGAAAGGGATCCGGAATATCTGTTCTCAGATTCCACAGAAATAAGGCTAGCAGAGAGATCCACGAAATACAGATGTAACTCTGTGAGTGGAAGTCACATATCACAGAGCAGTTTCTCAGAAAGCTTCTTTCCAGATTTCATCGGAGGATATTTCCTTTTTCACCATAGCCGTCTTTAGGCTTCCAAATATCACTTTGCCAAATCCACAAGAACTGTCTTAGCGAAAGGCTTCTTGAGGGGAAAGCTGTAACTCTGTGAGATGATTTCACAGAACACAAAGAAGTTTCTCAGAAAGCTTCTTTCCCTTTGTAATCGGAGGATATTTCCTTTGGCCCTATAGTCTTCAAAGGGATCCGAAATATCTGTTCTCAGATTCCACAGAAATAAGGCTAGCAAAGAGATCCACGAAATACAGATGTAACTCTGTGAGTGGAAGTCACATATCACAGAGCAGTTACTCAGAAAGCTTCTTTCCAGATTTCATCGGAGGATATTTCCTTTTTCACCATAGCCCTCTATGGGCTTCCAGATATCACTTTGCCAATTCCACAAGAATTGTGTTAGCGAAAGGCTTCTTGAGGGGAAAGCTGTAACTCTCTGAGATGATTTCAAAAAACACAATGAAGTTTCTCAGAAAGCTTTTTTCTCTTTGTTATCAGAGGATATTTCCTTTGGCCCTATCGTCTTCAAAGGGATCCGAAATATCTGTTCTCAGATTCCACAGAAATAAGGCTAGCAAAGGGATCCAGGAAATACAGATGTAACTCTGTGAGTGGAAGTCACATATCACAGAGCAGTTTCTCAGAAATCTTCTTTCCAGATTTCATCGGAGGATATTTCGTTTTTCACCATAGCCCTCTATGGGCTTCCAAATATCACTTTGCATATTCCACAAGAACTGTCTTAGCGAAAGGCTTCTTGAGGGGAAAGCTGTAAATCTGTGAGATGATTTCACAGAACACAAAGAAGTTTCTCAGAAAGCTTCTTTCTCTTTGTTATCGGAGGATATTTCCTTTGGCCCTACAGTCTTCAAATGGATCCGAAATATCTGTTCTCAGATTCCGCAGAAATAAGGCTAGCAAAGAGACCCACGAAATACAGATGTAACTCTGTGAGTGGAAGTCACATATCACAGAGCAGTTTCTCAGAAAGCTTCTTTCCAGATTTCATCGGAGGATATTTCCTTTTTCACCATAGCCCTCTATGGGCTTCCAGATATCACTTTGCCAATTCCACAAGAACTGTCTTAGCGAAAGGCTTCTTGAGGGGAAAGCTGTAACTCTGTGAGATGATTTCACAGAACACAAGGAAGTTTCTCAGAAAGCTTCTTTCCCTTTGTTATGCGAGGATATTTCCTTTGTCCCTACAGTCTTCAAAGGGATCCGGAATATCTGTTCTCAGATTCCACAGAAATAAGATTAGCAAAGAGATCCACGAAATACAGATGTAACTCTGTGAGTGGAAGTCACATATCCCAGAGCAGTTTCTCAGAAAGCTTCTTTCCAGATTTCATCTGAGGATATTTCCTTTTTCACCATAGCCGTCTATGGGCTTCCAAATATCACTTTGCCAATTCCACAAGAACTGTCTTAGCGAAAGGCTTCATGAGGGGAAAGCTGTAACTCTGTGAGATGATTTCACAGAACACAAAGTAGTTTCTCAGAAAGCTTCTTTCTCATTGTTAACGGAGGATATTTCCTTTGTCCCTACAGTCTTCAAAGGGATCCGGAATATCTGTTCTCAGATTCCACAGAAATAAGTCTAGCAGAGAGATCCACGAAATACAGATGTAACTCTGTGAGTGGAAGTCACATATCACAGAGCAGTTTCTCAGAAATCTTCTTTCCAGATTTCATCGGAGGATATTTCCTTTTTCACCATAGCCCTCTATGGGCTTCCAAATATCACTTTGCCAATTCCACAAGAACTGTCTTAGTGAAAGGCTTCTTAGGGGAAAGCTGTAACTCTGTGAGATGATTTCACAGAACACAAAGAAGTTTTCAGAAAGCTTCTTTCTCTTTGTTATGGGAGGATATTTCCTTTGTCCCTACAGTCTTCAAAGGGATCCGAAATATCTGTTCTCAGATTCCACAGAAATAAGGCTAGCAAAGAGATCCCCGAAATACAGATGTAACTCTGTGAGTGGAAGTCACATATCACAGAGCAGTTTCTCAGAAAGCTTCTTTCCAGATTTCATCGGAGGATATTTCCTTTTTCACCATAGCCCTCTATGGGCTTCCAAATATCACTTTGCCAATTCCACAAGAACTGTCTTAGCGAAAGGCTTCTTGAGGGGTAAGCTGTAACTCTGTGAGATGATTTCACAGAACACAAAGAAGTTTCTCAGAAAGCTTCTTTCTCTTTGTTATCGGAGGATATTTCCTTTGGCCCTATAGTCTTCAAAGGGATCCGAAATATCTGTTCTCAGACTCCACAGAAATAAGGCTAGCAAAGAGATCCACGAAATACAGATGTTACTCTGTGAGTGGAAGTCACATATCACAGAGCAGTTTCTCAGAAAGCTTCTTTACAGATTTCATCGGAGGATATTTCCTTTTTCACCATAGCCCTCTATGGGCTTCCAAATATCACTTTGCCAATTCCACAAGAACTGTCTTAGCGAAAGGCTTCTTGAGGGGAAAGCTGTAACTCGGTGAGATGATTTCACAGAACACAAAGAAGTTTTCAGAAAGCTTCTTTCTCTTTTTTATGGGAGGATATTTCCGTTGTCCCTACAGTCTTCAAAGGGATCCGAAATATCGGTTCTCAGATTCCACAGAAATAAGGCTAGCAAAGAGATCCACGAAATACAGATGTAACTCTGTGAGTGGAAGTCACATATCACAGAGCAGTTTCTCAGAAAGCTTCTTTCCAGATTTCATCGGAGGATATTTCCTTTTTCACCATAGCCCTCTATGGGCTTCCAAATATCACTTTGCCAATTCCACAAGAACTGTCTTAGCGAAAGGCTTCTTGAGGGGAAAACTGTACCTCTGTGAGATGATTTCACAGAACACAATGAAGTTTCTCAGAAAGCTTCTTTCTATTTGTAATCGGAGGATATTTCCTTTGGCCCTATAGTCTTCAAAAGGATCCGAAATATCTGTTCTCAGATTCCACAGAAATGAGGCTAGCAAAGAGATCCACGAAATACAGATGTAACTCTGTGAGTGGAAGTCACATATCGCAGAGCAGTTTCTCAGAAAGCTTCTTTCCAGATTTGATCGGAGGATACTTCCTTTTCCACCGTAGCCCTCTATGGGCTTCCAAATATCACTTTGCCAATTCCACAAGAACTGTCTTAACGAAAGGCTTCTTGAGGGGAAAGCTGTAACTCTGTGAGATGATTTCACAGAACACAAAGAAGTTTCTCAGAAAGCTTCTTTCTCTTTGTTATCGGAGGATATTTCCTTTGGCCCTATAGACTTCAAAGGGATCCGAAATATCTGTTCTCAGATTCCACATAAAAAAGGCTAGCAAAGAGATCCACGAAATACACATGTAATTCTGTGAGTGGAAGCCACATATCACAGAGCAGTTTCTCAGAAAGCTTCTTTCCAGATTTCATCAGAGGATATTTCCTTTTTCACCATAGCCCTCTAGGGGTTCCAAATATCACTTTCCCAATACCACAAGAACTGTCTTAGCGAAAGGCTTCTTGAGGGGAAAGCTGTAACTCTGTGAGATGATTTCACAGAACACAAAGAAGTTTTCAGAAAGCTTATTTCTCTTTGTTATGGGAGGATATTTCCTTTGGCCCTATAGTCTTCAAAGGGATCCGAAATATCTGTTCTCAGATTCCACAGAAATAAGGCTAGCAAAGAGATCCACGAAATACAGAGGTAACTCTGTGAGTGGAAGTCACATATCACAGAGCAGTTTCTCAGAAAGCTTCTTTCCAGATTTCATCTGAGGATATTTCCTTTTTCACCATAGCCCTCTATGGGCTTCCAAATATCACTTTGCCAATTCTACAAGAACTGTCTTAGCGAAAGGCTTCTTGAGGGTTAAGCTGTAACTCTGGGAGATGATTTCACAGAACACAAAGAAGTTTTCAGAAAGCTTCTTTCTCTTTTTTATGGGAGGATATTTCCTTTGTCCCTACAGTCTTTAAAGGGATCCGAAATATCTGTTCTCAGATTCCACAGAAATAAGGCTAGCAAAGAGATCCACGAAATACAGATGTAACTCTGTGAGTGGAAGTCACATATCCCAGAGCAGTTTCTCAGAAAGCTTCTTTCCAGATTTCATCTGAGGATATTTCCTTTTTCACCATAGCCCTCTATGGGCTTCCAAATATCACTTTGCCAATTCCACAAGAACTGTCTTAACGAAAGGCTTCTTGAGGGGAAAGCTGTAACTCTGTGAGATGATTTCACAGAACACAATGAAGTTTCTCAGAAAGCTTCTTTCTCTTTGTAATCGGAGGATATTTCCTTTGGCCCTATAGTCTTCAAAAGGATCCGAAATATCTGTTCTCAGATTCCACAGAAATAAGGCTAGCAAAGAGATCCACGAAATACAGATTTAACTCTGTGAGTGGAAATCACATATAGCAGAGCAGTTTCTCAGAAAGCTTCTTTCCATATTTCATCGGAGGATACTTCCTTTTTCACCGTAGCCCTCTATGGGCTTCCAAATATCACTTTGCCAATTCCACAAGAACTGTCTTAACGAAAGGCTTCTTGAGGGGAAACCTGTAACTCTGTGAGATGATTTCACGGAACACAAAGAAGTTTCTCAGAAAGCTTCTTTCTCTTTGTTATGGGAGGATATTTCCTTTGGCCCTATAGACTTCAAAGGGATCCGAAATATCTGTTCTCAGATTCCACAGAAATAAGGCTAGCAAAGAGATCCACGAAATACAGAGGTAACTCTGTGAGTGGAAGTCACATATCACAGAGCAGTTTCTCAGAAAGCTTCTTTCCAGATTTCATCGGAGGATATTTCCTTTTTCACCATAGCCCTCTAGGGGCTCCAAATATCACTTTGCCAATTCCACAAGAACTGTGTTAGCGAAAGGCTTCTTGAGAGTAAAGCTGTAACTCTGTGAGATGATTTCACAGAACACAAAGAAGTTTCTCAGAAAGCTTCTTTCTCTTTGTTATCGGAGGATATTTCCTTTGGCCTTATAGTCTTCAAAGGTATCCGAAATATCTGTTCTCAGATTCCACAGAAATAAGGCTAGCAAAGAGATCCACGAAATACACATGTAACTCTGTGAGTGGAAGCCACATATCACAGAGCAGTTTCTCAGAAAGCTTCTTTGCACATTTCATCGGAGGATAGTTCCTTTTTCACCATAGCCCTCTATGGGCTTCCAAATATCACTTTGCCAATTCCACAAGAACTGTCTTAGCGAAAGGCTTCTTGAGGGGAAAGCTGTAACTCTGGGAGATGATTTCACCGAACACAATGAAGTTTCTCAGAAAGCTTCTTTCTCTCTGTCATCGGAGGATATTTCCTTTGGCCCTATAGTCTTCAAAAGGATCCGAAATATCTGTTCTCAGATTCCACAGAAATAAGGCTAGCAAAGAGATCCACGAAATACAGACGTAACTCTGTGAGTGGAAGTCACATATCACAGAGCACTTTCTCAGAAAGCTTCTTTCCAGATTTCATCGGAGGATACTTCCTTTTTCACCATAGCCCTCTATGGGCTTCCAAATATCACTTTGCCAATTCCACAAGAACTGTCTTAGCGAAAGGCTTCTTGAGGGGAAAGCTGGAACTCTGTGAGATGATTTCACAGAACACAAAGAACTTTCTCAGAAAGCTTCTTTCTCTTTGTTATGGGAGGATATTTCCTTTGTCCCTACAGTCTTCAAAGGGATCCGAAATATTTGTTCTCACATTCCACAGAAATAAGGCTAGGAAAGAGATCCACGAAATACAGATGTAACTCTGTGAGTGGAAGTCACATATCACAGAGCAGTTTCTCAGAAAGCTTCTTTCCAGATTTCATCAGAGGATATTTCCTTTTTCACCATACCCTCTATGGGCTTCCAAATATCACTTTGACGATTCCACAAGAACTGTCTTAGCGAAAGGCTTCTTGAGAGGAAAGCTGTAACTCTGTGAGATGATTTCACAGAACACAAAGAAGTTTCTCAGAAAGCTTCTTTCTCTTTGTTATCGGAGGATATTTCCTTTGGCCCTATAGTCTTCAAAGGGATCCGAAATATCTGTTCTCAGATTCCACAGAAATAAGGCTAGCAAAGAGATCCACGAAATACAGATGTAACTCTGTGAGTGGAAGTCACATATCACAGAACAGTTTCTCAGAAAGCTTCTTTCCATATTTCATCGGAGGATATTTCCTTTTTCACCATAGCCCTCTAGGGGTTCCAAATATCACTTTGCCAATACCACAAGAACTGTCTTAGCGAAAGGCTTCTTGAGGGGAAAGCTGTAACTCTGTGAGATGATTTCACAGAACACAAAGAAGTTTTCAGAAAGCTTCTTTCTCTTTTTTATGGGAGGATATTTCCGTTGTCCCTACAGTCTTCAAAGGGATCCGAAATATCGGTTCTCAGATTCCACAGAAATAAGGCTAGCAAAGAGATCCACGAAATACAGATGTAACTCTGTGAGTGGAAGTCACATATCACAGAGCAGTTTCTCAGAAAGCTTCTTTCCAGATTTCATCGGAGGATATTTCCTTTTTCACCATAGCCCACTATGGGCTTCCAAATATCACTTTGCCAATTCCACAAGAACTGTCTTAGCGAAAGGCTTCTTGAGGGGAAAACTGTACCTCTGTGAGATGATTTCACAGAACACAATGAAGTTTCTCAGAAAGCTTCTTTCTATTTGTAATCGGAGGATATTTCCTTTGGCCCTATAGTCTTCAAAAGGATCCGAAATATCTGTTCTCAGATTCCACAGAAATGAGGCTAGCAAAGAGATCCACGAAATACAGATGTAACTCTATGAGTGGAAGTCACATATCGCAGAGCAGTTTCTCAGAAAGCTTCTTTCCAGATTTCATCGGAGGATACTTCCTTTTTCACCGTAGCCCTCTATGGGCTTCCAAATATCACTTTGCCAATTCCACAAGAACTGTCTTAACCAAAGGCTTCTTGAGGGGAAAGCTGTAACTCTGTGAGATGATTTCACAGAACACAAAGAAGTTTCTCAGAAAGCTTCTTTCTCTTTGTTATCGGAGGATATTTCCTTTGGCCCTATAGACTTCAAAGGGATCCGAAATATCTGTTCTCAGATTCCACAGAAAAAAGGCTAGCAAAGAGATCCACGAAATACACATGTAATTCTGTGAGTGGAAGCCACATATCACAGAGCAGTTTCTCAGAAAGCTTCTTTCCAGATTTCATCAGAGGATATTTCCTTTTCCACCATAGCCCACTAGGGGTTCCAAATATCACTTTGCCAATACCACAAGAACTGTCTTAGCGAAAGGCTTCTTGAGGGGAAAGCTGTAACTCTGTGAGATGATTTCACAGAACACAAAGAAGTTTTCAGAAAGCTTATTTCTCTTTGTTATGGGAGGATATTTCCTTTGGCCCTATAGTCTTCAAAGGGATCCGAAATATCTGTTCTCAGATTCCACAGAAATAAGGCTAGCAAAAAGATCCACGAAATACAGAGGTAACACTGTGAGTGGAAGTCACATATCACAGAGCAGTTTCTCAGAAAGCTTCTTTCCAGATTTCATCTGAGGATATTTCCTTTTTCACCATAGCCCTCTATGGGCTTCCAAATATCACTTTGCCAATTCTACAAGAACTGTCTTAGCGAAAGGCTTCTTGAGGGTTAAGCTGTAACTCTGGGAGATGATTTCACAGAACACAAAGAAGTTTTCAGAAAGCTTCTTTCTCTTTTTTATGGGAGGATATTTCCTTTGTCCCTACAGTCTTTAAAGGGATCCGAAATATCTGTTCTCAGATTCCACAGAAATAAGGCTAGCAAAGAGATCCACGAAATACAGATGTAACTCTGTGAGTGGAAGTCACATATCCCAGAGCAGTTTCTCAGAAAGCTTCTTTCCAGATTTCATCTGAGGATATTTCCTTTTTCACCATAGCCCTCTATGGGCTTCCAAATATCACTTTGACAATTCCACAAGAACTGTCTTAGCGAAAGGCTTCTTGAGGGGAAAGCTGTAACTCTGTGTGATGATTTCACAGAACACAAAGAAGTTTTCAGAAAGCTTCTTTCTCTTTGTTATGGTAGGATAGTTCCTTTGTCCCTACAGTCTTCAAAGGGATCCGAAATATCTGTTCTCAGATTCCACAGAAATAAGGCTAGCAAAGAGATCCACGAAATACAGATGTAACTCTGTGAGTGGAAGTCACATATCACAGAGCAGTTTCTCAGAAAGCTTCTTTCCAGATTTCATCGGAGGATATTTCCTTTTTCACCATAGCCCTCTATGGGCTTCCAAATATCACTTTGCCAATTCCACAAGAACTGTCTTAGCGAAAGGCTTCTTGAGGGGAAAGCTGTAACTCTGTGAGATGATTTCACAGAACACAAAGAAGTTTTCAGAAAGCTTCTTTCTCTTTTTTATGGGAGGATATTTCCTTTGTCCCTACAGTCTTCAAAGGGATCCGAAATATCTGTTTTCAGATTCCACAGAAATAAGGCTAGCAAAAGGATCCACGAAATACAGATGTAACTCTGTGAGTGGAAGTCACATATCACAGAGCAGTTTCTCAGAAAGCTTCTTTCCAGATTTCATCGGAGGATATTTCCTTTTTCACCATAGCCCTCTATGGGCTTCCAAATATCACTTTGCCAATTCCACAAGAAGTGTCTTAGCGAAAGGCTTCTTGAGGGGAAAGCTGTAACTCTGTGAGATGATTTCACAGAACACAAAGAAGTTTCTCAGAAAGCTTCTATATCTTTGTTATCGGAGGATATTTCCTTTGTCCCTACAGTCTTCAAAGGGATCCGAAATATCTGTTCTCAGATTCCACAGAAATAGGGCTAGCAAAGAGATCCACGAAATACAGATGTAACTCTGTGAGTGGAAGTCACATATCACAGAGCAGTTTCTCAGAAAGCTTCTTTCCAGATTTCATCGGAGGATATTTCCTTTTTCACCATAGCCCTCTATGGGCTTCCAAATATCACTTTGCCAATTCCACAAGAACTGTCTTAACGAAAGGCTTCTTGAGGGGAAAGCTGTAACTCTGTGAGATGATTTCACAGAACACAATGAAGTTTCTCAGAAAGCTTCTTTCTCTTTGTAATCGGAGGATATTTCCTTTGGCCCTATAGTCTTCAAAAGGATCCGAAATATCTGTTCTCAGATTGCACAGAAATAAGGCTAGCAAAGAGATCCACGAAATACAGATGTAACTCTGTGAGTGGAAGTCACATATCGCAGAGCAGTTTCTCAGAAAGCTTCTTTCCATATTTCATCGGAGGATACTTCCTTTTTCACCGTAGCCCTCTATGGGCTTCCAAATATCACTTTGCCAATTCCACAAGAACTGTTTTAACGAAAGGCTTCTTGAGGGGAAACCTGTAACTCTGTGAGATGATTTCACAGAACACAAAGAAGTTTCTCAGAAAGCTTCTTTCTCTTTGTTATGGGAGGATATTTCCTTTGGCCCTATAGACTTCAATGGGATCCGAAATATCTGTTCTCAGATTCCACAGAAATAAGGCTAGCAAAGAGATCCACGAAATACAGAGGTAACTCTGTGAGTGGAAGTCACATATCACAGAGCAGTTTCTCAGAAAGCTTCTTACCAGATTTCATCGGAGGATATTTCCTTTTTCACCATAGCCCTCTAGGGGTTCCAAATATCACTTTGCCAATTCCACAAGAACTGTCTTAGCGAAAGGCTTCTTGAGAGTAAAGCTGTAACTCTGTGAGATGATTTCACAGAACACAAAGAAGTTTCTCAGAAAGCTTCTTTCTCTTTGTTATCGGAGGATATTTCCTTTGGCCTTATAGTCTTCAAAGGGATCCGAAATATCTGTTCTCAGATTCCACAGAAATAAGGCTAGCAAAGAGATCCACGAAATACACATGTAACTCTGTGAGTGGAAGCCACATATCACAGAGCAGTTTCTCAGAAAACTTCTTTGCACATTTCATCGGAGGATAGTTCCTTTTTCACCATAGCCCTCTATGGGCTTCCAAATATCACTTTGCCAATTCCACAAGAACTGTCTTAGCGAAAGGCTTCTTGAGGTGAAAGCTGTAACTCTGGGAGATGATTTCACCGAACACAATGAAGTTTCTCAGAAAGCTTCTTTCTCTCTGTCATCGGAGGATATTTCCTTTGGCCCTATAGTCTTCAAAAGGATCCGAAATATCTGTTCTCAGATTCCACAGAAATAAGGCTAGCAAAGAGATCCACGAAATACAGACGTAACTCTGTGAGTGGAAGTCACATATCACAGAGCACTTTCTCAGAAAGCTTCTTTCCAGATTTCATCGGAGGATACTTCCTTTTTCACCGTAGCCCTCTATGGGCTTCCAAATATCCCTTTGACAATTCCACAAGAACTGTCTTAGCTAAAGGCTTCTTGAGGGGAAAGCTGGAACTCTGTGAGATGATTTCACAGAACACAAAGAACTTTCTCAGAAAGCTTCTTTCTCTTTGTTATGGGAGGATATTTCCTTTGTCCCTACAGTCTTCAAAGGGATCCGAAATATTTGTTCTCAGATTCCACAGAAATAAGGCTAGGAAAGAGATCCACGAAATACAGATGTAACTCTGTCAGTGGAAGTCACATATCACAGAGCAGTTTCTCAGAAAGCTTCTTTCCAGATTTCATCGGAGGATATTTCCTTTTTCACCATACCCTCTATGGGCTTCCAAATATCACTTTGACGATTCCACAAGAACTGTCTTAGCGAAAGGCTTCTTGAGAGGAAAGCTGTAACTCTGTGAGATGATTTCACAGAACACAAAGAAGTTTCTCAGAAAGCTTCTTTCTCTTTGTTATCGGAGGATATTTCCTTTGGCCCTATAGTCTTCAAAGGGATCCGAAATATCTGTTCTCAGATTCCACAGAAATAAGGCTAGCAAAGAGATCCACGAAATACAGATGTAACTCTGTGAGTGGAAGTCACATATCACAGAACAGTTTCTCAGAAAGCTTCTTTCCAGATTTCATCGGAGGATATTTCCTTTTTCACCATAGCCCTCTAGGGGTTCCAAATATCACTTTGCCAATACCACAAGAACTGTCTTAGCGAAAGGCTTCTTGAGGGGAAAGCTGTAACTCTGTGAGATGATTTCACAGAACACAAAGAAGTTTCTCAGAAAGCTTCTTTCTCTTTGTTATCGGAGGATATTTCCTTTGGCCCTATAGTCTTCAAAGGGATCCGAAATATCTGTTCTCAGATTCCACAGAAATAAGGCTAGCAAAGAGATCCACGAAATACAGATGTAACTCTGTGAGTGGAAGTCACATATCACAGAGCAGTTTCTCAGAAAGCTTCTTTCAGATTTCATCGGAGGATATTTCCTTTTTCACCATAGCCCTCTATGGGCTTCCAAATATCACTTTGCCAATTCCACAAGAACTGTCTTAGCGAAAGGCTTCTTGAGGGGAAAGCTGTAACTCTGTGAGATGATTTCACAGAACACAACGAAGTTTTCAGAAAGCTTCTTTCTCTTTCTTATCGGAGGATATTTCCTTTGTCCCTACAGTCTTCAAAGGGATCCGAAATATCTGTTCTCAGATTCCACAGAAATAAGGCTAGCAAAGAGATCCACGAAATACAGATGTAACTCTGTGAGTGGAAGTCACATATCACAGAGCAGTTTCTCAGAAAGCTTCTTTCCAGATTTCATCTGAGGATATTTCCTTTTTCACCATAGCCCCCTATGGGCTTCCAAATATCCCTTTGCCAATTCCACAAGAACTGTCTTAGCGAAAGGCTTCTTGAGGGGAAAGCTGTAACTCTGTGAGATGCTTTCACAGAACACAAAGAAGATTCTCAGAAAGCTTCTTTCTCTTTGTTATCGGAGTATATTTCCTTTCTCCCTACAGTATTCAAAGGGATCCGAAATATCTGTTCTCAGATTCCACAGAAATAAGGCTAGCAAAGAGATCCACGAAATACAGATGTAACTCTGTGAGGTGAAGTCACATATCCCAGAGTAGTTTCTCAGAAAGCTTCTTTCCAGATTTCATCTGAGGATATTTCCTTTTTCACCATAGCCCTCTATGGGCTTCCAAATATCACTTTGCCAATTCCACAAGAACTGTCTTAGCGAAAGGCTTCTTGAGGGGAAAGCTGTAACTCTGTGTGATGATTTCACAGAACACAAAGAAGTTTTCAGAAAGCTTCTTTCTCTTTGTTATGGGAGGATATTTCCTTTGTCCCTACAGTCTTCAAAGGGATCCGAAATATCTGTTCTCAGATTCCACAGAAATAAGGCTAGCAAAGAGATCCACGAAATACAGATGTAACTCTGTGAGTGGAAGTCACATATCACAGAGCAGTTTCTCAGAAAGCTTCTTTCCAGATTTCCTCGGAGGATATTTCCTTTTTCACCATAGCCCTCTATGGGCTTCCAAATATCACTTTGCCAATTCCACAAGAACTGTCTTAGCGAAAGGCTTCTTGAGGGGAAAGCTGTACCTCTGTGAGATGATTTCACAGAACACAATGAAGTTTCTCAGAAAGCTTCTTTTTCTTTGTAATCGGAGGATATTTCCTTTGGCCCTATAGTCTTCAAAAGGATCCGAAATATCTGTTTGAGATTCCACAGAAATAAGGCTAGCAAAGAGATCCACGAAATACAGATGTAACTCTGTGAGTGGAAGTCACATATCACAGAGCAGTTTCTCAGAAATCTTCTTTCCAGATTTCATCGGAGGATATTTCCTTTTTCACCATAGCCCTCTATGGGCTTCCAAATATCACTTTGACGATTCCACAAGAACTGTCTTAGCGAAAGGCTTCTTGAGAGGAAAGCTGTAACTCTGTGAGATGATTTCACAGAACACAAAGAAGTTTCTCAGAAAGCTTCTTTCTCTTTGTTATCGGAGGATATTTCCTTTGTCCCTACAGTATTCAAAGGGATCCGAAATATCTGTTCTCAGATTCCACAGAAATAAGGCTAGCAAGGAGATCCACGAAATACAGATGTAACTCTGTGAGTGGAAGTCACATATCACAGAGCAGTTTCTCAGAAAGCTTCTTTCCAGATTTCATCGGAGGATATTTCCTTTTTCACCATAGCCCTCTAGGGGTTCCTAATATCACTTTGCCAATTCCACAAGAACTGTCTTAGCGAAAGGCTTCTTGAGTGGAAAACTGTAACTCTGTGAGATGATTTCACAGAACACAAAGAAGTTTTCAGAAAGCTTCTTTCTCTTTGTTATGGGAGGATATTTCCTTTTTCCCTACAGTCTTCAAAGGGATCCGAAATATCTGTTCTCAGATTCCACAGAAATAAGGCTAGCAAAGAGATCCACGAAATACAGAGGTAACTCTGTGAGTGGAAGTCACATATCACAGAGCAGTTTCTCAGAAAGCTTCTTTCCAGATTTCATCGGAGGATATTTCCTTTTTCACCATAGCCCTCTATGGGCTTCCAAATATCACTTTGCCAATTCCACAAGAACTGTCTTAGCGAAAGGCTTCTTGAGAGGAAAGCTGTAACCCTGGGAGATGATTTCACCGAACACAATGAAGTTTCTAAGAAAGCTTCTTTCTCTCTGTCATCGGAGGATATTTCCTTTGGCCCTATAGTCTTCAAAAGGATCCGAAATATCTATTCTCAGATTCCACAGAAATAAGGCTAGCAAAGAGATCCACGAAATACAGACGTAACTCTGTGAGTGGAAGTCACATATCACAGAGCACTTTCTCAGAAAGCTTCTTTCCAGATTTCATCGGAGGATACTTCCTTTTTCACCATAGCCCTCTATGGGCTTCCAAATATCCCTTTGACAATTCCACAAGAACTGTCTTAGCGAAAGGCTTCTTGAGGGGAAAGCTGGAACTCTGTGAGATGATTTCACAGAACACAAAGAACTTTCTCAGAAAGCTTCTTTCTCTTTGTTATGGGAGGATATTTCCTTTGTCCCTACAGTCTTCAAAGGGATCCGAAATATCTGTTCTCAGATTCCACAGAAATAAGGCTAGCAAAGAGATCCACGAAATACAGATGTAACTCTGTGAGTGGAAGTCACATATCACAGAGCAGTTTCTCAGAAAGCTTCTTTCCAGATTTCATCGGAGGATATTTCCTTTTTCACCATAGCCCTCTATGGGCTTCCAAATATCCCTTTGCCAATTCCACAAGAACTGTCTTAGCGAAAGGCTTCTTGAGGGGAAAGCTGTAACTCTGTGAGTTGATTTCACAGAACACAAAGAAGTTTCTCAGAAAGCTTCTTTATCTTTGTTATCGGAGTATATTTCCTTTTCCCTACAGTATTCAAAGGGATCCGAAATATCTGTTCTCAGATTCCACAGAAATAAGGCTAGCAAAGAGATCCACGAAATACAGATGTAACTCTGTGAGTGGAAGTCACATATCCCAGAGTAGTTTCTCAGAAAGCTTCTTTCCAGATTTCATCTGAGGATATTTCCTTTTTCACCATAGCCCTCTATGGGCTTCCAAATATCACTTTGCCAATTCCACAAGAACTGTCTTAGCGAAAGGCTTCTTGAGGGGAAAGCTGTAACTCTGTGTGATGATTTCACAGAACACAAAGAAGTTTTCAGAAAGCTTCTTTCTCTTTGTTATGGGAGGATATTTCCTTTGTCCCTACAGTCTTCAAAGGGATCCGAAATATCTGTTCTCAGATTCCACAGAAATAAGGCTAGCAAAGAGATCCACGAAATACAGATGTAACTCTGTGAGTGGAAGTCACATATCACAGAGCAGTTTCTCAGAAAGCTTCTTTCCAGATTTCCTCGGAGGATATTTCCTTTTTCACCATAGCCCTCTATGGGCTTCCAAATATCACTTTGCCAATTCCACAAGAACTGTCTTAGCGAAAGGCTTCTTGAGGGGAAAGCTGTACCTCTGTGAGATGATTTCACAGAACACAATGAAGTTTCTCAGAAAGCTTCTTTTTCTTTGTAATCGGAGGATATTTCCTTTGGCCCTATAGTCTTCAAAAGGATCCGAAATATCTGTTTGAGATTCCACAGAAATAAGGCTAGCAAAGAGATCCACGAAATACAGATGTAACTCTGTGAGTGGAAGTCACATATCACAGAGCAGTTTCTCAGAAATCTTCTTTCCAGATTTCATCGGAGGATATTTCCTTTTTCACCATAGCCCTCTATGGGCTTCCAAATATCACTTTGACGATTCCACAAGAACTGTCTTAGCGAAAGGCTTCTTGAGAGGAAAGCTGTAACTCTGTGAGATGATTTCACAGAACACAAAGAAGTTTCTCAGAAAGCTTCTTTCTCTTTGTTATCGGAGGATATTTCCTTTGTCCCTACAGTATTCAAAGGGATCCGAAATATCTGTTCTCAGATTCCACAGAAATAAGGCTAGCAAGGAGATCCACGAAATACAGATGTAACTCTGTGAGTGGAAGTCACATATCACAGAGCAGTTTCTCAGAAAGCTTCTTTCCAGATTTCATCGGAGGATATTTCCTTTTTCACCATAGCCCTCTAGGGGTTCCTAATATCACTTTGCCAATTCCACAAGAACTGTCTTAGCGAAAGGCTTCTTGAGTGGAAAACTGTAACTCTGTGAGATGATTTCACAGAACACAAAGAAGTTTTCAGAAAGCTTCTTTCTCTTTGTTATGGGAGGATATTTCCTTTTTCCCTACAGTCTTCAAAGGGATCCGAAATATCTGTTCTCAGATTCCACAGAAATAAGGCTAGCAAAGAGATCCACGAAATACAGAGGTAACTCTGTGAGTGGAAGTCACATATCACAGAGCAGTTTCTCAGAAAGCTTCTTTCCAGATTTCATCGGAGGATATTTCCTTTTTCACCATAGCCCTCTATGGGCTTCCAAATATCACTTTGCCAATTCCACAAGAACTGTCTTAGCGAAAGGCTTCTTGAGAGGAAAGCTGTAACCCTGGGAGACGATTTCACCGAACACAATGAAGTTTCTAAGAAAGCTTCTTTCTCTCTGTCATCGGAGGATATTTCCTTTGGCCCTATAGTCTTCAAAAGGATCCGAAATATCTATTCTCAGATTCCACAGAAATAAGGCTAGCAAAGAGATCCACGAAATACAGACGTAACTCTGTGAGTGGAAGTCACATATCACAGAGCACTTTCTCAGAAAGCTTCTTTCCAGATTTCATCGGAGGATACTTCCTTTTTCACCATAGCCCTCTATGGGCTTCCAAATATCCCTTTGACAATTCCACAAGAACTGTCTTAGCGAAAGGCTTCTTGAGGGGAAAGCTGGAACTCTGTGAGATGATTTCACAGAACACAAAGAACTTTCTCAGAAAGCTTCTTTCTCTTTGTTATGGGAGGATATTTCCTTTGTCCCTACAGTCTTCAAAGGGATCCGAAATATCTGTTCTCAGATTCCACAGAAATAAGGCTAGCAAAGAGATCCACGAAATACAGATGTAACTCTGTCAGTGGAAGTCACATATCACAGAGCAGTTTCTCAGAAAGCTTCTTTCCAGATTTCATCGGAGGATATTTCCTTTTTCACCATAGCCCTCTAAGGGCTTCCAAATATCACTTTGACGATTCCACAAGAACTGTCTTAGCGAAAGGCTTCTTGAGAGGAAAGCTGTAACTCTGTGAGATGATTTCACAGAACACAAAGAAGTTTCTCAGAAAGCTTCTTTCTCTTTGTTATCGGAGGATATTTCCTTTGGCCCTATAGTCTTCAAAGGGATCCGAAATATCTGTTCTCAGATTCCACAGAAATAAGGCTAGCAAAGAGATCCACGAAATACAGATGTAACTCTGTGAGTGGAAGTCACATATCACAGAACAGTTTCTCAGAAAGCTTCTTTCCAGATTTCATCGGAGGATATTTCCTTTTTCACCATAGCCCTCTATGGGCTTCCAAATATCACTTTGCCAATTCCACAAGAACTGTCTTAGCGAAAGGCTTCTTGAGGGGAAAGCTGTAACTCTGTGAGATGATTTCACAGAACACAAAGAAGTTTCTCAGAAAGCTTCTTTCTCTTTGTTATCGGAGGATATTTCCTTTGGCCCTATAGTCTTCAAAGGGATCCGAAATATCTGTTCTCAGATTCCACAGAAATAAGGCTAGCAAAGAGATCCACGAAATACAGATGTAACTCTGTGAGTGGAAGTCACATATCACAGAGCAGTTTCTCAGAAAGCTTCTTTCCAGATTTCATCGGAGGATATTTCCTTTTTCACCATAGCCCTCTATTGGCTTCCAAATATCACTTTGCCAATTCCACAAGAACTGTCTTAGCGAAAGGCTTCTTGAGGGGAAAGCTGTAACTCTGATAGATGATTTCACAGAACACAAAGAAGTTTTCAGAAAGCTTCCTTCTCTTTTTTATGGGAGGATATTTCCTTTGTCCCTACAGTCTTCAAAGGGATCCGAAATATCTGTTCTCAGATTCCACAGAAATAAGGCTAGCAAAGAGATCCACGAAATACAGATGTAACTCTGTGAGTGGAAGTCACATATCACAGAGCAGTTTCTCAGAAAGCTTCTTTCCAGATTTCATCTGAGGATATTTCCTTTTTCACCATAGCCCTCTGTGGGCTTCCAAATATCCCTTTGCCAATTCCACAAGAACTGTCTTAGCGAAAGGCTTCTTGAGGGGAAAGCTGTAACTCTGTGAGATGATTTCACAGAACACAAAGAAGATTCTCAGAAAGCTTCTTTCTCTTTGTTATCGGAGTATATTTCCTTTGTCCCTGCAGTATTCAAAGGGATCCGAAATATCTGTTCTCAGATTCCACAGAAATAAGGCTAGCAAAGAGATCCACGAAATACAGATGTAACTCTGTGAGTGGAAGTCACATATCCCAGAGTAGTTTCTCAGAAAGCTTCTTTCCAGATTTCATCTGAGGATATTTCCTTTTTCACCATAGCCCTCTATGGGCTTCCAAATATCACTTTGCCAATTCCACAAGAACTGTCTTAGCGAAAGGCTTCTTGAGGGGAAAGCTGTAACTCTGTGTGATGATTTCACAGAACACAAAGAAGTTTTCAGAAAGCTTCTTTCTCTTTGTTATGGGAGGATATTTCCTTTGTCCCTACAGTCTTCAAAGGGATCCGAAATATCTGTTCTCAGATTCCACAGAAATAAGGCTAGCAAAGAGATCCACGAAATACAGATGTAACTCTGTGAGTGGAAGTCACATATCACAGAGCAGTTTCTCAGAAATCTTCTTTCCAGATTTCATCGGAGGATATTTCCTTTTTCACCATAGCCCTCTATGGGCTTCCAAATATCACTTTGACGATTCCACAAGAACTGTCTTAGCGAAAGGCTTCTTGAGAGGAAAGCTGTAACTCTGTGAGATGATTTCACAGAACACAAAGAAGTTTCTCAGAAAGCTTCTTTCTCTTTGTTATCGGAGGATATTTCCTTTGTCCCTACAGTATTCAAAGGGATCCGAAATATCTGTTCTCAGATTCCACAGAAATAAGGCTAGCAAAGAGATCCACGAAATACAGATGTAACTCTGTGAGTGGAAGTCACATATCCCAGAGTAGTTTCTCAGAAAGCTTCTTTCCAGATTTCATCTGAGGATATTTCCTTTTTCACCATAGCCCTCTATGGGCTTCCAAATATCACTTTGCCAATTCCACAAGAACTGTCTTAGCGAAAGGCTTCTTGAGGGGAAAGCTGTAACTCTGTGTGATGATTTCACAGAACACAAAGAAGTTTTCAGAAAGCTTCTTTCTCTTTGTTATGGGAGGATATTTCCTTTGTCCCTACAGTCTTCAAAGGGATCCGAAATATCTGTTCTCAGATTCCACAGAAATAAGGCTAGCAAAGAGATCCACGAAATACAGATGTAACTCTGTGAGTGGAAGTCACATATCACAGAGCAGTTTCTCAGAAAGCTTCTTTCCAGATTTCCTCGGAGGATATTTCCTTTTTCACCATAGCCCTCTAGGGGCTTCCAAATATCACTTTGCCAATTCCACAAGAACTGTCTTAGCGAAAGGCTTCTTGAGGGGAAAGCTGTACCTCTGTGAGATGATTTCACAGAACACAATGAAGTTTCTCAGAAAGCTTCTTTTTCTTTGTAATCGGAGGATATTTCCTTTGGCCCTATAGTCTTCAAAAGGATCCGAAATATCTGTTTGAGATTCCACAGAAATAAGGCTAGCAAAGAGATCCACGAAATACAGATGTAACTCTGTGAGTGGAAGTCACATATCACAGAGCAGTTTCTCAGAAATCTTCTTTCCAGATTTCATCGGAGGATATTTCCTTTTTCACCATAGCCCTCTATGGGCTTCCAAATATCACTTTGACGATTCCACAAGAACTGTCTTAGCGAAAGGCTTCTTGAGAGGAAAGCTGTAACTCTGTGAGATGATTTCACAGAACACAAAGAAGTTTCTCAGAAAGCTTCTTTCTCTTTGTTATCGGAGGATATTTCCTTTGTCCCTACAGTATTCAAAGGGATCCGAAATATCTGTTCTCAGATTCCACAGAAATAAGGCTAGCAAGGAGATCCACGAAATACAGATGTAACTCTGTGAGTGGAAGTCACATATCACAGAGCAGTTTCTCAGAAAGCTTCTTTCCAGATTTCATCGGAGGATATTTCCTTTTTCACCATAGCCCTCTAGGGGTTCCTAATATCACTTTGCCAATTCCACAAGAACTGTCTTAGCGAAAGGCTTCTTGAGTGGAAAACTGTAACTCTGTGAGATGATTTCACAGAACACAAAGAAGTTTTCAGAAAGCTTCTTTCTCTTTGTTATGGGAGGATATTTCCTTTTTCCCTACAGTCTTCAAAGGGATCCGAAATATCTGTTCTCAGATTCCACAGAAATAAGGCTAGCAAAGAGATCCACGAAATACAGAGGTAACTCTGTGAGTGGAAGTCACATATCACAGAGCAGTTTCTCAGAAAGCTTCTTTCCAGATTTCATCGGAGGATATTTCCTTTTTCACCATAGCCCTCTATGGGCTTCCAAATATCACTTTGCCAATTCCACAAGAACTGTCTTAGCGAAAGGCTTCTTGAGAGTAAAGCTGTAACTCTGAGAGATGATTTCACAGAACACAAAGAAGTTTCTCAGAAAGCTTCTTTCTCTTTGTTATCGGAGGATATTTCCTTTGGCCTTATAGTCTTCAAAGGGATCCGAAATATCTGTTCTCAGATTCCACAGAAATAAGGCTAGCAAAGAGATCCACGAAATACACATGTAAATCTGTGAGTGGAAGCCACATATCACAGAGCAGTTCCTCAGAAAGCTTCTTTGCACATTTCATCGGAGGATAGTTCCTTTCTCACCATAGCCCTCTATGGGCTTCCAAATATCACTTTGCCAATTCCACAAGAACTGTCTTAGCGAAAGGCTTCTTGAGAGGAAAGCTGTAACCCTGGGAGATGATTTCACCGAACACAATGAAGTTTCTAAGAAAGCTTCTTTCTCTCTGTCATCGGAGGATATTTCCTTTGGCCCTATAGTCTTCAAAAGGATCCGAAATATCTATTCTCAGATTCCACAGAAATAAGGCTAGCAAAGAGATCCACGAAATACAGACGTAACTCTGTGAGTGGAATTCACATATCACAGAGCACTTTCTCAGAAAGCTTCTTTCCAGATTTCATCGGAGGATACTTCCTTTTTCACCATAGCCCTCTATGGGCTTCCAAATATCCCTTTGACAATTCCACAAGAACTGTCTTAGCGAAAGGCTTCTTGAGGGGAAACCTGGAACTCTGTGAGATGATTTCACAGAACACAAAGAAGTTTCTCAGAAAGCTTCTTTCTCTTTGTTATGGGAGGATATTTCCTTTGTCCCTACAGTCTTCAAAGGGATCCGAAATATCTGTTCTCAGATTCCACAGAAATAAGGCTAGCAAAGAGATCCACGAAATACAGATGTAACTCTGTCAGTGGAAGTCACATATCTCAGATTAGTTTCTCAGAAAGCTTCTTTCCAGATTTCATCGGAGGATATTTCCTTTTTCACCATAGCCCTCTAAGGGCTTCCAAATATCACTTTGACGATTCCACAAGAACTGTCTTAGCGAAAGGCTTCTTGAGAGGAAAGCTGTAACTCTGTGAGATGATTTCACAGAACACAAAGAAGTTTCTCAGAAAGCTTCTTTCTCTTTGTTATCGGAGGATATTTCCTTTGGCCCTATAGTCTTCAAAGGGATCCTAAATATCTGTTCTCAGATTCCACAGAAATAAGGCTAGCAAAGAGATCCACGAAATACAGATGTAACTCTGTGAGTGGAAGTCACATATCACAGAACAGTTTCTCAGAAAGCTTCTTTCCAGATTTCATCGGAGGATATTTCCTTTTTCACCATAGCCCTCTATGGGCTTCCAAATATCACTTTGCCAATTCCACAAGAACTGTCTTAGCGAAAGGCTTCTTGAGGGGAAAGCTGTAACTCTGTGAGATGATTTCACAGAACACAAAGAAGTTTCTCAGAAAGCTTCTTTCTCTTTGTTATCGGAGGATATTTCCTTTGGCCCTATAGTCTTCAAAGGGATCCGAAATATCTGTTCTCAGATTCCACAGAAATAAGGCTAGCAAAGAGATCCACGAAATACAGATGTAACTCTGTGAGTGGAAGTCACATATCACAGAGCAGTTTCTCAGAAAGCTTCTTTCCAGATTTCATCGGAGGATATTTCCTTTTTCACCATAGCCCTCTATTGGCTTCCAAATATCACTTTGCCAATTCCACAAGAACTGTCTTAGCGAAAGGCTTCTTGAGGGGAAAGCTGTAACTCTGTTAGATGATTTCACAGAACACAAAGAAGTTTTCAGAAAGCTTCCTTCTCTTTTTTATGGGAGGATATTTCCTTTGTCCCTACAGTCTTCAAAGGGATCCGAAATATCTGTTCTCAGATTCCACAGAAATAAGGCTAGCAAAGAGATCCACGAAATACAGATGTAACTCTGTGAGTGGAAGTCACATATCACAGAGCAGTTTCTCAGAAAGCTTCTTTCCAGATTTCATCTGAGGATATTTCGTTTTTCACCATAGCCCTCTGTGGGCTTCCAAATATCCCTTTGCCAATTCCACAAGAACTGTCTTAGCGAAAGGCTTCTTGAGGGGAAAGCTGTAACTCTGTGAGATGATTTCACAGAACACAAAGAAGATTCTCAGAAAGCTTCTTTCTCTTTGTTATCGGAGTATATTTCCTTTGTCCCTGCAGTATTCAAAGGGATCCGAAATATCTGTTCTCAGATTCCACAGAAATAAGGCTAGCAAAGAGATCCACGAAATACAGATGTAACTCTGTGAGTGGAAGTCACATATCCCAGAGTAGTTTCTCAGAAAGCTTCTTTCCACATTTCATCTGAGGATATTTCCTTTTTCACCATAGCCCTCTATGGGCTTCCAAATATCACTTTGCCAATTCCACAAGAACTGTCTTAGCGAAAGGCTTCTTGAGGGGAAAGCTGTAACTCTGTGTGATGATTTCACAGAACACAAAGAAGTTTTCAGAAAGCTTCTTTCTCTTTGTTATGGGAGGATATTTCCTTTGTCCCTACAGTCTTCAAAGGGATCCGAAATATCTGTTCTCAGATTCCACAGAAATAAGGCTAGCAAAGAGATCCACGAAATACAGATGTAACTCTGTGAGTGGAAGTCACATATCACAGAGCAGTTTCTCAGAAAGCTTCTTTCCAGATTTCATCGGAGGATATTTCCTTTTTCACCATAGCCCTCTATGGGCTTCCAAATATCCCTTTTCCAATTCCACAAGAACTGTCTTAGCGAAAGGCTTCTTGAGGGGAAAGCTGTAACTCTGTGTGATGATTTCACAGAACGCAAAGAAGTTTCTCAGAGAGCTTCTTTCTCTTTGTTATCGGAGTATATTTCCTTTGTCCCTACAGTATTCAAAGGGATCCGAAATATCTGTTCTCAGATTCCACAGAAATAAGGCTAGCAAAGAGATCCACGAAATACAGATGTAACTCTGTGAGTGGAAGTCACATATCCCAGAGTAGTTTCTCAGAAAGCTTCTTTCCAGATTTCATCTGAGGATATTTCCTTTTTCACCATAGCCCTCTATGGGCTTCCAAATATCACTTTGCCCATTCCACAAGAACTGTCTTAGCGAAAGGCTTCTTGAGGGGAAAGCTGTAACTCTGTGTGATGATTTCACAGAACACAAAGAAGTTTTCAGAAAGCTTCTTTCTCTTTGTTATGGGAGGATATTTCCTTTGTCCCTACAGTCTTCAAAGGGATCCGAAATATCTGTTCTCAGATTCCACAGAAATAAGGCTAGCAAAGAGATCCACGAAATACAGATGTAACTCTGTGAGTGGAAGTCACATATCACAGAGCAGTTTCTCAGAAAGCTTCTTTCCAGATTTCATCGGAGGATATTTCCTTTTTCACCATAGCCCTCTATGGGCTTCCAAATATCCCTTTGCCAATTCCACAAGAACTGTCTTAGCGAAAGGCTTCTTGAGGGGAAAGCTGTAACTCTGTGAGTTGATTTCACAGAACACAAAGAAGTTTCTCAGAAAGCTTCTTTATCTTTGTTATCGGAGTATATTTCCTTTTCCCTACAGTATTCAAAGGGATCCGAAATATCTGTTCTCAGATTCCACAGAAATAAGGCTAGCAAAGAGATCCACGAAATACAGATGTAACTCTGTGAGTGGAAGTCACATATCCCAGAGTAGTTTCTCAGAAAGCTTCTTTCCAGATTTCATCTGAGGATATTTCCTTTTTCACCATAGCCCTCTATGGGCTTCCAAATATCACTTTGCCAATTCCACAAGAACTGTCTTAGCGAAAGGCTTCTTGAGGGGAAAGCTGTAACTCTGTGTGATGATTTCACAGAACACAAAGAAGTTTTCAGAAAGCTTCTTTCTCTTTGTTATGGGAGGATATTTCCTTTGTCCCTACAGTCTTCAAAGGGATCCGAAATATCTGTTCTCAGATTCCACAGAAATAAGGCTAGCAAAGAGATCCACGAAATACAGATGTAACTCTGTGAGTGGAAGTCACATATCACAGAGCAGTTTCTCAGAAAGCTTCTTTCCAGATTTCCTCGGAGGATATTTCCTTTTTCACCATAGCCCTCTATGGGCTTCCAAATATCACTTTGCCAATTCCACAAGAACTGTCTTAGCGAAAGGCTTCTTGAGGGGAAAGCTGTACCTCTGTGAGATGATTTCACAGAACACAATGAAGTTTCTCAGAAAGCTTCTTTTTCTTTGTAATCGGAGGATATTTCCTTTGGCCCTATAGTCTTCAAAAGGATCCGAAATATCTGTTTGAGATTCCACAGAAATAAGGCTAGCAAAGAGATCCACGAAATACAGATGTAACTCTGTGAGTGGAAGTCACATATCACAGAGCAGTTTCTCAGAAATCTTCTTTCCAGATTTCATCGGAGGATATTTCCTTTTTCACCATAGCCCTCTATGGGCTTCCAAATATCACTTTGACGATTCCACAAGAACTGTCTTAGCGAAAGGCTTCTTGAGAGGAAAGCTGTAACTCTGTGAGATGATTTCACAGAACACAAAGAAGTTTCTCAGAAAGCTTCTTTCTCTTTGTTATCGGAGGATATTTCCTTTGTCCCTACAGTATTCAAAGGGATCCGAAATATCTGTTCTCAGATTCCACAGAAATAAGGCTAGCAAGGAGATCCACGAAATACAGATGTAACTCTGTGAGTGGAAGTCACATATCACAGAGCAGTTTCTCAGAAAGCTTCTTTCCAGATTTCATCGGAGGATATTTCCTTTTTCACCATAGCCCTCTATGGGCTTCCAAATATCACTTTGCCAATTCCACAAGAACTGTCTTAGCGAAAGGCTTCTTGAGGGGAAAGCTGTAACTCTGTGAGATGATTTCACAGAACACAAAGAAGTTTCTCAGAAAGCTTCTTTCTCTTTGTTATCGGAGGATATTTCCTTTGGCCCTATAGTCTTCAAAGGGATCCGAAATATCTGTTCTCAGATTCCACAGAAATAAGGCTAGCAAAGAGATCCACGAAATACAGATGTAACTCTGTGAGTGGAAGTCACATATCACAGAGCAGTTTCTCAGAAAGCTTCTTTCCAGATTTCATCGGAGGATATTTCCTTTTTCACCATAGCCCTCTATTGGCTTCCAAATATCACTTTGCCAATTCCACAAGAACTGTCTTAGCGAAAGGCTTCTTGAGGGGAAAGCTGTAACTCTGTTAGATGATTTCACAGAACACAAAGAAGTTTTCAGAAAGCTTCCTTCTCTTTTTTATGGGAGGATATTTCCTTTGTCCCTACAGTCTTCAAAGGGATCCGAAATATCTGTTCTCAGATTCCACAGAAATAAGGCTAGCAAAGAGATCCACGAAATACAGATGTAACTCTGTGAGTGGAAGTCACATATCACAGAGCAGTTTCTCAGAAAGCTTCTTTCCAGATTTCATCTGAGGATATTTCCTTTTTCACCATAGCCCTCTGTGGGCTTCCAAATATCCCTTTGCCAATTCCACAAGAACTGTCTTAGCGAAAGGCTTCTTGAGGGGAAAGCTGTAACTCTGTGAGATGATTTCACAGAACACAAAGAAGATTCTCAGAAAGCTTCTTTCTCTTTGTTATCGGAGTATATTTCCTTTGTCCCTGCAGTATTCAAAGGGATCCGAAATATCTGTTCTCAGATTCCACAGAAATAAGGCTAGCAAAGAGATCCACGAAATACAGATGTAACTCTGTGAGTGGAAGTCACATATCCCAGAGTAGTTTCTCAGAAAGCTTCTTTCCACATTTCATCTGAGGATATTTCCTTTTTCACCATAGCCCTCTATGGGCTTCCAAATATCACTTTGCCAATTCCACAAGAACTGTCTTAGCGAAAGGCTTCTTGAGGGGAAAGCTGTAACTCTGTGTGATGATTTCACAGAACACAAAGAAGTTTTCAGAAAGCTTCTTTCTCTTTGTTATGGGAGGATATTTCCTTTGTCCCTACAGTCTTCAAAGGGATCCGAAATATCTGTTCTCAGATTCCACAGAAATAAGGCTAGCAAAGAGATCCACGAAATACAGATGTAACTCTGTGAGTTTAAGTCACATATCACAGAGCAGTTTCTCAGAAAGCTTCTTTCCAGATTTCATCGGAGGATATTTCCTTTTTCACCATAGCCCTCTATGGGCTTCCAAATATCCCTTTTCCAATTCCACAAGAACTGTCTTAGCGAAAGGCTTCTTGAGGGGAAAGCTGTAACTCTGTGTGATGATTTCACAGAACGCAAAGAAGTTTCTCAGAGAGCTTCTTTCTCTTTGTTATCGGAGTATATTTCCTTTGTCCCTACAGTATTCAAAGGGATCCGAAATATCTGTTCTCAGATTCCACAGAAATAAGGCTAGCAAAGAGATCCACGAAATACAGATGTAACTCTGTGAGTGGAAGTCACATATCCCAGAGTAGTTTCTCAGAAAGCTTCTTTCCAGATTTCATCTGAGGATATTTCCTTTTTCACCATAGCCCTCTATGGGCTTCCAAATATCACTTTGCCAATTCCACAAGAACTGTCTTAGCGAAAGGCTTCTTGAGGGGAAAGCTGTAACTCTGTGTGATGATTTCACAGAACACAAAGAAGTTTTCAGAAAGCTTCTTTCTCTTTGTTATGGGAGGATATTTCCTTTGTCCCTACAGTCTTCAAAGGGATCCGAAATATCTGTTCTCAGATTCCACAGAAATAAGGCTAGCAAAGAGATCCACGAAATACAGATGTAACCCTGTGAGTGGAAGTCACATATCACAGAGCAGTTTCTCAGAAAGCTTCTTTCCAGATTTCATCGGAGGATATTTCCTTTTTCACCATAGCCCTCTATGGGCTTCCAAATATCCCTTTGCCAATTCCACAAGAACTGTCTTAGCGAAAGGCTTCTTGAGGGGAAAGCTGTAACTCTGTGAGTTGATTTCACAGAACACAAAGAAGTTTCTCAGAAAGCTTCTTTATCTTTGTTATCGGAGTATATTTCCTTTTCCCTACAGTATTCAAAGGGATCCGAAATATCTGTTCTCAGATTCCACAGAAATAAGGCTAGCAAAGAGATCCACGAAATACAGATGTAACTCTGTGAGTGGAAGTCACATATCCCAGAGTAGTTTCTCAGAAAGCTTCTTTCCAGATTTCATCTGAGGATATTTCCTTTTTCACCATAGCCCTCTATGGGCTTCCAAATATCACTTTGCCAATTCCACAAGAACTGTCTTAGCGAAAGGCTTCTTGAGGGGAAAGCTGTAACTCTGTGTGATGATTTCACAGAACACAAAGAAGTTTTCAGAAAGCTTCTTTCTCTTTGTTATGGGAGGATATTTCCTTTGTCCCTACAGTCTTCAAAGGGATCCGAAATATCTGTTCTCAGATTCCACAGAAATAAGGCTAGCAAAGAGATCCACGAAATACAGATGTAACTCTGTGAGTGGAAGTCACATATCACAGAGCAGTTTCTCAGAAAGCTTCTTTCCAGATTTCCTCGGAGGATATTTCCTTTTTCACCATAGCCCTCTATGGGCTTCCAAATATCACTTTGCCAATTCCACAAGAACTGTCTTAGCGAAAGGCTTCTTGAGGGGAAAGCTGTACCTCTGTGAGATGATTTCACAGAACACAATGAAGTTTCTCAGAAAGCTTCTTTTTCTTTGTAATCGGAGGATATTTCCTTTGGCCCTATAGTCTTCAAAAGGATCCGAAATATCTGTTTGAGATTCCACAGAAATAAGGCTAGCAAAGAGATCCACGAAATACAGATGTAACTCTGTGAGTGGAAGTCACATATCACAGAGCAGTTTCTCAGAAATCTTCTTTCCAGATTTCATCGGAGGATATTTCCTTTTTCACCATAGCCCTCTATGGGCTTCCAAATATCACTTTGACGATTCCACAAGAACTGTCTTAGCGAAAGGCTTCTTGAGAGGAAAGCTGTAACTCTGTGAGATGATTTCACAGAACACAAAGAAGTTTCTCAGAAAGCTTCTTTCTCTTTGTTATCGGAGGATATTTCCTTTGTCCCTACAGTATTCAAAGGGATCCGAAATATCTGTTCTCAGATTCCACAGAAATAAGGCTAGCAAGGAGATCCACGAAATACAGATGTAACTCTGTGAGTGGAAGTCACATATCACAGAGCAGTTTCTCAGAAAGCTTCTTTCCAGATTTCATCGGAGGATATTTCCTTTTTCACCATAGCCCTCTAGGGGTTCCTAATATCACTTTGCCAATTCCACAAGAACTGTCTTAGCGAAAGGCTTCTTGAGTGGAAAACTGTAACTCTGTGAGATGATTTCACAGAACACAAAGAAGTTTTCAGAAAGCTTCTTTCTCTTTGTTATGGGAGGATATTTCCTTTTTCCCTACAGTCTTCAAAGGGATCCGAAATATCTGTTCTCAGATTCCACAGAAATAAGGCTAGCAAAGAGATCCACGAAATACAGAGGTAACTCTGTGAGTGGAAGTCACATATCACAGAGCAGTTTCCCAGAAAGCTTCTTTCCAGATTTCATCGGAGGATATTTCCTTTTTCACCATAGCCCTCTATGGGCTTCCAAATATCACTTTGCCAATTCCACAAGAACTGTCTTAGCGAAAGGCTTCTTGAGAGGAAAGCTGTAACCCTGGGAGATGATTTCACCGAACACAATGAAGTTTCTAAGAAAGCTTCTTTCTCTCTGTCATCGGAGGATATTTCCTTTGGCCCTATAGTCTTCAAAAGGATCCGAAATATCTATTCTCAGATTCCACAGAAATAAGGCTAGCAAAGAGATCCACGAAATACAGACGTAACTCTGTGAGTGGAAGTCACATATCACAGAGCACTTTCTCAGAAAGCTTCTTTCCAGATTTCATCGGAGGATACTTCCTTTTTCACCATAGCCCTCTATGGGCTTCCAAATATCCCTTTGACAATTCCACAAGAACTGTCTTAGCGAAAGGCTTCTTGAGGGGAAAGCTGGAACTCTGTGAGATGATTTCACAGAACACAAAGAACTTTCTCAGAAAGCTTCTTTCTCTTTGTTATGGGAGGATATTTCCTTTGTCCCTACAGTCTTCAAAGGGATCCGAAATATCTGTTCTCAGATTCCACAGAAATAAGGCTAGCAAAGAGATCCACGAAATACAGATGTAACTCTGTCAGTGGAAGTCACATATCACAGAGCAGTTTCTCAGAAAGCTTCTTTCCAGATTTCATCGGAGGATATTTCCTTTTTCACCATAGCCCTCTAAGGGCTTCCAAATATCACTTTGACGATTCCACAAGAACTGTCTTAGCGAAAGGCTTCTTGAGAGGAAAGCTGTAACTCTGTGAGATGATTTCACAGAACACAAAGAAGTTTCTCAGAAAGCTTCTTTCTCTTTGTTATCGGAGGATATTTCCTTTGGCCCTATAGTCTTCAAAGGGATCCGAAATATCTGTTCTCAGATTCCACAGAAATAAGGCTAGCAAAGAGATCCACGAAATACAGATGTAACTCTGTGAGTGGAAGTCACATATCACAGAACAGTTTCTCAGAAAGCTTCTTTCCAGATTTCATCGGAGGATATTTCCTTTTTCACCATAGCCCTCTATGGGCTTCCAAATATCACTTTGCCAATTCCACAAGAACTGTCTTAGCGAAAGGCTTCTTGAGGGGAAAGCTGTAACTCTGTGAGATGATTTCACAGAACACAAAGAAGTTTCTCAGAAAGCTTCTTTCTCTTTGTTATCGGAGGATATTTCCTTTGGCCCTATAGTCTTCAAAGGGATCCGAAATATCTGTTCTCAGATTCCACAGAAATAAGGCTAGCAAAGAGATCCACGAAATACAGATGTAACTCTGTGAGTGGAAGTCACATATCACAGAGCAGTTTCTCAGAAAGCTTCTTTCCAGATTTCATCGGAGGATATTTCCTTTTTCACCATAGCCCTCTATTGGCTTCCAAATATCACTTTGCCAATTCCACAAGAACTGTCTTAGCGAAAGGCTTCTTGAGGGGAAAGCTGTAACTCTGATAGATGATTTCACAGAACACAAAGAAGTTTTCAGAAAGCTTCCTTCTCTTTTTTATGGGAGGATATTTCCTTTGTCCCTACAGTCTTCAAAGGGATCCGAAATATCTGTTCTCAGATTCCACAGAAATAAGGCTAGCAAAGAGATCCACGAAATACAGATGTAACTCTGTGAGTGGAAGTCACATATCACAGAGCAGTTTCTCAGAAAGCTTCTTTCCAGATTTCATCTGAGGATATTTCCTTTTTCACCATAGCCCTCTGTGGCCTTCCAAATATCCCTTTGCCAATTCCACAAGAACTGTCTTAGCGAAAGGCTTCTTGAGGGGAAAGCTGTAACTCTGTGAGATGATTTCACAGAACACAAAGAAGATTCTCAGAAAGCTTCTTTCTCTTTGTTATCGGAGTATATTTCCTTTGTCCCTGCAGTATTCAAAGGGATCCGAAATATCTGTTCTCAGATTCCACAGAAATAAGGCTAGCAAAGAGATCCACGAAATACAGATGTAACTCTGTGAGTGGAAGTCACATATCCCAGAGTAGTTTCTCAGAAAGCTTCTTTCCAGATTTCATCTGAGGATATTTCCTTTTTCACCATAGCCCTCTATGGGCTTCCAAATATCACTTTGCCAATTCCACAAGAACTGTCTTAGCGAAAGGCTTCTTGAGGGGAAAGCTGTAACTCTGTGTGATGATTTCACAGAACACAAAGAAGTTTTCAGAAAGCTTCTTTCTCTTTGTTATGGGAGGATATTTCCTTTGTCCCTACAGTCTTCAAAGGGATCCGAAATATCTGTTCTCAGATTCCACAGAAATAAGGCTAGCAAAGAGATCCACGAAATACAGATGTAACTCTGTGAGTGGAAGTCACATATCACAGAGCAGTTTCTCAGAAATCTTCTTTCCAGATTTCATCGGAGGATATTTCCTTTTTCACCATAGCCCTCTATGGGCTTCCAAATATCACTTTGACGATTCCACAAGAACTGTCTTAGCGAAAGGCTTCTTGAGAGGAAAGCTGTAACTCTGTGAGATGATTTCACAGAACACAAAGAAGTTTCTCAGAAAGCTTCTTTCTCTTTGTTATCGGAGGATATTTCCTTTGTCCCTACAGTATTCAAAGGGATCCGAAATATCTGTTCTCAGATTCCACAGAAATAAGGCTAGCAAAGAGATCCACGAAATACAGATGTAACTCTGTGAGTGGAAGTCACATATCCCAGAGTAGTTTCTCAGAAAGCTTCTTTCCAGATTTCATCTGAGGATATTTCCTTTTTCACCATAGCCCTCTATGGGCTTCCAAATATCACTTTGCCAATTCCACAAGAACTGTCTTAGCGAAAGGCTTCTTGAGGGGAAAGCTGTAACTCTGTGTGATGATTTCACAGAACACAAAGAAGTTTTCAGAAAGCTTCTTTCTCTTTGTTATGGGAGGATATTTCCTTTTTCCCTACAGTCTTCAAAGGGATCCGAAATATCTGTTCTCAGATTCCACAGAAATAAGGCTAGCAAAGAGATCCACGAAATACAGAGGTAACTCTGTGAGTGGAAGTCACATATCACAGAGCAGTTTCTCAGAAAGCTTCTTTCCAGATTTCATCGGAGGATATTTCCTTTTTCACCATAGCCCTCTATGGGCTTAAAAATATCACTTTGCCAATTCCACAAGAACTGTCTTAGCGAAAGGCTTCTTGAGAGTAAAGCTGTAACTCTGAGAGATGATTTCACAGAACACAAAGAAGTTTCTCAGAAAGCTTCTTTCTCTTTGTTATCGGAGGATATTTCCTTTGGCCTTATAGTCTTCAAAGGGATCCGAAATATCTGTTCTCTGATTCCACAGAAATAAGGCTAGCAAAGAGATCCACGAAATACACATGTAAATCTGTGAGTGGAAGCCACATATCACAGAGCAGTTTCTCAGAAAGCTTCTTTGCACATTTCATCGGAGGATAGTTCCTTTTTCACCATAGCCCTCTATGGGCTTCCAAATATCACTTTGCCAATTTCACAAGAACTGTCTTAGCGAAAGGCTTCTTGAGGGGAAAGCTGTAACTCTGGGAGATGATTTCACCGAACACAATGAAGTTTCTCAGAAAGCTTCTTTCTCTCTGTCATCGGAGGATATTTCCTTTGGCCCTATAGTCTTCAAAAGGATCCGAAATATCTGTTCTCAGATTCCACAGAAAGAAGGCTAGCAAAGAGATCCACGAAATACAGACGTAACTCTGTGAGTGGAAGTCACATATCACAGAGCAGTTTCTCAGAAAGCTTCTTTCCAGATTTCATCGGAGGATACTTCCTTTTTCACCATAGCCCTCTATGGGCTTCCAAATATCCCTTTGACAATTCCACAAGAACTGTCTTAGCGAAAGGCTTCTTGAGGGGAAAGCTGTACCTCTGTGAGATGATTTCACAGAACACAAAGAACTTTCTCAGAAAGCTTCTTTCTCTTTGTTATGGGAGGATATTTCCTTTGTCCCTACAGTCTTCAAAGGGATCCGAAATATCTGTTCTCAGATTCCACAGAAATAAGGCTAGCAAAGAGATCCACGAAATACAGATGTAACTCTGTCAGTGGAAGTCACATATCACAGAGCAGTTTCTCAGAAAGCTTCTTTCCAGATTTCATCGGAGGATATTTCCTTTTTCACCATAGCCCTCTATGGGCTTCCAAATATCACTTTGACGATTCCACAAGAACTGTCTTAGCGAAAGGCTTCTTGGGAGGAAAGCTGTAACTCTGTGAGATGATTTCACAGAACACAAAGAAGTTTCTCAGAAAGCTTCTTTCTCTTTGTTATCGGAGGATATTTCCTTTGGCCCTATAGTCTTCAAAGTGATCCGAAATATCTGTTCTCAGATTCCACAGAAATAAGGCTAGCAAAGAGATCCACGAAATACAGATGTAACTCTGTGAGTGGAAGTCACATATCACAGAACAGTTTCTCAGAAAGCTTCTTTCCAGATTTCATCGGAGGATATTTCCTTTTTCACCATAGCCCTCTATGGGCTTCCAAATATCACTTTGCCAATTCCACAAGAACTGTCTTAGCGAAAGGCTTCTTGAGGGGAAAGCTGTAACTCTGTGAGATGATTTCACAGAACACAAAGAAGTTTCTCAGAAAGCTTCTTTCTCTTTGTTATCGGAGGATATTTCCTTTGGCCCTATAGTCTTCAAAGGGATCCGAAATATCTGTTCTCAGATTCCACAGAAATAAGGCTAGCAAAGAGATCCACGAAATACAGATGTAACTCTGTGAGTGGAAGTCACATATCACAGAGCAGTTTCTCAGAAAGCTTCTTTCCAGATTTCATCGGAGGATATTTCCTTTTTCACCATAGCCCTCTATGGGCTTCCAAATATCACTTTGCCAATTCCACAAGAACTGTCTTAGCGAAAGGCTTCTTGAGGGGAAAGCTGTAACTCTGTGTGATGATTTCACAGAACACAAAGAAGTTTTCAGAAAGCTTCTTTCTCTTTGTTATGGGAGGATATTTCCTTTGTCCCTACAGTCTTCAAAGGGATCCGAAATATCTGTTCTCAGATTCCACAGAAATAAGGCTAGCAAAGAGATCCACGAAATACAGATGTAACTCTGTGAGTGGAAGTCACATATCACAGAGCAGTTTCTCAGAAAGCTTCTTTCCAGATTTCCTCGGAGGATATTTCCTTTTTCACCATAGCCCTCTAGGGGCTTCCAAATATCACTTTGCCAATTCCACAAGAACTGTCTTAGCGAAAGGCTTCTTGAGGGGAAAGCTGTAACTCTGTGAGATGATTTCACAGAACACAAAGAAGTTTCTCAGAAAGCTTCTTTCTCTTTGTTATCCGAGGATATTTCCTTTGGACCTATAGTCTTCAAATGGATACGAAATATCTGTTCTCAGATTCCACAGAAATAAGGCTAGCAAAGAGATCCACGAAATACAGATGTAACTCTGGGAGTGGAAGTCACATATCACAGAGCAGTTTCTCAGAAAGCTTCTTTCCAGATTTCATCTGAGGATATTTCCTTTTTCACCATAGCCCTCTATGGGCTTCCAAATATCACTTTGCCAATTCCACAAGAACTGTCTTAGCGAAAGGCTTCTTGAGGGGAAAGCTGTAACTCTGTGAGATGATTTCACAGAACACAATGAAGTTTCTCAGAAAGCTTCTTTTTCTTTGTAATCGGAGGATATTTCCTTTGGCCCTATAGTCTTCAAAAGGATCCGAAATATCTGTTTGAGATTCCACAGAAATAAGGCTAGCAAAGAGATCCACGAAATACAGATGTAACTCTGTCAGTGGAAGTCACATATCACAGAGCAGTTTCTCAGAAAGGTTCTTTCCAGATTTCATCGGAGGATATTTCCTTTTTCACCATAGCCCTCTATGGGCTTCCAAATATCACTTTGACGATTCCACAAGAACTGTCTTAGCGAAAGGCTTCTTGAGAGAAAGCTGTAACTCTGTGAGATGATTTCACAGAACACAAAGAAGTTTCTCAGAAAGCTTCTTTCTCTTTGTTATCGGAGGATATTTCCTTTGGCCCTATAGTCTTCAAAGGGATCCGAAATATCTGTTCTCAGATTCCACAAAAATAAGGCTAGCAAAGAGATCCACGAAATACAGATGTAACTCTGTGAGTGGAAGTCACATATCACAGAGTAGTTTCTCAGAAAGCTTCTTTCCAGATTTCATCGGAGGATATTTCCTTTTTCACCATAGCCCTCTATGGGCTTCCAAATATCCCTTTGCCAATTCCACAAGAACTGTCTTAGCGAAAGGCTTCTTGAGGGGAAAGCTGTAACTCTGTGAGATGATTTCACAGAACACAAAGAAGTTTCTCAGAAAGCTTCTTTCTCTTTGTTATCGGAGTATCTTTCCTTTGTCCCTACAGTATTCAAAGGGATCCGAAATATCTGTTCTCAGATTCCACAGAAATAAGGCTAGCAAAGAGATCCACGAAATACAGATGTAACTCTGTGAGTGGAAGTCACATATCCCAGAGTAGTTTCTCAGAAAGCTTCTTTCCAGATTTCATCTGAGGATATTTCCTTTTTCACCATAGCCCTCTATGGGCTTCCAAATATCACTTTGCCAATTCCACAAGAACTGTATTAGCGAAAGGCTTCTTGAGAGGAAAGCTGTAACTCTGTGTGATGATTTCACAGAACACAAAGGAGTTTTCAGAAAGCTTCTTTCTCTTTGTTATGGGAGGATATTTCCTTTGTCCCTACAGTCTTCAAAGGGATCCGAAATATCTGTTCTCAGATTCCACAGAAATAAGGCTAGCAAAGAGATCCACGAAATACAGATGTAACTCTGTGAGTGGAAGTCACATATCACAGAGCAGTTTCTCAGAAAGCTTCTTTCCAGATTTCCTCGGAGGATATTTCCTTTTTCACCATAGCCCTCTATGGGCTTCCAAATATCACTTTGCCAATTCCACAAGAACTGTCTTAGCGAAAGGCTTTTGAGGGGAAAGCTGTAACTCTGTGAGATGATTTCACAGAACCCAAAGAAGTTTCTCAGAAAGCTTCTTTCTCTTTGTTATGGGAGGATATTTCCTTTTTCCCTACAGTCTTCAAAGGGATCCGAAATATCTGTTCTCAGATTCCACAGAAATAAGGCTAGCAAAGAGATCCACGAAATATAGATGTAACTCTGTGAGTGGAAGTCACATATCCCAGAGCAGTTTCTCAGAAAGCTTCTTTCCAGATTTCATCTGAGGATATTTCCTTTTTCACCAGAGCCCTCTATGGGCTTCCAAATATCACTTTGCCAATTCCACAAGAACTGTCTTAGCGAAAGGCTTCTTGACGGGAAAGCTGTAACTCTGTGAGAAGATTTCACAGAACACAAAGAAGTTTTCAGAAAGCTTATTTCTCTTTTTTATGGTAGGATATTTCCTTTGGCCCTATAGTCTTCAAAGGGATCCGAAGTATCTGTTCTCAGATTCCCCAGAAATAAGGCTAGCAAAGAGATCCACGAAATACAGATGTAACTCTGTGAGTGGAAGTCACATATCACAGAGCAGTTTCTCAGAAAGCTTCTTTCCAGATTTCATCGGAGGATATTTCCTTTTTCACCATAGCCCTCTATGGGCTTCCAAATATCACTTTGCCAATTCCAGAAGAAATGTCTTAGCGAAAGGCTTCTTGCGGGGAAAGCTGTATCTCTGTGAGGTGATTTCACAGAACACAAAGAAGTTTCTCAGAAAGCCTCTTTCTCTTTGTTATCGGAGGATATTTCCTTTGGCCCTATAGTCTTCAAAGGGATCCGAAATATCTGTTCTCAGATTCCACAGAAATAAGGCTAGCAAAGAGATCCACGAAATACAGATGTAACTCTGTGAGTGGAAGTCACATATCACAGAGCAGTTTCTCAGAAAGCTTCTTTGCAGATTTCATCGGAGGATATTTCCTTTTTCACCATAGCCCTCTATGGGCTTCCAAATATCACTTTGCCAATTCCACAAGAACTGTCTCAGCGAAAGGCTTCTTGAGGGGAAAGCTGTAACTCTGTGAGATGATTTCACAGAACACAAAGAAGTTTCTCAGAAAGCTTCTTTCTCTTTGTTATCGGAGGATATCTCCTTTGGCCCTATAGTCTTCAAAGGAATCCGAAATATCTGTTCTCAGATTCCACAGAAATAAGGCTAGCAAAGAGATCCACGAAATACGGATGTAACTCTGTGAGTGGAAGTCACGTATCACAGAGCAGTTTCTCAGAAAGCTTCTTTCCAGATTTCATCAGACGATATTTCCTTTTTCACCATAGCCCTCTATGGGCTTCCAAATATCACTTCGCCAATTCCACAAGAACTGTCTTAGCGAAAGGCTTCTTGAGGGGAAAGCTGTAACGCTATGAGATGATTTCACAGAACACAATGAAGTTCCTCAGAAAGTTTCTTTCTCTTTGTAATCGGAGGATATTTCCTTTGGCCCTATACTCTTCAAAGGGATCCGACATATCGGTTCTCAGATTACACAGAAATAAGGCTAGCAAAGAGTTCCACGAAATACAGATGTAACTCTGTGAGTGGAAGTCACATATCACAGAGCAGTTTCTCAGAAAGCTTCTTTCCAGATTTCATCTGAGGATATTTCCTTTTCACCATAGCCCTCTATGGGCTTCCAAATATCACTTTGCCAATTCCACAAGAACTGTCTTAGCGAAAGGCTTCTTGAGGGGAAAGCTGTAACTCTTTGAGATGATTTCAGAGAACACAATGAAGTTTCTCAGAAAGCTTCTTTCTCTTTGTTATCGGAGGATATTTCCTTTGGCCCTATACTCTTCAAAGGGATCCGAAATATCTGTTCTCAGATTCCACAGAAATAAGGCTAGCAAAGAGATCCACGAAATACAGATGTAACTCTGTGAGTGGAAGTCACATATCACAGAGCAGTTTCTCAGAAAGCTTCTTTCCAGATTTCATCGGAGGATATTTCCTTTTTCACCCTAGCCCTCTATGGGCTTCCAGATATCACTTTGCCAATTCCACAAGAACTGTCTTAGCGAAAGGCTTCTTGAGGGGAAAGCTGTAACTCTGTGAGATGATTTCACAGAACACAAAGAAGTTTCTCAGAAAGCTTCTTTCTCTTTGTTATGGGAGGATATTTCCTTTGGCCCTATCGTCTTCAAAGGGATCCGAATTATCTGTTCTCCGATTCCACAGAAATAAGGCTAGCAAAGAGATCCACGAAATACAGATGTAACTCTGTGAGTGGAAGTCACATATCACAGAGCAGTTTCCCAGAAAGCTTCTTTCCACATTTCATCGGAGGATAGTTCCTTTTTCACCATAGCCCTCTATGGGCTTCCAAATATCCCTTTGACAATTCCACAAGAACTGTCTTAGCGAAAGGCTTCTTGAGGGGAAAGCTGTAACTCTGTGAGATGATTTCACAGAACACAAAGAACTTTCTCAGAAAGCTTCTTTCTCTTTGTTATGGGAGGATATTTCCTTTGTCCCTACAGTCTTCAAAGGGATCCGAAATATCTGTTCTCAGATTCCACAGAAATAAGGCTAGCAAAGAGATCCACGAAATACAGATGTAACTCTGTGAGTGGAAGTCACATATCACAGAGCAGTTTCTCAGAAAGCTTCTTTCCAGATTTCATCTGAGGATATTTCCTTTTTCACCATAGCCCTCTATGGGCTTCCAAATATCACTTTGCCAATTCCACAAGAACTGTCTTAGCGAAAGGCTTCTTGAGGGGAAAGCTGTAACTCTGTGAGATGATTTCACAGAACACAATGAAGTTTCTCAGAAAGCTTCTTTTTCTTTGTAATCGGAGGATATTTCCTTTGGCCCTATAGTCTTCAAAAGGATCCGAAATATCTGTTTGAGATTCCACAGAAATAAGGCTAGCAAAGAGATCCACGAAATACAGATGTAACTCTGTGAGTGGAAGTCACATATCGCAGAGCAGTTTCTCAGAAAGCTTCTTTCCAGATTTCATCAGAGGATACTTCCTTTTCCACCGTAGCCCTCTATGGGCTTCCAAATATCACTTTGCCAATTCCACAAGAACTGTCTTAACCAAAGGCTTCTTGAGGGGAAAGCTGTAACTCTGTGTGATGATTTCACAGAACACAAAGAAGTTTCTCAGAAAGCTTCTTTCTCTTTGTTATCGGAGGATATTTCCTTTGGCCCTATAGTCTTCAAAGGGATCCGAAATATCTGTTCTCAGATTCCACAGAAAAAAGGCTAGCAAAGAGATCCACGAAATACAGATGTAACTCTGTGAGTGGAAGTCACATATCACAGAGCAGTTTCTCAGAAAGCTTCTTTCCAGATTTCATCGGAGGAAATTTCCTTTTTCACCATAGCCCTCTAGGGGTTCCAAATATCACTTTGCCAATTCCACAAGAACTGTCTTAGCGAAAGGCTTCTTGAGGGGAAAGCTGTAACTCTGTGAGATGATTTCACAGAACCCAAAGAAGTTTCTCAGAAAGCTTCTTTCTCTTTGTTATCGGAGGATATTTCCTTTTTCCCTACAGTCTTCAAAGGGATCCGAAATATCTGTTCTCAGATTCCACAGAAATAAGGCTAGCAAAGAGATCCACGAAATATAGATGTAACTCTGTGAGTGGAAGTCACATATCCCAGAGCAGTTTCTCAGAAAGCTTCTTTCCAGATTTCATCTGAGGATATTTCCTTTTTCACCAGAGCCCTCTATGGGCTTCCAAATATCACTTTGCCAATTCCACAAGAACTGTCTTAGCGAAAGGTTTCTTGACGGGAAAGCTGTAACTCTGTGAGATGATTTCACAGAACACAAAGAAGTTTTCAGAAAGCTTATTTCTCTTTTTTATGGTAGGATATTTCCTTTGGCCCTATAGTCTTCAAAGGGATCCGAAGTATCTGTTCTCAGATTCCCCAGAAATAAGGCTAGCAAAGAGATCCACGAAATACAGAT
This sequence comes from Macaca mulatta, assembly GCF_049350105.2. NCBI lineage: Eukaryota > Metazoa > Chordata > Mammalia > Primates > Cercopithecidae > Macaca > Macaca mulatta. The sequence goes on from NC_133417.1 coordinate 36,009,213, forward strand.
GTAACTCTGTGAGTGGAAGTCACATATCACAGAGCAGTTTCTCAGAAAGCTTCTTTCCAGATTTCATCGGAGGATATTTCCTTTTTCACCATAGCCCTCTATGGGCTTCCAAATATCACTTTGCCAATTCCAGAAGAAATGTCTTAGCGAAAGGCTTCTTGCGGGGAAAGCTGTATCTCTGTGAGGTGATTTCACAGAACACAAAGAAGTTTCTCAGAAAGCCTCTTTCTCTTTGTTATCGGAGGATATTTCCTTTGGCCCTATAGTCTTCAAAGGGATCCGAAATATCTGTTCTCAGATTCCACAGAAATAAGGCTAGCAAAGAGATCCACGAAATACAGATGTAACTCTGTGAGTGGAAGTCACATATCACAGAGCAGTTTCTCAGAAAGCTTCTTTGCAGATTTCATCGGAGGATATTTCCTTTTTCACCATAGCCCTCTATGGGCTTCCAAATATCACTTTGCCAATTCCACAAGAACTGTCTCAGCGAAAGGCTTCTTGAGGGGAAAGCTGTAACTCTGTGAGATGATTTCACAGAACACAAAGAAGTTTCTCAGAAAGCTTCTTTCTCTTTGTTATCGGAGGATATCTCCTTTGGCCCTATAGTCTTCAAAGGAATCCGAAATATCTGTTCTCAGATTCCACAGAAATAAGGCTAGCAAAGAGATCCACGAAATACGGATGTAACTCTGTGAGTGGAAGTCACGTATCACAGAGCAGTTTCTCAGAAAGCTTCTTTCCAGATTTCATCAGACGATATTTCCTTTTTCACCATAGCCCTCTATGGGCTTCCAAATATCACTTCGCCAATTCCACAAGAACTGTCTTAGCGAAAGGCTTCTTGAGGGGAAAGCTGTAACGCTATGAGATGATTTCACAGAACACAATGAAGTTCCTCAGAAAGTTTCTTTCTCTTTGTAATCGGAGGATATTTCCTTTGGCCCTATACTCTTCAAAGGGATCCGACATATCGGTTCTCAGATTACACAGAAATAAGGCTAGCAAAGAGTTCCACGAAATACAGATGTAACTCTGTGAGTGGAAGTCACATATCACAGAGCAGTTTCTCAGAAAGCTTCTTTCCAGATTTCATCTGAGGATATTTCCTTTTCACCATAGCCCTCTATGGGCTTCCAAATATCACTTTGCCAATTCCACAAGAACTGTCTTAGCGAAAGGCTTCTTGAGGGGAAAGCTGTAACTCTTTGAGATGATTTCAGAGAACACAATGAAGTTTCTCAGAAAGCTTCTTTCTCTTTGTTATCGGAGGATATTTCCTTTGGCCCTATACTCTTCAAAGGGATCCGAAATATCTGTTCTCAGATTCCACAGAAATAAGGCTAGCAAAGAGATCCACGAAATACAGATGTAACTCTGTGAGTGGAAGTCACATATCACAGAGCAGTTTCTCAGAAAGCTTCTTTCCAGATTTCATCGGAGGATATTTCCTTTTTCACCCTAGCCCTCTATGGGCTTCCAGATATCACTTTGCCAATTCCACAAGAACTGTCTTAGCGAAAGGCTTCTTGAGGGGAAAGCTGTAACTCTGTGAGATGATTTCACAGAACACAAAGAAGTTTCTCAGAAAGCTTCTTTCTCTTTGTTATGGGAGGATATTTCCTTTGGCCCTATCGTCTTCAAAGGGATCCGAATTATCTGTTCTCCGATTCCACAGAAATAAGGCTAGCAAAGAGATCCACGAAATACAGATGTAACTCTGTGAGTGGAAGTCACATATCACAGAGCAGTTTCCCAGAAAGCTTCTTTCCACATTTCATCGGAGGATAGTTCCTTTTTCACCATAGCCCTCTATGGGCTTCCAAATATCCCTTTGACAATTCCACAAGAACTGTCTTAGCGAAAGGCTTCTTGAGGGGAAAGCTGTAACTCTGTGAGATGATTTCACAGAACACAAAGAACTTTCTCAGAAAGCTTCTTTCTCTTTGTTATGGGAGGATATTTCCTTTGTCCCTACAGTCTTCAAAGGGATCCGAAATATCTGTTCTCAGATTCCACAGAAATAAGGCTAGCAAAGAGATCCACGAAATACAGATGTAACTCTGTGAGTGGAAGTCACATATCACAGAGCAGTTTCTCAGAAAGCTTCTTTCCAGATTTCATCTGAGGATATTTCCTTTTTCACCATAGCCCTCTATGGGCTTCCAAATATCACTTTGCCAATTCCACAAGAACTGTCTTAGCGAAAGGCTTCTTGAGGGGAAAGCTGTAACTCTGTGAGATGATTTCACAGAACACAATGAAGTTTCTCAGAAAGCTTCTTTTTCTTTGTAATCGGAGGATATTTCCTTTGGCCCTATAGTCTTCAAAAGGATCCGAAATATCTGTTTGAGATTCCACAGAAATAAGGCTAGCAAAGAGATCCACGAAATACAGATGTAACTCTGTGAGTGGAAGTCACATATCGCAGAGCAGTTTCTCAGAAAGCTTCTTTCCAGATTTCATCAGAGGATACTTCCTTTTCCACCGTAGACCTCTATGGGCTTCCAAATATCACTTTGCCAATTCCACAAGAACTGTCTTAACCAAAGGCTTCTTGAGGGGAAAGCTGTAACTCTGTGTGATGATTTCACAGAACACAAAGAAGTTTCTCAGAAAGCTTCTTTCTCTTTGTTATCGGAGGATATTTCCTTTGGCCCTATAGTCTTCAAAGGGATCCGAAATATCTGTTCTCAGATTCCACAGAAAAAAGGCTAGCAAAGAGATCCACGAAATACAGATGTAACTCTGTGAGTGGAAGTCACATATCACAGAGCAGTTTCTCAGAAAGCTTCTTTCCAGATTTCATCGGAGGAAATTTCCTTTTTCACCATAGCCCTCTAGGGGTTCCAAATATCACTTTGCCAATTCCACAAGAACTGTCTTAGCGAAAGGCTTCTTGAGGGGAAAGCTGTAACTCTGTGAGATGATTTCACAGAACCCAAAGAAGTTTCTCAGAAAGCTTCTTTCTCTTTGTTATCGGAGGATATTTCCTTTTTCCCTACAGTCTTCAAAGGGATCCGAAATATCTGTTCTCAGATTCCACAGAAATAAGGCTAGCAAAGAGATCCACGAAATATAGATGTAACTCTGTGAGTGGAAGTCACATATCCCAGAGCAGTTTCTCAGAAAGCTTCTTTCCAGATTTCATCTGAGGATATTTCCTTTTTCACCAGAGCCCTCTATGGGCTTCCAAATATCACTTTGCCAATTCCACAAGAACTGTCTTAGCGAAAGGTTTCTTGACGGGAAAGCTGTAACTCTGTGAGATGATTTCACAGAACACAAAGAAGTTTTCAGAAAGCTTATTTCTCTTTTTTATGGTAGGATATTTCCTTTGGCCCTATAGTCTTCAAAGGGATCCGAAGTATCTGTTCTCAGATTCCCCAGAAATAAGGCTAGCAAAGAGATCCACGAAATACAGATGTAACTCTGTGAGTGGAAGTCACATATCACAGAGCAGTTTCTCAGAAAGCTTCTTTCCAGATTTCATCGGAGGATATTTCCTTTTTCACCATAGCCCTCTATGGGCTTCCAAATATCACTTTGCCAATTCCACAAGAAATGTCTTAGCGAAAGGCTTCTTGCGGTGAAAGCTGTATCTCTGTGAGGTGATTTCACAGAACACAAAGAAGTTTCTCAGAAAGCCTCTTTCTCTTTGTTATCGGAGGATATTTCCTTTGGCCCTATAGTCTTCAAAGGGATCCGAAATATCTGTTCTCAGATTCCACAGAAATAAGGCTAGCAAAGAGATCCACGAAATACAGATGTAACTCTGTGAGTGGAAGTCACATATCACAGAGCAGTTTCTCAGAAAGCTTCTTTGCAGATTTCATCGGAGGATATTTCCTTTTTCACCATAGCCCTCTATGGGCTTCCAAATATCACTTTGCCAATTCCACAAGAACTGTCTCAGCGAAAGGCTTCTTGAGGGGAAAGCTGTAACTCTGTGAGATGATTTCACAGAACACAAAGAAGTTTCTCAGAAAGCTTCTTTCTCTTTGTTATCGGAGGATATCTCCTTTGGCCCTATAGTCTTCAAAGGGATCCGAAATATCTGTTCTCAGATTCCACAGAAATAAGGCTAGCAAAGAGATCCACGAAATACGGATGTAACTCTGTGAGTGGCAGTCACGTATCACAGAGCAGTTTCTCAGAAAGCTTCTTTCCAGATTTCATCAGACGATATTTCCTTTTTCACCATAGCCCTCTATGGGCTTCCAAATATCACTTCGCCAATTCCACAAGAACTGTCTTAGCGAAAGGCTTCTTGAGGGGAAAGCTGTAACGCTATGAGATGATTTCACAGAACACAATGAAGTTTCTCAGAAAGTTTTTTTCTCTTTGTAATCGGAGGATATTTCCTTTGGCCCTATACTCTTCAAAGGGATCCGACATATCGGTTCTCAGATTACACAGAAATAAGGCTAGCAAAGAGTTCCACGAAATACAGATGTAACTCTGTGAGTGGAAGTCACATATCACAGAGCAGTTTCTCAGAAAGCTTCTTTCCAGATTTCATCTGAGGATATTTCCTTTTCACCATAGCCCTCTATGGGCTTCCAAATATCCCTTTGCCAATTCCACAAGAACTGTCTTAGTGAAAGGCTTCTTGAGGGGAAAGCTGTAACCCTGTGAGATGATTTCACAGAACACAATGAAGTTTCTCAGAAACCTTCTTTCTCTTTGTTATCGGAGGATATTTCCTTTGGCCCTATACTCTTCAAAGGGATCCGAAATATCTGTTCTCAGAATCCACAGAAATAAGGCTAGCAAAGAGATCCACGAAATACAGATGTAACTCTGTGAGTGGAAGTCACATATCACAGAGCAGTTTCTCAGAAAGCTTCTTTCCAGATTTCATCGGAGGATATTTCCTTTTTCACCCTAGCCCTCTATGGGCTTCCAGATATCACTTTGCCAATTCCACAAGAACTGTCTTAGCGAAAGGCTTCTTGAGGGGAAAGCTGTAACTCTGTGAGATGATTTCACAGAACACAAAGAAGTTTCTCAGAAAGCTTCTTTCTCTTTGTTATGGGAGGATATTTCCTTTGGCCCTATCGTCTTCAAAGGGATCCGAATTATCTGTTCTCAGATTCCACAGAAATAAGGCTAGCAAAGAGATCCACGAAATACAGATGTAACTCTGTGAGTGGAAGTCACATATCACAGAGCAGTTTCCCAGAAAGCTTCTTTACACATTTCATCGGAGGATAGTTCCTTTTTCACCATAGCCCTCTATGGGCTTCCAAATATCCCTTTGACAATTCCACAAGAACTGTCTTAGCGAAAGGCTTCTTGAGGGGAAAGCTGTAACTCTGTGAGATGATTTCACAGAACACAAAGAACTTTCTCAGAAAGCTTCTTTCTCTTTGTTATGGGAGGATATTTCCTTTGTCCCTACAGTCTTCAAAGGGATCCGAAATATCTGTTCTCAGATTCCACAGAAATAAGGCTAGCAAAGAGATCCACGAAATACAGATGTAACTCTGTCAGTGGAAGTCACGTATCACAGAGCAGTTTCTCAGAAAGCTTCTTTCCAGATTTCATCGGAGGATATTTCCTTTTTCACCATAGCCCTCTATGGGCTTCCAAATATCACTTTGACGATTCCACAAGAACTGTCTTAGCGAAAGGCTTCTTGAGAGGAAAGCTGTAACTCTGTGAGATGATTTCAGAGAACCCAAAGAAGTTTCTCAGAAAGCTTCTTTCTCTTTGTTATCGGAGGATATTTCCCTTGGCCCTATAGTCTTCAAAGGGATCCGAAATATCTGTTCTCAGATTCCACAGAAATAAGGCTAGCAAAGAGATCCACGAAATACAGATGTAACTCTGTGAGTGGAAGTCACATATCACAGAACAGTTTCTCAGAAAGCTTCTTTCCAGATTTCATCAGAGGATATTTCCTTTTTCACCATAGCCCTCTATGGGCTTCCAAATATCACTTTGCCAATTCCACAAGAACTGTCTTAGCGAAAGGCTTCTTGAGGGGAAAGCTGTAACTCTGTGAGATGATTTCACAGAACACAAGGAAGTTTTCTAGAAAGCTTCTTTCTCTTTGTTATCGGAGGATATTTCCTTTGGCCCTATAGTCTTCAAAGGGATCCGAAATATCTGTTCTCAGATTCCACAGAAATAAGGCTAGCAAAGAGATCCACGAAATACAGATGTAACTCTGTGAGTGGAAGTCACATATCCCAGAGCAGTTTCTCAGAAAGCTTCTTTCCAGATTTCATCGGAGGATATTTCCTTTTTCACCATAGCCCTCTATGGGCTTCCAAATATCACTTTGCCAATTCCACAAGAACTGTCTTAGCGAAAGGCTTCTTGAGGGGAAAGCTGTAACTCTGTGAGATGATTTCACAGAACACAAAGAAGTTTCTCAGAAAGCTTCTTTCTCTTTGTTATCGGAGGATATTTCCTTTGGCCCTATAGTCTTCAAAGGGATCCGAAATATCTGTTCTCAGATTCCACAGAAATAAGGCTAGCAAAGAGATCCACGAAATACAGATGTAACTCTGTGAGTGGAAGTCACATATCACAGAGCAGTTTCTCAGAAAGCTTCTTTCCAGATTTCATCGGAGGATATTTCCTTTTTCACCATATCCCTCTATGGGCTTCCACATATCACTTTGCCAATTCCACAAGAACTGTCTTAGCGAAAGGCTTCTTGAGGGGAAAGCTGTAACTCTGTGAGATGATTTCACAGAACACAAAGAAGTTTTCAGAAAGCTTCTTTCTCTTTTTTATGGTAGGATATTTCCTTTGGCCCTACAGTCTTCAAAGGGATCCGAAATATCTGTTCTCAGATTCCACAGAAATAAGGCTAGCAAAGAGATCCACGAAATACAGATGTAACTCTGTGAGTGGAAGTCACATATCACAGAGCAGTTTCTCAGAAAGCTTCTTTCCAGATTTCATCGGAGGATATTTCCTTTTTCACCATAGCCCTCTATGGGCTTCCAAATATCCCTTTGCCAATTCCACAAGAACTGTCTTAGCGAAAGGCTTCTTGAGGGGAAAGCTCTAACTCTGTGAGATGATTTCACAGAACACAAAGAAGTTTTCAGAAAGCTTCTTTCTCTTTTTTATGGGAGGATATTTCCTTTGGCCCTACAGTCTTCAAAGGGATCCGAAATATCTGTTCTCAGATTCCACAGAAATAAGGCTAGCAAAGAGATCCACGAAATACAGATGTAACTTTTTGAGTGGAAGTCACATATCACAGAGCAGTTTCTCAGAAAGCTTCTTTCCATATTTCATCGGAGGATATTTCCTTTTTCACCATAGCCCTCTATGGGCTTCCAAATATCCCTTTGCCAATTCCACAAGAACTGTCTTAGCGAAAGGCTTCTTGAGGGGAAAGCTGTAACTCTGTGAGATGATTTCACAGAACACAAAGAAGTTTCTCAGAAAGCTTCTTTCTCTTTGTTATCGGAGTATATTTCCTTTGTCCCTACAGTATTCAAAGGGATCAGAAATATCTGTTCTCAGATTCCACAGAAATAAGGCTAGCAAAGAGATCCACGAAATACAGATGTAACTCTGTGAGTGGAAGTCAGATATCCCAGAGCAGTTTCTCAGAAAGCTTCTTTCAAGATTTCATCGGAGGATATTTCCTTTTCACCATAGCCCTCTATGGGCTTCCAAATATCACTTTGCCAATTCCACAAGAACTGTCTTAGCGAAAGGCTTCTTGAGGGGAAAGCTGTAAATCTTTGAGATGATTTCAGAGAACACAATGAAGTTTCTCAGAAAGCTTCTTTCTCTTTGTTATCGGAGGATATTTCCTTTGGCCCTATAGTCTTCAAAGGGATCCGAAATATCTGTTCTCAGATTCCACAGAAATAAGGCTAGCAAAGAGATCCACGAAATACAGATATAACTCTGTGAGTGGAAGTCACATATCACAGAGCAGTTTCTCAGAAAGCTTCTTTTCAGATTTCATCGGAGGATATTTCCTTTTTCACCCTAGCCCTCTATGGGCTTCCAGATATCACTTTGCCAATTCCACAAGAACTGTCTTAGCGAAAGGCTTCTTGAGGGGAAAGCTGTAACTCTGTGAGATGATTTCACAGAACACAAAGAAGTTTCTCAGAAAGCTTCTTTCTCTTTGTTATGGGAGGATATTTCCTTTGGCCCTATCGTCTTCAAAGGGATCCGAATTATCTGTTCTCAGATTCCACAGAAATAAGGCTAGCAAAGAGATCCACGAAATACAGATGTAACTCTGTGAGTGGAAGTCACATATCACAGAGCAGTTTCCCAGAAAGCTTCTTTCCACATTTCATCGGAGGATAGTTCCTTTTTCACCATAGCCCTCTATGGGCTTCCAAATATCCCTTTGACAATTCCACAAGAACTGTCTTAGCGAAAGGCTTCTTGAGGGGAAAGCTGGAACTCTGTGAGATGATTTCACAGAACACAAAGAACTTTCTCAGAAAGCTTCTTTCTCTTTGTTATGGGAGGATATTTCCTTTGTCCCTACAGTCTTCAAAGGGATCCGAAATATCTGTTCTCAGATTCCACAGAAATAAGGCTAGCAAAGAGATCCACGAAATACAGATGTAACTCTGTCAGTGGAAGTCACGTATCACAGAGCAGTTTCTCAGAAAGCTTCTTTCCAGATTTCATCGGAGGATATTTCCTTTTTCACCATAGCCCTCTATGGGCTTCCAAATATCACTTTGACGATTCCACAAGAACTGTCTTAGCGAAAGGCTTCTTGAGAGGAAAGCTGTAACTCTGTGAGATGATTTCACAGAACACAAAGAAGTTTCTCAGAAAGCTTCTTTCTCTTTGTTATCGGAGGATATTTCCTTTGGCCCTATAGTCTTCAAAGGGATCCGAAATATCTGTTCTCAGATTCCACAGAAATAAGGCTAGCAAAGAGATCCACGAAATACAGATGTAACTCTGTGAGTGGAAGTCACATATCACAGAGCAGTTTCTCAGAAAGCTTCTTTACAGATTTCATCGAAGGATATTTCCTTTTTCACCATATCCCTCTATGGGCTTCCACATATCACTTTGCCAATTCCACAAGAACTGTCTTAGCGAAAGGCTTCTTGAGGGGAAAGCTGTAACTCTGTGAGATGATTTCACAGAACACAAAGAAGTTTTCAGAAAGCTTCTTTCTCTTTTTTATGGGAGCATATTTCCTTTGTCCCTACAGTCTTCAAAGGGATCCGAAATATCTGTTCTCAGATTCCACAGAAATAAGGCTAGCAAAGAGATCCACGAAATACAGATGTAACTCTGTCAGTGGAAGTCACGTATCACAGAGCAGTTTCTCAGAAAGCTTCTTTCCAGATTTCATCGGAGGATATTTCCTTTTTCACCATAGCCCTCTATGGGCTTCCAAATGTCCCTTTGCCAATTCCACAAGAACTGTCTTAGCGAAAGGCTTCTTGAGGGGAAAGCTGTAACTCTGTGAGATGATTTCACAGAACACAAAGAAGTTTTCAGAAAGCTTCTTTCTCTTTTTTATGGGAGGATATTTCCTTTGGCCCTACAGTCTTCAAAGGGATCCGAAATATCTGTTCTCAGTTTCCACAGAAATAAGGCTAGCAAAGAGATCCACGAAATACAGATGTAACTTTTTGAGTGGAAGTCACATATCACAGAGCAGTTTCTCAGAAAGCTTCTTTCCATATTTCATCGGAGGATATTTCCTTTTTCACCATAGCCCTCTATGGGCTTCCAAATATCCCTTTGCCAATTCCACAAGAACTGTCTTAGCGAAAGGCTTCTTGAGGGGAAAGCTGTAACTCTGTGAGATGATTTCACAGAACACAAAGAAGTTTCTCAGAAAGATTCTTTCTCTTTGTTATCGGAGGATATTTCCTTTGGCCCTATAGTCTTCAAAGGGATCCGAAATATCTGTTCTCAGATTCCACAGAAATAAGGCTAGCAAAGAGATCCACGAAATACAGATGTAACTCTGTGAGTGGAAGTCACATATCACAGAGCAGTTTCTCAGAAAGCTTCTTTACAGATTTCATCGAAGGATATTTCCTTTTTCACCATATCCCTCTATGGGCTTCCACATATCACTTTGCCAATTCCACAAGAACTGTCTTAGCGAAAGGCTTCTTGAGGGGAAAGCTGTAACTCTGTGAGATGATTTCACAGAACACAAAGAAGTTTTCAGAAAGCTTCTTTCTCTTTTTTATGGGAGCATATTTCCTTTGTCCCTACAGTCTTCAAAGGGATCCGAAATATCTGTTCTCAGATTCCACAGAAATAAGGCTAGCAAAGAGATCCACGAAATACAGATGTAACTCTGTGAGTGGAAGTCACATATCACAGAGCAGTTTCTCAGAAAGCTTCTTTCCAGATTTCATCGGAGGATATTTCCTTTTTCACCATATCCCTCTATGGGCTTCCAAATATCCCTTTGCCAATTCCACAAGAACTGTCTTAGCGAAAGGCTTCTTGAGGGGAAAGCTGTAACTCTGTGAGATGATTTCACAGAACACAAAGAAGTTTCTCAGAAAGCTTCTTTCTCTTTGTTATCGGAGTATGTTTCCTTTGTCCCTACAGTATTCAAAGGGATCAGAAATATCTGTTCTGAGATTCCACAGAAATAAGGCTAGCAAAGAGATCCACGAAATACAGATGTAACTCTGTGAGTGGAAGTCACATATCCCAGAGCAGTTTCTCAGAAAGCTTCTTTCCAGATTTCATCGGAGGATATTTCCTTTTTCACCATAGCCCTCTATGGGCTTCCAAATATCACTTTGCCAATTCCACAAGAACTGTCTTAGCGAAAGGCTTCTTGAGGGGAAAGCTGTAACTCTGTGAGATGATTTCACAGAACACAAAGAAGTTTCTCAGAAAGCTTATTTCTCTTTGTTATCGGAGGATATTTCCTTTGGCCCTATAGTCTTCAAAGGGATCCGAAATATCTGTTCTCAGATTCCACAGAAATAAGGCTAGCAAAGAGATCCACGAAATACAGATGTAACTCTGTGAGTGGAAGTCACATATCACAGAGCAGTTTCTCAGAAAGCTTCTTTACAGATTTCATCGGAGGATATTTCCTTTTTCACCATATCCCTCTATGGGCTTCCACATATCACTTTGCCAATTCCACAAGAACTGTCTTAGCGAAAGGCTTCTTGAGGGGAAAGCTGTAACTCTGTGAGATGATTTCACAGAACACAAAGAAGTTTTCAGAAAGCTTCTTTCTCTTTTTTATGGTAGGATATTTCCTTTGGCCCTACAGTCTTCAAAGGGATCCGAAATATCTGTTCTCAGATTCCACAGAAATAAGGCTAGCAAAGAGATCCACGAAATACAGATGTAACTCTGTGAGTGGAAGTCACATATCACAGAGCAGTTTCTCAGAAAGCTTCTTTCCAGATTTCATCGGAGGATATTTCCTTTTTCACCATAGCCCTCTATGGGCCTCCAAATATCCCTTTGCCAATTCCACAATAACTGTCTTAGCGAAAGGCTTCTTTAGGGGAAAGCTGTAACTCTGTGAGATGATTTCACAGAACACAAAGAAGTTTCTCAGAAAGCTTCTTTCTCTTTGTTATCGGAGGATATTTCCTTTGTCCCTATAGTCTTCAAAGGGATCCGAAATATCTGTTCTGAGATTCCACAGAAATAAGGCTAGCAAAGAGATCCACGAAATACAGATGTAACTCTGTGAGTGGAAGTCACATATCCCAGAGCAGTTTCTCAGAAAGCTTCTTTCCAGATTTCATCGGAGGATATTTCCTTTTTCACCATAGCCCTCTATGGGCTTCCAAATATCACTTTGCCAATTCCACAAGAACTGTCTTAGCGAAAGGCTTCTTGAGGGGAAAGCTGTAACTCTGTGTGATGATTTCACAGAACACAAAGAAGTTTTCAGAAAGCTTCTTTCTCTTTGTTATGGGAGGATATTTCCTTTGTCCCTACCGTCTTCAAAGGGATCCGAAATATCTGTTCTCAGATTCCACAGAAATAAGGCTATCAAAGAGATCCACGAAATACAGATGTAACTCTGTGAGTGGAAGTCAGATATCCCAGAGCAGTTTCTCAGAAAGCTTCTTTCCAGATTTCATCTGAGGATATTTCCTTTTCACCATAGCCCTCTATGGGCTTCCAAATATCACTTTGCCAATTCCACAAGAACTGTCTTAGCGAAAGGCTTCTTGAGGGGAAAGCTGTAACTCTTTGAGATGATTTCAGAGAACACAATGAAGTTTCTCAGAAAGCTTCTTTCTCTTTGTTATCGGAGGATATTTCCTTTGGCCCTATAGTCTTCAAAGGGATCCGAAATATCTGTTCTCAGATTCCACAGAAATAAGGCTAGCAAAGAGATCCACGAAATACAGATGTAACTCTGTGAGTGGAAGTCACATATCACAGAGCAGTTTATCAGAAAGCTTCTTTCCAGATTTCATCGGAGGATATTTCCTTTTTCACCATAGCCCTCTATGGGCTTCCAGATATCACTTTGCCAATTCCACAAGAACTGTCTTAGCGAAAGGCTTCTTGAGGGGAAAGCTGTAACTCTGTGAGATGATTTCAGAGAACACAAAGAAGTTTTTCAGAAAGCTTCTTTCTCTTTGTTATGGGAGGATATTTCCTTTGGCCCTATCGTCTTCAAAGGGATCCGAATTATCTGTTCTCAGATTCCACAGAAATAAGGCTAGCAAAGAGATCCACGAAATACAGATGTAACACTGTGAGTGGAAGTCACATATCACAGAGCAGTTTCCCAGAAAGCTTCTTTCCACATTTCATCGGAGGATAGTTCCTTTTTCACCATAGCCCTCTATGGGCTTCCAAATATCCCTTTGACAATTCCACAAGAACTGTCTTAGCGAAAGGCTTCTTGACGGGAAAGCTGGAACTCTGTGAGATGATTTCACAGAACACAAAGAACTTTCTCAGAAAGCTTCTTTCTCTTTGTTATGGGAGGATATTTCCTTTGTCCCTACAGTCTTCAAAGGGATCCGAAATATCTGTTCTCAGATTCCACAGAAATAAGGCTAGCAAAGAGATCCACGAAATACAGATGTAACTCTGTCAGTGTAAGTCACGTATCACAGAGCAGTTTCTCAGAAAGCTTCTTTCCAGATTTCATCGGAGGATATTTCCTTTTTCACCATAGCCCTCTATGGGCTTCCAAATATCACTTTGACGATTCCACAAGGACTGTCTTAGCGAAAGGCTTCTTGAGAGGAAAGCTGTAACTCTGTGAGATGATTTCACAGAACACAAAGAAGTTTCTCAGAAAGCTTCTTTCTCTTTTTTATGGGAGGATAATTCCTTTGTCCCTACAGTCTTCAAAGGGATCCGAAATATCTGTTCTCAGATTCCACAGAAATAAGGCTAGCAAAGAGATCCACGAAATACAGATGTAACTCTGTCAGTGGAAGTCACGTATCACAGAGCAGTTTCTCAGAAAGCTTCTTTACAGATTTCATCGGAGGATATTTCCTTTTTCACCATAGCCCTCTATGGGCTTCCAAATATCACTTTGACGATTCCACAAGAACTGTCTTAGCGAAAGGCTTCTTGAGAGGAAAGCTGTAACTCTGTGAGATGATTTCACAGAACACAAAGAAGTTTCTCAGAAAGATTCTTTCTCTTTGTTATCGGAGGATATTTCCTTTGGCCCTATAGTCTTCAAAGGGATCCGAAATATCTGTTCTCAGATTCCACAGAAATAAGGCTAGCAAAGAGATCCACGAAATACAGATGTAACTCTGTGAGTGGAAGTCACATATCACAGAGCAGTTTCTCAGAAAGCTTCTTTACAGATTTCATCGAAGGATATTTCCTTTTTCACCATATCCCTCTATGGGCTTCCACATATCACTTTGCCAATTCCACAAGAACTGTCTTAGCGAAAGGCTTCTTGAGGGGAAAGCTGTAACTCTGTGAGATGATTTCACAGAACACAAAGAAGTTTTCAGAAAGCTTCTTTCTCTTTTTTATGGGAGCATATTTCCTTTGTCCCTACAGTCTTCAAAGGGATCCGAAATATCTGTTCTCAGATTCCACAGAAATAAGGCTAGCAAAGAGATCCACGAAATACAGATGTAACTCTGTGAGTGGAAGTCACATATCACAGAGCAGTTTCTCAGAAAGCTTCTTTCCAGATTTCATCGGAGGATATTTCCTTTTTCACCATAGCCCTCTATGGGCTTCCAAATATCCCTTTGCCAATTCCACAAGAACTGTCTTAGCGAAAGGCTTCTTGAGGGGAAAGCTGTAACTCTGTGAGATGATTTCACAGAACACAAAGAAGTTTCTCAGAAAGCTTCTTTCTCTTTGTTATCGGAGTATGTTTCCTTTGTCCCTACAGTATTCAAAGGGATCCGAAATATCTGTTCTGAGATTCCACAGAAATAAGGCTAGCAAAGAGATCCACGAAATACAGATGTAACTCTGTGAGTGGAAGTCACATATCCCAGAGCAGTTTCTCAGAAAGCTTCTTTCCAGATTTCATCGGAGGATATTTACTTTTTCACCATAGCCCTCTATGGGCTTCCAAATATCACTTTGCCAATTCCACAAGAACTGTCTTAGCGAAAGGCTTCTTGAGGGGAAAGCTGTAACTCTGTGAGATGATTTCACAGAACACAAAGAAGTTTCTCAGAAAGATTCTTTCTCTTTGTTATCGGAGGATATTTCCTTTGGCCCTATAGTCTTCAAAGGGATCCGAAATATCTGTTCTCAGATTCCACAGAAATAAGGCTAGCAAAGAGATCCACGAAATACAGATGTAACTCTGTGAGTGGAAGTCACATATCACAGAGCAGTTTCTCAGAAAGCTTCTTTACAGATTTCATCGGAGGATATTTCCTTTTTCACCATATCCCTCTATGGGCTTCCACATATCACTTTGCCAATTCCACAAGAACTGTCTTAGCGAAAGGCTTCTTGAGGGGAAAGCTGTAACTCTGTGAGATGATTTCACAGAACACAAAGAAGTTTTCAGAAAGCTTCTTTCTCTTTTTTATGGTAGGATATTTCCTTTGGCCCTACAGTCTTCAAAGGGATCCGAAATATCTGTTCTCAGATTCCACAGAAATAAGGCTAGCAAAGAGATCCACGAAATACAGATGTAACTCTGTGAGTGGAAGTCACATATCACAGAGCAGTTTCTCAGAAAGCTTCTTTCCAGATTTCATCGGAGGATATTTCCTTTTTCACCATAGCCCTCTATGGGCCTCCAAATATCCCTTTGCCAATTCCACAATAACTGTCTTATCGAAAGGCTTCTTGAGGGGAAAGCTGTAACTCTGTGAGATGATTTCACAGAACACAAAGAAGTTTCTCATGAAGCTTCTTTCTCTTTGTTATCGGAGGATATTTCCTTTGTCCCTATAGTCTTCAAAGGGATCCGAAATATCTGTTCTGAGATTCCGGAGAAATAAGGCTAGCAAAGAGATCCACGAAATACAGATGTAACTCTGTGAGTGGAATTCACATATCCCAGAGCAGTTTCTCAGAAAGCTTCTTTCCAGATTTCATCGGAGGATATTTCCTTTTTCACCATAGCCCTCTATGGGCTTCCAAATATCACTTTGCCAATTCCACAAGAACTGTCTTAGCGAAAGGCTTCTTGAGGGGAAAGCTGTAACTCTGTGTGATGATTTCACAGAACACAAAGAAGTTTTCAGAAAGCTTCTTTCTCTTTGTTATGGGAGGATATTTCCTTTGTCCCTACCGTCTTCAAAGGGATCCGAAATATCTGTTCTCAGATTCCACAGAAATAAGGCTAGCAAAGAGATCCACGAAATACAGATGTAACTCTGTGAGTGGAAGTCAGATATCCCAGAGCAGTTTCTCAGAAAGCTTCTTTCCAGATTTCATCTGAGGATATTTCCTTTTCACCATAGCCCTCTATGGGCTTCCAAATATCACTTTGCCAATTCCACAAGAACTGTCTTAGCGAAAGGCTTCTTGAGGGGAAAGCTGTAACTCTTTGAGATGATTTCAGAGAACACAATGAAGTTTCTCAGAAAGCTTCTTTCTCTTTGTTATCGGAGGATATTTCCTTTGGCCCTATAGTCTTCAAAGGGATCCGAAATATCTGTTCTCAGATTCCACAGAAATAAGGCTAGCAAAGAGATCCACGAAATACAGATGTAACTCTGTGAGTGGAAGTCACATATCACAGAGCAGTTTCTCAGAAAGCTTCTTTCCAGATTTCATCGGAGGATATTTACTTTTTCACCATAGCCCTCTATGGGCTTCCAAATATCACTTTGCCAATTCCACAAGAACTGTCTTAGCGAAAGGCTTCTTGAGGGGAAAGCTGTAACTCTGTGAGATGATTTCACAGAACACAAAGAAGTTTCTCAGAAAGCTTCTTTCTCTTTGTTATCGGAGGATATTTCCTTTGGCCCTATAGTCTTCAAAGGGATCCGAAATATCTGTTCTCAGATTCCACAGAAATAAGGCTAGCAAAGAGATCCACGAAATACAGATGTAACTCTGTGAGTGGAAGTCACATATCACAGAGCAGTTTCTCAGAAAGCTTCTTTACAGATTTCATCGGAGGATATTTCCTTTTTCACCATATCCCTCTATGGGCTTCCACATATCACTTTGCCAATTCCACAAGAACTGTCTTAGCGAAAGGCTTCTTGAGGGGAAAGCTGTAACTCTGTGGGATGATTTCACAGAACACAAAGAAGTTTTCAGAAAGCTTCTTTCTCTTTTTTATGGTAGGATATTTCCTTTGGCCCTACAGTCTTCAAAGGGATCCGAAATATCTGTTCTCAGATTCCACAGAAATAAGGCTAGCAAAGAGATCCACGAAATACAGATGTAACTCTGTGAGTGGAAGTCACATATCACAGAGCAGTTTATCAGAAAGCTTCTTTCCAGATTTCATCGGAGGATATTTCCTTTTTCACCATAGCCCTCTATGGGCTTCCAGATATCACTTTGCCAATTCCACAAGAACTGTCTTAGCGAAAGGCTTCTTGAGGGGAAAGCTGTAACTCTGTGAGATGATTTCAGAGAACACAAAGAAGTTTTTCAGAAAGCTTCTTTCTCTTTGTTATGGGAGGATATTTCCTTTGGCCCTATCGTCTACAAAGGGATCCGAATTATCTGTTCTCAGATTCCACAGAAATAAGGCTAGCAAAGAGATCCACGAAATACAGATGTAACTCTGTGAGTGGAAGTCACATATCACAGAGCAGTTTCCCAGAAAGCTTCTTTCCACATTTCATCGGAGGATAGTTCCTTTTTCACCATAGCCCTCTATGGGCTTCCAAATATCCCTTTGACAATTCCACAAGAACTGTCTTAGCGAAAGGCTTCTTGAGGGGAAAGCTGGAACTCTGTGAGATGATTTCACAGAACACAAAGAACTTTCTCAGAAAGCTTCTTTCTCTTTGTTATGGGAGGATATTTCCTTTGTCCCTACAGTCTTCAAAGGGATCCGAAATATCTGTTCTCAGATTCCACAGAAATAAGGCTAGCAAAGAGATCCACGAAATACAGATGTAACTCTGTCAGTGGAAGTCACGTATCACAGAGCAGTTTCTCAGAAAGCTTCTTTCCAGATTTCATCGGAGGATATTTCCTTTTTCACCATAGCCCTCTATGGGCTTCCAAATATCACTTTGACGATTCCACAAGAACTGTCTTAGCGAAAGGCTTCTTGAGAGGAAAGCTGTAACTCTGTGAGATGATTTCACAGAACACAAAGAAGTTTCTCAGAAAGCTTCTTTCTCTTTTTTATGGGAGGATAATTCCTTTGTCCTTACAGTCTTCAAAGGGATCCGAAATATCTGTTCTCAGATTCCACAGAAATAAGGCTAGCAAAGAGATCCACGAAATACAGATGTAACTCTGTCAGTGGAAGTCACGTATCACATAGCAGTTTCTCAGAAAGCTTCTTTACAGATTTCATCGGAGGATATTTCCTTTTTCACCATAGCCCTCTATGGGCTTCCAAATATCACTTTGACGATTCCACAAGAACTGTCTTAGCGAAAGGCTTCTTGAGAGGAAAGCTGTAACTCTGTGAGATGATTTCACAGAACACAAAGAAGTTTCTCAGAAAGATTCTTTCTCTTTGTTATCGGAGGATATTTCCTTTGGCCCTATAGTCTTCAAAGGGATCCGAAATATCTGTTCTCAGATTCCACAGAAATAAGGCTAGCAAAGAGATCCACGAAATACAGATGTAACTCTGTGAGTGGAAGTCACATATCACAGAGCAGTTTCTCAGAAAGCTTCTTTACAGATTTCATCGAAGGATATTTCCTTTTTCACCATATCCCTCTATGGGCTTCCACATATCACTTTGCCAATTCCACAAGAACTGTCTTAGCGAAAGGCTTCTTGAGGGGAAAGCTGTAACTCTGTGAGATGATTTCACAGAACACAAAGAAGTTTTCAGAAAGCTTCTTTCTCTTTTTTATGGGAGCATATTTCCTTTGTCCCTACAGTCTTCAAAGGGATCCGAAATATCTGTTCTCAGATTCCACAGAAATAAGGCTAGCAAAGAGATCCACGAAATACAGATGTAACTCTGTGAGTGGAAGTCACATATCACAGAGCAGTTTCTCAGAAAGCTTCTTTCCAGATTTCATCGGAGGATATTTCCTTTTTCACCATAGCCCTCTATGGGCTTCCAAATATCCCTTTGCCAATTCCACAAGAACTGTCTTAGCGAAAGGCTTCTTGAGGGGAAAGCTGTAACTCTGTGAGATGATTTCACAGAACACAAAGAAGTTTCTCAGAAAGCTTCTTTCTCTTTGTTATCGGAGTATGTTTCCTTTGTCCCTACAGTATTCAAAGGGATCCGAAATATCTGTTCTGAGATTCCACAGAAATAAGGCTAGCAAAGAGATCCACGAAATACAGATGTAACTCTGTGAGTGGAAGTCACATATCACAGAGCAGTTTCTCAGAAAGCTTCTTTCCAGATTTCATCTGAGGATATTTCCTTTTTCACCATAGCCCTCTATGGGCTTCCAAATATCACTTTGCCAATTCCACAAGAACTGTCTTAGCGAAAGGCTTCTTGAGGGGAAAGCTGTAACTCTGTGAGATGATTTCACAGAACACAATGAAGTTTCTCAGAAAGCTTCTTTTTCTTTGTAATCGGAGGATATTTCCTTTGGCCCTATAGTCTTCAAAAGGATCCGAAATATCTGTTTGAGATTCCACAGAAATAAGGCTAGCAAAGAGATCCACGAAATACAGATGTAACTCTGTCAGTGGAAGTCACATATCACAGAGCAGTTTCTCAGAAAGGTTCTTTCCAGATTTCATCGGAGGATATTTCCTTTTTCACCATAGCCCTCTATGGGCTTCCAAATATCACTTTGACGATTCCACAAGAACTGTCTTAGCGAAAGGCTTCTTGAGAGAAAGCTGTAACTCTGTGAGATGATTTCACAGAACACAAAGAAGTTTCTCAGAAAGCTTCTTTCTCTTTGTTATCGGAGGATATTTCCTTTGGCCCTATAGTCTTCAAAGGGATCCGAAATATCTGTTCTCAGATTCCACAAAAATAAGGCTAGCAAAGAGATCCACGAAATACAGATGTAACTCTGTGAGTGGAAGTCACATATCACAGAGTAGTTTCTCAGAAAGCTTCTTTCCAGATTTCATCGGAGGATATTTCCTTTTTCACCATAGCCCTCTATGGGCTTCCAAATATCCCTTTGCCAATTCCACAAGAACTGTCTTAGCGAAAGGCTTCTTGAGGGGAAAGCTGTAACTCTGTGAGATGATTTCACAGAACACAAAGAAGTTTCTCAGAAAGCTTCTTTCTCTTTGTTATCGGAGTATCTTTCCTTTGTCCCTACAGTATTCAAAGGGATCCGAAATATCTGTTCTCAGATTCCACAGAAATAAGGCTAGCAAAGAGATCCACGAAATACAGATGTAACTCTGTGAGTGGAAGTCACATATCCCAGAGTAGTTTCTCAGAAAGCTTCTTTCCAGATTTCATCTGAGGATATTTCCTTTTTCACCATAGCCCTCTATGGGCTTCCAAATATCACTTTGCCAATTCCACAAGAACTGTCTTAGCGAAAGGCTTCTTGAGAGGAAAGCTGTAACTCTGTGTGATGATTTCACAGAACACAAAGGAGTTTTCAGAAAGCTTCTTTCTCTTTGTTATGGGAGGATATTTCCTTTGTCCCTACAGTCTTCAAAGGGATCCGAAATATCTGTTCTCAGATTCCACAGAAATAAGGCTAGCAAAGAGATCCACGAAATACAGATGTAACTCTGTGAGTGGAAGTCACATATCACAGAGCAGTTTCTCAGAAAGCTTCTTTCCAGATTTCATCGGAGGATATTTCCTTTTTCACCATAGCCCTCTATGGGCTTCCAAATATCACTTTGCCAATTCCACAAGAACTGTCTTAGCGAAAGGCTTCTTGAGGGGAAAGTTGTAACTCTGTGAGATGATTTCACAGAACACAATGAAGTTTCTCAGAAAGCTTCTTTTTCTTTGTAATCGGAGGATATTTCCTTTGGCCCTATAGTCTTCAAAAGGATCCGAAATATCTGTTTGAGATTCCACAGAAATAAGGCTAGCAAAGAGATCCACGAAATACAGATGTAACTCTGTGAGTGGAAGTCACATATCGCAGAGCAGTTTCTCAGAAAGCTTCTTTCCAGATTTCATCAGAGGATACTTCCTTTTCCACCGTAGCCCTCTATGGTCTTCCAAATATCACTTTGCCAATTCCACAAGAACTGTCTTAACCAAAGGCTTCTTGAGGGGAAAGCTGTAACTCTGTGTGATGATTTCACAGAACACAAAGAAGTTTCTCAGAAAGCTTCTTTCTCTTTGTTATCGGAGGATATTTCCTTTGGCCCTATAGTCTTCAAAGGGATCCGAAATATCTGTTCTCAGATTCCACAGAAAAAAGGCTAGCAAAGAGATCCACGAAATACAGATGTAACTCTGTGAGTGGAAGTCACATATCACAGAGCAGTTTCTCAGAAAGCTTCTTTCCAGATTTCATCGGAGGATATTTCCTTTTTCACCATAGCCCTCTAGGGGTTCCAAATATCACTTTGCCAATTCCACAAGAACTGTCTTAGCGAAAGGCTTCTTGAGGGGAAAGCTGTAACTCTGTGAGATGATTTCACAGAACCCAAAGAAGTTTCTCAGAAAGCTTCTTTCTCTTTGTTATGGGAGGATATTTCCTTTTTCCCTACAGTCTTCAAAGGGATCCGAAATATCTGTTCTCAGATTCCACAGAAATAAGGCTAGCAAAGAGATCCACGAAATATAGATGTAACTCTGTGAGTGGAAGTCACATATCCCAGAGCAGTTTCTCAGAAAGCTTCTTTCCAGATTTCATCTGAGGATATTTCCTTTTTCACCAGAGCCCTCTATGGGCTTCCAAATATCACTTTGCCAATTCCACAAGAACTGTCTTAGCGAAAGGCTTCTTGACGGGAAAGCTGTAACTCTGTGAGATGATTTCACAGAACACAAAGAAGTTTTCAGAAAGCTTCTTTCTCTTTTTTATGGTAGGATATTTCCTTTGGCCCTATACTCTTCAAAGGGATCCGAAATATCTGTTCTCAGATTCCACAGAAATAAGGCTAGCAAAGAGATCCACGAAATACAGATGTAACTCTGTGAGTGGAAGTCACATATCACAGAGCAGTTTCTCAGAAAGCTTCTTTCCAGATTTCATCGGAGGATATTTCCTTTTTCACCCTAGCCCTCTATGGGCTTCCAGATATCACTTTGCCAATTCCACAAGAACTGTCTTAGCGAAAGGCTTCTTGAGGGGAAAGCTGTAACTCTGTGAGATGATTTCACAGAACACAAAGAAGTTTCTCAGAAAGCTTCTTTCTCTTTGTTATGGGAGGATATTTCCTTTGGCCCTATCGTCTTCAAAGGGATCCGAATTATCTGTTCTCCGATTCCACAGAAATAAGGCTAGCAAAGAGATCCACGAAATACAGATGTAACTCTGTGAGTGGAAGTCACATATCACAGAGCAGTTTCCCAGAAAGCTTCTTTCCACATTTCATCGGAGGATAGTTCCTTTTTCACCATAGCCCTCTATGGGCTTCCAAATATCCCTTTGACAATTCCACAAGAACTGTCTTAGCGAAAGGCTTCTTGAGGGGAAAGCTGTAACTCTGTGAGATGATTTCACAGAACACAAAGAACTTTCTCAGAAAGCTTCTTTCTCTTTGTTATGGGAGGATATTTCCTTTGTCCCTACAGTCTTCAAAGGGATCCGAAATATCTGTTCTCAGATTCCACAGAAATAAGGCTAGCAAAGAGATCCACGAAATACAGATGTAACTCTGTGAGTGGAAGTCACATATCACAGAGCAGTTTCTCAGAAAGCTTCTTTCCAGATTTCATCTGAGGATATTTCCTTTTTCACCATAGCCCTCTATGGGCTTCCAAATATCACTTTGCCAATTCCACAAGAACTGTCTTAGCGAAAGGCTTCTTGAGGGGAAAGCTGTAACTCTGTGAGATGATTTCACAGAACACAATGAAGTTTCTCAGAAAGCTTCTTTTTCTTTGTAATCGGAGGATATTTCCTTTGGCCCTATAGTCTTCAAAAGGATCCGAAATATCTGTTTGAGATTCCACAGAAATAAGGCTAGCAAAGAGATCCACGAAATACAGATGTAACTCTGTGAGTGGAAGTCACATATCGCAGAGCAGTTTCTCAGAAAGCTTCTTTCCAGATTTCATCAGAGGATACTTCCTTTTCCACCGTAGCCCTCTATGGGCTTCCAAATATCACTTTGCCAATTCCACAAGAACTGTCTTAACCAAAGGCTTCTTGAGGGGAAAGCTGTAACTCTGTGTGATGATTTCACAGAACACAAAGAAGTTTCTCAGAAAGCTTCTTTCTCTTTGTTATCGGAGGATATTTCCTTTGGCCCTATAGTCTTCAAAGGGATCCGAAATATCTGTTCTCAGATTCCACAGAAAAAAGGCTAGCAAAGAGATCCACGAAATACAGATGTAACTCTGTGAGTGGAAGTCACATATCACAGAGCAGTTTCTCAGAAAGCTTCTTTCCAGATTTCATCGGAGGAAATTTCCTTTTTCACCATAGCCCTCTAGGGGTTCCAAATATCACTTTGCCAATTCCACAAGAACTGTCTTAGCGAAAGGCTTCTTGAGGGGAAAGCTGTAACTCTGTGAGATGATTTCACAGAACCCAAAGAAGTTTCTCAGAAAGCTTCTTTCTCTTTGTTATCGGAGGATATTTCCTTTTTCCCTACAGTCTTCAAAGGGATCCGAAATATCTGTTCTCAGATTCCACAGAAATAAGGCTAGCAAAGAGATCCACGAAATATAGATGTAACTCTGTGAGTGGAAGTCACATATCCCAGAGCAGTTTCTCAGAAAGCTTCTTTCCAGATTTCATCTGAGGATATTTCCTTTTTCACCAGAGCCCTCTATGGGCTTCCAAATATCACTTTGCCAATTCCACAAGAACTGTCTTAGCGAAAGGTTTCTTGACGGGAAAGCTGTAACTCTGTGAGATGATTTCACAGAACACAAAGAAGTTTTCAGAAAGCTTATTTCTCTTTTTTATGGTAGGATATTTCCTTTGGCCCTATAGTCTTCAAAGGGATCCGAAGTATCTGTTCTCAGATTCCCCAGAAATAAGGCTAGCAAAGAGATCCACGAAATACAGATGTAACTCTGTGAGTGGAAGTCACATATCACAGAGCAGTTTCTCAGAAAGCTTCTTTCCAGATTTCATCGGAGGATATTTCCTTTTTCACCATAGCCCTCTATGGGCTTCCAAATATCACTTTGCCAATTCCACAAGAAATGTCTTAGCGAAAGGCTTCTTGCGGTGAAAGCTGTATCTCTGTGAGGTGATTTCACAGAACACAAAGAAGTTTCTCAGAAAGCCTCTTTCTCTTTGTTATCGGAGGATATTTCCTTTGGCCCTATAGTCTTCAAAGGGATCCGAAATATCTGTTCTCAGATTCCACAGAAATAAGGCTAGCAAAGAGATCCACGAAATACAGATGTAACTCTGTGAGTGGAAGTCACATATCACAGAGCAGTTTCTCAGAAAGCTTCTTTGCAGATTTCATCGGAGGATATTTCCTTTTTCACCATAGCCCTCTATGGGCTTCCAAATATCACTTTGCCAATTCCACAAGAACTGTCTCAGCGAAAGGCTTCTTGAGGGGAAAGCTGTAACTCTGTGAGATGATTTCACAGAACACAAAGAAGTTTCTCAGAAAGCTTCTTTCTCTTTGTTATCGGAGGATATCTCCTTTGGCCCTATAGTCTTCAAAGGGATCCGAAATATCTGTTCTCAGATTCCACAGAAATAAGGCTAGCAAAGAGATCCACGAAATACGGATGTAACTCTGTGAGTGGCAGTCACGTATCACAGAGCAGTTTCTCAGAAAGCTTCTTTCCAGATTTCATCAGACGATATTTCCTTTTTCACCATAGCCCTCTATGGGCTTCCAAATATCACTTCGCCAATTCCACAAGAACTGTCTTAGCGAAAGGCTTCTTGAGGGGAAAGCTGTAACGCTATGAGATGATTTCACAGAACACAATGAAGTTTCTCAGAAAGTTTTTTTCTCTTTGTAATCGGAGGATATTTCCTTTGGCCCTATACTCTTCAAAGGGATCCGACATATCGGTTTTCAGATTACACAGAAATAAGGCTAGCAAAGAGTTCCACGAAATACAGATGTAACTCTGTGAGTGGAAGTCACATATCACAGAGCAGTTTCTCAGAAAGCTTCTTTCCAGATTTCATCTGAGGATATTTCCTTTTCACCATAGCCCTCTATGGGCTTCCAAATATCCCTTTGCCAATTCCACAAGAACTGTCTTAGCGAAAGGCTTCTTGAGGGGAAAGCTGTAACCCTGTGAGATGATTTCACAGAACACAATGAAGTTTCTCAGAAACCTTCTTTCTCTTTGTTATCGGAGGATATTTCCTTTGGCCCTATACTCTTCAAAGGGATCCGAAATATCTGTTCTCAGAATCCACAGAAATAAGGCTAGCAAAGAGATCCACGAAATACAGATGTAACTCTGTGAGTGGAAGTCACATATCACAGAGCAGTTTCTCAGAAAGCTTCTTTCCAGATTTCATCGGAGGATATTTCCTTTTTCACCCTAGCCCTCTATGGGCTTCCAGATATCACTTTGCCAATTCCACAAGAACTGTCTTAGCGAAAGGCTTCTTGAGGGGAAAGCTGTAACTCTGTGAGATGATTTCACAGAACACAAAGAAGTTTCTCAGAAAGCTTCTTTCTCTTTGTTATGGGAGGATATTTCCTTTGGCCCTATCGTCTTCAAAGGGATCCGAATTATCTGTTCTCAGATTCCACAGAAATAAGGCTAGCAAAGAGATCCACGAAATACAGATGTAACTCTGTGAGTGGAAGTCACATATCACAGAGCAGTTTCCCAGAAAGCTTCTTTACACATTTCATCGGAGGATAGTTCCTTTTTCACCATAGCCCTCTATGGGCTTCCAAATATCCCTTTGAGAATTCCACAAGAACTGTCTTAGCGAAAGGCTTCTTGAGGGGAAAGCTGTAACTCTGTGAGATGATTTCACAGAACACAAAGAACTTTCTCAGAAAGCTTCTTTCTCTTTGTTATGGGAGGATATTTCCTTTGTCCCTACAGTCTTCAAAGGGATCCGAAATATCTGTTCTCAGATTCCACAGAAATAAGGCTAGCAAAGAGATCCACGAAATACAGATGTAACTCTGTCAGTGGAAGTCACGTATCACAGAGCAGTTTCTCAGAAAGCTTCTTTCCAGATTTCATCGGAGGATATTTCCTTTTTCACCATAGCCCTCTATGGGCTTCCAAATATCACTTTGACGATTCCACAAGAACTGTCTTAGCGAAAGGCTTCTTGAGAGGAAAGCTGTAACTCTGTGAGATGATTTCAGAGAACCCAAAGAAGTTTCTCAGAAAGCTTCTTTCTCTTTGTTATCGTAGGATATTTCCCTTGGCCCTATAGTCTTCAAAGGGATCCGAAATATCTGTTCTCAGATTCCACAGAAATAAGGCTAGCAAAGAGATCCACGAAATACAGATGTAACTCTGTGAGTGGAAGTCACATATCACAGAACAGTTTCTCAGAAAGCTTCTTTCCAGATTTCATCAGAGGATATTTCCTTTTTCACCATAGCCCTCTATGGGCTTCCAAATATCACTTTGCCAATTCCACAAGAACTGTCTTAGCGAAAGGCTTCTTGAGGGGAAAGCTGTAACTCTGTGAGATGATTTCACAGAACACAAGGAAGTTTTCTAGAAAGCTTCTTTCTCTTTGTTATCGGAGGATATTTCCTTTGGCCCTATAGTCTTCAAAGGGATCCGAAATATCTGTTCTCAGATTCCACAGAAATAAGGCTAGCAAAGAGATCCACGAAATACAGATGTAACTCTGTGAGTGGAAGTCACATATCCCAGAGCAGTTTCTCAGAAAGCTTCTTTCCAGATTTCATCGGAGGATATTTCCTTTTTCACCATAGCCCTCTATGGGCTTCCAAATATCACTTTGCCAATTCCACAAGAACTGTCTTAGCGAAAGGCTTCTTGAGGGGAAAGCTGTAACTCTGTGAGATGATTTCACAGAACACAAAGAAGTTTCTCAGAAAGCTTCTTTCTCTTTGTTATCGGAGGATATTTCCTTTGGCCCTATAGTCTTCAAAGGGATCCGAAATATCTGTTCTCAGATTCCACAGAAATAAGGCTAGCAAAGAGATCCACGAAATACAGATGTAACTCTGTGAGTGGAAGTCACATATCACAGAGCAGTTTCTCAGAAAGCTTCTTTCCAGATTTCATCGGAGGATATTTCCTTTTTCACCATATCCCTCTATGGGCTTCCACATATCACTTTGCCAATTCCACAAGAACTGTCTTAGCGAAAGGCTTCTTGAGGGGAAAGCTGTAACTCTGTGAGATGATTTCACAGAACACAAAGAAGTTTTCAGAAAGCTTCTTTCTCTTTTTTATGGTAGGATATTTCCTTTGGCCCTACAGTCTTCAAAGGGATCCGAAATATCTGTTCTCAGATTCCACAGAAATAAGGCTAGCAAAGAGATCCACGAAATACAGATGTAACTCTGTGAGTGGAAGTCACATATCACAGAGCAGTTTCTCAGAAAGCTTCTTTCCAGATTTCATCGGAGGATATTTCCTTTTTCACCATAGCCCTCTATGGGCTTCCAAATATCCCTTTGCCAATTCCACAAGAACTGTCTTAGCGAAAGGCTTCTTGAGGGGAAAGCTCTAACTCTGTGAGATGATTTCACAGAACACAAAGAAGTTTTCAGAAAGCTTCTTTCTCTTTTTTATGGGAGGATATTTCCTTTGGCCCTACAGTCTTCAAAGGGATCCGAAATATCTGTTCTCAGATTCCACAGAAATAAGGCTAGCAAAGAGATCCACGAAATACAGATGTAACTTTTTGAGTGGAAGTCACATATCACAGAGCAGTTTCTCAGAAAGCTTCTTTCCATATTTCATCGGAGGATATTTCCTTTTTCACCATAGCCCTCTATGGGCTTCCAAATATCCCTTTGCCAATTCCACAAGAACTGTCTTAGCGAAAGGCTTCTTGAAGGGAAAGCTGTAACTCTGTGAGATGATTTCACAGAACACAAAGAAGTTTCTCAGAAAGCTTCTTTCTCTTTGTTATCGGAGTATATTTCCTTTGTCCCTACAGTATTCAAAGGGATCAGAAATATCTGTTCTCAGATTCCACAGAAATAAGGCTAGCAAAGAGATCCACGAAATACAGATGTAACTCTGTGAGTGGAAGTCAGATATCCCAGAGCAGTTTCTCAGAAAGCTTCTTTCAAGATTTCATCGGAGGATATTTCCTTTTCACCATAGCCCTCTATGGGCTTCCAAATATCACTTTGCCAATTCCACAAGAACTGTCTTAGCGAAAGGCTTCTTGAGGGGAAAGCTGTAAATCTTTGAGATGATTTCAGAGAACACAATGAAGTTTCTCAGAAAGCTTCTTTCTCTTTGTTATCGGAGGATATTTCCTTTGGCCCTATAGTCTTCAAAGGGATCCGAAATATCTGTTCTCAGATTCCACAGAAATAAGGCTAGCAAAGAGATCCACGAAATACAGATATAACTCTGTGAGTGGAAGTCACATATCACAGAGCAGTTTCTCAGAAAGCTTCTTTTCAGATTTCATCGGAGGATATTTCCTTTTTCACCCTAGCCCTCTATGGGCTTCCAGATATCACTTTGCCAATTCCACAAGAACTGTCTTAGCGAAAGGCTTCTTGAGGGGAAAGCTGTAACTCTGTGAGATGATTTCACAGAACACAAAGAAGTTTCTCAGAAAGCTTCTTTCTCTTTGTTATGGGAGGATATTTCCTTTGGCCCTATCGTCTTCAAAGGGATCCGAATTATCTGTTCTCAGATTCCACAGAAATAAGGCTAGCAAAGAGATCCACGAAATACAGATGTAACTCTGTGAGTGGAAGTCACATATCACAGAGCAGTTTCCCAGAAAGCTTCTTTCCACATTTCATCGGAGGATAGTTCCTTTTTCACCATAGCCCTCTATGGGCTTCCAAATATCCCTTTGACAATTCCACAAGAACTGTCTTAGCGAAAGGCTTCTTGAGGGGAAAGCTGGAACTCTGTGAGATGATTTCACAGAACACAAAGAACTTTCTCAGAAAGCTTCTTTCTCTTTGTTATGGGAGGATATTTCCTTTGTCCCTACAGTCTTCAAAGGGATCCGAAATATCTGTTCTCAGATTCCACAGAAATAAGGCTAGCAAAGAGATCCACGAAATACAGATGTAACTCTGTCAGTGGAAGTCACGTATCACAGAGCAGTTTCTCAGAAAGCTTCTTTCCAGATTTCATCGGAGGATATTTCCTTTTTCACCATAGCCCTCTATGGGCTTCCAAATATCACTTTGACGATTCCACAAGAACTGTCTTAGCGAAAGGCTTCTTGAGAGGAAAGCTGTAACTCTGTGAGATGATTTCACAGAACACAAAGAAGTTTCTCAGAAAGCTTCTTTCTCTTTGTTATCGGAGGATATTTCCTTTGGCCCTATAGTCTTCAAAGGGATCCGAAATATCTGTTCTCAGATTCCACAGAAATAAGGCTAGCAAAGAGATCCACGAAATACAGATGTAACTCTGTGAGTGGAAGTCACATATCACAGAGCAGTTTCTCAGAAAGCTTCTTTACAGATTTCATCGAAGGATATTTCCTTTTTCACCATATCCCTCTATGGGCTTCCACATATCACTTTGCCAATTCCACAAGAACTGTCTTAGCGAAAGGCTTCTTGAGGGGAAAGCTGTAACTCTGTGAGATGATTTCACAGAACACAAAGAAGTTTTCAGAAAGCTTCTTTCTCTTTTTTATGGGAGCATATTTCCTTTGTCCCTACAGTCTTCAAAGGGATCCGAAATATCTGTTCTCAGATTCCACAGAAATAAGGCTAGCAAAGAGATCCACGAAATACAGATGTAACTCTGTCAGTGGAAGTCACGTATCACAGAGCAGTTTCTCAGAAAGCTTCTTTCCAGATTTCATCGGAGGATATTTCCTTTTTCACCATAGCCCTCTATGGGCTTCCAAATGTCCCTTTGCCAATTCCACAAGAACTGTCTTAGCGAAAGGCTTCTTGAGGGGAAAGCTGTAACTCTGTGAGATGATTTCACAGAACACAAAGAAGTTTTCAGAAAGCTTCTTTCTCTTTTTTATGGGAGGATATTTCCTTTGGCCCTACAGTCTTCAAAGGGATCCGAAATATCTGTTCTCAGTTTCCACAGAAATAAGGCTAGCAAAGAGATCCACGAAATACAGATGTAACTTTTTGAGTGGAAGTCACATATCACAGAGCAGTTTCTCAGAAAGCTTCTTTCCATATTTCATCGGAGGATATTTCCTTTTTCACCATAGCCCTCTATGGGCTTCCAAATATCCCTTTGCCAATTCCACAAGAACTGTCTTAGCGAAAGGCTTCTTGAGGGGAAAGCTGTAACTCTGTGAGATGATTTCACAGAACACAAAGAAGTTTCTCAGAAAGATTCTTTCTCTTTGTTATCGGAGGATATTTCCTTTGGCCCTATAGTCTTCAAAGGGATCCGAAATATCTGTTCTCAGATTCCACAGAAATAAGGCTAGCAAAGAGATCCACGAAATACAGATGTAACTCTGTGAGTGGAAGTCACATATCACAGAGCAGTTTCTCAGAAAGCTTCTTTACAGATTTCATCGAAGGATATTTCCTTTTTCACCATATCCCTCTATGGGCTTCCACATATCACTTTGCCAATTCCACAAGAACTGTCTTAGCGAAAGGCTTCTTGAGGGGAAAGCTGTAACTCTGTGAGATGATTTCACAGAACACAAAGAAGTTTTCAGAAAGCTTCTTTCTCTTTTTTATGGGAGCATATTTCCTTTGTCCCTACAGTCTTCAAAGGGATCCGAAATATCTGTTCTCAGATTCCACAGAAATAAGGCTAGCAAAGAGATCCACGAAATACAGATGTAACTCTGTGAGTGGAAGTCACATATCACAGAGCAGTTTCTCAGAAAGCTTCTTTCCAGATTTCATCGGAGGATATTTCCTTTTTCACCATAGCCCTCTATGGGCTTCCAAATATCCCTTTGCCAATTCCACAAGAACTGTCTTAGCGAAAGGCTTCTTGAGGGGAAAGCTGTAACTCTGTGAGATGATTTCACAGAACACAAAGAAGTTTCTCAGAAAGCTTCTTTCTCTTTGTTATCGGAGTATGTTTCCTTTGTCCCTACAGTATTCAAAGGGATCAGAAATATCTGTTCTGAGATTCCACAGAAATAAGGCTAGCAAAGAGATCCACGAAATACAGATGTAACTCTGTGAGTGGAAGTCACATATCCCAGAGCAGTTTCTCAGAAAGCTTCTTTCCAGATTTCATCGGAGGATATTTCCTTTTTCACCATAGCCCTCTATGGGCTTCCAAATATCACTTTGCCAATTCCACAAGAACTGTCTTAGCGAAAGGCTTCTTGAGGGGAAAGCTGTAACTCTGTGAGATGATTTCACAGAACACAAAGAAGTTTCTCAGAAAGCTTATTTCTCTTTGTTATCGGAGGATATTTCCTTTGGCCCTATAGTCTTCAAAGGGATCCGAAATATCTGTTCTCAGATTCCACAGAAATAAGGCTAGCAAAGAGATCCACGAAATACAGATGTAACTCTGTGAGTGGAAGTCACATATCACAGAGCAGTTTCTCAGAAAGCTTCTTTACAGATTTCATCGGAGGATATTTCCTTTTTCACCATATCCCTCTATGGGCTTCCACATATCACTTTGCCAATTCCACAAGAACTGTCTTAGCGAAAGGCTTCTTGAGGGGAAAGCTGTAACTCTGTGAGATGATTTCACAGAACACAAAGAAGTTTTCAGAAAGCTTCTTTCTCTTTTTTATGGTAGGATATTTCCTTTGGCCCTACAGTCTTCAAAGGGATCCGAAATATCTGTTCTCAGATTCCACAGAAATAAGGCTAGCAAAGAGATCCACGAAATACAGATGTAACTCTGTGAGTGGAAGTCACATATCACAGAGCAGTTTCTCAGAAAGCTTCTTTCCAGATTTCATCGGAGGATATTTCCTTTTTCACCATAGCCCTCTATGGGCCTCCAAATATCCCTTTGCCAATTCCACAATAACTGTCTTAGCGAAAGGCTTCTTTAGGGGAAAGCTGTAACTCTGTGAGATGATTTCACAGAACACAAAGAAGTTTCTCAGAAAGCTTCTTTCTCTTTGTTATCGGAGGATATTTCCTTTGTCCCTATAGTCTTCAAAGGGATCCGAAATATCTGTTCTGAGATTCCACAGAAATAAGGCTAGCAAAGAGATCCACGAAATACAGATGTAACTCTGTGAGTGGAAGTCACATATCCCAGAGCAGTTTCTCAGAAAGCTTCTTTCCAGATTTCATCGGAGGATATTTCCTTTTTCACCATAGCCCTCTATGGGCTTCCAAATATCACTTTGCCAATTCCACAAGAACTGTCTTAGCGAAAGGCTTCTTGAGGGGAAAGCTGTAACTCTGTGTGATGATTTCACAGAACACAAAGAAGTTTTCAGAAAGCTTCTTTCTCTTTGTTATGGGAGGATATTTCCTTTGTCCCTACCGTCTTCAAAGGGATCCGAAATATCTGTTCTCAGATTCCACAGAAATAAGGCTAGCAAAGAGATCCACGAAATACAGATGTAACTCTGTGAGTGGAAGTCAGATATCCCAGAGCAGTTTCTCAGAAAGCTTCTTTCCAGATTTCATCTGAGGATATTTCCTTTTCACCATAGCCCTCTATGGGCTTCCAAATATCACTTTGCCAATTCCACAAGAACTGTCTTAGCGAAAGGCTTCTTGAGGGGAAAGCTGTAACTCTTTGAGATGATTTCAGAGAACACAATGAAGTTTCTCAGAAAGCTTCTTTCTCTTTGTTATCGGAGGATATTTCCTTTGGCCCTATAGTCTTCAAAGGGATCCGAAATATCTGTTCTCAGATTCCACAGAAATAAGGCTAGCAAAGAGATCCACGAAATACAGATGTAACTCTGTGAGTGGAAGTCACATATCACAGAGCAGTTTATCAGAAAGCTTCTTTCCAGATTTCATCGGAGGATATTTCCTTTTTCACCATAGCCCTCTATGGGCTTCCAGATATCACTTTGCCAATTCCACAAGAACTGTCTTAGCGAAAGGCTTCTTGAGGGGAAAGCTGTAACTCTGTGAGATGATTTCAGAGAACACAAAGAAGTTTTTCAGAAAGCTTCTTTCTCTTTGTTATGGGAGGATATTTCCTTTGGCCCTATCGTCTTCAAAGGGATCCGAATTATCTGTTCTCAGATTCCACAGAAATAAGGCTAGCAAAGAGATCCACGAAATACAGATGTAACTCTGTGAGTGGAAGTCACATATCACAGAGCAGTTTCCCAGAAAGCTTCTTTCCACATTTCATCGGAGGATAGTTCCTTTTTCACCATAGCCCTCTATGGGCTTCCAAATATCCCTTTGACAATTCCACAAGAACTGTCTTAGCGAAAGGCTTCTTGAGGGGAAAGCTGGAACTCTGTGAGATGATTTCACAGAACACAAAGAACTTTCTCAGAAAGCTTCTTTCTCTTTGTTATGGGAGGATATTTCCTTTGTCCCTACAGTCTTCAAAGGGATCCGAAATATCTGTTCTCAGATTCCACAGAAATAAGGCTAGCAAAGAGATCCACGAAATACAGATGTAACTCTGTCAGTGGAAGTCACGTATCACAGAGCAGTTTCTCAGAAAGCTTCTTTCCAGATTTCATCGGAGGATATTTCCTTTTTCACCATAGCCCTCTATGGGCTTCCAAATATCACTTTGACGATTCCACAAGAACTGTCTTAGCGAAAGGCTTCTTGAGAGGAAAGCTGTAACTCTGTGAGATGATTTCACAGAACACAAAGAAGTTTCTCAGAAAGCTTCTTTCTCTTTTTTATGGGAGGATAATTCCTTTGTCCCTACAGTCTTCAAAGGGATCCGAAATATCTGTTCTCAGATTCCACAGAAATAAGGCTAGCAAAGAGATCCACGAAATACAGATGTAACTCTGTCAGTGGAAGTCACGTATCACAGAGCAGTTTCTCAGAAAGCTTCTTTACAGATTTCATCGGAGGATATTTCCTTTTTCACCATAGCCCTCTATGGGCTTCCAAATATCACTTTGACGATTCCACAAGAACTGTCTTAGCGAAAGGCTTCTTGAGAGGAAAGCTGTAACTCTGTGAGATGATTTCACAGAACACAAAGAAGTTTCTCAGAAAGATTCTTTCTCTTTGTTATCGGAGGATATTTCCTTTGGCCCTATAGTCTTCAAAGGGATCCGAAATATCTGTTCTCAGATTCCACAGAAATAAGGCTAGCAAAGAGATCCACGAAATACAGATGTAACTCTGTGAGTGGAAGTCACATATCACAGAGCAGTTTCTCAGAAAGCTTCTTTACAGATTTCATCGAAGGATATTTCCTTTTTCACCATATCCCTCTATGGGCTTCCACATATCACTTTGCCAATTCCACAAGAACTGTCTTAGCGAAAGGCTTCTTGAGGGGAAAGCTGTAACTCTGTGAGATGATTTCACAGAACACAAAGAAGTTTTCAGAAAGCTTCTTTCTCTTTTTTATGGGAGCATATTTCCTTTGTCCCTACAGTCTTCAAAGGGATCCGAAATATCTGTTCTCAGATTCCACAGAAATAAGGCTAGCAAAGAGATCCACGAAATACAGATGTAACTCTGTGAGTGGAAGTCACATATCACAGAGCAGTTTCTCAGAAAGCTTCTTTCCAGATTTCATCGGAGGATATTTCCTTTTTCACCATAGCCCTCTATGGGCTTCCAAATATCCCTTTGCCAATTCCACAAGAACTGTCTTAGCGAAAGGCTTCTTGAGGGGAAAGCTGTAACTCTGTGAGATGATTTCACAGAACACAAAGAAGTTTCTCAGAAAGCTTCTTTCTCTTTGTTATCGGAGTATGTTTCCTTTGTCCCTACAGTATTCAAAGGGATCCGAAATATCTGTTCTGAGATTCCACAGAAATAAGGCTAGCAAAGAGATCCACGAAATACAGATGTAACTCTGTGAGTGGAAGTCACATATCCCAGAGCAGTTTCTCAGAAAGCTTCTTTCCAGATTTCATCGGAGGATATTTACTTTTTCACCATAGCCCTCTATGGGCTTCCAAATATCACTTTGCCAATTCCACAAGAACTGTCTTAGCGAAAGGCTTCTTGAGGGGAAAGCTGTAACTCTGTGAGATGATTTCACAGAACACAAAGAAGTTTCTCAGAAAGATTCTTTCTCTTTGTTATCGGAGGATATTTCCTTTGGCCCTATAGTCTTCAAAGGGATCCGAAATATCTGTTCTCAGATTCCACAGAAATAAGGCTAGCAAAGAGATCCACGAAATACAGATGTAACTCTGTGAGTGGAAGTCACATATCACAGAGCAGTTTCTCAGAAAGCTTCTTTACAGATTTCATCGGAGGATATTTCCTTTTTCACCATATCCCTCTATGGGCTTCCACATATCACTTTGCCAATTCCACAAGAACTGTCTTAGCGAAAGGCTTCTTGAGGGGAAAGCTGTAACTCTGTGAGATGATTTCACAGAACACAAAGAAGTTTTCAGAAAGCTTCTTTCTCTTTTTTATGGTAGGATATTTCCTTTGGCCCTACAGTCTTCAAAGGGATCCGAAATATCTGTTCTCAGATTCCACAGAAATAAGGCTAGCAAAGAGATCCACGAAATACAGATGTAACTCTGTGAGTGGAAGTCACATATCACAGAGCAGTTTCTCAGAAAGCTTCTTTCCAGATTTCATCGGAGGATATTTCCTTTTTCACCATAGCCCTCTATGGGCCTCCAAATATCCCTTTGCCAATTCCACAATAACTGTCTTATCGAAAGGCTTCTTGAGGGGAAAGCTGTAACTCTGTGAGATGATTTCACAGAACACAAAGAAGTTTCTCATGCAGCTTCTTTCTCTTTGTTATCGGAGGATATTTCCTTTGTCCCTATAGTCTTCAAAGGGATCCGAAATTTCTGTTCTGAGATTCCGGAGAAATAAGGCTAGCAAAGAGATCCACGAAATACAGATGTAACTCTGTGAGTGGAATTCACATATCCCAGAGCAGTTTCTCAGAAAGCTTCTTTCCAGATTTCATCGGAGGATATTTCCTTTTTCACCATAGCCCTCTATGGGCTTCCAAATATCACTTTGCCAATTCCACAAGAACTGTCTTAGCGAAAGGCTTCTTGAGGGGAAAGCTGTAACTCTGTGTGATGATTTCACAGAACACAAAGAAGTTTTCAGAAAGCTTCTTTCTCTTTGTTATGGGAGGATATTTCCTTTGTCCCTACCGTCTTCAAAGGGATCCGAAATATCTGTTCTCAGATTCCACAGAAATAAGGCTAGCAAAGAGATCCACGAAATACAGATGTAACTCTGTGAGTGGAAGTCAGATATCCCAGAGCAGTTTCTCAGAAAGCTTCTTTCCAGATTTCATCTGAGGATATTTCCTTTTCACCATAGCCCTCTATGGGCTTCCAAATATCACTTTGCCAATTCCACAAGAACTGTCTTAGCGAAAGGCTTCTTGAGGGGAAAGCTGTAACTCTTTGAGATGATTTCAGAGAACACAATGAAGTTTCTCAGAAAGCTTCTTTCTCTTTGTTATCGGAGGATATTTCCTTTGGCCCTATAGTCTTCAAAGGGATCCGAAATATCTGTTCTCAGATTCCACAGAAATAAGGCTAGCAAAGAGATCCACGAAATACAGATGTAACTCTGTGAGTGGAAGTCACATATCACACAGCAGTTTCTCAGAAAGCTTCTTTCCAGATTTCATCGGAGGATATTTACTTTTTCACCATAGCCCTCTATGGGCTTCCAAATATCACTTTGCCAATTCCACAAGAACTGTCTTAGCGAAAGGCTTCTTGAGGGGAAAGCTGTAACTCTGTGAGATGATTTCACAGAACACAAAGAAGTTTCTCAGAAAGCTTCTTTCTCTTTGTTATCGGAGGATATTTCCTTTGGCCCTATAGTCTTCAAAGGGATCCGAAATATCTGTTCTCAGATTCCACAGAAATAAGGCTAGCAAAGAGATCCACGAAATACAGATGTAACTCTGTGAGTGGAAGTCACATATCACAGAGCAGTTTCTCAGAAAGCTTCTTTACAGATTTCATCGGAGGATATTTCCTTTTTCACCATATCCCTCTATGGGCTTCCACATATCACTTTGCCAATTCCACAAGAACTGTCTTAGCGAAAGGCTTCTTGAGGGGAAAGCTGTAACTCTGTGGGATGATTTCACAGAACACAAAGAAGTTTTCAGAAAGCTTCTTTCTCTTTTTTATGGTAGGATATTTCCTTTGGCCCTACAGTCTTCAAAGGGATCCGAAATATCTGTTCTCAGATTCCACAGAAATAAGGCTAGCAAAGAGATCCACGAAATACAGATGTAACTCTGTGAGTGGAAGTCACATATCACAGAGCAGTTTATCAGAAAGCTTCTTTCCAGATTTCATCGGAGGATATTTCCTTTTTCACCATAGCCCTCTATGGGCTTCCAGATATCACTTTGCCAATTCCACAAGAACTGTCTTAGCGAAAGGCTTCTTGAGGGGAAAGCTGTAACTCTGTGAGATGATTTCAGAGAACACAAAGAAGTTTTTCAGAAAGCTTCTTTCTCTTTGTAATGGGAGGATATTTCCTTTGGCCCTATCGTCTACAAAGGGATACGAATTATCTGTTCTCAGATTCCACAGAAATAAGGCTAGCAAAGAGATCCACGAAATACAGATGTAACTCTGTGAGTGGAAGTCACATATCACAGAGCAGTTTCCCAGAAAGCTTCTTTCCACATTTCATCGGAGGATAGTTCCTTTTTTACCATAGCCCTCTAATGGCTTCCAAATATCCCTTTGACAATTCCACAAGAACTGTCTTAGCGAAAGGCTTCTTGAGGGGAAAGCTGGAACTCTGTGAGATGATTTCACAGAACACAAAGAACTTTCTCAGAAAGCTTCTTTCTCTTTGTTATGGGAGGATATTTCCTTTGTCCCTACAGTCTTCAAAGGGATCCGAAATATCTGTTCTCAGATTCCACAGAAATAAGGCTAGCAAAGAGATCCACGAAATACAGATGTAACTCTGTCAGTGGAAGTCACGTATCACAGAGCAGTTTCTCAGAAAGCTTCTTTCCAGATTTCATCGGAGGATATTTCCTTTTTCACCATAGCCCTCTATGGGCTTCCAAATATCACTTTGACGATTCCACAAGAACTGTCTTAGCGAAAGGCTTCTTGAGAGGAAAGCTGTAACTCTGTGAGATGATTTCACAGAACACAAAGAAGTTTCTCAGAAAGATTCTTTCTCTTTGTTATCGGAGGATATTTCCTTTGGCCCTATAGTCTTCAAAGGGATCCGAAATATCTGTTCTCAGATTCCACAGAAATAAGGCTAGCAAAGAGATCCACGAAATACAGATGTAACTCTGTGAGTGGAAGTCACATATCACAGAGCAGTTTCTCAGAAAGCTTCTTTACAGATTTCATCGAAGGATATTTCCTTTTTCACCATATCCCTCTATGGGCTTCCACATATCACTTTGCCAATTCCACAAGAACTGTCTTAGCGAAAGGCTTCTTGAGGGGAAAGCTGTAACTCTGTGAGATGATTTCACAGAACACAAAGAAGTTTTCAGAAAGCTTCTTTCTCTTTTTTATGGGAGCATATTTCCTTTGTCCCTACAGTCTTCAAAGGGATCCGAAATATCTGTTCTCAGATTCCACAGAAATAAGGCTAGCAAAGAGATCCACGAAATACAGATGTAACTCTGTGAGTGGAAGTCACATATCACAGAGCAGTTTCTCAGAAAGCTTCTTTCCAGATTTCATCGGAGGATATTTCCTTTTTCACCATAGCCCTCTATGGGCTTCCAAATATCCCTTTGCCAATTCCACAAGAACTGTCTTAGCGAAAGGCTTCTTGAGGGGAAAGCTGTAACTCTGTGAGATGATTTCACAGAACACAAAGAAGTTTCTCAGAAAGCTTCTTTCTCTTTGTTATCGGAGTATGTTTCCTTTGTCCCTACAGTATTCAAAGGGATCCGAAATATCTGTTCTCAGATTCCACAGAAATAAGGCTAGCAAAGAGATCCACGAAATACAGATGTAACTCTGTGAGTGGAAGTCACATATCACAGAGCAGTTTATCAGAAAGCTTCTTTCCAGATTTCATCGGAGGATATTTCCTTTTTCACCATAGCCCTCTATGGGCTTCCAGATATCACTTTGCCAATTCCACAAGAACTGTCTTAGCGAAAGGCTTCTTGAGGGGAAAGCTGTAACTCTGTGAGATGATTTCAGAGAACACAAAGAAGTTTTTCAGAAAGCTTCTTTCTCTTTGTAATGGGAGGATATTTCCTTTGGCCCTATCGTCTACAAAGGGATACGAATTATCTGTTCTCAGATTCCACAGAAATAAGGCTAGCAAAGAGATCCACGAAATACAGATGTAACTCTGTGAGTGGAAGTCACATATCACAGAGCAGTTTCCCAGAAAGCTTCTTTCCACATTTCATCGGAGGATAGTTCCTTTTTCACCATAGCCCTCTATGGGCTTCCAAATATCCCTTTGACAATTCCACAAGAACTGTCTTAGCGAAAGGCTTCTTGAGGGGAAAGCTGGAACTCTGTGAGATGATTTCACAGAACACAAAGAACTTTCTCAGAAAGCTTCTTTCTCTTTGTTATGGGAGGATATTTCCTTTGTCCCTACAGTCTTCAAAGGGATCCGAAATATCTGTTCTCAGATTCCACAGAAATAAGGCTAGCAAAGAGATCCACGAAATACAGATGTAACTCTGTCAGTGGAAGTCACGTATCACAGAGCAGTTTCTCAGAAAGCTTCTTTCCAGATTTCATCGGAGGATATTTCCTTTTTCACCATAGCCCTCTATGGGCTTCCAAATATCACTTTGACGATTCCACAAGAACTGTCTTAGCGAAAGGCTTCTTGAGAGGAAAGCTGTAACTCTGTGAGATGATTTCACAGAACACAAAGAAGTTTCTCAGAAAGATTCTTTCTCTTTGTTATCGGAGGATATTTCCTTTGGCCCTATAGTCTTCAAAGGGATCCGAAATATCTGTTCTCAGATTCCACAGAAATAAGGCTAGCAAAGAGATCCACGAAATACAGATGTAACTCTGTGAGTGGAAGTCACATATCACAGAGCAGTTTCTCAGAAAGCTTCTTTACAGATTTCATCGAAGGATATTTCCTTTTTCACCATATCCCTCTATGGGCTTCCACATATCACTTTGCCAATTCCACAAGAACTGTCTTAGCGAAAGGCTTCTTGAGGGGAAAGCTGTAACTCTGTGAGATGATTTCACAGAACACAAAGAAGTTTTCAGAAAGCTTCTTTCTCTTTTTTATGGGAGCATATTTCCTTTGTCCCTACAGTCTTCAAAGGGATCCGAAATATCTGTTCTCAGATTCCACAGAAATAAGGCTAGCAAAGAGATCCACGAAATACAGATGTAACTCTGTGAGTGGAAGTCACATATCACAGAGCAGTTTCTCAGAAAGCTTCTTTCCAGATTTCATCGGAGGATATTTCCTTTTTCACCATAGCCCTCTATGGGCTTCCAAATATCCCTTTGCCAATTCCACAAGAACTGTCTTAGCGAAAGGCTTCTTGAGGGGAAAGCTGTAACTCTGTGAGATGATTTCACAGAACACAAAGAAGTTTCTCAGAAAGCTTCTTTCTCTTTGTTATCGGAGTATGTTTCCTTTGTCCCTACAGTATTCAAAGGGATCCGAAATATCTGTTCTGAGATTCCACAGAAATAAGGCTAGCAAAGAGATCCACGAAATACAGATGTAACTCTGTGAGTGGAAGTCACATATCCCAGAGCAGTTTCTCAGAAAGCTTCTTTCCAGATTTCATCGGAGGATATTTACTTTTTCACCATAGCCCTCTATGGGCTTCCAAATATCACTTTGC
The DNA here is from genome assembly GCF_049350105.2 of Macaca mulatta. Classification (NCBI taxonomy): domain Eukaryota; kingdom Metazoa; phylum Chordata; class Mammalia; order Primates; family Cercopithecidae; genus Macaca; species Macaca mulatta. The sequence goes on from NC_133417.1 coordinate 36,049,765, forward strand.
CAATTCCACAAGAACTGTCTTAGCGAAAGGCTTCTTGAGGGGAAAGCTGTAACTCTGTGAGATGATTTCACAGAACACAAAGAAGTTTCTCAGAAAGCTTCTTTCTCTTTGTTATCGGAGGATATTTCCTTTGGCCCTATAGTCTTCAAAGGGATCCGAAATATCTGTTCTCAGATTCCACAGAAATAAGGCTAGCAAAGAGATCCACGAAATACAGATGTAACTCTGTGAGTGGAAGTCACATATCACAGAGCAATTTCTCAGAAAGCTTCTTTACAGATTTCATCGGAGGATATTTCCTTTTTCACCATATCCCTCTATGGGCTTCCACATATCACTTTGCCAATTCCACAAGAACTGTCTTAGCGAAAGGCTTCTTGAGGGGAAAGCTGTAACTCTGTGAGATGATTTCACAGAACACAAAGAAGTTTTCAGAAAGCTTCTTTCTCTTTTTTATGGTAGGATATTTCCTTTGGCCCTACAGTCTTCAAAGGGATCCGAAATATCTGTTCTCAGATTCCACAGAAATAAGGCTAGCAAAGAGATCCACGAAATACAGATGTAACTCTGTGAGTGGAAGTCACATATCACAGAGCAGTTTCTCAGAAAGCTTCTTTCCAGATTTCATCGGAGGATATTTCCTTTTTCACCATAGCCCTCTATGGGCCTCCAAATATCCCTTTGCCAATTCCACAATAACTGTCTTATCGAAAGGCTTCTTGAGGGGAAAGCTGTAACTCTGTGAGATGATTTCACAGAACACAAAGAAGTTTCTCAGAAAGCTTCTTTCTCTTTGTTATCGGAGGATATTTCCTTTGTCCCTATAGTCTTCAAAGGGATCCGAAATATCTGTTCTGAGATTCCAGAGAAATAAGGCTAGCAAAGAGATCCACGAAATACAGATGTAACTCTGTGAGTGGAAGTCACATATCCCAGAGCAGTTTCTCAGAAAGCTTCTTTCCAGATTTCATCGGAGGATATTTCCTTTTTCACCATAGCCCTCTATGGGCTTCCAAATATCACTTTGCCAATTCCACAAGAACTGTCTTAGCGAAAGGCTTCTTGAGGGGAAAGCTGTAACTCTGTGTGATGATTTCACAGAACACAAAGAAGTTTTCAGAAAGCTTCTTTCTCTTTGTTATTGGAGGATATTTCCTTTGTCCCTACCGTCTTCAAAGGGATCCGAAATATCTGTTCTCAGATTCCACAGAAATAAGGCTAGCAAAGAGATCCACGAAATACAGATGTAACTCTGTGAGTGGAAGTCAGATATCCCAGAGCAGTTTCTCAGAAAGCTTCTTTCCAGATTTCATCTGAGGATATTTCCTTTTCACCATAGCCCTCTATGGGCTTCCAAATATCACTTTGCCAATTCCACAAGAACTGTCTTAGCGAAAGGCTTCTTGAGGGGAAAGCTGTAACTCTTTGAGATGATTTCAGAGAACACAATGAAGTTTCTCAGAAAGCTTCTTTCTCTTTGTTATCGGAGGATATTTCCTTTGGCCCTATAGTCTTCAAAGGGATCCGAAATATCTGTTCTCAGATTCCACAGAAATAAGGCTAGCAAAGAGATCCACGAAATACAGATGTAACTCTGTGAGTGGAAGTCACATATCACAGAGCAGTTTCTCAGAAAGCTTCTTTCCAGATTTCATCGGAGGATATTTCCTTTTTCACCATAGCCCTCTATGGGCTTCCAAATATCACTTTGCCAATTCCACAAGAACTGTCTTAGCGAAAGGCTTCTTGAGGGGAAAGCTGTAACTCTGTGAGATGATTTCACAGAACACAAAGAAGTTTCTCAGAAAGCTTCTTTCTCTTTGTTATCGGAGGATATTTCCTTTGGCCCTATAGTCTTCAAAGGGATCCGAAATATCTGTTCTCAGATTCCACAGAAATAAGGCTAGCAAAGAGATCCACGAAATACAGATGTAACTCTGTGAGTGGAAGTCACATATCACAGAGCAGTTTCTCAGAAAGCTTCTTTACAGATTTCATCGGAGGATATTTCCTTTTTCACCATATCCCTCTATGGGCTTCCACATATCACTTTGCCAATTCCACAAGAACTGTCTTAGCGAAAGGCTTCTTGAGGGGAAAGCTGTAACTCTGTGAGATGATTTCACAGAACACAAAGAAGTTTTCAGAAAGCTTCTTTCTCTTTTTTATGGTAGGATATTTCCTTTGGCCCTACAGTCTTCAAAGGGATCCGAAATATCTGTTCTCAGATTCCACAGAAATAAGGCTAGCAAAGAGATCCACGAAATACAGATGTAACTCTGTGAGTGGAAGTCACATATCCCAGAGCAGTTTCTCAGAAAGCTTCTTTCCAGATTTCATCGGAGGATATTTCCTTTTTCACCATAGCCCTCTATGGGCTTCCAAATATCACTTTGCCAATTCCACAAGAACTGTCTTAGCGAAAGGCTTCTTGAGGGGAAAGCTGTAACTCTGTGTGATGATTTCACAGAACACAAAGAAGTTTTCAGAAAGCTTCTTTCTCTTTGTTATGGGAGGATATTTCCTTTGTCCCTACCTTCTTCAAAGGGATCCGAAATATCTGTTCTCAGATTCCACAGAAATAAGGCTAGCAAAGAGATCCACGAAATACAGATGTAACTCTGTGAGTGGAAGTCAGATATCCCAGAGCAGTTTCTCAGAAAGCTTCTTTCCAGATTTCATCTGAGGATATTTCCTTTTCACCATAGCCCTCTATGGGCTTCCAAATATCACTTTGCCAATTCCACAAGAACTGTCTTAGCGAAAGGCTTCTTGAGGGGGAAGCTGTAACTCTTTGAGATGATTTCAGAGAACACAATGAAGTTTCTCAGAAAGCTTCTTTCTCTTTGTTATCGGAGGATATTTCCTTTGGCCCTATAGTCTTCAAAGGGATCCGAAATATCTGTTCTCAGATTCCACAGAAATAAGGCTAGCAAAGAGATCCACGAAATACAGATGTAACTCTGTGAGTGGAAGTCACATATCAGAGAGCAGTTTCTCAGAAAGCTTCTTTCCAGATTTCATCGGAGGATATTTCCTTTTTCACCATAGCCCTCTATGGGCTTCCAGATATCACTTTGCCAATTCCACAAGAACTGTCTTAGCGAAAGGCTTCTTGAGGGGAAAGCTGTAACTCTGTGAGATGATTTCAGAGAACACAAAGAAGTTTTTCAGAAAGCTTCTTTCTCTTTGTTATGGGAGGATATTTCCTTTGGCCCTATCGTCTTCAAAGGGATCCGAATTATCTGTTCTCAGATTCCACAGAAATAAGGCTAGCAAAGAGATCCACGAAATACAGATGTAACTCTGTGAGTGGAAGTCACATATCACAGAGCAGTTTCCCAGAAAGCTTCTTTCCACATTTCATCGGAGGATAGTTCCTTTTTCACCATAGCCCTCTATGGGCTTCCAAATATCCCTTTGACAATTCCACAAGAACTGTCTTAGCGAAAGGCTTCTTGAGGGGAAAGCTGGAACTCTGTGAGATGATTTCACAGAACACAAAGAACTTGCTCAGAAAGCTTCTTTCTCTTTGTTATGGGAGGATATTTCCTTTGTCCCTACAGTCTTCAAAGGGATCCGAAATATCTGTTCTCAGATTCCACAGAAATAAGGCTAGCAAAGAGATCCACGAAATACAGATGTAACTCTGTCAGTGGAAGTCACGTATCACAGAGCAGTTTCTCAAAAAGCTTCTTTCCAGATTTCATCGGAGGATATTTCCTTTTTCACCATAGCCCTCTATGGGCTTCCAAATATCACTTTGACGATTCCACAAGAACTGTCTTAGCGAAAGGCTTCTTGAGAGGAAAGCTGTAACTCTGTGAGATGATTTCACAGAACACAAAGAAGTTTCTCAGAAAGCTTCTTTCTCTTTGTTATCGGAGGATATTTCCTTTGGCCCTATAGTCTTCAAAGGGATCCGAAATATCTGTTCTCAGATTCCACAGAAATAAGGCTAGCAAAGAGATCCACGAAATACAGATGTAACTCTGTGAGTGGAAGTCACATATCACAGAACAGTTTCTCAGAAAGCTTCTTTCCAGATTTCATCGGAGGATATTTCCTTTTTCACCATAGCCCTCTATGGGCTTCCAAATATCACTTTGCCAATTCCACAAGAACTGTCTTAGCGAAAGGCTTCTTGAGGGGAAAGCTGTAACTCTGTGAGATGATTTCACAGAACACAAAGAAGTTTCTCAGAAAGCTTCTTTCTCTTTGTTATCGGAGGATATTTCCTTTGGCCCTATAGTCTTCAAAGGGATCCGAAATATCTGTTCTCAGATTCCACAGAAATAAGGCTAGCAAAGAGATCCACGAAATACAGATGTAACTCTGTGAGTGGAAGTCACATATCACAGAGCAGTTTCTCAGAAAGCTTCTTTACAGATTTCATCGGAGGATATTTCCTTTTTCACCATATCCCTCTATGGGCTTCCACATATCACTTTGCCAATTCCACAAGAACTGTCTTAGCGAAAGGCTTCTTGAGGGGAAAGCTGTAACTCTGTGAGATGATTTCACAGAACACAAAGAAGTTTTCAGAAAGCTTCTTTCTCTTTTTTATGGGAGGATATTTCCTTTGTCCCTACAGTCTTCAAAGGGATCCGAATTATCTGTTCTCAGATTCCACAGAAATAAGGCTAGCAAAGATATCCACGAAATACAGATGTAACTCTGTGAGTGGAAGTCACATATCACAGAGCAGTTTCTCAGAAAGCTTCTTTCCAGATTTCATCGGAGGATATTTCCTTTTTCACCATAGCCCTCTACGGGCTTCCAAATATCACTTTGCCAATTCCACAAGAACTGTCTTAGCGAAAGGCTTCTTGAGGGGAAAGCTGTAACTCTGTGAGATGATTTCACAGAACACAAAGAAGTTTCTCAGAAAGCTTCTTTCTCTTTGTTATCGGAGGATATTTCCTTTGGCCCTATAGTCTTCAAAGGGATCCGAAATATCTGTTCTCGGATTCCACAGAAATAAGGCTAGCAAAGAGATCCACGAAATACAGATGTAACTCTGTGAGTGGAAGTCACATATCACAGAGCAGTTTCTCAGAAAGCTTCTTTACAGATTTCATCGGAGGATATTTCCTTTTTCACCATATCCCTCTATGGGCTTCCACATATCACTTTGCCAATTCCACAAGAACTGTCTTAGCGAAAGGCTTCTTGAGGGGAAAGCTGTAACTCTGTGAGATGATTTCACAGAACACAAAGAAGTTTTCAGAAAGCTTCTTTCTCTTTTTTATGGGAGGATATTTCCTTTGTCCCTACAGTCTTCAAAGGGATCCGAAATATCTGTTCTCAGATTCCACAGAAATAAGACTAGGAAAGAGATCCACGAAATACAGATGTAACTCTGTGAGTGGAAGTCACATATCACAGAGCAGTTTCTCAGAAAGCTTCTTTCCAGATTTCATCGGAGGATATTTCCTTTTTCACCATAGCCCTCTATGGGCTTCCAAATAACCCTTTGCCAATTCCACAAGAACTGTCTTAGCGAAAGGCTTCTTGAGGGGAAAGCTGTAACTCTGTGAGATGATTTCACAGAACACAAAGAAGTTTCTCAGAAAGCTTCTTTCTCTTTGTTATCGGAGTATATTTCCTTTGTCCCTACAGTATTCAAAGGGATCCGAAATATCTGTTCTGAGATTCCACAGAAATAAGGCTAGCAAAGAGATCCACGAAATACAGATGTAACTCTGTGAGTGGAAGTCACATATCCCAGAGCAGTTTCTCAGAAAGCTTCTTTCCAAATTTCATCGGAGGATATTTCCTTTTTCACCATAGCCCTCTATGGGCTTCCAAATATCACTTTGCCAATTCCACAAGAACTGTCTTAGCGAAAGGCTTCTTGAGGGGAAAGCTGTAACTCTGTGTGATGATTTCACAGAACACAAAGAAGTTTTCAGAAAGATTCTTTCTCTTTGTTATGGGAGGATATTTCCTTTGTCCCTACAGTCTTCAAAGGGATTCGAAATATCTGTTCTCAGATTCCACAGAAATAAGGCTAGCAAAGAGATCCACGAAATACAGATGTAACTCTGTGAGTGGAAGTCACATATCACAGAGCAGTTTCTCAGAAAGCTTCTTTCCAGATTTCCTCGGAGGATATTTTCTTTTTCACCATAGCCCTCTATGGGCTTCCAAATATCACTTTGCCAATTCCACAAGAACTGTCTTAGCGAAAGGCTTCTTGAGGGGAAAGCTGTAACTCTGTGAGATGATTTCACAGAACACAAAGAAGTTTCTCAGAAAGCTTCTTTCTCTTTGTTATCGGAGGATATTTCCTTTGGCCCTATAGTCTTCAAAGGGATACGAAATATCTGTTCTCAGATTCCACAGAAATAAGGCTAGCAAAGAGATCCACGAAATACAGATGTAACTCTGTGAGTGGAAGTCACATATCACAGAGCAGTTTCCCAGAAAGCTTCTTTCCACATTTCATCGGAGGATAGTTCCTTTTTCACCATAGCCCTCTATGGGCTTCCAAATATCCCTTTGACAATTCCACAAGAACTGTCTTAGCGAAAGGCTTCTTGAGGGGAAAGCTGGAACTCTGTGAGATGATTTCACAGAACACAAAGAACTTTCTCAGAAAGCTTCTTTCTCTTTGTTATGGGAGGATATTTCCTTTGTCCCTACAGTCTTCAAAGGGATCCGAAATATCTGTTCTCAGATTCCACAGAAATAAGGCTAGCAAAGAGATCCACGAAATACAGATGTAACTCTGTCAGTGGAAGTCACGTATCACAGAGCAGTTTCTCAGAAAGCTTCTTTCCAGATTTCATCGGAGGATATTTCCTTTTTCACCATAGCCCTCTATGGGCTTCCAAATATCACTTTGACGATTCCACAAGAACTGTCTTAGCGAAAGGCTTCTTGAGAGGAAAGCTGTAACTCTGTGAGATGATTTCACAGAACACAAAGAAGTTTCTCAGAAAGCTTCTTTCTCTTTGTTATCGGAGGATATTTCCTTTGGCCCTATAGTCTTCAAAGGGATCCGAAATATCTGTTCTCAGATTCCACAGAAATAAGGCTAGCAAAGAGATCCACGAAATACAGATGTAACTCTGTGAGTGGAAGTCACATATCACAGAACAGTTTCTCAGAAAGCTTCTTTCCAGATTTCATCGGAGGATATTTCCTTTTTCACCATAGCCCTCTATGGGCTTCCAAATATCACTTTGCCAATTCCACAAGAACTGTCTTAGCGAAAGGCTTCTTGAGGGGAAAGCTGTAACTCTGTGAGATGATTTCACAGAACACAAAGAAGTTTCTCAGAAAGCTTCTTTCTCTTTGTTATCGGAGGATATTTCCTTTGGCCCTATAGTCTTCAAAGGGATCCGAAATATCTGTTCTCAGATTCCACAGAAATAAGGCTAGCAAAGAGATCCACGAAATACAGATGTAACTCTGTGAGTGGAAGTCACATATCACAGAGCAGTTTCTCAGAAAGCTTCTTTACAGATTTCATCGGAGGATATTTCCTTTTTCACCATATCCCTCTATGGGCTTCCACATATCACTTTGCCAATTCCACAAGAACTGTCTTAGCGAAAGGCTTCTTGAGGGGAAAGCTGTAACTCTGTGAGATGATTTCACAGAACACAAAGAAGTTTTCAGAAAGCTTCTTTCTCTTTTTTATGGGAGGATATTTCCTTTGTCCCTACAGTCTTCAAAGGGATCCGAATTATCTGTTCTCAGATTCCACAGAAATAAGGCTAGCAAAGATATCCACGAAATACAGATGTAACTCTGTGAGTGGAAGTCACATATCACAGAGCAGTTTCTCTGAAAGCTTCTTTCCAGATTTCATCGGAGGATATTTCCTTTTTCACCATAGCCATCTATGGGCTTCCAAATATCCCTATGCCAATTCCACAAGAACTGTCTTAGCGAAAGGCTTCTTGAGGGGAAAGCTGTAACTCTGTGAGATGATTTCACAGAACACAAAGAAGTTTCTCAGAAAGCTTCTTTCTCTTTGTTATTGGAGTATATTTCCTTTGTCCCTACAGTATTCAAAGGGATCCGAAATATCTGTTCTGAGATTCCACAGAAATAAGGCTAGCAAAGAGATCCACGAAATACAGATGTAACTCTGTGAGTGGAAGTCACATATCACAGAGCAGTTTCTCAGAAAGCTTCTTTCCAGATTTCATCGGAGGATATTTACTTTTTCACCATAGCCCTCTATGGGCTTCCAAATATCACTTTGCCAATTCCACAAGAACTGTCTTAGCGAAAGGCTTCTTGAGGGGAAAGCTGTAACTCTGTGAGATGATTTCACAGAACACAAAGAAGTTTCTCAGAAAGCTTCTTTCTCTTTGTTATCGGAGGATATTTCCTTTGGCCCTATAGTCTTCAAAGGGATCCGAAATATCTGTTCTCAGATTCCACAGAAATAAGGCAAGCAAAGAGATCCACGAAATACAGATGTAACTCTGTGAGTGGAAGTCACATATCACAGAGCAGTTTCTCAGAAAGCTTCTTTACAGATTTCATCGGAGGATATTTCCTTTTTCACCATATCCCTCTATGGGCTTCCACATATCACTTTGCCAATTCCACAAGAACTGTCTTAGCGAAAGGCTTCTTGAGGGGAAAGCTGTAACTCTGTGAGATGATTTCACAGAACACAAAGAAGTTTTCAGAAAGCTTCTTTCTCTTTTTTTATGGGAGGATATTTCCTTTGTCCCTACAGTCTTCAAAGGGATCCGAAATATCTGTTCTCAGATTCCACAGAAATAAGGCTAGCAAAGAGATCCACGAAATACAGATGTAACTCTGTGAGTGGAAGTCACATATCACAGAGCAGTTTCTCAGAAAGCTTCTTTCCAGATTTCATCGGAGGATATTTCCTTTTTCACCATAGCCCTCTATGGGCTTCCAAATAACCCTTTGCCAATTCCACAAGAACTGTCTTAGCGAAAGGCTTCTTGAGGGGAAAGCTGTAACTCTGTGAGATGATTTCACAGAACACAAAGAAGTTTCTCAGAAAGCTTCTTTCTCTTTGTTGTCGGAGTATATTTCCTTTGTCCCTACAGTATTCAAAGGGATCCGAAATATCTGTTCTGAGATTCCACAGAAATAAGGCTAGCAAAGAGATCCACGAAATACAGATGTAACTCTGTGAGTGGAAGTCACATATCCCAGAGCAGTTTCTCAGAAAGCTTCTTTCCAGATTTCATCGGAGGATATTTCCTTTTTCACCATAGCCCTCTATGGGCTTCCAAATATCACTTTGCCAATTCCACAAGAACCGTCTTAGCGAAAGGCTTCTTGAGGGGAAAGCTGTAACTCTGTGTGATGATTTCACAGAACAGAAAGAAGTTTTCAGAAAGATTCTTTCTCTTTGTTATGGGAGGATATTTCCTTTGTCCCTACAGTCTTCAAAGGGATCCGAAATATCTGTTCTCAGATTCCACAGAAATAAGGCTAGCAAAGAGATCCACGAAATACAGATGTAACTCTGTGAGTGGAAGTCACATATCACAGAGCAGTTTCTCAGAAAGCTTCTTTCCAGATTTCCTCGGAGGATATTTCCTTTTTCACCATAGCCCTCTATGGGCTTCCAAATATCACTTTGCCAATTCCACAAGAACTGTCTTAGCGAAAGGCTTCTTGAGGGGAAAGCTGTAACTCTGTGAGATGATTTCACAGAACACAAAGAAGTTTCTCAGAAAGCTTCTTTCTCTTTGTTATCGGAGGATATATCCTTTGGCCCTATAGTCTTCAAAGGGATACGAAATATCTGTTCTCAGATTCCACAGAAATAAGGCTAGCAAAGAGATCCACGAAATACAGATGTAACTCTGTGAGTGGAAGTCACATATCACAGAGCAGTTTCTCAGAAAGCTTCTTTCCAGATTTCATCGGAGGATAATTCCTTTTTCACCATAGCCCTCTAAGGGCTTCCAAATATCACTTTGCCAATTCCACAAGAACTGTCTTAGCGAAAGGCTTCTTGAGGGGAAAGCTGTAACTCTGTGAGATGATTTCACAGAACACAAAGAAGTTTTCAGAAAGCTTCTTTCTCTTTTTTATGGGAGGATATTTCCTTTGTCCCTACAGTCTTCAAAGGGATCCGAAATATCTGTTCTCAGATTCCACAGAAATAAGGCTAGCAAAGAGATCCACGAAATACAGATGTAACTCTGTGAGTGGAAGTCACATATCACAGAGCAGTTTCTCAGAAAGCTTCTTTCCAGATTTCATCGGAGGATATTTCCTTTTTCACCATAGCCCTCTATGGGCTTCCAAATATCCCTTTGCCAATTCCACAAGAACTGTCTTAGCGAAAGGCTTCTTGAGGGGACAGCTGTAACTCTGTGAGATGATTTCACAGAACACAAAGAATTTTCTCAGAAAGCTTCTTTCTCTTTGTTATCGGAGTATATTTCCTTTGTCCCTACAGTATTCAAAGGGATCCGAAATATCTGTTCTGAGATTCCACAGAAATAAGGCTAGCAAAGAGATCCACGAAATACAGATGTAACTCTGTGAGTGGAAGTCACATATCCCAGAGCAGTTTCTCAGAAAGCTTCTTTCCAGATTTCATCGGAGGATATTTCCTTTTTCACCATAGCCCTCTATGGGCTTCCAAATATCACTTTGCCAATTCCACAAGAACTGTCTTAGCGAAAGGCTTCTTGAGGGGAAAGCTGTAACTCTGTGAGATGATTTCACAGAACACAAAGAAGTTTCTCAGAAAGCTTCTTTCTCTTTGTTATCGGAGGATATTTCCTTTGGCCCTATAGTCTTCAAAGGGATCCGAAATATCTGTTCTCAGATTCCACAGAAATAAGGCTAGCAAAGAGATCCACGAAATACAGATGTAACTCTGTGAGTGGAAGTCACATATCACAGAGCAGTTTCTCAGAAAGCTTCTTTACAGATTTCATCGGAGGATATTTCCTTTTTCACCATATCCCTCTATGGGCTTCCACATATCACTTTGCCAATTCCACAAGAACTGTCTTAGCGAAAGGCTTCTTGAGGGGAAAGCTGTAACTCTGTGAGATGATTTCACAGAACACAAAGAAGTTTTCAGAAAGCTTCTTTCTCTTTTTTATGGTAGGATATTTCCTTTGGCCCTACAGTCTTCAAAGGGATCCGAAATATCTGTTCTCAGATTCCACAGAAATAAGGCTAGGAAAGAGATCCACGAAATACAGATGTAACTCTGTGAGTGGAAGTCACATATCACAGAGCAGTTTCTCAGAAAGCTTCTTTCCAGATTTCATCGGAGGATATTTCCTTTTTCACCATAGCCCTCTATGGGCTTCCAAATATCCCTTTGCCAATTCCACAAGAACTGTCTTAGCGAAAGGCTTCTTGAGGGGAAAGCTGTAACTCTGTGAGATGATTTCACAGAACACAAAGAAGTTTTCAGAAAGCTTCTTTCTCTTTTTTATGGGAGGATATTTCCTTTGTCCCTACAGTCTTCAAAGGGATCCGAAATATCTGTTCTCAGATTCCACAGAAATAAGGCTAGCAAAGAGATCCACGAAATACAGATGTAACTTTTTGAGTGGAAGTCACATATCACAGAACAGTTTCTCAGAAAGCTTCTTTCCAGATTTCATCGGAGGATATTTCCTTTTTCACCATAGCCCTCTATGGGCTTCCAAATATCCCTTTGCCAATTCCACAAGAACTGTCTTAGCGAAAGGCTTCTTGAGGGGAAAGCTGTAACTCTGTGAGATGATTTCACAGAACACAAAGAAGTTTCTCAGAAAGCTTCTTTCTCTTTGTTATCGGAGTATATTTCCTTTGTCCCTACAGTATTCAAAGGGATCCGAAATATCTGTTCTCAGATTCCACAGAAATAAGGCTAGCAAAGAGATCCACGAAATACAGATGTAACTCTGTGAGTGGAAGTCAGATATCCCAGAGCAGTTTCTCAGAAAGCTTCTTTCCAGATTTCATCGGAGGATATTTCCTTTTCACCATAGCCCTCTATGGGCTTCCAAATATCACTTTGCCAATTCCACAAGAACTGTCTTAGCGAAAGGCTTCTTGAGGGGAAAGCTGTAAATCTTTGAGATGATTTCAGAGAACACAATGAAGTTTCTCAGAAAGCTTCTTTCTCTTTGTTATGGGAGGATATTTCCTTTGGCCCTATAGTCTTCAAAGGGATCCGAAATATCTGTTCTCAGATTCCACAGAAATAAGGCTAGCAAAGAGATCCACGAAATACAGATGTAACTCTGTGAGTGGAAGTCACATATCACAGAGCAGTTTCTCAGAAAGCTTCTTTACAGATTTCATCGGAGGATATTTCCTTTTTCACCCTAGCCCTCTATGGGCTTCCAGATATCACTTTGCCAATTCCACAAGAACTGTCTTAGCGAAAGGCTTCTTGAGGGGAAAGCTGTAACTCTGTGAGATGATTTCACAGAACACAAAGAAGTTTCTCAGAAAGCTTCTTTCTCTTTGTTATGGGAGGATATTTCCTTTGGCCCTATCGTCTTCAAAGGGATCCGAATTATCTGTTCTCAGATTCCACAGAAATAAGGCTAGCAAAGAGATCCACGAAATACAGATGTAACTCTGTGAGTGGAAGTCACATATCACAGAGCAGTTTCCCAGAAAGCTTCTTTCCACATTTCATCGGAGGATAGTTCCTTTTTCACCATAGCCCCCTATGGGCTTCCAAATATCCCTTTGACAATTCCACAAGAACTGTCTTAGCGAAAGGGTTCTTGAGGGGAAAGCTGGAACTCTGTGAGATGATTTCACAGAACACAAAGAACTTTCTCAGAAAGCTTCTTTCTCTTTGTTATGGGAGGATATTTCCTTTGTCCCTACAGTCTTCAAAGGGATCCGAAATATCTGTTCTCAGATTCCACAGAAATAAGGCTAGCAAAGAGATCCACGAAATACAGATGTAACTCTGTCAGTGGAAGTCACGTATCACAGAGCAGTTTCTCAGAAAGCTTCTTTCCAGATTTCATCGGAGGATATTTCCTTTTTCACCATAGCCCTCTATGGGCTTCCAAATATCACTTTGACGATTCCACAAGAACTGTCTTAGCGAAAGGCTTCTTGAGAGGAAAGCTGTAACTCTGTGAGATGATTTCACAGAACACAAAGAAGTTTCTCAGAAAGATTCTTTCTCTTTGTTATCGGAGGATATTTCCTTTGGCCCTATAGTCTTCAAAGGGATCCGAAATATCTGTTCTCAGATTCCACAGAAATAAGGCTAGCAAAGAGATCCACGAAATACAGATGTAACTCTGTGAGTGGAAGTCACATATCACAGAGCAGTTTCTCAGAAAGCTTCTTTACAGATTTCATCGAAGGATATTTCCTTTTTCACCATATCCCTCTATGGGCTTCCACATGTCACTTTGCCAATTCCACAAGAACTGTCTTAGCGAAAGGCTTCTTGAGGGGAAAGCTGTAACTCTGTGTGATGATTTCACAGAACACAAAGAAGTTTTCAGAAAGCTTCTTTCTCTTTTTTATGGGAGCATATTTCCTTTGTCCCTACAGTCTTCAAAGGGATCCGAAATATCTGTTCTCAGATTCCACAGAAATAAGGCTAGCAAAGAGATCCACGAAATACAGATGTAACTCTGTGAGTGGAAGTCACATATCACAGAGCAGTTTCTCAGAAAGCTTCTTTCCAGATTTCATCGGAGGATATTTCCTTTTTCACCATAGCCCTCTATGGGCTTCCAAATATCCCTTTGCCAATTCCACAAGAACTGTCTTAGCGAAAGGCTTCTTGAGGGGAAAGCTGTAACTCTGTGAGATGATTTCACAGAACACAAAGAAGTTTCTCAGAAAGCTTCTTTCTCTTTGTTATCGGAGTATGTTTCCTTTCTCCCTACAGTATTCAAAGGGATCAGAAATATCTGTTCTGAGATTCCACAGAAATAAGGCTAGCAAAGAGATCCACGAAATACAGATGTAACTCTGTGAGTGGAAGTCACATATCACAGAGCAGTTTCTCAGAAAGCTTCTTTCCAGATTTCATCGGAGGATATTTCCTTTTTCACCATAGCCCTCTATGGGCTTCCAAATATCACTTTGCCAATTCCACAAGAACTGTCTTAGCGAAAGGCTTCTTGAGGGGAAAGCTGTAACTCTGTGAGATGATTTCACAGAACACAAAGAAGTTTCTCAGAAAGCTTCTTTCTCTTTGTTATCGGAGGATATTTCCTTTGGCCCTATAGTCTTCAAAGGGATCCGAAATATCTGTTCTCAGATTCCACAGAAATAAGGCTAGCAAAGAGATCCACGAAATACAGATGTAACTCTGTGAGTGGAAGTCACATATCACAGAGCAGTTTCTCAGAAAGCTTCTTTACAGATTTCATCGGAGGATATTTCCTTTTTCACCATATCCCTCTATGGGCTTCCACATATCACTTTGCCAATTCCACAAGAACTGTCTTAGCGAAAGGCTTCTTGAGGGGAAAGCTGTAACTCTGTGAGATGATTTCACAGAACACAAAGAAGTTTTCAGAAAGCTTCTTTCTCTTTTTTATGGTAGGATATTTCCTTTGGCCCTACAGTCTTCAAAGGGATCCGAAATATCTGTTCTCAGATTCCACAGAAATAAGGCTAGCAAAGAGATCCACGAAATACAGATGTAACTCTGTGAGTGGAAGTCACATATCACAGAGCAGTTTCTCAGAAAGCTTCTTTCCAGATTTCATCGGAGGATAGTTCCTTTTTCACCATAGCCCTCTATGGGCCTCCAAATATCCCTTTGCCAATTCCACAATAACTGTCTTAGCGAAAGGCTTCTTGAGGGGAAAGCTGTAACTCTGTGAGATGATTTCACAGAACACAAAGAAGTTTCTCAGAAAGCTTCTTTCTCTTTGTTATCGGAGGATATTTCCTTTGTCCCTATAGTCTTCAAAGGGATCGGAAATATCTGTTCTGAGATTCCACAGAAATAAGGCTAGCAAAGAGATCCACGAAATACAGATGTAACTCTGTGAGTGGAAGTCACATATCCCAGAGCAGTTTCTCAGAAAGCTTCTTTCCAGATTTCATCGGAGGATATTTCCTTTTTCACCATAGCCCTCTATGGGCTTCCAAATATCACTTTGCCAATTCCACAAGAACTGTCTTAGCGAAAGGCTTCTTGAGGGGAAAGCTGTAACTCTGTGTGATGATTTCACAGAACACAAAGAAGTTTTCAGAAAGCTTCTTTCTCTTTGTTATGGGAGGATATTTCCTTTGTCCCTACAGTCTTCAAAGGGATCCGAAATATCTGTTCTCAGATTCCACAGAAATAAGGCTAGCAAAGTGATCCACGAAATACAGATGTAACTCTGTGAGTGGAAGTCAGATATCCCAGAGCAGTTTCTCAGAAAGCTTCTTTCCAGATTTCATCTGAGGATATTTCCTTTTCACCATAGCCCTCTATGGGCTTCCAAATATCACTTTGCCAATTCCACAAGAACTGTCTTAGCGAAAGGCTTCTTGAGGGGAAAGCTGTAACTCTGTGAGATGATTTCACAGAACACAAAGAAGTTTTCAGAAAGCTTCTTTCTCTTTTTTATGGTAGGATATTTCCTTTGGCCCTACAGTCTTCAAAGGGATCCGAAATATCTGTTCTCAGATTCCACAGAAATAAGGCTAGCAAAGAGATCCACGAAATACAGATGTAAGTCTGTGAGTGGAAGTCACATATCACAGAGCAGTTTCTCAGAAAGCTTCTTTCCAGATTTCATCGGAGGATAGTTCCTTTTTCACCATAGCCCTCTATGGGCCTCCAAATATCCCTTTGCCAATTCCACAATAACTGTCTTAGCGAAAGGCTTCTTGAGGGGAAAGCTGTAACTCTGTGAGATGATTTCACAGAACACAAAGAAGTTTCTCAGAAAGCTTCTTTCTCTTTGTTATCGGAGGATATTTCCTTTGTCCCTATAGTCTTCAAAGGGATCCGAAATATCTGTTCTGAGATTCCACAGAAATAAGGCTAGCAAAGAGATCCACGAAATACAGATGTAACTCTGTGAGTGGAAGTCACATATCCCAGAGCAGTTTCTCAGAAAGCTTCTTTCCAGATTTCATCGGAGGATATTTCCTTTTTCACCATAGCCCTCTATGGGCTTCCAAATATCACTTTGCCAATTCCACAAGAACTGTCTTAGCGAAAGGCTTCTTGAGGGGAAAGCTGTAACTCTGTGTGATGATTTCACAGAACACAAAGAAGTTTTCAGAAAGCTTCTTTCTCTTTGTTATGGGAGGATATTTCCTTTGTCCCTACAGTCTTCAAAGGGATCCGAAATATCTGTTCTCAGATTCCACAGAAATAAGGCTAGCAAAGTGATCCACGAAATACAGATGTAACTCTGTGAGTGGAAGTCAGATATCCCAGAGCAGTTTCTCAGAAAGCTTCTTTCCAGATTTCATCTGAGGATATTTCCTTTTCACCATAGCCCTCTATGGGCTTCCAAATATCACTTTGCCAATTCCACAAGAACTGTCTTAGCGAAAGGCTTCTTGAGGGGAAAGCTGTAACTCTGTGAGATGATTTCACAGAACACAAAGAAGTTTCTCAGAAAGCTTCTTTCTCTTTGTTATCGGAGGATATTTCCTTTGGCCCTATAGTCTTCAAAGGGATCCGAAATATCTGTTCTCAGATTCCACAGAAATAAGGCTAGCAAAGAGATCCACGAAATACAGATGTAACTCTGTGAGTGGAAGTCACATATCACAGAGCAGTTTCTCAGAAAGCTTCTTTACAGATTTCATCGGAGGATATTTCCTTTTTCACCATATCCCTCTATGGGCTTCCACATATCACTTTGCCAATTCCACAAGAACTGTCTTAGCGAAAGGCTTCTTGAGGGGAAAGCTGTAACTCTGTGGGATGATTTCACAGAACACAAAGAAGTTTTCAGAAAGCTTCTTTCTCTTTTTTATGGTAGGATATTTCCTTTGGCCCTACAGTCTTCAAAGGGATCCGAAATATCTGTTCTCAGATTCCACAGAAATAAGGCTAGCAAAGAGATCCACGAAATACAGATGTAACTCTGTGAGTGGAAGTCACATATCACAGAGCAGTTTATCAGAAAGCTTCTTTCCAGATTTCATCGGAGGATATTTCCTTTTTCACCATAGCCCTCTATGGGCTTCCAGATATCACTTTGCCAATTCCACAAGAACTGTCTTAGCGAAAGGCTTCTTGAGGGGAAAGCTGTAACTCTGTGAGATGATTTCAGAGAACACAAAGAAGTTTTTCAGAAAGCTTCTTTCTCTTTGTAATGGGAGGATATTTCCTTTGGCCCTATCGTCTACAAAGGGATACGAATTATCTGTTCTCAGATTCCACAGAAATAAGGCTAGCAAAGAGATCCACGAAATACAGATGTAACTTTTTGAGTGGAAGTCACATATCACAGAGCAGTTTCTCAGAAAGCTTCTTTCCAGATTTCATCGGAGGATATTTCCTTTTTCACCATAGCCCTCTATGGGCTTCCAAATATCCCTTTGCCAATTCCACAAGAACTGTCTTAGCGAAAGGCTTCTTGAGGGGAAAGCTGTAACTCTGTGAGATGATTTCACAGAACACAAAGAAGTTTCTCAGAAAGCTTCTTTCTCTTTGTTATCGGAGTATATTTCCTTTGTCCCTACAGTATTCAAAGGGATCCGAAATATCTGTTCTCAGATTCCACAGAAATAAGGCTAGCAAAGAGATCCACGAAATACAGATGTAACTCTGTGAGTGGAAGTCAGATATCCCAGAGCAGTTTCTCAGAAAGCTTCTTTCCAGATTTCATCGGAGGATATTTCCTTTTCACCATAGCCCTCTATGGGCTTCCAAATATCACTTTGCCAATTCCACAAGAACTGTCTTAGCGAAAGGCTTCTTGAGGGGAAAGCTGTAAATCTTTGAGATGATTTCAGAGAACACAATGAAGTTTCTCAGAAAGCTTCTTTCTCTTTGTTATGGGAGGATATTTCCTTTGGCCCTATAGTCTTCAAAGGGATCCGAAATATCTGTTCTCAGATTCCACAGAAATAAGGCTAGCCAAGAGATCCACGAAATACAGATGTAACTCTGTGAGTGGAAGTCACATATCACAGAGCAGTTTCTCAGAAAGCTTCTTTACAGATTTCATCGGAGGATATTTCCTTTTTCACCCTAGCCCTCTATGGGCTTCCAGATATCACTTTGCCAATTCCACAAGAACTGTCTTAGCGAAAGGCTTCTTGAGGGGAAAGCTGTAACTCTGTGAGATGATTTCACAGAACACAAAGAAGTTTCTCAGAAAGCTTCTTTCTCTTTGTTATGGGAGGATATTTCCTTTGGCCCTATCGTCTTCAAAGGGATCCGAATTATCTGTTCTCAGATTCCACAGAAATAAGGCTAGCAAAGAGATCCACGAAATACAGATGTAACTCTGTGAGTGGAAGTCACATATCACAGAGCAGTTTCCCAGAAAGCTTCTTTCCACATTTCATCGGAGGATAGTTCCTTTTTCAACATAGCCCTCTATGGGCTTCCAAATATCCCTTTGACAATTCCACAAGAACTGTCTTAGCGAAAGGGTTCTTGAGGGGAAAGCTGGAACTCTGTGAGATGATTTCACAGAACACAAAGAACTTTCTCAGAAAGCTTCTTTCTCTTTGTTATGGGAGGATATTTCCTTTGTCCCTACAGTCTTCAAAGGGATCCGAAATATCTGTTCTCAGATTCCACAGAAATAAGGCTAGCAAAGAGATCCACGAAATACAGATGTAACTCTGTCAGTGGAAGTCACGTATCACAGAGCAGTTTCTCAGAAAGCTTCTTTCCAGATTTCATCGGAGGATATTTCCTTTTTCACCATAGCCCTCTATGGGCTTCCACATATCACTTTGACGATTCCAAAAGAACTGTCTTAGCGAAAGGCTTCTTGAGAGGAAAGCTGTAACTCTGTGAGATGATTTCACAGAACACAAAGAAGTTTCTCAGAAAGATTCTTTCTCTTTGTTATCGGAGGATATTTCCTTTGGCCCTATAGTCTTCAAAGGGATCCGAAATATCTGTTCTCAGATTCCACAGAAATAAGGCTAGCAAAGAGATCCACGAAATACAGATGTAACTCTGTGAGTGGAAGTCACATATCACAGAGCAGTTTCTCAGAAAGCTTCTTTACAGATTTCATCGAAGGATATTTCCTTTTTCACCATATCACTCTATGGGCTTCCAAATATCACTTTGCCAATTCCACAAGAACTGTCTTAGCGAAAGGCTTCTTGAGGGGAAAGCTGTAACTCTGTGAGATGATTTCACAGAACACAAAGAAGTTTTCAGAAAGCTTCTTTCTCTTTTTTATGGGAGCATATTTCCTTTGTCCCTACAGTCTTCAAAGGGATCCGAAATATCTGTTCTCAGATTCCACAGAAATAAGGCTAGCAAAGAGATCCACGAAATACAGATGTAACTCTGTGAGTGGAAGTCACATATCACAGAGCAGTTTCTCAGAAAGCTTCTTTCCAGATTTCATCGGAGGATATTTCCTTTTTCACCATAGCCCTCTATGGGCTTCCAAATATCACTTTGCCAATTCCACAAGAACTGTCTTAGCGAAAGGCTTCTTGAGGGGAAAGCTGTAACTCTGTGAGATGATTTCACAGAACACAAAGAAGTTTCTCAGAAAGCTTCTTTCTCTTTGTTATCGGAGTATGTTTCCTTTGTCCCTACAGTATTCAAAGGGATCAGAAATATCTGTTCTGAGATTCCACAGAAATAAGGCTAGCAAAGAGATCCACGAAATACAGATGTAACTCTGTGAGTGGAAGTCACATATCACAGAGCAGTTTCTCAGAAAGCTTCTTTCCAGATTTCATCGGAGGATATTTCCTTTTTCACCATAGCCCTCTATGGGCTTCCAAATATCACTTTGCCAATTCCACAAGAACTGTCTTAGCGAAAGGCTTCTTGAGGGGAAAGCTGTAACTCTGTGAGATGATTTCACAGAACACAAAGAAGTTTCTCAGAAAGCTTCTTTCTCTTTGTTATCGGAGGATATTTCCTTTTGCCCTATAGTCTTCAAAGGGATCCGAAATATCTGTTCTCAGATTCCACAGAAATAAGGCTAGCAAAGAGACCCACGAAATACAGATGTAACTCTGTGAGTGGAAGTCACATATCACAGAGCAGTTTCTCAGAAAGCTTCTTTCCAGATTTCATCTGAGGATACTTCCTTTTTCACCATAGCCCTCTATGGGCTTCCAAATATCACTTTGCCAATTAAACAAGAACTGTCTTAGCGAAAGGCTTCTTGAGGGGAAAGCTGTAACTTTGTGTGATGATTTCACAGAACACAAAGAAGTTTTCAGAAAGCTTCTTTCTCTTTGTTATGGGAGGATATTTCCTTTGACCCTACCGTCTTCAAAGGGATCCGAAATATCTGTTCTCAGATTCCACAGAAATAAGGCTAGCAAAGAGATCCACGAAATACAGATGTAACTCTGTGAGTGGAAGTCAGATATCCCAGAGCAGTTTCTCAGAAAGCTTCTTTCCAGATTTCATCTGAGGATATTTCCTTTTCACCATAGCCCTCTATGGGCTTCCAAATATCACTTTGCCAATTCCACAAGAACTGTCTTAGCGAAAGGCTTCTTGAGGGGAAAGCTGTAACTCTTTGAGATGATTTCAGAGAACACAATGAAGTTTCTCAGAAAGCTTCTTTCTCTTTGTTATCGGAGGATATTTCCTTTGGCCCTATAGTCTTCAAAGGGATCCGAAATATCTGTTCTCAGATTCCACAGAAATAAGGCTAGCAAAGAGATCCACGAAATACAGATGTAACTCTGTGAGTGGAAGTCACATATCACAGAGCAGTTTCTCAGAAAGCTTCTTTCCAGATTTCATCGGAGGATATTTCCTTTTTCACCATAGCCCTCTATGGGCTTCCAGATATCACTTTGCCAATTCCACAAGAACTGTCTTAGTGAAAGGCTTCTTGAGGGGAAAGCTGTAACTCTGTGAGATGATTTCAGAGAACACAAAGAAGTTTTTCAGAAAGCTTCTTTCTCTTTGTTATGGGAGGATATTTCCTTTGGCCCTATCGTCTTCAAAGGGATCCGAATTATCTGTTCTCAGATTCCACAGAAATAAGGCTAGCAAAGAGATCCACGAAATACAGATGTAACTCTGTGAGTGGAAGTCACATATCACAGAGCAGTTTCCCAGAAAGCTTCTTTCCACATTTCATCGGAGGATAGTTCCTTTTTCACCATAGCCCTCTATGGGCTTCCAAATATCCCTTTGACAATTCCACAAGAACTGTCTTAGCGAAAGGCTTCTTGAGGGGAAAGCTGGAACTCTGTGAGATGATTTCACAGAACACAAAGAACTTTCTCAGAAAGCTTCTTTCTCTTTGTTATGGGAGGATATTTCCTTTGTCCCTACAGTCTTCAAAGGGATCCGAAATATCTGTTCTCAGATTCCACAGAAATAAGGCTAGCAAAGAGATCCACGGAATACAGATGTAACTCTGTCAGTGGAAGTCACGTATCACAGAGCAGTTTCTCAGAAAGCTTCTTTCCAGATTTCATCGGAGGATATTTCCTTTTTCACCATAGCCCTCTATGGGCTTCCAAATATCACTTTGACGATTCCACAAGAACTGTCTTAGCGAAAGGCTTCTTGAGAGGAAAGCTGTAACTCTGTGAGATGATTTCACAGAACACAAAGAAGTTTCTCAGAAAGCTTCTTTCTCTTTGTTATCGGAGGATATTTCCTTTGGCCCTATAGTCTTCAAAGGGATCCGAAATATCTGTTCTCAGATTCCACAGAAATAAGGCTAGCAAAGAGATCCACGAAATACAGATGTAACTCTGTGAGTGGAAGTCACATATCACAGAGCAGTTTCTCAGAAAGCTTCTTTACAGATTTCATCGGAGGATATTTCCTTTTTCACCCTAGCCCTCTATGGGCTTCCAGATATCACTTTGCCAATTCCACAAGAACTGTCTTAGCGAAAGGCTTCTTGAGGGGAAAGCTGTAACTCTGTGAGATGATTTCACAGAACACAAAGAAGTTTCTCAGAAAGCTTCTTTCTCTTTGTTATGGGAGGATATTTCCTTTGGCCCTATCGTCTTCAAAGGGATCCGAATTATCTGTTCTGAGATTCCACAGAAATAAGGCTAGCAAAGAGATCCACGAAATACAGATGTAACTCTGTGAGTGGAAGTCACATATCACAGAGCAGTTTCCCAGAAAGCTTCTTTCCACATTTCATCGGAGGATAGTTCCTTTTTCAACATAGCCCTCTATGGGCTTCCAAATATCCCTTTGACAATTCCACAAGAACTGTCTTAGCGAAAGGGTTCTTGAGGGGAAAGCTGGAACTCTGTGAGATGATTTCACAGAACACAAAGAACTTTCTCAGAAAGCTTCTTTCTCTTTGTTATGGGAGGATATTTCCTTTGTCCCTACAGTCTTCAAAGGGATCCGAAATATCTGTTCTCAGATTCCACAGAAATAAGGCTAGCAAAGAGATCCACGAAATACAGATGTAACTCTGTCAGTGGAAGTCACGTATCACAGAGCAGTTTCTCAGAAAGCTTCTTTCCAGATTTCATCGGAGGATATTTCCTTTTTCACCATAGCCCTCTATGGGCTTCCAAATATCACTTTGACGATTCCAAAAGAACTGTCTTAGCGAAAGGCTTCTTGAGAGGAAAGCTGTAACTCTGTGAGATGATTTCACAGAACACAAAGAAGTTTCTCAGAAAGATTCTTTCTCTTTGTTATCGGAGGATATTTCCTTTGGCCCTATAGTCTTCAAAGGGATCCGAAATATCTGTTCTCAGATTCCACAGAAATAAGGCTAGCAAAGAGATCCACGAAATACAGATGTAACTCTGTGAGTGGAAGTCACATATCACAGAGCAGTTTCTCAGAAAGCTTCTTTACAGATTTCATCGAAGGATATTTCCTTTTTCACCATATCCCTCTATGGGCTTCCAAATATCACTTTGCCAATTCCACAAGAACTGTCTTAGCGAAAGGCTTCTTGAGGGGAAAGCTGTAACTCTGTGAGATGATTTCACAGAACACAAAGAAGTTTTCAGAAAGCTTCTTTCTCTTTTTTATGGGAGCATATTTCCTTTGTCCCTACAGTCTTCAAAGGGATCCGAAATATCTGTTCTCAGATTCCACAGAAATAAGGCTAGCAAAGAGATCCACGAAATACAGATGTAACTCTGTGAGTGGAAGTCACATATCACAGAGCAGTTTCTCAGAAAGCTTCTTTCCAGATTTCATCGGAGGATATTTCCTTTTTCACCATAGCCCTCTATGGGCTTCCAAATATCCCTTTGCCAATTCCACAAGAACTGTCTTAGCGAAAGGCTTCTTGAGGGGAAAGCTGTAACTCTGTGAGATGATTTCACAGAACACAAAGAAGTTTCTCAGAAAGCTTCTTTCTCTTTGTTATCGGAGTATGTTTCCTTTGTCCCTACAGTATTCAAAGGGATCAGAAATATCTGTTCTGAGATTCCACAGAAATAAGGCTAGCAAAGAGATCCACGAAATACAGATGTAACTCTGTGAGTGGAAGTCACATATCACAGAGCAGTTTCTCAGAAAGCTTCTTTCCAGATTTCATCGGAGGATATTTCCTTTTTCACCATAGCCCTCTATGGGCTTCCAAATATCACTTTGCCAATTCCACAAGAACTGTCTTAGCGAAAGGCTTCTTGAGGGGAAAGCTGTAACTCTGTGAGATGATTTCACAGAACACAAAGAAGTTTCTCAGAAAGCTTCTTTCTCTTTGTTATCGGAGGATATTTCCTTTGGCCCTATAGTCTTCAAAGGGATCCGAAATATCTGTTCTCAGATTCCACAGTAATAAGGCTAGCAAAGAGATCCACGAAATACAGATGTAACTCTGTGAGTGGAAGTCACATATCACAGAGCAGTTTCTCAGAAAGCTTCTTTCCAGATTTCATCGGAGGATAGTTCCTTTTTCACCATAGCCCTCTATGGGCCTCCAAATATCCCTTTGCCAATTCCACAATAACTGTCTTAGCGAAAGGCTTCTTGAGGGGAAAGCTGTAACTCTCTGAGATGATTTCACAGAACACAAAGAAGTTTCTCAGAAAGC
The DNA here is from genome assembly GCF_049350105.2 of Macaca mulatta. Classification (NCBI taxonomy): domain Eukaryota; kingdom Metazoa; phylum Chordata; class Mammalia; order Primates; family Cercopithecidae; genus Macaca; species Macaca mulatta. Next base: position 36,073,845 of record NC_133417.1, read on the forward strand.
TTCTTTCTCTTTGTTATCGGAGGATATTTCCTTTGTCCCTATAGTCTTCAAAGGGATCGGAAATATCTGTTCTGAGATTCCACAGAAATAAGGCTAGCAAAGAGATCCACGAAATACAGATGTAACTCTGTGAGTGGAAGTCACATATCCCAGAGCAGTTTCTCAGAAAGCTTCTTTCCAGATTTCATCGGAGGATATTTCCTTTTTTACCATAGCCCTCTATGGGCTTCCAAATATCACTTTGCCAATTCCACAAGAACTGTCTTAGCGAAAGGCTTCTTGAGGGGAAAGCTGTAACTCTGTGTGATGATTTCACAGAACACAAAGAAGTTTTCAGAAAGCTTCTTTCTCTTTGTTATGGGAGGATATTTCCTTTGTCCCTACAGTCTTCAAAGGGATCCGAAATATCTGTTCTCAGATTCCACAGAAATAAGGCTAGCAAAGTGATCCACGAAATACAGATGTAACTCTGTGAGTGGAAGTCAGATATCCCAGAGCAGTTTCTCAGAAAGCTTCTTTCCAGATTTCATCTGAGGATATTTCCTTTTCACCATAGCCCTCTATGGGCTTCCAAATATCACTTTGCCAATTCCACAAGAACTGTCTTAGCGAAAGGCTTCTTGAGGGGAAAGCTGTAACTCTGTGAGATGATTTCACAGAACACAAAGAAGTTTTCAGAAAGCTTCTTTCTCTTTTTTATGGTAGGATATTTCCTTTGGCCCTACAGTCTTCAAAGGGATCCGAAATATCTGTTCTCAGATTCCACAGAAATAAGGCTAGCAAAGAGATCCACGAAATACAGATGTAACTCTGTGAGTGGAAGTCACATATCACAGAGCAGTTTCTCAGAAAGCTTCTTTCCAGATTTCATCGGAGGATAGTTCCTTTTTCACCATAGCCCTCTATGGGCCTCCAAATATCCCTTTGCCAATTCCACAATAACTGTCTTAGCGAAAGGCTTCTTGAGGGGAAAGCTGTAACTCTGTGAGATGATTTCACAGAACACAAAGAAGTTTCTCAGAAAGCTTCTTTCTCTTTGTTATCGGAGGATATTTCCTTTGTCCCTATAGTCTTCAAAGGGATCCGAAATATCTGTTCTGAGATTCCACAGAAATAAGGCTAGCAAAGAGATCCACGAAATACAGATGTAACTCTGTGAGTGGAAGTCACATATCCCAGAGCAGTTTCTCAGAAAGCTTCTTTCCAGATTTCATCGGAGGATATTTCCTTTTTCACCATAGCCCTCTATGGGCTTCCAAATATCACTTTGCCAATTCCACAAGAACTGTCTTAGCGAAAGGCTTCTTGAGGGGAAAGCTGTAACTCTGTGTGATGATTTCACAGAACACAAAGAAGTTTTCAGAAAGCTTCTTTCTCTTTTTTATGGGAGGATATTTCCTTTGTCCCTACAGTCTTCAAAGGGATCCGAAATATCTGTTCTCAGATTCCACAGAAATAAGGCTAGCAAAGTGATCCACGAAATACAGATGTAACTCTGTGAGTGGAAGTCAGATATCCCAGAGCAGTTTCTCAGAAAGCTTCTTTCCAGATTTCATCTGAGGATATTTCCTTTTCACCATAGCCCTCTATGGGCTTCCAAATATCACTTTGCCAATTCCACAAGAACTGTCTTAGTGAAAGGCTTCTTGAGGGGAAAGCTGTAACTCTTTTAGATGATTTCAGAGAACATAATGAAGTTTCTCAGAAAGCTTCTTTCTCTTTGTTATCGGAGGATTTTTCCTTTGGCCCTATGGTCTTCAAAGGGATCCGAAATATCTGTTCTCAGATTCCACAGAAATAAGGCTAGCAAAGAGATCCACGAAATACAGATGTAACTCTGTGAGTGGAAGTCAAATATCACAGAGCAGTTTCTCAGAAAGCTTCTTTCCAGATTTCATCGGAGGATATTTCCTTTTTCACCATAGCCCTCTATGGGCTTCCAGATATCACTTTGCCAATTCCACAAGAACTGTCTTAGCGAAAGGCTTCTTGAGGGGAAAGCTGTAACTCTGTGAGATGATTTCACAGAACACAAAGAAGTTTTCAGAAAGCTTCTTTCTCTTTGTTATGGGAGGATATTTCCTTTGTCCCTACAGTCTTCAAAGGGATCCGAAATATCTGATCTCAGATTCCACAGAAATAAGGCTAGCAAAGTGATCCACGAAATACAGATGTAACTCTGTGAGTGGAAGTCAGATATCCCAGAGCAGTTTCTCAGAAAGCTTCTTTCCAGATTTCATCTGAGGATATTTCCTTTTCACCATAGCCCTCTATGGGCTTCCAAATATCACTTTGCCAATTCCACAAGAACTGTCTTAGCGAAAGGCTTCTTGAGGGGAAAGCTGTAACTCTGTGAGATGATTTCACAGAACACAAAGAAGTTTTCAGAAAGCTTCTTTCTCTTTTTTATGGTAGGATATTTCCTTTGGCCCTACAGTCTTCAAAGGGATCCGAAATATCTGTTCTCAGATTCCACAGAAATAAGGCTAGCAAAGAGATCCACGAAATACAGATGTAACTCTGTGAGTGGAAGTCAGATATCCCAGAGCAGTTTCTCAGAAAGCTTCTTTCCAGATTTCATCTGAGGATATTTCCTTTTCACCATAGCCCTCTATGGGCTTCCAAATATCACTTTGCCAATTCCACAAGAACTGTCTTAGCGAAAGGCTTCTTGAGGGGAAAGCTGTAACTCTTTGAGATGATTTCAGAGAACACAATGAAGTTTCTCAGAAAGCTTCTTTCTCTTTGTTATCGGAGGATATTTCCTTTGGCCCTATAGTCTTCAAAGGGATCCGAAATATCTGTTCTCAGATTCCACAGAAATAAGGCTAGCAAAGAGATCCACGAAATACAGATGTAACTCTGTGAGTGGAAGTCACATATCACAGAGCAGTTTCTCAGAAAGCTTCTTTCCAGATTTCATCGGAGGATATTTCCTTTTTCACCATAGCCCTCTATGGGCTTCCAGATATCACTTTGCCAATTCCACAAGAACTGTCTTAGTGAAAGGCTTCTTGAGGGGAAAGCTGTAACTCTGTGAGATGATTTCAGAGAACACAAAGAAGTTTTTCAGAAAGCTTCTTTCTCTTTGTTATGGGAGGATATTTCCTTTGGCCCTATCGTCTTCAAAGGGATCCGAATTATCTGTTCTCAGATTCCACAGAAATAAGGCTAGCAAAGAGATCCACGAAATACAGATGTAACTCTGTGAGTGGAAGTCACATATCACAGAGCAGTTTCCCAGAAAGCTTCTTTCCACATTTCATCGGAGGATAGTTCCTTTTTCACCATAGCCCTCTATGGGCTTCCAAATATCCCTTTGACAATTCCACAAGAACTGTCTTAGCGAAAGGCTTCTTGAGGGGAAAGCTGGAACTCTGTGAGATGATTTCACAGAACACAAAGAACTTTCTCAGAAAGCTTCTTTCTCTTTGTTATGGGAGGATATTTCCTTTGTCCCTACAGTCTTCAAAGGGATCCGAAATATCTGTTCTCAGATTCCACAGAAATAAGGCTAGCAAAGAGATCCACGGAATACAGATGTAACTCTGTCAGTGGAAGTCACGTATCACAGAGCAGTTTCTCAGAAAGCTTCTTTCCAGATTTCATCGGAGGATATTTCCTTTTTCACCATAGCCCTCTATGGGCTTCCAAATATCACTTTGACGATTCCACAAGAACTGTCTTAGCGAAAGGCTTCTTGAGAAGAAAGCTGTAAATCTGTGAGATGATTTCACAGAACACAAAGAAGTTTCTCAGAAAGCTTCTTTCTCTTTGTTATCGGAGGATATTTCCTTTGGCCCTATAGTCTTCAAAGGGATCCGAAATATCTGTTCTCAGATTCCACAGAAATAAGGCTAGCAAAGAGATCCACGAAATACAGATGTAACTCTGTGAGTGGAAGTCACATATCACAGAGCAGTTTCTCAGAAAGCTTCTTTACAGATTTCATCGGAGGATATTTCCTTTTTCACCCTAGCCCTCTATGGGCTTCCAGATATCACTTTGCCAATTCCACAAGAACTGTCTTAGCGAAAGGCTTCTTGAGGGGAAAGCTGTAACTCTGTGAGATGATTTCACAGAACACAAAGAAGTTTCTCAGAAAGCTTCTTTCTCTTTGTTATGGGAGGATATTTCCTTTGGCCCTATCGTCTTCAAAGGGATCCGAATTATCTGTTCTGAGATTCCACAGAAATAAGGCTAGCAAAGAGATCCACGAAATACAGATGTAACTCTGTGAGTGGAAGTCACATATCACAGAGCAGTTTCCCAGAAAGCTTCTTTCCACATTTCATCGGAGGATAGTTCCTTTTTCAACATAGCCCTCTATGGGCTTCCAAATATCCCTTTGACAATTCCACAAGAACTGTCTTAGCGAAAGGGTTCTTGAGGGGAAAGCTGGAACTCTGTGAGATGATTTCACAGAACACAAAGAACTTTCTCAGAAAGCTTCTTTCTCTTTGTTATGGGAGGATATTTCCTTTGTCCCTACAGTCTTCAAAGGGATCCGAAATATCTGTTCTCAGATTCCACAGAAATAAGGCTAGCAAAGAGATCCACGAAATACAGATGTAACTCTGTCAGTGGAAGTCACGTATCACAGAGCAGTTTCTCAGAAAGCTTCTTTCCAGATTTCATCGGAGGATATTTCCTTTTTCACCATAGCCCTCTATGGGCTTCCAAATATCACTTTGACGATTCCAAAAGAACTGTCTTAGCGAAAGGCTTCTTGAGAGGAAAGCTGTAACTCTGTGAGATGATTTCACAGAACACAAAGAAGTTTCTCAGAAAGATTCTTTCTCTTTGTTATCGGAGGATATTTCCTTTGGCCCTATAGTCTTCAAAGGGATCCGAAATATCTGTTCTCAGATTCCACAGAAATAAGGCTAGCAAAGAGATCCACGAAATACAGATGTAACTCTGTGAGTGGAAGTCACATATCACAGAGCAGTTTCTCAGAAAGCTTCTTTACAGATTTCATCGAAGGATATTTCCTTTTTCACCATATCCCTCTATGGGCTTCCAAATATCACTTTGCCAATTCCACAAGAACTGTCTTAGCGAAAGGCTTCTTGAGGGGAAAGCTGTAACTCTGTGAGATGATTTCACAGAACACAAAGAAGTTTTCAGAAAGCTTCTTTCTCTTTTTTATGGGAGCATATTTCCTTTGTCCCTACAGTCTTCAAAGGGATCCGAAATATCTGTTTTCAGATTCCACAGAAATAAGGCTAGCAAAGAGATCCACGAAATACAGATGTAACTCTGTGAGTGGAAGTCACATATCACAGAGCAGTTTCTCAGAAAGCTTCTTTCCAGATTTCATCGGAGGATATTTCCTTTTTCACCATAGCCCTCTATGGGCTTCCAAATATCCCTTTGCCAATTCCACAAGAACTGTCTTAGCGAAAGGCTTCTTGAGGGGAAAGCTGTAACTCTGTGAGATGATTTCACAGAACACAAAGAAGTTTCTCAGAAAGCTTCTTTCTCTTTGTTATCGGAGTATGTTTCCTTTGTCCCTACAGTATTCAAAGGGATCAGAAATATCTGTTCTGAGATTCCACAGAAATAAGGCTAGCAAAGAGATCCACGAAATACAGATGTAACTCTGTGAGTGGAAGTCACATATCACAGAGCAGTTTCTCAGAAAGCTTCTTTCCAGATTTCATCGGAGGATATTTCCTTTTTCACCATAGCCCTCTATGGGCTTCCAAATATCACTTTGCCAATTCCACAAGAACTGTCTTAGCGAAAGGCTTCTTGAGGGGAAAGCTGTAACTCTGTGAGATGATTTCACAGAACACAAAGAAGTTTCTCAGAAAGCTTCTTTCTCTTTGTTATCGGAGGATATTTCCTTTGGCCCTATAGTCTTCAAAGGGATCCGAAATATCTGTTCTCAGATTCCACAGTAATAAGGCTAGCAAAGAGATCCACGAAATACAGATGTAACTCTGTGAGTGGAAGTCACATATCACAGAGCAGTTTCTCAGAAAGCTTCTTTCCAGATTTCATCGGAGGATAGTTCCTTTTTCACCATAGCCCTCTATGGGCCTCCAAATATCCCTTTGCCAATTCCACAATAACTGTCTTAGCGAAAGGCTTCTTGAGGGGAAAGCTGTAACTCTCTGAGATGATTTCACAGAACACAAAGAAGTTTCTCAGAAAGCTTCTTTCTCTTTGTTATCGGAGGATATTTCCTTTGTCCCTATAGTCTTCAAAGGGATCGGAAATATCTGTTCTGAGATTCCACAGAAATAAGGCTAGCAAAGAGATCCACGAAATACAGATGTAACTCTGTGAGTGGAAGTCACATATCCCAGAGCAGTTTCTCAGAAAGCTTCTTTCCAGATTTCATCGGAGGATATTTCCTTTTTCACCATAGCCCTCTATGGGCTTCCAAATATCACTTTGCCAATTCCACAAGAACTGTCTTAGCGAAAGGCTTCTTGAGGGGAAAGCTGTAACTCTGTGTGATGATTTCACAGAACACAAAGAAGTTTTCAGAAAGCTTCTTTCTCTTTGTTATGGGAGGATATTTCCTTTGTCCCTACAGTCTTCAAAGGGATCCGAAATATCTGTTCTCAGATTCCACAGAAATAAGGCTAGCAAAGTGATCCACGAAATACAGATGTAACTCTGTGAGTGGAAGTCAGATATCCCAGAGCAGTTTCTCAGAAAGCTTCTTTCCAGATTTCATCTGAGGATATTTCCTTTTCACCATAGCCCTCTATGGGCTTCCAAATATCACTTTGCCAATTCCACAAGAACTGTCTTAGCGAAAGGCTTCTTGAGGGGAAAGCTGTAACTCTGTGAGATGATTTCACAGAACACAAAGAAGTTTTCAGAAAGCTTCTTTCTCTTTTTTATGGTAGGATATTTCCTTTGGCCCTACAGTCTTCAAAGGGATCCGAAATATCTGTTCTCAGATTCCACAGAAATAAGGCTAGCAAAGAGATCCACGAAATACAGATGTAACTCTGTGAGTGGAAGTCACATATCACAGAGCAGTTTCTCAGAAAGCTTCTTTCCAGATTTCATCGGAGGATATTTCCTTTTTCACCATAGCCCTCTATGGGCCTCCAAATATCCCTTTGCCAATTCCACAATAACTGTCTTAGCGAAAGGCTTCTTGAGGGGAAAGCTGTAACTCTGTGAGATGATTTCACAGAACACAAAGAAGTTTCTCAGAAAGCTTCTTTCTCTTTGTTATCGGAGGATATTTCCTTTGTCCCTATAGTCTTCAAAGGGATCCGAAATATCTGTTCTGAGATTCCACAGAAATAAGGCTAGCAAAGAGATCCACGAAATACAGATGTAACTCTGTGAGTGGAAGTCACATATCCCAGAGCAGTTTCTCAGAAAGCTTCTTTCCAGATTTCATCGGAGGATATTTCCTTTTTCACCATAGCCCTCTATGGGCTTCCAAATATCACTTTGCCAATTCCACAAGAACTGTCTTAGCGAAAGGCTTCTTGAGGGGAAAGCTGTAACTCTGTGTGATGATTTCACAGAACACAAAGAAGTTTTCAGAAAGCTTCTTTCTCTTTGTTATGGGAGGATATTTCCTTTGTCCCTACAGTCTTCAAAGGGATCCGAAATATCTGTTCTCAGATTCCACAGAAATAAGGCTAGCAAAGTGATCCACGAAATACAGATGTAACTCTGTGAGTGGAAGTCAGATATCCCAGAGCAGTTTCTCAGAAAGCTTCTTTCCAGATTTCATCTGAGGATATTTCCTTTTCACCATAGCCCTCTATGGGCTTCCAAATATCACTTTGCCAATTCCACAAGAACTGTCTTAGTGAAAGGCTTCTTGAGGGGAAAGCTGTAACTCTTTGAGATGATTTCAGAGAACATAATGAAGTTTCTCAGAAAGCTTCTTTCTCTTTGTTATCGGAGGATTTTTCCTTTGGCCCTATGGTCTTCAAAGGGATCCGAAATATCTGTTCTCAGATTCCACAGAAATAAGGCTAGCAAAGAGATCCACGAAATACAGATGTAACTCTGTGAGTGGAAGTCAAATATCACAGAGCAGTTTCTCAGAAAGCTTCTTTCCAGATTTCATCGGAGGATATTTCCTTTTTCACCATAGCCCTCTATGGGCTTCCAGATATCACTTTGCCAATTCCACAAGAACTGTCTTAGCGAAAGGCTTCTTGAGGGGAAAGCTGTAACTCTGTGAGATGATTTCAGAGAACACAAAGAAGTTTTTCAGAAAGCTTCTTTCTCTTTGTTATGGGAGGATATTTCCTTTGGCCCTATCGTCTTCAAAGGGATCCGAATTATCTGTTCTCAGATTCCACAGAAATAAGGCTAGCAAAGAGATCCACGAAATACACATGTAACTCTGTCAGTGGAAGTCACGTATCACAGAGCAGTTTCTCAGAAAGCTTCTTTCCAGATTTCATCGGAGGATATTTCCTTTTTCACCATAGCCCTCTATGGGCTTCCAAATATCACTTTGACGATTCCACAAGAACTGTCTTAGCGAAAGGCTTCTTGAGAGGAAAGCTGTAACTCTGTGAGATGATTTCACAGAACACAAAGAAGTTTCTCAGAAAGCTTCTTTCTCTTTGTTATCGGAGGATATTTCCTTTGGCCCTATAGTCTTCAAAGGGATCCGAAATATCTGTTCTCAGATTCCACAGAAATAAGGCTAGCAAAGGGATCCACGAAATACAGATGTAACTCTGTGAGTGGAAGTCACATATCACAGAACAGTTTCTCAGAAAGCTTCTTTCCAGATTTCATCGGAGGATATTTCCTTTTTCACCATAGCCCTCTATGGGCTTCCAAATATCACTTTGCCAATTCCACAAGAACTGTCTTAGCGAAAGGCTTCTTGAGGGGAAAGCTGTAACTCTGTGAGATGATTTCACAGAACACAAAGAAGTTTCTCAGAAAGCTTCTTTCTCTTTGTTATCGGAGGATATTTCCTTTGGCCCTATAGTCTTCAAATGGATCCGAAATATCTGTTCTCAGATTCCACAGAAATAAGGCTAGCAAAGAGATCCACGAAATACAGATGTAACTCTGTGAGTGGAAGTCACATATCACAGAGCAGTTTCTCAGAAAGCTTCTTTACAGATTTCATCGGAGGATATTTCCTTTTTCACCATATCCCTCTATGGGCTTCCACATATCACTTTGCCAATTCCACAAGAACTGTCTTAGCGAAAGGCTTCTTGAGGGGAAAGCTGTAACTCTGTGAGATGATTTCACAGAACACAAAGAAGTTTTCAGAAAGCTTCTTTCTCTTTTTTATGGGAGGATATTTCCTTTGTCCCTACAGTCTTCAAAGGGATCCGAAATATCTGTTCTCAGATTCCACAGAAATAAGGCTAGCAAAGATATCCACGAAATACAGATGTAACTCTGTGAGTGGAAGTCACATATCACAGAGCAGTTTCTCAGAAAGCTTCTTTCCAGATTTCATCGGAGGATATTTCCTTTTTCACCATAGCCCTCTACGGGCTTCCAAATATCCCTATGCCAATTCCACAAGAACTGTCTTAGCGAAAGGCTTCTTGAGGGGAAAGCTGTAACTCTGTGAGATGATTTCACAGAACACAAAGAAGTTTCTCAGAAAGCTTCTTTCTCTTTGTTATCGGAGGATATTTCCTTTTGCCCTATAGTCTTCAAAGGGATCCGAAATATCTGTTCTCAGATTCCACAGAAATAAGGCTAGCAAAGAGACCCACGAAATACAGATGTAACTCTGTGAGTGGAAGTCACATATCACAGAGCAGTTTCTCAGAAAGCTTCTTTCCAGATTTCATCTGAGGATATTTCCTTTTTCACCATAGCCCTCTATGGGCTTCCAAATATCACTTTGCCAATTAAACAAGAACTGTCTTAGCGAAAGGCTTCTTGAGGGGAAAGCTGTAACTTTGTGTGATGATTTCACAGAACACAAAGAAGTTTTCAGAAAGCTTCTTTCTCTTTGTTATGGGAGGATATTTCCTTTGTCCCTACCGTCTTCAAAGGGATCCGAAATATCTGTTCTCAGATTCCACAGAAATAAGGCTAGCAAAGAGATCCACGAAATACAGATGTAACTCTGTGAGTGGAAGTCAGATATCCCAGAGCAGTTTCTCAGAAAGCTTCTTTCCAGATTTCATCTGAGGATATTTCCTTTTCACCATAGCCCTCTATGGGCTTCCAAATATCACTTTGCCAATTCCACAAGAACTGTCTTAGCGAAAGGCTTCTTGAGGGGAAAGCTGTAACTCTTTGAGATGATTTCAGAGAACACAATGAAGTTTCTCAGAAAGCTTCTTTCTCTTTGTTATCGGAGGATATTTCCTTTGGCCCTATAGTCTTCAAAGGGATCCGAAATATCTGTTCTCAGATTCCACAGAAATAAGGCTAGCAAAGAGATCCACGAAATACAGATGTAACTCTGTGAGTGGAAGTCACATATCACAGAGCAGTTTCTCAGAAAGCTTCTTTCCAGATTTCATCGGAGGATATTTCCTTTTTCACCATAGCCCTCTATGGGCTTCCAGATATCACTTTGCCAATTCCACAAGAACTGTCTTAGTGAAAGGCTTCTTGAGGGGAAAGCTGTAACTCTGTGAGATGATTTCAGAGAACACAAAGAAGTTTTTCAGAAAGCTTCTTTCTCTTTGTTATGGGAGGATATTTCCTTTGGCCCTATCGTCTTCAAAGGGATCCGAATTATCTGTTCTCAGATTCCACAGAAATAAGGCTAGCAAAGAGATCCACGAAATACAGATGTAACTCTGTGAGTGGAAGTCACATATCACAGAGCAGTTTCCCAGAAAGCTTCTTTCCACATTTCATCGGAGGATAGTTCCTTTTTCACCATAGCCCTCTATGGGCTTCCAAATATCCCTTTGACAATTCCACAAGAACTGTCTTAGCGAAAGGCTTCTTGAGGGGAAAGCTGGAACTCTGTGAGATGATTTCACAGAACACAAAGAACTTTCTCAGAAAGCTTCTTTCTCTTTGTTATGGGAGGATATTTCCTTTGTCCCTACAGTCTTCAAAGGGATCCGAAATATCTGTTCTCAGATTCCACAGAAATAAGGCTAGCAAAGAGATCCACGGAATACAGATATAACTCTGTCAGTGGAAGTCACGTATCACAGAGCAGTTTCTCAGAAAGCTTCTTTCCAGATTTCATCGGAGGATATTTCCTTTTTCACCATAGCCCTCTATGGGCTTCCAAATATCACTTTGACGATTCCACAAGAACTGTCTTAGCGAAAGGCTTCTTGAGAGGAAAGCTGTAACTCTGTGAGATGATTTCACAGAACACAAAGAAGTTTCTCAGAAAGCTTCTTTCTCTTTGTTATCGGAGGATATTTCCTTTGGCCCTATAGTCTTCAAAGGGATCCGAAATATCTGTTCTCAGATTCCACAGAAATAAGGCTAGCAAAGAGATCCACGAAATACAGATGTAACTCTGTGAGTGGAAGTCACATATCACAGAACAGTTTCTCAGAAAGCTTCTTTCCAGATTTCATCGGAGGATATTTCCTTTTTCACCATAGCCCTCTATGGGCTTCCAAATATCACTTTGCCAATTCCACAAGAACTGTCTTAGCGAAAGGCTTCTTGAGGGGAAAGCTGTAACTCTGTGAGATGATTTCACAGAACACAAAGAAGTTTCTCAGAAAGCTTCTTTCTCTTTGTTATCGGAGGATATTTCCTTTGGCCCTATAGTCTTCAAAGGGATCCGAAATATCTGTTCTCAGATTCCACAGAAATAAGGCTAGCAAAGAGATCCACGAAATACAGATGTAACTCTCTGAGTGGAAGTCACATATCACAGAGCAGTTTCTCAGAAAGCTTCTTTACAGATTTCATCGGAGGATATTTCCTTTTTCACCATATCCCTCTATGGGCTTCCACATATCACTTTGCCAATTCCACAAGAACTGTCTTAGCGAAAGGCTTCTTGAGGGGAAAGCTGTAACTCTGTGAGATGATTTCACAGAACACAAAGAAGTTTTCAGAAAGCTTCTTTCTCTTTTTTATGGGAGGATATTTCCTTTGTCCCTACAGTCTTCAAAGGGATCCGAAATATCTGTTCTCAGATCCCACAGAAATAAGGCTAGCAAAGAGATCCACGAAATACAGATGTAACTCTGTGAGTGGAAGTCACATATCACAGAGCAGTTTCTCAGAAAGCTTCTTTCCAGATTTCATCGGAGGATATTTCCTTTTTCACCATAGCCCTCTACGGGCTTCCAAATATCCCTTTGCCAATTCCACAAGAACTGTCTTAGCGAAAGGCTTCTTGAGGGGAAAGCTGTAACTCTGTGAGATGAATTCACAGAACACAAAGAAGTTTCTCAGAAAGCTTCTTTCTCTTTGTTATCGGAGTATATTTCCTTTGTCCCTACAGTATTCAAAGGGATCCGAAATATCTGTTCTGAGATTCCACAGAAATAAGGCTAGCAAAGAGATCCACGAAATACAGATGTAACTCTGTGAGTGGAAGTCACATATCCCAGAGCAGTTTCTCAGAAAGCTTCTTTCCAGATTTCATCGGAGGATATTTACTTTTTCACCATAGCCCTCTATGGGCTTCCAAATATCACTTTGCCAATTCCACAAGAACTGTCTTAGCGAAAGGCTTCTTGAGGGGAAAGCTGTAACTCTGTGAGATGATTTCACAGAACACAAAGAAGTTTCTCAGAAAGCTTCTTTCTCTTTGTTATCGGAGGATATTTCCTTTTGCCCTATAGTCTTCAAAGGGATCCGAAATATCTGTTCTCACATTCCACAGAAATAAGGCTAGCAAAGAGACCCACGAAATACAGATGTAACTCTGTGAGTGGAAGTCACATATCACAGAGCAGTTTCTCATAAAGCTTCTTTACAGATTTCATCGGAGGATATTTCCTTTTTCACCATATCCCTCTAAGGGCTTCCACATATCACTTTGACAATTCCACAAGAACTGTCTTAGCGAAAGGCTTCTTGAGGGGAAAGCTGTAACTCTGTGAGATGATTTCACAGAACACAAAGAAGTTTTCAGAAAGCTTCTTTCTCTTTTTTATGGGAGGATATTTCCTTTGTCCCTACAGTCTTCAAAGGGATCCGAAATATCTGTTCTCAGATTCCACAGAAATAAGGCTAGCAAAGAGATCCACGAAATACAGATGTAACTCTGTGAGTGGAAGTCACATATCACAGAGCAGTTTCTCAGAAAGCTTCTTTCCAGATTTCATCGGAGGATATTTCCTTTTTCACCATAGCCCTCTATGGGCTTCCAAATATCCCTTTGCCAATTCCACAAGAACTGTCTTAGCGAAAGGCTTCTTGAGGGGAAAGCTGTAACTCTGTGAGATGATTTCACAGAACACAAAGAAGTTTCTCAGAAAGCTTCTTTCTCTTTGTTATCGGAGTATGTTTCCTTTGTTCCTACAGTATTCAAAGGGATCAGAAATATCTGTTCTGATATTCCACAGAAATAAGGCTAGCAAAGAGATCCACGAAATACAGATGTAACTCTGTGAGTGGAAGTCACATATCCCAGAGCAGTTTCTCAGAAAGCTTCTTTCCAGATTTCATCGGAGGATATTTCCTTTTTCACCATAGCCCTCTATGGGCTTCCAAATATCACTTTGCCAATTCCACAAGAACTGTCTTAGCGAAAGGCTTCTTGAGGGGAAAGCTGTAACTCTGTGAGATGATTTCACAGAACACAAAGAAGTTTCTCAGAAAGCTTCTTTCTCTTTGTTATCGGAAGGTATTTCCTTTGTCCCTATAGTCTTCAAAGGGATCCGAAATATCTGTTCTCAGATTCCACAGAAATAAGGCTAGCAAAGAGATCCACGAAATACAGATGTAACTCTGTGAGTGGAAGTCACATATCACAGAGCAGTTTCTCAGAAAGCTTCTTTACAGATTTCATCGGAGGATATTTCCTTTTTCACCATATCCCTCTATGGGCTTCCACATATCACTTTGCCAATTCCACAAGAACTGTCTTAGCGAAAGGCTTCTTGAGGGGAAAGCTGTAACTCTGTGAGATGATTTCACAGAACACAAAGAAGTTTTCAGAAAGCTTCTTTCTCTTTTTTATGGTAGGATATTTCCTTTGGCCCTACAGTCTTCAAAGGGATCCGAAATATCTGTTCTCAGATTCCACAGAAATAAGGCTAGCAAAGAGATCCACGAAATACAGATGTAACTCTGTGAGTGGAAGTCACATATCACAGAGCAGTTTCTCAGAAAGCTTCTTTCCAGATTTCATCGGAGGATATTTCCTTTTTCACCATAGCCCTCTATGAGCCTCCAAATATCCCTTTGCCAATTCCACAATAACTGTCTTAGCGAAAGGCTTCTTGAGGGGAAAGCTGTAACTCTGTGAGATGATTTCACAGAACACAAAGAAGTTTCTCAGAAAGCTTCTTTCTCTTTGTTATCGGAGGATATTTTCTTTGTCCCTATAGTCTTCAAAGGGATCCGAAATATCTGTTCTGAGATTCCACAGAAATAAGGCTAGCAAAGAGATCCACGAAATACAGATGTAACTCTGTGAGTGGAAGTCACATATCCCAGAGCAGTTTCTCAGAAAGCTTCTTTCCAGATTTCATCGGAGGATATTTCCTTTTTCACCATAGCCCTCTATGGGCTTCCAAATATCACTTTGCCAATTCCACAAGAACTGTCTTAGCGAAAGGCTTCTTGAGGGGAAAGCTGTAACTCTGTGTGATGATTTCACAGAACACAAAGAAGTTTTCAGAAAGCTTCTTTCTCTTTGTTATGGGAGGATATTTCCTTTGTCCCTATAGTCTTCAAAGGGATCCGAAATATCTGTTCTCAGATTCCACAGAAATAAGGCTAGCAAAGAGATCCACGAAATACAGATGTAACTCTGTGAGTGGAAGTCAGATATCCCAGAGCAGTTTCTCAGAAAGCTTCTTTCCAGATTTCATCTGAGGATATTTCCTTTTCACCATAGCCCTCTATGGGCTTCCAAATATCACTTTGCCAATTCCACAAGAACTGTCTTAGCGAAAGGCTTCTTGAGGGGAAAGCTGTAACTCTTTGAGATGATTTCAGAGAACACAATGAAGTTTCTCAGAAAGCTTCTTTCTCTTTGTTATCGGAGGATATTTCCTTTGGCCCTATAGTCTTCAAAGGGATCCGAAATATCTGTTCTCAGATTCCACAGAAATAAGGCTAGCAAAGAGATCCACGAAATACAGATGTAACTCTGTGAGTGGAAGTCACATATCACAGAGCAGTTTCTCAGAAAGCTTCTTTCCAGATTTCATCGGAGGATATTTCCTTTTTCACCATAGCCCTCTATGGGCTTCCAGATATCACTTTGCCAATTCCACAAGAACTGTCTTAGTGAAAGGCTTCTTGAGGGGAAAGCTGTAACTCTGTGAGATGATTTCAGAGAACACAAAGAAGTTTTTCAGAAAGCTTCTTTCTCTTTGTTATGGGAGGATATTTCCTTTGGCCCTATCGTCTTCAACGGGATCCGAATTATCTGTTCTCAGATTCCACAGAAATAAGGCTAGCAAAGAGATCCACGAAATACAGATGTAACTCTGTGAGTGGAAGTCACATATCACAGAGCAGTTTCCCAGAAAGCTTCTTTCCACATTTCATCGGAGGATAGTTCCTTTTTCACCATAGCCCTCTATGGGCTTCCAAATATCCCTTTGACAATTCCACAAGAACTGTCTTAGCGAAAGGCTTCTTGAGGGGAAAGCTGGAACTCTGTGAGATGATTTCACAGAACACAAAGAACTTTCTCAGAAAGCTTCTTTCTCTTTGTTATGGGAGGATATTTCCTTTGTCCCTACAGTCTTCAAAGGGATCCGAAATATCTGTTCTCAGATTCCACAGAAATAAGGCTAGCAAAGAGATCCACGAAATACAGATGTAACTCTGTCAGTGGAAGTCACGTATCACAGAGCAGTTTCTCAGAAAGCTTCTTTCCAGATTTCATCGGAGGATATTTCCTTTTTCACCATAGCCCTCTATGGGCTTCCAAATATCACTTTGACGATTCCACAAGAACTGTCTTAGCGAAAGGCTTCTTGAGAGGAAAGCTGTAACTCTGTGAGATGATTTCACAGAACACAAAGAAGTTTCTCAGAAAGCTTCTTTCTCTTTGTTATCGGAGGATATTTCCTTTGGCCCTATAGTCTTCAAAGGGATCCGAAATATCTGTTCTCAGATTCCACAGAAATAAGGCTAGCAAAGAGATCCACGAAATACAGATGTAACTCTGTGAGTGGAAGTCACATATCACAGAACAGTTTCTCAGAAAGCTTCTTTCCAGATTTCATCGGAGGATATTTCCTTTTTCACCATAGCCCTCTATGGGCTTCCAAATATCACTTTGCCAATTCCACAAGAACTGTCTTAGCGAAAGGCTTCTTGAGGGGAAAGCTGTAACTCTGTGAGATGATTTCACAGAACACAAAGAAGTTTCTCAGAAAGCTTCTTTCTCTTTGTTATCGGAGGATATTTCCTTTGGCCCTATAGTCTTCAAAGGGATCCGAAATATCTGTTCTCAGATTCCACAGAAATAAGGCTAGCAAAGAGATCCACGAAATACAGATGTAACTCTGTGAGTGGAAGTCACATATCACAGAGCAGTTTCTCAGAAAGCTTCTTTACAGATTTCATCGGAGGATATTTCCTTTTTCACCATATCCCTCTATGGGCTTCCACATATCACTTTGCCAATTCCACAAGAACTGTCTTAGCGAAAGGCTTCTTGAGGGGAAAGCTGTAACTCTGTGAGATGATTTCACAGAACACAAAGAAGTTTTCAGAAAGCTTCTTTCTCTTTTTTATGGGAGGATATTTCCTTTGTCCCTACAGTCTTCAAAGGGATCCGAAATATCTGTTCTCAGATCCCACAGAAATAAGGCTAGCAAAGAGATCCACGAAATACAGATGTAACTCTGTGAGTGGAAGTCACATATCCCAGAGCAGTTTCTCAGAAAGCTTCTTTCCAGATTTCATCGGAGGATATTTCCTTTTTCACCATAGCCCTCTACGGGCTTCCAAATATCCCTATGCCAATTCCACAAGAACTGTCTTAGCGAAAGGCTTCTTGAGGGGAAAGCTGTAACTCTGTGAGATGATTTCACAGAACACAAAGAAGTTTCTCAGAAAGCTTCTTTCTCTTTGTTATCGGAGTATATTTCCTTTGTCCCTACAGTATTCAAAGGGATCCGAAATATCTGTTCTGATATTCCACAGAAATAAGGCTAGCAAAGAGATCCACGAAATACAGATGTAACTCTGTGAGTGGAAGTCACATATCCCAGAGCAGTTTCTCAGAAAGCTTCTTTCCAGATTTCATCGGAGGATATTTACTTTTTCACCATAGCCCTCTATGGGCTTCCAAATATCACTTTGCCAATTCCACAAGAACTGTCTTAGCGAAAGGCTTCTTGACGGGAAAGCTGTAAGTCTGTGAGATGATTTCACAGAACACAAAGAAGTTTCTCAGAAAGCTTCTTTCTCTTTGTTATCGGAGGATATTTCCTTTTGCCCTATAGTCTTCAAAGGGATCCGAAATATCTGTTCTCAGATTCCACAGAAATAAGGCTAGCAAAGAGACCCACGAAATACAGATGTAACTCTGTGAGTGGAAGTCACATATCACAGAGCAGTTTCTCAGAAAGCTTCTTTCCAGATTTCATCTGAGGATATTTCCTTTTTCACCATAGCCCTCTATGGGCTTCCAAATATCACTTTGCCAATTAAACAAGAACTGTCTTAGCGAAAGGCTTCTTGAGGGGAAAGCTGTAACTTTGTGTGATGATTTCACAGAACACAAAGAAGTTTTCAGAAAGCTTCTTTCTCTTTGTTATGGGAGGATATTTCCTTTGTCCCTACCGTCTTCAAAGGGATCCGAAATATCTGTTCTCAGATTCCACAGAAATAAGGCTAGCAAAGAGATCCACGAAATACAGATGTAACTCTGTGAGTGGAAGTCAGATATCCCAGAGCAGTTTCTCAGAAAGCTTCTTTCCAGATTTCATCTGAGGATATTTCCTTTTCACCATAGCCCTCTATGGGCTTCCAAATATCACTTTGCCAATTCCACAAGAACTGTCTTAGCGAAAGGCTTCTTGAGGGGAAAGCTGTAACTCTTTGAGATGATTTCAGAGAACACAATGAAGTTTCTCAGAAAGCTTCTTTCTCTTTGTTATCGGAGGATATTTCCTTTGGCCCTATAGTCTTCAAAGGGATCCGAAATATCTGTTCTCAGATTCCACAGAAATAAGGCTAGCAAAGAGATCCACGAAATACAGATGTAACTCTGTGAGTGGAAGTCACATATCACAGAGCAGTTTCTCAGAAAGCTTCTTTCCAGATTTCATCGGAGGATATTTCCTTTTTCACCATAGCCCTCTATGGGCTTCCAGATATCACTTTGCCAATTCCACAAGAACTGTCTTAGTGAAAGGCTTCTTGAGGGGAAAGCTGTAACTCTGTGAGATGATTTCAGAGAACACAAAGAAGTTTTTCAGAAAGCTTCTTTCTCTTTGTTATGGGAGGATATTTCCTTTGGCCCTATCGTCTTCAAAGGGATCCGAATTATCTGTTCTCAGATTCCACAGAAATAAGGCTAGCAAAGAGATCCACGAAATACAGATGTAACTCTGTGAGTGGAAGTCACATATCACAGAGCAGTTTCCCAGAAAGCTTCTTTCCACATTTCATCGGAGGATAGTTCCTTTTTCACCATAGCCCTCTATGGGCTTCCAAATATCCCTTTGACAATTCCACAAGAACTGTCTTAGCGAAAGGCTTCTTGAGGGGAAAGCTGGAACTCTGTGAGATGATTTCACAGAACACAAAGAACTTTCTCAGAAAGCTTCTTTCTCTTTGTTATGGGAGGATATTTCCTTTGTCCCTACAGTCTTCAAAGGGATCCGAAATATCTGTTCTCAGATTCCACAGAAATAAGGCTAGCAAAGAGATCCACGGAATACAGATGTAACTCTGTCAGTGGAAGTCACGTATCCCAGAGCAGTTTCTCAGAAAGCTTCTTTCCAGATTTCATCGGAGGATATTTCCTTTTTCACCATAGCCCTCTATGGGCTTCCAAATATCACTTTGACGATTCCACAAGAACTGTCTTAGCGAAAGGCTTCTTGAGAGGAAAGCTGTAACTCTGTGAGATGATTTCACAGAACACAAAGAAGTTTCTCAGAAAGCTTCTTTCTCTTTGTTATCGGAGGATATTTCCTTTGGCCCTATAGTCTTCAAAGGGATCCGAAATATCTGTTCTCAGATTCCACAGAAATAAGGCTAGCAAAGAGATCCACGAAATACAGATGTAACTCTGTGAGTGGAAGTCACATATCACAGAACAGTTTCTCAGAAAGCTTCTTTCCAGATTTCATCGGAGGATATTTCCTTTTTCACCATAGCCCTCTATGGGCTTCCAAATATCACTTTGCCAATTCCACAAGAACTGTCTTAGCGAAAGGCTTCTTGAGGGGAAAGCTGTAACTCTGTGAGATGATTTCACAGAACACAAAGAAGTTTCTCAGAAAGCTTCTTTCTCTTTGTTATCGGAGGATATTTCCTTTGGCCCTATAGTCTTCAAAGGGATCCGAAATATCTGTTCTCAGATTCCACAGAAATAAGGCTAGCAAAGAGATCCACGAAATACAGATGTAACTCTGTGAGTGGAAGTCACATATCACAGAGCAGTTTCTCAGAAAGCTTCTTTACAGATTTCATCGGAGGATATTTCCTTTTTCACCATATCCCTCTATGGGCTTCCACATATCACTTTGCCAATTCCACAAGAACTGTCTTAGCGAAAGGCTTCTTGAGGGGAAAGCTGTAACTCTGTGAGATGATTTCACAGAACACAAAGAAGTTTTCAGAAAGCTTCTTTCTCTTTTTTATGGGAGGATATTTCCTTTGTCCCTACAGTCTTCAAAGGGATCCGAAATATCTGTTCTCAGATCCCACAGAAATAAGGCTAGCAAAGAGATCCACGAAATACAGATGTAACTCTGTGAGTGGAAGTCACATATCACAGAGCAGTTTCTCAGAAAGCTTCTTTCCAGATTTCATCGGAGGATATTTCCTTTTTCACCATAGCCCTCTACGGGCTTCCAAATATCCCTATGCCAATTCCACAAGAACTGTCTTAGCGAAAGGCTTCTTGAGGGGAAAGCTGTAACTCTGTGAGATGAATTCACAGAACACAAAGAAGTTTCCCAGAAAGCTTCTTTCTCTTTGTTATCGGAGTATATTTCCTTTGTCCCTACAGTATTCAAAGGGATCCGAAATATCTGTTCTGAGATTCCACAGAAATAAGGCTAGCAAAGAGATCCACGAAATACAGATGTAACTCTGTGAGTGGAAGTCACATATCCCAGAGCAGTTTCTCAGAA
Source organism: Macaca mulatta (assembly GCF_049350105.2). NCBI lineage: Eukaryota > Metazoa > Chordata > Mammalia > Primates > Cercopithecidae > Macaca > Macaca mulatta. Next base: position 36,094,223 of record NC_133417.1, read on the forward strand.
AGCTTCTTTCCAGATTTCATCGGAGGATATTTACTTTTTCACCATAGCCCTCTATGGGCTTCCAAATATCACTTTGCCAATTCCACAAGAACTGTCTTAGCGAAAGGCTTCTTGAGGGGAAAGCTGTAACTCTGTGAGATGATTTCACAGAACACAAAGAAGTTTCTCAGAAAGCTTCTTTCTCTTTGTTATCGGAGGATATTTCCTTTTGCCCTATAGTCTTCAAAGGGATCCGAAATATCTGTTCTCACATTCCACAGAAATAAGGCTAGCAAAGAGACCCACGAAATACAGATGTAACTCTGTGAGTGGAAGTCACATATCACAGAGCAGTTTCTCAGAAAGCTTCTTTACAGATTTCATCGGAGGATATTTCCTTTTTCACCATATCCCTCTAAGGGCTTCCACATATCACTTTGACAATTCCACAAGAACTGTCTTAGCGAAAGGCTTCTTGAGGGGAAAGCTGTAACTCTGTGAGATGATTTCACAGAACACAAAGAAGTTTTCAGAAAGCTTCTTTCTCTTTTTTATGGGAGGATATTTCCTTTGTCCCTACAGTCTTCAAAGGGATCCGAAATATCTGTTCTCAGATTCCACAGAAATAAGGCTAGCAAAGAGATCCACGAAATACAGATGTAACTCTGTGAGTGGAAGTCACATATCACAGAGCAGTTTCTCAGAAAGCTTCTTTCCAGATTTCATCGGAGGATATTTCCTTTTTCACCATAGCCCTCTATGGGCTTCCAAATATCCCTTTGCCAATTCCACAAGAACTGTCTTAGCGAAAGGCTTCTTGAGGGGAAAGCTGGAACTCTGTGAGATGATTTCACAGAACACAAAGAACTTTCTCAGAAAGCTTCTTTCTCTCTGTTATGGGAGGATATTTCCTTTGTCCCTACAGTCTTCAAAGGGATCCGAAATATCTGTTCTCAGATTCCACAGAAATAAGGCTAGCAAAGAGATCCACGAAATACAGATGTAACTCTGTCAGTGGAAGTCACGTATCACAGAGCAGTTTCTCAGAAAGCTTCTTTCCAGATTTCATCGGAGGATATTTCCTTTTTCACCATAGCCCTCTATGGGCTTCCACATATCACTTTGCCAATTCCACAAGAACTGTCTTAGCGAAAGGCTTCTTGAGGGGAAAGCTGTAACTCTGTGAGATGATTTCACAGAACACAAAGAAGTTTTCAGAAAGCTTCTTTCTCTTTTTTATGGGAGCATATTTCCTTTGTCCCTACAGTCTTCAGAGGGATCCGAAATATCTGTTCTCAGATTCCACAGAAATAAGGCTAGCAAAGAGATCCAGGAAATACAGATGTAACTCTGTGAGTGGAAGTCACATATCACAGAGCAGTTTCTCAGAAAGCTTCTTTCCAGATTTCATCGGAGGATATTTCCTTTTTCACCATAGCCATCTATGGGCTTCCAAATATCCCTTTGCCGATTCCACAAGAACTGTCTTAGCGAAAGGCTTCTTGAGGGGAAAGCTGTAACTCTGTGAGATGATTTCACAGAACACAAAGAAGTTTCTCAGAAAGCTTCTTTCTCTTTGTTATCGGAGTATGTTTCCTTTGTTCCTACAGTATTCAAAGGGATCAGAAATATCTGTTCTGATATTCCACAGAAATAAGGCTAGCAAAGAGATCCACGAAATACAGATGTAACTCTGTGAGTGGAAGTCACATATCCCAGAGCAGTTTCTCAGAAAGCTTCTTTCCAGATTTCATCGGAGGATATTTCCTTTTTCACCATAGCCCTCTATGGGCTTCCAAATATCACTTTGCCAATTCCACAAGAACTGTCTTAGCGAAAGGCTTCTTGAGGGGAAAGCTGTAACTCTGAGAGATGATTTCACAGAACACAAAGAAGTTTCTCAGAAAGCTTCTTTCTCTTTGTTATCGGAAGGTATTTCCTTTGTCCCTATAGTCTTCAAAGGGATCCGAAATATCTGTTCTCAGATTCCACAGAAATAAGGCTAGCAAAGAGATCCACGAAATACAGATGTAACTCTGTGAGTGGAAGTCACATATCACAGAGCAGTTTCTCAGAAAGCTTCTTTACAGATTTCATCGGAGGATATTTCCTTTTTCACCATATCCCTCTATGGGCTTCCACATATCACTTTGCCAATTCCACAAGAACTGTCTTAGCGAAAGGCTTCTTGAGAGGAAAGCTGTAACTCTGTGAGATGATTTCACAGAACACAAAGAAGTTTTCAGAAAGCTTCTTTCTCTTTTTTATGGTAGGATATTTCCTTTGGCCCTACAGTCTTCAAAGGGATCCGAAATATCTGTTCTCAGATTCCACAGAAATAAGGCTAGCAAAGAGATCCACGAAATACAGATGTAACTCTGTGAGTGGAAGTCACATATCACAGAGCAGTTTCTCAGAAAGCTTCTTTCCAGATTTCATCGGAGGATATTTCCTTTTTCACCATAGCCCTCTATGAGCCTCCAAATATCCCTTTGCCAATTCCACAATAACTGTCTTAGCGAAAGGCTTCTTGAGGGGAAAGCTGTAACTCTGTGAGATGATTTCACAGAACACAAAGAAGTTTCTCAGAAAGCTTCTTTCTCTTTGTTATCGGAGGATATTTTCTTCGTCCCTATAGTCTTCAAAGGGATCCGAAATATCTGTTCTGAGATTCCACAGAAATAAGGCTAGCAAAGAGATCCACGAAATACAGATGTAACTCTGTGAGTGGAAGTCACATATCCCAGAGCAGTTTCTCAGAAAGCTTCTTTCCAGATTTCATCGGAGGATATTTCCTTTTTCACCATAGCCCTCTATGGGCTTCCAAATATCACTTTGCCAATTCCACAAGAACTGTCTTAGCGAAAGGCTTCTTGAGGGGAAAGCTGTAACTCTGTGTGATGATTTCACAGAACACAAAGAAGTTTTCAGAAAGCTTCTTTCTCTTTGTTATGGGAGGATATTTCCTTTGTCCCTATAGTCTTCAAAGGGATCCGAAATATCTGTTCTCAGATTCCACAGAAATAAGGCTAGCAAAGAGATCCACGAAATACAGATGTAACTCTGTGAGTGGAAGTCAGATATCCCAGAGCAGTTTCTCAGAAAGCTTCTTTCCAGATTTCATCTGAGGATATTTCCTTTTCACCATAGCCCTCTATGGGCTTCCAAATATCACTTTGCCAATTCCACAAGAACTGTCTTAGCGAAAGGCTTCTTGAGGGGAAAGCTGTAACTCTTTGAGATGATTTCAGAGAACACAATGAAGTTTCTCAGAAAGCTTCTTTCTCTTTGTTATCGGAGGATATTTCCTTTGGCCCTATAGTCTTCAAAGGGATCCGAAATATCTGTTCTCAGATTCCACAGAAATAAGGCTAGCAAAGAGATCCACGAAATACAGATGTAACTCTGTGAGTGGAAGTCACATATCCCAGAGCAGTTTCTCAGAAAGCTTCTTTCCAGATTTCATCGGAGGATATTTCCTTTTTCACCATAGCCCTCTATGGGCTTCCAGATATCACTTTGCCAATTCCACAAGAACTGTCTTAGTGAAAGGCTTCTTGAGGGGAAAGCTGTAACTCTGTGAGATGATTTCAGAGAACACAAAGAAGTTTTTCAGAAAGCTTCTTTCTCTTTGTTATGGGAGGATATTTCCTTTGGCCCTATCGTCTTCAAAGGGATCCGAATTATCTGTTCTCAGATTCCACAGAAATAAGGCTAGCAAAGAGATCCACGAAATACAGATGTAACTCTGTGAGTGGAAGTCACATATCACAGAGCAGTTTCCCAGAAAGCTTCTTTCCACATTTCATCGGAGGATAGTTCCTTTTTCACCATAGCCCTCTATGGGCTTCCAAATATCCCTTTGACAATTCCACAAGAACTGTCTTAGCGAAAGGCTTCTTGAGGGGAAAGCTGGAACTCTGTGAGATGATTTCACAGAACACAAAGAACTTTCTCAGAAAGCTTCTTTCTCTTTGTTATGGGAGGATATTTCCTTTGTCCCTACAGTCTTCAAAGGGATCCGAAATATCTGTTCTCAGATTCCACAGAAATAAGGCTAGCAAAGAGATCCACGAAATACAGATGTAACTCTGTCAGTGGAAGTCACGTATCACAGAGCAGTTTCTCAGAAAGCTTCTTTCCAGATTTCATCGGAGGATATTTCCTTTTTCACCATAGCCCTCTATGGGCTTCCAAATATCACTTTGACGATTCCACAAGAACTGTCTTAGCGAAAGGCTTCTTGAGAGGAAAGCTGTAACTCTGTGAGATGATTTCACAGAACACAAAGAAGTTTCTCAGAAAGCTTCTTTCTCTTTGTTATCGGAGGATATTTCCTTTGGCCCTATAGTCTTCAAAGGGATCCGAAATATCTGTTCTCAGATTCCACAGAAATAAGGCTAGCAAAGAGATCCACGAAATACAGATGTAACTTTGTGAGTGGAAGTCACATATCACAGAACAGTTTCTCAGAAAGCTTCTTTCCAGATTTCATCGGAGGATATTTCCTTTTTCACCATAGCCGTCTATGGGCTTCCAAATATCACTTTGCCAATTCCACAAGAACTGTCTTAGCGAAAGGCTTCTTGAGGGGAAAGCTGTAACTCTGTGAGATGATTTCACAGAACACAAAGAAGTTTCTCAGAAAGCTTCTTTCTCTTTGTTATCGGAGGATATTTCCTTTGGCCCTATAGTCTTCAAAGGGATCCGAAATATCTGTTCTCAGATTCCACAGAAATAAGGCTAGCAAAGAGATCCACGAAATACAGATGTAACTCTGTGAGTGGAAGTCACATATCACAGAGCAGTTTCTCAGAAAGCTTCTTTACAGATTTCATCGGAGGATATTTCCTTTTTCACCATATCCCTCTATGGGCTTCCACATATCACTTTGCCAATTCCACAAGAACTGTCTTAGCGAAAGGCTTCTTGAGGGGAAAGCTGTAACTCTGTGAGATGATTTCACAGAACACAAAGAAGTTTTCAGAAAGCTTCTTTCTCTTTTTTATGGGAGGATATTTCCTTTGTCCCTACAGTCTTCAAAGGGATCCGAAATATCTGTTCTCAGATCCCACAGAAATAGGGCTAGCAAAGAGATCCACGAAATACAGATGTAACTCTGTGAGTGGAAGTCACATATCCCAGAGCAGTTTCTCAGAAAGCTTCTTTTCAGATTTCATCGGAGGATATTTCCTTTTTCACCATAGCCCTCTACGGGCTTCCAAATATCCCTATGCCAATTCCACAAGAACTGTCTTAGCGAAAGGCTTCTTGAGGGGAAAGCTGTAACTCTGTGAGATGATTTCACAGAACACAAAGAAGTTTCTCAGAAAGCTTCTTTCTCTTTGTTATCGGAGTATATTTCCTTTGTCCCTACAGTATTCAAAGGGATCCGAAATATCTGTTCTGAGATTCCACAGAAATAAGGCTAGCAAAGAGATCCACGAAATACAGATGTAACTCTGTGAGTGGAAGTCACATATCCCAGAGCAGTTTCTCAGAAAGCTTCTTTCCAGGTTTCATCGGAGGATATTTACTTTTTCACCATAGCCCTCTATGGGCTTCCAAATATCACTTTGCCAATTCCACAAGAACTGTCTTAGCGAAAGGCTTCTTGACGGGAAAGCTGTAAGTCTGTGAGATGATTTCACAGAACACAAAGAAGTTTCTCAGAAAGCTTCTTTCTCTTTGTTATCGGAGGATATTTCCTTTTGCCCTATAGTCTTCAAAGGGATCCGAAATATCTGTTCTCAGATTCCACAGAAATAAGGCTAGCAAAGAGACCCACGAAATACAGATGTAACTCTGTGAGTGGAAGTCACATATCACAGAGCAGTTTCTCAGAAAGCTTCTTTCCAGATTTCATCTGAGGATATTTCCTTTTTCACCATAGCCCTCTATGGGCTTCCAAATATCACTTTGCCAATTAAACAAGAACTGTCTTAGCGAAAGGCTTCTTGAGGGGAAAGCTGTAACTCTGTGAGATGAATTCACAGAACACAAAGAAGTTTCTCAGAAAGCTTCTTTCTCTTTGTTATCGGAGTATATTTCCTTTGTCCCTACAGTATTCAAAGGGATCCGAAATATCTGTTCTGAGATTCCACAGAAATAAGGCTAGCAAAGAGATCCACGAAATACAGATGTAACTCTGTGAGTGGAAGTCACATATCACAGAGCAGTTTCTCAGAAAGCTTCTTTCCAGATTTCCTCGGAGGATATTTCCTTTTTCACCATAGCCCTCTATGGGCTTCCAAATATCACTTTGCCAATTCCACAAGAACTGTCTTAGCGAAAGGCTTCTTGAGGGGAAAGCTGTAACTCTGTGAGATGATTTCACAGAACACAATGAAGTTTCTCAGAAAGCTTCTTTCTCTTTGTTATCGGAGGATATTTCCTTTTGCCCTATAGTCTTCAAAGGGATCCGAAATATCTGTTCTCACATTCCACAGAAATAAGGCTAGCAAAGAGATCCACGAAATACAGATGTAACTCTGTGAGTGGAAGTCACATATCGCAGAGCAGTTTCTCAGAAAGCTTCTTTCCAGATTTCATCAGAGGATACTTCCTTTTCCACCGTAGCCCTCTATGGGCTTCCAAATATCACTTTGCCAATTCCACAAGAACTGTCTTAACGAAAGGCTTCTTGAGGGGAAAGCTGTAACTCTGTGTGATGATTTCACAGAACACAAAGAAGTTTCTCAGAAAGCTTCTTTCTCTTTGTTATCGGAGGATATTTCCTTTGGCCCTATAGTCTCCAAAGGGATCCGAAATATCTGTTCTCAGATTCCACAGAAAAAAGGCTAGCAAAGAGATCCACGAAATACACATGTAACTCTGTGAGTGGAAGTCACATATCACAGAGCAGTTTCTCAGAAAGCTTCTTTCCAGATTTCATCGGAGGATATTTCCTTTTTCACCATAGCCCTCTAGGGGTTCCAAATATCACTTTGCCAATTCCACAAGAACTGTCTTAGCGAAAGGCTGCTTGAGGGGAAAGCTGTAACTCTGTGAGATGATTTCACAGAACACAAAGAAGTTTTCAGAAAGCTTCTTTCTCTTTGTTATGGGAGGATATTTCCTTTTTCCCTACAGTCTTCAAAGGGATCCGAAATATCTGTTCTCAGATTCCACAGAAATAAGGCTAGCAAAGAGATCCACGAAATACAGATGTAACTCTGTGAGTGGAAGTCACATATCACAGAGCAGTTTCTCAGAAAGCTTCTTTCCAGATTTCATCGGAGGATATTTCTTTTTTCACCATAGCCCTCTATGGGCTTCCAAATATCACTTTGACGATTCCACAAGAACTGTCTTAGCGAAAGGCTTCTTGAGGGGAAAGCTGTAACTCTGTGAGATGATTTCACAGAACACAATGAAGTTTCTCAGAAAGCTTCTTTTTCTTTGTAATCGGAGGATATTTCCTTTGGCCCTATAGTCTTCAAAAGGATCCGAAATATCTGTTCTCAGATTCCACAGAAATAAGGCTAGCAAAGAGATCCACGAAATACAGATGTAACTCTGTGAGTGGAAGTCACATATCGCAGAGCAGTTTCTCAGAAAGCTTCTTTCCAGATTTCATCAGAGGATACTTCCTTTTCCACCGTAGCCCTCTATGGGCTTCCAAATATCACTTTGCCAATTCCACAAGAACTGTCTTAACGAAAGGCTTCTTGAGGGGAAAGCTGTAACTCTGTGAGATGATTTCACAGAACACAAAGAAGTTTCTCAGAAAGTTTCTTTCTCTTTGTTATCGGAGGATATTTCCTTTGGCCCTATAGTCTTCAAAGGGATCCGAAATATCTGTTCTCAGATTCCACAGAAATAAGGCTAGCAAAGAGATCCACGAAATACAGATGTAACTCTGTGAGTGGAAGTCACATATCACAGAGCAGTTTCCCAGAAAATTTTTCCAGATTTCATCTGAGGATATTTCCTTTTTCACCATAGCCCTCTATGGGCTTCCAAATATCACTTTGCCAATTCCACAAGAACTGTCTTAGCGATAGGCTTCTTGAGGGGAAAGCTGTAACTCTGTGAGATGATTTCACAGAACACAAAGAAGTTTCTCAGAAAGCTTCTTTCTATTTGTTATCGGAGGATATTTCCTTTGGCCCTATTGTCTTCAAAGGGATCCGAAATATCTGTTCTCACATTCCACAGAAATAAGGCTAGCAAAGAGATCCACGAAATACAGATGTAACTCTGTGAGTGGAAGTCACATATCACGGAGCAGTTTCTCAGAAAGCTTCTTTCCAGATTTCATCGGAGGATATTTCCTTATTCACCATAGCCCTCTATGGGCTTCCAAATATCACTTTGACAGTTCCACAAGAACTGTCTCAGCGAAAGGCTTATTGAGGGGAAAGCTGTAACTCTGTGAGATGATTTCACAGAACACAAAGAAGTTTTCAGAAAGCTTCTTTCTCTTTGTTATGCGGGGATATTTCCTTTGGCCCTATAGTCTTCAAAGGGATCCGAAATATCTGTTCTCAGATTCCACAGAAATAAGGCTAGCAAAGAGATCCACGAAATACGGATGTAACTCTGTGAGTGGAAGTCACATATCACAGAGCAGTTTCTCAGAAAGCTTCTTTCCAGATTTCATCTGAGGATATTTCCTTTTTCACCATAGCCCTCTATGGGCTTCCAAATATCACTTTGCCAATTCCACAAGAACTGTCTTAGCGAAAGGCTCCTTGAGGGATAAGCTGTAACTCTGTGAGGTGATTTCAAGGAACACAAAGAAGTTTCTCAGAAAGCTTCTTTCTCTTTGTTATCGGAGGGTATTTACTTTGTCCCTATAGCCTTCAAAGGGATCCGAAATATCTGTTCTCAGATTCCACAGAAATAAGGCTAGCAAAGAGATCCACGAAATACAGATGTAAGTCTGTGAGTGGAAGTGACATATCACAGAGCAGTGTCTCAGAAAGCTTCTTTCCAGATTTCATCGGAGGATATTTCCTTTTTCACCATAGCCCTCTATGGGTTTCCAAGTATCACTTTTTAAATTCCACAAGAACTGTCTTAGCGAAAGGCTTCTTGAGGGGAAAGCTGTAACTCTGTGCGATGATTTCACAGAACACAAAGAAGTTTCTCAGAAAGCTCCTTTCTCTTTGTTATCGGAGAATATTTCCTTTGGCCCTATAGTCTTCAAAGGGATCCGAAATATCTGTTCTCAGATTCCACAGAAATAAGGCTAGCAAAGAGATCCACGAAATACAGATGTAACTCTGTGAGTGGAAGTCACATATCACAGAGCAGTTTCTCAGAAAGCTTCTTTCCAGATTTCATCGGAGGATATTTCCTTTTTCAAGATAGCCCTCTATGGGCTTCCAAATATCACTTTGACAATTCCACAAGAACTGTCTTAGCGAAAGGCTTCTTGAGGGGAAAGCTGTAACTCTGTGAGATGATTTCACAGAACACAAAGAAGTTTCTCAGAAAGCTTCTTTCTCTTTGTTATCGGAGTATATTTCCTTTGTCCCTACAGTCTTCAAAGGGATCCGAAATATCTGTTCTCAGATTCCACAGAAATAAGGCTAGCAAAGAGATCCATGAAATACAGATGTAACTCTGTGAGTGGAAGTCACATATCCCAGAGAAGTTTCTCAGAAAGCTTCTTTCCAGATTTCATCTGAGGATATTTCCTTTTTCACCATAACCCTCTATGGGCTTCCAAATATCACTTTGACAATTCCACAAGAACTGTCTTAGCGAAAGGCTTCCTGAGGGGAAAGCTGTAACTCTGTGAGATGATTTCACAGAACACAATGAAGTTTCTCAGAAAGCTCCTTTCTCTTTGTTATCGGAGAATATTTCCTTTGGCCCTATAGTCTTCAAAGGGATCCGAAATATCTGTTCTCAGATTCCACAGAAATAAGGCTAGCAAAGAGATCCACGAAATACAGATGTAACTCTGTGAGTGGAAGTCACATATCACAGAGCAGATTCTCAGAAAGCTTCTTTCCAGATTTCATCTGAGGATATTTCCGTTTTCACCATAGCCCTCTATGGGCTTCCAAATATCACTTTGCCAATTCCACAAGAACTGTCTTAGCGAAAGGCTTCTTGAGGGGAAAGCTGTAACTCTGTGAGATGATTTCACAGAACACAAAGAAGTTTCTCATAAAGTTTCTTTCTCTTTGTTATCGGAGGATATTTCCTTTGGCCCTATAGTCTTCAAAGGGATCCGAAATATCTGTTCTCAGATTCCACAGAAATAAGGCTAGCAAAGAGATCCACGAAATACAGATGTAACTCTGTGAGTGGAAGTCACATATCACAGAGGAGTTTCTCAGAAAGCTTCTTTCCAGATTTCATCTGAGGATATTTCCTTTTTCACCATTGCTATCTATGGGCTTCCAAATATCACTTTGCCAATTCCACAAGAACTGTCTTAGCGAAAGGCTTCTTGAGGGGAAAGCTGTAACTCTGTGAGATGATTTCACAGAACACAAAGAAGTTTTCAGAAAGCTTCTTTTTCTTTTTTTTATGGGAGGATATTTCCTTTGTCCCTACAGTCTTCAAAGGGATCCGAAATATCTGTTCTCACATTCCACAGAAATAAGGCTAGCAAAGAGATCCACGAAATACAGATGTAACTCTGTGAGTGGAAGTCACATATCACAGAGGAGTTTCTCAGAAAGCTTCTTTCCAGATTTCATTGGAGGATATTTCTTTTTTCACCATAGCCCTCTATGGGCTTCCAAATATCACTTTGACGATTCCACAAGAACTGTCTTAGCGAAAGGCTTCTTGAGGGGAAAGCTGTAACTCTGTGAGATGATTTCACAGAACACAAAGAAGTTTTCAGAAAGCTTCTTTCCCTTTTTTATGGGAGGATATTTCCTTTGTCCCTACAGTCTTCAAAGGGATCCGAAATATCTGTTCTCAGATTCCACAGAAATAAGGCTAGCAAAGAGATCCACGAAATACAGATGTAGCTCTGTGAGTGGAAGTCACATATCACAGAGCACTTTCTCAGAAAGCTTCTTTCCAGATTTCATCGGAGGATATTTCCTTTTTCAAGATAGCCCTCTATAGGCTTCCAAATATCACTTTGACAATTCCACAAGAACTGTCTTAGCGAAAGGCTTCTTGAGGGGAAAGCTGTAACTCTGTGAGACGATTTCACAGAACACAAAGAAGTTTCTCAGAAAGCTTCTTTCTCTTTGTTATTGGAGTATATTTCCTTTGTCCCTACAGTCTTGAAAGGGATCCGAAATATCTGTTCTCAGATTCCACAGAAATAAGGCTAGCAAAGAGATCCATGAAATACAGATGTAACTCTGTGAGTGGAAGTCACATATCCCAGAGAAGTTTCTAAGAAAGCTTCTTTCCAGATTTCATCTGAGGATATTTCCTTTTTCACCATAACCCTCTATGGGCTTCCAAATATCACTTTGACAATTCCACAAGAACTGTCTTAGCGAAAGGCTTCCTGAGGGGAAAGCTGTAACTCCGTGAGATGATTTCACAGAACACAATGAAGTTTCTCAGAAAGCTTCTTTCTCTTTGGAATCGGAGGATATTTCCTTTGGCCCTATAGTCTTTAAAACGATCCGAAATATCTGTTCTCAGATTCCACAGAAATAAGGCTAGCAAAGAGATCCAAGAAATACAGATGTAACTCTGTGAGCGGAAGTCACATATGGCAGAGCAGTTTCTCAGAAAGCTTCTTTCCAGATTTCATCTGAGGATACTTCCTTTTTCACCATAGCCCTCTATGGTCTTCCAAATATCACTTTGCCAATTCCACAAGAACTGTCTTAACGAAAGGCTTCTTGAGGGGAAAGCTGTAACTCTGTGAGATGATTTCACAGAACACAAAGAAGTTTCTCAGAAAGCTTCTTTCTCTTTGTTATCGGAGGATATTTCCTTTGGCCCTATAGTCTCAAAGGGATCCGAAATATCTGTTCTCAGATTCCACAGAAATAAGGCTAGCAAAGAGATCCGCGAAATACAGATGTAACTCTGTGAGTGGAAGTCACATATCCCAGAGCAGTTTCTCAGAAAGTTTTTTTCCAGATTTCATCTGAGGATATTTCCTTTTTCACCATAGCCCTCTATGGGCTTCCAAATATCACTTTGCCAATTCCACAAGAACTGTCTTAACGAAAGGCTTCTTGACGGGAAAGCTGTAACTCTGTGAGATGATTTCACAGAACACAAAGAAGTTTTCAGAAAGCTTCTTTCTCTTTTTTATGGTAGGATATTTCCTTTGGCCCTATAGTCTTCAAAGGGATCTGAAGTATCTGTTCTCAGATTCCCCAGAAATAAGGCTAGCAAAGAGATCCACGAAATACAGATGTAACTCTGTGAGTGGAAGTCACATATCACAGAGCAGTGTCTCAGAAAGCTTCTTTCCAGATTTCATCGGAGGATATTTCCTTTTTCACCATAGCCCTCTATGGGTTTCCAAGTATCACTTTTTAAATTCCACAAGAACTGTCTTAGCGAAAGGCTTCTTGAGGGGAAAGCTGTAACTCTGTGCGATGATTTCACAGAACACAAAGAAGTTTCTCAGAAAGCTCCTTTCTCTTTGTTATCGGAGAATATTTCCTTTGGCCCTATAGTCTTCAAAGGGATCCGAAATATCTGTTCTCAGATTCCACAGAAATAAGGCTAGCAAAGAGATCCACGAAATACAGATGTAACTCTGTGAGTGGAAGTCACATATCACAGAGCAGATTCTCAGAAAGCTTCTTTCCAGATTTCATCTGAGGATATTTCCGTTTTCACCATAGCCCTCTATGGGCTTCCAAATATCACTTTGCCAATTCCACAAGAACTGTCTTAGCGAAAGGCTTCTTGAGGGGAAAGCTGTAACTCTGTGAGATGATTTCACAGAACACAAAGAAGTTTCTCAGAAAGTTTCTTTCTCTTTGTTATCGGAGGATATTTCCTTTGGCCCTATAGTCTTCAAAGGGATCCGAAATATCTGTTCTCAGATTCCACAGAAATAAGGCTAGCAAAGAGATCCACGAAATACAGATGTAACTCTGTGAGTGGAAGTCACATATCACAGAGGAGTTTCTCAGAAAGCTTCTTTCCAGATTTCATCTGAGGATATTTCCTTTTTCACCATTGCTATCTATGGGCTTCCAAATATCACTTTGCCAATTCCACAAGAACTGTCTTAGCGAAAGGCTTCTTGAGGGGAAAGCTGTAACACTGTGAGATGATTTCACAGAACACGAAGACGTTTCTCAGAAAGCTTCTTTCTCTTTGTTATCGGAGGATATTTCCTTTGGCCCTATAGTCTTCCAAGGGATCCGAAATATCTGTTCTCAGATTCCACAGAAATAAGGCTAGCAAAGAGATCCACGAAATACAGATGTAACTCTGTGAGTGGAAGTCACATATCTCAGAGCAGTTTCTCAGAAAGCTTCTTTCCAGATTTCATCGGAGGATATTTCCTTTTTCACCATAGCCCTCTATGGGCTTCCAAATATCACTTTGCCAATTCCACAAGAACTGTCTTAGCGAAAGGCTTCTTGAGGGGAAAGCTGTAACTCTGTGAGATGATTTCACAGAACACAAAGAAGTTTTCAGAAAGCTTCTTTCCCTTTTTTATGGGAGGATATTTCCTTTGTCCCTACAGTCTTCAAAGGGATCCGAAATATCTGTTCTCAGATTCCACAGAAATAAGGCTAGCAAAGAGATCCACGAAATACAGATGTAACTCTGTGAGTGGAAGTCACATATCACAGAGCAGTTTCTCAGAAAGCTTCTTTCCAGATTTCATCGGAGGATATTTCCTTTTTCAAGATAGCCCTCTATGGGCTTCCAAATATCACTTTGACAATTCCACAAGAACTGTCTTAGCGAAAGGCTTCCTGAGGGGAAAGCTGTAACTCTGTGAGACGATTTCTCAGAACACAAAGAAGTTTCTCAGAAAGCTTCTTTCTCTTTGTTATCGGAGTATATTTCCTTTGTCCCTACAGTCTTCAAAGGGATCCGAAATATCTGTTCTCAGATTCCACAGAAATAAGTCTAGCAAAGAGATCCATGAAATACAGATGTAACTCTGTGAGTGGAAGTCACATATCCCAGAGAAGTTTCTCAGAAAGCTTCTTTCCAGATTTCATCTGAGGATATTTCCTTTTTCACCATAACCCTCTATGGGCTTCCAAATATCACTTTGACAATTACACAAGAACTGTCTTAGCGAAAGGCTTCCTGAGGGGAAAGCTGTAACTCTGTGAGATGATTTCACAGAACACAATGAAGTTTCTCAGAAAGCTTCTTTCTCTTTGGAATCGGAGGATATTTCCTTTGGCCCTATAGTCTTTAAAAGGATCCGAAATATCTGTTCTCAGATTCCACAGAAATAAGGCTAGCAAAGAGATCCACGAAATACAGATGTAACTCTGTGAGCGGAAGTCACATATCGCAGAGCAGTTTCTCAGAAAGCTTCTTTCCAGATTTCATCTGAGGATACTTCCTTTTTCACCATAGCCCTCTATGGGCTTCCAAATATCACTTTGCCAATTCCACAAGAACTGTCTTAACGAAATTCTTCTTGAGGGGAAAGCTGTAACTCTGTGAGATGATTTCACAGAACACAAAGAAGTTTCTCAGAAAGCTTCTTTCTCTTTGTTATCGGAGGATATTTCCTTTGGCCCTATAGTCTCAAAGGGATCCGAAATATCTGTTCTCAGATTCCACAGAAATAAGGCTAGCAAAGAGATCCACGAAATACAGATGTAACTATGTGAGTGGAAGTCACATATCCCAGAGCAGTTTCTCAGAAAGCTTCTTTCCAGATTTCATCTGAGGATATTTCCTTTTTCACCATAGCCCTCTATGGGCTTCCAAATATCACTTTGCCAATTCCACAAGAACTGTCTTAGCGAAAGGCTTCTTGACGGGAAAGCTGTAACTCTGTGAGATGATTTCACAGAACACAAAGAAGTTTTCAGAAAGCTTCTTTCTCTTTTTTATGGTAGGATATTTCCTTTGGCCCTATAGTCTTCAAAGGGATCCGAAGTATCTGTTCTCAGATTCCCCAGAAATAAGGCTAGCAAAGAGATCCACGAAATACAGATGTAACTCTGTGAGTGGAAGTCACATATCACAGAGCAGTTTCTCAGAAAGCTTCTTTCCAGATTTCATCGGAGGATATTTCCTTTTTCACCATAGCCCTCTATGGGCTTCCAAATATCACTTTGCCAATTCCACAAGAACTGTCTTAGCGAAAGGCTTCTTGCGGGGAAAGCTGTATCTCTGTGAGGTGATTTCACAGAACACAAAGAAGTTTCTCAGAAAGCCTCTTTCTCTTTGTTATCGGAGGATATTTCCTCTGGCCTTATAGTCTTCAAAGGGATCCGAAATATCTGTTCTCACATTCCACAGAAATAAGGCTAGCAAAGAGATCCACGAAATACAGATGTAACTCTGTGAGTGGAAGTCACATATCACAGAGCAGTTTCTCAGAAAGCTTCTTTCCAGATTTCATCGGAGGATATTTCCTTTTTCACCGTAGCCCTCTATGGGCTTCCAAATATCACTTTGCCAATTCCACAAGAACTGTCTTAGCGAAAGGCTTCTTGAGGGAAAAGCTGTAACTCTGTGAGGTGATTTCACAGAACACAAAGAAGTTTCTCAATAAGCTTTTTTCTCTTTGTTATCGGAGGATATTTCCTTTGTCCCTATAGCCTTCAAAGGGATCCGAAATATCTGTTCTCAGATTCCACAGAAATAAGGCTAGCAAAGAGATCCACGAAATACAGATGTAACTCTGTGAGTGGAAGTGACATATCACAGAGCAGTGTCTCAGAAAGCTTCTTTCCAGATTTCATCGGAGGATATTTCCTTTTTCACCATAGCCCTCTATGGGCTTCCAAGTATCACTTTTCAAATTACACAAGAACTGTCTTACCGAAAGGCTTCTTGAGGGGAAAGCTGTAACTCTGTGCGATGATTTCACAGAACACAAAGAAGTTTCTCAGAAAGCTTCTTTCTCTTTATTATCGGAGGATATTTCCTTTGGCCCTATAGTCTTCCAAAGGATCCGAAATATCTGTTCTCAGATTCCACAAAAATAAGGCTAGCAAAGAGATCCACGAAATACAGATGTAACTCTGTGAGTGGAAGTCACATATCTCAGAGCAGTTTCTCAGAAAGCTTCTTTCCAGATTTCATCGGAGGATACTTCCTTTTTCACCATAGCCCTCTATGGGCTTCCAAATATCACTTTGCCAATTCCACAAGAACTGTCTTAGCGAAAGGCTTCTTGAGGGGAAAGCTGTAACTCTGTGAGATGATTTCACAGAACACAAAGAAGTTTCTCAGAAAGCTTCTTTCTCTTTGTTATCGGAGGATATTTCCTTTGGCCCAATAGTCTTCAAAGGGATCCGAAATATCTGTTCTCAGATTCCACAGAAAAAAGGCTAGCAAAGAGATCCACGAAATACAGATGTAACTCTGTGAGTGAAAGTCACATATCACAGAGCAGTTTCTCAGAAAGCTTCTTTCCAGATTTCATCGGAGGATATTTCCTTTTTCACCATAGCCGTCTATGGGCTTCCAAATATCACTTTGCCAATTCCACAAGAACTGTCTTAGCGAAAGGCTTCTTGAGGGGAAAGCTGTAACTCTGTGAGATGATTTCACAGAACACAAAGAAGTTTCTCAGAAAGCTTCTTTCTCTTTGTCATCGGAGGATATTTCCTTTGGCCCTATAGTCTTCAAAGGGATCCGAAATATCTGTTCTCATATTCCACAGAAATAAGGCTAGCAAAGAGATCCACGAAATACGGATGTAACTCTGTGAGTGGAAGTCACATATCACAGAGCAGTTTCTCAGAAAGCTTCTTTGCAGATTTCATCGGAGGATATTTCCTTTTTCACCATAGCCCTCTATGGGCTTCCAAATATCACTTTGCCAATTCCACAAGAACTGTCTTAGCGAAAGGCTTCTTGAGGGATAAGCTGTAACTCTGTGAGGTGATTTCACAGAACACAAAGAAGTTTCTCAGAAATCTTCTTTCTCTTTGTTATCGGAGGGTATTTACTTTGTCCCTATAGCCTTCAAAGGGATCCGAAATATCTGTTCTCAGATTCCACAGAAATAAGGCTAGCAAAGAGATCCACAAAATACAGATGTAACTCTGTGAGTGGAAGTGACATATCACAGAGAAGTGTCTCAGAAAGCTTCTTTCCAGATTTCATCGGAGAATATTTCCTTTTTCACCATAGCCCTCTATGGGTTTCCAAGTATCATTTTTTAAATTCCACAAGAACTGTCTTAGCGAAAGGCTTCTTGAGGGGAAAGCTGTAACTCTGTGCGATGATTTCACAGAACACAAAGAAGTTTCTCAGAAAGCTTCTTTCTCTTTGTTATGGGAGGATATTTACTTTGGCCCAACAGTCTTCAAAGGGATCCGAAATATCTGTTCTCAGATTCCACAGAAAAAAGGCTAGCAAAGAGATCCACGAAATACAGATGTAACTCTGTGAGTGGAAGTCACATATCACAGAGCAGTTTCTCAGAAAGCTTCTTTCCAGATTTCATCGGAGGATATTTCCTTTTTCACCATAGCCGTCTATGGGCTTCCAAATATCACTTTGCCAATTCCACAAGAACTGTCTTAGCGAAAGGCATCTTGAGGGGAAAGCTGTAACTCTGTGAGATGATTTCACAGAACACAAAGAAGTTTCTCAGAAAGCTTCTTTCTCTTTGTTATCGGAGGATATTTCCTTTGGCCCTATAGTCTTCAAAGGGATCCGAAATATCTGTTCTCACATTCCCCAGAAAAAAGGCTAGCAAAGAGATCCACGAAATACAGATGTAACTCTGTGAGTGGAAGTCACATATCACAGAGCACTTTCTCAGAAAGCTTCTTTCCAGATTTCATCTGAGGATATTTCCTTTTTAACCATAGCCCTCTATGGGCTTCCAAATATCACTTTGCCAATTCCACAAGAACTGTCTTAGGGAAAGGCTTCTTGCGGGGAAAGCTGTAACTCTGTGAGGTGATTTCACAGAACACAAAGAAGTTTCTCAGAAAGCTTCTTTCTCTTTGTTATCGGAGGATATTTCCTTTGGCCCTATAGTCTTCAAAGGGATCCGAAATATCTGTTCTCAGATTCCACAGAAATAATGTTAGCAAAGAGATCCACGAAATACAGATGTAACTCTGTGAGTGGAAGTCACATATCACAGAGCAGTTTCTCAGAAAGCTTCTTTCCAGATTTCATCGGAGGATATTTCCTTTTTCACCATAGCACTCTATGGGCTTCCAAGTATCACTTTGCCAATTCCACAAGAACTGTCTTAGCGAAAGACTTCTTGAGGGGAAAGCTGTAACTCTGTGAGATGATTTCACAGAACACAATGAAGTTTCTCAGAAAGCTTCTTTCTCTTTGTAATCGGAGGATATTTCCTTTGGCCCTAAGGTCTTCAAAGGGATCCGAAATATCTGTTCTCAGATTCCACAGAAATAAGGCTAGCAAAGAGATGCACGAAATACAGATGTAACTCTGTGAGTGGAAGTCACATATCACAGAGTAGTTTCTCAGAAAGCTTCTTTCCAGATTTCATCGGAGGATATTTCCTTTTTCACCATAGCCCTCTATGGGCTTACAAATATCACTTTGCCAATTCCACAAGAACTGTCTTAGCGAAAGGCTTCTTGAGGGGAAAGCTGTAACTCTGTGAGATGATTTCACAGAACACAAAGAAGTTTCTCAGAAA
The DNA here is from genome assembly GCF_049350105.2 of Macaca mulatta. NCBI lineage: Eukaryota > Metazoa > Chordata > Mammalia > Primates > Cercopithecidae > Macaca > Macaca mulatta. Next base: position 36,112,902 of record NC_133417.1, read on the forward strand.
GCTTCTTTCTCTTTGTTATCGGAGGATATCTCCTTGGGCCCTATAGTCTTCAAAGGGATCCGAAATATCTGTTCTCAGATTCCACAGAAATAAGGCTAGCAAAGAGATCCACGAAATACAGATGTAACTCTGTGAGTGGAGTCACATATCCCAGAGCAGTTTTTTCAGAAAGTTTCTTTCCAGATTTCGTCGGAGGATACTTCCTTTTTCACCATAGCCCTCTATGGGCTTCCAAATATCACTTTGCCATTTCCACAAGAACTGTCTTAGCGAAAGGCTTCTTGAGGGGAAAGCTGTAACTCTGTGAGATGATTTCACAGAACACAAAGAAGTTTCTCAGAAAGCTTCTTTCTCTTTGTTATCGGAGGATATTTCCTTTGGCCCTATAGTCTTCAAAGGGATCCGAAATATCTGTTCTCAGATTCCCCAGAAATAAGGCTAGCAAGGAGATCCACGAAATACAGATGTAACTCTGTGAGTGGAAGTCACATATCACAGAGCAATTTCTCAGAAAGCTTCTTTCCAGATTTCATCGGAGGATACTTCCTTTTTCACCATAGCCCTCTATGGGCTTCCAAATATCACTTTGCCAATTCCACAAGAACTGTCTTAGCGAAAGGCTTCTTGAGGGGAAAGCTGTAACTCTGTGAGATGATTTCACAGAACACAAAGAAGTTTCTCAGAAAGCTTCTTTCTCTTTGTTATCGGAGGATATTTCCTTTGGCCCTATAGTCTTCAAAGGGATCCGAAATATCTGTTCTCAGATTCCACAGAAATCAGGCTAGCAAGGAGATCCACGAAATACAGATGTAACTCTGGGAGTGGAAGTCACATATCCCAGAGCCGTTTCTCAGAAAGCTTCTTTCCAGATTTCATCTGAGGATATTTCCTTTTTCACCATAGCCCTCTATGGGCTTCCAAATATCACTTTGACAATTACACAGGAACTATCTTAGCGAAAGGCTTCTTGAGGGGAAAGCTGTAACTCTGTGAGATGATTTCACAGAACACAAAGAAGTTTTCAGAAAACTTCTTTCTCTTTGTTATCGGAGGATATTTCCTTTGTCCCTACAGTCTTCAAAGGGATCCGAAATATCTGTTCTCAGATTCCACAGAAATAAGGCTAGCAAAGAGATCGACGAAATACAGATGTAACTCTGTGAGTGGAAGTCACATATCACAGAGCAGTTTCTCAGAAAGCTTCTTTCCAGATTTCATCGGAGGATACTTCCTTTTTCACAATAGCCCTCTATGGGCTTCCAAATATCACTTTGCCAATTCCACAAGAACTGTCTTAGCGAAAGGCTTCTTGAGGGGAAAGCTGTAACTCTGTGAGATGATTTCACAGAACACAAAGAAGTTTCTCAGAAAGCTTCTTTCTCTTTGTTATCGGAGGATATTTCCTTTGGCCCTATAGTCTTCAAAGGGATCCGAAATATCTGTTCTCAGATTCCACAGAAATAAGGCTAGAAAAGAGATCCACGAAATACAGATGTAACTCTGTGAGTGGAAGTCATATATCACAGAGCAGTTTCTCAGAAAGCTTCTTTCCAGATTTCCTCGGAGGATATTTCCTTTTTCACCATAGCCCTCTATGGGCTTCCAAATATCACTTTGCCAATTCCACAAGAACTGTCTTAGCGAAAGGCTTCTTGAGGGGAAAGCTGTAACTCTGTGAGTTGATTTCACAGAACACAAAGAAGTTTCTCACAAAGCTTCTTTCTTATGTTATCGGAGGATATTTCCTTTGGCCCTATAGTCTTCAAAGGGATCCGAAATATCTGTTCTCAGATTCCACAGAAATCAGGCTAGCAAAGAGATCCACGAAATACAGATGTAACTCTGGGAGTGGAAGTCACATATCCCAGAGCCGTTTCTCAGAAAGCTTCTTTCCAGATTTCATCTGAGGATATTTCCTTTTTCACCATAGCCCTCTATGGGCTTCCAAATATCACTTTGACAATTCCACAGGAACTGTCTTAGCGAAAGGCTTCTTGAGGGGAAAGCTGTAACTCTGTGAGATGATTTCACAGAACACAAAGAAGTTTTCAGAAAGCTTCTTTCTCTTTGTTATGGGAGGATATTTCCTTTGTCCCTACAGTCTTCAAAGGGATCCGAAATATCTGTTCTCCGATTCCACAGAAATAAGGCTAGCAAAGAGATCCACGAAATACAGATGTAACTCTGTGAGTGGAAGTCACATATCACAGAGCAGTTTCTCAGAAAGCTTCTTTCCAGATTTCATCGGAGGATACTTCCTTTTTCACCATAGCCCTCTATGGGCTTCCAAATATCACTTTGCCAATTCCACAAGAACTGTCTTAGCGAAAGGCTTCTTGAGGGGAAAGCTGTAACTCTGTGAGATGATTTCACAGAACACAAAGAAGTTTCTCAGAAAGTTCTTTCTCTTTGTTATCGGAGGATATTTCCTTTGGCCCTATAGTCTTCAAAGGGATCCGAAATATCTGTTCTCAGATTCCACAGAAATCAGGCTAGCAAGGAGATCCACGAAATACAGATGTAACTCTGGGAGTGGAAGTCACATATCCCAGAGCCGTTTCTCAGAAAGCTTCTTTCCAGATTTCATCTGAGGATATTTCCTTTTTCACCATAGCCCTCTATGGGCTTCCAAATATCACTTTGACAATTACACAGGAACTATCTTAGCGAAAGGCTTCTTGAGGGGAAAGCTGTAACTCTGTGAGATGATTTCACAGAACACAAAGAAGTTTTCAGAAAACTTCTTTCTCTTTGTTATCGGAGGATATTTCCTTTGTCCCTACAGTCTTCAAAGGGATCCGAAATATCTGTTCTCAGATTCCACAGAAATAAGGCTAGCAAAGAGATCGACGAAATACAGATGTAACTCTGTGAGTGGAAGTCACATATCACAGAGCAGTTTCTCAGAAAGCTTCTTTCCAGATTTCATCGGAGGATACTTCCTTTTTCACAATAGCCCTCTATGGGCTTCCAAATATCACTTTGCCAATTCCACAAGAACTGTCTTAGCGAAAGGCTTCTTGAGGGGAAAGCTGTAACTCTGTGAGATGATTTCACAGAACACAAAGAAGTTTCTCAGAAAGCTTCTTTCTCTTTGTTATCGGAGGATATTTCCTTTGGCCCTATAGTCTTCAAAGGGATCCGAAATATCTGTTCTCAGATTCCACAGAAATAAGGCTAGAAAAGAGATCCACGAAATACAGATGTAACTCTGTGAGTGGAAGTCATATATCACAGAGCAGTTTCTCAGAAAGCTTCTTTCCAGATTTCCTCGGAGGATATTTCCTTTTTCACCATAGCCCTCTATGGGCTTCCAAATATCACTTTGCCAATTCCACAAGAACTGTCTTAGCGAAAGGCTTCTTGAGGGGAAAGCTGTAACTCTGTGAGTTGATTTCACAGAACACAAAGAAGTTTCTCACAAAGCTTCTTTCTTATGTTATCGGAGGATATTTCCTTTGGCCCTATAGTCTTCAAAGGGATCCGAAATATCTGTTCTCAGATTCCACAGAAATCAGGCTAGCAAAGAGATCCACGAAATACAGATGTAACTCTGGGAGTGGAAGTCACATATCCCAGAGCCGTTTCTCAGAAAGCTTCTTTCCAGATTTCATCTGAGGATATTTCCTTTTTCACCATAGCCCTCTATGGGCTTCCAAATATCACTTTGACAATTCCACAGGAACTGTCTTAGCGAAAGGCTTCTTGAGGGGAAAGCTGTAACTCTGTGAGATGATTTCACAGAACACAAAGAAGTTTTCAGAAAGCTTCTTTCTCTTTGTTATGGGAGGATATTTCCTTTGTCCCTACAGTCTTCAAAGGGATCCGAAATATCTGTTCTCCGATTCCACAGAAATAAGGCTAGCAAAGAGATCCACGAAATACAGATGTAACTCTGTGAGTGGAAGTCACATATCACAGAGCAGTTTCTCAGAAAGCTTCTTTCCAGATTTCATCGGAGGATACTTCCTTTTTCACCATATCCCTCTATGGGCTTCCAAATATCACTTTGCCAATTCCACAAGAACTGTCTTAGCGAAAGGCTTCTTGAGGGGAAAGCTGTAACTCTGTGAGATGATTTCACAGAACACAAAGAAGTTTCTCAGAAAGCTTCTTTCTCTTTGTTATCCGAGGATATTTCCTTTGGCCCTATAGTCTTCAAAGGGATCTGGAATATCAGTTCTCAGATTCCACAGAAATAAGGCTAGCAAAGAGATCCACGAAATACAGATGTAACTCTGTGAGTGGAAGTCAGTATCACAGAGCAGTTTCTCAGAAAGCTTCTTTCCAGATTTCATCGGAGGATATTTCCTTTTTCACCATAGCCCTCTATGGGCTTCCAAATATCACTTTGCCAATTCCACAAGAACTGTCTTAGCGAAAGGCTTCTTCAGGGGAAAGCTGTAACTCTGTGAGATGAATTCACAGAACACAAAGAAGTTTCTCAGAAAGCTTCTTTCTCTTTGTTATCCGAGGATATTTCCTTTGGCCCTATAGTCTTCAAAGGGATCCGAAATATCTGTTCTCAGATTCCACAGAAATAAGGCTAGCAAAGAGATCCACGAAATACAGATGTAACTCTGTGAGTGGAAGTCACATATCACAGAGCAGTTTCTCAGAAAGCTTCTTTCCCGATTTCCTCGGAGGATATTTCCTTTTTCACCATAGCCCTCTATGGGCTTCCAAATATCACTTTGCCAATTCCACAAGAACTGTCTTAGCGAAAGGCTTCTTGAGGGGAAAGCTGTAACTCTGTGAGATGATTTCACAGAACACAAAGAAGTTTCTCAGAAAGCTTCTTTCTCTTTGTTATCGGAGGATATTTCCTTTGTCCCTACAGTCTTCAAAGGGATCCGAAATATCTGTTCTCAGATTCCACAGAAATCAGGCTAGCAAAGAGATCCACGAAATACAGATGTTACTCTGTGAGTGGAAGTCACATATCCCAGAGCCGTTTCTCAGAAAGCTTCTTTCCAGATTTCATCTGAGGATATTTCCTTTTTCACCATAGCCCTCTATGGGCTTCCAAATATCACTTTGACAATTCCACAGGAACTGTCTTAGCGAAAGGCTTCTTGAGGGGAAAGCTGTAACTCTGTGAGATGATTTCACAGAACACAAAGAAGTTTTCAGAAAGCTTCTTTCTCTTTGTTATGGGAGGATATTTCCTATGTCCCTACAGTCTTCAAAGGGATCCGAAATATCTGTTCTCAGATTCCACAGAAATAAGGCTAGCAGAGAGATCCATGAAATACAGATGTAACTCTGTGAGTGGAAGTCACATATCACAGAGCAGTTTCTCAGAAAGCTTCTTTCCAGATTTCATCGGAGGTTATTTCCTTTTTCTCCATAGCCGTCTATGGGCTTCCAAATATCACTTTGCCAATTCCACAAGAACTGTCTGAGCGTAAGGCTTCTTGAGGGGAAAGCTGTAACTCTGTGAGATGATTTCACAGAACACAAAGAAGTTTCTCAGAAAGCTTCTTTCTCTTTGTTAAGGGCGGATATTTCCTTTGGCCCTATAGTCTTCAAAGGAATCCGTAATATCTGTTCTCAGATTCCACAGAAATAAGGCTCCAAGGAGATCCACGAAATACAGATGTAACTCTGTGAGTGGAAGTCACATATCACAGAGCAATTTCTCAGAAAGCTTCTTTCCAGATTTCATCGGAGGATATTTCCTTTTTCACCATAGCCCTCTATGGGCTTCCAAATATCACTTTGACAATTCCACAAGAACTGTCTTAGCGAAAGGCTTCTTGAGGGGAAAGCTGTAACTCTGTGAGATGATTTCACAGAACACAATGAAGTTTCTCAGAACGCTTCTTTCTCTTTGTAATCGGAGGATATTTCCTTTGGCCCTATAGTCTTCAAAGGGATCCGAAATATCTGTTCTCAGATTCCACAGAAATAAGGCTAGCAAGGAGATCCACGAAATGCAGATGTAACTCTGTGAGTGGAAGTCACATATCACAGAGCAGTTTCTCAGAAAGCTTCTTTCCAGATTTCATCGGAGGATATTTCCTTTTTCACCATAGCCCTCTATGGGCTTCCAAATATCACTTTGCCAATTCCACAAGAACTGTCTTAGCGAAAGGCTTCTTGAGGGAAAAGCTGTAACTCTGTGAGATGATTTCACAGAACACAAAGAAGTTTCTCAGAAAGCTTCTTTCTCTTTGTTATCGGAGGATATTTCCTTTGGCCCTATAGTCTTCAAAGGGATCCGAAATATCTGTTCTCAGATCCCACAGAAATCAGGCTAGCAAAGAGATCCACGAAATACAGATGTAACTCTGGGAGTGGAAGTCACATATCCCAGAGCCGTTTCTCAGAAAGCTTCTTTCCAGATTTCATCTGAGGATATTTCCTTTTTCACCATAGCCCTCTATGGGCTTCCAAATATCACTTTGACAATTCCACAGGAACTGTCTTAGCTAAAGGCTTCTTGAGGGGAAAGCTGTAACTCTGTGAGATGATTTCACAGAACACAAAGAAGTTTTCAGAAAGCTTCTTTCTCTTTGTTATGGGAGGATATTTCCTTTGTCCCTACAGTCTTCAAAGGGATCCGAAATATCTGTTCTCAGATTCCACAGAAATAAGGCTAGCAAAGAGATCCACGAAATACAGATGTAACTCTGTGAGTGGAAGTCACATATCACAGAGCAGTTTCTCAGAAAGCTTCTTTCAGATTTCATCGGAGGATACTTCCTTTTTCACCATAGCCCTCTATGGGCTTCCAAATATCACTTTGACAATTCCACAAGAACTGTCTTAGCGAAAGGCTTCTTGAGGGGAAAGCTGTAACTCTGTGAGATGATTTCACAGAACACAAAGAAGTTTCTCAGAAAGCTTCTTTCTCTTTGTTATCCGAGGATATTTCCTTTGGCCCTATAGTCTTTAAAGGGATCCGAAATATCTGTTCTCAGATTCCACAGAAATAAGGCTAGCAAAGAGATCCACGAAATACAGATGTAACTCTGTGAGTGGCAGTCACATATCACAGAGCAATTTCTCAGAAAGCTTCTTTCCAGATTTCATCGGAGGATATTTCCTTTTTCACCATAGCCCTTTACGGGCTTCCAAATATCACTTTGACAATTCCACAAGAACTGTCTTAGCGAATGGCTTCTTGAGGGGAAAGCTGTAACTCTATGAGATGATTTCACAGAACACAATGAAGTTTCTCAGAACGCTTCTTTCTCTTTGTAATCGGAGGATATTTTCTTTGGCCCTATAGTCCTCAAAGGGATCCGAAATATCTGTTCTCAGATTCCACAGAAATAAGGCTAGCAAAGAGATCCACGAAATGCAGATGTAACTCTGTGAGTGGAAGTCACATATCACAGAGCAGTTTCTCAGAAAGCTTCTTTCCAGATTTCATCAGAGGATATTTCCTTTTTCACCATAGCCCTCTATGGGCTTCCAAATATCACTTTGCCAATTCCACAAGAACTGTCTTAGCGAAAGGCTTCTTGAGGGAAAAGCTGTAAGTCTGTGAGATGATTTCACAGAACACAAAGAAGTTTCTCAGAAAGCTTCTTTCTCTTTGTTATCGGAGGATATTTCCTTTGGCCCTATAGTCTTCAAAGGGATCCGAAATACCTGTTCTCAGATTCCACAGAAATCAGGCTAGCAAAGAGATCCACGAAATACAGATGTAACTCTGGGAGTGGAAGTCACATATCCCAGAGACGTTTCTCAGAAATCTTCTTTCCAGATTTCATCGGAGGATATTTCCTTTTTCACCGTAGCCCTCTATGGGCTTCCAAATATCACTTTGACAATTCCACAGGAACTGTCTTAGCGAAAGGCTTCTTGAGGGGAAAGCTGTAACTCTGTGAGATGATTTCACAGAACACAAAGAAGTTTTCAGAAAGCTTCTTTCTCTTTGTTATGGGAGGATATTTAGTTTGTCCCTACAGTCTTCAAAGGGATCCGAAATATCTGTTCTCCGATTCCACAGAAATAAGGCTAGCAAAGAGATCCACGAAATACAGATGTAACTCTGTGAGTGGAAGTCACATATCACAGAGCCGTTTCTCAGAAAGCTTCTTTCCAGATTTCATCGGAGGATACTTCCTTTTTCACCATAGCCCTCTATGGGCTTCCAAATATCACTTTGCCAATTCCACAAGAACTGTCTTAGCGAAAGGCTTCTTGAGGGGAAAGCTGTAACTCTGTGAGATGATTTCACAGAACACAAAGAAGTTTCTCAGAAAGCTTCTTTCTCTTTGTTATCCGAGGATATTTCCTTTGGCCGTATAGTCTTTAAAGGGATCCGAAATATCTGTTCTCAGATTCCACAGAAATAAGGCTAGCAAAGAGATCCACGAAATACAGATGTAAATCTCTGAGTGGAAGTCAGATATCACAGATCAGTTTTTCAGAAAGCTTCTTTCCAGATTTCATCGGAGGATATTTCCTTTTTCACCATAGCCCTCTATGGGCTTCCAAATATCCCTTTGCCAATTCCACAAGAACTGTCTTAGCGAAAGGCTTCTTGAGGGGAAAGCTGTAACTCTGTGAGATGATTTCACAGAACACAAAGAAGTTTCTCAGAAAGCTTCTTTCTCTTTGTTATCGGAGGATATTTCCTTTGGCCCTATAGTCTTCAAAGGGATCCGAAATATCTGTTCTCAGATTCCACAGAAATCAGGCTAGCAAAGAGATCCACGAAATACAGATGTAACTCTGGGAGTGGAAGTCACATATCCCAGAGCCGTTTCTCAGAAAGCTTCTTTCCAGATTTCATCTGAGGATATTTCCTTTTTCACCATAGCCCTCTATGGGCTTCCAAATATCACTTTGACAATTCCACAGGAACTGTCTTAGCGAAAGGCTTCTTGAGGGGAAAGCTGTAACTCTGTGAGATGATTTCACAGAACACAAAGAAGTTTTCAGAAAGCTTCTTTCTCTTTGTTATGGGAGGATATTTCCTTTGTCCCTACAGTCTTCAAAGGGATCCGAAATATCTGTTCTCCGATTCCACAGAAATAAGGCTAGCAAAGAGATCCAAGAAATACAGATGTAACTCTGTGAGTGGAAGTCACATATCACAGAGCAGTTTCTCAGAAAGCTTCTTTCCAGATTTCATCGGAGGATACTTCCTTTTTCACCATAGCCCTCTATGGGCTTCCAAATATCACTTTGCCAATTCCACAAGAACTGTCTTAGCGAAAGGCTTCTTGAGGGGAAAGCTGTAACTCTGTGAGATGATTTCACAGAACACAAAGAAGTTTCTCAGAAATCTTCTTTCTCTTTGTTATCCGAGGATATTTCCTTTGGCCCTATAGTCTTCAAAGGGATCCGGAATATCTGTTCTCAGATTCCACAGAAATAAGGCTAGCAAAGAGATCCACGAAACACAGATGTAACTCTGTGAGTGGAAGTCACATATCACAGAGCAGTTTCTCAGAAAGCTTCTTTCCAGATTTCATCGGAGGATACTTCCTTTTCACCATAGCCCTCTATGGGCTTCTAAATATCACTTTGCCAATTCCACAAGAACTGTCTTAGCGAAAGGTTTCTTGAGGGGAAAGCTGTAACTCTGTGAGATGATTTCACAGAACACAAAGAAGTTTCTCAGAAAGCTTCTTACTCTTTGTTATCGGAGGATATTTCCTTTGGCCCTATAGTCTTCAAAGGGATCCGAAATATCTGTTCTCAGATTCCACAGAAATAAGGCTAGCAAAGAGATCCACGAAATACAGATGTAACTCTGTGAGTGGAAGTAACATATCACAGAGCAGTTTCTCAAAAAGCTTCTTTCCCGATTTCCTCGGAGGATATTTCCTTTTTCACCATAGCCCTCTATGGGCTTCCAAATATCACTTTGCCAATTCCACAAGAACTGTCTTAGCGAAAGGCTTCTTCAGGGGAAAGCTGTAACTCTGTGAGATGATTTCACAGAACACAAAGAAGTTACTCAGAAAGCTTCTTTCTCTTTGTTATCCGAGGATATTTCCTTTGTCCCTACAGTCTTCAAAGGGATCCGAAATATCTGTTCTCAGATTCCACAGAAATAAGGCTAGCAAAGAGATCCACGAAATACAGATGTAACTCTGTGAGTGGAAGTCACATATCCCAGAGCCGTTTCTCAGAAAGCTTCTTTCCAGATTTCATCTGAGGATATTTCCTTTTTCACCACAGCCCTCTATGGGCTTCCAAATATCACTTTGACAATTCCACAGGAACTGTCTTAGCGAAAGGCTTCTTGAGGGGAAAGCTGTAACTCTGTGAGATGATTTCACAGAACACAAAGAAGTTTCTCAGAAAGCTTCTTTCTCTTTGTTAAGGGAGGATATTTCCTTTGGCCCTATAGTCTTCAAAGGGATCCGAAATATCTGTTCTCAGATTCCACAGAAATAAGGCTAGCAAGGAGATCCACGAAATACAGATGTAACTTTGTGAGTGGAAGTCACATATCACAGAGCAATTTCTCAGAAAGCTTCTTTCCAGATTTCATCGGAGGATATTTCCTTTTTCACCATAGCCCTCTATGCGCTTCCAAATATCACTTTGACAATTCCACAAGAACTATCTTAGCGAAAGGCTTCTTGAGGGGAAAGCTGTAACTCTGTGAGATGATTTCACAGAACACAATGAAGTTTCTCAGAACGCTTCTTTCTCTTTGTAATCGGAGGATATTTCCTTTGGCCCTATAGTCTTCAAAGGGATCCGAAATATCTGTTCTCAGATTCCACAGAAATAAGGCTAGCAAGGAGATTCACGAAATGCAGATGTAACTCTGTGAGTGGAAGTCACATATCACAGAGCAGTTTCTCAGAAAGCTTCTTTCCAGATTTCATCGGAGGATATTTCCTTTTTCACCATAGCCCTCTATGGGCTTCCAAATATCACTTTGCCAATTCCACAAAAACTGTCTCAGCGAAAGGCTTCTTGAGGGAAAAGCTGTAACTCTGTGAGATGATTTCACAGAACACAAAGAAGTTTCTCAGAAAGCTTCTTTCTCTTTGTTATCGGAGGATATTTCCTTTGGCCCTATAGTCTTCAAAGGGATCCGAAATATCTGTTCTCAGATTCCACAGAAATCAGGCTAGCAAAGAGATCCACGAAATACAGATGTAACTCTGGGAGTGGAAGTCACATATCCCAGAGCCGTTTCTCAGAAAGCTTCTTTCCAGATTTCATCTGAGGATATTTCCTTTTTCACCATAGCCCTCTATGGGCTTCCAAATATCACTTTGTCAATTCCACAGGAACTGTCTTAGCGAAAGGCTTCTTGAGGGGAAAGCTGTAACTCTGTGAGATGATTTCACAGAACACAAAGAAGTTTTCAGAAAGCTTCTTTCTCTTTGTTATGGGAGGATATTTCCTTTGTCCCTACAGTCTTCAAAGGGATCCGAAATATCTGTTCTCAGATTCCACAGAAATAAGGCTAGCATAGAGATCCACGAAATACAGATGTAACTCTGTGAGTGGAAGTCACATATCACAGAGCAGTTTCTCAGAAAGCTTCTTTCCAGATTTCATCTCAGGATATTTCCTTTTTCACCGTAGCCCTCTATGGGCTTCCAAATATCACTTTGCCAATTCCACAAGAACTGTCTGAGCGTAAGATTTCTTTAGGGGGAAGCTGTAACTCTGTGAGATGATTTCACAGAACACAAAGAAGTTTCTCAGAAAGCTTCTTTCTCTTTGTTAAGGGAGGATATTTCCTTTGGCCCTATAGTCTTCAAAGGGATCCGAAATATCTGTTCTCAGATTCCACAGAAATAAGGCTAGCAAAGAGACCAAGGAAATACAGATGTAATTCTGTGAGTGGAAGACACATATCACAGAGCAGTTTCTCAGAAAGCTTCTTTCCAGATTTCATCGGAGGATACTTCCTTTTTCACCATAGCCCTCTATGGGCTTCCAAATATCACTTTGCCAATTCCACAAGAACTGTCTTAGCGAAAGGCTTCTTGAGGGGAAAGCTGTAACTCTGTGAGATGATTTCACAGAACACAAAGAAGTTTCTCAGAAAGTTTCTTTCTCTTTGTTATCCGAGGATATTTCCTTTGGCCCTCTAGTCTTCAAAGGGATCCGAAATATCTGTTCTCAGACTCCACAGAAATAAGGCTAGCAAAGAGATCCACGAAATACAGATGTAACTCTGTGAGTGGAAGTCACATATCACAGAGCAGTTTCTCAGAAAGCTTCTTTCCCGATTTCCTCGGAGGATATTTCCTTTTTCACCATAGCCCTCTATGGGCTTCCAAATATCACTTTGCCAATTCCACAAGAACTGTCTTAGCGAAAGGCTTCTTGAGGGGAAAGCTGTAACTCTGTGAGATGATTTCACAGAACACAAAGAAGTTTCTCAGAAAGCTTCTTTCTCTTTGTTATCGGAGGATATTTCCTTTGGCTCTATAGTCTTCAAAGGGATCCGAAATATCTGTTCTCAGATTCCACAGAAATCAGGCTAGCAAAGAGATCCACGAAATACAGATGTAACTCTGTGAGTGGAAGTCACATATCACAGAGCAGTTTCTCAGAAAGCTTCTTTCCAGATTTCATCGGAGGTTATTTCCTTTTTCTCCATAGCCCTCTATGGGCTTCCAAATATCACTTTGCCAATTCCACAAGAACTGTCTGAGCGTAAGGCTTCTTGAGTGGAAAGCTGTAACTCTGTGAGATGATTTCACAGAACACAAAGAAGTTTCTCAGAAAGCTTCTTTCTCTTTGTTAAGGGAGGATATTTCCTTTGGCCCTATAGTCTTCAAAGGGATCCGAAATATCTGTTCTCAGATTCCACAGAAATAAGGCTAGCAAGGAGATCCACGAAATACAGATGTAACTCTGTGAGTGGAAGTCACATATCACAGAGCAATTTCTCAGAAAGCTTCTTTCCAGATTTCATCTGAGGATATTTCCTTTTTCACCATAGCCCTCTATGGGCTTCCAAATATCACTTTGTCACTTCCACAAGAACTGTCTTAGCGAAAGGCTTCTTGAGGGGAAAGCTGTAACTCTGTGAGATGATTTCACAGAACACAAAGAAGTTTCTCAGAAAGCTTCTTTCTCTTTGTTATCGGAGGATATTTCCTTGGGCCCTATAGTCTTCAAAGGGATCCGAAATATTTGTTCTCAGATCCACAGAAATAAGGCTAGCAAAGATATCCACGAAATACAGATGTAACTCTGTGAGTGGAAGTCACATATCCCAGAGCAGTTTCTCAGAAAGCTTCTTTCCAGATTTCATCTGAGGATATTTCCTTTTTCACCATAGCCCCCTATGGGCTTCCAAATATCACTTTGACAATTCCACAAGAACTGTCTTAGCGAAAGGCTTCTTGAGGGGAAAGCTGTAACTCTGTGGGATGATTTCACAGAACACAAAGAAGTTTCTCAGAAAGCTTCTTTCTCTTTGTTATCGGAGGATATTTCCTTTGGCCCTATAGTCTTCAAAGGGATCCGAAATATCTGTTCTCAGATTCCACAGAAATAAGGCTAGCATAGAGATCCACGAAATACAGATGTAACTCTGTGAGTGGAAGTCACATATCACAGAGCCGTTTCTCAGAAAGCTTCTTTCCAGATTTCATCTCAGGATATTTCCTTTTTCACCGTAGCCCTCTATGGGCTTCCAAATATCACTTTGCCAATTCCACAAGAACTGTCTGAGCGTAAGATTTCTTGAGGGGAAAGCTGTAACTCTGTGAGATGATTTCACAGAACACAAAGAAGTTTCTCAGAAAGCTTCTTTCTCTTTGTTAAGGGAGGATATTTCCTTGGGCCCTATAGTCTTCAAAGGGATCCGAAATATCTGTTCTCAGATTCCACAGAAATAAGGCTAGCAAAGAGACCAACGAAATACAGATGTAACTCTCTGAGTGGAAGTCACATATCACAGAGCAGTTTCTCAGAAAGCTTCTTTCCCGATTTCCTCGGAGGATTTTTCCTTTTTCACCATAGCCCTCTATGGGCTTCCAAATATCACTTTGCCAATTCCACAAGAACTGTCTTAGCGAAAGGCTTCTTGAGGGGAAAGCTGTAACTCTGTGAGATGATTTCACAGAACACAAAGAAGTTTTCAGAAAGCTTCTTTCTCTTTGTTATCGGAGGATATTTCCTTTGGCCCTATAGTCTTCAAAGGGATCCGAAATATCTGTTCTCAGATTCCACAGAAATAAGGCTAGCAAAGAGATCCCCGAAATACAGATATAACTCTGTGAGTGGAAGTCACATATCACAGAGCAGTTTCTCAGAAAGCTTCTTTCCAGATTTCATCGGAGGATATTTCCTTTTGCACCATATCCCTCTAAGGGCTTCCAAAAATCACTTTGACAATTCCACAAGAACTGTCTTAGCGAAAGGCTTCTTGAGGGGAAAGCTGTAACTCTGTGAGATGATTTCACAGAACACAAGGAAGTTTCTCAGAAAGCTTCTTTCTCTTTGTTATCGGACGATATTTCCTTTGGCCCTATAGTCTTCAAAGGGATCCGAAATATCTGTTCTCAGATTCCACAGAAATAAGGCTAGCAAAGAGATCCACGAAATGCAGATGTGACTCTGTGAGTGGAAGTCACATATCACAGAGCAGTTTCTCAGAAAGCTTCTTTCCAGATTTCATCGGAGTATATTTCCTTTTTCACCATAGCCCTCTATGGGCTTCCAAATAAAACTTTGACAATTCCACAAGAACTGTCTTAGCGAAAGGCTTCTTGAGGGGAAAGCTGTAACTCTGTGAGATGATATCACAGAACACAAAGAAGTTTCTCAGATAGATTCTTTCTCTTTGTTATCGGAGGATATTTCCTTTGGCCCTATAGACTTCAAAGGGATCCGAAATATCTGTTCTCAGAATACACAGAAATAAGGCTAGCAAAGAGATCCACGAAATACAGATGTAACTCTGTGAGTGGAAGACACATATCCCAGAGCAGTTTCTCAGAAAGCTTCTTTCCAGATTTCATCTGAGGATATTTCCTTTTTCACCATAGCCCTCTAAGGGCTTCCAAATATCACTTTGCCAATTCCACAAGAACTGTCTTAGCGAAAGGCTTCTTGAGGGGAAAGCTGTAACTCTGTGGGATGATTTCACAGAACACAAAGAAGTTTCTCAGAAAGCTTCTTTCTCTTTGTTATCGGAGGATATTTCCCTTGGCCCTATAGTCTTCAAAGGGATCCGAAATATCTGTTCTCAGATTCCACAGAAATAAGGCCAGCAAAGAGATCCACGAAATACAGATGTAACTCTGTGAGTGGAAGTCACATATCACAGAGCAGTTTCTCAGAAAGCTTCTTTCCAGATTTCATCTGAGGATATTTCCTTTTTCACCATAGCCCTCTATGGGCTTCCAAATATCACTTTGCCAATTCCACAAGAACTGTCTGAGCGTAAGATTTCTTGAGGGGAAAGCTGTAACTCTGTGAGATGATTTCACAGAACACAAAGAAGTTTCTCAGAAAGCTTCTTTCTCTTTGTTAAGGGAGGATATTTCCTTTGGCCCTATAGTCTTCAAAGGGATCCGAAATATCTGTTCTCAGATTCCACAGAAATAAGGCTAGCAAAGACACCCACGAAATACAGATGTAACTCTCTGAGTGGAAGTCACATATCACAGAGTAGTTTCTCAGAAAGCTTCTTTCCAGATTTCATCGGAGGATATTTCCTTTTTCACCATATCCCTCTAAGGGCTTCCAAAAATCACTTTGACAATTCCACAAGAACTGTCTTAGCGAAAGGCTTCTTGAGGGGAAAGCTGTAACTCTGTGAGATGATTTCACAGAACACAAGGAAGTTTCTCAGAAAGCTTCTTTCTCTTTGTTATCGGAGGATATTTCCTTTGGCCCTATAGTCTTCAAAGGGATCCGAAATATCTGTTCTCAGATTCCACAGAAATAAGGCTAGCAAAGAGATCCACGAAATGCAGATGTGACTCTGTGAGTGGAAGTCACATATCACAGAGCAGTTTCTCAGAAAGCTTCTTTCCAGATTTCATCGGAGGATATTTCCTTTTTCACCATAGCCCTCTATGGGCTTCCAAATATCACTTTGCCAATTCCACAAGAACTGTCTCAGCGAAAGGCTTCTTGAGGGAAAAGCTGTAACTCTGTGAGATGATTTCACAGAACACAAAGAAGTTTCTCAGAAAGCTTCTTTCTCTTTGTTATCGGAGGATATTTCCTTTGGCCCTATAGTCTTCAAAGGGATCCGAAATATCTGTTCTCAGATTCCACAGAAATCAGGCTAGCAAAGAGATCCACGAAATACAGATGTAACTCTGGGAGTGGAAGTCACATATCCCAGAGCCGTTTCTCAGAAAGCTTCTTTCCAGATTTCATCTGAGGATATTTCCTTTTTCACCATAGCCCTCTATGGGCTTCCAAATATCACTTTGACAATTCCACAGGAACTGTCTTAGCGAAAGGCTTCTTGAGGGGAAAGCTGTAACTCTGTGAGATGATTTCACAGAACACAAAGAAGTTTTCAGAAAGCTTCTTTCTCTTTGTTATGGGAGGATATTTCCTTTGTCCCTACAGTCTTCAAAGGGATCCGAAATATCTGTTCTCAGATTCCACAGAAATAAGGCTAGCATAGAGATCCACGAAATACAGATGTAACTCTGTGAGTGGAAGTCACATATCACAGAGCAGTTTCTCAGAAAGCTTCTTTCCAGATTTCATCTCAGGATATTTCCTTTTTCACCGTAGCCCTCTATGGGCTTCCAAATATCACTTTGCCAATTCCACAAGAACTGTCTGAGCGTAAGATTTCTTTAGGGGAAAGCTGTAACTCTGTGAGATGATTTCACAGAACACAAAGAAGTTTCTCAGAAAGCTTCTTTCTCTTTGTTAAGGGAGGATATTTCCTTTGGCCCTATAGTCTTCAAAGGGATCCGAAATATCTGTTCTCAGATTCCACAGAAATAAGGCTAGCAAAGAGACCAACGAAATACAGATGTAATTCTGTGAGTGGAAGACACATATCACAGAGCAGTTTCTCAGAAAGCTTCTTTCCAGATTTCATCGGAGGATACTTCCTTTTTCACCATAGCCGTCTATGGGCTTCCAAATATCACTTTGCCAATTCCACAAGAACTGTCTTAGCGAAAGGCTTCTTGAGGGGAAAGCTGTAACTCTGTGAGATGATTTCACAGAACACAAAGAAGTTTCTCAGAAAGTTTCTTTCTCTTTGTTATCCGAGGATATTTCCTTTGGCCCTCTAGTCTTCAAAGGGATCCGAAATATCTGTTCTCAGACTCCACAGAAATAAGGCTAGCAAAGAGATCCACGAAATACAGATGTAACTCTGTGAGTGGAAGTCACATATCACAGAGCAGTTTCTCAGAAAGCTTCTTTCCCGATTTCCTCGGAGGATATTTCCTTTTTCACCATAGCCCTCTATGGGCTTCCAAATATCACTTTGCCAATTCCACAAGAACTGTCTTAGCGAAAGGCTTCTTGAGGGGAAAGCTGTAACTCTGTGAGATGATTTCACAGAACACAAAGAAGTTTCTCAGAAAGCTTCTTTCTCTTTGTTATCGGAGGATATTTCCTTTGGCTCTATAGTCTTCAAAGGGATCCGAAATATCTGTTCTCAGATTCCACAGAAATCAGGCTAGCAAAGAGATCCACGAAATACAGATGTAACTCTGTGAGTGGAAGTCACATATCACAGAGCAGTTTCTCAGAAAGCTTCTTTCCAGATTTCATCGGAGGTTATTTCCTTTTTCTCCATAGCCCTCTATGGGCTTCCAAATATCACTTTGCCAATTCCACAAGAACTGTCTGAGCGTAAGGCTTCTTGAGTGGAAAGCTGTAACTCTGTGAGATGATTTCACAGAACACAAAGAAGTTTCTCAGAAAGCTTCTTTCTCTTTGTTAAGGGAGGATATTTCCTTTGGCCCTATAGTCTTCAAAGGGATCCGAAATATCTGTTCTCAGATTCCACAGAAATAAGGCTAGCAAGGAGATCCACGAAATACAGATGTAACTCTGTGAGTGGAAGTCACATATCACAGAGCAATTTCTCAGAAAGCTTCTTTCCAGATTTCATCGGAGGATATTTCCTTTTTCACCATAGCCCTCTATGGGCTTCCAAATATCACTTTGACAATTCCACAAGAACTGTCTTAGCGAAAGGCTTCTTGAGGGGAAAGCTGTAACTCTGTGGGATGATTTCACAGAACACAAAGAAGTTTCTCAGAAAGCTTCTTTCTCTTTGTTATCGGAGGATATTTCCTTTGGCCCTATAGTCTTCAAAGGGATCCGAAATATCTGTTCTCAGATTCCACAGAAATAAGGCTAGCATAGAGATCCACGAAATACAGATGTAACTCTGTGAGTGGAAGTCACATATCACAGAGCCGTTTCTCAGAAAGCTTCTTTCCAGATTTCATCTCAGGATATTTCCTTTTTCACCGTAGCCCTCTATGGGCTTCCAAATATCACTTTGCCAATTCCACAAGAACTGTCTGAGCGTAAGATTTCTTGAGGGGAAAGCTGTAACTCTGTGAGATGATTTCACAGAACACAAAGAAGTTTCTCAGAAAGCTTCTTTCTCTTTGTTAAGGGAGGATATTTCCTTTGGCCCTATAGTCTTCAAAGGGATCCGAAATATCTGTTCTAAGATTCCACAGAAATAAGGCTAGCAAAGAGACCAACGAAATACAGATGTAACTCTCTGAGTGGAAGTCACATATCACAGAGCAGTTTCTCAGAAAGCTTCTTTCCCGATTTCCTCGGAGGATATTTCCTTTTTCACCATAGCCCTCTATGGGCTTCCAAATATCACTTTGCCAATTCCACAAGAACTGTCTTAGCGAAAGGCTTCTTGAGGGGAAAGCTGTAACTCTGTGAGATGATTTCACAGAACACAAAGAAGTTTTCAGAAAGCTTCTTTCTCTTTGTTATCGGAGGATATTTCCTTTGGCCCTATAGTCTTCAAAGGGATCCGAAATATCTGTTCTCAGATTCCACAGAAATAAGGCTAGCAAAGAGATCCCCGAAATACAGATATAACTCTGTGAGTGGAAGTCACATATCACAGAGCAGTTTCTCAGAAAGCTTCTTTCCAGATTTCATCGGAGGATATTTCCTTTTGCACCATATCCCTCTAAGGGCTTCCAAAAATCACTTTGACAATTCCACAAGAACTGTCTTAGCGAAAGGCTTCTTGAGGGGAAAGCTGTAACTCTGTGAGATGATTTAACAGAACACAAGGAAGTTTCTCAGAAAGCTTCTTTCTCTTTGTTATCGGACGATATTTCCTTTGGCCCTATAGTCTTCAAAGGGATCCGAAATATCTGTTCTCAGATTCCACAGAAATAAGGCTAGCAAAGAGATCCACGAAATGCAGATGTGACTCTGTGAGTGGAAGTCACATATCACAGAGCAGTTTCTCAGAAAGCTTCTTTCCAGATTTCATCGGAGTATATTTCCTTTTTCACCATAGCCCTCTATGGGCTTCCAAATAAAACTTTGACAATTCCACAAGAACTGTCTTAGCGAAAGGCTTCTTGAGGGGAAAGCTGTAACTCTGTGGGATGATTTCACAGAACACAAAGAAGTTTCTCAGATAGATTCTTTCTCTTTGTTATCGGAGGATATTTCCTTTGGCCCTATAGACTTCAAAGGGATCCGAAATATCTGTTCTCAGAATACACAGAAATAAGGCTAGCAAAGAGATCCACGAAATACAGATGTAACTCTGTGAGTGGAAGACACATATCCCAGAGCAGTTTCTCAGAAAGCTTCTTTCCAGATTTCATCTGAGGATATTTCCTTTTTCACCATAGCCCTCTAAGGGCTTCCAAATATCACTTTGCCAATTCCACAAGAACTGTCTTAGCGAAAGGCTTCTTGAGGGGAAAGCTGTAACTCTGTGGGATGATTTCACAGAACACAAAGAAGTTTCTCAGAAAGCTTCTTTCTCTTTGTTATCGGAGGATATTTCCCTTGGCCCTATAGTCTTCAAAGGGATCCGAAATATCTGTTCTCAGATTCCACAGAAATAAGGCTAGCAAAGAGATCCACGAAATACAGATGTAACTCTGTGAGTGGAAGTCACATATCACAGAGCAGTTTCTCAGAAAGCTTCTTTCCAGATTTCATCTGAGGATATTTCCTTTTTCACCATAGCCCTCTATGGGCTTCCAAATATCACTTTGCCAATTCCACAAGAACTGTCTGAGCGTAAGATTTCTTGAGGGGAAAGCTGTAACTCTGTGAGATGATTTCACAGAACACAAAGAAGTTTCTCAGAAAGCTTCTTTCTCTTTGTTAAGGGAGGATATTTCCTTTGGCCCTATAGTCTTCAAAGGGATCCGAAATATCTGTTCTCAGATTCCACAGAAATAAGGCTAGCAAAGACACCCACGAAATACAGATGTAACTCTCTGAGTGGAAGTCACATATCACAGAGCAGTTTCTCAGAAAGCTTCTTTCCAGATTTCATCGGAGGATATTTCCTTTTTCACCATATCCCTCTAAGGGCTTCCAAAAATCACTTTGACAATTCCACAAGAACTGTCTTAGCGAAAGGCTTCTTGAGGGGAAAGCTGTAACTCTGTGAGATGATTTCACAGAACACAAGGAAGTTTCTCAGAAAGCTTCTTTCTCTTTGTTATCGGAGGATATTTCCTTTGGCCCTATAGTCTTCAAAGGGATCCGAAATATCTGTTCTCAGATTCCACAGAAATAAGGCTAGCAAAGAGATCCACGAAATGCAGATGTGACTCTGTGAGTGGAAGTCACATATCACAGAGCTGTTTCTCAGAAAGCTTCTTTCCAGATTTCATCGGAGTATATTTCCTTTTTCACCATAGCCCTCTATGGGCTTCCAAATATCACTTTGCCAATTCCACAAGTACTGTCTTAGCGAAAGGCTT
This sequence comes from Macaca mulatta, assembly GCF_049350105.2. Lineage (NCBI taxonomy): Eukaryota > Metazoa > Chordata > Mammalia > Primates > Cercopithecidae > Macaca > Macaca mulatta. The sequence continues at coordinate 36,133,742 of NC_133417.1, forward strand.
CTTGAGGGGAAAGCTGTAACTCTGTGAGATGATTTCACAGAACACAAAGAAGTTTCTCAGATAGATTCTTTCTCTTTGTTATCGGAGGATATTTCCTTTGGCCCTATAGTCTTCAAAGGGATCCGAAATATCTGTTCTCAGAATACACAGAAATAAGGCTAGCAAAGAGATCCACGAAATACAGATGTAACTCTGTGAGTGGAAGACACATATCCCAGAGCAGTTACTCAGAAAGCTTCTTTCCAGATTTCATCTGAGGATATTTCCTTTTTCACCATAGCCCTCTAAGGGCTTCCAAATATCACTTTGCCAATTCCACAAGAACTGTCTTAGCGAAAGGCTTCCTGAGGGGAAAGCTGTAACTCTGTGAGATGATTTCACAGAACACAAAGAAGTTTCTCAGAAAGCTTCTTTCTCTTTGTTATCGGAGGATATTTCCTTTGGTCTTATAGTCTTCAAAGGGATCCGAAATATCTGTTCTCAGATTCCACAGAAATAAGGCTAGCAAAGAGATCCACGAAATACACTTGTAACTCTGTGAGTGGAAGTAACATATCTCAGAGCAGTTTCTCAGAAAGCTTCCTTCCAGATTTCATCGGAGGATATTTCCTTTTTCACCGTAGCCCTCTATGGGCTTCCAAATATCACTTTGCCAATTCCACAAGAACTGTCTTAACGAAAGGCTTCTTGAGGGGAAAGCTGTAACTCTGTGAGGTGATTTCACAGAACACAAAGAAGTTTCTCAGAAAGCTTCTTTCTCTTTGTTATCGGAGGATATTTCCTTTGGCCCTAAAGTCTTCAAAGGGATCCGAAATATCTGTTCTCAGATTCCACAGAAATCAGGCTAGCAAAGAGATCCACGAAATACAGATGTAACTCTGTGAGTGGAAGTCACATATCACAGAGCAGTTTCTCAGAAAGATTCTTTCCAGATTTCATCGGAGGATATTTCCTTTTTCACCATTGCCCTCCATGGGCTTCCAAGTATCACTTTGCCAATTCCACAAGAACTGTCTTAGCGAAAGGCTTCTTGAGGGGAAAGCTGTAACTCTGTGAGATGATTTCACAGAACACAAAGAAGTTTCTCAGAAAGCTTCTTTCTCTTTGTTATCGGAGGATATTTCCTTTAGCCCTATAGTCTTCAAAGGGATCCGAAATATCTGTTCTCACATTCCAAAGAAATAAGGCTAGCAAAGAGATCCACGAAATACAGATGTAACTCTGTGAGTGGAAGTCACATATCACAGAGCAGTTTCTCAGAAAGCTTCTTTCCAGATTTCATCTGAGGATATTTCCTTTTTCACCATAGCCCTCTATGGGCTTCCAAATATCACTTTGCCAATTCCACAAGAACTGTCTTAGCGAAAGGCTTCTTGAGGGGAAAGCTGTAACTCTGTGACATGATTTCACAGAACACAGAGAAGTTTCTCAGAAAGCTTCTTTCTCTTTGTTATCCGAGGATATTTCCTTTGGCCCTATAGTCTTCAAAGGGATCCGAAATATCTGCTCTCAGATTCCACAGAAACAAGGGTAGCAAAGAGATCCCCGAAATACAGATGTAATTTTGTGAGTGGAAGTCACATATCACAGAGCAGTTTCTCAGAAAGCTTCTTTCCAAATTTCATCGGAGGATATTTCCTTTTTCACCATAGCCCTCTATGGGCTTCCCAATATCACTTTTCGAATTCCACAAGAACTGTCTTAGCGAATGGCTTCTTGAGAGGAAAGCTGTAACTCTGTGAGATGATTTCACAGAACACAAAGAAGTTTTCAGAAAGCTTCTTTCTCTTTGTTATGGGAGGATATATACTTTTTCCCTACAGTCTTCAAAGGGATCCGAAATATCTGTTCTCAGATTCCACAGAAATAAGGCTAGCAAAGAGATCCACGAAATACAGATGTAACTCTGTGAGTGGAAGTCACATATCACAGAGCAGTTTCTCAGAAAGCTTCTTTCCAGATTTCATCGGAGGATACTTCCTTTTTCACCATAGCCCTCTATGGGCTTCCAAATATCACTTTGCCAATTCCACAAGAAATGTCTTAGCGAAAGGCTTCTTGAGGGGAAAGCTGTAACTCTGTGAGATGATTTCACACAACACAAAGAAGTTTCTCAGAAAGCTTCTTTCTCTTTGTTATCCGAGGATATTTCCTCTGGCCCTATAGTCTTCAAAGGGATCTGAAATATCTGTTCTCAGATTCCACAGAAAAAAAGCTAGCAAAGAGATCCACGAAATACAGATGTAACTCTGTGAGTGGAAGTCACATATCACAGAGCAGTTTCTCAGAAAGCTTCTTTCCAGATTTCATCGGAGGATATTTCCTTTTTCACCATAGCCCTTTAAGGGCTTCCAAATATCACTTTGCCAATTCCACAAGAACTGTCTTAGCGAAAGGCTTCTTGAGGGGAAAGCTGTAACTCTGTGAGATGATTTCACAGAACACAAAGAAGTTTCTCAGAAAGCTTCTTTCTCTTTGTTATCCGAGGATATTTCCTTTGGCCCTCTAGTCTTCAAAGGGATCCGAAATATCTGTTCTCAGACTCCACAGAAATAAGGCTAGCAAAGAGATCCACGAAATACAGATGTAACTCTGTGAGTGGAAGTCACATATCACAGAGCAGTTTCTCAGAAAGCTTCTTTCCAGATTTCATCTGAGGATATTTCCTTTTTCACCATAGCCCTCTATGGGCTTCCAAATATCACTTTGCCAATTCCACAAGAACTGTCTTAGCGAAAGGCTTCTTGAGGGGAAAGCTGTAACTCTGTGAGATGATTTCACAGAACACAAAGAAGTTTCTCAGAAAGCTTCTTTCTCTTTGTTAAGGGAGGATATTTCCTTTGGCCCTATAGTCTTCAAAGGGATCCGAAATAGCTGTTCTCAGATTCCACAGAAATAAGGCTAGCAAGGAGATCCACGAAATACAGATGTAACTCTGTGAGTGGAAGTCACATATCACAGAGCAATTTCTCAGAAAGCTTCTTTCCAGATTTCATCGGAGGATATTTCCTTTTTCACCATAGCCCTCTATGGGCTTCCAAATATCACTTTGTCACTTCCACAAGAACTGTCTTAGCGAAAGGCTTCTTGAGGGGAAAGCTGTAACTCTGTCAGATAATATCACAGAACACAAAGAAGTTTCTCAGATAGATTCTTTCTCTTTGTTATCGGAGGATATTTCCTTTGGCCCTATAGACTTCAAAGGGATCCGAAATATCTGTTCTCAGAATACACAGAAATAAGGCTAGCAAAGAGATCCACGAAATACAGATGTAACTCTGTGAATGGAAGACACATATCCCAGAGCAGTTTCTCAGAAAGCTTCTTTCCAGATTTCATCTGAGAATATTTCCTTTTTCACCATAGCCCTCTAAGGGCTTCCAAATATCACTTTGCCAATTCCACAAGAACTGTCTTAGCGAAAGGCTTCTTGAGGGGAAAGCTGTAACTCTGTGAGATGATTTCACAGAACACAAAGAAGTTTCTCAGAAAGCTTCTTTCTCTTTGTTATCGGAGGATATTTCCCTTGGCCCTATAGTCTTCAAAGGGATCCGAAATATCTGTTCTCAGATTCCACAGAAATAAGGCTAGCAAAGAGATCCACGAAATACAGATGTAACTCTGTGAGTGGAAGTCACATATCACAGAGCAGTTTCTCAGAAAGCTTCTTTCCAGATTTCATCTGAGGATATTTCCTTTTTCACCATAGTCCTCTATGGGCTTCCAAATATCACTTTGCCAATTCCACAAGAACTGTCTGAGCGTAAGATTTCTTGAGGGGAAAGCTGTAACTCTGTGAGATGATTTCACAGAACACAAAGAAGTTTCTCAGAAAGCTTCTTTCTCTTTGTTAAGGGAGGATATTTCCTTTGGCCCTATAGTCTTCAAAGGGATCCGAAATATCTGTTCTCAGATTCCACAGAAATAAGGCTAGCAAAGACACCCACGAAATACAGATGTAACTCTCTGAGTGGAAGTCACATATCACAGAGCAGTTTCTCAGAAAGCTTCTTTCCAGATTTCATCGGAGGATATTTCCTTTTTCACCATATCCCTCTAAGGGCTTCCAAAAATCACTTTGACTATTCCACAAGAACTGTCTTAGCGAAAGGCTTCTTGAGGGGAAAGCTGTAACTCTGTGAGATGATTTCACAGAACACAAGGAAGTTTCTCAGAACGCTTCTTTCTCTTTGTTATCGGAGGATATTTCCTTTGGCCCTATAGTCTTCAAAGGGATCCGAAATATCTGTTCTCAGATTCCACAGAAATAAGGCTAGCAAAGAGATCCACGAAATGCAGATGTGACTCTGTGAGTGGAAGTCACATATCACAGAGCTGTTTCTCAGAAAGCTTCTTTCCTGATTTCATCGGAGTATATTTCCTTTTTCACCATAGCCCTCTATGGGCTTCCAAATATCACTTTGCCAATTCCACAAGAACTGTCTTAGCGAAAGGCTTCTTGAGGGGAAAGCTGTAACTCTGTGAGATGATTTCACAGAACACAAAGAAGTTTCTCAGATAGATTCTTTCTCTTTGTTATCGGAGGATATTTCCTTTGGCCCTATAGTCTTCAAAGGGATCCGAAATATCTGTTCTCAGAATACACAGAAATAAGGCTAGCAAAGAGATCCACGAAATACAGATGTAACTCTGTGAGTGGAAGACACATATCCCAGAGCAGTTACTCAGAAAGCTTCTTTCCAGATTTCATCTGAGGATATTTCCTTTTTCACCATAGCCCTCTAAGGGCTTCCAAATATCACTTTGCCAATTCCACAAGAACTGTCTTAGCGAAAGGCTTCCTGAGGGGAAAGCTGTAACTCTGCGAGATGATTTCACAGAACACAAAGAAGTTTCTCAGAAAGCTTCTTTCGCTTTGTTATCGGAGGATATTTCCTTTGGTCTTATAGTCTTCAAAGGGATCCGAAATATCTGTTCTCAGATTCCACAGAAATAAGGCTAGCAAAGAGATCCACGAAATACACTTGTAACTCTGTGAGTGGAAGTAACATATCTCAGAGCAGTTTCTCAGAAAGCTTCCTTCCAGATTTCATCGGAGGATATTTCCTTTTTCACCATAGCCCTCTATGGGCTTCCAAATGTCACTTTGCCAATTCCACAAGAACTGTCTTAACGAAAGGCTTCTTGAGGGGAAAGCTGTAACTCTGTGAGGTGATTTCACAGAACACAAAGAAGTTTCTCAGAAAGCTTCTTTCTCTTTGTTATCGGAGGATATTTCCTTTGGCCCTAAAGTCTTCAAAGGGATCCGAAATATCTGTTCTCAGATTCCACAGAAATAAGGCTAGCAAAGAGATCCACGAAATACAGATGTAACTCTGTGAGTGGAAGTCACATATCACAGAGCAGTTTCTCAGAAAGATTCTTTCCAGATTTCATCGGAGGATATTTCCTTTTTCACCATAGCCATCTATGGGCTTCCAAATATCACTTTGCCAATTCCACAAGAACTGTCTTAGCGAAAGGCTTCCTGAGGTGAAAGCTGTAACTCTGCGAGATGATTTCACAGAACACAAAGAAGTTTCTCAGAAAGCTTCTTTCTCTTTGTTATCGGAGGATATTTCCTTTGGCCCTATAGTCTTCAAAGGGATCCGAAATATCTGTTCTCACATTCCACAGAAATAAGGCTAGCAAAGAGACCCACGAAATACAGATGTAACTCTGTGAGTGGAAGTCACATATCACAGAGCAGTTTCTCAGAAAGCTTCTTTCCAGATTTCATCGGAGGATATTTCCTTTTTGACCGTAGCCCTCTATGGGCTTCCAAATATCACTTTGCCAATTCACAAGAACTGTCTTAGCGAAAGGCTTCTTGAGGGGAAAGCTGTAACTCTCTGAGGTGATTTCACAGAACACAAAGAAGTTTCTCAGAAAGCTTCTTTCTCTTTGTTATGGGAGGATATTTCCTTTGGCCCTATAGTCTTCAAAGGGATCCGAAATATCTGTTCTCAGATTCCACAGAAATAAGGCTAGCAAAGAGATCCACGAAATGCAGATGTGACTCTGTGAGTGGAAGTCACATATCACAGAGCTGTTTCTCAGAAAGCTTCTTTCCAGATTTCATCGGAGTATATTTCCTTTTTCACCATAGCCCTCTATGGGCTTCCAAATATCACTTTGCCAATTCCACAAGAACTGTCTTAGCGAAAGGCTTCTTGAGGGGAAAGCTGTAACTCTGTGAGATGATTTCACAGAACACAAAGAAGTTTCTCAGATAGATTCTTTCTCTTTGTTATCGGAGGATATTTCCTTTGGCCCTATAGTCTTCAAAGGGATCCGAAATATCTGTTCTCAGAATACACAGAAATAAGGCTAGCAAAGAGATCCACGAAATACAGATGTAACTCTGTGAGTGGAAGACACATATCCCAGAGCAGTTACTCAGAAAGCTTCTTTCCAGATTTCATCTGAGGATATTTCCTTTTTCACCATAGCCCTCTGTGGGCTTCCAAATATCACTTTGCCAATTCCACAAGAACTGTCTGAGCGTAAGGCTTCTTGAGGGGAAAGCTGTAACTCTGTGAGATGATTTCACAGAACACAAAGAAATTTCTCCGAAAGCTTCTTTCTCTTTGTTAAGCGAGGATATTTCCTTTGGCCCTATAGTCTTCAAAGGGATCCGTAATATCTGTTCTCAGATTCCACAGAAATAAGGCTAGCAAAGAGATCCACGAAAAACAGATGTAACTCTGTGAGTGGAAGTCACATATCTCAGAGCAGTTTCTCAGAAAGCTTCCTTCCAGATTTCATCGGAGGATATTTCCTTTTTCACCATAGCCCTCTATGGGCTTCCAAATATCACTTTGCCTATTCCACAAGAATTGTCTTAGCGAAAGGCTTCTTGAGGGGAAAGCTGTATTTCTGTGAGGTGATTTCACAGAACACAAAGAAGTTTCTCAGAAAGCTTCTTTCTCTTTGTTATCGGAGGATATTTCCTTTGGCCCTAAAGTCTTCAAAGGGATCCGAAATATCTGTTCTCAGATTCCACAGAAATAAGGCTAGCAAAGAGATCCACGAAATACAGATGTAACTCTGTGAGTGGAAGTCACATATCACAGAGCAGTTTCTCAGAAAGATTCTTTCCAGATTTCATCGGAGGATGTTTCCTTTTTCACCATAGCCCTCCATGGGCTTCCAAGTATCACTTTGCCAATTCCACAAGAAGTGTCTTAGCGAAAGGCTTCTTGAGGGGAAAGCTGTAACTCTGTGAGATGATTTCACAGAACACAAAGAAGTTTCTCAGAAAGCTTCTTTCTCTTTGTTATCGGAGGATATTTCCTTTAGCCCTATAGTCTTCAATGGGATCCGAAATATCTGTTCTCACATTCCAAAGAAATAAGGCTAGCAAAGAGATCCACGAAATACAGATGTAACTCTGTGAGTGGAAGTCACATATCACAGAGCAGTTTCTCAGAAAGCTTCTTTCCAGATTTCATCTGAGGATATTTCCTTTTTCACCATAGCCCTCTATGGGCTTCCAAATATCACTTTGCCAATTCCTCAAGAACTGTCTTAGCGAAAGGCTTCTTGAGGGGAAAGCTGTAACTCTGTGAGATGATTTCACAGAACACAAAGAAGTTTCTCAGAAAGCTTCTTTCTCTTTGTTATGGGAGGATATTTCCTTTGGCCCTATAGTCTTCAAAGGGATACGAAATATCTGTTCTCTAATTCCACAGAAATAAGGCTAGCAAAGAGATCCTCGAAATACAGATGTAACTCTCTGAGTGGAAGTCACATATCACAGAGCAGTTTCTCAGAAAGCGTCTTTCCAGATTTCATCGGAGGATATTTCCTTTTTCACCGTAGCCCTCTATGGGCTTCCAAATATCACTTTGCCAATTCCACAAGAACTGTCTTAGCGAAAGGCTTCTTGAGGGGAAAGCTGTACCTCTGTGAGATGATTTCACAGAACACAAAGAAGTTTCTCAGAAAGCTTCTTTCTCTTTGTTATCGGAGGATATTTCCTTTAGCCCTATAGTCTTCAAAGGGATCCGAAATATCTGTTCTCACATTCCAAAGAAATAAGGCTAGCAAAGAGATCCACGAAATACAGATGTAACTCTGTGAGTGGAAGTCACATATCACAGAGCAGTTTCTCAGAAAGCTTCTTTCCAGATTTCATCTGAGGATATTTCCTTTTTCACCATAGCCCTCTATGGGCTTCCAAATATCACTTTGCAAATTCCACAAGAACTGTCTTAGCGAAAGCCTTCTTGAGGGGAAAGCTGTAACTCTGTGACATGATTTCACAGAACACAGAGAAGTTTCTCAGAAAGCTTCTTTCTCTTTGTTATCCGAGGATATTTCCTTTGGCCCTATAGTCTTCAAAGGGATCCGAAATATCTGCTCTCAGATTCCACAGAAATAAGGGTAGCAAAGAGATCCACGAAATACAGATGTAACTTTGTGAGTGGAAGTCACATATCACAGAGCAGTTTCTCAGAAAGCTTCTTTCCAGATTTCATCGGAGGATATTTCCTTTTTCACCATAGCCCTCTATGGGCTGCCAAGTATCACTTTTCCAATTCCACAAGAACTGTCTTAGCGAATGGCTTCTTGAGAGGAAAGCTGTAACTCTGTGAGATGATTTCACAGAACACAAAGAAGTTTCTCAGAAAGCTTCTTTCTCTTTGTTATCGGAGGATATTTCCTTTGTCCCTACAGTCTTCAAAGGGATCCGAAATATCTGTTCTCATATTCCACAGAAATAAGGCTAGCAAAGAGATCCACGAAATACAGATGTAACTCTGTGAGTGGAAGTCACATATCACAGAGCAGTTTCTCAGAAAGCTTCTTTCCAGATTTCATCGGAGGATATTTCCTTTTTCACCATAGCCCTCTATGGGCTTCCAAATATCACTTTGCCAATTCCACAAGAACTGTCTTAGCGAAAGGCTTATTGAGCGGAAAGCTGTAACTCTGTGAGATGATTTCTCAGAACACAAAGAAGTTTCTCAGAAAGCTTCCTTCTCTCTGTTATCGGAGGATATTTCCTTTGGCCTTATAGTCTTCAAAGGGATCCGAAATATCTGTTCTCAGATTCCACAGAAATAAGGCTAGCAAAGAGATCCACGAAATACAGATGTAACTCTGTGAGTGGAAGTCACATATCACAGAGCAGTTTCTCAGAAATCTTCTTTCCAGATTTCATCGGAGGATATTTCCTTTTTCACCATAGCCCTCTATGGGCTTCCAAATATCACTTTGCCAATTCCACAAGAACTGTCTTACCGTAAGGCTTCTTTAGGGGAAAGCTGTAACTCTGTGAGATGATTTCACAGAACACAAAGAAGTTTCTCAGAAAGCTTCTTTCTCTTTGTTATCGGATGATATTTCCTTTGGCCCTATAGTCTTCAAAGGGATCCGAAATATCTGTTCTCACATTCCACGGAAATAAGGCTAGCAAAGAGACCCACGAAATACAGATGTAACTCTGTGAGTGGAAGTCACATATCACAGAGCAGTTTCTCAGAAAGCTTCTTTCCAGATTTCATCGGAGGATATTTCCTTTTTGACCGTAGCCCTCTATGGGCTTCCAAATATCACTTTGCCAATTCACAAGAACTGTCTTAGCGAAAGGCTTCTTGAGGGGAAAGCTGTAACTCTGTGAGATGATTTCACAGAACACAAAGAAGTTTCTCAGAAAGCTTCTTTCTCTTTGTTATCGGTGGATATTTCCTTTGGCCCTATAGTCTTCAAAGGGATCCGAAATATCTGTTCTCAGATTCCACAGAAATATGGCTAGCAAAGAGATCCACGAAATACAGATGTACCTCTGTGAGCTGAAGTCACATATCACAGAGCAGTTTCTCAGAAAGCTTCTTTCCAGATTTCATCGGAGGATATTTCCTTTTTCACCATAGCCCTCTATGGGCTTCCAAATATCACTTTGCCAATTCCACAAGAACTGTCTTAGCGAAAGGCTTCTTGAGGGGAGAGCTGTAACTCTGTGAGATGATTTCACAGAACACAAAGAAGTTTCTCAGAAAGCTTCTTTCTCTTTGTTATCGGAGGATATTTCCTTTGGCCCTATAGTCTTCAAAGGGATCCGAAATATCTGTTCTCAGATTCCACAGAAATAAGGCTAGCAAAGAGATCCCCGAAATACAGATGTAACTCTGTGAGTGGAAGTCACATATCACAGAGCAGTTTCTCAGAAAGCTTCTTTCCAGATTTCATGGGAGGATATTTCCTTTTTCACCATAGCCCTCTAAGGGCTTCCAAAAATCACTTTGACAATTCCACAAGAACTGTCTGAGCGTAAGGCTTCTTGAGGGGAAAGCTGTAACTCTGTGAGATGATTTCACAGAACACAAAGAAGTTTCTCAGAAAGCTTCTTTCTCTTTGTTAAGCGAGGATATTTCCTTTGGCCCTATAGTCTTCAAAGGGATCCGTAATATCTGTTCTCAGATTCCACAGAAATAAGGCTAGCAAAGAGATCCACGAAATACAGATGTAACTCTGTGAGTGGAAGTCACATATCACAGAGCAGTTTCTCAGAAAGATTCTTTCCAGATTTCATCGGAGGATATTTCCTTTTTCACCATAGCCCTCCATGGGCTTCCAAGTATCACTTTGCCAATTCCACAAGAACTGTCTTAGCGAAAGTCTTCTTGAGGGGAAAGCTGTAACTCTGTGAGATGATTTCACAGAACACAGAGAAGTTTCTCAGAAAGCTTCTTTCTCTTTGTTATCGGAGGATATTTCCTTTAGCCCTATAGTCTTCAAAGGGATCCGAAATATCTGTTCTCACATTCCAAAGAAATAAGGCTAGCAAAGAGATCCACGAAATACAGATGTAACTCTGTGAGTGGAAGTCACATATCACAGAGCAGTTTCTCAGAAAGCTTCTTTCCAGATTTCATCTGAGGATATTTCCTTTTTCACCATAGCCCTCTATGGGCTTCCAAATATCACTTTGCCAATTCCTCAAGAACTGTCTTAGCGAAAGGCTTCTTGAGGGGAAAGCTGTAACTCTGTGAGATGATTTCACAGAACACAAAGAAGTTTCTCAGAAAGCTTCTTTCTCTTTGTTATGGGAGGATATTTCCTTTGGCCCTATAGTCTTCAAAGGGATCCGAAATATCTGTTCTCTAATTCCACAGAAATAAGGCTAGCAAAGAGATCCACGAAATACAGATGTAACTCTCTGAGTGGAAGTCACATATCACAGAGCAGTTTCTCAGAAAGCGTCTTTCCAGATTTCATCGGAGGATATTTCCTTTTTCACCATAGCCCTCTATGGGCTTCCAAATATCACTTTGCCAATTCCACAAGAACTGTCTTAGCGAAAGGCTTCTTGAGGGGAAACCTGTAACTCTGTGACATGATTTCACAGAACACAGAAAAGTTTCTCAGAAAGCTTCTTTCTCTTTGTTATCGGAGGATATTTCCTTTGGCCCTATAGTCTTCAAAGGGATCCGAAATATCTGCTCTCAGATTCCACAGAAATAAGGGTAGCAAAAAGATCCACGAAATACAGATGTAACTCTGTGAGTGGAAGTCACATACCACAGAGCAGTTTCTCAGAAAGCTTCTTTCCAGATTTCATCGGAGGATATTTCCTTTTTGACCGTAGCCCTCTATGGGCTTCCAAATATCACTTTGCCAATTCACAAGAACTGTCTTAGCGAAAGGCTTCTTGAGGGGAAAGCTGTAACTCTGTGAGATGATTTCACAGAACACAAAGAAGTTTCTCAGAAAGCTTCTTTCTCTTTTTTATCGGAGGATATTTCCTTTGGCCCTATCGTCTTCAAAGGGATCCGAAATATCTGTTCTCAGATTCCACAGAAATAAGGCTAGCAAAGAGATCCACGAAATGCAGATGTAACTCTGTGAGTGGAAGTCACATATCACAGAGCAGTTTCTCAGAAAGCTTCTTTCCAGATTTCATCTGAGGATATTTCCTTTTTCAGCGTTGCCCTCTGTGGGCTTCCAAATATCACTTTGCCAATTCCACAAGAACTGTCTGAGCGTAAGGCTTCTTGAGGGGAAAGCTGTAACTCTGTGAGATGATTTCACAGAACACAAAGAAGTTTCTCAGAAAGCTTCTTTCTCTTTGTTAAGCGAGGATATTTCCTTTGGCCCTATAGTCTTCAAAGGGATCCGTAATATCTGTTCTCAGATTCCACAGAAATAAGGCTAGCAAAGAGATCCACGAAATACAGATGTAACTCTGTGAGTGGAAGTCACATATCTCAGAGCAGTTTCTCAGAAAGCTTCCTTCCAGATTTCATCGGAGGATATTTCCTTTTTCACCATAGCCCTCTATGGGCTTCCCAATATCACTTTTCGAATTCCACAAGAACTGTCTTAGCGAATGGCTTCTTGAGAGGAAAGCTGTAACTCTGTGAGATGATTTCACAGACCACAAAGAAGTTTCTCAGAAAGCTTCTTTCTCTTTGTTATGGGAGGATATTTCCTTTGTCCCTACAGTCTTCAAAGGGATCCGAAATATCTGTTCTCAGATTCCACAGAAATAAGTTTAGCAAAGACATTCACGAAATACAGATGTAACTCTGTGAGTGGAAGTCATATATCACAGAGCAGTTTCTCAGAAAGATTCTTTGCACATTTCATCGGAGGATATTTCCTTTTTCACCATAGCCCTCTATGGGCTTCCAAATATCACTTTGCCAATTCCACAAGAACTGTCTGAGAGTAAGGCTTCTTGAGGGGAAAGCTGTAACTCTGTGAGATGATTTCACAGAACACAAAGAAGTTTCTCAGAAAGCTTCTTTCTCTTTGTTATCGGAGGATATTTACTTTGGCCCTATAGTCTTCAAAGGGATCCGAAATATCTGTTCTCAGATTCCACAGAAATAAGGCTAGCAAAGAGATCCACGAAATACAAATGTAACTCTGTGAGTGGAAGTCACATATCACAGAGTAGTTTCTCAGAAAGCTTCTTTCCAGATTTCATCGGAGGATATTTCCTTTTTCACCATAGCCCTCTATGGGCTTCCAAATATCACTTTGCCAATTCCACAAGAACTGTCTTAGCAAAAGGCTTCTTTAGGGGAAAGCTGTAACTCTGTGAGATGATTTCACAGAACACAAAGAAGTTTCTCAGAAAGCCTCTTTCTCTTTGTTATCGGAGGATATTTACTTTGACAATATAGTCTTCAAAGGGATCCGAAATATCTGTTCTCAGATTCCACAGAAATAAGGCTAGCAAAGAGATCCACGAAATACAGATGTAACTCTGTGAGTGGAAGTCACATATCACAGAGCAGTTTCTCAGAAATCTTCTTTCCAGATTTCATCGGAGGATATTTCCTTTTTCACCATAGCCCTCTATGGGCTTCCAAATATCACTTTGCCAATTCCACAAGAACTGTCTTACCGTAAGGCTTCTTGAGGGGAAAGCTGTAACTCTGTGAGATGATTTCACAGAACACAAAGAAGTTTCTCAGAAAGCTTCTTTCTCTTTGTTATCGGAGGATATTTCGTTTGGCCCTATAGTCTTCAAAGGGATCCGAAATATCTGTTCTCACATTCCACAGAAATAAGGCTAGCAAAGAGACCCACGAAATACAGATGTAACTCTGTGAGTGGAAGTCACATATCACAGAGCAGTTTCTCAGAAACCTTCTTTCCAGATTTCATCGGAGGGTATTTCCTTTTTGACCGTAGCCCTCTATGGGCTTCCAAATATCACTTTGCCCATTCACATGAACTGTCTCAGCGAAAGGCTTCTTGAGGGGAAAGCTGTAACTCTGTGAGGTGATTTCACAGAACACAAAGTAGTTTCTCAGAAAGCTTCTTTCTCTTTGTTATCGGAGGATATTTCCTTTGGCCCTATAGTCTTCAAAGGGATCCGAAATATCTGTTCTCAGATTCCACAGAAATAAGGCTAGCAAAGAGATCCACGAAATACAGATGTAACTCTGTGAGTGGAAGTCACGTATCACAGAGCAGTTTCTCAGAAAGCTTCTTTCCAGATTTCATCGGAGGATATTTCCTTTTTCACCATAGCCCTCTATGGGCTTCCAAATATCACTTTGCCAATTCCACAAGAACTGTCTTAGCGAAAGACTTCTTGAGGGGAGAGCTGTAACTCTGTGAGATGATTTCACAGAACACAAGGAAGTTTCTCAGAAAGCTTCTTTCTCTTTGTTATCGGAGGATATTTCCTTTGGCCCTATAGTCTTCAAAGGGATCCGAAATATCTGTTCTCAGATTCCACAGAAATAAGGCTAGCAAAGAGATCCCCGAAATACAGATGTAACTCTGTGAGTGGAAGTCACATATCACAGAGCAGTTTCTCAGAAAGCTTCTTTCCAGATTTCATCGGAGGATATTTCCTTTTTCACCATAGCCCTCTAAGGGCTTCCAAAAATCACTTTGACAATTCCACAAGAACTGTCTGAGCGTAAGGCTTCTTGAGGGGAAAGCTGTAACTATGTGAGATGATTTCACAGAACACAAAGAAGTTTCTCAGAAAGCTTCTTTCTCTTTGTTAAGCCAGGATATTTCCTTTGGCCCTATAGTCTTCAAAGGGATCCGTAATATCTGTTCTCAGATTCCACAGAAATAAGGCTAGCAAAGAGATCCACGAAATACAGATGTAACTCTGTGAGTGGAAGTCACATATCACAGAGCAGTTTCTCAGAAAGATTCTTTCCAGATTTCATCGGAGGATATTTCCTTTTTCACCATAGCCCTCTACGGGCTTCCAAGTATCACTTTGCCAATTCCACAAGAACTGTCTTAGCGAAAGTCTTCTTGAGGGGAAAGCTGTAACTCTGTGAGATGATTTCACAGAACACAAAGAAGTTTCTCAGAAAGCTTCTTTCTCTTTGTTATCGGAGGATATTTCCTTTAGCCCTATAGTCTTCAAAGGGATCCGAAATATCTGTTCTCACATTCCAAAGAAATAAGGCTAGCAAAGAGATCCACGAAATACAGATGTAACTCTGTGAGTGGAAGTCACATATCACAGAGCAGTTTCTCAGAAAGCTTCTTTCCAGATTTCATCTGAGGATATTTCCTTTTTCAACATAGCCCTCTATGGGCTTCCAAATATCACTTTGCCAATTCCTCAAGAACTGTCTTAGCGAAAGGCTTCTTGAGGGGAAAGGTGTAACTCTGTGAGATGATTTCACAGAACACAAAGAAGTTTCTCAGAAAGCTTCTTTCTCTTTGTTATGGGAGGATATTTCCTTTGGCCCTATAGTCTTCAAAGGGATCCGAAATATCTGTTCTCTAATTCCACAGAAATAAGGCTAGCAAAGAGATCCACGAAATACAGATGTAACTCTCTGAGTGGAAGTCACATATCACAGAGCAGTTTCTCAGAAAGCGTCTTTCCAGATTTCATCGGAGGATATTTCCTTTTTCACCATAGCCCTCTATGGGCTTCCAAATATCACTTTGCCAATTCCACAAGAACTGTCTTAGCGAAAGGCTTCTTGAGGGGAAAGCTGTAACTCTGTGACATGATTTCACAGAACACAGAAAAGTTTCTAAGAAAGCTTCTTTCTCTTTGTTATCGGAGGATATTTCCTTTGGCCCTATAGTCTTCAAAGGGATCCGAAATATCTGCTCTCAGATTCCACAGAAATAAGGGTAGCAAAGAGATCCACGAAATACAGATATAACTCTGTGAGTGGAAGTCACATATCACAGAGCAGTTTCTCAGAAAGCTTCTTTCCAGATTTCATCGGAGGATATTTCCTTTTTGACCGTAGCCCTCTATGGGCTTCCAAATATCACTTTGCCAATTCACAAGAACTGTCTTAGCGAAAGGCTTCTTGAGGGGAAAGCTGTAACTCTGTGAGATGATTTCACAGAACACAAAGAAGTTTCTCAGAAAGCTTCTTTCTCTTTGTTATCGGAGGATATTTCCTTTGGCCCTATCGTCTTCAAAGGGATCCGAAATATCTGTTCTCAGATTCCACAGAAATAAGGCTAGCAAAGAGATCCACGAAATGCAGATGTGACTCTGTGAGTGGAAGTCACATATCACAGAGCAGTTTCTCAGAAAGCTTCTTTCCAGATTTCATCTGAGGATATTTCCTTTTTCACCATAGCCCTCTGTGGGCTTCCAAATATCACTTTGCCAATTCCACAAGAACTGTCTGAGCGTAAGGCTTCTTGAGGGGAAAGCTGTATTTCTGTGAGGTGATTTCACAGAACACAAAGAAGTTTCTCAGAAAGCTTCTTTCTCTTTGTTATCGGAGGATATTTCCTTTGGCCCTAAAGTCTTCAAAGGGATCCGAAATATCTGTTCTCAGATTCCACAGAAATAAGGCTAGCAAAGAGATCCACGAAATACAGATGTAACTCTGTGAGTGGAAGTCACATATCACAGAGCAGTTTCTCAGAAAGATTCTTTCCAGATTTCATTGGAGGATATTTGCTTTTTCACCATAGCCCTCCATGGGCTTCCAAGTATCACTTTGCCAATTCCACAAGAACTGTCTTAGCGAAAGGCTTCTTGAGGGGAAAGCTGTAACTCTGTGAGATGATTTCACAGAACACAAAGAAGTTTCTCAGAAAGCTTCTTTCTCTTTGTTATCGGAGGATATTTCCTTTAGCCCTATAGTTTTCAAAGGGATCCGAAATATCTGTTCTCACATTCCAAAGAAATAAGGCTAGCAAAGAGATCCACGAAATACAGATGTAACTCTGTGAGTGGAAGTCACATATCACAGAGCAGTTTCTCAGATAGCTTCTTTCCAGATTTCATCTGAGGATATTTCCTTTTTCACCATAGCCCTCTATGGGCTTCCAAATATCACTTTGCCAATTCCTCAAGAACTGTCTTAGCGAAAGGCTTCTTGAGGGGAAAGCTGTAACTCTGTGAGATGATTTCACAGAACACAAAGAAGTTTCTCAGAAAGCTTCTTTCTCTTTGTTATGGGAGGATATTTCCTTTGGCCCTATAGTCTTCAAAGGGATCCGAAATATCTGTTCTCTAATTCCACAGAAATAAGGCTAGCAAAGAGATCCTCGAAATACAGATGTAACTCTCTGAGTGGAAGTCACATATCACAGAGCAGTTTCTCAGAAAGCGTCTTTCCAGATTTCATCGGAGGATATTTCCTTTTTCACCGTAGCCCTCTATGGGCTTCCAAATATCACTTTGCCAATTCCACAAGAACTGTCTTAGCGAAAGGCTTCTTGAGGGGAAAGCTGTAACTCTGTGACATGATTTCACAGAACACAGAGAAGTTTCTCAGAAAGCTTCTTTCTCTTTGTTATCGGAGGATATTTCCTTTGGCCCTATAGTCTTCAAAGGGATCCGAAATATCTGCTCTCAGATTCCACAGAAATAAGGGTAGCAAAGAGATCCACGAAATACAGATGTAACTCTGTGAGTGGAAGTCACATATCACAGAGCAGTTTCTAAGAAAGCTTCTTTCCAAATTTCATCGGAGGATATTTCCTTTTTCACCATAGCCCTCTATGGGCTTCCCAATATCACTTTTCGAATTCCACAAGAACTGTCTTAGCGAATGGCTTCTTGAGAGGAAAGCTGTAACTCTGTGAGATGAATTCACAGAACACAAAGAAGTTTCTCAGAAAGCTTCTTTCTCTTTGTTATGGGAGGATATTTCCTTTGTCCCTACAGTCTTCAAAGGGATCCGAAATATCTGTTCTCAGATTCCACAGAAATAAGGCTAGAAAAGACATCCACGAAATACAGATGTAACTCTGTGAGTGGAAGTCACATATCACAGAGCAGTTTCTCAGAAAGCTTCTTTCCAGATTTCATCAGAGGATATTTCCTTTTTCACCATAGCCCTCTATGGGCTTGCAAATATCACTTTGCCAATTCCACAAGAACTGTCTTAACGAAAGGCTTCCTGAGGGGAAAGCGGTAACTCTGTGAGATGATTTCACAGAACACAAAGAAGTTTCTCAGAAAGCCTCTTTCTCTTTGTTATCGGAGGATATTTGCTTTGGCCCTATAGTCTTCAAAGGGATCCGAAATATCTGTTCTCAGATTCCACAGAAATAAGGCTAGCAAAGAGATCCACGAAATACAGATGTAACTCTGTGAGTGGAAGTCACATATCACAGAGCAGTTTCTCAGAAATCTTCTTTCCAGATTTCATTGGAGGATATTTACCTTTTCACCATAGCCCTCTATGGGCTTCCAAATATCACTTTGCCAATTCCACAAGAACTGTCTTAACGAAAGGCTTCCTGAGGGGAAAGCGGTAACTCTGTGAGATGATTTCACAGAACACAAAGAAGTTTCTCAGAAAGCTTCTTTCTCTTTGTTATCGGAGGATATTTCCTTTGGCCCTATAGTCTTCAAAGGGATCAGAAATATCTGTTCTCACATTCCACAGAAATAAGGCTAGCAAAGAGACCCACGAAATACAGATGTAACTCTGTGAGTGGAAGTCACATATCACAGAGCAGTTTCTCAGAAAGCTTCTTTCCAGATTTCATCGGAGGATATTTCCTTTTTGACCGTAGCCCTCTATGGGCTTCCAAATATCACTTTGCCAATTCACAAGAACTGTCTTAGCGAAAGGCTTCTTGAGGGGAAAGCTGTAACTCTGTGAGATGATTTCACAGAACACAAAGAAGTTTCTCAGAAAGCTTCTTTCTCTTTGTTATGGGAGGATATTTCCTTTGGCCCTATAGTCTTCAAAGGGATCCGAAATATCTGTTCTCTAATTCCACAGAAAAAAGGCTAGCAAAGAGATCCACGAAATACAGATGTAACTCTCTGAGTGGAAGTCACATATCACAGAGCAGTTTCTCAGAAAGCCTCTTTCCAGATTTCATCGGAGGATATTTCCTTTTTCACCATAGCCCTCTATGGGCTTCCAAATATCACTTTGCCAATTCCACAAGAACTGTCTTAGCGAAAGGCTTCTTGAGGGGAAAGCTGTAACTCTGTGACATGATTTCACAGAACACAGAAAAGTTTCTAAGAAAGCTTCTTTCTCTTTGTTATCGGAGGATATTTCCTTTGGCCCTATAGTCTTCAAAGACATCCGAAATATCTGCTCTCAGATTCCACAGAAATAAGGGTAGCAAAGAGATCCACGAAATACAGATGTAACTCTGTGAGTGGAAGTCACATATCACAGAGCAGTTTCTCAGAAAGCTTCTTTCCAGATTTCATCGGAGGATATTTCCTTTTTAACCGTAGCCCTCTATGGGCTTCCAAATATCACTTTGCCAATTCACAAGAACTGTCTTAGCGAAAGGCTTCTTGAGGGGAAAGCTGTAACTCTGTGAGACGATTTCACAGAACACAAAGAAGTTTCTCAGAAAGCTTCTTTCTCTTTGTTATCGGAGGATATTTCCTTTGGCCCTATCGTCTTCAAAGGGATCCGAAATATCTGTTCTCAGATTCCACAGAAATAAGGCTAGCAAAGAGATCCACGAAATGCAGATGTGACTCTGTGAGTGGAAGTCACATATCACAGAGCAGTTTCTCAGAAAGCTTCTTTCCAGATTTCATCTGAGGATATTTCCTTTTTCACCATAGCCCTCTGTGGGCTTCCAAATATCACTTTGCCAATTCCACAAGAACTGTCTGAGCGTAAGGCTTCTTGAGGGGAAAACTGTATTTCTGTGAGGTGATTTCACAGAACACAAAGAAGTTTCTCAGAAAGCTTCTTTCTCTTTGTTATCGGAGGATATTTCCTTTGGCCCTAAAGTCTTCAAAGGGATCCGAAATATCTGTTCTCAGATTCCACAGAAATAAGGCTAGCAAAGAGATCCACGAAATACAGATGTAACTCTGTGAGTGGAAGTCAAATATCACAGAGCAGTTTCTCAGAAAGATTCTTTCCAGATTTCATCGGAGGATATTTGCTTTTTCACCATAGCCCTCCATGGGCTTCCAAGTATCACTTTGCCAATTCCACAAGAACTGTCTTAGCGAAAGGCTTCTTGAGGGGAAAGCTGTAACTCTGTGAGATGATTTCACAGAACACAAAGAAGTTTCTCAGAAAGCTTCTTTCTCTTTGTTATCGGAGGATATTTCCTTTAGCCCTGTAGTTTTCAAAGCGATCCGAAATATCTGTTCTCACATTCCAAAGAAATAAGGCTAGCAAAGAGATCCACGAAATACAGATGTAACTCTGTGAGTGGAAGTCACATATCACAGAGCAGTTTCTCAGATAGCTTCTTTCCAGATTTCATCTGAGGATATTTCCTTTTTCACCATAGCCCTCTATGGGCTTCCAAATATCACTTTGCCAATTCCTCAAGAACTGTCTTAGCGAAAGGCTTCTTGAGGGGAAAGCTGTAACTCTGTGAGATGATTTCACAGAACACAAAGAAGTTTCTCAGAAAGCTTCTTTCTCTTTGTTATGGGAGGATATTTCCTTTGGCCCTATAGTCTTCAAAGGGATCCGAAATATCTGTTCTCTAATTCCACAGAAATAAGGCTAGCAAAGAGATCCTCGAAATACAGATGTAACTCTCGGAGTGGAAGTCACATATCACAGAGCAGTTTCTCAGAAAGCGTCTTTCCAGATTTCATCGGAGGATATTTCCTTTTTCACCGTAGCCCTCTATGGGCTTCCAAATATCACCTTGCCAATTCCACAAGAACTGTCTTAGCGAAAGGCTTCTTGAGGGGAAAGCTGTAACTCTGTGACATGATTTCACAGAACACAGAGAAGTTTCTCAGAAAGCTTCTTTCTCTTTGTTATCGGAGGATATTTCCTTTGGCCCTATAGTCTTCAAAGGGATCCGAAATATCTGCTCTCAGATTCCACAGAAATAAGGGTAGCAAAGAGATCCACGAAATACAGATGTAACTCTGTGAGTGGAAGTCACATATCACAGAGCAGTTTCTAAGAAAGCTTCTTTCCAAATTTCATCTGAGGATATTTCCTTTTTCACCATAGCCCTCTATGGGCTTCCCAATATCACTTTTCGAATTCCACAAGAACTGTCTTAGCGAATGGCTTCTTGAGAGCAAAGCTGTAACTCTGTGAGATGATTTCACAGAACACAAAGAAGTTTCTCAGAAAGCCTCTTTCTCTTTGTTATCGGAGGATATTTGCTTTGGTCCTATAGTCTTCAAAGGGATCCGAAATATCTGTTCTCAGATTCCACAGAAATAAGGCTAGCAAAGAGATCCACGAAATACAGATGTAACTCTGTGAGTGGAAGTCACATATCACAGAGCAGTTTCTCAGAAATCTTCTTTCCAGATTTCATCGGAGGATATTTCCCTTTTCACCATAGCCCTCTATGGGCTTCCAAATATCACTTTGCCAATTCCACAAGAACTGTCTTACCGTAAGGCTTCTTGAGGGGAAAGCTGTAACTCTGTGAGATGATTTCACAGAACACAAAGAAGTTTCTCAGAAAGCTTCTTTCTCTTTGTTATCGCAGGATATTTCCTTTGGCCCTATAGTCTTCAAAGGGATCCGAAATATCTGTTCTCACATTCCACAGAAATAAGGCTAGCAAAGAGACCCACGAAATACAGATGTAACTCTGTGAGTGGAAGTCACATATCACAGAGCAGTTTCTCAGAAAGCTTCTTTCCAGATTTCATCGGAGGATATTTCCTTTTTGACCGTAGCCCTCTATGGGCTTCCAAATATCACTTTGCCAATTCACAAGAACTGTCTTAGCGAAAGGCTTCTTGAGGGGAAAGCTGTAACTCTGTGAGGTGATTTCACAGAACACAAAGAAGTTTCTCAGAAAGCTTCTTTCTCTTTGTTATGGGAGGATATTTCCTTTGGCCCTATAGTCTTCAAAGGGATCCGAAATAACTGTTCTCAGATTCCACAGAAATAAGGCTAGCAAAGAGATCCACGAAATACAGATGTAACTCTGTGAGTGGAAGTCACGTATCACAGAGCAGTTTCTCAGAAAGCTTCTTTCCAGATTTCATCGGAGGATATTTCCTTTTTCACCATAGCCCTCTATGGGCTGCCAAGTATCACTTTTCCAATTCCTCAAGAACTGTCTTAGCGAATGGCTTCTTGAGAGGAAAGCTGTAACTCTGTGAGATGATTTCACAGAACACAAAGAAGTTTCTCAGAAAGCTTCTTTCTCTTTGTTATGGGAGGATATTTCCTTTGTCCCTACAGTCTTCAAAGGGATCCGAAATATCTGTTCTCAGATTCCACAGAAATAAGGCTAGCAAAGAGATCCACGAAATACAGATGTAACTCTGTTAGTGGATGTCACATATCCCAGAGCAGTTTCTCAGAAAGCTTCTTTCAAGATTTCATCGGAGGATATTTCCTTTTTCACCATAGCCCTCTATGGGCTTCAAAATATCACTTTGCCAATTCCACAAGAACTGTCTTAGCGAAAGGCTTCTTGAGGGGAAAGCTGTAACTCTGTGAGATGATTTCACGGAACACAAAGAAGATTCTCAGAAAGCCTCTTTCTCTTTGTTATCGGAGGATATTTACTTTGGCCCTATCGTCTTCAAAGGGATCCGAAATATCTGTTCTCAGATTCCACAGAAATAAGGCTAGCAAAGAGATCCACGAAATACAGATGTAACTCTGTGAGTGGAAGTCACATATCACAGAGCAGTTTCTCAGAAAGCTTCTTTCCAGATTTCATCGGAGGATATTTCCTTTTTCACCATAGCCCTCTATGGGCTTCCAAATATCACTTTGCCAATTCCACAAGAACTGTCTTACCGTAAGGCTTCTTTAGGGGAAAGCTGTAACTCTGTGAGATGATTTCACAGAACACAAAGAAGTTTCTCAGAAAGCTTCTTTCTCTTTGTTATCGGAGGATATTTCCTTTGGCCCTATAGTCTTCAAAGGGATCCGAAATATCTGTTCTCAGATTCCACAGAAATAAGGCTAGCAAAGAGTTCCACGAAATACAGATGTAACGCTGTGAGTGGAAGTCACATATCCCAGAGCAGTTTCTCAGAAAGCTTCTTTCCAGATTTCATCGGAGGATATTTCCTTTTTCACCATAGCCCTCTAAGGGCTTCCAAATATCACTTTGCCAATTCCACAAGAACTGTCTTAGCGAAAGGCTTCTTGAGGGGAAAGCTGTAACTCTGTGAGATGATTTCACAGAACACAAAGAAGTTTCTCAGAAAGCTTCTTTCTCTTTGTTATCGGAGGATATTTCCTTTGGCCCTATAGTCTTCAAAGGGATCCGAAATATCTGTTCTCAGATTCCACAGAAATAAGGCTAGCAAAGAGATCCACGAAATACAGATGTAACTCTGTGAGTGGAAGTCACATATCCCAGAGCAGTTTCTCAGAAAGCTTCTTTCCAGATTTCATCGGAGGATATTTCCTTTTTCACCATAGCCCTCTATGGGCTTCCAAATATCACTTTGACAATTCCACAAGAACTGTCTTAGTGAAAGGCTTCCTGAGAGGAAAGCTGTAACTCTGTGAGATGATTTCACAGAACACAAAGAAGTTTTCAGAAAGCATCTTTCTCTTTGTTATCGGAGGATATTTCCTTTGTCCCTACAGTCTTCAAAGGGATCCGAAATATCTGTTCTCAGATTCCACAGAAATAAGGCTAGCAAAGAGATCCACGAAATACAGATGTAACTCTGTGAGTTGAAGTCACATATCACAGAGCAGTTTCTCAGAAAGCTTCTTTCCAGATTTCATCGGAGGATATTTCCTTTTTCACCATAGCCCTCATGGGCTTCCAAATATCACTTTGCCAATTCCACAAGAACTGTCTTAGCGAAAGGCTTCTTGAGGGGAAAGCTGTAACTCTGTGTGATGATTTCACAGAACACAAAGAAGTTTCTCAGAAAGCTTCTTTCTCTTTGTTATCGGAGGATATTTCCTTTGGCCCTATAGTCTTCAAAGGGATCCGAAATATCTGTTCTCAGATTCCACAGAAATAAGGCTAGCAACGAGATCCACGAAATACAGATGTAACTCTGTGAGTGGAAGTCACATATCACAGAGCAGTTTCTCAGAAAGCTTCTTTCCAGATTTCATCAGAGGATATTTCCTTTTCCACCATAGCCCTCTATTGGCTTCCAAATATCACTTAGCCAATTCCACAAGAACTGTCTTAGCGAAAGGCTTCTTGAGGGGAAAGCTGTAACTCTGTGAGACGATTTCACAGAACACAAAGAAGTTTCTCAGAAAGCTTCTTTCTCTTTGTTATCGGAGGATATTTCCTTTGGCCCTCTAGTCTTCAAAGGGATCCGAAATATCTGTTCTCAGATTCCACAGAAATAAGGCTAGCAAAGAGATCCACGAAATACAGATGTAACTCTGTGAGTGGAAGTCACATATCCCAGAGCAGTTTCTCAGAAAGCTTCTTTCCAGATTTCATCTGAGGATATTTCCTTTTTCACCATAGCCCTCTATGGGTTTCCAAATATCACTTTGACAATTTCACAAGAACTGTCTTAGCGAAAGGCTTCTTGAGGGGAAAGCTGTAACTCTGTGAGATGATTTCACAGAACACAAAGAAGTTTTCAGAAAGCTTCTTTCTCTTTGTTATGGGAGGATATTTCCTTTGTCCCTACAGTCTTCAAAGGGATCCGAAATATCTGTTCTCAGATTTCACAGAAATAAGGCTAGCAAAGAGATCCACGAAATACAGATGTAACTCTGTGAGTGGAAGTCACATATCACAGAGCAGTTTCTCAGAAAGCTTCTTTCCAGATTTCATCTGAGGATATTTCCTTTTTCACCATAGCCCTCTATGGGCTTCCAAATATCACTTTGCCAATTCCACAAGAACTGTCTTAGCGAAAGGCTTCTTGAGGGGAAAGCTGTAACTCTGTGTGATGATTTCACAGAACACAAAGAAGTTTCTCAGAAAGCTTCTTTCTCTTTGTTATCGGAGGATATTTCCTTTGGCCCTATAGTCTTCAAAGGGATCCGAAATATCTGTTCTCAGATTCCACAGAAATAAGGCTAGCAAAGAGATGCACGAAATACAGATGTAACTCTGTGAGTGGAAGTCACATATCACAGAGCAGTTTCTCAGAAAGCTTCTTTCCAGATTTCATCTGAGGATATTTCCTTTTTCACCATAGCCTTCTATGGGCTTCCAAATATCACTTTGCCAATTCCACAAGAACTGTCTTAGCGAAAGGCTTCTTGAGGGGAAAGCTGTAACTCTGTGAGATGATTTCACAGAACACAAAGACGTTTCTCAGAAAGCTTCTTTCTCTTTGTTATCGGAGGATATTTCCTTTGGCCCTATAGTCTTCAAAGGGATCCGAAATATCTGTTCTCAGATTCCACAGAAATAAGGCTAGCAAAGAGATCCACGAAATACAGATGTAACTCTGTGAGTGGAAGTCACATATCACAGAGCAGTTTCTCAGAAAGCTTCTTTCCAGATTTCATCGGAGGATATTTCCTTTTTCACAATAGCCCTCTATGGGCTTCCAAATATCACTTTGCCAATTCCACAAGAACTGTCTTAGCGAAAGGCTTCTTGAGGGGAAAGCTGTAACTCTGTGAGATGATTTCACAGAACACAAAGAAGTTTTCAGAAAGCTTCTTTCTCTTTGTTATGGGAGGATATTTCCTTTGTCCCTACAGTCTTCAAAGGGATCCGAAATATCTGTTCTCAGATTCCACAGAAATAAGGCTAGCAAAGAGATCCACGAAATACAGATGTAACTCTGTGAGTGGAACCCACATATCACAGAGCAGTTTCTCAGAAAGCTTCTTTCCAGATTTCATCTGAGGATATTTCCTTTTTCACCATAGCCCTCTATGGGCTTCCAAATATCACTTTGCCAATTCCACAAGAACTGTCTTAGCGAAAGGCTTCTTGAAGGGAAAGCTGTAACTCTGTGAGATGATTTCACAGAACACAAAGAAGTTTCTCAGAAATCTTCTTTCTCTTTGTTATCGGAGGATATTTCGTTTGGCCCTATAGTCTTCAAAGGGATCCGAAATATCTGTTCTCAGATTCCACAGAAATAAGGCTAGCAAAGGGATCCACGAAATACAGATGTAACTCTCTGAGTGGAAGTCACATATCACAGAGCAGTTTCTCAGGAAGCTTCTTTCCAGATTTCATCGGAGGATATTTCCTTTTTCACCATAGCCCTCAATGGGCTTCCAAATATCACTTTGCCAATTCCACAAGAACTGTCTTAGCGAAAGGCTTCTTGAGGGGAAAGCTGTAACTCTGTGAGATGATTTCACGGAACACAAAGAAGTTTCTCAGAAAGCCTCTTTCTCTTTGTTATCGGAGGATATTTACTTTGGCCCTATCGTCTTCAAAGGGATCCGAAATATCTGTTCTCAGATTCCACAGAAATAAGGCTAGCAAAGAGATCCACGAAATACAGATGTAACTCTGTGAGTGGAAGACACATATCACAGAGCAGTTTCTCAGAAAGCTTCTTTCCAGATTTCATCGGAGGATATTTCCTTTTTCACCATAGCCCTCTATGGGCTGCCAAGTATCACTTTGCCAATTCCACAAGAACTGTCTTACCGTAAGGCTTCTTTAGGGGAAAGCTGTAACTCTGTGAGATGATTTCACAGAACACAAAGAAGTTTCTCAGAAAGCTTCTTTCTCTTTGTTATCGGAGGATATTTCCTTTGGCCCTATAGTCTTCAAAGGGATCCGAAATATCTGTTCTCAGATTCCACAGAAATAAGGCTAGCAAAGAGATCCACGAAATACACATGTAACGCTGTGAGTGGAAGTCACATATCCCAGAGCAGTTTCTCAGAAAGCTTGTTTCCAGATTTCATCGGAGGATATTTCCTTTTTCACCATAGCCCTCTAAGGGCTTCCAAATATCACTTTGCCAATTCCACAAGAACTGTCTTAGCGAAAGGCTTCTTGAGGGGAAAGCTGTAACTCTGTGTGATGATTTCACAGAACACAAAGAAGTTTCTCAGAAAGCTTCTTTCTCTTTGTTATCGGAGGATATTTCCTTTGGCCCTATAGTCTTCAAAGGGATCCGAAATATCTGTTCTCAGATTCCACAGAAATAAGGCTAGCAACGAGATCCACGAAATACAGATGTAACTCTGTGAGTGGAAGTCACATATCACAGAGCAGTTTCTCAGAAAGCTTCTTTCCAGATTTCATCAGAGGATATTTCCTTTTCCACCATAGCCCTCTATTGGCTTCCAAATATCACTTAGCCAATTCCACAAGAACTGTCTTAGCGAAAGGCTTCTTGAGGGGAAAGCTGTAACTCTGTGAGATGATTTCACAGAACACAAAGAAGTTTCTCAGAAAGCTTCTTTCTCTTTGTTATCGGAGGATATTTCCTTTGGCCCTCTAGTCTTCAAAGGGATGCGAAATATCTGTTCTCAGATTCCACAGAAATAAGGCTAGCAAAGAGATCCACGAAATACAGATGTAACTCTGTGAGTGGAAGTCACATATCACAGAGCAGTTTCTCAGAAAGCTTCTTTCCAGATTTCATCGGAGGATATTTCCTTTTTCACCATAGCCCTCTATGGGTTTCCAAATATCACTTTGACAATTTCACAAGAACTGTCTTAGCGAAAGGCTTCTTGAGGGGAAAGCTGTAACTCTGTGAGATGATTTCACAGAACACAAAGAAGTTTTCAGAAAGCTTCTTTCTCTTTGTTATGGGAGGATATTTCCTTTGTCCCTACAGTCTTCAAAGGGATCCGAAATATCTGTTCTCAGATTTCACAGAAATAAGGCTAGCAAAGAGATCCACGAAATACAGATGTAACTCTGTGAGTGGAAGTCACATATCACAGAGCAGTTTCTCAGAAAGCTTCTTTCCAGATTTCATCTGAGGATATTTCCTTTTTCACCATAGCCCTCTATGGGCTTCCAAATATCACTTTGCCAATTCCACAAGAACTGTCTTAGCGAAAGGCTTCTTGAGGGGAAAGCTGTAACTCTGTGTGATGATTTCACAGAACACAAAGAAGTTTCTCAGAAAGCTTCTTTCTCTTTGTTATCGGAGGATATTTCCTTTGGCCCTATAGTCTTCAAAGGGATCCGAAATATCTGTTCTCAGATTCCACAGAAATAAGGCTAGCAAAGACATGCACGAAATACAGATGTAACTCTGTGAGTGGAAGTCACATATCACAGAGCAGTTTCTCAGAAAGCTTCTTTCCAGATTTCATCTGAGGATATTTCCTTTTTCACCATAGCCTTCTATGGGCTTCCAAATATCACTTTGCCAATTCCACAAGAACTGTCTTAGCGAAAGGCTTCTTGAGGGGAAAGCTGTAACTCTGTGAGATGATTTCACAGAACACGAAGACGTTTCTCAGAAAGCTTCTTTCTCTTTGTTATCGGAGGATATTTCCTTTGGCCCTATAGTCTTCAAAGGGATCCGAAATATCTGTTCTCAGATTCCACAGAAATAAGGCTAGCAAAGAGATCCACGAAATACAGATGTAACTCTGTGAGTGGAAGTCACATATCACAGAGCAGTTTCTCAGAAAGCTTCTTTCCAGATTTCATCGGAGGATATTTCCTTTTTCACAATAGCCCTCTATGGGCTTCCAAATATCACTTTGCCAATTCCACAAGAACTGTCTTAGCGAAAGGCTTCTTGAGGGGAAAGCTGTAACTCTGTGAGATGATTTCACAGAACACAAAGAAGTTTTCAGAAAGCTTCTTTCTCTTTGTTATGGGAGGATATTTCCTTTGTCCCTACAGTCTTCAAAGGGATCCGAAATATCTGTTCTCAGATTCCACAGAAATAAGGCTAGCAAAGAGATCCACGAAATACAGATGTAACTCTGTGAGTGGAACCCACATATCACAGAGCAGTTTCTCAGAAAGCTTCTTTCCAGATTTCATCTGAGGATATTTCCTTTTTCACCATAGCCCTCTATGGGCTTCCATATATCACTTTGCCAATTCCACAAGAACTGTCTTAGCGAAAGGCTTCTTGAAGGGAAAGCTGTAACTCTGTGAGATGATTTCACAGAACACAAAGAAGTTTCTCAGAAATCTTCTTTCTCTTTGTTATCGGAGGATATTTCCTTTGGCCCAATAGTCTTCAAAGGGATCCGAAATATCTGTTCTCAGATTCCACAGAAATAAGGCTAGCAAAGGGATCCACGAAATACAGATGTAACTCTCTGAGTGGAAGTCACATATCACAGAGCAGTTTCTCAGGAAGCTTCTTTCCAGATTTCATCGGAGGATATTTCCTTTTTCACCATAGCCCTCAATGGGCTTCCAAATATCACTTTGCCAATTCCACAAGAACTGTCTTAGCGAAAGGCTTCTTGAGGGGAAAGCTGTAACTCTGTGAGATGATATCACAGAACACAATGAAGTTTCTCAGAAAGCTTCTTTCTCTTTTTAATCGGAGGATATTTCCTTTTGCCCTATAGTCTTCAAAGGGATCCGAAATATCTGTTTTCAGATTTCACAGAAATAAGGCTAGCAAAGAGATCCACGAAATACAGATGAAACTCTGTGAGTGGAAGTCACATATCACAGAGCAGTTTCTCAGAAAGCTTCTTTCCATATTTCATCGGAGGATACTTCCTTTTTCACCATAGCCCTCTGTGGGCTTCCAAATATCACTTTGCCAATTCCACAAGAACTGTCTTAACGAAAGGCTTCTTGAGGGGAAAGCTGTAACTCTGTGAGATGATTTCACAGAACACAAAGAAGTTTTCAGAAAGCTTCTTTCTCTTTGTTATGGGAGGATATTTCCTTTGTCCCTACAGTCTTCAAAGGGATCCGAAATATCTGTTCTCAGATTCCACAGAAATAAGGCTAGCAAAGAGATCCACGAAATACAGATGTAACTCTGTGAGTGGAAGTCACATATCACAGAGCAGTTTCACAGAAATCTTCTTTCCAGATTTCATCGGAGGATATTTCCTTTTTCACCATAGCCCTCTATGGGCTTCCAAATATCACTTTGCCAATTCCACAAGAACTGTCTTAGCGAAAGGCTTCTTGAGGGGAAAGCTGTAACTCTGTGAGATGATTTCACAGAACACAAAGAAGTTTCTCAGAAAGCTTCTTTCTCTTTGTTATCGGAGGATATTTCCTTTGGCCCTATAGTCTTCAAAGGGATCCGAAATATCTGTTCTCAGATTCCACAGAAATAAGGCTAGCAAAGAGACCCACGAAATACAGATGTAACTCTGTGAGTGGAAGTCACATATCACAGAGCAGTTTCTCAGAAAGCTTCTTTCCAGATTTCATCTGAGGATATTTCCTTTTTCACCATAGCCATCTATGGGTTTCCAAATATCACTTTGCCAATTCCACAAGAACTGTCTTAGCGAAAGGCTTCTTGAGGGGAAAGCTGTAACTCTGTGAGATGATGTCACAGAACACAAAGAAGTTTCTCAGAAATCTTCTTTCTCTTTGTTATCGGAGGATATTTCCTTTGGCCCTATAGTCTTCAAAGGGATCCGAAATATCTGTTCTCAGATTCCACAGATATAAGGCTAGCAAAGGGATCCACGAAATACAGATGTAACTCTGTGAGTGGAAGTCACATAAAACAGAGCACTTTCTCAGGAAGCTTCTTTCCAGATTTCATCGGAGGATATTTCCTTTTTCACCATAGCCCTCTATGGTCTTCCAAATATCACTTTGCCAATTCCACAAGAACTGTCTTAGCGAAAGGTTTCTTGAGTGGAAAGTTGTAACTCTGTGAGATGATTTCACCGAACACAATGAAGTTTCTCAGAAAGCTTCTTTCTCTTTGTTATCGGAGGATATTTCCTTTGGCCCTATAGTCTTCAAAAGGATCCGAAATATCTGTTCTCAGATTCCACAGAAATAAGGCTAGCAAAGAGATCCACGAAATACAGATGTAACTCTGTGAGTGGAAGTCACATATTACAGAGCAGTTTCTCAGAAAGCCTCTTTCCAGATTTCATCTGAGGATATTTCCTTTTTCACCATAGCCCTCTATGGGCTTCCAAATATCACTTTGACAATTCCACAAGAACTGTCTTAGCGAAAGGCTTCTTGAGGGGAAAGCTGTAACTCTGTGAGATGATTTCACAGAACACAAAGAAGTTTTCAGAAAGCTTCTTTCTCTTTGTTATCGGAGGATATTTCCTTTGTCCCTATAGTCTTCAAAGGGATCCGAAATATTTGTTCTCAGATTCCACAGAAATAAGGCTAGCAAAGAGATCCACGAAATACAGATGTAACTCTGTGAGTGGAAGTCACATATCACAGAGCAGTTTCTCAGAAAGCTTCTTTCCAGATTTCATCGGAGGATATTTCCTTTTTCACCATAGCCCTCTATGGGCTTCCAAATATCACTTTGCCAATTCCACAAGAACTGTCTTAGCGAAAGGCTTCTTCAGGGGAAAGCTGTAACTCTGTGAGATGATTTCACAGAACACAAAGACGTTTCTCAGAAAGCTTCTTTCTCTTTGTTATCGGAGGATATTTCCTTTGGCCCTATAGTCTTCAAAGGGATCCGAAATATCTGTTCTCAGATTCCACAGAAATAAGGCTAGCAAAGAGATCCACGAAATACAGATGTAACTCTGTGAGTGGAAGTCACATATCACAGAGCAGTTTCTCAGAAAGCTTCTTTCCAGATTTCATCGGAGGATATTTCCTTTTTCACAATAGCCCTCTATGGGCTTCCAAATATCACTTTGCCAATTCCACAAGAACTGTCTTAGCGAAAGGCTTCTTGAGGGGAAAGCTGTAACTCTGTGAGATGATTTCACAGAACACAAAGAAGTTTTCAGAAAGCTTCTTTCTCTTTGTTATGGGAGGATATTTCCTTTGTCCCTACAGTCTTCAAAGGGATCCGAAATATCTGTTCTCAGATTCCACAGAAATAAGGCTAGCAAAGTGATCCACGAAATACAGATGTAACTCTGTGAGTGGAAGCCACATATCACAGAGCAGTTTCTCAGAAAGCTTCTTTCCAGATTTCATCTGAGGATATTTCCTTTTTCACCATAGCCCTCTATGGGTTTCCAAATATCACTTTGCCAATTCCACAAGAACTGTCTTAGCGAAAGGCTTCTTGAAGGGAAAGCTGTAACTCTGTGAGATGATTTCACAGAACACAAAGAAGTTTCTCAGAAATCTTCTTTCTCTTTGTTATCGGAGGATATTTCCTTTGGCCCTATAGTCTTCAAAGGGATCCGAAATATCTGTTCTCAGATTCCACAGAAATAAGGCTAGCAAAGGGATCCACGAAATACAGATGTAACTCTCTGAGTGGAAGTCACATATCACAGAGCAGTTTCTCAGGAAGCTTCTTTCCAGATTTTATCGGAGGATATTTCCTTTTTCACCATAGCCCTCAATGGGCTTCCAAATATCACTTTGCCAATTCCACAAGAACTGTCTTAGCGAAAGGCTTCTTGAGGGGAAAGCTGTAACTCTGTGAGATGATTTCACAGAACACAATGAAGTTTCTCAGAAAGCTTCTTTCTCTTTTTAATCGGAGGATATTTCCTTTTGCCCTATAGTCTTCAAAGGGATCCGAAATATCTGTTCTCAGATTCCACAGAAATAAGGCTAGCAAAGAGATCCACGAAATACAGATGAAACTCTGTGAGTGGAAGTCACATATCACAGAGCAGTTTCTCAGAAAGCTTCTTTCCATATTTCATCGGAGGATACTTCCTTTTTCACCATAGCCCTCTATGGGCTTCCAAATATCACTTTGCCAATTCCACAAGAACTGTCTTAACGAAAGGCTTCTTGAGGGGAAAGCTGTAACTCTGTGAGATGATTTCACAGAACACAAAGAAGTTTTCAGAAAGCTTCTTTCTCTTTGTTATGGGAGGATATTTCCTTTGTCCCTACAGTCTTCAAAGGGATCCGAAATATCTGTTCTCAGATTCCACAGAAATAAGGCTAGCAAAGAGATCCACGAAATACAGATGTAACTCTGTGAGTGGAAGTCACATATCACAGAGCAGTTTCACAGAAAGCTTCTTTCCAGATTTCATCGGAGGATATTTCCTTTTTCACCATAGCCCTCTATGGGCTTCCAAATATCACTTTGCAAATTCCACAAGAACTGTCTTAGCGAAAGGCTTCTTGAGGGGAAAGCTGTAACTCTGTGAGATGATTTCACAGAACACAAAGAAGTTTCTCAGAAAGCTTCTTTCTCTTTGTTATCGGAGGATATTTCCTTTGGCCCTATAGTCTTCAAAGGGATCCGAAATATCTGTTCTCAGATTCCACAGAAATCAGGCTAGCAAAGAGATCCACGAAATACAGATGTAACTCTGGGAGTGGAAGTCACATATCCCAGAGCCGTTTCTCAGAAAGCTTCTTTCCAGATTTCATCGGAGGATATTTCCTTTTTCACCATAGCCCTCTATGGTCTTCCAAATATCACTTTGCCAATTCCACAAGAACTGTCTTAGCGAAAGGTTTCTTGAGGGGAAAGTTGTAACTCTGTGAGATGATTTCACCGAACACAATGAAGTTTCTCAGAAAGCTTCTTTCTCTTTGTTATCGGAGGATATTTCCTTTGGCCCTATAGTCTTCAAAAGGATCCGAAATATCTGTTCTCAGATTCCACAGAAATAAGGCTAGCAAAGAGATCCACGAAATACAGATGTAACTCTGTGAGTGGAAGTCACATATCACAGAGCAGTTTCTCAGAAAGCTTCTTTCCAGATTTCATCGGAGGATACTTCCTTTCTCACCATAGCCCTCTATGGGCTCCCAAATATCACTTTGCCAATTCCACAAGAACTGTCTTAACGAAAGGCTTCTTGAGGGGAAAGCTATAACTCTATGAGATGATTTCACAGAACACAAAGAAGTTTCTCAGAAAGCTTCTTTCTTTTTGTTATCGGAGGATATTTCCTTTGGCCCAATAGTCTTCAAAGGGATCCGAAATATCTGTTTTCAGATTCCACAGAAATAAGGCTAGCAAAGAGATCCACGAAATACAGATGTAACTCTGTGAGTGGAAGTCACATATCCCAGAGCAGTTTCTCAGAAAGCTTCTTTCCAGATTCCATCTGAGGATATTTCCTTTTTCAACATAGCCCTCTATGGGCTTCGAAATATCACTTTGACAATTCCACAAGAACTGTCTTAGCGAAAGGCTTCTTGAGGGGAAAGCTGTAACTCTGTGAGATGATTTCACAGAACACAAAGAAGTTTTCAGAAAGCTTCTTTCTCTTTGTTATGGGAGGATATTTCCTTTGTCCCTACAGTCTTCAAAGGGATCCGAAATATCTGTTCTCAGATTCCACAGAAATAAGGCTAGCAAAGAGATCCACGAAATACAGATGTAACTCTGTGAGTGGAAGTCACATATCACAGAGCAGTTTCTCAGAAAGCTTCTTTCCAGATTTCATCGGGGGATATTTCCTTTTTCACCATAGCCCTATATGGTCTTCCAAATATCACTTTGCCAATTCCACAAGAACTGTCTTAGCGAAAGGTTTCTTGAGGGGAAAGCTGTAACTCTGTGAGATGATTTCACCGAACACAATGAAGTTTCTCAGAAAGCTTCTTTCTCTTTGTTATCGGAGGATATTTCCTTTGGCCCTATAGTCTTCAAAAGGATCCGAAATATCTGTTCTCAGATTCCACAGAAATAAGGCTAGCAAAGAGATCCACGAAATACAGATGTAACTCTGTGAGTGGAAGTCACATATCACAGAGCAGTTTCTCAGAAAGCTTCTTTCCAGATTTCATCGGAGGATACTTCCTTTTTCACCATAGCCCTCTATGGGCTTCCAAATATCACTTTGCCAATTCCACAAGAACTGTCTTAACGAAAGGCTTCTTGAGGGGAAAGCTGTAACTCTGTGAGATGATTTCACAGAACACAAAGAAGTTTCTCAGAAAGCTTCTTTCTCTTTGTTATCGGAGGATATTTACTTTGGCCCTACAGTCTTCAAAGGGATCCGAAATATCTGTTCTCCGATTCCACAGAAATAAGGCTAGCAAAGAGATCCACGAAATAAAGATGTAACTCTGTGAGTGGAAGTCACATATCACAGAGCAGTTTCTCAGAAAGCTTCTTTCCAGATTTCATCTGAGGATATTTCCTTTTTCACCATAGCCCTCTATGGGCTTCCAAATATCACTTTGCCAATTCCACAAGAACTGTCTTAGCGAAAGGCTTCTTGAAGGGAAAGCTGTAACTCTGTGAGATGATTTCACAGAACACAAAGAGTTTCTCAGAAATCTTCTTTCTCTTTGTTATCGGAGGATATTTCCTTTGGCCCTATAGTCTACAAAGGGATTCGAAATATCTGTTCTCAGATTCCACAGAAATAAGGCTAGCAAAGGGATCCACGAAATACAGATGTAACTCTCTGAGTGGAAGTCACGTATCACAGAGCAGTTTCTCAGGAAGCTTCTTTCCAGATTTCATCGGGGGATATTTCCTTTTTTTCCATCGCCCTCTATGGTCTTCCAAATATCACTTTGCCAATTCCACAAGAACTGTCTTAGCGAAAGGTTTCTTGAGGGGAAAGCTGTAACTCTGTGAGATGATTTCACCGAACACAATGAGGTTTCTCAGAAAGCTTCTTTCTCTTTGTTATCGGAGGATATTTCCTTTGGCCCTATAATCTTCAAAAGGATCCGAAATATCTGTTCTCAGATTCCACAGAAATAAGGCTAGCAAAGAGATCCACGAAATACAGATGTAACTCTGTGAGTGGAAGTCACATATCACAGAGCAGTTTCTCAGAAAGCTTCTTTCCAGATTTCATCGGAGGATACTTCCTTTCTCACCATAGCCCTCTATGGGCTTCCAAATATCACTTTGCCAATTCCACAAGAACTGTCTTAACGAAAGGCTTCTTGAGGGGAAAGCTGTAACTCTGTGAGATGATTTCACAGTACACAAAGAAGTTTCTCAGAAAGTTTCTTTCTCTTTGTTATCGGAGGATATTTCCTTTGGTCCTATAGTCTTCAAAGGGATCCGAAATATCTGTTCTCAGATTCCACAGAAATCAGGCTAGCAAAGAGATCCACGAAATACAGATGTAACTCTGGGAGTGGAAGTCACATATCACAGAGCAGTTTCTCAGGAAGCTTCTTTCCAGATTTCATCTGAGCATATTTCCTTTTTCACCATAGCCCTCTATGGGCTTCCAAATATCACTTTGCCAATTCCACAAGAACTGTCTTAGCGAAAGGTTTCTTGAGGGGAAAGCTGTAACTCTGTGAGATGATTTCACCGAACACAATGAAGTTTCTCAGAAAGCTTCTTTCTCTTTGTTATCGGAGGATATTTCCTTTGGTCCTATAGTCTTCAAAAGGATCCGAAATATCTGTTCTCAGATTCCACAGAAATAAGGCTAGCAAAGAGATCCACGAAATACAGATGTAACTCTGTGAGTGGAAGTCACATATCAAAGAGCAGTTTCTCAGAAAGCTTCTTTCCAGATTTTATCGGAGGATACTTCCTTTCTCACCATAGCCCTCTATGGGCTTCCAAATATCACTTTGCCAATTCCACAAGAACTGTCTTAACGAAAGGCTTCTTGAGGGGAAAGCTGTAACTCTGTGAGATGATTTCACAGAACACAAAGAAGTTTCTCAGAAAGCTTCTTTCTCTTTGTTATCGGAGGATATTAACTTTGACCCTATAGTCTTCAAAGGGATCCGAAATATCTGTTCTCAGATTCCACAGAAATAAGGCTAGCAAAGAGATCCACGAAATACAGATGTAACTCTGTGAGTGGAAGTCACGTATCACAGAGCAGTTTCTCAGAAAGCTTCTTTCCAGATTTCATCGGAGGATATTTCCTTTTTCACCATAGCCCTCTATGGGCTTCCAAATATCACTTTGCCAATTCCACAAGAACTGTCTTAGAGAAAGGCTTCTTGAGGGGAAAGCTGTAACTCTGCGAGATGATTTCACAGAACACAAAGAAGTTTCTCAGAAAGCTTCTTTCTCTTTGTTATGGGAGGATATTTCCTTTGGCCCTATAGTCTTCAAAGATATCCGAAATATCTGTTCTCAGATTCCACAGAAATAAGGCTAGCAAAGAGATCCAGGAAATACAGAGGTAACTCTGTGAGTGGAAGTCACATATCCCAGAGCAGTTTCTCAGAAAGGTTCTTTCCAGATTTCATCGGAGGATATTTTCTTTTTCACCATAGCCCTCTATGGGCTTCCAAATATCACTTTGCCAATTCCACAAGAACTGTCTTAGCGAAAGGCTTCTTGAGGGGAAAGCTGTAACTCTCTGAGATGATTTCACAGAACACAAAGAAGTTTTCAGAAAGCTTCTTTCTCTTTGTTATGGGAGGATATTTCCTTTGTCCCTACAGTCTTCAAAGGGATCCGAAATATCTGTTCTCAGATTCCACAGAAATACTTCTAGCAAAGAGATCCACGAAATACAGATGTAACTCTGTGAGTGGAAGTCACATATCACAGAGCAGTTTCTCAGAAAGCTTCTTTCCAGATTTCATCGGAGAATATTTCCTTTTTCACCATAGCCCTCTAAGGGCTTCCAAATATCACTTTGCCAATTCCACAAGAACTGTCTTAGCGAAAGGCTTCTTGAGGGGAAAGCTGTAACTCTGTGAGATGATTTCACAGAACACAAAGAAGTTTCTCAGAAAGCTTCTTTCTCTTTTTTATGGGAGGATATTTCCTTTGGCCCTATAGTCTTCAAAGGGATCCGAAATATCTGTTCTCAGATTCCACAGAAATAAGGCTAGCAAGGAGACCCACGAAATACAGATGTAACTCTGAGAGTGGAAGTCACATATCACAGAGCAGTTTCTCAGAAAGCTTCTTTCCAGATTTCATCTGAGGATATTTCCTTTTTCACCATAGCCTTCTATGGGTTTCTAAATATCACTTTACCAATTCCACAAGAACTGTCTTAGCGAAAGGCTTCTTGAAGGGAAAGCTGTAACTCTGTGAGATTATTTCACAGAACACAAAGAAGTTTCTCAGAAATCTTCTTTCTCTTTGTTATCGGAGGATATTTCCTTTGGCCCTATAGTCTTCAAAGGGATCCGAAATATCTGTTCTCAGATTCCACAGAAATAAGGCTAGCAAAGGAATCCACGAAATACAGATGTAACTCTGTGAGTGGAAGTCACGTATCACAGAGCAGTTTCTCAGAAAGCTTCTTTCCAGATTTCATCGGAGGATATTTCCTTTTTCACCATAGCCCTCTATGGGCTTCCAAATATCACTTTGCCAATTCCACAGGAACTGTATTAGAGAAAGGCTTCTTGAGGGGAAAGCTGTAACTCTGCGAGATGATTTCACAGAACACAAAGAAGTTTCTCAGAAAGCTTCTTTCTCTTTGTTATGGGAGGATATTTCCTTTGGCCCTATAGTCTTCAAAGATATCCGAAATATCTGTTCTCAGATTCCACAGAAATAAGGCTAGCAAAGAGATCCACGAAATACAGAGGTAACTCTGTGAGTGGAAGTCACATATCCCAGAGCAGTTTCTCAGAAAGGTTCTTTCCAGATTTCATCGGAGGATATTTTCTTTTTCACCATAGCCCTCTATGGGCTTCCAAATATCACTTTGCCAATTCCACAAGAACTGTCTTAGCGAAAGGCTTCTTGAGGGGAAAGCTGTAACTCTCTGAGATGATTTCACAGAACACAAAGAAGTTTTCAGAAAGCTTCTTTCTCTTTGTTATGGGAGGATATTTCCTTTGTCCCTACAGTCTTCAAAGGGATCCGAAATATCTGTTCTCAGATTCCACAGAAATACGTCTAGCAAAGAGATCCACGAAATACAGATGTAACTCTGTGAGTGGAAGTCACATATCACAGAGCAGTTTCTCAGAAAGCTTCTTTCCAGATTTCATCGGAGAATATTTCCTTTTTCACCATAGCCCTCTATGGGCTTCCAAATATCACTTTGCCAATTCCACAAGAACTGTCTTAGCGAAAGGCTTCTTGAGGGGAAAGCTGTAACTCTGTGAGATGATTTCACAGAACACAAAGAAGTTTCTCAGAAAGCTTCTTTCTCTTTGTTATCGGAGGATATTTCCTTTGGCCCTATAGTCTTCAAAGGGATCCGAAATATCTGTTCTCAGATTCCACAGAAATAAGGCTAGCAAGGAGACCCACGAAATACAGATGTAACTCTGAGAGTGGAAGTCACATATCACAGAGCAGTTTCTCAGAAAGCTTCTTTCCAGATTTCATCTGAGGATATTTCCTTTTTCACCATAGCCTTCTATGGGTTTCTAAATATCACTTTGCCAATTCCACAAGAACTGTCTTAGCGAAAGGCTTCTTGAAGGGAAAGCTGTAACTCTGTGAGATTATTTCACAGAACACAAAGAAGTTTCTCAGAAATCTTCTTTCTCTTTGTTATCGGAGGATATTTCCTTTGGCCCTATAGTCTTCAAAGGGATCCGAAATATCTGTTCTCAGATTCCACAGAAATAAGGCTAGCAAAGGTATCCACGAAATACAGATGTAACTCTCTGAGTGGAAGTCACATATCACAGAGCAGTTTCTCAGGAAGCTTCTTTCCAGATTTCATCGGAGGATATTTCCTTTTTCACCATAGCCCTCTATGGGCTTCCAAATATCACTTTGCCAATTCCACAAGAACTGTCTTAGCGAAAGTTTTCTTGAGGGGAAAGCTGTAACTCTGTGAGATGATTTCACCGAACACAATGAAGTTTCTCAGAAAGCTTCCTTCTCTTTGTTATCGGAGGATATTTACTTTGGCCCTATAGTCTTCAAAGGGATCCGAAATATCTGTTCTCAGATTCCACAGAAATCAGGCTAGTAAAGAGATCCACGAAACACAGATGTAACTCTGTGAGTGGAAGTCACATATCACAGAGCAGATTCTGAGAAAGCTTCTTTCCAGATTTCATCTGAGGATATTTCCTTTTTCACCATAGCCGTCTATGGGCTTCCAAATATCACTTTGCCAATTCCACAAGAACTGCCTTACCTAAAGGCTTCTGGAAGGGAAAGCTGTAACTCAGGGAGATGATTTCACAGAACACAAAGAAGTTTTTCAGAAAGCGTCATTCTCTTTGTTATCGGAGGATATTTCCTTTGGCCCTATGGTCTTCAAAGGGATCCGAAATATCTGTTCTCAGATTCCACAGAAATAAGGCTAGCAAAGAGATCCACGAAATACAGATGTAACTCTGTGAGTGGAAGTCACATATCACAGAGCAGTTTCACAGAAAGCTTCTTTCCAGATTTCATCTGAGGATATTTCCTTTTTTAACCATAGCCCACTATGGGCTTCCAAATATCACTTTGCCAATTCCACAAGCACTGTCTTAGTGAAAGGATTCTTGAGAGGAAACCTGTAACTCTGGGAGATGATTTCACAGAACACAAAGAAGTTTCTCAGAAAGCTTCTTTCTCTTTGTTATCGGACTGTATTTCCTTTGACCCTAGGGTCTTCAAAGATATCCGAAATATGAGTTCTCAGATTCCACAGAAATAAGGCTATCAAAAAGATCCACGAAATACAGATGTAACTCTGTGAGTGGAAGTCACACATCAAAAAGCAGTTTCTCAGAAAGCTTCTTTCCAGTTTCTCTCGGAGGATGTTTTCTTTTTCACCATAGCCCTCTATGGGCTTCCAAATATCACTTTGCCAATTCCACAAGAAGTGTCTTAGCGAAAGGCTTCTTGAGGGGAAAGCTGTAAATCTGTGAGATGATTTCACAGAACACAAAGAAATTTCTCAGAAAGCTTCGTTCTCATTGTTATCGTAGGATATTTCCTTCTACCCCAGGGTCTTCAAAGGGATCCGAAATATGAGTTCTCAGATTCCACAGAAATAAGGCTATCAAAAAGATCCGCGAAATACAGATGTAACTCTGTGAGTGGAAGTCAAACATCACAAAGCAGTTTCTCAGAAAGCTTCGTTCCAGTTTCTCTCGGAGGATGTTTTCTTTTTCACCATATCCGTCAATGTGCTTCCAAATATCACTTTGCCATTTCCACAAGAACTGTTTTAGCGAAAGGATTCTTGAAGAGAAAGCTGTAACTCTGTGAGATGATTTCACAGAACACAAAGAAGTTTCTCAGAAAGCTTCTTTCTCTTTGTTATCACAGGATATTTCCTTTGGCAATATAGACTTCAAAGGTATCTTAAATATCTGTTCTCAGATTGCACAGAAATAAGACAAGCAAAGAGATATATGAAATACAGATGTAACTCTGTGAGATGAATTAACAGAACACTAAGCAGTTTCTCTGAAAGCTTCTTTCCAGATTTCATCGGAGGATATTTCCTTTTTCACCATTGCCCTCTACGGGCTTCCAAATATCACTTTGCCAATTCCACAAGAACTGTCTTAGCGAAAGGCTTCTTGAGGGGAAAGCAGTAACTCTGTGAGATGATTTCACAAAACACAAAGAAGATTCTCTGAAAGCTTCTTTCTCTTTGTTATCGGAGGATATTTCCTTTGGCCATATAGTCTTCCAAGGGATCCGAAATATCTTTTCTCAGATTCCACAGAAATACGGCTTGCAAAGACATCCACGAAATACAGATGTAACTCTGTGAGTGGAAGTCACATATCCCAGAGCAGTTTCTCAGAAAGCTTCTTTCCAGATTTCATCTGAGGATATTTCCTTTTTCACCATAGCCCTCTATGGGCTTCCAAATATCACTTTGCCAATTCCACAAGAACTGTCTTAGCGAAAGGCTTCTTGATGGGAAAGCTGTAACTCTGTGAGATGATTTCACAGAACACAAAGAAGTTTCTCAGAAAGCTTCTTTCTCTTTGTTATCGGAGGATATTTCCTTTGACCCTAGGGTCTTCGAAGGCATCCGAAATATGAGTTCTCAGATTCCACAGAAATAAGGCTATCAAACAGATCCGCGAAATACAGATGTAACTCTGTGAGTGGAAGTCACACATCACAAAGAAGTTTCTCAGAAAGCTTCCTTCCAGTTTCTCCTGGAGGATGTTTTCTTTTTCACCATAGCCCTCTATGGGTTTCCAAATATTACTTTGACAATTCCACTAGAACTGTCTTAACGAAAGGCTTCTTGAGGGGAAAGCTGTAACTCTGTGAGATGATTTCACAGAACACAAAGAAGTTTCTCAGAAAGGTTCTTTCTCTTTGTTATCGTAGGTTATTTCCTTTGGCCCTATAGTCTTCAAAGGAATCCGAAATATCTGTTCTCAGATTCCACAGAAATAAGGCTAGCAAAGAGATCCTTGAAATACAGATGTAACTCTGTGAGATGAATTAAGAGAACAATAAGCAGTTTCTCAGACAGCTTCTTTCCAGATATCATGGGAGGATATTTCCTTTTTCAACATAGCCCTCTATGGGCTTCCAAATATCGCTTTGCCAATTCCACAAGAACTGTGTTAGCGAAAGGCTTCTTGAGTGGAAAGCTGTAACTCTGTGAGACGATTTCACAGAACACAAAGAATTTTCTCAGAAAGCTTCTTTCTCTTTGTTATCGGAGGTTATTTCTTTTGGCCCTATAGTCTTCCAAGGGATCCCAAATATCTTTTCTTAGATTCCACAGAAATAAGGCTACCAAAGAGATCCACGAGATACAGATGTTACTCTGTGAGTGGAAGTCACATATCACAGAGCAGTTTCTCAGAAAGCTTCTTTCCAGATTTCATCGGAGGATATTTCCTTTTTCACCATAGCCCTCTATGGGCTTCAAAATATCACTTTGCCAATTCCACAAGAACTGTCTTAGCGAATGGCTTCTTGAGGGGAAAACTGTAACTCTGGGAGATGATTTCACAGAACACAAAGAAGTTTCTCAGAAAGCTTCTTTCTCTTTGTTATCGGAGGATATTTCCTTTGGCCCTATAGTCTTCAAAGGGATAAGAAATATCTGTTCTCATATTCCACAGAAATAAGGCTAGCGAAGAGATCCACGAAATACAGATGTAACTCTGTGAGTGGAAGTCACATATCACAGAGCAGTTTCTCAGAAAGCTTCTTTCCAGATTTCATCGGAGGATATTTCCTTTTTCACCATAGCCCTCTATGGGCTTCCAAATATCTCTTTGCCAATTCCACAAGAACTGTCTTAGCGAAAGGCTTCTTGAGGGGAAAGCTGTAAATCTGTGAGATGATTTCACAGAACACAAAGAAGTTTCTCAGAAAGCTTCTTTCTCTTTGTTATCGGAGGATATTTCCTTTGGCCCTATAGTCTTCAAAGGGATGCGAAATATCTGCTCTCAGATTCCACAGAAATAAGGCTAGCAAAGAGATCCACGAAATACAGATGTAACTCTGTGAGTGGAAGTCACATATCACAGAGCAGTTTCTCAGAAAGCTTCTTTCCAGATTTCATCGGTGGATATTTCCTTTTTCACCATAGCCCTCTATGGGCTTCCCAATATCACTTTTCCAATTCCACAAGAACTGTCTTAGCGAAAGGCTTCTTGAGGGGAAAGCTGTAACTCTGTGAGATGATTTCACAGAACACAAAGAAGTTTCTCAGAAAGCTTCTTTCTCTTTGTTATGGGAGGATATTTCCTTTGGCCCTATAGTCTTCAAAGGGATCCGAAATATCTGTTCTCAGATTCCACAGAAATAAGGCTTGCAAAGAGATCCACGAAATACAGATGTACCTCTGTGAGTGGAAGTCACATATCACAGAGCAGTTTCTCAGAAAGCTTCTTTCCAGATTTCATCGGAGGATATTTCCTTTTTCACCATAGCCCTCTATGGGCTTCCAAATATCACTTTCCAATTCCACAAGAACTGCCTTAGCGAAAGGCATCTTGAGTGGAAAGCTGTAACTCTGTGAGATGATTTCACCGAACACAATGAAGTTTATCAGAAAGCTTCTTTCTCTTTGTTATCGGAGGATATTTCCTTTGGCCCTATAGTCTTCAAAGGGATCCGAAATATCTGTTCTCAGATTCCACAGAAATCAGGCTAGCAAAGAGATCCACGAAATACAGATGTAACTCTGGGAGTGGAAGTCACATATCACAGAGCAGTTTCTCAGAAAGCTTCTTTCCAGATTTCATCGGAGGATATTTCCTTTTTCACCATAGCCCTCTATGGGCTTCCAAATATCACTTTGCCAATTCCACAAGAACTGTCTTAGCGAAAGGCTTCTTGAGGGGAAAGCTGTAACTCTTTGAGATGATTTCACAGAACACAAAGAAGTTTTCAGAAAGCTTCTTTCTCTTTGTTATGGGAGGATATTTCCTTTGTCCCTACAGTCCTCAAAGGGATCCGAAATATCTGTTCTCAGATTCCACAGAAATAAGGCTAGCAAAGAGATCCACGAAATACAGATGTAACTCTGTGAGTGGAAGTCACATATCAAAGAGCAGTTTCTCAGAAAGCTTCTTTCCAGATTTCATCGGAGG
This sequence comes from Macaca mulatta, assembly GCF_049350105.2. Classification (NCBI taxonomy): domain Eukaryota; kingdom Metazoa; phylum Chordata; class Mammalia; order Primates; family Cercopithecidae; genus Macaca; species Macaca mulatta. Next base: position 36,177,881 of record NC_133417.1, read on the forward strand.
ATACTTCCTTTCTCACCATAGCCCACTATGGGCTTCCAAACATCACTTTGCCAATTCCACAAGAACTGTCTTAACGAAAGGCTTCTTGAGGGGAAAGCTGTAACTCTGTGAGATGATTTCACAGAACACAAAGAAGTTTCTCAGAAAGCTTCTTTCTCTTTGTTATCGGAGGATATTAACTTTGACCCTATAGTCTTCAAAGGGATCCGAAATATCTGTTCTCAGATTCCACAGAAATAAGGCTAGCAAAGAGATCCACGAAATACAGATGTAAGTCTGTGAGTGGAAGTCACGTATCACAGAGCAGTTTCTCAGAAAGATTCTTTCCAGATTTCATCGGAGGATATTTCCTTTTTCACCAAAGCCCTCTATGGGCTTCCAAATATCACTTTGCCAATTCCACAAGAACTGCCTTAGCGAAAGGCATCTTGAGGGGAAAGCTGTAACTCTGTGAGATGATTTCACCGAACACAATGAAGTTTCTCAGAAAGCTTCTTTCTCTTTTTATTCGGAGGATATTTCCTTTGGCCCTATAGTCTTCAAAAGGATCCGAAATATCTGTTCTCAGATTCCACAGAAATAAGGCTAGCAAAGAGATCCACGAAATACAGATGTAACTCTGTGAGTGGAAGTCACATATCCCAGAGCAGTTTCTCAGAAAGCTTCTTTCCAGATTTCATCTGAGGATATTTCCTTTTTCACCATAGCCCTCTATGGGCTTCCAAATGTCACTTTGCCAATTCCACAAGAACTGTCTTAGCGAAAGGCTTCTTGAGCGGAAAGCTGTAACTCTGTGAGATGATTTCACAGAACACAAAGAAATTTCTCAGAAAGCTTCTTTCTCTTTGTTATCGGAGGATATTTCCTTTGGCCCTATAGTCTTCAAAGGGATCCGAAATATCTGTTCTCAGATTCCACAGAAATAAGGCTAGCAAAGAGATCCACGAAATACAGATTTAACTCTGTGAGTGGAAGTCACATATCCCAGAGCAGTTTCTCAGAAAGCTTCTTTCCAGATTTCATCTGAGGATATTTCCTTTTTCACCATAGCCCTCTATGGGCTTCCAAATATCACTTTGACAATTCCACAAGAACTGTCTTAGCGAAAGCCTTCTTGAGGGGAAAGCTGTAACTCTGTGAGATGATTTCACAGAAAACAAAGAAGTTTTCAGAAAGCTTCTTTCTCTTTGTTATGGGAGGATATTTCCTTTGTCCCTCCAGTCTTCAAAGGGATCCGAAATATCTGTTCTCAGATTCCACAGAAATAAGGCTAGCAAAGAGATCCACGAAATACAGATGTAACTCTGTGAGTGGAAGTCACATATCTCAGTGCAGTTTCTCAGAAAGCTTCTTTCCAGATTTCCTCGGAGGATATTTCCTTTTTCACCATAGCCCTCTATGGGCTTCCAAATATCTCTTTGCCAATTCCACAAAAACTGTCTTAGCGAAAGGCTTCTTGAGGGGAAAGCTGTAACTCTGTGAGATGATTTCACAGAACACAAAGAAGTTTCTCAGAAAGCTTCTTTCTCTTTGTTATCGGAGGATATTTCCTTTGGCCCTATAGTCTTCAAAGGGATCCGAAATATCTGTTCTCAGATTCCACAGAAATAAGGCTAGCAAGGAGACCCACGAAATACAGATGTAACTCTGTGAGTGGAAGTGACATATCACAGAGCAGTTTCTCAGAAAGCTTCTTTCCAGATTTCATCGGAGGATATTTCCTTTTTCACCATAGCCCTCTATGGGCTTCCCAATATCACTTTTCCAATTCCACAAGAACTGTCTTAGCGAAAGGCTTCTTGAGGGGAAAGCTGTAACTCTGTGAGATGATTTCACAGAACACAAAGAAGTTTCTCAGAAAGCTTCTTTCTCTTTGTTATCGGAGGATATTTCCTTTGGCCCTATAGTCTTCAAAGGGATTCGAAATATCTGTTCTCAGATTCCACAGAAATAAGGCTAGCAAAGAGATCCACGAAATACAGATGTAACTCTGTGAGTGGAAGTCACATATCACAGAGCAGTTTCTAAGAAAGCTTCTTTCCAGATTTCATCGGAGAATATTTCCATTTTCACCCTAGCCCTCTATGGGCTTCCAAATATCACTTTGCCAATTCCACAAGAACTGTCTTAGCGAAAGGCTTCTTGAGGGGAAAGCTGTAACTCTGTGAGATGATTTCACAGAACACAAAGAAGTTTCTCAGAAAGCTTCTTTCTCTTTGTTATCGGAGGATATTTCCTTTGTCCCTAAAGGATTCAAAGGGATCCGAAATATCTGTTCTCAGATTCCACAGAAATAAGGCTAGCAAAGAGATCCACGAAATACAGATGTAACTCTGTGAGTGGAAGTCACATATCACAGAGCAGTTTCTCAGAAAGCTTCTTTCCGAATTTCATCGGAGGATATTTCCTTTTTCACCATAGCACTCTATGGGCTTCCAAATATCACTTTGCCAATTCCACAAGAACTGTCTTAGCGAAAGGCTTCTTGAGGGGAAAGCTGTAACTCTGTGAGATGATTTCACAGAACACAAAGAAGTTTCTCAGAAAGCTTCTTTCTCTTTGTTATCCGAGGATATTTCCTTTGGCCCTATAGTCTTCAAAGGGATCCGAAATATCTGTTCTCAGATTCCACAGAAATAAGGCTAGCAAAGAGATCCACGAAATACAGATGTAACTCTGTGAGTGGAAGTCACATATCCCAGAGCAGTTTCTCAGAAAGCTTCTTTCCAGATTTCATCTGAGGATATTTCCTTTTTCACCATAGCCCTCTATGGGCTTCCAAATATCACTTTGACAATTCCACAAGAACTGTCTTAGAGAAAGGCTTCTTGAGGGGAAAGCTGTAACTCTGTGAGATGATTTCACAGAACACAAAGAAGTTTTCAGAAGGCTTCTTTCTCTTTGTTATGGGAGGATATTTCCTTTGTCCCTACAGTCTTCAAAGGGATCCGAAATATCTGTTCTCAGATTCCACAGAAATAAGGCTAGCAAAGAGATCCACGAAATACAGATGTAACTCTGTGAGTGGAAGTCACATATCACAGAGCAGTTTCTCAGAAAGCTTCTTTCCAGATTTCATCGGAGAATATTTCCTTTTTCACCATAGCCCCCTATGGGCTTCCAAATATCACTTTGCCAATTCCACAAGAACTGTCTTAGCGAAAGGCTTCTTGAGGGGAAAGCTGTAACTCTGTGAGATGATTTCACAGAACACAAAGAAGTTTCTCAGAAAGCTTCTTTCTCTTTGTTATCGGAGGATATTTCCTTTGGCCCTATAGTCTTCAAAGGGATCCGAAATATCTGTTCTCAGATTCCACAGAAATAAGGCTAGCAAGGAGACCCACGAAATACAGATGTAACTCTGAGAGTGGAAGTCACATATCACAGAGCAGTTTCTCAGAAAGCTTCTTTCCAGATTTCATCTGAGGATATTTCCTTTTTCACCATAGCCTTCTATGGGTTTCTAAATATCACTTTGCCAATTCCAAAAGAACTGTCTTAGCGAAAGGCTTCTTGAGGGGAAAGCTGTAACTCTGTGAGATGATTTCACAGAACACAAAGAAGTTTCTCAGAAATCTTCTTTCTCTTTGTTATCGGAGGATATTTCCTTTGTCCCTACAGTCTTCAAAGGGATCCGAAATATCTGTTCTCAGATTCCACAGAAATAAGGCTAGTAAAGAGATCCACGAAATACAGATGTAACTCTGTGAGTGGAAGTCACATATCACAGAGCAGATTCTGAGAAAGCTTCTTTCCAGATTTCATCTGAGGATATTTCCTTTTTCACCATAGCCGTCTATGGGCTTCCAAATATCACTTTGCCAATTACACAAGAACTGCCTTACCTAAAGGCTTCTGGAAGGGAAAGCTGTAACTCAGGGAGATGATTTCACAGAACACAAAGAAGTTTTTCAGAAAGCGTCATTCTCTTTGTTATCGGAGGATATTTCCTTTGGCCCTATGGTCTTCAAAGGGATCCGAAATATCTGTTCTCAGATTCCACAGAAATAAGGCTAGCAAAGAGATCCACGAAATACAGATGTAACTCTGTGAGTGGAAGTCACATATCACAGAGCAGTTTCACAGAAATCTTCTTTCCAGATTTCATCTGAGGATATTTCCTTTTTTAACCATAGCTCACTATGGGCTTCCAAATATCACTTTGCCAATTCCACAAGCACTGTCTTAATGAAAGGATTCTTGAGAGGAAACCTGTAACTCTGGGAGATGATTTCACAGAACACAAAGAAGTTTCTCAGAAAGCTTCTTTCTCTTTGTTATCGGACTGTATTTCCTTTGACCCTAGGGTCTTCAAAGATATCCGAAATATGAGTTCTCAGATTCCACAGAAATAAGGCTATCAAAAAGATCCACGAAATGCAGATGTAACTCTGTGAGTGGAAGTCACACATCAAAAAGCAGTTTCTCAGAAAGCTTCTTTCCAGTTTCTCTCGGAGGATGTTTTCTTTTTCACCATAGCCGTCTATGGGCTTCCAAATATCACTTTGCCAATTCCACAAGAAGTGTCTTAGCGAAAGGCTTCTTGAAGGGAAAGCTGTAACTCTGTGAGATGATTTCACAGAACACAAAGAAATTTCTCAGAAAGCTTCGTTCTCATTGTTATCGTAGGATATTTCCTTCGACCCCAGGGTCTTCAAAGGGATCCGAAATATGAGTTCTCAGATTCCACAGAAATAAGGCTATCAAAAAGATCCGCGAAATACAGATGTAACTCTGTGAGTGGAAGTCACACATCACAAAGCATTTTCTCAGAAAGCTTCGTTCCAGTTTCTCTCGGAGGATGTTTTCTTTTTCACCATAGCCGTCTATGGGCTTCCAAATATCACTTTGCCATTTCCACAAGAACTGTTTTAGCGAAAGGATTCTTGAAGAGAAAGCTGTAACTCTGTGAGATGATTTCACAGAACACAAAGAAGTTTCTCAGAAAGCTTCTTTCTCTTTGTTATCACAGGATATTTCCTTTGGCAATATAGACTTCAAAGGTATCTTAAATATCTGTTCTCAGATTGCACAGAAATAAGACTAGCAAAGAGATACTTGAAATACAGATGTAACTCTGTGAGATGAATTAACAGAACACTAAGCAGTTTCTCTGAAAGCTTCTTTCCAGATTTCATCGGAGGATATTTCCTTTTTCACCATTGCCCTCTACGGGCTTCCAAATATCACTTTGCCAATTCCACAAGAACTGTCTTAGCGAAAGGCTTCTTGAGGGGAAAGCAGTAACTCTGTGAGATGATTTCACAAAACACAAAGAAGATTCTCAGAAAGCTTCTTTCTCTTTGTTATCGGAGGATATTTCCTTTGGCCATATAGTCTTCCAAGGGATCCGAAGTATCTTTTCTCAGATTCCACAGAAATACGGCTTGCAAAGACATCCACGAAATACAGATGTAACTCTGTGAGTGGAAGTCACATATCACAGAGCAGTTTCGCAGAAAGCTTCTTTCCAGATTTCATCTGAGGATATTTCCTTTTTCACCATAGCCCTCTATGGGCTTCCAAATATCACTTTGCCAATTCCACAAGAACTGTCTTAGCGAAAGGCTTCTTGATGGGAAAGCTGTAACTCTGTGAGATGATTTCACAGAACACAAAGAAGTTTCTCAGAAAGCTTCTTTCTCTTTGTTATCGGAGGATATTTCCTTTGACCCTAGGGTCTTCGAAGGCATCCGAAATATGAGTTCTCAGATTCCACAGAAATAAGGCTATCAAACAGATCCGTGAAATACAGATGTAACTCTGTGAGTGGAAGTCACACATCACAAAGAAGTTTCTCAGAAAGCTTCCTTCCAGTTTCTCCTGGAGGATGTTTTCTTTTTCACCATAGCCCTCTATGGGTTTCCAAATATTACTTTGACAATTCCACTAGAACTGTCTTAACGAAAGGCTTCTTGAGGGGAAAGCTGTAACTCTGTGAGATGATTTCACAGAACACAAAGAAGTTTCTCAGAAAGGTTCTTTCTCTTTGTTATCGCAGGTTATTTCCTTTGGCCCTATAGTCTTCAAAGGAATCCGAAATATCTGTTCTCAGATTCCACAGAAATAAGGCTAGCAAAGAGATCCTTGAAATACAGATGTAACTCTGTGAGATGAATTAAGAGAACAATAAGCAGTTTCTCAGACAGCTTCTTTCCAGATTTCATGGGAGGATATTTCCTTTTTCAACATAGCCCTCTATGGGCTTCCAAATATCACTTTGCCAATTCCACAAGAACTGTCTTAGCGAAAGGCTTCTTGAGTGGAAAGCTGTAACTCTGTGAGATGATTTCACAGAACACAAAGAATTTTCTCAGAAAGCTTCTTTCTCTTTGTTATCGGAGGTTATTTCTTTTGGCCCTATAGTCTTCCAAGGGATCCCAAATATCTTTTCTTAGATTCCACAGAAATAAAGCTACCAAAGAGATCCACGAGATACAGATGTTACTCTGTGAGTGGAAGTCACATATCACAGCGCAGTTTCTCAGAAAGCTTCTTTCCAGATTTCATCGGAGGATATTTCCTTTTTCACCATAGCCCTCTATGGGCTTCAAAATATCACTTTGCCAATTCCACAAGAACTGTCTTAGCGAATGGCTTCTTGAGGGGAAAACTGTGACTCTGGGAGATGATTTCACAGAACACAAAGAAGTTTCTCAGAAAGCTTCTTTCTCTTTGTTATCGGAGGATATTTCCTTTGGCCCTATAGTCTTCAAAGGGATAAGAAATATCTGTTCTCATATTCCACAGAAATAAGGCTAGCGAAGAGATCCACGAAATACAGATGTAACTCTGTGAGTGGAAGTCACATATCACAGAGCAGTTTCTCAGAAAGCTTCTTTCCAGATTTCATCGGAGGATATGTCCTTTTTCACCATAGCCCTCTATGGGCTTCCAAATATCTCTTTGCCAATTCCACAAGAACTGTCTTAGCGAAAGGCTTCTTGAGGGGAAAGCTGTAACTCTGTGAGATGATTTCACAGAACACAAAGAAGTTTCTCAGAAAGCTTCTTTCTCTTTGTTATCGGAGGATATTTCCTTTGGCCCTATAGTCTTCAAAGGGATCCGAAATATCTGCTCTCAGATTCCACAGAAATAAGGCTAGCAAAGAGATCCACGAAATACAGATGTAACTCTGTGAGTGGAAGTCACATATCACAGAGCAGTTTCTCAGAAAGCTTCTTTCCAGATTTCATCGGTGGATATTTCCTTTTTCACCATAGCCCTCTAAGGGCTTCCCAATATCACTTTTCCAATTCCACAAGAACTGTCTTAGCGAAAGGCTTCTTGAGGGGAAAGCTGTAACTCTGTGAGATGATTTCACAGAACACAAAGAAGTTTCTCAGAAAGCTTCTTTCTCTTTGTTATGGGAGGATATTTCCTTTGGCCCTATAGTCTTCAAAGGGATCCGAAATATCTGTTCTCAGATTCCACAGAAATAAGGCTAGCAAAGAGATCCACGAAATACAGATGTAACTCTGTGAGTGGAAGTCACATATCACAGAGCAGTTTCTCAGAAAGCTTCTTTCCAGATTTCATCGGAGGATATTTCCTTTTTCACCATAGCCCTCTATGGGCTTCCCACTATCACTTTTCCAATTCCACAAAACTGTCTTAGCGAAAGGCTTCTTGAGGGGAAAGCTGTAACTCTGTGAGATGATTTCACAGAACACAAAGAAGTTTCTCAGAAAGCTTCTTTCTCTTTGTTATGGGAGGATATTTCCTTTGGCCCTATAGTCTTCAAAGGGATCCGAAATATCTGTTCTCAGATTCCACAGAAATAAGGCTAGCAAAGAGATCCACGAAATACAGATGTAACTCTGTGAGTGGAAGTCACATATCACAGAGCAGTTTCTCAGAAAGCTTCTTTCCAGATTTCATCGGAGGATATTTCCTTTTTCACCATAGCCGTCTATGGGCTTCCAAATATCACTTTGCCAATTCCACAAGAACTGCCTTAGCGAAAGGCATCTTGAGGGGAAAGCTGTAACTCTGTGAGATGATTTCACCGAACACAATGAAGTTTCTCAGAAAACTTCTTTCTCTTTTTATTCGGAGGATATTTCCTTTGGCCCTATAGTCTTCAAAAGGATCCGAAATATCTGTTCTCAGATTCCACAGAAATAAGGCTAGCAAAGAGATCCACGAAATACAGATGTAACTCTGTGAGTGGAAGTCACATATCCCAGAGCAGTTTCTTAGAAAGCTTCTTTCCAGATTTCATCTGAGGATATTTCCTTTTTCACCATAGCCCTCTATGGGCTTCCAAATATCACTTTGACAATTCCACAAGAACTGTCTTAGAGAAAGGCTTCTTGAGGGGAAAGCTGTAACTCTGTGAGATGATTTCACAGAACACAAAGAAGTTTTCAGAAAGCTTCTTTCTCTTTGTTATGGGAGGATATTTCCTTTGTCCCTACAGTCTTCAAAGGGATCCGAAATATCTGTTCTCAGATTCCACAGAAATAAGGCTAGCAAAGAGATCCGCGAAATCCAGATGTAACTCTGTGAGTGGAAGTCACATATCACAGAGCAGTTTCTCAGAAAGCTTCTTTCCAGATTTCATCGGAGGATATTTCCTTTTTCACCATAGCCCTCTATGGGCTTCCAAATATCACTTTGCCAATTCCACAAGAACTGTCTTAGCGAAAGGCTTCTTGAGGGGAAAGCTGTAACTCTGTGAGATGATTTCACAGAACACAAAGAAGTTTCTCAGAAAGCTTCTTTCTCTTTGTTATGGGAGGATATTTCCTTTGGCCCTATAGTCTTCAAAGGGATCCGAAATATCTGTTCTCAGATTCCAAGAAATAAGGCTAGCAAGGAGACCCACGAAATACAGATGTAACTCTGTGAGTGGAAGTCACATATCACAGAGCAGTTTCTCAGAAAGCTTCTTTCCAGATTTCATCTGAGAATATTTCCTTTTTCATCATAGCCCTCTAAGGGTTTCCAAATATCACTTTGCCAATTCCACAAGAACTGTCTTATCGAAAGGCTTCTTGAAGGGAAAGCTGTAACTCTGTGAGATGATTTCACAGAACACAAAGAAGTTTCTCAGAAATCTTCTTTCTCTTTGTTATCGGAGGATATTTCCTTTGTCCCTACAGTCTTCAAAGGGATCCGAAATATCTGTTCTCAGATTCCACAGAAATAAGGCTAGCAAAGGGATCCACGAAATACAGATGTAACTCTCTGAGTGGAAGTCACATATCACAGAGCAGTTTCTCAGGAACCTTCTTTCCAGATTTCATCGGAGGATATTTCCTTTTTCACCATAGCCCTCTATGGTCTTCCAAATATCACTTTGCCAATTCCACAAGAACTGTCTTAGCGAAAGGTTTCTTGAGGTGAAAGCTATAACTCTGTGAGATGATTTCACCGAACACAATGAAGTTTCTCAGAAAGCTTCTTTCTCTTTGTTATCGGAGGATATTTCCTTTGTCCCTATAGTCTTCAAAAGGATCCGAAATATCAGTTCTCAGATTCCACAGAAATAAGGCTAGCAAAGAGATCCACGAAATACAGATGTAACTCTGTGAGTGGAAGTCACATATCACAGAGCAGTTTCTCAGAAAGCTTCTTTCCAGATTTCATCGGAGGATAATTCCTTTCTCACCATAGCCCTCTATGGGCTTCCAAATATCACTTTGCCAATTCCACAAGAACTGTCTTAAGGAAAGGCTTCTTGAGGGGAAAGCTGTAACTCTGTGAGATGATTTCACAGAACACAAAGAAGTTTCTCAGAAAGCTTCTTTCTCTTTGTTATCGGAGGATATTTCCTTTGGCCCTATAGTCTTCAAAGGGATCCGAAATATCTGTTCTCAGATTCCACAGAAATAAGGCTAGCAAAGAGATCCACGAAATACAGATGTAACTCTGTGAGTGGAAGTCACATATCACAGAGCAGTTTCGCAGAAAGCTTCTTTCCAGATTTCATCTGAGGATATTTCCTTTTTCACCATAGCCCTCTATGGGCTCCAAATATCACTTTGCCAATTCCACAAGAACTGTCTTAGCGAAAGGCTTCTTGATGGGAAAGCTGTAACTCTGTGAGATGATTTCACAGAACACAAAGAAGTTTCTCAGAAAGCTTCTTTCTCTTTGTTATCGGAGGATATTTCCTTTGACCCTAGGGTCTTCGATGGCATCCGAAATATGAGTTCTCAGATTCCACAGAAATAAGGCTATCAAACAGATCCGCGAAATACAGATGTAACTCTGTGAGTGGAAGTCACACATCACAAAGAAGTTTCTCAGAAAGCTTCCATCCAGTTTCTCCTGGAGGATGTTTTCTTTTTCACCATAGCCCTCTATGGGTTTCCAAATATTACTTTGACAATTCCACTAGAACTGTCTTAACGAAAGGCTTCTTGAGGGGAAAGCTGTAACTCTGTGAGATGATTTCACAGAACACAAAGAAGTTTCTCAGAAAGGTTCTTTCTCTTTGTTATCGCAGGTTATTTCCTTTGGCCCTATAGTCTTCAAAGGAATCCGAAATATCTGTTCTCAGATTCCACAGAAATAAGGCTAGCAAAGAGATCCTTGAAATACAGATGTAACTCTGTGAGATGAATTAAGAGAACAATAAGCAGTTTCTCAGAAAGCTTCTTTCCAGATTTCATGGGAGGATATTTCCTTTTTCAACATAGCCCTCTACGGGCTTCCAAATATCACTTTGCCAATTCCACAAGAACTGTGTTAGCGAAAGGCTTCTTGAGTGGAAAGCTGTAACTCTGTGAGATGATTTCACAGAACACAAAGAAGTTTCTCAGAAAGCTTCTTTCTCTTTGTTATCGGAGGTTATTTCTTTTGGCCCTATAGTCTTCCAAGGGATCCCAAATATCTTTTCTTAGATTCCACAGAAATAAGGCTACCAAAGAGATCCACGAGATACAGATGTTACTCTGTGAGTGGAAGTCACATATCACAGAGCAGTTTCTCAGAAAGCTTCTTTCCAGATTTCATCGGAGGATATTTCCTTTTTCACCCTAGCCCTTTATGGGCTTCAAAATATCACTTTGCCAATTCCACAAGAACTGTCTTAGCGAAAGGCTTCTTGAGGGGAAAACTGTAACTCTGGGAGATGATTTCACAGAACACAAAGAAGTTTCTCAGAAAGCTTCTTTCTCTTTGTTATCGGAGGATATTTCCTTTGGCCCTATAGTCTTCAAAGGGATAAGAAATATCTGTTCTCACATTCCACAGAAATAAGGGTAGCAAAGAGATCCACGAATACAGATGTAACTCTGTGAGTGGAAGTCACATATCACAGAGCAGTTTCTCAGAAAGCTTCTTTCCAGATTTCATCGGAGGATATTTCCTTTTTCACCATAGCCCTCTATGGGCTTCCAAATATCTCTTTGCCAATTCCACAAGAACTGTCTTAGCGAAAGGCTTCTTGAGGGGAAAGCTGTAACTCTGTGAGATGATTTCACAGAACACAAAGAAGTTTCTCAGAAAGCTTCTTTCTCTTTGTTATCGGAGGATATTTCCTTTGGCCCTATAGTCTTCAAAGGGATCCGAAATATCTGCTCTCAGATTCCACAGAAATAAGGCTAGCAAAGAGATCCACGAAATACAGATGTAACTCTGTGAGTGGAAGTCACATATCACAGAGCAGTTTCTCAGAAAGCTTCTTTCCAGATTTCATCGGTGGATATTTCCTTTTTCACCATAGCCCTCTATGGGCTTCCCAATATCACTTTTCCAATTCCACAAGAACTGTCTTAGCGAAAGGCTTCTTGAGGGGAAAGCTGTAACTCTGTGAGATGATTTCACAGAACACAAAGAAGTTTCTCAGAAAGCTTCTTTCTCTTTGTTATGGGAGGATATTTCCTTTGGCCCTATAGTCTTCAAAGGGATCCGAAATATCTGTTCTCAGATTCCACAGAAATAAGGCTAGCAAAGAGATCCACGAAATACAGATGTAACTCTGTGAGTGGAAGTCACATATCACAGAGCAGTTTCTCAGAGAGCTTCTTTCCAGATTTCATCGGAGGATATTTCCTTTTTCACCATAGCCCTCTATGGGCTTCCAAATATCACTTTCCAATTCCACAAGAACTGCCTTAGCGAAAGGCATCTTGAGTGGAAAGCTGTAACTCTGTGAGATGATTTCACCGAACACAATGAAGTTTCTCAGAAAGCTTCTTTCTCTTTTTAATCGGAGGATATTTCCTTTGGCCCTATAGTCTTCAAAAGGATCCGAAATATCTGTTCTCAGATTCCACAGAAATAAGGCTCGCAAAGAGATCCACGAAATACAGATGTAACTCTGTGAGTGGAAGTCACATATCCCAGAGCAGTTTCTCAGAAAGCTTCTTTCCAGATTTCATTTGAGGATATTTCCTTTTTCACCATAGCCCTCTATGGGCTTCCCAATATCACTTTTCCAATTCCACAAGAACTGTCTTAGCGAAAGGCTTCTTGAGGGGAAAGCTGTAACTCTGTGAGATGATTTCACAGAACACAAAGAAGTTTCTCAGAAAGCTTCTTTCTCTTTGTTATGGGAGGATATTTCCTTTGGCCCTATAGTCTTCAAAGGGATTCGAAATATCTGTTCTCAGATTCCACAGAAATAAGGCTAGCAAAGAGATCCACGAAATACAGATGTAACTCTGTGAGTGGAAGTCACATATCACAGAGCAGTTTCTAAGAAAGCTTCTTTCCAGATTTCATCGGAGAATATTTCCATTTTCACCCTAGCCCTCTATGGGCTTCCAAATATCACTTTGCCAATTCCACAAGAACTGTCTTAGCGAAAGGCTTCTTGAGGGGAAAGCTGTAACTCTGTGAGATGATTTCACAGAACACAAAGAAGTTTCTCAGAAAGCTTCTTTCTCTTTGTTATCGGAGGATATTTCCTTTGTCCCTAAAGTATTCAAAGGGATCCGAAATATCTGTTCTCAGATTCCACAGAAATAAGGCTAGCAAAGAGATCCACGAAATACAGATGTAACTCTGTGAGTGGAAGTCACATATCACAGAGCAGTTTCTCAGAAAGCTTCTTTCCGAATTTCATCGGAGGATATTTCCTTTTTCACCATAGCCCTCTATGGGCTTCCAAATATCACTTTGCCAATTCCACAAGAACTGTCTTAGCGAAAGGCTTCTTGAGGGGAAAGCTGTAACTCTGTGAGATGATTTCACAGAACACAAAGAAGTTTCTCAGAAAGCTTCTTTCTCTTTGTTATCGGAGGATATTTCCTTTGGCCCTATAGTCTTCAAAGGGATCCGAAATATCTGTTCTCAGATTCCACAGAAATAAGGCTAGCAAAGAGATCCACGAAATACAGATGTAACTCTGTGAGTGGAAGTCACATATCACAGAGCAGTTTCTCAGAAAGCTTCTTTCCAGATTTCATCGGAGGATATGTCCTTTTTCACCATAGCCCTCTATGGGCTTCCAAATATCTCTTTGCCAATTCCACAAGAACTGTCTTAGCGAAAGGCTTCTTGAGGGGAAAGCTGTAACTCTGTGAGATGATTTCACAGAACACAAAGAAGTTTCTCAGAAAGCTTCTTTCTCTTTGTTATCGGAGGATATTTCCTTTGGCCCTATAGTCTTCAAAGGGATCCGAAATATCTGCTCTCAGATTCCACAGAAATAAGGCTAGCAAAGAGATCCACGAAATACAGATGTAACTCTGTGAGTGGAAGTCACATATCACAGAGCAGTTTCTCAGAAAGCTTCTTTCCAGATTTCATCGGTGGATATTTCCTTTTTCACCATAGCCCTCTATGGGCTTCCCAATATCACTTTTCCAATTCCACAAGAACTGTCTTAGCGAAAGGCTTCTTGAGGGGAAAGCTGTAACTCTGTGAGATGATTTCACAGAACACAAAGAAGTTTCTCAGAAAGCTTCTTTCTCTTTGTTATGGGAGGATATTTCCTTTGGCCCTATAGTCTTCAAAGGGATCCGAAATATCTGTTCTCAGATTCCAAGAAATAAGGCTAGCAAGGAGACCCACGAAATACAGATGTAACTCTGTGAGTGGAAGTGACATATCACAGAGCAGTTTCTCAGAAAGCTTCTTTCCAGATTTCATCGGAGGATATTTCCTTTTTCACCATAGCCCTCTATGGGCTTCCAAATATCACTTTTCCAATTCCACAAGAACTGTCTTAGCGAAAGGCTTCTTGAGGGGAAAGCTGTAACTCTGTGAGATGATTTCACAGAACACAAAGAAGTTTCTCAGAAAGCTTCTTTCTCTTTGTTATCGAAGGATATTTCCTTTGTCCCTACAGTATTCAAAGGGATCCGAAATATCTGTTCTCAGATTCCAAGAAATAAGGCTAGCAAGGAGACCCACGAAATACAGATGTAACTCTGTGAGTGGAAGTGACATATCACAGAGCAGTTTCTCAGAAAGCTTCTTTCCAGATTTCATCGGAGGATATTTCCTTTTTCACCATAGCCCTCTATGGGCTTCCAAATATCACTTTTCCAATTCCACAAGAACTGTCTTAGCGAAAGGCTTCTTGAGGGGAAAGCTGTAACTCTGTGAGATGATTTCACAGAACACAAAGAAGTTTCTCAGAAAGCTTCTTTCTCTTTGTTATCGGAGGATATTTCCTTTGTCCCTACAGTATTCAAAGGGATCCGAAATATCTGTTCTCAGATTCCACAGAAATAAGGCTAGCAAAGAGATCCACGAAATACAGATGTAACTCTGTGAGTGGAAGTCACATATCACAGAGCAGTTTCTCAGAAAGCTTCTTTCCGAATTTCATCGGAGGATATTTCCTTTTTCACCATAGCCCTCTATGGGCTTCCAAATATCACTTTGCCAATTCCACAAGAACTGTCTTAGCGAAAGGCTTCTTGAGGGGAAAGCTGTAACTCTGTGAGATGATTTCACAGAACACAAAGAAGTTTCTCAGAAAGCTTCTTTCTCTTTGTTATCGGAGGATATTTCCTTTGGCCCTATAGTATTCAAAGGGATCCGAAATATCTGTTCTCAGATTCCACAGAAATAAGGCTAGCAAAGAGATCCACGAAATACAGATTTAACTCTGTGAGTGGAAGTCACATATCCCAGAGCAGTTTCTCAGAAAGCTTCTTTCCAGATTTCATCTGAGGATATTTCCTTTTTCACCATAGCCCTCTATGGGCTTCCAAATATCACTTTGCCAATTCCACAAGAACTGTCTTAGCGAAAGGCTTCTTGAGGGGAAAGCTGTAACTCTGTGAGATGATTTCACAGAACACAAAGAAGTTTCTCAGAAAGCTTCTTTCTCTTTGTTATCGTTGGATATTTCCTTTGGCCCTATAGTCTTCAAAGGGATCCGAAATATCTGTTCCCAGATTCCACAGAAATAAGGCTAGCAAAGAGATCCACGAAATACAGATGTAACTCTGTGAGTGGAAGTCACATATCACAGAGCAGTTTCTCAGAAAGCTTCTTTCCAGATTTCATCGGAGAATATTTCCTTTTTCACCATAGCCCTCTATGGGCTTCCAAATATCACTTTGCCAATTCCACAAGAACTGTCTTAGCGAAAGGCTTCTTGAGGGGAAAGCTGTAACTCTGTGAGATGATTTCACAGAACACAAAGAAGTTTCTCAGAAAGCTTCTTTCTCTTTGTTATCGGAGGATATTTCCTTTGGCCCTACAGTCTTCAAAGGGATCCGAAATATCTGTTCTCAGATTCCACAGAAATAAGGCTAGCAAGGAGACCCACGAAATACAGATGTAACTCTGAGAGTGGAAGTCACATATCACAGAGCAGTTTCTCAGAAAGCTTCTTTCCAGATTTCATCTGAGGATATTTCCTTTTTCACCATAGCCTTCTATGGGTTTCTAAATATCACTTTTCCAATTCCACAAAACTGTCTTAGCGAAAGGCTTCTTGAGGGGAAAGCTGTAACTCTGTGAGATGATTTCACAGAACACAAAGAAGTTTCTCAGAAAGCTTCTTTCTCTTTGTTATGGGAGGATATTTCCTTTGGCCGTATAGTCTTCAAAGGGATCCGAAATATCTGTTCTCAGATTCCACAGAAATAAGGCTAGCAAAGAGATCCACGAAATACAGATGTAACTCTGTGAGTGGAAGTCACATATCACAGAGCAGTTTCTCAGAAAGCTTCTTTCCAGATTTCATCGGAGGATATGTCCTTTTTCACCATAGCCCTCTATGGGCTTCCAAATATCTCTTTGCCAATTCCACAAGAACTGTCTTAGCGAAAGGCTTCTTGAGGGGAAAGCTGTAACTCTGTGAGATGATTTCACAGAACACAAAGAAGTTTCTCAGAAAGCTTCTTTCTCTTTGTTATCGGAGGATATTTCCTTTGGCCCTATAGTCTTCAAAGGGATCCGAAATATCTGCTCTCAGATTCCACAGAAATAAGGCTAGCAAAGAGATCCACGAAATACAGATGTAACTCTGTGAGTGGAAGTCACATATCACAGAGCAGTTTCTCAGAAAGCTTCTTTCCAGATTTCATCGGTGGATATTTCCTTTTTCACCATAGCCCTCTATGGGCTTCCCAATATCACTTTTCCAATTCCACAAGAACTGTCTTAGCGAAAGGCTTCTTGAGGGGAAAGCTGTAACTCTGTGAGATGATTTCACAGAACACAAAGAAGTTTCTCAGAAAGCTTCTTTCTCTTTGTTATGGGAGGATATTTCCTTTGGCCCTATAGTCTTCAAAGGGATCCGAAATATCTGTTCTCAGATTCCACAGAAATAAGGCTAGCAAAGAGATCCACGAAATACAGATGTAACTCTGTGAGTGGAAGTCACATATCACAGAGCAGTTTCTCAGAAAGCTTCTTTCCAGATTTCATGGGAGGATATTTCCTTTTTCACCATAGCCCTCTATGGGCTTCCCAATATCACTTTTCCAATTCCACAAAACTGTCTTAGCGAAAGGCTTCTTGAGGGGAAAGCTGTAACTCTGTGAGATGATTTCACAGAACACAAAGAAGTTTCTCAGAAAGCTTCTTTCTCTTTGTTATGGGAGGATATTTCCTTTGGCCCTATAGTCTTCAAAGGGATCCGAAATATCTGTTCTCAGATTCCACAGAAATAAGGCTAGCAAAGAGATCCACGAAATACAGATGTAACTCTGTGAGTGGAAGTCACATATCACAGAGCAGTTTCTCAGAAAGCTTCTTTCCAGATTTCATCGGAGGATATTTCCTTTTTCACCATAGCCCTCTATGGGCTTCCAAATATCACTTTGCCAATTCCACAAGAACTGCCTTAGCGAAAGGCATCTTGAGGGGAAAGCTGTAACTCTGTGAGATGATTTCACCGAACACAATGAAGTTTCTCAGAAAGCTTCTTTCTCTTTTTATTCGGAGGATATTTCCTTTGGCCCTATAGTCTTCAAAAGGATCCGAAATATCTGTTCTCAGATTCCACAGAAATAAGGCTAGCAAAGAGATCCACGAAATACAGATGTAACTCTGTGAGTGGAAGTCACATATCCCAGAGCAGTTTCTCAGAAAGCTTCTTTCCAGATTTCATTGGAGGATATTTCCTTTTTCACCATAGCCCTCTATGGGCTTCCAAATGTCACTTTGCCAATTCCATAAGAACTGTCTTAGCGAAAGGCTTCTTGAGGGGAAAGCTGTAACTCTGTGAGATGATTTCACAGAACACAAAGAAATTTCTCAGAAAGCTTCTTTCTCTTTGTTATCGGAGGATATTTCCTTTGGCCCTATAGTCTTCAAAGGGATCCGAAATATCTGTTCTCAGATTCCACAGAAATAAGGCTAGCAAAGAGATCCACGAAATACAGATTTAACTCTGTGAGTGGAAGTCACATATCCCAGAGCAGTTTCTCAGAAAGCTTCTTTCCAGATTTCATCTGAGGATATTTCCTTTTTCACCATAGCCCTCTATGGGCTTCCAAATATCACTTTGACAATTCCACAAGAACTGTCTTAGCGAAAGGCTTCTTGAGGGGAAAGCTGTAACTCTGTGAGATGATTTCACAGAACACAAAGAAGTTTTCAGAAAGCTTCTTTCTCATTGTTATGGGAGGATATTTCCTTTGTCCCTCCAGTCTTCAAAGGGATCCGAAATATCTGTTCTCAGATTCCACAGAAATAAGGCTAGCAAAGAGATCCACGAAATACAGATGTAACTCTGTGAGTGGAAGTCACATATCACAGAGCAGTTTCTCAGAAAGCTTCTTTCCAGATTTCATCGGAGGATATTTCCTTTTTCACCATAGCCCTCTATGGGCTTCCAAATATCTCTTTGCCAATTCCACAAGAACTGTCTTAGCGAAAGGCTTCTTGAGGGGAAAGCTGTAACTCTGTGAGATGATTTCACAGAACACAAAGAAGTTTCTCAGAAAGCTTCTTTCTCTTTGTTATCGGAGGATATTTCCTTTGGCCCTATAGTCTTCAAAGGGATCCGAAATATCTGTTCTCAGATTCCACAGAAATAAGGCTAGCAAGGAGACCCACGAAATACAGATGTAACTCTGTGAGTGGAAGTGACATATCACAGAGCAGTTTCTCAGAAAGCTTCTTTCCAGATTTCATCGGAGGATATTTCCTTTTTCACCATAGCCCTCTATGGGCTTCCAAATATCACTTTTCCAATTCCACAAGAACTGTCTTAGCGAAAGGCTTCTTGAGGGGAAAGCTGTAACTCTGTGAGATGATTTCACAGAACACAAAGAAGTTTCTCAGAAAGCTTCTTTCTCTTTGTTATCGGAGGATATTTCCTTTGTCCCTACAGTATTCAAAGGGATCCGAAATATCTGTTCTCAGATTCCACAGAAATAAGGCTAGCAAAGAGATCCACGAAATACAGATGTAACTCTGTGAGTGGAAGTCACATATCACAGAGCAGTTTCTCAGAAAGCTTCTTTCCGAATTTCATCGGAGGATATTTCCTTTTTCACCATAGCCCTCTATGGGCTTCCAAATATCACTTTGCCAATTCCACAAGAACTGTCTTAGCGAAAGGCTTCTTGAGGGGAAAGCTGTAACTCTGTGAGATGATTTCACAGAACACAAAGAAGTTTCTCAGAAAGCTTCTTTCTCTTTGTTATCGGAGGATATTTCCTTTGGCCCTATAGTCTTCCAAGGGATCCGAGATATCTGTTCTCAGATTCCACAGAAATAAGGCTAGCAAAGAGATCCACGAAATACAGATTTAACTCTGTGAGTGGAAGTCACATATCACAGAGCAGTTTCTCAGAAAGCTTCTTTCCAGATTTCATCTGAGGATATTTCCTTTTTCACCATAGCCCTCTATGGGATTCCAAATATCACTTTGACAATTCCACAAGAACTGTCTTAGAGAAAGGCTTCTTGAGGGGAAAGCTGTAACTCTGTGAGATGATTTCACAGAACACAAAGAAGTTTTCAGAAAGCTTCTTTCTCTTTGTTATGGGAGGATATTTCCTTTGTCCCTACAGTCTTCAAAGGGATCCGAAATATCTGTTCTCAGATTCCACAGAAATAAGGCTAGCAAAGAGATCCACGAAATCCACATGTAACTCTGTGAGTGGAAGTCACATATCACAGAGCAGTTTCTCAGAAAGCTTCTTTCCAGATTTCATCGGAGGATATTTCCTTTTTCACCATAGCCCTCTATGGGCTTCCAAATATCACTTTGCCAATTCCACAAGAACTGTCTTAGCGAAAGGCTTCTTGAGGGGAAAGCTGTAACTCTGTGAGATGATTTCACAGAACACAAAGAAGTTTCTCAGAAAGCTTCTTTCTCTTTGTTATGGGAGGATATTTCCTTTGGCCCTATAGTCTTCAAAGGGATCCGAAATATCTGTTCTCAGATTCCAAGAAATAAGGCTAGCAAGGAGACCCACGAAATACAGATGTAACTCTGTGAGTGGAAGTGACATATCACAGAGCAGTTTCTCAGAAAGCTTCTTTCCAGATTTCATCGGAGGATATTTCCTTTTTCACCATAGCCCTCTATGGGCTTCCAAATATCACTTTTCCAATTCCACAAGAACTGTCTTAGCGAAAGGCTTCCTGAGGGGAAAGCTGTAACTCTGTGAGATGATTTCACAGAACACAAAGAAGTTTCTCAGAAAGCTTCTTTCTCTTTGTTATCGGAGGATATTTCCTTTGTCCCTACAGTATTCAAAGGGATCCGAAATATCTGTTCTCAGATTCCACAGAAATAAGGCTAGCAAAGAGATCCACGAAATACAGATGTAACTCTGTGAGTGGAAGTCACATATCACAGAGCAGTTTCTCAGAAAGCTTCTTTCCGAATTTCATCGGAGGATATTTCCTTTTTCACCATAGCCCTCTATGGGCTTCCAAATATCACTTTGCCAATTCCACAAGAACTGTCTTAGCGAAAGGCTTCTTGAGGGGAAAGCTGTAACTCTGTGAGATGATTTCACAGAACACAAAGAAGTTTCTCAGAAAGCTTCTTTCTCTTTGTTATCGGAGGATATTTCCTTTGGCCCTATAGTCTTCCAAGGGATCCGAGATATCTGTTCTCAGATTCCACAGAAATAAGGCTAGCAAAGAGATCCACGAAATACAGATTTAACTCTGTGAGTGGAAGTCACATATCACAGAGCAGTTTCTCAGAAAGCTTCTTTCCAGATTTCATCTGAGGATATTTCCTTTTTCACCATAGCCCTCTATGGGCTTCCAAATATCACTTTGACAATTCCACAAGAACTGTCTTAGAGAAAGGCTTCTTGAGGGGAAAGCTGTAACTCTGTGAGATGATTTCACAGAACACAAAGAAGTTTTCAGAAAGCTTCTTTCTCTTTGTTATGGGAGGATATTTCCTTTGTCCCTACAGTCTTCAAAGGGATCCGAAATATCTGTTCTCAGATTCCACAGAAATAAGGCTAGCAAAGAGATCCACGAAATCCAGATGTAACTCTGTGAGTGGAAGTCACATATCATAGAGCAGTTTCTCAGAAAGCTTCTTTCCAGATTTCATCGGAGGATATTTCCTTTTTCACCATAGCCCTCTATGGGCTTCCAAATATCACTTTGCCAATTCCACAAGAACTGTCTTAGCGAAAGGCTTCTTGAGGGGAAAGCTGTAACTCTGTGAGATGATTTCACAGAACACAAAGAAGTTTCTCAGAAAGCTTCTTTCTCTTTGTTAAGGGAGGATATTTCCTTTGGCCCTATAGTCTTCAAAGGGATCTGAAATATCTGTTCTCAGATTCCAAGAAATAAGGCTAGCAAGGAGACCCACGAAATACAGATGTAACTCTGTGAGTGGAAGTCACATAACACAGAGCAGTTTCTCAGAAAGCTTCTTTCCAGATTTCATCTGAGAATATTTCCTTTTTCATCATAGCCCTCTAAGGGTTTCCAAATATCACTTTGCCAATTCCACAAGAACTGTCTTATCGAAAGGCTTCTTGAAGGGAAAGCTGTAACTCTGTGAGATGATTTCACAGAACACAAAGAAGTTTCTCAGAAATCTTCTTTCTCTTTGTTATCGGAGGATATTTCCTTTGTCCCTACAGTCTTCAAAGGGATCCGAAATATCTGTTCTCAGATTCCACAGAAATAAGGCTAGCAAAGGGATCCACGAAATACAGATGTAACTCTCTGAGTGGAAGTCACATATCACAGAGCAGTTTCTCAGGAACCTTCTTTCCAGATTTCATCGGAGGATATTTCCTTTTTCACCATAGCCCTCTATGGTCTTCCAAATATCACTTTGCCAATTCCACAAGAACTGTCTTAGCGAAAGGTTTCTTGAGGTGAAAGCTATAACTCTGTGAGATGATTTCACCGAACACAATGAAGTTTCTCAGAAAGCTTCTTTCTCTTTGTTATCGGAGGATATTTCCTTTGTCCCTATAGTCTTCAAAAGGATGCGAAATATCAGTTCTCAGATTCCACAGAAATAAGGCTAGCAAAGAGATCCACGAAATACAGATGTAACTCTGTGAGTGGAAGTCACATATCACAGAGCAGTTTCTCAGAAAGCTTCTTTCCAGATTTCATCGGAGGATAATTCCTTTCTCACCATAGCCCTCTATGGGCTTCCAAATATCACTTTGCCAATTCCACAAGAACTGTCTTAAGGAAAGGCTTCTTGAGGGGAAAGCTGTAACTCTGTGAGATGATTTCACAGAACACAAAGAAGTTTCTCAGAAAGCTTCTTTCTCTTTTTTATCGGAGGATATTTCCTTTGGCCCTATAGTCTTCAAAGGGATCCGAAATATCTGTTCTCAGATTCCACAGAAATAAGGCTAGCAAAGAGATCCACGAAATACAGATGTAACTCTGTGAGTGGAAGTCACATATCACAGAGCAGTTTCGCAGAAAGCTTCTTTCCAGATTTCATCTGAGGATATTTCCTTTTTCACCATAGCCCTCTATGGGCTTCCAAATATCACTTTGCCAATTCCACAAGAACTGTCTTAGCGAAAGGCTTCTTGATGGGAAAGCTGTAACTCTGTGAGATGATTTCACAGAACACAAAGAAGTTTCTCAGAAAGCTTCTTTCTCTTTGTTATCGGAGGATATTTCCTTTGACCCTAGGGTCTTCGAAGGCATCCGAAATATGAGTTCTCAGATTCCACAGAAATAAGGCTATCAAACAGATCCGCGAAATACAGATGTAACTCTGTGAGTGGAAGTCACACATCACAAAGAAGTTTCTCAGAAAGCTTCCATCCAGTTTCTCCTGGAGGATGTTTTCTTTTTCACCATAGCCCTCTATGGGTTTCGAAATATTACTTTGACAATTCCACTAGAACTGTCTTAACGAAAGGCTTCTTGAGGGGAAAGCTGTAACTCTGTGAGATGATTTCACAGAACACAAAGAAGTTTCTCAGAAAGGTTCTTTCTCTTTGTTATCGCAGGTTATTTCCTTTGGCCCTATAGTCTTCAAAGGAATCCGAAATATCTGTTCTCAGATTCCACAGAAATAAGGCTAGCAAAGAGATCCTTGAAATACAGATGTAACTCTGTGAGATGAATTAAGAGAACAATAAGCAGTTTCTCAGAAAGCTTCTTTCCAGATTTCATGGGAGGATATTTCCTTTTTCAACATAGCCCTCTACGGGCTTCCAAATATCACTTTGCCAATTCCACAAGAACTGTGTTAGCGAAAGGCTTCTTGAGTGGAAAGCTGTAACTCTGTGAGATGATTTCACAGAACACAAAGAATTTTCTCAGAAAGCTTCTTTCTCTTTGTTATCGGAGGTTATTTCTTTTGGCCCTATAGTCTTCCAAGGGATCCCAAATATCTTTTCTTAGATTCCACAGAAATAAGGCTACCAAAGAGATCCACGAGATACAGTTGTTACTCTGTGAGTGGAAGTCACATATCACAGAGCAGTTTCTCAGAAAGCTTCTTTCCAGATTTCATCGGAGGATATTTCCTTTTTCACCATAGCCCTTTATGGGCTTCAAAATATCACTTTGCCAATTCCACAAGAACTGTCTTAGCGAAAGGCTTCTTGAGGGGAAAACTGTAACTCTGGGAGATGATTTCACAGAACACAAAGAAGTTTCTCAGAAAGCTTCTTTCTCTTTGTTATCGGAGGATATTTCCTTTGGCCCTATAGTCTTCAAAGGGATAAGAAATATCTGTTCTCAGATTCCACAGAAATAAGGCTAGCAAAGAGATCCACGAATACAGATGTAACTCTGTGAGTGGAAGTCACATATCACAGAGCAGTTTCTCAGAAAGCTTCTTTCCAGATTTCATCGGAGGATATTTCCTTTTTCACCATAGCCCTCTATGGGCTTCCAAATATCTCTTTGCCAATTCCACAAGAACTGTCTTAGCGAAAGGCTTCTTGAGGGGAAAGCTGTAACTCTGTGAGATGATTTCACAGAACACAAAGAAGTTTCTCAGAAAGCTTCTTTCTCTTTGTTATCGGAGGATATTTCCTTTGGCCCTATAGTCTTCAAAGGGATCCGAAATATCTGCTCTCAGATTCCACAGAAATAAGGCTAGCAAAGAGATCCACGAAATACAGATGTAACTCTGTGAGTGGAAGTCACATATCACAGAGCAGTTTCTCAGAAAGCTTCTTTCCAGATTTCATCGGTGGATATTTCCTTTTTCACCATAGCCCTCTATGGGCTTCCCAATATCACTTTTCCAATTCCACAAGAACTGTCTTAGCGAAAGGCTTCTTGAGGGGAAAGCTGTAACTCTGTGAGATGATTTCACAGAATACAAAGAAGTTTCTCAGAAAGCTTCTTTCTCTTTGTTATGGGAGGATATTTCCTTTGGCCCTATAGTCTTCAAAGGGATCCGAAATATCTGTTCTCAGATTCCACAGAAATAAGGCTAGCAAAGAGATCCACGAAATACAGATGTAACTCTGTGAGTGGAAGTCACATATCACAGAGCAGTTTCTCAGAGAGCTTTTTTCCAGATTTCATCGGAGGATATTTCCTTTTTCACCATAGCCCTCTATGGGCTTCCAAATATCACTTTCCAATTCCACAAGAACTGCCTTAGCGAAAGGCATCTTGAGTGGAAAGCTGTAACTCTGTGAGATGATTTCACCGAACACAATGAAGTTTCTCAGAAAGCTTCTTTCTCTTTTTAATCGGAGGATATTTCCTTTGGCCCTATAGTCTTCAAAAGGATCCGAAATATCTGTTCTCAGATTCCACAGAAATAAGGCTCGCAAAGAGATCCACGAAATACAGATGTAACTCTGTGAGTGGAAGTCACATATCACAGAGCAGATTCTCAGAAAGCTTCTTTCCAGATTTCATGGCAGGATATTTCCTTTTTCACCATAGCCCTCTATGGGCTTCCCAATATCACTTTTCCAATTCCACAAAACTGTCTTAGCGAAAGGCTTCTTGAGGGGAAAGCTGTAACTCTGTGAGATGATTTCACAGAACACAAAGAAGTTTCTCAGAAAGCTTCTTTCTCTTTGTTATGGGAGGATATTTCCTTTGGCCCTATAGTCTTCAAAGGGATCCGAAATATCTGTTCTCAGATTCCACAGAAATAAGGCTAGCAAAGAGATCCACGAAATACAGATGTAACTCTGTGAGTGGAAGTCACATATCCCAGAGCAGTTTCTCAGAAAGCTTCTTTCCAGATTTCATCTGAGGATATTTCCTTTTTCACCATAGCCCTCTATGGGCTTCCAAATGTCACTTTGCCAATTCCACAAGAACTGTCTTAGCGAAAGGCTTCTTGAGGGGAAAGCTGTAACTCTGTGAGATGATTTCACAGAACACAAAGAAATTTCTCAGAAAGCTTCTTTCTCTTTGTTATCGGAGGATATTTCCTTTGGCCCTATAGTCTTCAAAGGGATCCGAAATATCTGTTCTCAGATTCCACAGAAATAAGGCTAGCAAAGAGATCCACGAAATACAGATTTAACTCTGTGAGTGGAAGTCACATATCCCAGAGCAGTTTCTCAGAAAGCTTCTTTCCAGATTTCATCTGAGGATATTTCCTTTTTCACCATAGCCCTCTATGGGCTTCCAAATATCACTTTGACAATTCCACAAGAACTGTCTTAGCGAAAGCCTTCTTGAGGGGAAAGCTGTAACTCTGTGAGATGATTTCACAGAACACAAAGAAGTTTTCAGAAAGCTTCTTTCTCTTTGTTATGGGAGGATATTTCCTTTGTCCCTCCAGTCTTCAAAGGGATCCGAAATATCTGTTCTCAGATTCCACAGATATAAGGCTAGCAAAGAGATCCACGAAATACAGATGTAACTCTGTGAGTGGAAGTCACATATCTCAGAGCAGTTTCTCAGAAAGCTTCTTTCCAGATTTCCTCGGAGGATATTTCCTTTTTCACCATAGCCCTCTATGGGCTTCCAAATATCACTTTGCCAATTCCACAAGAACTGTCTTAGCGAAAGGCTTCTTGAGGGGAAAGCTGTAACTCTGTGAGATGATTTCACAGAACACAAAGAAGTTTCTCAGAAAGCTTCTTTCTCTTTGTTATCGGAGGATATTTCCTTTGGCCCTATAGTCTTCAAAGGGATCCGAAATATCTGTTCTCAGATTCCACAGAAATAAGGCTAGCAAGGAGACCCACGAAATACAGATGTAACTCTGTGAGTGGAAGTGACATATCACAGAGCAGTTTCTCAGAAAGCTTCTTTCCAGATTTCATCGGAGGATATTTCCTTTTTCACCATAGCCCTCTATGGGCTTCCCAATATCACTTTTCCAATTCCACAAGAACTGTCTTAGCGAAAGGCTTCTTGAGGGGAAAGCTGTAACTCTGTGAGATGATTTCACAGAACACAAAGAAGTTTCTCAGAAAGCTTCTTTCTCTTTGTTATCGGAGGATATTTCCTTTGGCCCTATAGTCTTCAAAGGGATTCGAAATATCTGTTCTCAGATTCCACAGAAATAAGGCTAGCAAAGAGATCCACGAAATACAGATGTAACTCTGTGAGTGGAAGTCACATATCACAGAGCAGTTTCTAAGAAAGCTTCTTTCCAGATTTCATCGGAGAATATTTCCATTTTCACCCTAGCCCTCTATGGGCTTCCAAATATCACTTTGCCAATTCCACAAGAACTGTCTTAGCGAAAGTCTTCTTGAGGGGAAAGCTGTAACTCTGTGAGATGATTTCACAGAACACAAAGAAGTTTCTCAGAAAGCTTCTTTCTCTTTGTTATCGGAGGATATTTCCTTTGTCCCTAAAGTATTCAAAGGGATCCGAAATATCTGTTCTCAGATTCCACAGAAATAAGGCTAGCAAAGAGATCCACGAAATACAGATGTAACTCTGTGAGTGGAAGTCACATATCACAGAGCAGTTTCTCAGAAAGCTTCTTTCCGAATTTCATCGGAGGATATTTCCTTTTTCACCATAGCCCTCTATGGGCTTCCAAATATCACTTTGCCAATTCCACAAGAACTGTCTTAGCGAAAGGCTTCTTGAGGGGAAAGCTGTAACTCTGTGAGATGATTTCACAGAACACAAAGAAGTTTTCAGAAGGCTTCTTTCTCTTTGTTATC
Organism: Macaca mulatta; assembly: GCF_049350105.2. Classification (NCBI taxonomy): domain Eukaryota; kingdom Metazoa; phylum Chordata; class Mammalia; order Primates; family Cercopithecidae; genus Macaca; species Macaca mulatta. Next base: position 36,204,781 of record NC_133417.1, read on the forward strand.
GGAGGATATTTCCTTTGGCCCTATAGTCTTCAAAGGGATCCGAAATATCTGTTCTCAGATTCCACAGAAATAAGGCTAGCAAGGAGACCCACGAAATACAGATGTAACTCTGAGAGTGGAAGTCACATATCACAGAGCAGTTTCTCAGAAAGCTTCTTTCCAGATTTCATCTGAGGATATTTCCTTTTTCACCATAGCCTTCTATGGGTTTCTAAATATCACTTTGCCAATTCCACAAGAACTGTCTTAGCGAAAGGCTTCTTGAAGGGAAAGCTGTAACTCTGTGAGATGATTTCACAGAACACAAAGAAGTTTCTCAGAAATCTTCTTTCTCTTTGTTATCGGAGGATATTTCCTTTGGCCCTATAGTCTTCAAAGGGATCCGAAATATCTGTTCTCAGATTCCACAGAAATAAGGCTAGCAAAGGGATCCACGAAATACAGATGTAACTCTCTGAGTGGAAGGCACATATCACAGAGCAGTTTCTCAGGAAGCTTCTTTCCAGATTTCATCGGAGGATATTTCCTTTTTCACCATAGCCCTCTATGGGCTTCCAAATATCACTTTGCCAATTCCACAAGAACTGTCTTAGCGAAAGGTTTCTTGAGGGGAAAGCTGTAACTCTGTGAGATGATTTCACCGAACACAATGAAGTTTCTCAGAAAGCTTCTTTCTCTTTGTTATCGGAGGATATTTACTTTGGCCCTATAGTCTTCAAAGGGATCCGAAATATCTGTTCTCAGATTCCACAGAAATAAGGCTAGTAAAGAGATCCACGAAATACAGATGTAACTCTGTGAGTGGAAGTCACATATCACAGAGCAGATTCTGAGAAAGCTTCTTTCCAGATTTCATCTGAGGATATTTCCTTTTTCACCAAAGCCGTCTATGGGCTTCCAAATATCACTTTGCCAATTACACAAGAACTGCCTTACCTAAAGGCTTCTGGAAGGGAAAGCTGTAACTCAGGGAGATGATTTCACAGAACACAAAGAAGTTTTTCAGAAAGCGTCATTCTCTTTGTTATCGGAGGATATTTCCTTTGGCCCTATGGTCTTCAAAGGGATCCGAAATATCTGTTCTCAGATTCCACAGAAATAAGGCTAGCAAAGAGATCCACGAAATACAGATGTAACTCTGTGAGTGGAAGTCACATATCACAGAGCAGTTTCACAGAAAGCTTCTTTCCAGATTTCATCTGAGGATATTTCCTTTTTTAACCATAGCTCACTATGGGCTTCCAAATATCACTTTGCCAATTCCACAAGCACTGTCTTAGTGAAAGGATTCTTGAGAGGAAACCTGTAACTCTGGGAGATGATTTCACAGAACACAAAGAAGTTTCTCAGAAAGCTTCTTTCTCTTTGTTATCGGACTGTATTTCCTTTGTCCCTAGGGTCTTCAAAGATATCCGAAATATGAGTTCTCAGATTCCACAGAAATAAGGCTATCAAAAAGATCCACGAAATGCAGATGTAACTCTGTGAGTGGAAGTCACACATCAAAAAGCAGTTTCTCAGAAAGCTTCTTTCCAGTTTCTCTCGGAGGATGTTTTCTTTTTCACCATAGCCGTCTATGGGCTTCCAAATATCACTTTGCCAATTCCACAAGAAGTGTCTTAGCGAAAGGCTTCTTGAGGGGAAGCTGTAACTCTGTGAGATGATTTCACAGAACACAAAGAAATTTCTCAGAAAGCTTCGTTCTCATTGTTATCGTAGGATATTTCCTTCGACCCCAGGGTCTTCAAAGGGATCCGAAATATGAGTTCTCAGATTCCACAGAAATAAGGCTATCAAAAAGATCCGCGAAATACAGATGTAACTCTGTGAGTGGAAGTCAAACATCACAAAGCATTTTCTCAGAAAGCTTCGTTCCAGTTTCTCTCGGAGGATGTTTTCTTTTTCACCATAGCCGTCTATGGGCTTCCAAATATCACTTTGCCATTTCCACAAGAACTGTTTTAGCGAAAGGATTCTTGAAGAGAAAGCTGTAACTCTGTGAGATGATTTCACAGAACACAAAGAAGTTTCTCAGAAAGCTTCTTTCTCTTTGTTATCACAGGATATTTCCTTTGGCAATATAGACTTCAAAGGTATCTTAAATATCTGTTCTCAGATTGCACAGAAATAAGACTAGCAAAGAGATACTTGAAATACAGATGTAACTCTGTGAGATGAATTAACAGAACACTAAGCAGTTTCTCTGAAAGCTTCTTTCCAGATTTCATCGGAGGATATTTCCTTTTTCACCATTGCCCTCTACGGGCTTCCAAATATCACTTTGCCAATTCCACAAGAACTGTCTTAGCGAAAGGCTTCTTGAGGGGAAAGCAGTAACTCTGTGAGATGATTTCACAAAACACAAAGAAGATTCTCAGAAAGCTTCTTTCTCTTTGTTATCGGAGGATATTTCCTTTGGCCATATAGTCTTCCAAGGGATCCGAAGTATCGTTTCTCAGATTCCACAGAAATACGGCTTGCAAAGACATCCACGAAATACAGATGTAACTCTGTGAGTGGAAGTCACATATCACAGAGCAGTTTCGCAGAAAGCTTCTTTCCAGATTTCATCTGAGGATATTTCCTTTTTCACCATAGCCCTCTATGGGCTTCCAAATATCACTTTGCCAATTCCACAAGAACTGTCTTAGCGAAAGGCTTCTTGATGGGAAAGCTGTAACTCTGTGAGATGATTTCACAGAACACAAAGAAGTTTCTCAGAAAGCTTCTTTCTCTTTGTTATCGGAGGATATTTCCTTTGACCCTAGGGTCTTCGAAGGCATCCGAAATATGAGTTCTCAGATTCCACAGAAATAAGGCTATCAAACAGATCCGTGAAATACAGATGTAACTCTGTGAGTGGAAGTCACACATCACAAAGAAGTTTCTCAGAAAGCTTCCTTCCAGTTTCTCCTGGAGGATGTTTTCTTTTTCACCATAGCCCTCTATGGGTTTCCAAATATTACTTTGACAATTCCACTAGAACTGTCTTAACGAAAGGCTTCTTGAGGGGAAAGCTGTAACTCTGTGAGATGATTTCACAGAACACAAAGAAGTTTCTCAGAAAGGTTCTTTCTCTTTGTTATCGCAGGTTATTTCCTTTGGCCCTATAGTCTTCAAAGGAATCCGAAATATCTGTTCTCAGATTCCACAGAAATAAGGCTAGCAAAGAGATCCTTGAAATACAAATGTAACTCTGTGAGATGAATTAAGAGAACAATAAGCAGTTTCTCAGACAGCTTCTTTCCAGATTTCATGGGAGGATATTTCCTTTTTCAACATAGCCCTCTATGGGCTTCCAAATATCACTTTGCCAATTCCACAAGAACTGTCTTAGCGAAAGGCTTCTTGAGTGGAAAGCTGTAACTCTGTGAGATGATTTCACAGAACACAAAGAATTTTCTCAGAAAGCTTCTTTCTCTTTGTTATCGGAGGTTATTTCTTTTGGCCCTATAGTCTTCCAAGGGATCCCAAATATCTTTTCTTAGATTCCACAGAAATAAGGCTACCAAAGAGATCCACGAGATACAGATGTTACTCTGTGAGTGGAAGTCACATATCACAGAGCAGGTTCTCAGAAAGCTTCTTTCCAGATTTCATCGGAGGATATTTCCTTTTTCACCATAGCCCTCTATGGGCTTCAAAATATCACTTTGCCAATTCCACAAGAACTGTCTTAGCGAATGGCTTCTTGAGGGGAAAACTGTAACTCTGGGAGATGATTTCACAGAACACAAAGAAGTTTCTCAGAAAGCTTCTTTCTCTTTGTTATCGGAGGATATTTCCTTTGGCCCTATAGTCTTCAAAGGGATAAGAAATATCTGTTCTCATATTCCACAGAAATAAGGCTAGCGAAGAGGTCCACGAAATACAGATGTAACTCTGTGAGTGGAAGTCACATATCACAGAGCAGTTTCTCAGAAAGCTTCTTTCCAGATTTCATGGGAGGATATGTCCTTTTTCACCATAGCCCTCAATGGGCTTCCAAATATCTCTTTGCCAATTCCACAAGAACTGTCTTAGCGAAAGGCTTCTTGAGGGGAAAGCTGTAACTCTGTGAGATGATTTCACAGAACACAAAGAAGTTTCTCAGAAAGCTTCTTTCTCTTTGTTATCGGAGGATATTTCCTTTGGCCCTATAGTCTTCAAAGGGATCCGAAATATCTGCTCTCAGATTCCACAGAAATAAGGCTAGCAAAGAGATCCACGAAATACAGATGTAACTCTGTGAGTGGAAGTCACATATCACAGAGCAGTTTCTCAGAAAGCTTCTTTCCAGATTTCATCGGTGGATATTTCCTTTTTCACCATAGCCCTCTATGGGCTTCCCAATATCACTTTTCCAATTCCACAAGAACTGTCTTAGCGAAAGGCTTCTTGAGGGGAAAGCTGTAACTCTGTGAGATGATTTCACAGAACACAAAGAAGTTTCTCAGAAAGCTTCTTTCTCTTTGTTATGGGAGGATATTTCCTTTGGCCCTATAGTCTTCAAAGGGATCCGAAATATCTGTTCTCAGATTCCACAGAAATAAGGCTAGCAAAGAGATCCACGAAATACAGATGTAACTCTGTGAGTGGAAGTCACATATCACAGAGCAGTTTCTCAGAAAGCTTCTTTCCAGATTTCATGGGAGGATATTTCCTTTTTCACCATAGCCCTCTATGGGCTTCCCAATATCACTTTTCCAATTCCACAAAACTGTCTTAGCGAAAGGCTTCTTGAGGGGAAAGCTGTAACTCTGTGAGATGATTTCACAGAACACAAAGAAGTTTTCAGAAAGCTTCTTTCTCTTTGTTATGGGAGGATATTTCCTTTGGCCCTATAGTCTTCAAAGGGATCCGAAATATCTGTTCTCAGATAACACAGAAATAAGGCTAGCAAAGAGATCCACGAAATACAGATGTAACTCTGTGAGTGGAAGTCACATATCACAGAGCAGTTTCTCAGAAAGCTTCTTTCCAGATTTCATCGGAGGATATTTCCTTTTTCACCATAGCCCTCTATGGGCTTCCAAATATCACTTTGCCAATTCCACAAGAACTGCCTTAGCGAAAGGCATCTTGAGGGGAAAGCTGTAACTCTGTGAGATGATTTCACCGAACACAATGAAGTTTCTCAGAAAGCTTCTTTCTCTTTTTATTCGGAGGATATTTCCTTTGGCCCTATAGTCTTCAAAAGGATCCGAAATATCTGTTCTCAGATTCCACAGAAATAAGGCTAGCAAAGAGATCCACGAAATACAGATGTAACTCTGTGAGTGGAAGTCACATATCCCAGAGCAGTTTCTCAGAAAGCTTCTTTCCAGATTTCATCTGAGGATATTTCCTTTTTCACCATAGCCCTCTATGGGCTTCCAAATGTCACTTTGCCAATTCCATAAGAACTGTCTTAGCGAAAGGCTTCTTGAGGGGAAAGCTGTAACTCTGTGAGATGATTTCACAGAACACAAAGAAATTTCTCAGAAAGCTTCTTTCTCTTTGTTATCGGAGGATATTTCCTTTGGCCCTATAGTCTTCAAAGGGATCCGAAATATCTGTTCTCAGATTCCACAGAAATAAGGCTAGCAAAGAGATCCACGAAATACAGATTTAACTCTGTGAGTGGAAGTCACATATCCCAGAGCAGTTTCTCAGAAAGCTTCTTTCCAGATTTCATCTGAGGATATTTCCTTTTTCACCATAGCCCTCTATGGGCTTCCAAATATCACTTTGACAATTCCACAAGAACTGTCTTAGCGAAAGGCTTCTTGAGGGGAAAGCTGTAACTCTGTGAGATGATTTCACAGAACACTAAGAAGTTTTCAGAAAGCTTCTTTCTCTTTGTTATGGGAGGATATTTCCTTTGTCCCTCCAGTCTTCAAAGGGATCCGAAATATCTGTTCTCAGATTCCACAGAAATAAGGCTAGCAAAGAGATCCACGAAATACAGATGTAACTCTGTGGGTGGAAGTCACATATCACAGAGCAGTTTCTCAGAAAGCTTCTTTCCAGATTTCATCGGAGGATATTTCCTTTTTCACCATAGCCCTCTATGGGCTTCCAAATATCTCTTTGCCAATTCCACAAGAACTGTCTTAGCGAAAGGCTTCTTGAGGGGAAAGCTGTAACTCTGTGAGATGATTTCACAGAACACAAAGAAGTTTCTCAGAAAGCTTCTTTCTCTTTGTTATCGGAGGATATTTCCTTTGGCCCTATAGTCTTCAAAGGGATCCGAAATATCTGTTCTCAGATTCCACAGAAATAAGGCTAGCAAGGAGACCCACGAAATACAGATGTAACTCTGTGAGTGGAAGTCACATATCACAGAGCAGTTTCTCAGAAAGCTTCTTTCCAGATTTCATCTGAGAATATTTCCTTTTTCATCATAGCCCTCTAAGGGTTTCCAAATATCACTTTGCCAATTCCACAAGAACTGTCTTATCGAAAGGCTTCTTGAAGGGAAAGCTGTAACTCTGTGAGATGATTTCACAGAACACAAAGAAGTTTCTCAGAAATCTTCTTTCTCTTTGTTATCGGAGGATATTTCCTTTGTCCCTACAGTCTTCACAGGGATCCGAAATATCTGTTCTCAGATTCCACAGAAATAAGGCTAGCAAAGGGATCCACGAAATACAGATGTAACTCTCTGAGTGGAAGTCACATATCACAGAGCAGTTTCTCAGGAACCTTCTTTCCAGATTTCATCGGAGGATATTTCCTTTTTCACCATAGCCCTCTATGGGCGTCCAAATATCACTTTGCCAATTCCACAAGAACTGTCTTAGCGAAAGGCTTCTTGAGGGGAAAGCTGTAACTCTGTGAGATGATTTCACAGAACACAAAGAAGTTTTCAGAAAGCTTCTTTCTCTTTTTTATGGGAGGATAATTCCTTTGTCCCTACAGTCTTCAAAGGGATCCGAAATATCTGTTCTCAGATTCCAGAGAAATAAGGCTAGCAAAGAGATCCACGAAATACAGATGTAACTCTGTGAGTGGAAGTCACATATCACAGAGCAGTTTCTCAGAAAGCTTCTTTCCAGATTTCATCGGAGGATATTTCCTTTTTCACCGTAGCCCTCTATGGGCTTCCAAATATCACTTTGCCAATTCCACAAGAACTGTCTTAGCGAAAGGCTTCTTGAGGGGAAAGCTGTAACTCTGTGAGATGATTTCACAGAACACAAAGATGTTTTCAGAAACCTTCTTTCTCTTTTTTATGGGAGGATATTTCCTTTGTCCCTACAGTCTTCAAAGGGATCCGAAATATCTGTTCTGAGATTCCACAGAAATAAGGCTAGCAAAGAGATCCACGAAATACAGATGTAACTCTGTGAGTGGAAGTCACATATCACAGAGCAGTTTCTCAGAAAGCTTCTTTCCAGATTTCATCGGAGGATATTTCCTTTTTCACCATAGCCGTCTATGGGCTTCCAAATATCACTTTGCCAGTTCCACAAGAACTGTCTTAGCGAAAGGCTTCTTGAGGGGAAAGCTGTAACTCTGTGAGATGATTTCACAGAACACAAAGAAGTTTCTCAGAAAGCTTCTTTCTCTTTGTTATCGGAGGATATTTACTTTGGCCCTATAGTCTTCAAAGGGATCCGAAATATCTGTTCTCAGGATCCACAGAAATAAGACTAGCAAAGAGATCCACGAAATACAGATGTAACTCTGTGAGTGGAAGTCACATATCACAGAGCAGTTTCTCAGAAAGCTTCTTTCCAGATTTAATCTGAGGATATTTCCTTTTTCAACATAGCCCTCTATGGGCTTCCAAATATCACTTTGCCAATTCCACAAGAACTGTCTTAGCGAAAGGCTTCTTGAGGGGAAAGCTGTAACTCTGTGAGATGATTTCACAGAACACAAAGGAGTTTCTCAGAAAGCTTCTTTCTCTTTGTTATCGGAGGATATTTCCTTTGTCCCTACAGTCTTCAAAGGTATCCGAAATATCTGTTCTCAGATTCCACAGAAATCAGGCTAGCAAAGAGATCCACGAAATACAGATGTAACTCTGTGAGTGGAAGTCACATATCCCAGAGCAGTTTCTCAGAAAGCTTCTTTCCAGATTTCATCGGAGGATATTTCCTTTTTCACCATAGCCCTCTATGGGCTTCCAAATATCACCTTGCCAATTCCACAAGAAGTGTCTTAGCGAAAGGCTTCTTGAGGGGAAAGCTGTAACTCTGTGAGATGATTTCACAGAACACAAAGAAGTTTTCAGAAAGCTTCTTTCTCTTTTTTATGGGAGGATATTTCCTTTGTCCCTACAGTCTTCAAAGGGATCCGAAATATCTCTTCTCAGATTCCACAGAAATAAGGCTAGCAAAGACATCCACGAAATACAGATGTAACTCTCTGAGTGGAAGTCACATATCACAGAGCAGTTTCTCAGAAAGCTTCTTTCCAGATTTCATCTGAGGATATTTCCTTTTTCACCATAGCCCTCTATGGGCTTCCAAATATCACTTTGCCAATTCCACAAGAACTGTCTTAGCGAAAGGCTTCTTGAGGGGAAAGTTGTAACTCTGTGAGATTATTTCACAGAACACAAAGAAGTTTTCAGAAAGCTTCTTTCTCTTTTTTATGGGAGGATATTTCCTTTGTCCCTACAGTCTTCAAAGGGATCCGAAATATCTGTTCTCAGATTCCACAGAAATAAGGCTAGCAAAGAGATCCACGAAATACAGATGTAACTCTGTGAGTGGAAGTCACATATCACAGAGCAGTTTCTCAGAAAGCTTCTTTCCAGATTTCATCGGAGGATATTTCCTTTTTCACCATAGCCGTCTATGGGCTTCCAAATATCACTTTGCCAATTCCACAAGAACTGTCTTAGCGAAAGGCTTCTTGAGGGGAAAGCTGTAACTCTGTGAGATGATTTCACAGAACACAAAGAAGTTTATCAGAAAGCTTCTTTCTCTTTGTTATCGGAGGATATTTCCTTTGGCCCTAAAGTCTTCAAAGGGATCCGAAATATCTGTTCTCAGGATCCACAGAAATAAGACTAGCAAAGAGATCCACGAAATACAGATGTAACTCTGTGAGTGGAAGTCACATATCACAGAGCAGTTTCTCAGAAAGCTTCTTTCCAGATTTCATCTGAGGATATTTCCTTTTTCAACATAGCCCTCTTGGGCCTTCCAAATATCACTTTGCCAATTCCACAAGAACTGTCTTAGCGAAAGGCTTCTTGAGGGGAAAGCTGTAACTCTGTGAGATGATTTCACAGAACACAAAGGAGTTTCTCAGAAAGCTTCTTTCTCTTTGTTATCTGAGGATATTTCCTTTTTCCCTACAGTCTTCAAAGGTATCCGAAATATCTGTTCTCAGATTCCACAGAAATAAGGCTAGCAAAGAGATCCACGAAATACAGATGTAACTCTGTGAGTGGAAGTCACATATCACAGAGCAGTTTCTCAGAAAGCTTCTTTCCAGATTTCATCGGAGGATATTTCCTTTTTCACCAAAGCCCTCTATGGGCTTCCAAATATCACTTTGCCAATTCCACAAGAACTGTCTTAGCGAAAGGCTTCATGAGGGGAAAGCTGTAACTCTGTGAGATGATTTCACAGAACACAAAGAAGTTTCTCAGAAAGCTTCTTTCTCTTTGTTATCGGAGGATATTTCCTTTGTCCCTACAGTCTTCAAAGGGATCCGAAATATCTGTTCTCAGATTCCACAGAAATCAGGCTAGCAAAGAGATCCACGAAATACAGATGTAACTCTGTGAGTGGAAGTCACATATCACAGAGCAGTTTCTCAGAAAGCTTCTTTCCAGATTTCATGGGAGGATATTTCCTTTTTCACCATAGCCCTCTTTGGGCTTCCAAATATCACCTTGCCAATTCCACAAGAACTGTCTTAGCGAAAGGCTTCTTGAGGGGAAAGCTGTAACTCTGTGAGATGATTTCACAGAACACAAAGAAGTTTCTCAGAAAGCCTCTTTCTCTTTGTTATCGGAGGATATTTCCTTTGGCCCTATAGTCTTCAAAGGGATCCGAAATATCTGTTCTCAGATTCCACAGAAATAAGGCTAGCAAAGAGATCCACGAAATACAGATGTAACTCTGTGAGTGGAAGTCACATATCACAGAGCAGTTTCTCAGAAAGCTTCTTTCCAGATTTCATCGGAGGATATTTCCTTTTTCACCATAGCCCTCTATGGGCTTCCAAATATCACTTTGCCAATTCCACAAGAACTGTCTTAGCGAAAGGCTTCTTGAGGGGAAAGCTGTAACTCTGTGAGATGATTTCACAGAACACAAAGAAGTTTTCAGAAAGCTTCTTTCTCTTTTTTATGGGAGGATATTTCCTTTGTCCCTACAGTCTTCAAAGGGATCCGAAATATCTGTTCTTAGATTCCACAGAAATAAGGCTAGCAAAGAGATCCACGAAATACAGATGTAACTCTGTGAGTGGAAGTCACATATCACAGAGCAGTTTCTCAGAAAGCTTCTTTCCAGATTTCATCTGAGGATATTTCCTTTTTCACCATAGCCGTCTATGGGCTTCCAAATATCACTTTGCCAATTCCACAAGAACTGTCTTAGCGAAAGGCTTCTTGAGGGGAAAGCTGTAACTCTGTGAGATGATTTCACAGAACACAAAGAAGTTTCTCAGAAAGCTTCTTTCTCTTTGTTATCGGAGGATATTTCCTTTGGCCCTATAGTCTTCAAAGGGATCCGAAATATCTGATCTCAGGTTCCACAGAAATAAGGCTAGCAAAGAGATCCACGAAATACAGATGTAACTCTGTGAGTGGAAGTCACATATCACAGAGCAGTTTCTCAGAAAGCTTCTTTCCAGATTTCATCTGAGGATATTTCCTTTTTCACCATAGCCCTCTATGGGCTTCCAAATATCACTTTGCCAATTCCACAAGAACTGTCTTAGCGAAAGGCTTCTTGAGAGGAAAGCTGTAACTCTGTGAGATGATTTCACAGAACACAAAGGAGTTTCTCAGAAAGCTTCTTTCTCTTTGTTATCAGAGGATATTTCCTTTGTCCCTACAGTCTTCAAAGGTATCCGAAATATCTGTTCTCAGATTCCACAGAAATAAGGCTAGCAAAGAGATCCACGAAATACAGATGTAACTCTGTGAGTGGAAGTCACATATCACAGAGCAGTTTCTCAGAAAGCTTCTTTCCAGATTTCATCGGAGGATATTTCCTTTTTCACCAAAGCCCTCTATGGGCTTCCAAATATCACTTTGCCAATTCCACAAGAACTGTCTTAGCGAAAGGCTTCATGAGGGGAAAGCTGTAACTCTGTGAGATGATTTCACAGAACACAAAGAAGTTTCTCAGAAAGCTTCTTTCTCTTTGTTATCGGAGGATATTTCCTTTGTCCCTACAGTCTTCAAAGGGATCCGAAATATCTGTTCTCAGGTTCCACAGTAATAAGGCTAGCAAAGAGATCCACGAAATACAGATGTAACTCTGTGAGTGGAAGTCACATATCACAGAGCAGTTTCTCAGAAAGCTTCTTTCCAGATTTCATCAGAGGATATTTCCTTTTTCACCATAGCCGTCTATGGGCTTCCAAATATCACTTTGCCAATTCCACAAGAAATGTCTTAGCGAAAGGCTTCTTGAGCGGAAAGCTGTAACTCTGTGAGATGATTTCACAGAACACAAAGAAGTTTTCAGAAAGCTTCTTTCTCTTTGTTATCGGAGGATATTTCCTTTGGCCCTATAGTCTTCAAAGGGATCCGAAATATCTGATCTCAAGTTCCACAGAAATAAGGCTAGCAAAGAGATCCACGAAATACAGATGTTACTCTGTGAGTGGAAGTCACATATCACAGAGCAGTTTCTCAGAAAGCTTCTTTCCAGATTTCATCTGAGGATATTTCCTTTTTCACCATAGCCCTCTATGTGCTTCCAAATATCACTTTGCCAATTCCACAAGAACTATCTTAGCGAAAGGCTTCTTGAGAGGAAAGCTGTAACTCTGTGAGATGATTTCACAGAACACAAAGGAGTTTCTCAGAAAGCTTCTTTCTCTTTGTTATGGGAGGATATTTCCTTTGTCCCTACAGTCTTCAAAGGTATCCGAAATATCTGTACTCAGATTCCACAGAAATAAGGCTAGCAAAGAGATCCACGAAATACAGATGTAACTCTGTGAGTGGAAGTCACATATCACAGAGCAGTTTCTCAGAAAGCTTCTTTCCAGATTTCATCGGAGGATATTTCCTTTTTCACCAAAGCCCTCTATGGGCTTCCTAATATCACTTTGCCAATTCCACAGGAACTGTCTTAGCGAAAGGCTTCTTGAGGGGAAAGCTGTAACTCTGTGAGATGATTTCACAGAACACAAAGAAGTTTCTCAGAAAGCCTCTTTCTCTTTGTTATCGGAGGATATTTCCTTTGGCCCTATAGTCTTCAAAGAGATCCGAAATATCTGTTCTCAGATTCCACAGATATAAGGCTAGCAAAGAGATCCACGAAATACAGATGTAACTCTGTGAGTGGAAGTCACATATCACAGAGCAGTTTCTCAGAAAGCTTCTTTCCAGATTTCATCGGAGGATATTTCCTTTTTCACCATAGCCCTCTATGGGCTTCCAAATATCACTTTGCCAATTCCACAAGTACTGTCTTAGCGAAAGGCTTCTTGAGGGGAAAGCTGTAACTCTGTGAGATGATTTCACAGAACACAAAGAAGTTTTCAGAAAGCTTCTTTCTCTTTTTTATGGGAGGATATTTCCTTTGTCCCTACAGTCTTCAAAGGGACCCAAATATCTGTTCTCAGATTCCACAGAAATAAGGCTAGCAAAGAGATCCACGAAATACAGATGTAACTCTGTGAGTGGAAGTCACATATCACAGAGCAGTTTCTCAGAAAGCTTCTTTCCAGATTTCATCGGAGGATATTTCCTTTTTCACCATAGCCGTCTACGGGCTTCCAAATATCACTTTGCCAATTCCACAAGAACTGTCTTAGCGAAAGGCTTCTTGAGGGGAAAGCTGTAACTCTGTGAGATGATCACAGAACACAAAGAAGTTTCTCAGAAAGCTTCTTTCTCTTTGTTAAGGGAGGATATTTCCTCTGTCCCTACAGTCTTCAAAGGGATCTGAAATATCTGTTCTCAGATTCCACAGAAATAAGGCTAGCAAAGAGATCCACGAAATACAGATGTAACTCTGTGAGTGGAAGTCACATATCCCAGAGCAGTTTCTCAGAAAGCTTCTTTCCAGATTTCATCGGAGGATATTTCCTTTTTCACCATAGCCCTCTATGGGCTTCCAAATATCACTTTGCCAATTCCACAAGAACTGTCTTAGCGAAAGGCTTCTTGAGGGGAAAGCTGTAACTCTGTGAGATGATTTCACAGAACACAAAGGAGTTTCTCAGAAAGCTTCTTTCTCTTTGTTATCGGAGGATATTTCCTTTGTACCTACAGTCTTCAAAGGTATCCGAAATATCTGTTCTCAGATTCCACAGAAATAAGGCTAGCAAAGAGATCCACGAAATACAGATGTAACTCTGTGAGTTGAAGTCACATATCACAGAGCAGTTTCTCAGAAAGCTTCTTTCCAGATTTCATCGGAGGATATTTCCTTTTTCACCAAAGCCCTCTATGGGCTTCCAATATCACTTTGCCAATTCCACAAGAACTGTCTTAGCGAAAGGCTTCTTGAGGGGAAAGCTGTAACTCTGTGAGATGATTTCACAGAACACAAAGAAGTTTCTCAGAAAGCTTCTTTCTCTTTGTTATCGGAGGATATTTCCTTTGTCACTACAGTCTTCAAAGGGATCCGAAATATCTGTTCTCACATTCCACAGAAATCAGGCTAGCAAAGAGATCCACGAAATACAGATGTAACTCTCTGAGTGGAAGTCACATATCACAGAGCAGTTTCTCAGAAAGCTTCTTTCCAGATTTCATCGGAGGATATTTCCTTTTTCAACATAGCCCTCTATGGGCTTCCAAATATCACTTTGCCAATTCCACAAGAACTGTCTTAGCGAAAGGCTTCTTGAGGGGAAAGCTGTAACTCTGTGAGATGATTTCACAGAACACAAAGGAGTTTCTCAGAAAGCTTCTTTCTCTTTGTTATCGGAGGATATTTCCTTTGTCCCTACAGTCTTCAAATGTATCCGAAATATCTGTTCTCAGATTCCACAGAAATAAGGCTAGCAAAGAGATCCACGAAATACAGATGTAACTCTGTGAGTGGAAGTCACATATCACAGAGCAGTTTCTCAGAAAGCTTCTTTCCAGATTTCATCGGAGGATATTTCCTTTTTCACCAAAGCCCTCTATGGGCTTCCAAATATCACTTTGCCAATTCCACAAGAACTGTCTTAGCGAAAGGCTTCATGAGGGGAAAGCTGTAACTCTGTGAGATGATTTCACAGAACACAAAGAAGTTTCTCAGAAAGCTTCTTTCTCTTTGTTATCGGAGGATATTTCCTTTGTCCCTACAGTCTTCAAAGGGATCCGAAATATCTGTTCTCAGATTCCACAGAAATCAGGCTAGCAAAGAGATCCACGAAATACAGATGTAACTCTGTGAGTGGAAGTCACATATCACAGAGCAGTTTCTCAGAAAGCTTCTTTCCAGATTTCATGGGAGGATATTTCCTTTTTCACCATAGCCCTCTATGGGCTTCCAAATATCACCTTGCAAATTCCACAAGAACTGTCTTAGCAAAAGGCTTCTTGAGGGGAAAGCTGTAACTCTGTGAGATGATTTCACAGAACACAAAGAAGTTTCTCAGAAAGGCTCTTTCTCTTTGTTATCGGAGGATATTTCCTTTGTCCCTACAGTCTTCAAAGGGATCCGAAATATCTGTTCTCAGATTCCACAGAAATCAGGCTAGCAAAGAGACCCACGAAATACAGATGTAACTCTCTGAGTGGAAGTCACATATCACAGAGCAGTTTCTCAGAAAGCTTCTTTCCAGATTTCATCGGAGGATATTTCCTTTTTCACCATAGCCCTCTATGGGCTTCAAAATATCACCTTGCCAATTCCACAAGAACTGTCTTAGCGAAAGGCTTCTTGAGGGGAAAGCTGTAACTCTGTGAGATGATTTCACAGAACACAAAGAAGTTTCTCAGGAAGCCTCTTTCTCTTTGTTATCGGAGGATATTTCCTTTGGCCCTATAGTCTTCAAAGGGATCCGAAATATCTGTTCTCAGATTCCACAGAAATCAGGCTAGCAAAGAGATCCACGAAATACAGATGTAACTCTGTGAGTGGAAGTCACATATCACAGAGCAGTTTCTCAGAAAGCTTCTTTCCAGATTTCATCGGAGGATATTTCCTTTTTCACCATAGCCCTCTATGGGCTTCCAAATATCACTTTGCCAATTCCACAAGAACTGTCTTAGCGAAAGGCTTCTTGAGGGGAAAGCTGTAACTCTGTGAGATGATTTCACAGAACACAAAGAAGTTTTCAGAAAGCTTCTTTCTCTTTTTTATGGGAGGATATTTCCTTTGTCCCTACAGTCTTCAAAGGGATCCGAAATATCTGTTCTCAGATTCCACAGAAATAAGGCTAGCAAAGAGATCCACGAAATACAGATGTAATTCTGTGAGTGGAAGTCACATATCACAGAGCAGTTTCTCAGAAAGCTTCTTTCCAGATTTCATCGGAGGATATTTCCTTTTTCACCATAGCCGTCTATGGGCTTCCAAATATCACTTTGCCAATTCCACAAGAACTGTCTTAGCGAAAGGCTTCTTGAGGGGAAAGCTGTAACTCTGTGAGATGATTTCACAGAACACAAAGAAGTTTCTCAGAAAGCTTCTTTCTCTTTGTTATCGGAGGATATTTCCTTTGGCCCTATAGTCTTCAAAGGGATCCGAAATATCTGTTCTCAGGATCCACAGAAATAAGACTAGCAAAGAGATCCACGAAGTACAGATGTAACTCTGTGAGTGGAAGTCACATATCACAGAGCAGTTTCTCAGAAAGCTTCTTTCCAGATTTCATCTGAGGATATTTCCTTTTTCAACATAGCCCTCTATGGGCTTCCAAATATCACTTTGCCAATTCCACAAGAACTGTCTTAGCGAAAGGCTTCTTGAGGGGAAAGCTGTAACTCTGTGAGATGATTTCACAGAACACAAAGGAGTTTCTCAGAAAGCTTCTTTCTCTTTGTTATCGGAGGATATTTCCTTTGTCCCTACAGTCTTCAAATGTATCCGAAATATCTGTTCTCAGATTCCACAGAAATAAGGCTAGCAAAGAGATCCACGAAATACAGATGTAACTCTGTGAGTGGAAGTCACATATCACAGAGCAGTTTCTCAGAAAGCTTCTTTCCAGATTTCATCGGAGGATATTTCCTTTTTCACCAAAGCCCTCTATGGGCTTCCAAATATCACTTTGCCAATTCCACAAGAACTGTCTTAGCGAAAGGCTTCATGAGGGGAAAGCTGTAACTCTGTGAGATGATTTCACAGAACACAAAGAAGTTTCTCAGAAAGCTTCTTTCTCTTTGTTATCGGAGGATATTTCCTTTGTCCCTACAGTCTTCAAAGGGATCCGAAATATCTGTTCTCAGATTCCACAGAAATCAGGCTAGCAAAGAGACCCATGAAATACAGATGTAACTCTCTGAGTGGAAGTCACATATCACAGAGCAGTTTCTCAGAAAGCTTCTTTCCAGATTTCATCGGAGGATATTTCCTTTTTCACCAAAGCCCTCTATGGGCTTCCTAATATCACTTTGCCAATTCCACAGGAACTGTCTTAGCGAAAGGCTTCTTGAGGGGAAAGCTGTAACTCTGTGAGATGATTTCACAGAACACAAAGAAGTTTCTCAGAAAGCCTCTTTCTCTTTGTTATCGGAGGATATTTCCTTTGGCCCTATAGTCTTCAAAGAGATCCGAAATATCTGTTCTCAGATTCCACAGATATAAGGCTAGCAAAGAGATCCACGAAATACAGATGTAACTCTGTGAGTGGAAGTCACATATCACAGAGCAGTTTCTCAGAAAGCTTCTTTCCAGATTTCATCGGAGGATATTTCCTTTTTCACCATAGCCCTCTATGGGCTTCCAAATATCACTTTGCCAATTCCACAAGTACTGTCTTAGCGAAAGGCTTCTTGAGGGGAAAGCTGTAACTCTGTGAGATGATTTCACAGAACACAAAGAAGTTTTCAGAAAGCTTCTTTCTCTTTTTTATGGGAGGATATTTCCTTTGTCCCTACAGTCTTCAAAGGGACCCAAATATCTGTTCTCAGATTCCACAGAAATAAGGCTAGCAAAGAGATCCACGAAATACAGATGTAACTCTGTGAGTGGAAGTCACATATCACAGAGCAGTTTCTCAGAAAGCTTCTTTCCAGATTTCATCGGAGGATATTTCCTTTTTCACCATAGCCGTCTACGGGCTTCCAAATATCACTTTGCCAATTCCACAAGAACTGTCTTAGCGAAAGGCTTCTTGAGGGGAAAGCTGTAACTCTGTGAGATGATCACAGAACACAAAGAAGTTTCTCAGAAAGCTTCTTTCTCTTTGTTAAGGGAGGATATTTCCTCTGTCCCTACAGTCTTCAAAGGGATCTGAAATATCTGTTCTCAGATTCCACAGAAATAAGGCTAGCAAAGAGATCCACGAAATACAGATGTAACTCTGTGAGTGGAAGTCACATATCCCAGAGCAGTTTCTCAGAAAGCTTCTTTCCAGATTTCATCGGAGGATATTTCCTTTTTCACCATAGCCCTCTATGGGCTTCCAAATATCACTTTGCCAATTCCACAAGAACTGTCTTAGCGAAAGGCTTCTTGAGGGGAAAGCTGTAACTCTGTGAGATGATTTCACAGAACACAAAGGAGTTTCTCAGAAAGCTTCTTTCTCTTTGTTATCGGAGGATATTTCCTTTGTACCTACAGTCTTCAAAGGTATCCGAAATATCTGTTCTCAGATTCCACAGAAATAAGGCTAGCAAAGAGATCCACGAAATACAGATGTAACTCTGTGAGTTGAAGTCACATATCACAGAGCAGTTTCTCAGAAAGCTTCTTTCCAGATTTCATCGGAGGATATTTCCTTTTTCACCAAAGCCCTCTATGGGCTTCCAATATCACTTTGCCAATTCCACAAGAACTGTCTTAGCGAAAGGCTTCTTGAGGGGAAAGCTGTAACTCTGTGAGATGATTTCACAGAACACAAAGAAGTTTCTCAGAAAGCTTCTTTCTCTTTGTTATCGGAGGATATTTCCTTTGTCACTACAGTCTTCAAAGGGATCCGAAATATCTGTTCTCACATTCCACAGAAATCAGGCTAGCAAAGAGATCCACGAAATACAGATGTAACTCTCTGAGTGGAAGTCACATATCACAGAGCAGTTTCTCAGAAAGCTTCTTTCCAGATTTCATCGGAGGATATTTCCTTTTTCAACATAGCCCTCTATGGGCTTCCAAATATCACTTTGCCAATTCCACAAGAACTGTCTTAGCGAAAGGCTTCTTGAGGGGAAAGCTGTAACTCTGTGAGATGATTTCACAGAACACAAAGGAGTTTCTCAGAAAGCTTCTTTCTCTTTGTTATCGGAGGATATTTCCTTTGTCCCTACAGTCTTCAAATGTATCCGAAATATCTGTTCTCAGATTCCACAGAAATAAGGCTAGCAAAGAGATCCACGAAATACAGATGTAACTCTGTGAGTGGAAGTCACATATCACAGAGCAGTTTCTCAGAAAGCTTCTTTCCAGATTTCATCGGAGGATATTTCCTTTTTCACCAAAGCCCTCTATGGGCTTCCAAATATCACTTTGCCAATTCCACAAGAACTGTCTTAGCGAAAGGCTTCATGAGGGGAAAGCTGTAACTCTGTGAGATGATTTCACAGAACACAAAGAAGTTTCTCAGAAAGCTTCTTTCCCTTTGTTATCGGAGGATATTTCCTTTGTCCCTACAGTCTTCAAAGGGATCCGAAATATCTGTTCTCAGATTCCACAGAAATCAGGCTAGCAAAGAGATCCACGAAATACAGATGTAACTCTGTGAGTGGAAGTCACATATCACAGAGCAGTTTCTCAGAAAGCTTCTTTCCAGATTTCATGGGAGGATATTTCCTTTTTCACCATAGCCCTCTATGGGCTTCCAAATATCACCTTGCAAATTCCACAAGAACTGTCTTAGCAAAAGGCTTCTTGAGGGGAAAGCTGTAACTCTGTGAGATGATTTCACAGAACACAAAGAAGTTTCTCAGAAAGGCTCTTTCTCTTTGTTATCGGAGGATATTTCCTTTGTCCCTACAGTCTTCAAAGGGATCCGAAATATCTGTTCTCAGATTCCACAGAAATCAGGCTAGCAAAGAGACCCACGAAATACAGATGTAACTCTCTGAGTGGAAGTCACATATCACAGAGCAGTTTCTCAGAAAGCTTCTTTCCAGATTTCATCGGAGGATATTTCCTTTTTCACCATAGCCCTCTATGGGCTTCAAAATATCACCTTGCCAATTCCACAAGAACTGTCTTAGCGAAAGGCTTCTTGAGGGGAAAGCTGTAACTCTGTGAGATGATTTCACAGAACACAAAGAAGTTTCTCAGGAAGCCTCTTTCTCTTTGTTATCGGAGGATATTTCCTTTGGCCCTATAGTCTTCAAAGGGATCCGAAATATCTGTTCTCAGATTCCACAGAAATCAGGCTAGCAAAGAGATCCACGAAATACAGATGTAACTCTGTGAGTGGAAGTCACATATCACAGAGCAGTTTCTCAGAAAGCTTCTTTCCAGATTTCATCGGAGGATATTTCCTTTTTCACCATAGCCCTCTATGGGCTTCCAAATATCACTTTGCCAATTCCACAAGAACTGTCTTAGCGAAAGGCTTCTTGAGGGGAAAGCTGTAACTCTGTGAGATGATTTCACAGAACACAAAGAAGTTTTCAGAAAGCTTCTTTCTCTTTTTTATGGGAGGATATTTCCTTTGTCCCTACAGTCTTCAAAGGGATCCGAAATATCTGTTCTCAGATTCCACAGAAATAAGGCTAGCAAAGAGATCCACGAAATACAGATGTAATTCTGTGAGTGGAAGTCACATATCACAGAGCAGTTTCTCAGAAAGCTTCTTTCCAGATTTCATCGGAGGATATTTCCTTTTTCACCATAGCCGTCTATGGGCTTCCAAATATCACTTTGCCAATTCCACAAGAACTGTCTTAGCGAAAGGCTTCTTGAGGGGAAAGCTGTAACTCTGTGAGATGATTTCACAGAACACAAAGAAGTTTCTCAGAAAGCTTCTTTCTCTTTGTTATCGGAGGATATTTCCTTTGGCCCTATAGTCTTCAAAGGGATCCGAAATATCTGTTCTCAGGATCCACAGAAATAAGACTAGCAAAGAGATCCACGAAGTACAGATGTAACTCTGTGAGTGGAAGTCACATATCACAGAGCAGTTTCTCAGAAAGCTTCTTTCCAGATTTCATCTGAGGATATTTCCTTTTTCAACATAGCCCTCTATGGGCTTCCAAATATCACTTTGCCAATTCCACAAGAACTGTCTTAGCGAAAGGCTTCTTGAGGGGAAAGCTGTAACTCTGTGAGATGATTTCACAGAACACAAAGGAGTTTCTCAGAAAGCTTCTTTCTCTTTGTTATCGGAGGATATTTCCTTTGTCCCTACAGTCTTCAAATGTATCCGAAATATCTGTTCTCAGATTCCACAGAAATAAGGCTAGCAAAGAGATCCACGAAATACAGATGTAACTCTGTGAGTGGAAGTCACATATCACAGAGCAGTTTCTCAGAAAGCTTCTTTCCAGATTTCATCGGAGGATATTTCCTTTTTCACCAAAGCCCTCTATGGGCTTCCAAATATCACTTTGCCAATTCCACAAGAACTGTCTTAGCGAAAGGCTTCATGAGGGGAAAGCTGTAACTCTGTGAGATGATTTCACAGAACACAAAGAAGTTTCTCAGAAAGCTTCTTTCTCTTTGTTATCGGAGGATATTTCCTTTGTCCCTACAGTCTTCAAAGGGATCCGAAATATCTGTTCTCAGATTCCACAGAAATCAGGCTAGCAAAGAGACCCATGAAATACAGATGTAACTCTCTGAGTGGAAGTCACATATCACAGAGCAGTTTCTCAGAAAGCTTCTTTCCAGATTTCATCGGAGGATATTTCCTTTTTCACCATAGCCCTCTATGGGCTTCAAAATATCACCTTGCCAATTCCACAAGAACTGTCTTAGCGAAAGGCTTCTTGAGGGGAAAGCTGTAACTCTGTGAGATGATTTCACAGAACACAAAGAAGTTTCTCAGGAAGCCTCTTTCTCTTTGTTATCGGAGGATATTTCCTTTGGCCCTATAGTCTTCAAAGGGATCCGAAATATCTGTTCTCAGATTCCACAGAAATCAGGCTAGCAAAGAGATCCACGAAATACAGATGTAACTCTGTGAGTGGAAGTCACATATCACAGAGCAGTTTCTCAGAAAGCTTCTTTCCAGATTTCATCGGAGGATATTTCCTTTTTCACCATAGCCCTCTATGGGCTTCCAAATATCACTTTGCCAATTCCACAAGAACTGTCTTAGCGAAAGGCTTCTTGAGGGGAAAGCTGTAACTCTGTGAGATGATTTCACAGAACACAAAGAAGTTTTCAGAAAGCTTCTTTCTCTTTTTTATGGGAGGATATTTCCTTTGTCCCTACAGTCTTCAAAGGGATCCGAAATATCTGTTCTCAGATTCCACAGAAATAAGGCTAGCAAAGAGATCCACGAAATACAGATGTAATTCTGTGAGTGGAAGTCACATATCACAGAGCAGTTTCTCAGAAAGCTTCTTTCCAGATTTCATCGGAGGATATTTCCTTTTTCACCATAGCCGTCTATGGGCTTCCAAATATCACTTTGCCAATTCCACAAGAACTGTCTTAGCGAAAGGCTTCTTGAATGGAAAGCTGTAACTCTGTGAGATGATTTCACAGAACACAAAGAAGTTTCTCAGAAAGCTTCTTTCTCTTTGTTATCGGAGGATATTTCCTTTGTCCCTATAGTCTTCAAAAGGATCCGAAATATCTGATCTCAGGTTCCACAGAAATAAGGCTAGCAAAGAGATCCACGAAATACAGATGTAACTCTGTGAGTGGAAGTCACATATCACAGAGCAGTTTCTCAGAAAGCTTCTTTCCAGATTTCATCGGTGGATATTTCCTTTTTCACCATAGCCCTCTATGGGCTTCCAAATATCACTTTGCCAATTCCACAAGAACTGTCTTAGCGAAAGGCTTCTTGAGGGGAAAGCTGTAACTCTGTGAGATGATTTCACAGAACACAAAGGAGTTTCTCAGAAAGCTTCTTTCTCTTTGTTATCTGAGGATATTTCCTTTGTCCCTACAGTCTTCAAAGGGATCCGAAATATCTGTTCTCAGATTCCACAGAAATAAGGCTAGCAAAGAGATCCACGAAATACAGATGTAACTCTGTGAGTGGAAGTCACATATCACAGAGCAGTTTCTCAGAAAGCTTCTTTCCAGATTTCATCGGAGGATATTTCCTTTTTCACCAAAGCCCTCTATGGGCTTCCAAATATCACTTTGCCAATTCCACAAGAACTGTCTTAGCGAAAGGCTTCATGAGGGGAAAGCTGTAACTCTGTGAGATGATTTCACAGAACACAAAGAAGTTTCTCAGAAAGCTTCTTTCTCTTTGTTATCGGAGGATATTTCCTTTGTCCCTACAGTCTTCAAAGGGATCCGAAATATCTGTTCTCAGATTCCACAGAAATAAGGCTAGCAAAGAGATCCACGAAATACAGATGTAACTCTGTGAGTGGAAGTCACATATCAAAGAGCAGTTTCTCAGAAAGCTTCTTTCCAGATTTCATCGGAGGATATTTCCTTTTTCACCATAGCCATCTATGGGCTTCCAAATATCACCTTGCCAATTCCACAAGAACTGTCTTAGCGAAAGGCTTCTTGAGGGGAAAGCTGTAACTCTGTGAGATGATTTCACAGAACACAAAGAAGTTTCTCGGAAAGCCTCTTTCTCTTTGTTATCGGAGGATATTTCCTTTGGCCCTACAGTCTTCAAAGGGATCCGAAATATCTGTTCTCAGATTCCACAGAAATAAGGCTAGCAAAGAGATCCACGAAATACATATGTAACTCTGTGATTGGAAGTCACATATCACAGAGCAGTTTCTCAGAAAGCTTCTTTCCAGATTTCATCGGAGGATATTTCCTTTTTCACCATAGCCCTCTATGGGCTTCCAAATATCCCTTTGCCAATTCCACAGGAACTGTCTTAGCGAAAGGCTTCTTGAGGGGAAAGCTGTAACTCTGTGAGATGATTTCACAGAACACAAAGAAGTTTTCAGAAAGCTTCTTTCTCTTTTTTATGGGAGGATATTTCCTTTGTCCCTACAGTCTTCAAAGGGATCCGAAATATCTGTTCTCAGATTCCACAGAAATAAGGCTAGCAAAGAGATCCACGAAACACAGATGTAACTCTGTGAGTGGAAGTCACATATCACAGAGCAGTTTCTCAGAAAGCTTCTTTCCAGATTTCATCGGAGGATATTTCCTTTTTCACCATAGCCGTCTATGGGCTTCCAAATATCACTTTGCCAATTCCACAAGAACTGTCTTAGCGAAAGGCTTCTTGAGGGGAAAGCTGTAACTCTGTGAGATGATTTCACAGAACACAAAGAAGTTTCTCAGAAAGCTTCTTTCTCTTTGTTATCGGAGGATATTTCCTTTGGCCCTATAGTCTTCAAAGGGATCCGAAATATCTGATCTCAGGTTCCACAGAAATAAGGCTAGCAAAGAGATCCACGAAATACAGATGTAACTCTGTGAGTGGAAGTCACATATCACAGAGCAGTTTCTCAGAAAGCTTTTTACCAGATTTCATCTGAGGATATTTCCTTTTTCACCATAGCCCTCTATGGGCTTCCAAATATCACTTTGCCAATTCCACAAGAACTGTCTTAGCGAAAGGCTTCATGAAGGGAAAGCTGTAACTCTGTGAGATGATTTCACAGAACACAAAGAAGTTTCTCAGAAAGCTTCTTTCTCTTTGTTATCGGAGGATATTTCCTTTGTACCTACAGTCTTCAAAGGGATCCGAAATATCTGTTCTCAGATTCCACAGAAATAAGGCTAGCAAAGAGATCCACGAAATACAGATGTAACTCTGTGAGTGGAAGTCACATATCACAGAGCAGTTTCTCAGAAAGCTTCTTTCCAGATTTCATCGGAGGATATTTCCTTTTTCACCATAGCCCTCTATGGGCTTCCAAATATCACTTTGCCAATTCCACAAGAACTGTCTTAGCGAAAGGCTTCTTGAGGGGAAAGCTGTAACTCTGTGAGATGATTTCACAGAACACAAAGAAGTTTTCAGAAAGCTTCTTTCTCTTTTTTATGGGAGGATACTTCCTTTGTCCCTACAGTCTTCAAAGGGATCCGAAATATCTGTTCTCAGATTCCACAGAAATAAGGCTAGCAAAGAGATCCACGAAATACAGATGTAACTCTGTGAGTGGAAGTCACATATCTCAGAGCAGTTTCTCAGAAAGCTTCTTTCCAGATTTCATCGGAGGATATTTCCTTTTTCACCATAGCCGTCTATGGGCTTCCAAATATCACTTTGCCAATTCCACAAGAAATGTCTTAGCGAAAGGCTTCTTCAGGGGAAAGCTGTAACTCTGTGAGATGATTTCACAGAACACAAAGAAGTTTCTCAGAAAGCTTCTTTCTCTTTGTTATCGGAGGATATTTCCTTTGGCCCTATAGTCTTCAAAGGGATCCGAAATATCTGATCTCAGGTTCCACAGAAATAAGGCTAGCAAAGAGATCCACGAATACAGATGTAACTCTGTGAGTGGAAGTCACATATCACAGAGCAGTTTCTCAGAAAGCTTCTTTCCAGATTTCATCTGAGGATATTTCCTTTTTCACCATAGCCCTCTATGGGCTTCCAAATATCACTTTGCCAATTCCACAAGAACTGTCTCAGCGAAAGGCTTCTTGAGAGGAAAGCTGTAACTCTGTGAGATGATTTCACAGAACACAAAGGAGTTTCTCGGAAAGCTTCTTTCTCTTTGTTATCGGAGGATATTTCCTTTGTCCCTACAGTCTTCAAAGGTATCCGAAATATCTGTTCTCAGATTCCACAGAAATAAGGCTAGCAAAGAGATCCACGAAATACAGATGTAACTCTGTGAGTGGAAGTCACATATCACAGAGCAGTTTCTCAGAAAGCTTCTTTCCAGATTTCATCGGAGGATATTTCCTTTTTCAGCAAAGCCCTCTATGGGCTTCCAGATATCACTTTGCCAATTCCACAGGAACTGTCTTAGCGAAAGGCTTCTTGAGGGGAAAGCTGTAACTCTGTGAGATGATTTCACAGAACACAAAGAAGTTTCTCAGAAAGCCTCTTTCTCTTTGTTATTGGAGGATATTTCCTTTGGCCCTATAGTCTTCAAAGAGATCCGAAATATCTGTTCTCAGATTCCACAGATATAAAGCTAGCAAAGAGATCCACGAAATACAGATGTAACTCTGTGAGTGGAAGTCACATATCACAGAGCAGTTTCTCAGAAAGCTTCTTTCCAGATTTCATCGGAGGATATTTCCTTTTTCACCATAGCCCTCTATGGGCTTCCAAATATCACTTTGCCAATTCCACAAGTACTGTCTTAGCGAAAGGCTTCTTGAGGGGAAAGCTGTAACTCTGTGAGATGATTTCACAGAACACAAAGAAGTTTTCAGGAAGCTTCTTTCTCTTTTTTATGGGAGGATATTTCCTTTGTCCCTACAGTCTTCAAAGGGACCCAAATATCTGTTCTCAGATTCCACAGAAATAAGGCTAGCAAAGAGATCCACGAAATACAGATGTAACTCTGTGAGTGGAAGTCACATATCACAGAGCAGTTTCTCAGAAAGCTTCTTTCCAGATTTCATCGGAGGATATTTCCTTTTTCACCATAGCCGTCTATGGGCTTCCAAATATCACTTTGCCAATTCCACAAGAACTGTCTTAGCGAAAGGCTTCTTGAGGTGAAAGCTGTAACTCTGTGAGATGATTTCACAGAACACAAAGAAGTTTCTCAGAAAGCTTCTTTCTCTTTGTTATCGGAGGATATTTCCTTTGGCCCTATAGTCTTCAAAGGGATCCGAAATATCTGTTCTCAGATTCCACAGAAATAAGGCTAGCAAAGAGATCCACGAAATACAGATGTAACTCTGTGAGTGGAAGTCACATATCACAGAGCAGTTTCTCAGAAAGCTTCTTTCCAGATTTCATCGGAGGATATTTCCTTTTTCACCATAGCCCTCTATGGGCTTCCAAATATCACTTTGCCAATTCCACAAGAACTGTCTTAGCGAAAGGCTTCTTGAGGGGAAAGCTGTATCTCTGGGAGATGATTTCACAGAACACAAAGAAGTTTCTCAGAAAGCCTCTTTCTCTTTGTTATCGGAGGATATTTCCTTTGGCCCTATAGTCTTCAAAAGGATTCGAAATATCTGTTTTCAGATTCCACAGAAATAAGGCTAGCAAAGAGATCCACGAAATACAGATGTAACTCTGTGAGTGGAAGTCACATATCACAGAGCAGTTTCTCAGAAAGCTTCTTTCCAGATTTCATCGGAGGATATTTCCTTTTTCACCATAGCCCTCTATGGGCTTCCAAATATCACCTTGCCAATTCCACAAGAACTGTCTTAGCGAAAGGCTTCTTGAGGGGAAAGCTGTAACTCTGTGAGATGATTTCACAGAACACAAAGAAGTTTCTCAGAAAGCCTCTTTCTCTTTGTTATCGGAGGATATTTCCTTTGGCCCTATAGTCTTCAAAGGGATCCGAAATATCTGTTCTCAGATTCCACAGAAATCAGGCTAGCAAAGAGATCCACGAAATACAGATGTAACTCTGTGAGTGGAAGTCACATATCACAGAGCAGTTTCTCAGAAAGCTTCTTTCCAGATTTCATCGGAGGATATTTCCTTTTTCATCATAGCCCTCTATGGGCTTCCAAATATCACTTTGCCAATTCCACAAGAACTGTCTTAGCGAAAGGCTTCTTGAGGGGAAAGCTGTAACTCTGTGAGATGATTTCACAGAACACGAAGAAGTTTTCAGAAAGCTTCTTTCTCTTTTTTATGGGAGGATATTTCCTTTGTCCCTACAGTCTTCAAAGGGATCCGAAATATCTGTTCTCAGATTCCACAGAAATAAGGCTAGCAAAGAGATCCACGAAATACAGATGTAACTCTGTGAGTGGAAGTCACATATCACAGAGCAGTTTCTCAGAAAGCTTCTTTCCAGATTTCATCGGAGGATATTTCCTTTTTCACCATAGCCGTCTATGGGCTTCCAAATATCAGTTTGCCAATTCCACAAGAACTGTCTTAGCGAAAGGCTTCTTGAGGGGAAAGCTGTAACTCTGTGAGATGATTTCACAGAACACAAAGAAGTTTCTCAGAAAGCTTCTTTCTCTTTGTTATCGGAGGATATTTCCTTTGGCCCTATAGTCTTCAAAGGGATCAGAAATATCTGTTCTCAGGATCCACAGAAATAAGACTAGCAAAGAGATCCACGAAATACAGATGTAACTCTGTGAGTGGAAGTCACATATCACAGAGCAGTTTCTCAGAAAGCTTCTTTCCAGATTTCATCTGAGGATATTTCCTTTTTCAACATAGCCCTCTATGGGCTTCCAAATATCACTTTGCCAATTCCACAAGAACTGTCTTAGCGAAAGGCTTCTTGAGGGGAAAGCTGTAACTCTGTGAGATGATTTCACAGAACACAAAGGAGTTTCTCAGAAAGCTTCTTTCTCTTTGTTATCGGAGGATATTTCCTTTGTCCCTACAGTCTTCAAATGTATCCGAAATATCTGTTCTCAGATTCCACAGAAATAAGGCTAGCAAAGAGATCCACGAAATACAGATGTAACTCTGTGAGTGGAAGTCACATATCACAGAGCAGTTTCTCAGAAAGCTTCTTTCCAGATTTCATCGGAGGATATTTCCTTTTTCACCAAAGCCCTCTATGGGCTTCCAAATATCACTTTGCCAATTCCACAAGAACTGTCTTAGCGAAAGGCTTCATGAGGGGAAAGCTGTAACTCTGTGAGATGATTTCACAGAACACAAAGAAGTTTCTCAGAAAGCTTCTTTCTCTTTGTTATCGGAGGATATTTCCTTTGTCCCTACAGTCTTCAAAGGGATCCGAAATATCTGTTCTCAGAATCCACAGAAATCAGGCTAGCAAAGAGACCCACGAAATACAGATGTAACTCTGTGAGTGGAAGTCACATATCACAGAGCAGTTTCTCAGAAAGCTTCTTTCCAGATTTCATCGGAGGATATTTCCTTTTTCACCATAGCCCTCTATGGGCTTCCAAATATCACTTTGCCAATTCCACAAGAACTGTCTTAGCGAAAGGCTTCTTGAGGGGAAAGCTGTAACTCTGTGAGATGATTTCACAGAACACAAAGAAGTTTTCAGAAAGCTTCTTTCTCTTTTTTATGGGAGGATATTTCCTTTGTCCCTACAGTATTCAAAGGGATCCGAAATATCTGTTCTCAGATTCCACAGAAATAAGGCTAGCAAAGAGATCCACGAAATACAGATGTAATTCTGTGAGTGGAAGTCACATATCACAGAGCAGTTTCTCAGAAAGCTTCTTTCCAGATTTCATCGGAGGATATTTCCTTTCTCACCATAGCCGTCTATGGGCTTCCAAATATCACTTTGCCAATTCCACAAGAACTGTCTTAGCGAAAGGCTTCTTGAGGGGAAAGCTGTAACTCTGTGAGATGATTTCACAGAACACAAAGAAGTTTCTCAGAAAGCTTCTTTCTCTTTGTTATCGGAGGATATTTCCTTTGTCCCTATAGTCTTCAAAAGGATCCGAAATATCTGATCTCAGGTTCCACAGAAATAAGGCTAGCAAAGAGATCCACGAAATACAGATGTAACTCTGTGAGTGGAAGTCACATATCACAGAGCAGTTTCTCAGAAAGCTTCTTTCCAGATTTCATCGGAGGATATTTCCTTTTTCACCATAGCCCTCTATGGGCTTCCAAATATCACTTTGCCAATTCCACAAGAACTGTCTTAGCGAAAGGCTTCTTGAGGGGAAAGCTGTAACTCTGTGAGATGATTTCACAGAACACAAAGGAGTTTCTCAGAAAGCTTCTTTCTCTTTGTTATCTGAGGATATTTCCTTTGTCCCTACAGTCTTCAAAGGGATCCGAAATATCTGTTCTCAGATTCCACAGAAATAAGGCTAGCAAAGAGATCCACGAAATACAGATGTAACTCTGTGAGTGGAAGTCACATATCACAGAGCAGTTTCTCAGAAAGCTTCTTTCCAGATTTCATCGGAGGATATTTCCTTTTTCACCAAAGCCCTCTTTGGGCTTCCAAATATCACTTTGCCAATTCCACAAGAACTGTCTTAGCGAAAGGCTTCATGAGGGGAAAGCTGTAACTCTGTGAGATGATTTCACAGAACACAAAGAACTTTCTCAGAAAGCTTCTTTCTCTTTGTTATCGGAGGATATTTCCTTTGTCCCTACAGTCTTCAAAGGGATCCGAAATATCTGTTCTCAGATTCCACAGAAATAAGGCTAGCAAAGAGATCCACGAAATACAGATGTAACTCTGTGAGTGGAAGTCACATATCACAGAGCAGTTTCTCAGAAAGCTTCTTTCCAGAATTCATCGGAGGATATTTCCTTTTTCACCATAGCCGTCTATGGGCTTCCAAATATCACTTTGCCAATTCCACAAGAAATGTCTTAGCGAAAGGCTTCTTGAGCGGAAAGCTGTAACTCTGTGAGATGATTTCACAGAACATAAAGAAGTTTCTCAGAAAGCTTCTTTCTCTTTGTTATCGGAGGATATTTCCTTTGGCCCTATAGTCTTCAAAGGGATCCGAAATATCTGATCTCAAGTTCCACAGAAATAAGGCTAGCAAAGAGATCCACGAATACAGATGTAACTCTGTGAGTGGAAGTCACATATCACAGAGCAGTTTCTCAGAAAGCTTCTTTCCAGATGTCATCTGAGGATATATCCTTTTTCACCATAGCCCTCTATGGGCTTCCAAATATCACTTTGCCAATTCCACAAGAACTGTCTCAGCGAAAGGCTTCTTGAGAGGAAAGCTGTAACTCTGTGAGATGATTTCACAGAACACAAAGGAGTTTCTCGGAAAGCTTCTTTCTCTTTGTTATCGGAGGATATTTCCTTTGGCCCTATACTCTTCAAAGGGATCCGAAATATCTGTTCTCAGATTCCACAGAAATCAGGCTAGCAAAGAGATCCACGAAATACAGATGTAACTCTGTGAGTGGAAGTCACATATCACAGAGCAGTTTCTCAGAAAGCTTCTTTCCAGATTTCATCGGAGGATATTTCCTTTTTCACCATAGCCCTCTATGGGCTTCCAAATATCACTTTGACAATTCCACAAGAACTGTCTTAGCGAAAGGCTTCTTGAGGGGAAAGCTGTAACTCTGTGAGATGATTTCACAGAACACAAAGAAGTTTTCAGAAAGCTTCTTTCTCTTTTTTATGGGAGGATATTTCCTTTGTCCCTACAGTATTCAAAGGGATCCGAAATATCTGTTCTCAGATTCCACAGAAATAAGGCTAGCAAAGAGATCCACGAAATACAGATGTAATTCTGTGAGTGGAAGTCACATATCACAGAGCAGTTTCTCAGAAAGCTTCTTTCCAGATTTCAT
Organism: Macaca mulatta; assembly: GCF_049350105.2. Classification (NCBI taxonomy): domain Eukaryota; kingdom Metazoa; phylum Chordata; class Mammalia; order Primates; family Cercopithecidae; genus Macaca; species Macaca mulatta. The sequence goes on from NC_133417.1 coordinate 36,235,447, forward strand.
CGGAGGATATTTCCTTTCTCACCATAGCCGTCTATGGGCTTCCAAATATCACTTTGCCAATTCCACAAGAACTGTCTTAGCGAAAGGCTTCTTGAGGGGAAAGCTGTAACTCTGTGAGATGATTTCACAGAACACAAAGAAGTTTCTCAGAAAGCTTCTTTCTCTTTGTTATCGGAGGATATTTCCTTTGTCCCTATAGTCTTCAAAAGGATCCGAAATATCTGATCTCAGGTTCCACAGAAATAAGGCTAGCAAAGAGATCCACGAAATACAGATGTAACTCTGTGAGTGGAAGTCACATATCACAGAGCAGTTTCTCAGAAAGCTTCTTTCCAGATTTCATCTGAGGATATTTCCTTTTTCACCATAGCCCTCTATGGGCTTCCAAATATCACTTTGCCAATTCCACAAGAACTGTCTTAGCGAAAGGCTTCTTGAGGGGAAAGCTGTAACTCTGTGAGATGATTTCACAGAACACAAAGGAGTTTCTCAGAAAGCTTCTTTCTCTTTGTTATCTGAGGATATTTCCTTTGTCCCTACAGTCTTCAAAGGGATCCGAAATATCTGTTCTCAGATTCCACAGAAATAAGGCTAGCAAAGAGATCCACGAAATACAGATGTAACTCTGTGAGTGGAAGTCACATATCACAGAGCAGTTTCTCAGAAAGCTTCTTTCCAGATTTCATCGGAGGATATTTCCTTTTTCACCAAAGCCCTCTTTGGGCTTCCAAATATCACTTTGCCAATTCCACAAGAACTGTCTTAGCGAAAGGCTTCATGAGGGGAAAGCTGTAACTCTGTGAGATGATTTCACAGAACACAAAGAACTTTCTCAGAAAGCTTCTTTCTCTTTGTTATCGGAGGATATTTCCTTTGTCCCTACAGTCTTCAAAGGGATCCGAAATATCTGTTCTCAGATTCCACAGAAATAAGGCTAGCAAAGAGATCCACGAAATACAGATGTAACTCTGTGAGTGGAAGTCACATATCACAGAGCAGTTTCTCAGAAAGCTTCTTTCCAGAATTCATCGGAGGATATTTCCTTTTTCACCATAGCCGTCTATGGGCTTCCAAATATCCCTTTGCCAATTCCACAGGAACTGTCTTAGCGAAAGGCTTCTTGAGGGGAAAGCTGTAACTCTGTGAGATGATTTCACAGAACACAAAGAAGTTTTCAGAAAGCTTCTTTCTCTTTTTTATGGGAGGATATTTCCTTTGTCCCTACAGTCTTCAAAGGGATCCGAAATATCTGTTCTCAGATTCCACAGAAATAAGGCTAGCAAAGAGATCCACGAAATACAGATGTAACTCTGTGAGTGGAAGTCACATATCACAGAGCAGTTTCTCAGAAAGCTTCTTTCCAGATTTCATCTGAGGATATTTCCTTTTTCACCATAGCCGTCTATGGGCTTCCAAATATCACTTTGCCAATTCCACAAGAACTGTCTTAGCGAAAGGCTTCTTGAGGGGAAAGCTGTAACTCTGTGAGATGATTTCAGAGAACACAAAGAAGTTTCTCAGAAAGCTTCTTTCTCTTTGTTATCGGAGGATATTTCCTTTGGCCCTATAGTCTTCAAAGGGATCCGAAATATCTGATCTCAGGTTCCACAGAAATAAGGCTAGCAAAGAGATCCACGAAATACAGATGTAACTCTGTGAGTGGAAGTCACATATCACAGAGCAATTTCTCAGAAAGCTTTTTACCAGATTTCATCTGAGGATATTTCCTTTTTCAACATAGCCCTCTATGGGCTTCCAAATATCACTTTGCCAATTCCACAAGAACTGTCTTAGCGAAAGGCTTCTTGAGAGGAAAGCTGTAACTCTGTGAGATGATTTCACAGAACACAAAGGAGTTTCTCAGAAAGCTTCTTTCTCTTTGTTATCGGAGGATATTTCCTTTGTCCCTACAGTCTTCAAAGGTATCCGAAATATCTGTTCTCAGATTCCACAGAAATAAGGCTAGCAAAGAGATCCACGAAATACAGATGTAACTCTGTGAGTGGAAGTCACATATCACAGAGCAGTTTCTCAGAAAGCTTCTTTCCAGATTTCATCGGAGGATATTTCCTTTTTCACCAAAGCCCTCTATGGGCTTCCAAATATCACTTTGCCAATTCCACAAGAACTGTCTTAGCGAAAGGCTTCATGAGGGGAAAGCTGTAACTCTGTGAGATGATTTCACAGAACACAAAGAAGTTTCTCAGAAAGCTTCTTTCTCTTTGTTATCGGAGGATATTTCCTTTGTCCCTACAGTCTTCAAAGGGATCCGAAATATCTGTTCTCAGATTCCACAGAAATAAGGCTAGCAAAGAGATCCACGAAATACAGATGTAACTCTGTGAGTGGAAGTCACATATCACAGAGCAGTTTCTCAGAAAGCTTCTTTCCAGATTTCATCGGAGGATATTTCCTTTTTCACCATAGCCCTCTATGGGCTTCCAAATATCACTTTGCCAATTCCACAAGAACTGTCTTAGCGAAAGGCTTCTTGAGGGGAAAGCTGTAACTCTGTGAGATGATTTCACAGAACACAAAGAAGTTTTCAGAAAGCTTCTTTCTCTTTTTTATGGGAGGATATTTCCTTTGTCCCTACAGTCTTCAAAGGGATCCGAAATATCTGTTCTCAGATTCCACACAAATAAGGCTAGCAAAGAGATCCACGAAATACAGATGTAACTCTGTGAGTGGAAGTCACATATCACAGAGCAGTTTCTCAGAAAGCTTCTTTCCAGATTTCATCTGAGGATATTTCCTTTTTCACCATAGCCGTCTATGGGCTTCCAAATATCACTTTGCCAATTCCACAAGAAATGTCTTAGCGAAAGGCTTCTTGAGCGGAAAGCTGTAACTCTGTGAGATGATTTCACAGAACACAAAGAAGTTTCTCAGAAAGCTTCTTTCTCTTTGTTATCGGAGGATATTTCCTTTGGCCCTATAGTCTTCAAAGGGATCCGAAATATCTGATCTCAGGTTCCACAGAAATAAGGCTAGCAAAGAGATCCACGAATACAGATGTAACTCTGTGAGTGGAAGTCACATATCACAGAGCAGTTTCTCAGGAAGCTTCTTTCCAGATGTCATCTGAGGATATATCCTTTTTCACCATAGCCCTCTATGGGCTTCCAAATATCACTTTGCCAATTCCACAAGAACTGTCTCAGCGAAAGGCTTCTTGAGAGGAAAGCTGTAACTCTGTGAGATGATTTCACAGAACACAAAGGAGTTTCTCGGAAAGCTTCTTTCTCTTTGTTATCGGAGGATATTTCCTTTGTCCCTACAGTCTTCAAAGGTATCCGAAATATCTGTTCTCAGATTCCACAGAAATAAGGCTAGCAAAGAGATCCACGAAACACAGATGTAACTCTGTGAGTGGAAGTCACATATCACAGAGCAGTTTCTCAGAAAGCTTCTTTCCAGATTTCATCGGAGGATATTTCCTTTTTCACCATAGCCCTCTATGGGCTTCCAAATATCACTTTGCCAATTCCACAAGAACTGTCTTAGCGAAAGGCTTCTTGAGGGGAAAGCTGTAACTCTGTGAGATGATTTCACAGAACACAAAGAAGTTTTCAGAAAGCTTCTTTCTCTTTTTTATGGGAGGATATTTCCTTTGTCCCTACAGTCTTCAAAGGGATCCGAAATATCTGTTCTCAGATTCCACAGAAATAAGGCTAGCAAAGAGATCCACGAAATACAGATGTAACTCTGTGAGTGGAAGTCACATATCACAGAGCAGTTTCTCAGAAAGCTTCTTTCCAGATTTCATCTGAGGATATTTCCTTTTTCACCATAGCCGTCTATGGGCTTCCAAATATCACTTTGCCAATTCCACAAGAAATGTCTTAGCGAAAGGCTTCTTGAGCGGAAAGCTGTAACTCTGTGAGATGATTTCACAGAACATAAAGAAGTTTCTCAGAAAGCTTCTTTCTCTTTGTTATCGGAGGATATTTCCTTTGGCCCTATAGTCTTCAAAGGGATCCGAAATATCTGATCTCAAGTTCCACAGAAATAAGGCTAGCAAAGAGATCCACGAATACAGATGTAACTCTGTGAGTGGAAGTCACATATCACAGAGCAGTTTCTCAGAAAGCTTCTTTCCAGATGTCATCTGAGGATATATCCTTTTTCACCATAGCCCTCTATGGGCTTCCAAATATCACTTTGCCAATTCCACAAGAACTGTCTCAGCGAAAGGCTTCTTGAGAGGAAAGCTGTAACTCTGTGAGATGATTTCACAGAACACAAAGGAGTTTCTCGGAAAGCTTCTTTCTCTTTGTTATCGGAGGATATTTCCTTTGTCCCTACAGTCTTCAAAGGTATCCGAAATATCTGTTCTCAGATTCCACAGAAATAAGGCTAGCAAAGAGATCCACGAAATACAGATGTAACTCTGTGAGTGGAAGTCACATATCACAGAGCAGTTTCTCAGAAAGCTTCTTTCCAGATTTCATCGGAGGATATTTCCTTTTTCACCAAAGCCCTCTATGGGCTTCCAGATATCACTTTGCCAATTCCACAGGAACTGTCTTAGCGAAAGGCTTCTTGAGGGGAAAGCTGTAACTCTGTGAGATGATTTCACAGAACACAAAGAAGTTTCTCAGAAAGCCTCTTTCTCTTTGTTATCGGAGGATATTTCCTTTGGCCCTATAGTCTTCAAAGAGATCCGAAATATCTGTTCTCAGATTCCACAGATATAAAGCTAGCAAAGAGATCCACGAAATACAGATGTAACTCTGTGAGTGGAAGTCACATATCACAGAGCAGTTTCTCAGAAAGCTTATTTCCAGATTTCATCGGAGGATATTTCCTTTTTCACCATAGCCCTCTATGGGCTTCCAAATATCACTTTGCCAATTCCACAAGTACTGTCTTAGCGAAAGGCTTCTTGAGGGCAAAGCTGTAACTCTGTGAGATGATTTCACAGAACACAAAGAAGTTTTCAGGAAGCTTCTTTCTCTTTTTTATGGGAGGATATTTCCTTTGTCCCTACAGTCTTCAAAGGGACCCAAATATCTGTTCTCAGATTCCACAGAAATAAGGCTAGCAAAGAGATCCACGAAATACAGATGTAACTCTGTGAGTGGAAGTCACATATCACAGAGCAGTTTCTCAGAAAGCTTCTTTCCAGATTTCATCGGAGGATATTTCCTTTTTCACCATAGCCGTCTATGGGCTTCCAAATATCACTTTGCCAATTCCACAAGAACTGTCTTAGCGAAAGGCTTCTTGAGGGGAAAGCTGTAACTCTGTGAGATGATTTCACAGAACACAAAGAAGTTTCTCAGAAAGCTTCTTTCTCTTTGTTATCGGAGGATATTTCCTTTGGCCCTATAGTCTTCAAAGGTATCCGAAATATCTGTTCTCAGATTCCACAGAAATAAGGCTAGCAAAGAGATCCACGAAATACAGATGTAACTCTGTGAGTGGAAGTCACATATCACAGAGCAGTTTCTCAGAAAGCTTCTTTCCAGATTTCATCGGAGGATATTTCCTTTTTCACCATAGCCCTCTATGGGCTTCCAAATATCACTTTGCCAATTCCACAAGAACTGTCTTAGCGAAAGGCTTCTTGAGGGGAAAGCTGTATCTCTGGGAGATGATTTCACAGAACACAAAGAAGTTTCTCAGAAAGCCTCTTTCTCTTTGTTATCGGAGGATATTTCCTTTGGCCCTATAGTCTTCAAAAGGATTCGAAATATCTGTTTTCAGATTCCACAGAAATAAGGCTAGCAAAGAGATCCACGAAATGCAGATGTAACTCTGTGAGTGGAAGTCACATATCACAGAGCAGTTTCTCAGAAAGCTTCTTTCCAGATTTCATCGGAGGATATTTCCTTTTTCACCATAGCCCTCTAAGGGCTTCCAAATATCACTTTGACAATTCCACAAGAACTGTCTTAGCGAAAGGCTTCTTGAGGGGAAAGCTGTAACTCTGTGAGATGATTTCACAGAACACAAAGGAGTTTCTCAGAAAGCTTCTTTCTCTTTGTTATCGGAGGATATTTCCTTTGTCCCTACAGTCTTCAAAGGTATCCGAAATATCTGTTCTCAGATTCCACAGAAATAAGGCTAGCAAAGAGATCCACGAAATACAGATGTAACTCTGTGAGTGGAAGTCACATATCACAGAGCAGTTTCTCAGAAAGCTTCTTTCCAGATTTCATCGGAGGATATTTCCTTTTTCACCAAAGCCCTCTATGGGCTTCCAAATATCACTTTGCCAATTCCACAAGAACTGTCTTAGCGAAAGGCTTCATGAGGGGAAAGCTGTAACTCTGTGAGATGATTTCACAGAACACAAAGAAGTTTCTCAGAAAGCTTCTTTCTCTTTGTTATCGGAGGATATTTCCTTTGTCCCTACAATCTTCAAAGGGATCGGAAATATCTGTTCTCAGATTCCACAGAAATAAGGCTAGCAAAGAGATCCACGAAATACAGATGTAACTCTGTGAGTGGAAGTCACATATCACAGAGCAGTTTCTCAGAAAGCTTCTTTACAGATTTCATCTGAGGATATTTCCTTTTTCACCATAGCCGTCTATGGGCTTCCAAATATCACCTTGCCAATTCCACAAGAACTGTCTTAGCGAAAGGCTTCTTGAGGGGAAAGCTGTAACTCTGTGAGATGATTTCACAGAACACAAAGAAGTTTCTCAGAAAGCTTCTTTCTCTTTGTTATCGGAGGATATTTCCTTTGGCCCTATAGTCTTCAAAGGGATCCGAAATATCTGATCTCAGGTTCCACAGAAATAAGGCTAGCAAAGAGATCCACGAAATACAGATGTAACTCTGTGAGTGGAAGTCACATATCACAGAGCAGTTTCTCAGAAAGCTTCTTTCCAGATTTCATCTGAGGATATTTCCTTTTTCACCATAGCCCTCTAAGGGCTTCCAAATATCACTTTGCCAATTCCACAAGAACTGTCTTAGCGAAAGGCTTCTTGAGGGGAAAGCTGTAACTCTGTGAGATGATTTCACAGAACACAAAGGAGTTTCTCAGAAAGCTTCTTTCTCTTTGTTATCAGAGGATATTTCCTTTGTCCCTACAGTCTTCAAAGGTATCCGAAATATCTGTTCTCAGATTCCAGAGAAATAAGGCTAGCAAAGAGATCCACGAAATACAGATGTAACTCTGTGAGTGGAAGTCACATATCTCAGAGCAGTTTCTCAGAAAGCTTCTTTCCAGATTTCATCGGAGGATATATCCTTTTTCACCAAAGCCCTCTATGGGCTTCCAAATATCACTTTGCCCATTCCACAAGAACTGTCTTAGCGAAAGGCTTCATGAGGGGAAAGCTGTATCTCTGTGAGATGATTTCACAGAACACAAAGAAGTTTCTCAGAAAGCTTCTTTCCAGATTTCATCGGAGGATATTTCCTTTTTCACCAAAGCCCTCTATGGGCTTCCAAATATCGCTTTGCCAATTCCACAAGAACTGTCTTAGCGAAAGACTTCTTGAGGGGAAAGCTGTATCTCTGTGAGATGATTTCACAGAACACAAAGAAGTTTCTCAGAAAGCTTCTTTCTCTTTGTTATCGGAGGATATTTCCTTTGTCCCTACAGTCTTCAAAGGGATCCGATATATCTGTTCTCAGATTCCACAGAAATCAGGCTAGCAAAGAGATCCACGAAATACAGATGTAACTCTGTGAGTGGAAGTCACATATCACAGAGCAGTTTCTCAGAAAGCTTCTTTCCAGATTTCATGGGAGGTTATTTCCTTTTTCACCATAGCCCTCTATGGGCTTCCAAATATCACCTTGCCAATTCCACAAGAACTGTCTTAGCGAAAGGCTTCTTGAGGGGAAAGCTGTAACTCTGTGAGATGATTTCACAGAACACAAAGAAGTTTCTCAGAAAGCCTCTTTCTCTTTGTTATGGGAGGATATTTCCTTTGGCCCTATAGTCTTCAAAGGGATCCGAAATATCTGTTCTCAGATTCCACAGAAATAAGGCTAGCAAAGAGATCCACGAAATACAGATGTAACTCTGTGAGTGGAAGTCACATATCACAGAGCAGTTTCTCAGAAAGCTTCTTTCCAGATTTCATCGGAGGATATTTCCTTTTTCACCATAGCCGTCTATGGGCTTCCAAATATCACTTTGCCAATTCCACAAGAACTGTCTTAGCGAAAGGCTTCTTGAGGGGAAAGCTGTAACTCTGTGAGATGATTTCACAGAACACAAAGAAGTTTCTCAGAAAGCTTCTTTCTCTTTGTTATCGGAGGATATTTCCTTTGGCCCTATAGTCTTCAAAGGGATCCGAAATATCTGATCTCAGGTTCCACAGAAATAAGGCTAGCAAAGAGATCCACGAAATACAGATGTAACTCTGTGAGTGGAAGTCACATATCACAGAGCAGTTTCTCAGAAAGCTTCTTTCCAGATTTCATCTGAGGATATTTCCTTTTTCACCATAGAACTCTATGGGCTTCCAAATATCACTTTGCCAATTCCACAAGAACTGTCTTAGCGAAAGGCTTCTTGAGAGGAAAGCTGTAACTCTGTGAGATGATTTCACAGAACACAAAGGAGTTTCTCAGAAAGCTTCTTTCTCTTTGTTATCGGAGGATATTTCCTTTGTCCCTACAGTCTTCAAAGGTATCCGAAATATCTGTTCTCAGATTCCACAGAAATAAGGCTAGCAAAGAGATCCACGAAATACAGATGTAACTCTGTGAGTGGAAGTCACATATCACAGAGCAGTTTCTCAGAAAGCTTCTTTCCAGATTTCATCGGAGGATATTTCCTTTTTCACCAAAGCCCTCTATGGGCTTCCAAATATCACTTTGCCAATTCCACAAGAACTGTCTTAGCGAAAGGCTTCATGAGGGGAAAGCTGTAACTCTGTGAGATGATTTCACAGAACACAAAGAAGTTTCTCAGAAAGCTTCTTTCTCTTTGTTATCGGAGGATATTTCCTTTGTCCCTACAGTCTTCAAAGGGATCCGAAATATCTGTTCTCAGATTCCACAGAAATAAGGCTAGCAAAGAGATCCACGAAATACAGATGTAACTCTGTGAGTGGAAGTCACATATCACAGAGCAGTTTCTCAGAAAGCTTCTTTCCAGATTTCATGGGAGGATATTTCCTTTTTCACCATAGCCCTCTATGGGCTTCCAAATATCACCTTGCCAATTCCACAAGAACTGTCTTAGCGAAAGGCTTCTTGAGGGGAAAGCTGTAACTCTGTGAGATGATTTCACAGAACACAAAGAAGTTTCTCAGAAAGCCTCTTTCTCTTTGTTATCGGAGGATATTTCCTTTGGTCCTACAGTCTTCAAAGGGATCCGAAATATCTGTTCTCAGATTCCACAGAAATAAGGCTAGCAAAGAGATCCACGAAATACAGATGTAACTCTGTGAGTGGAAGTCACATATCACAGAGCAGTTTCTCAGAAAGCTTCTTTCCAGATTTCATCGGAGGATATTTCCTTTTTCACCGTAGCCGTCTATGGGCTTCCAAATATCACTTTGCCAAATCCACAAGAACTGTCTTAGCGAAAGGCTTCTTGAGGGGAAAGCTGTAACTCTGTGAGATGATTTCACAGAACACAAAGAAGTTTCTCAGAAAGCTTCTTTCTCTTTTTTATGGGAGGATATTTCCTTTGTCCCTACAGTCTTCAAAGGGATCCGAAATATCTGTTCTCAGATTCCACAGAAATAAGGTAGCAAAGAGATCCACGAAATACAGATGTAACTCTGTGAGTGGAAGTCACATATCACAGAGCAGTTTCTCAGAAAGCTTCTTTCCAGATTTCATCGGAGGATATTTCCTTTTTCACCATAGCCGTCTATGGGCTTCCAAATATCACTTTGCCAATTCCACAAGAACTGTCTTAGCAAAAGGCTTCTTGAGCGGAAAGCTGTAACTCTGTGAGATGATTTCACAGAACACAAAGAAGTTTCTCAGAAAGCTTATTTCTCTTTGTTATCGGAGGATATTTCCTTTGGCCCTATAGTCTTCAAAGGGATCCGAAATATCTGATCTCAGGTTCCACAGAAATAAGGCTAGCAAAGAGATCCACGAAATACAGATGTAACTCTGTGAGTGGAAGTCACATATCACAGAGCAGTTTCTCAGAAAGCTTCTTTCCAGATTTCATCTGAGGATATTTCCTTTTTCACCATAGCCCTCTATGGGCTTCCAAATATCACTTTGCCAATTCCACAAGAACTGTCTTAGCGAAAGGCTTCTTGAGGGGAAAGCTGTAACTCTGTGAGATGATTTCACAGAACACAAAGAAGTTTCTCAGAAAGCCTCTTTCTCTTTGTTATCGGAGGATATTTCCTTTGGCCCTATAGTCTTCAAAGAGATCCGAAATATCTGTTCTCAGATTCCACAGATATAAGGCTAGCAAAGAGATCCACGAAATACAGATGTAACTCTGTGAGTGGAAGTCACATATCACAGAGCAGTTTCTCAGAAAGCTTCTTTCCAGATTTCATCTGAGGATATTTCCTTTTTCACCATAGCCCTCTATGGGCTTTCAAATATCACTTTGCCAATTCCACAAGAACTGTCTTAGCGAAAGGCTTCTTGAGGGGAAAGGTGTAACTCTGTGAGATGATTTCACAGAACACAAAGAAGTTTTCAGAAAGCTTCTATCTCTTTTTTATGGGAGGATATTTCCTTTGTCCCTACAGTCTTCAAAGGGACCCAAATATCTGTTCTCAGATTCCACAGAAATAAGGCTAGCAAAGAGATCCACGAAATACAGATGTAACTCTGTGAGTGGAAGTCACATATCACAGAGCAGTTTCTCAGAAAGCTTCTTTCCAGATTTCATCGGAGGATATTTCCTTTTTCACCATAGCCCTCTAAGGGCTTCCAAATATCACTTTGACAATTCCACAAGAACTGTCTTAGCGAAAGGCTTCTTGAGGGGAAAGCTGTAACTCTGTGAGATGATTTCACAGAACACAAAGAAGTTTTCAGAAAGCTTCTTTCTCTTTGTTAAGGGAGGATATTTCCTTTGTCCCTACAGTCTTCAAAGGGATCTGAAATATCTGTTCTCAGATTCCACAGAAATAAGGCTAGCAAAGAGATCCATGAAATACAGATGTAACTCTGTGAGTGGAAGTCACATATCACAGAGCAGTTTCTCAGAAAGCTTCTTTCCAGATTTCATCGGAGGATATTTCCTTTTTCACCAAAGCTCTCTATGGGCTTCCAAATATCACTTTGCCAATTCCACAAGAACTGTCTTAGCGAAAGGCTTCATGAGGGGAAAGCTGTAACTCTGTGAGATGATTTCACAGAACACAAAGAAGTTTCTCAGAAAGCTTCTTTCTCTTTGTTATCGGAGGATATTTCCTTTGTCCCTACAGTCTTCAAAGGGATCCGAAATATCTGTTCTCAGATTCCACAGAAATCAGGCTAGCAAAGAGACCCACGAAATACAGATGTAACTCTGTGAGTGGAAGTCACATATCACAGAGCAGTTTCTCAGAAAGCTTCTTTCCAGATTTCATCGGAGGATATTTCCTTTTTCACCATAGCCCTCTATGGGCTTCCAAATATCACCTTGCCAATTCCACAAGAACTGTCTTAGCGAAAGGCTTCTTGAGGGGAAAGCTGTAACTCTGTGAGATGATTTCACAGAACACAAAGAAGTTTCTCGGAAAGCCTCTTTCTCTTTGTTATCGGAGGATATTTCCTTTGTCCCTACAGTCTTCAAAGGGATCCGAAATATCTGTTCTCAGATTCCACAGAAATAAGGCTAGCAAAGAGATCCACGAAATACAGATGTAACTCTGTGAGTGGAAGTCACATATCACAGAGCAGTTTCTCAGAAAGCTTCTTTCCAGATTTCATCGGAGGATATTTCCTTTTTCACCATAGACCTCTATGGGCTTCCAAATATCACTTTGCCAATTCCACAGGAACTGTCTTAGCGAAAGGCTTCTTGAGGGGAAAGCTGTAGCTCTGTGAGATGATTTCACAGAACACAAAGAAGTTTTCAGAAAGCTTCTTTCTCTTTTTTATGGGAGGATATTTCCTTTGTCCCTACAGTCTTCAAAGGGATCCGAAATATCTGTTCTCAGATTCCACAGAAATAAGGCTAGCAAAGAGATCCACGAAATACAGATGTAACTCTGTGAGTGGAAGTCACATATCACAGAGCAGTTTCTCAGAAAGCTTCTTTCCAGATTTCATCGGAGGATATTTCCTTTTTCACCATAGCCATCTATGGGCTTCCAAATATCACTTTGCCAATTCCACAAGAACTGTCTTAGCGAAAGGCTTCATGAGGGGAAAGCTGTAACTCTGTGAGATGATTTCACAGAACACAAAGAAGTTTCTCAGAAAGCTTCTTTCTCTTTGTTATCGGAGGATATTTCCTTTGTCCCTACAGTCTTCAACGGGATCCGAAATATCTGTTCTCAGATTCCACAGAAATCAGGCTAGCAAAGAGACCCACGAAATACAGATGTAACTCTGTGAGTGGAAGTCCCATATCACAGAGCAGTTTCTCAGAAAGCTTCTTTCCAGATTTCATCGGAGGATATTTCCGTTTTCACCATAGCCCTCTAAGGGCTTCCAAATATCACCTTGCCAATTCCACAAGAACTGTCTTAGCGAAAGGCTTCTTGAGGGGAAAGCTGTAACTCTGTGAGATGATTTCACAGAACACAAAGAAGTTTCTCAGAAAGCCTCTTTCTCTTTGTTATTGGAGGATATTTCCTTTGGCCCTATAGTCTTCAAAGGGATCCGAAATATCTGTTCTCAGATTCCACAGAAATAAGGCTAGCAAAGAGATCCACGAAATACAGATGTAACTCTGTGAGTGGAAGTCACATATCACAGAGCAGTTTCTCAGAAAGATTCTTTCCAGATTTCATCGGAGGATATTTCCTTTTTCACCATAGCCCTCTATGGGCTTCCAAATATCACTTTGCCAATTCCACAAGAACTGTCTTAGCGAAAGGCTTCTTGAGGGGAAAGCTGTAATTCTGTGAGATGATTTCACAGAACACAAAGAAGTTTTCAGAAAGCTTCTTTCTCTTTTTTATGGGAGGATATTTCCTTTGTCCCTACAGTCTTCAAAGGGATCCGAAATATCTGTTCTCAGATTCCAAAGAAATAAGGCTAGCAAAGAGATCCACGAAATACAGATGTAACTCTGTGAGTGGAAGTCACATATCACAGAGCAGTTTCTCAGAAAGCTTCTTTCCAGATTTCATCGGAGGATATTTCCTTTTTCACCATAGCCGTCTATGGGCTTCCAAATATCCCTTTGCCAATTCCACAAGAACTGTCTTAGCGAAAGGCTTCATGAGGGGAAAGCTGTAACTCTGTGAGATGATTTCACAGAACACAAAGAAGTTTCTCAGAAAGCTTCTTTCTCTCTTTTATGGGAGGATATTTCCTTTGTCCCTACAGTCTTCAAAGGGATCCGAAATATCTGTTCTCAGATTCCACAGAAATAAGGCTAGCAAAGAGATCCACGAAATACAGATGTAACTCTGTGAGTGGAAGTCACATATCACAGAGCAGTTTCTCAGAAAGCTTCTTTCCAGATTTCATGGGAGGATATTTCCTTTTTCACCATAGCCCTCTATGGGCTTCCAAATATCACCTTGCCAATTCCACAAGAACTGTCTTAGCGAAAGGCTTCTTGAGGGGAAAGCTGTAACTCTGTGAGATGATTTCACAGAACACAAAGAAGTTTCTCAGAAAGCCTCTTTCTCTTTGTTATCGGAGAATATTTCCTTTGGTCCTACAGTCTTCAAAGGGATCCGAAATATCTGTTCTCAGATTCCACAGAAATAAGGCTAGCAAAGAGATCCACGAAATACAGATGTAACTCTGTGAGTGGAAGTCACATATCACAGAGCAGTTTCTCAGAAAGCTTCTTTCCAGATTTCATCTGAGGATATTTCCTTTTTCACCATAGCCCTCTATGGGCTTCCAAATATCACTTTGCCAATTCCACAAGAACTGTCTTAGCGAAAGGCTTCTTGAGAGGAAAGCTGTAACTCTGTGAGATGATTTCACAGAACACAAAGGAGTTTCTCAGAAAGCTTCTTTCTCTTTGTTATCGGAGGATATTTCCTTTGTCCCTACAGTCTTCAAAGGTATCCGAAATATCTGTTCTCAGATTCCACAGAAATAAGGCTAGCAAAGAGATCCACGAAATACAGATGTAACTCTGTGAGTGGAAGTCACATATCACAGAGCAGTTTCTCAGAAAGCTTCTTTCCAGAATTCATCGGAGGATATTTCCTTTTTCACCAAAGCCCTCTATGGGCTTCCAAATATCACTTTGCCAATTCCACAAGAACTGTCTTAGCGAAAGGCTTCATGAGGGGAAAGCTGTAACTCTGTGAGATGATTTCACAGAACACAAAGAAGTTTCTCAGAAAGCTTCTTTCTCTTTGTTATCGGAGGATATTTCCTTTGTCCCTACAGTCTTCAAAAGGATCCGAAATATCTGTTCTCAGATTCCACAGAAATAAGGCTAGCAAAGAGATCCACGAAATACAGATGTAACTCTGTGAGTGGAAGTCACATATCACAGAGCAGTTTCTCAGAAAGCTTCTTTCCAGATTTCATGGGAGGATATTTCCTTTTTCACCATAGCCCTCTATGGACTTCCAAATATCACCTTGCCAATTCCACAAGAACTGTCTTAGCGAAAGGCTTCTTGAGGGGAAAGCTGTAACTCTGTGAGATGATTTCACAGAACACGAAGAAGTTTCTCAGAAAGCCTCTTTCTCTTTGTTATCGGAGGATATTTCCTTTGGTCCTACAGTCTTCAAAGGGATCCGAAATATCTGTTCTCAGATTCCACAGAAACAAGGCTAGCAAAGAGATCCACGAAATACAGATGTAACTCTGTGAGTGGAAGTCACATATCACAGAGCAGTTTCTCAGAAAGCTTCTTTCCAGATTTCATCGGAGGATATTTCCTTTTTCACCGTAGCCGTCTATGGGCTTCCAAATATCACTTTGCCAATTCCACAAGAACTGTCTTAGCGAAAGGCTTCTTGAGGGGAAAGCTGTAACTCTGTGAGATGATTTCACAGAACACAAAGAAGTTTCTCAGAAAGCTTCTTTCTCTTTTTTATGGGAGGATATTTCCTTTGTCCCTACAGTCTTCAAAGGGATCCGAAATATCTGTTCTCAGATTCCACAGAAATAAGGTAGCAAAGAGATCCACGAAATACAGATGTAACTCTGTGAGTGGAAGTCACATATCACAGAGCAGTTTCTCAGAAAGCTTCTTTCCAGATTTCATCGGAGGATATTTCCTTTTTCACCATAGCCGTCTATGGGCTTCCAAATATCACTTTGCCAATTCCACAAGAACTGTCTTAGCAAAAGGCTTCTTGAGCGGAAAGCTGTAACTCTGTGAGATGATTTCACAGAACACAAAGAAGTTTCTCAGAAAGCTTATTTCTCTTTGTTATCGGAGGATATTTCCTTTGGCCCTATAGTCTTCAAAGGGATCCGAAATATCTGATCTCAGGTTCCACAGAAATAAGGCTAGCAAAGAGATCCACGAAATACAGATGTAACTCTGTGAGTGGAAGTCACATATCACAGAGCAGTTTCTCAGAAAGCTTCTTTCCAGATTTCATCTGAGGATATTTCCTTTTTCACCATAGCCCTCTATGGGCTTCCAAATATCACTTTGCCAATTCCACAAGAACTGTCTTAGCGAAAGGCTTCTTGAGGGGAAAGCTGTAACTCTGTGAGATGATTTCAAAGAACACAAAGAAGTTTCTCAGAAAGCCTCTTTCTCTTTGTTATCGGAGGATATTTCCTTTGGCCCTATAGTCTTCAAAGAGATCCGAAATATCTGTTCTCAGATTCCACAGATATAAGGCTAGCAAAGAGATCCACGAAATACAGATGTAACTCTGTGAGTGGAAGTCACATATCACAGAGCAGTTTCTCAGAAAGCTTCTTTCCAGATTTCATCGGAGGATATTTCCTTTTTCACCATAGCCCTCTATGGGCTTTCAAATATCACTTTGCCAATTCCACAAGAACTGTTTTAGCGAAAGGCTTCTTGAGGGGAAAGCTGTAACTCTGTGAGATGATTTCACAGAACACAAAGAAGTTTTCAGAAAGCTTCTATCTCTTTTTTATGGGAGGATATTTCCTTTGTCCCTACAGTCTTCAAAGGGACCAAAATATCTGTTCTCAGATTCCACAGAAATAAGGCTAGCAAAGAGATCCACGAAATACAGATGTAACTCTGTGAGTGGAAGTCACATATCACAGAGCAGTTTCTCAGAAAGCTTCTTTCCAGATTTCATCGGAGGATATTTCCTTTTTCACCATAGCCGTCTATGGGCTTCCAAATATCACTTTGCCAATTCCACAAGAACTGTCTTAGCGAAAGGCTTCTTGAGGGGAAAGCTGTAACTCTGTGAGATGATTTCACAGAACACAAAGAAGTTTCTCAGAAAGCTTCTTTCTCTTTGTTATCGGAGGATATTTCCTTTGGCCCTATAGTCTTCAAAGGGATCCGAAATATCTGTTCTCAGATTCCACAGAAATAAGGCTAGCAAAGAGATCCACGAAATACAGATGTAACTCTGTGAGTGGAAGTCACATATCACAGAGCAGTTTCTCAGAAAGCTTCTTTCCAGATTTCATCGGAGGATATTTCCTTTTTCAGCATAGCCCTCTATGGGCTTCTAAATATCACTTTGCCAATTCCACAAGAACTGTCTTAGCGAAAGGCTTCTTGAGGGGAAAGCTGTATCTCTGGGAGATGATTTCACAGAACACAAAGAACTTTCTCAGAAAGCCTCTTTCTCTTTGTTATCGGAGGATATTTCCTTTGGCCCTATAGTCTTCAAAAGGATTCGAAATATCTGTTTTCAGATTCCACAGAAATAAGGCTAGCAAAGAGATCGACGAAATACAGATGTAACTCTGTGAGTGGAAGTCACATATCACAGAGCAGTTTCTCAGAAAGCTTCTTTCCAGATTTCATCGGAGGATATTTCCTTTTTCACCATAGCCCTCTAAGGGCTTCCAAATATCACTTTGACAATTCCACAAGAACTGTCTTAGCGAAAGGCTTCTTGAGGGGAAAGCTGTAACTCTGTGAGATGATTTCACAGAACACAAAGAAGTTTTCAGAAAGCTTCTTTCTCTTTTTTAAGGGAGGATATTTCCTTTGTCCCTACAGTCTTCAAAGGGATCTGAAATATCTGTTCTCAGATTCCACAGAAATAAGGCTAGCAAAGAGATCCACGAAATACAGATGTAACTCTGTGAGTGGAAGTCACATATCACAGAGCAGTTTCTCAGAAAGCTTCTTTCCAGATTTCATCTGAGGATATTTCCTTTTTCACCATAGCCCTCTATGGGCTTCCAAATATCACTTTGCCAATTCCACAAGAACTGGCTTAGCAAAAGGCTTCTTGAGGGGAAAGCTGTAACTCTGTGAGATGATTTCACAGAACACAAAGGAGTTTCTCAGAAAGCTTCTTTCTCTTTGTTATCGGAGGATATTTCCTTTGTCCCTACAGTCTTCGAAGGAATCCGAAATATCTGTTCTCAGATTCCACAGAAATAAGGCTAGCAAAGAGATCCATGAAATACAGATGTAACTCTGTGAGTGGAAGTCACATATCACAGAGCAGTTTCTCAGAAAGCTTCTTTCCAGATTTCATCGGAGGATATTTCCTTTTTCACCATAGCCCTCTATGGGCTTCCAAATATCACTTTGCCAATTCCACAAGAACTGTCTTAGCGAAAGGCTTCATGAGGGGAAAGCTGTAACTCTGTGAGATGATTTCACAGAACACAAAGAAGTTTCTCAGAAAGCTTCTTTCTCTTTGTTATCGGAGGATATTTCCTTTGTCCCTACAGTCTTCAAAGGGATCCGAAATATCTGTTCTCAGATTCCACAGAAATCAGGCTAGCGAAGAGATCCACGAAATACAGATGTAACTCTGTGAGTGGAAGTCACATATCACAGAGCAGTTTCTCAGAAAGCTTCTTTCCAGATTTCATCGGAGGATATTTCCTTTTTCACCATAGCCCTCTATGGGCTTCCAAATATCACCTTGCCAATTCCACAAGAACTGTCTTAGCGAAAGGCTTCTTGAGGGGAAAGCTGTAACTCTGTGAGATGATTTCACAGAACACAAAGAAGTTTCTCAGAAAGCCTCTTTCTCTTTTTATCGGAGGATATTTCCTTTGGCCCTATAGTCTTCAAAGGGATCCGAAATATCTGTTCTCAGATTCCACAGAAATCAGGCTAGCAAAGAGATCCACGAAATACAGATGTAACTCTGTGAGTGGAAGTCACATATCACAGAGCAGTTTCTCAGAAAGCTTCTTTCCAGATTTCATCGGAGGATATTTCCTTTTTCACCATAGCCCTTTATGGGCTTCCAAATATCACTTTGCCAATTCCACAAGAACTGTCTTAGCGAAAGGCTTCTTGAGGGGAAAGCTGTAACTCTGTGAGATGATTTCACAGAACACGAAGAAGTTTTCAGAAAGCTTCTTTCTCTTTTTTATGGGAGGATATTTCCTTTCTCCCTACAGTCTTCAAAGGGATCCGAAATATCTGTTCTCAGATTCCACAGAAATAAGGCTAGCAAAGAGATCCACGAAATACACATGTAACTCTGTGAGTGGAAGTCACATATCACAGAGCAGTTTCTCAGAAAGCTTCTTTCCAGATTTCATCGGAGGATATTTCCTTTTTCACCATAGCCGTCTATGGGCTTCCAAATATCACTTTGCCAATTCCACAAGAACTGTCTTAGCGAAAGGCTTCTTGAGGGGAAAGCTGTAACTCCGTGAGATGATTTCACAGAACACAAAGAAGTTTCTCAGAAAGCTTCTTTCTCTTTGTTATCGGAGGATATTTCCTTTGGCCCTATAGTCTTCAAAGGGATCCGAAATATCTGATCTCAGGTTCCACAGAAATAAGGCTAGCAAAGAGATCCACGAAATACAGATGTAACTCTGTGAGTGGAAGTCACATATCACAGAGCAGTTTCTCAGAAAGCTTCTTTCCAGATTTCATCTGAGGATATTTCCTTTTTCACCATAGCCCTCTATGGGCTTCGAAATATCACTTTGCCAATTCCACAAGAACTGTCTTAGCGAAAGGCTTCTTGAGGGGAAAGCTGTAACTCTGTGAGATGATTTCACAGAACACAAAGGAGTTTCTCAGAAAGCTTCTTTCTCTTTGTTATCGGAGGATATTTCCTTTGTCCCTACAGTCTTCAAAGTTATCCGAAATATCTGTTCTCAGATTCCACAGAAATAAGGCTAGCAAAGAGATCCACGAAATACAGATGTAACTCTGTGAGTGGAAGTCACATATCACAGAGCAGTTTCTCAGAAAGCTTCTTTCCAGATTTCATCGGAGGATATTTCCTTTTTCACCAAAGCCCTCTATGGGCTTCCAAATATCACTTTGCCAATTCCACAAGAACTGTCTTAGCGAAAGGCTTCATGAGGGGAAAGCTGTAACTCTGTGAGATGATTTCACAGAACACAAAGAAGTTTCTCAGAAAGCTTCTTTCTCTTTGTTATCGGAGGATATTTCCTTTGTCCCTACAGTCTTCAAAGGGATCCGAAATATCTGTTCTCAGATTCCACAGAAATCAGGCTAGCAAAGAGATCCACGAAATACAGATGTAACTCTGTGAGTGGAAGTCACATATCACAGAGCAGTTTCTCAGAAAGCTTCTTTCCAGATTTCATGGGAGGATATTTCCTTTTTCACCATAGCCCTCTATGGGCTTCCAAATATCACCTTGCAAATTCCACAAGAACTGTCTTAGCAAAAGGCTTCTTGAGGGGAAAGCTGTAACTCTGTGAGATGATTTCACAGAACACAAAGAAGTTTCTCAGAAAGGCTCTTTCTCTTTGTTATCGGAGGATATTTCCTTTGGCCCTATAGTCTTCAAAGGGATCCGAAATATCTGTTCTCAGATTCCACAGAAATAAGGCTAGCAAAGAGATCTACGAAATACAGATGTAACTCTGTGAGTGGAAGTCACATATCACAGAGCAGTTTCTCAGAAAGCTTCTTTCCAGATTTCATCGGAGGATATTTCCTTTTTCACCATAGCCCTCTATGGGCTTCCAAATATCACTTTGCCAATTCCACAAGAACTGTCTTAGCGAAAGGCTTCTTGAGGGGAAAGCTGTAACTCTGTGAGATGATTTCACAGAACACAAAGAAGTTTCTCAGAAAGCTTCTTTCTCTTTGTTATCGGAGGATATTTCCTTTGGCCCTATAGTCTTCAAAGGGATCCGAAATATCTGTTCTCAGATTCCACAGAAATAAGGCTAGCAAAGAGATCCACGAAATACAGATGTAACTCTGTGAGTGGAAGTCACATATCACAGAGCAGTTTCTCAGAAAGCTTCTTTCCAGATTTCATCGGAGGATATTTCCTTTTTCAGCATAGCCCTCTATGGGCTTCTAAATATCACTTTGCCAATTCCACAAGAACTGTCTTAGCGAAAGGCTTCTTGAGGGGAAAGCTGTATCTCTGGGAGATGATTTCACAGAACACAAAGAACTTTCTCAGAAAGCCTCTTTCTCTTTGTTATCGGAGGATATTTCCTTTGGCCCTATAGTCTTCAAAAGGATTCGAAATATCTGTTTTCAGATTCCACAGAAATAAGGCTAGCAAAGAGATCGACGAAATACAGATGTAACTCTGTGAGTGGAAGTCACATATCACAGAGCAGTTTCTCAGAAAGCTTCTTTCCAGATTTCATCGGAGGATATTTCCTTTTTCACCATAGCCCTCTAAGGGCTTCCAAATATCACTTTGACAATTCCACAAGAACTGTCTTAGCGAAAGGCTTCTTGAGGGGAAAGCTGTAACTCTGTGAGATGATTTCACAGAACACAAAGAAGTTTTCAGAAAGCTTCTTTCTCTTTTTTAAGGGAGGATATTTCCTTTGTCCCTACAGTCTTCAAAGGGATCTGAAATATCTGTTCTCAGATTCCACAGAAATAAGGCTAGCAAAGAGATCCACGAAATACAGATGTAACTCTGTGAGTGGAAGTCACATATCACAGAGCAGTTTCTCAGAAAGCTTCTTTCCAGATTTCATCTGAGGATATTTCCTTTTTCACCATAGCCCTCTATGGGCTTCCAAATATCACTTTGCCAATTCCACAAGAACTGGCTTAGCGAAAGGCTTCTTGAGGGGAAAGCTGTAACTCTGTGAGATGATTTCACAGAACACAAAGGAGTTTCTCAGAAAGCTTCTTTCTCTTTGTTATCGGAGGATATTTCCTTTGTCCCTACAGTCTTCGAAGGAATCCAAAATATCTGTTCTCAGATTCCACAGAAATAAGGCTAGCAAAGAGATCCATGAAATACAGATGTAACTCTGTGAGTGGAAGTCACATATCACAGAGCAGTTTCTCAGAAAGCTTCTTTCCAGATTTCATCGGAGGATATTTCCTTTTTCACCATAGCCCTCTATGGGCTTCCAAATATCACTTTGCCAATTCCACAAGAACTGTCTTAGCGAAAGGCTTCATGAGGGGAAAGCTGTAACTCTGTGAGATGATTTCACAGAACACAAAGAAGTTTCTCAGAAAGCTTCTTTCTCTTTGTTATCGGAGGATATTTCCTTTGTCCCTACAGTCTTCAAAGGGATCCGAAATATCTGTTCTCAGATTCCACAGAAATCAGGCTAGCGAAGAGATCCACGAAATACAGATGTAACTCTGTGAGTGGAAGTCACATATCACAGAGCAGTTTCTCAGAAAGCTTCTTTCCAGATTTCATCGGAGGATATTTCCTTTTTCACCATAGCCCTCTATGGGCTTCCAAATATCACCTTGCCAATTCCACAAGAACTGTCTTAGCGAAAGGCTTCTTGAGGGGAAAGCTGTAACTCTGTGAGATGATTTCACAGAACACAAAGAAGTTTCTCAGAAAGCCTCTTTCTCTTTTTATCGGAGGATATTTCCTTTGGCCCTATAGTCTTCAAAGGGATCCGAAATATCTGTTCTCAGATTCCACAGAAATCAGGCTAGCAAAGAGATCCACGAAATACAGATGTAACTCTGTGAGTGGAAGTCACATATCACAGAGCAGTTTCTCAGAAAGCTTCTTTCCAGATTTCATCGGAGGATATTTCCTTTTTCACCATAGCCCTTTATGGGCTTCCAAATATCACTTTGCCAATTCCACAAGAACTGTCTTAGCGAAAGGCTTCTTGAGGGGAAAGCTGTAACTCTGTGAGATGATTTCACAGAACACGAAGAAGTTTTCAGAAAGCTTCTTTCTCTTTTTTATGGGAGGATATTTCCTTTCTCCCTACAGTCTTCAAAGGGATCCGAAATATCTGTTCTCAGATTCCACAGAAATAAGGCTAGCAAAGAGATCCACGAAATACACATGTAACTCTGTGAGTGGAAGTCATATATCACAGAGCAGTTTCTCAGAAAGCTTCTTTCCAGATTTCATCGGAGGATATTTCCTTTTTCACCATAGCCGTCTATGGGCTTCCAAATATCACTTTGCCAATTCCACAAGAACTGTCTTAGCGAAAGGCTTCTTGAGGGGAAAGCTGTAACTCCGTGAGATGATTTCACAGAACACAAAGAAGTTTCTCAGAAAGCTTCTTTCTCTTTGTTATCGGAGGATATTTCCTTTGGCCCTATAGTCTTCAAAGGGATCCGAAATATCTGATCTCAGGTTCCACAGAAATAAGGCTAGCAAAGAGATCCACGAAATACAGATGTAACTCTGTGAGTGGAAGTCACATATCACAGAGCAGTTTCTCAGAAAGCTTCTTTCCAGATTTCATCTGAGGATATTTCCTTTTTCACCATAGCCCTCTATGGGCTTCCAAATATCACTTTGCCAATTCCACAAGAACTGTCTTAGCGAAAGGCTTCTTGAGGGGAAAGCTGTAACTCTGTGAGATGATTTCACAGAACACAAAGGAGTTTCTCAGAAAGCTTCTTTCTCTTTGTTATCGGAGGATATTTCCTTTGTCCCTACAGTCTTCAAAGTTATCCGAAATATCTGTTCTCAGATTCCACAGAAATAAGGCTAGCAAAGAGATCCACGAAATACAGATGTAACTCTGTGAGTGGAAGTCACATATCACAGAGCAGTTTCTCAGAAAGCTTCTTTCCAGATTTCATCGGAGGATATTTCCTTTTTCACCAAAGCCCTCTATGGGCTTCCAAATATCACTTTGCCAATTCCACAAGAACTGTCTTAGCGAAAGGCTTCATGAGGGGAAAGCTGTAATTCTGTGAGATGATTTCACAGAACACAAAGAAGTTTCTCAGAAAGCTTCTTTCTCTTTGTTATCGGAGGATATTTCCTTTGTCCCTACAGTCTTCAAAGGGATCCGAAATATCTGTTCTCAGATTCCACAGAAATCAGGCTAGCAAAGAGATCCACGAAATACAGATGTAACTCTGTGAGTGGAAGTCACATATCACAGAGCAGTTTCTCAGAAAGCTTCTTTCCAGATTTCATGGGAGGATATTTCCTTTTTCACCATAGCCCTCTATGGGCTTCCAAATATCACCTTGCAAATTCCACAAGAACTGTCTTAGCAAAAGGCTTCTTGAGGGGAAAGCTGTAACTCTGTGAGATGATTTCACAGAACACAAAGAAGTTTCTCAGAAAGGCTCTTTCTCTTTGTTATCGGAGGATATTTCCTTTGGCCCTATAGTCTTCAAAGGGATCCGAAATATCTGTTCTCAGATTCCACAGAAATAAGGCTAGCAAAGAGATCTACGAAATACAGATGTAACTCTGTGAGTGGAAGTCACATATCACAGAGCAGTTTCTCAGAAAGCTTCTTTCCAGATTTCATCGGAGGATATTTCCTTTTTCACCATAGCCCTCTATGGGCTTCCAAATATCACTTTGCCAATTCCACAAGAACTGTCTTAGCGAAAGGCTTCTTGAGGGGAAAGCTGTATCTCTGGGAGATGATTTCACAGAACACAAAGAAGTTTCTCAGAAAGCCTCTTTCTCTTTGTTATCGGAGGATATTTCCTTTGGCCCTGTAGTCTTCAAAAGGATTCGAAATATCTGTTTTCAGATTTCAGAGAAATAAGGCTAGCAAAGAGATCCACGAAATACAGATGTAACTCTGTGAGTGGAAGTCACATATCACAGAGCAGTTTCTCAGAAAGCTTCTTTCCAGATTTCATCGGAGGATATTTCCTTTTTCACCATAGCCCTCTATGGGCTTCCAAATATCACCTTGCCAATTCCACAAGAACTGTCTTAGCGAAAGGCTTCTTGAGGGGAAAGCTGTAACTCTGTGAGATGATTTCACAGAACACAAAGAAGTTTCTCAGAAAGCCTCTTTCTCTTTTTATCGGAGGATATTTCCTTTGGCCCTATAGTCTTCAAAGGGATCCGAAATATCTGTTCTCAGATTCCACAGAAATCAGGCTAGCAAAGAGATCCACGAAATACAGATGTAACTCTGTGAGTGGAAGTCACATATCACAGAGCAGTTTCTCAGAAAGCTTCTTTCCAGATTTCATCGGAGGATATTTCCTTTTTCACCATAGCCCTTTATGGGCTTCCAAATATCACTTTGCCAATTCCACAAGAACTGTCTTAGCGAAAGGCTTCTTGAGGGGAAAGCTGTAACTCTGTGAGATGATTTCACAGAACACGAAGAAGTTTTCAGAAAGCTTCTTTCTCTTTTTTATGGGAGGATATTTCCTTTCTCCCTACAGTCTTCAAAGGGATCCGAAATATCTGTTCTCAGATTCCACAGAAATAAGGCTAGCAAAGAGATCCACGAAATACACATGTAACTCTGTGAGTGGAAGTCACATATCACAGAGCAGTTTCTCAGAAAGCTTCTTTCCAGATTTCATCGGAGGATATTTCCTTTTTCACCATAGCCGTCTATGGGCTTCCAAATATCACTTTGCCAATTCCACAAGAACTGTCTTAGCGAAAGGCTTCTTGAGGGGAAAGCTGTAACTCCGTGAGATGATTTCACAGAACACAAAGAAGTTTCTCAGAAAGCTTCTTTCTCTTTGTTATCGGAGGATATTTCCTTTGGCCCTATAGTCTTCAAAGGGATCCGAAATATCTGATCTCAGGTTCCACAGAAATAAGGCTAGCAAAGAGATCCACGAAATACAGATGTAACTCTGTGAGTGGAAGTCACATATCACAGAGCAGTTTCTCAGAAAGATTCTTTCCAGATTTCATCGGAGGATATTTCCTTTTTCACCATAGCCCTCTATGGGCTTCCAAATATCACTTTGCCAATTCCACAAGAACTGTCTTAGCGAAAGGCTTCTTGAGGGGAAAGCTGTAACTCTGTGAGATGATTTCACAGAACACAAAGAAGTTTTCAGAAAGCTTCTTTCTCTTTTTTATGGGAGGATATTTCCTTTGTCCCTACAGTCTTCAAAGGGATCCGAAATATCTGTTCTCAGATTCCAAAGAAATAAGGCTAGCAAAGAGATCCACGAAATACAGATGTAACTCTGTGAGTGGAAGTCACATATCACAGAGCAGTTTCTCAGAAAGCTTCTTTCCAGATTTCATCGGAGGATATTTCCTTTTTCACCATAGCCGTCTATGGGCTTCCAAATATCCCTTTGCCAATTCCACAAGAACTGTCTTAGCGAAAGGCTTCATGAGGGGAAAGCTGTAACTCTGTGAGATGATTTCACAGAACACAAAGAAGTTTCTCAGAAAGCTTCTTTCTCTCTTTTATGGGAGGATATTTCCTTTGTCCCTACAGTCTTCAAAGGGATCCGAAATATCTGTTCTCAGATTCCACAGAAATAAGGCTAGCAAAGAGATCCACGAAATACAGATGTAACTCTGTGAGTGGAAGTCACATATCACAGAGCAGTTTCTCAGAAAGCTTCTTTCCAGATTTCATGGGAGGATATTTCCTTTTTCACCATAGCCCTCTATGGGCTTCCAAATATCACCTTGCCAATTCCACAAGAACTGTCTTAGCGAAAGGCTTCTTGAGGGGAAAGCTGTAACTCTGTGAGATGATTTCACAGAACACAAAGAAGTTTCTCAGAAAGCCTCTTTCTCTTTGTTATCGGAGAATATTTCCTTTGGTCCTACAGTCTTCAAAGGGATCCGAAATATCTGTTCTCAGATTCCACAGAAATAAGGCTAGCAAAGAGATCCACGAAATACAGATGTAACTCTGTGAGTGGAAGTCACATATCACAGAGCAGTTTCTCAGAAAGCTTCTTTCCAGATTTCATCTGAGGATATTTCCTTTTTCACCATAGCCCTCTATGGGCTTCCAAATATCACTTTGCCAATTCCACAAGAACTGTCTTAGCGAAAGGCTTCTTGAGAGGAAAGCTGTAACTCTGTGAGATGATTTCACAGAACACAAAGGAGTTTCTCAGAAAGCTTCTTTCTCTTTGTTATCGGAGGATATTTCCTTTGTCCCTACAGTCTTCAAAGGTATCCGAAATATCTGTTCTCAGATTCCACAGAAATAAGGCTAGCAAAGAGATCCACGAAATACAGATGTAACTCTGTGAGTGGAAGTCACATATCACAGAGCAGTTTCTCAGAAAGCTTCTTTCCAGATTTCATCGGAGGATATTTCCTTTTTCACCAAAGCCCTCTATGGGCTTCCAAATATCACTTTGCCAATTCCACAAGAACTGTCTTAGCGAAAGGCTTCATGAGGGGAAAGCTGTAACTCTGTGAGATGATTTCACAGAACACAAAGAAGTTTCTCAGAAAGCTTCTTTCTCTTTGTTATCGGAGGATATTTCCTTTGTCCCTACAGTCTTCAAAAGGATCCGAAATATCTGTTCTCAGATTCCACAGAAATAAGGCTAGCAAAGAGATCCACGAAATACAGATGTAACTCTGTGAGTGGAAGTCACATATCACAGAGCAGTTTCTCAGAAAGCTTCTTTCCAGATTTCATGGGAGGATATTTCCTTTTTCACCATAGCCCTCTATGGACTTCCAAATATCACCTTGCCAATTCCACAAGAACTGTCTTAGCGAAAGGCTTCTTGAGGGGAAAGCTGTAACTCTGTGAGATGATTTCACAGAACACGAAGAAGTTTCTCAGAAAGCCTCTTTCTCTTTGTTATCGGAGGATATTTCCTTTGGTCCTACAGTCTTCAAAGGGATCCGAAATATCTGTTCTCAGATTCCACAGAAACAAGGCTAGCAAAGAGATCCACGAAATACAGATGTAACTCTGTGAGTGGAAGTCACATATCACAGAGCAGTTTCTCAGAAAGCTTCTTTCCAGATTTCATCGGAGGATATTTCCTTTTTCACCGTAGCCGTCTATGGGCTTCCAAATATCACTTTGCCAATTCCACAAGAACTGTCTTAGCGAAAGGCTTCTTGAGGGGAAAGCTGTAACTCTGTGAGATGATTTCACAGAACACAAAGAAGTTTCTCAGAAAGCTTCTTTCTCTTTTTTATGGGAGGATATTTCCTTTGTCCCTACAGTCTTCAAAGGGATCCGAAATATCTGTTCTCAGATTCCACAGAAATAAGGTAGCAAAGAGATCCACGAAATACAGATGTAACTCTGTGAGTGGAAGTCACATATCACAGAGCAGTTTCTCAGAAAGCTTCTTTCCAGATTTCATCGGAGGATATTTCCTTTTTCACCATAGCCGTCTATGGGCTTCCAAATATCACTTTGCCAATTCCACAAGAACTGTCTTAGCAAAAGGCTTCTTGAGCGGAAAGCTGTAACTCTGTGAGATGATTTCACAGAACACAAAGAAGTTTCTCAGAAAGCTTATTTCTCTTTGTTATCGGAGGATATTTCCTTTGGCCCTATAGTCTTCAAAGGGATCCGAAATATCTGATCTCAGGTTCCACAGAAATAAGGCTAGCAAAGAGATCCACGAAATACAGATGTAACTCTGTGAGTGGAAGTCACATATCACAGAGCAGTTTCTCAGAAAGCTTCTTTCCAGATTTCATCTGAGGATATTTCCTTTTTCACCATAGCCCTCTATGGGCTTCCAAATATCACTTTGCCAATTCCACAAGAACTGTCTTAGCGAAAGGCTTCTTGAGGGGAAAGCTGTAACTCTGTGAGATGATTTCAAAGAACACAAAGAAGTTTCTCAGAAAGCCTCTTTCTCTTTGTTATCGGAGGATATTTCCTTTGGCCCTATAGTCTTCAAAGAGATCCGAAATATCTGTTCTCAGATTCCACAGATATAAGGCTAGCAAAGAGATCCACGAAATACAGATGTAACTCTGTGAGTGGAAGTCACATATCACAGAGCAGTTTCTCAGAAAGCTTCTTTCCAGATTTCATCTGAGGATATTTCCTTTTTCACCATAGCCCTCTATGGGCTTTCAAATATCACTTTGCCAATTCCACAAGAACTGTTTTAGCGAAAGGCTTCTTGAGGGGAAAGCTGTAACTCTGTGAGATGATTTCACAGAACACAAAGAAGTTTTCAGAAAGCTTCTATCTCTTTTTTATGGGAGGATATTTCCTTTGTCCCTACAGTCTTCAAAGGGACCAAAATATCTGTTCTCAGATTCCACAGAAATAAGGCTAGCAAAGAGATCCACGAAATACAGATGTAACTCTGTGAGTGGAAGTCACATATCACAGAGCAGTTTCTCAGAAAGCTTCTTTCCAGATTTCATCGGAGGATATTTCCTTTTTCACCATAGCCGTCTATGGGCTTCCAAATATCACTTTGCCAATTCCACAAGAACTGTCTTAGCGAAAGGCTTCTTGAGGGGAAAGCTGTAACTCTGTGAGATGATTTCACAGAACACAAAGAAGTTTCTCAGAAAGCTTCTTTCTCTTTGTTATCGGAGGATATTTCCTTTGGCCCTATAGTCTTCAAAGGGATCCGAAATATCTGTTCTCAGATTCCACAGAAATAAGGCTAGCAAAGAGATCCACGAAATACAGATGTAACTCTGTGAGTGGAAGTCACATATCACAGAGCAGTTTCTCAGAAAGCTTCTTTCCAGATTTCATCGGAGGATATTTCCTTTTTCAGCATAGCCCTCTATGGGCTTCTAAATATCACTTTGCCAATTCCACAAGAACTGTCTTAGCGAAAGGCTTCTTGAGGGGAAAGCTGTATCTCTGGGAGATGATTTCACAGAACACAAAGAACTTTCTCAGAAAGCCTCTTTCTCTTTGTTATCGGAGGATATTTCCTTTGGCCCTATAGTCTTCAAAAGGATTCGAAATATCTGTTTTCAGATTCCACAGAAATAAGGCTAGCAAAGAGATCGACGAAATACAGATGTAACTCTGTGAGTGGAAGTCACATATCACAGAGCAGTTTCTCAGAAAGCTTCTTTCCAGATTTCATCGGAGGATATTTCCTTTTTCACCATAGCCCTCTAAGGGCTTCCAAATATCACTTTGACAATTCCACAAGAACTGTCTTAGCGAAAGGCTTCTTGAGGGGAAAGCTGTAACTCTGTGAGATGATTTCACAGAACACAAAGAAGTTTTCAGAAAGCTTCTTTCTCTTTTTTAAGGGAGGATATTTCCTTTGTCCCTACAGTCTTCAAAGGGATCTGAAATATCTGTTCTCAGATTCCACAGAAATAAGGCTAGCAAAGAGATCCACGAAATACAGATGTAACTCTGTGAGTGGAAGTCACATATCACAGAGCAGTTTCTCAGAAAGCTTCTTTCCAGATTTCATCTGAGGATATTTCCTTTTTCACCATAGCCCTCTATGGGCTTCCAAATATCACTTTGCCAATTCCACAAGAACTGGCTTAGCGAAAGGCTTCTTGAGGGGAAAGCTGTAACTCTGTGAGATGATTTCACAGAACACAAAGGAGTTTCTCAGAAAGCTTCTTTCTCTTTGTTATCGGAGGATATTTCCTTTGTCCCTACAGTCTTCGAAGGAATCCGAAATATCTGTTCTCAGATTCCACAGAAATAAGGCTAGCAAAGAGATCCATGAAATACAGATGTAACTCTGTGAGTGGAAGTCACATATCACAGAGCAGTTTCTCAGAAAGCTTCTTTCCAGATTTCATCGGAGGATATTTCCTTTTTCACCATAGCCCTCTATGGGCTTCCAAATATCACTTTGCCAATTCCACAAGAACTGTCTTAGCGAAAGGCTTCATGAGGGGAAAGCTGTAACTCTGTGAGATGATTTCACAGAACACAAAGAAGTTTCTCAGAAAGCTTCTTTCTCTTTGTTATCGGAGGATATTTCCTTTGTCCCTACAGTCTTCAAAGGGATCCGAAATATCTGTTCTCAGATTCCACAGAAATCAGGCTAGCGAAGAGATCCACGAAATACAGATGTAACTCTGTGAGTGGAAGTCACATATCACAGAGCAGTTTCTCAGAAAGCTTCTTTCCAAATTTCATCGGAGGATATTTCCTTTTTCACCATAGCCCTCTATGGGCTTCCAAATATCACCTTGCCAATTCCACAAGAACTGTCTTAGCGAAAGGCTTCTTGAGGGGAAAGCTGTAACTCTGTGAGATGATTTCACAGAACACAAAGAAGTTTCTCAGAAAGCCTCTTTCTCTTTTTATCGGAGGATATTTCCTTTGGCCCTATAGTCTTCAAAGGGATCCGAAATATCTGTTCTCAGATTCCACAGAAATCAGGCTAGCAAAGAGATCCACGAAATACAGATGTAACTCTGTGAGTGGAAGTCACATATCACAGAGCAGTTTCTCAGAAAGCTTCTTTCCAGATTTCATCGGAGGATATTTCCTTTTTCACCATAGCCCTTTATGGGCTTCCAAATATCACTTTGCCAATTCCACAAGAACTGTCTTAGCGAAAGGCTTCTTGAGGGGAAAGCTGTAACTCTGTGAGATGATTTCACAGAACACGAAGAAGTTTTCAGAAAGCTTCTTTCTCTTTTTTATGGGAGGATATTTCCTTTCTCCCTACAGTCTTCAAAGGGATCCGAAATATCTGTTCTCAGATTCCACAGAAATAAGGCTAGCAAAGAGATCCACGAAATACACATGTAACTCTGTGAGTGGAAGTCACATATCACAGAGCAGTTTCTCAGAAAGCTTCTTTCCAGATTTCATCGGAGGATATATCCTTTTTCACCATAGCCGTCTATGGGCTTCCAAATATCACTTTGCCAATTCCACAAGAACTGTCTTAGCGAAAGGCTTCTTGAGGGGAAAGCTGTAACTCCGTGAGATGATTTCACAGAACACAAAGAAGTTTCTCAGAAAGCTTCTTTCTCTTTGTTATCGGAGGATATTTCCTTTGGCCCTATAGTCTTCAAAGGGATCCGAAATATCTGATCTCAGGTTCCACAGAAATAAGGCTAGCAAAGAGATCCACGAAATACAGATGTAACTCTGTGAGTGGAAGTCACATATCACAGAGCAGTTTCTCAGAAAGCTTCTTTCCAGATTTCATCTGAGGATATTTCCTTTTTCACCATAGCCCTCTATGGGCTTCGAAATATCACTTTGCCAATTCCACAAGAACTGTCTTAGCGAAAGGCTTCTTGAGGGGAAAGCTGTAACTCTGTGAGATGATTTCACAGAACACAAAGGAGTTTCTCAGAAAGCTTCTTTCTCTTTGTTATCGGAGGATATTTCCTTTGTCCCTACAGTCTTCAAAGTTATCCGAAATATCTGTTCTCAGATTCCACAGAAATAAGGCTAGCAAAGAGATCCACGAAATACAGATGTAACTCTGTGAGTGGAAGTCACATATCACAGAGCAGTTTCTCAGAAAGCTTCTTTCCAGATTTCATCGGAGGATATTTCCTTTTTCACCAAAGCCCTCTATGGGCTTCCAAATATCACTTTGCCAATTCCACAAGAACTGTCTTAGCGAAAGGCTTCATGAGGGGAAAGCTGTAACTCTGTGAGATGATTTCACAGAACACAAAGAAGTTTCTCAGAAAGCTTCTTTCTCTTTGTTATCGGAGGATATTTCCTTTGTCCCTACAGTCTTCAAAGGGATCCGAAATATCTGTTCTCAGATTCCACAGAAATCAGGCTAGCAAAGAGATCCACGAAATACAGATGTAACTCTGTGAGTGGAAGTCACATATCACAGAGCAGTTTCTCAGAAAGCTTCTTTCCAGATTTCATGGGAGGATATTTCCTTTTTCACCATAGCCCTCTATGGGCTTCCAAATATCACCTTGCAAATTCCACAAGAACTGTCTTAGCAAAAGGCTTCTTGAGGGGAAAGCTGTAACTCTGTGAGATGATTTCACAGAACACAAAGAAGTTTCTCAGAAAGGCTCTTTCTCTTTGTTATCGGAGGATATTTCCTTTGGCCCTATAGTCTTCAAAGGGATCCGAAATATCTGTTCTCAGATTCCACAGAAATAAGGCTAGCAAAGAGATCTACGAAATACAGATGTAACTCTGTGAGTGGAAGTCACATATCACAGAGCAGTTTCTCAGAAAGCTTCTTTCCAGATTTCATCGGAGGATATTTCCTTTTTCACCATAGCCCTCTATGGGCTTCCAAATATCACTTTGCCAATTCCACAAGAACTGTCTTAGCGAAAGGCTTCTTGAGGGGAAAGCTGTAACTCTGTGAGATGATTTCACAGAACACAAAGAAGTTTCTCAGAAAGCTTCTTTCTCTTTGTTATCGGAGGATATTTCCTTTGGCCCTATAGTCTTCAAAGGGATCCGAAATATCTGTTCTCAGATTCCACAGAAATAAGGCTAGCAAAGAGATCCACGAAATACAGATGTAACTCTGTGAGTGGAAGTCACATATCACAGAGCAGTTTCTCAGAAAGCTTCTTTCCAGATTTCATCGGAGGATATTTCCTTTTTCAGCATAGCCCTCTATGGGCTTCTAAATATCACTTTGCCAATTCCACAAGAACTGTCTTAGCGAAAGGCTTCTTGAGGGGAAAGCTGTATCTCTGGGAGATGATTTCACAGAACACAAAGAACTTTCTCAGAAAGCCTCTTTCTCTTTGTTATCGGAGGATATTTCCTTTGGCCCTATAGTCTTCAAAAGGATTCGAAATATCTGTTTTCAGATTCCACAGAAATAAGGCTAGCAAAGAGATCGACGAAATACAGATGTAACTCTGTGAGTGGAAGTCACATATCACAGAGCAGTTTCTCAGAAAGCTTCTTTCCAGATTTCATCGGAGGATATTTCCTTTTTCACCATAGCCCTCTAAGGGCTTCCAAATATCACTTTGACAATTCCACAAGAACTGTCTTAGCGAAAGGCTTCTTGAGGGGAAAGCTGTAACTCTGTGAGATGATTTCACAGAACACAAAGAAGTTTTCAGAAAGCTTCTTTCTCTTTTTTAAGGGAGGATATTTCCTTTGTCCCTACAGTCTTCAAAGGGATCTGAAATATCTGTTCTCAGATTCCACAGAAATAAGGCTAGCAAAGAGATCCACGAAATACAGATGTAACTCTGTGAGTGGAAGTCACATATCACAGAGCAGTTTCTCAGAAAGCTTCTTTCCAGATTTCATCTGAGGATATTTCCTTTTTCACCATAGCCCTCTATGGGCTTCCAAATATCACTTTGCCAATTCCACAAGAACTGGCTTAGCGAAAGGCTTCTTGAGGGGAAAGCTGTAACTCTGTGAGATGATTTCACAGAACACAAAGGAGTTTCTCAGAAAGCTTCTTTCTCTTTGTTATCGGAGGATATTTCCTTTGTCCCTACAGTCTTCGAAGGAATCCAAAATATCTGTTCTCAGATTCCACAGAAATAAGGCTAGCAAAGAGATCCATGAAATACAGATGTAACTCTGTGAGTGGAAGTCACATATCACAGAGCAGTTTCTCAGAAAGCTTCTTTCCAGATTTCATCGGAGGATATTTCCTTTTTCACCATAGCCCTCTATGGGCTTCCAAATATCACTTTGCCAATTCCACAAGAACTGTCTTAGCGAAAGGCTTCATGAGGGGAAAGCTGTAACTCTGTGAGATGATTTCACAGAACACAAAGAAGTTTCTCAGAAAGCTTCTTTCTCTTTGTTATCGGAGGATATTTCCTTTGTCCCTACAGTCTTCAAAGGGATCCGAAATATCTGTTCTCAGATTCCACAGAAATCAGGCTAGCGAAGAGATCCACGAAATACAGATGTAACTCTGTGAGTGGAAGTCACATATCACAGAGCAGTTTCTCAGAAAGCTTCTTTCCAGATTTCATCGGAGGATATTTCCTTTTTCACCATAGCCCTCTATGGGCTTCCAAATATCACCTTGCCAATTCCACAAGAACTGTCTTAGCGAAAGGCTTCTTGAGGGGAAAGCTGTAACTCTGTGAGATGATTTCACAGAACACAAAGAAGTTTCTCAGAAAGCCTCTTTCTCTTTTTATCGGAGGATATTTCCTTTGGCCCTATAGTCTTCAAAGGGATCCGAAATATCTGTTCTCAGATTCCACAGAAATCAGGCTAGCAAAGAGATCCACGAAATACAGATGTAACTCTGTGAGTGGAAGTCACATATCACAGAGCAGTTTCTCAGAAAGCTTCTTTCCAGATTTCATCGGAGGATATTTCCTTTTTCACCATAGCCCTTTATGGGCTTCCAAATATCACTTTGCCAATTCCACAAGAACTGTCTTAGCGAAAGGCTTCTTGAGGGGAAAGCTGTAACTCTGTGAGATGATTTCACAGAACACGAAGAAGTTTTCAGAAAGCTTCTTTCTCTTTTTTATGGGAGGATATTTCCTTTCTCCCTACAGTCTTCAAAGGGATCCGAAATATCTGTTCTCAGATTCCACAGAAATAAGGCTAGCAAAGAGATCCACGAAATACACATGTAACTCTGTGAGTGGAAGTCACATATCACAGAGCAGTTTCTCAGAAAGCTTCTTTCCAGATTTCATCGGAGGATATTTCCTTTTTCACCATAGCCGTCTATGGGCTTCCAAATATCACTTTGCCAATTCCACAAGAACTGTCTTAGCGAAAGGCTTCTTGAGGGGAAAGCTGTAACTCCGTGAGATGATTTCACAGAACACAAAGAAGTTTCTCAGAAAGCTTCTTTCTCTTTGTTATCGGAGGATATTTCCTTTGGCCCTATAGTCTTCAAAGGGATCCGAAATATCTGATCTCAGGTTCCACAGAAATAAGGCTAGCAAAGAGATCCACGAAATACAGATGTAACTCTGTGAGTGGAAGTCACATATCACAGAGCAGTTTCTCAGAAAGCTTCTTTCCAGATTTCATCTGAGGATATTTCCTTTTTCACCATAGCCCTCTATGGGCTTCCAAATATCACTTTGCCAATTCCACAAGAACTGTCTTAGCGAAAGGCTTCTTGAGGGGAAAGCTGTAACTCTGTGAGATGATTTCACAGAACACAAAGGAGTTTCTCAGAAAGCTTCTTTCTCTTTGTTATCGGAGGATATTTCCTTTGTCCCTACAGTCTTCAAAGTTATCCGAAATATCTGTTCTCAGATTCCACAGAAATAAGGCTAGCAAAGAGATCCACGAAATACAGATGTAACTCTGTGAGTGGAAGTCACATATCACAGAGCAGTTTCTCAGAAAGCTTCTTTCCAGATTTCATCGGAGGATATTTCCTTTTTCACCAAAGCCCTCTATGGGCTTCCAAATATCACTTTGCCAATTCCACAAGAACTGTCTTAGCGAAAGGCTTCATGAGGGGAAAGCTGTAATTCTGTGAGATGATTTCACAGAACACAAAGAAGTTTCTCAGAAAGCTTCTTTCTCTTTGTTATCGGAGGATATTTCCTTTGTCCCTACAGTCTTCAAAGGGATCCGAAATATCTGTTCTCAGATTCCACAGAAATCAGGCTAGCAAAGAGATCCACGAAATACAGATGTAACTCTGTGAGTGGAAGTCACATATCACAGAGCAGTTTCTCAGAAAGCTTCTTTCCAGATTTCATGGGAGGATATTTCCTTTTTCACCATAGCCCTCTATGGGCTTCCAAATATCACCTTGCAAATTCCACAAGAACTGTCTTAGCAAAAGGCTTCTTGAGGGGAAAGCTGTAACTCTGTGAGATGATTTCACAGAACACAAAGAAGTTTCTCAGAAAGGCTCTTTCTCTTTGTTATCGGAGGATATTTCCTTTGGCCCTATAGTCTTCAAAGGGATCCGAAATATCTGTTCTCAGATTCCACAGAAATAAGGCTAGCAAAGAGATCTACGAAATACAGATGTAACTCTGTGAGTGGAAGTCACATATCACAGAGCAGTTTCTCAGAAAGCTTCTTTCCAGATTTCATCGGAGGATATTTCCTTTTTCACCATAGCCCTCTATGGGCTTCCAAATATCACTTTGCCAATTCCACAAGAACTGTCTTAGCGAAAGGCTTCTTGAGGGGAAAGCTGTATCTCTGGGAGATGATTTCACAGAACACAAAGAAGTTTCTCAGAAAGCCTCTTTCTCTTTGTTATCGGAGGATATTTCCTTTGGCCCTGTAGTCTTCAAAAGGATTCGAAATATCTGTTTTCAGATTTCAGAGAAATAAGGCTAGCAAAGAGATCCACGAAATACAGATGTAACTCTGTGAGTGGAAGTCACATATCACAGAGCAGTTTCTCAGAAAGCTTCTTTCCAGATTTCATCGGAGGATATTTCCTTTTTCACCATAGCCCTCTATGGGCTTCCAAATATCACCTTGCCAATTCCACAAGAACTGTCTTAGCGAAAGGCTTCTTGAGGGGAAAGCTGTAACTCTGTGAGATGATTTCACAGAACACAAAGAAGTTTCTCAGAAAGCCTCTTTCTCTTTTTATCGGAGGATATTTCCTTTGGCCCTATAGTCTTCAAAGGGATCCGAAATATCTGTTCTCAGATTCCACAGAAATCAGGCTAGCAAAGAGATCCACGAAATACAGATGTAACTCTGTGAGTGGAAGTCACATATCACAGAGCAGTTTCTCAGAAAGCTTCTTTCCAGATTTCATCGGAGGATATTTCCTTTTTCACCATAGCCCTTTATGGGCTTCCAAATATCACTTTGCCAATTCCACAAGAACTGTCTTAGCGAAAGGCTTCTTGAGGGGAAAGCTGTAACTCTGTGAGATGATTTCACAGAACACGAAGAAGTTTTCAGAAAGCTTCTTTCTCTTTTTTATGGGAGGATATTTCCTTTCTCCCTACAGTCTTCAAAGGGATCCGAAATATCTGTTCTCAGATTCCACAGAAATAAGGCTAGCAAAGAGATCCACGAAATACACATGTAACTCTGTGAGTGGAAGTCACATATCACAGAGCAGTTTCTCAGAAAGCTTCTTTCCAGATTTCATCGGAGGATATTTCCTTTTTCACCATAGCCGTCTATGGGCTTCCAAATATCACTTTGCCAATCCCACAAGAACTGTCTTAGCGAAAGGCTTCTTGAGGGGAAAGCTGTAACTCCGTGAGATGATTTCACAGAACACAAAGAAGTTTCTCAGAAAGCTTCTTTCTCTTTGTTATCGGAGGATATTTCCTTTGGCCCTATAGTCTTCAAAGGGATCCGAAATATCTGATCTCAGGTTCCACAGAAATAAGGCTAGCAAAGAGATCCACGAAATACAGATGTAACTCTGTGAGTGGAAGTCACATATCACAGAGCAGTTTCTCAGAAAGCTTCTTTCCAGATTTCATCTGAGGATATTTCCTTTTTCACCATAGCCCTCTATGGGCTTCCAAATATCACTTTGCCAATTCCACAAGAACTGTCTTAGCGAAAGGCTTCATGAGGGGAAAGCTGTAACTCTGTGAGATGATTTCACAGAACACAAAGAAGTTTCTCAGAAAGCTTCTTTCTCTTTGTTATCGGAGGATATTTCCTTTGTCCCTACAGTCTTCAAAGGGATCCGAAATATCTGTTCTCAGATTCCACAGAAATCAGGCTAGCGAAGAGATCCACGAAATACAGATGTAACTCTGTGAGTGGAAGTCACATATCACAGAGCAGTTTCTCAGAAAGCTTCTTTCCAGATTTCATCGGAGGATATTTCCTTTTTCACCATAGCCCTCTATGGGCTTCCAAATATCACCTTGCCAATTCCACAAGAACTGTCTTAGCGAAAGGCTTCTT
This sequence comes from Macaca mulatta, assembly GCF_049350105.2. Lineage (NCBI taxonomy): Eukaryota > Metazoa > Chordata > Mammalia > Primates > Cercopithecidae > Macaca > Macaca mulatta. The sequence continues at coordinate 36,273,406 of NC_133417.1, forward strand.
GAGGGGAAAGCTGTAACTCTGTGAGATGATTTCACAGAACACAAAGAAGTTTCTCAGAAAGCCTCTTTCTCTTTTTATCGGAGGATATTTCCTTTGGCCCTATAGTCTTCAAAGGGATCCGAAATATCTGTTCTCAGATTCCACAGAAATCAGGCTAGCAAAGAGATCCACGAAATACAGATGTAACTCTGTGAGTGGAAGTCACATATCACAGAGCAGTTTCTCAGAAAGCTTCTTTCCAGATTTCATCGGAGGATATTTCCTTTTTCACCATAGCCCTTTATGGGCTTCCAAATATCACTTTGCCAATTCCACAAGAACTGTCTTAGCGAAAGGCTTCTTGAGGGGAAAGCTGTAACTCTGTGAGATGATTTCACAGAACACGAAGAAGTTTTCAGAAAGCTTCTTTCTCTTTTTTATGGGAGGATATTTCCTTTCTCCCTACAGTCTTCAAAGGGATCCGAAATATCTGTTCTCAGATTCCACAGAAATAAGGCTAGCAAAGAGATCCACGAAATACACATGTAACTCTGTGAGTGGAAGTCACATATCACAGAGCAGTTTCTCAGAAAGCTTCTTTCCAGATTTCATCGGAGGATATTTCCTTTTTCACCATAGCCGTCTATGGGCTTCCAAATATCACTTTGCCAATTCCACAAGAACTGTCTTAGCGAAAGGCTTCTTGAGGGGAAAGCTGTAACTCCGTGAGATGATTTCACAGAACACAAAGAAGTTTCTCAGAAAGCTTCTTTCTCTTTGTTATCGGAGGATATTTCCTTTGGCCCTATAGTCTTCAAAGGGATCCGAAATATCTGATCTCAGGTTCCACAGAAATAAGGCTAGCAAAGAGATCCACGAAATACAGATGTAACTCTGTGAGTGGAAGTCACATATCACAGAGCAGTTTCTCAGAAAGCTTCTTTCCAGATTTCATCTGAGGATATTTCCTTTTTCACCATAGCCCTCTATGGGCTTCCAAATATCACTTTGCCAATTCCACAAGAACTGTCTTAGCGAAAGGCTTCTTGAGGGGAAAGCTGTAACTCTGTGAGATGATTTCACAGAACACAAAGGAGTTTCTCAGAAAGCTTCTTTCTCTTTGTTATCGGAGGATATTTCCTTTGTCCCTACAGTCTTCAAAGTTATCCGAAATATCTGTTCTCAGATTCCACAGAAATAAGGCTAGCAAAGAGATCCACGAAATACAGATGTAACTCTGTGAGTGGAAGTCACATATCACAGAGCAGTTTCTCAGAAAGCTTCTTTCCAGATTTCATCGGAGGATATTTCCTTTTTCACCAAAGCCCTCTATGGGCTTCCAAATATCACTTTGCCAATTCCACAAGAACTGTCTTAGCGAAAGGCTTCATGAGGGGAAAGCTGTAATTCTGTGAGATGATTTCACAGAACACAAAGAAGTTTCTCAGAAAGCTTCTTTCTCTTTGTTATCGGAGGATATTTCCTTTGTCCCTACAGTCTTCAAAGGGATCCGAAATATCTGTTCTCAGATTCCACAGAAATCAGGCTAGCAAAGAGATCCACGAAATACAGATGTAACTCTGTGAGTGGAAGTCACATATCACAGAGCAGTTTCTCAGAAAGCTTCTTTCCAGATTTCATGGGAGGATATTTCCTTTTTCACCATAGCCCTCTATGGGCTTCCAAATATCACCTTGCAAATTCCACAAGAACTGTCTTAGCAAAAGGCTTCTTGAGGGGAAAGCTGTAACTCTGTGAGATGATTTCACAGAACACAAAGAAGTTTCTCAGAAAGGCTCTTTCTCTTTGTTATCGGAGGATATTTCCTTTGGCCCTATAGTCTTCAAAGGGATCCGAAATATCTGTTCTCAGATTCCACAGAAATAAGGCTAGCAAAGAGATCTACGAAATACAGATGTAACTCTGTGAGTGGAAGTCACATATCACAGAGCAGTTTCTCAGAAAGCTTCTTTCCAGATTTCATCGGAGGATATTTCCTTTTTCACCATAGCCCTCTATGGGCTTCCAAATATCACTTTGCCAATTCCACAAGAACTGTCTTAGCGAAAGGCTTCTTGAGGGGAAAGCTGTATCTCTGGGAGATGATTTCACAGAACACAAAGAAGTTTCTCAGAAAGCCTCTTTCTCTTTGTTATCGGAGGATATTTCCTTTGGCCCTGTAGTCTTCAAAAGGATTCGAAATATCTGTTTTCAGATTTCAGAGAAATAAGGCTAGCAAAGAGATCCACGAAATACAGATGTAACTCTGTGAGTGGAAGTCACATATCACAGAGCAGTTTCTCAGAAAGCTTCTTTCCAGATTTCATCGGAGGATATTTCCTTTTTCACCATAGCCCTCTATGGGCTTCCAAATATCACCTTGCCAATTCCACAAGAACTGTCTTAGCGAAAGGCTTCTTGAGGGGAAAGCTGTAACTCTGTGAGATGATTTCACAGAACACAAAGAAGTTTCTCAGAAAGCCTCTTTCTCTTTTTATCGGAGGATATTTCCTTTGGCCCTATAGTCTTCAAAGGGATCCGAAATATCTGTTCTCAGATTCCACAGAAATCAGGCTAGCAAAGAGATCCACGAAATACAGATGTAACTCTGTGAGTGGAAGTCACATATCACAGAGCAGTTTCTCAGAAAGCTTCTTTCCAGATTTCATCGGAGGATATTTCCTTTTTCACCATAGCCCTTTATGAGCTTCCAAATATCACTTTGCCAATTCCACAAGAACTGTCTTAGCGAAAGGCTTCTTGAGGGGAAAGCTGTAACTCTGTGAGATGATTTCACAGAACACGAAGAAGTTTTCAGAAAGCTTCTTTCTCTTTTTTATGGGAGGATATTTCCTTTCTCCCTACAGTCTTCAAAGGGATCCGAAATATCTGTTCTCAGATTCCACAGAAATAAGGCTTGAAAAGAGATCCACGAAATACACATGTAACTCTGTGAGTGGAAGTCACATATCACAGAGCAGTTTCTCAGAAAGCTTCTTTCCAGATTTCATCGGAGGATATTTCCTTTTTCACCATAGCCGTCTATGGGCTTCCAAATATCACTTTGCCAATTCCACAAGAACTGTCTTAGCGAAAGGCTTCTTGAGGGGAAAGCTGTAACTCCGTGAGATGATTTCACAGAACACAAAGAAGTTTCTCAGAAAGCTTCTTTCTCTTTGTTATCGGAGGATATTTCCTTTGGCCCTATAGTCTTCAAAGGGATCCGAAATATCTGATCTCAGGTTCCACAGAAATAAGGCTAGCAAAGAGATCCACGAAATACAGATGTAACTCTGTGAGTGGAAGTCACATATCACAGAGCAGTTTCTCAGAAAGCTTCTTTCCAGATTTCATCTGAGGATATTTCCTTTTTCACCATAGCCCTCTATGGGCTTCCAAATATCACTTTGCCAATTCCACAAGAACTGTCTTAGCGAAAGGCTTCTTGAGGGGAAAGCTGTAACTCTGTGAGATGATTTCACAGAACACAAAGGAGTTTCTCAGAAAGCTTCTTTCTCTTTGTTATCGGAGGATATTTCCTTTGTCCCTACAGTCTTCAAAGTTATCCGAAATATCTGTTCTCAGATTCCACAGAAATAAGGCTAGCAAAGAGATCCACGAAATACAGATGTAACTCTGTGAGTGGAAGTCACATATCACAGAGCAGTTTCTCAGAAAGCTTCTTTCCAGATTTCATCGGAGGATATTTCCTTTTTCACCAAAGCCCTCTATGGGCTTCCAAATATCACTTTGCCAATTCCACAAGAACTGTCTTAGCGAAAGGCTTCATGAGGGGAAAGCTGTAACTCTGTGAGATGATTTCACAGAACACAAAGAAGTTTCTCAGAAAGCTTCTTTCTCTTTGTTATCGGAGGATATTTCCTTTGGCCCTATAGTCTTCAAAGGGATCCGAAATATCTGATCTCAGGTTCCACAGAAATAAGGCTAGCAAAGAGATCCACGAAATACAGATGTAACTCTGTGAGTGGAAGTCACATATCACAGAGCAGTTTCTCAGAAAGCTTCTTTCCAGATTTCATCTGAGGATATTTCCTTTTTCACCATAGCCCTCTATGGGCTTCCAAATATCACTTTGCCAATTCCACAAGAACTGTCTTAGCGAAAGGCTTCTTGAGGGGAAAGCTGTAACTCTGTGAGATGATTTCACAGAACACAAAGGAGTTTCTCAGAAAGCTTCTTTCTCTTTGTTATCGGAGGATATTTCCTTTGTCCCTACAGTCTTCAAAGTTATCCGAAATATCTGTTCTCAGATTCCACAGAAATAAGGCTAGCAAAGAGATCCACGAAATACAGATGTAAATCTGTGAGTGGAAGTCACATATCACAGAGCAGTTTCTCAGAAAGCTTCTTTCCAGATTTCATCGGAGGATATTTCCTTTTTCACCAAAGCCCTCTATGGGCTTCCAAATATCACTTTGCCAATTCCACAAGAACTGTCTTAGCGAAAGGCTTCATGAGGGGAAAGCTGTAACTCTGTGAGATGATTTCACAGAACACAAAGAAGTTTCTCAGAAAGCTTCTTTCTCTTTGTTATCGGAGGATATTTCCTTTGTCCCTACAGTCTTCAAAGGGATCCGAAATATCTGTTCTCAGATTCCACAGAAATAAGGCTAGCAAAGAGATCCACGAAATACAGATGTAACTCTGTGAGTGGAAGTCACATATCACAGAGCAGTTTCTCAGAAAGCTTCTTTCCAGATTTCATGGGAGGATATTTCCTTTTTCACCATAGCCCTCTATGGACTTCCAAATATCACCTTGCCAATTCCACAAGAACTGTCTTAGCGAAAGGCTTCTTGAGGGGAAAGCTGTAACTCTGTGAGATGATTTCACAGAACACGAAGAAGTTTCTCAGAAAGCCTCTTTCTCTTTGTTATCGGAGGATATTTCCTTTGGTCCTACAGTCTTCAAAGGGATCCGAAATATCTGTTCTCAGATTCCACAGAAATAAGGCTAGCAAAGAGATCCACGAAATACAGATGTAACTCTGTGAGTGGAAGTCACATATCACAGAGCAGTTTCTCAGAAAGCTTCTTTCCAGATTTCATCGGAGGATATTTCCTTTTTCACCGTAGCCGTCTATGGGCTTCCAAATATCACTTTGCCAATTCCACAAGAACTGTCTTAGCGAAAGGCTTCTTGAGGGGAAAGCTGTAACTCTGTGAGATGATTTCACAGAACACAAAGAAGTTTCTCAGAAAGCTTCTTTCTCTTTTTTATGGGAGGATATTTCCTTTGTCCCTACAGTCTTCAAAGGGATCCGAAATATCTGTTCTCAGATTCCACAGAAATAAGGTAGCAAAGAGATCCACGAAATACAGATGTAACTCTGTGAGTGGAAGTCACATATCACAGAGCAGTTTCTCAGAAAGCTTCTTTCCAGATTTCATCGGAGGATATTTCCTTTTTCACCATAGCCGTCTATGGGCTTCCAAATATCACTTTGCCAATTCCACAAGAACTGTCTTAGCAAAAGGCTTCTTGAGCGGAAAGCTGTAACTCTGTGAGATGATTTCACAGAACACAAAGAAGTTTCTCAGAAAGCTTATTTCTCTTTGTTATCGGAGGATATTTCCTTTGGCCCTATAGTCTTCAAAGGGATCCGAAATATCTGATCTCAGGTTCCACAGAAATAAGGCTAGCAAAGAGATCCACGAAATACAGATGTAACTCTGTGAGTGGAAGTCACATATCACAGAGCAGTTTCTCAGAAAGCTTCTTTCCAGATTTCATCTGAGGATATTTCCTTTTTCACCATAGCCCTCTATGGGCTTCCAAATATCACTTTGCCAATTCCACAAGAACTGTCTTAGCGAAAGGCTTCTTGAGGGGAAAGCTGTAACTCTGTGAGATGATTTCACAGAACACAAAGAAGTTTCTCAGAAAGCCTCTTTCTCTTTGTTATCGGAGGATATTTCCTTTGGCCCTATAGTCTTCAAAGAGATCCGAAATATCTGTTCTCAGATTCCACAGATATAAGGCTAGCAAAGAGATCCACGAAATACAGATGTAACTCTGTGAGTGGAAGTCACATATCACAGAGCAGTTTCTCAGAAAGCTTCTTTCCAGATTTCATCTGAGGATATTTCCTTTTTCACCATAGCCCTCTATGGGCTTTCAAATATCACTTTGCCAATTCCACAAGAACTGTTTTAGCGAAAGGCTTCTTGAGGGGAAAGCTGTAACTCTGTGAGATGATTTCACAGAACACAAAGAAGTTTTCAGAAAGCTTCTATCTCTTTGTTATGGGAGGATATTTCCTTTGTCCCTACAGTCTTCAAAGGGACCAAAATATCTGTTCTCAGATTCCACAGAAATAAGGCTAGCAAAGAGATCCACGAAATACAGATGTAACTCTGTGAGTGGAAGTCACATATCACAGAGCAGTTTCTCAGAAAGCTTCTTTCCAGATTTCATCGGAGGATATTTCCTTTTTCACCATAGCCGTCTATGGGCTTCCAAATATCACTTTGCCAATTCCACAAGAACTGTCTTAGCGAAAGGCTTCTTGAGGGGAAAGCTGTAACTCTGTGAGATGATTTCACAGAACACAAAGAAGTTTCTCAGAAAGCTTCTTTCTCTTTGTTATCGGAGGATATTTCCTTTGGCCCTATAGTCTTCAAAGGGATCCGAAATATCTGTTCTCAGATTCCACAGAAATAAGGCTAGCAAAGAGATCCACGAAATACAGATGTAACTCTGTGAGTGGAAGTCACATATCACAGAGCAGTTTCTCAGAAAGCTTCTTTCCAGATTTCATCGGAGGATATTTCCTTTTTCAGCATAGCCCTCTATGGGCTTCTAAATATCACTTTGCCAATTCCACAAGAACTGTCTTAGCGAAAGGCTTCTTGAGGGGAAAGCTGTATCTCTGGGAGATGATTTCACAGAACACAAAGAACTTTCTCAGAAAGCCTCTTTCTCTTTGTTATCGGAGGATATTTCCTTTGGCCCTATAGTCTTCAAAAGGATTCGAAATATCTGTTTTCAGATTCCACAGAAATAAGGCTAGCAAAGAGATCGACGAAATACAGATGTAACTCTGTGAGTGGAAGTCACATATCACAGAGCAGTTTCTCAGAAAGCTTCTTTCCAGATTTCATCGGAGGATATTTCCTTTTTCACCATAGCCCTCTAAGGGCTTCCAAATATCACTTTGCCAATTCCACAAGAACTGTCTTAGCGAAAGGCTTCTTGAGGGGAAAGCTGTAACTCTGTGAGATGATTTCACAGAACACAAAGAAGTTTTCAGAAAGCTTTTTTCTCTTTTTTAAGGGAGGATATTTCCTTTGTCCTTACAGTCTTCAAAGGGATCTGAAATATCTGTTCTCAGATTCCACAGAAATCAGGCTAGCAAAGAGATCCACGAAATACAGATGTAACTCTGTGAGTGGAAGTCACATATCACAGAGCAGTTTCTCAGAAAGCTTCTTTCCAGATTTCATCGGAGGATATTTCCTTTTTCACCATAGCCCTTTATGGGCTTCCAAATATCACTTTGCCAATTCCACAAGAACTGTCTTAGCGAAAGGCTTCTTGAGGGGAAAGCTGTAACTCTGTGAGATGATTTCACAGAACACGAAGAAGTTTTCAGAAAGCTTCTTTCTCTTTTTTATGGGAGGATATTTCCTTTCTCCCTACAGTCTTCAAAGGGATCCGAAATATCTGTTCTCAGATTCCACAGAAATAAGGCTAGCAAAGAGATCCACGAAATACACATGTAACTCTGTGAGTGGAAGTCACATATCACAGAGCAGTTTCTCAGAAAGCTTCTTTCCAGATTTCATCTGAGGATATTTCCTTTTTCACCATAGCCGTCTATGGGCTTCCAAATATCACTTTGCCAATTCCACAAGAACTGTCTTAGCGAAAGGCTTCTTGAGGGGAAAGCTGTAACTCCGTGAGATGATTTCACAGAACACAAAGAAGTTTCTCAGAAAGCTTCTTTCTCTTTGTTATCGGAGGATATTTCCTTTGGCCCTATAGTCTTCAAAGGGATCCGAAATATCTGATCTCAGGTTCCACAGAAATAAGGCTAGCAAAGAGATCCACGAAATACAGATGTAACTCTGTGAGTGGAAGTCACATATCACAGAGCAGTTTCTCAGAAAGCTTCTTTCCAGATTTCATCTGAGGATATTTCCTTTTTCACCATAGCCCTCTATGGGCTTCCAAATATCACTTTGCCAATTCCACAAGAACTGTCTTAGCGAAAGGCTTCTTGAGGGGAAAGCTGTAACTCTGTGAGATGATTTCACAGAACACAAAGGAGTTTCTCAGAAAGCTTCTTTCTCTTTGTTATCGGAGGATATTTCCTTTGTCCCTACAGTCTTCAAAGTTATCCGAAATATCTGTTCTCAGATTCCACAGAAATAAGGCTAGCAAAGAGATCCACGAAATACAGATGTAACTCTGTGAGTGGAAGTCACATATCACAGAGCAGTTTCTCAGAAAGCTTCTTTCCAGATTTCATCGGAGGATATTTCCTTTTTCACCAAAGCCCTCTATGGGCTTCCAAATATCACTTTGCCAATTCCACAAGAACTGTCTTAGCGAAAGGCTTCATGAGGGGAAAGCTGTAACTCTGTGAGATGATTTCACAGAACACAAAGAAGTTTCTCAGAAAGCTTCTTTCTCTTTGTTATCGGAGGATATTTCCTTTGTCCCTACAGTCTTCAAAGGGATCCGAAATATCTGTTCTCAGATTCCACAGAAATCAGGCTAGCAAAGAGATCCACGAAATACAGATGTAACTCTGTGAGTGGAAGTCACATATCACAGAGCAGTTTCTCAGAAAGCTTCTTTCCAGATTTCATGGGAGGATATTTCCTTTTTCACCATAGCCCTCTATGGGCTTCCAAATATCACCTTGCAAATTCCACAAGAACTGTCTTAGCAAAAGGCTTCTTGAGGGGAAAGCTGTAACTCTGTGAGATGATTTCACAGAACACAAAGAAGTTTCTCAGAAAGGCTCTTTCTCTTTGTTATCGGAGGATATTTCCTTTGGCCCTATAGTCTTCAAAGGGATCCGAAATATCTGTTCTCAGATTCCACAGAAATAAGGCTAGCAAAGAGATCTACGAAATACAGATGTAACTCTGTGAGTGGAAGTCACATATCACAGAGCAGTTTCTCAGAAAGCTTCTTTCCAGATTTCATCGGAGGATATTTCCTTTTTCACCATAGCCCTCTATGGGCTTCCAAATATCACTTTGCCAATTCCACAAGAACTGTCTTAGCGAAAGGCTTCTTGAGGGGAAAGCTGTTACTCTGTGAGATGATTTCACAGAACACAAAGAAGTTTCTCAGAAAGCCTCTTTCTCTTTGTTATCGGAGGATATTTCCTTTGGCCCTGTGGTCTTCAAAAGGATTCGAAATATCTGTTTTCAGATTCCAGAGAAATAAGGCTAGCAAAGAGATCCACGAAATACAGATGTAACTCTGTGAGTGGAAGTCACATATCACAGAGCAGTTTCTCAGAAAGCTTCTTTCCAGATTTCATCGGAGGATATTTCCTTTTTCACCATAGCCCTCTATGGGCTTCCAAATATCACCTTGCCAATTCCACAAGAACTGTCTTAGCGAAAGGCTTCTTGAGGGGAAAGCTGTAACTCTGTGAGATGATTTCACAGAACACAAAGAAGTTTCTCAGAAAGCCTCTTTCTCTTTTTATCGGAGGATATTTCCTTTGGCCCTATAGTCTTCAAAGGGATCCGAAATATCTGTTCTCAGATTCCACAGAAATCAGGCTAGCAAAGAGATCCACGAAATACAGATGTAACTCTGTGAGTGGAAGTCACATATCACAGAGCAGTTTCTCAGAAAGCTTCTTTCCAGATTTCATCGGAGGATATTTCCTTTTTCACCATAGCCCTTTATGGGCTTCCAAATATCACTTTGCCAATTCCACAAGAACTGTCTTAGCGAAAGGCTTCTTGAGGGGAAAGCTGTAACTCTGTGAGATGATTTCACAGAACACGAAGAAGTTTTCAGAAAGCTTCTTTCTCTTTTTTATGGGAGGATATTTCCTTTCTCCCTACAGTCTTCAAAGGGATCCGAAATATCTGTTCTCAGATTCCACAGAAATAAGGCTAGCAAAGAGATCCACGAAATACACATGTAAGTCTGTGAGTGGAAGTCACATATCACAGAGCAGTTTCTCAGAAAGCTTCTTTCCAGATTTCATCGGAGGATATTTCCTTTTTCACCATAGCCGTCTATGGGCTTCCAAATATCACTTTGCCAATTCCACAAGAACTGTCTTAGCGAAAGGCTTCTTGAGGGGAAAGCTGTAACTCCGTGAGATGATTTCACAGAACACAAAGAAGTTTCTCAGAAAGCTTCTTTCTCTTTGTTATCGGAGGATATTTCCTTTGGCCCTATAGTCTTCAAAGGGATCCGAAATATCTGATCTCAGGTTCCACAGAAATCAGGCTAGCAAAGAGATCCACGAAATACAGATGTAACTCTGTGAGTGGAAGTCACATATCACAGAGCAGTTTCTCAGAAAGCTTCTTTCCAGATTTCATCTGAGGATATTTCCTTTTTCACCATAGCCCTCTATGGGCTTCCAAATATCACTTTGCCAATTCCACAAGAACTGTCTTAGCGAAAGGCTTCTTGAGGGGAAAGCTGTAACTCTGTGAGATGATTTCACAGAACACAAAGGAGTTTCTCAGAAAGCTTCTTTCTCTTTGTTATCGGAGGATATTTTTTTTGTCCCTACAGTCTTCAAAGTTATCCGAAATATCTGTTCTCAGATTCCACAGAAATAAGGCTAGCAAAGAGATCCACGAAATACAGATGTAACTCTGTGAGTGGAAGTCACATATCACAGAGCAGTTTCTCAGAAAGCTTCTTTCCAGATTTCATCGGAGGATATTTCCTTTTTCACCATAGCCCTCTATGGGCTTCCAAATATCACTTTGCCAATTCCACAAGAACTGTCTTAGCGAAAGGCTTCATGAGGGGAAAGCTGTAACTCTGTGAGATGATTTCACAGAACACAAAGAAGTTTCTCAGAAAGCTTCTTTCTCTTTGTTATCGGAGGATATTTCCTTTGTCCCTACAGTCTTCAAAGGGATCCGAAATATCTGTTCTCAGATTCCACAGAAATCAGGCTAGCAAAGAGATCCACGAAATACAGATGTAACTCTGTGAGTGGAAGTCACATATCACAGAGCAGTTTCTCAGAAAGCTTCTTTCCAGATTTCATGGGAGGATATTTCCTTTTTCACCATAGCCCTCTATGGGCTTCCAAATATCACCTTGCAAATTCCACAAGAACTGTCTTAGCAAAAGGCTTCTTGAGGGGAAAGCTGTAACTCTGTGAGATGATTTCACAGAACACAAAGAAGTTTCTCAGAAAGGCTCTTTCTCTTTGTTATCGGAGGATATTTCCTTTGGCCCTATAGTCTTCAAAGGGATCCGAAATATCTGTTCTCAGATTCCACAGAAATAAGGCTAGCAAAGAGATCTACGAAATACAGATGTAACTCTGTGAGTGGAAGTCAAATATCACAGAGCAGTTTCTCAGAAAGCTTCTTTCCAGATTTCATCGGAGGATATTTCCTTTTTCACCATAGCCCTCTATGGGCTTCCAAATATCACTTTGCCAATTCCACAAGAACTGTCTTAGCGAAAGGCTTCTTGAGGGGAAAGCTGTTACTCTGTGAGATGATTTCACAGAACACAAAGAAGTTTTCAGAAAGCTTCTTTCTCTTTTTTATGGGAGGATATTTCCTTTGTCCCTACAGTCTTCAAAGGGATCCGAAATATCTGTTCTCAGATTCCACAGAAATAAGGTAGCAAAGAGATCCACGAAATACAGATGTAACTCTGTGAGTGGAAGTCACATATCACAGAGCAGTTTCTCAGAAAGCTTCTTTCCAGATTTCATCGGAGGATATTTCCTTTTTCACCATAGCCCTCTATGGGCTTCCAAATATCACTTTGCCAATTCCACAAGAACTGTCTTAGCGAAAGGCTTCTTGAGGGGAAAGCTGTATCTCTGGGAGATGATTTCACAGAACACAAAGAAGTTTCTCAGAAAGCCTCTTTCTCTTTGTTATCGGAGGATATTTCCTTTGGCCCTGTAGTCTTCAAAAGGATTCGAAATATCTGTTTTCAGATTCCAGAGAAATAAGGCTAGCAAAGAGATCCACGAAATACAGATGTAACTCTGTGAGTGGAAGTCACATATCACAGAGCAGTTTCTCAGAAAGCTTCTTTCCAGATTTCATCGGAGGATATTTCCTTTTTCACCATAGCCCTCTAAGGGCTTCCAAATATCACTTTGACAATTCCACAAGAACTGTCTTAGCGAAAGGCTTCTTGAGGGGAAAGCTGTAACTCTGTGAGATGATTTCACAGAACACAAAGAAGTTTTCAGAAAGCTTCTTTCTCTTTTTTATGGGAGGATATTTCCTTTGTCCCTACAGTCTTCAAAGGGATCCGAAATATCTGTTCTCAGATTCCACAGAAATAAGGCTAGCAAAGAGATCCACGAAATACAGATGTAACTCTGTGAGTGGAAGTCACATATCACAGAGCAGTTTCTCAGAAAGCTTCTTTCCAGATTTCATCGGAGGATATTTCCTTTTTCACCATAGCCATCTATGGGCTTCCAAATATCACTTTGCCAATTCCACAAGAACTGTCTTAGCGAAAGGCTTCTTGAGGGGAAAGCTGTAACTCTGTGAGATGATTTCACAGAACACAAAGAAGTTTCTCAGAAAGCTGCTTTCTGTTTGTTTTCGGAGGATATTTCCTTTGGCCCTATAGTCTTCAAAGGGATCCGAAATATCTGATCTCAGGTTCCACAGAAATAAGGCTAGCAAAGAGATCCACGAAATACAGATGTAACTCTGTGAGTGGAAGTCACATATCACAGAGCAGTTTCTCAGAAAGCTTCTTTCCAGATTTCATCTGAGGATATTTCCTTTTTCACCATAGCCCTTTATGGGCTTCCAAATATCACTTTGCCAATTCCACAAGAACTGTCTTAGCGAAAGTCTTCTTGAGAGGAAAGCTGTAACTCTGTGAGATAATTTCATAGAACACAAAGGAGTTTCTCAGAAAGCTTCTTTCTCTTTGTTATCGGAGGATATTTCCTTTGTCCCTACAGTCTTCAAAGGTATCCGAAATATCTGTTCTCAGATTCCACAGAAATAAGGCTAGCAAAGAGATCCACGAAATACACATGTAACTCTGTGAGTGGAGGTCACATATCACAGAGCAGTTTCTCAGAAAGCTTCTTTCCAGATTTCATCTGAGGATATTTCCTTTTTCACCAAAGCCCTCTATGGGCTTCCAAATATCACTTTGCCAATTCCACAAGAACTGTCTTAGCGAAAGGCTTCATGAGGGGAAAGCTGTAACTCTGTGAGATGATTTCACAGAACACAAAGAAGTTTCTCAGAAGGCTTCTTTCTCTTTGTTATCGGAGGATATTTCCTTTGTCCCTACAGTCTTCAAAGGGATCCGAAATATCTGTTCTCAGATTCCACAGAAATAAGGCTAGCAAAGAGATCCACGAAATACAGATGTAACTCTGTGAGTGGAAGTCACATATCACAGAGCAGTTTCTCAGAAAGCTTCTTTCCAGATTTCATCGGAGGATATTTCCTTTTTCACCATAGCCCTCTGTGGGCTTCCAAATATCACTTTGCCAATTCCACAAGAACTGTCTTAGCGAAAGGCTTCTTGAGGGGAAAGCTGTAACTCTGTGAGATGATTTCACAGAACACAAAGAAGTTTTCAGAAAGCTTCTTTCTCTTTTTTATGGGAGGATATTTCCTTTGTCCCTACAGTCTTCAAAGGGATCCGAAATATCTGTTCTCAGATTCCACAGAAATAAGGCTAGCAAAGAGATCCACGAAATACAGATGTAACTCTGTGAGTGGAAGTCACATATCACAGAGCAGTTTCTCAGAAAGCTTCTTTCCAGATTTCATCGGAGGATATTTCCTTTTTCACCATAGCCCTCTATGGGCTTCCAAATATCACTTTGCCAATTCCACAAGAACTGTCTTAGCGAAAGGCTTCTTGAGCGGAAAGCTGTAACTCTGTGAGATGATTTCACAGAACACAAAGAAGTTTCTCAGAAAGCTTCTTTCTCTTTGTTATCGGAGGATATTTCCTTTGGACCTATAGTCTTCAAAGGGATCCGAAATATCTGATCTCATTTTCCACAGAAATAAGGCTAGCAAAGAGATCCACGAAATACAGATGTAACTCTGTGAGTGGAAGTCACATATCACAGAGCAGTTTCTCAGAAAGCTTCTTTCCAGATTTCATCTGAGGATATTTCCTTTTTCACCATAGCCCTCTATGGGCTTCCAAATATCACTTTGCCAATTCCACAAGAAATGTTTTAGCGAAAGGCTTCTTGAGAGGAAAGCTGTAACTCTGTGAGATGATTTCACAGAACACAAAGGAGTTTCTCAGAAGGCTTCTTTCTCTTTGTTATCGGAGGATATTTCCTTTGTCACTACAGTCTTCAAAGGTATCCGAAATATCTGTTCTCAGATTCCACAGAAATAAGGCTAGCAAAGAGATCCACGAAATACAGATGTAACTCTGTGAGTGGAAGTCACATATCACAGAGAAGTTTCTCAGAAAGCTTCTTTCCAGATTTCATCGGAGGATATTTCCTTTTTCACAAAAGCCCTCTATGGGCTTCCAAATATCACTTTGCCAATTCCACAAGAACTGTCTTAGCGAAAGGCTTCTTGAGGGGAAAGCTGTAACTCTGTGAGATGATTTCACAGAACACAAAGAAGTTTCTCAGAAAGTTTCTTTCTCTTTGTTATTGGAGGATATTTCCTTTGGCCCTATAGTCTTCAAAGAGATCCGAAATATCTGTTCTCAGATTCCACAGATATAAGGCTAACAAAGAGATCCACGAAATACAGATGTAACTCTGTGAGTGGAAGTCACATATCACAGAGCAGTTTCTCAGAAAGCTTCTTTCCAGATTTCATCGGAGGATATTTCCTTTTTCACCATAGCCGTCTATGGGCTTCCAAATATCACTTTGCCAATTCCACAAGAACTGTCTTAGCGAAAGGCTTCTTGAGGGGAAAGCTGTAACTCTGTGAGATGATTTCACAGAACACAAAGAAGTTTCTCAGAAAGCTTCTTTCTCGTTGTTATCGGAGGATATTTCCTTTGGCCCTATAGTCTTCAAAGGGATCCGAAATATCTGTTCTCTGGATCCACAGAAATAAGACTAGCAAAGAGATCCACGAAATACAGATGTAACTCTGTGAGTGGAAGTCACATATCACAGAGCAGTTTCTCAGAAAGCGTCTTTCCAGATTTCATCTGAGGATATTTCCTTTTTCAACATAGCCCTCTATGGGCTTCCAAATATCACTTTGCCAATTCCACAAGAACTGTCTTAGCGAAAGGCTTCTTGAGGGGAAAGCTGTAACTCTGTGAGATGACTTCACAGAACACAAAGGAGTTTCTCAGAAAGCTTCTTTCTCTTTGTTATCGGAGGATATTTCCTTTGTCCCTACAGTCTTCAAAGGTATCCGAAATATCTGTTCTCAGATTCCACAGAAATAAGGCTAGCAAAGAGATCCACGAAATACAGATGTAACTCTGTGAGTGGAAGTCACATATCACAGAGCAGTTTCTCAGAAAGCTTCTTTCCAGATTTCATCGGAGGATATTTCCTTTTTCACCAAAGCCCTCTATGGGCTTCCAAATATCACTTTGCCAATTCCACAAGAACTGTCTTAGCGAAAGGCTTCATGAGGGGAAAGCTGTAACTCTGTGAGATGATTTCACAGAACACAAAGAAGTTTCTCAGAAAGCTTCTTTCTCTTTGTTATCGGAGGATATTTCCTTTGTCCCTACAGTCTCCAAAGGGATCCGAAATATCTGTTCTCAGATTCCACAGAAATCAGGCTAACAAAGAGACCCACGAAATACAGATGTAACTCTCTGAGTGGAAGTCACATATCACAGAGCAGTTTCTCAGAAAGCTTCTTTCCAGATTTCATCGGAGGATATTTCCTTTTTCACCATAGCCCTCTATGGGCTTCCAAATATCACCTTGCCAATTCCACAAGAACTGTCTTAGCGAAAGGCTTCTTGAGGGGAAAGCTGTAACTCTGTGAGATGATTTCACAGAACACAAAGAAGTTTCTCAGAAAGCCTCTTTCTCTTTGTTATCGGAGGATATTTCCTTTGGCCCTATAGTCTTCAAAGGGATCCGAAATATCTGTTCTCAGATTCCACAGAAATAAGGCTAGCAAAGAGATCCACGAAATACAGATGTAACTCTGTGAGTGGAAGTCACATATCACAGAGCAGTTTCTCAGAAAGCTTCTTTCCAGATTTCATCTGAGGATATTTCCTTTTTCACCATAGCCCTCTATGGGCTTCCAAATATCACTTTGCCAATTCCACAAGAACTGTCTTAGCGAAAGGCTTCTTGAGGGGAAAGCTGTAACTCTGTGAGATGATTTCACAGAACACAAAGAAGTTTCTCAGAAAGCTTCTTTCTCTTTGTTATCGGAGGATATTTCCTTTGGCCCTATAGTCATCAAAGGGATCCGAAATATCTGCTTTCAGATTCCACAGAAATAAGGCTAGCAAAGAGATCCACGAAATACAGATGTAACTCTGTGAGTGGAAGTCGCTTATCACAGAGCAGTTTCTCAGAAAGCTTCTTTCCAGATTTCATCGGAGAATATTTCCTTTTTCACCCTTGCCCTCTATGGGCTTCCAAATATCACCTTGCCAATTCCACAAGAACTGTCTTAGCGAAAGGCTTCTTGAGCGGAAAGCTGTAACTCGGTGAGATGATTTCACAGAACACAAAGAAGTTTCTCAGAAAGGTTCTTTCTCTTTGTTATCGGAGGATATTTCCTTTGTCCCTACAGTCTTCAAAGGGATCAGAAATATCTGTTCTCAGATTCCACAGAAATAAGGGTAGCAAAGAGATCCACGAAATACAGATGTAACTCTGTGAGTGGAAGTCACATATCACAGAGCAGTTTCTCAGAAAGCTTCTTTCCAGATTTCATCGGAGGATATTTCCTTTTTCACCATAGCCCTCTATGGGCTTCCAAATATCACTTTGCCAATTCCACAAGAACTGTCTTAGCGAAAGGCTTCTTGAGGGGAAAGCTGTAACTCTGTGAGATGATTTTACAGAACACAAAGAAGTTTCTCAGAAAGCCTCTTTCTCTTTGTTATCGGAGGATATTTCCTTTGGCCCTATAGTCTTCATAGGGATCCGAAATAACTGTTCTCAGATTCCACAGAAATAAGGCTAGCAAAGAGATCCACGAAATACAGATGTAACTCTGTGAGTGGAAGTCACATATCACAGAGCAGTTTCTCAGAAACTTCTTTCCAGATTTCATCGTAGGATATTTCCTTTTTCACCAAAGCCCTCTATGGGCTTCCAAATATCACTTTGCCAATTCCACAAGAACTGTCTTAGCGAAAGGCTTCATGAAGGGAAAGCTGTAACTCTGTGAGATAATTTCACAGAACACAAAGAAGTTTCTCAAAAAGCTTCTTTCTCTTCGTTATCGGACGATATTTCCTTTGGCCCTATAGTCTTCCAAGGGTATCGAAATATCTTTTCTCAGATTCCACAGAAATAAGGCTTGCAAAGAGATCCACCAAATACAGATGTAACTCTGTGAGTGGAAGTCACATATCACAGAGCAGTTTCGCAGAAAGCTTCTTTCCAGATTTCATCTGAGGATATTTCCTTTTTCACCATAGCCCTCTATGGGCTTCCAAATATCACTTTGCCAATTCCACAAGAACTGTCTTAGCGAAAGGACTCTTGAGAGGAAAGCTGTATCTCTTTGAGATGATTTCACAGAACACACAAAAGTTTCTCAGAAAGCTTCTTTCTCTTTGTTATTGGAGGATATTTCCTTTGACCCTAGGGTCTTCAAAGGGATCCGAAATATGAGTTCTCAGATTCCACAGAAATAAGGCTACCAATAAGATCCGCGAAATACAGATGTAACTCTGTGAGTGGAAGTCACACATCACAAAGCAGTTTCTCAGAAAGCTTCTTTCCAGTTTCTCTCGGAGGATGTTTTCTTTTTCACCATAGCCCTCTATGGGCTTCCAAATATCACTTTGCCAATTCCACAAGAACTGTCTTAGCGAAAGGCTTCTTGAGGGGAAAGCTGTAACTCTGTGAGATGATTTCACAGAACACAAAGAAATTAATCAGAAAGCTTCGTTCTCATTGTTATCGTAGGATATTTCCTTCGACCCCAGGGTCTTCAAAGGGATCCGAAATATGAGTTCTCAGATTCCACAGAAATAAGGCTATCAAAAAGATCCGCGAAATACACATGTAACTCTGTGAGTGGAAGTCACACATCACAAAGCAGTTTCTCAGAAAGCTTCTTTCCAGTTTCTCTCGGAGGATGTTTTCTTTTTCACCATAGCCGTCTATGGGCTTCCAAATATCACTTTGCCAATTCCACAAGAACTGTCTTAGCGAAAGGCTTCTTGAGGGGAAAGCTGTTACTCTGTGAGATGATTTCACAGAACACAATGAAGTTTCTCAGAAAGCTTCTTTCTCTTTGTTATCGGAGGATATTTCCTTCGACCCCATGGTCTACAAAGGGATCCGAAATATGAGTTCTCAGATTCCACAGAAATAAGGCTATCAAAAAGTTCCGCGAAATACAGATGTAACTCTGTGAGTTGAAGTCACACATTACAAAGCAGTTTCTCAGAAAGCTTCGTTCCAGTTTCTCTCGGAGGATGTTTTCTTTTTCACCATAGCCGTCTATGGGCTTCCAAATATCACTTTGCCAATTCCACAAGAACTGTCTTAGCGAAACGCTTCTTGAGGGGAAAGCTGTAACCCTGTGAGATGATTTCAGAGAACACGAAGAAGTTTCTCAGAAAGCTTCTTTCTCTTTGTTATCGCAGGTTATTTCCTTTGGCCCTATAGTCTTCAAAGGGATTCAAAATATCTGTTCTCAGATTCCACAGAACTAAGGCTAGCAAAGAGATCCACGAAATACAGATGTAACTCTGTGAGATGAATTACCAGAACACTAAGCAGTTTCTGAGAAAGCTTCTTTCCAGATTTCATCTGAGGATATTTCCTTTTTCGCCATAGCCGTCTATGGGCTTCCAAATATCACTTTGCCAATTCCACAAGAACTGCCTTACCTAAAGGCTTCTTGAAGGGAAAGCTGTAACTCAGGGAGATGATTTCACAGAACACAAAGAAGTTTTTCAGAAAGCGTCATTCTCTTTGTTATCGGAGGATATTTCCTTTGGCCCTATGGTCTTCAAAGGGATCCGAAATATCTGTTCTCAGATTCCACAGAAATAAGGCTAGCAAAGAGATCCACGAAATACAGATGTAACTCAGTGAGTGCAAGTCACATATCACAGAGCACTTTCTCAGAAAGCTTCTTTCTCTTTTTTATCGGAGGATATTTCCTTTTTCACAATAGCCCTCTAAGGTCGTCAAAATATCACTTTGCCAATTCCACAAGAACTGTCTTAGCGAAAGGCTTCTTGAAGGGAAAACTGTAACTCTGGGAGATGATTTCACAGAACACAAAGAAGTTTTTCAGAAAGCTGCTTTCTCTTTTTTATCGGAGGATACTTCCTTTGGCCCTATAGTCTTCAAAGGGATCCGAAATATCAGTTCTCAGATTCCACAGAAATAAGGCTAGCAAAGAGATCCACGAAATACAGATGTAACTCTGTGAGTGGAAGTCACATATCACAGAGCAGTTTCTCAGAAATCTTCTTTCCAGATTTCATTTGAGGATATTTCCTTTTTCAACATAGCCCTCTATGGGCTTCCAAATATCACTTTCCCAATTCCAAAAGAACTGTCTTAGCGAAAGGCTTCTTGAGGGGATAGCTGTGACTCTCTGAGATGATTTCACAAAACACAAAAATGTTTCTCAGAAACTTTCTTTCTCTTTGTTATCGGAGGATATTTCCTTTGGCGCTATAGTCTTCATAGGGATCCGCAGTATCTTTTCTCAGATTCCTCAGAAATAAGGCTAGCAAAGAGATCCACGAAATTCAGATGTAACTCTGTGAGTGGAAGTCACATATCACAGAGCAGTTTCTCAGAAAGCTTCTTTCCAGATTTCATCAGAGGATATTTCCTTTTTCACCATAGCCCTCTATGGGCTTCCAAATATCACTTTGCCAATTCCACAAGAACTGTCTTAGTGAAAGGATTCTTGAGGGGAAAGCTGTAACTCTGGGACATGATTTCACAGAACACAAAGAAGTTTCTCAGAAAGCTTCTTTCTCTTTGTTATCGGACTGTATTTCCTTTGACCCTAGGGTCTTCAAAGGGATCCGAAATATGAGTTCTCAGATTCCACAGAAATAAGGCTATCAAAAAGATCCGCGAAATACAGATGTAACTCTGTGAGTGGAAGTCACACATCACAAAGCAGTTTCTCAGAAAGCTTCTTTCCAGTTTCTCTCGGAGGATGTTTTCTTTTTCACCATAGCCGTCTATGGGCTTCCAAATATCACTTTGCCAATTCCACAAGAACTGTCTTAGCGAAAGGCTTCTTGAGGGGAAAGCTGTAACTCTGTGAGATGGTTTCACAGAACACAAAGAAATTTCTCAGAAAGCTTCGTTCTCATTGTTATCGTAGGATATTTCCTTCGACCCCAGGGTCTTCAAAGGGATCCGAAATATGAGTTCTCAGATACCACAGAAATAAGGCTATCAAAAAGATCCGCGAAATACAGATGTAACTCTGTGAGTGGAAGTCACACATCACGAAGCAGTTTCTCAGAAAGCTTCGTTCCAGTTTCTCTCGGAGGATGATTTCTTTTTCACCATACCCGTCTATGGGCTTCCAAATATCACTTTGCCATTTCCACAAGAACTGTCTTAGCGAAAGGATTCTTGAAGAGAAAGCTGTAACTCTGTGAGATGATTTCACAGAACACAAAGAAGTTTCTCAGAAAGCTTCTTTCTCTTTGTTATCACAGGATATTTCCTTTGGCAATATAGACTTCAAAGGTATCTTAAATATCTGTTCTCAGATTTCACAGAAATAAGGCTATCAAAGAGATACTTGAAATACAGATTCAACTCTGTGAGATGAATTAACAGAACACTAAGCAGTTTCTCTGAAAGCTTCTTTCCAGATTTCATCTGAGGATATTTCCTTTTTCACCATAGCCCTCTATGGGCTTCCAAATATCACTTTGCCAATTCCACAAGAACTGTCTTAGCGAAAGGCTTCTTGATGGGAAAGATGTAACTCTGTGAGATGATTTCACAGAACACAAAGAAGTTTCTCAGAAAGCTTCTTTCTCTTTGTTATCGGAGGATATTTCCTTTGACCCTAGGGTCTTCGAAGGCATCCGAAATATGAGTTCTCAGATTCCACAGAAATAAGGCTATCAAAGAGATCCGCGAAATACAGATGTAACTCTGTGAGTGGAAGTCACACATCACAAAGAAGTTTCTCAGAAAGCTTCCTTCCAGTTTCTCCTGGAGGATGTTTTCTTTTTCACCATAGCCCTCTATGGGTTTCCAAATATAACTTTGACAATTCCACTAGAACTGTCTTAACGAAAGGCTTCTTGAGGGGAAAGCTGTAACTCTGTGAGTTGATTTCACAGAACACAAAGAAGTTTCTCAGAAAGCTTCTTTCTCTTTGTTATCGCAGGTTATTTCCTTTGGCCTTATAGTCTTCAAAGGAATCCGAAATGTCTGTTCTCAGATTCCACAGAAATAAGGCTAGCAAAGAGATCCTTGAAATACAGATGTAACTCTGTGAGATGAATTAAGAGAACAATAAGCAGTTTCTCAGAAAGCTTCTTTCCAGATTTCATCTGTGGATATTTCCTTTTTCAACATAGCCCTCTATGGGCTTCCAAATATCACTTTGCCAATTCCACAAGAACTGTCTTAGCGAAAGGCTTCTTGAGGGGAAAGCTGTAACTCTGTGAGATAATTTCACAGAACACAAAGAAGTTTCTCAGAAAGCTTCTTTCTCTTTGTTATGGGAGGATATTTCCTTTGGCCCTATAGTCTTCAAAGGAATCCGAAATATCTGTTCTCAGATTCCACAGAAATAAGGCTAGCAAAGAGATCCACGAAATACAGATGTAACTCTGTGAGTGGAAGTCACATATCACAGAGCAGTTTCTCAGAAAGCTTCTTTCCAGATTTCATTGGAGGATATTTCCTTTTTCACAATAGCCCTCTATTCGCTTCCAAATATCACTTTGCCAATTCCACAAGAACTGTCTTAGCAAAAGGCTTCTTGAGGGGAAAGCTGTAACTCTGGGAGATGATTTCACAGAACACAAAGACGTTTCTCAGAAAGCTTCTTTCTCTTTGTTATCGGAGGATATTTCATTTGGCCCTATAGTCTTCAAAGGGATCCGAAATATCTGTTCTCAGATTCCACAGAAATAAGGCTAGCAAAGATTTCCACGAAATACAGACGTAACTCTGTGAGTGGAAGTCTCATATCACAGAGCAGTTTCTCAGAAAGCTTCTTTCCAGATTTCATCGGAGGATATTTCCTTTTTCACCAAAGCCCTCTATGGGCTTCCAAATATCACTTTGCCAATTCCACAAGAACTGTCTTAGCGAACGGCTTCTTGAGGGGAAAGCTGTAACTCTGGGAGATGATTTCACAGAACACAAAGAAGTTTCTCGAAAAGCTTCTTTCTCTTTGTTATGGGAGGATATTTCCTTTGTCCCTATAGTCTTCAAACGGATCCGAAATATCTGTTCTCAGATTCCACAGAAATAAGGCTAGCAAAGAGATCCACGAAATACAGATGTAACTCTGTGAGTGGAAGTCACATATCACAGAGCAGTTTCTCAGAAAGCTTCTTTCCAGATTTCATCGGAGGATATTTCCTTTTTCACCATAGCCCTCTATGGGCTTCCAAATATCACTTTGCCAATTCCACAAGAACTGTCTTAGCGAAAGGCTTCTTGAGGGGAAAGCTGTAACTCTGTGAGATGATTTCACAGAACACAAAGAAGTTTCTCAGAAAGCTTCTTTCTCTTTGTTATCAGAGGATATTTCCTTTGGCCCTATAGTCTTCAAAGGAATCCGAAATATCTGTTCTCAGATTCCACAGAAATAAGGCTAGCAAAGAGATCCACGAATTACAGATGTAACTCTGTGAGTGGAAGTCACATATCACAGAGCAGTTTCTCAGAAAGCTTCTATCCAGATTTCATTGGAGGATATTTCCTTTTTCACAACAGCCCTCTATGGGCTTCCAAATATCACTTTGACAATTCCACAAGAACTGTCTTAGCGAAAGGCTTCTTGAGGGGAAACCTGTAACTCTGTGAGATGATTTCACAGAACACAAAGAAATTTCTCAGAAAGCTTCGTTCTCATTGTTATCGTAGGATATTTCCTTCGACCCCAGGGTCTTCAAAGGGATCCGAAATATGAGTTCTCAGATTCCACAGAAATAAGGCTATCAAAAAGATCCGCGAAATACAGATGTAACTCTGTGAGTGGAAGTCACACATCACAAAGCAGTTTCTCAGAAAGCTTCTTTCCAGTTTCTCTCGGAGGATGTTTTCTTTTTCACCATAGCCGTCTATGGGCTTCCAAATATCACTTTGCCAATTCCACAAGAACTGTCTTAGCGAAAGGCTTCTTGAGGGGAAAGCTGTAACTCTGTGAGATGATTTCACAGAACACAATGAAGTTTCTCAGAAAGCTTCTTTCTCTTTGTTATCGGAGGATATTTCCTTCGACCCCATGGTCTACAAAGGGATCCGAAATATGAGTTCTCAGATTCCACAGAAATAAGGCTATCAAAAAGTTCCGCGAAATACAGATGTAACTCTGTGAGTTGAAGTCACACATTACAAAGCAGTTTCTCAGAAAGCTTCGTTCCAGTTTCTCTCGGAGGATGTTTTCTTTTTCACCATAGCCGTCTATGGGCTTCCAAATATCACTTTGCCAATTCCACAAGAACTGTCTTAGCGAAACGCTTCTTGAGGGGAAAGCTGTAACCCTGTGAGATGATTTCAGAGAACATGAAGAAGTTTCTCAGAAAGCTTCTTTCTCTTTGTTATCGCAGGTTATTTCCTTTGGCCCTATAGTCTTCAAAGGGATTCAAAATATCTGTTCTCAGATTCCACAGAAATAAGGCTAGCAAAGAGATCCACGAAATACAGATGTAACTCTGTGAGATGAATTACCAGAACACTAAGCAGTTTCTGAGAAAGCTTCTTTCCAGATTTCATCTGAGGATATTTCCTTTTTCACCATAGCCGTCTATGGGCTTCCAAATATCACTTTGCCAATTCCACAAGAACTGCCTTACCTAAAGGCTTCTTTAAGGGAAAGCTGTAACTCAGGGAGATGATTTCACAGAACACAAAGAAGTTTTTCAGAAAGCGTCATTCTCTTTGTTATCGGAGGATATTTCCTTTGGCCCTATGGTCTTCAAAGGGATCCGAAATATCTGTTCTCAGATTCCACAGAAATAAGGCTAGCAAAGAGATCCACGAAATACAGATGTAACTCAGTGAGTGCAAGTCACATATCACAGAGCACTTTCTCAGAAAGCTTCTTTCTCTTTTTTATCGGAGGATATTTCCTTTTTCACAATAGCCCTCTAAGGGCGTCAAAATATCACTTTGCCAATTCCACAAGAACTGTCTTAGCGAAAGGCTTCTTGAAGGGAAAACTGTAACTCTGTGAGATGATTTCACAGAACACAAAGAAGTTTTTCAGAAAGCTGCTTTCTCTTTTTTATCGGAGGATACTTCCTTTGGCCCTATAGTCTTCAAAGGGATCCGAAATATCAGTTCTCAGATTCCACAGAAATAAGGCTAGCAAAGAGATCCACGAAATTCAGATGTAACTCTGTGAGTGGAAGTCACATATCACAGAGCAGTTTCTCAGAAAGCTTCTTTCCAGATTTCATCAGAGGATATTTCCTTTTTCACCATAGCCCTCTATGGGCTTCCAAATATCACTTTGCCAATTCCACAAGAACTGTCTTAGTGAAAGGATTCTTGAGGGGAAAGCTGTAACTCTGGGACATGATTTCACAGAACACAAAGAAGTTTCTCAGAAAGCTTCTTTCTCTTTGTTATCGGACTGTATTTCCTTTGACCCTAGGGTCTTCAAAGGGATCCGAAATATGAGTTCTCAGATTCCACAGAAATAAGGCTATCAAAAAGATCCGCGAAATACAGATGTAACTCTGTGAGTGGAAGTCACACATCACAAAGCAGTTTCTCAGAAAGCTTCTTTCCAGTTTCTCTCGGAGGATGTTTTCTTTTTCACCATAGCCCTCTATGGGCTTCCAAATATCACTTTGCCAATTCCACAAGAACTGTCTTAGCGAAAGGCTTCTTGAGGGGAAAGCTGTAACTCTGTGAGATGGTTTCACAGAACACAAAGAAATTTCTCAGAAAGCTTCGTTCTCATTGTTATCGTAGGATATTTCCTTCGACCCCAGGGTCTTCAAAGGGATCCGAAATATGAGTTCTCAGATACCACAGAAATAAGGCTATCAAAAAGATCCGCGAAATACAGATGTAACTCT
Source organism: Macaca mulatta (assembly GCF_049350105.2). Taxonomy (NCBI): domain Eukaryota; kingdom Metazoa; phylum Chordata; class Mammalia; order Primates; family Cercopithecidae; genus Macaca; species Macaca mulatta. The sequence goes on from NC_133417.1 coordinate 36,298,963, forward strand.
GTGAGTGGAAGTCACACATCACGAAGCAGTTTCTCAGAAAGCTTCGTTCCAGTTTCTCTCGGAGGATGATTTCTTTTTCACCATACCCGTCTATGGGCTTCCAAATATCACTTTGCCATTTCCACAAGAACTGTCTTAGCGAAAGGATTCTTGAAGAGAAAGCTGTAACTCTGTGAGATGATTTCACAGAACACAAAGAAGTTTCTCAGAAAGCTTCTTTCTCTTTGTTATCACAGGATATTTCCTTTGGCAATATAGACTTCAAAGGTATCTTAAATATCTGTTCTCAGATTTCACAGAAATAAGGCTATCAAAGAGATACTTGAAATACAGATTCAACTCTGTGAGATGAATTAACAGAACACTAAGCAGTTTCTCTGAAAGCTTCTTTCCAGATTTCATCTGAGGATATTTCCTTTTTCACCATAGCCCTCTATGGGCTTCCAAATATCACTTTGCCAATTCCACAAGAACTGTCTTAGCGAAAGGCTTCTTGATGGGAAAGATGTAACTCTGTGAGATGATTTCACAGAACACAAAGAAGTTTCTCAGAAAGCTTCTTTCTCTTTGTTATCGGAGGATATTTCCTTTGACCCTAGGGTCTTCGAAGGCATCCGAAATATGAGTTCTCAGATTCCACAGAAATAAGGCTATCAAAGAGATCCGCGAAATACAGATGTAACTCTGTGAGTGGAAGTCACACATCACAAAGAAGTTTCTCAGAAAGCTTCCTTCCAGTTTCTCCTGGAGGATGTTTTCTTTTTCACCATAGCCCTCTATGGGTTTCCAAATATAACTTTGACAATTCCACTAGAACTGTCTTAACGAAAGGCTTCTTGAGGGGAAAGCTGTAACTCTGTGAGTTGATTTCACAGAACACAAAGAAGTTTCTCAGAAAGCTTCTTTCTCTTTGTTATCGCAGGTTATTTCCTTTGGCCCTATAGTCTTCAAAGGAATCCGTAATGTCTGTTCTCAGATTCCACAGAAATAAGGCTAGCAAAGAGATCCTTGAAATACAGATGTAACTCTGTGAGATGAATTAAGAGAACAATAAGCAGTTTCTCAGAAAGCTTCTTTCCAGATTTCATCTGTGGATATTTCCTTTTTCAACATAGCCCTCTATGGGCTTCCAAATATCACTTTGCCAATTCCACAAGAACTGTCTTTGCGAAAGGGTTTTTGAGGGGAAAGCTGTAACTCCGGGAGATGATTTCACAGAACACAAAGAAGTTTCTCAGAAAGCTTCTTTCTCTTTGTTATGGGAGGATATTTCCTTTGGTCCTATAGTCTTCAAAGGGATCCGAAATATCTGTTCTCAGATTCCACAGAAATAAGGCTAGCTAAGAGATCCACGAAACACAGATGTAACTCTGTGAGTGGAAGTCACATATCACAGAGCAGTTTCTCAGAAAGCTTCTTTCCAGAATTCATTGGAGGATATTTCCTTTTTCACAATAGCCCTCTATGGGCTTCCAAATATCACTTTGCCAATTCCACAAGAACTGTCTTAGCGAAAGGCTTCTTGAGGGGAAAGCTGTAACTCTGTGAGATAATTTCACAGAACACAAAGAAGTTTCTCAGAAAGCTTCTTTCTCTTTGTTATGGGAGGATATTTCCTTTGGCCCTATAGTCTTCAAAGGAATCCGAAATATCTGTTCTCAGATTCCACAGAAATAAGGCTAGCAAAGAGATCCACGAAATACAGATGTAACTCTGTGAGTGGAAGTCACATATCACAGAGCAGTTTCTCAGAAAGCTTCTTTCCAGATTTCATTGGAGGATATTTCCTTTTTCACAATAGCCCTCTATTCGCTTCCAAATATCACTTTGCCAATTCCACAAGAACTGTCTTAGCAAAAGGCTTCTTGAGGGGAAAGCTGTAACTCTGGGAGATGATTTCACAGAACACAAAGACGTTTCTCAGAAAGCTTCTTTCTCTTTGTTATCGGAGGATATTTCATTTGGCCCTATAGTCTTCAAAGGGATCCGAAATATCTGTTCTCAGATTCCACAGAAATAAGGCTAGCAAAGAGATCCACGAAATACAGACGTAACTCTGTGAGTGGAAGTCTCATATCACAGAGCAGTTTCTCAGAAAGCTTCTTTCCAGATTTCATCGGAGGATATTTCCTTTTTCACCAAAGCCCTCTATGGGCTTCCAAATATCACTTTGCCAATTCCACAAGAACTGTCTTAGCGAACGGCTTCTTGAGGGGAAAGCTGTAACTCTGGGAGATGATTTCACAGAACACAAAGAAGTTTCTCGAAAAGCTTCTTTCTCTTTGTTATGGGAGGATATTTCCTTTGTCCCTATAGTCTTCAAACGGATCCGAAATATCTGTTCTCAGATTCCACAGAAGTAAGGCTAGCAAAGAGATCCACGAAATACAGATGTAACTCTGTGAGTGAAAGTCACATATCACAGAGCAGTTTCTCAGAAAGCTTCTTTCCAGATTTCATCGGAGGATATTTCCTTTTTCACCATAGCCCTCTATGGGCTTCCAAATATCACTTTGCCAATTCCACAAGAACTGTCTTAGCGAAAGGCTTCTTGAGGGGAAAGCTGTAACTCTGTGAGATGATTTCACAGAACACAAAGAAGTTTCTCAGAAAGCTTCTTTCTCTTTGTTATCAGAGGATATTTCCTTTGGCCCTATAGTCTTCAAAGGAATCCGAAATATCTGTTCTCAGATTCCACAGAAATAAGGCTAGCAAAGAGATCCACGAATTACAGATGTAACTCTGTGAGTGGAAGTCACATATCACAGAGCAGTTTCTCAGAAAGCTTCTATCCAGATTTCATTGGAGGATATTTCCTTTTTCACAACAGCCCTCTATGGGCTTCCAAATATCACTTTGACAATTCCACAAGAACTGTCTTAGCGAAACGCTTCTTGAGGGGAAAGCTGTAACTCTGGGAGATGATTTCACAGAACACAAAGAAGTTTCTCAGAGAGCTTCTTTCTCTTTGTTATCGGAGGATATTTCTTTGGCCCAATAGTCTTCCAAGGGATCCGAAATATCTGTTCTCAGATTCCACAGAAATAAGGCTAGCAAAGAGATCCACGAAATACAGATGTAACTCTGTGAGTGGAAGTCACATATCACAGAGCAGTTTCTCAGAAAGCTTCTTTCCAGATTTCATCTGAGGATATTTCCCTTTTCACCATAGCCCTCTATGGGCTTCCAAATATCACTTTGCCAATTCCACAAGAACTGTCTTAGAGAAAGGCTTCTTGAGGGGAAAACTGTAACTCTGTGAGATGATTTCACAGAACACAAAGAAGTTTCTCAGAAAGCTTCCTTCTCTTTGTTATGGGAGGATATTTCCTTTGTCCCTATAGTCTTCAAACGGATCCGAAATATCTGTTCTCAGATTCCACAGAAATAAGGCTAGCAAAGAGATCTCCGAAATACAGATGTAACTCTCTGAGTGGAAGTCAAATATCACAGAGCAGTTTCTCAGAATGCTTCTTTCCAGATTTCATCGGAGGATATTTCCTTTTTCACCATAGCCCTCTATGGGCTTCCAAATATCACTTTGCCAATTCCACAAGAACTGTCTTAGCGAAAGGCTTCTTGAGGGGTAAGCTGTAACTCTGTGAGATGATTTCACAGTACACAAAGAAGTTTCTCAGAAAGCTTCTTTCTCTTTGTTATCGGAGGATATTTCCTTTGGCCCTATAGTCTTCAAAGCTATCCGAAATATCTGTTCTCAGATTCCACAGATATAAGGCTAGCAAAGAGATCCACGAAATACAGATGTAACTCTGTGAGTGGAAGTCACATATCACAGAGCAGTTTCTCAGAAAGCTTCTTTGCAGATTTCATCGGAGGATATTTCCTTTGTCACCATAGCCCTCTATGGGCTTCCAAATATCACTTGGCCAATTCCACAAGAACTGTCTTAGCGAAAGGCTTCTTGAGGGGAAAGCTGTAACTCTGTGAGATGATTTCACAGAACACAAAGAAGTTTCTCAGAAAGCTTCTTTCTCTTTGTTTTCGCAGGATATTTCCTTTGGCCCTATAGTCTTCAAAGGGATCCGAAATATCTGTTCTCAGATTCCACAGAAATCAGGCTAGCAAAGAGATCCACGAAATACAGATGTAACTCTGTGAGTGGAAGTAACATATCACAAAGCAGTTTCTCAGAAAGCTTCTTTCCAGATTTCATCTGAGGATATTTCCTTTTTCACCATAGCCCTCTAAGGGCTTCCAAATATCACTTTGCCAATTCCACAAGAACTGTCTTAGCGAAAGGCTTCTTGAGTGTAAAGCTGTAACTCTGTGAGATGATTTCACAGAACACAAAGAAGTTTCTCAGAAAGCTTCTTTCTCTTTGTTATCGGAGGATATTTCCTTTGGCCCTATAGTCTTCAAAGGGATCCGAAATATCTGTTCTCAGATTCCACAGAAATAAGGCTAGCAAAGAGATCCACGAAATACAGATGTAACTCTGTGAGTGAAAGTCACATATCACAGAGCAGTTTCTCAGAAAGCTTCTTTCCAGATTTCATCGTAGGATATTCCTTTTTCACCGTAGCCCCCTATGGGCTTCCAAGTGTCACTTTTCCAATTGCACAAGAACTGTATTAGCGAAAGGCTTCTTGAGGGGAAAGCTGTAACTCTGTGAGATGATTTCACAGAACACAAAGAAGTTTCTCAGAAAGCTTCTTTCTCTTTGTTATCGGAGAATATTTCCTTTGGCCCTATAGTCTTCAAAGGGATCCGAAATATCTGCTCTCAGATTCCACAGAATAAGACTAGCAAAGAGATCCACGAAATACTGATGTAACTCTGTGAGTGGAAGTCACATATCACAGAGCAGTTTCTCAGAAAGCTTCTTTCCAGATTTCATCGGAGGATATTTCCTTTTTCACCATAGCCCTCTATGGGCTTCCAAATATCACTTTGCCAATTCCACAACAACTGTCTTAGCGAAAGGCTTCTTGAGGGGAAAGTTGTAACTCTGTGAGATGATTTCACAGAACACAAAGAGGTTTCTCGGAAAGCTTCTTTCTCTTTCTTATCGGAGGATATTTACTTTGGCCCTATAGTCTTCAAAGGGATCCGAAATATCTGTTCTCAGATTCCACAGAAATAAGGCTAGCAAAGAGATCCACGAAATACAGATGTAACTCTGTGAGTGGAAGTCACATATCACAGAGCAGTTTCTCAGAAAGCTTCTTTCCAGATTTCATTGGAGGATATTTCCTTTTTCACAATAGCCCTCTATGGGCTTCCAAATATCACTTTGCCAATTCCACAAGAACTGTCTTAGCGAAAGGCTTCTTGAGGGGAAAGCTGTAACTCTGTGAGATGATTTCACAGAACACAAAGAAGTTTCTCAGAAAGCTTCTTGCTCTTTGTTATGGGAGGATATTTCCTTTGGCCCTATATTCTTCAAAGGGATTCTAAATATCTGCTCTCAGATTCCACAGAAATAAGGCTAGCAAAGAGATCCACGAAATACAGATGTAACTCTGTGAGTGGAAGTCACATATCACAGAGCAGTTTCTCAGAAAGCTTCTTTCCAGATTTCATCGGAGGATATTTCCTTTTTCACCATAGCCCTCTATGGGCTTCGAAATATCACTTTGCCAATTCCACAAGAACTGTCTTAGCGAAAGGCTTCTTGAGGGGAAAGCTGTAACTCTGTGAGATGATTTCACAGAACACAAAGAAGTTTCTCAGAAAGCTTCTTTCTCTTTGTTATCTTAGGATATTTCCTTTGGCCCTATAGCCTACAAGGGGATTCTATATATCTGCTTTCAGATTCCACAGAAATAAGGCTAGCAAAGAGATCCACGAAATACAGATGTAACTCTGTGAGTGGAAGTCACATATCACAGAGCAGTTTCTCAGAAAGCTTCTTTCCAGATTTCATCGGAGGATATTTCCTTTTTCACCATAGCCCTCTATGGGCTTCCAAATATCACTTTGCCAATTCCACAAGAACTGTCTTAGCGAAAGGCTTCTTGAGGGGAAAGCTGTAACTCTGTGAGATGATTTCACAGAACACAAAGAAGTTTCTCAGAAAGCTTCTTTCTCTTTGTTATCGGAGGATATTTCCTTTTGCCCTGTAGTCTTCAAAGGGATCCGAAATATCTCTTCTCAGATTCCACAGAAATAAGGCTAGCAAATAGATCCACGAAATACAGATGTAACTCTGTGAGTGGAAGTCACATATCACAGAGCAGTTTCTCAGAAAGCTTCTTTCCAGATTTCATCGGAGGATATTTCCTTTTTCACCATAGCCCTCTATGGGCTTCCAAATATCACTTTGCCAATTCCACAAGAACTGTCTTAGCGAAAGTCTCCTTGAGGGGAAAGCTGTAACTCTGTGAGATGAGTTCACAGAACACAAAGAAGTTTCTCAGAAAGCTTCTTTCTCTTTGTTATGGGAGGATATTTCCTTTGGCCCTATAGTCTTCAAAGGGATTCTAAATATCTGCTCTCAGATTCCACAGAAATAAGGCTAGCAAAGAGATCCACGAAATACAGATGTAACTCTGTGAGTGGAAGTCACATATCACAGAGCAATTTCTCAGAAAGCTTCTTTCCAGATTTCATCTGATGATATTTCCTATTTCATCATAGCCCTCTATGGGCTTCCAAATATCACTTTGCCAATTCCACAAGAACTGTCTTAGCGAAAGGCTTCTTGAGGGGAAAGCTGTAACTCTGTGAGATGATTTCACAGAACACAAAGAAGTTTCTCAGAAAGCTTCTTTCTCTTTGTTATCGTTGGATATTTCCTTTGGCCCTATAGTCTTCAAAGGGATCCGAAATATCTGTTCCCAGATTCCACAGAAATAAGGCTAGCAAAGAGATCCACGAAATACAGATGTAACTCTGTGAGTGGAAGTCACATATCACAGAGCAGTTTCTCAGAAAGCTTCTTTCCAGATTTCATCTGAGGATATTTCCTTTTTCACCATAGCCCTCTATGGGCTTCCAAATATCACTTTGCCAATTCCACAAGAACTGTCTTAGCGAAAGGCTTCTTGAGGGGAAAGCTGTAACTCTGTGAGATGATTTCACAGAACACAAAGAAGTTTCTCAGAAAGCTTCTTTCTCTTTGTTATCGGAGGATATTTCCTTTGGCCCTATAGTCTTCAATGGGATCCGAAATATCTGTTCTCAGATTCCACAGAAATAAGGCTAGCAAAGAGATCCACGAAATACAGATGTAACTCTGTGAGTGGAAGTCACATATCACAGAGCAGTTTCTCAGAAAGCTTCTTTCCAGATTTCATCGGAGGATATTTCGTTTTTCACCGTAGCCTTCTATGGCAACCAAATATCACTTTGCCAATTCCACAATAACTGTCTTAGCGAAAGGCTTCTTGAGGGGAAAGCTGTAACTCTGTGAGATGATTTCACAGAACACAAAGAAGTTTCTCAGAAAGCTTCTTTCTCTTTGTTATCGGAGGATATTTCCTTTGGCCCTATAGTCTTCAAAGGGATCCGAAATATCTGTTCTCAGATTCCACAGAAATAAGGCTAGCAAAGAGATCCACGAAATACAGATGTAACTCTGTGAGTGGAAGTCACATATCACAGAGCAGTTTCTCAGAAAGCTTCTTTCCAGATTTCATCGGAGGATATTTCCTTTTTCACCGTAGCCCTCTAGGGCAAACAAATATCACTTTGCCAATTCCACAAGAACTGTCTTAGCGAAAGGCTTCTTGAGGGGAATGCTGTTACTCTGTGAGATGATTTCACAGAACCCAAAGAAGTTTCTCAGAAAGCTTTTTTCTCTTTGTTATCGGAGGATATTTCCTTTGGCCCTATATTCCTCAAAGGGATTCTAAATATCTGCTCTCAGATTCCACAGAAATAAGGCTGGCAAAGAGATCCATGAAATACAGATGTAACTCTGTGAGTGGAAGTCACATATCACAGAGCAGTTTCTCAGAAAGCTTCTTTCCAGATTTCCTCTGAGGATATTTCCTTTTTCACCATAGACCTCTATGGGCTTCCAAATATCACTTTGCCAATTCCACAAGAACTGTCTTAGCGAAAGGCTTCTTGAGGGGAAAGCTGTAACTCTGTGAGATGAGTTCACAGAACACAAAGAAGTTTCTCAGAAAACTTCTTTCTCTTTGTTATGGGAGGATATTTCCTTTGGCCCTATAGTCTTCAAAGGGATTCTAAATATCTGCTCTCAGATTCCACAGAAATAAGGCTAGCAAAGAGATCCACGAAATACAGATGTAACTCTGTGAGTGGAAGTCACATATCACAGAGCAGTTTCTCAGAAAGCTTCTTTCCAGATTTCATTGGAGGATATTTCCTTTTTCACCATAGCCCTCTAAGGGGTTCCAAATATCACTTTGCCAATTCCACAAGAACTGTCTTAGCGAAAGGCTTCTTGAGGGGAAAGCTGTAACTCTGTGAGATGATTTCACAGAACACAAAGAAGTTTCTCAGAAAGCTTCTTTCTCTTTGTTATCGGAGGATATTTCCTTTGGCCCTATAGTCTACAAGGGGATTCTAAATATCTGCTTTCAGATTCCACAGAAATAAGGCTAGCAAAGAGATCCACGAAATACAGATGTAACTCTGTGAGTGGAAGTCACATATCACAGAGCAGTTTCTCAGAAAGCTTCTTTCCAGATTTCATTGGAGGATATTTCCTTTTTCACCATAGCCCTCTATGGGCTTCCAAATATCACTTTGCCAATTCCACAAGAACTGTCTTAGCGAAAGGCTTCTTGAGGGGAAAGCTGTAACTCTGTGAGATGATTTCACAGAACACAAAGAAGTTTCTCAGAAAGCTTCTTTCTCTTTGTTATCGTTGGATATTTCCTTTGGCCCTATAGTCTTCAAAGGGATCCGAAATATCTGTTCCCAGATTCCACAGAAATAAGGCTAGCAAAGAGATCCACGAAATACAGATGTAACTCTGTGAGTGGAAGTCACATATCACAGAGCAATTTCTCAGAAAGCTTCTTTCCAGATTTCGTCGGAGGATATTTCCTTTTTCACCATAGCCCTCTATGGGCTTCCAAATATCACTTTGCCAATTCCACAAGAACTGTCTTAGCGAAAAGCTTCTTGAGGGGAAAGCTGTAACTCTGTGAGATGATTTCTCAGAACACAAAGAAGTTTCTCCGAAAGCTTCTTTCTCTTTGTTATGGGAGGATATTTCCTTTGGCCCTATAGTCTTCAAAGGGATTCTAAATATCTGCTCTCAGATTGCACAGAAACAAGGCTAGCAAAGAGATCCACGAAATACAGATGTAACTCTCTGAGTGGAAGTCACATATCACAGAGCAGTTTCTCAGAAAGCTTCTTTCCAGATTTCATTGGAGGATATTTCCTTTTTCACCATAGCCCTCTACGGGCTTCCAAATATCACTTTGCCAATTCCACAAGAACTGTCTTAGCGAAAGGCTTCTTCAGGGGAAAGCTGTAACTCTGTGAGATGATTTCACAGAACACAAAGAAGTTTCTCAGAAAGCTTCTTTCTCTTTGTTATCGGAAGTTATTTCCTTTGGCCGTATAGTCTACAAGGGGATTCTAAATATCTGCTTTCAGATTCCACAGAAATAAGGCTAGCAAAGAGATCCACGAAATACAGATGTAACTCTGTGAGTGGAAGTCACATATCACAGAGCAGTTTCTCAGAAAGCTTCTTTCCATATTTCATCGGAGGATATTTCCTTTTTCACCGTAGCCCTCTAAGGGCTTCCAAATATCACTTTGCCAATTCCACAAGAACTGTCTTAGCGAAAGGCTTCTTGAGGGGAAAGCTGTAACTCTGTGAGATGATTTCACAGAACACAAAGAAGTTTCTCAGAAAGCTTCTTTCTCTTTGTTATGGGAGGATATTTCCTTTGGCCCTATATTCTTCAAAGGCATTCTAAATATCTGCTCTCAGATTCCACAGAAATAAGGCTAGCAAAGAGATCCACGAAATACAGATGTAACTCTGTGAGTGGAAGTCACATATCCCAGAGCAGTTTCTCAGAAAGCTTCTTTCCAGATTTCATCGGAGGATATTTCCTTTTTCACCATAGACCTCTATGGGCTTCCAAATATCACTTTGCCAATTCCACAAGAACTGTCTTAGCGAAAGGCTTCTTGAGGGGAAAGCTGTAACTCTGTGAGATGAGTTCACAGAACACAAAGAAGTTTCTCAGAAAACTTCTTTCTCTTTGTTATGGGAGGATATTTCCTTTGGCCCTATAGTCTTCAAAGGGATTCTAAATATCTGCTCTCAGATTCCACAGAAATAAGGCTAGCAAAGAGATCCACGAAATACAGATGTAACTCTGTGAGTGGAAGTCACATATCACAGAGCAGTTTCTCAGAAAGCTTCTTTCCAGATTTCATTGGAGGATATTTCCTTTTTCACCATAGCCCTCTAAGGGGTTCCAAATATCACTTTGCCAATTCCACAAGAACTGTCTTAGCGAAAGGCTTCTTGAGGGGAAAGCTGTAACTCTGTGAGATGATTTCACAGAACACAAAGAAGTTTCTCAGAAAGCTTCTTTCTCTTTGTTATCGGAGGATATTTCCTTTGGCCCTATAGTCTACAAGGGGATTCTAAATATCTGCTTTCAGATTCCACAGAAATAAGGCTAGCAAAGAGATCCACGAAATACAGATGTAACTCTGTGAGTGGAAGTCACATATCACAGAGCAGTTTCTCAGAAAGCTTCTTTCCAGATTTCTTTGGAGGATATTTCCTTTTTCACCATAGCCCTCTATGGGCTTCCAAATATCACTTTGCCAATTCCACAAGAACTGTCTTAGCGAAAGGCTTCTTGAGGGGAAAGCTGTAACTCTGTGAGATGATTTCACAGAACACAAAGAAGTTTCTCAGAAAGCTTCTTTCTCTTTGTTATCGTTGGATATTTCCTTTGGCCCTATAGTCTTCAAAGGGATCCGAAATATCTGTTCCCAGATTCCTCAGAAATAAGGCTAGCAAAGAGATCCACGAAATACAGATGTAACTCTGTGAGTGGAAGTCACATATCACAGAGCAATTTCTCAGAAAGCTTCTTTCCAGATTTCGTCGGAGGATATTTCCTTTTTCACCATAGCCCTCTATGGGCTTCCAAATATCACTTTGCCAATTCCACAAGAACTGTCTTAGCGAAAGGCTTCTTGAGTGTAAAGCTGTAACTCTGTGAGATGATTTCACAGAACACAAAGAAGTTTCTCAGAAAGCTTCTTTCTCTTTGTTATCGGAGGATATTTCCTTTGGCCCTATAGTCTTCAAAGGGATCCGAAATATCTGATTTCAGTTTCCACAGAAATAAGGCTAGCAAAGAGATCCACGAAATACAGATGTAACTCTGTGAGTGGAAGTCACATATCACAGAGCAGTTTCTCAGAAAGCTTCTTTCCAGATTTCATCTGAGGATATTTCCTTTTTCACCATAGCCCTCTATGGGCTTCCAAATATCACTTTGCCAATTCCACAAGAACTGTCTTAGCGAAAGGCTTCTTGAGGGGAAAGCTGTAACTCTGTGAGATGATTTCACAGAACACAAAGAAGTTTCTCAGAAAGCTTCTTTCTCTTTGTTATCGGAGGATATTTCCTTTGGCCCTATAGACTTCAAAGGGATCCGAAATATCTGTTCTCAGGATCCACAGAAATAAGGCTAGCAAAGAGATCCACGAAATACAGATGTAACTCTGTGAGTGGAAGTCACATATCACAGAGCAGTTTCTCAGAAAGCTTCTTTCCAGATTTCATCGGAGGATATTTCCTTTTTCACCATAGCCCTCTAAGGGCTTCCAAATATCACTTTGCCAATTCCACAAGAACTGTCTTAGCGAAAGGCTTCTTGAGGGGAAAGCTGTATCTCTTGAAGATGATTTCACAGAACACAAAGAAGTTTCTCAGAAAGCCTCTTTCTCTTTGTTATCGGAGGATATTTCCTTTGGCCCTATAGTCTTCAAAGGGATCCGAAATATCTGTTCTCAGATTCCACAGAAATAAGGCTAGCAAAGAGATCCACGAAATACAGATGTAACTCTGTGAGTGGAAGTCACATATCACAGAGCAGTTTCTCAGAAAGCTTCTTTCCAGATTTCATCGGAGGATATTTCCTTTTTCAGCATAGCACTCTATGGGCTTCCAAATATCACTTTGCCAATTCCACAAGAACTGGCTTAGCGAAAGGCTTCTTGAGGGGAAAGCTGTAACTCTGTGAGATGATTTCACAGAACACAAAGAAGTTTCTCAGAAAGCTTCTTTCTCTTTGTTATCGGAGGATATTTCCTTTGGCCCTATAGTCTTCAAAGGGATCCGAAATATCTGTTCTCAGATTCCACAGAAATAAAGCTAGCAAAGAGATCAACGAAATACAGATGTAACTCTGTGAGTGGAAGTCACCTATCACAGAGCAGTTTCTCAGAAAGCTTCTTTCCAGATTTCATAGGAGGATACTTCCTCTTTCACCATAGCCCTCTATGGGCTTCCAAATATCACTTTGACAATTCCACAAGAACTGTCTTAGCGAAAGGCTTCTTGAGGGGAAAGCTGTAACTCTGTGAGATTATTTCACAGAACACAAAGAAGTTTCTCAGAAAGCTTCTTTCTCTTTGTTATGGGAGGATATTTCCTTCGGCCCTATAGTCTTCAAAGGGATCCGAAATATCTGTTCTCAGATTCCACAGAAATAAGGCTAGCAAAGAGATCCACGAAACACAGATGTAACTCTGTGAGTGGAAGTCACATATCACAGAGCAGTTTCTCAGAAAGCTTCTTTCCAGATTTCATCGGAGAATATTTCCTTTTTCACCCTTGCCCTCTATGGGCTTCCAAATATCACTTTGCCAATTCCACAAGAACTGTCTTAGCGAAAGGCTTCTTGAGCGGAAAGCTGTAACTCGGTGAGATGATTTCACAGAACACAAAGAAGTTTCTCAGAAAGGTTCTTTCTCTTTGTTATCGGAGGATATTTCCTTTGTCCCTACAGTCTTCAAAGGGATCAGAAATATCTGTTCTCAGATTCCACAGAAATAAGGGTAGCAAAGAGATCCACGAAATACAGATGTAACTCTGTGAGTGGAAGTCACATATCACAGAGCAGTTTCTCAGAAAGCTTCTTTCCAGATTTCATCGGAGGATATTTCCTTTTTCACCATAGCCCTCTATGGGCTTCCAAATATCACTTTGCCAATTCCACAAGAACTGTCTTAGCGAAAGGCTTCTTGAGGGGAAAGCTGTAACTCTGTGAGATGATTTTACAGAACACAAAGAAGTTTCTCAGAAAGCCTCTTTCTCTTTGTTATCGGAGGATATTTCCTTTGGCCCTATAGTCTTCATAGGGATCCGAAATAACTGTTCTCAGATTCCACAGAAATAAGGCTAGCAAAGAGATCCACGAAATACAGATGTAACTCTGTGAGTGGAAGTCACATATCACAGAGCAGTTTCTCAGAAACTTCTTTCCAGATTTCATCGTAGGATATTTCCTTTTTCACCAAAGCCCTCTATGGGCTTCCAAATATCACTTTGCCAATTCCACAAGAACTGTCTTAGCGAAAGGCTTCATGAAGGGAAAGCTGTAACTCTGTGAGATAATTTCACAGAACACAAAGAAGTTTCTCAAAAAGCTTCTTTCTCTTCGTTATCGGACGATATTTCCTTTGGCCCTATAGTCTTCCAAGGGTATCGAAATATCTTTTCTCAGATTCCACAGAAATAAGGCTTGCAAAGAGATCCACCAAATACAGATGTAACTCTGTGAGTGGAAGTCACATATCACAGAGCAGTTTCGCAGAAAGCTTCTTTCCAGATTTCATCTGAGGATATTTCCTTTTTCACCATAGCCCTCTATGGGCTTCCAAATATCACTTTGCCAATTCCACAAGAACTGTCTTAGCGAAAGGACTCTTGAGAGGAAAGCTGTATCTCTTTGAGATGATTTCACAGAACACACAAAAGTTTCTCAGAAAGCTTCTTTCTCTTTGTTATTGGAGGATATTTCCTTTGACCCTAGGGTCTTCAAAGGGATCCGAAATATGAGTTCTCAGATTCCACAGAAATAAGGCTACCAATAAGATCCGCGAAATACAGATGTAACTCTGTGAGTGGAAGTCACACATCACAAAGCAGTTTCTCAGAAAGCTTCTTTCCAGTTTCTCTCGGAGGATGTTTTCTTTTTCACCATAGCCCTCTATGGGCTTCCAAATATCACTTTGCCAATTCCACAAGAACTGTCTTAGCGAAAGGCTTCTTGAGGGGAAAGCTGTAACTCTGTGAGATGATTTCACAGAACACAAAGAAATTAATCAGAAAGCTTCGTTCTCATTGTTATCGTAGGATATTTCCTTCGACCCCAGGGTCTTCAAAGGGATCCGAAATATGAGTTCTCAGATTCCACAGAAATAAGGCTATCAAAAAGATCCGCGAAATACACATGTAACTCTGTGAGTGGAAGTCACACATCACAAAGCAGTTTCTCAGAAAGCTTCTTTCCAGTTTCTCTCGGAGGATGTTTTCTTTTTCACCATAGCCGTCTATGGGCTTCCAAATATCACTTTGCCAATTCCACAAGAACTGTCTTAGCGAAAGGCTTCTTGAGGGGAAAGCTGTTACTCTGTGAGATGATTTCACAGAACACAATGAAGTTTCTCAGAAAGCTTCTTTCTCTTTGTTATCGGAGGATATTTCCTTCGACCCCATGGTCTACAAAGGGATCCGAAATATGAGTTCTCAGATTCCACAGAAATAAGGCTATCAAAAAGTTCCGCGAAATACAGATGTAACTCTGTGAGTTGAAGTCACACATTACAAAGCAGTTTCTCAGAAAGCTTCGTTCCAGTTTCTCTCGGAGGATGTTTTCTTTTTCACCATAGCCGTCTATGGGTTTCCAAATATCACTTTGCCAATTCCACAAGAACTGTCTTAGCGAAACGCTTCTTGAGGGGAAAGCTGTAACCCTGTGAGATGATTTCAGAGAACACGAAGAAGTTTCTCAGAAAGCTTCTTTCTCTTTGTTATCGCAGGTTATTTCCTTTGGCCCTATAGTCTTCAAAGGGATTCAAAATATCTGTTCTCAGATTCCACAGAACTAAGGCTAGCAAAGAGATCCACGAAATACAGATGTAACTCTGTGAGATGAATTACCAGAACACTAAGCAGTTTCTGAGAAAGCTTCTTTCCAGATTTCATCTGAGGATATTTCCTTTTTCGCCATAGCCGTCTATGGGCTTCCAAATATCACTTTGCCAATTCCACAAGAACTGCCTTACCTAAAGGCTTCTTGAAGGGAAAGCTGTAACTCAGGGAGATGATTTCACAGAACACAAAGAAGTTTTTCAGAAAGCGTCATTCTCTTTGTTATCGGAGGATATTTCCTTTGGCCCTATGGTCTTCAAAGGGATCCGAAATATCTGTTCTCAGATTCCACAGAAATAAGGCTAGCAAAGAGATCCACGAAATACAGATGTAACTCAGTGAGTGCAAGTCACATATCACAGAGCACTTTCTCAGAAAGCTTCTTTCTCTTTTTTATCGGAGGATATTTCCTTTTTCACAATAGCCCTCTAAGGTCGTCAAAATATCACTTTGCCAATTCCACAAGAACTGTCTTAGCGAAAGGCTTCTTGAAGGGAAAACTGTAACTCTGGGAGATGATTTCACAGAACACAAAGAAGTTTTTCAGAAAGCTGCTTTCTCTTTTTTATCGGAGGATACTTCCTTTGGCCCTATAGTCTTCAAAGGGATCCGAAATATCAGTTCTCAGATTCCACAGAAATAAGGCTAGCAAAGAGATCCACGAAATACAGATGTAACTCTGTGAGTGGAAGTCACATATCACAGAGCAGTTTCTCAGAAATCTTCTTTCCAGATTTCATTTGAGGATATTTCCTTTTTCAACATAGCCCTCTATGGGCTTCCAAATATCACTTTCCCAATTCCAAAAGAACTGTCTTAGCGAAAGGCTTCTTGAGGGGATAGCTGTGACTCTCTGAGATGATTTCACAAAACACAAAAAAGTTTCTCAGAAACTTTCTTTCTCTTTGTTATCGGAGGATATTTCCTTTGGCGCTATAGTCTTCATAGGGATCCGCAGTATCTTTTCTCAGATTCCTCAGAAATAAGGCTAGCAAAGAGATCCACGAAATTCAGATGTAACTCTGTGAGTGGAAGTCACATATCACAGAGCAGTTTCTCAGAAAGCTTCTTTCCAGATTTCATCAGAGGATATTTCCTTTTTCACCATAGCCCTCTATGGGCTTCCAAATATCACTTTGCCAATTCCACAAGAACTGTCTTAGTGAAAGGATTCTTGAGGGGAAAGCTGTAACTCTGGGACATGATTTCACAGAACACAAAGAAGTTTCTCAGAAAGCTTCTTTCTCTTTGTTATCGGACTGTATTTCCTTTGACCCTAGGGTCTTCAAAGGGATCCGAAATATGAGTTCTCAGATTCCACAGAAATAAGGCTATCAAAAAGATCCGCGAAATACAGATGTAACTCTGTGAGTGGAAGTCACACATCACAAAGCAGTTTCTCAGAAAGCTTCTTTCCAGTTTCTCTCGGAGGATGTTTTCTTTTTCACCATAGCCGTCTATGGGCTTCCAAATATCACTTTGCCAATTCCACAAGAACTGTCTTAGCGAAAGGCTTCTTGAGGGGAAAGCTGTAACTCTGTGAGATGGTTTCACAGAACACAAAGAAATTTCTCAGAAAGCTTCGTTCTCATTGTTATCGTAGGATATTTCCTTCGACCCCAGGGTCTTCAAAGGGATCCGAAATATGAGTTCTCAGATACCACAGAAATAAGGCTATCAAAAAGATCCGCGAAATACAGATGTAACTCTGTGAGTGGAAGTCACACATCACGAAGCAGTTTCTCAGAAAGCTTCGTTCCAGTTTCTCTCGGAGGATGATTTCTTTTTCACCATACCCGTCTATGGGCTTCCAAATATCACTTTGCCATTTCCACAAGAACTGTCTTAGCGAAAGGATTCTTGAAGAGAAAGCTGTAACTCTGTGAGATGATTTCACAGAACACAAGGAAGTTTCTCAGAAAGCTTCTTTCTCTTTGTTATCACAGGATATTTCCTTTGGCAATATAGACTTCAAAGGTATCTTAAATATCTGTTCTCAGATTTCACAGAAATAAGGCTATCAAAGAGATACTTGAAATACAGATTCAACTCTGTGAGATGAATTAACAGAACACTAAGCAGTTTCTCTGAAAGCTTCTTTCCAGATTTCATCTGAGGATATTTCCTTTTTCACCATAGCCCTCTATGGGCTTCCAAATATCACTTTGCCAATTCCACAAGAACTGTCTTAGCGAAAGGCTTCTTGATGGGAAAGATGTAACTCTGTGAGATGATTTCACAGAACACAAAGAAGTTTCTCAGAAAGCTTCTTTCTCTTTGTTATCGGAGGATATTTCCTTTGACCCTAGGGTCTTCGAAGGCATCCGAAATATGAGTTCTCAGATTCCACAGAAATAAGGCTATCAAAGAGATCCGCGAAATACAGATGTAACTCTGTGAGTGGAAGTCACACATCACAAAGAAGTTTCTCAGAAAGCTTCCTTCCAGTTTCTCCTGGAGGATGTTTTCTTTTTCACCATAGCCCTCTATGGGTTTCCAAATATAACTTTGACAATTCCACTAGAACTGTCTTAACGAAAGGCTTCTTGAGGGGAAAGCTGTAACTCTGTGAGTTGATTTCACAGAACACAAAGAAGTTTCTCAGAAAGCTTCTTTCTCTTTGTTATCGCAGGTTATTTCCTTTGGCCTTATAGTCTTCAAAGGAATCCGAAATGTCTGTTCTCAGATTCCACAGAAATAAGGCTAGCAAAGAGATCCTTGAAATACAGATGTAACTCTGTGAGATGAATTAAGAGAACAATAAGCAGTTTCTCAGAAAGCTTCTTTCCAGATTTCATCTGTGGATATTTCCTTTTTCAACATAGCCCTCTATGGGCTTCCAAATATCACTTTGCCAATTCCACAAGAACTGTCTTTGCGAAAGGGTTTTTGAGGGGAAAGCTGTAACTCCGGGAGATGATTTCACAGAACACAAAGAAGTTTCTCAGAAAGCTTCTTTCTCTTTGTTATGGGAGGATATTTCCTTTAGTCCTATAGTCTTCAAAGGGATCCGAAATATCTGTTCTCAGATTCCACAGAAATAAGGCTAGCTAAGAGATCCACGAAACACAGATGTAACTCTGTGAGTGGAAGTCACATATCACAGAGCAGTTTCTCAGAAAGCTTCTTTCCAGAATTCATTGGAGGATATTTCCTTTTTCACAATAGCCCTCTATGGGCTTCCAAATATCACTTTGCCAATTCCACAAGAACTGTCTTAGCGAAAGGCTTCTTGAGGGGAAAGCTGTAACTCTGTGAGATAATTTCACAGAACACAAAGAAGTTTCTCAGAAAGCTTCTTTCTCTTTGTTATGGGAGGATATTTCCTTTGGCCCTATAGTCTTCAAAGGAATCCGAAATATCTGTTCTCAGATTCCACAGAAATAAGGCTAGCAAAGAGATCCACGAAATACAGATGTAACTCTGTGAGTGGAAGTCACATATCACAGAGCAGTTTCTCAGAAAGCTTCTTTCCAGATTTCATTGGAGGATATTTCCTTTTTCACAATAGCCCTCTATTCGCTTCCAAATATCACTTTGCCAATTCCACAAGAACTGTCTTAGCAAAAGGCTTCTTGAGGGGAAAGCTGTAACTCTGGGAGATGATTTCACAGAACACAAAGACGTTTCTCAGAAAGCTTCTTTCTCTTTGTTATCGGAGGATATTTCATTTGGCCCTATAGTCTTCAAAGGGATCCGAAATATCTGTTCTCAGATTCCACAGAAATAAGGCTAGCAAAGAGATCCACGAAATACAGACGTAACTCTGTGAGTGGAAGTCTCATATCACAGAGCAGTTTCTCAGAAAGCTTCTTTCCAGATTTCATCGGAGGATATTTCCTTTTTCACCAAAGCCCTCTATGGGCTTCCAAATATCACTTTGCCAATTCCACAAGAACTGTCTTAGCGAACGGCTTCTTGAGGGGAAAGCTGTAACTCTGGGAGATGATTTCACAGAACACAAAGAAGTTTCTCGAAAAGCTTCTTTCTCTTTGTTATGGGAGGATATTTCCTTTGTCCCTATAGTCTTCAAACGGATCCGAAATATCTGTTCTCAGATTCCACAGAAATAAGGCTAGCAAAGAGATCCACGAAATACAGATGTAACTCTGTGAGTGGAAGTCACATATCACAGAGCAGTTTCTCAGAAAGCTTCTTTCCAGATTTCATCGGAGGATATTTCCTTTTTCACCATAGCCCTCTATGGGCTTCCAAATATCACTTTGCCAATTCCACAAGAACTGTCTTAGCGAAAGGCTTCTTGAGGGGAAAGCTGTAACTCTGTGAGATGATTTCACAGAACACAAAGAAGTTTCTCAGAAAGCTTCTTTCTCTTTGTTATCAGAGGATATTTCCTTTGGCCCTATAGTCTTCAAAGGAATCCGAAATATCTGTTCTCAGATTCCACAGAAATAAGGCTAGCAAAGAGATCCACGAATTACAGATGTAACTCTGTGAGTGGAAGTCACATATCACAGAGCAGTTTCTCAGAAAGCTTCTATCCAGATTTCATTGGAGGATATTTCCTTTTTCACAACAGCCCTCTATGGGCTTCCAAATATCACTTTGACAATTCCACAAGAACTGTCTTAGCGAAAGGCTTCTTGAGGGGAAACCTGTAACTCTGTGAGATGATTTCACAGAACACAAAGAAATTTCTCAGAAAGCTTCGTTCTCATTGTTATCGTAGGATATTTCCTTCGACCCCAGGGTCTTCAAAGGGATCCGAAATATGAGTTCTCAGATTCCACAGAAATAAGGCTATCAAAAAGATCCGCGAAATACAGATGTAACTCTGTGAGTGGAAGTCACACATCACAAAGCAGTTTCTCAGAAAGCTTCTTTCCAGTTTCTCTCGGAGGATGTTTTCTTTTTCACCATAGCCGTCTATGGGCTTCCAAATATCACTTTGCCAATTCCACAAGAACTGTCTTAGCGAAAGGCTTCTTGAGGGGAAAGCTGTAACTCTGTGAGATGATTTCACAGAACACAATGAAGTTTCTCAGAAAGCTTCTTTCTCTTTGTTATCGGAGGATATTTCCTTCGACCCCATGGTCTACAAAGGGATCCGAAATATGAGTTCTCAGATTCCACAGAAATAAGGCTATCAAAAAGTTCCGCGAAATACAGATGTAACTCTGTGAGTTGAAGTCACACATTACAAAGCAGTTTCTCAGAAAGCTTCGTTCCAGTTTCTCTCGGAGGATGTTTTCTTTTTCACCATAGCCGTCTATGGGCTTCCAAATATCACTTTGCCAATTCCACAAGAACTGTCTTAGCGAAACGCTTCTTGAGGGGAAAGCTGTAACCCTGTGAGATGATTTCAGAGAACATGAAGAAGTTTCTCAGAAAGCTTCTTTCTCTTTGTTATCGCAGGTTATTTCCTTTGGCCCTATAGTCTTCAAAGGGATTCAAAATATCTGTTCTCAGATTCCACAGAAATAAGGCTAGCAAAGAGATCCACGAAATACAGATGTAACTCTGTGAGATGAATTACCAGAACACTAAGCAGTTTCTGAGAAAGCTTCTTTCCAGATTTCATCTGAGGATATTTCCTTTTTCACCATAGCCGTCTATGGGCTTCCAAATATCACTTTGCCAATTCCACAAGAACTGCCTTACCTAAAGGCTTCTTTAAGGGAAAGCTGTAACTCAGGGAGATGATTTCACAGAACACAAAGAAGTTTTTCAGAAAGCGTCATTCTCTTTGTTATCGGAGGATATTTCCTTTGGCCCTATGGTCTTCAAAGGGATCCGAAATATCTGTTCTCAGATTCCACAGAAATAAGGCTAGCAAAGAGATCCACGAAATACAGATGTAACTCAGTGAGTGCAAGTCACATATCACAGAGCACTTTCTCAGAAAGCTTCTTTCTCTTTTTTATCGGAGGATATTTCCTTTTTCACAATAGCCCTCTAAGGGCGTCAAAATATCACTTTGCCAATTCCACAAGAACTGTCTTAGCGAAAGGCTTCTTGAAGGGAAAACTGTAACTCTGGGAGATGATTTCACAGAACACAAAGAAGTTTTTCAGAAAGCTGCTTTCTCTTTTTTATCGGAGGATACTTCCTTTGGCCCTATAGTCTTCAAAGGGATCCGAAATATCAGTTCTCAGATTCCACAGAAATAAGGCTAGCAAAGAGATCCACGAAATTCAGATGTAACTCTGTGAGTGGAAGTCACATATCACAGAGCAGTTTCTCAGAAAGCTTCTTTCCAGATTTCATCAGAGGATATTTCCTTTTTCACCATAGCCCTCTATGGGCTTCCAAATATCACTTTGCCAATTCCACAAGAACTGTCTTAGTGAAAGGATTCTTGAGGGGAAAGCTGTAACTCTGGGACATGATTTCACAGAACACAAAGAAGTTTCTCAGAAAGCTTCTTTCTCTTTGTTATCGGACTGTATTTCCTTTGACCCTAGGGTCTTCAAAGGGATCCGAAATATGAGTTCTCAGATTCCACAGAAATAAGGCTATCAAAAAGATCCGCGAAATACAGATGTAACTCTGTGAGTGGAAGTCACACATCACAAAGCAGTTTCTCAGAAAGCTTCTTTCCAGTTTCTCTCGGAGGATGTTTTCTTTTTCACCATAGCCCTCTATGGGCTTCCAAATATCACTTTGCCAATTCCACAAGAACTGTCTTAGCGAAAGGCTTCTTGAGGGGAAAGCTGTAACTCTGTGAGATGGTTTCACAGAACACAAAGAAATTTCTCAGAAAGCTTCGTTCTCATTGTTATCGTAGGATATTTCCTTCGACCCCAGGGTCTTCAAAGGGATCCGAAATATGAGTTCTCAGATACCACAGAAATAAGGCTATCAAAAAGATCCGCGAAATACAGATGTAACTCTGTGAGTGGAAGTCACACATCACGAAGCAGTTTCTCAGAAAGCTTCGTTCCAGTTTCTCTCGGAGGATGATTTCTTTTTCACCATACCCGTCTATGGGCTTCCAAATATCACTTTGCCATTTCCACAAGAACTGTCTTAGCGAAAGGATTCTTGAAGAGAAAGCTGTAACTCTGTGAGATGATTTCACAGAACACAAAGAAGTTTCTCAGAAAGCTTCTTTCTCTTTGTTATCACAGGATATTTCCTTTGGCAATATAGACTTCAAAGGTATCTTAAATATCTGTTCTCAGATTTCACAGAAATAAGGCTATCAAAGAGATACTTGAAATACAGATTCAACTCTGTGAGATGAATTAACAGAACACTAAGCAGTTTCTCTGAAAGCTTCTTTCCAGATTTCATCTGAGGATATTTCCTTTTTCACCATAGCCCTCTATGGGCTTCCAAATATCACTTTGCCAATTCCACAAGAACTGTCTTAGCGAAAGGCTTCTTGATGGGAAAGATGTAACTCTGTGAGATGATTTCACAGAACACAAAGAAGTTTCTCAGAAAGCTTCTTTCTCTTTGTTATCGGAGGATATTTCCTTTGACCCTAGGGTCTTCGAAGGCATCCGAAATATGAGTTCTCAGATTCCACAGAAATAAGGCTATCAAAGAGATCCGCGAAATACAGATGTAACTCTGTGAGTGGAAGTCACACATCACAAAGAAGTTTCTCAGAAAGCTTCCTTCCAGTTTCTCCTGGAGGATGTTTTCTTTTTCACCATAGCCCTCTATGGGTTTCCAAATATAACTTTGACAATTCCACTAGAACTGTCTTAACGAAAGGCTTCTTGAGGGGAAAGCTGTAACTCTGTGAGTTGATTTCACAGAACACAAAGAAGTTTCTCAGAAAGCTTCTTTCTCTTTGTTATCGCAGGTTATTTCCTTTGGCCCTATAGTCTTCAAAGGAATCCGTAATGTCTGTTCTCAGATTCCACAGAAATAAGGCTAGCAAAGAGATCCTTGAAATACAGATGTAACTCTGTGAGATGAATTAAGAGAACAATAAGCAGTTTCTCAGAAAGCTTCTTTCCAGATTTCATCTGTGGATATTTCCTTTTTCAACATAGCCCTCTATGGGCTTCCAAATATCACTTTGCCAATTCCACAAGAACTGTCTTTGCGAAAGGGTTTTTGAGGGGAAAGCTGTAACTCCGGGAGATGATTTCACAGAACACAAAGAAGTTTCTCAGAAAGCTTCTTTCTCTTTGTTATGGGAGGATATTTCCTTTGGTCCTATAGTCTTCAAAGGGATCCGAAATATCTGTTCTCAGATTCCACAGAAATAAGGCTAGCTAAGAGATCCACGAAACACAGATGTAACTCTGTGAGTGGAAGTCACATATCACAGAGCAGTTTCTCAGAAAGCTTCTTTCCAGAATTCATTGGAGGATATTTCCTTTTTCACAATAGCCCTCTATGGGCTTCCAAATATCACTTTGCCAATTCCACAAGAACTGTCTTAGCGAAAGGCTTCTTGAGGGGAAAGCTGTAACTCTGTGAGATAATTTCACAGAACACAAAGAAGTTTCTCAGAAAGCTTCTTTCTCTTTGTTATGGGAGGATATTTCCTTTGGCCCTATAGTCTTCAAAGGAATCCGAAATATCTGTTCTCAGATTCCACAGAAATAAGGCTAGCAAAGAGATCCACGAAATACAGATGTAACTCTGTGAGTGGAAGTCACATATCACAGAGCAGTTTCTCAGAAAGCTTCTTTCCAGATTTCATTGGAGGATATTTCCTTTTTCACAATAGCCCTCTATTCGCTTCCAAATATCACTTTGCCAATTCCACAAGAACTGTCTTAGCAAAAGGCTTCTTGAGGGGAAAGCTGTAACTCTGGGAGATGATTTCACAGAACACAAAGACGTTTCTCAGAAAGCTTCTTTCTCTTTGTTATCGGAGGATATTTCATTTGGCCCTATAGTCTTCAAAGGGATCCGAAATATCTGTTCTCAGATTCCACAGAAATAAGGCTAGCAAAGAGATCCACGAAATACAGACGTAACTCTGTGAGTGGAAGTCTCATATCACAGAGCAGTTTCTCAGAAAGCTTCTTTCCAGATTTCATCGGAGGATATTTCCTTTTTCACCAAAGCCCTCTATGGGCTTCCAAATATCACTTTGCCAATTCCACAAGAACTGTCTTAGCGAACGGCTTCTTGAGGGGAAAGCTGTAACTCTGGGAGATGATTTCACAGAACACAAAGAAGTTTCTCGAAAAGCTTCTTTCTCTTTGTTATGGGAGGATATTTCCTTTGTCCCTATAGTCTTCAAACGGATCCGAAATATCTGTTCTCAGATTCCACAGAAATAAGGCTAGCAAAGAGATCCACGAAATACAGATGTAACTCTGTGAGTGGAAGTCACATATCACAGAGCAGTTTCTCAGAAAGCTTCTTTCCAGATTTCATCGGAGGATATTTCCTTTTTCACCATAGCCCTCTATGGGCTTCCAAATATCACTTTGCCAATTCCACAAGAACTGTCTTAGCGAAAGGCTTCTTGAGGGGAAAGCTGTAACTCTGTGAGATGATTTCACAGAACACAAAGAAGTTTCTCAGAAAGCTTCTTTCTCTTTGTTATCAGAGGATATTTCCTTTGGCCCTATAGTCTTCAAAGGAATCCGAAATATCTGTTCTCAGATTCCACAGAAATAAGGCTAGCAAAGAGATCCACGAATTACAGATGTAACTCTGTGAGTGGAAGTCACATATCACAGAGCAGTTTCTCAGAAAGCTTCTATCCAGATTTCATTGGAGGATATTTCCTTTTTCACAACAGCCCTCTATGGGCTTCCAAATATCACTTTGACAATTCCACAAGAACTGTCTTAGCGAAACGCTTCTTGAGGGGAAAGCTGTAACTCTGGGAGATGATTTCACAGAACACAAAGAAGTTTCTCAGAGAGCTTCTTTCTCTTTGTTATCGGAGGATATTTCTTTGGCCCAATAGTCTTCCAAGGGATCCGAAATATCTGTTCTCAGATTCCACAGAAATAAGGCTAGCAAAGAGATCCACGAAATACAGATGTAACTCTGTGAGTGGAAGTCACATATCACAGAGCAGTTTCTCAGAAAGCTTCTTTCCAGATTTCATCTGAGGATATTTCCCTTTTCACCATAGCCCTCTATGGGCTTCCAAATATCACTTTGCCAATTCCACAAGAACTGTCTTAGAGAAAGGCTTCTTGAGGGGAAAACTGTAACTCTGTGAGATGATTTCACAGAACACAAAGAAGTTTCTCAGAAAGCTTCCTTCTCTTTGTTATGGGAGGATATTTCCTTTGTCCCTATAGTCTTCAAACGGATCCGAAATATCTGTTCTCAGATTCCACAGAAATAAGGCTAGCAAAGAGATCTCCGAAATACAGATGTAACTCTCTGAGTGGAAGTCAAATATCACAGAGCAGTTTCTCAGAATGCTTCTTTCCAGATTTCATCGGAGGATATTTCCTTTTTCACCATAGCCCTCTATGGGCTTCCAAATATCACTTTGCCAATTCCACAAGAACTGTCTTAGCGAAAGGCTTCTTGAGGGGTAAGCTGTAACTCTGTGAGATGATTTCACAGTACACAAAGAAGTTTCTCAGAAAGCTTCTTTCTCTTTGTTATCGGAGGATATTTCCTTTGGCCCTATAGTCTTCAAAGCTATCCGAAATATCTGTTCTCAGATTCCACAGATATAAGGCTAGCAAAGAGATCCACGAAATACAGATGTAACTCTGTGAGTGGAAGTCACATATCACAGAGCAGTTTCTCAGAAAGCTTCTTTGCAGATTTCATCGGAGGATATTTCCTTTGTCACCATAGCCCTCTATGGGCTTCCAAATATCACTTGGCCAATTCCACAAGAACTGTCTTAGCGAAAGGCTTCTTGAGGGGAAAGCTGTAACTCTGTGAGATGATTTCACAGAACACAAAGAAGTTTCTCAGAAAGCTTCTTTCTCTTTGTTTTCGCAGGATATTTCCTTTGGCCCTATAGTCTTCAAAGGGATCCGAAATATCTGTTCTCAGATTCCACAGAAATCAGGCTAGCAAAGAGATCCACGAAATACAGATGTAACTCTGTGAGTGGAAGTAACATATCACAAAGCAGTTTCTCAGAAAGCTTCTTTCCAGATTTCATCTGAGGATATTTCCTTTTTCACCATAGCCCTCTAAGGGCTTCCAAATATCACTTTGCCAATTCCACAAGAACTGTCTTAGCGAAAGGCTTCTTGAGTGTAAAGCTGTAACTCTGTGAGATGATTTCACAGAACACAAAGAAGTTTCTCAGAAAGCTTCTTTCTCTTTGTTATCGGAGGATATTTCCTTTGGCCCTATAGTCTTCAAAGGGATCCGAAATATCTGTTCTCAGATTCCACAGAAATAAGGCTAGCAAAGAGATCCACGAAATACAGATGTAACTCTGTGAGTGAAAGTCACATATCACAGAGCAGTTTCTCAGAAAGCTTCTTTCCAGATTTCATCGTAGGATATTCCTTTTTCACCGTAGCCCCCTATGGGCTTCCAAGTGTCACTTTTCCAATTGCACAAGAACTGTATTAGCGAAAGGCTTCTTGAGGGGAAAGCTGTAACTCTGTGAGATGATTTCACAGAACACAAAGAAGTTTCTCAGAAAGCTTCTTTCTCTTTGTTATCGGAGAATATTTCCTTTGGCCCTATAGTCTTCAAAGGGATCCGAAATATCTGCTCTCAGATTCCACAGAATAAGACTAGCAAAGAGATCCACGAAATACTGATGTAACTCTGTGAGTGGAAGTCACATATCACAGAGCAGTTTCTCAGAAAGCTTCTTTCCAGATTTCATCGGAGGATATTTCCTTTTTCACCATAGCCCTCTATGGGCTTCCAAATATCACTTTGCCAATTCCACAACAACTGTCTTAGCGAAAGGCTTCTTGAGGGGAAAGTTGTAACTCTGTGAGATGATTTCACAGAACACAAAGAGGTTTCTCGGAAAGCTTCTTTCTCTTTCTTATCGGAGGATATTTACTTTGGCCCTATAGTCTTCAAAGGGATCCGAAATATCTGTTCTCAGATTCCACAGAAATAAGGCTAGCAAAGAGATCCACGAAATACAGATGTAACTCTGTGAGTGGAAGTCACATATCACAGAGCAGTTTCTCAGAAAGCTTCTTTCCAGATTTCATTGGAGGATATTTCCTTTTTCACAATAGCCCTCTATGGGCTTCCAAATATCACTTTGCCAATTCCACAAGAACTGTCTTAGCGAAAGGCTTCTTGAGGGGAAAGCTGTAACTCTGTGAGATGATTTCACAGAACACAAAGAAGTTTCTCAGAAAGCTTCTTGCTCTTTGTTATGGGAGGATATTTCCTTTGGCCCTATATTCTTCAAAGGGATTCTAAATATCTGCTCTCAGATTCCACAGAAATAAGGCTAGCAAAGAGATCCACGAAATACAGATGTAACTCTGTGAGTGGAAGTCACATATCACAGAGCAGTTTCTCAGAAAGCTTCTTTCCAGATTTCATCGGAGGATATTTCCTTTTTCACCATAGCCCTCTATGGGCTTCGAAATATCACTTTGCCAATTCCACAAGAACTGTCTTAGCGAAAGGCTTCTTGAGGGGAAAGCTGTAACTCTGTGAGATGATTTCACAGAACACAAAGAAGTTTCTCAGAAAGCTTCTTTCTCTTTGTTATCTTAGGATATTTCCTTTGGCCCTATAGCCTACAAGGGGATTCTATATATCTGCTTTCAGATTCCACAGAAATAAGGCTAGCAAAGAGATCCACGAAATACAGATGTAACTCTGTGAGTGGAAGTCACATATCACAGAGCAGTTTCTCAGAAAGCTTCTTTCCAGATTTCATCGGAGGATATTTCCTTTTTCACCATAGCCCTCTATGGGCTTCCAAATATCACTTTGCCAATTCCACAAGAACTGTCTTAGCGAAAGGCTTCTTGAGGGGAAAGCTGTAACTCTGTGAGATGATTTCACAGAACACAAAGAAGTTTCTCAGAAAGCTTCTTTCTCTTTGTTATCGGAGGATATTTCCTTTTGCCCTGTAGTCTTCAAAGGGATCCGAAATATCTCTTCTCAGATTCCACAGAAATAAGGCTAGCAAATAGATCCACGAAATACAGATGTAACTCTGTGAGTGGAAGTCACATATCACAGAGCAGTTTCTCAGAAAGCTTCTTTCCAGATTTCATCGGAGGATATTTCCTTTTTCACCATAGCCCTCTATGGGCTTCCAAATATCACTTTGCCAATTCCACAAGAACTGTCTTAGCGAAAGTCTCCTTGAGGGGAAAGCTGTAACTCTGTGAGATGAGTTCACAGAACACAAAGAAGTTTCTCAGAAAGCTTCTTTCTCTTTGTTATGGGAGGATATTTCCTTTGGCCCTATAGTCTTCAAAGGGATTCTAAATATCTGCTCTCAGATTCCACAGAAATAAGGCTAGCAAAGAGATCCACGAAATACAGATGTAACTCTGTGAGTGGAAGTCACATATCACAGAGCAATTTCTCAGAAAGCTTCTTTCCAGATTTCATCTGATGATATTTCCTATTTCATCATAGCCCTCTATGGGCTTCCAAATATCACTTTGCCAATTCCACAAGAACTGTCTTAGCGAAAGGCTTCTTGAGGGGAAAGCTGTAACTCTGTGAGATGATTTCACAGAACACAAAGAAGTTTCTCAGAAAGCTTCTTTCTCTTTGTTATCGTTGGATATTTCCTTTGGCCCTATAGTCTTCAAAGGGATCCGAAATATCTGTTCCCAGATTCCACAGAAATAAGGCTAGCAAAGAGATCCACGAAATACAGATGTAACTCTGTGAGTGGAAGTCACATATCACAGAGCAGTTTCTCAGAAAGCTTCTTTCCAGATTTCATCTGAGGATATTTCCTTTTTCACCATAGCCCTCTATGGGCTTCCAAATATCACTTTGCCAATTCCACAAGAACTGTCTTAGCGAAAGGCTTCTTGAGGGGAAAGCTGTAACTCTGTGAGATGATTTCACAGAACACAAAGAAGTTTCTCAGAAAGCTTCTTTCTCTTTGTTATCGGAGGATATTTCCTTTGGCCCTATAGTCTTCAATGGGATCCGAAATATCTGTTCTCAGATTCCACAGAAATAAGGCTAGCAAAGAGATCCACGAAATACAGATGTAACTCTGTGAGTGGAAGTCACATATCACAGAGCAGTTTCTCAGAAAGCTTCTTTCCAGATTTCATCGGAGGATATTTCGTTTTTCACCGTAGCCTTCTATGGCAACCAAATATCACTTTGCCAATTCCACAATAACTGTCTTAGCGAAAGGCTTCTTGAGGGGAAAGCTGTAACTCTGTGAGATGATTTCACAGAACACAAAGAAGTTTCTCAGAAAGCTTCTTTCTCTTTGTTATCGGAGGATATTTCCTTTGGCCCTATAGTCTTCAAAGGGATCCGAAATATCTGTTCTCAGATTCCACAGAAATAAGGCTAGCAAAGAGATCCACGAAATACAGATGTAACTCTGTGAGTGGAAGTCACATATCACAGAGCAGTTTCTCAGAAAGCTTCTTTCCAGATTTCATCGGAGGATATTTCCTTTTTCACCGTAGCCCTCTAGGGCAAACAAATATCACTTTGCCAATTCCACAAGAACTGTCTTAGCGAAAGGCTTCTTGAGGGGAATGCTGTTACTCTGTGAGATGATTTCACAGAACCCAAAGAAGTTTCTCAGAAAGCTTTTTTCTCTTTGTTATCGGAGGATATTTCCTTTGGCCCTATATTCCTCAAAGGGATTCTAAATATCTGCTCTCAGATTCCACAGAAATAAGGCTGGCAAAGAGATCCATGAAATACAGATGTAACTCTGTGAGTGGAAGTCACATATCACAGAGCAGTTTCTCAGAAAGCTTCTTTCCAGATTTCCTCTGAGGATATTTCCTTTTTCACCATAGACCTCTATGGGCTTCCAAATATCACTTTGCCAATTCCACAAGAACTGTCTTAGCGAAAGGCTTCTTGAGGGGAAAGCTGTAACTCTGTGAGATGAGTTCACAGAACACAAAGAAGTTTCTCAGAAAACTTCTTTCTCTTTGTTATGGGAGGATATTTCCTTTGGCCCTATAGTCTTCAAAGGGATTCTAAATATCTGCTCTCAGATTCCACAGAAATAAGGCTAGCAAAGAGATCCACGAAATACAGATGTAACTCTGTGAGTGGAAGTCACATATCACAGAGCAGTTTCTCAGAAAGCTTCTTTCCAGATTTCATTGGAGGATATTTCCTTTTTCACCATAGCCCTCTAAGGGGTTCCAAATATCACTTTGCCAATTCCACAAGAACTGTCTTAGCGAAAGGCTTCTTGAGGGGAAAGCTGTAACTCTGTGAGATGATTTCACAGAACACAAAGAAGTTTCTCAGAAAGCTTCTTTCTCTTTGTTATCGGAGGATATTTCCTTTGGCCCTATAGTCTACAAGGGGATTCTAAATATCTGCTTTCAGATTCCACAGAAATAAGGCTAGCAAAGAGATCCACGAAATACAGATGTAACTCTGTGAGTGGAAGTCACATATCACAGAGCAGTTTCTCAGAAAGCTTCTTTCCAGATTTCATTGGAGGATATTTCCTTTTTCACCATAGCCCTCTATGGGCTTCCAAATATCACTTTGCCAATTCCACAAGAACTGTCTTAGCGAAAGGCTTCTTGAGGGGAAAGCTGTAACTCTGTGAGATGATTTCACAGAACACAAAGAAGTTTCTCAGAAAGCTTCTTTCTCTTTGTTATCGTTGGATATTTCCTTTGGCCCTATAGTCTTCAAAGGGATCCGAAATATCTGTTCCCAGATTCCACAGAAATAAGGCTAGCAAAGAGATCCACGAAATACAGATGTAACTCTGTGAGTGGAAGTCACATATCACAGAGCAATTTCTCAGAAAGCTTCTTTCCAGATTTCGTCGGAGGATATTTCCTTTTTCACCATAGCCCTCTATGGGCTTCCAAATATCACTTTGCCAATTCCACAAGAACTGTCTTAGCGAAAAGCTTCTTGAGGGGAAAGCTGTAACTCTGTGAGATGATTTCTCAGAACACAAAGAAGTTTCTCCGAAAGCTTCTTTCTCTTTGTTATGGGAGGATATTTCCTTTGGCCCTATAGTCTTCAAAGGGATTCTAAATATCTGCTCTCAGATTGCACAGAAACAAGGCTAGCAAAGAGATCCACGAAATACAGATGTAACTCTCTGAGTGGAAGTCACATATCACAGAGCAGTTTCTCAGAAAGCTTCTTTCCAGATTTCATTGGAGGATATTTCCTTTTTCACCATAGCCCTCTACGGGCTTCCAAATATCACTTTGCCAATTCCACAAGAACTGTCTTAGCGAAAGGCTTCTTCAGGGGAAAGCTGTAACTCTGTGAGATGATTTCACAGAACACAAAGAAGTTTCTCAGAAAGCTTCTTTCTCTTTGTTATCGGAAGTTATTTCCTTTGGCCGTATAGTCTACAAGGGGATTCTAAATATCTGCTTTCAGATTCCACAGAAATAAGGCTAGCAAAGAGATCCACGAAATACAGATGTAACTCTGTGAGTGGAAGTCACATATCACAGAGCAGTTTCTCAGAAAGCTTCTTTCCATATTTCATCGGAGGATATTTCCTTTTTCACCGTAGCCCTCTAAGGGCTTCCAAATATCACTTTGCCAATTCCACAAGAACTGTCTTAGCGAAAGGCTTCTTGAGGGGAAAGCTGTAACTCTGTGAGATGATTTCACAGAACACAAAGAAGTTTCTCAGAAAGCTTCTTTCTCTTTGTTATGGGAGGATATTTCCTTTGGCCCTATATTCTTCAAAGGCATTCTAAATATCTGCTCTCAGATTCCACAGAAATAAGGCTAGCAAAGAGATCCACGAAATACAGATGTAACTCTGTGAGTGGAAGTCACATATCCCAGAGCAGTTTCTCAGAAAGCTTCTTTCCAGATTTCATCGGAGGATATTTCCTTTTTCACCATAGACCTCTATGGGCTTCCAAATATCACTTTGCCAATTCCACAAGAACTGTCTTAGCGAAAGGCTTCTTGAGGGGAAAGCTGTAACTCTGTGAGATGAGTTCACAGAACACAAAGAAGTTTCTCAGAAAACTTCTTTCTCTTTGTTATGGGAGGATATTTCCTTTGGCCCTATAGTCTTCAAAGGGATTCTAAATATCTGCTCTCAGATTCCACAGAAATAAGGCTAGCAAAGAGATCCACGAAATACAGATGTAACTCTGTGAGTGGAAGTCACATATCACAGAGCAGTTTCTCAGAAAGCTTCTTTCCAGATTTCATTGGAGGATATTTCCTTTTTCACCATAGCCCTCTAAGGGGTTCCAAATATCACTTTGCCAATTCCACAAGAACTGTCTTAGCGAAAGGCTTCTTGAGGGGAAAGCTGTAACTCTGTGAGATGATTTCACAGAACACAAAGAAGTTTCTCAGAAAGCTTCTTTCTCTTTGTTATCGGAGGATATTTCCTTTGGCCCTATAGTCTACAAGGGGATTCTAAATATCTGCTTTCAGATTCCACAGAAATAAGGCTAGCAAAGAGATCCACGAAATACAGATGTAACTCTGTGAGTGGAAGTCACATATCACAGAGCAGTTTCTCAGAAAGCTTCTTTCCAGATTTCTTTGGAGGATATTTCCTTTTTCACCATAGCCCTCTATGGGCTTCCAAATATCACTTTGCCAATTCCACAAGAACTGTCTTAGCGAAAGGCTTCTTGAGGGGAAAGCTGTAACTCTGTGAGATGATTTCACAGAACACAAAGAAGTTTCTCAGAAAGCTTCTTTCTCTTTGTTATCGTTGGATATTTCCTTTGGCCCTATAGTCTTCAAAGGGATCCGAAATATCTGTTCCCAGATTCCTCAGAAATAAGGCTAGCAAAGAGATCCACGAAATACAGATGTAACTCTGTGAGTGGAAGTCACATATCACAGAGCAATTTCTCAGAAAGCTTCTTTCCAGATTTCGTCGGAGGATATTTCCTTTTTCACCATAGCCCTCTATGGGCTTCCAAATATCACTTTGCCAATTCCACAAGAACTGTCTTAGCGAAAAGCTTCTTGAGGGGAAAGCTGTAACTCTGTGAGATGATTTCTCAGAACACAAAGAAGTTTCTCAGAAAGCTTCTTTCTCTTTGTTATGGGAGGATATTTCCTTTGGCCCTATAGTCTTCAAAGGGATTCTAAATATCTGCTCTCAGATTCCACAGAAATAAGGCTAGCAAAGAGATCCACGAAATACAGATGTAACTCTGTGAGTGGAAGTCACATATCACAGAGCAGTTTCTCAGAAAGCTTCTTTCCAGATTTCATCCGAGGATATTTCCTTTTTCACCGTAGCCCTCAATGGGCTTCCATATATCACTTTGCCAATTCCACAAGAACTGTCTTAGCGAAAGGCTTCTTGAGGGGAAAGCTGTAACTCTGTGAGATGATTTCACAGAACACAAAGAAGTTTCTCAGAAAGCTTCTTTCTCTTTGTTATGCGAGGATATTTCCTTTGGCCCTATAGTCTTCAAAGGGATTCTAAATATCTGCTCTCAGATTCCACAGAAATAAGGCTAGCAAAGAGATCCACGAAATACAGATGTAACTCTGTGAGTGGAAGTCACATATCACAGAGCAGTTTCTCAGAAAGCTTCTTTCCAGATTTCATTGGAGGATATTTCCTTTTTCACCATAGCCCTCTACGGGCTTCCAAATATCACTTTGCCAATTCCACAAGAACTGTCTTAGCGAAAGGCTTCTTCAGGGGAACGCTGTAACTCTGTGAGATGATTTCACAGAACACAAAGAAGTTTCTCAGAAAGCTTCTTTCTCTTTGTTATAGGAGGATATTTCCTTTGGCCCTATAGTCTTCAAAGGGATCCGAAATATCTGTTCTCAGATTCCACAGAAATAAGGCTAGCAAAGAGATCCACGAAATACAGATGTAACTCTGTGAGTGGAAGTCACATATCACAGAGCAGTTTCTCAAAAAGCTTCTTTCCAGATTTCATCGGAGGATATTTCCTTTTTCACCGTAGCCCTCTAAGGGCTTCCAAATATCACTTTGCCAATTCCACAAGAACTGTCTTAGCGAAAGGCTTCTTGAGGGGAAAGCTGTAACTCTGGGAGATGATTTCACAGAACACAAAGAAGTTTCTCAGAAAGCTTCTTTCTCTTTGTTATGGGAGGATATTTCCTTTGGCCCTATATTCTTGAAAGGGATTCTAAATATCTGCTCTCAGATTCCACAGAAATAAGGCTAGCAAAGAGATCCACGATATCCAGATGTAACTCTGTGAGTGGAAGTCACATATCACAGAGCAGTTTCTCAGAAAGCTTCTTTCCAGATTTCATCGGAGGATATTTCCTTTTTCACCATAGCCCTCTATGGGCTTCCAAATATCACTTTGCCAATTCCACAAGAACTGTCTTAGCGAAAGGCTTCTTGAGGGGAAAGCTGTAACTCTGTGAGATGATTTCACAGAACACAAAGAAGTTTCTCAGAAAGCTTCTTTCTCTTTGTTATCGGAGAATATTTCCTTTGGCCCTATACTCTTCAAAGGGATCCGAAATATCTGTTCTCAGATTCCACAGAAATAAGGCTAGCAAAGAGATCCACGAAATACAGATGTAACTCTGTGAGTGGAAGTCACATATCACAGAGCAGTTTCTCAGAAAGCTTCTTTCCAGATTTCATCGGAGGATATTTCCTTTTTCACCGTAGCCCTCTAAGGGCTTCCAAATATCACTTTGCCAATTCCACAAGAACTGTCTTAGCGAAAGGCTTCTTGAGGGTAAAGCTGTAACTCTGTGAGATGACTTCACAGAACACAAAGAAGTTTCTCAGAAAGCTTCTTTCTCTTTGTTATGGGAGAATATTTCCTTTGGCCCTATATTCTTCAAAGGGATTCTAAATATCTGCTCTCAGATTCCACAGAAATAAGGCTAGCAAAGAGATCCACGAAATACAGATGTAACTCTGTGAGTGGAAGTCACATATCCCAGAGCAGTTTCTCAGAAAGCTTCTTTCCAGATTTCATCGGAGGATATTTCCTTTTTCACCATAGCCCTCTATGGGCTTCCAAATATCACTTTGCCAATTCCACAAGAACTGTCTTAGCGCAAGGCTTCTTGAGGGGAAAGCTGTAACTCTGTGAGATGATTTCACAGAACACAAGAAGTTTCTCAGAAAGCTTCTTTCTCTTTGTTATGGGAGGATATTTCCTTTGGCCCTATAGTCTTCAAAGGGATCCGAAATATCTGTTCTCAGATTCCACAGAAATAAGGCTAGCAAAGAGATCCATGAAATACAGATGTAACTCTGTGAGTGGAAGTCACATATCACAGAGCAGTTTCTCAGAAAGCTTCTTTCCAGATTTCATCGGAGGATATTTCCTTTTTCACCGTAGCCCTCTAAGGGCTTCCAAATATCACTTTGCCAATTCCACAAGAACTGTCTTAGCGAAAGGCTTCTTGAGGGGAAAGCTGTAACTCTGTGAGATGATTTCACAGAACACAAAAAGTTTCTCAGAAAGCTTCTTGCTCTTTGTTATGGGAGGATATTTCCTTTGGCCCTATATTCTTCAAAGGGATTCTAAATATCTGCTCTCAGATTCCACAGAAATAAGGCTAGCAAAGAGATCCACGAAATACAGATGTAACTCTGTGAGTGGAAGTCACATATCACAGAGCAGTTTCTCAGAAAGCTTCTTTCCAGATTTCATCGGAGGATATTTCCTTTTTCACCATAGCCCTCTATGGGCTTCGAAATATCACTTTGCCAATTCCACAAGAACTGTCTTAGCGAAAGGCTTCTTGAGGGGAAAGCTGTAACTCTGTGAGATGATTTCACAGAACACAAAGAAGTTTCTCAGAAAACTTCTTTCTCTTTGTTATGGGAGGATATTTCCTTTGGCCCTATAGTCTTCAAAGGGATTCTAAATATCTGCTCTCAGATTCCACAGAAATAAGGCTAGCAAAGAGATCCACGAAATACAGATGTAACTCTGTGAGTGGAAGTCACATATCACAGAGCAGTTTCTCAGAAAGCTTCTTTCCAGATTTCATTGGAGGATATTTCGTTTTTCACCATAGCCCTCTAAGGGGTTCCAAATATCACTTTGCCAATTCCACAAGAACTGTCTTAGCGAAAGGCTTCTTGAGGGGAAAGCTGTAACTCTGTGAGATGATTTCACAGAACACAAAGAAGATTCTCAGAAAGCTTCTTTCTCTTTGTTATCTTAGGATATTTCCTTTGGCCCTATAGCCTACAAGGGGATTCTATATATCTGCTTTCAGATTCCACAGAAATAAGGCTAGCAAAGAGATCCACGAAATACAGATGTAACTCTGTGAGTGGAAGTCACATATCACAGAGCAGTTTCTCAGAAAGCTTCTTTCCAGATTTCATTGGAGGATATTTCCTTTTTCACCATAGCCCTCTATGGGCTTCCAAATATCACTTTGCCAATTCCACAAGAACTGTCTTAGCGAAAGGCTTCTTGAGGGGAAAGCTGTAACTCTGTGAGATGATTTCACAGAACACAAAGAAGTTTCTCAGAAAGCTTCTTTCTCTTTGTTATCGGAGGATATTTCCTTTTGCCCTGTAGTCTTCAAAGGGATCCGAAATATCTCTTCTCAGATTCCACAGAAATAAGGCTAGCAAATAGATCCAAGAAATACAGATGTAACTCTGTGAGTGGAAGTCACATATCACAGAGCAGTTTCTCAGAAAGCTTCTTTCCAGATTTCATCGGAGGATATTTCCTTTTTCACCATAGCCCTCTATGGGCTTCCAAATATCACTTTGCCAATTCCACAAGAACTGTCTTAGCGAAAGTCTTCTTGAGGGGAAAGCTGTAACTCTGTGAGATGAGTTCACAGAACACAAAGAAGTTTCTCAGAAAGCTTCTTTCTCTTTGT
Source organism: Macaca mulatta (assembly GCF_049350105.2). Lineage (NCBI taxonomy): Eukaryota > Metazoa > Chordata > Mammalia > Primates > Cercopithecidae > Macaca > Macaca mulatta. The sequence continues at coordinate 36,335,879 of NC_133417.1, forward strand.
TATGGGAGGATATTTCCTTTGGCCCTATATTCTTCAAAGGGATTCTAAATATCTGCTCTCAGATTCCACAGAAATAAGGCTAGCAAAGAGATCCACGAAATACAGATGTAACTCTGTGAGTGGAAGTCACATATCACAGAGCAATTTCTCAGAAATCTTCTTTCCAGATTTCATCTGATGATATTTCCTATTTCATCATAGCCCTCTATGGGCTTCCAAATATCACTTTGCCAATTCCACAAGAACTGTCTTACCGAAAGGCTTCTTGAGGGGAAAGCTGTAACTCTGTGAGATGATTTCACAGAACACAAAGAAGTTTCTCAGAAAGCTTCTTTCTCTTTGTTATCGTTGGATATTTCCTTTGGCCCTATAGTCTTCAAAGGGATCCGAAATATCTGTTCCCAGATTCCACAGAAATAAGGCTAGCAAAGAGATCCACGAAATACAGATGTAACTCTGTGAGTGGAAGTCACATATCACAGAGCAGTTTCTCAGAAAGCTTCTTTCCAGATTTCATCTGAGGATATTTCCTTTTTCACCATAGCCCTCTATGGGCTTCCAAATATCACTTTGCCAATTCCACAAGAACTGTCTTAGCGAAAGGCTTCTTGAGGGGAAAGCTGTAACTCTGTGAGATGATTTCACAGAACACAAAGAAGTTTCTCAGAAAGCTTCTTTCTCTTTGTTATCGGAGGATATTTCCTTTGGCCCTATAGTCTTCAAAGGGATCCGAAATATCTGTTCTCAGATTCCACAGAAATAAGGCTAGCAAAGAGATCCACGAAATACAGATGTAACTCTGTGAGTGGAAGTCACATATCACAGAGCAGTTTCTCAGAAAGCTTCTTTCCAGATTTCATCGGAGGATATTTCGTTTTTCACCGTAGCCTTCTATGGCAACCAAATATCACTTTGCCAATTCCACAATAACTGTCTTAGCGAAAGGCTTCTTGAGGGTAATGCTGTAACTCTGTGAGATGATTTCACAGAACACAAAGAAGTTTCTCAGAAAGCTTCGTTCTCTTTGTTATCGGAGGATATTTCATTTGGCCCTATAGTCTTCAAAGGGATCCGAAATATCTGTTCTCAGATTCCACAGAAATAAGGCTAGCAAAGAGATCCACGAAATACAGATGTAACTCTGTGAGTGGAAGTCACATATCACAGAGCAATTTCTCAGAATGCTTCTTTCCAGATTTCATCTGATGATATTTCCTTTTTCATCATAGCCCTCTATGGGCTTCCAAATATCACTTTGCCAATTCCACAAGAACTGTCTTAGCGAAAGGCTTCTTGAGGGGAAAGCTGTAACTCTGTGAGATGATTTCACAGAACACAAAGAAGTTTCTCAGAAAGCTTCTTTCTCTTTGTTATCGTTGGATATTTCCTTTGGCCCTATAGTCTTCAAAGGGATCCGAAATATCTGTTCTCAGATTCCACAGAAATAAGGCTAGCAAAGAGATCCACGAAATACAGATGTAACTCTGTGAGTGGAAGTCACATATCACAGAGCAGTTTCTCAGAAAGCTTCTTTCCAGATTTCATTGGAGGATATTTCCTTTTTCACCATAGCCCTCTATGGGCTTCCAAATATCACTTTGCCAATTCCACAAGAACTGTCTTAGCGAAAGGCTTCTTGAGGGGAAAGCTGTAACTCTGTGAGATGATTTCACAGAACACAAAGAAGTTTCTCAGAAAGCTTCTTTCTCTTTGTTATCGGAGGATATTTCCTTTTGCCCTGTAGTCTTCAAAGGGATCCGAAATATCTCTTCTCAGATTCCACAGAAATAAGGCTAGCAAATAGATCCAAGAAATACAGATGTAACTCTGTGAGTGGAAGTCACATATCACAGAGCAGTTTCTCAGAAAGCTTCTTTCCAGATTTCATCGGAGGATATTTCCTTTTTCACCATAGCCCTCTATGGGCTTCCAAATATCACTTTGCCAATTCCACAAGAACTGTCTTAGCGAAAGTCTTCTTGAGGGGAAAGCTGTAACTCTGTGAGATGAGTTCACAGAACACAAAGAAGTTTCTCAGAAAGCTTCTTTCTCTTTGTTATGGGAGGATATTTCCTTTGGCCCTATATTCTTCAAAGGGATTCTAAATATCTGCTCTCAGATTCCACAGAAATAAGGCTAGCAAAGAGATCCACGAAATACAGATGTAACTCTGTGAGTGGAAGTCACATATCACAGAGCAATTTCTCAGAAATCTTCTTTCCAGATTTCATCTGATGATATTTCCTATTTCATCATAGCCCTCTATGGGCTTCCAAATATCACTTTGCCAATTCCACAAGAACTGTCTTACCGAAAGGCTTCTTGAGGGGAAAGCTGTAACTCTGTGAGATGATTTCACAGAACACAAAGAAGTTTCTCAGAAAGCTTCTTTCTCTTTGTTATCGTTGGATATTTCCTTTGGCCCTATAGTCTTCAAAGGGATCCGAAATATCTGTTCCCAGATTCCACAGAAATAAGGCTAGCAAAGAGATCCACGAAATACAGATGTAACTCTGTGAGTGGAAGTCACATATCACAGAGCAGTTTCTCAGAAAGCTTCTTTCCAGATTTCATCTGAGGATATTTCCTTTTTCACCATAGCCCTCTATGGGCTTCCAAATATCACTTTGCCAATTCCACAAGAACTGTCTTAGCGAAAGGCTTCTTGAGGGGAAAGCTGTAACTCTGTGAGATGATTTCACAGAACACAAAGAAGTTTCTCAGAAAGCTTCTTTCTCTTTGTTATCGGAGGATATTTCCTTTGGCCCTATAGTCTTCAAAGGGATCCGAAATATCTGTTCTCAGATTCCACAGAAATAAGGCTAGCAAAGAGATCCACGAAATACAGATGTAACTCTGTGAGTGGAAGTCACATATCACAGAGCAGTTTCTCAGAAAGCTTCTTTCCAGATTTCATCGGAGGATATTTCGTTTTTCACCGTAGCCTTCTATGGCAACCAAATATCACTTTGCCAATTCCACAATAACTGTCTTAGCGAAAGGCTTCTTGAGGGTAATGCTGTAACTCTGTGAGATGATTTCACAGAACACAAAGAAGTTTCTCAGAAAGCTTCGTTCTCTTTGTTATCGGAGGATATTTCATTTGGCCCTATAGTCTTCAAAGGGATCCGAAATATCTGTTCTCAGATTCCACAGAAATAAGGCTAGCAAAGAGATCCACGAAATACAGATGTAACTCTGTGAGTGGAAGTCACATATCACAGAGCAATTTCTCAGAATGCTTCTTTCCAGATTTCATCTGATGATATTTCCTTTTTCATCATAGCCCTCTATGGGCTTCCAAATATCACTTTGCCAATTCCACAAGAACTGTCTTAGCGAAAGGCTTCTTGAGGGGAAAGCTGTAACTCTGTGAGATGATTTCACAGAACACAAAGAAGTTTCTCAGAAAGCTTCTTTCTCTTTGTTATCGTTGGATATTTCCTTTGGCCCTATAGTCTTCAAAGGGATCCGAAATATCTGTTCTCAGATTCCACAGAAATAAGGCTAGCAAAGAGATCCACGAAATACAGATGTAACTCTGTGAGTGGAAGTCACATATCACAGAGCAATTTCTCAGAAAGCTTCTTTCCAGATTCCGTCGGAGGATATTTCCTTTTTCACCATAGCCCTCTATGGGCTTCCAAATATCACTTTGCCAATTCCACAAGAACTGTCTTAGCGAAAAGCTTCTTGAGGGGAAAGCTGTAACTCTGTGAGATGATTTCTCAGAACACAAAGAAGTTTCTCCGAAAGCTTCTTTCTCTTTGTTATGGGAGGATATTTCCTTTGGCCCTATAGTCTTCAAAGGGATTCTAAATATCTGCTCTCAGATTCCACAGAAATAAGGCTAGCAAAGATATCCACGAAATACAGATGTAACTCTGTGAGTGGAAGTCACATATCACAGAGCAGTTTCTCAGAAAGCTTCTTTCCAGATTTCATCGGAGGATATTTCCTTTTTCACCGTAGCCCTCAATGGGCTTCCATATATCACTTTGCCAATTCCACAAGAACTGTCTTAGCGAAAGGCTTCTTGAGGGGAAAGCTGTAACTCTGTGAGATGATTTCACACAACACAAAGAAGTTTCTCAGAAAGCTTCTTTCTCTTTGTTATGCGAGGATATTTCCTTTGGCCCTATAGTCTTCAAAGGGATTCTAAATATCTGCTCTCAGATTCCACAGAAATAAGGCTAGCAAAGAGATCCACGAAATACAGATGTAACTCTGTGAGTGGAAGCCACATATCACAGAGCAGTTTCTCAGAAAGCTTCTTTCCAGATTTCATTGGAGGATATTTCCTTTTTCACCATAGCCCTCTACGGGCTTCCAAATATCACTTTGCCAATTCCACAAGAACTGTCTTAGCGAAAAGCTTCTTGAGGGGAAAGCTGTAACTCTGTGAGATGATTTCACAGAACACAAAGAAGTTTCTCAGAAAGCTTCTTTCTCTTTGTTATGGGAGGATATTTCCTTTGGTCCTATAGTATTCAAAGGGATCCGAAATATCTGTTCTCAGATTCCAAAGAAATAAGGCTAGCAAAGAGATCCACGAAGTACAGATGTAACTCAGTGAGTGGAAGTCACATATCACAGAGCAGTTTCTCAGAAATCTTCTTTCCAGATTTCATCGGAGGATATTTCCTTTTTCACCATAGCCCTCTATGGGATTCCAAATATCACTTTGCCAATTCCACAAGAACTGTCTTAGCGAAAGGCTTCTTGAGGGGAAAGCTGTAACTCTGTGAGATGATTTCACAGAACACAAAGAAGTTTCTCAGAAAGCTTCTTTCTCTTTGTTATCGGAGGATATTTCCTTTGGCCCTATAGTCTTCAAAGGGATCCGAAATATCTGTTCTCAGATTCCACAGAAATAAGGCTAGCAAAGAGACCCACGAAATACAGATGTAACTCTGTGAGTGGAAGTCACATATCACAGAGCAGTTTCTCAGAAAGCTTCTTTCCAGATTTCATCGGAGGATATTTCCTTTTTCACCATAGCCCTCTATCGGCTTCCAAATATCACTTTGCCAATTCCACAAGAACTGTCTTAGTGAAAGGCTTCTTGAGGGGAAAGCTGTAACTCTGTGAGATGATTTCACAGAACACAAAGAAGTTTCTCAGAAAGCTTCTTTCTCTTTGTTATGGGAGGATATTTCCTTTGGCCCTATAGTCTTCAAGGGGATTCTAAATATCTGCTTTCAGATTCCACAGAAATAAGGCTAGCAAAGTGATCCACGAAATACAGATATAACTCTGTGAGTGGAAGTCACATATCACAGAGCAGTTTCTCAGAAAGCTTCTTTCCAGATTACATCTGAGGATATTTCCTTTGTCACCAAGCCCTCTATGGGCTTCCAAATATCACTTTGCCAATTCCACAAGAACTGTCTTAGCGAAAGGCTTCTTGAGGGGAAAGCTGTAACTCTGTGAGATGATTTCACAGAACACAAAGAAGTTTCTCAGAAAGCTTCTTTCTCTTTGTTATCGGAGGATAATTCCTTTGGCCCTATAGTCTTCAAAGGGATCCGAAATATCTGTTCTCAGATTCCACAGAAATAAGGCTATCAAAGAGATCCACGAAATACAGATATAACTCTGTGAGTGGAATTCACATATCACAGAGCAGTTTCTCAGAAAGCTTCTTTCCAGATTTCATCGGAGGATATTTCCTTTTTCACCATAGCCCTCTATGGGCTTCCATATATCACTTTGCCAATTCCACAAGAACTGTCTTAGCGAAAGGCTTCTTGAGGGGAAAGCTGTAACTCTGTGAGATGATTTCACAGAACACAAAGAAGTTTCTCAGAAAGCTTCTTTCTCTTTGTTATCGGAGGATATTTCCTTTTACCCTATAGTCTTCAAAGGGATTCTAAATATCTGCTCTCAGATTCCACAGAAATAAGGCTAGCAAAGAGATCCACGAAATACAGATGTAACTCTGTGAGTGGAAGTCACATATCACAGAGCAGTTTCTCAGAAAGCTTCTTTCCACATTTCATTGGAGGATATTTCCTTTTTCACCATAGCCCTCTATGGGCTTCCAAATATCACTTTGCCAATTCCACAAGAACTGTCTTAGCGAAAGCCTTCTTGAGTGGAAAGCTGTAACTCTGTGAGATGATTTCACAGAACACAAAGAAGTTTCTCAGAAAGCTTCTTTCTCTTTGTTATCGGAGGATATTTACTTTGGCCCTATAGTCTTCAAAGGGATCCGAAATATCGGTTCTCAGATTCCACAGAAATAAGGCTAGCAAAGAGATCCACGAAATACAGATGTAACTCTGTGAGTGGAAGTCACATATCCCAGAGCAGTTTCTCAGAAAGCTTCTTTCCAGATTTCATCGGAGGATATTTCCTTATTCACCATAGCCGTCTATGGGCTTCCAAATATCACTTTGCCAATTCCACAAGAACTGTCTTAGCGAAAGGCTTCTTGAGGGGAAAGCTGTAACTCTGTGAGATGATTTCACAGAACACAAAGAAGTTTCTCAGAAAGCTTCTTTCTCTTTGTTATCGGAGGATATTTCCTTTGGCCCTGTAGTCTTCAAAGGGATCCGAAATATCTGTTCTCAGATTCCACAGAAATAAGGCTAGCAAAGAGATCCACGAAATACAGATGTAACTCTGTGAGTGGAAGTCACATATCACAGAGCAGTTTCTCAGAAAGATTCTTTCCAGATTTCATCGGAGGATATTTCCTTTTTCACCATAGCCCTCTATGGGCTTCCAAATATCACTTTGCCAATTCCACAAGAACTGTCTTAGCGAAAAGCTTCTTGAGGGGAAAGCTGTAACTCTGTGAGATGATTTCTCAGAACACAAAGAAGTTTCTCTGAAAGCTTCTTTCTCTTTGTTATGGGAGGATATTTCCTTTGGTCCTATAGTCTTCAAAGGGATTCTAAATATCTGCTCTCAGATTCCACAGAAATAAGGCTAGCAAAGATATCCACGAAATACAGATGTAACTCTGTGAGTGGAAGTCACATATCACAGAGCAGTTTCTCAGAAAGCTTCTTTCCAGATTTCATCGGAGGATATTTCCTTTTTCACCGTAGCCCTCAATGGGCTTCCATATATCACTTTGCCAATTCCACAAGAACTGTCTTAGCGAAAGGCTTCTTGAGGGGAAAGCTGTAACTCTGTGAGATGATTTCACACAACACAAAGAAGTTTCTCAGAAAGCTTCTTTCTCTTTGTTATGCGAGGATATTTCCTTTGGCCCTATAGTCTTAAAAGGGATTCTAAATATCTGCTCTCAGATTCCACAGAAATAAGGCTAGCAAACAGATCCACGAAATACAGATGTAACTCTGTGAGTGGAAGTCACATATCACAGAGCAGTTTCTCAGAAAGCTTCTTTCCAGATTTCATTGGAGGATATTTCCTTTTTCACCATAGCCCTCTACGGGCTTCCAAATATCACTTTGCCAATTCCACAAGAACTGTCTTAGCGAAAAGCTTCTTGAGGGGAAAGCTGTAACTCTGTGAGATGATTTCACAGAACACAAAGAAGTTTCTCAGAAAGCTTCTTTCTCTTTGTTATGGGAGGATATTTCCTTTGGTCCTATAGAATTCAAAGGGATCCGAAATATCTGTTCTCAGATTCCACAGAAATAAGGCTAGCAAAGAGATCCACGAAATACAGATGTAACTCAGTGAGTGGAAGTCACATATCACAGAGCTGTTTCTCAGAAATCTTCTTTCCAGATTTCATCGGAGGATATTTCCTTTTTCACCATAGCCCTCTATGGGATTCCAAATATCACTTTGCCAATTCCACAAGAACTGTCTTAGCGAAAGGCTTCTTGAGGGGAAAGCTGTAACTCTGTGAGATGATTTCACAGAACACAAAGAAGTTTCTCAGAAAGCTTCTTTCTCTTTGTTATCGGAGGATATTTACTTTGGCCCTATAGTCTTCAAAGGGATCCGAAATATCTCTTCTCAGATTCCACAGAAATAAGGCTAGCAAAGAGATCCACGAAATACAGATGTAACTCTGTGAGTGGAAGTCACATATCACAGAGCAGTTTCTCAGAAAGCTTCTTTCCAGATTTCATCGGAGGATATTTCCTTATTCACCATAGCCGTCTACGGGCTTCCAAATATCACTTTGCCAATTCCACAAGAACTGTCTTAGCGAAAGGCTTCTTGAGGGGAAAGCTGTAACTCTGTGAGATGATTTCACAGAACACAAAGAAGTTTCTCAGAAAGCTTCTTTCTCTTTGTTATGGGAGGATATTTCCTTTGGCCCTATAGTCTTCAAGGGGATTCTAAATATCTGCTTTCAGATTCCACAGAAATAAGGCTAGCAAAGGGATCCACGAAATGCAGATGTAACTCTGTGAGTGGAAGTCACATATCACAGAGCAGTTTCTCAGAAAGCTTCTTTCCAGATTTCATTGGAGGATATTTCCTTTTTCACCATAGCCCTCTATGGGCTTCCAAATATCACTTTGCCAATTCCACAAGAACTGTCTTAGCGAAAGGCTTCTTGAGGGGAAAGCTGTAACTCTGTGAGATGATTTCACAGAACACAAAGAAGTTTCTCAGAAAGCTTCTTTCTCTTTGTTATCAGAGGATATTTCCTTTGGCCCTATAGTCTTCAAAGGGATCCGAAATATCTGTTCTCAGATTCCACAGAAATAAGGCTAGCAAAGAGATCCACGAAATACAGATGTAACTCTGTGAGTGGAAGTCACATATCACAGAGCAGTTTCTCAGAAAGCTTCTTTCCAGATTTCATCGGAGGATATTTCCTTTTTCACCGTAGCCCTCTAAGGGCTTCCAAATATCACTTTGCCAATTCCACAAGAACTGTCTTAGCGAAAGGCTTCTGGAGGGGAAAGCTGTAACTCTGTGAGATGATTTCACAGAACACAAGAAGTTTCTCAGAAAGCTTCTTTCTCTTTGTTATGGGAGGATATTTCCTTTGGCCCTATATTCTTCAAAGGGATTCTAAATATCTGCTCTCAGATTCCACAGAAATAAGGCTAGCAAAGAGATCCACGAAATACAGATGTAACTCTGTGAGTGGAAGTCACATATCACAGAGCAGTTTCTCAGAAAGCTTCTTTCCAGATTTCATCTGAGGATATTTCCTTTTTCACCATTGCCCTCTATGGGCTTCCAAATATCACTTTGCCAATTCCACCAGAACTGTCTTAGCGAAAGGCTTCTTGAGGGGAAAGCTGTAACTCTGTGAGATGATTTCACAGAACACAAAGAAGTTTCTCAGAAAGCTTCTTTCTCTTTGTTATCGGAGGATATTTCCTTTGGCCCTATAGACTTCAAAGGGATCCGAAATATCTGTTCTCAGATTCCACAGAAATAAGGCTAGCAAAGTGATCCACGAAATACAGATGTAACTCTGTGAGTGGAAGTCACATATCACAGAGCAGTTTCTCAGAAAGCTTCTTTCCAGATTTCATCGGAGGATATTTCCTTTTTCACCATAGCCCTCTATCGGCTTCCAAAATATCACTTTGCCAATTCCACAAGAACTGTCTTAGTGAAAGGCTTCTTGAGGGGAAAGCTGTAACTCTGTGAGATGATTTCACAGAACACAAAGAAGTTTCTCAGAAAGCTTCTTTCTCTTTGTTATGGGAGGATATTTCCTTTGGCCCTATAGTCTTCAAGGGGATTCTAAATATCTGCTTTCAGATTCCACAGAAATAAGGCTAGCAAAGTGATCCACGAAATACCGATATAACTCTGTGTGTGGAAGTCACATATCACAGAGCAGTTTCTCAGAAAGCTTCTTTCCAGATTACATCTGAGGATATTTCCTTTTTCACCAAGCCCTCTATGGGCTTCCAAATATCACTTTGCCAATTCCACAAGAACTGTCTTAGCGAAAGGCTTCTTGAGGGGAAAGCTGTAACTCTGTGAGATGATTTCACAGAACACAAAGAAGTTTCTCAGAAAGCTTCTTTCTCTTTGTTATGGGAGGATATTTCCTTTGGCCCTATAGTCTTCAAGGGGATTCTAAATATCTGCTTTCAGATTCCACAGAAATAAGGCTAGCAAAGGGATCCACGAAATGCAGATGTAACTCTGTGAGTGGAAGTCACATATCACAGAGCAGTTTCTCAGAAAGCTTCTTTCCAGATTTCATTGGAGGATATTTCCTTTTTCACCATAGCCCTCTATGGGCTTCCAAATATCACTTTGCCAATTCCACAAGAACTGTCTTAGCGAAAGGCTTCTTGAGGGGAAAGCTGTAACTCTGTGAGATGATTTCACAGAACACAAAGAAGTTTCTCAGAAAGCTTCTTTCTCTTTGTTATCGGAGGATATTTCCTTTGGCCCTATAGTCTTCAAAGGGATCCGAAATATCTGTTCTCAGATTACACAGAAATAAGGCTAGCAAAGAGATCCACGAAATACAGATGTAACTCTGTGAGTGGAAGTCACATATCACAGAGCAGTTTCTCAGAAAGCTTCTTTCCAGATTTCATCGGAGGATATTTCCTTTTTCACCGTAGCCCTCTAAGGGCTTCCAAATATCACTTTGCCAATTCCACAAGAACTGTCTTAGCGAAAGGCTTCTGGAGGGGAAAGCTGTAACTCTGTGAGATGATTTCACAGAACACAAGAAGTTTCTCAGAAAGCTTCTTTCTCTTTGTTATGGGAGGATATTTCCTTTGGCCCTATATTCTTCAAAGGGATTCTAAATATCTGCTCTCAGATTCCACAGAAATAAGGCTAGCAAAGAGATCCACGAAATACAGATGTAACTCTGTGAGTGGAAGTCACATATCACAGAGCAGTTTCTCAGAAAGCTTCTTTCCAGATTTCATCTGAGGATATTTCCTTTTTCACCATTGCCCTTTATGGGCTTCCAAATATCACTTTGCCAATTCCACCAGAACTGTCTTAGCGAAAGGCTTCTTGAGGGGAAAGCTGTAACTCTGTGAGATGATTTCACAGAACACAAAGAAGTTTCTCAGAAAGCTTCTTTCTCTTTGTTATCGGAGGATATTTCCTTTGGCCCTATAGACTTCAAAGGGATCCGAAATATCTGTTCTCAGATTCCACAGAAATAAGGCTAGCAAAGTGATCCACGAAATACAGATGTAACTCTGTGAGTGGAAGTCACATATCACAGAGCAGTTTCTCAGAAAGCTTCTTTCCAGATTTCATCGGAGGATATTTCCTTTTTCACCATAGCCCTCTATCGGCTTCCAAAATATCACTTTGCCAATTCCACAAGAACTGTCTTAGTGAAAGGCTTCTTGAGGGGAAAGCTGTAACTCTGTGAGATGATTTCACAGAACACAAAGAAGTTTCTCAGAAAGCTTCTTTCTCTTTGTTATGGGAGGATATTTCCTTTGGCCCTATAGTCTTCAAGGGGATTCTAAATATCTGCTTTCAGATTCCACAGAAATAAGGCTAGCAAAGTGATCCACGAAATACCGATATAACTCTGTGTGTGGAAGTCACATATCACAGAGCAGTTTCTCAGAAAGCTTCTTTCCAGATTACATCTGAGGATATTTCCTTTTTCACCAAGCCCTCTATGGGCTTCCAAATATCACTTTGCCAATTCCACAAGAACTGTCTTAGCGAAAGGCTTCTTGAGGGGAAAGCTGTAACTCTGTGAGATGATTTCACAGAACACAAAGAAGTTTCTCAGAAAGCTTCTTTCTCTTTGTTATCGGAGGATATTTCCTTTGGCCCTATAGTCTTCAAAGGGATCCGAAATATCTGTTCTCAGATTCCACAGAAATAAGGCTATCAAAGAGATCCACGAAATACAGATATAACTCTGTGAGTGGAATTCACATATCACAGAGCAGTTTCTCAGAAAGCTTCTTTCCAGATTTCATCGGAGGATATTTCCTTTTTCACCATAGCCCTCTATGGGCTTCCATATATCACTTTGCCAATTCCACAAGAACTGTCTTAGCGAAAGGCGTCTTGAGGGGAAAGCTGTAACTCTGTGAGATGATTTCACAGAACACAAAGAAGTTTCTCAGAAAGCTTCTTTCTCTTTGTTATGCGAGGATATTTCCTTTGGCCCTATAGTCTTCAAAGGGATTCTAAATATCTGCTCTCAGATTCCACAGAAATAAGGCTAGCAAAGAGATCCACGAAATACAGATGTAACTCTGTGAGTGGAAGTCACATATCACAGAGCAGTTTCTCAGAAATCTTCTTTCCACATATCATTGGAGGATATTTCCTTTTTCACCATAGCCCTCTATGGGCTTCCAAATATCACTTTGCCAATTCCACAAGAACTGTCTTAGCGAAAGCTTTCTTGAGTGGAAAGCTGTAACTCTGTGAGATGATTTCACAGAACACAAAGAAGTTTCTCAGAAAGCTTCTTTCTCTTTGTTATCGGAGGATATTTCCTTTGGCCTTATAGTCTTCAAAGGGATCCGAAATATCTCTTCTCAGATTCCACAGAAATAAGGCTAGCAAAGAGATCCACGAAATACAGATGTAACTCTGTGAGTGGAAGTCACATATCACAGAGCAGTTTCTCAGAAAGCTTCTTTCCAGATTTCCTCTGAGGATATTTCCTTATTCACCATAGCCGTCTACGGGCTTCCAAATATCACTTTGCCAATTCCACAAGAACTGTCTTAGCGAAAGGCTTCTTGAGGGGAAAGCTGTAACTCTGTGAGATGATTTCACAGAACACAAAGAAGTTTCTCAGAAAGCTTCTTTCTCTTTGTTATCGGAGGATATTTCCTTTGGCCCTGTAGTCTTCAAAGGGATCCGAAATATCTGTTCTCAGATTCCACAGAAATAAGGCTAGCAAAGGGATCCACGAAATACAGATGTAACTCTGTGAGTGGAAGTCACATATCACAGAGCAGTTTCTCAGAAAGATTCTTTCCAGATTTCATCGGAGGATATTTCCTTTTTCACCATAGCCCTCTATGGGCTTCCAAATATCACTTTGCCAATTCCACAAGAACTGTCTTAGCGAAAGGCTTCTTGAGGGGAAAGCTGTAACTCTGTGAGATGATTTCACAGAACACAAAGAAGTTTCTCAGAAAGCTTCTTTCTCTTTGTTATGGGAGGATATTTCCTTTGGCCCTATAGTCTTCAAGGGGATTCTAAATATCTGCTTTCAGATTCCACAGAAATAAGGCTAGCAAAGAGATCCACGAAATACAGATGTAACTCTGTGATTGGAGTCACATATCCCAGAGCAGTTTCTCAGAAAGCTTCTTTCCAGATTTCATCTGAGGATATTTCCTTTTTCACCGTAGCCCTCTATGGGCTTCCAAATATCACTTTGCCAATTCCACAAGAACTGTCTTAGCGAAAGGCTTCTTGAGGGGAAAGCTATAATTCTGTGAGATGATTTCACAGAACAGAAAGAAGTTTCTCAGAAAGCTTCTTTCTCTTTGTTATCGGAGGATATTTCCTTTGGCCCTATAGTCTTCAAAGGGATTCTCAATATCTGCTCTCAGATTCCACAGAAATAAGGCTCGCAAAGAGATCCACGAAATACAGATGTAACTCTGTGAGTGGAAGTCACATATCACAGAGCAGTTTCTCAGAAAGCTTCTTTCCAGATTTTCTCTGAGGATATTTCCTTTTTTACCATAGCCATCTATGGGCTTCCAAATATCACTTTGCCAATTCCACAAGAAGTATCTTAGCGAAAGGCTTCTTAAGGGGAAAGCTGTAACTCTGTGAGATGATTTCACAGAACACAAAGAAGTTTCTCAGAAAGCTTCTTTCTCTTTGTTATCGGAGGATATTTCCTTTGGCCCTATAGTCTTCAAAGGGATCCGAAATATCTGTTCTCAGATTCCACAGAAATAAGGCTAGCAAAGAGATCCACGAAATACAGATGTAACTCTGTGAGTGGAAGTCACATATCACAGAGCAGTTTCTCAGAAAGCTTCTTTCCAGATTTCATTGGAGGATATTTAAATTTTCACCATAGCCCTCTATGGGCTTCCAAATATCACTTTGCCAATTCCACTAGAACTGTCTTAGCGAAAGGCTTCTTGAGGGGAAAGCGGTAACTCTGTGAGAAGATTTCACAGAACACAAAGAAGTTTCTCAGAAAGCTTCTTTCTCTTTGTTATCGGAGGATATTTCCTTTGGCCCTATAGTCTTCAAAGGGATCCGAAATATCTCTTCTCAGATTCCAAAGAAATAAGGCTAGCAAATAGATCCACGAAATACAGATGTAACTCTGTGAGTGGAAGTCACATATCACAGAGCAGTTTCTCAGAAAGCTTCTTTCCAGATTTCATCTGAGGATATTTCCTTTTTCACCATAGCCCTCTATGGGCTTCCAAATATCACTTTGCCAATTCCACAAGAACTGTCTTAGCGAAAGGCTTCTTGAGGGGAAAGCTGTAACTCTGTGAGATGAGTTCACAGAACACAAAGAAGTTTCTCAGAAAGCTTCTTTCTCTTTGTTATGGGAGGATATTTCCTTTGGCCCTATATTCTTCAAAGGGATTCTAAATATCTGCTCTCAGATTCCACAGAAATAAGGCTAGCAAAGAGATCCACGAATTACAGATGTAACTCTGTGAGTGGAAGTCACATATCACAGAGCAATTTCTCAGAAAGCTTCTTTCCAGATTTCATCGGAGGATATTTCCTTTTTCACCATAGCCCTCTATGGGCTTCCAAATATCACTTTGCCAATTCCACAAGAACTCTCTTAGCGAAAAGCTTCTTGAGGGGAAAGCTGTAACTCTGTGAGATGATTTCTCAGAACACAAAGAAGTTTCTCAGAAAGCTTCTTTCTCTTTGTTATGGGAGGATATTTCCTTTGGCCCTATAGTCTTCAAAGGGATTCTAAATATCTGCTCTCAGATTCCACAGAAATAAGGCTAGCAAAGAGATCCACGAAATACAGATGTAACTCTGTGAGTGGAAGTCACATATCACAGAGCAATTTCTCAGAAAGCTTCTTTCCAGATTTCATCTGATGATATTTCCTTTTTCATCATAGCCCTCTATGGGCTTCCAAATATCACTTTGCCAATTCCACAAGAACTGTCTTAGCGAAAAGCTTCTTGAGGGGAAAGCTGTAACTCTGGGGAATGATTTCACAGAACACAAAGAAGTTTCTCAGAAAGCTTCTTTCTCTTTGTTATGGGAGGATATTTCCTTTGGCCCTATAGTCTTCAAAGGGATTCTAAATATCTGCTCTCAGATTCCACAGAATTAAGGCTAGCAAAGAGATCCACGAAATACAGATGTAACTCTGTGAGTGGAAGTCACATATCACAGAGCAGTTTCTCAGAAAGCTTCTTTCCAGATTTCATTGGAGGATATTTCCTTTTTCACCATAGCCCTCTACGGGCTTCCAAATATCACTTTGCCAATTCCACAAGAACTGTCTTAGCGAAAAGCTTCTTGAGGGGAAAGCTGTAACTCTGTGAGATGATTTCACAGAACACAAAGAAGTTTCTCAGAAAGCTTCTTTCTCTTTGTTATTGGAGGATATTTCCTTTGGTCCTGTAGAATTCAAAGGGATCCGAAATATCTGTTCTCAGATTCCACAGAAATAAAGCTAGCAAAGAGATCCACGAAATACAGATGTAACTCAGTGAGTGGAAGTCACATATCACAGAGCAGTTTCTCAGAAAGCTTCTTTCCAGATTTCATCGGAGGATATTTCCTTTTTCACCATAGCCCTCTATGGGATTCCAAATATCACTTTGCCAGTTCCACAAGAACTGTCTTAGCGAAAGGCTTCTTGAGGGGAAAGCTGTAACTCTGTGAGATGATTTCACAGAACACAAAGAAGTTTCTCAGAAAGCTTCTTTCTCTTTGTTATCGGAGGATATTTCCTTTGGCCCTATAGTCTTCAAAGGGATCCGAAATATCTGTTCTCAGATTCCACAGAAATAAGGCTAGCAAAGAGATCCACGAAATACAGATGTAACTCTGTGAGTGGAAGTCACATATCACAGAGCAGTTTCTCAGAAAGCTTCTTTCCAGATTTCATCGGAGGATATTTCCTTTTTCACCATAGCCCTCTATCGGCTTCCAAATATCACTTTGCCAATTCCACAAGAACTGTCTTAGTGAAAGGCTTCTTGAGGGGAAAGCTGTAACTCTGTGAGATGATTTCACAGAACACAAAGAAGTTTCTCAGTAAGCTTCTTTCTCTTTGTTATGGGAGGATATTTCCTTTGGCCCTATAGTCTTCAAGGGGATTCTAAATATCTGCTTTCAGATTCCACAGAAATAAGGCCAGCAAAGTGATCCACGAAATACAGATATAACTCTGTGAGTGGAAGTCACATATCACAGAGCAGTTTCTCAGAAAGCTTCTTTCCAGATTACATCTGAGGATATTTCCTTTTTCACCAAGCCCTCTATGGGCTTCCAAATATCACTTTGCCAATTCCACAAGAACTGTCTTAGCGAAAGGCTTCTTGAGGGGAAAGCTGTAACTCTGTGAGATGATTTCACAGAACACAAAGAAGTTTCTCAGAAAGCTTCTTTCTCTTTGTTATCGGAGGATATTTCCTTTGGCCCTATAGTCTTCAAAGGGATCCGAAATATCTGTTCTCAGATTCCACAGAAATAAGGCTAGCAAAGAGATCCACGAAATACAGATGTAACTCTGTGAGTGGAAGTCACATATCACAGAGCAGTTTCTCAGAAAGCTTCTTTCCAGATTTCATCGGAGGATATTTCCTTTTTCACCGTAGCCCTCTAAGGGCTTCCAAATATCACTTTGCCAATTCCACAAGAACTGTCTTAGCGAAAGGCTTCTTGAGAGGAAAGCTGTAACTCTGTGAGGTGATTTCACAGAACACAAAGAAGTTTCTCAGAAAGCTTCTTTCTCTCTGTTATGGGAGGATATTTCCTTTGGCCCTATATTCTTCAAAGGGATTCTAAATATCTGCTCTCAGATTCCACAGAAATAAGGCTAGCAAAGAGATCCACGAAATACAGATGTAACTCTGTGAGTGGAAGTCACATATCCCAGAGCAGTTTCTCAGAAAGCTTCTTTCCAGATTTCATCGGAGGATATTTCCTTTTTCACCATAGCCCTCTATGGGCTTCCAAATATCACTCTGCCAATTCCACAAGAACTGTCTTAGCGAAAGGCTTCTTGAGGGGAAAGCTGTAACTCTGTGAGATGATTTCACAGAACACAAAGAAGTTTCTCAGAAAACTTCTTTCTCTTTGTTATGGGAGGATATTTCCTTTGGCCCTATATTCTTCAAAGGGATTCTAAATATCTGCTCTCAGATTCCACAGAAATAAGGCTAGCAAAGAGATCCACGAAATACAGATGTAACTCTGTGAGTGGAAGTCACATATCACAGAGCAGTTTCTCAGAAAGCTTCTTTCCAGATTTCATTGGAGGATATTTCCTTTTTCACCATAGCCCTCTAAGGGGTTCCAAATATCACTTTGCCAATTCCACAAGAACTGTCTTAGCGAACGGCTTCTTGAGGGGAAAGCTGTAACTCTGTGAGATGATTTCACAGAACACAAAGAATTTTCTCAGAAAGCTTCTTTCTCTTTGTTATCGGAGGATATTTCCTTTGGCCCTATAGTCTACAAGGGGATTCTAAATATCTGCTCTCAGATTCCACAGAAATAAGGCTAGCAAAGAGATCCACGAAATACAGATGTAACTCTGTGAGTGGAAGTCACATATGACAGAGCAGTTTCTCAGAAAGCTTGTTTCCAGATTTCATCTGAGGATATTTCCTTTTTCACCATAGCCCTCTATGGGCTTCCAAATATCACTTTGCCAATTCCACAAGAACTGTCTTAGCGAAAGGCTTCTTGAGGGGAAAGCTGTAACTCTGTGAGATGATTTCACAGAACACAAAGAAGTTTCTCAGAAAGCTTCTTTCTCTTTGTTATGGGAGGATATTACCTTTGGCCCTATAGTCTTCAAAGGGATTCTAAATATCTGCTCTCAGATTCCACAGAAATAAGGCTAGCAAAGAGATCCACGAAATACAGATGTAACTCTGTGAGTGGAAGTCACATATCACAGAGCAGTTTCTCAGAAAGCTTCTTTCCAGATTTCATTGGAGGATATTTCCTTTTTCACCATAGCCCTCTAAGGGGTTCCAAATATCACTTTGCCAATTCCACAAGAACTGTCTTAGCGAAAGGCTTCTTGAGGGGAAAGCTGTAACTCTGTGAGATGATTTCACAGAACACAAAGAAGTTTCTCAGAAAGCTTCTTTCTCTTTGTTATCGGAGGATATTTCCTTTGGCCCTATAGTCTACAAGGGGATTCTATATATCTGCTTTCAGATTCCACAGAAATAAGGCTAGCAAAGAGATCCACGAAATACAGATGTAACTCTGTGAGTGGAAGTCACATATCACAGAGCAGTTTCTCAGAAAGCTTCTTTCCAGATTTCATTGGAGGATATTTCCTTTTTCACCATAGCCCTCTATGGGCTTCCAAATATCACTTTGCCAATTCCACTAGAACTGTCTTAGCGAAAGGCTTCTTGAGGGGAAAGCTGTAACTCTGTGAGAAGATTTCACAGAACACAAAGAAGTTTCTCAGAAAGCTTCTTTCTCTTTGTTATCGGAGGATATTTCCTTTGGCCCTATAGGCTTCAAAGGGATCCGAAATATCTGTTCTCAGATTCCACAGAAATCAGGCTAGCAAAGAGATCCACGAAATACAGATGTAACTCTGTGAGTGGAAGTCACATATCACAGAGCAGTTTCTCAGAAAGCTTCTTTCCAGATTTCATCGGAGGATATTTCCTTTTTCACCATAGCCCTCTATCGGCTTCCAAATATCACTTTGCCAATTCCACAAGAACTCTCTTAGTGAAAGGCTTCTTGAGGGGAAAGCTGTAACTCTGTGAGATGATTTCACAGAACACAAAGAAGTTTCTCAGTAAGCTTCTTTCTCTTTGTTATGGGAGGATATTTCCTTTGGCCCTATAGTCTTCAAGGGGATTCTAAATATCTGCTTTCAGATTCCACAGAAATAAGGCCAGCAAAGTGATCCACGAAATACAGATATAACTCTGTGAGTGGAAGTCACATATCACAGAGCAGTTTCTCAGAAAGCTTCTTTCCAGATTACATCTGAGGATATTTCCTTTTTCACCAAGCCCTCTATGGGCTTCCAAATATCACTTTGCCAATTCCACAAGAACTGTCTTAGCGAAAGGCTTCTTGAGGGGAAAGCTGTAACTCTGTGAGATGATTTCACAGAACACAAAGAAGTTTCTCAGAAGGCTTCTTTCTCTTTGTTATCGGAGGATATTTCCTTTGGCCCTATAGTCTTCAAAGGGATCCGAAATATCTGTTCTCAGATTCCACAGAAATAAGGCTATCAAAGAGATCCAAGAAATACAGATATAACTCTGTGAGTGGAATTCACATATCACAGAGCAGTTTCTCAGAAAGCTTCTTTCCAGATTTCATCGGAGGATATTTCCTTTTTCACCATAGCCCTCTATGGGCTTCCAAATATCACTTTGCCAATTCCACAAGAACTGTCTTAGCGAAAGGCTTCTTGAGGGGAAAGCTGTAACTCTGTGAGATGATTTCACAGAACACAAAGAAGTTTCTCAGAAAGCTTCTTTCTCTTTGTTATGGGAGGATATTTCCTTTGGCCCTATAGTCTTCAAGGGGATTCTAAATATCTGCTTTCAGATTCCACAGAAATAAGGCTAGCAAAGAGATCCACGAAATACAGATGTAACTCTGTGAGTGGAAGTCACATATCACAGAGCAGGTTCTCAGAAAGCTTCTTTCCAGATTTCATTGGAGGATATTTCCTTTTTCACCGTAGCCTTCTAAGGGCTTCCAAATATCACTTTGCCAATTCCACAAGAACTGTCTTAGCGAAAGGCTTCTTGAGGGGAAAGCTGTAACTCTGTGAGATGATTTCACAGAACACAAATAAGTTTATCAGAAAGCTTCTTTCTCTTTGTTATGGGAGGATATTTCCTTTGGCCCTATATTCTTCAAAGGGATTCTAATTATCTGCTCTCAGATTCCACAGAAATAAGGCTAGCAAAGAGATCCACGAAATACAGATGTAACTCTGTGAGTGGAAGTCACATATCACAGAGCAGTTTCTCAGAAAGCTTCTTTCCAGATTTCATCGGAGGATATTTCCTTTTTCACCATAGCCCTCTATGGGCTTCCAAATATCACTTTGCCAATTCCACAAGAACTGTCTTAGCGAAAGGCTTCTTGAGGGGAAAGCTGTAACTCTGTGAGATGATTTCACAGAACACAAAGAAGTTTCTCAGAAAACTTCTTTCTCTTTGTTATGGGAGGATATTTCCTTTGGCCCTATAGTCTTCAAAGGGATTCTAAATATCTGCTCTCAGATTCCACAGAAATAAGGCTAGCAAAGAGATCCACGAAATACAGATGTAACTCTGTGAGTGGAAGTCACATATCACAGAGCAATTTCTCAGAAAGCTTCTTTCCAGATTTCATCTGATGATATTTCCTTTTTCATCATAGCCCTCTATGGGCTTCCAAATATCACTTTGCCAATTCCACAAGAACTGTCTTAGCGAAAGGCTTCTTGAGGGGAAAGCTGTAACTCTGTGAGATGATTTCACAGAACACAAAGAAGTTTCTCAGAAAGCTTCTTTCTCTTTGTTATCGGAGGATATTTCCTTTGGCCCTATAGTCTTCAAAGGGATCCGAAATATCTGTTCTCAGATTCCACAGAAATAAGGCTAGCAAAGAGATCCACGAAATACAGATGTAACTCTGTGAGTGGAAGTCACATATCACAGAGCAGTTTCTCAGAAAGCTTCTTTCCAGATTTCATCGGAGGATATTTCCTTTTTCACCGTAGCCCTCTAAGGGCTTCCAAATATCACTTTGCCAATTCCACAAGAACTGTCTTAGCGAAAGGCTTCTTGAGAGGAAAGCTGTAACTCTGTGAGGTGATTTCACAGAACACAAAGAAGTTTCTCAGAAAGCTTCTTTCTCTTTGTTATGGGAGGATATTTCCTTTGGCCCTATATTCTTCAAAGGGATTCTAAATATCTGCTCTCAGATTCCACAGAAATAAGGCTAGCAAAGAGATCCACGAAATACAGATGTAACTCTGTGAGTGGAAGTCACATATCCCAGAGCAGTTTCTCAGAAAGCTTCTTTCCAGATTTCATCGGAGGATATTTCCTTTTTCACCATAGCCCTCTATGGGCTTCCAAATATCACTCTGCCAATTCCACAAGAACTGTCTTAGCGAAAGGCTTCTTGAGGGGAAAGCTGTAACTCTGTGAGATGATTTCACAGAACACAAAGAAGTTTCTCAGAAAACTTCTTTCTCTTTGTTATGGGAGGATATTTCCTTTGGCCCTATATTCTTCAAAGGGATTCTAAATATCTGCTCTCAGATTCCACAGAAATAAGGCTAGCAAAGAGATCCACGAAATACAGATGTAACTCTGTGAGTGGAAGTCACATATCACAGAGCAGTTTCTCAGAAAGCTTCTTTCCAGATTTCATTGGAGGATATTTCCTTTTTCACCATAGCCCTCTAAGGGGTTCCAAATATCACTTTGCCAATTCCACAAGAACTGTCTTAGCGAACGGCTTCTTGAGGGGAAAGCTGTAACTCTGTGAGATGATTTCACAGAACACAAAGAATTTTCTCAGAAAGCTTCTTTCTCTTTGTTATCGGAGGATATTTCCTTTGGCCCTATAGTCTACAAGGGGATTCTAAATATCTGCTCTCAGATTCCACAGAAATAAGGCTAGCAAAGAGATCCACGAAATACAGATGTAACTCTGTGAGTGGAAGTCACATATCACAGAGCAGTTTCTCAGAAAGCTTGTTTCCAGATTTCATCTGAGGATATTTCCTTTTTCACCATAGCCCTCTATGGGCTTCCAAATATCACTTTGCCAATTCCACAAGAACTGTCTTAGCGAAAGGCTTCTTGAGGGGAAAGCTGTAACTCTGTGAGATGATTTCACAGAACACAAAGAAGTTTCTCAGAAAGCTTCTTTCTCTTTGTTATGGGAGGATATTACCTTTGGCCCTATAGTCTTCAAAGGGATTCTAAATATCTGCTCTCAGATTCCACAGAAATAAGGCTAGCAAAGAGATCCAGGAAATACAGATGTAACTCTGTGAGTGGAAGTCACATATCACAGAGCAGTTTCTCAGAAAGCTTCTTTCCAGATTTCATTGGAGGATATTTCCTTTTTCACCATAGCCCTCTAAGGGGTTCCAAATATCACTTTGCCAATTCCACAAGAACTGTCTTAGCGAAAGGCTTCTTGAGGGGAAAGCTGTAACTCTGTGAGATGATTTCACAGAACACAAAGAAGTTTCTCAGAAAGCTTCTTTCTCTTTGTTATCGGAGGATATTTCCTTTGGCCCTATAGTCTACAAGGGGATTCTATATATCTGCTTTCAGATTCCACAGAAATAAGGCTAGCAAAGAGATCCACGAAATACAGATGTAACTCTGTGAGTGGAAGTCACATATCACAGAGCAGTTTCTCAGAAAGCTTCTTTCCAGATTTCATTGGAGGATATTTCCTTTTTCACCATAGCCCTCTATGGGCTTCCAAATATCACTTTGCCAATTCCACTAGAACTGTCTTAGCGAAAGGCTTCTTGAGGGGAAAGCTGTAACTCTGTGAGAAGATTTCACAGAACACAAAGAAGTTTCTCAGAAAGCTTCTTTCTCTTTGTTATCGGACAATATTTCCTTGGCCCTATAGTCTTCAAAGGGATCCGAAATATCTCTTCTCAGATTCCAAAGAAATAAGGCTAGCAAATAGATCCACGAAATACAGATGTAACTCTGTGAGTGGAAGTCACATATCACAGAGCAGTTTCTCAGAAAGCTTCTTTCCAGATTTCATCTGAGGATATTTCCTTTTTCACCATAGCCCTCTATGGGCTTCCAAATATCACTTTGCCAATTCCACAAGAACTGTCTTAGCGAAAGGCTTCTAGAGGGGAAAGCTGTAACTCTGTGAGATGAGTTCACAGAACACAAAGAAGTTTCTCAGAAAGCTTCTTTCTCTTTGTTATGGGAGGATATTTCCTTTGGCCCTATATTCTTCAAAGGGATTCTAAATATCTGCTCTCAGATTCCACAGAAACAAGGCTAGCAAAGAGATCCACGAATTACAGATGTAACTCTGTGAGTGGAAGTCACATATCACAGAGCAATTTCTCAGAAAGCTTCTTTCCAGATTTCATCGGATGATATTTCCTTTTTCATCATAGCCCTCTATGGGCTTCCAAATATCACTTTGCCAATTCCACAAGAACTGTCTTAGCGAAAAGCTTCTTGAGGGGAAAGCTGTAACGCTGTGAGATGATTTCTCAGAACACAAAGAAGTTTCTCAGAAAGCTTCTTTCTCTTTGTTATGGGAGGATATTTCCTTTGGCCCTATAGTCTTCAAAGGGATTCTAAATATCTGCTCTCAGATTCCACAGAAATAAGGCTAGCAAAGAGATCCACGAAATACAGATGTAACTCTGTGAGTGGAAGTCACATATCACAGAGCAGTTTCTCAGAAAGCTTCTTTCCAGATTTCATTGGAGGATATTTCCTTTTTCACCATAGCCCTCTGAGGGGTTCCAAATATCACTTTGCCAATTCCACAAGAACTGTCTTAGCGAAAGGCTTCTTGAGGGGAAAGCTGTAACTCTGTGAGATGATTTCACAGAACACAAAGAAGTTTCTCAGAAAGCTTCTTTCTCTTTGTTATCGGAGGATATTTCCTTTGGCCCTATAGTCTACAAGGGGATTCTATATATCTGCTTTCAGATTCCACAGAAATAAGGCTAGCAAAGAGATCCACGAAATACAGATGTAACTCTGTGAGTGGAAGTCACATATCACAGAGCAGTTTCTCAGAAAGCTTCTTTCCAGATTTCATTGGAGGATATTTCCATTTTCACCATAGCCCTCTATGGGCTTCCAAATATCACTTTGCCAATTCCACTAGAACTGTCTTAGCGAAAGGCTTCTTGAGGGGAAAGCTGTAACTCTGTGAGAAGATTTCACAGAACACAAAGAAGTTTCTCAGAAAGCTTCTTTCTCTTTGTTATCGGAGGATATTTCCTTTGGCCCTATAGTCTTCAAAGGGATCCGAAATATCTCTTCTCAGATTCCAAAGAAATAAGGCTAGCAAATAGATCCACGAAATACAGATGTAACTCTGTGAGTGGAAGTCACATATCACAGAGCAGTTTCTCAGAAAGCTTCTTTCCAGATTTCATCGGAGGATATTTCCTTTTTCACCATAGCCCTCTATGGGCTTCCAAATATCACTTTGCCAATTCCACAAGAACTGTCTTAGCGAAAGGCTTCTTGAGGGGAAAGCTGTAACTCTGTGAGATGAGTTCACAGAACACAAAGAAGTTTCTCAGAAAGCTTCTTTCTCTTTGTTATGGGAGGATATTTCCTTTGGTCCTGTAGAATTCAAAGGGATCCGAAATATCTGTTCTCAGATTCCACAGAAATAAAGCTAGCAAAGAGATCCACGAAATACAGATGTAACTCAGTGAGTGGAAGTCACATATCACAGAGCAGTTTCTCAGAAAGCTTCTTTCCAGATTTCATCGGAGGATATTTCCTTTTTCACCGTAGCCCTCTATGGGATTCCAAATATCACTTTGCCAATTCCACAAGAACTGTCTTAGCGAAAGGCTTCTTGAGGGGAAAGCTGTAACTCTGTGAGATGATTTCACAGAACACAAAGAAGTTTCTCAGAAAGCTTCTTTCTCTTTGTTATCGGAGGATATTTCCTTTGGCCCTATAGTCTTCAAAGGGATCCGAAATATCTGTTCTCAGATTCCACAGAAATAAGGCTAGCAAAGAGATCCACGAAATACAGATGTAACTCTGTGAGTGGAAGTCACATATCACAGAGCAGTTTCTCAGAAAGCTTCTTTCCAGATTTCATCGGAGGATATTTCCTTTTTCACCATAGCCCTCTATCGGCTTCCAAATATCACTTTGCCAATTCCACAAGAACTGTCTTAGTGAAAGGCTTCTTGAGGGGAAAGCTGTAACTCTGTGAGATGATTTCACAGAACACAAAGAAGTTTCTCAGTAAGCTTCTTTCTCTTTGTTATGGGAGGATATTTCCTTTGGCCCTATAGTCTTCAAGGGGATTCTAAATGTCTGCTTTCAGATTCCACAGAAATAAGGCCAGCAAAGTGATCCACGAAATAGAGATATAACTCTGTGAGTGGAAGTCACATATCACAGAGGAGTTTCTCAGAAAGCTTCTTTCCAGATTACATCTGAGGATATTTCCTTTTTCACCAAGCCCTCTATGGGCTTCCAAATATCACTTTGCCAATTCCACAAGAACTGTCTTAGCGAAAGGCTTCTTGAGGGGAAAGCTGTAACTCTGTGAGATGATTTCACAGAACACAAAGAAGTTTCTCAGAAGGCTTCTTTCTCTTTGTTATCGAAGGATATTTCCTTTGGCCCTATAGTCTTCAAAGGGATCCGAAATATCTGTTCTCAGATTCCACAGAAATAAGGCTATCAAAGAGATCCAAGAAATACAGATATAACTCTGTGAGTGGAATTCACATATCACAGAGCAGTTTCTCAGAAAGCTTCTTTCCAGATTTCATCGGAGGATATTTCCTTTTTCACCATAGCCCTCTATGGGCTTCCAAATATCACTTTGCCAATTCCACAAGAACTGTCTTAGCGAAAGGCTTCTTGAGGGGAAAGCTGTAACTCTGTGAGATGATTTCACAGAACACAAAGAAGTTTCTCAGAAAGCTTCTTTCTCTTTGTTATCGGAGGATATTTCCTTTGGCCCTATAGTCTACAAGGGGATTCTAAATATCTGCTTTCAGATTCCACAGAAATAAGGCTAGCAAAGAGATCCACGAAATACAGATGTAACTCTGTGAGTGGAAGTCACATATCACAGAGCAGTTTCTCAGAAAGCTTCTTTCCAGATTTCATTGGAGGATATTTCCTTTTTCACCATAGCCCTCTATGGGCTTCCAAATATCACTTTGCCTACTCCACAAGAACTGTCTTGGCGCAAGGCTTCTTGAGGGGAAAGCTGTAACTCTGTGAGATGATTTCACAGAACACAAAGAAGTTTCTCAGAAAGCTTCTTTCTCTTTGTTATGGGAGGATATTTCCTTTGGCCCTATAGTCTTCAAAGGGATCCGAAATATCTGTTCTCAGATTCCACAGAAATAAGGCTAGCAAAGAGACCCACGAAATACAGATGTAACTCTGTGAGTGGAAGTCACATATCACAGAGCAGTTTCTCAGAAAGCTTCTTTCCAGATTTCATCGGAGGATATTTCCTTTTTCACCGTAGCCCTCAAAGGGCTTCCAAATATCACATTGCCAATTCCACAAGAACTGTCTTAGCGAAAGGCTTCTTGAGGGGAAAGCTGTAACTCTGTGAGATGATTTCACAGAACCAAAGAACTTTCTCAGAAAGCTTCTTTCTCTTTATTATGGGAGGATATTTCCTTTGGCCCTATATTCTTCAAAGGGATTCTAAATATCTGCTCTCAGATTCCGCAGAAATAAGGCTAGCAAAGAGATCCACGAAATACAGATGTAACTCTGTGAGTGGAAGTCACATATCACAGAGCAGTTTCTCAGAAAGCTTCTTTCCAGATTTCATCGGAGGATATTTCCTTTTTCACCGTAGGCCTCAATGGGCTTCCATATATCACTTTGCCAATTCCACAAGAACTGTCTTAGCGAAAGGCTTCTTGAGGGGAAAGCTGTAACTCTGTGAGATGATTTCACAGAACACAAAGAAGTTTCTCAGAAAGCTTCTTTCTCTTTGTTATCGGAGGATATTTCCTTTGGCCCTATAGTCTTCAAAGGGATCCGAAATATCTGTTCTCAGATTCCACAGAAATAAGGCTAGCAAAGAGATCCACGAAATACAGATGTAACTCTGTGAGTGGAAGTCACATATCACAGAGCAGTTTCTCAGAAAGCTTCTTTCCAGATTTCATCGGAGGATATTTCCTTTTTCACCGTAGCCCTCTAAGGGCTTCCAAATATCACTTTGCCAATTCCACAAGAACTGTCTTAGCGAAAGGCTTCTTGAGGGGAAAGCTGTAACTCTGTGAGATGATTTCACAGAACACAAAGAAGTTTCTCAGAAAGCTTCTTTCTCTTTGTTATGGGAGGATATTTCCTTTGGCCCTATATTCTTCAAAGGGATTCTAAATATCTGCTCTCAGATTCCACAGAAATAAGGCTAGCAAAGAGATCCACGAAATACAGATGTAACTCTGTGAGTGGAAGTCACATATCACAGAGCAGTTTCTCAGAAAGCTTCTTTCCAGATTTCATCGGAGGATATTTCCTTTTTCACCATAGCCCTCTATGGGCTTCCAAATATCACTCTGCCAATTCCAAAAGAACTGTCTTAGCGAAAGGCTTCTTGAGGGGAAAGCTGTAACTCTGTGAGATGATTTCACGGAACACAAAGAAGTTTCTCAGAAAACTTCTATCTCTTTGTTATCGGAGGATATTTCCTTTGGCCCTATAGTCTACAAGGGGATTCTAAATATCTGCTCTCAGATTCCACAGAAATAAGGCTAGCAAAGAGATCCACGAAATACAGATGTAACTCTGTGAGTGGAAGTCACATATCACAGAGCAGTTTCTCAGAAAGCTTCTTTCCAGATTTCATCTGAGGATATTTCCTTTTTCACCATAGCCCTCTATGGGCTTCCAAATATCACTTTGCCAATTCCACAAGAACTGTCTTAGCGAAAGGCTTCTTGAGGGGAAAGCTGTAACTCTGTGAGATGATTTCACAGAACACAAAGAAGTTTCTCAGAAAGCTTCTTTCTCTTTGTTATCGGAGGATATTTCCTTTGGCCCTATAGTCTACAAGGGGATTCTATATATCTGCTTTCAGATTCCACAGAAATAAGGCTAGCAAAGAGATCCACGAAATACAGATGTAACTCTGTGAGTGGAAGTCCCATATCACAGAGCAGTTTCTCAGAAAGCTTCTTTCCAGATTTCATTGGAGGATATTTCCTTTTTCACCATAGCCCTCTAAGGGCTTCCAAATATCACTTTGCCAATTCCACTAGAACTGTCTTAGCGAAAGGCTTCTTGAGGGGAAAGCTGTAACTCTGTGAGATGATTTCTCAGAACACAAAGAAGTTTCTCAGAAAGCTTCTTTCTCTTTGTTATGGGAGGATATTTCCTTTGGCCCTATAGTCTTCAAAGGGATTCTAAATATCTGCTCTCAGATTCCACAGAAATAAGGCTAGCAAAGAGATCCACGAAATACAGATGTAACTCTGTGAGTGGAAGTCACATATCACAGAGCAGTTTCTCAGAAAGCTTCTTTCCAGATTTCATTGGAGGATATTTCCTTTTTCACCATAGCCCTCTAAGGGGTTCCAAATATCACTTTGCCAATTCCACAAGAACTGTCTTAGCGAAAGGCTTCTTGAGGGGAAAGCTGTAACTCTGTGAGATGATTTCACAGAACACAAAGAAGTTTCTCAGAAAGCTTCTTTCTCTTTGTTATCGGAGGATATTTCCTTTGGCCCTATAGTCTACAAGGGGATTCTATATATCTGCTTTCAGATTCCACAGAAATAAGGCTAGCAAAGAGATCCACGAAATACAGATGTAACTCTGTGAGTGGAAGTCACATATCACAGAGCAGTTTCTCAGAAAGCTTCTTTCCAGATTTCATTGGAGGATATTTCCATTTTCACCATAGCCCTCTATGGGCTTCCAAATATCACTTTGCCAATTCCACTAGAACTGTCTTAGCGAAAGGCTTCTTGAGGGGAAAGCTGTAACTCTGTGAGAAGATTTCACAGAACACAAAGAAGTTTCTCAGAAAGCTTCTTTCTCTTTGTTATCGGAGGATATTTCCTTTGGCCCTATAGTCTTCAAAGGGATCCGAAATATCTCTTCTCAGATTCCAAAGAAATAAGGCTAGCAAATAGATCCACGAAATACAGATGTAACTCTGTGAGTGGAAGTCACATATCACAGAGCAGTTTCTCAGAAAGCTTCTTTCCAGATTTCATCTGAGGATATTTCCTTTTTCACCATAGCCCTCTATGGGCTTCCAAATATCACTTTGCCAATTCCACAAGAACTGTCTTAGCGAAAGGCTTCTTGAGGGGAAAGCTGTAACTCTGTGAGATGAGTTCACAGAACACAAAGAAGTTTCTCAGAAAGCTTCTTTCTCTTTGTTATTTGAGGATATTTCCTTTGGCCCTATATTCTTCAAAGGGATTCTAAATATCTGCTCTCAGATTCCACAGAAATAAGGCTAGCAAAGAGATCCACGAATTACAGATGTAACTCTGTGAGTGGAAGTCACATATCACAGAGCAATTTCTCAGAAAGCTTCTTTCCAGATTTCATCGGAGGATATTTCCTTTTTCATCATAGCCCTCTATGGGCTTCCAAATATCACTTTGCCAATTCCACAAGAACTCTCTTAGCGAAAAGCTTCTTGAGGGGAAAGCTGTAACTCTGGGGAATGATTTCACAGAACACAAAGAAGGTTCTCAGAAAGCTTCTTTCTCTTTGTTATGGGAGGATATTTCCTTTGACCCTATAGTCTTCAAAGGGATTCTAAATATCTGCTCTCAGATTCCACAGAATTAAGGCTAGCAAAGAGATCCACGAAATACAGATGTAACTCTGTGAGTGGAAGTCACATATCACAGAGCAGTTTCTCAGAAACCTTCTTTCCAGATTTCATTGGAGGATATTTCCTTTTTCACCATAGCCCTCTACGGGCTTCCAAATATCACTTTGCCAATTCCACAAGAACTGTCTTAGCGAAAAGCTTCTTGAGGGGAAAGCTGTAACTCTGTGAGATGATTTCACAGAACACAAAGAAGTTTCTCAGAAAGCTTCTTTCTCTTTGTTATGGGAGGATATTTCCTTTGGTCCTGTAGAATTCAAAGGGATCCGAAATATCTGTTCTCAGATTCCACAGAAATAAAGCTAGCAAAGAGATCCACGAAATACAGATGTAACTCAGTGAGTGGAAGTCACATATCACAGAGCAGTTTCTCAGAAAGCTTCTTTCCAGATTTCATCGGAGGATATTTCCTTTTTCACCATAGCCCTCTATGGGATTCCAAATATCACTTTGCCAATTCCACAAGAACTGTCTTAGCGAAAGGCTTCTTGAGGGGAAAGCTGTAACTCTGTGAGATGATTTCACAGAACACAAAGAAGTTTCTCAGAAAGCTTCTTTCTCTTTGTTATCGGAGGATATTTCCTTTGGCCCTATAGTCTTCAAAGGGATCCGAAATATCTGTTCTCAGATTCCACAGAAATAAGGCTAGCAAAGAGATCCACGAAATACAGATGTAACTCTGTGAGTGGAAGTCACATATCACAGAGCAGTTTCTCAGAAAGCTTCTTTCCAGATTTCATCGGAGGATATTTCCTTTTTCACCATAGCCCTCTATCGGCTTCCAAATATCACTTTGCCAATTCCACAAGAACTGTCTTAGTGAAAGGCTTCTTGAGGGGAAAGCTGTAACTCTGTGAGATGATTTCACAGAACACAAAGAAGTTTCTCAGTAAGCTTCTTTCTCTTTGTTATGGGAGGATATTTCCTTTGGCCCTATAGTCTTCAAGGGGATTCTAAATATCTGCTTTCAGATTCCACAGAAATAAGGCCAGCAAAGTGATCCACGAAATACAGATATAACTCTGTGAGTGGAAGTCACATATCACAGAGCAGTTTCTCAGAAAGCTTCTTTCCAGATTACATCTGAGGATATTTCCTTTTTCACCAAGCCCTCTATGGGCTTCCAAATATCACTTTGCCAATTCCACAAGAACTGTCTTAGCGAAAGGCTTCTTGAGGGGAAAGCTGTAACTCTGTGAGATGATTTCACAGAACACAAAGAAGTTTCTCAGAAGGCTTCTTTCTCTTTGTTATCGGAGGATATTTCTTTGGCCCTATAGTCTTCAAAGGGATCCGAAATATCTGTTCTCAGATTCCACAGAAATAAGGCTATCAAAGAGATCTAAGAAATACAGATATAACTCTGTGAGTGGAATTCACATATCACAGAGCAGTTTCTCAGAAAGCTTCTTTCCAGATTTCATCGGAGGATATTTCCTTTTTCACCATAGCCCTCTATGGGCTTCCAAATATCACTTTGCCAATTCCACAAGAACTGTCTTAGCGAAAGGCTTCTTGAGGGGAAAGCTGTAACTCTGTGAGATGATTTCACAGAACACAAAGAAGTTTCTCAGAAAGCTTCTTTCTCTTTCTTATGGGAGGATATTTCCTTTGGCCCTATAGTCTTCAAGGGGATTCTAAATATCTGCTTTCAGATTCCACAGAAATAAGGCTAGCAAAGAGATCCACGAAATACAGATGTAACTCTGTGAGTGGAAGTCACATATCACAGAGCAGTTTCTCAGAAAGCTTCTTTCCAGATTTCATCTGAGGATATTTCCTTTTTCACCATAGCCCTCTAAGGGCTTCCAAATATCACTTTGCCAATTCCACAAGAACTGTCTTAGCGAAAGGCTTCTTGAGGGGAAAGCTGTAACTCTGTGAGATGATTTCACAGAACACAAAGAAGTTTCTAAGAAAGCTTCTTTCTCTTTGTTATCGGAGGATATTTCCTTTGGCCCTATAGTCTTCAAAGGGATCCGAAATATCTGTTCTCAGATTCCAGAGAAATAAGGCTAGCAAAGAGATCCACAAAATACAGATGTAACTCTGTGAGTGGAAGTCACATATCACAGAGTAGTTTCTCAGAAAGCTTCTTTCCAGATTTCATCGGAGGATATTTCCTTTTTCACCATAGCCCTCTATGGGCTTCCAAATATCACTTTGCCAATTCCACAAGAACTGTCTTAGCGAAAGGCTTCTTTAGGGGAAAGCTGTAACTCTGTGAGATGATTTCACAGAACACAAAGAAGTTTCTCAGAAAGCTTCTTTCTCTTTGTTATGGGAGGATATTTCCTTTGGCCCTATAGTCTTCAAAGGGATTCTAAATATCTGCTCTCAGATTCCACAGAAATAAGGCTAGCAAAGAGATCCACGAAATACAGATGTAACTCTGTGAGTGGAAGTCACATATCACAGAGCAGTTTCTCAGAAAGCTTCTTTCCAGATTTCATCGGAGGATATTTCCTTTTTCACCGTAGCCCTCTAAGGGCTTCCAAATATCACTTTGCCAATTCCACAAGAACTGTCTTAGCGAAAGGCTTCTTGAGGGGAAAGCTGTAACTCTGTGAGATGATTTCACAGAACACAAAGAAGTTTCTCAGAAAGCTTCTTTCTCTTTGTTATGGGAGGATATTTCCTTTGGCCCTATATTCTTCAAAGGGATTCTAAATATCTGCTCTCAGATTCCACATAAATAAGGCTAGCAAAGAGATCCACAATATACAGATGTAACTCTGTGAGTGGAAGTCACATATCCCAGAGCAGTTTCTCAGAAAGCTTCTTTCCAGATTTCATCGGAGGATATTTCCTTTTTCACCATAGCCCTCTATGGGCTTCCAAATATCACTTTGCCAATTCCACAAGAACTGTCTTAGCGAAAGGCTTCTTGAGGGGAAAGCTGTAACTCTGTGAGATGATTTCACAGAACACAAAGAAGTTTCTCAGAAAGCTTCTTTCTCTTTGTTATCGTTGGATATTTCCTTTGGCCCTATATTCTTCAAAGGGATCCGAAATATCTGTTCTCAGATTCCACAGAAATAAGGCTAGCAAAGAGATCCACGAAATACAGATGTAACTCTGTGAGTGTAAGTCACATATCACAGAGCAGTTTCTCAGAAATCTTCTTTCCAGATTTCATTGGAGGATATTTCGTTTTTCACCGTAGCCCTCTAAGGGCTTCCAAATATCACTTTGCCAATTCCACAAGAACTGTCTTAGCGAAAGGCTTCTTGAGGGGAAAGCTGTAACTCTGTGAGATGATTTCACAGAAGACAAAGAAGTTTCTCAGAAAGCTTCTTTCTCTTTGTTATGGGAGGATATTTCCTTTGGCCCTATATTCTTCAAAGGGATTCTAAATATCTGCTCTCAGATTCCACAGAAATAAGGCTAGCAAAGAGATCAACGAAATACACATGTAACTCTGTGAGTGGAAGTCACATATCCCAGAGCAGTTTCTCAGAAAGCTTCTTTCCAGATTTCATCGGAGGTTATTTCCTTTTTCACCATAGCCCTCTATGGGCTTCCAAATATCACTCTGCCAATTCCACAAGAACTGTCTTAGCGAAAGGCTTCTTGAGGGGAAAGCTGTAACTCTGTGAGATGATTTCACAGAACACAAAGAAGTTTCTCAGAAAACTTCTTTCTCTTTGTTATGGGAGGATATTTCCTTTGGCCCTATATTCTTCAAAGGGATTCTAAATATCTGCTCTCAGATTCCACAGAAATAAGGCTAGCAAAGAGATCCACGAAATACAGATGTAACTCTGTGAGTGGAAGTCACATATCACAGAGCAGTTTCTCAGAAAGCTTCTTTCCAGATTTCATTGGAGGATATTTCCTTTTTTACCATAGCCCTCTAAGGGGTTCCAAATATCACTTTGCCAATTCCACAAGAACTGTCTTAGCGAAAGGCTTCTTGAGGGGAAAGCTGTAACTCTGTGAGATGATTTCACAGAACACAAAGAAGTTTCTCAGAAAGCTTCTTTCTCTTTGTTATCGGAGGATATTTCCTTTGGCCCTATAGTCTACAAGGGGATTCTAAATATCTGCTTTCAGATTCCACAGAAATAGGGCTAGCAAAGAGATCCACGAAATACAGATGTAACTCTGTGAGTGGAAGTCACATATCACAGAGCAGTTTCTCAGAAAGCTTCTTTCCAGATTTCATTGGAGGATATTTCCTTTTTCACCATAGCCCTCTATGGGCTTCCAAATATCACTTTGCCTATTCCACAAGAACTGTCTTAGCGCAAGGCTTCTTGAGGGGAAAGCTGTAACTCTGTGAGATGATTTCACAGAACACAAAGAAGTTTCTCAGAAAGCTTCTTTCTCTTTGTTATGGGAGGATATTTCCTTTGGCCCTATAGTCTTCAAAGGGATCCGAAATATCTGTTCTCAGATTCCACAGAAATAAGGCTAGCAAAGAGAACCAGGAAATACAGATGTAACTCTGTGAGCGGAAGTCACATATCACAGAGCAGTTTCTCAGAAAGCTTCTTTCCAGATTTCATCGGAGGATATTTCCTTTTTCACCGTAGCCCTCAAAGGGCTTCCAAATATCACATTGCCAATTCCACAAGAACTGTCTTAGCGAAAGGCTTCTTCAGGGGAAAGCTGTAACTCTGTGAGATGATTTCACAGAACCAAAGAACTTTCTCAGAAAGCTTCTTTCTCTTTATTATGGGAGGATATTTCCTTTGGCCCTATATTCTTCAAAGGGATTCTAAATATCTGCTCTCAGATTCCGCAGAAATAAGGCTAGCAAAGAGATCCACGAAATACAGATGTAACTCTGTGAGTGGAAGTCACATATCACAGAGCAGTTTATCAGAAAGCTTCTTTCCAGATTTCATCGGAGGATATTTCCTTTTTCACCATAGCCCTCTATGGGCTTCCAAATATCACTTTGCCAATTCCGCAAGAACTGTCTTAGCGAAAGGCTTCTTGAGGGGAAAGCTGTAACTCTGTGAGATGATTTCACAGAACACAAAGAAGTTTCTCAGAAAACTTCTTCTCTTTGTTATGGGAGGATATTTCCTTTGGCCCAATAGTCTTCAAAGGGATTCTAAATATCTGCTCTCAGATTCCACAGAAATAAGGCTAGCAAAGAGATCCACGAAATACAGATGTAACTCTGTGAGTGGAAGTCACATATCACAGAGCAGTTTCTCAGAAAGCTTCTTTCCAGATTTCATCGGAGGATATTTCCTTTTTCACCGTAGGCCTCAATGGGCTTCCATATATCACTTTGCCAATTCCACAAGAACTGTCTTAGCGAAAGGCTTCTTGAGGGGAAAGCTGTAACTCTGTGAGATGATTTCACAGAACACAAAGAAGTTTCTCAGAAGGCTTCTTTCTCTTTGTTATCGGAGGATATTTCCTTTGGCCCTATAGTCTTCAAAGGGATCCGAAATATCTGTTCTCAGATTCCACAGAAATAAGGCTATCAAAGAGATCCAAGAAATACAGATATAACTCTGTGAGTGGAATTCACATATCACAGAGCAGTTTCTCAGAAAGCTTCTTTCCAGATTTCATCGGAGGATATTTCCTTTTTCACCATAGCCCTCTATGGGCTTCCAAATATCACTTTGCCAATTCCACAAGAACTGTCTTAGCGAAAGGCTTCTTGAGGGGAAAGCTGTAACTCTGTGAGATGATTTCACAGAACACAAAGAAGTTTCTCAGAAAGCTTCTTTCTCTTTGTTATGGGAGGATATTTCCTTTGGCCCTATAGTCTTCAAGGGGATTCTAAATATCTGCTTTCAGATTCCAGAGATATAAGGCTAGCAAAGAGATCCACGAAATACAGATGTAACTCTTTGAGTGGAAGTCACATATCACAGAGCAGTTTCTCAGAAAGCTTCTTTCCAGATTTCATCTGAGGATATTTCCTTTTTCACCATAGCCCTCTATGGGCTTCCAAATATCACTTTGCCAATTCCACAAGAACTGTCGGAGCGAAAGGCTTCTTGAGGGGAAAGCTGTAACTCTGTGAGATGATTTCACAGAACACGAAGAAGTTTCTCAGAAAGCTTCTTTCTCTTTGTTATGGGAGGATATTTCCTTTGGCTCTATAGTCTTCAAAGGGATTCTTAATATCTGCTTTCAGTAACCACAGAAATAAGGCTAGCAAAGAGATCCACGAAATACAGATGTAACTCTGTGAGTGGAAGTCACATATCACAGAGCAGTTTCTCAGAAAGCTTCTTTCCAGATTTCATCTGAGGATATTTCCTTTTTCACCATAGCCCTCTATGGGCTTCCAAATATCACTTTGCCAATTCCACAAGAACTGTCTTAGCGAAAGGCTTCTTGAGGGGAAAGCTGTAACTCTGTGAGATGATTTCACAGAACACAAAGAAGTTTCTCAGAAAGCATCTTTCTCTTTGTTATCGGAGGATATTTCCTTTGGCCCTATAGTCTTCAAAGGGATCCGAAATATCTGTTCTCAGATTCCACAGAAATAAGGCTAGCAAAGAGATCCACAAAATACAGATGTAACTCTGTGAGTGGAAGTCACATATCACAGAGCAGTTTCTCAGAAAGCTTCTTTCCAGATTTCATCGGAGGATATTTCCTTTTTCACCATAGCCCTCTAAGGGCTTCCAAATATCACTTTGCCAATTCCACAAGAACTGTCTTAGCGAAAGGCTTCTTTAGGGGAAAGCTGTAACTCTGTGAGATGATTTCACAGAACACAAAGAAGTTTCTCAGAAAGCTTCTTTCTCTTTGTTATGGGAGGATATTTCCTTTGGCCCTATAGTCTTCAAAGGGATTCTAAATATCTGCTCTCAGATTCCACAGAAATAAGGCTAGCAAAGAGATCCACGAAATACAGATGTAACTCTGTGAGTGGAAGTCACATATCACAGAGCAGTTTCTCAGAAAGCTTCTTTCCAGATTTCATCGGAGGATATTTCCTTTTTCACCATAGCCCTCTATGGGCTTCCAAATATCACTTTGCCAATTCCACAAGAACTGTCTTAGCGAAAGGCTTCTTGAGGGGAAAGCTGTAACTCTGTGAGATGATTTCACAGAACACAAAGAAGTTTCTCAGAAAGCTTCTTTCTCTTTGTTATCGTTGGATATTTCCTTTGGCCCTATAGTCTTCAAAGGGATCCGAAATATCTGTTCTCAGATTCCACAGAAATAAGGCTAGCAAAGAGATCCACGAAATACAGATGTAACTCTGTGAGTGGAAGTCACATATCACAGAGCAGTTTCTCAGAAATCTTCTTTCCAGATTTCATCGGAGGATATTTCGTTTTTCACCGTAGCCCTCTAAGGGCTTCCAAATATCACTTTGCCAATTCCACAAGAACTGTCTTAGCGAAAGGCTTCTTGAGGGGAAAGCTGTAACTCTGTGAGATGATTTCACAGAACACAAAGAAGTTTCTCAGAAAGCTTCTTTCTCTTTGTTATGGGAGGATATTTCCTTTGGCCCTATATTCTTCAAAGGGATTCTAAATATCTGCTCTCAGATTCCACAGAAATAAGGCTAGCAAAGAGATCCACGAAATACAGATGTAACTCTGTGAGTGGAAGTCACATATCCCAGAGCAGTTTCTCAGAAAGCTTCTTTCCAGATTTCATCGGAGGTTATTTCCTTTTTCACCATAGCCCTCTATGGGCTTCCAAATATCACTCTGCCAATTCCACAAGAACTGTCTTAGCGAAAGGCTTCTTGAGGGGAAAGCTGTAACTCTGTGAGATGATTTCACAGAACACAAAGAAGTTTCTCAGAAAACTTCTTTCTCTTTGTTATGGGAGGATATTTCCTTTAGCCCTATATTCTTCAAAGGGATTCTAAATATCTGCTCTCAGATTCCACAGAAATAAGGCTAGCAAAGAGATCCACGAAATACAGATGTAACTCTGTGAGTGGAAGTCACATATCACAGAGCAGTTTCTCAGAAAGCTTCTTTCCAGATTTCATTGGAGGATATTTCCTTTTTCACCATAGCCCTCTAAGGGGTTCCAAATATCAATTTGCCAATTCCACAAGAACTGTCTTAGCGAAAGGCTTCTTGAGGGGAAAGCTGTAACTCTGTGAGATGATTTCACAGAACACAAAGAAGTTTCTCAGAAAGCTTCTTTCTCTTTGTTATCGGAGGATATTTCCTTTGGCCCTATAGTCTACAAGGGGATTCTAAATATCTGCTTTCAGATTCCACAGAAATAAGGCTAGCAAAGAGATCCACGAAATACAGATGTAACTCTGTGAGTGGAAGTCACATATCACAGAGCAGTTTCTCAGAAAGCTTCTTTCCAGATTTCATTGGAGGATATATCCTTTTTCACCATAGCCCTCTATGGGCTTCCAAATATCACTTTGCCAATTCCACAAGAACTGTCTTAGCGCAAGGCTTCTTGAGGGGAAAGCTGTAACTCTGTGAGATGATTTCACAGAACACAAAGAAGTTTCTCAGAAAGCTTCTTTCTCTTTGTTATGGGAGGATATTTCCTTTGGCCCTATAGACTTCAAAGGGATCCGAAATATCTGTTCTCAGATTCCACAGAAATA
Organism: Macaca mulatta; assembly: GCF_049350105.2. NCBI lineage: Eukaryota > Metazoa > Chordata > Mammalia > Primates > Cercopithecidae > Macaca > Macaca mulatta. The sequence continues at coordinate 36,374,013 of NC_133417.1, forward strand.
AGGCTAGCAAAGAGATCCACGAAATACAGATGTAACTCTGTGAGTGGAAGTCACATATCACAGAGCAGTTTCTCAGAAAGCTTCTTTCCAGATTTCATCGGAGGATATTTCCTTTTTCACCGTAGCCCTCAAAGGGCTTCCAAATATCACATTGCCTATTCCACAAGAACTGTCTTAGCGAAAGGCTTCTTGAGGGGAAAGCTGTAACTCTGTGAGATGATTTCACAGAACACAAAGAAGTTTCTCAGAAAGCTTCTTTCTCTTTGTTATGGGAGGATATTTCCTTTGGCCCTATATTCTTCAAAGGGATTCTAAATATCTGCTCTCAGATTCCGCAGAAATAAGGCTAGCAAAGAGATCCACGAAATACAGATGTAACTCTGTGAGTGGAAGTCACGTATCACAGAGCAGTTTATCAGAAAGCTTCTTTCCAGATTTCATCGCAGTATATTTCCTTTTTCACCATAGCCCTCTATGGGCTTCCAAATATCACTTTGCCAATTCCGCAAGAACTGTCTTAGCGAAAGGCTTCTTGAGGGGAAAGCTGTAACTCTGTGAGATGATTTCACAGAACACAAAGAAGTTTCTCAGAAAACTTCTTCTCTTTGTTATGGGAGGATATTTCCTTTGGCCCTATAGTCTTCAAAGGGATTCTAAATATCTGCTCTCAGATTCCACAGAAATAAGGCTAGCAAAGAGATCCACGAAATACAAATGTAACTCTGTGAGTGGAAGTCACATATCACAGAGCAGTTTCTCAGAAAGCTTCTTTCCAGATTTCATCGGAGGATATTTCCTTTTTCACCGTAGCCCTCAATGGGCTTCCATATATCACTTTGCCAATTCCACAAGAACTGTCTTAGCGAAAGGCTTCTTGAGGGGAAAGCTGTAACTCTGTGAGATGATTTCACAGAACACAAAGAAGTTTCTCAGAAAGCTTCTTTCTCTTTGTTATGCGAGGATATTTCCTTTGGCCCTGTAGTCTTCAAAGGGATTCTAATTATCTGCTCTCAGATTCCACAGAAATAAGGGTAGCAAAGAGATCCACGAAATACAGATGTAACTCTGTGAGTGGAAGTCACATATCACAGAGCAGTTTCTCAGAAAGCTTCTTTCCAGATTTCATTGGAGGATATTTCCTTTTTCAACATAGCCCTCTACGGGCTTCCAAATATCACTTTGCCAATTCCACAAGAACTGTCTTAGCGAAAAGCTTCTTGAGGGGAAAGCTGTAACTCTCTGAGATGATTTCACAGAACACAAAGAAGTTTCTCAGAAAGCTTCTTTCTCTTTGTTATGGGAGGATATTTCCTTTGGTCCTATAGAATTCAAAGGGATCCGAAATATCTGTTCTCAGATTCCACAGAAATAAGGCTAGCAAAGAGATCCACGAAATACAGATGTAACTCAGTGAGTGGAGGTCACATATCACAGAGCAGTTTCTCAGAAAGCTTCTTTCCAGATTTCATCGGAGGATATTTCCTTTTTCACCATAGCCCTCTATGGGATTCCAAATATCACTTTGCCAATTCCACAAGAACTGTCTTAGCGAAAGGCTTCTTGAGGGGAAAGCTGTAACTCTGGGAGATGATTTCACAGAACACAAAGAAGTTTCTCAGAAAGCTTCTTTCTCTTTGTTATCGGAGGATATTTCCTTTGGCCCTATAGTCTTCAAAGGGATCCGAAATATCTGTTCTCAGATTCCACAGAAATAAGGCTAGCAAAGAGATCCACGAAATACAGATGTAACTCTGTGAGTGGAAGTCACATATCACAGAGCAGTTTCTCAGAAAGCTTCTTTCCAGATTTCATCGGAGGATATTTCCTTTTTCACCATAGCCCTCTATCGGCTTCCAAATGTCACTTTGCCAATTCCACAAGAGCTGTCTTAGTGAAAGGCTTCTTGAGGGGAAAGCTGTAACTCTGTGAGATGATTTCACAGAACACAAAGAAGTTTCTCAGAAAGCTTCTTTCTCTTTGTTATGGGAGGATATTTCCTTTGGCCCTATATTCTTCAAAGGGATTCTAAATATCTGCTTTCAGATTCCACAGAAATAAGGCTAGCAAAGTGATCCACGAAATACAGATATAATTCTGTGAGTGGAAGTCACATATCACAGAGCAGTTTCTCAGAAAGCTTCTTTCCAGATTACATCTGAGGATATTTCCTTTTTCACCAAGCCCTCTATGGGCTTCCAAATATCACTTTGCCAATTCCACAAGAACTGTCTTAGCGAAAGCCTTCTTGAGTGGAAAGCTGTAACTCTGTGAGATGATTTCACAGAACACAAAGAAGTTTCTCAGAAAGCTTCTTTCTCTTTGTTATCGGAGGATATTTACTTTGGCCCTATAGTCTTCAAAGGGATGCGAAATATCTGTTCTCAGATTCCACAGAAATAAGGCTAGCAAAGAGATCCACGAAATACAGATGTAACTCTGTGAGTGGAAATCACATATCACAGAGCAGTTTCTCAGAAAGCTTCTTTCCAGATTTCATCGGAGGATATTTCCTTATTCACCATAGCCGTCTACGGGCTTCCAAATATCACTTTGCCAATTCCACAAGAACTGTCTTAGCGAAAGGCTTCCTGAGGGGAAAGCTGTAACTCTGTGAGATGATTTCACAGAACACAAAGAAGTTTCTCAGAAAGCTTCTTTCTCTTTGTTATCGGAGGATATTTCCTTTGGCCCTGTAGTCTTCAAAGGGATCCGAAATATCTGTTCTCAGATTCCACAGAAATAAGGCTAGCAAAGAGATCCACGAAATACAGATGTAACTCTGTGAGTGGAAGTCACATATCACAGAGCAGTTTCTCAGAAAGATTCTTTCCAGATTTCATCGGAGGATATTTCCTTTTTCACCATAGCCCTCTATGGGCTTCCAAATATCACTTTGCCAATTCCACAAGAACTGTCTTAGCGAAAGGCTTCTTGAGGGGAAAGCTGTAACTCTGTGAGATGATTTCACAGAACACAAAGAAGTTTCTCAGAAAGCTTCTTTCTCTTTGTTATGGGAGGATATTTCCTTTGGCCCTATAGTCTTCCAGGGGATTCTAAATATCTGCTTTCAGATTCCACAGAAATAAGGCTAGCAAAGACATCCACGAAATACAGATGTAACTCTGTGAGTGGAAGTCACATATCACAGAGCAGTTTCTCAGAAAGCTTCTTTCCAGATTTCATCGGAGGATATTTCCTTTTTCACCATAGCCCTCTATGGGATTCCAAATATCACTTTGCCAATTCCACAAGAACTGTCTTAGCGAAAGGCTTCTTGAGGGGAAAGCTGTAACTCTGTGAGATGATTTCACAGAACACAAAGAAGTTTCTCAGAAAGCTTCTTTCTCTTTGTTATCGTTGGATATTTCCTTTGGCCCTATAGTCTTCAAAGGGATCCGAAATATCTGTTCTCAGATTCCACAGAAATAAGGCTAGCAAAGAGATCCACGAAATACAGATGTAACTCTGTGAGTGGAAGTCACATATCACAGAGCAGTTTCTCAGAAAGCTTCTTTCCAGATTTCATCGGAGGATATTTCCTTTTTCACCATAGCCCTCTATCGGCTTCCAAATATCACTTTGCCAATTCCACAAGAACTGTCTTAGTGAAAGGATTCTTGAGGGGAAAGCTGTAACTCTGTGAGATGATTTCACAGAACACAATGAAGTTTCTCAGAAAGCTTCTTTCTCTTTGTTATGGGAGGATATTTCCTTTGGCCCTATAGTCTTCAAGGGGATTCTAAATATCTGCTTTCAGATTCCACAGAAATAAGGCTAGCAAAGTGATCCACGAAATACAGATATAATTCTGTGAGTGGAAGTCACATATCACTGAGCAGTTTCTCAGAAAGCTTCTTTCCAGATTACATCTGAGGATATTTCCTTTTTCACCAAGCCCTCTATGGGCTTCCAAATATCACTTTGCCAATTCCACAAGAACTGTCTTAGCGAAAGGCTTCTTGAGGGGAAAGCTGTAACTCTGTGAGATGATTTCACAGAACACAAAGAAGTTTCTCAGAAAGCTTCTTTCTCTTTGTTATCGAAGGATATTTCCTTTGGCCCTATAGTCTTCAAAGGGATCCGAAATATCTGTTCTCAGATTCCACAGAAATAAGGCTATCAAAGAGATCCAAGAAATACAGATATAACTCTGTGAGTGGAATTCACATATCACAGAGCAGTTTCTCAGAAAGCTTCTATCCAGATTTCATCGGAGGATATTTCCTTTTTCACCATAGCCCTCTATGGGCTTCCAAATATCACTTTGCCAATTCCACAAGAACTGTCTTAGCGAAAGGCTTCTTGAGGGGAAAGCTGTAACTCTGTGAGATGATTTCACAGAACACAAAGAAGTTTCTCAGAAAGCTTCTTTCTCTTTGTTATCGGAGGATATTTCCTTTGGCCCTATAGTCTACAAGGGGATTCTAAATATCTGCTTTCAGATTCCACAGAAATAAGGCTAGCAAAGAGATCCACGAAATACAGATGTAACTCTGTGAGTGGAAGTCACATATCACAGAGCAGTTTCTCAGAAAGCTTCTTTCCAGATTTCATTGGAGGATATTTCCTTTTTCACCATAGCCCTCTATGGGCTTCCAAATATCACTTTGCCAATTCCACAAGAACTGTCTTAGCGCAAGGCTTCTTGAGGGGAAAGCTGTAACTCTGTGAGATGATTTCACAGAACACAAAGAAGTTTCTCAGAAAGCTTCTTTCTCTTTGTTATGGGAGGATATTTCCTTTGGCCCTATAGACTTCAAAGGGATCCGAAATATCTGTTCTCAGATTCCACAGAAATAAGGCTAGCAAAGAGATCCACGAAATACAGATGTAACTCTGTGAGTGGAAGTCACATATCACAGAGCAGTTTCTCAGAAAGCTTCTTTCCAGATTTCATCGGAGGATATTTCCTTTTTCACCGTAGCCCTCAAAGGGCTTCCAAATATCACATTGCCTATTCCACAAGAACTGTCTTAGCGAAAGGCTTCTTGAGGGGAAAGCTGTAACTCTGTGAGATGATTTCACAGAACACAAAGAAGTTTCTCAGAAAGCTTCTTTCTCTTTGTTATGGGAGGATATTTCCTTTGGCCCTATATTCTTCAAAGGGATTCTAAATATCTGCTCTCAGATTCCGCAGAAATAAGGCTAGCAAAGAGATCCACGAAATACAGATGTAACTCTGTGAGTGGAAGTCACGTATCACAGAGCAGTTTATCAGAAAGCTTCTTTCCAGATTTCAACGCAGGATATTTCCTTTTTCACCATAGCCCTCTAGGGGCTTCCAAATATCACTTTGCCAATTCCGCAAGAACTGTCTTAGCGAAAGGCTTCTTGAGGGGAAAGCTGTAACTCTGTGAGATGATTTCACAGAACACAAAGAAGTTTCTCAGAAAACTTCTTCTCTTTGTTATGGGAGGATATTTCCTTTGGCCCTATAGTCTTCAAAGGGATTCTAAATATCTGCTCTCAGATTCCACAGAAATAAGGCTAGCAAAGAGATCCACGAAATACAAATGTAACTCTGTGAGTGGAAGTCACATATCACAGAGCAGTTTCTCAGAAAGCTTCTTTCCAGATTTCATCGGAGGATATTTCCTTTTTCACCGTAGCCCTCTATGGGCTTCCATATATCACTTTGCCAATTCCACAAGAACTGTCTTAGCGAAAGGCTTCTTGAGGGGAAAGCTGTAACTCTGTGAGATGATTTCACAGAACACAAAGAAGTTTCTCAGAAAGCTTCTTTCTCTTTGTTATGCGAGGATATTTCCTTTGGCCCTGTAGTCTTCAAAGGGATTCTAAATATCTGCTCTCAGATTCCACAGAAATAAGGCTAGCAAAGAGATCCACGAAATACAGATGTAACTCTGTGAGTGGAAGTCACATATCACAGAGCAGTTTCTCAGAAAGCTTCTTTCCAGATTTCATTGGAGGATATTTCCTTTTTCAACATAGCCCTCTACGGGCTTCCAAATATCACTTTGCCAATTCCACAAGAACTGTCTTAGCGAAAAGCTTCTTGAGGGGAAAGCTGTAACTCTCTGAGATGATTTCACAGAACACAAAGAAGTTTCTCAGAAAGCTTCTTTCTCTTTGTTATGGGAGGATATTTCCTTTGGTCCTATAGAATTCAAAGGGATCCGAAATATCTGTTCTCAGATTCCACAGAAATAAGGCTAGCAAAGAGATCCACGAAATACAGATGTAACTCAGTGAGTGGAGGTCACATATCACAGAGCAGTTTCTCAGAAAGCTTCTTTCCAGATTTCATCGGAGGATATTTCCTTTTTCACCATAGCCCTCTATGGGATTCCAAATATCACTTTGCCAATTCCACAAGAACTGTCTTAGCGAAAGGCTTCTTGAGGGGAAAGCTGTAACTCTGGGAGATGATTTCACAGAACACAAAGAAGTTTCTCAGAAAGCTTCTTTCTCTTTGTTATCGGAGGATATTTCCTTTGGCCCTATAGTCTTCAAAGGGATCCGAAATATCTGTTCTCAGATAACACAGAAATAAGGCTAGCAAAGAGATCCACGAAATACAGATGTAACTCTGTGAGTGGAAGTCACATATCACAGAGCAGTTTCTCAGAAAGCTTCTTTCCAGATTTCATCGGAGGATATTTCCTTTTTCACCATAGCCCTCTATCGGCTTCCAAATGTCACTTTGCCAATTCCACAAGAACTGTCTTAGTGAAAGGCTTCTTGAGGGGAAAGCTGTAACTCTGTGAGATGATTTCACAGAACACAAAGAAGTTTCTCAGAAAGCTTCTTTCTCTTTGTTATGGGAGGATATTTCCTTTGGCCCTATATTCTTCAAAGGGATTCTAAATATCTGCTTTCAGATTCCACAGAAATAAGGCTAGCAAAGTGATCCACGAAATACAGATATAATTCTGTGAGTGGAAGTCACATATCACAGAGCAGTTTCTCAGAAAGCTTCTTTCCAGATTACATCTGAGGATATTTCCTTTTTCACCAAGCCCTCTATGGGCTTCCAAATATCACTTTGCCAATTCCACAAGAACTGTCTTAGCGAAAGCCTTCTTGAGTGGAAAGCTGTAACTCTGTGAGATGATTTCACAGAACACAAAGAAGTTTCTCAGAAAGCTTCTTTCTCTTTGTTATCGGAGGATATTTACTTTGGCCCTATAGTCTTCAAAGGGATGCGAAATATCTGTTCTCAGATTCCACAGAAATAAGGCTAGCAAAGAGATCCACGAAATACAGATGTAACTCTGTGAGTGGAAATCACATATCACAGAGCAGTTTCTCAGAAAGCTTCTTTCCAGATTTCATCGGAGGATATTTCCTTATTCACCATAGCCGTCTACGGGCTTCCAAATATCACTTTGCCAATTCCACAAGAACTGTCTTAGCGAAAGGCTTCCTGAGGGGAAAGCTGTAACTCTGTGAGATGATTTCACAGAACACAAAGAAGTTTCTCAGAAAGCTTCTTTCTCTTTGTTATCGGAGGATATTTCCTTTGGCCCTGTAGTCTTCAAAGGGATCCGAAATATCTGTTCTCAGATTCCACAGAAATAAGGCTAGCAAAGAGATCCACGAAATACAGATGTAACTCTGTGAGTGGAAGTCACATATCACAGAGCAGTTTCTCAGAAAGATTCTTTCCAGATTTCATCGGAGGATATTTCCTTTTTCACCATAGCCCTCTAGGGGCTTCCAAATATCACTTTGCCAATTCCACAAGAACTGTCTTAGCGAAAGGCTTCTTGAGGGGAAAGCTGTAACTCTGTGAGATGATTTCACAGAACACAAAGAAGTTTCTCAGAAAGCTTCTTTCTCTTTGTTATGGGAGGATATTTCCTTTGGCCCCATAGTCTTCAAGGGGATTCTAAATATCTGCTTTCAGATTCCACAGAAATAAGGCTAGCAAAGACATCCACGAAATACAGATGTAACTCTGTGAGTGGAAGTCACATATCACAGAGCAGTTTCTCAGAAAGCTTCTTTCCAGATTTCATCGGAGGATATTTCCTTTTTCACCATAGCCCTCTATGGGATTCCAAATATCACTTTGCCAATTCCACAAGAACTGTCTTAGCGAAAGGCTTCTTGAGGGGAAAGCTGTAACTCTGTGAGATGATTTCACAGAACACAAAGAAGTTTCTCAGAAAGCTTCTTTCTCTTTGTTATCGGAGGATATTTCCTTTGGCCCTATAGTCTTCAAAGCGATCCGAAATATCTGTTCTCAGATTCCACAGAAATAAGGCTAGCAAAGAGATCCACGAAATACAGATGTAACTCTGTGAGTGGAAGTCACATATCACAGAGCAGTTTCTCAGAAAGCTTCTTTCCAGATTTCATCGGAGGATATTTCCTTTTTCACCATAGCCCTCTATCGGCTTCCAAATATCACTTTGCCAATTCCACAAGAACTGTCTTAGTGAAAGGATTCTTGAGGGGAAAGCTGTAACTCTGTGAGATGATTTCACAGAACACAATGAAGTTTCTCAGAAAGCTTCTTTCTCTTTGTTATGGGAGGATATTTCCTTTGGCCCTATAGTCTTCAAGGGGATTCTAAATATCTGCTTTCAGATTCCACAGAAATAAGGCTAGCAAAGTGATCCACGAAATACAGATATAATTCTGTGAGTGGAAGTCACATATCACTGAGCAGTTTCTCAGAAAGCTTCTTTCCAGATTACATCTGAGGATATTTCCTTTTTCACCAAGCCCTCTATGGGCTTCCAAATATCACTTTGCCAATTCCACAAGAACTGTCTTAGCGAAAGGCTTCTTGAGGGGAAAGCTGTAACTCTGTGAGATGATTTCACAGAACACAAAGAAGTTTCTCAGAAGGCTTCTTTCTCTTTGTTATCGGAGGATATTTCCTTTGGCCCTATAGTCTTCAAAGGGATCCGAAATATCTGTTCTCAGATTCCACAGAAATAAGGCTATCAAAGAGATCCAAGAAATACAGATATAACTCTGTGAGTGGAATTCACATATCACAGAGCAGTTTCTCAGAAAGCTTCTTTCCAGATTTCATCGGAGGATATTTCCTTTTTCACCATAGCCCTCTATGGGCTTCCAAATATCACTTTGCCAATTCCACAAGAACTGTCTTAGCGAAAGGCTTCTTGAGGGGAAAGCTGTAACTCTGTGAGATGATTTCACAGAACACAAAGAAGTTTCTCAGAAAGCTTCTTTCTCTTTCTTATGGGAGGATATTTCTTTTGGCCCTATAGTCTTCAAGGGGATTCTAAATATCTGCTTTCAGATTCCACAGAAATAAGGCTAGCAAAGAGATCCACGAAATACAGATGTAACTCTGTGAGTGGAAGTCACATATCACAGAGCAGTTTCTCAGAAAGCTTCTTTCCAGATTTCATCTGAGGATATTTCCTTTTTCACCATAGCCCTCTATGGGCTTCCAAATATCACTTTGCCAATTCCACAAGAACTGTCTTAGCGAAAGGCTTCTTGAGGGGAAAGCTGTAACTCTGTGAGATGATTTCACAGAACACAAAGAAGTTTCTCAGAAAGCTTCTTTCTCTTTGTTATCGGAGGATATTTCCTTTGGCCCTATAGTCTTCAAAGGGATCCGAAATATCTGTTCTCAGATTCCAGAGAAATAAGGCTAGCAAAGAGATCCACAAAATACAGATGTAACTCTGTGAGTGGAAGTCACATATCACAGAGTAGTTTCTCAGAAAGCTTCTTTCCAGATTTCATCGGAGGATATTTCCTTTTTCACCATAGCCCTCTATGGGCTTCCAAATATCACTTTGCCAATTCCACAAGAACTGTCTTAGCGAAAGGCTTCTTTAGGGGAAAGCTGTAACTCTGTGAGATGATTTCACAGAACACAAAGAAGTTTCTCAGAAAGCTTCTTTCTCTTTGTTATGGGAGGATATTTCTTTGGCCCTATAGTCTTCAAAGGGATTCTAAATATCTGCTCTCAGATTCCACAGAAATAAGGCTAGCAAAGAGATCCACGAAATACAGATGTAACTCTGTGAGTGGAAGTCACATATCACAGAGCAGTTTCTCAGAAAGCTTCTTTCCAGATTTCATCGGAGGATATTTCCTTTTTCACCATAGCCCTCTATGGGATTCCAAATATCACTTTGCCAATTCCACAAGAACTGTCTTAGCGAAAGGCTTCTTGAGGGGAAAGGTGTAACTCTGTGAGATGATTTCACAGAACACAAAGAAGTTTCTCAGAAAGCTTCTTTCTCTTTGTTATCGTTGGATATTTCCTTTGGCCCTATAGTCTTCAAAGGGATCCGAAATATCTGTTCTCAGATTCCACAGAAATAAGGCTAGCAAAGAGATCCACGAAATACAGATGTAACTCTGTGAGTGTAAGTCACATATCACAGAGCAGTTTCTCAGAAATCTTCTTTCCAGATTTCATTGGAGGATATTTCGTTTTTCACCGTAGCCCTCTAAGGGCTTCCAAATATCACTTTGCCAATTCCACAAGAACTGTCTTAGCGAAAGGCTTCTTGAGGGGAAAGCTGTAACTCTGTGAGATGATTTCACAGAACACAAAGAAGTTTCTCAGAAAGCTTCTTTCTCTTTGTTATGGGAGGATATTTCCTTTGGCCCTATATTCTTCAAAGGGATTCTAAATATCTGCTCTCAGATTCCACAGAAATAAGGCTAGCAAAGAGATCAACGAAATACACATGTAACTCTGTGAGTGGAAGTCACATATCCCAGAGCAGTTTCTCAGAAAGCTTCTTTCCAGATTTCATCGGAGGTTATTTCCTTTTTCACCATAGCCCTCTATGGGCTTCCAAATATCACTCTGCCAATTCCACAAGAACTGTCTTAGCGAAAGGCTTCTTGAGGGGAAAGCTGTAACTCTGTGAGAAGATTTCACAGAACACAAAGAAGTTTCTCAGAAAACTTCTTTCTCTTTGTTATGGGAGGATATTTCCTTTGGCCCTATATTCTTCAAAGGGATTCTAAATATCTGCTCTCAGATTCCACAGAAATAAGGCTAGCAAAGAGATCCACGAAATACAGATGTAACTCTGTGAGTGGAAGTCACATATCACAGAGCAGTTTCTCAGAAAGCTTCTTTCCAGATTTCATTGGAGGATATTTCCTTTTTCACCATAGCCCTCTAAGGGGTTCCAAATATCACTTTGCCAATTCCACAAGAACTGTCTTAGCGAAAGGCTTCTTGAGGGGAAACCTGTAACTCTGTGAGATGATTTCACAGAACACAAAGAAGTTTCTCAGAAAACTTCTTTCTCTTTGTTATCGGAGGATATTTCCTTTGGCCCTATAGTCTACAAGGGGATTCTAAATATCTGCTTTCAGATTCCACAGAAATAAGGCTAGCAAAGAGATCCACGAAATACAGATGTAACTCTGTGAGTGGAAGTCACATATCACAGAGCAGTTTCTCAGAAAGCTTCTTTCCAGATTTCATTGGAGGATATTTCCTTTTTCACCATAGCCCTCTATGGGCTTCCAAATATCACTTTGCCTATTCCACAAGAACTGTCTTAGCGCAAGGCTTCTTGAGGGGAAAGCTGTAACTCTGTGAGATGATTTCACAGAACACAAAGAAGTTTCTCAGAAAGCTTCTTTCTCTTTGTTATGGGAGGATATTTCCTTTGGCCCTATAGTCTTCAAAGGGATCCGAAATATCTGTTCTCAGATTCCACAGAAATAAGGCTAGCAAAGAGACCCACGAAATACAGATGTAACTCTGTGAGTGGAAGTCACATATCACAGAGCAGTTTCTCAGAAAGCTTCTTTCCAGATTTCATCGGAGGATATTTCCTTTTTCACCGTAGCCCTCAAAGGGCTTCCAAATATCACATTGCCAATTCCACAAGAACTGTCTTAGCGAAAGGCTTCTTCAGGGGAAAGCTGTAACTCTGTGAGATGATTTCACAGAACCAAAGAACTTTCTCAGAAAGCTTCTTTCTCTTTATTATGGGAGGATATTTCCTTTGGCCCTATATTCTTCAAAGGGATTCTAAATATCTGCTCTCAGATTCCGCAGAAATAAGGCTAGCAAAGAGATCCACGAAATACAGATGTAACTCTGTGAGTGGAAGTCACATATCACAGAGCAGTTTATCAGAAAGCTTCTTTCCAGATTTCATCGGAGGATATTTCCTTTTTCACCATAGCCCTCTATGGGCTTCCAAATATCACTTTGCCAATTCCGCAAGAACTGTCTTAGCGAAAGGCTTCTTGAGGGGAAAGCTGTAACTCTGTGAGATGATTTCACAGAACACAAAGAAGTTTCTCAGAAAACTTCTTCTCTTTGTTATGGGAGGATATTTCCTTTGGCCCAATAGTCTTCAAAGGGATTCTAAATATCTGCTCTCAGATTCCACAGAAATAAGGCTAGCAAAGAGATCCACGAAATACAGATGTAACTCTGTGAGTGGAAGTCACATATCACAGAGCAGTTTCTCAGAAAGCTTCTTTCCAGATTTCATCGGAGGATATTTCCTTTTTCACCGTAGGCCTCAATGGGCTTCCATATATCACTTTGCCAATTCCACAAGAACTGTCTTAGCGAAAGGCTTCTTGAGGGGAAAGCTGTAACTCTGTGAGATGATTTCACAGAACACAAAGAAGTTTCTCAGAAGGCTTCTTTCTCTTTGTTATCGGAGGATATTTCCTTTGACCCTATAGTCTTCAAAGGGATCCGAAATATCTGTTCTCAGATTCCACAGAAATAAGGCTCTCAAAGAGATCCAAGAAATACAGATATAACTCTGTGAGTGGAATTCACATATCACAGAGCAGTTTCTCAGAAAGCTTCTTTCCAGATTTCATCGGAGGATATTTCCTTTTTCACCATAGCCCTCTATGGGCTTCCAAATATCACTTTGCCAATTCCACAAGAACTGTCTTAGCGAAAGGCTTCTTGAGGGGAAAGCTGTAACTCTGTGAGATGATTTCACAGAACACAAAGAAGTTTCTCAGAAAGCTTCTTTCTCTTAGTTATGGGAGGATATTTCCTTTGGCCCTATAGTCTTCAAGGGGATTCTAAATATCTGCTTTCAGATTCCACAGAAATAAGGCTAGCAAAGAGATCCACGAAATACAGATGTAACTCTGTGAGTGGAAGTCACATATCACAGAGCAGTTTCTCAGAAAGCTTCTTTCCAGATTTCATCTGAGGATATTTCCTTTTTCACCATAGCCCTCTATGGGCTTCCAAATATCACTTTGCCAATTCCACAAGAACTGTCGTAGCGAAAGGCTTCTTGAGGGGAAAGCTGTAACTCTGTGAGATGATTTCACAGAACACGAAGAAGTTTCTCAGAAAGCTTCTTTCTCTTTGTTATGGGAGGATATTTCCTTTGGCTCTATAGTCTTCAAAGGGATTCTTAATATCTGCTTTCAGTAACCACAGAAATAAGGCTAGCAAAGAGATCCACGAAATACAGATGTAACTCTGTGAGTGGAAGTCACATATCACAGAGCAGTTTCTCAGAAAGCTTCTTTCCAGATTTCATCTGAGGATATTTCCTTTTTCACCATAGCCCTCTATGGGCTTCCAAATATCACTTTGCCAATTCCACAAGAACTGTCTTAGCGAAAGGCTTCTTTAGGGGAAAGCTGTAACTCTGTGAGATGATTTCACAGAACACAAAGAAGTTTCTCAGAAAGCTTCTTTCTCTTTGTTATGGGAGGATATTTCCTTTGGCCCTATAGTCTTCAAAGGGATTCTAAATATCTGCTCTCAGATTCCACAGAAATAAGGCTAGCAAAGAGATCCACGAAATACAGATGTAACTCTGTGAGTGGAAGTCACATATCACAGAGCAGTTTCTCAGAAAGCTTCTTTCCAGATTTCATCGGAGGATATTTCCTTTTTCACCATAGCCCTCTATGGGATTCCAAATATCACTTTGCCAATTCCACAAGAACTGTCTTAGCGAAAGGCTTCTTGAGGGGAAAGGTGTAACTCTGTGAGATGATTTCACAGAACACAAAGAAGTTTCTCAGAAAGCTTCTTTCTCTTTGTTATCGTTGGATATTTCCTTTGGCCCTATAGTCTTCAAAGGGATCCGAAATATCTGTTCTCAGATTCCACAGAAATAAGGCTAGCAAAGAGATCCACGAAATACAGATGTAACTCTGTGAGTGTAAGTCACATATCACAGAGCAGTTTCTCAGAAATCTTCTTTCCAGATTTCATTGGAGGATATTTCGTTTTTCACCGTAGCCCTCTAAGGGCTTCCAAATATCACTTTGCCAATTCCACAAGAACTGTCTTAGCGAAAGGCTTCTTGAGGGGAAAGCTGTAACTCTGTGAGATGATTTCACAGAACACAAAGAAGTTTCTCAGAAAGCTTCTTTCTCTTTGTTATGGGAGGATATTTCCTTTGGCCCTATATTCTTCAAAGGGATTCTAAATATCTGCTCTCAGATTCCACAGAAATAAGGCTAGCAAAGAGATCAACGAAATACACATGTAACTCTGTGAGTGGAAGTCACATATCCCAGAGCAGTTTCTCAGAAAGCTTCTTTCCAGATTTCATCGGAGGTTATTTCCTTTTTCACCATAGCCCTCTATGGGCTTCCAAATATCACTCTGCCAATTCCACAAGAACTGTCTTAGCGAAAGGCTTCTTGAGGGGAAAGCTGTAACTCTGTGAGAAGATTTCACAGAACACAAAGAAGTTTCTCAGAAAACTTCTTTCTCTTTGTTATGGGAGGATATTTCCTTTGGCCCTATATTCTTCAAAGGGATTCTAAATATCTGCTCTCAGATTCCACAGAAATAAGGCTAGCAAAGAGATCCACGAAATACAGATGTAACTCTGTGAGTGGAAGTCACATATCACAGAGCAGTTTCTCAGAAAGCTTCTTTCCAGATTTCATTGGAGGATATTTCCTTTTTCACCATAGCCCTCTAAGGGGTTCCAAATATCACTTTGCCAATTCCACAAGAACTGTCTTAGCGAAAGGCTTCTTGAGGGGAAACCTGTAACTCTGTGAGATGATTTCACAGAACACAAAGAAGTTTCTCAGAAAGCTTCTTTCTCTTTGTTATCGGAGGATATTTCCTTTGGCCCTATAGTCTACAAGGGGATTCTAAATATCTGCTTTCAGATTCCACAGAAATAAGGCTAGCAAAGAGATCCACGAAATACAGATGTAACTCTGTGAGTGGAAGTCACATATCACAGAGCAGTTTCTCAGAAAGCTTCTTTCCAGATTTCATTGGAGGATATTTCCTTTTTCACCATAGCCCTCTATGGGCTTCCAAATATCACTTTGCCTATTCCACAAGAACTGTCTTAGCGCAAGGCTTCTTGAGGGGAAAGCTGTAACTCTGTGAGATGATTTCACAGAACACAAAGAAGTTTCTCAGAAAGCTTCTTTCTCTTTGTTATGGGAGGATATTTCCTTTGGCCCTATAGTCTTCAAAGGGATCCGAAATATCTGTTCTCAGATTCCACAGAAATAAGGCTAGCAAAGAGACCCACGAAATACAGATGTAACTCTGTGAGTGGAAGTCACATATCACAGAGCAGTTTCTCAGAAAGCTTCTTTCCAGATTTCATCGGAGGATATTTCCTTTTTCACCGTAGCCCTCAAAGGGCTTCCAAATATCACATTGCCAATTCCACAAGAACTGTCTTAGCGAAAGGCTTCTTCAGGGGAAAGCTGTAACTCTGTGAGATGATTTCACAGAACCAAAGAACTTTCTCAGAAAGCTTCTTTCTCTTTATTATGGGAGGATATTTCCTTTGGCCCTATATTCTTCAAAGGGATTCTAAATATCTGCTCTCAGATTCCGCAGAAATAAGGCTAGCAAAGAGATCCACGAAATACAGATGTAACTCTGTGAGTGGAAGTCACATATCACAGAGCAGTTTATCAGAAAGCTTCTTTCCAGATTTCATCGGAGGATATTTCCTTTTTCACCATAGCCCTCTATGGGCTTCCAAATATCACTTTGCCAATTCCGCAAGAACTGTCTTAGCGAAAGGCTTCTTGAGGGGAAAGCTGTAACTCTGTGAGATGATTTCACAGAACACAAAGAAGTTTCTCAGAAAACTTCTTCTCTTTGTTATGGGAGGATATTTCCTTTGGCCCAATAGTCTTCAAAGGGATTCTAAATATCTGCTCTCAGATTCCACAGAAATAAGGCTAGCAAAGAGATCCACGAAATACAGATGTAACTCTGTGAGTGGAAGTCACATATCACAGAGCAGTTTCTCAGAAAGCTTCTTTCCAGATTTCATCGGAGGATATTTCCTTTTTCACCGTAGGCCTCAATGGGCTTCCATATATCACTTTGCCAATTCCACAAGAACTGTCTTAGCGAAAGGCTTCTTGAGGGGAAAGCTGTAACTCTGTGAGATGATTTCACAGAACACAAAGAAGTTTCTCAGAAGGCTTCTTTCTCTTTGTTATCGGAGGATATTTCCTTTGGCCCTATAGTCTTCAAAGGGATCCGAAATATCTGTTCTCAGATTCCACAGAAATAAGGCTATCAAAGAGATCCAAGAAATACAGATATAACTCTGTGAGTGGAATTCACATATCACAGAGCAGTTTCTCAGAAAGCTTCTTTCCAGATTTCATCGGAGGATATTTCCTTTTTCACCATAGCCCTCTATGGGCTTCCAAATATCACTTTGCCAATTCCACAAGAACTGTCTTAGCGAAAGGCTTCTTGAGGGGAAAGCTGTAACTCTGTGAGATGATTTCACAGAACACAAAGAAGTTTCTCAGAAAGCTTCTTTCTCTTAGTTATGGGAGGATATTTCCTTTGGCCCTATAGTCTTCAAGGGGATTCTAAATATCTGCTTTCAGATTCCACAGAAATAAGGCTAGCAAAGAGATCCACGAAATACAGATGTAACTCTGTGAGTGGAAGTCACATATCACAGAGCAGTTTCTCAGAAAGCTTCTTTCCAGATTTCATCTGAGGATATTTCCTTTTTCACCATAGCCCTCTATGGGCTTCCAAATATCACTTTGCCAATTCCACAAGAACTGTCGTAGCGAAAGGCTTCTTGAGGGGAAAGCTGTAACTCTGTGAGATGATTTCACAGAACACGAAGAAGTTTCTCAGAAAGCTTCTTTCTCTTTGTTATGGGAGGATATTTCCTTTGGCTCTATAGTCTTCAAAGGGATTCTTAATATCTGCTTTCAGTAACCACAGAAATAAGGCTAGCAAAGAGATCCACGAAATACAGATGTAACTCTGTGAGTGGAAGTCACATATCACAGAGCAGTTTCTCAGAAAGCTTCTTTCCAGATTTCATCTGAGGATATTTCCTTTTTCACCATAGCCCTCTATGGGCTTCCAAATATCACTTTGCCAATTCCACAAGAACTGTCTTAGCGAAAGGCTTCTTGAGGGGAAAGCTGTAACTCTGTGAGATGATTTCACAGAACACAAAGAAGTTTCTCAGAAAGCATCTTTCTCTTTGTTATCGGAGGATATTTCCTTTGGCCCTATAGTCTTCAAAGGGATCCGAAATATCTGTTCTCAGATTCCACAGAAATAAGGCTAGCAAAGAGATCCACAAAATACAGATGTAACTCTGTGAGTGGAAGTCACATATCACAGAGCAGTTTCTCAGAAAGCTTCTTTCCAGATTTCATCGGAGGATATTTCCTTTTTCACCATAGCCCTCTAAGGGCTTCCAAATATCACTTTGCCAATTCCACAAGAACTGTCTTAGCGAAAGGCTTCTTTAGGGGAAAGCTGTAACTCTGTGAGATGATTTCACAGAACACAAAGAAGTTTCTCAGAAAGCTTCTTTCTCTTTGTTATGGGAGGATATTTCCTTTGGCCCTATAGTCTTCAAAGGGATTCTAAATATCTGCTCTCAGATTCCACAGAAATAAGGCTAGCAAAGAGATCCACGAAATACAGATGTAACTCTGTGAGTGGAAGTCACATATCACAGAGCAGTTTCTCAGAAAGCTTCTTTCCAGATTTCATCGGAGGATATTTCCTTTTTCACCATAGCCCTCTATGGGCTTCCAAATATCACTTTGCCAATTCCACAAGAACTGTCTTAGCGAAAGGCTTCTTGAGGGGAAAGGTGTAACTCTGTGAGATGATTTCACAGAACACAAAGAAGTTTCTCAGAAAGCTTCTTTCTCTTTGTTATCGTTGGATATTTCCTTTGGCCCTATAGTCTTCAAAGGGATCCGAAATATCTGTTCTCAGATTCCACAGAAATAAGGCTAGCAAAGAGATCCACGAAATACAGATGTAACTCTGTGAGTGTAAGTCACATATCACAGAGCAGTTTCTCAGAAATCTTCTTTCCAGATTTCATTGGAGGATATTTCGTTTTTCACCGTAGCCCTCTAAGGGCTTCCAAATATCACTTTGCCAATTCCACAAGAACTGTCTTAGCGAAAGGCTTCTTGAGGGGAAAGCTGTAACTCTGTGAGATGATTTCACAGAACACAAAGAAGTTTCTCAGAAAGCTTCTTTCTCTTTGTTATGGGAGGATATTTCCTTTGGCCCTATATTCTTCAAAGGGATTCTAAATATCTGCTCTCAGATTCCACAGAAATAAGGCTAGCAAAGAGATCAACGAAATACACATGTAACTCTGTGAGTGGAAGTCACATATCCCAGAGCAGTTTCTCAGAAAGCTTCTTTCCAGATTTCATCGGAGGTTATTTCCTTTTTCACCATAGCCCTCTATGGGCTTCCAAATATCACTCTGCCAATTCCACAAGAACTGTCTTAGCGAAAGGCTTCTTGAGGGGAAAGCTGTAACTCTGTGAGAAGATTTCACAGAACACAAAGAAGTTTCTCAGAAAACTTCTTTCTCTTTGTTATGGGAGGATATTTCCTTTGGCCCTATATTCTTCAAAGGGATTCTAAATATCTGCTCTCAGATTCCACAGAAATAAGGCTAGCAAAGAGATCCACGAAATACAGATGTAACTCTGTGAGTGGAAGTCACATATCACAGAGCAGTTTCTCAGAAAGCTTCTTTCCAGATTTCATTGGAGGATATTTCCTTTTTCACCATAGCCCTCTAAGGGGTTCCAAATATCACTTTGCCAATTCCACAAGAACTGTCTTAGCGAAAGGCTTCTTGAGGGGAAACCTGTAACTCTGTGAGATGATTTCACAGAACACAAAGAAGTTTCTCAGAAAGCTTCTTTCTCTTTGTTATCGGAGGATATTTCCTTTGGCCCTATAGTCTACAAGGGGATTCTAAATATCTGCTTTCAGATTCCACAGAAATAAGGCTAGCAAAGAGATCCACGAAATACAGATGTAACTCTGTGAGTGGAAGTCACATATCACAGAGCAGTTTCTCAGAAAGCTTCTTTCCAGATTTCATTGGAGGATATTTCCTTTTTCACCATAGCCCTCTATGGGCTTCCAAATATCACTTTGCCTATTCCACAAGAACTGTCTTAGCGCAAGGCTTCTTGAGGGGAAAGCTGTAACTCTGTGAGATGATTTCACAGAACACAAAGAAGTTTCTCAGAAAGCTTCTTTCTCTTTGTTATGGGAGGATATTTCCTTTGGCCCTATAGTCTTCAAAGGGATCCGAAATATCTGTTCTCAGATTCCACAGAAATAAGGCTAGCAAAGAGACCCACGAAATACAGATGTAACTCTGTGAGTGGAAGTCACATATCACAGAGCAGTTTCTCAGAAAGCTTCTTTCCAGATTTCATCGGAGGATATTTCCTTTTTCACCGTAGCCCTCAAAGGGCTTCCAAATATCACATTGCCAATTCCACAAGAACTGTCTTAGCGAAAGGCTTCTTCAGGGGAAAGCTGTAACTCTGTGAGATGATTTCACAGAACCAAAGAACTTTCTCAGAAAGCTTCTTTCTCTTTATTATGGGAGGATATTTCCTTTGGCCCTATATTCTTCAAAGGGATTCTAAATATCTGCTCTCAGATTCCGCAGAAATAAGGCTAGCAAAGAGATCCACGAAATACAGATGTAACTCTGTGAGTGGAAGTCACATATCACAGAGCAGTTTATCAGAAAGCTTCTTTCCAGATTTCATCGGAGGATATTTCCTTTTTCACCATAGCCCTCTATGGGCTTCCAAATATCACTTTGCCAATTCCGCAAGAACTGTCTTAGCGAAAGGCTTCTTGAGGGGAAAGCTGTAACTCTGTGAGATGATTTCACAGAACACAAAGAAGTTTCTCAGAAAACTTCTTCTCTTTGTTATGGGAGGATATTTCCTTTGGCCCAATAGTCTTCAAAGGGATTCTAAATATCTGCTCTCAGATTCCACAGAAATAAGGCTAGCAAAGAGATCCACGAAATACAGATGTAACTCTGTGAGTGGAAGTCACATATCACAGAGCAGTTTCTCAGAAAGCTTCTTTCCAGATTTCATCGGAGGATATTTCCTTTTTCACCGTAGGCCTCAATGGGCTTCCATATATCACTTTGCCAATTCCACAAGAACTGTCTTAGCGAAAGGCTTCTTGAGGGGAAAGCTGTAACTCTGTGAGATGATTTCACAGAACACAAAGAAGTTTCTCAGAAGGCTTCTTTCTCTTTGTTATCGGAGGATATTTCCTTTGGCCCTATAGTCTTCAAAGGGATCCGAAATATCTGTTCTCAGATTCCACAGAAATAAGGCTATCAAAGAGATCCAAGAAATACAGATATAACTCTGTGAGTGGAATTCACATATCACAGAGCAGTTTCTCAGAAAGCTTCTTTCCAGATTTCATCGGAGGATATTTCCTTTTTCACCATAGCCCTCTATGGGCTTCCAAATATCACTTTGCCAATTCCACAAGAACTGTCTTAGCGAAAGGCTTCTTGAGGGGAAAGCTGTAACTCTGTGAGATGATTTCACAGAACACAAAGAAGTTTCTCAGAAAGCTTCTTTCTCTTAGTTATGGGAGGATATTTCCTTTGGCCCTATAGTCTTCAAGGGGATTCTAAATATCTGCTTTCAGATTCCACAGAAATAAGGCTAGCAAAGAGATCCACGAAATACAGATGTAACTCTGTGAGTGGAAGTCACATATCACAGAGCAGTTTCTCAGAAAGCTTCTTTCCAGATTTCATCTGAGGATATTTCCTTTTTCACCATAGCCCTCTATGGGCTTCCAAATATCACTTTGCCAATTCCACAAGAACTGTCGTAGCGAAAGGCTTCTTGAGGGGAAAGCTGTAACTCTGTGAGATGATTTCACAGAACACGAAGAAGTTTCTCAGAAAGCTTCTTTCTCTTTGTTATGGGAGGATATTTCCTTTGGCTCTATAGTCTTCAAAGGGATTCTTAATATCTGCTTTCAGTAACCACAGAAATAAGGCTAGCAAAGAGATCCACGAAATACAGATGTAACTCTGTGAGTGGAAGTCACATATCACAGAGCAGTTTCTCAGAAAGCTTCTTTCCAGATTTCATCTGAGGATATTTCCTTTTTCACCATAGCCCTCTATGGGCTTCCAAATATCACTTTGCCAATTCCACAAGAACTGTCTTAGCGAAAGGCTTCTTGAGGGGAAAGCTGTAACTCTGTGAGATGATTTCACAGAACACAAAGAAGTTTCTCAGAAAGCATCTTTCTCTTTGTTATCGGAGGATATTTCCTTTGGCCCTATAGTCTTCAAAGGGATCCGAAATATCTGTTCTCAGATTCCACAGAAATAAGGCTAGCAAAGAGATCCACAAAATACAGATGTAACTCTGTGAGTGGAAGTCACATATCACAGAGCAGTTTCTCAGAAAGCTTCTTTCCAGATTTCATCGGAGGATATTTCCTTTTTCACCATAGCCCTCTAAGGGCTTCCAAATATCACTTTGCCAATTCCACAAGAACTGTCTTAGCGAAAGGCTTCTTTAGGGGAAAGCTGTAACTCTGTGAGATGATTTCACAGAACACAAAGAAGTTTCTCAGAAAGCTTCTTTCTCTTTGTTATGGGAGGATATTTCCTTTGGCCCTATAGTCTTCAAAGGGATTCTAAATATCTGCTCTCAGATTCCACAGAAATAAGGCTAGCAAAGAGATCCACGAAATACAGATGTAACTCTGTGAGTGGAAGTCACATATCACAGAGCAGTTTCTCAGAAAGCTTCTTTCCAGATTTCATCGGAGGATATTTCCTTTTTCACCATAGCCCTCTATGGGCTTCCAAATATCACTTTGCCAATTCCACAAGAACTGTCTTAGCGAAAGGCTTCTTGAGGGGAAAGCTGTAACTCTGTGAGATGATTTCACAGAACACAAAGAAGTTTCTCAGAAAGCTTCTTTCTCTTTGTTATCGTTGGATATTTCCTTTGGCCCTATAGTCTTCAAAGGGATCCGAAATATCTGTTCTCAGATTCCACAGAAATAAGGCTAGCAAAGAGATCCACGAAATACAGATGTAACTCTGTGAGTGGAAGTCACATATCACAGAGCAGTTTCTCAGAAATCTTCTTTCCAGATTTCATCGGAGGATATTTCGTTTTTCACCGTAGCCCTCTAAGGGCTTCCAAATATCACTTTGCCAATTCCACAAGAACTGTCTTAGCGAAAGGCTTCTTGAGGGGAAAGCTGTAACTCTGTGAGATGATTTCACAGAACACAAAGAAGTTTCTCAGAAAGCTTCTTTCTCTTTGTTATGGGAGGATATTTCCTTTGGCCCTATATTCTTCAAAGGGATTCTAAATATCTGCTCTCAGATTCCACAGAAATAAGGCTAGCAAAGAGATCCACGAAATACAGATGTAACTCTGTGAGTGGAAGTCACATATCCCAGAGCAGTTTCTCAGAAAGCTTCTTTCCAGATTTCATCGGAGGTTATTTCCTTTTTCACCATAGCCCTCTATGGGCTTCCAAATATCACTCTGCCAATTCCACAAGAACTGTCTTAGCGAAAGGCTTCTTGAGGGGAAAGCTGTAACTCTGTGAGATGATTTCACAGAACACAAAGAAGTTTCTCAGAAAACTTCTTTCTCTTTGTTATGGGAGGATATTTCCTTTAGCCCTATATTCTTCAAAGGGATTCTAAATATCTGCTCTCAGATTCCTCAGAAATAAGGCTAGCAAAGAGATCCACGAAATACAGATGTAACTCTGTGAGTGGAAGTCACATATCACAGAGCAGTTTCTCAGAAAGCTTCTTTCCAGATTTCATTGGAGGATATTTCCTTTTTCACCATAGCCCTCTATGGGCTTCCAAATATCACTTTGCCAATTCCACAAGAACTGTCTTAGCGCAAGGCTTCTTGAGGGGAAAGCTGTAACTCTGTGAGATGATTTCACAGAACACAAAGGAGTTTCTCAGAAAGCTTCTTTCTCTTTGTTATGGGAGGATATTTCCTTTGGCCCTATAGACTTCAAAGGGATCCGAAATATCTGTTCTCAGATTCCACAGAAATAAGGCTAGCAGAGAGATCCACGAAATACAGATGTAACTCTGTGAGTGGAAGTCACATATCACAGAGCAGTTTCTCAGAAAGCTTCTTTCCAGATTTCATCGGAGGATATTTCCTTTTTCACCGTAGCCCTCAAAGGGCTTCCAAATATCACATTGCCTATTCCACAAGAACTGTCTTAGCGAAAGGCTTCTTGAGGGGAAAGCTGTAACTCTGTGAGATGATTTCACAGAACACAAAGAAGTTTCTCAGAAAGCTTCTTTCTCTTTGTTATGGGAGGATATTTCCTTTGGCCCTATATTCTTCAAAGGGATTCTAAATATCTGCTCTCAGATTCCGCAGAAATAAGGCTAGCAAAGAGATCCACGAAATACAGATGTAACTCTGTGAGTGGAAGTCACGTATCACAGAGCAGTTTATCAGAAAGCTTCTTTCCAGATTTCATCGGAGGATATTTCCTTTTTCACCATAGCCCTCTATGGGCTTCCAAATATCACTTTGCCAATTCCGCAAGAACTGTCTTAGCGAAAGGCTTCTTGAGGGGAAAGCTGTAACTCTGTGAGATGATTTCACAGAACACAAAGAAGTTTCTCAGAAAACTTCTTCTCTTTGTTATGGGAGGATATTTCCTTTGGCCCTATAGTCTTCAAAGGGATTCTAAATATCTGCTCTCAGATTCCACAGAAATAAGGCTAGCAAAGAGATCCACGAAATACAAATGTAACTCTGTGAGTGGAAGTCACATATCACAGAGCAGTTTCTCAGAAAGCTTCTTTCCAGATTTCATCGGAGGATATTTCCTTTTTCACCGTAGCCCTCAATGGGCTTCCATATATCACTTTGCCAATTCCACAAGAACTGTCTTAGCGAAAGGCTTCTTGAGGGGAAAGCTGTAACTCTGTGAGATGATTTCACAGAACACAAAGAAGTTTCTCAGAAAGCTTCTTTCTCTTTGTTATGCGAGGATATTTCCTTTGGCCCTGTAGTCTTCAAAGGGATTCTAAATATCTGCTCTCAGATTCCACAGAAATAAGGCTAGCAAAGAGATCCACGAAATACAGATGTAACTCTGTGAGTGGAAGTCACATATCACAGAGCAGTTTCTCAGAAAGCTTCTTTCCAGATTTCATTGGAGGATATTTCCTTTTTCAACATAGCCCTCTACGGGCTTCCAAATATCACTTTGCCAATTCCACAAGAACTGTCTTAGCGAAAAGCTTCTTGAGGGGAAAGCTGTAACTCTCTGAGATGATTTTACAGAACACAAAGAAGTTTCTCAGAAAGCTTCTTTCTCTTTGTTATGGGAGGATATTTTCTTTGGTCCTATAGAATTCAAAGGGATCCGAAATATCTGTTCTCAGATTCCACAGAAATAAGGCTAGCAAAGAGATCCACGAAATACAGATGTAACTCAGTGAGTGGAAGTCACATATCACAGAGCAGTTTCTCAGAAAGCTTCTTTCCAGATTTCATCGGAGGATATTTCCTTTTTCACCATAGCCCTCTATGGGATTCCAAATATCACTTTGCCAATTCCACAAGAACTGTCTTAGCGAAAGGCTTCTTGAGGGGAAAGCTGTAACTCTGGGAGATGATTTCACAGAACACAAAGAAGTTTCTCAGAAAGCTTCTTTCTCTTTGTTATGGGAGGATATTTCCTTTGGCCCTATATTCTTCAAAGGGATTCTAAATATCTGCTTTCAGATTCCACAGAAATAAGGCTAGCAAAGTGATCCACGAAATACAGATATAATTCTGTGAGTGGAAGTCACATATCACAGAGCAGTTTCTCAGAAAGCTTCTTTCCAGATTACATCTGAGGATATTTCCTTTTTCACCAAGCCCTCTATGGGCTTCCAAATATCACTTTGCCAATTCCACAAGAACTGTCTTAGCGAAAGCCTTCTTGAGTGGAAAGCTGTAACTCTGTGAGATGATTTCACAGAACACAAAGAAGTTTCTCAGAAAGCTTCTTTCTCTTTGTTATCGGAAGATATTTACTTTGGCCCTATAGTCTTCAAAGGGATGCGAAATATCTGTTCTCAGATTCCACAGAAATAAGGCTAGCAAAGAGATCCACGAAATACAGATGTAACTCTGTGAGTGGAAATCACATATCACAGAGCAGTTTCTCAGAAAGCTTCTTTCCAGATTTCATCGGAGGATGTTTCCTTATTCACCATAGCCGTCTACGGGCTTCCAAATATCACTTTGCCAATTCCACAAGAACTGTCTTAGCGAAAGGCTTCCTGAGGGGAAAGCTGTAACTCTGTGAGATGATTTCACAGAACACAAAGAAGTTTCTCAGAAAGCTTCTTTCTCTTTGTTATCGGAGGATATTTCCTTTGGCCCTGTAGTCTTCAAAGGGATCCGAAATATCTGTTCTCAGATTCCACAGAAATAAGGCTAGCAAAGAGATCCACGAAATACAGATGTAACTCTGTGAGTTTAAGTCACATATCACAGAGCAGTTTCTCAGAAAGATTCTTTCCAGATTTCATCGGAGGATATTTCCTTTTTCACCATAGCCCTCTATGGGCTTCCAAATATCACTTTGCCAATTCCACAAGAACTGTCTTAGCGAAAGGCTTCTAGAGGGGAAAGCTGTAACTCTGTGAGATGATTTCACAGAACACAAAGAAGTTTCTCAGAAAGCTTCTTTCTCTTTGTTATGGGAGGATATTTCCTTTGGCCCTATAGTCTTCAAGGGGATTCTAAATATCTGCTTTCAGATTCCACAGAAATAAGGCTAGCAAAGACATCCACGAAATACAGATGTAACTCTGTGAGTGGAAGTCACATATCACAGAGCAGTTTCTCAGAAAGCTTCTTTCCAGATTTCATCGGAGGATATTTCCTTTTTCACCATAGCCCTCTATGGGATTCCAAATATCACTTTGCCAATTCCACAAGAACTGTCTTAGCGAAAGGCTTCTTGAGGGGAAAGCTGTAACTCTGTGAGATGATTTCACAGAACACAAAGAAGTTTCTCAGAAAGCTTCTTTCTCTTTGTTATCGGAGGATATTTCCTTTGGCCCTATAGTCTTCAAAGGGATCCGAAATATCTGTTCTCAGATTCCACAGAAATAAGGCTAGCAAAGAGATCCACGAAATACAGATGTAACTCTGTGAGTGGAAGTCACATATCACAGAGCAGTTTCTCAGAAAGCTTCTTTCCAGATTTCATCGGAGGATATTTCCTTTTTCACCATAGCCCTCTATCGGCTTCCAAATATCACTTTGCCAATTCCACAAGAACTGTCTTAGTGAAAGGATTCTTGAGGGGAAAGCTGTAACTCTGTGAGATGATTTCACAGAACACAATGAAGTTTCTCAGAAAGCTTCTTTCTCTTTGTTATGGGAGGATATTTCCTTTGGCCCTATAGTCTTCAAGGGGATTCTAAATATCTGCTTTCAGATTCCACAGAAATAAGGCTAGCAAAGTGATCCACGAAATACAGATATAATTCTGTGAGTGGAAGTCACATATCACTGAGCAGTTTCTCAGAAAGCTTCTTTCCAGATTACATCTGAGGATATTTCCTTTTTCACCAAGCCCTCTATGGGCTTCCAAATATCACTTTGCCAATTCCACAAGAACTGTCTTAGCGAAAGGCTTCTTGAGGGGAAAGCTGTAACTCTGTGAGATGATTTCACAGAACACAAAGAAGTTTCTCAGAAGGCTTCTTTCTCTTTGTTATCGGAGGATATTTCCTTTGGCCCTATAGTCTTCAAAGGGATCCGAAATATCTGTTCTCAGATTCCACAG
The DNA here is from genome assembly GCF_049350105.2 of Macaca mulatta. Lineage (NCBI taxonomy): Eukaryota > Metazoa > Chordata > Mammalia > Primates > Cercopithecidae > Macaca > Macaca mulatta. The sequence goes on from NC_133417.1 coordinate 36,401,089, forward strand.
AAATAAGGCTATCAAAGAGATCCACGAAATAAAGATATAACTCTGTGAGTGGAATTCACATATCACAGAGCAGTTTCTCAGAAACTTCTTTCCAGATTTCATCGGAGGATATTTCCTTTTTCACCATAGCCCTCTATGGGCTTCCATATATCACTTTGCCAATTCCACAAGAACTGTCTTAGCTAAAGGCTTCTTGAGGGGAAAGCTGTAACTCTGTGAGATGATTTCACAGAACACAAAGAAGTTTCTCAGAAAGCTTCTTTCTCTTTGTTATGCGAGGATATTTCCTTTGGCCCTAGAGTCTTCAAAGGGATTCTAAATATCTGCTCTCAGATTCCACAGAAATAAGGCTAGCAAAGAGATCCACGAAATACAGATGTAACTCTGTGAGTGGAAGTCACATATCTCAGAGCAGTTTCTCAGAAAGCTTCTTTCCACATTTCATTGGAGGATATTTCCTTTTTCACCATAGCCCTCTATGGGCTTCCAAATATCACTTTGCCAATTCCACAAGAACTGTCTTAGCGAAAGCCTTCTTGAGTGGAAAGCTGTAACTCTGTGAGATGATTTCACAGAAAACAAAGAAGTTTCTCAGAAAGCTTCTTTCTCTTTGTTATCAGAGGATATTTACTTTGGCCCTATAGTCTTCAAAGGGATCCGAAATATCTGTTCTCAGATTCCACAGAAATAAGGCTAGCAAAGAGATCCACGAAATACAGATGTAACTCTGTGAGTGGAAGTCACATATCACAGAGCAGTTTCTCAGAAAGCTTCTTTCCAGATTTCATCGGAGGATATTTCCTTATTCACCATAGCCGTCAACGGGCTTCCAAATATCACTTTGCCAATTCCACAAGAACTGTCTTAGCGAAAGGCTTCTTGAGGGGAAAGCTGTAACTCTGTGAGATGATTTCACAGAACACAAAGAAGTTTCTCAGAAAGCTTCTTTCTCTTTGTTATCGGAGGATATTTCCTTTGGCCCTGTAGTCTTCAAAGGGATCCGAAATATCTGTTCTCAGATTCCACAGAAATAAGGCTAGCAAAGAGATCCACGAAATACAGATGTAACTCTGTGAGTGGAAGTCACATATCCCAGAGCAGTTTCTCAGAAAGCTTCTTTCCAGTTTTCATCGGAGGATATTTCCTTTTTCACCATAGCCCTCTATCGGCTTCCAAATATCACTTTGCCAATTCCACAAGAACTGTCTTAGCGAAAGGCTTCTTGAGGGGAAAGCTGTAACTCTGTGAGATGATTTCACAGAACACAAAGAAGTTTCTCAGAAAACTTCTTTCTCTTTGTTATGGGAGGATATTTCCTTTGGCCCTATAGTCTTCAAAGGGATTCTAAATATCTGCTCTCAGATTCCACAGAAATAAGGCTAGCAAAGAGATCCACGAAATACAGATGTAACACTGTGAGTGGAAGTCACATATCACAGAGCAGTTTCTCAGAAAGCTTCTTTCCAGATTTCATTGGAGGATATTTCCTTTTTCACCATAGCCCTCTATGGGCTTCCAAATATCACTTTGCCAATTCCACAAGAACTGTCTTAGCGAAAGGCTTCTTGAAGGGAAAGCTGTAACTCTGTGAGATGATTTCACAGAACACAAAGAAGTTTCTCAGAAAGCTTCTTTCTCTTTGTTATCGGAGGATATTTCCTTTGGCCCTATAGTCTTCAAAGGGATCCGAAATATCTGTTCTCAGATTCCACAGAAATAAGGCTAGCAAAGAGATCCACGAAATACAGATGTAACTCTGTGAGTGGATGTCACATATTACAGAGCAGTTTCTCAGAAAGCTTCTTTCCAGATTTCCTCGGAGGACATTTCCTTTTTCACCATAGCCCTCTATGGGCTTCCAAATATCACTTTGCCAATTCCACAAGAACTGTCTTAGCGAAAGGCTTCTTGAGGGGAAAGCTGTAACTCTGTGAGATGATTTCACAGAACACAAAGAAGTTTCTCAGAAAGCTTCTTTCTCTTTGTTATCGGAGGATATTTCCTTTGGCCCTATAGTCTTCAAAGGGATTCAAAATATCTGCTCTCAGATTCCACAGAAATAAGGCTAGCAAAGAGATCCACGAAATACAGATGTAACTCTGTGAGTGGAAGTCACATATCACAGAGCAGTTTCTGAGAAAGCTTCTTTCCAGATTTCATCTGAGGATATTTCCTTTTTCACCATAGCCGTCTATGGGCTTCCAAATATCACTTTGCCAATTCCACAAGAACTGTCTTAGCGAAAGCCTTCTTGAGGGGAAAGCTGTAACTCTGTGAGATGATTTCACAGAACACAAAGAAGTTTCTCAGAAAGCTTCTTTCTCTTTGTTATCGTTGGATATTTCCTTTGGCCCTATAGTCTTCAAAGGGATCCGAAATATCTGTTCTCAGATTCCACAGCAATAAAGCTAGCAAAGAGATCCACGAAATACAGATGTAACTCTGTGAGTGGAAGTCACATATCACAGAGCAGTTTCTCAGAAAGCTTCTTTCCAGATTTCTTCGGAGGATATTTCCTTTTTCACCATAGCCCTCTATGGGCTTCCAAATATCACTTTGCCAATTCCACAAGAACTGTCTTAGCGAAAGGCTTCTTGAGGGGAAAGCTGTAACTCTGTGAGATGATTTCAGAGAACACAAAGAAGTTTCTCAGAAAGCTTCTTTCTCTTTGTTATGGGAGGATATTTCCTTTGGCCCTATAGTCTTCAAAGGATTTCTAAATATCTGCTCTCAGATTCCACAGAAATAAGGCTAGCAAAGAGATCCACGAAATACAGATGTAACTCTGTGAGTGGAAGTCACATATCACAGAGCAGTTTCTCAGAAAGCTTCTTTCCAGATTTCATCTGAGGATATTTCCTTTTTCACCGTAGCCCTCTATGGGCTTCCAAATATCACTTTGCCAATTCCACAAGAACTGTCTTAGCGAAAGGCTTCTTGAGGGGAAAGCTGTAACTCTGTGAGATGATTTCACAGAACACAAAGAAGTTTCTCAGAAAGCCTCTTTCTCTTTGTTATCGGAGGATATTTCCTTTGGCCCTATAGTCTTCAAAGGGATCCGAAATATCTGTTCTCAGATTCCACAGAAATAAGGCTAGCAAAGAGATCCACAAAATACAGATGTAACTCTGTGAGTGGAAGTCACATATCACAGAGCAGTTTCTCAGAAAGCTTCTTTCCAGATTTCATCGGAGGATATTTCCTTTTTCACCATAGCCCTCTAAGGGCTTCCAAATATCACTTTGCCAATTCCACAAGAACTGTCTTAGCGAAAGGCTTCTTTAGGGGAAAGCTGTAACTCTGTGAGATGATTTCACAGAACACAAAGAAGTTTCTCAGAAAGCTTCTTTCTCTTTGTTATGGGAGGATATTTCCTTTGGCCCTATAGTCTTCAAAGGGATTCTAAATATCTGCTCTCAGATTCCACAGAAATAAGGCTAGCAAAGAGATCCACGAAATACAGATGTAACTCTGTGAGTGGAAGTCACATATCACAGAGCAGTTTCTCAGAAAGCTTCTTTCCAGATTTCATCGGAGGATATTTCCTTTTTCACCATAGCCCTCTATGGGCTTCCAAATATCACTTTGCCAATTCCACAAGAACTGTCTTAGCGAAAGGCTTCTTGAGGGGAAAGCTGTAACTCTGTGAGATTATTTCACAGAACACAAAGAAGTTTCTCAGAAAGCTTCTTTCTCTTTCTTATGGGAGGATATTTCCTTTGGCCCTATAGTCTTCAAAGGGATCCGAAATATCTGTTCTCAGATTCCACAGAAATAAGGCTAGCAAAGAGATCCACGAAATACAGATGTAACTCTGTGAGTGGAAGTCACATATCCCAGAGCAGTTTCTCAGAAAGCTTCTTTCCAGATTTCATCGGAGGATATTTCCTTTTTCACCGTATCCCTCAAAGGGCTTCCAAATATCACATTGCCAATTCCACAAGAACTGTCTTAGCGAAAGGCTTCTTGAGGGGAAAGCTGTAACTCTGTGAGATGATTTCACAGAACACAAAGAAGTTTCTCAGAAAGCTTCTTTCTCTTTGTTATGGGAGGATATTTCCTTTGGCCCTATATTCTTCAAAGGGATTCAAAATATCTGCTGTCAGATTCCGCAGAAATAAGGCTAGCAAAGAGATCCACGAAATACAGATGTAACTCTGTGAGTGGAAGTCACGTATCACAGAGCAGTTTATCAGAAAGCTTCTTTCCAGATTTCATCGCAGGATATTTCCTTTTTCACCATAGCCCTCTATGGGCTTCCAAATATCACTTTGCCAATTCCGCAAGAACTGTCTTAGCGAAAGGCTTCTTGAGTGGAATGCTGTAACTCTGTGAGATGATTTCACAGAACACAAAGAAGTTTCTCAGAAAACTTCTTCTCTTTGTTATGGGAGGATATTTCCTTTGGCCCTATAGTCTTCAAAGGGATTCTAAATATCTGCTCTCAGATTCCACAGAAATAAGGCTAGCAAAGAGATCCACGAAATACAAATGTAACTCTATGAGTGGAAGTCACATATCACAGAGCAGTTTCTCAGAAAGCTTCTTTCCAGATTTCATCGGAGGATATTTCCTTTTTCACCGTAGCCCTCAATGGGCTTCCATATATCACTTTGCCAATTCCACAAGAACTGTCTTAGCGAAAGGCTTCTTGAGGGGAAAGCTGTAACTCTGTGAGATGATTTCACAGAACACAAAGAAGTTTCTCAGGAAGCTTCTTTCTCTTTGTTATGCGAGGATATTTCCTTTGGCCCTGTAGTCCTCAAAGGGATTCTAAATATCTGCTCTCAGATTCCACAGAAATAAGGCTAGCAAAGAGATCCACGAAATACAGATGTAACTCTGTGAGTGGAAGTCACATATCACAGAGCAGTTTCTCAGAAAGCTTCTTTCCAGATTTCATTGGAGGATATTTCCTTTTTCAACATAGCCCTCTACGGGCTTCCAAATATCACTTTGCCAATTCCACAAGAACTGTCTTAGCGAAAAGCTTCTTGAGGGGAAAGCTGTAACTCTGTGAGATGATTTCACAGAAAACAAAGAAGTTTCTCAGAAAGCTTCTTTCTCTTTGTTATGGGAGGATATTTCCATTGGTCCTATAGAATTCAAAGGGATCCGAAATATCTGTTCTCAGATTCCACAGAAATAAGGCTAGCAAAGAGATCCACGAAATACAGATGTAACTCAGTGAGTGGAAGTCACATATCACAGAGCAGTTTCTCAGAAAGCTTCTTTCCAGATTTCATCGGAGGATATTTCCTTTTTCACCATAGCCCTCTATGGGATTCCAAATATCACTTTGCCAATTCCACAAGAACTGTCTTAGCGAAAGGCTTCTTGAGGGGAAAGCTGTAACTCTGGGAGATGATTTCACAGAACACAAAGAAGTTTCTCAGAAAGCTTCTTTCTCTTTGTTATCGGAGGATATTTCCTTTGGCCCTATAGTCTTCAAAGGGATCCGAAATATCTGTTCTCAGATTCCACAGAAATAAGGCTAGCAAAGAGATCCACGAAATACAGATGTAACTCTGTGAGTGGAAGTCACATATCACAGAGCAGTTTCTCAGAAAGCTTCTTTCCAGATTTCATCGGAGGATATTTCCTTTTTCACCATAGCCCTCTATCGGCTTCCAAATGTCACTTTGCCAATTCCACAAGAACTGTCTTAGTGAAAGGCTTCTTGAGGGGAAAGCTGTAACTCTGTGAGATGATTTCACAGAACACAAAGAAGTTTCTCAGAAACCTTCTTTCTCTTTGTTATGGGAGGATATTTCCTTTGGCCCTATAGTCTTCAAGGGGATTCTAAATATCTGCTTTCAGATTCCACAGAAATAAGGCTAGCAAAGTGATCCACGAAATACAGATATAATTCTGTGAGTGGAAGTCACATATCACAGAGCAGTTTCTCAGAAAGCTTCTTTCCAGATTACATCTGAGGATATTTCCTTTTTCACCAAGCCCTCTATGGGCTTCCAAATATCACTTTGCCAATTCCACAAGAACTGTCTTAGCGAAAGGCTTCTTGAGGGGAAAGTTGTAACTCTGTGAGATGATTTCACAGAACACAAAGAAGTTTCTCAGAAGGCTTCTTTCTCTTTGTTATCGGAGGATATTTCCTTTGGCCCTATAGTCTTCAAAGGGATCCGAAATATCTGTTCTCAGATTCCACAGAAATAAGGCTATCAAAGAGATCCACGAAATACAGACATAACTCTGTGAGTGGAATTCACATATCACAGAGCAGTTTCTCAGAAAACTTCTTTCCAGATTTCATCGGAGGATATTTCCTTTTTCACCATCGCCCTCTATGGGCTTCCATATATCACTTTGCCAATTCCACAAGAACTGTCTTAGCGAAAGGCTTCTTGAGGGGAAAGCTGTAACTCTGTGAGATGATTTCACAGAACACAAAGAAGTTTCTCAGAAAGCTTCTTTCTCTTTGTTATGCGAGGATATTTCCTTTGGCCCTATAGTCTTCAAAGGGATTCTAAATATCTGCTCTCAGATTCCACAGAAATAAGGCTAGCAAAGAGATCCACGAAATACAGATGTAACTCTGTGAGTGGAAGTCACATATCACAGAGCAGTTTCTCAGAAAGCTTCTTTCCACATTTCATTGGAGGATATTTCCTTTTTCACCATAGCCCTCTATGGGCTTCCAAATATCACTTTGCCAATTCCACAAGAACTGTCTTAGCGAAAGCCTTCTTGAGTGGAAAGCTGTAACTCTGTGAGATGATTTCACAGAACACAAAGAAGTTTCTCAGAAAGCTTCTTTCTCTTTGTTATCGGAGGATATTTACTTTGGCCCTATAGTCTTCAAAGGGATGCGAAATATCTGTTCTCAGATTCCACAGAAATAAGGCTAGCAAAGAGATCCACGAAATACAGATGTAACTCTGTGAGTGGAAGTCACATATCACAGAGCAGTTTCTCAGAAAGCTTCTTTCCAGATTTCATCGGAGGATATTTCCTTATTCACCATAGCCGTCTACGGGCTTCCAAATATCACTTTGCCAATTCCACAAAAACTGTCTTAGCGAAAGGCTTCTTGAGGGGAAAGCTGTAACTCTGTGAGATGATTTCACAGAACACAAAGAAGTTTCTCAGAAAGCTTCTTTCTCTTTGTTATCGGAGGATATTTCCTTTGGCCCTGTAGTCTTCAAAGGGATCCGAAATATCTGTTCTCTGATTCCACAGAAATAAGGCTAGCAAAGAGATCCACGAAATACAGATGTAACTCTGTGAGTGGAAGTCACATATCACAGAGCAGTTTCTCAGAAAGATTCTTTCCAGATTTCATCGGAGGATATTTCCTTTTTCACCATAGCCCTCTATGGGCTTCCAAATATCACTTTGCCAATTCCACAAGAACTGTCTTAGCGAAAGGCTTCTTGAGGGGAAAGCTGTAACTCTGTGAGATGATTTCACAGAACACAAAGAAGTTTCTCAGAAAGCTTCTTTCTCTTTGTTATGGGAGGATATTTCCTTTGGCCCTATAGTCTTCAAGGGGATTCTAAATATCTGCTTTCAGATTCCACAGAAATAAGGCTAGCAAAGACATCCACGAAATACAGATGTAACTCTGTGAGTGGAAGTCACATATCACAGAGCAGTTTCTCAGAAAGCTTCTTTCCAGATTTCATCGGAGGATATTTCCTTTTTCACCATAGCCCTCTATGGGATTCCAAATATCACTTTGCCAATTCCACAAGAACTGTCTTAGCGAAAGGCTTCTTGAGGGGAAAGCTGTAACTCTGTGAGATGATTTCACAGAACACAAAGAAGTTTCTCAGAAAGCTTCTTTCTCTTTGTTATCGGAGGATATTTCCTTTGGCCCTATAGTCTTCAAAGGGATCCGAAATATCTGTTCTCAGATTCCACAGAAATAAGGCTAGCAAAGAGATCCACGAAATACAGATGTAACTCTGTGAGTGGAAGTCACATATCACAGAGCAGTTTCTCAGAAAGCTTCTTTCCAGATTTCATCGGAGGATATTTCCTTTTTCACCATAGCCCTCTATCGGCTTCCAAATATCACTTTGCCAATTCCACAAGAACTGTCTTAGTGAAAGGATTCTTGAGGGGAAAGCTGTAACTCTGTGAGATGATTTCACAGAACACAATGAAGTTTCTCAGAAAGCTTCTTTCTCTTTGTTATGGGAGGATATTTCCTTTGGCCCTATAGTCTTCAAAGGGATCCGAAATATCTGTTCTCAGATTCCACAGAAATAAGGCTATCAAAGAGATCCACGAAATACAGATGTAACTCTGTGAGTGGAATTCACATATCACAGAGCAGTTTCTCAGAAACTTCTTTCCAGATTTCATCGGAGGATATTTCCTTTTTCACCATTGCCCTCTATGGGCTTCCATATATCACTTTGCCAATTCCACAAGAACTGTCTTAGATAAAGGCTTCTTGAGGGGAAAACTGTAACTCTGTGAGATGATTTCACAGAAGACAAAGAAGTTTCTCAGAAAGCTTCTTTCTCTTTGTTATGCGAGGATATTTCCTTTGGCCCTATAGTCTTCAAAGGGATTCTAAATATCTGCTCTCAGATTCCACAGAAATAAGGCTAGCAAAGAGATCCACGAAATACAGATGTAACTCTGTGAGTGGAAGTCACATATCTCAGAGCAGATTCTCAGAAAGCTTCTTTCCACATTTCATTGGAGGATATTTCCTTTTTCACCATAGCCCTCTATGGGCTTCCAAATATCACTTTGCCAATTCCACAAGAACTGTCTTAGCGAAAGCCTTCTTGAGTGGAAAGCTGTAACTCTGTGAGATGATTTCACAGAAAACAAAGAGTTTCTCAGAAAGCTTCTTTCTCTTTGTTATCGGAGGATATTTACTTTGGCCCTATAGTCTTCAAAGGGATCCGAAATATCTGTTCTCAGATTCCACAGAAATAAGGCTAGCAAAGAGATCCACGAAATACAGATGTAACTCTGTGAGTGGAAGTCACATATCACAGAGCAGTTTCTCAGAAAGCTTCTTTGCATATTTCATCGGAGGATATTTCCTTATTCACCATAGCCGTCAACGGGCTTCCAAATATCACTTTGCCAATTCCACAAGAACTGTCTTAGCGAAAGGCTTCTTGAGGGGAAAGCTGTAACTCTGTGAGATGATTTCACAGAACACAAAGAAGTTTCTCAGAAAGCTTCTTTCTCTTTGTTATCGGAGGATATTTCCTTTGGCCCTGTAGTCTTCAAAGGGATCCGAAATATCTGTTCTCAGATTCCACAGAAATAAGGCTAGCAAAGAGATCCACGAAATACAGATGTAACTCTGTGAGTGGAAGTCACATATCCCAGAGCAGTTTCTCAGAAAGCTTCTTTCCAGTTTTCATTGGAGGATATTTCCTTTTTCACCATAGCCCTCTATGGGCTTCCAAATATCACTTTGCCAATTCCACAAGAACTGTCTTAGCGAAAGGCTTCTTGAGGGGAAAGCTGTAACTCTGTGAGATGATTTCGCAGAACACAAAGAAGTTTCTCAGAAAACTTCTTTCTCTTTGTTATGGGAGGATATATCCTTTGGCCCTATAGTCTTCAAAGGGATTCTAAATATCTGCTCTCAGATTCCACAGAAATAAGGCTAGCAAAGAGATCCACGAAATACAGATGTAACACTGTGAGTGGAAGTCACATATCACAGAGCAGTTTCTCAGAAAGCTTCTTTCCAGATTTCATTGGAGGATATTTCCTTTTTCAACATAGCCCTCTATGGGCTTCCAAATATCACTTTGCCAATTCCACAAGAACTGTCTTAGCGAAAGGCTTCTTGAGGGGAAAGCTGTAACTCTGTGAGATGATTTCACAGAACACAAAGAAGTTTCTCAGAAAGCTTCTTTCTCTTTGTTATCGGAGGATATTTCCTTTGGCCCTATAGTCTTCAAAGGGATCCGAAATATCTGTTCTCAGATTCCACAGAAATAAGGCTAGCAAAGAGATCCACGAAATACAGATGTAACTCTGTGAGTGGATGTCACATATTACAGAGCAGTTTCTCAGAAAGCTTCTTTCCAGATTTCATCGGAGGACATTTCCTTTTTCACCATAGCCCTCTATGGGCATCCAAATATCACTTTGCCAATTCCACAAGAACTGTCTTAGCGAAAGGCTTCTTGAGGGGAAAGCTGTAACTCTGTGAGATGATTTCACAGAACACAAAGAAGTTTCTCAGAAAGCTTCTTTCTCTTTGTTATCGGAGGATATTTCCTTTGGCCCTATAGTCTTCAAAGGGATTCAAAATATCTGCTCTCAGATTCCACAGAAATAAGGCTAGCAAAGAGACCCACGAAATACAGATGTAACTCTGTGAGTGGAAGTCACATATCACAGAGCAGTTTCTGAGAAGGCTTCTTTCTAGATTTCATCTGAGGATATTTCCTTTTTCACCATAGCCGTCTATGGGCTTCCAAATATCACTTTGCCAATTCCACAAGAACTGTCTTAGCGAAAGGCTTCTTGAGGGGAAAGCTGTAACTCTGTGAGATGATTTCACAGAACACAAAGAAGTTTCTCAGAAAGCTTCTTTCTCTTTGTTATCGTTGGATATTTCCTTTGGCCCTATAGTCTTCAAAGGGATCCGAAATATCTGTTCTCAGATTCCACAGCAATAAAGCTAGCAAAGAGATCCACGAAATACAGATGTAACTCTGTGAGTGGAAGTCACATATCACAGAGCAGTTTCTCAGAAAGCTTCTTTCCAGATTTCATCGGAGGATATTTCCTTTTTCACCATAGCCCTCTATGGGCTTCCAAATATCACTTTGCCAATTCCACAAGAACTGTCTTAGCGAAAGGCTTCTTGAGGGGAAAGCTGTAACTCTGTGAGATGATTTCAGAGAACACAAAGAAGTTTCTCAGAAAGCTTCTTTCTCTTTGTTATGGGAGGATATTTCCTTTGGCCCTATAGTCTTCAAACGGTTTCTAAATATCTGCTCTCAGATTCCACAGAAATAAGGCTAGCAAAGAGATCCACGAAATACAGATGTAACTCTGTGAGTGGAAGTCACATATCACAGAGCAGTTTCTCAGAAAGCTTCTTTCCAGATTTCATTGGAGGATATTTCCTTTTTCACCATAGCCCTCTATGGGCTTCCAAATATCACTTTGCCAATTCCACAAGAACTGTCTTAGCGAAAGGCTTCTTGAGGGGAAAGCTGTAACTCTGTGAGATGATTTCACAGAACACAAAGAAGTTTCTCAGAAAGCTTCTTTCTCTTTGTTATCGTTGGATATTTCCTTTGGCCCTATAGTCTTCAAAGGGATCCGAAATATCTGTTCTCAGATTCCACAGAAATAAGGCTAGCAAAGAGATCCACGAAATACAGATGTAACTCTGTGAGTGGAAGTCACATATACCAGAGCAATTTCTCAGAAAGCTTCTTTCCAGATTTCGTCGGAGGATATTTCCTTTTTCACCATAGCCCTCCATGGGCTTCCAAATATCACTTCGCCAATTCCACAAGAACTGTCTTAGCGAAATGCTTCTTGAGGGGAAAGATGTAACTCTGTGAAATGATTTCTCAGAACACAAAGAAGTTTCTCAGAAAGCTTCTTTCTCTTTGTTATGGGAGGAAATTTCCTTTGGCCCTATAGTCTTCAAAGGGATTCTAAATATCTGCTCTCAGATTCCACAGAAATAAGGCTAGCAAAGAGATCCACGAAATACAGATGTAACTCTGTGAGTGGAAGTCACATATCACAGAGCAGTTTCTCAGAAAGCTTCCTTCCAGATTTCATCGGAGGATATTTCCTTTTTCACCGTAGCCCTCAATGGGCTTCCATATATCACTTTGCCAATTCCACAAGAACTGTCTTAGCGAAAGGCTTCTTGAGGGTAAAGCTGTAACTCTGTGAGATGATTTCACAGAACACAAAGAAGTTTCTCAGAAAGCTTCTTTCTCTTTGTTATGGGAGGATATTTCCTTTGGTCCTATAGAATTCAAAGGGATCCGAAATATCTGTTCTCAGATTCCACAGAAATAAGGCTAGCAAAGAGATCCACGAAATACAGATGTAACTCAGTGAGTGGAAGTCACATATCACAGAGCAGTTTCTCAGAAAGCTTCTTTCCAGATTTCATCGGAGGATATTTCCTTTTTCACCATAGCCCTCTATGGGATTCCAAATATCACTTTGCCAATTCCACAAGAACTGTCTTAGCGAAAGGCTTCTTGAGGGGAAAGCTGTAACTCTGTGAGATGATTTCACAGAACACAAAGAAGTTTCTCAGAAAGCTTCTTTCTCTTTGTTATCGGAGGGTATTTCCTTTGGCCCTATAGTCTTCAAAGGGATTCAAAATATCTGCTCTCAGATTCCACAGAAATAAGGCTAGCTAAGAGATCCACGAAATACAGATGTAACTCTGTGAGTGGAAGTCACATATCACAGAGCAGTTTCTGAGAAAGCTTCTTTCCAGATTTCATCTGAGGATATTTCCTTTTTCACCATAGCCGTCTATGGGCTTCCAAATATCACTTTGCCAATTCCACAAGAACTGTCTTAGCGAAAGGCTTCTTGAGGGGAAAGCTGTAACTCTGTGAGATGATTTCACAGAACACAAAGAAGTTTCTCAGAAAGCTTCTTTCTCTTTGTTATCGTTGGATATTTCCTTTGGCCCTATAGTCTTCAAAGGGATCCGAAATATCTGTTCTCAGATTCCACAGCAATAAAGCTGGCAAAGAGATCCACGAAATACAGATGTAACTCTGTGAGTGGAAGTCACATATCACAGAGCAGTTTCTCAGAAAGCTTCTTTCCAGATTTCATCGGAGGATATTTCCTTTTTCACCATTGCCCTCTATGGGCTTCCAAATATCACTTTGCCAATTCCACAAGAACTGTATTAGCGAAAGGCTTCTTGAGGGGAAAGCTATAACTCTGTGAGTTGATTTCAGAGAACACAAAGAAGTTTCTCAGAAAGCTTCTTTCTCTTTGTTATGGGAGGATATTTCCTTTGGCCCTATAGTCTTCAAAGGGTTTCTAAATATCTGCTCTCAGATTCCACAGAAATAAGGCTAGCAAAGAGATCCACGAAATACAGATGTAACTCTGTGAGTGGAAGTCACATATCACTGAGCAGTTTCTCAGAAAGCTTCTTTCCAGATTACATCTGAGGATATTTCCTTTTTCACCAAGCCCTCTATGGGCTTCCAAATATCACTTTGCCAATTCCACAAGAACTGTCTTAGCGAAAGGCTTCTTGAGGGGAAAGCTGTAACTCTGTGAGATGATTTCACAGAACACAAAGAAGTTTCTCAGAAGGCTTCTTTCTCTTTGTTATCGGAGGATATTTCCTTTGGCCCTATAGTCTTCAAAGGGATCCGAAATATCTGTTCTCAGATTCCACAGAAATAAGGCTATCAAAGAGATCCACGAAATAAAGATATAACTCTGTGAGTGGAATTCACATATCACAGAGCAGTTTCTCAGAAACTTCTTTCCAGATTTCATCGGAGGATATTTCCTTTTTCACCATAGCCCTCTATGGGCTTCCATATATCACTTTGCCAATTCCACAAGAACTGTCTTAGCTAAAGGCTTCTTGAGGGGAAAGCTGTAACTCTGTGAGATGATTTCACAGAACACAAAGAAGTTTCTCAGAAAGCTTCTTTCTCTTTGTTATGCGAGGATATTTCCTTTGGCCCTATAGTCTTCAAAGGGATTCTAAATATCTGCTCTCAGATTCCACAGAAATAAGGCTAGCAAAGAGATCCACGAAATACAGATGTAACTCTGTGAGTGGAAGTCACATATCTCAGAGCAGTTTCTCAGAAAGCTTCTTTCCACATTTCATTGGAGGATATTTCCTTTTTCACCATAGCCCTCTATGGGCTTCCAAATATCACTTTGCCAATTCCACAAGAACTGTCTTAGCGAAAGCCTTCTTGAGTGGAAAGCTGTAACTCTGTGAGATGATTTCACAGAAAACAAAGAAGTTTCTCAGAAAGCTTCTTTCTCTTTGTTATCGGAGGATATTTACTTTGGCCCTATAGTCTTCAAAGGGATCCGAAATATCTGTTCTCAGATTCCACAGAAATAAGGCTAGCAAAGAGATCCACGAAATACAGATGTAACTCTGTGAGTGGAAGTCACATATCACAGAGCAGTTTCTCAGAAAGCTTCTTTCCATATTTCATCGGAGGATATTTCCTTATTCACCATAGCCGTCAACGGGCTTCCAAATATCACTTTGCCAATTCCACAAGAACTGTCTTAGCGAAAGGCTTCTTGAGGGGAAAGCTATAACTCTGTGAGTTGATTTCAGAGAACACAAAGAAGTTTTTCAGAAAGCTTCTTTCTCTTTGTTATGGGAGGATATTTCCTTTGGTCCTATAGAATTCAAAGGGATCCGAAATATCTGTTCTCAGATTCCACAGAAATAAGGCTAGCAAAGAGATCCACGAAATACAGATGTAACTCAGTGAGTGGAAGTCACATATCACAGAGCAGTTTCTCAGAAAGCTTCTTTCCAGATTTCATCGGAGGATATTTCCTTTTTCACCATAGCCCTCTATGGGATTCCAAATATCACTTTGCCAATTCCACAAGAACTGTCTTAGCGAAAGGCTTCTTGAGGGGAAAGCTGGAACTCTGTGAGATGATTTCACAGAACACAAAGAAGTTTCTCAGGAAGCTTCTTTCTCTTTGTTATCGGAGGATATTTCCTTTGGCCCTATAGTCTTCAAAGGGATCCGAAATATCTGTTCTCAGATTCCACAGAAATAAGGCTAGCAAAGAGATCCACGAAATACAGATGTAACTCTGTGAGTGGAAGTCACATATCACAGAGCAGTTTCTCAGAAAGCTTCTTTCCAGATTTCATCGGAGGATATTTCCTTTTTCACCATAGCCCTCTATCGGCTTCCAAATATCACTTTGCCAATTCCACAGGAACTGTCTTAGTGAAAGGATTCTTGAGGGGAAAGCTGTAACTCTGTGAGATGATTTCACAGAACACAATGAAGTTTCTCAGAAAGCTTCTTTCTCTTTGTTATGGGAGGATATTTCCTTTGGCCCTATAGTCTTCAAGGGGATTCTAAATATCTGCTTTCAGATTCCACAGAAATAAGGCTAGCAAAGTGATCCACGAAATACAGATATAATTCTGTGAGTGGAAGTCACATATCACTGAGCAGTTTCTCAGAAAGCTTCTTTCCAGATTACATCTGAGGATATTTCCTTTTTCACCAAGCCCTTTATGGGCTTCCAAATATCACTTTGCCAATTCCACAAGAACTGTCTTAGCGAAAGGCTTCTTGAGGGGAAAGCTGTAACTCTGTGAGATGATTTCACAGAACACAAAGAAGTTTCTCAGAAGGCTTCTTTCTCTTTGTTATCGGAGGATATTTCCTTTGGCCCTATAGTCTTCAAAGGGATCCGAAATATCTGTTCTCAGATTCCACAGAAATAAGGCTAGCAAAGAGATCCACGAAATACAGATATAACTCTCTGAGTGGAATTCACATATCACAGAGCAGTTTCTCAGAAACTTCTTTCCAGATTTCATCGGAGGATATTTCCTTTTTCACCATAGCCCTCTATGGGCTTCCATATATCACTTTGCCAATTCCACAAGAACTGTCTTAGCGAAAGGCTTCTTGAGGGGAAAGCTGTAACTCTGTGAGATGATTTCACAGAACACAAAGAAGTTTCTCAGAAAGCTTCTTTCTCTTTGTTATCGTTGGATATTTCCTTTGGCCCTATAGTCTTCAAAGGGATCCGAAATATCTGTTCTCAGATTCCACAGCAATAAAGCTAGCAAAGAGATCCACGAAATACAGATGTAACTCTGTGAGTGGAAGTCACATATCACAGAGCAGTTTCTCAGAAAGCTTCTTTCCAGATTTCATCGGAGGATATTTCCTTTTTCACCATAGCCCTCTATGGGCTTCCAAATATCACTTTGCCAATTCCACAAGAACTGTCTTAGCGAAAGGCTTCTTGAGGGGAAAGCTGTAACTCTGTGAGTTGATTTCAGAGAACACAAAGAAGTTTCTCAGAAAGCTTCTTTCTGTTTGTTATGGGAGGATATTTCCTTTGGCCCTATAGTCTTCAAAGGGTTTCTAAATATCTGCTCTCAGATTCCACAGAAATAAGGCTAGCAAAGAGATCCACGAAATACAGATGTAACTCTGTGAGTGGAAGTCACATATCACAGAGCAGTTTCTCAGAAAGCTTCTTTCCAGATTTCATTGGAGGATATTTCCTTTTTCACCATAGCCCTCTATGGGCTTCCAAATATCACTTTGCCAATTCCACAAGAACTGTCTTAGCGAAAAGCTTCTTGAGGGGAAATATGTAACTCTGTGAGATGATTTCTCAGAACACAAAGAAGTTTCTCAGAAAGCTTCTTTCTCTTTGTTATGGGAGGATATTTCCTTTGGCCCTAT